>NC_053041.3:164536466-174536466 GCF_002575655.3 Aegilops tauschii subsp. strangulata | reverse complement strand
ATATATCATTTGTGTGTGAAAGAAAACGAGGTTAAACGAGACTCGGATAAAGAGAGCGAGATTGAGCGAGTGTGGCCCGCCGTGCGGAAGAAAGAGTGAGACAGTCTCGAGGGAGTGACCTAGATACACAACGTGCGTGTGTGCGCATGAGAGGTTGGGGGGCTAGATAGGCAATGCATGTATTTAGCGCGAGAGGGTGAGAGGTAGAGGGGGGAGAGAGAGAGCTCGGCATGGGGTGCAATGGCGGGTGTGTGAGGTAAATACATTTGGTAACAGAGTGGAAAAAGGGGTTGTGTAGTTGAGAGACTTAAAGATCGAAACATGGAGAGAAAGAATGAACGTGTGTTGGAAACCGATAGCTTCCTAAGGTGGTTAGGAGAGGAAGATTGACCGATACAGGAAGTATGTAGCGTTTGTGCGGGGGGGGGGGGGGGGCTAAAAACAACATTTGAATGTACATAGTACGAGACTTAATATCGATGTTTCAATTCAATGTACATTGTAAGATTTGAACCGAGGACCAGGCATACGGGTAATTATTTCGAATTCGTGCCATACTAAGTTTCGAAAAGTTGACATTGACTCAGTTTGTTGTGCTATTTTGTAGGTCATATGTTTGAATCCATCCAAAAGTTTTCTCACTACCATGGTGTTCATCATATACATATGAATTTGTATTAAAAAAGTAGCGTGGATACAGTGAAATGCGAAATCCACGTTAGAATTGGAGATCGCTACGTGACACACACTCTAATTCAAATAACTAACTACGTGACACACACTCTAATTCAAATAACTAATTATGTGACACACACTCTAATCCACGTTAGCGTGGGTACCGTTTCAATTTTTCTCAAATAACTCCTCATTAATTAATTTATAGTACTCCCTCTGTTCACTTTTATAAGACCTTGAAGACATTTCAGACAATGTGCAAAACAGTTCATTTTAAGTTGTCTGAAACGACTTACAAATATGAACGGATGGAGTATCTCATTTCGAATGACTAATTATTGCAAGGAAAACACGGGCATGGTAATACATACAGATTCGTTTGCAAATGAAAGAAGATTCGTTTGCATTCTCAAATGTAGGCGCACCTGGCAGACCAGGGTCGTGTCGGGGTGGACGCTGCTTCAGTGCCTTAAAGGCAACTGCCTTTGGGTCACTGACATGTGGGCCAGCCACCTGTTGGGCCCACATGTCATGGACACAAAGGCAGGTGCCTTAAGGCACCGAAGCATAGTCCTGTCGGGGTGGTCGCGTGTGTCGGACAGACGCGTAGCACCCAGCCACCCAGCCACCCACCCCCTCCCCCCCCCAAAAAAAGGACGACGACAATATAAGTTCGCGCTTCCACGTTTCGGATTGAAATATCTGGCGGCCCCAATTCCAGCCCTGCAAAATCTCTCTTCTCCACCATCCCCTTCCGCGCCTAGATTGCTCAAATCCCTAATTCGCCGCCATCCCTCGAATCGCCCCTCATCTCGTCTCTTTCCCCACTGTTCCCCACCTCTGTGCCGGACGACGACGACAAAGACGACGGTCGCGCTTCACCACCGCACCGGAGCTACCTCATCAACACCCTCGTCCACCGCACCGGGTGGTCCACCGATAACGTCGGCCGCCGCAACCGACGTGCCTCACAGACCCCGAGATCCACCGCATCAGGTGCGCTTCACCGACGCCGTCTCCCAGCTCACCGGGGCTACTTCACCGAGCACATCGTCGCACCTCCGCCCCCCGAGGCCGTTCGGGCTTCACCAACGGTCTCATCCACCGCATCGTAGCGCTTCGCTGCCACTCAAGATCTGCATCCGTGCGCGGCCAGCCAATGCCAGCGCGTCACCCTCAACGGCTCTGAAGTGACCCGCACTCTAGCTAGGCGAGCATGCCCAAACGCCGGCCCGAACTAGGTATCCACACATCACTCCCTTGTGCACTGTTCCGACGATGTTTGGATATCCTTTCACTACTCTCTTAGCTTACACGCCTATGCAACTCTGACTTTAACTCTTATTTCTTCTGGAGATATCATCTGAAACAAGCAAATCCATTTTTTAGCGAAGCATGACGGCGCTACGGGATCTGGTACACATCATGCAGACCTGTATAACCTTGTAAGTATCTGTCCTCCGGTACAACATCAAGGTCGATTCCTCTTATTTGATCAACCATTCGCCGTGTCAAAAATGCAGAGGGGGATGCAAGGAGCACAAGGCCTGCACATCCAAGCAAGTGGTAACATGGACTTGTACATGGAACATCCCAAGCGCAAGCAGAGCTGCAGTGAGCCTGTACAACGAGCTAGCGTAAGTCCCTGCATTTCATTTAATTCGTACTGGCATTCGTGTATGATTTGTGTGCAGTGGATGATCCATGAATTCAAGTTACTAGGGGCGAACATTTAACTTAAAAAATACGAAGGCACTTGCACTCCGGAAATCAACATAACTTGAGAAATGTGAAGCTACATGCACTTTGAAAACCAGCTAATGATCCAAAGTAGTTTAGATTATAAACACTAAATGATGCAAGCACCAAAAAACACAAAATGCAACATGGTGTACAAGGACTACAAACATGGTCTGTACCTGCTTGAATTATTCGTTCTCTGGCTGAAAATATCGGAGTGTAATTGCACGTATAACCAGTGCGCAAACTGCATATCAATATATCTATCCTGCACAAGTATGGCAATAGTTTCAAGCAACAGATTAGAAAAGTATTTATGCTATGTTGTCATGATACGGGGACTTTCTGGTAGATGGCCTCGACATTTCCTCAAGCTATGAAAATGCACTATAATTTTCTTGTCATCAATGCCTGCAAATCTCTGTCTCTCTCAACATAGTAGATCATCATTAGACACTAAATCCTTCAATGAGCTTGCAAAATGCTTGCATTAGATCCCTCATTAGACACTATATGTTCATCACCAGGAGCATGTAAAATGTTTGCATCAAATCCTTCATTAGCAGTCTGTTCATTAGACACTTCAGGCTCAAGAACAACATGAGCTTGTATGTTTGCACCAGAAACTTGATTAGATACATCAGATTCAGTCAGTTCAGTATTGATTGGGGGAGTTATAAAATAAGTAGAAATTGGTTTCATTTTCTCATAGATTCCCTACATACAAGCAGTTTTACAACACCGTCAGGTTTAACTATTGGCCAGAAATTGAAGAGTTGAATTAGATATAATCAGGGATGTGATGTACCTGCTCGTTGCGCATGCTACTCTTGCAAGCTGCGACTGTCCATTTGCGCAAGCTCGATGCCATGCCCGTGCTGCCGCCGCTGCCTCCCACGCAGGCTCCACCCAGGGTTGGATCTTCATCTTCTTGTCCTTCTGTTCGCTTGAAGCCCGGCGACCGCCCTCCAACGAGGGCGCGAGGAAGTGCTGTGTCGGTCTGTCCAGCGGCGGCTAGGTTAGGAGCGAACCAGACTGGAGGCTGGAGCGAATGAATTGGGATTTTTCCTACTGTCGATCGATATGGGAGGCGCTCGTTTGGGCCGCGAGCTTGCTATAGGGCCTGCCTTGCACTTATGTTATTGGCCCATCCAAATTGAAACATTTTTCTTCATTTTTTACATTGCCTGCTCGTGCGTTGGGACGAACAAAACTAGCGTGGCCCAACCTGGACGACTCAAACTAGGTGCACACTTTCCAGCCAACTGAGGCGGCCGCCCATACCAGCCCCTATGGTGGCGTCGCCCCTTTTTGCGTGTATGATTGGATAGTGAAAAATATTCCAGTGGCGCTTTTGATTTACCCACAGAATGGTTGAATTGCTTGTTTCTATGAACTGAGTTCGCCAATAATGTGAAGGATGCCAGTCTTTTCATCCTATTGTAGATTGCTTAGATCTCGATATGCCAAAAGTAATCACATGAAATATACAGTAAAAGCCAGTGTGATGTGTTTGGCTACAACTAGTCTGACTACACGTCCTCATATAACATATCAAGGACGCACCATCTTACCAGATTAACCATTCGACTTACCCATGCAGTGTGGGAAGAAAGAAGTATTGGGACTGCGTATCCAAGCAATTGATGCCATGGACTCCTTCGTACAACCTTGTAAGTGAAAAAGAAGTTGCAGTGTGCCTGTACAAAGAACTAGCGTAAGTTCAGTTACCTGCTTCTCGGAATTTTAGTTAGCCACTTATTGCAAAATTGTTCAATTACGTTGCTTGGCTTAATTTAGTTTGCTACTGATTACATCATGGCACAGCCTGTTAATCATATTGTAGACTGCGCCTATCTATGTGTTTGATACTTACTGTTAAGAATTACCTGTTTGCCTTAACTTAAATATCTACTTGTTTGTTTAACTGCTTTGCTGCTGCAACAGCAGGTTACAATGATGTTAATAACTACTTTTCAGCATCCAATTGAAACTCTTTAACTCCTTGTTTGTTTAACTGGTTTGCTGTTATAACTCCCAGTTGAGATGTTTTGCTAACTTCAACTTTTCTGAATCCAATCGGAACTTTAATGGCAAAACAGGTTAGCCCAAGATCAAAGAGCGAGGTCCCCATGGACGTTGCATCATCCCACAGCAGTGGCACTGGCCCAATCGTGCATTATGAATTGCCAACTGTTGATGCTCTAGAGGCTAAACTAGTGGTAGAAAGAGATTCTGCTTCTGCACTTAGAGATGAAGTTGACATGTTGAGGAAGCAAACAGCACAATCACAAGCAGTACTCAAGACAACCATTAAATATTTGGTGGATTTCAAAACGAAGCAAGCTGAGACTGGCCATATTGTTAAGGTCCTGAAGGAAAAAAGGAAATTAAATTCCTACTTGGTAAATCATTGGTGAAATGTTCTTTCCATAGTTGAATAACCTTTGTGTTGTCTGTTCATGTAATCAATCAAACCATTTGTTTTAGAGATCATGTAATAATTGTTTTTTTTTTGTTTTTTGGTTTGTAATTTTATTTGAGCACAAATCTGTATCAATTGATAAGACTCGGAGACATTTCATTTGGATTGTTGTGCCAGACCTACAAATATGCCAATCGGGCTGAATGTGCATTCAGCAATAGTAGTAGTATAGATGGACCATAAGTGGCACGCATTGGAAAGGGCCAAGATGCTGGCTAAAAAAGGATGCTATTGTAGCCAAAAAAAGTACAGCGGCCTGGCTTATGTATGTTAGTTGATATTATTGATCCATATACTCTATAAGTGTTTATATGTCTGTTAGTTCTGTACATTCTTGGTTGATTGACTCGGTATTTGAATCTTGATACATCGCTTGTGTACATATCTAAATGGGAGTACACATTATGCTGCGTGTGACATTTGAGTTGGACATGAAGTGTTCCAAATATTCGAATTCACCTTAAACTGGATTCTTGTTTCTGAATTTGAGTATCGGCATTTGTAAACCATATTCATATATGACAATGGAATACATCTTTGTCGTCCTTTTGAAGATATATAAAAACACATAGAATGATTTATAAAGATTCATATAGGAATACAAAATGGATTCGAATTTAGTTGCCAGGGTAAACGTGGATGCTTATTGTCCCAAAATTCGAAAGAAGCAGCAAAATGTCCACTCCCACGTCGGCTGCCCGAAGCCAAGTGTTTGGGAGATGGAAATTACTGTCTACCCATTACACGGACAATCCATCGGCCCGATTTCAACTGCTCTAAATAGGGGTACCTTAGTAACTTCAATTAGATGTGACACGACCGCCTCTGAGTCCATTCCGACACGGTGGGCGTCAAACATGGGCGGCAAAACTCATTTGATTCAAGCTTGTCCGAAAGACCTCTGTTTCTCCCTCCATTCCCCATTCATACACGATGGGCGGCAAAACAAACTCGACTCGGCCGAAATCGATGTAGGCAAATATTTTTAATAGGGGCAGGTTTGTAACTTCACTCAGACGTGGCACAACCGCCCTACCTGTCAGCCCCGTTCATACACCGTGGGCGCCAACCATGGGCGCCAACCACCCTCTCCTCGCCCGAAATCGCTCTGGGCAAATATTGGCGAGATGCGAGATTACCGTCCTATCCCCAACCGACGAGACGTCCAAATTTTAAACGGGGGCTAAGTTCGTAACTTTCCCATATTTCAGACAGGCGCGTCCCAAAAACATGGTTCCCCATACCTCTCCCTCCATTTTCCCATTCATACACCGTCCGCGCTAGCACACCCCATCCCCACACCAGCCTCCGTCCGCCACCCCATCCATCGCCGCCGACCTCCACCACATCCATCGCCACCGTCCTCCACCATGCCGGAGCGCCTACCATGACCGCGTGGTCCACTGCTAGAGATGGACGTTTCTCATCCACCGCGACGGACCAATAGCCTTGCATTGCGTCCTCTCGCTTCATCGGCGCCGTCGTCCTCTTTGCCGGGGCTGCTCACATGACCTTCTCTTCCACCGCAACGGGACTTATCGCCCGATGCACCCGTCTACCGTCGCAGATCTGCTTCAACGCCACCGACAGCCATCGCACCCCCGATGCCTACACGGTGCCGCAAGAGAGGTGGTACTTCATATCTCCTCAACTTTTTGATCTCAACCAGAAAATAGATCTTAACTTGGTTACTCTACTTTCTTTTCAGCTCTTAGAATTTAGTTCTTAGTTCGAAGCAAACAATGGATGCTAAATATCATTTCTCTGGTTTGCAGCTTCAAACCTGCCATGGCACAGCCATAATACGGTTTAATTGATCATGCTTAGGGTTTAATTGATCATGTTGGTTCCGTGGTGGTTTCTTTAATAGAAATCAGATGGGAAACCCTCTTTTGCTAAAAAAATGCTTAGAGTTTCCCCCTTTTATGATCACTATACGATCAGAATACATGCTTCGTGTCATAATAACACTGCTCCACCCATCAAGCTAAACAAGCTTAGTTGTTCAAATACGAATATGATATTATTAAAACAGAGTTGTTTAATTGGTCAGCTAAATGTTCCGAAATTAGTTTCGAAAATGCATGTTCACCGCTCGGGTGTGTATCTCTATAGGGTGCCCACGGTGGGCCGGCCCACCCTGGGATTTTGGGTCATCCCAGGCCCCGATTCCCCTCTGTTCTGCTGCGCGTTTCCGATCTCTACTCGCCCCCAGCCGCCTGCCTCTCCAGCGACTTGCCGTCCCCGGACGTCATGACTCTAGGAGGAGACGCCGGACTAACAGGAGGCCAGGAGCCGCTCGCCCAACAGCGTCACCGCTGCCCGGGCGCGCCGCCGTGCCTACCTTCCCAGTCCGTTTAGGGCTCAGGCATGCAGCACCCACCAAGCCAACCCGATTTATCCTGAGATACGTCCTCAACACTCAGCAGCCACTCCTCATCACCCATTTCTAATTGATTCATTACTCATTAGGCAGGACTGTCATTAGGGTTTGTTGTGTGCTCAGTGCTACCTACACTTAATGGTTCAGATGTATTTCGGTAATCTTTAGTACCTCTAAAGTTCACAGGGTTTTCAAAATTCCGGCCCTTGGAACAGAAACTAGTCATTTTGGATTGTTGGTCGTAGTGACATTGACCCAGATTACTACTGCAAGCCAGGTTTGTTGACAATTTTACTTGTCTTTCTTACTCATTCGTTTAATATCCAATTATTCACGTCAATTAGTTGCAAACAATAAGTGCTAGACAAACTTCTTCATTCAGATTTTTGACGGTCTCTTACTGCAGTTACAGTTCTGCATACTTGTCCTAGTAAGCTCACAAGTAAATGATTAATTCACTACATCTATGCTTGCCTTGTCATATTTGTTGTCAATATTCTTTTAGGGTGGACCACCCTGTTTCTAAATACTGGAACCGTAGACATGAGTGAATAGTATTTCTCTATGTGATCTCTTCCATCATGTGTGGGTAACGAACACTTCATTGTATAGAAAGAAAGTGTCATTTCTAGCTTTTACATAGGTTTCGATCTTTTACATGGAATACAATCTGCCTACTTGCTTTGTGTCGCACTACCAACACTCCACCCTTGAAGCTAAACATTACGCCACTCATAATTGCTTAGTTTATTTGTTCAAATACGAATTTCATATGATTCTAATGTTCCTACTTCAGTTTTGAAATGTGTGCCTGCCTGTTATAGAGACATAAGGGGTTTGTATTTCTGTGTGTGGTCTGGTCAGCACGGTTGGGGAGGTGAACTTTGCATATGCAGGGGTTTATAGGGAGACACTCTCCGAGTTGAATCCGCAATGCATTCCATAGATAATCTGACTACTTTTTATGTTTTCATGAATCTCAGATTCTGAACAGCATCATAATGATTATGAGCTTGCGCGCATGAAAAGAATAAAGCAGAACAATGCCATGGCCGTCAAACTTGGCATTAAGGGACTGAAATCAAGTCTGGATGCAATGCAATGCAAACTCTCTCCACCTACAGATTCATGCTCAGAATATGATCCTAACAGTGATTCTGAGCTAGAGGGAGACCTAAGTCAATGTAGCTCCCTAGTGGAGGAGTCAGAGGAAGATGCCCTATCTTATTCACCCATCAAGGTACTTGCTCTAACTTTCCAAGGTTACATTGCTCGCACATATCTTGCAACTAATGCTTTGCATTGCTTCTACTTCGTTGAACTGCCATTAGCTTAGTTTACACATCGTGTATGTGAATACGCCCTGCCTATCCATTTTCAGTACATATTCCATCTGTCATCATACCATATTTATCCATTCAAATGTTGTTCTTGTGTATCAGACGTTCAAAAGGAAGAGGGCGATTGCTGATCGTGGAGGAGCACAAGCAAAGTATTTGGAAAAGGTAGTGGCACCTGATAAATCAAATAGCCCATTAGGTGTAGTTGCAATATCACCTGACCCACAAAATACCCCAACTCTAGCAGACTCTAGCCCTACAACACTGGTCATTTCTGATGCCCCAACTCAGCAGACCTCAACTGCAGCAAACAGTATGATTATGCCAGTTGACATAGCACCAGCTGTACGACGCAAAACCCCCATTCCAGCAAAGAGTACACCAAATCCAGTTGCCAAATCCCTTTTCGAACCAGAGAGAGCCCCAATTGCAGCAAATAGGACCCCTGTTCCATTTCTTCCCAGTTTAGAAGACGAAGCTTATGTTGTTGTCAGGAACTTTGTGCACATCTTACTTCATCGAAAGATTATACCGCAGACACAGAACAATTTCCAGTCTTCCTCCGCAACTTACGCGTAAGTAATGTACTAATGTTATTCATGGTCATTACTGCATATGTTTCTGCTGACAGAAGACACAAGATTTCATTCTTTTAAATAGGAAAGGAGCAAACTGGATTGTGATGACGAGCAAGGGTTGGTTGCGCTTTTCAAGCACTCATTGATGAAGTATCGTTCCTACCTGAGGCAAGCGCACTTCGATGGCAAGCCTCTGAACGAAATTTCTGTAAAGTCTCCGGTGCTACATTTATCCGACGGTGACTGGAATAATCTTGTTACACATTGGTCTCGGCTGCAGCGTAAGGTACTGTCTATGATATCACATCACAATTTGAACTACATTTCTGCATTTGCCTTAATGTCTCACTTGTACGAAAACTGTTAGTAGAAGAACATTCGTTCTCAAGGGACCACAGAATCTCGCAACTATACTGCACACTGCATTGCTCTTGTGAGTACCTCTTGCCCTGTATGACCATACTTACTTTCATACCTGTTTGATTATGTAGCATCACTGCACATGTTAGCCTCGTAATCGTCCATTTGGTGGACATTATAAGATCCGTATGGACTCTTACATAAATTTAGAATCAACCCAATGCTTTTGAAGAGGTTTAGCTCTGTAGTCCTCTTGTAAGGACTGAACATGGTCTATCATTGTACTTACATTAACAGCTACTCCCTCCGTCCCATAATATAAGAACGTTTTGTACAGTACACCAGTGTTCAAAACACTCTTGTATTATGGGAAGAGGGATTGGTTCATTTTGTAGCATCTTGCATCTTATCTCCCTCGCCCACCATTTACTAAAAAAGATCAGATCTATATTTAATCTTACCAACAAGTAGAATACACAGACAATGCCAGTGCAGAAGTGTAGCCCATTGCTCTTGTCAGTACATTTTGTCCTGTAACGCTTGTACTTCCAGGGATTGGTAGTTGATTATGTAGCATCAATCTGCATCTTATCTTCATTATCCTCTATCCCTTCCAATATTATCATATCTATAATTACTCTCTACAAAATGTAGAGTACAGGCAATGGTTATGAAGAAGATTCTGTGCTGAAATTCTTGAGTTATCCTTCCCTTAACATGGAGAAGGGCATTATAAAGCCGGTGTTAACTGTTAATGTAAGTCAGTCCTTCTAAAGCCTTTATCCTCAACTGCTGTTTAATTTGCTCATACTCCCTATCGTTTACTGCTGTTTAGTTTGCTGTTTCTACCAAAATGCATGTTCGTAAGAACCATAAGTTCTAAGTTTTACTTGTAAAACCAAATTCCTTATTCATACCATGCACATTACTTAATACTCCCTATATGTATGCTTGTTTTTGTGGATCTATAATCCAGTGTGTGGTGAAGCAGCCCACGTTTGCACCTTGTCATCTCCTGTTTTATCTTACTGATGTGGCTGATGATATGAACAACATGCCATGCACATTATCCAAAATAGATACAATGATTTTCTTTGCCCTTCATCTATGCTTGTTATGTTGACATGGTAATCCAGTAGTGTGGTGAAGCTCCCCGTATTATGAACAATGCCAAATTATGCTATTGATATTTTGAACTTACTCTTTATTTTCTAATTTGAAATTGGATAGAATTGACAGAACAGTTATCATCTTTGTTTATACATGTGCAAAACCTGTCATCTCTCTGCTTTGTTTCAGGGTGATATACCTGATGGCATGCACAAGTCTGCTGAAGGCTGTGAGACAAACCCAACATATATTGCAGCAAAGAAGGCAAAACATCTTGAAGATAGCGAGACAACCCCAAAGTCTTGTCTTGATGCAGTGTTCAAGTTACTTGAGACTAACAGTCAGACAAGCTCACAGAATTTGTTGTCTGAATCAGTTCGACTTCTTCAGTCCCAAGTTCTAGCAGAAAGGCATTCTGCAACTCAACTTCGACTTGAAGTCCTATCTCTAAGAAAGATTGCGGAGAACACCAATGAGAACCTCATCGCTAAACAGCTACACCTGGAAGCTATGACCGACATACTAGGCCGGTCTCACAGCCTTGCTCAGCAGCTTGCGCAGCAGTTCCCCCACAAGGCTAACCTTTCTTGAACTGTCTTGGAAGTGGTCTCGGTTCAGTATTATTTTGTTACGCTGCAATGGTGCCCAGTTTTTGTAATCTGCTTCTTCGTTGCGCTTTATGATCACCGGTGGCGAACTTTGATGCCCAGTGGATGTAATATGTGTAATAGCCGTGATAGCCTAGCATAAGTTGCTTGCTTATTTATTTCCTTGTTGTCTTGTTTATTTGTTTGCTTGTAGTCAGTGCAGTTCTTTTTCCGCGGTTTGCTAGTGGCTGCAATAACCTATTTTTTTAAACTAGGCCACAATAACCATGGGCTAATATTTACTGTAGTGACACTGGTCCTCCTACGGGCCGTAGAAACAGTGGGCCTTCTACGAGCCATAGAAACAGTAGGCCTTCTACGGGCCGTAGAAATAATGGGCCTTCTACGGGCCATAGAAACAATGGGCCTTCTACGAGCCGTATCATCAATGGGCCTTATACGGGCCGTATGATCGATTGGCCAAACATGGGCCAATAACAGGCCGCATTATGGCCGTAAACGGGCTAGAGTTGGAATCGTCCGTTCATGGGCCGACCATAACGGGCCATCGTTAATAGGCCATATTTGATGACGCTATGAAAACGGCCCAACGTATTAACGGACCACAAACGGGCCGACTGTAACCACGGGCTGAATTTGGCCCACAAGCAGAAAATGACAGTAACGGGCCGTAAGTAAACGAATGCTGGAAATGAGCCCAAGAATAAATGGGCTCTGAGAAGGCCGAAAGATAACATGGGCAGGAAACGGCCCAACGGAATAACGGGCCGTTAATGGGTATAAAGTGATGCACTGTTCATTACGGGCCGGTTTCAACACGGGCCGTTAATAGGTGTAAAGTGATACACTGTTCATTACGGGCCAGTTTCACCACGGGCCGTTAATAGGCCAAGAGTTACATAGGGCCTCATATGGGCCGAAAGACGTCATGGGCCATACATGGGCCAAAAGTGAAAACGGGCTGGAATCATATTGGATGGCCCAGATGACGCTACTGGGCCTAATTCGGATAGGGCGTAACGGGCCTTGGGTTAGCGGGCTGTAAATGGGCTATATGCGAACAGGCCGTTAACAGGCTTTCCATGGGCCGGCCCGCCACCTTTTGACCAAGTCAAACGGGCCGGCCTTTTCACATGAATGGGCCTCTGTTGGGCCGTGCCACGTGTCGACGTATCATAGCCGCCTTCTGTCCAATGAGTGGATGACATCTGTCCCAACGATGAGCCGACACGTGTTTCCTCCAGCCAATGATGATTTTACACGTGGAAAATCCCCATTGGTCGGGGCTGTTAACGGGTTATCCGATCCAAAACCCGACCCGATAGCTTAACGGCGTTCCGTTACGGTGGATGCCACGTGTCGGTCACCCTTGACGAAAGCACTTCTGTGACGCGCGATTTATCGTCATGGAAGTGGACACTTCCGTGATGATAATTTTGGTAATGTCATGGAACACTTCTACGACAGCACAGGTATGACTATCTTGATTCTATCATAAATTTGTCATGGATGTACATGCATGACAAAAAACGCGACCTACTGTGACAAACACGTATCATCACGGAAGTGTTTTTTTTTGTAGTGATGTTACTTGCCCGAGATTCGATCGTCGGTATCTCAATACCTAGTTCAATCTCGTTACCAGCAAGTCTCTTTACTCATTCTATAATGCATCATCCCGCAACTAACTCATTAGTTACATTGCTTGCAAGGCTTATAGTGATGTGCATTACCGAGAGGGCCCAGAGATACCTCTCCGACAATCAGAGTGACAAATCCTAATCTTGATCTATGCCAACTCAACAAGTACCATTGGAGACACCTGTAGAGCACCTTTATAATCACCCAGTTACGTTGTGATGTTTGGTAGCACACAAAGTGTTCCTCCGGTATTCGGGAGTTACATAATCTCATAGTCATAGGAACATGTATAAGTCATGAAGAAAGCAATAGCAATATACTAAACGATCAAGTGTTAAGCTAACGGAATGGGTCAAGTCAATCACATCATTCTCTAATGATGTGATCCCGTTAATCAAATGACAACTCATGTCTATGGCTAGGAAACATAACCATCTTTGATTCAACGAGCTAGTCAAGTAGAGGCAAACTAGTGACACTCTGTTTGTCTATGTATTCACACATGTACTACGTTTCCGGTTAATACAATTCTAGCATGAATAATAAACATTTATCATGATATAAGGAAATATAAATAACAACTTTTTTATTGCCTCTAGGGCATATTTCCTTCAGAATTGTCCATCTTCACGACCATAGACGACCTTCTCGTGAAGACATCTATCAATCTTGATGCAATCTCCATACTCGGCGTGAACTGCAGCATCTTCAACCCAACCCCGTCGCTCGCTGACATGATCATGAGAAGATACAAGCTTCGAGATGATATCTGCAACGTGCAACTCTCTGGGATGAGCTGCAGCGTAGGGCTAATCACGGTGGGTCTTTCGAAGGACCTCCTGCGGACTGCTCCCTCCGACGCGCATGCCTTGGTTGTGTCCATGGAGATCATGAATAGGACCTACTACACTGGGAGGAAGCGTGGAATGCAGGTGTTCAACATGTTGTTCCGCATGGGTGGCTCCGCGGTGCTCCTCTCAACCTCAGGTACCAAAGCTCGTTTTCAGCTAGCGCACGTGATTCGGACATGCACCGGGTACCAAGACAATGCATACCAATGTGTGTTCCATGAGGAAGATGATAAGGGGAATCTTGGTCTCAATTTATCCAAGAACCTTGTGGACGCCACTGACAAGGCTCTTAGGGCTAGCATCATCACGGTTGGACCTCTTATTCTTCCTTTGTCAGTCAAGATTGCAATTTTTCTCTCATCCATCTCAGAGAAGGGGCTAAATGGAACCGCCAAGCCATATGTGCCCGATTTCCGCACAGCTTTCGACCATTTGTGCGTCCATGCGGGTGGACGAGCGGTGATTGACGTGGTGCAGCGTAGCCTCGGTCTGCTAGATAAGCATGTTGAGCCATCAAGGATGACACTTCACAGGTTTGGGAACACATCGAGTAGCTCGGTATGGTATGAGCTGGCCTACAGTGAGGCCAAGAATTGAATAACGAAGGGGGACCGAGTTTGGATGATTGGGTTTGGCTCAGGATACAAGTGTAACATTGCAGTGTTGAAGTGCATCGAGCCAGCAAACAATGCTGATAAGGCATGGCAAGATTGCATCTATCGCTACCCAATAGATGTTCCTAAGGAGGTGTAGAGTATGGCCTCGGTTAAATGGCAGGCGGACAAGAAACATACTCCAATATTGTTCATGTTTTTTCCTAAATAGAGGCTTTAATTGTCACCCTTCGAATTATGTATCGTGGATACTGCATACAACCAGTGTCATAAGTTGACTATGTACCCATGCCATGGACAGTTGGTCGTGATAACAAGGCTGGTTATAACAATTACTACCACTTCCCCAAGGTATCAATGCTCTAAGCTCAATCCATGCAATAATATCATTGTTAAATAGATTTGTTCAAAAATACTTTCATCGCTCTACTTTCATAATGTAATTTTGCAGTACGAGTGTTGAGTTTTAACTTTCAACTACAGAGGATTGCGATTATCTTTTCCGCGTTGAGTGGATTAGATGTGCAAAACGAATATTTGTTCGCTAACAGCCTAGGAATTTGCAAGTTGGATTTTCTTTTCGATTAGGAATCAGTCATCCTTACTTTCATTTCCATAAAACTGGTAAAACAACATCTAGTCCAACAGACCATGGCTTTCAGCCAAGACAACAATTTTGGACTCATCTCCCAAACTCCACATGACAGTATTACATCTAAAAACCAAGCGTTAAAAGTTTAAAGCGAAACAGTCATTCTACAAGGCCAAATGTCTTCAACAAAGTTCCAGACTGTAACAGATATGTTTTGATGCGTATAATTTCAAGCGCGTCATTGCATGTCCACACCCTTCCCAATGGCGGAGGCAGGATTCATTAATTACTGATGTTCAGGGGAGGAGACAATATAGAAATATAGAAAATATAAGGGAATCGGTATTGTTCGTATTAAAAATACAAGGGGTAGCTGATCTTGGGGAGGACTGGGCCCCTGGCTGGTCCCCTGATCTCTCCTCAGGATAAGCACTTTGCTTTGTATGCACCGTTGACATCCTTGTAGGTTCGACTTTCGAATTCCCAAACAAAAGAAAAAATAACAATCAAATTGAATGATTATGCTACTAGAACCTTTAGAAATCATACCATTGAAGTAAACATCATTTATGTATTTCTAGATAAACCAAATCTAGACATAGTAATACTACTGCTAATACTAGTACTAAACAGATAATTGATGACGTGTCCCTAAACCTCTATAATATCAGGCCGACGACCCATTGGAAGTTTCCATTAGTAGTAGTGATAACGTCCATACCCTTGACAGGGCCAACCTGTCTTCGGCGATGGCTCGGAAGCCTACTCTTCTCTATCGCTCTCAGTGTGGTTTGTTGTTGGCCCAAGGTCTCCTTCTCCATCATCTTCAAATATACCGCACAATGTACATAATGGCTGATCGCCCACCCAAGCACTAGATGGGCTCAAGCCCAATAGCGGGAATGGCTATTGCACCTTTTCGTTCCCTTTTTTAATTTCTTGGTTTCTTTTACTTTTATGTTCCTTTATTTTCTGGTTTTCTTTTTGGGGAACACTTTAATTTCTTAAGAGCATGCAAACCTTGTAAATAACTTGAACATTTTTTTAATTCAAGAACACTTTTAACATTTATGTGAACATTTAAAAAATTGGACACTTTTTAAAAATCCACAAACACTTCTTTAAAAAAGAATGAAAACATAATATGCGACTCTTGTTGGAAAAGCATGAACAATTTCTCAAAAAACACATGAACATTTTCCTAATTATATGATGATGATGATAATAATAATAATAATAATAATAATAATAATAATAATAATAATAATGATGATGATGATGATGATGATGATGATGATGATGATGATGATGATGATTATTATGATGATGATGATGACAAATGTTTGCTACCACTAGTGGTAGTTTCCCTCGCCTGAGTTTTGTATGTTATATGTAGTATTTGTCAAAATCGATATTATGTACATGTAGTATCTAGTGTATAAGAATATTTGGGTAGACAATATTTTTAGTATATTGTTTTATACATAAAAATATAAAGGTATTTAAAAATATATCAAAAACTATGAACTAACATGCATTTTTTCGTATATATTGCTTTGAAATGTCTTAAATATAATATATGAAGATATTTGGAGTGATAATGTAGTATATATACTACCATGTGATAGTATATGTGACATGTGCGGTAACTACACCTGGGTGGTAGGACGTATTTCTCATAATAATAATAATAATAATAATAATAATAATAATAATAATAATAATAATAATAATAATAATACATAATACATAAAAAATTAAATTACATGATTTTTAAAATTATAGAACATCTTAGAAAAACATAGAACAGTTTTTATACATATAAATCTACTCCCTCCGTATCAAATTATTTTAGCCTACAAAGTCTTGTATTTTGATACGGAGGTAGTATTTAAAAAAGAGTACATGAACATTCTATATCGAGGAAATTCTATAATACCCCAATATTTTACTTTTAAATTTTGTAAGCATATTATAACTTAGTTATTCCGGAATAGAATAATGTACTTTTCCAATGGATCATACTATTGCAGCTCATCAAGGTGTGTTGGGGTTTACCAGCCAGTATCGACGGCTGCGGGCGGCACATAGCAGTGCCTCCAGGCCCAAGTCAAGAGCGGGTGCTGCTATGCAAACTCTTACCGCCCGCAAAACTGTAGTATTCGTTCACACAATCACATACGCTCCCGAATTGGCCGAAATTGGTGCGCCCATCAATAATAGGTAGTACAATTTTTTCCCTTTTTTGAAATTTCACAAATACTAGCACATATAGAAATAATAAATTTATGTTTACCAATAATGGTATTATATGGTGAAGTAACTTGTGGTTGGACAGTTAGGAGGACAATGGTATCGCCAGCCTCGTTTCAAACAAAAAAAACAATGGTATCCCAAGCCCATCAGGGTTGAAGTCTTGGTGCTCGCATTTTTCTGAATTTATTTCAGGATTTGTAACGATGAGCGTTCAGTAGGAGGAGACGTTCCCGTTGACAACAGGCACCTATGGTGATTTCGTAAATCTTAAGATGATATGCCCGCTTAGTCTCTTGAAGGTGCTCATAGGGGTAGGGTATGCATATGCGCGTTCATATGGGTGAGTGTTTGCGTGTATATATGAGCATTTGCGTCTGTACTGTGTTAAAAATGGTATTATATATTCTAAAAGAAGATATTATATTTATTTGAAACGTTCATATTTTTGAAAATAATAATTTGTAAAGTGTTCATATTATAAACAACATGAATACAAAACATGTTTCACGTACTTCTAAAAAATATTCATGTGATCAAAGAAGGTGTTTTATGTGTTTTAAAAATGTTATTATAATTTAGAAGCTTTCATATGTTTTTAATTTGCTCATGTAATTTTAGATTGAGTCCGTGCATTTTAAAAATTATTCACCAAATTTATAAAAGATTTTTTGGGTAGTTTTAACACGTGTACACATCTTTTTAGAGCACATTCAAGTGCTTTCAGAAAGTGTTCACGTAATTGTCCCAGGATGGTATATTTACTTTAAACATAAGAAATGAAAAGGGAAAATTAAGAAACAGAGAAGACAAATAAATGATAAAAAGAGAAAACAAAGAGAGAGAGAGAGAGAGAGAGAGAGAGAGAGAGAGAGAGAGAGAGAGAGAGAGGGAGAGACAAACTAAGAGGGACAAGGAAAAAAGACAACCAAAGAACATTTAAAATAGAAATAAGGCACAAACCCATAAACAAAAATGAGAGAAAAAACGAGACAAAACCTGCAAAATCCGATCATGCATGTAAATAAATTGGCTGAGCCCGCATGCGGCACCCCGTAGGTGATTTTTTGCTATAAACTAGCAATATATTCGGAAATCCAATTCGACTCTTGGGAGCATATGCTCTGGCCCACCAAAAATGGTTTTTGCAAATATTAAATAAAATTTAGAAAATAGATGTGCTCATTGTCAGACCAAAATGCTACCTGCAATTTTTTAGAAGAAAAGCTGAAGTATTTTGATTCATGCAAAAAAAAAAAAACAAGTTGAACGACATATATTACCTCCAAATGTTATACTTGTTTTTGTTTTTTCACCGACGAAGCACCGTTATCCCATTTCGCAAGAAAATTGTCAAGCACGCTAGTTACTCTAACAAAAACATATGCAAAAGAAATCAGAATTTAAAGTTTTATTTACTACTTATTTTAAATTTACTGTTCATTAGATTGCATATGCACCCTAGAGCCAAAACGGCCCTACCCAATATATTGCATTTTAAGTGAGGACAAACAGAAGTTATGTCTGCAAGATATAGACATCGTTTACTCCTCCCGCTTTCCACACAGGGAGCCGCCATAGGTGGAGCATATTTTTCTGCTTGTTTTAACTTTGTTTTCGTCTCCTTTCGGGTTTAGGTTTTCGATTTTTTTATTTGGTTTATCATTTGTTATCAAGTTTTTCATATAACCTTTTTTTTGTCTTTTCCTTTCTCCTTCTTCTATCAAAAATTCAACTCTCACCGTGAACTCATATGCAACACTGATGAATGGTAAATTCAAATAAATTAACTAATGAATTAAAATAACATAGCTCACTACAAAAAAAATCCAAGGAGCTCACTACAAAAAAAATCGGAGCTTGAATTTTTTACAATGAGATGATATCCTAGGAATTCACTACAAAAACAAAAATCGGAGCTTGAATTTTGTTACGGCTTTGGACATTTTTAAAGCTTTGGTTATTAATTTACCGAGCTCCTTGTTGGGAATCGTTGCATGGAAAACAAAAAAAAATCTACGCACACGCAATGATCTATCCATGGAGATGCATAGCAACGAGGGGGAGAGTTTGTCTACGTGCACTCGTAGACCGTAAGCGAAAGCGTTTCACAACACAGTTGATGTAGTCGAACTTTCTTCGCGCTCCACCGATCGAGTACCAAACGTACGGCACCTCTGAGTTCTGCACACGTTCAGCTCGAGGACATCCCTTGCCTTCTTGATCCAGCAAGGTGTCGAGGTTGTAGATGAGTTCCGTCAGCATGACGGCATGGTGACGGTAATGGTGAAGTGATCCGCGCAGGGCTTTGCCTAAGCACCGCGAGAATATGACCGGGGGTGTAAACTGTGGAGGGGGGCACCGAACATGGCTAACAATTGATGTTGTGTGTTCTATGCGCCTCCCTCCCCACATATATATATAGGTGGGAGGGGAGGAGAGGCAGCCAGGGGGGGCCCCAAGTAGGCCGAATCCTACTTGGGGGCTTCCCTAATTCGCCCCCCCTTCCATAATTGCCGGAGGGGGAAAAGGGAAGGGGAAGAAGAGAAGGAAAGGTGGGGGGACCCCTCTTTCCCTTCTCCCACTCGGCCTCCTTCCATGGGGGGTGCGCCACCCCTTGTGGGCTGGTGTGCTCCCCTCTCATGGCCCATATGGCCCATATATATTCCCCCGGGGGGTTCTGGCAACCCCTCCGGTACTCCGATAAATACCCGATACACTCCGGAACACTTCCGGTGTCCGAATACTATCGTCCTATATATCAATCTTTACCTCTTGACCATTTCGAGACTCCTCGTCATGTCCGTGATCTCATCCGGGACTCTGAACAACATTCGGTCACCAAATCACATAACTCATGTAATACAATATCGTCATCGAATGTTAAGCGTGCGGACCCTACAGGTTCGAGAACTATGTAGACATGACCGAGACACCTCTCCGGTCAATAACCAATCGCGGAACCTGGATGCTCATATTGTCTCCTACATATTCTATGAAGATCTTTATCGGTCGAACCGTTATGACAACATATGTTATTCCCTTTGTCCATCGGTATGTTACTTGCCCGAGATTCGATCGTTGGTATATACATACCTAGTTCAATCTCGTTACCGGCAAGTCTCTTTACTCGTTCCGTAATACATCATCCTGTAACTAACTCATTAGTCACTTTGCTTGCAAGGCTTCTTATGATGTGCATTACCGAGAGGGCTCAGAGATACCTCTCCGATACTCGGAGTGACAAATCCTAATCTCGATCTATGCCAACCCAACAAACACCTTCGGAGATACCTGTAGAGTATCTTTATAATCACCCAATTACGTTGTGACGTTTGATATCACACAAGGCATTCCTCCGGTATTCCGGAGTTGCATAATCTCATAGTCGAAGGAATATGTATTTGACATGAAGAAAGCAATAGCAATAAAACTGAACAATCAATATGCTAAGCTAACGGATGGGTCTTTCCATCACATCATTCTCCTAATGAGGTGATCCCGTTATAAAATGACAGCTCATGTCCATGGCTAGGAAACCTTAACCATCTTTGATCAACGAGCTAGTCAAGTAGAGGTTCACTAGGGACACAATGTTTGTCTATGTATTCACACATTTATTTGGGTTTCCGATCAATAAAATTCTAGCATGACTAATAAACATTTATCATGAATAAGGAAATATAAAATAACAACTTTATTATTGCCTCTAGGTCATATTTCCTTCAGTCTCCCACTTGCACTAGAGTCAATAATCTAGATTACATTATAACGATTCTAACACCCATGGAGTCTTGGTGCTGATCATGTTTTGCTCGTGGTAGAGGCTTAGTCCACGGGTCTGCTACATTAAGATCCGTATGTATTTTCAAAATCTCTATGTCTCCCTCCTTGACTTGATCATGGATGGAGTTGAAGCCTCTCTTGATGTGTTTGGTTCTTTTGTGAAATCTGGATTCCTTCGCTAAGGCAATTGCTCGAGTATTGTTACAAAAGATTTTCATTGGTCCCGATGCACTAGGTATTACACCTAGATCGGATATGAACTCCTTCATCCAGACTCCTTCATCTACTGCTTCCAAAGCAGCTATGTACTCCGCTTCATACGTAGATCCCGCCACGACGCTCTACTTGGAACTGGACCAACTGACAGCTCCACCATTCAATATAAATACGTATCCGGTTTGTGACTTAGAGTCATCCAGATCAGTGTCAAAACTAGCATCGACGTAACCATTTACGACGAGCTCTTTGTCACCTCCATAAATGAGAAACGTATCCTTAGTCCTTTTCAGGTACTTCAGGATGTTCTTGACCGATGTCCAGTGATCCACTCCTGAATTACTTTGGTACCTCCCTGCTAAACTTATAGCAAGGCACACATCAGGTCTGGTACACAGCATAACACACATGATAGAACCTATGGTTGAGGCATAGGGAATGACTTTCATTTTCTCTCTCTCTTCTGGAGTGCTCGGGCATTGAGTCTGACTCAACTTCACACCTTGTAACACACACAAGAACCCTTTCTTTGACTAATCCATTTTGAACTTCTTCAAAAATTTATTAAGGTATGTGCTTTGTGAAAGTCCTATTAAGCGTCTTGATCTATCTCTATATATATTGATACCCAATATATAAGCAGCTTCACCGAGGTCTTTCATTGAAAAACTCTTATTCAAGTATCCTTTTATGCTATCCAGAAATTCTACATCATTTCCAATCAACAATATGTCATCCACATATAATATTAGAAATGCTACAGAGCTCCCACTCACTTTCTTGTAAATACAGGCTTCTTCGAAAGTCTGTATAAAACCATATCCTTTGATCACCTCATCAAGCGTATATTCCAACTCCGAGATGCTTGCACCAGTCCATAGATGGATCGCTGGAGCTTGCACACTTTGTTAGCACCTTTAGGATCGACAAAACCTTCTGGTTGCATCATATACAAATCTTCTTTAACATATCCATTAAGGAATGTAGTTTTGACGTCCATTTGCCAGATTTCATAATCATAAAATGCGGCAATTTCTAACATGATTCGGACAGACTTAAGCATCGCTACGGGTGAGAAAGTCTCATCATAGTCAACTCCTTGAACTTGTCGAAAAACTTTCGCGACAAGTCGAGCTTTGTAGACAGTAACATTATGATCAGCGGCAATCTTCTTCTTGAAGATCCATTTATTCTCTATGGCTCGCCGATCATCGGGCAAGTCCACCAGAGTCCATACTTTATTCTCATACATGGATCCTATCTCAAATTTCATGGCCTCAAGCCATTTATCGGAATCTGGGCTCATCATAGCTTCTCCATAGTTCGTAGGTTCGTCATGGTCTAGTAACATGACTTCCAGAACAGGATTACCGTACCACTCTGGTGCGGGCCTTGCTCTGGTTGACCTACGAGGTTCAGCAGTAACTTGATCTGAAGTTTCGTGATCATTATCATTAGCTTCCTCTCTAGTTGGTGTAGGCATCATGGGAACGGTTTTCTGTGGTGAGCTATCTTCCAATTCGAGAGAAGATACAATTACCTCATCAAGTTCTACTTTCCTCCCACTCACTTCTTTCGAGAGAAACTCCTTCTCTAGAAAGTTTACATTCTTGGCAACAAATATCTTGCCTTCGGATTTGTGGTAGAAGGTGTACCGAATTTTTTCGTTAGGATATCCTATGAAGACGCACTTCTCCGATTTGGGTTCGAGCTTATCAGGCTAAAGCCTTTTGACATAAGTGTCGCAACCCCAAACTTTAAGAAACGACAAATTAGGTTTCTTGCCAAACCACAGTTCATACGGTGTCATGTCAATGGATTTAGACGGTGCCCTATTTAACGTGAATGCAGTTGTCTCTAATGCATAACCCCAAAACGATAGTGGTAAATCAGTAAGAGACATCATAGATCGCTCCATATCTAATAAAGTACGGTTACGATGTTCAGACTGAAAGAAATATGCCCTAGAGGCAATAATAAAGTTGTTATTTATATTTACTTATATCATGATAAATGTTTATTATTCATGCTAGAATTGTATTAACCGGAAACTTAGTACATGTGTGAATACATAGACAAAACAGAGTGTCCCAAGTATGCCTCTACTTGACTAGCTCGTTAATCAAAGATGGTTATGTTTCCTGACCATAGACTTGTGTTGTCATTTGATGAACGGGATCACATCATTAGAGAATGATGTGATGGACAAGACCCATCCGTTAGCTTAGCATAATGATCGTTAAGTTTTATTGCTATTGCTTTCTTCATGACTTATACATATTGCTCTGACTATGAGATTATGCAACTCCCGAATAACGGAGGAACACCTTGTGTGCTATCAAACGTCACAACGTAACTGGGTGATTATAAAGATTCTCTACAGGTGTCTCCGAAGGTGTTTGTTGGGTTGGCATGGATCAAGATTAGGATTTGTCACTCCGAGTATCGGAGACGTATCTCTGGGCCCTCTCGGTAATGCACATCACTATAAGCCTTGCAAGCAATGTGACTAATGAGTTAGTTACAGGATGATGCATTACGGAACGAGTAAAGAGACTTGCCGGTAACGAGATTGAACTAGGTATGATACCGACGATCAAATCTCGGGCAAGTAACATATCGAGGACAAAGGGAATAATGTATGTTGTTATTGCGATTTGACCGATAAAGATCTTCGTAGAATATGTAGGAACCAATATGAGCATCCAGGTTCCGCTATTGGTTATTGACCGGAGATGTGTCTCGGTCATGTCTACATAGTTCTCGGCCCCGTAGGGTCCGCACGCTTAATGTTCGATGACGATTTGTATTATGAGTTATATGTTTTGGTGACCGAAGTTTGTTCGGAGTCCCGGATGAGATCATGGACATAACGAGGAGTCTCGAAATGGTCGAGAGGTAAAGATTCATATATTGGAAGGTGGTATTCGGACATCAGAATGGTTTCTGTTGGGAAACGTAGTAATTTCAAAAAAAAAAGCCTACGCACACGCAAGATCATGGTGATGCATAGCAACGAGAGGGGAGAGTGTTGTCCACGCACCCTCGTACACCGAAAGCGGAAGCGTTATGACAACGCGATTGATGTAGTCGTACGTCTTCATGATCGACCGATCCTAGTACCGAACGTACGACACCTCCACGATCTGCACACGTTCAGCTCGGTGACATCCCATGAACTCACGATCCAGTAGAGCTTTGAGGGAGAGCTTCATCAGCACGATGGCGTGATGACAGTGATGATGAAGCTACCGGCGCAGGGCTTCGCCTAAGCACTACGACGATATGACCGAGGTGGATTATGATGGAGGGGGGCACCGCACACGGCTAAACGATCAATGATCAACTTGTGTGTCTATGGGCTGCCCCCTCCCCTGTATATAAAGGAGTGGAGGAGGGGGGAGGGCCGGCCCTCTATGGCGTGCCCTGGAGGAGTCCTACTCCCACTGGGAGTAGGATCCCCCCTTCCCTAGTTGGACTAGGAGAGAAGGAAGGGGGAGAGAGGGAGGAAGGAAAGGGGGCGCCGCCGCCCTCCTAGTCCAATTCGGAAAAGAGGGAGGGGGGGCGAGGCCTGCCTTGGTCTCCTCTCTCTCTCCACTATGGCCCAATAAGGCCCATACACTTACCAGGGGGTTCCGGTAACCTCTCGGTACTCCGGTAAAATCACGATTTCACCCGGAACTATTCCGATGTCCAAATATAGGCTTCCAATATATCGATCTTTATGTCTCGATCATTTCGAGACTCCTCGTCATGTCCGTGATCATATACGGGACTCCGAACTACCTTCGGTACATCAAAACACATAAACTCATAATACCGATCGTCACCGAACGTTAAGCGTGCGGACCCTACGGGTTCGAGAACTATGTAGACATGACCGAGACTCATCTCCGGTCAATAACCAATAGCGGAACCTGGATGCTCATATTGGTTCCTACATATTCTACGAAGATCTTTATCGGTCAAACCGCATAACAACATACGTTGTTCCCATTGTCATTGGTATGTTACTTGCCCGAGATTTGATCATCGGTATCTCAATACCTAGTTCAATCTCGTTACCGGCAAGTCTCTTTACTCGTTCCGTAACGCATCATCCCGCAACTAACTCATTAGTTACATTGCTTGCAAGGCTTATAGTGATGTGCATTACCGAGAGGGCCCAGAGATACCTCTCCGACAATCGGAGTGACAAATCCTAATCTTGATCTATGCCAACTCAACAAGTACCATCGGAGACACCTGTAGAGCACCTTTATAATCACCCAGTTACGTTGTGACATTTGGTAGCACACAAAGTGTTCCTCCAGTATTCGGGATTTGCATAATCTCATAGTCAGAGGAACATGTATAAGTCATGAAGAAAGCAATTGCAATATACTAAACGATCAAATGCTAAGCTAACGGAATGGGTCAAGTCAATCACATCATTCTTTAATGATGTGATCCTGTTAATCAAATGACAACTCGTGTCTATGGTTAGGAAACTTAACCATCTTTGATTCAACGAGCTAGTCAAGTAGAGGCATACTACTGACACTCTATTTGTCTATGTATTCACACATGTACTAAGTTTCCAGTTAATACAATTCTAGCATGAATAATAAACATTTATCATGATATAAGGAAATATAAATAACAACTTTATTATTGCCTCTAGGGCATATTTCCTTCATTCTCCCACTTGCACTAGAGTCAATAATCTAGATTACACAGTAATGATTCTAACACCCATGGAGTCTTGGTGCTGATCATGTTTTGCTCGTGAGAGAGGCTTAGTCAACGGGTCTGCAACATTCAGATCCGTATGTATCTTGCAAATCTCTATGTCTCCCTCATTGACTTGATCGTGGATGGAATTGAAGCATCTCTTGATGTGCTTGGTTCTCTTGTGAAATCTGGATTCCTTTGCCAAGGAAATTGCACCAGTATTGTCACAAAAGATTTTCATTGGACCCGATGCACTAGGTATGACACCTAGATCGGATATGAACTCCTGCATCCAGACTCCTTCATTTGCTGCTTCCAAAGCAGCTATGTACTCTGCTTCGCACGTAGATCCCGCCACGACTCTTTGCTTAGAACTGCACCAACTGATAGCTCCACCGTTCAATAAAAACACATATCCAGTTTGTGACTTAGAGTCATCCGAATCAGTGTCAAAGCTTGCATCGACGTAACCATTTACGACGAGCTCTTTGTCACCTCCATAAACGAGAAACATATCCCTAGTCCTTTTTAGGTATTTCAGGATGTTCTTGACCGCTCTCCAGTGATCCACTCCTGGATTACTTTGGTACCTCCCTGCTAAACTAATAGCAAGGCACACATCTGGTCTGGTACACAGCATTGCATACATGATAATCCTATGGCTGAAGCATAGGGAACACTTTTCATTTTCTCTCTCTTCTGCAGTGGTCGGGCATTGAGTCTGACTCAATTTCACACCTTGTAACACAGGCAAGAACCCTTTCTTTGCTTGATGCATTTTGAACTTCTTCAAAACTTTATCAAGGTATGTGCTTTGTGAAAGTCCAATTAAGCGTCTTGATCTATCTCTATAGATCTTGATGCCCAATATATAAGCAGCTTCACCGAGGTCTTTCATTGAAAAACTCTTGTTCAAGTATCCTTTTATGCTATCCAGAAATTCTATATCATTTCCAATCAACAATATGTCATCCACATATAATATTAGAAATGCTATAGAGCTCCCACTCACTTTCTTGTAAATACAGGCTTCTCCAAAAGTCTGTATAAAACCATATGCTTTGATCACACTATCAAAACATTTATTCCAACTCCGAGATGCTTGCACTAGTCCATAGATGGATCGCTGGAGCTTGCACACTTTGTTAGCACCCTTTGGATCGATAAAACCTTCAGGTTGCGTCATATACAACTCTTCTTACAGAAATCCATTCAGGAATGCAGTCTTTACATCCATTTGCCAATTTACATAATCATAAAATGCAGCAATTGCTAACATGATTCGGACGGACTTAAGCATCACTACGGGTGAGAAGGTCTCATCGTAGTCAACTACTTGAACTTGTCGAAAACCTTTCGCAACAAGTCGAGCTTTGTAGACAGTAACATTACCGTCAACGTTAGTCTTCTTCTTGAAGATCCATTTATTCTCTATGGCTTGCCGATCATCGGGCAAGTCAACCAAAGTACACACTTTGTTCTCAAACATCGATCCCATCTCAGATTTCATGGCCTCAAGCCATTTTGCGGAATCTGGGCTCATCATCGCTTCCTCATAGTTCGTAGGTTCGTCATGGTCAAGTAACATGACCTCCAGAACAGGATTACCGTACCACTCTGGTGCCGATCTTACTCTGGTTGACCTATGAGGTTCAGTAGTAACTTGATCTGAAGTTACATGATCATCATCATTAGCTTCCTCACTAATTGGTGTAGGAGTCACAGGAACAGATTTCTGTGATGAACTACTTTCCAACAAGGGAGCAGGTACAGTTACCTCATCAAGTTCTACTTTCCTCCCACTCACTTCTTTCAAGAGAAACTCCTTCTAGAAAGGATCCATTATTAGCAACGAATGTCTTGCCTTCGGATCTGTGATAGAAGGTGTACCCAACTGTCTCCTTTGGGTATCCTATGAAGACACGTTTCTCCGATTTGGGTTCGAGCTTATCCGGTTGAAGCGTTTTCACATAAGCATCGCAGCCCCAAACTTTAAGAAATGACAACTTTGGTTTCTTTCCAAACCACAGTTCATAAGGTGTCGTCTGAACGGATTTAGATGGTGCCCTATTTAACGTGAGTGCAGCCGTCTCTAAAGCATAACCCCAAAATGATAGCGGTAAATCAGTAAGAGACATCACAGATCGTACCATATCTAGTAAAGTACGATTACGACGTTCGGACACACCATTACGCTGTGGTGTTCCGGATGGCGTGAGTTGCGAAACTATTCCGCATTGTTTCAAATGAAGACCAAACTCATAACTCAAATATTCTCCTCCACGACCAGATCGTAGAAACTTTATTTTCTTGTTATGATGATTTTCCACTTCACTCTGAAATTCTTTGAACTTTTCAAATGTTTTAGACTTATGTTTCATCAAGTAGATATACCCATATCTGCTCAAATCATCCGTGAAGGTGAGAAAATAACGATACCCGCCGCGAGCCTCAACATTCATCGGACCACATACATCAGTATGTATGATTTCCAACAAATCTGTTGCTCGCTCCATTGTTCCGGAGAACGGCGTTTTAGTCATCTTGCCCATGAGGCATGGTTCGCAAGTACCAAGTAATTCATAATCAAGTGATTCCAAAAGTCCATCGGAATGGAGTTTCTTCATGCGCTTTACACCAATATGACCCAAACGGCAGTGCCAGAAATAAGTTGCACTATCATTATCAACTCTGCATCTTTTGGCTTCAATATTATGAATATGTGTATCACTACTATCGAGATTCATCAAAAATAGACCACTCTTCAAGGGTGCATGAACATAAAAGATATTACTCATATAAATAGAACAACCATTATTCTCAAATTTAAATGAATAACCATCTCGCATCAAACAAGATCCAGATATAATGTTCATGCTCAACGCTGGCACCAAATAACAATTATTCAGGTCTAAAACTAATCTCGAAGGTAGATATAGAGGTAGCATGCCGACCGCGATCACATCAAATTTTGAACCATTTCCCACGCGCATCGTCACCTCGTCCTTAGCAAATCTTCGCTTAATCCATAGTCCCTGTTTTGAGTTGCAAATATTAGCAACAGAACCAGTATCAAATACCCAGGTGCTACTGTGAGCATTAGTAAGGTACACATCAATAACATGTATATCACATATACCTTTGTTCACCTTGCCATCCTTCTTATCCGCCAAATACTTGGGGCAGTTCCGCTTCCAGTGACCAGTCCCTTTGCAGTAGAAGCACTCCGTCTCAGGCTTAGGTCCAGACTTGGGCTTCTTCACTTGAGCAGCAACTTGCTTGCCGTTCTTCTTGAAGTTCCCCTTCTTCCCTTTACCCTTTTTTTGAAACTGGTGGTCTTGTTGACCATCAACACTTGATGCTCCTTCTTGATTTCTACCTCCGCAACCTTTAGCATTGCGAAGAGCTCGGGAATTGTCTTATCCATCCCTTGCATGTTATAGTTCATCATGAAGATCTTGTAGCTTGGTGGCAGTGATTGAAGAATTCTGTCAATGACACTATCATCCGGAAGATTAACTCCTAGTTGAATCAAGTGATTATTATAACCAGACATTTTGAGTATATGCTCACTGACAGAACTATTCTCCTCCGTCTTGCAGCTGTAGAACTTATTGGAGACTTCATATCTCTCAATCCGGGCATTTTCTTTAAATATTAACTTCAACTCCTGGAACATCTCATATGCTCCATGACGTTCAAAACGTCGTTGAAGTCCCGGTTCTAAGCCGTAAAGCATGGCACACTGAACTATCGAGTAGTCATCAGCCTTGCTCTGCCAGACGTTCATAACATCTGGCGTTGCTCCTGCAGTGGGTTTGGCACCTAGCGGTGCTTCCAGGACGTAATTCTTCTGTGCAGCAATGAGGATAATCCTCAAGTTACGGACCCAGTCAGTGTAATTTCTACCATCATCTTTCAACTTTGCTTTCTCAAGGAACGCATTAAAATTCAACGGAATAACAGCACGGGCCATCTATCTACAACAACATAGACATGCAAAATACTATCAGGTACTAAGTTCATGATAAATTAAAGTTCAATTAATCAAATTAATTAAGAACTCCCACTTAGATAGGCATCCCTCTAATCATCTAAGTGATCACGTGATCCATATCAACTAAACCATGTCCGATCATCAAGTGAGATGGAGTAGTTTTCAATGGTGAACATCACTATGTTGATCATATCTACTATGTGATTCACGCTCGACCTTTCGGTCTCAGTGTTCCGAGGCCATATCTGCATATGCTAGGCTCGTCAAGTTTAACCCGAGTATTCTACATGTGCAAAACTGGCTTGCACCAGTTGTATGTGAACATAGAGCTTATCACACCCGATCATCACGTGGTGTCTCGGCACGATGAACTTTCGCAATGGTGCATACTCAAGGAGAACACTTATACGTTGAAATTTAGTCAGAGATCATCTTATAATGCTACCGTCGAGCTAAGCAAATAAGATGCATAAAAGATAAACATCACATGCAATCAATAAAAGTGATATGATATGGCCATCATCATCTTGTGCTTTTGATCTCCATCTCCAAAACACCGTCATGATCACCATCGTCACCGGCGCAACACCTTGGTCTCCATCGTAGCATCGTTGTCGTCTCGCTAACTATTGCTTCTACGACTATTGCTACCGCTTAGTGATAAAGTAAAGCAATTACATGGCAGTTGCATTTCATACAATAAAGCGACAACCATATGGCTCCTGCCAGTTGCCGATAACTCTGTTACAAAACATGATCATATCATACAATAAAATTTAGCATCATGTCTTGACCATATCACATCACAGCATGCCCTGCAAAAACAAGTTAGACGTCCTCTACTTTGTTGTTGCAAGTTTTATGTGGCTGCTATGGGCTGAGCAAGAACCATTCTTACCTACGCATCAAAACCACAACGATATTTCGTCAAGTACGTGTTGTTTTAACTTTCACAAGGACCGAGCGTAGCCACACTCGATTCAACTAAAGTTGGTGAAACTGACACCCGCCAGCCACCTGTGTGCGAAGCACGTCGGTAGAACCAGTCTCGCGTAAGCGTACGCGTAATGTCGGTCCGGGCCGCTTCATCCAACAATACCGCCGAATAAAAGTATGACATGCTGGTAAGCAGTATGACTTGTACCGCCCACAACTCACTTGTGTTCTACTCGTGCATATAACATCTACGCATAAACCTGGCTCGGATGCCACTGTTGGGTAACGTAGTAATTTCAAAAAAATTCCTACGCACGCGCAAGATCATGGTGATGCATAGCAACGAGAGGGGAGAGTGTTGTCCACGTACCCTCGTAGACCGAAAGCAGAAGCGTTATGACAACGCGATTGATGTAGTCGTACGTCTTCACGATCGACCGATCCTAGTACCGAACGTACGACACCTCCGCGATCTGCACACCTTCAGCTCGGTGACATCCCACGAACTCATGATCCAGTAGAGCTTCGTCAGCACGACGGCGTGATGACGGTGATGATGAAGCTACCGGCGCAGGGCTTTGCCTAAGCACTACGACGATATGACCGAGGTGGATTATGATGGAGGGGGGCACCGCACACGGCTAAAAGATCAATGATCAACTTGTGTGTCTATGGGGTGCCCCCTCCCCCGTATATAAAGGAGTGGAGGAGGGGGGAGGGCCGGCCCTCTATGGCGCGCCCTAGAGGAGTCCTACTCCCACCAGGAGTAGGATTCCCCCCCCCCTTCACTAGTTGGACTAGGAGAGAAGGAAGGGGGAGAGAGGGAGGAAGGAAAGGGGGGCGCCGCCCCCTCCTAGTACAATTCGGACCAGAGGGAGAGGGAGCGCGCAGCCTGCCCTGGTCTCCTCTCTCTCTCTCTCCACTATGGCCCAATAAGGCCCATACACATACCCGGGGGTTCCGGTAACCTCTCGGTACTCCGGTAAAATCCTAATTTCACCCGGAACTATTCCGATGTCCAAATATAGGCTTCCAATATAATGATCTTTATGTCTCGACCATTTCGAGACTCCTCGTCATGTCCGTGATCATATCCGAGACTCCGAACTACCTTTGGTACATCAAAACACATAAACTCATATTACCGATCGTCACGGAACGTTAAGCATGCAGACCCTACGGGTTCAAGAACTACATAGACATGACCGAGACTCATCTCTCGTCAATAACCAATAGCGGAACCTGGATGCTCATATTGGTTCCTACATATTCTACGAAGATCTTTATGGGTCAAACCGCATAACAACATATGTTGTTCCCTTTGTCATCGGTATGTTACTTGCCCGAGATTCGATCGTCGGTATCTCAATACCTAGTTCAATCTCGTTACTGGCAAGTCTCTTTACTCGTTTCGTAATGCATCATCCCGCAACTAACTCATTAGTTACAATGCTTGCAAGGCTTATAGTGATATGCATTACCGAGAGGGCCCAGAGATACCTCTCCGACAATCGGAGTGACAAATCCTAATCTTGATCTATGCCAACTCAACAAGTACCATCGGAGACACCTGTAGAGCACCTTTATAATCACCCAGTTACGTTGTGACGTTTGGTAGCACACAAAGTGTTCCTCCGGTATTCGGGAGTTGCATAATCTCATAGTCATAGGAACATGTATAAGTCATGAAGAAAGAAATAGCAATATACTAAACGATCAAATGCTAAGCTGACGGAATGGTCAAGTCAATCACATCATTCTCTAATGATGTGATCTTGTTAATCAAATGACAACTCATGTCTATGGTTAGGAAACTTAACCATCTTTGATTCAACGAGCTAGTCAAGTAGAGGCATACTAGTGACACTCTGTTTGTCTATGTATTCACACATGTACTAAGTTTCCGGTTAATACAATTCTAGCATGAATAATAAACATTTATCATGATATAAGGAAATATAAATAACAACTTTATTATTGCCTCTAGGGCATATTTCCTTCAGTTTCGAGTGGTTCGGGTATTTTACCGGAGTACCGAGGGGTTACCGGAACCCCCCGGGGGAAGTATTGGGCCTTCATGGGCCTTGGTGGAGAGAGAGGAGGGCCGCAAGGGGTGGCCCCCCATGGCAGTCCGAATTGGACTAGGGGGAGGGGGCGGCGCCCCCCTTTCCCTCTCCCTCTCCCTCTCCTTCCTTTCCCCTCCGGTAAGAAAGGAAAAGGGGGGGGGGCGAATCCTACTAGGAGTGGAGTCCTAGTAGGACCCCCCCCCATGGCGCGCCCCCTTGCGGCTGGCCTCCTCCTCCCCTCCTTTATATACGGGGGCAGGGGGCACCCCATAGCACATCAATTGTTCTGTTAGCCGTGTGTGGTGCCCCCTCCACAGTTTACTCTTCCAGTCATAGCGTCGTAGTGCTTAGGCGAAGCCCTGCGCAGATCACATCACCATCACCATCACCACGCCGTCATGCCGACGATACTCTCCCTCGACCCTCTGCTGGCCATATCATGCGATAGCGATAGTCGTGGAAGTAATAGTTAGCGAGACAACAATGATGCTACAATGGAGATCAAGGTGTCAAGCCGGTGATGATGGAGATCATGACGGTGCTTTGGAGATGGAGATCAAAGGCACAAGATGGTGATGGCCATATCATGTCACATATTTTGATTGCATGTGATGTTTATCTTTTATGCATCTTATTTTGCTTAGTATGGCGGTAGCATTATAAGATGATCCCTCACTAAATTTCAAGGTATAAGTGTTCTCCCTGAGTATGCACTGTTGGTACAGTTCGTTGTGCCGAGACACCACGTGATGATCGGGTGTGATAAGCTCTACGTTCACATACAACGGGTGGAAGCCAGTTTTGCACGTGCAGAATACTCGGGTTAAACTTGATGAGCCTAGCTGCAGATATGGCCTCGGAACACCGAGACCAAAAGGCCAAACGTGAATCATATAGTAGATATGATCAACATAGAGATGTTCACCATTAAAAACTAGTCCATCTCACGTGATGATCGGACATGGTTTAGTTGATATGTATCACGTGATCATTTAGATGACTAGAGGGATGTCTATCTAAGTGGGATATCTTAAGTAATATGATTAATTGAACTTTAATTTATCATTAACTTAGTCCTGATAGTTTTTGCATATCTATGTTGTTGTAGATCAATGGCACGTGCTACCGTTCCCTTGAATTTTAATGCGTTCCTAGAGAAAGCTAAGTTGAAAGATGATGGTAGCAACTACACGGACTGGGTCCGTAACTTGAGGATTATCCTCATTGTTGCACAGAAGAATTACATCCTGGAAGCACCGCTAGGTGCAAGGCCCGCTGCAGGAGCAACTTCGGACGTTATGAATTTCTGGCAGACTAAAGCTGATGACTACTCGATAGTTCAGTGTGCCATGCTTTACGGATTAGAATCAGGACTTCAAAGACGTTTTGAACGTCATGGAGCATATGAGATGTTCCAGGATTTGAAGTTAATATTTCAAGCAAATGCTTGAGTTGAGAGATATGAGGTCTCCAACAAGTTCTATAGCTGCAAGATGGAGGAGAATAGTTCTGTCAGTGAACACATACTCAGAATGTCTGGGTACCATAACCACTTGACTCAGCTGGGAGTTAATCTTCCTGATGATAGTGTCATTGACAGAGTTCTTCAATCACTGTCACCAAGCTATAAAGGCTTCGTGATGAACTATAACATGCAAGGGATGAAAAAAAATCCCGAGCTCTTCGCGATGCTAAAGGTTGCGTCGTTAGAAATCAAGAAGGAGCATCAAGTGTTGATGGTTAACAAGACCACTAGTTTCAAGAATAAGGGCAAAGGGAAGAAGGGAAACTTCAAGAAGAATAGTGATGCCCACAAGTATAGGGGATCTATCATAGTCCTTTTGATAAGTAAGAGTGTCAAACCCAACGAGGAGTAGAAGGAAATGACAAGCGGTTTTCAGTAAGGTATTCTCTGCAAGCACTGAAATTATCGGTAACAGATAATTTTGTGATAAGGTAATTCGTAATGGGTAACAAGTAACAAAAGTAAACAAGGTGCAGCAAGGTGGCCCAATCCTTTTTGCAGCAAAGGACAAGCCTGGACAAACTCTTATATAAAGGAAAGCGCTCCCGAGGACACATGGGAATTATCGTCAAGCTAGTTTTCATCATGCTCATATGATTCGCGTTCGTTACTTTGATAAATTTGATATGTGGGTGGACCGGTGCTTGGGTACTTACCTTCCTTGGACAAGTATCCCACTTATGATTAACCCCTCTCGCAAGCATCCGCAACTACGAAAGAAGAATTAAGGTAAACCTAACCATAGCATGAAACATATGGATCCAAAGCAGCCCCTTACGAAGCAACGCATAAACTAGGGTTTAAGCTTCCGTCACTCTAGCAACCCATCATCTACTTATTACTTCCCAATGCCTTCCCCTAGGCCCAAATAATGGTGAAGTGTCATGTAGTCGATGTTCAAGAACACCACTAGAGGAAAGACAACATACATCTCATCAAAATATCTAACGAATACCAAATTCACATGACTACTTATAACAAGACTTCTTCCATGTCCCCAGGAACAAATGTAACTACTCACAAATCATATTCATTTTCATAATCAGAGGGGTATTAATATGCATTAAGGATCTGAACATATGATCTTCCACCGAATAAACCAACTAGCATCAACTACAAGGAGTAATCAACACTGCTAGCAACCCACAGGTACCAATCTGAGGTTTTGAGACAAAGATCAGATATAAGAGATGAACTAGGGTTTGAGAGGAGATGGTGCTGGTGAAGATGTTGATGGAGATTGACCCCCTCCCGATGAGAGGATCGATGGTGATGACGATGGTGACGATTTCCCCCTCCCGGAGGGATGTTTCCCCGGCAGAACAGCTCCGCCGGAGCCCTAGATTGATTCCGCCAAGGTTCCTCCTCGAGACGGCGGCGCTTCGTCCCGAAAGCTTCCTTCTTATTTTTTTCTAGGGCAAAAGACACCTTATACTAGAAGATGGGCATCGGGGGGCTTCCAGGTGGCCCACGAGGCAGGGGGCGCGCCCTCCACCCTCGTGGACAGGGGGTGGCCCCCCCTCTGGTGCTTTCTGCGCCCAATATTTTTAATATATTCCAAAACTGACTTTCGTGGAGTTTCAGGACTTTTGAAGTTGAGCAGAATAGGTCTCGAATATTTGCTCCTTTTCCAACCTAGAATTCCAGCGGCCGGCATTCTTCCTCTTCATGTAATCCTTGTAAAATAAGAGAGAAAAGGCATAAGTATTGTGACATAATGTGTAATAACAGCCCATAATGCAATAAATATCGATATAAAAGCATGATGCAAAATGGACGTATCAACTCCCCCAAGCTTAGACCTCGCTTGTCCTCAAGCGGAAGCCGATATCGAAAAATATGTCCACATGTTTAGAGATAGAGGTGTCGATAAAATAAAATACGGACATGAGGGCATCATGATCATTCTTAAAACAACAACATATATATATATATATATTGTCATATGATTTCTTATGCTAAAGTAACAATCTATTCACAATGTAAAGTATGAATCAGAAACTTCATTGAAAACTAACAAACTATAATCTCAGTCATTGAAGCAATTGCAATTTATCATAACATCGGAAAGAGTCAATATAAGAGCTTTTCAGCAAGTCCACATATTAAACTATCATTTAGTCTTTCACAATTGCTAACACTCACGCAATACTTATGGGTATGAAGTTTTAATCGGACAAAAAGAAAGATAGGGGCTTATAGTTTTGCCTCCCAACCTTTACCTCAAGGGTAACGTCAACAATAATGCCTTATGAAAACCCACATCCAATTGGATATATATATGTATATATATATATATATATATATATATATATATATATATATATATATATCAGGATCTTTCCAACACATAGTGCTTGCCAAAGGATAAAGTGTAAAAAGGAAAGGTGAAGATCACCATGACTCTTGTATAAGGTATAAGACAAAAATAAAAGATAGGCCCTTCGCAGAGGGAAGCAGAGGTTGTCATGTGCTTTTATGGTTGGATGCACAAAATCTTAATGCAAAAGAACGTCACTTTATATTGCCACTTGTGATAGGGACCTTTATTATGCAGTCCGTCGCTTTTATTTCTTCCATATCACAAGCTCGTATAAAGCTTATTTTCTCCACACTATTAGATCATACATATTTAGGGCAATTTTTATTGCTTGCAACAATGGCAACTTACTTGAAGGATCTTACTCAATCCATAGGTAGATATGGTGGACTCTCATGGCAAAACTGGGTTTAAGGATATTTGGAAGCACAAGTAGTATCTCTACTTGGTGCAAAGAATTTGGCTAGCATGAGGGGGAAAGGCAAGCTCAACATGTTGGATGATCCATGACAATATAATTTATTTCGGATATAAGAAAGCATAACACATTGCGTTGTCTTCCTTGTCCAACATCAACTTTTTAGCATGTCATATTTTAATGAGTGCTCACAATTATATAAGATGTCCAAGATAGTATATTTATATGTGAAAACCTCTCTTTCTTTATTACTTCCTATTAATTGCAACGATGACCAAAACTATGTTTGTCAACTCTCAACAACTTTTATTCATCATACTCTTTATATGTGAAGTCATTACTCTCCATAAGATCAATATGATCTTTTTATTTCTTTTTATTCTTTCTCCCTTTTTTTCTTTTATTACCTCAAGATTATAGCAAGATAGCAAAGCCCTCGACTCAAGATTAAACTTTATTATATATAGCTCACGGACTCAATTACATAGATAAGGATCAACACAAAAAATCAAAGCTAGATCATACTAAACTTTATTCTACTAGACCAAGATATAACCAAAAGGATCAAACTATCAAAAATGGTAAAGATAAGAGTGTGATGGTGATACGATACCGGGGCACCTCCCCCAAGCTTGGCAGTTGCCAAGGGGAGTGCCCATACCCATGTATTTATGTCTCTTTCTTCGGAGGTAGTGGTGATGGAGTTGTTGATGATGTAGGCTTGTCGTCCATCTTCCAAGGCATAGGCTCACCATCATAGAAGGATGATCGAGTCTCCGGGATCCTCAAATCTGCAGCCAAACTCATCCTCTTGAGTCTATATTCATACTCACAGTTTTGGTTTTGCAGGTCATAGATCTGGGCTTGGAGGTGCTCGATTTTCTCGTGAAGCTTGAAGATGGTCTCCCCAATGTTCTTGGCATCCAACTTGTGGTTGTTGGTGAACTCCGTGATCCACCATCCCCTGGCACTTGAAAACTTGTTGCTCCATTGCTTCGAGTCTTGTCTCCACGCTTCCGGTCCTCCTTGGTCCCTCAACATCGCTGATGTGCAGTACCCCCTCATGCATCTCAATGGTTTGAGGGTGATGCAGCACCTCTGTGAGGTAGGGGTTGATGACCTTCTCGAAAAACTTGTCCTCGGGGGCGCTTGAAGACGTCATGGTGATCTAAATCTGTCAAAAAAACAGCTCGAAACAAAAGCATGAGATATTTGCGTGGTACGGTGGTCAAAACCTTCGGGATATTATATAATGCATTTTTACTGACCAAAAGAAGTATCATGCAAGAAAACGGAGTCCGGAGGGCACACGAGGTGCCCACGAGGCAGGGGGGCGCGCCTTCCACCCTCGTGGATGCCTCGTGTCCTTCCCGGACTACTTATTATTTTCCTATTTTCTTAAATATTCCAAAAAGGAGAAAAATTGCTATTATAACTGTTTTGGAGTCAGTTTACTTACCGTACCACATACCTATTCCTTTTCGGAGTCTGAAGCATTCTGGAAGGTGTCCCTTATGTATTCCTCCGGGGTTACGGTTTCAATAACATTAGTTTCAACATTTATGGGATTACCTGAGATATAATGTTTGATTCTTTGACCGTTCACCACCTTTGGATTTGTGCCTTAGAAGTTGTTGATTTTTATGGCACCGGAATGATAGACCTCCTCGATAACATAAGGACCTTCCCATTTAAAGAGAAGTTTTCCTGCAAAAATCTTAAACGGGAGTTGTATAACAAAACATAATCACCTACATTGAACTCACGATTTTGTATCCTTTTGTCATGCTATCTTTTAACTTTTTCTTTAAATAGTTTGGCACTCTCATAGGCCTGGGTTTCTCCACTCATCAAGTGAGCTAATGTCAAATAGTCTCTTCTCACCGGCAAGTTTGAAATCATAATTGAGCTCTTTAATGGCCCAATATGCCTTATGTTCTAGTTCGAGAGGTAAGTCACATGCTTTTCCATAAACCATTTTATACGGAGACATACACATAGGATTTTTATATGCAGTTCGATAGGCCCATAATGCATCATCAAGTTTCTTGGACCAATTCTTTCTAGATCTATTAACAGTCTTTTGCAAAATTAATTTAATCCCTCTATTACTCAGTTCTACTTGACCACTAGACTGTGGGTGGTATGGAGATGCAATTCTATGATTAACATCATACTTAGCAAGCATTTTACGAAAAGCACCATGAATAAAATGTGAACCACCATCAGTCATTAAGTATCTAGGGACTCCAAACCTCGGAAAAATAACTTCTTTAAGCATCTTAATAGAAGTGTTATGATCAGCACTACTAGTTGGAATAGCTTCTACCCACTTAGTATCGTAATCAACAGCAACTGAAATATGTGTATACCCATTAGAGGAAGGAGACGGTCCCATATAATCAAAGCCCCAAACATCAAATGGTTCGATAACAAGTGAATAGTTCATAGGCATTTCTTGTCGTCTACTAATATTACCAATTATTTGACATTCATCACAAGACAAGACAAACTTATGGGCATCTTTGAAGAGAGTAGGCCAATAAAAACCGGATTGCAATACCTTATGTGCAGTTCTATCTCCAGCGTGGTGTCCTCCATAAGCCTCGGAGTGAGACTTGCGTAGGATCTGTTCCTGTTCATGCTCAGGTACATGCTACCTCTTGAGCATGCGTTGGTTTTCCCTAAAAGAGGAAAGGGTGATGCAGCAAAGTAGCGTAAGTATTTCCCTCAGTTTTTGAGAACCAAGGTATCAATCCAGTAGGAGACTACACGCAAATCCCTAGTACCTGCACAAACAAATAAGAACCTTGCAACCAACGCGATAAAGGGGTTGTCAATCCCTTCACGGCCACTTGCAAAAGTGAGATATGATAGGGATAAATAGATAAATATTTTTGGTATTTTTGTTGTAATAGATCGGAAACTTATATGATGGAAAATAGACCCAGGGGCCATAGGTTTCACTAGTGGCTTCTCTCAAGATAGCAAATTCTACGGTGGGTGAACAAATTACTGTCGAGCAATTGATAGAAAAGCGCATAGTTATGAGAATATCTAGGGATGATCATGTATATAGGCATCACGTCCGTGACAAGTTGACTGAAACTATTCTGCATCTACTACTATTACTCTACACATCGACCGCTATCCAGCATGCATCTAGAGTATTAAGTTCATAAGAATAGAGTAATGCATTAGGCAAGATGACATGATGTAGAGGGATAAACTCAAGCAATATGATATAAACCCCATCTTTTTATCCTCGATGGAAACAATACAATACGTGCCTTGCTGCCCCTGCTGTCACTGGGAAAGGACACCGCAAGATTGAACCCAAAGCTAAGCACTTCTCCCATTGCAAGAAAGATCAATCTAGTAGGCCAAACCAAACTGATAATTCGAAGAGACTTGCAAAGATATTAAATCATGCATATAAGAATTTAGAGAAGAATCAAATATTATTCATAGATAATCTTGATCATAAACTCACAATTCATCGGATCTCGACGAACACACCACAAAAAGTATTACATCAAATAGATCTCCAAGAGAATCGAGGAGAACTTTGTATTGAGATCCAAAGAGAGAGAAGAAGTCATCTAGCTAATAACTATGGACCCGAAGGTCTATGGTAAACTACTCACACATCATCGGAGAGGTTATGGTGTTGATGTAGAAGCCCTCCATGATCGATTCCCCCTCCGGCGGAGCGCCGGAAAAGGCCCCAAGATGGGATCTCACGGGTACAGAAGGTTGCGGCGGTGGAAATAGGGTTCCGTGGTGCTCCTGGATGTTTTCAGGGTATAAGAGTATATATTGGCGAAGGAAGTAGGTTGGTGGAGCCACGAGGGGCCCACGAGGGTGGGGGCGCGCCTACCCCCCTGGGCGCGCCCTCCTACCTCGTGGCCGCCTCGTTGCTTCCTTGACGTCCACTCCAAGTCTCCTGGATTGTGTTTGTTCCAAAAACGATCCTCGCGAAGGTTTCTTTCCGTTTGGACTCCGTTTGATATTCCTTCTCTACGAAACACTGAAATAGGAAAAAAAACAACAATTTTCACTGGGCCTCCGGTTAGTAGGTTAGTCTCAAAAATAATATAAAAGTGCATAATAAAGCCCATTAAACATCCAAAACAGATAATATAATAGCATGGAACAATCAAAAATTATAGATACATTGGAGATGTATCAAGCATCCCCAAGCTTAATTCCTGCCCGTCCTCGAGTAGGTAAATGATAAAAACAGAATTTTTGATGTGGAATGCTACCTAGCATAATTTTCAATATAATTTTCTTTATTGTGGCATGAATGTTCAGATCCGAAAGATTCAAGATAAAAGTTTAATATTGACATAATAATAATAATACTTCAAGCATACTAACAAAGCAATCATGTCTTCTCAAAATAACATGGCAAAAGAAAGCTATCCCTACACATAGTCTGGCTATGCTCTATCTTCATCACACGAAATATTTAAATCATGCACATCCCCGATGACAAGCCAAACAATTGTTTCATACTTTTTATGTTCTCAAACTTTTTCAATTTTCACGCAATACATGAGCGTGAGCCATGGACATAGCACTATATGTGGAATAGAATGGTGGTTGTGGAGAAGACAAAAAGAAGAAGATAGTCTCACATCAACTAGGCGTATCAACGGGCTATGGAGATGCCCATCAATAGATATCAATGTGAGTGAGTAGGGATTGCCATGCAATGGATGCACTAGAGCTATAAGTGTATGAGAGCTCAACAAAAGGAACTAAGTGGATGTGCATCCAACTCGCTTGCTCACGAAGACCTAGGGCAATTTGAGGAAGCCCATCATTGGAATATACAAGCCAAGTTCTATAATGAAAAATTCCCACTAGTATATGAAAGTGACAACATAGGAGACTCTCTATCATGAAGATCATGGTGCTACTTTGGAGCACAAGTGTGATAAAAGGATAGTAACGTTGTCCCTTCTCTCTTTTTCTCTCATTTTTTTGTTTGGGCCTTTCTCTCTTTTTTTATGGCCTCTTTTTTTTCCTTTTCCTTTTTATTTTTAGTCAGGAGTCTCATCCCGACTTGGGAACCATAGTCTCCATCATCCTTTCCTCACTTGGGACAATGCTCTAATAATGATGATCATCACACTTTTATTTACTTACAACTCAATACTTAGAACAAAATATGACTCTAAGTGAATGCCTCCGGCGGTGTACCGGGATATCCAATGAATCAAGAGTGACATGTATGAAAGAATTATAAAGGTGGCTTTGCCACAAATACGATGTCAACTACATGATCATGCAAAGCAATATGACAATGATGAAGCGTGTCATAATAAACGGAACGGTGGTAAGTTGCATGGCAATATATCTTGGAATGGCTATGGAAATGCCATAATAGGTAGGTATGGTGGCTGTTTTGAGGAAGGTATATGGTGGGTGTATGATACCGGCGAAAGGTGCGTGGTATTAGAGAGGCTAGCAATGGTGGAAGGATGAGAGTGCGTATAATCCATGGACTCAACATTAGTCATAAAGAACTCACATACTTATTGCAAAAATCTATTAGTTATCGAAACGAAGTACTACGCGCATGCTCCTAGGGGGGTAGATTGGTAGGAAAAGACCATCGCTCGTCCTCGACCGCCACTCATAAGGAAGACAATCAATAAATAAATCATGCTCCGACTTCATCACATAACGGTTCACCATACGTGCATGCTACGGGAATCACGAACTTTAGCACAAGTATTTCTCAAATTCACAACTACTCAACTAGCATGACTCTCATATCACCATCTTAATATCTCAAAACAATCATAAAGAATCAAACTTCTCATAGTATTCAATGCACTTTATATGATAGTTTTTATTATACCCATCTTGGATGCTCATCACATTAGGACTAATTTTTTAACCAAAGCAAATTACCATGCTGTTCTAAAAGACTCTCAAAATAATATAAGTGAATCATGAGAGATCAATAATTTCTATAAAATAAACCACCACCGTCCGCTAAAAAGATATAAGCGAAGCACTAGAGCAAAATTATCTAGCTCAAAAGATATAAGTGAAGCACATAGAGTATTCTAATAAATTCCAATTCATGTGTGTCTCTCCAAAAGGTGTGTTCAGCAAGGATGATTGTGGTAAACTAAAAAGCAAAGACTCAAATCATACAAGACGCTCCAAGCAAAACACATATCATGTGGTGAATAAAAATATAGCCTCAAGTGAAGTTACCGATAGATGAAGACGAAAGAGGGGATGCCTTCCGGGGCATCCCCAAGCTTAGGTTTTTGGTTTTCCTTGAATTTTACCTTGGGGTGCCTTGGGCATCCCCAATCTTAGGCTCTTGCCACTCCTTGTTCCAAAATCCATCAAATCTTTACCCAAAAACTTGAAAACTTCACAACACAAAACTCAACAGAAAATCTCATGAGCTCCGTTAGCGAAATAAAACAAACCACCACTTTAAGGTACTGTAATGAACTCATTCTTTATTTATATTGGTGTTAAACCTACTGTATTCCAACTTCTCTATGGTTCATACCCCCTGATACTAGCCATAGATTCATCAAAATAAGCAAACAACACCCGAAAAACAGAATCTGTCAAAAACAGAACAGTCTGTAGTAATCTGCATCAAACGCAAACTTCTGGAACTCCAAAAGTTCTACCAAAATAGGACAACCTAGATAATTTGATTATTGATCTACTTCAAATGGAATCACTATTTTATCACTTTCTTGTGATTTTTAACAATTGTTTTCGTGTGCAGAAAGTTTCTGTCTTTTTCAGGAAGATCAAATGATTATCACCCAAGAAGATCCTATAGGCTTTACTTGGCACAAACACTAATTAAAACATAAAACCACATCTAACCAGAGGCTAGATGAATTATTTATTACTAAACAGGAACAAAAAGCAAGGTACAAAAATAGAATTGGGTTGCCTCCCAACAAGCGCTATCGTTTAATGCCCCTAGTTAGGCATAAAAACAAGAATAGATCTAGGTATTATCATCTTTGGTATGCAATTCATAAGTGGTCCTCATAATAGATTCATAAGGTAATTTAATTTTCTTTATAGGAAAGTTCTCCATGCCTTTCCTTAATGGAAATTGGAATCTAATATTTCCTTCCTTCATATCAATAATTGCACCAATCATTCTAAGGAAAAGTCTACCAAGAATAACAGGACATGTAGGATTGCAATCTATATCAAGAACAATGAAATATACGGGCACATAATTACTATTTGCAACAATAAGAACATCATTAATCCTTCCCATAGGTTTCTTAATGGTGGAATCCGCAAGATGCAACACTACTAGGAAAAGGGCTATAGATGGAATGGCCACTAATGGCGCACCAGACATGTGGTGCGCCATTGCTATATAGCAGTGGCGCACCATGTGCTGGTGCGCCATTAGTGTGAAAGACACTAATGGCGCACCAGACACACGGTGCACCATTAGTAACAAATTTTTTTTATTTTATTTTTCCAAACATACTAATGGCGCACCAGCCACATAGTGCGCCACTACTATATTTTTTTATTTTTTATTTTTTTGCAAAACTACTAATGGCGCACCGGAGAACAGTGCGCCATTACTAGTTTAAACTAGTAATGGCGCACTGTTCCCTGCTGCGCCATTAGTGTCTTTTTTTTGCAAAACTACTAATGAATGCAACTAAAATTGCAAAAAAAACAAATTTGATTATATTTTCAAATAATAAATTTGATGATTTTTTTCATATTCATAAATATTATTACTGTTTTTATAAAAAAATATTACTGTTTCATATTCATATTCATTTTCTAAAAAATTATTAGATGCAACAAAAAAATAAAAAAATATTACTAATGGCGCACCTCTGGCTGGTGCGCCATTGCTATGTAAAAAAAACATTCTAATGGCGCACCGCTTCGTGGTGCGCCATTAGTAAGCTTCCCCCCACACTAAGCTGCCCCCGCCGCACACGACCACCACCGCCCCCAACGCCCCCTCCCCGAGCCGAGCGCCGCCTCCCTCGCGTCCCCCCTCCGCCCGCGCCCGCGCCCTCGACGTCCTCCCGCCCAACCGCCCCCTCCGCCCGCGCCCGCGCCCTCACCGTCCCCCTCCCCCCGCGGCCCCACCTGCGTCAACCTCGTGCTCGCCGTCCAACACCGCGCGGCCTGCCCAGGAGGACCGCCGCCATCTTCCTCTTCTTCACCCCCCCGGCGTGAGCTCGGCGGCGACAAGGAGTGGCGACCGCAACGACCCCGTCGCCTGTGTGATTCTCCCCCGCCGGACTCCACCCCCGCCGCCCCCGCGCCCCCCACCACTGCAGCCGGCCGGCGCTGTGTACGCCCTCGACTGCAGGTGAGCCCCTCCCCTCCACTTCCTTCTTCTTCTTCTTCCTCTTGCCCTCAACCTCTGCTCTGAGTGTCGATCGCTGTGTAGGGCCCGTCCATCTCCGGCGAGCTCACCACACCGCGTGAGCTCAACGACCGCTGTGCAGGGCACCACCACGCAGGTGACCCTCCGAATGTCAAAATTTCAACATTTTGATAGAGTACAATTGTTACAGTACAGTCAGAATTGTGTATGATTGTGCCTAAAGTAGATAATAGTGGACTTTAGGCTTTTTTAGAGGCAATACTAGTGAATTTCAGTTAACTCCTTACAGTTCAGTTAGGTACAGAAAAATTCAGTTAGGTACAGTTACAGAAAAATCCAGTTAGGCTTTTTTAGAGGCAATACTAGTGGATTTTAGGTATCTATTTGCTTGTCCTTCAAATAGGGGCAAGACTGTTACAGAAAAATTACTAAATACAGTTAGCTACTGTCAAACATTCAGTTAGGTACAGTTAGCATCAGTTAGGTACAGTTAGGTACAGTTAGCTACTGTCAGGCTTGTTAGATTAATCTTCAGTTTACTTGACTTTTGAGCCGCTGTATTTGAAGGGAGGGAGACAGGGAGTGATGCAGTTGTGCAGCTGCTTGCTGCTGAACCCTAATTAGTTTGTTTGGCTTATGTATAAGACCATAGAGCACACCTCAATTGGAACCACAGCTGCACTAGAGCAATTATGTTTCAGAATGCCCAATCATGTTCTCCAAGTGCACCAAGTGCAAGTGCACTAGGATTTTAGAACCACAGCTGCACTAGGATTTGGTGGTGGTGACTGAATGCAAGTGCACCAAGTTATAAGGGTCCATAAGCAGTGTTGTCATCAGGTCCAGACATAAGCTCCTGTAGTAAGTAGCTTTTGGTTTTATCTTTGTAAGATAACTGGTTCTTGTAGTTTGCTGTTGGTTTCTCTTAATGGAAATCAGAGGGGTAAACCCTTCCTTGATAAAAATTAAAGTGTCTAGTTTGTCGATTGCAGAACTAAACTTCTCTTTGAGAATGTGTACTCTGTGCTCTTGACATTTGCGCTTAAAGTTCTGAGAAAATCCACATGGTCTTTCATTTCTGTTGCATTGTTTTATCTATATGGCCTTTCATTTCAGAGTTACACTTATATCATATTAATCATTGACAAATCCACATGCTTAATCAATCGAGTAGTAAGTTGTTTAGGCTTGGCCATTTCCACTCATTGTAGATAGATAGAGTTACACTTTTGTTACATTGCGTTATCTTTCTGTAGAGTAGTAATGCTCCACTTCCATTGGTACTACTTGTGATGCTGACAGCAAGTCTGTAATACTGAAATTTTGTCAACTTGTGATGCTGCTGCTGTACCCCGAGAGACCCTTGAGTTTGCTGGAATGTCGATTAACTTCCGTTACGGCAAATTCGGGTACTCCATATGTCCTATTTTCAGCAAAGGTCATGCTGAAATTTTCCATGAATTTTAGCATGACTTTTCCATGAAATAGGACATATGGGGTACTTGTGACTAATGCATGGGCCGGGGTCTTAGTACTTAATTAAGTAGGAACCACTCATCCTAACCATTTGCTCTCAAAATTACCACTTCACTTCTTACTACTGAAAATCTTAGACCATCTCCATTCACCAATTGCTCAAACCAGTTCGAAGGGCGTGTTTTCACCACACTGTGGATTATCTTATTGGACCCAACAGAGATGATGTAGTTTTGAATTATGAACATAGGAAATGTCGTCATCGGACGATGAAAGTCTCCCGGGGGAGTGCGACTGGTGCCACGACGGCCGAGGTCTGTGCAACAGGCCTCACCTGGACGATGATCGGTGCTTCAGCATTAAGCTCGAGGAGACCTTCGAAGTTGAAACGGTATGCAACGACGACAAGTGTTTTTTTCATAATTAAGCATGACTTCAACTATTTCAACGTGTAATTTCATCTTTTACAATTCGAGTATAGTTTATCCCATGCCATGCAAGACGCTATGTCTTGGAGAGGATGGATTTTGAAGATCATGAAAATTTTGAAACGAAGAAAATTCACCTAAGGACACATCATGATGTGGATTTTGAAGTAAATCTGTATAATGCTGAGAGCGTAACCCATTTTGGTTGCAAAAATTGGGAAGAATTTTGCAAGATGTATGGTTTTGATGAGGGTATGCTTGTCACCATGGATCTTGGTGATCCTGACACCGACCATGACAATATGGACATTTGGGTCCTCGTTGATACGCCTCCAGTTCTACCGCTATGTGAGTTTCTCAAACATAGTTAATTATTAACTAATTTATATTGTTTATTTCAAAATAGTTGACAACTTATTTCCATTGACAGCTTATTTTGATTGTTCGAAAAATGTGCGGAACATGGTAGACAAAACCCACTACACCGATGGCTCCGAGTTAACTTATCAGGAGAAAAATCATCTGGTCGGATTTTGTACTGATCTTGAGAATTACAATATCTACAATCAAACTCCTCAACATTATGGTCAATACGTGCCACTAGTGCACGTGTTGAACTACGGTAACTACCATGGAGATACCCTGGTAAGATTTTTTACTATTACGACATCCGTGCATCTTTTGCATACTTCTAAAACTAGTACATCATTGCTAACTATGAAGTTATTACTATGTTTTTCAACAGAGAATCCCTGAGGATTGTGTGCCTCATTTGATGTATCAGAATGGCAGTCTTCGTGTTTTCAACTTATATCCAGGTCATCCTACGAATCTCAACTGTCCATACCGGATTTCTAGAAGAAGTGGAGACATGCTAATCAGAGAATGAAAAAAATGTATGGACAGTCGTAAGGAGGTTCTTGGAAGCAAAAGGAAGCGCCGCGCAAGAATTGGAGACAGGATGATCTCCATTCTCCATAATGGAGAGTCAGGGTCTATATTGTTTTATGCTATTTTACCTTAAATAGGGTATTTAGGTCCTGCCTAATATTGATGATCATGTGCTAAGAACAATTAAGTAGGGTTGGTTGGATGACTATCAGGATGATGATCGTATGACTTGTTATTAATAACGAGTAGAAGTTGTATGATGATGATTAGTAGGACTTGTTAGGATTAGTATTACTTTCTACAAACTCGCTACTCGCGGTCTCGAGACTTGTAATGTTCTATCTTTGTTCGGTCTTTTGAATTCGGAGACTAATATGATGAATTGTATTCGGAGACTAATCTTCTATTGTATTCGATGAATTTGCTGTTGCTGTGTGGTGCTGCTTATATTCTGTCCAATAATATATTTTGTAATCTGTGCAAAAATCAGAAAAGAAAAAAAATAATCCCTAATATACATACTAATGGCGCATCACACCGCAGTGCGCCATTAGTATGCCAAAGGATACTAATGGCGCATCACCCCGCAGTGCGCCATTAGTATACCAAAGGATACTAATGGCGCATCACCACGCGGTGCGCCATTAGTATGGCTAGGCACATGGGTAAATATGCCCCCCTGGGAGGCATACTAATGGCGCACCGTGGCCTATACTAATGGCGCACTGCCTGGTGCGCCATTAGTATACGAGATACTAATGGCGCACTAGTGGTGCGCCATTAGTAAAAAATACTAGTGGCGTGGTGCTAGTGGCGCACCAGTAGTGCGCCATTAGTAGGCAAAACTGGTGCGCCACTAGTAAGCCTTTTTCTAGTAGTGCAAATTTAAAGAGCAATCGTCAAATTCATGGAAACCTAAGACATCACACACAGTTTTAGGAATCGTGGAAACACTAGCACCCAAATCACACAAAGCATAGCATTCATGATCTTTAATCTTAATTTTAATAGTAGGTTCCCACTCATCATAAAGTTTTCTTGTAACATCCCAAATTTTCAATTTGGAATGTTATACATTAGATCATCATTGCATAGCATATTTTATTGCATTTTGGCAAATCCTCGAAATCCTAAGCAACTCAAGGACCCTCGGAGAGAGTTGGGGATTTTCCCGGTTTTAATATTTGATTTTTATCAAATAATGAAACGAGGATTTTTGGTTTTAATTATTTTTCACTCCAAAAAATATTTCATATTAAAATATATAAGAGGAGAAAATATGACTTCTCCAAAATAATTGAAATATTGGAGGAAAAATATTAAAATCAAATATTTGATTTTATCAGATTTTTATTTGAAATTTTATTTGCATTAGAAAAATTGCACGTTTTCAAAACTGCATTTTTAGGGCCAAGAAAATGTTCATCTCGTTCTAATTATTTTAATTAGACGGTGAAAATTTATTCTGGCATTTTTAGATTTTTATTTATTTTTCTAGGATTTGTTTAGTTTTGGCGGAATTATTTATAAAAAAAGAGATCCCGCGCCCGACTGGGCCGAGGCCCAGCCGAGCCAGGCCGGCCCATGCCCGCGTCGCCGTCTCCCACCTGGAGTCCCCGAGGTCGCCCCCTCCCCCAAGCCACCCCCACCTATATATACCGCCGCCGCCCCGTTCCCCGCCACCCCGACCGGAGCCGCCGCCCGAAGCCCCAACCGAGCTGCCGGAGAAGCTCGACGCCGCCGCCACGGGAAGCCGCCGCCCCGACGCCGAACCCCGCTGCCCGACGCCCCGTCGACCCCTCCGCCTCACCGGCCCCTCGCCGCCCTCTCCCGAAGCCCGCCGGAGCCCCGCCCGACCCCGCCGGAATCCCGCCGGACCGAGGTAGCCGCCGCGCCGGTTTTCGCCAGACTTTGTATTGAGATCCACAGAGAGAGAAGAAGCCATCTAGCTAATAACTATGGACCCGAAGGTCTGTGGTAAACTACTCACACATCATCGGAGAGGCTATGGTGTTGATGTAGAAGCCCTCCGTGATCGATTCCCCCTCCGGCGGAGCGCCGGAAAAGGCCCCAAGATGGGTCTCACGGGTACAGAAGGTTGTGGCGGTGGAAATAGGGTTTCGTGGTGCTCCTGGATGTTTTTAGGGTATAAGAGTATATATAGGGGAAGGAAGTAGGTCGGTGGAGCCACAAGGGGCCTATGAGGGTGGGGGCGCGCCCTCCTATCTCGTGGCCGCCTCGTTGCTTCCTTGACGTCCATTCCAAGTCTCCTAGATTGCGTTTGTTCCAAAAACGATCCTCGCGAAGGTTTCATTCCGTTTGGACTCCGTTTGATATTTCTTTTCTGCGAAACACTAAAATAGGAAAAAAACAGCAATTTGCACTGGGCCTCCGGTTAGTAGGTTAGTCCCAAAAATAATATAAAAGTGCATAATAAAGCCCATTAAACATCCAAAACAGATAATATAATAGCATTGGACAATCAAAAATTATAGATACGTTGGAGACGTATCAGTACACAACGTCTAATAACACCATCTACTCCTTTATAAAGGTGTGGGTCATCCCAGAAGTAATGTCTTAAATCATAGAAAAACTTTTTCTTTTGCTGGTATTGAAACTAGGTGGTATAAATTTAGCAACAATGTAATTAGCATAATCAGCATACCATGGAGCAGTACGAGAAGTATTTATGACAGCTAATTGTTCATCAGGAAAGCTATCATCTATAGGTAGTGGGTCATCAAGAACATTCTCTAATCTGGATAAGTTGTCTGCAACGGGGTTCTCAGCTCCCTTTCTATCAATAATATGCAAATCAAATTCTTGTAGCAAGAGAACCCATCTAATAAGTCTAGGTTTAGCATCTTTCTTTTCCATAAGATATTTAATAGCAGCATGATCAGTGTGAACAGTTACTTTAGAATCAACAATATAAGGTCTGAACTTATCACAAGCAAATACAACAGCCAAAAATTCCTTTTCAGTAGTAGCATAATTTCTCTGGGCACTGTCTAGAGTTTTACTAGCATATTGGATAACATTTAACTTCTTATCAACTCTTTGTCCTAGAACAGCACCTACAGCATAATCACTAGCATCACGCATAATTTCAAAGGGTAAATTCCAATTAGGTGGCTGAACAATAGGTGCAAAAATCAAGGCTTTCTTAAGTATTTCAAATGCTTCTACACAATCATCATCAAAGACAAAAGGAACATCTTTTTGTAAGAGATTAGTCAAAGGCCTAGAAATTTTAGAGAAGTCTTCAATGGACCTCCTATAAAAACCGGCATGACCCAGGAAATTTCTTATGCCTTTAATGTCTTTAGGACACGGCATCTTTTCAATAGCATCAACTTTAGCTTTATCAACTTCAATACCTCTTTCAGAAATTTTATGCCCCAAGACAATACCTTCATTAACCATTGATACGTCTCCAACGTATCTATAATTTTTGATTGTTCCATGCTATTATATTATCTGTTTTGGATGTTTAATGGGCTTTACTAAGCACTTTTATATTATTTTTGGGACTAACCTATTAACCGAAGGCCCAGTGCAAATTGTTGTTTTTTGCCTATTTCAGTGTTTCAGAGAAAAGGAATATCAAACGGAGTCCAAACGGAATGAAACCTTTGGGAGAGTTTATTTTTGGAACAAACGTGACCCAGGGGACTTGAAGTGGACGTCAAGAAATAAGCAAGGAGGCCACAAGGCAGGGAGGCGCGCCTGCCCCCCCTGGGCGCGCCCCCACCCTTGTGGGCCCCTCGCAGCTCCACCGACCTACTTATTCCTCCTATATATATCCATATACCCCGAAAACATCCAGGAGCACCACGAAACCCTATTTCCACCACCGCAACCTTCTGTACCCGTGAGATCCCATCTTGGGGCCTTTTCCGGCGCTCCGCCGGAGGGGGTATCGATCACAAAGGGCTTCTACATCAACACCATAGCCTCTCCGATGATGTGTGAGTAGTTTACCTCAGACCTTCGGGTCCATAGTTATTAGCTAGATGGCTTCTTCTCTCTCTTTGGATCTCAATACAAAGTTCTCCTCGATCTTCTTGGAGATCTATTCGATGTAAGTCTTTTTGCGTGTTTTTGTCGAGATCCGATGAATTGTGTGTTTATTATCAAGATTATCTATGAACAATATTTGAATCTCCTCTGAATTCTTTTATGTATGATTTAATATCTTTGCAAGTCTCTTCGAATTATCAGTTTGGTTTGGCCTACTAGATTGATCTTTCTTGCAATGGGAGAAGTGCTTAGCTTTGGGTTCAATCATGCGGTGCTAGATCCTAGTGACAGAAGGGGAAACGACACGTATTGTATTGTTGCCATCGAGGATAAAAAGATGGGGTTTATATCATATTGCTTGAGTTTATCCCTCTACATCATGTCATCTTGCCTAATGCGTTATGCTGTTCTTATGAACTTAATACTCTAGATGCATGCTGGATAGCGGTCGATGTGTGGACTAATAGTAGTAGATGCAGAATCGTTTCGGTCTACTTGTCGCGGACGTGATGCGTATATACATGATCATGCCTAGATATTCTCATAACTATGCACTATTCTATCAATTGCTCGACAGTAATTTGTTCACCCACCGTAATACTTATGCTATTTTGAGAGAAGCCACTAGTGAAACCTATGGCCCCCGGGTCTATTTTCCATCATATTAATCTCCCTTCAACTAGCTATTTATGTCGCCGCTTATTTTGCAATCTTTACTTTTCAATCTATATCATAAAAGTACCAAAAATATTATCTTATCATCTCTATCAGATCTCACATTTGCAAGTGGCCGTGAAGAGATTGACAACCCCTTTATTGCTTTGGTTGCAAGGTTCTTATTTGTTTGTGTAGGTACGAGGGACTTGCGTGTGGCCTCCTACTGGATTAATACCTTGGTTCTCAAAAACTAAGGGAAATACTTACGCTACTTTGCTGCATCACCCTTTCCTCTTCAAGGGAAAACCAACGCATGCTCAAGAGGTAGCCAGAAGGATTTCTGGCGCCGTTGCTGGGGAGTCTACGCACAAGTCAAGACATACCAAGTACCCATCACAAACTCTTATCCCTCGCATTACATTATTTGCCATTTGCCTCTCCCCCACTTCACCCTTGCCGTTTTATTCGCCCTTTTTCCCCGTTCCCTCTTTTTCGCTTGTTCCTTGTATTTGCTGCCATTATGTCTGAAACTGGGGAGGTTATCGTGGATAAGGACAATAGTAATAACATGGGAAACTTTGATGCTTTTGATGATCCTCCTGAAGAACCCACTATCTTACATACTGAAATGTTTCGAATCGGTAGTGGTAATATTATTGGAAAAGGAGTTATTCAAGATTTGTTTACTTGTGCCGGTGCTTTTCCCACTATGGGTGGATCTATCCTTCATAGAACTAGTAGTCTTGCGGATGCCATATCTTTGTTCGTAATTGAACTTGAAAGACAGTTTATTCATATGCATCCTTGCATTCAAAGGATTTTTCTAGAATTTTCCAATATTGAGCACTCTTCTGTCAAGCGAGCAGCTACTATCTTTTTGGCACATTAGTTTAGATTTATAATGAAAGAAGCCAATGAATTTTTTGTGCATTATAGGGTGGACGCTGGACGTCCTCCCATAGAAGCTATCCTTTTTACTCTAGAAGACTTAATGCGTTTATGATCTTTAGATCATGTCGCCTATAATGAAAACCTTAGAAAGAAGGTTCCTACCGATGTTCTAGTTGATAGAATTTCTGAACTTAACGATGATTTTGCTATTCAGAATAATGGATTAGGGTTTTTCCTTGAACGTAGGCTCATGACTTTTTGCCAAAAGAACGCTTATAATGATGAATTGGTTGTGCAATATAAGGGGCCAAAGGAGGAACCAATACCTCCCGGGCTTGATCTTGGGGACTTCTGTCCCATTAAATTTAGCCCCTTTGATTATTTTTGCTTGCCCCAAAGGAAACTTGCTGCTGAACGTAGGGAATATGAGAGGAGTTTTCACGATTTTTCCTATCATTATTATGATAATACCTAGATCTATTCTTGCCTTTATGCCTAGCTAGGGGCGTTAGACGATACCGCTTGTTGGGAGGCAACCCAATTTTGTTTTTGTTCCTTCCTTTTTGGTTCTATTTAGTAATAAATATTTGATCTAGCCTCTGGTTAGATGTGGTTTTATGTTTTAATTAGTATTTGTGCCAAGTAAAACCTATAGGATCTTCTTGGATGATAGTTATTTGATCTTGCTGAAAAAGTCAGAAACTTTCTGCTCACGAAAACAATTGTTAAAAATCACCAGAACGTGATAAAATACTGATTCCAATAGCAGTAGATCATTAAACAAATTATCTAGGTCGTTCTATTTTGGTAGATTTTTCTGAGTTCCAGAAGTTTGCGTTAGATGCAGATTACTACAGACTGTTCTGTTTTTGACAGATTCTGTTTTTCGTGTGTTGTTCACTTATTTTGATGAATCTATGGCTAATATCGGAGGTTATGAACCATAGAGAAGTTGGAATACAGTAGGTTTAACACCAATATAAATAAAGAATGACTTCATTACAGTACCTTAAAGTGGTGGTTTGTTTTATTTCGCTAACGGAGCTCATGAGATTTTCTGTTGAGTTTTGTGTTGTGAAGTTTTCAAGTTTTTGGGTAAAGTTTTGATGGATTATGGAACAAGGAGTGGAAAGAGCCTAAGCTTGGGGATGCCCAAGGCACCCCAAGGCAAAATCCAAGGACAACCAAAAGCCTAAGCTTGGGGATGCCCCGGAAGGCATCCCCTCTTTTGTCTTCGTCCATCGGTAACTTTACTTGATGCTATATTTTTATTCACCACATGATATGTGTTTTGCTTGGAGCATCTTGTATGATTTGATTCTTTGATTTTTAGTTTACCACAATCATCCTTGCTGTACACACCTTTTGGGAGAGACACACATGAATCGAAATTTATTAGAATACTCTATGTGCTTCACTTATATCTTTTGAGCTAGAAAATTTTGCTCTGGTGCTTCACTTATATCTTTTAGAGCACGGTGGTGGTTTTATTTTGTAGAAATTATTGATCTCTCAGGCTTAACTTATATTATTTTGAGAGTCCTATAAAACAGCATGGTAATTTGCTTTGGCTATAAAATTAGTCCTAATATGGTGAACATCCAAGATGGGTATAATAAAAACTATCATATAGAGTGCATTGAATATTATGAGAAGTTTGATACTTGATAATTGTTTTGAGATATGAAGATGGTGATATTAGATTCATGCTAGTTAAGTTGTGGATTCGAGATATACTTGTTCTAAAGTTTGTGATTCCCGTAGCATGCACGTATGGTGAACCGTTATGTGATGAAGTCGGAGCATGATTTATTTATTGATTGTCTTCCTTATGATTGGCGGTCGGGGACGAGCGATGGTCTTTTCCTTCCAATCTATCCCCCTAGGAGCATGCGCGTAGTACTTCGTTTCGATAACTAATAGATTTTTGCAATAAGTATGTGAGTTCTTTATGACTAATGTTGAGTCCATGGATTAGACGCACTCTCACCCTTCCACCATTTCTAGCCTCTCTAATACCGCGCACCTTTCGCCGGTATCATACACCCACCATATACCTTCCTCAAAACAGCCACCATACCTACCTATTATGGTATTTCCATAGCCATTCCGAGATATATTGCCATGCAACTTTCCACCGTTCCGTTTATTATGACACGCTCCATCATTGTCATATTGCTTTGCATGATCATGTAGTTGACATCGTATTCGTGGCAAAGCCACCATTCATAATTCTTTCATACACGTCACTCTTGATTCATTGCATATCCCGGTACACCGCCGGAGGCATTCACATAGAGTCATATTTTGTTCTAAGTATTGAGTTATAATTTTTGAGCTATAAGTAAATAAAAGTGTGATGACCATCATTATTAGAGCATTGTCCCAAGTGAGGAAAGGATGATGGAGACTATGATTCCCCCACAAGTCGGGATGAGACTCCGGACGAAAAAAAAGAAAGAAAAGAGGCCATAAAAAAAGAGAAAAGGCCCAAATAAAAAAATGCGAGAAAAAGAGAGAAGGGGCAATGTTACTATCCTTTTACCACACTCGTGCTTCAAAGTAGCACCATGATCTTCATGATAGAGAGTCTCCTATGTTGTCATTTTCATATACTAGTGGGAATTTTACATTATAGAACTTGGCTTGTATATTCTGATGATGGGCTTCCTCAAAATTCCCTAGGTCTTCGTGAGCAAGCGAGTTGGATGCACACCCACTTAGTTTCTTTTGTTGAGCTTTCACACACTTATAGCTCTAGTGTATCCGTTGCATGGTAATCCCTACTCACTCACATTGATATCTATTAATGGGCATCTCCATAGCCCGTTGATACGCCAAGTTGATGTGAGACTATCTTCTCCTTTTTTGTCTTCTCCACAACCACTATTCTATTCCACATATAGTGCTATCTCCATGGCTCACACTCATGTATTGCGTGAAGATTGAAAAAGTTTGAGAACATCAAAAGTATGAAACAATTGCTTGGCTTGTCATCGGGGTTGTGCATGATTTAAATATTTTGTGTGATGAAGATAAAGCATAGCCAGACCATATGATTTTGTAGGGATAACTTTCTTTGGCCATGTTATTTTGAGAAGACATGATTTCTTTGTTAGTATGCTTGAAGTATTATTATTTTCGTGTCAATATTAAACTTTTATCTTGAATTTTTCGGATCTGAACATTCATGCCACAATAAAGGAAAATTACATTAAGAAATATGCTAGGTAGCATTCCACATCAAAAATTCTGTTTTTATCATTTACATACTCGAGGACGAGCAAGAATTAAGCTTGGGGATGCTTGATACGTCTCCAACGTATCTATAATTTTTTATTGTTCCATGCTATTATATTATCTGTTTTGGATGTTTAATGGCTTTACTAAGCACTTTTATAATATTTTTGGGAGTAACCTATTAACTGAAGGCCCAGTGCAAATTGCTGTTTTTTTGCCTATTTCAGTGTTTCGCAGAAAAGGAATATCAAACGGAGTCCAAACGGAATGAAACCTTCGGGAGAGTTATTTTTGGAACAAACGTGATCCAGGGGACTTGGAGTGGACGTCAAGAAAGAAGCGAGGAGGCCACAAGGCAGGGAGGCGCGCCTGCCCCCTGGGCGCGCCCCCACCCTCGTGGGCCCCTCGCAGCTCCACCGACCTACTTGTTCCTCCTATATATATCCATATAGCCCGAAAACATCCAGGAGCACCATGAAACCCTATTTCCACCGCCGCAACCTTCTGTACCCGTGAGATCCCATCTTGGGGCCTTTTCCGGCGCTCCGCCGGAGGGGGCATCGATCACGAAGGGCTTCTACATCAACACCATAGCCTCTCCGATGATGTGTGAGTAGTTTACCTTAGACCTTCGGGTCCATAGTTATTAGCTAGATGGCTTCTTCTCTCTCTTTGGATCTCAATACAAAGTTCTCCTCGATCTTCTTGGAGATCTATTCGATGTAAGTCTTTTTGCGTGTTTTTGTCGAGATCCGATGAATTGTGTGTTTATTATCAAGATTATCTATGAACAATATTTGAATCTCCTCTGAATTCTTTTATGTATGATTTAATATCTTTGCAAGTCTCTTCGAATTATCAGTTTGGTTTGGCCTACTAGATTGATCTTTCTTGCAATGGGAGAAGTGCTTAGCTTTGGGTTCAATCATGCGGTGCTCGATCCTAGTGACAGAAGGGGAAACGACACGTATTGTATTGTTGCCATCGAGGATAAAAAGATGGGGTTTATATCATATTGCTTGAGTTTATCCCTCTACATCATGTCATCTTGCCTAATGCGTTACTCTGTTCTTACGAACTTAATACTCTAGATGCATGTTGGATAGCGGTCGATGTGTGGAGTAATAGTAGTAGATGCAGAATCGTTTTGGTCTACTTGTCGCGGACATGATGCGTATATACATGATCATACCTAGATATTCTCATAACTATGCACTATTCTATCAATTGCTCGACAGTAATTTGTTCACCCACCGTAATACTTATGCTATTTTGAGAGAAGCCACTAGTGAAACCTATGGCCCCCGGGTCTATTTTCCATCATATTAATCTCCCGTCAACTAGCTATTTCTGTCGCCGTTTATTTTGCAATCTTTAGTTTTCAATCTATATCATAAAAATACCAAAAATATTATCTGATCATCTCTATCAGTTCTCACTTTTGCAAGTGGCCGTGAAGGGATTGACAACCCCTGTATCGCGTTGGTTGCAAGGTTCTTATTTGTTTGTGTAGGTACGAGGGACTTGCGTGTGGCCTCCTACTGGATTGATACCTTGGTTCTCAAAAACTGAGGGAAATACTTACACTACTTTGCTGCATCACCCTTTCCTCTTCAAGGGAAAACCAACGCATGCTCAAGAGGTAGCAACCATAAAGTGGCATTTCTCCCAATTCAAGACAAGATTAGTTTCTTCACATCTCTGCAAGACTCGATCAAGGTTGCTTAAGAAATCATCAAAATAAGTTCCATACACGGAGAATCTTCCATGAAAACCTCAACAATCTTTTCACAAAAGTCAGAGAATATAGCAGTCATACATCTTTGAAAGGTAGGAGGTGCATTACATAAACCAAAAGGAATACGTCTATAAGCAAAGGTATCGAAAGGGCAAGTAAAAGTGGTCTTATCTTGATCCTCTTTTGACACAGGTATTTGAGAGAAACCAGAATAACGTCTAGAAAGCAAAAATGTGTATGTTTGGATAATCTTTCTAGCATTTGGTCAATAAAAGGTAAAGGGTAATGATCTTTTCCAGTAGCTTTATTTAATTTGCAAAAATCAATTACCATTCTATAACCTGTAACAATTCTTTGTGGGATCAATTCATCTTTATCATTAGGAACAATAGTAACACCTCCCTTCTTAGGGACACAATGGACAGGACTTACCCACTGACTATCGGCAACAGGATAAATTATACCTGCCTCCAGAAGCTTTAATATTTATTTCTTACCACTTCTTTCATCTTAGGATTTAATCGTCATTGGTGATCAACAACCAGTTTAGCGTCTTTCTCCAGTTTTATTTTGTGCTGGCATAGAGTGGGACTAATGCCCTTAAGATCATCAAGATTATATCCAATAGCAGTGTGGTGCTTCTTTAGAGTTTTCAATAATTTCTCTTCTTCCTGCTCTGAAAGGTTAGCGGTAATAATAACAGGAAATATCTTCTTTTCATCAAGATAAGCATATTTAAGAGTATCAGGTAATGGTTTAAGCTCAAACACGGGATCACCCTTAGGTGGAGGAGGATCCCCTAGAATTTCAACAGGCAAGTTGTGTTTCAAAATAGGTCCCCGTTTAAAGAATACTTCATCTATTTCCCTTCTTTCATTCATAAACATATCATTTTCATGGTCTAGCATATATTTTTCTAAAGGATCATTAGGAGGCACGGCAATAGAAGCAAGACCAATAATTTCATCTTTACTAGGCAGTTCTTTATCATGGGGTTGTTTACGAAATTTAGCAAAATTAAAATCATGATACATATTCCCTAAACCAAAAGTAACAATATCCTTTTCGCAATCTATCCTAGCATTAACAGTATTCAAGAAGGGTCTACCAAATATAATGGGACAAAAGTCATCTTGTGGGGAACCAAGAACAAGAAAATCAGTAGGATATTTAACTTTCCCACACAAGACTTCAACATCTCTAACAATCCCAACTGGTGAAATAGTATCTCTATTGGCAAGCTTAATTGTAACATCAATATCTTCTATCTCAGCAGGTGCAATATCATGCATAATTTCTTTGTATAAGGAATGAGGTATTGCACTCGCACTAGCACCCATATCACATAAGCCATGATAATAATGATCTCCTATTTTAACAGAAACAACAGACATGCCAACAATAGGTCTATGTTTACCCTTAGTATCGGGTCTAGCAATTCTAGCAGCTTCATTACAGAAATAAATAACATGCCCATCAATATTATCGACCAAGAGATCCTTAACCATAGCAATACTAGGTTCAACTTTAATTTGTTCAGAGGGTGTAGAAGTTCTAGCATTACTCTTATGAACCACAGTTGAAGCTTTAGCATGATCCTTTATTCTAACAGGGAAAGGGGGTTTCTCAATATAAGCGGTAGGAACAATAGGATCAACATTATAAGTGATAGTATTTTCTTCAACTTTAATAGGTTTAACTACTTTTACTTCAATGGTAGGATGATGTTTAAACCACTTCTCCTTAGGGAGATCAACATGAGTAGCAAACGATTCACAGAAAGAAGCTACTATCTCAGAGTCAAGTCCATATTTAGTGCTAAATTCACGAAAAGCATCGGTATCCATAAAAGATTTAACACAATCAAACTTAGGTGTTATACCTGACTCCTTACCTTCGTCGAGTTCCCAATCTTCAGAGTTGCATTTAAGTCTTTCCAATAAATCCCATTTGAATTCAATAGTCTTCATCATAAATAACCAGTACAAGAAGTATCGAGCATGGAGCGATTATTGAGAGAAAGCCGAGCATAAAAAATTTGAATAATAATTTCTCTTGAGAGCTTATGACAGGGGCATGAATATAACATTGACTTAAGGCTCCCCCAAGCTTGAGCGATACTTTCTCCTTCGCGAGGCCAAAAATTATATATATAATTACGATCACGATGAACCAGATGCATAGGATAAAACTTCTGATGAAATTCCAATTTCAATCGGTTGTAGTTCCATGATCCAATATCATCACATAGCCTAAACCATGTCAATGCCTTTCCCTTCAAAGATAAAGGGAAGACCCTCTTCTTGATAACATCCTCGGGCATACCTGCAAGCTTAAATAATCCACAAACTTCATCCACATAGATTAGGTGCATATCGGGATGTAATGTTCCATCTCCTGTAAAAGGATTAGCTAGCAGTTTCTCTATCATACCCGAAGGAATTTCAAAGTAAACATTTTCAGTAGGTTATTAGGTTGAGGAGCAACTATTTGCTCTACTGGTCGGGGTGAAGATACCCCGAACAAGCCCCTCAAAGGATTATTTTCCATAGTAACAAATGACAGTAAATTTCAGCACACTATATAAATTTTTCCTTACCAAATTCCACCTACCAAAGGCGCTTCATTCCCCGGCAACGGCGCCAGAAAAGAGTCTTGATGACCCACATGTATAGGGGATCTATCGTAGTCCTTTCGATAAGTAAGAGTGTTGAACCCAACGAGGAGCGGAAGGAAATGACAAGCGGTTTTCAGTAAGGTATTCTCTGCAAGCACTGAAATTGTTGGTAACAGATAGTTTTGTGATAAGGTAATTCATAACGGGTAACAAGTAACAAAAGTAAACAAGGTGCAGCAAGGTGGCCCAATCCTTTTTGCAGCAAAGGACAAGTCTGGACAAAGTCTTATATAAAGGAAAGCGCTCCCGAGGACACATGGGAATTATCGTCAAGCTAGTTTTCATCATGCTCATATGATTCGCGTTCGTTACTTTGATAATTTGATATGTGCATGGACCGGTGCTTGGGTACTGCCCTTCCTTGGACAAGCATCCCACTTATGATTAACCCCTCTCGCAAGCATCCGCAACTACGAAAGAAGAATTAAGGTAAACCTAACCATAGCATGAAACATATGGATCCAAATCAGCCCCTTACGAAGCAACGCATAAACTAGGGTTTAAGCTTCTGTCACTCTAGCAACCCATCATCTACTTATTACTTCCCAATGCCTTCCCCTAGGCCCAAATAATGGTGAAGTGTCATGTAGTCGACATTCACATAACACCACTAGAGGAAAGACAACATACATCTCATCAAACTATCGAATGAATACCAAATTCACATGACTACTTATAACAAGACTTCTCCCATGTCCTCAGGAACAAACGTAACTACTCGCAAATCATATTCATGTTCATCACCATAGGGGTATTAATATGCATAAAGGATCTGAACATATCATCTTCCACCGAATAAACCAACTAGCATCAACTACAAGGAGTAATGAACACTGCTAGCAACCCACAGGTACCAATCTGAGGTTTTGAGACAAAGATCGGATACAAGAGATGAACTAGGGTTTGAGAGGAGATGGTGCTGGTGAAGATGTTGATGGAGATTGACCCCCTCCCGATGAGAGGATCGATGGTGATGACGATGGTGACGATATCCCCCTCCCGGAGGGATGTTTCCCTGGCAGAACAGCTCCGCCGGAGCCCTAGATTGATTCCGCCAAGGTTCCGCCTCGAGACGGCGGCACTTCGTCCCGAAAGCTTCCTTCTTATTTTTTTCCAGGGCAAAAGACACCTTATACCAGAAGATGGGCATCGGGGGGCTTCTAGGTGGCCCACGAGGTAGGGGGGCGCGTCCAGGGGGTAGGTCGCGCCCTCCACCCTCGTGGACAGGGGGTGGCCCCCCTCTGGTGCTTTCTTTGCCCAATATTTTTAATATATTCCAAAACTGACTTTCGTGGAGTTTCAGGACTTTTGGAGTTGAGCAGAATAGGTCTCTAATATTTGCTCCTTTTCCAACCCAGAATTCCAGCGGCCGGCATTCTCCCTCTTCATGTAATCCTTGTAAAATAAGAGAGAAAAGGCATAAGTATTGTGACATAATGTGTAATAACATCCCATAATGCAATAAATATCGATATGAAAGCATGATGCAAAATGGACGTATCAAATAGCAAGCAAGTTGCTGCTCCCGGGAAGAAGCCCAAGTCTAGACCTAAGCCTGAAACTGAGTGCTTCTACTGCAAAGGGACTGGTCACTGGAAGCGGAACTTCCCCAAGTATTTGGCAGGTAAGAAGGATGGCAAAGTGAAAGGTATATTTGATATACATGTTATTGATGTGTACCTTACTAATGCTCGTAGTAGCGCATAGGTATTTGATACTGGTTCTGTTGCTCATATTTGCAACTCGAAACAGGGGCTACAGATTAAACGAAGATTGGCTAAGGACGAGGTGACGATGCGCGTCGGAAATTGTCGGATGTGGGGTTTCGGCAAACCCTTAAGGTTCGAACACTGGGGTGCGCGCGAAGTCTCTCCTTCCTACCGATCTACGCTCTAGCTCGCTAAGATCTCGCGGATGAACTAGACGAACTTGCAACACAAAAGGACACGGGGTTTATACTGGTTCGGGCCACCGTTGTGGTGTAATACCCTACTCCAGTGTGGTGGTGGTGGATTGCCTCGTGGGCTGATGATGAACAGTACATGGGAAGAACAGCCTCCTGAGGTTGAGGTGTTCTTGTGCTTGTGAACTTGTGGCGTGAGGATTTGATGCCTCTACTGTGGTGGCTAGTCCTATTTATAGAGGCCCTGGTCCTCTTCCCAAATATCGAGCGGGAAGGGAGCCAACAACAGCGGGAAAATTTGAAGGGGGGCAGCTAGTACAAGCTATCCTGACAAAAGCGGTCTCCGCCTGCGAAAAGCTCTGGGGTGACGCCGTCTTGGGCTCCACGATGACCTACGCCTTGGCGTCCTCCTAGTCTTGGTCTCGTTGCACCAATATGGCAACCTTTGCATGATGCCTCGGTACTCTTCGCCTGCGCTGGCCTCCTTAGCACCAAAGAGGAAATAGAGACGCTGCGCGCACTGGCGCCAGCCTGGCACCCGCCTGGTACCGTTCGTCATGGCTCACGTCGCGAAAGCCTCGTGAGGTTTGCCTCGCCTTGATATCTCCGCTCCTCATGAGCCTGCTTGGCTAGGCCACTCCATAGGAGGTCTTGCGTCGTCCTCCTCGTGAGGCTTGGACCCTCGCGAGGGTCTTGGGTGCCTTGTTGACGAAGATGGGCCGTACGGCCTGCTGCTTAGCCACGCTGTGGGCCGCAGGCAGGCAAGTCTAGGGACCCCCGTTCCCAGAACACCGACAGAAATGGTTCCAAGGTCGATGTGATCACCATCGGCACGCTACCTCTACATCTACCTTCGGCATTAGTTTTAGACCTGAATAATTGTTATTTGGTGCCAACGTTGAGCATGAACATTATACCTGGATCTTGTTTGATGCGAGACGGTTATTCATTTAAATCAGAGAATAATGGTTGTTCTACTTATATGAGTAATATCTTTTATGGTCATGCACCCTTGATGAGTGGTCTATTTTTATTTAGTCTCGATCGTAGTGATACACATATTCATAATATTGAAGCCAAAAGATGCAAAGTTAATAATGATAGTGCAACTTATTTGTGGCACTGCCGTTTGGGTCATATTGGTGTAAAGCGCATGAAGAAACTCCATACTGATGGGCTTTTGGAATCACTTGATGCTTGCGAACCATGCCTCATGGGCAAGATCACTAAAACTCCGTTCTCCGGAACAATGGAGCGAGCAACTGACTTATTGGAAATAATACATACCGATGTATGCGGTCTGATGAGTGTTGAGGCTCGCGGCGGGTATCGTTATTTTCTGACCTTCACGGATGATTTGAGCAGATATGGGTATATCTACTTAATGAAACATAAGTCTGAAACATTTGAAAAGTTCAAAGAATTTCATAGTGAAGTGGAAAATCATCGTAATAAGAAAATAAAGTTTCTACAATCTGATCGTGGAGGTGAATATTTGAGTTACGAGTTTGGTCTTCATTTTAAACAATGTGGAATAGTTTCACAACACACGCCACCTGGAACACCACATCATAATGGTGTGTCCGAATGTCGTAACCGTACTTTATTAGATATGGTGCGATCTATGATGTCTCTTACCGGTTTAGCACTATCGTTTTGGGGTTATGCTTTAGAGACGGCTGCATTCACGTTAAATAGGGCACCATCTAAATCCGTTGAGACGACACCATATGAACTATGGTTTGGCAAGAAACCTAAGCTGTCGTTTCTTAAAGTTTAGGGCTGCAATGGTTATGTGAAAAAGCTTCAACCTGATAAGCTCAAACCCAAATCGGAGAAGTGCATCTTCATAGGATACTCAAAAGAAACTTTTGGGTACACCTTCTATCACAGATCCGAAGGCAAGACATTTGTTGCTAAGAATGGATCCTTTCTAGAGAAGGAGTTTCTCTCGAAAGAAGTGAGTGGGAGGAAAGTAGAACTTGATGTGGTAATTGTACCTTCTCCCGAATTGGAAAGTAGTTCATCACAGAAAGCAGTTCCAATGATGCCTACACCAATTAGTGAGGAAGTTAATGATGATGATCATGAAACTTCAGATCAAGTTACTACCGAACCTCGTAGGTCAACCAGAGTACGTTCCGCACCAGAGTGGTATGGTAATCCTATTCTGGAAGTCATGTTAGTAGACCATGACGAACCTATGAACTATGAGGAAGCGATGATGAGCCCAGATTCCGTGAAATGGCTTGAGGCCATGAAATCTGAGATGGGATCCATGTATGAGAACAAAGTGTGGACTTTGGTTGACTTGCCCGATGATCGGCAAGCCATAGAGAATAAATGGATCTTCAAGAAGAAGACTGCAGCTGACGGTAATGTTACTGTCTACAAAGCTCGACTTGTTGCGAAAGGTTTTCGACAAGTTCAAGGAGTTGACTACGATGAGACCTTCTCACCCGTAGCGATGCTTAAGTCTGTCCGAATCATGTTAGCAATTGCTGCATATTGTGATTATGAAATTTAGCAAATGGATGTCAAAACCGCATTCCTTAATGGATTTCTTAAAGAAGACTTGTATATGATGCAACCAGAAAGTTTTGTCGATCCTAAAGGTGCTAACAAAGTTTGCAAGCTCCAACGATCCATTTAGGGACTGGTGCAAGCATCTTGGAGTTGGAATATATGCTTTGATAGTGTGATCAAAGCATATGGTTTTATACAGACTTTTGGAGAAGCCTGTATTTACAAGAAAGTGAGTGGGAGCTCTGTAGCATTTCTAATATTATATGTGGATGACATATTGTTGATTGGAAATAATACATAATTTCTGGATAGCATAAAAGGATACTTGAATAAGAATTTTTCAATGAAAGACCTCGGTGAAGCTGCTTGTATATTGGGCATCAAGATCTATAGAGATAGATCAAGATGCTTAATTGGACTTTCACAAAGAACATACCTTGATAAAGTTTTGAAGAAGTTCAAAATGGATTAGTCAAAGAAAGGGTTCTTGCCTATGTTACAAGGTGTGAAGTTGAGTCAGACTCAATGCCCGACCATTGCAGAAGATAGAGAGAAAATGAAAGTCATTCCCTATGCCTCAGCCATATGTTCTATCATGTATGCAATGCTATGTACCCGACTTGATGTGTGCCTTGCTATAAGTTTAGCAGGGAGGTACCAAAGTAATACAGGAGTGGATCACTGGACAGCGGTCAAGAACATCCTGAAATACCTGAAAAGGACTAAGGATATGTTTCTCGTTTATGGAGGTGACAAAGAGCTTCCCGTAAATGGTTACATAGATGCAAGCTTTGACACTGATCCGGATGACTCTAAGTCGCAAACCGGATAGGTATTTATATTGAATGGTGGAGTTGTCAGTTGGTGTAGTTCCAAGCAGAGCGTCGTGGCGGGATCTACGTGTGAAGCGGAGTACATAGCTGCTTCGGAAGCAGCAAATGAAGGAGTCTGGATGAAGGAGTTCATATCGATCTAGGCGTAATACCTAGTGCATCGGGTCCAATGAAAATCTTTTGTGACAATACTGGAGCAATTGCCTTGGCGAAGGAATCCAGATTTCACAAGAGAACCAAACACATCAAGAGACGCTTCAATTCCATCTGCGATCAAGTCAAGGAGGGAGACATAGAGTTTTGCAAAATATATACGGATCTAAATGTTGCAGAACCGTTGACTAAGCCTCTTCCAGGAGAAAAACATGATCAGCACCAAGACTCCATTGGTGTTAGAATCACTACTATGTAATGTAGATTATTGACTCTAGTGCAAGTGGGAGACTGAAGGAAGTATGCCCTAGAGGTAATAATAAAGTTGTTATTTATAGTACCTTATATCATGATAAATGTTTATTATTCATGCTAGAATTGTATTAACCAGAAACTTAGTACATGTGTGAATACATAGACAAAACAGAGTGTCCCTAGTATGCCTCTACTTGAGTACCTCGTTAATCAAAGAGGGTTATGTTTCCTGACCACAGACATGTGTTGTCATCTGATGAACGGGATCACATCATTAGAGAATGATGTTGTGACACCCAAAATTTTATTTGGCTTTTTCAAAAAAATTATTTGACTTGAGGGAGGTGATTTAAATTTTCTTCTAAAGAACCCACCCTCTCAAAAACTTTCTTTATGACAAGTGTTTTTGTTTTGGATTCACCCAAGACTTGATTTTTGGTCTTGGAGGTTTTCCCCTTTTTATTTGGACTCAAACCAAAATGCCTTTCACTTGGGAGATTTTCCTTTTGAAAATTCTTTTAAATAAATCCTATGGCTTTTGGAATGATCCTTTTCCACTTTCAAAAATCTCTCTTGCCATGACCTAAGTGTAATTCCCCTCTCATAAGCCTTTCCTCATCTTTGGATCATGATGTACTTCAAATCCAGCAAGTCGAACCTCTCCATATAAATATTTTCCATTTATTTCTTATCAAAAACAATTTCTGCCTTCTATTCTAGCTCTTGAAGATTTACAAAGGAGATACCCTTTCTGTTTTGATTTTTGCCCCCAAACCAATTTCCCTAGCTAGTCCTTTGAACCCTCAACCAAGATCCATGAAGATCCACTGGTCTTCAGTTCAAATTTTTCAAACTACACCTGCTGCAAGTTTGGACCAGATTTGCCAAATTTGATGAAATTCATTCAAATCCTTCTCCTAAAAATCTGAGAAAAATCAGGCAGCCTCTGGGTGCATTGAGAGGTCACCTCACCAAGTCCCAGCTCCAGGAAATTTTTTCTTCTTGCCAAATCATTTCATCGAACACCTACTGGACATTGTTTCTATAATGTTCAGTCAAGTTCAGTTAACAGTGTGTGAAACTACTGTCGTTTCTTCAGTGTCCGTTGTCGATCTCGCCAGTGCCCCGGCGTCGCCGTGCTTCCTGTCCCCTCCCCCTTGTCCTCTGCACCGCACGAGCGCCTGGAAGGTTGCGGGCGTCGGCGACGAGCAGGGGGGAGGTGCGCCGCCCCGTGACCGACGCCAACGGCGGCTTTGCGGCCGCCAGAGAGAGGCGCAGCGCAGACGGCGCCGTCCAGCGCCGCCCAAGCCACCGGAGGTCGCCGCGTGGTCTTCCACTCCCCCGTGCGCGCTGCCACCCTAGTCGTGAACCGCTAGGCGCGGAGCGCGCTCTCTGCCGCCGCCGTGCCCGTACGGCCACCCCGCCGTGGACCGGCGCCATTACGCCAAGACCGACCAGGATTAGCGGGGGAACGGCACCAGTACACCTCACTGATGCTGCCTGGCCACTCAAACTCCTTGCCAAGCCACTGCCTCGCCGTAATTGCTCGCCGGAGCGATCCCGTTCACGGCCACCCCCTCGAGCCGCCTATAAATAGAGGCCCCGAGCTCCACCTCGAACCCACACCACCTCTGCACACCTCCAACACCCCGCCTAGCCACCGGAAGAGCCCCGAGGGAGCCTTCTTCCTCAACTCCGGCCGCCGCGACCCGCCACGGGATCCAGCTCGATTCACTTTGCGTGCATCCCTAACCCCCAGCTCTTGCCAGTAGCTCTCTAGTGCATCCACTCTTCTGACCTGCGCTTCAATTCGGAGTTTCCAGCACTCACCGGAGTTCCCCACCATCGCCCGAGTCGCCGTCCGCCGGAGAAAGTGTCGCCGTCGACGTGGTGCTCTCCGACGACCAAGTCCACCACCCACCGGCGCGGAAGGACACGCTGAACCTCCTTGTACACTCCGATCTCCCAGACTCGCCGTGGTTCGACGCCGGCGACCACCGCAGCCTTCGGGCGCCGGCGAGGATTTGAACCTGACATGTGGGACCCCCACGTCAGCCTCTCTTCTTTCTCTCCCCGAAGCGTTTTCTGTTGGCGCCTTCGGGCAAGTATGTTTTCTCTGTGGGCTGGCGCGTTTCTCTTCGAACCGTTTTCTGTTTTCTCAGTTAAGTCCCTGGATCTTTTCTGTTTCATCACAGATTAGTCCCTGGACTAAAACCCTTATAACTTTTTAATAAAAAGTGATTTTTGAGTGATTCTTTTTCTGACAGTCTTATATTTTTGTCTAGTTTTTTATAGGATTTATTTGGAAAATGTTTGAGACAACTTTTATGCACGCGTTGGTTTTCACGTTAGTATGCATTTTCGCTATACCGTAGGTTCCGGAAGAGGTGACGAAGCCGCGAACGTCGCCGAGCTAGACTCCGACTTCTCCAAACCAGGCAAGCATGTTTGAACCTTTGATATGATAGGTGTTTTGCATGTTTTCTTGAATGGTTGTGCATGGCATATGAGCATCGGTGAGTATCTCATTGCATATAAGGCAACTACCCGTGTGCTCCGAAGTTACTATGATCTCTGAGGAGAGATGGCCTAGTCATGTGGTGACATGAAGGGCAGTAAGGTGGTACTGTTGTAGCATGCCAGACTTACGTCATCCGTTAAATTCCGACGTTAACGTGGACGGAGTCACGTTATCGTTCTTCCCCCTTTCGTGCTACCACATGTTTTCTGCCAGAATGCGGTTTAGTAAGTTGGTAACCTGTTTCCGTGTACACACCAAATAGAGGGGCCGGGATGAGGGTTCCATGGCCCTGGATTAAAGCCAGTCATCCGGTCAGGGGGCATGGGTGTTTCTGGTTGGGACCGAGAGGGGGGCACCCCTTAGAGCGCGCGTATAGAAATTTGATCCCATGCTACGCGAGGTTGTAGCCTCCCCGTCTCAAGGTTTTTCTTGAACGTTGCCGAGGGTGATTCCTGGCTTCGGAATGTTGAATGGGTGTGTACTGGTTAGATGTGTTTCTTCCAAAACACCGTAAACGGAACTAGTCCCCGTGACTACTGAAATCCGTTGGCTGTGGTTAAAGTACAAACTCTGCAGAGTCAAATCCTTCCGAGTCATCGTATCCATGGTCAAGGACTGTCATCAGTGAACCCATATCTATGTCAAGTCCTCGTGGTATTTTCACCGGTGAACAAGCTTGATTGGTATATTGGTTGAACGTTATTCCGTGGTTGGACTAACCCTGTTGTTTTATTTCATATCTGATTATGCCCTTGCAGCGTTTGAATTCTTGAGCTACTGAGATATCAAGTTATGATATATAAGCCCTTTATGTGATGTCGCTCAGACGTCCGACTATGGCATGTTTGTCTTTTACTTTCAATATAAGCCCTTTATGTGATGTCGCTCAGACGTCCGACTGTGGCACGCACTGTCATTTATTTTCTATTATAAGCCCTTTATGTGGTGTCGCCTTGACGCCCGACTGCGGCATTGTTATTCTTGCATTTTCCTCTTGAGGAGTCATTCAGACACTCGCTTGGCCCTCAGTATTTATTTTGGGATTTCGGGAGGACTACCGCCCGACTTCTCTTTTATTTCCCATGCAATATTATCTCTATGTCTGAATGCACTTGTTAATCTGTTCATATGCATCATGTTTACATTTGTTATATCTTAAGTCCGAACTGTCTTGCGAGTACTTTCATAGTACTCACCTGGCTTGTTGATTTTGGCCAGATGTTGACGAAGGCGATCTCTTGGATGAAGAATTTGATAGTGAGTCCGACGCCTAGAGGAGTCCCAGTCAGTCCCGTGCGATCCTGGATATTGGTCACTTGTATTATATACGCTTCCGCCACCCGCAATAAGTCTCCTCGAGCCTCGCTCCGACGCTCGAAGAGTTGTTAGTTTTCAGGAGTCATATCACCCGCATCGCGGTGATATTTCCACCACCACTTCTATAGTGAGTTAGTAGTTATGCCACCCTACCCGCCATTATGTTTTAATGGTGTGCATGTAATAAATTGTTGGGCAGTCTCCGCTCAACCTTGTATTATGTTCAGTACTCCTGGTATTTTCTTCTGTGGCCAAGATATTGTCTACCAGCAAAAAGAAATTCTTCTTTACTGGTCCGTAAAAGGGATTGGTCTCTCAATAAATATTTTTATTGAAAAACCGGTCGTGACAAGCTTGGTATCAGAGCCAGGCTGACTGTAGGAAGCCACTAGGTGCGATCGCTAATCGGTTATTAGCGTCCTTTGTGCCTTTTCAGCATTTTTGCAAATGTAGCTATTTTCTGTTGGTCATCATAAATTTATGACATGACTACTCAGAATTTTTGCCTACTTTTGTAGATGGCTGGCAGCAACTGCGAGACTCGAGTGTTCACGAACGTGCCCGAGGGGTTTGTCAAACTCCTCGTCTCCATCACCAAACTCGCGATTGGGCCAGCGACTCGTCCGGAGTTCACGCTTTATCAGCACAAGCTCAACGATGACGTGTCTATGCACCAGGCCGTGGTGCAATTCAAGGGAGGATGTTCTGCATCTTGCCACTTCCGTTTTGTGGGAAGGGCCATGCCTACGGAGAGGCATGCCATGCAGATGGCTGCCCGTGAGGCAATAGCTCGCCTTCGGGACATTCTTCCTATGATGAAGACTCGTCGCTACCGCTACCTCCCATGCCATGTGCCATATACTTGTCACTATGCATTCGCCTGCCATCGGGGAAAGCGAGATGAAGCCATCGAGATGGTTGTTGAGTACCTCAAAGCTCTGGAGGAATCCTTCGACAACCTCGTGGACGATCTTGTGGCTGCCCGCATGGACTTAGTCCGGGGCGGTCCTGCCAGCAGGAAGGAGCTTCTCCACACGGCACCGCCTCTGACATTCGTCTCGTCTTCAGCCTCTTATGCACCGGCCATTTTGGCCACTGCTCGCCGTCTGCCTACCACTGAGGAGTTCGACCGAGTCATCGCTCCTACTCCAGTCAGAGCTGCACCGCCTGCCGCACCCGCACTGCCGCCCGTCGCTCCCGCGCCATCACCGCAGCGCAGTGCTACGCGCCAGGAGCCTGCTAGAGAGGAGGTGGAGGTTGAATCTCCTGCACCGCTGAGTCTTGCCCTCGGCAAGGGAAAGGACATCGTCACCATCTCCGACTGAGAGCGCCGAGTAGCCGCGCGTTATGTCTGCTTGTATGATGTGTTTTATCTGTACGTTAGTTTGTAGTAGTGTGTTCGCTGCTTTCTGGAGGAGTGTGCTAGTCTAAATAACATGTCAGGAATGTGTACGCACATCCTAAGTGCTGTATCATGTGTTTTCTTTTCGCGTGTAAGATTTGTGCTAAGCGGTCCTTCTCCGTGCGAAATCATTTATGCTTTCTTGAAAAATCTTGAGGTCTTTTAAATTTTTGCCTTTGCAAGATTTTCCTTGTGCCACACAGTTCTTCTCATGAATTTTGCAAAATAATACCCCAGACTGGAAAAATGTCTCGTCCGTGGACTCGTTCCATGCCCAATCAGCCAGAAGAAGTTTATGGGACACAGACTAGCAACAACTTCACTCCGGGACAGTCCAGTCAACAGGACAGCGAAGCAGCCCTGTCTCAAGTATGCCGTCTCTTCGAACAAAGCCAGCAACAGCACCAAGAGATGATGAATCACGTCATCAATATGGGAAATCACCGTGAGCCCTATCAACCACACTCCAAGTTGTCTGAGTTACAGAAGACTCACCCTCCAACATTTTCTCACACTGATAGGCCACTTGAAGCCGATGATTGGCTTCGTGACATCGAGAGAAAGCTGATTATTGCTCAGTGTTCAGATCATGAGAAGGTGCTTTATGCACCTCACTGGAGCAGCTGCAGCATGGTGGGAAAACTTCCTACACATGCATCCCAGTGAACACAACATCACCTGGGAAGAGTTCAAGGAAGGCTTTCGTGGGGCACACATCCCCAGGAGCATCATAAAAATCAAGAACAGAGAATTTGATGACCTCAAGCAAAGAGGCATGTCAGTGACAGAATACAACGGTCAGTTTACCCAGCTATCTCGTTATGCCTACGACGAGCACATGACGAAGAACAAGAGGATGGAAAAATTCTTGGACGGCCTGGCACCGGCACTAAGATGCCAACTGGTTGTACACACTTTCCCGGATTTTAAAACTCTGGTTGACAAGGCCATTACCTTGGAGAATGAGCGCCGTAGTCTGGAAGACATCCGTAAGCGAAAGAGGGATAAGACGACCCTTGCTCGCAACAACCGAAGCAAGACTGATGCTCAGAGGACTGAAGCAAGGAGATCCACGACTACTGATCTAAGGCCAACCAAATAGTTTGATTCCAGGGACAAGGACTTCACGTACCGTCCCGGGGTCACATGCTATGCTTGTGGTGAAGAGGGGCACTATGCTAAACAGTGCCCAAAACCAAGGAACTCGGCCCCCAAACCGAACAATGGTGGGAATAATCCAGCCCCAAAGCGCAACAATTTCAATCCCAACAACAACCACAGGAAGGGTCACCTGAACCATGTGACCAGAGAAGAAGCGCAGAATGCCCCAGACATCGTGCTTGGTACGTTCCCTGTCAACACAGTACCTGCCACGGTTTTGTTTGATTCTGGAGCTTCCCATTCGTTCGTTTCGAAGAGTTTTGTTTTGCAACATGGTTTTCCGATGCTTCCCTTGGAAAAATCTATGATCATCAAGTCCCCCAGAAATAAGCAGATCGCTCAGAGTTACTGCCAAGGAGTGATCATAGAGTTCGAAGGACTACAGTTTCAAGCTAATCTTATCGTGTTGGAAAACAAAGGACTGGATGTCATTTTAGGGATGGACTGGTTAACCACCAACAAAGGATTTATTGATTATTTCAATCGGACCGTGATCCTCACTCATCATCACGGCAAGACAATAAAGGTTACAACTCAAGAAATACCACGGTCACAGCGACCAAAATTGAACAAAGTGGACATTTCAGAACTGAGAAAAGTTCCAGTGGTGTGCGAGTTTCCTGACGTATTTCCTCAAGAACTACCAGGCATGCCACCAGACCGAGAGATAGAATTCAGCATTGAACTAGCACCTGGCACCGCTCCCATCTATAAGAAACCTTATAGAATGGCACCCTCAGAATTGGTAGAATTGAAGAAACAGATAAGGGAATTACTGGACAAAGGTTTTATTCGAGCCAGTTCCTCACCTTGGGGTTCGCCAGTATTATTCGCCAAGAAAAAGGATGGGACACTGAGACTGTGTATAGACTATCGAGCTCTCAATATGGTCACCATCAAAAACAAATATCCGATGCCACAGATAAATGATTTATTTGACCAGCTCGCACAAGCCAAGGTGTTCTCAAAAATTGATTTGAGATCGGGGTATCATCAATTGAAAGTACGGACAGAAGATATCCCTAAGACGGCATTTACCTCCAGATACGGATTATATGAGTTCACAATGATGCCTTTTGGACTAACGAACGCCCCCGCATATTTCGTCCACCTCATGAACAAAGTGTTTATGAAATTCATGGACAAATTTGGTGTGGTGTTCATTGACGATATTCTGGTATATTCAAGGAGACCAGAAGAGCATGCTGAGCACCTCAGAATTGTTTTGGGAGAATTAAGGAAACATCAGTTGTACGCCAAATTAGCAAGTGTGAATTTTGGCTAAGGCAAGTTGGTTTCCTAGGCCATATATTAAACCAAGAAGGCGTGGCCGTAGACCCAGAGAAAGTCAAAGCCATACTTGACTGGAAACCACCCGCCAACGTGACAGATGTGCGGAGTTTCCTAGGAATGGCCGGATATTACAGAAGATTTATTGAAGGATTCTCCACTGTGTCGAAACCAATGACCCAGTTGCTCAAGAAAGACAAGAAGTTTGTATGGACGGAAGCATGCGAGAAAAGCTTCCAAGAACTCAAGAAGAAACTAACAACCGCACCGGTCTTAACTGTGCCAGACATACACAAGAGTTTTGAAGTATATTGTGACGCGTCCCGAAAGGGCCTCGGATGTGTACTGATGCAAGATGGCAAAGTGGTCGCGTATGCCTCCAGGCAACTGCGGAAACATGAGGAAAATTATCCAACTCATGACTTGGAGCTAGCAGCGGTCATCCATGCACTCAAGGAGTGGAGGCACTTTCTGTTGGGAAATCGTTGTGAAATATATACGGACCATAAGAGCCTTAAATATATTTTCACACAGCCAGAGCTAAATTTACGCCGACGACGCTGGTTGGAATTGGTCAAGGACTATGATGTCGGCATTCACTACCATCCAGGGAAAGCAAATGTAGTGGCTGATGCCCTTAGTCGGAACCCCAGCCCGGACAACGACAGTCCACAAAACTTGAGGCCTGAGTTTCAGCAAGAGTTCGCTAGACTCAACATGGTGTTAGTCTCTGAGGGCACCGTATCAAATCTGGAAATACAACCCACCCTAGTGGAACAAATTAAGAAGGCTCAGCAGGGACATCCCAGCATCGAAGGTATAAAGAAGAAAATGAACCTTGGTAAGGCCTCAGAGTTCGTCACAGACAGTGAAGGAATATTATGGTACGGAGACAGACTTTGCGTACCTAACATTGAGGAACTCAAGCAACAAATCCTAACCGAAAGCCACACCACTCCATACTCGATCCACCCTGGAGGAACCAAAATGTACAAAGACATTCAGGAAAGATTTTGGTGGCATGGTATGAAAAGGGATATAGCCGCATTTATTGCTTGTTGCGATTCATGTCAGCGCATCAAGGCTGTGCACCAAAAGCCAGCAGGGCTACTCCAGCCAAACAGGATACCGGAGTGGAAATGGGATGAAATAGGAATGGACTTCATCGTCGGACTACCTCGATCACAACGCGGTAATGATGCCATATGGGTCATCACAGATAGGCTAACCAAGGTAGCCCATTTCATCCCCGTGAAGACAACCTACTCCACACAAAGGCTAGCCAAGCTTTATCTCTCCCGTATAGTCTGTCTGCATGGAGTCCCAAAGACTATAATATCCGACCGAGGCACTCAATTTGTCTCTAAATTCTGGGATCACTTACAACAAGCTCTGGGCACGCAACTAGCTTTCAGTACAGCGTACCACCCTCAGACTGATGGACAAACGGAACGTGTGAACCAAATCCTAGAGGACATGCTGAGAGCCTGTGTGCTCACCTATGGATCCAGTTGGGAAGAAAGTTTGCCATACGCCGAGTTTGCTTACAACAACAGTTACCAAGCCAGCTTACAAATGGCACCCTTTGAAGCATTGTACGGACGGAGGTGTCGTACCCCACTGAATTGGTCAGAGACAGGTGATAGTCGTATCTTCGGCCCAGATATGCTCAAGGAGGCCGAGGAGAAAGTTAAACAGATCAGGGATAGACTCAAGACAGCACAAAGCCGACAGAATAGCTATTACGATCAAAAACATCGTGAGGTCAGCTTTGAACCCGGTGATTTCGTATATCTCCGAGTGTCTCCTATGAGGGGTCTGCAACGGTTCAAAATTAGGGGAAGCTAGCCCCAAGGTTTATTGGACCATTCTGTATAGTTGCACGAAGAGGCACAGTAGCCTACAAACTAGACCTACCCAAGGAGCTGTCAGACGTCCATGACGTGTTCCACGTCTCACAATTGAGAAAATGTGTAAGTAACCCGGAGAAACATGTATCCCATGAAGTCATTGATGTGCAACCAGACCTCACCTACAGAGAGCGGCCAGTGAAGATCTTGGAAGAGTCTGAAAGGAGGACCCATCAGAAAACGACAAGATTTTTCAAAGTTCAGTGGAGCAACCACACTGAGGATGAAGCTACATGGGAAAGGGAAGATTTTCTCCAGGAAGAGTATCCATATCTATTTGAGGATCAGCCGAAATCTCGAGGACGAGATTTTACCTAAGGGGGTAGGTGTTGTGACACCCAAAATTTTATTTGGCTTTTTCAAAAAATTTATTTGACTTGAGGGAGGTGATTTAAATTTTCTTCTAAAGAACCCACCCTCTCAAAAACTTTCTTTATGACAAGTGTTTTTGTTTTGGATTCACCCAAGATTTGATTTTTGGTCTTGGAGGTTTTCCCCTTTTTATTTGGACTCAAACCAAAATGCCTTTCACTTGGGAGATTTTCCTTTTGAAAATTCTTTTAAATATATCCTATGGCTTTTGGAATGATCCTTTTCCACTTTCAAAAATCTCTCTTGCCATGACCTAAGTGTAATTCCCCTCTCATAAGCCTTTCCTCATCTTTGGATCATGATGTACTTCAAATCCAGCAAGTTGAACCTCTCCATATAAATATTTTCCATTTATTTCTTATCAAAAACAATTTCTGCCTTCTATTCTAGCTCTTGAAAATTTACAAAGGAGCTACCCTTTCTGTTTTGATTTTTGCCCCCAAACCAATTTCCCTAGCAAGTCCTTTGAACCCTCAACCAAGATCCATGAAGATCCACTGGTCTTCAGTTCAAAATTTTCAAACTACACCTGCTGCAAGTTTGGACCAGATTTGCCAAATTTGATGAAATTCATTCAAATCCTTCTCCTAAAAATCTGAAAAAAATCAGGCAGCCTCTGGGTGCATTGAGAGGTCACCTCACCAAGTCCCAGCTCCAGGAAAAAATTTCTTCCTGCCAAATCATTTCATCGAACACCTACTGGACACTGTTTCTATAATGTTCAGTCAAGTTCAGTTAACAGTGTCTGAAACTACTGTCGTTTCTTCAGTGTCTCTTGTCGATCTCGCCAGTGCCCCGGCGTCGCCGTGCTTCCTGTCCCCTCCCCCTTGTCCTTTGCACCGCACGAGCGGCTGGAAGGTTGCGGGCGTCGGCGACGAGCAGGGGGAGGTGCGCCGCCCCGTGACCGACGCCAACGGCGGCTTTGCGGCCGCCAGAGAGAGGCGCAGCGCAGACGGCGCCGTCCAGCGCCGCCCAAGCCACCGGAGGTCGCCGCGTGGTCTTCCACTCCCCCGTGCGCGCTGCCACCCTAGTCGTGAACCGCTAGGCGCGGAGCGCGCTCTCTGCCGCCGCCGTGCCCGTACGGCCACCCCGCCGTGGACCGGCGCCATTACGCCAAGACAGACCAGGATTAGCGGGGGAACGACACCAATACACCTCACTGATGCTGCCTGACCACTCAAACTCCTTGCCAAGCCACTGCCTCGCCGTAATTGCTTGCCGGAGCGATCCCGTTCACGGCCACCCCCTCGAGCCGCCTATAAATAGAGGCCCCGAGCTCCACCTCAAACCCGCACCACCTCTGCGCACCTCCAACACCCCGCCTAGCCACCGGAAGAGCCCCGAGGGAGCCTTCTTCCTCAACTCCGGCCGCCGCGACCCGCCACGGGATCCAGCTCGATTCACTCCCGTGCGTGCATCCCTAACCCCCAGCTCTTGCCAGTAGCTCTCTAGTGCATCCACTCTTCTGACCCGCGCTTCAATTCGGAGTTTCCAGCACTCACCGGAATTCCCCACCATCGCCCGAGCCGCCGTCCGCCGGAGAAAGTGTCGTCGTCGACGTGGTGCTCTCCGACGACCAAGTCCACCACCCACCGACGCGGAAGGACACGCTGAACCTCTTGGTACACTCCGATCTCCCTGACTCACCGTGGTTCGACGCCGGCGACCACCGCAGCCTTCGGGCGTCGGCGAGGATTTGAACCTGACATGTGGGACCCCCACGTCAGCCTCTCTTCTTTCTCTCCCCGAAGCATTTTCTGTTGGCGCCTTCGGGCAAGTACGTTTTCTCTGTGGGCTGGCGCGTTTCTCTTTGAACCGTTTTCTGTTTTCTCAGTTAAGTCCCTGGATCTTTTCTGTTTCATCACAGATTAGTCCCTGGACTAAAACCCTTATAACTTTTTAATAAAAAGTGATTTTTGAGTGATTCTTTTTTTGACAGTCTTATATTTTTGTCTAGTTTTTTATAGGATTTATTTGGAAAAGTTTTGAGACAACTTTTATGCACGCGTTGGTTTTCACGTTAGTATGCATTTTCGCTATACCGTAGGTTCCGGAAGAGGTGACGGAGCCGCGAACTTCGCCGAGCTAGACTCCGACTTCTCCGAACCAGGCAAGCATGTTTGAACCTTTGATATGATAGGTGTTTTGCATGTTTGCTTGAATAGTTGTGCATGGCATATGAGCATCGGTGAGTATCTCATTGCATGTAAGGCAACTACCCGTGTGCTCCGAAGTTACTATGATCTCTAAGGAGAGATGGCCTAGTCATGTGGTGACATGAAGGGCAGTAAGGTGGTACTGTTGTAGCATGCCAGCCTTACGTCATCCGATAAATTCCGACGTTAACGTGGACGGAGTCACGTTATCGTTCTTCCCCCTTCCGTGCTACCACATGTTTTCTGCCAGAATGCGGTTTAGTAAGTTGGTAACCTCTTTCCGTGTACACACCAAATAGAGGGGCCGGGATGAGGGTTCCATGGCCCTGGATTAAAGCCAGTCATCCGGTCAGGGGGCATGGGTGTTTCCGGTTGGTACCGAGAGGGGGGCACCCCTTAGAGCGCGCGTATAGAAATTTGATCCCATGCTACGCGAGGTTGTAGCCTCCCCGTCTCAAGGTTTTTCTTGAACGTTGCCGAGGGTGATTCCTAGCTTCGGAATGTTGAATGGGTGTGTACTGGTTAGATGTGTTTCTTCCAAAACACCGTAAACGGAACTAGTCCCCGTGACTACTGAAATCCGTTGGCTGTGGTTAAAGTACAAACTCTGCAGAGTCAAATCCTTCCGAGTCATCGTATCCATGGTCAAGGACCGTGATCAGTGAACCCATATCTATGTCAAGTCCTCGTGGTATTTTCACCGGTGAACAAGCTTGATTGGTATATTGGTTGACGTTATTCCGTGGTTGGACTAACCCTGTTGTTTTATTTCATATCTGATTATGCCCTTGCAGCGTTTGAATTCTTGAGCTACTGAGATATCAAGTTATGATATATAAGCCCTTTATGTGATGTCGCTCAGACGTCCGACTGTGGCATGTTTATCTTTTACTTTCAATATAAGCCCTTTATGTGATGTCGCTCAGACGTCCGACTGTGGCACGCACTGTCATTTATTTTCTATTATAAGCCCTTTATGTGGTGTCGCCTTGACGCTCGACTGTGGCATTGTTATTCTTGCATTTTCCTCTCGAGGAGTCATTCAGACACTCGCTTGGCCCTCAGTATTTATTTTGGGATTTCGGGAGGACTACCGCCCGACTTCTCTTTTATTTCCCATGCAATATTATCTCTATGTCTGAATGCACTTGTTAATCTGTTCATATGCATCATGTTTACATTTGTTATATCTTAAGTCCGAACTGTTGCGAGTACTTTCATAGTACTCACCTGGCTTGTTGATTTTGGCCAGATGTTGACGAAGGCGATCTCTTGGATGAAGAATTTGATAGTGAGTCCGACGCCTAGAGGAGTCCCAGTCAGTCCCGTGCGATCCTGGATATTGGTCACTTGTATTATATACGCTTCCGCCACCCGCAATAAGTCTCCTCGAGCCTCGCTCCGACGCTCGAAGAGTTGTTAGTTTTCAGGAGTCATATCACCCGCATCGCGGTGATATTTCCACCACCACTTCTATCGTGAGTTAGTAGTTATGCCACCCTACCCGCCATTATGTTTTAATGGTGTGCATGTAATAAATTGTTGGGCAGTCTCCGCTCAACCTTGTATTATGTTCAGTACTCCTGGTATTTTCTTATGTGGCCAAGATATTGTCTACCAGTGAAAAGAAATTCTTCTTTACTTGTCCGTAAAAGGGATTGGTCTCTCAATAAATATTTTTATTGAAAAACCGGTCGTGACAGATGTGATGGACAAGACCCATCTGTTAGCTTAGCATAATTATCGCTAAGTTTTATTGCTATTGCTTTCTTCATGACTTATATATATTCCTCTGACTATGAAATTATGCAACTCCCGAATACCGGAGGAACACCTTGTGTGCTATCAAACGTCACAACGTAACTGGGTGATTATAAAGATGCTCTATAGGTGTCTCCGAATATGTTTGTTGGGTTGGCATAGAACAAGATTAGGATTTGTCACTCCGAGTATCGGAGAGGTATCTCTGGGCCCTATCGGTAATGCACATCACTATAAGCCTTGCAAGCAAGGTGACTAATGAGTTAGTTACGGGATGATGCATTACAGAATGAGTAAATAGACTTGTCGGTAGCGAGATTGAACTAGGTATGATACCGACGATCGAATCTCGGGCAAGTAACATACCGATGACAAAGGGAATAACGTATGTTGTTATTGCGGTTTGACCGATAAAGATCTTCGTAGAATATGTAGGAACCAATATGAGCATCCAGGTTCCGCTGTTGGTTATTGACCGGAGATGTGTCTCGGTCATGTCTACATAGTTCTCGAACCCGTAGGGTCCGCACGCTTAACGTTCAATGACGATTTGTATTATGAGTTATATGTTTTGGTGACCGGAGTTTGTTCAGAGTCCCGGATGATTTCACGAACATAACGAGGAGTATCGAAATGGTCGAGAGGTAAAGATTCATAAATCGGAAGGTAGTATTCGGACATCGGAATGGTTTCGAGTGGTTCGGGTATTTTACCGGAGTACCGAGGGGTTACCGGAACCCCCCGGGGGAAGTATTGGGCCTTCATGGGCCTTAGTGGAGAGAGAGGAGGGCCGCAAGGGGTGCCCCCCATGTCAGTCCGAATCGGACTAGATGGAGGGGGCGGCGCCCCCCTTTCCCTCTCCCTCTCCTTCCTTTTCCCCTCCGGTAAGAAAGGAAAAAGGAGGGGGCGAATCCTACTAGGAGTGGAGTCCTAGTAGGATTCCCCCCCATGGTGCGCCCCCTTGTGGCCGGCCTCCTCCTCCCCTCCTTTATATACGGGGGCAGGGGGCACCCCATAGCACATCAATTATTCTCTTAGCCGTGTGTGGTGCCCCCTCCACAGTTTACTCCTCTGGTCATAGCGTCGTAGTGTTGGGGAACGTAGTAATTTCAAAAAAATTCCTACGCACACGCAAGATCATGGTGATGCTTAGCAACGAGAGGGGAGAGCGCTGTCCACGTACCCTCGTAGACCGAAAGCGGAAGCGTTAACACAACGCGGTTGATGTAGTCGTATGTCTTCACGATCCGACCGATCAAGTACCGAACGCACGGCACCTTCGAGTTCAGCACACGTTCAACTCGATGACGTCCCTCGAACTCCGATCCAGCCGAGTGTTGAGGGAGAGTTTCGTCAGCACGATGGCGTGGTGACGATGATGATGTTCTACCGACGCAAGGCTTCGCCTAAGCACCGCTACGATATTATCGAGGTGTAATATGGTGGAGGGGGGCACCGCACACGGCTAAGAGATCAATAGATCAATTGTTGTCTCTATGGGGTGCCCCCCTGCCCCCGTATATAAAGGAGCAAGGGGGAGGCCGGCCGGCCCTTGTTGGCGCGCCAGGAGGAGGAGTCCTCCTCCTAGTAGGAGTAGGACTCCCCTCTTTCCTACTCCTACTAGGAGGGGGAAAGGAAGGGGGAGAGGGAGAAGGAAAGGGGGGCGCCGCCCCCCTCTCCTAGTCCAATTCGGACCAGAGGGGGAGGGGGCGCGCGGCCCCTCCTGGCTGCCCCTCTCTCTCCACTAAGGACCATAAGGCCCATTACTTCTCCCGGGGGGTTCCGGTAACCCTCCGGCACTCCGGTTTTCTCCGAAATCACTCGGAACATTTCCGGTGTCCGAATATAGTCGTCCAATATATCAATATTTATGTCTCGACCATTTCGAGACTCCTCGTCATGTCCATGATCACATCCGAGACTCCGAACAACCTTCGGTACATCAAAACATTTAAACTCATAATATAACTGTGACGCCCCCGATTTGACCGTACACTAATCATGCACGCAAATGTGTACGATCAAGATCAGGGACTCACGGGAAGATATCACAACACAACTCTACAACATAAATAAGTCATACAAGCATCATAATACAAGCCAGGGGCCTCGAGGGCTCGAATACAAGTGCTCGATCACAGACGAGTCAGCGGAAGCAACAATATCTGAGTACAGACATACGTTAAACAAGTTTGCCTTAAGAAGGCTAGCACAAACTGGGATACAGATCGAAAGAGGCACGGGCCTCCTGCCTGGGATCCTCCTAACTACTCCTGGTCGTCGTAGGCGGGCTGCACGTAGTAGTAGGCACCTCCAGTGTCGTAGGTGTCGTCGTCGATGGTGGCGTCTGGCTCCTGAACTCCAGCATCTGGTTGCGACAACCAGGTGGAAAGGAAAGGGGGAAAAGAGGGAGAGAAGCAACCGTGAGTACTCATCCAAAGTACTCGCAAGCAAGGAGCTACACTACATATGCATGGGTATATGTGAAAAGGGGCATATCAGTGGACTGAACTGCAGAATGCCAGAATAAAAGGGGGATAGCTAGTCCTGTCGAAGACTACGCTTCTGGTCATCTCCATCTTGCAGCAGGTAGGAGAGAGTAGATTGAAGTCCTCCAAGTAGTATCGCATAGCATAATCCTACCCGGCGATCCCCTCCTCGTTGCCCTGTTAGAGAGCGATCCCCTCCTCGTTGCCCTGTTAGTCCAGTCCAATCCGGCGCGCGCCACTCAGTCGCTGACGTCACGAAGGCTTCGGCTGATACCACGACGCCGGGATACCCATAACTACTCCCGCGTAGATGGTTAGTGCGTATAGACCAAATGGCCAGACTCAGATCAAATACCAAGATCTCGTTAAGCGTGTTAAGTAACTGCGAACGTCGACCAGGGTCAGGCCCACCTCTCACCTAGGCAGTCTCAACCTGCCCTGTCGCTCCGCCACAAAGATCCACTTGCGGGTACTCCTACGAGCCGACCCGACTTTAGTCATCACATGTGTCATGTATATAGTATATAAGTATATACCCGTGATCACCGCCCAGGTGATCACGGCCCGATAGTATAGCACAGCAGACGGACAAGAATGTAGGGCCACTGATGGAAAACTAGCATCCTATACTAAGCATGTAGGATTGCAGGTAAAGGTATCAACAGTAGTAGCAAGGATAGGCTATGCATCAGGATAGGATATCGAAAAGCAGTAACATGCTACACTACTCTAATGCAAGCAGTATAGAGAAGAATAGGCGATATCTGGTGATCAAGGGGGGGGCTTGCCTGGTTGCTCTGGCAAGTAGGAGGGGTCGTCGACTCCGTAGTCGAACTGGGCAGCAGCAGTGTCGGTCTTGTAGTCTACCGGAGAGAAGAGGGGGAAGAAACAGTAAATACAATGCAAACATAAGCATGACGATGCGTGACATGACAATGAGCGGTGCTAGGTGTGTCCTAACGCGACAGTAGGTGGTACCGGTGAAGGGGGGGGGACATCCGAGAGGTATTCCCGATGTTTCGCGTTTTCGGACAGACGGACCGGAGGGGGGAAGTTGCTAGTTCAATAGTTTAGGGAGGTGTGGTGGACGAACGGACTGCGTATTCGGATTTGTCTCGTCGTTCTGAGCGACTTTCATATAGAAAACATTTTCATCCGAGTTACAGTTTAAAAGATATGAATTTTCAAAGTTTATTTGAATTTCTGAAATTATTTTAATTAAGCAAAAATGAATTATGACGTCAGCTTGAGGCAATGCTGACGTCAGCAGGTCAACAGAGCGGCTGACCAGGTCAAACTGACCAGTGGGCCCCACCTGTCATAGACAGTGGGCTAACAGAAGATTAAACTAATTAATTTTTAGTTAATTAGCTACTGGGCCCACCTGTCAGTGAGTGATTAGATTAATTAATTAGTTTTAATTATAAAAACATTTTTCTTTTCTTTTTTTTAATTTTGCGGCGGGGCCCGCATGTCAGTGGCTGGGCCTGCCCAGTCAGCACGTTGACTGGGTTGACCCAGTCAACGGGGCCCACGGGGCCCACTGGCAGTGGCACTGGGGTGGCCCCAGGCCAGCCACGTCGGCGGCCGGCGCCGGAGCGACTCCCGCGACCAAAACAGCGGCGGCCCCTCGCCGGAGTTGGCCGAAATCGCGCTACGGGGCTCGGGGAGGAGCGGGGCTAGGCCCATTCGAAGGAGCTCGCAGCGCCGCATCCAGTGGTGGCCGGGGCTTCGCCGGACTTGGCCGGAATTGGCGCCGGCGAGCGGCGGAGGCGGCGGCGCGCACGGGTGCCCGACGGAAACGAGGCTACGGCGGGCTATCGAGCAAGCGGAGGGGCTGGGGGGCATCTACGCGCTGTGGGGAGTGCAGCGGGCTTGAGCCCGTGACCAAAAGGTCACCGGAGACCCGCCGGCGACGAGCTCCGCGGCGCGGCGTTCGGGCGCGCGTGGGGAAGCAGCTAGGGGGCGCGCGAGAGCGAAAGGACAGGGGAGGAGGGGGGAGAAGCTCACGGCGAGGCTGTAGGGGGACGGCAGCGTGCTCGGGGAGGCTCGTCGGAGGCGAAACGGGGCGGCGATCGACGGCGGCCGTGCGGGGAAGAAGAGCTCGGGGAGGTCGTTGCAGGGGCTCCGGTCTCCAACGGGCTGCACCAGACGATGCAGCGGGCGACGGCGGTCCTTGGAGACACCGTGGGGCGGTGAGGCGGGCACGGTGGCCGTGGGAACGACGGTGAACGGCGGCGACCGCGTCGGGCGTGGGGAAGGGAGGAGCGGCATGGATCTGGGGGGGGAAGAGAGAGGCGCAGAGGCCGAGAGGTGAGCGGGGGTGAGTGGGAGAGGGGCCACAGGAGGCGGGGGGGTGCGGGCGCCCTTATCCTCCCCGTCGCCGGCGAGGTGGTGCGGCGGGGACTGCCCCTGTTCAGACCCCGGTCGGGGGAACAGGGAAGGGGGGGAGTGGGAGAGGTGGGCTGGGCCGGGGGTCGGCCCAGTTGGGCCAGGGGTGCTGTGGGGGGGGGGCCTTCTCCTTTTTCTTTTTCTTTGTCTGTGTTCTTTTGCATTTTCTTTTTATTTGTTTATTTTCTTTTCTGTTTTATTTCATTTAAAAGTATTTAGGTATTTTATAAAAATGTGTTTTCTCCACCATAATTACCAGTGTATTATTTGGCACCCACCGAACATTTTTGTTTAAATTTTTGAAAACTTTTATTTTCCACTTTAAATTTAATTGAAGTTTGAATTAGGAGTTTGAAAAGAAATGTGTTCCAAATGTGATCAAGCCCTGTTTAGCAACATGATTAGCTTAATCACAGAGGGTTACTGTAGCATGATTCTCGGGGTGTTACAAATCTCCTCCACTACAAGAAATCTCGTCCCGAGATTTAGGAGGTAGAAGGAAACAGTGCGGGGTATTCTTCGCGCAGACGATCCTCTCGTTCCCAAGTGGCCTCATCTTCAGAATGGTGCGACCACTGGACTTTGAGAAACTTGATTGCCTTCTGACGTGTGCGGCGTTCAGCTTGGTCGAGAATGCGGACCGGATGCTCCTTATAGGAGAGGTCTTGCTGCAATTCGAGCACTTCATGATCCACAGCTTGGATTGGGTCCTTGAAGCAACGGCGGAGCTGTGACACATGGAACACATCGTGAACCTGAGAAAGGTTCGGCGGTAGCTCCAGTTGGTATGCCACTTTTCCACGCCTTTCGAGAATAGTGAATGGGCCAATATAGCGAGGAGCTCGCTTGCCCTTGATCCCGAAGCGGTGAGCACCCTTCATAGGTGTGACTCGAAGATAAGCCTTTTCGCCAGGTTGATAGACCATGTCCTTATGATGACGGTCATACTGACTCTTCTGACGTGACTGAGCAGTCTTGAGATTCTCGCGAATAATGCGGACTTGTTCTTCGGCATCTTGGATAATATCCGGGCCAAAGAGTGGACGTTCCCCAGTTTCTGACCAGTTCAGAGGGGTTCGACACTTTCGTCCATATAACACTTCGAAGGGGGCCATCTTCAGACTAGCTTGATAGCTATTATTATAAGAGAACTCAGCATACGGGAGAGATTCCTCCCATTTCTTGCCGAAGGAAATAACGCAAGCTCGTAGCATGTCTTCGAGAACTTGGTTGACGCGTTCAACTTGTCCTTGCGATTGAGGATGAAACGCAGTACTGAATGACAGATGAGTTCCCATAGCTTCTTGGAAACTTGCCCAGAATCTTGAAGTGAATAAGCTGCCACGGTCTGAGCTGATAACCAATGGAATACCGTGGAGTGAAACAATCCTGGACATATAGAGCATTGCCAACTGGCTAGCAGTGATCGTTTCTTTGACTGCCAGGAAATGTGCAACTTTGGAAAGCCGGTCAATGACGACAAGAATAGCATCATTACCTTTCTGTGATTTGGGAAATCCAGTGACGAAGTCCATCTCAACATGGTCCCATTTCCATTCAGGAATAGAGATAGGTTGCAGAGTTCCAGCAGGCCTTTGATGTTCTGCTTTGATACGACGGCAAACGTCACACTCAGCAACATGACGAGCAATGGCTTGCTTCATATTAGACCACCAGAATCTCTGACGGATGTCTTGGTACATCTTTGTACTACCAGGATGGATACATAGAGGCATATCATGAGCTTCTTTCATAACTTCCTGCGTCATATCCAGGTTTTTCTCTGCACATGGCACCACTAGGCGGCCCTTGAAGTATAAGGTGCCATCTTCAGCAATGGTGAAGAATGAGGGCTTTCCTTCTGCGAGGTAGCGCTTAATCTTGTGGGCTTCAGAGTCATACTTCTGTAGCCTTTTGATGCTATCCACGAGATCTGGTTTAGCAACTAGGGTATTGAGGGAACCCTGGGTAACAACGTGGAGGTTCACCTTGCCAAACTCCTTAGGAGGGGGAGCGAGTGCACCCGGAGGAACAATATGGAGGTTCAACTTCCTGAATTCTTCAACAAGCGAGGGCTGAACTTTATGAACCTGGAGGTGGTTGCAGTAAGACTTGCGGCTCAAGGCATCAGCCATTACATTAGCCTTGCCTGGCGTATAGGAAATGCCCAAGTCAAAGTCTGCAACAAGCTCCATCCATCTCTGCTGACGGAGGTTCAGATCTGGCTGAGTAAACAGATACTTCAGACTTTGGTGGTCAGTGAAGATCTCGCAACGATTACCGAGAAGGTAATGTCGCCACTGCTTCAGCGCATGAATGACAGCAGCAAGTTCGAGGTCGTGAACTGGGTAGTTCTCTTCGTGAGGGCGCAATTGCCGAGAGGCATAAGCAATCACTTTGCGGTCTTGCATTAGGACACAGCCTAATCCTTGACGGGAAGCGTCGCAGTAAATGACAAAGTCCTTCTTAGTATCAGGTGGAGCTAGAACTGGAGCAGAAGTCAACTTGTCTTTGAGTGCCTGGAAACTTTCCTGACATTTGTCTGTCCATTTGAACTTGACGCCCTTATGTAACAGGTTAGTCAGAGGCCTGGCGATCTTGGAGAAGTTCTCGACGAATTGACGGCAATAGCTGGCGAGACCGAGAAAACTTCTGACTTGCTTAACGTTCTTGGGAGGAGTCCAATCAAGAATAGCCTGAACTCGCTCGGGGTTGATGGCAATACCATCCTTAGAGATGACATGCCCAAGATAGGTTACTTCCGGTAGCCAGAATTCACATTTGGAGAACTTGGCATATAGTTGATGCTCTCGTAGCTTTTCCAGCACAAGTCGAAGATGTTCAGCATGTTCTTCTTCGTTCTTGAAAAATACCAGGATATCATCCAGATAAACCACGACGAACTTGTCGAGGTAATCCATGAATATATAGTTCATCAGACGAGAGAAGGTGGCTGGAGCATTGGTTAAACCGAAAGACATGACGGTGTATTCGTACGAACCATAGCGAGTCACGAAGGCGGTCTTTGGGATATCCTCTTCGCGAACACGGATTTGGTGGTAGCCCAACCTCAAGTCGAGCTTAGAGAACACCGACGAACCCGCCAGTTGATCATACAGATCATTGATCCGACGAAGGGGGTATTTATTCTGAATGGTAGCTTGGTTTATAGGACGGTAGTCTTGAACTAACCGGTTTGTCCCATCCTTCTTCTTGACAAAGAGGGAAGGTGCTCCCCAAGGAGAGCAACTTGGGTGAATGAATCCTTTGCGAAGAGATTTGTCGATTTCCTCCTTAAGCTCAAGGAGTACATGCGGCGGCATTTTGTAGGGTCGCTTGGCTATAGGAGTGGTGCCTAGTTTCAAGTCGATGATGAATTCGACAGCTCTAGCAGGGGGAATCCCTGGAAGTTCTTCAGGGAAGACGTCGAGGAATTCACGCACGACGGGAATGTTTTCAATGCCCTCGAGTGGTGCAGCGTTCAATGCATTCAATGCATAGAGCCTTGCCTCGGCATTTTGCACCAGATGAGCTTGGTAAGCAACTATTTCACCTGAAGGGTGTAGCAGATGGACGGTCTTAGTGGCGCAAACTATAGAAGCAGTATGCGCTTTCAACCAATCCATACCCAAAATGAGGTCGATGTTAGACGACTTCAGGATAATGGGAGAGGCATAGAATTCCAGCCCTTTGATTTCCACGGGGACATCGATGCCAACCAAGGAGGTTTGACACTGTCCCACGGGGGTTTTGACCAATACAGAGGTGTTCATCTCCTCACATTTAACGTCGTGCTTGTATGCAAAATCTTCTGACATGAATGAATGCGATGCACCTGTATCAAATAAAACGGATGCTGGTACTGAATTTACGAGGAGTGTACCCATCACAGTAGCAGGCTGGTCTTGAGCTTCGTTGAGATCAACGTGGTTGGCATGAGCACGACCATAAGACTTAGCATTGTTGTTGCGGGGCTGATTGTTACCACGGCCAGTTGCTGGAAGGGCCAGTTGATTCTGGTTCTGGTTGCATTCTCTAGCATGGTGTCCTGGTTGACCACACCTGAAGCACAAGCCATTATTCAAAGTGGGAACAGGAGCTTGGGATGGTGGAGCTGGAAGTCTTGACTGCCTAGATGGTGGTGGAGGCAGACGAGGTGCAGCATAGGTCTGCCTTGGGGTAGATGCATTTGGACGGTACATGCTGTTCGGGATCCATATCTTACGCTTCTGTGCGGGCGAGCCCGAAGATGAGCCCATGTCACGGTTGCGTCTGTGAGAGCTCTGGTATTCCTGCAGACCAGTTTCGACATTGATGGCCTTGTTCACCAAGGTGGCGAAATCAGCAAAGTCATGCACTAGAAGTGCGAGCTTGATGTCAGCTTGAAGGCCATCACGGAACTTCTCCTGTCTGCGTGCATCAGTTGCAATGTCTTCTTCAGCATAGCGGGACAAGTCCAGAAACTCCCGCTGATAAGCTTCAACAGTTTTGTTGCCTTGGGTGAGGTTGCGGAACTCACGCTTCTTCCGGTCCATGACTCCCTGAGGAATGAAGCGGGCACGGAAAGCTGCTTGGAAGTCTGGCCATGTGATGATTGTTCCAGCTGGCAGAGTACGCCTGTGGCTGTCCCACCATTGAGCTGCGGGTCCCTTCAAGAAGAAGGAAGCAAAAGTGACATAGCTGGCAGGGGCTACATCAGCAGACTCCATCTCATAGGCGATGTCACGGAGCCAGTCATCAGCATCCAGAGGCTGAGTTGAGCTGCGGTAGATGGTTGGGTTGAGGCGTATGAAATCTTGAAGAGTCACTTGGGCTTGCTGCTGGTTCATATTGGGGCGAGGAAACTGAGCCATCATATTTTCCATGAATTGGCGGTTCAGTTCAAACTGTTGGATCATACCAGCCATGTACTCAGGTGGTGGTGGGGCATCGCCACCACGACCACGACCACCTGGTCTAACCATCCTGCTAATATATAACAGGGGTAGTTCAGCATTGAGAAATATGTGCAAAGACAAGAATCATTCATGATGAAACATGCATAACGAAAGGAGCACGATAGCTACTACATAGTAGTCGGCATATCTTACAAAAGGGGGCATGCATAGAGTTCAGTACACAGAGTTCAGTACATGGACTAAAACATCATAGGCGGCACACAGGCTCGCGGCGAATGCATCTAACACTACAAGCAAGCCTACATCAGTCCCAAGAGGTACTGTGGAGGTAATCGTAGCCCGACAGCTGGTAGTGAGGCAACGGATAGCCCTCCACGTCAGCAGACTGGGGGCCGCGGATACTCAGGTGTAGAGCCCGATGCTCAGGTGGCAGAAGAGGACCAAGTGCGGGAGAGTAGCCTCCCGCCTCTGGCCAACCGACACCGTGGGGCATCACGGTCCTGGCTGGGTAGATCGCAGTACACGGTACCTGTCCAGATCGGACAAAGGGGTGCAGCAGCGTCAGAGCACGGTAAAGGTGCTGACGGGTGGTGTACATCTCGTGGCGAAGAGCTCGGTTAGCTCGATCCAGCCCATAAGCATGCAGAACCAGGTGCTGATGGTAGAAGGGCTCTTGGGTGACAGTGGAGTAGGCAGCAGTATAGTATCCCTCCGCACCAACATCAGATGCGATAGCAATGTGCCTGAAAGGGGAGGTGTCCAACTCCTGATACTCTCCACGAAGACGTGTCAGAGCAGCATAGGCAGCATCGTGGACAGCCATATCGATGGTCACACCAACACCATGTGCGGTGTGCAGCACAGTAGTGGAGTCGTACTCCCGAGAGTAGAGGTGGACGATGGCACGGTACTGCTCCTGGTTAAAGTCCTGGTACTCCTCGTAGACGGTGTACTCAGGGTGCCAGCGATAACCCAGATAGGTCATCATCTCAGCTAGCACCGCAGGTGATCCCGAGGCACCAATGGCCATCGTGTGGCGAACGACCTGCCTCGTGGGTTCCATCTGAAAGCAAAGACGTTTCAAAGGAGTCAAATGACAGTGTGTGAATTGTTCAAAATACTACTCTAAGAAACAACTATGGCTTATCCAACTTTGGGGTGAATGCGGTCACGGGATCCTAGTGTTAGAGTTTAGTAAACTCGTTTAACCCGAGTAGAAGAGAGTTCAGAGTCCCAGAGTAAAGGTCGAGGAGTAAAAGATCCTAGTACCACCCAATGGCGACGTGGGCCCGTAAGACACACAGCCATGTTAGTAAAAGTTTTTGTAATGTCTAGACTCGACTTCGGCCAAGGAGTGTGGAAAGGGGGATTCCTACAGGCAGTCGGCTCTGATACCAACTTGTGACGCCCCCGATTTGACCGTACACTAATCATGCACGCAAATGTGTACGATCAAGATCAGGGACTCACGGGAAGATATCACAACACAACTCTACAACATAAATAAGTCATACAAGCATCATAATACAAGCCAGGGGCCTCGAGGGCTCGAATACAAGTGCTCGATCACAGACGAGTCAGCGGAAGCAACAATATCTGAGTACAGACATAAGTTAAACAAGTTTGCCTTAAGAAGGCTAGCACAAACTGGGATACAGATCGAAAGAGGCGCAGGCTCCTGCCTGGGATCCTCCTAACTACTCCTGGTCGTCGTCAGCGGGCTGCACGTAGTAGTAGGCACCTCCAGTGTCGTAGGTGTCGTCGTCGATGGTGGCGTCTGGCTCCTGAACTCCAGCATTTGGTTGCGACAACCAGGTGGAAAGGAAAGGGGGAAAAAGAGGGAGAGAAGCAACCGTGAGTACTCATCCAAAGTACTCGCAAGCAAGGAGCTACACTACATATGCATGGGTATATGTGTAAAGGGGCATATCAGTGGACTGAACTGCAGAATGCCAGAATAAAAGGGGGATAGCTAGTCCTGTCGAAGACTACGCTTCTGGTCATCTCCATCTTGCAGTAGGTAGGAGAGAGTAGATTGAAGTCCTCCAAGTAGTATCGCATAGCATAATCCTACCCGGCGATCCCCTCCTCGTCGCCCTGTTAGAGAGCGATCACCGGGTTGTATCTGGCACTCGGAAGGGTGTATTTTATTCAGTATCCAGTTCTAGTGGTCATAAGGTCAAGGTACAACTCCGGGTCGTCCTTTTACCGAGGGACACGGCTATTCGAATAGATAAACTTCCCTGCAGGGGTGCACCACATAACCCAACACGCTCGATCCCATTTGGCCGGACACACTTTTCTGGGTCATGCCCGGCCTCGTAAGATCAACGCGTCGCAGCCCCACCTAAGCACAACAGAGCGGTCAGCACGCCGGTCTAACCCTATGCGCGCAGGGGTCTGGGCCCATCGCCCTATGCACACCTGCACGTTGCGTACGCGGCCGGAAGCAGACCTAGCCTAGTGGCGTTCCAGTCCAATCCGGCGCGCGCCACTCAGTCGCTGACGTCACAAAGGCTTCGGCTGATACCACGACGCCGGGATACCCATAACTACTCCCGCGTAGATGGTTAGTGCGTATAGACCAAATGGCCAGACTCAGATCAAATACCAAGATCTCGTTAAGCGTGTTAAGTAACCGCGAACGTCGACCAGGGTCAGGCCCACCTCTCACCTAGGTGGTCTCAACCTGCCCTGTCGCTCCGCCACAAAGATCCACTTGCGGGTACTCCTACGAGCCGACCCGACTTTAGTCATCACATGTGTCATGTATATAGTATATAAGTATATACCCGTGATCACCGCCCAGGTGATCACGGCCCGATAGTATAGCACAGCAGACGGACAAGAATGTAGGGCCACTGATGGAAAACTAGCATCCTATACTAAGCATGTAGGATTGCAGGTAAAGGTATCAACAGTAGTAGCAAGGATGGGCTGTGCATCAGGATAGGATATCGAAAAGCAGTAACATGCTACACTACTCTAATGCAAGCAGTATAGAGAAGAATAGGCGATATCTGGTGATCAAGGGGGGGCTTGCCTGGTTGCTCTGGCAAGTAGGAGGGGTCGTCGACTCCGTAGTCGAACTGGGCAGCAGGAGTGTCGGTCTCGTAGTCTACCGGAGAGAAGAGGGGGAAGAAACAGTAAATACAATGCAAACATAAGCATGACGATGCGTGACATGACAATGAGCGGTGCTAGGTGTGTCCTAACGCGACAGTAGGTGGTACCGGTGAAGGGGGGGAACATCCGGGAGGTATTCCCGATGTTTCGCGTTTTCGGACAAACGGACCGGAGGGGGGAAGTTGCTAGTTCGATAGGTTAGTGAGGTGTGGTGGACGAACGGACTGCATATTCGGATTCGTCTCATCGTTCTGAGCGACTTTTATATAGAAAACATTTTCATCCGAGTTACGGTTTAAAAGATATGAATTTTCAAAGTTTATTTGAATTTCTGAAATTATTTTAATTAAGAAAAAATGAATTATGACGTCAGCATGAGGCAATGCTGACGTCAGCAGGTGAACAGAGCGGCTGACCAGGTCAAACTGACCAGTGGGCCCCACCTGTCATAGACAGTGGGCTAACAGAAGATTAAACTAATTAATTTTTAGTTAATTAGCTACTGGGCCCACCTGTCAGTGAGTGATTAGATTAATTAATTAGTTTTAATTATAAAAACAATTTTCTTTTCTATTTTTTTAATTTTGCGGCGGGGCCCGCATGTCAGTGGCTGGGCCTGCCCAGTCAGCACGTTGACTGGGTTGACCCAGTCAACGGGGCCCACGGGGCCCATTGGCAGTGGCACTGGGGTGGCCCCAGGCCAGCCACGTCGGCGGCCGGCGCCGGAGCGACTCCGGCAACCAAAACAGCGGCGGCCCCTCGCCGGAGTTGGCCGGAATCGCGCTACGGGGCTCGGGGAGGAGCGGGGCTAGGCCCATTCGAAGGAGCTCGCAGCGCCGCATCCAGTGGTGGCCGGGGCTTCGCCGGACTTGGCCGGAATTGGCGCCGGCAAGCGGCGGAGGCGGCGGCGCGCATGGGTGCCCAACGGAAACGAGGCTACGGCGGGCTATCGAGCAAGCGGAGGGGCTGGGGGACATCTACGCGCTGTGGGGAGTGCAGCGGGCTTGAGCCCGTGACCAAAAGGTCACCGGAGACCCGCCGGCGACGAGCTCCGCGGCGCGGCGTTCGGGCGCGCGTGGGGAAGCAGCTAGGGGGCGCGCGAGAGCGAAAGGACAGGGGAGGAGGGGGAGAAGCTCACGGCGAGGCTGTAGGGGGACGGCAGCGTGCTCGGGGAGGCTCGTCGGAGGCGAAACGGGGCGGCGATCGACGGCGGCCGTGCGGGGAAGAAGAGCTCGGGGAGGTCGTTGCAGGGGCTCCGGTCTCCAACGGGCTGCACCAAACGATGCAGTGGGCGACGGCGGTCCTTGGAGACACCGTGGGGCGGCGAGGCGGGCACGGTGGCCGTGGGAACGACGGTGAACGGCGGCGACCGCGTCGGGCGTGGGGAAGGGAGGAGCGGCGTGGATCTGGGGGGGAGAGAGAGAGGCGCAGAGGCCGAGAGGTGAGCGGGGGTGAGTGGGAGAGGGGCCCGAGGAGGCGGGGGGTGCTGGCGCCCTTATCCTCCCCGTTGCCGGCGAGGTGGTGCGGCGGGGACTGCCCCTGTTCCGACCCCGGTCGGGGGAACAGGGAAGGGGGGCGAGTGGGAGAGGTGGGCTGGGCCGGGGGTCGGCCCAGTTGGGCCAGGGGTGCTGTGGGGGGGCCTTCTCCTTTTTCTTTTTCTTTGTCTGTGTTCTTTTGCATTTTCTTTTTATTTGTTTATTTTCTTTTCTGTTTTATTTCATTTAAAAGTATTTAGGTATTTTATAAAAATGTGTTTTCTCCACCATAATTACCAGTGTATTATTTGGCACCCACCGAACATTTTTGTTTAAATTTTTGAAAACTTTTATTTTCCACTTTAAATTTAATTGAAGTTTGAATTAGGAGTTTGAAAAGAAATGTGTTCCAAATGTGATCAAGCCCTGTTTAGCAACATGATTAGCTTAATCACAGAGGGTTACTGTAGCATGATTCTCGGGGTGTTACAATAACTGTCATCGTAATGTTAAGCGTGCGGACCCTACGGGTTCGAGAACTATGTAGACATGACCGAGACACGTCTCCGGTCAATAACCAATAGCGGAACCTGGATGCTCATATTGGCTCCCACATATTCTACGAAGATCTTTATTGGTCAGACCGCATAACAACATACGTTGTTCCCTTTGTCATTGGTATGTTACTTGCCCGAGATTCGATCGTCGGTATCATAATACCTAGTTCAATCTCGTTACCGGCAAGTCTCTTTACTCGTTCCGTAATACATCATCTCGCAACAAACTCATTAGTTGCAATGCTTGCAAGGCTTAAGTGATGTGCATTACCGAGAGGGCCCAGAGATACCTCTCCGACAATCGGAGTGACAAATCCTAATCTCGAAATATGCCAACCCAACAAGTACCTTCGGAGACACCTATAGAGCACCTTTATAATCACCCAGTTACGTTGTGACGTTTGGTAGCACACAAAGTGTTCCTCCGGTAAACGGGAGTTGCATAATCTCATAGTCATAGGAACATGTATAAGTCATGAAGAAAGCAATAGCAACATACTAAACGATCGAGTGCTAAGCTAACGAAATGGGTCAAGTCAATCACATCATTCTCCTAATGATGTGATCCCGTTGAGAAAAATAAATGCAATAGCTAAATGATAGTGAGCCATATCGGTTTTTATCAAATGACAACTCATGTCTATGGCTAGGAAACATAACCATCTTTGATCAACGAGCTAGTCAAGTAGAGGCATACTAGTGACACTCTGTTTGTCTATGTATTCACACATGTATCATGTTTCCGGTTAATACAATTCTAGCATGAATAAACATTTATCATGATATAAGGAAATAAACAATAACTTTATTATTGCCTCTAGGGCATATTTCTTTCACGTAGTGCTTAGGCGAAGCCCTGCGCAGATCACATCACCATCACCGTCCCCATGCCTTCGTGCTGACGGAACTCTCCCTCGACCCTTTGCTAGATCAAGAGTTCGAGGGACATCATCGAGCTGAACGTGTGCTGAACTCGAAGGTGTCGTACATTCGGTACTAAGATCGGTTGGATCGTGAAGACGTTCGACTACATCAACCGCGTTAACCTAACGATTCCACTTTCGGTCTACGAGGGTACGTGGACACACTCTCCCCCTCTCGTCGCTATGCATCTCCTAGATAGATCTTGCGTGAGCGTAGGATTTTTTTTTGAAATTGCATGCTTCGTTACCCAACACGGACACACCATTACGTTGTGGTGTTCCAGGTGGCGTGAGTTGTAAAACTATTCCACATTGTTTTAAATGAAGGCCAAACTCATAACTCAAATAATCGCCTCCGTGATCAGATCGTAGAAACTTTATTTTGTTGTTACGATGATTCTCCACTTCACTCTGAAATTCTTTGAACTTTCCAAATGTTTCAGACTTGTGTTTCATTAAGTAGATATACCCATATCTGCTCAAATCATCTGTGAAGGTTAGAAAATAACGATACCCGTCGCGAGCCTCAACACTCATCGGACTGCATACATCGGTATGTATTATTTCCAATAAGTCAATAGCTCGCTCCATTGTTCCGGAGAACAGGGTTTTAGTCATCTTTCCCATGAGGCATTGTTCGCAGGTATCAAATGATTCATAATCAAGTGATTCCAAAAGTCCATCTGCATGGAGTTTCTTCATAGGCTTTACCCCAATATGACCTAAACGGCAGTGCCACAAATATGTTGCACTATCATTATCAACTTTGCATCTTTTGGCATCAATGTTATGAATATGCGTATCACCACAATCAAGATTTAACAAACATAGACCACTCTTCAAGGGGGCATGACCATAAAAGGTATTATTCATATAAATAGAACAACCATTATTCTTTGATTTAAATGAATAACTGATACGTCTCCAACGTATCTATAATTTTTGATTGTTACATGCTATTATATTATCTGTTTTGGATGTTTAATGGGCTTTAATATGCTCTTTTATATTATTTTTGGGACAAACCTATTAACCAAAGGCCCAGTGCCAGTTTCTGTTTTTTTTGCCTATTTCAGTGTTTTGCACAAAAGGAATACCAAACGGAATCCAAACGGAATGAAACCTTCATGATGATCTTTCTTGGAACAAACGCAATCCAGAAGACTTGGAGTTCAAGTCTGGAAGTCCGCGAGGCGGCCACGAGGCAGGAGGGCGCGCCCCCACCCTCGTGGGCCCCATGGAGCTCCACCGACGTACTTCTTTCGCCTATATATACTCTTATACCCTAAAAACATTAGGGGGAGCCACGAAACCACTTTTCCACTGCCGCAACCTTCTGTACCAGTGAGATCCCATCTTGGGGCCTTTTCCGGCGATCTGCCGAAGGGCGAATCGATCACAAAGGGCTTCTACATCAACACCATAGCCTCTCCGATGAAGCATGAGTAGTTTACCACAGACCTTCGGGTCCATAGTTATTAGCTAGATGGCTTCTTCTCTCTCTTTGGTTCTCAATACAAAGTTCTCCTCGCTGTTCTTGGAGATCTATTCGATGTAATACTCTTTTGCGGTGTGTTTGCCGAGATCCGATGAATTGCGGGTTTATGATCAAGATTATCTATGAATAATATTTGGTTCTTCTCTGAATTCTTATATGCATGATTTGATATCTTTGCAAGTCACTTCGAATTATGGGTTTAGTTTGGCCTACTAGATTGATCTTTCTTGCAGTGGGAGAAGTGCTTAGCTTTGGGTTCAATCTTGCGGTGTCCTTTCCCAGTGACAGTAGGGGCAGCAAGGCACGTATTGTATTGTTGCCATCGAGGATAAAAAGATGGGGTTTATATCATATTGCTTGAGTTTATCCCTCTACATCATGTCATCTTGCCTAATGTGTTACTCTGTTCTTATGAACTTAATACTCTAGATGCATGCTGGATAGCGGTCGATGTGTGGAGTAATAGTAGTAGATGCAGAATCGTTTCGGTCTACTTGACACGGACGTGATGCCTATATTCATGATCATTGCCTAGATATTCTCATAACTATGCGCTTTTCTATCAATTGCTCGGCAGTAATTTATTCACCCACCGTAAGATATGCTATCATGAGAGAAGCCACTAGTGAAACCTATGGCCCCCGGGTCTATTTTATATCATATTAGTTTCCCGTCAACTTGCCAATCTCTGTCACCGTTTATTTTGCAATCTTTACTTTCCAATCTATACAACAAAAATACCAAAAATGTTTATTTTAATATCTTTATTAGATCTCACTTTTGCGAGTGACCGTGAAGGGATTGACAACCCATTTATCGCGTTGGTTGCAAGGTTCTTAATTGTTTGTGCAGGTACTAGGTGACTTGCGTGTAATCTCCTACTAGATTGATACCTTGGTTCTCAAAAACTAAGGGAAATACTTACGCTACTTTGCTGCATCACCCTTTGCTCTTCAAGGGAAAACCAACGCATGCTCAAGAGGTAGCAAGAAGGGTTTCTGGCGCCGTTGCCGGGGAGATCTATGCTCAAGTCAAGACATACCAAGTACCCATCATAAACTCTTCTCCCTCGCATTACATTATTTTCCATTGCCTCTCGTTTTCCTCTCCCCCACTTCTAGAATGATTTTCAAAAAACCCTTTGCCTTTTCTCCACCTCTTTTCCGTTCGCCTCTTTATAGGGTACATGAATAAAGAGCTTGATGATATGTCTATGGAATTTTATGGTTTAAAATCTCAGTTTGCTCATCTTGAAAATTTAGTAGGCCAAATTTCGGATAAGCAGGCCACCTTAGGTAATAAGATGGCCGCTAAACCGGAAGATCTAGATGATAATAATGATGAAGATCTAAAAGTGATTGATGTGACTCCTATTAAATCTTTGTTTTCCAATATGAATCTTGATAAAGATGGGACTGGAGATGAGTCACTTTAGTTAAAAGGCGCCTCAATGATTCAGAGTTTTTAGATCTTGATGCTAAAATTAATAAAAGTGGGATTGAAGAGGTCAAAACTTTACGCAATGAACCCACTATTTTGGATTTCAAGGAATTTAATTATGATAATTGCTCTTTGATAGATTGTATTTCCTTGTTGCAATCCGTGTTGAATTCTCCTCATGCTTATAATCAGAATAAAGCTTTCACTAAACATATCGTTGATGCTTTAATGCAATCTTATGAAGAAAATCTTGAACTAGAAGTTTCTATCCCTAGAAAACTTTATGATGAGTGGGAACCAACTATTAAAATTAAGATTAAAGATCATGAATGCTATGCTTTATGTGATTTGGGTGCTAGTGTTTCCACGATCCCAAAAACTTTGTGCGATGTGCTAGGTTTCCGTGAATTCGATGATTGTTCTTTAAATTTGCATCTTGCGGATTCCACCATTAAGAAACCTATGGGGAGGATTAATGATGTTCTTATTGTTGCAAATAGGAATTATTTTCTCGTAGATTTCATTGTTCTTGATATAGATTGCAATTCTACATGTCCTATTATTCTTGGTAGACCTTTCCTTAGAATGATTGGTGCAATTATTGACATGAAAGAAGGAAATATTAGATTTGAATTTCCGTTAAGGAAAGGCATGGAACACTTCCCTAGAAATAAAATAAAATTTCCTTATGAATCAATTATGAGAGCCACTTATGGATTGCAGACCGAAGATGGCAATACCTAGATCTATTCTTGTTTTTATGCCTAGCTAGGGGCGTTAAACGATAGCGCTTGTTGGGAGGCAACCCAATTTTATTTTTGTTCCTTGATTTTTGTTACTGTTTAGTAATAAATAATTCATCTAGCCTCTGTTTATATGTGGTTTTACGTTTTAATTAGTGTTTGTTCCAAGTAGAACCTTTGGGAAGACATGGTTGAAGTCTTTGCAATCTTGCTGTAAAAAACATAAACTTTTGCGCTCACGAGATTAGATGCCATTTTTTTACTGGAGAGTGATTTTAGGCTGATTCTTTTTGCAGATGATTAATAGACAAATTCCTCACGTCCACCAATTTATTTAAGAATTTTTGGAGTTCCAGAAGTATTCCTTTGATACAGATTGCTACAGACTGTTATGTTTTGACAGATTCTGTTTTTCGTGTGTTGTTTGCTTATTTTAATGAATCTATGAGTAGTATCGGGGGGTATGAACCATAGAGAAGTTGGAATAAAGTAGGTTTAACACCAATATAAATAAAGAATGAGTTCATAACAATAACTTAAGGTGGTGGTTTATTTTCTTATACTAACGGAGCTCATGAGATTTTCTGTTTAAGTTTTGTGTTGTGAAGTTTTCAAGTTTTGAGTAAAGATTTGATGGATTTTGGAATAAGGAGTGGCAAGAGCCTAAGCTTGGGGATGCCCAAGGCACCCCAAGGTAAAATTCAAGGACAACCCAAAGCCTAAGCTTGGGGATTCCCCGGAAGGCATCCCCTCTTTCGTCTTCGTCTATCGGTAACTTCACTTGAGGCTATATTTTTATTCACCACATGATATGTGTTTTGCTTGGAGCGTCTTGTATGATTTGAGTCTTTGCTTTTTAGTTTACCACAATCATCCTTGCTGTACACACCTTTTGGAGAGACATGCATGAATCGGAATTTATAAGAATACTCTATGTGCTTCACTTATATCTTTTGAGCTAGATAATTTTGCTCTAGTGCTTCACTTATATCTTTTTAGAGCGCGGTGGTGGTTTTATTTCATATAAATTATTGATCTCTCATGCTTCACTTATATTATTTTGATAGTCTTTCAGAACAGCATGGTAATTTGCTTTGGCTATAAAATTAGTCCTAATATGATGAGCGTCTAAGATGGGTATAATAAAAACTATCATATAAAGTGCATTGAATACTATGAGAAGTTTGATTCATTGTGATTGTTTTGAGATATGAAGATGGTGATATTAAAGTCATGCTAGTTGAGTAGTTGTGAATTTGAGAGATACTTGTGTTAAAGTTTGTGATTCCCGTAGCATGCCCGTATGGTGAACCGTTATGTGAGGAAGTCGGAGCATGATTTATTTATTGCTTGTCTTCCTTATGAGTGGTGGTCGGGGACAAGCGATGGACTTTTCCTACCAATCTATCCCCCTAGGAGCAGGTGCGTAGTACTTCGTTTCGATAACTAACGGATTTTTGCAGTAAGTATGTGAGTTCTTTATGACTAATGTTGAGTCCATGGATTATACGCACTCTCACCCTTCCACCATTGCTAGCCTCTCTAATACCGCGCACCTTTCGCCGGTATCATACACCCACCATATACCTTCCTCAAAACAGCCACCATACCTACCTATTATGGCATTTCCATAGCCATTCCGAGATATATTGTCATGCAAATTTCCACCGTTCCGTTTATTATGACACGCTCCATCATTGTCATATTGCTTTGCATGATCACGTAGTTGACATCGTATTTGTGGCAACGCCACCGTTCATAATTTTTCATACATGTCACTCTTGAATCATTGCACATCCCGGTATACCGACGAAGGCATTCACATAGAGTCATATTTTGTTCTAAGTATTGAGTTGTAATTCTTGAATTGTAAGTAAATAAAAGTGTGATGATCATCATTATTAGAGCATTGTCCCAGTGAGGAAAGGATGGTGGAGACTATGATTCCCCCACAAGTCGGGATGAGACTCCGGACGAAAAAAAGAGGCCATAATAAAAAAAGAGAAAGGGCCAAATAAAAAAATGAGAGAAAAAGAGAGAAGGGACAATGCTACTATCCTTTTACCACACTTGTGCCTCAAAGTAGCACCATGATCTTCATGATAGAGAGTCTCCTATGTTGTCACTTTTATACTAGTGGGAATTTTACATTATAGAACTTGGCTTGTATATTCCAATGATGGGTTTCCTCAAATTGCCCTAGGTCTTCGTGAGCAAGCAAGTTGGATGCACACCCACTTAGTTTCTTTTGTTGAGCTTTCATACACTTATAGCTCTAGTGCATCCGTTGCATGGCAATCCCTACTCACTCACATTGATATCTATTGATGGGCATCTCCATAGCCCGTTGATATGCCTAGTTGATGTGAGACTATCTTCTCCTTTTTTGTCTTCTCCACAACCACCATTCTATTCCACATATAGTGCTATGTCCATGGCTCACGCTCATGTATTGCGTGAAGATTGAAAAAGTTTGAGAACATCAAAAGTATGAAACAATTGCTTGGCTTGTCATCGGGGTTGTGCATGATTAAATACTTTCTGTGATGAAGATAGAGCATAGCCAGACTATATGATTTTGTAGGGATAACTTTCTTTGGCCATGTTATTTTGAGAAGACATGATTGCTTTATTAGTATGCTTGAAGTATTATTATTTTTATATCAATATTAAACTTTCATTTTGAATCTTATGGATCTGAATATTCATGCCACAATAAAGAGAATTACATTGAAAATTATGTTAGGTAGCATTCCACATCAAAAATTCTGTTTTTATCATTTACCTACTCGAGGACGAGCAGGAATTAAGCTTGGGGATGCTTGATACGTCTCCAACGTATCTATAATTTTTGATTGTTCCATGCTATTATATTATCTGTTTTGGATATTTAATGGGCTTTAATATGCTCTTTTATATTATTTTTGGGACTAACCTATTAACCGAAGGCCCAGTGCCAGTTTCTGTTTTTTGCCTATTTTAGTGTTTTGCAGAAAAGGAATACCAAAACGGAATCCAAACGGAATGAAACCTTCGCGATGATCTTTCTTGGAACAAACGCAATCCAGAAGACTTGGAGTTGAAGTCTGGAACTCCGCGAGGCGGCCACGAGGCAGGAGGGCGCGCCCCCCACCCTCGTGGGCCCCACGGAACTCCACCGACGTACTTCTTTTGCCTATATATTCTCTTATACCCTAAAAACATTAGGGGGAGCCACGAAACCACTTTTCCACCACCGCAACCTTCTGTACCCGTGAGATCCCATCTTGGGGCCTTTTCTGGCGATCCGCCGGAGGGGGAATTGATCACGGAGGGCTTCTACATCAACACCATAGCCTCTCCGATGAAGCATGAGTAGTTTACCATAGACCTTTGGGTCCATAGTTATTAGCTAGATGGCTTCTTCTCTCTCTTTGGTTCTCAATACAAAGTTCTCCTCGATGTTCTTGGAGATCTATTCGATGTAATACTCTTTTCCGGTGTGTTTGCCGAGATCCGATGAATTGTGGGTTTATGATCAAGATTATCTATGAATAATATTTGGCTCTTCTCTGAATACTTATATGCATGATTTGATATCTTTGCAAGTCTCTTTGAATTATCGGTTTAGTTTGGCCTGCTAGATTGATCTTTCTTGCAATGGGAGAAGTGCTTAGCTTTTGGTTCAATCTTGCAGTGTCCTTTCGCAGTGACAGTAGGGGCAGCAAGGCACGTATTGTATTGTTGCCATCTATCGGTGTACAAAAGAAGGGGCGCACCTTTGTACCCCTTTACCTGTGCACGGACAGTCGGAGCCGCGCCCACGGCCGCACCAAGCAGAACAGGGGAGGCGAACCAAGGTAAAACCAAAGTACAAGACAGCCAAGGCAACGCCAAGGCCAAGAACACAAAGAAGCAGAAGGACGAAGCAGGCTCCCGCCACAAGACCCTTGCCGGGCAGCCTCAGCAGCCCCGACAAGACCCTTGTCGGGGCGACTCGCCCACACCAGCGGAGTGAGCCAGCCTCGAGCCCACGGGTTCCAACTCAACCAACCACGTTGGAACTAGGGCCACAAGACCCCCGGCAAGATCCTTGCCGAGGACGACAGCGCGCCACGGCAAGACCCTTGCGGGGCCACCCGGCAAGGCCCTCACCGAGGACACCAGCAGGGCCACTGCCAGGCCCACACCAGCCAAGTCTCCACTGCCGTTCACATCCAGGCCAGATTGGCAAGCGCCTGCGTGGCGGCACGTAGAACTTCGTGAAGACCCTACCACCGCGCCAGCTCAGCTGCCTGCCTGCCTACATGGCACCGCGCGCATCGCTGGCAAGGGCGCGTGTCGAAGCGAGGAGGAGCGGTGACAGACGGGACGGGCCTCGCTCCCGTCCCCGATAAAGCTAGAGGACACCTCAGCGACGCATTAAATGTGTCTTGTCCTGTAATACGAACGATAAGCTCGTAGCACTGTACGCCTTTCCACCTCATGTGTGCCATTGTGGAAGCCCCTTTCGACTATAAAAGGAGGCCCATGGCATACTGGAAAAGGATTCGGCTCTTTGGAACCATGCACCCACCATAGCTAGTTCGAGAGCTCAAGAACTCTCTAAAATACATCCACCAAAGCAGGACTAGGGTTTTACGCATCCTCGCGGCCCAAACCTGGGTAAATGATCCGTGTGCTGATTACTAATCCTGCTCTTCTCGCAACCCTGCGCCCCGGCAACTGTAGTAGGGATTCTTGTGATCCCATAGGTGTCGTTCCACAACGACATCTTTGGCGCGCCAGGTAGGGGGCGCAATTGTGAGAATCTGGTCTAGTAGTTAGCCTAGCGTTTCTTCATCGCCATGGCTCCCAAGAAGAAGACGGCCACGGCGATCGGCTCACTGGGGGCCGAGCGGCCTGTGCCAGTATGGGCGGCAGCGGCCCGGTCGCGGACAGAACCCGGACCGCGGTCCGCGAGCACCAGCATCGCCCTGGCAGTCAGAGCCTGGCGAGCGGCGCCGTTCGTGCCCCAGGCGACGGGCCGCACGTCACCAAATCCAAAGACGGGGCTGGGCCCCCCGCGGGCGGCGCGGGGCCCTCCAGGAGTGTCGTTTTGCCACCCACGGGTGGCGCAGCAACCTCCAAGACGCCCACGCCGGCGACCACTGCGCGCTCTTCCCATGGTGTGCGCGACGAGCAGTGTCGCCACGCCGGTGACCCTGGACACCGCCGTGGGTAGAGCCCTGTGAGTCGTCCGCGGGACGAAGGAGTTCAGCATGCCCGCCGAAGTGCTGGCGAAAATGGCGTGCAGCCGCTGGGTCGTGATAGATCTCCTTCTAACGTGGTTAGAAGTCGAAGCGCGCCACGATCCATGCAGCTGTCGCCGCCACCCACGCCAGTAGAAGCTTTGGCGCGCGCGTAGCTACTCCTCGACTTCCCCCCTGCTGTGGAGAAGCTCGACGAGTGGAGGGCCACCATCCGAAGCCTCGTCACCGTCACCAACAAAGATGATCCGCGACCGGCGGGACCCTGGGGCCGGCGCTCCACCGAGCCACCACATGCCAGCACTGGGAGGACCGGGAGTGCTGCGGTCACGGTGCACTCTCCTCCTCCTCGCCAGCCGCCGTGGGCGTCGGCTCGTCGTGACGACGCTTGTGATAACATCTCTATAGCGTCGTCCGACCCATGGACCCACCGCGACCAGCGCCAGGTTCTTCGAGAACGGGCTCACGAAGATGCTCGAACCACTATCGAGCGCCGGCGTGATACACGCCACCAGTCGGACAAGCGGGCGGGACCCGCTATGGACTACCCAGCGCCGGGGGGCTCCGGCAGCCTACCTTACAAGGTGGGCTGCCCAGCCTTTACCCGCGAGCTGCGGCAGTTCCGGTGGCTGTCCCACCACATGTTCAAGCCCGACGTCAGCGAGAAGTACACTGGCAAGACCCATCCGTCCAAGTTCCTCAGCATCTACACCATCGCGATGCAGGCTGCTGGAGCTCGTGACGACAAGGTGCTTGCCAATTACTTCCCGTTGGCACTGAAGCCCAATGTTATGTCTTGGTTGGCACTGGAGTTTCTTGGCGCCTTCACTGGAGGCCACCAAGCTCATGGCCAGGCCAGTGATCTGCATATCATTCTCCAGAAGGAAGGGGAAACCTTGCGCAAGTACATCAAGAGATTCAGCCGGGTGTAGTACAACATCCCCGACGTTCATCCCGCCGCTATAATCAGCGCGTTCCATCAGAATGTGCGCAACCGCAAGATGCGCAAAGAGCTGGCGATGACCAAGGTTAAGGATGTGGCCGAACTCTATGTTCTGGCCGATCGATGCGCCCGGGCTGAAGAAGGAAGGAAGTACCCCGGCAAGGACGCCGGCGCGGAAACTGACTCTACTGATGAAGACACCGCCGCCCCGATGAAGAAGGGCCGGCGTCGCAACAGGAAATGCAAGGGCAAGGCCGTGCTTGCCTTTGAAGGGTTTGACGACACCGGTGCTGCCAAGAAGGTCAAGGCAGACGACCTCGGCAAGGAGATTGCCGGGTGCGTTGCCTGCCGGGCCTTAGCAGCTGCCGACAAGCCAGGGGGCTCTGGCAAGCAGTACTGCAAGATCCACCGCACCAAGGGCCACAAACTCCAGAACTACCGGCAAGTCGAGCTGCTTGATGAAAAGCAAAAGGCCGAGTATGAGAGGCGGGACAAGGAGAAGGGCCAGGATGGTGCCGAGGGATCCGGCCGTGACAAGAAGCAAGAAGATGATGATCATGACGAGGACGGCTTGTCCGGCGAACAAGAGTTCCAGAAGGCTACAGAGGCCATGTGCGTCGCCAATGGCGCCTCGCTGCATACTTCTCACCGCCAGCTCAAGCAGTGGGCGCATGAGATTACAGCAGCAGAGCCGTCGTTCAATGCTCAGAAGCCGCTGAAGCGGTCCAGCACGCCCCTCATCTTTGACACCGAGGACCACCCTGACCGCACAACCGCGGTCGGGTGTTTGCCGTTGTTGGTCTCCCCAACGATACGCAACCTCAAGGCGAACAAGATGTTGGTCGACGGCAGGGCCGGCCTGAACTTGATCTCGCCCGTCGTGATCAAAAGCCTGCAAATCCCTGATGGAGACCTCGAGGAAACGGGCACGTTTCAAGGGGTCAATCCGGGGAGGAGCCAGCCGAAGGGGAAGGTCATGCTGCCCGTGACGTTTGGAGGAGAGTTGAACCACAGGACGGAGAGGATCATCTTCGACGTGGCTGAGATCCCCTTGCCCTACAACGGGATCCTCGGCCGCCAGCATTAGCCAAGTTCATGGCGGCGGCGCACTATGCCTACAACATGCTAAAGATGCCCGGGCCGTTGACCATCATCTCCGTCCCCTCCGACAAGAAGGACGCGCTGATCTGCGCCGACCAACTCTACCGGGAAGCAGTTGCAGCAACTGCCGCCAAAGCACTTGCTCCTGCCGCTGAAGCCCCGGGAGGGAAGAAGAAGCCCGGCAAGACCTGTCGCACCCACTCCGGCAAGCACACCTCCTCGGAGTGTTGTGCTACCGTCGAGGATGTGCCAGAGAACTCTACCGGCAAGAGCAGGAAATCTAGAGCTGAGCCACCGCTGACCAAGAAGGTGTCCGTCAGGGAGGATGGCACGGAAGGGGCTTTAACCATAGGCTCCACCCTTGACAGCAAATAGGAAGGCACGCTCGTCACCTTCCTGCGGGCGAATGTCGACGTGTTTGCGTGGCAAGCATCCGACATCCCCGGTGTTCCCAGGGAGGTGATTGAGCACCACCTAGCTATCTGTCCTCATGCGCGGCCCGTCAAGCAGAAGGTCAGAAAGTAGGCTCTGGAGAGGCAGGAGTTCATCACAGAGGAGATCAGGAAGTTGGAAGCAGTGGGTTTGGTGAGAGGAGTGCTCCATCCGACGTGGTTGGCCAATCCGGTAGTGGTGCGCAAGGCAAATGGTAAGTGGAGGCTGTGTATTGACTACACAAATATCAATAAGGGTTGTCCTAAGGACCCCTTCCCGTTGCCGCGCATCGACCAGATTGTCGACTCCACGGCCGAGTGTGATCTGCTGTCATTCCTCGACGCCTACTTGGGCTACCACCAAATCTTCATGACAAGAGAAGATGAAGAGAAGACAGCATTCATCACCCCATGTGGTACGTATTGCTTTTTACGGATGCCTTTTGGGTTGAAGAGTGTTGGCTCGACATTTGCAAGAGCAGTCCAAATTGGTTTTGAACCCGAGCTCCATAGAAATATGGAGGCATACATGGATGACATAGTGGTCAAAACCAAGGACGAGGCAACTCTTGTGCAAGATCTAGAAGAGACATTTGCCAACCTGCGCAAGATCAACCTAAAGCTGAACCCTGAGAAGTGTGTCTTCGGCGTTCCGTCCGGCAAGCTTCTCGGATTCTTTGTGTCGCAGCGCGGGATCAAGGCAAACCCAGACAAAACCAAGGCCATTGAACAGATTGAGGCGCCCAAGCGGATCAAGGATGTGCGTCGGCTCACCGGCTGCGTCGCCGCCATGAGCCGATTCATATCCAAGTCCGCCGAGCGCGCCCGTCCCTTCTTCAAAATCTTCAAGAAGGAAGGCCCGATGGAGTGGACCCCAGAAGCTGAGGCGGCGTTGCAGGAGCTGAAGAAATACCTTTCCTCCATGCCGATACTGGTTGTGCCTAAACCACAAGAACCGTTGCTGCTATATCTAGCGGCAATGAATCAAGTGGTCAGCGCCGCACGGTGGCACAGAGGGAGGTCGATGAGGAGGCAGCAGCAATGGCAGAACCAGCGGACGGCGAGCCAAAGATTCCCTCGGCAGGGCCTGGTGCCGGCAAGGCAAGGCCCCCGGCAGAGTCTGGCGCCATCAGGGCAGCGCCCGCACAGTCAATCGAAGTGGTGCAGAAGAAGAAGATGATGCAGCACCCGGTTTACTTTGTCAGCTCCCTCTTGCAGGGGGCTAGGTCGACGTACTCCGGTGTGCAGAAATTGCTCTTCGGCCTCCTTATGGCCTCGAGGAAGCTGCGTCATTACTTCCAAGCCCACGAGATCACTGTCGTCACCCGCCTCCCGCTACAACGGATACTGCACAACCCAGACGCAACCGGAAGGATTGTGGAATGGGCCTTGGAGTTGTCGAGCTTTGGGTTGAAGTTTGAAAGTACCTCAACAATCCAGAGCAGAATCTTGGCAGAGTTCATTGCGGAATGGACCTCAACACCTGACGAAGAAATCCAAGAGACCGCTCTCCCCGGCAAGGAAGCGGACCGCGACTGGATCATGTACTTTGATGGGGCTTTCTCGCTGCAAGGCGCCGGTGCCGGTGTGCTGCTTGTCGCACCCACCAGAGAGCACCTCAAGTACGTGATCTAGGTGCACTTTCCCAGGGTGATGTCCACAAACAACACTGCTGAGTACGAGGGGCTGCTTGCCGGTCTCAGGATCGCAGCAGACCTCGGGGTGAAGAAGCTCATCGTCAGGGGTGACTCGCAGCTTGTCGTCAGACAAGTCAACAAGGATTACCAAAGCCCATTGATGGAGCCTTACGTAGATGAAGTGAGGAAGCTGGAGGAGCACTTTGACGGTATCCAAGCGGAGCACGTTCCCCGAGCAGAGAACGCCATAGCCGATTACCTGTCGAAGCATGCTGCATTCAAGCTACCTGTGGAACCAGGTACCTTTTTGCTCTGGTTAACTCAGCCATCCGTTGAACCATCAACGGGGCGGAACAAGCGGAGGAAATCAGGTCCCAGCAAGTACTTTCCCGCCGAGCCCCCTGGGGCTGCCGGCAAGGATGCTGCCATGGACGCTGAGCCTGCCAAAGAGCAACTGGCTCCGGCAGGGCGTCAAGCCCTGGCCGTGGAGACAGCCGCTCCCATGGCAGAGGAAATGCCTTTGGTCCTTGCCGTCGAGCCCCAGGCTCCGGCATGGGCGCAGCATACTGTCCGATTCCTCCAAACAGGGGAACTTCCTGAGGAGCAGGAAGAAGCGGAAAAAGTAGCCCGTCGTTCTGCCCTGTACCAGTTCGTCGATGACGTCCTGTACAGGAGAAGACCGAACGGTGTGAAATTGAAGTGCATCCCCCGGGAGGAAGGACTAGAGCTGTTGGCAGAGATACATGGAGGCATGTGTGGCTCCCACATAGGGTCGAGGGCCCTTGCCGGCAAGGCGTTCCGGCAAGGTTTCTTCTGGCCCACCGCCCTCCAGGACGCAACGACACTAGTAACCAAGTGTGAAGCGTGTCAGTTCCATTCAAAGAAGCTTCATCAACCGGCTTAAGCCCTTTAAACAATCCCTCTCTCCTGGCCATTCTTGGTCTGGGGGCTCGACATACTGGGCCCTTTCCCCCGCGCTGTCGGGGGCTTTGAGTACTTCTACGTTGCAATCGACAAGTTCACAAAGTAGCCAGAGGTGGAACCAGTGAGGAAGGTGGCATCACAGTCAGCCGTCAAGTTCTTCAAGGGACTAGTTTGCCGTTTTGGTGTGCCAAACAGAGTCATCACCGACAACGGCACGTAGTTCACAAGCCACACCTTCATGCAGTACATTCAAGACCTCGGCAGCAAGGTCTGTTTTGCTTCCGTGGCACACCCCCGGAGCAACGGCCAAGCAAAGAGGGTGAATGCTGAAGTGTTGCAAGACCTGAGAACAAAGACCTTTGACAAGCTGCACAAGACCGGAAGGCGCTGGATTGATGAGTTGCCGGCGGTTCTTTGGTCGATCAGGACGACGCCAAATCGAGCCACCGGCCAAACACCCTTTGCCCTAGTATATGGGGCGGAGGCAGTTCTCCCCACGGAACTCATATACGGGTCACCTCGAGTGCTCGCTTATGATGAGCTTGAGCAAGAGCAGTTGCGGCAAGATGACACGACGCTCCTTGAGGAAGATCGTCTTCGGGCGGCTGTGAGAGCAGCACGCTACCAGCAAGCCTTGCGCCGCTACCATAGCCACAAGGTTCATGCCCGAAGCTTTGAGGAAGGCGACCTTGTTCTTCTGCGCGTTCAGTCGGCCAAGAATTCCAACAAGTTGATGCCGAAGTGGGAAGGCCCTTATCGGGTAATACGAGTCACTAGGCCTGGCGCAGTCCGCCTGGAGACCGAAGTTGTTGTTCCAGTGAGCAACTCCTGGAACATCAAGCATCTTCGCAAGTTTTACCCATAAGGCGTGGCTTGTCGGGCCCCCCGGCAAGCCACCTTTTGTACAAGCCTTGCCGGCAAGGCATGTAACCCTTTGTACGAAGCCAGGCGCAGACCCTGAGCACAAATAAATGAAGCGCTGGCGCCCTTAGTTATAGCATGCATGCTAGGTCGAGTCTCTTCCTTGGTTAGGATTGATAGTGCTTAGTGGCAACTAACCCCTAGCCTAGAAGTCGAGTGCGCGTCTCTCTGTTCTTTTCTGCCCTCCTTTGGTTCGCAGGGCACATGGGCACTTCTGCTGAGCTACATGGAAGAAAGGGAACGGACTGGCGCCCCGACCCCGGCAAACCAGAGTTGCCGGGGGGCTGCAAGTACAAGGATCCAACCACGGCAAGACAAGGTTGCCGGGGCTGCAGATCCAGATAAGTCTTTCATCCCCTGTCATACATTTCGGTACGGAACTGGGACATGTGAAACATCGTTTTATCTCCAGGCTACCGTGCTCCCTTTTTCCTATACCTAAGGATTATCTCCTGGGTCCAGATTTGGTTGTAGCCGCGGCGGCAAGGAGATAGAATGAGGAGCCTAAGCCCACTTCATCCCTGCCCCCGCCAAGGGCACTAGAATGGTCGAGCGAAGTGGGGGGACGGCAAGGCCTGTTGCCGGGCGAAAAACGTTTATCTTAAATAGCAAGAAGGATTCGCTCCTTGTCGCGGGGTCCACCCGCGAACGAAAAACCCGACAAACATCCCTTTTTCATTAAAAACATCCCACATAGGTATAGTCCGTACGGAATGAAAAACATGAGCAAGGGGCTTACAAGTTCTAAATTTAACGAAGGCCCGAAGGCTTACAAACTAAAAAAGAGATGAGATGCCCGTAATCCCTTTCTTGTCCCTCTCCTCAGGAGGCAGGTCAAGAAGGCGAAAGGGCAAAAGGGGCGCCTAGGCGAGCTACGAGCAGCAGAAAGCACCAAGAGAACACCTCGGTGGCTACCCAAGGGCGGGCCGGTGATGACGGTGCCGGGAAAGGAGCTGGAAGACGGGGCGGCAGGTCGTCGGACACGCGATGAAGGTGTCGGTGTCCGCGTACTCCGAGTTGACGGCCTTGCCGCCCGCCCTCTTCCTCTTCCGCAGCCTCCAGACGCCAGCCGCCCAAGGAGATGACCCCGAGAAGTTCAAGGAGCTGGCCCCTCCCCCGGCAAAACTCCACCGGAGGAGCGGCTAGAGATGCTGCTGCTGCTGCACCCGCCAAGGCGCGGGGCGTCCGACGCCTAGTCGGACTCGTCCCCGTCATCTGCCCCACTGTCTTCCTCGTCACTTTTGCTCGAGGAAGAGCTTCCATCGTTGGAGTCTCCGTCGGAGGAGCTCTCCACGCAGCACTTCAGGCGAGTTCCAAAATCCCCGAAGACCTTGACAAAGAGCAACCCGTCCTCCATTAATTTGAAGTAGAGGACGAGCCCCGCCGTCAGGCTATGGATGCGAGCGAACGTCTTCCATCCACGGCGAAGGTACATGACCCGAGGAGCCGGGAAGTCGATGTCGACCCGCGTGCCCCCATTCCCGCAACCCCTCATGTGCAACCTGAGGGTATGGGGCGGGTCACGCTCCATCTCCCGAGAAAACGGGGTAGGAAGACGAAGACGGCGGCGCGGAGGTCGGCGCAGCCTGATGAAGAACTCACGGGGCTGGTCACCAACGTGGCCCTCCGTCGGGAAAGGCATCATTGGCGGGGGCGAGGCCGGCACGCCGCCCCGTCCTCCTCTTCCCCGAGCACCACGACCTCTCCCACGGCCTCGCCCCCTCCCCCTTCCCCTCGCAGCCGGCTCCACCACCGCGGGCTCAGGAGGAGGAGGGACGCGCTGTCGAGCGGCGACCCTCACCGCCACCGTCGAGGGACCGGGGTTCCCCTTCTCCATGGTGGATGAGAGGAAGAAGCAGAGGCAGGAGAAGGTAGAAGATAGAAGAATGCGGGATGCCATCTCCCCTTCCCTCTCCTTATAAAGGGGCAGGGTCGGGGCTCGGCCGCCCCGCTCGGCCAATCCAGCTACCAGAGGTGCAGGGAATCGGGACCGACCCGCTGCCCCAACCAGCGACGGCCCGATTTCCCGTCTCCACCACTTGCCACCCCAACCGCATGGAGGACGCGTGGCGAACGTGCAGAACCGAGGGGACGGGTGAAGCGACCTCTCCCCACCCCGTGATCATGGGGTGTGGTCGCCTTGAAGACCGCGACCCAGCCCCATTCAGTAAATGAGCCGCACCTCCACGCCTTCCTCTTTTTACGGGGAAGGCGCGAGCCGCCTCTTTACCATGATGTGACGCATGCATGCGAGAACCGCCCCACGCATGCCACCCACGTCACGCGCACCCCTCCACGTCGCGCATTCAATGCGGGTCGTGGGGAAGCGCAGCAGACCGAAAATTACCGCGGCAAAAACCGCCCCTCCTGCCCGCGCACCGTTTTGGGCCTGGACCAACAACGTGTCGCGCTTATGTGTGGCCCAGGCTCGGGGGCTCCTGTCGGTGTACAAAAGAAGGGGCGCACCTTTGTACCCCTTTACCTATGCACGGACAGTCGGAGCCGCGCCCACGGCCGCACCAAGCAGAACAGGGGAGGTGAACTGTGGCACCCCGGCTCAGAGCAACCGGTTTACCCTGCATTGCCAGCCCAGAGATCGAGTCTTCTGGCAATACAAAACAACATGGTACAGAAATAACCACTTTATTGATACTAGCGTGGTACAAAGGTCTGATATTACATCGAGATTCGAGGCCAAGCGGCACACACGGTGCTGCTGGACAGTATGTACATTATTTAATGAACATGGCTGGGGCCTCGATCACACGAAACTACGCGGCAGCGGAAGAACGACATCGCGGAACTCCATGGCACAGGGACACCGACGTGGACACGGCCTAGACACGAGATGCGCTCCGATGCGAATCAACTTGTCTGAAAGCTGGCATGACACGCCAGGTCAGTACATTGAATGTACTTGCAAGCTCACAACAAACATAAGCACGATGACAGACAATATCATGATAATTAATCAAGTTAAATTAATGCGAGAAATTACTACAAATGCAAAGCTATGTAAAGCAACCAAACAGCGCACCGAGTCACACGGACTCGCTTACCAGACGGTTACCTCGTAACCAAACGGTGACCACACCGGGGTCACACCTGAAACCAATCACTCATGAACACCTCGAGGGTTCAAGGTTCACAACGAAACAATGCATCACAACAATTACTAGTTTGCAAGATTAATTATAAAAGTTGATCCATGGTGTGACTTACTACCGAGTCTTGCCAATAACCAAGGGCGCGGCTATCGATAGATTAAATACACTCTGCAGAGGTAGCGCACTTTACCCACACTACGGAATACCTGGCCTCGTACTCCCATTCGGGTGGACCAAAGTATTCCGACGAAACCCTCCCTTTGCCATGCACTCTCCCCGGCCACTCCGACCATCTCCCTCTCAGGGCTAGGTCTTGGGTGGCCCCGTGTCTACCAAAGACACCAACAGCCACCGTCGTGGCAAAACGGTCCCAAACGGGGACAAGGTACCATAAAAACAAAACGATCACACAAGGTTATGTCTTCCTGCCGGGCCAGGGTATGCACGCCCATAACCTTCCCTCGCGGGAGGCACCGGTGAGAGCCACAACAAAGGACCGAATCAAGACCTTCCCATTAGGTAAATGTGGTCGCACTGAATTAAAAACCCAATTCAGTGGCACCATGATGTGATCAACATCATATTCAGGTTGAACTTAATCAAGTATTAACTTTCGGAAAAACTTTTTATTACTAACATGGCATCATACCGGAAATCATGCAACTACTCGTCACACAGAGCAAGCAACTCTTAAGCATGGATCAAAACAAGCAACATAACTATCTTGCAATACTCAGATCAGAAACTTCTCTGGGTATAACTCATTTTTATCTACAAACAACATTTTTATTAGTTCATCATTTAGTTGAAAACTATTACTAGCAAAAATAGCTACCATAACTTTCCATAACAAAATATCTAGTGCAAAATCTTACTCTACTTAGCCAAACAATTCTATGAACTCAACCAGAAGCTAAAACAAGCATATCAAGCATCATAAAACAACTAGCAATTAACCATATTAATTTATCAAATTTTAAATGCAAATACAGACTCATATTCAAGTAGAAAATCATAGATATTGAAATAACACCATCCAAATGATGTTGTGGCTTGCCTTAGTGAAGAGGAGGGTCACACTCCTCCTGGTTAGCTTCACGGCAAGATCCTCCTTCTGAAAATATTTTAAAACCACAAAAATAAATGTCAAAACACATTCTCAAAATCACCAGAAATTCTAGACAGCAAGGAAAAATCCACCTTTTGGTGTGCTGCTAGAGCTTTCTGTAACAAAGACAATGCAAAAAGAACCAATTCATTTGGACTTATGGTTTAGAAATGGTGGCTGGTCAAAGTTTAGTCAAATTTCTGAATTAAATTTGAATAAATAGAAAATCCTGGGGGGGTGACGTCGAAGGCGTAAAGTTGGAGTGCGCCGCCACTCGTACCGCTTCGGGCGCGCGTGGTGAGGCTGACACTAGGCCCCACCAGTCAGGAGAGAGGGAAGGGGATCGAGATCAAAGGGGAGGCGGTGCTTCGCCGGAGCTCATGCCGGCGACGAGGGGGTTTGGGGCTAGGCTAGAGGGATAGATCGGAAGCGGGGCTCGTGGCGCACCTGCCCGTACCCGTGGCATGGCGAAAGGTGGACGGAGCTGGTCGCAGTCGAGCTCGCAAGCTTCGGTGGCGGACGGGGTTCGCCGGAGAGGTGGAAGACGGTGGCTAGAGGCAGCTCCGAGGGCTTGGCGGGGTCCAGGCAGCTCCAGCAGACCACCAAGGCCCTGCCCAACCAGCTGCTTGAGCTCGAGAGGCCTTGGAGAGCGGCAGCTGGCCTGCGGGGATCGCCGGAGTCCTCGGGTCGGGGCGACGGCCAGAGGCCTGCCCGACCGGGCTTCTCCTCGTCTACGTGTTCGTGGAGGTGATGTGGAGTGGTGCGTGGCTAGCAAGGGATGCGGGGTGGCTTTATATAGCCAGAGCAGAGGGGGGAATGTGTCGCTGCCGGAGCGCTCTGGACACGAGAGGGGACAGGGTGCAGCGTCAACGCCGGCACTTGCCTACGCTCGCAGACGAGCACAGGAGGCGGTTTGAGATGGGGACAAGCACACGCGCGCACTGTGCCATTTTGGCCGCGACTTGACCGGGCTTGCTGCGGCGGCTCCGGCGTCGGCGAGCGCCACAGAGGGGTCATGGGTTGTGGCACGTTGCGGCAGTCGGAGGCGAGCGCTTGCATGCACACGCCCGAAACAGAACGCAAAGCGCCAGCCAGAGCGCGTCGAGACACTCCCAGGCGCCATGTCCTCGCCCGGTCACCAAGCTGGCATGGCCAAAACAACGGCCAGGAGCGGCCAGACCTTGTCTACGAGCTCGACCGTGCAGTGCTACGTCTAGGAGAGGTGATGGATCATACCCAGGCCGACCAGACGCGACTCTACCAAGCTGGCAAGTTTCTGGTCAGAAACTTGGTCGCCAAGTTTGGCCACCTTCTAGAAGGCCATTAGGGCTAATCTCCTAGGGTTTAGGGTTTCTTAGGAAGGTCTTTAAGCTCAAGAAATCTCAAGGCCAGAACCTTAAGGAAAATGCACTTGCTGTACAAAGTGCATTTCTGGTCCAGAAGTGAAAAGATTTTCTACAGCAAAAATATTACAAAAAGTGATGCAATATTTTTGCATGGGAAGATGTGCCATGGTCCTAAGAATATTTAGGAATTATCCCAGATTTTTCTGAGCAAGAAAAATTGAGGTTGCTTTGGAGCACAAAGTTCTGAAATGAGCTTAAGAGAGAAAAATGAATATTTTCCTTTTAGGAAAAATATTCATTTTATTATTTTGGGAATTTGCGGGAGGAATAAGGTAGATAGGTCACTTGGGTGAAAGCCAAGGATATGCCCAAGTGACAAGTCCATTTGAATTGATCCAAAAATCGAAATCAAATCAGGGAAAAAACCACGATGAAAACCAAGTCCGGAAAGAGAGAGAAGGCAAGTCCGGTAAAAAGAGAGAAGGCAAAAATCCAGGCTATCACAAACCTCCCCCACTTAGGATGAATCTCGTCCTCAAGATTTGGTTGCTTGGGAAAACCATTCTGGGTATGCAGTCTTTAAAAATTCCTCTCTTTCCCAGGTTGCTTCTTCTTCGGTGTGATGCTCCCACTGAACCTTGTAAAATCTTATCTCTTTGCTGCGAGTGACCCTTTTTGTCTGATCCAATATTCTGATTGGCTTTTCCTCATAAGTCAAATCCTTAGCCAATTCTATCTCTGACATATCAGTCCTTTTCTCCGGTGGCGAGATGCATCTTCTTAGCTATGAGATGTGAAACACGTTGTGTACTTCTGACAATTATGGTGGCAATTCCAACTGGTAGGCAACTGTTCCGACTCTGGCCATGACGGGGAATGGACCGATATATCTGGGTGCCAATTTTCCTCGGGTCTGAAACCTCTTGACTCCTTTCATAGGGGTGACTCGGAGATATACGTGTTCTCCGGGTTCGAAGCTGATCTGACGATGTTTGGCATCATAGTAGCTCTTCTGTCAGGATTTGGCTAGTTGCAGTCTGTCTCGGATTTCCTTGACTTGCTTCTCTGCTTCGAGCATTAAATCAGTCCCGAAAATACGGCTATCTCCAGTTTGAGACCAATTTAATGGGGTGCGGAATTTCCGGCCATACAGGGCTTCATAGGGTGACATCTTTAAGCTGGCCTGGAAACTGTTGTTGTAGGAAAACTCGGCGTAGGGTAGACAGTCTTCTCACTGGATTCCTTGGGCCAATGTACATGCCCGGAGCATATCTTCGAGTATTTGATTTACTCGCTCAGTATGTCCATCTGTCTGAGGATGGTAAGCCGTGATGTACTTCAGAGCGGTCCCCAAGGCTTGATGAAGTCGGGACCAAAATGCGGATGTGAATAGAGATCTCGTGTCGGAGGTGATAGTCTTGGGTACTCCATGCAGACTGACGATTCTTGATACATATAGCTGTGCAAGTTGATTTGCACGGTATGTGGTCTGGATGGGTAGGAAGTTTGCCACCTTGGTTAGAGTGTCCACTATGACCCATATCGCGTCGTTTCCTCGATGAGACCTTGGTAATCCGGTAATGAAATCCATGCAAATATCATCCCATTTCCATAGGGATACCGGCAGAGGCTGGAGGAGTCCGGCGGGTTTTTGGTGTTCCGCCTTTACCTTATTGCAGATATCGCAGCAGGCCACAAAGTACGCGATGTCTTTCTTCATTCCATCCCACCAAAATATCTGACGAAGATCCTCATACATCTGGGTACCACCGGGATGAATTGAGTATGGTGCTTCATGTGCTTCCACCAATATTTTCTTCTTCAGACTGTCTTGGTTGGGTACGCAAAGTCTTCCTCGGAACCTTAGCGAACCTTGCTGATCCATAGTGAAATCAGGTGCTTGCCCTTGGTGCAGCTTCTGAACATATATCCATAACACCTTATCATCCGCTTGAGCTCTGCGGATTTCTTCTTCGAGAGTAGGAGCAACTTCCAATATATTGGTAAGACGGGCGTCAGTGATTACCAGATTTAGCTGCATGATTTCTTCATAGAGCTCTGGAGGCAAGGAATCCATTAGGGCATTGAGGTTGGCTGGTTTGCGGCTGAGGGCGTCAGCCACCACATTAGCTTTGCCCGGATGATAATTTATTCCGAGGTCATAGTCCTTAACAAACTCGAGCCATCTTCGCTGTCGAAGGTTCAAGTCGGGCTGAGTGAATATATACTTGAGACTTTTATGGTCGGTGAATATCTGGCACTTCTTTCCAATCAGATAATGTCCCCAGATTTTCAAAGCGTGCACCACTGCAGCCAATTCCAAATCATGAGTAGGATAGTTTCCTTCATGTTGTCGCAGTTGGCGAGATGCATAGGCCACCACTTTGCCATCTTCCATGAGTACACACCCCAGTCCTTTTCTGGAGGCATCGCAGTAAACATCGAAACTGCGGTAGATATCTGGAAGAGTTAATACGGGTGCCGATGTCAGTCTGGTTTTTAACTCATTGAAGCTCCGTTCGCAGTCTTCAGTCCATACGAACTTATTGTCCTTCTTGAGGAGCTCATTCATTGGCTTGGCGATCTTGGAAAATCCTTCGATAAAACGGCTATAATATCCGGCCAGTCCAAGGAAACTCCGGATTTCTGAGACGGTGGTGGGTGCGGACCAATCAAGTACATCTTTTACCTTGCTTGGGTCCACCGAGATTCCTTCTGCCGAGAGGATATGTCCGAGGAATCCCACTTGCTGGAGCCAAAACTCACACTTGATGAATTTGGCATACAGTTGATGATCGCGAAGCCGTTGCAGAACTGCGCAAAGATGTTCCTTATGTTCGTCCTTGCTTTTGGAGTAAATGAGGATGTCATCAATGAACACCACCACAAACTTGTCCAAGAAGTCCATAAACACCTTGTTCATCATATGCATAAAGAATGCAGGAGCGTTGGTGAGGCGAAGGACATAACAGTGTATTTGTAAAGACCGTACCGAGTGGTGAACGCGGTCTTAGGAATATCTTCCTTCTTAATCTTGAGTTGATGATATCCCTTCCTCAAATCAATCTTTGAGAATACTTTGGCCCCACTGAGTTGATCAAACGGATCGTCAATCCTCGGCAGTGGATACTTGTTTTTAATGGTGACGTCATTCAGCTGTCGGTAGTCTACACACATTCGTAGACTGCCATCCTTTTTGTCCACGAAGATTGCTGGTGATCCCCATGGGGAAGAGCTTGGACGAATGTATCCTTTTTGCAGCATCTCATCAAGTTGTTTCTTCAATTCCACCAATTCTGAGGAGGGCATCCGATAATATTTCTTATGTATCGGGGTGGTTCCAGGCACTAGGTCAGTAGCGAATTCCAATTCCCGGTCTGGTGGCATGTCGGGCAATTCTTCAAGAAATACATCTGGATACTCACTGACCACTAGGATTAATTCCACCTCTTCTGTCACGGCTGCAAAAACCATATCCTTCGTGGGGATGCGCTTGCGGGCATAAAAACTGGTAGTGCGACCTTCCATATTTTTCACGGTAACTTCTCTGGTCGCACAGCTGATGCGGACTTGGTATTGGGTTAACCAATTCATGCCCAGAATGAGATCCAATTTGTTGGAATCGATGATTATCAACGATGTTGGAAACTTGACGCCCTTGATGTCAATCTCCAAATTTCGGCAGATGAGATTGCTTCTGAGGAGGGATCCCGGGGATTGTACCAGCATGTGTTTTCCCAAAATCGAGCAAGAGAAATTGTTTTGGGAAGCAAAACTCCGCGAAATAAAAGAGTGGGAAGCACCAGAGTCAAATAGAATTACGGTGGGTATGTCGTTAACGAGAAACATACCAATGACGACTTCTGGGTCCTCTTGGGCTTCGTCTGCGGAGATGTGATGAACTTGCCCTTGGATTATATCGGGGGCGGAATACTGCTCCATGTAGTTGACTTGCGGCTGAAATGGAGCGACGTGCTTAGGGTTCTTGGGACACTGTCGGGCGTAGTGTCCGGTTTGACCACAGCTGAAGCACGAATTGTCGCACTGGTAATCGTGGCGCACTGGGCTGGTCACGACATTCTTGACTTGTGTAGTAGTCTTGTTGACGTTCTGCTACGAATTGGGTTTGTACTCCACCTGAGTCTGTTGCCATGTACGAGCCTTTTGCACTGGTTGCATATCCTTCTTGGGCTCGAATTTGCGCTTGTGGTCATTAGCAGCTGGCTTGTTGTCGTGCAGGAGCTTGTGTTCCCTCTCGGCGATGAGGGCCTTGTTCACCAGAGTCAGGAAGTCCGGGAAATCAAACATACTAAGAGTGCACCGGAGATGTTGATGTAGGCCTCCAAGGAATCGGTCGATCTTCCGCTCTTCTATGGCCACATCGTGGAGAGAATAGCGGGCTAGATGGTTGAATTTATTCAGATACTCGGCGGCGGTCATGCTGCCTTGAGTGAGAGCGAGAAATTCGCGTTGCTTGATCTTCATGACTCCGGTGGGAATATGATATTTGCGGAAATGATCCTTGAATTTTGTCCAAGTAATTTCCTCGTCGGCAGGCGATATTGCTTTGGCATTATCCCACCATATAGCGGCAGCTCCTTCGAGATAATGCGTTGTGAAGGGAATGTTGTCTCCGTCGTCTGTGCGAGCAATTTCCAGTTTTCTTTCAATAGTCCTTAGCCAGTCGTCGGCGTCCAAAGGATCAGTAGCATGGCTGAAACTGGGAGGCTTGGTTCGTTGAAAATCTGATAGCTTGGAATGATGGCCATTCTGGTTTCCATTCTGCCCAACCATAACTTGTACACTTTTCAGTATTTCCAGCAGATCGTTGCTCCTTCTTTCTTCAAACATTCGCAGGATTTTCTCGGTGGAAGGAGGTTGTGGCAGTGGAGGCGGAGGTGGCTGGTATGGTTCAAGGGAATGTCATGCCTGTCTTGCGGAACGACAGACAGGGACATCCTCACCAGCTTGACTGCTGCTGCCTCCACGCGGCATCCTATTTTTCGTTTTCCCAATACATACCAACCATGATGAGAAAATTCCAAAGTGGGGGAAAAACCAATGACAAATCCCGGAAGAAAGCAGCGAATAAAACCAGGTCGAAAAAGAGTCCAACATAATTATACATAGTCCCAACATGAAAATAAACATCGCAATGGGTCTACTACCCTCGTACATGAAACTACGCATCATGACACGTGCGATTACAGCCATACATCATGCTCATGACTACCACGATACTCTAACGATCTACTGCTCGGATGGTGCTGCTGCAGGCTCGTCTCCTGAGCCGGACCCAGATCCTGAACTGATAGTAGAGACCTCCAGGGGAAGTGAGGTGCGCTGGCGCTGCCGTGAGGGCTCTCCCTCAGGGGCAAGCGGGGGATGGGATCTAAGCATAGGAGCGGCAGGAGTAGCGACAAGAGAAGACCATGCAGCAGGAGCGCTGTGAGGGTTCACCGTCAAAGGGTTAACGGTACCCTGTGAGGTCGTCGTAGGAACGGAGGTGGAAGGAGCAGAAGTGTAGATGACAGTGGGACGAGGGTTCCTTATACGAGCAGCAGCGAGAGCGGCGCGAGCGCGGGAGAGCTCCCGAGCTAACTCATAGTTAAGGAGATAGCTAGCGGTGATGTAGCGTGCAAGGTGGCTAGTGGGACGATCGCATGCCGGATTAATCAAAGGAAAGCGGATACGCCCATTCTCGTGCAGAGATGGGTAGAAGAAAAGTCCAGGATGGGTGTGCATGCGAACCTCATTGTAGCGCAAGTCTACAAGAGCCTCGATAGCAGGAAACTGAACCGCCTGAGATGGCGTAGAAGCAAGACCACCCTTAGACGAACGAGTGTAAGCGCCGGATGGGGAACTGTGGTGTAGAGTGACCTCAGCATAATACTCATACAATGCACCGGCCAGATGCTCGCGATACACCCGATACTCTGGATCAGCACCCTCTGGATAGAGTCGTCGCCACACGTTCTGAAGCAGGTGCGGCGATGTGCACGGAGCTGGCTCAGGATGGTACAAGATCGGTACTGGTGCCATCTACACTCACAAACCATACGGTTAGTAATAACAACAATAAGTCATGCATGCAATGCAACAACCAATTCCTATGTCTACCGGCACTCAAACGAAACTATCTACCGTTTTACTAACGCACTACCGGTCTAGCGTGTCCTACAATCAACGCGGCTCTGATACCAAGCATTGTGGCACCCCGGCTCAGAGCAACCGGTTTACCCTGCATTGCCAGCCCAGAGATCGAGTCTTCTGATAATACACAACAACATGGTACAGAAATAACCGCTTTATTGATACTAGCGTGGTACAAAGGTCTGATATTACATGGAGATTCGAGGCCAAGCGGCACACACGGTGCTGCTCGACAGTATGTACATTATTTAATGAACATGGCTGGGGCCTCGATCACACGAAACTATGCGGCAGTGGAAGAACGACGTAGCGGAACTCCATGGCACAGGGACACCGACATGGACACGGCCAAAACACGAGATGCGCTCCGATGCGAATCAACTTGCCTGAAAGCTGGCATGACACGCCAGGTCAGTACATTGAATGTACTTGCAAGCTCACAACAAACATAAGCACGATGACAGACAATATCATGATTGTAACGCCCGGATAATCAAGCTACAGTAATCCCACGCTAATGGTGCCACGTCACCACAGTTACTGTTGCTAATCTACCGTTAGGTCAAACTGTTTCAAAATTCAAATTCAAAATTAAAGTCAACGATAAAAAATTTTAAAATTTAAAACAAAAATGTTCGGGAGGTGCCATATTTTGCATAAGTAAATATGGTGTAGTAAACACATTTTTATAAAATGCCTAAATAATTTAAATTGAATTAAAACAGAAAAGAAAATAAGTAAAAGAAAGAAAATAAAAAAAAGAGAAAGCAAACAAAAAAAAGAGTAAGAACCCCCCCCCCACTGGGCCATCTGTGGCCCAGCTGGCCAGCCCAACTGGGTCAACCCACCAGGCCCAGCCGGCCACCCACTCCCCCCCCTTATCCACTCACCAACCCCCCACCCACTCCACCGACAGCCCCCACTCCCCCCCCCCCCCGAAAAATCTCCCTCCTCTGCCTCCCCCGATCTGGATCGGGAGGAGACCACCGACGCCGCCGCCCCGGCCCCGTCGCCGACCGCCCCGTTGCCGTCGCTGTTGGACGCCGGAGCCGGAGCACTCCCCCGCCGGCCTGCTTCCCCCTCCTCCCCTACGCCGGTCGTCCCCGTCGCTCCTCCCCGCGCTCACTGCCCAGACCCCCCCCCCCCCGTGAGTACCCCCCCTCCTTCTCCTCTTCCCCACGCCCCGCCGGTGCGTGCCCGCACGCGCCCGCCTTGGCCGCGTCCGGCCACTGCGCTCGCCCCGCCTCCGCCCGCCGTGGCCCTCGTGCCCCGCTGCGGCAACCCCCCCCCCCCCCCCCCGCCATGGCCACGGCCCCGCCCTGCCCCGGGCAGGCTACGGGCGCCCGTCGCCCACGCCCCGCCGCGGCGCGCTCTGCCTCGCCGGCGCCGTGCCGCTGGCCGCGCCCGGGCTCGCCCCCGTCGGGCGCCTGCAACCACGCCCGAGTCCCGTGCCCGATCGCCCGCTAGGGCTCTCCCTGGGCCACTGCCAGGTGGGGCCCCGCGCCCCTGAGCCGCTGACCCCTGGGCCCGAAACCCCCCTGGCCCGCTGACAAATGGGGCCAGCCCCTAAAACGTTTAAAAAAAGAGTAATAATATATAAATAATAATTAAATTAATTAAATTAATTAATCCTAAAGAATTAATCTAATTAACCTGTTAGTTTAATTAAACAAAATTAGTTTAATTAAACCCTAATTAACCTAACAGAGTATGACACGTGGGTCCCACTGGACCCACGCGACAGTTTGACCCAGTCAACCCCTGTTGACTGCTGACGTCAGCATGACATCATGCTGATGTCATAAATCCATTTTCGAATTAAATTAAATATAATTAAATTACAGAAATTAATAAAATCTTTAGAAAATCATATCTTTTAATACGTAACTCGGATTAAAATATTTTCAACATCAAAGTTGCTCAGAACGACGAGACGAATCCGGATGCGCAGCCCGTTCGTCCGCCACACCTCCCTAACCTATCGAACTCGCAACTTTCTCCCTCCGGTACCTTTGCCCGAAAACGCGAAACACCGGGGACACTTTCCCGGATGTTTTCCCCCTTCGTCGGTATCACCCCTTACCACGTTAGGGCACACCTAACACCGCGTCTGCTTTTTCATGCATCGTCATGCATATGTTTGCATTATATTTATTGTTTCTTCCCCCTCTTCTCTCGCTAGACACCGAGACCGACACCGCTGCTACCCAGTACGACTACGGTGTTGACGACCCTTCCTTCTTGCCAGAGCAACCGGGCAAGCCCCCCCTTGATCACCAGATATCGCCTACTCTTCTCTATACTGCTTGCATTAGAGTAGTGTAGTAATGTTACTGCTTTCCGTTAATCCTATACTTATGCATAGCCCGTCATTGCTACTACTGTTGTTACCTTTACCGCAATCCTACCTGTTTAGTACAGGATGCTAGTATTCCATCAGTGGCCCTACATCCTTGTCCGTCTGCCATGCTATACTATCGGGCCGTGATCACTCGGGAGGTGATCAAGGGTTTATACTATATACTTTATACATGACACATGTGGTGACTAAAGTCGGGTCGGCTCGTAGGAGTACCCGCAAGTGGATCTTTGTGGCGGAGCGACAGGGCAGGTTGAGACCACCCAGGAGAGAGGTGGGCCTGGCCCTGGTCGGCGTTCGCGGTTATTTAAATATAACACACTTAACGAGTTCTGGGTATCTGATCTGAGTCTGGCCTTTTGGTCTATACGCACTAACCATCTACGCGGGAGTAGTTATGGGTATCCCGGCGTCGTGGTATCAGCTGAAGCCTTCGTGACGTCAGCGACTGAGTGGCGCGCGCCGTGTTGGACCGCTTTGACGTAACCGCCGTGATCGTGTGGGTTGCTTGGTCTACTCGCGGCCGCGTTCGCAACGTGCAGGTGTGCTATGGGCGATGGGCCCAGACCCCTGTGCGCTTAGGATTATACCGGCGTGCTGACCGCTCTGTTGTGCTTAGGTAGGGCTGCGACGTGTTGATCTTCCGAGGCCGGGCATGACCCAGGAAAGTGTGTCCGGCCGAATGGGATCAAGCGTGTTGGGTTATGTGGTGCACCCCTGCAGGGAAGTTAATCTATTCGAATAGCCGTGATCTTCGGTAACAGGACGACCCGGAGTTGTACCTTGACCTTATGACAACTAGAACCGGATACTGAATAAAATACACCCTTCCAAGTGCCAGATACAACCCGGTGATCGCTCTCTAACAGGGCGACGAGGAGGGGATCGCCGGGTAGGATTTATGCTATGCGATGCTACTTGGAGGACTTCAATCTACTCTCTTCTACATGCTGCAAGATGGAGATGGCCAGAAGCGTAGTCTTCGACAGGATTAGCTATCCCCCTCCTATTCTGGCATTCTGCAGTTCAGTCCACTGATATGCCCCTTTACACATATACCCATGCATATGTAGTGTAGCTCCTTGCTTGCGAGTACTTTGGATGAGTACTCACGGTTGCCTTTCTCCCTCTTTTCCCCCTTTCCTTTCTACCTGGGTGCCGCAACCAGATGCTGGAGCCCAGGAGCCGGACGCCACCGTTGACGACGACTCCTACGACACTGGAGGTGCCTACTACTACGTACAGGCCGCTGACGACGACCAGGAGTAGTTAGGAGGATCCCAGGCAGGAGGCCTGCGCCTCGTTCGATCTGTATCCCAGTTTGTGCTAGCCTTCTTAAGGCAAACTTGTTTAACTTGTGTCTGTACTCAGATATTGTTGCTTCCGCTGACTCGTCTATGATCGAGCACTTGTATTCGAGCCCTCGAGGCCCCTGGCTTGTATTATGATGCTTGTATGACTTATTTATGTTTTAGAGTTGTGTTGTGATATCTTCCCGTGAGTCCCTGATCTTGATCGTACACATTTGCGTGCATGATTAGTGTACGGTCAAATCGGGGGCGTCACAAGTTGGTATCAGAGCCGACTGCCTGTAGGAATCCCCCTTTCCACACTCCTTGGCCGAAGTCGAGTCTAGACATTATAAAACTTTTTACTAACATGGCTGTGTGTCTTACGGGCCCACGTCGCCATTGGGTGGTACTAGGATCTTTTACTCCTCGACCTTTACTCTGGGACTCTGAACTCTCTTCTACTCGGGTTAAACGAATTTACTAACTCTAACACTAGGATCCCGTGACCGCATTCACCCCAAAGTTGGATAAGCCATAGTTGATTCTTAGAATAGTATTTTGAACAATTCACACACTGCCATTTGATTCCTTTGAAACGTCTTTGCTTTCAGATGGAACCCACGAGGCAGGTCGTGCGCCACACGACGGCCATTGGTGCCTCGGGATCACCGGCTGTGCTAGCTGAGATGATGACCTATCTGGGTTATCGCTGGCACCCTGAGTACACCGTCTACGAGGAGTACCAGGACTTTAACCAGGAGCAGTACCGTGCCATCGTCCACCTCTACTCACGGGAGTATGACTCCACTACTGTGCTGCACACCGCTCATGGTGTTGGTGTGACCATCGATATGGCTGTCCATGATGCTGCCTATGCTGCTCTGACACGTCTTCGTGGAGAGTATCGGGAGTTGGACACCTCCCCTTTCAGGCACATTGCTATCGCATCCGATGTTGGTGCGGAGGGATACTACACTGCTGCCTACTCCACTGTCACCCGAGAGCCGTTCTACCATCAGAACCTGGTTCTACATTCTGATGGCTGGATTGAGCTAACCGAGCTCTTCGTCACGACTTGTACACCACCCGACAGCACCTTTACCGTGCTCTGACGCTGCTACACCCCTTTTTCCGATCTGGACAGCTACCACGTACTGCGATCTACCCAGCCAGGACCGTGATGCCCCACGGTGTCGGTTGGCCAGAGGTGGGAGGCTACTCTCCCGCACTTGGTCCTCTTCTGCCACCTGAGCGTCGGGCTCTACACCTGAGTATCCGCGGCCCCCAGTCTGCTGACGTGGAGGGCTATCCGTTGCCTCACTACCAGCTGTCGGGCTACGATTACCTCCACAGTACCTCTTGGGACTGATGTAGGCTTGCTTGTAGTGTTAGATGCATTCGCCGCGAGCCTGTGTGCCGCCTATGTTGTTTTAGTCTATGTACTGAACTCTGTGTACTGAACTCTATGCATGACCCCTTTTGCAAGTTATGCCGACTACTATGTAGTAGCTATCGTGCTCCTTTCATTATGCATGTTTCATCATGAATGATTCTTGTCTTTGCAAATTTCTCAATGCTGAACTACCCCTGTTATATATTAGCAGGATGGTTAGACCAGGTGGTCGTGGTAGCGGTGGCAATGCCCCACCACCACCTGAGTACATGGCTGGTATGATCCAACAGTTTGAACTGAACCGCCAATTCATGGAAAATATGATGGCTCAGTTTCCTCGCCCCAATATGGACCAGCAACCAACCCCAGTAACTCTGCAGGATTTCATGCGCCTCAATCCAACTGTGTACCGCAGCTCAACTCAGCCTCTGGATGCTGATGACTGGCTCCGTGACATCACCTATGAGATGGAGTCTGCCGATGTAGCCCCTGCCAGCTATGTCAACTTTGCTTCCTTCCTTCTGAAGGGACCCGCAGCTCAATGGTGGGACAGCCACAGGCGTACTCTGCCAGCTGGAACAATCATCACCTGGCCAGACTTCCAAGCTGCTTTTCGTGCCCGCTTCATTCCTCAGGGAGTCATGGACCGGAAGAAGCGTGAGTTCCGCAACCTCACCCAAGGCAACAAAACTGTTGAAGCTTATCAACGGGAGTTTCTGGACTTGTCCCGCTATGCTGAAGAAGACATTGCAACTGATGCTCGCAGACAGGAGAAGTTCCGTGATGGACTACAAGCTGATATCAAGCTCGCACTTCTAGTGCATGACTTCGCCGATTTCGCCATCTTGGTGAATAAGGCCATCAATGTCGAGACTGGTCTGCAGGAATACCAGAGCTCTCAGAGGCGCAACCGTGACACGGGCTCATCTTCGGGCCCGCCCTCACAGAAGCGAAAGATATGGATCCCGAACAGCATGTACCGTCCAAATGCACCTGCTCCAAGGAAATCTTATGCTGCACTGCGTCCGCCTCCTCCACCATCTAGGCAGTCAAAGCTACCAGCTCCTCCACCTGGGGCTCCTGTTCTCACTCCCGATAATGGTCTGTGCTACAAGTGTGGTCAACCGGGTCACTTTGCCAGGAACTGCTATCAGAATCAGAACCAGAATCAACTGGCCCTTCCAGCAGCTGGCCGTGTGTCACAACCGGATTTTTGGGATAATAATTTCCCAGAAAAACGGCCTTTGTGCCCACCAGCCCCAGGATTACTGTTAGCTGATGAGGCACCAACTTGATACAAGAATTCCAAGCAAAGTACAAAAATATGTAGTACAAGACCATTGAGGCCTAGGAGTACAACACTTGGTCTCTAATGGTAGAGGGCGGAAGCGGTTGGATACATCTGCGTCTATGGGACTCCACTTCCCACAAGAACAGCTGACCAGGATAACTCCTATCTTCTCGAGGCTGCGAAAGTCAACACGTAGGTTCCGAGGTTGTCACCGCGATGCTTATCTCCAAGCAAGGAATTTGGCCAAGACAATAGCCAGGGACAAGCCAGTGAGTACGTTTGAATGTACTCGCAAACATTAAGAACACGGCTATAATATATCAAACATGCTCCGGATTATTATGTGATCACACGCCTGTCACGAAATATACGAAAACCATGATGCACACATGTGGTTAAAAATAATCCAAAGTAAAATACTGGGTGCCAAACGAGGGTCTGAATGACTCCTCGAGAGGAAACTGCAAGGATAGTAATACTGGTGCCAAACGAGGGTCTGAATGACTCCTCGAGAGGAAACTGCAAGAATAATGCCGCAGTCGGGCGTCGGGGCGACACCACATAAAGGGCTTATAAAAGAATAATCACAGTGAATATCCAGGAGGTAGAACCATCCCAGGGATACTCAATAAAATACATAATATAAAAGGTTAGTCCAAAATAATAAAGATCACAATCCATATGTGCCACCATCATAAACAATATTTAGTTCAGTCGTTTCTCCATCCGAAAACCGATAATTTGGTCTAGTCAAGTCGTATCTCCATCCGAATACCGTTACTATGATCCGGTTAGCCGTGTCTCCATCCGGATACCATCACTGAGTTCTAGTTAAATCGTTCTCCATCCGAATACTATTACTAGATTCAACTCAGACTGTGGTCCTTACCCAAGAACATGACTATCCAACAGGATATATCCTCTGCAGAGGGAGTACCATTTTCCCATGAGTAACGGGTTTACTTAGTCCATCGGGACTAATTCCGTCTACGGTCTTTTAATTGAAAACACGCCTGACCTGCACACACACCAGCTTAACTCACCGGTGTCTGGAATCACCCACGACACCTGCCAAGCAAAACTCTAAGTGGGGAGGCTACAACCTCGACGTAGCATGGGATCAAATTTCTATTCGCGCACTCTAAGGGGGTGCCCCCCTCTCGGTCCCAACCGGAAACACCCATGCCCCCGGACCAGGTGGCCTGCCTACCGGATGCACCCGGTATCTTCCACCATGGCCTCTCTGTACGGTGTGTGCTTTGGTAAGGGGTTGACAACCTACTGAACCATACCCCGTCTACGACAGGGACAAGTGGTGGTACCAACAAATAAGGAAGCTACTGATCAAGACTCGATCTACATCCGACTCAGGTGGTCCAAGTATCCTCCAACAATATTACCATTTATGAAATAAATCACCACTCCTCAAGCCTCACCATGCCATACCGGACATACTCGTCTCGACGAGGGACTAGGGACAAGCTCGTGTCTACCCAAGACCACGACCTTCCCGGCTTCCTTCCAGTATGCATGAGGAGCACCCGAGGATGATCCAAATCACTAGTGTATCCATTGCTGACCACGAAGCAACTCCAAAGTGTACTTATGTACGAGATTTTATCGTTACATAAAGATAACGCATACTCCAAGTCAAAAGGTGTTGTAATCGTATCAAAACCCACAAAAAAATATTATGCCAGAGTTCAGAAATGCTTGCCTTCAAGAGTATGCAAAGGATGCACTTTTTGAAAGCTCTCCCTTTTCTCCAAAATCCTATTTTGCAAAATATCCAAATAACAAATATTTCAAACACAGTACAAAAAGTTGTCTCAAATTTTTTTAAATAAATCTTAAAATAAACTAGGTGAAATTTGAGAGAGGTAGAAAAAAGAATCAACTCATTTGGAGTTTTATTTTAAAAGTTATAGCTGGTCAAAGTCTGGTCAAACTCTGTTTTTAATTAAAACCAGAAAAGAAAACGTTTCGAGGGGAATACGCTTTCGCAGCAGAGGAAACGTACTCGGTGCTTTGCGCTATCACTTAACCAGAGAGGGCGGACGCGCGGGTCACTGACAGTGGGTCGAGAGGGCCCACTGGTCAGGTTTGACCGTTCTTCCCTCCCTCCTCTTTCTCTCTGCCCGAACGGCGGCGGCCTCCGGCGATCGCCGTCGACGAACGGTGGCTCTTCATGGGCACCCGAGGGTGGGGATGGAACGGCCGGACTGGGGCGGTCCCCTTGGTGGTCGCTAGGTCGTCGGAGGTGGAAGAAATCGCCGGCGGCGAGCTCCGCGGCGGAGGGAGCTACGGTGGTGAAGTGGTTTTTGTGCTCCGGTGGTCTCCGACCGAAGTTGGGTAGTTGAGCAGCTCCGCAAGGACTAGGGGGAACTACTGGTGGCGCTGGTTGGGTGAAAGAGTGGCTGGCTGCGAAGAATTTCACCGGCGCTTGGCGGCGGCCGAACCGGCCGGAGTTGGGGAAGGGAGCCTCTCCAGGCCAAACCACTGCTTGGGGAGCTCTAGAGGGAAGGTTGGAGGTCGCCTGAGTGCTCGGAGGGGCTCGGGGTTCCCTTTTATAGCGTGACGAGGCTGGCTCCGCGGCGGTGGATAAGATCGACGACGGGTCGCCGTTGCTGTAGCTGCAGGGCGTCGTGGCGGCGACGAACGCGTGCCGACGAGCATGAGGATAAGCACGTCCTGGGGTAGCTGGCGCGCTAGTGTGGTTTGGGCGGTGCCGAACATGGCAGAGGCCGCTGCCGACGCCGGCGTGCTGCCAAGTGCTCTGCCAGCGGCGCTGCAGGGCGCCAGAGCTGGCGTGGAGGGTTGGCGAGGTAGTGCGCGGGTCAGCGGTGGAGCAGGGGCCAGGGACGGGTCGCGTCGAGTGCGGCAGTGCGACGCGGCGGCTTAGTGCGCGCGCGTGCAAAACGTGCGCTCTGGGCGCGCCCAGAGCACGCACGGCACCTGTTCGACGAAATGCCAGGGCGGTCTAGAGCGCGAGGGTGGAGCTGGCAAATAACAGGACTAGGATAGGGGCAACTAGGAGTTCAGTGGACAAGGGTGCTGGGTCATTGGAGCAAGTTCACAGTGCAAACTAGAAAACATGCCCCAAGCTGACTGTGCACACCAAGTGTTCGACAGAATGCCAAGTGTACTTAGGCAACTCTTGGAGTGGCCAAACTCTTCAGATCAGGGTCTCTTTAGATGCAGGAGATGGTGGTAAGATCACTTGGGCAAAACCAGAAACTTGTTCGTGCAAGTTTTGCAAAACTCCAGTTTTGGACAGAAAGAAAAAGGGTTTAAAGCATGCACTTAAAAACCTCTAATGAGTCCACTCTCCTGGACTTAAGGGTTTTGAAGGGAGGGCTACAAGTAGGAAAAAGCTCAGGGTTACTAGAGCAAAGAAAAATAAGGTTGCAGTACAAATCACCAAATTGGATCGGAATGCAAAAGATGTTGATCCACTCAAATTTTTCAAAGAACATCACTGGGTTTTTGCTTGAAGATGAATTGTATGCATCCACTGACATCTCCAAACACTTGGAAGAATTTTTAAAGAAATATTTAAATGGGTTGTAGTGCAAAAGTGCCTACTGGACCAGATTGGAAAAGTTGGTGTAGAGCTCAAGATCTCCAATGGCCAAAAGGTATTTTTGCATAAAAGTGATGTGGAAACATCACATGACATCCCCAAATTTTGGTGGAAATTTTAAATGCATTTGTCAAGTGGTTGTAGTGCAAAACAGGCTCCAAATGCAAAAGAAATCCTTTTATAAGAATAAAGTTCTGAGAACACAATTCTTGCAAATTTAAAACCACTGATAAAGAATTTGTTTTATCATAGAGAGTATTCAAGTCCAACAATACTCTTTGAAGGTTTTTCCACTTGAAGTAAAAATTTACAATAACAAAAGGGTAAATCTTGACAAATGGAAAAGTTTTATTTCCTGGCAACATTTTAATAAATAAAACAAGGCCAAAATTTTGGGGTGTCACACCGTGGTAACAACCAGCCCCGCAACAACAATGCTAAGTCTTATGGTCGTGCTCATGCCAACCACGTTGATCTCAACGAAGCTCAAGACCAGCCTGCTACTGTGATGGGTACACTCCTCGTAAATTCAGTACCAGCATCCGTTTTATTTGATACAGGAGCATCCCATTCATTCATATCAGCAGAATTTGCATTCCTGCATGGCATTAAATACGAAGAGATGAACACTCCGCTAGTGGTACACACCCCTGCGGGCCAATGTCAAACCTCTATGGTTAGTCACGACATTCCTGTTGAAATTGAAGGACTGGAATTTCTTGTCTCTCCCATCGTACTGAAGTCCTGTAGCATTGATCTCATTCTGGGAATGAATTGGTTAAAAGCGCATACTGCTTCAATCGTTTGCACCACTAAGACCGTCCATCTGCTACACCCTTCAGATGAGATAGTTACTTACCAAGCCCATCTGGTGCAAAATGCCGAGGCAAGGCTCTATGCATTGAATGCATTGAACGCTGCACCACTCGAGGGCATTGAAAACATTCCCGCCGTGCGTGAATTCCTCGATGTCTTTCCTGAAGAACTTCCAGGGATTCCCCCTGCTAGAGCTGTCGAACTCATCATCGACTTGAAACCAGGCACCACTCCTATAGCCAAGCGACCCTACAAGATGCCGCCACATGAACTCCTTGAGCTTAAGGAGGAAATCGACAATTCTCTTTGCAAAGGATTCATTCGCCCAAGTTGCTCTCCTTGGGGAGCACCTTCTCTCTTTGTCAAGAAGAAGGATGGGACAAACCGATTAGTTCAAGACTACCGTCCAATAAACCAAGCTACCATTCAGAATAAATACCCTCTTCCTCGGATCAATGATCTGTATGATCAACTGGCGGGTTCGTCAGTGTTCTCTAAGCTCGACCTGAGATTGGGTTACCACCAGATCCGTGTTCGCGAAGAGGATATCCCAAAGACCGCCTTCGTGACCCGCTATGGTTCATACGAGTACACCGTCATGTCTTTCGGTTTAACCAATGCTCCAGCCACCTTCTCTCGTCTGATGAACTATATATTCATGGATTACCTCGACAAGTTCGTCGTGGTTTATCTGGATGATATCCTGGTATTTTCCAAGAACGAAGAAGAACATGCTGAACATCTTCGACTTGTGCTGGAAAAGCTACGAGAGCATCAACTATATGCCAAGTTCTCCAAATGTGAATTCTGGCTACCGGAAGTAACCTATCTTGGGCATGTCATCTCTAAGGATGGTATTGCCGTCAACCCCGAGCGAGTTCAGGCTATTCTCGATTGGACTCCTCCGAAGAACGTTAAGCAAGAAGTTTTCTTAGTCTCGCCAGACGATTTGTCGAGAACTTCTCTAAGATCGCCAGGCCTCTGACTAACCTGTTTCATAAGGGTGTCAAGTTCCAATGGACAGACAAATGTCAGGAGAGTTTCCAGGCACTCAAAGACAAGTTGACTTCTGCCCCAGTTCTAGCTCCTCCTAATACTAAGAAGGACTTCGTCATTTACTGCGACGCTTCCCGTCAAGGATTAGGCTGTGTCCTAATGCAAGACCGCAAAGTGATTGCTTATGCCTCTCGGCAATTGCGCCCTCACGAAGAGAACTACCCAGTTCACGACCTCGAACTTGCTGCTGTCATTCATGCGCTGAAGCAGTGGCGACATTCCCTTCTTGGTAATCGTTGCGAGATCATCACCGACCACCAAAGTCTGAAGTATCTGTTTACTCAGCCAGACCTGAACCTCCGTCAGCAGAGATGGATGGAGCTTGTTGCAGACTTTGACTTGGGTATTTCCTATACGCCAGGCAAGGCTAATGTAATGGCTGATGCCTTGAGCCGCAAGTCTTACTGCAACCACCTCCAGGTTCACAAAGTTCAGCCCTTGCTTGTTGAAGAATTTAGGAAGCTGAACCTCCATATTGTTCCTCCGGGTGCACTCGCTCCCCCTCCTAAGGAGTTTCGCAAGATGAACCTCCGTGTTGTTTCCCAGGGTTCCCTCAATACCCTGGCCGTCGAACCAGATCTCTTGGACTCCATCAAGAGAATACAGGGATATGACTCTGAAGCCCACAAGATCAAGCGCTACCTCGCAGAAGGAAAGCCCTCATTCTTCACTATCGCTGAAGATGGCACTTTATACTTCAAGGGCCGCCTAGTGGTGCCATGTGCAGAGAAAAACCTGGATATGACACAGGAGGTTATGAAAGAAGCTCATGATACGCCTCTATGTATCCATCCTGGTAGTACAAAGATGTACCAAGACATCCGTCAGAGATTCTGGTGGTCTAATATGAAGCAAGACATTGCTCGTTATGTTGCTGAGTGTGGCGTTTGCCGTCGTATCAAAGCAGAACATCAAAGGCCTGCTGGAACTCTGCAACCTATCTCTATTCCTGAATGGAAATGGGACCATGTTGAGATGGACTTCGTCACTGGATTTCCCAAATCACAGAAAGGTAATGATGTTATTCTTGTCGTCATTGACCGGCTTTCCAAAGTTGCACATTTCCTGGCGATCAAAGAAACGATCACTGCTAGTCAGCTGGCAACGCTCTATATGTCCAGGATTGTTTCACTCCACGGTATTCCATTGGTTATCAGTTTAGACTGTGGCAGCTTCTTCACTTCAAGATTCTGGGCAAGTTTCCAAGAAGCCATGGGAACTCATCTGTCATTCAGTACTGCGTTTCATCCTCAATCGCAAGGGCAAGTTGAACGCGTCAACCAAGTTCTCGAAGACATGCTTCGAGCTTGTGTTATTTCCTTCGGCAAGAAATGGGAGGAATCTCTTCCGTATACTGAGTTCTCTTATAATAATAGCTATCAAGCTAGTCTGAAGATGGCCCCCTTCGAAGTGTTATATGGGCGAAAGTGCCGAACCCCTCTGAACTGGTCAGAAACTGGGGAACGTCCACTCTTCGGTCCGGATATTATCCAACATGCCGAAGAACAAGTCCGCATTATTGTGAGAATCTCAAGACTGCTCAGTCACGTCAGAAGAGTCAGTATGACCGTCATCATAAAGACATGGTCTATCAACCTGGCGAAAAGGCTTATCTTCGAGTCACACCAATGAAGGGTGCTCACCGCTTCGGAATCAAGGGCAAACTAGCTCCTCGATATATTGGCCCATTCACTATTCTCGAAAGGCGTGGAAAAGTGGCATACCAATTGGAGCTTCCGCCGAACCTTTCTCAGGTTCATGATGTGTTCCATGTGTCACAGCTCCGCCATTGCTTCAAGGACCCAATCCGAGCAGTGGATCATGAAGTGCTCGAATTGCAGCAAGACCTCTCCTATAAGGAGCATCCGGTCCGCATTCTCGACCAAGCTGAACGCCGCACACGTCAGAAGGCGATCAAGTTCCTCAAAGTCCAGTGGTCGCACCATTCTGAGGAGGAAGCCACTTGGGAACGCGAGGATCGCCTGCGTGATGAATACCCCGCACTGTTTCCTTCTACCTCCTAAATCTCGGGACGAGATTTCTTGTAGTGGAGGAGTTTTGTAACGCCCGGATAATCAAGCTACAGTAATCCCACGCTAATGGTGCCACGTCACCACAGTTACTGTTGCTAATCTATCGTTAGGTCAAACCGTTTCAAAATTCAAATTCAAAATTAAAGTCAACGATAAAAGTTTTTCAAAATTTAAAACAAAAATGTTCGGGAGGTGCCATATTTTGCATAAGTAAATATGGTGTAGTAAACACATTTTTATAAAATGCCTAAATAATTTAAATTGAATTAAAACAGAAAATAAAATAAGTAAAAGAAAGAAAATAAAAAAAGAGAAAGCAAACAAAAAAAAGAGTAAGAAACCCCCCCCCACTGGGCCATCTGTGGCCCAGCTGGCCAACCCACCAGGCCCAGCCGGCCACCCACTCGCCCCCCCTTATCCACTCACCAACCCCCCACCCACTCCACTGACAGCCCCCACTCCCCCCCGAAAAATCTCCCTCCTCTGCCTCCCCCGATCTGGATCGGGAGGAGACCACCGACGCCGCCGCCCCGGCCCCGTCGCCGACCGCCCCGTTGCCATCGCCGTTGGACGCCGTCGCCGGAGCACTCCCCCGCCGGCCTGCTTCCCCCTCCTCCCCTGCGCCGGTCGTCCCCGTCGCTCCTCCCCGCGCTCACAGCCCAGACCCCGCCCCCCCCCCCCCGTGAGGACCCCCCTCCTTCTCCTCTTCCCCACGCGCCCGCCGTGGCCGCGTCCGGCCACTGCGCTCGCCCCGCCTCCGCCCGCCGTGGCCCTCGTGCCCCGCTGCGGCAACCCCCCCCCCCCCCGCCATGGCCACGGCCCCGCCCTGCCCCGGGCAGGCTACGGGCGCCCGTCGCCCACGCCCCGCCGCGGCGCACTCTGCCTCGCCGGCGCCGTGCCGCTGGCCGCGCCCGGGCTCGCCCCCGTCGGCCGCCTGCAACCGCGCCCGAGTCCCGTGCCCGATCGCCCGCTAGGGCTCTCCCTGGGCAACTGCCAGGTGGGGCCCCGCGCCCCTGAGCCGCTGACCCCTGGGCCCGAAACCCCCCTGGCCCGCTGACAAATGGGGCCAGCCCCTAAAACGTTTAAAAAAATAGTAATAATAAATAATAATAATTAAATTAATTAATTAATTAATTAAATTAATTAATCCTAATGAATTAATCTAATTAACCTGTTAGTTTAATTAAACAGAATTAGTTTAATTAAACCCTAATTAACCTAACAGAGTATGACACGTGGGTCCCACTGGACCCACGCGACAGTTTGACCCAGTCAACCCCTGTTGACTGCTGACGTCAGCATGACATCATGCTGATGTCATAAATCCATTTTCGAATTAAATTAAATAATTAATTAATTTCCAGAAATTAATAAAATCTTTAGAAAATCATATCTTTTAATTCGTAACTCGGATTAAAATATTTTCATCATGAAAGTTGCTTAGAACGACGAGACGAATCCGGATGCGCAGCCCGTTCGTCCGCCACACCTCCCTAACCTATCGAACTCGCAACTTTCTCCCTCCGGTACCTTTGCCCGAAAACGCGAAACACCGGGGACACTTTCCCGGATGTTTTCCCCCTTCGTCGGTATCACCCCTTACCCCGTTAGGGCACACCTAACACCGCGTTTGCTTTGTCATGCATCGTCATGCATATGTTTGCATTATATTTATTGTTTCTTCCCCCTCTTCTCTCGCTAGACACCGAGACCGACACCGCTGCTACCCAGTACGACTACGGTGTTGACGACCCTTCCTTCTTGCCAGAGCAACCAGGCAAGCCCCCCCTTGATCACCAGATATCGCCTACTCTTCTCTATACTGCTTGCATTAGAGTAGTGTAGTAATGTTACTGCTTTTCGTTAATCCTATACTTATGCATAGCCCGTCATTGCTACTACTGTTGTTACCTTTACCGCAATCCTACCTGTTTAGTACAGGATGCTAGTATTCCATCAGTGGCCCTACATCCTTGTCCGTCTGCCATGCTATACTATCGGGCCGTGATCACTCGGGAGGTGATCACGGGTTTATACTATATACTTTATACATGACACATGTGGTGACTAAAGTCGGGTCGGCTCGTAGGAGTACCCGCAAGTGGATCTTTGTGGCGGAGCGACAGGGCAGGTTGAGACCACCCAGGAGAGAGGTGGGCCTGGCCCTGGTCGGCGTTCACGGTTATTTAAATATAACACGCTTAACGAGTTATGGGTATTTGATCTGAGTTTGGCCTTTTGGTCTATACGCACTAACCATCTACACGGGAGTAGTTATGGGTATCCCGACGTCGTGGTATCAGCCGAAGCCTTCATGACGTCAGCGACTGAGTGGCGCGCACCGTGTTGGACCGCTTTGACGTAACCGCCGTTATCGTGTGGGTTGCTAGGTCTGCTCGCGGCCACGTTCGCAACGTGCAGGTGTGCTATGGGCGATGGGCCCAGACCCCTGTGCGCTTAGGATTAGACCGGCGTGCTGACCGCTCTGTTGTGCTTAGGTAGGGCTGCGACGTGTTGATCTTCCGAGGCCGGGCATGACCCAGGAAAGTGTGTCCGGCCGAATGGGATCAAGCGTGTTGGGTTATGTGGTGCACCCCTGCAGGGAAGTTAATCTATTCGAATAGCCGTGATCTTCGGTAACAGGACGACCCGGAGTTGTACCTTGACCTTATGACAACTAGAACCGGATACTGAATAAAATACACCCTTCTAAGTGTCAGATACAACCCGGTGATCGCTCTATAACAGGGCGACGAGGAGGGGATCGCCGGGTAGGATTTATGCTATGCGATGCTACTTGGAGGACTTCAATCTACACTCTTCTACATGCTGCAAGATGGAGATGGCCAGAAGCGTAGTCTTCGACAGGATTAGCTATCCCCCTCCTATTCTGGCATTCTGCAGTTCAGTCCACTGATATGCCCCTTTACACATATACCCATGCATATGTAGTGTAGCTCCTTGCTTGCGAGTACTTTGGATGAGTACTCACGGTTGCCTTTCTCCCTCTTTTCCCCCTTTCCTTCATACCTGGTTACCGCAACCAGATGCTGGAGCCCAGGAGCCGGACGCCACCGTCGACGACGACTCCTACGACACTGGAGGTGCCTACTACTACGTGCAGGCCGCTGACGATGACCAGGAGTAGTTAGGAGGATCCCAGGCAGGAGGCCTGCGCCTCGTTCGATCTGTATCCCAGTTTGTGCTAGCCTTCTTAAGGCAAACTTGTTTAACTTGTGTCTGTACTCAGATATTGTTGCTTCCGCTGACTCGTCTATGATCGAGCACTTGTATTCGAGCCCTCGAGGCCCCTGGCTTGTATTATGATGCTTGTATGACTTATTTATGTTTTAGAGTTGTGTTGTGATATCTTCCCGTGAGTCCCTAATCTTGATCGTACACATTTGCGTGCATGATTAGTGTACGGTCAAATCGGGGGCGTCACAATGATAATTAATCATGTTAAATTAATGTGAGAAATTACTACAAAGGCAAAGCTATGTAAAGCAACCAAACAGCGCACCGAGTCACACGGACTCGCTTACCAGACGGTTACCTCGTAACCAAATGGTGACCACACCGGGGTCACACCTGAAACCAATCACTCATGAACACCTCGAGTGTTCAAGGTTCACCACGAAACAATGCATCACAACAATTACTAGTTTGCAAGATTAATTATAAAAGTTGATCCATGGTGTGACTTACTCCTGAGTCTTGCCCATAACCGAGGGCACGGCTATCGATAGATTAAATACACTCTGCAGAGGTAGCGCACTTTACCCACACTACGGAATACCTGGCCTCGTACTCCCATTCGGGTGGACCAAAGTATTCCGACGAAACCCTCCCTTTGCCATGCACTCTCCCCGGCCACTCCGACTATCTCCCTCTCAGGGCTAGGTCTTGGGTGGCCCCGTGTCTACCAAAGACACCAACGGCCATCGTCGTGGCAAAACGGTCCCAAACGGGGACAAGGTACCATAAAAACAAAACGAGCACACAAGGTTATGTCTGCCTACTGGGCCAGGGTATGCACGCCCATAACCTTCCCTCACGGGAGGCACCGGTGAGAGCCATGACAAAGGACCGAATCAAGACCTTCCCATTAGGTAAATGTGGTCGCACTGAATTAAAAACCCGATTCAGTGGCACCATGATGTGATCAACATCATATTCAGGTTGAACTTAATCAAGTATTAACTTTCGGAAAAACTTTTTATTACTAACATGGCATCATACCGGAAATCATGCAACTACTCGTCACACAGAGCAAGAAACTCTTAAGCATGGATCAAAACAAGCAACATAACTATCTTGCAATACTAAGATCAGAAACTTCTCCGGGTATAACTCATTTTTATCTACAAACAACATTTTTATTAGTTCATCATTTAGTTGAAAACTATTACTAGCAAAAATAGCTACCATAACTTTCCATAACAAAATATCTAGTGCAAAATCTTACTCTACTTAGCCAAACAATTCTATGAACTCAACCAGAAGCTAAAACAAGCATATCAAGCATCATAAAACACCTAGCAATTAAACATATTAATTTATCAAATTTTAAATGCAAATAAAGACTCATATTCAAGTAGAAAATCATAGATATTGAAATAACACCATCCAAATGATGTTGTGGCTTGCCTTAGTGAAGAGGAGGGTCACACTCCTCCTGGTTAGCTTCAAGGCAAGATCCTCCTTCTGAAAATATTTTAAAACCACAAAAATAAATGTCAAAACACATTCTGAAAATCACTAGAAATTCTAGTTAGCAAGGAAAAATCCACCTTTTTAGTGCTGCTAGAGCTTTTTGTAACAAAGACAATGCAAAAATAATCAATTCATTTGGACTTATGGTTTAGAAATGGTGGCTGGTCAAAGTTTAGTCAAATTTCTGAATTAAATTTGAATAAATAGAAAATCCTGGGGGGTGACGTCGAAGGCGTAAAGTGGGAGTGCGCCTCCACTCGTACCGCTTCGGGCGCGAGTGGTGAGGCTGACACTGGGCCCCACCAGTCAGGAGAGAGGGAAGGAGATCGAGATCAGAGGGGAGGCGGTGCTTCGCCGGAGCTCATGCCGGCAACGAGGGGGTTTGGGGCTAGGCTAGAGGGATAGATCAGAAGCGGGGCTCATGGCGCACCTGCCCGTACCCGTGGCTTGGCGAAAGGTGGACGGAGCTGGTCGTAGTCGAGCTCGCAAGCTTCGGTGGCAGACGGGGTTCGCCGGAGAGGTGGAAGACGGTGGCTAGAGGCAGCTCCGAGGGCTTGGCGGGGTCCAGGCAGCTCCAGCAGACCACCAAGGCCCTGCCCAAGCAGCTGCTTGAGCTTGAGAGGCCCTGGAGAGCGGCAACTGGCCTGAGGGGATCGCCGGAGTCCTCGGGTCGGGGCGACGGCCAGAGGCCTGCCCGACCGGGCTTCTGCTCGTCTACGTGTTCGTGGAGGTGGTGTGGAGTGGTGCGTGGCTAGCAAGGGAGGCGGGGTGGCTTTATATAGCCGGAGCAGAGGGGGCAAACGTGTCGCCGCCGGAGCGCTCTGGACACGCGACGAACGTCGACAAGAGGCTCCAACGTGAGGGGACAGGGTGCAGCGTCAACGCTGGCGCTTGCCCACACTCGCGGACGAGCACAGGGGGCGGTTTGAGATGGGGACAAGCACACGCGCGCATTGTGCCGTTTTGGCCGCGACTTGACCGGGCTTGCTGCAGCGGTTCCGGCATCGGCGAGCGCCAGGGAGGGGTCATGGGTGATGGGTCGAGGGTTGTGGCACGTTGCGGCAGCCTGAGGCGAGCCCTTGCATGCACACGCGCGAAACAGAACGCAAAGTGCGAGCCAGAGCGCGTCGAGACGCTGCCAGGCACTGTGTCCTCGCGCGGTCACCAAGCTGGCATGGCCAAAACGACGGCCAAGAGCGGCCAAACCTTGTCTACAAGCTCGACCGTGCAGTGCTACGTCTAGGAGAGGTGATGGATCATACCCAGGCCGACCAGACGCGACTCTACCAAGCTGGCAAGTTTCTGGTCAGAAACATGGTCGCCAAGTTTGGCCACCTTCTAGAAGGCCATTAGGGCTAATCTCCTGGGGTTTAGGGTTTCTTAGGAAGGTCTTCAAGCTCAAGAAATCTCAAGGCCAAACGCTTAAGGAAAAATGCACTTGCTGTACAAAGTGCATTTCTGGTCCAGAAGTGAAAAGATTTTCTACAGCAAAAATATTACAAAAAGTGATGCAATATTTTCGCATGGGAAGATGTGCCATGGTCCTAAGAATATTTAGGAATTATCTCAGATTTTTTTGAGCAAGAAAAATTGATGTTGCTTTGGAGCACAAAGTTCTGAAATGAGCTTAAGAGAGAAAAATGAATATTTTCCTTTTAGGAAAAATATTCATTTTATTATTTTGGGAATTTGTGGGAGGAATAAGGTAGATAGGTCACTTGGGTGAAAGCCAAGAATATGCCCAAGTGACAAGTCCATTTGAATTGATCCAAAAATCCAAATCAAATCAGGGCAAAAACCACGATGAAAACCAAGTCCGGAAAGAGAGAGAAGGCAAGTCCGGTAAAAAGAGAGAAGGCAAAAATCCGGGCTGTCACATGAACCAAGGTAAAACCAAAGTACAAGACAGCCAAGGCCAAGAACACAAAGAAGCAGAAGAACGAAGCAGGCTCCCCCGGCAAGACCCTTGCCGGGGCAGCCTCAGCAGCCCCGACAAGACCCTTGTCGGGGCGGCTCGCACACACCAGCAGAGTGAGCCACCCTCGAGCCCACGGGTTCCAACTCAACCAACCACGTTGGAACTAGGGCTCAGGAGGCACCTCCATGGTGGCATGCAAATCTTTGTCAAGACCAAGGAATATTCAAGATCAGATGAGGATTAAAAGACAACGGTCCTCGGCAAGATCCTTGCCGAGGAGAGCCACAAGACCCCCGGCAAGATCCTTGCCGGGGACAACAGTGCGCCACGGCAAGACCCTTGCCGGGCCACCCGGCAAGGCCCTCACCGAGGACGCCAGCAGGGCCACTGCCAGGCCCACACCAGCCAAGTCTCCACCGCCGCTCGCATGCAGCTGCCAGCTCAACCAGCTGGGCTGGCACCTACATGGCAACATGCAGCTTCCAGGCCAGATTGGCAAGCGCCTGCATGGCGGCACGCAGATCTTCGTGAAGACCCTACCATCGCGCCACCTCAGCTGCCTGCCTGCCTGCCTACATGGCTCCGCGCGCATCGCTGGCCAGGGCGCGTGTCGAAGCGAGGAGGAGCGGCGACAAACGGGATGGGCCTCGCTCCCGTCCCCGATAAAGCTAGAGGACACCTCAGCGACGCATTAAATGCGTCTTGTCCTATAATACGAGCGATAAGCTCGTAGCACTGTACGCCTTTCCACCTCCTGTGTGCCACTGTGGCAGCCCCTTTCGAGTATAAAAGGAGGCCCATGGCATACTGGAAAAGGATTCGGCTCTTTGGAACCACCCACCCACCATAGCTAGTTCGAGAGCTCAAGAACTCTCTGAAATACATCCACCAAAGCAGGACTAGGGTTTTACGCATCCTCACGGCCCGAACCCGAGTAAACGATCCTTGTGCTGATTACTAATCCTGCTCTTCTCGCAACCCTGCGCCCCGGCAACCATAGTAGGGATTCTTGTGATCCCATAGGTGTCGTTCCACACCGACACCATCGAGGATAAAAAGATGGGGTTTATATCATATTGCTTGAGTTTATCCCTCTACATCATGTCATCTTGCCTAATGCGTTACTCTATTCTTATGAACTTAATACTCTAGATGCATGCTGGATAGCGGTCGATGTGTGGAGTAATAGTAGTAGATGCAGAATCGGTTCGGTCTACTTGACACGGACGTGATGCCTATATTCATGATCATTGCCTAGATATTCTCATAACTATGCGCTTTTCTATCAATTGCTCGGCAGTAATTTGTTCACCCACCGTAATATATGATATCATGAGAGAAGCCACTAGTGAAACCTATGGCCCCGGGTCTATTTACATCATATTAGTTTCCCGTCAACTTGCCAATTTCTGTCGCCGTTTATTTTGCAATCTTTACTTTCCAATCTATACAACAAAAATACCAAAAATATTTACTTTACTATCTTTATTAGATCTCACATTTGCGAGTGACCTTGAAGGGATTGACAACCCCTTTATCGCGTTGGTTGCAAGGTTCTTGATTGTTTGTGCAGGTACTAGGTGACTTGCATGTAATCTCATACTGGATTGATATCTTGGTTCTCAAAAACTGAGGAAAATACTTACGCTACTTTGCTGCATCACCCTTTCCTCTTCAAGGGAAAAACAATGCATGCTCAAGAGGTAGCAATAACCGCCTCGCACTAAACAAGATCCAGATATAATGTTCATGCTCAACGCTGGCACCAAAAACAATTATTCAGGTCTAAAAGTAATCCTGAAGGTAGATGTAGAGGTAGCATGCCGACGGCGATCACATCGACCTTGGAACCATTCCCGACGCGCATCGTCACCTTGTCCTTAGCCAATCTTCGTTTAATCCGTTGCCCCTGTTTCGACTTACAAATATGAGCAACGAACCAATATCAAATACCCAGGCGCTACTATGAGCATTAGTAAGGTACACATCAATAACATGTATATCAAATATACCTTTGTTCACTTTGCCATCCTTCTTATCCGCCAAATACTTGGGGCAGTTCCGCTTCCAGTGACTAGGCCCTTTGCAGTAGAAGCTCTCAGTTTCAGGCTTGGGTCCAGCTTTGGGCTTCTTCCCGGGAGTGGCAACTTGCTTTCCATTCTTCTTGAAGTTCCCCTTCTTTCCCTTGCCCTTTTTCTTGAAACTAGTGGTCTTGTTAACCATCAACACTTGATGCCCCTTCTTGATCTCTACCTCCACAGCTTTGAGCATTGCGAAGAGCTCGGGGATTGTCTTGTCCATCCCTTGCATATTACAGTTCATCACAAAGCCATTGTAGCTTGGTGGCAGTGATTGAAGAACTCTGTCAATAACACTATAATCTGGAAGATTAACTCCCAGCTGAGTCAAGTGATTATGATACCCAGACATTTTGAGTATGTGTCCACTGACAGAACTGTTCTCCTCCATCTTGCAGCTCTAGAACTTGTTGGACACTTCATATCTCTCAACTCGGGCATTTTGCTTGAAATATTAACTTCAACTCCTGGAGCATCTCATATGATCCATGATGTTCAAAACGTCTTTGAAGTCCCGATTCTAAGCCGTAAAGCATGCCACACTGAACTATCGAGTAGTCATCAGATCGAGCTTGCCAGACGTCCATAACATCAACATTTGCTCCTGGAGCAGGCCTTTCACCTAGCGGAGCATCAAGGACATAATTCTTCTATGCAGCAGTGAGGATAATCCTCAAGTTACGGACCCAGTCCGTGTAGTTGCTACCATCATCCTTCAACTTAGCTTTCTCTAGGAACGCATTAAAATTCAAGGAAACGGTAGCACAGGTCATTGATCTACAACATAGATATGCAAAAACTATCAGGACTAAGTTCATGATAAATTAAGTTCAATTAATCAACCCACTTAGATAGACATCCCTCAAGTCATGTAAATGATATGTGATCCAAATAAACAAAACTATGTCCGATCATCACGTGAGATGGCGTAGTCATCAATGGTGAACATCTCTATGTTGATCATATCTACTATATGATTCACGTTCGATCTTTCGGTCTCCAGTGTTCTGAGGCCATGTCTGTACATGCCAGGCTTGTCAAGTTTAACCTGGATATTCCGCATGTGCAAAACTTTCTTGCACCCGTTGTATGTGAACGTAGAGTCTATCACACCCGGTCATCACGTGGTGTCTCAACACGACGAACTGTTGCAATGGTGCATACTCAGGGAGAACACTTATACCTTAAAATTTTTGTTAAGGGATCATCTTCTAATGCTACCGCTGTACTAAGCAAAATAAGATGCATAAAAGATAAACATCACATGCAATCAAATATGTGACATGGTATGGCCATCATAATCTTGTGCTTTTGATCTCCATCTCTAAAGCATCGTCATGATCTCCATTGTCACCGGCTCGACACCGTCCACCAACTATTGCTTCTACAACTATCGCTAGCGCATAGTGATAAAGTAAAGCAATTACATGGCGTTTGCATTTCATACAATAAAGAGATAACCATAACGCTCCTGCCGGTTGCCGATAACTTTTACAAAACATGATCATCTCATACAATAACGTATATCACATCATGTCTTGACCATATCACATCACAACATGCCCTGCAAAAACAAGTTAGACGTCCTCTACTTTGTTGTTGCAAGTTTTACGTGGCTGCCACGGGCTTCTAGCAAGAACCGTTCTTACCTACGCATCAAACCACAAAGGTGTTTCATCAAGTTTGTTGTTTTAACCTTCTTCAAGAACTAGCCGCAGTCAGATTCGATTCAACTAAAGTAGGAGAAACAGACACCCGCCAGCCACCTTTATGCAAAACTAGTTGCATGTCTTTCGGTGGAACCGGTCTCATGTGCGTGGACATGTAAGGTTGGTCCGGGCCACTTCATCCCACAATATCGCTGAATCAAAATAAGACGTTGGTGGTAAGCAGTATGACTATCACCGCCCACAAATCTTTGTGTTCTACTCGTGCATATCATCTACGCATAGACCTGGCTCATGATGCCACTGTTGGGAATCGTTGCATGGAAAACAAAAAAAATCTACGCACATGCAATGATCTATCCATGGAGATGCATAGCAACGATGGGGAGAGTGTGTCTACGTTCCCTCGTAGACCGTAAGCGGAAGCATTTCACAACGCGGTTGATGTAATCGAACTTTCTTCGCGCTCCACCGATCGAGTACCGAACGTACGGCACCTCCAAGTTCTGCACACATTCAGCTCGGTGACGTCCCTCTCCTTCTTGATCCAGCAAGGTGTCGAGGTTGTAGATGAGTTTTGTCAGCACAACGGCGTGGTGACGGTGGTGGTGAAGTAATACACGCAGGGCTTCGCCTAAGCACCGCGAGAATATGACCGAGGTGTAAACTGTGGAGGGGGACGCCGCACACGGCTAACAATTGATGTTGTGTGTTCTAGGCGCCTCCCTCCCCACATATATATAGGTGGGAGGGGAGGAGATGCAGCCAAGGGCGCCCCAAGTAGGCCGAATCGTACTTGGGGTCTTCCCCAATTAGGCCTCCCCCCTTTCATAATTGCCGGAGGGGGAAAAGGGAAGGGGAAGGAGAGAAGGAGAGGGGGGGCGAACCCCCTCTTTCCCTTCTCCCACTCGGCCTCCTTCCATGGGGGGGGGGGCACCACCCCTTGTGGGTTGGTGTGCTCCCCTCTCATGACCCATATGTCCCATATATTCCACCAGGGGGTTCCGGTAACCCCTCCGGTAGTCCGATAAATACCCGATACACTCCGAAAGACTTCCGGTGTCTGAATACTACCATCCTATATATTAATCTTTACCTCTAGACCATTTCGAGACTCCTCGTCATGTCTGTGATCTCATCCGGGACTCCGAACAACATTCGGTCACCAAATCACATAACTCATATAATAGAATATCGTCATCGAACGTTAAGCGTGCGAACCCTACGGGTTCAAGAACTATGTAGACATGATCGAGACACCTCTCCGGTCAATAACCAATAGCGGAACCTGGATGCTCATATTGGCTCCAACATATTCTATGAAGATCTTTTTCGGTCGAACCGTTATGACAACATACGTTATTCCCTTTGTCCATCTGTATGTTACTTGCCCAAGATTCTATCGTCGGTATCTACATACCTAGTTCAATCTCGTTACTGGCAGTCTGTTTACTCGTTCCGTAATACATAATCCTGTAACTAAATCATTAGTCACTTTGCTTGCAAGGCTTCTTATGATGTGCATTACCGAGAGGGCCCAGAGATACCTCTCCGATACTCGGAGTGAGAAATTCTAATCTCGATCTATGCCAACCCAACAAACACCTTCGAAGATACCTGTAGAGCATCTTTATAATCACCCTGTTATGTTGTGACGTTTGATAGCACACAAGGTATTCCTCCGGTATCCGGGAGTTGCATAATCTCATAGTCCAAGAAATATGTATTTGACATGAAGAAAGCAATAGCAATAAAACTGAACGATCAATATGCTAAGCTAACGGATGGGTCTTGTCCATCACATCATTCTCCTAATGATGTGATCCCGTTATCAAATGACAACTCATGTACATGGTTAGGAAACCTTAACCATCTTTGATCAACGAGCTAGTCAAGTAGAGGCTCACTAGGGACACAGTGTTTGTCTATGTATTCACACATGTATTTGGGTTTCCGATCAATACAATTCTAGCATGAATAATAAACATTTATCAAGAATAAGGAAATATAAAATAAAACTTTATCAGTGCCTCTAGGGCATTTTTCCTTCACTCCTCTCATGTTACAACAGTGCAAAAAAGTTCAAGCACATAGAAGAGCCTCTCATCTTTGATGTGTAAAAAATTAGTGTTTTTAAAATTTGTTTTGTACATTTTAAATTAGTTGTTCACTAGTGCAGATCCACCCGAGCTCCGAAATGCCACACTCGGATATTCCTTGCAACGTTTTTCTTTTTGGCAAATTACATAATTTTTTTGAAACTATACTATTTTTAAAATGCATTAACACTTCTAAATTACACTAAAATTTAAAATAATGACTGGAACACTTTTTAAAATTACACGAGTGTTGTTATCGGTTATCAATGGTTTTCCTCTTCTAATTACTTTTTTTTGTTTTTGTTTCTTTGCATTCTATTCGGGCTCTTTTGATTTTGCTTGTTCTTTTCTTATTTGTATGTTTATTATTTAGTTTTCCTTTTATTTAATTTTTGTATTGTATTTATTTTTCACAAGACAATTCAATATATATTCAGAAAATTCACATAATTGTAATTTTTGTGATTTTTTATAATTATTTCAATTTCCTAATAAAGTCATGGACAACTTCTAAAATTACATGAATATTAAAAAGTTAGCGTAACACATGACCATTTGTGCACATATTTAGTCACATGGATTTATTGACAATGTGTTGAAAACTTTTAAACTTACACAAGCATTTATGTAAAATTAATTAATGCTTTTTGAAACACGTACACAATAAAAAAATCAATAACACTCTTTGCTAAACATGTGAACTTTCTTTAATTACATGAACTTTTCCCAATATTATGAAAGAAAATTCCCATACACGTGAACATTTGTTTCTGTAGCGTGCGAACAATGCTTTGCTTAATTATTTCGAAATGTCAATCTACAATATGGATTACATTCTCTCTTTTTACCAGTATATGAAATTAACCCCATTAAGAGTCGCACAAAGGGCGCCTCCTCGCACTAGGCACGTGGGCAGTAGGGGCTGGCGAGGGAAGAAAAATGCATTTTTAGTCGAGTGCACCGATGGGGCGCTGAAGATGCTAGATACAACCATGTTGGAAGGGAGTGTGTAATGGAAACAAAAGCCAGGAATGTGCTACACATCCCTAGCAGTAACGCCTAAATTTTGAGATAGTCAGGCATGGGAGTGTGAATTTGTAATGGACGATGCACCAAAATACAATCAAGGGTATGGTAATTAGGAATTTAGGATGCATTGTGGAATTTCCCTCTTACAGTTGATCTACTGTGACTATTTTGATCAGTTATAACATGGAGGTTTATGTGTGTGCCAAAGAAAATGAGGCCATTACAATGCAGTCTACATATCCATGGCATGTGGTTAGATATAATTTGGTCAAGGGTGTAGTCTGTAATGGGAAATTTTAGGTTGATATAATATGGTTGAATCTTTGCAATGCACTATGTACATGCAAGGCTAGAACTGTGGGAACAAGAGCTAAAAATGCAACATACATATTCCGAAAAGAAGTTGGGAAGATATCAAGAGAAGTCATCAAAGTAGAGAAGCCACACATTGTGAAGGGCACGAGCTATAACGCGAGGAGTAAGCGGAGCCACTACATGGTTGTTCTCTAACTTATATATAAAGTTGTAAGCATGTTGTTTATAAGAGATGTGCCTCCTCATTGGCTCTGCTTTGTGTTGCTTGTCTAGATAATCTTGGATATGCCATCTGTGGGAGGAAGGCTCATGCTTGTGGACTATCTTTGAGAACATAGAAGTTGCCGACCAAACTAGACCTGAAGCCAAATCCAAGGTGTACAATGTTAAGGATAATTATAATTGAATTATGTCTTTCAGTTTCTCTGTCAAAAAATAGCCGGCATGTTACTGTAGTTGAAGCATTATTATGTAGGTGATGTGCTAGAAGAATTAAATCATGTTTAAGGACTGCATGAACATATTTTAGCAGCTAACCGGAGTAATGAATTGCAACTGTATACGAATTCTGGTTAGACCAGTACAACCTGCATGAACATATTTTAGCAACTCTGAATTATGTTTCTCAATTTCTATTTAAAAAATGGTCAGCATGTTATTAAAGTTTAATCTTCATTATGTTCTCTAGCAAATATGCATTTTTGACAACTTGTAGCTGATATGCTAGAAGAATTAACTCATGATTAGCCGTTTTTGGCAAGCCAATTCAAATATCGGGGTTGAGAACAAAAAACATTGAAACAATTTATTTTTTCTTGTTCTAAGGGATGCTCATGCGGTTTGTGTTATTTTATTTCAGGTTGTCTTCTCTTTTGTGCATAGTTAGAAAGGTTAATATAAGAATTAATTAGAGGTATGCATCACTGTATACAACTTATCTATTTTACGTCATGAATTAATGAAAGGATACAATGTCCTTTATGAGCACTAGTTGGCAAGTGTTCCATACCGTTTCAGCCGACCGAGATTTAGTTTTGTGGCAATGCCATAGAGGTTGTTCCATTTAATTTTTCCTTTTGTGTATCTTGTGGTGTTAGTATGATGGTTTAAATTGATGGCTATTGCAAGGAGGAAAGGTGGTTGTATGGACAAAGACCTTCTTGTGTCTATGAAATATCTTAGAGGGATAACATTTTATTCTGTTAGTGTGATCTTATTTCTTATCAATTAACAATCCATTTATCTTCAAAAAAAATTACCATTTAACGGATCTGGATGTAATTTTTAGTTTTAGTGTTCTTTGTACTACCTTGACAATTGACAAGTAGATCAGAAGTTTTATCCAAAAAAAGATTGCATTGTTATACTTCTAATTATATGTGAGAGAGGGTTGCCTTAAATTTTTAACCACTCTCACTTATCTACGCCGTTAACATGTTAAAAACTATAACAACCTGATTAGTGCGCATAATAACACCTCAAGAGGCGCGCCCGGGGCACAGCCCAGCCACTAGCATATATATTATCATATGGTAGTACATATACAATTTTATTATTGTAAGTATCTTCATGTGCTATATTTAAGATTCTCCAAAGTGTGTTATCCGAATTTTTTATATGTGAGTCCATAGATTTTAGTATATTTTGAAAATACCTTTATATTTGTGAGTATTAAGCATCATAATAAAATAGTACATGGTACATAAAAAGTGATATATATGACACTAAAACATTCTTATATACAACATATTATATCCGTTTTCACATATACTATCCGGATGATAGGAAACATTTAATTGAATTTTTCGAAAAAAATTGAGAAAAAAGTGTACTTGTGTGTAGTGGGCTGCACAGAATGTTGTGGTGCAACCTATCGTCTAAGCCTTTGGCTTGGGCGATGGGTGCATGACACTTGCACAAAGCAAGATATATATGCTCCCGTTAGGAGCCTATGCATGCGGGTCGGCTGACGCCATGCCACCTAAAAGTCGAAATCACTATAGTAACTAGATAACGCCCCGCGTGTTGCTGCGGAACATTTGCACTGCTGCTCTAAAATACCCATCGAAAGATGTGCATAAAGTAAATGTAAAAAACAGAAAATACTAATAAAAAATTTTGTGGGTCATTCATCATATTTATTTTTGGCCTAAAAGTTTGAACACCACATGATGAAAAATTGCTTGTTGTCCGTTTTGAAAATTGAATCGATGGAAATTAAATTAAATATGTGTGATCTGCTCAGACAGGTTGCTTGAGATAATAATGTGTTATATTTGATAATTTGACTGACCTTGAGGACCAATATTTATGAAAAGATTGCAATATGCAAGCTAGTGGAAATCAGTACTCATCATCCAGTCATATTTCTTCGTGTCTATCCCTAACCATTGCTAGAAATACATTTCGGCCTGCAAGAAGTTCTCCTTTTAGATTATCAACATTGAAGATTAGTATAAAGCTAAAAGGATTCAATTGTAGCAACAGTATATGTAGGAACCAAGAATAAAAAGATAGACCCACTGAACTTGAAGGGTACAACAGAGCGAGACAAAAGAAATCAATGAAGGGAAAGCAGCGCAGCAGTGCAAAAGAATACCTATGGGGAAAGAACTCGCACATCAAGTAACGTACCCACTATCCAATCAAATTAGCTGATGGGTTAAGCAAAAGTGCAAAAATCCAAAGGTAGAAGGATGAGTAGTAGGGGCGTGGGCATCGTTGGTTGCATTACCTGGGCGGCGTCTCCACCTTCCTGACCGAAAGGAAAGCCTGCACGGGACTGTTGTGCACCTGATCAGATCCCACTCGATACAACCAATTCCCCCAACACACACACACACAGAGAGAGAGAGAGAGAGAGAGAGGGGGGGGAGGAGGACGACCACCGCCATCTCGACCATGCTACAGGGCACCAGACCGATTCACACCGAGCCACAGTCGGAGAGAGCCTACAGAGCCCGGCGGACGCGCTGAAGACAAGACGTCGAAGCCGAGGACCAGATCACACGCGGAGATCGCTTCCTTTCTTTTCTGGCCGCCGCGCAGTACGGTTGCCATGGGCATAGATTGGTCCTTTATGAGAGATGGAAGACGGTTGGGCTTCTTTTCTTTAGAATGAGGCGATTGGGCTTCGTTTTTCTATTTGTGAATCGGGACGATTCAGCTTCGCTGCGTAGTGACCAAAAAAAGGCTTCGCTCCGTAGTTTAAGTATGGAAACAGAGGGACGACGTCAGACATCTAAACGTTGACAGAAATTGGTTAAAAGGAGAATTTGCTGACGTGGCACATTGCTGATGTGGACAACATGCATGATGAGAGAATAGGAAGTAGTGGGGAGCAATTTCTTAAGAATGGTAGATAAGTACTTCTCGTAAACGTAACTCTCCTACCTTCTCAGTCTTAACAAATGGCGCACTAGAAATGGCTGAGGCGCGTGGATCGCGAGAGACCATGGCAAGGTATTGGGATGACGAAAGATAACGAGGCCAGTTTAGTATTCAATAGCATGATCAAAATAGTGGTGGGCAATGGTGAAAATGTCTACTTTTGGAAGGATAGATGGATACATGGATTCACGATAAGCGAGATTGCTCCGCTGATCAGCGCCATGGTTCGGACCCGAGAGAAGAACGTGAGGACAATGCAACAGGCTATTGTGGATAATGCGTGGATCCACGACGTTCAGGGCGACCTCTCCTTCATGGCCCATATGCAGGTGGCCAACCTCTGCCAAGCGTTGGCCACAGTCCCGATCATTCCAACTGCACCGGATCAGTTCATTTGGCCGGCAGACGCTTCCGGTTGCTATACTGCCAAATCTGTTTACAACCGGTTGTGCATAGGGCTCCTAGCTTCCCCCACCGCAAGATGCATTTGGAAAAGTTGGGCCCCCTTGCGCTGCAAGATTTTTGCCTGGCTCATGGTGCAGTATCGGCTGTGGACAAGTGATAGACGCACGCGTCATGGTCTCCAAGATGAGCCTTCCTCCTGCTTCACCTGTCTTCAGGAGATTGATTGTGTGGACCACATTCTTGCCCACTGTGTCTATGCCAGAGAGGTCTGGCATCGATGCTTCGATGTTCTACAGGTTAATGTGCAGGTGCCGAACACGGAGGAGAAGTTCACTGACTGGTGGCTGCGGCAAAGAGGAAGATTTTTGAGGAAAGTTCTTCGTCGATTTGACTCCTTCATCATAGCTACTGCCTGGGCGTTGTGGAAACAAAGAAACGCGAGAGTTTTCAACAGAATTCACCAGCAAAGAACCCCACCAGAGTTAGTTCAGATTGTGTTGGCCGAGATCAAAGAATGGAAACTTGCAGGCATTGGAGCTGGAAGATTAGATCCTTTCGTGAGAGAGTAGTCTAGTGGTTACTGGTGTTGCGTGGGTGCCGACCTATAATGTTCGCATTGGTGGTTGGCTTCTTGTAATTATACTCTCTGCCTTCTATAAAAATGTGGTACGCTATTAGCGTACTCTCGAAAAAAACAAATGGCGCACTACATGTGCGCCACTTTTTGCAATATGTGAGTTTCTCTTCTTTTTTGTAAATTCATTTTTTTCAAAATGTTTTATCTATTGAACCGTGTGTCCGAATAGCAAATCGTTTTCCGGTTGGATTTCTTGGGTAGAGATCTTCGAAACTAAATCCAACGTTAATAGGTTTTGATGAACCCTTTTCATGAAAAAATCAAGAAAAAATTGAAACCTGAGAAAAGAAAATCCAAACAAGCGAAAACAAAAAAAATGTTCAAGGTTTTTCAATTTTTTGGAAGCACAGATTATGCTTTTTTCTTTTTTTTGAGGGGATAAAACCAATTTATTCATCAAAGTCCACAGAAAGTGGGATACAAATCGGAGCTTGGGCTTGGCCAAACCAGACATGGCGCCCCGGACCGAGAGAGAGTTAATATTTGGCAAGGTTGTGTGCGTCTCTATTAGCCGCACGTCCTTCAAAAATAAAATTACAATGGAAAAATGAAGCTCTACTTCTAATCTCATGAATGATAGCAGCGTTTCTGCCCATATGTGATCTTGAGATGTCATTTACTACTTGCCTGGCGTCAAAGGCGATGACCAATTTATGCAGGTTGAGGTCTTCCGCTAGGGCAAGCGCTTCACGCCATGCAATGATCTCCAGGATGGCTGGATCGTCAACACCAGCAATAACAACTGATGAACTCCCCAGATAGTTGCCTTGTTGATCCCTGCAGACTGCAGCGGCTGAACCTCCTCTCCTAGTTCTCACTCCGACATCAATGTGGATTTTAACCCAGCCCGCTGGTGGAGCTCACGGCCTGACATGAACAACTGAAGCACCTCTAGCAGTGGGTTCCTTCTTATTTGCCAGCACCTCAAGCTTTGATATGAATCTTCTGACAAAATCGTTTGTTGCCTGTGATTTTTCCTTTTCAGGAGAAGCACAGGTTATGCTTTTTGTTAGAATTAATGGGCTAGGCCCATAGCAATTTTTGAAATCTCAAATTGTGGACCATGTGTAAAATGGCAAGTGGTGGTGCTAAAGTTTAGTCCCATCCCGGAAGTTGAAGAAGAGTTGGACCTCTTTACATGGTGGGTTCTCTCCGCCACTCTAAGTGGTGTGTGAGAAGAGAAAGGGAAAACCACACGCGCGCGCGCCCGCCTCGTCTCGCCTGGCCGTGGCGTGGCGTGGCGTACGTGCAACATGCGCGTGAATGGTCCGCCGAAATCCGGTCCGTCTCCTTGCAGGGGCGCAGTTTCCTTTTGCCGTTTTATTTTTATGTCTTGGCAGACAAGTTTATGATTTCTTGTCCGGTAAGTATACGAATTAGAACCAAGTCGGTTTGGGATTGTAATCACGACACAATACCGCCTATGGTCCTAATATATATACAGCTACCATCTGCGACCAAAGACACACCCAAAACACCTAGGGTTTTGCCTCATCTCGCAACTTGCGCCGCCGTCGTAGTCTACTCCACCCCAAACGCCGGCGTGCATCGGCGCGTGGGAGAGCAGGTCTCCGGAACCGTTCGTCCTTGCGATCTTGCACCAGGAGAGGACAAATTAGGTTTTTGGGAAGCGCTCTGCGCGACTGCTCAAATTCGTCATCATGGGTCGTCTTCCGTCCAAGTTGGGCGGTGCTACTCATTGTCGCCTTCATCGCCGTCAGCAGCAGATCGTCGTCAACATCGTCATCAACACCGTCGCACCCACAATAGCTAACGAACAGTATGTCCAACATCATATGTTCATGTCTGTCTCTACAGCTGTTGTTTCGTGTACGCTGCTATTCTGCATGTTTTGTTGTTCTTCTAGTTTGCTAGATTGTTGCATGCTAGTATTTGTTCTAGTCATGAATTATTTACTGGAATGAATCATGAACTTGCCTAATTTTCCAACACTTTTACCTTCTCAGTATTAACAAATGGCGCACTACATGTGCGCCACTTGTTGCAACATGTGAGTTTCTCTTCTTTTTCATAAATTCGTTTTTTCAAAATGTTTTATCTATTGAAGCATGTGTTCGAATACCAAATCGTTTTCCCGTTGGATTTCTTGGGTAGAGATCTTCGAAACTAAATCCAACGTTAATAGGTTTCGATGAACCTTTTTCATGAAAAAATCAAGAAAAAATTGAAACCCGAAAAAAGAAAATCCAAACAAGCGAAAACTGAAGAAAAAAACCGGTTCAAGGTTTTTCAATTTTTTGGAAGCATGGGTTATGCTTTTCCCTTTTCCGGAGAAGCACAGGTGGAAGCAAATTTGTGCTTTTATGAGTAGCAAAATTGTGCTCCTCGTGGAAGCACAATTCTTTTCCCGAAAAGCACAACTGCGCTTCTGTGCTTTCATGAGAAACAAATATGTGTTTTTCGTGCAAGCACATTTTTTCCTGAGAAGCACATCTACGCTTTTCTCAGAAGCAAATCTGTGCTTCCACGAGAAGCAAATTTGTGCTTCGACTGAAAGCTTAATTTTTCTTTTTCACGACAAGCACAACGCACGCACATTTGTGCTTCTCGAAAAAATAATATGTGCTTCCACCAGACGCACAACAGGGAAGCAAATTCGTGCTTCCACCTAAAGCAAACATGTGTTTTAACACGAAGCAAATCTGTGCTAGAAAAGCCACATATTTTTTCTAGAGAAGCACAACCGTGTTTTGAAAAAAAATCTCCAAAACCTAGGGACAACCAAGCGAAAAGCTAGAAAAAACAGAAAAACTCATCTAAAACCCAAAAATGCCGACAAAATATTAGAAAAATAAAGAAATTCGGAGGGAGCACCCACTTGGCACACTCCAAGACCACCAAAACTGACCGCAAAGGTCGCCCCCGAAGAGTTAACCTCTCTTTAGTTGCTCCCTGGAAAGATCTCGAATGCGAGATGTCATGTTCTGCACGCTAAGCGCATCGTAACAAACAAACACGCAACCGAGAATTCGCTCATATGGGCCGGCTGATATGCAGGATATCCAGCGCTACAAGCATTCGTATTGTCGTGGCAAATTTGATTTCTGCTCTTATTTTCATTTCCGCCATTTTTTTGTTAAAAATCACTTCTGATATAAATATAAATAAATTAAAATATCATGAATTTCAAAGATTGTTCACTATTAAAGAAATGTTCGTGAATTTTAGAAAATCATGATTAAAAATGGTAAGGAATTTTAACTTTTATTCTCATTTTTCTAAAATTTTCATGTGTACAAAAAAATCGTGAGTTCAAAAATTATTACAGATTAAAAAAAATGAACATGTGTAAAATATTCTAGAATATCTAAAATGCGCTCAAGTTTAAAAAAGTATTTATGAAAGACAAAAGAACAAAAAATAAAAAGTGAACAAGAAAAGGAAGAAAGGAAATATAATAACTGAAAAAAACCGATAATATTGGCAGAGAGAAAAAAATTCTATAGTAGAGGGTTGTAGAACATTCACGAAACTGGTGCAAAGACAAAAGAAATAAAGCCACAGACCACATGTCCCATGTGAGTCCATGTAGTGGCTGAGACCTATTGCTCTGCAAATTGGGACTGATGAATCCTAGCGACGCAGAATCCTATTTAGCGCTGGTCTCTGAGACCTCCTAGTCGGCGCCTTAAGAGCCGGCTAGGAGAACCATCGCCTATGCGCCCACATTTCTGGGCTGGCCCAACATCATGGCGGCATGTTCAATCCCCTAGGGCGTGGTTCGCCGGGTCATGGTTGACTGATCGAGGTTGACCAGTTGACCGGTCAATCATCGACATTTAGAAAGAAAAAAAATACAGAGTAAATCAAAAAAATTAGTAAATTCAAAAAAAATCATGCGTTTTTTTTAAAAATTCATGATTTTAGAAGAAAAAAATGTGCACAATCCAAAATGTTCACGGCGATTAAAAAAAGGATTTTATAAAGTTTATCAATTGTAAAAAAAAGTTCACAAACTTGAAAAAAATTGTGGGCTAAAAAAACATGGATTTGAATGAAGTTCGCTGATTTCAAAAAGAGATGTAATAAACTGAAAAAAGTAAACTACAAATTTGACAAAAACACACAAAAACCGTGGGTAAGGAAAAAGATCATGATTTTTTTAAATTGCAATAAAAAATTCACAAATTTAAGAAAAAAGTTCATGAATTTTTAAATCTTTTGAATTTGCAATAATTTCATGAGACTGTAAAAAAATTATTGATTTTGAAATTTTTTTGCTGATTTAGGGGAAAACGTTGATTTAAAAAATCATAAATTTGAAGAAATTATTGAATTTGATATTCATGCATTTTAAAAATAAAAACAAAAGAAAAATAAAAGACAAGGAAAAAAGAAAACAAAATAAAAAAGGAAAAATGAATAAAAATGGTTCAGAAAACTGAAAAAGAAAATAATACGTCCGGGAAGCTTCCCAAAACCAGCGCTTGAACTTGCGCTCGAGTACATGTTAATAGGCCAGCCCACATAAAAAATGATTGAAGCGAGGGTGCGCACCGTGTATGAAAAGCACTGTGACCGGCACTACAAACGCCAAAAAGGAATTGTGCTAGCGAGAGCTCCTATATGGTGTCTTCGGCGCTAGTTCACAAGTTGGTGCTCGCGCAAAGCCATTGTTGGCCAACCCAGTAAAGCGGAAAGCTCATTAGATCAGTTGCTCGTCCCGCTCGATCCATGGCTCGCTCGCTCGACAGACTGATTGAGATTTACTGTTGATCACTACCAGGTGGACCTGTTGACTGGTGGTTCCGTTAAGCATTGACCATTAATCATTGGTTTAGTAGCACAAGACAGTAGAAAAAAGAGCATCAACAATTGGTTCAGCAGTTTTTATAGATAAAAACATTACATTTAGAAAATGATCATATGTTTTTTAAATAACGAATTTAAGAATGATTCATGAATATGAGAAACAGTATACTAATTCAAAAATAGTTCACGAATTGGATTTCTTTTTTCAATAATTTGCACTAGAAACTGAGCAAACACATACCTTCTCCGTAGCGCAAGCATAGGTGGGTCGGCCCATACAAGTGTGCATGCGGTGCTCCATAATGTTTCCGTTGTTATTTTCTGGAGACGATTTTTAGGACATAATTATTTTGCCTGTTTTTCTACCAAAATACTTTCGGGAAATCCAAAAAAATTAAATTAAAAATGCAATTTAAGAAATATTCATGAATTCAAAAAAATATTAGCAACTTCTAAAAATGCTCATGAGTTTCAAAAAATATTCGGGAATTCAAACCATATTCATAAATTTGAAAAAATGTGATTTTGAAATACATTCACATATTTCAAAAACTGCTAGCGAGTATAAAAATTATTCATGAATTTGATTTTTTTCATATTTTAAAAAATAACCAATTTCAAAAGTGTTTTGATTTTGTGAAAAGTTCACGAACGTAAATACTGTGCATGAATTTGAAAAACTATGGCGATTTTCAAAAACTTCATGAATTTGAAAGTTCTTCGTTATTTTGAGAAAAGTACACGAATTTGTGAAAAATAGCCGTAAATTTGAGGGGAAAAAGGGAAAAATAAAAAAAAAGAAACGAACAAGACAAACGGAAAAAGAAATAGAAAACGGAAGAAAACCCACAGTAAAAATGCAGAAACAGACTAACGGGCTGGTCTGTTACCACAGGTGGGGTGCGCGTTTAGTCACTACTCCTCGACCAGCGCAGGGAATAGATTCCCGCTCCTAGTTTTCGTGGAAACACACGTAGAGGAGCAAACTGAACGAATAAATGTGTTGGCCTAATTATCTAGTTATCGCTACACATGATTCCAATTTAGATCACATTTTCCTAGGAAACTTCTGGAAGGTATTGTTCTAGGGTTTCTTTTGCTATGTTTTTCTCTAGTGGTTTCCTCCGGTTTCTGTTTTTCCTTTTTTCGTCTTCTATTTTCTTTTTCTGACTTTTTCCTTTCGATTTCCTTTTATGTATTGAGTAGGCATTTCGGTGCCAGGCTCATCTGCACCCGGTTAGAAAAAAAATCCTAATTTTTTTTTAAAATATCCAAAAAAATGCGGTAGAAAATTTGATGCGTGAGGTCCGCTCCAACTTTCAAGTCATTTGGACATCTGATTAGCTCTCAGCAAAAAAGATAAATCAGGCCAAAACAGTACATGAACAGTAAATATTTTGACAGACCCTCAGTTTGTCTTTTTTGCTCAGAGCTCCTCAGACGTCCAAATGATGTGACAATTGGAGCAGACCTCACACATCAAATTGTCTACCACACAAAAAATAATTGGAATTTTTAAAAAAAATTCTAGTATTTGTTTTGATTTTTTTCGTCAGCGCGGGTGCATCTAGCTCGGGTGCAGAGATGGATTTTTGTTATGTATTTTCCTTTCCAAAAAAATTCCAATTTTTTTCAAAACGTTCAGTTTTTTTAAAATTTTCAAAAAAATTTAAAAAATTGAGAGTTTTTTTAAATGTTTTCATCTAAAAACATATCCGTGTTTAGAAAAAAAAACCACAAACTTTTGAACATATTCACTTTTTCAAAAGAACTCAAAGTCTTAAATAAATGTTCCGTTTCTTAAAAAGGAGTTCATGTTAAAAATGAGCAGAATCTTTAAAAAAAATTGTTCAAAAGTTCCTAAACAAATTCACATTTTTAGTTCTATGATTTTTCAAGACATTTCTACTACTTGTTTTTTCTTGATAAAACCGTTGTGTACGCAAAAATGTAATCTGTCGACTTTGCTACAGTTCGCCAACATGGGTCGGGGTAGTTGCACACGCCCTTTGTGTTTAGGCGACAACGTGGTTCGGGGAGCAAGCAGGAAACAGGTGCACTTGACTTTCCCCGCCTTACACAGGGAATAGTATTCACCGTCAAATGCGGTCCATGTGCATAATATACACGAGCTGGCACAGATTACAGTTTGGTTCCTCTTTAATTCCCCCCGTCTGATTTGAGTTCAAGGTGAACCACGTAATACTTGGACTCACTTGCCTCTGGTGAGTTCTAAAAAAACTTGTCTTCGGTGAGCTACCACAACATTATTGTATTGTTGTTGCTCGAATGCTATGGTGCACACTATGCTTTCACTTTGCAGCCAAGCCACACCCAGGATGCTGTAACGAACTTTCTTAAGGCAAAATCCTATCAATTGACATGAATGGTGAAAGTTTTCTATCCACACATATATGTGTTTTGTGGTTGTGTGTGTACCATGAATGAAAATATCGACACATGAATAACCATGAAGGCATACATATTTGTCTGCAATACTTATGGGAGTATTTTGGCATTCTACACATTGTAATATATTTTAAGTCTAGCGGTAATAATGATCATAGTACTGTTGAGGAACATTGCATGGAAAACAAAAAAAAAATTCACGCACACACAAGATCTATCCATGGAGGTGCATAGCTACGAGAGAGGAGAGTACGTACCCTCGTAGACCGTTAAGCGGAAGCGTTTATCAACGCGGTCGATGTGGTCGTACACCTTCACGATCCATCCGATCAAGTACCGAACGCACGTCACCTCCGCGTTCAGCACACGTTCAGCTCGATGACGTCCTTGCCTTCTTGATCCAGCAAGTAAGACGAGGTAGTAGATGAGTTTCAGCAGCACGATGGTGTGGTGACGGTGATGGTGAACTTGTTCCCGCAGGGCTTCGCCGTGCACTGCGGAAAAATTTGAAGGAGGATGAAACCGGGGACAGGGGCGCCGCACACGGCTTGGGGATTGTCGTGGTGCGTGGCGCCCCTCCCTCTCATGTATATAGGTGGGGGAGGGGAGGCAGCTAGGGTGTGCCCCAAGGGTGTCCGCCGGCTCCCTTGGGTGCCTGCCCTATGGCACTCCCCTTCCTTTTCTGGCGCTTGGGAGAAGGCAAGAGGGGGTGCGCCCCCTTTCCCTTTTTCTCATGTGGGAGAAAAGGCAAGAGGGGCCAGCCCTCTCCCTTTCCTTTCCTAGGGCCAGCGCCATGAGGTGGAGGCGCACCAGCCCCATGTGGGCTGGTGTGCACTCCCTCGTTGGCCCGTTTGGCCCAATAAACTCCCGGGGCCTTCCGGAACCCCTTCCGGTGATCCGATAAATACCCAGTGCATTCCGAAACTTTTCTGAAGACCAAATAATATCGTCCTATATAATAATCTTTGCCTCCGACCATTCCGGAGCTCCTCGTCATGTCTGTGATCTCATCCATGACTCCGAACAACATTCGGTCACCAACTCACATAACTCATATAATACTATATCGTCGACGAACGTTAAGCATGCGGACCCTACGGGTTTGAGAATGATGTAGACATGACCGAGACGCTTCTCCGGTCAATAACCAATTGCGGGACCTGGATGCCCATATTGGTTCCTACATATTCTACGAAGATCTTTATCGGTCGAACCTTTATGACAATATATGTAATTCCCTTTGTCTGTCGGTTTGTTACTTGCACGAAATTTAATCGTTGGTATCTTCATACCTAGTTCAATCTTGTTACCGGCAAGTCTCTTTACTCATTCCGTAATACATCATTTCGTAACTAACTCCTTAGTCACTTTGCTTGCAAGCTTCTTGTGATGTGTATTACCGAGAGAGCCCAGAGATACCTCTCCGTCATACGGAGTGAGAAATCCCAATCTCGATTCACGCCAAATCAACAGACACCTTCGAGGATACCTGTAGAGCATCTTTATGATCACCCAGTTACGTTGTGACGTTTGGTAGCACACAAGGTATTCCTCCGGTATTCGGTAGTTGCATGATCTCATGGTCGAAGGAATATGTGTTTGACATTAAGAAAGCAATAGCAATAAACTGAATGATCATATGCTAAGCTAACGGATGGGTCTTGTCCATCACATCATTCTCCTAATGATGTGATCCCGTTATCAAGTGACAACACATGTCTATGGTAGGAAACCTTAAACATTTTTTGATCAACGAGCTAGTCTAGTAGAGGCTCACTAGGGACACGGGATTTGTTTATGTATCCACACATGTATTTAAGTTTCTGGTCAATACATATCTAGCATGAATAATAAACCTTTAACATGAATAAGGAAATATAATAATAACAACTTTATTATTGCCTCTAGGGCATATTTCCATCAGTCTCCCACTTACACTAGAGTCAATAATCTAGATTACATAGTAATGAATCTAACACCCATGGAGTTTTGGTGCTGATCATGTTTTGCCCGCGGAAGAGGTTTAGTCAACAGGTCTGCCATATTCAGATCTGTATGTATTTTGCAACTTTCTATTTCTCCATCCTTAACTTTTTCAAGAATGGAGTTAAAGCGTATCTTGATGTGTTTAATTCTCTTATGAAACCTGAATTCCTTCGCTAAGGCAATTGCTCCAGTGTTGTCACAAAAGATTGTCATTGGACCCGATGCACTGGGTATTACACCCAGATCGGATATGAACTCCTTCATCCAGAATCCTTCATGTGTTGCTTCCGAAGTAGCTATGTACTCAGCTTCACACATAGATCCCGCCACGATGCTCTGCTTGAAACTGCACCAACTGACAGCTCCACCATTCAATATAAATATGTATCCGGTTTGTGACTTAGAGTCATCTAGATCTGTGTTGAAGCTAGCATCGACATAACCTTTTACGATGAGCACTTCGTCACCTCCATAAACGAGAAACATATCATTGGTCCTTTTCAGGTACTTTAGGATGTTCTTGACCGCAGTCCAGTTCCACTCCTGGATTACTTTGGTACCTCCCTGCCAAACTTATGGCAAGGCACACATCAGGTCTGGTACACAACATGGCATACATAATAGAACCTATGGCTGAGGCATAGGGAATGACTTTCATTTTCTCTCTATCTTCTACTGTGGTCGGACTTTGAGTCTGACTCAATTTCACACCTTGCAATAAAGGCAAGAACCCTTTCTTTGACTGGTCCATTTTGAAATTCTTCAGAACCTTGTCAAGGTATGTGCTTTGTGAAAGTCCTATTAAGCGTTTCGATCTATCCCTATAGATCTTGATGCCCAATATATACGCAGCTTCACCGAGGTCTTTCATTGAAAAATTCTTATTCAAGTATCCTTTTATGCTATCCAGAAATTCTATATTATTTTCAATCAGTAATATGTCATCCACATATAACACCAGAAATGCTATAGAGCTCCCACTCACTTTCTTGTAAATACAGACTTCTCTGTAAGTCTGTATAAAACCATATGCTTTGATCACATCATCAAAGCGTATATTGCAACTCCGAGATGCTTGCACCAGTCCATAAATGGATCGCTAGAGCTTGCACACTTTGTTGGCACCTTTAGGATCGACAAAACATTCTAGTTGCATCATATATAACTCTTCTTTAAGAAACCTATTAAGGAATGCAGTTTTGACGTCCATTTGCCAGATTTCATAATCATAAAATGCGGCAATTGCTAACATGATTCAGACAGACTTAAGCACCGCTACGAGTGAGAAAGTTTCATCATAGTCATGAAGGAAATATGCCCTAGAGGCAATAATAAAGTTGTTATTTATATTTCCTTATATCATGGTAAATGTTTATTATTCATGCTAGAATTGTATTAACCAGAAACTTAGTACATGTGTGAATACATAGACAAACAGAGTGTCACTAGTATGCTTCTACTTGACTAGCTCGTTGAATCAAAGATGGTTAAGTTTCCTAGCCATAGACATGAGTTGTCATTTGATTAACGGGATCATATCATTAGAGAATGTTGTGATTGACTAGACCCATTCCGTTAGCTTAGCACTTAATCGTTTAGTATGTTGCTATTGCTTTCTTCATGACTTATACATGTTCCTATGACTATGAGATTATGCAACTCCCAAATACCGGAGGAACACTTTGTGTGCTACCAAACATCACATCATAACTGGGTGATTATAAAGGTGCTCTACAGGTGTCTCCGATGGTACTTGTTGAGTTGGCATAGATCGAGATTAGGATTTGTCACTCCGATTGCCGGAGAGGTATCTCTGGGCCCTCTCGGTAATGCACATCACTATAAGCCTTGCAAGCAATGTGACTAATGAGTTAGTTGCGGCATGATGCATTACGGAACGAGTAAAGGGACTTGCTGGTAACGAGATTGAACTAGGTACTGGGATACCAACGGTCGAATCTTGGGCAAGTAACATATCGATGACAAAGGGAACAACATATGTTGTTATGCGGTTTGTCTGATAAAGATCTTCGTAGAATATGTAGGAACCAATATGAGCATCCAGGTTCCGCTATTGGTTATTAACCGGAGATGAGTCTCGGTCATGTCTACATAGTTCTCGAACCCGTAGGGTCCGCACGCTTAACGTTATGTGACGATCAATATTATGAGTTTATGTGTTTTGATGTACTGAAGGTAGTTCGGAGTCCCGGATATGATCACGGACATGATGAGGAGTCTCGATATGGTCGAGGCGTAAAGATCGATATATTGGAAGCAAAGATCATCGGGAGTAGGACTCCCCATGGGGCGCGCCATAGGAGGGCCGGCCCTCCCCCTCCTCCACTCCTTTATATACGGGGGAGGGGGTACCCCATAGACACACAAGTTGATCATTGATCTCTTAGCCGTGTGCGGTGCCTCCCTCCACCATAATCCACCTCGGTCATATCGTCGTAGCGCTTAGGCGAAGCCCTGCGCCGGTAACTTCATCATCACCGTCATCACGCCGTCGTGCTGACGAAGCTCTCCCTCGACACTCTACTGGATCGTGAGTTTGTGGGACGTCACCGAGCCGAACGTGTGCAGATCGCGGAGGTGTCGTATCTTCGGTGCTAGGATCGGTCGATCGTGAAGACGTACGACTACATCAACCACGTTGTCATAACGCTTCCGCTTATGGTCTACGAGGGTACGTGGACAACACTCTCCCCTGTCGTTGCTATGCATCACCATGATCTTGCATGTGCGTAGGAATTGTTTTGAAATTACTACGTTCCCCAACAGTGGCATCACAGCCAGGTCTATGCATAGATGTTATATGCACGAGTAGAACACAAGTGAGTTGTGGGCGATAATAGTCATACTGCATACCAGCATGTCATACTTTGATTCGGCGGTATTGTTGGATGAAGTGGCCCGGACCGACATTACGCGTACGCTTACGTGAGACTGGTTCTACCGACGTGCTTCGCACATAGGTGGCTGGCGGGTGTCTGTTTCTCCAACTTTAGTTGAATCGAGTGTGGCTACACCCGGTCCTTGTTGCAGGTTAAAACAACACATACTTGATGAAAAATCGTTGTGGTTTTGATGCGTAGGTAAGAACAGTTCTTGCTAAGCCCGTAGCAGCCACGTAAAACTTGCAACAACAAAGTAGAGGACGTCTAACTTGTTTTTGCAGGGCATGTTGTGATATGATATGGTCAACACGTGATGAGATATAAATTGTTGTATGAGATGATCATGTTTTTGAAATTATCGGCAACTGGCAGGAGCCTTATGGTTGTCTCTTTATTGCATAAGATGCAAGTGCCATGTAATTGCTTTACTTTATCGCTATGCGATAGCAATAGTTGCAAAAGCAATAGTTGGGGAGACGACCATATGACGACACGTTGATAGAGATCAAGATGATAGAGCTCATGGTGTCATGCCGGTGACGATTGAAATCATGACGGTACTTTGGAGATGGAGATCAATGGCACAAGATGATGATGGCCATATCATGTCACATATTTTGATTGCATGTGATGTTTATCTTTTATACATCTTATTTTGCTTGGTTCGGCGGTAGCTTTATAAGATGATCCCTTACTAAAATTTCAAGGTATAAGTGTTCTCCCTGAGTATGCACCGTTGCGACAGTTCTTCGTGCTGAGACACCACGTGATGATCGGGTGTGATAAGCTCTACGTTCACATACAACGGGTGCAAGCCAGTTTTGCACATGCAGAATAATCGGGTTAAACTTGACGAGTCTAGCATATGCAGATATGGCCTCGGAACACTGGAGACCGAAAGTTCAAACGTGAATCATATAGTAGATATGATCAACATAGTGATGTTCACCATTGAAAACTACTCCATCTCACGTGATGATCGTACATGGTTTAGTTGATATGGATGACGTGATCACTTAGATGATTAGAGGGATGTCTATCTAAGTGGGAGTTCTTAAGTAATATGATTAATTGGACTTTAATTTATCATGAACTTAGTCCTGATAGTATTTGCATAACTATGTTGTAGATCAATAGCTCGCGATGTAGCTCCCCGTTTATTTTTGATATGTTCCTAGAGAAAAACTATGTTGAAAGATGATAGTAGCAATGATGCAGACTAGGTCCGTGATCTGAGGATTATCCTCATTGCTGCACAGAAGAATTATGTCCTTGATGCACCGCTAGGTGACAGACCTATTGCAGGAGCAGATGCAGACGTTATGAACGTTTGGCAAAGCTCGGTATGATGACTACTTGATAGTTTAGTGCACCATACTTTACGGCTTAGAACCGGGACTTCAAAAATGTTTTGAAATGTCACGGAGCATATAAGATGTTCCAAGAGTTGAAATTGGTATCTCATACTCATGCCCGTGTAAAGAGGTATGAGACCTCTGACAGTACTTTGCCTACAAGATGGAGGAGAATAGCTCAACGAGTGAGCATGTGTTCAGAATGTCTGAGTACTACAATCACTTGAATCAAGTGGGAGTTAATCTTCCCGATAAGATAGTGATTAATAGAGTTCTCTAGTCACTATCACCAAGTTACTAGAACTTCGTGATGAACTATAATATGCAAGGGATAACGGAAACGATTCCCAAAGCTCTTCGCGATGCTGGAATCGGCGAAGGTAGAAATTAAGAAAAAGCATCAAGTGTTGATGGTTGACAAGACCACTAGTTTCAAGTAAAAGGGCAAGGAAAGGAAGGGAACTTCAAGAATAATGGCAAGCAAGTTGCCACTCCCATGAAGAAGCCCAAAGCTAGACCCAAGCCTAAAACTGAGTGCTTCTACTGCAAAGGAAATGGTCACTGGAAGTGGAACTACCCTAGATACTTGGCGGATAAGAAGGATGGAATAGTGAACAAAGGTATATTGGATATACATGTTATTGATGTGTACTTTACTAGTGTTTATAGCAACCCCTCGGTATTTGATACTAGTTCAGTTGCTAAGAGTAGTAACTCGAAACGGGAGTTGCAAAATAAACAGAGACTAGTTAAGGGCGAGGTGATGATGTGTGTTGGAAGTGATTCCAAGGTTGATAAGATCACCATCACACACTCCCTTTACCTTCGGGATTAGTGTTGAATCTAAAATAAATGTTATTTGGTGTTTGCGTTGAGCATGAATATGATTGGATTATGTTTATTGCAATACGGTTATTCATTTAAGTCAAAGAATAATTGTTGTTCTATTTACATTAATAATACCTTCTATGGTCATACACTCAATATAAATGGTTTATTGAATCTCGGTCGTAGTGATGCACATATTCATAATATTGAAGCCAAAAGATGCAAAGTTATAATGATAGTGCAACTTATTTGTGGCACTGCCATTTAGGTCATATTAGTGTAAAGCGCATGAAGAAACTCCATGCTGATGGGCTTTTGGAATCACTTGATTATGAATCACTTGATGCTTGCGAACCATGCCTCATGGGCAAGATGACTAAGACTCCGTTCTCCGGAACAATGGAGCGAGCAACTGACTTATTGGAAATAATACATACTGATGTATGCGGTCCGATGAGTGTTGAGGCTCGCGGCGGGTATCGTTATTTTCTGACCTTCACAGATGATTTGAGCAGATATGGGTATATCTACTTAATGAAACATAAGTCTGAAACATTTGAAAAGTTCAAAGAATTTCAGAGTGAAGTAGAAAATCATCGTAACAAGAACATAAAGTTTCTACGATCTGATCGCGGAGACGAATATTTGAGTTACGAGTTTGGTCTTCAATTAAAACAATGTGGAATTGTCGGAGTAAATGGCCACGGGTAGCCTAACCGACTACCCCTGGCTCTTCAGAAAATTTATCAGGCCTTTGGGCCTTCAAGCACTCCAAGCATTTGGGCCGCCTCCCCCGGCCGGCTACCACTAAAGCCGACTCCCGAAAGGCGACCCAGCCTCACCGACTCCTCCCCAGGACGACTACGGGGTGGCCGACTCCAAGAAGCCGACCAGGAAGGACGCCGACTCCTAGGGGCCGGCCAAGATCACAACCACCCCTCCATAACGGCGACGTGACCGGGTGTGGCCCAGTGCGGCCCATGACCCCCGAAGCCCGAGGCGGGCATGGCTACAGGAGGCCGTACGGGAGGGACGTCTCCCGTACGGCTCGGCACTGTAGCCACGCTAGCCTCGACGTCGTCCACGACCCACTCCTGTACGGCCCAAGGACTGCAGGCCCCTTTAGTCAGAGAGAGGCGTGAAGGCGGCCCGGCTTTTCCTAGTCGGCCAAGAGTATAGCCAGCCTCCAGAAGCCGGCTATACTCCCTTCCTCGAAGCAGGAGCCCCATTAAGGAGACAAGACGAGGTGAGGCTACAGTGATAGCCCCCGAGGTGGCCCACCGTAGCCACGCTCACCTCGACAAAGCCCTCATCATCAGAGGCGCGGCTACAGTAAGCAGCCGCCGACAAAACCCTAGGCGGTGGGACCGGCCTGTCGACCAAGTAGCCGGCAGCCGGCGGGACCCACCAGCCGGCGGGACCCAGCAGCCGGCGGAGAAGCCGGCGAGCGTAGACACTGACGGCTGGGACCAGATCCCAGTCGGATTACCATTGTACCCCCGGGGGGTAGGCCTATATAAACCCCCCGGAGCACCCATGCAAAGGGTTGGCCACTGAGCATAGTTGGCTTCTAGGTTAACACCCACGCATAGCACACACACCATAGATAGAGAGAAGCAAGAGCTAGCCTTGTTCTTCTTCTCCCTTGATCTCAACAGCTCTAGGAGCGATTGTAGCTACCCCTTATCGATCTAGTGATCATGCGGAGACCCCGCAGAGCAGGACTAGGGGTGTTATCTCCTCGGAGAGCCCCGAACCTGGGTAAGATTCGCCGGCGTGCATGTCTTCGCCTCATCCCGTTTCCGGGCACCGGCGACGTTTTATTGGCTCCCACAATGATAAGCCATCCCTTGGCATATGTTGCACCAACCACCCGACAGGAATAGTTTCACAAATTCATGCCATCTGGAACACCACAACATAATGGTGTGTCCGAACGTCATAACCGTACTTTATTGGATATAGTGCAATCTATGATGTTTCTTACCGATTTACCACTATCATTTTGGGGTTATGCATTAGAGACAGCTACATTCACGTTAAATAGGGCACCGTCTAAACCGTTGAGACGATACCGTATGAACCCAAATCATCTGTGAAAAGGTTTGTGATTAGGGGCACATCAATAATATGTATATCAAATATACCTTTGTTCACTTTGCCATCCTTCTTATCCGCCAAGTATTTGGGGCAGTTCCGCTTCCAGTGACCATTTTCTTTGCAGTAGAGCACTTAGTTTCAGGCTTGAGTCCCTCTTTGGGCTTCTTCACGGGAGCGACAACTTGCTTGCCATTCTTCTTGAAGTTCCCTTTCTTTCCCTTGCCCTTTTTCTTGAAACTAGTGATCTTGTCAACCATCAACATTTGATGCTCCTTCTTGATTTCTACCTCCGCCGATTTCAGCACCGCGAAGAGCTCGGGAATCATTTTCGTCCTCCCTTGCATATTATAGTTCATCACGAAGCCTTTGTAGCTTGGTGGCAGTGACTGAAGAACTCTTTCAATAACACTCTCAACTGGAATATCAATTCCCAGCAGAGTCAAGTGGTTATAATACCCAGACATTTCGAGTATGTATTCACTGACAGAATTGTTCTCCTCCATCTTACAACTATAGAACTTGTTGGAGACTTCATATCTCTCAACGCGGGCACTATCTTGAAATATTAACTTCAGCTCTTGGAACATCTCATATGCTCCGTGGCGTTCAAAACATCTTTGAAGTCCCAGTTCTAAGCCGTAAAGCATGGCACAATGAACTATTGACTAGTCATTAGATCGAGCCTGCCAGATGTTCATAACATCTGAAGTAGTTCCTGCAGCAGGTCTGTCACCTAGCGGTGCATCAAGGACATAATTCTTTTGTGCAGCAATGAGGATAATTCTCAAGTTATGGACCCAGTCCATGTAGTTGCTATCATTATCTTTCAACTTAGCTTTCTCTAGGAACGCATTAAAATTCAAGGGAACGGTAGCACGGGCCATTGATCTACAACATAGATATGCAAAAACTATTAAGACTAAGTTCATGATAACTTTTAGTACAAATAATCAAGTTACTAATGAACTCCCACTTAAATCAACATCCCTCAAGTTGTCTAAGTGATATGTGATCCAAATAAGCTAACCCATGTCCGATCATCATGTGAGATGGGGTAGTCTTCAGTGGTGAACATCTCTATGTTGATCATATCTACTATATGACTCACATTCGACCTTTCGGCCTCTAGTGTTCCGAGACCATGTCTGTACATGCTAGGCTCGTCAAGTTTAACCGAAGTATTCTGCATGTGCAAAACTGGCTTACACCCGTTGTATGTGAATGTAGAGTCTATCACACTCGATCATCACGAGGTGCTTCGAAATGACGAACTTTGGCAACAATGCATGCTCAGGGAGAACACTTTTACCTTGAAATTAAGTGAAGGGATCATCTTATAATGCTACTGTCATTCTAAGCAAAATAAGATGCATAAAGGATAAACATCACATGCAATCAAAAATATGTGACATGATATGGCCATCATCATCTTGTGCTTTTGATCTCCATCTCCAAAGCATCGGCATGATCTCCATCTTCACCGGCACGACACCTTGATTTCCATCGTAGCATCGGGGTCGTCTCACCAACTATTGCTTCAACAACTATTGCCAGAGGCGGAGCCAAAATTTCTTAAAGCCTAGGGCTAAAACTAAATGACTAAATATTACGACGAACATAGTGCGTACCAATGTGTGTTAGAGGTATGCCACAAATTCACATTAAAAACAAAATATAAGTTCATTATTTCATGAGAGGAAATTCTGTAAAATAAATAGTTTAATAAAGTTCATCATTGCAAACATTGTTTGGTACCAAATTATTGAAGATTTGCTTAATTCAAGGCCATCATTTCTTCACCAGCAATAGTAGAAGGACTGGGAGATGCAAACATAATATCCAGTATTTAAAGACTAAGTCAATTGTTCATATGGAATTTTTACAAAAGAAGAGCATAATATACCATTATCGCGAAATGCACGAGGTAGTAGCCCCTTACGTTTCCTCATTTTTTATAGCGCTGAATAATCTTAATATCCTCAATCCTGAAAGAAATATTTCATTGTACAGGTCCTCGTCATCTTGTATTTCTAATCTCTTCATGACCATGAAATAAAACTGACTATGTAATATAATTTAACAACACCAATTCACTGAGTTTGCCTAATATAAAGGAACTAGGGAAAGAATTGGATGATAATGTGTACATATTACCTGTGCGGCAGAGTGTGTGCATGTTGTAATTTCAATAGTTATAGAAGATTAGAAGGGGAGGCGGGTGGTTAGGACGCCGGACCCGGCAGCCGGCGCGGCGGGGAATCGCGGGATGATGTCTGACAAGGGCAGCAGCACAGGCACGCGGCACAACCAAGCGAGGCGAGGGTTTCTCTGTTGCCGATTGAGAGAGGGATTTTCCTTTTCTTGACGAATGAGCGACAGATCGAATCGTCAACCTGTAGTGCGTGATTGGTTTTATGCTCTGGTGATCTGATCGATGGATTGGAGTGGGGATAATGGGCTGAAGCCTTGTTGAAAGCAGAAGTGCTTCCTGGATGATTTTGGTAATTAATGTCAACATATCTTTTGTTGGAATTATACTTTTATCTAGTATATTTCAGAAGAGTTAAATAGTGGAGTGGCGTGGACAAGATGACGTGGAACCCCTTCAAGATGCTAAGGACAGAAGATTGGCAAAAGCTTAAAAGCTCAAGACTCTACATTTTCATTTTAGTGATCCAAGATCACATTGGGTCCATAGGGAAGCCAATACTATTAAAAGTGGATGAGGTGTTGCTTAATGGCTTGCTTGCTCAAAGTGCTAAGTGATATGCTCCAAAGCCCTCAACCACTTTCTCATATCCACATATGTCCCAAACCAAAAGTCAAACTCGGCCCTACCGATTTGATCTATCCGGCGCCACCGAGTTCACTTGACATAGCCACTGCCAGAAACCCTAATCAGTTCGGTCTCACTGATGGGATCTCGGTCTCACCGAGATGGGTTGCAAACTCTCTGTTGCCTGTTGCAATTATTTCGGTCTCACTGAGATATGCAATCGGTCCCACCAAGTTTGCTTGACCAACTCTCTGTTTAGCTTATTACCAAAATAGGTCCCACCGAGCTTGTGTAATCGGTCAAACCGAGTTGAGGTTTTACCCTAACCATAGCACATCGGTTCCACCGAGTTGATCATATCGGTCCCATCGAAAAGCCTAACGTTCACATTTTGAACTAAATCGGTCTGACCGAGTTTCTTGATTCGGTCTCACCGAGTTTGGCAAATTGTCTGTAACGGCTAGATTTTGTGTGGAGGCTATATATACCCCTCCACCCACTCATCATTCGTGGAGAGAGCCATCAGAACTTGCCTACACTTCCAACATACATTTTCTGAGAGAGAACCACCTACTCATGTGTTGAGACCAAGATATTCCATTCCAACAACAAGAATCTTGATCTCTAGCCTTCCCCAAGTTGCTTTCCACTCACACAGGTGCGCGTCGGTCCTAAACAAATGGTTTTTTACCCCTTTCCGCGACGAAATTTGGAACCGTCGCCAAGTGAGTGTGGGCGATAGGGGGGGGGGTCCTTCCCACATGACCCAAAAACCGTCGGGGATAGGGAGCCGTGATGCATACAGTTGTCCCTATATAACCGTTTCCGATATCTCGAATATCCCAAACGCTTCATCCTTGCTACTCGTTTGTGCTCGCATTGCCATCACAGTCGGAGTTTTGTGGTTCTGCCTAAAACCAGGCATATTCTAGGCACGGGAGCTTTCCAGGCAGATTTTAGGCAGATTCCAGGCACGGGAGATTTACGATGCCTGGCACATCACAAACAGTTCATGATTATAAACCGTGTACGATAGGTAGACAATCACACACATTTAGTTTTCCCGCACCGTATGTGATAGTGTCTGACATCACACACGCTTTGTGAACGGCAACTGTGTGCATGCTTGCACATGTTTCCTCTCTGTGAACCGTCTCGAATTATGGTGTATATCGCAAACGTTTGTGTTTTACCAACCGTGTGTGCCGTAATGACCTGCACAACGTAATTGCGCCCTAATTTAATTGCTGCTATTTAAAATTGTACCTAATTTAAACTTGAAAGTAGGCTATAGCTTTATTCATATCCATCAGGTTCAAACAACCAATGCATTATTCGATTCACAGGTACATATGTTTAAGGATTATAGAAGCAGCAAATAAAGAATGATGTACCAGGGTTCTATACTTGTACTATTACAGATGGTAAAGAAAGAGGCGACAGACATTCCAGTTGCTGAACAAGGTGAAGCGGAATGGCCCTATTGTGCTCTCCTGGATGTAAAAGGCATGCAGGACTCTAGTCCAACCCCTTGTGATGGCCGGCCGCCAATCATGTAGTTTGAGAGGTAATCTTGAGTAAAATGCTTCAGGATCCACTTCAAAAGAAAAAAAATTCAGATATTGTCATCTAACACAACTCATTACAGGCAGTAAAAAGAAGGCTACATGGTTCTTACTTACCATCCTGCAGTTCACTGTTGTCTTGCATAAAGTGCAAACAAATAGTTCGATTGACATCTTTTGACCCATTTTAGTAACAATCTTTATCAGTTTCCTCACTTGATGCTGGTTCATGAATATCTCATTGCCCCATTCGCAGAAAGGGTCGAAGTGTGGATCTTTGGCAATGATATATGTACCTAAAAGCACCAAGTTAATATTAGAAGCTAAACAACAATTGAAAAATGATGTAGTACAACATTCCATCCATCCCATTATATAAGATTTTATTACATGTATATCTAGACATCACCAGAACATTAAGGTAACACTCTTCCTTGTTGCTATGTAGCCTGGGATTGCATATTTAGCCATTCAGTACAATGCACGTTGCTAAACAACAATTGAAAAACGAAAAGGCAAGTTAACTGCAATATCCTTAATAGCAACCAAATATCGTAATTCATAGTGGTATTGTTGAAACTGTTATTGATGAAATTGAACTGCACAACAAATAGTTGCACATATAGAGCATCACATTGTGAAGAACTGAAATAAGCAAGTCATAAGGACATCTCGCGATCCTTAAAAAGTTAAAGGACTAAAACCCTTAGTGGATATATATATACTCCAGCAATTTTTGGCCTTTTCTAGTCGATCCCCTAAACTTAAGGTTGTAAACTTCAATTTGATCAAGTTCAAAGCAGGTTCAACCGAAAGTAACATGCATTCAAACATAAACATAGATAGTTTTGCATAACCAAACATAAAGCATAAATTTAAACTAAGCTAAACTACTTTTGGTCGAAGTAGAGGTCGAGCCAATCCTTCCTCGTCATGTACGGTGTGCCGCGAGCCGGGTCCACGTTAGTACCGCCGTCGGGGTCGTTGGGGAAGGCACTCCTCCACTCGTCGACATCGATCTCCTCATCCTGGGGGCCCACCTCGACGCCCTCCGTGCCGCCGTCGCCACCGCCTTCGACCTCGTCATCAGAGGAGAGCGCGATAACCTCGCCGCCCTCCGCACCGCCGTCCTCGCCGCCTTTGACCTCGTCATCGGAGGAGAGCGCGATAACCTCGCCGCCCTCCACGCCAGCAAAGATCGCCCGCTCCGCCTCCACGAGCTCTGGGTGCTGCCGACGGAGCTCTTGCATGTAGCCTCGGTGGCGGCCTCGGCCTCGAGACGCTCCCACGCCTCGCGGTCCTCCCGCGCCATAGCCGAGCTCACCACCCCTGGCTCCGGCGGAACGAGGTGGACCAGACGTGTGCCGAAGGGGAAATTGAGCCTAGCCGCCGCGCCGTGGGAGTGGACCTGCCAGCGGTCGTACTCCATGGACGCGAGCTCGGCCGTGTGGAAGCTACCGAGCCACTGGCGGGTGTGGGTCCCTCGATCTGTAATCTCGGCGACCCACGTCCCCCACCGCCACTGTCGGACCCCGAGGTAGGACTTCGTCGGCTGCCGGGTCCGGAGGAGGACGGGGAAGTCCTCGGGCGAAAAGGCCGCAATAAACCTCTTTTTGTCCATTGGCTACTCGAGCTCCCCGGCACACAGGCAGAGGTGGCAGATGGAGGCGCCGGCGATGGCGGCGACCTTCCAATGGTTTCGAGGGTTGTGTGTGTCTGTGTGAGCGGAGGTTGTGTTTGAGGAAATACTGCGGCAACTGAAAATTTTACTAGGCGGGAGTAACGAGGCGGGGCTACTGAAAATTTGGAACAAGGGCGAGCAGATATTTTTGAGATTGCGAGGGATGCAGAGGCGGGAGTAAAATGCTGGGGCTACTGAAAATTTGAATCAGGAGACTGAAGCAGAGAGGGATGCAGAGGTGGGAGTTTTGGGGGAGCGAGCTAGTGTGCATGACGCGCTGCTACCTCTTGAGCACTGCGTTGGTTTTCCCTTGAAGAGGAAAGGGTGATGCAGCAAAGTAGCGTAAGTATTTCCCTCAGTTTTTGAGAACCAAGGTATCAATCCAGTAGGAGGCCATGCACGAGTCCCTCGCACCTACACAAACAAATAAATCCTCGCAACCAACGCGATAAGGGGTTGTCAATCCCTACACGGTCACTTATGAGAGTGAGATCTGATAGATATGATAAGATAATATTTTCGGTATTTTTATGATAAAGATGCAAAGTAAAATATAAAGCAATAAAAATAACTAAGTGTTGGAAGACTAATATGATGGAAAATAGACCCGGGGGCCATAGGTTTCACTAGTGGCTTCTCTCAAGAGCATAAGTATTTACGGTGGGTGAACAAATTACTGTTGAGAAATTGACAGAATTGAGCATAGTTATGAGAATATCTAGGTATGATCATGTATATAGGCATCACGTCCGAGACAAGTAGACCGACTCCTGCCTGCATTTACTACTATTACTCCACACATCGACCACTATCCAGCATGCATCTAGAGTATTAAGTTCATAAGAACAGAGTAATGCTTTAAGCAATATGACATGATGTAGAGGGATAAACTCATGCAATATGATATAAACCCCATCTTGTTATCCTCGATGGCAACAATACTATACGTGCCTTGTTGCCCCTACTGTCACTGGGAAAGGACATCGCAAGATTGAACCCAAAGCTAAGCACTTCTCCCATTGCAAGAAAGATCAATCTAGTAGGCCAAACCAAACTGATAATCCGAAGAGACTTGCAAAGATAATCAATCATACATAAAAGAATTCAGAGAAGATTCAAATATTGTTCATAGATAAACTTGATCATAAACCACAATTCATCGGTCTCAACAAACACACCGCAAAAGAAGATTACATCGAATAGATCTCCACAAGAGAGGGGGAGAACATTGTATTGAGATCCAAAAAGAGAGAAGAAGCCATCTAGCTAATAACTATGGACCCGAAGGTCTGAGGTAAACTACTCACACATCATCGGAGAGGCTATGGTGTTGATGTAGAAGCCCTCCGTGATCGATGCTCCCTCCGGCGGAGTTCCGGAACAAGCCCCAACATGGGATCTCACGGGTACAGAAGGTTACGGCGGTGGAATTAGGTTTTTGGCTCCGTATCTGGTAGTTTGGGGGTATGTAGGTATATATAGGAGGAAGGAGTACGTCGGTGGAGCAACAGGGGGCCCACGAGGGTGGAGGGCGCGCCCAGGGGGGTAGGCGCGCCCCGTACCTCGTGCCCTCCTGGTTGATGTCTTGACGTAGGGTCCAAGTCCTTTGGATCATGTTCGTTCCGAAAATCACGTTCCTGAAGGTTTCATTCCGTTTGGACTCCGTTTGATATTCTTTTTCTGCGAAACTCTGAAATAGGCAAAAAACAGCAATTCTGGGCTGGGCCTCCGGTTAATAGGTTAGTCCCAAAAATAATATAAAAGTGTATAATAAAGACCAATAATGTCCAAAATAGAATATAATATAGCATGGAACAATAAAAAATTATAGATACGTTGGAGACGTATCAAGCATCCCCAAGCTTAATTCCTGCTCGTCCTCGAGTAGGTAAATGATAAAAACAGAATTTTTGATGTGGAATGCTAGTTGGCATAATTTCAATGTAATTCTTATTAATTGTGGTATGAATATTCAGATCCGAAAGATTCAAGATAAAAGTTCAATATTGACATAATAATAATAATACTTCAAGCATACTAACTAAGCAATTATGTTTTCTCAAAATAACATGGACAAAGAAAGTTCATCCCTACAAAATCATATAGTTTAGTCATGCTCCATTTTCATCACACAAGAATGCTCTCATCATGCACAACCCCGATGACAAGCCAAGCAATTGTTTCATACTTTAGTAATCTCAAACTTTTTCAACTTTCACGCAATACATGAGCGTGAGCCATGGATATAGCACTATAGGTGGAATAGAATATAATGATGGGGGTTATGTGGAGAAGACAAAAAGGGATAATGTCTCACATCAACGAGGCTAATCAATGAGCTATGGAGATGCCCATCGATTGATGTTAATGCAAGGAGTAGGGATTGCCATGCAACGGATGCACTAGAGCTATAAATATATGAAAGCTCAACAAAATAAACTAAGTGGGTGTGCATCCAACTTGCTTGCTCACGAAGGCCTAGGGCACTTGAGGAGGCCCATTGTTGGAATATACAAGCCAAGTACTATAATGAAAAATTCCCACTAGTATATGAAAGTGACAAAACAAGAGACTCTCTATCATGAAGATCATGGTGCTACTTTGAAGCACAAGCCTGGAAAAAGGATAGTAGCATTGTCCATTTTTATTTCCCTTTTTTTGGGGCCTTCCTTTTTTTGGCCTTTCTCTTTTTTTATTGGGACAATGCTCTATTAATGATGATCATCACACTTCTATTTATTTACAACTCAAAGATTACAACTCGATACTAGAACAAAATATGACTCTATATGAGTGCCTCCGGCGGTGTACCGGGATGGGCAATGAATCAAGAGTGACATGTATGAAAATTATGCATGGTGGCTTTGCCACAAATACGATGTCAACTACATGATCATGCAAGGCAATAATACAATGATGAAGCATATCATAATAAACGGAACGGTGGAAAGTTGCATGGCAATATATCTCGGAATGGCTATGGAAATGCCATAATAGGTAGGTATGGTGGCTGTTTGGAGGAAGATATAAGGAGGTTTATGTGTGAAAGAGTGTATCATATCACGGGGTTTGGATGCACCGGCGAAGTTTGCACCAACTCTCAATGTGAGAAAGGGCAATGCACGGTACCGAAGAGGCTAGCAATGATGGAAAGTGAGAGTGCGTATAATCCATGGACTCAACATTAGTCATAAAGAACTCACATAATTATTGCAAAAATCTACAAGTCATCAAAAACCAAGCATTACGCGCATGCTCCTAGGGGGATAGATTGGTAGGAAAAGACCATCGCTCGTCCCCGATCACCAGTCATAAGGAGGACAATCAAAGAACACCTCATGTTTCAAATTTGTTACATAACGTTTACCATATGTGCATGATACGGGACTTACAAGCTTCAACACAAGTATTTCTCAAATTCACAACTACTCAACTAGCACAACTTTGATATCACTACCTCCATGTCTCAAAACAATCATCAAGCATCAAACTTCTCTTAGTATTCAATGCACTCATAAGAAAGTTTTTACTAGTCTTGAATACCTAGCATATTTGGATTATTTAAGCAAATTACCATGTTGTTTAAGGCTCTCAAAATAATCTAAGTGAAGCATGAGAGATCAATAGTTTCTATAAAACAAATCCACCATCGTGCTCTAAAAGATATAAGTGAAGTACTAGAGCAAAAACTATATAACTCAAAAGGTATAAGTGAAGCACATAGAGTGTCCTAATAATTTCTGAATCATGTGTGTCTCTCTCAAAAGGTGTGTACAGCAAAGATGATTGTGGTAAATTAAAAAATAAAGACTCAAATCATACAAGACGCTCCAAGCAAAACACATATCATGTGGTGAATAAATATATAGCTCCAAGTAAAGTTACCGATGGAAGTAGACGAAAGAGGGGATGCCTTCCGGGGCATCCCCAAGCTTTGGCTTTTAGGTGTCCTTAGATTATCTTGGAGGTGCCATGGGCATCCCCAAGCTTAGGCTCTTGCCACTCCTTGTTCCATAATCCATCAAATCTTTTACCCAAAACTTGAAAACTTCACAACACAAAACTCAGCAGAAAATCTCGTGAGCTCCGTTAGCGAAAGAAAACAAAAGACCACTTCAAGGTACTGTAATGAACTCATTCTTTATTTATATTGGTGTTAAACCTACTGTATTCCAACTTCTCTATGGTTTATAAACTATTTTACTAGCCATAGATTCATCAAAATAAGCAAACAACACACGAAAAACAGAATCTGTCAAAAACAGAACAGTCTGTAGTAATCTGTAAGTAACGCAAACTTCTGGAACTCCAAAAATTCAGCAAAAATAGGAAGATCTAGACAATTTTTTTATTGATCAGCAGAAATTGGAATCAATATTTTATCACGTTCTGGTGATTTTTAACAATTGTTTTCGTGAACAGAAAGTTTCTGGAATTTACAGCAAGATCGAATAACTATCATCCAAGAAGATCCTATAGGTTTAACTTGGCACAAACACTAATTAAAACATAAAAACAAATCTAACCAGAGGCTAGAACAAATATTTATTCCTAAACAGAAGCAAAAAGCAAAAAACTAAAAATAAAATTGGTTGCCTCCCAACAAGCGCTATTGTTTAACGCCCCTAGCTAGGCATCATAGCAAGGATAGATCTAGGTATTGCCATCTTTGGTAGGCAATCCATAAGTGGCTCTCATAATAGATTCATAAGGTAATTTTATTTTCTTTCTAGGGAAGTGTTCCATGCCTTTCTTTAATGGAAATTGGAATCTAATATTCCCTTCCTTCATATCAATAATTGCACCAATCGTTCTAAGGAAAGGTCTACCAAGAATAATAGGACATGAAGGATTACAATCTATGTCAAGAACAATAAAGTCTATGGGCACATAGTTCCTATTTGCAACAATAAGAACATCATTAATTCTTCCCATAGGTTTCTTAATAGTGGAATCCGCAAGGTGCAAGTTTAAAGAGCAATCATCAAATTCACGGAAACCTAATAAATCACATAAAGTCTTTGGAATTGTGGAAACACTAGCACCCAAATCACACAAAGCATAGCATTCATGATCTTTAATTTTAATTTTAATAGTAGGTTCCCACTCATCATAAAGTTTTCTAGGGATAGAAACTTCCAACTCAAGTTTTTCTTCATAAGATTGCATCAAAGCATCAACGATATATTTGGTAAAGGCTTTATTTTGACTATAAGCATGAGGAGAATTTAGCACGGATTGCAACAAGGAAATACAATATATCAAAGAGAAATTATCATAATTAAATTCCTTGAAATCCAAAATAGTGGGTTCTAATGTTTTGATCTCTTCAATCCCACTTTCATCAATTTTAGCATCAAGATCTAAAAACTCCGAATTTCTGGAACGCCTTCTAGGTAAAGGTGGATCATATTCAGTCCCATCATTATCAATATTAATATTGCAAAAGAAAGATTTAATAGGGACACATCAATAACTTTTAGATCTTCATCTTTATTTTCATAGAAATTTGAAGAACACGCTTTCACAAAGCAATCTTTCTTAGCACGCATCCTAGCGGTTCTTTCTTTGCACTCATCAATGGAAATTCTCATGGCTTTGAGAGACTCATTGATATCATGCTTAGGAGGAATAGATCTAAGTTTTAAAGAATCAACATCAAGAGAAATTCTATCAACGTTCCTAGCCAATTCATCAACTTTAAGCAATTTTTCTTCAAGCAAAGCATTGAAATTCTTTTGCAAATTCATAAATTCCTTAACACTAGTCTCAAATTCAGAAGGCATCTTATTAAAGTTTCCATAAGAATTGTTGTAGGAATTACCATAATTATTAGAGGAATTACTAGGATAAGGCCTAGGATTAAAGTTTCCTCTATACGCGTTGTTACCAAAATTATTCCTACCAACAAAATTCACATCCATAGGTTCATTATTATTCTCAATCAAAGTAGAAAAAGGCATATCATTAGGATCGGAAGAAACACTCTTAGTAGCAAATAATTTCATAAGTTCATCCATCTTTCCACTCAACACATTAATTTCTTCAATCGCATGCACTTTTTTATTAGTAGATCTTTCAGTGTGCCATTGAGAATAATTAACCATAATATTATCTAGGAGTTTAGTAGCTTCTCCTAAAGTGATTTCCATAAAAGTGCCTCCCACGGCCGAATCTAAAAGATTTCTAGACGCAAAATTCAATCCGGCATTTTTTTTATAATCATCCACAAATTCAAACCATGCGTAGGGCAATTACGTATCATTAATTTCATCCTCTTCCAAGCTTGTGCAACATGTTCATGATCAAGTTGCTTAAAATTCATAATATCGTTTCTAAGAGAGATGATCTTAGCGGGAGGAAAATACTTAGAGATAAAAGCATCTTTGCACTTATTCCATGAATCAATACCGTTTTTAGGCAAAGATGAAAACCAAGCTTTAGCACGATCTCTAAGAGAAAAAGGAAATAGCTTCAATTTAACAATATCATTGTCCACATCTTTCTTCTTTTGCATATCACACAAATCAACGAAGCTATTTAGATGGGTAGCGGCATCTTCACTAGGAAGGCCGGCGAACTGATCTTTCATGACAAGATTCAACAAAGCAGCATTGATTTCACAAGATTCAGTATCGGTAAGAGGAGCAGTCGGAGTGCTAAGGAAATCATTGTTGTTGGTATTGGTAAAGTCACATAATTTGGTATTATCTTGAGCCATCGTGACAAGCAAGCAATTCAACACACGAGCAAACAAGAAGCAAGCGAAAAAGAAAGGGTGAACGTAAAAGAGAGGGCGAATAAAACGGCAAGGGTGAAGTGGGGGAGAGGAAAACGAGAGGCAAATGGCAAATAATGTAATGCGGGAGATAAGGGTTTGTGATGGGTACTTGGTATGTTGACTTTTGCGTAGACTCCCCGGCAACGGCAACAGAAATCCTTCTTGCTACCTCTTGAGCACTGCGTTGGTTTTCCCTTGAAGAGGAAAGGGTGATGCAGCAAAGTAGCGTAAGTATTTCCCTCAGTTTTTGAGAACCAAGGTATCAATCCAATAGGAGGCCACGCACGAGTCCCTCGCACCTACACAAACAAATAAATCCTCGCAACCAACGCGATAAGGGGTTGTCAATCCCTACACGGTCACTTACGAGAGTGAGATATGATAAGATAATATTTTTGGTATTTTTATGATAAAGATGCAAAGTAAAATAGAAAGCAATAAAAATAACTAAGTGTTGGAAGATTAATATGATGGAAAATTGACCCGCGGGCCATAGGTTTCACTAGTGGCTTCTCTCAAGAGCATAAGTATTTACGGTGGGTGAACACATTACAGTTGAGCAATTGACAGAATTGAGCATAGTTATGAGAATATCTAGGTATGATCATGTATATAGGCATGACGTCCGAGACAAGTAGACCGACTCCTGCCTGCATCTACTACTATTAATCCACACATCGACCGCTATCCAGCATGCATCTAGAGTATTAAGTTCATAAGAACAGAGTAACGCTTTAAGCAAGATGACATGATGTAGAGGGATAAACTCATGCAATATGATATAAACCCCATCTTGTTATCCTCGATGGCAACAATACTATACGTGCCTTGCTGCCACTACTGTCACTTGGAAAGGACACCGCAAGATTGAACCCAAAGCTAAGCACTTCTCCCATTGCAAGAAAGATCAATCAAGTAGGCCAAACTAAACCGATAATTCGAAGATACTTGCAAAGATAACCAATCATACATAAAAGAATTCAGAGAAGATTCAAATATTGTTCATAGATAAACTTGATCATAAACCCAAAATTCATCGGTCTCAACAAACACACCGCAAAAGAAGATTACATCAAATAGATCTCCACAAGAGAGGGGGAGAACATTGTATTGAGATCCAAAAAGAGAGAAGAAGCCATCTAGCTAATAACTATGGACCCGAAGGTCTGAGGTAAACTACTCACACATCATCGGAGAGGCTATGGTGCTGATGTAGAAGCCCTCCATGATCGATGCTCCCTCCGGCGGAGCTCCGGAACAGGCCCCAAGATGGGATCTCACGGGTACAGAAGGTTGCGGCGGTGGAATTAGGTTTTTGGCTCCGTATCTGGTAGTTTGGGGGTACGTAGGTATATATAGGAGGAAGGATTACGTCGGTGGAGCAACATGGGGCCCACGAGGGTGGAGGGCGCGCCCCCCTACCTCGTGCCCTCCTAGTTGATGTCTTGACATAGGGTCCAAGTCCTTTGGATCACGTTCGTTCCGAAAATCACATTCCCGAAGGTTTCATTCCGTTTGGACTCCGTTTGATATTCTTTTTCTGCGAAACTCTGAAATAGGCAAAAAACAGCAATTCTGGGCTGGGCCTCCGGTTAATAGGCTAGTCCCAAAAATAATATAAAAGTGTATAATAAAGCCCAATAATGTCCAAAACAGAATATAATATAGCGTGGAACAATAAAAAATTATAGATACGTTGGAGACGTATCACACGCCGGCTGTGGACTGTAGCCGATGCACCTTCTCGTGTAAGCCATAGGCGTACTATACACCGACGGTGCTCCAAGATATTTTGTACTACATCTCACACAGTTGGTGAGAATAAACTGTGTGGGATCTACTTGATTTGAATTACAAAATGGTGCATACAAATTGGTTGAAAAATCAAATCTGTATCCTTCAGTGCATGCTAAGGTCCCATGGAAGAAATGGGAATGGATTTTTCGGGGTTCGTTTGGACTTTTTTATACATTAACTGGGTTTTCTAGGCATTTTATGTGCATAATTCTAATTTTAACTACAAGCACATGCTCCAATGCATTAAAGTTGGTTGAAAAATCACATGTGTGTCCTTGGGTGAATTTCTAGGTCCCATGCAAGAGATGGGAATGAATTTCAAACACCAGGGCACTGTTGATTGCCGGCAAAACGTTGAGATACCTGGTTTTTAAATTCTACTAAATCCAAAACTCATCTGAAATTCATGAAACTTGGCATGCTATCATGGAGCAGCATCAACATGCCGTGGTGAAAATTTTGTCCCATTTGGGCCAGGTTTGGGTATGAGCTTCTCACAAACCAGAGCTTCTGACAACATGCATGATGGTTTCGATAGGGCACGTACCACCTTTGGGGACGAGACGATATCCGTTGCCTCTTATTGCTTTCAAAAAATTTCTAGTGTCAACATAGAACAACATGAGTTTTTTGTTCAATCTTGGAATTTTTCGGGGTTCGTTTGGCCTTTTTTATAAATTAACTGGGCTTTCTAGGCATTTTATGTGCATAATTCAAATTTGAACTACAAGAACATGCTCCAATGCACCAAAGTTGGTTGAAAATTCACATGTGTGTCCTTGGGTGAATTTCTAGGTCCCATGCAAGAGATGGGAATGAATTTCAAACACCAGGGCACTGTTGATTGCCGGCAAAACATTGAGATGCCTGGTTTTTAAATTCTAGTAAATCCAAAACTCGTCTAAAATTCATGAAACTTGGCATGCTATCATGGAGCAGCATCAACATGCCGTGGTGAAAATTTTGTCCCATTTGGGGCAGGTTTGGGTATAAGCTTCTCACAAATCAGAGCTTCTCACAACAAGCATGATGGTTTCAATAGGGAACGTACCACCTTTGGGGACGAGACGATATCCGTTGCCTCTTATTGCTTTCAAAAAATTTCTAGTGTCAACATAGAACAACATGAGTGTTGTGTTCAATCTTGGAATTTTCCGGGGTTCGTTTGGCCTTTTTATACATTAACTGGGTTTTCTAGGCATTTTATGTGCATAATTCAAATTTGAACAACAAGCACATGCTCCAATGCACCAAAGTTGGTTGAAAAATCACATGTGTGTCCTTGGGTGAATTTCTAGGTCCCATGCAAGAGATGGGAATGAATTTCAAACACCAGGGCACTGTTGATTGCCGGCAAAACATTGAGATACCTGGTTTTTAAATTCTACTAAATCCAAAACTCATCTGAAATTCATGAAACTTGGCATGCTATCATGGAGCAGCATCAACATGCCGTGGTGAAAATTTTGTCCCATTTGGGCCAGGTTTGGGTATGAGCTTCTCACAAACCAGAGCTTCTGACAACATGCATGATGGTTTCGATAGGGCACGTACCACCTTTGGGGACGAGACGATATCCGTTGCCTCTTATTGCTTTCAAAAAATTTCTAGTGTCAACATAGAACAACATGAGTTTTTTGTTCAATCTTGGAATTTTTCGGGGTTCGTTTGGCCTTTTTTATAAATTAACTGGGCTTTCTAGGCATTTTATGTGCATAATTCAAATTTGAACTACAAGCACATGCTCCAATGCACCAAAGTTGGTTGAAAATTCACATGTGTGTCCTTGGGTGAATTTCTAGGTCCCATGCAAGAGATGGGAATGAATTTCAAACACCAGGGCACTGTTGATTGCCGGCAAAACATTGAGATGCCTGGTTTTTAAATTCTAGTAAATCCAAAACTCGTCTGAAATTCATGAAACTTGGCATGCTATCATGGAGCAGCATCAACATGCCGTGGTGAAAATTTTGTCCCATTTGGGGCAGGTTTGGGTATAAGCTTCTCACAAATCAGAGCTTCTCACAACAAGCATGATGGTTTCAATAGGGAATGTACCACCTTTGGGGACGATACGATATCCGTTGCCTCTTATTGCTTTCAAAAAATTTCTAGTGTCAACATAGAACAACATGAGTGTTGTGTTCAATCTTGGAATTTTCCGGGGTTCGTTTGGCCTTTTTATACATTAACTGGGTTTTCTAGGCATTTTATGTGCATAATTCAAATTTGAACAACAAGCACATGCTCCAATGCACCAAAGTTGGTTGAAAAATCACATGTGTGTCCTTGGGTGAATTTCTAGATCACATGCAAGAGATGGGAATGAAATTCAAACACCATGGCACTGTTGATTGCCGACAAAACGTTGAGATGCCTGGTTTTTAAATTCTAGTAAATCCAAAACTCGTGTGAAATTCATGAAACTTGGCATGCTATCATGGAGGGGCATCAACATGCCGTGGTGAAAATTTTGTCCCATTTGGAGCAGGTTCGGGTATAAGCTTCTCACAAACCAGAGCTTCTCACAACAAGCATGATGGTTTCGATAGGGAAAGTACCACCTTTGGTGACGGGATGATATCCGTTGCCTCTTATTTCTTTCAAAAAATTTCTAGTGTCAACATAGAACAACAGGAGTGTTGTGTTCAATCTTGGAATTTTTCAGGGTTCGTTTGGCCTTTTTATACATTAACTGGGTTTTCTAGGCATCTTATGTGCATAATTCAAATTTGAACTACAAGCACATGCTCCAATGCACTAAAGTTGGTTGAAAAAGCACATGTGTGTCCTTGGGTGAATTTCTTGGTCCCATGCAGGAGATAGGAATGAAATTTAAACACCAGGGCAGTGTTGATTGCCGACGAAACATTGAGATGCCTGGTTTTTAAATTCTAGTAAATCCAAAACTCCTCTGAAATTCATGAAACTTGGCATGCTATCATGGAGCGGCATCAACATGCTATGGTAAAAAATTTGTCCCGTTTGGGGCAGGTTCGGGTATAAGCATCTCACAAACCAGAGCTTCTCACAACAAGCATGATGGTTTCGATAGGGAACGTCCTACCTTTGGGGATGAAACGATATCCATTGCCTCTTATTGCTTTCAAATATTTTCTAGTGTCAACATAGAACAACAGGAGTGTTGTGTCATTTTTTGTGATTTTTTGGGGTTTGTTTGGACATTTTTATGCATTAACTGGGTTTTCTAGGCATTTTATGTGCATAATTCAAATTTGAACTACAAGCACATGCTCCAATGCACCAAGGTTGGTTGAAAAATCTAATATGTGTCCTTGGGTGAATTTCTAGGTCCCATGCAAGAGATGGGAATGAAATTCAAACACCAGGGCACTGTTGATTGCCGGCAAAACATTGAGATGCCTGGTTTTTAAATTCTAGTAAATCCAAAACTCGTCTGAAATTCATGAAACTTGGCATGCTATCATGGAGCGGCATCAACATGCCATGGTAAAAAAATTGTCCCGTTTAGGGCAGGTTCGGGTATAAGCTTCTCACAAACCAGAGCTTCTCACAACAAGCATGATGGTTTCGATTGGGAACATCCCACCTTTGGGGACGAAACAATATCCATTGCCTCTTATTGCTTTCAAATATTTTCTAGTGTCAACATAGAACAACAGGAGTGTTGTGTCATTTTTTGTGATTTTTCGGGGTTCGTTTGGACATTTTTATGCATTAACTGGGTTTTCTAGGCATTTTATGTGCATAATTCAAATTTGAACTACAAGCACATGCTCCAATGCACTAAGGTTGGTTGAAAAATCTGATATGTGTCCTTGAGTGAATTTCTAGGTCCCATGCAAGAGATGGGAATGAAATTCAAACACCAGGGCACTGCTGATTGCCGGCAAAACATTGAGATGCCTAGTTTTTAAATTCTAGTAAATCCAAAACTCATCTGAAATTCATGAAACTTGGCATGCTATCATGGAGCGGCATCAACATGCCATGTTAAAAAATTTGTCCCATTTGGGGCAGGTTCAGGTATATGCTTCTCACAAACTAGAGCTTCTCACAACAAGCATGATGGTTTCGGTAGGGAACGTCCCGCCTTTGGGGACGAAACGATATCCATTGCCTCTTATTGCTTTTAAAAAAATCTCGTGTCAACATAGAACAACAGGAGTGTTGTGTCAATTTTTGGGTTTTTTCGGCGTTCGTTTGGACATTTTTATGCATTAACTGAGTTTTCAATGCATTTATGTGCATAATTCAAATTTGAACTACATGCACATGCTCCAGTGCATATAAATTGGTTGAAAAATCAAATCTGTGTCCTTGGGTGCATGCTTAGGTCCCATGCAAGAAATGGGAATGAATTTCAAACACCATGGCACCGTTGATTGCCGGCAAAACATTGAGATGCCTCATTTTTAAATTCTAGTAAATCCAAAACTCGTCTGAATTCATGAAACTTGGCATGCTTTCATGGAGCGGCATTAACATGCCGTGGTAAATTTTTTGTCCCGTTTGGGGCAGGTATGGGTATATGCTTCTCACAAACCAGAGCTTCTCACAACAAGCATCATGGTTTCGGTAGGGAACGTCCCACCTTTGGGGATGAAACGATATCCACTGCCTCTTATTGCTTCCAAAATTTTCTCGTGTCAACATAGAACAACATGAGTGTTGTGTCAATTTTTGTGATTTTTTAGGGTTCTTTTGGACATTTTTATGCATTAACTGAGTTTTCAATGCATTTATGTGCATAATTCAAATTTGAACCACATGCACATGCTCGAGTGCATATAAATTGGTTAAAAAAATGAAATATGTGTCCTTGGGTGCATGCTTAGGTCCCACGCAATAAATGGGAATGAATTTCAAACACCAGGGCACCGTTGATTGCCGACAAAACATTGAGATGCCTGGTTTTTAAATTCTAGTAAATCCAAAACTCATCTGAAATTCATGAAACTTGGCATTCTATCATGGAATGGTGCTCGATGTAGTATTTTTCGTGTCCATTTTGAGAGAAGGCGCACTGGAATAATGACAGCAACAAAGGCATTTTGAAAAAATAGCTGCCACTTAATATCTCAAACGTTTGTATAAACGTGTGCGTTCTGTTAACCATTCACGTGACGCCATGTGTCTTGGTTTTAATGGCTGTAGGAGGTGCCATGTGGACAGCTGCTTGACCTTGACTGAACGGGAGGCCTGCGAGCGCAGTCCGGTGCGCAGGCTGACCGAAATGCGTGCAAGCTATCCTCCAATGCGCAGGCTCACCGGGAAGCGAGCGAGCTTTACGCTGCGCAGGCTCACTAGGAAGCTTGCCCTTTGACTTCCTTGGCCGCCCGCCTTCCTCTCCATTAATGGCGCCCGAGCCGCTGTTTAATACGGGCGGCCTTATTGTTCGCCTCCCATTCCCCTCCCCCCCGTAGACCTGCACCGCCATGGCGCAGAATGATCACCTGCCACTAGTCTTCAAGTTTGGTGAAGTCGACTCCGAGCCGGAGGAGATAGAAAATAAGGAGGAATGGGGCCTCATGGACATGGCCCAGAACGAGCTGGCCGCGGCGGTTGCTGCCCCCGCTCCCGTCCCATCTCCCATCCACGCGCCCGTGCCAGCGACCATCCCCGTAGCATTGACGGGCTGGTGGCCAAGCACTATCGCAGAGCTGGAAGCCGCGGGCGTCAGCGAGGTCTCCGCGGACCCGCGCGAGCGCGTGTACATGCCAGTGCCAGCGCCCGTGCCCGTGCGCGCCCCTCCACCCAACGTGCCGCCGGCCCCGTGCGTTTGGCTGCATTCGCCGCGCCCGTGCGCGCCCCTCCACCCACCGCGGCGCCGATCCCCGTGCGTTTGGCTGCACCCGCCGTGCCCGTGCCCGTGCACCCCCCCCCTCAGCGGCATGGGACGCTTCCGTCGACCGCTACCTCTGAGCGGCGCCAGTTGCCGTCCTCCTGCGCGACGACATGATGTTTGATTTACAAGTGAAGAACATTTTGTGCTTCCTTGTAGACTTCAACAACGGCGTCCTGGAGGATGACAACGACAACGACGGCGTGGCACGCCACCTCCGCCGCCGCCGGAAATAGTTTTTTGGGGTTTAATACTGTATCTCGAATTCTCGATCATATGAATATAAATTCGTAGTGTGACTGAATGAAAGATATGGTTTGAACGAACTTGCGTTTTTCTCCCTTAATGTACAGACTTATGAAACGATTTTCTTTTGAAAAAAATGTCAATGGTTTTTAAATATAAAACACTCATCCCAAACGTTTTAGTTAGAACACCCGTATGCAAACCGACAGCTTCCCCAGGAAGCCAAGGGAAAATGTGCCGAGCAGGATTTCTGCATCCCTTCAACGCAAACGGTTGTTTTGCATGACCCGTGTGCAAACACGTACAAACAATTGGGTAAGATTTGCATATCTGTCATTTTGGGTATGTTGCCATTTCTCAAACTTGAAAGATTGACATTTGTTTATCTAGTAACATTGCCATTTGTCAACCTTGTAACACTGCGATTTGTCAAAATATGCAGCTACAAATCACGAGCACTATCTAATTTTTGCAACTAAAATCAGTAGCACTGTTCATATGGACACCACTAGCAGGCGTGAGTTCATGGACGCATATGCAAATGTACCTTGATTACATACAACAAGTCATCAACCCACAACGACAACGAGGATACACGTTGGATTATAGATCATTTCCAACAAAACATTGTAGTAAAGTTTTTCTCACACAACAAATAACAAAGCGATGAAATGAACTTCAGCTCAACCACTAGTCGGCGTTGGAAACGCTTGCTTTGAACCAGAAGTGATTCTCTGGGAAGGGCCAGCTACTGTCAATCTCGAGACCAATGCAGGACTGATCATCCAGGCAGAAGCGACCTATTTCAATACCCATATTGGGACGGTAGGGAAGCATTGTAATGTCCGAGGTATAGATACAGTTGCTTCTCATAAATGGTAGTAACGTTGTGTCAACAGCAGCTGGATCGCCTTCCACCATCTATAGTTTTGTCCAAGGAAGAACGAGTTTCCTCCAAGACTTTCAATACTGAACCAGGGAGAAGGTGTTGGCGCTAGTACACCAGTATCCATCCCGAATACCCTGCAACGGATGTTGGAATAGGTCCGGAGAGTGCAACCATACGAGACAACACCTGCTTCCTTAGTAACATCAGCAGTGCCCCGTATACAGACAAGAAGAGGTGATCCATCGGAATAAGTTGCCAGGCGCCACTGAGTATATGGGTCCTGCTCGTCCTCATGCTCGTGAATAAAAATTTCAAGTATAGGTAGTGGAATGTTCACAGGACCTTGGAAACACAAGAAGGTTAATTAGTAAAGGGAAGCTAGCTAACCCGCATGCATGTGGATGAAACAATTAGAATTACGGTGGAAGACAAACATACCGAAATCATGAGGATTCCATGCAAAAACAGTGCCACGAGTGGTGGCAGCAAACACAAGACCCTCGTATTGAATTGCATCATAGTACTCATCCGTGTATAGAAACTGATTTTTGAGCAATATCCATCGAGTCGAACCATGAAGGACGGCAACAAGCTTGTCGAAGATAGTGACAACATAAGCATTCCTATAACCCCAAGAGTGGTTGGGAACTCGACAAATTGCTATCTTCTATAGACGACAGTCAGCATGATCGTATTTGAACTCACGTAGAATACCGGTGTACTCAACCTCTGGGCAGTCGTCTAAGATTTTTCGAAGTGGAACCCGGTGACGAGTGTACACATTCACAAGTTCCCACTCGCAGTTGTACCCAATATAAACAACCCAATCTCCATTTGCGCCTGCCCAAGCCTTGCCCTCAAGCGATGGCATCTTAACATCATATGTATCATTATCAAGCGGCATCAACTTACACAAGGCGATGCTTCCCTCGTCCCCGCGCCAGTCAGTAGGGTCACGGCGAAGAAGATAGGGGAGATCAAACCGCTCCTGAACCCTTGGGTTCCTTGTAAAGATGTTATTAGTTGAGTCGAGAATGGTCTTGAACGAACCTGCCATGCTAGCCGAGGTGATGACGTCGCACCGATCAATGAGTTCCTCCACCACGTCATCATTCAGATCGGGGCAAGAATAACGGGTTCATTTCCGGCTTGTTCCCTCCATGGAGAAGACGATCAAACAATGGCAGAAGGAAGGGTGAAGGCAAATGGAGGAGGGAGGAGAGCTAGCATGCGACAGCAGTTCCAAATCGAGAGGGAAAGGCGAAGAGTAGGTGGACGGTTGCCACGGTACACGAAGAGGCGCCTGGGAGCGAACGGTTGCCACAGAGGTCACACACTGACGACAAGGGCTGAGCGAACCACATGCAATCCCATCGCACAACACACACATCTTGTTAAGTTGAACCGTTTCTGTACTCTTGTGTCAATGCAAACAGTTCGTGAACCGCATGCGGTATATCCCACACACCTTGATCTGGCTGACCGTTTCTTTTGTGTTGCCTAATCACAAACAGTTCATCCGAGTGAACCGTATGCTATATATCGCACACACCTTCATCTGGCTGCCCATTTCTTTTGTGTTGCCTAATCACACACAGTTCATCCCAGTGAACCGTATGTTGTGTATCGCACACGCCTTCATCTGGCTGCCCGTTTCTTTTGTTCCTCCTCATCGCAAACAGTTAATTGAACTGAACCGTATGCCCTTCATCGCACACGCAACAAAAACCTGAACCGTGTTTGATGCATCCGTCCTCGCAAACGTTTTATACATTTCTGACGGTTTTCATACAACACCGTTTGCGATTATGGCCTCGCACACAGTTTCTCGAAGGGTCTCTGATTGTAGTGTCGCGTAAGCAGCATCCTACAGTAGTGTCAAATCATCTTTCCACCAAATCCAAATCCGTGAGAGAGAGTTGAGTGTTGGGGAGACTATCATTTGAAGCACAAGAGCAAGGAGGTCATCATCAACACACCATCTATTACCTTTTGGAGAGTGATGTCTCCTAGATTGGTTAGGTGTCACTTGGGAGCCTCCGTCAAGATTGTGGAGTTGAACCAAGGAGTTTGTACGGGCAAGGAGATCGCCTACTTCGTGAAGATCTACCCTAGTGAGGCAAGTCCTTCGTGGGCGATGGCCATGGTGGGATAGACAAGGTTGCTTCTTCATGGACCCTTCGTGGGTGGAGCCCTCCGTGGACTCGTGCAACCGTTACCCTTCGTGGTTTGAAGTCTCCATCAACGTGGATGTACGATAGCACCACCTATTGGAACCACGGAAAAAATCTTCGTCTCTCCAATTGCATTTGCATACTCCAATCCCATCCCTTTACTTTCTTGCAAATTGCATGCTTTACTTTCTGCTGCTCATATACTCTTGCCATGCTTGCTTGAAATGTATTGTGAATGTTTAAACTTGTGCTAAAACCCCACCTTAACTTGAAGAACTTAAAAACTGCTACTTCTCTTTGTTAGGGTCTAATCACCCCCTCTAGACACCTCTTCTCGATCCTTTCAATTGGTATCAGAGCATTGGTCTCCATTGCTTTGGTTTAATCACCATTGGAGGAAGATGGATGAGTCTACGTTTGGGAGTCTTAAACATAGAGTGCCGATACTTGATGGAGAGTTCTTTCATGAGTGGAAAAATGAGATGCTTATGCTTTGCAATGAATATCATTTGAACAAGTACATTACTAGCCCTTGTGCACCCCATGTTGATCCTTTGCATCCTACCCTTGATGAGTCCATTGACATGATCCGCAACCTTAGAACTGTTAATCTTATCACTAGAGGTTTGCCTAGAAACTTGATTGGTTGCTTGCCTACTCTTGATTGTGCCTACACTATAAGGAGATTTCTCGAGGAACGATTTCCAAACTATTCCTTGCAAAACTTAAATGAAATTCTTCATAAGTCTATTGCCTTAAGTAAGATGAATTCCAATGATCCTAAGTTTGGTGATTGTCTATTTGAGCTTACTAACCTTATGCGTGCCAAAGGAGATGTTGGAATCATTAGCAATATCATCTCCGAAGCCATTAGAATTCATAAAGATGAATATTGTGATGATCATTTATCTAATGAACCACTCTCTCTAGGAATTGATCCATCACAAGACGATGTTGAACATGGATACTATGATGAGGATGATGATAGTGACTTTGATCTCGATGAGTCTATGAGACATTTTGGTCTAATGGCTAATCTTCGTGGCTACATGGCTGGAGGAAAGGAATGGGTTCTTCATAGTGGATGTACCGATCACATGACCGGAGACAAGGATATGTTTCGTGAGCTAACTGAAAACGACGGCCCTCAAAAGTACGTCACCTTTGGTGATAACTCAAAGGGTAAGGTGGTTGGCCTTGGTAAGGTGGCCATCTCACATGATAGCTCCATACAAAATGTTATGCTCGTTGAATCTCTTGGCTACAATTTACTTTCCGTATCTAGACTTGCTGACTTTGGCTTCAATGTCCTATTTACCGAAGTAGATTGCCAAGTGTTTCATAGAGATAATCATAATATGTTCTTTACCGGTATACGTAGAGGTGATCTTTACATTGTTGATTTCACTAAAAAGGCTCAACTAGAACTTGCTTAATTGCTAAATCCTCTAAAGGCTGGCTATGGCATAGAAGGTTAGGTCATGTGGGCATGCGAAATCTTGATAAGCTTATTAAAGGTGATCACATCCTTGCAGTGAAAGATGTTATTTTTGACAAGGATAGATTGTGCGGTGCTTGTCAAGCAGGAAAACAGGTTGGAGGAAGTCACCCCGTGAAGAACATCATGACAACGAGAAGACTACTCGAGCTATTCATATGGATCTCTTTGGTCCCAATGCCTACAAAAGTCTCGGTGGAAACTCATTTGGTCTAGTCATAGTAGATGATTTTTCAAGATTTACGTGGGTGTTCTTTCTTGATGATAAATCGCAGGTCCAAAAGATCTTCAAGAGCTTCACAATCAATTTGAAGTGAAGATCAAGAAGGTTCGCAGCGACAATGGAATGGAGTTCAAGAACGCAAATGTGGATACCCTTCTTGACGCAGAAGGGATTTCACACGAGTTCTCAGCTACGTACACACCTCAACAAAATGGAGTTGTTGAGCGGAAGAACCGGACTCTTATTGAGATGGCGAGAACGATGCTTGATGAGTACAAGACGCCAAAACACTTTTGGGCGGAAGCGGTTGAGATAGCTTGTCATGCAACAAATCACTTGTATCTCCACAAGCTACTCGGTAAGATGGCATACGAGCTTCTCACCGGTAACAAACCCCAAGTTGGATACTTTCGAGTATTCGGCTCAAAGTGTTACATTCTTGATAAGCATCGACGTTCTAAATTTGCTCCTAAATCTCATGAGGGTTTCCTACTTGGTTATGGCTCAAACTCTCACACTTACCGTGTCTACAACAGTTTCACCCGAAAGGTTGAAGAGATGGTAGATGTGAAGTTTGATGAATCTAACGGCTCGCAAGTAGAGCAATTGACAATTGATGAAGGAGACAAAGACCCTTCAGAAGCAATCCAAGACTTGTCTATTGGCAAGATTCGTCCAATGGAGGTGAAGGAGAGTACCTCGTCCGTCCAAGTGGAAGCTTCTACCTCACGACAAGGTGAACCAAGAGTTGACATGGAAGCATCCACAAGTGGGACACACCCATATGAAGAAAACGAGGAAGTACACCAAGACGAACCTCATCAACCTCCTTCTCCACCTAGACAAGAGAACGACAACGTCAACAATGAAGAAGGCCAAGAAGAAGAACAAGATGATGAAGAAGATGTTCCACCCCGACCCAAGCAAAAGCTCTCACGGGTTCGAGCAAGAGTCTCAAGAGACCATCCCGTCGAACAAATCGTCAATGATATCCAAACCGGGAGAATCACTAGCTCTAAAACTCGTTTGGCTAATTTTTGTGAACATTATTCATTCATCTCTAGCATTGAACCTATGAAGGTTGAAGAAGCATTGAAAGATCCGGATTGGATAAATGCCATGCATGAAGAGCTACACAACTTTGAGAGAAACCAAGTGTGGACATTGGTCGAGAAGCCCGACAACAACCACAACATCATCAGTACCAAATGGGTCTTTCGGAACAAGCAAGACGAAGATGGACATGTCGTTCGCAATAAAGCACGTCTCGTCACCCAAGGCTACACTCAAGTCGAAGGTATGGACTATGTTGATACATATGCCCTCGTTGCTAGACTTGAGTCCATCCGCATCTTACTTGCCTATGCTAATAACCATGATATTACCTTGTACCAAATGGACATTAAAAGTGCTTTTCTAAATGGTGAAATTGAGGAGGAAGTTTATGTTAAACAACTCCCCGGCTTTGTCAATCCTAAGAAACCCGACCATGTTTACAAACTTAACAAAGCTCTTTATGGTCTTAAACAAGCTCCTAGAGCGTGGTATAAATGCTTGACCAAGTTCCTTATTGAAAAAGGCTTTGAGATTGGAAAGATTGGTTCTACTCTTTTTACTAAAAGGGTTAATGGTGAATTATTTGTGTGCCAAATTTATGTTGATGATATAATATTTGGTTCGACTAACCCTCATTTTAGTGAAAAGTTTGGGAAGCTAATGTCGAAGAAGTTTGAGATGTCTATGATGTGTGAACTCAAGTTCTTTCTTGGTTTGTAAATCAAGCAAACTAAGGAGGGCACCTTTGTTTCTCAAACAAAGTACACCAAGGACTTATTCAAGAAGTTCAACATGCAAGAAAGCAAAGGTATGAAAACGCCCATGCCTACTAGTGGACATATTGACTTGACTAAGGATGGTAAATCGGTTGACCAAAAGGTTTACCGTTCTATGATTGGTTCATTGTTATATCTATGTGCCTCCCGTCTCGATATTATGCTAAGTGTGTGCATGTGTGCACGATATCAAGCGCCCCCCAAAGAATGTCATCTTAAGGGTGTGAAAAGTATAGTGAGATACTTAATTCACACACCAAATTTTGGCATTTGGTATCCTGAGAGGTCCTCTTTTGATCTTGTTGGCTATTCCGACTCGGACTATGCCGGTGACAAGGTTGATAGAAAGTCCACTTCGGGTACTTGTCAATTTCTTGGTAGATCTCTTGTGTCTTGATCCTCCAAGAAACAAAACTCGGTATCCTTATCCACCGCCGAAGCGGAATACATTGCCGCCGTTTCATGTTGTGCTCAATTACTTTGGATGACCCAAACTCTTAAAGATTATGGGATCTTTGTGAAACATGTTCCATTGCTTTGTGACAATGAAAGTGCTATTAATATTGCTCACAATCCCGTGCAACATTCTCGAACTAAGCATATTGAATTTCGTCATCATTTCATTCGAGATCATGTTGCTAAAGGGGACATTGATCTTAAGCATGTTCGTATCGATACGCAATTGGCGGATATATTCACCAAACCGCTTGATGAGAAAGTGTTTTGCCGTTTGAGAGGTGAATTGAACAACATTGATGCCTCAAACTTGGAGTAGAAACTCCATGTGGATACATGCAAGGCATGAGCCTTTGACTAATCCTTGATATTTCTCTTATGACGTTGATCATATGTCTTGGATATATTTGCACCGTTGCATGCTATCTAACCCTTGTAGGTACTTGGATGAATCTAAATCTATGAGATTGCAAATCACTCACATCTTGAGCAATCTCTACATCACCAAGTCTCTACAACACGGTGGTTGAAGTCAAGGGATCATGAATCCCTTCAACATATCCTTTGAAAATTTCATTTGATATCAAATTTTCTTGATTGTGATTTTTGATACACAAGTGCTCTTCCTTGCAAAACTAACCCATGTAGGTAGATGAACTCAAACTACAAGTGGTGCTCCCAACCATTGATGAGCTACATCAACCTTGAGCATCCCACACAAGTTCAACTACATGATCAAGTTCAACACCACCACCCGAGGTATGTTATTCCATCTTAGAGAAGCTTTACCCCAAGTCATGGGCCAAAGCAGCTCAACAAGATGCGAATACATCAAAATGCTTAAACGAAAAATGGTAACCCCATTTTGAGCTTAAACGATGAGTAAGACCTATGATCAAGTGTTCTCACTTGACTCCTCAGTCAATATACTCTAACATAGGTGACTTTGTCGCCGACAAATTCTAGATGAAGTTCTCTAGTGTTTCTCTGTGTTCTTGCATTTGTCTCTTGCATATTTGTTCCCCTTCTTTAATCAAAAAAAGCTTTCATCTAGATTTCTTTTCTTTTCTCTATTATGTTCTGCATTTCTTGCATCCAATTCATTGCAAACCTTTCAGTTAATTCCTTGCAAATCTTTGTGAGATCTTATTTGCCTAGTGAGCCGAGATGACAATCGTTCTCTCTCTGTGTTGAACTCGGACACACCGACCTGTCTCTTTCGGTCAAACCGAACAATTTCGGTGCCACCGAAGAAAACAACTCGGTGTTACCGATTTCAAAACAGAGAAAACAATTTGTCATCTGCATCCTGCATATTTGTTCCAGCTCCACTCAATGATTCTTGTCCTCTACCTGCATCACATTCTATATGCTGCTTTGTTATGTGACTCAAGGACCAAACCTATTCGACTCACACTCCAGAAGGACCCTTCTTGGAAATTGATGTCAAAGGGGGAGAGAGAGATCACATCGAAGCTTAATCACATCAAAGGGGGAGAGTGCCTAATCACATCAAAGAGCCCCAGATGCTTGGTATTCAAGAGGAGAGAAGTCACATGTCTTTAAGAGGGGAAAGACAGTTTGTGTTATGATTATTGTTGTGATTATTGTGCTCTGATTTGTTTTTCTCTGATTTTCTTTTCCCTATATTCTCCCATTATCCAATATAAGATTCAGGGGGAGAAAGACTTCTAAGGGAAGAAAATCTTTGAATTCATTGCATATCTTTACCTTTTGGGACATGTCTATATCCAATAGAGTACCTAGTACTCACTCTCTACATGTCATCCCAATCTTGGTACTCATGTGGTTTGTAGTTCTTGCTCTGTTTAGTAGATGTCTCTGTGTTATCCAACCTTGTTTACTCAGGTTCATCTCTTACAAAGCCAGCTCAAGACCACAAGGTAAGTATATGCAACACACTCATGTGCATGATGATCTCTTGCTGATGTACATGTTGTTTGCAAGAAGGACTCATGAAGATGATGGTACATTTCCTATATTCACATCATTTGCTCTGATGCATATAGCCAAGATACATGTAACTCATTGCTTGCTCTATCATGTTTATGCATGCACATGCTCTTATATCCTATATTTACATGATTGCATACATGTAGGGGGGGAGCCTATGCATGTTACATGCGTTCCCAAAGCTTTACTTGCTATTCTCTATATCTTTATCTAAAGCTTTGATGTATGTTGTCATCAATTACCAAAAAGGGGGAGATTGAAAGCACAAGTGCTCCCTGGGTGATTTTGGTAATTAATGTCAACATATCTCTTGTTGGACTAATACTTTTATCTAGTATATTTCAGAAGAGTTCAACAGTGGAGTGACGTGGACAAGAAGATGTGGAACCCCTTCAAGATGCTAAGGACAGAAGATTGGCAAAAGCTTAAAAGCTCAAGACTCTACATTTTCATTTTAGTGATCCAAGATCACATTGAGTCCATAGGGAAGCCAATACTATTAAAAGGGGATGAGGTGTTGCTTAATGACTTGCTTGCTCAAAGTGCTTAGTCATATGTTCCAAAGCCCTCAACAACTTTATCATATCCACATATGTCCCAAACCAAAAGTCAAACTCGGCCCTACCGATTTGATCTATCCGGCGCCACCGAGTTCACTTGACATAGCCACCGCCAGAAACCCAAATTAGTTTGGTCTCAACGATGGGATCTCGGTATCACCGAGATGGCCTTGCAAACTCTCTGTTGCCTGTTGCAATTATTTCGGTCTCATCGAGATATGCAATCGGTCCCACCGAGTTTGCTTGACCAACTCTCGGTTTAGCTTATTACCAAAATCGGTCCCACCGAGTTTGTATAATCGGTCAAACCGAGTTGAGGTTTTACCCTAACCCTAGCACATCGGTCCCACCGAAAAGCCAAACGTTCACATTTTGAACTAAATCGGTCTGACCGAGTTTCTCGATTCGGTCTCACCGAGTTTGGTAAATTGTGTGTAATGGCTAAATTTTGTGTGGAGGCTATATATACCCCTCCACCCACTCTTCATTCATGGAGAGAGCCATCAGAACGTGCCTACACTTCCAGCATACATTTTCTGAGAGACAACCACCTACTCATGTGTTGAGACCAAGATCATTCCAACCACAAGAATCTTGATCTCTAGCCTTCCCCAAGTTGCTTTTCACTCAAATCATCTTTCCACCAAATCCAAATCCGTGAGAGAGAGTTGAGTGTTGGGGAGACCATCATTTGAAGCACAAGGGCAAGGAGTTCATCATCAACACACCATCTATTACCTTTTGGAGAGTGGTGTCTCCTAGATTGGTTAGGTGTCACTTGGGAGCCTCCGTCAAGATTGTGGAGTTGAACCAAGGAGTTTGTACGGGCAAGGAGATCGCCTACTTCGTGAAGATCTACCCTGGTGAGGCAAGTCCTTCGTGGGCGATGGCCATGGTGGGATAGACAAGGTTGCTTCTTCGTGGACCCTTCGTGGGTGGAGCCCTCCGTGGACTCACACAACCATTACCCTTCATGGGTTGAAGTCTCTATCAACGTGGATGTACGGTAGCACCACCTATCGGAACCTAGAAAAAATCTTCGTGTCTCTAATTGCGTTTGCATACTCCAATCCCATCCCTTTACTTTCTTGCAAATCGCATGCTTTACTTTCCGCTGCTCATATACTCTTGCCATGCTTTCTTGAAATGTATTGTGAATGTTTAAACTTGTGCTAAAACTCCACCTTAACTTGAAGAACTTAAAAACTGCTACTTTTCTTTGTTAAGGGTCTAATCACCCCCCTCTAGACACCTGTTCTCGATCCTTTCACTTGTACGTGTACGTGAGGCTCCTGCCGGTTGTCGTACTCATCGACATGCAAGTCATGAACTTATTACAAAACATGATCATCTCATACATCAACATATATCACATCATATCTTGACCATATCACATCACAACATGCCCTGCAAAAACAAGTTAGATGTACTCTACTTTGTTGTTGCAAGTTTTACATGACTGCTACGGGCAACTAGCAAGAACCGTTCTTACCTACGCAAAACCACAACGGTGATTATCAAGTTTGTTGTTTTAACCTTCTTCAAGGACTGACCGTAGTCAAATTTGATTCGACTAAAGTAGGACAAATCACTAAAAAAAATACACTTCCGTGATGATACGTGTTTGTCACAGTAGGTCACGTTTTCTGTCATGCATGTACATCCATGAAAAATTAATGACAGAATCAAAATAGTCATACCTGTGCTGTCGTAGAATTGTTCCATGACATTACCAAAATTATCATCACGGAAGTGTCCACTTCCATGATGATAAATCACGCGTCATGGAAGTGCTTTCGTCAAGGGTGACTGACACGTGGCATCCACCGTAACGGAACACTGTTAAGCTATCAGGTCCTGTTTTGGATCCGATAACCCGCTAATAGCCCGTAACAATGAGGATTTTCCACGTGTAAAATTCTCATTGGCCGGAGGATACACGTGTTGGCTTACCGTTGGGACAGATGTCATCCATTCATTGGACAGGAGTCGCCTATGATACTTCGACACATGGCACGACCCAATAGAGGCCCATTCCAATGAAAAGGCCGGCCCGTTTGACTTGGTGAAAAGGTAACGGGCCGGCCCGTGGAAAGCCTCTTAACGGCATGTTCGTATATAGCCCATTTACGGCCCGCTAACTCATGGCCCGTTATGGCCTATCTGAATTAAGCCCAGTAGCTTCATCTGGGCCTTCCAATATGATTCCAGCCCGTTGTAACTTCCGGCCCATGTATGGCCCATGATGTCTTTGGGCCCATACGAGACCATTTGTAACTCTTGGCCCATTAACGGCCCGTGGTGAATCTAGCCCGCAATGAACAGTGTACCCCTTTATACCCATTAACGGCCCATTATTCCATTGGGCCGTTTCCAACCCGTGTTATCTTTCAGCCTTCTCAGGGCCCATTTATTCTTGGGCTCATTTCCAGCATTCGGTTACTTACGACCCGTCATTGGCCTTTTCTGCTTGTGGGCCAAATTCAGCCCACGATTACAATCGGCCTGTTTGCGGCCCGTTACTTCGTTGGGCCATTTTCATAACGTCATCAAATACGGCCGATTAATGATGGCCTGTTATTGTTGGCCCATGAACGGACGATTCCAAATCTAGCCTGTTTACGGCCCATAATGCGGTCTGTTATTGGCCCATGTTTGGCCTATCGATCATACAACACGTAGAAGGCCCATTGATGCTACGACCCGTAGAAGGCCCATTCTTTCTACGGCCCTAAGAAGGCCCATTGTTTCTACGGCCCATAGGAGGCCCATGGTAACTACATTAAATATGTAGCCCATGGTTATTGTGGCCTAGTTTTAGAAAATAGGTTATTGCGGCCACTAGCAAACCGCGGAAAAAGAACAGCACTGACTACAAGCAAAGAAATAAAAAGACAACAAGGAAATAAATAAGCAAGCAACTTACGCTAGGCTATCGCGGCTATTACACATATTACATCCACTGGGCATCAAAGTTCGCCACCAGTGCAAATATAGGGAACAAAGCAGCATATCATATACACTGGTTGTCAAAGTTGGCGACCAGTGCAAATAAACGCCACAGCAAAACAAGTCCAGAACTGAAACCACTTTAGAAGATCTCAAGAAACAATATCCTGGGTACCCATAATGCTGGCAAGATGCTTAGCAAGCTTATTAACTTCCTCTTGTTTGGCACTTAAATCCTCCAGCGCTTGCTGTTGCACCAGAAAGTATGCATCTGAATTCTGCAGGGACTTCCTCAGTCCTTCAGCTTCCTGTCGTAGCACATCTGATCGATGTCTTTCAACTTGAAGTTGAGACTCAAGAAGACGAACTGATTTAGGCAGCGAGTTCGAAGAGCTTGTGCTAGCAGTAGTGGCCAGTAACTCGAACACTGCATCAAGACAGGACTTTTGGGTTCTCTCACTGTCGTCAAGGTAGTTTTATTAGCTTTCTTGGAGACCAACAGGGATGTCTCACTATCTTGAACCTTATCTGCATTACTTACTTTACCATTGCATAACGGGGTATTGTTCTCCAATATTTTGTCTGCATTCTAAAAGAGAAACAAGCAGACACATCATAGGTTTACCATGTTGTATATGAAACTCATTTTGGTAAATCAGTTCAGTAGTAAAGTGCACAGGATAACAGCATGAAACAAACATATATCTATGTACCATGGTCACTTTATGGTCTATATCATTCTAGTTTTGTTGCCAAATCAAGATAGAGACACAGTTCAAATAATATTTGTTCAAGACAAAGCAGAATAGACAGAATATAAGTGTGGGAAACTATAGAGCAATAACAACACTTGTAATGTGCATGACATGAGAACATAACTGTTTATTCACTTGAAAATGAAACCAACATAGAGCAAGCTACAAAAGCAAACCAGTTAAAGAAACAGGTTTAAAACATACCTGTTGTGCCATTGGAGTTTCAATTCCATCCTTCAAATTTGAAAATAGTTGGTCTGAGTAAATACAGTGATGCAAGAGCAAAGGAGTATGAACCATAGCTACAGAACCTGACCTGAGAACAATTCTTCTTCTCCTTTAAGCGTTGAGTTGGGATTCAGAGTGGTGGTCCTCGTGCTTTGGGCACTGCAGTTCCCTTACTAACTGCTCGTGTTTGGGTGCTCTGTGGTGGAGACGGTGCTGTGTCAACTGGAACTGGGTTACTATCTGCTGGGGTTGGGGTTAGAAGGGGTGTAGCTGGTTCTCTGTCCAACTAGGTAGGGGTACAGTCTACGAGAGTCTGGGTTATGTGTGGTGGGGCTGGTTCTTGGGCAAGTACAACCGTGGTTCTATCTGCATCAACTGGTAGCACTATGTTTTCTGAAGACCGTGTTGTTACTCCCTTAGATACTGCCATCACCCTCTCCAATTCAAATGGCTGATAAAAAAGAAAAGTAATTGAATGTACAGACATTGTATGATAGACAGGTGCAATGGATAGTGGGGAATAAAAGAGGGCATGAAATAATTCACATTTATGTTGTCTAACCAAACATGATAGCATGACACAATTTCACATATATGATGGCTAACTAAACAGGATAGCATGACACAATTTCACATTATGATGGCTAACTAAAAAAGATGGAAAGACATAGTTCAAAATATGATGACTATGTAAACAGGATGACATGATATAACTATATAATGTGTTTATTAAATAGGTTGGCATGCCATAATTCACATACATGCCACCTATGGAAACATGATAGCACGATATAATTCCCGGATAGAATGACATAATTCAAAATATGATGACTGTAAACACTAAACAGGATGAGATGATATAACTATATGATGTCTTTATTAAATGGGTTGCCATGCCATAATTCAGATAGATATTGTGTATGTAAACATGATGGCATGATATACTTCAAATATATGATTTATATAGTAAGCAAGTAAGCAGATGGCAATACATATATGATGTAAAAACTAAGCAATGCAAGACAACATGCATGACATGGGTAATATAACCCTGCCAAGTTTGAGCATAGACCTCAGGGGGGAAATAGGACTGGTCATCAGTCTCTGAATCCTCCTCTGAGGAGCTCTCTGTATCCAGCAAGATGTCTGCTTCAGCAGGTAGCATTGTTTGCTCTGAATACCTTGTTTTCACTCCAGATACTTCCATCACCGCTTCAAATGGCTGATGCATAGGAAGAGTAGTTGAATATACAAACGTTGTCGACAAATGGAACACGTAATACAAAAAAATGATAGCATGATATAATTCACATACATGATGATTGGCTCAACAACATGGCATTGCATAATTCACATATATAATGCCTTTGCAACAAGATAGCATTGCATAATTCATATATATATAATGCCTTGCAACAAGATGGCAGTGCATAATTCATATATATGGTAATTAGACACTAAACAGGAGGCATTCACACAAAGCATGTCTAAACTAATCAAATGACATAGCAATGCAAGACACCATACGCACGATATGAGCAACTTAACCCTGCCAAGTTAGAGCATACACCTCGAGGGGAAATAGGACTGGTCATCTGTCTCTGAATCCTCCTCTGAGGAGCTATCCGTAACCAGTGAGATATGCACTTCGTCAGATAGCATAGTCTGCTCTGAAGACCTTGTTTTCACTCCACAATTTTCCATCACCGTGTCAAATGGCTGATGCACACGAAGAGTAGTTGAATGTACTAACATTGTTGACAAATGTAACACGTAACGAAAAAAGGATGGTCTGGTATAATTCACATATAAGATGACTGGCTAAGCAGGATGGCATTGCAAAATTCACATATATGATGCCTGGCTAAACAAGATGGCATTGCATAATTCACATAAACGATGAATAAACTAAACAGATGTCATTCACACAAAGCATGTCTAAACTAAGCAGGTGACATATTTGATGTATAAAGTAAGCAATGCAAGGCACCATATGCACCATATAACCAACATCAGCATGCCAAGTTAGAGCGAAGACCTCAGGGGGTAAATAGGAATGGTCTTCTCCTTCTGAATCCCCCTCATAACAGATATCTTCCTCTCCATTACAATCCGAAATGGGTGGAGGGGGGACTGCCTTTGCGCCATGCAAGGCTCGTCTCTTTTTCTCTATATGTTCAGTTCCATTGTGTACAATAACTGACATGCATAGGAATAAAACATAGTGAGATTATGTAAGGAGTGGATGCAGAAATCCAGAGTGATGGTAGCAACCTGTGGATAGACCCAAAACCAATGATAGCAGGCAGATAATGGCTTCAGTTAAAAAATACAGATAATGGCTTCTTTACTGTTTGTTTCCCACCCAACATGAAACTCATGGTAGACAGCAGAGATTAACCAGATAGTAGATAGATACTATTGATTGCAGCCCCGATATGTACCCCACAACCATTTAAAAACTCAAGTTTGACCATTAGTTTGGAGTTGAGTCTAATAGGTGAAAAGCACGATAAAGTAGCATGTAATATTAAGCGATGCATAACGTAAGCAGACACGAAAGAGTGCGACCTCTCTTGCGGACCCGTGTAGTCCTCGAGGTCATCTGCTCGGTTGATGATGGTAATGCAGTAATCATGGCTGCCGGCAGCGTGGAAGAAGATCTGGGGCGGCGAATGACAGTCTGGAGGCCGGATCCCTGTTGTGCTGGACCCTTCTGTCATTGGAGCAGCTGAGCTCGGGCGGACGATGGCGCAGCAGGAGCGGGACAAACCACACAAGGTTTTCTTTGACAACTATCTGTAAGAGAATAAATTCTACAAGGGCTCGTTTGAATTGGAGGATTCTAACAACGCATGGATAGGAAATACACAGTAATAGGATAGGAATGCACGTGCAAAACAGAGAATTTAAAAACACAGGATTTCTGCCAATCTGGGTGTTTGGTTCACAAGAATTGGAAGATCACAGGATGCAAAGAAGCATGGTGAGATTAAGTCAAACCACAAGAAAATGTACGGTTATAATGCTATTAAGCTACTATCTCTTAGTCTTGTCCTTCATGAATAGGAATTTGAAAAGGAGGACAAGTGGAAATTAAAATCTGACGGTTTTTCTTTCAAGGAGACACTAAAGGAACAAATCCTACAGTTTTCCTTTGCTCCATTCCTTTGAACCAAATGCATGAATAGTAGTACCATAGGAAACTTTCCAATTCCTATGTTTTTCCTTCACTTTTCCTTTCAAGCACTGGGGATTCTAGTAGGCAGGCTTGAGCTAGGAAAAGGTACACTCAAAAAATGTTTTTGTGCTACTTGCCTACTTCTACTACTTTGGTCCCAGGCCACTGCCGTACTAGCTCAACTCCCAGGCCCATCGATAAATGCACAACTCAAACACGCAGAGATAAATAATGATGGCGTTCAAGAGAGTCCATCACGGATAGCTAAGTTGCCTGGTTCACTGCTTGTCATATAGTAGGAGGAACTAATCGTATTTCACGTTACAGCGTGTGCTCAGTGGACAATATATATAACATGTAGAGTAAAAAAGAGATGCAACAAGTGTACAACCTCTTTGGCGAAGCCATGTCGATCTCAGCATGATTGGGTTGGTCGGTGAGGATGATCCGGCTGACTTGGCTGTCGGTGGAGGGGAATAAGATCTTAGGCATCTTGAGATGGAGCCCGGGGTACTGCTCCGCTGTGATGGAGGGTTTCGTCGTTGGAGCAGCTCCGGTGAGTTGTACGACGCCGAGGCTGAAGCACGACAGGAGAGACAACGTTAACCTGAGTGGAATTCTAATAGCATCTCCAATAGATGACATAAAAATACATAACCACAAAGTGCTAGATGTAAAATACGTCAGCCGCTCATCTCTGAACTTAACTGTCGAAACTAAATTTTGCTGTACTGTCGAAACTGAATTTACTGTCGAAACTGAACGCACTAGCTAGTAGCAGAAAAGCAGTAGCAGCAGCAGCGCGTGCGAGAGCCGGTCGACTGAATTTTTCATCTCTGGTCAGTCGATTTTCCAGCCATTGGATACGAAATCAAGGGCCTGCAGTTCAACTTCAACCTCCACCCCCCTGAGCCGCCGGCCACCACCGACCAAACTGCCGCCCTCCGCCACCCGCGGCCAGCGGTGCGCTACCCCGTCTGCCCCGAATCCACTCCCCACCGCCGGTCCGCCGCCGCCCCGGCCATCCCTCTAGGCCACCTCGTGCCGAGCTTTTTCTCCGGCGTTCCCCATGCCACCGCCCCACCACCTCCTGCGACCACCGCCCCCACCCTGAACCCTAAGATAGATATAGGGGTACCTCTCCGGCGAGCCCCCCTCCCCGCTGCGGCTGTTCTTCCTTAACTCCGGCGAGCCCCCCCCCCCACCCCCTGAAAATCGACTGACCCGAAAGTCGATTCAGTCGACTGAAGTGTAGCTAAATCGGAGCAGCATCGCAAGCAAGAGCAAGAGCGAGAGCAGCAGCGCGAGCAATAGCAAGAGCAGACCAAGCAGGGGACCGAGAGCAAGAGCAGAGCAGCAGCGCGAGCAAGAGCTAAAGCAGCAGCAACTCCTACTGATGTGGACGCCGCCGCCGAGGGAGCGACGCCGTGGAGGAAATGGCCGGCGACGCCGCCGTGGATGGAGCCGCGACGTGTCGGCTCGGGACCGAGCGCCGGCAGCACCATGAGATCGAATCAAGAAGAAAATGCGGCGATTAGTGTACAACCTCTTTGGTGGCGCCGATTAGGCCTCAGCTCCATCCGAGGAAACGGTGATGATGATGCTCTTCCGGTGGTGCAGGTGAAGACGGCGGTGTGGGAATGGAGGTGGCGCGAAAGACGAGGGGAACGTCGGGGCAGCTCCTTGGAGGTGGAGACGGGGTGGCTAAACTGGCGGGACGACGAGATCGACAACGGACCCTCATCCGGTACGGTGGATGACGGATGTCGAGGTGTTGTTGTGGATGACGTCGTCGGGGAAGAGGCTCCGGCTGGGTGGCGGACGGAGGAGGGTGTGGGGCTTCGCGGGTTTTCGCGGCCTCGGTGTACGAATGGGTGGGCCGATGGGATGGGAGTGGGGCGCGGGTTGCAATTTTGGAATGGCAGGGCGCGGGTTGAGATGGAGGGAGTTGTCGGGGCACAGCGAGACAAAGATATATCTTAAATATTTCGGGGTAACAAGGCGCGGGTTGAAATTTCCGGACAAGCCCAACGTGTACTGTACCAAATCAATTCGCACTTCCGTCGATGAAAAAACAAAAAGAAATCAATTCGCAGCACACAAGAGAGTCTAGTCCCGTCTACTGTACCAAATCAATTCGCACTACAAATGTCATTCAAAACTTTGAATTCATGTTATGTTCAATTAAAATATTTCGCTACGTGTATAATGCATGCAACCTGCTACTCAAATGAACGTTTTAGTGCATTCCAAATGTATATACTACCGCCTCAATATGAACTAAATTTGAATTTGTTTCTCTGTTTGAATAAGATCTACAATGATGATTGTTGTGAAGTCAAACCATTTGCATTTGTTTCTCTATTTTAATAAGATCTACAATCATCATTATTGTCAAGTTAAACCATCGTTTGTGTATTATCTTTACAGCACACCACATGATTACTCTCGAGTTAGATATGAACTATGTGTACTATATGAACTCGAACTCGATTTTTTGAATCACTTTATGTTGATTTCAAATCACAGTACATTTCGAGCTCTAGCTAGATGTTCATAATCTAAACCATGTCTCATATGTATAATGTGTTTATCACATAATGTATGGTGCCCCGCCCCCTACGCCTACAAGTAGTTAGATGTGAGTTGCAAACACCACACATTACCACAAATTCAAATAAAATGTGAGATTGTTCGATATATAGTATTGTTTGGATTGTTCGATATTTAGTTGTAAGCTGCAAACGCCACACATTATCACAAATTCAAATAAAATGTGAGATAGTTCGATATATAGTATGGTTTAGATTGTTCGACATTTAGCTGTGAGTTGCAAACGCCATGCATTATCACATTATATATGGTATAACATGTGCAAAACCACAACACGCGTATCACCGCTATATTCATGCATGCATGTGTTTATAACACTATGATCTCCTATTCAAATATATGAATCCACTTTCATACAAATTATGATCTTTGTTAGTCTCTTACACCCACACAATCCTCTAACCTTCTGAACTAGCAACACTGCTTTGAATCCCAAAAGACCTTACCACCAAAGCCACATGACATGATTATGATTTAAATCCCAATGACTTCCATGAAAAAAACACGGCATGCTTGTCACATGAATGCAGGAATGTATTAAAGGTTATTTTCCTCTCGTTAAACATAACGTGGGGGTGGTGTAGCTGGTTAGCCTGTTCGCTCATCAAACTTGAGGTCTCGTGTTCGATTACTACACTTGAGCATAATTTTGTTTTTGTTCGACTTCTTTCTTCCACCCAATGACAGGTAGGCCCCGCATGACAGAGAGAGAAAGTGATCTGGGTCGGTGCCAGGAGGATTCTTTGACTAGTCAAAAATGGATGGATACGGAGTGAAAGTGCAACTATCCCTGGGTGGTTTTGGTAATGATTAACAACATATAGCTCATTGAACTAATGCCATTACAAGATAAATATTTCAGGAAAGTTCAATGATTGGCATGGCATGGATAAGGAATGTGGACCCCTCAAAATGCTAAGGACAAAAGATTGGCTCAAGCTTCAAAGTCCAAGACTCTACATTTTACTTCTAGTGATCCAAGATCACATTGAGCCCATAGGAAAAGCCAATACTATTAAAAAGGGGTGAGGTGTTTCTTAATGGCTTGCTTGCTCAAAGTGCTTAGTATATGCTCCAAAGCCCTCAGCCACTTTCTCATATCCACATATGTCCCAAACCAAAATTCAAACTCGGCCCCACCGATTTGATCCATCCGGCGCCACCGAGTTCATTTGACATAGCCACTGTCAGAAACCCTAGTCTTTTCGGTCTCACTGATAGGGATCTCGGTCTCACCGAGATGGGATTGCAAACTCTCTGTTTCCCTTCGTGACGTTTCGGTCTCACCGAGATGAGCGATCGGTCCCACCGAGTTTGCAATGCAAACTCTCTGTTTCCCCTTCGTAATGTTTCGGTCTAACCGAGACGAGCGAATCGGTCCCACCGAGTTTGCCTGACCAACTCTCTGTTTGTCTATTACCAAAGTCGGTCCAACCGAGTTCGAGTAATCGGTCCAACCGAGAGTACGTTATGCCCTAACCCTAATGATATCGGTCCCACCGAGTTGACATGTCGGTCCCACCGAAAATCCTAACGTTCACATTTTGAACTAAATCGATCTGACCGAGTTTTCTGATTTGGTCACACCGAGTTTGGTGATTTGTGTGTAACGGTTAGATTTTGTGTGGAGGCTATATATACCCCTCCACCCACTCTTAATTCGTGGAGAGAGCCATCAGAACGTGCCTACATTTCCATTACCCATTTTCTGAGAGAGAGCCACCTACTCATGTGTTGAGACCAAGATATTCCAATCCAACCATATGAATCTTGATCTCTAGCCTTCCCCAAGTTGCTTTCCACTCAAATCATCTTTCCACCAAATCCAATCCTATGAGAGTGAGTTGAGTGTTGGGGAGACTATCATTTGAAGCACAAGAGCAAGGAGTTCACCATCAACACACCATCTATTACCTTTTGGGGAGTGGTGTCTCCTAGATTGGTTAGGTGTCACTTGGGAGCCTCCAACAAGATTGTGGAGTTAAAGCAAGGAGTTTGTAAGGGCAAGGAGATCGCCTACTTTGTGAAGATCTACCCTAGTGAGGCAAGTCCTTCGTGGGCGATGGCCATGATGGGATAGACAAGGTTGCTTCTTCGTGGACCCTTCGTGGGTGGAGCCCTCCGTGGACTCGCGCAGCCGTTACCCTTCATGGGTTGAAGTCTCCATCAACGTGGATGTACGATAGCACCACCTATCAGAACCACGACAAAAACATCTGTGTCTCCTATTGTGTTTGCACTCTCCAAACCCTTCCCTTTACATTCTTGCAAGTTGCATGCTTTACTTTCCGCTATTCATTTACTCTTTGCATGCTTGCTTGAGTTGTGATAAGATTGCTTGACTTGTGCTAAGTTGTTAAAATCTGCCAAGAACTAAAATTGGGAAAAGGTTAAGTTTTTATTTAGTCAAATAGTCTAATCACCCCCCTCTAGACATACTTTCGATCCTTCACGGAGCTATACGATCTCGTAGTGACCGTATAATCACCTCATCACATATACGCTGCAGCCTCGGCGCTTGTTTTCTAGGGTTTGCACTCTTCACACTCTCTCTCCAGTATATATATACATGTCGGAGCCTCATCGCTTGTAGTTGCTCTCTTCACACTCTCTCACCCTCACCAGATCCAAACAAGACTTCGTTGGCCTCTCTCTCTCTCCCCCTCACTGCTGGTCAAAGAGCCGGCAGGATCCGTCCGCCGGGAAGGGAAGGAGGATTAACGCTGTCGCCGTCGGTGAGGAAGGGAATCCATTACCGGCGCAGTTGTTCTCTTTCACCCAGCGGCGGCGCGGGAGGGCCTCCGACCCCTTCTTCCTTGCCGCCGTACATAGTGTGGGCCGAACGGCCTCCGGTCGCCCATCGAACCCCACCCGAAGAACCTTAAGGTATAATTTACTTATTCCACATGCATTGCTCTAGCTGCATGTGGGCTTTTTCCGCTTCTACACTTGAATCTAGGTGTTGGATCAAACAGGAAAGTAGTGGGGAAAGTTGTATAGCCTGAATCTAGGACGTGGTTCAAAGAGGAAAGGAAGGGGGAAAGTACTAGTACAGACTGGCTATCCAGCACCTACGTTGGTCGAAAAGGGGAAACAATGACAAACGCAGTACGCACATCTGTAATGAACTGATCTTTTGTTTTGGGGGATAAGGCTGTAGAGTTTGAGCGGGACTAGATTTGTTGCGCTCACATAGGGAAAGGTGTCTAAAGATAACAAAACTGGGACCAACACAAATATGCTCCTTGGTTGTTTTTGTTCTTTGTTACATCAGACTGTGCATCACCCCTTCATACATCGGTAGATGCACATGGTGCTGGTGCGTCCGCTGTTCCGTGCAACTCTTTAGCTGTTGTTAATCTAAGGCCCTGTTTGGTTAAAAACTCCCCAGTCCCTACCTGCTTGGTTCCAGGGACTAAACATGGACTATATGTTCTTAAATGACATGCTAAAATACCATGTTACCCCTAGTAATGAACTAACAGAGACAAGCTGCGATGCGGGGCAGGGGCAACTGTTGGAAAAAGTCCCAAAAAGACTCTCCCTCGAGGTCTTCTTTCTTTAGTCCCTAAAAGTCCCTCCTGTTTGGTATAGATGGGACTGACACGGGATTTTTTTAGTCCCTACACCAAAATGTCCCAGTAAACAAACACCCTCTATTAATGCCGCTGGAAAATTGATGCAATGCCATAGTTAAAAGCAAATTACATGTTTAACAAATTTTATTGTTAATATAATCTCTCTGTTAATATTAATCAATGCCACCATTTGTGAAATGCTATTGTCTTGCTTTCCTTCCCATTTAGATAAGTTAGATGCTTCTTTTTGTTGGCTTCTATGTCATCCACCGTTATTGACCACTAGTTGTTTCCTTTGCACCTCTGTGTAAACAGGGTTATCTACTTCACTTCATTGCTATTGTGACCTTTTGTTGCACTGCACAAAACACTTTTGTTTTAAGAGTGTTTTGTGCAGTTCAACCAAAATGTCACACCGACAACGTTGCTTGATTGCTAGATCTTAGTGGAACTGCACAAGAGGAGATCTTACTTCCTATCCATGTTGGCAAATTTGGTTTAGATCTTCTTCTTGTGAGTCATTTGAACTCCGCATCATGAGAGGTCAGTACTAGCCTTCTTTCACATGATTGTGCAGTGTGCTTTCATATGTTGTGCTACTTGTACGCTAATGTTGCTTGATTTTAGGGAACTGCACAAATGGAGACAAGACTTCCAATCTGCATGTGCACCGTAATATCCCATTGAGGTAAGATAAGGATATTTCACAACTGTTGGCCTGTATTTTGCCACTTTCATCTGAAAATTAAAGTCGTTGTTTAGTGCTATACTTGTGCTCCCTAATTGACATGCCAAATCTTACATTGAAGGCGAAGCTTGTCTGTTATTGAACCAAGTGATGAAGGGGAAGAACAAGCGGAAGAAAAACAAAAATCAACTCCCGGTGCTGTAATGAAGCACTGGAACTGTGATGACACAAGTAATGATATAGTTTTGCATCTTAATTTATTGCTATGGCTGGAACGAGCAATTGTTTTGCCACTGATTTAATGGCACTCTTAATGTAATATGTAATTATCTGTACTTGTGCAAACAGGGATCTTCTTTGAAGATACTATATATTTTAGTGGAACTGCACAAGAAGATGTTGGAAACATTAAACTAATCGAGGAGTATATAGTAAGCATGGCAACCACAGTAGATAACAACAGATGGTTCCGAAGAAGTGCTTGATCTGTATGCTCTACACAATAAGCCTCCTTACAAAGGTTGGTACTCGCCCACGGATTCCATCCATATGATTGAGCTTTGTCATCTCTATTGGTGTTGTGCTACTATTTCTGTCATGAGAAAGTGGTATTGTCCTTGAGAAGTGCTTCATCTATATTGTTTTAAATATTTCCTTTCCTTTTTTTCGAGCAAACAGGGATGCTAGCATTTAGTTGTCCTCTTGTCTTTGCACAACAGGATCATCCTCCTCTGAAGAAGAATATGGAGTACGTGAAGTGCCTAGTTCCGATTATGCCAGGATAAAGAAGCCAAGCCTCTCTTCTTAAGAAGGGAGCATTTGAAGGATGGTTACATTATTGCCCACAAGAACAAACTAACTTCAGCTCAGAAGGACTCACGGATCTGCATCTTTGTTGCTGTGATGGCCAGTACAGTGTTGTTTTACGATTCCTTCCGGTGAGTTCCATTTTTTTAAATGTGTGCACTGCATGGATCATGTAGGTTGACTGTTTAAACTGTCAATTCATAGTACAATTTGGTTTATACTAATCACTGTTGTTGTATTTATGCAAACAGGGTGCTCAGCTTGATTTCAATGGGAACTGCACAAAATGTTCACGAATACATCAAATATTCTTGAATCATTCATTTCCACCACAAGAAATGAGGTGACGATATGTTCAAGGCGTTGCAACATATAAAGGCGAAATCATACAAGCTACGCACGAATTTGGTTGATTTTGGTGGAACTGCACAAAAAGAACAGCTGGTTTATTTAGCACGAGGTGCCATGTCAATGTCCGAACTAATGGCAAACCCTGCCCATTCCACAATCGTAGGCATTTGATATTTTGGAATGGGAAAACCTTGTCAAAGTTTGCTCATTGATGTACGCAAAACAACACGCGTTTGACATTTTGGAATGGGACAACCTTGTCAAATTTAGCTCATTGATGTTAGTAAGAAGACATGCATTTGATATTTTCGAATGGGACGGCCTTTGCTGTTAGCAGCATCTATCGATTTTTCTTTATTCTTTATCTGTGAAGTAAATATTGGCTCTGACATGTGAATCGCTGAGACGCATAATCATCGATTGTTTTGAATGTTCTCTATGAATTGCCAGGCCTGTGTGTTGATTGCAATGTACAGGAACGCTAAACTTTGTACTCCCTCTGTTCCTTTTTACTTCACATATTAGATTTCTTTCAAGTCAGTTGATTTTACATGGTGAATGTTGATACTTTTTCTGTAAGATTGGTCAAAGTAGAGATACTTTGACTTCAGACAAAACTTATATGCAGACTAAAAAGGACCGGAGGGAGTACATGCGAAACTGCTGCAAACGAGGTGATCACCCTGGGAATAATGCTAGTACGTATTGTTTTGCATGTTCATCCAATGCCAGTGATACAAGAATTCAAACAAATCGAACTAAAACTACAAAAAAAAGACACATCCGTGACATTTTGGGTCGAACGACATTTTTTCTGTCATACTTATGACACTTCTATGACGATAATTGTGACAAAACCCGGTATCATCATAGATGTGGTGGGGTCCTACTTTTATGACAAAAAATCATGACAGAAAATGGGCTTTTCGTCTTGGGCGGGCCGGAGACGCAGCTGCATGACATTCTTTGGGCCGTCCATGACGGAAAAAACCGTGGTAGAAGCGAGGGCGAGGAAAATATCGGGGTGTTCCCGGTTACGGTGGGTGGTCGGGGCCGAGCGATGCGCGTTTCTCTCGTACACGCACGCGTGTGGGTGCGAGGCGTTGGGCTCGAACTGAACTCGAGCGAGGCGTTGGGCTCTAACTGAACCCGAGCGATTGCACTGCAGGCTACGCGTTACTGACCCCGAGCGATCGATCGATGGCTGTTAACTGAACCCGATCGAGCGATTCCTTCGCTACTGCTGCTAACTGAAGCCGATCGATGCTGCCTCTGGATGAATAGTGAGCGTTGATGGGGGGGTTTGGATGAACAATTCCCGGTGGGGGTGGATGAACAGGACCCTGTGGTGTTGCCTCTGGATGAGCAGTGAGCGTTGCTGGCGGGTTTGGATGACCAGTTCCCGGTGGGGGTGGATGAACAGGACCCTGTGGTGTTGCCTCTGGATGAACAGGACCCCGATCGATCGAGCCGGTTGGGGATGGATGAAGAGGACCCCGTGGAAGGCTGGATGAACAGGACCACCCCGTGGAGGGCTGGATGAACAGTAGACGATGGAGGGCTGGATGAATAGTAGCCCATGGAGGGGTGGTTGAACAGGAGCCCATGGAGAGGGCTGGTTGAACAGTAGCCGGTGGAATAGCGTGCGGTGGAGGATGGATGAACAGGAGCCCGTGGATGAACAGTCGCAGGTGGAGACTGGAGGAGGTTGACGGTGGATGAACAGTAGCCCGTGGAGGCTAGAGGGGGTCGACGGTGGAGATCAACAGTATCCCGTGGAGTCCCGTTTTGCGGTATGCCACACCCCTCCCGATGAACAGGACCCCTGTTTCGACCGTAGCGCTCCAACACAAGTCCATTTCCTCCGTTTTGCGGTACGCCACACCCCTCCCGATCAACAGGACCCCCGTTTCGACCGTAGGAGGTCCGTTTCCTCCATTTTGCGGTACGCCAGACCCCTCCTGATGAACAGGACCCCGTTTCGAACATGGCCGGTCGAACACAAGGCCGTTTCCTCCGTTCTGCGGTACGCCAGGCCTCGTTTCCATCGGTTGTTCTGTCCAAGCCCTCCCGATGAACACGACGACGCATTCCGTTCCGACCCAGCCGGTTGGCTCCCCATGAACATGACGACGACGCTGTTTCTCCGTTCCGACCCAGCCATGTACACGAGCCCTAGCCATACGTATGCGCGAGTAGGCCTTCGAGACCCTGCCCATATGTACCTACGTGGCCGTATTTTCTTTCTTGCACACTGGCCGCTGTACGTACGTGTACATGCTACGTGCGCGCCTCTACTACGACAAGTGCGCGCCTCTACATCGACCAGTATGTACGCACACATTTGCGACCAGAATGACAACGCTACGTACGCTTCGACCAGGTGGGTCCCGACTGTCAGGCACTTCCTTGCGTGCGAAGATGTAGCTGGTGGGACCCAACAGTCAGGGGGGCGAATCGTTTTTTTTGCCCGGACGCACTTCCTTGCGTGCGAAGATGTAGCTGGTGGATCCCAGCAGTCAGGGGGAAACATTTTTTTCGTGAAATATGGTGGCCCAATAGGTGGGTCCCCGCTCTCAGGTGGAGGAATAATTATTTTGCGCGTAATAAGGAGGCACTTCCTTTCTGCGGCCGTGGACCCATCTGTCAGCCTCTCCACGTACAGTACTCTTCCGATGGAAGTCGGTCGTTGACCACATTGACCACGCCGCGCTGAAAGCACCAAGGCGGTGGACGACGATGAGGCCTAGGAAGGGGACGACGCGGAGCCAGGGAAGACGTGACAGTTGATGCCCACGCGGAGAGGAGTACGAGGGTTCACTGGTTCGGCTGCGGTGTGAGGCTGCCATCGCCGCAGAATAACAAGGGGTGTGGGTGAGTAGAGGGATGGCTGGCCAGCGGTGGGAGTAGTAGGGGCAGTGAGGCCTCCGCGGCATCGCAGCCGTCCACGGGAGGCAGGAGCACGAGGCACAACCGGCGCTGGTTTGGGCGGCTGGAGCAAGAAGACCAGACGTTGAAGAAGCACTACGGCCGTTGGATGGACATCGTACGGTCACTGGAGCTAGAATCGTGCATATTGACTAAGTTGACAAAGCCCTCCGTCCCCGTCAACTTAGTAGGCCCACAAGTCAGCCTCCCACTATACTGGGTCCCAGCTAGCAGGGGGAGTATTCATTTCCTTGTGCGTAACAAGGAGGCACTTCCTTGCGTGCGAAGATATAGCTAGTGGGTCCGAGCTGTCAGCGGCGGTAACGTTTTTTTTTGCGAAATACAGAGGCCCTTTCGGTGGGTCCCAGATGTCAGGTGGAGGAATCATTATTTTGCGCGTAATAAGGAGGCATTTCCTTGCGTGCGGTCGTGGACCCAGCTGTCGGCCTCTCCACGTACAGTCCACTTCAGATGCATGTCGGTCGTTGACCACATTGACCAGGCCGCGCTGAGAGCACCAGGGCGGTGGACGACGGCGAGGCCTAGGAAGGGAATGACACGGAGCCAGGGAAGACTCGGTAGTTGTTTCCCACGCGGAGGGGAGTACGACTGTACGAGGGTTTACTGGTTCGTCTACCATCGCCGGAGAATAACAGCAGGTGTGGGTGAGTAGAGGGATGGCTAGGCCAGCGATGGGAGTACGGTGGGGCGGTGAGGCCTGCGCGGCAGCACAGCCGGCCACGGGGAGGAGGGAGCAGGAAGTCCCGCCGACGCTTGTTTGAGCGGCTGGAGCAGGAAGAGCAGAGATTGAAGAAGCACGACGGCCGTTGGATGGACATCCAACAGTCACTGCTTGTGCGTCAACCTCTTTTAGGAAAGCCTCAAATCTGTGGAAAACAGCATACAGCCCATCTGCCATTATTTCTAATAATTTACAGCCCATTTGCTAATTCTTAAGGTTTTTTTGGAGCCCATATTCTTTTTGTTAGCATTACAGCCCATATTGTGGCCACGGTTAAAAAATTATACGAAATTTTGCATATTTCGGTGCGGTCCGAACTATTTTTAATCCCGAAATTTCGAGTCGCGTTCAAACTGATTTTAAAAATAAATATATATCAATATAAAATCCAATAAATTGTCCACACATAAAAATCAATGCAATTTAAAATCTTGAAATGAAAAAAAGAAATTTGAAACTAATTGCCGTTCGATGTGTTTAAAAATGTACAGCCCATTTCTCATTACTGATAGGCCATTTTCTCGGCCAGCCGAATGAAGCTCTCCTCGTCTTGAAAGATTTGTAGCCCAACAGGCCTAACAAAGCGACTTACTTGGCAAATCACAAAAAAACTGGGCTGTGGCGGTGGACCCAGCTGCGGCCGTGGACCCAGCTGTCAGCCTCTCCACGTACAGTACTCTTCCGATGGAAGTCAGTCGTTAACCACATTGACCACACCGCGCCGAGAGCACCAATGCGGTGGACGACGGCGAGGCCTAGGAAGGGGACGACGCGGAGCCGGGGAAGACGTGGCAGTGGATGCCCACGCGGAGAGGAGTACGAGGGTTCACTGGTTCGGCTGCGGTGTGAGGCTGCCGTCGCCGCAGGGCCTGGCTAGCGGTGTGAGGCTGCCGTCGCCGCAGGGCCTGGCTAGCGGTGGGAGTAGTAGGGAGCGGTGAGGCCTCAACGGCAGCACAACAGGCCACTGGAGGCAGGAGCAGGCGGTCTCGCCGGCGCTAGTTTGGGCGGCTGGGGCAAGAAGAGCAGCGATTGAAGAAGCAGCAGGACCGTTCGATTCAAATCCAACGGTTACTGTTGCTAGAATTGTTTGTTGACTAAGTTGACAAGCCCTGCATACGCGTCAACTTAGTAGGCCCACAGGTCAGCCTCCCAACCGGTGTGCCCCAGATGTCAGTGGGAGGAATCATTTTTTCGCGTAATAAGGAGGCAGTTGATTGCGTGCGGTCAGGCCAGCGATGGGGGTACGGTGGGGCGGTGAGGCCTGCGCGGCATCACAGCGGGCCACAAGAGGAGGGACCAGGCAGTCCCGTCGGCGCTAGTTTAGGCGGCTGGAGCAGGAAGATCAGAGATTGAAGAAGCACGTCGGCCGTTGGATGGACATCCAACAGTCACTGCTGCTAGAATCGTGTGTTGACTGACAAAGCCTTGCGTAAACAAGTCAGCCTCAAAATTTGTGGCGTGTACAACCCATTTGCTATTATTTTTATAATTTTTCCTCATTTTCTAATTCATATGGAATATATTGCAGCCCGTTTTCCATTTTTAGAATTGCTGCCCATTTTCAGGTCAGTACCAGGGTTAAAAAATTAACTAAATATGTGGGAAATTTTGAAAATTCACAAACTTTTGCTGGGGAACAAAATATTCTTAATCCAAAAAATAGTAGCCGTACTAAAACAAATTTAAAAATAAATTAGTACGATGTCATGTTAAATCCAATGAAATACTCTCTCCGTCCCAAAATTCTTGTCTTAGATTTGTCTAAATACTGATATCAAGTCACGTTTTGGTATTAGATACATCCGTATCTAGACTAATCTAAGACAAGAATTTTGGGACGGAGGGAGTATAAGATATCAGTGAAGAACAAAACAAAAAAAAAGAAACTAATATCCCATTTGCTATATATTTTTTGGAATTTTCAACCCCTTTTGATATTACTTTTAACAAACACCGACCATACTCTTTGGCCAGGCCGAAATGCATCCCTCCTCGTCTTGAAAGATTTGTAGCCCAATAAGTCGGAGAAAACAAATAGGCCTAGCTTGGGTATTCTTCAAAAAGAAATACTGGGCTACCTATTCTCCCAAAGAAAAAACTGCTGGGCTGGTCATGTTGTTAGACGGGCCACAGAGACCGCACAACCTAGTTATAGCCTGCTCCTCCGAATTACTACTAAAAAAAAGTTGTGCAATTCTGTCGTTAATTGACTATACATTGAAAATGATGTGGGTCCCAGATATCAGCAGGGTGGATTAGAGTAAAAAAACGAGGGGTTCATCTGAGTAGTAAAAGAGGCGCTTGCTTGTGTTCGGGAGTGGACCTGGTGGGTCCGTACTGTCATACTCACAACTACAGTCCTCTCCCGATTCACTATGTTAACAGGGACCGTTTTGAAAAAAAAAACTATGTTGACAGGGCCGGACGGCGGCGCCGCGGCGAGCGCACCAAGGCGGAGGATAAAGTGCTGTTGCCAATGTGCTGGGCTGGGTTGGACATTCTTATTGAAAAATGAAAATGGACTGGATCTATTTACGACGTTGACTACGATTTGCATGGGTCCACTGGTTGCAGGAAGAAAATGCTGGGAGAAAGAAGACTGGTCGCTATCTTTGCCGAAGAATAATATCGACTAAATGTAACGACACTATCATAGGAAATAATATCCTCCTGTTAAATTGTGAATTTAAAGAGCTGGTGCATGAGCATTTAGCTTTATTTATTTATTTACTTATTTATGTTTAGGGGACCATGAGCATGTACCTGGGCCGGATTCATGTGAGATCCTCCCTTCCAGTTAATTATGGGCTTCTCTATTGGGCCTTCATGAGTAGGCTGCATGTTATCAACAAGTGGAAAATGTGTTCCGTACGAAAAATAGTATGCGCTACGTACGGTACGGGGCACTAAAGGATCGAACCGTGTAACGACTTCCAAAACATTGTGTTTGTCATTCTAACAACACATTTATTCAACCAACAGACGAAATATACTACTGATTGTACATTGAAAACAGCAGCAACAACAACCAGGGCTGGGGGTGCAACAGAAGCAGTAAGCAGGACAGAAGAGTGAAGACGCAGCTCTCTCTTCCAAACCAAACATCAGCGATCATTACAAAAGGGCTACCAAAAAAGAACAAGTGTATGCATCAAACTAAATAAAGATCCTACTACACCAAGTGTACGCATCTAAATAACTAGCTCAGTTGTTACTATTTATTAAGCTGTGGAGATTGGCTGACGGCTTGAACCAGATGGGTGCCTGACGGGTGAAACTCCAGCCAGCAGGTCGAAGTCTGATACTTGCGACCCTCTCTCCTACTTTGGGCTGCAGAGCGTGGCGGCACATATCAGGGTATGTGCATGCAGAGACGCATGGTACGCTGTGTACACACAGTTTTGCCTGATGAACAAAACCGCGCTGCCATCATGATCCTTGCCGTCGATTATCTCCTGGTTAATCGGATAATTCAGTCTGACAAACAGAGAGCATGTACGAAGGCTACTTACCAACCTCCAGTCAAAAATTCCTGAAGGCCCAGAGAAGCTGGGATCCTGCTCAAAGACCTTGCAGTGACTGTGATTGCATTCCGCGAAACAACACGTCTGGTACGTGCGAACGATCATCAATCGTTCACCGTCGTCTGATCGAGCCAGGAACCACCTGCAACTGCCATGCCGCTTTTCTTTGAAAGGTTCTAGGATTAGGAAGGGTAGGGACACCAGGTGGCCTACAACATCATATCAAGTTGGAGTCAAATAACCCTAAAAAAAGTTGGAGTCAAATAAAAAAGGGTTCTTGATGTAGTCAATCTTAAGAACAGCATGTTATGAGCATGAATATTTTTTCAGTAAATGTTGACAGTAATATAAGCAAGCCATCATGATATCATAGGAAAGTAACATACTGCTATAACCGCCATTTGTAGCGATGACTGGAGTAGGCCAGCAACACGTCCAGTCATAGAAGGAGTCGACAACGTAAATGAAGCCCTTGTGTTCAATGGCATCAGAGAACCATGGAGGATGTATGATCCTGCGATGGACGTGCAGATTTATCCACTTACCGCAGTGACCTGTCAGATAGGCGAGAACGCGGTTGAAGATCTTGTGGGCACTTGGCAGATTACAACCTTGATAAAATCAAACTTGGTATCATGTTCGCTACTGTAAGATTCCGAGTATTCTGGGCTGCGGTGCCAAAGCAGTGAAGTGTTAATCGAAGGAAGGGGGATCAATCGCCGGGTGTAGACCTCCATGAGCATCCAACTGCCACGACCATCGACGAGCACCATCCAATACGTGCTCATGCCGACCCAGTACATACCGTTAATGTAGTTGAGGGTGACGGGGATCGGATCGCAGTCAAGGGGGTTGATGCTCGCCACCCTACGATCGTTATGCTGCGTGGCACACTGTTTTTCAAGATCGGGCGGCATCACAAGCAAGGAACTGTCTTAAAAAGCTCCAGCCTGAGGGCTTTGAGTAAACGGTACAGCCCCGACGAGCACGCGGCGAGCGGCATGGTACTGAGATTGTCCACACGCGAAACAATGAGCTTGATTACCTCTGTGGGGAGCGAATTCCAGCCACTCTTTCGGCGGACACTGCTCGGTTCTGCCATTGTTAGTGCTTGGTTTTCGGACGAGGGGGGAGGCGCCTTAGCGGGGATGGAAGATTGGACGAGGGGGGAGGCGCCTTAGCAGGGATGGAAGAGCGGACAAAGATGGAGAAGCGAATATCTGCTGCGGGAAGTGGACAGGTGATGATGACTACAGCATGCCGCTTGACTTACGAGACACATGCCAGCAGCGTAGGGTCATATCGAAGTCAGACAACTTGCTTGAGTGATCACAGTACTGGTACTCCCTACAGTACCTACTACTGTGCCCTAACTTGCTTGAGTAGAGTAGTAGTGGTCCGGGCCGGATGCTCACAGCGCGATGACCTGAGTTCGAATTCTGTCCTAAACTTTAGCTTTTTATATTTTTTTTTAATATATACTACTTCTTTCGCTACTGTACTGGCAGTGGAACCCATAGAGTACTTAGAATACAGGATTAAGGATGGATTTGTTTCTTCTTAACTTTCTGTACGAATCTGCCACCCTGCAAGTCATGTACACTGTACTCACAGTGGAACCCACAGAGTACTTAGAATACAAGATTAAGGATGCAGTTAACTTTTTATAGAGGGAGAATCATACACGCAATTAACTCGAATGGTTTGGACGTGACTCCATTATTCTCCAACGGCAACCGGCAAATTTCCTCCCATGGGCCGAGTAGGTTTCTCAGTTTGCATGCGGGTTTGATGGAGGCGAGGAGGTGTGTTCAGCCGGGCGTGCAGTGGACGGCGCAGTACTATTCGATTTGACAACTACAACTAGTATATTATAAAAAACAAAGAAGAGTAGTAGAGATAGAGATAAGAATAGAGACTAGGGAGGAGCACCATCTACGTCTTTGTGGGCTACTCCTGCGCTCCATTCGGCGGCCGCAACGTCCCCTACAGCCACTCCCTCCTACGCTCCATTCGGCGGGTGCTGTTGAAATTTGGGGAGCGCACTCTCGCGACTGCTAGCAGCGATGACTTCACCGACAACGACTTCTTCCTCGACCTCGGCAACCTCTTCCTCAACGACATGGGCGACAACCTCAACGCCAATGGTGCTGCTCCCGTTGCACCGTATGTGTTTTTGTCCTTCCTGTTCGAAATCGTGGTAGAATTCATGTTTCTAGTCTGTGTCCTAGATTCGATCTGTTCATCTACTATGCTAGTCCGCATGATTAGTTTAATCTCTGTTATAGCCTTCATGATTTATTTTGTGCTTATTCGGACTAAATCTCGTAGTAACTTGCTCATATATTCAACTGGCGGAACGTCCCCTACAGCCACTCCCGTTTCATGGACGGCCTGGTCGATGCCTCCAAGGAGCCCTTCGTCTACTGCTATGAGTGCCCAGTGCCGTTCTGGGGCTCGCCGGCAGACATCGTGCATCACCTGACGCAGGCGTGCGGCGATCACTACTGGCCCTTGGCAAAGAACATCAAGTACGAGACGTGCTACCCGTTCACCATGCTGGAGTCGCTGGAGGATCACCGCCGCCTGCTAGTCTCGGAGGAGGACGACAGCGTCTTCCTTTGATCGTGGGCACCGGCGAGGCCCGCGCAGGCCGCCGCCCCGTCTCTGTAGTGTGCGTCAGGGGTGACGTCGCTGACGCTGACACTGACACGAGGCCGATGTACGGGTGCGTGCTCACTATTACTACCCCACGGAGGTACGTGGGCGGCGACACTGGCTACGACAAGCTGACTTGGACTCTGCCAAGCTGGGACCTTCCCGCCAATGTGGACATGGAAGACGCACTGTATTATTTGACCCCCAACAATGTGCACGGGGACTCCAAGGAGGTTCACCTGGACATCTGCATTATCAAGTTAAATGTTGATCATTAGTCTTCGCTCAATGTAATCCGCTGTCTAAGCATGTGGAGACTTCCATGCATGATCTTGCTCTATTGGAGTATTGTGCATGAATAAAAGTGTATCCATTTATGGTTTAGTCTAGAATCTTCCATGTATGAATTTTTACTACAGTACTGGTGAAAGACTTATGATGAACCATTTCTTACATATCCTCTGCCCCCTTCCAAGTCATCCCGATTAAATCCCTCCGTCTAGGTGTATAAGGGCATGGTTAATACTTAAATAATATAGCCAACTGTTGACTATAAGAAAGTGCCATGTCATCTGTAGCCAACATGTATAACAATGGATACTCAAAAACTAATTCTTGAAGATAATTTCTTGCAAAGCACAATAAGAGTTATTTCTTCACAAGTTTTGGATGCAGGTTGAATAGTTGAACGCTTTTGTTTGCAAAAGATACCTTTTTTATCTATTTCACCCGGATGTTTGTGAGCTCTAGAGATGAAATAATATCCGAACAAACCTATCGATACCCGTTACACATGAGATGACCCCCACATCCTTTGTCAAAATAAACAACTCCCCGATCAATGCATTTCACTCTTCCGTGCAACGCACGGGCACCTTACTATAGATTAGTACGACCAAAAATTGAACTAACATTCTATATAGTACGATAAATGATGATGCATGTCACCTAAAATTATATCATTGAAAACTATATTCAAATACGAATCCAACGATATTGTTTTTGTTGACATGCACTAACATTTTGTCAGTTAAATCTTCAGTCAAATTCAATGGGGGATAAACCACGACCGATGTAGTACTAGTGTAGCGGCGCTGCACGGGAGTCTCACCCCGCTCGTGGCACGACAGTAAAGCCGTCATATCACAAAACCCAACCACTCCCAGTAATAAGTGGGCTGGTAAAATAAACGGACAAGCAACCATCACATCCCTCCGTCTTTTTTGCATTTCATCTCTCTGCATTTACTTTCTCCGGTTCATCCCGCACACTCGATCCCTAGCTACTACTCCTAGTATCCCTAGCTACTACTCCTAGGGCCAGTTCTTTTGGCGGCTTCCCCAGCTTTTCCCATAAGACTAGTCACAGTGGAGAGTAACATTCAGGTGCCTCACTCATTTATTTGGGCTTCTAAACTACTATTAGTAGTACCTCCGTCCAGGTTTATTCCTCACCATTGTAATTTGTGCTAAATTTTGACCAAAGATTTAACAGATAAAATGTTAGTGCATGCGACATGCACTGACATTTCATTAGTTAAATATATGATCAAAATTTGACACAGATTACAATGGGGACCAATAAACCAGGACGGAGGTAGTAGTTATGGGATTACTAATCTAGAAGCCTAAAAGAACTGGCCCCTGGTACTCCTACTAGTAGTAGTACTCAAGTTGGAATTCCAATTTCACGGCACAACTTGTTAGGCAAAAGATTCGGTACTGGGTGTAGGAAGCGGTTTGGGAATTTGCATGCCTTTCCGACCAGTGAGATACTCCGTACTACAAAGTACGACAGAGAAATAACCACAGAGAAGGAAGCTAAAAGTTTGTGCGATAGTATATAGTAAAGTTTGTGCGATAGTATATAGTAAAGTTTGTGCTATATTCACGTACTTACAAAATGCGTACGAATACACAAGGTTTCCAAACTTTCCCTTTTACATACTTAATTAAGGATGCTAATAATTCCTGAACGTTCGGGATTGATCATTTGCGTCCCAAAACTAATGAGATCGCCTTACGAAACAAAAATTATACTCCTACTAAAATCCACGGCGCTCGCAGGAGCGCTTGTGGCGCGCCACGAGTGCCCTGGTGCGCGGCCGTTTCCCAGCGCGCCGACACAACGCCTCTTCCTCAGCCTCGCAACTCGTGAGGTGCTGATTGGCGGCTTGCCGGCAGGCGAGTGCGATCTCACCGGTGTGGTGATCCGGCGCCAACAGGTACTCCTCCTCGCTGGAAGCGTGCACCCGGTCCACGTACCGCCAAGCGTAGTTGAGGCGCTTGGGCCCGACTGCACTCAGGGCTTTGGCACAGGCATCCTCCGCCACCCTCACGGCCCTCGCACGAGCCTTCTGCCAAAGAGCCAATTGCCTGACTCTCTCGGGCACGACATAGGACTGCCAGGCAGCTTGTCCCGCGGTGCGCTTCTCTTCCTCGGCCTTCTTCTCCGCCTCTATTTTGGCGCGCTCTACTGGAGGCAAAGCCTCCCACAAGGCAACATTCATTTCTTTCCAAAGCTCCTCAAGGCTGGGGGGCTCGGTGGGCGGCGTGGCGTGGCATTCTCCTCGTAGCGGGGAGCCGACGCATCCTCCGACGCGCGTGCTGGCGAGATTGGGAACACCGACGCGTCCACCTCGACGCGTCGCGGCGAGGAGCGAAACGCCGACGCGTCCTCCTTGACTAGTGGCGGCGAGGAATGGAACAGCGACGCATCGCGGCGAGGAGCGGAACACCGACGCGTCCTCCTCGACTAGTGGTGGCGAGGAACGGAACAGCGACGCGTGACCGTCCGCACGGTGCAGCGAGGGGTGCCTAGGGCTTGAGAGGGGCAATGCCATGGTGGTCGACGTGAGAGGGAGGGGGAGGAGATAGCGATGAACGTGAGCGTGTAAGTGCATCTAGTGCCACCCCTAGTTGGTTTTGGAGTATTGACGACAAACCTGGTTGAGGGACTAATGTGTTTGTGAGAATTGCAGGATAACACAGGTAGTAGTCCCTCATTGATTCGGTTTACCTACCGGAGATGACCCCTAAAAATGTATGAAGACATTGAAGATAATGGTGGTATGTGAAGATATTCACATTGAAGACTATGACATGAGAAGACATCGCGTGAAGACTATGGAGCGCGAAGACTTACTTGTTTCGTTGTTTCCTTTTCTTCTTTGATGAGTCATAGGAACCACCGTACTATTAAGTGGGGTCCCAGTGAACAAAGTCAGAGTGACTGAAGTGATGCTCAACCAGATCCTATGTCTTCGAGCGAAGCCAATGAGAGAAAATCTTGTCCAGAGTTGGATGAGTCAGCTTTACTTGTAGCCCAAGTCAAGTTGCCGCGTGTGTTTGAAATCTGACCATTGGAACACGTGTCAGTTCCTTAGTGACCCAGGGTCATTTCGGACAAATCAGGTCGGGTTGCCTAGTGGCTATAAATAGCCCACCCCCTACACCATAAATTGGTGGCTGCTAAGAGTTAGTGCACGGCTTTTGTCGTTTGAGAGCAACCCACCTCCGAAGCTTTTGAGCGAGAGAAATCCTTGCGAGGACAAAGCCCAAACACCCAGAGCCAAAGAGTGTTAGGCATCACTGAAGTCTTTCTGTCCGCTTGACCTTAAGACTTGTTACACTTGAGGACTGTGAATCCTCCAGCCGGTTAGGCGTCGCGTTCTGAGCATCCAAGAGTCAATGTGGATCGCCGGTGAACGAAGTCTGTAAAGGTTTGGAAGTCTACCTTGAAGACTTACCAGAGTGATTGGGCGAGGACTGGGTGTCCTTAGCTCAAGGGGAATAAGGTGAAGACGTGGTCTTCTGAGTTGAATCTCAGCCGCCCTAACCAGACGTATAGTTGTCACAGCAACTGGAACTGGCCCAACAAATCTTGTGTCCTCACCAAGTGACTGGTTCTATCCTCTCCCTCTCTTTACTTACAGTTTGTCTTCGTGAAGTCATTGCTTGCTTGCACTACCTGTTTGACTTCACTGTGTGACTACTATCATTGTTTGGCTTCATACTATCTTCCATCCTGATCTTTACTACCTAGCTGCTATTAGTCTTCGTGCTTTCACTTCATTGCATACTTGACTATGCCTTGCTTAGTGTAGTCTACCTTTCGCTGCATATTAATAGGTTCATTTCTATTGTTTGTCTTCGAAACTCTCATGTTTTGAAGACTTCCATAAAAATTGCCTATTCACCCCCCTAGTCGATAACTAGCACTTTCAATTGGTATCAGAGCAAGGTACTCCCTTGTTCTGTGTGATTCGGTTTAACCACCTGGAGTTTTAGCTATGTCGACTGCAGGGATAATCAAAGTCTCCGCTGCTTGCCCTGTCTTCGATGGAACTGAATATCCCTACTGGAAGAATAAGATGTGCATGCATCTTGAAGCCATTGATGTCGACCTCTAGTATGTCGTCAAGAATGGTGTCCCCAAGACTGGTGAAGGTGTCACCCCTGCTGATGTCAAGAAGTTCATTCAACTGGATTCTACTGCCAAGAACATCATCTGTGGTCATCTGACCAAAGGACAGTATGGCCGTGTGAGTGCTCTGGAAACGTCAAAGCTAGTCTGGGACTGGCTCTCCAAGGTCAACGAAGGCGTCTCAACCCAGAGAGATCAAAGGATCAGTGTTCTTCGCAACCTCTTCAACCGCTTCAAGAGAAACGACAATGAGAATGTCCAGCTCACGTTTGATCGCCTCACTGACATCACAAATGAGCTTCGTGCTCTCGGTGCCACTGAGATCACCAAGCATGAAATTGTAAAGACACTGCTGAGATCACTTGACAGCTCGTTCGACACCCTTGCCCTGATGATACAAGAACGCCCTGACTTCAAGACACTCGATCCGTCTGACATACTTGAGAGGCTCAACACACATGAGTTCCAGCTATCTGAGAAAAGAGATATCTATGGTCCCAACTATGGCCGAACTCGTGCTTTGAAGGCAAAAGCTGTTTCCTCATCTGAAGAAGAATCTGACTACAGTTCTGGTGATCCTGAAGACATTGGAAAGGAGCTTGCTATGCTTGTGAAGAAGTTCCAGAAGTTCACTAAGAAGAAGGGCTTCAGAAAGTCTTCACGATCCAGCTCAAGAAATGATGAAGCTTCCACTCATGACTATAAGAAGAGGACATGTCACAAGTGCAAGAAACCTGGACACTACATCTCTGAGTGTCCACAGTGGAACAATGAGAACAAGAAGAAGAAGAAGAAGAAGAAGAGCAAGGAGTATGATTCTGATGACAAAAACAAGAAGAAATCCTCAAAGTCTTCTTCCAAGTCCTCATCCAAGTCTTCATCTCATAAGAAGAGCTCATCTGGCAAGGCTCGTGCTTTTGTTGGCAAGGAGATGGATTCAGAGAAGGAGTCTGCTTCTGAGGAGGCAGAGGTGGAGTCTGAGGAGGAGTCTGACTCTGGCGTTGCAAGTATGGCTCTAGCTACAGCCTACATTGCCAAGTCTATCTTCAACACTGAAGACAATGGCCCCGTCACCAACGCCGATGCTAATGACAAGGACGACTCTGCTCCCACCTACTGCTTCATGGCACGTGGTGCCAAGGTAAAATCACGCGATGCTTACTTTCAAACATCAAGTGAAGATGACTCTGATTGTGAATCCAAACCCAACTACAAAACACTTGCTAAAATTGCAACTGAACAACAGAAAGCTATGGAACATACTCAAAAACTGTTAGACAAAAGCGATGACCTGTTGGAAGCGGAAATGACCCGTTCTTAGTCCTTAATTGAAGACATAAAAAAAATTCATGTTAAGTACCAGGAACTTGAAAGTCGTCATGAAATGCTCTCAACCACTCATGAAAAGCTTTCCTATGATTATCTTCAAAGGAAGCAAGAGCTTGAGAAATTGAGAGCGGCTCATGAAGATCTTCAAAAAGAGAATGAGTCACTTCGCGCTCAACAGATCAGTCCCGCTCAGGAAGGATTTGAACCACCATGTCTAAAATGCCTTGAGCGTGACAACGCTACTTCCGTTGCTGAATGTTCTACTGCTGCTATTGTTGCAATATCTTCAACTGTTGATGTGGTAACTAACCCTCTGCTGAGGATGCCACCACTATTGCTGATGAAAATGCTAGGTTGAAGTCATTGCTTGAAACAGGGATGTACAAAAGTCTCAAAGGGCATCAGACACTGTGCGATGTCCTCAAAAAGCAGATTCTGAACCGAAACCCTAGGAAAGAGGGTGTTGGGTTCGAGAGGAAAATGAATGTTGATGGCTCCTACTGGAAGCCTGAGCAGTATCCCAAAACCACATGGGTTGCTACAAAGGGACCTTCAGTGGATCCATCCACCTTATCTGGCTTCACTTGTGCTAACCCTATTATCATTGATGAATCCTTTGATGCAAACTATAAACTGTTTAAGAATCAGAATGGTGAAGTGTTTGCCAGGTATATTGGTACTAACTCCAGGAATGGACCGCCAATGAGGAAGATCTGGGTTCCCAAAAGTTGTCTTGAGAATCTTCCTATGAATGTCATCATGACATCGCCTGGGAAGAAGACAAATCCCAGACCAAAGGCTTCATATGGTCCAAAGGCTTCATACAGACAGAGGACTCACCTGAGTCACCCTAACGCAATGTTTTATAGGGAAATCATACTCAGACTTATGAATATGAGCGTGTTTCTTCAAACCGCTATGTTCATAAAACTAAGAACTTTTCTGCTTATTCGTATGAGTACTATTCACCTCCTGCAAGGCTATTTGCTAGGGCTTTAAAGCCGAAGTTCTCAGATGCTGCACTTAGACTCATTGCTTCTAAGCCACCCCTGAAGATGTGGGTGGTTAAGAAGAATTAACTTTCTTTTGCAGGGAAAGGTCTCCATCCAGAAATCAAAGGCATCTGATGCTAATGCTGGGGACCTAAAACATCTTGTAGGGCGCAAGATCAAATGCCCAAATGGTCTTACTATGTATTTTGTTCCTGAATCACTTGCCAATCATCCTATCAGTCCTAATCTTGATCTGAGCTTTGATAATCCTCTTGTCTGTCAAATGTTTATGCTTCACAATACTATTGGTGAAGCCTATCCCCCTAACTGTACTGTAGGGTATGACACCTCATGCTTAAGAATGGATTATGGACAGCGGATGTACTAATCATATGACTGGTGATCAAAGTCTTCTCATGGACTCAACCTTACGTCCATCTGACAAGAGTCACATCACATTTGCTGACACTGGTAAAAGCAAGGTATTGGGTCTAGGTAGAGTTGCAATCTCAAAGGATCAGCACATGGATAAAGTGATGCTTGTTGAATCCATTGGTTTCAACTTAATGTCTGTCTCAATGCTTTGCGACTTGAACATGATTGTGATATTTGGAAAATATCGTTGCCTTGTACTAATGGAATCTGACAAATCTCTAGTCTTTGAAGGGTACCGGAAAGATGATCTGTACATGGTAGATTTCTCAGCAGGACCACAGCTTGCCGTATGTCTTCTAGCAAAAGCTTCAGAGTGCTGGCTTTGGCATCGAAGGCTAGGGCATGCTGGCATGAGGAACTTGCACACTCTCGCAAAGAAGAAGCATGTGATAGGCATCGAGGGCGTCAAGTTCAAGAAGGATCACTTGTGCGGTGCCTGCGAAGCTGGAAAGATGAAAAGGGCCAAGCATCCCTCAAAGACAATCATGACGACATCTCAACCCTTCGAGCTGCTACACATGGAGTTATTTGGCCCTACTCACTACTCTACTCTCACTACTACTGCTTGTCTCTATGGCTTTGTCATTGTTGATGATTATTCAAGATATACGTGGGTGCACATAATTCTCTACAAGACTGAAGTGTAGGATGTCTTCAGACGCTTCGCCAACCGTGCCATGAACAACTATGGTGTCAAGATCAAGCATATCAGAAGTGACAACGGCACAGAGTTCAAGAACACCGGCCTCGACCTTTACCTAGATACATTAGGCATCACTCATGAGTTCTCAGCTCCGTACACACCTCAGCAGAATGGCATCATGGAGCGCAAGAACAGAAAACTCATTGAGATGGCTCGGACGATGCTTGATGAATACAAGACTCCAAGAAAGTTCTGGCCTGAAGCTATTGATACTGCATGCCATGTCATCAACCGTGTTTATCTTCACAAGCTTCTGAAGAAAACATCCTATGAACTCCTCACTGGTAAGAAGCCAAATGTGAGTTACTTCAGAGTATTTGGTGCTAGGTGCTGGATCAAGGATCCACATCACACTTCAAACTTTGCACCTAAAGCACATGAAGGTTTTATGCTTGGATACGGAAAGGATTCGCACTCCTATAGAGTCTTCAACCTCTTTCACTATAAAGTGGTTGAAACTATGGATGTGCGGTTCGATGAGACTAACGGCTCGCAAAGAGAGCATCTGCCAAATGTGCTAGATGAAGTTCCACCTAGTGAATCCATCAAGCTCATGGGAACTGGAGAAATCATACCAAATGAAGCACAACCTGAAGAGGAACTTATCATTTCTGCACCTAATCAACCTGAAGACAGTGCTCAGCCCGAAGACAATCCTCCTAACGATGACAATGATCAGCAAGAGCAAAATCTTCATCCGGTTCATCCTCGTGTTGCAAATGAAGTACAGATTGAGAAGATAATTGATAGCATCAATGCGCCTGGTCCAGTCACTCGTTCAAGAGCAACACAGCTAGCAAATTTCTGTGGGCACTTTGCATTTGTCTTAATATCTGAACCCAAGAAAGTTGTTGAAGCCTTCATGGAACCTGAATGGATTCAAGCTATGCAAGAAGAGCTTCAACAGTTCAAGTTGAACAATGTCTGGGAACTTGTCAAGCGTCCTGACCCCCGCAAGCACAACATAATAGGCACAAAATGGATATATCGCAACAAGCAAGATTAGCATGGTCAAGTTATCAGAAACAAGGCTCGTCTCGTTGCTCAAGGATACACTCAAGTTGAAGGGATTGACTTCGATGAAACCTTTGCTCTTGTGGGTAGGCTTGAAGCTATTCGCATATTGCTAGCCTATGCAAACCATCAAAACATCCTGCTGTATCAAATGGATGTGAAGAGTGCATTTCTCAAAGGCAAGATTGAAGAAGAAGTGTATGTTGCACAACCTCCTGGCTTTGAAGATCCAAAACATCCTGATATGGTGTACAAGCTAAACAAGGCACTGTATGGCCTCAAACAAGCCCCTCGCGCTTGGTATGACACACTCAAAGACTTCCTGAAGAGCAAAGGCTTCAAACCTGGTTCCCTGGATCCCACACTCTTCACGAAGACATATGATGGTGAACTGTTTGTGTGCCAAATATATGTGGATGACACTATCTTCGGCTGCACCAACCAGAAACACAGTGATGAGTTTGGACACATGATGCAAGAGCAATATCAGATGTCCATGATGGGTGAGCTGAAGTTCTTCCTTGGTCTTCAAATTCATCAGCAAACCAATGGCATCTTCATATCTCAAGAGAAATATCTCAAAGATTGCCTGAAGAAGTTTGGAATGCAAGACTGCAAAGGTTATACGACGCCAATGCCAACCAAGAGTCATCTGGGTCCTGACGCCAATGGTAAAGAGTTCGATCAAAAGGTATACCACTCCATGATTGGTTCTTTACTTTATTTATGTGCATCTAGGCCAGATATCATGCTTAGTGTTTGCATGTGTGCTCGAATACAAGCAGCACCAAAGGAATCGCATCACTTAGCTGTGAAGCGAATTCTTCGATATTTGGCTTACACCCCAACACTAGGATTATGGTATCCAAAGGGCTCGGAGTTTGATCTAGTTGGATTCTCGGATGCTGATTATGCTGGTGACAAGGTGGATCGCAAGTCTACATCAGGCACATGTCACTTTCTGGGGTGATCACTTGTCTGTTGGTCTTCAAAGAAGCAGAACTGTGTATCACTCTCCACTGCTGAATCTGAATACATTGCTGCTGGATCTTGCTGCGCTCAGCTTCTGTGGATGAAGCAAACACTCAACGACTATGGCATCCATCTGAAACAAGTTCCACTCTACTGCGACAAAGAAAGCGCCATCAAGATTGCCAACAACCCAGTTCAGCACTCGAAGACAAAGCACATTGAAATTCGTCATCACTTTCTCAGAGATCATGTTATGAAGGAAGATATTGATATCATACACGTCAACACTGAAGAGGAATTGGCAGATATCTTCACAAAGCCCTTGGATGAGAAAAGGTTTTGCAAGTTGCGGTGTGAGCTAAATATCTTGGAATCCTCGAATGTCCTGTGATCAGGCACACATCCTAACACTTATGCATGTTGATGACTTAGATGTGCAACACACGAAGTAATGTATGTCTTCAATCAATGAAGACTTACACTCTGAGTGTGAATACATTAATGCGGAATTCGACTTCGGAGCGCCACGATAATTGTGCACCGTGTCTAGGTCTAATACTTCCTACACGGTGGGTAACGCCACCAACAAACCTTATTTGAAGTGTTTCCCCTGGCGTTACATTTGCTAAGTCTTCGCATTTGGTTTGTCTTCAATATTAACATGACTTCATGTTTATCTTCACTATGTTGATTTGGTTTTATTCTGCTATATACATATATTAGTGTTCTGTCCTCTACAACATTCACTTATAGCTATGTCTTCTCGTTTGAATCTTTTGAACTAAGTGAATGTGATCGGACCCTAACCTCTCTATGCTTCCTATCTCAAACTCTATCTATCCAAATCATATGCATTCTGTTGAAACTGTCTAATGTCTTCTCTGCGTCCTTGTCAGCAGAAGATACAGAGACAAACATTAAATCTATTTTAAATGCTCAATTCTTATTGCCTGAAACCCGGAGAAGCCGGAACGACCACCCGACAGTCCAGACGTGCACGGGAACATGGGACAACTCCCAATGTGTTGCATGTTCGCCACGTGTCCCTTAGATGTGAACCGCCAGGGGCACCTGCGTAATTGCACTGTGTCGTCCCTTTCCCTATATATGCACATCCAATCGTGGTCAAAATCTTTCTTCCACCTCTCCACAAACCCTAGCGCCACCGCTAGCTCTTGACGACGCCGGCGACGAAGCGCTTAGCTGCCTCGACCTCACCGACGCCGTCTTCACGCCGGCCGCGGACATCGTCTTCTCCGCCGCCGCCATAGGTGTCCTCCGTCGCCAAGTTAGGGCACAGAAGATCGAACTGCTCGGCCTCATCTTCTACTCCGTCTAGCAGTTCATCGTGTGGTAAATTAAAACCCTCTTTTTACCGTCCTTTTGATCCGATAGATTCATCCTTCCTACCAAAAGTGGTTTCTGCCTCCACAAATTTGGATCTATCATGTTCTGCATCTCATATGATGCCTAGTATATTCACTTATGCTTCACACATAGTTAGATTCCTCACTTGTGCCTATTCTTGGATTCGTACAAATCTGGAACCAACTCTCAACATATAAGTGAATGTCTTTGCGCTATAAGGCCAATGTCTTCTAAACTAATTTATCTTCAAAATCTTCTGAGAATGCATATGACCTCTTCCCCTTCCCTCGCATCTCTAATGCTGTCACAGGTACATGTCCGTGGGAGAATCCCTTGGTTCTCATAGTCTGCATTCATTTGCAGAATTCTTACAGCATCATATCAACTCCCCCAAAGCCAGTTCCTGTCTGACCAGCAGACGGAAGCCTTTGACAGTGTTGAAGCCATTCAGTCTGAACTTCATGGCAATGGATAAGTCAGCAAGGAAGGGTGGCAGACAGTGCCGTGGGAATACATCGAAGGATTTGCCACCAGACCTCTATGAGTTGTACAAGACAGATCCAGAGGAGGACTACAATCAGCGCAAGACACGAATCCAATGGATTCGAAGATATTGGGCAGAACAATGGTACAAGTACAGGTTCGTGACCCAGGAATATGCTGAAAAGAATGCCATCAAGCGGCCTTGGGGAGACATCTTGTACAAAAATCTTCCACCCAGGTCCAGAGCTGCAGCCATTGAGCAAGGCTTCTACCCTTGCATGGTCCGTGGACGACAGCCTGCTCATGCCAACCCATCTACTCTGCTATGGTGTCGTGACGACAATCTGTTCAAGCGCAACTTTCAGTTTGCCAAAAACTCGGCCAAAGAGAACAAGAAGTCGCGGGGATTAGACTTCAACCCAGGTCCCTCTGCTCCTCGTGCAAATGGCACACGCGAAGCTGAACCCAATCTTGTTGGGCCCTTCTACAACCTAGAAGGTCTCATCACTCACATGATGGTTCAAGGGACAGTCGTGGATCAACCTGCAGATGACGCAGATTCTGACGAAGCGCCTACACCACCGAAGCCTAAGAAGCTGAAGAAACCCAAGGCTTCGAAGCCTTCCACTGCACCAAAAGCTTCACGAGCGAAGCCTCTGGCCACTGCTCCTCCTGCACCGAGTGTGCAATCTGAAGATCTCTCACGCATCTCCAAGTCTGAGAAGAAGAAGAAGAAGCCCGTGCACACCACTGGTCAAGCACTGACTCCTGCTGCTGTTCTAAGAAATGAGAACGACGCCATTGATCTGTCGAGTGACGACGATCTTGCTGCTGATGCTCTAGAACTGCTGATAAAGAGCAAGCAAGAGGCGGAAATCTTCAATGATTTACCTCTCTTTGACATGGAAGTGCTGAACAATTTCATCGATGAGTGGTTTGACACCCCCAATCTCAGCTTTGATGATCTGCAACTCCCCGTAGGCCTCAGTGTCCCCTTCCATGGAGCCATTGCTCCTGAGCTGGCTCTTGCTCAGAAAATCGTTGAACTGAAGCACAAGATCGACTATGAAAAGGCTCAGTTCAAGAAGCATGTGGCCAAGCTCAGCGTGATAGACGTCCAAAACTTCAAGACTATGATGCATGAGCTCAAGGAAGCGTTTCACAAGAAACGTGATGAAGCCAAAGGTTCTCGAGAGCGAATGAAGCTTCTGGCTGCAAAGTGTGTTCAAGCCTACAATGAAGTTGAGAAGCGCAAGGCACTTGGGCGTCCTGGCATCGACCCCAAGATGGCTGCCAAGCAGAAGAAGCCTACCGTGGACCAAGCTGAACCATCCAGGCGGGAAGAACCTCGCATTGTCTTCCCGCTAGTATGACAGGCGTGAAGCCTAAGGTCCCCACAGTGTCTTCAGAGCTTCAGAAAACCAGGGCAGCTGAAGCCAAAGCCAGAAAGCGCAAGACCAAGAACACCACTGACGATGCTCCACCCACCAAGAAGCGCAAGACCAAGAAGAAAGATCGGGCAGCTCCCACAGAGCCCCTTTTCGTGGAGCCAATTTCTGTTGCTCGTCCTGCATCTGCACAACAAGAGCGTCATTTGATAGTTCATGAGCCTGCTTCCCCAGAGGCTCCTGAAGCTGAAGACATTCCAGCTGTTGACCCCACCGCAGCTGAAGACATTGGTCATCAAGACAATGTTGAAGATGATGAAGTCCTTCCTCAGATCGAGCATAATATGGTATCATCGCCTGTACTCACGAACAGCGAACTCATCAGCATTGGTCGTACTTTGACGCCAATCGCTCAGGATGACTCATGGGTGATCACCCTCAAGAATCCCCCCGTGAAGAAGAAACACCAGTTACTCCCCCAACTCAAGTCACCACTCCGGTACTTGAAGATGAAGACTTTGTGGCCCAACCTACTCCATCTCCACAACAGTCGCCAGTTTTTCGCAGGCTTCCTAAATGACCAAGGCCACAAGTCACTCTTTCGAGTGTTCCAGAAGGAGAAGAGCGACAATCAGTATCACGCCAAGTATTTCCTGAAGCCTCTGCTACTGCGAACGTCCCCGAGTCTGAAGTCAAGGCGGTTGAAGATATTCCGGCTGCATCAGCCGATGACCAAGAAGAACCAAGAGTTGAAGAAGAACATGTTGCTACACCCCCAACCAACCCTGAAGTTGTTCTCGAGGAGAACGTGTCCGGCCCTCCAGCTACTCGAGTGGAGGTTAACAAAATTGAGGCGACAACCAACACCAACACTGAAGCCAATAACATTGTCATGGCTGATGCTAATGTGGCGCATGAAGTTAATGTGGTGCCTGAAGTGATTGCTCCTGAAGCCAATGTTGCACCTGATGCAAATCTGCAGCCTGAAGTCAATGCCACTGCTCCTGTACCGCCTCCAAGGCCACACACAATCGAGCAAGCATATGATCATGGTCATCTGGTCACTGTTAGATGGCCCATTCTGGTTCCTCCACCTGCTGTTGGTCCTCAATTTGACTACCATGTCGAGCACAGGCCTCGGGTCCAGAAGCCTAAGCCAAGGTTGCCCAGGTTTCCTGGTACTACCACTTCACCAGGGTCCTTCAATGCAAATGGCTTCATTGCGCACAACACTTTCTTTGATAGCGCCAAGAACCCCTACTCCAAGCCAAGAATATCATCAGATCGGTTCTAGAGCTATCAGCAGCGCAGTTACTATTCCTGTGTTCTCTATGATCAAGGTCGCATCTTCCCTCATATGTGTCTTGACTGTGAAGCCATTGCTGGATTGCCATGCCTTGAAGAAGCCCTTGACTGCTTCTGTGATGATGGATTGCTAAACTTTGTGACTAATAAGGAGCATTGGAATGAAGAGCTTCTACTGCAATTCTATGCCACCCTCCACATTCGCGGCTACAACAGGGATGCGAAGACATGGGTCCTTGAGTGGATGACAGGAAACGTACACCATGAAGCTAAAGCTCTTGACATTATTGAGCTCACTGGTCTGCCCACTCCAGGTGAACTATATGAACCTGGTTGTCAGCTTCACCGCAATGCATTGGAGAGCATCTTTCAGAAGCCAGAGCCCAACATGAGCCAAATGCTGAGGATGATGAAGCCTCTACCACGCGACGCTGAATACCCAAGAGAGTTCTTTGTTGAAGACCTAGAGTATCTGCCCCGCACTATCTATCATATCATCAGGCGAACTCTATGGCCTGTCAAAGGGCATTCTTCTGTAGCGAAGCTTGAAGGAGCGATGAAGACATTGGTCTTTTATATCTTCAATGGCATCAGCTTCAATGCTCAAGACTTCTTTATCAGGCAATTGGGTGCATCAGGCTCTGATCTCTTTGTACTGAAATTCTATGCTCCATGGGTTATGCGCCTTATCAAGCTTCATTCTGCTATCAACTATCAGCCTTCTGCTCGCAACCATCTGATATTTTTGCCAGAGGTTGATATGTTAGTTGAAGCCATATACCCAGAGCCTGCCAAGGAGCCTGTTTGTCTTCACAATGCTGATCACCAAAGCTTCACACAGCCCATTGTAGGAGTCCAGGCCATCACTCATGTTTATCCTTTGGCTGCCAATACACGCTTACCTCACCGTGCTCAAACTGAAGCCACTGAAAGCACTATTGCTCAAAGGCCTCGGAAGCGATCTCGTGTTCTCAATGACCGAGAGCTTCTCGTTGCCCTGCATCAGAAACAGGATAAGCATCACTACTGGCTGAAGCGGCAGATGCAAAGCCTCTTGGTGGACGTCAATCGAATTCGTAATCTTGCCAGCAAGAATGCCTTTGTCACTCATGAAACCTGTCAGCGGTCATGGAAGAGTTTGACATTGCTGAGTGCTGAAGTAGATCTTCAAGACGATGGCTTCACTGAAAGATTCAAGTTTGACTCCACTCCTCCAAGGAATGTTGTCTTGCGTCGAACTCCCTCTCTTGAAGACTCTGACTATTCCTCCTCAGCTGCAACGGTGAATGCCAGAGTCATAGATGACCAAGATGATGCTACCTCCCCACCTCCTACTTCGGCGCGTATCAACACTGCACCAAGTTCTTCTGCACCGCCAAACCCCGACGCCGACCCTGCATCTTCTCCTACTCCTTCTGGGAACGAGTAGAGGCTCTATGTCTTCAAACCTTTTGGTCCTTACTGACAAAAGGGGGAGAAGCATATGAGTTGATAGTCTTCAAGCGGGTCCATATGGGGGTTGCTTTATATTTTGCCTAGTGTTTACGACTCTCGCTTTTGATACATTTGGTTTTTTGAGTTGTAACACTTAAACTTGATGGTCGTCTGCTATGTTTTTTGCTATTCTGTGATGCGATGATAAATTCCGCATGTGTGATGATAAATCCCGCACTTAGTCATATTGCAGACGTCCATTTCTCATTATGCATGTCATTATCTTTGATATATCAAATCATGCATGATGAATTGTCTTCATGAGTTGAAGAGGATCTCCATAAGTACACCCTGCCATGTGCATTTGCATTCCAAAAGCAAATTACTTATATGCACATCTTCAGGGGGAGCCTTTTGCTACTTATGAAGACAATACCTTAATCCTTTACAATTTCACATACTTTTATCCCCGTTGAAAACTTCAACCAGTTTATCATCAATCACCAAAAAGGGGGAGATTGTAAGTGCATCTAGTGCCACCCGTAGTTGGTTTTGGAGTATTGCCGACAAACCTGGTTGAGGGACTAATGTGTTTGTGAGAATTGCAGGATAACACAGGTAGTAGTCCCTCATTGATTCGGTTTACCTACCGGAGATGACCCCTAAAAATGTATGAAGACATTGAAGATAATGGTGGTATGTGAAGATATTCACATTGAAGACTATGACATGAGAAGACATCGCGTGAAGACTATGGAGCGCGAAGACTTAGTTGTTTCGTTGTTTCCTTTTCTTCTTTATTGAGTCATAGGAACCACCGTACTGTTAAGTGGGGTCCCAGTGAACAAAGTTAGAGTGACTGAAGTGATGCTCAACCAGATCCTATGTCTTCGAGCGAAGACAATGAGAGCAAATCTTATCCAGAGCTGGATGAGTCAGCTTTACTTGTAGCCCAAGTCAAGTTGCCGCGTGTGTTTGAAATCTGACCGTTGGAACACGTGTCAGTTCCTTAGTGACCCAGGGTCATTTCGGACAACTCAGGTCGGGTTGCCTAGTGGCTATAAATAGCCCACCCCCTACACCATAAATTGGTGGCTGCTCAGAGTTAGTGCACGACTTTTGTCATTTGAGAGCAACCCACCTCCGAAGCTTTTGAGAGAGAGAGAGAAATCCTTGCGAGGACAAAGCCCAAACACCAAGAGCCAAAGAGTGTTAGGCATCACTGAAGTCTTTCTGTCCACGTGACCTGAAGACTTGTTACACTTGAGGACTGTGAATCCTCCTGGCGGTTAGGCGACGCGTTCTGAGCATCCAAGAGTCATTGTGGATCGCCGGTGAATGAAGTCTGTGAAGGTTTGGAAGTCTACCTTGAAGACTTACCAGAGTGATTGGGCGAGGACTGGGTGTCCTTAGCTCAAGGGGAATAAGGTGAAGATGTATTCTTCTGAGTTGAATCTCAGCCTCCCTAACCAGACGTACAGTTGTCACAGCAACTGGAACTGGTCCAACAAATCATGTGTCCTCACCAAGTGACTGGTTCTATCCTCTCCCTCTCTTTATTTACAGTTTGTCTTCGTGAAGTCATTGCCTGCTTGCACTACCTGTCTGACTTCACTGTGTGACTACTATCATTGTTTGGCTTCATACTATCTTCCATCCTGATATTTACTACCTAGCTGCTATTAGTCTTCGTGCTGTCACTTCATTGCATACTTGACTATGGCTTGATTAGTGTAGTCTACCTTCCGCTGCATATCAATAGGTTCATTTCTATTGTTTGTCTTCGAAACTCTCATGTTTTGTAGACTTTCATAAAAATCGCCTATTCACCCCCCCCCCAAGTTGATAACTAGCGCTTTCAGAGCGTTCTTCCGAATGTCGTGGGAGGCGCAGTATTTATAGCGAGCAACGGCACACCTACGTAAGATATGGACTGAGCTGCACTGACTTAACTGCAGGTCCAGTTGCGTCACTGACATGTGGGCCGGACCCCTATTGGGCCCATATGTTAGTTACCCAATGCACCTGCAGTTAAGTAACTGAAGCAGCGTCCCGGAAGATATGTTGCTTGAGTAACAGCTACGTGGGCATATTTGTTGGAGTAAATTACGGGGAGGAAGGGGTGCAAATATTGCTGGTCACAACGGATTGGACGAGCGTGGGGGAGGAGAGTCATGCATGCAGATTTTTTCCACACGGGGTGGAGTGGTGGGACCGCCGGAGGGAGAAGGAGAGTCTGGCAGGCATATTGTTTCCACACACGGAGAGGAAAAGATTTGGAGACGAACGGGCTTCCTACAGGTATGGGGAACGGTGCATAATAAGTCTCATCTTGCATGCCGGGCTAGGTATAGTCTCAAGTCATTAAATACATACACACCCCACACATGTTCATATTTCAATGTGCACTAAATTATTGGATGCGATGGTTAACGCTGGCCATAATTGTGGTATCTTAGCTGGTATCATGCACACGGGAATAGCAAACATGCTGATGTGGCAAAGAATTAAAGAAGAGAGGGGGGTTAGAGTAACTACTAGTGTTCATGCATGCATTGGTAAACACATTTTTTTGTGAAGAACGACAGCATTAGTTGAGTACTTTTGCAGACTACAAAAACTATTCCACAGCCTCTATCTTTCTAAGAGTAGGTGAAAATTTTGAATCGAGCCCTTTAAACTAGAAGGGAGGTAGTAGTAGTTCTTATACTCATTATAATCAGTATTGTAGATATTGATATTTTTTGTATAAATTTGGTCAAACACTTTGCAAACGGTTGACGGAAGTAAAAAGGACCAGAGGGAGTATCATGCATGCGGAGTAGGCAAAAAAATTGCTCATTTATAGCCGGTCGAAGTCTCATAGGGCGCGACCGCGCGAGGGAGGCGAAGGTCGTGGGAGGCGCGACGGTTGACGGAATTAAGTGAAGTTACCCACGCGCCGGCATGGCGTGCGAACAGGCAGAAGCTATACCATCAGGCCTACGATATGGGTCTAGTAGACATGACATCTAGTGGGTCCTGCATAGTTCTTGAGAACTCTTTGGGGGCTTGCAGCCGTTTATCCACCGGGCAAGCCAGCAACCCCACACCGTTCGCACGCCCTACTCGTCCCCGTCTTCTACTTGTACAGTACCTTACAACAGTTCGCTCCCAGTCGTCCCGTCCTTTCACATTACACCAGTTCAACTTCTCCTAACCCTCCTCCAAAATCCTTGGCCTCCCAAATCTCCATGGTCGCCGCTGAGTACCAGGTTAGAGCCATCACCGGCGATGAGTTCTTCATCATCTACACATGTGGATCCGCGACGGTGAAAGCATGCCTTGCTCGCTTCCTACGCATGTTCAACAGTTCAACGGATGGGTGGGTCGCTGGGCTAGATGTTGAGTACACCACAGTCCTGCAAAGAGAGAAGAAACTAAAGGAGGCAAAGAAGAAGAAGCCCGCCGTGATCCAGGGTTGCGTACATAATGTGTGTTTGGTCTACCACATATGCCATGGCGACGTTGAGTGCCAGGATTTTAAGAACTTCCTCAAGGATGAAAGAGTGAAATTCGTTACTGTAGACTTTAGGAACGACAGGGATGTCCTGGGTCGGATAGGCCTCGTTGTAGACCAGCCCTTCGATCTCGAGAAGGCAAGCCTGGTGTCCTCCTCTCAGCCTTCAATGCTGACCCTGGCAATAGCCATGATTGATCCTTCATACGCTAAACTGAAGAAACCTCACCACGAGTTTCATCATGCATGGGAATCGAAGACATTAGATGAAGATCACATCCTGTACGCATCAATGGATGCCTACCTTTGTTTAAATATCTACAAGGGTTGGATGAAGAAGAAGAGCCCAGTGTCCGGTTCAAGCAAAGAAGCGTCGACGAAGAGGAAGAGGAAGAGGGATGAGGACGAAGTCGAGGACGTGGACTCTGACTCCGAGTAGGTGGAAGTGCCGTCGCTCATGCTGGTTCTTCTGCAGTGTCAAGCGGACTAGTTGCTTAGTTTATTTTCAAGGGTGTGTTGTGCTGAGGCCCGAGCAGAACTATGTTCATGTTATTTATCGTTATTTGAACTCTTTAGTACGTACAGTAGTACTAGTACTATGTCTTACTACTGTTCTTCTTGTAGTTGGTACTACTACTCGTATCTTCGTGTTCCTACTGTACTTAATAAGTTCGTACTAGTAGTATAATTTGGGTCAGTCGATTTGTGAAAGAAGTTCGACGGAGTGAAGGAAGAAGACGGCAGGGTGCCCATGATCTATCTTATGAGTGTTGGGTGTGGAATGCAGTTTGCCGGAAAAAAATGGATCGTGCCCAGGGTTAAACGGATGGCGGGGGTGGGGGGAGCATGGCGGTGGCAGGCGGTTCAGCGGAGGGCGCGGCGGCCGCGGCAGGCGGTTAGGCGTGTGGCGGGCTGAGAAGATGAATCGTGCATCTATTTTAGAGGTTGAAGAAGCCCTTCTAGCCATCCATGTTGCATCAAACGGCTCACAAGAGTCGACTGACCCAAATTGCTCCTTCAGATTGCAGGATCCACATGTCATTCAAGGTCTTGAAGGTAGATTCCGCGTCCGCACCCGATTTGCGGGCTTGACGCACGCGCGACCGGCTTCCGCCGCAACATCCACCATGCGCGCCTCCTCTGCGCGGGCGGAGAGGACAATGACACGCTAGTTCCTCCTCACCGGCGTGCTGGAGCACGGGCTCGTCCTCCTCTTCGTACGCTGCGTGCATAGACGCGGCTCCACCAGCTGCTCGCGTGCTTGGCAGCGTGGCGGCATCGCGAGGAGGGACTACAGACGACATCAGCGGGCGAGCCTTCGGCTTGGCGGCGACACGGCGGTGATGGGCGAGAAATTGTTGGCCAGAGCAGGCGGGCATTGGCATGCGCAACGGCGGCGACGGCATATTGATGAGTGCGTGTATGGGAACTTAGTTTAGTTTTATATAGGGTTGGTCAAACTTAAAAGAAAACCGTACTAGTACACGTAAACATTAACTTAGGCAACGCTTTTATTAGTTACCACAGCCACGATACGGAATCCTGTGCAAGCGCGTGAACCGCGGCCGCGCGGTCGATCGAACGGTGCGTCACCGTGTCGCGCTCGAAGGACATCCACCGAACCTTTTTGTGTCTGTGAAACAAATCCCCGAATATTACTCAACTTTTTTTCCGGGAAAAGTTATTGACGCTACAATATTTCCATATATTTGAATTTAGCTCCAGTTCGTGTTTATTTGGATTTGGACGTTTTAGGTGCGCCCTAGTTTTTTTAATACTGATTTTGTGTGTGTGACTGAGAGAGAACGTGTGTATGTGTCCATATGTGTGTTGTGGTGGAAGGGCAATGTGGAGACGGTGTGCGTGTGATAGAGACATAGAGAGGTGTGAATGTGCAAATGATCATGCATGAGTGAGACATAGACAGATGCCGATACATTGTGTATACATGAGAGAACGGTCTTCTATTTTACTTGTGTGTGTATGAGAGAGAGAGAGAGAGGAGCATCCGTAACACAACAACCATCTCTCTCGATTCGTCCGTCCCTCGCACGATCGCATGTAACACATGCATCAAAGCGCACATTTTGACAGCCTCACCCGGCCCCTGCCCACCTCAAGGCCCGCACATCGCTCTCTATCTCACACGCACAATCTCTTCGTGAATACCCTATTTAGCATGTAGCTTTCCGTCACATACACACACATTTCTCTCAGGTTTGTTTTCTCTCAATATCTGACACACACACACACACAGCACACAGCACACACACGCACCCCTCCCCCGAGCACACAATTCATCCCCATCCAACGTTATATGGCGACCACTCTCGCTTGTGCTTCTCTGCACCCCAGCATGCACAACACCTCAATCTTCAAAGAGGGCATCGAGGAGATCGAAGACGGCGACCACACTGCGCTAGAGAATGCAGCGCCATTTGGAAGCAGGATGATGTGACGACGGCTGACTGACTCCTCCCCCCACCCTCTCTCTCTCTCGCACCAATCCCTCTCTCCCCCGCACAAATTTATCAATCCCTCAACCCACGAGATCCTTCCCCTCTCGTCCATGTTTTTCCTGCTCTCTCATCAAACCTGTTGTCTCTTCTCCTTCCACGTGTATAGAATCCGGATGCACACGCATCTCACGTATATTACATGTCTCCATCTTTCTCACAAACCTAACTTCTTCCTCTCTCTTTCTCTCTCTATCTCCCTCTCTCTGTTTCATTAGGTTTGTCTCCTGCTCTATCGTCCACATACATACAATCTTTCCCGCCCTATCTGCTCCATCTTCGCAAAGCTCTCTCTGCACGTTTCATTCACACATTGGGATATGTTCAAAATGTCGCTTTTTATAATGGCTGATGTAGAGTTATTGTTGGTTTTGTTGCATCCTACCAAGTAATAACTATGAAATGCATTTTGATTGTCATTTGACTGGGATTATGCGAGTTTGAGCATCTTGTGAAGTACTATAGACCTCGTATACATCTTGGAATTCGACAATGATTGTAACTATTGAATTCTATAGACCAATAAATTCGAGGTCAGTGGCCTAATATATTTATTTCACAATTTCAACAAATGATTAATTCACTACATACTAAGAAAACAAATGTGTACACCCTCCGTTTTTATTTAAGTCCGCGTATTAGCATTGGTCAAAGTCATGTTTGGTAAACTCTCAGAAAGTTTATAACAAAAAATATTAACATATACAATAACAAATAAATACCATTAGATTCATTATTGAATGTACTTTCACATCATACATATCTGTTATGGTAAATGTTTATATTTTTCTATAAACTTGGTCAAACTTTAGGAAGTTTGACTTCGGTCAAAGCTAATATGCAGAGTTTACTAGTACTACTCGCTAGTTGCTTAGCCGAATCACCCAACACGCCACACAGGGAGTTCAGTGTCACAAAATTTTGACGCCAGCGGGTAAAATCTCCCGCGACCCTGATTCGAGCAGTGGGAAGTTACCATCATAGCCTTCGGAACAGGCCTATGGATGACGGTTGGTAGGGGGCTGTTTTCATAACTTCAGGTTCACCCTACCCAGCCAACCCCACCCCGGCACCCAGAGTAGTACACCTGAATACTCCCCATTTCTATCCCCACCGCAAAATAGACTTCTCCACGGCACCGCAGCCTTCGTGCTCCTCCCCTTCTACATCGGCGCACTCGTACACTGCAGCACATCTGCCTCATCGATGACCTCGTATGCCGCACTGGAGCCGGTCCACCGTCGTCGTCGTACACGGAGCCTCTTCCCCGGCACCGTCTTCCACGGTCTCGGATCTGTTTCCCGGAAGCCGACGCCAAGCGAAGAAGCACCACCGTCGTGGACAATGAACTGACTCCTGTTACCGACCATGACTCACAGAGGCCGCCGCGACCATCGTTCTCCTCCTCGATTGGTAATGTGTGTATTGAATCACTTAGCAGTACATGTGCAGTTCCAATTTTGTTCATACCTACCCTTCAAATTTCCTGGGTGCTATTGTTCCCATAAAAGTAATTGGTTATAGCCTCCATTGTCCAACAGAATATCAGCTTGCAATTGTGCATCGCTCCTGTATCGCGTTGTGCTTGGGTAGGTTTTTCATCTGCAACTAGTAGTGTGGCAAATGATGGAAAGTTTTTTAGAACTAGCAAGATGCCCATGTGTTGCACGCATCAAGATGCATTTGTATGAGTAGTTTATCTTGTGGGAGAAAAGGATGAACGAGGGAATGCCTTATTTGCAAATGCAGAGAGGGGTGTGGGTATCTTTTTGCAAAATTGCCACAGTTTCCTTCCTATCCGTCGGATATAAATCGTATGGCCTATATTGCAGGATGGAAGGAACACCATCATCACCAACTCTGTTTTTTATAAGAGTAGGGAAAAAGTAGAGAAAAAAGCAGAGAGTAGAGAAGTATAGATAAATATTAAATATAAAATAAATATAACAGTAGAGAAGAGAGTAGAGATAGCAGAGACGTCGGGAAAGGATTGCGCACGCGGGAAAAAGCGGCCGGGCATGCGCTAGTTTTGGCGCGCGGCGTCCGGCGTGCTTCATAAAATCCAACGCCCTCCCACCGCTCTGTGCCTTCCCACCGCTCTCTCCCCGCTCTGTGCCTCGCCCCAGCTCTTTCTCGCCTCGCCGCCGCCGCGCCACCAAGCTGGCGCGTCGCCGAGAAACTTGGGGATACCGTGGCGTCCGCGCGCGCCCCTCCGGCGGCTTCTCCGCCGAGATCCGGTTCTGCGGGATGCGCCTCGGCCTCGGCAATTTCGACACCGCCAACGAGGCCGCCCGCGCGTACGACGCGGCGGCGTGGCACCTCCGGTGGCCTCATAGAACATTGAACTTCCCCAACGTGCTGACGCGGGAGCGGGCACAGGAGCTCGCGCCTCTGCCACGGCTTATCACCGACGAGGATCGTCGCGACAACCGGAGGCGGGAGCACCATCTCGGCATCGCCGAGATGGACGAGGAAGCCATGGCGCTGTGGCACCAACGCTTCCCGCAGGACATCATCAACGAGCGCGAGTTCTATGAGCAAAGGAGGCGGAGAGGGATAAGAGGAGGGCGGAGCGAGCCGCCTATCGCGAGGACAAGCGTAGGCGAAAAGCGGACGCTCAATTCAACATGAGGCTAGGAGCAGCGTCGCCCTAGGAATCCGACGACGATCGGTATCTTCACGCCTACAGTCAGACGTCGCAGGAGGACATCACCGAGGAGGAGTCGGACGACGAGGAGTAGTTGAATAATCTATTTTTTTATCTATCTATGCTGAGAACTATCCTCTACTCTCTAGTCTCTACTCTCTATCTCTACTTATCGATCTCAGCACTGTAAACGCTTTTTTAAAGCGCCGCACGTTGCGATTCTGTTGGAAATGCTGTAACATGGCAGACGAGTGCTTTAATGTTGCCCACAAGATGCGCGAGTATTACTAGTAGTATATTTTTCTTGCCATGTTGAGATTTTAAAACCACGAGTGCGAACATGAAGAGGAGCAATGAAGACCAAACACGGGATATTGGGGACATCTTCAAGGAGCGTGGCAGGTTAAAGAGGAGCTGCACCGAACCTGTAAAATGAGCTTTGGTAAGTAACACCCTTTCAATTACTTCCGTTTAGCCTCGTGTTCTTCGATGTGTATATGTTGTAGTTTCTATTTCTCTTAAGCCTCGTGTTCTTCGATGTGTCATAAGAAGAGTCTTAATTGTCCTAATGCTTTCGTTTTTAGCTTGATGTAGGAAGTGGGTGTTCTCACCTTGTAGTCTGTTTTTATATTATTTTTTCTTTTGAATTCACTTCTCCCAGTTCTGTTTATCTGGCTTCTACTAAATGGATCTGGGTTGCTCTGAGTATTGATCTAAAAAAGAAGTAACTTCATGTCAGGATGCAGTTCCTGCGAGGAGGGAAGTATGGTCAACCTCGAGATCATGTTTCCAGAATGAGGCTGGATTACACACAAGGTGCCGGTTCCCTAATGATGCTGGATTAGACACAAGGTGCAAATTCCCAGATGATGCTGGATTACACAAAAGCTAGGTGGAGTCGTCAGCTGTTTGTGTCCTCGTGGCTCTAGTAAAGGCTGAAAGAAAGCGTGCATCAGCCCTTGAGAATGTAGCTGAGTTTGTGAAGAAACAAAAAGAGCAATCAGATGCTCTCTTCACCCATGCCAAAGAAGAGATGGAAGAAGCCAGAAATAAGCTAGCAGAGGCAGAGCAGGCTAGGCGTCTCCTGCTATCTAAAATTATTGTCAATACAAAATTTCCTTCATAGTAGCTAGGTTCAAATGTTTATCCAGTCAGCATGCCTGTTGTGATGTCAGTGCATCTACTGATGTGGCACAAAATATTTTTTTTCGGGTCATGTAATAACAGCAATTACTTTCCAAACAATAACAGACGAAGCATTGGGCATGGTATAGTTCACGCGCAAGCCCGACATTCCAAGTTCAACTTCCACATCAAACTCATGTTCACAGATGTCTCCACATTCATACATAATGTCCACAACCATGATTCACTTTAAAGCCAAAAAAATGAGGAGAGTTATGAATAAAGAAAAACCTCTAGTTCCTGCTACCAGTGCGAGCACAACAAGTCAAGACCGTGCATAATTAATTATATTTTGGTCATTTTTTGTGTTCTAAAATGCCGGTCGGCTCGCGGAAGGACGTGTTGCCGGCACACGCGCGGATTCAATGAAGGCAGGCGGGGCAGTCTGAAGCCAGTTGCATGCGGCGAGGAGGCGTGTTCAGCCGGGCCTGCAGCGAGTGGGGCCCTCTTGTCCTAGGACTTATGAACCAAATAGGGCATCAATGCCTGCACTATGAGAGGTCGCGTCCGTGTCAGAGCAATCACTCCCTCCAGTCCTTTTTTGTTTGCGTATAACAAAATCTTGTTTTCCATTCACATTTACAAGTAAAAATTCGTGGACAAACTTTGACCCAAAATACGATGGGGACTAGTAAACCAGAACGGAGGTAGTAGTTTTTTTTTAATCAAAGAAGGGTTTCCCCCTTCCGATTTTCATTATTGAAAACCAACATCTAAATCTAAACCATAGTATTTGCCCTAGAAATACCAGGTTCAACATCTCGCAACATAAACCCATACAACCATACGCCAACTGGCGGAGGACCCCGGTGGGCGAGGGGTGGCAGCCGCCATACCTTGATGCGGTGCAAAAAAAATTGTATACCTACGTGCTATCGGCTGGCTGGGTACGCTCGTTGCCTCGTTGACTCGTTGTATTGCTGGGAAAGTCGCCGTTTGCTGGAATGGGCCACGCAGACACAGGCCCATGTTTCTCGCCACTCTCGTTTACAATGGATCGCACCAGAACGCACGAAGCCAGCCAGCGACCCAAGACGCACTCCGGCACACGCATCAACCCTAGTGAAACTTTGACGTTTTCGTCTTTGTTTCCTAGCGCGGTGGTGGCTGGCCAGGCCGGCACGAGGCGGACGACGAGACGGCCAACGGCGGCCGTGGGTTGGGCGTCGAGCCAGCGTGAAGGACTACGGCTGGGGCCCGGTAGTAGCGAGCAGCACGACGTTAACCAGCTGCCCAGCTCTGCCTCCTTCACGGGTCACGGCCAGTAGGCAACAGTGCGGCGTGTCGCCACACCTTGAAAAAATTTCATCCTCCGCCTGCCAAGGAGGTACGTAGTACTATGAATTCCATTTTCGCTCCCGTTCTAAAAACTACTTAGTACTTATAATGCGCCATTGAAAATCAGAACTCTTAACCCGCTAAAAAAATGATATTTTAAACGTGGCTACTTGATCTGTGGCAACTGGCGAGCCACCACCTCCAAGTCGTTCACCTATGGTCCCGACCATCAACTCCTACGGATCAAATTATCACGCGAGCTGACTATTCCTCCAAAGGTGCGCTCCACCACGTACCCGGTACCCGTGAATGCAGCAATCGTGCACCTAGGGTTTTAGGGTGTGACGCCCGGATAATTAAGCTACAGTAATCCCAAGTTAATGATGCCAGGTCATCACTCATTACTATTGCTAATCCTCGCTTGATCCAAATCTTAGTTCAAACTCTAATTCAAATTAAAGCCCAGATTTCAAATTTCTCAAACACGCAAAATAAAATGTTCAAAGTGTGGCAAATATTCCATAAGTAATTATGGTGGTGAACCAACTTTTCTGTAAAGTGTTTTAATGCACTAAAATTAAATAAAACTGTATAAAGAAAATATTAAAAGGGAAAAACCTCCCCCACTGGGCCAACTGGCCCAGCTGGCCTACCAGCCCATGCCGCGTGGGGATAAGACCGAGTCCCCCCCTCTCCTCGTCAGCTCCCTGGGATCTTTTCCCCGCACGATCCCCCTCACTCCCCCACGCACCCACGCTCTTCTCCTTCCCCCCCTCCGATTCAGGATCTGGATCGGGCCACGTCCTGGCCCCCGCCGCTCTCCCCGGCGCCCGTCGTCGGTGCCGTCCGTCACCGCCGGACCACCCCGTCCCCGCCTCTCCCTCGCGCTACTCCCTCCCCGAGCTGGACATCGTCACCGTCGCGCGCCGTCGCCCCGCTACTCCGGCCCTCCCCCGAGCGCGCCTTTGCACCTCTACAGGGCTGGTGAGCCCCCTCCGTCTGACTCCCCTCCTGAAACCCCCATTGCGCGTGTGCGCTCCGGCCCACGTCCTCGCGCTCACCGCGGCCGTTCCGACGCCCGGTGCCCGACCACCGCGCCCCATAGCTGTGCCCGGCCACCCTCGCCTCACCCTGGCGCCCTCCCATGCGCGCCCGCGATGCCGCGCGCGCTCACACGTGACCCCGTCCGCCGTGGCCTCGCCCCGCTGATGCTTCTGCTGCCGCTGCCGTGCCGGCGCCTTCCCGCTCGCCAGGCGCGCCCCTGCGTGCGTCCGCACGCCCGACCTCGCGTGCGCCCGCCCCTTGTCCCGTCGTTGCCCATGGCCACGGCCCAGGCTGGCCGCGCCCGGGTCCAACGCCCGGTGTCTGCCTCGGCGCCCATGCCCGCACCCGTTAGCCCGTTAGGCCCTGGGCCTATGACACATGGGGCCCACGCCCCAGTAGTTAAAAAAGGAGAAAATGAAATAAAAATTAGTTAAAATAATTAAATATTAATTAATTAATTAACAAGTTGATCAACTTAATTAATCCTGACAATTAACTTGCTAATTACCTGTTAATTAAACTATGACAATGACAGCGGGACCCACATGTAAGTTTGACCAAGTCAACAGCCTTGTTGACTGCTGACATCATGCCGATGTCATGATGATGTCATAACCCTATTTTCCATTTATTTAATCTGTTAATTCCAAAATGTTTTAAAAGTTTTAGAAAATCGTAGGAAATAATCTATAACTCGGATGAAAAAGTTTTCTACATGAAAGTTGTTTCGATAGACGAGACGAATCCGAATACGCGGTCCGTTCGTCCGCCACACATCCCTAGCACAGCGAACATGCAACTTTCCCCCTCCTTTTCATCTGTCCGAAAAATGCCAGACTTCGGGAAAACTTTCCCGGAGGTTTCCCCCCTTTGCCGGTATTGTGTAGCACCGCGTTAGAACATGTCTAGCTCTGCCTGTTGTCCTGTTATGCTCTTGCTTGCTATGTATTTACTGTTTCTTCCCCCTCTTCTCTCCGGTAGACCCCGAGACCGTTGCTGATGCCACTGTGATCGACTACGTCGACGACGAACCCTTCTTCTCTTTCAGCGGAGCTTCCAGGCAAGCCCCCCCTTTTATCATCCCGATATCACCCATTCCATTCTCTCATGCTTGCATTAGATTTTGCTACTGTTATTGATTGCTCCTATTCTGATGCATAGCCTGCTTTTGTACCTGCTATTGTTACGTACCTGCTTGTCCTAAACTGCTTAGTATAGGTTGGTCAGAGATCCATCAGTGACCCCCACTTGTCCTTGTTGCCCCTGCTTCATCATCGACGCCTCGATCAACGTGATCGACGACCAGAGCCTGACACCTCACATCACATCACGCCCCTTTAGTTGCTCGACTCTGCAGAGCTACTATCGAGTGCCGAGGGTGATCCCTCATAACGCACTCCTGATGATAATTCTGTAGTGTAGCTATTCGGTCGTGGTCAACGGGGGTGGTTCCTCTTTCACCATTCCCGATACGGCTCTGTCATGCAACACCTCAAGTGTGAACCTCGAGGGTGGTCCCTCTTACGTTCACCTTGATGATTACATTGAGTGGAATCCACCGGGGGTGATTCCTCGGGTTTTCTTCCTTGATGTTCTGGACACACAGTTACTTTGACTTTACTTGAGACCATTGTTGAAGCTTGGTCGGCCCTAAGGGGTACCCGCCAGTTGATGTGAAAGCCGGGCGGGCCCAGAGAGCACCCGTGCGATGTGACAGTGGCGGCTGGCTATTTAGCGGTATCACCCAGGAAGGGTGGTAGCTCCGGACTTGTCCCGACAGCCGTCACTACTTTTAATTGTTAATGCACTAACAGGTTTGGGTATTTGTTCTGAGTTGGCCTCTGGCCTTTACGCACTAACCACCACGCGAGAATAGTTATGGGCCTTGACGTCGTGGTATCAGCCGAAGCTTTGTCAGATGTCCCGTTCAGCATTGTGGCACGGTCGGATCGTGCCATCCACTACACGGGTGGTGCTGGTATCCATCCTGCACACAACGACCCGGAGTGCAACGGGCGATGGTTCCAGACCCCGGAGTGCTTAGGATGTAGACCGGCGGGGACCTCTCTACTGAGCCTAGGTAGGGCTGCGATGTGTTGATCTTCTGAGGCCGGGCATTGACCTAGAAAAGTGTGTTCGGCCAGAGTGATTGAGCGTGTTGGGTAACGTGGTGCACCCCTGCAGGGAAGATATATATTCGAATACCGTGTCCACGGTAATGGACGTTCGGACTTGTATCCAGATCTTATATAACTAGAAATAGATACTTGAGATATGTGATGGATATGTGGCACCAAGATTGCTTTCTCGCAGGGAGTCGAGGAAGGATCTCTGGACATTAATTCTACAACATGCTTGTTAGTTATAAATTGCTATTCTTTACTCTTCTACATGCTGCAAGATGCTTGGAGCTGCTTGAAGATGCTAGTCTTTGATAGGCTAGGCTTTCCCCTCTATTCTGGCATTCTGCAGTTCAGTCCACAGATACAACCCTTCCAATTGATACCAGTGCACACTTAGTATAGATCTGATGCTTGCGAGTACTTTGGATGAGTACTCACGGTTGCTTTGCTCCCCCTTTTCCCCCTTCTTCCTTCTTTCCGGTTGTTGCAACCAGATGGTGGATCCCTGGAGCCAGATGCCACCGCTGACGGATACTGCTACTTGGAGACCGCCGACGACCAGGAGTAGTTAGGAGGTCCCAGGCAGGAGGCCTTGCCTCTTCGATCATTGATGTTTTTGTTTGCCTTCTTAAGGCATCCTTGTCTAACTTATGTCTGTACTCAGATATTGTTGCTTCCGCTGACGCTTGTGTATCGAGCTATGTATTCGAGCCCTCGAGGCCCTTGGCTTGTAATATGGAGCTTGTATGACTTTAATTTGTGCTTAGAGTTGTGTTGTGATATCTTCCCGTGAGTCCCTGATCTTGATCGTACACGTTTGTGTGTATGATTAGTGTACGGTCGAGTCGGGGGCGTCACATAGGGTTTATTTGTTAACGTTGCCTTTACGTAACACTCATGTGTGCGAGACAGCGAGAGACCGACTGCGTGCGTGCGCCTCTTCTCTTCGTATATGTACTCCACCGTTTGTCTGGTGTCCAAAAAATTATAATAACTACTAGCAATGTGCCAATGTGTTGCCACACGATCAGAGTAGATTAATACATATTCACCGATTTGATAGAAAAAAAGTCTAGTTTTGAAATATGTATATCACTAAAAAAATGTTATGTTTCACTCAAAATATATTCCTTTGGCGGTTTTGATGAGATAAGGGAGGAATGTTGTTGGTTTAAGATTCGAGAAGTGGTATATGTCTAATTTCTACTCTTACTAGCAAGATGCCCATGCGTAGCACGGAACATCAAGATCTTGTGGGAGAAAAGGATGAATGAGGGAAGGCCTTATCTGCAAATGTGGAGAGGAGTGCGGGTAAATTGCCATAGTTTCGTTCCTATCCGTCAGATATAAATCGGACGGCCTATATTGCAAGATGGCAGGCCCACCATCATCACCAATTCTGTTTTTTATCCCTACTCTTATAAAAAGCATAGTCGGTGATGATCGTGTGCCTGCCATCCTGCAATATAGGTCGTCCGATCTATATCTGACGGATAGGAAGGAAACTATGGCAATTTTTCAAAAAGATACCCACACCCCTCTCCACACTTGCAAATAAGGCCTTCCCTTGTTCATCCTTTTCTCCCACAAGATAAACTACTCATACAAATGCATCTTGATGTTCCATGCAACGCATGGGCATCTTGCTAGTTGTTGCAAAAAGCCCATGTGTGTGACAGAGAGAGGGAGAGAGGAGGAGGACGGAGTGCATGTGTGACAAAGACACAAAGAGTGTGTGTGCGAGAGGTATCAACTTAAAATGAGGCGATAGTGTGTGTGTGCACGATTGAGAGGGCGTGTCTCAAGAAGGGAAGAAAAATCTACATAGATACAAGGAGCGGGAGAGAGACATGTATGCGACAGTGGAAGCACAAGTGTGCGGGTGTATAAACCTATCTAGAGGCTAGTCGATAAATGTTTGTGAGAGAAATACGAGTCGGGGGTGCGAAAGCGAGAGTTTTGTGTGAGAGAGAGAGAGAGACGGTAGTCGGGAAGGGGAGTGGAAGCATGAGTTGTGTGTGTGTGTGAGAGAGAGAGAGGGGGGAGTTTGTCTGATCGGTAAACAAATGAATAATGTCAGTCTGGGATGGAGACGAAAAGGAGACCGCAACAAATGTTGTGTCTACAGGAGAGACAGAGAGTAATTTTAGTGGTATGATTCATATCTAGAGACATATATAGGGTGTGTGAGAGAATCCCATAGAGAGAAAGACAAAGTGAAAGACGAGTGGAGACTGTGTGTGTGGCGGTGAAAAAGAAAGCTTAGGTACCTAGTGATACGAGAGAACAGTAGAGATGCGAGAGATAATGAAAACCGTGTAATGTATAATGATAGGGAGAGTGTGACACTTGTCAAGGGAGACGTCGAGAGGCCATGTTTGCGAGGATAGGAGAAACATGAAGTGAGCATGCGGGTGAGCTGGAGAAAAGAGAGTGATAGCTACATGAAGGAGCATGCATGCGAGAGAGATGGGCGTGAAAGGAGTGAACATAAAAGGGATTCAAATATTTGAATTCGAGATGATGATACATGTAATCCATACTTGAACCAAAATTGATCTATCAAACATGCATACTCATATGAATTCACGCGCATCTATGTTATTTAATATGTAGATATTACTGATCCATACATTTTAGTAGAACATAATTTGGTTTAATTTTTTGAATTCAACCTTATGATTTTGAGATCATTGTATTTGTAAATCATATTATACATATAAAGGAGCAGAATTCTTTGATGTGCTTTTGAAAGTATATATAAAAAATGATGTATATAGAACTTTATTCCAATCGAAAATGGATCCCGCCCGAAAAATAGAATACAAACGGGATTCGAATTGAGTAGGCACGGTAAACGTGCACTCTGCAAAATTTGAACGAAGCGGGGAAAGTCGCAGTAACCGCCCGAAACCAAAATCTGCGAGATGGAAATTACTACTGCCTATCCCTGCCACGCAAAGCCTATCTGCTCGATTTCTATAGGTTTCAATAGGGGTAGGTTTGTAATTTCACTCAAACGTGACATAACCGCCTCTCACCCGGATTCATACACGGTGGGCGCCAAAACACAGTGTGTCCTCGGCCGAAATCGACCCCCTCCCCGATTCATACACGGTGGGCGCCAAAAACAAACTCTCGTCGACAAACATTCGGTGTATGCGAGATTACCGTCCTATCCCCAACCGACTAATATTGCTGTGATGTAGGAAATTTGAAACGGGGGCTAAGTTTGTAAATTTCCTCGCATTTGAGACAAGCGCGCCCTGAAGACATGGTTCCCCCCTTCCTCTCCACCTCCATTTCCCCATTCGTACTCCGTGGGCGCCAAAACACCCTCTCCACCCCAGCCTCCTCCGTCCGCCACCCCATCCACCGCCGTCCTCCTCCACCATGTCGGAGCTGATACCCCGACGCGGTCGTCCATTACAAGAGATCGACCTCTCTCATCCACGGCTTCAGACCGGGATCCTTGCATCCCGTCCTCTCGCTTCATCCCCGCCGTCGTCCACCTTGCCGGCGCCGCTCCTACGACTGTCTCGTCCACCGCGCCCCGCCGCCACCGTCTACCCTCCTAGATCTGCTTCCACGCCGCCGACAGCCATCGCTACCGCAGCACCGTCAAATTCTCAGCAGATGCATGCACGGCGCCGCACCAGAAGCGGTACTCTTTCGTATCTTCTCAACTTATTTATCGCAGCAAGAAAATAGATCGCCACAGCTTTACTCTGATTTCTTGTCCATCACTTACTTGCTAGTTGAAAGCAAACATTGGTTGCGAAGTCGCCTTTGTCCGGTTTGCACCTTCAGATCCGCCATGGCACGCTCAACACTATACTCCCAATGCTTATGGTTTTCGCCTTTTATATTCCACACTAGTTAAATCACAGTAGACTAAATTTCGAAATTGGGTCAGTTGATTTTTCACAGCTCGCCGGAGTTCGCCGGTGCAAACGAAGGGGCTCGGGTGGGGACTTTGGTTGTGGGGGCAGTGGTGGGGCCTCGCCGAACAAAGAAAACTCGAGGCGGGTGGGGGCGGGGGTGGGGGTGGGGGTGGCGGAGGAACACAGGCGGTGGGGGCCGGTGGTCCGGCCGGCGGCCCGTGCGGTGTTCTGTATGGGAAGAATCAGAGATGAGGAAGAAGAAGGGTTAGGAGACGTAGGATCTTCATCCAACCGCCTGAAATGGTCGACTGACCCAAATGACAAAAGTCACGCGACTTGCATGCAGACATGCCTTTATATTCAATACCATCATCGTACCTGCTTAGCACTGCCCCTGAATCCATCAAGCTAAACAACGTGCCACTCATAATTCCAAACTTGTTGCTCAAGTACGAATCTGATATGATGTCGATATTACTAAAACAGATAACATTTAATTGGTCAGCTAGTTCCTACTTTACTTTCGAAAAAGCACGTGCACCACATATAGAGAGACAACAGGGAGTTGCTTTCTTAATGCGCTCTGGTTCATCATGTGTGGGCACTACGCAACGAACATTTTATTATCCAAAATCTGCTTGCTCTTCTTTAGCATGTTCCTCTTCCGTTCTTCTTTAATAAGTACTCTCTCCGTTCCTAATTACAAGTCCTTGTATAGATTCCACCATGGACTACATATGGAGCAAAATGAGTGAATCTACACTCTAAAGTGTATCTGGATACATCTGTATGTGATCCATAATGGAAATCTCTACCAAGACTTATATTTTGGAATGGAGGGAGTATGATAGTAGTATAGTATGTTCCTTGTAGTGAAGATGAGCAGGGACATTTGCAGTGTAGAGGTCTATACGATCGGTTGGTATGGACACTTTAAACTCTTCGGGCCTCTTTGATTCGTAGGATTTTGTAAACATGGGAATAGGATTTGTAGTTGCCTGCCCACTTGAATCCTATAAGAATAGCAAGGAAATGCGGGGAGCTGTGTCGCCTTTGAGAGTTACACTGATATTAACAGTACCGCACCTTCAGTTGAAGAGAGATGGTATCCGAAGCCTTTCTAGCCGTACCGGCAATACTAGCACATATATTCCAGCAAGTTCCAGTTTGCTGATTTTACTCTGATGCTTACGATTTTCCCGTTATATCTACACTATGATATGTGTAGTTGCTTTGTGTCGCACTAGCAGCAGTCCACTCTTGAAGCTAAAGACCGCAATGACTTACAAAATTGGCACCAAGGCATTGAGTGCCATTCTGGATGCAATGAAACTCATACGCTCCCCACCTGTTGATTCTTGTTCAGAATATGATCCTAGTGACTATTCTAACCTCGAGGAGTCAAAGGCAGATGGCCTGTCCTGTTCACCCATCAAGGTGCCTGTTCTAATTTGGCAAGGTTTTATTGACTGCACGTATCTTTCATATGTTGTCTTGCATTTCTTCTACTTTGTTGCACCGCCATCTGCTTAGTTTACTCATCATATATGTCGAGATGCCATACCCATCCATTATCAATACATATTCCACCTGTCATCATACCATGTTTTTCCACTCAAATGTTGTTCTTTTGTATCAGTCATCAAAAAGGAAGAGGGTAATTGCCAAACCTGAAGGAGCACCAGCAATGTCCTTGAAAAACATGGTTGTGCCGGAGAAATCAGAAAGCACCCCACTTATATTGGCTGTACAACCAGTGACACAAAACGTAGGACCGACTCCAGCAGACTGTACCCATACTTCACTGGCCACACCACTAGCCGCACCACACAGGACCTGCACTCCAGCAAAAGGTATGCCGATTTCAGTTGCCATAGCACCAGCCGTACCACAGAAAAATCCCACTCCAGCAAAAAGTACAACAACTACACCGGCCGAAGACATATCCCAACTGCAGAGACGGCCAATTCCTGCAGATTGGAACCCCATTCCAGTTATTCCCAGTTTAAAAGAAAATGCTTTCAATGTTGTTAGGGACTACATGCATATATTCCCATCATGGGAAGATTTTAGTGAAGACCAACACCATTTTCACATCTTCCTGTCCCACTTACGTGTAAGTGCTATTATTCATGGTGATTATTTTCCTATTTTCTGCTGATTGAACACATCAATGATTTACATTACATTGTTGTAAGTAGGCGAGGGTCAATCTGGATAGTCATGACGAGCAAAGCTTGCTTGCGCTTTTCAAGGAAGCATTGCAGCAGTATTGGTGTTACCTGAGGAAATCACACTTTGATGGCAAGTCTATAAACGAATTTCTGGTGAAGTCTCATGTGCTAAATTTAGAAGACATTGAATGGAAAAACCTTGTTATGCACTGGTCTCGTTCCGAGGATGAGGTACTGTCTATGATATCGCATGACAATTTGAACTTCTACTTTTCCGCATGTGCCCTATGGATCTTTTTTGCAGGAAATCTGCTCGAAAAAGAATTCCGGTTTGAAAAGAACAACAGGATATCGCAAATATGCTGCCCGCTGCTTTGCTCTTGTTAGTACCTGTTGTCTTGTATCACTGTACTTGCATACATACCTGGTTCATTATGTGACAGCAGTATGCATGCTAGCTTGCTTATCAATTGTTCGCTCCAAATTATCTGATCTGTATGAATGGTTACATTAGTGTAGAATATATCCAATGCCAATGAAATTTTTTAGCTCGGCATTGTTCTCGTAAGTACCTGCTGTCCTTTATCAGTGTACTTATATTGACAGGTAGTTGTTCATGTACCATCACTCTGCAGCTTATTTTCCTTTGCCCTCCATTTTCTACACATAAGATCTATATTTACTCTTACCATAAGGTTGGATAACACTGATGGTACTGAAGAAGTTTAGCTCTGCATTACTCTTGGTTGTACCTTTTGCTTGTATCACTGTACTTACATTTATAGCTACTTGGTTATGTAGCATCACTCTTCATCTTATCTTAAATATTCTCCATTTTTTCTTATATTGTCACATCTATATTTACTCTTAACAAAATGTAGAATAAAGGCAATGCTTATGAAGAAGATTTGTGGTAAACTTCTTGAATTGCCCCCCCATCAGCATGAACAAGGGCTTTATAGAGCCTGCCTTCACCAATAATGTAAGTTTGTCCTTCTCAAGCCTTCAAACTTTGTTGTGTATATTTGGTTAGGCATGACTGCAACAGCTGTTTATTTTTGGTGTTTGCATTAAATTTCATGTTTAAAGTTTATTATGTAGTTCATAAACAAAAGTTTGTCCTTCTCAACAGTTGTACAACCAAGTTCCTTCTTCATACCATGTAAATTAAACTATACAGAGCAAGTGATCTTGTTTTGCACTGCATGTATGCTTCTGTTCTTGATCCGTAATCCAGTGGTGTGGTGAACCTACCCACTACAGCACAATGTCATATTCTGCAATGTCTTAACTATGAACAATGTCATATCATTCTACTATTATTTAAACCGTCTCTTTATTTGCCAATCTGAAATGGGATAAATTGACAGCACCCTAACCATTGATACTTATGAGTTCTTGATCTGTAATCGAGTGGTGTCGTGAAGCTGCCAACTCCTTCACAATGTCATTCCCTGCCATGTCTTGACCTGAACAATACCATATTGTGTTAATGCAATTTTAAACTGTGTCACTTTATTCGTCAGTAAGAAATGTGATGAATTGTCAGCACTGATACTTTTATGTGCAAAACCTGTCATCTGTCTGCTTGTTTATCTTTTAGAGTGAGGAGGATATAAGTGTTAAACAAGCGCAGTCTCATCAGCTTGCTCAGCTGCTTGCACTGCAGCTCCCCAGCAGGGCTAACCTTTCTTGAACTCTATTGAAGTGCTGTCGGTTTTGTATATTATTTTGTCGGCGTGTTTAGTTGCACCGGTGGCGATCTTTGATGCCCCGTGTATGTAATCTGCTGTCTGCTTGTGCTTTATTATCATAGTGGCGAACTTTGATGCCCAGTGGATGTAATATGCCGAAATTTCTTTATTGTATAGTCTAGGTTTTTTCTTATTCACGATGCTGCAGTTATTTTACTGTATATATATCCTGTCTTCGCAGTAAACTGGCCAAACCATAAAATTATGGTACATAATCGGGCCGTCATGCAATCACGATGTATGATCCGCATCATGGGCCCCGTCATCTTGGTCCGTTAGAAGGCCTAAATGTAAATTGGCCCACTAGTAGATTCGGGCCTTTAATAAGCCGAGTAAACCGCCGGCCCTCTTTTCACAAGAAAACTCAATGGGCTTTTAGGAGGCTGAGAAGTAGGTTGGGCCTGAAACGTGTCGAACTGCTCACGGGCCGGCAGAAGCCCGAAATGGACCCCAACCCATGATTGTGCCAATCAAATCACGAGCTTTTAATAGGCCAAAATTGTCTCGGTCCTTGTTTGGCCCAATCAGATTATCGGCTGCGAGCAGGCCGGATGCAAACCGGGCCGTAGTTAGGCCCAACTATATGACGGGCTTTTAACAGGCCGAAATTAATATAGGGCCGAAATGTTAAACGGGCCCTTAACAGGTCAAAACTAATATCAGGCCGAATTACTAAATGGGCCTTTAGCAAGTGGGCCCAAAAGCATAGCGTCCAGTTGACGGGCCGAATCTGATATGGGCCATAATTTAGCCCAAAGCCTCTTAAAGGGCCGGACCTGATCTGGGCCGTAATTTGGCCCAGAACGTGGTAGGCTTTTACTGGGCCGGATCTCATATGGGCCATTGTTAGGCCCGGAACGTGGCAGGCCATTAATGGACCGGATCAAATATGGGCCGGCATTTGGCCCAAAACATGGCAGCTAGTTAATGGGCCGGCCTACTAGGGTCCTCAAAATCTTGTGGGCCTACAGCTGGGCCAGCCCATTAATGTCGGCGAAATCTCGTGGGCCTTTAGCTGGGCCGGCCCATTATGGTCCACAAAAATCTTGTGGGCCTTCACCTGGGCCGGCCCATTATGGCCCGCAAAAATCTTGTGGGCCTTTACCTGGGACGGCCCATTATGGCCCGCAAAATCTTGTGCGCCTTTAGCTGGGCCAGCCCATTATGGTCCGCAAAATCTCGTTGGCCTTTAGCTGGGCCGGCCCGTTATGGTCCACAAAATCTTGCGGGCCTTTAGTTGGGCCGGCCCATTTAAACTTTATGGGCCACTTTTGGGCCGGTCCATGTGTCAACATATCATAGGCGCATCTCGCCAATTGGATGAGTGACACTTGTGCCAACGCGGAGCTGACACGTGTTTCCTTCAGCCAATCAGAATTTTACACGTGGAAAATCCCCGTTGGTCCGGGCTGTTAACGGGTTATCGGATCCAAAACCGGACCCGATAGCTTAACGGCGTTCCGTTACGGTGGATGCCACATGTCGGTCACCCTTGACGAAAGCACTTATGTGATGCGCGATTTATTGTCATGGAAGTGGACACTTCCGTGATGATAATTTTGGTAATGTCATGGAACACTTCTACGACAACACAGGTATGACTATCTTGATTCTGTCATAAAATTGTCATGGATGTACATGCATGACAGAAAATGTGACCTACTGTGACAAACACGTATCATCACGGAAGTGTATTTTTTGTAGTGTAAATTCATTCATACACTGCCGGATTTCATATAAACATACCGGATTTCATTACATTTCATACATTCTTCAACTAAAAAGGGGTGTGCTGGAGGTATAATTAATTAACCGTAGCACCCATGTCCGGCTGAGCCGAATAGAAGCTTCTTCTCCAGCGGGCTGAGCTTCAGTGACATAACAGAAGGTGCAGTTGCGTCACTTACATGTGGGCCAGATGCCTCTTGGGCCCACATGCCAGTGACCCAACTGCACCTGCAGTTAAGTAAATAAAGCAACGTCCTTCTCCAACATAGCTCTCCGACTCCACGTCGCCGCCAAGAAGCTAATCGGCCATCAATGGTCAACCCGCCTAGCTTGGCTTCAACCGAGGGGTAGCAGCGGTGGCCTTACTTGGACCCGAGCGGCGGCGACCTACCGTGTTCTACTCTTCCTTGTTTTCTGTGTGGCGCGGCCTCGTTGGCAGCGGGGCGGGGCCTCGACGGAGCCGACGATGTCCTCTGTCTCGTTGCCGGCGGGGCGGCGCCTCGGCAGAGCGGGGGAAATCCTCCCCCTCGTTGCCGGCAGGGTGGGGCCTCGGCTGAGCCGGCGATGTCCTCTGCCTCGTTGTTGGCGGGGCGGGGCCTCGGCGGAGCCGGCGGTGTCCTCTGCCTCGTTGTTGGCATCGCGGGGCCTCGGCGGAGCCGGCGGTGTCCTCTGCCTCATTGTTGGCGCCGTGGGGCCTCGGCGGAGCAGGGCCTCGTCGACGCCAGTGGAGCGGGGAGTCGTCGGAGCCGGCATTGTCCTCTGCCTCATCCTCGGTCTCGCCAAACGGCGCCTCGCCCGCTTCGTCGCCCTCTTTGTAGGCGGCCGCAGCCTCCGCCACCCGCATGCGGTACCGCCAGCGCTCGAGGCGGCCCTCGCGCGCGGAGCGGTACGAGTCGAGCAGCGCCTCCTACTCCGCCCGCTCCGCAACGATCTGCTCCTCCGCCTGCAGGTGCTCCTGGAGGAGATGGTGGTTCTAGGCGGCGTCGGCCTGCGCCTCCTGGAACTGCTCCTGACGCTTCTGCCTCACCGTGTCTATGTATTGGGCACAGGCCTCACCGATGGTCATGGTGCAATGCACCGGCGAGGATGGCACGCAGGAGGGTGTTGGCGCCGGATCGTCGACTACCATGTTCTCCATTGGGACGCCGTCGTCCTCCGGCTGCCTGCCGGCCAGCCAGTCGGCAGCAATGGCTGCCATCTCCTTGTGGTCCGTCGTCCGCCCGTCCCGAAGAGCACTAGAGCGCGAGGAAGCCATGGTGGGAGTAGTGGTGTGGACACGAGAAAGGGAACGGAGGCGGATGACTGCGGCTATGGCCGGCGCGGCAGTTTATATAGCAATGGCGGGCGGCGGAGGGACGAACGAGTGGCGCCGGAGTAGCTGCCTTGGCAACCGCGTATCATTAATGTGGGCGGTAGACGGACGGACGGACGGCACTTGTGTCGTTTGAAGGCGGAGCAATCGCCTGCACCGGGAAGCGGGGCGGGCGGCGCTGACCGTTTTGGGCGGAAAGCCCACACGGACGAGGAAGGCAGTGTGGGTGGGCCAGGGCAGTCAGACTCGGTGCTTGGCAGCGGGTCGGTCCAGCAGTCGGGACATGTTGGCTCACTGGCGAGCTCGCCGAGCTGAGCGACGACAATCAGATGACGGATGTAGCTTCCGACCAGGAGCCGGCGCCACTGTCCAAGCCGGTTCATGCTGTGTTCACCATAGAGTAGGTGCAGCCCACTTCGACGACCTAATGGTGGAAGAGCTACCGGCGCAGGAGGACCTACGCTGCAACCTCCGTCTCCTCAACGATCACCGGTGAACAAGCGAATGACAATGCCGTCGCGGACATGTGGCCCTATGATCCTGGCTTCCCGAATGAGCAGCGGGCACTGTATCTGACCATCCGTAGGGCCCGTGAGGCCCTCTCCTTCGTCCTTCGAGTTGTTGCGCTCGTCGTGGCGCCACCGTCTCGCGTTGTCAACATGGTCAACGGCATGAGGAATGAGGAGATGACTTTACTTGGAGAGGATGACAGTAGGGACCCACCAGGGCCATAGCCGCACGTACGCAAGTGCCTCCTTATTATATACAACTAATATTTTTTGCTTCCTCCTAGTTTCCTGACATCACGGTCCCACACCATTGTCAACCTATGTAGTCAATAAACGAGAGAATTGCACAAAGAGCGGCCGACAGCTCGGACCAAGCAGCTCGAGCAGTATTTGTCTTTTTGAGGTGTGAGCACTGCAGAGTTTTTCTTGAGCGATGTTTTCGTTGTTGTTCAGAGGAGAGCAGGGTATTAACTGGGTGGGCAGTGGCCCGTCTAGCCTAGGCCAGATATCCAGCCTAGATATTAATTTTTTTCAAGCTGAAAATGGCTAGCCCAGCTATACTTCTTTTTGAGGAATACCCAGGCAAGGTTAACTTGTTATTCTCCACCCCGCTGGGCTGCAAATCTTTCCTAGGAGGGATGCATTAGGCTTAACAAAAAATGGGCTTTAAGAAATAATAAATGGGATGTAATTATAAAAACTGGACAGTAACTATAAAAAATGCACCAAACACGAAATTACTTTATGAAATAATATTTCCGGATTTTGAAAATTTTAATTTCATTAATTGTTGCACGCGCAATGTTTCGTTGGATTTTTACGTAATACAAATTTATATTGAAATTGTATTTAATCTGATTAGAAATTTTGGGATAAAAATATTTCGGATCCCATCGAAATGTGAGAAATGTTATTGAATTCTGTTTTGAACGGTTGGTTGAAATTATTAATCGTTGTCCTAGCTAGAAAATGGGTTGTACTTTTAACAAACTGTAAATGGGCTGTAGTAAATTCCATTAGAATTCAAAAATGGGTTGTACATTCTTATAAATCGCAAATGGGCTATAAGTTCGCTGCCACACACTTGTGGGCCTACTAAGTTGAGGCGTATGCAAGGCTTTATCAACTTATAGTCAACACACGGTTCTAGCAGCAGTGTCCGTTGGGTGTCCATCCAACGGATGTCGTGCTTCTTCTTCAATCTCGGATATTCTAGCTTTAGCCGCCCAAAAAATGATTCCCCCCCTGACACCTGGGGCGCACCGTTTCGGAGGCTGACCTGTGGGCCTACTAAGTTGACGCGTACCAAGGGATTTGTCAACTTAGTTAATATAAACGATTCTAGCTGCAGTGACCATACGATGTCCATCCAACGGCCGTTGTGATTCTTCAACCTCTGGTCTTCTTGCTCCAGCCGCCCACAGCAGTGCCGGTCGTGCCGCCTGCTCCTGCCTCCCGTGGCCAGCTGTGCTGCCGCGGAGGCCTCACCTCCCCCTACCACTCCCACCGCTGGCCAGGCCCTGCGGCGACGGCATCCTCACACCACAGCTGAACCAGTGAACCCTCGTACTCCTCTTCACGTGGGCATCCACTGCCGCGTCTTCCCCGGCTCCGCCTCGTTCCCTTCCTAGGCCTCGCTGTCGTCCACCGCCTTGGTGCTCTCGGCGCGGCGTGGTCAATGTGGACCGACTTCCATCGGAAGAGTACTGTACGTGGAGAGGATGACAGCTGGGTCCACGGCCGCAGCAAGGAAGTGTCTCCTTATTACGCGAAAAATAATTATTCCTCCACCTGACAGCAGGGACCCACCAGACGGGCCACCGTATTTTGCGAAAAAAATGTTTCCCCCTGACTGCTGGGACCCACCAGCTACATCTTCGCACGCAAGTAAGTGCGTCCATATTACGGGAAAAAAATGATTCGTCTCCTGACTGTTGGGACCCACCAGCTACATCTTCGCACGCAAGGAAGTGCGTCCATATTATGGGAAAAAAACGATTCGCCCCCTGACTACTGGGACCCACCAGCTACATCTTCGCACGCAAGGAAGTGCCTGACAGTCGGGACCCATCCGGTCGAAGCGTACGTAGCGTTGTCATTCTGGTCACGAACGTGTACGTACATACTGGTCGATCGGTCTGTCTGCAGGCTGCAGCGATGAACCGTGGCCGTGCAAGGAAGGGCACGTGTCGTAGTAGAGGCGCGCACGTGTGGTAGTAGGGGCGCACGTAGCATGTACACGTACGTACAGCGGCCAGGGTGCAAGAAAGAAAATACGGCCACGTACGTACATACGGGCGGGGTCTCGAACGCCTACTCGCGCATACATACAGCCAGGGCTCGTGCACATGGCTGGGTCGGAACGGACAAACTGCGTCATCGTCGTGTTCATGGGGAGCCAACCAGCTGGGTCGGAACAGAATGCGTCGTCGTGTTCATCAGGAGCCAACCGGCTTGGACGAAATAGGCGATGGAAATGAGGCCTGGCGTACCGCAGAACGGAGGAAACAGCCTTGTGTTCGACCGACCACGGTGGAAACGGGATCCTATTCATCGGGAGGGGTCTGGCGTATTGCAAAACGGTGGAAATGGACCTCCTACGGTCGAAACGGGATCCTGTTGATCGGGAGGGGTGTGGCGTACCGCAAAACGGAGGAAACAGACTTGTGTTGGAGCGCTATGGTCGAAACGGGGGTCCTGTTCATCGGGAGGGGTGTGGCGTACCGCAAAACGGGACTCCACGGGATACTGTTCATCTCCACTGTCGACCTCCTCCAGCCTCCACGGGCTCCTGTTCATCCACCGCCGACCTCCTCCAGCCTCCACCTGCGATTGTTCTTCCACGGGCTCCTGTTCACCCAGCCTCCACCGCGCGCTCCTCCACCTGCTACTGTTCAACCAGCCCTCTCCACGGGAGTCCTGTTCAACCACCCCTCCATGGGCTACTATTCATCCAACCCTCCACCGGCTACCGTTCAACCAGCCCTCGACCGGCTACTGTTCATCCAGCCCTCCACGGGGTCCTGTTCATCCATCGGCTCAATCGATCGGGGTACTGTTCATCCAGCGGCAACGGCCTCTACTACCACGGTTCCTGTTCATCCAACCCCCCACCGGGAACTGTTCATCCAAATCCCCTCAACAACGCTCACTGTTCATCAAGGAAAGGAGGCAGCAGTGTTCGATCGGCTTCAGTTAGCAGCAGTAGCGAAGGAATCACTTGGGTTCAGTTAACAGCAAGGGATCGATCGATCGCTCGGGTTCAGTAACGTGTAGCCTGCAGTGCAATCGCTCGGGTTCAGTTAGAGCCCAACGCCTCGCACACACGCGCTTACGTACGAGAGAAACGCGCATCGCTCGACCCCCGACCACCCACCGTAACCGGGAACTCCCCGATATTTTCCTCGCCCTCGCTTCTACCATGGTTTTTTCCGTCATGGACGGCCCAAAGAATGTCATGCAGCTGCGTCTCCGGCCCGCCCAGGACGAAAAGCCCATTTTCTGTCATGATTTTTTGTCATATAAGTAGGAGCCCACCACATCTATGATGATACCGTGTTTTGTCACAATTATCGTCATAGAAGTGTCATAAGTATGACAGAATTTTTTTTCGTTCGGCCCAAAATGTCACGGATGTGTCTTTTTTTGTAGTGAATAGACACCCGCCAGCCACCTTTATGCAAAACAAGTTGCATGTTAGTCGGTGGAACCGATCTCATGTGCGTGGACATGTAAGGTTTGTCCGGACCGTCTCATCCCACAATACCGTCGAATCAAAATAAGACGTTGGTGGTAAGCAGTATGAACATCACCGCCCACAACTCATTTGTGTTCTACTCGAGCATATCATTTACGCATAGACCTGACTCATGATGCCACTGTTGGGGAATGTTGCATGGAAAACAAAAAATTTCTACGCACACGCAAGATCTATCCATGGAGATGCATAGCTACGAGAGGGGAGAGTATGTCAACATACCCTCGTAGACAGTTAAGCGGAAGCGTTTATCAATGCGGTTGATGTAGACGTACACCTTCATGATCCGCCCAATCAAGTACCGAACGCACGGCACCTCCGCATTCAGCACACGTTCAGCTCGATGACGTCCTCGCCTTCTTGATCCAGCAAGTAGGGCGAGGTAGTAGATGAGTTCCGGCAGCACGATGGTGTGGTGACGGTGGTGGTGAACTTGTTCCCGCAGGGCTTCACCATGCACTGCGGAAAAACTTGTCAGTGGATGAAACCGGGGAGAGGGGCCCCGCACACGCCTTGGGGATTGTCGTGATGTGTGGCGCTCCCTCCCTCTCATGTATATATATAGGTGGGGAGAGATGACGCAGCCAGGGTATGCCCCAAGGGTGGCCGCCGTCCCCCTTAGGCGCCTGCCCTATGGCGCCCCCTTCCTTTTCTGGCGCTTGGGAGAGGGCATGAGGGGGTGGCGCCCCCCCCCCCTTCCCTTTTTCTCATGAGGGAGAAAAGGCAAGAGGGGCCAGCCCTCTCCCTTTCCTTTCCTAGGGCCGGCGCCATGAGGTGGAGGCGCACCAGCCCCATGTGGGCTGGTGTACACGCCCTCGTTGGCCCGTTTGGCCCAATAAACTCCCGGGGCTTCCCAGAACCCCTTCCGGTGATCCAATAAATACTCGGTGCATTCCGAAACTTTTCGGGATACCAAATAGTATCTTCCTATATATTAATCTTTACCTCCGGACCATTCTGGAGCTCCTCGTCATGGCCGTGATCTCATCCGAGACTCCGAATAACATTCGGTCACGAACTCACATAACTCAAATAATATTATATCGTCAATGAACGTTAAGCGTGCAGACCCTACGGGTTCGAGAATGATGTAGACATGACCGAGATGCTTCTCCGTTCAATAACCAATGGCGGGACCTGGATGCCCATATTGGTTCCTACATATTCTACGAAGATCTTTATCGGTCGAACCTTTATGACAACATACGTAATTCCCTTTGTCTATCGGTATGTTACTTGCCCGAGATTCGATTGTCGGTATCTCCATACCTAGTTCAATCTCGTTACCAGCAAGTCTCTTTACTCGTTCCGTAATACATTATTTCGTAACTAACTCCTTAGTCACTTTGCTTGCAAGCTTCTTGTGATGTGTATTACCGAGAGGGCCCTGAGATACCTCTCTATCATACGTAGTGACAAATCCAAATCTCAATTCACGCCAACTCAACAGACACCTTCGGAGATACCTGTAGAGCATGTTTATGATCACCCGATTACATTGTGACGTTTGATAGCACACAAGGTATTCCTCTGGTATCTGGGAGTTGCATGATCTCATGGTCGCAGGAATATATATTTGACATTAAGAAAGCAGTAGCAATAAACTAAATGATCATATGCTAAGCTAACGGATGAGTCTTGTCCATCACATCATTCTCCTAATGATGTGATCTCGTTATCAAGTGACAACACATGTCTATGGTTAGGAAACCTTAACCATCTTTTGATCAACGAGCTAGTCTAGTAGAGGCTCACTAGGGACACGGTATTTGTTTATATATCCACACATGTATTTAAGTTTTCGGTCAATACAATTATAGCATGAATAATAAACCTTTATCATGAACAAGGAAATATAATAATAACAACTTTATTATTGCCTCTAGGGCATATTTTCATCAAGTACACGCTAGATTAGACTATGATCGTGCATTCAATTTAATTATATGGATTGTTAAACTTAGCTAGCTCAAGAAGCCACTAGTGAGTAAATTGATAATGACTATGAGGGCTAAGGTGCGACCTATAGTTGGTCATCTAAGGGTTTGGCATACTGCTAGGCTCAATGTATCTTCCGTATGTATTTTTGCTACAAGATTCTAGAGGAAATCAACTATGATTATTGTTTGTGCACAACTATAGTTGTGGCTATCTTTTCTATGTGTAAAGCTATTTAATATCATTTGTGATGATGTTATTTAAGTTGGCTAATGATTGGGGTTATTGTAGTTGGGGTCCCAACAATTTTCCATCATCGGGCTGAAGGAAATATGCCCTAGAGGCAATAATAAAGTTATTATTTATTTCCTTATATCATGATAAATGTTTATTATTCATGCTAGAATTGTATTAACCGGAAACATAATACATGTGTGAATACATAGACAAACAGAGTGTCACTAGTATGCCTCTACTTGACTAGCTCGTTGATCAAAGATGGTTATGTTTCCTAGACATAGACATGAGTTGTCATTTGATTAACGGGATCACCTCATTAGGAGAATGACGTGATTGACTTGACCCCTTCTGTTAGCTTAGCACTCGATCGTTTAGTATGTTGCTATTGCTTTCTTCATGACTTATACATGTTCTTATGACTATGAGATTATGCAACTCCCGTTTACCGGAGGAACACTTTGTGTGCTACCAAACGTCACAACGTAACTGGGTGATTATAAAGGTGCTCTACAGGTGTCTCCAAAGGTACTTGTTGGGTTGGCGTATTTCGAGATTAGGATTTGTCACTCCGATTGTCGCAGAGGTATCTCTGGGCCCACTCGGTAATGCACATCACTATAAGCCTTGCAAGCATTGTAACTAATGAGTTAGTTGCAGGATGATGTATTACGGAATGAGTAAAGAGACTTGCCGGTAACGAGATTGAACTAGGTATTGAGATACCGACGATCGAATCTCGGGCAAGTAACATACCGATGACAAAGGGAACAACGTATGTTGTTATGCGGTCTGACCGATAAAGATCTTCGTAGAATATGTGGGAGCCAATATGAGCATCCAGGTTCCGCTATTGGTTATTGACCGGAGAGGTGTCTCGGTCATGTCTACATAGTTCTCGAACCCGTAGGGTCCGCACGCTTAACGTTACGATGACGGTTATATTATGAGTTTATGTATTTTGATGTACCGAAGGAGTTCGGAGTCCCGGATGAGATCGGGGACATGACGAGGAGTCTCGAAATGGTCGAGACGTAAAGATCGATATATTGGACGACTATATTCGGACTTCGGAAAGGTTCCGAGTGATTTGGGTATTTTTCGGAGTACCGGAGAGTTACTGGAATTCGTATTGGGCCTTAATGGGCCATACGGGAAAGGAGAGAAAGGCCCCAAAGGGTGGCCGCACCCCTCCCCATGGACTAGTCCGAATTGGACTAGGGAGGGGGGCGCCCCCTTCCTTCTTTCTCCTTCTCCCTTCCCTTCTCCTATTCCAACAAGGAAAGGAGGAGTCCTACTCCCGATTGGAGTAGGACTCCCCCTCCTAGCGCGCCTCTCCTCCCTTGGCCGGCGGCCTCCCCCTTGCTCCTTTATATACGGGGGCAGGGGGGCACCTCTCGACACACAATTGATATATGATATTTTAGCCGTGTGCAGTGCCCCCCTCCACCAGATTACACCTCGATAATATCGTAGCAGAGCTTAGGCGAAGCCCTGCGTCGGTAGAACATCATCATCGTCACCACGCCGTCGTGCTAACAAAACTCTCCCTCAACACTCGGCTGGATGGGAGTTCGGGGGATGTCATCGAGCTGAACGTGTGCTGAACTCGGAGGTGCCGTGCGTTCGGTACTTGATCGGTCGGATCGTGAAGACGTACGACTACATCAACCGCGTTGTGTTAACGCTTCCGCTTTCGGTCTACGAGGGTACGTGGAAAACACTCTCCCCTCTCGTTGCTATGCATCACCATGATCTTGCGTGTGCGTAGGAAATTTTTTGAAATTACTACGTTCCCAACAGTGGTATGAGAGCCTGGTTTTATGCGTTGATGCTATGCACGAGTAGAACACAAGTGAGTTGTGGGCGATATAAGTCATACTGCTTACCAGCATGTCATACTTTGGTTCGGCGGTATTGTGAGATGAAGCGGCCCGGACCGACATTACGCGTACGCTTACGCGAGACTGGTTTCACCGTTGCGAGCACTCGTTGCTTAAAGGTGACTGGTGGGTGTCTGTCTCTCTCACTTTACTTGAACCGAGTATGGCTACGCCCGGTCCTTGCGAAGGTTAAAACAGCACCAACTTGACAAACTATCGTTGTGGTTTTGATGCGTAGGTAAGAACGGTTCTTGCTAAGCCCGTAGCAGCCACGTAAAACTTGCAACAACAAAGTAGAGGACGTCTAACTTGTTTTTGCAGGGCATGTTGTGATGTGATATGGTCAAGACATGATGCTATATTTTATTGTATGAGATGATCATGTTTTGTAACCGAGTTATCGGCAACTGGCAGGAGCCATATGGTTGTCGCTTTATTGTATGCAATGCAATCGCCATGTAATTGTTTTACTTTATCACTAAGAGGTAGCGATAGTCGTAAAAGCAATAAGTTGGCGAGACGACAACGATACTACGATGGAGACCAAGGTGTCGCGCCGGTGATGATGGTGATCATGACGGTGCTTCGGAGATGGAGATCACAAGCACAAGATGATGATGGCCATATCATATCACTTATATTGATTGCATGTGATGTTAATCTTTTATGCATCTTATCTTTCTTTGATTGACGGTAGCATTATAAGATGATCTCTCACTAAAATTTTAAGATAAAAGTGTTCTCCCTGAGTATGCACCGTTGCGAAAGTTCTTCGTGCGGAGACACCACGTGATGATCGGGTGTGATAGGCTCTACGTTCAAATACAACGGGTGCAAAACAGTTGCACACGCGGAATACTCAGGTTAAACTTGACGAGCCTAGCATATGCAGATATGCCCTCGGAACACGGAGACTGAAAGGTCGAGCGTGAATCATATAGTAGATATGATCAACATAGTGATGTTCACCATTGAAACTACTCCATCTCACGTGATGATCGGACATGGTTTAGTTGATATGGATCACGTGATCACTTAGAGGATTAGAAGGATGTCTATCTAAGTGGGAGTTCTTAAGTAATATGATTAATTGAACTTAAATTTATCATAAACTTAGTCCTGATAGTATTTTGCAAATTATGTTGTAGATCAATAGCTCGCGCTGTTGCTTCCCTATGTTTATTTTTGATATGTTCCTAGAGAAAAATTATGTTGAAAGATGTTAGTAGCAAAGATGCGGATTGGATCCGTGATCTGAGGATTATCCTCATTGCTCCACAGAAAAATTATGTCCTTGATGCACCGCTAGGTGACAGACCTATTGCAGGAGCAGATGCAGACGTTATGAACGTTTGGCTAGCTCAATATGATGACTACTTGATAATTTAGTGCACCATGCTTAACGGCTTAGAATCGGGACTTCAAAGACGTTTTGAACGTCAGGGACCATATGAGATGTTCCAGGAGTTGAAGTTAATATTTCAAGCAAATACCCGAGTTGAGAGATATGAAGTCTCTAACAAGTTCTATGGCTAAAAGATGGAGGAGAATAGCTCAAGCAGTGAGCATGTGCTCAGATTGTCTGGGTACTACAATCGCTTGAATCAAGTGGGAGTTAATCTTCCAGATAAAATAGTGATTGACAGAATTCTCTAGTCACCATCACCAAGTTAGTAGAACTTCGTGATGAACTATAGTATGCAAGGGATGACGAAAGTAATTCCCGAGCTCTTCGTGATGCTGAAATCGACGAAGGTAGAAATCAAGAAAAACATCAAGTGTTGATGGTTGAAGAGACCACTAGTTTCTAGAAAAGGGCAAAGGGAAGAAGGGGAACTTCAAGAAGAACGGCAAGCAAGTTGCTGCTCAAGTGAAGAAGCCTAAGTCTGGTCCTAAGCCTGAGACTAAGTGCTTCTACTGCAAAGGGACTGGTCACTGGAAGCGGAACTACCCCAAGTATTTGGTGGATAAGAAGGATGGCAAAGTGAACAAAGGTATATTGGATATACATGTTATTGATGTGTACTTACTAGTGTTTATAGCAACCCCTCAGTATTTGATACTGTTCAGTTGCTAAAAAGTAGTAACTCGAAACGGGAGTTGCAGAATAAACAGAGACTAGTAAAAGGCGAGGTGACGATGTGTGTTGGAAGTAATTCCAAGATTGATATGATCATCATCGCACACTCCCTATACTTTCGGGATTAGTGTTGAAACTAAATAAGTGTTATTTGGTGTTTGCGTTGAGCATGAATATGATTTGATCATGTTTGTTGCAATACGGTTATTCATTTAAATTAGAGAATAATTGTTGTTCTGTTTACATGAATAAAACCTTCTATGGTCATACACCCAATAAAATGGTTTGTTGGATCTCGATCGTAGTGATACACATATTCATAATAATGAAGCCAGAAGATGCAAAGTTAATAATGATAGTGCAACTTATTTGTGGCACTGCCGTTTAGGTCATATTGGTGTAAAGCGCATGAAGAAACTCCATACTGATGGGATTTTGGAATCACTTGATTATGAATCACTTGATGCTCGCGAACCGTGCCTCATGGGCAAGATGACTAAAACGTCGTTCTCCGGAACTATGGAGAGAGCAACAGATTTGTTGGAAACCATACATACAGATGTATGTGGTCCGATGAATATTGAGGCTCGTAGCAGGTATCATTATTTTCTGACCTTCACAGATGATTCGAGCAGATATGGGTATATCTGCTTAATGAAACAGAAGTCTGAAACATTTGAAAAGTTCATATAATTTCAGAGTGAAGTGGAAAATCATCGTAACAAGAAAATAAAGTTTCTACGATCTGATCGTGGAGAAGAGTATTTGAGTTGCGAGTTTGGCCTTCAGTTAAAACAATGTGAAATAGTTTCACTACTCACGCCACCTGGAACACCACAGTGTAATGGTGTGTCCGAACATCGTTACCGTACTTTATTAGATATGGTGCAATATATGATGTCTCTTACCGATCTACCACTATCGTTTTGGGGTTATGCATTAGAGACAGCTACATTCACGTTAAATAGGGTACCATCTAAATCCGTTGAGACGACATCTTATGAACTGTGGTTTGGCAAGAAACCAAAGTTGTCGTTTCTTAAAGTTTGGGGTTGCGATGCTTATGTGAAAAAGTTTCATCCTGATAAGCTGAAACCCAAATCGGAGAAATGTGTCTTCATAGGATACCCAAAGGAGACAGTTGGGTACACCTTCTATCACAGACCCGAAGGCAAGACATTCGTTGCTAAGAATGGATCCTTTCTAGAGAAGGAGTTTCTCTCGAAAGAAGTGAGTGGGAGGAAAGTAGAACTTTATGAGGTAACTGTACCTGCTCCCTTATTGGAAAGTAGTTCATCACAGAAATCTGTTCCTGTGACTCCTACACCAATTAGTGAGGAAGTTAATGATAATGATCATGTAACTTCAGATCAAGTTACTACCAAACCTCGTAGGTAAACCAGAGTGAGATCCACACCAGAGTGGTACGGTAATCCTGTTCTGGAGGTCATGTTATTTGACAATGACGAACCTACGAACTATGAGGAAGCGATGATGAGCCCAGATTCCGCGAAATGGCTTGAGGCCATGAAATCTGAGATAAGATCCATATATGAGAACAAAGTATGGACTTTGATTGACTTGCCCAATGATCGGCGAGCCATTGAGATTAAATGGATCTTCAAGAGGAAGGCAAACAGTGATAGTAGTGTTACTGTCTACAAAGCTAGAATTGTCGCAAAAAGGTTTTCGACAAGTTCAAGGTGTTGACTACGATGAGAATTTCTCACTCGTATCTATGCTTAAGTCTGTCTGAATCATGTTAGCAATTGCCGCATTTTATGAAATATGGCAAATGGATAAACAAAACTGCATTCCTTAATGGATTTATTAAAGAAGAGTTGTATATGATGCAACCAGGAGGTTTTGTCAATCCTAAAAGTGCTAACAAAATATGCAAGCTCGAGCGATCCATCTATGGACTGGTGCAAGCATCTCGGAGTTGGAATATACGCTTTGATAAGTTGATCAAAGGATATAGTTTTATACGGACTTGCGGTGAAGCCTGTATTTACAAGAAAGTGAGTGGGAGCACTACAACATTTCTGATAAGTATATGTGAATGACATATTGTTGATCGGAAATAATGTAGAATTATTCTGCAAAGCATAAAGGAGTGTTTGAAAGGAGTTTTTCAAAGAAAGACCTCGGTGAAGCTGCTTACATATTGAGCATCAAGATCTATAGAGATAGATCAAGACGCTTGATAAGTTTTTTCAATGAGTACATACCTTAACAAGATTTTGAAGTAGTTCAAAATAGAACAGTCAAAGAAAGAGTTCTTGCCTGTGTTACAAGGTGTGAAATTGAGTAAGACTCAAAGCCCGACCACGGCAGAAGATAGAAAGAGAATGAAAGGCATTCCCTATGCCTTGGCCATAGGTTCTATAAAGTATGCCATGCTGTGTACCAGATCTATTGTATACCCTACACTGATTTTGGCAAGGGAGTACAATAGTGATCTAGGAGTAGATCACTGGACAGCGGTCAAAATTATCCTTAGTGGAATAAGGATATGTTTCTCGATGATGGAAGTGACAAAAGGTTCGTCGTAAAGGGTTACGTCGATGCAAGTTTTGACACTAATCTAGATGACTCTAAGTCTCGGTCTAGATACATATTAAAAGTGGGAGCAATTAGCTAGAGTAGCTCCGTGCAGAGCATTGTATACATAGAAATTTGCAAAATACTTACGGATCTAAATGTGACAGACCCGTTGACTAAAATTATCTCACAACCAAAACATGATCACACCTTGGTACTCTTTGGGTGTTAATCACATAGCGATGTGAACTAGATTACTGACTCTAGTAAACCCTTTGGGTGTTGGTCACATGACGATGTGAACTATGCGTGTTAATCACATGGTGATGTGAACTATTGATGTTAAATCACATGGCGATGTGAACTAGATTATTGACTCTAGTGCAAGTGGGAGACTGAAGTAAATATGCCCTAGAGGCAATAATAAAGTTATTATTTATTTCCTTATATCATGATAAATGTTTATTATTCATGCTAGAATTGTATTAACCGGAAACATAATACATGTGTGAACACATAGACAAACAGAGTGTCACTAGTATGCCTCTACTTGACTAGCTCGTTGATCAAAGATGGTTATGTTTCCTAGCCATAGACATGAGTTGTCATTTGATTAACGGGATCACCTCATTAGGAGAATGACGTGATTGACTTGACCCATTCCGTTAGCTTAGCACTCCATCGTTTAGTATGTTGCTATTGCTTTCTTCATGACTTATACATGTTCCTATGACTATGAGATTATGCAACTCCCGTTTACCGGAGGAACACTTTGTGTGCTACCAAACATCACAACGTAACTGGGTGATTATAAAGGTGCTCTACAGGTGTCTCCAAAGGTACTTGTTGGGTTGGCGTATTTCGAGATTAGGATTTGTCACTCCGATTGTCGGAGAGGTATCTCTGGGCCCACTCGGTAATGCACATCACTATAAGCCTTGCAAGCATTGTAACTAATGAGTTAGTTGCGGGATGATGTATTACGGAACGAGTAAAGAGACTTGCCGGTAACGAGATTGTACTAGGTATTGAGATACCGACGATCGAATCTCGGGCAAGTAACATACCGATGACAAAGGGAACAACGTATGTTGGTATGCGGTCTGACCGATAAAGATCTTCGTAGAATATGTGGGAGCCAATATGAGCATCCAGGTTCCGCTATTGGTTATTGACCGGAGAGGTGTCTCGGTCATGTCTACATAGTTCTCGAACCCGTAGGGTCCGCACGCTTAACGTTACGATGACGGTTATATTATGAGTTTATGTATTTTGATGTACCGAAGGAGTTCGGAGTCCCGGATGAGATCGGGGACATGACGAGGAGTCTCGAAATGGTCGAGACGTAAAGATCGATATATTGGACGACTATATTCGGACTTCGGAAAGGTTCCGAGTGATTCGGGTATTTTTCGGAGTACCGGAGAGTTACAGGAATTCGTATTGGGCCTTAATGGGCCATACGGGAAAGGAGAGAAAGGCCCCAAAGGGTGGCCGCACCCCTCCCCATGGACTAGTCCGAATTGGACTAGGGAGGGGGAGCCCCCTTCCTACTTTCTCCTTCTCCCTTCCCTTCTCCTATTCCAACAAGGAAAGGAGGAGTCCTACTCCCGGTGGGAGTAGGACTCCCCCACCTGGCGCGCCTCTCCTCCCTTGGCCGGCGGCCTCCCCCTTGCTCCTTTATATACGGGGGCAGGGGGCACCTCTCGACACACAATTGATATACGATATTTTAGCCGTGTGCGGTGCCCCCCTCCACCATATTACACCTCGATAATATCGTTGCGGAGCTTAGGCGAAGCCCTGCGTCGGTAGAACATCATCATCGTCACCACGCCCTCGTGCTGACAAAACTCTCCCTCAACACTCGGCTGGATCGGAGTTCGAGGGACGTCATCGAGCTGAACGTGTGCTGAACTCGGAGGTGCCGTGCGTTCGGTACTTGATCAGTTGGATCGTGAAGACGTACGACTACATCAACCGCGTTGTGATAAGGCTTGCGCTGTCGGTCTACAAGGGTACATGGACAACACTCTCCCCTCTCGTTGCTATGCATCACCATGATCTTGCGTGTGCGTAGGAATTTTTTTGAAATTACTACGTTCCCAACAGTGGTATCAGAGCCTGGTTTTATGCGTTGATGCTATGCACGAGTTGAACACAAGTGAGTTGTGGGCGATATAAGTCATACTGCTTACCAGCATGTCATACTTTGGTTCGGCGGTATTGTGAGATGAAGCGGCCGGACCGACATTACGCGTACGCTTACGCGAGACTGGTTTCACCGTTGCGAGCACTCGTTGCTTAAAGGTGACTGGCGGGTGTCTGTCTCTCTCACTTTAGTTGAACCGAGTATGGCTACGCCCGGTCCTTGCGAAGGTTAAAACAGCACCAACTTGACAAACTATCGTTGTGGTTTTGATGCGTAGGTAAGAACGGTTCTTGCTAAGCCCGTAGCAGCCACGTAAAACTTGCAACAACAAAGTAGAGGACGTCTAACTTGTTTTTGCAGGGCATGTTGTGATGTGATATGGTCAAGACATGATGCTATATTTTATTGTATGAGATGATCATGTTTTGTAACCGAGTTATCGGCAACTGGCAGGAGCCATATGGTTGTCGCTTTATTGTATGCAATGCAATCGCCATGTAATTGTTTTACTTTATCACTAAGAGGTAGCGATAGTCGTAAAAGCAATAAGTTGGCGAGACGACAACGATACTACGATGGAGACCAAGGTGTCGCGCCGGTGATGATGGTGATCATGACGGTGCTTCGGAGATGGAGATCACAAGCACAAGATGATGATGGCCATATCATATCACTTATATTGATTGCATGTGATGTTAATCTTTTATGCATCTTATCTTTCTTTGATTGACGGTAGCATTATAAGATGATCTCTCACTAAAATTTTAAGATAAAAGTGTTCTCCCTGAGTATGCACCGTTGCGAAAGTTCTTCGTGCGGAGACACCACGTGATGATCGGGTGTGATAGGCTCTACGTTCAAATACAACGGGTGCAAAACAGTTGCACACGCGGAATACTCAGGTTAAACTTGACGAGCCTAGCATATGCAGATATGCCCTCGGAACACGGAGACTGAAAGGTCGAGCGTGAATCATATAGTAGATATGATCAACATAGTGATGTTCACCATTGAAACTACTCCATCTCACGTGATGATCGGACATGGTTTAGTTGATATGGATCACGTGATCACTTAGAGGATTAGAAGGATGTCTATCTAAGTGGGAGTTCTTAAGTAATATGATTAATTGAACTTAAATTTATCATAAACTTAGTCCTGATAGTATTTTGCAAATTATGTTGTAGATCAATAGCTCGCGCTGTTGCTTCCCTATGTTTATTTTTGATATGTTCCTAGAGAAAAATTATGTTGAAAGATGTTAGTAGCAAAGATGCGGATTGGATCCGTGATCTGAGGATTATCCTCATTGCTCCACAGAAAAATTATGTCCTTGATGCACCGCTAGGTGACAGACCTATTGCAGGAGCAGATGCAGACGTTATGAACGTTTGGCTAGCTCAATATGATGACTACTTGATAATTTAGTGCACCATGCTTAACGGCTTAGAATCGGGACTTCAAAGACGTTTTGAACGTCAGGGACCATATGAGATGTTCCAGGAGTTGAAGTTAATATTTCAAGCAAATACCCGAGTTGAGAGATATGAAGTCTCTAACAAGTTCTATGGCTAAAAGATGGAGGAGAATAGCTCAAGCAGTGAGCATGTGCTCAGATTGTCTGGGTACTACAATCGCTTGAATCAAGTGGGAGTTAATCTTCCAGATAAAATAGTGATTGACAGAATTCTCTAGTCACCATCACCAAGTTAGTAGAACTTCGTGATGAACTATAGTATGCAAGGGATGACGAAAGTAATTCCCGAGCTCTTCGTGATGCTGAAATCGACGAAGGTAGAAATCAAGAAAAACATCAAGTGTTGATGGTTGAAGAGACCACTAGTTTCTAGAAAAGGGCAAAGGGAAGAAGGGGAACTTCAAGAAGAACGGCAAGCAAGTTGCTGCTCAAGTGAAGAAGCCTAAGTCTGGTCCTAAGCCTGAGACTAAGTGCTTCTACTGCAAAGGGACTGGTCACTGGAAGCGGAACTACCCCAAGTATTTGGTGGATAAGAAGGATGGCAAAGTGAACAAAGGTATATTGGATATACATGTTATTGATGTGTACTTACTAGTGTTTATAGCAACCCCTCAGTATTTGATACTGTTCAGTTGCTAAAAAGTAGTAACTCGAAACGGGAGTTGCAGAATAAACAGAGACTAGTAAAAGGCGAGGTGACGATGTGTGTTGGAAGTAATTCCAAGATTGATATGATCATCATCGCACACTCCCTATACTTTCGGGATTAGTGTTGAAACTAAATAAGTGTTATTTGGTGTTTGCGTTGAGCATGAATATGATTTGATCATGTTTGTTGCAATACGGTTATTCATTTAAATTAGAGAATAATTGTTGTTCTGTTTACATGAATAAAACCTTCTATGGTCATACACCCAATAAAATGGTTTGTTGGATCTCGATCGTAGTGATACACATATTCATAATAATGAAGCCAGAAGATGCAAAGTTAATAATGATAGTGCAACTTATTTGTGGCACTGCCGTTTAGGTCATATTGGTGTAAAGCGCATGAAGAAACTCCATACTGATGGGATTTTGGAATCACTTGATTATGAATCACTTGATGCTTGCGAACCGTGCCTCATGGGCAAGATGACTAAAACGTCGTTCTCCGGAACTATGGAGAGAGCAACAGATTTGTTGGAAATCATACATACAGATGTATGTGGTCCGATGAATATTGAGGCTTGTAGCAGGTATCATTATTTTCTGACCTTCACAGATGATTCGAGCAGATATGGGTATATCTGCTTAATGAAACAGAAGTCTGAAACATTTGAAAAGTTCATATAATTTCAGAGTGAAGTGGAAAATCATCGTAACAAGAAAATAAAGTTTCTACGATCTGATCGTGGAGAAGAGTATTTGAGTTGCGAGTTTGGCCTTCAGTTAAAACAATGTGAAATAGTTTCACTACTCACGCCACCTAGAACACCACAGTGTAATGGTGTGTCCGAACATCGTAACCGTACTTTATTAGATATGGTGCAATATATGATGTCTCTTACCGATCTACCACTATCGTTTTGGGGTTATGCATTAGAGACAGCTACATTCACGTTAAATAGGGTACCATCTAAATCCGTTGAGACGACATCTTATGAACTGTGGTTTGGCAAGAAACCAAAGTTGTCGTTTCTTAAAGTTCGGGGTTGCGATGCTTATGTGAAAAAGTTTCATCCTGATAAGCTCAAACCCAAATCGGAGAAATGTGTCTTCATAGGATACCCAAAGGAGACAGTTGGGTACACCTTCTATCACAGATCCGAAGGCAAGACATTCGTTGCTAAGAATGGATCCTTTCTAGAGAAGGAGTTTCTCTCGAAAGAAGTGAGTGGGAGGAAAGTAGAACTTTATGAGGTAACTGTACCTGCTCCCTTATTGGAAAGTAGTTCATCACAGAAATCTGTGCCTGTGACTCCTACACCAATTAGTGAGGAAGTTAATGATGATGATCATGTAACTTCAGATCAAGTTACTACCAAACCTCGTAGGTAAACCAGAGTGAGATCCACACCAGAGTGGTACGGTAATCCTGTTCTGGAGGTCATGTTATTTGACAATGACGAACCTACGAACTATGAGGAAGCGATGATGAGCCCAGATTCCGCGAAATGGGTTGAGGCCATGAAATCTGAGATAAGATCCATATATGAGAACAAAGTATGGACTTTGATTGACTTGCCCAATGATCGGCGAGCCATTGAGATTAAATGGATCTTCAAGAGGAAGACAAACAGTGATAGTAGTGTTACTGTCTACAAAGCTAGAATTGTCGCAAAAAGGTTTTCGACAAGTTCAAGGTGTTGACTACGATGAGAATTTCTCACTCGTATCTATGCTTAAGTCTGTCTGAATCATGTTAGCAATTGCCGCATTTTATGAAATATGGCAAATGGATAAACAAAACTGCATTCCTTAATGGATTTATTAAAGAAGAGTTGTATATGATGCAACCAGGAGGTTTTGTCAATCCTAAAAGTGCTAACAAAATATGCAAGCTCGAGCGATCCATCTATGGACTGGTGCAAGCATCTCGGAGTTGGAATATACGCTTTGATAAGTTGATCAAAGGATATAGTTTTATACGGACTTGCGGTGAAGCCTGTATTTACAAGAAAGTGAGTGGGAGCACTACAACATTTCTGATAAGTATATGTGAATGACATATTGTTGATCGGAAATAATGTAGAATTATTCTGCAAAGCATAAAGGAGTGTTTGAAAGGAGTTTTTCAAAGAAAGACCTCGGTGAAGCTGCTTACATATTGAGCATCAAGATCTATAGAGATAGATCAAGACACTTGATAAGTTTTTTCAATGAGTACATACCTTAACAAGATTTTGAAGTAGTTCAAAATAGAACAGTCAAAGAAAGAGTTCTTGCCTGTGTTACAAGGTGTGAAATTGAGTAAGACTCAAAGCCCGACCACGGCAGAAGATAGAAAGAGAATGAAAGGCATTCCCTATGCCTTGGCCATAGGTTCTATAAAGTATGCCATGCTGTGTACCAGATCTATTGTATACCCTACACTGATTTTGGCAAGGGAGTACAATAGTGATCTAGGAGTAGATCACTGGACAGCGGTCAAAATTATCCTTAGTGGAATAAGGATATGTTTCTCGATGATGGAAGTGACAAAAGGTTCGTCGTAAAGGGTTACGTCGATGCAAGTTTTGACACTAATCTAGATGACTCTAAGTCTCGGTCTAGATACATATTAAAAGTGGGAGCAATTAGCTAGAGTAGCTCCGTGCAGAGCATTGTATACATAGAAATTTGCAAAATACTTACGGATCTAAATGTGACAGACCCGTTGACTAAAATTATCTCACAACCAAAACATGATCACACCTTGGTACTCTTTGGGTGTTAATCACATAGCGATGTGAACTAGATTACTGACTCTAGTAAACCCTTTGGGTGTTGGTCACATGACGATGTGAACTATGCGTGTTAATCACATGGTGATGTGAACTATTGATGTTAAATCACATGGCGATGTGAACTAGATTATTGACTCTAGTGCAAGTGGGAGACTGAAGTAAATATGCCCTAGAGGCAATAATAAAGTTATTATTTATTTCCTTATATCATGATAAATGTTTATTATTCATGCTAGAATTGTATTAACCGGAAACATAATACATGTGTGAATACATAGACAAACAGAGTGTCACTAGTATGCCTCTACTTGACTAGCTCGTTGATCAAAGATGGTTATGTTTCCTAGCCATAGACATGAGTTGTCATTTGATTAACGGGATCACCTCATTAGGAGAATGACGTGATTGACTTGACCCATTCCGTTAGCTTAGCACTCCATCGTTTTGTATGTTGCTATTGCTTTCTTCATGACTTATACATGTTCCTATGACTATGAGATTATGCAACTCCCGTTTACCGGAGGAACACTTTGTGTGCTACCAAACATCACAACGTAACTGGGTGATTATAAAGGTGCTCTACAGGTGTCTCCAAAGGTACTTGTTGGGTTGGCGTATTTCGAGATTAGGATTTGTCACTCCGATTGTCGGAGAGGTATCTCTGGGCCCACTCGGTAATGCACATCACTATAAGCCTTGCAAGCATTGTAACTAATGAGTTAGTTGCGGGATGATGTATTACGGAACGAGTAAAGAGACTTGCCGGTAACGAGATTGAACTAGGTATTGAGATACCGACGATCGAATCTCGGGCAAGTAACATACCGATGACAAAGGGAACAACGTATGTTGTTATGCGGTCTGACCGATAAAGATCTTCGTAGAATATGTGGGAGCCAATATGAGCATCTAGGTTCCGCTATTGGTTATTGACCGGAGAGGTGTCTCGGTCATGTCTACATAGTTCTCGAACCCGTAGGGTCCGCACGCTTAACGTTACGATGACGGTTATATTATGAGTTTATGTATTTTGATGTACCGAAGGAGTTTGGAGTCCCGGATGAGATCGGGGACATGACGAGGAGTCTCGAAATGGTCGAGACGTAAAGATCGATATATTGGACGACTATATTCGGACTTCGGAAAGGTTCCGAGTGATTTGGGTATTTTTCGGAGTACCGGAGAGTTACTGGAATTCGTATTGGGCCTTAATGGGCCATACGGGAAAGGAGAGAAAGGCCCCAAAGGGTGGCCGCACCCCTCCCCATGGACTAGTCCGAATTGGACTAGGGAGGGGGGCGCCCCCTTCCTTCTTTCTCCTTCTCCCTTCCCTTCTCCTATTCCAACAAGGAAAGGAGGAGTCCTACTCCCGATTGGAGTAGGACTCCCCCTCCTAGCGCGCCTCTCCTCCCTTGGCCGGCGGCCTCCCCCTTGCTCCTTTATATACGGGGGCAGGGGGGCACCTCTCGACACACAATTGATATATGATATTTTAGCCGTGTGCAGTGCCCCCCTCCACCAGATTACACCTCGATAATATCGTAGCGGATCTTAGGCGAAGCCCTGCGTCGGTAGAACATCATCATCGTCACCACGTCGTCGTGCTGACGAAACTCTCCCTCAACACTCGGCTGGATCGGAGTTCGAGGGATGTCATCGAGCTGAACGTGTGCTGAACTCGGAGGTGTCGTGCGTTCGGTACTTGATCGGTCGGATCATGAAGACGTACGACTATATCAACCGCGTTGTGTTAACGCTTCCGCTTTCGGTCTACGAGGGTACGTGGACAACACTCTCCCCTCTCGTTGCTATGCATCACCATGATCTTGCGTGTGCGTAGAATTTTTTTTGAAATTACTACGTTCCCCAACACGGGCGCCGCTCCTTGTGCTCCACATGTAGTCGGTGAGCACCAAACAAGGACACCATTATATCACTCTTAACATTGCCGAGACTAGAAAATAAATCTGATGGTGTTATCTCTGTTACACTGGGTTCAATGTTCACGTAAGGATAATGAATAGTGTTAATTTATTGATATCCGGGTTTGATGAAGTCACTGGCTAGCTGGCCCCATTTCTTTAGAGACATCTCCATCCCTGACTCTGAACTACTTATCGCCACCATTGCCCCCCCCCCCTATGCAAGATGGAAACCAATCAACTCTCCCCTAGGTGGCTTTGTCTAGAAGGTTTAACAACACAAACAGAGAGATGTCATGATTTTAATGTTTTTATATTAGTTGCAAATGCATATGGCCTCGGATCCCTACATGGGTGGTGGTCGATGCATCCAGCCCTTCTGTCACGCCATAACCATCCTCTACCACCGTCCTCCAGTTTTTGCTGGTGAGATGTAGGGTTAAAAGAAGGCACATTCATTTGCCCCTTTTTCATCTATCCGTAATAATAAAAGTTGAAAGTTGAATTGCTCTTGACTTTTCCGCAAAGAATGAAGAATTATTGTTGACTTAAAAGTCGGTTCTTGGTCGTTCAACCGTTCACTTCATCCATTTCTTGCGAAAGTTTGCTAGATTCAAAATCTTGAAGATATGACGTATTTTGATAAAAGTCCATCATGAAATTTTGAATGTGCCCATAGATCATTTCAAAAGCTTAGTCAAATTTATTAAAAAATAGTGTTCAATGTTTGGATGTTTATCTCCAAATTTTGGAGAAATACATAGATTTTTTTTATTTGTTTGTAGTCTTTCCCAAATATGGAGATGTTGATGTAACTTATCGCCGAAAGGCGATGGGTTGACGGTTGGTCCTGCGTAAATCAGATGAAGGGAAGAATTTTATTGTCGAAACTCATGCCAAATATGTAAAGAGAGCACAGTGGGTGGCGCCGACAGGAAAGGGTTGCATGATGGGCTATTAGCTCAATATTGGATTGTTTGTCGTTATGCTTGGGTTATGAGGGCTCTCAGCTACATCAATAGTTTAGTGTGCTCACCAGCATATGACCCGAAGATGTGGATCATTCAAGGCACATAAGTATGTGTACCCCATCATATTGGAATCAAAGTTTGAACCCAAACAATCTTCTCTTGGCAAGGATAGATGAGGTGACAGATGAGAATCCATGCATGTAGGTCATCTAACTTTGTTGGAGAAAGATTGTTAATCAACCGTCCACTGCAGTTTCACAATGCCTGAAGTATAGATACACGTATAGTTCCATCAAAGTCAGACCCCCAAAACAACTGCTCTGGCGGACGCGGAGTATCTAGTCCCGAGCTCATATGGTCCCCAATGAATAGTAAATCAAAAAAATAGTAAACTTTTTTGAAAAATTCTGATTTTTTTGGTGCAAACTTTGACAAATGTTCTCGGCGCTTGAAAATTTTCATCCCAAAAGAACATTCGTGGTAAAAAGATCAACACTTGAACCTCTTTTATCTATAAATGTGGCCGTATGCATCGTTCTGATGCAGAGGCCGGGGAGTCCCCTTTTTCGGAAAAAAAAAGATCAACACCCAAAATTTGCTATTTTTTAGAGCATTTTCGGGTACTGTTTTTTTTCCATGACTTTCGTGAATGTTATTTCGCGATGAAAATTTTCGAGCACCGAGAATACTTGTCAAAGTTTGCATCAATTTTTTTTTAGAATTTTAGAAATACTTTACATTTTTCTTGCAATTTACTGTTCATTCAAGCTCAAATAAGCTCAAGAGTAGAAGTGCCTTTCGTGCTCTGGCCTTCTATATATGCTATTTTCTCTCTCCCAAACTATAAAACATTTTTGATAGGCTGAATCGTTCACCGTAACACAACAGTGCCTCATGGATAGATATAGGGATGGACAGATGTGGATACCACCCAAATTAGACCCGAAAAACGTTGGCACGTTGCACTTAATAGTACGGTGCATCTTCGTGCTGGCTAAGCAAAAGCAGTCATCACCATGCACGTGGGCTTACCAACCGACCTTCCCCGCCCGGCACCGATGGGCTGTCGATCGCCAACGCCACAGGCGGCGTACGTCGCCGCCTTTAACGGCTTGCCATGGCCTTCTATTTCAGGTCCCAAAATTACAAATTAGGCAAACTTTAGGTTGCGTAAACTAACTGATGTCGCTGCCTTTAACGGCCGCTCCGGCCTTCTATATATGCCAGCGACGAGCCGGTCCTAAAAGAGAACGAGACTGGAGGCTCATTATTCCTCTTCATTGCACCCCCTGCGTACGTACTCCCTTCGTTCGAAATTACTTGTCACAGAAATGGATATATGTAGACGTATTTTAGTTATAGATACATTCATTTTTATCCATTTTTAAGACAAGGAATTTGAAACGGAGAGAGTACTTGTCACGATACCAAATGGCAAATGCAGCTTCATGGGCGCCCCATACATGCCACGACCGCCCATGCCGACCTCGGGTCAACCATCACCCATCCGATAACGGACCATCCGGTCTCAGGAAACAGAGCATGGGAGGGACGGCAGGCACCATGCATGCATGGCGGTGCACCGCATTTCTTCTCCGACTCGTTCAAGGCTCCGAACGATGCTACATGAGTACTCATGCTACATTGCTTTCGACGAGGACAATACGGCGCGCTTGAAGTCCGCTCCATGCACTGTGCCAACGCCCCTCTTGCCATCCAACGAGAAAGACTCGGAGTGGGAATGCATGCTTGGACTTCCGGGTCTTATTGAGACGTCAAATCCTGCGCACAGTGAAAACAATTCCGCGTGTCCTTTGGCCCTTCTGCACAGCAGGAGATCCTGCGCCAACAATAACACCCCTCCGAGACTGCCGCGTGAGACGCTCGGTGGCGAGCGTGGGCGAGCGCTGCCCGCCACCTGGTGCTGTGCAGCTGGACACTGGGCAGTAGCTGCCAGGAGTAGCTAGCTACCGCCTACCATGGACTGCTGCTGCCTTCAGCCATTCCCTTACGTCCAGTAGGGACCAGCCTCTAGCGGCAGCGTCAATTTGAAGGGTGTTAATGTTGTACTAGCATTAATTAATTTTTTAGAAAACATCGGATCTATTCATCAACTATCAAGATAGTAAAAAAACACCTTATACTAGTAGACAGTCGAAAAGTCATCGTATTAAGGCCTTATAAGACCAACACATCAGAACAACAACCATCATTGATGAGAGAAGTGTAGATCAAAAGGATCCAACCTGCAGACACATGAACACAGATGAATGAAAGCAGAATCCTTGTGGATCCACCGAAGACAAACACCGATCGAATCCCGCGAGATCCGCCGGAGACAAACCTTCACACGCCCTCCGATGATGCTAGAAACACCACCGGGACGGGGACAAGGCAGGGAGAACCTTATTCCATCTTTAAAGAACCATCCCTGCCTCGTCTCTCTGAGCAGGACGCAAACCCTAACTAAAAAAACATGAAAAAACGAAGTCCTCCTGTCGGCAAGGGCCAGGGTTCAGTGCGCCTTCATGGCCCTAAGACCACAGGAGACGAGGTAGACCAGTGACGACACCGGCGGGAGGCACGAGAAACCCTAACCAAAGGGTCATCTCTTTTGCACGGCACTAATCACTTTGCTCTCCCACTCTCCCTGTATTTCCAAGGAAAAGGGTAAAACAAATTCTACTTGCTCTATTTAAGAGGCCACCTATGTGACAGTTGTCCAAAATTTTAAACTTGAAGGGAAAAAAATCTCTGTTTGTTTCATTTGAACTTGATGAAGAACTTGCCCTGCTGTATTTCCCAAAAATATGATCTGTTTGTTCTCTTTAGATGCCAGTGCTCTTACTTCTCCAGCCTCCATGTTCCCCGAGATCTATCATCGATCTATGATTAGTGGTCTGCTGGGAGAATAGTCACTACTCTATAGTAGTGACACTATATTTGGGGCCCGCAAATGCATTGAAACAACGAAGCTGTCCTATCACCGAGGGAGGCCGAGGCATGGTCCTGGATTAGCAACATCAATTATCTTATCGCCATCATCAGATTTATCGGCGAACAAAAGCCCATGAGCGCTAGCAGCCTGTGCTCGTAAAGACCAACGTGGCCCACCAACGCGCTCTTAAGCTCCTTTTTATACCCGCTCCCGCTTCCCTCCCTCTCCCGAACTCAACTCAGCACCAGCCGATCGGTACACGCGCGCGGCAGGCACAGTAACACACTCACTCACGCGTGCGTGCAGTGCAAGCCGCAGCGGAGAGCGGACAGCATGAGCTCCTCGTCGCCCCAGCTCCGGCGCCTCAAGCCGGCGTACCAGTACGTGGTGAACAACTTCCTCGCCGTGCTCGCCGTGCCGCTGGTCGTCGCGGGCATCGTCAGCGCGGCGCGCGTCGGGCCGGAGGAGCTTCTCGCCAGGCTGCACGCGCTCCGGCCCGTGCACGTCTTCCTGGCCGCGTTCGTCCCGGCCGCCGCGGGCGTCCTGTACCTCATGATGCGGCCGCGCTCCGTGTACCTGGTCGACTACGCCTGCTTCCGCACCAAGCCCAGCCACCGCGTCCCCTTCGGCACGTTCCTCGAGCACGCCAAGCTGGTGACGTTCATCGAGGGGGCCTCCATTGACGAGCGCAGCGTCCGGTTCATGACGCGGCTGCTGGAGCGGTCCGGGCTCGGGGAGGAGACGTGCCTGCCCCCCGCGCACCACTTCATCCCGCCGTACCGGAACCTGGAGGCCTCGCGCGAGGAGGTGGAGCTCGTCATCTTCTCCGCCATCGACGACCTGCTCGCCAAGACGGGCATCAGCCCCGACGCCATTGACTTCCTCGTCGTCAACTGCAGCCTCTTCGCGCCCATCCCGTCCTTCACCGACATGATCATCCGCAAGTACAAGATGCGCAGCGACATCCGCAACGTGCACCTCTCCGGGATGGGGTGCAGCGCCGGGCTCGTCTCCGTGGGGCTGGCGCGCAACTTCCTGCAGGTGGCGCCGCGGGGCTCGCACGCGCTGGTGGTGTCCACGGAGACCATCACGCCCAACTACTACGTCGGCAAGGAGCGCGCCATGCTGCTGCCCAACTGCCTCTTCCGCATGGGCGGCGCGGCGGCGCTGCTGTCCACGTGCCGCGCCAAGGCCCGCTTCCGGCTCTCCCGCGTGGTGCGCACGCTCACCGGCGCGCAGGACAACGCGTACCGGTGCGTGTACCAGGAGGAGGACGACGAGGGCCACCGGGGCATCAACCTGAACAAGGACCTGATGACCATCGCCGGCGACGCGCTCAAGGCCAACATCACGGCGATCGGGCCCCTGGTGCTCCCGGCGTCGGAGCAGCTGCTGTTCGCGCTGTCCTTCATCGCGCGGCGGGTGTTCAACAACAAGAGCATCAAACCGTACCTGCCCGACTTCCGCATGGCGTTCGAGCACTTCTGCATCCACGCGGGCGGTCGCGCCGTGATCGACGAGCTGCAGAACAGCCTGGGGCTGTCGGACGAGCACGTGGAGGCGTCGCGCATGGCGCTGCACCGGTTCGGCAACACGTCCAGCAGCTCGCTGTGGTACGAGCTGGCCTACATCGAGGCCAAGGGGCGCATGCGGAAGGGCGACCGCGTGTGGATGATCGGCTTCGGCTCCGGGTTCAAGTGCAACAGCGCTGCGTGGGAGTGCATCGAGCCCGCGCGCGACGCCCAGGGCCCGTGGGCCGACTGCGTCAGCCGCTACCCGGTCCACATCCCTGAGGTGCTCAAGCATTAACCAACCAACGTCTCGCGGCCTGCAACAGGATGTCTCTCTCTGTCTCGATTGTATCCGTAGACAACTACTATGCCCCATGCATTTCTTCTTTCTACTATCAGTCTGGTGTGTATTTCCCTCGGTGCTAAACCTGATCGGTCCGACGGATCGGCCGGAGCGCTCGTGCCCATGACGTCGAGGAGGACACGGCTGGCCGGAGCCGCAGCTGGGCCGGCTGGCGTAATAGCAGCCGCGGTGGCCGAGTTAAATATGCCGGATCTGTCTGACGCGCGCATGTGAGGTGCAACCGACGGCCGGTTGTTGCGCTCCAGCACAAAGGGCTTAATTTCTTCAGGTCATTCATAAACGTATAATCGTGGTCCTCGATCGCGAGCGTACTTCTTTTTTCCCCATTTCTCTCTTGTTTATTTGTTTACTATTCTTCCTTCCCGTTCTCCCGGACCTCTTCTCTTTTGTTAATTTCAGCTCTTTACTGTATCTCCATTGAAGGACAAAGGAATCAAAATGTACTGCTACGAGTTGACAATAAACTGTACTACATTATACATTTGCAATTTTATTTACTAAGGCCAACTCCACCGCGCGACCCCAAAGGGACATTCGGTTTGGCCGGATTTTGTCCCTTTGGGACGGCAATGGGTTCGCCCATGTTCGCCTCTGTCCATTGGGTCGTGGGTGCGCCCAATGCGCGGCCGCACCCCAAATCATATCTGGGGTGGACGTGATAAAAAAAGAAAAACTTAAATAAAATGCCTAAAAAAGTAAATAAACGTAGTTAAAAAAACTTAAAGCATAATTTAGGGGTCACGGCCACAAAACAGCCCAGTTTCACGGTTCGCTTAAACGGCCCAGTTCCATAGTTTACATAAAAAAATAAAAAAAAGCCGCCCGCGCGCTCCTTTAGTGGCCGTCGCCTTCTTTAGTGGCCGCCGGTGTCGTCGTCGTCGCTGATGAGGTCGACGTAGTCCGGCGGCGTCCAGAGGTGGGCCGGCGGTCCGTGGTGCACGGGGGCGGCGGGCTGGAAGGTAGCCGGTGCCTGCACCACCTCCCCCCCGAGGCGAGGCGTCCGCTCCGGCGACCGCGGCGGCGTGGGGCACCAGTTAACGCCCCCCACGGCGTCGGCCATCTGCTCCGCCGTGCACGACCAGGTCCACCCCTGGCCCAGCAGGCCTGGGTGGAAGGCGGCCACCGGCGGCTCCTCCATCACCTTCTCCTTCGGCACCATCTCCAGCTCGGGGATGGCGACGTCGCCGGCCGCGGAGAGGGTCGTCATCTCCTCGAGGCCCTCCCATTGGCGCTCGTCGTGCGTGCGCATGGAGTCCTCCATGACACGCACCATGAGACGGGCCTCCTCCTCCGCTGTCATGCGAGGAGGTGGAGGTGGTGACGGAGACGGGGAAGGCGACGGCGTGGGCGTGAGGCCGCGCACCCGTGTACGCCCCGCGCACCTCCCGACGTTGCCGCCGCGGCCCCGACACCCTGCCGGCGAAGTAGGACGCGCGCCGCACATCGTGCTCGTCCTAGAGCCACGTGTCCCACAACACGGAGTCGGGGGCGTACCTCTCGTCGTAGTAGAGGTCGTCGGGGAGGAGGCGGCGGCGGGGCTCGATCTCATCGCGCCGCGCACGGCCGCTCATCGGCACCGGCGGGATCGGGATCCGGTCCGCGGAGAGGTGCCAATTGTTGGGGAGGTGCACGTCGCTCCACGGGACCGGCGTCCTCGTCTCCCAGTACCGCCAGCACACGTCCACGGCCAGGTATCGCCGGTCGCGCTCGCCGGCGGCCCTAGGGGCGGTGGTGAAGGGGGCAGGCGCGGGGGCTCGACTGGAGGAGCGCGGCGGTGATAGGGGCTCCTCCTTCTTGACGGAGCCGCGGCGGCGTCCCGAGGAGGAGCCGGCCTCGCGGTCGTTCTTTCCCTTGCGGCCGTAGTTCCAAAGCCCCATGGCTGCGGCCGGCCGGCGAGGTGGAGGACAGGGGGCGGCTAGGGTTTCAAGAGTGTCGGGTTTCGAGGGGGCAGAGAGGGGCCGGAGAGGGAAGTGTGGACGATGACCGGTCCACATCTTCGCATTCAAAAAGGACGGCGACCGTTCGCTGGGCGGATGACAGGTAGGGCCACCTGCCCGTGCGCATTGATGTTGGCGGGTGGGAGGTAGGTGGCCGCCTGCCACACGGCCCCGACGTGGACGTTCGAAGCGTCCGTTCGCGACCTAAACCCGGCGCATGTTTGCGCTTGAAATGGATCGGTCCGGACACAAAATGGACTAGATGGGTCTGGGCCGTCGCGCGCTGGGCCGCCTCGTTTGTCCCTTTTATCCCAAACGGATGGGGCCGGACAAAATGGTGTCGCGCGGTGGAGTTGGTCTAATAACTGCACGTATATGTCACCGCATGAGTTTAGCTTTGGGAGGCTTTGCCTTATGTACGAGCGTACGAGGGCCTGCACTTACCTTATCCTCGGCGTGCGCTTCCAAACTCCAACCCATCCTTGTGTGCTTCCTCTCCAGCGATGGAGGTCGAATTTATGGGCCTGGCGCTGGCAGTGGTGCCGTGCTGAAGCAAGGTAGGAAGAGTGGGAGGGCGGGCGTAAATGTGGCATGGAGGAGTTGGGGAGCAGTAGGCCGGGCTGCAATGGGGAGCCTTGAATGCCGCGTGCTCTCTTGCAGCCCCGTTCGTGAAGGGGAATCTTGCCAGTTCCGCTCTCGTTCTTCCTCGCCGCGATGCCGTGGCTGCCGTGCTGCTCCCATTATTGAACCTTGGTGTCGCTCCTAGAACGCGCAATGTAACGCCTTCCGATCCGGGCATCATTGCCACATGTGGCCTTAAAATCGGCGCCCGTTCCAGCGGATTGATTGGCGAGGATCTGAATCCATGCATGCGTGGGGGAGGATCGTCACACAGATGCAGATGCATGCACCCGTTTCGTTCCTCTTGGCTTCCATTTTCATGGCGGACGGGACCCTCTCGCGGTCTCGCCCTTGTCGATCGGTCGGCATTGGCGGTTGAGTTGATGATTATTATACCTTGATGTCCCCTCTTTTTCTGCTGCCGATTTGCGACCGCTGATGTGATGTGATGTCCGCCAACGTACTAAATGAGGAAACAGGAGTTCAGCTCGATTCAGGCTGTCGAACAGTGAACTGTGATTCTGCAGGAAGAACCAGTCAAGCTGTAGGTAGCTTCGTGAAGCCATGAATGATCAGGTCAATGGAGTCTGCTCTGTAAAAGCACCTGCGGCTCTGAGAAGACTGGATAACGTTGACAGAGTCAACAGAGTCCGGAATCGAACGTGAAATGAAGCTTCCTTCAGTTTCCGCCTGCTGCGCAGGCGGGTATTTAGTGGATTTCATGGCATGACGGAGACGTCAATTTTACCATTCGGTTTTCCATCGCAATATTAACATTCTCGCAACATAGCGTGTCCGTGCGACGCGGACCAGGCCCTCATTTTTCCTAATCCTTTCTCTCTTTTCTCTGACTGCTCCTGAGAGCATGGTTTAGTAGTATAGCCAACTGCTGACTATATGAAGCTAGCATGTCATCTAAAGCCAATATGTATAGCCACTCTACAATAAGATTGGCTATTAGACTACTCCCCTCTCTTTCTCTTTGATGTGACTATTACTTTTGTCTAGAAACACACATATAGCTAGATTCTTGCATGAGAGCTCACTTCCACCATTTTTTTTATGTCTCTTTTCTCCACATAGGCAAAAGCTTCATGTAGACGGGCTATAAGCCCACTATTGTACCTGCTCTGAGAGTCGTCCTCGCTGGTGGGAGTGGGGATGGGGGAGGAGGGCGAATTGCTCCTGTAAATAATTGGTGTAGGTTAGTGTTTAGGGTTAGACTTGCCTTGGTGGCGATTGGGGCGATGCCGTGGATTTTGCGCTATGCCATGGTGGAGCTTGGCTGTGGCAGGTCTTTTTCCTCTTTCCCCTATTTTCATAATGGATAGCAGGGGATTTGGCGAAAACTTCTCGTTCTGTCTCTTATATACTCGTGGCCTTCATGCTCGCAACCGGAAGCGGCAGGCTACTGATAATTGTTATTCAAAATATTAGTACTTGCGATAGCACATCCTCTCCCTCTTGTATAACTCTTATCCAATCTTAATTATCTGATTGTGTTTTGGTCGAACCTTGGTCTAGTATGGAACAACATTTTGCAAAAAGAACGCTCATTATATCAAGATAATAAAGCAAGTACTTCAAGGCCACCCTTATACGCAAGCAAACAAATGTTGCGCTACTGCTAGTCTCACATAGCCTTTTATTCAGATAGAAACTGATTTAAATTGTCATATTCCGACTAATCAGATGGGAATTCCAGAATACTTAAAAAGTCTTAATAAAGCAAGATTGACGATGTTTATGACGTGAGGAGCTTACTGAAGCTAGCTGAGTTTTATCTGGTTGATTTTGATTCAGATAAACATCATATGTTGGTCCTGATGGAATTACCGATCTTGCTAAACTAATGGTGCAAGACAAATAAACATACTACTTTTACTTTGGTCTATCAACCTGTAAAGCTAGTACTGATGTTGCCGGTTTCCATGGAATTAATTGGCTGGTGCTTTTGATATATGGTTGTCGTCAATAAAATATGTAACAAAATGGATGATCAATACAAGAGTGATTTTCTTATTTTCTAACGGATGAGAGTTTTTGTACCATTAATAAGTAGTAACGATGATGTGACTAATCATTTTAAGAACATGAAAGATCAATCAAAGAAACTTGGAAATGATATTGACTCTAGATGTTCCGCTTAATTGTACTTATTTACAACTTAAGAAATTAACATGCCATTTTGGCTTTTTTTACAAGGAAGACCTAATCTAACTGCCCATGAAACTACAAAGTTGTGCGTCTGACTACTCTATTTGAAACGTGTGAAAAAGGGTTTTACGTTTTCATTCAACCGGTATTTATTCATTATGTAGTTTTATATAAAAATTATATGTGGTATGATGTTTCGGTTCCTTATGTTGTGTGTGTTGGGGGGGGGGGGTGGCATTGGCCCCCAACCTTGGATAAGTGGTGAAGAATTTATTAGCTGCCTCTGCCACTACAAACAATAGTTAGTTCATACCGAAATCCTTAGTGAACCCATTGGCCAAACTTCCTGGCTCTACCCCTGGAAATGGGGAGTGGCATACCCTGGGTCGGTTGCGAGATGTTGATGGACTTGCTGTAAGCCATCTTCTCCCGTTAGAACTTTTTTCCTTTCAAGAAATTATCCTTTCTATCTGATCCATAAAATCATTAGAAAGTTCCATTTGTTTGTCAGACACGACTTTTCCACCCTGGATCATCCATGTCGGTGATCACTTGTCTAGATCATCCATGGCCACTGTGCATTTTGTGGGATGCAACGCCACAACCAACAGTTGTGTCTATGAACATGGTTATGGTAATGGAGACAGTAATTTGGTGCACTTGGACGGTCCATCTACCCCTGCAAGATAGTTTTCAAGCATGCTTCTGCATCCTCTACTCCTCTAGTATCATTACTTGTCCCATCCATCAATTTACCATTCCATTTTACAGCAGATGCACCACTTCATGGACGGGGCGACGGTCATAAGCCTCATTTGACGGGATTTTCGGTTTCGCACCATTTGGAATGTCCTTTATTTCACATTTATATTCTCTTGGAGTATCGGGAAAGTTTTCACGCTATGCATGCACAGCGCAACGGGTGGTGGCATTTTTGCCTTTGGTGAAGCCGTGGAGCCAGGGTTGATGTACACATCACTTCTTTCGTCACCGTAAGTTTTCTAGCTTTAAATAGACATTTTATCACTTACTTTCTACTTTTAGCATCATTTATCAAGTGTGCCAAATTATGCCAGTGCAAATTACCGTGATCACCGGTTCATTTTATTTTGGTAGTGGCACAAATCGTTTATGACTAACTTGGTTTTTCACTGAACCTCATGACCAAATAGTCATAACGGGACTAATCTGTAGATCCTGAAGGGAACTAGAACGAATATACATGCTCTGGTAGACCCTGAAGGGAGGGGGGAGGGGGCATTGGCCCCCAACCTTGGATAAGTTCTGAAGGATTTCGGGAGAGCTTAGCTTGGATTTATTATCAAGCCCCACCACTGCAGGCAATAGTTAGTTCATACCCAAATCCTTAGTGAGCCCATTGGGAAAACTTCCTAGCTCTGCCCCCGAATAAAGGGAGAGGGAGGGGTGGATGAATAGGAGACTACAAACTTTTAAGCTTTTCTGAACAAATTTGGTTGGTGCAAATAAAGTAAGTTCTCTGGATGTGTAATCGATGGTGAAAATAACCTATATGATGCAAAGCAAGCTAGCAACAAGGTAGCAAGCAAGTAACAACATAAAGTAATGATGCGGAAAAGATTAACCGCAAGTTGGAGACCATGATGTATCCCTTAGTTCACACTTGGGGACTGCTAATCTCCATTGGAGATGTTCAGGAGCTAAAGATTCCTGAACACAACAAATGGCTTACCCAAATCTCCTTTTGAGTCACCTCCATAGCCCGAAGTGCTCTTCTCACCCGAGGTGCATCTCGCAAAGGGCGACGTACCCCGCGATATGTAAAATCGAGTTTGGGGTGAAGTGGTGAAGTTGCAACCCATAGAACTCTAACAGGCCCGGGAAGAAGGGGTGAATGGGAAACCCTAGACCACGTAGTAAGAAGGAAATAAAGCATACCCTTTCTCCCTCTCAAGGGGAAGGGTGGTTCTCTACGTGCACTATTAGGAAACGTTGCATGGAAAACAAAAAAAATCTATGCACACGCAAGATCTATCCATGGAGATGCATAGCTACGAGAGGGGAGAGCATCTTCATACCCTTGAAGATCGCAAAGCGGAAGCATTTATCAACGCGGTTGATGTAGTCATACACCTTCACGATCCGTCCCGATCAAGTACCGAACGTACATCACCTCCGCGTTCAGCACACGTTCATCTCGATGACGTCCTCGCCTTCTTGATCTAGCAAGACGGGCGAAGTAGTAGATGAGTTCCGGCAGCACGATGACATGACAACGGTGTTGGTGAAGAACAATCTCCGCAGGGCTTTGCCAAGCACAACGAAAACTATGACACATGATAAACTAGAGGGGACGGGGCTGCCGGCACACGGCTTGGTGATTCTTGATGTGTCTTGGGTGCTAGCCCTGCCCCTCTATTTATATGTTGAGTCCTGGGGTCGAAACTTGGAGTAAGAGATTCCTCAAAGTCGGTTTTGCCCGAAAGGCAAGAGTCCTTCTCGGACTCCAGGGCCAGACACCAGGGTTCCCGGCGTCTGGGTCCAGGCGCCAGGGTCCCTAGCGTCTGGCCTCTGGTCTCCGCAAAACTCCCTTTTGCACTTTCCAAAAACCTCGTGGGCTTTCCCCTTTGGCCCAAATAAAGTGTCCTAGCACCCCAAACATTTCGGGAAACATCCGGAACTCCTTCTGGTGAATTCCGGAACCTTTCCAAAGACCAAACACTATTATCCCATATATCAATCTTTACATCTGGACCATTCCGGAGCTCCTCATCATGTCCGTGATCTCATCCGGGACTCCGAACAACATTCGGTCACCAACATACATAACTCATATAAAACTATATCGTCAACAAACGTTGAGCGTGCGGACCGTACGAGTTCGAGAACTATGTAGACATGACCGAGACACCTCTCCGGTCAATAACCAATACCGAAACCTGGATGCCCATATTGGCTCCTACATATTCTACGAAGATCTTTATCGGTCGAACCTTATGACAACATACGTAATTCCCTTTGTCTATCGGTATGTTACTTCCCTGAGATTCGATCGTTGGTATCTTCATACCTAGCTCAATCTCGTTACCGGCAAGTCTCTTTACTCGTTCCGTAATACATCATCTTGCAACTAACTCATTAGTCACTTTGCTTGCAAGGCTTCTTATGATGTGTATTACCGAGAGGGCCCAGAGATACCTCTCCGCTACTCGGAGTGACAAATCCTAATCTTGATCTATGCCAACTCAACAAATACCTTCGGAGATACCTGTAGAGCATCTTTATGATCACCCAGTTACGTTGTGACGTTTGATAGCACACAAGGTATTCCTCCGGTATCTAGGAGTTGCATAATCTCATAGTCGAAGGAATATGTATTTGACATTAAGAAAGTAGTAGTAATAACCTGAACGATCATATGCTAAGCTAACGGATGGGTCTTGTCCATCACATCCTCCTCCTAATGATGTGATCCCGTTATCAAATGACAACTCATGTCTATGGTTAGGAAACCTTAACCATCTTTTGATCAACGAGCTAATCTAGTAGAGGCTCACTAGGGACACAGTATTTGTTTATGTATCCACACATGTATTTAAGTTTCCGGTCAATACAATTCTGGCATGAATAATAAACCTTTATCATGATTAAGGAAATATAATAATAAACATTTTTTATTGCCTCTAGGGCATATTTCCATCAGTCTCCCACTTGCACTAGAGTCAGTAATCTAGTTCACATCGTGCTACTTCTTGAGCTTGCGTTGGTTTTTCCCTTGAAGAGGAAAGGGTGATGCAGCAAAGTATAGTAAGTATTTCCCTCAGTTTTGAGAACCAAGGTATCAATCCAGTAGGAGACAACGCACTAGTCACCGAACACCTGCACAAACAAACACCAACTTGCACCCAACACGATAAAGGGGTTGTCAATCCCTTCACGGTGTTTTGCAAAGTGAGATCCGATAGAGATAGATAAACGGTAAAGTAAATATTTTTGGTATTTTGGGTTTATAGACCGGAAAGTAAAATATTGCAAAGGAAGTAAATCGGAAACTAAAATTGTAGATCGGAAACTTATATGATGGAAAATAGACCCGGGGGCCATAGGTTTCACTAGAGGCTTCTCTCAAGATTGAAAATATTACGGTGGGTGAACAAATTACTGCCGGGCAGTTGATAGAAAAGTGCAAAGTTATGACGATATCTAAGGCAATGATCATGAATATAGGCATCACGTCCGTGTCAAGTAGACCAACTCCTGCCTGCATCTACCACTATTACTCCACACATCGACCGGCTCCTGCCTGCATCTAGAGTATTAAGTTCATGAAGAAGAGAGTAACGCATTAAGTAAGATGACATGATGTAGAGGAATAAACTCAAGCAAATGATGTAAACCCCATCTTTCTATCCTCGATGGCAACAATACAATACGTGCCTTGCTGCCCGTACTGTCACTAGGAAAGGACACCGCAAGATTGAACCCAAAGCTAAGCACTTCTCCCATTGCAAGAAAAACCAATCTAGTTGGCCAAACCAAATCGATAGTTCAAAGAGACTTGTAAAGATATCAACTCATGCATATAAGAATTCAGAGAAGATTCAAATAATATTCATAGATAAGCTGATCATAAATCCGCAATTCATCGGATCTCGGCAAACACACCGCAAAAAGGTATTACATAGAATAGATCTCCAAGAACTTCGTGGAGAACATGGTATTGAAAATCAAAGAGAGAGAAGAAGCCATCTAGCTACTAGCTATGGATCCGTAGGTCTGTGGTAAACTACTCACGCTTCATTGGAAGGGCAATGGTGTTGATGTGGAAGCCCTCCGTGATCGAATCCCCCTCTGGCAGGACACCGGAAAAGGCCCCTAGATGGGATCTCACGGGTACAGAAGATTGCTGCGGTGGAAAAGTGTTTTCGTGGCTCTCTCTGTTGGTTTGGGGATATATGAGAATATATAGGCGAAGAAACTAGGTCGGTGGAGTCACGAGGGGCCCACAAGGGTGGGAGGCGCGCCCTACCCCCCTGGGCGCGCCCTCCGTTCTTGTGGCTGCCTCGTGGCTTCTCTGACTTGCACTCCAAGTCCTCTGGAAGTCTTCTGGTCCAAGAAAAATCATCACGAAAGTTTTATTCCGTTTGGACTCCGTTTGGTATTCCTTTTCTGCGAAACTCTAAAACAAGGGAAAAACAGAATCTGGCATTGGGCTCTAGGTTAATAGGTTAGTCCCAAAAATAATATAAAATAGCATATTAATGCATATAAAACATCCAAAACAGATAATATAATAGCATGGAACAATAAAAAAATTATAGATACGTTGGAGACGTATCAAGCATCCCCAAGCTTAATTCCTGCTCGTCCTCGAGTAGGTAAATGATAAAAACAGAATTTTTGATGTGGAATGCTACCTAACATATTTATCCATGTAATTTTCTTTATTGTGGCATGAATTTTCAGATCCGTATGATTCAAAACAAAAGTTTAATATTGACATACAAACAATAGTACTTCAAGCATACTAACAAGATAATTATGTCTTCTCAAAATAACATGGCCAAAGAAAGCTTATCCCTACAAAATCATATAGTCTGGCTATGCTCCATCTTCATCACACAAAATACTCAAATCATGCACAACCCCGATGACAAGCCAAGCAATTGTTTTATACTTTTGACGTTCTCAAACTTTTTCAACTTTCACCCAATACATGAGCGTGAGCCATGGACACAACACTATAGGTGGAATAGAAGGTGGTTGTGGAGAAGACAAAAAGAGGGAGATAGTCTCACATCAACTAGGCGTATTAACGGGCTATGGAGATGCCCATCAATAGATATCGATGTGAGTGAGTAGGGATTGCCATGCAACGGATGCACTAGAGCTATAAGTTTATGAAAGCTCAAAAAGAAAACTAAGTGGGTGTGCATCCAACTTGCTTGCTCATGAAGACCTAGGGCTATTTGAGGAAGCCCATTGTTGGAATATACAAGACAAGTTCTATAATGAAAATTCCCACTAGTATATGAAAGTGACAACATAGGAGACTCTCTATCATGAAGATCATGGTGCTACTTTGAAGCACAAGTATGGAAAAAGGATAGTAACAGTGCCCCTTCTCTCTTTTTCTCTCATTTTTCTTTTTTTCCTTTTTTTCTCTTTCTCTCTTTTTTTCTTTTTCTCTTTTTTTTTATTTCTCTCTTTTTTTCTTTTTTTTTTCTTTATTTCCTCACATGGGACAATTTTCTAATAATGAAGATCATCATACTTCTATTTACTTACAACTCAAAAAAATTACAACTCAATACTTAGAACAAAATATGACTATATGAATGCCTTCGGCGGTGTACCGGGATGTGCAATGACTCAAGAGTGACAAGTATAAAAAAATGATGAATGTTGGCTTTGCCACAAATACGATGTCAACTACATGATCATGCAAAGCAATATGACAATGGTGATGCGTGTCATAATAAACGGAACAGTGGAAAGTTGCATGGCAATATATCTCGAAATGGCTATGAAAATGCCATAATAGGTAGGTATGGTGGCTGTTTTGAGGAAGGTATATGGTGGGTTTATGGCACCGACGAAAGTTGCGCGGTACTAGAGAGGCTAGCAATGGTGGAAGGGTGAGAGTGCGTATAATCCATGGACTCAACATTAGTCATAAAGAACTCACATACTTATTGCAAAAATCTATTAGTCATCGAAAGAAAGTACTACGCGCATGCTCCTAGGGGGATAGATTGGTAGGAAAAGACCATCGCTCGTCCCCGACCGCCACTCATAAGGAAGAAAATCAAAAAATATCTCTTGCTCCAACTTCGTTACATAACAGTTCACCATACGTACATGCTACGGGACTCACAAACCATAACACAAGTATTTCTCAAATTCACAACTACTCACTAGCATGACTCTAATATAACCATCTTCATGTCTCAAAACAATCATAAGGAATCAAACTTCTCATAGTATTCAATGCACTTCATATGAAAGTTTTTATTATATCCCTCTTGGATGCCTATCATATTAGGACTAAATTTATAACCAAAGCAAATTACCATGCTGTTTAAAGACTCTCAAAATAATATAAGCAAAGCATGAGAGTTCATCAATTTCTATAAAATAAAACCACCGCCGTGCTCTAAAAAGATATAAGTGAAGCACTAGAGCAAAATTGCCTAGCTCAAAAGATATCAGTGAAGCACATAGAGTATTCTAATAAATCATGATTCATGCGTGCCTCTCTCAAAAGGTGTGTACAACAAGGATGATTGTGGCAAACTAAAAAGGAAAGACTCAAATCATACAAGACGCTCCAAGCAAAACACATATCATGTGGTGAATAAAAATATAGCCTCAAGTAAAGTTACCGATAGACGAAGACGAAAGAGGGGATGCCTTCCGGGGCATCACCAAGCTTAGGCTCTTGGTTGTCCTTGAATATTACCTTGGGGTGCCTTGGGCATCCCCAAGCTTAGGCTCTTGCCACTCCTTATTCCATAGTCCATCATATCCTTACCCAAAACTTGAAAACTTCACAACACAAAACTCAACAGAAAATCTCATAAGCTCCGTTAGTATAAGAAAATAAATCACCACTTTTGTTACTGTTGTGAACTCATTTTTTGTTTATATTGGTGTAATATCTACTGTATTCCAACTTTTCCATGGTTCGTACCCTCGATACTAGCCATAGATTCATCAAAATAAGCAAATAACACAAAGAAAACAGAATCTGTCAAAAACAGAACAGTGTGTAGCAATCTGGATATTTCTAATACTTCTGTAACTCCATTTTTTTTGAAAAATTAGGACGACCTAAGCAATTTGTTTATTAATCTTCTGCCAAAATAATCAAATCAAAAGCACTCTCCTGTAAAAATGAGAATTGTTTTCCTGAGCACGAAAGTTTCTGTTTTTCAGCAAGATCAAATCAACTATTACCGTAAGCTATCCCAAAGGTCTTACTTGGCACAAACACTAATTAAAACATGAAACCAGATCTAACCAGAGGCTAGATGAATTATTTATTGCAAAACATAACCTAAAAAGCAAAAAGAAAAAGAAAATTGGGTTGCCTCCCAAGAAGCGCTATTGTTTAACGCCCTTAGCTAGGCATAAAACACGAATAGATCTAGGTATTCTCATCTTCGGTATGCAATTCTTTTCTCATCAAGTCTTCCAAAACTCGCCTTAGCAATTCTATCCTTTCCTTTATTTCACTTCTAGTAGAAGAACTTAAATCATGAAAGGGACTTTGATTGGTAATTTTAACATTCATAAACCCATAGTCGGGATCATCACCGTATATATCATCATATAAAATACGTAGCTCATTTCTAACGGGTTCCTTCATCATTTTATTCAACAAATCCCTATTAAATCCTACATAAATTCCCCTAGTTATCCAATCTAACTCCTCAAAAGCCTCAAGATACAATGATTGAGATATCTCTGAATGGGGAACTCTCCTCCTAAGATTTTCACTATAAGATTGATAGTCCCTAGATTCTAAACTACGCATAGTTTCTTTATCATGGAGGATATCTATAATTTGAGGGTGTTCAACATCCTTTTTATAGAAAGCAAAAATATCCCTAGCTTCTTGTATTATAAAATCAAATTCACGCATAAGGATAATAGTGGCAATCTTTTTAGCTATTGGATGATTGATATTAGTAAGTTCGTAAAACACTTTTTGCAAAGCAGGATGAAGATGCACAAATTTTATTTCTAATTTATCAACAAGCATACCAATATCATCTGCATAAAAATTTGTCTCAACAAGAATAGATCTTTTATTAATATGCATGGACCCGTACAATCAAAGAATTCTTGGATGACACTCTTTCCAATAATATTACCGTCTCCTACACGAAAGATTTTTGTTTTGTAATTAGGAGGCTTTTCAGTTTCATGATCCAAAGAACAAGATTCAAGTTTCTCCTCAGGATTTTCAACGATAGCCTCCCCAGTTTCAGACATGGTGGCAGCAAACTGATCTAGCAAACGAGCAACCAAAAGGAAAACGAAGAAGACGAACGAAAGAGGGGCGAAGATAAGGCAAATCTTTTCAAAAATTGTTTTAGAAGTGGGGGAGAGGAAAACGAGAGGCGAATTGAGAATAATGTAATGTGAGAGATGAGAGTTTATGATGGGTACTTGGTATGGCTTGACTTGGCGTAGATCTCCCCGGCAACGGTGCCAGAAATTGGCACGTTGACGGGAGACAATTCTTGACTTGACTTGGCGTGAATCTCCCCGGCAACGGCGCCAGAAATTCTTCCTGCTACTTCTTGAGCTTGCGTTGGTTTTTCCTTGAAGAGGAAAGGGTGATGCAGCAAATTAGAGTAAGTATGTCCCTTAGTTTTGAGACCAAGGTATCAATCCAGTAGGAGACAACACACAAGTCACTGAATAGCTGCACAAACAAACACTAACTTGCACCCAATGCGATAAAGGGGTTGTCAATCCCTTCACGGTTTTTTTGCAAAGTGAGATCTGATAGAGATACACTACTGGAATCAGCTAATTTTCCATCTGCCAGCTCTTTGCCGTCTGCTAGCTGACGGCAAAGAAGCTCTTTGCCATCAGCTACACGTAAGCGGACGTCAAAGAAAAGGCTGACGGCAAAGAAGCTCTTTGCCATCAGCCACCTCTTTGCCGTCCGCCAGCAGACGGCAAAGAATCTTTGCCGTCCGCTGGCAGACGGCAAAGAGTGTGGTGGCCCCCACCCCCCGCTCGTTTGAAAAAATCTTAACGGCCCACCTCTTTGCCGTCCGCTAGCAGACGGCAAAGAGGCAAAAAGGCGGACGGCAAAGGCTGGCTGACGGCAAAGAGGGCACTTGCCTAACGGCAGGTACCCCCCGCCCGTTACTCACTTCGTCCTCGCGCGCCCTTCTCCTCCGCCGCCGCCGCCGCCCGCCGCCCCCGTCGCCCCGCCGCCCCCCGCCCCGTCGCCCCCCGCCCCGGCCCCCCGCCGCCCCGCGCCCCACCGCCGCCCCGGCCCACAGCCGCCCCGGCCCCCCGCCGCCCCGCGCCCCCCGCCGCCTCCTCCACCGCCCCGCCCCGGCCTCCCGCCGCCCGGCCCCCCCGCCGCCCCGGCCCCCCGCCGCCCCGCCTCCTCCACCGCCCCGCCCCGGCCCCCCCGCCGCCCCGCCTCCTCCACCGCCCCGCCCCGGCCCCCCGTCGCCGGCCCCTCCCCGACCCGTCGCCGCCCCCCACAGTGAGCCCCTCGATCCCATTTTTTTCTTCTGTTTTTTTGTTTTTTTGTTTAGATAAGGTTTTTTAGTTTAAGTTTTTTCAGTTTAGAATTAATTAGTGTAGGTTATTTAGTTTAATTAGTTTAGGTTTAATTAGTTTAAATAGTTTAGTTTTAATTAGTTTACGTTTTTAGTTTAGGTTTAGGTTAAGTAGAAGGGGGAAGAAGAAGAAGAAGAAGAAGAAGAAGAGGAGGAGGAGGAGAAGAAGAAGAAGAAGAAGAAGAAGAAGAAGAAGAGGAGGAGGAGGAGGAGGAGGAAGAGGAGGAGGAGAAGAAGAAGAAGAAAAAGAGGAGGAGGAGGAGGAGAAAGAAGAAGAAGAAGAAGAAGAAGACGGGGGATGAGAAGAAGTAGAAGAATGAGAAGAAGTAGAAGTAGTAGAAGAATGAGAAGACCCCCTGACCCCCCAACCCCGACACCACACCCCGACACCACACCCCGACCCTGAGCCTGACCCGACACCCCAACCCCGACACCGACACGGCACCCCGACCCCGACCCGGCACCCCGACCCGACACCCCGACCCCGAGACCCCGACCCCGACACGGCACCCCGAGACCGACACGACACCCCGACCCCGACACGGCACCCCGAGACCGACACGACACCCCGACCCCCGACACGACACCCCCGACACCCCGACACCCCGACCCCGAGACCCCGACCCCGACCCCGACCCCGACACCCCGACCCCGAGCCTGACCCGACACCCCGACCCCGACACCGACACGGCACCCCGACCCCGACCCGGCACCCCGACCCGACACCCCGACCCCGAGACCCCGACCCCGACACGGCACCCCGAGACCGACACGACACCCCGACCCCCGACACCTCCCGAAAAGGTGTTCTTTGGCCTTCCAGAAGCCGACGGGGTCATATATTTGTGAATTATTAGTTAGGTCATATATCTTTCGATTTTGTTATGAAAAACATCATATATAATTGTGTTGATCGGGTAGTTTTAAATGTGCAGTTGTTTCATCGCTGCGAGGTTTGGTGTTCGACGACCTCGCCGTGCGTTTGATGAGCTCTGCCCCTTCGTTCGTGGGTGAGCACAAATGACATGTCCTCCTCCCCCATTAATTATTTGATCTATTCCGATGAAACTTGATAGCTAGATATATATGTGTCTTGAATCATCAGTATGCGTAACCAATATGTGTCTCCCGTTCGAAAGCGTCATAGTTATAAATATGCATGCATTTGCATATTTATAACCTTGATTCTTTCGAATTGTCCAACGCTATCCATGGACAGCCCGAGTATGTTTAGATTGGGTTCGTTTTCCCATATGCTTTGCTCCGGATCCGACGCATAAATTTCGTCAGTGCCTCCCCTGTTGTTCTCCGGGTACACATCCTCTCTGTTTATTGTAGAGACGTGTATCAGGAGAACAGCGGGGAGGTGCTGCCGAAATTTTGCGTAGGATCCGGGGCATAGCATGGGAAAATGAACCCAATGTAAACATACTCGGGTGGGATTAGGACCTATCATTACCTATTAGAGTGTAGGTTGCATGGACGTAATAAAATTGACAAAGTAGATCAACTGATGAATACATACATGCTGAATTATATATATATATATATTTGTTGTGTGTCTAGTAGCTCTGAAAGTCAAGATGAGTGATCGTGCGTGGATGTACACCGGTCACACTGGTCAGAACAAATGGAGCACTGAATGGTTCACAAAAACCAAGGGGTTTGTGCGAGCCGCATTTGCAAATGGCCAGAGGAAAACCTGGTGCCCCTGTTTACGGTGCGGCAATTGGGAAAAGAGGACAGAGGCTGAAATGGGCAAACACCTGCAGAAGAGTGGTTTTACGCCCGATTATACGGTGTGGACATTTCATGGTGAGTCTGCCCAACGTGACCGAGCTGAGGTGGATCGTCGTCGCACCGACGAGCATGGTACCGGGATGGAAAACATGGTGCAAGACTTTGATGATGCTCGGGATTCGGACGAGGAGATGGAGGAATCTGCAAAGGCCTTCAATGAAATGTTGGAGTCTTCAAAACGTCCGCTCCATGAGCACACTGAGCTTTGTCAGTTGGATGCCATCTCACAAGTAATGGCTCGGAAGGCTCAGTTCAACTTGGGCAGAGAATGCTACGATGCAATGATGACAGTATTTGGACGCTTTCTACCCAAAGGCCATGTAATGCCTGCAAACCTGTACCAGTCGGACAAAATCCTCCGTGCACTGAAGATGCCCTATGATAAGATACATGCCTGTGAGAAAGGATGTTTCTTGTTTAGGCTTGACTATGCGGACTTGAACTATTGTCCCATTTGCAAGTCTTCCAGGTATGTTGTGGTAGACAACGGTATGGGTGAGAAGACACAGACCAAAATCCCCGTTAGTGTTCTTCGGTATATGCCAATCGTACCAAGACTTCAACGTCTTTTCATGGTCGAGGAGACGGCCAGACAGATGACATGGCACAAAACGGGCAAAAGAACCGAACTAGATGCAGATGGGAATCTGATGATTGTACACACATCGGATGGTGTTGCGTGGAAAAAGTTTGATGAATTACATGGTGACAAAGCGGCAGATCCGAGGCATCCTCGAGTCGGCATCAGCACGGATGGGTTCAGTGTGTTTGGTATGACGGCAGCCCAATACAGTTGTTGGCCCGTATTTGTCTTTCCACTCAATCTCCCCCCGGACAGATTATGCAAAGAAAGAACATTTTCCTGACGTTGATAATTCCAGGGCCCAACTATCCGGGGAAAAATATGAATGTGTACATGCAACCGCTTAAGGACGAATTGCAAGAAGCCTGGGATAATGGGTTCAAGACATACGATGCCTATAGCAAACGGAACTTCATAATGCGTGTCTGGTACATGTACTCGATGCATGACTTAACGGCGTATGCGCTATTCGTTGGCTGGTGTGTGCATGGAAGGTTCCCGTGCCCCACATGCAAGGGAGCTCTTGAGTTTCGTTGGCTTCAGGCCGGTCGCAAGTTTTCTTGCTTCGACATGCATAGACAGTTCCTGAATCCTCGCCATAAGTTCAGGAAAGACAAGAAGAACTTCATCAGAGGCAGAGTTGTCAAAAACTCTGCACCACATGCATTGACAGGACAACAGACCCTGGATCAGTTAAACGCTCTCGAGCCAGATCCAGAGCATCCAGGGTACTTCAAGGGGTATAATTCTAAGCACGCCTGGACTCACAAAACATGCTTATGGGATCTGCCTTACTTCAAAGACCTCCTTTGCCCACACAACATCGACGTGATGCACACTGAGAAGAATATCGCCGAGGCACTTTTTGGTACATTGTTCGGCATAGATGGGAAGTCAAAGGATAATACTAAGGCTAGAGTCGATCTGGAGGCGCTATGTGATAGGCCGTTACAAAACATGAAAGAACCGAAAGGAAAGCAGAACTGGACGAAGCCAAAGGCATGGTTCAATCTTGGAAGGCCAGCTATGAGGGAAATTATCTTGTGGGTGAAAATGCAGTTGATGTTCCCCGATGGGTATGCAGCGAATCTACAGAGGGGAGCCAGTCTTGATAAATTGAAGATATTTGGTCTCAAGAGTCATGATTGGCACATATGGATTGAGCGGGTAATGCCGGTGATGTTGCGTGGCTTCATCCCTGAGGATGAATGGCTAGTACTGGCAGAACTTAGCTATTTCTTCCGTGTTCTTTGTGCGAAAGAACTATCGCCTGGCGTGCTAGAAGAAATGGAAGAGTTGGCGCCGGAGTTGATCTGCAAGTTAGAGAAGATCTTTCCACCGGGCTTCTTTAATCCAATGCAACATTTGATTTTGCATCTCCCGACCGAGGCAAGATTGGGGGGGCCCGTGCAAAATCGTTGGTGCTACCCAACTGAGAGGATGCAGAAGACGCTTCGACAAAAATGTAAAAATAAACGTAGAATTGAAGCATCGATGGCTAAGGCATTCATCACTGAGGAGGCGGCAAATTCGTGACAGCACACTACGAAGCCAAAAATCGTCATTTGCATAATCCGAAGCCTCGGTACAATGCTGACGACCCTAAAAAGGGTGGATCCAACCTCAGCCTATTCAAAGGGAATCTCGCACCAGCCAGTGTTTCAGCCGAATGTCGTAGTCTTCAAATGTTATTTGTTTCAGCCGAAGGAGACTAGAAGGACTCATGAACATATAGGGCTAGTTGAAATCAACCAAAGCACCCATTTAGATGTTCCTGATGTCTATATTACGGCTCAACAGGCGACCCAAGTATTCTATCTACCGTGGGCCTGCCAAACTAATCCAAATCTGAAAGGTTGGGATGTCGTTTATGAAGTGCCGCCACGTGCTAGACTATCTCCCCCAAAGGAAGAGGATTATGAACCTCACATTAACCCAGACACATATGAAGGAGAATTCTTCCAAGAGACACGTCTTTCCAAAAAGCGTTTCAAGAACCGCTATACTTCACCCCAAAACATTGAAGTAGACAGCGACAGTGAATCCGACATCACCCCAGAGGAGGAACAAGAAGAGCCGGAACAAGAAGAGGTTACTGCTGCGGATGACCTGTCATTGCTTCACCGATTACGTCAAGGTGGCCTTGCACATGTTGATGCCACTGAACCCTATGAGCCCGTCATTGATTATAGTGATGATGATGATTATGCATTTATTGATGATACTGATCGAGATTATTAGTAGTGTCAGGTATTAAATTTTTTAATGTTGTACTTGATGATGATACACTTAAGTGATACACATATTATTATTCATGTCGGTCTTTTTTTTATGTTGTACTAATTTCGTTTACTGTTTGTCATGGCAGGTGTTGAAAGATGGTGGGCGCTGGTCGGGAGCGCGCCAAGGCCCCTTCTTCGTCGGCGCGTGGTCTGAGGTCTTCGATTCCAGACGTACCTCTCCGCCGAGCGTTGCTGGACAGTATGTCCACACCGCCGGGCCCTTCTTCGTCGACCGCGGTGCCCAGCAGGGGACGAGGTAGGAAGAGAGGAGGTGGGGCACGTGGTCGCGGGAGAGGAGGTAGGGTGACTGCTAGGGCACCTTCCTCGCCGCCACCCCCAGCTGTTTCACCCGAGCACGTGACTGCTAGGGTGGACTCGTCCGAGGAGGAGGCTACACGGACTCCGGTCCACGAGCCTCCGGTCCACGGGTCTTGGGCCCACGAGCCTCGGGTCGACTGGCCTTCGGCCCACGAGAGTTCGGCCCACGAGACCCCGGAGGAGCACACGTCCGGATGGGGTACCTGGCCGGATCAGCCCGAGGAGCCGAGTGGCCATGCTGGTGATGGCGGGGAGCCGACTGATCTTGAGGAGGAGGGTGGCACCGTGTACCAGCGTGGTGCTACACGGCTCCCGTCCGTGCCGGCGACCCGCGAGCAGAGGTGGTTGATCTTCCCTGATGGGGAGAGGTACGTAAGTGCATTTAATATTTTTGTACCTTCTGCATTCACGTTTCTTCAAATAACTAATGCGTTGGTCTTGTCATGCTGCAGGGGTTGGGACCACCATCATAGTGTCCGCCGGCCCAACTCCGTCCTTGGAGTTCTTTGCCGGCAAAACTTCCCGGGGTTTGTCACGTTGCCTGGTGAGGGTCGGCTTCCAGAGCTTGGGTTGAGCTGGGAGCACTACGTGGCTGCCCCGGCCCCGCCGGATGTCATTATCGACGGTGTCTTGTGCGACACGAGGGCAGACATGGTGATCAGGACGTTCTGGGTAATTTCTCCTTTACACATTTCAAAATCTTCAACTAGCTAGTTATTAATTGTACTAATCAATATTGTCTCATTTGATTGCAGACATTCTACAGGTGTGAGGAGGGATACGAGGAGGACAGCGCAAATGTTATCCAGAACGTCTGCAAGCGCCTACTCCAGAACTTACGGCACGAGGCTCGGGTGCAGGCTGTTCGAGACTACTACGCCTTGCGTGGTATCAAGAAGACCAAGCCGGCGTGCCGCGATAAGTTCCTGAGTAAGGAGCAGTACATGAAGGTAATTCTTAAGGCCTTCTACTTAAGTTCCTTCATTTAGTAATTCTTAGCCGTAGCGCTCAAGTTTCTATTTGCTAACTTAGGCGCCTCCGAGATGGTGTGCGGATCGGATGGATTGTTGGGAGGTGTTGGTCGATGAGTGGTGCTCACAAGAATGGCTAGCCCTCCACAACCAGGCCAAGGACAAACGTGCCCAAATGGAAGGTGTGCCACACCATCAAGGCAGCTCCAACTTATATCAGTTCGGGCGCAACTGGGTATGTGGTTTGCTATATGATTCATGCAATTCATTCATCATGCTAGCTTGAGCCCTTTAATTACTAATTTTCATTGTTTCTCTCTTTCAGGCACGCCACAATAAGGCGGATAAGGTGCCAGAGGTGTACGACCTGTATGCCATGGCCCACACTGGCTCTTTCAAGAAAGTCAAGGCTTTCTCTCAGTCTGACCTCGATGATGCAAACAACTTCACCAACATCTCCTCCCACAACAAGCTCGTGAGATATAGAGATGAGGGGAAGGCGAGGAAAGGGGAGGACTTTAACCCGAGCCAGGGTCCCATTGATCCAGAGCTGGTGATGATATCTGGTGGCGGGAGGTCCCATGGCTCCATAGCCATTGGAGATGGACTTATCCGTTGTCCTAGCACTCTCCCGGAGATCAAGGCGCGCCAGTCGAGCTCCGCTCCTGAGATAAGGCCTCGTGAACGGCCAGTGCAACTCGCCATCAAGGTTAGTGATACGTACTCAGTTATCTTTCTCCATTACATTGTGTGCGCTTCCATCAATGATTACAAATGGTCATGTGAGTGGTGTTGCAGGCTGCTATACAGACTGAGAGAGATAGAACGGAGAAACTTCTGGCGGAGGCAGCGGAGAGGCAGCGGGAGATGGAGGAGAGGACGAGAAAGATGATGGAGGAGGAGAGGGCACGGAATGACATGCAGGCAAGGGCCATGTACGAGCTCCTTGTGGTAAGTTTCTTCTGCAGATTACTTGCTAGTCTTAACATTTGAGTCTCATTACTAACTAGTATGACTCTTTCTGAAAACCAAATGTGCAGTCTGTGTGCGAGAAGTCCGGTCAGCCCGCTCCACCAATGCCAGTGATTGCTCCTGGGAGCACGGTGAGTTTAGTTTGAATGAACATTACTTGGTAGTCTTAACATTTGAGTGTCGTAATGCTAACGAGACATTGGAAATGATCTTTGGTGCAGCTTAACTCCAGAAACGCATCGCACGATCCTTCTCCAGGTAGCGGCACTAGCCACCCCGCTCCTACACCTCCCTGATCACGGTAAGTTTCTCTAGTGTTTTGCTTAACAAATGCATAAAGACCTAGACTTAGCTTTATTTCCTCCTATATGCTTACCATAATGACCTAGAGTTAGCTTATTTTCCTCCAAAATGACCCATTTTACCTAGGTTAGCTTATAAATGATGCAGTTCATCCAAGTTAGCTCAAAAATGACCCCTTTTACGTAGATTAGCTCCTAAATGATCCATTTTACCTACGTTAGCTTTAAAATGGTCCATTTCACCTACGTTAACTCCAAAATGACCCATCTTACCTAGGTTATCTCATAAACGATCCATTTCAACTAATTTAGCTCATAAACGATCCATTTGACCTAAGTGAGCTAAAAAACGATCCATTTCACCTAAATTAGCTCTTAAATGATCCATTTCACCTAAGTTAGCTGAAAAAGATCCATTTCAACTAAATTAGCTCAAAAATGATCCATTTCAACAAAGTTAGCTCAAAACCGATCCATTTCAACAAAGTTAGCTCAAAAACGATCCATTTGACCTAAGTGAGCTAAAAAACGATCCATTTCACCTTAGTTACCTCAAAAACGATCCATTTCACCTTAGTTACCTCAAAAACGATCCATTTCTAACTTTCTTATTTTGCCATTTTGCAGATTTCATTATGTGCTGGATGGAGTGCTTGTTCTACTCTTCTTCTTGTTGTCTTCTCATTCTAGTCACCTTAGCTATGGAGTGATTCTTTATGTATGGATGGAACTTGTTTATGTATGAAATGATGGATGGAACTTGTTTATGTATGAAATGATGGATGGAACTTGTTTATGTATGAAATGATGTATGAACTTGTTTATGTGATGAATGCCTGTGAAATATATCTATATGTCATATATATTTTCTGTGCAAATTGTGGGATTTAACAAAAAACAGAAAAAACAGACAATATGCAGGCTCTTTGCCGTCTGCCACCGACGGCAAAGAGCTCTTTGCCGTCTGCCGCAGATGGCAAAGAAGCCACGTGGCAGCCAACTGTGCTTCCTGGGAGATGACCCATTTGGTCAGTTTGCCGTCCGTGGCAGACGGCAAAGACTTTGCCGTCCGTGGCAGACGGCAAAGAACCTGCACTTTGCCATCAGTGGCAGACGGCAAAGAACCTGCCATCTAGTGACGTGTAGATGACATCATAAGGCGGACGGCAAAGACCAGAGAAATTTTGCCGTCCGCGGCGGACGGCAAAGGTCTGCCGTTAGCCACTTAACGGACTGACAGCGCAATTATTGCCGTCCACCCTCTTTGCCGTCCGCCGCAGACGGCAAAGGCTGCTTTGCCGTCCGCCGCCAGGAAGCAGACGGCAAAGCAGCTATTTACCGTAGCCTTCTTTGCCGGAGCCTTTTGCCGTCCGCGGCTGACGGCAAAGGTCTTTGCTGTCCGCCTTTCGAGCCTTTGCCGTCCACCGTGGCAGACGGCAAAGTAGCTGTTTCCTGTAGTGATAGATAAACGGTTGATACGTCTCCAACGTATCTATTATTTTTGATTGTTCCATGCTATTATATTATCTGTTTTGGATGTTTAATGGGCTTTAATATGCTCTTTTATATTATTTTTGGGACTAATATCACCATCTTTATATCTCAAAACAATATGGAATCAAACTTCTCATAGTATTCAATGCACTTTATATGAAAGTTTTTATTATATCCCTTTTGGATGCCCATCATATTAGGACTAAATTCATAACCTAAGAAAATTACCATGCTGTTTAGAGACTCTCAAAATAATATAAGTGAAGCAAGAGAGTTCAACAATTTCTATAAAATGAAGCCACCGCCGTGCTCTAAAAAGATATAAGTGAAGCACTAGAGCAAATTGCCTAGCTCAAAAGATATAAGTGAAGCAGATAGAGTATTCTAATAAATTCATGATTCATGCGTGTCCCTCTCAAAAAGGCGTGTACAGCAAGGATAATTGTGGAAAACTAAAAAGCAAAGACTCATATTATACAAGACACTCCAAGTAAAACACATATGTGGTGAATAAAAATATAGCCTCGAGTAAATTTACCAATGGACTGAAGACGAAAGAGGGGATGTCTTCCAGGGCATCCCCAAGCTTAGGCTCTTGGTTGTCCTTGAATATTAACTTGGGGTGCCTTGGGCATCCCCAAGCTTAGGCTCTTGCCACTCCTTATTCCGTAGCACATCAAATCTTTAAGCAAAACTTGAAAACTTCACAACACAAAACTCAACAGAAAACTCACGAGATCCATCAATATAAGAAAATAAATCACCACTTTTTGGTACTATTGTGAACTCATTCTTTATTTATATTGGTGTAATATATACTATATTCCAACTTCTCCATGGTTCATACCCCTCGATACTAACCATAGATTCATCAAAATAAGCAAACAACACATAGAAAACAGAATTTGTCAAAAACAGAACAGTCTGTAGTAATCTGTAAACTTCGTATACTTCCATAACTCCAAAAATCCTGAAAAATTAGGCCAACAGAGCCAATTCATATATTAATCTTCTGTAAAAAAATTCAGAATTTTATCACACTTCCGTCATTTTAAACAATTCTTTTACTGGACGCGAAAGTTTCTGTTTTTTAGCAAGATCAAATCAACGATATACCAAAGTATCCCAAAGGCTTTACTTGCCTCAAACACTAATTACAAATATGAAAACATAATTACTACAAAGGTAATAATGTGTATTTATTCAAGAACAGAAACAAAAACATAAAACATAAAAATAAAATTGGGTTCCCTCCCAACAAGCGCTATTGTTTAACACCCCTAGCTAGGCATAAAACATAGATCTAGGTGTTGCCATCTAATTCCTTCTTAATCAAATCTTCCAAAACCTTTCTTAGCAAAATTTTCCTTTCTTTTCTTTCTCTTCTAGTAGGTGAACTTAATTCATGGAAAGGGCTTTGATTAGTGATTTTGACATTCATAAACCCATAGTCTGGATCATCACCATATATATCATCATATAAAATACATATCTCATTTTTTATTGGTTCCCTAGTCATCTCCTCCAACCAATCATCATTGAATCCTACATAAATTCCCTGAGTTATCCAATCAAATTTATCATAAGTCTCAGGGTAAAGAGCTTGAGTAATTTTCTGAATAGGGAACTCTCCTCCTAAGATTGTCATTGTAAGATTGATAATCTCTAGATTCCAAGCTACGCAAAGTTTCCTTATCATGAAGAATTTCTTCAATCGGAGAATGCTCAATATCTTTATTGTAAAAAGCAAAAATTTCCCTCGCTTCTTTTATTATAAAATCAAATTCTCGCATAAGGATGATAGTGGCAATCTTTTTAAACTTAGATAATGGACATTGGGAAGTTCATAAAACACCTTTTGCAAAGCGGGATGGATGTGCACATTTTCTTTCTAATGTGTCAATAAGCATGGCAATAGCATCCGCATAACAATTTTTATCAAGAAGGATGGATCTCTTATTAATAGGCAAAACTCCTGTACAGTCAAAGAATTCTTGAATAATACTTTTCCCAATAATATTGCCGTCTCCCACATGAAAAGTTTTTGCATTATTATTAGGGAGGTTTTAGTTTCACGATCTAAAGAACAAGATTCAAGTTTTTCCTCAAGATATATGCTAGCAAGATTCTCCAAATTTTCAACGATAATCTCCCCAGATTCAGACATGGTAGCAAGAGACCGATCTAGCAAGCAAGCAAACGGAAAGCATACGAAAAGACGAATGGAAGAAGGGCGAATAAAAAGGCAAATATTTTTGTGATTTTTTGAAAACGTTTTAGAAGTGGGGGAGAGGAAAACAAGAGGCAAATGGCAAATAATGTAATGCAAAAGATGAGAGTTTATGATGGGTACTTGGTAGGCTTGACGTAGAACCTCCCCGGCAACGCGCCAGAAATTCTTACTGTTACTTCTTGAGTTGTGTTGGTTTTTCCCTTGAAGAGGAAAGGGTGATGCAGCAAAGTAGAGACAAGTATTTCCCTCATTTTGAGAACCAAGGTATCAATCCATTAGGAGGTACGAACAAGTCCCCAATCTATGCACCTGCACAAACAATCAAACACTTGCATGCAATGCGATAAAAGGGGTTATCAATCCCTTCACGGCCACTTGCAAGGATGAGATCTGATAGAGATAGATATAAAAGATTACTAAAATGTAAAACAAAGTAAAAACAAATAAATTGCAGCAAGGTATTTTTGGGTTTTTGGTTTTATAGATCTGAAAATATATGATGGTAAATAGACCCGAGGGCCATAGGTTTCACTAGAGGCTTCTCTCTTGAAAGAAAACATACGGTGGGTGAACAAATTACTGTTGAGCAATTGATAGAAAAGCGCAAAGTTATGACGATATCCAAGGCAATGATTATGAATATAGGCATCACGTCCGTGTCAAGTAGACCGAAACGATTCTGCATCTACTACTATTACTCCACACATCGACCGCTATCCAGCATGCATCTAGAGTATTAAGTTCATAAGACGGAGTAACGCCTTAAGTAAGATGACATGATGTAGAGGGATAAACTCAAGTAATAAGATATAAACCCCATCTTTTTACCCTTGATGGCAACAATACAATACGTGCCTCGCTACCCCTACTTTGTCACTGGGTGAGGACACCGCAAGATTGAACCCAAAACTAAGCACCTCTCCCATTGCAAGAAGAATCAATCAAGTTGGCCAAACTAAACCAATAATTCGAAGAGAAATACAAAGATATTTAATCATGCATATAAGAATTCAGAGAAGATTCAAATAATATTCATAGATAATTTGATCATAAATCCACAATTCATCGAATCTCGACAAACACACCGCAAAAGAATATTACATCCTATAGAACTCCAAGAACATCGAGGAGAACATTGTGTTGAAGATCAAAGAGAGAGAAGAAGCCATCTAGCTACTAGCTATGGACCCGTACGTCTGTGGTAAACTACTAACGCTTCATCGGTAGGGCAACAGAGTTGATGTAGATGCCCTCCGTGATCGAATCCCCCTTCGGCAGATCGTCGAAAAAGGCCCCAAGATGGGAGCTCATGGGAACAGAGGCTTGCGGCGGCGGAAAAGTATTTTGGTGGACACTTCTGTTTGTTTGGCAATATTTCTGAATTTATAGGCCAAAGATTAGGGTTGGAGGAGCCTTGGTGGGCCCACAAGCTAGGGGGCGCCGTATCACTTCGGCAAGCACCACGAACATGGACGGAGGAGGAACTAGAACTAGAGGGAGAGGGGGCGCCGCACACGGCTTGGGGATCGTGGTGTATTTTGCCCCTCTCCCTCCTCGCATATATATAGGTGGAGGGGGGAGGGGCTACCCTAGTTCCCTTTGTCTGTCGGTATGTTACTTGCCTGAGATTCGATCGTCGTTATCTCCATAACTAGTTCAATCTCGTTACTGGCAAGTCTCTTTACTCGTTCCGTAATACATCATCTTGCAACTAACTCCTTAGTCACTTTACTTGCAAGCTTTTTGTGATGTGTATTACCGAGAGGGCCTAGAGATACCTCTCCGTCATTCAGAGTGACAAATCCCAATCTCGATTCACGCCAACTCAACAGACACCTTCGGAGATACCCGTAGAGCATCTTTATGACCACCCAGTTACATTGTGACGTTTGATAGCACACAAGGTATTCCTCCAGTATTCGGGAGTTGCATGATCTCATGGTCGAAGAAATATGTATTTAACATTAGGAAAGCAGTAGCAATAAACTGAACGATCATATGTTAAGCTAACGGATGGGTCGTGTCCATCACATTATTCTTCTAATGATGTGATCCCGTTATCAAATGACAAAACACATGTCTATGGTTAGGAAACCTTAACCATTTTTGATCAACGAGCTAGTCTAGTAGAGGCTCACTAGGGATACGGTATTTGTTTATGTATTCACACATGTAAGTAAGTTTCTAGTCAATACAATTCTAGCATGAATAATAAATCTTTATCATGATTAAGGAAATATAATAATAACCACTTTATTATTGCCTATAGGGCATATTTCCAATATAATATCCTTCTTATAACCTTGAAGCCAATGAATGGTCTTCAAGCAATGCCTATGGACAAACCCTTCAAATATAACTCAAGGCAACCATTAGTCCATAGGGATTGTCATCAATTATCAAAAACCAAACACGGGGCACCATGCTCTCTTTCAAATAGGAACTGGCACTGGGCATTAAGCAATAGGTTAGTCCACCAAAATGATATAAAATAGCATATGAAGCAGGCAAGATTGATAATATAATAGCATGAAACAATCAAAAATTATATATACGTTGGTGACGTATCAGTCATGTACATAGCAAGCATCCGGTGATTGTTAGGGCCAGCCAAATATTGTTCGGTGGTCCAACCATTCGTCGTATTTGCAAGGCTGGCTGAATGGCTCAGCTCAATATAGACATCGAATAAATATCCAATGTTGAATATCCAATGTTGTCGATCACCCGCCAAAACAAAGTATGTTATCGATCTAATCTATGGTCGAAGCTGAATCTTGGGATGGATGTGTGCCTCATACATTGGAATGGAGGGAGCAGAGCGAACTGGCTTGCCACAATAACCAGTGCACATAAGCAAAGCTCCTCGTTCGTCGTTATATACACACTCCACAAGAACAACGTGGTGCTCCATCGTAGAACCCCTTCGCTCGATCTCACGGCCATGGATCCAACCCACCGTCGCAAAGCCCCTTGATATGTACCAGCACCCCTGGCAATGTCAGCCTTAAGCCGGTGGGTCTGTGCAGGGCTTTCTCTGGTAAAGTGGTAGTCGGCAGTGGTGTGCTGCACCGCCGGGTTGGTCCTTGTCACTCTGACCTGTTGTGGCAGCCTCGCTACTGATTGTGGTGGCCATCGATCTCTAGATCCGGTGGTTGACTTTGACGGTGAGATGCAAGCTATGGACGACGACTTGACATAGCGAGATGGTTGTGCAGTAGCGGCGGTACATCGCCTCTAGCTGTTGGGATGGTGGAGAAGTGGTGGCGACAACACATGAGTGACTTCGAGGGTGGTACTTCTCGAGCACCTGGTCTTGAGCTCCGGGGTGAAAGTCTAGTTCTGACCTGAGTTGGTTATAAGTGGCAATGACGATGTTTTGTCATGGTTACCTTGTTGAAGGCATTGCTCGGACTGGTACTTCAAGGTGAAAACCTAGAATCTCACCTTGGGTGGTTGGATCCAGGAACGTTGCTGCTGAAGAATTTTATTGTGTATGTGATGTCATGAGTTGGTTGGTGTAGATATGGCCGTTGTTATAGTTTATCAATCATGGATCTGGTCGCTTTTGTGGGTCTTTTTTTTGTTTTCTCGTCAACGCATAACTTTGGTCTCATATTATTTTCCTATTTGTTGGCGTGATTTTCTATGTGCATGCATTGATGTTGGCCGTGTGCATTTTAGCTATGCATATGTCGGGTGTGTGCTCATTGTGTTTTTTATGCTCTATTTTAAGTCAATAAAATCCATCTCATATTAAAAAAATTCGAAGGTCAATGACTCTCAGATAGCTCCATTGTACATGAGAACCAAATCAATAAGAAAAATGCGTCATTCTTGCACCTTGTTTTACTCGTTGTGTGTTTGACCATTGTGGGTAAGGCGACCATGTCCAAAGATTCTCCAACATTTATAACGCAGCTGTGATCCTGCAGATATCACTAGTGCACCTGGTCCTCTTTTTGACCAGTGCTGCCGTTTTCGATCATGTGAGCACTGCACCGGCGGTTGATGCAGACTGCAGATACTGTGGGATATCTGACCAGAGTTCAATAGGAGGTATGGCCTATCAAACCCAACCACTTCATGTGTGAGAACTGTCAAGACCTTTCGGAGGAGCAGGAGTTGCGAAATTGCTACTTTTGACCGGAACCCTGCACTGCATTCAAGTCGTGGGAAACGCAATCACAATTACAAGAATCGGCTAAGCCAAGGGACAGAAACAGCACTCTCGGACTACGAATTTGCTACTGGATCTTTTCTTTTCTTTTTTAGTTACTCAAATAAACGTGAACAAACCGGATGGTAAGAAAGAAGATGATGGAGTTCTTGATTCTGCAAACCTAACAATTTTGGAGATCAATCAACTGGTCTCTGGAAGAAATGTTGTCAAAGGTAGGAAATCCAACGCCGCTGCTCTGCTTGAATACATCTGTAATGCTGCAAATGTATCAAACGCCTTCACCCAGAGATGGATTGCCTGTGGCGTCTGGCTACCTATCAGAAACTCAACAGAAGCTCCTAGACCGTACTCTGAACTCTGAAGTCGGAATCCGAACAGTATGTTCAGAAGTGAGAACCACGACCATGCAGTTTTGTCTTTTTAGAAACAAGGCCAAGGCCCGGCGTTAAATCAATGACGCCCCTTTACAGACCCAGACAACACACACCACAACCGACAACAACAAACAGCGAAAAATACAAGGCAACAAAGAAACATGCTAACAGACGACCCTAAGCACAAGCTCAGAAGCTTGAGCAACGTAATCTCTGGTCGACGCCGTGATCGTGTCAAAGAGGAGATGAAGCCATGAAGGTTGCTCTCCGCTGGAGGAAGCTCGTGTGTCGCCGAATCCTCGTGACCACACCATCGTCATGCCAGCTATCTCTGCCTCCGAAGAGGGCACCACCTGCCCTCTCGCCCTGGCTCGTAGCGCCGTCCCGTCAGCAGGCGAAGATGCTCCCATGAGGACGCAAGGACATGACCAAACGGTAGCCGAGGAGACGGCACACACAAGCGCCTCGCCTCGTGAAGCAGCCAGAGGCATCTAGACTCACGCATCGAAACAGAGCACAAATCAAACCTAAGCCGCCGGAAGAACTCGCCAAAGCAGACGCCAGGAGAATATGTGCAACGCGAGTCCATGTAGCAGAGCCGGAGCACCTTCCACACTGCTACCGCACCACTGAAGAATACTGCCAAACACCTGTGCGAGAGTCGAGCTTGCCCCAAATGTCCAAAGGCCGCCCTTCAAGAAGGTGACGGCGCCGGGGGCAGCCGCCGCCCAAATCAACGATTCTAGATTTCACCAGGGACCATGAGGGAAAGGGAAGGGCAGACCTCGAGCCACATCCGCCGCCACCTCGCTGCATGCACGGGCAAGGAAGGGTCCCTCATCACCAACACCGGTCATCTGTTGCAGGTATGACAACGGGAGCCAGGGAGCGGAGAGAGGCCTCGCCGTCACCATCCTTGGCGGCCACGTGGCAAGCCTAGTGGCCCCCTCCGGCAGCGACGAGACGAGAGAGGTGGAGGGAAGGGAGGAGCGGCGGTGCTAGGGTTGGCTCCCCCGAGTACGCGAGGGGTTAGGGTCACCTCAGGAGATTCGTCGCCAAGGAGCCAATGCAGTTTTGTCACGAAGAAGGAATTGGACTCCAAGAAATGCAGTAATGTTGAAATTGTAGGATGGCTAATATTTCTATTGTGTGTCGTTGTATTGATCTGATCCTTGTATGGGGTATATATAGAAGTACATGATGGGGTAGAGACTTGAAGTATAAGACAAGACATAACATGTTTAAACTAATTCTATCTCTAACTCAAACCCAAGATCAAAAAAGGGCATTCGGGCAGCGTCATACCAACTAAAGATTCCTCATCGTTGAAGGAAAGAGAGAGATTAGAGAAAAAAGAGGCTGTTATAAGAAATAGTAGAGGACACAATGTCCTGATGACGAGACCCCCGGAGCCACCCCAGCCCCTGCGGTGGTCGGCGACGTTCTCGTCGGCTCCTCTCGACGGCAGGACGGACTGGTGCCCCGGAACCCTCTTCCTCGACCAGCCGCACAACTTTTTCTTCCTACGGGATGATGGAGAGAAGATCATAGAGGGAAGACTGCTGCGAGAGAAGGAATGGATCTCGCCTGGAACTGAGATGGTGCTATTGGACTGCCTCATTCGCGTTGGCCACCGAGTGTTCCCGGCGCGGCGCAGGCTCACCTTGGCGCCGGGGGCCATTGATCCTAGCTCTGGTTCGGCGGCAAAGTCGCCTGCTGTGGGATCGCGTTTTGAGCCCCTGGCCATGGACGAAGTCGCCGATCTGCCTGAAGCGGAGGGGGTGGCGGTCCAGGCGGCAAATATGGTCCTTTTCCAAGCAGATCATGATGAAGAGGGCGGTCCTTGGACCTCCGTGTCTCGCCGGAAGAAATCAAAAGAGGAGCTAGTGCAGGAATTTTGGAACGACGTTGGTTTTCCGACGCCGGCGTCGCGATTATGGGAACGTCGGGGTTCCGCGTCCCCGGAGACATCGGCCGGCCAGGTGTGCCTGGGTTCGTCTCAGGAGCCGTCCGCTCGGCCAGATGGAGCGCCGAAATCGCCAAATCCGTCGCCGGCGACACCAAGGCAGCGCCGAGGGGTATGCATCAAGCCTTGGAGAGGGCCACTCCCCCGTCCGCGGATCACGCCGCCGGTGGCGCTGGCCGCATTCATGCCGGATGCGTTGGCCGATCCGCCATCTTCGGCGGAGCAAAGTCAAGGGACCGTAACACTCGCGGCAACGCATGCATGCAACGATCATGCATCCGGTCAAACAACGCTTTGTCCCATGGGCCTTTTGCATGCTGAAGGGCCCAGCAAGGGCCATGCTGCTCGTTTGGGACGTACTATCAGAAGGGCCGACGTATTTCTTCGCCAAACACATCTACGCCCTAATACTGCCTCCGTCTGCGCGTACTCTCGGACTGCGCCGCCGACGTCGTACGCTGCTTCCCTGCGCCGGCCATCGCCGCAGCTCATGGCTGGCCGGAACGGCAACGCGCCTAAGGGGCCTCCTCCGACCGGAGTTGCGACGCCGAACCCCGGGCCACCCGCTGGCTTTGGTGCTGCTGCCGGACCCTTCCGTTTCGGTGCTTCATCATCGTCTGCCCATCCTTCTGGCCAGCGGGCTGCTCCGACAGCGCAGACACCGGTTGTCTTCAGGGCCGGCAACACGACTGCGCCGGACGCTACTGCTCGCCGCAACAAGACCAAGCGCAAGGGGGGCACCGTGATGCCGCTGTTGCCAGTGCCGTCCCCCCGGCTGCGCGACCTCCGCCGATATTCTCGCCGCCTGCTACGGTTGCCGCCCCTACCAAGCAAGTTCCTGAGGCTCGAGACACTGCTCCGGTGGTTGTGCCCTCCGCTGAAGCCACTGGACGTGGGCCGAAAGGAAAACGAACTGGTCTTTGGTGTTTCAAATGTCGTTCAGATGATCATCTTTCCAAGGACTGCACCGCGATTCATTTCTGTCACATTTGCGACAATTACAAGCACCCTTTGCATCGGTGCCATGTGCTTAAGCAACCGAGGCCTACCGCGTCGCTCGGTGGATGTGGTTTAGTTAACGCTATGTTCCTGCAGTTACCGGACATGCTATTCAAGGAGCACCTTGCACCTCCAACCCTGCCGACTGCTTTGGTTACGATTTCCGGTGGGTCTTTAACCGCTGCTGTGGTGGAGGTAGAGGTCGCCAAGATCGCATCGGTTCAGACATCTTGGAAGTGGGAAGCCGTACCCCATGAAGACAATGCTTTCTTAGTTTGTTTCCCGTCCATGGAGGTTTTGAAGCGCGTGTTAGCTTTTGAGTATAATGTCAAATCACAAGATGTGAAGATTGCTTTTAGTGAATGGAAAGTTGAAGAGGTTTCATCGATTCTCCCTTTGCAACCTGTTTGGGTACATGTCACATGTGTCCCACCACCTTTCTGCCATTTTCTTGGTTTGTGGGCGGTGGGATCAGTCATTGGCGCCACGCAAGACGTTGACTTGGTTTGCTTGCGCCGTCATGGTATTGTGCGCATCTAGGTGGCGGTCCACTCTTTGGATATTTTCACCAAAAAAGATGGTTCTGATGAAGCCTCTGTCTCCTCGGATGTCTATATAAAGCTTAATGGGTACGCATTTCGGTTTGTACTGGAGGAGGAAGATTTTGTCCCCGGCGTTGATTTTATTCCACGGATTTGGGAAAACCATGATGATGGACATGACGACGGCGCTAACCAAGATGAGGATATGCCTGATAGGGATGCTAACAAGAGGTCAAAAAGCGTCCAAGCTATTGATCAAAATTCGGCGTCGGGGTCTCAAGTAAGTGATGCGGTCCCCATGGAGTCTACGCAACAAATAGTGCATACTGCTACTCTTGAGTCATCTGTTGTGAGTCTGCCAGAGGACATGGGTACACACATGCACGTACCGGTGGTGCAGGAGTCCATGGATACATGCATACCAATACCAATGCAAGACGAGTTGGAGAAGGGCAGGTCCACAAGGTGCACCACTATGCATGCAACAGATGCTGCAAACAACTCGGCTACCCACGTGAAGGCAGCAACAGTTGTGCACGGGCCACCCGTGCAGCCAACCGCGGCGGTTTCTGTATGTTTTGCTGGGCACGTTGCCCCGGCTTCGGCGCTGCTCCAGTCGGCCGTGCATCTGGCCGCGACACCAGCCGCACACAGTACTGTGCATGGTGCTACCCCGGCTTCGACACCGCTACAGCCGGCCTTGACTCCAGCCGTGCATGCGACACTTCCTGCTTCGGTTGGCGTGCGGGAATCCCAGACGTTGCCAGCGATGGATTCTCCAGTTCGTGCGGCCATTGCCATGGTGCCACTTGGCCCAGCGACGGATCGTGCTAGAGGATCTTCTTCGGCATCTGATGCAGGCGTTCCGATGGGACCTGCGACGCGTCCCTCTTCACCAACCCTTGGGACGCTTCGGACGGCACCTGCTTTGCAGAGGACTATATCAACTACTTCGCCGAAGACTTTGACGGGGACTACGTCCGGAGGGTTGGCTACACCCCTGCGACGTAGTAACCATCACTCCCTCAATGTTGATGGTTCTTCCTCGACTGATGAGCATTCTCTTGCGAAGGCAATGCGCCTCCAGGCTTCGAGGAATTTGGACCCCATGACAGGTACCTCGTCCGCTCAGTCATTTCTCTCTTTGTCCGACAACCATATTTCTACTAGTTTAAATAAAGTCGGTGTATCTATGGGAAATAATGACAATGAAATTAATTTGTCGGTACGGGTGCTTAAACATATTGTAACGCCCACGATGCGGCTATATCTCCCACGTGTCGAGGCACGACTTAGAGGCATAACCGCATTGTGGTTTTGTCGCAAGAAGGGTCATCTTCACACAATCCCATGTAATGAACAAGAATGGGATAAAGAGTTGGCTTACAATCGCCACTTCACACAATACATAAACATAATTCATACATCATCCAAAATACACACATAGACCGGCTACGGTCAAAATCCAAATGAAAATAAGATAACCCCAAATGCTAGATCCCCGATCGTCCCAACTGGGCTCCACTACTGATCATCAGGAAAAGACACATAGTAACGACCACGTTCCTCATCGAACTCCCACTTGAGATCGATCCCATCATCTGCACTGGCATCGTCGGCACCTGCAACTGTGTTGGTAGAATCTGTGAGTCACGAGGACTCAGCAATCTCACACCCGCGAGATCAAGACTATTTAAGCTTATAGGAAAGGGTGGTGTAATGAGGTGGAGCTGCAGCAGGCAATAAGCATATATGGTGGCTAACATACGCAAAAGAGAGCGAGAAGAGAAGCAACGGAACGGTCGTCAACTAGTAATGACCAAGAAGTGATCCTGAACTCCTACTTACGTCATTCATAACTCAAAGCGTGTTCACTTCCCGGACTCCGCCGAGAAGAGACCATCACGGTTACACACGCAGTTGATGTATTTTAATTGGGTCAAGTGACAAGTCCTCTACAACCGGACATTAACAAATTCCCATCTGCCTCATAACCGTGGGCACGGCTTTCGAAAGATAATACCCTGCAGGGGTGTCCCAACTTAGCCCATCATAAGCTCTCACGGTCAACGAAGGATAAACCTTCTCCCGGAAAGACCCGATCAGTCTCGGAATCCCGGTCTAAAAGACATTTCGACAATGGTAAAACAAGACCAGCAAAGCCGCCCGAATGTGCCGACAAATCCCGATAGGAGCTGCACATATCTCGTTCTCAGGGCACACCGGATAAGCGAAGCGTACAGGTACCAACATAACCCAAGTTGCCAAGGGACGGTCCCACACGGTGCTCTAGTTTGGACCAGCACTCAGAGGAACACTGGCCCGGGGTTAAAATAAGATGACCCTCGGGTTCGCGAAAACCCGGGGGAAAGGCTTAGGTGGCAAATGGTAAAACCAAGGTTGGGCCTTGCTGGAGGAGTTTTATTCAAGGCGAACTGTCAAGGGGGTCCCATAAATCACCCAACCGCGTAAGGAACGCAAACTCAAGGAACATAATACCGGTATGACAGAAACTAGGGCGGCAAGAGTGGAACAAAACACCAGGCATAAGGCCGAGCCTTCCACCCTTTACCAAAATATATAGATGCATTAATATAATAAGAGATATTGTGATATCCCAACATATCCATGTTCCAACATGGAACCAACTTCAACTTCACCTGCAACTAGCAACGCTATAAGAAGGTCTGAGCAAAAGCGGTAACTTAGCCAAACAACGGTTTGCTAGGAAAGGATGGTTAGAGGCTGACATGGCAATATGGGAGACATGATATAGCAAGTGGTAGGTAGCGCAGCATGGCAATAGAGCGAACAACTAGCAAAGCAAAGATAGAAGTGATTTCGAGGGGTGGTCATCTTGCCTGCAAGGTTCTCAGAGTTGTCGAAAGCTTGATCCTCGTAAGCGTACTCAACAGGTTCCTCGTTCATGAACTCGTCTCCCGGCTCTACCCAAGACAAGAACACAAGCAATGGAACCATAATCAAACACGGGAAATGCACAAGCAACATGATGCAATACATGAATGGTATGCAAGATATGATATGCGATGCATATGCGTGCTCCGGAAGGAAAATGATGAACAAGGTAGTAACTTGGCAAACCAAGCATGCCACTGGAAAGATGAGATGATTTCGGTCGAAATCGATATAAATATCACCGGAAACGGATGCACGGTTTGCAAATGGCAAGCAAAACAAGAATGACACGAATCTGCGATTAACAGCATGATAGCACTTAGAACGCAACAAGTAACAATGCTACAGCACTCCAACATAGCAACAAAGCATATGACAGTAATCTACAGGAGATGCTTGACAAAATATGAACACTGAGCTATGGCTAGATCACAACATAACAAGCTCAAACAAGCATGGCAAAAGTGCAAAAGATAACAGGTTCACAGACTTGGTGAAATTACTGGACATAGCAGAAAACAGCATCAGGTAGCAATGTTCAGAGCACGAAATCAACATGCTACAGGAACTTAACATAGCAACACAAGGCATAGAAGTATTCTACTAAATGCATATGACAAAAGTCCCTTACTGACCATAAGCCAAAAAGGACCAGAAGATATGATGGCAACCATGTAAACATAGCAAGTTTCATTAACAGGTTTCAGACTTAGCAGAAAACAGAGCATGGCAGAAACAGTAACATGAAGGCATCTTGGTGAGCTTGATGCACTCACCACAAAGCAATGCATGACAAAACAATCATATCTACAGCAAGATGGCATGTTTATGAAGCTATCTATGTCAAGAGCAAATACAAAGCATGTATGGATCAACTACAACAAGCTTGGCAAAATTGAATAACACGTAAACAATCTGCCAGAAATATTTTATAGCAAAAGTAGAGCAAGATTGGGTCATGCTAGGGCACTCCATAATTGCAAACAAGGGCATGAATGGATCAATTACAACAATATCTACAAAATATCTTTACTGAACATCTCCAAAATATTTATGGATCTCTCTGTAGTATCAAGTTTACATGGCAACAAAATAACAGCAGACAAAGACTTGGAGAAATCACTAAGTCCCTGAAATCAGAAACATTACGGGGCCTAGTTTGCATGCTTGTGCTAGTCACCATAGAGATCACAAAAATACATGGCATACACCACTTGAAAGATGGCATGGCATACAACAAAACACATGTGGAGCTCATGCCCATAAGATGCACAGATTAAATGATACAAAAATAACAAATCTCCAAGTTCTGCTAAGTAACAGCAGTTAACAGCAAGTAGCACTCTTGCACCAGAGATTTGGGCATCAATATGGCCTCTAATGAACATGGTACAATTGAACAAAATGTAGAGCATCACGAGGCGAACATTTTGACATATTACACGCGCGAAACGAAGCTATATGCAGAGAGTTATGATGCAATGAACAAGGGTATATACTATTAAAATTAAAGACTTGGAAGATTTCGGGGGATCTCAGGGTCAACCTCGTGCGTTGACCCGATCTGGATCGGGTCCGAGCTCGGCCGAGCTCGCCGGCGACGGGAGAGGAGAGGGCGACGCGGCGGGGCACGGCGGCGGCGCGGGGCGGCGGGGCACGGCGAGGCGACGGCGGCGGGGCACGGCGGCGGGGCACGGGGATGCAGGGCGACGGCGGCGAGGCGGCGGCCGGCGCGCGCGGGTGCGGCGGCGGAGGGAGGCGAGGTGGCGGCGCGGGGCGCGGAGGCGGGCGCCGGCGGCTCGGGCTCGGGGGCCCGCGGCGGGCCTGGCGGGCCGGCGGCGCGGGGTCGGCGGACGCGCCACGTGGCGGACGCTGAGTGGCTGCGGGGTGGCGGCGGGTTTGTCCGGCGACGTACGGACGTGTCCGGCGGCACGGAGGGATAGGGTTAGGGTTTCATCTGCGATTGTTTTCGGGAGGGGATGCATATATATAGTTAGAGGGAGCTAGGAGAGTCCAAATGAGGTGCGGTTTTCGCCCACACGATCGTGATCGAACGACCTACAGCATGGAAGAGAGTTTGGTGGGTTTTGGGCTGTTTAGAAAGGGGGTTTTGCTGGAACACACAGATGGACTTTGCGGTTGCCCGGTTAACCGTTGGAGTACCAAACGACCTCCAAATGGAACGAAACTTGACCGGTGGTCTACCGATGGTATACCAAGGCCACTTGACAAGCCTCGGTCCATTCCGAGAACGTTTGACACCCGCTCACGAAAGAAAACAAGAGGGGTGCGCCGGAGGAGATGGGAGCGCCGGATTGCAAAACGGACAACGGGGAAAATGCTCGGATGCATGAGACGAACACGTATGCAAATGCAATGCACATGACGACATGATATGAAATGCATGACATGGAAAAATGCAAAACGAAAGACAAAACCCGACCACGGAGGGAATATCATAACACATAGCCGAAAATGGCAAGAGTTGGAGTTACAAATATGGAAAGTTACATCCGGGGTGTTACACATATGGAGATCGACTGCTTAAAGGTTTCTCCGAAATGTAAAACCACCATACCTGACCCCGAAACTGAGGAGGATGATGAAGCAGATGCCAAATATGATGGTCCGCTTATATCCCACTTGGTTGGTGAGGTTACCGAGGTTGGATTGGATGATGCAAGACCTGGGTCCATGTTTTGTGACTTCACGGCGTCTTCGCGGAAATCTAAATCGCACTCCTCTAAAAAGAAACAAAACCCGCCCAAGAAGGCGAAGAGTTCAACACAAACCCGAGTTTCCACATGAGAGGCATGTTTTGGAATAGCAGAGGTCTTTCAGACTTGGCTAAACATAAACACGTCAGTGATTGTGTCCAGGAACACGGTTTGGATTTTGTGGCAATTTCTGAGGCTGACAAGTGTGACTTTCGCCCGCATGTCCTCGATCACCTATCAGGTGGTTTCGACTACACATGGCATAGTCTACCAGCTCGTGGAAGATCTGGAGGAATCCTTCTTGGGATAATGACAACAACCATGGACTTGTTGGCTTTTTCGATCGGTGAATTTCATATAAAATTTCACCTGCGGAATAGAGCTGACAATTTTACATGGACTCTTGTCGCTGTCTATGGGGCTGCCCAAGATGAGCATAAATCTGCTTTCCTTCGGGAATTGGTTAACCTGGCTAAGAATAACCCGTACCCAATGCTTATTGGAGGGGACTTTAACATTCTGAGGTACCAGGAAGAGAAAAATAATGACCGCTTCGACACTCATTGGCCTTTCCTATTCAATGATGTGATAGAAAGTTTGGATCTTCGGGGAGCCAGTATGTCGGGGCGTCAGTTCACTTGGGCAAACAACCGATCTGTGCCGACATACAAGAAGATCGATAGGGTACTAATGGATACCGAATGGGAACTAAAATTTCCTCTGGTAACCGTGTGAGCTCTAGAGCGTATCGAGGCCTTATCGGATCATGCACCCATCATTCTGGATTCTAACTCTACGAACCCAGCCACCCGGCGCCCTTTCAAATTTGAATTGGGATGACTGCATAGGGACGGATTTGTAGACATGATCAAGAATGTTTGGGAGAGGCCCGCTGTTGGTCATACACCTATTCAGCGATGGATCTTTAAAATAAGAGCCATGAGGCGACACCTCTCTGGATGGGCAAAACACACCAACGGAATTTATAAAAAGGAAAAACAAAGCCTCTGTACCATCATTGATGACCTTGACAAAATTGCAGAGACGCGCACATTATCTCAGCAAGAGATTGAATTGAAAAATCAATCTAATGAGATGGTTGCCTGTCTACTACGAGAAGAGGAGATCAAATACTACCAGAGATCCAAAGCTGATTTCATTTTAATGGGTGATAGTAATACAAGATACTTCCAATTGGTCGCCAATGGGCGGCATAGGAAGAAATGTATTTATAGTCTCCAACAAGATGAGGGGAGGATCGAAGGTCAGGAGGAGCTCAAAAAGTATATCACCAAATACTACAAATCTCTTTTCGGAGCGCCGACTGAAGGGAATTTCACCCTTGATGAGACCCGAACATATGATATTCCACATGTCACGACAGAAGAAAACGATATCCTGACGGCACCATTCTCAGAAGAGGAGGTGCGAGCTGCGGTGTTCCAAATGGAACATAACAAAGCTCCAGACCCTGATGGTTTCCCCGCAGAATTCTATCAGAATTTCTGGGATATCATCAAGTCTGACCTTTTGGAGTTGTTCAATTTTTTTCATGCCGACCGACTTGACCTATTCAGACTTAATTTTGGCGAGATTGTCTTGTTGCCGAAGATTAACGAGGTCGAACGGATTCAACAGTTCAGACCCATATGCCTCCCTAATGTCAGCTTCAAGATTTTCACCAAAGTGGCAATGAATAGATTAAACTCGGTAGCTGACCATGTTGTCCGGCCATCTCAAACAACTTTCATGCAAGGAAGGAACATACTCGATGGCGTAGTAATCCTGCATGAGACCGTCCATGAGATGCACCGAAAAAACATGAGTGGGGTAGTATTCAAAATAGACTTCGAAAAAGCCTATGACAAGGTCAAATGGTCTTTCCTCCAACAGGCCCTAAGGATGAAAGGCTTCTCCGATAAATGGTACAAGTGGATCCAAAATTTTGTAACTGGAGGTAGTGTGGCCATCAAAGTCAATGATGATGTCGGCCATTACTTTCAGACAAAAAAAGGACTACGACAGTGTGATGCCATATCCCCAATGTTATTCAACATTATGGCTGACATGTTGGCTATTCTGATTGAGCGCACCAAGCAGGACGGATAGATTACAGGAGTAGTGCCACATCTAGTGGATGGTGGTCTCTCTATTCTGCAATATGCCGATGACACAATTCTCTTTATGGAACATGCCCTAGACAAGGCTAGAAACCTGAAATTTTTGCTGTCAGCGTTTGAGCAAATGTCGGGTCTTAAGATTAACTTTCATAAAAGTGAATTGTTCTGCTTTGGAGAAGCCGTTGAGGCAGCGGCTGATTATGCTGACCTTTTTGGTTGTGCACATGGACAATTCCCAATTAAATATTTGGGAATACCAATTCATTATCGGCGTCTCACCATTGCAGAGTGGAAGCATGTAGAGGAGCGACTAGAGAAACGCTTGAGCAGCTGGAAAGGCAAGTTGCTCTCGGTTGGAGGACGATTGGTTTTAATAAACTCTGTCCTCACAAATATGGTTCTCTATATGCTTTCGTTCTTCCAGCTCCCAAAAGGGTTCTTGCAAAGATTGGATTATTTTAGGTCCAGGTTCTTTTGGCAAGGAGATGGTGAAAAGAAAAAATATAGGCTGGCCAAATGGAGTGTGGTTTGTAGGCCGAAAGACCAGGGCGGCCTTGGTATTCATGACCTGCAGGTCAAGAATGGGGCCCTACTTAGTAAATGGTTGTTCAAACTTCTTACTGAGGATGGTGTTTGGCAAACCATGCTGCGCCATAAGTATATAGGCCAAAAGGCAGTGTCTCAGGTATATTGGAAACCTGGAGACTCACACTTTTGGGCCGGCCTAATGGCGGCAAAGAAACATCTCTTTCGCTTTGGGTCTTTCGTGATAAAGGACGGGTCGGAGATTCGTTTTTGGGAAGACATCTGGCTAGGCAACGCTAGCCTCCGAGAACAATACCCAGCCTTATACAACATTGCACGCGATAAGAATAATACTATTGCGCAAGTGCTCAGCTCATCCCCGCCAAATATTTCGTTCAGGCGGGATTTGATTGGCACCCGACTTATGTCATGGAATAATCTATTGTCCCGTCTGGATTCGATTATCCTGACACAAGGTCGTGATGTGTTTTGCTGGAACCTTACTACATCGGGGTCTTTCACACTAGACTCTATGTATCGTGCACTCACGCATTCTGAGGTACCGGTGAGTAATAACAAAAAAAATTGGAAAGCGAAGGTACCACTTAAAGTCAAAATATTCATGTGGTATCTCCGTAGGGGAGTTGTGCTAACAAAAGACAACCTCGCACGACGCAACTGGTCGGGAAGTAAGAAGTGTTGTTTTTGTACTCATGATGAGACAATTAGACATCTCTTTTTTCACTGTAAGTTTGCGCGTTTTACGTGGTCAGCCATCCAAATAGCGTTAAATTTGTATCCGCCCACAAGTGTTGCCAATATTTTTGGTCATTGGCTGGACGGTATTTCAAATAGGTACAAAACGCTAATAAGGCTGGGAGCGTATGCCTTACTATGGTCGCTTTGGCTATGTAGAAATGATATTGTTTTTAATGACAAAATTGTTTCTCCTTTGCAGGTTATTTTCCGTTGTACGCACTCGCTTCGTACGTGGTGTACGCTACAACGAGCGAAGTACCAACCGCTATTCAAGGCGGTGTGTACGCTGTTGGAGCAGGTGGCTATGGAGGTTTTTACCCAACATGGATGGCAGCATAATCTCCGGCTCGGTCCACCATCTCTTTCGACATAGGCACAGTGTCGGTCTATGGACTCTACTGTTGCCGAATTGTCGGTCTTTTATCTTTCTGTTTATCAGACTACTGGTGTTTGACTGTGTGCATCCTAGTTATGCAGAGGCCGGGTGATACTTTTAATGCTTTGTATCACTTTGATGCTACATTTTGAGATAATAAAAGCGCCCTTTGTCGGAAAAAAAACTCAAACCCAACATGTATTCTAACATTCCCCTTCCATCATAGCGGGAGTGAAGCGGACAATTACGACTGAATTTGAAGTATCGTACTCGCTTGTCTTCTTCGCTTTGTCATCATCACCTGCGCCTTTGATGGGTCGACACCTAGTATGGTGACTGCGTTCCCTTTCGGTGCCTTCCCTGTCTCTCCTCTATTCCCTACTGCAGTCATAACGGGAGTGGCGTGGACGCTAGGTGACGACACTGACACCATTGATGGGAGTTGTTGCCAATGAGTTATTGTAGACGTAGTTGTTAATGTCGATCTCGAGTAGCCGATCATGGTAATGTAGCCGTGGTCCATAGTGTAGTCGCCGTGAATGATAAAGCCACACAAAGTCGAAGGCGAAAAATACGCTATGACCAAGCTACAAAGGTTTTCTATTATTACTAGTAGAAAGCCCGTGCGTTGCCACGGGCTTTTGAAATATTTTGCTTGTCACCCCCAACCTGAGTCGCCGCCGGCCAACCCTCTAAACCATGCCACAATCTTTAGCACCCGCGACCTCCCGCACCACAATCTCAATGGTTGGCAATATTATGAAGAAAAAGGAAGGATCAAGATGGTTCTCTGAAGAAGTCATACCATCTCGCACATCAAGTTCATGGATCGTACGCATGCTCTCTTCTCTCGGCATCATTATCATATTTTCAGACTACAAAATCTAACACTCGTGTTTTGAATAATCAGCAGTGCAAATCAATTTCAAGAACATGTCATGGGCGAATCATTTGGGTGCTATACTTTAAAAAAATCATAGGGGAGAGATTTGGCAGGTTACACTGAATGCCATGTAGAAAGCCATACCCAATAGAGAGATCCAATTTTACTATAAAAGAACTATGTTACACACAAAAAAATGTAACTTGTAAGCTCAATAACACTACCTTCTTCCTCAAGTCTTCGCATCACCTAAGTGCCAAATTTCTCACCTATGATGTCAGTATCGCTCTATAGACAATGTTCTTCATGTATGTACCAACAGGACAATCGAAGCTTGGTTAGGAAGGTGGTCGCACAATAATTATTAAAGGGAAAAATCTTCCCTCAATTTGTTTGGGATGACCATAATAATTGTTGCAGATTAATTTTCCACACAAATCTATTCTCTACCTAGTTTTCTCACATCACCTATTTTTTCCTGACTTATTTGCTTTATTTCACTACCAAATAAGAAATTACTCCCTCCCTCCGTTCCTTTATAGTACACAAATCACGGTCGGGTCTCTTTCTGGTACGTGCTAACTTTTTGACTGATCCTCGTAAGTGAAATGTCCTGATTGGTTGTTAGAAATATTTTGTGAGTGTGCATGCAATTAGTTGCACATTGGCCATCGAAGCATTTGTTTCCAAGTGAGCGGGCATGAAGCATTTGTTTCTGTTTTTACATATACTTCTGAGGAATTAGTCAAGGGTATTTGTAGGAGAGAGATCATGGGTATGCGTGTGTATGTCACAGGTTGTTACGCGTGTATGACAACTACAACAACAATAATTAGGCATACAAGGACTTCGTAACACCTACTTGTTTTATGTGGGTAATAAGCTTTCACATTCTGCAACAGAAGTCAGAAAACAAGCAATAATCATTAGTTTTCGGTTCTATGCAAGACATAAGCTTATGTAAAACTGCATATTATCACTGCTTTGTTTTTCTCTCCCAGTAAGAATATGCGTAAATGGGAAGAAATATATCTACTTATTATAACCACTTTTTTTGGTCCCAACAAGAATCTGCTTATTATAACCACTTTTTTTGTCCCAACAAGAATATGCATAAATGTGAAAGAATATAGCTTACTGTAATATGTGCAATCATTGTTCCATATACATTCACCTGCATACCAAAGATCTGACCCCATATCCAGCGTAGGTAAATATACCAAGAGCAAATTCATAGCTCAGCCACCTTCACGAGGAGACTACACGTCTTGTACACTTGATCTGCTTGTATCCTCATCTTGATATTGCTGGGGGGAAATAATCAAGCGCAATTTAGATAATGACGAAGTTTTTTTCGAAAAGGGGGATCTCCCCGGCCTCTGCATCAGAATGATGCATACGGCCATCTTATTAACGAAATAAAAGGTTCCAACAAGGTTCCAAATTCTCCAACTGAAAAGTAATCAAAAGGCAGCTCACACAGAGCTAAAGAGGCTGGACACACAGACTAGCCAAGATAATACGCCACAACCGGCTGGCAAAAGATAGATAGGTAAACTAATTGCCTATCCTATTACATGACCGCCATCCAAACCGGTTGAAGATATCCCAAGCTACCATCTCCCAGCGGATAGATCCAATAACCAAATGCTCCCTGGCCTCCATCGGAGTGAGTAGCGACCATGAACGGATCACAGCCGTGGCTCGGAAAATAACCTGCAAAAAGTGAATACGTGATGTTCTGTTAAAAACCAAATCATTTCTGCAAGTCCAGATAGTCCACAATAAAGCGCAAACTCCAACACGAATATGTCTCGCTAATTTAGGCTCAATCCCAGTGAGCCATGTCCCAAATAACGTAGTGACAGAATTCGGTGGAGTGATATTAAAAGCAATGTGAACCGTCCGCCAAAGTACTCGGGCAAACGGGCAATCAAAAAAGAGATGCTTGATCGTCTCGTCCCGATCACAGAAGCTACACCTCGTAGGTCCTGTTCAATTACGCTTAATCAAGTTATCCTTGGTTAAAATAACCTGTTTATGGACAAACCACATAAACACTTTTATTTTCAAAGGAACTTTGACAGCCCAGACATTGTCTCAGCCTAATATATCATCCTGATTTTTGTATCCTTTGACACTTCAGAAGCAAAAAAGTTACAACCACTCAGAATGTAGAGTGAACAGTGAACCCAAGAAGTCATTTCTCTCATCAAGTTAAATCAATAGGCACGGAAACCACATTGTAAATTCTAGAAATAGTTATACCACAACCAGTAAGCTAATAGATTTAACTGAATTGAACAACAAAATCTGAAAAATGAGAAGATATATATTTGTTTGTCAGACGATTATTGTGGAAACTGTTGGCACCACTCCCGTCAGGTCGAACTTCTCTTCTAACTAATGCGCTTAGGTAATGACGAAGTGCAGGTCCCTTTAGGAAAATAATCAAGCGCAATTTAGATAATGACGAAGTGCGGGTCCCTTGATTTAGAAACATTGTCTCAGCCATGAATGACAACCTTGAGATCTATGCAGATTCTCTCATGTTACAAGTGTGGAAAACCCACTTACATATTGTAAGCCATGCCACCTGAAATTTAAAACTACTAAGTTTATTTTACTTCAAAGGTCTCAAGGTTGAACCCAGCCGTCTAAGAATATAATGTACAGTATTGTGAAGATGGTGCTATATTAATGAAGCTGAACCAAGCCGTCTTGCAATCGCCGCTGCACTTCCACAAGCACAAAACTAACTCAAGGTATAATCTAAACTATACAACTACCGTGGCCTGACAAGAACGCAGCTTTCACTATAAACTATACAACTATATACACCACAGTTAGAACATAGCACCTTTGCAAGAAAGCTCAGTATCAATGTGTCCTGACAATAAAGATTGTAGTAAGTTCATCCAGGGACTTCTACATAAAAGCAAGCTATAGGGTTTTAGCAACATAAAATGGAACTAAACCAGTTCATCCTAAAGCATAATTATTTCCCCAAAAGAAAACAATAATGGAACACTTTACGCGTCAGGCAGAAAATATATAAAAACAAACGTGATTTTGTTTTGACAAAAGATGCCATCCAGACCTGTTAAGTAAAATTCTCTACATAAACACATCGCCTAAAAGATGAATGTTGGCCAATTAAAACCCACGCTTCCGCCAATGACGGCCGGAGCGCTTGGAAATCCATGCACAAAAGAAACCTCTGCCATGGTACTGCACGATGTCAACGATGAGGTGGGGGTAAGTATTAGGTAATTAGACTTGTGTTAGCTTCATAATTAGTGAGCTCACAGAATCAGGAATAAATCTATATTTTTTCTAAGAGAAATCAATCTATAAATCTGAATGCTATTTGAGGCCACAAAGTGTAACTTTTACCATAACAATATTGTACCTTTTTGAGAAAACAAATTGGGGTACTAATTAATCATGAGCAGATCAAGTAATTACTCGACAATATTAGTGGCCATTCTTTTAATCAACATGTGCCTTTAATTCCTCCACGGCAGCATACAACCACCATCGTGCTACATGGGATTTAACAACACTCCCGCAGAAATTAGAGCAAAAAAAAAGAACTATGTTGCACATACTTTCACCTCATCTACTCGCTAGAATATCTAGAATTTGGAGTGATCATATACCTGGAGACAAATAGTATAACATTGATGGGGATCCCTAACGTCGCGACCAATCTGTTATCCTCCAGCTTGAGACTACTTGTAAAGTAGCTTTCTATACTAAATCCCTCACCTGTAGATAAATGGTTGTATTTGCATTATACAGAAAATTTTGATCTTTCAACAAAACATAGGAAGGAAGATAAGAACACTACACTAATGGTGGCAAGGCTAGAGTAGTCAGTCATATGTATAAAAACTTCATCTACAAACAAGCCTGCTCTTGCCAACTTCACATCTAAACATCTCTGTATGTGGGTGTATCACATCCATGCCCCATCATATCTTGAATGGGAAGTCATATGGCCAGAGATCAAAGGGATCAACACCAATGGGACCAAAATTGTTGTACAAAATAACATTTGTATTGACGAGCTCAGCTTGCATAGAAATATATGTATACGGATTTCAAATAAAAATATATATTCAGAGTGCTTTTTTGGATGAACTTTCAGAGTGATTTTTATGAAGACATAAATGAAAGCTTTGTACAGTATATTAGAACATTTAAGTAATAACAATCTAATGATCAAAGGAATAACAGCCAACCATCTATTTGGAAAAGAGCAAAGCCACCATACATTTGATTCGTACAATACACAGTATTATACGTAAACTCATTTTTTGGGTAAACTAAAAGGCAAGTGATCGAGAAGGCGAATGAAGGGAAGAATCATACTTTGACGAGGAGCTCCCATGAATATCCGCTGGCTTCCTCTTCGAAGCTCCCATCATACCTGAAGGTCTAGTTCCCATCAAGGAGTACTGTTTCCCATGGCGTCGAGGTCGTTGTGCTTGCTGCCGGCGCGGATGCACTTCTGGGTATTGTATTGAGGTGTAGGCGACAAGCTGCTAGTCCAGGGCGGCACTACATTATGGTCAAGGAATAATGTCTTGAAGTGATTCATCCAGGCGTTGGCGAACAGCTGCATGATGTCGTCGATGGGCACGGGGCACCACTGACCTGGACGACGATGGCATGTGTGAGTTGAAATTGAAGAAGGCCCCGCATCTGTCGCCTTGTCAGCCTGGAAAAAGAGACAATAAATTAGTGATGAAGCAATTGAAGAACGCCATGAATGTTTGCTTTTTTTAAAACGGCAAAAGCAGAAACTAAGTAAAAACTATAAATTAGTATTTGATCATAAAATTCCATAAAAATATCAACACAATTTGGGCTTCATGGTTCAGAGTTACCTAACATCAAGTGTAGAAAAAATATACTATGGCCGAACATTATTTCATATAATAAGTTAGAGCAGTCCTGAGTGTTTGTTACCAAAGGTGATCTCCAAGACCTATGGCAACAGAAAAAAAGAGATGTAGGACACTCGCATAGGGTTAAAAATAGTTGTTTACACTGGGAGGAAATATGTGAACATTGAACAACATAACATACCTTTCCAAGTATCATACATGTTGTCTAATTATGTAGTTGATATATATATAGGTTTAAGTTGCAGTCTTCATTTCAAATCTAATTTTACTACAAGTATAGTGTGACATGTAAAAAAATCTATCACGACCAAGTGCAGAATCAAGTGTCCAGTCAGAGTCACCAACCTTTAAAAAACCAGTTTCCAAGGTGAGTCATCAATAGGTGAGTTCTGAGCTCCTGCAAGCACATCCAAATTGCCCTTTTTTTCATGCAAGCAGGTCTGACCATTGCCCCAATCACTAATGTAGTGCCTGAATCACCAGATAGTTGGTCTAGTCATGCAACAGGATTTTGCTAACACAGAGTATTTGAAATAAAAATATAAAAGGGATGAGAAAAGAAGGAGGTTGCATGATCAATAAAGCATATCACCAAACTGCACATAGAGCTGGATGAGCGGTAGGCTTGAAGTATATAAAAAAAACTCATGAGAAACTTGTTCAGTTTCTATCAAAGACTAAAAAACTTGCTCAATTTCTCATCTGTACAAGCATGATTAGTTCTGAAGTGCACATGGAAAATCTGAATTGGATGCAAGCATGCAGCCAAGAAAAAGCAAAAGAACAAATTGTGAGCGTACATCAGTCTACACTTTGGCTGTAGTAAATGGCACATGCACTTGACATGAAAGAGGTCACTTCTCTCTATCTAAACCAACTCAAAGAATATCAAACAAGACCGATAAGGATCTTCACATCTTTGCAGCTATGTGCACTTAAATTTCACCCTGAAAAATGAATTCACGCTGATGGAGCCATACAGTTATTAATGTGTGAAAACTGTGATCGGGCAGAAGAGTCCCCTGTACTTGAAATTCAGCTGCCATTTACCAGGATTAAGTGTATATATGTGCTCATTTACAAAGTCCAGTTCATCATACCAACTTAAAAAATGCAGCCCACCAACCACATGTGGCACCAAGAAGGACCTCAGGGTCGGTACCTCGAGTAAGAATCTGCAAATGAACGAAGATGTGTCATGCACAAATCAAGGGAATCATGCAGAATCAGCCGTCGGTCAGGTTAACAGAACTGGGAACAGGACCTTGTGTGTAATTGTTGAGAGGAACCCTAAAGGCACGGCTGAGACTTGAGGTCATCGATCTTGGGAGCCATGGTCCTGCGGTCCATGAGCAAGTTCTTCCTGTCAGTGAAGCACCTGTCCATGTCGTCGCTAATGCATGCACCCTACATAATCAACTGTGTACCCGATATTAACTTCAACTTCACTCTTTCAGAGCAAGTGCTATATATACATTATCAAAGCTAGTGTATTGTTTTAACAGGTTCCACAAATTTATTTTGAATCAAGGGCATATGCATCATAGAAAGCTGATGCATTACATTGATAAATGATGGTGAAACAGCGTCCAACGTATACTGTCAAGTGTGTATGCTGAAATCACACATCCAGCCACAAAATATATGCTGAGCACATGTGGTCCGACACATGAATGAATCTCCGCGAATGAGACATGTTCTAGCGGGTGATGGCAATCCAAGATGAACAAGTTAACCCTAAAATCAAATTCTTTGCCCAAACAATCAATTTGACAAATCCAGCGATGGTAGAAGAAGGGGAGGGCCGGGCATCTTACTTGTGGACGTTGGTCTCGATAACCTGGCAGACGAAGAGGGAGATCATGGACGTCTTGCCGGCCCCAGACTGTGCCTGGGCGATGACGCCACGGAAGGTGATGATTGGGATGCCAGCGTGCTGCTGGATGGATACGGCCTTGACGACGGCCGGATCTGGAGGGGAGGTGACGGCGCACTGCTGGATGGATACGCCCTTGACGGCGGCCGGATCTCGAGGGGCGGTGACGGCGCGTGTGGAGGCCACGCACGTCGCGGTGCTGGTGGAGACTGGCGGGAGGCGGCGTCATAGGAGTGGTGGCGCAGGGCGGCGGCGAAGGGATGGATTTGTGATGGCTCCCGTCGAGGTAGCGCAGGGATCGGCGGCGACTTGATGCGAGTGCGAGGGCGGCGGCGAAGGGAGATCGGAGATGGGGCGGCGGCAAAGGATGTCGTACGTCGTGGGGATAGGAATCGAGAGGAGCGGGTTTTCCTCTGGTGGGGTTTTTTTGGTGCGTTGATACGGGGGCAGCGGAGACGAAAAAAACCCAGCGAAAATAAACCGTGGATACTATTCACCAATTGCTCCATTAGGAATAGAGATTAATAAGAACGATGGATCGTCGCCAAAGATTGCGTAAATGCTGGGCGGCAATCTCTATGGCATCTTCACACTACAAGGTTTCTTTGGCAAGACAACAGTACTTCGACTAGCCACAATGGGTAGTAACATAGTGTAGTAACATGCCCATGTTACTACTCTATGTTACTACCTCTATAGTGGGGAGTAACATATGTGTGGTAACATACAACACTTCATTTATTAGGCTATAGACTTATCTTGTCTTGATATGTGTGATGTTACTCACATTAGTAGTAACTAGCTATGTTACCACATGTCTATCTTTTTTTATTTATTGCTTACCACATCATCTATATTATCTAGATATGTGTGATGTTACTATCTATGTTACTCCCATTATGGGTAGTCTTCTAGTAGACGCCAGGACACCGAAGTGCAAAAGCTTTTGTAGTTACTTCTCTGCTGATCCCTCGATATCTGACCATAAAAAGGGTTTTTCAGTACTCCAGCTTTTGATGGTGCCGTCTCTCCGGTTTCAATGACCCATTAACGACGGGCGGTACGGTACTGCTCAGGTAAGTGAAGATGCAAGTAACCTCGTAATCCAATATTCAGAATGACATGGAAACGCTAACTTTGTTGAACATGGAGTTTTGGCTTCCGAGCTCATGTGCACCATGATGAACAGCACAGTCCGAAAAATGCTAATGAAAAAGTAAACAAACATATTTGTGTGTCCAACTGCATCAAAATTTCCGTGAAAAATGGCATTTGTTCCGGAATTTCTATATCTGAAGCTTTTTATAACACTTATTATATTTATTTATTGCTCCGAGCACCACGAATACTACTTCTTACAGGAAAAGGGGCCAAAAGACCTGGCTCCATTGCATTTGATCAATGAAACCAAGTTTTTTTATCCCTAAAAAAAATGAAACCAAGTTTTACCCTCGAATATTATTTGTTCATGAAAATTTGCACGAACATAATTTATTACTAGTAAGTCATTATTTTTCAACTAAAAGAATCATATATTTCATTTCATCTTATTTACTGGTCATCCAAATGCATATGAACACATGAGAGCTCATAATTGAATCGTAACCCCATCTCATTTTTTAGGGGTAACCGTAACCCCATCTAACTTATGCGTCGAGCTCTATGCTCTACCCGACTAAGGATGACAATTTTACCCACAGGTACGGGTACCCGCGTGTACCGTACTCATATGGTCAGGGTATGAGCACACTTTTATACCCATGAGTAGTACGCATATCCTACGCGTTAAGTCATGGGTATGGTATGAGCATATGATTTTATCCGCGGGTATACCCATAACCTGCCCGCTTGTGAACTAATGTTAAGTTGTCGTCAATTAATCATTAATTTTTCATGCGACTAGTCTACTCGTATTGACTTATGAGTATGTTGTGATTTTTAAAATTTTGATAGTGGTCATATACTCATCTACTTGTCATTGAGCTGAGATAATTGATTTTTTTTGGGTCAAATGTGCTATCAATGAGTGTAAAATTGTGAACAACTTACTATTTCTTCTACCCGCTAGGTACCCAATGGGTGCGGGTACCCGCCGGGTACGGGTATGGGTAAAGTTTCATACCCGTAAGTACAATTATGGATAGAATTTTGTACCCACTAAATATACGGGTATAGGTATGGTATTGCTCTACCCTGCCCATTACCACAACATCGCTGGCCTTGGGCAGGGCCATGAATGCTAGGGCCTATAGCCTAGGCCTACTATAAGCCCTAGTGCCGAGGGGAAAACACTGAAAATTTAAGAGAATTTTCAGGATATAAATACCATTTTTTGGTAGATATAATATTACGGCAAAAATTTCATATCTAAATTGAAAATAAATATAATCACGGTGTGAATGGTAGCTAATGAGAACTGGGCCTTGAATTTTGGCTAATTTTCTTTATCAAGAGTGACTTCCTTCACTTTTGTTTCTGATTTTTTTTGAGGGATTTGTTTCTGATAGTAACGTTTTTTATTTGGATCTAGTTGTTTTTAGTATGATGAACTTTCTTGCTACTAAAACACCAGCCAGCATAAAAAAAAGCATCACAAGGTGGGCTGGCGCCACCTGCTGGACTAGCTAGCTAGCATCAAACTTGGCAGTGTCTATTACCGCCCACTGTTTTTTCTGAATGATTTGAAGAGTGCTCACCATGCCTGCCGCGCGGCACCTCCCCACTGTTGTTGCAGCGCTTCAGGTGCCTGTATGGGATACCACATGACACATGTGGTAAGCAATCCAAATAATTCCAAAAAAAAGATGCCTGTATGGGATGGCCCATCTAGCGCTACGTGATGTTCTTGCCTGATTTTTCGGTTGATCATTGATAAATTGACCGTTCACTTAAAAATACAGGAGTCTAAAAAAATTCATGAACTGGAAGTTTTTTAAAAATATAGAAAAAAATTGAATTACAAAAAAATCACAAAAATTAAAACAATTCCCGAATTTTAAAAAGTTCTCATTTTTAAAAATAACTGATATATCTAAAAGTTCATAAATATTAAAAATCAAACATTTGAAAAAGTCTGCGGAACTAAAAAACGATTATGAATTTGAAAAAAATATAAAAACAGTGAGGAAAAGTTCATGAACTATTAAAAAAATTCACATACAAAAACTAAAAATTGAAAAATAAAAATAAAAAACCTAAACAAAACCAGGTCAACAAACCAAAATGAAAAAAGAAAAAACATACTGGGAGCTTCCATAAGCTTTCCAAACCGAGGGAAACTTCCCATGAAGGTGCCAGGACCGCCCATTAGATTGAAGCTGTGGCTCATGTACCGATAGAGCTAAAAGTGGGGGCGCATGTGTCTCGCGTTCTGCGAGTCGAGGCTTCCGACTCCCTGAAGCGCACCAGAGCGTATGGGCCGGCCAATTTCGGGGTAGTGCACTGCCTTGTTTTTTTTTCACATCTTTTATTCCATTTTTTTACACTTTTAAATATTCTAAACATATATATTACAAAACAATATAATTTACATAATATTTTGAGAAATGTAAATCGTGGGTTTGAAAGATATTGAATGTGTATGCAAAAAAGTTGACCATATATTAAAAAAATGATGAAATATTTTGATCATGTATATAAAATTATTAATCAAAGCATTTGGAAAAAATGTTGAACAAGAATTTAAAAAATTCTAGACAAAGCATTTGCATTTTTTTAAATGTGTACAGGAAAGATGGTGACCATGTACAAAAAGAATGTTGAAATTTCTTGATCATGTATATAATTTTTATGAAAAAATGTTGAACAAGTATTTAAAAAAATGTTAATCAAGCATTTCAAAACTGTTAAATGTGTTTGAATTGTTTTACCATGTATTAAAAAATGATGAATTTTGAATCATGTATATAGAAAATGTTAATCAAATATTTGTGAAAATGATAAGCAAGTATAGAAAAATGTTAATCAAGCATTTTGTAAATGTTGAATGTGTATAAAAAATGTTGACCATGTGTTCAAAAAATGGTAATAGTGCGTTTACAAAATGTTAATCAAGCATTTGAAAAGATGTTAAATGTGCGCAGAAAAATTGTTAACCATGCATTAGAAAATGTTAATATTTTATTTGCAAAATCATAATCAAACATATGAAAAAGTTTAAAACTGTGTATAAGAAAAGTGTTGACCATGTATTCAAAAAGTGTAATCAAGCATTTGAATTTTTTAATAATTTGTCAGAAAAAATGTTGACCATGTTTAAAAAATATTAGATGTAAATTAGAAAAATGTTGTTCACATGTAGAAAAAAATATAGAATGAAAAACAAAAGAAACAAAGAAAACCCAAAAAATGAAACCGAAAAAGAAATAAAATAAATCAAAGAAAAAAGAAATGAAAAATAAATCCAAACACACAAATGTAGAAAGAACGAAACAAAACAAAAAACCGGATTAGTAAAAAAAGAAACAAAATAAAACGAAAAAGCATTGAAAACCAAGAAAAAACAAAAAAAACGAAGAATAAAAGAAGGAAAATGAGTAAGAAAATAAAAACCGACAGAAACAATGAAAGAAATACAGGAAAAAATGGAGAAGTAAATAAGAAAACCAAAGAAAAAACAAAAAAAGGGAGAAGAGAAAAAACCAGGAGAAAACCAAATAGAAATTGAGAAAAAGAAAGGAAATAAAAGAAACGAACCAGTAAAAATACCGGTGTTGTTTACTTCTAGTAGGTCTAGCCCTATGTAGAAGAACCCGTTTCGATGGTGGCCCAGTGGCTAGCAGCGTTTTTTCGCTTTGTTTTTTCTGAAAAAATGCTCTAGTTTAAAAAAAAATGCTCTAGTTGGCCAGCCTGATACTTTAGCGCTCCACATGAGATCCGCTACAAGCGAGACATAGCACTCGCGTAAAAGGGATTTGCCTTGGAAGCCGTTTTCCTTATGTTACCCCGCACCATAAACTGGGTCGGATCTAGCTATTGGGCAAGGGTACGACTGTGAGGCAAGACCATGCTCCAATGGGCCGACAACATAAGGAATGAGTTGAGCAATGAGCCAGTTCAAATGCTACTTCTCACCCGTTGCCAGTGGTAATAGGTCTCGCCTACAACGTGGCGCTACTACTCCCATCATGTTTTGCAGTTGCACGTAAGTTTTTTTTCCGTTGTTTTGTTATCATTTATTTCACTTTTTTGGAGCGTTTTTTTGTTTTTCTTTGGATTTTACCCTTTTCCTATTTATTTTATTTTTCTTTCTTTGTTTGTTTGTTCCTTCGAATTTCTATGATTTATTTTCTTTTTTTTTTCCTTTTTCTTTTTATTATCTCCTTTCTATGTAGTACAAACCATTTCGATAGTGGCCCAGTGGCTAGCAGCGTTGCCTCACAACGAGGAGATCAGAGGTTCGATCCCTCGCGCACGCACATTTTCACTTTGTTTATTCTAAAAAAATGCTCTAGTTGGCCAGCCTGATACTTTAGCGCTTGACATGAGATCCGCTACAAGCGAGACATAGCACTCGTGTAAAAGGGCGAAATCACTAATTGAGGAGCGCTCCCCGTAAAGATTAGTCAGGGAGCGCTCCCCGCGCGCTAAGTGTCACGCGCGGAGCGCTTGAGAGACTTTTCTCTCCCGTGATTTCCGGTTTCCGGTTTTTCTTTATGGTTTTTCCTTTTTTCACTTTAGTCCTTATACTTTTAATGTTTTGTAATACCTTTTGATCTGTTTTGAGATCTGTTTCTCTCTGGTGTGGGTGAACTGTCGTCGCGCACTGTTCTTTCTTTGCCGTCGTCTCCGCCCGTCGCGGCCGCCGCTCTTGTCGCGTGGTTACGGCGGCGCCTGTCCCGGCCGCCGCGCTTGTTGCCTGCTCTTACGGCGGTCCTTCTTTAGCGTCGACCGCGCTTCCCCGTTCGCGATATCGTCGTTCCCTACCGGTTGCCTTCGTGGGTTCCCTATTTTCCTTTCTCGTTTCTCTTTTTGTTCCCATTATATTTCCGGGATATGGAGATTTATGGGGTAGTTACGGGTGGGGACTACCAACACTATCAGATGCCAAGTTTCAACTGGGTTTTGTGGGATTAGTTCTTGATAACCATTGTGTTCCTTGCAGTTATGGCTTGTCTTTTTTGCCGTATGCCTGGTGGCCCGTGTTCTTCTGTTGATTCTTCTGTAGATGGGTTCGGTGTGGTCCTGGATCGCCGTTGTTGGAGGCGTGTTGTAAGAATATCATTTTATAATTGTTCAATTTTTGGCACACACGCTTATTTCTTTTGGTGCTGCCCATGCTGTTTAGGTTTTGATTATGATCCTTGTTTTGATTTGTTGTGCAGTATGTTCCGTGCAGTGTTAGAGCTCATCTTGCTCGTTACATCGAGGAGTGTAGGGCTTTAGCCATAAGGAGGGGTGACGAAGATACTGATGTTGCTCTTCAGTGCAATGAGGGTTATTTGTATGGTGTTCTGTTTAGTCATGGTCAGGTGAGGAGCAAATTCCATGGTCCTTCCTGGGAACGATTGGTCAGTGATTATGGTGTTTGTCCTCGTGATATAATGACCATTAGGCTTGAACATTATGGAACATGGATTGGTATTGATTTTTATCGTGTTGGTCGTGGAGATGCGTTGTCTCCTTTACCGTCTGTTGGTAAGGTTTATTTTTAAGTAAGTTTTTAGCTTGTTTTATTGTACATGGTGATTTTTCTGTTCTCTTGAGCCTGTGTAATTATATTTTGTAGCTCTTGATGGTTTGAGCGACTCCGAGATGCAACTTGTTGGGAGTTGTTATTACACCCGTGGTATTTTTCTTAATTATCAGCATATGTATTTCATGAGGTGTCAACACTTTGATGATGATTACATACCCTGTTGTCCTTTTGTTCACAAGATTGATTCCATGAATGTTAATGGTCATCATATGGTCAGTTTTTTTCCACTTTTTTTTCTTTGTTTCTATTTATTTATTTATTTATTTTTATTATGTCTTCTATTTATAGTTTTGAATTTTTGTTCTATTTCTGATAGCTTGATATTTTTTGTTAGGTTATTCCTGGTATTGTTGTGAGGAGTTTGAAGGAGTTTGTGACTTTTCCTAGGACTGGCGTTTTAACTCTTGAAGTTACTTTGGAATCTGGTGATGATGATGATGATATATATATATATATATATATATATATATATATATATATGTGAGCACTCCTTGCTCCTACTTCATTGGCTTGGGTAATAGAATGGTGTTCAAACAGGAAGTTTCAGTGATTTTCTCCAGGCATCGTCTATTGAAGTAAACAGCTTGGTGCTGATAACTTTCAAAGAGCGTGATGGGAGGCTTGTTGTTATCTTCAATCTTCTGCCGCAGTGATGTTAGTTATAGCCTTTGAACATAATGGATTTTGTTTAAACATCTATGCTACGGTTTAATGTTATTTAGATATATGAGATGATGTGAACCTAAGTGTTCATTGTTGTTGTTTGTTTGTAGAAGAGGTATGGTTGTGCATCTCTTTTAAAGATGTTTTTTTAACGGATGTTATTTAATTGGGGTCATAGTTATAAATACAGTAGAGGCACGTGTGTTGTTTACTCCGAGGCACGGCTGTGCATATCTTTTATGTGAGGCACGTGGATTGAGCAAATGCAGGCATAGAATTGAAGTCAGTACAGGCACGGTTGTGAGGAGGCACGGGTATACTGAGAGGAACGTGTATGCAGCGCCAAAGTTGTACGGGCGACCACGCGTGTCGAACACGTAGAGATACTATGGGTTTCATGCGAGAGGCACGTGTGTGTAGTACGTAGAGTTACTGTTGGTTTTATGTGAGGCACGTGGATTGATCAAACGAAGGCACGGAATTGTAGTCAGTACAGGCACGGTTGTGTGGAGGCACGGGTATACAGATCGGAGCGTGTGTGCGGCACCAAAGTTGCACGGGCGATCACGTGTGCGGAGCACGTAGAGTTACTTTGGATTTCATGTGAGGCACGTCGATCGAGTAATCGGAGGCACGGAAGTGAAGTCAGTACAAGCACGGTTGTGAGGAGGCACGGTTTTGAACCCTCTTGCTGCTGTCAAGTTTATAGAGGCACAGATGTATGGCAGCAGAGGCATCGGTCCGAATATTTGATTAGAGAGCCTCGGTTGTGGATGCACAGGTGTGATGTCTCTAGGGTCACGGGTGCGTGGCACCACAGGCATGGGTTGAGTAGACACTTAGAGAGCCACGGTTGTACATAGGTCAGTTGCACATGGTAGTGTAGTTTTGTGGTATCATGCATAACTGGTGTACAGAGAGGAACTTGTGTGCAATAGCAAGGATGTTCTGAATGGATGGAGCGGGTTTTGATGTGAAATGGTTGTGTTGTGTGATTTTAAATTTTTTTCAATGTGGTTAAAGTAACAAAGTTCTTGTCGCTTGCGTCTGTGTGCCAATGTTCTTCTGCAATATTTATGAATTATTCACGCCAATGTTGAATAAGCATTCTACTGAAAGTTTACAACGATACCATCACATATTCTTGTAAATGCACGATGCATCTTGTAAAGGTTGAGTATGAAAATTATAATACAATATCGTGTGACATATCTCTCGTTCTAATCATGGATACAATATATGCTTGCTCAATACTGGGACATAACTTACTAATAGTAAAATAGTAATACAATATATGCTTGCTCAATACTACGTCACCACTGTGTTCAAAGTTCAGACGTAAAATAGTAATACAATACAGACAGCATCTTTGAGCAACAACAAACATATTTACAACATGGGTTCATTCAATCTAAATTATCATAATAGTAGTGCCACGCACCCGGTCCCTCGATCACGGCAGATCAATCAATCACGAAACGATCCTACTAGTTTAATGTAGACATCCATTTTCTCGCAATTTACCAACCACTGTTTCCCTTCCGGCGCTTCCAGCCGCTGGAAGATCCCTCGTCTTTGTTCTTACGTGGGCGGAGTCTTTCTTTCATTGGTTGTTGGTGGAGGTGAAGTAGCCCGTTCTTGATGATTAGGATTCTACGGTACAACTCGTAGCTAACATACCCGTCCTTTGCCGCGTACTCAAGGTGTATCGGGGAAAGTGGCTTCCACTCCCAGAACTGGTGCTTCTCCTTTGGAAATGATTTCTTCATGTTCTTGTATGAGGGGTCGATGATGGCCGCTGCAAGGTCACCCATGGAGTCCCTTTCTCCACCACCCTTGATGCAGAATAGCCTCTGGATGTCGACGTGGTGCTCGTCTGGAATTTTGATCCATGCACGGGCAAGCATGGTCTTGTCATTCCTGGTGTCGACGCTAGTGAAAGTTACCGCTTTCCGTTGCAGGAAGTCAACTAACTCCTGGGAGCGCTCGGACCTGCAGTAGTGGTATACAAGGACATGCTCACGCATGGCAAGTTGGACGACGGCGATCCCTTGTCGTATGTAACTGCTCTTACGTGTGTACTTGAGGTCGAGGCCGACGAACTTGTTCTTCTCCTCCTTTAGCCATTCCTCATACTTTTTGATGATCCGCTCCACGGTCCTTGGGTCGTTGGTGTACACCACCTCTAGCATGGTTGTACCATGGGCAGTGATGTGTTCGGTGAGTGTTGTTAGTTTCCCGTCGTCCATGGCTGGAGGTGTGCGGTGGTGAACTGCGGACGGCGAGAAACTTTCGAGGAAGAGGATGCAAATGGAGTCGGAAAATTGAAAGGTATCTTTTGTCGCGCAAAAAAGGAAACCGCCAAAGAGCAGTTGCTAGTCACCCGACGGTTCCAGGCGTAGATTTTCGGAAACAAGCGTTTGTTTTATCTGTTTTTTAGATTTTCACTTATCTTGTTCATTGAATTTTTTTTATTTGTTGCGTGCTGCGTGCATGATCCATATGTGCGTATTCCATCTTTGGCTGTGAATGTAGTCGTGTAAACGGTAGAACACTCAGCAGATGCATGGTCGTGCCTTTGTTGTGAAAACGTTTTTTTCAATTAACAATCTTCCTTGGTTAGGGAGGCACTGTTGTTATGTTATTCGGTGCACAAGGTGTGTCTAGGAAAAGTTGAAGTAAATATAGTTTGGACTTGAAAACGGAGTCCTGTTTGGTTTTTAAATGAGATATGTTTCACTAAATGGTTTGAATAAGTTTGATAACATGGCATTGCTATAGGTTTTGAATCAAAAAGTGATTCTTGTTTCGTTTGATTTTTGAAAATGATTCTTTCTGTTTTTTGGTTTTTTGAATTATGGTTTTTTCGCATGAATCATTCCGATAGTTCAAACAGTATTTGTTGCAAAGGATCATTCCGATGGTTGAAACAGCAAGTTGAGTGTCCGTAAGAGCTACAGAAGTTGCAAAAGACCATTCCGATAGTTCAATCAAGCACATGGTCCATAATAGTTACATTACTCTACCAACCTAACTAGCAAACTTATAGTAGCCAGTGTTTTGCTGCTGGAGGCATCATCATGAAATGAGCGCTGACATCCTAGGAGATACACTGTTTGCTTCCATTTTAGGTGCTGGTTCCGACGGAATCTACAGAATGCGCTGAATGATGATGGACACAGAACAGTCATAGCGCGCTTTGAAAGTGATTAGAACAACGTTCTTTTCAACAAAGGATGCAGCTGATATGAAGTCTCTGAAAGAAGACTTTTCTATTACCATCCTGCCGTCGTTTTTGGAGATGTAGTACGACGAAGGAGTGATGACATGGGTAGGTTCATCAGGAGCTTCAAGGGTCACCCTGCCATTGGTTGGCATGTCCACCCATCTCTTCAGTGTCGAGACAACGCTCCTCGGAATTTTCTAGAAGAAATCAAAATTAAATAGAAATTAAAACCGTTGATTTGTCACTTGGACAATAAATAAAAGAATGGCTGAATACGGTGAGTGCGCAAACATTAAGAAATTCCATATTGAAAGTAATATAATTCCTGGCATGTTCAGGTTTGTGTGTAAACAGATAAAACAACATATTAAGAGAACAACAAAAGTTTTGTTGTTTTAGGTTTGAATAAATAGGTTCTTTATAATTTTACATATAAACAATATTACGTCAGTATTGTTTATATTACATATGAGCAAAATACGTTTGGTATTTTAACAAGGACAGTTGTAACCAACCATGACACAGTCTTTGGTGTTAGTGGGAGTCAAGACGTGGACAAATGGACAGCAACAGATGAAAGTATCTCCGAAAAGGCGCTGTAGAAAGAATCGTGTCTGGTCGTAGGTAAGCTCAATATCCTTAGAGTAGACACAACAGTGAACATGGTCGAAATCGTCAGAAGAAAGATCGTCGAGAGCTAGAAAAAGAAAAGGATGTTAAAGTTAGATAAAATTATATCCAACACGGGGTTAATATTATTCAGTTCAATTCATGCATATAAAATTACAGCGAAAGAAGATAAGTTTGTAATATTAAATACCTACCAACGTGGGGTAATGGAAGCAGCCTTTTGTCATCCCGATATGTTCGTAATTCGAGATTGAGACCCTCGTCTGATAGTTCAAATTCTATGCAGTCTCCAGCACGAAGTTCATAATCATCCGCAAAGATGTTCCACTCACCACCGCAGAACTTTGTGTAGTTCGCCCTATGCTTAAACAAAGCATTGTAAGACCTTCCTTCATGTGTAAGAAGGGCTGGCTCTACCTGCTCTTTACGCAATTTTCTTGCTTCTTTCTTCCTCTCTTCAATGTATTCAGCGAGAAAAGCTCTGACATTACAAGGTACATACTGGAAAAATAGTACAAATAACAACCTGTAAGTATAAATTTAAACTTGCGTATTATTAATGTTAAAAGTTTTCTTAAATTGGATATGAATTTTTGATAAGAATTACAGATTTTTGGCATATGTTGACTAATTTTAATTAGAACTAAAGATGCACTATAGTAATCAAGGTATGGGCAGGCCAACTAATGGAAAATGAAAACACAAGACAGGTGCGAAGAAGTGACAGCAGGGGAACCTAGTGTAGGTGCAAGGGGGTATGAGTAACAGCGATGATTTCTACTATGTTGTAAGCAACTAATATGTTAGTAATGCTTACTAACCATGCGGCTCTAGCAATTTTCATCAAGAATAGCCTCAAAGTGCTGGAGAACTTCAGGGTGTGGTTTGCAAGGGCCGCCTGGTTGGCGGCAGGTAGGGCAAATCATACCTAAATAATTTAGAACAACTTTGTTAAGAAAACAAGAATATCATAACAATTTAAAACAAGCTTCAACGTTGAAGGTAGACAACGACTAGCTTCAGCTACGTTAGCCATATTAAAAATATCCGTACGAAGGCAGACAACAACTACAAATTTACCAGAAATCTTCTCATCTAGTCCTTCCAGAAAAGCAGTATGACAGAGTTTAGATCACTTGTTTAGATTTTCAAATGGTTTTTTATTGCTTTTATAGAATGAAGTCGTTGTACCGGATCTGATGCTTCAATAACTATCAAATGAAAAACCTAAACATAAAACAGTAATAATTTAAATATCTTTTTCAAAATGTAAATACGGATCAGAGCATGCTACTTACACATATGCTTTTTACCTGGGAGAGAAGAAGAACGGGCGTAGACGAATGGAGATTGGGGTATGGGAAGCTTAGGGCAAGCACTCACGGCCAGCAAATCTACGAGAGAAGCATGGCTTAGAAGTTAATCGAGAGACCTAATAAAAACTCTACAATAACTTGTTTGAAATGGACTGTGTGCGAGGAAGAAGCACAAACCCTAGAAGTAGGCGGACGGATAAGGCAGATGGGTTGTGATGGGAAGCTTAGGGCAAGCACCCAAGGCCAGCAATCTACGAGAGAAGCACGACTTAGAAATTAATCGAGAGACCCAATAAAAACTCTACAATAACTTGTTTGAAATCAGATTCTGTGCGGTGAAGAAGCACGAACCCTAGAAGCAGGCGACGGAGAAGGCAAGTGAGTTGTGATGTGGCTGAGGGAGTCGGAGCTTATTTAAATATAAAGCAGTCTTGAGAGAGCAAGAGTAGTAATGAGTGCTTCTTGTTTTATTTTTTATCTTGCAAAATGGAATGAATGCTGGTTTGCGGATGGTGTGCGTGCATTCTGAGGTGTTATGGGGACGCAAGACGTTTGACTCGTCCAGCTGCCTCCCACTGTAGTTGTCCAGCTGTGCTGCCTCCCAGCGGAGTCTTCTATGTTCCTGTCATGCCTCGCAGACTTTTTGTGAGGCATGGTTATGCATGCTGAAAAGCATACTAGTGCTTCCGTGATTTACATTTTTTTAATCACAAGTTTAATCAGATATGGTTGGGTGTGTCTTTAGGAGAGGAACGGTGATGATGTTATTAGATGCACAGTCGTTGTAGCAGGAGAGGCATGGTCGATACATCGGGGGAGGCAAATTGACGGGAGGCATGATGGTTCCCAATGAGAGGCACTTTTGCATCTGAAATGGGGTCACGGTTCGTGACTCTGCGATTGCAATTTTTTTTCAGGCAGTCGTTGACCTAGAGAGCTACTGTTTTTATGTACGTTGGGTTCAGGCGGGAATATGTATGATAGCCCATGGTCATATGTATGTCAGAAGCATGGACGTGCTTTTGTTTTGGCAATGTTTTTGGTGGTACGCAGACATAGAGATGCAGGTCCGTTGATATCACTGAGGTTTGTGTTTAACAAAGTGGAGGCACGCGTGTGGCTTTTGTGCTGGTTGAACCGTGCTTCTATTTTGGTTCACTCTCCGGGTAGTATTTGTACGATAGGGTCATCTTTGCCTCCTTGCATTGTTCTCTCAGTCAAAAGATGTGCTGGTGACCGATGGGATGGCTATTTATTGCTAGTATTCATTGTACCAGATACCGTGCTAGAGTTAATCTAGAGGCTCCTCGATTACAGCGTGGCAGCCGTGACTTTTGTAGTGCTTGGTTCCACAAGCTGCAGAAGCACAACCGTCCATTCACCGTTCCAGATGCAATTTAATGGGCGCATGGTAACTGAGTCGTCTCTCCCCAAGGTTAAGTAGTGGTCTATTCCGGCAGGTTATCGCGTCTTATTCTCACCAGAGAAGTGCAGGTAGCTCCCATCATGCTCGCCACGAACGAGAAGCACAGTCAAACTCCATTGTCGGTCTCACCCTCGTTTCCATGGACGACTTCAGGAACACTACTGAGCGTCTCTTTATAGATGCCGATGGTAACACCAAGCTCGAGGTGTTGTACACCAACGAGCCCTACAAGGTGTAGGAGATTCTTTCTCTTTATGAGGAATGACCGCGTGAGGACAGGTACAAGTTTGTTGGTCTTGATCTGGAGTACACACGAGAGGATTATTTTGATCGGAGTAGAAAAGTCGTCGTCATGCAATTGGCGATGCGCAAGCATGTTCTTGTCTATCACTTGTGCAAGGCCAGGACGGAGTGCGCTGCTCTGAAGGAATTCCTTCGGAACAAAGGTATAAGTTTCGCTAGTGTCGACGTCAGGAACGATAGGGATGTTCTCGCAAACAGTTTCCTCAAAATTCCAAGAGAGTGTCACATCGACCTTCAAGAGGAGCTCATGATCAAAGGAGGCAATCTAAGGGATTCCATGGCAGATTTGGCAGGAGCCGTCATAAACAGATCTTACTTGAGTATGAAGTCGTCTTTTCCACAAGGTCTGCATGACTACTAGGAATGGAAGCCGCTTTCCCTCGACCACCTGAAATATGCTGCAATTGTAAGTGAAAATTTCGTTTTTTATGATTTTGTGTATTTATATTTTTGTTTTATTGCAACAATAGTACTTTTTCCCCTTTACGTTTATCTTCATTCTCATCCCTTTTTTTAGGATGGGTATGTCAGCTACGAGCTCTACCGCCGAGTTCTGTCAATGAAGGACATGATGCATCCTCGTTGTCTTCCCGACCGCAGACGCCATGGATGTTTCTGAGCAGAACTCCAACTGAGTAGAATGGTCACGGTGGACGTTTGTGTGGACGTTTCTGAGGAGAATGGACTGCTGGAAGACTTTCATTTCTTTTTTTGTATAATTAATGAGTACTTTTAGTTCAATCCTATGGAGTACCGTTTTGGGATTTTGGTTATTTTATTTTCACATCATCATGTTTGGCTTGTCTCATGTTATGTGAATATAATTTCTTATGTTTTTTCATGTTACAAGTTCATTGTTGACGTTTGCGTGAGTTCATGTACATTTAGAGAACCTGTTGAAGTGGCGCATATGTATTGTTTGGGAGAAGCGCGCTTTGTGTTTGGCTTATATTCAGTGCCGTATGTTTGTGTTTGTATTGTTGTCTTTTACATGTTCGCACAAGAGAGGCACGTCTGCTAACGTACGAGGCAACATTTTAGTTTCCTGTCTTTGTGTGCTTTAGGACCGTGCCTCGAGAATCTGGACATCCGTGTCTGTTGAGGCTTCACTTCCATGGCTTCTTTCCGTCTATGCATGTACCTCACGTGACACACGCCATGTCTGTACGTGCTGGTTTCACACGTCAGTTCCTTTTGACACTACACAACCGTGCCTTTGCCCCACTCCTTTGTGCATCCAGGTGGTTTGTACCCGTGCCTCGAGAACTACGAGAAGCCGCAATTCCGTGCCTGTATACGCTTCAATTCCGTGTCTCCTGTACGTGCATTTGCGTGTCTCAGGTGTCATGCTGGCTGTGACTCTACGTGCCTCTGGTGCCAGACGCCCGTCCGTGAGGGGACGCATATGTATTGTTTGGGAGAAGCGTGTTTTTTGTTTGGCTTATATTCAGCGCCGTTTGTTTGTGTTTGTATTGTTGTGTTTTACACATTCGCACAAGAGGGACACGTCTAGTAACGTACGAGGCAATATTTTCAGTTTCTTGTCTTTGTGTTCTTCGGGACCGTGCCTCTAGAAGCCGGCATCCGTGTCTGTGGAGGCTTCACTTCCGTGGCTTCTTTTCCGCTATTCATGTACCTCACGTGACACATGCTATGTCTCTATGTGGTGGTGTCACACGGCAGTTTCTCTTCAGACTACACAACCGTGCCTCTGCCACCACTCTTTTGTGCATCCAGGTGGTTTGTACCCGTGCCTCGAGAACGCCAATTCCAAAGCCGTACCTGTGGGCCGAGAAGCGGCAATTCCGTTCCTGTATACGATTCAGTTCTGTGCCTCCTGTGCCTGCATTCGCGTGTCTCAGGAGACACGCTGGCTGTGACTCTACATGCCTGTGCTACCAGACGGCCGTCCGTGAGGGGATGCGGTGGCTGTGACTCGTCGTGCCTGTGCTTCTGCACGCCCGTGCCTCCGGAGACTTTAGAACTGTGGCTCTTTGACTTCTCCCGTTGATTCGCTACTTGTATTTGATGTATCTCACGTGATATATGCCATGACTCTATGTGCCTGCGGTGTCACATGGCTGTCCCTCTTGAGAGTTCGCAACGGTGCCTCTCGAACAGAGTGTTCTCACCGATACCTCTGCCACCTCTCTTTTTTGCATATGCGTATGTGCGTCTTGTGCCTGCATACCCGGGCCTCACGTGAAACCAGCCTTGACTATCGAGGGACAGATGTTGTGAATCTAACTAGATGAGGCGCGGATGAGTTTTGGCCTTCGGATCTAAGGTGTACGGCAGGCTGTTCATTTGCTTCATTGGATTCTTCCGTCGGTGGTCTTTGTTCAAAGGAGGAATTGATGACCGATGTGGCGGCTGTTCGATGTGACTATTCAGTGTGTCAGTTACCGTAAAATAAAGTTAGAGGCTCCTCGATTTCTCCACGGCATCAAATATTTGTGCACAGTCGTGACTTTACGAAGTGCATTGTTTCATGAGCTTCGGAAGCACAACCGTCTATTCGCTGATCCTAGTTCACATGTTAATGCGCACTATAACTCAAACGTCCCTCGCCAAGGTTAAATACTGACCGTGTTTGTGAGGTCTCCACGTCGTATTGTAGCCACAGAACATCAGGCAGTTCCCACCCTCCTCACCACTCCCCAACCTTGTCGCAGGGTCTCAGGAATCTCCATTGGCACCTTGATGATCGCTGCCATGGACGACTTTTTGAACACCACCGAGTACCATCCGATAGTTGCCGATGGTAACACGAAGCTCGACGTGTGGTACACCAACGAGCCTGGCAAGGTGGAGGAGATCATTGCCTTGTACAAGGACTGGTTGCGCGAGGAGAAGTACGAGTTTGTTGGTCTCGGCATGGAGTTCATGCGAAAGGATTGTTACGGGCGTAGAAAAGTCGCCGTCATGCAACTGGCTATGCGGAATCATGTTTTGGTCTATCACTTCTGCAAGGCCAGGACGGAGTGCCCTGCCCTGAAGGATTTCCTTGAGAATAGAGGTATAACTTTCTCTAGTGTGGGCGTCAGGAATATTAGAGATGCTCTTTTTCAAGATTTCATCAGAATTCCAGAAGGGTACCACATCGACATCCAAGAGAAGTTTATGATCAAAGGCGGCGAAGAAAGGGACTCCATGGAGGACTTAGCAGGAGCCATCATTGACGAATCTTATTCGAAGCTGGAGTCATCTTTTCAAAAACTTCTTCGTCACTACTGGGATTGGAAGCCACTTACTTTTGATCACCTGAAATATGGAGCTACTGTAAGTGAAGATTTCATTTTCGTTAGTTTCTGCCTTTGTTGCTAGAACAATACGTTTTTTGTATATTCATGTTTTCATTTGCTTTTCCTTTAGGAAGGGTACGTGAGCTATGAGCTATACCGCCGGTTTCTGTCGATGAGGGACATCCTGCATCGTCGCTGTCTTCCTGATCTCAGATGGTGAGGACGTTTCTGAGGAGTAGTCCAGGTGGAAGTGCTGGCAAGATGGATTGTGTGATGAATTGGTTATTTGATAGTTATTGTATGGGGTAATATTACATCGACTGATGTATTTGTAATTGTGGTGGTTTTATTTTGAACCGGATGGAGTTGACTAGTTTGGAAATTTAAGTTTATTTTCGTTCCATTATGTTTTTCTTGATTGGGTGCCTTCAAGAATATTTTCCTCTATGATTTTTTGCTACGCGTTGGTATAAGATGAGATGTATTAAGAGGAGCACTCAGATGTGCACTTTCGTGATTCTAGGCAACGCACAGTCGTCTGCTCAGGGAGGCATTGTTTTTGTTTTAGGCAAGGCACGCTCTGGTGTTATTAGTTTGCTAGCTGCCTCAGTTCTTCTCTCAATATCGTCACACTGATAGGTAGGGGCATTACTTTCACTTTGTGTTCGTACTGTGTTTGGCACGGTTGTTTTTATATTGAATATATGGTTGTGGTTGTGTGTTTGAAATGTTTTTATGAAGAGCTTGAGTGTGTTTAAGATTCTTCAGATTTTCTCACTATGTTGTCTGTTTCAGTATATGTTGTCTGTTTCAATATATGTTGTCTGTTTTAGGGACGGTAATCCAGTGTGAAACTTGCTGTGGGAGCATTGTGTTAGCGACGGTTGCGTTTCTGTGTTTCAATTATTGTGGTGGTACTTTGATTTTGAAAGGCATGGCCGTGAAGGCATTGGATGCATTGTCGTATGTTTGGTAGAGGCGTTATCCTTCCTTTGGGTACTAAATTCAGAGAGGCACTACGTTATGTTAGTATGAGTCACTGTCATGGTTGTATGTTCTGTAATATTTCTAGTTAGTCTGCTAGTGAAGTCACGTCTGTCTAGTTAGTGGAGGCATGTCCTATGTTATGTTGAGTCAGAGTTCTGTCTGTTGTTCACAAATGCTTTCTCTTACACGTTCGCTGGGAGAGGCACGTCTACGATGTTATTCAAAGGCACGGTCGTGCCCTTCTTTCGAAACGTTTGCTTTCACTTATTTGCTGAGAGAGACTCGTCGGTGAAACTTGTGAGGTCACAGACCTTTTACAGTTGAAGTCACGGTCGTTCTTCTATTTTGGTATTTTTTTCAGTTTAGTCGTCTATCACAGAGGATGATTCTTCTTTTGTTAACTTGAGCCACGGTCGTGCTTCCATGACTCATTGGCTTGGAGAGGGACCGGTGTTAAGCTATCGAGAGGGGACGGTCCTGTGTTAACTGGTGGCACACTTGTGTGTGTCAGCTTAGTTGTCCGTGGTAAGAGATGCACGTTCTACATGGACAAGAGGCACGACAGTGCCTCTATGACCCGCATTACTAGAGGTGAGTCATTTAGCAACATTACTGGAGGTGAGTCATTTAGCTCCTTCGTCAGATGCTTACGAATCGATAGTGTTTTTCCTCTGTGTTGCAGTTGTTTCTTTTATTATGTCTACTCGAAGTGAGTGGTGTTCTAATGCAAGGAAGTGATGTCTTGAATATCATGTTTATAACTTTTGGAAAAACTACAGCTGTGTTTAATGGGATCCATAGGAGATATCTTGGACCGACACAAAAATAGCTGAAACATTGTTGTGATTACATGAGTCGATATGGCTGAAATAATGTTCGCATGGCTCCAGCTAAATTAAGGCACATTTAAGCAGTAGTCATCTTTTTCCAACTCTTCTTCTTTCGCGCCGGATATTATGTTTGTCGAGGACGATGCTCAGTGCCTCAAATACATGGCATGTGTTGTAGTGGGATGTTATCATTTTGTAAGTTAGTTGTTCTCTCATCAGTTTCACATGGATCTGCAAACACATAACCGTGCAAACTAATAAAATTTATTGTAAAACATAATGTTCAGCTGGCTTGGATGAACATATGTTGATGTGTTGTCAATGAGACTGAACTTACTTTGTTGATAGAAAATGAATTATTATTCAAATTAATGAGCGGCATCAAATGCATGGTGTAAATAGCACTGTCATCCCTGAAAATTGAGAGCATTAATGTTAGTGATTAGAAGGTGAACAGTAGATATCGGATGTGTAGTGGAACAAAAAAATGCATGGTTTAAATGAGGTAGAGCTACAGATAAAAGAAACTCACTCTCTGTCTGAGTTACATACACTTTGCACAGGTTTGACATGAAAGGAGGCCATGGTGTGAGGATGGTTATTGTAAGCAGAATGGTAAGCTCTCTTGAAGTTTTCGATGACAATGTCCGAGTGCTCCTTTATACCGTCGCAATTGATATAAGGACAAAGAATTTCGAAGCGACGCATTGAAAGATTCACGATGATGAGGTAGATAAAATGTGGTTCTTTTCTCACAGGTATTAAGACCTAAAATAATTAACAGGGAATAATATCATTGTAACTAGAAAAACTGGTAGAATCAAAGACGAACACTGGGCAGATAGAATGAGTAGGGTGAACTCACGATGTTACATTTGTTGGGCAGCCTGTACCCAATAGTTTTTTCCACAATGTGTTCCTTGAGTAGTTCAATGCTTGCTCCTAGAACTTGAAATTTATCCTGCAGAAAATTGAAGCTGTGTCACTCAGTGTGGTAGTAGTAGTAAATGTGGTTTGTTATTATTATTTATGAGATGCAAGAACTTACAGAAGCGTCCATGTACATTATATGTTTGTGCACAAGTGTTGGCTATCCGTAGATTTGTTCTTTCATTAGCAACGTTGAGTAAGCGTCGACCACGAATGAGTTGATATATCCGTATACCTTCATTGACAAACCTAAAGTTCGGTGATCAGCCCAACGTCGATCGACGAAGAATATCCTCTTGCTGTCAAAAAAAAACAAATGAATTTAAAATCGTAAGATTTTCTTTTTTAACATAAGAGGAAATGATTAGTATTCAATTACAATTGTAGAAGAACCGAGCCGAAACACTTGAATATGATAGCTTCAGGCAAAATACATTGCATTAGTAAACAAAGGGACCAAAACTTTACTGTAACAGGAACAACGAATTCATTACCAATCATTTTGCTTGACACCTGGCGTATTTTCGACGATTGTTTCATACATTTCTTTCTCCTCCATTGTAGAGTCTCTTATTTCCAAAAGTTGGCAGTGATCTTGATGGTCATTCCCTTGGTCAGTGAATCGAGTCTGTTCTAGCTGAGAATGATGTTGATGAGGCTGGAAGACATGACCACCGGAGTTCAATTGACCATTAATAAATTGCAGACGACCCTCATTATAATTGTTGTTTCTTTGGAACATTAGGCGTTATGGTTGGTGCTGCATGCGCAGTTCTAATGTTCTGACAGTTGGATCACCGGTTGAGCTTGAAGGAATATCTGTTGGAAAATGCTGGAGAGGATGGCCGGAATACTGCATGCTGTTGAACTGTTGTTGCAAGGCACTATAACTTTGCCCATTAGACTCGCCTATGTGTGGTTGCTGATGGTTCTGCTCTTGAGGTTGGCGTTGTTGGCACCGTGTAGTGCTGTTATTCGGAGCATCATTGTGTTGGGGGTAGTGGGCATCACCGACAGTGGTTTGTTGCTGTACTGCTTGTGACTTTGGTTGTTCATCGCATATGGTGAGCGCTGGCTGCTGTTTGAACCGCCGTTATTCTGAGCACCAGGATGTCGGTAGAAGTGGTTTTTGATACTAGGAGCTGGTTGGTTGTAGTGTTGGGACCAGGGAGTTGCTGGTACACATTGGGACAAGACATTTTGAGTTAAACCTGTAGAGTATGACGTATCAAAGGCCTGTGTGAGGTGGCTACCGCCTGACATTGATCCTGATCTGCTGGGTATAGGTGGCTCTGGATAGTTAGAAAGGGAAGATCTCGCTGACGAGCTTGAATTCTTGGCCAAGTGTGATACTGTATTAGGTTGGCATTGTTGTGATGCTACTTGGTTATGAAAGGGTTGTTTCTTTTTTTGTTCAATGACTCTGTCAAGTTGTTCATAGATAGATGGGTCAGACCATATTTGATCATCATCAATGAATCCACAATCAAGGAGGCCTCTGCGGTTGTCAGCATGTATAGACTGGTTGTTTGCAGTTTCTGTTGAATTATGTGGAGGCTCTAGTATCCTAACTCTTTTCTTAGGAGGCGATGTACTCTTGTTACCTGGATCTTCTGACTGCTGTAAGGACCTCTTGTGAGCTGCCATTTGTGGTTCCGGTTCTGGCGGATGTGCGCTTGTGGTAATAGGGACGCTGTCTGTGGGATCAATACGTGGTTGCTTCGTACATTGTTCATGGTCTTCTGCAATGTTATTGTCTTCCGCATCGACAAATGCCGCAGCAACCAGTGGAGCATCACTAGTGGATGGAATTGCTTTTCCCGTGTCCAGTACTGAGCCAGAACCACTGGCAGAATCACTGGGGACTTCTACTATAGGAGCAAGGGAGGAAGTAGCTCTTGTGCGTTCTGTTTCAGCAATGTTCTTCTCGTCACTCAAAGTTGAAACAAGATGGACCTTATCTTCCGGCAGCGAAGAAGAATGTTGTCCAGTGACATTGTTTGATTTTTGTGCAGGTTGGGATACAATGAGGCTCTTTGTGTTGGTTGAAGAGTTGTTGTGAGCGCTGTCAGAACCACTGGACCGTGCAGTAGTTGGTGACGTTTTCCCAGTGTGATAAACAGGTGCTCCAAGTGTATCTGTTGAGATTGGATCAGTCAGTAATTGTTTGTCAACCGCAGAGTGCGAGGCTGATGTTTCTGTTGCAGTAGGTTTTGCTGTTTCCTCCAAGAGTTTTTCCAGTGGGTTTGTCAGAGAGTTGTTGTCTGCAGATCCTCGAGCAGAATTTTGGGTTTCAGCCGGTACAGAACACTCAGACGAATTTTCACCTGTCATTATAATTGCCCCGCTCTCCAGCATCTCAGATGTTGGCACGAAGGGCTCATGAACCGGCAAGCCATCAAGGCAGTTGTGCAGATGGTTATGCACTTTGTCCAGATGAATCTTGGCTTGTTCATCAATGTCCTCTTTGTTGTGGTCGATTATGTTCACCTCCAGTAGCAACTTAATTTGAGTTGATGATCTTAGGCGTGAAGATAGATGAATTTGGGACTGCTCTTTGTCGTATGGATTCTGGGAGTCTGGGTCAGGGGTATCGCAGCAACCCTTTAAATTTTCCAGGGAGTATGATGTGGCGTGAAGGACATTGGTCGAGCCACTACTGGAAGAACTTTGACTGCTTGCTGTGCTAGAACTTGGAAGCATAGAATATGTTGAAGGGAGTGATGAAAAAGTTTCTTTTTCATTCCAGTTGTCCTGTTGCAAGTTACAATAAACGCCCCGGTCGCAGGTCTTGGTTTCTTTTGCACCAAGTGAAAGGAGCTTCTCCAATTTCTGCTCGATGACTGGTTGAAACCGTGAGAAAAGTTCTGTGTACATTTCATTGATAACTTTGGCAATTTTCACCTTGGCCTGGAATTGAAAAATAAACATCAGAAATTATTAATACCAAAAATGAAAAGGAGTCATTAATACCGAAAATAAAAAATATCTTGTGAACTACTGTACATTCTGTCAAGAATTGCAGAAAGGGCATGGAATAATGTGCGTAGAAGGACACATGATGTGCTGCGGGAAGCGCGGCCAACAAAGTCCATGAATCATGGTGAACACATACCTTGAAAGAGCACACCCGACGTACCTTACGAAGCATGGTTGATCTACCGCCGCAGGGAAGCAGTGCTATATTTAACACAAAAGCACAGTTAACGTACTATAGGAAGCACTTCTATATTTAACACAAAGGCACAGGTAACGTACTATAGGAAGCACTTGTAGTTTTAACACAAAAAGCACAGGTAACGTACTATAGGGAGCACTTGTATATTTAACACAAAGGCACAGCTAACGTACTATAGGAAGCACTTGTAGTTTTAACACAAAGGCACAGGTAACGTACTATAGGAAGCACTGCTAGTTTTAACACAAAAGCACAGCTAACATACTATAGGGAGCACTTCTATATTTAACACAAAGGCACAGCTAACGTACTATAGGAAGCACTTGTAGTTTTAACACAAAAGCATAGGTAACGTACTATAGGAAGCACTGCTAGTTTTAACACAAAGGCACAACTAACGTATTATAGGAAGCACTTCTAGTTTTAATACAAAAGGAAAACTAACGTACTATAGGAAGCACTGCTAGTTTTAACACAAACGCACAGCTAACGTATTATAGGAAGCACTTGTAGTTTTAACACAAAAGCACAGGTAACGTACTATAGGGAGCACTTGTATATTTAACACAAAGGCACAGCTAACGTACTATAGGAAGCACTTGTAGTTTTAACACAAAGGCACAGGTAACGTACTATAGGAAGCACCGCTAGTTTTAACACAAAAGCACAACTAACGTACTATAGGGAGCACTTCTATATTTAACACAAAGGCACAGCTAATGTACTATAGGAAGCACTTGTAGTTTTAACACAAAAGCACAAGTAACGTACTATAGGAAGCACTGCTAGTTTTAACGCAAAGGCACAACTAACGTATTATAGGAAGCACTTCTAGTTTTAACACAAAAGCACAACTAACGTACTATAGGAAGCACTGCTAGTTTTAACACAAACGCACATCTAACGTATTATAGGAAGCACTTCTAGTTTTAACACAAAAGCACAGCTAACGTACTGTAGGAAGCACTTGTATATTTAACACAAAGACACAGTTAACGTACTATAGGAAGCACTTATAGTTTTAACACAAAAGCACAACTAACGTACTATAGGGAGCACTTCTATGTTTAACACAATGGCACAACTAACGTACTATATAGGAAGCACTTCTAGTTTTAATACAAAAGCACAACAAATGTACTATAGGAAGCACTGCTAGTTTTAACACAAAAGCACAGCTAACGTACTATAGGAAACTGTCTGGATGAACAGTTGTAACCTACTTAGTGAAGTATTTGTAATCTGCCTAGTGAAGTGGAGGTATAAAGCATCATGGCAACACACATTAGCTAATGTAGGGAGGACATGTATTTGTTTCGTAAAAACTTATGGAACTTCATTTCAAACATAAAATCAAGTGCAGAATCTGGAAATCACATACGGAACAAAGTTTTTCTTGAGGCACAAATTCTTCTATGTAGGTCTCTAGTCTGGGACTCATTTGGAAAAATGGCGCCTGAAAGCTAGGCGGTGGTTGGAAAGGCGTGGGCCTAATGTCTTTCAGCTGCCATGCGGAAGGAAACAATGACGATCAAGTCAAATTAATACATGGTAGCTAAGTCATTATGTTGGGTCGAAAACTTCACCAAAGGGAAATGATGAAAAGTTGACTCACCGCGTGTTTCCCAAAAATTCCGTCCTCTGTTGACACGCTGTCTGTGTTAGCATAATTTTTAATGGCTTATGTGTCCCATATGGCAAGCCTTGCAGGAGTGTCAGATTTTAGTTCCATTATATTCGTATCCAGGTACTCAAAATACGTTATCTGCAAGGGGATAAGAGGTAAAAATGAATCATGTTCTTGTAGCTGCTTGTGGGTATAAAGAAATGTACAAGTTAATGAACGAACCACTGGAATCAGGAGGCAGCCACACAGGGCGCCTGTGAATCCTTTGTCCTTGAAGGTCTACAGTGATGCCACCAATTTCTCTGTGACAGCATTGGACCAATCATATGATGATATGTTACTTGCTGGTCCTTCTAGTGCGGCTAAGTAGTCGGGGCTAACGCAATCATATGTCGTTGGGCATAGAAATACCGTTGTTGCAAACATCACAAAAACCCGCTGAAACACTTCTCCTGTCAGCTCCGGGGTTATGAGATTAGTTAACTCTCTGATGTTTGGAGTGTGCCCAGCACACCGAGTCTCAGACTTAACCTGACATCTGAAAGCTTCTGAGCATTTTCTAGGGATAATCTGCCCGCCCAGTGGAATTCCTAGGATCCGGTGCACTGTGTATGAGTTGATAAGGAATTTGTATCCACTAGGCAGTATGAAACACTTGGAAGGGCAATCAAAATAGTGGACAAGCCAGCGGACGGAACACCTTGGAAGCTCGCGGCAGCACAGACCGAGAATGTATCCAAAACCAATATCAATGAGAAGCTGCTTTTGTGGTTCTGTTAGCTTTTCACAGACAGCAATGAATTTCTGCAAGCTTAGCTTTGTGCTGAATTCTTCTTCATACTCACCCATTGTAACAGCTCTGTGGACAAAGATAAGAAATGACCTTTAACAAATGTATTGTTGAACCACATGCTTCTTTGGGAGAAGCTTACATATAAATGCCGCAGCAAAACAGACACAAATATTTAAGCCGTGATTAAAAATGCAGCTAGAATGAGAGGCATTGATTTCCAAAGAAATTTCAATGACACATGCGAGATGCATGAAAAAAACACCTACTTCGAGGCAGCAAGCTGCTTCTTTCTCCTGTACTCCTCAACAAGCTTTTTGTGTGCTGCATGTTTTAACTCGATCCTTAGTCTCTCTGCCTCTAGTTGGTCATGAACCATGAAATCTTGCGTGACAATCTCTGTGCCATCGACAGACTGAGACTGAGTCTCCGACAGCTGTGGGTTGGAGTCCATCTCATCGATCTCTACATAAGAGGTCATGAGACATCATCGTTACCAGGTCAGCTGCGTAAGATTGTTGTTAGCAGTCCATGTGAGACCATCATCAACAGCTTTGTTAGCTAAGGCGGATTCTAACTCTAGGTTAGTAACTGTTTTGCAAAAATGAACGTAAGTCCTTTGGATCCCTGCTATAAATTGCGGATCTATACAGTCATTTGAGCTGTGACCTCGTGTTAGGGATCGGGATAGTGAATTTTGACTGCAGTCTCATTGAGCTCTACAACTAATATAATCTATGGTCACGAGAGTGCTTAAGTTTTGCATGGGTGGAGATATAAGTCAACTTAGCAAAACCACGACGCAAACATGCAGTTGGCAGGATTAAAGTGTTGTCAGCTGAGTCTTAATTTTAAACCCATAACCCTTCTCCCGTTAACACGGCGCAATAGTTTGAGCAGGGGCCAGCTGAAAGTAATTGGATCCGGAACGGATATTTAAATCGCGCCCCACCTGTTGTGATGCACACATGCGATGTGTACCCAGCCCACGGAATTGCTATCACCGGAATTTTATTTTTTCAATCATTGAATCGGTGGCATAATCATGGCGAGGAAGCAATGGATTACCTGAACAATAGATCCACGCCCAGCGAGGTGAAGGAGACCGATAATTTTTCAGTGACGAGCGAGCGCTATGGAGGGATCAGGGCGAGACTGTAGGTTTTCCTTTGGAGAGCTAGAATATGCCTCGCCTGTCGCCAGCGACACTAGATGGAGAGAGATCTGGAACTCATCTGCGGAAGACCCCACAAGTTAGTCAAATACTTAGAGGAACTATTTGAGAGCCCACATGTCAGTATGAGTTTGAAGTCCACCTACCACATTTTCTCACCCCAGATGGAGGTACTCCTCGTAGGACTCATATAAGGCCGACCCCACAAGTTAGTGAGAGACTTAGAGGAATTAGTAACTGAGAGCCCACTTGTCAGTCTCGTCGACGGTCAAGTGAAGTCGACCTACCACATCTCATCACGCCCAAGAAACAAGTCCATCTCTCATGCGACGCAAAACTCACCCCACCTATCAGGTTATTCTTCTCCTGCACGCAAAAAATCTAAGTAGCCTCTCTCTTTCTTTCTCTCTCTCTCCCTCTCTCTTTCTCTTTTCTCTCTCTCCCAGATTCAAAATCATTGAAGGAGATCGCTGACAAACTGCAGGGAAGCAGATCCCCCCACAATTTAGAAAGGTGTGAGTTCCGAACAATCAACGCATAAGATTCAGCAATCAAAGGTTAGTAAAAAAAATATCAACGCACCTTTTGCGTGGCGATTCCTAATACACGAGATTTAATTTGTTGATGAATTTGTTGTGGTCGGGATTCATAGAATAAAACTGTTTAGTTTTACACTGTAGCTTTGATTTGAGTTTGTTTTTTGTTTTGTGTACTCTCATCCTTGTAATACGAGCTTGTTACTTTTGTTAGGTTTCATGGTTATCTTTGTGTTAAGTGTTGCACAAGCAAATTAGCATCAGAGGATCTCACTTTGGTTGAGGTTGTAGTTTAATTAAAAATTAATATATGTATATATTTATATATGTCAATTATATAGAACTAAAAATATATCTCTATTGCGTTGTAAGTGTAAAAGGTTAGTAAGAAAGATTGAGATCGACTTCAAAAAGTTTCAACACTGATACTGCAGGTTTATAACCTTTATATTTATTACGTCTCTTTTTCAGGTAGATGTTCAGGAGTGCGTCATCTGGTCAGGACAACAGGGACGGTCGGTCTTTGAACGACATCGACAAGGATTATGGGAGGCAGGTAATAGTAAGGCAGTTGAACATTAGTGTTTGGTCTTTTATTTCTGGGACATTTGCTGTCAAGGTGCCACCACTGAGAACACCAAATAGTATATCATTAACAACAACAAAAATGATTTACATATCCTGGATGAATGTTGTAATATCTATTTATCCTGTGCATCTACTCTGCAGTTGAGTGTCGAGGGGTGGAAGAATTTTTTTACTACAAAACGAGAAGAAGATCAAGGATGCAGATGTTGTCAAACACGCACATGCCATGCGGGCTGGAATAATTGGAGTCAAGAGTGAGATACAAGTTCTTGGCAAACGTCCCAACCAGGAGCATGGTGTGCAACAGACACCTGCAAAGAGGAGCATTCTAAGCAGCAGAGACTCCACTAAGCAGATTGTGCAGGTAACGACGAAAACTTCAAATGCTGGTTTTGAACGTACGTGGAAGTTTTACTCGCACGTGCCTCTAATTATTTTTTTGTTTGAAGACACAGATGTCCACAAAGGCGCAGAGCGGGCATTGTGACGGCCCAGCATTTGAAGGCGGTCATAATGAAGAGGTACAGGGTAACAGAATTTCCTTTGATGCAGGCAGAAGGATCATTGGCAACAAAAGCATTGGTGTTCAAGGATTCGGTACGGTTTGCACAAGCAAGAAGAGCCCAATGACAAAATCAAACATAGGAGGAATGAACTCTACCATATAGTAGCACCAGAAAGCAATACAGGTGACAACAAATACGAACATGCAACAACATTTAAAGCAAATGTATATTTTTTTTGTGAGCAATTTTTTCTTTCTTTTCGTCTGGTATGTTTAAATTGTAGTATCTTGCACACGCAGGTGTACGAGCAAGGAAGCAAGTATCGCGGTAGTCCACGGATCGATGAAAACATAAGGCAAGGTCCTTTGAAAGGATCACCTGTGGTGTTCAACATGAGGGGTCCTTCCAAAGGATCTCCGATGGCATTCAGAATCGTCAGCGAAATCACCAATGCACGGAGGTTGTCGCCAAATTTGCTGGACAAGAGAGGCATGGGAAAACAAAGGTGACGTCGGAACTATGCTTTTTCAATTCAACACACAAACAGTTTTATGGAAGAACAAGGTAAAGTGCAAAACAGGAGGACGACTGTCCGTCTGGTACGGCTGTATGTGCAGTTGTTTTTTTGTATAGGATGTTGTTGTGCCTCTCCGGTTGTATGGTGTAAACAGAAGCACATCTGTGCCTCTTTGTCCAGATGTGTGTGTAGCATGGTCACATTCGTGCTGCTGGGTGTAATGTGAACAGTGCCTCTGGTGTACCACTTATACTTGGTGAAGAGGCACGGGTCTGGTTTTGGTATACAAGATGAGCCCTGATGAGTCATATAAATCTTTTGTTTAGAAATTTAAAAAATGCATATACTGCGCTGGACATCTAATTCTGCTTCGTTCCATGTGTTCAGGATTTGGCGAAGGGGATAACAGATGAGGCAAAGAAATATCATAGTTCTCCATCCATTTCGAAGGGAACGCAACATTCACAGCAGCAAGTAGCGTACAGCGCCAGCACGCATTGCATGGTAGAAGCAGCAAGTCCCTTGGTTGCACGAGTGCCGGAGAAACAGGGAGCAACATTGCACAATGCAACAGTGGAGAGGCAGACTCATTTATGGATTTGACCGTGCCATGCAGAAACGACGCTGCTGCGTGTGACAAACAACAGAGCAACAGCAGCTGTGCTGTAAGTGGACCTGTGGCTGGCGATGAAACTGATGTCATCAGAAGTGAATGCGATCAGATGAACGAAGACACGGTAGATAGAATCATCACGGCACCGCCGACCATTGTAGAGAAAGAAATGGACGACATGTTTAAAGAAGGCATATACCCAACGATTCAGGAGGTCACCGAAGCGCTCGAACCAGAGGGTGGTATGGTATTCGGATCATTGGATGAGTGCTTTTTCTTTTTCTACACATATGCTAGAAAGGTTGGCTTTGCTGCCAAGCGATCAACGAGCAGAAGATCGACATATGATCAACAGCTTGACAAGCAGGTGTTTCAGTGCACCAAGGAAGGGCAGAATAAAACAACTGAGAGACATGTTAAGGAGAGAAGGAGCAACTGCTTGATCCGGACAAGCTGCCCAGTCCAAATAACAGCCAAGAGGGATACAGATAGGAGGAAATGGTATCTGAAGAACATGCGCCTAGAGCACAACCACCAGCTTCACCCATCTGATTGGATGCTGAAGTTCATGAGATGCTATAAGAAGATGACACCTCAGGAGAAATTCTTTATACAAGTGCTGCAGAAGGCGAGGTTAGAACCAAGGAAGGTTATGCAGATTTTTACTGCCATGGGGAAACCGAGGCGAGAAATTATGTTCGACACGATTAACATAAGCAACATTGCATGTCGGGATAGGGCTGGAGAGCGCGGCATATGCAGAGGCCGAGGCCGAGATTCCACCATGTGGAAGAGACAGAGAACAATGTAGTGCGCAGCCTGTTCTGGACAGACTCCTTGTGTAAGATGAATTATGAGCTATATGGAGATTTCGTGTCTTTTGACACGACATTCTCTACGAATATATATGGCTTGCCATTTGCACCAATTATAGGTGTCGACAACCACGGGTCGACCGTCCTGTTTGGAGTAGGCCTTTTGAAGGATGAGAAAATAGGGTCATTCAAAGTGGCTCCTAAGCACGTTTGTCGAGGCAATGGGAGGTAAAGAGCCGAAATACATAATAACAGACCAGGACCAGGCGATGAAGACTGCAATAAAGGAAGCTCTTCCGAGAACGAGGCACAGGTTCTGCTGGTGGCATATTAGGAAGAACCTGAGGGAAAATAATGCAGCAGTGTTTGCGCAGCACCCAGGGATGTCTGATGATTTATTTCGAATCGTCAAAAACTCACTAGATCAAGACGAGTTTGAGCGTGCCTGGAAAGCAGCAATTTCTGTGCACAAGGCGGAAGGCAACAAACACCTGAACACGCTGTGGGAACTCCGAAATTTCTGGGTACGGGCCTACTTCAAGGACTGCTTCTATCCTTTCTCGTCAACAACCACTCGCAGTGAGAGCACGAATTCGATGTGGAAGAATTACGTCGACCACAGGGACACTATAAAAAGGTTTGTTGATGTGTATCACATGATTCAGCAAAATTGCCTCGCCACGCTTGACAAGAAAAGACACCGAACAGAAGAGAAGGCGCCATCACTAGAGACGGGTTTTCCGATTGAAGACAAGCAAGTCAAGTATACACGAATGAAATTTTCAAGAAATTCCAGCTGGAGCTACGGAACCGGACTTACTTCAAGTGCTCTGACTTGGCAAAGGGGAGGCAATATTTTTTAAAAAAGATTACTGAGCCTGGAGAAAAAGTGTGGAACCATATCCGGGCGAGGAATTTGACAGGTCTGAGTTCAGGGTAGATGTGGATGAGCAAAAATAAATATACAGTTGCAGCTGCAAGAAAATGAGTAGGGATGGCATTCAGTGCTGCCATGTGCTTAAGGTGATGGATCAAACAGGCATGATCGATCAACTTCCAAAATCCTTCATCATCCCCAGATGGACCAGGAATCTATCAGAGAGTCTAAAAGTTCTGTCTACAAGTCAAGGTGATAGCATGACCGCACAAGACGATGAAACTATGAGATTCGGCCTCGCTTACGCTGAGTTGTCGGATATCTATTCAAATGCTTGCAGAAAAGAGAAGGCATACCATGTGCTGCATGAATGTACGGTAGATATGAAAATAAAAGTCATGGCCGCAATTGCTGAGGAACCAGACACAGGCATTCTTGCCGAAACTCTCAAGAACCCTCCCATGAGTGGCTCAAAGGGCACGAAAAAAGGAGATCGAATCAAAGCTGGTTCTGAGAAGAAAGGAAAAGGCAACAAAGCCGCATCCAAGTGCGGCCATTGTGGAGTAAAGGGTCACAGGAAAACAAACTGCCCGGATAACCCAGAAGTCCAGTAGAGGATGAGGATTGAATAGGAGAAGAGGAAATCGCAGCAGGAGAAGAGGGCAAGGTCAATGAAATGGCCGACAACACCGACAACACCATCGAGGACATCAAACGGCTCAGGACAATGCACTCCAAGCCTAGGAGGAAGACGTTAGACGTCAGCAACTCCAACAACCCCACTGACAGCAAGGAGCATTTACCAAAGTCTTGCATCTATGCCAGAATCGAACATCACACAAGCCAGGCACACAGAATGCATGCAGGGAAGCCCGGGACAAGGCACGGAATCCGCGTAGTCCATTTCCAGAAAGGAAAGGTCTGAGTGGAGACTTTTTGGTACCGGAGAACAGTACGAATAGAAAAATTAAAAGGTAATAATGCATCTTAAACAGGACGTATGCAAAAAACAGTGATGACCGCAATCTTTCGCTTTGTTTTTATGTATGTATATTAATTTTACAGGTAAATAGGTTGAATAGCTACGCGGAAGGGTGGGGTTGCACAAGGGTCGAGAAGGAAGAATGGATCGTTGAACATTCAAAAACAAGGCCGCACGTGGAGCGATGAAATAGCAAGCGATCGGTGGGGAGGGTGGGCGGGTGTCGATTGTGTATTTTCTTGTGCTGTGGTTATAAGAATGGCTTGTAAGTTAATTTGCTGCAGTTATAGAAACAAAACAAATTTAAATAAGAACGCCTTTTGCTTCTTTATGTATTTTTACTCGGAGGAGAAAAATATCAGAGGCACAAGTTTCCTTGTTATTTTCCGCAGCCGCGTCGGTTTCTGAACGTGGATGTTGTAAGCATACAAGCATGCTTCTCTACTGCGTGAGAGAGAGATAAAAATAACCTAAGGGCACAGGCAGCCACGGCCATGCCACCGGTGAGTGTTCAACTGTGACCCTCACGGCTGCATGGTCACGCCCGCCGTTATGGAACGAAAACATTTTTAAGCACAGAATCTGGGTCGTGCTTCTGGGGCTGCATAATCGTGGCTTTCGTGGTAACGGTGCCTCTCCTGTTCTCACGCCTATTCTTCTGTTATGAATGCATGTCTGTAAGTAATTCAAATAATCGTGCTTGCGATGCGTGTCCAACCGTGCCTCATGTGCCTTCACGCTGTGCTTCTGTCATGCAAAGATTTCAAACAGAACGGGTCACGGTTGTGTTTGTTTTTCTGTTTCACAAATGGATATAGTGCCTGGCAGTAGGTTCATGGTGTTTCCTCTGAGAGAATCACGTCTTTACATGCTACTAAAGCACATGGAATCACGGCCGTGCCTGTGTGGCATGTAGAACAGTGCGTTACAATTCTTATGGCAGGACCGTGTGTCTCGTTCTTGAAAAGTCGTGCTTCTGCCATCACTTCACTTACTTGGTTTTGTCCGCATTTTAGCAGAATCATCTGCAAAGCAGAGGCACAGCCTTGAATCTTCTAGTGACTTAATTGTCAACGTGCCCGTGGAAAATTTTGCCGCTTGCAGAGGCAAGATGACTGTAGAACCGTGCTTCCGGCGTCAAATAGATTCACAATGACAGGCACGCTTTGTGAATGTGTGCGGTAAATAATTAAATCACGGAGGGGCACGCCCGTGCCTGGTCTGCAAGTACAACAGTGCATCTCGTACCATCAAAGCCGTGGCTCTATTTGATGTTTCAAGCAGCCACCTAGCATTGACTTGTTACTATTTTTGAGTTTTCAGTGACCCAGTTGATCTGTCATGATGAGGACTTCTATTTACTGTGTGTGTTCTACTATAAGTTTGAGTCTAATGTTGTATGCCTGTTGTTAAGTTCCATTATTAGTTAATACCATCGATCGTTTACTATTACCAACTTAGTTTATCTCTTGTAGTCCACTTTTTATGCATCTCTCTATATGCGTGCGCATGTATAATCTGATTCATTTCTGATGATGTTAATCAATATGCCTTGTCGTGCCTCTTGTACCTGTAAGACTGTGCGTCTGTTATCACTGCACGACACTTCTTCTGTGTATGTCCGTGACCCTGTGGTGAACGTTTGGGTGGAAACATACTGCACAGCCTAGAACATAGCATCCTGTAGAACCACGATAGTGCTGTTTCTGCAAATCGAGACGTGCTTGTGCTTTGTTTAAAAGCGTGCCCGTGCTTCACTATGAAACAATGAAATACAGATAGCCACGAACGTCCATGCCTTTTATATCAAATACTATACATAACATCAAGAAAGAAGTGTGACGCAACTCAATATGGAACCGTGTCCGTAGGGAGTTCATGTCCGTGCTTTTAAATATAAGGAAATAAGATTTTAAAAACAACGTCCCTCACATAGGCCATTCCGTGCCTCACAGAGTAAACACCCATGGTTGTGCGTAAGACAAAGGTTCAGCTCTGTGGGCTAAACGCCCGTGCGTCTCCGTCTGACAGAGACACATGCTAGCGTGACTCTATGTAATACCACCGACCATGCCTTTGAGCGCTTCATGCCCGTGCCTGTGACCCGAAACACAAACAAAGAAAGGTAGGAATGTCCACGCCTTCATGTGTGCACAAGACATGACTCTAGTTGGTACAAAGAACCTTGGCTGCAGAGACTTCACGCCCGTGCTTTTAAAAATAGCGCCTCTCGAATTGGCCATTACGTTAATGTTCACATCTGTACCCATAAACTTGGAATGAACGTGACCCAGGAAACCAAAACATGTTTGTTATCAAAGTTACTGACTATGAGGTAACACAAGACAAAATAAGAAACTTTTAGTCCACTGCTTAATTGCTTCAGATACAACGATCAGGGTTGCTGGGCGCGAAGTTCCTTGATCTCTTTTATCATAACGTATGTGTCTAGCTTGAACTTGTCATACTCAAGTTTGAGCTTCGCCTTCGTCTTCTCATCCACAAGATCGTACAACCTCGTGGATATCTCCACGATCTTCAAGAGGTGAGCTTCCGTAGCCTCCCACCGGTTCTTCACCTGGACAAAAGAGAAGGTGTCAGATTGATGGCAGGACGCACTATCATCAACTTAGGATGAAGTTCACCACAATGATCCACGTTTCACAACTAATCCGGGTAGCCGAAAGAAAGAAAAAACGAATGAACCGGAAGCAGAGTGAACTTACAGATGAGGAAGCCTCGCCAGCCGAGATCTCCTCCTGCGTCTGGACACGGCTCTCTGGAGTAGTGTCATCCTGCACAGCCATGGCGGAGAGTGTCAGGGTAGAGAACAACAAGAGGAGTGGATGGCCTGGAGGCGGATAAAAGGATGAAGGGGATGTGGCTAGGGTTTCGACATTCCGTCTGGCTTATTCACGTTTCACAACTAAATCAAGTAGCCGAAGGAAAGAAAAAAGGAAAGAAGCGGAAGCAGAGTGAACCTACAGATGAGGAACCCTCGCCAGCCTTGATCCCCTCCAGTGTCTGGACACGGGGTTCCGCAGTAGTGTCCTCCTGCGCAGCCATGGCGGAGAGGGTCAAGATGGAGAGCAGCAAGAGGAATGGATGGCCTGGCGGCGGGCAGAGGGGGGGGGGGGAAGAGGGTGTGGCTAGGGTTTCGAGACCCCGTCCTGCTTAAATAGCCGGAGCCTGGCCTCGGGCTATGAGCCAGAGCAGCGTCACCGGAGGAGACGCCCGTCGGACCCTTGGGTTTCCGGAGCGGTGCCACGTGGCGTTCACACCCGAATACGAGGAGACACTCGTCGAAACGTTGGGTTTCCGCAATTAACGCACGAACGTGACTCCACGTAAAACACAAGCATGCCTCCCTGAGCATCTTGACCGTGCCACTCCTGGTGATAGATCAACGGATGCATTTGGAACACAAAGAGACACGGTGACCTCTGACCTGAAACACTGACACACTTGACGGTTCGGCAACGGTTCATGCATTTGAGTTAAAATCTTACAACGAAAACAATTGTAACACGGACAGTCGCCCGATTCTATTAGGTTTCCGTAATAATCGCACAATCGTGACTCTGGGTAAGAATAAACCATGCCTCTTCCGTGCCTCTCCACCGACTCATTCTGAATACAATTAGAAAACCTCTGTGCGTGACTCTATGTAATTAGAAAACCTTTGAGGGATGTATGCCTGTGCTTGTGACCCATCACACTGAAACACAGATAGCCACGAACGTCGACGCCTTTTTCGAATAACATATTATGCACTGCACGTCCGTGCTTTTAAATACAAGGAAATAAGCTTTTAAAAACAACGTCTCTCATATAGGCCATTCCGTGCCTCACAGAGTAAACGCCCGTGGCTGTGCGTAAGATAAAGGTTAGCGTGACTCTATGTAATACCACCGACCATGCCTTTGAGCGCTTCATGCCCGTGCCTGTAACAATTGTGACCCCGCGTAAAACGCAAGCATGCCTCTCTGGGCCTCCATACTGTGCCTCTCCTGGTGATAGAGTCAACAGAATCATTTGGAAAACAAAGAGACACGAACGTAGACACGAACTGTTCTACATGCTTGTGTGGCATGTAGAACAGTGCGTTACAATGCCGAAGGCAGGACCGTGTGTCTGGTACGTGACAAGCCGTGCCTCTGCCACACTTCATTGGTTTTGTCCGTGAGCGTTTCAGCAGAATCATCTGCAAAGCAGAGGCACGGCCTTGAATCTTCTAGTGACTTGATTGTCAACGTGCCCGTGGAAAATTTTGCTGCTCGCAGAGGCAAGATGACGGTAGAACCGTGCTTCTGGCATCAAACATCTTCTATTGAATGTGTGCCATAAATAATTAAAACACGGACGGGCAGGCCCGTGCCTGGTCTGCGTCTTCAACCGTGCATCTCGTACCTTGAAAGCCGTGGCTCTATTTAATGTTTCAAGCAGCCACCTACCTTTTACTTGTTACGAGTAGTAATTAACCCGGACCCTCCCGTCAAAAGAAAAAAAGAGGTAATTAATCTGGACCCCTCCGCTCCCCGTCGTGGGTATTTAAGTCGTTTCGTGGATTGACAGGTTGTAATCCATTTCTCTAGATCCACCTCAGTGAGCACTGGTCGTGGGCGGCGCCACCCCAGCAACGGAGGTGGAGATGGAAAGTGCTGCTCGTAGCATCAAGATGTCGAGAGTGGCGCCACCGGCGATGCCGCCTTCTGGTGGTGTGCTAGTCATCGGATGGGATGGAGCGGCGACCGTGCTCCCTCTCGATCCGAGGAGGAAGAAGAGGGATGTCGTGCGGACCGCATCAGCAATCTCACCGACGGCGTCCTAGGTGAGATCATCTCTCGTCTTTCCATCAAGGATGGCATCTGTACTCGAATCCTCGCACGTCGCTGGCGTCCTTTGTGGCCCATGGCTCCTCTGAATCTCGACTGCCGCGAGATCTCTGTCTCTCATCTTTTTAATGATGGAGAAAAAGTTCATATCGAGACCATATCTCATATGTCCGCCTTCACCAAGGAGCGCGTTCGCAAATGCTATTCCGGAACACGGCTCTATCAAAATCCTGTCTCTGATGTTGTCAGTCTTCCGGAATCCATTCTGTCCGGCCATGCTGGCTCTGTTAGCCGCCTCTCTATCCCGGCGTGCTACCTACAATGCAGACCCTCCACCGTTGATGCTTGGCTCCGATCCTGGAAGCTGAACAATATCCAGGTTCTTGAGTTCTACTACCTCTTCCCAAGATTTCTGACACAAGAGGTAGCAGTACTGGATCTATGCACTTCATCTACGCCATCGGCTCCGGAGTCCGTGTTTCGGTTTTCCTCCTCTCTCCACACTCTCACCTTTGCTCTTTGCCAAACACCGGACAATTACATTGGGATGCTTAAGCTACCACTGGTGAAAAGACTCTCGCTTGTGGAAGTTGATATATCAGACGCCTCGCTGCAAAGCATAATCCACTCTAGTTGCCCTGCACTTGAGTCTCCCCTGCTTGTTTTCAATAGAGGAGGTTGTCGTGTCACAATAAACTCGTCTAACCTTATAAGCATTGGCATTTTTTGTCCACACAGAGAACTGATTATTGAGGATGCCCCTTCGCTTCAACGGTTGATTGTTGATTGTCTGGTCGACGACTGTTCGATAACCGTTGTCTCTGCACCTAAACTGGAGGCGTTGGGTGAATTCGTGTTCGTGTCTCCCTCGACGTGTCTTGAGGTACTGCCTTTCCTTCATACTGGAACATAGCTACACTTGTTCCGATGTTTCTTCTATTAATTTGATGGTCTATGTTCTATTCTTCATGCAGAGTCAGGACTTGGAGTTAACCGGTGTCTCTGCGTCTGAACCATATCCACGTCGTCTCACGTGTCTTGAGGTATTGAGTTTTCACGATACTTCCAGCTTCACTTTGTTTGTGAGGAAACAAGTTTTATTTCATCCAACCTTTATTCTATTAGTTTTGTGATCCATCTTCTATTATTTTTCATCAAGGGTTTGAAGGCAGCCAGTCTAACAACAATGCGTCAATCTGTCAAGACCTTTCTTATCTACATGTATTATAAGGTGGACATTGTCGTTGAATTGCTGCAATGCTTTCCAAAACTGGAGAACTTTTTTGTTGAGGTGATGTCTTCAGAAATGTGCATACTGTAGTACTCGTTCCTTTTCAAAATGCTTGTCTTAATTTTGACTGAAATTGATGCACCCGTATCTACACATGATTTATTGTTGGATACATCCATATATAGACAAGTCTATGTCTAACTTCTTGTTACGGAGGTGGTAGAACTAATTGTTTCATTTGGTTTTCTGACGGTCTGTATCTCTTTTTATGGATGCTAAGTATTTTCAACCTATCATTTATATTTTAGGGATCATTGATTTGTCATGGTGAAAAAAATGGCGTCGTAAGTACCGGCAGTTTCTCAAACATCACGACGTTCGTCTGAAGACAGTATTGCCGGAAGATTATGTTCGCTCCGGGAGTTACGCTGGATTTGCGCCGTTCTTTGTTCTTAGTGCAAAGGATCTGGAGACCATCACCATTAAGTTTACCTCCCCTCTCGCAGAGGTCACGGGAGTATTTTACGAAAAGCAACAAAGGGTTCTGGAGTGGCATAGAAGGGCTTCTAAACGTGCAAGTCTTAGATTATCATCAAGTTGTAGCCACACGCGTCCACATTTAAGAAAGAGGAGTGTTGAATACCTAGATTTGACGGTTCCGTTCAGGTGTGGATGCTGAAATCAAGCCTTGTGTTAGTTGTCCAGGTGTATGGAGTTATTTGTTGTTGCGTTCTCTTGAGCTTGGGTTTTATGTAAACTTTATCAGAGAACCGTTGTAATCTTTGCACCGTGTGTAGGCTTGTCTGTTTTTGTGTTGCGTGCAGCCATGAAGGAAGTGTGTGGTTTTGCGGCTTTGTACGGGCCGAAGGACTATAAAATGCTGTGGCACCAAGGTTAAAATATATAAAGTAGATTTAATTTTTCAGTGGAGAAATGCACGCTGTATGTGTAACCGTACCTGTGTTGTATGTACGACAGTGCCTGTCGTATGTACCTGTCATGCACAGAATGGATGCACATCCGTGCCTGTGTTGCAGGTAGAGCAGTGCTTCTCGTATGTACCTGCCATACACACTGAGGAGCTGCAGTTGAGCCTTGCACTCATGGAGCTCCATTTGAGCCACTGCATTGTTTCTGCTCCTCATTCTGTGGTTATAAAAAACGGCTTGTAAGTTTATTTGGTGCAGTTGTAGAAACAAAACAAATTTAAGGAGAACAGATTTTGCTTGTTTAGGTATTTTTATTACTCAGCTGAGAAAATATTATAAGGGCAATAGGTTTGCTTGTAAATTTTTGCAGCCGTTCCTTTATGAAGTTGGATGGTGTAAGAATACAACCATGCGTCTCTGCTGCGACACAGGAGAGATGAAAAGAGCTGAAAGCATAGATAGCCACCCCAGCGGTCAACCAAACCTATTTCGCGGGGCGTTACGTAGTGCCTCTGGTGACCGCACAACCGAGTTTCTACTCAACAGGCCACACCCAAATGCGTCTCGAGGATTCTAGCCGTGACACTGCAGACTCACAACCATGCTTTTGACCTTGTTGTGACATCATGATGTTCGTTCTCTGCTTGAATAATGTGCCTTCCAAAGCCACCCTACTGTGCGCGTAGCAAAGGAGCAACACCAACTGATAAAGTGCTTTTTCTACTACTAAAATTGTGGCCCTCGTTGCTTGACTTCCATGCGTTTGACAGTGGCTCTTTGGTACATAACCGTGGTTGCAGAGAGTTCTTGCCCGTGCTTTTAAGGACAGTGTCTCTCGGATCGGTCATTCATTGCCTCACAAAGTAAACAGTGAGGGTTCACATCTGAATCCAATTTTGTTATGTTTCTGCAGTAAACGCACGAACGTGACTCTGCCTAATACTCAAGTATGCCTCCATGGGCTTCTCGTCCATGCCTCTCCGTCTAAATGAGTCGACGGAATCATTCGGAAAACAGACACAAGCGAACATGATTCTATATAATACCACAAGATGCCTTTGTGGATTTGACGCCCGTGTCTATGACCGTTATCACTGAAATACAGAAAGTCACAAACGCACATAACCATGGCTGCAGAGACTTCAAGCCCGTTTAGCTAATGAAATGTACGGTTTGCATAATAAACGCATGAACGTGACTCTGCCTAATACTGAAGTATGCCTGCATGGGCTTCTCGTCGTGCCTCTTCCAGATCCACCTCACCAAACACTGGTCGTAGGCGGCGCCACCGCAGCAATGGAGGTGGAGATGTGATACGTCTCCAACGTATCTATAATTTTTTACTGTTCCATGCTATTATATATTCTGTTTTGGATGTTTAATGGGCTTATTTATACACTTTTATATTATTTTGGGACTAACCTATTAACCGGAGGCCCAGCCCAAATTGCTGTATTTTTGCCTATTTCAGTGTTTTCGCAGAAAAAGAATATCAAACGGAATCCAAACGGAATGAAACCTTCGGGAGCGTGATTTTTGGAACAAACATGATCCAGAGGACTTGGAGTGGACGTCAAGCAACCAACAAGGAGGCCACGAGGCAGGGTGGCGCCTACCCCCTGGGCGCGCCCTCCACCCTCGTGGGCCCCTCATGGATCCACCGACCTACTTCTTCCTCCTATATATACCTACGTACCCCCAAACCATCGAGGAGCACCACGAAAACCTAATTCCACCGGCGCAGGCTTCTGTACCCGTGAGATCCCATCTTGGGGCCTTTTCCGGCGTCCTGCCGGATGGGGCATTGCTCATGGAGGGCTTCTACATCAACACCATAGCCTCTCCGATGATGTTTGAGTAGTTTACCTCAGACCTTCGGGTCCATAGTTATTAGCTAGATGGCTTCTTCTCTCTCTTTGGATCTCAATACAAAGTTCTCCTCGATTCTCTTGGAGATCTATTCGATGTAATCTTCTTTTGCGGTGTGTTTGTCGAGATCCGATGAATTGTGGGTTTGTGATCAAGATTATCTATGAACAATATTTGAATCTTCTCTAAATTCTTTTATGTATGATTGGTTATCTTTGCAAGTCTCTTCGAATTATCAGTTTGGTTTGGCCTACTAGATTGATCTTTCTTGCAATGGGAGAAGTGCTTAGCTTTGGGTTCAATCTTGCGGTGCTCGATCCCAGTGACAGTAGGGGAAACGACACGTACTATATTGTTGCCATTGAGGATAAAAAGATGGGGTTTATATCATATTGCATGAGTTTATCCCTCTACATCATGTCATCTTGCTTAAAGCGTTACTCCGTTCTTATGAACTTAATACTCTAGATGCATGCTGGATAGCAGTCGATGTGTGGAGTAATAGTAGTAGATGCAGGCAGGAGTCGGTCTACTTGTCATGGACGTGATGCCTATATACATGATCATACCTAGATATTCTCATAACTATGCTCAATTCTATCAATTGCTCGACAGTAATTTGTTGACCCACCGTAATACTTATGCTATCTTGAGAGAAGCCACTAGTGAAACCTATGGCCCCCGGGTCTATTTTCCATCATATTAATCTTCCGTCAACAAGCTATTTCTATCTTTGTTTACTTTGCAATCTTTACTTTTAATCTTTATCATAAAAATACCAAAAATATTATCTTATCATCTCTATCAGATCTCACTTTTGCAAGTGGCCGTGAAGGGATTGACAACCCCTTTATCGCGTTGGTTGCAAGGTTCTTATTTGTTTGTGTAGGTGCGAGGGACTTGAGTGTGGCCTTCTACTGGATTGATACCTTGGTTCTCAAAAACTGAGGGAAATACTTACGCTACTTTGCTGCATCACCCTTTCCTCTTCAAGGGAAAACCAACACAGTGCTCAAGAGGTAACAAGAAGGATTTCTGGCGCCGTTGTCGGGGAGTCTACGCACAAGTCAACATACGAAGTACCCATCGCAAACTCTTATCCCTCGCATTACATTATTTGCCATTTGCCTCTCGTTTTCCTCTCCCGCACTTCAGCCTTGCCGTTTTATTCGCCCTCTTTTCCGTTCGCCTCTTTTTCGCATGGTTCTTGTTTGCTCGTGTGTTGGATTGCTTGCTCGTCACGATGGCTCAAGATAATACTAAATTGTGTGACTTTGCCAATACCAACAACAATGATTTTCTTAGCACTCTGATTGCTCCTCTTACCGAAGCTGAATCTTGTGAAATTAATGTTGCCTTGCTAAATCTTGTTATGAAAGACCATTTCGCCGGCCTTCCTAGTGAAGATTCCGCTACCCATCTAAATAGCTTTGTTGATTTGTGTGATATGCAAAAGAAGAAAGATGTGGACAATGATATTGTTAAATTGAAGCTATTTCCTTTTTCGCTTAGAGATCGCGCTAAAAATTGTTTTCGTCTTTGCCTAAAAATAGTATTGATTCTTGGAATAAGTGCAAAAATGCTTTTATCTCTAAGTATTTCCCTCCCACTAAGATCATCTCTCTTAGAAACGATATTATGAATTTTAAGCAACTTGATCATGAACATGTTGCACAAGCTTGGGAGAGGATGAAATTAATGATACGTAATTGCCCTACTCATGGTTTGAATTTGTGGATGATTATACAAAATTTTTATGCCGGATTGAATTTTGCTTCTAGAAATCTTTTAGATTCGGCCACGGGAGGCACTTTTATGGAAATCACTTTAGGAGAAGCTACTAAACTCCTAGATAATATTATGGTTAATTATTCTCAATGGCACAGTGAAAGATCTACTAGTAAAAAGGTGCATGCAATTGAAGAAATTAATGTTTTGAGTGGAAAGATGGATGAACTTATGAAATTGTTTGCTAATAAGAGTGTTGCTTCTGATCCTAATGATATGCATTTGTCTACCTTGATTGAGAATAATAATGAATCTATGGATGTGAATTTTGTTGGTAGGAATAATTTTGGTAACAACGCTTATAGAGGAAACTTTAATCCTAGGCCGTATCCTAGTAATTCCTCTAATAATTATGGTAATTCCTACAACAACTCTTATGGAAATTTTAATAATATGCCCTCTGATTTTAAGACTAGTGTTAAATAATTTATGATTTCTCAAAACAATTTCAGTGCTTTGCTTGAAGAAAAATTGCCTAAGATTGATGAATTGGCTAGGAACGTGGATAGAATTTCTCTTGATGTTGATTCTGTGAAACTTAGATCCATTCCACCTAAGCATGATATCAATGAGTCTCTCAAAGCCATGAGAATTTCCATTGATGAGTGCGAGGAAAGAACCGCTAGGATGCGTGCTAAGAAAGATTGCTTTGTGAAGACGTGTTCTTCTAGTTTTTATGAGAATAAAGATGAAGATCTAAAAGTTATTGATGTGTCCCCTATTAAATCCTTGTTTTGCAATATGACTCTTGATGATGATGGGACTGGAGATAAGTCAACTTTAGTTAGAAGGCGTCCCAAAAATTCAGAGTTTTTAGATCTTGATGCTAAAATTGGTAAAAGTGGGATTGAAGAGGTTAAAACTTTAGATAGCAATGAACCCACTATCTTGGATTTCAAGGAATTTAATTATGATAATTGCTCTTTGATAGATTGTATTTCCTTGTTGCAATCCGTTCTAAATTCTCCTCATGCTTATAGTCAAAATAAAGCTTTTACTAAACATATCGTTGATGCTTTGATGCAATCTTATGAAGAAAAACTTGAGTTGGAAGTTTCTATCCCTAGAAAACTTTATGATGAATGGGAACCTACAATTAAAATTAAAATTAACGATCATGAATGCTATGCTTTGTGTGATTTGGGTGCTAGTGTTTCCACGATTCCAAAAACTTTGTGTGATTTGCTAGGTTTCCGTGATTTTGATGATTGTTCTTTAAACTTGCACCTTGCGGATTCCACCATTAAGAAACCTATGGGAAGAATTAATGATGTTCTTATTGTTGCAAATAGGAATAATGTGCTCGTATATTTCATTGTTCTTGATATAGATTGCAATCCTTCATGTCCTATTATTCTTGGTAGACCTTTCCTTAGAACGACTGGTGCAATCATTGATATGAAGGAAGGGAATATTAGATTCCAATTTCCGTTAAGGAAAGGCATGGAACACTTCCCTAGAAAGAAAAACAAATTAGCATATGAATCTATTATGAGAGCCACCTATGGATTGCCTACCAAAGATGGCAATACCTAGATCTATCCTCGCTTTTATGCCTAGCTAGGGGCGTTAAACGATAGCGCTTGTTGGGAGGCAACCCAATTTTATTTTTAGTTTTTTGCTTTTTGGTTCTGTTTAGGAATAAATAATCCATCTAGCTTCTGTTTAGATGTGGTTTTGTGTTTTAATTAGTGTTTGTGCCAAGTTAAACCTATATGATCTTCTTGGATGATAGTTATTTGATCTTGCTGAAAATTCCAGAAACTTTATGTTCATGAAAACAATTGTTAAAAATTACCAGAATGTGATATAATACTTATTCCAATTGCAGCAGATCAATAAAAAAATTATCTAGGTCGTCCTATTTTGGTAGAATGTTTAGAGTTCCAGAAGTTTGCGATAGTTACAGATTACTACAGACTGTTCTGTTTTTGACAAATTCTGTTTTCCGCGTGTTGTTTGCTTATTTTAATGAATCTATGGCTAGTAATGGAGTTTGTGAACCATAGAGAAGTTGGAATACAGTAGGTTTAACACCAATACAAATAAAGAATGCGTTCATTACAGTACCTTGAAGTGGTGTTTTGTTTTCTTTCGCTAACGGAGGTCACGAGATTTTCTGTTAAGTTTTGTGTTGTGAAGTTTTCAAGTTTTGGGTAAAGATTTTATGGATTACGGAACAAGGATTAGCAAGAGCCTAAGCTTGGGGACGCCCATGGCACCCCAAGGTAAAATTCAAGGATAACCAAAATCTTAAGCTTGGGGATGCCCCGGAAGGCATCCCCTCTTTTGTCTTTGTCTATCGGTAACTTTACTTGGAGCTATATTTTTATTCACCACATGATATGTGTTTTGCTTGGAGCGTCTTGTATGATTTGAGTCTTTGCTTTTTAGTTTGTCACAATCATCCTCGCTGTACACACATTTTGAGAGAGACACACATGATTCGGAATTTTTTAGAATACTCTATGTGCTTCACTTATATCTTTTGAGCTATATAGTTTTTGCTCTAGTGCTTCACTTATATCTTTTAGAGCACGGTGGTGGTTGTATTTTATAGAAATTATTGATCTCTCATGCTTCACTTATATCATTTTTAGATTCTTAAACAGCATGGTAATTTGCTTTAATTGTGAAATTAATCTTCCATATTGAGTTCATTGAATATCATGAGAAGTGTGATACTAGATAAGTGTTTTGAGATATAAAGGTGGTAATATTAGAGTGTGCTAGTTGAGTAATTGTGAAATTGATAAATACTTGTGTTAAAGTTGGCAAGTCCCGTAGCATGCACGTATGGTAAAAGTTGTGTGACAATTTTGACACATAAGGTGTTCTTTTATTGCTTTCCTTATGAGTGGCGGTCGGGGACGAGCGATGGTCTTTTCCTACCAATCTATCCCTCTAGGGGCATGCGTAGTAGTACTTTGCTTCGAGGGCTAATAAAATTTTGCAATAAGTATATGAGTTCTTTATGACTAATGTGAGTCCATGGATTATACGCACTCTCAACCTTCCACAATTTTCTAGCCTCTACGGTACCGCGCATTGCCCTTTCTCACCTTGAGAGTTGGTGCAAACTTCGCCGGTGCATCCAAACCCCGTGATATGATACGCTCTATCACACATAAACCTCCTTATATCTTCCTCAAAACAGCCACCATACCTACCTATCATGGCATTTCCATAGCCATTCCGAGATATATTGCCATGCAACTTTCCACCGTTCCGTTTATTATGACACGCTTCATCATTGTCATATTGCTTTGCATGATCATGTAGTTGACATCGTATTTGTGGCAAATCCACCATTCATAATTTTCCATACATGTCACTCTTGATTCATTGCATATCCCGGTACACTGCCAGAGGCATTCACATAGAGTCATATTTTGTTCTAAGTATTGAGTTGTAATTCTTGAGTTGTAAGTAATAAAAGTGTGATGATCATCATTATTAGAGCATTGTCCCATGTGAGGAAAGGATTATGGAGACTATGATTCCCCCACAAGTCGGGATGAGATTCCGGACTAAATAAAAAAAGGAGAAAAAAAAGAGGCCAGAAAAAAAGGGTGAAGGCCCAAGAAAAAAAGAAAAAAAAAGAAAAAATGAGAGAAAAAGAGAGAAGGGACAATGCTACTATCCTTTTTCCACACTTGTGCTTCAAAGTAGCACCGTGATCTTCATGATAGAGAGTGTCCTATATTGTCACTTTCATATACTAGTGGGAATTTTTCATTATAGAACTTGGCTTGTATATTCCAATGATGGGCTTCCTCAAAATCCCTTAGGTCTTCATGAGCAAGAAAGTTGGATGCACACCCACTTAGTTTCTTTTGTTGAGCTTTCATACATTTATAGCTCTAGTGCATCCGTTGCATGGCAATCCCTACTCCTCTCATTGACATCAATTGATGGGCATCTCCATAGCCTATTGATTAGCCGCGTCGATGTGAGACTTTCTACCCCCATCATTATACTTTACTCCACCCATAGTGCTATATCCATGGCTTGCGCTCATGTATTGTGTAAGGGTTGAAAAGGCTGAAGCGCGTTAAAAAGTATGAACCAATTGCTCGTCTTGTCATCAGGGTTATGCATGATGAGAACGTTTGTGTGACGATATTGAAACATGGCCTAACTACATGATTTTGTAGGGATAAGCTTTCTTTGGCTATGTTATTTTGATAAGACATAATTGCTTGGTTAGCATGTTTGAAGTATTATTGTTTTTATGTCAACATTAAACTTTTATCTTGAATCTTTCGGATCCAAATATTCATGCCACCATAAAAAGAATTACATTGGAAATTATGCTAAGAAGCATTCCACATCAAAAATTCTGTTTTTACCATTTACCTACTCGAGGACGAGCAGGAATTAAGCTTGGGGATGCTTGATACGTCTCCAACGTATCTATAATTTTTGATTGTTCCATGCTATTATATATTCTGTTTTGGATGTTTAATGGGCTTATTTATACACTTTTATATTATTTTTGGGACTAACCTATTAACCGGAGGCCCAGCCCAAATTGCTGTTTTTTTGCCTATTTCAGTGTTTCACAGAAAAAGAATATCAAACGGAGTCCAGACGGAATGAAACCTTCGGGAGCGTGATTTTTGGAACAAACGTGATCCAGAGGACTTGGAGTGGACGTCAAGAAACCAACGAGGAGGCCACGAGGTAGGGGGCGCGCCCTCCACCCTCGTGGGCCCCTCGTGGCTCCACCGACTTACTTCTTCCTCCTATATATACCTACGTACCCCCAACCATCGAGGAGCACCACGAAAACCTAATTCCACCGCCGCAACCTTCTGTACCCGTGAGATCCCATCTTGGGGCCTTTTCCGGCATCCTGCCGGAGGGGGCATTGATCACAGAGGGCTTCTACATAAACACCATAGCCTCTCCGATGATGTGTGAGTAGTTTACCTCAGACCTTTGGGTCCATAGTTATTAGCTAGATGGCTTTTTCTCTCTCTTTGGATCTCAATACAAAGTTCTCCTCGATTCTCTTGGAGATCTATTCGATGTAATCTTCTTTTGCGGTGTGTTTGTTGAGATCCGATGAATTGTGGGTTTATGATCAAGATTATCTATGAACAATATTTGAATCTTCTCCGAATTCTTTTATGTATGATTGGTTATCTTTGCAAGTCTCTTCGAATTATCAGTTTGGTTTGGCCTACTAGATTGATCTTTCTTGCAATGGGAGAAGTGCTTAGCTTTGGGTTCAATCTTGCGATGCTCGATCCTAGTGACAGTAGGGGAAATGACACGTATTGTATTGTTGCCATTGAGGATAAAAAGATGGGGTTTATATCATATTGCATGAGTTTATCCCTCTACATCATGTCATCTTGCTTAAAGCGTTACTCCGTTCTTATGAACTTAATACTCTAGATGCATGCTGGATAGCGGTCGCTGTGTGGAGTAATAGTAGTAGATGCAGGCAGGAGTCGGTCTACTTGTCACGAACGTGATGCCTATATACATGATCATACCTAGATATTCTCATAACTATGCTCAACTCTATCAATTGCTCGACAGTAATTTGTTCACCCACCATAATACTTATGCTATCTTGAGAGAAGCCACTAGTGGAACCTATGGCCCCCGGGTCTATTTTCCATCATATTAATCTTCCGTCAACAAGCTATTTCTATCTTTGTTTACTTTGCAATCTTTACTTTTAATCTTTATCATAAAAATACCAAAAATATTATCTTATCATCTCTATCAGATCTCACTTTTGCAAGTGGCCGTGAAGGGATTGACAACCCTTTTATCGCGTTGGTTGCAAGGTTCTTATTTGTTTGTGTAGGTGCGAGGGACTTGAGCGTGGCCTCTTACTGGATTGAACCTTGGTTCTAAAAAACTGAGGGAAATACTTACGCTACTTTGTTGCATCACCCTTTCCTCTTCAAGGGAAAACCAACGCAGTGCTCAAGAGGTAGCAAGATGGAATGCGCTGCTCATAGTACCAAGAGGTCCAGAGTGGCTCCGCTGGCGACGCCGCCTTCTCGTGGTGTGCTTGTCGTCGGAGCGGAAGGAAGCGGCGACCGTGCTCCCTCTTGATCCGTGAGCATGACTCCATGTAATACCACCGACCATGCCTTTAAGCGATTTATGCCCGTGCCTGTGACTCTTAACACTGAAACACAGACAACCACGATGTCCACGCCTTTATCGAACAATATACGTAACATCAAGAAAGAAGCGTGACGCAGCTCAATACGGAATCGTGTCCGTAGGGAGTTCATGTTCGTGCTTTTAAATCGAAGGAAATAAACTTTTAAAAACAGGCTATCTCACATAGGTCATTCCGTGCCTCACAGAGTAAACGCAATGACCATGCCTTTGGGCGTTTTATTCCCGTGCCTGTGACCCGAAACACCGAAACAAAGAAAGGCATGAACGTCCACGCCTTCATGAGTGCACAAGACATGACTGTAGCTGGTACAAAGAACCTTGGCTGCAGAGACTTCACGTCTGTGTTATTAAAAACAGCGTCTCTCGAATGGGCCATTACGTTAATGTTCACATCTGTACCCATAAACTTGGAATGAACGTGACCCAGGAAAGCAAAACACATTTGTTATCAAAGTTACTGACGACACGAGGTAACACAAGACAAAATAAGAAACTTTTAGTGCACTGCTTAATAGCTTCACATACGAAGATCAGGGTCGCTGCTGTCTACTTAGTCCGGCGAGACTTCTTTTTTGGTTGCTCGGTGCGAAGTTCCTCTATCTGTTTTTTCATAACGTATGATTCCAGCTTGAGCTTGTCGCGCTGAAGGACGAGCTGCGCTTTCTCATCCATAAGACGTGCAATGGTGGCTTTGTTCTCCTCGTCCATCTTCGTGGCTATCTCCACGAGATCCTCGAGCATGTTCTTCACCTGAACAAAGCAGAAGGTGTTAGATTGATGGCAGGACGCACCCTCATCAACTTTGGAGGAAGCTCACCACAATAATCCACGTTTCACAACTAAATCAAGTAGCGGAAAGAAATAAAAAATGGATGAAGCTGAAGCAGAGAGAACTTACAGATGAGATAGCCTCGTCAGCCGAGATCTCCTCCTTCGTCTGGACACGGCGCTTCGGAGTAGTGTCATCCTACACAGCCATGGCGGAGAGTGTCAGGATAGAGAAGAGCAAGAGGAGTGGATGGCCTAGAGGTGGACAAAAAGGAGGAAGGGGATGTGGCTAGGGTTTCGAGATTCCGTCTGGCTTATTCACATTTCACAACTAATCAAGTAGCCGACGGAAAGAAAAAATGAATGAAGCGGAAGCAGAGTGAACTTACAGATGAGGAACGCTCGCCAACCTTGATCTCATCCAGTGTCTGGACAAGGGGTTCCGCAGTAGTCTCCTCATGACCAGCCATGGCGGAGAGGGTCAGGATAGAGAGCAGCAAGAGGAATGGATGGCCTGGCGGCGGGCAGAGGGGGGAAGAGTGTGTGGCTAGGGTTTCGAGACTCCGTCCGGCTTAAATAGCTCGAGCTGGCCTCGGGCGACGAGCCAGAGCGGCGTCATGGGAGGAGACGCCCGTCGGACCCTTGGGTTTCCAGAGCGGGGCCATGTGGCATTCACACCCTAATAGGAGAGACGCCCGTCGAAACGTTGGGTTTCCGCAATCAATGCACGAACGTGGCTCCGCTTAAAACACAAGCATGCCTCCCTCGGCATCCCGACCGTGCCTCTCCTGGTGATACAAACAGACACGAAGGTGACTTTGGATAATTACAGGTCATGCGTTTGTGGGCTTGACAACTGTGCCTGCGACCTGAAACACTGACACACAGAAAGTCGTCTTCATGCGTAAATGACCGTGACACTACTAAACATATAAAGTCGCCTTCGTGCATTTGAGTTAAAATCTTACAACGAAAACAATTGTAACAAGGACAGTAGCCCAATTCTATTAGGTTTCCATAATAAACGCACAAATGTAACTCCGGGTAAGAACAAACCATGCCTCCGTGGGCTTGACGTCCGTGCCTCTCCGACTGACCGAGTCCATCGACTCATTCGGAATACAATTAGAAAACCTCTGTGCGCGACTCTATATAATTAGAAAACCTTTGAGGGTTGTATGCCCGTGCTTGTGACCCTTGACACTGAAACACAGATAGCCACGAACGTCTACGCCTTTATCAAGAAAGAAGCGTGACGCAACTCAGTACGGAACCGTGTCTGTATGGACTTCACGTCTGTGCTTTGAAATACATGGAAATAAGCTTTTAAAATTAGCATCTCTCATATAGGCAATGCCGTGCCTCACAGAGTAAACGCCCGTGGCTGTGCGTAAGACAAAGGTTCAGTTCCGTGGGCTAGACGCCTGTGCCTCTCCGTATGATCGAGTCTCACAGGCGAGCATGACTCTATGTAATACCATCGACCATGCGCAATAAACGCATGATTGTGACCCTGCCTAATACTAAAGTAGGCCTCCATGGGCTTCTCGTCCGTGCCTCTCCGTTTGAACGAGTCGACTGAATCATTCGGAACACAAACACAAGCGAACATGACTCTATTTAATACCACACGATGCATTTGTTTATTTGACGCCTGTGGCTGTGACCCTAATGACTGAAACACTAAAACACAGAGAGTGCAAGCCCGTGCTTCTAAAAAATGCGCAACAGCGGTGACATCTGGAATTATGTCCCTACACTATGCCTAACCGTACCACATGTGCATAACCGTGCTTGCGATGTGTGTCTAACCGTACTTCATGTTCCTTCACGTGGTGCTTCTGTGATGCAAAGATTTCAAACACAACGGGTCACGGTTGTGTTTGTGTTTTTGTTTCACAAATGGATATAGTGCCTGGCAGTAGGTTCACGGCATTTCCTGTGAAAGAATCACGTCCTTACGTGCTACTGAAGCACGTGGAATCACGGGCGTGCCTGTGTGGCATGTAGAACAGTGCGCGTCATATCACTTCACGGCTGTTGTGTGGTACGTGGCAAACCGCGCGTTTGCCATGGTGGTGCCTGTGTGACAGGTAGAACAGTGCGTCTTGTATCACTTTCCTACGAAGGCATGATCGTCTGTGTGTTTGCTGACAAACTGTGGTTCACTGAATCATTCGGAACACAAACACAAGCACAAGCGAACATGACTCTATATAATACCACACGATGCCTTTGCGGATTTGACGCCCGTGCCTGTGACCCTTATCACTGAAACACAAAAAGTCACAAACGTACATAGCCGTGTCTGCAGAGACTTGAAGTTCGTTTAGCTAATGAAATGTGCGGCTTGTGCAATAAACGCATGAACGTGACTCTGCCTAATACTAAAGTATGCCTCCATGGGCTTCTCGTCCATGCCTCTCCGTCTAAACGAGTCGACGGAATCATTCGGGAAGCAGACACAAGAGAACATGACTCTATATAATACCACACGATGCCTTTGCGGATTTGACGCCCGTGCCTATGACCCTTATCACTGAAACACAGAAAGTCACAAACGTAGATAGCCGTGGCTGCAGAGACTTCAAGCCCGTTTAGCTAATGAAATGTACGGCATGAGCAAAAGACCGTTTAGCCATAGACCGAAATACCGTGTTCGATGTTGGCAAGGTTACAGATTGAGCAAAAAGGTACGGGCATTGTTTCACCACACCTACGTAAATTCCAAACCAGAAAGTGGCGGTAACATCTCACTCCAGCACTGTTTTCAGCACTTACAAGTGAATGGATCTTTTAAATCCAGGTGCTCAACGCATGCATGCCTTTGATCCAAGTTCCCGTGGTTGCAACTTGGCGACAACCTAAGGCAAGCATGTTTAGAAGCCTTTTTGTCCCACTGAAGCACGTCTTGTTGTTGTTTGTAGAATTCTTCCGTGAAGTCTTCCTGAAGAAGAAACTTGATCCTGATAGTCTGCAGCTGTGCTGCGTTGAGAATAAAGAATGTCGCAAATCGAATGCTTTTCTCGCATTGAACATAGCTTTCCAGCGTCAGTGACTTCAAACGAACGTCATGATGGTGCTTGCAAGAACAGTCGTTCGTAAGACTTTCTTCATTAGAGGCTATTTCCTGAATAAACATGAAGATTTGAAATGGTTAAGCTCCATAAAGAGTGATTCTGCTGGGAGAGCAAGTGAGGGAATAATTCTATAACCTCTGTTGTGATAAAAGCTTTTTTTAGTTTTGTCCTAATACTGGTCCATGACTATATACAGCTTTGTCCATTACATACAAATGTAAGTGACGTTTTTTTGTTGAATGGAGTTCTACACCATGCATGGTATGTGTTTACAATTTGTGTGAGAAGCATCACCTCGATATACAAGTTCTCCAAGCTTCGGAAGTGTTCCACCAAGGAAAAGACTGCGTGCAGGTCATAATCCATGCTGATAGACAATGTCTTGATAGAATGAACCGCTGTGGATGTGCTGACTGTCGGCAAACACTTCATGTAGAATAAAACATAATATTAGTAGAGTAAAGGTTGAATTGCATGGAACTTGTTTGTACCAATGAATGGAGGTGAAAGTATTGTTGAAAGTCAGTACCTGAATAATTATACGGTCATTTGTGATGCCGGATTCACAGAAAATATTAGATAATTTGCCCATGACCTGCAGTTTAGGTGCAGAGGTGATAACTATCCGCAACTTCTTGCAATCACAATCACAAAGCAACCGTTGAAGTGACGAGGCATCTTCTATAACAATTTTCCCATAGTAACCAGAAATGCCGATGCTTATAAGGTTAGGTGAGTTTATTCTGATGCAATGGTGCCTGACTGTCCAAACAAGCAGCAGAGACTCAAGTGTAGGAGAAGTAGAGCTGATGATGCTTTGCATGAGACGTCTGATACATCAACATCTACTAGTGAGAGTCTCCTGAGCAGTGGTAGTTTAAGCGCCCGTACATAATTGTCTGGTAACTTGCAAAGAGCAAAGGCGATGGTTTGGAGAGAGGAGGAAATCTAAGGGTTTAATGCTGGTGGTGATGGCATGAGCGAAGGGCATGAGAATGGCCCTATGTCATGTTGTCTCAAGCATGGTGGGAACAGGTAGTAAAACTCGAGCACATGGAGATTGTTCAGTCTTCGGGATCGAAGCCAGGCGTCGACTGTGGAGTGCCTACAGTGGAGGTAGGACGCCGGAATGCAGAGGCGGTGAACTGCACTCTGACGGCCGGAGAGGATGGTCTCTAGAAGGTACGAATCATCATACGAATTATCTTCACCGACATGTTCTCCTCAAAAAAAAGTTCCAGTGTATGTTACGCGGACTAGTTCCTCCGGTGTGGCAGAGGGTTAAAAAGACGTGGGACAGGGATCTCACGGCAGTCTAGATTCAGAGGAGCGGCGCGCCAAACAGGGCGCCACCGACGTGAGAGGATTTGAGTGCGAACGCCTTCCATAGTGGACATACGGGAGATGATCTCACCGAGGACACCGTCCGGGAGGTCGTTGATGCGGTCCAGACCAGACTGCTCTTCTTGATCCTCGGATCCAGTAGGCGCACCCTCACCGCTTCTAGCCGCTACCGCCAAACCATCAGAGGAAGGCATCACCGGTGGCGCGAGCCTCGCCCTCTTGGTGCTCGGGGCACCGGAGTGGACCTCCATCTCCGTCTCCATTGCTGGGATCGCGCGGCCTGCGAGCACCGCTTTATGTGGCATGGATCTGGACAGTCCAATAAAGAGGGTGTGGCTAGGGTTTGGAGACGCCATCCATCCTCCTTAAATAGCTGGAGACTGGCCTCGGGCGACGAGCCAGACTAGTGTCACCGGAGGAGACGTCCGTCAGACCCTTGGGTTTCCGTAGCGGCGCCACGTGGCGTTCACACCCGAATAGGTGGAGACGCCCATTGAAACGTTGGGTTTCCGCAATCAACGCACGAACGTGGCTCGGCGTAAAACACAAGCATGCCTCCCTCAGCATCCCGACCGTGCATGTCCTGGTAATATAGTCAACGGATGCATTTGGAACACAAAGAGACACGGAGGTGACTCTGGATAATTACAGGTCATGCGTTTGTGAGTTTGACAACCATGCCTGTGACCTGAAACACTCACACACAAAAAGTCATCTTCGTGCGTAAAGGATCGTGACGCTACTAAACATATAAAGTCACCTTCGTGCATTTGAGTTAAAAATCTTACAACGAAAACAATTGTAACAAGGACAGTCGCCCGATTCTATTAGGTTTCCGTAATAAACGCACAAACGTGACTCCGGGTAAGAACAAACCATGCCTCCGTGGGCTGGACGTCCGTGCCTCTCCTTTTGACCGAGTCCACCGACTCATTCGGAATACAATCAGAAAACCTTTGTGCGTGACTCTATATAATAGCACGCCATGCCTTTGAGGGCTGTATGCCCGTGCTTGGTACCCTTGACACTGAAACACAGATAGCCACGAACGTCGACGCCTTTATCAAGAAAGAAGCGTGACGCAACTCGGTATTGAACCGTGTCTGTATGGATTTCACGTCTGTGCTTTCAAATACAAGGAAATAAGCTTTTAAAAACAGCGTCTCTTATATAGGCAATTCCATGCCTCACAGAGTAAACGCCCGTGGCTGTGCGTAAGACAAAGGTTCAGTTCTGTGGGCTAGACGCCCGTGCATCTCTGTCTAGTCGATTCTCACAGGCGAGCATGACTCTATGTAATACCATCGACCATGCGCAATAAACGCATGATTGTGACCCTGCCTAATACTAAAGTATGCCTCCATGGGCTTCTCGTCCGTGCCTCTCCGTTTGAACGAGTCGACTGAATCATTCGGAACACAAACACAAGCGAACATGACTCTATATAATACCACACGATGCCTCTGTGGATTTGACGCCTGTGCCTGTGACCCTAATGACTGAAACACAGAGAGTCACAAACGTACATAACCGTGGCTGTAGAGAGTGCTAGCCCATGCCTTCGTGGGCGTCACGTGCGTGCCTCTCCTTCCTACCGAGTCCACCGTGCTTCCGGCGTCGAACAGATTCTTCTAGTGAATGTGTGACGTAAATAATTAAAGCACTGAGGGGCACGCCCGTGCCTAGTCTACGTGTGCAACAGTGCATTTCGTACCTTGAAAGCCGTGGTTGTATTTAATGTTTCAAGCACCCACCTACCATTGACTTGCTACGAGTAGTACTTAACCCGGGCCCTCCTGTCAAAAAGAAAAAAAGAAGAAGTAATTAATCTGGACCCCTCCGCTCCTCGTCGTGGGTACTTAAGTCGTTTCATGGATTGACAGGCTGTAGTCCATTTCTCCAGATCCACCGTCTATCCAGATCCACGCCACATATAGCGGCGCTCGCAGGCGGCGCGATCCTGGCAATGGAGACGGAGATGGAGGTCTACTCCGGTGCCCCGAGCACCAAGAGTGCGAGGCTCGCGCCACCGGCGACGCCTTCCTCTGGTGGTTTGGCAGTAGCGGCTGGAAGCGCCGAGGGTGCGCCTACTGGATTCGAGGATTAGGAAGAGCAGTCTGACCCGGACTGCATCAGCGAGCTCCCGGACGGTGTCCTCGGTGAGATCATCTCCCGTCTATCCACTAAGGAAGGCGTTTGCACTCAAATCCTCGCACGTCGGTGGCGTCCTTTATGGCGCACCGCTCCTCTCAATCTCAACTGCAGTGAGATCCCTGTCGGTCGTCTTTTTAAGCCCCTAGAAATAGTTCATATCGACGTACTGTCCATGCTCCTCAGTAAGGATGTCATTCGCATTAGATATTTTGGAACTCGGTGTAGTTTTCAACCTGACGTTGATGGTTTGTGCCTTCCGGAAGACATCCTCTCCGGTCATGGGGGCACAGTTCATCGTCTCTGCATTCCGGCGTGCTACCTCCACTGTAGACCCTCTACAATTGACGCCTGGCTTCGATCCCCAAGACTGAAGAATCTCCAGGTTATCGAGTTCTATTACATGTTCCCACGTTTCGTGAGAAAAACCATCACACTACCACACGAAATCTCTTCGTCCGCGCCCTCACCACCGACTTCCATGTTGTTGTTTTCCTCCTCACTGCACACCGTCACATTTGCTCTTTGCCAGATACCTGATAAGTATGCACGATCATTTAAACTTCCACTCCTCAAGAGGCTTTCGTTTTTGGAAGTTGATATATCAGATGTCTCACTGCAAAGCATAATCAACCATGGTTGCCCTACCCTCGAGTGGCTCCTGCTTGTTTGCAATAACTTGGACCACTGCATCAGAATAAACTCAGGCAAAGTTGAAGTCATCTGTATCCTTTGTGAGAATGGTGAACTCGTTGTTGAGGATGCGCCCTCACTTAAACGATTGATTCACGATATTCAGAGCCGGCACTTGCAGATAACTGTCTTTTCTGGACCTAAACTTGAGTGTCTGGGTAATTTTTATGAAGGATTTCCTGAATCTAAGATTGTTTTTGGCTCTACAGTTATCGAGGTACTCACCTTTTGCACTATACTCTTTAGCTGCATTTGTTGCAGTGCCGAAGTTTCATGTCATGCAACCTTTTATCCAGCTAATTTTATGATATGTGCTTGACGCAGGCTTTGTCTGTAGTTAGCCTATCAATGGCGGTTCAATCTGTGAAGACCCTGCTTATCCACATGTCATTAAATCTGAACAAGGTTGTTGCCTTGATGCGATGCTTTCCTAGCCTAGAGAACCTGTTTATCGAGGTAATGATTTCCAAACACATTGAAAGCACATACAATGCATAGCGTACTATATTGGAGGCCTCTATCTCCCTTTGTAGTCCTCGAGTATTCGCACTCTTCATGCATTTTCAGGGAGGAGTATGCCACGAGGAAAGTGTAACAAATAAGTGGCGCCGCAAGCACCGGGTGTTTCTCAAACAACATGACATTCGCCTGAAGACAGTAACGCTGGAAAATATGTACACTACAACAAAAACATTGAATTTGCAACGTTCCTTGTTCGGAACGCAAAGGAGTTAGAGAGTATGAGGCTTAAGTTTCTCTCCCCCCAGACAACATCACTGAAGGATTTTATGAACATCAAGAAGAGGTGCTTCAATGGGGCCACAAGGCTTCTAGACGTGCTCGTCTTATATTGTCAGGGTATTGTAGGCATATGAACTTGGATTTAAAAGTACACATCTGGACAAACCAGTGTCCAATCATGGATTTGCCGGATCCATTGACCTGTGAATGTTGAAAACGGTTATCCGGCTGTCAGAGATAGGTGTTGTTGCGTGCTTTCCAGTTTGGACTTCCAGCTTGTACTTTATCCACTATCTGTAAGGTTGTCAGGAACTTGTTTTTGTGTTCTTCAGCCGTGAAGCAACTCACAAGCTCAAAAAACTATCAAGTTTTCATGTTTTTGTGCACCATCTGTAAGTTTGGATTTCCTTTTGTGAATAGAGCGAGCGACTAAAATCATCTGGAACACGCAGTCACGTGTGATGTGACGGCCGTGCCTCTCCAAATAACTCGTTAGCTGAAATATTTTACAATACAGAGGCGTTCGTGCCTCTTGTACCTGTAAGACTGTGCGTCTGTTATCACTACACGACACTTCCTTTGTGTATGTCCGTGACTCTGTGGTGAACTTTTGGGTGGAAACATGCTGCACAGTCTAGAACATAGTGTCTTGTAGAACCATGACAGTGTTGTTTCTGCAAATCGAGATGTGCTTGTCGTGGAACCGCTGTGCTTGTGCTTTGTTTAAAAGCGTGTCGTTGCTAGCTTCGCAAATTAGCAGTTAGCGACACCCTCCTGTATAAAGCACGCAACTCTCTCACCACGGCTCACCCTCCATATTCTTCTACTTCGATCCAACTACCTGGCCATCAGAGCAAGAGCGAGACGGTGAGAGATCGGCCATGGAGGCGATTCAAGCGACCACCGTACGTCTTATTGAGGTGGTCAGGGAGAGCAACCCGCAGCCCAACGCACTGCAGTGCCTCCAGGGGCTGCTCATGTCCGCCACGGCGTGTTCCTTCTTCGACGCCAGCTTCGCCGCCTGGCTCAAGGGTGCACTGGAAGACTTCATCCACAAGTTCAGCTTCGCCAACAGCAAGGTGAAGGACCTGACTGCTCGCCTCCATTCCATGCGTCACCTCCGTAAAGGCCGACCCTCCACCTCGGCTTCCGCGACCTGGCTCGCCAGCCTCCATGGGAACGATCTCTTCCGCGCGCTGATGGCTCTGCAGCTCCCGGTCGGCACGCCGCCGGAGGACCACCTGGAGGTCGCTCTCGCCGCGCAGCGCCTCATCATGCATGATGACATCGACAAGTTCAGCCAGATCTACGGACAGATTGTTTACGAGGACACCTGCAGCGCCGTCCACGAGGCGACCATGGCGGCCTACTTCGACCACAGGCAAACTTTGGCGAAGCTCGTTCAGGAGCACATCCACCTCGCCGACGCCGCCCCCACTTCTCGTCCAACGTCTGGACCATCAAGGGCACAAGCCCGGGCGCCTTGATTAGGTCCTTGCCTTGGCTCTCCGTTCATTTGCTGCAAGCCACATCCCACATGCTTGGAGGCAAGTTCTATATATTTATGCTAGCTACTACTACTTTTGTGTTTTCAGTGACCCAGTCGATCTGTCATGATCAGGACTTCTATTTATTGTGTGTGTTCTACTATAAATTTGAGTCTAATATTGTATGCTTGTCATTAAGTTCCATTATTAATTAATACCATCGATCGTTTACTATTACCAACTTAGTTTATCTGTTGTAGTCCACTTTTTATGCATCTCTCTATATGCGTGTGCATGTATAACCTACTTCATTTCTGATGATGTTAATCAATATGCCTCCTCGTGCCTCTTGTACCTGTAAGACTGTGCATCTGTTATCACTGCACGGCACTTCCTCTGTGTATGTCCGTGACCCTGTGGTGAACGTTTGGGTGGAAAAATGCTGCATAGCCTAGAACATAGCGTCCTGTAGAACCACGACGGTGCTGTTTCTGCAAATCGAGACGTTCTTGTGCTTTGTTTAAAAGCGTGCCGTCGCTAGCTTCGCAAATTACTATAGAACCATGACAGTGTTGTTTCTGCAAATCGAGACGTGCTTGTCGTGGAACCGCCGTGCTTGTGCTTTGTTTAAAAGCGTGTCGCCGCTAGCTTCGCAAACTAGCAGTTAGCGGCACCCTCTTGTATAAAGCATGCAACTCTCTCACCACGGCTCACCCTCCATCTTCTTCTACTCCGATCCAACTACCTGGCCATCAGAGCAAGAGCGAGACGGTGAGAGATCGGCCATGGAGGCGATTCAGGCGACCACCGTACGTCTTATCGAGGTGGTCAGGGAGAGCAACCCGCAGCCTTCTCATCCATAAGATCGTACAACCTCGTGGATATCACCGTCTGAATGAGTCGACTGAATCATTCGGAACAAAAACACAAGTGAACATGACTATATAATACCACACGATGCCTTTGTGGATTTGACGCCCATGCCTGTGACCCTAATCACTGAAACACAGAAAGCAACGTACGTACACGGCACAAGTCACGAACGTACATAACCGTGGCTACAGTGACTTCAAGCCCGTGCTTTTAAAAAACGCGCCCCAGCGGTGACATCTGCAATTATGTCTCGATACGTACACGGTTCTCATATAGGAAATTCCATGCCTCACAGAGTAAACGCCCGTGGTTGTGCGTAAGACAAAGGTTCAGTTCCGTGGGCTAGACGCCCGTGCATCTCCGTCTGGTCGAGTCTCACAGGCGAGCATGACTCTATGTAATACCATCGACCATGCGCAATAAATGCATGATTGTGACCCTGCCTAATACTAAAGTATGCCTCCATGGGCTTCTCGTCCGTGCCTCGCCGTCTGAACGAGTCGACTGAATCATTCGGAACACAAACACAAGCGAACATGACTCTATATAATACCACACGATGCCTCTGTGGATTTGACGCCTGTGCCTGTGACCATAATGACTGAAACACAGAGAGTCACAAATGTACATAACCGTGGCTGAAGTGACTTCAAGCCCGTGCTTTTAAAAAACGCGCGCCAGCGGTGACATCTGCAATTATGTCCCTGCACTGTGCCTCATCCTCGTTTTTTTTTTCTGAGATCTTCTCCTCCTCCTCTGTTAAGCTCTTGCGTTTTTTGTACGTGCGCAGTGAAGACCTAACCTAAGTGTCTATCTCGTGTTTGGTTTGTGCAGTAAACGCTCGAACGTGACTCTGCCTAATACTGAAGTATGCCTCCATGGGCTTCTCGTCCGTGCCTCTCCGTCTAAACGAGTCGAACGGAATCATCCGAAAAACAGACACAAGCAAACATGACTATATAATACCACACGATGCCTTTGTGGATTGATGCCCGTGTCTACGACCCTTATCACTGAAATACAGAAAGTCACAAATGCACATAACCGTGGCTGCAGAGACTTCAAGCCCGTCCAGCTAATGAAATGTACGGTTTGCGCAATAAACGCATGAACGTGACTCTGCCTAATACTAAAGTATGCCTCCATGGGCTTCTCGTAGTGCCTCTTCCAGATCCACCTCACCGAACACTGGCCGTAGGCGGCGCCACCGCAGCAATGGAGGTGGAGATGGAATGCGCTGCTCGTAGTACCAAGAGGTCGAGAGTGGCTCCGCCGGCGACGCCGCCTTCTCGTGGTGTGCTTGTCGTCGGAGCGGAAGGAAGCGCCGACCGTGCTCCCTCTCGATCCGTGAGCATGACTCCATGTAATACCACCGACCATGCCTTTGAGCATTTTATGCCCGTGCCTGTGACCCTTAACATTGAAACACAGACAACCACGATGTCCACGCCTTTATCAAACAATATATGTAACATCAAGAAAGAAGCGTGACGCAGCTCAATACGGAACCGTGTCCGTAGGGAGTTCACGTCCGTACTTTTAAATCGAAGGAAATAAACTTTTAAAAACAGGCTATCTCCCATAGGTCATTCCGTGCCTCACAGAGTAAACGCCACTGACCATGCCTTTGAGCGTTTTATGCCCGTGCCTGTGACCCGAAACACCGAAACAAAGAAAGGCATGAACGTCCACGCCTTCATGAGTGCACAAGTGATACGTCTCCGTCGTATCTATAATTTTTGATTGTTCCATGCCAATATTATGCAACTTTCATATACTTTTGGCAACTTTTTATATTATTTTTGGGACTAACATATTGATCCAGTGCCCAGTGCCAGTTCCAGTCTGTTGCATGTTTTATGTTTCGCAGAAACCCCATATCAAACGGAATCCAAACGGGGTAAAAACGGACGGAGAATATTTTCAGAATATTTGAAAAATATGGGAGGAAGAATCAACGCGAAACGGTGTCCGAGGGAGGCACGAGGCAGGGGGGCGCGCCCCACCCCCCTGGGCGCGCCCCGGACCCTCGTGGTCCACCCGTAAGGCGGTTGATGTCCTTCTTCGGCCACAAGAAAGCTAATTTTTAGGAAAAAATCACGGCAAAGATTTCAGTCCAATCGGAGTTACGGATCTCCATATATATACGAAACGGTGAAAGGGCAGCAAAAGAGAACGCAGAAACAGAGAGAGACAGAGAGATATATCCAATCTCGGAGGGGCTCTCGCCCCTCCTATGCCATGGAGGCCAAGGACCAGAGGGGAAACCCTTCTCCCATCTAGGGAGGAGGTCAAGGAAGAAGAAGAAGAAGGGGGGCCCCTCTCCCCCTCGCTTCCGGTGGCGCCGGAGTGCCACCGGGGGCCATCATCATCACCGCAATCTTCACCAACAACTTCACTGCCATCATCACCAACTCTTCCCCCCTCTATGCAGCGGTGTAACCTCTCTCTTACCCACTGTAATCTCTACTTAAACATGGTGCTCAACGCTATATATTATTTCCCAATGATGTATGGATATCTTATGATGTTTGAGTAGATCCGTTTTGTCCTATGGGTTATTTGATGATCAAGATTGGTTTGAGTTGCATGTTTTATTATTGGTGCTGTCCTATGGTCCTCTTCGTGTCGCGCAACCGTGAGGGATCCCCGCTATAGGGTTTGCAATATGTTCATGATTTGCTTATGGTGGGTGGCGTGAGTGACAGAAGCACAGACCCGAGTAAGTAGGTTGTTTGCGTATGGGATAAAGGGGACTTGATACTTTAATGCTATGGTTGGGTTTTACCTTAATGATCTTTAGTAGTTGCGGATGCTTGCTAGAGTTCCAATCATAAGTGCATATGATCCAAGTAGAGAAAGTATGTTAGCTTATGCCTCTCCCTCAAATAAAATTGCAATAATGATTACCGGTCTAGTTATCGATTTCCTAGGGACAAAGAACTTTCTCGTGACAAAAAGCCCTCTACTAAAACTAATTTAGTTGTGTCTTTACCTAAACAGCCCCTACTTTTTATTTACGTGCTCTTTATATTCTTGCAAACCTATCCAAAAACACCTACAAGCACTTCTAGTTCCATACTTGTTCTAGGTAAAGCGAACGTCAAGCGTGCGTAGAGTTGTATCGGTGGTCGATAGAACTTTAGGGAATATTTGTTCTACCTTTAGCTCCTCGTTGGGTTCGACACTCTTACTTATCGAAAGAGGCTACAATTGATCCCCTATACTTGTGGGTTATCAACAAGACATGACTGTAGCTGGTACAAAGAACCTTGGCTACAGAGACTTCACGTCCATGTTATTAAAAACAGCGTCTCTCGAATGGGCCATTACGTTAATGTTCACATATGTACCCATAAACTTGGAATGAACGTGACCCAGGAAAGCAAAACACATTTGTTATCAAAGTTACTGACGACACGAGGTAACACAAGACAAAATAAGAAACTTTCAATGCACTGCTTAATAGCTTCAGATACGACGATCAGGGTCGCTGTTGTCTACTTAGTCCGGCGAGACTTCTTTTTTGGTTGCTTGGTGCGAAGTTCCTCTATCTATTTTTTCATAACGTATGATTCCAGCTTCAGCTTGTCGCGCTGAAGGACGAGCTGCGCTTTCTCATCCATAAGACGTGCAATGGTGGCTTTGTTCTCCTCGTCCAACTTCGTGGCTATCTCCACGAGATCCTCGAGCATGTTCTGCACTTGGACAAAGCAGAAGGTGTCAGATTGATGGCAGGACGCACCCTCATCAACTTTGGAGGAAGCTCACCACAATGATCCATGTTTCACAACTAAATCAAGTAGCCGAAAGAAAGAAAAACGAATGAAGCCGAAGCAGAGCGAACTTACAGATGAGCAAGCCTCGCCAGCCGAGATCTCCTCCTGCAACTGGACACAGCGCTCTGGAGTAGTCTCCTTCTGCACAGCCGTGGCTGAGAGTGTCAGGATAGAGAACAGCAAGATGACTGGATGGCCTGGAGGTGGACAAAAGGAGGAAGGGGATGTGGCTAGGGTTTCGAGACTCCGTCTGGCTTATTCACGTTTCACAACTAAATCAAGTAGCCAAAGGAAAGGAAAAACGAATGAAGCAGAAGCAGAGTGAACTTACAGATGAGGAACCCTCGCCAGCCTGGATATCCTGCAGTATCTGGACACTGGGTTCCGCAGTAGTCTCCTCCTGACCAGCCATGGCAGAGAGGGTCAGGATAGAGAGCAGCAAGAGGAATGGATGGCCTGGCGGCGGGCAGAGGGGGGAAGAGTGTGTGGCTAGGGTTTTGAGACTCCGTTCGTCCGCCTTAAATAGCCGGAGCTTGGCCTCGGGCGACGAGCTAGACCGACGTCACCGGAGGAGACGTCCGTCGGACCCTTTGGTTTCCGTGGCGGCGCCCGTCGAAACGTTGGGTTTCCGCAATCAACGCACGAACGTGGCTCCGCGTAAAACACAAGCATGCCTCCCTAGGCATACCGACCGTGCCTGTCCTGGTAATATAGTCAACGGATGCATTTGGAACACAAAGAGACACGAAGGTGACTCTGGATAATTACAGGTCATGCGTTTGTGGGCTTGACAGCCGTGCCTGTGACCTGAAACACTGACACACAGAAAGTCGTCTTCATGCGTAAAGGACTGTGACGCTACTAAACATATAAAGTCACCTTCGTGCATTTGTGGGCTTGACAACCGTGCCTGTGACCTGAAACACTGACACACAGAAAGTCGTCTTCATGCGTAAAGGATCATGACGCTACTAAACATATAAAGTCGCCTTCGTGCATTTGAGTTAAAATCTTACAACGAAAACAATTGTAACAAGGACAGTCGCCCGATTCTCTTAGGTTTCCGTAATAAACGCACAAACGTGACTCCGAGTAAGAACAAACTATGCCTCCGTGGGCTTGATGTCCATGCCTCTCCTTTTGACCGAGCCCACCGACTCATTCGGAATACAATCAGAAAACCTTTGTGCGTGACTCTATATAATAGCACGCCATGCCTTTGAGGGCTGTATGCCCGTGCTTGTGACCCTTGACACTAAAACACAGACAGGCACGAACGTTGACGCCTTTATCAAGAAAGAAGCGTGACACAATTCAGTACGGAACCGTGTCTATATGGACTGCACGTCCGTGCTCTTAAATACAAGGAAATAAGCTTTTAAAAACAACGTCTCTCTTATAGGCCAATCCGTGCCTCACAGAGTAAATGTTCGTGGTTGTGCATAAGACAAAGGTTCATCTCCGTGGGCTAAACGACCGTGCATCTTCGTCTGATAGAGTCACAGGCTAGCGTGACTCTATGTAATACCACCGACCATGCCTTTGAGCGCTTCATGCCCGTGCCTGTGACCCGAAACACTGAATCAAGGATGAGGCGGCTGCCGCGGGTTTCCGCTATAAACGCACGAACGTGACCCCACGTAAAATGCAAGCATGCCTGTCTGGGCCGCCATACCGTGCCTCTCCTGGTGATAGAGTCAACAGAATCATTTGGAACACAAAGAGACACGAACGTGACTCTGGATAATAACAGGTCAATGCATTTTTGGGCTTGACAACCGTGCCTGTGACCTGAAACACTAACACACAGAAAGTCGCCTTCATGCGTAAAGGACCATGACGCTACTAAACATAGAAAGTCGCCCTTCTGCATTCGAGTTAAAATCTTACAACGAAAACAATTGTAACACGGACAGTCGGCTGTCACTCTGCAGCACTTAATGACAGTAACGTTGCACTGCAGAGAAGCATGGTGTATGTACAACCTGCTCTTGCTACTCCGATCGACGAACGTGCCTCTATGGCATGCAGGGTAGTGCTCCCCTATTCTAAAAGGTTGTGCCTCGTTTCCTTCCTCAAACAGGAAGAAATAATTTCAATATTTATTATTTTGTAGGGGAAATACTATCAATATTAATAATATACTTGTTCTCCAACCGCCCCTTCGATCCTGTTAAGATTAATTAACATGGTAATTAAGGGATTAATTCCCGCTTGTAACGGCGGTTGCTTTCTGCAATCGCGTCGGTTCCGTCCGAACCGACGCCCCCTGAAAACGCATGTTCCAGTGATATATATAGCACTTCATCTAATGCAAAGAGAGGAGTTCGATCGTTTGTTCTTTTCGATCCTGAACGGATCCCTCCACTCTTCTCCCCTTCCCTCCTGTCCCAGTTACGTTTCGATGGGTGTCTCCTCGTATTCGGGTGTGAACGCCACGTGGCGCCGCTCCAGAAACCCAAGGGTCCGACGGGCATCCCCTCCGGCGACGCCGCTCTAGCTCGTCGCCCGAGGCCAGGCTCGGGCTATTTAAGCCGGACGGAGTCTCGAAACCCTAGCCACACCCTATTCCTTAGTCTTTTCAGATCCACGCCACATATAGCGGCGCTCGCAGGCGGCGCGTGTTGGAAATATGCCCTAGAGGCAATAATAAATGGTTATTATTATATTTCTTTGTTCATGGTAATTGTCTATTGTTCATGCTATAATTGTGTTATCCGGAAATCGTAATGCATGTGTGAATACATAGACCACAACGTGTCCCTAGTAAGCCTCTAGTTGACTAGCTCATTGATCAACAGATAGTCATGGTTTCCTGACTATGGACATTGGATGTCATTGATAACGGGATCACATCATTATGAGAATGATGTGATGGACAAGACCCAATCCTAAGCATAGCTCAAAGATCGTGTAGTTCGTTTGCTAGAGCTTTTCCAATGTCAAGTATCTTCTCCTTAGACCATGAGATCGTGCAACTCCCGGATACCGTAGGAGTACTTTGGGTGTGCCAAACGTCACAACATAACTGGGTGACTATAAAGGTACACTACGGGTATCTCCGAAAGTGTCTGTTGGGTTGGCACGGATCGAGACTGGGATTTGTCACTCCGTATGACGGAGAGGTATCTCTGGGCCCACTCGGTAATGCATCATCATAATGAGCTCAATTTGACTAAGGAGTTAGTCACGGGATCATGCATTGCGGTATTAGTAAAGAGACTTGCCGGTAACGAGATTGAACAAGGTATTGGGATACCGACGATTGAATCTCGGGCAAGTAACATACCGATTGACAAAGGGAATTGTATACGGGATTGATTGAATCCTTGACATCGTGGTTCATCCGATGAGATCATCGTGGAACATGTGGGAGCCAACATGGGTATCCAGATCCCGCTGTTGGTTATTGACCGGAGAGGCGTCTCGGTCATGTCTGCATGTCTCCCGAACCCGTAGGGTCTACACACTTAAGGTTCGGTGATGCTAGGGTTGTAGAGATATGAGTATGCGGAAACCCGAAAGTTATTCGGAGTCCCGGATGAGATCCCGGACGTCACTAGGAGTTCCGGAATGGTCCGGAGGTGAAGAATTATATATAGGAAGTCCAGTTTCGGCCACCGGGAAAGTTTCGGGGGTTATCGGTATTGTACCGGGACCACCGGAAGGGTCCCGGGGATCCACCGTGTGGGGTCACCTATCCCGGAGGGCCCCATGGGCTGAAGTGGGAAGGGAACCAGCCCTTAGTGGGCTGGGGCGCCCCCATGGGCCTCCCCCCTGCGCCTAGGGTTGGAAACCCTAGGGTGGGGGGGCGCCCCACTTGACTTGGGGGGGGGGGGAGTTTCCCCCCCTTGGCCGCCGCCCCCCCCATAGGTGGGTTCTTGGCCGGCGCCCCCCCTCCCAGGGGGCCTATATAAAGGGGGGGAGGGAGGGAAGCAATAACACAGCCCTTGGCGCCTCCCTCCTCCCCTGCAACACCTCTCCCTCTCGTAGAAGTTTGGCGAAGCCCTGCCGAGATCCCGCTACATCCACCACCACGCCGTCGTGCTGCTGGATCTCCATCAACCTCTCCTTCCCCCTTGCTAGATCAAGAAGGAGGAGACGTCGCTGCTCCGTACGTGTGTTGAACGCGGAGGTGCCGTCCGTTCGGCACTCGGTCATCGGTGATTTGGATCACGGCGAGTACGACTCCATCAACCCCGGTCATTGGAACGCTTCCGCTCGCGATCTACAAGGGTATGTAGATGCACTCCTTTCCCCTCGTTGCTAGTATACTCCATAGATGGATCTTGGTGATGCGTAGGAAATTTTAAAATTCTGCTACAATCCCCAACAGTGGCATCATGAGCCAGGCCTATGCGTAGTTACTATGCACGAGTAGAACACAAAGCAGTTGTGGGTGTAGATGTTGCCAATTCTTCTTGCCGCTACTAGTCTTATCTTGTTTCGGTGGTATTGTGGGATGAAGCGGCCCGGACCGACCTTACACGTACGCTTACGTGAGACAGGTTCCACCGACTGACATGCACTAGTTGCATAAGGTGGCTAGTGGGTGTCTGTCTCTCCCACTTTAGTCGGAACGGATTCGATGAAAAGGGTCCTTATGAAGGGTAAATAGAAATTGGCATATCACGTTGTGGTTTTACGTACGTAAGAAACGTTCTTGCTAGAAACCTATACAAGCCACGTAAAAACTTGCAACAACAATTAGAGGACGTCTAACTTGTTTTTGCAGCATGTGCTATGTGATGTGATATGGCCAGAAGATGTGATGAATGATATATGTGATGTATGAGATTGATCATATTCTTGTAATAGGAATCACGACTTGCATGTCGATGAGTATGACAACCGGCAGGAGCCATAGGAGTTGTCTTTATTATTTTGTATGACCTGCGTGTCATTGAATAACGCCATGTAAATTACTTTACTTTATTGCTAAACGCGTTAGCCATAGAAGTAGAAGTAACCGTTGGCGTGACAACTTCATGAAGACACGATGATGGAGATCATGGTGTCATGCCGGTGACAAAGATGATCATGGCGCCCCAAAGATGGAGATCAAAGGAGCAAAATGATATTGGCCATATCATGTCACTATTTGATTGCATGTGATGTTTATCATGTTTTGCATCTTATTTGCTTAGAATGACGGTATTAAGTAAGATGATCCCTTATGATAATTTCAAGAAAGTGTTCCCCCTAACTGTGCACCGTTGCCAAGGTTCGTTGTTTCAAAGCACCACGTGATGATCGGGTGTGATAGATTCTAACGTTCGCATACAACGGGTGTTGACGAGCCTAGCATGTACAGACATGGCCTCGGGACACACGCAATACACTTAGGTTGACTTGACGAGCCTAGCATGTACAGACATGGCCTCGGAACACGGAGGACCGAAAGGTCGAGCATGAGTCGTATAGAAGATACGATCAACATGGAGATGTTCACCGATCTTGACTAGTCCGTCTCACGTGATGATCGGACACGGCCTAGTTAACTCGGATCATGTTTCACTTAGATGACTAGAGGGATGTCTATCTGAGTGGGAGTTCATTGAGTAATTTGATTAGATGAACTTAATTATCATGAACTTAGTCTAAAATCTTTACAAGATGTCTTGTAGATCAAATGGCCCACGTTGTCCTCAACTTCAACGCGTTCCTAGAGAAAACCAAGCTGAAAGATGATGGCAGCAACTATACAGACTGGGTTCGGAACCTGAGGATCATCCTCATAGCTGCCAAGAAAGATTATGTCCTAGAAGCACCACTAGGTGAAGCACCAATCCCAGAGAACCAAGACGTTATGAACGCTTGGCAATCACGTGCTGATGATTACTCCCTCGTTCAGTGCGGCATGCTTTACAGCTTAGAACCGGGTCTCCAAAAGCGTTTTGAGAAACATGGAGCATATGAGATGTTCGAAGAGCTGAAAATGGTTTTCCAAGCTCATGCCCGGGTCGAGAGATATGAAGTCTCCGACAAGTTCTTCAGCTGCAAAATGGAGTAAAATAGTTCTGTTAGTGAGCACATACTCAGAATGTCTGGGTTACACAACCGCTTGTCTCAGCTGGGAGTTAATCTCCCGGATGACGCGGTCATTGACAGAATCCTTCAGTCGCTTCCACCAAGCTACAAGAGCTTTGTGATGAACTTCAATATGCAGGGGATGGAAAAGACCATTCCTGAGGTATATTCGATGCTGAAATCAGCGGAGGTGGAGATCAGAAAAGAACATCAAGTGTTGATGGTGAATAAAACCACTAAGTTCAAGAAGGGCAAGGGTAAGAAGAACTTCAAGAAGGACGGCAAGGGAGTTGCCGCGCCCGGTAAGCCAGTTACTGGGAAGAAGCCAAGGAATGGACCCAAGCCTGAGACTGAGTGCTTTTATTGCAAGGGAAGTGGGCACTGGAAGCGGAACTGCCCCAAATACTTAGCGGACAAGAGGGCCGGCAACACCAAAGGTATATGTGATATACATGTAATTGATGTGTACCTTACCAGTACTCGTAGTAGCTCCTGGGTATTTGATACCGGTGCGGTTGCTCATATTTGTAACTCAAAACAGGAACTGCGGAATAAACGGAGACTGGCAAAGGACGAGGAGACGATGCGCGTCGGGAATGGTTCCAAGGTTGGTGTGATCGCCGTCGGCACGCTACCTGTGCATCTACCTACGGGATTAGTTTTAAACCTCAATAATTGTTATTTAGTGCCAGCTTTAAGCATGAACATTGTATCTGGATCTCGTTTAATTCGATATGGCTACTCATTTAAATCTGAGAATAATGGTTGTTCTATTTATATGAGAGATATGTTTTATGGTCATGCCCCGCTGGTCAATGGTTTATTCTTGATGAATCTCGAACGTGATGTTACACATATTCATAGTGTTAATACCAAAAGATGTAAAGTTGATAACGATAGTCCCACATACTTGTGGCACTGCCGCCTTGGTCACATTGGTGTCAAGCGCATGAAGAAGCTCCATGCAGATGGACTTTTGGAGTCTCTTGATTACGAATCATTTGACACGTGCGAACCATGCCTCATGGGTAAGATGACCAAGACTCCGTTCTCCGGAACAATGGAGCGAGCAACCAACTTATTGGAAATTATACATACCGATGTGTGCGGTCCAATGAGTGTTGAGGCTCGCGGAGGATATCGTTATGTTCTCACTCTCACTGATGACTTAAGTAGATATGGGTATGTCTACCTAATGAAACACAAGGAATTTCAGAGTGAGGTTGAGAATCAATGTGACAGGAAAATAAAATTCTTACGATCAGATCGTGGTGGAGAATATTTAAGTCACGAATTTAGTGCGCACTTAAGGAAATGTGGAATCGTTTCACAACTCACGCCGCCTGGAACACCTCAGCGAAATGGTGTGTCCGAACGTTGTAATCGCACTCTATTGGATATGGTGCGATCTATGATGTCTCTTACCGATTTACCGCTCTCATTTTGGGGCTATGCTTTAGAGACTGCCGCATTCACTTTAAATAGGGCTCCGTCGAAATCCATTGAGACGACACCGTATGACTTATGGTTTGGGAAGAAACCTAAGCTGTCGTTTCTAAAAGTTTGGGGATGCGATGCTTATGTCAAGAAACTTCAACCTGAAAAGCTCGAACCCAAGTCGGAGAAATGCATCTTCATAGGATACCCTAAGGAAACTATTGGGTATACCTTCTACCTCAGATCCGAAGGCAAGATCTTTGTTGCCAAGAACGGGTCCTTTCTGGAGAAAGAGTTTCTCTCGAAAGAATTAAGTGGGAGGAAAGTGGAACTTGATGAGGTGATAGTCACCCCTTCCGAACCGGAAAGTAGTGCAGCGCGGGAAGATGTTCTGTGGTGCCTACACCGACTGGGGAGGAAGTTAATGATGACGATCATGAAGCTTCGGATCAAGTTACTACTGAACTTCATAGGTCCACAAGGACACGTTCCGCACCAGAGTGGTACGGCAACCCTGTCCTGGAAATCATGTTGTTAGACAACGGTGAACCTTCGAACTATGAAGAAGCGATGGCGGGCCCGGATTCCGACAAATGGCTAGGAGCCATGAAATCCGAGATAGGATCCATGTATGAAAACGAAGTATGGACTTTGACTGACTTGCCCGATGATCGGCGAGCCATAGAAAATAAATGGATCTTTAAGAAGAAGACAGACGCGGATGGTAATGTGACCATCTATAAGGCTCGACTTGTCGCTAAGGGTTATCGACAAGTTCAAGGGGTTGACTACGATGAGACTTTCTCACCCGTAGCGAAGCTGAAGTCCGTCCGAATCATGTTAGCAATTGCCGCATACTATGATTATGAGATATGGCAGATGGACGTCAAAACGGCATTCCTTAATGGCTTCCTTAAGGAAGAATTGTATATGATGCAGCCGGAAGGTTTTGTCGATCCTAAGAATGCTAACAAAGTATGCAAGCTCCAGCGCTCAATCTACGGGCTGGTGCAAGCATCTCGGAGTTGGAACATTCGCTTTGATGAGATGATCAAAGCATTTGGGTTTACACAGACTTATGGAGAAGCCTGTGTTTACAAGAAAGTGAGTGGGAGCTCTGTAGCATTTCTCTTATTGTATGTGGATGACATACTATTGATGGGAAATGATATAGAATTCTTGGAAAGTATAAAGGCCTATTTGAATAAGTGTTTTTCAATGAAGGACCTTGGACAAGCTGCTTATATATTAGGCATCAAGATCTATAGAGATAGATCAAGACGCCTCATTGGTCTTTCACAGAGTACGTACCTTGACAAGATATTGAAGAAGTTCAATATGGATCAGTCCAAGAAGGGGTTCTTGCCTGTATTGCAAGGTGTGCAATTGAGCACGACTCAATGCCCGACCACGGCAGAAGATAGAGAAAAGATGAGTGTCATCCCCTATGCCTCGGCCATAGGGTCTATTATGTATGCCATGCTGTGTACCAGACCTGATGTAAACCTTGCCGTAAGTTTGGTAGGAAGGTACCAAAGTAATCCCGGCATGGAACACTGGACAGCGGTCAAGAATATCCTGAAGTACCTGAAGAGGACTAAGGATATGTTTCTCGTTTATGGAGGTGACGAAGAGCTCGTCGTAAAGGGTTACGTCGACGCTAGCTTCGACACAGATCTGGATGACTCGAAGTCACAAACCGGATACATGTATATTTTGAATGGAGGAGCAGTAAGCTGGTGCAGTTGCAAGCAAAGCGTCGTGGCGGGATCTACATGTGAAGCGGAGTACATGGCAGCCTCGGAGGCAGCACAGGAAGCAGTCTGGATGAAGGAGTTCATTACCTACCTAGGGGTGATTCCCAATGCGTCGGGCCCGATGACTCTCTTCTGTGACAACACTGGAGCTATTGCCCTTGCGAAGGAGCCCAGGTTTCACAGGAAGACCAGGCATATCAAGCGTCGCTTCAACTCCATTCGTGAAAGTGTTCAGAATGGAGACATAAATATTTGTAAAGTACATACGGACCTGAATGTAGCAGATCCGTTGACTAAACCTCTCCCTAGAGCAAAACATGATCAACACCAGGACGCAATGGGTGTTCGATTCATCACAATGTAACTAGATTATTGACCCTAGTGCAAGTGGGAGACTGTTGGAAATATGCCCTAGAGGCAATAATAAATGGTTATTATTATATTTCTTTGTTCATGGTAATTGTCTATTGTTCATGCTATAATTGTGTTATCCGGAAATCGTAATGCATGTGTGAATACATAGACCACAACGTGTCCCTAGTAAGCCTCTAGTTGACTAGCTCGTAGATCAACAGATAGTCATGGTTTCCTGACTATGGAGATTGGATGTCACTGATAACGGGATCACATCATTAGGAGAATGATGTGATGGACAAGACCCAATCCTAAGCATAGCTCAAAGATCGTGTAGTTCGTTTGCTAGAGCTTTTCCAATGTCAAGTATCTTCTCCTTAGACCATGAGATCGTGCAACTCCCGAATACCGTAGGAGTACTTTGGGTGTGCCAAACGTCACAACGTAACTGGGTGACTATAAAGGTACACTACGGGTATCTCCGAAAGTGTCTGTTGGGTTGGCATGGATCGAGACTGGGATTTGTCACTCCGTATGACGGGGAGGTATCTCTGGGCCCACTCGGTAATGCATCATCATAATGAGCTCAATGTGACTAAGGAGTTAGTCACGGGATCACGCATTGCGGTATGAGTAAAGAGACTTGCCGGTAACGAGATTGAACAAGGTATTGGGATACCGACGATCGAATCTCGGGCAAGTAACATACCGATTGACAAAGGGAATTGTATACGGGATTGATTGAATCCTCGACATCGTGGTTCATCCGATGAGATCATCGTGGAACATGTGGGAGACAACATGGGTACCCAGATCCCGCTGTTGGTTATTGACCGGAGAGGCGTCTCGGTCATGTCTGCATGTCTCCCGAACCCGTAGGGTCTACACACTTAAGGTTCGGTGACGCTAGGGTTGTAGAGATATGAGTATGCGGAAACCCGAAAGTTGTTCGGAGTCTCGGATGAGATCCTGGACGTCACGAGGAGTTCTGGAATGGTCCGGAGGTGAAGAATTATATATAGGAAGTCCAGTTTCGGCCACCGGGAAAGTTTCGGGGGTTATCGGTATTGTACCGGGAACACCGGAAGGGTCCCGGGGGTCCATCGGGTGGGGCCACCTATCCCGGAGGGCCCCATGGGCTGAAGTGCGAAGGGAACCAGCCCTTAGTGGGCTGGGGCGCCCCCCATGGGCCTCCCCCCTGCGCCTAGGGTTGGAAACCCTAGGGTGGGGGGGCGCCCCACTTGACTTGGGGGGGAAGTTCCCCCCCCCCCTTGGCCGCCACCCCCCCATAGATGGGTTCTTGGCCGGCGCCCCCCTCCCAGGGGGCCTATATAAAGGGGGGAGGGCAGCAATAACACAGCCCTTGGCGCCTCCCTCCTCCCCTGCAACACCTCTCCCTCTCGCAGAAGCTTGGCGAAGCCCTGCCGAGATCCCGCTACATCCACCACCATGCCGTCGTGGTGCTGGATCTCCATCAACCTCTCCTTCCCCCTTGCTGGATCAAGAAGGAGGAGACGTCGCTGCTCCGTACGTGTGTTGAACGCGGAGGTGCCGTCCGTTCGGCACTCGGTCATCGGTGATTTGGATCACGGCGAGTACGACTCCATCAACCCCGTTCATTGGAACGCTTCCGCTCGCGATCTACAAGGGTATGCAGATGCACTCCTTTCCCCTCGTTGCTAGTATACTCCATAGATGGATCTTGGTGATGCGTAGGAAATTTTAAAATTCTGCTACGATCCCCAACAGCGCGATACCAGCAACGGAGACGAAGATGGAGATCCACTCCGGTGCGCCATGCACCAAGAGGGTGAGGGTCGCGCCACCGGCGACGCCTTCCTCTGGTGGTTTGGCGGTAGCGGCCGGAAGCGGTGAGGGTGCGCCTACTGATTTCGAGGATCAGGAAGAGCAGTCTGGTCCGGACCGCATCAGCGACCTCCCGGACGCCATCCTCGGTGAGGTCATCTCCCGTCTCTCCACTAGGGAAGGCATCCGCACTCGGATGCTCGCACGTCGTTGGCGCCCTGTTTGGCCGACCGCTCCTCTGAATCTGGACTGCCGTGAGATCCCTGTCGCTCGTCTTTTTAACGCCCTAGAAACAGTTCATATCGAGATCATCAGTAGGGTCTCTGCCTACAGCGAGGAGTGTGACGCCCGCATAATTAAGCTACAGTAACTTTCTACTAATGATGCCACGTCACCTCGATTACTGTTGTTAATCTCGTGTTAGTTCAAAATCGATTCGAAATTCAAACTCAAGTCAAACGGCAAAAGTTTTCAAACATTAAAACTAAAATGTTCTATTTGTGACAAATAATCCCTAGCTAATAATGGTGAAGAAACCCCATTTTTATAAAATGTTTAAATACCCTTAGGTGATTAAAATGGTAGCAAAAACCAATATTTAAATGCTTTTATAATCAACAAAATACTAAACTAAATTGCTTTGGGGTAAAATCTTTTGTTGTAGTGAGTTTTAATGTAATTCTAAATTAGGGATCATTTTATTATTATATAAAAACTAAATGAAAGAGAAACTAGAAATAAAACAGAAAAGAAAAATAAATAAAAAGTAAAAGGAAAACAGCAGAAAAGAAAAAGTAGAAATGAAACAAAGCAAAAAAAAGAGGAAGAACCCCCCCCCCCCCCCGGGCCAAGTGGCCCAGCTGGCCACCGGCCCAACTAACCCGAGGCCCAGCCGGCGCCCCCTTAATGCCCACTCCCCCCCCCCCCGTGACCTAGATCGGGTCAACTCCTCCCGCACGAACCCCCCCCCCCCCCCGCACTCCCTCTCCCTCGTCCCACTCCTCCTCTGCCTCCCCGATCTGGATCGAGGGAAACGGCTCCCCGACCCCGTTGCCGCGACCTTTCGCCGTCACCTCGCCAACCGCCGTCGCAAGGAGAACCACCCCGCCGCCCGGATCGACCGCGCCCGCCGTCGCCGAAGCTACATCGTCTGACACCATCGCCGCGGTCCTCTCCGACGCCGGCGCTCCCCGTCACCGTCGCCGGAGGCGTCCTCGCCGGTCTGCCTCCTCCTCCTCGCCGGCCTGCACCTCGTCACCACGTCGCCGTCGTCTCCGTCTCCTCCCCGCACCCCACTGCCCCGATCCCTGCATCCCGCAGTGAGCCCCGGTTCCTCCCTTCCCCTTTCTGTCGCCGGCGCCGTTCCCCCCAGCCGCGCTCCCGCGCGCCCTCGTCCACCACTGCCTGGACGCCCCGCCCTTGGCCTCACTCGCCTCGCCACCACTGCCTGCAGCTACTGCTGCTCGGTGGCCATGCGCCGTCTGCCACGGCGGCCCCCTCCACTACCCGCGCCGCCCTGCTCCAGCTGCGGCCACGGCCGTCGGTGCCCACGGGGCCGCTGCCCTTCATCCCAACGCCAGCCGCCGCCTCTTCGGTGACTCGCCGGAGCCCCGTCCGCCCCATCATGGCCGCCGCTCCCCAACCGCGCCCGTTCAGGCTGGCGCCCGCACGCCCCACGCCCGCTATGGCCCCTGTGCGTATGACATGGGGGCCCACACTCCAGAACGTTTAGTAAAAAAAGAATTAAAATAATAAAAATAAAAATAATAAATTAATTAATAAATTAATAAATAAAGAAAATAAAAATAAAAATAAAAATAATTAATTAATTAAGTTAACTAACCATGTTTAGATTAATCTAATTTAATTAATTAGTTTAATTAATAGTTAATTAATTAGTTAACCATAATTACCCTAATCAGTCTATGACATGTGGGACCCACGTGTCAGATGACTGCTGACGTCAGCATGATGTAATGCTGATGTCATCGCAACACTGTTTTGGATAATGTTGAATTAAATAATTAATTGAAATTCAGAAAATGATTAAATCTTTAGAAAATCATACAAAATAATACGTAACTCGGATGAAAATACTTTCTACATGAAAGTTGCTCAGAACGACGAGACAAATCCGAATACGCAGTCCGTTCGTCCGCCACGCGTCCCTAGCATAGTGAACCTGCAACATTTCACCTCCGGTTCATCTGTCCGAAAACGTGAAACACCGGGGATACTTTCCCGGATGTTTCCCCCCTTCACCAGTATCACCTCATACCGCGTTAGAACACGTCTAGCTCTGCCTGTTGTCCTGTTGTGCACTTGCTTGCTATGTATTTACTGTTTCTCCCCCCTCTTCTCTTCGGTAGACCCCGTGGCGATGCTGATGCCCCTGTGGTCGACTACGTCACCGACGACCCCTCCTTCTTGTCTGAGCAACCAGGCAAGCCCCCCCCTTGATCACCAGATATCGCCTACTCTACTCTCTATTGCTTGCATTAGAGTAGTGTGGCATGTTACTGCTTTCGGTTAATCCTATTCTGTTGCATAGCCTGTCATTGTTGCTACAGTTGTTTCCCTTACCTGCTATCCTACTGCTTAGTATAGGATGCTAGTGTTCCATTAGTGGCCCTACACTCTTGTCCGTCTGCCATGCTATACTACTGGGCCGTGATCACTCCGGGAGGTGATCACGGGTATATACTATATACAATTATACATGACACATGTGGTGACTAAAGTCGGGTCGGCTCGTTGAGTACCCGCAAGTGATTCTGATGAGGGGGCTGAAAGGACAGGTGGCTCCACCCCGGTAGAGGTGGGCCTGGGTTCCTGACGGCCCCCGACTGTTACTTTGTGGCGGAGCGACAGGGCAGGTTGAGACCACCTAGGAGAGAGGTGGGCCTGGCCCTGGTCGGCGTTCGCAGATACTTAACACGCTTAACGAGATCTTGGTATTTGATCTGAGTCTGGCCATTTGGTCTATACGCACTAACCATCTACGCGGGAGTAGTTATGGGTATCCCGGCGTCGTGGTATCAGCCGAAGCCTTCGTGACGTCAGCGACTGAGTGGCGCGCGACGGGTTGGACTGGAACGCCACTAGGCTAGGTCTGCTTCCGGCCGCGTACGCAACGTGCAGGTGTGCATAGGGCAATGGGCCCAGACCCCTACGCGCATAGGGTTAGACCGGCGTGCTGACCTCTCTGTTGTGCTTAGGTGGGGCTGCGACGTGTTGATCTTCCGAGGCCGGGCATGACCCAGAAAAGTGTGTCCGGCCAAATGGGATCGAGCGTGTTGGGTTATGTGGTGCACCCCTGGAGGGAAGTTTATCTATTCGAATAGCCGTGTCCCTCGGTAAAAGGACGACCCGGAGTTGTACCTTCACCTTATGACAACTAGAACTGGATACTTAATAAAACACACCCTTCCAAGTGCCAGATATAACCCGGTGGTCGCTCTCTAACAGGGCGACGAGGAGGGGATCGCCGGGTAGGATTATGCTATACGATGCTACTTGGAGGACTTCAATCTACTCTCTTCTACATGCTGCAAGATGGAGGCTGCCAGAAGCGTAGTCTTCGACAGGATTAGCTATCCCCCTCTTATTCTGGCATTCTGCAGTTCAGTCCACTGATATGGTCCTTTACATATATACCCATGCATATGTAGTGTAGCTCCTTGCTTGCGAGTACTTTGGATGAGTACTCACGGTTGCTTTTCTCCCTCTTTTCCCTTTTCTATACCGGATTGTCGCAACCAGATGCTGGAGTCCAGGAGCTAGAGATCCCGAGGATGATTCTACATGGAGTTCGGCTTCGAGGAGTAGTTAGGAGGTCCCAGGCAGGAGGCCTTGCATTTTCGATCGTTGCTACTTTTGTGCTAGCCTTCTTAAGGCAAACTTGTTTAACTTAAGTCTGTACTCAGATATTGTTGCTTCCGCTGACTCGTCTATGATCGAGCAATTGTATTCTAGCCCTCGAGGCCCCTGGCTTGTATTATGATGCTTGTATGACTTACTTATGTTGTAGAGTTGTGTTGTGATATCTTCCCGTGAGTCCCTGATCTTGATCGTACACATTTGTGTGCATGATTAGTGTACGGTCAAATCGGGGGCGTCACAAGTTGGTATCAGAGCCGACTGCCTGTAGGAATCCCCCGTTCCACACTCCTTGGCCGAAGTCGAGTCTAGACATTACAAAACTTTTACTAACATGGCTGTGTGTCTTACGGGCCCACGTCACCATTGGGTGGTATTAGGATCTTTTACTCCTTGTCTATACTCTGGGACTCTGATCTCTCTCCTATTCGGGTTAAATGATTTTGCTAAAAAGACTAACTGTAGGTTCTCGTAAATACTTTCTCCCGGAGAGCCCTTTATCACAGATGGTCGCCGACTGCACCAGAAGATGTTGAAGATACTCTTCGATCATTCCCGAGACCCTTGTGCCCTCTGCCTTTTCAATTCCCTACTACCGATATACACATATGGATAACAACATACACTTGTTGTTCATACAATTACTCTGAGTTTCTCTTGTTATTACCAGATACATCGAATTGCTCTCCGGCTTTTTAAGAATCCCTTGTACCACTGCCTTGTAGTTCCTTGCCGCAGAAATACCCATACGGATAATTACTCGCACCTACCGAGTATCGACTCATCCCCAGTTGATTCATGTATTCCACAATAGTCTTCAAAATACTATTCGATCTTCCGAAAATCCTCAGGAGCCTATTGCTCTTGAAATTCTTGCTTACTAGCATTATGATTAATCCCATAAGTCTCGAAATCTTATTGGCACCCTTTGTCATTATCTTTTTGAGTCCATTGATTCAATATGTTGCGAATGCTCGCAATCCTCAATCAGATCCTAGAATTCATCCTTCCGGCTTAGACATCATTTTTAACATGAGCTGGTATCGACCAATCGAATTGCCATCGATTGTACCCCTAAGGCTATTCAACTTATCCATCCTTAATCAGAGCGTTTGCTTCTGATCCCTTGATTTGGAAATCATAATTCCTTCGCATTTGAGCTTTGAGTTAGTCAGTTGTTTCTATAATCTGATCCCCTTGCATTCTTTCTTCCTCTAGTTGAGTACCGATGCTCACATCAGATCCCTTGTGGACCATCGGTTCCTTTGTTGGATTTTATCCGACAGTGTCCTTCACATTGAATAACCTTGTGAGCCTTTCCATGGGTATATAATGCCTTTGGTAAATTGTATCATCTGTTTTTGAACAATGCTCTTCTTGCGAGCTTGTATTATTTACTCCGAAGTTTGTGGTATATGTTCCTAAGATGCCTTGATGGGTTGAACCTATGCCTTTCATAATATGTGTGAACTCGAAAGTTTTCATGAGTCATACTCTTTTGGTATTTTGCCAGATAAAATTTTTCAACACTGCAACTTCATCAAACGCGAGAAGTGAATGAAAGGTTATGCATTGAAGAAGTGGGAGTCGACCTTGAACCCTGTGTTCATGCCCATGGACACGATGTATAACTTATCATGGAAGCTGCTTGTAAAAATAATTACCCCCTTGTAATAAGTTCATCTGGTATCCATGGACGTGGTTCCGACCATGTTCTCCGTTAAACACCATTTCTCGTACAAGTTAGGCACTTGTCTTCTGCAGAGCAATACCCCAGTCCAACCTCTACTTTGGTTTGCCGTCGAGTATTACCCCCCTGGTATCTCGAGATTATCACGGATCTGCATAACTTCTTATGAGTTCTCCATCAAGTATTACATTCTCATTGATTCCAATTTTTCACGGGCTCCGAGTTATTAAACACTCAAGGACATCGATAACAGAATCGAGTCCGCATCACGATTAAACAACTCTTAGTAATCTCCTTTGTTTATGAGTTCGTACTCGATCACGTCATCCCTAGCCTGCTCGGCTATGTCATTATCGTGCCGATTTTAACTGTGCTACCTGGTCCTTCCCAGCGCACAAATTTCGACAGTGAGCTAATCTTACGTCGATTTTCCTTGACATATCATTTAGCCTTGAACAACAAACTTGATTTCGAGTTTGTGTCGTACCCCTGGTTCCAATAACCTTTTGCTTCATCATTCCCTTGACTTGATGTCATCGCCAATCGATTACATCTTCATGAATTCTCTCGACAAATGTGTCGTGATCATCATCAGCATTCTGAGCTCTTCCAAGATATCTATCGAATTCTGGATGAGAAATACCATCCTTGCCCTCGATGATTTGTTTTATCATCGACCATTTTATTGCCTTCCATTCAACACAAACTTGTTCGTGTTTGGTGTTGTACCTTGATTTCCTTGCTATCTAGCTTATGATATGTTCTACCTTGGAGTATTACCATCTTTTATGTCAAGTATGTCGTAAGAATTTCACCACCTCATATGACATCTTGGTACAGTGATACTTCTCCCCATCACCATTCTTTCTTGGTCCCCGTGCTGTTTCTAAAAGGAATACCGACCAATGGTCTGTGATGTGTAAATTCTAAACTTCTAGCAACCCTATTGCTTTGAAGTTATTGGTCTATAGCTTCATTCTACGTCTATGGCTTAATGAATCATCATTCGAACATTGATCGTGCTACCTAACCCATATTTCGGGTGCACATTTCAACCAATGTTTAACTGTGTATGTTTTCCTCGAGCATACATCATTAAGTCATTCGATCTAGCTAATGTTATCTCCTTGTTCACATAGTTGTGGAAATCCATGTTCTGGAAATCTCGATGAATTGTCGTTGAGTCCATCAGCCACCTCCTAACCCTCCCCTTGAATTAATGATGAACTTTTGTTTCAGAACTAGCTTCCATGGTTCATTTCCCGAGAAATCTTACAATGTCTTATCGTCAATTTGTGTCGCACCTTTTTCTTCTCAGGCACCCTAAGTCTGAGGTATCGTGACACCAATCAGATCTGAATCTCAGTCAGATATGATGGTTGGAACATATTTCCAAGAGTTATAACATTGGTCTCTACATAACCCGGTAAGGTGGTGTCTTTGCTTAGCACCCCTAGCCAGAGGACCTTTTGTTATAATTTCCTTCTTAGCAAGGTTAACTATTCTGCCATGAGGAAATTGTAAGACTTACTCTATAAGTTGTTCCTGATGGCTCCTTTGTGTATCCATGGCCTGATCTTACCTATTCACCATGTCAATGCTATCTCGAAGCATGTCTATGGTACTCTGATTTTAAACAGGAACATTTGAAGCCCAAAGCTAATTGTTTCCTGCTCAATTATCCAAACACCGTTGTATGGGTAATGTCATGAAATTTCTCTCCCGTACCTAAAGAGTTTTGTACATTATATCATGTCATGGATATCATGATCTGCTTGTCCTTGGGAAGGATATACCATTGAAATATGTGTTTAAACACATTTTCCTTTCCATTCTTCTGTTTAATCTGATAATCATATTTTCTTTTCCATTGTTTGGTTTAACCTTTCTGGTGATCTATATGATCTAAGCAGTAATATTCTCCTGCTTATGTAAACACCTCGGTGTACAACTCTGTCAGTAAGACCCTGTTACTATTGTTGGTGACATTTCGGTAACCACCGATGGACGAGAACTTTGCCTAATGGTCCGCCTCGTTTCAACGAGCAGGAAAATGGTTCTCTTCGTCCCTCGCCCTTGGTACCGACGATGTTGCTGACATATAACTGACAGGCTACCCTCTGACATGCCTTGCTATCATGACCGTGCAAGATGTCATCGCTCCTATAAAAAAAACCCACATGGTGGGCCCATAACCCACAGTTCCACAGGATCGAAACCTGACTCTTCTGTACCCCTGTTCCCAAGGTTATTCCTCGTGCTGGGCTCCGTATGCAAGTCACGGGCCACCTACGTAGTAGACTATTCTGGTATCAGACACAAGATTCATTCTTCGACGCTTTGAACCCCTTCCACTCTGTTTCAGACATCGAACGATTGTCTGTCCGCTTGGAACTCCTTATTGTACCTTCTTACTTTGCTCTCGAGGTCTTTCATTTGTTCAACTCGAGAGATATTCATCTGTTCTTTCATGGGATACTCCCAGACGATTACCCTTATAGCATTCTATCGTTGTCGAACTGCCCCTTATTCGTAAGTATGATGGAGTTTCCGAAGGAAGGAGGCTGACTTCATCATGATGACCTGGAGCAGAGAAATGAAGACATCAACATTAGGGATCAACTTCTTCGAGAAGAGCAAGCAAGACCGAGAAGATTCGTTAGAATTTCGTAACCAGACCTTTCCCCTTACTCCCCCTCTTAAATCTCGGGACGAGATTTCTTGTAGTGGAGGAGAATAGTGACGCCCGCATAATTAAGCTATAGTAACTTTCTACTAATGATGCCACGTCACCTCGATTACTGTTGTTAATCTCGTGTTAATTCAAAATCGATTCGAAATTCAAACTCAAGTCAAACGGCAAAAGTTTTCAAACATTAAAACTAAAATGTTCTATTTGTGACAAATAATCCCTAGCTAATAATGGTGAAGAAACCCCATTTTTATAAAATGTTTAAATACCCTTAGGTGATTAAAATGGTAGCAAAAACCAATATTTAAATGCTTTTATAATCAACAAAATACTAAACTAAATTGCTTTGGGGTAAAATCTTTTGTTGTAGTGAGTTTTAATGTAATTCTAAATTAGGGATCATTTTAATATTAGATGAAAACTAAATGAAAGAGAAACTAGAAATAAAACAGAAAAGAAAAATAAATAAAAAGTAAAAGGAAAACAACAGAAAAGAAAAAGTAGAAGTGAAACAAAGCAAAAAAAAGGAAGAACCCCCCCCCCCCGGGCCAAGTGGCCCATCTGGCCACCGGCCCAACTAACCCGAGGCCCAGCCGGCGCCCCCTTAATGCCCACTCCCCCCCGTGACCTAGATCGGGTCAACTCCTCCCGCACGAACCCCCCCCCCCCCGCACTCCCTCTCCCTCGTCCCACTCCTCCTCTGCCCCGCGATCTGGATCGAGGGAAACGGCTCCCCGACCCCGTTGCCGCGACCTTTCGCCGTCACCTCGCCAACCGTCGTCGCAAGGAGAACCACCCCGCCGCCTAGATCGACCGCGCCCGCCGTCGCCGAAGCTACATCGTCTGACGCCATCGCCGCGGTCCTCTCCGACGCCGGCGCTCCCCGTCACCATCGCCGGAGGCGTCCTCGCCGGTCTGCCTTCTCCTCCTCGCCGGCCTGCACCTCGTCACCACGTCGCCGTCGTCTCCGTCTCCTCCCCGCGCCCCACTGCCCCGATCCCTGCATCCCGCAGTGAGCCCCGGTTCCTCCCTTCCCCTTTCTGTCGCCGGCGCCGTTCCCCCCCCGCCGCGCTCCCGCGCGCCCTCGTCCACCACTGCCTGGACGCCCCGCCCTTGGCCTCACTCGCCTCGCCACCACTGCCTGCAGCTACTGCTGCTCGGTGGCCATGCGCCGTCTACCACGGCGGCCCCCTCCACTACCCGCGCCGCCCTGCTCCAGCTGCGGCCACGGCCGTCGGTGCCCACGGGGCCGCTGCCCTTCGTCCCAACGCCAGCCGCCGCCTCTTCGGTGACTCGCCGGAGCCCCGTCCGCCCCATCGTGGCCGCCGCTCCCCAACCGCGCCCGTTCGGGCTGGCGCCCGCACGCCCCACGCCCGCTATGGCCCCTGTGCGTATGACATGGGGGCCCACACTCCAGAACGTTTAGTAAAAAAAGAATTAAAAAATAAAAATAATAAATTAATTAATAAAAAATTAATAAATTAATAAATAAAGAAAATAAAAATAAAAATAATTAATTAATTAGTTAATTAATTAAGTTAATTAATTAAGTTAATTAACCATGTTTAGATTAATCTAATTTGATTAATTAGTTTAATTAATAGTTAATTAATTAGTTAACCCTAATTACCCTAATCAGTCTATGACATGTGGGACCCACGTGTCAGATGACTGCTGACGTCAGCATGATGTCATGCTGATGTCATCGCAACACTGTTTTGGATAATGTTGAATTAAATAATTAATTGAAATTTAGAAAATGATTAAATCTTTAGAAAATCATACAAAATAATCCGTATCTCGAATGAAAATACTTTCTACATGAAAGTTGCTCAGAACGACGAGACGAATCCGAATACGTAGTCCGTTCGTCCGCCACGCGTCCCTAGCATAGTGAACCTGCAACATTTCACCTCCGGTTCATCTGTCTGAAAACGTGGAACACCGGGGATACTTTCCCGGATGTTTCCCCCCTTCGCCGGTATCACCTCATACCGCGTTAGAACACCTCTAGCTCTGCCTGTTGTCCTGTTGTGCACTTGCTTGCTATGTATTTACTGTTTCTCCCCCCTCTTCTCTTCGGTAGACCCCGTGGCGATGCTGATGCCCCTGTGGTCGACTACGTCACCGACGACCCCTCCGTCTTGTTTGAGCAACCAGGCAAGCCCCCCCCCCCTTGATCACCAGATATCGCCTACTCTACTCTCTATTGCTTGCATTAGAGTAGTGTGGCATGTTACTGCTTTCGGTTAATCCTATTCTGTTGCATAGCCTGTCATTGTTGCTACAGTTGTTTCCCTTACCTGCTATCCTACTGCTTAGTATAGGATGCTAGTGTTCCATTAGTGGCCCTACACTCTTGTCCGTCTGCCATGCTATACTACTGGGCCGTGATCACTTCGGGAGGTGATCACGGGTATATACTATATACAATTATACATGACACATGTGGTGACTAAAGTCGGGTCGGCTCGTTGAGTACCCGCAAGTGATTCTGATGAGGGGGCTGAAAGGACAGGTGGCTCCACCCCGGTAGAGGTGGGCCTGGGTTCCTGACGGCCCCCGACTGTTACTTTGTGGCGGAGCGACAGGGCAGGTTGAGACCACCTAGGAGAGAGGTGGGCCTGGCCCTGGTCGGCGTTCGCAGATACTTAACACGCTTAACGAGATCTTGGTATTTGATCTGAGTTTGGCCATTTGGTCTATACGCACTAACCATCTACGCGGGAGTAGTTATGGGTATCCCGGCGTCGTGGTATCAGCCGAAGCCTTCGTGACGTCAGCGACTGAGTGGCGCGCGCCGGGTTGGATTGGAACGCCACTAGGCTAGGTCTGCTTCCGGCCGCGTACGCAACGTGCAGGTGTGCATAGGGCGATGGGCCCAGACCCCTGCGCGCATAGGGTTAGACCGGCGTGCTGACCTCTCTGTTGTGCTTAGGTGGGGCTGCGACGTGTTGATCTTCCGAGGCCGGGCATGACCCAGAAAAGTGTGTCCGGCCAAATGGGATCGAGCGTGTTGGGTTATGTGGTGCACCCCTGCAGGGAAGTTTATCTATTCGAATAGCCGTGTCCCTCGGTAAAAGGACGACCCGGAGTTGTACCTTGACCTTATGACAACTAGAACTGGATACTTAATAAAACACACCCTTCCAAGTGCCAAATATAACCCGGTGGTCGCTCTCTAACAGGGCGACGAGGAGGTGATCGCCGGGTAGGATTATGCTATACGATGCTACTTGGAGGACTTCAATCTACTCTCTTCTACATGCTGCAAGATGGAGGCTGCCAGAAGCGTAGTCTTTGATAGGATTAGCTATCCCCCTCTTATTCTGGCATTCTGCAGTTCAGTCCACTGATATGGTCCTTTACATATATACCCATGCATATGTAGTGTAGCTCCTTGCTTGCGAGTACTTTGGATGAGTACTCACGGTTGCTTTTCTCCCACTTTTCCCTTTTCTATACCGGATTGTCGCAACCAGATGCTGGAGTCCAGGAGCTAGAGATCCCGAGGATGATTCTACATGGAGTTCGGCTTCGAGGAGTAGTTAGGAGGTCCCAGGCAGGAGGCCTTGCCTTTTCGATCGTTGCTACTTTTGTGCTAGCCTTCTTAAGGCAAACTTGTTTAACTTAAGTCTGTACTCAGATATTGTTGCTTCCACTGACTCATCTATGATCGAGCAATTGTATTCGAGCCCTCGAGGCCCCTGGCTTGTATTATGATGCTTGTATGACTTACTTATGTTGTAGAGTTGTGTTGTGATATCTTCCCGTGAGTCCCTGATCTTGATCGTACACATTTGCGTGCATGATTAGTGTATGGTCAAATCGGGGGCGTCACAAGGAGCTTGCTCGCATACGATATATCAGAACTTGGCATCAGGGAAAAACAGTTCCTGGTGATGGTTTGTGCCTTCTAGAGTCCATCCTCTCCAGCCATGTGGGCGTAGTTCTCCGCCTTTGTATACCGGCGTGCTACCTCCAATGCAGACCCTCTACTGTCCACTCCTGGCTTGAGTCCCCCAGATTGAACAATCTTCAGGTGTTTGAGTTTTACTACCTATTTCCATGATTCGTGAAAAAAACTGTCAAACTATCACACACATGCTCTTCATCTACGCCCTCACTACCGAAGCCGTGTTTCAGTTTTCCTGTTCTCTGCGCACTGTCAGCTTCGCGTGTTGCCAGATACCAGACCATTATGTAGAGGTACTTGAACTACCACTGGTCAAGAGACTTTCGCTTGTTGAGGTTGATATATCAGACTTCTCGTTGCAAAGCATGATCAAATCTAGTTGCCCTGCACTCGAGTGCCTGCTGCTTGTTTGCAATAGAGAAAGGCATCGGATCACAATAAATTCCCCTAACCTTGTTAGCACCGGCATCCGTGGTGAGAAAGGAAAATTCATCATCGAGGATGCCCCACTTCAAAGGTCGATCCACGATCTCCATAGCAATAACATGGAGGTATTCATCGTCTCTGCACCCAAACTGGAGACATTGGGCAAATTTGGGATCTCGCTTGGCTCCACAGGTCTTATGGTACTGACATTTCACAATAATTCTAGCTGCATTTCCTTGACAAAGTAGTTTCATGTCATCCAACCTTTTGTTCTAATAATTTTATGTTTTATTTTCTATGTTATGTGAAGGGTTTGGCGACGGTCAGCCTATCTACAATGCGGCAATCTGTCAAAACCTTATTTTTGGCCATGACTTATAAAGTGGACCTGGTTGTTCACTTGCTTAAGTGCCTTCCAAATCTAGAGAACTTGTTTGTTGAGGTGATGATTCTCACGCCCAATGAAAAGCTCATACCGTGCATAGTGCAGCACTCCTTGCATCTCAAAAAGCTTGTCTTACATTTTGTTTGCAATGGATACACCTTATGTCTAGGCATGGTTTTTTAATTATTATACATACATCCGTATCTAGGGAAATGTTCGACGAACTGATTGGGACGGGGGTCATGGAATTTATCATTCATTATGTCCTTCCATAGATCTTGAGTATCTTTCAACCTTTATGTGTTTTCAGGGAGGATTCGTTCCTGATGGTGCAAGAAATATTTGGCGTCGCAAGCATCATGCGTTTCTGAAAGAACACATCATTCATTTAAAGACAGTAACGCTGGAAGATTATGAAAAAAGCGGGAAGAACACTGAGTTTGTGAGGTTCTTTATTATGAATGCAACGGAGCTAGAGACCATAAGGATTAAGTTTCGCTTTCCCTCAGACTTTACGCAAGAATTTTACGAACGGCAACAGAAGTTGTTCCTTTGGGAGAATAAAGCTTCAAAATGCGCCCATCTCAAGTTATCAGCATGCTGCAATCATCTGTGCTTGGATTTGAAACACAGGCGTGTTGAATGCCTGGATTTGTCAGATCCGTTCACTTGTGCCTGCTGGACACAGGGTTGTAGTTAGTTCCTCAAGCTAGTACAGTTAGATGTTGTTGCGCCAATCTGAGACTGTGTTATGTCTAAACATGGCCAAACAATCCATTCGCCTTTTGCACCATTTTGTAAGCTTGTTATAACAATGCTTTTGTGCTATGCACCCGCTGCTCTGAAAATTTGATAGTCTTATGTCACTATCGTGATGCTACAAAAACATTCGTGTGCGGTAGTCGACCAGGGAACAAAAATATTTGGAAGAGAAGAGGCACTGCCTTGCCTGTTCTGCAAGGAACGTGCATCTAGTGCATGTAAACCAGTGCGTCTGCAGTGACCGGGCGGCACTGCCTCCTTTCGTGGCAGACTGTACGTGCACATGGCTATGGCTCTGCTTAATCTCAAACCTTGCTCCCAGCAACCTCAGATTGTACGTGCGTTTCGTGTAAACGCATGTCCGTGAACGAGTTTATGTCTGAGTACAAACAATCGAGTCATGGAGGCACAGACGTGCGTCTGCATCAGGAGTAAGCACGACTCTGTAGATTGTAGATTTTATGTGTGTCAGCGCTAGTGCGGTGCTTCTGTCTCACATAGGACTGTGCCTTTGACAAGCCAGTGCCAGGTTACCAGAGGCATGGTTCCCCATGCCTGCCAAAGCAACATATGTGCCTTGCTAGATTACAGTAACCCATGCCTCATTGAACGATGCAAAATGAAATATTGTTGGATGCGCCTCGCTAGCAACACGTTTCTTTGAAATATAAAATATTCAGGAGATCAATATTTGATGTGCGTAGACCGTCACACACCCTTTGAAAGATTGCAAAAAATGAGATACATGCCTTTAGTCAAGTAATCATGTCCAAGCATAAACTCATACTAGACGAGTATCCCTTGCAACGTTTCAAAAGAAGGTAACTATTAATGATCATTCTTCGAGGATTGCCTTGATCATCAGGAGGTCATCAGTATTCGCAAACCCTTGCCCCAAAAGATCACAGATGACGCTTTGCATTTTCTTTCTATTCTCCTTCAGCTTATGCACCTCCTCCTTCAGAAAATCCATGTCCAGCTTAATCTCACCCTTGTCATCCTTAAGATTATGAATGGCACTTGTGAGAGACCTCTGAATGCGCTTGACGTCTTTATCAACGATACCCATCTGCTTCTTCTGCATGTCAATCTTCATGGTAGTTACATTAGTTCTTTCCACAGCTGCAACAAGATTCTCGAGCTTAAGGTTCACTTGTTCAATATCCATTTCAAGCCTGCTTATCTCTTCATCCTTTGCTTGCCTATCATCATTGCTCTCATGCAACATCCCCCAGAGCTTGAGTAGGCACCTCTGCATAATGATAGGCCATGGGCGGTCAACCCATTCGACGACTCCACATTTCACGCCTCTCTGCGAACAAAAAGGAACAAAACAGAGACTATTAATACACTGCTGCACAAGCTCTGGAATATAATAAAGTTCACATATACTTGGTTTATAACCTCATTCAACTAACTATGAACCGTGTTTGTGCAATGTGGCACGTCAATGGTTAGGTACCCACAAAACTAATTATTGTACTTCGCCCACCCTGTCCGCGGAGTTATTTCATAATTGTACTTAGTTTCTTTTAAGCCAGCTTGAATTAATCTGGAGCTACCTCTGCAGTCAACTTATTTAGAGAGTTTTTTTTAAGAATATACTGACCATTAAACAGAAGTCCCATTTGTAAACAAACATGAGAGTGTCTAGATCACTTCTTTTGTGTTCAGTGATGTAAAATAAGTAGTGACCTTTACCCTTTTATGTAAAGTAAAAGGACTACACAATGTTTCCTACAATCAACGAGAAAACACAAGAAGAAATCAGTCTTCTTTGGAAGACTACAAGTCCTATATCCAAACAGTTTGATTCAACAAGAAAGTAGCTCGATTTTCGAAAGTGACTAACTTTCATAGCACAGTCGTAGAACCTCCTCCCCGTGTCACTTCCTTCAAAAGCCACACACATGAGAGGCTTGGTATCGTGGAGAACGCAATAGAGAGGACGGTCGAGCTCTTTGCCACAGAAATCATGGTCTTCGATGGTATCAGGGTTCTCCTACAAGGACACGTGAATGTTTAGAGCTCAGATCTTTTGTTTGGAAAACAAACCCCATTTCAACGCTCCGCATGTAGCAGGAAATCACCTACATAGAAATCAAAATCCATCTCAAGGAAGTTCAAGCCTTTCTTCCTCCCCTCTTGTCCGAACTTTTGTGTCCACATGGCCCGGAGGATGTGAGCAGATGCGGTGCCGTAGGCGGCGTTGAATTCGAGAGGAGAGAGAGAGAGAGAGAGAGAGAGAGGGAGAGGGAGAGAGAGAGGGGAAGAGATATAGTGAGAGAGCGAGAGGGGAAATGAAAGCGAGGGACTTCGACATGGTCCGGCTCGACCAAATACTCCACCTACTCGCCAGACCCACCAACCCCCACCCCTCTCCCGCCCCTTTTTTGCGCTGGGATGGCAAGGAGCCATTTACTATTGTCAGTAGTTTCAGCTTTGGCGAGCGAGTACACAAAATTACTTCCCTCTCCATAATTACTCCATAAATACATCATTTTGTGCGTCTTCTCTCCCGAGTCACTTGCTCTTCCGCTCCCCTTCTTCTTTGGTTCCTTCCGTCTTTCTTGCTTCGTCTTCCTCACTCTACAGTCCACATAGATGGATCTATGATTCGCCCACTTGCTTTGAAATATAGTAAATTTTTTCCCCTCTGCTTAATACTTACGCGTTGCGCACTGTGTTTCTTTAGATGGATTCTTGTTGTATGTTACCCTTTTAATTTTAGTTTTTGTGTTAATATCTTACCCCTTTTAAGAGGTTCTATAGGGGAATAATCTTGGAGGACAACAGTTGATTTTTTTCCAGCTAGTTCGCTGCAAGCTTGTAGATTTGAGGAGGTTTGTGCGTGTTTTTTCATTTTTTACAGAGACACTAACATCAAGGGATATCACCATATCAGCATTCGCTCCGCTCTATCTTACTCGTTGAAACAAGCGTGTATCAGTGATTTACAGTCCTTTAATTCTTTGTACCATTAGCGGAGTGTTGAAATAAAATTTTCTTTAATAACTAGCACAAGGCCCGTGCGTTGCAACGGGGCATATAAATTTTAGTGGTTTGACATTATGTTATAGCACAAAAGACCATGCGTTACAGCGAATACAATATAAATAAGCGTGTGGTTACAAACCTGAAAATTATTTTACCAATCAAACAACTTCTATTATTTGGTGGTTCAAATGAATGGTGTCAAATACACATCAACATTGTCAACTAATAGAATTTGCAAATAATGCCAGCTCAGTAGTCATGTGGCATGTTCCCAATTGCAACAGAGAAGATTCTATTTTAGCTTGTTACACGAAATTTACATTTTTTTCTAGAAGAACTATTGCCTATAAATAAATTAAATAATAATGATAAACTTTAGCACAATGCAATGGTTCATATTTTTTAATTTAAGATGAAGGACATGAAAGAGAAAACAATGACCATACTAAGGCTACAGGGAAAGGCATACAAAGCATATCATACAGTTATTATATAACACCACGCCTTTAGACATTTCCAAATATACAAAACATAAGGTACTGAATTCTTTTACATAGACTGATATGACTCAAAAATACAATGGTCAATGAGAGGACAAACAAGGCACATGATTTTCTTTTGTACATCAATGCCAACTAAAAATAATAAGAATTGTAATTAAAGAAAAGCGACCAAAAAAACTGTTAAGAGCATTTGTCTTGCACTCTGACTCAATGTTTTGCTGGCACATTTCCTCATGAACAAATTTGCTTTACTAACCCTCCTATAAACTATCAGCTGGATGTCGGTGCCACCGAACTACCCGCTCAATTGTAGGCTCAACTCCAACCAGCTCCATTCTAGGAATAGATGGATTTGTAGTTTTCGATTCCTACTTCAAAAAAGTTTGTTGGGCCCCTACTTTGAGTGAGAACCATACAGTCATACTGCAAACACATAAAAAGTAACGGTTGAAGTAATGCAGAATAATATTCTCAAGTTTAATATACACAGGAAAATGAAAATATCATTATAACAAACAAGGAAAAAGGTTTATAAGTTCTATATTGATGCTCACAATGTTTCTATCCAGCTCAGAAAGTCATTTTACTTTTGAGAGCATCATCGATTTAATCTTTATTTTCTCAACTGGATAACAATTCCTCATTGTCACCAACTACACAATAGGAAATGTGAATAAAAAGATTGCGGTAAGAATTAAGGGAGAAGTCCAGGGAAGTTTAACCCCCACTCTCAAATGAGGGATCCATGTGCTTACTTTGCTTTCCATGTAGCTTCAAAATAATGTATTACCTGTTGTAGATTTTTACTCGTTCTCACTGCCATTCTACTGGAAATTCCACAAGGAAAATATATGCCTTCTTCTTTCATAGTAGTGAACGCTGAACCTGGACCATCAAACAGAAGATAATTTCTCATCAAATTGCCCAGCACTGTAATGAGAAGAGAAGCATCCATAAAGTAATAAACAAACCGAATCTGAATGTACCTCATCAAATGAAGGTGGCAGAAGTGTGGCGACCTAGCATAGATGTTTCACAGCCTCAAGGCTTGCAGAATCAGAGAAGTCAGAAGCCTGCTATGTATAATATGTAGGCATGTATTCTTACTTCATGAGTCTCTTATCTACTTTCCAGTAGGCAAATTTTTGTAAGCAGACTTATCTTACTTGAGAATCCTCGCTTCTTTCCAGATTTCTTGAGAAAAGTGACCCCAGTGGTAACTCTGAAGTTGATGAGTGCGCTAGGATGCTAAAAGATGCAGCTGAAAGCTCGATTCCATATTTTATTTAAAATAATAGTCAGTGCTATTACTTGCTGGTAGTGACTGCAAAACGTTTGAATTTTTCACTTTTTAGCACAAAACACAGCTATAGAAGCGTACTGGGGAAAGTGACACCAGGAACATTAAAAATTGCAGGAGTACAGAGTAAAGAAGCCCTACTTCCAGATATTAGCTTATGCTGATAAACACAAAAATGAAATGATAATTGCTGCTAACCAAGGCAAGCCCAGCATCTTCTCCCTTCTTTAAAGCTTCATCTATCTCTGGGTCACCAGAGTGATTCTTTGCCCAATCCTGTATAGTTTATGGTCATTGGTCATCATAACATCTACATTTTAGCGCTGGGTAATGAAAACAGAACATGGTAAATTTACCTGAATATGTCCCACAAATATTTGTACAATGGATGTTAGTTTAACTCGAACCAATTGCACTAATAAAATAGAACACTTAGAAAGAAGGTAAAATCAGCCCCAGCAGCCCCACACCAAGACCTCGAAGCGAGCTTCTGCTAAAAATCATAATATGAAATGTGGCTTTACAGAAGATAATGATTTTCCATCAATGTTAGAATATCAGAACTTATCCAGTTCAAAGAACGGAAAGGTAAAGAAGGTGGACCTGTGGGAAAGATCAAGCCTTCCTCGGCAGTGCAGACATAGTCGCAGTACACGCTCCCGCAGTGCACTGCCTAACACAAAGTTCTTTATTGCTTTCTCGGATATAGAGAATAACTAAATATTTCATATTTTTATATTAGGTTTTTTAAACATTTTTCCACTCTCTAAGTCTCCACTAATTAGACTGAAATAGAGTCTAGTAAATTAATAGCCGATTGATATTTTTTGAGGTTTGGTGGCCATCTCTTTTTCTGTTCAGCTAGTACTATAACAAAATTCTGTAGATACCTTGGCAACAGTAGCGGAATCCTTAACACAAACCAGTAGCTCAAGTACATGGTAGCTAAGAATATATAGGCGCTAACTTGGAGCAAGAGAACTCCTTTAGGTATTACCATTATTATTGTCAAGCACATCTACCAGAATCTTTTTTTAAGGGAGAAACATGACAGTAGCCAATTTATTTAGTTCTCATCAGTAAATAAAAACAGGTACTAAAATAGTTATCCAGGAAGGGTAGCTTCCTAGTTGTAATCATACCTAATTGTAGAACTTCGGGTACGATTTAGTGTGAAGGACGCACCTTCTGACCTCCAGCCAGAACAATCAAATTGATCAACATATTGGATTGGCCTGCTTGGGACGTAGCTAGTAAGTCTAGCTATCTTGATTGGGACGTACCTAGTAAGCCTCATGAAATCAATCCAGTGGCCTGCTTGGACGTAGCTAGTAAATCAATCTAGCCGAAAACGTCCCAAGCACCAGGAGGAATATGCTACTTAGTAATAAAATCGATCAGCAAAGATGGTATATGTTCAGATCTTGGAGAAGTATGGACAAATAGTTTACAGATAATCAATATGTAGATTTCCTAGCTTATGCAGAAATACAATACATCATCTATCCAGGACCGGGAAGCAACACTAAATTATGGCATGATATCATTCACTTCTTTTTGTTGCCAATGAATACTAAATTGACCACTTGCTACTAACAAAACTAAGATTACCAGAAGCAGGTCCACCTGATCTCACGGCACTCGTTCTGCCGCCACCACGAAGGCAAGATTGATCCACCGCCTACAGGAATCCAAGGGAGAGGAGAGAAAGAGAGAATCGGTCGATGGATTCCGATCCGCCGTCCCGAACTCTACTTCCGCGCTCGCCCAACCTCGAGCGAGGTGGGTGCGCCGAGCGGGGCGGCTGCGAGCGCGACCGGCGGCACGCTGCGGTGGCGGGGGCGGGCAACGCGCGACGGCGGCGGGCGGCGCGCGGTGAGGCGGCGCGGGGCGGGGCGGGGCAGGAGGTGGCGGCTGCGGGGGTGGGCGGCGAGCGGCAGCGGAGGACAAGGCGGGGTGATGCTGGAGGTCGAGATGGGATCGAGGAGGCAGGTCGTGCTGTGGTTGGGCTATTTTTTTCCTTTCTCTCTCCAAACCGATTCGGGCTGACTTATGTTAAGGATTGCGGGTTGATTACTTAAAACTTCAGGGGCTTTTCTGCAAAATTGCTGACGACGTACAACCAGAAACACTCGCTGGTTTACTATTTTCTTTAATTTAATTATTAATAATTAATGAACCCGAGTCTTATATATTGTTACATCTCGCAGACAAAGATGGCGTGTGATGTTTGCAGGAAGCTCAACTATCCCGGTGTTGAATCTGATGTTGCCCAATCTTTCTTGATTGTGTCTTTGCCTCGTTGTTATGAGTCATGCCTGGAAAGTATTGCTTCCAAATCACGCGTGGCCAGTAAAAAACCTTGGTCACTGTATTTTTTGCAGTTATCTTTATTCCGCAGTCAGCAACCACACGTATTCCTTTGGAGCGAACTATACTGCGCAAGCTTGTTTTTATTTTATAGGCCTTGATGTAATTAGAAGTTCAATTGTTTTGTATAGGTTTAATTAAATGTCATAGATGGTGCCTATGCCCGTGCCTGAAAGCCAAGAAATTTTAAGGGAAAAAACCGCTTTCATGCATTTTTTTCTTCTGAAAATCAGTAAAATATTTATATACCTTTGTCTTAATTTTACTTTTATGCAGTATGTCCCATGCTACTACCGGAACCAGGTCCTTTCTTTGATCTCTTTATGTAAATATGAAGCTTTCGAGGATGGTTTTGAAGACGAAGATTTTGACCTTGTGTTCGGCACTACTGAGGAATTGTCTTACAAGATTAAGTTACAGATGGCAACCACAGGTCTAAGTTTCATGGACCTGGATGGGAAAAGTTGATACGTGACTATGATCTGTTTTATGGTGATATTATAAAATTGGATTTGCATGCAGAAGATTTCTTCTTTCCCATTGACTTGATGTTGAGTGAATCTCGAGGAGGTCACAAAGCATTTCTCAAACCTTCTGTTGGTATGTTCTGATCGCTTATCAATATTTGTTCTGGTTTAACATTTATCTATTAAATTTTTACTGTGGCATGCCGTTGATATTTATGTGCTTAATCTCTATGATATAATGTATTAAATCTTTCTTTGTACTCACAATGTAGTTTAAAACTGTAATTTCCCTTTTAAAAGCCAATAGTCGTTTATTTTAGTTTTAACTGCTCTATTGATTGCTTCACACATAGTGGCTAATGTAGGGGAACGTAGTAATTTCAAAAATTTCCTACGCACACGCAAGATCATGGTGATGCATAGCAACGAGAGGGGAGAGTGTTGTCCACGTACCCTCGTAGACCAAAAGCGGAAGCGTTAACACAACGTGGTTGATGTAGTCGTACGTCTTCACGATCCGACCGATCAAGTACCGAACGCACGGCACCTCCGAGTTCAGCACACGTTCAGCTCGATGACGTCCCTCGAACTCCGATCCAGCCGAGTGTTGAGGGAGAGTTTCGTCAGCACGACGGCGTGGTGACGATGATGATGTTCTACCGACGCAGGGCTTCGTCTAAGCACCGCTACGATATTATCGAGGTGTAATATGGTGGAGGGGGGCACCGCACATGGCTAAGAGATCAATAGATCAATTGTTGTGTCTCTGGGGTGCCCCTGCCCCCGTATATAAAGGAGCAAGGGGGGAGGCGGCCGGCCTAGGAGGAGGGCGCGCCAAGGGGGGGAGTCCTACTCCCACCGGGAGTAGGACTCCTCCTTTCCTTGTTGGACTAGGAGAAGGGAAGGGAGAAGGAGAAGGAAGGAAGGGGGCGCCCCCCCTCCCTAGTCCAATTCGGACTAGTCCATGGGGAGGGGTGCGGCCATCCTTTGGGGCCTTTGTCTCCTTTCCCGTATGGCCCATTAAGGCCCAATACGAATTCCCGTAACTCTCCGGTACTTCGAAAAATACCCGAATCACTCGGAACCTTTCCGATGTCCGAATATAGTCGTCCAATATATCGATCTTTACGTCTCGACCATTTCGAGACTCCTCGTCATGTCCCCGATCTCATTCGGGACTCCGAACTCCTTCGGTACATCAAAACTCATATAACTCATAATAAAACTGTCATCGTAACGTTAAGCGTGCGGACCCTACGGGTTCGAGAACTATGTAGACATGACCGAGACACGTCTCCGGTCAATAACCAATAGCGGGACCTGGATGCCCATATTGGCTCCCACATATTCTACGAAGATCTTTATCGGTCAAACCGCATAACAACATACGTTGTTCCCTTTGTCATCGGTATGTTACTTGCCCGAGATTCGATCGTCGGTATATTAATACCTAGTTCAATCTCGTTACCGGCAAGTCTCTTTACTCGTTCCGTAATACATCATCTCACAACAAACTCATTAGTTGCAATGCTTGCAAGGCTTAAGTGATGTGCATTACCGAGAGGGCCCAGAGATACCTCTCCGACAATCGGAGTGACAAATCCTAATCTCGAAAGACGCCAACCCAACAAGTACCTTCGGAGACACCTGTAGAGCACCTTTATAATCACCCAGTTACGTTGTGATGTTTGGTAGCACACAAAGTGTTCCTCTGGTAAACGGGAGTTGCATAATCTCATAGTCATAGGAACATGTATAAGTCATGAAGAAAGCAATAGCAACATACTAAACGATCGAGTGCTAAGCTAACGGAATGGGTCAAGTCAATCACATCATTCTCCTAATGATGTGATCCCGTTAATCAAATGACAACTCATGTCTATGGCTAGGAAACATAATCATCTTTGATCAACGAGCTAGTCAAGTAGAGGCATACTAGTGACACTCTGTTTGTCTATGTATTCACACATGTATCAAGCTTCCGGTTAATACAATTCTAGCATGAATAATAAACATTTATCATGATATAAGGAAATAAATAATAACTTTATTATTGCCTCTATGGCATATTTCCTTCAGTCTCCCACTTGCACTAGAGTCAATAATCTAGATTACACAGTAATGATTCTTACACCCATGGAGCCTTGGTGCTGATCATGTTTTGCTCGTGGAAGAGGCTTAGTCAACGGGTCTGCAACATTCAGATCCGTATGTATCTTGCAAATTTCTATGTCACCCACCTGGACTAAATCCCGGATGGAATTGAAGCGTCTTTTGATGTGCTTGGTTCTCTTGTGAAATCTGGATTCCTTTGCTAATGCAATTGCACTAGTATTGTCACAAAAGATTTTTATTGGACCCGATGCACTAGGTATGACACCTAGATCAGATATGAACTCCTTCATCCAGACTCCTTCATTTGCTGCTTCCGAAGCAGCTATGTACTCCACTTCGTGTAGATCCCGCCACGACGCTTTGTTTAGAACTGCACCAACTGACAGCTCCACCGTTCAATGTAAACACATATCCGGTTTGCGATTTAGAATCGTCCGGATCAGTGTCAAAGCTTGCATCAACGTAACCATTTACGATGAGCTCTTTGTCACCTCCATATACGAGAAACATATCCTTAGTCCTTTTCAGGTATTTCAGGATGTTCTTGACCGCTGTCCAGTGATCCACTCCTGGATTACTTTGGTACCTTCCTGCTAGACTTATAGCAAGGCATACATCAGGTGTGGTACACAACATTGCATACATGATAGAGCCTATGGCTGAAGCATAGGGGACATCTTTCATCTTCTCTCTATCTTCTGCAGTGGTCGGGCATTGAGTCTTACTCAACTTCACACCTTGTAACACAGGCAAGAACCCTTTCTTTGCTTGATCCATTTTGAACTTCTTCAAAACTTTGTCAAGGTATGTGCTTTGTGAAAGTCCAATTAAGCGTCTTGATCTATCTCTATAGATCTTGATGCCCAATATATACGCAGCTTCACCGAGGTCTTTCATTGAAAAACTCTTATTCAAGTATCCCTTTATGCTATCCAGAAATTCTATATCATTTCCAATCAGCAATATGTCATCCACATATAATATCAGAAATGCTACAGAGCTCCCACTCACTTTCTTGTAAATACAGGCTTCTCCAAAAGTCTGTACAAAACCAAATGCTTTGATCACACTATCAAAGCATTTATTCCAACTCCGAGAGGCTTGCACCAGTCCATAAATGGATCACTGGAGCTTGCACACTTTGTTAGCTCCCTTTTGATCGACAAAACCTTCCGGTTGCATCATATACAATTCTTCTTCCAGAAATCCATTCAGGAATGCAGTTTTGACATCCATTTGCCAAATTTCATAATCATAAAATGCGGCGATTGCTAACATGATTCGGACAGACTTAAGCATCGCTACGGGTGAGAAGGTCTCATCGTAGTCAATCCCTTGAACTTGTCGAAAACCTTTCGCAACAAGTCGAGCTTTATGGACAGTAACATTACCGTCTGCGTCAGTCTTCTTCTTGAAGATCCATTTATTTTCAATGGCTTGCCGATCATCGGGCAAGTCAACCAAAGTCCATACTTTGTTCTCATACATGGATGCCATCTCGGATTTCATGGCCTCAAGCCATTTTGCGGAATCTGGGCTCACCATCGCTTCTTCATAGTTTGTAGGTTCGTTATGGTCTAGTAACATAACCTCCAGAACAGGATTACCGTACCACTCTGGTGCGGATCTTACTCTGGTTGACCTACGAGGTTCAGTAATAACTTGATCTGAAGTTTCATGATCATCATCATTAACTTCCTCACTAATTGGTGTAGGCGTCGCAGAAACCGGTTTCTGTGATGAACTACTTTCCAATAAGGGAGCAGGTACAGTTACCTCATCAAGTTCTACTTTCCTCCCACTCACTTCTTTCGAGAGAAACTCCTTCTCTAGAAAAATTCCGATTTTAGCAACAAAAGTTTTGCATTCGGATCTATGATAGAAGGTGTACCCAACAGTTTCCTTTGGGTATCTTATGAAGACACATTTCTCTGATTTGGGTTCAAGCTTATCAGGTTGAAGTTTTTTTCACATAAGCATCGCAGCCCCAAACTTTAAGAAACGACAACTTTGGTTTCTTGCCAAACCACAGTTCATAAGGCGTCGTCTCAATGGATTTTGATGGTGCCCTATTTAACGTGAATGCAGCCGTCTCTAAAGCATAAACCCAAAACGATAGCGGTAAATCAGTAAGAGACATCATAGATCGCACCATATCTAGTAAAGTACGATTACGACGTTCGGACACACCATTACGCTGTGGTGTTCCGGGTGGCGTAAGTTGCGAAACTATTCCGCATTGTTTCAAATGAAGACCAAACTCATAACTCAAATATTCTCCTCCACGATCAGATCGTAGAAATTTTTATTTTCTTGTTACGATGATATTCAACTTCACTCTGAAATTCTTTGAACTTTTCAAATGTTTCAGACTTATGTTTCATTAAGTAGATATACCCATATCTGCTCAAATCATCTGTGAAGGTGAGAAAATAACGATATCCGCCACGAGCCTCAATATTCATCGGACCACATACATCTGTATGTATGATTTCCAACAAATCTGTTGCTCTCTCCATAGTTCCGGAGAACGGTGTTTTAGTCATCTTGCCCATGAGGCACGGTTCGCAAGTACCAAGTGATTCATAATCAAGTGGTTCCAAAAGTCCATCAGGATGGAGTTTCTTCATGCGCTTTACACCGATATGACCTAAACGGCAGTGCGACAAATAAGTTGCACTATCATTATCAACTCTGCATCTTTTGGCTTCAATATTATGAATATGTGTATCACTACTATCGAGATTCAACAAAAATAGACCACTCTTCAAGGGTGCATGACCATAAAAGATATTACTCATATAAATAGAACAACCATTATTCTCTGATTTAAATGAATAACCGTCTCGCATCAAACAAGATCCAGATATAATGTTCATGCTTAACGCTGGCACCAAATAACAATTATTTAGGTCTAAAACTAATCCCGAAGGTAGATGTAGAGGTAGCGTGCCGACCGCGATCACATCGACTTTGGAACCATTTCCCACGTGCATCGTCACCTCGTCCTTAGCCAATCTTCGCTTAATCCGTAGCCCCTGTTTCGAGTTGCAAATATTAGCAACAGAACCAGTATCAAATACCCAGGTGCTACTGCGAGCATTAGTAAGGTACACATCAATAACATGTATATCACATATACCTTTGTTCACCTTGCCATCCTTCTTATCCGCCAAATACTTGGGGCAGTTCCGCTTCCAGTGACCAGTCTGCTTGCAGTAGAAGCACTCAGTCTCAGGCTTAGGTCTAGACTTGGGTTTCTTCTCCTGAACAACAACTTGCTTGTTGTTTTTCTTGAAGTTCCCCTTCTTCTTCCCTTTGCCCTTTTTCTTGAAACTAGTGGTCTTATTGACCATCAACACTTGATGCTCCTTTTTGATTTCTACCTCCGCAGCCTTTAGCATTGCGAAGAGCTCGGGAATCGTCTTATCCATCCCTTGCATGTTATAGTTCATCACGAAGCTCTTATAGCTTGGTGGCAGTGATTGAAGAATTCTGTCAATGACGCTATCATCCGGAAGATTAACTCCCAGTTGAATCAAGTGATTGTTATACCCAGATATTTTGAGTATATGCTCACTGACAGAACTATTCTCTTCCATCTTGCAGCTATAGAACTTATTGGAGACTTCATATCTCTCAATCCGGGCATTTGCTTGAAATATTAACTTCAACTCCTGGAACATCTCATATGCTCCATGACGTTCAAAACGTCGTTGAAGACCCGGTTCTAAGCCGTAAAGCATGGCACATTGAACTATCGAGTAGTCATCAACATGTGACTGCCAGGCATTCACAATGTCTGCAGTTGCTGGCGCAGGTGGTACACCTAGCGGTGCTTCCAGGACGTAATTTTTCTGTGCAGCAATGAGGATAATCCTCAAGTTATGGACCCAGTCCGTGTAATTGCTACCATCATCTTTCAACTTTGCTTTCTCAAGGAACGCATTAAAATTCAACGGAACAACAGCACGGGCCATCTATCTACAATTAACATAGACAAGCAAGATACTATCAGGTACTAAGTTCATGATAAATTCAAGTTCAATTAATCATATTACTTAAGAACTCCCACTTAGATAGACATCCCTCTAACCCTCTAAGTGATCACGTGATCCATATCAACTAAACCATGTCCGATCATCACGTGAGATGGAGTAGTTTCAACGGTGAACATCACTATGTTGATCATATCTACTATATGATTCACGCTCGACCTTTCGGTCTCCGTGTTCCAAGGCCATATCTGTTATATGCTAGGCTCGTCAAGTTTAACCTGAGTATTCCGCGTGTGCAACTGTTTTGCACCCGTTGTATTTGAACGTAGAGCCTATCACACCCGATCATCACGTGGTGTCTCAGCACGAAGAACTTTCGCAACGGTGCATACTCAGGGAGAACACTTATACTTTGATAATTTAGTGAGGGATCATCTTATAATGCTACCGTCAATCAAAGCAAGATAAGATGCATGAAAGATAAACATCACATGCAATCAATATAAGTGATATGATATGGCCATCATCATCTTGTGCTTGTGATCTCCATCTCTGAAGCACCGTCATGATCACCATCGTCACCGGCGCGACACCTTGATCTCCATCGTAGCATCGTTGTCGTCTCGCCAATCTTATGCTTCTACGACTATCGCTACCGCTTAGTGATAAAGTAAAGCATTACAGGGCGATTGCATTGCATACAATAAAGCGACAACCATATGGCTCCTGCCAGTTGCCGATAACTCGGTTACAAAACATGATCATCTCATACAATAAATTTAGCATCATGCTTTGACGATATCACATCACAACATGCCCTGCAAAAACAAGTTAGACGTCCTCTACTTTGTTGTTGCAAGTTTTACATGGCTGCTACGGGCTTAGCAAGAACCGTTCTTACCTACGCATCAAAACCACAACGATAGTTTGTCAAGTTGGTGCTGTTTTAACCTTCACAAGGACCGGGCGTAGCCACACTCGGTTCAACTAAAGTGAGAGAGACAGACACCCGCCAGTCACCTTTAAGCAACGAGTGCTCGCAACGGTGAAACCGGTCTCGCGTAAGCGTACGCGTAATGTTGGTCCGGGCCGCTTCATCTCACAATACCGCTGAACCAAAGTATGACATGCTGGTAAGCAGTATGACTTATATCGCCCACAACTCACTTGTGTTCTACTCGTGCATAACATCAACGCATAAAACCAGGCTCGGATGCCACTGTAGGGGAACGTAGTAATTTCAAAAATTTCCTACGCACACGCAAGATCATGGTGATGCATAGCAACGAGAGGGGAGAGTGTTGTCCACGTACCCTCGTAGACCGAAAGCGGAAGCGTTAACACAACGCGGTCGATGTAGTCGTACGTCTTCACGATCCGACCGTTCAAGTACCGAACGCACGGCACCTCCGAGTTCAGCACACGTTCAGCTCGATGACGTCCCTCAAACTCCGATCCAGCCGAGTGTTGAGGGAGAGTTTCGTCAGCACGACAGCGTGGTGACGATGATGATGTTCTACCGACGCAGGGCTTCGCCTAAGCACCGCTACGATATTATCGAGGTGTAATATGGTGGAGGGGGCACCGCACACGGCTAAGAGATCAATAGATTAATTGTTGTGTCTCTGGGGTGCCCCCTGCCCCCGTATATAAAGGAGCAAGGGGGAGGCGGCCGGCGTAGGAGGAGGGCGTGCCAAGGGGGGGGTCCTACTCCCACCGGGAGTAGGACTCCTCCTTTCCTTGTTGGAGTAGGAGAAGGCAAGGGAGAAGGAAAAGGAAGGAAGGGGGCGCCCCCCCCTCCCTAGTCCAATTCGGACTAGTCCATGGGGAGGGGTGCGGCCATCCTTTGGGGCCTTTGTCTCCTTTTCCGTATGGCCCATTAAGGCCCAATACGATTTCCCGCAACTCTTCGGTACTCCAAAAAATACCCGAATCACTCGGAACCTTTCCGATGTCCGAATATAGTCGTCCAATATATCGATCTTTACGTCTCGACCATTTTGAGACTCCTCGTCATGTCCCCGATCTCATTCGGGACTCCGAACTCCTTCGGTACATCAAAAGTCATAAACTCATAATAAAACTGTCATCGTAACGTTAAGCGTGCGGACCCTACGGGTTCGAGAACTATGTAGACATGACCGAGACACGTCTCCGGTCAATAACCAATAGCGGGACCTGGATGCCCATATTGGCTCCCACATATTCTACGAAGATCTTTATCGGTCAAACCGCATAACAACATACGTTGTTCTCTTTGTCATCGGTATGTTACTTGCCCGAGATTCGATCGTCGGTATCTTAATACCTAGTTCAATCTCGTTACCGGCAAGTCTCTTTACTCGTTCCGTAATACATCATCTCGCAACAAACTCATTAGTTGCAATGCTTGCAAGGCTTACGTGATGTGCATTACCGAGAGGGCCCAGAGATACCTCTCCGACAATCGGAGTGACAAATCCTAATCTCGAAATACGCCAACCCAACAAGTACCTTCGGAGACACCTGTAGAGCACCTTTATAATCACCCAGTTACGTTGTGATGTTTGGTAGCACACAAAGTGTTCCTCTGGTAAACGGGAGTTGCATAATCTCATAGTCATAGGAACATGTATAAGTCATGAAGAAAGCAATAGCAACATACTAAACGATCGAGTGCTAAGCTAACGGAATGGGTCAAGTCAATCACATCATTCTCCTAATGATGTGATCCCGTTAATCAAATGACAACTCATGTCTATGGCTAGGAAACATAACCATCTTTGATCAACGAGCTAGTCAAGTAGAGGCATACTAGTGACACTCTGTTTGTCTATGTATTCACACATGTATCATGTTTCCGGTTAATACAATTCTAGCATGAATAATAAAAATTTATCATGATATAAGGAAATAAATAATAACTTTATTATTGCCTCTAGGGCATATTTCCTTCAGTCTCCCACTTGCACTAGAGTCAATAATGTAGATTACACAATAATGATTCTTACACCCATGAAGCCTTGGTGCTGATCATGTTTTGCTCATGGAAGAGGCTTAGTCAACGGGTCTGCAACATTCAGATCTGTATGTATCTTGCAACTTTCTATGTCTCCCACCTGGACTAAATCCCGGATGGAATTGAAGCGTCTTTTGATGTGCTTGGTTCTCTTGTGAAATCTGGATTCCTTTGCTAATGCAATTGCACTAGTATTGTCACAAAAGATTTTTATTGGACCTGATGCACTAGGTATGACACCTAGATCGGATATGAACTCCTTCATCCAGACTCCTTCATTTGCTGCTTCCGAAGCAGCTATGTACTCCGCTTCATGTAGATCCCGCCACGACGCTTTGTTTAGAACTGCACCAACTGACAGCTCCACCGTTCAATGTAAACACATATCCGGTTTGCGATTTAGAATCGTCCGGATCAGTGTCAAAGCTTGCATCAACGTAACCATTTACGATGAGCTCTTTGTCACCTCCATATACGAGAAACATATCCTTAGTCCTTTTCAGGTATTTCAGGATGTTCTTGACCGCTGTCCAGTGATTCACTCCTGGATTACTTTGGTACCTTCCTGCTAGACTTATAGCAAGGCATACATCAGGTGTGGTACACAACATTGCATACATGATAGAGCCTATGGCTGAAGCATAGGGGACATCTTTCATCTTCTCTCTATCTTCTGCAGTGGTCGGGCATTGGGTCTTACTCAACTTCACACCTTGTAACACAGGCAAGAACCCTTTCTTTGCTTGATCCATTTTGAACTTCTTCAAAACTTTGTCAAGGTATGTGCTTTGTGAAAGTCCAATTAAGCGTCTTGATCTATCTCTATAGATCTTGATGCCCAATATATACGCAGCTTCACCGAGGTCTTTCATTGAAAAACTCTTATTCAAGTATCCCTTTATGCTATCCAGAAATTCTATATCATTTCCAATCAGCAATATGTCATCCACATATAATATCAGAAATGCTACAGAGCTCCCACTCACTTTCTTGTAAATACAGGCTTCTCCAAAAGTCTGTACAAAACCAAATGCTTTGATCACACTATCAAAGCATTTATTCCAACTCCGAGAGGCTTGCACCAGTCCATAAATGGGTCACTGGAGCTTGCACACTTTGTTAGCTCCCTTTTGATCGACAAAACCTTCCGGTTGCATCATATACAAGTCTTCTTCCAGAAATCCATTCAGGAATGCAGGTTTGACATCCATTTGCCAAATTTCATAATCATAAAATGCGGCGATTGCTAACATGATTCGGACAGACTTAAGCATCGCTACAGGTGAGAAGGTCTCATCGTAGTCAATCCCTTGAACTTGTCGAAAACCTTTCGCAACAAGTCAAGCTTTATAGACAGTAACATTACCGTCTGCGTCAGTCTTCTTCTTGAAGATCCATTTATTTTCAATGGCTTGCCGATCATCGGGCAAGTCAACCAAAGTCCATACTTTGTTCTCATACATGGATCCCATCTCGGATTTCATGGCCTCAAGCAATTTTGCGGAATCTGGGCTCACCATCGCTTCTTCATAGTTTGTAGGTTCGTTATGGTCTAGTAACATAACCTCCAGAACAGGATTACCGTACCACTCTGGTGCGGATCTTACTCTGGTTGACCTACGAGGTTCAGTAATAACTTGATCTGAAGTTTCATGATCATCATCATTAACTTCCTCACTAATTGGTGTAGGCGTCGCAGAAACCGGTTTCTGTGATGAACTACTTTCCAATAAGGGAGCAGGTACAGTTACCTCATCAAGTTCTACTTTCCTCCCACTCACTTCTTTCGAGAGAAACTCCTTCTCTAGAAAAATTCCGATTTTAGCAACAAAAGTTTTGCATTCGGATCTATGATAGAAGGTGTACCCAACAGTTTCCTTTGGGTATCCTATGAAGACACATTTCTCCGATTTGGGTTCAAGCTTATCAGGTTGAAGTTTTTTCACATAAGCATCGCAGCCCCAAACTTCAAGAAACGACAACTTTGGTTTCTTGCCAAACCACAGTTCATAAGGCGTGGTCTCAACGGATTTTGATGGTGCCCTATTTAACGTGAATGCAGCCGTCTCTAAAGCATAAACCCAAAACGATAGCGGTAAATCAGTAAGAGACATCATAGATCGCACCATATCTAGTAAAGTACGATTACGACGTTCGGACACACCATTACGCTGTGGTGTTCCGGGTGGCGTAAGTTGCGAAACTATTCCGCATTGTTTCAAATGAAGACCAAACTCATAACTCAAATATTCTCCTCCACGATCAGATCGTAGAAATTTTTATTTTCTTGTTACGATGATATTCAACTTCACTCTGAAATTCTTTGAACTTTTCAAATGTTTCAGACTTATGTTTCATTAAGTAGATATACCCATATCTGCTCAAATCATCTGTGAAGGTGAGAAAATAATGATATCCGCCACGAGCCTCAATATTCATCGGACCACATACATCTGTATGTATGATTTCCAACAAATCTGTTGCTCTCTCCATAGTTCCGGAGAACGGTGTTTTAGTCATCTTGCCCATGAGGCACGGTTCGCAAGTACCAAGTGATTCATAATCAAGTGGTTCCAAAAGTCCATCAGGATGGAGTTTCTTCATGCGCTTTACACCGATATGACCTAAACGGCAGTGCGACAAATAAGTTGCACTATCATTATCAACTCTGCATCTTTTGGCTTCAATATTATGAATATGTGTATCACTACTATCGAGATTCAACAAAAATAGACCACTCTTCAAGGGTGCATGACCATAAAAGATATTACTCATATAAATAGAACAACCATTATTCTCTGATTTAAATGAATAACCGTCTCGCATCAAACAAGATCCAGATATAATGTTCATGCTTAACGCTGGCACCAAATAACAATTATTTAGGTCTAAAACTAATCCCGAAGGTAGATGTAGAGGTAGCGTGCCGACCGCGATCACATCGACTTTGGAACCATTTCCCACGTGCATCATCACCTCGTCCTTAGCCAATCTTCGCTTAATCCGTAGCCCCTGTTTCGAGTTGCAAATATTAGCAACAGAACCAGTATCAAATACCCAGGTGCTACTGCGAGCATTAGTAAGGTACACATCAATAACATGTATATCACATATACCTTTGTTCACCTTGCCATCCTTCTTATCCGCCAAATACTTGGGGCAGTTCCGCTTCCAGTGACCAGTCTGCTTGCAGTAGAAGCACTCAGTCTCAGGCTTAGGTCTAGACTTGGGTTTCTTCTCCTGAACAACAACTTGCTTGCTGTTTTTCTTGAAGTTCCCCTTCTTCTTCCCTTTGCCCTTTTTCTTGAAACTAGTGGTCTTATTGACCATCAACACTTGATGCTCCTTTTTGATTTCTACCTCCGCAGCCTTTAGCATTGCGAAGAGCTCGGGAATCGTCTTATCCATCCCTTGCATGTTATAGTTCATCACGAAGCTCTTATAGCTTGGTGGCAGTGATTGAAGAATTCTGTCAATGACGCTATCATCCGGAAGATTAACTCCCAGTTGAATCAAGTGATTGTTATACCCAGATATTTTGAGTATATGCTCACTGACAGAACTATTCTCTTCCATCTTGCAGCTATAGAACTTATTGGAGACTTCATATCTCTCAATCCGGGCATTTGCTTGAAATATTAACTTCAACTCCTGGAACATCTCATATGCTCCATGACGTTCCAAACGTCGTTGAAGACCCGGTTCTAAGCCGTAAAGCATGGCACATTGAACTATCGAGTAGTCATCAACATGTGACTGCCAGGCATTCACAATGTCTGCAGTTGCTGGCGCAGGTGGTACACCTAGCGGTGCTTCCAGGACGTAATTTTTCTGTGCAGCAATGAGGATAATCCTCAAGTTATGGACCTAGTCCGTGTAATTGCTACCATCATCTTTCAACTTTGCTTTCTCAAGGAACGCATTAAAATTCAACGGAACAACAGCACGGGCCATCTATCTACAATTAACATAGACAAGCAAGATACTATCAGGTACTAAGTTCATGATAAATTCAAGTTCAATTAATCATATTACTTAAGAACTCCCACTTAGATAGACATCCCTCTAACCCTCTAAGTGATCACGTGATCCATATCAACTAAACCATGTCCGATCATCACGTGAGATGGAGTAGTTTCAACGGTGAACATCACTATGTTGATCATATCTACTATATGATTCACGCTCGACCTTTCGGTCTCCGTGTTCCAAGGCCATATCTGTTATATGCTAGGCTCGTCAAGTTTAACCTGAGTATTCCGCGTGTGCAACTGTTTTGCACCTGTTGTATTTGAACGTAGAGCCTATCACACCCGATCATCACGTGGTGTCTCAGCACGAAGAACTTTCGCAACGGTGCATACTCAGGGAGAACACTTATACTTTGATAATTTAGTGAGGGATCATCTTATAATGCTACCGTCAATCAAAGCAAGATAAGATGCATAAAAGATAAACATCACATGCAATCAATATAAGTGATATGATATGGCCATCATCATCTTGTGCTTGTGATCTCCATCTCTGAAGCACCGTCATGATCACCATCGTCACCGGCGCGACACCTTGATCTCCATCGTAGCATCGTTGTCGTCTCGCCAATCTTATGCTTCTACGACTATCGCTACCGCTTAGTGATAAAGTAAAGCATTACAGGGCGATTGCATTGCATACAATAAAGCGACAACCATATGGCTCCTGCCAGTTGCCGATAACTCGGTTACAAAACATGATCATCTCATACAATAAATTTAGCATCATGCTTTGACGATATCACATCACAACATGCCCTGCAAAAACAAGTTAGACGTCCTCTACTTTGTTGTTGCAAGTTTTACGTGGCTGCTACGGGCTTAGCAAGAACCGTTCTTACCTACGCATCAAAACCACAACGATAGTTTGTCAAGTTGGTGCTGTTTTAACCTTCACAAGGACCGGGCGTAGCCACACTCGGTTCAACTAAAGTGAGAGAGACAGACACCCGCCAGTCACCTTTAAGCAACGAGTGCTCGCAACGGTGAAACCGGTCTCGCGTAAGCGTACGCGTAATGTTGGTCCGGGCCGCTTCATCTCACAATACCGCTGAACCAAAGTATGACATGCTGGTAAGCAGTATGACTTATATTGCCCACAACTCACTTGTGTTCTACTCGTGCATAACATCAACGCATAAAACCAGGCTCGGATGCCACTGTAGGGGAACGTAGTAATTTCAAAAATTTCCTACGCACACGCAAGATCATGGTGATGCATAGCAACGAGAGGGGAGAGTGTTGTCCACGTACCCTCGTAGACCGAAAGCGGAAGCGTTAACACAACGCGGTTGATGTAGTCGTACGTCTTCACGATCCGACCGATCAAGTACCGAACGCACGGCACCTCCGAGTTCAGCACACGTTCAGCTCGATGACGTCCCTCAAACTCCGATCCAGCCGAGTGTTGAGGGAGAGTTTCGTCAGCACGACGGCGTGGTGACGATGATGATGTTCTACCGACGCAGGGCTTCGCCTAAGCATCGCTACGATATTATCGAGGTGTAATATGGTGGAGGGGGCACCGCACACGGCTAAGAGATCAATAGAGAAGGCAAGGGAGAAGGAGAAGGAAGGAAGGGGGAGCCCCCCCTCCCTAGTCCAATTCGGACTAGTCCATGGGGAGGGGTGCGGCCATCCTTTGGGGCCTTTGTCTCCTTTCCCGTATGGCCCATTAAGGCCCAATACGATTTCCGTAACTCTCCGGTACTCCAAAAAATACCCAAATCACTCGGAACCTTTCCGATGTCCGAATATAGTCATCCAATATATCGATCTTTACGTCTCGACCATTTTGAGACTCCTCGTCATGTCCCCGTGTCACGACCGGTTTTTCAATAAAATAATTATTGAGAGACCGATCCCTTTTACGGACCAGTAAAGAAGAATTCCTTCTCACTGGTAGACAATATCTTAGTCACAGAAGAAAAATACCAGGAGTACTGAATATGATACAAGGTTGAGCGGGGACTGCTCAACAACTTATTACATGCCCGCCGATAAAACAAGACGGCGGATAGGGTGGCATAACTACTAACTCACGATAATAACGGTGGTGGAAATATCACCGCGAAGCGGGTGATATGACTCCTGAAGACTACAGCTCTTCGAGCGTCGGAGTGAGGCTCGAGGAGACTTATTGCGGGTGGCGGAAGCGTATATAATACAAGTGACCAATATCCGGGATCGCACAGGACTGACTGGGACTCCTCTAGGCGTCGGACGCGCTATCAAACTCTTCATCCAAGAGATCGCCTTCGTCAACATCTGGCCAAATCAACAAGCCAGGTGAGTACTATGAAAGTACTCGCAAGACAGTTCGGACATAAGATATAACAAATGTAAACATGAAGCATATGAACAAATTAACCAGTGCGTTTAGTCATAGAGATAATAAGTACTGGGTGCCAAACGAGGGTCTGAATGACTCCTCGAGAGGAAACTGCAAGAATAATAATACTGGTGCCAAACGAGGGTCTGAATGACTCCTCGAGAGGAAACTGCAAGAATAATAATACTGGTGCCAAACGAGGGTCTGAATGACTCCTCGAGAGGAAACTGCAAGAATAATAATACTGGTGCCAAACGAGGGTCTGAATGACTCCTCGAGAGGAAACTGCAAGGATAATAAAACTGGTGCCAAACGAGGGTCTGAATGACTCCTCAAGAGGAAACTGCAAGGATAATAAAACTGGTGCCAAACGAGGGTCTGAATGACTCCTCGAGAGGAAACTGCAAGAATAATAATGCCGCAGTCGGGCGTCGGGGCGACACCACATAAAGGGCTTGTAACAGAAATAAAAGACAAACATGCCACAGTCGGACGTCTGAGCGACATCACATAAAGGGCTTATATTGTAGCTCAATAATTCAGTAGCTCGAGAACATAAATTATTACAAGTACGAAACAAATATGAGGTTAGTCCATCCGCAGGAATAACAATTAAACTGGGTTACCACTTGAGCTTGTTCACCGGGGGGTAAATTCCACGAGGATAGATATGGATATACTGATCACCCTACTTGATCATGGATACGATGACTTGGAAGGAATTGACTCTGCAGAGTTTGTACTTAACCACAGCCAACGGATTTCAGTAGTCACGGGGACTAGTTCCGTTTACGGTGTTTTGGAAGAAACACGTCTAACCAGTACACACCCATTCAACATTCCGAAGCCAGGGATCACCCTCGGCAACGTTCAAGAAAAACCTTGAGACGGGGAGGCTACAATCTCGAGTAGCATGGGATCAAATTTCTATACGCGCGCTCTAAGGGGGTGCCCCCCCTCTCGGTCCCAACCGGAAACACCCATGCCCCCTAACCGGATGACTGGCTTTAATCCAGGGCCATGGAACCTTCATCCCGGCCCCTCTATTTGGTGTGTACACGGAAAGAGGTTACCAACTTACTAAACCGCATCCTGGCAAAGAAACATGTGGTAGCACGGAAGGGAAAAGAACGACAACGTGACTCCGTCCACGTTAACGTCGGAATTTTTTTTTCGGACGACGCAAGGCTGGTATGCTACAACAGTACCACCGTGCTGCCCTTCATGTCACCACATGATTAGGCCACCTCTCACCAGAGATCATCGCAACTACGGAACATGCGGGTAGTTGCCTCACAAGCAACGAGGTATTCACCGACACTCATATGCCATGCACAAACTTACACGCAAACATGCAAACACCTATCATATCAAAGGTCCAAACATGCTTGCCTGGTTCGGAGAAGTCGGAGTCTAGCTCGGCGAAGTTCGCGGCTCCGTCACCTCTTCCGGAACCTATGGCATAACGAAAAACGGGCACTAACGTGAAAACCAACGCGTGCATAAAAAATTCTTCAAAAAATTTCCAAATAAACCCCATAAAAAACTAGACAAAATTTTAAGACTGTCAGAAAAAGAATCACTCAAAAATCACTTTTCATTAAAAAGTTATAAAGGTTTCTGTCCAGGGACTCATCTGTAATGAAACAGAAAAGTTCCAGGGTTTAAACCGAGAAAACAGAAAACGCTTCGGACAGAAATGCGCCAGCTCAACAGGGAAAACGTATTTTGCCCAAAGGCGCCAACAGAAAACGGTTCGAGGGAGAATAGAACAGAGGCTGACATGGGGGTCCACATGTCAGGTTTAAAAAGCTCGCCGGCGCCCGAAGACTGCGGTGGACGCCGGCGTCGAACCACGGCGAGTTAGGGGGATCGGAGGGTACCAAGAGCTTCAGCGTGTCCTTCCGCGTCGGTGGGTGGTGGACTCGACCGTCGGAGAGCACCACGTCGACGGCGACACTTTCTCCGGCGGACGGCGGTTCGGGTGATGGTGGGGAACTCCGGTGGTGAGCTGCAAACTTCGAATTGAAGCGCGGGTCAGAATGAGGGATGCACTAAAGGGCTACTGGCAAGGAATGGGAGGCAGAGGTGCACGCACGGGAGTGAATCGAGCTGGATCCCGTGGCGGGTCGCGGCGGCCGGAGTCGAGGAAGGAGACCTCCTCGGGGCTCTTCCAGTGGCTAGGCAGGGTCTTGGAGGAGTGCAGAGGTTGTGTGGGTTCGAGTTGAAGCTCGGGGCCTCTATTTATAGGCGGATCGAGGGGGTGGCCGTGAACGGAGAATCTCCGACGAGCAATTACGGCGACGTCGTGGATGAGCAGGTGGTTTAGGTGGCCAGGCAGCATCAGTGAGGTGTACTGGTGCCGTTCCCCCGCAAATCTCGGTTGGTCTTGGCGTAATGGCGACGGTCCACGGTGGGGTGGCCGCACGGGCACGACGGCGGCAGAGAACGCGCTCCGCGCCCTGCGGTTCACGACGGGAGTGGCAGCGCGTTCTGGGGAGTGGGAGGCCACGCAGCGAGCTCCGGTGGCTTGGGCGGCGCTGGGTGGCGCCGTCTGCGCCGCGCCTCTCTCTGGCGGCCACAAAGCCGCCGCTGGCGTCGGTCACGGGGCGGCGCACCTCTTCCTGCTCGTCGCCGACGTCCGCAAGGCTCCAGGCGTTCGTGCGGTGCAGGGACAAGGGGGAGGGGACGGGGAGCAAGGCGACATCGGGGCACTGTCGAGATCGACAACAAGTTCTGAAGAAAACGACAGTAGCACTGAAATGTTCTCTGAAATTTACTGAACCTGATTTTGACAATGCACTGCAGGTGTTCGACAGAATGATTTGGCAATGAGAAAAAATTTCCTGGAACTGGGGCTTGGTGAGGTGACCACTCAATGTACCCAGGGGCTGCCTGATTTTTCTCAGAATTTTTGGAGAGAGATTTGAATGAATTTCACCAAATTTGACAAATCTGGTCCAAACTTGCAGCAAGTGTAGTTTGAAAAATTTGAACTGAAGACCAGTGGATCTTCATGGATCTTGGTTGAGGGTTCAAAGGACTAGGAAGGGGAATTGGTCTGGGGGCAAAAATCAAAGCAGAGATGGTAGCTCCTTTGTAAATCTCCAAGTGCTAGAATAGGAGACAGAAATTGTTTTGGTAAGATTTAAATGAAAAATAATTATATGGGGAGGTTCAACTTGCTGGATTTGATGCAAAACATGATCCAAAGATGAGGGAAGGTTTGGGAGAGTGGAATTGCACTAAGGCCATGGCAAGAGAGAATTGTTGAAAGTGGTAAAGGATTATTCCAAAAGCCATAGTGCATTTTCAAAGAGATTTTCAAAAGTCATTTTCCCCAAATGAAAAGCATTTTGTCTTGAGTCCAAATAAAAAGCAAGAACCTCCAAGACCAAAAACCAATCTTGGGTGAATCCAAATAAAACTCTTGCCATAAAAAAATATTTGAAAGGGGGAGTTCTTTTGAAGAAAAAATTTAAATCTCCTCCCTCAAGTCAAATAAATCTTTTGAAAAATCCAAATAAAAATTTGGGTGTCACACCCCGATCTCATTCGGGACTCCGAACTCCTTCGGTACATCAAAACTTATAAACTCATAATAAAAATGTCATCGTAACGTTAAGCGTGCGGACCCTACCGGTTCGAGAACTATGTAGACATGACCGAGACACGTCTCCGGTCAATAACCAATAGCGGAACCTGGATGCCCATATTGGCTCCCACATATTCTACGAAGATCTTTATCGGTCAAACCGCATAACAACATACGTTGTTCCCTTTGTCATCGGTATGTTACTTGCCCGAGATTCGATCGTCGGTATCTTAATACCTAGTTCAATCTCGTTACTGGCAAGTCTCTTTACTCGTTCCGTAATACATCATCTCGCAACAAACTCATTAGTTGCAATGCTTGCAAGGCTTAAGTGATGTGCATTACCGAGAGGGCCCAGAGATACCTCTCCGACAATCGGAGTGACAAATCCTAATCTCGAAATACGCCAACCCAACAAGTACCTTCGGAGACACCTATAGAGCACCTTTATAATCACCCAGTTACGTTGTGACGTTTGGTAGCACACAAAGTGTTCCTCCGGTAAACGGGAGTTGCATAATCTCATAGTCATAGGAACATGTATAAGTCATGAAGAAAGCAATAGCAACATACTAAACGATCGAGTGCTAAGCTAACGGAATGGGTCAAGTCAATCACATCATTCTCCTAATGATGTGATCCCGTTAATCAAATGACAACTCATGTCTATGGCTAGGAAACATAACCATCTTTGATCAACGAGCTAGTCAAGTAGAGGCATACTAGTGACACTCTGTTTGTCTATGTATTCACACATGTATCATGTTTCCGGTTAATACAATTCTAGCATGAATAATAAACATTTATCATGATATAAGGAAATAAATAATAACTTTATTATTGCCTCTAGGGCATATTTCCTTCAGCTAATACATGGTTGTATTTATTTAGCCCTTGAAGGCCTTAGTTTATCGGAAAGGAGCGACATAGATGAGACAGTCTACACCCGGGGCATAAAACTTTCCTATATTGACATGGCTTGCATGATTAAACTAGTCCTAAATGCTAAACACATCCCTGCCATTACCTTTGTGCACCGTCTATGTTTCACCAACGTTCACACAGACCGTTTGGTACGTCGTTGTTTCTTTCTCTAAACCACAGTCAACATGCGTGTTTTCGTAATCTAATGCCAGAATAATTTGTTATTGTACAGAAAATCCCAGCTATTGTTACCAATGATCTTAGGATGAAGCTGGATATTTGCCTCTCAAGGGCAGCATCAGGCTTGGTCAAATTTTCAGCAGCCTTGATTTGCCTGGCACCTACTGTATACACAAAGATGGAAGGATGGCAATCACCGGGATTTCTGCTTTTGCAGATGCAGCCAGGCTGACAGTTGATTGCGTTGTACTCATCAGTATCCAGTGGCACACTGTGCGCGGGGAGGACTCGCTCTCACTTGTGATCACCGGTCTTTACAAAAAACGGCATGACGCGAGATGTGTACGGTGATGGAGGGATGGCATTACACCATATAAATTTTAACTACTATGGTATTAAGTTAAGTATCGTACGTGTGTTATTTCAAACTATGAGTGTAGTTGAAATCCTCATAGTACATACCTAATAGAACTTATCAGTTCAAATTCTTATTCAGACTATGGTACTGAAAGCAGATGCGATCCTAAACGTGGTTGTCGTCGCTGTTGTTGTTGTACTGGTTGTTGTTGTTTTTGTTGTGGGTGTGTCTCTCGATTCGACATGTTTGCTCAGAGAGGCACTTGAACCTAGTGCAGGTTTAGTCCTGTGTTAAGAAGACTCATGGTCATGCCTCTTGGCTTTGATTAACTTAGTTGACTTTGTGCAGTAAGAAAGGCACAACCGTGAAGTTAGTGAAGGCACAGTCATATAGTATAAGAGGGGACGGTCGTGCCTCCCAGTTGTCATTATTTCAGCTGAGTCGTGTACTCAGATAGGCACGTTGGTCGAGCAAGCGGAGGCACGGTCCCATATTAGGAAGAAGACTTGCGGTCGTGTGTCCCATGTCAAAAAGAAGAGCTGCGATCGTGCGTCCGTGTTCAGTATGTTTGTAGTGACACGCTGCTCGGAGAGGCATGTGCGTGAATCAAGTGGAGGCATGGAGTCCGACTTGTTCCCACTGTCCGATATCACTGTTCTCGCAACGACATCACTTAAAAAATACTACTTTTTTGATAAATGGTGTTTTGCAACACCTCCGTCCTCCAAACCGTCTTTCCAGATCCACCGCACCCGTTGTCACGTCCAATATGCGACCCTATCCGAGAGGAACTCGAAGGTCCCACCAAGGATAGACCTGCATATTGAAACGCTTTTGCAAGGTGGATATCATCACATCAACATTACATAATAGATGGGGATACATACAAAAGGCACAGATGCCCCAAGAATACATCAATACATCATACATAAGATCAACATCCGACTACGGATGAAGCACAAACAGAAGCTCAAACGACATCCACCCTGCTAGCCCAGGCTGCCAACGTGGAACCTATCCCCTGATCGAAGAAGAAGCAGAAGAAGAACTCCAAAACAAGCAACATCGCTCTCGCGTCATGATCATCGCAAAACCTGTACCTGCAACTGTTGTTGTAGTAATCTGTGAGCCACGAGGACTCAGCAATCCCATTACCATGGGTATCAAGACTAGCAAAGCTTAAAGGGGTATGGAAAGGATAAGTGGTGAGGTTGCAGCAGCGACTAAGCAATGTATGGTGGCTAACATACGCAAATAAGAGTGAGAAGAGGAGCAACGGAACGGTCGTGAAGCTAGCAATGATCAAGAAGTGATCCTGAACTCCTACTTACGTCAAACATAACCCAAAAACCGTGTTCACTTCCCGGACTCCGTCGAGCAGAGACCATCACGGCTACACACGCGGTTGATGCGTTTTAAATAAGTCAAGTGTCAAGTTCTCTACAACCGGACATTAACAAATTCCCATCTGCCACATAACCGCGGGCACGGCTCTCGAAAGTTTATACCCTGCAGGGGTGTCCCAACTTAACCCATTATAAGCTCTCACGGTCAACGAAGGATATTCCTTCTCCCGGGACGACCCGATTAGTCTTGGAATCCCGGTTTACAAGACATTTCAACAATGGTAAAACAAGACCAGCAAAGCTGCCCGAATGTGCCGACAAATCCCGATAGGAGCTGCACATATCTCGTTCTCAGGGCACACCGGATGAGCAATTCGTACAACTAAAACCAGGCCTCAAGTTTCCCCGAGGTGGCGCTGCAAAGGGCTCTAGTTTGGACCAACACTTAGAGGAGCACTGGCCCCGGGGGGTAAAATAAAGGTGACCCTCGGGAGCGCGACTCCCAAGGGAAAAAGGCTTAGGTAGGCAAATGGTAAAACCAAGGTTGGGCCTTGCTGGAGGAGTTTTATTCAAAGCAAACTGTCAAGGGGTTCCCATAACACCCAACCGCGTAAGGAATGCAAAATCAAGGAACATAACACCGGTATGACGGAAACTAGGGCGGCAAGAGTGGAACAAAACACCAGGCATAAGGCCGAGCCTTCCACCCTTTACCAAGTATATAGATGCATTAATTAAATAAGAGACATTGTGATATCCCAACATAAACATAATCCAACATGGAGCAAACTTCATCTTCACCTGCAACTAACAATGCTATAAGAGGGGCTGAGCAAAAAGCGGTAACATAGCCAAACAACGGTTTGCTAGGAAGGGTGAAAAAGGTTAGAGGCTGACATAGCAATCTGGGAGGCTTGAAGAGCAAGTGATAGGTAGCGCAGCATAGCGATAGAACGAAGCAACTAGCATAGCAATGATAGTAGTGAGATCCAAGGTGACGGTCATCTTGCCTGAAATCCCTCTAGGAAGAAGAACGAGTCCATGAAGAAGATGAAGCCACGAAGACAAACCAAGCGTAGACGAACGAATCCTCACGATCGCAACGAAACATGAACTAACGAGAAGGAGCACAACCGGAAAGAAGCAAACAACACGGTAAACACTCAACACATAAACAAGACATGATGCTCAACCAAGTATGATGCATGACAAGGCTACATGAAGCTACTCATGGTAAGAGATGAAGCATACAAGAACAACACATCAAAGCAAGTTTAAATGAGGCCGGAAACAACATATAACAATTCCGGTAAGTCCTCATATGCAAATTTCGAAATTGCTCCAGATCTGAATAAGCCTTATGTTCAAGTTGTTAAACAGAAAGTTAAGATGCACCAAGATGATCTACACAAGATTTTAGTCAAGTTACATATAAAGTTCATTTAGTTCGGAGCTACGGCCTAGAAGATATGAGCAAAACAAGTTAAACATGCATTGATGCAAAATGCATTCAAACATCAAGCAAACACACTCAAAACATGGATGCAACAAGGTAACATGAAACTACATGCAAAACTAAGCAAGTTTCATATAGAGCAAGCTCAAAACGGAGCAACGGTTCAACACATACACATGAAACAAGTTTAAAGGACAAACTGTCCAAAACAACAACTAGGCATCTAGCAAGCATCAAAACAACATGCTACAACACCTCAATATGAAAACAAAAGGCATGAGCGTCATGTAAAGGTAAAGCGTTACAAAACATGAACACTGAGCTATCCCCAGAAATCACAAGAACATGCTCAAAAGGATATGGCAAAATTGCAAATAATAACAGTTTCACAGACTTGGCAGAAATCACTGGACATGGCAGAAATAACATCAGGTTGCAAAGTTTAGAGCTACCAAACAACATGCTACAGGAACATATCATAGAAAACAAAGGCATGGCATGAATCTAATAATTTCCTAGAACAAAAGTCCCTTACTGATCACGAGCCAAAAAGGCACAGAAGATATGATGGCACCCATGTAAACATAGCAAGTTTCATAAACAGATTCAGACTTAGCAGAAAAACTGAGCATGGCATAAACAGAATTATGAAGGCATCTTTGCGAGCTCAAATCACTCATCACAAAGCATTTCCTGGCATGTGAAGGTAACTCACAGTAAGAACACATGTTAATGAAGTTAAGAATGGCAATAGCATAATCATAGGATGCACGGATCACTAGCAAAACATATGGCAAAACTGAACTTAATGTTAACAGGCTGACAGCAACATTATTTAGCAATTTGAGAGCAAGATTATAACAAGCTACAGCAGGCTATAAATGCAACCAAAGGCATAGAATGATAGCGCATCACATTTATAGCAAAACATACCTAGTGAACATCTCCAGATTATGCATAGGTTAATTGGTAGCATCAAGCAAAGATAGCAACATGATATAACAGTTTCAGCATTGACAGAACATTAACAGCAAGTAGCCCACTTCACAAGCTTGATGCACTCACTACATGGAATAAATAAATATAAGGCTGACACCACTGTAAAGATGGCATGGAGATGATTCACAAACATGTAGACATCATGCTCATAGGATGCACACACAAAATGCAACGAAAATGACAAAACAGTAAGTTATATCAAGTTTCAGCAGTTAACATCATATAGAACTCTTACAACGATGATTAGGGCGTCAAGATGATCTCAAACAAGCATGCCACAATATAATAAAATGTAGAGCATCTCATGGCGAACATTTCGATTTATCATGCACGCAAAACAGAGCAACATGCAAGAAGTTATGGCATGTCAAACATATGCACATGAGAAGGAAATCCTGGGGACAGAAGAATCCATACCACCGGATCTGGGATTGACCCGGGCGTGTTCTACGAGACGGCGGCGGATCTCGCCGGGGTTCGCCGGAGAGTGGCCGGAGGGTGGCCGGAGACGGTCGGGCGGACGAGGAGGAGCACCACCGGGGTCGGGGCGGCGAGCACCGGCCGGATCCGGCGCGGCGACGGCGGAGGACGGCGGACGATGCGCGGCTCCGGCAGGCGGCTGGGTCGGCGCGGAGGCGGACGGCGGAGGGCGCGGGGCGCGTGACGACGGCGGCGGTGTCGGGCAGTGGTCGGCGGCGGCGCGGGCGCGGTCGCTCGCGGGCCGCGGCGGCGGGGAGACGGGCCGCGAGGGCCGGCCTCGGGCCCGGGCGGGCCGACGGCGCGGGGGCGGCGAGCGCTGACGTGGCGGGCGGAGATTGGCTGGGCGCGGCGGCGGTGGATGTGTCTGGCGCCAGCGGACACGTCCGGTGGCGCGGAGGAGCAGGGCTAGGGTTTCGTCTGCGATTTGGAAAGGGGGGTGCACATATTTATGGGTAGAGGGAGCTAGGAGAGTCCAAATGAGGTGTGGTTTTCGCCCACACGATCATGATCGAACGACCGAGAGCATGGAGGGGGTTTGGATGGGCTAATGGGCTGTGGTGGAGGGGTGCTGGGCTGCAACGAGAGAGGGGTTTCGGCTACGCGGTTAACCGTTGAGGCATCAAACGACCTCCAAACGGAACGAAATTTGACGGGCGGTCTACCTACTCTAAAACAACACCGCACGCCAAGTTTCATCCCATTCCGAGAACATTTTTATGCCACTCACGAAACGAGGTCTGAGAGGCGCAACGGGTGCGTGTGGGAGTGTCGGAACGCGAAACGGACAACGGGGAAAAAGACCGGATGCAAGTTTTGAAAATATGAGGATGCAATGCATATGATGACATGGCAAAATGCAACACGCAAGCAAAAGACATGGCAACGCCGGCGAATAACTTGAAGACACCTGGCGCATCGGATCCGGGGCGTTACACCCGTCGCTCCTAGATGGAGTTCGATGCTTCTAGTACCAAGAGGGCAAGGCTCGTGCCACCGACGACGCATTCCTCTGGGTGTTTGGCGGTACCGGTGGGGACCGGTGAGGGTCCGCCCACCGGATCTGAGGAGCACGAGAAAAAAACTCGTCCGGACATCATCAGCGATCTCCCGGACGTCATCCTAGGTGAGATCATCTCTCGTCTCCCCATCAGGGATAGCATCCGTACTCGCATCCTCGCTCGTCGATGGCGTCCTTTATGGCCCACCGCTCCTCTGAATCTCGACTGCCGTGAGATCCCTGCCGCTCGTCTTTTTAAGCCTCTAGAAACAGTTCATATCGAGAAAATCTCCGTGGCGCCTCCTACCTGGGAGCTCGCCCACGAAAGGCACTTCGGAACTCGGTGCCCTCGGAAATCTGGCACTGACGATACGACCCTTTCGGAAGCCATCCTCTCCGCCCATGGGGGCGCAATTCACCGTCTCTGCATACCGGCGTGCTACCTCCAGTCCAGACCCTCCGCCGTCGACGCCTGGCTGAAATCATCCAAACTGAACAATCTCCAGGAGCTCGAGTTCTATTACATGTTCCCAGATTTCGTGAGGGAGTGTCGTACGACCACTCACACACCCATCATCTGCGCCTTTTGCATCGGCGTCCTTCTCTTGGTTTGCATCCTCCCTACACACCGCCACCTTTGCTCTTTGCCAAATACCAGACAGTTACGTTGAGGCTCTTAAACTACCACTGCTCAAGAGACTTTCACTTGTGGACGTTGGTATATTAGACATCTCGCTTGAAAGCATCATCCACTCTAGTTGTCTGATACGTCTCCAACGAATCTATAATTTTTGATTGCTCCATGCTATATTATCTTCTGTTTTGGACATTATTGGGCTTTATTATCCACTTCTATATTATTTTTGGGACTAACCTATTAACCGGAGGCCCAACCCAGAATTGCTGTTTTTTGCCTATTTCAGAATTTCGCAGAAAAAGAATATCAAACGGAGTCCAAACGGAATGAAACCTTCGGGAACATGATTTTTGGAACGAACATGATCTAGGAGACTTGGACCCTAAGTCAAGGAAGCTTCCAGGACGCCACGAGGTAGGGGGCGCGCCTACCCCCCCCCCCCAGGTGCGCCCTCCACCCTCATGGGCCCCACGTTGCTCCACCGATGTACTCCTTCCTCCTATATATACCTACGTACCCCCAAACGATCAGATACGGAGCCAAAAACCTAATTCCACCGCCGCAACCTTCTGTACCCACGAGATCCCATCTTGGGGCCTGTTCCGGAGCTCCGCCGGAGGGGGCATCGATCACGGAGGGCTTCTACATCAACACCATAGCCTCTCCGATGAAGTGTGAGTAGTTTACCTCAGACCTTCGGGTCCATAGTTATTAGCTAGATGGCTTCCTCTCTCTTTTTGGATCTCAATACAATGTTCTCCCCCTCTCTCGTGGAGATCTATTCGATGTAATCTTCTTTTGCGGTGTGTTTGTTGAGACCAATGAATTGTGGGTTTAGGATCAGGTTTATCTATGAACAATATTTGAATCTTCTGAATTGTTTTATGTATTATTGGTTATCTTTGCAAGTCTCTTCGAATTATCAGTTTGGTTTGGCCTACTAGATTGATCTTTCTTGCAATGGGAGAAGTGCTTAGCTTTGGGTTCAATCTTGCGGTGTCCTTTCCCAGCGACAGTAGGGGCAGCAAGGCACGTATTGTATTGTTGCCATCGAGGATAACAAGATGGGGTTTTTATCATATTGCATGAATTTATCCCTCTACATCATGTCATCTTTCTTAAGGTGTTACTCTGTTCTTATGAACTTAATACTCTAGATGCATGCTGGATAGCGGTCGATGTGTGGAGTAATAGTAGTAGATGCAGGCAGGAGTCGGTCTACTTGTCTCGGACGTGATGCCTATATACATGATCATACCTAGATATTCTCATAACTATGCTCAATTCTGTCAATTGCTCAACAGTAATTTGTTCACCCACCGTAAAATAATTATGCTCTTGAGAGAAGCCACTAGTGAAACCTATGGCCCCCGGGTCTATCTTCATCATATTAATCTTCCAACACTTAGTTATATCCGTTGCTTTTTTACTTTGTTTTTATTTTACTTTGCATCTTTATCATAAAAATACCAAAAATATTATCCTATCATATCTATCAGATCTCACTCTCGTAAGTGACCGTGTAGGGATTGACAACCCCTTATTGCGTTGGTTGCGAGGATTTATTTGTTTGTGTAGGTGGGAGGGACTCGCGCGTAGCCTCCTACTGGATTGATACCTTGGTTCTCAAAAACTGAGGGAAATACATACGCTACTTTGCTGCATCACCCTTTCCTCTTCAAGGGAAAACCAACGCAGTGCTCAAGAGGTAGCAAGAAGGATTTCTGGCGCCGTTGTCGGGGAGGTCTACGCAAAAGTCAACATACCAAGTACCCATCACAAACCCTTATCTCCCGCATTACATTATTTGCCATTTGCCTCTCGTTTTCCTCTCCCCCACTTCACCCTTGCCATTTTATTCGCCCTCTCTTTTTCGTTCGCCTCTTTTCCGTTTGCTTGTCATTATGGCTAGTCCTTTATCTTCTCCGTTGTCTCCCGAAAATGAAGTTCTGAATTTTAAACAAAGGGAGGGAGAAAATCTAAAAGACGCTTGGTATAGAATTTGCAATGCTCAAAATAGATCTACCAGGAAGCAATCTACTTCCGTTCTTCTCCGCAATTTTTATGTAGGCGCCAATCCTTGGTATAGATATATTCTTGACACCATTACCGGAGGGAACTTCTTGGGTAGCCATTCTTTTGATTCTTATAATGCTATGATAGATTTGTTTGGCTCACCACCTCTTTTGGTTAATGGAACTATGTTAACTTTGGAGCATGTAATGCAAAGACTTGAAATTATTGAAAATAAAGTTGCTACTGTAGAGTTAATCGAAAATTTGGATAGAAAGATCCACAATCAAATTACCCAATATGGATCCAAAGTACGAGTCACTTTGAAAAATATTAAGGAGAAGGAACCCATAGTTAATGAAAGAATAAATCAAGATTCCACTAGAATCGGTAAAATTGAGGGTATCATTACCAACTTGGGAACCGCTTTTTCTTCCGTAAAGAATACTCCAAGTCCTCCAACTAAAATTGCCAAGTTTATGTACGTTCCTAAAAATAAGGGTGAATCCTCTAGTAAGGAAACTGTGGATCTCAAATCTATAAGTATTCATCCCAATGTTTTTGCTATCATTAAGGAACCATTTGGTACAAATGAATTTTTCGATCTTGTGCCTAAAAGTTTGATAATTAATAAAAAGAAAGAAACTGCTAAGGATGATAGATGTCTCATTGAAGAATTGCCTACCAAAGATGGCAATACCTAGATCTATCCTTGCTTTTTATGCCTAGCTAGGGGCGTTAAACGATAGCGCTTGTTGGGAGGCAACCCAATTTTATTTTTATTTTTTTGCTTTTTTCTTCTGTTTAGGAATAAATATTTGATCTAGCCTCTGGTTAGATGTGTTTTTATGTTTTAATTAGTGTTTGTGCCAAGTTAAACCTATAGGATCTTCTTGGATGATAGTTATTTGATCTTGCAGAAAATTCCAGAAACTTTCTGTTCACGAAAATAAATGTTAAAAATCACCAGAACGTGATAAAATATTGATTTCAATTTCTGCTGATCAATAAACAAATTTTCTAGGTCGTCCTATTTTGTCTGATTTTTTGGAGTTCCAGAAGTTTGCGTTAGTTACAGATTACTACAGACTGTTCTGTTTTTGACAGATTCTGTTTTTCGTGTGTTGTTTGCTTATTTTGATGAATCTTTGGATAGTAAAAGAGTTTATAAACCATAGAGAATTTGGAATACAGTAGGTTTAACACCAATATAAATGAAGAATGAGTTCATTACAGTACCTTTAAGTGGTCTTTTGTTTTCTTTCGCTAACGGAGCTCACGAGATTTTCTGCTGAGTTTTGTGTTGTGAAGTTTTCAAGTTTTGGGTGAAAGATTTGATGGATTATGGAACAAGGAGTGGCAAGAGCATAAGCTTGGGGATGCCCATGGCACCCCCAAGATAATCTAAGGACACCAAAAATCCAAAGCTTGGGGATGCCCCGGAAGGCATCCCCTCTTTCGTCTACTTCCATCGGTAACTTTACTTGGAGCTATATTTTTATTCACCACATGATATGTGTTTTGCTTGGAGCGTCTTGTATGATTTGAGTCTTTGCTTTTTAGTTTACCACAATCATCCTTGCTGTACACACCTTTTGAGAGAGACACACATGATTCGGAAATTATTAGAATACTCTATGTGCTTCACTTATATCTTTTGAGTTATATAGTTTTGCTCTAGTACTTCACTTATATCTTTTAGAGCACGGTGGTGGATTTGTTTTATAGAAACTATTGATCTCTCATGCTTCACTTATATTATTTTTAGAATCTTAAATAGCATGGTAATTTTCTTAAATAATCCTAATATGCTAGGTATTCAAGATTAGTAAAAACTTTCTTATGAGTGTGTTGAATACTAAGAGAAGTTTGATGCTTGATGATTGTTTTGAGACATGGAGGTAGTGATATCAAAGTCATGCTAGTTGAGTAGTTGTGAATTTGAGAAATACTTGTGTTGAATATTGCAAGTCCCGTAGCATGCACGTATGGTAAACGTTATGTAACAAATTTGAAACATGAGGTGTTCTTTGATTGTCCTCCTTATGAGTGGCGGTCGAGGACGAGCGATGGTCTTTTCCTACCAATATATCCCCCTAGGAGCATGCGCATAGTGCTTGGTTTTTGATGACTTGTAGATTTTTGCAATAAGTATGTGAGTTCTTTATGACTAATGTTGAGTCCATGGATTATACGCACTCTCACCTTTCCATCATTGCTAGCCTCTTTGGTACCGTGCATTGCCCTTTCTCACATTGAGAGTTGGTGCAAACTTCGCCGGTGCATCCAAACCCCGTGATATGATACACTCTTTCACACATAAACCTCCTTATATCTTCCTCAAAACAGCCACCATACCTACCTATATGGCATTTCCATAGCCATTCCGAGATATATTGCCATGCAACTTTCCACCATTCTGTTTATCATGACACGTTCATCATTGTCATATTGCTTTGCATGATCATGTAGTTGACATAGTAATTGTGGCAAAGCCACCGTTCATAATTCCTTCATACATGTCACTCTTGGTTCATTGCATATCCCGGTACACCGCCGGAGGCATTCATATAGAGTCATACTTTGTTCTAGTATCGAGTTGTAATCATTGAGTTGTAAATAAATAGAAGTGTGATGATCATCATTCTCTAGAGCATTGTCCCAAGTGAGGAATAAAAAAAGAGAGAGAGAAAAAGAGAGAAGGGACAATGCTAGTATCCTTTACCACACTTGTGCTTCAAAGTATCACCATATTGTTCATAATAGAGAGTCTCTTGTTTTGTCACTTTTATATACTAGTGGGAATTTTTCATTATAGAACTTGGCTTGTATATTCCAACAATGAGCCTCCTCAAGTGCCCTAGGTCTTCGTGAGCAAGCAAGTTGGATGCACACCCACTTAGTTTCTCTTGTTGAGCTTTCATATATTTATAGCTCTAGTGCATCCGTTGCATGGCAATCCCTACTCCTTGCATTAACATCAATCGATGGGCATCTCCATAGCTCATTGATTAGCCTCGTTGATGTGAGACTTTCTCCTTTTTTGTCTTCTCCACATAACCCTCGTCATCATATTCTATTCCACCCATAGTGCTATATCCATGGCTCACGCTCATGTATTGCGTGAAGGTTGAAAAAGTTTGAGATTACTAAAGTATGAAACAATTTCTTGGCTTGTCATCAGGGTTGTGCATGATGACAGCATTCTTGTGTGACGAAGATGGAGCATGACTAAACTATATGATTTTGTAGGGATGAACTTTCTTTGGCCATGTTATTTTGAGAGGACATAATTGCTTAGTTAGTATGCTTGAAGTATTATTATTTTTATGTCAATATTGAACTTTTATCTTGAATCTTTCGGATCTTAATATTCATACCACAATTAAGAAGAATTACATTGAAATTATGGCAAGTAGCATTCCACATCAAAAATTCTGTTTTTATCATTTACCTACTCGAGGACGAGCTGGAATTAAGCTTGGGGATGCTTGATACGTCTCCAACGTATCTATAATTTTTGATTGCTCCATGCTATATTATCTTCTGTTTTGGACATTATTGGGCTTTATTATTCACTTTTATATTATTTTTGGGACTAACCGATTAACCGGAGGCCCAGCCCAGAATTGCTGTTTTTTTGCCTATTTCAGAATTTCGCAGAAAAAGAATATCAAACGGAGTCCAAACGGAATGAAACCTTCGGGAACGTGATTTTTGGAACGAACATGATCCAGGAGACTTGGACCCTAAGTCAAGGAAGCTTCCAGGAAGCCACGAGGTAGGGGGCGCACCTACCCCCCCCCCATGCGCGCCCTCCACCCTCGTGGGCCCCACGTTGCTCCACCGACGTACTCCTTCCTTCTATATATACCTACGTACCCCCAAACGATCAGATACGGAGCCAAAAACCTAATTCCACCACCGCAACCTTCTGTACCCACGAGATCCCATCTTGGGGCCTGTTCTGGAGCTCCGCCGGAGGGGGCATCGATCACGGAGGGCTTCTACATCAACACCATAGCCTCTCCGATGAAGTGTGAGAAGTTTACCTCAGACCTTCGGGTCCATAGTTATTAGCTAGATGGCTTCCTCTCTCTTTTTGGATCTCAATACAATGTTCTCCCCCTCTCTCGTGGAGATCTATTCGATGTAATATTCTTTTGCGGTGTGTTTGTTGAGACCGATGAATTGTGGGTTTATGATCAAGTTTATCTATGAACAGTATTTGAATCTTCTGAATTCTTTTATGTATGATTGGTTATCTTTGCAAGTCTCTTCGAATTATCAGTTTGGTTTGGCCTACTAGATTGATCTTTCTTGTAATGGGAGAAGTGCTTAGCTTTGGGTTCAATCTTGCGGTGTCCTTTCCCAGCGACAGTAGGGGCAGCAAGGCACGTATTGTATTGTTGCCATCGAGGATAACAAGATGGGGTTTTATCATATTGCATGAATTTGTCCCTCTACATCATGTCATCTTTCTTAAGGCGTTACTCTGTTCTTATGAACTTAATACTCTAGATGCATACTGGATAGCGGTCGATGTGTGGAGTAATAGTAGTATATGCAGGAAGGAGTCGGTCTACTTGTCTCGGACGTGATGCCTATATACATGATCATACCTAGATATTCTCATAACTATGCTCAATTCTGTCAATTGCTCAACAGTAATTTGTTCACCCACCGTAAAATACTTATGCTCTTGAGAGAAGCCACTAGTGAAACCTATGGCCCCCGGGTCTATCTTCACCATATTAATCTTCCAAAACTTAGTTATTTCCGTTGCTTTTTACTTTGCTTTTATTTTACTTTGCATCTTTATCATAAAAATACCAAAAATATTATCCTATCATATCTATCAGATCTCACTCTCATAAGTGACCGTGTAGGGATTGACAACCCCTTATCACGTTGGTTGCGAGGATTTATTTGTTTGTGTAGGTGCGAGGGACTCGCGCGTAGCCTCCTACTGGATTGATACCTTGGTTCTCAAAAACTGAGGGAAATACTTACGCTACTTTGCTGCATCACCCTTTCCTCTTCAAGGGAAAACCAACGCAGTGCTCAAGAGGTAGCATTGCCCCGCACTCCGGTGCCTACTGCTTACTTGGAATATGGAAAGCCGTTGCATAAGAATAAACTCACATAACCTTGTAAGCATTGGAATTCGCTGTGGACATGGCGAACTTGTCATAGAGGATGCCCCGTCACTTCAGCGGTTGCTTAACGATATTCTCAGCAGCAACTTGCAGATAATTGTCATGTCTGCACCTAAACTAGAGACTGTGGGCAAATTCCATGATTTTTTTCTCTGAATCCAAGGTCACGCGTAACCCTACAGTTATCCAGGTACCTAGTTTTCAGCTGCATTTGTCCGAGTAAACAAATTTCATGTAATAGAACCTTTTGTTCAATTTTTAAAATCGTTGTGCATGCACCATGCAGGGTTTGCCGCAGTCAGCCTGTCAACAGTGCTTCAAACGGTCAAGACTTTGCTCATCAAGATGTGTTTTGAAGTGGACGTGGCCGTTTCCCTGATGCAATGCTTTCGAAGCCTTGAGAACTTGTTTATCGAGTGATGATTCTCACACACATTGAAAGCCCATAACATGCATATTGTACTACTTCTACTGTATGTCTTAAAAAGCTTGTCTTACATTCGTCTGTGAATTGATACACCCGTGGCTAGACATGTTTAGTATTACATACACCCGTATCTACAATAAATCCAATAAATACTTTACACTGGATGCTCTTTCGACAGAATCTCTGTTTTTAGAGCTTAAGTATTTTCATTCTTCATGTACATCTAGGGAGGACTCTGTTGCGGAGAAACAAATACATGGCGTCGTAAGCACCGACCGTTTGTCAAACGAGATGACTTTTGTTTGAAGACGGTAACGCTGGATGACTATGAACCCTGCTTGGTAAACATTGAATTTGTGAGATTCATTGTTCTGAGTGCAAGCAAGCTTGAGACCATGAGGCTTAACTATCGCTTCCACCAAGACTTCACGGAAGAATTTTACGAAAAGCATCAAAAGGATCTTCTGTGGCACAAAAAGGCTTCTGAACGTGCTCGCCTTATATTATCAGGAGCGTGTAAGCACCGGTTCTTTTATTTAAAACTCACGCGTGTTGAATACCTGGATTTGACGGACCCATTCAGCTGTGACTGCTGAATACAGAGCTGGAGTAAGTTGTCCAAGCTTGCAGTGTTACATGTTATTGCGCCCTTTTGAACGTGCGTTTCGTCTGAAACATGAACATACAACCCTTGTAATATTTTGTACCATCTGTAAGCTTGACATAACAATCCTTGATTAGAAAGTGTTGTAACTGTGCAAACGAAAGTGTTGTAACTGTGCAAACGTCCATGCCTTCAGGCACATTGAATGTTTCAGCGGAAAGATTCTGAGTATTTTACCGTCACGACACTGACTCTTTGTTAGTATAGTACCATGTTCCCACTGATAATGAACTCGTCAGTGGGAACCTTTCCAATACTGAAGCAATCCGTGATTCGTATGCCAATAAAACTGTGTGTCTCGTGACATGATGGTTGTTCTTCGTCTTAAGGTCAGACTTTGTCTAGAAACTTCACAACCGTGCTCTTCTAACTGAGTATCAAGAAGGTTGGTACACGTGCATGTAGAGCCCTTACTTCGGCGCCTTCTGCGCACACTTTTCTGCACCCAGAGAGGGTTTATGCTGAGTCAGGCCTGGAGAAACGCCACGCCCATGCGTGTAGTGACTCCCCAACAGTGCCTCTGGCGCCTGCATCTACGTGCCTCACGTGACATAAGTCGTGACTGTTAGGTGCCCGTGGAGCCAGACGCCCGCGGGTCAAGAGAGCTCACAACGGTGCCTCTCCAGCAGAGCATTCTCACCCATGCCTCTGCCATCACACTTTTGTGCATCCATTGGGTTGACACTCGTGCCTAAGAGGCTTCATTTCCGCGCCTCCGGTGTTTCAATACACGTGCCTCACATGACACTTGTCGTGACCCTTGTGGTTGCAGAGAATACGGACCCGTGCCTCCATAGCTGAGTATTCTGATCCATGCCTCTGCCACCGTAATTTTGTGCATTCAGAGGGTTGACAATCGTACATGCCTGTAGAGGCTAGACTTCGGTGCCTCCGGAGCCTGCACCCTTGTGCCTCATGTGCCACGAGCCGTGGCTTTTACGTTCCCCTGGAGACACATTGTAGTGGATCCAGAGACTTCATAAACATGTCTTTTCAACTGAGTGTTCGCAGCCATGCCTCTGCCACCACACTTTTGTGCATCCAGGGAGTTGATAGCTGGCTCTATGGAGGCTTCAACGAGGTCTGTGCTTGTACAGACTTCAATTAGGTGCCTCCACCGCCTGCACGCACGTGCCTCACATGACACTTGCCCCCGTGTCATGGCGCCACACCCCCGTGTCTCTACAGACCGCACAACCGTGCGTCTCTAACTGAGTATTCGGACACATGCCTCTCCTACCAAACTTCTGTGTATCTGGACAGTTGATACCCGTGCCTCGTGAAGACACACGTCTGTCGACGTCGTGACTATTCCACCACGTCTGTCGAAATCTTCTAGATTAGGTACGTATATATATTGTCGTCTTTGTGGATCGTAAAACCCTAACCCTCTTCCCAGATCCACCACACAGAGACCTACAATGGAGGCGGCACGAGCTTGGCAATGGAGATGAAGAAGCGTGCCTCTAGCAACAAGAAGATGAGGTTCACGGCTGTACCCGTGCCCTCTAAGCTCATTAAGAGGAGCAGCTGTGGCCCGCCCACTGGATCCGAGAACCATGTTGAGTCTGGTCCGGACCGCATCAGCGATCTCCCCGACGCCATCCTCGGCAAGATCATCTCTCATCTGCCCATAAAGGAAGGCATGCGCACACAAGTGCTCGCATCTCGGTGGCGCCGCACATGGCGCACCGCACCACTCGATCTCGACTTTCGTGTGATCCTTGATACTCGTTCTACCAGATCTCTGGAAAAAATATGTTGCCAAATCATCCGCGTTCTCCCTGGCAAGCAAATCGTCCAGGAAACATACGTCGGCACTCAATGCCGACATCTTAGTTGCAACTGCCGCGGAGAATCTGTCGCTGATGGCTTCAGTCTTCCTGTATCTATCCTCTCCGATCACGAGGGCCTGATTCGCCGCCTCTGCATCCTGGCAAGCTACCTCCAGTGCCAACCTTGTGGCGTCGATGAGTTGTTCCTATCTCGGAATCTGGACCAACTCTAGGTTTTAGAGTTCTATCATATATTCCCAAATTTCTTCTACCCAGGGCCCAGGCAAGCACGCAGAATCCCTTCTTCTATGCCGTCGCCACCGGCATCCATCTCGATATTTCGCTCGTCTCTCCACACCATCACCTTCGCCATGTGCAAACTAGAAGACAATCTTGTAGAAATGCTTTGCCTCCCACTGCTCAGGAGACTTTCGCTGGTGGAGGTTTATATATCGGATGTCTCCTTGCAGAAGTTCATCCACCACGGTTGCCCTGCCCTGGAGTGCCTGCTGCTTGTTTGCAACAAGAAATTCTGCTGTCTACGAATAAACTCAGCTAGGCTTGTAAGCATTGGCATTCGTTCCGATGGAGGAAAACTGATCATTGAGGATGTCCCTTCCCTCCGGAGACTGCTACATGATTCTCTAGATGCACAACTACAAATAACAGTTTTGTCCGCGCCTGTGTTGGACACACTGGGAAAAATTTCTGAATTACCCAACGAAACAAATATCGTCATTGGGTCTACAGTTATTCAGGTACTGCCTCTACATGTTACTTTGACCTGCGTTATTCAAAAGCACTTGAGATTCACATCCACGAGCTAATAATATCACGTTATGTGCTCAATGAAGGGTCTCTGCATAAGTAGCCAACACGCGGTGCTGGATTCTGTCAAGACCATGTTTATCTCACAGACATGCTTTAATCTGGATGAGATTGTTGACTTGCTGTGATGCTTTCAATGCTTGCAAAACTTGTTTATCGAGGTGATGATTTCACACACGTTGAAAGCCCACGCACAATATACATAATATACTGGCACTAACTGCTCAGTTTGCTCTTCATGTGTGTTTAGGGGGGGATGGGATCAAAGAGGTATAACAAATGAATGGCGCCAAAAGCAGCGAGTGTTTATCAATAATCACGACATTTGTTTGAGGACATTAACGCTGGAAGACTATGAAGTCACAGATGCAAACACTGAATTTGTGACATTCTTTATTCTCAATGCTAGGATGCTACTGACCGTCAGGCTTAAGTTTGGCCTGCGCAGAGATTTCACTCGTGAATTTTACAAACGGCAAGAAGAGGTACTGCAGATGGACAAAAGGGCTTCTAATTGTGCCGAGCTTAAATTAACAACAACTTGCAAGCATATGCACATGGATTTAAAAAACACAGGTGTTGAATATCTGGATTTGCTAGATCCATTCAACTGTGGATGCTGAAACCAGGTCTGGAGAGATGTACTTGCTATATTGAATGAGTGCATTGTGTAAACATGGTCAATCAATTCTCACTCATTTTGCACCGTACCGTATGTAAGCTTTTTTTTCTTGAGGCAGTAAGCTCATATTTTTAAAATTAGGGATATGAACGTTTATGATATCAATTATGTACATGCTTTCTGTTTTCAATATCGATCATATGTTTCTGGACCCAATGATAAAAGAAATCAGCTCACACAGATGCTCAAAAATCAAACTAGTATCCTCTTGTTTATCTCAGTTGCTTGGCATGAAATTCTATCTTTTAAAAGCAACATGCGTCCACTGCAAACCTGCAACTGCTGCAACCGCGCCTCTCCAAAGGACGTCCGTGCACCCCACAGGAAACGAACGTGCATCAAGAGGTTGTGAAAATCATACGTCCGTGTGAACACGTCACTGAAAACATTTGGAATGCGGTGATAATGACTTAAGGTCAGCAACGAATCTCCAATCACTTTTTAGATGCTGGGTTTCCATTCTCATTGTCATATTGAACAAAACTCATGCATCCGAAGAATTCGTCAAAGCGAAAGATTATGTGCCCCTTTTAATTGCAGACACCATGTCCCTCCAAGAGACCGTGTCAGAAATGAACAATTCGGAAAACAGTAGCACGGTCTTGCGTCATTTAAACATACACCCGTGCCTCTCTCAGTGAACAAGCAACTTAAAACGTTACGAAAACAGAGGCACTTCAGTGCATTTTCTCCTTGGAGAACCGTGCGCACCGTGGCTTCACTCCCCTATCCCTCGGAGTGGCCGTGTCATGCGAAAACAACTAGGAGAACACAACTAGGAGTGGCCGTGTCATGCGAAAACAACTAGGAGAACACAAAGACGTTTGTGCGTTGTCCGCATGTACAACCGTGCGCCAACTGCTTAAAGACCGCGCGTCTGTCAATGAACATGTCACTGAGAACATTTAGAATACAGAGGCCTTTCCGTGCGTCTCATTCTTATCCTTACAGGACGATGTGCATCGTGGCTTCACGTCCCTGTCCCTCCGAGAGACCGTGCTAGGGAAAAATACTTCGGAAAATAGAAGCATGGTCATGCGTCATGGACGTGCACAACCTGTCTTAGTGAACGCGTCACTGAGAAAATTTGGAAAACAGAAACAAAGCCGTGCCTTATGTGCATGTAAGTCCGTGCGTGTTGGGGTCATCAGTGCGTGCCTCTATGCTCCTAATAAGCCAATAGTCTTGTCTTTGCCGCTGTACAGTAGCCCCATGTCAGTGAGCATGCGCGTATTATAACTGTCTGTTCTGTTTTGTGCCAACCCAGACCGCCCCCTCCCACTCACGTGCTGTAGAGTTCATCGTCTCTTCTCTCTCGATTCTCCCTGTAGATCTAGGGTTAGTCCATTTTCTCTTAATTTCTATGTGAATTTTTTGCTACGATCCGTTTTCCTCTTTGTTGGTTTCGTCTCTTCGTGTTTGAAAGCGACGCATCTACGCTGTTATGCTAGGAATTGCCTGGAAATTCGTTGTGATCTAAACCAAATCCGCGCAGTACAAGGCCGAACCTGTACATGACCCGTGCCTCTTAGGGGTGGGGTTGATTGGGAGTCGGCGTTTGTGCTTGAGAATGCTACGAGCTGCAGCGACCTGCGGCGTCCAAGTCCTAGGTGAGCGATGAACTTCACCGAGGGAGGTTGGTAGTTTAAATTGAAGCCCGTTAGGTCTTGCAAACAATGGCGATGTCCGGAAGTCCAAGGGAGTGGCCAGACGTTGAGCTCTATTGCTTAACCGGCCATAGGGTGCTGGAGGTCGGTGTTTGGGGTGCTGTTGACTGGGAGTCGGCGTCTGTGATTGAGGATAGCGTTTGGGGTCCTGTACACTGGAGGCAAGGTTAACGTTGATGGATCACCCGTTTCAAATACCACCTAGCCACACATGTTCCGGTGGTTGGCGTCGGCGATGGTGGCGTATGGTTGCGGATGATGTTGTTGCTGGGTGCAGCTCTGACGAATTTACATATAATTTTAATGTTACAAACACTCCTTTGAGCCGCGTGATGATAGACTATTGTTTCTCCTTTTTGCCTGTCTTGTCTTGAAATATACATTTGCTAAAGCTGCTTTTAAAACCAAGCAGCAGAAATCCTTTCACAGATTGACATTGACAGCCAAGATTGTGAACTGCTCTAAAAATAGTCAATACTGAATTGTGATGAATTAAGCAACCATTTTTGGAAAATAAAATACTGATTTAATTAAATTCATATTTCCTCTGTTATTACATATCCCATATCTACTGTTCACCTTCTAATCAAAAGCTGTGCACATGTCTTTTTAGGAAATTGTTTGTGAACGACTATTTATGTAAAATGCCAGTTTAGCCGAATAGTTTTTCAAGATAATATAATTTTCCTTGTGTTGAGAATTTCATATAAATGTTGTTTTGTAACGTATTCCAGGGGAAACCATGTGATGTGATATATGTACCAACTTCGGTTGCCCTGGATTGGAGTCAGACGTTCTTCACAGCGTGATAACAGTGCATCCTCCTCGATGCTTCAAGACATGCCTAGTAAGGAGAAATGTTTGGCACCCCATGCTGCCCATCAGTTACTACCAACTACTGTATCTTTCTGATGGAGGAAATAAAAGTTTCTACCATATTGTTGGAATGGAATGCCTACATTTAAATATTTAATGATATGTTTTCAATTTTCGATCTACCTTGTTTTATCAAATAGCAACCTGTTGAAAACAATTGGTACATATTTGATAAGCGCTATCTGTCTTGCTTATACATGTCGGTATTCAAGGATTCCTTCTAGCCGGTTTGAAGATTCTTTTTCTTGCGCGGTATGTGCCATGCTATTGCAGGCAGCAAGTCATTTCTTCAATCTATCAGTGGAAAGAGGAAGCAATTCAACAAGAAGGAAAACAAAGGAATCCAGTACTGATCACCAACAAGGATCTGTCATATGAGATCTGCATCACCGATGAACCTAACCGGTCTAAAATTCATGGACCTGGTTGGGAAAAGTTAACTAGTGACTATGATCTTCATTATCGAGATCCAATCATCATAAACCTGGATACTGGGAGTCTGTCCCTTGAGATAGATCTGAGACTCAGTGATTCTCGAGGAGGTCACAGGCCCCTTCCCAAACCATCACTAGGTAAGTGCACCAACTTCCATCCTGTTTTATCAACTACGTTTATCAGCATACTTTAGTGCTCCTACCTTTGTCCACTAAATGAATGTCATACTTACAGTCGAAGTTATTTTCAAAACATTTTATGCAATTCTGTTGATTATCATCCCAACTTGATCACATGCATTGAATTTAACCATTCCTTTTAAACTTTAATAGCGAGTTCAGTTGTTTAAACAAATCCGTTTGAAAATGAGTTATTTTTTTCCATGCAGCTCTTGATTTTCTAAATGATTCGGAGAGGGAGTACATTGGGAAAACAGTGTTTGGTCGAGGCGTAAACCTCTCATATACACAATTTGGACAGATGGTATACTATGTGTTTGAGTCTGACGACTTCCCCACAATACCCTTTGTTCAGCGTCTAAACGTCACCAATGTCATAAATGGTCGTCTGATTAGTCATTGAATATTTGTTTTGATCCACTGCCATGGTTTTGATTGCTATTTTCGATGTTTTATCTCCTTGTACATTGATTTTATCTAGTAATATCGGTACGATCTACAGAGAATCCCGTCTGCCGTTGTGAGGCTTCTAAAGATGAACCTAGGATATCTACCTCAAAACGGTGGAATCAGCCTAACAGAGGTGTATGATGCAATAGACATGAGCACAACGTACGCCATACGAACCGACGGCAGAATGGAGGTGACTGGTTTTTCAGATTTTGCCCGGGAAGCTCAGCTAAGGGTTGGTTCAATTATCCTTGTCACAATTGAAAAGCGGTGGCCAACTTTGGGAAACATGAAGCTGCTGCAGATGATAATCAACTACCTTTCCTAATAGAGCATTGCCGGTGGCTATACTTCCTATATCATAGTTCAGTAATTTACGTCTGCTTTTTGAACAAGTTGTACACACCAGTTTTGTTATTTAGTCATGTCATGGTATGTAACTGAGCATATAATTATGTCCAAGAGGACGGTGGTGAAAATTCCCGGTCAAAGAAGGTGAAACACTTACGTGGATTACTTTATGTATCTCTGATAATAATAAAAGGATTCGCTGACTAATAATGGAGGATGAATGGCTATGGTGAAGTATGTTTCTGAATAGTTTAGTGACGTTGCTAGCTCCCCGCGTTAGTAGTATACATAATTTTCACTATGGTGCTCCGCAGAATAGCATGATGCCAAGTAGTTTGTTGAGATGAGCTCAAACATACACCTCTGTCTACCGCACAACACTTCTCCTAAAAAACTAGTGCCTTCCCCTATGGCTCTGTCCCCTTAAACATCCATGCCTTTACAAAGTGTCACTTAAAACATTTGACAGAACACGGGCACGGATTGGCGTCCGTGCAATCACATAGCTTCATGTCCGTGCTTCACATAGCATCGTACTTGTGCCTCTAGCTGTGCTTCTCGCTGTATAAGTGCTTCTCGCAGCTGCATGCCCACGCGCCTCGTTGCTTCTTGTTGTTTCTGCCCACCTCGTCCTTGCAACTATTTCAGACATGACCGTGCCTGTTGCGTCTGCACCTTCATGTCTCTCAAGACCGTGCCTCGACAAGAATAACGACCGTGCTTGTAACAATGAAGCGTATAGGTGATACATTCAGGACACCTTAGGGACCACCTTGCAACTATTTCAGACATGACCGTGCATGTTCCGTCGGCACATTCATGCCTCTCACAGTTAATTGGAAAACATTCTGGAAAAACAGTAACGGACGCTGATAACCCACAAGTATAGGGGATCAATTGTAGCCTCTTTCGATAAGTAAGAGTGTCGAACCCAACGAGGAGCTAAAGGTAGAACAAATATTCCCTCAAGTTCTATCAACCACCGATACAACTCTATGCATGCTTAGCGTCCGCTTTACCTAGAACAAGTATGAAACTAGAAGTACTTTGTAGGTGTTGTTGGATAGGTTTGCAAGATAATAAAGAGCACGTAAATAAAAGCTAGGGGCTGTTTAGATAAAGACACAATAAAGTAAATATAGCGAGTGTGGAAAAGTGGTGGTAGGAGTTGCGAAATTGTCCCTAAGCAATTGACTATTTTACTAGACTGATAGCAAGTTTTATGTGGGAGAGGCCACTGCTAGCATGTCATTCCTGACTTGGAATTCTATGCACTTATGATTGGAACTATTAGCAAGCGTCCGCAACTACTAACGTTCATTAAGGTAAAACCCAACCATAGCATTAAGATATATTGGCCCCCCTTCAATCCCGTATGCATCAATTTCTATGCTAGGTTGAAGCTTCTGTCACTCTTGCCCTCCAATACATAGTCCTATCAACATACAACTAACCCTATGGTGTGATCCACGCGCACGCTCATATGATGGGCACCAAAGGACAGCAACATAACCACAAGCAAATTAAATCAATCATAGCAATTCATCAACCACCGATAGGACAACGAAAATCTATTCAGACATCATAGGATGGCAACACATCATTGGATAATAATATGAAGCATAAAGCACCATGTTCAAGTAGAGGGTACAGCGGGTTGCGGGAGAGTGGACCGCTGTAGATAGAGGGGGGAAGGTGATGGAGATGTTGGTGAAGATGGCGGAGGTGTTGGTGAAGATCGCGGTGATGATGATGGTGGCCACGGCAGCGTTCCGGCGCCACCGGAAGAGAAGGGGACAGGGGGGCCCTTCTTCTTCTTCTTACTTGACCTCCTCCCTAGATGGGAGAAGGGTTTCCCCTCTGGTCCTTGGCCTCCATGGCATGGGATGGGTGAGAGCCCCTGCGAGATTGGATCTGTCTCTCTGTCTCTCTCTGTTTCTGCGTTTTTGTATTCTGCCCTTTCACCGTTTCGTATATATATGGAGATCCGTAACTCCGATTGGATTGAAACCTTCGCCCAGATTTTTCTCCGAAAATTAGCTTTCTTGCGGAAAAAGAATAGCAGCAACCGCCTTACGAGGGGCCCACGAGGGTCAGGGGCGCGCCCCCCTGCCTCGTGGCCACCTCGGGTACCATCTCGCGTTGATTCTTCTTCCAATATTCTCCAAATATTCCAAAAATATTCTCCGTCCGTTTTTATCCCGTTTGGATTCCGTTTGATATGGGGTTTCTGCGAAACATAAATCATGCAACAAACAGGAACTGGCACTGGGCACTGGATCAATATGTTAGTCCCAAAAATAGTATAAAAAGTTGCCAAAAGTATATGAAAGTTGTAGAATATTGGCATGGAACAATCAAAAATTATAGATACGACGGAGACGTATCAGCATCCCCAAGCTTAATTCCTGCTCGTCCTCGAGTAGGTAAATGATAAAAAAGATAATTTTTAATGTGGAATGCTACCTAGCATAATCTTGATCACATAATCTAATTATGGCATGAATATTAAGACACGAGTGATTCAAAGCAATAGTCTATCTTTTGACATAAAAACAATAGTACTTCAAGCACACCAACCAAGCAATTATGTCTTATTGAAATAACATAGCCAAAGAAAGCCCATCCCTACAAAATCATATAGTCTGGCTATGCTCCATCTTCACCACACAAAACATTCAAATCATGCACAACCCCGATGACAAGTCGAGCAATTGGTTCATACTTTTTAACGCGCTTCAGCCTTTTCAACCCTCACACAATACATGAGCGCAAGCCATGGACATAGCACTATAGGTGGAATAGCATATGATGATGGAGGTTGTGTGGAGAAGACAAAAAAGGAGAAAGTCTCACATTGACGCGGCTAATCAACGGGCTATGGAGATGCCCATCAATTGATGTCAATGTGAGGAGTAGGGATTGCCATGCAACAGATGCACTAAGAGCTATAAGTGTATGAAAGCTCAAACTGGAAACTAAGTGGTTGTGCATCCAACTTGCTTGCTCATGAAGACCTCGGGCATTTGAGGAAGCCCGTCATCGGAATATACAAGCCAAGTTCTATAATGAAAATTCCCACTAGTATATGAAAGTGATAACTCAAGAGACTCTCTATATGAAGAACATGGTGCTACTCTGAAGCACAAGTGTGGTAAAAGGATAGTAACATTGCCCCTTCTCTCTTTTTCTCTCATTTTTTATTTTTCTTTTTTTGGTGGGCTTCTTTGGCCTCCTTTTTTTTATTTGGGCTTCTTTGGCCTCTTTTATTTATCTTTAAAGTCCAGAGTCTCATCCCGACTTGTGGGGGAATCATAGTCTCCATCATCCTTTCCTCACTGGGGCAATGCTCTAATAATGATGATCATCACACTTTTATTTACTTACAACTCAATATTACAACTCGATGTCTAGAACAAAGGATGACTCTATATGAATGCCTCCGGCCGTATACCGGGATGTGCAATGATCTAGCGTAACAATGACATAAAAAATAGACAAGCCATGAAAACATCATGGTAGCTATCTTACGATCATGCAAAGAAATATGACAATAAATGCTCAAGTCATGTATATGATGATGATGGAAGTTGCATGGCAATATATCTCGGAATGGCTATGGAAATGCCATGATAGGTAGGTATGGTGGCTGTTTTGAGGAAGATATAAGGAGGTTTATGTGTGATAGAGCGTATCGTATTGCAACGCCTGGCAACCTGGGCCTCAGACCGTGGGCCGAGGGTCCGGCCCATCGACGCAGATATATAGACGTTGCGTGTGTAGGAGTGGGGTAGGAAGGAATTGTAGCAAATCCAGATCTCTCTCTGAGCTTCTTCTTCCCCAAGTCTCTCTCTCTCTCTCTAATCCTCCCTGTAAATATCCTCGAAACCTTGAGATCTATGAACCATACCCTCGCCATGGCAGGGAATGCTATCTGTACCGTAGCATTTGGTATCTAGAGCCTCGTCAGATCCGCGAATTTTTTTTCTCCGGTGATTCGATCCGCCGATTGACCCCTAATTCCTGACGAAAGGTGCAATTCCTCTGGGAATTACGCGCAAAACACTTCGGTGTACCTGAGTTGGGTTGGGACGACCGGCGGTAACCACGGTGAAGAAATCTGACAAACCGACGCTCTCTGCACGCATGGCGGCGGCGGAGATGACGCTCGCGGAGATGCAGCAGTTAATTCAGGCGACCATTGCACAGAGCAAGGCCGTCTCGGAGGCAGGGGCGCACAACGCCAAGGGGATCGAGGAACTGCGCACCGCCGTCGACAGCTATGCATCGTCCTTGGCGAAGGCGTTTGATGCGCTCGCGCAGACCACCACCGCGTCGCTCGACCGCACGGAGACAACGTTGGGTCGGCTCCTCATCGCCAACAATGGGCTGGATGCAGCGGTGGACGAGATGAAGCGCTCTCTCTCTGGAGTCATCAAGCGCGTCTCGTCTCTGGAGCAGGCGTAGCCCACACCATCTTCTCTGCCGCAACAATAGCAGCGCGCAGGGGGATTGAGGGTGGAAGTGCCGCGTCATGAAGGGAATCCGGCAGGCGCAGAGATGCGGGCACAGCGCAACATCCGATCGGTCCAAGGACAGGGTGAGCATGCCAGCAATCACTTTCAAACATATGAGGAATTTTCTGATGAACTTGATGAGCACGGAGTGTCACCCAATTCAGCAGTACACTGTTCCCATTCGAGATTCAGTCCTCGTATTCCTCGGTCTGATTTTCCAAAATTTGATGGTGATAATCCCAAGTGGTGGAAACAGCAATGCGAGAAATACTTCAGGATGTACTCTGTTCAGGCAAATCTGTGGGTTGATTTTGCGACTATGCATTTTCAAGGCAATGCGGCTCTCTGGTTGCAGACATATAAAGCTATGCACACAATCGATTCCTGGCCTCAGCTATGTGTTGTAGTGTTTGCTAAGTTCAATAGAAACAAGTATTCCAGACTCATGGATGTGTTTTTTGCCTTGCGACAGGAGGGTTCAGTGGATGATTATGCTCATTGTTTTGAGGAGCATATGCATAAGATACTTCTATACAATCCTTCCTATGATGAGACATTTTTTGTCAACAGGTTTATGGAAGGACTGAAACAAGAGATAAGGGTTGCTGTGAAATTGCAACACCCAGTAACTGTGGACGTGGCATTTGCTTGTGCACAAACACAAGAGGCATTATTAACTGAAGAGACCAGTCGAACAGTAGTCAAACCAGATTTCAAACAGAGGAACAAACAGTATGTGCATCAAGGATTACTTGGGTCAGCTCTTGGAGATCAGAAAACAACTGACAAAGGGAAATTTCTATGAGAAATTTGATAATCTCAGGGCTCAGAGACGAGCCAGAGGGGAGTGCTTCAAATGTGGAGAGAAGTTTGGACCAGGTCACAAGTGTCCCACATCCATTCAAATACATGTTATGGAAGAGTTGTTATCAGCACTGCAACTTCCAGAGCACGTGGATGAGGCACAAGCAAAAGAAGACAGTGACACTACATCTGAAACAGAAGAGACTGTGATGAAGTTATCGATCCAAGCAGTAAGTGGAACTTCTTGCAAGGAGAGTATCAAGTTGCAAGGCATGATAGGGAAAACTCATCTGCACATTTTGATAGACTCTGGTAGCTCAAATAACTTCATCAGTGAAAAGTTAGTGGAGAAACTGCAGTGCCCTGTTGAGCAACTAAATCCAGCTACGGTTCGAGTAGCAGGTGGTGGCTTGTTAACCTGCACTAAGCAAGTGTTGGGACTCCAATGGTGGTGTCAGGGTACTAGTTTCACTACATCTCTGAAAGCATTACCACTGGACAATTATGACATCATTCTGGGTATGAATTGGTTGGAGACATGAGCCCCATGTGGGTTGATTGGCGCAAGAAAATTATGAAATTCAGTTACAAAGACACAGAAGTAACACTGACATGAATTCTAGAAACTGCAACTGATTGCAAACAAATGTCAGCACAGGAACTGAAAGGTTTATTGCAGACTGATGCTGTTGATCACATTATTCAGTTATATCACATATCTGATACTTCACTTCAGTCTGAAATTGTGCCTGAAGAAGTGCAGAAACTGCTTGATGATCACAAAAACTTGTTCTTAGAACCTACATCTCTGCCTCCACACCGAAGTTTTGATCACAAAATTCCTCTGTTACCTGGGGCCTTGCCTGTCAATGTCAAACCCTACAGATATAATCCAATCCAGAAAAATGAGATAGAGAAACAAGTAGCTGCTATGTTACAACAAGGTATCATTCAACTAAGCTTAGTGCATTTGCTTCTCCTGTTTTATTAGTCAGGAAAAAGGATGGTACTTGGCGTTTTTGTGTGGATTATCGTCACTTGAATGCAATCACTATGAAACATAAATACCCCATGCCAGTTGTGGATGAGCTATTGGATGAGTTAGCTGGAGCTATGTGGTTCACCAAACTGGATTTGAGGGCAGGATACCACCAAATTCGATTGGTCGAAGGGGAAGAGCATAAAACTGCTTTTAAAGTGCACAATGGATTATATGAATTTAAAGTCATTCCTTTTGGAGTGACTGAAGGGCCTGCTACTTTTCAGACTGGGATGAATACTGTGTTAGCTCCTTTACTCAGGAAATGTGTGCTCTGTTTTATGGATGACATATTGGTGTTCAGTGCTACATTCCAAGAACACCTCAAGCATCTTAAGGACGTGTTTGACCTGTTAGCTGCTAACCAACTTTATGTGAAGTTAAGCAAGTGTTCTTTTGCTCAACAGAAACTAGAATACTTGGGTCATGTCATTAGCAAGGATGGAGTGAGTACAGACCCTGCTAAAGTGCAAGCAGTTAAAGACTGGCCTGTTCCCACTAATGTCAAACAAGTGAGAGGATTTCTGGGGCTCACAGGATATTACAGAAAGTTCATCAAGAACTATGGCATCATCAGTAGAAGCTTAACTGAATTACTGAAGAAAAACACTGTGTTTGTGTGGACACCCACCAATCAAGAAGCCTTCCAACAACTACAGACTGCATTGATCACTGCTCCAGTGTTAGCACTGCCAGATTTCAGTAAACCATTCACAATAGAAACAAATGCCAGTAATGTGGGGATTGGAGCAGTTCTCATGCAGCAAGGGCATCCTATTGCATACCTCAGCAAAGCTCTAGGCCCTAAAGCACAAGGGTTGTCCACCTATGAAAAGGAGTGTTTGGCCATTTTGCTAGCAGTGGAAAAATGGAAATCTTATTTGCAACATGATCACTTCACTATCAGCACCGATCACCGCAGTCTGATACATTTTCAGGATCAAAAAATTTCCAACCATATTCAACAGAAAGCTCTGTTAAAACTTATGGGCCTCAAATACAGTGTGGTGTACAAAAAAGGGTTAGAAAATGGGGCTGCTGATGCTCTCTCCAGAGTGGAAACACAACCGACAATATTCTCTTTGTCTTACTGCACACCCCAGTGGTTGGAAGTGGTAGCTGATGGGTATATGACAGATCCTCAAGCAAAAGAATTGCTCACCGAATTAAGTGTAACTGGCAGCAATAACAAGGGTTTTTCCTTGCAACAAGGAATTATCAGGCACAAGGGGAGAGTTTGGTTGGGCGCCAACAAAGAAGCACAGCAAGCGATTTTGCTCTCATTGCACTCGAGTGGAATTGGTGGCATTCTGGGGTGCAAGCCACATATCAGAGAGTGAAAGCACTTTTCTCCTGGCCTACTCTCAAACAGTCTGTGGAACAGTTTGTCAACTCGTGTTCTATTTTTCAGCAAGCTAAATCAGAACACATAAAGAAACTAGGGTTACTTAGCCCTCTTCCTATACCTACAGAAGCTTGGAATATGGTCAATATGGATTTCATCAGTGGTCTTCCCAGAAGCAAGAACTATGTTACAATCTTAGTGGTCATCGACAAGTTCAGCAAATATGGTCATTTCATACCACTCTGCCATCCCTTTTCTGCCCTATCTGTTGCACAAGCATATTTGGACAATGTGTATAAGCTGCATGGACTACCTAAAGTTCTCATAACTGACAGAGATCCCTTGTTCACAAGCAATGTGTGGCAAGAGCTATGCAAACTTACTGACACCAAGATGAACATGAGCACTGCCAACCACCCTGAGACTGATGGTCAAACAGAGAAACTCAATCAGTGTGTGGAAACCTTTTTAAGGTGCATGGTGCATTCTGCACCCAAGAAATGGGCACAGTGGATTTCACAAGCTGAATATTGGTACAATACAAATTTTCATTCTGCTCATGGACATACACCATTCAAAGTTCTCTATGGGTATGAACCAAGACATCTGGGCATCGGAAACCTGCAGTCAGATACACCTACAGACCTGACCAGCTGGTTGTCAGAGAGAAATGCCATGACTGCACTTATACGTGATCAACTCCAACGTGCTCAGCAGCGCATGAAGACTCAGGAAGACAAACATCGCTCCGAGCGGGTTTTCCAACCAGGCGATTGGGCATATCTGAAACTTCAGCCGTATATGCAACAATCGGTGAAGTTTGCACCAACTCTCGAGGTGAGAAAGGGAAATGCATGGTACCGAAGAGGCTAGCAATGATGGAAGGGTGAGAGTGCGTATAATCCATGGACTCACATTAGTCATAAAGAACTCATATACTTATTGCAAAAGTTTATTAGCCCTTGAAGCAAAGTACTACTACGCATGCCCCTAGGGGGATAGATTGGTAGGAAAAGACCATCGCTCGTCCCCAACAGCCACTCATAAGGAAAGCAATGAAAGAACACCTCATGGTCCGACTTCGTTACATAACGGTTCACCATACGTGCATGCTACGGGACTTGCAAACCTCAACACAAGTATTTCTCAATTTCACAATTACTCAACTAGCACGACTCTAATATCACCACCTTTATATCCCAAAACTATTGCAAGGAATCAAACATATCATATTCAGTGATCTACAAGTTTTATGTAGGATTTTATGACTAACCATGTGAATGACCAATTCCTGTCATCTCTCTAAATAGATATAAGTGAAGCAAGAGAGTTTAATTCTTTCTACAAAAGATATGCCCACGCTCTAACAAATATAAGTGAAGCAAAAGAGCATTCTACAAATGGCGGTTTTCTATATGAAGAGAAACAGGCAATCCAAACTTCAAATGATATAAGTGAAGCACATGAAGCATTCTATAAAGCCGTACTCAAAAGATATAAGTGAAGTGCAATGAGCATTCTATAAATAAACCAAGGACTATCTCATACCAGCATGGTGTATAAAAAGAAAAGTAAAAAACTAATGCAAAAGACGCTCCAAGATTTGCACATATCGCATGAACCAAACGAATCCGAAAACATACCGATACTTGTTGAAGAAAGATGGGATGCCTTCCGGGGCATCCCCAAGATTAGACGCTTGAGTCTCCTTGAATATTTACTTGGGGTGCCTCAGGCATCCCCAAGCTTGAGCTCTTGCCTCTCTTCCTTCTTCTCACATCGAGACCTTCTCGATCATCGAACACTTCATCCACACAAAACTTCAACAGAAAACTCAGTAAGATCCGTTAGTATAATAAAGCAAATCACTACTTTAAGTACTGTTGCAAACCAATTCATATTTTGTTTTTGCATCGTGTCTACTGTAGTATAACTTTTTCATGGCTTAATCCACTGATATAAATCGATAGTTTCATCAAAACAAGCAAACTATGCATCAAAAACAGAATCTGTCTAAAACAGAACAGTCTGTAATAATCTGGACATTCACCATACTTATGATACTTGAAAAATTCTTCCAAAATTAGGAAAAATAAAAAAATTGTATAGAAAGATAGTGCAAAAAGTTTCAGAACCATCTGACGTTCCAGTAAAAACATAAAATCGCGCACTACAGCCAAAGTTTCTGTCCTGCACCGTACAAACCAACAAGCATTGTAAACATCCTAAAGGCAAACCTTGGCACATTATTTTTATAATACAATGGAATTGTACAAGGGGATAATTATTTTTGTTGAAAATTTTCTGTAATCAAGATCCACAAAGTTTCCATGAGCATGAACAAAGTTCCAGGACGTCCCCCACTTTCACAATGCTCGTCTATCTCACTTTCACTTTCCTTTTTGAAAAGTTTTGGGTTCCCCTCTTTATTTTTTTGTTTTTAAACTATATAAAAGCACACAACAGAAATAAATGACTCTCTAAAACTTCCGGGTTGTCTCCCTGGCAGCGCTTTCTTTAAAGCCATTAAGCTAGGCATATAGTGCTTAAGTAGTGAATCCACCCGGATCCCAAGGTATATCAAAGCCAATTTTAATTAGCAATTATTTGGCATTTAGTAGTGAGCACAAAGCAACATATATAAAGCAATGACGAAGTCTAACTCTCTTCCTATGCATTGGCATGTCGTAAAAGAACAATTTATGCACACATAGTAAAGGCCAATGCATAGTATAAACAGTTTCTTGCAATTTTTTCGTGTTGGAAACATGGAGAGGCGGAGATATAGTTCCTCCCTCATAATAATTGCAAGTAGGAGCAGCAAGCACATGCATATTATATTCATCAAAATCATCATGTGCAACGGTAAAAGGCGACCCATCAATATAATCCTTAATAAGGGCAAACTTCTCTGATGTAGTGTAGTTGGGAGAATTCAAAAAGATAATAGGACTATCATGCGTGGGTGCAATAGCAACAATCTCATGTTTAACATAAGGAACTATAGCTAGTTCATCTCCATAAGCATAATTCATATTGGCATCTTGGCCACAAGCATAGCAAGCATCATCGAAAAGGGATATTTCAAGAGAATCAACGGGATCATAACAATCATCATAGCAATCATCCTTCGGTAAGCATGAAGGGAAATTAAACAATGTATGAGTTAAAGAGTTACTCTCATTAGAAGGTGGGCACGGGTAGCTAATCTGCTCTTCCTCCTTTTGTTCTTCGCTCTCCTCATCATCTTTTTCATCCAATGAGCTCACAGTTTCATCAATTTCTTCTTCCATAGACTCCTGCAAAATATTAGTCTCTTCTTGGACAGCGGAGGAGTCCTCAATATATGGTTTAGCATAGGCATTAGAAGCATAATTATCATAACAATATTCAAGTATGGTAAAATTTTCAGACTTGTAAAGAGTAGCATCATACTTTTCAATCAAAGAAGCAATTTCATAAGCACCCTTAAAAGCAACAAATTCTTCAATTTGTTGAACATCATAGTAATTATAAACACCCTTAGCATAAGAAGATACGATTCCATTATCACTAAACAAACATTGGTAGGGAAGGTGTTTCTTAGGTTCTTCAGAACAACAAGTAATATCATATATTTCGCATAATTCCAAGCATAGCATTCCAAACGATGAATTTGATCCAGTAAACGTTTCCCTTTTTCAGATATGCGGTATCGGAGATAACAAGCATGCTCATCTAAAGATTTGCCCTCAACTAAGCTAGTAGGGGTTTCAGCACGAGCACATAGGGATCGAAGATGATCCAAGTAATAAGCTTCAGGAGTGTGATAGATTTTGAGTGGTTCTTCAACCATTGGTTCAGTAGGTACAACTAATTTTTTTGGTATTTTGCGTTTCCTACCCATAACTAAAGATAGAAAACAACTAAGAACAGCAAATAAAAATTACTTAGTGATAAAGCAAACAAGCACACACGAGAATATTCACCGCACGCTATGACTCCCCGGCAACGGCGCCAGAAAAAGGTCTTGATAACCCACAAGTATAGGGGATCAATTGTAGCCTCTTTCGATAAGTAAGAGTGTCGAACCCAACGAGGAGCTAAAGGTCGAACAAATATTCCCTCAAGTTCTATCGACCACTGATACAACTCTACGCACGCTTAGCGTCCGCTTTACCTAGAACAAGTATGAAACTAGAAGTACTTTGTAGGTGTTGTTGGATAGGTTTGCAAGATAATAAAGAGCACGTAAATAAAAGCTAGGGGCTGTTTAGATAAAGACACAATAAAGTAAATATAGCAGCGAGTGTGGAAAAGTGGTGGTAGGAGTTGCGAAATTGTCCCTAAGCAATTGACTACTTTACTAGACCGATAGCAAGTTTTATGTGGAGAGGCCACTGCTAGCATGTCATTCCTGACTTGGAATTCTATGCACTTATGATTGGAACTATTAGCTGTTGGGTAACGTAGTAATTTCAAAAAAATTCCTACGCACACGCAAGATCATGGTGATGCATAGCAACGAGAGGGAGAGTGTTGTCCACGTACCCTCGTAGACCGACAGCGGAAGCGTTATAACAACGCGGTTGATGTAGTCGTACGTCTTCACGATCCGACCGATCAAGTACCGAACGCACGGCACCTCCGAGTTCTACACACGTTCAGCTCGATGACGTCCCTCGAACTCCGATCCAGCCGAGTGTTGAGGGAGAGTTTTGTCAGCACGACGGCATGGTGACGATGATGATGTTCCGCGCAGGGCTTCGCCTAAGCTCCGCAACGGTATTATCGAGGTGTAATATGGTGGAGGGGGGCACCGCACACGGCTAAAATATCGTATATCAAGTGTGTATAGAGGTGCCCCCCTGCCCCCGTATATAAAGGAGCAAGGGGGAGGCCGGCTGCCCTAGGCGCGCCAAGGAGAGACGGGGGAGTCCTCCTCCTAGTAGGAGTAGGACTCCCCTTTCCTAGTCCTACTAGGAAAAGAGGGGGAGCAGGAAAGAGAGGGAGAGGGAGAGGGAAAGGGGGCTGCGCCCCCCTCTCCTAGTCCAACTAGGATTCCTCCTGGGAGGGGGCGCACCACCTCCTGGCTGCTGCCCTCTCTCTCCCCTCAAGGCCCACTAAGGCCCAATACTTCCCCGGGGGGTTCCAGTAACCCTCCGGCACTCCGGTTAAATCTGAAACTTCTCCGGAACACTTCCGGTGTCCGAATATAGTCGTCCAATATATCAATCTTTATGTCTCGACCATTTCGAGACTCCTCGTCATGTCCGTGATCACATCCGGGACTCCGAACAACCTTCGGTACATCAAAACATATAAACTCATAATATAACTGTCATCGTAACTTTAAGCGTGCGGACCCTTCGGGTTCGAGAACTATGTAGACATGATCGAGACACCTCTCCGGTCAATAACCAATAGCGGGACCTGGATGCCCATATTGGCTCCCACATATTCTACGAAGATCTTTATCGGTCAGACCGCATAACAACATACGTTGTTCCCTTTGTCATCGGTATGTTACTTGCCCGAGATTCGATCGTCGGTATCTCGATACCTAGTTCAATCTCGTTACCGGCAAGTCTCTTTACTCGTTCCGTCATACATCATCCCGCAACTAACTCATTAGTCACAATGCTTGCAAGGCTTATAGTGATGTGCATTACCGAGTGGGCCCAGAGATACCTCTCCGACAATCGGAGTGACAAATCCTAATCTCGAAATACGCCAACCCAACAAGTACCTTTGGAGACACCTGTAGAGCACCTTTATAATCACCCATTTACGTTGTGACGTTTGGTAGCACACAAAGTGTTCCTCCGGTAAACGGGAGTTGCATAATCTCATAGTCATAGGAACATGTATAAGTCATGAAGAAAGCAATAGCAACATACTAAACGATCGGGTGCTAAGCTAACGGAATGGGTCATGTCAATCACGTCATTCTCCTAATTAGGTGATCCCGTTAATCAAATGACAACTCATGTCTATGGCTAGGAAACATAACCATCTTTGATTAACGAGCTAGTCAAGTAGAGGCATACTAGTGACACTCTGTTTGTCTATGTATTCACACATGTATTATGTTTCCGGTTAATACAATTCTAGCATGAATAATAAACATTTATCATGATATAAGGAAATATATAATACTTTATTATTGCCTCTAGGGCACATTTCCTTCAGTCTCCCACTTGCACTAGAATCAATAATCTAGTTCACATCGCCATGTGATTTAACATCAATAATTCACATCACCATGTGATTAACACCCATAGTTCACATCTCTATGTGACCAAAACTCGAAGGGTTTACTAGAGTCAATAATCTAGTTCACATCGCTATGTGATTAACACCCAAAGAGTACTAAGGTGTGATCATGTTTTGATTGTGAGATAATTTTAGTCAACGGGTCTGTCACATTCAGATCCGTAAGAATTTTGCAAATTTCTATGTCTACAATGCTCTGCACGGAGCTACTCTAGCTAATTGCTCCCACTTTCAATATGTATCTAGACCGAGACTTAGAGTCATCTAGATTTAGTGTCAAAACTTGCATCGACGTAACCCTTTACGACGAACCTTTTGTCACTTCCATAATCGAGAAACATATCCTTATTCCACTAAGGATAATTTTGACCGCTGTCCAGTGATCTACTCCTAGATCACTATTGTACTCCCTTGCCAAAATCAGTGTAGGGTATACAATAGATCCGGTACACAGCATGGCATACTTTATAGAACCTATGGCCAAGGCATAGGGAATGACTTTCATTCTCTTTCTATCTTCTGCCGTGGTCGGGCTTTGAGTCTTACTCAATTTCACACCTTGTAACACAGGCAAGAACTCTTTCTTTGACTGTTCTATTTTGAACTACTTCAAAATCTTGTTAAGGTATGTACTCATTGAAAAAACTTATCAAGCGTCTTGATCTATCTCTATAGATCTTGATGCTCAATATGTAAGCAGCTTTACCGAGGTCTTTCTTTGAAAAACTCCTTTCAAACACTCCTTTATGCTTTGCAGAATAATTCTACATTATTTACGATCAACAATATGTCATTCACATATACTTATCAGAAATGCAGTAGTGCTCCCACTCACTTTCTTGTAAATACAGGCTTCACCGCAAGTCTGTATAAAACTATATCCTTTGATCAACTTATCAAAGCGTATATTCCAACTCCGAGATGCTTGCACCAGTCCATAGATGGATCGCTGGAGCTTGCATATTTTGTTAGCACCTTTAGGATTGACAAAACCTTCTGGTTGCATCATATACAACTCTTCTTTAATAAATCCATTAAGGAATGCAGTTTTGTTTATCCATTTGCCAGATTTCATAAAATGCGGCAATTGCTAACATGATTCGGACAGACTTAAGCATAGATACGAGTGATAAACTCTCATCGTAGTCAACACCTTAAACTTGTCGAAAACCTTTTGCGACAATTCTAGCTTTGTAGATAGTAACACTACTATCAGCGTCCGTCTTCCTCTTGAAGATCCATTTATTCTCAATGGCTTGCCGATCATTGGGCAAGTCAATCAAAGTCCATACTTTGTTCTCATACATGGATCCCATCTCAGATTTCATGACCTCAAGCCATTTTGCGGAATCTGGGCTCATCATCGCTTCCTCATAGTTCGCAGGTTCGTCATGGTCAAGTAACATGAGCTCCAGAACAGGATTACCGTACCACTCTGGTGCAGATCTCACTCTGGTTTACCTACGAGGTTCGGTAGTAACTTGATCAGAAGTTACATGATCACCATCATTAGCTTCCTCACTAATTGGTGTAGTAGTCACAGGAACAGATTTCTGTGATGAACTACTTTCCAATAAGGGAGCAGGTACAGTTACCTCATCAAGTTCTACTTTCCTCCTACTCACTTCTTTCGAGAGAAACTCCTTCTCTAGAAAGGATCCATTCTCAGCAACGAATATCTTGCCTTCGGATCTGTGATAGAAGGTGTACCCAACAGTTTCTTTTGGGTATCCTATGAAGATTTACTTCTCCGATTTGGGTTCGAGCTTATCATGCTGAAACTTTTTCACATAAGCATCACAGTCTCAAACTTTAAGAAACGACAACTTGGGTTTCTTGCCAAACCACAGTTCATATGGTGTCATCTCAACGGATTTAGATGGTGCCCTATTAATCGTGAATGGAGCTGTCTCTAATGCATAACCCCAAAATTATAGTGGAAAATTGGTAAGAGACATCATAGATTGTACCGTATCTTAATAAAGTACTATTATGACGTTCGGACACACCATTACGCTGTGGTGTTCCAGGCGGCATGAGTTTGTGAAACTATTCCACATTGTTTTAATTGAAGACCAAACTCGTAACTCAAATATTCATCTCCGTGATCAGATCGTGGAAACTTTAATTTTCTTGTTACGACGATTCTCCACTTCACTCTGAAATTCTTTTGAACTTTTCAAATGTTTCAGACTTGTGTTTCATCAAGTAGATATACCCATATCTGCTCAAATCATCTGTAAAGGTCAGAAAATAACAATACCCGCCGCGAGCCTCAACACTCATCGGATCGCATACATCAGTATGTATTATTTCCAACAAGTCAGTTGCTCGCTCCATTGTTCCGGAGAACGGAGTCTTAGTCATCTTGCCCATAAGGCATGGTTCGCAAGCATCAAGTAATTCATAATCAAGTGATTCCAAAAGCCCATCAGCATGGAGTTTCTTCATGCGCTTTACACCAATATGACCTAAACGGCAGTGCCACAAATAAGTTGCACTATCATTATTAACTTTGCATCTTTTGGCTTCAATATTATGAATATGTGTATCACTACGATCGAGATCCAACGAACCATTTTCATTGGGTGTGTAACCATATAAGGTTTTATTCATGTAAATAGAACAACAATTATTCTCTAACTTAAATGAATAACCGTATTGCAATAAACATGATCAAATCATATTCATGCTCAATGCAAACACCAAATAACACTTATTTAGTTTCAACACTAATCCCGAAAGTACAGGGAGTGTGCGATGATGATCATATCAATCTTGGAACTACTTCCAACGCACATCGTCACCTCGCCTTTTTACTAATCTCTGTTTATTCTGCAACTCCCGTTTTGAGTTACTACTTTTAGCAACTAAACCAGTATCAAATACCGAGGGGTTGCTATAAACACTAGTAAAGTACACATCAATAACATGTATATCCAATATACCTTTGTTCACTTTGCCATCCTTCTTATCCACCAAATAGTTGGGGTAGTTCCGCTTCCAGTGACCAGTCCCTTTGCAGTAGAAGTACTTAGTCTCAGGCTTAGGACCAGACTTAGGCTTCTTCACTTGAGCAGCAACTTGCTTGCCGTTCTTCTTGAAGTTCCCCTTCTATCCCTTTGCCCTTTTCTTGAATCTAGTGGTCTTGTTAACCATCAACACTTGATGATCTTTCTTGATTTCTACCTTCGTTGATTTCAGCATCGCGAAGAGCTCGGGAATTACTTTCGTCATCCCTTACATACTATAGTTCATCACGAAGTTCTACTAACTTGGTGATGGTGACTAGAGAATTCTGTCAATCACTATTTTATCTGGAAGATTAACTCCCACTTGATTCAAGCGATTGTAGTACCCAGACAATCTGAACACATGCTCACTAGTTGAGCGATTCTCCTCCATCTTTTAGCTATAGAACTTGTTGGAGACTTCATATCTCTCAACTCGGGTATTTGCTTGAAATATTAACTTCAACTCCTGGAACATCTCATATGGTCCATGACGTTCAAAACGTCTTTGAAGTCCCGATTCTAAGCCGTTAAGCATGGTGCACTAAACTATCAAGTAGTCATCATATTGAGCTAGCCAAACGTTCATAACGTCTGCATCTGCTCCTGCAATAGGTCTGTCACCTAGTGGTGCATCAAGGACATAATTTTTCTGTGCAGCAATGAGGATAATCCTCAGATCACGGATCCAATCCGCATCTTTGCTACTAACATCTTTCAACATAATTTTTCTCTAGGAACACATCAAAAATAAACACAGGGAAGCAACAACGCGAGCTATTGATCTATAACATAATTTGCAAAATACTATCAGGACTAAGTTCATGATAAATTTAAGTTCAATTAATCATATTACTTAAGAACTCCCACTTAGATAGATATCCCTCTAATCATCTAAGTGATTACGTGATCCAAATCAACTAAACCATGTCCGATCATCACGTGAGATGGAGTAGTTTCAATGGTGAACATCACTATGTTGATCATATCTACTATATGATTCATGCTCGACCTTTCGGTTTCCGTGTTCCGAGGCCATATCTGCATATGCTAGGCTCGTCAAGTTTAACCTGAGTATTCCGCGTGTGCAACTGTTTTGCACCCGTTGTATTTGAACGTAGAGCCTATCACACCCGATCATCACGTGGTGTCTCAGCACGAAGAACTTTCGCAACGGTGCATACTCAGGGAGAACACTTTTATCTTGAAATTTTAGTGAGAGATCATCTTATAATGCTACCGTCAATCAAAGCAAGATAAGATGCATAAAGGATTAACATCACATGCAATCAATATAAGTGATATGATATGGCCATCATCATCTTGTGCTTGTGATCTCCATCTCCGAAGCACCGTGTTCGTGATCTCCATCTCCGAAGCACCGTCATGATCACCATCGTCACCGGCACGACACCTTGATCTCCATCGTAGTATCGTTGTCGTCTCGCCAACTAATTGCTTTTACGACTATCGCTACCGCTTAGTGATAAAGTAAAACTATTACATGGTGATTGCATCTCATACAATAAAGCGACAACCATGGCTCCTGTCAGTTGCCGATAACTCGGTTACAAAACATGATCATCTCATACAACAAATTATATCACATCATGTCTTGACCATATCACATCACAACATGCCCTGCAAAAACAAGTTAGACGTCCTCTACTTTGTTGTTGCAAGTTTTACGTGGCTGCTACGGGCTTAGCAAGAACCGTTCTTACCTATGCATCAAAACCACAACGATAGTTTGTCAAGTTGGTGCTGTTTTAACCTTCGCAAGGACCGGGCGTAGCCACACTCGGTTCAACTAAAGTGAGAGAGACAGACACCCGCCGGTCACCTTTAAGCAACGAGTGCTCGCAACAGTGAAACCAGTCTCGCGTAAGCGTACGCGTAATGTCGGTCCGGGCCGCTTCATCTCACAATACCGCTGAACCAAAGTATGACATGCTGGTAAGCAGTATGACTTATATCGCCCACAACTCACTTGTGTTCTACTCGTGCATAGCATCAACGCATAAAACCTGGCTCGGATGCCACTGTTGGGTAACATAGTAATTTCAAAAAAATTCCTACGCACACGCAAGATCATGGTGATGCATAGCAACGAGAGGGGAGAGTGTTGTCCACGTACCCTCATAGACCGACAGCGGAAGCGTTATAACAACGCGGTTGACGTAGTCGTACGTCTTCACGATCCGACCGATCAAGTACCGAATGCACGGCACCTCCGAGTTCTACACACATTTAGCTCGATGACGTCCCTCGAACTCCGATCCAGCCGAGTTTGAGGGAGAGTTTCGTCAGCACGATGGCGTGGTGACGATGATGATGTTCCACCGACGCAGGGTTTCGCCTAAGCTCCGCAACGGTATTATCGAGGTGTAATATGGTGGAGGGGGGCACCGCACACGGCTAAAATATCGTATATCAAGTGTGTATAGAGGTGCCCCCTGCCCCCGTATATAAAGGAGCAAGGGGGAGGCCGGCTGCCCTAGGTGCGCCAAGGAGAGAGGGGGGAGTCCTCCTCCTAGTAGGAGTAGGACTCCCCTTTCCTAGTCCTACTAGGAAAAGAGCGGGAGAAGGAAAGAGAGGGAGAGGGAGAGGGAAAGGGGGTTGCGCCCCCCTCTCCTAGTCCAACTAGGATTCCTCCTGGGAGGGGGCGCACCACCTCCTGGCTGCTGCCCTCTCTCTCCCCTCAAGGCCCACTAAGGCCCAATACTTCCCCGGGGGGTTCCGGTAACCCTCCGGCACTCCGATTAAATCCGAAACTTCTCCGGAACACTTCCGGTGTCCGAATATAGTCGTCCAATATATCAATCTTTATGTCTCGACCATTTCGAGACTCCTCGTCATGTCCGTGATCACATCCGGGACTCCGAACAACCTTTGGTACATCAAAACATATAAACTCATAATATAACTGTCATCGTAACTTTAAGCGTGCGGACCCTTCGGGTTCGAGAACTATGTAGACATGATCGAGACACCTCTCCGGTCAATAACCAATAGCGGGACCTGGATGCCCATATTGGCTCCCACATATTCTACGAAGATCTTTATCGGTCAGACCGCATAACAACATACGTTGTTCCCTTTGTCATCGGTATGTTACTTGCCCGAGATTCGATCGTCGGTATCTCGATACCTAGTTCAATCTCGTTACCGGCAAGTCTCTTTACTCGTTCCATAATACATCATCCCGCAACTAACTCATTAGTCACAATGCTTGCAAGGCTTATAGTGATGTGCATTATCGAGTGGGCCCAGAGATACCTCTCCGACAATCGGAGTGACAAATCCTAATCTCGTAATACGCCAACCCAACAAGTACCTTTGGAGACACCTGTAGAGCACCTTTATAATCACCCATTTACGTTGTGACGTTTGGTAGCACACAATGTGTTCCTCCGGTAAACGGGAGTTGCATAATCTCATAGTCATAGGAACATGTATAAGTCATGAAGAAAGCAATAGCAACATACTAAACGATCGGGTGCTAAGCTAACAGAATGGGTCATGTCAATCACGTCATTCTCCTAATGAGGTGATCCCGTTAATCAAATGACAACTCATGTCTATGGCTAGGAAACATAACCATCTTTGATTAACGAGCTAGTCAAGTAGAGGCATACTAGTGACACTCTGTTTGTCTATGTATTCACACATGTATTATGTTTCCGGTTAATACAATTCTAGCATGAATAATAAACATTTATCATGATATAAGGAAATATATAATACTTTATTATTTCCTCTAGGGAACATTTCCTTCATTAGCAAGCGTCCGCAACTACTAACGTTCATTAAGGTAAAACCCAACCATAGCATTAAGATATATTGGTCCCCCTTCAATCCCGTATGCATCAATTTCTATGCTAGGTTGAAGCTTCTGTCACTCTTGCCCTCCAATACATAGTCCTATCAACATACAACTAACCCTATGGTCTGATTGTTGGGAATCGTAGCATAATTTAAAAAATTTCCTACGCTCACCAAGATGCATCTAGGGAGTGTTGGTTCTCAGGGATCGGTGCATCACCTAGCGGTGCTTCTAAGACATAATCTTTCTTGGCTACTATGAGGATGAGCCTCAGGTTCCGGACCCAGTCCGTATAGTTGCTGCCATCATCTTTCAGCTTGGTTTTCTCTAGGAACGCGTTGAAATTGAGGACAACGTTGGCCATTTGATCTACAATACATAGTGTAAAGATTTTAGACTAAGTTCATGATAATTAAGTTCATCTAATCAAATAATTTAATGAACTCCCACTCAGATAGACATCCCTCTAGTCATCTAAGTGAAACATGATCCGATTTTAACTAGGCCGTGTCCGATCATCACGTGAGACGGACTAGTCAAGATCGGTGAACATCTCCATGTTGATCGTATCTTCTATACGACTCACGCTCGACCTTTCGGTCCTCCGTGTTCCGAGGCCATGTCTGTACATGCTAGGCTCGTCAAGTCAACCTAAGTGTATTGCGTGTGTTCCGAGGCCATGTCTGTACATGCTAGGCTCGTCAACACCCGTTGTATTCGAACGTTAGAATCTATCACACCCGATCATCACGTGGTGCTTCGAAACAACGAACCTTCGCAACGGTGCACAGTTAGGGTGAACACTTTCTTGAAATTATCATAAGGGATCATCTTACTTACTACCGTCGTTCTAAGCAAATAAGATGCAAAAACATGATAAACATCACATGCAATCAAATAGTGACATGATATGGCCAATATCATCATGCTCCTTTGATCTCCATCTTCGGGGCACCATGATCATCTTCATCACCGGCATGACACACTACTGGAATCAGCTAATTTGCCATATGCCAGCTCTTTGCCGTCTGCTAGCTGACGGCAAAGAAGCTCTTTGCCATCAGCTACCCAAAAGCAGACGGCAAAGAAAGGGCAGACGGCAAAGAAGCTCTTTGCAATCTGCCAGCTCTTTGCCGTCTGCCAGCAGACGGCAAAGAATCTTTGCCGTCCGCTGGCGGACGGCAAAGAGTGAGGTGGCCCCCACCCCCCGCCCGTGTGGGAAAAACTTAACGGGCCACCTCTTTGCCGTCCGCTAGCAGACGGCAAAGAGGCAAAAAAGCGGACGGCAAAGAGGGGCGGACGGCAAAGAGCTCACTACCTAACGGCCCGTACCCCCCGCCCGTTACTCACTTCTTCTCTCCCTCGCCGTTTCTCTCCTCCCACCCCGCCGCCGCCACCGCCGCCCGCCGCGCGCCGCCGCGGCCCCGTCGCCCCCGCCGCCCCGGCTCGCAGCCACCCCGGGGCCCCGTCGCCCCCACCGCCCCATCGCCCCCCCCCCCCCGCCCCGGCCCCCCGCCGCCCCGCACCCCACCGCCCGGGCCCGGCCCCCCGCCGCCCCGTCGCCCCCGCCGCCCCGGCTCGCCGCCGCCCCGGGGCCCCGTCGCCCCCACCGCCCCGTCGCCCCCCCTCCCGCCCCGGCCCCCCGCCGCCCCGCGCCCCACCGCCAGGGCCCGGCCCCCCGCCGCCCCAGGCCGCCTCCTCCACCGCCCCGCCCACCTCCTTCACCGGCCTCCTCCACCCCCCAGGTGAGCCCCCCTTTTTCTGTTTTTTCTGTTTTTTTTCTGTTTTTTTCCTTTTTAGTTTTAGTTTTAGTTTAGATTTAGTTTTAGTTGTAGTTTTAGGTTTAGTTTTAGTTTTAGGTTTAGTTTAGTTTGAGGAAAGAAGAAGAAGAAGAAAAAAGAGGAGAGGAGGAGAAGAAGAAGAGGAAAAAGGAAAGGAAGAAGAAGAAGAGGAGGAGGAGAAGAAAAAAGAAGAAGAGGAAGAAGAAGAAGAAGAAAAAAGAGGAGAGGAGGAGAAGAAGAAGACGAAAAAGGAAAGGAAGAAGAAGAGGAGGAGGAGGAGGAGAAAAAAGAAGAAGAGGAAGAAAAGGAAGAATAGGAAGAAGAAGAAAAGGAAAAAAGAGGATAAAACCCCGACCCGACACGGCACCCCGACCCCGACCCGGCACCCCGACACGACACCCCGACCCCTAGACCCCGACCCCAACCCCGACCCCGACACCCCGACCCCGACCCGGCACCCCGACCCGACACCCCAACCCCGAGACGGCACCCCGACCCGACACCCCGACCCGACACCCCGACCCGGCACCCCGACCCGACACCCCGACCCCGAGCCTGACCCGACACCCCGACCCCGACACCGACACGGCACCCCGACTCCGACCCGGCACCCCGACCCGACACCCCGACCCCGAGACGGCACCCCGACCCCGAGACCCCAACCCCGAGCCTGACCCGACACCCCGACCCCGACACCGACACGGCACCCCGACCCCGACCCGGCACCCCGACCCGACACCCCGACCCCGAGACGGCACCCCGACCCGAAACCCCGACCCAGCACCCCGACCCGACACCCCGACCCCGAGACCCCGACCCCGAGCCTGACCCGACACCCCGACCCCGACACCGACACGGCACCCCGAGCCCGACCCGGCACCCCGACCCGACACCCCGACCCCGAGTCTGACCCGACACCCCGACCCCGACACCGACACGGCACCCCGACCCCGACCCAGCACCCCGACCCCGAGACCCCGACCCCGATCCCGACACCCCTACCCCGAGCCTGACCCGACACCCCGACCCCGACACCGACACGGCACCCCGACCCCGACCCGGCACCGCGACCCGACACCCCGACCCCGAGACCCCGACCCCGACCCCGACACGGCACCCCGAGACCGACACGACACCCCGACCCCCGACACCTCCCGAAAAGGTGTTCTTTGGCCTTCCAGAAGCCGACGGGGTCATATATTTGTGAATTATTAGTTAGGTCATATATCTTTCGATTTTGTTATGAAAAACATCATATATAATTGTGTTGATCGGGTAGTTTTAAATGTGCAGTTGTTTCATCGCTGCGAGGTTTGGTGTTCGACGACCTCGCCGTGCGTTTGAGGAGCTCTGCCCCTTCGTTCGTGGGTGAGCACAAATGACATGTCCTCCTCCCCCATTAATTATTTGATCTATTCCGATGAAACTTGATAGCTAGCTACATATGTGTCTTGAATCATCAGTATGCGTAACCAATATGTGTCTCCCGTTCGAAAGCGTCATAGTTATAAATATGCATGCATTTGCATATTTATAACCTTGATTCTTTCGAATTGTCCAACGCTATCCATGGACAGCCCGAGTATGTTTAGATTGGGTTCGTTTTCCATATGCTTTGCTCCGGATCCGACGCATAAATTTCGTCAGTGCCTCCCCTGTTGTTCTCCGGGTACACATCCTCTCTGTTTATTGCAGAGACGTGTATCAGGAGAACAGCGGGGAGGTGCTACCGAAATTTTGCGTAGGATCCGGAGCATAGCATGGGAAAATGAACCCAATCTAAACATACTCGGGTGGGATTAGGACCTATCATTACCTATTAGAGTGTAGGTTGCATGGACGTAATAAAATTGACAAAGTAGATCAACTAATGAATATATACATGGTGAATTATATATATATATATATATATATATATATATTTGTTGTGTGTCTAGTAGCTCTGAAAGTCAAGACGAGTGATCGTGCGTGGATGTACACCGGTCACACTGGTCAGAACAAATGGAGCACTGAATGGTTCACAAAAACCAAGGGGTTTGTGCGAGCCGCATTTGCAAATGGCCAGAGGAAAACCTGGTGCCCCTGTTTACGGTGCGGCAATTGGGAAAAGAGGACAGAGGCTGAAATGGGCAAACACCTGCAGAAGAGTGGTTTTACGCCCGATTATACGGTGTGGACATTTCATGGTGAGTCTGCCCAACGTGACCGAGCTGAGGTGGATCGTCGTCGCACCGACGAGCATGGTACCGGGATGGAAAACATGGTGCAAGACTTTGATGATGCTCGGGATTCGGACGAGGAGATGGAGGAATCTGCAAAGGCCTTCAATGAAATGTTGGAGTCTTCAAAACGTCCGCTCCATGAGCACACTGAGCTTTGTCAGTTGGATGCCATCTCACAAGTAATGGCTCTGAAGGCTCAGTTCAACTTGGGCAGAGAATGCTACGATGCAATGATGACAGTATTTGGACGCTTTCTACCCAAAGGACATGTAATGCCTGCAAACCTGTACCAGTCGGACAAAATCCTCCGTGCACTGAAGATGCCCTATGATAAGATACATGCCTGTGAGAAAGGATGTGTCTTGTTTAGGCTTGACTATGCGGACTTGAACTATTGTCCCATTTGCAAGTCTTCCAGGTATGTTGTGGTAGACAACGGTATGGGTGAGAAGACACAGACCAAAATCCCCGTTAGTGTTCTTCGGTATATGCCAATCGTACCAAGACTTCAACGTCTTTTCATGGTCGAAGAGACGGCCAGACAGATGACATGGCACAAAACGGGCAAAAGAACCGAACTAGATGCAGATGGGAATCTGATGATTGTACACACATCGGATGGTGTTGCGTGGAAAAAGTTTGATGAATTACATGGTGACAAAGCGGCAGATCCGAGGCATCCTCGAGTCGGCATCAGCACGGATGGGTTCAGTGTGTTTGGTATGACGGCAGCCCAATACAGTTGTTGGCCCGTATTTGTCTTTCCACTCAATCTCCCCCCCCCCCCGGACAGATTATGCAAAGAAAGAACATTTTCCTGACGTTGATAATTCCAGTGCCCAACTATCCGGGGAAAAATATGAATGTGTACATGCAACCGCTTAAGGACGAATTGCAAGAAGCCTGGGATAATGGGTTCAAGACATACGATGCCTATAGCAAACGGAACTTCATAATGCGTGTCTGGTACATGTACTCGACGCATGACTTGCCGGCATATGCGCTATTCGTTGGCTGGTGTGTGCATGGAAGGTTCCCGTGCCCATGCAAGGGAGCTCTTGAGTTTCGTTGGCTTCAGGCCGGTCGCAAGTTTTCTTGCTTCGACATGCATAGACAGTTCCTGAATCCTCGCCATAAGTTCAGGAAAGACAAGAAGAACTTCATCAGAGGTAGAGTTGTCAAAAACTCTGCACCACCTGCATTGACAGGCCAACAGACCCTGGATCAGTTAAACGCTCTCGAGCCAGATCCAGAGCATCCAGGGTACTTCAAGGGGTATAATTCTAAGCACGTCTGGACTCACAAAACATGCTTATGGGATCTGCCTTACTTCAAAGACCTCCTTTGCCCACACAACATCGACGTGATGCACACTGAGAAGAATATCACCGAGGCACTTTTTGGTACATTGTTCGGCATAGATGGGAAGTCAAAGGATAATACTAAGGCTAGAGTCGATCTGGAGGCGCTATGTGATAGGCCGTTACAAAACATGAAAGAACCGAAAGGAAAGCAGAACTGGACGAAGCCAAAGGCATGGTTCAATCTTGGAAGGCCAGCTATGAGGGAAATTATCTTGTGGGTGAAAATGCAGTTGATGTTCCCCGATGGGTATGCAGCGAATCTACAGAGGGGAGCCAGTCTTGATAAATTGAAGATATTTGGTCTCAAGAGTCATGATTGGCACATATGGATTGAGCGGGTAATGCCGGTGATGTTGCGTGGCTTCATCCCTGAGGATGAATGGCTAGTACTGGCAGAACTCAGCTATTTCTTCCATGTTCTTTGTGCGAAAGAACTATCGCCTGGCGTGCTAGAAGAAATGGAAGAGTTGGCGCCGGAGTTGATCTGCAAGTTAGAGAAGATCTTTCCACCGGGCTTCTTTAATCCAATGCAACATTTGATTTTGCATCTCCCGACCGAGGCAAGATTGGGGGGGCCCGTGCAAAATCGTTGGTGCTACCCAACTGAGAGGATGCAGAAGACGCTTCGACAAAAATGTAAAAATAAACGTAGAATTGAAGCATCGATGGCTGAGGCATTCATCACTGAGGAGGCGGCAAACTTCATGACAGCACACTACGAAGCCAAAAATCGTCATTTGCATAATCCGAAGCCTCGGTACAATGCTGACGACCCTAAAAATGGTGGATCCAACCTCAGCCTATTCAAAGGGAATCTCGCACCAGCCAGTGTTTCAAATCCAGTATCTTTGGATAACGAACAATGGCGGACCATTTCGTTGTATATCTTCAACAACCTGATAGAAGTGCGGCCGTACATCGAGTAAGTTCTCGGTACATAGTTTCGCAACTTCTATTTCCTTTGAACTGCTCTTATTCCTAGATATTTCATACAGTCGATACGTCGCCTTATTCTCGTATGGAGTGGTGATCCAAAAGGATTCTGTCGAAGAGTATGAGCTTCTCGCAAAGCAAGGAGGCGGCTATCCCGGTTTCATCTCTTGGTTCAAACAAACGGTAATTTCTATTAGACTTGTAGGCTAATTTGTAGGCGGCTATCCCGGTTTCATTCGCTAATTTGTGCGTAATGCAACAATCCTTTCATATTAAACTTGTAGGCTAATTCAGAGTCTATGGACGCCGAATTGAGACAAGTCGCTAATGGTTTTGACTATAAGGTCCGTTCATTTGACAAATACGACATCAACGGGTATCGCTTTCGTACCTATGGCAAAGAGCTATCTATGGCCGACCGAAAGTCTACAAATTGTTGTGTATCTGCTATCGGCGAAGGAGGTACCGAGTATTATGGGAGAGTTGAAGCAATGTATGAACTTCTATTCTATGGTGAAAACCCACCGAATGTCGTTGTCTTCAAATGTTACTGGTTTCAGCCGAAGGAGACTAGAAGGACTCATGAACATATAGGGCTAGTTGAAATCAACCAAAGCACCCATTTAGATGTTCCTGATGTCTATATTACGGCACAACAGGCGACCCAAGTATTCTATCTACCGTGGGCCTGCCAAACTAATCCAAATCTGAAAGGTTGGGATGTCGTTTATGAAGTGCCGCCACGTGCTAGACTATCTCCCCCAAAGGAAGAGGATTATGAACCTCACATTAACCCAGACACATATGAAGGAGAATTCTTCCAAGAGACACGTCTTTCCAAAAAGCGTTTCAAGAACCGCTATACTTCAGCCCAAAACATTGAAGTAGACAGCGACAGTGAATCCGACATCACCCCAGAGGAGGAACAAGAAGAGCCGGAACAAGAAGAGGTTACTGCTGCGGGTGACCTGTCATTGCTTGACCGATTACGTCAAGGTGGCCTTGCACATGTTGATGCCACTGAACCCTATGAGCCCGTCATTGATTATAGTGATGATGATGATTATGCATTTATTGATGATACTGATCGAGATTATTAGTAGTGTCAGGTATTAAATTTTGTAATGTTGTACTTGATGATGATACACTTAAGTGATACACATATTATTATTCATGTCGGTCTTTTTTTTATGTTGTACTAATTTCGTTTACTGTTTGTCATGGCAGGTGTTGAAAGATGGTGGGCGCTGGTCGGGAGCGCGCCAAGGCCCCTTCTTCGTCGACGCGTGGTCTGAGGTCTTCGATTCCAGACGCACCTCTCCGCCGAGCGTTGCTGGACAGTATGTCCACACCGCCGGGCCCTTCTTCGTCGACCGCGGTGCCCAGCAGGGGACGAGGTAGGAAGAGAGGAGGTGGGGCACGTGGTTGCGGGAGAGGAGGTAGGGTGACTGCTACGGCGCCTTCCTCGCCGCCACCCCCAGCTGTTTCACCCGAGCACGTGACTGCTAGGGTGGACTCGTCCGAGGAGGAGGCTACACGGACTCCGGTCCACGGGTCTTGGGCCCACGAGCCTCGGGTCGACTGGCCTTCGGCCCACGAGAGTTCGGCCCACGAGACCCCGGAGGAGCACACGTCCGGATGGGGTACCTGGCCGGATCAACCCGAGGAGCCGAGTGGCCATGCTGATGATGGCGGGGAGCCGACTGATCTTGAGGAGGAGGGTGGCATCGTCTACCAGCGTGGTGCTACACGGCTCCCGTCCGTGCCGGCGACCCGCGAGCAGAGGTGGTTGATCTTCCCTGATGGGGAGAGGTACGTAAGTGCATTTAATATTTTTGTACCTTCTGCATTCACGTTTTTTCAAATAACTAATGCGTTGGCCTTGTCATGCTGCAGGGGTTGGGACCACCATCATAGTGTCCGCCGGCCCAACTCCGTCCTTGGAGTTCTTTGCCGGCAAAACTTCCCGGGGTTTGTCACATTGCCTGGTGAGGGTCGGCTTCCAGAGCTTGGGTTGAGCTGGGAGCACTACGTGGCTGCCCCGGCCCCGCCGGATGTCATTATCGACGGTGTCGTGTGCGACACGAGGGCAGACATGGTGATCAGGACGTTCTGGGTAATTTCTCCTTTACACATTTCAAAATCTTCAACTAGCTAGTTATTAATTGTACTAATCAATATTGTCTCATTTGATTGCAGACATTCTACAGGTGTGAGGAGGGATACGAGGAGGACGCGGCAAATGTTATCCAGAACATCTGCAAGCGCCTACTCCAGAACTTACGGCACGAGGCTCGGGTGCAGGCTGTTCGAGACTACTACGCCTTGCGTGGTATCAAGAAGACCAAGCCGGCGTGCCGCGATAAGTTCCTGAGTAAGGAGCAGTACATGAAGGTAATTCTTAAGGCCTTCTACTTAAGTTCCTTCATTTAGTAATTCTTAGCCGTAGCGCTCAAGTTTCTATTTGCTAACTTAGGCGCCTCCGAGATGGTGTGCGGATCGGATGGATTGTTGGGAGGTGTTGGTCGATGAGTAGTGCTCAAAAGAATGGCTAGCCCTCCACAACGAGGCCAAGGACAAACGTGCCCAAATGGAAGGTGTGCCACACCATCAAGGCAGCTCCAACTTATATCAGTTCGGGCGCAACTGGGTATGTGGTTTGCTTCATGATTCATGCAATTCATTCATCATGCTAGCTTGAGCCCTTTAATTACTAATTTTCATTGTTTCTCTCTTTCAGGCACGCTACAATAAGGCGGATAAGGTGCCAGAGGTGTACGACCTGTATTCCATGGCCCACACTGGCTCTTTCAAGAAAGTCAAGGCTTTCTCTCAGTCTGACCTCGATGATGCAAACAACTTCACCAACATCTCCTCCCACAACAAGCTCGTGAGATATAGAGATGAGGGGAAGGCGAGGAAAGGGGAGGACTTTAACCCGAGCCAGGGTCCCGTTGATCCAGAGCTGGTGATGATATCTGGTGGCGGGAGGTCCCATGGCTCCATAGCCATTGGAGATGGACTTATCCGTTGTCCTAGCACTCTCCCAAAGATCAAGGTGCGCCAGTCGAGCTCCGCTCCTGAGATAAGGCCTCGTGAACGGCCAGTGCAACTCGCCATCAAGGTTAGTGATACGTACTCAGTTATCTTTCTCCATTACATTGTGTGCGCTTCCATCAATGATTACAAATGGTCATGTGAGTGGTGTTGCAGGCTGCTATACAGACTGAGAGAGATAGAACAGAGAAACTTCTGGCGGAGGCGGCGGAGAGGCAGCGGGAGATGGAGGAGAGGACGAGAAAGATGATGGAGGAGGAGAGGGCACGGAATGACATGCAGGCAAGGGCCATGTATGAGCTCCTTGTGGTAAGTTTCTTCTGCAGATTACTTGCTAGTCTTAACATTTGAGTCTCATTACTAACTAGTATGACTCTGTTCTGAAAACCAAATGTGCAGTCTGTGTGCGAGAAGTCCGGTCAGCCCGCTCCGCCGATGCCAGTGATTGCTCCTGGGAGCACAGTGAGTTTAATTTGAATGGACATTACTTGCTAGTCTTAACATTTGAGTGTCCTAATGCTAACGAGACATTGGAAATGATCTTTGGTGCAGCTTAACTCCAGAAACGCATCGCACGATCCTTCTCCAGGTAGCGGCACTAGCCACCCCGCTCCTACACCTCCCTGATCACGGTAAGTTTCTCTAGTGTTTTGCTTAACAAATGCATAAAGACCTAGACTTAGCTTTATTTCCTCCAAAATGCTTACCATAATGACCTAGAGTTAGCTTCTTTTCCTCCAAAATGACCCATTTTACCTAGGTTAGCTTATAAATGATGCAGTTCATCCAAGTTAGCTCAAAAATGACCCATTTTACCTAGATTAGCTCCTAAATGATCCATTTTACCTACGTTAGCTTTAAAATGGCCCATTTCACCTAGGTTAACTCCAAAATGACCCATCTTACCTAGGTTATCTCATAAACGATCCATTTCAACTAATTTAGCTCATAAATGATCCATTTGACCTAAGTGAGCTAAAAAACGATCCATTTCACCTAAATTAGCTCTTAAATGATCCATTTCACCTAAGTTAGCTCAAAAAGATCCATTTCAACTAAATTAGCTCATAAATGATCCATTTCAACAAAGTTAGCTCAAAAAGATCCATTTCAACTAAATTAGCTCAAAAATGATCCATTTCAACAAAGTTAGCTCAAAAACGATCCATTTCAACTAAGTTAGCTCATAAATGATCCATTTGACCTAAGTGAGCTAAAAATGATCCATTTCACCTTAGTTACCTCAAAAACGATCCATTTGACCTTAGTTAGCGCATAAACGACCCATTTCAACTTAGTTAGCTCATATATGATCCATTTCACGTAAGTTAGCCCATAAATGCCATACTCTTCTTGTTCTAGTCTTCTTCTTGTTCTAGTCACCTATTTCTAACTTTCTTATTTTTCATTTTGCAGATTTCATTCACTTGACGAAAGCTTGCATGGATGGAGTGCTCCTTATCCCTTTCTCTGTTTCTTTTGTATCGTTGAACTATGCATGTATCTTGGTAGTTGGATGAACTATGCTATGTATGATGGAACTTGCTAGTTGGATGGAACATATGTGATGGAACTATGTATGATGGAACTCTGCATGTTGGATGGATATCTTATATGTTTGCACTTTGCTGTGAAAATTGTTGTCATATATATCATATATATCTTATATGTTTGCTGTGAAATATATCTATATATGTCATATATATTTGTGATGAAAATTGTTGGATTTAATAAAAAACAGAAAAAAGAGCCAATATGCAGGCTCTTTGCCGTCTGCCACCGACGGCAACGGGCTCTTTGCCGTCTGCCGCGGACGGCAAAGAAGCCACGTGGCAGCCAACTGTGCTTCCTGGGAGCTGACCCATTTGGTCAGTTTGCCTACAGTGGCAGACGGCAAAGACTTTGCCATCAGTGGAAGACGGCAAAGAACCTGCACTTTGCCATCAGCGGCAGACGGCAAAGAACCTGCCATCTAGTGACGTGTAGATGACATCATACGGCGGACGACAAAGACCATAGAAATTTTGCCGTCAGCGGCGGACGGCAAAGGCCTGCCGTTAGCCACTTAACGGACTGACAGCGCAATTATTGCCGTCCGCTCTCTTTGCCGTCCGCGGCAGACGGCAAAGAGCCTTTGCCGTCCGCCGCCAGGAACCGGACGGCAAAGCAGCTGTTTACCGTAGCCTACTTTGCCGGAGCCTTTTGCCGTCCGCGGCTGACAGTAAAGGCCTTTGCCGTCCGCCGTTAGAGCCTTTGCCGTCCGCCGTGGCAGACGGCAAAATAGCTGTTTCCTGTAGTGACACCATGATCTCCATCATTGTGTCTTCATGAAGTCGTCACGCCAACGATTACTTCTACTTCTATGGCTAACGCGTTTAGCAACAAAGTAAAGTAAATTACATGGCGTTATTCAATGACACGCGGGTCATACAAAATAATAAAGACAACTCCTATGGCTCCTGCCGGTTGTCATACTCATCGACATGCAAGTCGTGATTCCTATTACAAGAATATGATCAATCTCATACATCACATATATCATTCATCACATCTTCTGGCCATATCACATCACATAGCACTTGCTGCAAAAACAAGTTAGACGTCCTCTAATTGTTGTTGCAAGTTTTTACGTGGTTTGTAGGTTTCTAGCAAGAACGTTTTCTTACCTACGTATGACCACAACGTGATTTGCCAATTTCTATTTACCCTTCATAAGGACCCTTTTCATCGAATCCGTTCCGACTAAAGTAGGAGAGACAGACACCCGCTAGCCACCTTATGCAACTAGTGCATGTCAATCGGTGGAACCTGTCTCACGTAAGCGTACGTGTAAGGTCGGTCCGGGCCGCTTCATCCTATAATGCCGCCGAAACAAGAAAAGACTAGTAGCGGCAAGAAGAATTGGCAAACTCAACGCCCACAACTGCTTTGTGTTCTACTCGTGCATAGTAACTACGCATAGGCCTGGCTCATGATGCCACTGTTGGGAATCGTAGCATAATTTAAAATTTTCCTACGCTCACCAAGATGCATCTATGGAGTGTACTAGCAACGAGGGGAAGGGAGTGCATCTACATACCCTTGTAGATCGCGAGCGGAAGCGTTCCAATGAACGTGGATGACGGAGTCGTACTCGCCGTGATCCAAATCACCGATGATCGAGTGCCGAACGGACGGCACCTCCGCGTTCAACACACGTACGATGCAGCAACGTCTCCTCCTTCTTGATCCAGCAAGGGGGAAGGAGAGGTTGATGGAGATCCAACAGCACGACGGCGTGGTGGTGGATGTAGCGGGTCTCCGGCAGGGCTTCGCCGAGCTTCTGCGAGAGAGAGAGAGAGGTGTTGCAGGGGAGGAGGGAGGCGCCCAAGGCTGTAGCGTGCTGCCCTCCCTCCCCCCCCCTTTATATAGGCCCCCTGGGAGGGGGGCGGCGGCCAAAGCCCATCTAGGGCAAGGGGCGGCGGCCAGGGGGGTTCCTTGCCCCCCAAGGCAAGTGGGAAACCCCCTACCCTAGGGTTTGCAACCCTAGGCGCAGGGGGAAAGGCCCATGGGGGGCGCCCAGCCCACTAGGGGCTGGCTCCCTTCCCACTTCAGCCCACGGGGCCCTCCGGGATAGGTGGCCCCACCCGGTGGACCCCCGGGACCCTTCCGGTGGTCCCGGTACAATACCGGTAACCCCCGAAACTTTCCCGGTGGCCGAAACTTGACTTCCTATATATAATTCTTCACCTCCGGACCATTCCGGAACCTCTCGTGACGTCCGGGATCTCATCTGGGACTCCGAACAACTTTCGGGTTTCCGCATACACATATCTCTACAACCCTAGCGTCACCGAACCTTAAGTGTGTAGACCCTACGGGTTCGGGAGACATGCAGACATGACCGAGACGCCTCTCCGATCAATAACCAACAGCGGGATCTGGATACCCATGTTGGCTCCCACATGTTCCATGATGATCTCATCGGATGAACCACGGTGTCGAGGATTCAATCAATCCCGTATGCAATTCCCTTTGTCAATCGGTATGTTACTTGCCCGAGATTCGATCGTCGGTATCCCAATACCTTGTTCAATCTCATTACCGGCAAGTCTCTTTACTCGTACCGCAATGCATGATCCCGTAACTAACGCCTTAGTAACATAGAGCTCATTATGATGATGCATTACCGAGTGGGCCCAGAGATACCTCTCCGTCACACGGAGTGACAAATACCAGTCTCGATCCGTGCCAACCCAACAGACACTTTCGGAGATACCCGTAGTGCACCTTTATAGTCACCCAGTTACGTTGTGACGTTTGGCACACCCAAAGCACTCCTACGGTATCCGGGAGTTGCACGATCTCATGGTCTAAGGAAAAGATACTTGACATTGGAAAAGCTCTAGCAAACGAAACTACACGATCTTTTATGCTATGCTTAGGATTGGGTCCTGTCCATCACATCATTCTCCTAATGATGTGATCCCGTTATCAATGACATCCAATGTCCATAGTCAGGAAACCATGACTATCTGTTGATCAACGAGCTAGTCAACTAGAGGCTTACTAGGGACACGTTGTGGTCTATGTATTCACACATGTATTACGATTTCCGGACAATACAATTATAGCATGAATAATAGACAATTACCATGAACAAAGAAATATAATAATAACCATTTATTATTGCCTCTAGGGCATATTTCCAACAGTGATCCACGCGCGCGCTCATATGATGGGCACCAAAGGACAGCAACATAACCACGAGCAAATTAAATCAATCATAGCAATTCATCAACCACCGATAGGACAACGAAAATCTACCCAGACATCATAGGATGGCAACACATCATTGGATAATAATATGAAGCATAAAGCACCATGTTCAAGTAGAGGGTACAGCGGGTTGCGGGAGAGTGGACCGCTGTAGATAGAGGGGGGAAGGTGATGGAGATGTTGGTGAAGATGGCGGAGGTTTTGGTGAAGATCGCGGTGATGATGATGGTGGCCACGGCAGCGTTCCGGCGCCACCGGAAGAGAAGGGGAGAGGGGCCCCTTCTTCTTCTTCTTCCTTGACCTCCTCCCTAGATGGGAGAAGGGTTTCCCCTCTGTTCCTTGGCCTCCATGGCATGGGAGGGGTGAGAGCCCCTCCGAGATTGGATCTGTCTCTCTGTCTCTCTCTGTTTCTACGTTTTTGTATTCTGCCCTTTCACCGTTTCGTATATATATGGAGATCCGTAACTCCGATTGGATTGAAACCTTCGCCCAGATTTTTCTCCGAAAATTAGTTTTCTTGTGGCAAAAGAATAGCAGCAACCGCCTTACGAGGGGCCCATGAGGGCCAGGGGCGCGCCCAGGGGGCAGGCGCGCCCCCTACCTCGTGGCCACCTCGGGCACCGTCTCGCGTTGATTCTTCTTCCAATATTCTCCAAATATTCCAAAAATATTCTCCGTCCGTTTTTATCCCGTTTGGATTCCGTTTGATATGGGGTTTCTGCGAAACATAAATCATGCAACAAACAGGAACTGGCACTGGGCACTGGATCAATATGTTAGTCCCAAAAATAGTATAAAAAGTTGCCAAAAGTATATGAAAGTTGTAGAATATTTGCATGGAACAATCAAAAATTATAGATACGACGGAGACGTATCAGACGCCTAGTGTCAATCCTCACATCACGTACATTCGACGTTCATTCCTTCATCACAGAAGTAATAGCCGTGCCTCTGCCACAGAACATATAAGTGTAAAACAATTCATCCTACACTTGTAAAACCCGGAATGCCCTGGATAAATGTCGAATCCCATCTTGCGATAAAACCATGGAGACCGGTGCTTCTCAGAAACACATCTGTGGCTTTTTGCGCATGTAGCTGAGTGCATGGCTATATGTTTGTGCCCGTGCCTCACGTAGCACGACAGCATGAATTGATGTCCATGCAATCAAGTAGCTTCATGTCCGTGCCTCATGTAGCATTGTATCGGTGACTCTCGTTGCCCCTCTCGTTGTATAAGTTCTTCTCGCAGCTGCATGTCCACGCCTCTCGTTGCTTCACGAGATAAATTGTAAAAATTGACATTTGACAGCAAACAACGAAAGACAACGATCTTCTCCCCGAGTTGCTGGAGATGTAACGGCAGTTAAAAACATAACTGCTGAATTTGTTTTATTTTCTTTTTAAGAAAACCCACGATCAAAAACCCAGGATGTGCACAACCGCACCGACAAGGAGACGAAACCACGATCCAGAACCCATGATGTGCACAACCGCATCGACAGTGAGATCGTGCACTCCTTTGCCGCTTCCCCGCCCTTAAATTTAGACTTCCGTCGCGGCCTTCTCACACACAAACAACAGAAATCGCCATTGCGCTCCCACTCATTATTCCCCACGAAATACCAGGTTGCAGGAGGACGAACTGCTCCAGGCCATGGGATTCACCAGGGAATTCATGGAGGTGCAGGCCCACGGCAACACCAAGTTGCACATGATCCACACCAACGACTTGCACAAGGCGACGACCACCATCGAGCAGTATGAGCGACACCTCGAATTCGAGCGCCACAAGATCGTCGGAGTTGATGTGGAGTACACCAATGACGTTGGCGAAGATCAGAAACCAGCCCTCGTCCAGCTCTCCGTCGGCAAGGATCATCCGGTGCTGCTCTTCCAACTGAGTGCCGCCGACAAGAACTGCACCAGGTTCGACAACTTCCTCGCCGACCCCAGATACACGTTTGCTGGCTTCTCCATCGACAGCGACATAGAGATGCTCGGCCGCGTCGGACTGGAGATCGCCCACTTCATCGACATCCAGAAGGAATGGAGGGTGCCTACAACTACCAAACCTCTGGACTCCCTTGGGGATGTCTCAGGCATCCTTGTCCACGACTACTACAACAACATGAAGAAGAAGCTCACCAACGCAGAACACAAGCGCTGGGCATGCATGCCCCTGTCCATGAGGCACATCGAGTACGCGGCAAAAGATGCTTACGCTGCGTATGAGATATGGAGCCGCCTCACCACCATCTAGGAAGGGCTCCGCCAGGCAAAACTCAAGAAGGAGCAGTCCAGGAAGTGCGCAAGGTTTTGGGGCGACTACGACTACTAAAGCAGGTGGTCCCGGCCAAGAAAAGTATCTAGAAGATTTCTCATGCCATTCTAGATTTCTCGTTAGATTTGCTTTCTCTCAAGACTGCCGTTTGCTTGTTCTAAATTTAGATTTGCTTGTGTCGCAGTTAACCTTGTAGTTTGCTTCCAGTTTACATATCTTCTGAACAAGTTTATTTCCAGTGCAATGTTGGAGTTTTCTATTATTAGAATATATTGGCGTGAACTGAAAAATATAAACACAGTACATATACTATACGATTAGCGTAACGCACAGAGCAGGTACACATAGCAATCCACAAAAATGACGAGCATGCAATGCACTAGTACCTTTGTGGATGCAGCGTCGAAATGCAGGGACAACAATTACAGATTGCTCCTAAAAGCAGTGCACAATGTTCTAACAAACCATTGCACACACAATATTAAAAATCGTTCGTATGGAACACTTTAGAAAAACATTTTGAATAAAGAGGTAGTTAGGTGTTTATTCTCCTTGGAAAACATTGCTTACGTCCGTGACCCTCAGAGAAGAACACTACAGAGGCACGGTTGTCCGTCAATAACACCAACTACTTAAAACACCCACGGAGGCACTTCTGTGCCTCCACTCCTATGGGGACCGTGCGTAAATTGGCTTCACGTCCGTTAATGAGGCCGAATGCCTTCGAGGACACATGGAACTCATAGGCCATGGCTCCCGCAACGAAAACGTGTCAATGAAAGCTTCTTGAAAACATAGGCACACCTTCACGTGCTAGCATCACGATCCTTCGCGTCCCTACCTCCCTTAGAATCACGTCTGTGCCTCCAGTTCGTCGGGTAAAACTGTACCTCTGTCGTGCGTAACATGTTAAGAAAGTTGCTGTCAAAAAAAACATCAGAAAACCGAGCATTACGTCCACCCCGCTGGCACTAAACGTGACGTCACTGAAAACGCAGAGGCAGGAGCGTGCCTTACGGCCAGCTTCCGACGTATCGGGTCTATGAAGATTTGCTTCCTTCTTAATATGGGACGTGACTATCGCAGAGGCATAGGCTCCATTATTCACCTCCGTGCCTTGACAAGAACGACGAATGTGCTTGTAACTGTAAAGCGTATAGGACACCTTAGGTACGACCTTGCAACTATTTCAGACATGACCGTGCCTGTTCCATCGGCACATTCATGCCTCTCGCAGTTAATTGAAAAACATTCCGGAAAAACAGTAACGGACGCCTATTGTCAATCCTCACGTCACGTACATTCGACGTACATTCCTTCGTCACACAAGTAATAGCCGTGCCTCTGCCATAGAACATATAAGTGAAAAACGATTCTTCCTACACTTGTAAAACCCGGAATGCCTGGATAAATGTCGAATCCCACCTTGCGGTAAAACCATGGAGGCCGGTGCTTCTCAAAAACACATCTGTGGCTTTTTGCGCATGTATTTGAGTGCACGGCTATTTGTTCGTGCCCGTGCCTCACGTAGCACCATAGCACGAATTGACGTCCGTGCAATCACGTAGCTTCATCTCCGTGCCTCACGTAGCATCGTATATGTGCCTCTTGTTGCGCCTCTCATTGTATGAGTGCTTCTTGCAGCTGCATGTCCACGCCTCTCGTTGCTTCTCGTTCTTTCTGTCCATCTCCTAGCGTCAGTTGCAACACGGACACACAACAGTGCCTCTGAAAAAACACAGCACTGCTCCTCCCAGCGAATGTATCACTGAAAATAATTGCCACTCCCATTGAATGTACCACGCCCGTGTGTCTAAGAGTTAAACCAGCCACTTCAAGCATGCTTCTCTTGGTCAGAGACTTGTGCCTCTACATACTGCCCCTGCATGCTTCACGAGATAAATTGTAAAAGTTAACATTTGACAGCAAACTACGCAAGACAATGATCATCTCCACGACTTGCTGGAGATACAGCGGTTGTTAAAAACATAACTGCTGATTTTATTTTTATTTTTAATAAAGAAAAACCACGATCCAGAACCCATGGTGTGCACAACCGCATCGACAGTGAGATCGTGCACTCCTTTGCCGCTTCCCCGCCCTTAAATTTAGACTTCCGCCGCGGCCTTCTCACACACAATAAAAGAGAAATCGCCATTGCGCTCCCACTCATTGTTCCCCACGAAATACCAGGTTAAAGGAGGACCAACTGCTCCAGGCCATGGGATTCACTAGGGAATTCATGGAGGTGCAGACCCACGGCAACACCAAGTTGCACGTGATCCACACCAACGACTTGCACAAGGCGGCGACCACCATTGAGCAGTACGAGCGACACCTCCAGTTCGAGCGCCACAAGATCGTCGGAGTTGATGTGAAGTACACCAACGGCCATGGCGAAGATCAAAAACCCGCCCTCGTCCGGCTCTCCGTCGGCAAGGATCATCCGGTGCTGCTCTTCCAACTGAGCGCGGCCGAGAAGAACTGCACCAAGTTCGACAACTTCATCGCCGACCCCAGGTACACGTTTGTTGGCTTCTCCATCGACGGCGACATAGAGATGCTCGGCCGCGTCGGACTGGAGATCGCCCACTTCATCGACATCCAGAAAGAATGGAGGGTGCCTACAGCTACCAAGCCTCTGGACTCCCTTGGGGACATCTCAGGCATCCTTGTCCACGACGTAGAGCTCACCAACGCAGAACGCAGCCGCTGGGCGTGCATGCCCCTGTCCATGAGGCACATCGAGTACGCGGCAAAGGACGCTTACTCTGCGTACGAGATATGGAGCCGCCTCACCATCATCCAGGAAGAGCTGTGTCGGGCAAAACTTGACAAGGAGCAGACCAGGAAGCGCGCTAGGTCCTATGGCGACTACGACTACTGAAGCAGGTGGTCCCGGCCAACAAAAGTATCTAGAACATTGCTCATGCCTTTCTAGATTTCTCATTAGATTTGCTTTCTCTCAAGACTGTCGTTTGCTTGTTATAAATTTAGGTTTGCTTGTGTCGCAGTTAACCTTGTAGTTTGCTTGCAGTTTACATGTCTTTTGCACAAGTTTATTTCCAGTGCACCACATAGGCACTTATGTGCCTATGTGCCTCTGATACCAAGGGGACCGTGCGTAACTTGGCTTCACGTCGTTTTATGCAACATTCTAGACGTCAACCAAAAGGTTCACCTTCTCTCTGATAAGTTCATTAATGAGGCCTAATGCCTTCGAAAACACATGGAGCTCATAGCCCATGCCCCCCGCAATGAAAACGTGTCAGTGAGCTTCTTTAAAGCAGAGGCACACCTTCACGTCCTTGCATCACGATCCTTTCGCGTCCGTACCTCCCTTAGAATCACGTCCGTGCCTCCAGTTTGTTACGTGTGTGCCTCTACGTCGGGTAAAACCGTACCTCTGTCGTGCGTAACATGTTAAGAAAGTTGCTGACAACAAAAACATCAGCAAACCGAGCATTACGTCCACCCCACTGGCACTAAACGTGACGTCATCGAAAACGCAGAGGCAGGAGCGTGCCTTACGGCCAGCTTCCGATGTATCGGGTCTATGAAGATTTGCTTCGTTCTTAATATGGGACATGACTATCGCAGAGGCATAGGCTCCATCCTTCACCTCCGTGCCTTGACAAGAACGACGATCGTGCTTGTAACAATGAAGTGTATAGATGATACATTAAGGAGACATTAGGGACCACCTTGCACCTATTTCATACGTGACCGTGCCCGTTCCGTCGGCACATTCATGCCTCTCACAAAAGTAATAGTCATGCCTCTGCCACACAACATATAAGTGAAAAACAATTATTTCTACACTTATAAAACCCGGAATGTCCTGGATAAATGTCGAATCCCATCTTGCGATAAAACCATGCAAGACGGTGCTTCTCAGAAGCACATCTGTGGCTTTTTTGCGCATGTTGTTGAGTGCCTCTCTAGAATCTAACCATGTTGAAACCATATTCAAATCTAACCACACTGAAATCTCTAGAATCAAATATGTGCCCCAGCTGAGACGTTTATTTTGTACTTGAAACTGCAATCTATAATAAAACAATGTAGTGTAATAAAACATACGCCTTCCGACCCAAATATGGTACTTGAAACTGCAATTTGTAATAAAACATACACCTTCCGTCACAAATTAATTGGCTCAACCTTGTACTAACCAGTACAATGTGAATTGTATTGCCTGGTACGAAGTTACTGCAAAGTTGACACATTTATTTTGGGACGGGGTAGTACTACTACTTAAGAACAAAACACGATTGCTTGACATGGAAACGAAACTGTCTCCATTCTGACATCGACGATTGCTTGACATACCCGTGGAAAGCATAAAAACCATGGAAAAGCAAACATCTACTAACAAAACTACACTACTCCCCGTCATCGGAGATGTCCACTATCTCCATTTTGACATCGACGTCGTTGGCCTCCGCATCCAGCTCATCGAAGAGCACATCGGTCTTCGCCTGTTCTTCCCGGAGGAAGCGCCGGTTGGACTCCACATACGCCTCATCTTGGATGGACTCCAGGATAGCGGTCTGCTCCGCCATCAAGGCCGACTCACCAAGATAGAACTCCGCCTCGTCTTCCTCGTCACCCCACTCCTCGTCGTCCTCGTCTTCCTCGTCACCAGCCTCCTCATCGTCCTCGTCATCCTCGTCACCCCCCTCCTCCTCGTCCTCATCATCCTCGTCATCCCCCTCCTCGTCGTCCTCGTCATCCTCGTCCACGCCTTCCTCGTCGTCCTTGCCATCCTCTTCCACGCCTTCCTCGTCGTCCTCGTCATCCTTGTCCACACCTTCCTCGTCGTCCTCCTCATCCTCTTCCATGCCTTCCTCGTTGTCCTCGTCATCCTCGTCCACGCCTTCCTCGTCGTCCTCGTCATCCTCATCACCCCCCTCCTCTTCCTCCATCACATCTCCCCCCACTAGATCACCCCCCTCCTCTTCCTCCATCACATCTCCCCCCACTAGATCACCCCCTCCTCTTCCTCCATGACATCTGCCCCCACTGGATCAACTCCCTGCATGAGCACCGACGCATCCCCCTCCACTTGCTCCACCTCCCCAATCTCCTCCGGCCCCGGCGAGTCCGGAGACATGCCCGCTGCGACCCGAGCGGCGCGCCTCAAACGGTTGTCCTCCTGCAACTGAAAGCGGTGCTCGGGAGTAAGCATCGCGTAAGTAGTTTTCTTGTGTCGAACCATGGCGGGGGCCATCACAAACGAAAAGAGGAAGATGGATGATTTCCTGGGATTGACGGCGAAAGAGGGAGAAGCAGGATGATGTCTAGTGGTGGCGGACGCCGCTCGGCTTAAATAACTGCTCCTTGACCTCGGGCGAGGAGCCGGAATGGTGACACGCGGCGTTCACTTCGCCGACGGATGAGATGGCCGTCGGTCCTTTTGGATTCCGCACCGCCGACACGTGGCATTCACTCTATTAAATACCTCCACCTCCTCCAGAGCGGCGTCACCGGAGGAAACGCCCGTCGGACCCTTGGGTTTCTGGAGCGGTGTCCACGCAGCGTTCACACCGAATACGAGGAGACGCCCGTCGAACGGTGGGGTTTCTACAATCAACACACGAATGTGACTCTGTGTAACGCATAACCGTGCCTCTCCTGGCTTCATAGTTGTGCCTTTCAATGCGAACGATTCAACAGAATCATTTGGAACACCAAGACAAACTAACGTCACTCTACACAATACCACGCTGTGCCTTCCTGGGACCCATGACCGTGCGAAGAATATACCACAACAGCGATAGGTCATTCCGTGCCTCACAGAGTAAACAGTGGGTGTTCACATCTGAACCAATTCCGTTGGGTCTCCCCAATTAAAGAACCTTTGTGCGTTGAATGCCCGTGCCTCTCCGTCTGATCGAGTCGACAGAATCATTCGGAACACGAACACACGGGAACGTGACTCTATATTATACGGCAGCATGCCTTTTAGCGCTTCACGCCCGTGCCTGTGACCCTTAACACTGCCACGAACGTCCATGCCATCGTCAGTGCACAAGTCATGTCGCTACCTGGTACAGAACCATGGTTGTAGTCACTTCACACCCGTGCTTCTAATAAAAGAAGCGCCACGCAACTCAGCACAGAGCCGTGGCTTTTAAAAACAATGAAATTACGCTTTTAAACACCTCGACTCTCGAACCGGCCACTCGCAAAGTAAACATTTAGCGTTAACATCTAAACCCATTCCGCTTTGTTTCAATAATAAACTTACGAAACGTGACTCTCCGACAGACCCAACCATGCCCTCATGGCATTCATGTCCGTGCCTCTTCTTCTGAACGAGTCAACAGAATCATTTCGAACACTAATACAGGCGAACGTGACTCTATATAAAACCACGCCATCCGGAACACCAAGATAAACTAACGTCACTCTACACAATACCACGTCGTGCCTTCCTGGGACCCATGACCGTGCGAAGAATATACCACACCAGCGTCTCTCGAATAGGCCATTCCGTGCCTCACAGAGTAAACAGTGGGTGTTCACATCTGAACCAATTCCGTGGGTCTCCCCAATTAAAGAAAGAACCTGACGGTGCCTTTGTGCGCTGAACGCCCGTGCCTCTCCGTCTAATCGAGTCGACGGAATCATTCGGAACTCAAACACACGGGAAAGTGACTCTATATTATACGGTAGCATGCCTTTTAGCGCTTCATGCCCGTGCATGTGACCCTTAACACTGCCACGAACGTCCACGCCATCGTCAGTGCACAAGTCATCGTCCGCGGCTATATTCACTTCACGCCCGTGCTTCTAATAAAAGAAGCGCGACGCAACTCAGTACAGAACCGTGGCTTTTAAAAACAAGGAACTTACGCTTTTAAACAACTGGACTCTCGAATCGGCCACTCACAAAGTAAACAGCTAGCATTAACATCTAAACCCATTCTGCTTTCTTTCCATGATAAACGTACGAACGTGACTATGCGAAAGACGAAACCATGCCCCCATGGGATTCACGTGCGTGCCTATTTTTCTGAACGAGTCAACGAAATCATTTTGAACACAAATACAGGCGAACGTGACTCTATATAAAATCACACCATGAATTTTTGGGATGCAAGCCCGTGTCTGTGACCCGAAACACTACAACACAGAAAAGCCACGAACGTACACGCCTTCATCAGTACACAAGTCATTACAATACTAGGTTCACAACCGTGGATGCAGAGACTTCACGTCCCGTGCATCATAAGTAATGGCGCCTAATTACAATGATACTCGAAACCAAAATACATTTTCTTAACAAAGTAGCTGACAGCGAAATTTCACAAGACAAGGTAAGAAACTCCACTCCACTGCTTAACAACACCAGACGCACACAACAGCCAGGGACGCTACTGTATACCTAGTCCCCACCAACCTTGTTGCTGGTTTGCTCCCGGCGCAGTTCAATCTCCTTCTTCAGCGCCTTCATATTCTCGTCATGTCGCTTCACAGCTGCGGCCGATTCCTGCAACGACCAGATGTGCTCTTCAAGGAGATTTCTCATCTCAGCCGTAATTTCTACGATCCTGGCATTCGCCTTCTCCAAATCTTCCATTGTTTCCTGGCAAAGCTTCTTCCACGCGTAGGTGATCTCCAGCAGCTGCTCGTACGTTTTGTCAGCCTTTGCAATTGAAACCAAAGCATTCATCTCATCGACCAGGTTATTGAGAGTAACTACAAGGACCTCACAGCACTTGCCGTCGCCGCCCCGCTCACCATTCCCTTCTCTCTCGAGCCACAGCTGCTCCCCAATTCTACAGCAGGGGACTTCTGTTCAAGACCATGACGCAGCCTAACCCTACCTCCAATTAACTGTAAATCAGTATCAGCAAAACACACCCGCATCAAATTAGGAGCCAGCTGACCACAATAATTCATGTTTCACAAACTAAATCAAAGCAGCCGAAAGAAAGAAAAAATGAATGAAGGAGAAGCAGAAACAGGGTGAACTTACAGACGAGGAACCCTCGCGAGCCGGGATCTCCTCCCGCGACAGGGCACGGCGGTCCGGAGTAGTCTCCTTCTGCCCAGCCATGGCGGAGATGGTCAGTGAATAGAGATGAGCAAGAGGAATGGAAGGCCTGGCGGCGGACAAAGGGAGGAGTAGAATGTGGCTAGGGTTTCGAGACTCCGTCCGTCCGCCTTAAATAGCCGGAGCCTGGCCTCGGGCGATGAGCCAGAGCGGCGTCACTGGAGGAGACGCCCGTTGGACCATTAGGTTTCTGGAGCGACGCCATGTGGCGTTCACTCCCGAATACGAAGAGACGCCCGTCGAACCATTGGGTTTCTGCGATAAACACACGAATGTGACTCTTGGCAAAGCATAACGATGCCTCTTCGGGCTGCACGGATGTGCCTGCCGTTGCGAACGGTTCAATGGAATCATTTGGAACACGAAAACAACATAACGTGACTCTTCACAATACCACGCCGTCACTTCCTAGGACCCACCATCGTGCAAAGAATACACCACAGCAGCTTCTCTCGAACAAGCCATTTTGTGCCTCACCGAGTAAAGAGTGAGTGTTCACATCTGAACCCTTTCCGCTGGGTTTCCGCAATTAAAGAAACGAACGTGACTATGGGTAAGACCAAACGGTGCCTTTCCGCTGGGTTTCCATCTGATCGAGTCGACGGAATTATTCGGAACACAAACATAGACGAGCGTGACTCTATATAATACCACACCATGCCCGTGCCTCTCCATCTAATCGAGTCCACGCCTTTATCGAGTAATATACAAAACATCAAGAAAGAAGCATGATTGTGCTTTTGAAAACAAGGAAACAAGCTTTTAAAAACAGCGTCTCTCACATAGGCCATTCGGTGCCTCACAGAGTCAACAGTAAGTGTTGGCGTCTCAACCCATTCCGCTGGGTTAAAGAAACGAACGTGACTGTGCGTAATGCAAAGCTATGCCTCTGTGGGCTCACCGGTCGTGCCTCTCCTTCTGATTGAGTCGACGGAAGCACTCGGAACAGAAACACAGGGGAGCGTGACTCTATATTATACGGCACCATGCCTCTTAGCGCTTCACGCCCGTGCCTGTGACCCTTAACAGTACCACGAACGTCCACGACATTGTCAGTACACAACTCATGTCGCTGCCTGGTACAGAATCGCGGTTGTATTCACTTCACGCCTGTGCTTCTAATAAAAGAAGCGCGACGCAACTCAGTACCGAACCGTGGCTTTTAAAAACAAGGAACTTACGCTTTTAAACAACTCGACTCTCGAATCGGCCACTCACAGAGTAAACAGCTAGCGTTAACATCTAAACCCATTCTGCTTTCTTTCCATGATAAACGTACGAACGTGACTATGCGAAAGACGAAACCATGCCCCCATGGGATTCACGTGCGTGCGTGCCTATTTTTCTGAACGAGTCAACGGAATCATTTCGAACACAAATACAGGCGAACGTGACTCTATATAAAACCACACCATGAATTTGTGGGATGCAAGCCCGTTTCCGTGACCCGAAACACTGCAACACACAAAAGCCACGAACGTACATGCCTACATCAGTACACAAGTCATTACAATACTAGGTTCACAACCGTGGCCGCAGAGACTTCACAGAAGACCAAGCCCCAAAATATTCACTCACCGAAAAACACGCAGCAGAGACGGCAGCAGCGACAACGACTGAAAAGGTAAAGTTACATAAGCTGATCCTATGAAAGTATAAACTAGCTATGTGGAACCTCAAATGCACTGCCACTTAGCTACCTGTGTGTTTCAAAAGCTACAAGACAAAAACGACGGCATCGGCGATGAACTACAAAAGAAAGAAGAAGAAGATGCCCAAAAACCTCCACTCAACGAAGAACAAGCACAACATTCAGCAGCAGCAACGAGAACAGTAGCAGAGACAACAGAAGCAGCAACGATTGAGGAGGTAAAGTTACATAAGCTGATTCTACGAAAATATAAAGTAGTTCCATGATAACTCAAATGCACTCAAACTTAGCCACCTTTATGATTGAACAGCTGCAAGACAAAAACCATGACAGTGACGATGAACACCAAAACAAAGAACAGGAGGATCCCCAAGAAACTACACTCAATGAAGAACGGGTGGAACTGTCAGCATCAACAAAAACAGCTCAACGGGTGAAGTTGCACAAAATGTTTCCACAAAATTACGACTTAATCACAATCAAAATAGCTCAAACCACGCACTGAACGCTTTGCTATTTTCCCATAACAGCTGCTATAATTAAAATAAAGTAGCAAGTTAAATTATTTCAATGATAACGCAGAAACACGAAGAAGGCGACCACGGAGATACAACCAATGAATCAAACACACAGATTGTTCCAGAGAAAGAAGCAGAAACCATCGAAGAAAACCCTACACCGTCATACGATGCCAATTCCCCTGGCAGAGAGGTCAGTGACAACCAGGTCGAGACTGAAAACAAGACGGAGAAGACCACCAGCAAGACATGACAGTTGATAAGGAAAAACATGATGCTAAGAAAAGCACAGACGACTCAAATGAGGATGGAGCAGAAACTGAACAAAAGGGTACAACGCAAAAAGAAGAACATAACATGCCGCAAGAAGCAGAAGGAGAACAAGAAAGGAACAACACTGGACAGGACATATCTTCTAGCATCGAAGCAGGCAAGACAATAGAAACTTAATTGCTATCTTGTGATCTTGTGACTTGGAATTATTTACATTAAATTCAAAATCATCGCAGGCACAATGGAGAAAGGGGGCAAAGATAGTGATTCCGTCAACAAAGCCATCGAAGACCTGTATAACGCTGTATGCAAGCCATGGACACAGAGAGAAATGTAAGTTCATGCAACTAACACAAAACACATTATTACACACGATCATTTTCACTGTATCATGTGTAAACTAAAACATTTTTTCTAAATATACTTTGCAGGGATGAGCTTTTCATTACAACGAACAAGTTTGATGTCAATCTAGGCCATGTCGCCGAAAGCTTCAAGGTCGGTAAATCAGTACGCACCGAAGCAATCGAGCCCATGCTAACAATCTTGAGAAAACAACTAAATGGCATAGGGAGAAAGATTCTGTCGTTAAGCAACACTGTAAGTAAAGATCACGGCAAAAGAATCACGATTAAAACAATATATATGACTTTATAGATAGATAAACTTCCCCTATAACTGAACTGACAAATTCCCTTTGTGTATCTATGACAAAACAAGCAGCACTCGATAAAGGAAGCCGATGACGAAGATCCAATGTGCTACAGAAATAATGATCAAGAACACATTAGAAAAAAATTACTACCTGTCAGGCTTACATCATTTTTCAACATGCAAGAAGAAGAAAAACTGCAAGATTATAACATGGTAAGCAGATCAGCTTGCGTATATGTTATGCAAAGTTCTCTTTTTATTTTATGTTTCTAAATATAAAAAGGTTTCCAATTGTTTTCTTTTTATTTTTTGTTTTGCAATTCCTTCTACCATGTTCGTTGCGCGGGTTTGAGCAAGACGAAACTATAAGTCATTACTTCACCATTACAGTTAAAATGCAAAAACAGCGCTTTGAACTCCTTGACTCTTCAACTGCATATCCAGGCACAATAGAATTCTTCAACAATGTAACCAGCAAATTAATGAAAATATGGAAGCACGTAAGCACAGAGCTACAGCTTTCACAAAAAAGCATCGACCATTTCAAAAGGGTCAAACTGCAGGTGCCACTTCAAGGAGAAGACACGTAAGCACTTCCAAGATTTCACTTCTTACTTTTTTTCAATGCAAGATTCACTACTACTATTACTGAAATAATTCTGTTCTTTCATCTTTTCAATGCAACAATAACCACTACCATTGCTCCAACATTTCTCTTCTTTCCGTTTCTTGAATGCAACAATCTTACTAGTACCATTCCTCTACATGCAGAATGGACTGCGCATTCTATATGTACATGAACGTGAAGCACTACTCCAATGATGGAACAGCAACAACCTTAGAGCCAGAACAAGTACCAGAGTTGAGGAAAAAAATTCTATATCAACTAATCAGTCAACACGGAGGGAATACCAAACTTTCATTAATCAAGTGTACAACAGGTTAGTCTTTTCATAAACTAAACCTTACAATTTTGTCAGACTAGAAGAAGTAATATTCTTTTTTAATTTTTATTTTTTGATTCTAAATGATATGCTGAAGCATGAAGTCGATATGGGAGACAAAGAAATGCAACAGATAGAATGTTGCGTACTAGAAGAGTTTCCACCAAATCCCGAGCCAAAAGAACATATTATGCATGCGACAACCACAAAAGAGCATGAAGTTATTGATATATCTAGTAAACACAAAGAGGTTATGGATGTCAGCAGCCACGCCGTCGCCCAAGAATCTTGCACAGACCACGAAGAAAAGGATCCACCAATAGAACCAGATCAACCACCACCAGACGACAAGATACCACACCAAGCTGAAGAGGAAAAGGACGAGCAAAATATCAAAAGCAATATCCCGAGCACAGAGAAACTAACAGGCACTGGTTTAAAAGAGGATGACAGAAGCAACGACGTACCAAATACACAACAACAGGTTTCCGAACAGAAGAAACAGCCTGTTCTTCTTCAAGAAGAAACAGGCTCAACAAGCAATCATCAAGGCACCTCCAACACCATCTCTTTAGACTTCCTAAAACCCAAAACAATGGAAAAGCATGAAGAAGTTGATGAATTTCTTTCAAGCCTTAACCCACTCCAACTAGACGAATACAACGAGCATGTAAAGATGGGCTTTAAATTCGATGTAATCAAAACATGGTTGAATGACCATGAAAGCTATGAATTCAACAAAGATGCCAAGCCGTATCTGACAATCTTGCAGCAAGAATTGGGAGAACATTCAATGCCTGAATCATCTGAGAACAGCTCAGACAAGAAAATCTCGGTCAAGAAGAGGCCGGTAAAGCCTTCAAGAAGGCTCCATGGAAAAATCATGATTCCTACTTTTGTCCCAGGAGATTTCAAATTTATGAACAAAGCCAGAGCACTTCATGAATACCTATTCAGTAAAGAAGGACAGGACGAATGCGGAGAGTAAGTACTTTCTCTTGTCACAACAAAAAAACAAAGAAATTTTGCCCCTTTTTAAACCAACCTAACTAATGTATAAAATTTTTCTGCTTGCAGTCTAAACGTATATATTAGCTCGAAGCAACCCGATTGGATTACAGGAAAACAAATAATGGAATAGCTACAGAAAGGAGATCATGGACAGATGGAGGGCTCCATCGCAAACGCATTGTTCGAAGAATGGACAGTGCAACAACAATACAACACAACTGATAAAGCCATACTTCCCACAGAATTTGCAAACGTATGAAGTCCAATTTGACAAAAACACTTGCATCATTTCAGTGATTATAAAGATTGAACTAAAAAGTAGAAAACTTTTTGGTCGCAGATCGTGCTCGGTGTTAAAACTGGAGAAGAAGAAGGGCTAGCAGAATTCAATGAGGACGAAGCATTGAAACAGTTTGCACCCCTTGTAACAGGGAAGGAACTTTTAAAGAAAAAGCCGGTAAGTTAATAGAAATATACAAACATAATTCATTCTTCCTACAGATTGCACATTTACATGTCATTTAATTCTCCTGACAAGAATGAACTTTAACTCACTCTTGCTCCAAACACCACAGATTATGATACCTCACAACACAGCTAAACACTACACACTGTACGTGCTCAACAAGTACACGAGCTCCATCGACATACTTGACTCACTGAATTACAGACACGGAGGAGGAAGAAATACATGGAAAACACACCATAAGGATCACCAAGAACTGGCACATCAATTCAACCTTGGTTTTCTAATTGGTTTTCCAATTCCTGCATTCCCTTTATTAATGGAAAAACCCAACAATAAAACCAAACCGTAATCACAGATTAAAAGGATGCACGCACTCATGAAGAAGCATTACGGCGAAGCGGAGCTACGAGCCAACAGCGAACCGAACTGGTAGAGGATAGCAGAAACACCTAACAGAGTTTGTGTTCCAAAACAGCAGGGTACCCAATGCGGACACTTCATGGTTCAATTTTCAAAATACTGGAATGGCATTGATCTCATAAAAGATGATGAGGATTTCCATGTAAGTGAATAGTACGAGAGAAACAATTTTAATTTTTACAAGCAGCACTGCTTGAATCCTTCAATTATCTCGTGAAAGAAAAATAAAAGAATATCCAATGACCTCCATGCAGCAAAGCAACGTAGATGCCGAGTGGAAACCGGAGTTCCTTTTTACAGCCATATTTGGTGAAACAAACCAAGTAAAGTGCGAGCAACTACCTGGAAGAACCAAAGAATTCAAACGAGAAACTTCAAACTTCTTTTCCACCAGCAAAGGTAAGAAAATCATTTCTGGTTATCTTTTTTCTTGTAATGACCTACCCATCCCACGGTTCACCAATGTCTTTCGTATCATGAGAGCTTACATATTACATATATGCTTCCGCTGACAGAAACAGATGAAACAAAAAGGAAAAAAAGACGGAGCACCAGTCCATACCCAAAACATTCTCATTGCTTCCAACACACAAAGGAGGCATCTGACCTCTTCCAACTAGTCATGAGCGACAGCTGGCAGGAGGAATACAAAAAGTGAGTTGTTTTCTATTGCACCTCAAAATAGTTGGACAGAGGCGAAAATTATATAAAAATCTGTTTCTCACTCACCGTGACCTCCAAAATTATTTTATCTTCCTGTCGCAACAAAACTATATTTAGGCGCATCCGGAGGGATAGTGAAAGCACGCAACTTACTGGAGCCCAACTAAAGGCAGTATTTGGTCCAAGACCAGCACAGACGAACATACCACATCATATGGAAAAGAGGGTGCTCGATGACATAGCAGAAATCTGGGAAAGCAGACAAGATTCAAAAGAGAGTGACAGAGTAATATTAGGCCCAAACTTTGCAGAGGTAATCTTTTAAGAAGCAAAATCTTGTCTATATTGCAACACCTAATCTTTTTATATTGTTACACAACTCTTTTTTCTAACAGTCTTTTTCATCGTAATTATTGTTTGCAGCATATACTGAAATTAAATAAAGACAAAACTAGTGTTGCAAAATTTAAAAGTGAATTGCAGAAAACAAAGAATCAGCTGGTTTCCATGTATCTCAAAGAAAATCAACGGGAAAAGCTCTCAACAGCAAACATGGTAACATCCCTTTCCTCCGCGACAAAATCACAAAATATGCGTTCTATCAAATTACTTTATATTAAACTGTCAGGAAACCAACAAGTATTTTGTACGCAGATATTCATTCCAATGGAGAAGCATGACTGCTACGTACTATATGTGCTCGACAAATACAAACACAAAGTTCACATTATTGATCCTCGAGAAACGACTCCAGTGGAATTTGAGAAAGAAAAGATAGATGTGGATAAATTTCATCCAGATGAAGCATGTCGAGTTCTTCAGGAACATGAAGATGCTAAAAAAAGAGAAAGACAGTTTCAGGAATATCATGCTCATAAGTCGGCAATTGTAAGCATTTATACATAACAATTTTTCAGTTTTACTAGTTGCAGTATTAAAACAATTACAAAATGCAATTCCCAGGTACCTAGGATTAAAGAAGTCTTCAACACCATACTTGAACAAATAATGAATCCAAAGAAAACAAGATGGCAGATTCATACCGCGCAAGATGTTCCAGTGGTAAAAAAGGGCGAATCACCATTTGCTGTTTTGAAGCTTGCATTCCTCTACAAAGGTGAAAAGTTCATCGAGGACCTGGAAGATTTGATAGTAAGTCTATATATATTTACTTATAAACAACTTTTATGCACCAACTCTAATAATATATTTCTCTTCTCGGCAAAATTTCACAGGATGAGGTCGAAGACTGAAGGGCAGAGGCAATGTACATTCTCTTAAGTAGCGAGATGAATGAAGTCAAAGCTAGTGAAATGGGTGACGAGATTAGCAAGATCTCCAGCAAGAATGAAGACTAAAACTTATGATTTAGCCCGCGAGGCTAATTCTATCAAGACGTGACAAAACAGTTTATCAGTAACTCATATTTGTATATAATGTAGTTACAAATTACGTGTTCATGTTGAAAAAAGAACTATTTCGACAACAATACCTCTTACATCATCAGAGAGTGCCAGTAAACTATAAACAACAATGCCTCTTCTTATTTGTACGACAGCAGTGACTCCCAAAATGAACCCTTACGCGTGACTCTGGAGACCACCCTCCGTGCCTCCAGAGGCGACATGGCCCTGTGCCACCAAAGCCTGGGTCACCATGCCTCCGGGCAATATCCACACACACACATACCAAGAGCGCCTCAATCGTGGCTAGCTCCTACGCACACGTGACTGCACATGCTTCAAACCCGTGCCTCCAGAGGCAACATATCAATGCCTTCGTAGGATGCACACATGTGCATGCACGCACAAACCTATAGATCCTCAACCATGCCTAGCTCTTAAGCAGACGTGACTGCACATGCTTCAAACCCGTGCCTTTCGAAACAAAGCAGCTTGCCTTTTGCACGTCCTGCTGTAAAAAAATTAAACGAGCCGAAGGCGAGCAGGAGGTTCCCTCGCGCCGGCGGCGCCGTGTCACACCACGACGGACAACGCGCCGCATGAACCAGCACGCTGCACGACCAACACACACTTCGACCTATGCCCCCCCTTCAAGATGTTTATGAAAATTAAACGAGCCGAAGGCGAGCAGGAGGTTCCCTCGCGTCGGAGGCGCCGTGTCACACCACGACGGACAACGCGCCGCACGAACCAGCACGCTGCACGACCAACACGCACTTCGACCTATGCCCCCCTTCAAGATGTTTATGAAAATTAAACGAGCCGAAGGCGAGCAGGAGGTTCCCTCGCGCCGGAGACGCCGTGTCACACCACGACGGACAACGCGCCGCACGAACCAGCACGCTGCACGACCAACACGCACTTCGACCTATGCCCCCCCTTCAAGATGTTTATGAAAATTAAACGAGCCGAAGGCGAGCAGGAGGTTCCCTCGCGCCGGAGGCGCCGTGTCACACCACGACGGACAACGCGCCGCACGAACCAGCACGCTGCACGACCAACACGCACTTCGACCTATGCCCCCCTTCAAGATATTTATGAAAATTAAACAAGCCGAAGGCGAGCAGGAGGTTCCCTCACGCCGGAGGCGCCGTGTCACACCACGACGGACAACGCGCCGCACGAACCAGCACGTTGCACGACCAACACGCACTTCGACCTATGCTCCCCCTTCAAGATGTTTATGAAAATTAAACGAGCTGAAGGCGAGCAGGAGGTTCCCTCGCGCCGGAGGCGCTGTTCTTCAATTTAGTAAAGTTATACAGTCGTGTCTCTGCTAGTCTACACCTGTGCCTATACAGAATTCACACGATTGAACGATTCTGAAAACTGCCGTTTTGCATTAAAAAGTTGCTGTTTTTTCCTTACTTGAAAGGTCACATTTGATAGTGTTGGTAGTCCCCGCCCGTAACTACGCTATAAATCTCCATTACTTGGAAATATAATGGGAACAAAAAGGGAAACGAGAAAGGGAAACAGGGAACCAAGCACGCGAACTTGTATCTTACATTCTTAAGAAGTTGCTCCCCACTACAAGCAATTCTGTCAGCATACATGCTGCCACGTCAGCAGTTTGCCACATAAACTTTGACGGACGGCGGTACGCAGCCACCCCTAGGTAGGGCTGCAAACGAGTCGTGTTCGAGCGAGTTGGCCTAGGCTCAGCTCAACTCATACTAAAATTCGAGCGAGCTCAAAATGTGCGAAGCTCAAGGTCGAGCTACAGAAAGTGGCTCTTGCTCAGCTTGTAACGATCCCGATTCGATCTCGAGCTAGTTTCGAGCTAAATAAGATGATTTTTAAAATCATTTAAGGTAAATTTTAAAGAAAGATAGGCCACAACAGAACAGAAAAATCACTATAATTTTGACTTATTCTTTCTCAAGTGAAGACTAGTATTTAACAACAAGAGATCATAGATAGAAGGCGGCGAAGGTGCGCCAGCTCTGAAACTTTGACCAAAATAACAAGATATTGAACACACGGTTGGCCACGTGATGAGAATAAATTTTCTTCATGCTTAATATACTTATATGATATCGAGGTATCGAGCTAAAATCGAGCGAGCCAATGCTGGCTCAAGATCAGCTCGTTTCTCGATTGAGCTATATAAAGTGTTCATACTCAGCTCATTTCTTTTCGAATCGATCTCAAGTTGAGCTAAAATATGAGTCGATCTAGAGTGGCTCACGGGCCTCGAGCTTTTCTTGCAGCCCTACCCCCAGGGTCGTTTGCTCTTCCTACTTCTATGACCGGCGAGGTAGTCAAAGAGGCCAAATGCATCTAAACACGGTTGTTTGATCTACACATCTCATCTTCCTATTCTCAATAGAGCCGTCGCTGCCAAAATCGAGGTCCGATGTGCGAAAACTAATCACCATGAGAGCTCGATGTTGTGCACCCGGACCACCACACCTCGCCTGGATGGCGTCGCCGCCAGGCCGCAGTGACTCCCTGGTGCCCGCTTGACCTTCGTCGCACTACTGCACCACGCCTGGACGGCACCGCCGCCCGCCCGCAATGCGTCACCGACACCCGCAGCTTCTCCTCGAGGCCCCCAGTAGCTTCGCCCAACTGGTCACTTCCAATCATCGGCATCCGGTTCGCCCATCTGCCGCGGCCCTCCGCACCCACCATAGAACGTCCATCGCCACCAAGGATCTAGCCACTGCCCGTCCTGCATCCCCTCAGTTCCTCCTCCCTTTGTGGTGGTGTGGAGCTCGGTGAACTAATCGGCGTGGTCTGCGGCGAGAGAGGAAAAAGAGGGGCTCGGGCTCTGCTTGCCTCTACCATGTTTATTTTATTTTCTCCGTCAGATTGGAACATTTCTAGCGCCAGCGTGAGTTTCTGGGATTTCCTTGCGGTTTACAAGATGAACCCCTCTATCATTGGCGCTAATGTTCCCATTAGCAAGGTAAATGGGGTTCAATATTGCATGATTCTTTCAATAATCCTTTATGTCTTCAAGAAACTTTAGTCCCAAATTATTCGGTAGTTGTGCTACAAAACATTAATTCTTGCATTGTCACCTGCGTGCTGGGATCAGATTTCAGCTACCTGTGCCTAAACTATGACTGGTTGTTGTCTCTTGGTCGATTGATTCTGATGGAAAGTTTTGTTTTAGGAATGGGTTCCAGAAGATAGACAAGATCAAGGACTATCACAGGCATCCAAGCAGCTAGATGGACTCACTGGCAATGAGGGAGTGCAAGCGGTAAGTCTGACTGAACATTGTCATGTGCTCTCATAAAGCACCATTCTTTGCTTCTAAGTGAACATGCAGTTTCACATCTTAGGTGGTGTGATGAACTATTGCAACCTCTCTGTCTGGGTAGTAATATTGAACTGTTATGTAGTGTCTTAAATTTGTCTATATTTTCTGAGAGTTCCTGCAGCTTAATGAAAGAATTTGATCGTGTACTGAAAGATGAGAAGAAAAAGAAAACACTTCTGAGATCAACAAGCAGCTAAATGACAAGAATCAATTTAAGGTTGGTAGTTTCTTTGTTATATCATCATCAGGTGACCTATCCACAAACACTGATTGGCCTCAAACATACAGTGAGTTGTTTTTTCTGGTTTTCTGCATTGTCTTAGATCTGTTACTAATCATAACCTTTCTATATCTTTTATCTTCTTTCTCCACGTGACTAATGATAGATACCCTTCTGTTTTCTTTTCCCTCAACAAAATTTACTTCGTGTGCAGAACTGCAGATCAATGAGGTTGCTGCAGCTAGCAGTCAAATATATATGATATTATCTTCAGTGAGGTAAATATTAGATACTGTAGCTAAGTTCTGTTATGCAAATTGCCACACCATGTTCTTTTAGCAAATACTTTCATTGACGCTTAAATATTAGAAAAGACATCATCCGCAATGTATACGCAGAATGTGGGCTTTGCTAAACAAACATTGGTGGTAAGAAGTTCAGATTATCAGAACTTCTATCGTTCATTTCCTCATAATTGTTTTTGGTATTCAACCCCAACATAATAACTAATTCTTCTTGGACGTCGTGTTTTGATCCCCAAAAGGAGTACACAGTCATAGGTTATACAGTTTTCTGCTTTATCTCACTTATTTACCATAAGCATTGAAAGGGATGCAAAGAAGATAGATGGTGTGCCGAAGTAACTCTGACCTGGTTCCATGTTGAGGTTGCACATCAGCTTTTTCCAGAAACTATGTTCTCACAAATAAGACTGACTTTCTGCAACCGTATTATTTTCATCATTGTAAAAGTAATTTAAATTATTCTGTAGTATAAGTTATGGTGCAAAGTGATATATGTTGTTCTAACCTTTAAATTATTCTGTTCTTCAGATTCCATAGATCTTTCATGCATGTGGCTTATTAATCATTTTGACATTCCCATCAGATTACTATGATAGGAATTGAAGCATTTTATAAGCTTTGATTTTCATTCTTTCGAATTGTCATTTGTATAATTTTTTGTTCTATATCCGGTGCACTCCACTTCAACATTCTGGTATGCCAGTTGTTACTTCTTAGGCCTTTGTTTTTCACCTCTCTTCCTAATATTTACTCGCTACTACATTGACTTTTGGTAAGCTAGGTCTGCAGCAAGGATGTACATTTGGATTTGATGTTATTATGCTATAAACTATAATTGTGCTTCAAAATGATTTATATACAGAACCATGTTATTACATTTCTATAATGTTTTATATTCTCCTTTTTCAAGGAAATAACCCCTCAATGGAGCTATTCTTCGTATGTGCACTTTTTTTTGTTTTATGACTGGTTTCAGTGGCACAAGAGCAATACTCAACTTTTATTTTGTCTACCTACCTTTTCTAAGTGAGGTTCAAGTGACCTCAAATTACAAGTATGCTTAGCTATTTTTACCAATCAACCAGCCTTACATATAGTAATTCTTTTCTTGCAATTTAAATCATTATATTCTTTCTTGAGACATTAAGGATTGTTGTTTTTCCCCAAGAAACTATTCAGTATTCATTGAGTTTGGTTCTATAGCACACATGATTATCTTGATTGAAACATGTATTTTTATTTGGTCAGGTTCATCTCTTCCCGTTTGCTAATTTTTCCCATCTCCACCCCGAATTGATTGCCAATAATTCCGCAGCAATGCGCGGGGTATTATCTAGTTTTCTTTGTGTTATTGCGCGGAAAGGGAAAACGGAAAATTTTAGTAGTTTGAGGATCAAACTGCAAAACGCACGAAACCACAAACCGGAAAAGGAAAACCGGGAACCAGCCGCGCCAGCTGGTTTTCCCTAGCGGGAGCGCTCCGCGCGCGACACTTGTCATGTGTGAAGTGCTCCCGAACCGATCGTTATGAGCGCTGCGAAGGAGCGCTCGTTAAAAGGGATTTGCCTTGGAAGCCGCTGTCCTTATGTTACCCCGCACCATAAACTGGGTCGGATCTAGCTATTGGGCCAGAGTACGACTGTGAGGCAAGACCATGCTCCAATGGGCCGACAACATAAGGTATGGATTGAGCAGTGAGCCAGCACAAATGCTATTTCTCACCCGTTGCCAGTGGTAATAGGTCTCGCGTACAATGCGGCGCACTGCTCCCACTATGTTGTGTAGTTGCACGTGAGTTTTTTTCCTGTTGTTTTGTTATCATTTATTTCACTTTTCTGGAGTGGTTTTTTTGTTTTTCTTTGGATTTTACCCTTTTCCTATTTATTTTATTTTTCCTTCTTTGTTTGTTTGTTCCTTAAAATTTCTATGATTTATTTTCTTTTTTTCCTTTTAATTTTTATTATCTCATTTTTATGTTTAGTCAACGAATGTCTAATTTTTCATACACATTGTATATTTTTTGCATACATTAGGACTTTTTTTATACAGGCTTAACCTTTTTTTCATATATATATATGTTTTGACGTCTACTTTATTCATACACATTGTACATTTTTTATACATTTAACCTTTGATAAATACATGATTAACATTTTCTAAAATACCTACTTTGAATATATTTACGAGAAATATGTGCTAAACACTTTTTGAATAACCGTTGGAACATTTTTTAACTATGCCAAAAATTATCATTTTTTAAAATGTCACATACATATTTTTGAAATGCCTGAAAATTTCTTTTAAATGCAACATGATGAGGTCATCTCCCACCGGGGAGGCCGATAGTGGCCTAAACCTAGTTGGAGCCCATGGAGACCCAGACTCACATTCACCGGGTTCGGGGGTAGCAGTCAATGTGACCGAGGTTTATGAATCCTTTCCATCTGCGAACTATTAAAATGAAAACCATGATCAAGTAATCATTTAGAAATTTCAGCCACATCACTATGCAAACTACTTTAAAAGCAGCAGTTTAAACTGTTAAAACAAACTACTTTAAAAGCAGCAGTTTAAACTGTTAAAAGAATATATTTTTCAGCAAGCATACCGCATGCAATGCAGCTATGTATTGTTCGATTTTCAAAATAAAACAAACCCAAGAAATTCTCTATTGGCAAGTCCAAAACTCCAATACTGCTATTGAATGTGACCACTTGGAACTCTGCTGAATAGTTTTTTTTTTTTTTTGAAACGGACTCTGCTGGATAGCTAATTGCCAGGCTTTGTACATGTGTGCATTAGCAACTATTGTCTTTGTTTGATGAAGTTCTAGAACGAATCTGGATTTATTTTTTCTTTTTTCTTGTGTGCTTGTAATGTAAGAATCTGCATTATTTCGGACATTTGCGCAGGGTCTGGAAAAGGGTCCGATCACTTTGGGTCTACTGTACGCAGTGTTTTCCTATATTTCTGCAAGAGACTGTTTTCAAAACTCGAACCCGTGACCTCATGGTTACAAGGCAACAGCTTTACCGCTATGTCAAGACTCCCCTTCAAGTTTGTTTTCTATTGCATTGGGGAGAAAAATTCTGGCTCCACCACTTTCTATCGTATTGCAATTTTTCTTTTACAATGAATACCAAGGAGCCAATTCCTGGCTCCACCACTGCCGTGAGCCAGTAGCGGCAATCCTTTTTTTCAGTTATGTTGGACAGACTTAGAGTGGGAACAACAAATGGTAATTAATTTGTACTATTTATCATCACAGAGATCGCAGTGGCACATCTACTAAATCACACTTTTCAGCAAGGATTGTGGAAATTGTCCGTATTGGGAGGCCGTGTATTCTGCTAGATATCACAAAGTCTAGGATAGACATAGACAGGCATAAAAGCTACTCCCGGAGAATATCGGTAAGTTCTCCCCTCCAGCGACGCTCCCGCGGGCGTCCGGGAGGCAACCCTAGCGCCGCCGCCGCCACCCCCTCCTCCTCTCTCTCCTCCCTCGCCGCCGCCAGGGGGCACGAGCGGGCGAAGCCCGGTCGTCGCCGGCGGCGGCGGGGCCATTTCGTCTCCTTGCGCGGGAGGTGCGGCGCGGGCCGGATCTCGCCGGCGGGGATGTTGCGCTTGATACCGGGCGTAGCGGCGCCGCGGCGCTCCGGAGTGGGTCAGCGACGGCGGCGTGGCGTCGGGCGACGGGCGGCATGGTGGTGGTGCAGGTCGGCGGGTGGTGGCGGCAGCGGCTGCCTCGCAGCAGCACCTCGGCGCCACGTCTGGCGCTGCGGGTCGCGGGCGGCCCTTCTCGCCGTGGATCTCTGGTGGAAGGGCGGCGCGGTAGCGGTGGAGGTGGGCGGCCCCGTCCAGCCGGGCCCTTGCGGCTGGACGGCGGCGCTCGGCGCGGGAGGGCCTCCCTGGTGACCTCACATGCCTGCGGCTTGACAGTTCCGTGCTCCCTCCTCCTCGGCAACGGGCGGTGGCCGGCGCTCTCTTGCGGATCTGGGCGTTCGGCTTCGGGGGCGAGACAGGGAGTCTCGGGGGGGGGGGGGGGGGGGGGGAGCTGGTAGGGGGGACGGGTGCGCTGTTGCGTACCCCGTCACCGGCGCAGAGGTGCCGGTCGTGGCCATAGCGGTGGGAGTCGCGTTGGTCGTGGCGGGCTACGCGACTCGGATGCAGGCGAGCAACCATGGCCGCTTGGGTGGCATGGTTGCAGGTGGTTGGCGGACCGGGGATGCAGCGGAAGGGTGGAGCACCGGGGTTCATCACTTACCTGTCCGTGCACGGGTCGACGGTGGCGGCGTCCGCGGACGTCGTGTTCCTCCTTGCAGGCTCCGTCGTGGTGCTCTCACTCCTCCCGTCTTCTTGTTCCAGGTAAAAACCTGATCTTTGGATCGGACGATGGCGACGGTCCGTGGTCGTGCCCTTTTTGGAGGCATCGTCTTGGAGCCCTTGGCCCGGCGTTGTCCGTTGCACTTCTTCTCGGATGATCTCTCATTTTGATGGTGGTCTCCGTCAGCTACAAGCGGTTCTTTTTGCTCATTTTGTTGGTCTTGGTAGTCGTTAAGGTTGTGTGTCGGTGCCCGGCATTCTTGTATCTTGCCTTGGGTTGTGTGGCGTGCGTTTGTATCGGTTGCTTGGATGTAAGTGTTGGTGCTTTATATATAAAGGGGGGAAACCCTTTTTCGTAATATCGGTAAGTTGCGTTTACTTAAGTTTCCACTTACCAGTCCCTTGAACTCCAATTCTTGTTCACCTCCAGTGTATCTACCACATATGTGCGCGCGCGCGCACACACACACGACACACGAGTTTGCAATCATGCTGTCATTCCATTGGCAGTGAATGGAGTACTGCCAAGTCAATCTTCACTTTTACCGCCCCCGGTGCTCATTTCACCGAATCATCATTCACAGCAGTAGTGTTGGGCAAGCAACTTATTCTTGCCTATGGAATTTCCATTGAACTTCGCCGTCTCTTAGGCTGTCTACGCATAAGCCATTTCAATGGCATGCAACATGCCAGCTTGACATTCCTCCGACTGGGCCAATTGCGGTGGCTTTTGAAAGCGTCCATGACCCTTTACCAGCGTGCCAGGTTGCCTTTTCTCATGACCACGATACCTATCTCATCTTTTCTTATCACATTGCCCCAACCCGCCTAATCTTCTGACCCCACTACTCATTGGGGTTGATTAAGCAACGATCCGGTCAGGAAGATGCACTGAAAATGCTGGCTTTGCGCTAATTGCTCGTGTCTTTATAGGATTTTCCAAATCCTCTGATGAAACTGAAGTGAGCAGTGCGTGCTGAGTGCTAACACTCGAAGATAACAACGACAATGACAAAACAAAAGAAAACTTGAGGATAACTATACAAAACGGGGTACAGTTTTTTAAGCTAGTACCAAACCAAAGGGAATACTATTCTATGAAATGGCACGGTGTGATGATTAACCAGCGGACAAGATTCGTGTGTGTCTCTGCGTGTGTTAACCGTTGACGAAATCCTCTTCTAACATTGACTGCTTCGATCATGTGTTCACACATTCTATGACCCAGCAGATGCCCCCTCCATGGGTCAAACTGCACACCATCCCCGGTTTCTCCATCAGCGAGCGACAAAATGTAGCCGGATCCCAATTGTCAAATGCGTGATGCATATACGGCCATAAGAGACGATCTGAAAACCTAACAAACCTGAAGATAAGGAGCATGCATTCGGCACGGAATGACTGCATTTGTTTTTCAGATCCTGCGCTCATTCTTGCTCGTCTGTTTGCCCTTTTTCTTCGCTTCAGTTTTCTACGAATATCACAGAGAATGAAATACATATCACTGAACCAAACTGCTGGTCTGCTAGTGCTGAAAAAGGTACTAGTAAAAAACTGCAGCTCCCGAAGTCCGAATGCACGAGTTGGTGTGGTCAAAGAATTGGCCGGGGAAGTTGCAAGGCGCAATGCAAAGAAGGCGCGCACGCTCTCGTAACGGAGGAAAAAAAAAGCAGTCAATTAGTGGCTTTGGTGCTCTGGTTTGAAGCGTGCAGAAACTGCAAACCGCATGGCCGATTGACACCTAACCCATCCGTCTCTGCTCGTGATTCTGCGGCTGCCTGCCATGGACGCTCTCAGCTCGCCAGTCACCTACCCCATCCGTCTCTGCTCCTGTAACTTTCCGACTTCTTCATGCCCGAGATTCGCGGATTAACTGGGCAGTGCAAAGTGCCGGCCAATCAATCGGTTTTCACCTGTGCAAGTCTTCAGCGTTTCTGTCTCTATCTTTTCTGTTGCCGTAGTGACCGTGTCATGATGTGAAGATGATGTTACGAAATCCCTCTCTCGCTCGTGCAGCGCGGTAGGTCAATTACGACCACTGGGCCTGTGCAAGTTGAATTCGCCGGGCTGCTCTTCGGCGACCGTCCGGTCCGGTCGCACGGTTGCTGTCCGGCGACCTTTATGATTTGTTATAAGTAACGAACAGATCGATTAAGCACGAGGCCTTTTACCGATTTCTGTTCATGTTCGCTCGTTTACCTATTTCTCTTTGAAGTGAAATTGGAATCTCTGCTCGCTTTTTCTTCTGTCTGCAAGTGTCGCTATGTTCTAGAAATGCCAAAGAAGAGTTGGCTTGGACACTAGTCTGTAGGCTGTTGAATATACAGTCGATAAGTTGGGGTCAGGTCAGGTCAGGTGTCTACAGCACTCTCTTTCTTCATCTGCGTCTTGAGATTGGATTGGTTGAAAACTAACCTATTCTAGCTAGCAAGATAGCATAGAAAATAAGCGCGACGAAATGCAATTTAAGTCCATAAATCTACCCGGTCTTTTCAATTTCATCATCGCCGGTCGCGTCGTGGGAACATGTCCATGAAAAATGTCGATTCAAGCAGACCAATACCGTCCTCCTGCATTATTTATACAGATGCAGTCATGCAACATGCTGCAAGGATCCAAATAAACCGTGCTACGGAGTGCATTACCAAACAAAAGAGGCAGAGGAAATTTTGTGGAAGGCAAATTGATACAGTACTGTTGAAAGAAACAGGCAATGCCGATCTTCCATGTCCTTTGTGCAGAAAGGACTCGCCACACGACGAGTCCCATACAATTTAAGAGCGACTGACAGCCTTGTCTAAGTGATTTAACTCGCTGGTTGGTGAAGCATCCGCCGCTGGGCCTATTCATGTCCTCAACTGTTTAATACTGGCTGGATGCATAATTGTTTTGAACAATTCTTATTTTTCCAACCCCGGTGGATCGATCTGTAGTTCGTACCACTTCTAGAAGGTGTGTGTGTAGTAGTAGTAATCATGAAAAGTAGATAAAACATGGTAAATATGGTTTGGTCATTGGTGCATGCAGTCTTTCAAACCTGAAGCACATACGTACATGCTATGCACATGATCCAGAATCCAGTGTCCAGACCAGTTTTGGTCGAACTCAGTCACAGTCTGTGTGTGAATTTCGAGCCTGAATATGTGTCCAAAGGGCACCAAGCGAGCCTTTCAGACACGCAAAACCGTTCAGAGCCTCTCGCGAGCAAGTTACTCCCTCCGTCCCAAAATAAATGACTCAACTTTGTACTAACTTTGTACTAAAGCTAGTACAAAGTCCGAGTCATTTATTTTGGGACGGAGGGAGTAGAACGGTCTGAACCATAAACCCCCTACACCATCACCATCCTTTTCTCGACAGTGCCTTTCAGTTATATAGACAGTATCAGCACGCGCGTCGTGCTGCGTTGAACACAGTGGGAACCATCCAAATCCCCGAATAGAAAGATGCCTAACGGCTTAACGCCAACATTGTTTCAGGAAAGCAACAGTCTGCAGCTTTTTGGGCTCCAGAAATTCCTCAAACTTCTGAAATCCTGATATTACCGTTTACCCATATCCAGATCCTGCTAGAAACACTCCTACACTTCAGAAATCCTGATTCATGTCCCCTCAAAGGGTCAGAGAGCTAGTGTTTGACTTGCCCTTGTTTTGCTTAGCATATTTCAAGGAAAACTGCCTCACTTTTCCAGCTCCGGTAACCTCCAAATTTAGGCGAGCACAAGGGCGGACATTGTTTCTTTTTGTTTGGCGCCGCAAGGAGATGGTGCTCATGGTCAGTACACACTTGGCTAGAATAAGACATGCTTGCGGTTAGGACAAAGTCCTAATCATGCTATAAGCCCCACATAGAGCCTAGCTAGGGATAGATTTTGGGAAGCTCTTGAGCTGCTAATCCGTAGCCATTATACAAAGATGGGTCAAGTAGTGCAAAATTCGCTCTATAGATTCCGTTCTCTTTCAACACCTTCACGTGCCTAGCTAGTTTGAAACTTCTTTTTTTCCAGAGATCATTCCTTTTGCCCAAACTTCTCTGCCAGCACAACGGCTTCTTCAGAATTAGCCGGAGTTAATATCTTGACTAGCAGCAGGAGCTAGAGTCCTAACACATGTTAAGTTGGCGCATATTGTTCACACTGCTTATGTCTGTATTTAATCGCATTTCATCATTGTAATATTGACTTTGCTGTTGTCAAGAATCGTACATGGAAAATGTGTACAAAAAACTCACACATTCCTTTGCTGACAAACGCACGATTTAGGTATTTCAAATTGCAAATATTCCGGTAAAAAAGTTATACTTGGATCTACGTGCAAATGGAGTATGATAAATCGCACTCCTCACACCACAATCTTATTTTCTTTCCGCTCCACGGATGCAACACAAGTCATTCTCGTACGGCACCACTTACGTATCCCACTTTCGTCAATGGCTCCCACGTTCCCTTGGTGACGAAGGCACAATTTAGGTAAGCTGTATTGCAAAGATTCCTAGCATATGTTAAGTTGGCGCATATTGTTCACACTGTTTATGTCTCTGCATTTAATCCCATTTCGTCATTGTAATATTGGCCTTATCGTCCTAGAATAAGAATCGTACATGGAAAATGTGTACAAAAAACCCTCCCACATCCCCTTGCTGACGAACGCACAATTTAGGTAAGCCGGATTTCAAAGATTCCCGCAACCGAAGTAAGTTATTCTTCGATCTACTGGTGCACATGGAGTATGATAAATCTGGCACTCCTCACAATACAATACAATCTTCTTTCCATTCCATGGATGCAACGCAATACATTCTCGTGCGGGCTCCACTTCCGTAGCCCACTTTCGTCAATAGCTCTCCTTGATTAGGGAGGCTCTGGCCGGCTTAATCCATGGAGCTTATTTCAAGGAACTGCCTCACTCTGGTAGGCTCCGAATTTGGGCGAGCACAAGGGAGGGCATGTGCTTTTTGTTTGGCGCCGCAAGGAGATGGTGCTCATAGTCAGTACACACTTGGCTAGAATAAGACAGGCTTGCGGTTAGGACAAAGTCCTAATCATGCTATAAGCCCCACATAAAGCCTAGTAGTGATCGATTTGGGGAAGCACTTGAGCTGCTTATCCGTAGCCATTATACAAAGATGTGCCAAGCGATGCAAAATTCGCTCCATAGATTCCGTTCTCTTTCACCACTTTCACGTGCCTATGGAGCATGGAACACTAGACAGGGTACCCTAGCTAGCTAGTCGAAGCTTCTTTTTAAGGTTCGCTCAAATTTCCCTTCCAGCGCAACACTTTCATAAAGTCATTTAGTGAGGGCCACATTGTTTAGATGGGGCATGTTGTTCAAACTAGTTAGAGCATCTATAGCCGGACTCCTCAAATTGGCCGGTACCACTGATCGAACAGGAGAGAGGGAAAAAGTTGACTCAAGCGAACCGTGTCCGTGGGGGACATGGCTGTGAAAATGAAAATTTGAGGTGGTCAGTCACTGTCCGCGAACGCGTCCGGACGTTTGAGGGGTCAAATTAGATGTACACTGCTGTAGATGCTCTTATGCTCCGCTATTTAATTACATTTTGTCATAGTATTCTTGACTTTGTTGAGCTAGAATAAGAACCGTACATGGAAAATGTGTAGAACAAAAAACGCGCACATTCTTTGCTGACGAGCGCGGAATTTAGGTAAGCCGGATTTCAAAGATTCTCGCAACTGAAGTTAGTTATGCTTCGATCTTGTGGCACATGGAGTATGGCAAATGTGGCACTCCCAATAATACCAGTATGGTATAATCTTGGTTTCTTTCCATGGACCCAAAACGCAAAGTGCATGCATTCTCTTACTATGGCTCCACCTCCGTAGCCCCGTTTTTTCAATGGCTCCCCTCCCGAATTAGGCTCTCGCCGGCTCAATCCATGGAGCCATTCGCTCCGCGCATCACGGGCGATCGATCGATCGACAAAAGACAACGTACTACGCTTCTGCAACGTGTGGAAGAAGCGAGATTTTCTGCAGCTGGTTTCCGGTTGTTGCGTAGTGCACAGGCCTCCCGCGGCAGCATGTTCGTTTCCCGTCCCGCTCCGCCCCGTCGCGGTCGCCGCCGATGCTTCCAGAAACGGTGATCGGAAGAGAAAGAAGCAGAGGTAGCCATGTGTCATGTGTGCTCCTGCGTCGTCAGCAGAGCTAGTTTTATACGTAGTACGTACGTACGTGTGGAGCCTGCGGGCGGCGTCGACGTAGGGCGGATGAACCGACGGTTACGCTCACGTCAGTGTTACTAGTAGTAGCTCGGAGCAGGAGTAGATGACAGAGCAGTCTGGCGAACGCCGGCACGCGGCTGATCGATGGTGTACGTAGGGGTAAACGTGAGGGGAAGTTGTGGACGGTCGGATGAAGGTCATGCTCTCCACCAGGGCAAATTTAACAATTTTAACATGCGGACGAAATCAATCACCGAATGAACTGCCCACAAAAGTATTTCACACGGCTGAACTTTTTGTGTGGCGCCCGACACGTCGACGCCACACCCTACGGTGCAGCGCCTAGCTCGGGGGCGTTGCATCTCTGTCCACCGTGGAAGCTCCTGGGCCCGCACCCATCAGTGCAGCGTCTCCGAGCTAGGCGCCACACATGTAATGTGCAACGCCTAACCCTTAGCCGATGCACGGTGACTTAGATGCAGCCGCCGCGGCCCTCTCCTCCCCCACCCACCCCATTGCACTAGTTACAGAAGAAGCCGCGGCGGCGGCCCTCTCCTCTACCCCTCTCAATCCCCTCTCCCAAATCCTTCAGATCTGACGATTTGGTCCGTGAATTTCTTCACCAATCCATCCTAGAAGGTAATCTCCTCCGATCTCCTTCTTTCTATCCATAGAATGTATGCTATTATGAAGATATGGGAAACCTTTCTTTGAATCTTGCATGTATTGAATCTTGCATGTATTAGATTTGGGGAATCCTTGTTAGATTAGAATGTTGCATGTATTAGAATCTTGCATGTATTATATACCTAATTTTGCAACCCTAGTTTAGTTGATTTTATTGAAAAGATATGGTTTGGATACATAGGTTGACATGTTATTTCTATGAAAAAGATATTTGTATTGAATCTTGCATGAGGTAAGCCTAGTCTTGTTTATTTGTATTGAAATTATATTTGTATTGACAAGAATGCTTTGGATACATATGCTTTGAATTTTGCATATAGTAGGCGTGCTTTAGTTTATTTTTATTCAAAAGATAATCGTGTTGACAAAAAAGCTTTGTTTGAAATTGTTAGGATGGTTTGGCTTCTCGATGATCACTGGGACCATCAACACCGGTCGTATGCTATGTCTGTGGAGCAGCGGGTAATAATGAAATTGGCCGGTATTATGAATTTCGTGTTTATTTCAAACACAAATGCCCCATATGTAATTTTTTGATTTGCTTGTTTGTAGGAGCTTCAACCTCTGAAGATTCGGTCTCACGGGGTCAACCTTGGGGGGGATGCGCTATGATGAGCGATACACACCGTATGTAAGGGAGACAGGACTCCTCCCTTTCATTCAGTTGGTCAGCCGGTCGACGCCACCCCTCAATGCTGCAGCAATCACCGCGCTTGTTGATCGTTGGAGGCCGGAGGCACACAGTTTCCATCTTCAGACCGGGGAGATGACCGTGACGCTCCAGGATATTGCTATGATCGCCGGTCTTCCTATCGAGGGAAATCCTCTATGTATGAGCACTGATTCTGATGGGTGGCGCGAGCAGATGCATGCCCTTATCGGTATGGTTCCTCTGGAGCCTCCAGAACCAGCAGCAGAAGACAAGAAGAAGGAAAGAGTCGCAGCCGGTGCTCCTTTCAGCTGGATTGCATGGAACTTTGGTACTTGACCCCGAGGAAGCTAATGAGGATGAGGTCAAGACATATGCTCGTGTCTACATGTGGTACGTTATATTCAGGACTATGTTTACTGATGGCACATGCAAGAATGCTCCATGGATGTGGCTGAAGGCGTTGACCGTCTTCGATAGCAAATGGAGTTGGGGTTTGGCGACACTGGCTTACTTGTATAGACAGGTACAAAGTTGTTTCTTTTTCACTTCATTGCTACATTTTCAATGTGATCTTCCTGTTAATTCAATCATGTTCTCTTTTATGTGCAGTTGGATGACGCCTGTTGTAGGAAATCTGGAGGTATTGGTGGTTGTATGCTCGCACTATCTATATGGAGCTGGGAGCGATTGCCGGTTGGACAACTGAAGACCGTGAAGTTCGAGGATTGGGACGACAAAGACGACCCACTACGACTCCCCACTTGGGCTTACAAGTGGGATGTGATAAATGAGACGACGGATGATCCCTCGGTCATGTACAAGTTGTACACGAGCGAGCTGGACACGATCACGGCTGAGCAGGTGACTCGACATTGCATCAGTGATTCTCATGCTTCTATCGTAACTCGAAATCAATTTTTCATTTTATGATATTTTGCAGCTGGAATGGTGTGACGCCCCCGATTTGACCGTACACTAATCATGCACGCAAATGTGTACGACCAAGATCAGGGACTCACGGGAAGATATCACAACACAACTCTAAAACATAAATAAGTCATACAAGCATCATAATACAAGCCAGGGGCCTCGAGGGCTCGAATACAAGTGCTCGATCACAGACGAGTCAGCGGAAGCAACAATGTCTGAGTACAGACATAAGTTAAACAAGTTTTGCCTTAAGAAGGCTAGCACAAAAGTAGCAACGATCGAAAAGGCAAGGCCTCCTGCCTGGGACCTCCTAACTACTCCTGGTCGTCGTCAGCGGCCTGCACGTAGTAGTAGGCACCTCCAGTGCCGTGGGAGTCGTCGTCGACGGTGGCGTCTGGCTCCTGGACTCCAACATCTGGTTGCGACAACCAGATAGAAAGGAAAGGGGGAAAAGGAGGGAGAGAAGCAACCGTGAGTACTCATCCAAAGTACTCGCAAGCAAGGAGCTACACTACATATGCATGGGTATATGAGTAAAGAGGCATATCAGTGGACTGAACTGCAGAATGCCGGAATAAGAGGGGGATAGCTAGTCCTGTCGAAGACTAAGCTTCTGGACATCTCCATCTTGCAGCATGTAGAAGAGAGTAGATTGAAGTCCTCCAAGTAGCATCGCATAGCATAATCCTACCCGGCGATCCCCTCCTCGTCGCCCTGTTAGAGAGCAATCACCGGGTTGTATCTGGCACTTGGAAGGGTGTATTTTATTCAGTATCCAGTTCTAGTTGTCATAAGCTCAAGGTACAACTCCGGGTCGTCCTTTTACCGAGGGACACGGCTATTCGAATAGATAAACTTCCCTGCAGGGGTGCACCACATAACCCAACACGCTCGATCCCAATTGGCCGGACACACTTTTCTGGGTCATGCCCGGCCTCGTAAGATCAACACGTCGCAGCCCCACCTAGGCTCAACAGAGAGGTCAGCACGCCGGTCTAAACCTATGCGCGCAGGGGTCTGGGCCCATCGCCCTATGCACACCTGCACGTTGCGAACGCGGCCGTGAGCAGACCTAGCAACCCACACGATCACGGCGGTTACGTCAAAGCGGTCCAACACGGCGCGCGCCACTCAGTCGCTGACGTCAAAAGAGCTTCGGCTGATACCACGACGTCGGGATACCCATAACTACTCCCACGTAGATGGTTAGTGCGTATAGACCAAATGGCCAGACTCAGATCAAATACCAAGATCTCGTTAAGCGTGTTAAGTATCCGCGAACGCCGACCAGGGCCAGGCCCACCTCTCACCTAGGCGGTCTCAACCTGCCCTGTCGCTCCGCCACAAAGATCCACTTGCGGGTACTCCTACGAGCCGACCCGACTTTAGTCATCACATGTGTCATGTATATAGTATATAAGTATATGCCCGTGATCACCGCCCAGGTGATCACGGCCCGATAGTATAGCACAGCAGACGGACAAGAATGTAGGGCCACTGATGGAAATCTAGCATCCTATACTAAGCATGTAGGATTGCAGGTAAAGGTAGTAACAATAGTAGCAAGGATAGGCTATGCATCAGAATAGGATATCGAAAAGCAGTAACATGCTACACTACTCTAATGCAAGCAGTAGAGATTAGAGTAGGCGATATCTGGTGATCAAAGGGGGGGGCTTGCCTGGTTGCTCTGGCAAGTAGGAGGGGTCGTCAACTCCGTAGTCGAACTGGGCAGCAGCAGTGTCGGTCTCGTAGTCTACCGGAGAGAAGAGGGGGAAGAAACAGTAAATACAATGCAAACATAAGCATGACGATGCGTGACATGACAACGAGCGGTGCTAGGGGTGTCCTAATGCGACAGTAGGTGGTACCGGTGAAGGGGGGAAACATCCGGGAGGTATTCCCGATGTTTCGCGTTTTCGGACAGACGGACCGGAGGGGGAAAGTTGCTAGTTCGATAGGTTAGGGAGGTGTGGTGGATGAACGGACTGCGTATTCGGATTCGTCTCGTCGTTCTGAGCAACTTTCATATAGAAATCATTTTCATCCGAGTTACGGTTTAAAAGATATGAATTTTCAAAGTTTATTTGAATTTCTGGAATTATTTAATTAACAGAAAGAATAAAATGACGTCAGCATGACGTGCTGATGACGTCAGCAGTCAACAGACTCGCTGACCAGGTCAAACTGACCAGTGGGTCCTACATGTCATAGAGAGAGGGCTAACAGTGGGTTATTTTAATTAAACGTGGTTAATTAGCAGCTGGGTCCCACATGTCAGTGACTAATTAGTTAAACTAATTACTTTTAATTATAAAATCATTTTAATTATTTATTTTAAGGGGTGGGGCCCGCACGTCAGTGGCTGGGGCTGCCCAGTCAGCCCAGTTGACCAGGTCAACTGGTCAACAGGTGACTAGGGGGCCCACTGGCAGTGACCCAGGGGGTGGCCCCAGGTGTGCCACGTCGGACGCCGGCGGGAGGGCACTCCGGCGAGCCCGTACACGGCGACGAGCCTCGGCCGTGGCCGGAATTCGGCCACAGGGGTCCGTTTCACGCGCGCTTGGTCGCGTTCGAACGGCCAAGACGATCCGCGCCGGATGGTGGTAGTGGTTCGTCCGGAGATGGCCGGAAACGGCATCGGCGGTGAGCTTAGCGGCGGCCGGAGTTCGGGGTTGCACGGGCACGGCGATGGGAGGCACGGGAAGGCCAGACGTGGGGCTCTACGGGGTCCTGGGAGTGCCAGGAGCACGCGGGGACCATCGGTGCGGGCGGAGGAGCTCGGGGTGCGCGAGGACGAGGGGGGGCAGGCGGGGCGTGGCGCGTGTGCGTGGACAGGCGCGGCGGGGCGCGTCTGGGCGCGTCGGAGCGCGAGCGGGGCGGCGGTGACCGAGAGGAGAGGGGCGGGCGACGGAGGCCGGTGGCCTCACCGAGGGATGCAGGGTCACGGCAGTGGGGTCGAGGGGGAGACGGGGGCGACGGCGATGCCATGTCGAGGCGCAGGCCGGCGAGGAGGAGGAGGCAGGCCGGCGAGGCAGTACTCCGGCGAGGCGAGGGCGCGGGGGCGGTCGGCGACGGGGTCGAGCTCCTCCTCCTCGATCCCGATCGGGGGGGGGCAGAGGAGATATTTCGGGAGGAGTGGGTGGTGAGGCTGTCGGTGGGGGGGGCAGGGGATAAGGTGAGGGGGGGTTGGGCCGGCCGGCTGGGCCTGGGGTGGCCCAGTTGGGCCAGGTCCAGTGGGGGGGGGGGCTTTCGTTCTTTTTTTTTTGTTCTGTTTTCTGTTTTGTTTTGCCTTTTCTTTTATTTGTTTATTTCCTTTTCTGTTTTATTTCATTTAAAAGTATTTAGACATTTTATAAAAATGTGTTTTCTCCACCATAATTACCAGTGTATTATTTAGAACCCACTGAACATTTCTGTTTGAATTTTTGAAAACTTTTATTTTCCACTTTAATTATATTTGAAGTTTGAACTAGGAGCTTGAAAAGGGTGTGATTCAAATGTGATCAAGCCCTGTTTAGCAACATGACTAGCTTAATCACAGGGGGTTACTGTAGCATGATTCTCAGGGTGTTACAAATGGGAGCTGTATGGAAGAGGGGATAGTTTTGGTAACCCTATAGAGTTCAGGCTGAATCCGATGTGCACTAGGGATAGGGATCTTTGGCATATGCGGTGCCCACTCATATGCAACTGAGCGGTTGAGCTTCACCTGCCACATCGGGTGTACCGCCAGTTTGGTTTGTTCCAGCCACATCCGCCAGAGTGGGAGGACACGGACAAGTTGCTACACGTGTAAGATATAATTAACCTTGAGCACTTAGCAGCTTCTCGGCGGTTTCGATGTTGCTAATATTCTGTTTCCAACTTGCAGGTTGGATAGGAGAAGGCAGCGGAAGGTCAAGGATTGGGCCAAGCATCACAGTAAGTATGTCGTACAGTTCGCACTTAGTGTGGAGCAAGCTAAGGCTAGAAAACGAAGCCAGCTTCGTGAGCACTGCCCGATCGCGTTCAACAACTATCTCACATGATTTCTTGCAAGTAACTGTGTGGATGTATGCAAGCCGGCGTATGCTGAGGAGATTTTGGAAGATCCCACCGTTTTCGATCGGCTAACCCAGCGCCAGTACAACAAATTAGTCAGGGAAGGCACCTCAGTCCCTACAGCTCCAATGATGAACTTTGTGGTATTTCCCCTTTTTGCTTTTCCATTCGCACTATTCACATCTTCGCTTGCCTAACACGTTAATGCCGATTCTGTTCATAGCGTGCCCAGATCAAGAAAGCAGCTGATGAGGCCGAGACTATTCTGGAGACAACCCCGGTTCGGAAAAGCGATGGGCAAGGTGCACTTCGAGCATTCATTAAGGTTCACATCTCTTTCAAACTACAACTTAACATGTGTTGCTACGTTCGATAGCTCATTCACTTGTACATGTTGCAGCACCAGGGCCAAAAGTTAAGGCGGCTATCAAACCTTTTCGGTTGTCGTGACCCTGAGTATGTATCACCTGAACGGTCTAGGTCGGCGACACCATCAGATCCCACTTCTGGCCATGGTGATCCTTTGGATGATGAGGATGTGGGTGTGGTCACCCAAGAGGTATGGCATGAACATATATTCAATTATTGATGCATTGCTAACTTTATCCTCACACACGGTCTTTTTCATATCTTTTGTTGTTGTAATAGGTTGCTGATGATATGACCTTGGGGACCTATCAAGTTCGGTCAGCATACGAGTTAAAGCCTAGGAAGGGAATCAATAAATACACACCTGAAGACTTCACCCAAATAGGCAAAAGGACGGCCGGCACCTCGCGGATGGCGACTTTGGATGACGTGGAGGAACCGGAGCCGGAACCAGAGCGTGTTGCTCTTCCTAGGAAGGCGAAGAAGATAGCCAGCAGGAGGGGGGAGGAGCCCAAAAGTGCACAAGGAACTAGTCGTTGTCCTCTATTTGTTATGTAACTCGCCTGACAAGAGCGTGAAGATCATTAATGTTTATTCTGTGATGCATGCCTGAAAATGTGCCTGACATGACCCAGTTTGAGGGACAAAAAAACACTAAGTGTTGTTGTGGCGCCTAGCCTGGAGGCGCCACATTGTATAGTGCAACGCCCCCGAGATAGGCGCTGTACTGTACGGTGTGGCGCCTCCAAGCTAGGCGCCACACTAACACTTAGCGAATTTTTGGCCCCAAAATGAATGCAAACTTTCTGTTGCCCTCTGGATAGCTCTACACAGGCATGCAATGCCTCGGAGATAGGCGCCACACCATGGAGTGCAACGCCTAGCTCTGAGGCGTTGCATGGCTGTATAGAGCTATCCAGAGAGCAACAGAAAGTTTGCAAGTTACAGGCTGGTGTGGCGCCTAGCCTGAAGGCGCCACATTGTATAATGCAACACCACCAAGCTAGGCGCTGCACTGTATCGTGTGGCGCATCCAAGCTAGGCGTCAGACTAAGCAGTGCAACGCCTAGCTCGGAGGCGTTGCACGCCTAGGAAGAGCTATCCAGAGAGCAACAAAAAGTTTGCAAGTTACAGGCTGGTGTGTCTAGGCGCCACACTGTAAAGTGCAGCGCCCCCGATCTAGGCGTTGCACTTGTATTTAGCGAATTTTTTTGGCAAACATAGGATTGTGTGGATAACATATGCACATATAGTATGATGACGTGCGGTAGGATTGATACATAGCAAGCAAGACATTATAACTGTGCAAGTTTCGAGCCATCTCAGGCCATTAGCGTTCGCAGCCATCGGATCATCATCTTGGACGTTTCTGGCCATCCGATTTCATCTCAATCCCGGGTCGCGTTGCATCGGTTCATTCGGTGCGAGCGAGCAGATTCCGTGATGGGCCGCTGCTCTGGCGACAATTTCGGAACCATGCTGTGAAATTGGGCCTGATGGGCTCTACCCAGCCCGAAAAAACATATAGGCAGAGTGCTTCGTCTCCTAAAAAAGCAGAGCGCTTCGCGTGGGTAGGCGATGGTTCAGGCAGGACGACCTCATTCGCCCCTTCCGTTTCTTCAACCTCTCCATGCCCTTGATCTAGCGACTTGGATTGTGTCTGCCGCGACCACCGTTCCCTGGCTCACCGCTCACAGTCCTCCTGACATCGTCGACCACCGCATCAGATCGCTGCAGCACCACGCAATCCTATCTTGACCCAGTAGACGAATCTCCTCGTCCTCTCCCTCGGCCTCGTTCCCATGGGTAGAGCCGCCGCCTCCTCCTTCCTCCCCAACTACTCATGTCGCTTCCGCGCATCCTCTTCTCTCCTCCTTGCCCTGTGGTTCACTTGACTGCACGCCGGCGAGACCCCTACACTCCTTCTATCGTGGTGGTGCGAAACAACGGTGACAATTGCTCGATGGTGCCAAGGAGGGGGATTAGATGATTTGCCGGTTAAGATCTAATTTCTCACCAAGGAGCTAATCCAGAATCAAACCTCACCCCATGATCTCCTCGGGGGAAAATGCGCAGGAAATTGTGGTACGGCTACTGTCCTCGATGGATTTTATCTGGCGTCATCTCAAGACGACCGTCGTGCAGGTATTGCCTTTAGTTTTCCAGATTTTATATAGGCCAGCGAGGTAAAATTTTACCATGGAGATGACTAACATGGCTTCTCTGTCTTATGCTCTATTTGTTAGTGAAAAATCTTGCACTTTGTCCGACAGAATTCAGAGGGACTAGAATGGGGAAGGACCTCGGCTGTATCAGCTAACAGTAACACAACAACAGTACCTAATGATGTATGGTTCCAGCCTTCAAGCCCATGATGGAACTGGTTACTTGAATCTGAATGGCCAACCTCATGCCAACTATCTTTTAATCTTAATATGCTTTTGCATTATATTCTTCAGTGAGAAGTTGTTATATGTTACAAAACTAGATTCGAACTCACTTTAGAACTGACCTAAATGCATTCTTAGTCCAGTAGTTAATTTGGACATGCCACTTTCTGGCTTGCTCATAAATATCTTCGCTATTTTGACCCTCGAGCCATCCATTAGTCCTATGTTGTTGTACCGATGCGCCTGCTTTTTATTCTATTAGTTATTTCAAAAAAGTCTGTACATATGTGCTTCATCCGCTTACTGCATAAGACTTCTTCCTATATTTTTCTGAACCATTTAAGTTACACGAAAATATATCTATATTGCCGTCTATGCCAGATTTGAATTTCATGGCTCCAATGATCCAAGCTCTTATTGGTTGATTCATCACCGTTTGATATTATTTATGGAGTGAGAAATTTTGATTCAATTAAGCGGATTTGATTAATACATATATGTTTAATCAGTTTTCTGTGATTTTTTAATACTTGCATCACATGTCAAGAGCGGGAAAAGGTACAACGACAGACCATGGTCCTTAGGCATCTATATAGAAATGCCTTCCGAAGCAGAGAACAAAAGCGTACGCAACTTCTATTTAATATGCAGCTTTTCTATTCACTATGATGATTATGAGCATTTCATGTACAAGGTAAAATACTCGTGTGCTTACCAACAGCGTGAAGATCATTTTTCCTGCCCCTATGTGATGATTGGTTCGTCCTTTTCCTGCCTGTGTCAGATGCATCGGTGGATTCTTGTTTCCGTTGATCTGCTGCCTCGATTGTTACCGAGCTAAGGGAGGAAATCCTTGGAATTCTCTGCTACCTATACCCATAGGGGTTTCATTCAGATTGTACAGTTGAAGAAGGTAGAGATACTATCAATTTCAGACCACCCCTTTTTAACCTCAGTTTGATGAGTCTGTCTTCTTGAAATGATTTTGTCTATTGACATGTTACACAGTATGTTCGTTGAATATCAATTTATGATGTTTCCAAAAGCAAGTTTGGTTCCTGCTCCTGTGTAGTTTGATGAGTTCGTTATTCTTGCAGAAAAAACTAAAGCATGCTTTGGACCTCAATAGCAAAGGATTTTGTTTTACTATGCTCGTGCTAAAAACGTGTCCTTGTCATTTTAGTTCTATGCAGTAGAGGACTTGTTTTTTCTGAGAAGGAGGTATCATGTATGCAAAGCCAAGATATGAATATGAAGATTTTACTTGCATCCTCACCGCAAGTATTGCATTTTCAGTTCCTCTGTCCGTATAGATTGGTGCAAGGCTGAAAATACTAGCTGCCCATCAATGCTATCTCGTATGCATTCTTGAAGTTCCTTTCAAATTTTTGTGTAAGGTTACTGCCATTCATTTGCTGAGTGAAAGTTAGTTCTTCCTCCATCCCAACTTAGTAAAATTAAAATATTGGAATGCATGTCACTTCAATGGGAAAAGGAAACCGTGGAACAACTTATTTTAGATGTTTTGTAATTTTGATAGTTTATCTACAAAAAATCGCATCTCTATCAAAATAGACGGGCGCAACAACGTGCGCCAGCAATGATCTAGTGCATAGTAGTTCACAACCAAATCAAGGAGGAAATAGATAGTACTTCACGACACATAGTAGTTCACAACCAAATCGAGGAGGAGTCCAAAATACATAGTAGTTCATGACACATAGTAGTTCACAACCAAATCGAAGAGCATAGTTTAGAGGATAACACGGTCATCGTCCACAAGCAAGTTGAAGATGACATAGCTCTATTGCGTAGAGCAAGGCTCCTTTCCCTTCTTCTTCTTCCTCCTCCCTTTTCCTTATGCGGCGAGTCTCCTTAACCACCCTCTCCATGAATATCTTGTTCTCCCTCTCTTTTTTTCAGCTTCAAATGCCCAAAGTTTCATGGTTCTTTCTTGAAAATCCTTGAGACGCTTCTTCTGTGCCTCCTCACATTTCCTCTTCAATGCATGCTCCCTAGCGCGACACTCATAATCTGCTCTCTCTCTTTCCTTCCTCTTCTCTTCAAGCTCCTCTTCCTTCTTCTTTAGTGCGGCTGCATCCTCCTCTCTCAGCTTCTTCGCAGCCTTCTCCCACCATCCCGCCATCTCATCTTCGCCATCCTCCTTCATTGTTGGTTTGTTGGGTTGAGAAGCCACCATGGCCCCATCCGTCCATGTCGCCTTTAAGACGCTTTGTCTTACGTCTACCCCGTTTAACAACCTTCAACTCCGGATCCGGCCATAGTTGAACTCCATGGTACTCCAGCCATTGTGATTGGTCAAAGTATGGGTGAAAGCGGGGAGCCCATGTTTTCTTGACCGTCATGATTGAGAACTCCGACTCCCTCATGATGAGTGGGTGATTGACGTCCACATTTCTAACACGATCGGCGGTATACAAGTGTTAGCATGGGAGATGAAGCAACAATGGCCTCCCGCAAGAGCAATTACAACGTGTTAACGACACCTTGAAAGCCCGACCTCCATGTTGGCGGCCATCGTTTGTGGTTCCTCCTGGCTCTTTCACTTCGTACTTCCACTCTTCGTTGTCATATAGTATAGCTTCTTGTGAGTCCGCCTTCCGTGATTGAAATTCCAACCATTCATCAACCTTGGGTGGGAACTTGTACTTGTACTTGCGATTGTTCTCACCCACTATCTGTGCATCCATTTCCATCGAGTTTTAGAAAGTACGCATTCATCTTGTCAAATGTGTATTGAACTATTGCCGTCACGGGTAATCCACGTGCACCTTTGAGCACCCTATTGAAGCATTTTGCCATACTGCTTGTCATTTGACCGTATCTCCGACCATCTTCATCAAAAGCACGTGCCCACTTGTTCCGGTATTCAATGTTCCTATTAAGAAAGTCAAGGATCGATACGGTCGACTAGAGGGGGGGGGGGTGAATAGGAGACTACAAATTTTACTCTTTCTTGTCAATTTTAAGGCTTAGCGGATAAAAAGGGTTCACTAGATATGCAACTAGGTGAACACAACCTATATGACAAGCAAGTTCTAAGCTAAGTATGCTAGGCAACAAACTAATTAGCAAGCCAACAAGCATACAAGGCTAAGTAAAGTGCGGGAAAGGATTAACCACAAGTGAGACGAGGACGCGGATTTTATCCCGAAGTTCACTCTTCCTTGGGGAAGAGCTACTCTCCGTTTGGAGCGGTGCCGGAGCCAAAGCTTGCGGAACGCCACCGAAGGCTCACTGTAATCTCCTTCGAGTCACCCCCAACGGATGAGCCTCGAATCACTTGGGGTTGGTCTTGAAGGCGACCACCACACCTTTACAAACTTCTCCGGAGCACACCACAAGCAAGGAAGCTTCCGGAGGAACCTCTAACCGCCTAGGAGCCCAAGCTCCAAGAGTAACAAGTCATGGTGGATGAATGTTGCGGGGAATGCGATTTGGTTTGGTCAAAGTGTAGATCGGGTCTTGCTCTCCCAATCCCCAAATTTTCAACAAGATTGGGTGGAGGGATTGAGAGTAGTGAGCAAAATGGGGTGTAGTAATGGAGGAGCTCAACAAGACATTAGGGTTAGGGGATGGAGGAGGAAGAAGGGGGCTTTTATAGTGTTCTTGGCCGGGAGGGGATTTCTGCCCGTTGGACCCCGTGCGCACGGGCCAAGTCAGCCCCGTGCGCACGGGGTGTCCAGTGAGTTTCAAGGTACCCCGTGCGCACGGGCCAAGTCAGCCCCGTGCGCACGGGGTGTCCAGAAATATTCTGACTACCCCGCGCGCACGGGGGTCAGAGACCCCGTGCACACGGGGTGTCCAGAAGATTTCTGATGAAAACATCACAGGACACCACGGCAAAGCACACAACAAGTGGAATATCTAAGGAGGTGTAGGAGGGCTGGTGTATCTGTCTTGGAGGCATTCCCACACGACACTAATTCCACGAAGACCCCTCTTGATAGTGCGGTTTTACCTATGACTCAAATCGAACCAAAACGAAAAACCTTCGAGTCGCCGGTAACCACGCCTTTGATCTTTTTGGACTGGGGGGTCGCACACCTCCATCAATGGACACCTTGGAACCAATGTCCTGAGATAAACTTTAGCAACCAACATTAGTTCCACTAACCACATTGTCATCACACCAAAATATAATCTAAGTGATACTTGCACTTTCAATCTCCCCCTTTTTGGTGCATTGATGACAACATGGTTAGGACATGGCATGTAGGATACAACTTAAGTAAACAGCCATGCGACAATAGTTGATCAAAGGAGCTCCCCCTATATATGTGCAAGAAAAAAAATGCTTGATTATGCATCAAGCACACACATATGAGGCTCCCCCTAGATCCACATTGTCAAGGCATGTGATCAACATAATAAAACCCAACACGGTGCCTAGATCACATGCAAGTGTGGTGAGCAGAAAACGTGAGACTAACATATAGAAGCTTGATCATACTCCACAAGATATATCAACATAAGCATAGATAAATTCCATAAAGTAGATAGTCTCTCACATAGACTAGGTAGCTCACGACCACACCGCGAAATCAAGTAAATAAGAGTATCTCAAGCCAAATAAACACAACCAAAACAAACGAGAAACGAGGCCTTGAGATCTCACCCAACTGAAACCAACTGCAAACGCCCCTAATAGAACACTTCTCCCCCTTTGTCATCAAGACAACAAAAAGGGAAAAGGCGATGCTAACGAGACTCTAGACAAGAGGAGGTGCGCTCGAAGCATCATCATCATCATCAAAGTGCCATCCCCCCAAGGGAAAAGAACGAGCTGTGGCCACACTGTCGATGTCCTCGGACCCTGGACCAACCTCCTCACCAGCTGCAGCACGCTCAGCCTTCTCCTGACGCCTCACCAGCTTGCCCTTGTTGATCTCCTTGACCTGACGGCGCTGAATGGACTGACACATTTTGAACATGTTGCTCACGGTCTTCAGAAGAGACTTCTTCTCCTCTCTGGTGAAACTGGCATCAGTAGCAACTTGCTTCCCTTTGCTACGCGGAATCCGCACATAGGATGAACATCCCTCAGTGTAGGTAGCATGATCCTCAGGCCTGGGGTTGCGCCCCTTCTTGGGAGGCACATATGGTGGAGGAGGAGCCGGAAGCCAGTTGGAATCACGCTTCGGAAAGGAGGTGCGGTACTTGGCAATGTACCTGGCGGGACAGACGGACTCAATCAAAGCTTGGATGAACGGAGCATAGATGCATGACTTGTTCTCCTGAACACACTGCCTGATCTCAAAGAACATGAAGTCCAGAACATCCACTTTCTTCTTGTTATGAAGGTAGACAAAGATATCCAACATGGAGCTCCTCAGATTGTGAGAGTCCCCGGTCTTAGGATTAAGCGTGTACTTAAGAATGTGACGCATAGTATCATAGGTTGGCTTCAAATGTTTGATAGAACCGGTGGTGAAGGCCTTGTCTGGCTTGTAAGCAAAAGCAATCTCATCCTTGTCTCTACCTGTCTCACGAACACGGCCATACTCAGGATGCTCCTCAGCAAAGAACCGATACGGAATGATGTCAGAGAACTTGGCCATGGAGGCCTCACACTCATATGTGCCAGACATCCAAGTCATAGTGCGAGCCTCATCACTGTGGAAGTATACGGTGGCAAAGAACTGCATCACAAGATCTTCACTGAACGGATGGTGGAAGGCGACGAACGGGATCAAGCCAAGCCTCCCAAGAGCACTATACACACCGGGATAGGTATGATCATTGTCCCGAAGAGCCTCCACATTGATTTGCTTGTGGGGGGCAAACTTGTTTTTCTTGGTCATGATCAGCTCAGAGAACACCCGGTGTTGAAAATCATTCTTGAATCTTGGGTCAACCCCTGCATCAGTGTTTGGCACATAGGGGAAATCCTGCCTGCTAGCCCAAAGCTCTGGCTTGGTCCACTTAGAGAGAGGTAGATTCTTGACATTCCGACCTCCTGGGAGCACATGTTCCTCTCCTTCCTCCTCATCAACATCATCAGCAGAATCATCCTCATCTTCTATCTCTGCATCTGCGGGGTTCTCATAGTGAGCATCTTCCTGCGAATCATACTCCTCTTCTGAATCCTCGGAGGCTTCAATCACTGGCTGCTTGGAGGCGGTACGGCGAACACGGCCCATCTCAGAGCCCTGACCACTTCCTTCGGACGGCTGACGAGGAGCCAAAGAGAATTCCCTGGAACCTGCCTTGGTGCGCTTGCGACGGAGCTCGGACCTCTTGTCAGCAGAGTCTGAAACACAACAGCAACAAAGCACAACAAACACGAGAGACACAAATAAGTACAAGTGCTCGAGAAGCTGGCGAGGAATGGAAGACAGAGAAGGAGGACTGGCACCACTGTGTACCCCGTGCACACGGGGGTCTGACCATCGTGGACACGGGGGCCCGTGCGCACGGTACAAGGCCCGTGGACACGGGGGCCCCGTGTGCACGGTACAAGGCCCGTGGACACGGGGTTCGCCCAGCGGCAACCACTTCCAGATCGAAATCCGGGAGTGAGTGCGGCAGGGAGAACTGCCACAGTAATGCCCATCCGCCCCTAGTCTACCACACGGGAATGACTGGCCTAGACTAGTAGAGGAGGAAACCCTAGACTAAAACGGATCCAAAGGAGGAAAAAGAAGAACAAGGGGAGGGAGATACCAGAGGAGGACCCCATCCCGGAAGATCTCCACGGAGCAGTGAAGTCCCACGGCGCACGGAGGAGCACGGGCGACAAGGAGGCGACGGCGGCGGCCTGGAGGCGATCTGGGGCGTGGAGGGGGCGACTGGGTGGGAAAGAACCCAAACCCCCCACGTCCCACCTCTTCAGGGCCAGAAACCGCAGACCCCGTGTGCACGGGCTAAAGGCCCCGTGCGCACGGGGGCCCGTGCGCACGGTACAAGGGCCGTGGGCACGGGGTCCCCGTGCGCACGGTACAAGGGCCGTGGGCACGGGGTATCCAGAGGATTTTGACAGGAGGAAGCTTGTTGGGTTATGGCTGAATGCAAATTCTTACCAAGACCCCAAAGAGCATTCCCGCCTCACTTCTGAACACGTCGCAGAGGAAATCCAACACTACTAGAAAGGAGTATGTGTAGCACTTGCACTGGAAGAGACTCGAGAAAACACACACTCACGGAAACACGAACACAAGGACAAGAAGAACCACACAAACAAAAGACAAAAACGATCCAACCTCCAACGGAGGGCGGTGGCCGAAGCCACCATGTTTGAGTTTGTTTGGTATGGCACCGCGAAGATATGAACCTTGGGTCCAAGACCAATACTCATCTTTGAAGCACAAATGCCATCTTCAAATGGCTAATGTGAAAGATTTTGATCAATTTATGCACTAGTAGGATAAGATAGCTCATTAGTTGAGCTAGCTCCCCCTACTTAGGTGCCTACATCTAAAACAAGATACTAGTAGAGTATGTGTGTGTATGCAAGAACCTCAATCCAAGTTACTTATATCCACGATATTCAGCTCATGCCTTAACTCGCGGAATCTTGCTTCATCAAGTGGCTTGGTAAAAATGTCGGCAAGTTGCTTCTCGGTGTTGACATGGAATAAATCAATGTCTCCCTTGGCCACATGATCTCGAATGAAGTGATGACGAATCTCGATATGTTTGGTTCGGCTATGTTGCACTGGATTGTCGGCGATCTTGATTGCACTTTCATTGTCACAAAATAGAGGCACTTTGTCACATTTGACACCATAATCCATCAAAGTTTGCCTCATCCATAATAATTGTGCACAACAACTTCCTGCAGCAATGTACTCGGCCTCGGCGGTTGAAAGGGACACACAATTCTGCTTCTTTGAAGACCAACTTACCAATGACCTCCCTAGGAATTGACAAGAGCCGGAAGTGGACTTGCGGTCTACCTTGTCTCCGGCCCAATCTGAATCCGAATATCCTAATAGCTTGAAAGTTGCTCCTTTGGGGTACCAAAGGCCCAAGTTTGGGGTATGAACCAAATATCGAAGGATTCTTTTCACTGCCGAAAAATGGCTCTCCTTGGGAGCGGATTGAAATCTTGCACACATACACACACTCAACATAATATCCGGCCTAGATGCACAAAGGTAAAGCAAAGAACCGATCATAGAGCGATATACCTTTTGATCCACATCTTTACCATTGGGATCAAGATTAAGTTGGCCATTTGTGGGCATGGGCGTCTTCATGGGCTTGACATCTTGCATTTTGAACCTCTTGAGCATGTCTTGAATATAAAGTGCTTGGTTGATGAAGGTTCCTCCTCTCAATTGCTTCACTTGAAATCCGAGGAAAAACTTCAACTCTCCCATCATGCTCATGGCAAATTCCTTGGTCATAAGATTCTCAAACTCAACGTTAATAGCATGGTTAGTGGAACCAAAAATAATATCATCAACATATATTTGGCACACAAACAATTCTCCTTTTACCCTCTTCGTGAAGAGAGTGGAATCTATTAACCCGATCTGGAACCCCTTCTCGCTTAAGAACGCCGTAAGGTGATCATACCAAGCACGAGGTGCTTGTTTAAGTCCATAGAGCGCCTTATGGAGTTCATAAACGTGAGAGGGGTGATCGGGGTCTTCGAAACCGGGAGGTTGTTTGACATACACCAACTCCTTAAGAGGACCATTAAGAAATGCACTCTTCACATCCATTTGATACAATTTGAAATCATGATGTGAAGCATATGCAAGCAAGATACGAATGGACTCAAGACGGGCAACGGGGGCAAAGGTTTCACCGAAGTCCAAACCTTCAACTTGGGTGAACCCTTGTGCCACTAACCTTGCCATGTTTCTAGTGACTTGTCCACGCTCATCTTGTTTGTTCTTAAAGATCCACTTTGTTCCAATGACATTATGATGTTCTTTGGGTCTCTTCACAAGAGTCCATACTTTGTTGCGGGTGAAGTTGTTGAGTTCTTCATGCATGGCATTTACCCAATCCGGGTCGTCAAGTGCATCTTCAACCTTAAGGGGCTCAACACAAGAGACAAACGAGTGATGTTCATAAAAGTTTGCCAAACGTCTACGAGTAGTTACCCCTTTGTTGATGCTTCCATAAATGTTGTCGGTGAGATGTTGAAGATGCTTTAACTTGGCGGCCGCTTTTTGCACTTTGAGGGTAAGCTCTTCTTCACTTGGTTTTGAACTTGTGGAAGAAGCTTGACCTTGAGAATGCTTTAGCCTTGGAGACACCCTTCTCTTCACAACCTCTAGTTCTTGATCACTTGGATGTGATGATGTGGAAGACACTTGAGGTTGGGATTGATCTTGATCTTGATCTTGATCAAGAGCTTGACCTTGGGCCTCACGGATTGGTTCTTCGTCATTTGGTTGGGCTTGCCCTTGATCTTGCTCGGGAACATGAGGGACTTGATCTTGTTCTTGGATAGGTTCATGATTTTCCATAGCATCTTGACCTTGTGGTGGCGGTGATGACTTCCCTTGTGGAGAATCCACAAGAGGGGCTCTTACTCCTTCTTCTTCTACTTGGACTTGGGGTGTTTCTTGTGGACGAATGTGGCCTATCCCCATAGTCCTTATAGCTTGTGAAGGAGCCTCATCACCTACAACACTAGGAACAATTTGCTCCGCACGGGAACCATTATCTTCATCAAACTCCACATTTACCGTTTCCTCAATACATCCGGTGGATTTGTTGAGAACACGGTAAGCATGCGAGTTTGATGCATATCCAACAAATATGCCCTCATAAGTTTTAGGCGCAAACTTAGCTAAACGGGATTTCTTATTTAGAATGAAACACTTACAACCGAATACTCGAAAGTATTTGACGTTAGGCTTTCTCCCGATTAGGAGTTCATAGGGAGTCTTGTTCTTGAGCTTACGAAGATAAAGCCGGTTTGTAGCATGGCACCCGGTGTTGATGGCTTCGGCCCAAAGCTTGTATGGAGACTTGTACTCGTCAAGCATGGTCCTTGCCATCTCAATGAGAGTCCGGTTCTTCCTTTCCGCAACACCATTTTGTTCGGGAGTGTATGGCGCGGCATATTGATGCTTGATCCCCTCATCGCTCAAGAACTCGTTCATAGTGTAATTTTTGAACTCGGTGCCGTTGTCACTTCGAATTGCCTTGATCTCACAATTATGTTGACGTTGAGCTTCTTTGGCAAAGTTGATGAAGGTGTCTTGAGTTTCATCTTTAGTCTTGAGGAAGAACACCCATGTATATCTTGTATAGTCATCGACAATGACAAGGCAATACCTCCTCCCTCCCAAACTATCATAAGATGGAGGCCCAAAGAGATCCAAGTGAATCAGCTCGAGAGGCCTCAAAGTGGTAATGATAGTTGACACCTTATGAGCTTTTTCATGAAGTTTTCCGGCAATGCACGCACTACAAGGACGATCTTTGGCAAAAGACACATTGGTTAGTCCAAGGATGTGCTCCCCCTTTAAGAGAGCTTGTAAATTTCTCATGCCAACGTGCGCTAGCCGGCGATGCCAAAGCCACCCCACGTCGGCCTTGGCCATTAGACATGTTGCAAGATAAGTTTTCTCATTTGAGAAATCAACCACGTAAAGGTTGTCTTCAACATGCCCAACAAAGACCACTTTGAGATTGCTTCTCTTAAAGACGGTCACATGAAATTCACCGAAATGAGAATCATAACCGGCACGAGCCAATTGAATCGTAGAAAGTAAATTGTAGTGAAGAGATTGAACAAGCATGACATTCTTAAGTGATGCATCACTAGAGACTACCACCTTGCCCAAACCCAATACCTTGCCCTTGCTATTGTCACCAAAAGAGATGTTTGAAGTGGCCTTGACCGAATCAATGAACTCCACAAGCATCTCCCTCTCTCCGGTCATATGATTGGTGAAACCACTATCGATCACCCATTGTGTTCCACCGGAGGTATAGTCCTACAAGAATCAAGCTTTGATTTTAGGTCCCCATTTTGCAATGGGTCCTAGAGAGTTAGCAATAAGGGTCTTAGGAACCCAAATAGTCCAAGCATAATCATCATAGTTAGTGCCAATAAATTTAGCAAAGGTATGACCATCATTTCCTCTCATGAGGACATAAGATGGGTTGTTCTTGCCGGCAAACTCTTTGGGAATGGCCTTGTCCCTAGTGACCTTGCCATCCCCGACATTCCCTTTTTCCTTCTCCTTCTCCTTGTGTCCTTCATGAACAAATGCTATCTTTTGTTGGGGAGGAGAAGTAGGACCGATCTTCTTCTTGTTGCTCTTCTTCTTGGTCTTCTTCTTCTTAGAAGAGGGGTCAAACCCAATTCCCTCCTTGGCAACACACTCCTTTTGGTTGCTCAAGAGGTCATTGAGGTTTTTCTCCCCTTGAATGCACGACACAAGCCCTTTCTCAATTTGGGCTTTTAACTTCTTGTTCTCCTCTTGGAGAGAGGTGCAATCATGAGCAAAGTTAGCCGTACAAGATTCATCATTTAAATCAATATGAGGGACGGAAGTAAGTGCCTTAATGGTTGTAGCTTTAAGTTGAGCATACGACTCGGTGAGGGTAATGAGGTCACTTTGACAACCTTGGAACTAGTCACAAGGAGCTCATGTTCCTCAACAAGTCTCGTGTGGTCAACTAGAAGCTTTTCAACCCTTACTTTAAGGGCATCGTTGTTCTCAAGAGCAAGTTGCAACGCATCATCGGTTTTAACGAAGTCAATTTTATGAGAACACAAGGCTTCCTCAAGTGATGCTCTCATGACACTCTTCATATAGCTCGTGCTCGAGGAGTTCGACTCTCTCTTTTTCCTCTATGAGGAGGTTTTCAACGTTCTCAATGAAATCATCGCGTTCGGCGAGTGATTTAAGGAGATCACTAAAACGAGCACGAGCTTCACCATGAAGAGTGTTCATGAAAGCCATCAAGGATTCCTCATCATTATCCACACCATCATCACACTCATCCTCCACTATCTCACATGAAACATTGGGAGTGTGGATGAAGGGTTTTTGAGAGTTGGACTTTGTTTTTACCTCTTTGGCCATGAGGCAATGATGAGTGAACGGCTTGTCCTCGTTGGGAGAGTCGAAGAGGCCGGTGGTGGAGGAGGAGGTAGTGGCATGCATGGCAATAGCGGCCGTGCCCACATAATCATCATCACCGTCATCTTCATCTCCGGACATGTACTCCTCATGAACAAGAGCCTTGTCATCTTTCCTCTTGGAAAACTTGGTGAACTTCTTCTTCTTGAGCACAAGCTTCTCGGACTTGTCTTCACGTCTCTCATAAGGACAATCATGCACAAAATGTCTTGGGCTATCACAATTGTAGCATTTTCTTCGTCCAAACGATCTTCCTTGCAGATTCTTCCCTTTGTTTGCCATGGTCCCGGAATATTTCTTGACCAAGAGAGCCAAGTCTTCCGCAAAGTCATTTGCCGGGCATGAGGTGTCAACATCTTCCTCACAAGTCTCTTCAACAACTTCTTCATCCCTTGAGGGTTGGGAAACTACTTTCTTGGCCTTCAATGCAAGATTTGAGTTCTTGGTGGCTTGAGCTATGGCAAAGGTCTTCTTGGACTTGGTCTCCAAAAGAACATGAGTTGAGAAGGTGGATACAACTTGTGCCGCGGTCAACTTTTGATAGTCCGGGCGTTGATGTATCATCATCACCATGGTATGTTCCGTGAGAACCATAGCATCAGTGAACTTGTCCTTAATGAAATCATCATTCGCCCAAGTGCACCCAAAGGTTCTCAAATTGAGCACAAGAGACTTCAACCTTCGATATACCTCTTCCGCGGACTCACCCTCATTTCTCACAAATAGGTTGACTTCTTGCTTGAGCAAAGCCAACCGAGATCTTCGAATTGCTTCATCACCTTCGAGGGCCTCCTCAAGGAAATCCCAAATTTCCTTGGCGGTCTTGAGGAGAGCAATGGAGTCACTATAGTCATCGGTCACTGCGGTGCGCAACATGTGGTGGGCGGTAGCATTGAGTTGATCATCAACTGCTTCTCTTGGAGTGAGATTCATGGGATCCTTGGGGTTGAAACCATTGACCACAATCCACCATAGTTGTGTAGATGCACTGCGAATATGAGACTCCATATCTAGCTTCCACTTAGCAAACGCGTTAGCTTTCAAAGGGGGCGGAGGCCCCACAGGATTAATGCGAGGGTGCTGCAAGGGTTGTGGTGAGTAAAATGGTTCCACGGCATTGTACTTGGGAACTTGAGTGCGAGCCGGGGATGCAAGAGGTTCTCTTGAATCATCCGCATCATGAACCGCATTTGGATCAAATGAGTTTGAGACGGATGTCGAGGGCTTTAAGCGAGCATCAATTTCCTCCTTGACTGAGGAGCGAACTTCTTTCAACATAGAAGTTTTGAGGTCCGCAAACATTGAAAGAATATCGGCCGTGGTCAACGGGGCACCCGGGTTAATGGGGGCGACGGGAGCAACGGCCGGAGCAACAAGTGCGTCGGCCGCGGCGGGGGGTAGGTTTTGACCATCCTCCGCAAGTGGTGCGACACCTCCCTCATTCCCTAGATCGGCCATATCCTCTAAGGTTGTAAAACCTTATATTAGAGCACGAGGCTCTGATACCAATTGAAAGGATCGATACGGTCGACTAGAGGGGGGTGAATAGGAGACTACAAATTTTACTCTTTCTTGTCAATTTTAAGGCTTAGCGGATAAAAAGGGTTCACTAGATATGCAACTAGGTGAACACAACCTATATGACAAGCAAGTTCTAAGCTAAGTATGCTAGGCAACAAACTAATTAGCAAGCCAACAAGTATACAAGGCTAAGTAAAGTGCGGGAAAGGATTAACCACAAGTGAGACGAGGACGCGGATTTTATCCCGAAGTTCACTCTTCCTTGGGGAAGAGCTACTCTCCGTTTGGAGCGGTGCCGGAGCCAAAGCTTGCGGAACGCCACCGAAGGCTCACCGTAATCTCCTTCGAGTCACCCCCAACGGATGAGCCTCGAATCACTTGGGGTTGGTCTTGAAGGCGACCACCACACCTTTACAAACTTCTCCGGAGCACACCACAAGCAAGGAAGCTTCCGGAGGAACCTCTAACCGCCTAGGAGCCCAAGCTCCAAGAGTAACAAGTCATGGTGGATGAATGTTGCGGGGAATGCGATTTGGTTTGGTCAAAGTGTAGATCGGGTCTTGCTCTCCCAATCCCCAAAGTTTCAACAAGATTGGGTGGAGGGATTGAGAGTAGTGAGAAAAATGGGGTGTAGCAATGGAGGAGCTCAACAAGACATTAGGGTTAGGGGATGGAGGAGGAAGAAGGGGGCTTTTATAGTGTTCTTGGCCGGGAGGGGATTTCTGCCCGTTGGACCCCGTGCGCACGGGCCAAGTCAGCCCCGTGCGCACGGGGTGTCCAGTGAGATGCGAGGTACCCCGTGCGCACGGGCCAAGTCAGCCCCGTGCGCACGGGGTGTCCAGTGAGTTTCGAGGTACCCCGTGCGCACGGGCCAAGTCAGCCCCGTGCGGACGGGGTGTCCAGAAATATTCTGACTACCCCGTGCGCACGGGGGTCAGAGACCCCGTGCACACGGGGTGTCCAGAAGATTTCTGATGAAAACATCACAGGACACCACGGCAAAGCACACAACAAGTGGAATATCTGAGGAGGTGTAGGAGGGCTGGTGTATCTGTCTTGGAGGCATTCCCACACGACACTAATTCCACGAAGACTCCTCTTGATAGTGCGGTTTTACCTACGACTCAAATCGAACCAAAACGAAAAACCTTCGAGTCGCCGGTAACCACGCCTTTGATCTTTTTGGACTGGGGGGTCGCACACCTCCATCAATGGACACCTTGGAACCAATGTCCTGAGATAAACTTTAGCAACCAACATTAGTTCCACTAACCACATTGTCATCACACCAAAATATAATCTAAGTGATACTTGCACTTTCACTTGACCTCCGGGATCAAGTTTTTTGTGTGCGAGCAATTTATTGTACAAAGTGGCGAACCGCTTGTCGGAGAAAGCGAGACAACAATCTTGGAGATCATCGGCCAACTCCTTAAGGCCACATGCCCTATAGAAGTTCAAATAGAAGTGCCTCATGCACCATCGATGGTGCAATGGAGCATGCCCGGGAATGTCAATCTCCACCGCGTTAAGAATTCCTTGATGCCGATCCGATATGACACAAATTTCACTCTGAGCGGGTAACACCTTCGTCCTCAAAAGACGCAAAAACCACTCCCAGTTGTCTTTGTTCTCCACCTCAACCAAAGCAAATGCCAATGCAACACCCGGTTATTGGCATCACTTGCTATCGCAATCAACAAGGTGCCCTTGTATTGTCCGGTCAAGAACTTGCCATCAATGGCGATGACCGGCCTACAGTGTTTGAAAGCCATCACGCATTGCTCAAACGCCCAAAATGCACGGCCAAATACTCGGACTTTCCTTCCTTCATGAACCGTTGTTTTTTCCCCATGAGGCTCGACCACATGAACCATGCCCGGGTTTGTGGCGGCCATGGCTAACAACAACCTAGGGATTTGGTTGTATGCTTCCTCCCAAGTACCATACAACATCTTAAATGCGGCTTGCTTCGCCTTCCATGCCTTGCCGTACTTCACCTTGTAATGAAAGATGGCTTTCACAAGGTCAATGACATGTTGGACGCTCATTGTTGGAAGTGTGGATATTGAGTTGGAGAGCCTGTAAGCGATGAACTCGAACGTGAGTTGTCTGTGGTCTTGGGACACAATCTTGCCATCCACCCTTTTGCCTCGGCACATGTGAGTTGGCACACAACTCACTACGTGCCAAGTGGGACCTCATTTCCATGGTCTTGCACGCACAATCCACGGACATATTTCATCTTCACATGCACATGCAACCGTGTAGCACACATTGACGTCCGAGTTCACCACCTTGTGTGGACGATAATGCGTAACCGAGTAGTTGTCGAGCCACATCTTCAATTCCAAGAAGGTTTCGAACTTAGACCCTTTAGCAATCCCGCTCTTGCCGTCATCCAAATCACGGTGAGATCTTGGCCTAACCCCAAGAGATATACCTTGGCCACCATCTACCACGACTTCATCCGCGAGACTAACATCCTTGAACAATGTAGTCCGATGATCCCGACCGAATACCTTCTCGAAAGCTTCGACCTCCTTCACCGTGAACCCCTTCTCATCAACTTGTTCATGGGGACCTTCGTCATCCGAATCCGATGCATAGCCACGGGAATAAGGGATGGAATGGTCCATTGTCTCTTGCAAATGATATTTGTCAAGATCACCCACATTGTTGTCATGGAGATCAACTTCATTGTCATCGTCCGCATACTCATCATTCTCCTCTTGCAAAGCTTCATTTTAGTTGTTTGGAAATGGGCTCAATGTTGGCCTTACTTCTTGGGTCAAAGGAGGTTCAACAATTTCATCTCGCTTCAAGGGTGGGGGGCTGCTAGCAACCAAAGGGGAGGGGTTCCGGTTCAAGTCCAAATGCAAATTTGAATCAACCTTCTTCATTGCAAACAACTCAAGAGCCTTGTCTAGTGATTCGGCCACTGTCTCCTTGTATGCAACCCAACGTTGCTCCGAGTTGACACGCATTGTCTTCCAACGGATGTGCATTCCAAAACCAACATTATGCCTTCCCTCCAACTCAACAATATCACTAGGGTCCATCCAATTCAAATCTTTCCTCACTTGTTGCAAGAGCTCCGCATAGCTAGGACTACTATCAAACACCATGTCAAGCTCATCCGGGTCTGGTTCAATATTGCCTTTCAAGAAGGCGTCTTTGTCCCCATGATGAACAAACACACATGTTCTTCCCATCCCTATAAGCATTCAAACAACACAACGTAACATTGCTTCCATGAGTACTAATCCAAAGATTAACACGGAGTACAAACCCTAAAATATATATGAAAAACAACAACCCTAACCCTAACACAAACCCTAACCCTAACCCTAGCACCAACATAAGAACACCCATAAGAATAACCCTAACATACTTACAAGCCTAATCATAGGAAATTAGCAAACAAACATCTCACATCTCCATGCAAATCTCTAGATCCATACAAAACTAGGGTTTCCCCAAACTAGCAACAAATGATCAATTTGTTAACATTACTTGGATCAAAACAAGGGGATCGGAGAAGATTACCTTGAGGGAGGGTTTGAGTTCGAAATCCACAGATAAAATCTTCAAATTTGCAAGATTTGGGAGAGGATTTGAGAGGGGCAAATCTCGGGTCGGATGCTATGGGGGTTGGGGTGTGTGGGCGGGGGGAGTGGGGAGGGGGGGGGCAGCCAACTAGTAACAGACAGTGCAGCGCCTAAGGGCTAGGCGTTGCACATTACATGTGTGACGCCTAGCTCGGAGGCGATGCACTGCTGGGTGCGGGCCCAGGGGCTGCCACGGTGGACAGAGGTGCAAAGCCCCCGAGCTAGGCGATGCACCGTACGGTGTGGCGCCGGCGTGTCGGGCGCCACACAAAAAGGTCAGCCGCGTGAAATAGTTTTACGGGCAGTTCATTTTGTGATTTGATTTCGTCCATAGGTCAAAATTGTCAAATATGCCCTCCACCAGCTTCAACTGAGATGGACAAAATGAAGCATATCAACTCAGTGAGGGGCCAATGCTCTCCGAATCTCCGTACGTGCTCCCGAGTCCCGATCATTGGTCTCAATCTCATGAAAATTTGCAACTGCGCCATCCCTGAAAAAAATATGATTCCCGAACCGTCGATGGCTAGGCTGATGAACCTTACTTGTTTGGAACTTCGGACTAGGTACCCGATTGATACTGCATGTTATCAAACTAACGATCATGTATGTTTTGGGTTGCGGAGGTATCGAGCCCGAGCGTGGCGACAAGTGGCAATGATGCTTCTTTGGGACGTCCTGTTACAAGGATGGTGCGTGACAATTTTCTGGTGATAATCACAGCCTTGGCGGGAGGGATTTCAATGGTGTTGTCTAGGGTGTCTGGATTTACCACCGACGAAAGCGTGAGATTAATGAATTGTCTTCAACGTGTGATTTTGATGGTGAAGTCTTCTCTCACCCTGTGATCAATTGATTCGTGACTGACTATTTGCTTGGTGCGTGCATAGTTTACTGCTCGCGTGGATATCAACTTTGGGCTATATGCGCTTACATATTTTTTAGTGGTTGTAACTACTCGACGAGGATCAGTGTTGCTTTTCTTTTCCTTTATGTTTTTCATAAGCCCGGGCATAGCACTGGTCCTTCATGGCTTTGCTACTTGCAGACATGATCCTTTCTGTATATGTGTTGATGTTGATTGTGTGCATCCTAATTATGCAGAAGCTAAGTGTATGCTTATGGTATTTTGTATCCCCTTAATACTTCATAATGAGTTAACACAAACATCCTTTTTTTCCGAGAAAACCATGCATAGAATACCCATCGTTTGCCGCTGCTTTGAGATTCATGTCATATTTTCATTTGTTTTGTTTATTTTATAATGTTTTACTAGATACTTTTCTCATTTCAAAGTGTATCATAATCTTTTGTTGTTATCCATAAAGAAGAGTGCACTTGTTTCATAGTGTGTTTTTGATATATAGTGAAAAACATTGTGATGCATTTTAAAACAAAAAAACCATCAAAATATTACGTAATATTTTGAAATAAGATATTTTCCACTAAAAATCATAAAGCACAGCACGAATCTTATTGCAAGAATGGTTGGTAGATCTCAAATCAAGAAATGCTAGTAGGGAAAAAAATAAGTACTTCATCTGTTTCAAAATATGTGTCGCTGCTTTGTATTAAATCAGCGGCACTTACTGCATGGCCGGCAAGCATAGTGAGCAATCTACAAATCATTAAAAATAATAATGCAGCGGCACTTATTTTGAGACGGAATAAGTGTATAACAAGACCGCACATATGACGTAACTCCTCGCCACGGCAAACGCATGAATTCTTTTTTTGAGGGCTTTTAATTTTTGAGGGCTAAACGCATGAATTCCAAAGCGTCAGGAATTCCAAAGCATTTCGCAGGATAACATGCATCCCTGGAAATGGAAATGGTTGGATACAAACTGTCTGTTTCGTGTTTGGCGTTCAGACTAACGAGTCACGACCTGCAGGGCACGGAGCTTTGACCCCAACAACCCCGCCGCCGCTTCCCCGCACCAGCCGTCATGCTCATGCACTTCTGCCCGGCCGGCTGTTCCGCAGGCTAATTTCAACCCTGCCGAGCAATCATGCATATAGCATCACCGTCGACAGTCGGCACCCACACACGCAGCACATCACCGGCGCGGTGCGAACGCCGCAAAAATTCATCGGCTCGAGCGCCTGGCAGCGAGGCCTCGAGGCGCGCAGCTCGCTCGCGTACGTGCTTCAGCTGATCGCACCGCCACCGCGCGCCACGTCGCCGTGGACACCTACGCCCCCCTGCGACTTCGACGCGCCCGCGGCATGCACCAGCCACCGCGACCGGCGGCCGGTTGATTGATGGCGGCCCCTGTCGCCGGCGCCACAGCCACCCGTCCAGCTGACCCGGACAGTGCAAAGGCGTGTCGCATCTCACGCCCGCACGCAGGTGCCGGATGTACGCTCAGTCCTTCACATCTCCATGGCCCAAAAGTCGCCAACTAGTGTGCATCGAGTCCAAAATCAGCGCTCCCCGCTGAAACTGGAGGATCTACTGCACGTACGGGTGTGCTGTCCATGGACTTGACCATAGCGCCCACAGACAAGAGCAACGTACGGCATCAAACATATATGCGAGTCGGCCGCAGGTGCATACACACCAGAGAGCCGGCTTTGTCGATCGACAACGCGAACTAACGGGCCCTGATCATCATCGGAACAGAGAGGACAAGAAGTGGACAACGTACGGCGCCGTGCCGGGGAGACGTCTCTGCAAGTGCAACCGGCGAAAACGACGAGATGGATACAAAACAGAGCCAAAACCAATACTTGGCTTTTAGCCTTTTACGTTGGATTGGATGGATGCCGTTGCAGATTCCCCGCTGAGTAGGAACCGTATGCAGACAAGCCCAACGACCGCAGCAGAAACAACAGCATGCATGCAGTATCAGATATCGGCCATGTTCTGCTTTGCTAGCTCCCGCCGGAAGGAAGGAATGAAAGGTGCGTCGTGACGATCGGGCATATGTCATATAGGATACTGAGACCATCTACAGCCGGGCACCCAAACCGTCCTCAAATGCCTGGACTGACGGCTCTGTCATTGATCAGTCGTGAAAAACCGATCCAGACGGACGCCTTAAACCAGCCTCAAATGTTCGGGATGTCCGGCGCCCCTTCATATCTACCCTAAATATGAGGCGGATATGAGGCGGCCCGAATGCGTCCGTCATGTCAGTTTCGCCCGGCCTGGCCCACCCATGCCTCACAAATCTCCCCATCCAGAAAACTCTAGACACCGGTCAATCCAAACTTCACTCCACTCCCTTCTCGGTCCACTCCACTTCCGATCCCCTCCGAACTCATTCTATAACAGGCGACCGACGATGACTGGGCGAGCCTGCTGCATGAAGCGGAGCACGACGATGTGGAGGAGCTCGCCCTACGCATCGTGTTGAGGCGTTCTCTTCTCGACTAAGGCGGATCCGACAGCGGCGGATCTACTTCATCAGTGCCCGACGCATGTCAACGCAGCACCCGTGACGTCGCCAGCCCTTCCTGCTCGCGCGTAGCTCCAGCCGCTCCACTTCGCTCCTTGAGGTACGCTACCCACCTTCACCACCCTCTGGTCCAGAAGTGGTATCCGGCCATCGCTGGATCCTCGTGCCCGTGCCAGGACCGACGCGCACGAGGACGTCAGAGTCCGAGGCACGTGCAGCCTGACGCAAGGGGCGAGGGAGAGGGCAGCGGCAAGGGAGGCGCTGTCTCCGCGCCGGTCACGCGCGAGCGCGCCGATCAATCCCGAGGCCGCGCTCATCCATCGGTCCTCCGCCGTTCTCTCACGACGGCCAAGACGAATAAAATGCTAAGACGCTCCGACTCGCCATCGAGTTGCCGGAGCGCGAGACAAATAAGGACGGGTTGCAAAGGGGAAGCCGGCTGGTGCGGGGAAGCGGCGGCAAAAAAAAAAATCACCGTCGACAGTCGGCACCCACACGCAGCGTACGAGGCATATCACCGGCACGGTGCGAATGCGGCAAAAAATCATCGGCTTGAGCGGCTGGCAGCAAGACCTCGAGGCCCGCAGCTCTCTCGCCTACTTGGTTCAGCTGATCGCACCGCCACCGCGCGCCACGTTCCCGTGGACACGTACGCGCCCTGCGACTTCGGCGCCTTCGCCACCCGGACCGGCGGCCGATTGATTGCTCAGGCAATGCCATCGCGGCCCCTGTCGCCGGTGCCACAGCCACCCGTCCAGCTGACCCGGCCAGTGCAAAGGCGTGCCGCATCTCATGCCCGCACGCATGTGCCGGATGTACGTTCGGTCTTTGACATCTCTCCGCCCCAAAAGTCGTTAACCAGTGTGCATCGAGTCCAAAATCATGTGCTTTTTGAAACTGAAGGATCTATCTACCACGTACGGGCCTACGGCAAAATTGACAAATTTAACCTATGAACGAAATCAAATCATATAATGAACTGTCCGTAAAACTATTTCACGCGGCTGACCTTTTTGTGTGACGCCCGACACGAAGGCGCCACACTACATTGTGCAACGCCTCACAGATAGGCGCTATACGTCTGGCCAGCGTCGCACCCGTGAGATCCGAAAATTACTAAGTCAGTGTGCAGCGCCTGAGAGCTAGGCGCCACACTATACAGTGTAGCGCCTAGCTTCTAAGCGTTGCACTAGTGGTTGCTTCATTTTGTAGTGCAACCACTAGTGCAGCGCCTGAGAGCTAGGCGCCACACTATACAGTGCAGCGCCTAGCTCTTAGGCTCTGCACAATGACTTAGCAATTTTTAGGCAGTCTGGGGTGCAACGCTGGCCAGGCGTGTAGCGCCTATCTGTGAGGCGTTGCACAATGTAGTGTGGCGTCTTTGTGTCGGACGTCACACAAAAAGGTCAGCCGCGTGAAATAGTTTCACGGGCAGTTCATTCTGTGATTTGATTTCATCCACAGGTCAAATTTGTCAAATTTGCCCGGGCCTACTGTCCACGAACTTAACCGTCACTCGAAATAGGCTTTCGCCCCGCTTTATACATAAAGCAAAGATCCATACAACCAACATCCAGGTAAGCCATAAAGGCGATAGCTGGGGCAACAGCACAATAATGCCTAAAGAAAGCATAAAAAGAAAGAAAAAATAAGGCCACCTAGTGGCTGTCGACGGGCGAGACAATGCTGACGAAATCTGACGAGCCGAATCCACGAGCGCATCCAACATGGTGTCTAGACGCTCGCGCTTGCGCGGCCTAGTAAGCGGGTGCCATTGCTGCAGGAAAATAAGGAATTTGAACAAAGAGTCAGACGCCTGCCTCAGGAACACCTTTTCAATCATCATTTTATTTCTAGTTGTCCAAAGAGTCCATGACATGGCCGCAAAAATCAGCCAGAATATGCGGCGGTGACGGCCAGGCATGGTCGCCCTGGCCTGGAGGAAGTCCACGGGGTCCATGGCCTCCTAGTCGGGCCCTAGTGCCTCTCGGACGAACTGCCAAAGGACTCGGGCCGCTATGCACGAGAAAATGATATGGGCCACAGTCTCAGGGACCCTGCATAAAGGGCAGAGTCCATCACCCGGACCCTGTCGCTTAAGCACCTTGGTCCCCGAGGGGAGGCGATTTCTGAGAAGTTGCCAAACGAAGATCTTTACCGTCAGGGGCATGGGGGCCTTCCGTAAGTTAGCTAGCCAAGGGATAACGGGCAAGCGACCCAGAGCCTTGTATGCGGATTTGACGGAGAACTCACCCGAAGGTGAGAGGCGCCACGATACAGTGTCCGGATAGTCCGGCAACACTGGCGGCGGGGCTGCCAGGAGTCTAGTCCATTCGGCCTGCTCAACCTGCCCAAACATCCGCCGGAACCGGATATCCCACTGTCCCAAACGTGTTGCCGCGGCAACAAGGATAAAACGGGTCCGTGCAGATCGAAAATAGGGTAGGAAATCCCATCCTGAGGGGTTCGGTACCCATCCATAGATCTAGCCAGAATTGGGTCCCGTCCCATTACCTATATTGAATGAGATCCCTAGGCGGATCTCGTCCTTGATCTTTTGGATGGATCCTCAAAATTGGGAACCTCCCAGGCGGGAGCATGCCAGGAGGGGTTCACCCCTCAAGTATTTAACTAGAATCAGTCGTAGCCACAACCCTCCTTCGCCGCGCATGATCTGCCATACCTATCGTAGCATAAGGGCCACGTTCATGCGACGAGAGGCCATAATGCCCAAGCCACCCTGGTCCTTGGGTCTGCAGATATCTGCCCACTTGACCCTATGATACTTCTGGGGGGCGGCCGTGGCCTGCCAGAAGAACCTCGCAAGCTCCTTATCGAAAGAGCCATGAACGCCCTCCGGTAGGATATACATCCCCATGAAAAACATGGGGAGACTCGCAAGGTTAGCAGAAATAAGGACCAATTTACTCGCCTTGGACGTAAATCGCCCGCGCCAGGGCTCGGCCCTCGTCGCCACACGTTCTATCAACGGATCGAAGGCACTCACAAGAATCGTTGAGTCAGCCAACGGTGTTCCCAAGTAAGTGATGGGAAATAAAGCCAATTTGCAGCTAAGGTTATCCGCAATCCGTTGATGCTCGTCCGCCGGGAAGCCTATAATGACAACCTCACTCTTATCGAAGTTGATTTTAAGTCCCGACAGCATAAGAGTAGGAACTTAAGATTCACTATGTCGAGGGCTGACCCTTCCACCATAATCATGGTGTCGTCTGCATATTGGAGGTGGGTGACCCCACCCCCGGAGATGAGATGACTAACCACCCCTGATATGTGGCCAGGCGTCCTAGTCTTATCCAGGATGCCTGCCAAAGCGTCAACAGCGAGGTTGAAGAGGAGAGGAGAAATCGGGTCTCCTTGCTTCACTCACGTAGAGGACGTGAAGAAAGGCCCCACCTCGCCATTAATGTTGATCGCAGTCCTACCGGATTGGACCAACTGCATGATCCAGGAGCACCATCTGTCATCAAAGCCCCGACGTTGGAGTACCAACCTCAAGAAAGACCAATCCAGACGATCATAGGCCTTTTGGAAGTCCAACTTGAGGAAGACACCCTTATGACCGCGCGTCCTAACCTCATGAACAATCTTTCAGAAAAGCCGTCTGTCGGGGGTGATCCAAGCGCTCTGCTACAGGGGCTAGACGGTTCGCGCACACTTTTGAGAAAATGCGCTCGAGCACATTACTCACTGTGATAGAACGAAAGTGGCAGATATCTCTAGCGCCAACTACTTTGGGGATAAGGGTGATAACCCTATAGTTTATACGGGACATGTCAAAAGTTCCAATGTAGACCTCATGGAACATTGGCATAATTACTGGCTTCAGTATGTTCCAGAATTTCTGGAAGAATACCACCGGCAAGCCATCCGGCCCCGGGGCCGACCCTGCTTCATAGCGGTGATGGCCCTGCCCATCTCTTCCGAGGAGAATGGAATAGTAAGCTCCGCATTCTCGCTTTCAGACAATCTGTCTGCAGCCGGCGAGAAGTCCTCTGCCAGGGATACCCACACAATAGCAACGACATGGCAACAAACATAGCTGCAGGTGCATACACACACACATAGTCCTGGCCATGGGCAGCCCGGCCCGAAAAAGCCCGACCCGACCCGGCTCCCAGGCCAGGCCCGGGCCGGGCGTTTTAGCGATTTCCTGAAGGGGCCCGGCGGGCTTTTACGTGTGTGGGCCGGGCTTGGGCCCAAAAACCAGGCCCGATGGCCGGGCCGGCCCTGGGTTTTTTGCGTCGGGCTTGGCTAGGCCCGGCCCGGCCCGGCCCGATGTATGGCCAGGTATACACACACACCACGGCTTTGCCGGCTTGTCGATGAGTCAGGTCGACAACGTACGCGAACGGGCCCTGATCCGAACAGAGATGACAAGAAGTGGACAACGTACGGCGTCGTGCTAAATTAACGAACGCTCTCTGGCCGGGGAGACGTCTCTGCAAGTGCAACCGTCGAAAACGACGAGACAGATACAAATACCTGGCCAAAAACCAACAAATTGCCTTTAGCGTACGTTGGATGGATGCCGTTGCAGATTCCCTGCTGAGCGCCCAACCGACCGCAGCAGAAAGAGCAGCATGCATGCATGCATCTACTACAGTATCAGATATCAGCCATGTTCTGCTTTGCTAGCTCCTGCCGGAAAGAAGGAATGAAGGTGCGTCGTGACGATCGGGCATATGTCATTTAGGATGCTGAGTCAGGATCCTGGGAAGGTACATAGAGGAAAAGGAAACACGTGGTCTACGTATATGGATTGGTAGGTCATTAGTCTCGGACGGTCGTGGCACATTTGGTGGCAAGACAAAGACTCGTTCTTCGTTGCTGCCTAGATCGGTCGAGAGTTAGCGTACAGTGTGTGTATGGTTGACTAGTCGTACGAGCTACAGTGTGGCTGGTTAGCAGCATACAGTAATGTGAGCTCAATTCACAGTACTACCATAAATTTGTGTTGGTCGCCGTAGCACTTTACCACATACACTATTTTAGAACGCAAATTTGGAGGCAATTAACGAGTAACGATGTAATCTAACTGTTCACTTTGCATTGCAGATCCTTAATATAGATAATTGACCAATTACGTGCTTATAGAACATCTAACAGTATGAGAAAACGATCGACCGGAAACTCACGACGGAAACAAACACGGGAGGTTCAAACATGCACAGAAGCGGGACATGGTTGCTCTCGCCTTCAGCGGAACGGCAAACCCGGCTACAGTCCCACAGACGACAGCCGCCGCGCGCGTCCGTCTGCGTGCAGATCCACAACGCCACACGACGGTTGCCGTGGATGACCGGACTCCTCCCGGCACCCGATCCCGCGAAACGGACTGCCAGAGCGCCGGCTAAGCTATAGCCGCATTGATACGATCCATGCGCGCGGTTGACCTCGCCGCCGGACATTCGCCGGTCCGATCCCGTGCCGTGACGGGCGCATGCAAAAAGGAAGACCTTGATTGCACCGATATGTGCCGTGAAGGACGCACCATGCGGGCGTCCGCCGTGGCGACTCCGGCGGTACGGCACGCGTGTTGTTGCTGGACCGCCATTAACTAGCTATGGCTTCGAGAACTATGAGACCGGGACACGTACGAACCCACTAAATACTAATGGAGGTTATTGGTTATTGGTGCAAGATCAACGTCTAGTGTTTAAAATGAAGGCGAACAGCACATGTAAACTTCGCCACGAAATAACAGGGCACGCAGGCAACTGGTCGAACACGATACGTTTGCTAGCACGGTAAATGAGATGATGTGATCTGATGCTGAAACTACCCACAGTGGGAGTAACATAGATAATAACATCACACATATCTAGATAAAGTAAATAATGTGATAAGCAATAAATGAAGAAAAAGAAGAAAGTAGTATATAACCAGTTACTAGTAGTATGAGTAACATCACAAATATCAAGGTAAGGTGTGTCTATAGCCTAACAAATAAAGTGTTGCATATTACTCCATCCGTTCCATAATATAGTGCCTATAGATTTTTGCAAAAGTCAAACATTACAAACTTTGACCATATTTATAAAGAAAAGTAGGTACATCTAGAATACCAAATGCACATCATTGAATACTTCATGAGTTATATTTTCAGAATGTACATGTTTGATATTGTAGATGTAGACAGTTTTTTCTATACACTTGGTCAAAGTTGATAAAGTTTGACTTTCACAAAAATCTATAGGCACTACATTATGGAATCACACATATGTTACTCCCCACTATAGAGGTAGTAACATAGGCTAATAACATGGGCATGTTACTAGTCTATGTTACTATCCATTGTGGCTAGTCTGAGAGAGGAAAAGCTGTGCCACAAACGCTGCTCGCGGTAATTAAAGTCTTTGGCTAATTTCCTCCCACCAAATTAGGTACCAAGTCAGGTTTGCAGGCAAAGTACGTACTACCACGAAGCAAATTTAAGTTTTACGCACAATTATGGACAGACGAAGTAAACCTACCCTTTGCAGCCCTAAAATAACCAAGGTGTTCAGACCAGTAGTAAGATCGCAGTTACAAAGTTTTGCTTCGCTCGAAGTAACTTCTTGCTCTGATTCTGGAACTGCGAGCTTAATTGGACGGTCAAAACGTGTTTTCATCCTTCGCTCATTGTTAATTGAGCTTTACTACATCCACGGATAGTTACGGGGGGTTTACGGGCCTGGTCACCCAGCCCACCAGTTAAAATCGGGGGGCGCGATTAATTAGGAGAAGGAGATTAATTAGATGAATTAAAACAGGACAACTCAGCAGGTCCGTAAAGTCTGTGAGGTGGGAGTCCGTGTGTGTAGCATTTTTGTTGTTAATTAGACATGCATGCACTAGAACCGACTTTAACCTCCTCCCTTCCACTTCCACAGTGCTATCTATGCCATAGTGGGCGGCTAGCTAAGCTTTGTAGACGCCCAAGCAAGGAAAACAATATAGTTCCAGTCCACGTCAAGCTTAACAGTACTACTCGCGTGAACTCCCCATAGCCAACCTTTGACTCCCAACCCTTCCCCTACCCTTTTTCTCTCGCCCGTTTTAAATCCCCACACCCCACACGCACAAACGCCGCGAAGAACCACGCGAACCGAACCCACGCACCACCAGGGAAGTGGAGAGAGGCGGCGAAAGACAAGAGAAAACGCAGCCGCCGCCTGGAAGAAAGCGTAGCGTGGGAGCAAGGAGCAGCAGCCGGCAGGCAATGGGCAACAGCATCGGCGGCCGGCGCAAGGGCGCCAAGGTGATGCAGCTGGACGGCACCGCCTTCAGGGTGAAGCCGCCGGCGTACGCGGGCGCGGTGCTGCGCGACCACCCGGGCTTCCAGCTGCTCGAGTCGGAGCAGGTCAAGCTGCTCGGCGTGCGCGCGCGCCCGCTCGAGAACGAGGCGTTGCTCCGCCCGGGCCGGCTCTACTTCCTCGTCGCGCTGCCGCGCCCCACCGTGCCCCCGCGCCGCGCCTGGTCCGGCGCGCTCCACGTCGGCGCGCGGGAGAGGCTCGAGTCGCTCATGCTCACGCGCCGCTCCACCTCAGACCTCTCCTTCCCGACCGCGCCGGCCTCCCCGATGTCCACCGCCTCCGAGGGCGGGCCGGTCCAGCTCAGGATGCGCCTGCCCAAGGCGCAGCTCGCCAAGCTTATGGGCGAGAGCCGGGACGCCGCTGAGGCGGCCGCTAAGATCATGCAGCTCTGCGCCGCCAACGGCGCTGTGACGCCGGAGCGGAGCCCGCGGTTCCTGCCGACGGCGGACTGGGGCACTGGTGGGCTCGCGCAGACGCCAGAGCGGAGCCCGCGGTTCGTGCCGACGCCGGACTGGGGCGCCGGCAGGTTCGCGCAGACCCCAGAGCGGAGTCCCAGGTTCGCCGTGACGCCCGAGTGGGGTGCCAGGTTCATGATGCAGACGCCGGAGAGGGGTGCAGAGATGGCGAAGACGCCGGATAGGTGGTCTGCTCTACCCCGCACGCCGGAGTATGCATCAGCGGACGTCAAGGCCAGCCGCAAGGAGGTAATGCACTGCTTCTTTAAAAAAGTTATTAAAAATATTACTCCATGCTATTAAGGCCTGAATCAAACAACTTGATTGCAATCTAAAATGATCACCGTATAAATTGGTCCTTTTATATTGCTTTTCGTTCATCTGCATTTAAAAAGAAAGTTTCATGGGAAGGGAAACAATGTTTTTTTTGCGAAATAAACAATGTTTTTTCTTTCAAGCAACGGTGGTATTTCATTACCCGGTCAAAAAAATAATGCGGAAACTTTCACCCAAAAGTATGTATTACAACTGTTTATTTTAACCAACACAATTTTTAATAATAAATTAACAATATATATCATATTTTATTTTTCAATACTCTGTTGAACATGCCTTTAAATGCTGTATGGATCTCTCTGTGATTTCATTCATGAATTCAAATGGGGTTCCCGCCCTCATGGTAGTCTAAAATTTTAAAATATATAATTTTTGTAAATGGTTCACACAGATTACCCAATAAAATTTCTTATGAAATTTATCTTCAACTAATTCATATATCATTATAATCTAATTAAAACATGGCGTGCAAATATTTTTCTCTGTTTCACTCGGTTGATGTAGGAATATGTAAACAAGCCATGGGTTTATCTCTTTATCGATTGTGAAAACAGAAAAAACTACAGAAATATTCCTACGCCATTGGATCCCTACGTGTCCAATGAGGCACCATCTAGAGCTGTTAATAGTGTTACCAATATTTTCCGCCGATGCAGACGTGTCTTAAGTACAGTAGCGTGTTTGAGGTTTTTCCTGACACGTTACTACGTTAGTTATTTGTTGGCGATCAATTCTAGGATTTGACTGGTTGAGTGATGATGCAAAATACAGCTGCTTGTCATACTCCTACTTGAATATCTGGAGGCATAAGACTATTCTCACTTTCTGGCTGCGGATTAAGCATAGCAGTAGCAGTCATAGATCTACCATTTGAAGATGTTTCGCATGCTGAAGTTTCAGAGCGAGTTCTCTGAATCTTAAATGTTGTCAACAGATATTTTAGCAGCCATTGTGATGCTCCTTCCACATTTCTAATAACTACTCTAGTGGAGCTGATCTACAGTCAGATTTGTAGAAAGTCTATGCGTACCAAGGATGATCTTAAATTTCCGTTTCAAAACGTTAGGCCTACCTGAATTATCCTATGGTAGCAGAAGAAACACGCCGAGCGTCACATGTCTGACCAAGTGTCCAGATCGAGAAAATTTCAGGGATCATAACGAGCCAAGTTGCTTGATCCGCTTTATGCCATTAGTGTAGCTCCGGCCGATTCTTTCGGGTCACCGTCACTAATGTTGCAACTTACTGGTTTGATTTATTGTTGAGCACCTCAAAGTCAAACCGGCAATCCAGACCATCAAACTAGCTTTAGGCAGCAGCAGGCAGCCGTTAGATGATGATATGATAACTATCTCACCGAAGTTTTCTCTAGGGTAACTATCGCATTGAAGATTTGAAGTTAAACCTTATCACCATGACAACATTAGCAATCGTTTTCTTTTGGTGCTAATTTTTCTCGCTCGAAGATAAGCAATAATACATCAGCAGAGCTTTTCATTAGGATATGCTTTGATTTTCTCTCTCACAAGTACGCTAAATTATTGTTGGCTTCGTCACGCGATCTTTGTTTCCTGCACTTGCTGTTCAAATCTTGGCTCCTATCGTTTTCGCGTAATGCGCGAACAGATTAGCGTTTGGCTTGAAACGAATTGTCCGTCGCTTTTGCTGACATCTTCTCCTGTGATTTCGTTTGTGGTGTTTCAGAAGCGAACGCGGTTCGTGGCCTTGCCGGATGAGATCATAGCATGATGACTTTCTCGTCCGCCTGAAGCGAGAGAGCTCATTACTGTCTGCAGCACCGCAAGCATGTTGATGGCCTCTTCAGATTCAGAGCGTGGACAGCTCACCCGTGGAACGATAGGGCTAGTGATTCATGGACAGAACTCCGCCTCGTGGAACGTCCAGAGGCTGCAAGAAGTGTTTATTTATCCCAATGGAAGTCGAGGTGATCAAGAGTACCCCGTCCCTATGGAGGCAAGGTGATTTTTGGGCATGCTTTTTTGACAAGAAAGGCACGTTCACCATTCATTCAGCGGATAATATGCTGGTGAGCACCAAAACCAAGCTCGGATACTAGGAGGTAAGAGAGGTTTGGGCGAATATGTGGCAATACTTTGGAGGCAACCCGACTCATTGGGGAATTCGCTCGTGGACTGCACCATGGCGAAGTGCGTATGGGTGCTTGTAGATGAAGACTAGATCATTGATGGTGTGCGTCACCGTGCCAGTCTATTGTACAGTGAATATATAAATACATGAAAAATATTCAATTTTGTCCAAACATAGACATCTATTTGTCGGTAATCAAGAGAAATATCAATGTACAAATTGGCTTTGGTATGACAATAAAACGGTGCACACTTAGTAAATATAGCTAATCGGTATCGTCCAGACCGATAATAAGCAGCAACACAAATATGAAATAAACATGTAACATTATTAGGAGGAGAGAAGAAAAGAATAATAACAACTTCGATGGCCGATAGTCGTTCATGTTTAATGCTATCATAGGAAGCCTAGATCTGAGAGAGATTGACCTCACGGGTAGGCAATACACTTGGGCAAATAAGTTACAGAATCCAACATATGAGAAGTTGGATAGAGTTTTGACGAGTATCGAATGGGAACAAAATTTTCCTCTGGTAATGGTGTGTGCGTTACAAAGAGGAATATCTGACAAACACACCCCTTCTTGTTGATTCCGATGATGTGGTGCATCATGGAAACAAAAACATCTACTCGTTCGAAATTGCGTGGTTCGAGAGAAAGGATTTCCTTGAGTTGATTGCAAGGGAATGAGCCTTAGAGCAAAGGGGTGCGTCGAATATCAAAAAGTGGCAATTTAAGATTAGACGACAGTTTTTGAGGGGTTGGGCTAAGATAATAGTGGTATATATAAGTAGCAGAAGGAGAGGTTGGTTAACGTCATTAACGAACTCGAGAATAACTCGCTCGACATTAATGAGCGGGTGGCTAAAAGAGAGGCTGAGGTCAGTTTGGCGAAGCTTCTCAGAGATGAAGAGATCAACTGGGCGCTTCGAGCTAAAGTGCGTCGCGTGGTTCAAGGGGATAATAATACACAATTTTTCCATATGATTGCCAATGGGAAACACTTGAACGGGACGAAGGTACAATTGTTGGCCATGATAATCTTAAGATATATATTACTAATTTTTATAAAAAGCTGTTTGGGGCCCAAGTAGAAAATTATGTCTGACTAAACGAGAGTTTAGTTGAGGATATACCACAACTGGGAGAAGATGAGAATGAGGTTCTTACTGCCCCTTTTTCAGAGAAGGAAGTGATTGAGGCTATTTGGCAAATGAAAATTAATAAATCACCTTGTCTGGAAGGTTTCGCAGTAGAATTCTATAAGAGGTGTTGGGATATTATTAAAGGCGACTTGATGCCAGAGGCAGAGTTAGGCTAATGCAAGGGTATGCAATGCATACCCAACATTTTTTTGCAAAAACAATTCAGTATAAGCTCCTATATGCGTTTATATAACATATGGCAGTGTAGTTGTACGTACAGGAGAAGAGAAATGAAGAGAATAACGATTCAGACCCACTTGGGCCTATATTGGGTTCTACTCGTTCCTAGGTAGTGCTACTGGGCCGTGTATTTCGAGGCAGAATGCTGCTCGATTTGACGAAGCCAAGGAGACAGCGTGCCTAGGAGCCTTCGACTCGACGATTTCGCTGATTCAACCGCCCGCTGCGCTGCATCAAGGAACTGGGGCACATCGCTGCGCCGCGTCCGCATGCCCACATCGGCCATCGGAAGCCGCCGCCAATCGATCTCGTTCCCGCATGTTCGCGGCTTCCATTGCAGGCTGCAGGGTTGCAGCGGCGCACACACATCTGCCATCTAGCAGGAAAGTCGGCAACGACAACGGCGTGGGCAGTTCTCCCATTGTCAGGTTGATTTTTGCGAGACAGTGAGTGTTTATTCTTGATTTGTCTGAATTGTTAGCTAAGAATAAAGGATTATCTTCATTCCCTGATTTTGAGTAAATTTGTAGTTCGGTTTGTATTGTCTGGCTATAAAATTTGTGAAGAAGTCCAACAAAAACAAGATGAATTTCAAGCTTCTTAGTTTCTGAATTATGAACATTCAAATCTGGAAGACTGCCCACCATTGCCACCATCACTATGTAACATGCATTTTTTTATAGGTGTGAAAAATGAAGAACAAGGGCGGTGATTTGAAGCGTTTGTGGCACAGAGCTGCTTCAATGGCCCGAAGATAAGTTCGACATTAACACCAACATTGCTATCTATCGACGTTGAAAACCAAGTTCAAGATCAACATCGGTATCATGAACTTTTTTATTTCTTATGTTGTTGTGAAGCAAAAAAAATTCACCACGCATACCCATGTCGGAAATCCTGGCTCCGCCACTGCTTGATGCCTATGTTCCATGATTTGTTTAGTGGTCACTTACAGCTTATTAAATTGAACTTTGGAACAATTACGTTGTTACCAAAGAAGAAAGAAGCGGTTCACATTGAGCAGTTCAGACCAATATGTCTGCTTAATGTGAGCTTCAAGATCTTCACAAAAGTTGGTACGAACCGTGTGACACAAATTGCTCATTCTGTGGTTCAGCCGACTCAAACAGCTGCCTTCATTCCTGGATGACACATACTTGAGGGGGTGGTCGTCCTCCATGAAACACTACATGAAATCCAGTCAAAGAAACTAGATGGAATAGTTTTTAAAGTGGATTTTAAAAAGGCTTATGATAAGCTAAAGTGGCGGCTCTTACAGCAAGCCTTGCGTATGAAAGGGTTCGATGCAGCTTGGAGGAAGCAGGTCGAATCTTTTGTACATGAAGGCAACGTTGGAATCAAGGTGGATGACGATATAGGTCAGTACTTCCAAACGCAAAAGAATCGAGACAGGGAGATCCGATGTCTCATATCCTTTTTAATGTTGTCGTCGATATGTTGGTCGCTCTCACTAATAGAGCGAAAGAGGACGGCCAGGTAGGTGGTCTTATCCCACATCTGGTGGACGGTGGGGTATCCATTCTACAATATGCAGATGACACCATTATTTTCATGAAACATGATCTAGCTAAGGTAAGAAACATGAAATTAGTTTTATGCCTTTTCGAACCACTGTCCGAACTGAAGATTAATTTCAATAAGAGTGAACTATTCTATTTTGGATGCGCCAAAGAAAAACAGGATAATTATAAATAGTTGTTTGGTTGCGAGCTAGGTTCTTTACCCTTCACAGACCTTGGGAATCCCAATTCATCATCAAAACTCACCAATAAAGAGTGGAAATGCATTGAAGATCGATTAAAAAATTGAGTTGCTGGAAGGGCAAACTCCTATCTTATGGAGGCCGGTTAGTCCTTATAAACTCGGTACTCATGAGTATGACGATGTTTCTCCTATCTTTCTTTGAGGTACCTGTAAAGGTACGAAAAAGATTGGATTTCTACCGATCTTGATTTTCTGGCAAATTGATGAAAACAAAACTAAGTATAGGTTGGCCAAATGGGACACTATTTGTAGACCGAAGGACCAAGATGGCTTGGGCATTGAGAATCTGGAAGTGAAAAATAGGTGCTTACTTAGCAAATGGCTTTACAGACTGGCGGTTGATGCGGCTTGAAACTGCGTCAGTATTTCCCCAAAGAGAAAGGGATGATGCAGTACAGCTATGGTCGGTATTTCCCTCAGTTATGAAACCAAGGTTATCAATCCAGTAGGAGAACCAAACAACACTATGTAAACGGTACCTGCACACAAAGAACAAATACTTGTAACTCGACGCGTAAGAGGGATTGTCTATCCCTCCACGGCAAAAAGATAGATTAAATTGTATGAGATTGGATAAATAGATCTAACAAGAACACAAAATAAAACAAATAACGAAAAAGTGCAGCAAGATATTTTTGGGTTTTTGAAAATATAGATCTGAAAACAATATGATAAAAGATAGACCCGGGGGTCGTAGATTTCAGTAGTGGCTTCTCTCGAGAAAATAGCATATGGTGGGTAAACCAATTACTGTTGGGCAATTGATAGAAGAACAGATAATTATGCCAATATCCAAGGCAATGATCATGTACATAAGCATCACATCCAAGATTAGTAGACCGACTCCTGCCTGCAGCTACTACTATTACTCCACACTCGACCGCTACCCAGCATGCATCTAGTGTATTAAGTTCATCGAGAAAGAGAGTAATGCAATAAGAACTATGACATGATGTGGACAAGATCTATTCATGTAGGAATAGACCCCATATTTTTATACTTAGTGGCAACGATACATACGTGCCTCGCTACCCCTTCTGTCACTGGGTGAGGACACCACAAGATCGAACCCATCACAAAGCACCTCTTCCCATTGCAAGAAAAATCGATCTAGTCGGCCTAACTAAACCAAAGATTCGGAGAAGAAATATGAGGCTATAAATAATCATGCATATAAGAGATCAAAGAAAACTCAAATAATATTCATGGATATAGATCTGATCATAGACTCGAACTTCATCGGATACCAACAAACACACCGCAAAAAGTCATTACATCAAATAGTTCTCCAAGAACATCGAGGAGAACATTGTATTGAGAATCAAAAAGAGAGAAGAAGCCATCTAGCTACTGCCTACGGACCCGTAGGTCTATAGTGAACTACTCACGCATCATCGGAGGAGCACCAATGAGGATGATGAACCCCTTCGTGATCATGTTCCCCTCCGGCAGAGTGCCGGAATAGGGTTCTAGATTGGATCTCATGGTTCTGGAACTTGCGGCGGCTGAAATTATGTTTCGATCGCTCCCCTAGGGTCTCTGAAATATCTGGGTATTTATAGAGCTGAGAGGCGGTGGATGAGAACCCCGTGGGCCCACAACCCATCAGGGCGCGCCTGGGCCTCCTGGCATGCCCTAGTGTCTTCTGGGCCCCACTGGCCTCCCTCTGGTGCTTCCTTGGCTCCCAAGTTGTCTTCTGGTCCCAATAAATCTCCAAAAAGTTTCGTTGCATTTGGACTCAGTTTGGTACTAATAGTTTGTGAAGTAAAAAACATGCAAAAAATAGCGACTAGCATTAGGCACTATGTCAACAGGTTAGTCCCAAAAAAGATATAAAGTTGCTATAAAATGATTGTAAAACATCCAAGAATGATAATATAATAGCATGGAACAATAAAAAAAATTATAGATACGTTGGAGATGTATCAGCATCCCCAAGCTTAATTCCTGCGCGTCCTCGAGTAGGTAAATGATAAAAACAGAATTTTTTATGTGGAATGCTGCCTAACATGGTCATCACATATCTTTTCTTTTGTACCATGGACATTTGGACTTTTAGATGGTTCAAAGCAATAGTCTATATTTGACATGAAGACTTCAATACTCAAGCATATCAACAAGCAACCATGTCTTTCAAAATATCAACACTAAAGAAAGTTATCCCTGGCCCATCATGCTCAATCATTGATCCATTCACGAAACACACTCGAATATTAGCTACATCCAATGCACAATTATGATCATAGTGCTCCCTAGTTGGTGCTTTATAAGAGAAGATGGAGACTCAAATAAAAATAAAAATTGCATAAAGTAAATAGATAGGCCCTTCGCAGAGGAAAGCAGAAATTTGTAGAGGTGCTAGAGCTCAAAGCAAAAATTGAGATTTTTTTGAGAGGTATGCTTTTCTTGTCAACGAAAACGACCGAGTAGTTCCCAATACTTTCCATGCTAGATATATCATAGGCGGTTCCCAAACATAAAATAAAGTTTATTTCTTTTTCTACCATTCTTTCACAATCCATGGCTAGCCGTATCCACGGGTGCCTTCATACCAACACTTTCCAAGGAATTTATTATTTGACAACATAAAGTAAATTTCTTTTTCATTTCGGGTCTGGGCATCCCTATTACCGCCGTACTCTCGTGCAATGACAAGTGAATAAACACTCTTCTTGAGAATAACACATCTAGCATGGAAAAATATTGGCCACCCCTGCCGCTTCATGAGCGGTACGGGCACACAAAAAGGAAATTTATTTTGAAAATTAGAGTTGCACATACGAATTTACTTAGAACGGCATGAAAATACCACATATAGGTAGATATGGTGGACTCATATGGCATAACTGGTTTAAGGATCTTGGATGCACAAGTAGTATTCCCACTTAGTGCAAATGGAGTCTAGCAAATAGATTGAGAAGCAACCAACCAAGAAACAAAAATTCTCATAAACGAGCATTAAGCATAACTAACACCGAATAATGCACCACAAGTAGGATGTAATTTCATTGCATAACTATTGACTTTCGTGCTTGCATAGGGAATCACAAACTTTAACACCAATATTCTTACTAAAGCATAATTACTCACCAACATGACTCGCATATTACTATCATCGTATCTCAAAACTATTACAATTAATCAAGTTTATTTTGTCCAATAATCTTCATGAAAGTTTTTATTATATCCCTCTTGAATATCTATCACTTTGGGACTAGTTTCATATACTGCCATTGCTTTTGACAAGCTCAAACAAATTTAAGTGAAGAACATGAGCATAAAGATTTTCATCTCTCAAAATAATATACGTGAAGCATGAGAGAATTTCTTCAAAAAATTACTAACTATCAAATAAATCTAAGTGAAGCATGAGAGTATTTCTTCATTTTTTTTTAAAGCACATCGTGCTAAAAAAGATATAAGTGAAGTACTAGAGCAACTCCATAGCTAATTTTTTTAAGTGAAGCACATAGTGCAATTCTAACAAATCATAGCATCATTATGGCTCTCTCAAATAGGTGTGTCTAGCAAGGATAATTGTGAAAAACTAAAAAGAAAAACAAGCAAAGACTCATATAATACAAGATGCTCCAAGCAAAACTCATGATATGTGACGAATAAAAATATAGCTCCAAGTAAAATTACCGATGGTTGTTAGAAGAAAGAGGGGATGCCTTCCGGGGCATCCCCAAGCTTAGTTGCTTGGTTCTCTTTGAATATTAACTTGGGTTCCATGGGCACCCCAAGCTTAGGCTCTTTTCACTCCTTATTCCTTCATCCATCGTGATCTCACCCAAAACTTGAAAACTTCAATCACACAAAACTTAACAAAACCTTCGTGGGATCTATTAGTATAATAAAGCAAATCACTACTCTAAGTACTGTTGCAAAGCCATTCATATTTTATTATTGCATTATACCTAATGTATTCCAACTTTACCATGGCTTATACCTCCCGCTACAATCCATAGATTCATCAAAACAAGCACACAATGCAACGAAAACAGAATCTGTCAAAAACAGAACAGTGTGTAGTAATCTGGACTTTGTCCATACTTTTGTAACTCCAAAATTTCTGAAAATTTAGGAAAACGTAGGCAATTTGTATATAAATCTTGTGTAAAAAAACCAGAATTTTATCGCGCTTCTATGATTTTTAACAATTCTGCTACTGGGCGCAAAAGTTTCTGTTTTTGAACAAGATCAAATCAACTATCACCCAACATGATTCCAAAGGCTTTTCTTGGCACAAAATCTAATTAAAATAGAAATAAAAAGAGAAAAAATTATTTTATTCATTGTGTTGCCTCCCAACAAGCGCTATCGTTTTATGCCCGTAGCTAGGCATTGATAATTTTAATGATGCTTGCATGAAAGACAAGAATTGAAGCACAAAGAGAGCATCATATAGCATGTGAAAATCACATTTAAGTCTAACATACTTCCTATCCATATGCATTTTATAAGCAAACAAATTATCAAAACAAGCAAAAACTAGCATATGCAAGAGAAGAATAAAACATTGACAATCTCAACATGAAGAGAGGTAATTTAGCAACATGAAAATTTCTACAACCATATTTCCCTCTCTCATAATAATTACATGTGGGATCATGATCAAATTCAACAGTACAACTATTACATAACATATTCTCAACATGATCCACACACATGCAAAGTTGACACTCTTCGAAAATAGTGGGATTATTATTACCTAAAGTTGACGCTCTTCCAAACCCACTTCCAATATTATTATTGCAAAATTTATTATCAATATAATATTCATCATGAGGCTTAAATAAATTTTCAAGATCATAAAAAACATTATCGCTAGGGATGGCAATGGGCACCCATTGCCCACATAACCGGCGGGTAAAAACCCTATTAGGGTAAAGGTATAAGACAAAAAATCACCCATGGGTATATAAATAGAAAAAAATTCAAACCTGTCGGGTAGAGTGGGTACGGGTATGTGAAACCATAACCCATACCCGCGTACCCATATACCACACAACATCTGTCAAGTGTTCCCTCACTATCATTTAGCTAATCTGACTTCCCATAAAATACATCTAAGCCCGTAGCCCACGTAGGCACATACACGGAAACGAATCCCATATCTCTCTCTCCCCGTGAATAACATGATTGGTGATTGGGTGAACGTGAATACATATATCTCTCTCCCCGTGAATAACATGATTGGTGACTGGGCGAACTTGAATACATGATCACCTCGAACAATCGGATACTGATCTGCTCCTCATCTCCTCGTCTCATCTCGTCTCCTCAGCCATCGTTAGTAACTGCCGCCAGCGCCTCAGCCGCTCGGACGCCATGGACCTTGGGAATTTGTATCACCGCTCATGAGAGAACGAGGACCGGGAGAAGAAGATGCAACTCCTGCTCACGCGAACTGAGCCATAGGGCAGCGACGACCACGACAAGTAGCATGGCACGACTACCCCAATCCCAAGACTAACCCTGGATGGTGCCACCCATCTCCGCCCGCCAGGAAAGGTCCAGGTCCTCGGCCGACATCAAGGTCCTTGACCTCCTGATTCGGGGACGGTACATCACCGTCGCAACACAACAACGTCGAGCCGTCCGCCTAGACCTAGCCTGCTTCACAATGGTCGATCCTCTGCTGCCATGATGCACAAGAACAAGAGCAAGGATATTTCGACTTGGTGAGTTTCAATTTTTTGTTTGATTTTATGAATATAAGCATTGATCTTATATTTTTTTGTATATAGATGATATGATGTATTTGTGATTTGTGCATACATTGGTTGCTGCACGATGTGGGTATTTTTACCCGTGAGTACCCATTTTACCCTGTCGGGTGATGGGTGTGGGGAAAAATTACACCCATTCACATGCATGAGTATGGGTGATGGGTAAGCTCAAGAGGGATGGGTAAGGGTATGTGGTAACTCCACCCGTACCCAAACCCGATGGGTGCTGAGGGAGTCCTGGACTAAGGGGTCCTCAGGCGTCTGTCCTGTTATCCATGGGCCGGACTGATGGGCTGTGAAGATACGAAGGCCGAAGACAATACCGGTGTTCGGATTGGACTCTACTTGGAGTGGAAGGCAAGCTAGGCGACCTATTACGAAGATTCCCTCCTATGTAACCGACCTCATGTAACCCTAGATCTCTCCGGTGTCTATATAAACCGGAGAGCATAGTCCGGATAGGACAGATTCATTACCATATACTCATAGGCTAGACTTTTAGGGTTTAGCCATTACGATCTCGTGGTAGATCAACTCTTGTAACACTCATATTCATCAAGATCAATCAAGCAGGAAGTAGGGTATTACCTCCATAGAGAGGGCCCGAACCTGGGTAAACATCGTGTCCCCCGTCTCCTGTTACCATCGATCCTAGACGCACAGTTTGGGACCCCCTACCCGAGATCCGCCGGTTTTGACACCGACATTGGTGCTTTCATTGAGAGTTCCACTGTGCCGTCGGCAAAGGACTCGATGGCCCCTTCGATCGTCAGTAATGGCGTGGTCCAGGGAGAAACCTTCCTCCCCGGACAGATCTTCGTATTCGGCGGCTTCGCACTGCGGGCCAACTCGCTTGGCCATCTGGAGCAGATCGATAGTTACGCCCCTGGCCACCAGGTCAGGTTCGGAAGCTTAAACTATGTCGCGGATATCCGTGGAGACTTGATCTTTGAGGGATTTGATACCGCGGCGATCGCTCCCCCTTTCTCCGATGAACATGACCTAAATCTGTCATCAGAGCACACCCATGAGATGGATCCTGTTGCTGCAACGGCCTCAGTACCAAAGCAGATCGCACCCTCCGAGGCGATAAAGTCTGCGGCATTGGAGCCCCACACGGACTCGACATCCTGCAATGCTTGCGTCAACGGAACCCCGGACTCGTTTCCGGCCGCACGTTCCGGACCGGATACACCTACGGACACCGAGCTGGATCGGTTGTCGATTTTCGAATTTAGCGCCGCGGACGTCTTCCAGCATTCGCCTTTGGATGACGTACTAAATTCTTTGAAAAACTTGTCCTTGGAGGAAGACTCACAGCCGAACTATGTTCGGTTCGAGCTAGAGGCGGACGAGGAGGAATTTTGCTTCTCACCCGCCACCCACTTCATAGCCACCGTCGACGACTTAACCGACGTGCTTGACTATGGCTCCGAAGACATCACCGGTATGGACGACGATGCCAACAATGAGCAAGGCCAAGACCCGCCATTTACTGGATGTTGGACGGCCACCTCTTCGTACGACGTATACATGGTTGATACACCCAAGGGATCTGGCGACGACAAAGAAGAGCCAGATAAGAATAAAACTTCCGAGACGCAGTCCAAGCGCCGGCGCCCCAAACGCCCGTTCTAAGCCTCGCCGCTCAAAGGACAGCAATACTGGTACCGAAGAAAATAGCACTCCGGGCGACGCCGAAAACAATGAAGACCCTGTCGGAGCTGCATCCAAACAGGAGGAACATGACGACAGGCAAGACAACCCTGATGAGCAGGCCATAGGAGATGACTCGGGGGACGATAGTTACCGTCCACCCTCCAAAGAGGAGACAAGCCTCGGCAACGAAGATTTCATCGTGCCTGAGGACCCTCTGGAGTAGGAGCGCTTTAAGCTTCAACTCATAGCCACTGCAAAGAGCCTGAAGAAGAAGCAACAACAGCTTCAAGCTAAACAAGATCTGCTCGTTGACAGATGGACTGACGTCCTTGACAGCGGAAGAATACGGCCTCAAGCACCCAACCAAGAGCTGCCCAAAACGCAGAGTGCTACCTCAATTCGATGAGGAGGCACCGGAGCACACATCTCCCCCGCGTAATGCGGAACGACCACCACGTGGTCGAGACAGGGCGGCCGACCGGCCACCACACGGTCGGGATAAAGCGGCAACTCATGCCGAACAGCAGACTGCCCAACCGCCCCGCAAAAATAAAGATAGAAGAATCCGGGGTCACATGTATGACCTCCGGCAGACCCTGCACAGTAGAGCAGGACATACAAGATCTATCTACGGATCATGAGAACGTGCCTCAAGGCATGAAGACGGCTACCTATTCGGACGTGACAAACCTAACCACGCCCGGTACGAATGCCGCAGACGAACTCCATCAGAGCTACGCCGCGACACGGCACGGTACAGAGGTGCCGCACACCCTCTCTGCTTTACAGACGAGGTACTGGATCACGAATTCCCCGAGGGATTCAAGCCCGTCAACATCAAATCATACGACGGCACAACCGATCCCGCAGTGTGGATCGAGGATTTCATCCTCCACATCCACATGGCTCGAGGAGATGATCTCCACGCCATTAAATACCTCCTACTCAAGCTCAAAGGGCCAGCTCGGCACTGGCTTAATAGCCTGCCTGAAAATTCTATCGGTAGCTGGGAGGACTTGGAAGAAGCTTTCCTAGACAACTTCCAAGGAACTTATGTCCGGCCACCAGATGCCGATGACTTAAGCCACATAGTTCAACAACCTGGAGAATCAGCCAGAAAATTCTGGACTAGGTTCCTAACCAAAAAGAACCAGATCGTTGACTGTCCGGACGCCGAGGCCTTAGCAGCCTTCAAACATAGCATCCGTGACGAATGGCTAGCACGCCACCTCGGCCAAGAAAAGCCGAAGTCCATGGCAGCCCTCACGGCACTCATGACCCGCTTTTGCGCGGGAGAGGACAGTTGGCTGGCCCGTAGTAACAACACAGACAGCGAGACAGGCTCCTCGGAGGCCAAGAATAGCACTGGTAAGCTTCGGCGCAACAGAAACAAACGCCAAAGCAATGGCGATAACACCGATGACACAACAGTTCATGCCGGATTCAGTGCTTCCAAGTCCGGCCAACGAAAGAAGCCCTATAAAAGGAGCAGTGGAAAACCATCCAGCTTGGACCGCATACTCGAGCGTCCTTGCCAAATACATGGCACCCCAGATAAACTGGCCAACCATACTAACAGAGATTGCCGGGTATTTAAACAAGCCAGCAAGGTAAATAGCAGAAACAAAGAAGGGGAATCGCAGAGCGAGGACGATGACGAAGAGCCCCAGCAGCCGAACACTGGGGGCAAAAGAAATTCCCCCTTGAAGTCAAAATGGTGAACATGATATACGCTACACATATCCCCAAAAAGGAGCGCAAACGCGCACTCAGGACGTCTACGCGGTAGAGCCCGTCACCCCGAAGTTTAATTCGTGGTCATCATTCCTGATCACCTTCGACCGCCAAGACCATCCGACTAGCATCCGGCACGGCGGTTCAGCCGCACTGGTCCTCGACCCAATCATCGATGGATTTCACCTGACTCGATTCCTAATGGACTGTGGTAGCAGCCTCAACCTGCTCTATCAGGATACAGTACGTAAAATGAGCATTGACCCCTCACGAGTCAAGCCCACGAAGACTACCTTTAAAGGAGTCATACCAGGTGTAGAGACCCGTTGTACGGGCTCAATAACGCTGGAGGTAGTGTTCGGTTCCCTGGATAACTTCCGAAGCGAAGAGCTAATCTTCGATATCGTCCCATTTCGCAGTGGCTATCACGCACTGCTCGGATGAACCGCATTTGCTACTTTCAACGCGGTGCCGCACTATGCTTATCTCAAACTCAATATGCCCGGTCCACGTGGTGTCATTACGGTAAACGGAAATACGGAACGCTCCCTCCATACAGAGGAGCACACCGCCGCGCTAGCAGCAGCAGTACAGAGTGGCCTTCTCAAGCAGCACCACAATCGGGCTGCCGAGCCCCTGGACATCATTAGGAGGGTCCGGCCTACACTCAGCAGGACAGCTCGGCTCGTCACAAGCCAAACTAGCAATTTGGCCCCCGTCCTAGCCCTAACGAGGCAATGGTGTTAGTACCACACGCATTTAAAACTACGCACTCGAAACCCCATGGGTACGGACGGAGACACAGCTCGCTCGCGATCCACAGTACGGCTTAATAGACCCTGGGATTCGCATGCTCCTGCTTTTTCTTTTTATGGGTTCTTCTTTTCTTTTTCAAGGTCTATACGGACGACCCGTTCGCAGAACACACCAAGGAGGCAACGAGCTATGGCGTACAAGGGAACCCCCAGGTGGTCTCTAATAAACGATTAGTATACTTGTTTTACATACCCGCATGCAGCTCGCCCATGGTTACGGCATGTTAAATAGCCTTACTTGCTTATCGCATTACTACTACAAAGTACGCCTCGACGTACTGACTACATCACAACAATGAATAAATGGTGGCGTCAGCTCATTACTTAATCTTTTCCGTTTCCTCACCTCAGTATCTATTACTCATCGCACACGTACATCATGGTACGTACTAGTACGCTAGGGGCTTCATTATACCCCGCATCACGGCAATAAAAGTCCGAACACTTTTTTAGTATAGTTCGGCACCCCGAACTTATAGCATTATATGCATCGGCTCCGAATCATGTCTTTGGTCAATAGTTGGGTTGCCCGGCTCCTGTGCTTACTACCTTACGTTCCGCTATATCGGCTAGGGTAGTAAAGGGAGAACTACTGCGATTGTGTCCCGGTTCTTCCGGATGAGCACCTCAGTAGAGAAAGCCGAAAACTGACTGTCATGATGTGGTGAGAGCCGGTCAGCTGTTCGTGAGGTTCCAAATCGTTGGAGATTTTTTTCGCTTCTTGCGAAGAATCGGTTGCCTTCCGAACACCAGGGGCTTCGCCAACTTTATTAATTGTCCAACCCCTATGGCTAAGTGGGGGCGGTAAAGGCCGCATAGTCTGATTTCCTTGTTCGCTGCGCTAAACACCTCCTTTAAGGACCAGAATGTGGAGTAAAGAGTGTTTAGATTTATCCCGAACACACCCGTACTATCTACGTGGGGGCAGAAGCCGACGACTGGTCATCCCCCAGATTAATAAACGGCCGCACAGGGGGTAAAATGTAAAATCATAAACATTATACTACATAACATCTTTGTTCCATATTACAGGGCAAGATAATACACATGTTCTTACGGGAATATAATATCCTTCAAACATTGCTCCGCCGCAAAACGGGACCCCTCCAGGACGCCATCAAAATAGTGCTCGGGTCGACGATGCTCCTTGCCCTCCGGCGGTCCTTCGATCATTAGCTTCTTGGCATCCAGCTTCGCCCAATGCGTCTTGACGCGGGCAAAAGCCATACGCGCACCTTCAATGCAGACCGACTGCTTCATGACTTCGAGCCGCGGACAGGCACTCACAAGCTGCTGCACAAGTCTGAAATAGCTGACAGGTGCAGGATCGGCAGGCCACAGCCGGACTATCAGGTCCTTCATGGCCAGCTCCGCCAGCCTGTGCAGCTCGACCAACTGCTTCAGCTGGTCGCTGAAGGGCACCCGGTGTTCGGATCCCAGATATTGGGACCAGAACAGCTTCTCTGTAGACATCCCTTCTTCAGCTCTATAATGCTCGGCCATGTCCGACACACTGAGCGGCAGACCTGAAAATGCCCCTGGAAAAACAAATACAGGACAAGTACAAGGGACGTTTTCTCTACATGCTTGCTCGGCATGGTGAAAGACTCACCCGCCGCAATTTTCTGGGTCACTTGAATCTCCTGGAGAGTGCTCTGGGCTTCGGCTCATGCATCCTGCGCGCTCTAGCGAGCCTTCGCCAATTCGGACTCCTGCGCCTTAAAATCGCGCTCCAAGGACTCAAATTTCTCTATCACACCCTGGAGCTGCTGCTGCGCCTCGCCAACCTGGGCCTCGTGCTTCTCGCACAAAGCGCGTTCCTTGGCCACTTTGTCCTCGGCCTCGGCTAGCGCCTTCTTAAGGGTTGCCACCTCGGTTGTGGCCCCTAATAAAATTTATGACACTTTCAGTCCGGTTGGACTATTCATTTTTTTAAATGCACCCACGGGTTACTGCATACCTTGGCTATCCTCCAATTGCTTCTTCACGCGGCCGAGCTCCTCCTCGGCCCGCTCCAATTTTTGCTTCAGTCCGGAGACCTCCGTAGCATGAGCAGTGGCAGCCTGCAGCGATACCTGCTTATTCACATAGACAACTCAATTCAGACTCCTGCGATTTTTTGATCCTCTGTTAGGCTTTTCTTCCCGAACACCAAACAGAGTATCAGGGGCTACTGTCTATACTGTTATATTTTTCCTATAATCACATTACTTACCTCAAAGCCTGTTACAAGGCTAGTGGAGGCTTCGGTCAGTCCGCTTTTAGCAAACTAAACCTTCTCTATTACCGTGTCCATAAGGACACGATGTTCATCCACGATAGAGGCGCCTCGCAGCGCCTCTAGCAGATTATCCGGTGCCTCTGGTTGGACAGAGGTCACCGGTGGGACAGGCACGCTCCCTCCTTGGGGGGAATGCCGTTCGCTGGACCCCAGAGCCGTATAGATTTCCGGAATGGTATCCGGCTGAGGTCCGAAGGGAACTCGAACCCCGTCACCAGTCTCCATGGGGGCTTTTTTCCCCCGTGTGTCCGGTGTCTGAGGAGTCATCCTGGGGCGTCACCCCGATGATCTCCGGAACCTTCCCCCCGCCTGGAAATGCATTTTTGGACACCACCTCGTCATCACCCCTGAGTGAGACGGAATGGGCAGGTGGCGGAGATATGCTAGCCATCTCCTCTGTGTCCAGCGAATCCTCTGTCGAGGATCGCGGGGAGTCACCGCGCGCGGGACTGCAATGACAAAAATTTACGATATGTCAATATTACAAACCAGGAAGGCCAGACTTTTGCGAATTCTGGTACTTACGAAGCAGCCCGAGGCTTGGTCCGGCGAGGTCGTTTCGGACTGCTGTTGACATCCCACGCAGAGTTATCCGCGAAGGAGCCTCTAACCCTTTTAGGCGCTTCCGCCTCCGGGCTTGTGGGGGCTGCTCTCTTCTTCCTCCCCGCTTCAGGTGGGGAGTCATTTTCTTCTTCCTCTTCATCGCTGTCGTCAGCGGACGAAGAGGAAGTCTCACTTTCGGACGTCTCGTCTGGAGTGCTTCTCCGGCAAAGGCCCTTCTTGGCCCCTTGGGCCGCCTTTTTAGCCGTCTTCTCCGGCACCTCATAGGGTGCAGGGAACAACATCTTCTCCAATAATGGAAATTCTTGGTCCTCGGCCAGCGGAGCCGGACAGCTGATCTCCTCGGCCAAATTAATCCAGGCCTGAAAATAGGGGGAGGAAGTTTAAATTTCCTCTCAAAATATGCTAGCAGGGGATGCTCCTTGAAAACATTAAAGGAACTGACCGGGTTGGGCTGGCGCTTTAAACTAAGCCCGCGGTCTTCGGTCGTAGGCGGTGGCGTCTCACCGGCCTTGAAGAGCACCTTCCAGATTTCTTCGTGCGTTGTGCCGACGAGCCCCAGTAGCGTCTGGTGCTTGGCCGGCTCGAACTCCCACAAATTACAAGATCGGCGTTGGCACGGAAGGACCCGACGAACAAGCATGACCTGGACCACGTTGACGAGCTTGATTTTCCTGTCTATCATGTTCTGGATGCACGTCTGGAGCCCAGTCAGCTCGTCCGAGGGACCCCAGGTTAGGCCCCTCTCTTGCCAGCAGGTGAGCCGCATCGGGATTCCAGATCGGAATTCGGGGGCCGCCAACCAGTTAGCATCGCGCGGCTCAGTGATGTAGAACCACCCCAATTGCCACCCCTTCACCGTCTCCGCAAACGAACCTTCGGGCCAGGTGACGTTGGGCATCTTGCCCACCATAGCGCCTCCGCATTCTGCTTGCTGGCCGCGCACAACTTTCGGCCTCACATTGAAGGTCTTCAGCCATAGGCCGAAGTGAGGCGGGATGCGGAGAAAAGCCTCACAGACGATGATAAACACCGAAATGTTGAGGATGAAGTTGGGGGCTAGGTCATGAAAATCCAGCCCGTAGTAAAACATCAACCCGCGGACGAATGGGTGAAGAGGGAACCCAAGCCCGCGGACGAAATGTGTAGGAACACAACCCTCTCGTGGGGCTCGGGAGTGGGGACGATCTGTCCCTTGGCCGGGAGTCGATGAGCGATCTCTTTGGCCAGATATCCGGCCTCCCGGAGCTCCTTGATGTCCTTCTTCTTGACGGAAGAGGCCATCCACTTACCTCCAGCTCCGGATCCGGACATCTTTGGAGTATTTTCTCGAACAAGAGAGAAGCTAAGGCTTGGGCGCTGGAGCTCAGGGACGGAAAGGCTGAGGAAGAGAAAGGGCGTGGGTGGAAGAAGGGAGTTCTTACCCCCTTATAGAGGCCGCGAATGTCAAACGCCTCCCTGCTCGCCTTAAACTCACCTATTCCCAAGGGCCGTGTAAACGACACGGTTGGGTTACCCATGCCCGCATTGATGAGAATCCCGCAATAGGGGGGGGGGCACGATCTCCGCTTCGACATGACGTGCCAGTAGCAACCGCGTTTGGAAACGTGGGATGGCAGAAGAAAAAGGTTCAAAATTGGGACCGGACGGGCGTGATATCGCGCTGCAGGGAGCTGTCAGCGGATGGAACTCGTGTAAAATATATATATTCTCTCCGCGGTTGTGCGTGGTGCTTAACAGGTCCGGATACAATCATCACGTCCGAAGACTACCTTGGAGTTCGGAAGAAGGGGAACCCGCCTTGCAATGCCGAAGACAATCTGCGCGCCGGACTCCTCGTCATTGAAGCCAGGTTCAGGGGCTACTGAGGGAGTCCTGGACTAAGGGGTCCTCGGGCGTCTGGCCTGTTATCCATGGGCCGGACTAATGGGCTGTGAAGATACGAAGGCCGAAGACAATACCCGTGTCCGGATTGGACTCTACTTGGCGTGGAAGGCAAGCTAGGCGACCTATTACGAAGATTCCCTCCTATGTAACCGACCTCATGTAACCCTAGATCTCTCCGGTGTCTATATAAACCGGAGAGCATAGTCCGGATAGGACAGATTCATTACCATATACTCATAGGCTAGACTTCTAGGGTTTAGCCATTACGATCTCGTGGTAGATCAACTCTTGTAACACTCATATTCATCAAGATCAATCAAGCAGGAAGTAGGGTATTACCATGTTGTCATCAATGCACCAAAAAGGGGGAGATTGAAAGTGCAAGTATCACTTAGATTATATTTTGGTGTGATGACAATGTGGTTAGTGGAACTAATGTTGGTTGCTAAAGTTTATCTCAGGACATTGGTTCCAAGGTGTCCATTGATGGAGGTGTGCGACCCCCCAGTCCAAAAATATCAAAGGCGTGGTTATCGGCGACTCGAAGGTTTTTCGTTTTGGTTCGATTTGAGTCGTAGGTAAAACCGCACTATCAAGAGGGGTCTTCGTGGAATTAGTGTCGTGTGGGAATGCCTCCAAGACAGATACACCAGCCCTCCTACACCTCCTCAGATATTCCACTTGTGGTGTGCTTTGCCGTGGTGTCTTGTGATGTTTTCATCAGAAATCTTCTGGACACCCCGTGTGCACGGGGTCTCTGACCCCCGTGCGCACGGGGTAGTCAGAATATTTCTGGACACCCCGTGCGCACGGGGCTGACTTGGCCCGTGCGCACGGGGTACCTCGAAACTCACTGGACACCCCGTGCGCATGGGGCTGACTTGGCCCGTGCGCACGGGGTACCTCGCATCTCACTGGACACCCCGTGTGCACGGGGCTGACTTGGCCCGTGCGCACGGGGTCCAACGGGCAGAAATCCCCTCCCGGCCAAGAACACTATAAAAGCCCCCTTCTTCCTCCTCCATCCCCTAACCCTAATGTCTTGTTGAGCTCCTCCATTGCTACACCCCATTTTGCTCACTACTCTCAATCCCTCCACCCAATCTCGTTGAAACTTTGGGGATTGGGAGAGCAAGACCCGATCTACACTTTGACCAAACCAAATCGCATTCCCCGCAACATTCATCCACCATGACTTGTTACTCTTGGAGCTTGGGCTCCTAGGCGGTTAGAGGTTCCTCCGGAAGCTTCCTTGCTTGTGGTGTGCTCCGGAGAAGTTTGTAAAGGTGTGGGGTCGCCTTCAAGACCAACCCCGAGTGATTCGAGGCTCATCCGTTGGGGGTGACTCGAAGGAGATTACGGTGAGCCTTCGGTGGCGTTCCGCAAGCTTTGGCTCCGGCACCGCTCCAAACGGAGAGTAGCTCTTCCCCAAGGAAGAGTGAACTTCGGGATAAAATCCTCGTCCTCGTCTCACTTGTGGTTAATCCTTCCCCGCACTTTACTTAGCCTTGTATGCTTGTTGGCTTGCTAATTAGTTTGTTGCCTAGCATACTTAGCTTAGAACTTGCTTGTCATATATGTTGTGTTCACCTAGTTGCATATCTAGTGAACCCTTTTTATCCGCTAAGCCTTAAAATTGACAAGAAAGAGTAAAATTTGTAGTCTCCTATTCACCCCCCCTCTAGTCGACTGTCTCGATCCTTTCAATTGGTATCAGAGCCTCGTGCTCTAATATAAGGTTTTACAACCTTAGAGGATATGGCCGATCTAGGGAATGAGGGAGGTGTCGCACCACTTGTGGAGGATGGTCAAAACCTCCCCCCCCCCACCGCGGCCGACGCACTTGTTGCTCCGGCCGTTGCTCCCGTCGCCCCCATTAACCCGGGTGCCCCGTTGACCGCGGCCGATATTCTTTCAATGTTTGCGGACCTCAAAACTTCTATGTTGAAAGAAGTTCGCTCCTCGGTCAAGGAGGAAATTGATGCTCGCTTAAAGCCCTCGACATCCGCCTCAAACTCATTTGATCCAAATGCGGTTCATGATGCGGATGATTCGAGAGAACCTCTTGCATCCCCGGCTCGCACTCAAGTTCCCAAGTACAATGCCGTGGAACCATTTTACTCACCACAACCCTTGCAACACCCTCGCATTAATCCTGTGGGGCCTCCGCCCCCTTTGAAAGCTAACGCGTTTGCTAAGTGGAAGCTAGATATGGAGTCTCATATTCGCAGTGCATCTACACAACTATGGTGGATTGTGGTCAATGGTTTCAACCCCAAGGATCCCATGAATCTCACTCCAAGAGAAGCAGTTGATGATCAACTCAATGCTACCGCCCACCACATGTTGCGCACCGCGGTGACCGATGACTATAGTGACTCCATTGCTCTCCTCAAGACCGCCAAGGAAATTTGGGATTGCCTTGAGGAGGCCCTCGAAGGTGATGAAGCAATTCGAAGATCTCGGTTGGCTTTGCTCAAGCAAGAAGTCAACCTATTTGTGAGAAATGAGGGTGAGTCCGCGGAAGAGGTATATCGAAGGTTGAAGTCTCTTGTGCTCAATTTGAGAACCTTTGGGTGCACTTGGGCGAATGATGATTTCATTAAGGACAAGTTCATTGATGCTATGGTTCTCACGGAACATACCATGGTGATGATGGTACATCAACGCCCGGACTATCAAAAGTTGACCGCGGCACAAGTTGTATCCACCTTCTCAACTCATGTTCTTTTGGAGACCAAGTCCAAGAAGACCTTTGCCATAGCTCAAGCCACCAAGAACTCAAATCTTGAATTGAAGGCCAAGAAAGTAGTTGCCCAACCCTCAAGGGATGAAGAAGTTGTTGAAGAGACTTGTGAGGAAGATGTTGACACCTCATGCCCGGCAAATGACTTTGCGGAAGACTTGGCTCTCTTGGTCAAGAAATATTCCGGGACCATGGCAAACAAAGGGAAGAATCTGCAAGGAAGATCGTTTGGACGAAGAAAATGCTACAATTGTGATAGCCCAAGTCATTTTGTGCATGATTGTCCTTATGAGAGACGTGAAGACAAGTCCGAGAAGCTTGTGCTCAAGAAGAAGAAGTTCACCAAGTTTTCCAAGAGGAAAGATGACAAGGCTCTTGTTCATGAGGAGTACATGTCCGGAGATGAAGATGACGGTGATGATGATTATGTGGGCACGGCCGCCATTGCCATGCATGCCACTACCTCCTCCTCCACCACCGGCCTCTTCGACTCTCCCAACGAGGACAAGGCATTCACTCATCATTGCCTCATGGCCAAAGAGGTAAAAACAAAGTCCAACTCTCAAAAACCCTTCATCCACACTCCCAATGTTTCATGTGAGATAGTGGAGGATGAGTGTGATGATGGTGTGGATAATGATGAGGAATCCTTGATGGCTTTCATGAACACTCTTCATGGTGAAGCTCGTGCTCGTTTTAGTGATCTCCTTAAATCACTCGCCGAACGCGATGATTTTATTGAGAACGTTGAAAACCTCCTCATAGAGGAAAAAGAGAGAGAGTCAAACTCCTCGAGCACGAGCTATATGAAGAGAGTGTCATGAGAGCATCACTTGAGGAAGCCTTGTCTTCTCATAAAATTGACTTCGTTAAAACCGATGATGCGTTGCAACTTGCTCTTGAGAACAACGATGCCCTTAAAGTAAGGGTTGAAAAGCTTCTAGTTGATCACACGAGACTTGTTGAGGAACATGAGCTCCTTGTGACTAGTTCCAAGGTTGTCAAAGGTGACCTCATTGCCCTCACCGAGTCGTATGCTCAACTTAAAGCTACAACCATTAAGGCTCTTACTTCCGTCCCTCATATTGATTTAAATGATGAATCTTGTACGACTAACTTTGCTCATGATTGCACCTCTCTCCAAGAGGAGAATAAGAAGTTAAAAGCCCAAATTGAGAAAGGGCTTGTGTCGTGCATTCAAGGGGAGAAAAACCTCAATGACCTCTTGAGCAACCAAAAGGAGTGTGTTGCCAAGGAGGGAATTGGGTTTGACCCCTCTTCTAAGAAGAAGAAGACCAAGAAGAAGAGCAACAAAAAGAAGATCGGTCCTACTTCTCCTCCCCAACAAAAGATAACATTTGTTCATGAAGGACACAAGGAGAAGGAGAAGGAAAAAGGGAATGTCGGGGATGGCAAGGTCACTTGGGACAAGGCCATTCCCAAAGAGTTTGCCGGCAAGAACAACCCATCTTATGTCCTCATGAGAGGAAATGATGGTCATACCTTTGCTAAATTTGTTGGCACTAACTATGATGATTATGCTTGGACTATTTGGGTTCCTAAGACCCTTATTGCTAACTCTCTAGGACCCATTGCAAAATGGGGACCTAAAATCAAAGCTTGATTCTTGTAGGACTATACCTCCGGTGGAACACAATGGGTGATCGATAGTGGTTGCACCAATCATATGACCAGAGAGAGGGAGATGCTTGTGGAGTTCATTGATTCGGTCAAGGCCACTTCAAATCTCTTTTGGTGACAATAGCAAGGGCAAGGTATTGGGTTTGGGCAAGGTGGTAATCTCTAGTGATGCATCACTTAAGAATGTCATGCTTGTTCAATCTCTTCACTACAATTTACTTTCTACAATTCAATTGGCTCGTGCCGGTTATGATTCTCATTTCGGTGAATTTCATGTGACCGTCTTTAAGAGAAGCAATCTCAAAGTGGTCTTTGTTGGGCATGTTGAAGACAACCTTTACGTGGTTGATTTCTCAAATGAGAAAACTTATCTTGCAACATGTCTAATGGCCAAGGCCGACGTGGGGTGGCTTTGGCATCGCCGGCTAGCGCACGTTGGCATGAGAAATTTACAAGCTCTCTTAAAGGGGGAGCACATCCTTGGACTAACCAATGTGTCTTTTGCCAAAGATCGTCCTTGTAGTGCGTGCATTACCGGAAAACTTCATGAAAAAGCTCATAAGGTGTCAACTATCATTACCACTTTGAGGCCTCTCGAGCTGATTCACTTGGATCTCTTTGGGCCTCCATCTTATGATAGTTTGGGAGGGAGGAGGTATTGCCTTGTCATTGTCGATGACTATACAAGATATACATGGGTGTTCTTCCTCAAGACTAAAGATGAAACTCAAGACACGTTCATCAACTTTGCCAAAGAAGCTCAACGTCAACATAATTGTGAGATCAAGCCAATTCGAAGTGACAACGGCACCGAGTTCAAAAATTACACTATGAATGAGTTCTTGAGCGATGAGGGGATCAAGCATCAATATGCCGCGCCATACACTCCCGAACAAAATGGTGTTGCGGAAAGGAAGAACCGGACTCTCATTGAGATGGCAAGGACCATGCTTGACGAGTACAAGTCTCCATACAAGCTTTGGGCCGAAGCCATCAACACCGGGTGCCATGCTACAAACCGGCTTTATCTTCGTAAGCTCAAGAACAAGACTCCCTATGAATTCCTAATCGGGAGAAAGCCTAACGTCAAATACTTTCGAGTATTCGGTTGTAAGTGTTTCATTCTAAATAAGAAATCCCGTTTAGCTAAGTTTGCGCCTAAAACTTATGAGGGCATATTTGTTGGATATGCATCAAACTCGCATGCTTACCGTGTTCTCAACAAATCCACCGGATGTATTGAGGAAACGGTAAATGTGGAGTTTGATGAAGATAATGGTTCCCGTGCAGAGCAAATTGTTCCTAGTGTTGTAGGTGATGAGGCTCCTTCACAAGCTATAAGGACTATGGGGATAGGCCACATTCGTCCACGAGAAACACCCCAAGTCCAAGTAGAAGAAGAAGGAGTAAGAGCCCCTCTTGTGGATTCTCCACAAGGGAAGTCATCACCGCCACCACAAGGTCAAGATGCTATGGAAAATCATGAACCTATCCAAGAACAAGATCAAGTCCCTCATGTTCCCGAGCAAGATCAAGGGCAAGCCCAACCAAATGACGAAGAACCAATCCGTGAGGCCCAAGGTCAAGCTCTTGATCAAGATCAAGATCAAGATCAGTCCCAACCTCAAGTGTCTTCCACATCATCACATCCAAGTGATCAAGAACTAGAGGTTGTGAAGAGAAGGGTGTCTCCAAGGCCAAAGCATTCTCAAGGTCAAGCTTCTTCCACAAGTTCAAAACCAAGTGAAGAAGAGCTTACGCTCAAAGTGCAAAAAGCGGCCGCCAAGTTAAAGCATCTTCAACATCTCACCGACAACATTTATGGAAGCATCAACAAAGGGGTAACTACTCGTAGACGTTTGGCAAACTTTTGTGAACATCACTCGTTTGTCTCTTGTGTTGAGCCCCTTAAGGTTGAAGATGCACTTGACGACCCGGATTGGGTAAATGCCATGCATGAAGAACTCAACAACTTCACCCGCAACAAAGTATGGACTCTTGTGAAGAGACCCAAAGAACATCATAATGTCATTGGAACAAAGTGGATCTTTAAGAACAAACAAGATGAGCATGGACAAGTCACTAGAAACAAGGCAAGGTTAGTGGCACAAGGGTTCACCCAAGTTGAAGGTTTGGACTTCGGTGAAACCTTTGCCCCCGTTGCCCGTCTTGAGTCCATTCGTATCTTGCTTGCATATGCTTCACATCATGATTTCAAATTGTATCAAATGGATGTGAAGAGTGCATTTCTTAATGGTCCTCTTAAGGAGTTGGTGTATGTCAAACAACCTCCCGGTTTCTAAACCTCGATCACCCCTCTCACGTTTATGAACTCCATAGGGCGCTCTATGGACTTAAACAAGCACCTCGTGCTTGGTATGATCACCTTACGACGTTCTTAAGCGAGAAGGGGTTCCAGATCGGGTTAATAGATTCCACTCTCTTCACGAAGAGGGTAAAAGGATAATTGTTTGTGTGCCAAATATATGTTGATGATATTATTTTTGGTTCCACTAACCATGCTATTAACGTTGAGTTTGAGAATCTTATGACCAAGGAATTTGCCATGAGCATGATGGGAGAGTTGAAGTTTTTCCTCGGATTTCAAGTGAAGCAATTGAGAGGAGGAACCTTCATCAACCAAGCACTTTATATTCAAGACATTCTCAAGAGATTCAAAATGCAAGATGTCAAGCCCATGAAGACGCCCATGCCCACAAATGGCCAACTTAATCTTGATCCCAATGGTAAAGATGTGTATCAAAAGGTATATCGCTCTATGATCGGTTCTTTGCTTTACCTTTGTGCATCTAGGCCGGATATTATGTTGAGTGTATGTATGTGTGCAAGATTTCAATCCGCTCCCAAGGAGAGCCATTTTTCGGCAGTGAAAAGAATCCTTTGATATTTGGTTCATACCCCAAACTTGGGCCTTTGGTACCCCAAAGGAGCAACTTTCAAGCTATTAGGATATTCGGATTCGGATTGGGCCGGAGACAAGGTAGACCGCAAGTCCACTTTCGGGTCTTGTCAATTCCTAGGGAGGTCATTGGTAAGTTGGTCTTCAAAGAAGCAGAATTGTGTGTCCCTTTCAACCGCCGAGGCCGAGTACATTGCTGCAGGAAGTTGTTGTGCACAATTATTATGGATGAGGCAAACTTTGATGGATTATGGTGTCAAATGTGACAAAGTGCCTCTATTTTGTGACAATGAAAGTGCAATCAAGATCGCCGACAATCCAGTGCAACATAGCCGAACCAAACATATCGAGATTCGTCATCACTTCATTCGAGATCATGTGGCCAAGGGAGACATTGATTTATTCCATGTCAACACCGAGAAGCAACTTGCCGACATTTTTACCAAGCCACTTGATGAAGCAAGATTCCGCGAGTTAAGGCATGAGCTGAATATCGTGGATATAAGTAACTTGGATTGAGGTTCTTGCATACACACACATACTCTACTAGTATCTTGTTTTAGATGTAGGCACCTAAGTAGGGGGAGCTAGCTCAACTAATGAGCTATCTTATCCTACTAGTGCATAAATTGATCAAAATCTTTCACATTAGCCATTTGAAGATGGCATTTGTGCTTCAAAGATGAGTATTGGTCTTGGACCCAAGGTTCATATCTTCGCGGTGCCATACCAAACAAACTCAAACATGGTGGCTTCGGCCACCGCCCTCCGTTGGAGGTTGGATCGTTTTTGTCTTTTGTTTGTGTGGTTCTTCTTGTCCTTGTGTTCGTGTTTCCGTGAGTGTGTGTTTTCTCGAGTCTCTTCCAGTGCAAGTGCTACACATACTCCTTTCTAGTAGTGTTGGATTTCCTCTGCGACGTGTTCAGAAGTGAGGCGGGAATGCTCTTTGGGGTCTTGGTAAGAATTTGCATTCAGCCATAACCCAACAAGCTTCCTCCTGTCAAAATCCTCTGGATACCCCGTGCCCACGGCCCTTGTACCGTGCGCACGGGCCCCCGTGCGCACGGGGCCTTTAGCCCGTGCACACGGGGTCTGCGGTTTCTGGCCCTGAAGAGGTGGGACATGGGGGGTTTGGGTTCTTTCCCACCCAGTCGCCCCCTCCACGCCCCAGATCACCTCCAGGCCGCCGCTGTCGCCTCCTTGTCGCCGGTGCTCCTCCGTGCGCCGTGGGACTTCGCTGCTCCGTGGAGATCTTCCGGGATGGGGTCCTCCTCTGGTATCTCCCTCCCCTTGTTCTTCTTTTTCCTCCTTTGGATCCATTTTAGTCTAGGGTTTCCTCCTCTACTAGTCTAGGCCAGTCATTCCCGTGTGGTAGACTAGGGGCGGATGGGCATTACTGTGGCAGTTCTCCCTGCCGCACTCACTCCCGGATTTCGATCTGGAAGTGGTTGCCGCTGGGCGAACCCCGTGTCCACGGGCCTTGTACCGTGCGCACGGGGCCCCCGTGTCCACGGGCCTTGTACCGTGCGCACGGGACCCCGTGTCCACAGTGGTCAGACCCCCGTGTGCACGGGGTACACAATGGTGCCAGTCCTCCTTCTTCTCTGTCTTCCATTCCTCGCCAGCTTCTCGAGCACTTGTACTTATTTGTGTCTCTCGTGTTTGTTGTGCTTTGTTGCTGTTGTGTTTCAGACTCTGCTGACAAGAGGTCCGAGCTCCGTCGCAAGCGCACCAAGGCAGGTTCCAGGGAATTCTCTTTGGCTCCTCGTCAGCCGTCCGAAGGAAGCGGTCAGGGCTCTGAGATGGGCCGTGTTCGCCGTACCGCCTCCAAGCAGCCAGTGATTGAAGCCTCCGAGGATTCAGAAGAGGAGTATGATTCGCAGGAAGATGCTCACTATGAGAACCCCGCAGATGCAGAGATAGAAGATGAGGATGATTCTGCTGATGATGTTGATGAGGAGGAAGGAGAGGAACATGTGCTCCCAGGAGGTCGGAATGTCAAGAATCTACCTCTCTCTAAGTGGACCAAGCCAGAGCTTTGGGCTTGCAGGCAGGATTTCCCCTATGTGCCAAACACTGATGCAGGGGTTGACCCAAGATTCAAGAATGATTTTCAACACCGGGCGTTCTCTGAGCTGATCATGACCAAGAAAAACAAGTTTGCCCCCCACAAGCAAATCAATGTGGAGGCTCTTCGGGACAATGATCATACCTATCCCGGTGTGTATAGTGCTCTTGGGAGGCTTGGCTTGATCCCGTTCGTCGCCTTCCACCATCCGTTCAGTGAAGATCTTGTGATGCAGTTCTTTGCCACCGTATACTTCCACAGTGATGAGGCTCGCACTATGACTTGGATGTCTGGCACATATGAGTGTGAGGCCTCCATGGCCAAGTTCTCTGACATCATTCCGTATCGGTTCTTTGCTGAGGAGCATCCTGAGTATGGCCGTGTTCGTGAGACAGGTAGAGACAAGGATGAGATTGCTTTTGCTTACAAGCCAGACAAGGCCTTCACCACCGGTTCTATCAAACATTTGAAGCCAACCTATGATACTATGTGTCACATTCTTAGGTACACGCTTAATCCTAAGACCGGGGACTCTCACAATCTGAGGAGCTCCATGTTGGATATCTTTGTCTACCTTCATAACAAGAAGAAAGTGGATGTTCTGGACTTCATGTTCTTTGAGATCAGGCAGTGTGTTCAGGAGAACAAGTCATGCATCTATGCTCCGTTCATACAAGCTTTGATTGAGTCCGTCTGTCCCGCCAGGTACATTGCCAAGTACCGCACCTTCTTTCTGAAGCGTGATTCCAACTGGCTTCCGGCTGCTCCTCCACCATATGTGCCTCCCAAGAAGGGGCGCAACCCCAGGCCTGAGGATCGTGCTACCTACACTGAGGGATGTTCATCCTATGTGCGGATTCCGCGTAGCAAAGGGAAGCAAGTTGCTACTGATGCCAGTTTCACCAGAGAGGAGAAGAAGTCTCTTCTGAAGACCGTGAGCAACATGTTCAAAATGTGTCAGTCCATTCAGCACCGTCAGGTCAAGGAGATCAACAAGGGCAAGCTGGTGAGGCGTCAGGAGAAGGCTGAGCGTGCTGCAGCTGGTGAGGAGGTTGGTCCAGGGTCCGAGGACATCGACAGTGTGGCCACAGCTCGTTCTTTTCCCTTGGGGGGATGGCACTTTGATGACGATTATGATGCTTCGAGCACACCTCCTCTTGTCTAGAGTCTCGTTAGCATCGCCTTTTCCCTTTTTTTTTGTCTTGATGACAAAGGGGGAGAAGTGTTCTATTAGGGGCGTTTGAAGTTGGTTTCAGTTGGGTGAGATCTCAAGGCCTCGTTTCTCGTTTGCTTTGGTTGTGTTTATTTGGCTCGAGATACTCTTATTTACTTGCTTTCGCGGTGTGGTCGTGAGCTACCTAGTCTATGTGAGAGACTATCTACTTTATGGAATTTATCTATGCTTATGTTGATATATCTTGTGGAGTATGATCAAGCTTCTATATGTTAGTCTCACGTTTTCTGCTCACCACACTTGCATGTGATCTAGGCACCGTGTTGGGTTTTATTATGTTGATCACATGCCTTGACAATGTGGATCTAGGGGGAGCCTCATATGTGTGTGCTTGATGCATAATCAAGCATTTTTTCCTTGCACATATATAGGGGGAGCTCCTTTGATCAACTATTGTTGCATGGCTGTTTACTTAAGTTGTATCCTATATGCCATGTCCTAACCATGTTGTCATCAATGCACCAAAAAGGGGGAGATTGAAAGTGCAAGTATCACTTAGATTATATTTTGGTGTGATGACAATGTGGTTAGTGGAACTAATGTTGGTTGCTAAAGTTTATCTCAGGACATTGGTTCCAAGGTGTCCATTTGTAACATCCCAAATTTTCATCATCATTTGCATATCATGTTTTGTGCATTTTGGCAAATCCTCGATAAATCCTAAGCAACTCAAGGACCCTCGGAGAGAGTTGGGGATTTTCTTGAATTTTCTTATTTGATTTTCCAACGAGGATTTTGGTTTTTGATTATTTTTCTCTCCGGAAGAATATTTCATTTTAAAATAAACGAGAGGAGAAAATATGACTTCTCCAAAAACATTGAAATACTGGAGGAAAAATGTTAAAAACATTATTTGGAATTTATTGGATTTTATTTGCAATTTTTATTGCATTTAAAAATATGCATGTTTTCAAAATATTTAGTTTTGATTTTAAAAATGTTCACCCTATTCTAGATTTTCTAACTAGACGGGGAAAATTTATTTCGTATTTTTCTGATTTTTATTTATTTTTCTACGCAATATTTTCCGCGGAACATATTTAAAAAAAAATTTACGCGCTTGCCCGACTGGGCCGAGGCCCAGCCGAAGCCAGGCAGGCCCGCCCGTGCTCTCCTTCTTCCCTACGCCGCCGGAGTCCGCCAGGAGCACGAAGCCGCCGCCGCCTCGGGCTTTGCCCCTTCCCCAAGCCCTCTAGCCCCCTACCTATATATAGCACCCCCCTCCGTTTTCGCCGCCACCATCGCCGGAGAAGCCGCCGCCGCCGCCCCGCATCTAGCCGCCCGCCGCCGCCCGCCGTTCGCCCCGCCCCTCGCCGCCGGGAGCGCCGGAGCCCCGCACCCTCGCCCGCCGGAGCCGCCGCCCTAGCCCCGCTGCCCCGCCGCCGACCCCGCCCACCGGAGCCCCTCGCCGGAGCGAGCCCCGTCGAGGTACTGCCGTTCGTGTTGACCGGTTTTTCTGAAAAAAAAACCTTTTGTTTAAAAAAAAACCCTAGATCGGTTTTTTTTCGGTTTTCTTATTTTACGAGCGTTCACCGAACCGTTCGTTTTAACGAACGCGTTCGTCGGTTTTTCTCTGTTAACGAACGTCCGTTATTTAACCGTTCGTCCGTTTTTCTTTTTCGACGGATTTTCTCGTTATTTTCTCAGATTCGATTTCTGATCGAAACTTCGAATCTGTTTAACTTTTCGCTCGTTTATCGGAATCAGGTGATTCAAGCGCCTAGAGTTTCGTCTCAAAATTCTCTTTCCGTTAACCTACTCAAACAAGTTTTTGCTACAGTAAAATTTGACCTAGATCCAGATTAGCAAACGAAGTTTATTTTTTCCGCCGTTTGACTTTCGTTGCTTCTTTCGAGTTGATTCTTTTTGCAAACCGGAGTTCTTAAGTTTAACTTTCTGGTTGGATCTTTCATTCGAGTTTTACCTGTGCATTAGCTGAGTACTGATTGTATGCTTGTTTGTTTGCGATAGAATACCCGGAGTGTGCCGCTTGTTACTTCGACTCGCTAGGTTTTGCGGATCATCAGCAAGGCAAGTAACACTTTGATCATACCTCGTTCATACCCAGTTTTATTGCATTAGATCTGTTTTCCTCAAACACATTGCATGTTTAGGATCTAATTAAACTGTGGGTATTGGGAAGTAGTTGAGGTAGTACCTATTACCTGTTTACTATGAAACCCTTGGGAGTTACTTCTACGTTGCTTTTATTATTGCCATGCTATGCGTAGACGTGGTTTGGGTTTGAGAGATATTCATGACAGATGTGAGATTGTTAATAATGGTTCAACTTAAGGTGGCAACTAAAACTCACATCTGGGTGGATTGAGGCACCTGGAGAACCCAGTGTTGTCTGTATGTATAAGGTCCGCCACCCAGGCTCAAAGGGATCATAAGATTATTCATGCTAGAAACTTCCGTGTGCAGCCGCAAGCTATTATGGGCTCTAGCATAGCTGAGTAGGTTACAGGATCTCTTGAAGAGGTGGACTAGCAGATGTAGGGGAAAGTAGGTGTACCGGTCCATCCAGAGTAGAGAGTGACTGTTTCTGAAAGACTGTGTCTCGGTCATCCGTTTCTCAAACAGCATGCAGTGCGAGAATCAAGCGGAGGCGATCGAGTCTTGTGGGGAAAAGTGCACAAACCTCTGCAGAGTGTACAAACTGATCATGATTAGCCGTGTCCCCGGTTATGGACAACTTGAGTATCTAGTACCTGGATTATCATTTGAATCTCATCACCGTGATACTTATAATTAATTTTGTTGGGTTAATGATGTTACTTAATTGGGATTGAGTTGGAGGTACCTTCTCAATGTTTCAACCACCATGATAGTTAAATAAAATTTATTCCTTTGTAGTAGGATAAAATTGGCTTTTCGCAAAACTGTAACCATAGAGCCTTTCCACCAGCCATATATGCATATAGTATAGCCTTATCATTGTTCATTGCTCTCTATGTGTTGCTTTGCCAGCATATTCTATGTGCTGACCCGTTTTCGGGCTGCAACGTTTCATGTTGTAGACTTTTCAGACGACGAGTAAGGTGCATTAGGTCGTGGTCTTATACTCAGTGATGCCGCTGGAGTTGATGGACTCACTTATCTTCCAAGTCTTCCGCTGTTATCGTTTTTAGATGGCCTTAAGCCATGTTTTCATACTTAATCTCTTCGGAGATATTCGATGTAATAAGTGTGTGATTGCTACTCTGTTATAAATCCTCCATTTGTACTGTGCGTGTCAGCATTACTGATCCAGGGATGACACTGGTGCACAGCAGCACAGGCCATTTGAGGTCTGGTCGCTACAAAGTTGGTATCAGAGCACACGCTGACTGTAGGACACGACCACTAAGCTTAAGCCCTAGAAAACTTCTCTCTTCTCATTTCTGACCCCTCTCCACTTTCTACTCTTTTAGGAATGGCGAATGCAAGGAGCAAGTTCATGCAACCAGATGAAGACACGCCATTTGGACGACACTTGAAGGAACTCACCAAGTACTTGAACATAGGAATACCAAGCGTCACCGGAACCTACAACGCTACATTACCTGAAGAGGAGAGCTGGAAGATTCAAGTTATCATTCCAGGAAGGATGTTTGCGCCAATTACGGAACCCATGAGATTGGTTTTCGAAGCACCAACTTGGAGTTTAGGGAAGAGCATGGCCGCACACATCGCCATGGGACGCATTGGAGAAGTCTATCACCAGGAGCTTAAGGATACAATTTATCAAATTTGTGGACATCGAGACGCGCAATGGGAGATGATCAAGACCAAGAAGGATGGATCAATTGCAGCTTTCATCCAGGAGCAGAACCAACATATTCGACGCCAGGAGAACCAGATATGCACGGACAAGGAAGAACTGAAGAAGGCATTCACGAAGATCAAGGAACTCCAAGAAGAACTCAAGGCTACCCGCGAAGATTATTTGGAGGAAATCAACGCACTAGTCGGGAAGATTGACGACCTGGAGAATAAGATTGGATCATTCGTGGGAAATCCAGTGCCAAAAGCAGAAGTCGACGAATGCACTTGTCCGGAAAACTACATCATCATCGACGACACCGACTCGGAACCAAGTGAAGGCGAATGGATTGATGAAGCTGGAGCAGACATCATGGAGTCTTCAACGGATCAGAATTTTTAGTAGACTACCATATCAGTAGTAGTTTTCCCCCATTTAGTAGTATAGCTCAAGCACTTTGTAACGCTAGTTAGATCGATTGTTTTGCCTTGTTTGAATTGATTGAGTGATATTGATTGAATTTGTCTCATGAGCATATGGGTAGTGTTTCTCTCTAGACCTCTTTCTATTCTTAATTCTCATCTTTTCTAAACCTATCAGATGCCTCCGAGACGCGACACCGGATTTGTTTTCCCGCCAGAGATCACCCAGTTGATTCAGCAACAGAATGCCCTGATGCAAGTGTTAGTTCAGAACCAAGGCAACAACAACAACAACAACCCACCGCCACCACCACCTGTAGACCACTTAGCCCGTTTCTTAAGGCTAAACCCGCCGGTGTTTTCCAGTAGCACCGAGCCGATTGTAGCAGATGATTGGCTCCGCAAAGTTGGAAGGGAGTTGACCACTGCAGGATGCACAGATGCGGAAAGAGTGCGTTTTGCCGCACATCAGCTTGATGGACCCGCAGCATCATGGTGGGAGAATTATACAGCCACGCACCCTATTGACACTGTCACATGGGACCAGTTTCAGCAAGCTTTCCGTACAGCTCATGTTTCAGCAGGAGCTATGGCTATTAAGAAGCGTGAGTTTCACAACCTACGCCAAGGAGGACGCACCGTAGGCCAGTATGTGGAGGAATTCAGTAAGTTAGCACGTTATGCACCAGATGACGTTGCTACGGATGCTGCCAAGCAGGAGAAGTTTCTGGAAGGATTGAATGATGAGCTGAGTATGCAGTTGATGGTAGCAACTTTCAACAACTACCAGGAGCTGGTAGATAGAGCTCTCATGATTGAAGGGAAGCAACAGCAGATTGAAAACCGCAAGAGGAAGTATGGACAAGGGAAGTACAATTCTGGAGCCCAGCAGAAGCCACGATTTACCCCAAAGCCGGGAGGACAGTTTCAACATACCCATGGAGGAGGTAGTTCGCACAACCATAATGGCTCCAAGAATGGTAATGGGAATGGAGGAGGAAACGGACAGAACCGCACCAACCCATCTACCCCAACCAAGAGAGATCTAAGTCACATTACTTGTTTCAAGTGCCAGAAGACGGGACATTACGCTACCGATTGTCCCGAAGCCCAAAATGGAAATGGCAATGGAAGCTCTGGGAAGAAGCCGAACCCATTCAAAAAAGGACATGTGAACCACGTGAGCGTGGAGGAGATTGAAGCTCAGCCTGATGCAGTAATAGGTAAGTTTTTGGTTAAGTCATTTACTGCAACTGTTCTTTTCGATACTGGTGCATCGCATTCATACATATCAAGGGGATTCGTAAACAAGTTTAAGATGTCCACCCAAGTTCTCAAAAGCCCCATGTTAGTAACCTCGCCAGGAGCGGAGTATATGGCCACCCAAGGATGTTTTAAGATACCGTTGGCCATTGGAAGGCATGTTTTCCCCACAGACCTCATTGTTTTGGAATCGCAAGGTTTGGATGTGATTTTGGGAATGGATTGGCTATCGTTGTATGGAGGAAACATTGATTGTGCCAGCAAGACTATTTTGCTTACCACCCCTGAAGGAAAGAGGATCAAGTATGTATCCAGGCACATGCCGAAGAGGACTCAAGTGAATTCCTTATCAGGAGTTGTACAGGAGGAAGTACCAGTGGTGAAGGATTATCCGGATGTATTTCCAGAAGAGTTGCCAGGCATGTCACCAGATAGAGACATTGAGTTCTTGATTGAACTTTTGCCAGGCACAGGGCCAATATCTAAGAGACTGTACAGGATGCCCGCAAAGGATTTGGAGGAAATTAAGAAGCAGATCAAGGAGTTACTGGATAAAGGCTATATACGCCCAAGTTCGTCACCTTGGGGATCACCAGTACTTCTAGTAGAGAAGAAAGATGGATCACTAAGGATGGTTGTTGATTACCGAGGATTGAATGAAGTGACCATAAAAAACAAGTACCCACTGCCGATGATCAATGATTTGTTTGACTCCGGCACCGCTCCAAACGGAGAGTAGCTCTTCCCCAAGGAAGAGTGAACTTCGGGATAAAATCCTCGTCCTCGTCTCACTTGTGGTTAATCCTTTCCCGCAGTTTACTTAGCCTTGTATGCTTGTTGGCTTGCTAATTAGTTTGTTGCCTAGCATACTTAGCTTAGAACTTGCTTGTCATATAGGTTGTGTTCACCTAGTTGCATATCTAGTGAACCCTTTTTATCCGCTAAGCCTTAAAATTGACAAGAAAGAGTAAAATTTGTAGTCTCCTATTCACCCCCCTCTAGTCGACCGTCTCGATCCTTTCAAGTTTTCATGAGTTTCGCACTACTGTTTGAGACCTTGTTCTGAAACTGGATTTTCAATAATACGGCTATGTGCATCAAGAGATGCAGAGGCCAGGGTATTCCTCCTTTCCGGAAAAAGAAAAAATGTAGCAGTCTACATATATAGGGCATCAATGAAATCTTCTCTGTTTGTGAATCTTGAATTTGGTTACTTGCTTCTGAGTGCTGAAAACCTCCCATGGTTTCCTGGCTACGCCAACCAAATTATGCCAACAAAAGTGGCATAATTACATTTCCTTGTGCCCGTTGGCAACACACAAGCCTTTGGCTGGCTCCACCAACCCCATAATTTTCAATTTTTGCAGCCTAAAAATAATGAGATTTGGTAGAGGTAGGTCGTGCAGCCCCCCGCGGCGCCCTCTGGCAGTGACATGGGGGAAACCCTAGTTGCTCGAATTGTCGCAAAGGGTTCACTACAAAAAAAAGACACATCCATGACATTTTGGGCCGAACGAATTTTTTTCTGTCATGCTTATGACACTTCTATGACGATAAATGTGACAAAACCCGGTATTTTCATAGATGTGGTGGGCTCCTACTTCTATGACACATGACAGAAAATGGGCTTTTCGTACTGGGCGGGCCGGAGACGCAGCTGCATGACATTCTTTGGGCCATCCATGACGGAAAAAATCATGGTAGAAGCGAGGGGAAGGAAAATATCGGGGAGTTCCCGGTTACGATGGGTGGTCAGGGCCGAGCAATGCACAGAGAGGTTTGCGTGTTTCTCTCATATACGTACGCGTGTGTGTGCGAGGCGTTGCGCTCTAACTGAACCCGAGTGAGGCGTTGGGCTCTAACTGAACCCGAGTGATTGCAGTAGCTACGTTACTGAACCTCGATCGATCCCTTGCTGTTAACTGAACCCGAGTGATTCCTTCGCTACTACTGCTAACTAAAGCCGATCGAAGTTGCCTCTTGATGAACAGTCCCTGGTGGGGTTTGGATGAACAGTTCCCGGTGGGGGTTGGATGAACAGGATCCCGTGGTAGTAGAGGCCATTGCCGCTGGATGAACATGACCCCGATCGAGGAGGTGGGGGTTGTCGGCGTCAAAACCGGCGGATCTCGGGTAGGGGGTCCCAGACTGTGCGTCTAGGGTCGATGGTAACAGGAGACAGGGGACACGATGTTTACCCAGGTTCGGGCCCTCTTGATGGAGGTAATACCCTACTTCCTGCTTGATTGATCTTGATGAATATGAGGATTACAAGAGTTGATCTACTACGAGATCGTAATGGCTAAACCCTAGATGTCTAGCCTGTATGATTGTGATTATGACTGCCTCTACGGACTAAACCCTCCGGTTTATATAGACACCGGACGGGCCTAGGGTTGTACAGAGTCAGTTTACAAAGGAAGGAATCTACATATTCGAACACCAAGCTTGCCATCTACGCAAAGGAGAGTCCCATCCGGACACGGGAAAAAGTCTTTTGTCTTGTATCTTCGTAGCCCATTAGTCCGGCCCATGTTACATAGTCCGGATGCCCGAGGACCCCTTAATCCAGGACTCCCTCAGTAGCCCCTGAACCAGGCTTCAATGACAATGTGTCCGGCGCGCAGATTGTCTTCGGCATTGCAAGGCGGGTTCCTCCTTCGAATACTCAAAAACAGTCTTTGAACACAGAAAACGTGTCCGGCTCTGCAAAACAAGTACCACACACAACCATAGATAGTATAATATTTCACGAGTCCAATATGCTGACAACTTTTGTAGCGTGACATCACGTCCCGCCCGGTCATTATTTCTAACCGTTTTTCTTAGCCTCCCGCTCCATGCTTCAAGATGCGGTTTTATTGGCACGTCTTGTCGAAGCAGAGATCGTGTCCCCTTATTGCGGGATTCTCATCAATACGGGCGTGGGTAATCCAACCGCGCCGTCTGCACGACCCCTGGGGAATAGGTGAGTTTTAAGGCGAGTGGGGAGGTGCTTGATATTTCAGCCTTTATAAAGGGATAAGGATTTCACCTTTTCACCCACGCCTTCTTTCTCTCTGCCCATCCATTCTCGAGCTCCAGCGCCCAAGCTTCCATCCTTTCCACCTCAAAAAGCACTCCAGCCATGTCCGGATCTGGAGTGCAGGGCAAGTGGATGGTTTCCTCCGTCAAGGAGAAGGACACCACCAAGCTCCGGGAGGCTGGGTACTTAGCCCAGGAGATCGCCCACCGGCTTCCCGTAAAGGGGCAGATCATCCCCACCCCGGAGCCCCATGAGAGGGTGGTATTCATTCCCCACTTCGTCTGCGGATTGGGATTCCCTCTCCACCATTCGTCCGCGGACTCATGTTCTACTACGGGCTGGATTTCCATGATCTGGCCCCCAACTCCTTCCTCAACATCTCAGCATTTATTGTCGTGTGCAAGGCCTTCCTCCGCATCCCACCCCACTTCGGATTCTGGTTAAAGATCTTCAATGTGAAGACGAAGGTGGTGGGTGGTCAACACGCAGAGTGCGGAGGCGCCATGGTGAGCAAGATTCCCAATGTCACATGGCCCAAAGGTACCTTCGTGGAGACTGTCAAAGGGTGGCAACAACAGTGGTTCTACGTCACACAGCCGCGCGACGCCACCTGGGCCGCGGCTCCCGAATTCCAGGCCGGAGCCCCGATGCGGCTCACCTCCTGGCTAGAGAAGGGCCTGAACTGGCATCATCAGACGAGGTGTCCGCGCTACAGACGCGCATCAGGAGCATGGTGGAAAAGAACATCAAGCTTGTCAACGTGATCTAGGTGATGCTTTTTCGCCGGATCCTTCCGTGCCAAAGCCGGACTTTCCATTTGTGGGAGTTCGATCCGACCGAGCACCAGACCCTGCAATAGTTCTTTGTGTTGGAAATATGCCCTAGAGGCAATAATAAAATGGTTATTATTATATTTCCTTGTTCATGATAATTGTCTATTGTTCATGCTATAATTGTATTAACTGGAAACCGTAATACATGTGTGAATACATAGACCACAACATGTCCCTAGTAAGCCTCTAGTTGACTAGCTCGTTGATCAAAAGATGGCCATGGTTTCCTGGCCATGGACATTGGATGTCGTTGATAACGGGATCACATCATTGGTAGAATGATGTGATGGACAAGACCCAATCCTAAGCATAGCACAAGATCGTGTAGTTCGTTTGCTAGAGCTTTTCTAATGTCAAGTATCATTTCCTTAGACCATGAGATTGTGCAACTCCCGGATACCGTAGGAATGCTTTGGGTGTATCAAACGTCACAACGTAACTGGGTGGCTATAAAGGTGCACCACAGGTATCTCCGAAAGTGTATGTTGGGTTGGCATGAATCAAGACTGGGATTTGTCACTCCGTATGACGGAGAGGTATCTCTGGGCCCACTTGGTAATGCATCATCATAATGAGCTCAATGTGACTAAGGAGTTAGTCACGGGATCATGCGTTACGGAACGAGTAAAGAGACTTGCCGGTAACGAGATTGAACAAGGTATGGGGATACCGATGATCGAATCTCGGGCAAGTAACATACCGATGGACAAAGGGAATTGTATACGGGATTGATTGAATCCCCGACATCGTGGTTCATTCGATGAGATCATCGTGGAAAATGTGGGAGCCAATATGGGTATCCAGATCCCGCTATTGGTTATTGGCCGGAGAGGTGTCTCGGTCGTGTCTGCATGGTTCCCGAACCCGTAGGGTCTACACACTTAAGGTTCGGTGATGCTAGAGTTGTTATGGGAAATAGTATGTGGTTACCGAAGGTTGTTCGGAGTTCCGGATGAGATCTCGGACGTGATGAGGAACTCCGGAGTGGTCCGGAGGTGAAGATCGATATATTGGACGAAGGGTATTGGAGCCCGGAATTGTTCTGGGAGTACCGGGTGACGACCAGCGTGACCGAAAGGTGTTTCGGAGGCCCCGACAAGCGTTGGGCGGCCTTATGGGCCAAGGGAAGGGGGCACACCAGCCCACTAAGGGGCTGTGCACCCCTCCCAACCCCTCTCACGTAACGTGGAGAGGTGGGGGCGCCTCCCCTAGGGCAGCCACCCCTCCCGGCTTGGGGGGGGGGCAAGTTTCCCAGGGGTGGGGGCGCCCAAACCCATCTAGGGTTTCCCCTGTGGCCGCCGCCCCTCCCCTAGGGAACCCTAGGGCACCTCCTCCACCCCCTTCCCCCTATATATAGTGAGGGAGATAGAGGGCAGCCGCACCCCCTGGCCTGGCGCAGCCCTCTCCTCCTCCAACTCCTCCTGCTCCTCCGGTGCTTAGCGAAGCTCTGCCGGAGAACCACGAGCTCCATGGCCACCACGCCTTCATGCTGCTAGAGTTTTCCCTCAACTTCTCCTCTCCCCTTGCTGGATCAAGAAGGAGGAGACGTCCCCCGGCTGTACGTGTGTTGAACGCGGAGGCGCCGTCCGTTCGGCGCTAGATCGGATCTTCCGCGATTTGAATCGCCGCGGGTACGACTCCATCAACCGCGTTCTTGTAATGCTTCCGCTTAGCGATCTTCAAGGGTATGAAGATGCACTCCCTCTCTCTCGTTGCTAGCATCTCCTAGATTGATCTTCATGACACGTAGATTTTTTTTGAATTATTGCTACGTTCCCCAACAGCGGCATCATGAGCTAGGTCTATGCGTAGATTCTATGCACGAGTAGAACACAAAGTAGTTGTGGGCGATGATTTGTTCAATTTTCTTACCGTTACTAGTCTTATCTTGATTCGGCGTCATTGTGGGATGAAGCGGCCTGGACCGACCTTACACGTACACTTACGTGAGACAGGTTCCACCAACTGACATGCACTTGATGCATAAGGTGGCTAGCGGGTGTCTGTCTCTCCCACTTTAGTCGGATCGGATTCGACGAAGAGGGTCCTTATGAAGGGTAAATAGAAATTGGCATATCACCATTGTGGCTTTTGCGTAGGTAAGAAACGTTCTTGCTAGAAACCCATAGCAGCCACGTAAAACATGCAACAACAATTAGAGGACGTCTAACTTGTTTTTGGAGGGTATGCTATGTGATGTGATATGGCCAAAAGGATGTGATGAATTATATATATGTGATGTATGAGATTGATCATGTTCTTGTAATAGGAATCACGACTTGCATGTCGATGAGTATGACAACCGGCAGGAGCCATAGGAGTTGTCTTAATTTATTGTATGACCTGCGTGTCAATGAAAAACGCCATGTAATTACTTTACTTTATTGCTAACCGTTAGCCATAGTAGTAGAAGTAATAGTTGGCAAGACAACTTCATGAAGACACGATGATGGAGATCATGATGATGGAGATCATGGTGTCATGCCGGTGACGAAGGTGATCATGCCACGCCTCGAAGATGGAGATCGAAAGGCGCAAGATGATATTGGCCGTATCATGTCACTTTATGATTTGCATGTGATGTTTGTCATGTTTACATCTTATTTGCTTAGAACGATGGTAGCATAAATAGGATGATCCCTCACTAAAATTTCAAGAGATGTGTTCCCCCTAACTGTGCACCGTTGCGAAGGTTCGTTGTTTCGAAGCACCACGTGATGATTGTGTGTGATAGATTCTAACGTTCGCATACAACGGGTGTAAGCCAGATTTACACATGCGAAACACTTAGGTTGACTTGATGAGCCTAGCATGTACAGACATGGCCTCGGAACACAAGAGACCGAAAGGTCGAACATGAGTCGTATAGTAGATACGATCAACATGGAGATGTTCACCGTTGATGACTAGTCCGTCTCACGTGATGATCGGACACGGTCTAGTCGATTCGGATCATGTATCACTTAGATGACTAGAGGGATGTCTATCTAAGTGGGAGTTCATTAAATAATCAGATGAACTTAATTGTCATGAACAAAGTCAAAAGGTCTTTGCAAATTATGTCATAGCTTACGCTTTAGTTCTACTGTTTAAGATATGTTCCTAGAGAAAATTTAGTTGAAAGTTGACAGTAGCAATATGCGGACTGGGTCCGTATACTGAGGATTGTCCTCATTGCTGCACAGAAGGCTTATGTCCTTAATGCACCGCTCGGTGTCCTGAACTTCACATCTGACATACACGTTTTGATGACTACGTGATAGTTCAGTGCGTAATGCTAACGGTTTAAAATTGTGGCACCAAAGACGCTTTGAAACGTCGCAGAACATATGAGATGTTCCAAACACTGAAATTGGGATTTTAGACTAGTGCCCACGTCAAGAGGTATGAGACCTCTGACAAGTTTCTTAAGCCTGCATACTAAGGGAGAAAAGCTCAATCGTTGAGCATGTGCTCAGATTGTCTGAGTACTACAATCGCTTGAATCGAGTGGGAGTTAATCTTCCAGATGAGATAGTGATGGTTCTCCATAGTCACTGCCACCAAGCTATTAGAGCTTCGTGATGAACTATAACATATCAGGGATAGACATGATGATCCTTGAGCAACTCGCGATGTTTGACACCACGAAAGTAGAAATCAAGTAGGAGCATCAATTGTTGATGGTTAGTAAAACCACTAGTTTCAAGAAGGGCAAGGGAAAAAAGGGATACTTCATGAAACGGGAAATCAGTTGCTGCTCTAGTAAAGAAACCCAAGGTTGAACCCAAACCCGAGACTAAGTGCTTCTGTAATGAGGGGAACGGTCACTGAAGCAGAACTACCCTAGATACTTGGTAGATGAGAAGGCAGGCAAGGTCGATAGAAGTATCTTGGATATACATTATATTAATGTGTACTTTACTAGTACTCCTAGTAGCACCAGGGTATTAGATACCGGTTCGGTTGCTAAGTGTTGGTAACTCGAAATAAAAGGCTACGGAATAAACGGAGACTAGCTAAAGGTGAGATGACGATATGTGTTGGAAGTGTTTCCAAGGTTGATGTGATCAAGCATCGCATGTTCCCTCTACCATCGAGATTGGTGTTAAACCTAAATAATTGTTATTTGGTGTTTGCGTTGAGCATAGACATGATTGGATTATGTTTATCGCAATACGGTTGTTCATTTAAGGAGAATAATGGTTACTCTGTCTATTTGAATAATACCTTCAATGGTCTTGCACTTAAAATGAATGGTTTGTTGAATCTCGATCGTAGTGATACACATGTTCATGCCAAAAGATATAAGATAGTACCACATACTTGTGGCACTACCACTTGAGTCATATTGGTATAAAACGCATGAAGAAGCTCCATGTTGATGGATCTTTAGACTCACTCGTTTTTGAGAAGATTGAGACATGCGAACCATGTCTATTAGTATATATGCATGAAGAAAGTCCATACAGATGGATCGTTTGGACTCACTTGATTTTGAATCACTTGAGACATGCAAATCATACCACATGGGCAAGATGACTGAAAGGCCTCATTTTCAGTAAGATGGAACAAGAAAGCAACTTGTTGGAAGTAATACATTTTGATGTGTGCAGTCCAATGAGTGCTGAGGCACGCAGTGGATATCGTTATGTTCTTACTTCACAGATGATTTGAGTAGATGCTAAGAATATTTACTTGATGAAACACAAGTCTGAATTATTGAAAGGTTCAAGTAATTTCAGAGTGAAGTTGAAGATCGTCGTGACAAGAGGATAAAATGTCTATGATATGATAATAGAGATGAATATCTGAGTTACGAGTATGGCACACAATTAAGACATTGTGGAAATTGTTTCACAACTAATACCGCCTGGAACACCATAGTGTGATGGTGTGTCCGAACATCATAACTGCACCCTATTGGATATGGTGCATACCATGATGTCTCTTATCAAATTACCACTATCGTTTATGGGTTAGGCATTAGAGACAACAACATTCACTTTAAATAGGGCACCACGCAATTCCGTTGAGACGACACCGTATGAACTATGGTTTAGAGAAACCTAAGCTGTCGTTTCTTAAAAGTTTGGGGCTGCGACGCTTATGTGAAAAAGTTTCAGGCTAATACGCTCGAACCCAAAGCGGATAAATGCATATTCATAGAATACCCAAAACAGTTGGGTATACCTCCTATTTCAGATCCGGAAGCAAAGTGATTGTTTCTAGAAACAAGTCCTTTCTCAAGGAAAAGTTTCTCTCAAAAGAATTGAGTGGGAGGATGGTGGAGACTTGATGAGGTTATTGAACCATGACTTCAACTAGTGTGTAGCAGGGCACAGGAAGTTGTTCCTGTGCCACCTACACCAATTGAAGTGGAAGCTTATGATAGTGATCATGAAACTTCGGACCAAGTCACTACCAAACTTCGTAGGTCGAAAAGGATGCGTACTACTTCAGAGTGGTACATAATCCTGTCTTGGAAGTCATGTTGCTAGACAACAATGAACCTACGAGCTATGGAGAAGCGATGGTGGGCCCGAATTCTGACGAATGGCTCAAGGCCATAAAATCCGAGAGAGGATCCATGTATAAAAACAAAGTATAGACTTTGGAAGAACTACTTGATGGTCGTAAGGCTGTTGGGTGCAGATGGATTTTAAAAGGAAGACAGACAATGATGGTAAGTGTCACCATTAAGAAAGCTCGACTTATCGTTAAGATGTTTTCTGACAAGTTCAAGGAGTTGACTGCGATGAGACTTTCTCACTCGTAGCGATGCTAAGAGTCTGTTGGAATTATATTAGCAGTTACTGCATTATTTATGAAATCTTGCAGATAGGATGTCAAAACATTGTTTCGTCGATGATTTTCTTGAGGAAAGGTTGTATGTGATACAACCAGAAGGTTTTGTCAATCCTGAAAGATGCTAACAAGTATGCAAAGCTCCAGCAATCCTTCTAAGGACTGGAGTAAGTATCTCGGAGTTGGAATGTACGCTTTGATGAGATGATCAAAGATTTTGGGTTTATACAAAGTTTATGAGAAACTTGTATTTCCAAAGAAGTGAGTGGGAGCACTGTAGAATTTTTGATGAGTATATGTTGTTAACATATTGTTGATCAGAAATGATGTAGAATTTCTGGAAAGCATACAGGGTTATTTGAAAAGTGTTTTTCAATGGAAAACCTGGATTAAGCTACTTGAACATTGAGCATCAAGATCTATAAGGATAGATAAAAAACGCTTAATAGTACTTTCAAATGAATACATACCGTGACAAGATTTTGAAGGAGTTCAAAATAGATCAGCAAAGAAGGAGTTCTTGGCTGTGTTACAAGGTGTGAGTATTGAGTAAGACTCAAGACCTGACCACGACAGAAGAGAGAGAAAGGACGAAGGTCGTCCCCTATGCTTTAGACGTAGGCTCTACAGTATGCTATGCTGTGTACTGCACCTGAAGTGTGCCTTGCCATGAGTTAGTCAAGGGGTACAATAGTGATCCAGGAAGGGATCACATGACAGCGGTCGAACTTATCCTTAGTATCTAGTGGACTAAGGAATTTTCTCGATTATGGAGGTGGAAAAGGAGTTCGTCGTAAAGGGTTACGTCGATGCAAACTTTGATACTAATCCGGATGACTCTGAGTAGTAAACCGGATTCGTATAGTAGAGCAGTTATTTGGAATAGCTCCAAGTAGCGCGTGGTAGCTGCATCTACAAGATGACATAGAGATTTGTAAAGCACACACAGATCTGAATGTTGCAGACCCGTTGACTAAAACCTCTCTCGTAAGCATGACATGATCAAACCCTAGAACTCATTGAGTGTTAATCACATGGTGATGTGAACTAGATTATTGACTCTAGTAAACTCTTGGGTATTAGTCACATGGCGATGTGAACTTTGAGTGTTAATCACATGGTGATGTGAACTAGATTATTGACTCTAGTGCAAGTGGGAGACTGTTGGAAATATGCCCTAGAGGCAATAATAAAATGGTTATTATTGTATTTCCTTGTTCATGATAATTGTCTAATGTTCATGCTATAATTGTATTAACTGGAAGCCGTAATACATGTGTGAATACATAGACCACAACATGTCCCTAGTAAGCCTCTAGTTGACTAGCTCGTTGATCAATAGATGGCCATGGTTTCCTGGCCATGGACATTGGATGTCGTTGATAACGGGATCACATCATTGGGAGAATGATATGATGGACAAGACCTAATCGTAAGCATAGCACAAGATCGTGTAGTTTGTTTGCTAGAGCTTTTCTAATGTCAAGTATCATTTCCTTAGACCATGAGATTGTGCAACTCCCGGATACCGTAGGAATGCTTTGGGTGTATCAAACGTCACAACGTAACTGGGTGGCTATAAAGGTGCACTACAGGTATCTCCGAAAGTGTCTGTTGGGTTGGCACGAATCGAGACTGGGATTTGTCACTCCGTATGGCGGAGAGGTATCTCTGGGCCCACTCGGTAATGCATCATCATAATGAGCTCAATGTGACTAAGGAGTTAGTCACGGGATCATGCGTTACGGAACGAGTAAAGAGACTTGCCGGTAACGAGATTGAACGAGGTATGGGGATACTGACGATCGAATCTCGGGCAAGTAACATACCGATGGACAAAGGGAATTGTATACGGGATTGATTGAATCCCCGACATCGTGGTTCATCCGATGAGATCATCATGGAACATGTGGGAGCCAATATGGGTATCCAGATCCCGCTATTGGTTATTGGCCGGAGAGGTGTCTCGGTCGTGTCTGCATGGTTCCCGAACCCGTAGGGTCTACACACTTAAGGTTCGGTGACGCTAGAATTGTTATGGGAAATAGTATGTGGTTACCGAAGGTTGTTCGAGTCCCGGATGAGATCCCGGACGTGACGAGGAACTCCGGAGTGGTCCAGAGGTGAAGATCGATATATTGGACGAAGGGTATTGGAGTCCAGAATTGTTCTGGGAGTACCGGGTGACGACCAGCATGACCGAAAGGTGTTTCGGAGGCCCCGGCAAGCGTTGGGGGGCCTTATGGGCCAAGGGGAGGGGGCACACCAGCCCACTAAGGGGCTGTGCGCCCCTTCCAACCCCTCTCACGTAACGTGGAGAGGTGGGGGCGCCTCCCCTAGGGCAGCCACCCCTCCCGGCTTGGGGGGCAAGTTTCCCAGGGGTGGGGGCGCCCAAACCCATCTAGGGTTTCCCCTGTGGCCGCCGCCCCTCCCCTAGGGAACCCTAGGGCGCCTCCTCCACCCCCTTCCCCCTATATATAGTGAGGGAGAGAGAGGGCAGCGGCACCCCCTGGCCTGGCGCAGCCCTGTCCTCCTCCAACTCCTCCTGCTCCTCCGTAGTGCTTAGCGAAGCTCTGCCGGAGAACCACGAGCTCCATCGCCACCATGCCGTCGTGCTGCTGGAGTTTTCCCTCAACTTCTCCTCTCCCCTTGCTAGATCAAGAAGGAGGAGACGTCCCCGGGTTGTACGTGTGTTGAACGCGGAGGTGCCGTTCGTTCGGCGCTAGATCGGATCTTCCGCGATTTGAATCGCCGCGAGTACGACTCCATCAACCGCGTTCTTGTAACGCTTCCGCTTAGCGATCTTCAAGGGTATGAAGATGCACACCCTCTCTCTCGTTGCTAGCATCTCCTAGATTGATCTTGGTGACACGTAGAATTTTTTTTGAATTATTGCTACGTTCCCCAACACTTTGGCACTACACACGAAGACATCTAGAAGGTGCTTTTCAAGGCCAATGAGACGTGGCCGAAGATGACCGAGGATCGTGGGTACAACCTGACCCATCCCGCTAGTCCGGTAAGTTTTTCGTATTTCAAGGTGTATCCTTTACTTGCGTACTCAAGGAAGATGTCTAAGCTTCCCCATTTGTCTTTTCAGGGCTGGATAAAGAAGGTGGAGCGGATCCAGTGTCCGGCTCCGCTGCCCAAAAACCCAGCAATCCCACTTCTGACGAAGATGCTGGTTCCGGCGCCCTACTGTAACAATCCCAAATTTTCAATTTGGAATGTTATACATAGGTCATTCATGCATATCATATTTTATTGCTTTTCGTTTCACGATCCTCGAAATTCTAAGCAACTCAAGGACCCTCGGAGAGAGTTGGGGATTTCACCATTTTCATATTTGAATTTTATCAAATATTGAAACAAGGATCATTTTGGTTTTAATTAATTTTTCTCTCCGAAAATATTTCATATCAGAATATATGAGAGGAGATAATATGACTTCTCCAAAATAAATGAAATATTGGAGTAAAAATATTAAAATCAAATAAATATATTTTATTTGGGGTTTATCACTATTTTATTTGAATTAAAAAAATACACGTTTTTCAAAATTGCATTAGAGGCCCAAATAAATGTTCACCTTGTACGGAATATTATTAGAGGACCGTGAAAATTTATTTCAGGATTTTTGGAGTCCGTTTAGTATTTCTTTTGTTTGTTTTTCTGCGTCCGGATTTATTAAAAAAAAACGCAACCGACTTACTGGGCCGTGTCCGACCTGGACACTGCGCCCGGGCGGCTTTATAAGCCAAGGCCCGCGACCCCCGAGGCCCAAGTCACGCCCCGCCGCCCAAACCCCAGCCGCCGCACCGCCGCCGCCTCGCCGCCGCCCCGCATTGCCGCCGCCGCCCCGATCCGCCGCCGGACCCGCTCGCCGCCGCCGCCGCCAACCCTGCCGGAGCCGCCGCCGACCCCGCCGGACCTCGCCGAGGTAGCCGCCCGCCGCCGCCGGTTTTCGTTAGAAAACCGTTCAGTTTTTCTTTCGAAACCCTAGATTCGTTTTTAGTTAGATTGGTTTTTATTCGGTTTTTCCCGGTGTAGTTAAATAGCGGACATTCGTCCGTACGTTCGTTTTAGCGAATGCCGTTCATCCATTAGTCATAGACAACGAACGTTCGTTCATTAGCCTGTTCGTCAGTTTTTCTTTTTCCAGGGTTTTCCGCGATTATTTTCGATCGCGATTTCTGCCCTGATTTTTGTTTTAGTTTATCTTTTCGCTCGTTTATCGGAATCAGGCGATTCAAGCGCCTAGGTCTTCGTCTCAAAACCCTCTTTCTGTTTAATGAACTTGAACAAGATTTTGATACTGTAAAATTTGACTTTAGTCCAGATTAGTAATCAGATCTTGTTTCTTTCGCAGTTTGAGTTTCGTTGCTCCGTTTGATTTGATTCTTTTTGCAAACCGGAGTTCTTCAGTTGAACTTTCTAGTTAGATCTTGATTTACCCGTGCATCTTTGCTTGATTTGCTTATGTATGCTATTGTTTGTTTGCGATAGAATTCCCGGAGTGCGAAGCGTGCTACTACGAGTCTTTAGGATTTGCAGATCATCAGCAAGGCAAGTAACACATTGATCATACTCTTTTCATACCCAGTTTTATGCATTAGTTTCAACCCTCAAACATTGCATGATTAGGAGGTGATTAACTTGTGGGTTTGGGAAGTAGTTGACGAGGTAGAACCTATTACCTGTTATATTATCAAACCCTTGGGAGTTCCTTCTACGTTATGCTTATATTGCCATGCTATGCTCGTAGACGTGGTTTGGTTTGAGTGAATCAATGACAGATGTGAGTTCATTAAATAATGGTTCAATTTAAGGTGGCAACTTTAATACACATCTGGGTGGATTGTTGGTTTTGGGCACCTGGGGATATACCAGTCTTGTCCTAGGAGATCCCGGGGTTATACCGTGTGATCCTCCTACGGTCCGCCACCCAGGCTCAAAGGGATCATAAGATTATTCATGCTAGAAACTTCCATGTGCAGCCACAAGCTATTATGGGCTCTAGCATAGTTGAGTAGGTTGCATGACCTCTTCCAGTGGTAGGCTAACAGATGTAGGGGATGTAGGTTGGTACTGTCTACCCGGGGTTAGAGTTAATGCTTCTGAAAGACTGTGTCTCGGTCATCCATTTCTCAAACACCATGTAGTGCGAGAAATCAAACGGAGGAGATCGAGTCTTGTGGGGAAAAGTGTGCAAACCTCTGCAGAGTGTACAAACTAATCATGGTTAGCCGTGTCCCCGGTTATGGACATCTTGAGTATCTGGTTCTTGGATTATCATATGGATCTCATCACTCTAAATTAATTTTGTTGGGTTGTTAATTACTTTTAATTGGGATTGAGATGGGGGTACCATTCTCAGTGTTTCAACTGCCATGATAGTTAAATAAAATATATTCCTTTGTTCTAGGGAAAAATTGGCTTTTCGCAAAATATATTAACCATACAGCCTCCACCAGCCATATATGCATGTAGTGATAGCATTCATCCTGTTCATTACTCTACTGTGTTACTATGCCAGCATATTCCATGTGCTGACCCGTTTTCGGGCTGCAACATATCATGTTGTAGACTTTTCAGACGAGGAGTAAGGTTCGCTAGGCCGTTGTCGTGCACTCAGCTATGCCGTTGGAGTTGATGGACTCACTTTATCTTCCAAGCCTTCCGCTGTTATCGTATTAGATGGCCTTAGGCCATATTTATTGTATTAAATTCTCTTTGGAGACATTCAATGTAATAAGTGTGTGATTGCTACTCTGTTATAAATCCTTCAAGTACTGTGTGTGTCAGCATTACCGATCCAGGGATGACACTTATGCACAGAGACTTGACCGTCTGAGGTCGGGTCGCTACAAGATGGTATCAGAGCACACGCTGAATGTAGGAGACGACCACTAAGAAAAGCCATAGGTCACTCTTCTCTACTCATTTCTGACTTCTCTCCATTTTCTACTATTTAGGATGGCAGACTCGAGGAACGAGTTTGCACAACCGGATGAAGAGACACCCTTTGGACGACACTTGAAGGAAGTCACTAGGTACCTGAACATCGGAATACCAAGCTTCACCGGGACCTACACCGCTACTTTACCAGAAGAGGAGCGCTGGATGATTCGAGTTCAAGTTCCAGGAAGGACGTTCACGCCAGTCACTGAGCCCATAGAGTTTTCCTTTGATGCACCAACCTGAAGTTTAGGAAAAAGCATGGCAGCCCACATTACCATGGGACGTATTGGAGAAGTCTACAGACAGGAGCTGAAGGACACTATTTACCAGATATGTGGGCGCCGAGATGAGCAATGGGTGATGATCAGCACCAGGAAGGACAGGTCCATTGCAGCTTTCATCTAGGCGTTAAATCAGCACATTCGACGCCAAGAGAACCAGATGTGCGCAAGCATGATAGATTTGAAGAAGGCTATGACCAGGAACATGGAGCTAGAGGAGGAACTCAAGTCTACGCGCGACGGATACGAGGAGGAAATCGCCTTACTATTGGAGAAGAATGACGACCTGATAAAGAAGATCGGAGTGTTCATGGGAGATCCCGCGCCAGGAGGAGAAGATGACGATTCCACTTGTCCGGAGAACTACATCATCATCGACGACACCGACTCCGACCCCGACAGTAGTGATGATGACTATGAAGACGAAGCTGGAGCAGATATCATGGAGTCTTCCACCGATCAAAATTTCTAGTAGACCACCATATGATCAAGTAGTATTCCCCCATGTATATAGTATAGTCTGAGCACTGTAACGATAGTTAGATCGATTGTATGCCCTTGCTTGATTGATTGAGTGATATGATATGATTGTGTTTGTCTCATGTGCCTATGGGTAGTGCTTTCTCACTAGACCTCTCTCTATTCTAATCTCTTCCCTCTAAACCCATCAGATGCCTCTGAGACATGATACCGGATTTGCCTTCCCACCGGAGCTCACTCAGTTGATCCAGCAGCAGAATGCCTTGATGCAGTTGTTAGGTCAGAACCAAGGCAACAACAACAACCCACCGCCACCACCTCTAGTTGACAACTTAGCCCGTTTTCTGAGGTTGCAGCCGCCGGTGTTTTCCAGTAGCACCGAGCCAATAGTTGCGGATGACTGGCTACGCAGGATTGGAAGGGAGTTGACCACCGCAGGTTGCACCGATGCTGAGAAGGTGCGTTTTGCCGCACATCAATTGGATGGACCAGCAGCCTCATGGTGGGAGAATTACACAACCACTTTCCCTATAGCCAATGTCACTTGGGATCAGTTTCAGCAAGCATTCCGCACAGCCCATGTCTCAACTGGAGCTATGAGCATGAAGAAGCGTGAGTTTCGCAACTTACACCAGGGAAATCGTACTGTGGCTCAGTACGTAGATGAGTTTAGTAAGCTATCTCGTTATGCCCCAGATGATGTGGCCACAGATGATGTGGCCACAGATGCTGCGAAATAGGAGAAGTTTATGGAAGGGCTGAATGATAAGATGAGTATGCAGTTGATGGTGGCAACATTCAACAACTACCAGGAGTTGGTAGATAAGGCTCTTATGATTGAAGGGAAGCAGCAGCAGATTGAGAGCCGCAAGAGGAAGTACGGGCAAGGGAAGTACAATTCAGGAGCATCGCAGAGGCCTCGTTTTACCCCGAACTCGGGAGGATTTACCCATAACCATGGGGGCCAAACCCACAATGGAGGAATTTCTCATAACCACAATGGCCCAAAGAATGGGAATGGGAATGGAGCAAGCAGCAATCAGAACCGCTCTAACCCAGCCACACCCGCCAAGAAGGACCAGAGTCACGTTACCTGTTTCAAGTGCGGGAAGACCGGGCACTATGCCAATGATTGTCCGGAATTGAAGAACGGAAATGGCAATGGAAGCGCTGGGAAGAAGCCCAACACTTTGAATAGAGGACAAGTGAACCACGTGAACGTGGAGGAGGTCGAAGAGCAGCCTGATGCAGTTATCGGTAAGTTTTTGGTTAAGTCATTTACCGCCCTTGTTTTATTTGATACTGGTGCATCACATTCATACATTTCAAGGGGATTTGTGGACAAGTTTAAGTTACCCACCTTAGCCCTTAGGACACCCTTGCTAGTGAGCTCACCCGGTGCAGAGTATATGGCCAGCCGATGGTGCGACCGGTTACCCTTAACCATTGGCAACCATGTTTTCCCCTCAGACCTCATAATTTTGGAATCACAAGGATTGGACGTGATACTGGGAATGGATTGGCTATCGAAGTATGGAGGAAGCATAGATTGTGCTAGCAAGTCAATTCTGCTCACAACCTCGGAGGGAAAAAGGATTAAGTATGTATCTAGGCATGCGCCTAGGAGGACTCAAGTAAATTCTCTCACAGGACTTGTTCAGGAGGAAGTGCCTGTAGTAAAGGATTACCCAGATGTATTTCCAGAGGAGTTACCAGGTATGCCACCAGATCGAGACATCGAGTTTTTAATAGAGCTGTTGCCAGACACCGGACCGATATTGAAGAGACCATACCGGATGCCCGCAAATAATCTGGAAGAGATCAAGAAGCAGATTAAGGAGTTATTGGAGAAAGGTTACATTCGACGAAGTTTATCACCATGGGGAGCCCCAGTGCTCTTGGTCGAGAAGAAAGATGGATCGTTTAGGATGGTTGTTGACTATCGTGCGTTGAATGAAGTGACGATCAAGAACAAGTACCCACTGCCAATGATCAATGATTTGTTTGACCAGCTGCAAGGAGCTAAAGTGTTTTCGAAGATTGGTTTGCGATCAGGATACCATCAGCTGAAGATTTGAGAAAAGGATATACCTAAGACAGCTTTTACCACGAGGTATGGGTTATATGAGTATACGGTTATGTCATTCGGATTGACTAACGCCCCTGCCTATTTCATGAGTATGATGAACAAGGTGTTCATGGAGTTCTTGGATAAGTTTGTTGTGGTGTTCATTGATGATATCTTGGTATACTCAAAGAATGAAGAGGAACACAAGGAGCATTTGCGTTTAGTTCTCGAGAAGCTCAGGGAACATCAGTTGTATGCCAAGTTCAGCAAATGCAAGTTTTGGTTGAAGGAAGGTGGATTTCTTGGACATGTTATATCAGGAGAGGGTATAGCAGTAGATCCTACCAAGGTTCAGTCTGTCACGGAGTGGTTGGCACCCACTTCAGTTGGAGAGATCCGCAGTTTTCTTGGACTCGCGGGATACTACCGGAGATTTATTGAGAATTTTTCCAAGATTGCAAAGCCTATGACAGCATTGTTGAAGAAGGACACCAAGTTCCATTGGACTGAAGAATGCGAAGCAAGTTTCCAGGAGTTGAAGAAACGTTTGACGATTCTGCCGGATATACGCAAGGATTTCCAAGTGTATTGCGACGCATCTCACTTAGGACTTGGAGGTGTACTTATGCAAGATGGAAGAGTTGTTTCATATGCCTCACAACAACTTCGACCGCATGGGTTGAATTATGCCACACATGATTTGGAATTAGCAGCCGTAGTGCATGCACTTAAGACCTGGAGACATTTTCTTATTGGAAACCGTTGTGATGTGTACACGGATCATAAGAGTTTGAAGTACATTTTCACAAAGAAGGAGCTGAACCTCAGGCAGAGGAGATGGTTGGAGCTTATAAAGGATTATGATATGAAGCTGCACTATCATCCAGGAAAGGCCAATGTCGTAGCTGACTCTTTGAGCCGGAAGGGTTATGTCAATACCCTCGTAAACGGAGGAATGCCAAAGGAGTTAGCGGAGGATCTAAGGGAGCTATGTTTGGAGATAGTTCCTAAAGGTTTTGTTGCAGCATTAGAGGTTCAGTCAACATTATTGGGAAAGATTCGAGAAGCTCAGAAGGATGACAAGGAGATTGCGGAAATAAAGGAGAAAATGAGCAAAGGAAAAGCCAAAGGTTTTCGTGAGGATGAGCACGATACCTTGTGGTTTGAGGACTGCATTTATGTGCCCAATAATGCAGAGATCAGGAAGTTGATACTTGATACACCCCGGAAACCCTTGAGTTAAATGAGAGGGAATAAAAGGACTTTCCCTAACTTTCATCTTGCTTTTATGGTCTCCGTGAATTCAAATTCTTCTCAAATACAAAACCCTTGAGTGAAGATGATATGACTTCTTCCATTTAATTAAATGAAAAGGGTATTTGAAAATATTTGAATTTCATTTGAAAATATTTCAAATTCAGAAACTTTAAGCAACTCAATGATTTTCAAGAGAGAAGATAAAATGACTTCTTCAAAATATATGAAATATGAGTTGGAAGTTTTAAAAGGATCAAATTTAAAATCCTTTTTGAAATTATTTTCAATTTGGAGTTATTTGGGTTTTATTCAAATTATTTTTCTCCAAAAATAAAATATATGGAAAATAGGGTAACATGATTCCCTACATCAGAGAATTGGAGAGAAATAAATTTGAATTAATTTTGGTATTTTTAAAATGATTTTTATTGGGTTTTATTATAGCAGTAGCACTCTTTGTTTTATTTAAAATTGTGTGGATTTTATTTGATGCTAGAAAAATGTTCATGTTGTAGAAAATCTTTTTCTGATAATTATGATATATTATATGCCTATATAATATTTTATTTTATTTTTCGTTTTTGTTTCTTTTTCTCTCTGTTTTTTAAAAAAGTCTCCCTCCGCCGACTGGGCCGGCCCAACCGAAGCCAGGCCAAGGCCCAGCGCGCCATCGCCTCCGTCCCCGAGCGGGACTCCGCGCCGCCCTTGCCCCTTCCGCACGCCTCGCCTCCCCTCCATAAATACCGAGGCCTCGACCCCGGCCTCCTCTCTCTCCTCCTCGCGTCTCACCGCCGCCCCTCATTTGGAGCCGCCGCGCCGAACCCCGCCGCCCGATGCAGAAGCCGCCGCCGCCGCCGTTCGCCTCGACGCCGGGGCCGCCGCTGCCATCTGCCGCCGTCGACCCGAACCGCCACCTGAACCGGTACAAATCCGCCCGGTCCGTTTTTTTAGGGTTTAGGTTTACTTCGGTTTTTCTTAAATAAACGGTTTATTATTTAGTTTATTTTATTTTGCGAGCGTTCATTAGTTAGGGTTTTGTAACGAAAGGTTTTCATTGCATATGCTTCTGTAGCGAACATTCGTTCGATAGGATTTTTCTTTTTATTTTTAGTTTTCGGCCAGGGGCCTATCTATGAATATCTTTCTTACAGATTAGTCCCTCTGTTTCAAATGACCACATCTTTTTACCCGTTTATCCAAATCCAACGAAACCAACGCTCACTTCTTCGTTATGATCCCCTCTATCCAGTAAAACAACTTAAACATGTTTTTGAAAATTGAAAATTTGATTTCAAACAGATTTGAATTTGAATCTTCTTTTGATCGTAACTTGAGTTTCCTAGCTCCGTTTAAGTTGATTCTTTTTGCAAATCAAAGCTCTTGACCTAAACTTTCTGATAAGGACAAATTCACATAATTTTGGTACTTTTAGGAATTGTTTTATGTTGCAAGAGTTATTTGCTTGGTTTTGATGTTTTCTGAATTGTCTTATTCGTTCTTTCCGATCTTTTGAGTGATTGCTTATGTGTGGTTACTATTGCTTGCTTACGATAGATTGACCGGAGTGTGACGAGTAGATCTATCAGGAGTTATGAGTGCGAATCATCTTCATCAACAGTACAGGCAAGTTCACACTTTGATCATATCCCTTTCATACCCAGTTTTTATGCATTAGTTTCAATCCTCAAACATTGCATGGTTAGGACTTGATAACATGTGGGTATTGGGAAGTAGTTGATGGGGTGGGAACCTATTGCCCTGCATTCAAACCTTGGGAGTTACTATTACGTTATGCTTATATTACCATGCTATGCTCGTAGACGTGGATTGGGTTTGAGTGTATCCATGACAGATGTGAGTTTGTTAATTAATGGTTAACTTAAGGTGGCGACTTTAATACACATCTGGGTGGATTGCTTGTGGGCACCTGGAGAATCCAGTGTTGTCCTAGGCTATCCCGGAGGACCCGTGTGATCATCCTATGGCCCGCCACCCAGGCTCAAAGGGATCATAAGATTATTCATGCTAGAAACTTCCGTGTGCAGCCACAAGCCATTATGGGCTCTGGCATAGTTGAGTAAGTTGCGTGAAGCTCTCGAAGAGGTAGACTAGCAGATGTAGTGGGTTGTAGGTGGTACTGTCTATCCAGAGTAGAGAGTTAATGCTTCTGAAAGACTGTGTGTCAGTCATCCGTTTCTCAAACACCATGTAGTGCGAGAAATCCAACGGAGGAGACCGAGTCTTGTGGGGAAACGTGCGCAAACCTCTGCAGAGTGTACAAACTAATCATGGTTAGCCGTGTCCCCGGTTATGGACATCTTGAGTATCTAGTTCTTGGATTATCATGTTGATATCAACACTTTATTTAATTAATTTGATTGGGTTAATGATTATTATTTTGGGATTGAGTTGGAGGAACCTTCTCAATATTTATCAACCAACTTTGTAGTTAAATAAAATATGTTCTTTTGCAGTAGGAAAAATTGGCTTTTCGCAAAAACATTATAACCATAGAGCTTTTCCACCAGCCAAATATGCATGTAGTGATAGCCTTTATTCATCTTTATCCTATGGTGTGAATTTGCCAGTACATTCAATGTACTGACCCTTTGTGGCTGCAACGTCTCATGTTGCAGGAATCTTACGACGAGTAAGTGATACGTTAGGGTTATGATTTCTACACTCAACCTTGCCATTGGTGTTGATGGGAATCCACAACCTTGTTGTTACTTCTGCTATTTGGATTGAGGTAATAGTATTTACATTACTTTATACATGTGATTTACCTCTGTTATAAATCCTCGAGTACTGTGTGTGTCAGCATACCGATCCAGGGATGACACTTAAGCACAGAGACTTGACCGTCTGAGGTCAGGTCGCTACAAGATGGTATCAGAGCATATGTTGACTGTAGGACGTGACCCTAGAAACTGGCAACCCATAGGAAAGATTTTCTCTACAAACTTCATTTTCAAAAAAGATCTTTTACCTCTCTTCTCTTCTAAGCTTATTCAATTTTTTTTCCCTTTTAGTGAGACTATACCCCTTTCCCCTTTTGACCACAGGAAGAATCGACTGATGAGACCACTCCAAGGAGTACAAGATATCGGACAACTGAGATCACTTCGGAATGAAGAGGATTTTACCGTGCATTAGAATAATGGAAACTTCAACGGTTAAGACTCCAAAAACTAGGAGAGTTTGAAGGCTCTGAAGAATTTCCAGATTGGTATGACCAAGGAGGGTTACCCTTATGGAACTTGTGAGACTATTGAAGCCGCCAATACCCGAGATCAAGGTGTATCGGAGGAAGACCGGAACATGGAGAGTTAAAAACTCAAAGATTTTGTCAAGAAAACCCTAAGACAGGAGATATCAATTATGGAATGAAAGCTCATGGCAGTAACATGGGCATAGACATGGCTATCCATGATGTTAACGCCCGCTTATGCTATTGTCACCGTGCTGAGTTAAGCCTGCATTTCTTCGGAAGGATTGGATGGTAGAAGGCTGATGGAGCATCTGTCAGCAAAGGATGCAGCTTTAACCTTAGCTGGTGTATCACCAGGATCTGGAGTATTACATCAAGAAGTTTAAGATGGACCTGCAGGAAGCTATATTCGACAAAGAGGCATTTCGAGAAGAACTCAGGACCCAGAAGCAGAAAGTTTCCAAGCTGGAGGAGCAAAACCTGGGATACAGGAGATTCGTCAGGAACTGAAGGACAGTAGGACCGTGGTTCATGCCAAGGATGTTGAAACCTAGAAGTTTGAATGCAACTCTAGAATAATAAAGGACGTCACGAGAGACTTCGCGTCAACAGAGATGATCTGGCAAAAGAACTTGAGAAGGACAAGCACGATCGGAAGAAGCCATCAGAGACATGAAGAAGACCTGAAGAGTTTGGCGACATTGACCTTTAGAAGACCAAACCCCTGTTATATACCTACGTTAGATGCGACGATTGTGAGCTGTCATTTGTTTGTTGTTTTTCCGACAGCCACAATAAAAATCTGTCTTTTCAAAAACCATTGTTTGCATTGTGTGTATCCCTCTCTATCTCTCTTATCTCACCCCAAAACCCATGGACCCAATAGAGGATGAATGGAGATGAACCCGTATTTTCCTGGACCAATGAGTCAATTGGAGACGGACCGATGGATTCAGAACATGGAGGGTCACATGGAGAATAACCCTATAGTCGGAAAGGATATGGCCCAGCATGCTCTTATGTGCTTTGAAAGATGTGTTGCTACTTGGTGGAGGACGTACCACACCATCAATGGATGGCAAGGAGTAACCACTTGGAAATAATTTAAGTTGACTCTGCAAAAGTCCCGTTTTGTGTCCCAGAAATTGAAGCCTTATGGAAATGGTATGAAGAAACTCTGTGCATGCAAGCTTTGTGGAGAAATAGGACACAATCATAAAGAACACAAGGATGAATGCCCAAATTGTGAAGGAAGTCATCCAGTTGAAGAATGCTTAACTAGGCAGATCACTTGTTTCTTGTGTGAAGGGACTACCCACTACCCTGCTCAGTGTCACATTTACCCCATGGTGCAAAGAACCATCCAGCAGAAGAAAGAAGCAATGAAAGGAGCCCTCATGGAAATTTTAGAAGAACCTGTGATGAAAGAAGAGGTGGAGGACACACCCAAAGAAGAACCAATTAAACCCTGCACCAAGTCATGATATTCATGTGGAGAAGAAGGACACATCTCCCAGAATTGTATGAATGGGGATCTAGTAGATTTCCCGACAAAGGAAGTAGCCTATGACCCACAGGAAATAGAAGCCTTGATTGGAACGGAAAAGTCCAGGAAGAGAAGTAGATTGGATTCCATGAAGGACCTGAGTCATATCACCTGTTTTAGGTGCAAGGAGTCAGGGCACTACTTCAGCAGTTGCCCAAAAAGGAAGCCGAGGACCCAAGGAGGCTATGTAATCATGAGGAAACCTCGAGACTTGTCAGAAGTAATATGTTTTCGTTGTAATAAAGCAGGGCATTTTTCCAGAGATTGTCCCAAGGAGAAGGAGACTTGTGATAATTAGTTGTGTCTGTGAGAATTATAGTAGTAATAGTGAGAATATTTTCCTTTATATTGAGGCGATGAGTTGAGGACTGTAATGGAAAAGCAAGAGATTATCATTGGAGAATCAATAAAGTTAGTATCGTGGGTACTGATTTGGATTTTATGAGTTGTTACTCTATGAAGGAAGATTTTGACCATTTTCGAGGATATGAGAAATATGGTCTATGGAAGAATTGGAGCATTTTAAGGGTGGTAGTACCCTGTGAGGATACTTGACCCCTGGAAAGGAATAATGGTGTTCCATGGAGTGGACTTTGGACAAAATAAGAAGGAGTTTTATCCCAATATGTGGGATATCCCAAGAATATGAAGTGAAGAAGTATTATTGAACGTAAAGGAGGTACAATGTTGGTAATTTGGAGAAAATGAAACTCCATGATGAGTTTGAGTAATCACGTCTTAGTTTTGGTACCCGTAGAAGGAAGAGAGACATTACAATTGGATGGATTTAAAATACTAGGAAGTTGGATTAAAGATCAGTTGCCCCGATGATGATTTCAAGCTTTACAAGTGATGAGATGGGCCTTAACCAATAGGCCCCAAGACCTGCCAAGAAGCAAGCACATTCTTGCTGAAGGAAAAACCCTGGAAGAAGTTACGATTTTATCGACAGACGATCCTATAGGAGTTTACGCAAAACCTGAGAGTGCTGAAGAACGATAGATGTTTGTTTTGGCTTGCAGAATCAATGGATTTATCCGAACTTGGTTCGTGGAGAAGAGAAATTTTGCAATGCTTGTGAGGATGACCGAGTGTTAGAATGCGAGATTCGCTAAACCGTATACAAGGTAATGATTTGGGTGCGGGATGGAGTGATCAGCATACCGACTTACTCTTATTATTCGCCTTGCTATATGGGATGGTAAATCTGAGTGACTTACCAATAGTAGAGCGACGATGATCAAAACCTTGTTTGAACCTTAGAATGGTATAAGTATTTTCCCTTGTACAAGGCAGCTGCTGCCAATCGTAGGATATACGGTGAGGTTCAACCCAGACCCATTTCCTGCAGGAAAAATCATAAATTGTTGACCACCATGAGATATCGATAGTTGTTTAGTATTGGCGCGAGACCCATCAGCTAAGAAGGCCCAGTCACAGAAGAACCTTACCAAGACGAAAGGACAGAAGTATTGAGGAAAAGGTTATGCCACTACTGGAAGAGCCCAGAGAAGGAATTTTCCCGAGAATCTGAGAAGACCGGCCCTGTCAAGAATAAGGATGGAGTATATGAGTATTGATGGGACCGTAACGATCATTCTAAGGGTGGTAGCACCCCAGACCCCGGTGACGATCGATGGATTTTGAGAAGACCCCCAAGCCTAACCTATATCTTTCTAGCCTCTCCGAATCTCGAGGACGGGATTCATTGTAAGGGTGGTAGGTTTGTAGCATCCCAAAATTCTAAAATTTGGAATGTTATAATAAATAGATAGTTTTGACTGTTTGTTTGATTGTTTGTTTGATTGTTTGTTTGATTGATTGACTGAAAGTGAGTGAAATTCGAAGCTTTTTGAAAGTTAAATGACAGGGAATAAAAGGACTTTCCCAAACTTTCATCTTGCTTTTATGGTCTCCGTGAATTAAAATTCTTCTCAAATACAAAACCCTTGAGTGAAGATGATATGACTTCTTCCATTTAATTAAATGAAAAGGGTATTTGAAAATATTTGAATTTCATTTGAAAATATTTCAAATTCAGAAACTTTAAGCAACTCAATGATTTTCAAGAGAGAAGATAAAATGACTTCTTCAAAATATATGAAATATGAGTTGGAAGTTTTAAAAGGATCAAATTTAAAATCCTTTTTGAAATTATTTTCAATTTGGAGTTATTTGGGTTTTATTCAAATTATTTTTCTCCAAAAATAAAATATATGGAAAATAGGGTAACATGATTCCCTACATCAGAAAATTGGAGAGAAATAAATTTGAATTAATTTTGGTATTTTTAAAATGATTTTTATTGGGTTTTATTATAGCAGTAGCACTCTTTGTTTTATTTAAAATTGTGTGGATTTTATTTGATGCTAGAAAAATGTTCATGTTGTAGAAAATCTTTTTCTGAAAATTATGATATATTATATGCCTATATAATATTTTATTTTATTTTTGTTTTCGTTTCTTTTTCTCTGTGTTAAAAAAAGTCTCCCGCCGCCGACTGGGCCGGCCCAGCCGAAGCCAGGCCAAGGCCCAGCGCGCCATCGCCTCCGTCCCCGAGCGGGACTCCGCGCTGCCCTTGCACCTTCCGCACGGCTCGCCTCCCCTTCATAAATACCGAGGCCTCGACCCCGGCCTCCTCTCTCTCTCTGCTCCTCGCGTCTCGCCGCCGCCCCGCACTTGGAGCCGCCGCGCCGAACCCCGCCGCCCGAGGCCGAAGCCGCAGCCTCCGCCGTTCGCCTCGACGCCGGGGCCGCCGCTGCTATCCGCCGCCGTCGACCCGAACCGCCACCTGAACCGGTACAAAACCGCCCGGTCCGTTTTCTTAGGGTTTAGGTTTACTTCGGTTTTTCTTAAAAAACGGTTTATCATTTACTTTATTTTATTTTGCGAGCGTTCATTAGTTAGGGTTTGGTAACGAACGGTTTTCATCGCATATGCTTCTGTAGCGAACGTTCGTTCGATAGGATTTTTCTTTTTATTTTTAGTTTTCGGCCAGGGGCCTATCTGTGAATATCTTTCTTACAGATTAGTCCCTCTGTTTCAAACGACCACATCTTTTTACCCGTTTATCCAAATCCAACGAAACCAACACTCATTTCTTCGTTACGATCCCCTCTATCCAGTAAAACAACTTAAACATGTTTTTGAAAATTTAAAATTTGATTTCAAACAAATTTGAATTCGAATCTTCTTTTGATCGTAACTTGAGTTTCGTAGCTCCGTTTAAGTTGATTCTTTTTGCAAATCAAAGCTCTTGACCTAAACTTTCTGATAAGGCCAAATTCACATAATTTTGGTACTATTAGGAATTGTTTTATGTTGCAAGAGTTATTCGCTTGGTTTTGATGTTTTCCGAATTGTCTTCTTCGTTCTTTCCGATCTTTTGAGTGATTGCTTATGTGTGGTTACTATTGATTGCTTACGATAGATTGACCGGAGTGTAATGAGTAGATCTATCAGGAGTTATGAGTGCGAATCATCTTCATCAACAGTACAGGCAAGTTCACACTTTGATCATATCCTTTTCATACCCAGTTTTTATGCATTAGTTTCAATCCTCAAACATCGCATGGTTAGGACTTGATAACATGTGGGTATTGGGAAGTAGTTGATGGGGTAGGAACCTATTGCCCTGCATTCAAACCTTGGGAGTTACTATTAAGTTATGCTTATATTGCCATGCTATGCTCGTAGACGTGGATTGGGTTTGAGTGTATCCATGACAGATGTGAGTTTGTTAATTAATGGTTAACTTAAGGTGGCAACTTTAATACACATCTGGGTGGAGTGCTTGTGGGCACCTGGAGAATCCAGTGTTGTCCTAGGATATCCCGGAGGACCCGTGTGATCATCCTACGGCCCGCCACCCAGGCTCAAAGGGATCATAAGATTATTCATGCTAGAAACTTCCGTGTGCAGCCACAAGCCATTATGGGCTCTGGCATAGTTGAGTAAGTTGCGTGAAGCTCTCGAAGAGGTAGACTAGCAGATGTAGTGGGTTGTAGGTGGTACTGTCTATCCAGAGTAGAGAGTTAATGCTTCTGAAAGACTGTGTCTCGGTCATCCGTTTCTCAAACACCATGTAGTGCGAGAAATCCAACGGAGGAGATCGAGTCTTGTGGGGAAAAGTGTGCCAACCTCTGCAGAGTGTACAAACTAATCATGGTTAGCCGTGTCCCCGGTTATGGACATCTTGAGTATCTGGTTCTTGGATTATCATGTTGATCTCAACACTTTATTTAATTAATTTGATTGGGTTAATGATTATTATTTTGGGATTGAGTTGGAGGAACCTTCTCAATATTTATCAACCAACTTTGTAGTTAAATAAAATATGTTCTTTTGCAGTAGGGAAAAATTGGCTTTTCGCAAAAACATTATAACCATAGAGCTTTTCCACCAGCCAAATATGCATGTAGTGATAGCCTTTATTCATCTTTATCCTATGGTGTGAATTTGCCAGTACATTCAATGTACTGACCCTTTGTGGCTGCAACGTCTCATGTTTTAGGAATCTTACGACGAGTAAGTGATAAGTTAGGGTTACGATTTCTACACTCAACCTTGCCGTAGGTGTTGATGGGAATCCACAACCTTGTTGTTACTTCCGCTATTTGGATTGAGGTCATAGTATTTACGTTACTTTATACATGTGATTTACCTCTGTTATAAATCCTCGAGTACTGTGTGTGTGAGCATACCGATCCAGGGATGACACTTAAGCACAGAGACTTGACCGTCTGAGGTCGGGTCGCTACACCCGGGGTTAGAGTTAATGCTTCTGAAAGACTGTGTCTCGGTCATCCGTTTCTCAAACACCATGTAGTGCGAGAAATCAAACGAAGGAGATCGAGTCTTGTGGGGAAAAGTGCGCAAACCTCTGCAGAGTGTACAAACTAATCATGGTTAGCCGTGTCCCCGGTTATGGACATCTTGAGTATCTGGTTCTTGGATTATCATATGGATCTCATCACTCTAAATTAATTTTGTTGGGGTTTTAATTACTTTTAATTGGGATTGAGATGGGGGTACCATTCTCAACATTTCAACTACCATGATAGTTAAATAAAATATTTTCCTTTGTTGTAGGAAAAAATTGGCTTTTCGGAAAACATATTAACCATACAGCCTCCACCAGCCATATATGCATGTAGTGATAGCATTCATCCTGTTCATTACTCTACTGTGTTACTATGGCAGCATATTCCATGTGCTGACCCGTTTTCGGGCTGCAACGTATCATGTTGCAGACTTTTTAGACAAGGAGTAAGGTTCGCTAGGCCGTTGTCGTGCACTCAGCTATGCCGTTGGAGTTGATGGACTCACTTTATCTTCCAAGCCTTCCGCTGTTATTGTATTAGATGGCCTTAAGCCATATTTATTGTATTAAGTTCTCTTTGGAGACATTCGATGTAATAAGTGTGTGATTGCTACTCTGTTATAAATCCTTCGTGTACTGTGGGTGTCAGCATTACCGATCCAGGGATGACACTTATGCACAGAGACTTGACCGTCTGAGGTCGGGTCACTACACCTACCAGGCGCCGAAGAAGAATGCCAAAAAGAAGGCCAAGGAGACCAGAAGTGGCCTCCGCTGTAAGGGCACTTTGGACATGACGTCCGAAGATGCCAAAAGTCACTCCTCCGCCATCGAGGACGACGAGGAGGAGGAAGAAAGCAAATCTCCCCCTGAGGGGGGAAGGAAGAAAAGGGCGGCCTCCACGCATCTGGAGGCAGAGGCGTCCAAGAAGGAGAAGGTCTCCCTCGCGGGCAACTCTGCGTGGAACATTGATAGCAGCTCCGAGTGGTGCCCCAAGGGTAAGCCCCTGGCCGAATCGTAAGTACTCAAAGACGTACTCATATATCCAGCTCCTTTACTTCCTGGTATTAACATGTTGAATCATGCGCTACAGCCCGGCCCGTTCCGACCTCCAGCGATCCTCATCTTCGGGGAATTCGCTAGATTCGAAGGTGATGGACATCGGGTCCCTTCCGGCGGCCTCCTCTCCCCAGGCCATGGACGACGCTGAGGTGCTATCCCGAAGGACCTCCCCAGGCCAGGGAGAAACACAGGAGGCCGTCAGGGTGACGCCAGAGGGTAATACCTCAGCCGTCGGACACATGAGGGAGCAAATCCCCCTGGAGACTGGCAATCAGGGCCATATTCAATTCGGCCCCTAGCCGAATACAATTCCGGAGACCTATACGGCTCCGGAATCAGGCAAGCAGCCTCCTTCGAAAGAAGGAGGTGTACCGATTCCACCGGTGACCTCTGTCCATCCAGAGGCACCAGATACTCTACTAGAAGCGCAGCAAGGCGCTTCCATTGTTGAGGAACACCGTATCCTTATGGGTACGGTGGTTGAGAGGGTTCAGTCCGCTAAGAGCGGACTGACCGAAGCCTGCACCAGCCTTCTAACAGGCTTTGAGGTATGCGATGTAATTATGCAAAAAGAATGTCATAGTATAGACAGTAGCCCCTGAGACACTGTCCGGTGTTCGAAAAGAAAAGCCGAACAGAGGATCAAATAATTTTCGCATGAGACTAACCATACGTGTCTATATGAATAAGCAGGCGACTTTGCTGGCTGCGACCTCTCATGCTGCTGAGGTCTCCGGACTGAAGCAAAGTCTGGAGCGGACCGAGGAAGAGCTCGGCCGTGTGGAAAAATAGCTGGAGGATAATCAAGGTATGCAATGACCTTGTGTAGATTCAGAAAGGATGAATGGTTTGTGTTGACCATAGTGCCATGATATTTTGTAGGAGCGGCGACCGAGGTGGAGACCCTGAAGAAGGCGCTGGCCGAAGCCCAGGAGAGAGCGGCAAAGGAACAAGCTGCTCACGAGAAACACGAGGCCAGGGTTGGTGAGGTCCAGCAGGAGCTCCAAGACGCCGTGAAGAAATGCGAGTCCTTGGAGCGCAATATTGCGGATCAAGAGTCCGAACTTGCCAAGGCCTGCCAAAGTGCACACGATTCCCGGGTTGAAGCCCAGGGCGCCCTCCAGGAAATCCAGGAGGCCAGAAAAATTGCGGCGGGTAAGGCCTTTATTATGCAGAGCAAGTATGTGAAGAAAATGTTCCTCTTACTAACCTGGATTTGGAGTTCTCCAGGGGTGTTTGCGGATCTGCCGTGCAGTGTTGCCGACGCTGCGGAATTCTTCCGAGCCGAAGAGGGGAGCTCAACGGAGAAGCTGTTCTGGTCGCAATACCTTCGCCAGAGCATCCGATGCTCTTTAGCGATCAGCTGAAACAGCTGACCGAACTAGCCATGAAGGATTTGATAATCCGTCTATGGCCTGCTGAAGCCATACCCAGCAGCTACTTCGGGCTCGTGAAGCAGCTAGTCAATGCCTACCCTCGTCTTGATGCCGTCAAGCAGTCGGTCTGCGTTGAAGGTGCGCGGATGGCCTTCACCCGTGTCAAGGTGCAGTGGGCGAAGATGGAAGCCATCAAGCTCGCGACCGAGGGACCGCCCGTAGGCAAGGAGCACCGCACGCCCGAGCGGTATTTTGTTGATGTCCTGAAGGGATCCCGCATTGTCGAGGGCCAGTGTTCAAAAGACATTATCTTTGAATGAAGTCATTCATGTTGTCCCTTCCTGTATTATAAAACAAAGCCGTTATGTAATATAATGTTTATTGTTTGAAAATTTTACCTCCTGTGCGGCCGTTTTGTTAAAACTGAGAGTTGGCCAGTCGTCGGCTTCAGCCCCCATGTAGGTAGTACGAGGGTGTTCGGGGATGGAATCTAAACACTCTTGATCCAAAAGGTTGGTCCTTGAAGGAGGTGTTTAGCGCAATGAACCAGGCAATCAGACTATGTGGCTTTATCACCCTCACTTAGCCATAGGAGTTTGACAATGAAATGTAGGCGCAGCCCCTGGTTGGTATTTTGTTAATCCGGACTAGGGTGCTATAGACACCTGATCGGGGAAGCCGATCAGTCGGATAATGCAGAAAAAATCGCAAAAGATTTTCAACCTCCGAATAGCTGACCAGCTCTCGCCACATAATGACAGTCAGTTTTCAGCTTTCTCTACTGAGGTGTTTGCTCGGATAAACTAGAAACACAATCACAGTAGTTCTCCCTTTACTACCTTAGCCGATAGGACGAAACGTAAGGTAGCAAGCACAGGAGCCGGGCAACCCAACTATTGACCAAAGACATGATTCGGAGCCGATGCATATAATGCTAAAATTCGGGTTACCCAACTGTACTGTAAAAAGTGTTCGGACTTGTTGCCGTAGTATGGAGCATAATGAAGCCCCTGGCGAATTAGAGTGTACCAAAGTGTACGGGTGCAATCGATAAGAATAGCGAAATAAAATGAAGTAGTAAGCTAGTGCCACGTAAGTTGGGCCGCAAACTATTTCCATTATAATTTGATTAATACATCAAAGCGTATTTGTACAAATAGTTTGATAAGCAACCTGGCTATTTAACATGCCAGGACCAAGGGGGAGCTGCGTGCGTCCTGAAAACAGGTAGAATGATCGTCAAGAAGGACGTCTAGAGATTCCCCCACACGTTTGTACTGCTTGCTGCCTTGGTATATCTATCCTTCGAAAGGACCGATGATTAGGCCGTTGGGAGGGGCCTGTGAAAGAAAAGAAAAAAATGGTAAAAAGGAAAAGTACGTGTGGGAGCCGTATGATGGACCACAATCGAGTTATGCCTCCATCTATGCCCATGGTATTTTGAGTGCGTAGTTATGTACGCGCGGTACGTACGATGCCATTTGGTCGGGACTGAGATGGAGGCCAAATTGCTAGTCGAGCTCCTGACGAGCTGGACTGTCCTGCTGCAGAGTAGTCCGGACTCGTTTGACAATGTCCGGGAGCTTGGCCGCCGAATTAAGGTTCTGCTTGATAAGGCCGCTCTGTACTTCTGCTGCCAGGGCCGCGGTGTGCTCCTCAGTACGGAGGGAGCGCTCCGTGTTTCCATTGACTGTTATGACACCGCATGGTCCGGGCATCTTAAGTTTGAGATAAGCATAGTGCGGCACCGCATTGAATCGAGCAAATGCAGTTCGTCCGAGCAGTGCGTGATAGCCACTGCGGAAGGGGACGATGTCGAAGATCAATTCTTCGCTTTGGAAGTTGTCCGGGGATCCGAAGACAACTTCCAATGTGATTGAACCCGTGCAGCGGGCCTCTACACCTGGTATTACTCCTTTAAAGGTAGTTTTTGTGGGCTTGATCCTTGATGGATCGATGCCCATTTTGCGCATTGTGTCCTGATAGAGCAGGTTGAGGCTGCTGCCACCGTCCATGAGGACTCGCGTGAGGTGGAATCCATCAATTATTGGGTCGAGGACCAGTGCGGCTGAACCGCCATGACGGATACTGGTCGGATGGTCCCTGCGATCGAAGGTGATCGAGCAGGACGACCATGGGTTGAATTTTGGGGCGATTGGCTCTATCGCATAGACGTCCCTGAGCGCGCGTTTGCGCTCCCTTTTGGGGATATGGGTAACGTATATCATGTTCACCATTTTAACCTGAGGGGGGACTTCTTCTGTCCCCCTGTGTTCGGTGGATGGGGCTCCTCGTCATCGTTCTCACTTTGCGACCCCTTCTCCTTGTCCTCGGCATTTAACTTGCTGGCCTGTTGAAAGACCCAACAACTCCGGTGGGTATGATTGGCTGGTTTATCAGGGGTGCCGTGGATCTGACATGGACGATCGAGTATGCGGTCCAAGCTGGAAGAGCCCGGATTGTTCCTTTTGTATGGCTTCTTCCGCTAACCAGACTTGGAGCCACTGAATCCGGCGTTGACCGCCGTGTCATCCGTATTGTTACCATTGCTTCGACGCTTATGCCTGTTGCGGCAGGGCTTGCCGTTGCTATTCTTGGCTTCAGAGGTGCCAGGTTCACTTGCATTATTATTGCTACGGGCTAGCCAACTAGCTTCGCCCGCACAAAAGCGGGTCACGAGTGCTGTGAGGGCTGCCATGGACTTCGGCTTTTCCTGGCCGAGGTGTCGGGCTAGCCATTCGTTGCGGATGCTATGCTTAAAGGCCGCTAGGGCTTCGGAATCCGGACAGTCGATGATCTGGTTCTTTTTAGTTAAGAACCTGGTCCAGAATTTCCTGGCTGACTCTCCGGGCTGCTGAACTATGTGACTTAAGTCATTGGCATCTGGAGGTCGGACGTATGTACCTTGGATGTTGTCGTGGAAGGCGTCCTCCAAGTCCTCCCAGCTGCCAATAGAGTTTTCAGGCAGGCTGTTCAACCAGTGCCGAGCTGGTCCCTTTAGTTTTAGCGGGAGGTATTTCATGGCGTGAAGATCATCATGGCCTGAATATGGAGAAAAAAATCCTCAATCCATACCGCGGGATCTGTTGTTCCATCATATGATTCGATATTCACGGGTTTGAACCCTTCTGGAAATTCATGCTCCATTACTTCATCAGTGAAGCATAGGCGGTGTGCGGCGCCTCTATATCGGGCCAAGTCGCGACGTAGCTGAGATGGAGTCCGTTTGCGGTTTTCGGCCCGGACGTGATTATGCTTGTCGCGTTCGGCTTGATAGCCGTCGTCGCGCATCGGGGCACGCCCCCGCGATCCGTAGATCGATCTGGTCTGGCCTGCTCTACTGTCCAGGTCCTGCCCCAGGTCATATGTATATCCCCGAGCTGTTATATCTCTACCTTTACGGCGAGGTAGTATGGGCTGGTGTTCGGCTTGAGTTGCCGTTTTGTCCCGGCCACGAGGTGGTCGGTCAGCCGCATTACGCGCTGATGGCGCGGGCTCGAGGGCCTCATCATCAAATTGGGGTAGCAGTTTACGCTTCGGGTAACTTTTGGTTGGGCGCTCGAGGCCGTATTCCTCAGCTGCCAGGACATTAGTCCACCTATCGTTGAGCAGATATTGATCAGCTTGAAGTTGCTGCTGCTTCTTTCTGAGGCTCCTTGCAGTGGCAATTAGCCGGCACTTAAAGCGCTCCTTCTCGAGAGGTTCCTCAGGTATGATAAAATCTTCATCACCGAGGCTCACCTTGTCCTCGGAGAGTGGGAGATAATTATTGTCCTCCGAGTCTTCATTTACAGCCTGTTCGTCAGGGCTAACTTGGCCATCTTCCCGGTCGTCCTGTTCAAAAGTTGGCTTGACGGGGTCTTCTTTGTCTTCGGCATCGTCCGGAGTATTGTTTTCTCCTGTGCCGGTATCGCTGTCTTTTCCACGACGTGATTTAGAGCGGCGCCGCTGACGTCGGCGCTTTGGTTGGATCTCAGGAGGTTTATCCTCGACTGGATTTTTCTTGTTATCGCCGTCACCCTCCTTGGGTATGTCCACCATGTACACATCATACGAAGCGGTGGCCGTCCAGCGTCCGGTAAACGGTGGGTTTTCAGCCTACTCCTCTCCGGCATCTTCGTCCATACCGTCGATGTCTTCGGATTTGTAGCCGAGCATGTCAGTTAAGTCCTCGAGAGTGGCTATGAAGTGGGTGGTGGGTGGGACGTAAAATTCCCCGCTCTCACCCCCTAGTCCGGGCTGGGCATAGTTCGGACATTGCTCCTCTGTAATGACGAGGGATCACATCAAGTCCAGAGCCTCAATTAAAGGCAAGGTTTTGTCAGGGATAAGAGAATCCGTGGAGTACGGCGGGAAGGAAACTTCTTGGCCAAGCTCACACGATGCTGACTCCGAGGGTTCGGAGCCAGTGTCCAGAGGAGAGTCTGGCTTCATGATTGCCAGCGATACTGCTTCCTCCGGTTCTCCCGTACTGGGTTTAGTGGCCGCATATAGTCCGGCGGGCTCAGGAATCCCGTCTTCGGACATGGCGACGCGCTCTGGATCTAAAGCCAGAGCGGAGGTTGGAGTCGTGAACCCTTGGAAGATCAAGTCTCCTCGGATATCCGCAACATAGTCAAGATTTCCAAAACTAATCTGGTGACCTGGGGCGTAGCTATCGATCTACTCTAGATGGCCAAGCGAGTTGGCCCGCAGTGCGAAGCCGCCGAATACGAAGATCTGGCCTGGGAGAAAAACCTCCCCCAGGGTAGCGTTGTTGTAGATGATGGATGGAGCCATCGAACCTTTCGATGACGACACAGCGGAACTCTCAATGAAAGCACCAATCTCAGTGTCAAAACCGGCGGATCTCGGGTAGGTGGTCCCGAACTGTGCGTCTAGGGTCGATGGTAACAGGAGATAGGGGACACGATGTTTACCCAGGTTCGGGCCCTCTTGATGGAGGTAATACCCTACTTCCTGCTTGATTGATCTTGATGAATATGAGGATTACAAGAGTTGATCTACCACGAGATCGTAATGGCTAAACCTTAGATGTCTAGCCTGTATGATTGTGATTATGACTGCCTCTACGGACTAAACCCTCCGGTTTATATAGACACCGGAGGGGCCTAGGGTTGTACAGAGTTGGTTTACAAAGGAAGGAATCCACATATCCGAACGCCAAGCTTGCCATCTACGCAAAGGAGAGTCCCATCCGGACACGGGAAAAAGTCTTCTGTCTTGTATCTTCATAGCCCATTAGTCCGGCCCATGTTACATAGTCCGGATGCCCGAGGGCCTCTTAATCCAGGACTCCCTAAGGGCTGGATGAACAGTAGCCGGTGGAGGGACCCCGCGGAGGGCTGGTTGAACAGGACCCCGTGGAGGCTGGATGAACAAGACCCCATGGAGGGCTAGTTGAACAGTAGCCGGTGGAGGGCTTGATGAATAGTATCCTATGGATGAACAGTAGCTGGTGGAGGCAGGAGGAAGATGATGCGGCTTGAAGCTACGTCAGTATTTCCCCAAAGAGGAAGGGATGATGCAGCACAGCGACGGTAGGTATTTCCCTCAGTGATGAGACCAAGTTCATCGAACCAGTAGGAGAACCAAGCAACAATATGTAAACAGCGCCTGCACACAAATAACAAATACTCGCAACCCGACGTGTTAAATGGGTTGTCAATCCCTTTCGGGTAACGGTGCCAGAAATTGGCAAACGAACGTGAATAAATTGTAGTAGATTGATAGATCGAATGCCAAATAAAATAAATAAGAATAAATTACAGCAAGGTATTTTTGTATTTTTGGTTTAATAGATCTGAAAAATAAAAAGCAAATAAAATAGATCGCAAAAGCAAATAATATGAGAAAGAGACCCGGGGGCCGTAGGTTTCACTTGTGGCTTCTCTCGAGAAAAATAGCAAACGGTGGGTAAACAAATTACTGTTGGACAATTGATAGAACTTCAAATAATCATGACGATATCCAGGCAATGATCATTACATAGGCATCACGTCCAAGATTAGTAGACCGACTCCTGCCTGCATCTACTACTATTACTCCACACATCGACCGCTATCCAGCATGCATCTAGTGTATTAAGTTCATGGAGAAATGGAGTAATGCAATAAGAACGATGACATGATGTAGACAAGATCTATTTATGTAGAAATAGACCCCATCATTTTATCCTTAGTAGCAACGATACATACGTGTCGGTTCCCCTTCTGTCACTGGGATCAAGCACCGTAAGATCGAACCCACTACAAAGCACCTCTTCCCATTGCAAGATAAATAGATCAAGTTGGCCAAACAAAACCCAAATATCGGAGAAGAAATACGAGGCTATAAGCAATCATGCATATAAGAGATCAAATAAGATACAAATAACTTTCATGGATAAAAAGATAGATCTGATCATAAACTCAAAGTTCATCCGATCCCAACAAACACACCGCAAAAAGAGTTACATCGTATGAATCTCCAAGAGACCATTGTATCGAGAATCAAACGAGAGAGAGGAAGCCATCTAGCTACTAACTACGGACCCAAAGGTCTACAAAGAACTACTCACGCATCATCGGAGAGGCACCAATGGAAGTGGTGAACCCCTTCGTGATGGTGTCTAGATTGGATCTGGTGGTTCTGGACTCTACGGCGGCTAGAATGGATTTTCATCGACTCCCCTAGAGTTTCTGGAATATTGGGGTATTTATAGAGTAAAGAGGCAGTCCAGGGGGCACCCGAGGTGGGCACAACCCACCGGGGCGTGCCTGGGCCTCCTGGCGTGCCCTGGTGGGTTGTGCTCCCCTGGAGCACCCCCAGGTGCTTCTTCAGCCCATTGGTTGTCTTCTGGTCCAAAAAAATCCACAAAAAGTTTCACTACATTTGGACTCCGTTTGGTATTGAATTCCTGCGATGTAAAAAACATGCAAAAAACAGCAACTGGCACTTGGCACTATGTCAATAAGTTAGTACCAAAAAATGATATAAAATGACTATAAAATGATTATAAAACATCCAAGAATGATAATATAACAGCATGGAACAATAAAAAATTATAGATACGTTGGAGACATATCAGAAGACACGTTGGATGAACAGTGTAGGTGGAGGCTGAAGGAAGTCGGCGGTGGGTGAACAGTAGCCCGTGGAGTCCCGTTTTGCGGTAAGCCACACCCTCCGATGAACAGGACCCTCGTTTTGACTGTAGCGCTCCAACACAAGTCTGTTTCCCCCGTTCTGCGGTACGCCACACCCTTCTCGATGAACAGGACCCCCGTTTCGACCGTAGCCGGTCGAACAGAAGGCCATTTCCTCCGTACTGCGGTACGCCAAACCCCGTTTCGGCTGTTCCGTCCAAGCCGGTTGGCTCCCGTTGAACAGGATGCATTTCGACCCAGTCTGTTGCCTCCCGATGAACAGGATGCTGTTTCTCCGTTCCGACCCTGTTGGCTGCCCGATGAACAGGACGCCGTTGCTGCCGTCCGTTGCCTCTCCATGTACATGAGCCATGACCGTACATATGCGCGAGTACGCGTTCGAGACCCCGCCCGTATGTACGTACGTGGCCATTTTTTTTGGCATGTGGCTGTACGTACGTGTACACGATTTGGAAGGGACTGCCTGAACTGCTACGTTGGGGGCTCTACTACTACACGTGTCGTTGCTTGCTCGGCCACAGTTCATCATTGCAGAGAGACCGATCGACCAGTATGTACGTACATGTTCATGACCAGAATGACAACGCTACGTATGCTTCGACCAGGTGGGTCCTGGCTGTTAGGGAAGATAAGGAGGCACTTCCTTGCGTGCGAAGTTATTGATGGTGGGTCCGAGCTGTCAGGGGGAGGATTCATTTTTTTGCGCCTAATATGGAGGCACTTTCCTTGCGTCCGAAGATATAGCTGGTGGGTCCCATCTGTCAGAGGGGAAAACATTTTTTCACAAAATACAGCTAAGCCAAGATATAGAGGCCCTTCCGGTAGGTCCCTGCTGTCAGGTGGAGGAATCATTATTTTGCGCGTAATAAGGAGGCACTTCCTTGCTGCGGCCGTGGACCCACCTGTCAGCCTCTCCACATATAGTCCTCTTCCAATGTTAGTCGTTCCTTGACCACGTTGACCATGCCGTGCAGAGAGCACCAAGGTGGTGGACGACGGCGAGGCCTAGGAAGGGAATGACCTGGAGCCGGGGAAGACTCGGGAGTTGTTTTCCGCGCGGAGGGGCGTACGAGGGTTTACTGGTTGGGCTGCAGTGTGAGGCTGCCGTCGCCGGAGAATAACAACAGGTCTGGGTGGGTATAGGGATGGCCAGGCCAGTGATGGGAGTAGGGTGGGGTGGTGAGGCCTGTGCGGCAGCAGAGCCGGCCATGGGAGGCAGGACCAGGCGGCACGACCGGTGCTGGTTTGGGTGGCAGGAGCAAGAAGACCAGAGGTTGAAGAAGTACTATGGCTATTGGATGGACATCGTATGGTCACTGGAGCTGGAATCGTTCATATTGACTAAGTTGACAAAGCCCTCCGTCCGCGTCAGTAGGCCCACAAGTCAGCCTCCAACTATGGTGGGTCCCAGATAGCAGGGGGAGTATACATTTTTGTGTGCGTAATAAGGAGGCACTTCCTTCTGTGCAAAAATATAGCTGGTGGGTCCGAGCTGTCAGCGGGAGGAAAGTTTTTTTCGTGAAATATAGAGGCCCTTCCGGTGGGTCCCTGCTGTCAGGTGGAGGAATCATTATTTTGCGCGTAATAAGGAGGAACTTCCTTGCGTGCGGCCGTGGACCCAAATGTCAGCCTCTCCACGTATAGTCCTCTTCCGATGGATGTTGTTCGTTGACCACATTGACCACGCTGCGCCGAGAGCACCATGGCGGTGGACGACGGCGTGGCCTAGGAAGGGAACGACCCGGAGCTGGGGAAGACTCGGCAGTGGTTGCCCACGCGGTGGGGAGTACGAGGGTTTACTGGTTCGGCTGCCATCGCCGGAAAATAACAAGAGGTGTGGGTAAGTCGAGGAATGGCCTGGCTAGCGATGGAGTAGGGTGGGGCGGTGCGGCTTGTGCGGCTGCACAGCCGGCCACGGGAGGCGGGAGCAGGCAGTCCCACCGACGCCGGTTTGGGCGGCTTGAGCAAGAAGATCAGATATTGAAGAAGCAACACGGCCGTTGGATTAACATCCAACGGTCACTGCTGCTAGAATCGTTTGTGGACTAAGTTGACAAAGCCTTCCGTACACGTCAACCTAGTAGACCCACAAGTCAGCCTCCAAGTCTATCCCAAACAGCATATAACCCGAAATTTCTAGCCAGATTCAAATTAATTTAAAAACTAAACATACCTTAATTTAAATCCAATGACATTTTACCCGCACAAAAACAAGGAAATTTAAAATATCAAAATCCGAAAGAAAAAAGTATTTTGGAACTAATTGCCTGTTTGCTGTATTTTTTTATTTTATAGCCCATTTCTTATTACTTATAGCCCATTTTCTGGGCAAGCCCGAAAGCATCCCTCCTGGTCTTGAAAGATTTCTGGCCCAGCAGGGCGTAGAAAAGCAAGTAGGCCTATGTTTGTTATTCTGCAAAAATCAAAATAGCCGGGCTAGCCATTTTCAGAAAGGAAAAAAAACTAGGCTGGTCATGTGGTAAACATATGAAATAAAAGCCCGGGCTAGACGGGCCACAGCTCCCGCACAACCCAGTTGATACCCTTCTCCGTCCCAATTTGTTTTACTGCGCAAGCTGCTGGGTCCCGGGTGTGTGCCGCTCCATGTGCAGTTATCTCGCTTATTGACTACGTTGACAGTGGCGTGCGATGATACGTCTCCAATGGATCTATATTTTATGAAGCATTCATGACATGTTTACAACAATTTTATATGGTTTTGGTATGATTTTCATGGAACTAACCTGGACTGACACTGCTTTCAGCAGAACTACCGTGGTGTTGTTTTTTGTGCAGAAATGAAAGTTCTCCAAATGAGCTGAAACTTTTTGACGATTATTTTGGAACAAAAGAGACCCCCGAAGTTTCGTGGAAGAACCAGAAGGTGAAGGAGTAGGACACAGGACACCGGGGCGCGCCTGGTGGGCCTGGCTTACCCCGATGGGTTGTGCTCACCTCGAGGCCCATCTTCGCGTGAAACCGACGCCAAAAAATCCTATAAATAGAGAGACCAACAGAGGTTAACCTAGATCAGAAGTTCCGCCGCCGCGGGCCTCTGTCGCCACCGAAAACCAATCTAGACCCCGTCCTGGCACCCTGTGATAATCCCCAAGTGTAGGGAATCATCGTAGCAATTCCCAATGGTGGAAGTGATAAGTATGGAGTGTCGAACCCACAAGGAGCTAAAGGTAAGATCAATATTCTCTCAAGTCCTATCTGCCACTGATACGACTCTACGTACACCGAACGTTTGCTTCCAACTAGAAACGAGAAATAAAACTACGTTGTGGGTATGAAGAGGATAACTTTGCATGATATCGGAGAGCTAAAACATAAAAGTAGGTGCTATTATCATAAAGTTAGAATATATTACTAAATATTATAAATAGCGAGTGTGGAATAATGATGGGTCGGTGTGCAGAATTATCCTAGGCAATTGTTAACAAGACCGGCAATCACTATTGCAATTTCATATGAGGGAGAGGCATAAGCTAACATACTTTCTCTTCTTGGATCATATGCACTTATGATTGGAAATCTAGCAAGCATCCGCAACTACTAAAGATCATTAAGGTAAAACCCAACCATAGAATTAAAGCATCGAGTCCCCTTTATCCCATACGCAACAACCCCCTTACTCGGGTTTATGCTTTTGTCACTCAAGCAACCCACTATAAGCGACTCATGAACGTATTGCAACACCCTACGGTGGGAATCCCTCACGCTTGCGCGACACGGAGGGCACAATAGGACAGCACCAAAACAAAACATACAACTCATACCAATCTAGATCATCAATCAACGCAAAGACAAAGGATATCTACTCAAAACATCATAGGATGGCAACACATCATTGGATCATAATATGTGCCATAAAGCACCATGTTCAAGTAGGGATTACAGCGGGGTGCGGGAGAGTGGACCGCGTAAAAGATATGAGGATGGTGATGATGATGGTGATGTTGATGAAGACGATCACCACATCAATGATTTCCCTCCCGATGGCACTCCGGCGCCACCGAGAGAGAGGAGGAGAGGTTCTCCCCCTTGTGCTTCCTCCTCCATGGCCTCCCCCCTAGATGGGGAGAGGTTCTCCCTCTGGTCCTTGGCCTTCATGGCGATGATGGCCCCTCCGGGATCCTCCTCCATGGCCTCCGGTGATGATGGCCCCCTTCGGCAGGGTGCCAGAGAGGGCCTCGATTGATTTCTCGTGGCTACAGAGGCTTGCGGCGGCGGAACTTCCGATCTAGGTTATTTTCTAGAGGTTTGGGCATTTATAGGAGAGGTTGGCATCGAGACCAAGTCAGGGGGCCCCACGGGAAGTCCACGAGGCATAGGGGCACGCCCCAGGGGGGTGGGCGCACCCTCCACCCTCGTGGGGCCCACGGGACTCCCCTCCAGTAACTCTTTGTTCCATTATTTTTTAGATTTTCCAAAAAATTCTCCGTTGATTTTCAGCGCATTCCGAGAACTTTTATTTCTGCACAAAAACAACACCACGGTAGTTCTGCTGAAAACAGCGTCAGTCCGGATTCGTTCTAATCAAATCATACCAAAATCATATAAAACAATAGTAAACATGGCATGAATACTTCATAAATTATAGATACGTTGGAGACGTATCACCCTGCCGGAGGGGGGAATCATCTCCGGTGGCCGTCTTCATCATCCCGGCGGCCACCACAATGAGGAGGGAGTAGTCCACCCTCGGGGCTGAGGATTTGTACCAGTAGCTATGTGTTTAATCTCTCTCTGTCTCTCTCGTGTTCTGAGATGTCACGATCTTGATGTATCGCGGGCTTTGTTAATATAGTCGGATCATATGGTGTTTTCCCCTCTCTATCTTGTTGTGATGAATTGAGTTTTTCCCTTTGAGATTTCGTTGTTATCGGATTGAATACTTTCATGGATTGGAGAACGCTTTATATATGTCTTGCAATTGAATACTCGTGGTGACAATGGGGTATCGTATTGATTCACTTGATATATGTCTTGGCACTCAACTCGCAGATTCCCAAGGTGACATTGGGGTAATCTATGCATAGGGGTTGATGCATGTTCTTGTCTTTGTTTCTCCGGTAGAAATCGTGGGGCACTCTTTGAAGTTCTTTGTGTTGGATTGAGTATTATGAATATGAATTTTCTTTGGTGTTATTTTAGTACAAACTCTAGGATAGATCGAACGGAAAGAATAGCTTTGTGTTATTTTAGTACAAACTCTTGAATAGATCGAACGGAAAGAATAGGTTTGAGGTGGTTTCATACCCTACAAACAATTTATTCTTATGTTCTCCGCTAGATAGGAACTTTGGAGTGATTCTTTGTCGCACTTTGAGGGGTGGTTATATGATCCAATTATATTAGCATTGTTGAGAGGTTGCACTAGTGAAAGTATGGACCCTAGGCCTCCTTTTCAAGCATTGCAATACCGTTTTTGTGCCCATTTACTATTTGCTACCTTGCGGTTTTATTTATTCAGATTATAAAAATATATTTCTACCATCAATATTACACTTTTATCACCATCTCTTCGCCGAACTAGTGCACCTATACAATTTGCCATTGTATTGGGTGTGTTGGGGACACAAGTGATTTCTTGTATTTGGTTGCAGGGTTGTTTGAGAGAGACCATCTTCACCCTACACCTCCCATGGATTGATAAACCTTAGGTCATCCACTTGAGGGAAAATTGCTACTGCCCTACAAAACTCTACGCTTGGAGGCCCAACACGAGTCTACAAGAATAAAGTTGCGTAGTAGACATCAAGCTCTTTTCTAGCGCCGTTGCCAGGGAGGTTAGGTAAGCGGCACTCACATCCCATCAATGAGGCTCTTTTCTGGCGTTGCCGGGGAGGTGATTGCATGAAGGTATAACTTTAGATCTTGCAATTGAATCTTTTAGTTTCTTGTTTTATCACTAGTTTGGTTTTATAAAAGAAAACTACAAAAAAATGGAATTGAGGTTGCATCATATTATTGATCATCTTTATAATAACTTTCTTGAAAATGATGGTTCAGAAAATTGTGCTCAATTGTTAGAAGAAGAAGTCAATAAAATGTTTGGCACAAAGTATTTGAATGATGAGCATGATTGCAATGTTGTTAGTATGAATTCTTTCAATATCCATGATGCTAATGATATGCAAAGCCATAAGCTTGGGGATGGTATATTTGATGAATATGACATTTTTAGTCCCCCAAGTTTTGATGAGAAAATTTATTATGATGATTGCATGCCTCCTATTTATGATGATTATATTGATGAAAGTGGATTTGGAGAGGCCATGACTTTATTTAGTGATAAATCCACCATTTTGGATGAGGCTTCAATTGACTGTGATAACAAACTTCCTATCTATGATGATTATGGTGATGACATGTATGCTATAAAGAATAATGATAACCATGAAACTTGTCATCATGATTTCAATTTCAATTCCATGATAGTTATTTTGTTGAGTTTGCTCCCACTACTATTCATGAGAATAAATTTGCTTATGTGGAGAGTAATAAAATTTATATGCTTGTGGATCATGAAAAGAATGCTTTATGTGATAGTTATATTGTTGAATTCATTCATGATGCTATTGAAAATTATTATGAGAGTGGAACATATGCATCTACATATCTCAATAATATCAAGTTTCCTATCTATGTGTTGAAAATCTTGAAGTTGTGCTTGTTTTGCCTTCCTATGCTAGTTGATTCTTGTTCCCATAAGTTGTTTGCTCACAAAATCCCTATGCATAGGAAGTGGGTTAGACTTAAATGTGCTAGTCATATGCTTCAGGATGCTCTCTTTGTGTTTCAATTCTTATCTTTTATGCGAGCATCATTGAACTCATCATGCCTAGCTAAAAGGCATTAAAGAAAAGCACTTGTTGGGAGACAACCCAACATTTACCCCTACTGTTTTTGGGTGTTCACATGATTAGGATACTGTAGTAATCATGTTTTATTGCTTTTGTTTCAATAAAGTGCCAAGTAGGACCTTTGGGATGGTCTATGGTGATAGTTGATTTGATCTTGCTGAAAAACAGAAACTTTTGCGCTCAGGAAAATAATTCTCATTTTTAACAGAAGCGTGATAAAATATTGATTATTTTTGCAGAATATTAATAGATAAATTTCCCAGGTTTTCCTATTTTTTCAGAATGTTTAGAGTAGCAGACGTATGGTTTGAGTACAGATTACTATAGACTGTTCTGTTTTTGACAAATTCTGTTTTCAATGCATAGTTTGCTTGTTTATAAGTTTCTATGGCTTATATTGCTCAATATATATTGTGGAAATGATATGATAAAGTAGGAATTGTGTGAGAACAATTATGAATCTTGTCTTTGACAGTACCAAAAGTGAAATGGTTTGCTCTTTATCATACTAACCTATCTCACAAAGTTCCGTTAAGTTTTGTGTGATTGAAGTTTTCAAGTTTTGGGTGAGATATCGATATGAGGAGAATAAGGAGTGACAAGACCCTAAGCTTGGGGATGACCAAGGCACCCCAAGGTAATATTCAAGGAAGATCCAAGCAACTAAGCTTGGGGATGCCCCGGAAGGCGTCCCCTCTTTCGTCTTCAAAATTATCGGTAACCTCACTTGGAGCTATGTTTTCATTCATCACATGATATGTGTTTTGCTTGAAGCGTCCATTTATTTTGTTAGGATTTTCTTGCTGTTATTTAGAATAATGTTTTTCATCTTTTATTTCAATAAAAGTGGCATTGATAGCCTTTGCCATGTTTATTTTGCAAGTCTACATGTTGCTGTTTGAAAACAGAAAGTTTACCGCTGTTGCAAAAATTACCTAGAAAAGTCAGAATGTGATAAAATGTTGAAACTTTCTGCATAATAAGCTATGATAAATTTTCTACATAATGGCAGAAATTCATAATGTTTTGAGTTGAATAAGTATTGATACTCTTGCATTCTTTACAGACTATACTGTTTTGGCAGATTGTTGTTATGTTTGCATTGTTTGCATATGTTTGCTTGTTTAATGATTCTATTTGAGGATGGGAGTATTAAATATGCAGAGGCATTTAGTATAAATTTTTTAATAATAATTTTAGTGATTTGCTACAGTAGAGAATGATAAGGTTTTTGCATTGGTTTATACTAACTTATCTCACGTGTTCTTGTTGAGTTTTGTGTGGATGAAGCTTCTGAGATTTAGGAAAACCGTGATATGAGAAGAATTAAGGAGACACAAAAGCTCAAGCTTGGGGATGCCCAAGGCATCCCAAGATAATATTCAAGAAGTCTCAAGCATCTAAGCTTGGAGATGCCCCGGTAGGCATCCCACCTTTCTTCTTCAACAATTATCGGTTAGTATCGGTTGAGCCTAAGTTTTTGCTTATTCACATGATGTGTGCTATTCTTGGAATTGAATTTTGTCTTGTTTTTGCTTGATGTTTTAATAAAATACTTAGATCTGAAAGTTTTTAAATAAAGTAGAGTCCTCAAATAGTTGCTAGGGAGGCCAGGTAAGCGGCACGCACATCCCGTCAACGAAGCTCTTTTCTGTGGAATTGCTCTAGTGCTTCACTTATATCTTTTTGAGCACGGTGTGCTTTAGTATTTTTGAAGAAATTATCTATTGCTTCACTTAAATTAATTTGAGAGAAAGAAATATTATTCTCATGATCTTCACTTATATCTTTTTGGAGTAGCTTGTCATTTACTCTTGTGCTTCACTTATATCTTATGAGTAAATTGTTGAATAAATTGAATGTCATGAAGTTGAAATCATATCAAGCCTAGTGGTAGCTTCACATTGGATTTAGAAAGTGAAATATTTTGAGGCTTTACAATCACAATATTGTTCATACAAGCAATTCACGAATAATTAGTATAAGGAAGAGAACTTTCACATGCAAACACACTATCTTGGAAATCTTTTGTGATTGTGAGCCCCCATGAAAATATTATATGCCAAAATTGTTGACGTTGGACAAGGAAGACAATGTAATGGTTTATGTTTGTTCGTATTCACATAGAAGTTATATTGTCATAGATCCTTCAACATGTGGTGCTTGCCCCCCATCTTTGCTAGCCAAAAATTCCGCACCAAGTAGAGATACTACTTGTGCATCCAAAAACCCTTAAACCCAAATCTTATTTTCAAGAGTCCACCATACCTACCTAAGGATTGAATACGATCTTTCAAGTAAGTTGTCATCGGTGCAATAAGGCAATAAAAATTGCTTCTAAAAGTGTTAGATCATTTAGTATAAGAGCAAATTGAGCGTTGTACGAACTTGTGATGGCAAAGAATAAAAGTGACAGACTGCATAATAAAGGTTGCTATCATAAGGGGCGATATAACATGACGCTCTTTTGCACTAAGGGATTGAGCATACAAACAAATAAGCGCATGGCAACCTCTGCTTCCCTCTACGAAGGGCCTATCTTTTACTTTTACGTATTTACTTTCATGCAAGAGCCAAAGTTTTTCTCTCTATTCCTTTTTACTTTTCTCCTTTGGCAAGAATCATATGGTGAGGAAAGATCTAGGCACATATGTCCAGTTGAATATGGGTAGCATGCGTTATTATTGTTGACATCACCCTTGAGGTGAATACGTTGGGAGGCAAAATTATAAGCCCCTATCTTTCTATGTGTCCAGTTGAAACGATTTGCTCATGTGTATGCGGTGAGTGTTAGCAATCATAGAAGACTATATGATGGTTGAGTATGTGGGGCTCTTACTTAAACTCTGTTGAATAAGTTGAATTACAGTTGCTTGGTGACTGAGAACATAGGTTGTCGAGTTTCAAGAGAATTCATTATTTGAACCTTAACATGTGAATTGGTTGCTACTATAACATGCGAAGTTTTATAAGAAAGAGTTGTTGTTATGATGCTAGGAAAAGTGATTGAAATTATCATTGATCAAACTTATGCACTTTGCTAGCATTCACACTTCATAAATTATTTCTTTTGTCATTTACCTACTCGAGGACGAGTAGGAATTAAGCTTGGGGATGCTGATATATCTCCAACGTATCTATAACTTATGAAGTATTCTTGCCATGTTTACAACAATTTTATATGGTTTTGGTATGATTCGCATGGAACTAACCCGGACTGACGCTATTTTCAGCAGAACTACCACGGTGTTGTTTTTTGTGCAGAAATGAAAGTTCTCCAAATGAGCTAAAACTTTTTGATTATTTTTTTGGAACAAAAGAGACCCCCGAAGCTTCGTGGAAGGACCAGAAGGTGAACGAGTAGGGCACAAGACACTGGGGCACGCCTGGTGGGCCTGGCTTGCCCCGGTGGGTTGTGCTCACCTCGTGGCCCATCTTTGCGTGAAACCCACGCCAAAAAATCCTATAAATAGAGAAACCATCAGAGGTTAACCTAGATTAGAGGTTCCGCTGCCGCATGCCACTGTAGCCGCCGAAAGCCAATCTAGACCCTATTCCGGCACCCTGCCGTAGGGGGAATCATCTCCGGTAGCCATCTTCATCATCCCGGCGGCCACCACGATGAGGAGGGAGTAGTCCACCCTCGGGCCTGAGGGTTTGCACCAGTAGCTATTTGTTTAATCTCTCTCTCTCTCGTGTTCTTTAGATGTCACGATCTTGATGTATTGTGGGCTTTGTTAATATAGTCGGATCATATGGTGTTTCCCCCTCTCTATCTTGTTGTGATGAATTGAGTTTTTTCCTTTGAGATTTCATTGTTATCGGATTGAATACTTTTATGGATTCGAGAACACTTGATATATGTCTTGCAATTGAATATCGTGGTGACAATGGGGTATCGTATTGATTCACCTGATATATGTTTTGGCACTCAACTCGCGGATTCCCGAGGTGACATTGGGGTAATTGATACGTCTCCAACGTATCTATAATTTTTGATTGTTCCATGCTATTATATTATCTGTTTTGGATGTTTATGGGCTTTATTAAACACATTTATATTATTTTTGGGACTAACCTATTAACCCAGAGCCCAGTGCCAGTTCCTATTTTCCCCTTGTTTCAGTGTTTCGAAGAAAAGGAATATCAAACAGAGTCGAAACGGAATGAAACCTTCTGGAGAAGTTATTTTTGGAAAGAAAGCAACCCGGGAGACTTGGAGTCCACGTCAAGAAAGCAACGAGGAAGGCACGAGGCAGGGGGGCGCGCCCACCCCCATGGGCGCGCCCTCCACCCTCGTGGCTCCCCTGACGTATTTGTTTGTCCTATATATATCCATATACCCTAAAACCTTCGGGGAACAGAATAGATAGGGAGTTTCGACACCGCAAGCCTCTGTAGCCACTAAACACCAAACGGGACCCTGTTCCGGCACCCTGCCGGAGGGGGGATCCCTCACCGGTGGCCATCTTCATCATCCCGATGCTCTCCATGACGAGGAGGGAGTAGTTCACCCTCGGGGCTGAGGGTATGTACCAGTAGCTATGTGTTTGATCTCTCTCTCTCTCTCTCTCTCGTGTTCTTGATTTGGCACGATCTTGATGTATCGCGAGCTTTGCTATTATAGTTGGATCTTATGTTTCTTCTCCCCCTCTACTCTCTTGTAATGGATTGAGTTTTCCCTTTGAAGTTATCTTATCGGATTGAGTCTTTAATGATTTGAGAACACTTGATGTATGTCTTGCCATGCGTATCTGTGGTGACAATGGGATATCACGTGACTCACTTGATGTATGTTTTGGTGATCAACTTGCGGGTTCCGCCCATGAACCTATGCATAGGGGTTGGCACACGTTTTCGTCTTGATTCTCCGGTAGAAACTTTGGGCACTCTTTGAGGTTCTATGTGTTGGTTGAATAGATGAATCTGAGATTGTGTGATGCATATCGTATAATCATACCCACGGATACTTGAGGTGACATTGGAGTATCTAGGTGACATTAGGGTTTTGGTTGATTTGTGTCTTAAGGTGTTATTCTAGTACGAACTCTAGGGCTGTTTGTGACACTTATAGGAATAGCCCAACGGATTGATTGGAAAGAACAACTTTGAGGTGGTTTCATACCCTACCATAATCTCTTCATTTGTTCTCCGCTATTAGTGACTTTGGAGTGACTCTTTGTTGCATGTTGAGGGATAGTTATATGATCCAACAATGTTATTATTGTTGAGAGAACTTGCACTAGTGAAAGTATGAACCCTAGGCCTTGTTTCAACGCATTGAAATACCATTTATGCTCACTTTTATCATTAGTTACCTTGCTGTTTTTATATTTTCAGATTACCAAAACCTATATCTACTATCCATATTGCACTTGTATCACCATCTCTTCGCCGAACTAGTGCACCTATACAATTTACCATTGTATTGGGTGTGTTGGGGACACAAGAGACTCTTTGTTATTTTGTTACAGGGTTGTTTGAGAGAGACCATCTTCATCCTACGCCTCCCACGGATTGATAAACCTTAGGTCATCCACTTGAGGGAAATTTGCTACTGTCCTACAAACCTCTACACTTGGAGGCCCAACAACGTCTACAAGAAGAAGGTTGCGTAGTAGACATCAAGCTCTTTTCTGGCGCCGTTGCCGGGGAGGTGAGTGCTTGAAGGTATATCTTTAGATCTTGCAATCGAATCTTTTTGTTTCTTGTTTTAGCACTAGTTTAGTTTATAAAAGAAAACTACCAAAAAAATGGAATTGAGTTTGTCTCATACGCTTCATCTTTTCAATATCTTTCGTGAGTATGATGGAAAGGAAAATTGTGCCAAAGTGTTAGAAGAAGAATGCATTAAAATGTTTGGCACTAAATCTTTGAATGATGAGCATGATTGCAATGTTGTTAGTATGAACTCCTTGAATATCCATGGTACTAACGATGATTGCACAAGTTATGATGAAAATGTCTCCTATAAACATGTCAATTTTTGTGGAGCACATTGGGTTTGCAAGCACACACCGAAGAGGGAAGATAGATATTGCAAGAGGCATAAGCATTTAGAAACTAAATGGTTGCTAGAAAGGCTATATGTTTGTGCTGAAAATTTAAATTTTCTTAGCCGTACTTGTGAACTTTGCAATGAACATGATCATTTCAGTACCGAATGCAAATTGTTTCATGATCGTATCGTGTCCAAAAATTGTGATGACTTGATTTCCCTTGCACATCATAATGAACTTAGTTTGCTCTTGGGTTATGAAGAAATGAAACATATAACTAAGGATATTCCAAAATTTGCCCTTGATAGAGTTCTTCATTTTGATCTAGAGGAAATTTATATGTATTGCGCGGTGAATTGCATTGAAAATCCTTATATTGCCAATTACATAAAGAAATAAAACAAATAGAAGATGAAGAGAATACTAACGAGAGGGAAGAGACTTCCCAATATTCTCCTATTATTTCTTATGATGAATCAGGTAACGAGGAGGAGCCTTCTATTCAACCAATCTCATTAATAAGGAGCTCCAAAAAGAGGATTGAATCCACACATGAGGTGAAGAAGAAGAAAAGAAAAAGGAAGAGAGGTAAAAAGATATCTCTCCCAAATAATGTTGCTCCTATTATTGTTGTGCCTCATGAAAATGAATCAAAAATAATTGTGGAAGATGATGCACTTGATGATGATCTCGTTATGCCTATTGCTTGTTGTGATGATTATTATTGGGAAGATAATGATACTCCTTATGATCTTGAAAATATTTTTGGCACTTGCTTGGAAGAATATGATAATTGCTATACTATTGGTGCTATCCATACTATTAATGATGAGATTGATTATGCTTATGATATGAAAAGGCCCAAGCTTGCGGAAGCTGTGTTTGATGAAGATGACATATTTGAGAATATATTTGCTGAAATTAATGTTTGTCCCAAGCTTGGGGATTCTATGTTTAATGAAGATGATATTTTTAGCCTCCCAAGTTTTGATATGCAAAGTTGTTATGATGATAGCATGCCTTCTACCTATGATGATTATATTGATGAAAGTGGGTTTGGAAGAGTGTCAACTTTAGGAAGTAATGATCCCACTATTTTGGAGGATGTTGAATCTTATAATATTTATGAAAGTGGATTTGGAGATGTCATGACTTTATTTAGTGATGTATCCACTATTTCGGAAGAGGTTTCAGTTGATTATGATGAGAACAAACTTGCTACTTATGATGATTATTGTGATGAAACTTATGCTATAAAAAATAGTGATGATTATATCTATAAAACTTGTCATGATTATGATTCACCTTTTTTCTGAACATTACTCTTTTAATGTGGAAAAAATTTATAGTATTCAAGTCTCTTATGATACTCCCACTATTCCGAATGAGAAGAATTTTGCTTGTGTGGAGAGTAGTAAAATTTCTATGCTAGTAGAGCATGAAAAGAATGCTTTAGGTGCTGGTTATATTTTTGAATTCATTCATGATGCTACTGAAAATTATTATGAGGGAGGAATATATGCTTGTAGGAATTGCAATAATATCAAGTTTCCTCTCTATGTGCTTAAAGTTTTGAAGTTATGCTTGTTTTGCCTTCCTATGCTAGTTGATTATTGTTCCCATAAATTGTTTGATCACAAAATCCCTATGCATAGGAAGTGGGTTAGACTTAAATGTGCTAGTCATATTCTTCATGATGCTCTCTTTATGTTTCAATTCTTATCTTTTATGTGAGCATCATTGAAATCATCATGCCTAGCTAGGGGCGTTAAACGTTAGCGCTTGTTGGGAGGCAACCCAATTTTATTTTAGTTTCTTGCTTTTTGGTTCTGTTTAGTAATAAATAATCCATCTAGCTTCTGTTTAGATGTGGTTTTGTGTTTTAGTTAGTGTGTGTGCCAAGTAGAACCTTTGGGAAGATTTGGGTGAAGTCTTTATGATCATGCTGTAAAAAACAGAAACTTTAGCGCTCACGAGATTAGCTAAAACTTTTTACTGGAGAGTGCTATTTAGTTGATTATTTTTGAAGATGATTACTAGACAAATTCCTCAGGTCCACCAATTTATTTTAGAATTTTTGGAGTTCAGAAGTTTGCGTTAGTTACAGATTACTACAGACTGTTCTGTTTTTGACAGATTCTGTTTTTCATGTGTTGTTTGCTTATTTTGATGAATCTATGGCTAGTAAAATAGTTTATAAACCGTAGAGAAGTTGGAATACATTAGGTTTAACACCAATATAAATAAATAATGAGTTCATTAGAGTACCTTGAAGTGGTGTTTTCTTTTCTTTCGCTAACGGAGCTTACGAGTTTTCTGTTGAGTTTTGTGTTGTGAAGTTTTCAAGTTTTGGGTAAAGATTCGATGGACTATGGAATAAGGAGTGGCAAGAGCCTAAGCTTGGGGATTCCCAAGGTACCCCAAGGTAATATTCAAGGACAACCAAGATCCTAAGCTTGGGGATGCCCAAGGTACCCCAAGGTAATATTCAAGGACAACCAAGAGCCTAAACTTGGGGATGCCCCGGATGGCATCCCCTCCTTCGTCTTCGTTCATCGGTAACTTTACTTGGAGCTATATTTTTATTCACCACATGATATGTGTTTTGCTTGGAGCTTCATGTCATTTTATTTTGTTTTGCTTTCTGTTTGAATAAAGTATCAAGATCTGAAATTCTTAAAATGGGAGAGTCTTCACATAGTTGCATAATTATTCGACTACTCATTGATCTTCACTTATATCTTTCGGAGTAATTTGTTGTTTTCTCTAGTGCTTCAGTTATATATTTAGAGCATGGTGGTAGTTTTATTTTGAAGAAATAGATGAACTCTCATGCTTCACTTATATTATTTTGAGAGTCCTAAACATCATGGTAATTTGCTTGGGTTATGAAACTAGTCCTAATATGATGGGCATCCAAGATGGGTATAATAAAAACTTTCATATAAAGTGCATTGAATACTATGGGAAGTTTGATTCCTTATGATTGTTTTGAGATATGAAGATGGTGATATTAGAGTCATGCTAGTTGAGTAGTTGTGAATTTGAGAAATACTTGTTCTAAAGTTTGTGATTCCCGTAGCATGCACGTATGGTGAACCGTTATGTGATGAATTCGGAGCATGATTTATTTATTGATTGTCCTCCTTATGAGTGGCGGTCGGGGACGAGCGATGGTCTTTTCCTACCAATCTATCCCCCTAGGAGCATGCGCGTAGTACTTTGTTTTGATAACTAATAGATTTTTGCAATAAGTATGTGAGTTCTTTATGACTAATGTTGAGTCCATGGATTATACGCACTCTCACCCTTCCACCATTGCTAGCCTCTCTTATACCGTGCACTTTTCGCCGGTATCATACACCCACCATATACCTTCCTCAAAACAGCAACCAGACCTACCTATTATGGCATTTCCATAGCCATTCCAAGATATATTGCCATGCAACTTTCCACCGTTCCGTTTATTATGACACGCTCCATCATTGTCATATTGCTTTGCATGATCATGTATTTGACATCGTATTTGTGGCAAAGCCACCGTTCATAATCCTTTCATACATGTCACTCATGAGTCATTGCACATCCCGGTACACCGCCGGAGGCATTCATATAGAGTCATATCTTGTTCTAAGTATCGAGTTGTAAGTAAATAAAAGTGTGATGATCATCATTATTAGAGCATTGTCCCAGTGAGGAAAGGATGATGGAGACTATGATTCCCCCACAAGTCGGGATGAGACTCCGGACAAAAAGAAAAAGAAAAAAAGAGGCCATAAAAAAGAGAAAAGGCCCAAGTAAAAAAAATGAGAGAAAAAGAGAGAAGGGGCAATGCTACTATCCTTTTACCACACTTGTGCTTCAAAGTAGCACCATGATCTTCATGATAGAGAGTCTCTAATTTTGTCACTTTCATATACTAGTGGGAATTTTTCATTATAGAACTTGGCTTGTATATTCCAATGATGGGCTTCCTCAAAATGCCCTAGGTCTTTGTGAGCAAGCGAGTTGGATGCACACCCACTTAGTTTCTTTTTGAGCTTTCATACACTATTAGCTCTAGTGCATCCGTTGCATGGCAATCCCTACTCACTCACGTTGATATCTATTAATGGGCATCTCCATAGCCCGTTGATACGCCTAGTTTATGTGAGACTATCTTCTCTTTTTGTCTTCTCCACAACCACCATTCTATTCCACCTATAGTGCTATGTCCATGGCTCACGCTCATGTATTGCGTGAAGATTGAAAAAGTTTGAGAACATAAAAAGTATGAAACAATTGCTTGGCTTGTCATCGGGGTTGTGCATGATTTAAATATTTTGTGTGATGAAGATGGAGCATAGCCAGACTATATGATTTTCTAGGGATAACTTTCTTTGGCCATGTTATTTTGAAGAGACATGATTGCTTTGTTAGTATGCTTGAAGTATTATTATTTTCATGTCAATATTAAACTTTTGTCTTGAATCTTATGGATCTGAATATTCTTGCCACAATAAAGAAGGTTATATTGATAAATATGTTAGGTAGCATTCCACATCAAAAATTCTGTTTTTATCATTTACCTACACGAGGACGAGCAGGAATTAAGCTTGGGGATGCTGATACGTCTCCAACGTATCTATAATTTTTGATTGTTCCATGCTATTATATTATCTGTTTTGGATGTTTATGGGCTTTATTAAACACTTTTATATTATTTTTGGGAATAACCTATTAACCCAGAGCCCAATGCCAGTTCCTGTTTTTCCCTTGTTTCAGTGTTTCGAAGAAAAGGAATATCAAACAGAGTCGAAACGGGATGACACCTTCTGGAGAAGTTATTTTTGGAAATAAAGCAACCCGAGAGACTTGCAGTCCACGTCAAGAAAGCAACGAGGAAGGCACGAGGCAGGGGGGCGCGCCCACCCCCATGGGCGCGCCCTCCACCCTCGTGGCTCCCCTGACGTATTTGTTTGTCCTATATATATCCATATACCCTAAAACCTTCGGGGAACAGAATAGATAGGGAGTTTCGACGCCGCAAGCCTCTGTAGCCACTAAAAACCAATCGGGACCCTGTTTCGGCACCCTGCCAGAGGGGGGATCCCTCACCGGTGGCCATCTTCATCATCCCGGCGCTCTCCATGACGAGGAGGGAGTAGTTCACCCTCGGGGCTGAGGGTATGTACCAGTAGCTATGTGTTTGATCTCTCTCTCTCTCTCGTGTTCTTGATTTGGCATGATCTTGATGTATCACGAGCTTTGCTATTATAGTTGGATCTTATGTTTCTTCTCCCCCTCTACTCTCTTGTAATGGATTGAGTTTTCCCTTTGAAGTTATCTTATCGGATTGAGTCTTTAATGATTTGAGAACACTTGATGTATGTCTTGCCATGCGTATCTGTGGTGACAATGGGATATCACGTGACTCACTTGATGTATGTTTTGGTGATCAACTTGCGGGTTCCGCCAATGAACCTATGCATAGGGGTTGGCACACGTTTTCGTCTTGATTCTCCGGTAGAAACTTTGGGCACTCTTTGAGGTTCTATGTGTTGGTTGAATAGATGAATCTGAGATTGTGTGATGCATATCGTATAATCATACCCACGGATACTTGAGGTGACATTGGAGTATCTAGGTGACATTAGGGTTTTGGTTGATTTGTGTCTTAAGGTGTTATTCTAGTACGAACTCTAGGGCTGTTTGTGACACTTATAGGAATAGCCCAACGGATTGATTGGAAAGAATAACTTTGGGGTGGTTTCGTACCCTACCATAATCTCTTCATTTGTTCTCCGCTATTAGAGACTTTGGAGTGACTCTTTGTTGCATGTTGAGGGATAGTTATATGATCCAACTATGTTATTATTGTTGAGAGAACTTGCACTAGTGAAAGTATGAACCCTAGGCCTTGTTTCAAGGCATTGAAATACCGTTTACGCTCACTTTTATCATTAATTACCTTGCTGTTTTTATATTTTCAGATTACAAAAACCTATATCTACTATCCATATTGCACTTGTATCACCATCTCTTCGCCGAACTAGTTCACCTATACAATTTACCATTGTATTGGGTGTGTTGGGGACACAAGAGACTCTTTGTTATTTGGTTGCAGGGTTGTTTGAGAGAGACCATCTTCATCCTACGCCTCCCACGGATTGATAAACCTTAGGTCATCCACTTGAGGGAAATTTGCTACTGTCCTACAAACCTCTGCACTTGGAGGCCCGACAACGTCTACAAGAAGAAGGTTGCGTAGTAGACATCAGTAATCTATGCATAGGGGTTGATGCACGTTCTTGTCTTTGTTTCTCCGGTAGAAATCTTGGGGCACTCTTTGAAGTTCTTTGTGTTGGATTGAGTATTATGAATATGAATTTGCTTTGGTGTTATTTTAGTATGAACTCTAGGATAGATCGAACGGAAAGAATAGCTTTGAGGTGGTTTCGTACACTACAAACAATTTATTCTTATGTTCTCCGCTAGATAGGAACTTTGGAGTGATTCTTCATCGCACTTTGAGGGGTGGTTATATGATCCAATTATATTAGCATTGTTGAGAGGTTGCACTAGTGAAATTACGGACCCTAGGCCTCATTTTCAAGCATTGCAATACCGTTTTTGTGCCCATTTACTATTTGCTACCTTGCTGTTTTTATTTATTCAGATTATAAAAATATATTTCTACCATCAATATTACACTTTTATCACCATCTCTTCGCCGAACTAGTGCACCTATACAATTTGCCATTGTATTGGGTGTGTTGGGGACATAAGAGATTTCTTGTATTTGGTTGCAGGGTTGTTTGAGAGAGACCATCTTCATCCTACACCTCCCACGAATTGATAAACCTTAGGTCATCCACTTGAGGGAAAATTGCTACTGTCCTACAAAACTCTGCGCTTGGAGGCCCAACACAAGTCTACAAGAAATAAAGTTGCATAGTAGACATCATGCGACCCAGATGTCAGGAAACCATCAGGAGGAACCCTTTTTTCTTGTTATAAAGGAGGCACTTGCTTGCCTACTGCCATGATCCTGGAGGGTCCCTACTGTCACCCTCACCATGTACAGTCATCTCATTATTCCTCTTGGTTGTTGACCATGTTGACAACACCGGAGGGCGGCCCCGCGGCGAGCGAACCAAGAAGGAGGACGATGGTGAGGCCTCGGACGGGAACGAATAGGAGCCGGGGAAGATGCGCAGAGTTTTAGGGTGTGATGTGGCCACGATGCATGCACGGCAGCATAGCCAGCTGTGGGAGGCGGGAGCAGGCAGTCCCTCTGGCGCTGGTTTGGCTTTGGCGGCTGGAGGAAGAAGAGACTGAAGAAACACGACAGACGTTGAATGTCAATCCAATGGTCAAGGTTGGCACAATCGTTTGTTGACTAAGCCGACACCAAGTAGCATACTTTTTTATATATATGAAGAAAAGAAAAACTAGGCTCATTTGCCTGATAACATTCCCGAAGCTACGACCGTTCGATCTTGCGTCGCAACTAAAACTACGAGGAAAATGCATTTGTCTGTCATCCTCCTCCCAGGGAACATTCTCCACATAAGTGACTGGCACCCTTGGTTTTCAACCGAGAGGTCTTGGGTTCGAGTCCCAGGAACCCTCAATTTTGTCCTCCTTCCTTCCTCTCAAAAAAAGAAAGAAGATAAAAAACTTGAGAAGGCGTACAGGACAAGCTAGTGTACCAGAAAAGAGACGTTGCTGAGTTTTAGAAAAAAAGAGAGATGTGCTCCGGTAGCTGGTTCGAATCCAAACCTAGACTATGACTATATATGGTGCTGTGCTACTCTGCAAGTAATGAAACTGACATATCGAACATTCACTTCTCCTGTTCTCTACTTACTCTGCCTAGCATCAGAAGCTCTGGCCGCAGCAACCATGTCCGCTGGCGGCTCGTCCACCTGCTCTTCAGCAGGCAACAACCAGATATGCGCCAAGTGGCCACCCGTACCATCGCTTGTGGGTCTCATCACACCCCCGCTGGCACACAAACTGATGACCCACAAGTATAGGGGATCTATCATAGTCCTTTCGATAAGTAAGAGTGTCGAACCCAACGAGGAGCAGAAGGAAATGACAAGCGGTTTTTAGCAAGGTATTCTCTGCAAGCACTGAAATTATCGGTAACAGATATTTGTGTGATAAGATAATTCGTAACGAGTAACAAAAGTAACTAAGGTGCAGCAAGGTGGCCCAATCCGTTTTGTAGAAAAGGACAAGCCTGGACGAACTCTTATATAAAGCAAAGCGCTCCCGAGGACACATGGGAATTGTTGTCAAGTTAGTTTTCATCCTGCTCATATGATTCACGTTCGTTACTTTGATAATTTGATATGTGGGTGGAGCGGTGCTTGGGTGCTTCCCTTCCTTGGACAAGACTCCCACTTATGATTAACCCCTCTCGCAAGCATCTGCAACTACAAAATAAGAATTAAGATAAATCTAACCATAGCATGAAACATATGGATCTAAATCAGCCCCTTACGAAGCAACGCATAAACTAGGGCTTAAGCTTCTGTCACTCTAGCAACCCATAATCTACTTATTACATCCCAATGCCTTCCCCTAGGCCCAAATCATGGTGAAGTGTCATGTAGTCGACATTCACATAACACCACTAGAGGAGAGACAACATACATCTCATCAAAATATCGAACGAATACCAAATTCACATGATTACTTATAACAAGACTTCTCCCATGTCCTCAGGAACAAACGTAACTACTCACAAAGCATATTCATGTTCATAATCAGAGGAGTATTAATTATCATTAAGGATCTGAACATATGATCTTCCACCGAATAAACCAACTAGCATCAACTACAAGGAGTAATCAACACTACTAACAACCCACAGGTACCAATCTGAGGTTCTGAGACAAAGATCAGATACAAGAGATGAACTAGGGTTTGAGAGGAGATGGTGCTGGTGAAGATGTTGATGGAGATTCACCCCCTCTCGATGAGAGGATTATTGGTGATGACGATGGCTTCAATTTCCCCCTCCGGGAGGGAAGTTTCCCCGGCAGAACGACTCCGTCAGAGCCCCAGATTGGTTCTGCCCAAGTTCCACCTTGAGACGGCGGCGCTTCGTCCCGAAAGCTTCCTCTTGATTTTTTCCTGGTCAAAACGCACCATATAGCACAAGATGGGCACCGTGTTGGGGAACGTAGCATGCAATTTAAAAAAATTCCTACGATCACGCAAGATCTATCTAGGAGATGAATAGCAACGAGAGGGGGAGAGTGTGTCCACGTACCCTCGTAGACCGAAAGCGGAAGCGTTAGCTTAACATGGCTGATGTAGTCGAACGTCTTCGCGATTTAACCGATCAAGCATCGAACGTACGGCACCTCCGAGTTCTGCACACATTCAGCTTGATGAAGTCCCTCGAACTCTTGATCCAGCAAAGTGTCGAGGGAGAGTTTCGTCAACACGACGGCGTGGTGACGGTGATGGTGATGTGATCTGCGCAGGGCTTTGCCTAAGCACTACGACAGTATGACCGGAGGAGTAAACGGTGGGGGGCAGCGTACACGGCTAAGAACAATTGATGTGCTTTGGGGTGCCCCCTGCCCCCGTATATAAATGAGGGAGGGGAGGAGGCCGATTCTAGGGGGCGAGCCAAGTAGGGGGAAACCCACTTGGACTCCTAGTCCTAGTCGGCCCCCTTCCTTCTTTCGGAGGGGGAAAGGGGAAAGGATAGGGAGAGGGAGAAGGAAAGGGGAGCCGCGCCACCTCCCCTTGTCCAATTCGGACTGCCCATGGCGGGGGGGGGGGGGGGGGTGGCGCCACCCTTGTGGGCTGCCCTCTCTCTCCCCTATGGCCCATAGTGGACCATTACTTTCCCCCGGGGGTTCCGGTAACCCCTCGGTACTCCGATAAATATCTGAAACACTCCGTAACCATTCCGGTGTCCGAATACTATCGTACAATATATTAATCTTTACTTCTCGACCATTTCGAGACTCCACGTCATGTCCGTGATCTCATCTGGGACTCCGAACAATCTTCGGTCACCAAAACACATAACGCATAATACAAATCGTCATCGAACTTTAAGTGTGCGGACCCTACGGGTTCAAGAACTATGTAGACATGACTGAGACACATCTCCGGTCAATAACCAATAGTGGAACCTGGATGGTCATATTGGCTCCTACATATTCGATGAAGATCTTTATCGGTCAAACCGCATAACAACATACGTTGTTCCCTTTGTCATCGGTATGTTACTTGCCCGAGATTCGATCGTCGGTATCATCATACCTAGTTCAATCTCGTTACCGACAAGTCTCTTTACTCGTTCTGTAATGCATCATCCCACAACTAACTCATTAGTCCCATTGCTTGCAAGGCTTATCATGATGTGCATTACCGAGAGGGCCCAGAGATACCTCTCCGATACTCGGGGTGAGAAATCCTAATCTCGATCTATGCCAACCCAACAAACACCTTCGGAGACACCTGTAGAGCATCTTTATAATCACCCAGTTACGTTGTGACGTTTGATAGCACACAAGGTGTTCCTCCAGTATTCGGGAGTTGCATAATCTCATAGTCAAAGGAATATGTATAAGTCATGAAGAAAGCAATAGCAATAAAACTTTAACGATCATTATGCTAGGCTAATGGATGGGTCTTGTCCATCACATTATTCTCCTAATGATGTGATCCCGTTCATCAAATGACAACACATGTCTATGGTCAGGAAACTTAACCATCTTTGATTAACAAGCTAGTCAAGTAGAGGCATACTAGGGACACTTTGTTTTGTCTATGTATTCACACATGTATCAAGTTTCCGGTTAATACAATTCTAGCATGAATAATAAACATTTATCATGATATGAGGAAATATAAACAACAACTTTCTTATTGCCTCTAGGGCATATTTCCTTCAGTCTCCCACTTGCACTAGAGTCAATAATCTAGATTACACTGTAATGATTCTAACACCCATGGAGTCTTGGTGCTGATCAGGTTTTGCTCTTGGAAGACGCTTAGTCAACGGGTCTGCAACATTCAGATCCGTATGTATTTTGCAAATCTCGATGTCTCCCTCCTTGACTTGATCACAGATGGAGTTGAAGCGTCTCTTGATGAGTTTGGTTCTCTTGTGAAATCTGGATTCCTTCGCTGAGGCAATTGCTCTAGTATTGTCACAAAAGATTTTCATTAGACCCGATGCACTAGGTATTACACCTAGATCAGATATGAACTCCTTCATCCAGACTCCTTCATTTGCTGCTTCCGAAGCAGCTATGTACCCGGCTTCACACGTAGATCCTGCCACGACGCTCTGCTTGGAACTGCACCAACTGACAACTCCACCATTCAATATAACTACTTATCCGATTTGTGACTTAGAGTCATCCGGATCAGTGTCAAAGCTAGAATCGACGTAACCATTTACGACGAGCTCTTTGTCACCCCCATAAATGAGAAACATATCCTTATTCCTTTTCAGGTACTTCAAGATGTTCTTGACCGCTGTCCAGTGATCCACTCCTGGATTACTTTGGTACCTCCCTGCTAAACTTATAGCAAGGCATACATCAGGTCTGGTACACAGCATTGCATACATGATAGAACCTATGGCTGAGGCATAGGGAATGACTTTCATTTTCTCTCTATCTTCTGCAGTGGTCGGGCATTGAGTCTGACTCAACTTCACACCTTGTAACACAGGCAAGAACCCTTCTTTGACTGATCCATTTTGAACTTCTTCAAAACTTTATCAAGGTATGTGCTTTGTGAAAGTCCAATTAAGCGTCTTGATCTATCTCTATAGATCTTGAAGCCCAATGTATAAGCAGCTTCTCTGAGGTCTTACATTGAAAAATTCTTATTCAAGTATCCTTTTATGCTATCCAGAAATTATATATCATTTCCAATCAACAATATGTCATCCACATATAATACTAGAAATGCTACAAAGCTCCCACTCACTTTCTTGTAAATACAGGCTTCTTCAAAAGTCTATATAAAACCATATGCTATCAAAGTGTATATTCCAACTCCGAGATGCTTGCACCAGTCCATAAATGGATCACTGGAGCTTGCACAGTTTATTACCACCCTTAGGATCAACAAAACCTTATGGTTGCATCATATACAACTCTTCTTTTAGAAATCCATTAAGAAATGCAGTTTTGACATCCATTTGCCAAATTTCATAATCATAAAATGCGGCAATTGATAACATGATTCGGACAGAGTTAAGCATCGCTACGGGTGAGAAGGTCTCATCATAGTCAACTCCTTGAACTTGTCAAAAACCTTTCGCAACAAGTCGAGCTTTGTAGACGGTAACATTACCATCAGCGTCAGTCTTCTTCTCGAAGATCCATTTATTCTCTATGGCTTGCCGATCATCGGGCAAGTCAACCAAAGTCCATACTTTGCTCTCATACATGGATCCCATCTCAGATTTCATGGCCTCAAGCCATTTCGCAGAATCTGGGCTCATCATCGCTTCCTCATAGTTCGTAGGTTCGTCATGGTCTAGTAACATGACTTCCAGAATAGGATTACTGTACCACTCTGGTGCGGAACGTACTCTGGTTGACCTACGAGGTTCGGTAGTCACTTGATCTGAAGTTTCATGATCATCATCATTAGCTTCCTCACTAATTGGTGTAGGCATCACGGGAACCCTTTTTTGGGATGAACTACTTTCCAATTCAAGAGAAGGTACAATTACCTCATCAAGTTCTACTTTCCTCCCACTCACTTCTTTCGAGAGAAACTCCTCTAGAAAGGATCCATTCTTAGCAACAAATATCTTGCCTTCGGATCTATGATAGAAGGTGTACCCAACAGTTTCTTTTGGGTATCCTATGAAGACACACTTCTCTGATTTGGGTTCGAGCTTATCAGGCTGAAGCTTTTTCACATAAGCATCGCAACCCCAAACTTTAAGAAACAACAGCTTGGGTTTCTTGCGAAACCACAGTTCATACGGCGTCGTCTCAACGGATTTAAATGGTGCCCTATTTAACATGAATGCAGCTGTCTCTAATGCATAACCCCAAAATGATAGTGGTAAATCGGTAAGAGACATCATAGATCGCACCATATCTAATAAAGTACGGTTATGACATTCGGACACACCATTACGATGTGGTGTTCCAGGTGGCATGAGTTGCGAAACTATTCCACATTGTTTTAAATGAAGACCAAACTCGTAACTCAAATATTCGCCTCTGCGATCAGATCGTAGAAACTTTATTTTCTTGTTTCGATGATTTTCCACTTCACTCTGAAATTCTTTGAACTTTTCAAATGTTTCAGACTTGTGTTTCATTAAGTAGATATACCCATATCTTCTCAAATCATCTATGAAGGTCAGAATAACGATACCCACCGCGAGCCTCAACACTCATCGGACCGCATACATCAGTATGTATTATTTCCAATAAGTCAGTGGCTCGCTCCATTGTTCCGGTGAGCGGAGTCTTAGTCATCTTGCCCATGAGGCATGGTTCGCAAGCATCAAGTGATTCATAATCAAGTGATTCCAAAAGCCCATCCGCATGGAGTTTCTTCATGCGCTTTACACCAATATGACTGAAATGGCAGTGGCACAAATATGTTGCACTATCATTATTAACTTTGCATCTTTTGGCATCAATATTATGAATATGTGTATCCCCAGGATCAAGATTCAACAAAAATAGACCACTCATCAAGGGTGCATGACCATAAAAGATATTACTCATATAAATAGAACAACCATTATTCTCTGATTTAAATGAATAACTGTTTCGCATCAAACAAGATCCAGATATAATGTTCATGCTCAACGCTGGCACCAAATGACAATTATTCAGGTCTAGAACTAATCCCGAAGGTAGATGTAGAGGTAGCGTGCCGACGGCGATCACATCGACCTTGGAACCATTTCCGACGCGCATCGTCACCTCGTCCTTAGCCAATCTTCGTTTAATCCGTAGCCCCTGTTTTGAGTTGCAAATATGAGCAACAGAACCACTATCAAATACCCAGGCGCTACTACAGGCATTAGTAAGGTACACATCAATAACATGTATATCAAATATACCTTTCACTTTGCCATCCTTCTTATCCGCCAAATACTTGGAGCAGTTCCGCTTCCAGTGACCAGTCCCTTTGCAGTAGAAGCACTATGTTTCAGGCTTAGGTCCAGAATCGGGCTTCTTCCCGGGAGCAGCAACTTGCTTGCTATTCTTCTTGAAGTTCCCCTTCTTTCCTTTGCCCTTTTTCTTGAAACTGGTGGTCTTGTTAACCATAAACACTTGATGCTCCTTCTTGATTTCTACCTCCGCAGCCTTGAGCACTGCGAAGAGCTCGGGAATCATCTTCTTCATCCCTTGCATATTGTAGTTCATCACAAAGCCTTTATAGCTTGGTGGCAGTGATTGAAGAACTCTGTCAATGACACTATCATCCGGAAGATTAACTCCCAGCTGAGTCAAGTGGTTACGGTACCCAGACATTCTGAGTATGTGTTCACTGACATAATTATTCTCCTCCATCTTGGAGCTATAGAACTTGTTGCAGACTTCATATCTCTCAACTCGGGCATTTGCTTGAAATATTAACTTAAACTCCTGGAACATCTCATATGCTCCATGACATTCGAAACGTCTTTGAAGTCCCGATTCTAAGCCGTAAAGCATGGCACCCTGAACTATCGAGTAGTCATCAGATTTAGCATGCCAGATGTTCACAACGTCAGCTGTTGCTCCTGCAGCAGGCCTTGCACCTAGCGGTGCATCAAGGACGTAATTCTTCTGTGCAGCAATGAGGATAATCCTCAAGTTGCGGACTCAGTCCGTGTAGTTGCTACCATCATCTTTCAACTTAGCTTTCTCTAGGAACGCATTAGAATTCAAGGGACATAGATATGCAACAACTATCAGGACTAAGTTCATGATAAATTTAAGTTCAATTAATTATATTACTTAAGAACTCCCACTTAGATAGACATCCCTCGAGTCATCTAGATGATCACGTGATCCATATCAACTAAACCATGTCCGATCATCACGTGGGATGGAGTAGTTTTCAATGGTGAACATCTCTATGTTGATCATATCTACTATATGATTCACGTTCGACCTTTCGGTCTCAGTGTTCCGAGGCCATGTCTGTACATGCTAGGCTCGTCAAGTTTAACCCAAGTATTCTCCACGTGCAAAACTTTCTTGCACCCGTTGTATTTGAACGTAGGGCTTATCACACCTGATCATCACGTGGTGTCTCGGCACGCTGAACTGTCGCAATGGTGCATACTCAGGGAGAACACTTATACCTTGAAATTTAGTGAGGGATCATGTTATAATGCTACCTCCGTACTAAGCAAAATAAGATGCATAAAAGATAAACATCACATGCAATCAAAATATGTGACATGATATGGCCAACATCATCTTGTGCCTTTTATCTCCATCTCCAAAGCACCGTCATGATCTCCATCGTCACCGGCTTGACACCTTGCTCTCCATCGTAGTGTCGTTGTCGTCTCGCCAACTATTGCTTCTACAACTATCGCTAACGCATAGTGATAAAGTAAAGCAATTACATGGCATTGCATTCCATACAATAAAGGAACAACCATAAGGCTCCTGCCAGTTGCCAATAACTTTTACAAAACATGATCATCTCATACAACAACGTATATCTCATTATGTCTTGAGCATATCACATCACAACATGCCCTGCAAAAACAAGTTACGTGTCATCTACTTTGTTGTTGCAAGTTTTACGTGGCTGCTACAGGCTTCTAGTAAGAACTGTTCTTACCTACGCATCAAAACCACAACGATGTTTCGTCAATTTGCTGTTTTAACCTTCAACAAGGACCAGCCGTAGGCAAATTCGATTCAAATAAAGTAGGAGAAACAGACACCCGCCAGCCACCTTTATGCAAAACAAGTTTCATGTCTGTCGGTGGAACCTGTCTCATGAACGTGGTCATGTAAGGTTTGTCCGGGCCGCTTCGTCCAACAATACCGCCGAACCAAAATAAGACGTTGGTGGTAAGCAGTATGACTATGATCGCCCACAACTCTTTGTGTTCTACTCGTGCATAGACCTGGCTCGGATGCCACTGTTGGGGAAAGTAGAATGAAATTTCAAAAAATTCCTACGATCACGCAAGATCTATCTAGGAGATGCATAGCAACGAGAGGGCGAGAGTGTGTGCACGTACCCTCGTAGACCTAAAGCAGAAGCATTAGCTTAACGCGGTTGATGTAGTCGAACGTCTTCACGAGCCAACCGATCAAGCACAGAACGTACGACACCTCCGAGTTCTGCACATGTTCAGGTCGATAACGTCCCTCGAACTCTTGATCTAGCATAGTGTCGAGGGAAAGTTTCCTCAACACGATGGCGTGGTGACGGTGATGGTGATGTGATCCGAGCAGGGCTTCGCCTAAGCACTACGACAATATGACCGGAGGAGTAAACGGTGGAGGGGGCACTGTACACGGCTAAGAACAACTGATGTGCTTTGGGGTGCCCCTTCCCCCGTATATAAAGGAGGAGAGGGGAGGAGGCCGGAACTAGGGGGCGCGCCAAGTGGGGGGGGGGGAAACCCACTAGGACTCCTAGTCCTAGTCGCCCGTCCCCCCTTCCTTCTTTCGGAGGAGGAAAGGGGAAAGGAGAGGGAGAGGGAGAAGGAAAGGGAGGCCGCGCCCCTCCCCTTGTCAAATTCGGACTGCCCATGGGGGGGCGCCGCCCCTTGTGGGCTGCCCTCTCTCTCCCCTATTGCCCATAGTGGTCCATTACTTTCCCCGGGGGGTTCCGGTAACCCCTCGGTACGCCGGTAAATATCCGAAACACTCCGAAACCATTCCGGTGTCTGAATACTATCACCCAATATATCAATTTTTACTTCTCAAACATTTCGAGACTCCTCATCATGTCTGTGATCTCATCCGGGACTCCGAACAATCTTCGGTCACCAAAACACATAACTCATAATACAAATCGTCATCGAATGTTAAGCGTGCAGATCCTACGGGTTCGAGAACTATGTAGACATGATCGAGACACATCTCCAATCAATAACCAACAGCAGAATATGGATACTCATATTGGTTCCTACATATTCTACGAAGATCTTTATCAGTCAAACCGTAATGACAACATACGTCATTCCCTTTGTCATCGGTATGTTACTTGCCCGAGATTCAATCGTCGGTATCTTCATACCTAGTTCAATCTCGTTACCGGCAAGTCTCTTTACTTGTTTCGTAATGCATCATCCCGCAACTAACTCATTATTAGTCACATTGCTTGCAAGGCTTATCATGATGTGCATTACTGAGTGGGCCCAGAGATACCTCTCTGATACTCGGAGTGACAAATCCTAATCTCGATCTATGCCAACCCAACAAACACCTTCGGAGACACCTGTAGAGCATCTTTATAATCACCCAGTTACGTTGTGACGTTTGATAGCACACAAGGTGTTCCTCCGGTATTCGGGAGTTGCATAATCTCATAGTCAAAGGAATATGTATAAGTCATGAAGAAATCGGTAGCAATAAAACTTTAACGATCATTATGCTAAGCTAGCGGATGGGTCTTGTCCATCACATCATTCTCCTAATGATGTGATCCCGTTCATCAAATGACAACACATGTCTATGGTCAGGAAACTTAACCATCTTTGGTTAACGAGCTAGTCAAGTAGAGGCATACTAGGGACACTTTGTTTTGTCTATGTATTCACACATTTATCAAGTTTCCGGTTAATACTATTTTATCATGAATAATAAACATTTATCATGATATAAGGAAATATAAATAACAACTTTATTACAGCCTCTAGGGCATATTTCCTTCACATCGGGGGCCTGCCAGGTGGCCCACAAGGCAGGGGGCGTGCCCAGGGGGTAGGGCGCACCCTCCACCCTTGTGGATGGTTGGTGGCCCCCCTCTGGTGCTTTCTTTGCCCAATATTTTTATATATTCCAAAATAATTCTCCGTGAAGTTTCAGGACTTTTGGAGCTGTGCAGAATAGGTCTCTAATATTTGCTCCTTTTAAAGTCCAGAATTCCAGCTATCGGCATTCTCCCTCTTCATGTAAACCTTATAAAATAAGAGAGAAAAGGCATAAGTATTGTGATATAATGTGTAATTGTTGAGGAACGTAGTATTTCAAAAAAATTCATACGATCACACAAGATCTATCTAGGAGAAGCATAGCAACAAGCGGGGAGAGGGTGTCCACGTACCCTCGTAGATCGAAAGCGGAAGCGTTTAGTAGCGCGTTTGATGTAGTCGAACATCTTCGCGATCCAACCGATCCAAGCACCGAACGTACGGCACCTCCGCGTTCAGCACACGTTGAACTCGATGACGTCCCTCGATCTCTTGATCCAGTTGAGGACAAGGGAGAGTTCCGTCAGCACAACGGCGTGGCGACGGTGATGATGAAGTTACCGGCGCAGGGCTTCGCCAAAGCACTACGACGATATGACCGAGGTGTGTAACTGTGGAGGGGGCACCGCACACGCCTAAGACAATTGATCTTGTGTGTTCTAGGGGCCCCCTGCCCCCGTATATAAAGGAGGGGAGGGGGAGGCCGGCCGGCCCGTGTAGGGCGCGCCATGAGAGAGGAGTCCTACTACGACTCCAAGTCCTAGTAGGATTCCACCTGGAGGAAGGGGGAAGAAGGAAGGGAGAGGGAGAGGGGAAGGAAAGGGGGGCGCCGCCCCCTTCCCCTAGTCCAATTCGGACTGCCAAGGGGGGGGGGGTGGCCAGCCCCTTGCGGCCCTCCTCTCTCTCCACTAAGGCCCATCAAGGCCCATTAGTTCCCCCGGGGGTTCCGATAACCCTCCGGCACTCCGATAATTACCCGGCACCTCTCGGAACTCATCCGGTGTCCGAATAACATTGTCCAATATATCAATCTTTATGTCTCGGCCATTTCGAGACTCCTCCTCATGTCAGTGATCTCATCCGGGACTCCGAACAAGCTTCGGTCATCAAATCACATAACTCATAATACAAATCGTTATCGAATGTTAAGCGTGCGGACCCTACGGGTTCGAGAACTATGTAGACATGACCGAGACACATCTCCAATCAATAACCAATAGTGGAACCTGGATGCTCATATTGGTTCCTACATATTCTACGAAGATCTTTATCGGTCAAACCGCATAACAACATACATTGTTCCCTTTGTCATCGATATGTTACTTGCCCGAGATTCGATCGTCGGTATCATCATACCTAGTTCAATCTCGTTACCGACAAGTCTCTTTACTCGTTCCGTAATGCATCATCCCGCAACTAACTCATTAGTCACATTGCTTGCAAGGCTTATGGTGATGAGCATTGCCGAGAGGGCCCAAAGATACCACTCCGATACACGGAGTGACAAATCCTAATCTCGATCTATGCCAACTCAACAAACACCATCGGAGACACCTGTAGAGCATCTTTATAATCACCCAGTTATGTTGTGACGTTTGATAGCACACAAGGTGTTCCTCCGGTATTCGAGAGTTGCATTGTCGGAGTAAATGGCCACGGGTAGCCTAACCGACTGCCCCTGGTTCTTCTGAAAAAATTATCAGGCCTTTGGGCCTCCAAGCACTCCAAGCATTGGGCCGCCTTCCCTGGCCGGCTACCTCTGAAGCCGACTCCCAGAAGGCGACCCAGCCTCAATGACCTCCCCCTAGGACAACTACGGGGTGGCCGACTCCAGGGAGCCGGCCAAGCAGAGCGCCGACTCCAAGCAGTCGGCCGAGACTACAACCACCAAAGCTACACCCACATAACGGTGACAAGACGGGGTGTGGCCACAGTGCGGCCCACTACCCCCGAGGCCCGAGGCAGGCATGGCCACAGGAGGCCGTACGGGATGACCGTATCCTGTTCGGCTCGGCACTGTAGCCATGCCAGCCTCAACGTCATCCACGACCGACTCCTGTACGGCCCGCAGGTGGCGGGCCCCTTCCGCCAGAGAGAGGCGCGGAGGCGGCCCGGCCTCCCCCAGTCGGCCGAGGGCGTAGCCGGCCCCCAGAAGCCGGCTACCCCCTTCCTCGAAGCAGGAGCCCCATTAAGGAGACAAGACGAGGTAAGGCTACAGTGAGAGCCCCCGAGGCGGCCCACTGTAGCCACGCTTACCTCGACAAAGCCCTCGTCATCAGAGGCGAGGTTACAGTAAGCAGCCGCCGACAAGACCCTAGGCGGTGGGGCCGGCCTGTCGACCAAGAAGCCGGCAGCCGGCGGGACCCACCAGTCGGCGGGACCCAACAGCCGGCGGACAAGCCGGCGAGCGTAGATACTGACGGCTGGGACCAGTGCCCAGCCGGATTACCATTGTACCCCCGGGGGGTAGGCCTATATAAACCCCCCGGAGCACCCATGCAAAGGGTTAGCTTCAGAACACAGCACACACACCATAGAGATAGAGAGAAGCAAGAGCTAGCCTTGTTCTTCTTCTCCCTTGAACCCAACAGCTCTAGGAGCGATTGTAGCTACCTTTCCTTGATCCAGTGATCATGCGGAGACCCCGCAGAGTAGGACTAGGGGTGTTATCTCCTCGGAGAGCCCCGAACCTGGGTAAGATCTGTCGGCGTGCATGTCTTCGCCTCATCCCGTTTCCTGGCACCGGCGATGTCTTATTGGCACCCACAATGATAAGCCATCCGTTGGCATATGTCGCACCAACCACCCGACATTTGGCGCCCACCGTGGGGCCAGGGGCACCGTCGTCCGGAGACCTGTTCTGGACGGGAACCCTCTTCCTCCCCCGCGAGCGCAGCCAGCCTGCTACGCCCGATGGCGTTTGCCTCGACGCACTGCAAGGCGTCGACGACGCCTGCGCAGCGAGCTGCCTCGCCGATCTGCTCGGCAAGACTCGCATCTCCGACGAGCCTGCGTCCGACGCAGGCACCAACTACCCCGAGAACCGCCTCGTCAGCCTCCTCGACCACCTTCACGTCTCCAGCGAGCCTGCTGCAGACATGGAGTCGGTCGGCTCCACCGAGCCGATGCTCATCGACTCCGACACAGCATCGCTTGACGCCTACCCCTCCGACGTGGTGGTCTTCGACGACCCCCTCCCTCGAGCTGACAGCGGCAGCAGCGCTATCACCGAAGTGCTGGTCATCAGCCACGTCGCCAACTCGGGCGAGAACGCCCACGACGCCCTGCAAGGGGCAATGCACGACCTCTCCGTCCACATCCCGGCCGATGCCGACGCCGAGACCCTGGAGGCACGCCGCCTTGCCCTCATCGCGGAGGGCCAGAAGATAGCCTCCATGAGACGCCTCACCGAGGCCCACCAGCGCGAAGTCGACCGCGCCGCCTTCGGTACGCCGCCGCCTAGCGGCCCGAGCCGAGCCGGCTTCGTCCAGAAGCGCTGCGCGGCCGTCGCTAGTATGCTGGGGGCAGATCGCCCCGTCTACGCCACCCCGCTCGAGAATCTGCGAGCCGCTCAGGCGGCTGCAGAAGAGCTCAATGGGCTGGGAGCCGATGAGCTCCCCTACATGGCAAGACGGATCCAGCAGCTGATCGACGCGGCTGCAGAACGGCACGAAGCCGACGCCCGTGCTGATAGTCATCCCCCGCGCCGGGAGCACGCCGCGACGTCCCGCTCGCCGACTGCGAGCGGCGCGCGCCAGAAGAAAGACAAGGAGCCGGCTGCCAGCCGCAGCCGGACTCGCATTACCATCGAGCGCGACGCGGAAGGCCGCCCTCGAGCGGTTGAACACCAAGGAAATCTGCGTCCTCCCCCGCCTCGAAGAGAAAGACGCCTCACTCCGCCACCTATCACGCACCCGACTCTTGGCGACCGACTCGGCCGCCGAGAAGGAGTCGGCGAGAACGACGCCCGCCACAGGATCGACCGCCTTGCTCGATCCTTGGCGTTAGAAGAAGACGATGTCGGCCCGCCATGCTTTGGCCCCCGCATCCGCGATGAGCCCTTCCCCAAAGGGTTCTCGCTCCCCAGAGACACGCCCAAGTACAACGGCTCGGTGAAGCCGGAAGATTGGCTCATCGACTACTCCACGGCCGTCAGCATAGCCAACGGCAATCGGCGCGTCGCCGTGAAGTACGTCCCCCTCATGCTGCAAGGCACGGCGCGCACATGGCTCAATAGCCTCAAGCCCTACAGCATCAACAGTTGGCTGGACTTCACCGAAGTCTTCGTCCGCAACTTCACCAGCACCTACAAGCGGCCTCCCAAGCCTCGCCAGCTCTCCCTCTGCGTCCAAGGGCCCAACGAGTCGACCCGCGACTACCTCACGCGATGGGCCGAGCTCCGCAACTCCTGCGAGGGGGTGCACGAGGTCCAGGCCATCGAGTACTTCACCGCCGGGTGCCGAGAGGGCACCCTCCTCAAGCACCGACTCCTCTGCGACGAGCCGGCTACCCTCGACGAGTTGCTGGTCATCGCGGACAAGTACGCCACAGCTGACTCCTCAATGAAGACCGAGCTCCGAGTGGACGCCTCGGAGAAAGTGATTGCTCCGGCTCCTAAGACGCCGGCTGGCGACCCTAATCGGCGCCCCTACCAGAACGACCACAAGCGCAAGGCCCCCATGCCGACTTCCTCCAGTCGGCAGGTGGCCACAGTCGAAGACGAGCAGCCCGAAGAACGGCCCGCTCCCAAGAAGAAGGGTGGAAGGCCGGCTTGGCAGCCGTCTTTCTCCTACGAACAAGCTCTCGACGCCCCCTGCAAGTTCCACAGCGGCGCGAAGCCGTCCAACCACACAACCCAGAAATGCCACTGGCTCACCCACATCACCAAGGGCGAGGGGATGTTGCCGCCTCCGCCTCCGGGCCCGCCGCCTCCAGCCCCCCAGCAGCCGGCGGCTCGGCCGGCAGTCGGCGCCATCCAAGACGAATTTCCCGAAGAGCACGCCGCCTACGTCGTCTTCACCAGTCAAGCCGACGACAAGCGCAACCGACGCCGACAGCATCAAGAAGTGAATGCAGCCGCCACTAGCGCTCCCGAGTTCATGCACTGGTCAGAAAAACCAATTAGCTGGAGCCAGGCCGACCACCCAGAGGTGATGCCTTCGCCTGGCTCCTATGCAATGGTCTTGGATGTCACCCTCGCGACGGAGAGGCGAGCTGCCAGATTTTCCCGCGTCCTGATAGACGGCGGAAGCAGTATCAACATACTGTACCGCGATACCATGGAGAAGCTGAACGTCAAAGCGAAGCAGCTCATGCCGAGCCGCACCGTCTTCCATGGTATCGTCCCTGGCCTGTCTTGCTCCCCAATCGGCAAGATCAAAATGGATGTTCTCTTCGGAGACAAAGATCATTTCCGCCGAGAAGCAATATGGTTCGAGGTAGTGGATTTGGAGAGCCCCTATCATGCACTGCTTGGCCGACCTGCTCTGGCCAAGTTCATGGCTATGCCCCACTACGCCTACCTGAAGATGAAGATGCCGAGCTCGAAGGGGATCATCACGGTAGCCGGCGATTACAAGAAGTCCATCGAGTGCGCCATGGCCAGCAGCCGGCTGGCCGAGTCCCTCGTGGTGGCAGAAGAGAAGAAGATGTTGGAGCGGGTTGTGGCCATGGCCGGCAAGCAGCCGGCCTTGTCCCCCAACCCCAAAGATTGTGATGCGCAGGGCTCTTTCCAGCCTGCCAAAGAGACGAAGAAGATACCTCTGGACCCGGAGAACCCAGAGAGGTTCGCTGTCATTGGGGCGAACTTGGACAGTAAATAGGAAGGCGAGCTGGTCGACTTCCTCCGTGAGAATCGAGACATCTTTGCATGGTCCCCAAAGGACATGTCGGGTGTCCCGAAGGATTTCGCCGAGCACAAATTACATGTCCGAGCTAATGCGAAGCCGGTCAAGCAGCCCCTCCGCCGACTGTCAGAAGAGAAGCGAAGAATTGTGGGAGAAGAGATAGCCCGGCTCCTTGCCGCTGGCTTTATCATGGAAGTGTTCTTTCCAGAGTGGCTTGCCAACCCAGTTCTGGTTTTGAAGAAGAATAACAAGTGGCGTATGTGTATAGACTACACCAGTCTGAACAAGGCCTGCCCAAAGGATCCGTTTGCTCTGCCACGGATTGACCAAGTGATAGACTCCACAGCCGGATGCAAGCTGTTAAGTTTTTTGGATGCGTACTCAGGGTACCATCAGATCAAGTTGGACCCAGCTGACCGCCTGAAGACTGCCTTCATCACACCCTTTGGAGCCTTCTGCTACCTGACTATGACATTCGGCTTGAGAAATGCCGGTGCCACTTTTCGGCGTTGCATGCAGAAATGCCTCTTGAAACAACTCGGCAGAAATGCCCACGTCTATGTAGACGACATTGTGGTGAAGACAGAGAAGGGCAGTACCTTGCTGGAAGACCTGAAAGAAACATTCGCCAACTTGCGCCGATTCCAAATCAAGCTCAACCTCGAGAAGTGTGTGTTCGGAGTGCCAGCCGGCCAGCTGCTGGGCTTCCTGGTCTCCGAACGCGGCATCGAATGCAACCCTGTCAAGATCAAGGCCATCGAGAGGATGGAGATTCCCACCAAACTGCGAGATGTGCAGAAATTCACTGGCTGCTTAGCCTCCCTGAATCGTTTTATCAGCCGACTAGGAGAGAAGGCTCTCCCCCTGTACCGACTCATGAAGAAGTCCACTCACTTCGAGTGGAACGACCAAGCCGACCAAGCCTTCCATGAGTTGAAGAAAATGCTGACCACTCCGCCTGTCCTGGCGGCGCCGACTGAGAAGGAGCCCATGCTCCTCTACATCGCCGCGACTAGCCGAGTCGTCAGCACTGTTGTTGTGGTCCAGCGCCCGGAGGAAGGCCGAGCCCAGCTAGTCCAGAGGCCGGTGTACTATCTCAGCGAAGTGCTATCCAGCTCAAAGCAAAACGACCCGCACTACCAGAAGATGTGCTATGGGGTGTACTTCGCTGCCAAGAAACTGAAGCCCTACTTCCAAGAGCACCCCATCACGGTCGTGTGCACTGCCCCGCTCGCCGAGATCATAGGCAGCCGGGATGCATCCGGCCGGGTGGCAAAATGGGCCATTGCATTGGCACCCTACACAATCTTCTACCAACCCCGCACCGCCATCAAGTCGCAAGCATTGGCCGACTTCCTCGTCGACTGGGCCGAGACCCAGTACCTACCGCCGGCTCCCGACTCTACCCATTGGCGGATGCACTTTGACGGGTCCAAGATGCGCACCGGCTTGGGAGCCTGCATCGTCCGCACCTCTCCCAAAGGCGACAAGCTCAAGTACATGCTGCAGATCCACGTCGCCGCCTCCAACAACGTGGCCGAGTACGAGGCGCTCGTACACGGGCTCCGGCTAGCCAAAGAGCTTGGCATACGCCGGATCCTGTGCTACGGCGACTCAGACTTGGTGGTCCAGCAATCGTCTGACGACTAGGATGCCAAGGACGCGAACATGGTGAGTTATCGATTCCTCGTCCAGCAGATCAGCGGATACTTCGAGGGGTGCGAGTTCCTCCACGTGCCAAGGGCCGACAACGACCAAGCAGATGCCCTAGCACGGATCGGCTCCACCCGACAAGCCATATCGACTGGCGTCTCCCTCCAGCGCCTCCTCAAGCCGTCCATCAAGCCGTCTCTAGAGTCGGATTCCATCTTCGTACCACCTGCGCCAGATACAGCCGGATCCGACTGGAGAAACCCCGCAGGCGGCACGGGGACTTCGACAACTGGCCCGGGGACTGCCGTAGTCGCACCCGGCCCGGGGACTTCAGAACCCGGCCCGGGGACTGCAGCAGTCGGCCTGGGGACTACAACGACACAAGAAGTGGTGGCCGACTCACCCAACCCACCCACCCGAGTCATGGTGGCTACATTAACAGAAGAAGAAGTCACAGCTCCCTCATGGGCCCAGCCCATCCTCAAGTTCCTAGTCAGCAGAGAGCTGCCGGCTGATGAGATCTCAGCAAGACTAGTGCAACGACGAGCCGCAACATATACAATAATCAACAGAGAGCTTGTGAAGCGCATCGTCACTGGAGTCTTCCAGCGTTGTGTCGAGCCAGAAAAAGGAGTGGCAATCCTCAAAGACATCCACCAAGGCGAATGCGGCCACCACACAGCCTCAAGATCACTTGTGGCCAAGGCTTTCCGCCATGGTTTCTTCTGTCCGACTGCCTTGGAGGATGCTAAAGAAATAGTCAAGAGCTGCAGAGGATGCCAAGTTTTTAGTTCCAAGCAACACCTGCCGGCTTCTGCACTCAAGACCATTCCCCTCACCTGGCCTTTTGCCGTCTGGGGACTGGACATGGTGGGCCCTTTCAAGACAGCCCGCGGCGGCTTGACGCATCTACTTGTCGCTGTGGACAATTTCACAAAGTGGATCGAAGCAAAGCCGATCAAAAAGCTGAACGGGCCGACTGCCGTGACATTCATCACCGACATCACTACTCGGTACGGCGTGCCGCACAGCATCATCACCGACAACGGCACGAACTTCGCCAAAGGAGCACTGGCACGTTTCTGCGCGACGCAGGGCATCCGACTAGACTTAGCGTCTGTTGCCCACCCGCAGTCAAACGGCCAGGTCGAGCGAGCAAATGGACTCATCCTCTCCGGCATCAAGCCCCGACTGGTTGTACCACTGGAGCGATCGGCCGGCTGCTGGCTCGAAGAGCTGCCGGCTGTCCTCTGGAGCCTGCGCACTTCACCCAACAAGTCAACCGGTTTCACTCCATTTTCCTCGTGTACGGTGCCGAGGCTGTCATCCCAACAGACATCGAGTTCGACTCGCCTCGGATCACCATGTACACGGAGGAGGAGGCCAAAGAAGCAAGAGAAGACGGCGTGGACCTACTGGAAGAAGGCCGGCTGCTAGCACTCAGGCGGTCCGCCATCTACCAGCAAGGGCTGCGCCGCTACTACAACCGCAAGGTCAAGCCAAGATCCTTCCAAGAGGGCGACCTTGTGCTCCGGCTGATCCAGCGAACAGCCTGCCAGCACAAGCTCTCGGCCCCTTGGGAAGGCCCCTTCGTCGTCAGCAAGGCACTCGGCAACGACTCCTACTACTTGATCGACGCGCAAAAACCAAGAGCACGCAAGAGAGACGACTCCGGCAAGGAGTCGGAGCGACCATGGAACGCAAACCTCTTGAGACGATTTTATAGTTGAAAGCAGTATGTATCATGCTACCCTTTTTTGTATTAAGTACAAACCAACAGGCCCCCCCGAGCAGTACTCGTGGACTGCCCTTGTTTATCTATGAATGACAAGTGTCATATCCATGAATGTATTATTACATTTTGAATTCTTGTCTGGCACCGGGTTCGACTAGTCGGCCCGGGGACTGGCCGCCTTGAGCTATATTGAAAGTTCTACCTGAAGTCAGAAAAGTAGTGTGCCGGCTCCCGAGTCCCCTCTTGTTGAAAGTCGCAGCTCGAAGAACCGACTGTCCGACTAGCAAGAGGCAAGGCAGAAAGGACGCCCACACGAAAAATGGCTAAGGAACAACGAACCTATATAGCAAAGAGACGGCCTCCAAACATGCCTGCCGGCTGCCAGAACAGCCGGCTGGCCGGCTTCCTAAACACTTAGCTTTAGTCCAGCAAAGCTAAAGTACTCCCCCCAAATTGGCCAAGCACTCCTCCAGCTACAAATTGCAGAGCAACTGTTGGACTGGGGAGGCGGCAACCAAGGGAGGGCGGCAAAGGAAACAGCAGAAGGACAAAAAGCAAAAGTACAAGGAAAGGCCAAATGCATAAGTTATATATACACATAAAGCCCCCAACAGGCTGGCAACAGACATAAGTTCGAATACACCCAGTGGGTGGAATTGTGCAGACTTAACCAAACATTGTTCCAAAAGTAACAAGACAGGAAAACAAAAGATGGCAGACTAGGGCGCGGCGCGGAGGCCGAGCTGGTCGGTGGAGACGGCCCCGCCGGCTGAAGGAGTGGCCGCCTAGCGGGTCTCGGCTTGACCACCACCAGCGGCAGGCGACGCACTCGCTCGCGACGTAGTGCTGGAGGTACGGTCAGGCTGTGGCTGGCCGGCTGCCCCACCAGCAGGCTCGGCGTCTCCACCCTCCTCCTCCTCCTCTTCGCCCTCGTCACTGGAGTCGATCTCCTCCGCCAAGTCCTCACCGTCCGCCGGGTTCAGCCCGAACCACTCCTCCGGCTGGGCGACACCGTTGTCGTCTACCTGGGGGGCGAAGACGCTGGTGTCGGTGTAATCGGCGATCGCCGAAGCCCGCCGGATGATAGCCGGCCGCGCCGGCTCCAGCTCTGTGTCGGCTTGCTGCCGCCAGGTAGCCAGCTGATCCAGGCTCAGGCCGGGATACCAGGCCTTGATGAACTCCAGCGCCCGCCTGGCGCCGGAGCGAGCCGCCGAGGCCTTCCAAGCCTCGAAGCGGCCGACTGCCACCTCCAGCCAGTCGGCAGTCCGACTGGGGGTGCGAGGAACCACTTGGCCAGGCCAGAGGGCGGCCAAGACTTGCGCCCCGGCACGCTGAAGCCGACGGAGCAGTCGGTGAGCCGGCTGGATGAGGGCCTGGATCGCCAGGAGCTGCTCCTCCAGCGAGCGGCCGGCGGTTGGCGAGATCTCAAAGCTAGCCTGCCTTCGGGCTTGGCGACGGGCCTCGATGGTCTGGTTGGCGGCAGTAGAATAGCCAGGGAAATATTCTGCGCAAGAAAGAAGAAGAAAAGGAGAAAAGAGCACCAAATCAGAAAAAGAGCCAAAGTGACAGATGGCAAGAAAGGACGAAGAGGTGGGCGGCTTACCGTCAACCAGATCTTCGATCTGGCCATAGCCAGAGACCAGAGTCTGCCTGGCCTCAGCCCAGCCAGCCGCCTCCGTCTCATACTCGGCCTGGAGAGCGGCTTCGCGGTCCTGCACAGCCTTCAATGCCGCCTTGTGGCCTTCCTCCTGGTCGGCCAACTTTTTGGCCAGGCGGTCGCGTTCCTGCACCAAGGCGGCGAGCTCGGCATCCTTGGCACGAAGGGCAGTCTGAGACTCCCCCAGCTGTGCCCTCAGACTGGCGTTGGCCGCTGCAGAGACGGCAGAAAAAGAAAGAACAAGTAAGAGGAAGTCGTCAAGGAAGATCCGACCCGACTGCTCAGCAGTCGGCCCGAATCTCGGGGACTACACCCAGTGGGTGCGCTGACGTGCCCCCACATGAGATAAAGAACAAAGCACGTACCTCGGCTCTCAGTAAGGTCGGCGGTCTTCTGAGTCAGCTCCCGAGCCTGGGAGTTGAAGGCGGCCGCTCGAAGGTTGTGGTAGTCCTGCAAGATGGACAGAAGATCGAAGTAAGAACAAGAATAGCAAAGGCAAATCCACCAAGAAGTTCCAAGCCGCCTGCTCAGCAGCCGACTCGGAACTCGGGGACTACACCCAGTGGGTGCGCTGACGCGCCCCCACGGAAGAAATCAACATCAAGAAGAAGCAAGATGGGAATACTAACCCGGATGGCCGCCCGCGTCGCGAGGAACTCATCGGTGAACTGCCTCAGCGCCGCAGCTTGGCCCTGGAGCCGGGTCCGGACGTCCTGTGCAGCCACGTTCACCACGGCCGTCCCTCCGCCTGGCGTCCACCCCGAGGTAGCGCTGGCCGCCTCCGCATCCTGGGCCGACGAGCTGGAGCCCACGGCCGGCTGCGGCTCCGACGCGGCCTTCTGTGGCTCCGACGCGGCCTTCCCCGCGCGCCGGCTCGACGGAATCCGGACCGCCATCTCAGCCCTCGCGGCCGGCTCGCCCCCCGCCGACTGTGCAGGCGGCGGATCAGGCCGGCCGCCTTGAGCCGCCCCAGTTGGAGGGGTCGGCACCGGCGCCCTCTCCAGGATGATGACGTCGTCGCTTCCCCCCAGCCCTGGCTGGTCGCCGCTGGCTCCCTCTGGCGAGGGCTCCATGTCCCCAGGCGCCATGACGCGTAGCGGGGTGACCATCAAAACCTCCCCCGCCGCCGCTGTGGCCGCAGCCTCTGCTTGGGCCCTGGCTGCGGCATCGGCGAGTGCCTTCGCCGCCTCCTCCTCCCGTGCCGCCTGGGCGGCGGCCGCCTTCCGTGCCTCCGCCTCCCGCGCCTCTCGCTCCGCCCGCGCCTCCCGCGCGTTCCTTTCTGTCGCCTCCTGAAGGTCGGCACGGGGATCCACGCGGCGGGTGGTGCTCCTAGAGCCCCTCGGCGACTCAACGATGGAGGCGGCAGCCGCTCACTCAAGCGACAACGGAGCTCTGATCGTTTGGAAAAGAAAGACAAGGGTTCAGGGACCACCAGAGAAAAGAAAGAAAAAAGTGTATACGAAAGAAAGTGAACTTACGCCGACACGGTCTGCGGTTGCTTCACCGTCTTACGGAAGCGAGCCGCCTTCGCGGCCGCCTCCTCCCGCCTGGTGGCTGCCGCCCCGCCCCTGGGTTTCTTCGTCCGGCTGCCGAACAAACCCTGGGCGGTGCAACGCTTTTGACCTCCGCCCCGAGCAGGCCGTGCAGCGGAGGAACCCGCGCCGCGTCCAGATGCCGGCTGGTGGCGCGGGGCGACTTCGGCCTCATCGTCGTCCGGCCAGTCATTGAAGGTGACTCCGAGCCCGGAGCCGCCTGCTTCGCCGCCGGCTTGGCCACCGCCCGGCTCGATGTTGTCGTCCATGCTGGCCGCCCCCAAGTCGGGGTCCTCCAGATCGTATTCGGTCCGGTCGGGGATGAATCGACGCTCCACGTCTGACCCGCTGGCCGGCCGAAGAAGAGGACTCTGTCGAAAAACGAACCGACTAAGTTAGAGTCGGCCAAGAGGAACTCGGCAACAAAGCAAGGAAAAATAAAAAGAGACAAGGAGAACATACCGTAGGCGGCGGATTGGCTCGGCTATATGGCTCCTTGCCGAACTGCCACTCTTCGGTGAGTTTGCAGTTCGCAAGGTAGTTCACCATATAGGCGACCTCCTCGCGCGGCATCTCCTTGGTGCACATTCGGCTCGGATCGAGCTGGCCGCTCATCTGACAGATCAGATGAGGCCGGCTCTGGAGCGGAAGAACCCGACGCGTGATGAATGCGGCCAGCAGGTCGGGCCCCGTCAAGCCCTCCGACTGGGTCAGCTCTCGCACTCGGGCGACGGCGGCGGACCCGGCCGGCGTCAGAGTCACGGCCCGGAAGGACCACTGGGGCCGCCTGCCCGCCGGAGGGCCGGCTACGTAAGCCGGCAGGTTGATGTAGTCGCCCCGCGGGGCGATGTTCCGCACGTAGAAGTACGATTTTTGCCATTTCTTCACCGATTGGATCAGCGTGATGACGGGGAAGGGGTTGTCGGCGACCGACCTCCGCGACGCGATGAAGGCGCCAGTCTGAGCCGGCACGCCCTACATGCGCGTGCCCAGCTTGGACTGGAAGAACTCCCCCCAGAGCTCGAGGGTGGGGAGGACGCCGAGGTAGCCCTCGCACAGTGTGACGAAGGCTGATAGCAGCACCACCGCGTTTGGGGTGAGGTGGTGCGGCTGGAGCTGATAGAAATCGAGCCAGGAGCGGAAGAAGGCGCTCACTGGCAGGCCGATGCCGCGCAAGAAGTGCGAGCGGAAGACCACCCGCTCGCCCTCCCGCGGCTCCGGCGTAATCTCCCTCGCCGGCGCAAGGAGGACCTCCACCTTGTCCGCGGCCGGCAGCCCCCGAGTATTGCGAAGGAACTCGACGTGATCTTCGTGGACGTTGGAGCCGTCCCAATCCCCGCCATACTGCTCCGTGGCGGGAGGCATGGCGAAAACTAGCGTGGCGGCGGAGGAACGTGCGGTGGAAGAGCGCGGCGGCGAGGCGCTGTTGCGAGAAACGGCGAGCGAAGAAGATGGAGGAAGTAGGAGGAGCGTGCGAGGGTCTGCCGCCCTCCACCTCCCCCTACTTATAGCTTCGCAGGGCGAGGTCGAAGAGGCCGGACGTGGGGGGAGACGTGGGATTAACTGCACCCATTCCCCCCACGCCCCGCGATTATTGCGCCCTAAAGGCGAGCCGAAACTGCCGCAAGGAGACGTGCGGGCGGTTTCGGGATACAGAGAATCCGCGCCAGGGCCCGGGCGTGGACGTGGCGGGCCCCCGCCCTGTGGCGACGTCCCGTCACGCGCGTGGGCTGGCAGGCTTTCTGGCCAAGGGAGGCCACGTGGTTCGCAGACGGCAAGTGGCCGGCCCGTGGCCCGGAGCACACACTAGCGAGCTCCCGCCCTCCGACTCCGGAGTTTTCGACCAAGGCGGCACGCCTAACCAAAGCCGGCTCCCAGCTGCCGACTTGTCAAGATAGGAAGCTGATCGAGCTTCTCAACCCCTACTCCACCTCGAAGCCCAATCAGCTTCGGGGACTACTGTCGGAGTAAATGGCCACAGGTAGCCTAACCGACTACCCCTGGTTCTTCTGAAAAAATTATCAGGCCTTTGGGCCTCCAAGCACTCCAAGCATTGGGCCGCCTTCCCTGGCCGGCTACCTCTGAAGCCGACTCCCGGAAGGCGACCCAGCCTCAACGACCTCCCCCCAGGACAACTACGGGGTGGCCGACTCCAAGCAGTCGGCCGAGACTACAACCACCAAAGCTACACCCACATAACGGTGACAAGACGGGGTGTGGCCACAGTGCGGCCCACTACCCCCGAGGCCCGAGGCAGGCATGGCCACAGGAGGCCGTACGGGATGACCATCTCCTGTTCGGCTCGGCACTGTAGCCATGCCAGCCTCAACGTCATCCACGACCGACTCCTGTACGGCCCGCAAGTGGCGGGCCCCTTCCGCCAGAGAGAGGCGCGGAGGCAGCCCGGCCTCCCCCAGTCGGCCGAGGGCGTAGCCGGCCCCCAGAAGCCGGCTACCCCCTTCCTCGAAGCAGGAGCCCCATTAAGGAGACAAGACGAGGTAAGGCTACAGTGAGAGCCCCCGAGGCGGCCCACTGTAGCCACGCTTACCTCGACAAAGCCCTCGTCATCAGAGGCGAGGTTACAGTAAGCAGCCGCCGACAAGACCCTAGGCGGTGGGGCCGGCCTGTCGACCAAGAAGCCGGCAGCCGACGGGACCCACCAGTCAGCGGGACCCAACAGCCGGCGGAGAAGCCGGCGAGCGTAGACACTGACGGCTGGGACCAGTGCCCAGCCGGATTACCATTGTACCCCCGGGGGTAGGCCTATATAAACCCCCCGGAGCACCCATGCAAAGGGTTAGCTTCAGAACACAGCACACACACCATAGAGATAGAGAGAAGCAAGAGCTAGCCTTGTTCTTCTTCTCCCTTGAACCCAACAGCTCTAGGAGCGATTGTAGCTACCTTTCCTTGATCTAGTGATCATGCGGAGACCCCGCAGAGCAGGACTAGGGGTGTTATCTCCTCGGAGAGCCCCGAAACTGGGTAAGATCCGCCGGCGTGCATGTCTTCGCCTCATCCCATTTCCAGGCACCGGCGATGTCTTATTGGCACCCACAATGATAAGCCATCCGTTGGCATATGTCGCAGCAACCACCCGACATGCATAATCTCATAGTCAGAGGAACATGTATAAGTCATGAAGAAAGCAATAGCAATAAAACTAAACAATCATTATGCTAAGCTAACGGATGGGTCTTGTGCATCACATCATTCTTTAATGATGTGATCCCGTTCATCAAATGACAACACATGTCTATGGTTAGGAAACTTAACCATCTTTGATTAACGAGCTAGTCAAGTAGAGGCATACTAGGGACACTCACTTTTGTCTATGTATTCACACATGTACTAAGTTTCCGGTTAATACAATTCTAGCATGAATAATAAACATTTATCATGATATAAGGAAATATAAATAAAAACTTTATTATTGCCTCTAGGGCATATTTCCTTCAGTAAGAACAGCTCATAATGCAATAAATATCAATATAAAAGCATGATGCAAAATGTACGTATCAACTCCCCCAAGCTTAGACCTTGCTTGTCCTCAAGCGAAAGCCGAAATCGAAAAATATGTCAACATGTTTAGAGATAGAGGTGTCGATACAATAAAATGAGGACATGGGGGCATCATGATCATCTTTAGAACAAAAACATATAATGTCATATAATTTCTTATGCCAAACTAATAATTCGTTCACAAGGTTAAGTATAAATCAGAAACTTAATACAAAATAACAAACTATGATCTCAGTCATTGAAGCAATTGCAATTTATCATAACATCCGAAAGAGTCAATTTAAGAGCTTTTTAGCAAGTCCACATACTCAACTATCATTTAGTCTTTCACAATTGATAACGCTCATGCGATACTTATGGGTTCAAAGCTTCAATCGGACACAGAGAAAGATTGGGGCTTATAGTTTCGCCTCCCAACCTTTTACCTCGAGGGTAATGTCAACAATAATACTTTATGATAACCTACATCTGAGTGGATATATATATATATATATATCTAGATCTCTCCAACACATAGTGCCACTACTGCAGGATGCTGCTAATGCGACACTACGATCAGAGACCCTTCGAGAAACTGTGTGCGATGCAATAATCGCAAACGGTGGTATATGAAAACCGTCAGAAATGTTAAAAACGTTTGCGATGACGGATGCATCAAACACGGTTCAGGTTTTAGTTGCGTGTGCAATGAAGGGCATACGGTTCAGTTCCATTTACTATTTGCGATGAGGAGGAACAAAAGAAACGGGCAGCCAAATGAAGGCGTGTGCAATACACAGCATACAGTTCACTCGGATGAACTGTTTGTGATTAGGCAACACAAAAGAAATGGGCAGCGAGATGAAGGTGTGTGCGATATACGGCATGCGGTTCACTCGGATGAACTGTTTGTGATTAGGCAACACGAAAGAAACGGTCAGCCAGATCAAGGTGTGTGCGATATACGCATGCGGTTCACTCGGCCCTTGTCGTCAGTGTGTGACCTCTGTGGCAACCGTTTGCTCCCCAGGCGCCTCTTCGTGTACCGTGGCAACCGTCCACCGCCTCTTCGCCTTTCCCTCTCGATTTGGAACTATTGTCGCACGTTGTTCCTCCCTCCATTTGCCTTCACCCTTCCTTCTGCCATTGTTCGATCATCTTCTCCATGGAGGGAACAGGTCGTAAATGACCCCGTTATTCTTGCCCCGATCTGAAAGATGATGTGGTGGAGGAACTCATTGATCGGTGCGACGTCATCACCTCATCTAGCATGGCAGGTTCGTTCAAGACCATTCTCGACTCAACTAATAACATCATTACAAGGAACCCAAGGGTCCAGGAGCGGTTTGATCTCCCCTATCTTCTTCACCGTGACCCTGCTGACTGGCGCGGGGACGAAGGAACCCTCGCCTTGTGCAAGTTGATGCCGCTTGATAACGATACATATGATGTTAAGATGCCATCGCTTGAGGGCAAGGCTTGGGCAGGCGCAAATGAAGATTGGGTTGTTTATATTGGGTACAACTTCGAGTGGGAACTTGTGAATGTGTACACTCGTCACCGGGTTCCACTTCCAAAAATATCAGACGACTGCCCAGAGGTTGAGTACATCGGTATTCTACATGAGTTCAAATACGATCATGGTGACTGTCATCTATGGAAGATAGCAATTTGTCGAGTTCCCAACCGCTCTTGGGATTACACGAACTATGAAGTTGTTGCTATCTTCGACAAGCTTGTTGCCTTCCTTACTTCCAAGCCTCGATGGATATTTCTCAAAAATCAATTTCTGTACACGGATGAGCACTGTGATGCAATTCAATACGAGGGTCTTGTGTTTGCTGCCACCACTCGTGGCACTGTTTTTGCATGGAATCATCATGCTTTTGGTACGTTTGTCGTCCACCGTAATTATAATTGTTTCATCCACATGCATGCGGGTTAGCTAGTTTCCCTTTACTAATTAATTAACCTTCTTGTGTTTCCAAGGTCCTGTGAACATTCCACCACCTATACTTGAAAATTTTTGTAACCAAGGGGGAGATGACGATGTTGATGATCACGAGCATGGGGACAAGCAGGACCCATATAGTCAGTGGCGCCTGGCAACTTATTTTGATGGATCACCTCTTCTTGTCTGTATATAGGGCACTGCTGATGTTACTAAGGAAGCAGGTGTTGTCTCGCATGGTCGCACTCTCCGGACCTATTCCAACATCCATTGCAGGGCATTCGGGATGGATACTAGTGTACTAGCGCCAACACCTTCTCCCTGGTTCGGTATTGAAAGTCTTGGAGGAAACTCGCTCTTCCTTGGACAAAACTATCCAATGATGGTGGAAGGCGATCTAGCTGCTGTTGACACAACGTTACTACAATTTATGAGAAGCAACTGTATCTATACCTCGGACATTGCTATGCTTCCCTACCATCCCAATATGGGTCCTGACATAGGCCGCTTCAGCCTGGATGATCAATCCTGCGTTGGTCTCGAGATTGACGGTAGCTGGCCTTTCCCAGAGAATCACTTCTGGTTCAAAGCAAGCATTTCCAACACCGACGAGTGGTTGAGCTGAAGTTCATTTCATCGCTTTATTATTTGTTGTGTGAGAAAAACTTTACTAGAATGTTTTGTTGGAAATTATCTATAATCCAACGTGTATCCTTGTTGTCGTTGTAGGCTGATGACTTGTTCTATGTAATCAATGGTACATTTGCATATGCGTCCATCAACTCACGCCTGCTAGTCGTGTCCATATGAACAGTGCTAGTGATTTTAGTTGCAACAATTAGTTAGTGCTAGTGATTTTTAGCTGCATATTTTGACAAATCGTAGTGTTACAAGGTTGACAAATGGCAATGTTACTAGATAAACAAATGTCAATCTTTCCAGTTTGACAAATGGCAACATACCCAAAATAACAGATATGCAAATCTTACCTAATTGTTTGTACGTTGTTGCACACGGGTCATGCAAAACAACCGTTTGCATTGAAGGGATGTAGAAATCCTGCTCGGCACATTTTCCCTTGGCTTCCTGGGGAAGCCGTCGGTTTGCATCCGGGTGTTCTAACTAAAATGTTTGCGATGAGTGTTTTATATTTAAAAACCATTGACGTTTTTTCAAAAGAAAATCATTTGATAAGTCTGCACATTAAGAGAGAAAAACGCAAGTTTGTTCAAACCATATCTTTCATTCAGTCACACTGCGAATTTATATTCATATGATTGAGAATTCGAGATACAGTATTAAATCCCAAAAAAACTATTTCCGGTGGCGGCGGAGGCGGCGTCTCATGCCATCGTTGTCATTGTCGTCCTCCAGGACGCCGTTGTTGAAGTCTTCAAGGCAGCACAAAATGTTCTTCACTTGTAAATCAAACATCATGTCATCGCGCGATTGACGGGCAGGGCGCGGGAGGACGGCAACTGGCACCGCTGAGAGCTAGCGGTCGACGGCAGCGTCCCATGCCGCTGAGGGGGGCGCGCGCACGGGCACGGGCGCAGGCGCGGCGGGTGCATCCAAACGCACGGGGGTCGGCGCCATGGTGGGTGGAGGGGCGCACACGGGCACGGGAACGGGCGCTGGCGCTGGCATGTACACGAGCTCGCGCGGGTCCACGGAGACCTCGCTGACGCCCGCGGCTTCCAGTTCTGCGATAGTGCTCGGTGACCAGCCCGTCAATGCTACGGGGATGGTCGCTGGCGCGGGCGCGGGGATGGGAGCTGGGACGGGAGCTGGGGCAGCAACCGCCGCGGCCAGCTCGTTCTGGGCCATGTCCATGAGGCCCCATTCCTACTTATTTTCTATCTCCTCCGGCTCGGAGTCGACTTCACCAAACTTGAAGACTAGTGGCAGATGATCGTTCTACGCCATGGCGTTGGTGGAGGTCTATGGGAGGGAGGGGAATGGGAGGCCAACAGTAAGGCCACCCGTATTAAACAGCGGCTCGGGCGCCATTAATGGAGAGGAAGGCGGGCGGCCATGGAAGTCAAAGGGCTCGCTTCCCAGTGAGCCTACGCAGTGTACAGCTCGCGCGCTTCCCGGTGAGCCTGCGCATTGGAGGATGGCTTGCACGCCTCTCGGTCAGCCTGCACACCGGACTGCGCTCACACGCCTCCCGTTCAGTCAAGGTCAAGCAGCTTTCTGCACGGCACCTCCTACAGCCATTAAAACCAAGTAACGTGGCGTCACGTGAATGGTTAACAGAACGCACACTGTTTGAATTCTACAAACATTTGAGATATTAAAGTGGCAGCTATTTTTTTCAAAATGCCTTTGTTGGCTGACATTATTCGAGTGCGCCTTCTCTCAAAATCGACACGAAAAATGCCACAGCATGTCGGGTGCCATTCCATGATAGCATGCCAAGTTTCATGAATTTCAGATGAGTTTTGGATTTACTAGAATTTTAAAACCAGGCATCTCAATGTTTTGCCGACAATCAACGATGCCCTAGTGTTTGAAATTCATTCCCATTTCTTGCATGGGACCTAAGCATGCACCCAAGGACACAGATTTGATTTTTCAACCAATTTATATGCACTGGAGCATGTGCATGTAGTTCAAATTTGAATTATGCACATAAATGCACTGAAAACTCAATTAATGCATAAAAATGTCCAAACGAACCCCGAAAAATCCCAAAAATTGACACAACACTCCTGTTGTTCTATCTTGACATTAGAATTTTTTTGAAAGCAATAAGAGGAAATGGATATCGTTTCGTCCCCAAAGGTGGGACGTTCCCTACTGAAACCATCATGCTTGTTGTGAGAAGCTCTGGTTTGTGAGAAGCATATACCCGAACCTGCCCCGAATGGGACAATTTTTTACCACGGCATGTTGATGCCGCTCCATGATAGCATGCCAAGTTTCATGAATTTCAGACGAGTTTTGGATTTACTAGAATTTAAAAACCAGGCATCTCAATGTTTTGCCGGCAATCAATAGTGCCCTAGTGTTTGAATTTCATTCTCATCTCTTGCATGGGACCTAGAAATTCACCCAAGGACACAGATTAGATTTTTCAACCAACTTTAGTGCATTGGAGCATGTGCTTGTAGTTCAAATTTGAATTATGCACATAAAATGCCTAGAAAACCCAGTTAATGCATAAAAATGTCCAAACGAATCCCGAAAAATCACAAAAATTGACACAATACTCCTGTTGTTCTATGTTGAAACTAGAAATTTTTTGAAAGCAATAAGAGGCAATGGATATCGTTTCGTCCCCAAAGGTGGGACGTTCCCTATCGAAACCATCATGCTTGTTGTGAGAAGCTCTGGTTTGTGAGAAGCTTATACCCCAAAATGGGGCAATTTTTTACCATGGCATGTTGATGCCGATCCATGATACCATGCCAAGTTTCATGAATCACTACTGGAATCAGCTACTTTGCCATCTGCCAGCTCTTTGCCAACAGCTAGCAGACGGCAAAGAAGCTCTTTGCCATCAGCTACCCAAAAGCTGACGGCAAAGAACTGGCTGATGGCAAAGACTTTCTTTGCCATCAGCCAGTTCTTTGCCGTCCGCTAGCTGACGGCAAAGATTCTTTGCCGTCGGCTAGGTGACGGCAAAGAGGGAGGGGGCCCCACTGACGAGCTGCTTAAAAAAAACTTAACGGCCCCCCTCTTTGGGACGGCAAAGAGCAAAAAAGCGGACGGCAAAGGGGGCGGACGGCAAAGATTTAACATATCTAACGGCCGCGCCCCACCCCGCCCTGTTTCTCTCCCTGCTCTTCACACGCGCGCCGCCGCCCCCACCACTCGCCGCCGCCCGGTCGCCCCACCACCCCGCCGCCCCACCGGCCCCCCGCCCCGTCGCCCCCGCCGCCCTACCGTCTCGGCGCCGCCGCGCCCCGGCTCCCCCGCACCCCACCGCCCCGGGCCCGGCGCCGCCGCCCCAGGCCGCCCCGCCCCCCTCCTCCACCGGCCACCTCCCCCACCGGCCCCCCGCCCCGTCGCCCCCGCCGCCCTACCGTCTCGGCGCCGCCGCGCCCCGGCCCTCCCGCGCCCCACCGCCCCGGGCCCGGCGCCGCCGCCCCAGGCCGCCCCGCCCCCTCCTCCACCGGCCACCTCCTCCACCGGCCCTGCCCCAGGTGAGCTCTACCTCCTCTTTTTTTTCCTTTTTTCTGTTTTTTTAGTTTTAGGTTTATGTTTAGTTTAGATTTAGTTTTAGTTTTAGGTTTAGTTTTAGTTTAGTTTTAGGTTTAGATTTAGTTTTTTCCTTTTTTCTGTTTTTTAGTTTTAGGTTTATGTTTAGTTTAGATTTAGTTTTAGTTTTAGTTTTAGATTTAGGTTTAGTTTTAGGTTTAGTTTAGTTTGAGGAAAGAAGAAGAAGAAGAAAAAAAGAGGAGAGGAGGAGAAGAAGAAGAGGAAAAAGGAAAGGAAGAAGAAGAAGAAGAGGAGGAGGAGAAGAAAAAAGAAGAAGAGGAAGAAGAAGAAGAAGAAGAAGAAGAAGAAGAAGAAAAAAGAGGAGAGGAGGAGAAGAAGAAGAGGAAAAAGGAAAGGAGGAAGAAGAAGAAGAAGAAGAAGAAGAAGAAGAAGAAGAAGAAGGAAAAAAAGGAAGAAAAGGAAGAAAAGGAAGAAGAGGAAGAAGAAGAAAAGGAAAAAAGAGGAAAAAACCCCAACCCGACACGGCACCCCGACCCCGACCCGGCACCCCGACACGACACCCCGACCCCTAGACCCCGACCCCGACACCCCGACCCCGACCCCGACCCCGACACCCCGACCCCGAGCCTGACCCGACACCCCGACCCCGACACCGACACGGCACCCCGACCCCGACCCGGCACCCCGACCCGACACCCCGACCCCGAGACCCCGACCCCGACCCCGACACAGCACCCCGACACCGACACGACACCCCGACCCCCGACACCTCCCGAAAAGGTGTTCTTTGGCCTTCCATAGGCCGACGGGGTCATATATTTGTGAATTATTAGTTAGGTCATATATTTTTCGATTTTGTTATGAAAAACATCATATATAATTGTGTTGATCGGGTAGATTTAAATGTGCAGTTGTTTCATCGCTGTGAGGTTTGGTGTTCGACGACCTCGCCGTGCGTTTGACGAGCTCTGCCCCTTCGTTCGTGGGTGAGCACAAATGACATGTCCTCCTCCCCCATTAATTATTTGATCTATTCCGATGAAACTTGATAGTTAGCTATATATGTGTCTTGAATCATCAGTATGCGTAACCAATATGTGTCTCCCGTTCGAAAGCGTCATAGTTATAAATATGCATGCATTTGCATATTTATAACCTTGATTCTTTCGAATTGTCCAACGCTATCCATGGACAGCCCGAGTATCTTTAGATTGGGTTCGTTTTCCCATATGCTTTGCTCCGGATCCGACGCATAAATTTCGTCAGTGCCTCCCCTGTTGTTCTCCGGGTACACATCCTCTCTGTTTATTGCAGAGACGTGTATCAGGAGAACAGCGGGGAGGTGCTGCCGAAATTTTGCGTAGGATTCGGAGCATAGCATGGGAAAATGAACCCAATCTAAACATACTCGGGTGGGATTAGGACCTATCATTACCTATTAGAGTGTAGGTTGCATGGACGTAATAAAATTGACAAAGTAGATCAACTGATGAATATATACATGGTGAATTATATATATATATATATTTGTTGTGTGTCTAGTAGCTCTGAAAGTCAAGATGAGTGATCGTGCGTGGGTGTACACCGGTCACACTGGTCAGAACAAATGGAGCACTGAATGGTTCACAAAAACCAAGGGGTTTGTGCGAGCCGCATTTGCAAATGGCCAGAGGAAAACCTGGTGCCCCTGTTTACGGTGCGGCAATTGGGAAAAGAGGACAGAGGCTGAAATGGGCAAACACCTGCAGAAGAGTGGTTTTACGCCCGATTATACGGTGTGGACATTTCATGGTGAGTCTGCCCAACGTGACCGAGCTGAGGTGGATCGTCGTCGCACCGACGAGCATGGTACCGGGATGGAAAACATGGTGCAAGACTTTGATGATGCTCGGGATTCGGACGAGGAGATGGAGGAATCTGCAAAGGCCTTCAATGAAATGTTGGAGTCTTCAAAACGTCCGCTCCATGAGCACACTAAGCTTTGTCAGTTGGATGCCATCTCACAAGTAATGGCTATGAAGGCTCAGTTCAACTTGGGCAGAGAATGCTACGATGCAATGATGACAGTATTTGGACGCTTTCTACCCGAAGGCCATGTAATGCCTGCAAACCTGTACCAGTCGGACAAAATCCTCCGTGCACTGAAGATGCCCTATGATAAGATACATGCCTGTGAGAAAGGATGTGTCTTGTTTAGGCTTGACTATGCGGACTTGAACTATTGTCCCATTTGCAAGTCTTCCAGGTATGTTGTGGTAGACAACGGTATGGGTGAGAAGACACAGACCAAAATCCCCGTTAGTGTTCTTCGGTATATGCCTATCGTACCAAGACTTCAACGTCTTTTCATGGTCGAAGAGACGGCCAGACATATGACATGCCACAAAACGGGCAAAAGAACCGAACTAGATGCAGATGGGAATATGATGATTGTACACACATCGGATGGTGTTGCGTGGAAAAAGTTTGATGAATTACATGGTGACAAAGCGGCAGATCCGAGGCATCCTCGAGTCGGCATCAGCACGGATGGGTTCAGTGTGTTTGGTATGACGGCAGCCCAATACAGTTGTTCGCCCGTATTTGTCTTTCCACTCAATCTCCCCCCCGGACAGATTATGCAAAGAAAGAACATTTTCCTGACATTGATAATTCCAGGGCCCAACTATCCGGGGAAAATATGAATGTGTACATGCAGCCGCTTAAGGACGAATTGCAAGAAGACTGGGATAATGGGTTCAAGACATACGACGCCTATAGCAAACGGAACTTCATAATGCGTGTCTGGTACATGTACTTGACGCATGACTTGCCGGCGTATGCGCTATTCGTTGGCTGGTGTGTGCATGGAAGGTTCCCGTGCCCCACATGCAAGGGAGCTCTTGAGTTTCGTTGGCTTCAGGCCGGTCACAAGTTTTCTTGCTTCGACATGCATAGACAGTTCCTGAATCCTCGCCATAAGTTCAGGAAAGACAAGAAGAACTTCATCAGAGGTAGAGTTGTCAAAAACTCTGCACCACCTGCACTGACAGGCCAACAGACCCTGGATCAGTTAAACGCTCTCGAGCCAGATCCAGAGCGTCCAGGGTACTTCAAGGGGTATAATTCTAAGCACGCCTGGACTCACAAAACATGCTTATGGGATCTGCCTTACTTCAAAGACCTCCTTTGCCCACACAACATCGACGTGATGCACACTGAGAAGAATATCGCCGAGGCACTTTTTGGTACATTGTTCGGCATAGATGGGAAGTCAAAGGATAATACTAAGGCTAGAGTCGATCTGGAGGCGCTATGTGATAGGCCGTTACAAAACATGAAAGAACCGAAAGGAAAGCAGAACTGGACGATGCCAAAGGCATGGTTCAATCTTGGAAGGCCAGCAATGAGGGAAATTATCTTGTGGGTGAAAATGGAGTTGATGTTCCCCGATGGGTATGCAGCGAATCTAAAGAGGGGAGCTAGTCTTGATAAATTGAAGATATTTGGTCTCAAGAGTCATGATTGGCACATATGGATTGAGCGGGTAATGCCGGTGATGTTGCGTGGCTTCATCCCTGAGGATGAATGGCTAGTACTGGCAGAACTCAGCTATTTCTTCCGTGTTCTTTGTGCGAAAGAACTACCGCCTGGTGTGCTAGAAGAAACAGAAGAGTTGGCGCCGGAGTTGATCTGCAAGTTAGAGAAGATCTTTCCACCGGGCTTAGCTTCTTCTCCTCCAAAATGACTTAATAAGCTTACTGACCTCCAAAACCATCCATTTTACCTAAGTTAGCTCTAAAACGATCTGTACTTAGCTTACTTCTGTCAAAAATTGCATAATTAGCTTAGTTAGCTCATAAATGATCCATTTTACCTAAGTTAGCTCTAAAATGACCCATTTTACCTTGGTTAGCTTATAAATGATTCAGTTCATCCAAGTTAGCTCAAAAATGACCCATTTTACCTAGATTGGCCCCTAAATGATCCATTTTACCTACGTTAGCTTTAAAATGACCCATTTCACCTAGGTTAACTCCAAAATGACCCATCTTACCTAGGTTATCTCATAAACGATCCATTTCAACTAATTTAGCTCATAAACGATCCATTTCACCAAGTTAGCTAAAAAACGATCCATTTCACCTAAATTAGCTCTTAAATGATCCATTTCACCTAAGTTAGCTCAAAAAGATCCATTTCAACTAAATTAGCTCATAAATGATCCATTTCAGCTAAGTTAGCTAAAAAACGATCCATTTCAACTAAGTTAGCTCATAAATGATCCATTTTCACCTAAGTTAGCTAAAAAACGATCCATTTCACCTTAGTTACCTAAAAAACGATCCATTTGACCTTAGTTAGCTCATAAACGACCCATTTCAACTAAGTTAGCTCATAAATGATCCATTTCACCTTAGCTAGCTCATAAACGACCCATTTCAACTTAGTTAGCTCATATATGATCCATTTCACGTAAGTTAGCTCATAAATGACATACTCTTCTTGTTCTAGTCTTCTTCTTGTTCTACTCTTCTTGTTCTAGTCTTCTTCTTGTTCTACTCTTCTTGTTCTAGTCTTCTTATTCTAGTCACCTATTTCTAACTTTCTTATTTTGCCATTTTGCAGATTTCATTCACTTCATGGAAGCTAGCTTGCTATGGAGTGCTTGTTTATGTATGGATGGAACTTGTTTATGTATGAATTGATGGATGGAACTTGCCTATGTAATATGTATGGATGGAACTTGCTTATGTATGAATGGATTGAACTTGCTTATGTATGAATGTATGGAACTTATGTGCTGGATATATGTGATATGAATGCGTGTGAAATATATCTATATATGTCATATATATTTGCTGTGAAAATTGTTGGATTTAATAAAAAACAGAAAAAAGAGCCAATATGCAGGCTCTTTGCCGTCTGCCACCGACGGCAACGGGCTCTTTGCCGTCTGCCGCGGACGGCAAAGAAGCCACGTGGCATCCAGCTGTGCTTCCTGGGAGCTGACCCATTTGGTCAGTTTGCCTACAGTGGCAGACGGCAAAGAGTAAACAATTTTGCCGTCAGCGGCGGACGGCAAAGGCCTGCCATGTAGTGACGTGTAGATGACATCATACGGCGGACGACAAAGACACTAGAAAGTTTGCCATCTACCGCGGACGGCAAAGGCCTGCCGTTAGCCACTTAACGGACTGACAGCGCAATTATTGCCGTCCGCGGCAGACGGCAAAGGGCCTTTGCCGTCAGCCGCCAGGAAGCAGACGGCAAAGTAGCTCTTTACCGTAGCCTACTTTGCCGGAGCCTTTTGCCGTCCGCGGCTGACGGCAAAGGTCTTTGCCGTCCGCCGTTCATGCCTTTGCCGTCCGCTGTGGCAGACGGCAAAATAGCTGATTCCCGTAGTGAATTTCAGACGAGTTTTGGATTTACTAGAATTTAAAAACCAGGCATCTCAACGTTTTGCCGGCAATCAACAGTGCCCTGGTGTTTGAATTTCATTCCCATCTCTTGCATGGGACCTAGAAATTCACCCAAGGACACACATTTGATTTGTCAACCAACTTTGGTACACTGGATCATGTGCTTGTAGTTCAAATTTGATTTATGCACATAGAATGCCTAGAAAAACCAATTAATTTATTAAAAAAAGGCCAAACGAACCTTGAAAAATTCCAAGATTAAACACAACACTCATGTTGTTCTATGTTGACACTAGAATTTTTTTGAAAGCAATAAGAGGCAACGGATATCGTCCCGTCCCCAAAGGTGGTACGTTCCCTATCGAAACCATCATGCTTGTTGTGAGAAGCTTATACCCAAACCTGTCCCAAATGGGACAAAATTTTCACCACGCCAGGTTTGATGCCGCTCCATGATAGCATGCCAAGTTTCATGAATATCAGATGAGTTTTGGATTTACCAGAATTTAAAAAGCAGGTATCTCAACGTTTTGCCGACAATCAACAGCGCCCTGGTGTTTGAAATTCATTCCTGTCTCTTGCATGGGACCTAAGCATGCACCCAAGGGCACACATGTGATTTTTCAACCAATTTATATGCACTGGAGCATGTGCATGTAGTTCAAATTTGAATTATGCACATAAAATGCATAGAAAACTTAGTTAATGCATAAAAATGTCCAAACGAACCCCAAAAAATCCCAAAAATTGACACAACACTCCTGTTGTTCTATGTTGACACGAGAATTTTTTTGAAAGCAATAAGAGGCAATGGTGTAACACCCACGATGCGGCTATATCTCCCACGTGTCGAGGCACGACTTGAGGCATAACTGCATTATGGTTTTGTCGCAAGAAGGGTCATCTTCACACAATCCCATGTAATGAACAAGAATGGGATAAAGAGTTGGTTACAATCGCCACTTCACACAGTACATAAATAAAATTCATACAACATTCAGAGTACACACAAAGACCGACTACGGTCAAAGCCAAAAGAAAAGAAGATAACCCAACTGCTAGATCCCCGATCGTCCCAACTAGGCTCCACTACTGATCAACAGGAAATGAAACATAGTAACGACCAAGGTCCTCGTCGAACTCCCACTTGAGCTCGGTTGCGTCACCTGCACTGGTATCGTCGGCACCTGCAACTGTTTTGGAAGTATCTGTGAGTCACGAGGACTCAGCAATCTCACACCCGCGAGATCAAGACTATTTAAGCTTATGGGTAGGAAAGGGTAAGGTGGTGAGGTGGAGCTACAGCAAGCACTAAGCATATAAGGTGGCTAACATACGCAAATAAGAGCGAGAAGAGGAGCAACGGAATGGTCGTCAACTAGTAATGGTCAAGAAGTGATCCTGAACTCCTACTTACGTCAGACATAACCCAAAAGCCGTGTTCACTTCTCGGACTCCGCCGGAAAGAGACCATCACGGCTACACACGCGGTTGATGCGTTTTAATTAAATCGAGTGTCAAGTTCTCTACAACCGGATATTAACAAATTCCCATCTGCCACATAACCGCGGGCACGGCTCTCGAAAGTTTATACCCTGCAGGGGTGTCCCAACTTAGCCCATTATAAGCTCTCACGGTCAACGAAGGATATTCCTTCTCCCGGGAAGACCCGATCAGTCTCGGAATCCCGGTTTACAAGACATTTCGACAATGGTAAAACAAGACTAGCAAAGCCGCCCGATGTGTCGACAATCCTGATAGGAGTCGCACGTACCTCGTTCTTAGGATACCGGATGAACACTACGTACAACTAAAACCAGCCCTCAAGTTTCCCCGAGGTGGCGCTGCAAGTGGTTCTAGTTCGGACCAACACTCCGAGGAGCACTGGCCCCGGGGGGGGGGGTAAAATAAGATGACCCTCGGGAGCGCGACTCCCAAGGGAAAAAGGCTAGGTGAGGCAAATGTAAAACCAAGGTTGGGCCTTGCTGGAGGAGTTTTATTCAAAGCGAACTGTCGAGGGGGTCCCATAAATCACCCAACCGCGTAAGGAACGCAAAATCAAGGAACATAACACCGGTATGACGGAAACTAGGGCAGCAAGATTGGAACAAAACACCAGGCATAAGGCCGAGCCTTCCACCCTTTACCAAGTATATAGATGCATTAATTAAATAAGAGAATATTGTGATATCCCAACATCAACATGATATCCATGTTCCAACATGGAACAAACTTCATCTTCACCTGCAACTAGCAACGCTATAAGAAGGGCTGAGCAAAAGCGGTAACATAGCCAAACAACGGTTTGCTAGGAAGGGTGACAAAGGTTAGAGGTTCATGGCAATTTGGGAGGCTTGATAAGCAAGTGGTAGGTAGCGCGACATAGCAATAGAGCGAACAACTAGCAAGCAAAGATACAAGTGATTTCGATGGTATGGTCATCTTGCCTGAGATCCCGCAAGGAAGAAGAACGAGTCCATGAAGAAGACAAATGGATATAGTCGAACGAATCCTCGCAACTCCGGAATGAAACCGAAGCTAACGAGAGAAGCAACCCGGAAAGAGACAAACACCATAGTAAACAACCACCACATACACATGGCATGATGCACAAACAAATATGATGCATGTCCGGTTTAAAGAGGCATGGCATGGCAAAGTGCACAAACGAAACTACAAGTTAAGTGGAGCTCAATATGCAACGAGTTGCATATTGACGAAACACCACATCAATTGTTTAGTTCTCCCGGTTATGTACCCAACAATATTAAATGTTGATTAACATGGCAAGAGGTGAGGCATAAGAAAACTACCTATCTAGGCAAGTTTAAATGAGGCCGGAAATAACAAAAAATAATTCCGGAAAATCCTCATGTCATTTAGCAATTTTAATGCAAACATCAATTGTAAACATTTAAATGTTGTTATCATGATGCAAATGACATATGCAAGTTTTTAAGCAATTTTATGAAAACGTGGACATGAGCATGTTATGAAGCATTTGTTACCGTGGTGGAACGAAAAGGGTGCCACGGCAACGATAACGAAAATGGTGCCACGGCAACCTTCCGATGATCCGATAACTCATTGAGATACCGGTGCAAAAGAGCAAGTGTGCGGATGTGCGAAACATGCAAAAGATGGTGGGGTGATCCCGATTACCGGGTGTCCCACATGTCGGTGGCATGGAAACAAGGAACGCGCAAGCAACAACTGGGACACGGTGCAAACGCGAGCATCTGATACAACAAAGCATTCGCTCCACGGACGTCGTCTCGGGTTATACCTTCGAAGCGTGCCTTTTGAAACGGATCAAGTTCGTTGAGGGAAGTAGTGGTTCACAAGTCGGAGAGGAAGTACTGGTTCACGTCTCGGAGAGGGACTTGACCGATACAACGCCTTCGGGGCGACGGTGGTGTACACGGCAACCGAAGTCTAACTTGAAGGGTCATCGATGTCGTGGTACTTGGTGACATGCAGGGGATGGTAGTTGTACACATTCGTATACTTCCAATGTCGTTCGTAGAGGTACTTGACGTCCGGTGCGGTACTTGGCGAATCCCAGACGTAGAGGTACACTTGTTGAAGCGGAACTTGATGAAATCCCTCTGGAGGTAGCCGTCCGTGGTCGTACTCATGTTGACATGCAACACAATGGTCTTGATGGATCATAGTCGAACTTGGCGGCAGAGATTCTTGTGCTCACGAAACGGCGAAGAGACACAGCAGCAGCGGACGAGGGACTCCGGGATGGCATGGAGGTCGAGGATGATGAGCTCGAGGCGGCGCTGGAGCATGGCGGCCGGACGAAGCAGGGAGGCGCGATGGAGGTCGACGGCGCGGAGGAATCGCAGGCGAGGTGCGGCGTAGCAGAGGAGACGAGGCGGCGCTTGGGGCTCGGTGTCGCGGGGAAGGGGCAGCTCCGGTGCTGCGGCGCCAGAGATGGCAGGGGAGCAACGTCCTGGGGAAGCGCGGCGAGGCGAAGCCCGGCGGCAGCGAGCGGGCTCCGGTGGCCGGCTGGAGGTACGGAGGCGACGTGGCGAGTCGGGGACGAGGCCGGACGTGAGGACGAGGCGGAGGAGGAGCTGCAGAGGAGCGGCTGGAGATGGAAGGGGGCGTGACGGCGGCAAGGAGGCCGACGGGGCTCCGGCCTGGTGGCGTTGGCGCTCCTGCGGGCATTCATGGCGGCGGCGAGGAGAGGTGGCCGCGGCAGGGTCAGGGCAGAGGCGAGGCGAGGATGATGACGAACTGGAGAAGAACTGCAGCGGCGGCGAGCGTCGAGGGCCACGGGCGGGAACGGGGGCGCCATGGGGATCGGGCGCGTGCGCTCCTCTCCTGTGCGATGCGTGTGTGTGGCGGCGGTGTGGGAGTACGAGAGGGAGAGATCGAGAGGAGGGGTCTGGGCTAGGGTTAGCGAGGGAGAGAGGCTGGGTTGGGCCTAATGGGCTGCGGCTACAGGAGGCCCAAGTGGCCGGCTGGGGTGCGCTGGGGTCTCTCTCTCTCTCTCTCTAATTATCTCTCTATTTCAAGGAAATAAAAGCTTTAGAAGAAATGTCGAGAGAGATTGGAGTGGAGTTTGGGCATGGGGATTATTTTTCCGGACTTACAAAAATGCGCTTGATCCAGGAAAAATAGAAGTGGCATGATTGAAAGATTTAAATTCAAATTCATTTGATTTAAATTCAAATGATTTGAAAAGGGAGTGAGGGTTGGGAAGGTCCAAAAATGTTCGGATTTTTGGTGGAGCTCCTGAATATGATGAAAGAATATATGGCAAGGTTGGAGACCCAGAATTAAGATAACAAAGGCATTGGGATAATTTGCAAGTGTGTTATGGTCAATTCCAAATTAATGGAATATTTACTATAGCTCCCTAATATTGGGAGGATATGTTATAAAGAGAAGTCACCCTTCCCTCGATTTAAATGGATCGAAGATCCATGCAATTTATTTAGTTGAGTTTTGATGCAAAGAATAATGACATGATGGCATGATGACATGATGCAATGCAAAAATAAAAGAGCAAGCACCAAAAGGAACACACGGTGATCACGAAATAAGGAAGTCTTCTGAAGCGTCGGTCTCGGGGCGTTACAAATGGATATCGTTTCGTCCCCAAAGGTGGGACGTACATTCCCTACCGAAACCATCAGGCTTGTTGTGAGAAGCTCTGGTTTGTGAGAAGCATATACCCAAACCTGCCCGAAATGGGACAAATTTTTTACCACGGCATGTTTATGCCGCTCCATGATAGCATGCCAAGTTTCATGAATTTCAGACGAGTTTTGGATTTACTAGAATTTAGAAACCAGGCATCTCAATGTTTTGCCGGCAATCAATGGTGCCCTGGTTTTTGAAATTCATTCCCATTTCTTGCATGGGACCTAAGCATGCACCCAAGGACACATATTTGATTTTTCAACCAATTTATATGCACTAGAGCATGTGCATGTAGTTCAAATTTGAATTATGCACATAAATGCATTGAAAACTCAGTTAATGCACAAAAATGTCCAAACGAACCCCGAAAAATCCCAAAAATTGACACAATACTCCTGTTGTTCTAGGTTGACACGAGAAAATTTTGAAAGCAATAAAAGGCAATGGATATCGTTTCGTCCCCTAAGGTGGGACATTCCCTATCGAAACCATCATGCTTGTTGTGAGAAGCTCTGGTTTGTGAGAAGCTTATACCCGAACCTGCCCCAAATGGGACAATTTTTTTACCACGGCATGTTGATGCCTCTCCATGATAGCATGCCAAGTTTCATGAATTTCAGACGAGTTTTGGATTTACTAGAATTTAAAAACTAGGCATCTCAACGTTTTGCCGACAATCAACAGTGCCCTGGTGTTTGAATTTCATTCCCATCTCTTGCATGGGACCTAGAGATCCACCCATGGAAACACATGTGATTTTCAACCAACTTTAGTGCATTGGAGCATGTGCATTTTAATTATGCACATAAAATGCCTAGAAAACCCAGTTAATATATAAAAAAGGCCAAGCGAACCCCTAAAAATTCCAAAATTAAACACAACACTCCTGTTGTTCTATGTTGACACTAGAAATTTTTTAAAGCAATAAGAGGCAACCGATATCGTCCGTCCCCAAAGGTGGTACGTTCGCTATTGAAACCATCATGCTTGTTGTGAGAAGCTCTGGTTTTTGAGAAGCTCCTACCCAAACCTGCCCCAAATGGGACAAAATTTTCACCACGACATGTTGATGCCGCTCCATGATAGTATGCCAAGTTTCATGAATTTCAGACGAGTTTTGGATTTACTAGAATTTAAAAACCAGGTATCTCAATGTTTTGCCGGCAATCAACAGTGCCTTGGTGTTTGAAATTCATTCCCATCTCTTGCATGGGACCTATAAATTCACCCAAGGACACACATGTGATTTTTCAACCAACTTTGGTGCATTGGAGCATGTGCTTGTAGTTCAAATTTGAATTATGCACATAAAATGCCTAGAAAACCCAGTTAATGTATAAAAAAGGCCAAACGAACCCCGAAAAATTCATTCCCATTTCTTGCATGGGACCTAAGGATGCACTGAAGGACACAGATTTGATTTTTCAACGAATTTGTATGCACCGGAGCATGTGCATGTACTTTAATTTTGAATTGTGCACATGAAATGGCTAGAAAACCAGTTTAATGTATAAAATGTCCAAACGAACCCTGAATAATTCCAATTCTTTTACGACACACATATAGTTGCATGTTCACTGCAGATAAAAGGTCTAGCAATTCAAACAACGTCCATTGCCGCTGTGACCCCATTTTGTAATTCAAATCAAGTAGATCCCGCACAGTTTATTATCACCAACAGTGTGAGATGTAGTACAAAATATCTTGGAGCACTGTCGGTGTATAGTACGCCTATGGCTTACGCGAGAAGGTGCATCGGCTACAGTCCACAGCCGGCGTGTCGAGCACAGTAGCTCACTCCCCAAAAACTCCCGCCTCTGCATCCCTCGCAATCTTGAAAATATCTACCGCCTGGAAGGATTTAATGTTTGATAGCACATGATTAGTATGTGCGGACTGTCGGTGTACAAAAAGAGGGGCACGCTTTTGTACCCCTTTACCTGTGCACGGGCAGTCGAAGCCGCGCCCACGGCCACACCAAGCAGAACGGGGGAGGTGAGCCAAGGTAAGACCGAAGCCCAAGATAATCAGAGCAACGCCAAGGCCAAGACCACAAAGAGCAGAGGGACGAAGCAGGGTCTTGCCGGGGCAGCCTCAGCGGCCCCGGCAAGATCCTTGCCAGGACAGCTTGCCCCACACCAACAGAGCGAGCCACCCTTGAGCCCACGGTCCCCAACGCCATCATCAACGTGGGGCCAGGGCTCGGGAAGGCACCTCTGTGGTGGCATGCAGATCTTTGTGAAGACATATTCAAGATCAGATGAGGATTAGAAGACGACGATTCTCGGCAAGATCCTTGTCGAGGAAGGCCACCAGACCCCCGGCAAGGCCCTTGCCGGGGACGACAGGGCGCCACGGCAAGACCCTTGCCGGGCCACCCGGCAAGGCCCTCGCCAAGGACGCCAGCGGGACTACCGCCAGGCCCGCGCCAACCAAGCTTCCACCACCATTCACATGCAGCTGCCAGCCCAACCAGCTGGGCGGGCACCTGCGTGGCAACATGCAGCTCCCAGGCCAACTCATCGAGCGCCTGCGTGGCGGCATGCAGATCTTCGTGAAGGCTCCGCCACTGCGCCACCTCAGCTGCCTGCCTGCCTACATGGCAACACGCACCTCACTGGCCAGGGCGCTTGTCAAGGCGAGGAGGAGCGGCGACGGACGGGACAGGCCTCGCCCCCGTCCCCAATAAAGTAAGGGGACACCTAAGCTATGCATTAAATGCGTCTTGTCCTGTAATACAAGCGATAAGCTCAGGGCACTGTACGCCTTTCCACCTCCTGTGTGCCACTGTGGCAGCCCCTTTCGACTATAAAAGGAGGCCCATGGCATACTGGAGAAGGATTCGGCTCTTTCGAACCACGCACTGACCACAGCTAGTTCGAGAGCTCAAAAACTCTTTGAAATACACCCACCAAAGCAGGACTAGGGTTTTACGCATCCTCGCGGCCCGAACCTGGGTAAATGATCTTTGTGCTGTCTACTAGCCCTGCTCTTCTTGCAACCCTGCGCCCCGGCAACCGTAGTAGGGATTCTTGTGATTCCATAGGTGTCGTTCCACACCGACATCTTTGGCGCGCCAGGTAGGGGGGCGCAATTATGAGAATCTGGTCTGGTAGTTAGCCTAGCAGTTCTTCGTCGCCATGGCTCCTAAGAAGAAGACGGCCCGTGCCGGTGCGGATGAGCAGCGGACCGGTCGCGACCCGGGCCGCGGCCCGCGAGCACCAGCATCGCCCAGGCAGTTGGAGCCTGGCGAGCAGTGTCGTTCGCGCGCCAGACGACCAGCTACACGTCGCCGGATCCAAAGACGGAGCTGGGCCCCGCGCAGGCGGCGCGGCGCCCTCCAGGAGTGTTGCTGTGCCACCCCCAGGCGGCGCAGCGACCTCCAGGACGCCCACACCGGCGACCACCGTGCGCTCTTCCCATGGTGTGCGCACCGAGCAGCGTCACCACGTCAGTGACCCTGGGCGCCGCCGTGGGAATCGCCATGTGCGTCATCCGCAAGATGAAGGGGTTCAGCACGCTCGCCGAAGCGCTGGCAGAAATGGCACGCAGCCGCTGGGTCGTAACGGAGCTCCTTCTAACGTAGTTAGAAGTCGAAGCGTGCCACGATCCACGCAGCTGTCGCTGCCGCCCTCACCAGCGGAAGCTTTGGCGCGCGCGCAGCTGCTCCTCGACTTCCCTCCTGCTGTGGAGAAGCTCGACGAGTGGAGGGCCACCATCCGGAGCCTCGTCGCCGTCGCCAACAAAGACGATCCGCGACCGGCGGGGCCCTCGGGTCGGCGCTCCACCGAGCCACCACATGCTGGTGCTGGGAGGACCGGGGGAGCTGCGGCCACAGTGCACTCTCCTCCTCCTCGCCAGCCGCCGCGGGCGTCGGCCCGTCGTGACGATGCTTGTGATAACATCTCCATAGCGTTGTCCGACCCGCGGACCCTCCACGACCAGCGCCAGGTCCTTCGGGAACGAGCTCACGAAGACGCTCGAACCACCGTCGAGCGTCGGTGCGAAACGCGCGCCAGTTGGACAAGCGGGCGGGCCCCACTATGGACCACCCGGCATCGGGGGGCTCCGGCGGCCTACCTTACGAGGTGGGCTGCCCGGCCTTTACCCGTGAGCTGCGGCAGTTCCAGTGGCCGTCCCACCGCACGTTCAAGCCCGACGTCGGCGAGAAGTACACTGGCAAGACCCATCCGTCCGAGTTCCTCAGCATCTACACCATCGCGATGCAGGCTGCTGGGGCTCGCGATGACAAGGTGCTTGCCAACTATTTCCCGCTGGCGCTGAAGCCCAATGTGATGTCTTGGTTGATGCACTTGCTGGTGGATTCCATTTCTTCCTGGTCGGATCTGTGCCATGAGTTCGTTGGCGCCTTCACAGGAGGCCACCAAGCTCATGGCCAGGCCAGTGATCTGCATATCATTCCCCAGAAGGAAGGGGAGACCCTGCGCAAGTACATCCAGAGATTCAGCCGGGTGCAGTACAACATCCCCAATGTTCATCCTGCCGCTGTGATTAGCGCATTCCACCAGAACGTGCGCAATCGCAAGATGCGCGAGGAGCTCGCGATGACCAAGGTTAAGGACGTGGCCGAGCTCTACGTTCTGGACGATAGATGCGCCCGGGCTGAAGAGGGAAGGAAGTATCCCGGCGAAGACGCCGGCGCGGAAACCGACTCTACCGATGAAGACGCCACTACCCCGACGAAGAAGGGCCGGCGTCGCAACAGGAAACGCAAAGGCAAGGCCGTGCTTGCCGTTGAGGGATCTGAGGACACCGGTGCCGGCAAGAAGGTCAAGGCAGACGCCCCCGGCAAGGAGATTGCAGGGTGTGCCGCCTGCTGGGCCTTGGCTGCTATCGACAATCCAGGAGGCTCCGGCAAGCAATACCTCAAGATCCACCGCACCAAGGGCCACGACCTCCAGAACTGCTGACAAGTCAAGCTGCTTGCTGAGAAGCAAAAGGCTAAGTACGAGAGGCGGGACAAGGAGAAGGACCAGGACGGTGCAGAGGGATCCGACAAGAAGCGTGGTGGCAGGGGAGGCCGCCCCAGCAAGGACAACCAGGAAGAGAGGCCCGCCCGGGGCCGCGACAAGAAACAAGAAGACGATGATCACGATGAGGACGACGAATCTGTTGAGCAAGGGTTCCAGAAGGCTACGAAGGCCATGTGCGTCGATGGCGGCGCCTCACTGCATACCTCTCACCGCCAGCTCGAGCAGTGGGCGCGTGAGATTACAGCAGCAGAGCCGTCGTTCGACGCTCAGAAGCCGCTGAAGTGGTCCAGCACGCCCCTCATCTTTGGCGCCGAGGACCACCCTGACCGCACTACCGCGGTCGGGTGTTTTCCATTGTTGGTCTCACCAATGATACGCAACCTCAGAGTGAACAAGATGTTGGTTGACGGCGGGGCCGGCCTGAACCTGATCTCGCCTGTCGTGATCAAAAAAGTTACAAATCCCTGATGGAGACCTCGAGGAAACGGGCACGTTTAAAGGGGTCAACCCGGGGAGGAGCCAGCCGAAGGGAAAGGTCACACTGCCCGTGACATTTGGAGGAGAGTTGAACTACAGGACGGAGAGGATCGTCTTTGATGTAACCGAGATCCCCTTGCCCTACAACGGGATCCTCAGCCGCCCGGCACTAGCCAAGTTCATGGCGGCGTCACACTACGCCTACAACATGCTAAAGATGCACGGGCCGTTGACCATCATCTCCGCCCCCTCCGACAAGAAGGACGCGCTGATTTGCACCGACCAGCTCTACCGGGAGGCAGTCGCAGCAGCTGCCGCCAAGGCACCTGCTCCTGCCGCTGCAGCCCCGAAAGGGAGGAAGAAACCTGGCAAGACCTCTCGCACCCACTCCGACAAGCACACCTCTTCGGAGTGTTGTGCTGCCGTCGAGGACGTGCCAGAGAGCTCTACCGACAAGAGCAAGAGATCCAGAGCCGAGCCGCCAGAAACCAAGAAGGTGCCCGCCAAGGAGGATGGCACGGGAGGGGCCTTCACCATAGGCTCCACCCTCAACAGCAAATAGGAAGGCGTGCTCGTCACCTTCATGCGGGCGAATGTCGATGTGTTTGCATGGCAAGCATCTGACATTCCCGGTGTTCCCAGGGAGGTGATTGAGCACCACCTAGTTGTCTGCCCCCATGCGCGACCCGTCAAGCAGAAGGTTAGAAAGCAGGCTCTGGAGAGGCAGGAGTTCATCATAGAGGAGATCTGGAAATTGGAAGCGGCAGGTTTGGTGAGAGGAGTGCTCCACCCGACGTGGTTGGCCAATCCGGTAGTGGTGCGCAAGGCGAATGGGAAGTGGAGACTGTGTATTGATTACACAGATATCAATAAGGCTTGTCCTAAGGACCCCTTCCCGTTGCCGCGCATCGACCAGATTGTTGACTCCACAGCCGAGTGTGATCTGTTATCATTCCTCAATGCCTACTCGGGCTACCACCAGATCTCCATGACAAGAGAGTATGAAGAAAAGACAGCGTTCATCACCCCATGTGGTACGTATTGCTTTTTACGGATGCCCTTCGGGTTGAAGAGTGCTGGCTCAACATTCGCAAGAGCAGTCCAAATTGGTTTTGAACCTTAGCTCCATAGAAATATGGAGGCTTACATGGATGACATAGTGGTCAAAACCAAGGGTGGGCCAACTCTTGTGCAAGATCTGGAAGAGACATTTGCTAACCTATGCAAGATCAACCTCAAGCTGAACCCTGAGAAGTGTGTCTTCGGCGTTCCGTCCGGCAAGCTTCTCGGGTTCTTTGTGTCGCAGCGCGGGATCGAGGCAAACCCAGGCAAGATCAAGGCCATTGAACAGATTGAGGCGCCTAAGCGGATCAAGGATGTGCGTCGGCTCCCCGACTGCGTTGCCGCCATGAGCCGATTCATCTCCAAGCCCGCCGAGCGCGCCCTTCCTTTCTTCAAAATCTTGAAGAAAGCAGGCCCAATGGAATGGACCCCAGAAGCCGAGGCAGCATTGCAGGATCTGAAGAAATACCTCTCCTCCACGCCAATACTGGTTGCGCCTAAACCACAAGAGTCGTTGCTGTTGTATCTAGCGGCGACGAATCAAGTGGTCAGCGCCGCGCTGGTGGCACAGAGGGAGGTCAATGAGGAGGCAGTAACGGCGGCAGAACCAGCGGATGGCAAGCCCAAGATTCCCCCGGCAGGGCCTGGTGCTGGCAAGGCAAGGTCCCCGGTAGGGTCTGATGCCACCGAGGCGGTGCCCGCGTAGTCAAGTGAGGTGGTGCAGAAGAAGAAGAAGAAGATGATGCAGCACCCGGTTTAATTCGTCAGCTCCCTCTTGCAGGGAGCTAGGTCGAGGTACTCCGGTGTGCAGAAATTGGTCTTCGGCCTCCTTATGGCCTCGAGGAAGCTGCGTCATTACTTCCAAGCCCACGAGATCACTGTCGTCACCCGCCTCCCATTACAACGGATACTGCATAACCCAGATGCGACTGGAAGGATTGTGGAATGGGCCTTGGAGCTGTCAAGCTTTGGTTTAAAGTTTGAAAGTACCTCGACAATTCAGAGCAGAGTCTTGGCGGAGTTCATTGCAGAATGGACCTCGACGCCTGACGAGGAAATCCAGGAGACCACTCTCCCCGGCAAGGAAGCAGACCGCGACTGGATCATGTACTTTGATGGGGCTTTCTCGCTGCAAGGCGCCGGTGCCGGTGTGCTGCTCGTCGCACCCACCGGAGAGCACCTCAAGTACGTGATCCAGATGCACTTCCCCAGGGAGATGTCCACCAACAACACTGCTGAGTACGAGGGATTGCTTGCTGGTCTCCGGATCGCGGCAGACCTCGGGGTTAAGAAGGTCATCATCAGGGGTGACTCGCAGCTCGTTGTCAGACAGGTCAACAAGGATTATCAGAGCCCATTGATGCAAGCTTACGTAGATGAGGTGAGGAAGCTGGAGGAACGCTTTGACGGTATCCAGGCAGAGCACGTCCCCCAAGCGGAGAACGACATCGCCGATTACCTGTCAAAGCGTGCCGCATTCAAGCTACCTGTGGAACCAGGTACCTTTTTGCTCCGGTTAACCCAACCATCCGTCGAACCATCAGCGGGGCAGAACAAGCGGAGGAAATCAGGTCCCGGCAAGTACTTTCCTACCGAGCCCCCTGGGGCTGCCGGCAAGGGTGCTGCCGCGGACGCTGAGCCTGCCCAAGAGCAACTGGCTCCGGCAGGGCGTCAAGCCCTGGCCATAGAGACAGCCGCTCCCATGGCAGAAGAGATGCCTTTAGTCCTTGCTGTCGAGCCCTAGGCTCCAGCATGGGCGCAACATACCGTCCAATTCCTCCAAACAGGGGAGCTTCCTGAGGAGCAGGAAGAAGCGGAGAAAGTAGCCCGTCGGTCCGCCCTGTACTAGTTCGTCGATGACGTCCTGTACAGGAGAAGGCCGAACGGTGTGAAACTAAAGTGCATCCCCCGGGAGGAAGGACTGGAGCTGTTGGCGGAGATACATGGAGGCGTATGTGGTTCCCACATAGGGTCGAGGGCCCTTGCCGGAAAGGCGTTCCGGCAAGGTTTCTTCTGGCCCACCGCCCTCCAGGATGCGATGGCGCTAGTAACCAAGTGTGAAGCGTGCTAGTTCCATTCAAAGAAGCTTCATCAACCAGCTCAAGCCCTTCAAACAATCCCTCTCTCCTGGCCATTCTTGGTCTGGGGGCTCGATATACTGGGCCCTTCCCCCCACGCTGTCGGGGGCTTTGAGTACTTGTACGTTGCAATCGACAAGTTCACAAAGTGGCCGGAAGTGGAAGCAGTGAGAAAGGTGACTGCTCAGTCAGCCGTCAAGTTCTTCAAGGGACTGGTCTGCCGTTTTGGTGTGCCAAACAGAGTCATCAACGACAACGGCACGCAGTTCACAAGCCACACCTTCATGCAGTACATTCAAGACCTCGGTAGCAAGGTCTGTTTTGCTTCTGTGGCACACCCATGGAGCAACGGCCAAGCGGAGAGGGCAAATGCTGAAGTGTTGCGAGGCTTGAGAACAAAGACCTTTGACAAGTTGCACAAGAGTGGAAGGCGCTGGATTGATGAGTTGCCGGCGGTTCTTTGGTCGATCAGGACGACGCCCAATCGAGCCACCGGCCAGACACCTTTTGCCCTGGTATACGGGGCAGAAGCAGTTCTCCCCACGGAACTCATATACGGGTCACCTCGAGTGCTCGCTTATAATGAGCTTGAGCAAGAGCCGTTGTGCCAAGATGACGCGACGCTCCTTGAGGAAGATCGTCTTCGGGCGGCTGTGAGAGCGGCACGCTACCAGCAAGCCTTGCGCCGCTACCATAGCCGCAAGGTTCATGCCCGAAGCTTTGAGGAAGGCGACCTTGTTCTTCGGCGCGTTCAGTCGGCCAAGAATTCCAACAAGTTGACGCCGAAGTGGGAAGGCCCTTACCGGGTAATGCGAGTTACCAGGCCCGGCGCAGTCCGCCTGGAGACCGAAGATGCTGTCCCAGTGAGCAACTCCTGGAACATCGAGCATCTTCGCAAGTTTTACCCGTAAGGCGCGGCTTGCCGGGCCTCCCGGCAAGCCACCTTTTGTACAAGCTTTGCCGGCAAGGCATGTGACCCTTTGTACAAAGCCAGGCGCAGACCCTGAGCATAAATAAATGAAGCGCTGGCGCCCTAAGTCATAGCATGCATGCTAGGTCAAGTCTCTTCCTTGGTTAGGGTTGATAGTGCTCAGAAGCGACTAACCCCTAGCTTAGAGGTCGAGTGCGCGTCTATCTGTTTCTCTTCTGTCCTCTTTTGGTTCGCAGGGCACATGAGCACTTGTGCTGAGCTACTTGGAAGAAAGAAAACGGACCGGCGTCCCGACCCCGACAAACCAGAGTTGTCGGGGGCCGCAAGCACGGGGATCCAACCGCGGCAAGACAACGTTGCCGGGGGCTGCAGATCCAGATAAGTCTTTTATCCTCTGTCATGCATTTCGGAACGGGACTGGGGCATGTGAAACCTCGTTTTTATCTCTAGGCTGTCGTGCTCCCCCTTTTCCTATACCTAAGGATTATCTCCTGGGTCCGGATTTGGTTGTAGCCGCGGCGGCAAGGAGGTAGAGCGAGGGGCCTAAAGCCCACTTCATCCCTGCCTCCGCCAAGAGCGCGAGAACGGTCGAGTGGAGTGGGGGGACGGCAAGGCCTGTTGCCGGGCGAAAAATGTTTATCTAAAACAATAACAAGGATTCGCTCCTTGTCGCGGGACTTACCCATGAACGAAAAACCCGGCAAGCATCCCTTTTTCATTAAAAACATCCCATACAGGTACAGTTCGTACAAAATGAAAAACATGAACAAAGGGGATTACAAGCTTTAAATTTAACAAGGCCCACAGGCTTACAGATTAAAAAAGAGATAAGGTGCCCGTGATCCCTTTCTTATCCCTCTCCTCAGGAGGCAGGTCAAGGAGGCGAGAGGGCAAAAGGGGCGCCTAGGCGAGCTACGAGCAACAGAAAGCACCAAGAGAACACCTCGGTGGCCGCCCACGGGCGGGCCGGTGATGACGGTGCCGGGAAAGGAGCTGGAAGACGAGGCGGCAGGCTGGCAATACGCGATGAAGGCGTCGGTGCCCGCGTACTCCGAGTTGACGGCCTTGCCGCCCGCCCTCTTCCTCTTCCGCAGCCTCCCGACGCCAGCTGCCCAAGGAGACGGCCACGAGAAGTTCAAGGAGCTGGCCCCACGCCCGGCAAAACCCTGCCGGAGGAGCGGCTAGGTGCAGATGCTGCTGCTGCTGCACCCCCCCAGGCACGGGGCACCGACGCCTAGTCGGACTCATCCCCGCTGTCCTCCTCATCACTTTCGCTCGAGGAAGAGCTTCCATCGTCGGAATCTCCATCAGAGGAGCTCTCCATGCAGCATTTCAGGCGAGTTCCAAACTCTCCGAAGACCTTGACGGAGAGCAGGCCGTCCTCCATTAATTTGAAGTAGAGGACGAGCCCCGCCGTCAGGTTGTGGATGCGGGCGAACGTCTTCCATCCACGGCGGAGGTACATAACCCGAAGAGCCGGGAAGTCGACGTCGACCCGCGTGCCCCTGTTCCCACAGCCCCTCATGTGCAACCTGAGGGTCTGGGGCGGGTCACACTCCATCACCCGAGCGAACGGGGCAGGGAGACGAAGACGACGACGCGGAGGCCGGCGCAGCATGATGAAGAACTCGCAAGGCTGGTCTTCAACGTGGCCCTCCGTCGGGAAGGGCATCATTGGCGGGGGCAAGGCCGGCGCGCCGCCCCGTCCTCCTCTTCCCCGAGAGCTACGGCCTCCGCCTCGGCCTCGCCCCCTCCCCCTTCCCCTCGCGGCCGGTTGCACCACTGCGGTCTCAGGAGGAGGAGGGACGCGCTGTCGAGCGGCGACCCTCGCCGCCACCGTCGAGGGACCAGGATTCCCCTTCTCCCTGGCGGGTGAGAGGAAGAAGCAGAAGCAGGAAGAGATAGAAGATGGAAGAATGCGGGATGCCATCCCCCTTTCCCCTCTTTATAAAGGAGTGGGGTTGGGGCTCGGCCGCCCCACTCGACCAATCCAGACACCGGAGGCGCAGGGAATTAGGACCGACCCGCTGCCCCAACCAGCGACGGCCCGGTTTCCCGCCTCCACCGCTTCCCACCCCAGGCGCGTGAAGGACGTGTGGCGGACGTGCAGAACCGAGGGGACGGGTGAAGCGACCTCTCCCCACCCCGTGACGGGTATGTATTTCAACTTCGTCTGGAGTGACGCCGCTAATGAAGCATTTGAGGACTTAAAGCGGCAGCTGGCTAATCCGCCGATTCTCGCTGCTCCGGTTGACAAAGAACCATTGTTGCTATATGTGGCAGCTAATGCTCGGGCTGTTAGTGTGGCTATTCTGGTGGAGCGCAAGGAGGCAGGAAAGGAATATCCGGTTCAGCGGCCAGTTTATTATATCAGTGGGTGCCTATGTTATATCAGTGAGGTGCTTATTGAGTCCAAGCAGAGGTACCCGCATTGGCAAAAATTGATGTATGGGGTTTTCATGGCAAGCCGGAAGCTTAAGCAATATTTCCATGGTCATCCCATCACGGTGATCAGCTCTGCTCCTTTGGGGGATATAATCCAGAACAGGGAAGCAACTAGCCGGATTGCTAAGTGGGCTATCGAGCTCGGACCTCACGGGTTGAAATACATACCCCGAACGGCGATCAAATCTCAGGCACTTGCGGATTTCATCAATGATTGGACAGAATTGCAAGCGCTAGAAGAGAAGCCGGATCATTCTTATTGGACTATTCATTTTGATGGGTCCAGACAATTGGAGGGCTCGGGGGCTGGAGTCGTATTAACTTCCCCACGAGGTGATAAGTTTTGTTATGTTCTCCGTTTAATTTTCCCTTGCACTAACAATGCAGCTGAATATGCGGCCTTACTCCATGGTCTTCGGATGGCTAAGGAGATGAACCTAAGCCGAGTTAAGTGCTTCGGTGACTCGGACCTGGTGGCTCAACAAGTGTCCGGCACTTGGGACTCCAAGGACCCACTCATGGCAGCATATCGTCGTGAGGTGGATATTGTCGCAGGTCACTTCAAAAGTTATCAGGTGGATCATGTGGACCGGCGGAAGAATGAAGCGGCGGACGCTTTTTAAGCCGCCTGGGTTCCCAACGAAAACCGGTTCCACCTAATGTTTTCCTGGATGTTCTGCATAATCCGTCCGTCAAGCTCCCTGGTGAAGAGGATTTGGGTGTTCCTGATCCGGAAGCTCAGTTGGTGGCGGCTCTTCATGTTATTCCGGATTGGACGGTACCATATTTGGCGTATATGAACCGGGGCGAGTTACCAGATGATGAAACTTTGGCCAGGCAGATAATTCAGCGGTCCAAGTCCATGACTATTATCAATGGAGAGTTACATCATTGCAGTGTGTCAGGGGCGTTTCAACGCTGTGTGTCTCCTGAAGAAGGTCGTGAAATTTTGCGTGAGATCCACGAAGGAGATTGTGGTCACCATGCCGGTTCAAAATCTTTGGTGGCCAAGGCGTTTCGTCACGGTTTCTATTGGTTGACAGCTCATGCTGATGCCGAGGACTTGGTCAAAAGATGTGATGGTTGTCAAAAATTCTCAAGGCGCGCTCATGTACCGGCTCAAGAGTTGAGGATGATTCCAATCACCTGGCCGTTTGCAACTTGGGGGTTGGATATGGTTGGGCCATTCAAGAGATCCAAGGACAAGAAGACCCACCTTTAAGTGGCGGTCGATAAGTTCACGAAGTGGGTGGAGGCAGAGCCAGTTAGTAAGTGTGATGCAGCTACGGGGGTTCAATTCATCTAAAAGGTGATCTTCCGGTTTGGCTTTCCACACAGCATTATAACAGACAATGGTACCAATATGTCAAAGGGTGCCATGAAGGAGTTCTGTCAACGTGAGCACATCCGGCTTGACGTGTCATCAGTGGCTCACCCCCAGTCCAATGGTCAAGCGGAGAGGGCCAATCAAGAGATCTTGAGAGGCATCAAACCCCGGCTTATGGTTCCTTTGCAACGGACGCCGGGTTGTTGGGTTGATGAGTTACCTTCTGTATTATGGAGCATTAATACCACACCCAACAGGTCGACAGGATACACACCGTTCTTCATGGTTTATGGAGCGGAAGCGGTTCTTCCTAGTGACATCCGTCATGACTCACCTCGTGTAGCGGCATTGTTGAAGCTGACAACAAGAAGGCATGGCAGGAAGCTCTTGACCTATTAGATGAGGAGCGTGACATGGCGGCGGCCCGTTCGGCGATTTATCAGCAAGATATGCGTCGTTATCACAGCCGCCAGGTTAGAACCTGAACCTTTCAAGAAGGTGATTTGGTGCTTCGACTCATCCAGGATCAGACGGATATGCACAAGCTATCCCCCCCTTGGGAAGGACCCTTTGTGGTTAGAAATCTACACAACGGGTCAGACTGCCTAAACGATATTCAAGAGCGCAAAGACTCACGTAAGTCAGAGGAAGAGTCCAACCGGCCGTGGAATATTGCTCATCTTCGGCCCTACTATACTTGAGCCATAGGCTCGGCTTATGTACATATTATGACAATGTATATATTATGATCAATATAATAAACCGGAACCTCAGCTAAAGCGGGGTATCTGTTGTTTTTTCTTACATCATGTGTGGTTACATGGAGCTTCTGTTTACAAAGCGGCGTCCGGTTTACCCCTTGATTCAGCTTCTCAAAGCTTTATGTTACATCACTTGGGGGCTTGGTCGTATCCGAACCATGGCTACACCTCTTGATCGGCGTAATGCCACAGCATCACTTGGGGGCTTGGTCATATCCGAACCATAGTCACACCTCTTGATCGGCTCAAAGCCAAATCAATCCGGGGCCAAAGAATCTACACTTGTAATAGGCTATCAAGCCATGGCTTGGAAGCCTGGTGTATACACCTAAAACCCCGGGTTAACCTGCCTATTTAAGTAAGTCACTCCGCCCAGGTAAACCTGGTATGACCCTTCGAACTTTGACAAGTTACTCTAAAATGAAGACCCTGAACTTGTCAAGTTAAAACGATGATTGGTTAAGGATTGAGGACCATCTTAAAAGGCTTTGAAAAAATGGTTTAACTCAGTGGCCTGGCAGCCCATGAAAAGCCTCGAATTTAGGGCCTAGCAGCCCGTGAAAAGCCTCGACTACAACGGTTTTTATTTGCATGTTGCTAAGTTTTTCTTTCTTTTGATAAGATTTGTGATGTTTTCAAACCGGTGTTTATCAACCCGGTCAGGCTGTCAACTACAAGTTGTCAGTACATGATCAAGTTATAATCCGGAGACTATCAGCCCGGTCTGGTTTTGACTCAAAGTCACCAGTATAGAATAAACCGGTGTTTATCATAACCCGGAACGGTTTTATTGTAAACCGGCATCATATAACAGGAGTTACTTCTACTCTGGATTAGGGTTATTACCCTCATTACAAAGTTGGTCAGCCAACATTATGCCTAAAGGTCACAGGTATCATATATTTCCATATTTGGTGATCTTTTACAACCTTGGTTATAAACCTTGGTCGTATATATATGTATTTGGGTATCATGACCCGCCCGGTGGTAAACCGCCAGGGCACTTTAAGCTTCTTATCTACAAGAACAGCTTGAATAAATGGCTATGGATTATGAACATCATATCTTAAGCATGTCGGATTAAGCAAGCATCAGTCGCAGATAAATATGCACGAAGGCATAACAGACCAAGTGTTTTAGCTAGCCTATTACAAGGCGTTTTCAATGCCAAAAAGGATAATTGTTTTCTCAAATACGTGTTGCAGCATAAAGAAGCCTAAGCCGGCCTCCGGATCATGATTTATCACCAGCTTGGCCTGACGGCTGCGGGTCATCTCGCACCGGTTCAACTCCTTCCTCTCTACCCAGTGGCTGGAAGTCAACAGTTGCCCAGTCGATCCCAGTTAGGGCTTGGAATACAGCTTCATTGCTTATAAGCGTGGACAGTTCAATGTCAGGGGCATAAGTGTGCTTACGGATTGGTGGCATAAGATTTTGCGCTTCTAGAATTGGTGCACCAATCCGTCTGTTCTTGTCATCATACCGCCTGGTAGTATGAGAGATCCGCCTCTTCAGCCAGCTGACAAGCCAATGGACGTACTTCCCGGTTTATGGTTCGGAGATCATCATTGCCAAATTCTGTTCCGTCTTCTTTCAAGCTGGGATAGCCTTGGGCCGCTTCTACTGGATCAAAGTCAGGTACCCATGCTTTTGCCCGGGTTAGTGCGGTCAGACCGCCCGCTCTTGCGGCAGACTTTTTTAGCTCTTCAACCCAGGCAGGAAGCATAGATAACCTTTCTAAGGTTTCCTTGATCAAGGTGGGAGGAGGCTTATTGTGTGAATCAGTATAGATGATCCGCTGCGCGCCGGTGTACAACTACTCTACCAAAGTGTAGGCAGCCTTCAGCTTCTTCTGAACATCAGAGCCCAGATGGCTAATGCGAGTTCCTGCACCATTGTACACATCAGTAAACCGACAACACATGGGAAGACATGTTGAAGGTATAAGGAAAAAATGTTTACCAAACACAGCAGCAGTCATGGCATGAATCTGCCGCTTTACACCGGTCAGTTCATCAACCACCGGTTTAAGAGCTGCTTCTGCATTCTCGGCTCTTTTTATCAAAGCGGATTTTTCAGTCTCCCAAACCGCCCACTCCTTGTTGAAGCCATCTTTCAGTTTCTCCATAGCGCCTAGAGCGCTGGTCAACTCTTCCTTGGCTTTGGAGGTTTCGGCTTGCTGGGATTTGAGGTTCTCTTGAAGATCAGCGGTTTGGCTTTCCTTCTTACTCAGCTCAGCCTGTAAAGAGCCAGATATATAATGAGTTGACAGTACATATTTGAAGTACCAAGCACATAACAAGTTATGCCCTTGGTACTTAGGGGCTAATGCATATTTGCTCCTTATCAGAAATTTCTACAAGTCCCAAGCACAATACAAGTATTAAACTTGGCACTTGGGGGCTAATGTGTGTTTTCTCATAATTGCTGATATGGGAATTCTTCTACAAAGTCCCGGTTCATCTTTATAAAGTTAAACCGGCCCTTGGGGGCTACATCAGTGAAGTTAAGATGCATTGTTGCAAACATGAAATTGTTACCAAGTCCCGGTTTAGATTGGTATCCTAAAACGTCACTTGGGGGCTACTGGAGTTGATAAGCTGCACTTAAATGTAAGAGAGAAACACTTATGTAGTTACCTCATATCGCTCCTTCATCAAATTTACCAAACCGGCTTCATAGTCACGGCTGGTGTACAGACGGTTCAAGAAGCCGGAGTGAAGGTCTTGAGCATTCAGATGAGCATAATTTGACAAATCGGCGTTCCATTTGCCTTTACCAATCTCAGAGAGCTCGTCTTTGGTAGTATGCTTTGACAAAGCGACAGGATTGCCAGGGGTGGTATGGCCAGTGCCAGTAATCGTAATATCATCATCTTTGTCATCAGCAGCCGTTACTCGGGTTGGCGGTTTGTCAGTATTTTTAACTAGACTGACCAGTTTTTCATCAGTCCGGACAGGGCTGGTTGGCTGGTCAGCATGGCTTGTGGTGTCAACTTCTATCTACTCAGCAACAAAGTCATGATCTTGAGGCGGTGGGTCATTCAGTATGGCATCAACGTTGGTCTCTTCAGGATCTGGAGTTTTTTCCGGTTCAACAGCCATGTCATCATCAGCCGGTTTATTCAACTGAGCCTTCTTACTGGGTCTGGGCTTGGCGCTGAGAAAAATAAACATGAGGATCAGTACAGTATATATTAAAATAACATATCAAGGATAAAAATAAGTGTATGGCTCACCCAAGAACTGTTTTGAGGGGTGGAAGCTTTGTGGCCGACGACTCGCCAGAAGATGAGTGAGAAGTACCCTGATAATTTGAATCAGACGGGTTAAGAGGTTGACGGAAACAAACCGCTTTGGGGCATGAAGTGTCAAGGGGATGAGAGACCTCTGATTGGCGTTTCTGAACCGGAGTGTTCGGTAAACCTGCGGAGGTAACTACCTGGCCACTGTGTCGGGTTGTGCGGCGAGCTTTGTGCTGCTGTGTCTTCAAAAGAAAGTTTGGATCCAAGTAAGCAAGGGGGTGAGAAAATTTTACTTTCCGGTTTGCTCGACGGATTTTTGATGTTGGCAGAGGATCTGAATCGGAGGAAAGAAGGATTACCTCTACAGCATCAGCATGACTGCGTTCAACGTTGTCCTGATAATAATCATTGTCAATGAGGTGTACGAAAAATGAACCAAGAGAGTCAAGTTCTACCGCTGATTCCGGGTTACCCACATCGTCATCAGCTGGTAGCTCGGAGGATGCACTGGTCCTTTTCTTGGAAGGTTTTTTAATAACCTTGGTCTTTGGGCGAAGTGGCATGGCCGTTTTGTCTTGCGGCTTCGCCGGTTTGTCTTGCGATGGTTTCTTGTTCCAGAATGGATCATCACCCTGTCAGAAAATAATCACACTTTCAGAGAATATTTGGACAGAAGCAACTTCAGATAAAAAGATTATATGATTCTTACAGCTGGCGGTTTGTTGAAGGTACAGAAAGAGAGTAGTCCGGTTTGGGCACAGACAACCTCCGGTTCGTTCAACATCTTCTTTACAGCCTCAGTAACTTCCGCATATGTAAGCTGAATGTCAATGTGTCGTTGAGCATCCTTCAAACTCCCTGTGTACTCACACATCAAACTGGAGCGCCGGCTTAAGGGCAGAATACTCCAGCTTATCCAACAGCGAGCAAGATCAACTCCTGTCAAACCGTTCGCCATGAAGGCTCTAAGCTTTGATAGTTGAGGAGCATAGTTGGCCCTTTCTTTTGCAGTCAACCTCTGAGGAAAAGGATGTGTATTGCTAAGGCATTCAGGGCGGTATCCCGGCAGGGGGTTTTCATCAGGTGGAGAGGTATCCTTGCAATAAAACCAGGTCTGGTTCCATTCTTTGGGGTGACTGTGGAGCTTGGGATGAGGGAAAGTGGCTTCCTTCCTTTTCTGAACCGCCATTCCGCCCAATTTAGTATTGGGTCCATCTGTGAATTCTGTGCGACGGTTTAAGTGAAAGAAATCCCTAAACAGTTCGACTGTAGGTTCCTCTTGTAGATAAGCCTCACAGAAGACTTGGAAGTGGCAGATGTTGGTCACAGAATTTGGACCGATGTCTTGAGGGCGCAGTTGAAAACTGGCCAGTACATCCCGGAAAATTTTTGAACCGGGAGGGCTAAAACCTCGACTCAGGTGATCAGCAAACACAACTACCTCTCCATCCTTGGGTGTAGGAGCATTTTCTGGGCCAGGGACCCTCCAGTGGATGACATCTTTCTTGGCTAAAGCGCCTGTTTTAACACAATTGTTTAACTGCCCTTCGGTTACTCGAGAAGGAGCCCAATTACATTCATAGACTTGCTTGGCCATGGCAATGAAAATCTGAAACATGATTATTGCCGGTTTAAGATTTATAGTGGACAACTATAAAGCGGTATAAGAATCTAAGCATATTGTTAAACCGGAGCTGGTTATATGTAAACCGGAGTCTGACAATGGAGACAGGACAATGGTGAATGCAGTGGCGGTTTTCAATAGGGGACTAATGGTATCTACTGGGTCATCATTTTTTGTATGAAGTTAAACCGCCTAATCTGGTATTGAAGATACAAGTCTAAAGATGCGTCAGTGAAGGAAAACCAAGTTTCACAGCTTAGCATGGTAATTTCAGATCTGCCGTGCGTTGAAAAATCAAAATAAATTAAGACCTAATTTCAAGTGTTTGAACAGTTCAGCAAGGTTCAGATGAGTTTTGTGTAAAGGAACAGATCTAATAAAAAGGGGATTATGGCTACGGCCGCGTAAGAAATATCGGATCCAGCTAGTTGTTTATGCTAATGAAAAGAACAGGAAAGAACAATGGCGGAGATTGGATAGACTCCGATGAACATTGAAACCCTAATGGTGGATCTAGAGCAAAGAAAAGAAGAACTCACTGATGCTGAGGGGACAGCGGAGGAGCGCCGCAGTTTTCTGGTCCGGTCAGGTTGATGCAGCGGCCGTTGCGGAGGCAGAAACGAAGGTCGACGGTGGTGGCGGAGCTCCAAAGGTCGGGCAGCGCGAGGAAGAAGATGATGTGAAGAGGTACGGGGGGGTGGAAAGACCCCCTGGCCCTATTTATAAAGGAAAAAAGATAAGCGTCAGGCGCGAAAATCGTGGAGCCCAAAATTTGGATATGAGGCAGAGCTGTCGCCTCGATTGTCGGAGGATCATTAATGAAGATGGGTTATACACAGTTTTAAATAACAGATAACGTCATGGCGGTTTATCATGGTCCTGGAAGGTGATGTCACGGCGGTTTACAAGATTATGTGAAGATCTTGAAGAAGAAATTCTCTTAAGTGTTGAGGATTGACATGAACCAGTTCAAATCAATCTGGGGCCTAATGTTGGGGATATTACCACTGGGCGTAAACCGGCCAGGAGAGGCCGGGTTAACCCCATAAGTAGTTCATTATATCTGAAGCCCATGAAGACAGACGGTGACGCTTTATGAAGGCCAAGGGCCCAAAGCCGATTTAAGGCCTGTAGACATAAATCGGTATTGATATGTAAACTTGTGTTGTAAGATAGAAAGGGCAGAGACCGAGCCGGACACGTTTATGAGCAGGCCTCGGGATTCTGTAAACCGACGGGCGTCAACCCGTGTATATAAGGGGACGACCCGGCGGCGGTTCAAGAACGACAGACAACAACTCGAGACTCAGGCAAAGCGTATTCGCTTCCTAGTCATCGAAACCCAAGCAATCCCACAACAACTGGATCGTAGGCTTTTACCTTCACCGTAAGGGGCCGAACCAGTATAAACTCTTTTGCGTCCCTTGTCCGCTTTAACCCCTTTAAGTTAACCCGTAGCGATGGCTCCATGACTAAGTCCTTTCTCTAGGACATCTGTCGTGACAAAACCACGACACCCTTGATCCAAATTTTCAGTAGCCCCGCCTAGTAAAATTTTCAGTTGCCGCAGTATTTCCTCAAACACAACCTTGCCCCCCTCCACACACACCCCAAAACCTCCGCTCACATAGACACACACAACCCTCGAAACCATTGGTAGGTCGCCGCCATCGCCGGCGCCTCCATCATCCACCTCTGCATGTGTGCCGGGGAGCTCAAGGAGCAAATGGCCAAAAAGAGGTTTATCACGGCCTTGTCGCCCGACGCCGGCGAGATGGCCGCCGAGGTGTCCCCATCATCCTCCATGGGCCTGATCCGCCGTCGCCGGTTCCCCGATCCGCCCGCTGCGCGCCCCTACGCCGGTTCGAGGACTTCCCCGTCCTCCCTCGGACCCGGCAGCCGATGAAGTCCTACCTCGGGGTCCGGAAGCGGCGGTGGGGTACGTGGGTCGCCGAGATTACAGATCGAGAGACCCACACCCGCCGGTGGCTCGGTAGCTTCCACACGACCGAGCTCGCGGCCATGGAGTACGACCGCTCGTAGGTCTGCTACCACGGCGCGGCGGCTAGGCTCAATTTCCCCTTCGGCACACGTCAGGTCCACCTCGTTCCGCCGGAGCCAGGGGTGGTGAGCTCGGCTATGGCTTGAGAGGACCGCGAGGCATGGGAGCGCCTCGAGGCCGAGGCCGCCGATGAGGCCTACATGCAAGAGCTCTGCCGGCAGCACCCGGAGCTCGTGGAGGCGGAGCGGGCGATCTTTGCCGGCGCGAAGGGCGGCGAGGTTATTGCGCTCTCCTCTGATGACGAGGTCGAAGGCTGGGAGGACGGCGGCGCGGAGGGCGGTGAGGTCATCGCGCTCTCCTCTGATGACGAGGTCGAAGGCGGCGGCGACGACGCGGAGGGTGTTGAGGTGGGCCCCGAGGACGACGAGATCGACGTCGATGAGTGGAGGAGTGCCTTCCCAATGACCTCGACGTCGGTACTGGCCCGGACCCGGCTCGCGGCATACCGTACATGACGAGGAAGGATTGGCTCGACCTGTACTTCGACCGAAAGTAGTTTAGCTTAGTTTAAATTTAAATGTTTTATGTTCGGTTATGCAAAACTAACTATGTTTATGTTTGAATGCATGCTACTTTTGGTTGAACCTGCTATGAACTTGATCATATTGAAGTTTACAACCTTAAGTTTAGGGGACCGACTAGAAAAGGCCAAAAATTGCTGGAGTATATATATATCCCCTAAGGGTTTTAGTCCTTTAACTTTTTAAGGATCGCCTAGAGATGTCCTTATGACTTGTTTATTTCAGTTCTTCACAATGTGATGCTCTATATGTGCAACTATTTGCCGTGCAGTTCAATTTCATCAATAACAGTTTGAACAATACCACTATGAATTATGATATTTGGTTGCTGTTAAGGATATTGCAGTTAACATGCCTTTTCGTTTTTCAATTGTTGTTTAGCAACATGCATTGTACTGAATGACTAAATATGCAATCCGAGGCTACATAGCAACAAGGAAAGAGTGTTACCTTAATGTTTTGATGATGTCTAGATATACATGTAATAAAATCTTATATAATGTGATGGATGGAGTGTTGTACTACATCATTTTTCAATTGTTGTTTAGCTTCTAATATTAACTTGGTGCTTTTAGGTACATATATTATTGCCAAAGATCCACACTTCGACCCTTTCTGCGTATGGGGCAATGAGATATTCACGAACCAGCATCAAGTGAGGAAACTGATAAAGATTGTTATTAAAATGGGTCAAAAGATGTCAATCGAACTATTTGTTTACACTTTATGCAAGACAACAGTGAACTGCAGGATGGTAAGTAAGAACCCTGTAGCCTTCATTTTACTCCCCGTAATGAGTTGTGGTAGATGACAATATCTGAATCTTTTTTATTTTGAAGTGGATCCTGAAGCAGTTTACTCAAGATTACCTCTCAAACTACATGATTGGCGGCCGACCATCACAAGGGGTTGGACTAGAGTCCTGCATGCCTTCTGCGTCCAGGAGAGCACAATAGGGCCATTCCGCTTCACCTTGTCCAGCAACTGGAATGTCTGTCGCCTCTTTCTTTACCATCTGTAATAGTACAAGTATAGAACCCTGGTACATAATTCTTTATTTGGTGCTTATGTAATTCTTAAACATATGTACCTGTGAATCGAATAATGCATTGGTTGTTTGAACCTGATGGATCTGAATAAAGCTATAGCCTACTTTCAAGTTTAAATTAGGTACAGTTTTAAATAGCAGCAATTAAATTAGGGCGAAATTACGTTGTGCAGGTCATTACGGCACACACGGTTGGTAAAACACAAACGTTTGCGATATACACCATAATCCAAGACGGTTCACAGAGAGGAAACGTGTGCAAGCATGCACACAGTTGCCGTTTGCAAAGCGTGTGTGATGTCACACACTATCACATACGATGCAGGAAAACTAAATGTGTGTGATTATCTACCCATCGTACACGGTTTATAATTATGAACTGCTTGTGATGTGACACGCATCGTAAAACTCCCGTGCCTAGAATCTGCCTAGAAAACTGCCGTGCCTGGAATCTGCCTGGTTTTTGGCAGAACCACAAAACTCCGACTGCGATGGCAATGCAAGCACAAACGAGTAGCAAGGATGAAGCGTTTGGGATATTCGAGATATCGGAAACAATTATATAGGGACAGCTATATGCATCATGCTCCCTATCCCCAACGGTTTCTGGGCCGTGTGGGAAGGACCCCCCTATCGCCCACACTCACTTGGCGACGGTTCCAAATGCCGTCACGAAAAGGGGTTAAAAACTATTTGTTTAGGACCGACGCGTACCAGTGTGCTTGCCAAAGGAAAAAGAGTAAAAAGGAAAGGTGAAGATCACCATGACTCTTGTATAAGGGTAGAAGATAAAAGTAAAAGATAGGCCGTTCACCGAGGGAAGCAGAGGTTGTCATGCGCTCTTACGGTTGGATATTAATGCAAAAGAACGTCACTTTATATTACCGCTTGTGATAAAGAACTTCATTATGCAGTCCGTCGCTTTTATTTCTTCCATATCATAAGTTTATATAAAGCTTATTTTCTTCACATTAATAGATCACATATTTAGAGAGCAATTTTTATTGCTTGCACCGATGACAACTTACTTGAAGGATCTTACTCAATCTATAGGTAGGTATGGTGGACTCTCATATGGCAAAACTGGTTTAAGGGTTGTTTGGAAGCACAAGCAGTATCTCTACTTGGTGCAAAGAATTTGGCTAGCATAAGAGGTAAAAGCAAGCTCAACATATTGGAGGATCCATGACAATATAACTTCTATTCGGATATAAGAGAACGCAACCCATCATTATGTTGTCTTCCTTGTCCAACATCAACTTTTTAGCATGCCATATTTTAATGAGTGCTCACAATTACAAAAGATGTCCAAGATAGTATATTTATATGTGAAGCCTCTCTTTCTTTATTACTTCCTATTAAATGCAACAATGACCAAAACTATGTTTGTCAACTCTCAACAACTTTTATTCATCATACTCTTTATATGTGAAGTCATTACTCTCCATAAGATCAATATATGTTCTTTTTATTTCTTTTTAGTCTTTCTTTAATTCCCTCAAGATCATAGCAAGAAAGCAAAGCCCTCAACTCAAAACTACTATTTATTATATATAACTCACGGACTCGATTACATAGATAGATCTCAAAACAAATCTCAAAGCTAGATCGTACTAAAAACTTTATTCTACTAGAGCAAGATATAACCAAAAGGTCGAGCTAACAAAATGATAAAGGTAAGAGTGTGATGGTGATACGATACCGGGGCACCTCCCCCAAGCTTGGAAATTGCCAAGGGGAGTGCCCATACCCATATATTTATGTCTCTTTCTTCGGAGGTGGTGATGATGGAGTTGTTGATGTTGTATCCTTCTTCCTTAGCTAGTGCTTGAGGATAGAATTTTCCTCCCTTATGTCATCGATCTCCTGCTCAAGCCTTAATATATTTTTACATAGTTCCTATTTGTTTTCCTGCAAGAGACGAAAAGGAATAAACTCGATCTTAGGTTTCTTTGCTTTATTAGGATGACTTTGAAGGAAATATGCCCTAGAGGCAATAATAAAGTTGTTATTTATATTTACTTATATCATGATAAATGTTTATTATTCATGCTGGAATTGTATTAACCGGAAACTTAGTACATGTGTGAATACATAGACAAAACAGAGTGTCCCTAGTATGCCTCTACTTGACTAGCTCGTTAATCAAAGATGGTTATGTTTCCTGACCATAGACATGTGTTGTCATTTGACGAACCGGATCACATCATTAGAGAATGATGTGATGGACAAGACCCATCCGTTAGCTTAGCATTATGATCATTGAGTTTTATTGCTATTGCTTTCTTCATGACTTATACATGTTCCTCTGACTATGAGATTATGTAGCTCCCGAATACCGGAGGAACACCTTGTGTGCTATCAAACGTCACAACGTAACTAGGTGATTATAAAGATGCTCTACAGGTGTCTCCGAAGGTGTTTTTTGGGTTGGCATAGATCGAGATTAGGATTTGTCACCCCGTGTATCGGAGAGGTATCTCTCGGCCCTCTCGATAATGCACATCACTATAAGCCTTGCAAGCAATGTGACTAATGAGTTAGTTGCGGGATGATGCATTACGGAACGAGTAAAGATACTTGCCGGTAACGAGATTGAACTAGGTATGATGATACCGACGATCGAATCTCGGGCAAGTAACATACCGATGACAAAAGGAACAAGGTATGTTGTTGTGCGGTTTGACCGATAAAGATCTTTGTAGAATATGTAGGAGCCAATATGAGCATCCAGGTTCCGCTATTGGTTATTGACCGGAGATGTGTCACGGTCATGTCTACATAGTTCTCGAACCCGTAGGGTCCGCACGCTTAACGTTTGATGACGATTTGTATTATGAGTTATGTGATTTGATGACCGAAGTTTGTTTGGAGTCCCGGATGAAATCACGAACATGACGAGCAGTCTCAAAATGGTCGAGATGTAAAGATCGATATATTGGATGGCTATATTTGGACATCCGAAAGGTTCTGAGTGGTTCGGGTATTTTTCGGAGTACCAGAGAGTTACAAGTATTCGTCGGGGGAAGTATTGGGCCTTCATGGGCCCAGTAGTGGAAGAGAGGAGGCGGGTCAAGGTGGGGCGCGCGCCCCCCTAGCCCAAACCGAATTGGACTAGGGGGGCGGCCCCCCTTTCCTTCTCTTCATCCTGTCCTTCCTTTCTCTCCTACTTGGACTAGGAAAGGGGGAAACCTACTCCTACTAGGAGTAGGAATCCCCCCTTAGGGCGCACCCCTTGTGGCCGGCCCTCCTCCTCCTCCTCCCATCCTTTATATACAGGGGAGAGGGGCACCCCATAGACACAAGTTGATTTCTTAGCTGTGTGCGGTGCCCCCCTCCATAGTTTTCCACCTCGGTCATATTGTCATAGTGCTTTGGCGAAGCCCTGCATCGGTAACTTCATTATCACCGTCAACACGCCGTTGTGCTGACGATACTCTCCCTAGGCCTCAGCTGGATCTAGAGTTCGAGGGACGTCACCGAGCTGAACGTGTGCAGATCGCGGAGGTGCTGTGCGTTCGGTACTTGATCGGTTGGATCGCGAAGACGTTCGACTACATCAAACGCGTTACTAAACGCTTCCGCTTTCGGTCTACGAGGGTACGTGGACACACTCTCCCCACTCGTTGCTATGCTTCTCCTAGATAGATCTTGCGTGATCGTAGGAATTTTTATGAAATAGTACGTTCCCCAACAGTGGCATCCGAGCCAGGTGTGGTCGCGTAGATGTTATATGCACGAGTAGAACACAATGAGTTGTGGGCGATAATAGTCATACTGCTTACCAGCATGTCATACTTTGATTTGGCGGTATTGTTGGATGAAGGGGCCCAGACCGACATTACATGACCGCGTTCATGAGACTGGTTCTACCGCCGTGCTTCGCACACTGGTGGCTAGTGGGTGTCTGTTTCTCCAACTTTAGTTGAATCGAGTGTGACTACGCCCGGTCCTTGTTGAAGGTTAAAACAACACACTTGACGAAAAATCGTTGTGGTTTTGATGCGTAGGTAAGAACGGTTCTTGCTAGAGGCCCGTAGCAGCCACGTAAAACTTGCAACAACAAAGTAGAGGACTTCTAACTTGTATTTGCAGGGCTTGCTGTGATCTGATATGGTGAAGACGTGATGATATATAAATTGTTGTACGAGATGATCATGTTTTGTAAGAGTTATCGGCAACTGGCAGGAGCTATATGGTTGTCGCTTTATTGTATGAAATGCAATCGCCATGTAATTGCTTTACTTTATCACTAAGCGGTAGAGATAGTCGTAGAAGCAATAGTTGGCGAGACGACATCGATGCTTCGATGGAGATCAAGGTGTCAAGCCGGTGACGATGGTGATCATGACGGTGCTTTGGAGATGGAGATCAAAGGCACAAGATGATGATGCCATATCATATCACTTATTTGATTGCATGTGATGTTTATCTTTTATGCATCTTATTTTGCTTAGTACGGCGGTAGCATTATAAGATGATCTCTCACTAAATTTCAAGGTAGAAGTGTTCTCCCTAAGTATGCACCGTTGCTACAGTTCTTCGTGCCGAGACACCACTTGATGATCGGGTGCGATAAGCTCTACGTTCACATACAACGGGTGCAAGCCAGTTTTGCACACGCAGAATACTCGGGTTAAACTTGACGAGCCTAGCATATGCAGATATGGCCTCGGAACACTGAGGCCAAAAGGTCGAGTGTGAATCATATAGTAGATATGATCAACATAGTGTTGTTCACCATTGAAAACTACTCCATCTCACATGGTGATCAGACATGGTTTAGTTGAAATGGATCACGTGATCACTTACATGATTAGAGGGATGTCTATCTAAGTGGGAGTTCTTAAGTAATAATATTAATTGAACTTTAATTTATCATGAACTTAATCCTGGTAGTATTTGCATAACTATGTTATATGTCAATAGCTCGCGATGTAGCTCCCCGTTTATTTTTGATATGTTCCTAGAGAAAAATTTGTTGAAAGATGGTAGTAGCAATGATGCGGACTAGGTCTGTGATCTGAGGATTATCATCATTGTTGCACAGAAGAATTATGTCCTTGATGCACCGCTAGGTGACGGACCTATTGCAGGAGCAGATGCAGACGTTATGAACGTTTGGCAAGATCGGTATGATAACTACTTGATAGTTTAGTGCGCCATGCTTTATGGCTTAGAATCGGGACTTCAAAAATGTTTTGAATGCCACGGAGCATACAAGATATTCCAAGAGCTGAAATTGGTATTTCAGACTCATGCCCGAGTCGAGAGGTATGAGACCTCTGACAAGTACTTTGCCTACAAGATGGAGGAGAATAGCTCAACCAGTGAGCATGTGCTCAGATTGTCTGAGTACTACAATCGCTTGAATCAAGTGGGAGTTAATCTTCCAGATAAAATAGTGGTTGACAGAGTTCTCTAGTCACTATCACCAAGTTACTGAAACTTCGTGATGAACTATAATATGCAAGGGATGACGAAAACAATTCCGAGCTCTTCGTGATGCTGAAATCGACGAAGGTAGAAATCAAGAAAAGCATCAAATGTTGATGGTTGACAAGACCACTAGTTTCAAGTAAAAGGGCAAGGGAAAGAAAGGGAACTTCAAGAAGAATGGCAAGGAAGTTGCCACTCCCATGAACAAGCCCAAAGCTAGACCCAAGCCTGAAACTGAGTGCTTCTACTGCGAAGGAAATGGTCACTGGAAGCGGAACTGCCCCAAATAAATGGCAGATAAGAAGGATGGCAAAGTGAACAAAAGTATATATGATATACATGTTATTGATGTGTACTTTACCAGTGTTAATAGTAGCCCCTGGGTATTTGATACTGGTTCAGTTGCTATGATTAGTAACTCGAAACAGGAGTTACAAAATGAACAAAGACTAGTTGAGGGCAAGGTGACGATGTGTGTTGGAAATGATTCCAAGGTTGATAAGATCACCATCGCACACTCCCTTCACCTTCGGGATTAGTGTTGAACCTAAAATAAATGTTATTTGGTGTTTGCGTTGAGCATAATATGATTGGATCATGTTTATTGCAATACGGTTATTCATTTAAGTCAAAGAATAATTGTTATTCTGTTTACATGAATAAAACCTTCTGTGGTCATACACCCAAGGTCAATGGTTTATTGAATCTCGATCATAGTAATACACATATTCATAAGGTTGATGTCAAAAGATGCAAAGTTGATAATGATAGTGCAACATATTTGTGGCACTGCCGTTTTGGTCATATTGGTGTAAAGCGCATGAAGAAACTCCATGATGATGGGCTTTTGGAATCACTTGATTATGAATCACTTGATACTTGCGAACCATGCCTCATGGGCGAGATGACTAAAACTCTGTTCTTCGGAACAATGGAGCGAGCAACTGACATATTGGAAATAATACATACTGAGGTATGCGATCCGATGAGTGTTGAGGCTTGATAACCCACAAGTATAGGGGATAAATTTTAGCCTCTTTCGATAAGTAAGAGTGTCGAACCCAACGAGGAGCTAAAGGTAGAACAAATATTCCCTCAAGTTCTATCGACCACCGATACAACTCTACGCACGCTTGACATTATCTTTAACTAGAACAAGTATGAAACTAGAAGTACTTTGTAGGTGTTGTTGGATAGGTTTGCAAGAAAATAAAGAGAGCGTAAATAGAAACTAGGGGCTGTTTATATGAAGACACAACTAAATTAGTTTTAGTAGAGAGCTTTTTGTTACGAGAAAGTTATTTGTCCCTAGGCAATCGATAACTAGACCGGTAATCATTATTGCAATTTTATTTGAGGGAGAGGCATAAGGTAACATACTTTCTCTACTTGGATCATATGCACTTATGATTGGAACTCTATCAAGCATCCGCAACTACTAAAGATTCATTAAGGTAAAACCCAACCATAGCATTAAAGTATCAAGTCCCCTTTATCCCATACGCAAACAACCTACTTACTTGGGTCTGTGCTTCTGTCACTCACGCCACCCACCATAAGCAAATCATGAACATATTGCAAACCCTACAGCGGGAATCCCTCACGCTTGCGTGACACGGAGAGCACCATAGGACAGCACCAATAATAAAACATCCAACTCAAACCAATCACGATCATCAATTAGCACATAGGACAAAACACATCTACTCAAACATCATAGGATAGCCATACATCATTGGGAAATAATATATAGCGTTGAGCACCATGTTTAAGTAGAGAGTACAGCGGGTAAAAGAGGGGTTACACCGCTGCATAGAGGGGGGAAGAGTTGGTGATGATGGCGATGAAGTTGTTGGTGAAGATTGTGGTGATGACGATGGCCCCCGGCAGTGCTCCGATGCCACCGGAAGCGAGGGGGAGAGAGCCCCCCTCCTTCTTCTTCTTCCTTGACCTCCTCCCTAGATGGGAGAAGGGTTTCCCCTCTGGTCCTTGGCCTCCAAGGCGTGGGAGGGGCGAGAGCCCCTCCGAGATTGGATCTGTCTCTCTGCCTCTCTCTGTTTCTGCGTTCTCGTCTGCTGCCCTTTCACCGTTTCGTATATATATATATGGAGATTCGTAACTCCGATTGGACTGAAACCTTCGTCGTGATTTTTGCCAAAAATTAGCTTTCTTGCGGCCGAAGAAGGGCATCAACTGCCTTACGGGGAGCCCATGAGGGTCAGGGGCGCGCCCCCCTGCCTCGTGCCTCCATCGGGCACCGTCTCGCGTGGATTTTTCTTCCGGAATTCTCCAAATATTCCAAAAATATTCTCCGTCCGTTTTTACCCCGTTTGGATTCCGTTTGATATGGATATTCTGCGAAACCAAAAACATGCAACAAACAGGAACTGGCACTGGGCACTGGATCAATATGTTAGTCCCAAAATAGTATAAAAAGTTGCCAAAAAGTATATTAAAGTTGTAGAATATTGGCATGGAACAATCAAAAATTATAGAGACGACGGAGACGTATCAGCATCCCCAAGCTTAATTCCTGCTCGTCCTCGAGTAGGTAAATGATAAAAAAAGATATTTTTTGATGTGGAATGCTACCTAGCATAATCTTGATCATGTATCTAATCATGGCATGAATATTAAGACACGAGTGATTCAAAGCAATAGTCTATGATTTGACATAAAAACAATAATACTTCAAGCCTACTAATAAAGCAATCATGTATTTTCAAAATAACATGGCCAAAGTAAGTTATCCCTACAAAATCATATAGTCTGGCTATGCTCCATCTTCACCACACAAAATATTCACATCATGCACAACCCCGATGACAAGCCAAGCAATTGTTTCATACTTTTGACGTTTCTCAAACCTTTTCAACTTCCACGCAATACATGAGCGTGAGCCATGGACATAGCACTATAGGTGGAATAGAATATGATGATGGGGGTTATGTGGAGAAGACAAAAAGGAGAAAGTCTCACATCGACGCGGCTAATCAACGGGCTATGGAGATGCCCATCAATTGATGTCAATGTAAGGAGTAGGGATTGCCATGCAACGGATGCACTAGAGCTATAAGTGTATGAAAGCTCAAACTAAAACTAAGTGGGTGTGCATCCAACTTGCTTGCTCATGAAGACCTAGGGCATTTGAGGAAGCCCATCGTTGGAATATACAAGCCAAGTTCTATAATGAAAATTCCCACTAGTATATGAAAGTGATAACTCAAGAGCCTCTCTATATGAAGGATCATGGTGCTACTATGAATCACAAGTGTGGTAAAAGGATAGTAACATTGCCCCTTCTCTCTTTTTCTCTCATTTTTTCTTTTCTCTTTTTTTTGGGCCTTCTCTCTTTTTTATTTTTTCGTGGAGTCTCATCCCGACTTGTGGGGGAATCATAGTCTCCATCATCCTTTCCTCGCTGGGGCAATGCTCTAATAATGATGATCATCACACTTTTATTTACTTATAACTCAATATTACAACTCGATATCTAGAACAAAGATATGACTCTATATGAATGCCTCCGGCGGTGTACCGGGATGTGCAATGATCTAGCGTAGCAATGACATCAAAAAACGGACAAGCCATGAAAACATCATGCTAGCTATCTTATGATCATGCAAAGAAATATGACAATAAATGCTCAAGTCATGTATATGATGATGATGGAAGTTGCATGGCAATATATCTCGGAATGGCTATGAAAATGCCATGATAGGTAGGTATGGTGGCTGTTTTGAGGAAGATATAAGGAGGTTTATGTGTGATAGAGCGTATCGTATCACGAGGTTTGGATGCACCGGCGAAGTTTGCACCAACTCTCAAGGTGAGAAAGAGCAATGCACGGTACCGAAGAGGCTAGCAATGATGGAAGGGTGAGAGTGCGTATAATCCATGGACTCAACATTAGTCATAAAGAACTCACATACTTATTGCAAAAATCTATTAGTCATCGAAACAAAGTACTACGCACATGCTCCTAGGGGGATAGATTGGTAGGAAAATACCATCGCTCGTCCCCGACCGCCACTCATAAGGAAGACAATCAATAAATACCTCATGCTCCAACTTCGTTACATAACGGTTCACCATAAATGCATGCTACAGGAATCACAAGCCTCAACACAAGTATGTCTACAATCCACAACCACCCACTAGTATGACTCTAATATCACCATCTTTATATCGCAAAACTATTGCAAGGAATCAAACATGTCATATTCAGTGATCTACAAGTTTATGTAGGATTTTATGACTAACCATGTGAATGACCAATTCCTGTCATCTCTCTAAATAGATATACGTGAAGCAAGAGAGTTTAATTCTTTCTACAAAATATATGCCTACGCTCTCTCAAATATAAGTGAAGCAAAAGAGCATTCTACAAATGGCTGTTGTCTAAGTGAAGGGAAACAGGCAATCCAAACTTCAAATGATATAAGTGAAGCACATGAAGCATTCTATAAAGCTATACTCAAAGAATATAAGTGAAGTGCAAAGAGCATTCTATAAATCAACCAAGGACTATATCATACCAGCATGGTGCATAATAGAAAAGAAAAGAAAGTAAATCAAAAGACGCTCCAAGATTGCACATATCGCATGAACGAAACGAATCCGAAAACATACCGATACTTGTTGAAGAAAGAGGGGATGCCTTCCGGGGCATCCCCAAGCTTAGACGCTTGAGTCTCCTTGAATATTTACTTGGGGTGCCTCGGGCATCCCCAAGCTTGAGCTCTTGCCTCTCTTCCTTCTTCTCACATCGAGACCTCCTCGATCATCGAACACTTCATCCACACAAAACTTCAACAGAAAACTCGGTAAGATCTGTTAGTATAATAAAGCAAATCACTACTCTAAGTGCTGTTGCAAACCAATTCATATTTTTTTTTGCATTGTGTCTACTGTAATATAACTTTTCCATGGCTTAATCCACTGATATAAATCGATAGTTTCATCAAAACAAGCAAACTATGCATCAAAAGCAGAATCTGTCTAAAACAGAACAGTCTGTAATAATATGAACATTCACCGTACTTATGATACTTTAAAAATTCTGCCAAAATTAGGAAAAAATAAAAAATTTGTAAATAAATACAGTTCAAAAAGAATCAGAACCATTTGACGTTCCAGTAAAAAATGACAAATCGCGCACTACAGCCAAAGTTTCTATCCTGCACCGCACAAACCAACAAGCATTGTAAACATCCTAAAGCCAAACCTTGGCACATTATTTTTATAATACAATGGAATTGTACAAGGGGATAATTATTTGTGTTGAAAAGTTTCTGTAATCAAGATTCACAAAGTTTCCGTGAGCATGAACAAAGTTCAAGGAGCTCTCCCACTTCAACAATGCTTGTCTTTCTCACTTTCGCTTTTCTTTTTTGAAAAAGTTTTGGGTTCCCCTCTTTTTTTTGTTTTTAAACTAAATGAAAGCACTCAACAGAAATAAATGACTCTCTAAAACTTCTGGGTTGTCTCCCTGGCAGCGCTTTCTTTAAAGCCATTAAGCTAGGCATATAGTGCTCAAGTAATGGATCCACCCGGATCCCAAGGTATATCAAAGCCAATTTTAATTAACAATGATTTGTAATTTAGTAGTGAGCACAAAGTAACATATATCACGCAATAACGAAGTCTAACTCTCTTCCTATGCATCGGCATGTCATAAAAGAACAATTCATGCACACAAAGTAAAGGCCAATGCATAGTATGAACAGTTTCTTGCAATTTTATTGTGTTGGAAACATGGAGAGGTGGAGATATAGTTCCTCTCTCATAATTATTGCAAGTAGGAGCAGCAAGCACATGCACATTATATTCATCAAAATCATCATGTGCAACGGTAGAAGGCAACCCATCAATATAATCCTTAATAAGGGTAAACTTCTCCGATATAGTGTAGTTGGGAGAATTCAAAAAGAAAATAGGACTATCATGCGTGGATGCAATAGAAACAATTTCATGTTTAACATAAGGAACTATAGCAAGTTCATCTCCATAAGCATAATTCATATTGGCATCTTGGCCACAAGCATAGCAAGCGTCACCAAAAAGGGATATTTCAAGAGAATCAACGGGATCATAATAGTCATCATAGCAATCATCCTTCGGTAAGCACGAAGGGAAATTAAACAATGTATGAGTTGAAGAGTTACTCTCATTAGAAGGTGGGCACGGGTGATCAATCCGCTCTTCCTCCTTTTGTTCTTTGCTCTCCTCCTCATCTTTTTCATCCAATGAGCTCACAGTTTCATCAACTTCTTCTTCCATAGATTCCTCCAAAATATTAGTCTCTTCTTGGACAGCGGAGACTTTCTCAATAAGCGCATTAATATAGGAATTATATTCATAATTATCATAGCAATATTTGAGGATAGCTAAATTTTCAGGTCTATAAACAGCATCATCAAAATCTTCAAACTCTTTAAACATGGATTCAATTTCATAGCACCCATAAAAGCAACAAATTCTTCTATTTGTTCCACATCATAGTAATCATATATACCATTAGCATAAGAAGCTAAGGTTTTATTATCATTAAATTTGCATGAAAGAGGAAGGTGTGGAGCCTTCATCCTAGAGCAACAAGTATACTCATAACTCAAGCATAGTTGCCTAGCATACCACTTCAATATATGAATTTGATCCCATAATAGTTTCCCTTTTTGTGTCAAGCGGTAATCCCTAAAGTATTCACGTTGATCCAACGTTACTCCCATTACATAATTGAATGGGGTTTTCTCAGGATTATTAAAGTAGTACATAATATCTTTCACATAACCAGCATCGAGGGTTTTAGGAGGTTCCCCATCTTCATGAGCAGAAAGTACACCTAATTTTTTTTGGTATTTCGTGTTCCATATCCATAACTAAAGATAAAGAACAAATAAGAACAGCAAATAAAAATTACTTAGTGATAAAGCAAACAAGCACACACGAGAATATTGACCCCACGCTATTGCTCCCCGGCAACGGCGCCAGAAAAAGGTCTTGATAACCCACAAGTATAGGGGATCAATTGTAGCCTCTTTCGATAAGTAAGAGTGTCGAACCCAACGAGGAGCTAAAGGTAGAACAAATATTCCCTCAAGTTCTATCGACCACCGATACAACTCTACGCACGCTTGACGTTCGCTTTACCTAGAACAAGTATGAAACTAGAAGTACTTTGTAGGTGTTGTTGGATAGGTTTGTAAGAAAATAAAGAGAGCGTAAATAGAAACTAGGGGCTGTTTAGATGAAGACACAACTAAATTAGTTTTAGTAGAGAGCTTTTTGTTACGAGAAAGTTATTTGTCCCTAGGCAATCGATAACTAGACCGGTAATCATTATTGCAATTTTATTTGAGGGAGAGGCATAAGCTAACATACTTTCTCTACTTGGATCATATGCACTTATGATTGGAACTCTAGCAAGCATCCGCAACTACTAATGATTCATTAAGGTAAAAGCCAACCATAGCATTAAAGTATCAAGTCCCCTTTATCCCATATGCAAACAACCTACTTACTAGGGTCTGTGCTTCTGTCACTCACGGCACCCACGATAAGCAAATCATGAACATATTGCAAACCCTACAGCTGGAATCCCTCACGCTTGCGCGACACGGAGAGCACCATAGGACAGCACCAATAATAAAACATGCAACTCAAACCAATCACGATCATCAATTAGCCCATAGGACAAAACGGATCTTCTCAAACATCATAGGATAGCCATACATCATTGGGAAATAATATATAACGTTGAGCACCATGTTTAAGTAGAGAGTACAGTGGGTAAAAGAGGGGTTACACCGCTGCATAGAGGGGGGAAGAGTTGGTGATGATGGCGGTGAAGTTGTTGGTGAAGATTGCGGTGATGACGATGGCCCCTGGCAGTGCTCCGGTGCCACCGGAAGCGAGGGGGAGAGAGCCCCCCTCCTTCTTCTTCTTCCTTGACCTCCTCCCTAGATGGGAGAAGGGTTTCCCCTCTGGTCCTTGGCCTCCATGCCGTGGGAGGGGCGAGAGCCCCTCCGAGATTGGATCTGTCTCTCTGCCTCTCTCTGTTTCTGCGTTCTCGTCTGCTGCCCTTTCTCCGTTTCGTATATACATGGAGATCCGTAACTCCGATTGGACTGAAACCTTCGCCATGATTTTTTTCCAAAAATTAGCTTTCTTGCAGCCGAAGAAGGGCATCAACCGCCTTACGGGGAGCCCACGAGGGTCAAGGGCGCGCCCAGGGGGGTGGGGCGCCCCCCTACCTCGTGCCTCCCTCGGGCACCGTCTCGCGTGGATTTTTCTTCCGGAATTTTCCAAATATTCCAAAAATATTCTCCGTCCGTTCTTATCCCGTTTGGATTCCATTTGATATTGATATTCTGCGAAACCAAAAACATGCAACAAACAGGAACTGGCACTGGGCACTGGATCAATATGTTAGTCCCAAAAATAGTATACAAAGTTGCCAAAAGTATATGAAAGTTGTAGAATATTGGCATGGAACAATCAAAAATTATAGATACAATGGAGACGTATCAAGGCTCGCGGCGGGTATCATTATTTTGCTGACCTTCACAGATGATTTGAGCAGATATGGGTGTATCTACTTGATGAAACATAAGTCTGAAACATTTGAAAAGTTCGAAGAATTCCTTAGTGAAGTGGAAAATCATCGTAACAAGAAAATAAAGTTTCTCCGATCTGATCGCGGAGACAAATATTTGAGTTACGAGTTTGGTCTTCATTTGAAACAATGTGGAATAGTTTTGCAACTCATGCCACCTGGAACACCACAGCGTAATGGTGTGTCCGAACATCATAACCATACTTTATTAGATAAGGTGCAATCTATGATGTCTCTTACCGATTTATCACTATCGTTTTGGGGTTATGCATTAGAGACAGCTGCATTCACGTTAAATAGGGCACCATCTAAATCCGTTGAGATGACACCATATGAACTGTGGTTTGGCAAGAAACACAAGTTGTCGTTTCTTAGAATTTGGGGCTGCGATGCTTATGTGAAAAAGCTTCAACCTGATAAGCTCGAACCCAAATCGGAGAAATATGTCTTCATAGGATACCCAAAAGTAACTATTGGGTACACCTTCTATCACAGATCCGAAGGCAAGATCTTTTTTGCTAAGACTGGATCCTTTCTAGAGAAGGAGTCTCTCTCGAAAGAAGTGAGTGGGAGGAAAGTAGAACTTGATGAGGTAGTTGTACCTTCTCCCTTATTGGAAAGTAGTTCATCACAGAAATCGGTTCCAGTGATTCCTACACCAATTAGTGAGGAAGCTAATGATGATGATCATGAAACTTCTGATCAAGTTACTACCAAACCTCGTAGGTCAACCAGAGTGGTACGGTAATCCTGTTCTGGAGGTCATGTTACTTGACCATGACAAACCTACGAACTATGAGGAAGCGATGATGAGCCCAGATTCCGCGAAATGGCTTGAGGCCATGAAATCTGAGATGGGATCCATGTATGAGAACAAAGTATGGACTTTGATTGACTTGCCCGATGATCGGCTGGCCATTGAGAATAAATGGATCTTCAAGAGGAAGACGGAAGCTGGTAGTAGTGTTACTATCTACAAAGCTCAAATTGTCGCAAAAACTTTTCAACAAGTTCAAGGTGTTGACTACGATAAGACTTTCTCACTCGCAGCGATGCTTAAGTCTATCCGAATCATGTTAGCAATTGCCACATTTTATGAAATCTAGCAAATGGATGTCAAAACTGCATTCCTTAGTGGATTTCTTAAAGAAGAGTTGTATATGATACAAACAGAAGGTTTTGTCAATCCTAAAGGTGCTAACAAAATGTGCAAGCTCCAGCGATCCATCTATGGACTGGTGCAAGCATCTCGGAGTTGGAATATACACTTTGATAAGTTGATCAAAGCATATAGTTTTATACAGACTTGTGGTGAAGCCTGTATTTACAAGAAAGTGAGTGGGAGCACTACAGCCTTTCTGATAAGTATATGTGAATGACATATTGTTGATAGGAAATGATGTAGAATTTTCTGGAAAGCATAAAGGAGTATTTGAAAGGATTTTTTCAAAGAAAGACCTCCTGAAGCTGCTTACGTATTGGGCATCAAGATCTATAGAGATAGATCAAGACGCTTGATAAGATTTTTCAATGAGTACATACCTTGACAAGATTTTTGAAGTAGTTCAAAATGGAACAGTCAAAGAAGGAGTTCTTGCCTGTATTGCAAGGTGTAAAGTTGAGTAAGACTCAAAACACGACCACGGCAGAAAATAGAAAGAGAATGAAAGTCATTCCCTATGCCTCAGCCATAGGTTCTATAAAGTATGCTATGTTGTGTACCAAACCTTTTTTGTACCTTGCCATGAGTTTGGCAAAGGGGTAGATCCAGGAGTGGATCACTTGATATTGGTCAAAATTATCCTTAGAAGACTAAGGAGATATTTCTCGGTTATGTAGGTGATAAAGAGTTCATCGTAAAGAGTTACGCCGATGCAAGCTTTTACACCGATCCGAATGACTCTGAGTCTCAATCTGGATACAAATTGAAAGTGGGAGCAATTAGCTAGAGTAGCTCCATGTAGAGCATTGTAGACATAGAAAATTTGCAAAATACATACGGCTCTGAATATGACAGACCCATTGACTAAGCTTCTCTCACAAGCAAAACATGATCACGCCTTAGTACTCTTTGGGTGTTAATCACATAGCGATATGAACTAGATTATTGACTCTAATAAAACCCTTTGGGTATTAATCACATGACGATGTGAACTAATCACATGGTGATGTGAACTATTGGTGTTAAATCACATGGCATTGTGAACTAGATTATTGACTGTAGTGCAAGTGGGAGACTGAAGGAAATATGCCCTAGAGGCAATAATAAAGTTGTTATTTATATTTCCTTATATCATGATAAATGTTTATTATTCATGCTGGAATTGTATTAACCGGAAACTTAGTACATGTGTGAATAGATAGACAAAACAGAATGTCCCTATTATGCCTCTACTTGACTAGCTCGTTAATCAAAGATGGTTATGTTTCCTGACCATAGACATGTGTTGTCATTTGATGAACGGGATCACATCATTAGAGAATGATGTGATGGACAAGACCCATCTATTAGCTTAGCATTATGATCGTTGAGTTTTATTGCTATTGCTTTCTTCATGACTTATACATGTTCCTCTGACTATGAGATTATGCAACTCCCGAATACCGAAGGAACACCTTGTGTGCAATCAAATGTCACAACGTAACTGGGTGATTATAAAGATGCTCTACAGGTGTCTCCGAAGGAGTTTGTTGGGTTGGGATAGATCGAGATTAGGATTTATCACTTCGTGTATCGGAGAGGTATCTTTGGGCCCTCTCGGTAATGCACATCACTATAAGCCTTGCAAGCAATGCGACTAATGAGTTAATTGCGGCATTATGCATTACGGAACGAGTAAAGAGACTTGCCGGTAACGAGATTGAACTAGGTATGATGATACCGAAGATCGAATCTCGGGCAAGTTAGATACCGATGACAAAAGGGACAACGTATGTTGTTATGCGGTTTGACCGATAAAGATCTTCATAGAATATGTAGGAGCCAATATGAGCATCCAGGTTCCGCTATTGGTTATTGACCGGAGATGTGTCTCGGTCATGTCTACATAGTTCTTGAACCCGTAGGGTCCGCACGCTTAACGTTCGATGACGATTTGTATTATGAGTTATGTGATTTGATGACCGAAGTTTGTTTGGAGTCCCGGATGATATCACGGACATGACGAGGAGTCTCGAAATGGTCGATACGTAAAGATCGATATATTGGAAGGCTATATTCGGACATCGGAAAGGTTCTGAGTGGTTCGGTTATTTTTCGGAGTACCGGAGAGTTACGGGAATTCCCCGGGGGAAGTATTGGGCCTTCATGGGCCTAGTAGTGGAAGAGAGGAGGCAGGCCAAGGTGGGGCGTGCGCCCCCCTAGCCCAAACCGAATTGGACTAGGGGGGCGGCCCCCCCTTTCCTACTCTTCTTCCTCTCCTTCCTTTCTCTCCTACTAGGACTAGGAAAGGGGAAAACCTACTCCTACTAGGAGTAGGAATCCCCCCTTAGGGTGCGCCCCTTGTGGCCGGCCCTCCTCCTCCTCCCCTCCTTTATATACAAGGGAGAGGGGCACCCCATAGAGACAGAAGTTGATTTCTTAGCCGTGTGCGGTGCCCCCCTCCACAGTTTTCCACCTCGGTCATATTGTCGTAGTGCTTAGGCGAAGCCCTGCATCGGTAACTTCATCATCACCGTCAACACGCCGTCATGCTGACGATACTCTCCCTCGGCCCCAGCTGGATCTAGAATTCAAGGGATGTCACCGAGCTGAACGTGTGCAGATCGCGGAGGTGTCGTGCGTTTGGTACTTGATCGGTTGGATCGCGAAGACGTTCGACTACATCAACCGCGTTACTAAACGCTTCCGCTTTCGGTCTACGAGGGTACGTGGACACACTCTGCCCGCTCGTTGCTATGCTTCTCCTAGACAGATCTTGCGTGATCGTAGGATTTTTTTTGAAATACTACGTTCCCCAACAGACTTGACTTTTTGAACTCCACGTGCATGTCCCCAGGTTGGGTTGGTGGGGCTTCCTCTTCATCGGAACTTGTCTCTTCCTTTCCTTTCGGATCATAGTCTTGTTCTTCCTCCGTGGTCCAACCATAATGCTCCAAATCCCCATAGACCTTGGGGTCTACAATGTAATCACCTACATAGCTCTCTCCCTCCGAATCTTGGGATGACATATTACTCTAATCTGCTGCAGAAACAACTCAAAACGAAAACAGGGGATTTTGCTGTGGTACGGTGTTCAAAACCTTCGAGAGATTATATAATGAATTTTTACTGTCCAAAAGAAGTAGTGTGCAAGAAAACGGAGTCCGGAGGGCACACGAGGTGGCCACAAGGCAGGGGGCGCGCCAAGGGGGGTAGGGCGCGCCCTCCACCCATGTGGTCTCCTCGTGCATGTTTTGGACTACTTTTAATTTTCTTAATTTTTTAAATATTTCAAAATGGACAGAAATTATCATTGGATAAGTTTTGGAGTCGGTTTACTTACCGTACCACATACCTATTCTTTTTTAGAGTCTGAAATGTTCTGGAAAGTATCCCTTATGTACTCTTCCGGTGTTATGGTATTAATAATATTGGTCTCAACATTTATGGGAGTACCTGAGATATAATGTTTGATTCTTTGACCGTTTACCACCTTCGGATTTGTGCCTTCAAAGTTGTTGATCTTGATGGCATCGGAACGATAGACCTCCCCGATAATGGAAGGACCTTCCCATTTAGAGAGAAGCTTTCTTGCAAAAAATCTTAAACAAGAGTTGTATAGCAAAACATGATCACCTATATTAAACTCACGCTTTTGTATCCTTTTGTCATGCCATCTTTTAACCTTTTCTTTAAACAACTTGGCATTCTCATAAGCTTGGGTTCTCCATTCATCAAGTGAGCTAATGTCAAATAAACTCTTCTCTCCGGCAAGTTTGAAATCACAATTCAGCTCTTTAATAGCCCAATATGCCTAATGTTCTAATTCAAGAGGTAAGTGACATGCTTTTCCATAAACCATTTTATACGGAGACATACCTATAGGATTCTTATAAGCAGTTTTATAAGCCCATAATGCATCATGAAGTTTCTTAGACCAATTCTTTCTAGATCTATTAATATTCTTTTGCAAAATCAATTTAATCTCTCTATTGCTCAATTCTACTTGACCACTAGACTGAGGATGATATGGAGATGCAATTTTATGGTTAACATCATATTTAGCAAGCATTTTATGGAAAGCACCATGAATAAAATGTGAACCTCCATCAGTCATTAAATATCTAGGGACTCCAAACCTCAGAAAAATAACTTATTTAAGCATCTTAATAGAAGTGTTATGATCAGCACTACTAGTTGGAATAGCTTCTACCCACTTAGTAACATAATCAACAGCAACTAAAATATGTGTATACCCATTAGAGGAAGGAAAAGGTCCCATATAATCAAAGCCCCAAACATCAAATGGTTCAATAACAAGTGAATAGTTCAACATCAATGAGGAGATGAAAAAGCTTGTGAAGATAATGGGCAAAATCGATGTGCTCTGTAGAATGATTGTCTCTTTATTTGCAGTGTATGTAGCACTCGTGATGTATTCAGTGGCTATGACATGAGCACTTTGGTGAAACTAGTAATGAATGAAACCTGTTTAGCAGGCTGGGTGTAGTGTTGTGAACATCTAATGATTTCTATTAACGGAAATTGGGGGGTATCCCCTTTTGCTCATAAATAAATAAATAGCAGAGGCCCTTTTGCTAATAAAGAAATAAATTAGCAGAGGCCCTGTCGAGTCAGCTTTGTTCCCATTCGAGGACGTCGAGCAAATTGCAGTCCAAGAGCAAACTATGTCATCAAATACAAGTTTCACAGCCAAATATGAGTACAACTAAACAACAATGTCATCATGTTTTAGTCGTCATACAATCACCAAACACAAATCAATGATCTTCTCACAGCAAAATACTAAACAACAAGTTCATCAGGTTTCAGTTGTCATAGCAAACACAATTTCACATAGTAGATAAAAAACGTCTTCTGATAGGAAAATACGATAAAAGCAATCTAATCATCATCCGCAACAGCAGTGTCAACATCTTCGCCATGTGTATCAGTCTGAATCGTAGTTCCCCCCAGTGTCATCTTCTTCTTCATCCTCAATGTCCTCGAACATTGGTGTCTTATTGATAAACTCTCGTATGTCCACAACCTGACAGGCAATCTTTTCGCGAGTGTCATTGACGTGATGGTTCTCAAAGATATTAGGAACATCTGTGGAATCTTCTACATCAGGAGCAGTATAAGCATCATCTTATTGTGCAACTTCATTAAACGAATTCCTCTGCTCAAACTGCAATACTCTCCAGTCATCTCTACGTGCAAATGTGTCTTCCAAGAAAAATATTTCTGTTGCTTGATTTGCCAAAATAATAGGCTCGTAGGTCTAGTACGCCGCCTTGACATTAATGGATTTGAAATAATCATCAACTCTGGGTTTTGTGATCTTGGAAAACAGGTTATACCAACGACAGCACAACAGAACCACACACCGATGAACCTCGAAACTAGAGATATACTGCAACTAAACAATGTCTGTTATGTTAGCATACATTTCAGTTGTCTCTCTGCCATACGTATCCGTGCTCATGATGGCACTGTTTTGTGTCTTCCTAACTTTGTTGCGTGCAAGGGTGTTGTAGCGCACATATCCAACAACGCAAGATTCATAATGTCTTACTCGAGTATCAGGACCCATTGCTAGTGTGTAAAGGGCATCATTAACTGACTGCCCATCCTCCCACATATTCTTAACCTATGGTTAGAAAATAGACAAGTTGATCATCTTATGTACTCAATATATTAAAAAAACTCACAGTGCAATTCAAAAGCTTACATGACTCTCGAACCATTTCGCAAATCCTGCCTTAACTAGTTTGTCAATGTTTCTTGGATTTTGTGGTAGTAACTCCTTTTTGTAGATGCTGCACAACATAGTGATCGTGTCAAACATCTAAATACATAAGAATGTGCTGCAATTTTAGTAGATTACGATGTATAAGTTGCAGTACTTAGCACTTACTCGATATAAGGTAGAATCTCAGGACAGTTATTCAACACATACCAAACTATTTTGTCCAAATATTTAGGTTTGTCGTCTTGTCGACTCTTCCCTATAACTCGAATAGAACAATCAAAAACATTGAGCTCGGAATTGTCTTCACCCACCTCTTTGCTAAGTTGATCAACTGTTTCTATGTATTTTGAGCAGAATGTCAATGCTTCTATAGCAATGTAGGCCTCTGCAATGGAACCCTCGGGTCTAGCTCGGTTCCTAACATAGCCGTTGAAAGTGCCTAGCCGCATTTCAATAGGGTACATCCAGCTATACTGTATTGGACCTCTAAGTAGTGCCTCATCAGGTAGATGAACAGCCAAATGCACCATCACATCAAAGAAGGCTGGAGGATATATCTTCTCAAGGTCGCATAGGATAGTTGGTATCTTGTCTCTAAGATGCTCCGAAGCATCTATCCTGATATTTCAACTGTAGAGTTCCCTGAAGAATTGTCCCAACTCTGCAACTGCGATCCTCTAAGGATAACAGGCAAAACCCTTTGAAGTAGGACATGGAAGTCATGAGTTTTCAACCCTTGTACCTTGTTTCCATCTGCACTGACTCTCCTTTCAGGGTTGGAAGCAAATCCATGTGGGAATCTCACACGTGATAGGACCTCGCAGAATTCTTTTCTTTTTAGCTTGTCCAAGACGTACACAGCTGGTGCCATATCCCATGGTTTACCTTCATCTTCCACCTGCAAATCCTTTCTGATACCCAGGTGTGTCAAATCAATCCTAGATTTTAAGGTATCTTTCATCTTGCCTTCAGTATTAACAAGTGTGCCGATAATGTTGTCACATATATTTTCTCGATGTGCATCACATCAAGATTATGCCGCAGATCCAAATCTTTCCTATACTCCAAGTACCACAAGTGGACCTGCGGGTAAACAATAATCTCTCTTCTACCCTGCCACGCTTCCTTTTCCCGCTACCATTATCGGGATGGTTTCCTAGTGTAATATGCCAGACCTTCTCTAATTCCACTTGCAACTCATCTGCGGTGAGCCTCTTTGACGCATCACGGTTTTCATGCTTTGCATTGAACACATATCTTCGGTATTTTGTAGGACATGGTTTGTCCTTGGCAAGGAAACGGCGGTGTCTAATGTAACAGATCTTGCTAACTATTGCGTATGACAGCGGATTCCTGTCACAATGAACACATGCATAGTAAACATGTGTTGCTCGCCCTGACCTAGTGCCCAAAGCCGGATAATCATGCATGCACCAAATTATAACAGCACGCAGAAAAAAATCAGCTAGTGGGCTGTTATATAGGTCTCGAGTGAGAACACCCCTCCATAGTTGTTGAAGTTCCTCCACAAGAGGCTCCATGAATAAATCAAAATCCTTTCCAGGACTTTTTGGACCTGGGATGAGCAAGGACATCATGTAGTTTTATTCTTTGGTGTAGACATTTGGAGGCATGTTGTAAGGGATAACAAGCACTGGCCACATGCTATATGTGGTGCTCTGGTGGCCAAATGGGTTAAATCCATCTGAAGCTAAGCCAAGTCTTATGTTTCTCAGGTCAGCAGCAAACTTTTTGTGTTTCTGATTGAAGCTTTTCCAATCACTACCATGAGATGGGTGGCTCGTTACATTCTGATCTCTGTACTCCTGGTTCCTAGAATGCCACATTATATCCTCTCTTGTTTCAGCATCATGAAACAACCTCTGCAATCTTGGTATATTTTGAAAATGTCTCGGAACATTATGAGGAACCCTCTTCACAGCATCTCCATCTTTCCATCTTGATGATTTGCATTTTGGGCATTCACTTAAGTTGGCATAATCCTTCCGAAACAGAACACAATTATTCTTACAAACATGGATCATATCATATCCAATTCCAACTGCACGAAGAAAATTCTTCATTTTACTGTAGATGTGTGGCAGCTCAGACGCATCTGGGAAAGATTTGCGGAAAGCAGCCAACATCGCATCAAATGATTTGTTGGTCATCCGCTCAAATGTCTTCACCTGAAGAAAGGTGACCATAGCTGAGAATACTGACAGCTTATTTCCTGGGGTGAAAACCACGTTGCATTGTTCCAACATGCGGGCCCACCGTTTTTCTTCTGCAGGTGAAAGTTCACGAAATGCACGAGCATTTCATAGCATTGTTTCAATGTTGGTCAAACTCACTGGCTCCGCCACCACCACCATCTCCTCCTCTTCTACCTAAGCATTAGGAAGATCAAGATGGTGATCTGCTGCTTCCACATAGTCAGTAACATTAACGTTCAAACCTTCACCATGATGAACCCACCTAGTATATGTGACCGACATCCCATACAAGTGTAGATGATTTTGCATAGTTGACTAGGGTCTTGTAACTGAATTCATACAACGGCTACACGGGCAGAGCACATATGATTTCGGACCAATGTACTCAGCTCTGATAAAGTTCATGAAGTTTTCAACCCCCACGACATATGCAGCGGAGACTCTTCGAGCAGAAGTTATCCAAGACCTGCCCATCTGTTAGACATACAAATTAGTTCTTCTACTAGATATTACAGGAAAAACATATATGCTTTTTTATGAATTCCAGAAAAAAAATACCTAGGTCGATGTCTAAAGCTATGGCAAGATATTTGGACAAGCAGATCTAAGTAACGAAATATATGTAAAGCTAATCCAGCAAACAGATTTGAGTGCTAAATTATGGCAGGCTGTTCTAGCAATCAATGAGGCCGGGCACACAACCATCGAAGGCCATCTCAGCAACAAAGACTGAGTATAAAACGGTGTAGAGCTATTTCACCTAACAGATTGGCTACTAGACCATGGCAATCTACATCACAATAAATATATGGCAGGATATTTTAGCAACTAATCGGGTGTGGCATGCCATCTCAGCTAAGCACAATGAGTGCAGAACAGGGCAAGGAAGCTTCTTAAGCAGAGCATATTGACTGTAAACTACTTCAGCAAACAGTGAGATTAACAGCGTCTATCAGCTAACATTCAGCGCTACTCCAACATGCACGGGGCCTCAGTCTAGAATGCGCGTACCATGGGAGAAGCTGACCGCCGTGCATCTCCACAAGAACGTCGCCGGCGGTGGCGGCGTGGCTAGAGGACGGCAGTCTACGAGAGCGTACTATGGGAGCGAGAGAAACGCCGTACGTCCCCTCGATGAACCGCTGTGCCGACGTATCGGCACGGCGGGAAGGGAGGCTTTGGTGGAGAGAATGGAGTGGAGGGGGCCGGGGGGAGGGGTTTGGGGAATATTATTGGCTAGTTGGCCGAAGAGTGGTTGAATTTGGGATTTGGGGGGAATTGTTTGGGGGGGAGATTTTCGCGCGGTGTGCGGGGGAGTTTGGCTCATGGTCGGTTTCTCCATGTGCGGTCCCATGTGTCAGTGGAGAGGCAAGCTGAAGCGTGTTCCATTTGCGTGAGTCGTGTGCAGCACCGACCGTGTGAGGGGTGCAATGCGACCGCGACAGGCGTGCTATAGAACTTTTATAGGACAGAAAAATAAAAGAAACCGACCCTAAACCTATTCTATGGCAGCGACCAATGTCCTCCATCTGCGATCTCCATGTACGGGGGCGGGGTTCATGACCCGTGAAGTGAAGGTGCGGTCTCCGGCGAGGAAGAGTAGAACACGGGAGATGGACCGGCCAGTTGGCACATCATGCCCTGCCGCCTCCCATGCAACAAGCCTCTCAATGACGGCTTAAGTGAAGGAAATATGCCCTAGAGGCAATAATAAAGTTGTTATTTATATTTCCTTATTTAATGATAAATGTTTATTATTCATGCTAGAATTGTATTAACCGGAAACTTAGTACATGTGCGAATACATAGACAAACAGAGTGTCACTAGTATGCCTCTACTTGACTAGCTCGTTGAATCAAAGATGGTTAAGTTTCCTAGCCATAGACACGAGTTGTCATTTGATTAACGGGATCACATCATCAGAGAATGATGTGATTGACTTGACCCATTCCGTTAGCTTAGCATTTGATCGTTTAGTGTATTGTTATTGCTTTCTTCATGACTTATACATGTTCCTATGACTATGAGATTATGCAACTCCCGAATACCGGAGGAACACTTTGTGTGCTACCAAACGTCACAACGTAACTGGGTGATTATAAAGGTGCTCTACAAGTGTCTCTGATGGTACTTGTTGAGTTGGCATAGATAAAGATTAGGATTTGTCACTCCGATTGTCGGAGAGGTATCTCTGGGCCCTCTCGGTAATGCACATCACTATAAGCCTTGCAAGCAATGTAACTAATGAGTTAGTTGCGGGATGATGCATTACGGAACAAGTAAAGAGACTTGCCGGCAATGAGATTGAGCTAGGTATTGAGATACTGACGATCGAATCTCGGGCAAGTAACATACCGATGACAAAGGGAACAACGTATGTTGTTATGCGGTTTGACCGATAAAGATCTTTGTAGAATATGTGGGAGCCAATATGAGCATCCAGGTTCCGCTATTGGTTATTGACCAGAAACGTGTCTCGGTCATGTCTACATAGTTCTCGAACCCGTAAGGTCCGCACGTTTAACGTTCGGTGACGATCGGTATTACGAGTTTATGTGTTTTGATGTACCGAAGGTAGTTCGGAGTCCCGGGTGAGATCGGGGACATGACGAGGAGTCTCGAAATGGTCGATACATAAAGATCGATATATTGGACGACTATATTCGGACATCGGGAAGGTTCCGAGTGATTCGGGTATTTTTGGAGTACCGGGGAAGTTACGGGAATACGGGAGTACATATGGGCCTTTGTGGGCTTTATGGGAAAAAGAGGAGAAGCCACGAGGGCTGGCCGCGCGCCCCCCATGGGCCTAGTCCGAATTGGACTAGGGGAGGGGCTGCGCCCCCTCTTTCCTTCTCCTCGCTCTCTCCTTCCCTCCCCCCTTCTCCTACTCCTACTAGGAAAGAAGGAGTCCTACTCCCGGTGGGAGTAGGACTCCCCCCTTGGCGCGCCCTCCTCCTTGGCTGGCCGCCTTCCCCCTAGCTCCTTTATATACAGGGGCAGGGGGGCACGACAAGACACAACAATTGATCATTGATCTCTTACCGTGTGCGGTGCCCCCCTCCACCATAATCCACCTCGGTCATGTCGTAGCGGTGCTTAGGTGAAGCCCTGCGTCGGTAACTTCATCAACACCGTCACCACGCCGTCGTGCTGACGAAGCTATTCCCCGAAGCTCTACTGGATCGTGAGTTCGCGGGACGTCACCGAGCTGAACGTGTGCTGAACGCGGAGGTGTGGTACGTTCGGTACTGAGGATCGGTCGATCGTGAAGACGTACGACTACATCAACCGCGTTGTCATAACGCTTCCGCTTATGGTCTACGAGGCTACGTAGACGATACTCTCCCCTCTCGTTGCTATGCATCACCATGATCTTGCGTGTGCGTAGGAATTTTTTTGAAATTACTACATTCCCCAACAGTGGCATCCGAGCCAGTTTTATGCGTAGATGTTATATGCATGAGTAGAACACAAGTGAGTTGTGGGCGATAATAGTCATACTGCTTACCAGCATGTCATACTTTGGTTCGGCGGTATTGTTGGATGAAGCGGCCCGGACCGACATTACGTGTACGCTTACGCGAGACTGGTTCTACCGACGTGCTTTGCACACAGGTGGCTGGCGGGTGTCAGTTTCTCCAACTTTAGTTGAACCGAGTGTGACTACGCCCGGTCCTTGAGAAGTTAAAAACAGCACTAACTTGATGAACTATCGTTGTGGTTTTGATGCGTAGGTAAGAACGGTTCTTGCTCAGGCCGTAGTAGCCACGTAAAACTTGCAACAACAAAGTAGAGGACGTCTAACTTGTTTTTGCAGGGCATGTTGTGATGTGATATGGTCAAGACATGATGCTATATTTTATTGTATGAGATGATCATGTTTTGTAACAAAGTTATCGGCAACTGGCAGGAGCCATATGGTTGTCTCTTTATTGTATGCAATGCAATCGCCCTGTAATTGCTTTACTTTATCACTAAGCGGTAGCGATAGTCGTAGAAGCAATAGTTGGCGAGACGACAACGATGCTACGATGGAGATCAAGGTGTCGCGCCGATGACGATGGTGATCATGACGGTGCTTTGGAGATGGAGATCAAAGGCACAAGATCATGATGGGCATATCATATCACTTATATTGATTGCATGTGATGTTTATCCTTTATGCATCTTATTCTGCTTTGATTGACGGTAGCATTATAGGATGATCTCTCACTAAATTTCAAGGTACAAGTGTTCTCCTTGAGTATGCACCGTTGCCAAAGTTCGTCGTGCCGAGACACCACGTGATGATCGGGTGTGATAAGCTCTATTTCACATACAACGGGTGCAAGCCAGCTTTGCACAGGCAGAAATACTCAGGTTAAACTTGACGAGCCTAGCATATGCAGATATGGCCTCGGAACACTGAGACCGAAAGGTCGAACGTGAATCATATAGTAGATATGATCAACATAGTAATGTTCACCATTGAAAACTACTCCATTTCACGTGATGATCGGTTATGGTTTAGTTGATTTGGATCACGTGATCACTTAGATGATAAGAGAGATGTCTATCTAAGTGGGAGTTCTTAAGTAATATGATTAATTGAACTTTAATTTATCATGAACTTAGTCCTGGTAGTATTTGCATATCTATGCTGTAGATCAATAGCTCACGTTTAGCTCCCCTGTTTTATTTTTGATATGTTCCTAGAGAAAAACTATGTTGAAAGATGATAGTAGAAATGATGCGGGCTAGGTCCGTGATCTGAGGATTGTCCTCATTGCTGCACAGAAAAATTATGTCCTTGATGCACCGCTAGGTGACAGACCGATTGCAGGAGCAGATGCAGACGTTATGAACGTTCAGCAAGCTCGATATGATGACTACTTGATAGTTTAGTGCACCATGCTTTACGTCTTAGAATTGGGGCTTCAAAGACGTTTTGAACGCCACGGAGCATATGAGATGTTCCAAGAGTTGAAATTAGTATTTCAAACTCATGCCCATGTCAAAAGGTATGAGACCTGTGACAAGCACTTTGCCTACAAGATGGAGGAGAATTGCTCTGCTAGTGAGCATGTGCTCAGAATGTCTGAGTACTACAATCACTTGAATCAAGTGGGAGTTAATCTTCCAGATAAGATAGTGATTGACAGAGTTCTCTAGTTACTATCACCAAGTTACTTGAACTTCGTGATGAACTATAATATGCAAGGGATAACGGAAACGATTCTCAAGCTCTTCGTGATGCTGAAATCGACGAAGGTAGAAATCAAGAAAAGCATCAAGTGTTGATGGTTGACAAGACCACCAGTTTCAAGAAAAGGGCAAAGGGAAGAAGGGGAACTTCAAGAAGAACGGCAAGTTGCTGCTCAAGTGAAGAAGCCCAAGTATGGAGCTAAGCCTGAGACTAAGTGCTTCTACTGCAAAGGGACTAGTCACTAGAAGCGGAACTGCCCAAGTATTTGGCGGATAAGAAGGATGGCAAAGTGAACAAAGGTATATTTGATATACACGTTATTGATGTGTACTTTATAGTGTTTATAGCAACCCCTCGGGATTTGATACTGGTTCAGTTGCTAAGAGTAGTAACTCAAAACGGGAGTTGCAGAATGAACAGAAACTAGTTAAGGGTGAAGTGACGATGTGTGTTGGAAAGTAGTTCCAAGATTGATATGATCATCATCGCACACTCCCTATACTTTCGGGATTAGTGTTGAACCTAAATAAATGTTATTTGGTGTTTGCGTTGAGCTTGAATATGATTTGATCATGTTTATTGCAATACGGTTATTCATTTAAAGTTAGAGAATAATTGTTGTTCTGTGTATATGAATAAAACCTTCTATGGTCATACACCCAATGAAAATGGTTTATTGGATCTCGATCGCAGTGATACACATATTCATAAATATTGAAGCCAAAAGATGCAAAGTTAATAATGATAGTGCAACTTATTTGCGGCACTGCCGTTTATGTCATATTGGTGTAAAGCGCATGAAGAAACTCCATGCTGATGGGCTTTTGGAATCACTTGATTCTTGCAAACCATGCCTCATGGGCAAGATGACTAAAACTCCGTTCTCCGGAACAATGGAGCGAGCAACTGACTTATTGGAAATCATACATACTGATGTATGTGGTCCGATGAATATTGAGGCTCACGGCGGGTATTGTTATTTTCTCACCTTCATAGATGATTTGAGCAGATATGGGTATATCTACTTGATGAAACATAAGTCTAAAACATTTGAAAAGTTCAAAGAATTTCAGAGTGAAGTGGAAAATCATCGTAACAAGAAAATAAAGTTTCTACGATCTGATCGTGGAGGAGAATATTTGAGTTACGAGTTTGGTCTACATTTGAAACAATGCTGAATAGTTTCGCAACTCACGCCACCCGGAACACCACATCGTAATGGTGTGTCCGAACGTCGTAATCGTACTTTACTAGATATGGTGCGATCTATGATGTCTCTTACTAATTTACCGCTATCATTTTGGGGTTATGCATTAGAGACGGCTGCATTCACATTAAATAGGGCACCATCTAAATCCGTTGAGACGACACCTTATGAACTATGATTTGGCAAGAAACCAAAGTTGTCGTTTCATAAAGTTTGGGGGTGCGATGCTTATGTGAAAAAACTTCAACCCGATAAGCTCAAACCCAAATCGGAGAAATGTGTCTTCATAGGATACCCAAAGAAGACTGTTGGGTACACCTTCTATCACAGATCCAAAGGCAAGACATTCGTTGCTAAGAATGGATCCTTTCTAGAGAAGGAGTTTCTCTCAAAAAAAGTGAGTGGGAGGAAAGTAGAACTTGATGAGGTAACTGTACCTACTCCCTTATTGGAAAGTAGTTCATCACAGAAATCTGTTCCTGTGACTCCTACACCAATTAGTGAGGAAGCTAAAGATGATGATCATGTAACTTCAGATCAAGTTACTACCGAACCTCGTAGGTCAACTAGAGTAAGATCCGCACCAGAGTGGTACGGTAATCCTGTTCTGGAGGTCATGTTATTTGACCATGACGAACCTACGAACTATGAGGAAGCGATGATGAGCCCAGATTCCACAAAATGGCTTGAGGCCATGAAATCTGAGATGGGATCCATGTATGAGAACAAAGTGTGGACTTTGGTTGATTTGACCGACGATCGGCAAGCCATCGAGAATAAATGGATATTCAAAAGAAGTCAAACGCTGACGGTACTGTTACTGTCTACAAAGCTCGACTTGTTGCGAAAGGTTTTTGACAAGTTCAAGGAGTTGACTACGATGAGACCTTCTCACCCGTAGTGATGCTTAAGTCCGTCCGAATCATGTTAGCAATTGCCGCATTTTATGATTATGAAATTTGGCAAATGGATGTAAAGACTGCATTCCTAAATGGATTTCTGGAAGAAGAGTTGTATATGATGCAACCTGAAGGTTTTGTCGATCCTAAAGGTGCTAACAAAATGTGCAAGCTCCGGCGATCCATCTATGGACTGGTGCAAGCATCTCGGAGTTGGAATATACGCTTTGATGAGTTGATCAAAGCATATAGTTTTATACAGACTTGCGGTGAAGCCTGTATTTACAAGAAAGTGAGTGGGAGCACTACAGCATTTCTGATAAATATATGTGAATGACATATTTTTGATCGGAAATAATGTAGAATTTTCTGGAAAGCATAAAGGAGTATTTGAAAGGAGTTTTTTTTCAAAGAAAGACCTCGGTTAAGCTGCTTACATATTGAGCATCAAGATCTATAGAGATAGATCAAGACGCTTGATAAGTTTTTTCAATGAGTACATACCTTGACAAGATTTTGAAGTAGTTCAAAATGGAATAGTCAAAGAAAGAGTTCTTGCCTGTGTTACAAGGTGTAAGACTCAAAGCCCGACCATGGCAGAAGATAGAAAGAGAATGAAAGTCATTCCCTATGCCTCAGCCATAGGTTCTATAAAGTATGCCATGCTGTGTACCAGATCTATTGTATACCCTACACTGAGTTTTGCAAGGGAATACAATAGTGATCTAGGAGTAGATCACAGAACAGCGGTCAAAATTATCCTTAGTGGAATAAGGATATGTTTCTCGATTATGGAGGTGACAAAAGGTTCATCGTAAAGGGTTACGTCGATGCAAGTTTTGACACTGATCCAGATGACTCTAAGTCTCAACCTGGATACATATTGAAAGTCCGAGCAATTAGCTAAAGTAGCTCCGTGCAGAGCATTGTAGACATAGAAATTTGCAAATACATACGGATCTGAATGTGGCAGACCCGTTGACTAAATTTCTCTCACAAGCAAAACATGATCACACCTTGGTACTCTTTGGGTGTTAATCACATAGCAATGTGAACTAGATTATTGACTCTAATAAACCCTTTGGGTGTTGGTCACATGACGATGTGAACTATGGGTGTTAATCACATGGTGATGTGAACTATTGATGTTAAATCACATGGCGATGTGATCTACATTATTGACTCTAGTGCAAGTGGGAGACTGAAGGAATTATGCCCTAAAGGCAATAATAAAGTTGTTATTTATATTTACTTATTTCATGATAAATGTTTATTACTCATGCTAGAATTGTATTAACCGGAAACTTAGTACATGTGTGAATACGTAGACAAACAGAGTGTCACTAGTATGCCTCTACTTGACTAGCTCGTTGAATCAAAGATGGTTAAGTTTCCTAGCCATAGACATGAGTTGTCATTTGATTAACGGGATCACATCATTAGAGAATGATGTGATTGACTTGACCCATTCCGTTAGCTTAGCATTTGATCATTTAGTGTATTGCTATTGCTTTCTTCATGATTATACATGTTCCTATGACTATGAGATTATGCAACTCCCAAATACCGGAGGAACACTTTGTGTGCTACCAAACATCACAACGTAACTGGGTGATTATAAAGGAGCTCTACAGGTGTCTCCGATGTTACTTGTTGAGTTGGCATAAATCAAGATTAAGATTTGTCACTCCGATTGTCGGAGAGGTATCTCTGGGCCCTCTCGGTGATGCACATCACTATTAGCCTTGCAAACAATGTAACTAATGAGTTAGTTGCGGGATGATGCATTACGGAACGAGTAAAGAGACTTGCCGGTAACGAGATTGAGCTAGGTATTGAGATACCGACGATCGAATCTCGAGCAAGTAACATACCGATGACAATGGGAACAACGTATGTTGTTATGCGGTTTGACCGATAAAGATCTTCGTAGAATATGTGGGAGCCAATATGAGCATCCAGGTTCCGCTATTGGTTATTGACCGGAAACGTGTCTCGATCATGTCTACATAGTTCTTGAACCCGTAGGGTCCGCATGCTTAACGTTAGGTGACGATCGGTATTATGAGTTTATGTGTTTTGATGTACCGAAGGTAGTTCGGAGTCCCGGATGAGAACGGGGATATGACGAGGAGTCTCGAAATGGTCAAGACGTAAAGATCAATATATTGGACGACTATATTCGGACATCGGAAAGGTTCCGAGTGATTCGGGTATTTTTCGGAGTACCGGGGGAGTTACGGGAATACGGGAGTACATATGGGCCTTAGTGGGCTTTAGGGGAAAAAGAGGAGAAGCCACGAGGGCTGGCCGCGCGCCCCCCATGAGCCTAGTCCGAATTGGACTAGGGGAGGGGCTGCACCCCCTCTTTCCTTCTCCTCCCTCTCTCCTTCCCTTCCCCCTTCTCCTACTCCTACTAGGAAAGAAGGAGTCCTACTCCCGGTGGGAGTAGGACTCCCCCCTTGGCGCGCCCTCCTCCTTGGCCGGCCGCCTCTCCCCTAGCTTCTTTATATACGGGGGCAGGGGGCACCCCAAGACACAACAATTGATCATTGTTCTCTTAGCCGTGTGCGGTGCCCCCCTCCACCATAATCCACCTCGGTCATATCGTAGCGGTGCTTAGGCGAAGCCCTGCGTCGGTAACTTCATCAAAACCGTCACCACGCCGTGGTGCTGACGAAGCTCTTCCCCGAAGCTCTACTGGATCGTGAGTTCGCGGGACGTCACCGAGCTGAATGTGTGCTGAACGCGGAGGTGCCGTACGTTCGGTACTGAGGATCGGTCGATCGTGAAGATGTACGACTACATCAACCGCGTTGTCATAACGCTTCCGCTTACGGTCTACGAGGGTATGTAGACGATACTCTCCCCTCTCGTTGTTATGCATCACCATGATCTTGTGTGTGCGTAGGAATTTTTTTGAAATTACTACGTTCCCCAACAATAAGGACAGCCAACATAAATGCGGGCAGCTGGCGCCGGCTAGGAACGCACGGTGCAATGGCGCGAGGGACGAGGGTTTTTGGTGTGCCAAGGTAGTCAGTTGCGGTCGTGGCAACGTTGGAGATGCCCTTTGCTTACATGCAATCCTCACTTGTCATTGAAAAAGCAAGACGACCCGGCATGGTCTCAGGTCCTGGGGATGCAGTTGGCCGCGCTAGAACACTCCGCGGACGCGTCACGGCGCGCGCGCACTTCGGCGCCCCGTGCATCCTCGACGAGTCGGGTGTTGATCTGCTAGTCGTGCCACAGCGCTAACGCCACCCTCAGCACCCTGAAGCCGACCGTGTCCAGCGATGATGAGCGTGCCGCTCACCGCGATTGTCGTGTCCAAAGGCGATGTGGGAGCTGCGGCATGTTGCTGGCCCCCACGACCCACATGAGCGGTTGCCGGTGGCGAGGAGGTTATGGGCCAGCTCCTCCATTGGACTAGTCTACACCACGTCGTCCCGACAGGTGTGCCCCACATGTCGGTTTCCCTGTTTTCCTAGCTAAGTTCGAGCGTCAGTGCTCCGCATTGCGCATTAGGCGCAGAACAGGTGGTTTTTGTGCCCTGGTTCAAATGTGGTACAGCACCAAGTTGTTACCCTAGCCCCAAGTGTGGTGGTTTTGGGTACGGTACCACCCTTTTCCTTTTCAACTGGTGAAGCGTAACACTTGATTAAGTAGCTGGATGGTGCGCTAATGTAGGTGTCCAACTGTTTGAAGGAATAATTGAGGTGTGCCCGGTCCGTGCCCGCATTTAGGGGTCCAACTTACCATGTTCCGGCAGTAGTAACTATACTAGTCCCTGCGTACTCCCTCTGTTTTTATTTACTCCGCATTTTAGCTTTGCTAAATGATACGTCCATTTTGCATCATGCTTTTATATTGATATTTCTTGCATTATGGGCTGTTATTACACATTATGTCACAATACTTATACCTTTTCTCTCTTATTTTATAAGGTTTACATGAAGAGGGAGAATGCAGGCAGCTATAATCCTGGGCTGGAAAAGGAGCAAATATTAGAGACCTATTCTGCACAACTCCAAAAGTCCTGAAACTCCACGAAAGTCAGTTTTGGACTATATTAATAATATTGGGCGAAGAAAGCACCAGAGGGGGGCCACCCACTGTCCACGAGGGTGGAGGGCGTGAGGGAGTCCTGGACTAAGGGGTCCTCGGGCGTCTGGCCTATTATCCATGGGCCGGACTGATGGGCTGTGAAGATACGAAGGCCGAAGACAATACCCGTGTCCGGATTGGACTCTACTTGGCATGGAAGGCAAGCTAGGCGACCTATTATGAAGATTGCCTCCTATGTAACCGACCTCATGTAACCCTAGATCTCTCCGGTGTCTATATAAACCGGAGAGCATAGTCCGGATAGGACAGATTCATTACCATATACTCATAGGCTAGACTTCTAGGGTTTAGCCATTACGATCTCGTGGTAGATCAACTCTTTTAACACTCATATTCATCAAGATCAATCAAGCAGGAAGTAGGGTATTACCTCCATAGAGAGGGCCCGAACCTGGGTAAACATTGTGTCCCCCGTCTCCAGTTACCATCAATCCTAGAAGCACAGTTCGGGACCCCCTACCCGAGATCCGCTCGTTTTGACACCGACATTGGTGCTTTCATTGATAGTTCCACTGTGCCATCGGCAAAGGACTCGATGGCCCCTTCGATCGTCAGTAATGGCGTGGTCCAGGGAGAAACCTTCCTCCCCGGACAGATCTTCGTATTCGGCGGCTTCGCACTACGCGCCAACTCGCTTGGCCATTTGGAGCAGATCGATAGTTACGCCCCTAGCCACCAGGTCAGGTTCGGAAGCTTAAACTACGTCGCGGATATCCGTGGAGACTTGATCTTCGAGGGATTTGATGCCGCGGCGATCGCTCCCCCTTTCTCTGATGAACATGACCTAAATTTGTCATGAGAGCATACCCAGGAGATGGATCCTGTTGTTGCAACGGCCTCAGTACCAAAGCAGATCGCGCCCTCCGAGGCCATAAAGTCCGCGGCGTTGGAGCCGCACACAGACTCGACATCCTGCAATGTTTGTGCCAACGGAACCCCGGACTCGTTTCCGGCCGCACGTTCCGGACCGGATACACCTGCGGACACCGAGCTGGATCGGTTGTCGATTTTCGAATTTAGCGCCGCAGACGTCTTCCAGCATTCGCCTTTGGGTTCGAGCTAGAGGCGGACGACGAGGAATTTTGCTTCCCACCCGCCACCCACTTCATAACCACCGTCGACGACTTAACCGACGTGCTTGACTATGGCTCTGAAGACATCACCGGTATGGACGACGATGCCGACAATGAGCAAGGCCAAGACCCGCCATTTACTGGATGTTGGACGGCCACCTCTTCGTACGACGTATACATGGTTGATACACCCAAGGGATGTGGCGACGACAAAGAAGAGCCAGATAAGAATAAAACTTCCAAGACGCAGTCCAAGCGCCGGCGCCCCAAACGCCGTTCTAATCCTGGCCGCTCAAAGGACAGCAATACTGGTACCGGAGAAAATAGCACTCCGGGCGACGCCGAAAACAATGAAGACCCTGTCGGAGCTGCATCCGAACAGGAGGAACATGACGATAGGCAAGACAACCCCGATGAGCAGGCCATAGAAGATGACTCGGGGGACGATAGTTACCATCCACCCTCCAAAGAGGAGACAAGCCTCGGCAACGAAGATTTCATCGTGCCTGAGGACCCTCTAGAGCAGGAACGCTTTAAGCTTCAACTCATAGCCACTGCAAGGAGCCTGAAAAAGAAGCAGTGGCAGCTTCAAGCTGAACAAGATCTGCTCGTTGATAGATGGACTGACGTCCTGACAGCGGAAGAATACGGCCTCAAGCACCCAACCAAGAGCTACCCAAAACGCAGACTGCTACCTCAATTCGATGAGAAAGCGCCAGAACACACATCTCCCCCGCGTAATGTGGAACGACCACCACGTGGTCGAGACAGGGCGGCCGAACCGCAGACCGCCCAACCGCCTCGCAAAAATAAAGACGGAAGAATTCAGGGTCACACGTATGACCTCCGGCAGACCCTGGACAGTAGAGCAGGACATACAAGATCGATCTATGGATCGCGAGAACATGCCTCGAGGCACGAAGACGGCTACCTATTTGGACGTGAAAAACCTAACCACGCCCGGTCCGAATGCCGCAGACGAACTCCATCAGAGCTACGCCGCGACACGGCACGGTACAGAGGTGCCGCACACCCTCTCTGCTTCACAGACGAGGTGCTGGATCACGAATTCCCCGAGGGATTCAAGCTCGTCAATGTCGAATCATACGACGGCACAACCGATCCCGCAGTGTGGATCGAGGATTTCATCCTCCACATCCACATGGCTCGAGGAGATGATATCCACGCCATTAAATACCTCCCACTCAAGCTCAAAGGGCCAGCTCGGCACTGGCTTAACAGCCTGCCTAGACAACTTCCAACAAACTTATGTCCGGCCACCAGACGCCGATGACTTAAGCCACATAGTTCAAGAACCTGGAGAATCAGCCAGAAAATTCTGGACTAGGTTCCTAACCAAAAAGAACCAGATCGTTGACTGTCCGGACGCCGAGGCCTTAGCAGCCTTCAAACACAGCATCCATGACGAATGGCTAGCATGCCACCTCGGCCAAGAAAAGCCGAAGTCCATGGCAGCCCTCACGGCGCTCATGACCCGCTTTTGCGCGGGAGAGGACAGTTGGCTGGCCCGTAGTAACAACACAGCCAGCGAGACAGGCCCCTCGGAGGCCAAGAATAGCACTGGTAAGCTTCGGCGCAACAGACACAAACGCCGAAGCAATGACAACAACACCAATGACGCCACAGTCAACGCCGGATTCTGGCTCTATGTCCGGCCAGCGGAAGAAGCCCTATAAAAGGAACAATGAAGGACCTTGTAGTCTGGACCGCATACTCGACCGTCCGTGCCAGATACATGGCACCCCGGACAAGCAAGCCAATCATACCAACAGGGATTGTTGGGTTTTCAAGCAGGCTGGCAAGCTAAATGCCGAAAATAAAGAAAAGGGATCACAAAGTGAGGACGAGGACGAAGAGCCCCGGCAACCGAACACTGGGGACAGAAGAAGTTTCCCCCTCAAGTCAGAACGGTGAACATGGAATACGCTACACACATCCCCAAAAGGGAGCGTAAGCGAGCACTCAGGGACGTCTACGCGGTAGAGCCAGTCGCCCCCAAATTCAATCCATGGTCGTCATTTCCGATCACTTTTGATTGTTGAGACCACCCAACCAGTATCCGTCATGGTGGTTCGGCCTCATTGGTCCTCGACCCAATCATTGACGGATTTCACTAACACGAGTCCTAATGGACGGTGGTAGCAGCCTCAACCTGCTCTATCAAGACACAGTTCGGAAGATGGGCATTGACCCCTCACGAATCAAACCAACAAATACTACCTTCAAAGGAGTCATACCAGGCGTCAAGGCCCGCCGTACGGGCTCAATCACGCTGGAAGTAGTCTTCGGTTCTCCGGACAATTTCTGAAGCGAGGAGTTAATCTTCGACATCATCCCATTCCGCAGCGGCTACCACGCACTGCTCGGACGAACAGCGTTTGCTAGATTCAACGCAGTGCCACACTACGCTTACCTCGAGCTCAAGATGCCCGGTCCACGCGGCGTCATAACAGTCAATGGCAACACGGAACGCTCCCTCCGAACAGAGGAGCACACCGCTGCCCTAGCAGCAGAGGTACAGAGTGGCCTTCTCAAACAGCACCATAGTGCGGCTGCCGAGCCCCAGGACACCGTCAAGAGGTTCCGAACTACACTGTAGTAAGACAGCAAGGCTCGTCAAGAGCTCGACTAGCAATTCGGCCTCCGTCCCAGTCCCGATGAAGCAGTGGCATTCGTACCACACGTACATAATTACGCACTCGAAATTCCATGGACACCGACGGAGGCACAAGCTAACCCGGGATCTACAGTTCGGCTAGACCGACCCGGACACACATTTTCCATTCTGTTTCATGTTCCTTTTCCCGCGAGCCTGATCGCTAGCCCGTTCGAAGGATCGTTCATACAAGGGGGACATGCAGCATAGGTGCGTAGGGTAACCTCCATGCGTCCTTCTTGACGGTATTTTTACTTATTGCCCAGGACCCGCACACTGCTCCTTCTTGATCCCAGCATGTTAAATAGTCCGGGTGCTTATCGCACTATTTGTATAAGATATGCCTTGACGTATCAATTCAGTTATTAAAAAATGATTTGCGGCCCAGTTTCTGTGGTTTTTGCTTCTTACTTCATTTTATTTCGATCTGCTTATCAGCTACATCGGTTCTCTTTTGTATGTTTCATATTCGCCAGGGGCTGCTTATCGCCCCATAATACGGCAACAAAGACCGAACACTTCTTGTATACAAGTTCGGCACCCCGAAATTAGCATTATATGCATTGGCTCCGAATCATGTCTTCGGTCAATAGTTGGGTTTCCCGGCTCCTATGCTTGCTACCCTACGTTCCGCTCTATCGGCTAGGGTAGTAAAGGGAGAACTACTGCGATTGTGCCCTGGCCCTAACCAGATGAGCACCTCAGTAGAGAAAGTCGAAAACTGACTGTCATGATACGGTGAGAGCCGGTCAGCTATTCGAGGGTTACAAAATCGTTGGAGATTCTTTCCGCGTCATGCGAAGGGTCGGCACTCCCCGATTAGATGCTGACAGCACCCTGGCTTGGACCAGGGGCTACGCACTTGCTTAATTATAAAACTCCTATGGCTAAGTGAGGGTGTTTAAGCCGTATAGTTTGATTGCCTTGTTCGTTGCGCTAAACAACTCCTTAAAGGACCATATAATTGGATCAAGATTGATTAGATCCCATCCCGAACACCTCCGTACTAACTACGTGAGGGCAGAAGCCGACGACTAGCCAACCCTCAGATTGCATATAACACGGCTGCACAGGAGGAAACAATTTAAAGCATAACAAAATTACATTACAAAACAAGCCTTGTCTTTATAAATACAAGGCAAAGGACAACATGAATGTATTCATTCGAAAATAGTGTCCTTCGAACATTGGGCTGCCACAAGTCGAGACCCTTCTATGACATCCGCAAAATATTTCTCGAGTGTGTGGTGCTCCTTGCCCTCTGGCGGCCCGTTGGCAACTTCAACATCGTTCATCTTCGCCCACCACATCTTGCAGCGAGCGAAGGCCATACGGGCACCTTCAGTATAGGCTAAACGCTTGATGATGTCCAGCCGCGGACAGGCTTCCATTAGGCGCCTCACGAGTCTGAAGTAGCTGCCAGGCATAGCTTCGGCTGGCCATAGCCAGATTGTCAAATCCTTCATGGCTAGTTCGGCCACCCGGTGCAGCTCCACTAGCTATTTCAGCTGATCGGTGAAAGACACGAGACACTCTGGCGCCGCATACTGCGCCCAGTATAGCCTCTCCGTAGAACCTCCTCCTTCGGCTCGGTAGAAATCTGCAGCGTCCAATACGCTGCGTGGTAGATCCACAAAAGCTCCTGGGGAACTCCGAACCTGGATTAGTAAAAGGTACTGCCTCTCCGCATACTTGCTTTGCATCTTAAAAGCCTTACCCGCCGTGATTTTCCTGGCTTCCTGGATCTCCTGAATGATGGCCTGGGCCTCATTCCGTGCGGTCTCCGCACCCTGACGAGCATTGGTGAGTTCGGCCTCCTGAGCCGACGCATCATTCTTCAAGGTCTCACATTTTTTCACTGCATCCTGGAGCTCCTGCTGGATTTCCTTGACACGGGCCTCCAGTTTCTTACGGGCGGCTTGCTGCTGGACAGCCTTCTCCTCGGCCTCGCCCAGGGCCTTCCTCAGGGTCTCGACCTCGGTCGCGGTCCCTGCATACATTTCGACATTACAGTCAATACACAGCATCTCCGCTTTCCGAACACGCAGCAAGACGTTACTTACCTTGCTTCTCCTGCAGCCGCACTCTAACCTTGCCGAGCTCGTTCTCGGTCCGCTCCAGCCTCTGCTTTAGTTCAGAGACTTCGGCAGCATGTGAGGTCGCGGCCAACTGTGATGCCTGCTCATGCACACATATTACGTTGCTGCAGGCTTCGTTCAGTCCGCTCTTGGTGGACTGAACCTTCTCAATCACTGCGCCCATAAGAACACGGTGCTCGTCCATAACGGAGGCGCCTCGTAGCGCCTCCATAAGGTTATCCGGTGCCCCTGGATGGACAGGGGCCACCGGTGGAAACGGTGCACCCCCTTCTTCAAAGGGGGCTGCCCGCCCGACTCCGGAGCCATATGGCTCTCCGAAATCTTATCCGGCTGAGGGCCAAGCTGGATGCGGCCCTCTTCGCCAGTTTCCATGGGGATCGTCTCCCCCATGTGTCCGGCAGTGGAGGCTTTGCCTCGTGGAGCCTCCCGGACAGCGTCCTGGGTTCCTCCCCGGCTCGGATCGGCCCTCCGGGACAACGCCTCGGCGTCGTCCCCAGCCCCGGGGGAGTAAGCAGGCGGTGGCGACTAGCTCGCCATCTCCGACGGAGCCAACGAACTTCCAGACGAGGATCTCCGGGTTAGGTTGCAGGCCGGACTGCAATAGTACAGCTAATTACATCAAGACAATGGAGAGAAAAGGCTGGATGTGCGCATAAATAAGCCGTGCTACTTACGATGCGGCCTGGGGCTTTGTGCGGGGGGCGTCGTTCCGGACTACTGTCAATGTCCCATGCAGTGTTGACCGCCGGAACGCCCTTCCCCTTTTTAGGCGCCTCCGCCTCCAGATGCGCCGGAGCCGCCCTCTTCTTCTTCCTCTCCTCAGGGGGAGGATTGTTTTCTTCTTCCTCCTCTCCCCCGCCATTGTCTTCGGATACAGAGGAATGAGTTTTGTCGTCTTCGGACGCCGCGTCCGAAGTACCCTTACGACGGAGGCCGCTCTTGGCCCCCTTTGCCTTCTTGGCCTTCTTCTCCGGTGCCTTATATGCCGCCGGTACTAGCATCTCCGCCAAGCACAGGATGACTCGTTCCTCGGGCAGCGGAGCCGGACACTGGATCCGCTTCGCCCTCTCCGTCCAGTCCTGAAGGAGAAATAACAAAAGCTCAGACATCATCCTCGAAACAATTAGGTTGAAGACTCGTTCGAAATAACATACCTTGCTGGCGGGGTGTGTACAATCGTGACCACGGTCCGAATCCGTGGCCGGTGGTTTCTCATTGCCCTTGAAGAGCAATTTCCATGCGCCCTTGTGCGTAGTCTCGAAGAGCCTCACCAGGGTCCGGTGCTTCTTTGGATTGAACTCCCACAGCGGCCGGCTTTGGCGCTGGCATGGAAGGATCCGGCGAACTAACATCACCTGGATCACGTCAACCAGCTTGACGCTCTTGGTTACCATGCTCTGAACGCGCGTCTGCAGCGCTCTCAGCTCGTCAGGGGAACACCAGTCCGGACTCTTCTCGACCCAGGAGGTGAGTCGCATAGGAGCGACGGAGCGGAATTCGGCAGCTGCGGCCCAGATGGTGCCACGTGGTTCTGTGATGTAGAACCACTGCTTCTGCCACTCCTTTACCGTATCCACGAAGGTGCCTTTGGGCCAAGAGATGTTGGACAATTTGCTCACCATTGCCCCTCTGCACTCCGCGTTCTGGCCATCCACCACCTTCGGCTTCACGTTGAAGACTTTGAGCCATAGCCCAAAGTGGGGTTGGATGCGGAGGTAGGCCTCACACGCAACGATAAACGCCGAGATGTTGAGGAAGGAATTCGGGGACAGATCATGGAAATCTACCCCGTAGTAATACATTAACCCACGGACGAAGTGGTGGCGTGGAAACCCTAACCCACAGAAGAAATGCGGGAGGAATACCACCCTCTCTGTGGGCTCCGGCGTGGGGACGATCTGTCCCTCGGCCGGTAGGCGGTGGACAATCTCCTTCGCCAAATATTCGGCCGCCCGGAGCTCAGTAATGTCCTCCTCCGTGACGGAGGAGACCATCCATTTGCCCTGACCACCGGATCCGGACATGGTTGCTGGAGTGGAAAGGAGATGAAAACTTGGGCGCTAGAGCTCGAGATCGGGAAGGCGGAGACGGAGAGAAAGCGTGAGAAGAGGAAGAGGGGGTCCTTATCCTCTTATAAAGGCAGTAGACATTAAACGCCTCCTCGCTCGCCTTAAGATCCGCCTATTCCCAAGGGGCTGTGTAAACGGCACGGTTGGGTTACCCATGCCCGCATTGATGAGAATCCCGCCATAAGGGGACACGATCTCTCCTTCGACAAGACGTGCCAATAGCAACCGCGTCTTGAAACGTGGGACAAACGGTTCGAAATTACGACCGAACGGACGTGACGTCACATTGCAGAAAGTTGTCAGCGGATGGGACTCGTGTAAAATATATATTCTCTCTGCGGTTGTGCATGGTGTTTAACAGGTCCGGATACAATCATCGCGTACGAAGACTACCTTGGAGTTCGGAAGAAAGGGAACCTGCCTTGCAATGCTGAAGACAATCTGCGCGTCGGACTCCTCGTCATTGAAGCCAGGTTCAGGGGCTACTGAGGGAGTCCTGGACTAAGGGGTCCTCGGGCATCTGGCCTGTTATCCATGGGCCGGACTGATGGGCTGTGAAGATACGAAGGCCGAAGACAATACCCGTGTCCGGATTAGACTCTACTTGGCGTGGAAGGTAAGCTAGGCGACCTATTATGAAGATTCCCTCCTATGTAACCGACCTCATGTAACCGACCTCATGTAACCCTAGATCTCTCCGGTGTCTATATAAACCGGAGAGCATAGTCCGGATAGGACAGATTCATTACCATATACACATAGGCTAGACTTCTAGGGTTTAGCCATTACGATCTCGTGGTAGATCAACTCTTGTAACACTCATATTCATCAAGATCAATCAAGCAGGAACTAGGGTATTACCTCCATAGAGAGGGCCCGAACCTGGGTAAACATTGTGTCCCCCGTCTCCTGTTACCATCGATCCTAGACGCACAGTTCGGGACCCCCTACCCGAGATCCACCAGTTTTGACACCGACAGGGCGCGCCCTACCCCCCAGGGCGCGCCCCCTGCCTCGTGGGCCACCTGGAAGCCCCCCGATGCCCATCTTCTGGTATAAGGTGTCTTTTGCCCCGGAAAAAATCACAAGGAAGCTTTCGGGACGAAGCACCGCAGTCTCGAGGCGGAACCTCGGCGGAACCAATCTAGGGCTCCGGCGGAGCTGTTCTGTCGGGGAAACATCCCTCCGGGAGGGGGAAATGGTCACCATCATTATCACCATCGATCCTCTCATCGGGAGGGGGTCAATCTCCATCAACATCTTCACTAGCACCATCTCCTCTCAAACCCTAGTTCATCTCTTGTATCCGATCTTTGTCTCAAACCCCCAGATTGGTACCTGTGGGTTGCTAGTAGTGTTGATTACTCCTTGTAGTTGATGCTAGTTGGTTTATTCGGAGGAAGATTATATGTTCAGATCCTTTATGCACATTAATACCCCTCTGATTATGAACATGAATATGATTTGTGAGTAGTTACGTTTGTTCCTAAGGACATGGGAGAAGTCTTGTTATAAGTAGTCATGTGAATTTGGTATTCGTTCGATATTTTGATGAGATGTATGTTGCCTTTCCTCTAGTGGTGTTATGCGAACGTCGACTACATGACACTTCACCATTGTTTGGGCCTAGGGGAAGGCATTGGGAAGTAATAAGTAGATGATGGGTTGCTAGAGTGACAGAAGCTTAAACCCTAATTTATGTGTTGCTTCGTAAGGGGCTGATTTGGATCCATATGTTTCATGCCATGGTTAGGTTTACCTTAATTCTTGTTTCGTAGTTGCGGATGCTTGCGAGGGGGGTTAATCATAAGTGGGATGCTTTTCCAAGGAAGGGCAGTACCCAAGCACCGGTCCACCCACATATCAAATTATCAAAGTAACGAACGCGAATCATATGAGCATGATGAAAACTAGCTTGACGATAATTCCCATGTGTCCTCGGGAGCGCTTTCCTTTATATAAGAGTTTGTCCAGGCTTGTCCTTTGCTAAAAAAAGTATTGGGCCACCTTCCTGCACCTTGTTTACTTTTGTTACTTGTTACCCGTTATGAATTACCTTATCACAAAACTATCTGTTACCAATAATTTCAGTGCTTGCAGAGAATACCTTACTGAAAACTGCTTGTCATTTCCTTCTGCTCCTCGTTGGGTTCGACACTCTTACTTATCGAAAGGACTATGATAGATCCCCTATACTTGTGGATCATCAAGACTCTTTTCTGGCGCCATTGCCGGGGAGTGAAGCGCTTTTAGTAGGTGGAATTTGGTAAGGAAAAATTTATATAATGTGCTGAAAATTACTGTCACTTGTTACTATGGAAAATAATCCTTTGAGGGGCTTGTTTGGGGTATCTTCACCCCGACCAGTAGAGCAAAGAGTTGCTCCTCAACCTACTGAACCTACTGAAAATGTTTACTTTGAAATACCTTCAGGTATGATAGAGAAACTGCTAGCTAATCCTTTTACAGGAGATGGAACATTACATCCCGATATGCACCTAATCTATGTGGATGTAGTTTGTGGATTATTTAAGCTTGCAGGTATGCCCGAGGATGTTATCAAGAAGAAGGTATTCCCTTTATCTTTGAAGGGAAAGGCATTGACATGGTTGAGGGAGTCCTGGACTAAGGGGTCCTCTGGCGTCTGGCCTATTATCCATGGGCCGAACTGATGGGCTGTGAAGATACGAAGGCCGAAGACAATACCCGTGTCCGGATTGGACTCTACTTGGCGTGGAAGGCAAGCTAGGCGACCTATTATGAAGATTCCCTCCTATGTAACCGACCTCATCTAACCCTAGATCTCTCCGGTGTCTATATAAACCGGAGAGCATAGTCCGGATAGGACAGATTCATTACCATATACTCATAGGCTAGACTTCTAGGGTTTAGCCATTACGATCTCGTGGTAGATCAACTCTTGTAACACTCATATTCATCAAGATCAATCAAGCAGGAAGTAGAGTTTTACCTCCATAGAGAGGGCCCGAACCTGGGTAAACATTGTGTCCCCCGTCTCCTGTTACCATCGATCCTAGACGCACAGTTCGGGACCCCCTACCCGAGATCCGCCGGTTTTGACACCGACATTGGTGCTTTCATTGAGAGTTCCACTGTGCCGTCGGCAAAGGACTCGATGGCCCCTTCGATCGTCAGTAATGGCGTGGTCCAGGGAGAAACCTTCCTCCCCAGACAGATCTTCGAATTCGGCGGCTTCGCACTGCGGGCCAACTCGCTTGGCCATCTGGAGCAGATCGATAGTTACGCCCCTGGCCACCAGGTTAGGTTCAGAAGCTTAAACTATATCGCGGATTTCCGTGGAGACTTGATCTTCGAGGGATTTGATGCCGCGGCGATCGCTCCCCCTTTCTCCGATGAACATGACCTAAATCTGTCATCAGAGCACACCCAGGAGATGGATCCTATTGCTGCAACGGCCTCAGTACCAAAGCAGATCGCGCCCTCCGAGGCCATAAACTCCGCGGCATTGGAGCCGCACACGGACTCGACATCCTGCAATGCTTGCGCCAATGGAACCCCGGACTCGTTTCCAGCCGCAAGTTTCGGACTGGATACACCTGCGGACACCGAGCTGGATCGGTTGTCGATTTTCGAATTTAGCGCCGCAGACGTCTTCCGGCATTCGCCTTTGGGTGACGTACTAAATTCTTTGAAGAACTTGTCCTTGGAGGAAGACCCACAGTCGAACTATGTTCGGTTCGAGCTAGAGGCGGACGACGAGGAAATTTGCTTCCCACCCGCCACCCACTTCATAGCCACCGTCGACGACTTAACCGACGTGCTTGACTATGGCTCCGAAGACATCACCGGTATGGACGATGATGCCGACAATGAGCAAGGCCAAGACCTGCCATTTACTGGACGTTGGACGGCCACCTCTTCGTACGATGTATACATGGTTGATACACCCAAGGGATCTGGTGATGACAAAGAAGAGCCAGATAAGAATAAAACTTCCGAGACACAGTCCAAGCGCCGGCGCCCCGAACGCCGTTCTAAGCCTGGCCGCTCAAAGGACAGCAATACTGGTACCGGAGAAAATAGCACTCCGGGCGACGCCGAAAACAATGAAGACCCTGTCGGAGCTGAATCCGAACGGGAGGAACATGACGACACGCAAGACAACCCTGATGAGCAGGCCATAGAAGATGACTCGGGGGACGATAGTTACCGTCCACCCTTCAAAGAGGAGACAAGCCTCACCAACGAAGATTCCATCGTGCCTGAGGACCCTCTGGAGCAGGAGCGCTTTAAGCTTCAACTCATAGCCATTGCAAGGATCCTGAAAAAGAAGCAGCAGCAGCTTCAAGCCGAACAAGATCTGCTCGTTGACAGATGGACTGACGTCCTGACAGCGGAAGAATACGGCCTCAAGCGCCCAACCAAGAGCTACCCAAAACGCATACTGCTACCTCAATTCGATGAGGAGGCACCGGAGCACACATCTCCCCCGCGTAATGCGGAACGGCCACCACATGTCGAGACAGGGCGGCCGACCGGCCACCACGCGGTCGGGATAAAATGGCAATTCAGGCCGAACAGCAGACCGCCCAACCGCCCCGCAAAAATAAAGACGGAAGAATTTGGGGTCAGACGTATGACCTCCGGCAGACCCTGGATAGTAGAGCAGGACGTACAAGATCGATCTACGGATCACGAGAACGTGCCTCGAGGCACAAAGATGGCTACCTATTCAGACGTGACAAACCTAACCACGCCCGGTCCGAATGTCGCAGACGAACTCCATCAGAGCTACGCCGCGACACGGCACGGTACAGAGGTGCCGCACACCCTCTCTGCTTCACAGACGAGGTGTTGGATCACGAATTCCCCGAGGGATTCAAGCCCTCAATATCGAATCATACGACGGCACAACCGATCCCGCATTGTGGATCGAGGATTTCATCCTCCACATCCACATGGCTCGAGGAGATGATATCCACGCCATTAAATACCTCCCACTCAAGCTCAAAGGGCCAGCTCGGCACTGGCTTAACAGCCTGCCTGAAAATTCTATCGGCAGCTGGGAGGACTTGGAAGAAGCTTTCCTAGACAACTTCCAAGGAACTTATGTCCGGCCACCAGACGCCGATGACTTAAGCCACATAGTTCAAGAACCTGGAGAATCAGCCAGAAAATTCTGGACTAGGTTCCTAACCAAAAAGAACCAGATCGTTGACTGTCCGGACGCCAAGGCCTTAGCAGCCTTCAACACAGCATCCGTGATGAATGGCTAGCACGCCACCTCGGCCAAGAAAAGCCGAAGTCCATGGAAGCCCTCACGGCGCTCATGACCCACTTTTGCGCGGGAGAGGATAGTTGGCTGGCCTGTAGTAACAACACAGCCAGTGAGACAGGCCCCTCGGAGGCCAAGAATAGCACTGGTAAGCTTCGGCGCAACAGACACAAACGCCGAAGCAATGACAACAACACCGATGACGCCACAGTCAATGCCGGATTCACTGGCTCTATGTCCGGCCAGCGGAAGAAGCCCTATAAAAGGAACAATGAAGGACCTTCCAGCCTGGACCGCATACTCGACCGTCCGTGCCAGATACACGGCACCCCGGACAAGCAAGCCAATCATACCAACAGGGATTGTTGGGTTTTCAAGCAGGCTGGCAAGCTAAATGCCGAAAACAAAGAAAAGAGATCACAAAGTGAGGACGAGGATGAAGAGCCCCGGCAGCCGAACACTGGGGGACAGAAGAAGTTTCCCCCTCAAGTCAAAACGGTGAACATGATATATGCTACACACATCCCCAAAAGGGGGCATAAGCGAGCACTCAGGGACGTCTACACGGTAGAGCCAGTCGCCCCCAAATTCAATCCATGGTCGTCATTTCCGATCACTTTTGATCATCGAGACCACCCAACCAGTATCCGTCATGGCGGTTCGGCCGCATTGGTCCTCGGCCCAATCATTGACGGATTTCACCTAACACGAGTCCTAATGGACGGTGGTAGCAGCCTCAACCTGCTCTATCAAGACATAGTTCGGAAGATGGGCATTGACCCCTCATGAATCAAACCAACAATGACTACCTTCAAAGGAGTCATGCCAGGCGTCGAGGCCCGCTGTACGGGCTCAATCACGCTGGAAGTAGTCTCCGGTTCTCCGGGCAATTTCCGAAGCGAGGAGTTAATCTTCGACATCGTCCCATTCCGCAGCAGCTACCACGCACTGCTCGGACGAACAGCGTTTGCTAGATTCAACGTAGTGCCACACTACGCTTACCTCAAGCTCAAGATGCCCGGTCCACGCGGCGTCATAACAGTCAATGGCAACACAGAACGCTCCCTCCGAACAGAGGAGCACACCGCCGCCCTAGCAGCACAGGTACAGAGTGTCCTTCTCAAACAGCACCATAGTGCAGCTGCCAAGCCCCAGGACACCGTCAAGAGGTTCCGAACTACACTGTAATAGGATAGCAAGGCTCGTCAAGAGCTCAACTAGCAATTCGGCCTCCGTCCCTGTCCCGATGAAGCAGTGGCATTCGTACCACGCGTACATAATTACGCACTCGGAATTCCATGGACACCGACGGAGGCACAAGCTAACCCGGGATCTACAGTTCGGCTAGACCGACCCCGGACACACTTTTTCCTTTTGGTTCCAGGTTCCTTTTCCCGCGAGCCTGATCCCCAGCCCCTTCGAAGGATCGGCATACAAGGGGGGCATGCAGCATAGGTGCGTAGGGTACCCTCCATGCATCCTTCTTGACGGTATTTTTACTTATTGCCCAGGACCCGCACACTGCTCCTACTTGGTCCCGGCATGTTAAATAGTCCGGGTGCTTATCGCACTATTTGTATAAGATACGCCTTGACGTATCAATTCAGTTATAAAAAATAGATTTGCGGCCCAGTTTCTGTGGTTTTCGCTTCTTACTTCATTTTATTTCGATCTTCTTATCAGCTACATCGGTTCTCTTTTGTATGTTTCATATTTGCCAGGGGCTGCTTATCGCCCCATAACACGGCAACAAAGACCGAACACTTCTATTATACAAGTTCAGCACCACGCAATTAGCATTATATGCATTGGCTCCGAATCATGCCTTTGGTCAATAGTTGGGTTGCCCGGCTTCTGTGCTTGCTACCCTACGTTCCGCTCTATCGGCTAGGGTAGTAAAGGGAGAACTACTGCGATTGTGCCCTGGCCCTGACCGGATGAGCACCTCAGTAGAGAAAGCCAAAAACTGACTGTCATGATACGGCGAGAGCCAGTCAGCTGTTCGAGGGTTACAAAATCGTTGGAGATTTTTTCCGCGTCACGCGAAGGGTCGGCACTCCCCGATCAGATGCTGACAGCACCCTGGCTTGGACCAGGGGCTACGCACTTGCTTAATTATAAAACTCCTATGGCTAAGTGAGGGCGTTTAAGCCGTATGGTCTGATTGCCTTGTTCGTTGCGCTAAACAACTCCTTCAAGGACCATATAATTGGATCAAGATTGTTTAGATCCCATCCCGAACACCTCCGTACTAACTACGTGAGGGCAGAAGCCGACGACTGGCCAACACTCAGATTGCATATAACACGGCCGCACAGGAGGAAACAATTTAAAGCATAACGAAATTACATACAAAACAAGCCTTGTCTTTATAAATACAAGGCAAAGGACAACATGAATGTATTCATTCGAAAATAGTGTCCTTCGAAAATTGAGGTGCCACAAGTCGAGACCCTTCTATGACATCCGCAAAATATTTCTCGGGTGTGCGGTGCTCCTTGCCCTCCGGCGGCCCGTTGGCAACTTAAACAGCGTTCATCTTCGCCCACCACATCTTGCAGCGAGCGAAGGCCATACGGGCACCTTCAATACAGGTTGAACGCTTGATGACGTCCAGCCGCGGACAGGCTTCCATTTGGCGCCTCACGAGTCCGAAGTAGCTGCCGGGCATAGCTTCGGCTGGCCATAGCCAGATTGTCAAATCCTTCACGGCTTAGTTCAGCCACCCGGTGCAGCACCACTAGCTGCTTCAGCTGATCGGTGAAAGACACGGGACGCTCTGGCGCCGCATACTGCGCCCAGAATAGCCTCTCCGTAGAACCTCCTCCTTTGGCTCGGTAGAAATCTACAGCGTCCGATACGCTGCGTGGTAGATCCGCAAAAGCTCCTCGGGAACTCCGAACCAGGGTTTGTAAAAGGTACTGCCTCTCCGCATACTTGCTTTGCATCTTAAAAGCCTTACCGCCGTGATTTTCCTGGCTTCCTGGATCTTCTGAATGACGGCCTGGGCCTCATTCCGCGCGGTCTCCACGCCCTAACGAGCCTTGGTGAGTTCGGCCTCCTGAGCCGACGCATCATTCTCCAAGGCCTCACTTTTTTTTTCACTGCACCCTGGAGCTCCTGCTGAATTTCCTTGACACGGGCCTCCAGTTTCTTACGGGCGGCTTGCTGCTAGACAGCCTTCTCCTCGGCCTCGCCCAGGGCCTTCCTCAGGGCCTCGACCTCGGTCGCGGCCCCTGCATGCATTTCGACATTACAGTCAATACACAGCGTCTCCGCTTTCCGAACACGCGGCAAGACGTTACTTACCTTGCTTCTCCTACAGCCGCACTCTAACCTCGCCGAGCTCATTCTCGGTCCGCTCTAGCCTCTGCTTCAGTTCAGAGACTTCGGCAGCATGTGAGGTCGCGGCCAACAGTGATGCCTACTCATGCACACATATCACGTTAGTCTCCTACACTCGAGGATTGATCCTCGGTCCGGCTCCTCTTACCGAGCACCGGACAGTGTCTCAGGGGCTACTGACTATATGGGGTTTTTTCTCTGTTATTTACCTCGAAACCTGTCAATAGGTTGCTGCAGGCTTCGTTCAGTCCGCTCTCGGCGGACTAAACCTTCTCAATCACCACGCTCATAAGAACATGGTGCTCGTCCATAACGGAGGCGCCTCGTAGCGCCTCCATAAGGTTATCCGGCGCCCCTGGATGGACAGGGGCCACCGGCGGAAACGGTGCACCCCTCTTCTTCAAAGGGGGCTGCCTGCCCGACTCCGGAGCCATATGGGTCTCCGGAATTGTATCCGACTGAGGGCCAAGCTGGATGCGGCCCTCTTCGCCAGTTTCCATGGGGATCGTCTCCCCCATGTGTCCGGCAGTGGAGGCTTCGCCTCGTGGCGCCTCCCGGACAGCGTCCTGGGTTCCTCCCCGGCTCGGATCGGCCCTCTGGGACAGCGCCTCGGCGTCGTCCCCGGCCCCGGGGGAGTAAGCAGGCGGTGGCAACTGGCTCGCCATCTCCGACGGAGCCAAGGAACTTCCAGACGGGGATCATTGGGTTAGGTCGCGGGTTGGACTGCAATAGTACAGCTAATTACATCAAGACAATGGAGAGAAAAGGCTGGATGTGCGCATAAATAAGCCGTGTCACTTATGATGCGGCCTGGGGCTTTGTGCGGGGGCGTCGTTCCGGAATACTGTCAACGTCCCACGCAGTGTTGACCGCCGGAACGCCCTTCCCCTTTTTAGGCGCCTCCGCCTCCAGATGCGCCGGAGCCGCCCTCTTCTTCTTCCTCTCCTCAGGGGGAGGATTGTTTTCTTCTTCCTCCTCTCCCCCGTCATTGTCTTCAGGGACAGAGGAATGAGTTTCGTCGTCTTCGGACGCCGCGTCCGAAGTACCCTTACGACGGAGGCCGCTCTTGGCCCCCTTTACCTTCTTGGCCTTCTTCTCTGGCGCCTTATATGGCGCCGGTACTAGCATCTCCGCCAAGCGCGGGATGACTGGTTCCTCGGGCAGCGGAGCCGGACACTGGATCCGCTTCGCCCTCTCTGTCCAGTCCTGAAGGAGCAATAACAGAAGCTCAGACATCATCCTTGAAACAATTAGGTTGAAGACTCGTTCGAAATAACATACCTTGCTGGCGGGGTGTGTATAATCGTGACCACGGTTCGAATCCGTGGCCGGTGGTTTCTCATTGCCCTTGAAGAGCAATTTCCATGCGCCCTCGTGCGTAGTCTCGAAGAGCCTCACCAGGGTCCGGTGCTTCTTTGGATTGAACTCCCACAGCGGCCGGCTTCAGCGCTGGCATGGAAGGATCCGGCGAACTAACATCACCTGGATCACGTCAACCAGCTTGATGCTCTTGGTTACCATGCTCTGAACGCGCGTCTGCAGCCCTATCAGCTCGTCAGGAGAACACCAGTCCGGACTCTTCTCGACCCAGGAGGTGAGTCGCAGAGGAGCGCCGGAGCGGAATTCGGCAGCTGCGGCCCATGTGGTGCCGCGTGGTTCTGTGATGTAGAACCACTACTTCTTCCACTCCTTTACCGTATCCATGAAGGTGCCTTTGGGCCAATAGATGTTGGACAATTTGCTCACCATTTCCCCTCCGCACTCCGCGTGCTGGCCATCCACCACCTTCGGCTTCACGTTGAAGACTTTGAGCCACAGCCCAAAGTGGGGTTGGATGCGGAGGAAGGCCTCACACACGATGATAAATGCCGAGATGTTGAGGAAGGAATTCGGGGACAGATCATGGAAATCTACCCCGTGGTAATACATTAACCCGCGGACGAAGGGGTGGAGTGGAAACCCTAGCCCGCGGAAGAAATGGGGGAGGAATACCACCCTCTCTGTGGGCTCTGGCGTGGGGACGATCTGTCCCTCGGCCGGTAGGCGGTGGACAATCTCCTTCGCCAAATATCCGGCCGCCCGGAGCTCAATAATGTCCTCCTCCGTGACGGAGGAGACCATCCATTTGCCCTGACCAACGGATCCGGACATGGTTGCTGGAGTGGAAAGGATATGAAAACTTGGGCGCTAGAGCTCGAGATCGGGAAGGCGGAGACGGAGAGAAAGCGTGAGAAGAGGAAGAGGGGGTCCTTATCCTCTTATAAAGGCAATAGACATTAAACGCCTCCTCGCTCGCCTTAAGATCCGCCTATTCCCAAGGGGCTGTGTAAACGGCACGGTTGGGTTACCCATGCCCGCATTGATGAGAATCCCGCCATAAGGGGACACGATCTCTCCTTCGACAAGACGTGCCAATAGCAACCGCGTATTGAAACGTGGGACAAACGGTTTGAAATTACGACCGAACGGACGTGACGTCACATTGCAGAAAGTTGTCAGTGGATGGGACTCGTGTAAAATATATATATTCTCTCTGTGGTTGTGCATGGTGTTTAACAGGTCCGGATACAATCATCGCATACGAAGACTACCTTGGAGTTCGGAAGAAGGGGAACCCGCCTTGCAATGTCGAAGACAATCTGCGCGCCGGACTCCTTGTCATTGAAGCTAGGTTCAGGGGCTACTAAGGGAGTCCTTGACTAAGGGGTCCTCGGGCGTCTGGCCTGTTATCCATGGGCCAGACTGATGGGCTGTGAAGATACAAAGGCCGAAGAGAATACCCGTGTCCGGATTGGACTCTACTTGGCGTGGAAGGCAAGCTAGGCGACCTATTATGAAGATTCCCTCCTATGTAACCGACCTCATGTAACCCTAGATCTCTCTGGTGTCTATATAAACCAGAGAGCATAGTCCGGATAGGACAGATTCATTACCATATACTCATAGGCTAGACTCTAGGGTTTAGCCATTACGATCTCGTGGTAGATCAACTCTTGTAACACTCATATTCATCAAGATCAATCAAGCAGGAAGTAGGGTATTACCTCCATAGAGAGGGCTCGAACCTGGGTAAACATTGTGTCCCCCGTCTCCTGTTACCATCGATCCTAGACGCATAGTTCAGGACCCCCTACCCGAGATCCACCGGTTTTGACACCGACAATGGTTTAAGCTATGTGATGATATTGGATCATGGAACTACAACCGATTGAAATTGGAATTTCATCAGAAGTTTTATCCTATGCATCTGGTTCATCGTGATCTTAATTATATATACAATTTTTGGCCTCGCGAAGGAGAAAGTATCGCTCAAGCTTGGGGGAGGATTAAGTCAGTGTTATATTCATGCCCCAATCATGAGCTCTCAAGAGAAATTATTATTCAAAAAATTTATGCTCGGCTTTCTCTCGATAATCGCTCCATGCTCGATACTTCTTGTACTGGTTCTTTTATGATGAAGAATATTGAATTCAGATGGGATTTATTGGAAAGAGTTAAACGCAACTCTGAAGATTGGGAACTCGATGAAGGTAAGGAGTCAGGTATAACACCTAAGTTTGATTGTGTTAAATCTTTTATGGATACCGATGCTTTTCGTGAATTTAGCACTAAATATGGACTTGACTCTGAGATGGTAGCTTCTTTCTGTGAATCATTTGCTACTCATGTTGATCTCCCTAAGGAGAAGTGGTCTAAATATCATCCTCCCATTGAAGTAAAAGTAGTTGAACATATTAAAGTTGAAGAAACGACTATCATTTATAATGTTGATCCTATTGTTCCTACCACTTATATTGACAAACCACCTTTCCCTGTTAGAATAAAGGATCATGCTAAAGCTTCAACTGTGGTTCATAAGAGTAATGCTAGAACACCTACACCCTCTGAGCAAATTAAAGTTGAACCTAGTATTGCTATGGTTAAGGATCTCTTGGTCGATAATATTGATGGGCATGTTATTTACTTCTGTGATGAAGCTGCTAGAATTGCTCGACCCGATACTATAAATAAACATAGACCTGTTGTTGGCATGCCTGTTGTTTCTGTTAAAATAGGAGATCACTGTTATCATGGCTTATGTGATATGGGTGCTAGTGTCAATGCAATACCTTATACTTTATATGAAGAAATTATGCATGATATTGCACCTGCTGAGATAGAATATATTGATGTTACTATTAAGCTTGCCAATAGAGATACTATTTCACCAATTGGGATTGTTAGAGATGTTGAAGTCTTGTTTGGGACAATTAAATATCCTACTGATTTTCTTGTTCTTGCTTCCCCACGAGATGAATTTTGTCCCATTATATTTGGTAGACCCTTCTTGAATAATGTTAATGCTAAGATAGACTGCGAAAAGGATATTGTTACTGTTGGTTTAGGGGATATGTCTCATGATTTTAATTTTGCTAAATTTTGTAGACAGCCCCATGATAAAGAATTGCCTAGTAAAGATTAAATTATTGGTCTTGCTTCTATTGTCGTGCCTCCTAATGATCCTTTATAACAATATTTGCTAGACCATGAAAATGATATGTTTATGAATAAAAGAAGGGAAATAGATGAAGTATTCTTTAAACAGGGACCTATTTTGAAACACAACTTGCCTGTTGAAATTCTAGGGGATCCTCCTCCACCCAAGGGTGATCCCGTTTTTGAGCTTAAACCATTACCTGATACTCTTAAATATGCTTATCTTGATGAAAAGAAGATATATCATGTTATTATTAGTGCTAACCTTTCAGAGCAGGAAGAAGAGAAATTATTGAAAACTCTGAAGAAGCATCGTGCTGCTATTCGATATACTCTTGATGATCTTAAGGGCATTAGTCCCACTCTATGCCAGCACAAAATAAAATTGGAGAAAGACGCTAAACCGGTTGTTGATCACCAACGACGGTTAAATCCTAAGATGAAAGAAGTGGTAAGAAATGAAGTACTAAAGCTTCTGGAGGCAGGTATAATTTATCATGTTGCTGATAGTCAGTGGGTAAGTCATGTCCATTGTGTCCATAAGAAGGGAGGTATTACTGTTGTTCCTAATGATAAAGAAGAATTGATCCCACAAAGAATTGTTACAGGTTATAGAATGGTAATTGATTTCCGCAAATTAAATAAAGCTACTAGAAAGGATCATTACCCTTTACCTTTTATTGATCAAATGCTAGAAAGATTATCCAAACATACACATTTTTGCTTTCTAGACGGTTATTCTGGTTTCTCTCAAATACCTGTGTCGAAAGAGGATCAGGAAAAGACCACTTTTACTTGCCCTTTCGGTACCTTTGCTTATAGACGTATGCCTTTTGGTTTATGTAATGCACCTGCTACCTTTCAAAGATGTATGACAGGTTTTCATGTATGGAACTTCTTTTGATGATTGCTTAAGCAACCTTGATCGAGTTTTGCAGAGATGTGAAGAAACTAATCTTGTCATGAATTGGGAGAAGTGCCACTTTATGGTTAATGAAGGTATTGTCTTGGGGCATAAAATTTCTGAAAGAGGTATTGAAGTTGATAAAGCTAAAGTTGATGCTATTGAAAAGATTGTTGGGGATCGTTGCAGAAATTAAAAAAATTCTACGCATCACCAAGATCAATCTATGGAGTTTACTAGCAACGAGAGGGGAGTGCATCTTCATACCTTTGAAGATCGCGATGCGGAAGCGTTGCAAGAACGCGGTTGGAGGAGTCGTACACGTAGCGATTCAGATCGCGGTAGAATCCGATCCAAGCACCGAACAACGGTGCCTCCGCGTTCAACACACGTGCAGCCCGGTGACGTCTCCCGCGCCTTGATCCAGCAAGGAGGAGGGAGAGGTTGAGGAAGAAGGCTCCAACAGCAGCACGACGGCGTGGTGGTGGAGTGGCAGTTCTCCGGCAGGGCTTCGCCAAGCTCACGCGGAGGAGGAGAGGTGTTGGGGAGGGGAGGGGCTGCGCCTTGGATGTGGTGGTGCTGCCCTCCCACCCCCCTCTATTTATAGGGGCAAGGGAGAGGGGGCCGGCCCCCTCCAGATGGATCTAGAGGGGGGGCGGCGGCCAAGGGGGGGAGGCTTGCCCCCCAAGCCAAGGGGGGCGCCCCCTCCAGGGTTTCCCCCAACCCTAGGCGCATGGGCCCTAGGGGGTTTTGGCGCCCAGCCCACCTAGGGGCTGGTTCCCCTCTATATTCAGCCCATAGGGCCCTCCGGGGCAGGTGGACCCTCCCGGTGGACCCCTGGAACCCTTTCGGTGGTCCCGGTACAATACCGATATACCCCCGAACACTTCCGGCGACCGAATAAGGACTTCCCATATATAAATCTTCGTCTCCGGACCATTTCGGAACTCCTCGTGACGTCCGGGATCTCATTCGGGAGTCCGAACAACATTCGGTAATCACATACAAACCTTCCTTATAACCCTAGCGTCATCGAACCTTAAGTGTGTAGACCCTACGGGTTCGGGAATCATGCAGACATGACCGAGACACCTCTCTAGCCAATAACCAACAGCGGGATCTGGATACCCATGTTGGCTCCCACACGTTCCATGATGATCTCATCGGATGAACCACGATGTCGAGGATTCAAGCAATCCCGTATACAATTCCCTTTGTCAATCGGTTCGTTACTTGCCCGAGATTCGATCGTCGGTATCCCAATACCTCGTTCAATCTCGTTACCGGCAAGTCACTTTACTCGTTCCGTAATGCATGATCCCGTGACCAACTACTTGGTCACATTGAGCTCATAATGATGATGCATTACCGAGTGGGCCCAGAGATACCTCTCCGTCATACGGAGTGACAAATCCCAGTCTCGATCCGTGCCAACCCAACAGACACTTTTGGAGATACCTGTAGTGCACCTTTATAGCCAACCAGTTACGTTGTGATGTTTGGTACACCCAAAGCATTCCTACGGCATCCAGGAGTTGCACGATCTCATGGTCTAAGGAAATGATACTTGACATTAGAAAAGCTTTAGCAAACGAACTACATGATCTAGTGCTATGTTAAGGATTGGGTCTTGTCCATCACATCATTCTCTTAATGATGTGATCCCGTTATCAATGACATCCAATGTCCATGGTCAAGAAACCATAACCATCTATTGATCAACGAGCTAGTCAACTAGAGGCTCACTAGGGACATGTTGTGGTCTATGTATTCACACATGTATTATGATTTCCGGATAACACAATTATAGCATGAACAATAGACAATTATCATGAACAAGGAAATATAATAATAACCATTTTATTATTGCCTCTAGGGCATATTTCCAACAGTCTCCCACTTGCACTAGAGTCAATAATCTAGTTACATTGTGATGAATCGAACACCCATAGAGTTCTGGTGTTGATCATGTTTTGATCGTGGAAGAGGTTTAGTCAACGGGTCTGCGACATTCAGGTCTGTATGCACTTTACAAATATCTATGTCTCCATCTTGAACATTTTCACGAATGGAGTTGAAGCGACGCTTGATATGCCTGGTCTTCTTGTTAAACCTGGGCTCCTTGGCCAGGGCAATAGCTCCAGTGTTGTCACAGAAGAGAGTCATCGGGCCCGACGCATTGGGAATAACTCCTAGGTCGGTAATGAACTCCTTCATCCAGATTTCTTCATGCGCTGCCTCCGAGGCTGCCATGTACTCCGCTTCACATGTAGATCCCGCCACGACGCTTTGCTTGCAACTGCACCAGCTGACTGCCCCACCATTCAAAATATACACGTATCCGGTTTGTGACTTAGAGTCATCCAGATCTGTGTCGAAGCTAGCATCGACATAACCCTTTACGACGAGCTCTTCGTCACCTCCATAAACGAGAAACATATCCTTAGTCCTTTTCAGGTACTTCAGGATATTCTTGACCGCTGTCCAGTGTTCCATGCCGGGATTACTTTGGTACCTTCCTACCAAACTTACGGCAAGGTTTACATCAGGTCTGGTACACAGCATGGCATACATAATAGACCCTATGGCCGAGGCATAGGGGATGACACTCATCTTTTCTCTATCTTCTGCCGTGGTCGGGCATTGAGCCGTGCTCAGTCTCACACCTTGCAATACAGGCAAGAACCCCTTCTTGGACTGATCCATATTGAACTTCTTCAATATCTTATCAAGGTACGTGCTTTGTGAAAGACCAATGAGGCGTCTCGATCTATCTCTATAGATCTTGATGCCTAATATATAAGCAGCTTCTCCAAGGTCCTTCATTGAAAAACACTTATTCAAGTAGGCCTTTATGCTTTCCAAGAATTCTATATCATTTCCCATCAATAGTATGTCATCCACATATAATATGAGAAACGCTACAGAGCTCCCACTCACTTTCTTGTAAACACAGGCTTCTCCATAAGTCTGCGTAAACCCAAACGCTTTGATCATCTCATCAAAGCGAATGTTCCAACTCCGAGATGCTTGCACCAGCCTATAGATTGAGCGTTGGAGCTTGCACACCTTGTCAGCATTCTTAGGATCGACAAAACCTTCTGGCTGCATCATATACAATTCTTCCTTAAGGAAACCATTAAGGAATGCCGTTTTGACGTCCATTTGTCATATCTCATAATCATAGAACGCTGCAATTGCTAACATGATTCGGACGGACTTCAGCTTCGCTACGGGTGAGAAAGTCTCATCGTAGTCAACCCCTTGAACTTGTCGATAACCCTTAGCGACAAGCCGAGCCTTATAGATGGTCACATTACCATACGCGTCTATCTTCTTCTTAAAGATCCATTTATTTTCTATGTCTCGCCGATCATCGGGCAAGTCAGTCAAAGTCCATACTTCGTTTTCATACATGGATCCATGGCTTCTAGCCATTTGTCGGAATCCGGGCCCGCCATCGCTTCGTCATAGTTCGAAGGTTCACCGTTGTCTAACAACATGATTTCCAGGACAGGGTTGCCGTACCACTCTGGTGCGGAACGTGTCCTTGTGGACCTACGAAGTTCAGTGGTAACTTGATCATGATCGTCATCATTAACCTCCTCTCTAGTCGGTGCAGGCACCACAGAAACATTTTCTTGTGCTGCGCTACTCTCTGGTTTGAGAAGAGTCATCTCATCAAGTTCCACTTTCCTCCCACTTACTTCTTTCAAGAGAAACTCTTTCTCCAGAAAGGACCCGTTCTTGGAAACGAAGATCTTGCCTTCGGATCTGAGGTAGAAGGTATACCCAATGGTTTCCTTCGGGTATCCTATGAAGACGCATTTTTCCGACTTGGGTTCGAGCTTTTCAGGTTGAAGTTTCTTGACATAAGCATCGCATCCCCAAACTTTTAGAAATGACAGCTTAGGTTTCTTCCCAAACCATAATTCATACGGTGTTGTCTCAACGGATTTCGACGGAGCCCTATTTAAAGTGAATGCGGCAGTCTCTAAAGCATATCCCCAAAATGATAGCGGTAGGTCGGTAAGAGACATCATAAATCACACCATGTCCAACAGAGTGCGATTACGACGTTCGGACACACCATTACGCTGAGGTGTTCCAGGCGGCGTGAGTTGTGAAACAATTCCACATTTCCTTAAGTGCGTGCCAAATTCATGACTCAAATATTCTCTCCCGCGATCTGATCGTAAGAACTTTATTTTCCTGTCACGTTGATTCTCAACCTCACTCTGAAATTCCTTGAACTTTTAAAAAGTCTCAGACTTGTGTTTCATTAAGTAGACATACCCATATCTACTTAAGTCATCAGTGAGGGTGAGAACATAACGATAACCACCGCGAGCCTCAACGCTCATTGGACCGCACACATCAGTATGTATGATTTCCAATAAGTTGGTTGCTCGCTCCATTGTTTCGAAGAACGGAGTCTTGGTCATTCTGCCCATGAGGCATGGTTCGCACGTGTCAAATGATTCATAATCAAGAGACTCCAAAAGTCCATCTGCATGGAGTTTCTTCATGCGTTTGACACCAATGTGACCAAGACGGCAGTGCCACAAGTATGTGGGACTATCATTATCAACCTTACATCTTTTGGTATTCACACTATGAATATGTGTAACATCACGTTCGAGATTCAATAAGAATAAACCATTGACCAGCGGGGCATGACCATAAAACATATCTCTCATATAAATAGAACAACCATTATTCTCAAATTTAAATGAGTAGCCATCTCGCATTAAACGAGATCCAGATACAATGTTCATGCTCAAAGTTGGCACTAAATAAAAATTATTGAGGTTTAAAACTAATCCCGTAGGTAAATGTAGAGGTAGCGTGCCGACGGCGATCACATCGACCTTGGAACCATTCCCGACGCGCATCGTCACCTCGTCCTTCGCCAGTCTCCGCTTATTCCGCAGCTCCTGTTTTGAGTTACAAATATGAGCAACCGCACCAGTATCAAATACCCAGGAGCTACTACGAGTACTGGTAAGTTACACATCAATAACATGTATATCACATATACCTTTGGTGTTGTCGGCCTTCTTGTCCGCTAAGTACTTGGGGCAGTTCCGCTTCCAGTGACCGTTTCCCTTGCAATAAAAGCACTCAGTCTCAGGCTTGGGTCCATTCTTTGTCTTCTTCCCGTCAGCTTGCTTACCGGGCGTGGCAACTCCCTGCCGTCTTTCTTGAAGCTCCTTTTACCCTTGCCTTTCTTGAACTTAGTGGTTTTATTCACCATCAACACTTGATGTTCCTTTTTGATCTCCACCTCCGCTGATTTCAGCATCGAATATACCTCAGGAATGGTTTTCTCCATCCCCTGCATATTGAAGTTCATCACAAAGCTCTTGTAGCTAGGTGGAAGCAACTGAAGGATTCTGTCAACGACCGCATCATCCGGGAGATTAACTCCCAGCTGAGACAAGAGGTTGTGCAACCCAGACATTTTGAGTATGTGTTCGCTGGCGGAACTATTCTCCTCCATCTTACAACTGTAGAACTTGTCGGAGACTTCATATCTCTCGACCCGGGCATGAGCTTGGAAAACCATTTTCAGCTCTTGGAACATCTCATATGCTCCGTGCTGCTCGAAACGCTTTTGGAGCCCCGGTTCTCAGCTGTAAAGCATGCCGCACTGAACCAGGGAGTAATCATCAACACGTGTTTGCCAGGCGCTCATAACGTCTTGGTTTGCTGGGACGGGTGCTTCACCTAGCGGTGCTTCCAGGACATATGCTTTCTTAGCAGCTATGAGGATGATCCTCAAGTTCCGGACCCAGTTCGTATAGTTGCTACCATCGTCTTTCAGCTTGGTTTTCTCTAGGAACGCGTTGAAGTTGAGGTTGACATTAGCGTGGGCCATTTGATCTACAAGACATATTGTAAAAGTTTTAGACTAAGTTCATGATAATTAAGTTCATCTAATCAAATTATTAATGAACTCCCACTCAGACAGACATCCCTCTAGTCATCTAAGTGATACATGGTCCGAGTCAACTAGGCCGTGTCCGATCATCACGTGATACGGACTAGTCATCATCGGTGAACATCTTCATGTTGATCGTATCTGCTATACGACTCATGCTCGGCCTTTCGGTCTCTTGTGTTCCGAGGCCATGTCTGTACATGCTAGGCTCATCAAGTCAACCTAAGTGTATTGCGTGTGTAAATCTGGCTCACACCCGTTGTATGCGAACGTTAGAACCTATCACACCCGATCATCACGTGGTGCTTCGGAACAACGAACCTTCGCAACGATGCACAGTTAGGGGGAACACTTTCTTGAAATTTTAGCGAGGGATCATCTTATTTATGCCACCGTCGTTCTAAGCAAATAAGATGTAAAACATGATAAACATCACATGCAATCAAATAGTGACATGATATGGCCAATATCATTTTGCTCCTTTTGATCTCCATCTTCGGGGCGCCATGATCATCTTCGTCACCGGCATGACACCATGATCTCCATCATCATGATCTCCATCATCGTGTCTTCATGAAGTTGTCTCGCCAACTATTACTTCTACTACTATGGCTAACGGTTAGCAATAAAGTAAAGTAATTACATGACGTTCCAGTTGACACGCAGGTCATAAATAAATTAAGACAGCTCCTATGGCTCCTGCCGGTTGTCATACTCATCGACATGCAAGTCGTGATTCCTATTACAAGAACATGATCAATCTCATACATCACATATATCATTCATCACATCCTTCTGGCCATATCACATCACATGACACTTGCTGCAAAAACAAGTTAGACGTCCTCTAATTGTTGTTGCAAATTTTTACGTGGCTGCTATAGGTTTCTAGCAAGAATGTTTCTTACCTACGCCAAAACCACAACGTGATATGCCAATTTATATTTACCCTTCATAAGGACCCTTTTCATCGAATCCGATCCGACTAAAGTGGGAGAGACAGACACCCGCTAGCCACCTTATGCAACTAGTGCATGTCAGTCGGTGGAACCTGTCTCACATAAGCGTACGTGTAAAGTCGGTCCGGGCCGCTTCATCCCACGATGCCGCCGAATCAAGATAAGACTAGTAACGGCAAGTAAATTGACAAAATCGACGCCCACAACAACTTGTGTCCTACTCGTGCATAGAAACTACGCATAGACCTAGCTCATGATGCCACTGTTGGGGATCGTTGCAGAAATTAAAAAAATTCTACGCATCACCCAGATCAATCTATGGAGTTTACTAGCAACGAGAGGGGAGTGCATCTTCATACCTTTGAAGATCGTGATGCGGAAGCGTTGCAAGAACGCGGTTGGAGGAGTCGTACACCTAGCGATTCAGATCGTGGCAGAATCCGATCCAAGCACCGAACAACGGTGCCTCCGCGTTCAACACACGTGCAGCCCGGTGACGACTCCCATGCCTTCATCCAGCAAGCAGGAGGGAGAGGTTGAGGAAGAAGGCTCCAACAGCAGCACAACGGCGTGGTGGTGGTGGAGTGGCAGTTCTCCGGCAGGGCTTCGCCAAGCTCACGCGGAGGAGGAGAAGTGTTGAGGAGGGGAGGGGCTGCGCCTTGGATGTGGTGGTGCTGCCCTCCCACCCCCCTCTATTTATAGGGGCAAGGGAGAGGGGGCCGGCCCCCTTCAGATGGATCTAGAGGGGGACGGCGGCCAAGGGGGGAGGCTTGCCCCCCAAGCCAAGGGGGGCGCCCCCTCCAGGGTTTCCCCCAACCCTAGGCGCATGGGCCCTAGGGGGGTTTTGGCGCCCAGCCCACCTAGGGGCTGGTTCCCCTCTATATTCAGCCCATAGGGCCCTCCGGGGCAGGTAGACCCTCCCGGTGGACCCCCGGAACCCTTTCGGTGGTCCCGGTACAATACCGATATACCCCCGAACACTTCCGGCGACCGAATAAGGACTTCCCATATATAAATCTTCGTCTCCGGACCATTCCGGAACTCCTTGTGACGTCCGGGATCTCATCCGGGACTCTGAAAAACATTCGTCACATACAAACCTTCCTTATAACCCTAGCGTCATCGAACCTTAAGTGTGTAGACCCTACGGGTTCGGGAATCATGCAGACCTAACCGAGACACCTCTCTAGCCAATAACCAACAGTGGGATCTGGATACCCATGTTGGCTCCCACACATTCCACGATGATCTCATCGGATGAACCATGATGTCGAGGATTCAAGCAATCCCGTATACAATTCCCTTTGTCAATCGGTACGTTACTTGCCCGAGATTCGATCGTCGGTATCCCAATACCTCGTTCAATCTCGTTACCAGCAAGTCACTGTACTCGTTCCGTAATGCATGATCCCGTGACCAACTACTTGGTCACATTGAGCTCATTATGATGATGCATTACCGAGTGGGCCCAGAGATACCTCTCCATCATACGGAGTGACAAATCCCAGTCTCGATCCGTGCCAGCCCAACAGACACTTTCGGAGATACCTGTAGTGCACCTTTATAGCCAACCAGTTACGTTGTGACGTTTGGTACACCCAAAGCATTCGTACGGCATCCGGGAGTTGCACGATCTCATGGTCTAAGGAAATGATACTTGACATTAGAAAAGCTTTAGCAAACGAACTACACGATCTAGTGCTATGCTTAGGATTGGGTCTTGTCCATCACATCATTCTCCTAATGATTTGATCTCGTTATCAACGACATCCAATGTCGATGGTCAGGAAATCGTAACCATCTATTGATCAACGAGCTAGTCAACTAGAGGCTCACTAGGGACATGTTGTGGTCTATGTATTCACACATGTATTACGATTTTCGGATAACACAATTATAGCATGAACAATAGACAATTATCATGAACAAGGAAATATAATAATAACCATTTTATTATTGCCTCTAGGGCATATTTCCAACAAAGATGTCGTGTCCTAAGGACATTAATGGTATAAGAAGTTTCCTTGGTCATGCCGGTTTTTATAGGAGGTTCATTAAAGACTTCTCAAAAAAATTAGGCCTCTGACTAATCTCTTACAAAAAGATGTTCCTTTTGTCTTTGATGATGATTGTGTAGAAGCATTTGAAATACTTAAGAAAGCCTTGATTTCTGCACCTATTGTTCAGCCACCTGATTGGAATTTACCCTTTGAAATTATGTGTGATGCTAGTGATTATGCTGTAGGTGTTGTTCTAGGACAAAGAATTGATAAGAAATTAAATGTTATCCAATATGCTAGTAAAACTCTAGACAGTGCCCAGAGAAATTGTGCTACTACTGAAAAAGAATTTTTAGCAGTTGTATTTGCTTGTGATAAGTTCAGACCTTATATTGTTGATTCTAAAGTAACTATTCACACTGATCATGCTGCTATTAAATACCTTATGGAAAAGAAAGATGCTAAACCTAGACTTATTAGATGGGTTCTCTTGCTACAAGAATTTGATTTGCATATTATTGATAGGAAGGGAGCTGAGAACCCCGTTCCAGACAACTTGTCTAGGTTAGAAAATGTTCTTGATGACCCACTCCCTATTGATGATACTTTTCTTGATGAACAATTAGCTTTCATAAATGCTTCTCGTACTGATCCATGGTATGCTGATTATGCTAATTACATTGTTGCTAAATTTATACCACCTAGTTTCACATACCAGCAAAAGAAAAGGTTCTTCTATGATTTGAGACATTACTTCTGGGATGACCCACACCTTTATAAAGAAGGAGTAGATGGTGTTATTATACGTTGTGTGCCTGAGCATGAACAGGAACAGATCCTACGCAAGTGTCACTCTGAGGCTTATGTAGGACACCACACTGGAGATAGAACTGCACATAAGGTATTGCAATCCGGTTTTTATTGGCCTACTCTTTTCAAAGATGTCTATAAGTTTGTCTTGTCTTGTGATGAATGTCAAAGAATTGGTAATATTAGTAGACGTCAAGAAATGCCTATGAACTATTCACTTGTTATTGAACCATTTGATGTTTGGGGCTTTGATTATATGGGACCGTTTCCTTCCTCTAATGGGTATACACATATTTTAGTTGTTGTTGATTACGTTACTAAGTGGGTAGAAGCTATTCCAACTAGTAGTGTTGATCATAACACCTCTATTAAGATGCTTAAAGAAGTTATTTTTCCGAGGTTTGGAGTCCCTAGATACTTAATGACCGATGGTGGTTCACATTTTATTCATGGTGCTTTTCGTAAAATGCTTGCTAAGTATGGTGTTAATCATAGAATTGCATCTCCATACCACCCACGGTCTAGTGGTCAAGTAGAACTGAGTAATAGAGAGATTAAATTAATTTTGCAAAAGACTGTTAATAGATCTAGCAAGAATTGGTCCAAGAAACTTGATGATGCATTATGGGCCTATAGAACTGCATATAAAAATCCTATGGGTATGTCTCCGTATAAAATGGTTTATGGAAAAGCATGTCACTTACCTCTCGAACTAGAATATAAGGCATATTGGGCCATTAAAGAGCTCAACTATGATTTCAAACTTGCCGGTGAGAAGAGACTATTTGACATTAGCTCACTTGATGAGTGGAGAAGGCCTATGAGAATGCCAAACTGTTTAAAGAAAATGTTAAAACATAGCATGACAAAAGGATACAAAAGCGTGAGTTTAATGTAGGTGATTATGTTTTGTTATACAACTCTCGTTTAAGATTTTTTGCAGGGAAACTCCTCTCTAAATGGTAAGGTCCTTACGTTATCGAGGAGGTCTATCGTTCCGGTGGCATAAAAATCAACAATTTCGAAGGAACAAATCCGAAGGTGGTGAACGGTCAAAGAATCAAACATTATATCTCAGGTAATCCATAAATGTTGAAACCAAAGTTATTGACACCGTAACCCCGGAGGAGTACATAAGGGACACTTTCCAGAATGTTTCAGACTCCGAAAAGGAATAGGTATGTGGTACGGTAAGTAAACCGACTCCAAAACAGTTCTAATAGCAGTTATTCTCCATTTTGGAATATTTAAAAAAATAGGAAAATAAGAAGTAGTCCAAAAGGGACACGAGGCATCCATGAGGGTGGAGGGCGCGCCCTACCCCCCTGGGCGCGCCCCCTGCCTTGTGGGCACCTCGTGTGCCCTCCGGACTCTGTTTTCTTGCACGATACTTCTTTTGGTCGGTAAAAATTCATTATATAATCTCCCGAAGGTTTTGACCATGGTACCACGACAAAATCCTTTGCTTTTGTTTTGAGCTATTTTTCTGACAGATCTAGATCACCATGACGTCTTCAAGTGCCCCCATGGACAAATTTTTCGAGAAGGTCATCAACCACTACCTCGCGGAGGTGCTGCAACACCCTCAAACCATTGAGATGCGCGAGGGGGTGCTGCACATCCGCGATGTTGAGGGACCAAGGAGGACCGGAAGCGTGGAGACAAGACTCCAAGCAATGGAGCAACAATTTTTCAAGTGCCAGGGGATGGTGGAACGCGGACTCAAGGCCAGTCACATGATGATCATGGAGTTCACCAACAACCACAAGCTGGATGCCAAGAACATTGGGGAGACCATCTTCAAGCTTCATGAGAAAATCGAGCACCTCCAAGCCAAGATCTATGACCTGCAAAACCAAAACTGTGAGTATGAATATAGATTCAAGCGGATGAGTTTGGCTGCAGATTTGAGGATCCCGGAGACTCGATCATCCTTCTATGATGGTGAGCCTATGCCTTGGAAGATGGACGACGAGCCTACATCATCAACAACTCCATCATCACCACCTCCGAAGAAAGAGACATAAATACATGGGTACGGGCACTCCCCTTGGCAACTGCCAAGCCTGGGGGAGGTGCCCCGGTATCGTATCACCATCACACTTCTATCTTTACCATTTTTCTTAGTTCGATCCTTTTGGTTATATCTTGATCTAGTAGAATAAAGTTTAGTATGATCTAGCTTTGATTTTTTGTGTTGATCCTTATCTATGTAATCGAGTACGTGAGCTATATATAATAAAGATTAGTCTTGAGTCGAGGGCTTGGTTATCTTACTATGATCTTGAGGGGATAAAATAAAAAAAGAAAGAATAAAAAGAAATAAAGAGATCATATTGATCTTACGGAGAGTAATGACTTCACATATAAACAGTATGATGAATAAAAGTTGTTGAGAGTTGACAAACATAGTTTTGGTCATCGTTGCAATTAATAGGAAGTAATAAAGAAAGAGAGGTTTTCACATATAAATATACTATCTTGGACATCTTTTATGATTGTGAGCACTCATTAAAATATGACATGCTAAAAAAGTTGATGTTGGACAAGGAAGACAACGTAATGGGTTATGTTTTCTTATATCCGAAATAAATTATATTGTCATGGATCATCCAACATGTTGAGCTTGCCTTTCCCCCTCATGCTAGCCAAATTCTTTGCACCAAGTAGAGGTACTACTTGTGCTTCCAAATATCCTTAAACCCAGTTTTGCTGTGAGAGCCCACCATATCTACCTATGGATTGAATAAGATCCTTCAAGTAAGTTGTCATTGTTGCAAGCAATAAAAATTGCTCTCTAAATATGTATGATCTATTAGTGTGGAGAAAATAAGCTTTATACGAGCTTGTGATATGGAAGAAATAAAAGCGACGGACTGCATAATAAAGGTCCCTATCACAAATGGCAATATAAAGTGATGTTCTTTTGCATTAAGATTTTGTGCATCCAACCATAAAAGCACATGACAACCTCTGCTTCCCTCTGTGAAGGGCCTATCTTTTATTTTCGTCTTATACCTTATACAAGAGTCATGGTGATCTTCACCTTTCCTTTTTACACTTTATCCTTTGGCAAGCACTATGTGTTGGAAAGATCCTCATATATATATCCAATTGGATGTGGGTTTTCATAAAGCATTATTGTTGACGTTACCCTTGAGGTAAAAGGTTGGGAGGCAAAACTATAAGCCCCTATCTTTCTCTATGTCCGATTAAAACTTCATACCCATAAGTACTGCGTGAGTGTTAGCAATTGTGAAAGACTAAATGATAGTTGAGTATATGGACTTGCTGAAAAGCTCTTATATTGACTCTTTCCGATGTTCTGATAAATTGCAATTGCTTCAATGACTGAGATTATAGTTTGCTAGTTTTTCAATGAAGTTTCTGATTCATACTTTACATTGTGAATAGATTGTTACTTCAGTATAAGAAATCATATGAATATATATATATATATATATGTTGCTATTCTAAGAATGATCATGATGCCCTCATGTCCTTATTTTATTTTATCAACACCTCTATCTCTAAACATATGGACATATTTTTTGATATCGGCTTCCGCTTGAGGACAAGCGAGGTCTAAGCTTGGGGGAGTTGATACGTCCATGTTGCATCATGCTTTTATATCGATATTTATTGCATTATGGGCTGTTATTACACATTATGTCACAATACTTATGCCTTTTCTCTCTTATTTTACAAGGTTTACATGAAGAGGGAGAATGCCGGCAGCTGGAATCCTGGGCTGGAAAAGGAGCAAATATTAGAGACCTATTCTGCACAACTCCAAAAGTCTTGAAACTCCACGAAAGTCAGTTTTGGAATATATTAAAAATATTGGGCGAAGAAAGCACCAGAGGGGGGCCACCCACTGTCCACGAGGGTGGAGGGCGCGCCCCCTGCCTCGTGGGCCACCTGGAAGCCCGCCGATGCCCATCTTATGGTATAAGGTGTCTTTTGCCCTGGAAAAAATCACAAGGAAGCTTTCGGGACGAAGCGCCGCCGTCTCGAGGCAGAACCTTGGCGGAACCAATCTAGGGCTCCGGCCGAGCTGTTCTGTCGGGGAAACATCCCTCCGGGAGGGGGAAATCATCACCATCATCATCACCATCGATCCTCTCATCGGGAGGGGGTCAATCTCCATCAACATCTTCACAAGCACCATCTCCTCTCAAACCCTAGTTCATCTCTTGTATCCGATCTTTGTCTCAAAACCTCAGATTGGTACCTGTGGGTTGCCAGTAGTGTTGATTACTCCTTGTAGTTGATGCTAGTTGGTTTATTCGGTGGAAGATTATATGTTCACATCCTTTATGCACATTAATACCCCCTGATTATGAACATGAATATGATTTGTGAGTAATTACGTTTGTTCCTGAGGGCATTGGAGAAGTCTTGTTATAAGTAGTCATGTGAATTTGGTATTCATTCGATATTTTGATGAGATGTATGTTGTCTTTCCTCTAGTGGTGTTATGTGAACGTAGAATACATGACACTTCACCATTGTTTGGGCCTAGGGGAAGGCATTGGGAAGTAATAAGTAGATGATGGGTTGCTAGAGTGATAGAAGCTTAAACCCTAGTTTATGCGTTGCTTCGTAAGGGGCTGATTTGGATCCATATGTTTCATGCTATGGTTAGGTTTACCTTAATTCTTCTTTCGTAGTTGTGGATGCTTGCGAGGGGGGTTAATCATAAGTGGGATGCTTGTCCAAGGAAGGGCAGTACCCAAGCACCGGTCCACCCACATATCAAATTATCAAAGTAACGAACGTGAATCATATGAGCATGATGAAAACTAGCTTGACGATAATTCCCATGTGTCCTCGGGAGCGCTTTCCTTTATATAAGAGTTTGTCCAGGCTTGTCCTTTGCTACAAAAAGGATTGGGCCACCTTGCTGCACCTTGTTTCCTTTTGTTACTTGTTACCCGTTACGAATTACCTTATCACAAAACTATCTGTTACCGATAATTTCAGTGCAGAGAATACCTTACTGAAAACTGCTTGTCATTTCCTTCTGCTCCTCGTTGGGTTCGGCACTCTTACTTATCAAAAGGACAACGATAGATCCCCTATACTTGTGATTCATCACTCAAAGTCAAACTATGTAAACTTTGACAAAGTTTATAGACAGAAATAATAACACATACGATAACAAATCAGTACCATTAGATTCATTATTGAATATACTTTCACATCATATAGATTTGCTATTGTAAATGTTCATATTTTTTCTATAAATTTGGTCAAATTTTATGAAGTTTGACTTCACTCAAACCTAATATCCAGTGCAAATAAAAACAGAGGGAGTATCTTACTCCGTGACCAAGACGGAAGGGAGAACGAGACAAGTTATTGTTTATTTGAGCCGTTCAAGTATAATCATGTGGCGTTACTTATTTCTCATTCCTCTCCAACCCTCTTCTCCATCGATCATGCCGCCCTCCGGTTGAGTCCATCATCCCGCATGCCTCAGTTGAACATTCCGCCGAGTATCATTCGCATGTGGACCTAGACCATGCTTGTATTTCCAATGTTGTAATTTGTCCGACATGCATACAGACAAACGGTTCGTTTAAAGTTTCACTTTGCCTCCACTACATGTTGCTTCCCATCTTAGTTTTGACATCCCATTCAGTTCATGCCCCGACACATCTTGACGAGATCGATTGATGTTGAGAGATCAAGTGTGTGTCGTGCAAGGAGATAAAGGTTTGGTGTGTTTCTATGATAGAAATGACCCGGGGGATCTGTGGGGATCGGAGGGTGAAACGTCTCCAACGCATCTATAATTTACGAAGTATTCATTCTATTATATTATCTGTTTTGGATGTTTATGGGCTTTACTAAACACTTTTATATTATTTTTGGGACTAACCTATTAACCGGAGGCCTAGCCCAAATTGTTGTTTTCTTGCCTATTTCAGTGTTTCGAAGAAAAGGAATATCAAACGGAGTCCAAACGGAATGAAACCTTCGGGAGAGTTATTTTTGGAAAGGAAGCAATCCAGGAGACTTGGAGTAGACATCAGGGAAGCTTCGAGAAAGCCACGAGGCAGGGAGGCGTGCCTACCCCCTGGGCGTGCCCCCCACCCTCCTGGGCCCCTCGTGGCTCCCCTGACCGACTTCTTTCGCCTGTATATGTCCATATACACTAAAAACATCGAGGAACACAATAGATCGGGAGTTTCGCCGCCGCAAGCCTCTGTAGCCACCAAAAACCAATCGGGGCCCTGTTCTGGCACCCTGCCGGAGGGGGGATCCCTCGCCGGTGGCCATCTTCATCATCCCGGCGCTCTCCATGACGAGGAGGGAGTAGTTCACCCTCGGAGCTGAGGGTATGTACCAGTAGCTATGTGTTTGATCTCTCTCTCTCTCTCTCTCTCGTGTTCTTGAGGTGGTACGATCTTGATGTATCGCGAGCTTTGCTATTATAGTTGGATCTTATAATGTTTCTCCCCCTCTACTCTCTTGTAATGGATTGAGTTTTCCCTTTGAAGTGATCTTATCAGATTGAGTCTTTAAGGATTTGAGAACACTTGATGTATGTCTTGCATGTGCTTATCTGTGGTGACAATGGGATATCACGTGATCCACTTGATGTATGTTTTGGTGATCAACTTGCGGGTTCAGTGACCTTGTGAACTTATGCATAGGGGTTGGCACACGTTTTCGTCTTGATCTCCGGTAGAAACTTTGGGGCACTCTTTGAAGTTCTTTGTGTTGGTTGATAGATGAATCTGAGATTGTGTGATGCATATCGTATAATCATACCCACGGATACTTGAGGTGACATTGGAGTATCTAGGTGACATTAGGGTTTTGGTTGATTTGTGTCTTAAGGTGTTATTCTAGTACGAACTCTATGATAGATCGAACGGAAAGAATAGCTTCATGGTATTTTACTACGGACTCTTGAATAGATCGATCAGAAAGGATAACTTTGAGGTGGTTTCGTACCCTACCATAATATCTTCGTTTGTTCTCCACTATTAGTGACTTTGGAATGACTCTTTGTTGCATGTTGAGGGATAGTTATATGATCCAATTATGTTATTGTTGTTGAGAGAACTTGCACTAGTGAAAGTATGAACCCTAGGCCTTGTTTCCTAGCCTTGCAATACCATTTACGCTCACTTTTATCGCTTGTTACCTTGCTGTTTTTATATTTTCAGATTACAAATACTCATATCTATCATCCATATTGCACTTGTATCACCATCTCTTCGCTGAACTAGTGCACCTATACAATTTACCATTGTATTGGGTGTGTTGGGGACACAAGAGACTCTTTGTTATTTGGTTGCAGGGTTGTTTGAGAGAGACCATCTTCATCCTACGCCTCCCACGAATTGATAAACCTTAGGTCATCCACTTGAGGGAAATTTGCTACTGTCCTACAAACCTCTACAAGAAGAAGGTTGTGTAGTAGACATCAAGCTCTTTCCTGGCGCCGTTGCCGGGGAGGTGAGTGCTTGAAGGTATATCTTTAGATCTTGCAATCGAATCTTTTTGTTTCTTGTTTTATCACTAGTTTAGTCTATCAAAGAAATCTACAAAAAATGGAATTAAGGGTGCCTCATATGCTTCATCTTTTTAATGTCTTTCATGAAAATGATGGGATGGAAAATTGTGATCAAGTACTAGAAGAAGAATTACATAGAATGCTAGGCATAAAATATGTGAATGATGAGCATGATTGCAATGTTGTTAGTATAAATTCTTTGAATACCCACGATGCTAATGATATGCAAAGCCACAAGCTTGGGGATGCTATGTTTGATGAAGATGATATGTTTAGTCCCCCAAGTTTTGATGAGCAAATTTATTATGATGAAAGCATGCCTCCTATTTATGATGATTATTGTGATGACACGTATTCTATAAAGAATAAAGATAACCATGAAACTTTTCATCATGATTTTAATTTTCAATTGGATTATGCTTCACATGTTAGTTATTTTGTTGAGTTTGCTCCCACTACTATTCATGAGAAGAAATTTGCTTATGTGCAGAGTAATAAAATTTCTATGCTTGTGCATCATGAAAATAATGCTTTATGTGCTGGTTATATTGTTGAATTCATTCATGATGCTACTGAAAATTATTATGAGGGAGGAACATATGCTTGTAGGAATTGCAATAATATCAAGTTTCCTCTCTATGTGCTTAAAGTTTTAAAGTTATGCTTGTTTTGCCTTCCTATGCTAGTTGATTATTGTTCCCATAAGTTGTTTGCTCACAAAATCCCTATGCATAGGAAGTGGGTTAGACTTAAATGTGCTAGTCATATTCTTCATGATGCTCTCTTTGTGTTTCAATTCTTACCTTTTATACGAGCATCATTGAAATCATCATGCCTAGCTAGAAAGGCATTAAAGAAAAGCGCTTGTTGGGAGACAACCCAATATTTACCCCTACTGTTTTTTGTGTGTTCACATGATTAAGCTACTGTAGTAATCATGTTTTATAGCTTTTGTTTCAATAAAGTGCCAAGTAGAACCTTTGGGAAGACTTGCGTGGAAGTTAAGGTGATCTTGCTGTAAAAAACAGTCGGAAAAAAACAATTTCAAGTATATTTCCCTTCTCCATTCTCTGCTCGGATGCTTTCAAAATATCTTTCTGATAATAATAATCAAGAAGGTAGCGTACTGCTTTTATGAGTTCCACTGGCGTGAAACTCCGAAGGGAGAGCCCGGAGGGAGCTTATTCATTCCTTTCGTGGCTTGCAACTTTGCGCTCACGAGTTTAGATGTCACTTTTTACAGAAGAGTGATTTTAAGTTGATTCTTTTTTCAGAAGATTAATAGACAAATTCCTCAGGTCCACCGATTTATTTCAGAATTTTTGGAGTTCCATAAGTATACGTTTGATACAGATTACTACAGACTGTTCTGTTTTTGACAGATTCTGTTTTCTATGTGTTGTTTGCTTATTTTGATGAATCAATGAGTAGTATCGGAGGGTATGAACCATAGAGAAGTTAGAATACAGTATATATTACACCAATATGAATTTATAATGAGTTCACAACAGTACCTAAGTGGTGATTTATTTTCTTATACTAACGGCGCTTACGAGTTTTCTGTTGAGTTTTGTGTTGTGAAGTTTTCAAGTTTTGGGTAAAGATTCGATGGACTATGGAATAAGGAGTGACAAGAGCCTAAGATTGGGGATTCCCAAGGCACCCCAAGGTAATATTCAAGGACAACCAAAATCCTAAGCTTGGGGATGCCCCGGAAGGCATCCCCTCTTTCGTCTTCGTTCATCGGTAACTTTACTTGGAGCTATATTTTTATTCACCACATGATATGTGTTTTGCTTGGAGCGTCATTTTATTTTGTTAGTGTTTGCTTGATGTTATTTAGAATAATGTTTTGCATCTCTATTTTCAATAAAAATGTCAAGGATAGCCTTTACCATGCTTATTTTGCAAGTATACATGTTGTTGTTTCAAAACAGAAAGTTTACCGCTGTTGCAAAAATTCCCTAGAAAAGTCAGAATATGATAAAATGTTGAAACTTTTTTCATAATGATACCTGATAAATTTTCTACAGTGTGGTAGAATTTCATAATTTTTGGAGTTAGGGAAGTATGATGAATCTTGCATTCTTTACAGACTGTACTGTTTTGGCAGATTGCTGTTATGTTTGCATTGTTTGCATATGCTTGCTTGTTTAATGATTCTATTTGAGGATAGGAGTATTAAATATGCAGAGGCATTTAGTATGCAATGTTGAATAATAATTTTAGTGATTTGTTACAGTAGAAAATGATAAGGTTTTTGCATTGGTTTATACTAACTTATCTCACGAGTTTTTGTTGAGTTTGGTGTGGATGAAGCTTTTGAGATTTAGGAAACCGTGATATGAGAGGAATTAAGGAGACGCAAAATCTCAAGCTTGGGGATGCCCAAGGCACCCCAAGATAATATTTCAAGAAGTCTCAAGCATCTAAGCTTGGGGATGCCCCGGTAGGCATCCCACCTTTCTTCTTCAACAATTATCGGTTAGTATCGGTTGAGCCTAAGTTTTTGCTTCTTCACATGATGAGTGCTATCCTTGAAATGTCGTCTTATTTTGTTTTGCTTTCTGTTTGAATAATATCCCAAGATATGAAATTCTTAAATGAGAGAGAGTCTTCACATAGCTACATAATTATTTAACTACTCCTTGATCTTCACTTATATCTTTTTGGAGTAGTTTGTCATTTACTCGTGTGCTTCACTTATATCCTATGAGTAAATGGTTGAATGATTTGAATGTCATAAATCTGAAATTATATATGTTTCATATGCCTTTCCCATGGGGAGTAATACCTTCACATATAAGAAGTAGAGGTGGTAAATTTTTTGAAGGTTAGCAAACATTGTATTGGTCACTTGAACAATTCATGAAAGAATATTGAAGGAAGAGAGATTTCACATATAAATATACTATCTTGGACATCTTCTATGATTGTGATCCCCATTAATTATTTTCAAACTTGATCAAATTAGTTGAAGTTGGACAAGGAAGACAACTTAATGAGTTATGCTTGGGTATATTTGTATAAGTTATATTGTTATGGATCCTCTAACATGTGGTGCTTGCTATTTAGAATCCTTTGCTAGCCAAAATATCTGTACTAAGCGGGAATACTGCTTGTGCATCCAAATTACTTGAACCAAGTTTCTTCCATGAGTGTCCATCATATCTACCTATATGCGGTATTTACCTGCCGTTCCAAGTAAATTTGCATGTGCCAAACTCCAAACCTTCAAATTATAATCTGTTTTGTATGCCCGAATCGCTCATGTAGCGACTAGGGGCTGTCAGTATCTTCCATGCTAGGTGGGTTATTCTCACGATGAGTGGACTCCGCTCATCATTCACGAGAAAATGGTTGGTAATTGGGATGCCCAGTCCTATGATCAAAAGATCAAAAACAAATTCGCAAATAATTTAAACAAACTCCCCCAAGATTGTTGATAGTTGGACGGCACCCGTTGTTTCGGACAAGCCGTGGAGTGTAATTGTTGGTGGAGGGGGAGTAAAATCTTTACCTTTCTGTTTGGGAACCGCCTATAATGTATCTAGTATGGAATATATTGGGAACTCTTGGTCGTTATGTTGACAATGAAAGCATATCTCTCAAAATTATTTTCATCTCTGTTTTAGCTTCGAGCTCTGGCACCTCTGCAAATCCCTGCTTCCCTCTGCGAAGGGCCTATCTTTTACTTTTATGAAAGAGTCAGTAATATTCCTTCTCATTCCAACCTACTCTTTAGTTGGCAAGCATCATGTGATGGAAAGATCTAAGCATATATGGTCATTCAAATATATTTGATCATGAATTATTATTGTTGACATTACCCTTGAGGTAAAAGGTTGGGAGGCGAAACATTAAGCCCCTATCTTTCTCTGTGTTCGATGAATACTATTTGTTCCAAAAATATGCTTTGAGTGGTAGCAATCATGGAAGACTATATGATAGTTGAGTATGTGGGATTTGCTAAATCAAAGCTCTTACATAGACCCGCCTGAAAATAAGATGAATTGCAATTGTTTGATGACTGAGAACATAGTTGTTAGTTTTCAAGAAAGTTTATGTCGGCGTTCTGGGAACGGGGGTCCCCAGACTTGCCTGCCTGCGGCCCACGGCGTGGTTGTGCTAGCAGGCCTGTACGGCCCATCTTCATCAACAAGGCATTCAAGACCCTCGCGAGGGGCCAAGCCTCGCGAGGCGGACGACACAAGACCTCCTCAGGAGTGGCCTCGCCAGGTTGGCTCGCGAGGAGCGGAGATATCAAGGCAGGGCAAACCTCGCGAGGTTCTCGTGATGTGAGCCATGACGATCAAGATCAGGCGGGCGCCAGCGCGTGCAGCGTCCTTGTTTCCTCTTTGGTGCTAAGGGGGCAAGCGCAGGCGCAGAGTACCGAGGCGTCAAGCAAAGGTTTCCATATCGGTGCAACGAGGCCAAGACCAGTAGGACGGCAAGATGGAGGTCACCGTGGAGCCCAAGGCGGCGTCACCACCAGAGCCTTTGCAGGCGAAGACCGCTTTTGTCAGGATAAGCTGTACTAGTTGTTCCCTTTCAAATTGGCCGTTGTTGGCTCCCTTCCCGCTCAATATTTGGGGAGAGGACCAGGGCCTATATAAGTAGAACTAGCCACCACCATAGAGGGCACCCAGTGGAGAGCTCACAAGCAAGCCTGAGCTGAGCGAATCCACACACACTAGTTCGCCAAGCACAAGAACACCACAACCTCAGGAGGTTGTTCTTCCCCTTGTACTGTTCATCATCAGCCCACGAGGCAATCCACCACCACCACACTGGAGTAGGGTATTACACCACAGCGGTGGCCCGAACCAGTATAAATCTTGTGTCCTTTGTGTTGTGAGTTCATCGAGTTCGTCCGCGAGATCTTAGCAAGCTAGGGCGTGGATCGGTAGGGGGGAAAGAACTTCGCGCGCACCCCAGAGTTCGAACCTTAAGGGTTTTGCCGGAACCCGTTATCCGACATTTGGCGCGCCAGGTAGGCGTGCGTCGTAGCCTTCCCTCCACCAATCTACGCTCCACCACCACCGCGCTCCGCCCTCATGGCAGGCGCCCCGCTACCGACTTCGACGGCCGGTGCTAACGACGGGGCCAGGGGGCTCCGAGCCCTGGCCCCCGCCTTGCGGCAGGTGCAGTGGCCACGCAAGTTCAAGCCGGAGATGCCGCCGCGCTACGACGGCGCGGCGGACCCGACAGCTTTCCTGCTAGCATACGAGGAGGCCATCCTCGAGGCCGGGGGCGACGAAAAGGTCATGGCCAACTGGTTTCCCATGGCCCTCACCGGCGCATCGCGCGCCTGGCTGTTCAACCCCCCCGGATCCGCGGTGGCATCTTGGGAGGAGTTGCGTGACCTCTTCACTGCGCGCTACGCAGCACCGGCACATCACGCGGTCGCGGCCCTGCTAGGCGGCTCTCAAGCACTGCCTTCAGATCCCCATATCAAGCCATTCCTTCGCCAGATCAGCGCTGCTTCCAAGCGCTCGGGGGCTCCGCCGGGCTGGGCTGCGCCTGAGGCCGACCTCACCTTCGACTCAGAAGACCACCCCGTCACCACTGCTGGCTCGGGCATGCTTCCGATGCTCTGCACGCCCACCATCTACAACGTGGTCGTCACCAAGACCCTCATCGATGGCGGTGCCGGCCTCAACGTGCTCTCCGTGGAGGCCTTCAGCCTTCTTCATGTGCCGCTCGAGCGGCTCAGCCTCAGCAAGCCTTTCTCAGGAGTTGGCGGCGGCACCGCCCACTCCTTGGGGCAAATCCGCCTCCCTGTCACCTTCGGCACGCGCGACAACTACCACACCGAGCTGGTTGACTTCGACATCGCCCGCGTCGGCCTCCCATACCAACTCCATCCTCGGGTACCTGGCGTTGGCCCAGTTCATGGCAGTGACCCATCCAGCCTACAGCCTCATGAAGATGCCTGGAAGCAAGGGCGTCCTCACCATCAAGGGGGATGCCAAGGAGGCCCTGCCGGCGCTTAAGCTCGCCCTCAAGACCGTTGCGGTGGCGCAGCCCGCCGATGCGGGCACCCCCGAGGCCAAGGGAGCCGCACCAACCAAGAAGAAGCAGTTGTTCACCCAAGACATGGCGGAAACCAAGCAGGTGCTGGTCAACGAGGACGGGTCCTCAGGAACCACCTTTACCATAGGTGCCGGCCTCGACCCAAGCCAAGAGGAACCGTTGGTGAAGTTCTTCCGCGCAAACAAGGACATATTCGCATGGGAGCCCAATCAGCTGGTGGGGGTCCCGAGAGAGGTGATTCAGCATCACTTAAGGGTATGCCCCAATGTGCGCCCTGTGAAGCAGCGGGCGACACGGCAGTCCACGGAGAAGCGGGCCTCATCGTCCAAGAGACCCGCAAGTTGGAGGCAGTGGGTGCCATTCGCGAGTTTCGGTACCCCGAATGGCTGGCGAACCCCGTCGTAGTGCCGAAGAAAGGCGGGAAGGAGCGAATGTGCGTCGACTTCACCAACCTCAACAAGGCCTGCCCCCAAGATCCGTTCCCGCTCCCACGCATCGACCAGATCGTTGACTCCACCGCCGAGTGCGACCTGCTGTGCTTCCTGGATGCGTTCTCAGGGTATCACCAGATCAAGATGGCGGTAGAAGATGTAGAGAAGACAGCCTTCCTGACCCCGTGCGTGGTGTACTGCTACACCTGCATGCCCTTCGGACTGTGCAACGCGGGCGCGACCTTTCAGCGGCTGATGCACATCGCCTTAGGGCGGCAGCTCGGGAGAAACACGGAGGCCTACGTCGACGACATTGTGGTGAAGTCTCAGGAGGCAAGGACCTTGATCCAAGATCTGGAGGAGACCTTCACGAGCCTGCGCCAGGTGAACCTGCGGCTTAACCCGGAGAAGTGCGTGTTCGGTGTCCCTTCCGGCAAGCTGCTGGGATTCCTCGTGTCCCACAGAGGGATCGAGGCGAACCCAAAGAAGATCAAGGCCATTGAGGACATGAGCCCACCGCAGACCCTCAAGGAAATGCAGAAGCTGGCTGGTCGGGTAACTGCGTTGGGACGCTTCATCTCCAAGCTGGGAGAGCGCGCCCTACCCTTCTTCAAGCTGATGAAGAAGAAGGGCCCATTCGAGTGGACCCCGAGGCCGACCAAGCTTTTCAAGACCTCAAGAGATACCTGACCAGCCCTCCGGTGATGGTAGCGCCACGACCTCTCGAACCTCTAGTACACTACCTTGCCGCCACCCCGTACTCCGCCAGCGCAGCGCTGGTGGCGGTTCGGGAAGAGCACCAAGCCAAGGGGGCATCGCGCCAAGCTACGCCGCCAGCCGGGATGACGCAAGATCAGGAAGGCGCAGCAAGAGCCGTGGCGGCATCAACGGAAGACCAAGCTCGGCAGGATGATGTCGCCGAGATTCCCGCAAGCGATCAGGCGTCAGGAGTTCCACCACCTCAGGAGACGCCCAACTTCCGCAAGACACGAACCTCGCCAACGCGCCAGCCCTTGTCAAGCACCCGGTGTATTTCGTCAGCACGGTGTTACGGGACGCATGAGCAAGATACCCCATGCCTCAGAAGCTCCTGCTCGCGCTCTTGGTGGCCTCACGCAAATTGCGGCACTACTTCCAAGGCCACCCCATGAAGGTCATCTCAGCCTACCCATTGGAGAGAGTGCTCAGGAGCCCCAACTCTGCCGGAAGGGTCGCTGAGTGGAACATCGAGCTGCAGGCATTCCAGTTGGAGTTCAGTACTACCAGAGTCATCAAGGGAGCCGCACTCGCTGACTTTGTGGCGGAATGGACGGATGCCCCGACGCTTGAAGTAGGCGAGGACCGGTCCACCTCACCGGGGAGTGAGGCGCCAGACGGCTGGGTCATGTATTTCGATGGAGCCTTCGCGCACCAGGGCGCGGGGGCTAGAGCAGTACTCGTCTCCCCCGCTCAAGACAAACTCTACTACACCATGCAGCTCTGCTTTCAGCAAGGCGAGAAGGTCTCCAACAACATCGCAGAATACGAAGGCCTCATAGCTGGCCTGAAGGCCGCGGCAGTTCTGGGGGTGAAGCGCCTCACTATTAGGGGCGACTCGCAGCACCTCGTCAACTTTTCCAACAAGGTATATGAGCCGAAGGACGAGCACATGGAGGCATACCTCGTGGAGGTGCGCAAGATGGAGAAGCAGTTCTTGGGCCTGGAGTTGCAGCACGTGCCCCGGGGCACCAACAAGGAAGCTGACGACATCGCCAAGAGGGCATCCAAGCGGCAGCCCCAAGAGCCCGGCGTCTTTGAGGAACGGCTCTTCAAGCCATCAGCGACACCACCACTTTCAAGAACAGCTCAGCCTCGGGAGAAGCTCCCGCAGCCGCCTGCCACAGGAGCCCCAGCCTGTGGCCCGACCTCAGGAGCGCGCCTGCTCTTGGCGCTTGAGCCCCAAGAGGGATGCTGGACCAAGGAATTCAGGGAATATCTGATGCGACGGGCGCTGCCGGAGAAGGAGGAGGACGCGGAGCGCGTGGCCCGGCAAGCCACGGCATACTGCATCCAGGACGGTGAGCTGTACAGGAAGCGACCAAATGATGTTTCACTGCGTTGCATCTCCAGAGACCAGGGTAAGGAGTTACTATCTGACATACACGGAGGGGACTACGGGCACCACTCGTCGTCACAGACCCTCGTCGGCAAGGCATTCCGCAGCGGATTCTACTGGCCCACAGCGCTCAACGACGCAGCCGAGCTGGTGAAGTCCTGTGAAGCCTGCTAGTTTCACGCCAAGCAGATCCATCAGCCGGCTCAGGGCCTCCAGACCATCCCACTCACATGGCCATTCACGGTCTGGGGGGCTGGATATCTTGGGCCCGTTCCCTCGAGCGCCTGGGGGCTATCGCTACCTCTACGTAGCCATTGACAAGTTCACCAAGTGGGCGGACGTGGAAGCCGTCCGCACCATCCCAGCTGGTTCCGCACTCAAATTCATCAAGGGTCTCGTGAGCTGCTTCGGGGTCCCCAACCGCATCATCACCGACAACGGCTCGCAGTTCACTAGTAACCTCTTCAAAACATATTGTGCTAACCTTGGAACGCAGATCTGCTACGCTTCGGTGGCGCACCCCAGGAGCAATGGTCAAGCCGAACGCGCCAACGCAGAGGTCCTGAGGGGCCTCAAGACTAGGACCTTCAAGAAGAAGCTCGAGGCCTGCGGCAGGGGCTGGCACGACGAGCTCCAGTCTGTGCTGTGGTCCATCCGCACCACCGCCACCAAGCCGATGGGCGAGACCCCGTTCTTCCTCGTCTACGGAGCCGAAGCGGTCCTCCCTCACGAAGTCAAGCATCGCTCCGCATGGGTCCTGGCGTTTGATGAAACGCATCAGGACGTCACGCGGGGGATGGACCTCGTGCTGGGGGAGGAACGTCGCTGCGAAGCCGCACTGAGGGCGGCAAGGTACAAGTAGGCGCTGCGGCGATACCACTGCCGCAACATCAGCTCCAGGACGCTCGAGGCGGGGGACCTCGTCCTGAGGTGGGTCCTCTCCAGGGAAGGGCTGCACAAGCTCTCACCTATGTGGGAGGGCCCGTTCAAGGTCGTCCATGTCTCCAGGACTGGCGCCTCGCGCCTGGAGACGCAGGACGGGGTACCCATCCAGAACGCCTGGAATATCCAGCACCTCCGGAAGTTCTACCCATGAAACAAGGCCCAGTGCCTGTGAAGAAAGGCCCAGTGCCTGTGAAGACGGCCCGGTGCCTGTGAAGAATCGCCGCCCGTGACACTCTCATGTAATAATGAGTGGGGCTGTACACAACCCCGGAGTCTCAGGAGTGCCGCCCTTGGTCCTCGGGGGCTTCCTCCCAAGCCTAGTGGCAGCACTTAGCTCCGTGCTGGTGAGAAGACTTGAAGACTAGACTAGGTGCCGGACACGGCTTTTCATTTGCTTTCCGTAGTTGGCCCTCCTTCTTTTAATCGAAGTTTGCTTCTGGTGTTCCTTGCTGATTTGGTTCCATCGCCTTTTGCCGCTATTTCCAACTCTAGTTAGCCTGTGTTCTCTCTCTCGCATACCTCGCGAGGGGGCTAGGCAGGTGCCCTCGCGAGCGTTTTTCCTTCTCTCTGCCTTCTGTCTGCTTTCTCGCGAGGCACCCTTGTTCGAGCCCACAAGCTGGTGCATCTCTCCTAATCCGTGCCCCTCAGGTACCGCGATATGAAGCGCTGGGTCAAGGCTTGGGCGGACGATAAGTTTCCTAGCGAGCTTCCTAACGAATTTTTTGCAGTTCCTGAGCGACCACTAAGTCAAGACAGGCACGAGGAAACAAGTGCCTCGTGAAGAGGAGGCTACCCTGAACGCACCAAGCTAAGTTATCTCTGCACAAAATAACGACACAACACGGAAACAAACATAGCATAATGATTGAGGAATCATAGTTCGATACACGCCCCTTCGGGCCCATACTGGTTTCATTTTTGATGCGGGAAGGAAAGGAAGAACAAAACAAAAGCGGCGCTTGCCCCTGCAGGGGTCCGCGGGGGCAGGCCCTTGGCGATGTCCCGGGCTCAGCCGGATCCCTCCTCGCGCTTCACGGAGGCGCGGCGATGAGACGACCCGCTACCTCCTTCGAAGCGAGCGCGGCGGCGTGGCGGCTGGTCGTAGCCGCCACAGCTGGAGCTGTCGCCGAGAGAAGAGCCATCATAGCTGGACGAGGCACGGTCGGTACCTAGGGCGGGCTCGCCCTCGTCCTCGTCGCGGCCGTCGATGAGGCCGAGCACCTCCTCGCCGTCGTTCACCTCAGGGTAGCACCCGGTGCGGCGACCGTCCTCCCCGAACACCCTCACATAGAGGGTCGCATCACCGTCATACTTGAAGTGGAGGATGCACCGCCTGCCGCGCGCGCGGGCAAACGTCTGCCAACCGCGGGGCAGAGCTATGTTGCCCGCGACGGAGACCTCGACCGCAACCCAAGAAGCCTGGCTGCAGCAACCGTCCGCCTGCAGCCAGAGCCCACCTGGACTGGAGGCCGACAGCTTGCCGGCAAAGAAGCGGGGAAGCTAGAGCAAGTTGCCGGCCGGGTCCTCCGACCAGACAACGAACTCCGGCAGCACCTCAGCCGAGTGGAAGCGCGGCCGGGGAGGCCGCGCAACCACGGCACGTCTCCCTTCATCGACGGGGCTGCCGCGACCAGAGTGACCCCTGCCACGCGCAGCGGCGCCACCCCGGGAGTGGGGGCTGCGATGGGGGTCGCGATGTGCTTACGGGGACGGCCGCGTCCGCGTTTGGGCACAGGGGAGCCGGGCCCCTCGCGGGGGGCCTTCCCCTTCTCCGCAGCAGAGAACCTCTTCGACGGCGCCATTGCTACTAGCAGAGGAGCAAGGAAGAAGCAAGCGGATTGGGAAGAGATGGGCGACGGGGGCTCTGTCCCCCTCCCCATTTATAGTGGGAGAAGGCCAACCGGCGCCTCCCACGATCACAGGTAATGATGATTTTCCCTTGCATGTCGCATGGACTTGTCAAGTCGGGCAGTTGCTGAGGCAGCGTGGGGAAGCGGAGACGCCCACGTCCAATCAACAACCACGCGTCGACCGGGGCCGCGGGCTTTTGGGGCCCGCGGCGCTCCGTACTTGACCTTTGGCTTCGCCTCGAAGCCAAGCCCGAGCGCGCCTTGGGCCCGGGGGCTACTGTCGGCGTTCTGGGAACGGGGGTCCCCAGACTTGCCTGCCTGCGGCCCACGGCGTGGCTGTGCTAGCAGGCCTGTATGGCCCATCTTCATCAACAAGGCATTCAAGACCCTCGCGAGGCGGACGACACAAGATCTTCTCAGGAGCGGCCTCGCCAGGTTGGCTCGCGAGGAGCAGAGAGATCAAGGCAGGGCCAACCTCGCGAGGTTCTTGTGACGTGAGCCATGATGATCAAGATAAGGCGGGCGCCAGCGCGCGCAGCGTCCTTGTTTGCTCTTTGGTCCTAAGGGGGCAAGCGCAGGCGCAGAGTACCGAGGCGTCAAGGAAAGGTTTCCATATGGGTGCAACGAGACCAAGACCAGTAGGACGGCAAGACAGAGGTCACCGTGGAGCCCAAGGCGGCATCACCACCAGAGCCTTTGCAGGCGAAGACCGCTTTTGTCAGGATAAGCTGTACTAGGTGTACCCTTTCAAATTGGCCGTTGTTGGCTCCCTTCCCGCTCAATATTTGGGGAGAGGACCAAGGCCTATATAAGTAGAACTAGCCACCACCGTAGAGGGCACCCAGTGGAGAGCTCACAAGCAAGCCCGAGCTGAGTGAATCCACACACACTAGTTCGCCAAGCACAAGAACACCACAACCTCAGGAGGCTGTTCTTCCCCTTGTACTGTTCATCATCAGCCCACGAGGCAATCCACCACCACCACACTGGAGTAGGGTATTACACCACAGCGGTGGCCCGAACCAGTATAAATCTTGTGTCCTTTGTGTTGTGAGTTCGTCGAGTTCGTCCGCGAGATCTTAGCAAGCTAGGGCGTGGATCGGTAGGGGGGAAAGAACTTCGCGTGCACCCCAGAGTTCGCACCTTAAGGGTTTTGCCGGAACCCGTGATCCGACAGTTTATGGTCTATGCTTTAACATGTGAATAGCTTGTTACTTGATCATGAAAAGTTTTATGAGTTGAGCTACTGTTATGACATATAATGATGCTATAAAAGGTGATTGAAATTACCATTGATCAAACTTGTGCACCTGCTAGCATTCACACTTCATAAATTATTTCTTTTATTATTTACCTACTCGAGGACGAGCAGGAATTAAGCTTGGGGATGCTGATACGTCTCCAACGTATCTATAATTTATGAAGTATTCATGCTATTATATTATCTGTTTTGGATGTTTATGGGCTTTACTAAACACTTCTATATTATTTGTGGGACTAACCTATTAACCGGAGGCCCAGCCCAAATTGTTGTTTTCTTGCCTATTTCAGTGTTTCGAAGAAAAGGAATATCAAACGGAGTCCAAACGGAATGAAACCTTCGGGAGAGTTATTTTTGGAACGGAAGCAATCCAGGAGACTTGGAGTAGACGTTAGGGAAGCTTCGAGGAAGCCACAAGGCAGGGAGGCGCGCCCTACCCCCCTGGGCGCGCCCCCCACCCTCGTGGGCCCCTTGTGGCTCCCCTGACCGACTTCTTTCGCCTATATATGTCCATATACCCTAAAAACATCGAGGAACACAATAGATCGGGAGTTCCGCCACCGCAAGCCTCTGTAGCCACCAAAAACCAATCGAGACCGTGTTCCGGCACCCTGCCGGAGGGGGGAACCCTCACCGGTGGCCATCTTCATCATCCCGGCGCTCTCCATGACAAGGAGGGAGTAGTTCACCCTCGGGGCTGAGGGTATGTACTAGTAGCTATGTGTTTGATCTCTCTCTCTCTCTCTCTCTCTCGTGTTCTTGAGGTGGTACGATCTTGATGTATCGCGAGCTTTGCTATTATAGTTGGATCTTATGATGTTTCTCCCCCTCTACTCTCTTGTAATGGATTGAGTTTTCCCTTTGAAGTGATCTTATCAGATTGAGTCTTTAAGGATTTGAGAACACTTGATGTATGTCTTGCATGTGCTTATCTGTGGTAACAATGGGATATCACGTGATCCACTTGATGTATGTTCTGGTGATCAACTTGCGGGTTCAGTGACCTTGTGAACTTATGCATAGGGGTTGGCACACGTTTTCGTCTTGACTCTCCGGTAGAAACTTTGGGGCACTCTTTGAAGTTCTTTGTGTTGGTTGAATAGATGAATCTAAGATTGTGTGATGCATATCGTATAATCATACCCACGGATACTTGAGGTGACATTGGAGTATCTAGGTGACATTAGGGTTTTGGTTGATTTGTGTCTTAAGGTGTTATTCTAGTACGAACTCTATGATAGATCGAACGGAAAGAATAGCTTCATGTTATTTTACTACGGACTCTTGAATAGATCGATCAGAAAGGATAACTTTGAGGTGGTTTCGTACCCTACCATAATCTCTTCGTTTGTTCTCCACTATTAGTGACTTTGGAGTGACTCTTTGTTGCATGTTGAGGGATAGTTATATGATCCAATTATGTTATTATTGTTGAGAGAACGTGCACTAGTGAAAGTATGAACCCTAGGCCTTGTTTCCTAGCATTGCAATACCGTTTACGCTCACTTTTATCGCTTGTTACCTTGCTGTTTTTATATTTTCAGATTACAAATACTCATATCTATCATCCATATTGCACTTGTATCACCATCTCTTCGCCGAACTAGTGCACCTATACAATTTACCATTGTATTGGGTGTGTTGGGGACACAAGAGACTCTTTGTTATTTGGTTGCAGGGTTGTTTGAGAGAGACCATCTCCATCCTACGCCTCCCACGGATTGATAAACCTTAGGTCATCCACTTGAGGGAACTTTGCTACTGTCCTACAAACCTCTGCACTTGGAGGCCCAACAACGTGTACATGAAGAAGGTTGTGTAGTAGACATCAGAGGGAGTATATTGTACGTTCGAAAGCGAAACGAACGTACCGTACCCACCCTAGTCCTCTTTCAATCGATCTCCAGACCCCGAGATGAAACCGAGAGAGAACGAGTGGGTGCATGTGTGATACCTAAGGCGAATTCAAAATTTTGAACCGGTGATCATAGCATCAGCAAATCATATATAAAGGGTATTCAATGTTCATTTCGCTTTTGAACGTACAATATACTCCCTCCAATCCTTTCTAGTTTACATATAAGTTTTATGTGTAGTCAAAGTATCTCTATTTTGATCAAACTTACAGAAAAAAGTATCAACATTCAACAACACGCAATCAATATTGTTAGATTCATACGTACTCCTAGATTTGTATTCAAACAGAGATGGTTTCCAATTTTTTTTCAAACACGTGAATGTGTTTGTTCTCGCGCATGCTCTTCCTATTAGGAATACGCCACGTATAGCCAGTCCAATAGTAACTTTTTTAAGCTCCCTGTCCAATAGTACTAGTGGAGTACTGACAACATCTGCAGTAGAGTATGCAGTGCTCATAGTACTAGTAGTATACTCCCTCTATATTTAGTTACTCCGCATAAAACGGAGGGAGTACTAGTAACACTCGGTTGACTTCTCTCTCTTTTAGTAGTACTAGCAAGATGCCCGTGCATTTCCCGGAACATCAAGATGTATTTTTTTACAAAACACCTGTTGTGATTGACCCATGCAGGAGTAATCCCATGTGTAAAAACTAATGATATCTCAAGAATTTTATCGGAAAAATGGTATCTCGAGAATTTCATCGAAAAAATGATATCTCGAGAAAGATGAGAGATAAGGTGAGGAGGAGTGGGGCGTGGTGGTGACTGGTGGTCGGACTGGGCGGAGGCATGGGGATGGACGGTGCCAGCAGCGGCCACCATGCCAGATTGTTCCAGAGACTTCCTTTTCTAATTGCTCAGCAATGAGGTTGTGGGAGATAAGGATGAACGAGGCAAGGCCTTATCTGTAAATGTGGAGAGAGGTGCGGGTATCTTTTGTAAAATTGTCATAGTTTGCTTTCTATCCGTCAGATATATATCGGACGGTCTATATTACAAGATGGTAGGCACACTATCCTCACCAACTCGGTTTTTTATTTTTATAAGAGTAGAGATAAATGACACGGGCGGGGGAGGGGGAGGGACATCGGTTTGCTCTCAACTGTGGTCCCACAAGCGAGCAAAAATGCAAGACGAAGCGTGTTCCATTCGGTGAGCGACGTGGAGGGTCCAGCGTGCCGGGGTGCAACGCGAACGCGACAAGAGCGATGTACAGACAAAACCGATTGACCGGTCGTCACCGGAACCACTATTCACACCAGAACCATCGCTGCTCGGCCTACGCCAGCTACTTGCCGGCCGGTCACTACTGCCCCAAAACCACACCTCCTCTCCAGCCCATTCCCCCAACTTTCGATCCCCTAGCCTGCATCAAGCGTCCCCTAGTTCGCCGGAAAGCCATGGTGCGCCGCAAGATCACGTACTACAAGATGCTGACGCCGGAGCGCCGCGCGGAAATCAAGGCGGTTGGCGCCACAGACCTCTGTTCCCAAGCTCGCTTTGCGGCGGGCCAATCCCCGAGTTCTCTGGTGCCAATCTTCGAGGAGGAGGAAGCTGATCCAATGTTCAGGGCAGAGGTCGCGCCGCAGAAGGCCCTCGATGCGTATGAGACAATGGACGCCGATGCTACTTCTTGAGCTTGCGTTGGTTTTTCCATTGAAGAGGAAAGGGTGATGCAGCAAAGTAGAGATAAGTATTCCCCTCAGTTTGAGAACCATGGTATCAATCCAGTAGGAGACAACGCAAAAATCACTGAATACCTGCACAAACAATCAAACAACTTGCACCCAACGCGATAAAGGGGTTGTCAATCCCTTCACGGTTACTTGCAAAAGTGAGATCTGATAGAGATAGATAAACGATAAAGTAAATATTTTTGGTATTTTTGGTTTATAGATCGGAAAGTAAAAGATTGCAAAATAGTAGATCGGAAACTTATATGATGGAACATAGACCCGGGGGCCATAGGTTTCACTAGAGGCTTCTCTCAAGATAGAAAATAATACGGTGGGTGAACAAATTATTGCCGAGCAATTGATAGAAAAGCACAAAGCTATGACGATATCTAAGGCAATGATCAAGAATATAGGCATCACGTCCGTGTCAAGTAGACCGAAACGATTCTGCATCTACTACTATTACTCAACACATCAAACCGCTATCCAGCATGCATCTAGAGTATTAAGTTCATAAAGAACGGAGTAACGCATTAAGTAAGATGACATGATGTACATGAATTAACTCAAGCAATATGATGAAAACCCCATCTTTTTAGCCTCGATGGCAACAATACAATAGGTGCCTTGCTGCCCCTGCTGTCACTCGGAAAGGACACCGCAAGATTGCACCCAAAGCTAAGCGCTTCTCCCATTGCAAGAAAAACCAATCTAGTTGGCCAAACCAAAACGATAGTTCGAAGAGAATTACAAATATATCAAATCATGCATAAAAGAATTCGGAGAAGATTCAAATAATATTCATAGATAAGCTAATCATAAATCCACAATTCATCGGATCTCGGCAAACACACCGCAAAAAAGTATTACATCGAATAGATCTCCAAGAACATCGAGGAGAACATGGTATTGAGAATCAAAGAGAGAGAGAAGAAGCCATCTAGCTACTAGCTATGGACCCGTAGGTCTGTGGTAAACTACTCACGCTTCATCAAAACGGCAATAGAGTTGATGTAGAAGCCCTCCGTGATCGAATCCCCCTCTGGCAGGGTGCCGGAAAAGGTCCCTAGATGGGATCTCATGGGTACAGAGGGTTGCGGCGGTGGAAAAGTGTTTTCGTGGATGCCTCTGGTGGTTTGAAGATATTTTGGAATATATAGGCGAAAGAATTTGGTCAGGAGGTGCACGGGGGGGCACAAGGGTGGGGGCGCGCCCTCTGTCCTTGTGGCCGCCTCGTGGCTCCTCCGACTTCATCTCCAAGTCTCCTAGTTGTCTTCTGGTCCAAGAAAAATCATCGCAAAGGTTTCATTCCATTTGGACTCCGTTTGGTATTCCTTTTCTGCGAAACTCTAAAATAGGGGGAAAATAGGAACTGGCACTGGGCTCTAGGTTAATAGGTTAGTCCCAAAAATAATATAAAATAGCATATTAATGCATATAAAACATCCAAAACAGATAATATAATAGCATGGAACAATCAAAAATTATAGATACGTTGGAGACGTATCAAGCATCCCCAAGCTTAATTCCTGCTCGTCCTAGAGTAGGTAAATGATAAAAACAGAATTTTTGATGTGAAATGCTACCTAACATATTTATTCGTGTAATTTTCTTTATTGTGGCATGAATGTTCAGATCCATAAGATTCAAAACAAAAGTTTAATATTGACATAAAAACAATAATACTTCAAGCATACTAACAAGGCAATTATGTCTTCTCAAAATAACATGGCCAAAGAAAGCTTATCCCTACAAAATCATATAGTCTGGCTATGCTCCATCTTCTTCACACAGAATATTCAAATCATGCACAACCCCGATGACAAGCCAAGCAATTGTTTCATACTTTTGATTTTCTCAAACTTTTTCAACTTTCACGCAATACATGAGCGTGAGCCATGGACATAGCACTATAGGTGGAATAGAAGGTGGTTCTGGAGAAGACAAAAAGAAGGAGATAGTCTCACATCAACTAGGCATATCAATGGGCTATGGAGATGCCCAACTATAGATATCAATGTGAGTGAGTAGGGATTGACATGCAACGGATGCACTAGAGCTATAAGTTATGAAATCTCAAAAATAAACTAAGTGGGTGTGCACCCAACTCGCTTGCTCACGAAGACCTAGGGAAATTCGAGGAAGCCCATCATTGGAATATACAAGCCAAGTTCTATAATGAAAAATTCCCACTAGTATATGAAAGTGACAACATAGGAGACTCTCTATCATGAAGATCATGGTGCTACTTTGAAGCACAAGTGTGGTAAAAGGATAGTAACATTGTCCCTTCTCTTTTCTCTCATTTTTTTATTTGGGCCTTCTCTAATTTTTTTGGCCTCTTTTTTTCGTTCGGAGTCTCATCCCGACTTGTGGGGGAATCATAGTCTCCATCATCCTTTCCTCACATGGGACAATGCTCTAGTAATGAAGATCATCACACTTTTATTTACTTACAACTCAAGAATTACAACTCGATACATAGAACAAAATATGACTCTATGTGAATGCCTCCGGCGGTGTACCGGGATGTGAAATGAATCAAGAGTGACATGTATGAAATAATTATGAATGGTGGCTTTGCCACAAATACGACGTCAACTACATGATCATGCAAAGCAATATGACAATGATGAAGTGTGTCATAATAAACGGAACAGTGGAAAGTTGCATGGCAATATATCTCGGAATGGCTATGGAAATGCCATAATAGGTAGGTATGGTGGCTGTTTTGAGGAAGGTATATGGTGGGTGTATGGTACCGGTGAAAGTTGTGCGGCACTAGAGAGGCTAACAGTGGTGGAAGGGTGAGAGTGTGTATAATCCATGGACTCAACATTAGTCATAAAGAACTCGCATACTTATTGTAAAAATCTATTAGTTATCGAAACGAAGTACTATGCGCATGCTCCTAGGGGGATAGATTGGTAGGAAAAGACCATCGCTCATCCCGACCGCCACTCATAAGGAAGACAATCAATAAATAAATCATGCTCCGACTTCATCACATAACAGTTCACCATACGTGCATGCTACGGGAATCACAAACTTTAACACAAGTCTTTCTCAAATTCACAATTACTCACTAGCATGACTCTAATATCACCATCTTTATATCTCAAAACAATCATAAGGAATCAAACTTCTCATAGTATTCAATGCACCTTATATGAAAGTTTTTATTATATCCCTCTTGGATGCCTATCATATTAGGACTAAATTTATAACCAAAGCAAATTACCATACTGTTTAAATAATCTCAAAATAATATAAGTGAAGCATGAGAGTTCAATAATTTCTATAAAATAAAACCACCGCCGTGCTCTAAAAAGATGTAAGTGAAGCACTAGAGCAAAATTGCCTAGCTCAAAAGATATAAGTGAAGCACATAGAGTATTCTAATAAATCACGATTCATGTGTGTCCCTCTCAAAAGGTGTGTAAAGCAAGGATGATTGTGGCAAACTAAAAAGCAAAGACTCAAATCATACAAGATGCTCCAAGCAAAACACATATCATGTGGTGAATAAAAATATAGCCTCAAGTAAAGTTACCGATATAGGAAGACGAAAGAGGGGATGCCTTCTGGGGCATCCCCAAGATTAGGCTCTTGGTTCTCCTTGAATATTACCTTGGGGTGCCTTGGGCATCCCCAAGCATAGGCTCTTGCCACTCCTTATTCCATAGTCCATCAAATCCTTACCCAAAACTTGAAAACTTCACAACACAAAACTCAACAGAAAATCTCATAAGCCCCGTTAGTATAAGAAAATAAATCACCACTTTTGGTACTTTTTTGAACTCATTCTTTATTTATATTGGCATAATATCTACTGTATTCCAACTTATCCATGGTTCATACCCCCCGATACTATCCATAGAATCATCAAAATAAGCAAACAACACATAGAAAACGGAATCTGTCAAAAACAAAACAGTTTGTAGTCTGTAACTCTCCAATACTTCTGTAACTCCAAAAATTCTGAAAACTTAGGACAACAGAGGCAATTTGTATATCAATCTTGTGTATAAAATTCAGAATTTATCACGCTTCTGTGATTTTTTAAAATTCTGGGACTGGGCGCAAAAGTTTCTGTTTTTCAGCAAGATCAAATCAACTATCACCGTAAGCTATCCCAAAGGTCTTACTTGACACAAACACTAATTAAAACACAAAACCACATCTAACCAGAGGCTAGATGAATTATTTATTGCAAAAAAGAACCTAAAAAGCAAAAACAAATATAATATTGGATTGCCTCCCAACAAGCACTATTGTTTAACGCCCTTAGCTAGGCATAAAACATGAATAGATCTAGGTATTGTCATCTTTTGTATGCAATCCATAAGTAGCTCTCATAATAGATTCATAAGGCAATTTAATTTTCTTTCTTGGAAAGTGTTCCATGCCCTTCCTTAACGGAAATTGAAATCTAATGTTTCCTTCTTTCATATCAATAATTGCACCAATCGTTCTAAGGAAAGGTCTACCAAGAATAATAGGACATGTAGGATTGCAATCTATATCAAGAACAATGAAATCTACGGGCACATAATTCCTATTTGCAACAATAAAAACATCATTAATCCTTCCCATAGGTTTCTTAATAGTGGAATCCGCAAGAAGCAAATTTAAAGAACAATCATCAAATTCACGGAAACCTGGCACATCACACGAAGTTTTTGGAATCGTGGAAACACTAGCACCCAAATCACACAAAGCATGGCACTCATAATCTTTAATCTTAATATAAATAGTAGGTTCCCACTCATCATAAAGTTTCCTAGGGATACAAACTTCCAATTCAAGCTTTTCTTCAAAAGATTGCATCATAGCATCAATGATATGTTTAGTAAAAGCTTTGTTTTGATTATAAGCATGTGGAGAATTCAACATGGATTGCAACAAGGAAATACAATCTATTAAAGAACAATTATCATAATTAAATTCCTTGAAATCCAAAAGAGTGGCTTCATTGCTACTTAAAGTTTTGACCTCTCCAATCCCACTTTTATCAATTTTTGCGTCAAGATCTAAAAACTCCGAATCATTGGGATGCCTTTTAACTAAAGTTGACTCATCTCCAGTCCCATCTTTATCAAGATTTATATTGGAAAACAAAGATTCAATAGGATTCACATCAATCACTTTAAGATCTTCATCATTATTTTCACGGAAACTAGAAGAACATGTTTTTACAAACCAATCTCGTTTAGCACGCATCTTAGTGGTTCTTTCTTTGCACTCATCAATGGAAATTCTCGTAGCTTTGAGAGACTCATTAATATCATGCTTGGGTGGAATAGATCTAAGTTTCAAAGAATCAACATCAAGAGAAATTCTATCCACGTTCCTAGCCAACTCATCAATCTTAAGCAATTTTTCTTCAATCAAAATGATAAAGTAAATATTTTTGGTATTTTTGGTTTATAGATCGGAAAGTAAAAGATTGCAAAATAGTAGATCAGAAACTTATATGATGGAAAATAGACCCGGGGGCCATAGGTTTCACTAGAGGCTTCTCTCAAGATAGCAAATAATACGGTGGATGAACAAATTACTGCCGAGCAATTGATAGAAAAGCGCAAAGTTATGATGATATCTAAGGCAATGATCATGAATATAGGCATCACATCCGTGTCAAGTAGACCGAAACGATTCTGCATCTACTGCTATTACTCCACACATCGACCGCTATCCAGCATGCATCTAGAGTATTAAGTTCATAAAGAACGGAGTAACGCATTAAGTAAGATGACATGATGTAGAGGAATTAACTCAAGCAATATGATGAAAACCACATCTTTTTATCCTCGATGGCAACAATACAATACGTGCCTTGCTGCCCCTACGGTCACTGGGAAAGGACACCGCAAGATTGCACCCAAAGCTAAGCACTTCTCCCATTGCAAGAAAAACCAATCTAGTTGGCCAAACCAAACCAATAGTTCGAAGAGAATTACAAAGATATCAAATCATGCATAAAAGAATTCAGAGAAGATTCAAATAATATTCATAGATAAGCTAATCATAAATCCATAACTCATCGGATCTCAGCAAACACACCGCAAAAAAGTATTACATCGAATAGATCTCCAAGAACATCGAGGAGAACATGGTATTGACAATCAAAGAGAGAGAAGAAACCATCTAGCTACTAGCTATGGACCCGTAGGTCTGTGGTAAACTACTCACGCTTCATCGGAAGGGTAATAAGGTTGATGTAGAAGCCCTCCGTGATCGAATCCCCCTCTGGCAAGGTGTCGGAAAAGGTCCCTGGATGGGATCTCATGGGTACAGAAGGTTGCGGCGGTGGAAAAGTGTTTTGTTGACTCCTCTGGTGGTTTGGGGATATTTGGGAATATATAGGCGAAAGAATTAGGTCAGGAGGGTCACGGGGGGGGGGGCACAAGGGTGGGGGCGCGCCCTACCCCCTGGGTGCACCCTTCGTCCTTGTGGCTGCCTTGTGGCTCCTCCGACTTCATCTCCAAGTCTCCTGGTTGTCTTCTGGTCCAAGAAAAATCATCGCGAAGGTTTCATTCCATTTGGACTCCGTTTGGTATTCCTTTTCTGCGAAACTCAAAAACAAGGAAAAAACAGGAACTGTCACTGGGCTCTAGGTTAATAGGTTAGTCCAAAAAATAATATAAAATGGCATATTAATGCATATAAAACATCTAAAACACATAATATAATAGCATGGAACAACAAAAAATTATAGATAAGTTGGAGACGTATCAAGCCCTCTGTGGACTCGCGCAACCATTACCCTTTGTGGGTTGAAGTCTCCATCAGCGTGGACGTATGATAGCACCACCTATCGGAACCACGCCAAAAATCTTCATGTCTCCATTGCGTTTGCCTTCTCCAAACCCTTCTCTTCACCTTCATATGCAATGTTTTACTTTCCGCTGCGATACTCTTAGAATTGCATGTGTAGGTTGATTGCTTGACTTGTCATAATTACTAAAATCTGCCCACAACTAAAATTGGAAAAGAAAAGATTTTTATTTGGTCAGTAGTCTAATCCCCCCCTCTAAACATACTTTTGATCCTACATCCTTGCCATAAGTTTGGCAGCTAGGTATCGGAGTGGTCCAGGAGTGGATCACTGGACATCGGTCAAAAATATGCGTAAGTACCTAAGAGGACTAAGGAAATGTTTCTCGTTTATGGAGGTGAAGAAGAGCTTTTTGTAAAGGGTTACGTCGATGCTAGTTTTGACACTGATCTAGATGATTGGAAGTCTTAACCGGATATGTATTTAGTTTGAATGGTGGAGCAGTCAGTTTTATCGATCAGGCGCAGCGAGCGAGCGGTCGAGCAAGCTGTCGCGAGATTTCACTGCGGCCGACTTGCATGCGCGCGAGCACCAACTTGCTTGTTGGTGCTTAAGGTGTGGAGCAACTAACTAATGGTTACCCCTTGTAGGGTTTCCGCAAGGCTCGCCCGCCACATGTCGCTTGTTGGTGCTCCTTTGAATTTTGGTTTTTCTTTCCTGTGCGTGTTTTGGATTTTAAATGGTTTTTTGGGAGGTTTTTTACTTCTAATTTTTTTCCTAGTTTTCCCTGGGTTTTGGAGGATTTTCTTATAGCAGTGCTTTTTTGCGAGTAGTTGATACTTCTCTAACGTATCTATAGTTTTTTATGTATTCATGTTGTAGTTATACCATTTATTAATGGGTTCGGTGCACTTACTCCAGTGTTGAGTGTCTGTTTCTGTTTTCTGCTTGTTTTTTGTTTTACAGAAAATCAATATCTATGAAGGTCAAAATACCGCAATGATTTAATACTCCCTCCGTCCCAAAAACATGTCGCAAGGGCTTTTTCGCAATTTAGTTCTTCGAACTTTCCCGACCAAACCCGCAGTCCACCCCGTCTCCTTCCTCGCTCTCTTCGTCGCTCCCCCACTTCGGCGACGGCGCTGCCTCCAACCCTCCGCCCCACGCCCCACGCAACCTTGCTCCCCCCACCCACCTCTCTGCCGCACCACGTAGCCGTCGCCTCTCCCCCCTCCCCTCCCCTCCCCCCCACGTCGCTGCCTTGTTCACCTGCGCGTCGTGGATCACCTCCTCGCCGGCTAGCCTCCGTCGACCTCATCCCTTCCCCCCACAGCCCCACCCCGCCGCTCCCGCGTCATCTTCGGCCGGCGGCCCCGCCACACCACAGCTCCTTCGCCAGCAAGCCGACGCCGCCTTCCACCCCGTGTCGCCGTCGCTAGCAGGTAGACGACGTCGTCCACTCATGTTCAGCCACGGCACCATCGTCCAGCAGCTCAAGGCCGACATCGTCCAGCACCTCAAGGCCGTCCACTCCTGTTCAAGATTTCAGATTCAGAGGTGAGTACTGAAACTACTTGATGCTAAGATTCAGACTAAAGTTCACTGTCAAAACTGTCAATTTGCTCCTTGATGTGGGCATTTCTAGTTTGATCCAGAGATTCAGAAGATTAAGGGACCCATTCGCACATCTAGAGCCAACGTAACGCGTCAATAATTCATCGGCGTTTGTTTACTGATTGCCGCTAAAGTTTGATGCTTTCGATCTGGCCATGATTGGGAGAGAGAGAGAGATGTAAAACAAGATGAGATAGAAACTAGTTCTTCTACAACTTGTATCTGGTTTCACACCCTTTTCTTTAGATCCAGGGACATAGGTCATGCTGGCATGGTAGCTTACATTGTAGTGCTGATGCAGAGGTCTCCTCTAGTTGGGTTAAATTAAGGCGGTGACATCACGTCTCGGTGTTAGAGTTCTTTTATCGGCATGCTGTTGGGTAATTAAGCAAATCAAACCAGGTTCAAGTGAATGCTGCTAATTCTTTTTCATTTGGTTTGTAGTGTAGCTTTCCATAATAGGGGACTATAGACACTTTATTTCTTTTTTTTACGGTGCTACGGCGGGCTTACTATAGAAACTTCGTGACTGTAGTTGCTGCTGCACTAGCACTTGTGGTGCAGCTAGCTAGAAGCTAAGCTTGCCTGAATTATTTGTTCGGCTTAATTATCTGCTACTCTCATCATGTAAACTAATCGAGACCATTCTACATGCTTGTTTGTGACTAAGAAAGAGTAAAGTAACGGTAATTAACAAAGAGTAAAGTACTCCTTGATGTGGGCCTCCTCATTGGTTGTAAAGCAAAGCAATTTGACATTTTCAATCATGAGTAAATCAGAAACTAGTCTCAGCTTGAGTCCTGATCTTGTGCATTTTCCTTTTCTTTCAGTGAACTAGTCTAGCTATTGAGTCATGATGTACTGTAGTTTTTTATTTAAATGTTTAATTAACAAATCATTTTAAATGGTGTGCACAGGTTTCGGTGAACTAGACTCAGCTTGAAACAGTTAACTAAATTTTGTCAGTGGAATGGATCTTTTTGAACCACGCTGAATTCTGTTTCTGAAAAATAGTCGGGTCATCTTCACTGCCTGTGTTGTGTGTGTTCCTGAAAAAAACCGTAAACTGAATTTTTTTAATGCATTTTAGAATTTTAGAATGACTGATTTTTCAGCCAAGTTTGTTTCTGAACAGTAGTGACATGGAGTAGTGTAGTGGTCCTGTAGTGACCAAATTTTCAAATACTCTCTGTAAGTTGGTGAAAATACCCCTTATATACTCTTACAACCCGGGTTAACTCCATAAAAGGGACTCTTGTCATCCACTGTCCTTTTATTTGTTCCATGCTAAATGGACCTCTTATTTCAAAACTTTAGAACATGTTGAGTCTTCAGTTAACTCCATACAAGGGACTCTTGCTTTTTTACTAAAGCTAAATTGCAATTGCAGTAGAAGATAATATCATACCATATCATCTACTGATGATATGGGATTAGCAAAGGCCTTGCTTGCCTCATTAGTTGATGTAGTTGTCAAGCAAAAATTTCAGTCCACTAACCCAAATTCATTCAAATAATTAAAATTAATCCAAATCAATTCAAATAATTCAAATAAATCCAAATAACCCAAATTAATTCAAATAACCCAAATAATTCAATTAATCCAAATAACCCATATAATTCCAATAAATTCCAACAAGGAGTTGATATACAAGGATTAGACAAGGTATACACAAGGACATGACATAAGGGCATCTTTGTCCCCTCTTGACACAAGATTACACAAGACATACACAAGGAGCACCTGACTACATGACATAAGGGCCTCTTTGTCCCCTCTTGACTACATTCTTTTCCTTTCTCTGGCCACTTCTTCTCTTCCCTTCCCTTTACTTTTCTTTCTTTTCCCTTCTCTAGCTAATTCTTTCCTTTCATCTTCTTTTCCTATTGCAATTTCCATTTCTTCTATAATGGCCCTAGTATCAACAACTACCCGACTGTCGCAATATACACCGGTTATTTCCATTCCAGCATTCTGAACGCGATCCTTGTGCAAGTGGGGAAACTTATATTGATTTCCTCCTTTGTCTTCCATAACTTCAAACATAACTGCTTCTAATGTGATAAAGCTTCTGTGCAACTTGTCGGGATCGTAGTTCTCGAATTCCTCTTCCACACCCTGTACCAGTTCCTGGATGTTTGTAGGTGACCTGCAGTCGGTTAGAGACTGGAGAGAGTTATGGAAGCAGAGGTCCAAACAATTTAACTCAGGGCTATTTGGGGGCTGTTGTAGCAATTGGATGTCAAGATCAGTTTGTTCCACAGCTTCTCGAAAAGCTACATCATTGGGAAGGACATGAGGCTTTGCGTTATCCTGTTGGATGAATATTGTTGCTCCCTCATCATCGTCAGGCCACTTATCCTGAATTGCCGGGATAACCTTATTGATTAGATAATCTCTGCACACAGGCCTGGTTACTTTCACTGTGTCAACACTTTTGTTCCCTTTGTTCTGTTCTGACTTGTCCGCTTCGCCTCAGTCTCTTCGACGAATGCCCAAATGCCGTTCTTCCATCGAATGTTAGCTCCCCCTCATTGTTATATCGAGGCCTGGCAACAGCTGTTAGGAACATTACCTTCCCAATGTTGTGAGTGTTTGACACGGTGCGCTTCGGTTCAGGTTCTCCTGGAAGTACATAGTAACTATTCTTCACTCTCGTCATGTCAAACCACTTTTCATCGATGTGAACCATATTCGTCATTGGTTTGAACATAGCCCAAGAAGTTCAGATCGAATTGTCATCGACCATGGACATAGAAAATTTCAATCTCGCAAGCTTGTTCTCTAGCTTGAGATGAGGCTTCACGGTGCTTGTGATGCGGTTGAGCTCATTCAACTGGAACCTCTTATGTAGGGTCGATCGGGCCACACCTAGAGACCGTGCCAGAGATCGAATTGTTCTTCTTTTATTCAGTGGGATTGTTGAGGTCATCTCTAGATCCAGCTCCTTTCTCTTTCGGCCAGATCTTCCTGGCTTCTTGCTTGAGACATCTACTTCTTTGCCATCGGCAATTTGCTTTTTGGCGTCTTCCCAGATTCTTTCAACAGATTGTACACTTATGTCCAACAGGTTTGAGACTAGCAGCTTGTCGTCTGGTTGAACAGACCCATCTCTGAGCTCGATTACCAGCAAGGCGAAGTAAACACCATGCCTCTCCTTATCTGACAATTCTCTTCTCTTCTCTTGAAGTATCCAATTCATAACTTCATCCTCTTCCTCTTGAGCTTCATCCTCTTTCCCTTCATCTTCTTGAGGCATCCAATTCATATCTTCATCGTCTTCCTCTTGAGGCATCAAGTTCAAATCCATAGCTCCATTATCTTGAGGCATCAAATTCAAATTAATACCTTCATCGTCTTCCTCTTGAGGCATCATGTTCAAATCCATACTCCTGCTATCAATGACAAAAGATGAGTACATCATGGTACCATAACAAGAATATATACACACAAAATTTACTAGAATGACAGGAGCCTTGCAAGCATTACAAAAATGTGAACTACTGACTAAGAAATGTTATGACTAAGAAATGAAGCTGCTCCTTTGTAACACCATTTCATTTCTTATGAAACTTCCAACTCCTGTCATTTCAGAAAGAATTCCAATCCATCATGACTAATTTGAAGTTTATGTCATTAGTTTATCAACTGGAGTAAATTTTCACCGAATCTTAACTGGAGTACAATTGGATTTCAACTCCTGTCATACAATTGGATTTTACTGTATGTATCTTAACTGAATTTTGACCATGTCTTGTTCCTTTCTTGCTTGCTTGCTTCTCTTGACTTCCAATGGGAAGTTACTTTCTGTATGCGTATATATTGTCAATTTCTGTAATAGGATTTTGTTGTGAATCTCAAATCTAAATTAGTTCCAGAGAAATGCATTCAGTGTACCTTCATGTCAAACTAATCCAGTTTACTGAATTTTACTCTAGTTAGAGTAGTTTTGCTGAATTTTACTCTACTTACAGTAGTTTTAACTGAAGTTACTCTACTTACAGTAGTTTTAACTGAATTTTACTCTACTTACAATAGATTCAAAGTGTCAAGAAAATATCAATAGCTAAATCATAAGGGTGAAGAAGTATTCAAAGAGATGGGAGTAGTTTCTAGATTGACGTCTGAGGGTTGCCAAGCAAATTTGCCAAAACTCTTTCATTGGTCTTGGTGGGTTGCGTCACATGGCAGTGAAATTTGGGAAAGCCTTTGGACTGAATGTGACAGTTTTGGGTACAAGTGAATCGAAAAGAGATGAAGCTATCAGCCTTCTTGGTGCAGATAATTTTGTGGTATCATCAGACAAAACACAGATGGAGGTACTGAACATCTTTAATCTATTTTATTTAAAGCTGAGTGTGAAACAACTTAGTACAGACCACAACAAGTACATATCTCCTTAGTCCTTACCTTATGTTAGATTCCAACTGAAAAAGCATAATAAATGCACAAAGGAACAGAGCTCATTCTGCAATCGATACTTCTGCCTATACTATTTTGTGCGAGAGACAGTTAGTATAGCTGAATTCTGCTTGTTATTCTTCTCACTCTGCTTGTACTAAGTGAGAATAACGAAATGATTTACTTTTGCAGTCCCTGAAAAATTCTCTGGATTTCGTTGTCGATACTGCCTCTAGTGACCACCCATTTGACCCTTATCTCGGGCTTCTGAAAGTTCGTGGCATAATGGCACTAGTTGGCTTTCCTGGAGAAATCAGAGTGCATCCTGCAACACTTAATCTGGGTAAACACCTTAACATTACCAGTCCAGTTAAAATAGTTGCTGAGTGGGAAGTCTGTTTATTTATATCTTGTATAGCTGTATGAGACTGTATATCGTCGAACAGACCACTAGTTGTTAGTTTTCTGGTTCAAAACTTGGTGAAGAAACTGGGTTTCGGCCCTTTATCGAAAGATAACTGATCAGAACTTACTGCAGGTGCACGTTAGCGCCTGTATGCTTTGACACTGTCGAAACTGAAAATTTGCAAGAGTTTTGCTTGATGTTTATACTGATGTCGAAACTGAAATTTTCCTTACTATTGTTAGTTGTTGAACTTTGTACTCCTCCAGTGGCAGAGATTACTAATCCATGCTAAATTGAAATTTTCCTTACTATTGTTAGTTGTTGAACTCTGTACTCATGTGCCATGCATAAATAGTGTTATCTTGAATGACTGATCTAAGTCACATATCTTACGAGTTAATTTTTGATACAACAAGCAACAGCATGACGAAGAGATTACAACAACAACAATCGCTACAGATCAATCGACAGGGGAAGAACAGCAGAAGACCAGAGATTGTACTGTACCTTCTTCTTCAGAGAAGACCAGCAGCGAAGAACAGCAGGTCAGCACGAGCACGAGCTCCGCCAGCAAGCATGCAGCGTGGGCGAGCGTACACGCACCCGAGCGTGGGTGATACTCCAATGGCAGCGGCGCCGGTTTTTGGTCACCGGAGGAGCTTACTGACGAGCTCCAATGGCAGCAAGCGGCAGACCACCACGGCCAGGCGAACCAGTAACCAATCGACAGGAGAAAAGTGACCTGGAGGACCAGAAGATCACCTTGAAGCTGTTGAGCCGCTCGGGGAAACTAGAGGAGGAGCGACGGCGCTGAGCTCGTGTGCGGAATCGGCGGCCAGAGTGGGAGGAGACGGGATCGATTCCGTCGATCAGCGGCTTCCCAGCAAGCGTGGCTCAAGAGGGCGTAGGTATCGGCGAGGCGGAGCTCCTGGTATGCTCGGGAAGGACTGAGGAGGTGCGACGGCCCCGAGCCCCTGTGCGGACGCCGCTGCCGGAGGGGGAGGAGACGGGCTCGTTTTTGGAGTGGGGGCAGCTCCTATGCGGAAGCAGCGGCCGGCAGCAGGGGAGAATCTGGAGGATAAGATGCCGCAGCGGCAGGAGCTCCACCGGCCTGGAGCCCGGCCGGCGGCAGGATCTTCCCGCGACTTGGGCCTGCGTGCGGGTTGCTTTGAGAGAATTCAAAGTTGCGGGAGGGTGCTTTTGTAAAAAATGCGGTAGTTCAAATTTTAAACCCCCTGCGACATGTTTTTCGGGACGGAGGGAGTATAATTTTTCTAGAATATATGTGATTTGTGGGCAAAAGAATCAACACAAAGCGATGCCCGAGGGCCCCACAAGGGAAGGTGCCGCGACCACCCCCTGGTCGCGCTATGAGCCCTTGTGGCTAGCCCTTAAGTCGGTTGGAGCCCTTCTTTCGCCGCAAGAAAGCTAATTTCCAGAAGAAGAAAAATCCCCTCAAAATTTTAGCCCGTTCGAAGTTATGGATCTTCGGCAATAAAAGAAACAGTGTTCGGACAGAAAACATGAGCGAAAAACAGAGAGACGGAGAAAAGAGATCCAATCTTAGAGGGGCTCTCGTCCCTCTGAGAACCATGGTGGCCAAGGACCAGATGGGAGAACCTCCCCCATCTAGGGGGAGGCCATGGATGAACAAACCGTGGGGAGCCTCTCTCCCTCCCCCTCCCGATGGCGCCAGAGTGCCACTCGCGATGATCGTCTTCATCAATGTTGCCGTCTTCACCAACATCTTCAGCACCTTCCTCACCTCTTTTAAGCGGTCCACTCTCCCACAACCCGTTGTAATCCCCTACTTAAATATGGTGTTTTGATTATATGAATTATCATACAATGATTTGTGTCATCGCTATTATGTGTGAGTAGATTTTGGTTGTCCTATGGGTTAACTGGTGAATTGCCATGGTTGATTTGAGTTGCTTGCTTGTGGTTATGTTACTGTCATTTGATGCCCATCATATGAGCACGCGTGTGAATCCCACCATAGGGTTAGTAGTATATTGATAGGACTATGCATATGGGGAAAGAAGTGACTGTAACCTCTCCGAACCATGGAAATTGATACATACATGATTGAAGGGGGGCAATATATTTTAATGGTATGGTTGGGTTTACCTTAATGAACTTGTTAGTAGTTGCGGATGCTTCCTAATAGTTCCAATAATAAGTGCATAGAATTTTAAGTAAAGGATGACATGCTAGCGGAGACCTCTCCCACATATAAACTTGTGATGAAGATCGGTTTACTAACATAGCTAGTTACTTATGGACAATTCCACACACCATACCACCACTATTCCACACGCTATTTGTGTTATATTGTATCTATATTTAAGCAGCACCTACTTTTTATATTTATGTTCTTCGTTACCTTGCAAACATATCTCTTTATACCCACAAAGTACTCATAGTTTTATTTCTTGTTTCTAGATAAAGCAAATGCTCAGTGTACCAGTGACGGATAGGAATATTGATCTTACTTTTAGCTTCTTGTGGGTTCGGAACTCCAAACTTATCACCTCCATCACTGAAAAGTTCTATGACAATTCCTTGTACTTAGTAATTATCAGCACAACATGTGTCTCTACAAGAAGCACAACTATGCTCCTCTTAGGGAAAAACAGCACAGCATCAACTTTACTTCCTGAAAAAAGCACGGTTGTGCTTAACAAAAAGCACAGGTGTGCTTTATGAGAAGTACAACTATGACTAAAAAACACATCATGTGCTTTCCTGAAAATGGAAAAGCACAGTCTCTGTTTCCACTAGAAACACAACTATGCTTCCTGAAAAGGTAAAAGCACAATTGTGCTTCCAAAAAGTGAAAAAAGCATAAATGTGCTTATGGGTTCCTTTTTTCCAGTTGTGGATTTTCTGGTTTTGAACTTTCTCAAGTGATGATTTTTCGGTCATATTTTTGTTCTCATTTTTTTTATTTCTACTTTTTTTTGGTTCTTAGTTTTCTCATTCCAGTTTTTTTGTTTTGTGTGAAAAGTATATTAAAATATATTAACATGGGATCTAGTTTGTAAGATCTCGAGAAATCTATAGGTGAAAACGGTTTGTGATTTGGACGCACGGTTCAGGAGATAAAACATTAAAAAAGAATCTATGAAAAAAAACTTTCAAGTTGCGACAAGTAGCGTACATGCAATGTGCCCCTTGTCAGCACAAGAGAACATGAAAAGTGACATTTGCACAGGGTAACCCATAACTAGTGATCTCGCTTAAGGCACTGAACTGGGCCTCCGGAGAGAGGACTGAGCTTCAGGGACTTAACTGCACACCCGAATCTTTTAAGCGCCAAATAGAATACAAGCCGTACGCAGCACACACCCCTCGACCGAATGGGCCATCCCATTTAGAACTGTAGCGATGGTCTGGTTCACCTCGCGTTTTTTGGTCGATTCTTTTCCGTTTTATTTCTGTCCGGCTTTAGGCCAGTTTTTTTTCTATTCTTTTCTCGTTCTTTTTATTTTTATTTTTATTTTCATGAAATTTTTTCCTTTTCAAATTCGTTAACTTTGCCCAAATTTATCAAAAAAAAATCCTAATTCATGAACTTTTTTCAAATTCGTGAAGTGTTGTCAAATGTGCTAAACATTTTTTCAAATTCAAGAACATATTTTTATATTCACGGTTTGTTTTCAAAATTGTGAACTATTTTAAAATTGGTGAGCTGTTTTAAAAAAATCATGAATTTATTTCAAATCATTGAACTTTTTTTAAAGATGGTCAATTTTTTAAAAATTCATAAACATTTTCAAAATTGTGAACTTTTTGCAAATCTATGAACTCTTTTAATATTCATGAACTTTTTCAAATTTTTGGGAAGTCAACGGGGTCAAAATGGTCAACTAGAGGTCAAAGGGCCAGAGGTTAAAAGGCAATTGTCACTTTTAGCAACAAAGAAAGGAATCAAAGCAGTAATGAAGGAATGAACGAGTGGGCTTTCTAGATACAGGGTCGTAGTGAATGTTTGCTCTTTTCTTTGAGAAAGCAGTGAATATTTGAATTATCTGTAAAACAAATTGTGAATATTTGCTGAAGGTTTGTTGTTTCCATGTTACGCGTCAATGGATTCCACTGCATGCACCATTGGTGGCGTAGATGCATGAGGCCTTGTACAATGCTAAGTGTTTAGAATAATAAATCGGATTTTTCTGAAGCACCAGTGCCTATTTCTACAGAAGAGGCGCCTAATTAAGCGTCTACCCTGCACAAATATGCACCGGTGCTTAAGAAAAAATTGGTTTATTTCTCTAAGCATCTTGCATTGTACAAGGCCTAATGGGATGACTGAAATATCAAAAAATATGTGTTTTTTTTAACCATGGAAAATATTCATCTTCCATTCGTCTCTCAAAAAAATGCTTCGGAAAGGACCCTTTGTTTCGATTTTTTTCCTCCGTGATTGTATCAGCCACGAATGTATTACTTCTAACTTTCTAAGTAATCAATAAAGCTCATGATTTGCAAGACAAAGACCCTGACCGGGCGCGCCCGTTCCTTGTGTCCACATCGAATCAAACAATCACTTACATCCATTATTCGTCTTGAACCAAGTATGTATTTACAAAAGAAAAGAAAAAAGACATGACCAGACGGCACGCGACATGCGAAAGCCGAATGCAGCGAGGTTGGAGATGACCCGACGACGTCGGCAACGCAGGGCGGGTCCGATCCCCAACGTCATGCACAGGATCATATGTTAAGTTTATACGTAGAGGTCCATATACATCTCCCCTAAGCTAACTACAGAGAGCACCACAACTCGCAGCAATGTAATCGCAGGCTAAGGCTAAAGGTAAACAAACATAGAGGAAAACGACGCTCCATGCCGTATGAAGAAGAAGAAGAAGGGAGCGAGGCGCGAGGCAGGAAACCGTCGGCGGCCTCTCGTCTCCAGCTCCGGCAACCTGTGGTCGATCGATCTATTACTTGGACAAGAATTAGCACTCTCGCTTCAGGTGGACGAAAGGTCATCATGCTATGATCTCATCCGGCAAGGCCACGAACCGCGTTCGCTTCTGAAACACCACAGAAACAAGAGTCACATGAGAAGATGTCAGCAAAAGCGACGGGTAATTCGTTTCAACCAATTGCTATTATGTTTACGCTTCAGGGCACGACAACGATGGGCCGAGAATTGCAAGATCAGAACATCAAGTACATGAAAGAGTACAGGGCGAGCCAACAATACTTCTGAGAAACAAAAATCAAAGGAAATCGTAAAGAGAAGTTCTGCTGATGTAATATCCCTTATCTTCGAGCGAGAAAAACTGGCACAGGTAGAAAACGATTGCTAAATGGTGTCATGGTGACAAGATTAACTTCAAAGAGATAGTTACCCGCAAAAAAAAAAAAAAAACTTCAAAGAGATAGTTCCCCTGATAACAGCTTCAATGAGATAGTATCATGCCATCATCTAACGGTCGCCTGCTGCTGCCTAGACTAGTTTAACGGTTAGGATTTGCTGGTTTGACTTTCAGGTGCTCAACCATAAATTAATTGAACCAGTAAGTTGACAGTACATTAGTGAAGGTGACCGGAAAGAATCGGCCCAAAGGTACACTAATGGGTATAAACCGGGTCGAGCAACTTGTCTCGTTATGATCCCTGAAATTTTCTCCCTAGCTCTGGACACTTGGTCAGACATAGACCTTCTACAGATCTGACTGTAGATCAGCTCTACATAGACTTTCTACAGATTTTGGAACGTCAGAATGGCTGCTATGCTGAATCCGCAGATAAAAGACTATCCATATAACGAAACGCAACAGTTTTAGGTTGAAGATGGAACAGAGCTATTGCTGACTTCCTGTGCTAAAATATCAGTTGACAACATCGAACGTTGAGAGAGCTCGTTCTGAAACTTCAGCGCGCCAACTATTTTCCATGGTAGATCTATGACTGGCGACTGCTACTGCTATGCTTCATCCGCAGCCAGAAAATGAGAATTGTCTCATACTTCCAGATATTCAAGTAGGAGTATGACAAGCAACTGTATTTTGCACCATCACTCAAACCAGTCAAATCCTAGAATTGATCGCCAACAAATAACTAACGTAGTAACGTGTCAGGAAAAACCTCAAACACGCTGTTCAATACTTAAGACACATCTGCATCGGCCGAAAATACTGGTCACACCATTAACAGCTCCAAATCGTTCCCCATTGGACTTGGACACGTAGGGATCCATTGACAGTCCATAACGAAGATATACCATGCTGCTGGAAATGCTCTTATGGCTTGCTTACATATTCCTAAACGAACCGGGTGAAAGAAAGAAACAAAATGCATGCCATGTTTTACCTAGATTATAATGGTATGAATTAGTCGAAGCTAATTTCGTAGGAAATTTTATTGGGTGACAAACTGTGTGAACCATTTATCTGCTTTATAAACTATATATTGTTAATATATTACTCTCTTCGTCTCATACTAAGTGTCTTAACTTTGTACTAACTTTAGTATGAAGTTATACTAAAGTTGAGACACTTATTGTGTGACGGAGAGAGTATTTGATAAATTGAGTTGGTCAAAATAAGCAGTTTTGTAATACATATTTTTGGGTGAAAGTCTCTGCATTATTTTATTGACTGGGCAATAAGACACCACCGTTGCTTGAAAGAAAAAAAAATGTTTCCCTTCCCACGGATTTCTTTTTAAATGCAGATGAATGAAAAGCAATACAAAAGGACCAATTTATACAGTGATTATTTTTGTATTGCAAAATAAAGTTATTTGATTCAGAAAAGCAATACAAGGACCTTTTTGTTTGCGGGTATTTGATTCAGACCTTAATAGCATGGTTCTATCAAAATAGTACTCCCCTCTTCAGTTCAAAAAAAAAATTAGTACTCCCTCCGTTCCACAAAAACGTCTTGTATTATGGGACGGAATGAGTAGTAAAGATAGTATTCCCTCCGTTCATTTTTATAAGACCTTTTAAATATTTAAGACAAAACTTAAAACAGTTCAATTCCAGCTGTCCTAAACGACTTATAAAAATGAACAGAGGAAGTAATATTTTTGAATAAAAAGTTTGAAAGAAGCAGTGCATTACCTCCTTCCGGCTGGCCTTGACGTCCGCTGATGCATACTCCGGCGTGCGGGGTAAAGCGGACCACCTATCCGGCGTCTTCGCCGTCTCTACGCCCCTCTCCGGTGTCTGCATCATGAACCTGGCACCCCACTCGGGCGTTGCGGCGAACCTGGGACTCCGCTCTGGGGTTTGCGCGAACCTGCCACCGCCCCAGTCCGGCGTCGGCACGAACCGCGGGCTCCGCTCTGGCGTCTGCGGGAGCCCACCAGTGCCCCAGTCCGCCGTCGGCAGGAACCGCGGGCTCCGCTCCGGCGTCACAGCGCCGTTGGCGGCGCAGAGCTGCATGATCTTCGCGGCCGCCTCGGCAGCGTCCCGGCTCTCGCCCATAAGCTTGGCGACCTGCGCCTTGGGCAGGCGCATCCTGAGCTGGACCGGCCCGCCCTCGGAGGCGGTAGACATCGGGGAGGGCGGCGCGGTACCGGCACCGGCCGAGGTCGGGAAGGTGAGGTCGGAGGTGGAGCGGCGCGTGAGCATGAGCGACTCGAGCCTCTCGCGCGCGCCGACGTGGAGCGCGCCGGACCAGGCGCGGCGCGGGGGCACGGTGGGGCGGGGCAGCGCGACGAGGAAGTAGAGCCGGCCCGGGCGGAGCAGCGCGTCGTGCTCGAGCGGGCGCGCGCGGACGCCGAGCAGCTTGACCTGCTCCGACTCGAGCAGCTGGAAGCCCGGGTGGTCGCGCAGCACGGCGCCCGCGTACGCCGGCGGCTTCACCCTGAACGCGGTGCCGTCCAGCTGCATCACCTTGGCGCCCTTGCGCCGGCCGCCGATGCTGTTGCCCATTGCCTGCCGGCCGGCTGCTGCTCCTCGCTCCCACGCTGCGCTCTCCTCCCGGCGGCGGCTGCGTTCTCTCTTGTCTTTCGCCGCCTCCTCTTCTCTTCCGTGGTGGTGCGTGGGTTCGGTTCGCGTGGTTCTTTGCGACGTTTGTGCGTGTGGCCATGTGGGGTGTGGGAGTTTAAAACGGGCGAGCGAAGAAGGGACAGACAGGTTTGGGAGTCAAAGGTTCACGCGAGTATTGAGCTTGACGTGGACTGGAACTATACTGTATTATTTTCTACTGTACAAAGCTTAGCTAGCCCCCCACTATGGCATAGATAGCACTGTGAAAGTGGAATGGGGGAGGTTAAAGTCGGTTCTAGTGCATGTATGTCTAATTATAACTACTCCTATGCGTGAAGGATGAAAACACGTTTTTGACCGTCCAATTAAGCTCGCAGTTCCAGATTCAGAGCAAGAACTTTACTTGGAGCGAAGCAAAACGCAGAAGTAATCGTGATCTTACTACTAGTAACTTTTTAAGCGTACTTGTCTGAACACTTAGGTTATTTTAGAGTGGCAAAGGGTAGGTTTGCTTCGGCTGTGCAGAACTGAGGAAGCATGCTGCAGGCGTAAAATTTAAACTAGATATACTCCGTACTTGTGCAAAACTGACTTGGTACCTAATTTGGTGGGAGGAAACTTCAATTACCACGAGCAGCGTTTGTGGCACAGCTTCTTCTCTCTCTGCATCAGATCACATCATATTTACGTTTGTCAAAAAAAAAAGATCACGTCATATTTACGTTTGTCAAAAAAAAAGATCACGTCATATTTAACGTGCTAGCAAACGTAACGAGTTCGACCCGCCGAATAGCGCGGCGAAATCCGCCGCCCGCCGTGTTATCTCGTACAGAAGGAGACACCGGCCGCAGGGGCGGAGAATGGTGGGGATGGTGCCGGCCATTGGACATGATCTACCTTGCTGTTCGCGCTTGTGCTAGTGTTGCTCGACGGAAGAGAAAGAGAGAGGCCAGAGGTGGAAGAAAGGAGATGTGCTTTGAGATCCGTTTTTTCCAGGTGTTATGATCACGAGAGGGTCTCACAACGCAGAACGTGCGACCCGGATCGCATAAGATTTTTTTTCCCGCATTAGCACTGTGGAAGTGGAAGTGCAAGCGAGGAGGTTAAAGTCGGTTCTAGTGCATGCATGTCTTAATTAACTATGAGTGATGGATGAAAACACGTTTTGACCGTCCAATCAAGCACGCAGTTCCAGAATCAGAACAAGAACTTTACTTCGAACGAAGCAAAACTTAGCTACTCTTGGTCTGAACACTTCGGTTATTTTGGAGAGCCAAAGGGCAGGTTTGCTTCGGCCGCGCAGAGTCGAGGGAGCATGCTGCAGGCGTAGGATTTAAATCAGCCATGCACTTTGTCTACAAAACTGACTTGGTGTCACAGCTTCTTCTTTCTCAGTATATCAGATCACATCATATTTACCGTGCTAGCAGCAAACGCAAACGAGTTCGACCAGTCGAAGAGCTCGCCGAGATCGGCCGCCCGCCGTGTTATCTCGTGGCCAACTTTGCATGTGCCGTTCGCCTTCATTTTTAAACCCCTTGACGTTGATCTTGCACCTGTAACCATTAACCTCCATTTGTATTTGTAGTAAGTGGGTTCGTACGTGGCCTGGTCTCTTTGTTCTCGAAGCCATGGCACTACAGCAACAACAGCAACGCGGGTGGCGTACCGCCGGACTCGCCACGGCGGACGCCCCGGGTCCAGATGGTGCGTCCTTCACGCCACAGATCGGGGTCCTCCTTTTTGCGCCCGTCACGGCACGGGATCGGATCGAGGAATGTCCTGCGGCGGGCGGCGGCGGCGGCGAGGTCAACCGCGCGCATGCACCGTATTAATGCGTCTATAGCTTAGAGCATCTCCAGCCGTTGGCCCCCCAAGACGCATAAAAATCGCCCCCTGGGTGAGCCGGCGATTCGTTCAACGCTGGGGCGGCGGTTTTGCGCTTAGTCGTCGCCCCCAGCTCGCCCCAGTCATCGATTTTGGCCCACTTTTAAAGCCCCATTTCGGTGAAAAAGGCCCATATGGACGAGAATAGGCCCATATTCGACGTGGTTCGCCGTGGCTCGGCGTTCAATTATCAACATAAATATATTTTTATCGCATATTTCATCACAGAAAATTCAAATACTTTAACAAAATAGTTCAACAACAAATAGTTCAATACAAATTATTTAGTTCAACAAATAAAAACTCATATTTCATCACACGTCGCGCCCGGTGTCGCCCTTGAGCCTCCGTAGGTGCTCTATCAGATCTTGCTGCAGTTGATGATGCACCTGTGGGTCTCGGATCTCCTGACGCATACTGAGGTAGGCAGTCCAGGTTGCCGGTAGCTGGTGATCAACTTGGGCAAGAGGACCCTGCCTGTGGTATGGTTCAGTGTCAAACACTGGATCTTCCTGCTCGCTCTCAATGATCATGTTGTGCAAGATGACACATCAGGTCATGATCTCCCACATTTGATCTTTCGACCAGGTCTGAGCAGGGTACCGGACAACAACAAATCGAGATTGGAGCACACCAAATGCCCGCTCGACATCCTTCCTGCAAGCCTCCTGAATCTTCGCAAACCAGGCGTTCTTGCCTCCAGGCACAGGGTTTTTGATGGTCTTCACAAATGTCGACCATCTCGGATAGATGCCATCAGCTAGATAGTACCCCTTGTTGTAGTGCCGCCCATTGATCTCGAAGTTCACCGGAGGAGAATGACCTTCAACAAGCTTGGCAAAGACAGGAGAGCACTGCAGCACGTTGATGTCATTGTGAGTTCCTGGCATACCAAAGAAGGAGTGCCAAATCCAGAGGTCCTGTGTGGCCACCGCCTCAAGTACCACACTGCAACCGCCTTTGGCGCCTTTGTACATCCCCTGCCAAGCAAATGGGCAATTCTTCCATTTCCAATGCATGCAGTCGATACTTTCAAGCATCCCAGGAAATCCTCTTGCTGCATTCTGTGCTAGGATCCGAGCAGTGTCTTCCGCATTAGGTGTTCTCAAGTATTGCGGTCCAAACACTGCCACCACTGCCAGACAGAACTTGTAGAAACACTCTATGCTGGTGGACTCGGCCGTGCGCCCATAGTCGTCCTGTGAGTCCCCGAGAGCTCCGTATGCAAGCATCCTCATCGCTGTCGTGCATTTCTGGATGGAGGTGAATCCAAGTTTGCCGGTGCAATCCATCTTGCATTTGAAGTAGTTGTCGAACTCCCGGATGGAATTCCCAATCCTGAGGAAAAGCTTTCTGCTCATCCGATAATGGCGCCGAAATGTTCTGTCGCCGTGAAGTGGAGCATCGGCGAAGTAGTCGGAGTAGAGCATGCAGTAGCCTTCGAGACGATGCCGGTTCTTTGCTTTCACCCGCCCCGGCGCCAAGCCACCTCGCCGCGGCTTTTCATTGCTCGCCAGCAGCTGGGCGAGGGCGGCGAGCACCATTAGATGCTCTTCTTCCTGGACGTCGGCCTCGGCTTCCTCCTCCAGCAGCGCGGCGAGCACTTCCTCGTCATCCGAGTCCATCGCCGAGGCAGGCAAATCGCCAGCAGCTAAACTGCCCCTCCGCGGCCGGAAACGGCGGCCGAAAACGCCCAGCTGGTGTCGGAGGGGCTGCCGCGGCGAACCTCTGCTATTTTTCCGGCGGGGAATGGCTATCTACCGGTGAAGGGCGGCGGGGCGGCGCCGGGATATACCTAGTGGCGGCCGAGAGCGCGGGGGGTGGGATGCGAGTCGGGAAAGAAAATCTTGACTTTTCACCTGACGACGTGGGCCAGCCGCGCTTTTCCCTTGCACCGGAGCCCCCAAGCGCCGCCAGCGCGCCGGGTTCGGCCTGCGGCCGCCGGCGGAAAAAAGGGCCGAGCCGACGCTTTTCGTCGTCCTGGGGGCGCGACTGGGCCGTTTTTTTGGCGCCGGCGTAAAAAAAATCGCCTGGGAGGCCTGTTGAAGACGCGGCTGGAGATGCTCTTAGCCGGCGCTCTGCAAATCCGTTTCGCGGGATCGGGTGCCGGGAGGAGTCCGGTGATCCACGGCAACCGTCGTGTCGCGTTGTGCATCTGCATGCAGACGGCCGTTGTCGCCTGTGGGACTGTAGCCGGGTTTGCCCTTCCGCTCAAGGCGAACGAGATCAAAGCACATGCTCATGTCCTCCTTGTGTGCACGTTTGAATCGGCCGAGTTTCCGTCGTGAAATACTTGACGTGGTCGTTTTCTCACACTGTTAGACGTTCTAAGCGCCCAGTGGGTCAATTTTCTACAGTGTTAAAGATCTGCAAAAAAAGAACGGTTAGGGTATAACGTTACAGGTTAATTAACTGAAAAAATTGCAGCCGTGTGAATATTTTTCTTGTAGAAGATGCTACGGCGACCAAGAAAAAATCATGGCACTGCGAAAATGAGCTCACGGTACTGTGTGCTGCTAACCAGCCATACTGTATCTCGTTAGACTAGCCAACCATGTTGATACTGTACGCTAACTCTGGACCGATCTAGGCAGCGACGAAGAACGAGTCTCTCTCTTGGCACCAAGTGTGCCACGACCGTCCGAGACTCATGACCTATACCAATCAATATACCGGGTGCAAACGTAGACCACGTGTGTTCCTTTTCCTCTATGTACCTTCCTAGGATCCTGACTCAGCATCCTACGTGACATATGCTCGATCGTCACGACGCACCTTCCGTCCTTCTTTCCGGCGGGAGCTAGCAAAGCAGAACCAGAACATGGCCGATATCTGATACTACATGCATGCGTGCAGATGCATGATGTTCTTTCTGCTGCTGCGGTCGTTGGGTTTATCTGCATATGGTTCGTGCTCAGCAGGGAATCCGCAACGGCATGCATCCAATGTACTAAAAGGCTAAAAGCCAAGTATTGGTTGTGGCTCTGTTTTGTATCGATCTCGTCGTTTTCGCCGGTTGCACTTGCAGAGACGTCTCCCCGGAGCGGAGAGCGCCGTGCATTGTCCACTCCTTTGTCCTTTCTATTCTGATCAGGGCCCATTCGCGCTATCGATCGACAAGCCGGCAAAGCCGTGGTGTGTATGCACCTGCAGCTATGTTTGCTGTCTATCGCGTTGCCATTGTCTACGGTCAAGTTCATGGACAGTACGCGCGTGCGTGGTATGCTCCTCACGTTCATAGTTAACGACTTTGGGGCAGGGATGCGAAGGACTGAACGTACAGCCGGCACATGCGTGCGGGTGTGAGATGCGACACGCCTTTGCCTCGCAGGTCAGCTGGAGGATGGGTGGCTGTGGCGCCGGCGACAAGGGCCGCGGCGGCCTGACCAATCAATCGGCCGGCGGTCGCGGTTGTTGTTGGTGCCGCGCGAGCGCGCGAAAGGCGTCGAAGTCGCAGGGCAAGTAGGTGTCCACGGGAACGTGGCGCGCGGCAGGGCAGGGTGGCGGTGTGATCAGCTGAACCACGCGGGCGGGCGAGCGGCGCGCCCCGAGGTCTCGCCGCCAAAGCCAACTAGCCAAGCCGATGGTTTTCGCCGCATTCTCACCGCGCCGGTGGTATGCACCGCTCGCTGTGTGTGGGTGTCTGTCGACGGTGATGCTGCATGATTGCCCGGCAAAGGTTGAAATTAGCCCGCGGAACAACCGCCCGGGCAGAGGCATATGGCTGGCTGGTGCAGGAAGCGGCGGGGGTTGTTGGGTGAGCGTCGAAACTCCGTACCCCTGCAGGTCATGTTTCGTTGGCCTGAACGACAAATACGAAACAGACAGCTTGTGTTCCAGGGGTGCATGTTGCCCAGCGAAATGCATTGAGATCCCTGGCTCGCTTGTTGATGCGTTTGCTATCGTGAAGGGTCATGCCGTATGTGTGGTGTGGTCCTGCTACATGCTTACGATCCACGTAAAGTTCCCGCCAAGGGTATTTCCAACGCTAACCCCTAAAATAAACGCATACATGACAGCGGTTCGGACGCCCTCAAACACCCCTAGTTTCGTCTGGTTTATAGAAAAAAACGGACGTATGCACCGTCCGTTAGACCCACTTTAGATGACAAAATAAGCTCGGTCCAGACGGTTGTGAGCGGTTTGAAGATTCGTGTTAGAGATGCCCTAATGAAACTTATTTATGATTCATTACTTTCTATTGTTCTAAAGATTTATGTATTCAGCACATTTACTTTTGAAGATGTGAGTGATTTTTTTTCTTTTTACAAAAAGAAACTTGGATCTATGATAAAGGTTTATCAGAAGTACAAAACACCTCAAACATAATAAAAATTGCGTCGAGGTCAAGACCACCGAACGACAGATGCCGCCGCTAGAACGAGCCGCCAACGCGTCATCGTCGCCTTTCCATACCGGAGCCAGCCCGGCCTTATCGATGACAACCAAAAGGTCTCTGTGTACATGTGTAACGTGTCCCTAAGAACTAGCACCCCGGAGCCGCAGCCGTCACCGTCAAACCCTTGAATCGATCTGAAGAACATGACACGACGAGAAACCACCAAGCTCGCCGCTCCGAGAGTCTGACAGGAATCTAGGCCGGAGCTCCGTCTAATTCGACCCGGCAACGAAATTGAGAAGGATCGGAGTCCGAAAGAATGACTCGAAAAAGAAACACCGTCATTCGTCTGAACGGCGCCGCTGCAAGGACTAAAACCCTGACCTATCTACTAGACGAAGCCGCAACACCAGAATTCCCCTCCCCGCCACCAGCCGCCGGAGCGGCGCGTGGAGGGGAGGCTAATCCACGGGCTCGTCGGTGAATGTTGAGGAGGAAAGCTTTACTCTAGTTGCCTTGCTAGAGGGGAAAGAAAGACATAGACGATCTATTTTCATATCATCTTTTACACACATTACACTCATATTATCATAAGGCCTTTTTTTGTTGTAACGGTCTTCAATTGTTTCTTCATTTTCGCAATTCAACTCGGGTATTTATCAAGTTTATTCTTGTCTGTTAGACAAAACACTAAGATTGTTCTGGTTTCTTTCTTACGGTGATCCTAAGCAGAAAACCGTCGTACGAAAGAAACTATGCGATGTTAGTGTTTGTTATTATTATAATAAGGGTTACATAAATAGTTAGTCTTATAAATACGGTATATAAACAGTTTGATTAAGGTCAATCTACTCATTCCTAAAAAAAAAAGGTCAGTCTACTCATCTAAGTACGGGAGCCATATTTTGCAGGGCCAACGTGCTGCCAACTTCTCACGAGAAAGAATCCAGTGGCCAGGAGCGCGGAGAGCATTGTCCATCCCCTCCGAACCGATATGCTCCATTTTGTCCGTTTCAGTCGAGGGTCGTGGAGAGCATGACCTTCATCCCACTGTCCACAGCTTCCCCTAACGCACACCCCTACGTACGTACACGTAGTACCTACGAACACTGTCGATCAGCGTGCCAGATTGCTAAAAAAACACATCTGCTCTGTCACTCGTCTACTACTAGTAACACTGACGTAGAGCGTAACCGTCAATTTATTCCCCTCACGTCGACGCAGCCCGCAGGCTCCACACGTATACATAAATAGCTATGCTGACCACGTAGGAGCACACATGACACATGGCTACCTCTGCTTCTCTCCACCTCTCTCTTTCCTATGAGGCTATGACTGTCCCTCGAAGCATCGGACGAGACTTGCCTGCTCCCTTCCCATGCTCCCATCCGTGCTCCCGCATATGTGGCTTGATTTGATTGAAAGAAAAATAAGGCCCGGCCCCACCTCCTGAAAATCAGGGGGGAGATGATTAGATTAGAAAAGAAAAAGAAAAAAAAACAGCCGTATGATGAAGTGGGAGCACGGATGGGAGCATGAAGAGGGAGCAGGCAAGCCGGATCCCGAAGCATCGGCCTCGACGGCGACGGGAAACGAACATGCTGCCGCAGGAGACATGTACACTGCACAACAACCAGAAACCAGCTGCAAAAAATCTCGCTTCTTCCTCCGCACGTTCCAGAAACATAGTTACGTTGTCTTTTTTTTGTCGACCCTCCGTGATGCGCGGAGCGAATGGCTCCATGGATTAAGCCGGCCAGAGCCTAATCAAGGAGAGCCATTGACAAAAGTGGGTTACGGAAGTGGAGCCGCACGAGAATGGCTTGCGTTGCGTTGCATTGCATTGCATGATTGCATCCATGGAAAGAAAAGAAGATTTATGGTGCTCCATATATGCACTAATAGGTCCAAGCTCCAAGGTAACAATCTTCGGTTGCGAGAATCTTTGGAATCCGGCTTGCCTAAATTGTGCCTTCGTCAGCAAGGCAACGTGGGCCATTGACGAAAGTAGGGTACGTACGTAATTAAGTGGAGCCATATACGAGAATGACATGCGTTGCATCCGTGGATGGGAAAGAAAATAAGATTGTGGTGTGAGGAGTGCCAGATTTATCATGCTCCATGTGCACATAGGTTGAAGAATAACGAACTTCGGTTGCGAGAATATTTGCCATTTGACATACCTAAATCGCGCGTTCGTCAGCAAAGGAATGTGCGAGTTTTTTGTACACATTTTCCATGTACGAATCTTATTCTAGGACAGCAGCAAAGTCAATATTACAATGATGAAATGCGATTAAATACGGAGACATAAGCAGTGTGAACAATATGCGCCAACAGCCAACTTAACATGTGTTGGGACTCTAGCTCCTGCTGAAGTCAAGATATTAACTCCGGCTGATTCTTTCCTTAAGAAACTGTTGTGCTGGGAGGGAAGTTTGAGCGATTTTAGACAGGAAAAAGTTTCGATTCTTTATGGATGACCTGTTTTCAGTCTAGGCGTTGCTCTTTGATCCTGATCCTGATCACTCCAATGTGACATTCATGTGCCATGTCCCTCTTTTCTCTTCTGTTTTTCATAATTCGGTTGTGTGCATCTTCAATCTTCTGCTGACTTTTGGCATTGTGTTGTCGTAGAGTTCGAATGTACTTAGTACTAGCTTGATATTAATAGTGTATTGCCCTTTCTCTATATATATTTTTTGGGGCGAAAGGAATGATCTCTGGAAAAAGAAGTTTCAGACTAGCTAGGGTGTGCCTAGTATTCCACACCCCATAGGCACGTGAAACTGCTGAAAGAGAACGGGGCGAATTTTGCACTACTTGACACATCTTTGTATAATGGCTACGGATTAGCAACACAAGTGCTTCCCCAAATCGACCCCTAGCTAGACCTGTCTTATTCTAGCCAAGTGTGTACTGAGCACCTTCTCCTTGCGGCGCCAAACAAAAAGCACATGCCCTCCCTTGTGCTCGCCTAAATTTGGAGGCTACCAGAGTGAGGCAGTCCCTTGAAATAAGCTACGCTAAAACAAGGGGGCAAGTCAAACACTAGCTCTTTGAGCTCTTCGAGGGGGCATGAATCAGGGGAACGATGATGTAGTCACACCCGCCGATTTCTGAAGTGTAGGAGTGTTTTTAGCAGAACTTTCAAGATGCCCAAAAACTGCAGGCTGTTGCTTTCTTGAAACAATGTTGGCGTTAGCCGTTAGGCATCTTTCTATTCCGGGATTTGGATGGTTCCCACTCCCACTGTGTTCAACGCAACACGACGTTCGTGCTGATACTGTGTGTATGTAACTGAAAGGCGCTGTCGAGAAAAGGATGGTGATGATGGTGTGGGGGGTTTGTGGTTCAGACTGTTTTTAACTTGCTCAGGAGAGGCTCTGAAGATCTCGAACGGTTTCGCGTGTCTGGAAAGGCTCCATTGGCGCCCTTTGGACCCATACTCAGGCTCGGAATTCACACACTGACTGTGACTGAGTTCAACCAAAGCTGCCCTAGATTGTTTTTTTTTTAAACGGAGGCAAAAGATTTGCCTCATCCATGATTGTGGATCATGAGCATAGCATGCAAGCGTTTCATGTCTGAAAGACTGCATGCACCAATGACCAAACCAAATTATCATGTTATCTACTTTTCACGCTGATTACTGCACTGCACGAGGGGGCGCGCGCACACACACACCTCCTAGAAGTGGTACCGAACTACAGATCGATCCACCGAGGTTCGAAAAATAAGAGTTGTCGACAACAATTATGGATCCAACCAGCATTACATAGTTCAGGATATAAATAGGCGTAGCGATGACAGGCCCAGCGGTGGATGCTTCACCAACCAGCGAGTTAAATCGCTTAAGCAAGGCTGTCTGTTGCTCTTAAATTGTCCGAGGCTCCGATCGAGTTGCTGGATGATGACTCGCGGTGAGGGACCCCGTTGGCGAGTCCTTTGTGCGCAAAGGACATGGAAGATGGGCACGCCGGTTCCTTCCAGCAGTATGAAACGGCCTTCCACAAATTTTTCTTCTGCCTCTTTTGTTTGGTAATGCACTAATCTAGTCCGTATCACGGTTTGTTTGGATCCTTGCATGGCTGCGCCCGTAGAAAATGTAGGAGGAGGAGGATGGTACTGAATCGACATTATTCTTGGACACATTCCCACGACGCGACTGATGATAATGAAAAGACCGGGTGGAGAATCGAGACCTGCTTATGGAGGTGTGTACACGATTGCAGGCGGCGAGGGATACTTTTACCCAACATGAGTGGCAGCATGATCTTAGGATTGGCCCCCCTCCGCTTTAGGCGTTATACGGATACTGCATGTTTTCCTTGTATTTCGCCTTTTTATTATTTTTCATTTGAATGAGAGGATATTGTTTGGCTGTGTGCATCTTAACTATGCAGAGATCGAGTGTAATGCTTAAATCTTTTAAGTAATAAAATGCCCCTTTTCGAAAAAAAAATGAAAAGACCGGGTAGATTTCATGGGCTAAACTGAAATTTCATTTCGGCGTGCTTAATTTCTATGCTACCTTGCTAGCTAGAATGGGTTAGTTTTGAATCAATCCCATCTCAAAACACAGATAAAGAAAGTGCTGTAGACACCTGACTTAACCCCAACTTATGAACTGCACACGTTTTTTTTTTCTGTCTACAACCTATACAGGGGTCCTAGTGCCACAGCCAACTCTTGTTTGGTGGGCACTTCCAGAAGATAGCAACACCTGTAGACCGAAGAAAAAGCAAGCAGCGATTCCAATTTCACTTCAAAGAGAAAAGGTAAACGAGAGAACGTACATGAACAGTATAATCTGTAAGTGGCCTCGTGCTTAATCAGGCCGTTACTTATAACAAATCATAAAGGTCGCCGGACAGCAACCGTGCGACCGGACCGGACGGTCGCCGGAGAGCAGCCCGGCGAATTCAACCTGCACAACGGATGGTCGTAATTGACGTACCGCGCTGCACGAGCGAGAGAGGGATTTCGTAGCATCATCCTCACATCATGACACGGTCACTACGGCAACTGAGAAGAGAGAGACGGAAATGCTGAAGACTGGCACAGGTGAAAACCGATTGATTGGTCGGCACTTGGCACTGCCCAGTTAATCCGCACGCGGAGAATCTCGGAAAGTTACAGGAGGAGAGACGGCGGGGTAGGTGATTGGCGAGACGGGGGCATCCATCGCGGCCGCAGAATCACAAGCAGAAGTGGGCCGAGTGGTGGGCTGGTGGCAGCTTAGCTCGCTAGAGAAGTCTGTGTCCGGTCAATCGGTCACAGGGTTTACAGTTCTTGCACGCTTCAAACCGGAGCACCAAGGCACCAATTGAGCGCATTTTTCCTTGGTTGCGAGAGCGTGCGCACCTTATTTCTTTGCGCCTCGCAACCAGCTTCCCCGGCCAATTCTTTGACCACACCAACTCGTGCACTTGGACTTCAGGAGATGCTACAAATTTTTAGAGTAGTGCCTTTTTTCAGCACCAGCAGACTAGCAGTTTGCTTCGGTGGTTGGTACTTCGCTGCAATATTCGTAGAAAACGGAACTGAAGAAACGGGAGCAAGCAGACGAGTGAGAGTGAGCGCGGGATCGGAAAAAATGCTGTATTTCCGTGCCGAACCCATGCTTCAGGTGTGGTAGGTTTTCGGATCGTCTCTATGTCCGTATGTGCATCACGCATTTGACAATTCGGATCCGGCTATATTTGGTTGGTCGCTTGCGAGCGCACCGGTCTCGCTGATGGAGAGGACGGGGATGGTGTACAGTTTGACCCATGAAAGGGGCATCTCTTGGGCCATGGGATGTGTGAACACATGATCGAAGCAGTCAAATGTTAGAAGAGGATTTCGTCAACCGTTAACACCCACACCCTCACACGCACGAATCTTGTCCGTTGGTTAATCATCACAGCATGCCATTTCATAAAATACTACTGTTCCCTTTGGTTCGGTAGCTTAAAAAACAGCACTCCGTTTGGTATGGCTATCCTCAAGTTTTGTTTTGTCATTGTCATCGTTATGTTTGAGTGTTAGCACTCAGCACGCACTGCCCACTTCAGTTTCATCAGAGGATTTGGAAAATCCTATAAAGACATGAGCAATTAGCTCAAAGCTACCATCATCTTCCTGATCTTTGTCTAATCAAAGTCCAGATGAGTAGTGGGGTCAGAAGATTAGGCGGGTTGGGGGCAGTGTGATAAGAAAAGATCGAAAAGTTTCGTGGTCTTGAGAAAAGCAACCTGGCACGCTGGTAAAGGGTCTTGACGCTTTCAAAAGCCGCCGGAATTGGCCCAATCACGGCAATGTCAAGCTACTACTGTGTTGCATGCCATTGAAATGTAAATTCCATAGGCATGAATAAGTTGCTTGACCAGCACTACTGCTGTGAATGATGATTCAGTGAAATGAGCACCGGGGGAGGTAAAAGTGAAGATTGACTTGCTAGTACTCCATTCACTGCCAAGGGAATGACAGCATTAGTGCAATCTCGCGTGTCATGTGTGTACATGAATATGTGGTAGATACACTGGAGGTGAACAAGAATTGGAGTTCAAGGGACTGGTAAGTGGAAACTTGAGCACACGCAACTTGCTGGTATTCTCCGGGAGTAGCTTTATGCCTGTCTATGACTATCCAAGACTCTGATATCTATCTGAGCAGAGCACCCAGCCTCCCAATACGAACAATTTCCACAATCCTTGCTCAAAAGTGTTACTGTAACTTAGTAAATGTGCCACTACAATCTTTGTGATGATAAGTAAGGAACGGCCGAAAGTACTTGGGAGGAGAGATACGGTCAATGAGTGGGAGCTTGTGTCTCTCATTTTCCAAGAGCTCAAGCTTTGGTCTCTTGCGGGGAAGAAAGGAGTTTAACACTAGACCTAAGAGCACCACAAGCATGTTCCTTTTTGTAAGGCCTTACTTTAAAAATTTACGTGCATACAACCATTTCATTGGTTGTAGGCTGAGGCATTGTTGATACTAGTCCCATGGCTGAATAATAAATATGTTGTATGCATGTTTTTTCATTGGCTGCATGTTTGAGCTGCCATCTGAAAGAGTGCATGCATTGGGAGTGGATGGAAGGATTAATATGAGCAAGCTACTATGTGTCTTGGTTCAAGAGAAGTGGTCTCCGGGCCTAGTAAACCCGGACAGAGGGAGTAGTTTTGTAGGAGTAGTGTGCTCTATCTGGCTTGTGCTCGTTTGCCATGCTAGTCAGTTTGTAATTTGTTGTAACTAATCTCTGTCTTCTATAAAGTTATGATATGCTTTAGACGTACTTTAGAAAGAAAAAAAGTAATACTAGAGGTTAGTGGGGGCAGTCATGACAAAAAGTATTATACATTTTTTGTGGGGATAAATAATAGCATAAAACTAGTTAGTATTTGATGTACCTCAAAATAAGTTCATGAATTCAAAAAGATTGCATTTTTCTGAAAAAGGTTCATGACATTTGATAAAAGTTCAAGAATCAAGAAAAAGAAAAAAAATCATAGATTTGAAAAGGTTCGTCAATTTTTAAAAACAAAGTTCACGAATTTGAAAAAAGTTCGCGCACTTAAAAAAGAATCATAGAAATTTCAAAGATTTCGTGGATTTGAAGTCGTGCATTTCAAAAAATAATTTTTGGATTCGAATCTCTACTCTCATGACAAAACCCTCTAATCAGTTGTGCTCACTTTCTCACTATTTTGGACAATAGAGATTTTATTTCTCATCACTAGCAGAATGCTTTTGCCATGAGTACCAAAATTCATGTCTACGCTCCATGAACAGCAGGTAAAAAACATCTCGTGGCTCATGTAAGAGCCTCGCCCGAGGACAACATTCGACTTCTTGTGCACAACCCGTTGATGTCACAAGCACAAAATTTTGCAATTGATGGAAGATTGTGGCACTATGAAATACAATTACAAAATTAGGTGGACGCGAAAATGTGAAGTAAGCCGGAAACTTGATTCGGTCCCCAGGCTCATCTGCACCTGGCCAGAAATTTTTTTTAAAACAAATACTAAATAAATTCAAACAAAATCAAATTTTTTTGTGTGATAGACAATTTTATGCGTGAGGTTCGCTTCAAATTTCAACTTATTTGGACATCTGAGCAGTTCTCAGCCAAAAAAAATCGGGTCAGAACAATGTGTGAACAATACACTTTTTTACAGACCCTGAATTTGTCTTTTTTGCTGAGAGTTGCTCAAATGTCCAAATGAGTTGAAACTTGGAGCGCACCTCACGCATAAACTTATCTACCACACAAAAAAAATTGAATTTTTTTTATTTTTTTAGTATTTGTTTTGATTCTTTCATTAGGGGGGTGCAGATGAGCCCGGGAGCAGAAACGCCGCACTCTAAGTAAGCTTCATACTGTAGCTGGAAAAACACCCCTTCATTAGGGTGGGGGATGATAGGAAATACCACACAGAAGTCACTTCCATACAAATCTTGTGTATTCCTTTACACTAGATAAAATGGTTATCAGGCAGCCTCGTCAGAATAATCTTCACACACTTTCTTTCCCCTCTCGCAAGGGAATTAGGAAAATGCCTTCCTCCCCTTGATGTCCATCGACGAGCCCATGGATTAGCCTCCCCTCCGCCTGCCGCTACGGCCACCAACAGAGAGGAGGCGAATTCTGGTGCCTCGACTCCAGCTAGTTGAAAGGTTAGGGTTTTAGTCCTCACAGGGATTGCGCTCGGACGGATGGAGACACTTCTTATTTGAGTTAGTCTTTTGGGTTACAATCCTCCTCAAGTTCCTCCGTCAGGGCAGATTAGATGGAGCTTTGGTAAAAAAAATCCCACAATCTAAGTAGCTGGCGTAGCATGCAAATGCCCACAACCTAAGCAGCTGCCGCCTAGCACGCAAAAGCCCATCACGGTAGAACTGCAGTCAGGAAGAATTTCACCGCAAACCCAAAGGCATCCGTTGCGTTGCTTAAAGGTGTTTTCACAAAGTTGCGCACACCCCCTCCGTACTGGGCTCGACCCATTTTTCTTCTCATTTGCTCATGTAGTTGCACGTGACATCACGAGTCGCTGGTGCATTCCGGTTTTGGGAAGCTTCTAGTAGCTTCCCAGTCCAGTTTTCTTTCAATTTTGTTCATTTGGGTTTCCTTCCGGATTTTTTCGTATTATTTTCTCTTCTTCGTTTTTCTTTCTATTTTTTTGATTTTTTGTTTTCATTTCTTTCTCTATATTTTCAAAACACATGATTTTTGTTTTTAAAATGTATGAAGTTTTTGAAATGCATGACCATTTTTAAAATTTATGTTTTCTGTTCAAATCCACAAACATTTTCTATAGTTTTAAGAAATTTTTTCAAAGTCATGAACTTTTTCTAATTTATGAACTTTTCAAATGTATGAACTCTTTCACCGTATTTTTTTCACATTCCTGAATTTCTTTTGAATCAATGAGTTTTGTTCCAAATTAATGAACATTTTCAAATTTGTGAACCTTTCAAATTCGTGAACTTATTCAAAATTTGTTAACCTTTTTTAAATTCATGAACATTTTTTATAATCACAAACATTTCTACAAATTTTGAACTTTTGGAATTTGCAAGCTTTTTTCAAATTGGTGAAATTTTCCAAATGTCATGAACTTTTCCAAAATTTTGTTTTTTTAAGTTTGTGAGATTATTTTAAAATTTCGTGAACTTTTTCCAAATCCTTGAACTTTTTAAATTCCCATTTTTTTTAAATTCACGAATATTTTTAAAATGTGTGAAATTATTTTAGATTTCTCATTTTGGTAAAATTCATAAACTCTACGGAAGAGGCATCAGAAATATCATGCAAAAGAAAAACTTGTGCAAACAACCTACGTACCGATGAGAGAAAAGCCGAACGATCGAAGGGAGCACTAAATGGGCCGAAGAGGAGCTCTCCCACGAATGCCATGTATTGCGGAACCAACTAGTTGGCGGATACCACATGCGGGCCGATTGTAGTGAACGCGCGGGAGTGCTGGGTGCACCAATGGAATTTCATATTCCTACAAGTGTTTTCGCATTATTTGGGGTTTTGGGTTTTTTTCCATGGTTATTCCTACTTTTCATAAAACAAATATTTTTTTTCTTGGTGAAGCACATGTGAAAAGCTTCTGTGTGAAGACAATTGGGCTTCCCAGTAGTCAAAAAGCATAGTCATGCTTCCAACAACTGTGCTTTCCGAAAAGTGAAAAGCACATATGTACTTCACGGTGAGGCATATATGTACTTCTCTAAAAGTGAAAAGCACAAGTGCGCTTTCGTAAAAGAGTGAAAAGCACAAATATGCACAAGTTTCCGGGTTTTTCGGTTTCCCTTTTTTTAGTTTTTTTCGGTTTTTGCATCTTTTTTGGTTTCTTCGTGAAAAAATCTCAGTCAAACCTATTAACACGGGATACGGTTTCAAAGATCATGAAGCGATAAACCCAACAGTGAAAAAAGTTTGTGATTTGGACGTATGTTGTAAAAGATAAAACTACAAAAACAATTTTTTGAAAAAACGCAAAACTTCCTGGTCGTGACAAGTGTCACACATCCAGTTCGTCACTTGTCACGATTAGAAAAGGTGGGAGTGACTTTTGCAAGGGGTATCCCTTAACTACTGGTTTTGTTGTATCACTCTTTGCGAAATACCCTATTTGACATGTGTTGCGGCAAATTGCCGATTGTGATATGGGCCAGCCCATTTAAAGCTTTTTGGCAGGAACAACCCATTTTAAGTTGGTGTACGTTCAACAGAATTCCGGTTTTGAGAACCTTTTAGAAGGTTCGTGAACTAGTTTTTTCCTTTTACTGGTTTTATTCCAGTTGTTAACATTTTCTTTTCTTTTTCTCCTTTGTAATAAAATTCTCACATTTTTTTTTTCATAACTTAATTTGCAAATTTTTAAAATTGTTCATTATTTTTAGAAAAAACCATGTTCTTCAAAATAAAACATTTGAATTTCTTCGTAAATTAGAAAAAAACACATATTCAAAAAGATCTCATAATTTGTAAAAAAATCATATTTTAAAAACATATTCGTAAATATGAAAAATGTTTACAGTTCTGACAAAACATTTTTTTCAAAAAAGTTCAAGTTTTGTAAAAATGTTGGAAAATTTGAAAAAAACATTCCCATTTTCAAAATGTTCATCCAAAAAATACGTTTGCTACAGTATCGTCGGGCCAGTTTCTAGATTTCTCGGGTTTGCTCTGCTACAGTACACAAAAGCTTACATCATTTGCTCGTGCGCCGGTGGCCGCCTAGTCGGGGCATCTGTGCATTTCCCCTATAATCCCCCGCAGGCGATGTGATCGCGATCACCCGCTACAACGCTATATTGCGCCGACCCATTTTGGGGCGCTAGTATGAGTGCGGTGCGTGAACCAGCGGCTGGTTTTAGGATGCGCCTTGAAGGTTCCTAAACCGGTGTTTTTTATTTAATGGTGTTTACAGTTTCCTTTTTGTTTTTTCCTACCTGTTTATTTTTTTTTGCTTTTTTCAAAAGTATAAAACTTTAAAAATGTACAGAATCTCCAAAAAAAATTCGCCTTTTCAAAAAATGTTTGGGATTTGAACAATTGTTTATGGTTTTCAAAAAATATTTCAAATTTCAAAAAAAATGTTCTTGTCTTTAAAAAATTATGGAATTTCAGAATTTTTTTGAGATTTTCAAAATTATTAAACTCTTTCAAAAATTTGTTCACGTTTTCAAGAAGTGTCTGTGTTTTTCTAAAAAAGAATTGGAATTAAATTACTTCGCCTTTAAACAAATGTAATTTCAGAAATGGTTCATGTCGTAAAATTCTGTTCATGCATTCATAATTTTTTGAAAATTTCAAAAATGTTCTTGTTTTTCAAATTTTGCTCTGATTTTTTTAAATTCTTCATAAATCCTTGAACAATTTTCAAACTTCTGAAGTTTTCAGAATTCACGAACATTTTTTTGAATTCTTGAACTATTTTTGAATTTGTAGACCAATTTTCAAATTTATGATTTTTTTTAATAAGTGAACATTTTCAAATTATCAAACATTTGTCCAAATCCCTATATTTTTATGACAAAATAAACCCAAATGAAGTAGAAAAAGAATTGAATAAATGGGAGTAAAACATACGCTTGCGGTTGCTCCCATACGTGGTGGTGATGTGAGCGAGCGCTCTCCTTCCAGCATGTTGGGCCTGGCCAATTTAGCGGATTCCAACGAGCGAGCGATGCCTCGCATGCTACTCGCTATGAGCTATCCATAGTTGCGGTTGAATTTCACGGTGACCATGATTTATAAAAGTGAGCAACTAGTTAATGGGTACCTTTTGGGGTTCACGCAGAGGTCACTTTTTGTGACCTGGGTGTACCCAACCGCCACATGTCACATGATGGGTGATTCCTTTGAATATTTTTTTATTTTTTGTGTACGCATTTTTTGGGTTTTAGATTTTTTTTAGGTTTTGTTTGCCATTTGGTTTTTTGCCTGGTTTTCCCTAGGTTTTGGAGGATTTTTCTTGTTTTTCTTTTCGAAAGAAGTCCTTTTCCCCAAGATGTCACTCTGTGCATTTTCAAACTGAACCGAAAACCATACCATGTTTTGCACTTATACAACCATAACCCAAAACTTCTGCCAACTAAACGTTAGTCAATGATAACCCACAAGTATAGGGGATCGCAACAGTTTTTAAGAGTACAGTATTCAACCCAAATTTATTGATTCGACACAAGGGGAGCCAAAGAATATTAGCAAGTATTAGCAGTTGAGTTGTCAATTCAACCACACTTCGAGAACTAAATATCTGCAGCAGAGTGATCAGTAGCACAATAATATGATAGTTTGATAGCGGTAGTGGCAATAGCAACAGCAATGGTAATAGTAACAATAGCAGTTTTGTAGCAATTATAACAGCAGCAGTGCATTAGTAACTTAGCAAAGATCAATATGCAGAAGTCGTAGTCATTGGATCAGTGATGGATAACATGTTGGATGCCATTCATCATATAACAGTCACAACCTAGAGCGACACAGAACTAGCTCTAATCCATCAATATAATGTAGGCATGTATTCCGTATATAGTCATACCTGCTTATAATAAGAACTTGCATGAAATATTTTGTCCTAGCCTCCGATGGCAGTGGGGTCCATGAGGAAACTAAGGGATATCAAGACCTCCTTTTAATATAGAATCAGAACAAAGCATTAACACATAGTGGATACATGAACTCCTTAAACTACGGTAATCACCAGAAAGAATTCCAATTATTGTCACCTTTGGGGTATGCGGATCATAACACATAATACGTGTGTATAACTTGCAAGATAGGTTCAAGAGCACAAATATATTCATGAAAACATAATGGGTTTAGATCTGAAATCATGGCACTCAGGACCTAGTGACAAGCATTAAGCATAGCAAAGTCATAGCAACATCAATCTTAGAACATGGTGGATACTAGGGATCAAGCCCTAACAAATTGACTTGATTACATGATAAATCCCATCCAACCCCATCACCGTCCAGCAAGCTTACGAAAAAATTACTCACTCCCGGTGGTGAGCATCACGAAATTGGTGATGAAGAAGGATTGGTGATGATGATGGCGACGAATCCCTCTCCCCGGAGGCCTGAACGGACTCCAGATCTGGCCTCCCGATGAAGAACAGGAGGTGGCGGTGGCTCCGTATCGTAAAACGGGATAAAACTTCTTTTCTTATTTTTTCTCCCAAAATAGGAATTTATAGGCTTGAGATTAGGGTCAGTGGAGCCACATGGGCCCCAGGAGGCACCAGGGCATGCCTGGGGGTGGGCGCGCCCAAGTGGCTTGTGGGCAACTGGTGGCTCCCCTCCTGTGGGTCTTCGCTCCAATATTTTTTATTTATTCCATAAAAAACCTCCAAGAAGTTTCGTCCAATTCTGATGACCTTTATTTCTACACAAAAACAACATCACGATAGTTTTGCTAAAAATAACGTCTGTCGGGATTAGCTTCATTCAAATCATGCAAATTAGAGTCGAAAATAAAAAAAAGTGTTTGGAAAAGTAGGTATGACGAAGACGTATCATCCAACAAACTACTCGGTGATGTAGTGCATGCTACAACACTATGTGCCAAACATGGATTTTAGCATGTATCACTCAGCTAGGCCCAACTCAGCCACATATGCAAATAACTCAAAATCCATGCAGTTTACCTAACGCGTCCTTTATGAATTTATCTCATGCATGGTTGTGTGCATAGGCAGCCAAATTAGCTCCGAGGTAGGCCTGTTGGCTGCACGTAATTCACCAGCCCATCCCATGTGCCTTTGTGTGCGGATTGGCTACCGGATTGTGGTCTTCGGGCTTGGGAAGTTTAACCAAAAGTCACAAAGGAAGTGTAGGGGGGATTCTATCGGCCGGGTGGGGCAACTCTATAGTATAGGAATCACCAATTAAAGGTATCTTTTAAAAAGGCCACTCTCATTTTCTTTTGTGATGATAAATGGTGTATTGTATGTGTATCATTTGTCGCAGTTTTGGAGTTTTAATGGGATTTCTCCCTACATGTGGAGGTGATGAACGAGTTTGTTTGCGCTTTAAAATATGTTTTTAACAAAATTTTCTTTAACCAAAAGCCTAAATTACAAACTGTTTTCACTGTTGTATTTCTCGTATTCAAAATGAGAGCCCATGTTGATAGATTCGATGAACATTTTTCTGGTCAAATCTATGCTTTCAGCTAGTAATAACTTGTACTCCAAATGTGAAGTAACTTGTCTTTCCAACTAGCACCAACTTGTTCTTCCAAAAGGGTGCTCCCAACTAGCACTAACATGTGTGCTTCTGATATGTGCTTCGAACCAACATTAACATGTGCTCCAAACATGAACTAACATGTGCTCCACCTAAATTAAAAAAACTAATCCACGTGACGCAACACACGGGAGCACACCCCGGCTGCACATGGGACCATATGTATACTTTGCACATGAGCACACATTGCACACGATGCATAGTATACCTCATAAAACCGTGAAACAACACACATGCATGACGTGCACAACACACTTGGACACATGCATATCCATCGCAATACATGTGAATAGAATGCACACACTTTGTAGCACATAACACAATATAGGGTACAACAACACACAACATAGGAGCACAGTACAAGACAGAGAAAACAGTGTGTTGTAGCTCAAAATGAAGAAAACCAGGCAAGATAACTCAAAGCAAAAAACCAGTAGTAGATCCCTCGCCCTTCCCTCCCAAGACGCCACACGAGGGTAACCCTTCATTTAGTTGCTCTCCTATAGTATAGATCTAGCATAGTTCGGCCTGAAAATAGAGTGAGGGCGAACGTCGCCAATGGGCTATATGTACATCTGCCCTTGTTTAATATTGAACCTTATGTGTCCTAAAACATATTATGTAAGGAGCATCACTACGTAACAATGACATATGGTTGTCTTCTCATGCAACGACCCATTTGCTTCTGATTTACATGAATCCACGACAAATAAGCATGCCATTTAGCAAAAGATTCTTTGAAATTTGAATTTAAGAAAGTTTTGTTTCCCAAACGGTTAAGCCAATTGATGATCAACTTTCACTATTAGCTTCTTTGAGGCAAGATTTTCAAAACTAGATCCCCGTTGGTATGTTTTGATAAAAAATAATCGATACTTGACAGATCATTGTTACTTGCTTGCCAAGTTATTAGCCACTTGGTGCCATATTGAACTTACTTAGTTGTGATATTACTGAATGTTGATATAAACAACAACAAAATAGACTTCCTTCATGATACTTGTGTGGAGTGATATCTATTCTTTACAATTGTTAACACTAAAATACTCAATATCTGGCTATACAAATCACTGCAGTATTTAAAAACATACAAACAATTAAATGGTAACTATACACAATCATTGTGGCAATTGTTCATGATTAAGATGACAACTATTAATCTGGCAAGTGGTGTTGACAAAGAAAGAATCAAAACATGTCAACATGAGGGGTTATTTTGAAGTCCCCATTGAGACAAACTCACTTGTGAAAGTGGATCACTAGTCAGATTGATGGTTTGTGAATAAATCATTTTTTAAAAGCAATTAATGCAATGATGTCACATGAGGTGTAAAATCCTGCATGTATTTGTGTGCTCTCTATATAGGAAACATTCCATTGGAATGCCGCATCACCGGAGTGCATGCATGCACACGTATGCAAAATAGATTTCCCTTCTACAAGTAGCAGAGACTATAGAAATAATATAAACATCTTCTAAGAAAATTGTGCATTAGAAACTGTGAAGGTAAAGGTAGGAGACCGAAAGTAGGCTAGGGTGGAGAGGGCAGGGGCCTATCTGTTGAATATGTTGCCATCCATGTTGGGTAAAAAAATCCATGTGCGCCTACTCCAAACGTGCACACAACATTGTAAACAAGGTCGGTGTTCCACTCGCTATAGAGAGGACAACATATATATGGAGCCAGTGCATTGACTTGTAGACAACCTGAAGGAGATGCATATTTCTCATTAAATACCATGCAATTTCTACATGGCCACAACGACCATAATAAATAAAATTCTCTCACCCTAATTAACGCACAAAACTTACATGTTTCCATCTAGCTAGTGATCAGACATATTGGCAACACTGAGAGGTGGTATAAGTTAGAGGCAACTTGTATGACTGACCATGTAGCACACTCGGAAGGGCAATGAAAGAAAAGATGTCTAATTGTCTTAATGATGACAACATTTCTTACTCCCTTGCCAATTACGGCGAGCGATATTGTCCTTTGTTAAAACCACACCTCGACGAAGATACCATACAAAAGTTTAATCTTGGGTGTTATCATCAACTCTCAGATTTTTAAATTGCTATCCATTGAAACCTCATAATGGGTAAGTGCTCGTTACATGGAATCAACTGTACAAAGGCCATTATGTGTAAGGTTCCAAAGGAACTTGTACCAACCTTACATAAATTGGATGTGTTCCAGGCGTCCCAACAGTTGGTGCCATGATGTGGTGCAGGGCTGACCAAGTCTCGCCTAAAAGATAAATCAGGCTGGGACAAGCTCAACACTTGCATGGGGGCATTCGTTTTCAAGGAGATCCCATGTCTCTATTGATCTTTTTCATGGAGGTTGACTTACTTCAGTCGGCGATTTATGATGTGTACCATAGCAACCACATCCAGCTGTCGATTCCTTTCGATTGCTCTAACTACCCTTTGATTCAATACGCAAATGACACAATTGTGATCATGCTTGCAAATAGAGTTCATGCTAAACATATGAAGCAAATTCTAATCACATATGCTAGTTCTGTAGGCCTTCACATAGAATTTCAGAAATCGACCTTGACCTCATCAATTTGTAGCCTGGCATTGCTCAAACCTTGCCTCTTTGTATGGATTTGTCAACAGTTAGATGCCTTTTACATACTTGGTCCTTCCTCTTGGTACCACTACTCCACTAGACCTTCAGTATCAGATATAATTCCCCTAGTGGCTTCGATTGAGGGGAGGATTTTAGTTGCTGCTTAGCTCCTTGACATATGGATCCAAACTTACCATTGTTAATCGATGATTATCTAGCTTGACATCTGCGATGCATTCGGTCAATATCCCGCCGAAGCTTATTGAACATCTTGACAAGATCCGCAGACATTGCTTCTGGAACAAGCAGACAGATGATGGATGGGAATTATGAAGGGCAACTCTTTAGCGGCGTGGGAGTTGGTTTGCCACCCAAAAAGTAAAGGATGGATGGGAATTATTGACCTGAATGTTCAGAACCAGGGCCTCTTGCTTAAGAATCTACACAAATTCTGTAACTAACACCAAGTGCCCTGGGTGAAGTTGATATAGAATACATATTATGAAGGTTGTGTGCCGCATGCATCTAATTCATGCAGTTCCTTTTGGTGGCGTGACATCCTCCAAATATCTGATGGTGTAACTATGGTCAAGGTGGGCAATGACAACTCAATCTTGTTTTGGAAGGATCTCTGGCATGGCAATATCCTGTCCGACTCACACCCCAGATCTTTCTCGTATGCCAAAAATAAAAATATTTCAAACCATGTGCTCTCGAGTTCCAATGTTCAGGGTGATGCATTTATTCTGCCTTTGTCTTCTCTGCCTAGGAAGGAGGTTTGATCCTTGCAACTTCTATCGGCTGATATTGAATCCAGTAGCTCCCCTCATCATAAATGGTGTTGGGGAACATAGCATGCAATTTCAAAAAAAAATCCTACGCTCATGCAAGATCTATCTAGGAGATGCATAGCAACAAGAGGGGGGGGGGAGAATGTGTCCACGTACCCTCGTAGACCGAAAGCGGAAGTGTTAGGTTAACGCGGTTGATGTAGTCGAACGTCTTCACGAGCCAACCAATCTAGTACCGAACGTACGACACCTCTGAGTTCAGCACACGTTCAGCTCGATGACGTCCCTCGAACTCTTGATCCAGTAGAGAGTCGAGGGAGAGTTCCGTCAGCACGACGGCGTGGTGATGTGATCCGCGCAGGGCTTCGCCTAAGCACTACGACGCTATGACCGGAGGAGTAAACTGTGAAGGGGGGCACCGCACACAGCTAAGAGAACAATTGATGTGCCTTAGGGGTGCCCCCTACCCCTGTATATAAAGGAGGGGAGGAGGCGGCCGGCCTAGAGAGGGCGCGCCAAGGGGGGAGTCCTACTAGGACTCCCAGTCCTAGTAGGATTCCCCTTTCCTTCTAACGGAGGGGGAAAGGGGGAAGGAGAGGAGAGAGAGAGAGGGAAAGGGGGGCCGCTCCCCCTCCCCTAGTCCTATTCGGACTCCCCTTGGGCGGGGGGGGGGGGGGTGCAATACTTTCCCCGGGGGGTTCCGGTAACCCCTCGGTACTCCGATAAAATACCCAAACCACTCGAAACCATTCCGATGTCCGAATACTACCTTCCAATATATGAATCTTTACCTCTCGACCATTTTGAGACTCCTCGTCATGTCCGTCATCTCATCCGGGACTCCGAACAAACTTCGGTCACCAATAACTCATAATACAAATCGTCATCGAACGTTAAGCGTGGGGACCCTACGGGTTCGAGAACTATGTAGACATGACCATGACACATCTCCGGTCAATAACCAACAATGGAACCTAGATGCTCATATTGGTTCCTACATATTCAACGAAGATCTTTATTGGTTAAACCACAATAAAAACATACGTTATTCCCTTTGTCATCGGTATGTTACTTCCCCGAGATCCGATCGTCGGTATCATCATACCTAGTTCAATATCATTACCGACAAGTCTCTTTACTCATTCCTTAATGCATCATCCCGCAACTAACTCATTAGTCACCTTGCTGGCAAGGCTTATAGTGATGAGCATTACCGAGAGGGCCCAGAGATACCCCTCCGATACTCGGAGTGACAAATCCTAATCTTGATCTATGCCATGTTGGGGACCGTAGTAATTTCAAAAAAAATCCTACGCACACGCAAGATCATGGTGATGCATAGCAACGAGAGGGGAGAGTGTTGTCCACGTACCCTCGTAGACCGAAAGCGGAAGCGTTAGCACAACGCGGTTGATGTAGTCGTACGTCTTCACGATCCGACCGATCAAGTACCGAACGCACGACACCTCCGAGTTCAGCACACGTTCAGCACGATGACGTCCCTCGAACTCCGATCCAGCCGAGTGTTGAGGGAGAGTTTCGTCAGCACGACGGCGTGGTGACGATGATGATGTTCTACCGACGCAGGGCTTCGCCTAAGCACCGCTACAGTATTATCGAGGTGGACTATGGTGGAGGAGGGCACTGCACACGGCTAAAAGAACAAATCAATTGTTGTGCCTCTAGGGTGCCCCCTGCCCCCGTATATAAAGGAGCAAGGGGGGAGGTGCGGCCGGCCAGTAGGGGCGCGCCAAGAGGAGTCCTACTCCCACCGGCAGTAGGACTCCCTCCCTTTTCCTTGTTGGACTAGGAGAGGAGAGGGAAGGAGAGAGGGGGAAAGGAAAGGGGGGGCGCCACCCCCCTCCTTGTCCAATTCGGACTTGGGGGGAGGGGCGCGCGGCTGCCCCTTGGCTGCCTCTCCTCTTCCACCAATTGGGCCCATGAGGCCCAATAACCTCCGGGGGGTTCCGGTAACCCCCCGGCACTCCGGTATATATCCGATAACCCCCGGAACCATTCCGTGTCCGAATATAGTCATCCAATATATGAATCTTCATGTCTCGACCATTTCGAGACTCCTCGTTATGTCCGTGATCACATCCGGGACTCCGAACAACCTTCGGTACATCAAAACTCATAAACTCATAATATAACTATCATCGAAACTTTAAGCGTGCGGACCCTACGGGTTCGAGAACTATGTAGACATGACCGAGACACGTCTCTGGTCAATAACCAATAGCGGAACCTGGATGCTCATATTGTCTCCCACATATTCTACGAAGATCTTTATCGGTCAGACCGCATAACAACATACGTTGTTCCCTTTGTCATCGGTATGTTACTTGCCCGAGATTCGATCGTCGGTATCTCAATACCTAGTTCAATCTCATTACCCGCAAGTCTCTTTACTCGTTGCGTAATACATCATCCCGCAACTAACTCATTAGTTGCAATGTTTGCAAGGCTTAAGTGATGTGCATTACCGAGTGGGCCCAGAGATACCTCTCCGACAATCGGAGTGACAAATCCTAATCTTGAAATACGCCAACCCAACCAGTACCTTCGGAGACACCTGTAGAGCACCTTTATAATCACCCAGTTACGTTGTGACATTTGGTAGCACACAAAGTGTTCCTCTGGTAAACAGGAATTGCATAATCTCATAGTCATAGGAACATGTATAAGTCATGAAGAAAGCAATAGCAACATACTAAACGATCGAGTGCTAAGCTAACAGAATGGGTCAAGTCAATCACATCATTCTCCTAATGATGTGATCCCGTTAATCAAATGACAACTCATGTCAATGGCTAGGAAACATAACCATCTTTGATCAATGAGCTAGTCAAGTAGAGGCATACTACTGACATTCTGTTTGTCTATGTATTCACACAAGTATTACGTTTCCGGTTAATACAATTCTAGCATGAATAATAAACATTTATCATGATATAAGGAAATAAATAATAACTTTATTATTGCCTCTAGGGCATATTTCCTTCATGCCAACCCAACAAACACCTTCGGAGACACCTGTAGAGCATCTTTATAATCACCCAGTTACGTTGTGACGTTTGATAGCACACAAGCTGTTTGTTGCATAATCTCATAGTTAGAGGAATATGTATAAGTCATGAAGAAAGCAATAGCAATAAAACTTAACGATCATTATGCTAAGCTAACAGATGGGCCATGTCCATCACATCATTCTCTAATGATGTGATCCCGTTCATCAGATGACAACACATGTCTATGGTCAGGAAACATAACCATCTTTGATTAACGAGCTAGTCAAGTAGAGGCATACTAGGGACACTCTATTTTGTCTATGTATTCACACATGTACTAAGTTTCCGGTTAATACAATTCTAGCATGAATAATAAACATTTATCATGATATAAGGAAATATAAATAACAACTTTATTATTGCCTCTAGGGCATATTTCCTTCAGTCTCCCACTTGCCCTATAGTCAATAATCTAGATTACATAGTAATGATTCTAACACCCATGGAGTCTTGGTGTTGATCATGTTTTGCTCGTGGAAGAGGCTTAGTCAATGGGTCTGCAACATTCAGATCCATATGTATTTTGAAGATCTCTATGTCTCCCTCCTTGACTTTATCGCGGATGGAATTGAAGCGTCTATTGATGTGTTTGGTTCTCTTGTGAAATCTGGATTCCTTCGCCAAGGCAATTGCTCCAGTATTGTCACAAAAGATTTTCACTGGACCCGATGCACTAGGTATTACACCTATATCAGATATGAAATCCTTCATCCAAACTCCTTCATTTGCTGCTTCCGAAGCAGCTATGTACTCCGCTTTACACGTAGATCCCGCCACGACGCTCTGCTTGGAACTGCACCAACTGACAGCTCCACCATTCAATATAAATATGTATCCAGTTTGTGACTTAGAGTCATCCGGATTAGTGTCAAAGCTTGCATCGATGTAACCATTTACGACAAGCTCTTTGTCACCTCCATAAACGAGAAACATATCCTTAGTCCTTTTCAGGTATTTCAGGATGTTCTTGACCGCTGTCCAGTGATCCGCTCCTGGATTACTTTGGTACCTCCCTACTAAACTTATAGAAAGGCACACATCAGGTCTGGTACACAGCATTGCATACATGATAGAACCTATGGCTGAGGCATAGGGAATGACTTTCATTTTCTCTCTATCTTCTGCAGTGTTCGGGAATTGAGTCAGACTCAACTTCACACCTTGTAACATAGGCAATAACCCTTTCTTTAACTGATCCATTTTGAACTTCTTCAAAACTTTATCAAGGTATGTGCTTTGTGAAAGTCCAATTAAGCGTATTGATCTATCTCTATAGATCTTGATGCCCAATATATAAGCAGCTTCACCGAGGTCTTTCATTGAAAAATTCTTATTCAAGTATCCTTTTATGCTATCCAGAAATTCTGTATTATTTCCAATCAACAATATGTCATCCACATATAATATTAGAAATGCTACAGAGCTCCTACTCACTTTCTTGTAAATACAGGCTTCTCCAAAAGTTTGTATAAACCATATGCTTTGATCACACTATCAAAGCGTATATTCCAACTCCGAGAGGCTTGCACTAGTCCATAAATGGTTTGCTGGAGCTTGCACACTTTGTTAGCACCTTTAGGATCGACAAAACCTTCTGGTTGCATAATATACAACTCTTCTTTAAGAAATCTATTAAGGAATGCAGTTTTGACATCCATTTGCCAAATTTCATTATCATAAAATGCGGCAATTGCTAACATGATTCGGACAGACTTAAGCATCGCTACGGGTGAGAAGGTCTCATTGTAGTCAACTCCTTGAACCTGTGGAAAACCTTTCGCAACAAGTCGAGCTTTGTAGACAGTAACATTACCGTCATCGTCAGTCTTCTTCTTGAAGATCCATTTATTCTCTATGGCTTGCCGATCATCGGGCAAGTCAACCAAAGTCCATACTTTGTTCCCATACATGGATCCCATCTCAGATTTCATGGCCTCAAGCCATTTCACGGAATCTGGGCTAATCATTGCTTCCTCATAGTTCGTAGGTTCGTCATGGTCTAGTAACATGACTTCCAGAACAGGATTACCGTAACACTCTGGTGTGAACCGTACTCTGGTTGACCTACGAGGTTTGGTAGTAACTTGATCTAAAGTTTCATGATCATCATCATTAACTTCCTCAGTAATTGGTGTAGGCATCACTGGAACTGATTTCTGTGATGAACCATTTTCCAATTCAAGAGAAGGTACAACTACCTCATCAAGTTCTACTTTCCTCCCACTCACTTCTTTCGAGAGAAACTCCTTCTCTAGAAAGGATCCATTCTTAGCAACAAATGTCTTGCCTTCGGATCTGTGATAGAAGGTGTACCCAACAGTTTCTTTTGGGTATCCTATGAAGACACACTTCTCCGATTTGGGTTTGAGCTTATCAGGTTGAAGCTTTTTCACATAAGCATCGTAGCCCCAAACTTTAAGAAATGACGTCTTAGGTTTCTTGCCAAACCACAGTTCATATGGTGTCATCTCAACGGATTTAGATGGTGCCCTATTTAACGTCAATGCAGCCGTCTCTAAAGCATAACCCCAAAACGATAGCGGTAAATCGGTAAGAGACACCATAGATCGCACCATATCTAATAAAGTACGGTTACGACGTTCGGACACACCATTACACTATGGTGTTCCAGGTGGCGTGAGTTGCGAAACTATTACACACTGTTTCAAATGAATACCAAACTCATAACTCAAATATTCACCTCCATGATCAGATCGTAAAAACTTTATTTTCTTGTTACGATGATTTTCCACTTCACTCTGAAATTCTATGAACTTTTCAAATGTTTCAGACTTATGTTTCATTAAGTAGATATACCCATATCTGCTCAAATCATCTGTGAAGGTCAGAAAATAACGATACCCGCCGCGAGCCTCAACACTCATCGGACCGCATACATCAGTACGTATTATTTCCAATAAGTCAGTTGCTCGCTCCATTGTTCCAGAGAACGGAGTCTTAGTCATCTTGCCCATGAGGCATGGTTCGCAAGCATCAAGTGATTCATAATCAAGTGATTCCAAAAGCCCATCAGCATGGAGTTTCTTCATGCGCTTTACACCAATATGACCCAAACGGCAGTGCCACAAATAAGTTGCACTATCATTATTAACTTTGCATCTTTTGGCTTCAATATTATGAATATGTGTATCACTACGATCGAGATTCAACAAAAATAGACCACTCATCAAGGGTGCATGACCATAAAAGATATTACACATATAAATAGAACAACCATTATTCTCTGATTTAAATGAATAACCGTCTCGCATTAAACAAGATCCAGATATAATGTTCATGCTCAACGCTGGCACCAAATAACAATTATTCAGGTCTAAAACTAATCCCAAAGGTAGATGTAGAGGTAGCGTGCCGACGGCGATCACATTGACCTTGGAACCATTTCCGACGTGCATCGTCACCTCGTCCTTAGCCAATTGTCAGAGTAAATAACCACGGGTAGCCTAGCCGGCTCCCCTGGCTCTTCAAAAATTGTTAGGCAGAACAAGCCCTCAAGCGTCCAAGACACATGACCGCCTTCCTATGGCCGGCTGGCCCACCGGCCGGCTTCCGGAAGGCGGCAAGGCTATGATGGCCCTCGCGAAAAGGGTCGACTCCCAGTAGCCGGCTATGAGAAGGCCGGCTCCTGGCAGGCGGCCAGGCGTCCCCCTCAAAGTCTGCACCCCCATAACGGCGATGACATAGGGCGTGGCTACAGTAGAGCCTGCCACCCCCGAATCCCGGAGCACGCATGGCCACAGTGCGCCGTCCGGCGCTGCACTGTTGCCATGTTGACCATGACGCCACCCATGACAGGCTGTCAGTACGGCCCATAGGTGGCGGGCCCCGCCAGCCAGAGAGACACCCGAACGCGGCCAAGCCTCCCCCAGTCGGCCTGGGACGTAGCTGGCCCCCGTCAGCCGGCTACCTCCCTTCCTCGAAGTATGTGCACCATTAAGGAAACAAGACGAGGTAAGGCTATAGTGAGAGCCCTCCAGGCGGCGGCACTGTAGCCATGCTTACCCCGGCAAAGCCCTCGTCATCAGGGGCGAGGCTACAGTGACCAGCCGCTGACAAGACCCCCAGGCGATGGGGCCGGCCTATCGGCCAAGAGGCCGGCAGCCAGCGGGACCCACCAGTCGGCGGGCCCCAGCGGCCGGCGGAGAAGCCGGCGGATACAGACACTGACGGCCTGGACCCGCATCCAGCCGGATTACCATTGTACCCCTGGGGGGTAGGCCTATATAAACCCCCCCAGGGCACCCATGCAAAGGGTTGATCTCTTAGAGTTTTAGACACCACATAGAGAGAAGAGGAGAGCTAGCCTTGCCCTTCTTCTTCCTCTAGCCAAACAGCTCAAGGAGCCACTTGTAGCCACTTGTGCTGATCTAGTGATCATGCGGAGACCCCGCAGAGCAGGACTAGGGGTGTTATCTCCACGGAGAGCCCCAAACCTGGGTAAGATTCGCCGGCGTGCATGTCTTCGCCTTATCCCGTTTCCAGGCACCGGCGATGTCTTACTGCCTCCCACAATGATAAGCCACCCGTTGGCATATATCGCACCTACCACCCGACATTTGGCGCCCACCGTGGGGCCAGGTGCACCGTCGTCCGGAGACCTGTTCTGGACGGGAACCCTTTTCCTTCCCAGCGAGCGTAGCCAGCCCGGCACGCCCGATGGCGCTTGCCCCGACGCGCAGCAAGGCGTCGACGATGCCTGCGCGGCGAGCTGCCTCGCCGATCTTCTTGGCGAGGCTCGCATCTCCGACGAGCCTGCGTCCGACGCGGGCACAGACTGCCCCGAGAGCCGCCTCGTCAGCCTCCTCGACCAGCTTCACGTCTCCAGCGAGCCTGCTGTGGATTTGGAGTCGGTCGGCTCCACCGACCCGATGCTTGTCGACTCCGACACGGCATCGCTTGACGCCTTCCCCACCAACGTGGTGATCATCGACGACCCTCTTCCTCGAGCCGACAGTGGCGGCGGCACTGTCACTGAGGTGCTGGTCATCAGCCACGGTGCCGCCTCAGGCGAGAACGCCCACGACGCCCTACAAGCTGCGCTACACGACCTGTCCGCCCCCATCCCGGCCGACGCCGACGCCGAGACACTGGAGGCATGCCGCCTCGCCCTCATCGCGGAGGGCCAGAAGATAGCATCCATGAGACGCCTCACTGAGGCTCACCAGCACAAAGTCGACCGCGCCGCCTCCTGGCGGGCCGAGCTGAGCTGGCATCGTCAAGAAGCGCGGCGCGGCCATCGCCAGCATGCTGGGAGCAGACCGCCCAGTCTACACCACGCCACTCGAGAACCTGCGTGCCGCTCAGGCGGCCGTAGATGAGCTGAACGGGCTGGAGGCCGACGAGCTCCCCTACATGACTAGATGCATCCAGCAGCCGATCGATGCGGCCGCAGAGCGGCATGAAGCCAGCGCCTGCGCTGAAAGTCCTCCCCCACGCCGAGAGCACGGCGCGACAACCCGGACGCTGACTGTAGGCGGCGCCCGCGCGAGAAAAGACTAGGAGCTGGCTGCTAGCCGCAGTCGGACTCGGCTCACCATCGAGCGCCGCGCAGAAGGCCGCCCCTGAGCTGTGGAACGACGAGGCAATCCGCTCCTCCCCCGCCTCGTGGGGTGAGATATCCCCCCCGCCGCCTGTTACGCATCCGACTCTCGGCGGCCGACTAGGCCACCGCTAAGGAGTCGGCGAGAATGACGCCCGCCACCGGATCGACCGCCTAGCGCGATCCGTGGCGCTAGAAGAAGAAGATGATGTCGGCCCGCCTTGCTTTGGCCCCCGCATCCGCGACGAGCCCTTCCCCAAAGAGTTCTCACTCCCAAGAGACACGCCAAAATACAACGGCTCCGTGAAGCCGGAAGACTGGTTGATCGATTACTCCACCGCAGTCCGCATAGCAAACGGCAACAGGCGCGTTGCCGTGAAGTACGTCCCGCTCATGCTTCAAGGCACGGCACACACCTGGTTGAACAGCCTCAAGCCCTACAGCGTCAACAGCTGGCTAGACTTCACGGAAGTCTTCATCCGCAACTTCACCAGCACATACAAGCGGCCTCCCAAGCCCCGCCAGCTCTCCTTGTGCGTCCAAGGGCCCAGCGAATCAACTCGCGACTACCTCACGCGTTGGGCCGAGCTCCGCAACTCCTGCGAAGGGGTGCACGAGGTTCAAGCCATAGAGTACTTCACCGTCGGGTGCCGAGAGGGCACCCTCCTCAAGCACCGGCTCCTCTGCGACGAGCCGACTACCCTCGACAAGCTGCTGATCATAGCAGACAAGTACGCCATGGCCGATTCTTCAATGAAGACTGAGCTTCGAGTGGATGCCTCTGGAAAGGTGCTTGCTCCGGCTCCCAAGACGCCGGCTGGTGACTCCAATCGACGCCCGTACCCAAACGACAACAAGCGCAAGGCCCCTATGCCGCCTTCCACCAGTCGGCAAGTAGCCACAGTCGAAGACGAACAACCTGAAGGGCGGCCCATGCCCAAGAAGCAGAAGGGCGGCAGGCCGGCTTGGCAGCCGGCTTTCTCCTCCGAGCAAACCCCTGATGCCCCCTGCAAGTTCCACAGCGGCGCGAAGCCATCCAACCACACGACTCGGAAGTGTCATTGGCTCACGCGAATCTTCAAAGGCGAAGGGCTGGTGCCGCCTCCACCTGCTGGCCAGCCACCTCCAGCCCCTCAGCAGCCGGCTGCTCGACCAGCAGTCGGAGCCATTCAAGACGAGTTCCCGGACGAGCATGCCGCCTACGTCGTCTTTACAAGCCAAACTGAAGACAGGCGCAGTCGGCGCCGACAACACCAAGAAGTCAACGCGGTCACCTCGAACAACCCAGAGTTTATGCATTGGTCTGAGAAGCCTATCAGCTGGAGCTGGGCCGATCACCCAGAGGTGATGCCGTCTCCCGGCTCTTATGCATTGGTGTTGGACACCACCCTCGCGACAGAAAGGCGAGCTGCCCGTTTCTCCCGTGTACTGATTGACAGTGGGAGCAGCATCAACATACTGTACCATGACACCATGGAGAAGCTGAACATCAAGACGAAGCAACTCATGCCACGCCGGACTGTGTTCCATGGCATCGTACCCGGCCTGTCCTGCTCACCAATCGGCAAGATCAAGATAGATGTTCTCTTCGGAGACAAGGATCACTTCCGCCGAGAAGTAGTCTGGTTTGAAGTGGTGGATCTAGAGAGCCCTTACCACGCGTTGCTTGGCCGACCTGCCCTGGCCAAGTTCATGGCTGTGCCCCACTACGCCTACCTCAAGATGAAGATGCCAAGTTCAAAGGGGATCATCACCATAGCCGGAGACTACAAGAAATCCTCTGAGTGTGCTGCAGCCAGCAGCCGGCTGGCCGAGTCCCTCGTGATTGCCGAAGAAAAAAAGATGCTGGACCGAGTCGTGGCCATGGCCGGCAAGCAGCCGGCCCTGTCCCCTGACCCCAAGGAATATGATGCTCAAGGCTCCTTCCAGCCGGCCAAGGAAACAAAGAAGATACCTCTGGACCCAGAGAACCCGGAGAGGTTTACCGTCATTGGAGCAAACCTGGACAGCAAATAGGAAGGCGAGCTTGTCGATTTCCTCCGTGAGAATCGAGACATCTTTGCATGGTCCCCAAAGGACATGCCGGGTGTTCCGAAGGATTTTGCCGAGCACAAGCTACATGTCCGAGCAGATGCAAAACCAGTCAAACAACCTCTCCGCCGACTGTCGGAGGAAAAGAGAAGTATTGTAGGAGAAGAGATAGCCCGGCTTCTGGCAGCCGGCTTCATTATGGAGGTGTTTTTCCAGAATGGCTTGCCAACCCGGTCTTTGTATTGAAGAAAAACAATAAATGGCGCATGTGTATAGATTATACTAGCCTCAACAAATCCTGCCCCAAAGATCCGTTTGCCTTACCTCGAATCGATCAAGTGATAGACTCCACAGCCGGATGAAAGCTGTTGAGTTTCTTGGATGCTTACTCAGGCTACCATCAGATCAAGTTGGATCCAGCCGACCGCCTGAAGACCGCCTTCATCACACCATTCGGAGCTTTCTGCTACCTGACTATGACATTCGGCTTGAGAAATGCCGGTGCCACTTTTCAGCGTTGCATGCAGAAATGCCTCCTCAAGCAACTCGGCAGAAATGCCCACGTCTATGTAGACGATATTGTGGTGAAGACGGAGAAGCGCGGCACCCTGCTAGAAGACCTCAGAGAAACATTTGACAACTTGCGCCGGTTTCAGATCAAGCTCAACCCTGAGAAATGCGTGTTCGGAGTACCAGCCGGCCAGCTTCTAGGCTTCTTGGTCTCCAAATGCGGCATCGAGTGCAACCCAGTGAAGATCAAGGCCATAGAGAGAATGGAGATTCCTACCAAGCTGCGAGACGTCCAAAAGTTTACCGGGTGCCTAGCCTCCCTGAACCGCTTCATCAGCCGGCTAGGAGAGAAGGCTCTCCCCCTGTACCGACTCATGAAAAAGTCCACCCACTTCGAGTGGAACGACCAAGCAGACCAAGCTTTTCACGAGTTGAAGAAGATGCTGACCAAGCCACCTGTTTTGGTGGCGCCAACTGAGAAAGAGCCCATGCTCCTTTACATTGCCGCGACTAGCCGAGTGGTCAGCACAGTTATTGTGGTCCAACGCCCAGAAGAAGGCCGGGCTCAGTTAGTCCAGAGGCCGATGTATTATTTGAGCGAAGTACTGTCCACCTCGAAGCAAAACTACCCGCACTACCAGAAGATGTGCTATGGAGTATACTTCACCGCCAAGAAGCTGAAGCCCTACTTTCAAGAGCATCCCATCACGGTCGTATGTACTGCCCCGCTTGCCGAGATCATAGGCAGCCGGGATGCATCCGGCCGGGTGGCCAAGTGGGCCATCGCGCTGGCTCCTTACACGATCTTCTACCAGCCTCGCACCGCCATCAAGTCCCAAGCATTGGCCGACTTCCTTGTCGACTGGGCCGAGACCCAGTACCTACCGCCGGCTCCCGACTCTACTCATTGGCGGATGCACTTCGATGGATCAAGATGCGCACCGGCTTGGGAGCCGGCATCGTCCTCACCTCTCCCAAGGGCGACAAACTCAGATACACATTGCAAATTCATTTTGCCGCCTCCAACAACGTGGCCGAGTACGAGGTGCTCATACATGGGCTCCGGCTAGCCAAAGAGCTCAGCATCCGCCGGATCCTGTGCTATGGCGACTCGGATTTGGTAGTCCAACAATCATCTGGCGACTGGGATGCCAAGGACGCAAACATGGCGAGCTACCGATTCCTCGTTTAGCAAATCAGCGGATACTTTGAAGGATGCGAGTTCCTCCACATGCCACGGGCCGACAACGAGCAAGCAGATGCCCTGGCATGAAGCGGCTCCACCCGACAAGCTTTACCAACCGGCGTCTCTCTCCAACGCCTCCTCAAACCGTCTGTCAAGCCGTCTCCAGAATCATACTCCATCTTCGTACCGCCTGACCCTGATGCAGTCGGATCCGACTTGGGGAACCTAGCAGGCGGCCCGGGGACTTCGACAGGCGGCCCGGGGACTGCTGTAGTCGCACCCGGCTTGGGGACTTCAGAACCCGGCCCGGGGACTGCAGCAGTCGGCCCGGGGACTGCAACGACACAACAGGCGGTGGCCGACTCCAACTCTTCACCACCCAACCCACCCACCATAGTCGCAGTAGCCGTATTGGCAATAGAAGAAGTCACGGCTCCATCATGGGCCCAACCCATCCTCAACTTCCTGGTAAACAGAGAGCTGCCGACTGACTAGGTCTCGGCAAGACAAGTTCAACGCTGAGCCGGAGCATACACAATAGTAAACACAAGCCGGCCTCCCACCCCGCCAACCGGCTGTCAGAATAGCCGGCTGGCCGGCTTCCCATTGACCTTGCTACAATCTAAGAAAGCTAGAGTACTTGCCCTCCCAAACGACCAAGCCCTTCCCCAGCCACAGACTGCAGAGCAGCTGTCCGGCTGGGAAGGCGGCGACCAAGGGAGGGCGGCAAAGGAAACAGCCAAAAGGATGAAAAGCAAATACAATCGGAAGCCAAGCACATGCATGATTATATTTACACAAAAGGCCTTCGAAAGGCCGGCATTCAACATAGTTTGAATACACCCCCAGTGGGTGGAACTGCGCAAACTTAACAAATATTGTTCAAAGAGTAATAAACAGGAAAGCAAAGGTGGCGGATTAGGCCAAAGGTGCAACAGACGAGCCAGGCAGGTCAGTGGAGACGGCAATGCTGGCTGGAGGAGTGGCCGGCTGGCGAGTCTCGGCTTGATCATCACCGGCTGCAGGCGGTGCGCTCGCACGCGCCTCGTTGCTGGAGGCACGATCAAGCTGAGGCTGGCCGGTTGCTCCACCGTCTGGCACGACGTCTTCACCATCCTCTCCCTCCTCCTCTTCGCCCTCGTCACTAGAGTCGATCTCCTCCACCGAGTCTTCACCATCCGCTGGGTTCAGCCCAAACCACTCCTCCGGCTGAGCAACGCCGTCATCATTCACCCCAGGGGCAAAGGCACTGGTGTCGGTGTAGTCGGCGATCGCTAAGGAGCGCTAGATGATAGCCGGCCGCACCGCCTCCAGCTCCTCGTTGGCCTCCTGCCGCCAGGTGGTCAGCTGGGCCAAATCCAGCCCAGGATACCAAGCTTGGACGAACTCCAGCGCCCGCCTAGCGCCTGACCGAGCTGCAGAAGCCTTCCAGGCCTCGAAGCGGCCAACCGCTACCTCCAGCCAGTCGGCAGTCCGACTGGGGGTACGGGGAACCACCTCGCCGGGCCAGAGGGCGGCTAGCACTTGCGCCCCAACGCGCTGAAGACGGCGAAGCATGCGGTGAGCCGGCTGGAGGCGGGCTTGGATCGCCAGAAGCTGCTCCTCAAGCGACCGGCGAGCATCCGGTGCGATCTCAGCTCCAGCCTGCCTTTGCACATCGCGGTGGGCCTCGATGACTTGGCTGGCGGCAACGGAGTAACCAGGGAAGTACTCTGCACAAGTAAGAAAGGAAGAGAAAAAACACAAAGTCAGAAAATGGACCAAATGGCAGGCGGCAAGCAAAGGGACGAAGAAAAAGGCGGCCTACCATCAACCAAATCTTCGATCTGGCCGTAGCCGTCGCTCAGCGCTTGCCTTGCCTCAGCCCAGCTCGCCGCCTCGGTCTCGTATTCGGCTTGGAGGGCGGCCTCGCTGTCCTGCGCCGCCTTCAGGCCCGCCTTATGGCTCTCCTCCTGGTCGGCCAGCTTCTTGACCAAGCGGTCACGCTCCTGAGCCAAGGCGTTGTACTCGGCTTCCTTGGCACGAAGGGCGGTCTGGGCCCCACCCAACTGCTCCCTCAGGTCGGCATTGGCCTCTGCAGATATGGTAAAGAAGAAAAAAGCAATAAGAAAGAAGTCGCCAGGAAAGATCCGGCCCGACTGCTCAGCAGTCGGCCCGAATCTCGGGGACTACACCCAGTGGGTGCGCTGACGCGCCCCCACGTGAGATAAAAGATGAAGCACTTACTCCGGCTCTCAGTCAGATCAATGGTCTTCTGGTTCAGCTCCCGGGCCTAGGAGTTGAAGGTAGCCGCGCGGAGGTTGTGATAGTCCTGCAAATAGGACAGAGGAGCGAATAAGAACAAGATAGCAATCGAAGTCTACTAAGAAGTTCCAAGCTGTCTGCTCAGCAGCCAACTCGGAACTCGGGGACTACACCCAGTGGGTGCACTGACGCGCCCCCACGGAAGAAATCAAGAACAAGAAACAAAAAAGCGGGAAGACTCACCCGAATGGCCGTCCGCGTCACGAGGAACTCTTGAGTATACTGCTTCAGCACGGTGGCCTAGGATTGAAGCCGGTTCCGGACTTCTTGTGCCGCCATGTTCAGCACGGCCGTCCCACCACCCGGCGTCCACCCCGGCGAGCTGGCGCTGGCCGTCTCCAGATCCTAGGCCAACGAGCTAGAGCCCGTGGCGTTCTATGGGTCCGGTGCCGAAGTCGCCTTCCCTGCGCGCTGGCGCGATGGCGACCGGACCACAAGGTCTGCCTTCGCAGCCGGCTCGCCTCCAGCCGGTTGCATGGGCGGCGCGCTAGGCCGGCTGCCTTGGTCCGCCCCAGTCGGCGATGGCGGTGCCGCCTCCCTCTCCAGGACAACGACGTCGCCCTCCTCCCTCTCCATCACCGGCTGGTCGCCACCGGCTTCCTCCGGCGGGGGCACCGGGATCTCGGGCGCCCCAGCGCGAAGGGGGACGACAAGCTGCGGAGGCCGGTTACGCAAGGCCTCCGCCGCCCTCTCTGCGGCTGCAGCCTCCGCCTGAGCCTTGGTCGCTGCGTCGGCTTGTGCCTCCGCCGACTCCTCCGTCGTCTCCTGCGCCGCCTTGGCAGCGGCCGCCCTCAGCTCCTCCGCCTCCCGCGCCTCCCGCGCATTCCGCTCCGTTGCCGCTTGAAGCTCGGCACAGGGGTCCACGCGGCGGGCGCTTGCAGATCCTCCCACCGCTCCAACCACGGAGGCGGCAGCGGTCCGCTCAAGAGAAAGCGGAGCCCTGTTTTTTAAGTCAAGACAAGGACTCAGAAGAATATCAACAAAAAAGAAGAAGGAATACGTGAGAGAATTAACACTTACGCCGAAACCATCTGCGGCTGCTTCACCACCTTGCGGAAGCGGCTGGCCTTGGCGGCCGCCTCGTCCCGCTTAGTTGCCGCCGCCGTACAATTGGGCTTCTTCGGCCGACTGCCGAAAAGGATCGGCGTGGCCCGGCGTTTCTGCGCGCCGCCTCGAGCAGCCGGCGCAGCGGATGAACCCGGCCCTGATGATCGGACGCCGGCTGACAGCGCAGGACGACTTCAGCCTCGTCGTCATCCGGCCAGTCCTCGAAGCTGGCTCCGAACCCGGAGCCGCCTGCCTCGCCGCCTCCCCCCACGGCGTCGTCGTCCAGAGCGGCCGCACCCAAGTCGAGGTCGTCCAAGTCGTCCGTTGCCCGGTCGGGGAGGTACTGGCTGTTGGGGAACGTAGTAATTTCAAAAAATTTCCTACGCACACGCAAGATCATGGTGATGTATAGCAACGAGAGGGGAGAGTGTTGTCCACGTACCCTCGTAGACCGAAAGCGGAAGCGTTAACACAACGCGGTTGATGTAGTCGTACGTCTTCACGATCCGACCGATCAAGTACCAAACGCACGGCACCTCCGAGTTCAGCACACGTTCAGCTCGATGACGTCCCTCGAACTCCGATCCAGCCGAGTGTTGAGGGGGAGTTTCGTCAGCACGACGGCGTGGTGACGATGATGATGTTCTACCGACGCAGGGCTTCGCCTAAGCACCACTACGATATTATCGAGGTGTAATATGGTGGAGGGGGGCACCGCACACGGCTAAAAGATCGTTGATCAATTGTGTGTCTAGAGGTGCCCCCTGCCCCTGTATATAAAGGAGCAAAGGGGAGGCTGCCGGCCAAGGAGGAGAGGTGCGCCAGGAGGAGTCCTACTCCTACCGGGAGTAGGACTCCCCCCCCCCCTTTTCCATGTTGGACTAGGAGAGAGAGGGGGGAGAGGTGGAGGGGAGGAAGGAAGGGGGGGCGCCGCCCCCCTCTCCTTGTCCTATTCGGACTGGGGGGGGGGGAAGGGGCGCGCGGCCCTGCCCTGGCCTCCTCTCCTCTCTTCCACCTAGGCCCACTAAGACCCATTAAGTTACCGAGGGGTTCTGGTAACCTCCCGGTACTCCGGAAAAATCCCGATTTCACCCGGAACACTTCCGATGTCCAAACATAGGCTTCCAATACATCAATCTTTATGTCTCGACCATTTCGAGACTCCTCGTCATGTCCGTGATCACATCCGGGACTCCGAACAACCTTCGGTACATCAAAACATATAAACTCATAATATAATTGTCATCATAACGTTAAGCGTGCGGACCCTACGGGTTCGAGAACTATGTAGACATGACCGAGACACCTCTCCGGTCAATAACCAATAGCGGAACCTCGATGCTCATATTGGTTCCCACATATTCTACGAAGATCTTTATCGGTCAGACCGCATAACAACATACGTTGTTCCCTTTGTCATCGGTATGTTACTTGCCCGAGATTCGATCGTCGGTATCTCCATACCTAGTTCAATCTCGTTACCGGCAAGTCTCTTTACTCGTTCCGTAATACATCATCCCGCAACTAACTCATTAGTCACAATGCTTGCAAGGCTTATAGTGATGTGTATTACTGAGTGGGCCCAGAGACACCTCTCCGACAATCGGAGGGACAAATCCTAATCTCGAAATACGCCAACCCAACAAGTACCTTTGGAGACACCTGTAGACCACCTTTATAATCACCCAGTTACGTTGTGACATTTGGTAGCACACAAAGTGTTCTTCCGGTAAACGGGAGTTGCATAATCTCATAGTCATAGGAACATGTATAAGTCATGAAGAAAGCAATAGCAACATACTAAACGATCGAGTGCTAAGCTAACGGAATGGGTCAAGTCAATCACATCATTCTCCTAATGATGTGATCCCGTTAATCAAACGGCACCAGTATTGTCACAAAAGATTTTCATTGGACCCGATGCACTAGGTATGACACGTAGATCGGATATGAACTCCTTCATCCAGACTCCTTCATTTGCTGCTTCCAAAGTAGCTATGTACTCCGCTTCACACGTAGATCCCGCCACATCGCTTTGTTTAGAACTGCACCAACTGACAGCTCCACCGTTCAATGTAAACACGTATCCGGTTTGCGATTTAGAATCGTCCGGATTAGTGTCAAAGCTTGCATCGACGTAACCATTTACGACTAGCTCTTTGTCACCTCCATAAACGAGAAACATATCCTTAGTCCTTTTCAGGTATTTCAGGATGTTCTTGACCGCTGTCTAGTGATCCACTCCTGGATTACTTTGGTACCTCCCTGCTAAACTTATAGCAAGGCACACATCAGGTCTGGTACACAGCATTGCATACATGATAGAGCCTATGGCTGAAGCATAGGGAACATCTTTCATCTTCTCTCTATCTTCTGCAGTGGTCGGGCATTGAGTCTTACTCAATCTCACACCTTGTAGTACAGGCAAGAACCCTTTCTTTGCTTGATCCATTTTGAACTTCTTCAAAACTTTGTCAAGGTATGTGCTTTGTGAAAGTCCAATTAAGCGTCTTGATCTATCTCTATAGATCTTGATGCCTAATATATATGCAGCTTCACTGAGGTCTTTCATTGAAAAACTCTTATTCAAGTATCCCTTTATGCTACCCAGAAATTCTATATCATTTCCATTTAGCAATATGTCATCCACATATAATATCAGAAATGCTACTGAGCTCCCACTAACTTTCTTGTAAATACAGGCTTCTCCAAAAGTCTGTATAAAACCAAATGCTTTGATCACACTATCAAAGCGTTTATTCCAACTCCGAGAGGCTTGCACCAACCCATAAATGGATCGCTGGAGCTTGCACACTTTGTTAGCTCCCTTTGGATCGACAAAACCTTCCGGTTGCATCATATACAACTCTTCTTCCAGAAATCCATTCAGGAATGCAGTTTTGACATCCATTTGCCAAATTTCATAATCATAAAATGCAGCAATTGCTAACATGATTCGGGCAGACTTAAGCATCGCTACGGGTCAGAAGGTCTCATCGTAGTCAATCCCTTGAACTTGTCGAAAACCTTTCGCAACAAGTCGAGCTTTATAGACAGTAACATTACCGTCAGCGTCAGTCTTCTTCTTGAAGATCCATTTATTTTCAATGGCTTGCCGATCATCGGGCAAGTCAACCAAAGTCCATACTTTGTTCTCATACATGGATCCTATCTCGGATTTCATGGCCTCAAGCCATTTTGCGGAATCTGGGCTCACCATCGCTTCTTCATAGTTGGTAGGTTCGTCATGGTCTAATAACATAACCTCCAGAACAGGATTACCGTACCACTCTGGTGCGGATCTTAATATGGTTGACCTACGAGGTTCAGTAATAACTTGATCTGAAGTTTCATGATCATTATCATTAACTTCCTCACTAATTTGTGTAGGTTTCGCAGAAACTGGTTTCTGTGATGATCTACTTTCCAATAAGGGAGCAGGTACAGTTACCTCATCAAGTTCTACTTTCCTCCCACTCACTTCTTTCGAGAGAAACTCCTTCTCTAGAAAGGATCCATTCTTAGCAACGAATGTCTTGGCTTCGGATCTGTGATAGAAGGTGTACCCAACAGTCTCCTTTGGGTATCCTATGAAGACACATTTCTCTGATTTAGGTTCGAGCTTATCAGGTTGAAGTTTCTTCACATAAGCATCGCAACCCCAAATTTTAAGAAACGACAACTTTGGTTTCTTGCCAAACCATAGTTCATAAGGCGTCGTCTCAACGGATTTCGATGGTGCCCTATTTAGAGTGAATGCAGCCGTCTCTAAAGCATAACCCCAAAACGATAGCGGTAAATCAGTAAGAGACATCATAGATCGCACCATATCTAGTAAAGTACGATTACGACGTTCGGACACACCATTACGTTGTGGTGTTCCGGGTGGCGTGAGTTGCGAAACTATTCTGCATTGTTTCAAATGTAGGCCAAACTCGTAACTCAAATATTCTCCTCCACGATCTGATCGTAGAAACTTTGTTTTCTTGTTACGATGATTTGCAACTTCGCTCTGAAATTCTTTGAACTTTTCAAATGTTTCAGACTTATGTTTCATTAAGTAGATATACCCATATCTGCTTAAATCATCTGTGAATGTGAGAAAATAACGATATCCGCCACGAGCCTCAATATTCATCGGACCACATACATCTGTATGTATGATTTCCAACAAATCAGTTGCTCTTTCCATAGTTCCGGAGAACGGTGTTTTAGTCATCTTGCCCATGAGACACGGTTCGCAAGTACCAAGTGATTCATAATCAAGTGATTCCAAAAGTCCATCATTATGGAGTTTCTTCATGCGCTTTACACCGATATGACCTAAACGGCAGTGCCACAAATAAGTTGCACTATCATTATCAACTCTGCATCTTTTGGCTTCGACATTATGAATATGTGTGTCACTACTACCGAGATTCATTAAAAATAGACCACTCTTCAAGGGTGCATGACCATAAAAGATATTACTCATATAAATAGAACAACCATTATTCTCTGATTTAAATGAATAACCGTCTCGCATTAAACAAGATCCAGATATAATGTTCATGCTCAACGCTGGCACCAAATAACAATTATTTAGGTCTAATAGTAATCCCGAAGGTAGATGTAGAGGTAGCGTGCTGACGGCGATCACATCGACTTTGGAACCGTTTCCCACGCACATCGTCACCTCGTCCTTGGCCAGTGTTCGCTTAATCCGTAGTCCCTGTTTCGAGTTGCAAATATTAGCAACAGAACCAGTATCAAATACCCAGGTGCTACTGCGAGCTCTGGTAAGGTACACATCAATAACATGTATATCACATATACCATTGTTCACCTTGCCATCCTTCTTATCCGCAAAATACTTGGGGCAGTTCCGCTTCCAGTGACCAGTCTGCTTGCAGTAAAAGCACTCAGTTTCAGGCTTAGGTCCAGATTTGGGTTTCTTCTCCTAAACAACAACTTGCTTGCTGTTCTTCTTGAAGTTCCCCTTCTTCTTCGCTTTGCCCTTTTTCTTGAAACTAGTGGTCTTACTGACCATCAACACTTGATGCTCCTTTTTGATTTCTACCTCCGCTGCCTTTAGCATTGCGAAGAGCTCGGGAATTGTCTTATTCATCCCTTGCATGTTATAGTTCATCACGACGCTCTTGTAGCATGGTAGCAGTGATTGAAGAATTCTGTCAATGACGCTATCATCCGGAAGATTAACTCCCAGTTGAATCAAGTGATTATTATACCCAGACATTTTGAGTATATGCTCACTGACAGAACTATTCTCTTCCATCTTGCAGCTGTAGAACTTATTGGAGACTTCATATCTCTCAATCCGGGCATTTGCTTGAAATATTAGCTTCAACTCCTGGAACATCTCATATGCTCCATGATGTTCAAAACGTCGTTGAAGACCCGGTTCTAAGCCGTAAAGCATGGCACACTGAACTATCGAGTAGTCATCAGCTTTGCTCTGCCAGACGTTCATAACTTCTGGTGTTGCTCTTGCTGGAGGCCTGGCACCCAGCGGTGCTTCCAGGACGTAATTCTTTTGTGCAGCAATGAGGATAATCCTCAAGTTACGGACCCAGTCCGTGTAATTGCTACCATCATCTTTCAACTTTGCTTTCTCAAGGAACGCATTAAAATTCAACGGAACAACATCACGGGCCATCTATCTACAATTAACATAGACAAGCAAGATACTATCAGGTACTAAGTTCATGATAAATTTAAGTTATATTAATCATATTACTTAAGAACTCCCACTTAGATAGACATCCCTCTAATCATCTAAGTGATTACGTGATCCAAATCAACTAAACCATAACCGATCATCACGTGAAATGGAGTAGTTTTCAATGGTGAACATCACTATGTTGATCATATCTACTATATGATTCACGCTCGACCTTTCGGTCTCAGTGTTCCGAGGCCATATTTGCATATGCTAGGCTCGTCAAGTTTAACCTGAGTATTCTGCGTGTGCAAAACTGGCTTGCACCCGTTATAGATGGACGTAGAGCTTATCACACCCGATCATCACGTGGTGTCTGGGCACGGCAAACTTTGGCAACGGTGCATACTTAGGGAGAACACTTTTATCTTGAAATTTTAGTGAGAGATCATCTTATAATGCTACCGTCAATCAAAGCAAGATAAGATGCATAAAAGATAAACATCACATGCAATCAATATAAGTGATATGATATGGCCATCATCATCTTGTGCTTTGTGATCTCCATCTCCGAAGCACCGTCATGATCACCATCGTCACCGGCGCGACACCTTGATCTCCATCGTAGCATCGTTGTCGTCTCGCCAACTATTGCTTTTACGACTATCGCTACCGCTTAGTGATAAAGTAAAACAATTACATGGCGATTGCATTGCATACAATAAAGCGACAACCATATGGCTCCTGCCAGTTGCCGATAACTCGGTTACAAAACATGATCATCTCATACAATAAAATATAGCATCATGTCTTGACCATATCACATCACAACATGCCCTGCAAAAACAAGTTAGACGTCCTCTACTTTGTTGTTGCAAGTTTTACGTGGCTGCTACGGGCTGAGCAAGAACCGTTCTTACCTATGCATCAAAACCACAACGATAGTTTGTCAAGTTGGTGTTGTTTTAACCTTCGCAAGGACCGGGCGTAGCCACACTCGGTTCAACTAAAGTGAAAGAGACAGACACCCGCCAGTCACCTTTAAGCAACGAGTGCTCGCAACGGTGAAACCAGTCTCGCGTAAGCGTACGCGTAATGTCGGTCCGGGCCGCTTCATCTCACAATACCGCTGAACCAAAGTATGACATGCTGGTAAGCAGTATGACTTATATCGCCCACAACTCACTTGTGTTCTACTCGTGCATAACATCAACGCATAAAACCAGGCTCGGATGCCACTGTTGGGGAACGTAGTAATTTCAAAAAAATTCCTACGCACACGCAAGATCATGGTGATGTATAGCAACGAGAGGGGAGAGTGTTGTCCACGTACCCTCGTAGACCGAAAGAGGAAGCGTTAACACAACGCGGTTGATGTAGTCGTACGTCTTCATGATCCGACCGATCAATTACCGAACGCACGACACCTCCGAGTTCAGCACACGTTCAGCTCGATGACGTCCCTTGAACTCCGATCCAGCCGAGTGTTGAGGGAGAGTTTCGTCAGCACGACGGCGTGGTGACGATGATGATGTTCTACCGACGCAGGGCTTCGCCTAAGCACCGCTATGATATTATCGAGGTGTAATATGGTGGAGGGGGCACCGCACACGGCTAAAAGATCGTTGATCAATTGTGTGTCTAGAGGTGCCCCCTGCCCCCGTATATAAAGGAGCAAAGGGGAGGCCGCCGGCCAAGGAGGAGAGTCGCGCCAGGAGGAGTCCTACTCCTACCGGGAGTAGGACTCCCCCCCTTTTCCATGTTGGACTAGGAAAGAGAGGGGGAAGAGGTGGAGGGGAGGAAGGAAGGGGGGGGCGCCGCCCCCCTCTCCTTGTCCTATTCGAACTGGGGGGGGGGGGGGGAAAGGGGCGCGCGGCCCTGCCCTGGCTTCCTCTCCTCTCTTCCACCTAGGCCCACTAAGGCCCATTAAGTTACCGGGGGGTTCCCGTAACCTCCCGGTACTCCGGAAAAATCCGGATTTCACCCGGAACACTTCTGATGTCCAAACATAGGCTTCCAATATATCAATCTTTATGTCTCGACCATTTTGAGACTCCTCGTCATGTCCATGATCACATCCGGGACTCCGAACAACCTTCGGTACATCAAAACATATAAACTCATAATATAATTGTCATCGTAACGTTAAGCGTGCGGACCCTACGGGTTCGAGAACTATGTAGACATGACCGAGACACCTCTCCGGTCAATAACCAATAGCGGAACCTGGATGCTCATATTGGTTCCCACATATTCTACGAATATCTTTATCGGTCAGACCGCATAACAACATACGTTGTTCCCTTTGTCATCGGTATGTTACTTGCCCGAGATTCAATCGTCGGTATCTCGATACCTAGTTCAATCTCGTTACCGGCAAGTCTCTTTACTCGTTCCGTAATACATCATCCCGCAACTAACTCATTAGTCACAATGCTTGCAAGGCTTATAGTGATGTGTATTGCCGAGTGGGCCCAGAGATACCTCTCCGACAATCGGAGGGACAAATCCTAACCTCGAAATACGCCAACCCAACAAGTACCTTCGGAGACACCTGTAGAGCACCTTTATAATCACCCAGTTACGTTGTGACGTTTGGTAGCACACAAAGTGTTCTTCCGGTAAACGGGAGTTGCATAATCTCATAGTAATAGGAACATGTATAAGTCATGAAGAAAGCAATAGCAACATACTAAACGATCGAGTGCTAAGCTAACGGAATGGGTCAAGTCAATCACATCATTCTCCTAATGATGTGATCCCGTTAATCAAATGACAACTCATGTCTATGGCTAGGAAACATAACCATCTTTGATCAACGAGCTAGTCAAGTAGAGGCATACTAGTGACACTCTGTTTGTCTATGTATTCACACATGTATTATGTTTCCGGTTAATACAATTCTAGCATGGATAATAAACATTTATCATGATATAAGTAAATAAATAATAACTTTATTATTGCCTCCAGGGCATATTTCCTTCACTGGCATTCCACCCCCGCGGCTCCGGCTGCCGGTCGAAGGAGGGGGCTCTGTCAAAAACAAGCCGACTGGTTAGAGTCGGCCAGGAAGAACTCGGCAACAGAGAAAATGAAGAGGAAAAGAGAAGAAAACTTACCGAAGGCGGGGGATTGGCGCGGGAGTACGGCTCCTTGCCAAACTGCCACTCGTCGGTGAGCTTGCAGTTAGCAAGGTAGTTCACCATATGAGCTACCTCCGCGTGAGGCATCTCCTTGGTGCATAGCCGACTCGGATCGAGGTGGCCGCTCATTTGACAAATCATATGAGGGCAGCCTTGGAGCGGGAGCACCCGGCGCGCCACGAAGGCGGCCAGCAGGTCGGGCCCGGTCAGTCCCTCCGACTGGACCAGTACCCGGAGTCGGGCGACGGCGGCGGCTCCAGCAGGCGACAGTGTTTTGGCCCGATAGGACCATCGGGGCCGCCTCCCAGCCGGCGGGCCGGCTACATAAGCCGGCAAGTTGACGTAGTCGCCTTGCGAAGTGACGTTCTTCACGTAGAAATAGGACTGCTGCCAGAGCTTCACCGACTGGATCAGCGTGATGGGAGGAAAGGGATTGTCGGCCACCCGCCTCCGCATCGCGATGAAGGCGCCGTTCTGAGCCGGCACGCCCCTCATGGCGGTGCCGAGCTTGGACTGGAAGAATTCCCCCCAGAGCTCGAGGGTGGGAAGGACGCCGAGGAAGCCCTCGCACAAAGTGACAAAGGCAGATAGCAGCACCACCGTGTTTGGGGTAAGGTGGTGCGGCTGGAGCTGGTAAAACTCGAGGAAGGAGCGGAAGAAGCCGCTTGCAGGCAGGCCGAGGCCGCGCAGGCAGCGCGAGCGGAAGATCACCCGCTCGTCCTCCTCTGGCGCCGGCGAGATCTCCTTCTCCGGCGCAAGACGGACCCGCACATAATCCCGGCCGGGCAACCGCCGCGTCTTGCGGAGGAAGTCGATGTGATCGTCGTGGACGTTGGAGCCGTCCCAGTCTCCGCCACGCGACATGAGGGCGAGAGGCCGATGGAGAAAGCACGGCGGCGGCGAAAGCGCAGCCCCGTGGCGGAGAAGCTGCGGGGTAGTGTGATGACTGGAGGAGCGGCGCGGCGGTGAGTAGTTGCAGCGACGGAGAGGAGGAAGAAGAAGAAAGTGGCGGAGCGAGGGCGAGCGTGCGAGCATCTGCCGCTCCTCCTACTCCCCCTATTTATAGCCTCGTACGGCGAAGCCGAGGAGGCGAGGCACGGGGGGGGGGGACGTGGGATTAACTGCGCCCACTCCCCCACGTCTCGCGATTATTGCGCCATAACGGCGTGCGGAAACTGCCGTTGGAAGACGAATGGCCTGTTCGGGCCACAGAAGATCCACCCATGGGCTGCGGCGCGGTGGCGGGCCCCGGCCTGCGGCGACGTCCCGTCGCGCGCGTGGGCTGGCAGGCCCTTCCAGCCAAAGGATGCCACATGGCGCGCAGGCGGCGAGCGGCCAGCCCGCTGCCTGGCATGTGCGCCAGCTGGTTCCCGCCTTCAAGCTTCAAAGCCTCACCTAGATGTCTCACCTGATCAAAGCCGGCTCCTAGCTGCTGGCTCTTCAAGATAGGAAGCTGGTCGAGCTTCTCGTCCTCCTTTCAGCCGCGAAGCCCAACCAGCTTCGGGGACTACTGTCGGAGTAAATAAACACGGGTAGCCTAGCCGGCTCCCCCCGGCTCTTCAAAAATTGTTAGGCAGAACAAGCCCTCAAGCGTCCAAGACACATGACCGCCTTCCTATGGCCGGCTGGCCCACCGGCCGGCTTCTGGAAGGCGGCAAGGCTATGATGGCCCTCGCGAAAAGGGCCGACTCCCAGTAGCCGGCTATGAGAAGGCCGGCTCCTGGCAGGCGGCCAGGCGTCCCCCCCTCAAAGTCTGCACCCCCATAACGGCGATGAGACAGGGCGTGGCTACAGTAGAGCCTGCCACCCCCGAATCCCGGAGCACGCATGGCCACAGTGCGCCGTCCGGCGCAGCACTGTTGCCATGTTGACCATGACGCCACCCACGACAGGCTGTCAGTACGGCCCGTAGGTGGCGGGCCCCGCCAGCCAGAGAGACACCCGAAGGCGGCCAAGCCTCCCCCAGTCGGCCTGGGACGTAGCCGGCCCCCGTCAGCCGGCTACCTCCCTCCCTCGAAGTATGTGCACCATTAAGGAGACAAGACGAGGTAAGGCTACAGTGAGAGCCCTCCAGGCGGCGGCACTGTAGCCATGCTTACCCCGGCAAAGCCCTCGTCATCAGGGGCGACGCTACAGTGACCAGCCACCGACAAGACCCCCAGGCAGTGGGGCCGGCCTGTCGGCCAAGAGGCCGGCAGCCGGCGGGACCCACCAGTCGGCGGGCCCCAGCGGCCGGCGGATACAGACACTGACGGCCTGGACCTGCATCCAGCCGGATTACCATTGTACCCCGGGGGGGTAGGCCTATATAAACCCCCCAGGGCACCCATGCAAAGGGTTGATCTCTTAGAGTTTTAGACACCACATAGAGAGAAGAGGAGAGCTAGCATTGCCCTTCTTCTTCCTCTAGCCAAACAGCTCAAGGAGCCACTTGTAGCCACTTGTGTTGATCTAGTGATCATGCGGAGACCCCGCAGAGCAGGACTAGGGGTGTTATCTCCACGGAGAGCCCCGAACCTGGGTAAGATTCGCCGGCGTGCATGTCTTCGCCTTATCCCGTTTCCAGGCACCGGTGATGTCTTACTGGCTCCCACATTGATAAGCCACCCGTTGGCATATGTCGCACCTACCACCAGACACCAATCTTCGTTTAATCCGTAGCCCATGTTTCAAGTTGCAAATATGAGCAACAAAACCAGTATCAAATACCCAGGCGCTACTACGAGCATTAGTAAGGTACACATCAAAAACATGTATATCAAATATACCTTTCACGTTGCCATCCTTCTTATCCGCCAAATACCTGGGGCAGTTCCGCTTCCAGTGACCAGTCCCTTTGCAGTAGAAGCACTCAGTTTCAGGCTTAGGTCCAGACTTGGTCTTCTTCCCGGGAGTAGCAACTTGCTTTCTATTCTTCTTGAAGTTCCCCTTCTTCCCTTTGCCCATTTTCTTGAAACTAGTGGTCTTGTTAACCATCAACACTTGATGCTCCTTCTTGATTTCTACCTCCGCAGCCTTTAGCATCGCGAAGAGCTCGGGAGTTGTCTTTTCCATCCCTTGCATGTTATAGTTCATCATGAAGCCTTTATAGCTTGGTGGCAGTGATTGAAGAACTCTGTCAATGACACTATCATCAGTAAGATTAACTCCCAGCTAAGTCAAGTGGTTACGGTACCCAGACATTTTGAGTATATGTTCACTGACATAACTGTTCTCCTCCATCTTGCAGCTATAGAACTTGTTGGAGACTTCATATCTCTCAACTCGGGCATTTTCTTGAAATATTAACTTCAATTCCTGGAATATCTCATATGCTCCATGACGTTCAAAACGTCTTTGAAGTCCCGATTGTAAGCCATAAAGCATGGCACACTGAACTATCGAGTAGTCATCAGCTTTAGTCTGCCAGACGTTCATAACATCCGGAGTTGCTCCTGCAGCGGGCCTTGCACCTAGCGTGCTTCTAGGACGTAATTCTTCTGTGCAGCAATGAGGATAATCCTCAAGTTACGGACCCAGTCCGTGTTTTTCTACCATCATCTTTCAACTTAGCTTTCTCAGGAACGCATTAAAATTCAAGGGAACGATAGCACGTGCCATTGATCTACAACAACATAGATATGCAAAAACTATCAGGACTAAGTTCATGATAATTTAAAGTTCAATTAATCATATTACTTAAGAACTCCCACTTAGATAGACATCCCTCTAGTCATCTAAATGATCACGTGATCCATATCAACTAAACCATGTCCGATCATCACGTGAGATGGAGTAGTTTTCAATGGTGAACATCTCTATGTTGATCATATCTACTATATGATTCACGTTCGACCTTTTGGTCTCAGTGTTCCGAGGCCATATCTGCATATGCTAGGCTCGTCAAGTTTAACCCGAGTATTCTGCACGTGCAAAACTGGCTTGCACCCATTGTATGTGAACGTAGAGCTTGTCACACCCGATCATCACGTGGTGTCTCAGCACAACGAACTGTAGCAACGGTGCATACTCAGGGAGAACACTTATACCTTGAAATTTATTGAGGGATCATCTTATAATGCTACCGCCGTACTAAGCAAAATAAGATGCATAAAAGATAAACATCACATGAAATCAAAATATGTGACATGATATGGCCATCATCATCTTGTGCCTTTGATCTCCATCTCCAAAGCACCGTCATGATCTCCATCGTCACCGGCTTGACACCTTGATCTCCATCGTAGCATCGTCGTCATCCTGCCAACTGTTGCTACTACGACTATCGCTACTGCTTAGTGATAAAGTAAAGCAATTACATGGCGATTGCATTTCATACAATAAAGCGACAACCATAAGGCTCCTGCCAGTTGCTGATAACTTCTACAAAACATGATCATCTCATACAACAATTTATATCTCATCACGTCTTGACCATATCACATCACAACATGCCCTGCAAAAACAAGTTAGACGTCCTCTACTTTGTTGTTACAAGTTTTACGTGGCTGCTACGGGCTTCTAGCAAGAACCGTTCTTACCTACGCATCAAAACACAACGATTTTTCATCAAGTGTGTTGTTTTAACCTTCAACAAGGACCGGCCGTAGTCAAACTCGATTCAACTAAAGTTGGAGAAACAGACACCCGCCAGCCACCTGTGTGCAAAAGCACGTCGGTAGAACCGGTCTCATGAACGTGGTCATGTAATGTTGGTCCGGGCCGCTTCATCCAACTATACCGCTGAATCAAAATAATATGTTGGTGGTCAGCAGTATGACTATTATCGCCCATAACTCTTTGTGTTCTACTCGTGCATATCATCTACGCATAGACCTGGCTGTGATGCCACTGTTGGGGAACGTAGCATGCAATCCAAAAAAATTCCTACGCTCACGCAAGATCTATCTAGGAGATGCATAGCAACGAGAGGGGGAGAGTGTGTCCATGTACCTTCGTAGACCGAAGCGGAAGCGTTAGGTTAACACGGTTGATGTAGTTGAACGTCTTCACGATCCAACCGATCTAGTACCGAATGTACGGCACCTCCGAGTTCAGCACAGGTTCAGCTCAATGACGTCCCTCGAACTCTTGATCCAGTAGAGGGTTGAGGGAGAGTTCCGTCAGCACGACGGCGTGGTGATGGCGATGGTGATGTGATCCACGCAGGGCTTCGCCTAAGCACTACGACACTATGACCGGAGGAGTAAACTGTGGAGGGGGCACCGCACACGGCTAAGAGAACAATTGATGTGCCTTTGGGGTGCCCTTACCCCCGTATATAAAGGAGGAGGGGAGGAGGCGGCCGGCCTAGAGGGGGCGCGCCAAGGGAGGAGTCCTAAGAGGACTCCTATTCCTAGTAGGATTCCCCTTTCCTTCTAACGGAGGGGGAAAGGGGAAGGAAAGGGAGAGAGAAAGGGGGGCCGCGCGGCCGCACCCCCTCCCCTAGTCCTATTCGGACTCCCCTTGGGGGGTGCGTGCCACCTCCTTGTGGGCTGCCCTCTCTCTCTCGCCCCTATGGCCCATGAGGCCCAATACTTTCCCCGGGGGGTTCCGGTAACCCCTCGGTACTCGGGTAAAATACCCGAACCACTCGAAACCATTCCGATGTATGAATACTACCTTCCAATATATGAATCTTTACCTCTCGACCATTTCGAGACTCCTCGTCATGTCCGTGATCTCATCCGGGACTCTGAACAAACTTCGCTCACCAAAAACATAACTCATAATACAAATCATCATCGAACGTTAAGCGTGGGGACCCTACGGGTTCGATAACTATGTAGACATGACCGAGACACATCTCTGGTCAATAACCAACATCGGAACCTGGATGCTCATATTGGTTCCTACATATTCCACGAAGATCTTTATCAGTCAAACTGCAATAACAACATACGTTATTCCCTTTGTCATCGATATGTTACTTGCCCGAGATCCGATCATCGGTATCATCATACCTAGTTCAATCTCGTTACTGGCAAGTCTCTTTACTCGTTCCATAATGCATCATCCCACAACTAAATCATTAGTCACCTTGCTTGCAAGGCTTATAGTGATGTGCATTACCGAGAGGGCCCAGAGATACCTCTCTGATACTCGGAGTGACAAATCCTAATCTTGATCTATGCCAACCCAACAAACACCTTCGGAGACACATGTAGAGCATCTTTATAATCACCCAGTTACGTTGTGACGTTTGATAGCACACAAGGTGTTCCTCTGGTATTATGGAGTTGCATAATCTCATAGTTAGAGGAATATGTACAAGTCTTGAAGAAAGCAATAGCAATAAAACTTAACAATAATTATGCTAAGCTAACGGATGGGTCATGTCCATCACATCATTCTCTATTGATGTGATCCCGTTCATCAAATGACAACACATGTCTATGGTCAGGAAACATAACCATCTTTGATTAACGAGCTAGACAAGTAGAGGCATACTAGGGACACTATGTTTTGTCTATGTATTCACACATGTACTAAGTTTCCGGTTAATACAATTCTAGCATGAATAATAAACATTTATCATGATATAAGGAAATATAAATAACAACTTTATTATTGCCTCTGGGGCATATTTCCTTCAAATGGATGAGTGTCTGGGGAGGCAAAGAGTTTACCTCGAGTAAGTTCCATGGATACTTCTTTAAATATATGCAAGCTGATGCCGCGTTTTCCTGGATCGGGCAACCCAAATGTAGCATGAAATGGAAAGTATTTGCTTGGCTTCTGTTAGCGGATTAGTTGAACACTAGGAACATGCTGTGTAGATGTAGATACCTCTTGTGCTCTGCTCCCCCTGAAGAAGCATTGGTCCATCTTTTTTTTAAATGCCCTTTTGTGGTGGCCTGTTGGAATACATTGGCATAAGCTGGGCAGATCATGACTACAGGCTTGCACTTCTCCATGCAGGGAAGGGAGGCCTATCTGGAAGGAGAGAAACAACATGCATTTCAGATGGGTTATGCCCATCCCATGGATCTTGGTTGGCAAGGTTTAAAGGAGATATGTCCATGATGGTGCACAAATGCAAGCAAAGTCTCCATCCTTTTATCACATCTTTATTTAACTAGCTTTAGGGATTTGTCTCATGCATATATATCTACTTTCACCTCCCTCCCTGCTGTAACTCTTCAAAAATTTGCTCCACCCCTCCCACCCCCCTTCTGTACATATGTCATTGTAACCTTAATAACTTTTAATGAAAATTCAGTGGGACCCTATACAACTGTCATAAAGTTAAAAAAACAGATGCATGAGGATATCATTCTCCCGGAGGGTGGCATTTCCAAGCCACTTCTCCTCCTAAAATCATATCTCAGAGCCATCCTTCATCATGAAGGTTCCAAAGATGAAGAGATGCTTCTTTCCCACATTAGACTAACCCAAAAATGTGCGTGCCTAGGTTTCCAACATGCCCGAGCAACAATTTCTCGGCCTAGATACTTGTTACGCAAGAGAGTTTGTCAGACACCTTCCTCAGTGAGAAGCTTCTAAGGTCATTTACTGAGTAAGGCTTCATTTTTAGCTTGGAAATCATGTATACCAAAACCTCTTGTCTTTTTGGGTTGGCAAACCACACACCATTTGGCCAACCTATATATTTTTCCTTTCTGATGCCACTTTGCTAGAAAAACTTGGATTTAAAGTAATCCATCCTTTGCAAAAAAAAGAAAACCTTTTGGCAATTGGAAGGAGATCATATAGAGAACCATGTTCATTAATGCAGAGTTGATTATAACAAGTCACCTCTTAGCAGAGATTAGCTTGCCTTTCCAACTACTTAGACGGTTCCCTAATCGCTCCTCAACATTTTTTCACTCTTCATTGGTGAGGTGCCGATAATGTATCCGAATTCCCAAATATTTAATTAGAAGTTGACCAGGCGTGGAACCATATAACTCATCATATTGCATGACCACCTTATTGTCTTCTCTAAAATAGAACAATTCACTTTTATGAAAGTTTTAGACCCAAAATTTTCTTAAACTATGAAAGCAAATGAGGTTTATTTCCTTTCAGGGTCGTGTTCCATAATAAGAACAATGTTGTCGGGATACCGCAAAACTGAGAGGCCTCCATCAACGAGCGGTGGCACCACTCCTACAATATGAATGTCCTATTTAGCATGATCAATCAAGAAGGCCAACATGTATGCAACAATGTTAAATAATAGAGATCTCTAAATAATACTGGAGAAAAAGGGTCACATTGTCGTAGGCATTTTTTCATCTGGAAGTGATGACCAATGTCATCATTGATTTGTTTTTGAATTTTAGAGAGGGGGGGTTCCCCATCTGAAAGTGATGACCAACGTCATCATTGATTTTAATAGTCACACTAGTATTGGAGAAGAAATTATTTATCCATGCACGCAATTTTTCAGATGAGCTTTCATCCCTAGGAGAAAAAAATTCTACTAACAACATAACAGTAACCCGACAAAAAATACCCAAAACAAAAAGTACTTAGAGCATCTACAACCGGGCGCTCCAAACCGGCCTCAAATGCCCGGGCGGATGGCCCTGTCACAAAACAATAAGCCAGACGAGCGCCTCAAGCGCAGGGGCTAACCGGCACCCCTCACATCCAACCCAAATCTGAGGTGGATATGGGGTCCGAAGCTCGTCTCCTCCATGGGTCCAATGGCGTCGCGTGGCGCCACTCCGGCAGACCGCGTAATGCCTAGCCCGGCTATTTAAGCCGATCGCCGACACCGAGACCCTACTTGTACACATTTCCCCCTCCCATCCGTCGTCGCTGCACTTTCCAATCGCTGTCCGCCACCACTAATAGCCATTGCCCCCCCCCCCCCGCGCTGCCGGGTAAGGAGCTACCCATTTCTAACGCCAGAGCGCCAGCTACAGCTCCTTGAGCAGATCCAGGCAAGGCGTGAAGCCCGTATCACCGTGGGGCTACCTCCAGACGCGGTGGATCTGAAGGAGGACTTGGAGGTGGAGGAGGAGAAGGTTGACGAGGAGGAGGAGGTTGTGGAGGAGGAGGAGTCGGAGGAGGCTGTGGGGGACGCGGATTTGCAGGCGGAGCAGCAGGCGATCCTCGATTTCCTCCAGTCAGAATCGGAGGCGGAGGCGAGACGCCGTCGTCGGCAGGAGACGGAGGCGGAGCACGCCGCGGAAGTCGACGAGATGCTTGCGTATATGGATAAGGAGGAGGAGGAGGAGCTGGAGTCCTCCTATGCGCCCACCTACCCGGCGCCTGGCACCGACGCCGTGGACATCTCCGACAATGATGCGGGGTGTCTAGCGTCACATAATACATATGTTTATTTTGCATGGTTTGTATGGATCTAGGGGGTGAAATGAGATACTCAGATGCATAGCACCAAGTTTGAGGCGTGACCAGTCACTGTCTGCGGGCGTTTGACGTATCAGATTTGTCAAGTCTGGTTCCAGATGCTCTTATATAATATTTTTCCATCGCAGCGGTGAAACATTTGTTGCGAAGTACAAAAGCCTTTTTGTGTCCTCTTCTAAATAGAGTATATACAAACAATATGGACATCTTCCAAGCAAACTGTGCGGGCTCATTCGGTTTGAAGGAAATCAAAACGTAGAAATTATGAGTAGTATAGGAATTTGATAGGATGGCACTTGCTATACTAAGGAATTGACTTGCCTCGTTCCTACGCGCAAAATGAGCTTTGAGTGGATATGTAGTTTCCTCTAAAAACACAGGAAATGAGTAGTATTTCTACGAAATTCCTGTACGCATTTCCTACAGACTGAATGCATATATAGGAAATTTTCCTTCGGAATTCTTGTTCCTATGCTTTTCCTAGGAAGATCCTTCAAACCAAACGAGGCCTGCATCACAAAACGTGAAGGTGAAGGTAAGCTCACGTGTTCTCGCTCAGTCTCGGTTTTCCCAAAGTCCCATCTCACCAGGTGGGCAGGCCCAAACGGATGATGAAACCAGAAGTGCCTCAGCCCACAAGCATTACGAGGCGCCTCGTCATCCCAACTAACCTGAACCAATCCGATCTGGTAGAATACCACATAGCCCACAAGCAAAATGATTTCAATTGGTGGACGTGCGACGGGTAGCTTTACATGTAGGATCGACGTCGGACAGGGTAGCCGTCGAACGTTAGGCATGGGTCCACGGTTTAAGTCGACAACTTAACCGCATCATCAGTGCGACGAGGACGCCGGCACCGGCCATTCGCGCCGTACCTTTCGCCCCACATGCGCATTTGCTTGCACAGTGAAGCTGGGCAAGTACGCAGATATTTCTGATCGTGCACTCCAGTGGCCGTTGATGATGTTTACATCAGTAAACCAAAAGTGGCTGGTACTTAATTCCACACGGTCCATCATTTTGGCATGGAAGTTCTCTGTTCTATGCCGGTGATCCGATGGAAGATGAAAGCACAGCACATCAGCAGTGCGTTCTCGGAAGTCGGGATCACGTCCGTGTACGCCTCTGGCGGGCGTGCATAGGTCGCCTGTCATGGAGCCCACGGGCCACGGCGCCGCCCAATGGCGGTCCGGGATAGCGACCAACTAGACCATGTCCAGGTTGGATCGAGAGGTGCGCTGGCGGTCATTGCCACGGCGCAGCGGGGCTACCGGCTCCGGCTGCAGCTTTGCTTGTGTTGTGCAATCAAAAGCAAATGTGCATGAACGGCTGGATTAAGATCAAGAAACTATTATACTCGTATCATAATATTCTTGTGTTGAAATTGAAGACAAGGTTAGCTTTTCTTTCCCCTCTCGCAAGGCGACTACAGAAATCCTTCCTCCCCTCGATCTTCACCGACGAGTTCGTGGACTCGCCTCCCCTATGCCTGCCGGATAGTAGATAGGTATGGTTTTAGTTCTCGTAGGGGCGGCGTTTGGACGGATGGCGGCGCTTCTTCTTCGAGCCAGTCTTCCGGACTCCGATCCTTCTCAAGTGCGTCTGTTGAGACGGATTAGACGGGGCTCCGGCGTAGATTTCTGCCAGCTCCCCGACGCGGCGAGGTTAGGGTTTCTCGCCGTGCGTACGCAACGACGACATTTGGTGTCAGGTTCTTCAACTCTATTGAAGGATTCAACGGCGACGACTGTCGCTCTGGAGCACTGGTCCTTAGGGGCACGTGCACGAAGACTTACCGGCTGTCATCGACAAGGTTAGGCCGGCTCCGGTATGAGAGCGGCGACAGCGACGCCTCGGCGGCTCATTCTGGAGGCGGCAATGGTAGTTTGGTGGTTCATGGACCTCGATGTAATTTTTATTATGTTTGAGGTGTTTTGCATTTTCGATGAATCTTTTTTAATAGATTTGATCCTTTTGGCAAAAATAAAATAAAATAATATTCTTGTGTTGGATAGCATGACCTTCTAGTTGACTAAAAGGTCATTATTTTTTAGATATTGATTTGACATTCAGACACAATGTTCATCACCCAAACACAATAATGTGTACTTTTGTGATTTAAAAAAAAAATGTATGTCTTGTTGTGTGATTTGGACGTGAATATTGTAACATGCCCCTCTTGTTTGATAACAAAACACATCTTATTTTAACACAATATACACGCACACGCTCATACATACGCACATATATACATTCACGTCTATAAACGCAAATATGCACATCTACCTCTATGAGCACCTCCTACAGACTGAGGCAGCACATCATCTTTAGATTGATGAAAGTCGCCACAGACGTCTTTATAGTCGACGGAAACGTCTACTCCCACTGAATTTACATCACCGAAATGCCTGAAATAAATTCAAAAAAACGCGAGCACCAATTTCAAGTCGATAACTTGAACTCTAATGGGATGAGAATATCACCGTCCTCCTAACAGAAGCACACAATTGACAAAATAACAAGTGCTCATCGTAACATGTTTGATAACAATATGCTTTTTGGAGAAAACACACCGTGCGCTTTTGAAAGGCCACCAAACGAACTGTACATGGTTCGTGACAAACCATGTAGGCCGGCCAATAGGCAACATGTGTGGCCTATCTCATCCGACGCAGCAAATGGGAAAGAGTCCAGGCAGGAATAAATTACTTGGAATAAAACATGTAAAACAGGCCGCACCGGATGATTGTATACACTGTTGATGACGCTATCCCGTACGCAAACGGATAAGATAAACAAGAAAACCTCATCGCCACAGGAGTATTGAATTGATCATTGCCTCATATGACTCATGCGTCTCACCCTTTGTTGCACAAAAGTAGGCATACGAGCAATAAATAGTGGCTCGTTCTTGGGACTTTGTGAGGAATATATATGGTCGGTGCCTTAAAATAAAGTCCACTTCTCTTCCAAAGTCTTGTCTGCATTATTGTTTGGTACAGCATTATTCGAGCATGCTCAAATCATGTAAATAATAATAATGATATGTGACCACATACATGCATGAGTATGAACTAAATTATCTTTTCTTTTTGCAGGGAAGATTGAACTAAATTCTAACAATCAAGCACAAATTTATTTGCATTATTCACACATTTATATCATGTCTTTTCAATTTTATAAGCTGCATCGTAATCCAGCAGTTCATTCACATACCTAACATATACTGAGGCGCCCAACAACAAAACAAACATATACTGAGGCGTATGTGCGGACTGAAGAACAATTTGTTGATTGAAGTTTCTTTTGTGAAAAGTTACCTTTAGCGTAGGTGGAATTATGCATGACCAAACTCAATATTGGTACTCCCTCCAATCCATATTAACTGTCCCTGATTTAGTACAGTACTAAATCAATGATAATTAGTATGAATGGCGGAAGTAACTTGTTTTTAACAAGCTTGTTTTTAACAAACATATAAGTCTTGGACAGTAACCGCAATATAGCATTGCACATTTTTGCCAAAGGAAAACATTGCATATGAATCCTTCCCACAACCACAATTAGACATACAAATACGCTTACGGCCTCAAGTCAAAAGGTAATGTTAGGCAGCACGCATCAACTGCCACGACATTGTTTGTGGGCGGCACAGACTTGTCCAATCACATTAGTCATTACAACTTGTTGCAACAATCCTACGTGGGTGCAGTTTGCCGTCATGCATGAGCGCTTCCATACTGTGTATCGTCGTCGTTCCCCTTCTACCCGAAGTCGTCTTGCAGCTAAGGCCTCTCAAATGCTCCACGTTGAATCTGTTCTCATGTTCTTCTTCTTTAGATTTTTTTCCAAACCTCATCTGTGTATTTAGAGCATGGAAAATGTTCATCTTGCTGGAGAAACTTAAACATGTGACCCCTACAAAACTCACGAAATGACCAAGAAACAATTTAATTGTGATTTCATGATTTTCGGAGAGACAACATGTGCTCATGTTCTCTGGAAAACAAAAATGGTCATGTTTAAGTTTCAAGATTTACATGCAGATACTTGTATCGATCCTCTATATGCATGGACTTCACTCATTTTTTGGCACTTGAAAAGTATTTCCTTTTACCAAATACCCCATAGGGTTCACATGTTCCCGGATCAGAAAATCATCTCTAGTTAGAGCATCTCCAAGAATAGTCCTTATATAGATTCTTAGAAGGTTATTTGAGGGTTTTTCTACTTTTCTAGCCCTTATTTTTTTTTCTTGTTCAACAACATTCCCTATTTCCTTGATCCTTTTTTCATGCACACCAACACATGAGACCTACAGTGAGTTTATCTTCCCTTTTCTTCTTACTTTTCATCTCTCTCTCTCTCTCTCTCTCTCTCTCTCTCTCTCTCTCTCTCTCTCTCTTCCCAGTCATTGTGCTGGTGTTGACCCAATGCGCTTGAGAACCGCGCAATAGCGGGGACGGGGGTCGGGTGGTCGATGCGTAGGGAGAAGGTATGGGTGTGATGCCATGAGGTGACATTGCGACGAAGGTGGTGTCTGTTGGGTAACGTAGTAATTTCAAAAAAAATCCTACGCACACACAGGATCATGGTGATGCATAGCAACGAGAGGGGAGAGTGTGTCCACGTACCCTCGTAGACCGAAAGCGGAAGCGTTAGCACAACGCGGTTGATGTAGTCGTACGTCTTCACGATCCGACCGATCCAAGTACCGAACGTACGACACCTCCGAGTTCAGCACACGTTTAGCTCGATGACGTCCCTCGAACTCCGATCTAGCCGAGCTTTGAGGGAGAGTTCCGTCAGCACGATGGCGTGGTGACGATGATGATGTTCTACCGACGCAGGGCTTCGCCTAAGCACTGCTACGATATTATCGAGGTGGATTATGGTGGAGGGGGACACCGCACACGGCTAAGAGATCAAGAGATCAATTGTTGTGTCTATGGGGTGCCCCCCTCCTCCGTATATAAAGGGGGGAGGAGGAGAGGGCCGGCCAAGGGGGTGGCGCGCCCTAGGAGTGGGAAACCTACTCCAAGTAGGTTTGCCCCTCCCTTTCCTAGTCCAAGAAGGAGTGGGAGAGGGGAAAGGCAAGGGGGGCGTCACCTCCCTTTCCTTGTCCTATTCGGACTCAAGGGGAGGGGGCGCGCCTCTTGCCCTCGCCGGCCCTTCTCTCTCTCCACTAGGGCCCAACAAGGCCCATTAGTTCCCGGGGGGGGGGGGGTCCGGTAACCCTCAGTTCTCCGATAAATGTCCGAAACCTTCCGGAACCTTTCCGGTGTCCCAACATAGTCGTCCAATATATCGATCTTTACGCCTCGACTATTTCGAGACTCCTCGTCATGTCCGTGATCACATCCGGGACTCCGAACAACCTTCGGTACATCAAAACATATAAACTCATAATATAACTATCATCGAAACTTTAAGCGTGCGGACCCTACGGGTTCGAGAACTATGTAGACATGATCGAGACACGCCTCCGGTCAATAACCAATAGCGGAACCTAGATGCTCATATTGGCTCCCACATATTCTACGAAGATCTTTATCGGTCAGACCGCATAACAACATACGTTGTTCCCTTTGTCATCGGTATGTTACTTGCCCGAGATTCGATTGTCGGTATCTCAATACCTAGTTCAATCTCGTTACATGCAAGTCTCTTTACTCATTCTGTAATACATCATCCCGCAACTAACTCATTAGTTGCAATGCTTGCAAGGCTCATAGTGATGTGCATTACCGAGTGGGCCTAGAGATACCTCTCCGACAATCGGAGTGACAAATCCTAATTTCGAAATACGCCAACCCAACAAGTACCTTCGGAGACACCTGTAGAGCACCTTTATAATCACCCAGTTACGTTGTGACGTTTGGTAGCACACAAAGTGTTCCTCCGGTAAACGGGAGTTGCATAATTTCATAGTCATAGGAACATGTATAAGTCCTGAAGAAAGCAATAGCAGAATACTAAACGATCGTGTGCTAAGCTAACGGAATGGGTCAAGTCAATCACATCATTCTCCTAATGATGTGATCTCGTTAATCAAATGACAACTCATGTCAATGGCTAGGAAACATAACCATCTTTGATCAACGAGCTAGTCAAGTAGAGGCATACTAGTGACACTCTGTTTGTCTATGTATTCACACAAGTATTATGTTTCCGGTTAATACAAATGTAGCATGAATAATAAACATTCATCATGATAAAAGAAAATAAATAATAACTTTATTATTGCCTCTAGGGCATATTTCCTTTAGTCTCCCACTTGTACTAGAGTCAATAATCTAGATTACACAGTAATGATTCTAACACCCATGGAGCCTTGGTGCTGATCATGTTTTGCTCGTGGAAGAGGCTTAGTCAACGGGTCTGCAACATTCAGATCCGTATGTATCTTGCAAATTTCTATGTCTCCCACCTAGACTAGATCCCGGATGGAGTTGAAGCGTCTCTTGATGTGCTTGGTTCTCTTGTGAAATCTGGATTCCTTTGCCAAGGCAATTGCACCAGTATTGTCACAAAAGATTTTCATTGGACCCGATGCACTAGGTATGACACCTAGATCGGATATGAACTCCTTCATCCAGACTCCTTCATTTGCTGCTTCCAAAGCAGCTATGTACTCCGCTTCACACGTAGATCCCGCCACATCGCTTTGCTTAGAACTGCACCAACTGACAGCTCCACCGTTCAATGTAAACACGTATCCGGTTTGCGATTTAGGATCGTCCGGATTAGTGTCAAAGCTTGCATCGACGTAACCATTTACGACTAGCTCTTTGTCACCTCCATAAACGAGAAACATATCCTTAGTCCTTTTCAGGTATTTCAGGATGTTCTTGACCGCTGTCCAGTGATCCACTCCTGGATTACTTTGGTACCTCCCTGCTAAACTTATAGCAAGGCACACATCAGGTCTGGTACACAGCATTGCATACATGATAGAGCCTATGGCTGAAGCATAGGGAACATCTTTCATCTTCTCTCTATCTTCTGAAGTGGTCGGGCATTGAGTCTTACTCAATCTCACACCTTGTAGTACAGGCAAGAACCCTTTCTTTGCGTGATCCATTTTGAACTTCTTCAAAACTTTGTCAAGGTATGTGCTTTGTGAAAGTCCAATTAAGCGTCTTGATCTATCTCTATAGATCTTGATGCCTAATATATATGCAGCTTCACCGAGGTCTTTCATTGAAAAACTCTTATTCAAGTATCCCTTTATGCTATCCAGAAATTCTATATCATTTCCAATCAGCAATATGTCATCCACATATAATATCAGAAATGCTACAGAGCTCCCACTCACTTTCTTGTAAATACAGGCTTCTCCAAAAGTCTGTATAAAACCAAATGCTTTGATCACACTATCAAAGCGTTTATTCCAACTCTGAGAGGCTTGCACCAGTCCATAAATGGATCGCTGGAGCTTGCACACTTTGTTAGTTCCTTTTGGATCGGCAAAACCTTCCGGTTGCATCATATACAACTCTTCTTCCATAAATCCATTCAGGAATGTAGTTTTGACATCCATTTGCCAAATTTCATAATCATAAAATGCGGCAATTACGAACATGATTCGGACAGACTTAAGCATCGCTACGGGTGAGAAAGTCTCATCGTAGTCAATCCCTTGAACTTGTCGAAAACCTTTCGCAACAAGTCGAGCTTTATAGACAGTAACATTACCGTCAGCATCAGTCTTCTTCTTGAAGATCAATTTATTCTCAATGGCTTGCCGATCATCGGGCAAGTCTACCAAAGTCCACACTTTGTTCTCATACATGGATCCCATCTCAGATTTCATGGCCTGAAGCCATTTTGCGGAATCTGGGCTCACCATCGCTTCTTCATAGTTCGTAGGTTCGTCATGGTCTAGTAACATAACCTCCAGAACAGGATTACCGTACCACTCTGGTGCGGATCTTACTCTGGTTGACCTACGAGGTTCAGTAACAACTTGATATGAAGTTTCATGATCATCATCATTAACTTCCTCACTAATTGGTGTAGGTGTCACAGGAACCGGTTTCTGTGATGAACTATTTTCCAATAAGGGAGCAGGTACAATTACCTCATCAAGTTCTACTTTTCTCCCACTCACTTCTTTCGAGAGAAACTCCTTCTCTAGAAAGATTCCAAATTTAGCAACAAAAAGTCTTGCCTTCGGATCTGTGATAAAAAGTGTACCCAACAGTCTCTTTTGGGTATCCTATGAAGACACATTTTTCCGATTTGGGTTCGAGCTTATCAGGTTGAAGCTTTTTCATATAAGCATCGCAGCCCCAAACTTTAAGAAACGACAACTTTGGTTTCTTGCCAAACCATAGTTCATAAGGCGTCGTCTCAACGGATTTAGATGGTGCCCTATTTAACGTGAATGCAGCTGTCTTTAGAGCATAACCCCAAAACGATAGCGGTACATCAGTAAGAGACATCATAGATCGCACCATATCTAGTAAAGTACGATTACGACGTTCGGACACACCATTATGTTGTGGTGTTCCGGGTGGTGTGAGTTGTGAAACTATTCCGCATTGTTTCAAATGAAGACCAAACTCGTAACTCAAATATTCTCCTCCACGATCAGATCGTAGAAACTTTATTTTCTTGTTACGATGATTTTCAACTTCACTCTGAAATTCTTTGAACTTCTCAAATGTTTCAGACTTATGTTTCATTAAGTAGATATATCCATATCTGCTTAAATCATTTGTGAAGGTGAGAAAATAACGATATCCGCCGCGAGCGTCAACATTCATCGGACCACATACATCTGTATGTATGATTTCCAACAAATCTGTTGCTCGCTCCATAGTTCCGGAGAACGGTGTTTTAGTCATCTTGCCCATGAGGCACGGTTTGCAAGTACCAAGTGATTCATAATCAAGTGGTTCCAAAAGTCCATCAGTATGGAGTTTCTTCATGCGCTTTACACCGATATGACCTAAACGGCAGTGCCACAAATAAGTTGCACTATCATTATCAACTCTGCATCTTTTGGCTTCAATATTATGAATATGTGTATCACTACTATCGAGATTCAACAAAAATAGACCACTCTTCCAGGGTAAATGACCATAAAAGATATTACTCATATAAATAGAACAACCATTATTCTCCGATTTAAATGAATAACCGTCTCGCATCAAACAAGATCAAGATATAATGTTCATGCTCAACGCTGGCACCAAATAACAATTATTCAGGTCTAAAACTAATCCCGAAGGTAGATATAGAGGTAGCGTGCCGACCGCGATCACATCGACTTTGGAACCATTTCCCACGCGCATCGTCACCTTGTCCTTAGCCAATCTTCGCTTAATCCGTAGTCCCTGTTTCGAGTTGCAAATATTAGCAACAGAACCAGTATCAAATACCCGGGTGCTATTGCGAGCATTAGTAAGGTACACATTAATAACATGTATATCACATATACCTTTGTTCACCTTGCCATCCTTCTTATCCGCCAAATACTTGGGGCAGTTCCGCTTCCAGTGACCAGTCTGTTTGCAGTAGAAGCACTCAGTCTCAGGCTTAGGTCCAGACTTGGGTTTCTTCTCCTGAGCAGCAACTTGTTTGTTGTTCTTCTTGAAGTTCCTCTTCTTCTTTCCTTTGCCCTTTTTCTTGAAACTGGTGGTCTTGTTGACCATCAACACTTGATGCTCCTTCTTGATTTCTACCTCCGCAGCTTTTCGCATTGCGAAGAGCTCGGGAATCGTCTTATCCATCACTTGCATGTTATAGTTCATCACGAAGCTCTTGTAGCTTGGTGGCAGTGATTGAAGAATTCTGTCGATGACGCTATCATCCGGAAGATTAACTCCCAGTTGAATCAAGTGATTGTTATACCCACACATTCTGAGTATATGCTCACTGACAGAACTATTCTTCTCCATCTTACAGCTATAGAACTTACTGGAGACTTCATATCTCTCAATCCGAGCATTTGCTTGAAATATTAACTTCAACTCCTGTAACATCTCATATGCTCCATGACGTTCAAAACGTCGTTGAAGTCCCGGTTCTAAGCCGTAAAGCATGGCACACTGAACTATCAAGTAGTCATCAGCTTTGCTCTGCCAGACGTTCATAACATCTGGTGTTTCTCGTGCAGCAGGTCTGGCACCTAGCGGTGCTTCCAGGACGTAATTCTTCTGTGCAGCAATGAGGATAATCCTCAAGTTACGGACCCAGTCCGTGTAATTGCTACCATCATCTTTCAACTTTGCTTTCTCAAGGAACACATTCAAATTCAACGGAACAACAGCACGGGCCTTCTATCTACAATCAACATAGACAAGCAAAATACTATCAGGTACTAAGTTCATGATAAATTTAAGTTCAATTAATCATATTACTTAAGAACCCCCACTTAGATAGACATCCCTCTAATCCTCTAAGTGATCACGTGATCCAAATCAACTAAACCATGTCCGATCATCACGTGAGATGGAGTAGTTTCAATGGTGAACATCACTATGTTGATCATATCTACTATATGGTTCACGCTCGACCTTTCGGTCTCAGTGTTCCGACGCCATATCTTTTATATGCTAGGCTCGTCAAGTTTAACCTGAGTATTCCGCGTGTGCAACTGTTTTGCACCCGTTGTATTTGAAAGTAGAGCCTATCACACCCGATCATCAGGTGGTGTCTCAGCACGAAGAACTTTCGCAACGGGGCATACTTAGGGAGAACACTTATACCTTGATAATTTAGTGAGAGATCATCTTATAATGCTACCGTCAATCAAAGCAAGATAAGATGCATAAAAGATAAACATCACATGCAATCAATATAAGTGATATGATATGGCCATCATCTTGTGCTTGTGATCTCCATCTCCGAAGCACCGTCATGATCACCATCGTCACCGGCGCGACACTTTGATCTCCATCGTAGCATCGTTGTCGTCTCACCAACTTATGCTTCTACGACTATCGCTACCGCTTAGTGATAAAGTAAAGCATTACAGGGCGTTTGCATTGCATACAATAAAGCGACAACCATATGGCTCCTGCCAGTTGCCGATAACTCGGTTACAAAACATGATCATCTCATACAATAAAATATAGCATCATGCCTTGACCATATCACATCACAACATGCCCTGCAAAAACAAGTTAGACGTCCTCTACTTTGTTGTTGCAAGTTTTACGTGGCTGCTACCGGCTGAGCAAGAACCGTTCTTACCTACGCATCAAAACCACAACGATAGTTTGTCAAGTTGGTGATGTTTTAACCTTCGCAAGGACCGGGCGTAGCCACACTCGGTTCAACTAAAGTTGGAGAAACTGACACCCGCTAGTCACCTGGTGTGCATAGCACGGCGGTAAAACCAGTCTCGCGTAAGCGTACGCGTAATGTCGGTCCGGGCCGCTTCATCCAACAATACCGCCGAACCAAAGTATGACATGATGGTAAGCAGTATGACTTATATCGCCCACAACTCACTTGTGTTCTACTCATGCATATAACGTCTATGCATAAACCAGGCTCGGATGCCACTATTGGGTAACGTAGTAATTTCAAAAAAATTCCTACGCACACACAGGATCATGGTGATGCATAGCAACGAGAGGGGAGAGTGTGTCCACGTACCCTCGTAGACCGAAAGCGGAAGCGTTAGCACAACGCGGTTGATGTAGTCGTACGTCTTCACGATCCGACCGATCCAAGTATCGAACGTACGGCACCTCCGAGTTCAGCACACGTTCAGCTCGATGACGTCCCTCGAACTCCGATCCAGCCGAGCTTTGAGGGAGAGTTTCGTCAGCATGACGGCGTGGTGACGATGATGATGTTCTACTGACGCAGGGCTTCGCCTAAGCACTGCTACGATATTATCGAGGTGGATTATGGTGGAGGGGGCACCGCACACGGCTAAGAGATCAAGAGATCAATTGTTGTGTCTATGGGGTGCCCCCCTCCTCCGTATATAAAGGGGGGAGGAGGAGAGGGCCGGCCAAGGGGGTGGCGCGCCCTAGGAGGGGGAAACCTACTCCAAGTAGGTTTGCCCCTCCTTTTCCTAGTCCAAGAAGGAGGGGGAAGGAAGGAGTGGGAGAGGGGAAAGGCAAGGGGGGCGCCGCCCCCCCTTTCCTTGTCCTATTCGGACTCAAGGGGAGGGGGCGCGCCTCTTGCCCTGGCCGGCCCCTCGCTCTCTCCACTAGGGCCCAACAAGGCCCATTAGTCCGGGGGGGGGGGGGTTCCGTTAACCCCCGGTTCTCCGATAAATGTCCGAAACCTTCCGGAACCTTTCCGGTGTCCAAACATAGTCATCCAATATATTGATCTTTACGTCTTGACTATTTCGAGACTCCTCGTCATGTCCGTGATCACATCTCGGACTCCGAACAACCTTAGGTACATCAAAACATATAAACTCATAATATAACTGTCATCGAAACTTTAAGCGTGCGGACCCTACGGGTTCGAGAACTATGTAGACATGATCGAGACACGCCTCCGGTCAATAACCAATAGCGGAACCTGGATGCTCATATTGGCTCCCACATATTCTACGAAGATCTTTATCGGTCACACCGCATAACAACATACGTTGTTCCCTTTGTCATCGGTATGTTACTTGCCCGAGATTCGATCGTCGCTATCTCAATACCTAGTTCAATCTCGTTACCGGCAAGTCTCTTTACTCGTTCTGTAATACATCATCCCGCAACTAACTCATTAGTTGCAATGCTTGCAAGGATCATAGTGATGTGCATTACCAAGTGGGCCCAGAGATACCTCTCCGACAATCGGAGTGACAAATCCTAATCTCGAAATACGCCAACCCAACAAGTACCTTCGGAGACACCTGTAGAGAACCTTTATAATCACGCAGTTACGTTGTGACGTTTGGTAGCACACAAAGTGTTCCTCCGGTAAACGGGAGTTGCATAATCTCATAGTCATAGGAACATGTATAAGTCATGAAGTAAGCAATAGCAGAATACTAAACGATCGTGTGCTAAGCTAACGGAATGGGTCAAGTCAATCACATCATTCTCCTAATGATGTGATCCCGTTAATCAAATGACAACTCATGTCAATGTCTAGGAAACATAACCGTCTTTGATCAATGAGCTAGTCAAGTAGAGGCATACTAGTGACACTCTGTTTGTCTATGTATTCACACAAGTATTATGTTTCCGGTTAATACAATTCTAGCATGAATAATAAACATTCATCATGATATAAGGAAATAAATAATAACTTTATTATTGCCTCTAGGGCATATTTCCTTCAGTGTCTGCACGGGCGTGACGTCAAATCAGAATGGAAGAGTGGTGCCGCGAGGTGGACATTTATAACCCACGAGTGCAGGGAATTCTTGTAGCACTATCCAAATTGGATGTGGAAATATATGAGTGTCAATACCCCGTAGGAGCTAAATTTATGTTTCCTATGCATACCACTTACACAATTATCCGTGCACTTTATGTTTACTTTACCTAGACTCTCTATAACTAAGATAGGTTGAAAACGTGATAACTAAAGTATTTAGTAAGATAAATATAAAAGTTAAGTGTTGTTAGTAATTAGTTTGCAATAACAAAAATAGATCATGTCTTTGTTTTGTGAAGGTGGTGGTGAAATTATCCCTAGGCAATTGATAAAATAATATATTCGGTACATATGCTTGTTACAATTGATATGCAGGAGAGATTTGTGCTTAGATGCTGTAAAACCATTGAATCAAATATACTTATGATTGAATCATTAGCAAGCATCCACAAATACTAATAATAATAAAGGTAAAAGCTGAATCATGGCCTTATCCTTTAGGTTTCCTCTCAAATCCCATATGTTGTAACTCTGATACATTTTGACAGTATTTTGTCCTCTGACCTCCGCACACATATTCATCATAACACATTGCTAACCTCAAAGTGTGGTCCAATATAAGTTTGCACTTCTATATTAGCACAAAAGGGCAACACCATAGCAATTCATACCAATCATACTAGATTATCGATGCCATAGGTTGTTGTCATATCACAGTCGCTTACTTGGCATTTTATTAGTCACTTATGTCATGCTAAATTAATTTGGTTTCCATGTTGTTGAAAGTCGATAGCCACAACTAAAATACTTGCTTCATGATACTTGTGTGTGTGGTGATATCTCTTCTTACTTATGGTCAACACTTGCTTACTCAATTTCTAGCTCAAAAATAACATTGCAATCTTTAGAAACATACACAATTTTGTCTTGTAACTATACACAATCCATGCGGCAAATCTTCCTATAAAGATGACAACTATGATGGCATAATCTGGCAATGGTAGCGGCAAAAGAAATTAACAGAAACGTGTATGGGATATTGTTTCGAAGCCCTCGCCGAGGCGAACCCATGGGTGAAGACAAATTGCTAATCAGATTAACAATCTGCGAGATAAATCATTTTTAAATTTTGGATTTAGCAATTAATGTGAGTATGTCAACATCATATGTAAATCATTTTTAAATTTTGGATTTAGCAATTAATGTGAGTATGTCAACATCATATGTAAGATTCCTGCATGCATGTTCTCTCTCTAAATATAGGCAAAATTTCCTTGGTAAGTAGTCGCATGGGAAGGCACGCATGCACACATTTGCTACCTAGAATTTTTCTTCTGTTTGTTTTTTTTGTTGTGTGAATCTTTGATGTCTTGACTAGCTCTTGATATAACGTTATCGCAGAGACTAGATGTAACTGGTATCTCCTTGATACTAATATATTACCTTTATCCAGAAAACATCATAGAACATCCCACTTCAGTCTGCCCATCTACCCCTTGTGCAATGATACTTCCATGCCAAGAAAAAAGCCATATATGTAGTAGTGTAGTAGTACAGAGAGACCAGGAGACCTTCTTGTTCAAACCCCCAAATTCACCAACCATCCTCATTCTTTCCTCACCCTAATGGGAAGTGTTGATTCACTTTGGATCTGTTTGGTTGCCTACACCAATCTTTTTTCCTACATCTTTGGCTCAGTTCAGTCTGGCTGAGGTAATACATGCTTTAGGCCATGTTCTGCAGTGTGTTCGGTTGCCCACAAAGCAGCATGTTGCATTGCGGAAGGGAAAAAGGCCCATCATATTATTGCCTGCATTTTCAGGGTTTTGGGCTATTCTGAAGCGAACCACTATGTTTAGTTGCACGCTTTTTGCCCGATATGGTTACCTTGTACCCCAATGTGGTGAGTTTACTGTCACGACCCGGTCCTTGATAGGGGCTCGAATCTCTACGCTTATTGTGTCAGTTCCTGGATCAATAGCTGACATGAACAGTCGACTATGAAATACCAATAATACATCACATGTCATAGTATTACATTGCAGATCCAGTGCTTTGCAAATACACACATGATTAGCTCAAGGGATAGCTTATAATACAATCATGCAACGGAGATAATGTCCTAGTCTTGTGGCATCCATCCACTCATAGGCAAGAGTTGAGTATAGTGTCGTAACCCTACTTTGTACCTTTCCTTCGTTACGACAAACCTGCAACATGATACGTTGCATCTACAAGGGTCAATACAATGAATGTATTGGCAAACTTCACCAGGATTGTCTTGTTAGAACATAGTTATGCAATTTGGTGTGGCTGGGTTTTCCCTTGCGCGAAAAATAGTTTTTCCACCTGTGTATTAGTGGTATACTCTAATAGTTGTATATGCCATATCACGCGGTAGTCCTGGACAAATCCTATCACGTGGCCATCCAATATAAGCATTTGAGATGTGGGTTTCCGCATCGCACGGTTGTCTCATGCCTTTCTCTAGAGACCATGGGTCCTCCAGTCCTCTGAGATCAGCTCCACACTCCCCTTTGGTTCAACCCATTGATTTAATTCGAAGAGATGATGAGATCAAGCTGACAATTCTGCAAAGAAACCTAGATCGGGAGTTCCGCCGCCGCAAGCCTCTATAGCCACGAAAAACCAATCGGGAGCCCGTTCCGACACCCTGCCGGAGGGAGAAACCATTACCAGAGGCCATCTTCATCATCCCGGCGGTCTCCATGACGAGTAGGGAGTAGTTCGCCCTCGGGACTGAGGGTATGTACCAGTAGCTATGTGTTTGATCTCTCTCTCTCGTGTTCTTGATATGGCACGATCTTGATGTACCGCGAGCTTTGTTATTATAGTTGAATCATATGGTGTTTTTCGCCCTCTACCTTCTTGTGATGAATTGAGTTTTACCTTTGAGGTTTCACTATTATCGGATTGAATACTATTATGGATTTGAGAACACTTGATGTATGTCTTGCGTGGGATACCCGTGGTGACAATGGGGTGTTCTATTGATTCACTTGATGTATGTTTTGGCACTCAACTCGCGGATTCTTGAGGTGACATTGGGGTAATCTATGCATAGGGGTTGATGCATGTTTCGTCCTTGTTTCTCTGGTAGAAATCTTGGGGCACTCTTTGAGGTTCTTTGTGTTGGATTGAATATTATGAATCTGAAGTTGTTTGATGCATATCGTCTAATTGACCCACGGATACTTGTGGTGACATTGGAGTATCTAGGTGACATTAGGGTTGATTGATGTGTATCATATGGTGTTATTTTACTACGAACCCTAGGGCTGTTTGTGACACTTATAGGAATAACTTAATGGATTGATCGGAAAGAATAACTTTGAGGTGGTTTCGTACCTACAAGCAATTTCATCTTATGTTCTCCGCGATAGGAACTTTGGAGTGACTTTTGTCGCATGTTGAGGGATTGCCATATGATTTAATTATGTTATCATTGTTGAGAGAACTTGCACTAGTGAACGTATGAACCCTAGCATTGTTTCCAAGCATTGCAATACCGTCTTCGCTCACTTTTGTTACTAGTTACCTTGCTGTTTTTATATTTTCAGATTACAAAAACCTATATCTACCATCCATATTACACTTGTATCACCATCTCTTCGCTGAACTAGTGCACCTATACAATTTACCATTGTATTGGGTGTGTTGGGGACACAAGAGACTCTTTGTTATTTGGTTGCAGGGTTGTTTGAGAGAGACCATCTTCATCCTACGCCTCCCACGGATTGATAAACCTTAGGTCATCCACTTGAGGGAAATTTGCAACTGTCCTACAAAACTCTGCGGTTGGAGGCCCAACACGAGTCTATAAGAAGAAGGTTGCGTAGTAGACATCAGCTCACGGCGGCGACGAGCTTTCGGTTGTCTATGAAGTCGAAGTTCTGGTGAGTTTTGGGCACAACAAGGATTTCTATGGGGTTCGCTGGTGTCCGGTGGTTCGGTTTGTGGCGGTGGATGGTCGAGTGGTGGCTTGCGGTGGCTAGAATCGACCGACAACGAGCTAGGTTAGTGCGGCATTGGCGAGCTCAAGGCGGAGCAGCCTTCTAGGGATGTGGAGCAGAGGGAGAGGAGAAATGCAGAGGGGGCCCGGGGCTATTTATTGGACATGGCCACGGGTCCTGGCATGGCCAGACTGCGCGAGTGGGAGATCGTGGGTGCGGATGTGCGTCGGGTGCGCGAACATTGGCAACAGTTGCGGGCGAGAGGTGGAGGATGACCTTGACGTGCGGGGCCTTCATGTCAGCGGCTCAGGGAAGAGAGAGGGGGAGGCGCAGGCGGGGGCCGCCATGCAGGCCAAGATTTCCGGGCAAAAACTGCATCCACAGAGCCTAGTTGAGGAGCATGCAGACTATAAAACATGCCCTTGAATCTCGCCGAGCCCTTCCTTTTTTAGTCTCCTGAGTCCTTTTCTCAGCGTGCACTGATAGGAGTTTAAGTGTAAGTGAGAAAAGGGAGCCTTAACCTCTCGCGCCATCGCTCTCGTGAGCGGCGGCTAGCGAGCCCCCATCCTCGGCCGCCCCCGCTCCCTACCTCCTCCTTCATCCTTGCTGTCGCTAGGCGAAGCCTGGCCTGCCTAGGCGGCAAGGTGGGGGGCTTCCTCTCCCCACGGCTGGTGGTGGCTCACGCGGGCAGCCAATCCAAAGTTGGCGGCGGCGCGCTGACGGCAGGGCGCGGCGGCGTGGCGACGGGTGGCAGCAGGGGGAGCTCGTATATGCCGTGCGGCCGCGGCTGCACCTGAGAGCGACGTGGTGGGCTACGCGAGGCCCGCCCGTGGCTACCATGGGGACTCGATCTAGCACGGCCAGATCTGGCCGCCGGCGCCGCGGGTGGCGTAGGGCTTCCCTCCGCCGGTGATGGCTGGCCCTGGCTGGGGATCCTCCTCCGGTGGCAACTGCTGCCTCCGGTTGGGGCTTCCCCCGGCTCCGGGTTGGTGGCCTCGATGGGGGAAGCTCGTGGTGGTGGCACTGGTCGTTAGCGTGGTCGTGGCACGACGATTGGCGCTTGACGGTGGGATGCGGGTGGAGGTGGTGGCCTCCCTTATCCTAGGTTCATGCCGGCGACACTTGTACGTCAGGGGTGGCTATGACCTAGGGTCTATGCTTGGGCGGACCGGATTTAGGCCCCAGGCAGGCCGGAGCCGGCGCTCCGGGTAAGTGAGGTCAGGCGTGGTCCGGGAGGTGCTTGTTGAAGGCGATGGGGCGGCGCAGGATCCGGATTGTGGCGTCTTTGGCGGGCGGTGCGGATCTGGATTGTGGTGGTGGACGATGTCCGACAGTGTGCAGGTATGGGGGTTGACTTGGTCCATGTTGGATGCCTTCGCGTTGTGCCCTTCTTGCTTGGTGCATGTTTGTGATGTCGGTCAGAGGTCGGCTCTCCGGGCGCTGTTGTGCCATCGTACGGATCGGCGCTGGTGGCCACGGACATGGTGGCATTCAAGTGTGTTTGTCGGTAGTCACTGGGTTGTATCCACCCCCAGGTCCACCGGGACCAGCTGGGGACAAAGGTGTGGGGACTTCCTACAGTGGAGGTGCCGACTCAGACCCGGTGGCTGATGCCGGGCTAGGAGTGAAAGGAGGCCCCTTTCCCTCCTACTACTTTGGCTGGGTGGTCGTGATGTGGATGGTCGGTTGTGCCTAGGGGCCTGGATGCTGGGGCGGCGGTTTCGGACGGCGGGCTTCACGGTTGGCTTTCCGACAGGCTTCATGGTGGCGGTGGTGGCTCCATCTCTTGGTCGTGTGGGAGACAAGGGGTGTAGTGGCGGGAGGTCTGCGCTAGCCGTGCCCAGATCCGGGGTGGACAAGTTGGCCCTTGTTGAGGTGGTGGCCGGGACTCCTCTTGGTGGTGTAGGTGAGTGTCCGAGTGAAAACTTTGTGTTTCTGACGACGGCGACGCCCGCCGCTTGCTTCTTGAAGACGTCGTCGCGGATCTCGTCCTTCTGCCATGGCTTCAGGTGAAACCTTTGTCTGTGTTCAGACTCGGCAGCGGCGACGCTTTGTGCCATCACCCTTCTAAGGGCATTGTCATGGAGCTCAGGAGTCTTCGGTCGGGCCTCGGCAATGTGTTAGGCTTGTTCTACGTTCTTATTGTATCTTTTGATCTGCTTTGTAAGCGGGCCTTCCCATCATATTGTATCCTTCGGCCGTATACTTTGATTAGTTGTTTTATATATAAAGCGGGTGAGATCCTATTTCGAGAGTTTAAGTGTAAGTGGTGTATGCATATCTTTATCTTCGCGAGAACCTGCACGGGAAACCTAGAAGGAGTCTTAGACAACGCATTTTTGTGCGGCCGTTACTGCACTGCCCTTCTTTTTCACTGCATCAAAAGTTCCTTCAACCCTACACCGAGTCAGTGTTTTTTTGTAAATCACCAAGTCAGTTGTTTGATGCTCTAACTTAACATGAGATTTTTTTTCCCTATATTGTACTCACTTTTGTAAAGAAATATAAGAGCGTTTAGATCACTATTTTAGTTCTTTACGGAGGGAGTACCTAGTATCATCTCTTAGTGGGTCGATCGTTGATGCTCTCGCTTAAATTGGATAAAAGTTTCTCCATGGTACTAAACATATCATCTCTTAGCAGTGACATCGCTTAAACGGATAGTTTTTTCTCCATGATACTAAAAATATCATCCCTTAGCAGTCACATGTTTTCTAAATAAGTTTCAATAATCATACAGACAGTTTAGACATCACTGAAAAGATAGCACATTCTATCAACATGTTCTTGTTCTATATCTAGATGTCGTGGAGGTCAATATTAATAGCACATTGCCGCCTAACCTATTTCCTTAAGCAAGTACAACTGCTTTCTGGATTTCGGCCCCTCAGGCTGAAAAAGCCTTTCGCGACTTCGGAAAGCCGCGGTACATTCGGTGAATGTCACGCGGCGGCCTGCTGTAGCTCTTCCCTTTGTTTTCTCGATCGGAACTTCACTTTTGACGAGAGATGTCGCTGCAGTGCAGATTCCTGCGGATGCCATCTCCAGGATCCCACGTCTCTGTACATGTCCAAGCGAGACAGGTCATCGGCTGGGAATGGACCAATCATCTCTGCACGAATCTCCATCCTACACGTCTCCCTCTCCCTCCCTCTAATCTTTTTTCTAAATCTTCGCCAGCGAACTCAGAGTCTTCGTTCACCGGTCACCTTTATGGCCATCCCGTCTCTGTCTAGGGCCACCTCCGCCAAACGTGCAACCTAAAACACAGTAGTGCGGGGCCACACCTAATGTGCTAGGATCTAAATTGCTAAGTAGAGTAGATATTTCCACATTCACCAATAAGTATGAATTTGTTCTTCGGTTTTCGCCATGTGTAAAATTGTTGTAGTTGTTATCCTCAGATGAGTAGGGCGTTTTGGAGGTCGAGCTTCGTGGATACCTTAATTTTAAATTTCAATTTTTTTCAATTTCGAAACATCCTAAAAACATAATATACATATACATGTATACAAGGATGTAATGTATATATGTGTAAAAATTTATGATGAAGTACCTTGAATTTTGAGCTGCAAAGAAAAGCAAGTAGCATAGACTTTGAGAATGAACAGTGCAGATTTTCTTTATGTAGCTCTCATTTTAACGTATTTCATCATGAAAATCTACACATATGCACATTATGTCTCTGTGTATGTGTATTATTAGAAAAATGGAACGCAAAAGTATGAATTTGAATTTCAAATTTAAGACCTCCACGAAGCTCGGCCTCCATTTGGCATTTTCGGCCTCAGGTAGTCATTTGAAACTTCCAAAATTATAACAATTTCTACCCCAAATAAAAGGAATTACAAAAAATCAAAGCAGCACACTTGCTTGTTTATGTGTAGAACCACACAACAGCAGGTTTTGTGGCAAGTAAGGCAATGTTAACATGGCATGGACGGTGCTATGCTAATGATTGTTCTGTTTCTGTATGTTTGAACTAAGAAAGATTTATTTGCCAAGGCTATAGGTCCTAATTGTTAGAAAATTAGGTACTTTTCGGTTAAGCTTGTTTCAAACCAACATTATCACAAGATTACTGACATGACAAACTGCATACGACATACTAGAAATATCTAAAATTAAGCATATGGACCAAAGACACATGTCAATGGAGAGAGGCTCAAAACATAGTATGTCCACCGGAAACTCATGTGTAACAGACATCAGTCATGGTGATGAAGAGGAGGTCGTCGTACGCCGTTGAGGAAGTAGTGAAAGCAGACGGACGAACGTAAAAAATGTAGTCGAACTTGCGCGAGCAATCGTGCGAGACAATCCCGAAAAACCTTATCGCCCGTCACCTGGTGTAGGTTCCCAAGGGACATGGTTTCCGAGACCTTCTCTCCTAGACGGTTGTGCACGCAACCGTCGGAATGGGGTCGCCGGAGAAGCAACTCAGCAGAAGGAATTCGGCCAGAGTGCGAGTGTGTTATGTTTATGGTTGTATCTCTTCCGTGTAGCCTCTCTCCTCTATTTATATTCTAGATAAGAAGGGCGTGTGGGAGAATGAAGAGATGCATTTGATACATGGTGGAAAAACTCTTTGGAAGCACGAAATGTGCTCACGATGAACTCGAGAATTGACACGTACACCCAGAGCTATGCAGTGCACTTCCATGCAAAAAAGTAGTTCTTCCATCTAGGCGCATAACATTAGCCCATACTCGAACTCGAATTTGATTCACAAAACGTGATGCGATGCGACATGACGTGAAGTGAGTGAGCGCACATGTTGTTGCTCTATTTTCTCATGCTACAACGAGTAGTAGAACAACCCTTTTTTATGTTGGTGATTCTTCTACTAAACTAGCACTTCATAGCTGTGCTTTTTATCATGCTCTTTGAACCCTTCCGTGTGTTTTACTTTGGAAATTTTGCTTCTAAACTTTGAACTTATAATATTCGTGAATTGTGTGAACTATATTTGTTATATTTTGATTTAATATGTGTGCAAATATGTAGCTGAAATGTAGTATGTAAACTAAAACTAGGAAGATTAGCATTTTTTTAGGGGGTAGGTTTAGGGGATCAGCTAAAGGATAGAGGCGTTTCAGTAGATATTGCCAATGTAGGACGGGCTACATTTAGCCCCATTTTACAATACCATTTTCCATATTGCAAAAAAATTAAAACATTTATACATACATATATAACAAATTTGAGGAAATTTGCATTACAATATATTTTCGTACGTAGCACATACAAGAAAGACAAATACGTACATAAAAATGGGCCAAAATGTTTTTGCTGGCCCGGGATTTTTTTTCATAGCTTGCAAATCAAATCATTTTTTAATGAAAATGTACAGATCCGTCGCAGATACGTATAAGTTTTCACATGATTTATTTTTTAAACTTGGAAAACATCTTTCTTTCCTTTTAAATAACGGGCTATATGTGGACCGTCCTACACAATTCCAGACTCAATGTTTCAGGGGCTAAATTATAAGGGGTCGGTTAAAGATGCGGACACCATATATTCAGCGTTCTGGTATTACATGTGTGTGGTTTATCTCGGGTATATGCATGCATCTTCATTTTTCTTGTACTTTGAGAACCACCGACTTTCAATCCACTGTGCGGTATCTGCATTAAATCCGCATAGAGGTCTCACTTCTATCTAACTAACGTAATCTTCAACCACTTTTTTTTCCAGCCGCATTTTCTTTGTGCTTGCTGATGTGAGTCAAGTTCGATCTCTGTTATCTCTAACCTGAACCGGAAACAATAGTAAAATAATGGCTGCACTTACGGTTTACAGATTGAGTTATTATTAAAAAAGACATCATCGGCAGGTGTAGAGCGTCCAATCGTACATCCGCTGCGGTGCTACGGCTCGTAGTTAATCTCTGGAACAGTACACAACCATTAATTAACCTTAGACATGGTGTTGCGCCAGTCAGACTCGTTGATTTCGGATGAGTATACATCCCAATCCCATGTCAGGTTAAAAGCGACGGTTTTGAGTTTCTGAACTCCTGGGGACTTTTAGCTGATGTCGCTGTGTGTTCGGAAACAGATGAGAGCATCACCTCCTTCATCATGGGCGTGTTTGGTTGTCACCTGAAATATTGTCTGCATTGTATACATGTCTGAACTCAGCCTAGCTGAGCAAAAATAGGTCAAAAATTAGCATCTGCGTGTTGCTTGGTCATCTGCATTGCATCAGTGGCCATTTTAAGGCCGGCTATTTGGTTGCACACATTTGTGCTTCAGGGGTCAGCAGATGCACACCACAGTTGTTTGTGCCGATCCTTGCCAAAATATCAACACGTTCTTCACAACACTAGTTCAAACGATCACCACAAACTAACAACAGGTTCTTAGTTAAGACTGAATACTATACCTGGCCATATGTCGGGTTGGGCCTGGCCTAACAAAGCCCTTAGCAGAAACCTAGGCCTGGCCCCGGTCCGACCATCAGAGGGAAAGCCCGTCGGGCGTCGGGCCGGGCCTCTTCTCTAAAATGCAAATATGCCAAGCCCAAGCATGGCCCGCCACGGCCATCAGGCTGAGATTTTAGGCCCAGGCCCGGCCCGTCGGCAAGATCGGGCTGGGTCGGGCTTTTGAAGTCGGGTATCCCATGGCCAGGTATACTGAGTACTAGGTCTAAAGCGCGAGAGAAATGTCGCCAATGCAGTTGTGCTTGGTGCAGCGAACCCTCCACATGATCGAGTTGTCATGGTTGTAGATCTGAAGGAAGTATGCCCTAGAGGCAATAATAAAGTTGTTATTTATATTTTCATATATCATGATAAATATTTATTATTCATGCTAGAATTGTATTAACCGGAAACTTAGTACATGTGTGAATACATAGACAAACAGAGTGTCCCTAGCATGCCTCTACTTGACTAGCTCGTTAATCAAAGATGGTTAAGTTTCCTGACCATGACATGTGTTGTCATTTGATCAACGGGATCACATCATTATAGAATGATGTAATGGACAAGACCCATCCGTTAGCTTAGCCTAATGACCGTTATGTTTTATTGCTATTGCGTTCTTCATGACTTATACATATTCCTCTGACTATGAGATTATGCAACTCCCGAATACCGAAGGAACACCTTGTGTGCTATCAAAGGTCACAACGTAACCGGGTGATTATAAAGATGCTCTGCAGGTGTCTCCAAAGGTGTTTGTTGGGTTGGCATAGGTCAAGATTAGGATTTGTCACTCCGAGTATCGGAGAGGTATCTCTGGGCCCTCTCGGTAATGCACATCCCTATAAGCCTTGCAAGTAATGTGACTAATGAGTTAGTTACGGGATGATGCATTATGGAACGAGTAAAGAGACTTGCCGGTAATGGGATTGAACTAGGTATGATGATACATACGATCGAATCTCGGGCAAGTAACATGCCGATGACAAAGGGAATAAACTATGTTGTTATTGCGGTTTGACCGATAAAGATCTTCGTAGAATATGTAGGAACCAATATGAGCATCCAGGTTCCGCTATTGGTTATTTACCGGATATGTATCTCGGTCATGTCTACATAGTTCTCGAACCCGTAGGGTCCGCACGCTTAACGTTTGATGACGATTTGTATTATGAGTTATGTGTTTTTCGTGACCGAAGTTTGTCCGGAGTCCCGGATGAGATCACGGACATGATGAGGGTCTCGAAATGGTCGAGAGGTAAAGATTGATATATTGGAAGGTAGTATTCGGACACCGGAAGGGTTCCGGAGTGTATCGGGTACACACCGGAGTACCGGAGGGGTTACCGAAACCCCCCGGGGAAAGATATGGGCCATAGGTGGGAGGCTAACCAGCCCACAAGGGGCTGGTGCGCCCCCCACAAGGGAGGAGGCCAAATTGATTTAGGGAAGGGGGCTCCACCCCCCCTTCCTTCAACTACTCCCTCTCCTTCCCCCTTTCCACCTCCATGAGAAGGAAAAGAGGGGGGGGGGCAAATCCTACTAGGACTAGGAGTCCTAGTAGGACCCCCCTTATGGCGCGCCCCCTAGGGCCGGCCTCCTCCCTCTCCCTCCTTTATATACATGGGCAGGGCACCCCTTGAAGGACATAATTTGTTCTCTTAGCCGTGTGCGGTGCCCCCCTCCACAGTTTACTCCTCCGGTCATATAGCGTTGTGGTGCTTAGGCGAAGCCCTGCACGGATCACATCACCATCACTGTCACCATGCCGTCGTGCTGACGGAACTCTCCCTCAACCCTCTGCTGGATCAAGAGTTCGAGGGACGTCATCGAGCTAAACGTGTGCTGAACACGGAGGTGCCGTACGTTCGGTATTTGGATCGGTTGGATCATGAAGACGTTCGACTACATCAACCGCGTTACTAAGCGCTTCCACTTTCGGTCTACGAGGGTATGTGGACACACTCTCCCCTCTCGTTGCTATGCATCACCTAGATAGATCTTGCGTGATCGTAGGATTTTTTTTGAAATACTACGTTCCCCAACAGTGGCATCAGAGTCAGGTCTATGCGTAGATGTTATATGCACGAGTAGAACACAAAGAATTGTGGGCGATAATAGTCATACTGCTTGCCACCAACGTCTTACTTTGATTCGGCGGTATTGTATGAAGCGGCCCGGACCAACATTACATGACCACGTTCATGAGACAGGTTCTACCGACGTGCTTTGCACACAGGTGGCTGGCGGGTGTCTGTTTCTCCAAGTTTAGTTGAATCGAGTTTTACTACGGTCGGTCCTTGTTGAAGGTTAAAACAGCACACTTGACAAAAATCATTGTGGTTTTGATGCGTAGGTAAGAACGGTTCTTGCTAGAAGCCCATCGCAGCCACGTAAAACTTGCAACAACAAAGTAGAGGACGTCTAACTTGTTTTTGCAGGGCATGTTGTGATGTGATATGGTCAAGACGTGATGAGATATAAGTTGTTGTATGAGATGATCATGTTTTGTAAAAGTTATCGGCAACTGGCAGGAGCCTTATGGTTGTCGCTTTATTGTATGAAATGCAATTGCCATGTAATTGCTTTACTTTATCACTATGCGGTAGCGATAGTTGTAGAAGCAATAGTTGGCGAGACGACAACGACGCTACGATGGAGATCAAGGTGTCAAGCCGGTGACAATGGAGATCATGATGCTGCTTTGGAGATGGAGATCAAAGTTACAAGATGATGATGGCCATATCATGTCACATATTTTAATTGCATGTGATGTTTATCTTTTATGCATCTTATTTTGCTTAGTACGGCAGTAGCATTATAAGATGATCCCTCACTAAATTTCAAGGTATAAGTGTTCTCCCTGAGTATGCACCGTTGCTACAGTTCGTCGTGTCGAGACACCATGTGATGATCGGGTGTGATAAGCTCTACGTTCACATACAACGGGTTCAAGCCAGTTTTGCACGTGCAGAATACTCGGGTTAAACTTGACGAGCCTAGCATATGTAGATATGGCCTCGGAACACTGAGACCGAAAGGTCGAACGTGAATCATATAGTATATGATCAACATAGAGATGTTCACCATTGAAAGCTACTCCATCTCACGTGATGATCGGACATGGTTTAGTTGATATGGATCACGTGATCATTTAGATGACTCGAGGGATGTCTATCTAAGTGGGAGTTCTTAAGCAATAAGATTAATTGAACTTAAATTTATCATGAACTTAGTCCTGATAGTATTTGCATATCTATGTTGTAGATCAATAGCTCACATATAGCTTCCCCGTTTTATTTATGATGTGTTTCTAGAGAAAACTAAGTTGAAAGATGTTAGTAGCAATGATGCGGACTAGGTCCATGATCTGAGGATTATCCTCATTGCTTCATAGAAGAATTATGTCCTTGATGCAATGCTAGGTGACAGAACTATTGCAGGAGCAGATGCAGACGTTATGAATGTTTGACAAGCTCGGTATGATGACTACTTGATAGTTTAGTGCACCATGCTTCATGGCTTAGAACCAGGACTTCAAAAATGTTTTGAACGCCATGGAGCATATGAGATGTTCCAAGAGCTGAAAATGATATTTCAGACTCATGCCCGTGTTAAGAGGTATGAGACCTCTGTCAAGTACTTTGCCTACAAGATGGAGGAGAATAGCTCAGCTACTGAGCATGTGCTCAGAATGTCTGGGTACTACAATCACATGAATCAAGTGGGAGTTAATCTTCCAGATAGTGATTGACAGAGTTCTCTAGTCACTATCACCAAGTTACTAGAACTTCGTGATGAACTATAATATGCAAGGGATGATGAAAACGATTCCCGAGCTCTTCACGATGCTAAAATCAGCGAAGGTAGAAATCAAGAAATAGCATCAAGTGTTGATGGTTAACAAGATCACTAGTTTCAAGAAAAAGGGCAAGGGAAAGAAAGGGAACTTCAAAAATGGCAAGCAAGTTGTCACTCCCATGAAGAAGCCCAAAGCTAGACCCAAGCCTGAAACTGAGTGCTTCTACTGCAAAGGAAATGGTCACTAGAAGCGGAACTACCTCAAATACTTGGCGAATAAGAAGGATGGCAAAGTGAACAAAGGTATATTTGATATATATACATGTTATTGATGTGTACTTTACTAGTGTTCATAGTAGCCCCTCAGTATTTGATAACGGTTCAGTTGCAAAGATTTGTAACTCGAAAGAGGAGTTGCAAAATGAACATATACTAGTTGAGGGCGAGGTGACGTTGTGTGTTGGAAGTGATTCCAAGGTTGATAAGATCACCATCGCACACTCCCTTTACATTCGGGATTAGTGTTGAACCTAAAATAAATGTTATTTGGTGTTTGCGTTGAGCATAATATGATTGGATCATGTTTATTGCAATACGGTTATTCATTTAAGTCAAATAATAATTGTTATTCTGTTTACATGAATAAAACCTTCTATGGTCATACACCCATGGTGAATGGTTTATTGAATCTCGACCGTAGTGATACACATATTCATAATATTGATGCCAAAAGATGTCAAGTTGATAATGATAGTGCAACATCCTAGTGGCACTGCCATTTAGGTCATATTGGTGTAAAGCGCATGAAGAAACTCCATGCGGATGGACTTTCGGAATCACTTGATTATGAATCACTTGATCCTTGCGAACCATGCCTCATGGGCAAGATGACTAAGACTCCGTTCTCCGGAACAATGGAGCGAGCAACTGACTTATTGGAAATAATACATACTGATGTATGCGGTCCGATGAGTGTTGAGGCTCACGGCAGGTATCATTATTTTCTGACCTTCACATATGATTTGAGCAGGTATGGGTATATCTACTTAATGAAACACAAGTCTGAAACATTTGAAAAGTTCAAAGAATTTCAGAGTGAAGTTGAGAATCATCGTAACAAGAAAATAAAGTTTCTATGATCTGATCACGGAGGCGAATATTTGAGTTTCGAGTGTGGCCTTCATTTAAAAACAATGTGGAATAGTTTCACAACTCATGCCACCTGGAACACCACAGCGTAATGGTGTGTCCGAGCATCGTAACCGTACTTTAATATATATGGTGCGATCAATTGTTGGGAAACGTAGTAATTTCAAAAAAAATCCTATGCACACGCAAGATCATGGTAATGCATAGCAACGAGAGGGGAGAGTGTGTCCACGTACCCTCGTAGACCAAAAGCGGAAGCATTATGACAACGCGGTTGATGTAGTCGTGCGTCTTCACTATCGACCGATCCTCGGTACCGAACGTACGGCACCTCCGTGTTCAGCACACGTTCAGCTCGGTGACGTCCCGCGAACTCATGATCCAGTAGAGCTTCGAGGAAGAGATTCGTCAGCACGACGGCGTGATGACGGTGTTGATGAAGTTACCGACGCAGGGCTTCGCCTAAGCACCGCTACGATATGACCAAGGTGGATTATGGTGGAGGGGGGCACCGCACACGGCTAAGAAAGATCAATGATCAACTTGTGTGTCTATGGGGTGCCCCCTGGCACGTATATAAAGGAGTGGAGGAGGAGGGAGAGGGTCGTCCCCTATGGCGCGCCCTGGAGGAGTCCTACTCCCATCGGGAGTAGAATTCCCCCTCCCCCTTCCCTAGTTGGACTAGGAGAGAAGGAAGGGGAGACAGGGAGGAAGGAAAGGGGCCCCCCTCCTAGTCCAATTAGGACCAGAGGGGGAGGGGGCGCGCGGCCTGCCTTGGCCTCCCCTCTCTCTCTCCACTATGGCCCATTAAGGCCCATACAATTACCGGGGGGTTCCGGTAACCTCCCGGTACTCTGGTAAAATCCCGATTTCACCCGGAACCATTCCGATGTCCAAATATAGGCTTCCAATATATCGATCTTTACGTCTTGACCATTTGGAGACTCATTCTCATGTCCGTGATCATATCCGGGACTCCGAACTACCTTCGGTACATCAAAACACAAATACTCATAATACCGATCGTCACAGAACTTTAAGCGTGCGGACCCTATGGGTTCGAGAACTATGTAGACATGACCGAGACACGTCTCCGGTCAATAACCAATAGCGGAACCTAGATTCTCATATTGGTTCCTACATATTCTATGAAGATCTTTATCGGTCAAACCGCATAACAACATACGTTGTTCCCTTTGTCGTCGGTATGTTACTTGCCCGAGATTCGATCGTCGGTATCTCAATACCTAGCTCAATCTTGTTACCGGCAAGTCTCTTTACTCGTTCTGTAATGCATCATCCCGCAACTAACTCATTAGTTGCATTGCTTGCAAGGCTTATAGTGATGTGCATTACCGAGAGGGCCTAGAGATACCTCTCCGACAATCGGAGTGACAAATCCTAATCTCGATCTATGCCAACTCAACAAGTACCATCAGAGACACCAGTAGAGCAGCTTTATAATCACCCAGTTACGTTGTGACGTTTGGTAGCACACAAAGTGATCCTCCGGTAATCGGGAGTTGCATAATCTCATAGTCATAGGAACATGTATAAGTTATGAAGAAAGCAATAGCAGTAAACTAAAATGATCAAGTGCTAAGCTAACGGAATGGGTCAAGTCAATCACATCATTCTCCTAATGATGTGATCCCATTTATCAAATGACAACCCATGTCTATGGTTAGGAAACTTAACCATCTTTGATCAACGAGCTAGTCAAGTAGAGGCATACTAGTGACACTTCTTTTTGTCTATGTATTCACACATGTATTATGTTTCCGGTTAATACAATTCTAGCATGAATAATAAACATTTATCATGAAATAAGGAAATAAATAATAACTTTATTATTGCCTCTAGGGCATATTTCCTTCAGTCTCCCACTTGCACTAGAGTCAATAATCCAGATTACACGGTAATGATTCTAACACCCATGGAGCCTTGGTGCTGATCATGTTTTGCTCGTGAGAGAGGCTTAGTCAACGGGTCTGCAACATTCAGATCCGTATGTATCTTGCAAATGTCTATGTCTCCCACCTGGACTTAATCGCGGATGGAATTGAAGCCTCTCTTGATGTGTTTGGTTCTCTTGTGAAATCTGGATTCCTTTGCCAAGGCAATTGCACCAGTATTGTCACAAAAAAAATATTGGACCCGATGCACTAGGTATGACACCTAGATCGGATATGAACACTGTCGGCGTTCTGGGAACGGGGGTCCCCAGACTTGCCTGCCTGCGGCCCACGGCGTGGCGCTGCGAGCGGGCCCGTACGGCCCATCTTCACCAACAAGCTCTCAAGACCCTCGCGAGGTGGACGACACAAGGCCTCCTCGGGAGCGGCCTCACCAGGCTGGCTCGCGAGGGGCGGAGAGATCAAGGCAAGGCAAACCTCGCAAGGTTCTCGTGACGTGAGCCCTGACGACCAAGGCCAGGCGGGCACCAGCGCGCACAGTGTCCTTGTTTCCCCTTTGGTGCTAAGGAGGCAAGCGCAGGCGAGGAGTACCGAGGCATCAGGAAAAGGTTTCCTTATCGGTGCAACGATACCAAGACCAACAGGACGGCAAGATGGAGGTCACCGTGGAGCCCAAGATGGCGTCACCGCCAGAGCCTTTTGCAGGCGAAGACCACCTTTAGTCAGAATAGCTTGTACTAGCTGTCCCCTTTCAAATTGGCCGTTGTTGGCTCCTTTCCCGCTCAATATTTGGGAAGAGGACTAGGGCCTCTATAAATAGGGCTAGCCACCATAGTATGGGGATATCATCTAGAGTAATTCTCACCCACACAAGTTCACCGAGCACAAGAACACCTCTCCTCAGGAGGCTATTCTTCCCTTGTAACTGTTCATCCTCAGCCCAAGAGGCAATCCACCACCACCACACTGGAGTAGGGTAATACACCACAACGGTGGCCCGAACCAGTATAAACCTTGTGTCTCTTGTGTTGCGAGTTCATCGAGCCTAGCCTTTAGATCGCGGAGTGTGTGAGAACGTGATCGGTGGAGGAAAGATCTTCGTGCGCACCCCAGTGTTCGAACCTTGAGGGTTTTGCCGGAACCCATGAATCCGACATTTGGCGCGCCAGGTGGGGTGCACCGGAGTCTTCCTTTCATCGATCCGCGTCCCATCGCTCCGTCGCATCCATGGCGGACGCTCGCCGAGCCCGCGCTGAGCGCTGAGCGTCGGGCTGCCCATGCCGCCCGCGTCGCCCAGACGGCTCCTGTCGGCGGGCCTCCCCGTCGTTCCCCGTCGCCTGCCGCCAACGCCGCCACTGGCCCGGCGGGGAATGGGCAGCAAGCCTCCTCGCTGCACCCCTCGGTGCGGCGTGAAGGCCGCACCGCCACTCTGTCGCTGACCCCGGCCAGTTCGTCGTCCCACGCTCGTCGTGCTCCCGTGGACGCGCAGGCCGCGCTGTGCATGGCACATGAGCTCCTGCGCTACCACCCCGTCGACGACCTCTACGAGGACTGGCTCGACCGCATCGCCGAGCTCGTCAGCGCCGCAGGGGGCTCCCCTGTGCCGTCCCTCTCGCTGCCTCGCCATCCGCCAACTGCGGGCGACGTATCCCATGGAGCGCCTCCGCCACCTCTGCCCCAAGACGGCGTCCTGGCGCCAAGGCGCGCGGCCCCGCAGCGCCAGGCACCCGCGTGTGAAGAAAGAAGTTGTCAAGAAGTTCCTCGTCCGCAAGAGAACGCTCCACCGCTCCCCGCACCGCCACGTCAGGATCGCTTGCCGCGGTAGGGACTTGCACCACTTGCCGTTGCGGCGCGCAGGCACCAAGATCAAGCTCCACCTCCACGGCGGGGACCGGTGACCAGGGCAGGCTGCCGCGCCTTCACCCCCGAGCTGCGTAGTGTCGTCTGGCCCGGCAAGTTCAAGCCGTACCTGCCTCCTCGCTATGACGACACCCCGACCCCGCAGAGTTCTTGCAGCTCTACAAGCTAAGCATCGAGGCGGCCAACGGCGACGAGAAAGTCATGGCGAATTGGTTCCCCATGGCTCTCAAGGATGGTGCCCGCTCCTGGCTCCTGAACCTGCCTCCAGGCTTGATCTCCTCCTGGAACGAGATGCGCGACCGCTTCGTCGCCAACTTCCAAGGCACTTGCGACCGCCCCCCGGCCGCGGGTGACTTGCGCCGCGTCAAGCAGCAGCCAGGAGAGACCCTCCAGAAGTATATCCAGCTCTTCAACAACGTTCGCCTCAAGATCCCCAAGGTGACGGATGAGGCCATCATCTCCGCGTTCTATGATGGCGTCCGCGACGTCAAGATGAAGGAGGAGCTCGCCATCCACGAGGAGCTGTGCACGTCTCTGGAGCTGTTCAACCTGGCGACCAAGTGCGCAAGGGCTCAGGATGGGCGCCTCTCCCTCCTTGAGCTCCCAGCTGCTGACCCGGAGGAGAAGAAAGCCAAGGCCAAGGACGTGAAGCTCAAGGGAGTCGCTGTGCTTGCAGCGGAACCGGACACGAAGCGCGGCCGAGACCAGCCCGAGTCATCCAAGAGCAACCGACCGTTCTGCACCTTCCACAACCTGCACAGCCACAACACCAGCGACTGTCAAGAGCTCAGGGCCATTCGAGAAGGACGCTTCGGTCGACGCCCCAAGCGCAACGACCGGGGCTACGACCGAGGAGGAGGACGTGGTGGCGGACGCTGAGACGACCGTGGCCCTCGTCAGGAGTGGCGCGACCGGCCCCGTGAGGACCGCTGGCAAGACCAGCCTCGTGAGGGCGCCTGGAGGGATCAGCCTCGTGAGGATCGCCCCCAGGGCAACGCTGGCCTTCCTCCACTGCCACCACCACCAAGAAGGAATGACGACCACCACCATAACGAGGGGGCTGGGGGCTTCCAGGAGCCGCGTGCTATCGCCTGCATCTTGGGCGGAGCTCAAGCCCCAGCCTTGTAGCACATCTTCAAATAGTTTGCTCGCGAAGTGAACGCAGTCCTCCCCAAGCTCGAGGCCACGCGCCCGCTCAGATGGTCCAAGGGAGCCATCACCTTCAGCTCGGCAGATCAGCTCAAGTGCGTGGCTACCGCTGGCGCCCTCCCGAAGCTTTGTTCACCAGTCATCAGCAACGTGCAAGTCACCAAGACCCTTATTGATGGCGGCGCAGGGCTTAACATCCTGTCCGTTGAGACGTTTTACAACCTTCAAGGGCCATATGATCAGCTTCAGCCTACCAAGCCTTTCTCAGGAGTGACTGACGGCTCCACCACCCCGATAGGACAGGTCCGCCTCCCAGTCACCTTCGGGCAGCGTGACAACTACCGCACCGAGCTCATCGACTTCGACATCGCCCACATCCGCCTGCCGTACAATGCCATCCTCGGGTATCCGGCCCTGGCCAAGTTCATGGCAGTGACCCACCACGGCTACAACGTCCTCAAGATGCCAGGCAGCGGCGGAATCATCATGGTCCCATGTGAAGAAAGAGATGCGGTGTGCTCCCTCGAGCGCGCCTTTCAAGCCGCAGCAATCGAAGACCCAGACAGCAAGAGTGAATGCCCTCCTGAGGCCATCCCCAACAAGAAGAAGCAGCTACTCCACACAGGGCCTCAGGGGAGTGGCGCCTCAAGCGGTGCCCCGTCAGGATCGGCGACCGTACCTGGGGCGCCACCCTCCCTCGCATAGGAAGGCGCGCCCGGCGCCCTCCTCGGGCAGGGCTCGGGGGCTCTCTTCTGGAGGGCCTCAGACCTCGCCAACATCATGAGGGAGGCGCTCGGGCACCACTTGGGGGCGTGCTTCGCAGCACGTTTCGCCCAGGAGGGCACAGGGCGAGGATTGCCCACCGCTCAGGAGTTTATCACCAAGACCACTCAGGAACTACAAGACGCCAGGGCCATGCGCGGTGATCGCCGCCCACCTAGCGTAGCTCCCCATCCAGGCGAGGATGTCGGGCTGCGCGTCTGCATCGATGTCCCAGGGCTCAACAGGGCCGCATCTCAGGAGCCCTTCTGGCCTTCGCGCGTGGGACGTTGCGAGGGTCCGCCGCACAGCTACGTTCGCATGCCTTTCAGCCTGCCGAGCGTGGCGTCCGCCTTCCAGCGCAACCCGCGGAGCATCCTGGCGGCTCAAGAGGCCGGGCACCATGCTGTCCTGGCAGAGATGGAGACGATCCTCAAGGAGCCACCTGGACCCCCAGAGCCACCTGAGGCTCAGGGACCCGGAGGCTCGTGAGGAACAACTCCATCGCCAAGCATCTTCAGCTACTCCAACATCCCTCCTGCAACGGAACCAGGTGACATTTTCCAAGTTTATTTAGCTGGGAGCACCCCCAGGGCTGCATCATTCCCAGGCCGCATGGGTCTGTCCCTGTGGCATGCATATTTCTTTGATGTCTTTAGCTTACCTTGCTGGGGGCGCCCCTCGGGCTGCATCATCCCCAAGCCGCTCGGGCCTGACCCAGTGGCATGTATCGTTCATGCATTTACCTAAGCTAGCTTGCTTTCCATGCTTAATCTATCTATGACTATCACCTGCTTGGTTCTCACCCACCATGGGGGCTACTCACGCTGGCACGACGCTTGTGCTCGGGTCCGTCCCTGCAACATCGAAAAATCTGAGCGGTCGAGCTCTCGCTCGCTGCACGCCCCGCGCACGTCACTTCACCAGGCCCTCAGTGCCTTCATCTCCTCGCAGAGCGAGCAGTGGCAGACCAGCAACCATAATGGCAAGCCGTGTTTTTCCTTCTGCTGGCTTGCAGGAACCTCCTGAGGATGACAGCAGGAGGCACCACGGGCTCCCTCTTCTCCCATGCAATCCGCTTGCGCGTTAAAAGGGGGGCTCCTAAGCATCGCGACTCAGGAGCTCTTACTGGCTCTCCAGCCCTCACCCCCTGGCCTTGACCACGGCACGCGACCTGGCATACCAGCGGTGGCTGAGCTTGCTCGAGGGCCGGGACCTGAGGACGTAGAGCACAAAGGAGAGCGTGGAGAAGAGGGGGAGGCTCGTACGGGCCTGGCCTAGCTATGCTGCGGACACCTACGCGCGAATCTGGCGCATCACGAGAAATCGACTCCGAACCGTCAAGATAAGTCTCGCGCCCTGGTCGGCTAAACCACAAAGGCCTAGGAACCACGCTAGCCACGGCCCTGCTGTTGCAACGTCGCCTCCCTTTCTCACCTTTCGACGGCTGCTTGAGCGCTAAAGGGGACCTCCTGAGCATCGCGCCTCAGGAGCTCTTACTAGACCTCAAGCCGCTCACCTCCTGGCCTTGACCATGGCACGCGACCTGGCATACCAGCGACGGCTGCAGCCTGCCTGGGGACCGGGACCTGTCAGCGTAGAGCACCATGCCGTCGTGAGGTTGGAAAGGGGAGCCGAGCCGAAGAAGGACTCGCACCCGCACAAGCTCATAATAAGGATAATATTGACACAAGGCATTACAGACCCTTTACACGCGCCCACAGGGTACTTCCTGATTCCTCGTAGGGAACAAAAGACGAGAACTTAGGAGAATCCTATCTACACGCACCGCTGCGGCCGACGCCATCATCAACAGTGGGCCACGGGAGGATGGCGCCAACCCCATCCAGATCAGCGACGGTGACGGCGGGATGCTGCAGCCTTGCTCCAGGTGCGGCGAGAGCTCGGGGGCACGTAACTGTCGTCGCTCGTCTCCGGAGTCTCGTAGATCTCAGGAGAAGCGCTGGACTTCCACGAGACGCCGCTGCTGCTGGAGGAGCCGCCACCGGGGCCTGCATCGTCCTGACGCTCCCCACCGGGGCAGCACTCCAAGCGGCGGCCCTCCGCGTCGAAAACCTTGAAGGACAGCATGGAGGCACCGTCGTACTCGAAGTCGATCGCGAGGGCGCCCTCAGCACGGCAAACCCGCACGACCTCACCCCAGCCGCGGGTCATGAAGATCTTGCCAGAGGAAACTACTTCAACCTCCGCTCCAGTCGCCGGAGCATCGCAGTCGGCGTGCTGCAGCCAGAGCACAAGGGGTCCCCTTGGCGGCATCACGTCAGAGAAGAACCGCGGGAAGCGAATCCAGGAGCGCGGAGGCATGGCCGCCCACAGCACGAGTTCACTCGAGGAGTCCGCGGCATGGACTCCTGGCGCGATGGAGCGCGTCACCGCAGCTCAGCTGCCACAACCGCGGCGAGGGAGACGCCGCTCGCTGCTTCTTCCGCCTAAGCCCTCGGCCTGGGCGTACAAGGGCAGCGGGTATCCAGGAGGCGGCCACTCGCACCAGGACCTCGTCACCTCCGCCCTCACGACCAAGTCGCGATGATGCACCGCCCTCTTCTTCGGCGGAAGTGGCCCAAGCTCGTCACGGGGAGCCTTCCCTTTCTCCTCGGCGGAGAATCTTCGGAACGACGCCATTGGTATAGCAACTAGCAATGGAGCAAAGGAGAAGAAGCGGGAGGAGCAGGAAGAGATGAGCGATGGGGGCTCTGCCTCCCACCGCATTTATAGCCTGGAGGAGGCCAACCGGTGGCTCCCACGATCGCAGGTAATGATGGTTTTCTGTGCATGCAGCAAGGACTCGTCAAATCGGGCAGTTGCCAAGGCAGCGTGGGGAAGCAGAGACGCCCACGTCCAATCAACCGCCACACGTCGACCAAGGCCGCAGGCTGTGGGGGCCTGCAGCGCTCCTCACTTGCTCGTTGGCTTCGCCTCGAAGCCAAGTCCGAGCGTGCCTTGGGCCCGGGGGCTACTGTCGGTGTTCTGGGAACGGGGGTCCCTAGACTTGCCTGCCTGCGGCCCATGGTGTGACGTTGCGAGCGGGCCCGTACGGCCCATCTTCACCAACAAGCTCTCAAGACCCTCGCGAGGGGCCAAGCCTCGCGAGGCGGACAACACAAGACCTCCTCGGGAGCGGCCTCACCAGGTTGGCTCGCGAGGGGCGGAGAGATCAAGGCAAGGCAAACCTCGCGAGGTTCTCGTGACATGAACCATGATGACCAAGGCCAGGCGGGCGCCAGTGCGCACAGTGTCCTTGTTTCCCCTTTGGTGCTAAGGAGGCAAGCGCAGGCGAGGAGTACCGAGGCATCAGGCAAAGGTTTCCTTATCGGTGCAACGATACCAAGACCAGCAGGACGGCAAGACGGAGGTCACCGTGGAGCCCAAGACGACGTCACCGCTAGAGCCTTTGGCAGGCGAAGACCACCTTTAGTCAGGATAGCTTGTACTAGCTGTCCCCTTTCAAATTGGCCGTTGTTGGCTCCTTTCCCCCTCAATATTTGGGAAGAGGACCAGGGCCTCTATAAATAGGGCTGGCCACCATAGTATGGGGGATACCATCTGGGGTAATCCTCACCCACACAAGTTCACCGAGCACAAGAACACCTCTCCTCAGGAGGCTGTTCTTCCCTTGTAACTGTTCATCCTCAGCCCAAGAGGCAATCCACCACCACCACACTGGAGTAGGGTATTACACCACAACGGTGGCCCGAACCAATATAAACCTTGTGTCTCTTGTGTTGCGAGTTCATCGAGCCTAGCCTTTAGATCGCGGAGTGTGTGAGAACGTGATCGGTGGAGGAGAGATCTGCGTGCGCACCCCAGCGTTCGAACCTTGAGGGTTTTGCCGGAACCCGTGAATCCGACAAACTCCTTCATCCAGACTCCTTCGTTTGCTGGTTCCGAAGCAGCTATGTACTCCGCTTCACACGTAGATCCCGCCACGTCGCTTTATTTAGAACTGCTCCAACTGACAGCTCCACCATTCAATATAAACACGTATCCGGTTTGCGATTTAGAATCGTCCGGATCCGTGTCAAAGCTTGCATCGACGTAACCATTTACGATGAGCTCTTTGTCACCTCCATAAACGAGAAACATATCCTTAGTCCTTTTTAGGTATTTCAAGATGTTCTTGACCGCTGTCCAGTGATCCACTCCTGGATTACTTTGGTACCTCCCTGCTTAACTAATAGCAAGGCACACATCAGGTCTGGTACACAGCATTGCATACATGATAGAGCCTGTGGCTGAAGCATAGGGAACACTTTTCATTTTCTCTCTATCTTCTGCTGTGGTCTGGCATTGAGTCTTACTCAACTTCACACCATGTAACACAGGCAAGAACCCTTTCTTTGCTTGATCCATTTTGAACTTCTTCAAAAACTTTATCAAGGTATGTGCTTTGTGAAAGTCCAATTAAGTGTCTCGATCTATCTCTATAGATCTTGATGCCCAATATATAAGCAGCTTCACCGACGTCTTTCATTGAAAAACTTTTATTCAAGTATCCTTTTATGCTATCCAAAAATTCTATATCATTTCCAATAAACAATATGTCATCCACATATAATATTAGAAATGCTACAGAGCTCCCACTCACTTTCTTGTAAATACAGGCTTCTCCAAAAGTCTGTATAAAACCATATGCTTCGATCACACTATCAAAACGTTTATTCCAACTCCGAGAGGCTTGCACCAGTCCATAAATGGATCGCTGGATCTTGCACACTTTGTTAGCACCTTTTGGATCGACAAAACCTTCTAGTTGCATCATATACAACTCTTCTTCTAGAAATCCATTCAGGAATGCAGTTTTGACATCCATTTGCCAAATTTCATAATCATAAAATGCGGCAATTGCTAACATGATTCGGACAGACTTAAGCATCGCTACGGGTGAGAAAGTCTCATCGTAGTCAACCCCTTGAACTTGTCGAAAACCTTTCGCAACAAGTCGAGCTTTGTACACAGTAACATTACCATCAGCGTAAGTCTTCTTCCTGAAGATCCATTTATTTTCTATGGCTTGCCGATCATCGGGCAAGTCAACCAAAGTCCACACTTTGTTCTCATACATGGATCCCATCTCAGTTTTCATGGCCTCAAGCCATTTTGCGGAATCTGGGGTCATCATCGCTTCCTCATAGTTCGTCAGTTCATCATGGTCACGTAACATGACTTCCAGAACAGGATTACCGTACCACTCTGGTGCGGATCTTACTCTGGTTGACCTATGAGGTTCGGTAGTAACTTGATCTGAAGTTTCATGATCATCATCATTAGCTTCCTCACTAATAGGTGTAGGTGTCACAGGAACCGGTTTCTGTGATGAACTACTTTCCAATAAGGGAGCAGGTACACTTACCTCATCAAGTTCTACTTTCCTCCCACTCACTTCTTTCGAGAGAAACTCCCTCTCTAGAAAGGATCCATTCTTAGCAACAAATGTCTTGTCTTCGGATCTGTGATAGATGGTGTACCCAACAGTCTCCTTTGGGTATCCTATGAAGACACATTTCTCCGATTTGGGTTCGAGCTTATCAGGTTGAAGCTTTTTCACATAAGCATCGCAGCCCCAAACTTTAAGAAACGACAACTTTGGTTTCTTGCCAAACCACAGTTCATAAGGCGCCATCTCAACGGATTTAGATGGTGCCCTATTTAACGTGAATGCAGCTGTCTCTAAAGCATAACCCCAAAATGATAGCGGTAAATTGGTAAGAGACATCATAGATCGCACCATATCCAGTAAAGTACGATTACGACGTTCGGACACACCATTACGCTGTGGTGTTCATGGTGGCGTGAGTTGGGAAACTATTTCGCATTGTTTCAAATGAAGACCAAACTCGTAACTCAAATATTCTCCTCCATGATCAGATCGTACAAATTTTATTTTCTTGTTATGATGATTTTCCACTTCACTCTGAAATTCTTTGAACTTTTCAAATGTTTCAGATTTATGTTCCATTAAGTAGATATACCCATATCCACTCAAATCATCTGTGAAGGTGAGAAAATAATGATACCCGCCACGAGCCTCGATATTCATCGGACCACATACATCAATATGTATGATTTCCAACAAATCTGTTGCTCGCTCCATTGTTCCGGAGAACGGCGTTTTAGTCATCTTGCGCATGATGCATGGTTCGCATGTACCAAGTGATTCATAATCAAGTGATTCCAAAAGTCCATCGGTATGGAGTTTCTTCATGCGCTTTACACCAATATGACCCAAATGGCAGTGCCACAAATAAGTTGCACTATCATTATCAACTCTGCATCTTTTGGCTTCAACATTATGAATATGTGTATCACTACTATCGAGATTCATTAAAAATAGACCACTCTTACAGGGTGCATGACCGTAAAAGATATTACTCATATAAATAGAACAACCATTATTCTCTTATTTAAATGAGTAACCGTCTCGCATCAAACAAGATCCAGATATAATGTTCACGCTTAACGCTGGCACCAAATAACAATTATTCAGGTCTAAAACTAATCCCGAAGGTAGATCTAGAGGTAGCGTGCCGACGGCGGTCACATCAACTTTGGAACCATTTCCCACGCGCATCGTCACCTCGTCCTTAGGCAATCGCTTAATCCATAGTCCCTGTTTCGAGTTGCAAATGTTAGCAACAGAACCAGTATCAAATACCCAGGTGCGACTGTGAGCTTTAGTAAGGTACACATCAATAACATGTATATCACATATACCTTTATTCACCTTGCCATCCTTCTTATCCGCCAAATACTTGGGGCAGTTCCGCTTCCAGTGACCAGTCCCTTTGCAGTTGAAGCACTCAGTCTCAGGCTTAGGTCTAGACTTGGGTTTCTTCTCTTGAGCAGCAACTTGTTTGCCGCCATTCTTGAAGTTCCCCTTCTTCTTCCCTTTACCCTTTTTCTTGAAACTGGTGGTCTTGTTGACCATCAACACTTGATGCTCCTTCTTGATTTCTACCTCCACGGCCTTTAGCATCGCGAAGAGCTCGGGAATTGTCTTATCCATCCCTTGCATGTTATAGTTCATCACGAAGCTCTTGTAGCTTGGTGGCAGTGATTGAAGAATTCTGCCAATGACGCTATCATCCGAAAGATTAACTCCCAGTTGAATCAAGTGATTGTTATACCCAGACATTTTGAGTATATGTTCACTCACATAACTATTCTCCTCCATCTTACAGCTGTAGAACTTATTGGAGACCTCATATCTCTCAATCCGGGCATTTGCTTGAAATATTAACTTCAACTCTTGGAATATCTCATATGCTCCATGACATTCAAAACATCGTTGAAGTCCCGGTTCTAAGCCGTAAAGCATGGCACACTGAACTATCGAGTAGTCATTAGCTTTGCTTTGCCAGACGTTCATAACATCTGGTTCAGCTCCTGCAGCAGGTTTGGCACCTAGCGGTGCTTCCAGGACGTAATTCTTCTGTGTAGCAATGAGGATAATCCTCAAGTTACGGACCCAGTCCATGTAATTGCTACCATCATCTTTCAACTTTGCATTCTCAAGGAACGCATTAAAATTCAACGGAACAACAGCACGGGCCATCTATCTACAACAACATAGACAAGCAAAATACTATCAGGTACTAAGTTCATGATAAATTAAAGTTCAACTAATCATATGTAAGAACTCCCACTTAGATAGACATCCCTCTAATCATCTAAGTGATCATGTGATCCCAATCAACTAAACCATGACCGATCATCACGTGAAATGGAGTAGTTTTCAATGGTGAACATCACTATGTTGATCATATCTACTATATGATTCACGCTCGACCTTTCAGTCTCAGTGTTCCGAGGCCATACCTGCATATGTTAGGCTCGTCAAGTTTAACCCGAGTATTTCTGTGTGTGCAAAACTGGCTTGCACCCGTTGTATGTGAACGTAGAGCTTATCACACCCGATCATCACGTGGTGTCTCGGCACGACGAACTTTGGCAGCGGTGCATACTCAGGGAGAACACTTGTACCTTGAAATTTAGTGAGAGATGATCTTATAATGCTACCGTCAATCAAGCAGAATAAGATGCATAAAGGATAAACATCACATGCAATCAATATAAATGATATGATATGGCCATCATCATCTTGTGCCTTTGATCTCCATCTCCAAAGCACCGTCATGATCACCATCGTCACCGGCGCGACACCTTGATCTCCATCGTAGCATCGTTGTCGTCTCGCCAACTATTGCTACTACGACTATCTCTACCGCTTAGTGATAAAGTAAAGCAATTACAGGGCGATTGCATTGCATACAATAAAGCGACAACCATATGGCTCCTCCCAGTTGCCAATAACTCCGTTGCAAAACATGATCATCTCATACAATAAAATATAGCATCATGTCTTGAACATATCACATCACAACATGCGCTCCAAAAACAAGTTAGATGTCCTCTACTTTGTTGTTGCAAGTTTTACGTGGCTGCTACGGGCTGAGCAAGAACCGTTCTTACGTATGCATCAAAACCACAACGATATTTCGTCAAGTTAGTGTTGTTTTAACCTTCAACAAGGACCGGGCGTAGTCACACTCGGTTCAACTAAAGTTGGAGAAACTAACACCCGCCAGCCACCTGTGTGCGAAGCACGTCGGTAGAACCAATCTCGCGTAAGCGTACGCGTAATGTCGGTCCGGGCCGCTTCATCCAACAATACCGCCGAACCAAAGTATGACATGCTGGTAAGCAGTATGACTTGTATCGTCTACAACTCACTTGTGTTCTACTCGTGCATACAACATCTACGCATAAGCCTGGCTCTGATGCCACTGTTGGGAAATGTAGTAATTTCAAAAAAATTCCTACGCACACGCAAGATCATGGAGATGCATAGAAACAAAAGGGGAGAGTGTGTCCACGTACCCTCGTAGACCGAAAGCGGAAGCGTTATGACAACGCGGTTGATGTAGTCGTACGTCTTCACGATCGACCGATCCTCAGTACCGAATGTACGACACCTCCGTGTTCAGCACACGTTCAGCTCGGTGACGTCCCGCGAACGTAGAGTTTCGGGGAAGAGCTTCGTCAGCACGACGGCGTGATGAAGGTGTTGATGAAGTTACCGACGCAGGGCTTCACCTAAGCACCGCTATGATATGACCAAGGTGGATTATGGTGGAGGGGGGCATCGCACATGGCTAAGAAAGATCAATGATCAACTTGTGTGTCTATGGGGTGCCCCCTGGCCACGTATATAAAGGAGTGGAGGAGGGGGGAGAGGGCCGGCCCCTATGGCGCGCCCGGGAGGAGTCCTACTTCCATCGGGAGTAGGATTCCCCCCCCTTCCCTAGTTGGACTAGGAGAGAAGGAAGGGGAGAGAGGGAGGAAGGAAAGGGGGGCGGCGCCCCCTCCTAGTCCAATTCAGACCAGAGGGGGAGGGGGCGCGCGGCCTGCCCTGGCCTCCCCTCTCTCTCTCTCCACTATGGCCCATTAAGGCCCATACAATTACCGGGGGGTTCCGGTAACCTCCTGGTACTCCGGTAAAATCCCGATTTCACCCGGAACCATTCCGATGTCCAAATATAGGCTTCCAATATATCGATCTTTACATCTCGACCATTTCAAGACTCCTCATCATGTCCTTGATCATATTCGGGACTCCGAACTACCTTCGGTACATCAAAACACAAAAACTCATAATACCGATTGTCATAGAACTTTAAGCGTGCGGACCCTACGGGTTCAAGAACTATGTAGACATGAACGAGACACGTCTCCGGTCGATAACCAATAGCGGAACCTGGATGCTCATATTGGTTCCTATATATTCTACGAAGATCTTTATCGGTCAAACCGCATAACAACATATGTTGTTCCCTTTGTCATCGGTATGTTACTTGCCCGAGATTCGATCTTCGGTATCTCAATAGCTAGCTCAATCTCGTTACCGGCAAGTCTCTTTACTCGTTCTGTAATGCATCAGCCCGCAACTAACTCATTAGTTGCATTTCTTGCAAGGCTTATAGTGATGTGCATTACCGAGAGGGCCTAGAGATACCTCTCCGACAATCGGAGTGACAAATCCTAATCTCGATCTATGCCAACTCAACAAGTACCATCGGAGACACCTGTAGAGCACCTTTATAATCACCCAGTTACATTGTAACATTTGGTAGCACACAAAGTGATCCTCCGGTAATCGGGAGTTGCATAATCTCATAGTCATAGGAACATGTATAAGTTATGAAGAAAGCAATAGCAGTAAACTAAAACGATCAAGTGCTAAGCTAACGGAATGGGTCAAGTCAATCACATCATTCTCCTAATGATGTGATCCCCCATTTATCAAATGACAACTCGTGTCTATGGTTAGGAAACTTAACCATCTTTGAACGAGCTAGTCAAGTAGAGGCATACTAGTGACACTTCTTTTTGTCTATGTATTCACACATGTATTATGTTTCCGGTTAATACAATTCTAGCATGAATAATAAACATTTATCATGAATAAGGAAATAAATAATAACTTTATTATTACCTCTAGGGAATATTTCCTTCATCTATGATGTCTCTTACCGATTTACCACTATCGTTTTGGGGTTATGCATTAGAGACAGTTGCATTCACGTTCAATAGGGCACCATCTAAATCCATTGAGACAACACCGTATGAACTGTGGTTTGGCAAGAAACCAAAGTTGTCGTTTCTTAAAGTTTGGGGCTGCGATGCTTATGTGAAAAAGCTTCAACCTGATAAGCTCGAACCCAAATCGGAGAAATGTGTCTTCATAGGATACCCAAAGGAGACTGTTGGGTACACCTTCTATCACAAATCCGAAGGCAAGATATTCGTTGCTAAGAATGGATCATTTCTAGAGAGGGAGTTTCTTTCGAAAGAAGTGAGTGGGAGGAAAGTAGAACTTGATGGGTTAATTGTACCTTCTCCCGAATTGGAAAGTAGTTCATCACAGAAATAAGTTCTAGTGATTCCTACACCAATTAGTGAGGAAGCTAATGATGATGATCATGAAACTTCAGATCAAGTTACTACCGAACCTCGTAGGTCAACCAGAGTACGGTCCACACCAGAGTGGTACGGTAATCCTGTTCTGGAAGTCATGTTACTAGACCATGACGAACCTACGAACTATGAGGAAGCGGTGATGAGCCCAGATTCCGCGAAATGGCTTGAGGCCATGAAATCTGAGATAGGATCCATGTATGAGAACAAAGTGTGGACTTTGGTGGACTTCCCCAATGATCGACAAGCCATTGATAATAAATGGATCTTCAAGAGGAAGACGGACGCTGATAGTAGTGTTACTATCTACAAACCATTACTTGTCGCAAAAGGTTTTCAAAAAGTTCAAGTTGTTGACTACGATGAGATTTTCTCACTCGTAGCGATTCTTAAAGTCCGTCTGAATCATGTTAGCAATTGCCACATTTTATGAAATCTGGTAAATGGATGTCAAAACTGCATTCCTTAATGGATTTGTTGTATATGATGCAACTAGAAGGTTTTCTCAATCCTAAAGGTGCTAAAAAGTGTGCAAGCTCCAGCGATCCATCTATGGACTAGTACAAGCATCTCGGAGTTGGAATATACGCTTTGATGAATTGATCAAAGCATATAGTTTTATACAGACTTGCGGTGAAGCCTGTATTTACAAGAAAATGAGTGGGAGCACTACAGCCTTTGTGATAAGTATATGTGAATGACATATTGTTGATCAGAAATGATGTAGACTTTTCTGGAAAGCAAAAAGGAGTGTTTGAATGGAGTTTTTCAAAGAAAGGCCTCGGTGAAGCTTCTTACATACTGAGCATCGAGATCTAGATCAAGACGCTTGATAAGATTTTTCAATGAGTATATACCTTGACAAGATTTTGAAGTAGTTCAAAATGGAACAGTCAAAGAAGGAGTTCTTGCCTGTGTTGCAAGGTGTGAAGTTGAGTAAGACTCAAAAGCCCGACCACGACAGAAGATAGAGAGAGAATGAAAGTCATTCCCTATGCCTCAGCCATAGGTTCTATAAAGTATGCCATGTTGTTTACCAAAACTATTGTATACCTTAGCATGAGTTTGGCAAAGGAGTACAATAGTGATCTAGGAGTAGATCACTGGACAGCGGTCAAAAATTATCCTTAGAGGACTAAGGAAATGTTTCTCGGTTATGGAGGAGATAAAAGAGTTTGTCGTAAAGAGTTACGTCGATGCAAGCTTTGACACCAATCTGGATGACTCTGAGTCTCGATCTGGATACATATTGAAAGTAGGAGCATTTAGCTAGAGTAGCTCCGTGCAGAGCATTATAGACATAGAAATTTGCAAAATACATACGGATCTGAATGTGACAGACCCGTTGACTAAACCTCACTCACAAGCAAAACATGATCACACCTTAGTACTCTTTGGGTGTTAATCACATGGCGATGTGAACTAGATTACTGACTCTAGTAAACCCTTTGGGTGTGGGTCACATAGCGATGTGAACTATGGTTATTAATCACATGGTGATGTGAACTATTGGTGTTAAATCACATGGCGTTGTGAACTAGATTATTGACTCTAGTGCAAGTGGGAGACTGAAGGAAATATGCCCTAGAGGCAACAATAAAGTTGTTATTTATATTTCCTTATATCATGACAAATGTTTATTATTCATGCTAGAATTGTATTAACCGGAAACTTGGTACATGTGTGAATACATAGACAAAACAGAGTGTCCCTAGTATGCCTCTACTTGACTAGCTCGTTAATCAAAGATGGTTAAGTTTCCTGACCATAGACATGTGTTGTCATTTGATCAACGAGATCACATCATTAGAGAATGATGTGATGGACAAGACCCATCCGTTAGCTTAGCTTAATGATCGTTAAGTTTTATTGCTATTGCTTTCTTCATGACTTATACATATTCCACTGACTATGAGATTATGCAACTCCCGAATACCGGAGGAACACCTTATGTGCTATCAAACGTCACAACGTAACTGGGTAGTTATAAAGATGCTTTACAGGTGTCTCCAAAGGTGTTTGTTGGGTTGGCATAGATCCAGATTAGGATTTGTCACTCCGAGTATCAGAAAGGTATCTCTGGGCCCTCTCGGTAATGCACATCACTATAAGCCTTGCAAGCAATGTGACTAATGAGTTAGTTACGGGATGATGCATTATGGAACGAGTAAAGAGACTTGCCGGTACCGAGATTGAACTAGGTATGATGATACCGATGATTGAATCTCGGGCAAGTAACATACCGATGACAAAGGGAATAAAGTATGTTGTTATTGCGGTTTGACCGATAAAGATCTTCGTAGAATATGTAGGAACCAATATGAGCATCCAGGTTCCACTATTGGTTATTGACCGGAGATGTATCTCGGTCATGTCTACTTAGTTCTCAAACCCGTAGGGTCCGCACGCTTAACGTTCGATGACGATTTGTATTATGAGTTATGTGTTTTTGGTGACTGAAGTTTGTTCGGAGTCCCGGATGAGATCACGGACATGACGAGTAGTCTCGAAATGGTCGAGAGGTAAAGATTGATATATTGGAAGGTAGGATTCGGACACCGGAAGTGTTCTGGAGTGTATCGGGTACGTACCAGAGGGGTTACCGGAACCCCCCGGGGAAAGATATGGGCCATATGGGCCATAGGAGGGAGGATAACCAGCCCACAAGGGGCTAATGCGCTCCCCACAAGGGAGGAAGCCGAATTGGTTGAGGGAAGTGGGTGCCACCCCCCTTTCCTTCTCCTACTCCCTCTCCTTCCCCCTTTCCACCTCCATGAGAAGGAAAAGAGGGGGGTGAATCCTACTAGGACTAGGAGTCCTAGTAGGACTCCCCCCTTATGGCGCGCCCCCTAGGGCCGGCCTCCTCCCTTTCCCTCCTTTATATACATGGGCAGGGCACCCCTTGAAGGACATCAATTGTTCTCTTAGCCATGTGCGGTGCCCCCCTCCACAGTTTACTCCTCCGGTCATAGCGTCGTAGTGCTTAGGCGAAGCCCTGCGTGGGTCACATCACCGTCACCACGCCGTCGTGCTGACAAAACTCTCCCTCGACCCTCTACTAGATCAAGAGTTCGAGGGACGTCATCGAGCTGAACGTGTGCTAAACACGGAGGTGCCGTACGTTTGGTACTTGGATCGGTTGGATCGTGAAGACGTTCGACTGCATCAATCGCGTTAACATAACGCTTCCGCTTTCGGTCTACGAGGGTACGTGGACACACTCTCCCCCTCTCGTTGATATGCATCTCCTAGATAGATCTTGCGTGATCGTAGGAAATTTTTTCAAATTGCATGCTACGTTCCCCAACAAGATCTGCACCTTCGGGCCAAGTCCAGAGATCCGCCGGGCAAGCAGGTCGCCCGAGGCGATGTTGTGGTGGTGGCTGAAATACTGCCAGCCCTTCCCGAGGACCATGTGGCCCTGGAAGTTATGGATTTGAATCTAGAATTCGCACAACTTGTTGGCCGACAGCCTGGAGATGTGCAATGGCTTTGTCACCAGCCACTATTGTAGCACCTCCGTGAACTTGTGCAGGATGACGAGCATGGAGAGATCCTCCATGTCCTTGATGTGTACAGAGAAATGTAGTGGCTCTCGTTCCCCCTCCTCGTGGCTGGACCGCGATGCTCGCCCCCGTGATCGTGGCTGGCTCATGGCAGCGACCATGCTAGGCAGGTTCATTGTCTTGAGCCACCGGTTCGTCAGGATCAGGTCCTCGTTGCCCTCGGCGCCAACCACGACCTATGCTCCTTCACCGGCTACTTCCCACTCCGTCTTCATGATCTTGTCAGGTGAGATGACTTGTGTTAGTAATAGAGCATTGGCAACTGCCTCTAATGGTTAGCAGTTGCAAACGATCAATGAGATTATCGGGGCTCTGGGACTGGGGGGTGCGTAGGCTCGTCTGCTTGCGGCTCAGGGCGCAGCGCGTAGCGCAGACCCAGTGCGACCCATCTTTGGGCTGCATGAGGAAGAACCTCGCGAGGCGGCGCACGTCGCCAAGGACCTCTCGAGGCCCTCCCGCGAAGCGGCGCCCCGAAGCCGTTCCCCGAGGCCCATCGCGGGCGGATTCAACGAGTTCGGCAAGCTATGCTTCGCGCTGCATGTGGGTGGCATGCACCATGGCGAGCGTCGCTAGGACTCGTGCCAGCGGACGCGGATGGTGAAGCTTTCCATTTTGGTGCTGAAGAGACAAGGTCAGCGCACGGGTTCCCAAGGCAGCCCCAAAGGTTACCTCTTCGGTGCAACAAGACCAGGACGGCGGACTCGTCGGGACGGAGGTTATCGCCGAGTCCACCTGCGCGTCTTGGCCAGAAGATTTGGCAGGCGGAGACCACCTTTTGTCAGGATAAGGTGTACTCCTATTCCCCTTCAAAATTGGCCGATGTGACAACCCTTCCCACCGAGTGCTTTCAGGGAAGAGGACCGGGCCAGTATAAGTAGAGCTATACCACCACCGAGAGAGAGAGAGAGAGTTCATCCACCCCTCAAGCCTGGAGCCGCTCCAGAAGCCTCCCGAGGCAACTTGTACTCGCACATTCATCCTCCCTCGCGAGGCATGATACGTCTCCAACATATCTATAATTTTTTATTGTTCCATGCTGTTATATTATCATTCTTGGATGTTTTACAATCATTTTATATCATTTTTTGGTACTAACCTATTGACATAGTTCCCAGTGCCAGTTGCTGTTTTTTGCATGTTTTTTACATCGTAGGAAATCAATACCAAACGGAGTCCAAACGCAGCGAAACTTTTTGTGGAATTTTTTGACCAGAAGACATCCAGTGGGCCAAAGAAGTACTGAAGAGGGAGCCCGAGGTGAGCACAACACACCAGGTCACGCCTGGAGGTCCAGGCGTGCCCGGGGGGTTGTGCCCACCTCGGTGGCCTCCCGCACCCCCTCTTTGCTCTATAAATACCCCAATATTCTATAAACCCTAGGGGAGTCGACAAAAATGAATTCTACCCACCGCAAGTTCCAGAACCACCAGATCCAATCTAGACACCATCACGGAGGGGTTCATCATGTCCATTGGTGCCTCTCCGATGATGCGTGAGTAGTTCTTTGTAGACCTACGGGTCCGTAGTTAGTAGCTAGATGGCTTCCTCTCTCTCTTTTGATTCTTAATACAATGGTCTCTTGGAGATCCATATGATGTAATTCTTTTTGCGGTGTGTTGGGATCCGATGAACTTTGAGTTAATGATCAGATCTATCTTTTTATCCATGAAAGTTATTTGAGTCTTCTTTGATCTTTTATATGCATGAATTCTTATAGCCTCGTATTTCTTCTCTGATATTTGGGTTTTGTTTGGCCAACTTGATCTATTTATCTTGCAATGGGAAGAGGTGCTTTCTGGGTACGATCTTACGGTGCTTGATCCAGTGACAGAAGGGGAACCGTCACGTATGTATCATTGCTATTAAGGATAACAAGATGGGGTCTATTTCTACATAAATAGATCTTGTCTACATCATGTCATCGTTCTTATTGCATTACTCCGTTTCTCCATGAACTTAATACACTAGATCCATGCTGGATAGCGGTTGATGTGTGGAGTAATAGTAGTAGATGCAGGCATGAGTCGGTCTACTAATCTTGGATGTGATGCCTATATAATGATCATTGCCTGGATATCATCATGATTATTTGAAGTTTTATCAATTGCCCAACAGTAATTCGTTTACCCACTGTTTGCTATTTTTCTCGAGAGAAGCCACTAGTGAAATCTACACCCCCCGGGTCTCTACTTTATTATATTTGCCTTCGCGATCTATTTTTATTTGCTTTTATTTTCAGATCTATTAAATCAAAAATATAAAAATACCTTGCTGTAATTTATTCTTATTTATTTTATCTCGTGTTCCCGCGAGATCTATTTATCCAATCTATCATATTCTTATCCCGTCTACTTGCCAATTTCTGGCGCCGTTGCTCGAAAGGGATTGACAACCCCTTTAATACGTCGGGTTGCGAGTATTTGTTATTTGTGTGCAGGTGTCGTTCACGTAGTGTTGCGTGGTTCTCCTACTGGTTCGATAACCTTGGTCTCATCACTGAGGGAAATACCTACCGTTGCTGTGATGCATCATCCCTTCCTCTTTGGGAAAATACCGACGTAGTTCAAGCAAACATCAAAAGGAATTTCTGGCGCTGCTGCCGGGGAGACATCATCAACATCTACCAGGTTCCTAATCACAAATCTCATCTCCTTGCAATTTACATTATTTGCCATTTGCCTCTCGTTTTCCTCTCACACACTTCACCAAAATTTGCCGTTTTATTCGCCCTCTTTTTCGTTCGCCGTTTTCTCGTTAGATCTACCCTTTGTTTGCAATCATGAGTGACTTTGGTATGGCAGAAACAGATGATTGCCTCACTCCTAAAATTGGACGATCTGGCAATCTGGATGCTAAAACTTTTGTTTTGGGGTAAGGGAATGTTATGGGAAAAGAACGTATCCAAGAATTTTTGAATTGTGTTGGAAATTTAAGTCTTGATGATGTTCCTATACTTAAGAGGACTAAATCTTATGCGAAAGCTATTTCAGCACTAGTTCTGAAACTTCAAAATAAATTTATCCGTACTCATCCTATCTTGCAAAGATTTTATTTGAGCTACATGTTATAAAGAATTCCAAGGCTAAAAAGTTGGCCACTCTTGTTCTTATGAATGAATTTGACTACATAATACGGGAAGCTAGGGAAATCTTTGATTTCTATTATATGAATCGTGAAAAACTGGTGATAGATGAAATTCTTTATAATAGTGATTATGCGTTAAGATATTTGCTTGGGGATAATCAAATCTTTGATGATAATCTTAAAAAGGAAGTCCCTATTTTAGATATAATCAACAAGTTTTTAATAATGTTAATCAGCATTATTCTTGGATTGTTGCCGGAAATCAAAGGGGTTATGATGATAAGTGATAACCCACAAGTATAGGGGATCACAACAGTTTTCGAGGGTAGAGTATTCAACCCAAATTTATTGATTCGACACAAGGGGAGCTGTCCTGGAGTTGTCGCGGCAGATGTCCTAGTGAAAGGACTTAGTTTTCGAGCCATGGCGACGAGGTTAGCTTAAAGGGGTTAAACGGGACAAAGGACACGAGGAGTTTATACTAGTTCGGCCCCTTGCGGTGAAGGTAAAGGCCTAATCTAGTTTGAGGTGGTATTACTAGGGTTTCGATTACCAGGGAGCGAATACACTTTGCCTGGCTTTAGATCTGTTGTTTCTTTCACTAAGCCGCTGCCGGATCGTCCCTTATATACATGAGTTGACGCCCTGCGGCCTACAGAGTCCCGGCCGACTCATACAAACGTGTCCGGCTCGGTGACATATCTTACATGTCTTACAATACAAGTTACATATACACGGCGGTTTACACTTACGGGCCTTAAGCCGCCTTCGGGTTTGGGCCCCTTAACAAGCCTGTGTTATGAACCGCCATCTTCCATATACTCTTGGGCTTCATTTAGATGAACCTCCATTGGGATAACCCGGCCCCTCCTGGGCGGGTCATATCCGATAGTCATATCGCCAACATTAGGCCCCAGGTTGATTTGAACTTGTTCATGTCAATCTTCAACACTTCCGGGTTATCCGTAACCCGCCATGACATCATCTCCTAAAATTGCGGCGACCCACCGTGACGTCACCTGTTTTATTATCACATACATCCCAAACCTTATTAAATCTTTCCCTTACTGAACCTCCAAAAATCGAGGCATCCGCGCCATCACATATCCATTTCCTTGTCTCCTCAATTCCCGCGCCTGCCGTTTATCCTTCCAGCCCTATAAATAAGGCCACGGGTCCTCTTTCCATTCTCCCCCTTTTCCTTCTCATCTTCGTCTTCCTCCTCGCAATGCACCAACGCGCCCGAGCTCCGCCGCCGTTGACCTTCGTCCATTGCTTTGACTCTGGCCGCTCCATCACCCTGAACGGACCAGAACGCCGCGACGCCCCTTCGCTGTCCATCAGCATCGGTAAACCTTCATCTTTCCTCATAATAGATCTGTCTTTAGGGTTTCCTTGTTCGTCGGTGTTCATCACCGTTCCTCTTTTTCCTTCTAGATCGCATAGTTTTGATATGAAAATAACACAGGTCCTGCGCGGTAGCAGTTTTAGCACTTGTTTTTTGATACTAGAACATATCCTCATTGCAACAGATCTCATCTGGGCACCCCCACTTTTCTGCTGCTGCCACCTTAGGTTTAGAATTTATTTTCCTTTTTTCTGAACTGCCGTAGATCCAATCTTATAACTTTAATATGTGAAACCTGTTTGTCCAACACTTAATAAAATTCACTCCTGTCAGATCTTAGTTAACAGTACTTCTCATGGCGGCTTACATCACCGGCTTATAAGTGCCCACATATCATTAGGCCCCATTTAAGCCGTCATTCTGAATACATATTGTAACTTTTACCTCCGGCTTAATGAACCAATTTGAATCGGCAAAAAATTTCCTTTCTTTTAGGTTTTCTCCCTTCACAATGCCACCAAAGACAGTCTATACATGCAATTGGGTTCCCTCTGTCGTTACTGAGGGCTCACTCAAAGAATTTGCCAAAATCGGGTACTTGCCCGCAAAGAGTGTTATGCATTATCGTGCCCCTGAACCAGGCAAAGAAAGACCTCAGCCAAAAGATGGCGAAGTCATTGTATTCACTGATCACATGAACCGGGCCTTCTCACCACCCGGCTCTAAATTTTTCCGAGATGTTCTGCACTTCTTTCAACTCCATCCTCAAGACATCGGACCCAATTCCGTGTCAAATATCTGCAACTTTTAAGTCTTCTGCGAAGTATACCTTCAAGAGGAGCCCAGCGTTGATCTTTTCAGAGAATGTTTTTATTTGAACCGCCAAAACGAGTTCACAAACGGACCCAATTTGGAACTTGGCGCAATCTCGATTCAACGGAGAAGATACACCATCTTCCCCTACGCGATCTTGCCGAGTCACCCCAAAGATTGGAATAAGACATGGTTTTATTGCAAAGATACTTCTCTGGCTGATGAGAATCCATTGTCGGGTTAAAGTATTGAGCGCCTAGACCCAAAACATCTCCTTCCTGAAAAACTTACCGCTGCTAAACGTGCAAAGCTTGCGCCCACTATTGCAAAATTTAAGGCTCTGCTGGCCAATGGGTTAACTGGCATTGACTTGGTTCGGTGCTGGGTTTCTTGGCGGATCATACCCTTGAGTCGCCGGCCCGGCTTAATATGTACTTACACTGGTGGTGTAAAGGATCCACTATGCCACAACTCTGTGCAATTAACTGACGAGGCAAATGATGAAATGACCAAGTCCCTTCTGAATGAAGACCCAGAAGATTGCAGAAAAGTGGGTCTGAACCCTTTCTGCAAACTTAACCCGCCACCAGATGTGAGCCTCTAAATTTACTTATTTTCACCTCATTATTCAAATGCTTTATAAATTCAACCTTGATGTCTTTTCACAGGCTGACTCTGATTTTTGGAAGAAGAAATATGATCATGAAGCTGCCAAGAAGGCCAGGGCTGCCAAGAAAGCCGCCAAGAAAACCACTAAGAAGCATAAGAAGAAACCAACTGCCTCTGACATGTTTGATCTAGATGACACCTCTGAATCGGAGGTAGCCCTTGACTCTCTTGGCTCCTTTTTCAATTATCTTATTGACATTGATTACTCTCAGGATGACACGAGGGCCAGCCAAGCAGTTGAAGAAGAGGTAACTATTATTTCCTCCAACTCAGAGCCTTTGCCAAGACAGAAATTTCGACGAGTAACCCGGAAAGTAAGGTTTTCACACCCTTTAGCTCATTTGGATCCTCACTTTCTTTTGAAGCAACAGCAGCACGAGAGCCGGCGCCAGACTCGGAACAGCGGAGGTGAAGAATTGTCCTCCGGCTTACTGAATACTCCGGTTCCGCGGAAACGCCAAAACGAGGTTCTTCCAAACTTAACTTCTTTTTACCCGCTGGCGGGTCTCTTTCGCCAGCCACTCAATTCCTCTGATTCAAACTACCAGGAGATTTCCCGTTCTTCCTCTGGCGATTCATCCCAAACCCAGCTGCAAGCTTTCAAGATTGCCCCTGGGTAATAATCAACTTTATTCTATACCTCTTTATACTCTTATAACTATACTGACTTGTCACAACCCGTGCAGTGGACAAGCAAAGCCTAGCAAGAAGGCCAGGGTGACCAAGCCAACTGAGGCTCCTAGAGTTGTTGAACTGCAGCAGCAAGTCTCTGCACCTGAGTCTTCTGAAAAACAGCCAAAAGAACCTGTCTCTGACGCTCCACCTGAAATTCCTGATCTGTCCATTGATCATACCAACACTGACTCTTTGATCACTGAACCGTCAAGCTTACCTAAGCCGTCAGAGACTCATACTGATGATGTTCTGATCACTGGCTCCGGTTTTATAGAACCGGGAAATCCAACCATCTTGGCCAAACACTCCGCCAAACAAGAGGTTATTGAAAGGCGGAAAGTGAGGTTTGACGTCTCCCACTATGCACAATTGAGCACCAGTGAAATATTGTCTGGCTATCTGAACCAAGTGCACTCCAGCCGTGATCTTGAAATTGAGATGGTGAAGCAGATACATCAAAAGTATGAGGTATGACTTCCGGCTTTAAATAAGTTATGTAAATCCTGCCAGCCCCCAAGTCTACTGGTTATGATAAGATTGAATAGGCTGTAGACTTAGAATAATCCATAAGCATCTGTAGTAGTATCCTTCCAAGGCCGGTTGGCATAGCTAGATTTAAACCGGATATGTAAACAATTTAGCATTGCATCCGTAGTCCCCAAGGGCCGGTTTAATCAACATGAATGAGCCGGTCCTATTTATCATTGTTTTTTAATGAAAGCTTATCTGTGTAGCCCCCATGAGCCGCTGTGATTGTTTACAGCACAACCGGGTCATCATAAAGTTATAGGAAAACACAAGCCATAAGCATTAGCCCCCAAGTGCCAATCAGTCTTGCTTGCAAAGTGCTTGGGACTTATTCACATGAGTCGTTTTGTATGAATAAATTTTTTGGCAGGCATTAGCCCCCAAGTGCCAAGTGTTGTTGCTTGCAAAAGGCTTGGGACTTATTCTTCTGTAATCCGGATCTGAATGCTTTTGAAATTCTTGTACTTGTACAGGCTGCCACTGCTGATTTGCAATCACAATTGTCTGATGCAAAGACCCAGCTGGAAAACCAAGAATCTGAAACCCGGAAGGCCGATTCAAAATTCCAAATTAGCGTGGCTGAGATGGAAAAGCTGAAGACCAATTTTGATGCAGAGAGAAACACTTGGACTGAAGAGAAGACGGCTTTAACGCAATGAGCTGAAAAAGCAGAAGCAGCTCTTCAAGAAATGACCACTGAACCCACCGGCTTAAAACACCGTGTATCTCAGATGGTTTCTGCTATCTTTGGTGAGTCGCCTTGCTAGTCATCAAAAGTAAATCCTTGTCGTCATAATGTAAACCGCCATTTAACCAATCTGTGATTTATTCAGGTCCCGGGAGTAGCAACCTTAACCAAGATATGCTTGTGAAGCTCAAAGCTGTCTACATACTCGTCAAACAGCTGTACACCGGAGCGCAACGTGCACTGACCGCAATTTCTCCAACGAATCAAGCACCTACTCTTTTGATAGATGTCTTGAAAAAACTCTTTGTGTTGCCTGCCAGGTTTTATGAAATGAAGCGGTTGTCTGCAAGAGCCGGTGTCGTGACGGCTTTGAGCCGGGACAAGGCATGGCTACCCGTCTGAAGTAGCTACTGGATATCCAAGCTTGAAGGAAGACGGCACTGCATTTGATCAAAAGGACTTTGCTGCCTGTGTCAAAGAAATACACCCTCTGGCCAGTCTTATTGCAAATGAAATGGATCTGTCAAAATATCATCCGGCTTACAGCATGGAGAATCAGAAGATGCCTACACCGGCTTATAAAGTGATGGGTTTAACCCCTCCAATCCATAAGCATACTTTTGCCCCTGAAGTTGACCCGTCTGGACTTATAGATGATGAAGTTGAATTTCAAGCTTTAAGTGGCATTGACTGGTCATCACCAAATCTCCAGACGGTGGAAGAGAACGAAGATCCAGAAAAGGATGATCCAGAGACCTCAAGTCAGCAAGGCCAAGAAGAATGAACCGCCGGGCGGTTTATATTTGATCTGTATGAAAAACACTTGATCTGTTTAACTCATGGAGTCATGTAATAGGGTAGTGAAACTTTAAACTGCCTTGCCATCGTGCATGCTTCTGTTTTGCGCAATACTACTAATCCGCCAGTTTAAGAAACCATCACTTTATGCTTATGACAGCGTTGATTGATGTAGATCTGATTTATCATTACCCTGCACACAAAGAAAGTACAAGTGCCCTGGCGGCTTACCGCCGGGCGGGTCATGATACCCAATTGAAGCCACTGGGGATGAATAATCCATAACCAGGGCCGTTCTGACCATAATGTTGTCATAAGAAAATATCATACCTGTGGTGTATATTTAGACTGCAGGCTTAGCAGCACGATGCCGTCAGAGTTGCAAAACTATAACTCCGAACATAAGAATATGATACTCTGGTGACTCAGAGTCTGCCATCCTGGCGGGTTATAGAGACCCAAAAGATGCTTCAAATATGAGCCGTAAGTAGGGCAGCTGGGCCCAACTTTAAAAACCAGAGGGCAAAGAAAAGATCATATAAATAAGAAATCAAAGAAATACGAGGCTGTTGTAGGCCGCCAAGCCTAAAGTGTCTTCTTCAATGAAACTAGCCTGAGCCACTGGAAGGTACGTGCTTTCCGTGAGCCGGCACTCACAGTACCCAATCGACATTTGAACCCTGATAAAGTCAGGTCTTGTTTAAAGATAGACTTATCAGGAGTACGGGGGGTCAGAGTAGCAGCATGCATCATGGGCCGATTTATCCAAGTTTCAAGGAAGGCGGCTTATGAAGCCTGGATCTATCCTGACTATCTGTAAGCCGTGCTCTCACATGACAAGCCGCCGTTTGAACCTTAACAAGCTCAGATCTTTGGTCGAATACGCCGTAAATATTGATCGTTAAGAGTTCGACGGGTCAATCGGGATTACCCGATGGAGTTGAAGCAGCTAGTTATAGGTAGGATGACCCAGAAAGGTTATGTTCTCTTTGGTCGAATACGTCTATGTTTGAACAAGATAACCTGGTCAAGAGGGTAGTAACGCTATGTTCTCTTTGGTCGAATACGTCTATGTTTGAACAGGAAGCCCCCAAGTGACATACTGACAAGTCGTGCTCGTCAGGGACCTATGTTTGAGTTGTGATGTGCATCCAACTCTCTTTGGCCCCTGAAGTTTGGGCGTCAAGCCTCTTAAATGAATATGTAATATGATGATAAAGACTCAGCTTCGAGGAAGTGAAACGACAGAGGCCCTGAATTATCAGGGATGCCGGCTTTATTATACTATTTATAATATATACATCATCTGACTATGTACATCATGAGAGCCGGTGGCTCAAGTATAGTAGGGCCGAAGATGAACAATATTCCACGGCCGACGGGTCTCCTCCTCCGACTTGCGTGAGTCCTTGTGGTCTCGAACATTGATAAGATAGTACGACCCATTATGCAGATTCTTGCTGACCACAAAAGGTCCTTCCCAAGGCGGTGATAACTTATGCATATCTGTTTGGTCCTGGATGAGCCGGAGCACTAAGTCGCCTTCTTGAAAGGTTCTGGTTTTGACCCGGCGGCTGTGATAACGACATAGATCTTGCTGATAAATCGCCGAACGAGCCGCCGCGAGATCACGCTCCTCATCCAACAGGTCCAGTGCATCTTGACGTGCCTTTTCGTTATCAGCTTCAACATAAGCCGCCACCCCGGGTGAATCGTGACGGATGTCACTAGGGAGAACCGCCTCTGTTCCATAAACCATGAAGAAAGGTGTGTAACCCGTAGATCTGTTGGGGGTTGTATTGATACTCCATAACACTGAAGGTAACTCCTCCACCCAACAACCCGGCGTTCTTTGCAAAGGAACCATAAGCCGGGGTTTGATACCTCGCAGAATCTCTTGATTAGCTCGTTTCGCTTGTCCATTGGACCAAGGGTGAGCCACAGAGGAGACGTCAAGTCGAATATGCTCCCGTTGACAGAATTCTCTCATAGCGCCTTTAGAGAGGTTAGTACCATTATCTGTTATAATGATGTGTGGAAAGCCAAAACGGAAGATCACCTTTTTGATGAATTGAACTGCCGTTGCTGCATCATACTTACTGACCGGCTCTGCTTCAACCCATTTAGTAAACTTGTCAACTGCCATGAAAAGGTGGGTCTTCTTATCGTAGGACCTCTTGAAAGGCCCCACCATATCAAGCCCCCAAGTCGCAAACGACCAAGTAATTGGAATCAGCCTCAACTCTTGAGCCGGAACATGAGCGCGTCGTGAAAACTTCTGACAACCGTCACATTTGCTGACCAAATCCTCAGCGTCGGCATGAGCCGTCAACCAATAAAAACCATGACGAAAAGCCTTGGCGACGAGAGATTTAGAGTCGGCATGATGACCACATTCTCCTTCATGAATCTCTCGCAGAATCTCACAGCCTTCTTCAGGAGAAACGCAACATTGAAACACCCCTGTGACACTGCGATGATGCAATTCCCCATTAACAATCGACATTGACTTAGACCGCCGGGTTATCTGCCTGGCTAAGATCTCATCCTCAGGTAATTCACCCCGGGTCATGTAAGCCAAATACGGTACTGTCCAATCAGGAATAGCATGAAGAGCCGCCACCAATTGTGCTTCCGGATCAAGAACGGCAAGATCCTCCTCTATAGGTAATTTGATAGAAGGGTTGAGCAGAACATCCAGGAACGTGTTGGGTGGCACCGGTTTATGCTAAGAGCCCAACCGGCTTAAGTTGTCAGCCGCCTCATTCTTCCTGCGATCAATATGCTCAACTTGGTAACCCTTAAAATGACCCGCAATGGCATCCACCTCTCGACGATAAGCCGCCATGAGCGAGTCCTTAGAATCCCAAGTACCAGAAACTTGCTGAGCTACCAGATCTGAATCGCCAAAGCACCTTACCCGGCTTAAATTCATCTATTTATCCATCCGAAGACCATGGAGCAAGGCCTCATACTCAGCTGCATTGTTAGTACAAGGGAACATTAGCCGGAGAACATAAGAAAATTTATCACCTCGCGGGGAAGTCAAAACAACTCCAGCCCCTGAGCCCTCCAACTGCCTGGATCCATCAAAGTGAATAGTACAATATGTGTTATCCGGCTTTTTCCTCGGGCGTCTGCAACTCTGTCCAATCATTGATGAAATCCACAAGTGCTTGGGACTTGATGGATGTACGAGGTACATACTTTAAACCATGGGGTCCAAGCTCAATGGCCCATTTAGCAACCCGGCCTGTGGCTTCTCTGTTTTGGATGATGTCTCCTAAAGGAGCAGAGCTAACCACAGTAATGGGATGACCCTGAAAATATTGCTTGAGCTTCCGGCTTGCCATGAAAACCCCATACACAAGCTTCTGCCAGTGTGGATATGTCTGCTTGGACTCAATAAGCACCTCACTGATATAGTAATCCGGCCGTTGAACCGGATACTCCTTGTCTGCCTCTTTTCTTTCCACCACAATAGCCACACTGACGGCTTAGCTATTGGCAGCCACATATAACAGCAGAGGCTCTTTATCAATAGGAGCAGCAAGAACCGGCGGCTCAGCCAGCTACTTTTTAAGCGCCTCAAATTCCTCTTTAGCAGCATCACTCCAGACGAAATTATCTGTCTTCTTCATCATCTGATACAGAGGGATAGCCTTCTCTCCCAACCGGCTTATAAACCGGCTTAAAGCTGCAATGCGACCCGCCAGACGCTGAACATCATTAACACACACCGGTTTAGCCAAACAAGTAATGGCTTTGATCTTCTCCGGGTTAGCCTCAATGCCTCTATTAGAAACCAGAAATCCCAAGAGTTTGCCTGCTGGTACACCAAAAACACACTTGGCCAGGTTAAGCATCATCTTGTAGACCCGGAGATTGTCAAACGTCTCCTTCAAATCATCAATCAAGGTCTCCTTCTTCCTGGATTTCACCACAATGTCATCTACATAAGCATGAACATTATGCCTGATCTGATTGTGAAGGCAATTTTGCACACACCGCTGATAAGTCGCCTGGGGAGAGCAAACGGATCAGCCGGACAAACCTTATTTTAGTCTGTGTAGTCCACACACATTCGCCAAGTGACGTTCTTCTTGAGCACCAACACCGGGTTAGCCAACCACTCAGGATGAAAAACTTCAACGATAAACCCGGCTGCTAAGAGCCGGGCCACTTCTTCACCAATGGCCTTCCGTCTTTCCCCGTTAAACCACTGAAGAAATTGCTTGACCGGCTTGAACTTCGGATCAATATTAAGAGTGTGCTCAGCGAGTTCCCTCGGTACACCCGGCATGTCTGAAGGTCTCCATGCAAAGATGTCCCGGTTCTCATGGATGAACTCAATGAGCGCACCTTCCTATTTCGGATCCAGATTAGCACTGATGCTGAACTGCCTAGATGAGTCACCAGGAATGAAGTCAACCATCTTAGTGTCATCTGCCGACTTAAATTTTAACGAAGGATCATGCTCTGTGGTTGGCTTTTTCAAGGATGTCATGTCCGCCAGGTCAACATTATCCTTGTAAAATTTCAGCTCCTCTGTTGCACAAACTAATTCAGCATAAGCGGCATCACCTTCTTCACACTCCAAGGCCACCTTTCGACTCCCATGCACGGTGATGGTGCCCTTGTAACCCAGCATCTTAAGCTGCAAGTAAACATAACAAGGCCTCGCCATTAACTTAGCATAAGCCGGCCGCCCAAACAGAGCATGATAAGGGCTCTTGATCTTGACCACTTCAAAGGTTAAAGTCTAGACCTGGAATCATGCTCATCTCCAAAGGCAACTTCTAAAGATATCTTACTGACTGGGTAGGCTGACTTACCCGGCACCACACCATGGAAAATGGTGTTTGACGGCTTAAGATTTTTGTCAGTCAGCCCCATGCGACGGAAGGTCTCATAATAGAGTATATTAATGCTATTGCCTCCATCCATGAGTACCTTACTAAATTTATATCCCCCAACCTGAGGCGCTACCACCAAAGCCAGTTGACCCGGATTATCAACCCGGGGCAGGTGATCCTGACGGCTCCACACAATAGGCTGTTCTGACCACCGTAAATAACGTGGCACCGCCGACTCAACAGCATTCACTGCCCTCTTATGAAGCTTCTGATCCCGCTTACATAAACTGGTGGTGAAGACGTGGTATTTCCCACTATTCAGTTGCTTCGGGTTGCTCTGATAACCTGACTGTTGCTGCTGCTGATTTCCCTGATTATTCTGCTGGTTGTAATTACCCTGGTTGTCGTGGCCTTGAAACCCAGAATTTCAACCGCCGCCTCCATGACCCGGACCATGAGAGCCGGACCCTGAGCCGCCATGCGGGCCATGGTTGTGCTGGATGGATTCCCTGAAGTGCCTCATTATATTGCAATCCTTCCACAGATGAGTAGCCGGCTTCTGATCCGTTCCGTGTTTTGGACATGGCTGATTCAATATTGCTTCAAGGTCAAACCTTGTCCCTTGAGTCGGCCCCCCCTTACAACGCTGGTTATAATTTCACGTGCCGGTGTTAGCCACAAAATCATCAGCCTTGCGCTTACTGTTGCCGCCCTGATTGGTAGGGTTATGCTGTTGTCCCTTCATGCCGCTACTCTTCTTTCCCTTTCCCGATCTTTCATCCTCAGAGTCACGGTCCTTGGTACCATCAGAGTCGGCATACTTGACAAGAGCCGCCATAAGCTCCCCCATGTCATTGCAATGACGCTTAAGCCACCCAAGTTTCTGCTTAAGTGGAATAAAACGGCAATTTTTATCCAACATTAGAACCACTGAGCCGACGTTAATGTTATCTGAGGAATTATGATAGTCGAGACCCCGCGCACCCAGCTGGTCGTTGACTCGCCCTCGGCTTGAACACAAGAAACCAAGTCCACAATTGACATGGGCTGCTTGCACGTGTCTTTGAAATTCTGGATAAACCGGGCCTTCAGCTCTGCCCATGATCCGATGGAATTGGCCGGCAGCCCCTTCAACCACGTACGAGCCGTCCCTTCTAACATCATGCTGAAATACTTAGCGTATGCAGCCGCACTGACATCCAGCATCTCTATAGCCATCTCATAACTCTCCACCCAAGCCTTAGGGGGCTGGTCCGCTGTGTAATTAGGCACCTTACGAGGGCCTTTGAAGTCCTTGGGCAGACGCTCATTTTGTATAGCCTCCATTAAACACGGCACACCCAAAGCTCTAGAAGTTACGCCTGCCTCAACTGAAGCTGTCGGGTAAACCGGCGCATGCTGATGAGCCGCCAGTTGAGCCGCCAGCTCGGCCTCTCGACGCGTTCTGCCCTGATCCACCAAATCCTGAGCATTGGCACCATTGCACGCCGGGTCATGTCCATGAGGCTGGTTACGGCGCTGCTCAGTACTCGAGACTGCTGGCGAGTCAACGTGCCTACTGTAACTCCGGCTTAGACGAGGGGTTGAATGAATTCGATCATCACTATATGAATAAGCCTGCTGCTGTACCAAAGCCGTTTGAAGAAGCTCCCTGGCCCTGCGGGTTTCAACCACCGTCGGAGTCTCACCCTCGACTGGCAGAGCCGCCAATCATGTAGCTGCAGCAATCATGTTGTCTAAAGGGGTGGCGTAATGACCCGGCGGTGTTACCACATGCTGAGGCAGGTTGTTATTCATATGCGGCGAACCTGTCACGTGCGGCTGAACCGGCGCTCCACCTCCTGGCACTCCAGTCATCTGGTTTATACCTGGCGGGTTACTGGCCCCTGCCCCAGGTGTATTGAAGAGGTTCCTTGACTCGTAGACCAAGGGTAGACGGCTCCGGTGCTTTCTCCTCAAGACTTTGTTTGCAGCGTTCTGATCCACCGTGAGCCGGTATGAATCCGCTTGAATCCGTTGTGCTTGGGCATTCAAAACGGCCCGCTCTACATTCGTCCCAGCGTTCTCCACCGCCAGATCTTCCTTGGCATGTGCTATCTCCTCGCGCAGCTTAGCCACATCTGCCTTATGTTGTTCCTGGTTGTCCGGGGTGATCTTCACTTCCATCAGAGTCGCCAGATCATCCAACAGATCTGTTAAAACTTGAGCCGGCAGGCGTATTGACCCGCCAACACCCGCGGCCGTTACCGCCGTTGAACTAGAAGTCATGGCCGCGACGGCTGTCGAGCCGAGAACCGGCTGGGTTCCAGCCATGAAGATCGCCACCCTGTTCGGCGGCTCATGGGGGTCCGGAATACTGTCGCCATCGGAACAGCCCCCGAGCCGCCCGTCTTGTAGTTGATACATTGAGTTAGTCTCGCCTGTGGACGACTCACCATCAGAGTAGATGGTCATCTCACCGCCAGACACGGAGCCTTCCAATTCGGCCCCATGGATCCATCCAACGAAGGCACGATTCACGGCGGGCTGAACCCGGGCGGGTCGTGCACGCTGAGCCGTCTCGATGATGTCGGTGCAAATGTCCGGCTCAGGGCCCGGTTCGCCGATCTTGCCGATGAAGAGGTGGATTCCGCCGAAGGGGACCCGGTACCCGTACTCCATTGAGCCGGCCTCGGGGCCCCAGCCTGCGTCGTCTATGTAGAGCTTGCCGCGACGACTCTTGGTCATCCGGCCCACAGCGTATCCCTTGAACCCTTTGAAGCTGCCCTTCAAGAACTCAAAACCAACATGCGCTGGCCCCACGGTGGGCGCCAACTATCGTGGAGTTGTCACGGAAGATGTCCTAGTGAAAGGACTTAGTTGTGGAGCTATGGCGGCGAGGTTAGCTTAGAGGGGTTAAACGGGACAAAGGACACGAGGAGTTTATATTGGTTCGGCCCCTTGCGGTGAAGGTAAAGGCCTAATCCAGTTTGAGGTGGTATTACTAGGGTTTCGATTACCAGGGAGCGAATACGCTTTGCCTGGCTTTTGATCTGTTGTTTCTTTCCCTAAGCCGCTGCCGGATCGTCCCCTTATATACATGGGTTGATGCCCTGCGGCCTACAGAGTCCCAGCCAGCTCATACAAACGTGTCCGGCTCAGTGACTTATCTTACATGCCTTACAATACAAGTTACATATACACGGCGATTTACACTTACGGGCCTTAAGCCGCCTTCGGGTTTGGGCCCCTTAACAAGCCTGTCTTATGAACCGCCATCTTCCATATACTCTTGGGCTTCATTTAGATGAACCGCCATTGGGATAACCCGGCCCCTCCTGGGCGGGCCATATCTGATAGTCATATCCCCAACAGGAGCCAAAGAATGTTCTTGAGTATTAACAGCTGAGTTGTCAATTCAACCACACCTGAAAGACTCAATATCTGCAGGAAAGTATTTAGTAGCAAAGTAGTATGGAAGTAACGGTGACAGTGGCAAAAGTAATAGTAGTAGTTTCGTAGCAATCGTAACAGTGGCAAATGGAAAAGTAACTTAGCAAAGATCAATATGTGAAAAGCTCGTGGGCAATGGATTAATGATGGATAATTATGCCGGACGGCATTCATCATGCAACGGTTATAACATAGGGTGACACAGAACTAGCTCCAATTCATCAATATAATGTAGGCATGTATTCCGAATATAGTCATACGTGCTTTTTGAAAAGAACTTGCATGACATCTTTTGTCCTACCCTCCCGTGGTAGCAGGGTCCTATTGGAAACTAAGGGATATTAAGGCCTCCTTTTAATAGAGTACTGGACCAAAGCATTAGCACTTAGTGAATACATGAACTCCTCAAGCGACGGTCCTCATCGGGAGTGGTCTCGACTATTGTCACTCCGGGGTTGCCGGATCATAACACGTAGTAGGTGACTATAACTTGCAATATCGGATCAAGAACACAAATATATTCATGAAAACATAAAGGGTTCAGATATGAGTTCATGGCACTTGGGCCCTAGTGACAAGCATTAAGCATAGCAAAGTCATAGCAACATCAATCTTAGAACATAGTGGATACTAGGGATCAAACCCTAACAAAGCTAACTCGATTACATGGTAAATCTCATCCAACCCATCATGGTCCAGCAAGCCTACGATGGAATTACTCACGCACGGCGGTGAGCATCATGAAATTGGTGATGGAGGATGGTTGATGATGACGATGGCGACGGATTCCCCTCTCCGGAGCCCCAAACGGACTCCAGATCTGCCCTCCCGAGGAAGAACAGGGCTTGGTGGCAGCTCCGTATCGTAAAACGCGATGAATCTTTCTCTCTGATTTTTTTCTCCCCGAACGTAAATATATGGAGTTGGAGTTGAGGTCGGTGGAGGTGCAGGGGGCCCACAAGGTCGGGCGGCGTGCCCCCCACCCTTGTGGTTAGGGTGTGGCCCCCTGGTGCTAATTCTTTCGCCAATATTTTTTATTAATTCCAAAAATAATCTCCGTTGATTTTCAGGTCATTCCGAGAACTTTTTATTCCGCACAAAAATAACACCATGGCAATTCTGCTGAAAACAGCGTCAGTCCAGGTTAGTTCCATTCAAATCATGCAAGTTAGAGTCCAAAACAAGGGCAAAAGAGTTTGGAAAAGTAGATACATTGGAGACGTATCAACTGCCCCAAGCTTAAACCTTTGCTTGTCGTCAAGCAATTTAGTTGATAAACTGAAAGTGATAAAGAAAAAACTTTTACAAAATCTGTTTGGTCTTGTTGTTGCAAATATGTAAAGCCAGCATTCAGGTTTTTAGCAAAGATTATGAACTAACCATATTCACAATAACATTTAGGTCTCACATTTACTCATATCAATGACATAATCAACTAGCAAGCAATAATGATAAATCTCGGATGAAAACACTTTCTCAAAACAATCATGATATAATATAACAAGATGGTATCTCGCTAGCCCTTTCTGAGACCGCAAAACATAAATGCATTGCACCCCTGAAGATCAAGGACTGACTAGACATTGTAATTCATGGTAAAAAAGATCCAGTCATAGTCATAATCAATATAAATTAATAACAATGCATACAAATGACAGTGGTGCTCTCTAACTGGTGCTTTTTATAAGAGGATGATGACTGAGCAATAAAAGTAAATAGATAGGCCCTTCGCAGAGGGAAGCAGGGATTTGCAGAGGTGCCAGAGCTCGAGTTTTGAAATAGAGATTGAATAATATTTTGAGCGGTATACTTTCATTGTCAACGTAACAACTAAGAGATCTCGGTATCTTCCATACTACATACATTATAGGCGGTTTCCAAACAGAATGGTAAAGTTTATACTCCCCCCACGACCAACAAGCACACTCCACGGCTGGTACAAAACAACGGGTACCGTCCAACTAACAACAGTCCTGGGGGAGTTTTGTTTGCAATTATTTTGATTTGATTTGATTTGAGCATGGGACTGGGCATCCCGGTTACCAGCCATTTTCTCATGAATGATGAGAGGAGTCCACTCAACGTGAGAATAACCCACCTAGCATGGAAGATATTGACAGCTCTAGTTGGTACATGAGTTATTCGAGCATACAAAACAGATTATCATTTGAAGGTTTAGAGGTTGGCACATGCAAATTTACTTGGAACGGCAGGTACATACCGCATATAGGAAGGTATAGTGGACTCGTGTGGAACAACTTTGGGGTTTATGGAAGTGGATGCACAAGCGGTATTCCCGCTTAGTACAAGTGAAGGCTAGAAAGAGACTGGGAAGCGACCAACTAGAGAGCGACAACAGTCATAAACATGCATTGAGATTAACCAACATTGAATGTAAGCATGAGTAGGATATAAATCACCACGAACATAAATATCGTGGAGGCTATGTTTATTTTGTTTCAACTACATGCGTGAACATGTGACAAGTCAAGCCACTCGAATCACTCAAAGGAGGATACCATCCCATCATACTACATCACAGCCATTTTAATTTCCATGTTGGCACGCAAGGTAAACCATTATAAGCTCCGAGCTAATTAAGCATGGCATGAGTAACTATAATCTCTAATTGTCATTGCAAACATGTTTCATTCATAATAGGCTGAATCAGGAACGATGAACTAATTATATTTACAAAAACAAGATAGGTCGAGTTCATACCAGCTTTTCCTCATCTCAATCATTTCATCATATATCGTCATTATTGCCTTTCACTTGCATGACCGAATGGCGTGAATAAAAATAATAGTGCATGTGCATTGGACTAAGCTAGAATCTGCAAACATTTATTCGAAGGAGAAGATAAGGTAATATGGGCTCTTTGTTAGATCAACAATAATGCATATGAGCCACTGAACATTTTCATCGTGGTCTTCTCCCCTCGACCCCCAAAGAAAAGAAAAGAATTTCAAAGAAACACACTGAAATATTTTTGGAGTTTTTGTTTTTCTGAAGAAAGAAGAACAAGAATGAGAAAGAAAAAAAACTATTTACACGGGAAAGCTCCCAACAAGCACGATAAATCTTTTTGGGTTTTCTTTTAATATTACTACTACTAAGCATGCATAGAAAGTAAACTAGCTACAGCTAATTTTTTTTTGGTTTTTCTTAAGGTTTTTCAAACACACAAGAAGAAAGCGGAAAAAGAAATAAACTAGCATGGATAATACAATGAAGAAGTATGAGCACCGACAACTGAAATGAGTGTGTGAACATGAATGCAATGTCGGTGAGAAATACGTACTCCCCCAAGCTTAGGCTTTTGGCCTAAGTTGGTCTACGCCCACGGATGGCCTGGTGGATATCCAAAGTTGAAGTTGGGGTCGTACTGTGCTGCGGCAGCTACCGCTTGGCGAGCTGCCTCCTGAAGACGAGCAGCCTCCGCTGTTCTCTCATACTCGTTTGCCTCCTCTCTAGTTATAAAATATCGTCCATTTTCCTGAAAGTTAAAGAAAGCAGGAGCAGGAAGAGTAACAAGGATGGCACGCCGTCTATCAAAGATTAGTCGGTACTGGAGGATCTGATCGTTCCTCTTAAGAAACTAGTGGCGTACCATAGGCTCATAATCCAGAAAAGCATGTGGCAACTCAATATCATAACCTCTAATAGGTACATTCAAATAGTTAGCTAAACGAGTTGCATAAATCCCACCAATAAATCTCCATCTTTAGCATGAAGATGTAGCCTTCTAGCAATAATGGCCCCCAAATTATACCGTTTATCAGCTAACACCGCACACTTGAGGATACTAAGATCTGGGATGCAAACATGGCAAAGCTCATGTTTACCATTAATACATCTACCGATAAAGAGAGCAAAATAATGTATGGCAGGAAAGTGAATGCTCCCTACGGTTGCTTGTGTGATATTTCTAGTTTCTCCAACAGTGATGCTAGCAAAGAAATCATTATATTCAGATTTATGGGGCTCAGTAAGACTACCCCATTGCGGAATTTTGCATGTATCAAAAAAATCTTCTAGGTACATGGTATAAGATTCATCATAAAGATCAAACAGGACAGTATGAGTATTGTGCTTGGATGAAAACTCAAACCTCTACACGAAGGAATCGGTGAGATAATAATATTGTAATTAAGCACTTGTCAGATAGGAAATCCTCGAGGCTGGAATTTTGTACGTATGCATAGAATTCATCCCTGAAACCTGCATGATCCATAAATTCATCCGACGGCCATTTACACGGCTTCACTTAAGCTTCCATTGGTAGTTCATGGTCTGGTTCGCGTATTGCATGCCTCGGTGCTTCCTTCCTTGAGGAACCACCTTGGTACATTCTCCTAGACATTTTTCTTTCTTTGAAAAAATTCTGAAATTTTTAGTGACTCAAAATAAAAGTGAACCAAACTCAATAAAAGTGATAGCAACTACTCCTACAAGTGCCTATAAGCTATATCATGCATCAAAAAAACTTTGGACCATATAAATTTGACATGCAAGCTCAAGAACATGGTCACCACAGCAGCAAAAATTTGCAATGAATAAAGCACTAGAACAAAAACTAATTGGACCATTGGAGGAGTCACATACCGAAGAACAATCCCCCAAAGCAGTTTTGTGAATGGAGCTTTAACCAAGGAGATCGAAAATGGCAGCAAGATGAGCAAGAACACGAGTTTGAGCTATGGAGTGATTTTTTCTGAGGAAGAAGGAGAGGATGGGTGCTGGAATAAGTGGAGGGGACCACGTGGGGCCCACAAGGTCAGGGGCGCGCCCCAGGGGGTGGGCGTGCCCTCGACCCTTGTGGCCAGCTGGTGAGGCCCCCTGGTGTGTTCTTTGCACCAGAAATTCTAAAATGTTCTATAAAAAATCATATCCAATTTTCACGGCATTTGGAGAACTTTTATTTTCGAGACATTTTTTATTGTATGGATAATTCAGAAAACAGATAGAAAATACTATTTTTGCTTTATTTAAACTAAATAACAGAAAGTAAAAGATGGGTATAGAGAGTTGTGCCTTCTAAATTCATCCATCTCATGCTCATCAAAAGGAATCCATTAACAAGGTTGATCAAGTCTTATTAACAAACTTCTTCTGAATGACATGAAACCGGAGAATTTTCGAATAACACTAGGTTACCTCAAAGGGGATATGCATGTCCCCAACAATAAGAATATCATATTTCCTTTTGGCAGTAGGAAGAGGAAATTCAAAACCTCCCATAGTAATAGTTGAAAATTTTCCAATAGAATTGATACTATGAACTTGAGGTTGTTTCTTCGGAAAGTGCACCGTATGCTCATTACCATTAACATGAAAAGTGACATTGCCTTTGTTGCAATCAATAACAGCCCCTGCAGTATTCAAAAAGGGTCTACCCAGGATAATCGACATACTATCGTCCTCGGGAATATCAAGAATAAAAAAGTCCGTTAAGATAGTAACGTTTGCAACCACAACAGGCACATCCTCACAAATACTGATGGGTATAGCAGTTGATTTATCAGCCGTTTGCAAAGAGATTTCAGTAGGTGTCAACTTATTCAAATTAAGTCTACGATACAAAGAGAAAGGCATAACGCTAACACCGGCTCCAAGATCACATAAAGCAGTTTTAACATAGTTTCTTTTAATGGAGCATGGTATAGTTGGTACCCCTGGATCTCCAAGTTTCTTTGGTATTCCACCCTTAAAGGTATAATTAGCAAGCATGGTGGAAATTTTAGCTTCCGGTATCTTTCTTTTATTTGTAACAATATATTTCATATATTTAGCATAAGGAGGCATTTTAAGCATATCAGTTAAACGCATACGCAAAAGATAGCTCTAATCATTTCAGCAAAGCGCTCAAAATCCTCATCATCCTTTTTCTTGGATGGCTTAGGAGGAAATGGCATGGGTTTCTGAACCCATGGTTCTCTTTCTTTACCATGTTTCCTAGCAATAAAGTCTTTCTTATCATAACGTTGATTCTTTGGTTGTGGGTTATCAAGATCAACAGCAGGTTCAATCTCTACATCATTATCGTTACTAGGTTGAGCATCAACATGAACATCATTATTAACATTATCACTAGGTTCATGTTCATCATCAGATTGTGTCTCAGCATCAGAAATAGAAATATCATTGGGATTCTCAGGTGTGTCTATAGCAGGTTCACTAGCATGCAAAGTCCTATCAGTTTTCTTTTTCTTTTTATTACGAGGACTAGGTGTATCTGTATTAGTTCTCTGAGAATCCTACTCAACTCTCTTAGGATGGCCCTCAGGATACAAAGTTCCTAGGTCATTTTACCACCTCTAGTCATAACCCTGACAGCATTATCATTATTCTTATTATTCAACTCATTAAGCAATTCATCCTGGGCCTTAAGCACTTGTTCTACTTGAGTTGTAACCATGGAAGCATGTTTACTAATAAGCTTAAGATCATTAACAGTACTATTCATATAATTACTCAGGTGATCAAGCATGTAAGCATTACGTTTCAATTGTCTGCTAACATAAGCGTTGAAGTTTTCTTGTTTAACAATAAAATTATCAAACTCATCAAAGCATTGACTTGCAGACTTATTATGAGGAATATCACCTTCATCAAATCTATGGAGAGAGTTTACCTCTACTACCTGTGTCGGGTTATCAAGACCATGTATTTCTTCAATAGGTGGTAGATTCTTAATATCTTCAGCTTTAATACCTTTTTCTTTCATAAGTTTCTTTGCCTCTTGCATATCTTCAGGACTGAGAAATAGAATACCCCTTTTCTTCGGAGTTGGCTTCGGAGTTAGTTCAAGAAGTGTCCAATCATTTTCATTACTCAATATATTATTCAATAGCAATTCAGCTTGCTCAATAGTTCTTTCCCTGAAAACACAACCAGAACAACTATCCATGTGGTCTCTGGAAGCATCAGTTAGTCCATTATAAAAGATATCAAGTATTTCATTTTTCTTGAGAGGATGGTCAGGCAAAGCATTAAGTAATTGGAGAAGCCTCCCCCAAGCTTGTGGGAGACTCTCTTCTTCAATTTGCACAAAATTATATATTTCCCTTAAAGCAGCTTGTTTCTTATGAGCGGGGAAATATTTTTCAGAGAAGTAATATATCATATCCTGGGGACTACGCACACAACCAGAAGCAAGAGAATTAAACCATATCTTAGCATCACTGTGACGCCCCCGATTTGATCGTACACTAATCATGCACGCAATGTGTACGACCAAGATCAGGGACTCACGGGAAGATATCACAACACAACTCTAAAACATAAATAAGTCATACAAGCATCATAATACAAGCCAGGGGCCTCGAGGGCTCGAATACAAGTGCTCGATCATAGACGAGTCAGCGGAAGCAACAATATCTGAGTACAGACATAAGTTAAACAAGTTTTGCCTTAAGAAGGCTAGCACAAAAGTAGCAACGATCGAAGAGGCAAGGCCTCCTGCCTGGGACCTCCTAACTACTCCTGGTCGTCGTCAGCGGCCTGCACGTAGTAGTAGGCACCTCCAGTGCCGTAGGTGTCATCGTCGACGGTGGCGTCTGGCTCCTGAACTCCGACATCTGATTGCGACAATCCGGTATAGAAAGGGGAAAAGAGGGAGAAAAGCAACCGTGAGTACTCATCCAAAGTACTCGCAAGCAAGGAGCTACACTACATATGCATGGGTATATGTGTAAAGAGGCATATCAGTGGACTGAACTGCAGAATGCCGGAATAAGAGGGGGATAGCTAGTCCTGTCGAAGACTACGCTTCTGGACATCTCCATCTTGCAGCATGTAGAAGAGAGTAGATTGAAGTCCTCCAAGTAGCATCGCATAGCATAATCCTACCCGGTAATCCCCTCCTCGTCGCCCTGTTAGAGAGCGATCACCGGGTTGTATCTGGCACTTGGAAGGGTGTATTTTATTCAGTATCCAGTTCTAGTTGTCATAAGCTCAAGGTACAACTCGGGTCGTCCTTTTACCGAGGGACACGGCTATTCGAATAGATAAACTTCCCTGCAGGGGTGCACCACATAACCCAACACGCTCGATCCCAATTGGCCGGACACACTTTTCTGGGTCATGCCCGGCCTCGTAAGATCAACATGTCACAGCCCCACCTAGGCTCAACAGAGAGGTCAGCACGCCGGTCTAAACCTATGCGCGCAGGGGTCTGGGCCCATCGCCCTATGCACACCTGCACGTTGCGAACGCGGCCGCGAGCAGACCTAGCAACCCACACGATCACGGCGGTTACGTCAAAGCGGTCCAACACGGCGCGCGCCACTCAGTCGCTGACGTCAAAAGAGCTTCGGCTGATACCACGACGTCGGGATACCCATAACTACTCCCACGTAGATGGTTAGTGAGTATAGACCAAATGGCCAGACTCAGATCAAATACCAAGATCTCGTTAAGCGTGTTAAGTATCCGCGAACGCCGACCAGGGCCAGGCCCACCTCTCACCTAGGCGGTCTCAACCTGCCCTGTCGCTCCGCCACAAAGATCCACTTGCGGGTACTCCTACGAGCCGACCCGACTTTAGTCATCACATGTGTCATGTATATAGTATATAAGTATATGCCCGTGATCACCGCCCAGGTGATCACGGCCCGATAGTATAGCACAGCAGACGGACAAGAATGTAGGGCCACTGATGGAAATCTAGCATCCTATACTAAGCATGTAGGATTGCAGGTAAAGGTAGTAACAATAGTAGCAAGGATAGGCTATGCATCAGAATAGGATATCGAAAAGCAGTAACATGCTACACTACTCTAATGCAAGCAGTAGAGATTAGAGTAGGCGATATCTGGTGATCAAAGGGGGGGCTTGCCTGGTTGCTCTGGCAAGTAGGAGGTGTCGTCGACTCCGTAGTCAAACTGGGCAGCATCAGTGTCGGTCTCGTAGTCTACCGAAGAGAAGAGGGGGAAGAAACAGTAAATACAATGCAAACATAAGCATGACGATGCGTGACATGACAATGAGCGGTGCTAGAGGTGCCCTAACGCGACAGTAGGTGGTACCGGTGAAGGGGGGGAACATCCGGGAGGTATTCCCGATGTTTCACGTTTTCGGACAGACGGACCGGAGGGGGAAAGTTGCTAGTTCGATAGGTTAGGGAGGTGTGGTGGACGAACGGACTGCGTATTCGGATTCGTCTCGTCGTTCTGAGCAACTTTCATATAGAAAACATTTTCATCCGAGTTACGGTTTAAAAGATATGAATTTTCAAAGTTTATTTGAATTTCTGGAATTATTTAATTAACAGAAAAAGGGATATGACGTCAGCATGACGTAGGAGTGACGTCAGCGGTTAACAGTCCGGGTTGACTGGTCAAACTGACAAGGGGGACCCACCTGTCATAGACAGTGGGTTAACAGAGGATTAACTAATTAGTTTTTTAGCTAATTAACTACTGGGCCCACCTGTCAGTGAGAGATTAATTAAACTAATTATTTTTATTTATAAAACATTTTTTTCTTTTCTTTTTAATTTTTGCGGCGGGGCCCGCATGTCAGTGACTGGGCCTGCCCAGTCAGCAGTTGACTGGGTCAACCCAGTCAACTGGGACCCGTGGGGGCCACTGGCAGTGACCCAGGGGGTGGCCCCAGGTGAGCCACGTCGGCGGCCGGCGCCGGAGCAACGCCGGCGACCAGACGCACGGCGGCGCGGCTCGGGAGGGGTACGGGTTTCACGTACAGGGGGTCTCCGGAGGCGTGGCTGGGCGCGTTCGACGCGGCTCGACATCGCGCGTCCAACGGCGGTGGTCAGAGGGGCTGGAACGGACGGGGTCGACCGCTACGGGCTCGCCGGCGGTGAGGAGCTACGGGTGCCCGACGGAAGCTACGCTAGAGCGCGCGAACGGCCGAACTAGCTAGCTAGGCGGGTGCGGCATGGTGCGGTCGGGCTAGCGGGCCAACGCCCGTGACCATTTGGTCACCGGAGACACGCCGGCGGCGAGCTCCGCGGCGTGGCGTTCGGGCGCGCGCGGGGAAGAATCTAGGGAGCGCGGGCGAGGTAGCGGAGAGGGGGAGGAGGTAGAGGAGCTCACAGCGGAGCCGTAGGGAGTGGCAGCGAGCTCGGGGAGGGCGCGGGGTAGCCGGAGTCGGCGACGATCGACGGCGGCCGTGCGGGGAAGACGAGCTCGGGGAGGTCGATGTAGTGGCGCTCGGCTCGTTCCCGATGGCGCAGTCGGCGTAGTCGACGGCGGGGAGTCGTTCGGGCACGTCGTCGGGGCGATCTGGGCACGGTGGCCGCGGGAACTACGGTGAACGGCGGCGAGCGCGCTCGGGCAGAGGGGAACGGAGGGGAGAGGGAGGGGGATCTGGCGGGGGAGAAGGCGCAGAGGCCGAGGAAGAGCGGGGGCGAGTGGGAGAGAGGCCCGAGGGAGCGGGGGGCCGCTGGCGCCCTTATCCTCTCGCGGGGTTCACCGCCGGCGAGGGGGTTCGGCGGCGACGCTCCCCTGTTCCGACCCGGTCGGGGGAACAGGAAGGGGACGCGGGGGAAGGTGGGCTGGGCCGGGGCGCGGGTGGCGGCCCAGCTTGGGCCGGGGGGGGGGGGGGGGTTTGGGCCGCGGGTCCAGTGGGGGGGAGGCCTGCTCTTTTTTTCTTTTGACTGTTTTGTTTTCTGTTTTCTCTTATTTGTTTATTTTCTTTTCTGTTTTATTTCTTTTAAAAGTAATTAGGTATTTTATAAAAATGTGTTTCCTCCACCATAATTACCAGTGTATTATTTAGCACCCACTGAACATTTTTGTTTGAATTTTTGAGAACTTTTATTTTCCACTTTTAAATTTAATTGAAGTTTGAACTAGGAGTTTGGTTGTGGTTCAAATGTGATCAAGCCCTGTTTAGCAACATGATTAGCTTAATCACAGGGGGTTACTATAGCATGATTCTCAGAGTGTTACAAATCTCCTCCACTACAAGAAATCTCGTCCCGAGATTTAGGAGGTAGAAGGAAACAGTGCGGGGTATTCTTCGCGCAGACGATCCTCTCGTTCCCAAGTGGCCTCATCTTCAGAATGGTGCGACCACTGGACTTTGAGAAACTTGATCGCCTTCTGACGTGTGCGGCGTTCAGCTTGGTCGAGAATGCGGACCGGATGCTCCTTATAGGAGAGGTCTTGCTGCAATTCGAGCACTTCGTGATCCACAGCTCGGATTGGATCCTTGAAGCAACGGCGGAGCTGTGACACATGGAACACATCGTGAACCTGAGAAAGGTTCGGCGGTAGTTCCAGTTGGTATGCCACTTTTCCACGCCTTTCGAGAATAGTGAATGGGCCAATATAGCGAGGAGCTAGTTTGCCCTTGATCCCGAAGCGGTGAGCACCCTTCATAGGTGTGACTCGAAGATAAGCCTTTTCGCCAGGTTGATAGACCATGTCTTTATGATGACGGTCATACTGACTCTTCTGACGTGACTGGGCAGTCTTGAGATTCTCGCGAATAATGCGGACTTGTTCTTCGGCATCTTGGATAATATCCGGACCGAAGAGTGGACGTTCCCCAGTTTCTGACCAGTTCAGGGGGGTTCGGCACTTTCGTCCATATAACACTTCGAAGGGGGCCATCTTCAGACTAGCTTGATAGCTATTATTATAAGAGAACTCAGCATACGGGAGAGATTCCTCCCATTTCTTGCCGAAGGAAATAACGCAAGCTCGAAGCATGTCTTTGAGAACTTGATTGACGCGTTCAACTTGTCCTTGCGATTGAGGATGAAACGCAGTACTGAATGACAGATGAGTTCCCATTGCTTCTTGGAAACTTGCCCAGAATCTTGAAGTGAATAAGCTGCCATGGTCTGAGCTGATAACCAATGGAATACCGTGGAGTGAAACAATCCTGGACATATAGAGCGTTGCCAACTGGCTAGCAGTGCTCGTTTCTTTGACCGCCAGAAAATGTGCAACTTTGGAAAGCCGGTCAATGACGACAAGAATAGCATCATTACCTTTCTGCGATTTGGGAAATCCAGTGACGAAGTCCATCTCAACATGGTCCCATTTCCATTCAGGAATAGAGATAGGTTGCAGAGTTCCAGCAGGCCTTTGATGTTCTGCTTTGATACGACGGCAAACGTCACACTCAGCAACATAACGAGCAATGTCTTGCTTCATATTAGTCCACCAGAATCTTTGACGGATGTCTTGGTACATCTTTGTACTACCCGGATGGATACTTAGAGGCGTATCATGAGCTTCTTTCATAACTTCCTGTGTCATATCCAGGTTTTTCTCTGCACATGGCACCACTAGGCGGCCCTTGAAGTATAGGGCGCCATCTTCAGAAATGGTGAAGAATGAGGGCTTTCCTTCTGCGAGGTAGCGCTTAATCTTGTGGGCTTCAGAGTCATACCCCTGTATTCTCTTGATGGAGTCCAGGAGATCTGGTTCGACGACCAGGGTATTGAGGGAACCCTGGGGAACAACACGGAGGTTCACCTTGCCAAATTGTTTAGGAGGGGGAGCGAGTGCACCCGGAGGAACAATATGGAGGTTCAGCTTCCTGAATTCTTCAACAAGCGAGGGCTGAACTTTATGAACCTGGAGGTGGTTGCAGTAAGACTTGCGGCTCAAGGCATCAGCCATTACATTAGCCTTGCCTGGAGTATAGGAAATACCCAAGTCAAAGTCTGCAACAAGCTCCATCCATCTCTGCTGACGGAGGTTCAGATCTGGTTGAGTAAACAGATACTTCAGACTTTGGTGGTCGGTGAAGATCTCGCAACGATTACCGAGAAGGTAATGTCGCCACTGCTTCAGCGCATGAATGACAGCAGCAAGTTCGAGGTCGTGAACTGGGTAGTTCTCTTCGTGAGGGCGCAATTGTCGAGAGGCATAAGCAATCACTTTGCGGTCTTGCATTAGGACACAGCCTAACCCTTGACGGGAAGCGTCGCAGTAAATGACGAAGTCCTTCTTAGTATCAGGTGGAGCTAGAACTGGGGCAGAAGTCAACTTGTCTTTGAGTGCCTGGAAACTTTCCTGACATTTGTCTGTCCATTGGAACTTGACACCCTTATGCAACAGGTTAGTCAGAGGCCTGCCGATCTTAGAGAAGTTCTCGACGAATCGACGGCAATAGCTGGCGAGACCGAGAAAACTTCTGACTTGCTTAACGTTCTTGGGAGGAGTCCAATCAAGAATAGCCTGAACTCGCTCGGGGTTGACGGCAATACCATCCTTAGAGATGACATGCCCCAGATAGGTTACTTCCGGTAGCCAGAATTCACATTTAGAGAACTTGGCATATAGTTGATGTTCTCGTAGTTTTTCCAGCACAAGTCGAAGATGTTCAGCATGTTCTTCTTCGTTCTTGGAAAATATCAGGATATCATCCAGATAAACCACGACGAACTTGTCGAGGTAATCCATGAATATGTAGTTCATCAGACGAGAGAAGGTGGCTGGAGCATTGGTTAAACCGAAAGACATGACGGTGTACTCATATGAACCATAGCGAGTCACGAAGGCGGTCTTTGGGATATCCTCTTCGCGAACACGGATCTGGTGGTAGCCCAACCTCAAGTCGAGCTTAGAGAACACTGACGAACCCGCCAGTTGATCATACAGATCATTGATCCGAGGAAGAGGGTATTTATTCTGAATGGTAGCTTGGTTTATAGGACGGTAGTCTTGAACTAACCGGTTTGTCCCATCCTTCTTCTTAACAAAGAGAGAAGGTGCTCCCCAAGGAGAGCAACTTGGGCGAATGAATCCTTTGCGAAGAGACTTGTCGATTTCCTCCTTAAGCTCAAGGAGTTCATGCGGCGGCATTTTGTAGGGTCGCTTGGCTATAGGAGTGGTGCCTGGTTTCAAGTCGATGATGAATTCGACAGCTCTAGCAGGGGGAATCCCTGGAAGTTCTTCAGGGAAGACGTCGAGGAATTCACGCACGACGGGAATGTTTTCAATGCCCTCGAGTGGTGCAGCGTTCAATGCATTCAATGCATAGAGCCTTGCCTCGGCATTTTGCACCAGATGGGCTTGGTAAGTAACTATCTCATCTGAAGGGTGTAGCAGATGGACGGTCTTAGTGGTGCAAACGATTGAAGCAGTATGCGCTTTTAACCAATTCATTCCCAGAATGAGATCAATGCTACAGGACTTCAGTACGATGGGAGAGACAAGAAATTCCAGTCCTTCAATTTCAACAGTAACATCGCGACTAACCATAGAGGTTTGACATTGGCCCGCAGGGGTGTGTACCACTAGCGGAGTGTTTATCTCTTCGTAATGAATGCCATGCAGGAATGCAAATTCTGCTGATATGAATGAATGGGATGCTCCTGTATCAAATAAAACGGATGCTGGTACTGAATTTACGAGGAGTGTACCCATCACAGTAGCAGGCTGGTCTTGAGCTTCGCTGAGATCAACGTGGTTGGCATGAGCACGACCATAAGACTTAGCATTGTTGTCGCGGGGCTGGTGGTTACCACGGCCAGCTGCTGGAAGGGCCAGTTGATTCTGGTTCTGATAGCAGTTCCTAGCAAAGTGACCCGGTTGACCACACTTGAAGCACAGACCATTATCGGGAGTGGGAACAGGAGCCCCAGGTGGGGGAGCTGGTAGCTTTGACTGCTTAGATGGTGGAGGAGGCAGACGCGGTGCAGCATAAGATTTCCTGGGAGCAGGTGCATTCGGACGATACATGCTGTTCGGGATCCATATCTTACGCTTCTGGGAGGGCGAGCCCGAAGATGAGCCCGTGTCACGGTTGCGCCTCTGAGAGCTCTGGTATTCCTGCAGACCAGTCTCGACATTGATGGCCTTGTTCACCAAGGTGGCGAAATCAGCAAAGTCATGCACTAGAAGTGCGAGCTTGATGTCAGCTTGAAGGCCATCACGGAACTTCTCCTGTCTACGTGCATCAGTTGCAATGTCTTCTTCAGCATAGCGGGACAAGTCCAGAAACTCCCGCTGATAAGCTTCGACAGTTTTGTTGCCTTGGGTGAGGTTGCGGAACTCACGCTTCTTCCGGTCCATGACTCCTTGAGGAATGAAGCGGGCACGGAAAGCTGCTTGGAAGTCTGGCCATGTGATGATTGTTCCAGCTGGCAGAGTACGCATGTGGCTGTCCCACCATTGAGCTGCGGGTCCCTTCAAGAAGAAGGAAGCAAAATTGACATAGCTGGCAGGGGCTACATCAGCAGACTCCAACTCATAGGTGATGTCACGGAGCCAGTCATCAGCATCCAGAGGCTGAGTTGAGCTGCGGTAGATGGTTGGGTTGAGGCGTATGAAATCTTGAAGAGTCACTTGGGCTGGCTGCTGGTTCATATTGGGGCGAGGAAACTGAGCCATCATATTTTCCATGAATTGGCGGTTCAGTTCAAACTGTTGGATCATACCAGCCATGTACTCAGGTGGTGGTGGGGCATCGCCACCACGACCACGACCACCTGGTCTAACCATCCTGCTAATATATAACAGGGGTAGTTCAGCATTGAGAAAATTTGCAATGACAAGAATCATTCATGATGAAACATGCACAATGAATGGAGCACGATAGCTACTACATAGTAGTCGGCATAACTTACAAAAGGGGCCATGCATAGAGTTCAGTACATAGAGTTCAGTACATAGACTAAAACATCATAGGCGGCACACAGGCTCGCGGCGACTGCAACTAATACTACAAGCAAGCCTACATCAGTCCCAAGAGGTACTGTGGAGGTAATCGTAGCCCGACAGCTGGTAGTGAGGTAACGGATAATCCTCCACGTCAGCAGACTGGGGGCCGCGGATACTCAGGTGTAGAGCCCGGTGCTCAGGTGGCAGAAAAGGACCAAGTGCGGGAGAGTAGCCTCCCACCTCTGGCCAACCAACACCGTGGGGCATCACGGTCCTGGCTGGGTAGATCGCAGTACGCGGTACCTGTCCAGACCGGACAAAGGGGTGCAGCAGCGTCAGAGCACGGTAAAGGTGCTGACGGGTGGTGTACATCTCGTGGCGAAGAGCTCGGTTAGCTCGATCCAGCCCATCAGCATGCAGAACCAGGTGCTGATGGTAGAAGGGCTCTCGGGTGACAGTGGAGTAGGCAGCAGTATAGTATCCCTCCGCACCAACATCAGATGCGATAGCAATGTGCCTGAAAGGGGAGGTGTCCAACTCCTGATACTCTCCACGAAGACGTGTCAGAGCAGCATAGGCAGCATCGTGGACAGCCATATCGATGGTCACACCAACTCCATGTGCGGTGTGCAGCACAGTAGTGGAGTCATACTCCCGAGGGTAGAGGTGGACGATGGCACGGTACTGCTCCTGGTTAAAGTCCTGATACTCCTCGTATACGGTGTACTCAGGGTGCCAACGATAACCCAGATAGGTCATCATCTCAGCTAGCACCGTAGGTGATCCCGAGGCACCAATGGCCATCGTGTGGCGAACAACCTGCCTCGTGGGTTCCATCTGAAAGCAAAGACGTTTCAAAGGAGTCAAATGACAGTGTGTGAATTGGTCAAAATACTATTCTAAGAAACAACTAAGGCTTATCCATCTTTGGGGTGAACGCGGTCACGGGATCCTAGTGTTAGAGTTAGTAAATTCGATTAACCCGAGTAGAAGAGATTTCAGAGTCCCAGAGTAAAGGTCGAGGAGTAAAAGATCCTAGTACCACCCAATGGCGACGTGGGCCCATAACCCACAGGTCCCAGGATCGAAACCTGGCTCTGATACCACCTTGTGACGCCCCCGATTTGATCGTACACTAATCATGCACGCAATGTGTACGACCAAGATCAGGGACTCACGGGAAGATATCACAACACAACTCTAAAACATAAATAAGTCATACAAGCATCATAATACAAGCCAGGGGCCTCGAGGGCTCGAATACAAGTGCTCGATCATAGACGAGTCAGCGGAAGCAACAATATCTGAGTACAGACATAAGTTAAACAAGTTTTGCCTTAAGAAGGCTAGCACAAAAGTAGCAACGATCGAAGAGGCAAGGCCTCCTGCCTGGGACCTCCTAACTACTCCTGGTCGTCGTCAGCGGCCTGCACGTAGTAGTAGGCACCTCCAGTGCCGTAGGTGTCGTCGGAGTCGTCGACGGTGGCGTCTGGCTCCTGAACTCCGACATCTGATTGCGACAATCCGGTATAGAAAGGGGAAAAGAGGGAGAAAAGCAACCGTGAGTACTCATCCAAAGTACTCGCAAGCAAGGAGCTACACTACATATGCATGGGTATATGTGTAAAGAGGCATATCAGTGGACTGAACTGCAGAATGCCGGAATAAGAGGGGGATAGCTAGTCCTGTCGAAGACTACGCTTCTGGACATCTCCATCTTGCAGCATGTAGAAGAGAGTAGATTGAAGTCCTCCAAGTAGCATCGCATAGCATAATCCTACCCGGTAATCCCCTCCTCATCGCCCTGTTAGAGAGCGATCACCGGGTTGTATCTGGCACTTGGAAGGGTGTATTTTATTCAGTATCCAGTTCTAGTTGTCATAAGCTCAAGGTACAACTCCGGGTCGTCCTTTTACCGAGGGACACGGCTATTCGAATAGATAAACTTCCCTGCAGGGGTGCACCACATAACCCAACACGCTCGATCCCAATTGGCCGGACACACTTTTCTGGGTCATGCCCGGCCTCGTAAGATCAACACGTCACAGCCCCACCTAGGCTCAACAGAGAGGTCAGCACGCCGTTCTAAACCTATGCGCGCAGGGGTCTGGGCCCATCGCCCTATGCACACCTGCACGTTGCGAACGCGGCCGCGAGCAGACCTAGCAACCCACACGATCACGGCGGTTACGTCAAAGCGGTCCAACACGGCGCGCGCCACTCAGTCGCTGATGTCAAAAGAGCTTCGGCTGATACCACGACGTCGGGATACCCATAACTACTCCCATGTAGATGGTTAGTGCGTATAGACCAAATGGCCAGACTCAGATCAAATACCAAGATCTCGTTAAGCGTGTTAAGTATCCGCGAACGCCGACCAGGGCCAGGCCCACCTCTCACCTAGGCGGTCTCGACCTGCCCTGTCGCTCCGCCACAAAGATCCACTTGCGGGTACTCCTACGAGCCGACCCGACTTTAGTCATCACATGTGTCATGTATATAGTATATAAGTATATGCCCGTGATCACCGCCCAGGTGATCACGGCCTGATAGTATAGCACAGCAGACGGACAAGAATGTAGGGCCACTGATGGAAATCTAGCATCCTATACTAAGCATGTAGGATTGCAGGTAAAGGTAGTAACAATAGTAGCAAGGATAGGCTATGCATCAGAATAGGATATCGAAAAGCAGTAACATGCTACACTACTCTAATGCAAGCAGTAGAGATTAGAGTAGGCGATATCTGGTGATCAAAGGGGGGGGGCTTGCCTGGTTGCTCTGGCAAGTAGGAGGGGTCGTCGACTCCGTAGTCAAACTGGGCAGCAGCAGTGTCGGTCTCGTAGTCTACCGGAGAGAAGAGGGGGAAGAAACAGTAAATACAATGCAAACATAAGCATGACGATGCGTGACATGACAATGAGCGGTGCTAGGGGTGCCCTAACGCGACAGTAGGTGGTACCGGTGAAGGGGGGGAACATCCGGGAGGTATTCCCGATGTTTCACGTTTTCGGACAGACGGACCGGAGGGGGAAAGTTGCTAGTTCGATAGGTTAGGGAGGTGTGGTGGACGAACGGACTGCGTATTCGGATTCGTCTCGTCGTTCTGAGCAACTTTCATATAGAAAACATTTTCATCCGAGTTACGGTTTAAAAGATATGAATTTTCAAAGTTTATTTGAATTTCTGGAATTATTTAATTAACAGAAAAAGGGATATGACGTCAGCATGACGTAGGAGTGACGTCAGCGGTTAACAGTCCGGGTTGACTGGTCAAACTGACAAGGGGGACCCACCTGTCATAGACAGTGGGTTAACAGAGGATTAACTAATTAGTTTTTAGCTAATTAACTACTGGGCCCACCTGTCAGTGAGAGATTAATTAAACTAATTATTTTTATTTATAAAACATTTTCTTTTTCTTTTCTTTTTAATTTTTGCGGCGGGGCCCGCATGTCAGTGACTGGGCCTGCCCAGTCAGCAGTTGACTGGGTCAACCCAGTCAACTGGGACCCGTGGGGGCCACTGGCAGTGACCCAGGGGGTGGCCCCAGGTGAGCCACGTCGGCGGCCGGCGCCGGAGCAACGCCGGCGACCAGACGCACGGCGGCGCGGCTCGGGAGGGGTACGGGTTTCACGTACAGGGGGTCTCCGGAGGCGTGGCTGGGCGCGTTCGACGCGGCTCGACGTCGCGCGTCCAACGGCGGTGGTCGGAGGGGCTGGAACGGACGGGGTCGACCGCTACGGGCTCGCCGGCGGCGAGGAGCTACGGGTGCCCGACGGAAGCTACGCTAGAGCGCGCGAACGGCCGAACTAGCTAGCTAGGCGGGTGCGGCATGGTGCGGTCGGGCTAGCGGGCCAACGCCCGTGACCATTTGGTCACCGGAGACACGCCGGCGGCGAGCTCCGCGGCGTGGCGTTCGGGCGCGCGCGGGGAAGAAGCTAGGGAGCGCGGGCGAGCTAGCGGAGAGGGGGAGGAGGTAGAGGAGCTCACAGCGGAGCCGTAGGGAGTGGCAGCGAGCTCGGGGAGGGCGCGGGGTAGCCGGAGTCGGCGACGATCGACGGCGGCCGTGCGGGGAAGACGAGCTCGGGGAGGTCGATGTAGTGGCGCTCGGCTCGTTCCCGATGGCGCAGTCGGCGTAGTCGACGGCGGGGAGTCGTTCGGGCACGTCGTCGGGGCGATCTGGGCACGGTGGCCGCGGGAACTACGGTGAATGGCGGCGAGCGCGCTCGGGCAGAGGGGAACGGAGGGGAGAGGGAGGGGGATCTGGCGGGGGAGAAGGCGCAGAGGCCGAGGAAGAGCGGGGGCGAGTGGGAGAGAGGCCCGAGGGAGCGGGGGGCCGCTGGCGCCCTTATCCTCTCGCGGGGTTCACCGCCGGCGAGGGGGTTCGGCGGCGACGCTCCCCTGTTCCGACCCGGTCGGGGGAACAGGAAGGGGACGCGGGGGAAGGTGGGCTGGGCCGGGGCGCGGGTGGCGGCCCAGCTTGGGCCGGGGGGGGGGGGTTTGGGCCGCGGGTCCAGTGGGGGGGGAGGCCTGCTCTTTTTTTCTTTTGACTGTTTTGTTTTCTGTTTTCTCTTATTTGTTTATTTTCTTTTCTGTTTTATTTCTTTTAAAAGTAATTAGGTATTTTATAAAAATGTGTTTCCTCCACCATAATTACCAGTGTATTATTTAGCACCCACTGAACATTTTTGTTTGAATTTTTGAGAACTTTTATTTTCCACTTTTAAATTTAATTGAAGTTTGAACTAGGAGTTTGACAAGGTTGTGGTTCAAATGTGATCAAGCCCTGTTTAGCAACATGATTAGCTTAATCACAGGGGGTTACTATAGCATGATTCTCAGAGTGTTACAATCACCCTTTAATGAGAAAGGAAATAATTTAAGAATAGCGAATTTTTTCATTGTGAGCAAATAGGGTGGCTATATCATTCAATGCCACAACTATTTCAGATTCATAACCATGAAAAGGATCAGATTCAACCAAAGTAATTAACTCAGGATCGACAGAGAATTCATAATCCTTATCAGTAACAAAGATAGGTGAAGTAGCAAAAGCGGGATCATATTTCATTCTAGCGTTCAAGGATTTTTTTTCTTTCAGCTTAACTAACAATTTCTTAAGATCCTCTCTATCATTGGAAGCAAAGAAGTCTCTAGCAGTTTCTTCATCCATAACATAACCCTCAGGAACAACATGCAAATCATATCTAGGGGGAGAATCATAATCATAATCTTCAATAATATCATCAGTTTCAGTAATTTCATTATCTCTAACCCTAGCAAGTTGTTCATCAAGAAATTCACCTAGTGGCACAGTATTATCAAGCACAGAAGTAGTATCATAAGCATCATTCATAGTAGAAGTGGCATCATCAATAATATGCGACATATGAGAATCAATAGCAGGTGTAGGTGTCGCAAGTTTACTCAAAACAGAAGGAGAATCAAGTGCAGAGCTAGATGGCAGTTCCTTACCTCCCCTCGTAGTTGAGGGAAAAATCTTGGTTCTTTGATCTTTCAGATTCCTCATAGTGATCAACAAATGTAAATCTGAAGTGACTCAAAGAATAGAGCTATACTCCCCGGCAACGGCGCCAGGAAAAGGTCTTGATAACCCACAAGTATAGGGGTTTTCGAGGGTAGAGTATTCAACCGAAATTTATTGATTCGACACAAGGGGAGCCAAAGAATATTCTTGAGTATTAGCAGCTGAGTTGTCAATTCAACCACACCTGAAAGACTTAATATCTGTAGGAAAGTATTTAGTAGCAAAGTAGTATGGAAGTAACGGTGATAGTGGCAAAAGTAATAGTAGTAGTTTCGTAGCAATCGTAACAGTGGCAATCGGAAAAGTAACTTAGCAAAGATCAATATGTGAAAAGCTCGTCGGCAATGGATCAATGATGGATAATTATGTTGGATGGCATTCATCATGCAACGGTTATAACATAGGGTGACACAGAACTAGCTCCAATTCATCAATATAATGTAGACATGTATTCCGAATATAGTCATATGTGCTTATGGAAAAGAACTTGCATGACATCTTTTGTCCTACCCTCCCGTGGCAGCGGGGTCCTATTGGAAACTAAGGGATATTAAGGCCTCCTTTTAATAAATTACCAGACCAAAGCATTAGCACTTAGTGAATACATGAACTCCTCAAACTACGGTCATCACCGGGAGTGGTCCCGACTATTGTCACCCCGGGGTTGCCGGATCATAACATGTAGTAGGTGACTATAACTTGCAATATTGGATCAAGAACACAAATATATTCATGAAAACATAAAGGGTTCAGATCTGAGTTCATGGCACTCAGGCCCTAGTGACAAGCATTAAGCATAGCAAAGTCATAGCAACATCAATCTTAGAACATAGTGGATACTAGGGATCAAACCCTAACAAAACTAACTCTATTACATGGTAAATCTCATCCAACCCATCACGGTCCAGCAAGCCTACGATGGAATTACTCACGCACGGTGGTGAGCATCATGAAATTGGTGATGGAGGATGGTTGATGATGACGATGGCGACGGATTCCCCTCTCCAGAGCCCCGAACGGACTCCAGATCTACCCTCCCGAAGAAGAATAAGGCTTGGCGGCGGCTCCGTATCGTAAAACGCGATGAATCTTTCTGTCTGATTTTTTCTCCCTGAACGTGAATATATGGAGTTGGAGTTGAGGTCGGTGGAGGTCCAGGGGGCCCACAAGGTCGGAGGACGCGCCCCAGGGGGGTGGGCGCGCCCCCCACCCTTGTGGCTAGGGTGTGGGCCCCCTGGTGCTGATTCTTTCGCCAATATTTTTTATTAATTCCAAAAATAATCTTCATTGATTTTCAGGTCATTCCAAGAACTTTTTATTCTGCACAAAAATAACACCATGGCAATTCTGCTGAAAACAGCGTCAGTCTGGGTTAGTTCCATTCAAATCATGCAAGTTAGAGTCCAAAACAAGGGCAAAAGAGTTTGGAAAAGTAGATACGTTGGAGACGTATCAATAAGCAACTTGATAGTGCTAAAGTTTCTATGAATAATATATTTTATGTTGTATTTGCAAAACCTCTTGTCAAAAACACCTCTAAGAAAATCAAAGAGGAAGATGACAATACTTAGGTCCGTGCTTTATGCCTAGCTAGGGGCGTAAAACGATAGCGCTTGTTGGGAGGCAACCCAATGAATAAAATTTGTTTTTGCCTTTTGTTTTCTATTCTTGAGTGTTTGCACAATTATGCTATTGTTATGATTGTGTTTTTTGTGTTTTAATTACTGTTTGTGCCAAGCAAAGCCTTTGGGATCATGTTGGGTGATAGTTGATTTGATCTTGCTGAAAAACAGAAACTTTTGTGCTCACGAAAATAATTCTAATTTTTAACAGAAGCGCGATAAAATACTGATTCTTTTTGCAGAGGATTAATATACAAATCGTGCACGTGGTCCTAATTGTTCAGAATTTTTGGAGTTACAGAAGTATTCGAAATATCCAGATTGCTACAGACTGTTATGTTTTTGACAAATTCTGTTTTCTTTGCGTTGTGTGCTTGTTTTCATGATTATATGGTTTCCTTTGAAGAGTTTTGCCATATTGAAGTTGGAATACAATAGATATAATGCAAGAATAAAATATGAATGGGTTTGCAACAATACTTATATAGTGATGTGCTTTCTTATACTAATGGATCTCATGAAGGTTTTGTTGAGTTTTGTGTGATTGAAGTTTTCAAGTTTTGGGTGATGTTACGATGGATGAAGGAATAAGGAGTAAGAAGAGCCTAAGCTTGGGGATGCCCATGGCATCCCAAGCTATTATCCAAAGAGAAGTAAGCAACTAAGCTTGGGGATGCCCGAGTGTCATCCCCTCTTTCTTCTAACGACCATCGGTATTTTACTCAGAACTATATTTTATTCATCACATAATATGAGTTTTGCTTGGAGCGTCTTGTATGATATGAGACTTTGCTTGTTTTTCTTTTTATTTTAAGTCATGAATCCTTGCTGGACACACCTATTTGAGAGAACCAAAATTATGCCATGACTTGTTAGAATTGCTCTCTATGCTTCACTTAAATCTTTATGAGCTATGGAATTGCTCTAGTGTTTCACTTATATCTTTTTGAGCATGGTGTGCTTTAGTATTTTTGAAGAAATTCTCTCATGCCGCACTTAGATTTATTTGAGAGTTAGTAATTTTTTTAAGAAATTCTCTCTTGCTTCACTTAAATTAATTTGAGAGAAAGAAATATTATGCTCATGATCTTCACTTATATTTGTCTGAGCTTATCAAAAGCAACACATGAAAATTAGTCCCAAAGTGATAGATATCCAAGAAGGATATAATAAAAAATTCATGAAGATCATTGGACAAAATAAACTTGATTCCTTGTAATAGTTTTGAGACATGATGATGTGATATGTGAGTCATGTTGATGAGTAATTATGCTTTAGTAAGAATATTGGTGTTAAGGTTTGTGATTCCCTATGCAAGCACGAAAGTCAATAGTTATGCAATGAAATTACATCCTGCTTGTGGTGCATTATCCGGTGTTAGTTATGCTTAATGCTCGCTTATGAGATTTTTCGTTTCTTGGTTGGCCGCTTCTCAACTTTTGCTAGCCTTCATTTTGCACTAAGTATGATCACTACTTGTGCATCCAAAATCCTTTAAACCAGTTTTGCCACATGAGTCCACCATACCTACCTATATGCAGTATTCTTTTGCCATTCTAAGCAAATTTGTATGTGCCATCTCTAATTTTCAAATAAATTCTCTTTTGTGTGCTCGTACCGCTCATGAAACGGTAGGGGGTGGCTAATATATTTCCATGCTAGATATGTTATTCTCAAGATGAGTGTTTATTCACTTGTCATTGCACGAGAGTGAGGCAAAGGTATTAGGGATGCCCAGTCCCGAAATGAAAAATGAATTTACTTTATGTTGTCAAATAATAAATTCCTTGGAAAGTGTTGGTATGGAAGGCACCCGTGGATACGGCTAGCCATGGAAAGTGAAAGTATGGTTGAAAAGGGAATAAACTTTAATTTTTGTTTGGGAACCGCCTATGATATATCTAGCATGGAAAGTATTGGGAACTACTCGATCGTTTTCGTTGACAGGAAAAGCATGCCTCCAAAATGTTTTATCTCTATCTTTTTCGCTTTGAGCTCTGGCACCTCTACAAATCCCTACTTCCCTCCGCGAAGGGCCTCTCTTTTACTTGATGCAATTTTTACTTTTTATTTGAGTCTCCATCTTCTCTTATAAAGCACCAACTAAGGGGCACTATGATCGTACTTGACCATTGGGTGTAGCTATATGCGAGTGTGTTTCATGAATGGATCAATGATTGAGCATAATGGGCTAGGGATAACTTGCTTTAGCGTTGATATTTTGAAAGAAATGGTTGCTTGTTGATATGCTTGAGTATTGAAATTCTCAGGTCAAAACTAGACTATTGCTTTGAACCATATAAAAGTCCAAATGTCCATGCTACAAAGAAACAATATGTGATGAGCATGTTAGGCAGCATTCCACATCAAAAATTCTATTTTTATCATTTACCTACTCGAGGACGAGCGGGAATTAAGCTTGGGGATGCTGATACGTCTCCAATGTATCTATAATTTTTTATTGTTCCATGCTGTTATATTATCATTCTTGGATGTTTTACAATCATTTTATATCATTTTTTGGTACTAACCTATTGACATAGTGCCCAGTGCCAGTTGTTGTTTTCTGCATGTTTTTTACATCGCAGGAAATCTCACTACAGGAAACAGCTACTTTGTCGTCTGCCATGGCGGACGGCAAAGGCTCGAAAGGCGGACGGCAAAGACCTTTGCCGTCAGCCGCGGACGGCAAAAGGCTCCGGCAAAGAAGGCTACGGTAAACAGCTGCTTTGCCGTCTGCTTCCTGGCGGCGGACGGCAAAGTCTCTTTGCCGTCTGCGGCGGACGGCAAAGAGGGCGGACGGCAAAAATTGCGCTGTCAGTCCGTTAAGTGGCTAACGGCAGACCTTTGCCGTCTGCCGCAGACGGCAAAGAGCCTTTGGTCTTTGCCGTCCGCGTTATGATGTCATCTACACGTCACTAGATGGCAGGTTCTTTGTCGTCTGCCACTGATGGCAAAGTACAGGCTCTTTGCCGTCTGCCACGGACGGCAAAGTCTTTGCCGTCTGCCACTGTAGGCAAACTGACCAAATGGGTCAGCTCCCAGGAAGCACAGTTGGCTGCCACGTGGCTTCTTTGCCATCCGCGGCAGACGGCAAAGGCTCTTTGCCGTCGGTGGCAGACGGCAAAGAGCCTGCATATTGTCTGTTTTTTCTGTTTTTTATTAAATCCCACAATTTGCAGCACATATCACATATATAAGTTTCATATCCAGCACATATCCAACACATATCTAGCACATAAGTTTCATATCACATATCACATCAGTTTCATCCATACACATTGTTCATACATAAGGAAGTTCCATCCATACACATTGTTCCATCCATATATATATTACAATGCAAAGTGTCATGAAGATAGCAAGCTAGATACAATGCAAAGTTTCATCAAAGGAAAAGCAAGCACTCCATCATAGCAAGCTAGCTTCCATCAAGTGAATGAAATCTGCAAAATGGTAAATAAGAAAGTTAGAAATAGGTGACTAGAACAAGAAGAAGACTAGAACAAGAAGAAGACTAGAACAAGAAGTATATGTCATTTATGAGCTAACTTAGGTGAAATGGATCATATATGAGCTAACTAAGTTGAAATGGGTTGTTTATGAGCTAACTTAGTTGAAATGGATCATTTATGAGCTAACTTAGTTGAAATGGGTCGTTTATGAGCTAACTAAGGTGAAGGGCATCGTTTTTGAGCTAAGTAAGGTGAAATGGGTCATTTTGGAGCTAACCTAGTTGAAATGGATCGTTTTTGAGCTAACTTAGTTGAAATGGATCGTTTTTGAGGTAACTAAGGTGAAATGGATCGTTTTTTAGCTCACTTAGGTCAAATGGATCGTTTTTTATCTAACTTAGTTGAAATGGATCGTTTTTTAGCTAACTTTGTTGAAATGGATCATTTTTTAGCTAATTTAGTTGAAATGGATCGTTTTTTAGCTAACTTAGGTGAAATGGATCATTTAAGAGCTAATTTAGGTCACTTAGGTCAAATGGATCGTTTATGAGCTAAATTAGTTGAAATGGATCATTTATGAGATAACCTAGGTAAGATGGGTCATTTTGGAGTTAACGTAGGTGAAATGGGCCATTTTAAAGCTAACGTAGGTAAAATGGATCATTTAGGAGCTAATCTAGGTAAAATGGGTCATTTTTGAGCTAACTTGGATGAACTGCATCATTTATAAGCTAACCTAGGTAAAATGGGTCATTTTGGAGGAAAATAAGCTAACTCTAGGTCATTATGGTAAGCATATTGGAGGAAATAAAGCTAAGTCTAGGTCTTTATGCATTTGTTAAGCAAAACACTAGAGAAACTTACCGTGATCAGGGAGGTGTAGGAGCGGGGTGGCTAGTGCCGCTACCTGGAGAAGGATCGTGCGATGCGTTTCTGGAGTTAAGCTGCAACAAAGATCATTTCCAATGTCTCGTTAGCATTACGACACTCAAATGTTGAGACTACCAACTAATGTCCATTCAAACTAAACTCACCGTGCTCCCAGGAGCAATCACTGGCATTGGCGGAGCGGGCTGACTGGACTTCTCGCACACAGACTGCACATTTGGTTTTCAGAACAGAGTCATACTAGTTAGTAATGAGACTCAAATGTTAAGACTAGCAAGTAATCTGCAGAAGAAACTTACCACAAGGAGCTCATACATGGCCCTTGCCTGCATGTCATTCCGTGCCCTCTCCTCCTCCATCATCTTTCTCGTCCTCTCCTCCATCTCCCGCTGCCTCTCCGCCGCCTCCGCCAGAAGTTTCTCCGTTCTATCTCTCTCAGTCTGTATAGCAGCCTGCAACACCACTCACATGACCATTTGTAATCATTGATGGAAGCGCACACAATGTAATGGAGAAAGATAACTGAGTACGTATCACTAACCTTGATGGCGAGTTGCACTGGCCGTTCACGAGGCCTTATCTCAGGAGCGGAGCTCGACTGGCGCGCCTTGATCTCCGGGAGAGTGCGAGGACAACGGATAAGTCCATCTCCAATGGCTATGGAGCCATGGGACCTCCCGCCACCAGATATCATCACCAGCTCTGGATCAATGGGACCCTGGCTCGGGTTAAAGTCCTCCCCTTTCCTCGCCTTCCCCTCATCTCTATATCTCACGAGCTTGTTGTGGGAGGAGATGTTGGTGAAGTTGTTTGCATCATCGAGGTCAGACTGAGAGAAAGCCTTGACTTTCTTGTAAGAGCCAGTGTGGGCCATGGCATACAGGTCGTACACCTCTGGCACCTTATCCGCCTTATTGTGGCGTGCCTGAAAGAGAGAAACAATGAAAATTAGTAATTAAAGGGCTCAAGCTAGCATGATGAATGAATTGCATGAATCATGAAGCAAACCACATACCCAGTTGCGCCCGAACTGATATAAGTTGGAGCTGCCTTGATGGTGTGGCACACCTTCCATTTGGGCACGTTTGTCCTTGGCCTGGTTGTGGAGGGCTAGCCATTCTTGTGAGCACCACTCATCGACCAACACCTCCCAACAATCCATCCGATCCGCACACCATCTCGGAGGCGCCTAAGTTAGCAAATAGAAACTTGAGCGCTACGGCTAAGAATTACTAAATGAAGGAACTTAAGTAGAAGGCCTTAAGAATTACCTTCATGTACTGCTCCTTACTCAGGAACTTATCGCGGCACGCCGGCTTGGTCTTCTTGATACCACGCAAGGCGTAGTAGTCTCGAACAGCCTGCACCCGAGCCTCGTGCCGTAAGTTCTGGAGTAGGCGCTTGCAGACGTTCTGGATAACATTTGCGCAGTCCTCCTCGTATCCCTCCTCACACCTGTAGAATGTCTGCAATCAAATGAGACAATATTGATTAGTACAATTAATAACTAGCTAGTTGAAGATTTTGAAATGTGTAAAGGAGAAATTACCCAGAACGTCCTGATCACCATGTCTGCCCTCGTGTCGCACACGACACCGTCGATAATGACATCCGGCGGGGCCGGGGCAGCCACGTAGTGCTCCCAGCTCAACCCAAGCTCTGGAAGCCGACCCTCACCAGGCAACGTGACAAACCCCGGGAAGTTTTGCCGGCAAAGAACTCCAAGGACGGAGTTGGGCCGGCGGACACTATGATGGTGGTCCCAACCCCTGCAGCATGACAAGGCCAACGCATTAGTTATTTGAAGAAACGTGAATGCAGAAGGTACAAAAATATTAAATGCACTTACGTACCTCTCCCCATCAGGGAAGATCAACCACCTCTGCTCGCGGGTCGCCGGCACGGACGGGAGCCGTGTAGCACCACGCTGGTAGACGGTGCCACCCTCCTCCTCAAGATCAGTCGGCTCCCCGCCATCATCAGCATGGCCACTCGGCTCCTCGGGCTGATCCGGCCAGGTACCCCATCCGGACGTGTGCTCCTCCGGGGTCTCGTGGGCCGAACTCTCGTGGGCCGAAGGCTAGTCGACCGGAGGCTCGTGGGCCCAAGACCCGTGGACCGGAGGCTCGTGGACCGGAGTCCGTGTAGCCTCCTCCTCGGACGAGTCCACCCTAGCAGTCACGTGCTCGGGTGAAACAGCTGGGGGTGGCGGCGAGGAAGGCGCCCTAGCAGTCACCCTACCTCCTCTCCCGCGACCACGTGCCCCACCTCCTCTCTTCCTACCTCGTCCCCTGCTGGGCACCGCGGTGGACGAAGAAGGGCCCGGCGGTGTGGACATACTGTCCAGCAACGCTCGGCGAAGAGGTACGTCTGGAATCGAAGACCTCAGACCACGCGCCGAGGAAGAAGGGGCCTTGGCGCGCTCCCGACCAGCGCCCACCATCTTTCAACACCTGCCATGACAAACAGTAAACGAAATTAGTACAACATAAAAAAAAGACCGACATGAATAATAATATGTGTATCACTTAAGTGTATCATCATCAAGTACAACATTAAAAAATTTAATACCTGACACTACTAATAATCTCGATCAGTATCATCAATAAATGCATAATCATCATCATCACTATAATCAATGACGGGCTCATAGGGTTCAGTGGCATCAACATGTGCAAGGCCACCTTGACGTAATCGGTCAAGCAATGACAGGTCATCCGCAGCAGTAACCTCTTCTTGTTCCGGCTCTTCTTGTTCCTCCTCTGGGGTGATGTCGGATTCACTGTCACTGTCTACTTCAATGTTTTGGGGTGAAGTATAGCGGTTCTTGAAACGCTTTTTGGAAAGACGTGTCTCTTGGAAGAATTCTCCTTCATATGTGTCTGGGTTAATGTGAGGTTCATAATCCTCTTCCTTTGGGGGAGATAGTCTAGCACGTGGCGGCACTTCATAAACGACATCCCAACCTTTCAGATTTGGATTAGTTTGGCAGGCCCACGGTAGATAGAATACTTGGGTCGCCTGTTGAGCCGTAATATAGACATCAGGAACATCTAAATGGGTGCTTTGGTTGATTTCAACTAGCCCTATATGTTCATGAGTTCTTCTAGTCTCCTTCGGCTGAAACCAATAACATTTGAAGACTACGACATTCGGTGGGTTTTCACCATAGAATAGAAGTTCATAAATTGCTTCAACTCTCCCATAATACTCGGTACCTCCTTCGCCGATAGCAGATACACAACAATTTGTAGACTTTCGGTCGGCCATAGATAGCTCTTTGCCATAGGTACGAAAGCGATACCCGTTGATGTCGTATTTGTCAAATGAACGGACCTTATAGTCAAAACCATTAGCGACTTGTCTCAATTCGGCGTCCATAGACTCTGTATTAGCCTACAAGTTTAATATGAAAGGATTGTTGCATTACGCACAAATTAGCGAATGAAACCGGGATAGCCGCCTACAAATTAGCCTACAAGTCTAATAGAAATTACCGTTTGTTTGAACCAAGAGATGAAACCGGGATAGCCGCCACCTTGCTTTGCGAGAAGCTCATACTCTTCGACAGAATCCTTTTGGATCACCGCTCCATACGAGAATAAGGCGACGTATCGACTGTATGAAATATCCAGGAATAAGAGCAGTTCAAAGGAAATAGAAGTTGCGAAACTATGTACCGAGAACTTACTCGATGTACGGCCGCACTTCTATCAGGTTGTTGAAGATATACAACGAAATGGTCCGCCATTGTTCGTTATCCAAAGATACTGGATTTGAAACACTGGCTGGTGCGAGATTCCCTTTGAATAGGCTGAGGTTGGATCCACCCTTTTTAGGGTCGTCAGCATTGTACCGAGGCTTCGGATTATGCAAATGACGATTTTTGGCTTCGTAGTGTGCTGTCACGAAGTTTGCCGCCTCCTCAGTGATGAATGCCTCAGCCATCGATGCTTCAATTCTACGTTTATTTTTACATTTTTGTCGAAGCGTCTTCTGCATCCTCTCAGTTGGGTAGCACCAACGATTTTGCACGGGCCCCCCCAATCTTGCCTCGGTCGGGAGATGCAAAATCAAATGTTGCATTGGATTAAAGAAGCCCGGTGGAAAGATCTTCTCTAACTTGCAGATCAACTCCGGCGCCAACTCTTCCATTTCTTCTAGCACGCTAGGCGATAGTTCTTTCGCACAAAGAACACGGAAGAAATAGCTGAGTTCTGCCAGTACTAGCCATTCATCCTCAGGGATGAAGCCACGCAACATCACCGGCATTACCCGCTCAATCCATATGTGCCAATCATGACTCTTGAGACCAAATATCTTCAATTTATCAAGACTGGCTCCCCTCTGTAGATTCGCTGCATACCCATCGGGGAACATCAACTGCATTTTCACCCACAAGATAATTTCCCTCATAGCCGGCCTTCCAAGATTGAACCATGCCTTTGGCTTCGTCCAGTTCTGCTTTCCTTTCGGTTCTTTCATGTTTTGTAACGGCCTATCACATAGCGCCTCCAGATCGACTCTAGCCTTAGTATTATCCTTTGACTTCCCATCTATGCCGAACAATGTACCAAAAAGTGCCTCGACGATATTCTTCTCAGTGTGCATCACGTCGATGTTGTGTGGGCAAAGGAGGTCTTTGAAGTAAGGCAGATCCCATAAGCATGTTTTGTGAGTCCAGGCGTGCTTAGAATTATACCCCTTGAAGTACCCTGGACGCTCGGGATCTGGCTCGAGAGCGTTTAACTGATCCAGGGTCTGTTGGCCTGTCAATGCATGTGGTGCAGAGTTTTTGACAACTCTACCTCTGATGAAGTTCTTCTTGTCTTTCCTGAACTTATGGCGAGGATTCAGGAACTCTCTATGCATGTCGAAGCAAGAAAACTTGCGACCGGCCTGAAGCCAACGAAACTCAAGAGCTCCCTTGCATGTGGGGCACGGGAACCTTCCATGCACACACCAGCCAACGAATAGCGCATACGCCGGCAAGTCATGCGTCGAGTACATGTACCAGACACGCATTATGAAGTTCCGTTTGCTATAGGCATCGTATGTCTTGAACCCATTATCCCAGGCTTCTTGCAATTCGTCCTTAAGCGGTTGCATGTACACATTCATATTTTTCCCCGGATAGTTGGGCCCTGGAATTATCAACGTCAGGAAAATGTTCTTTCTTTGCATAATCTGTCCGGGGGGGAGATTGAGTGGAAAGACAAATACGGGCCAACAACTGTATTGGGCTGCCGTCATACCAAACACACTGAACCCATCCGTGCTGATGCCGACTCGAGGATGCCTCGGATCTGCCGCTTTGTCACCATGTAATTCATCAAACTTTTCCCACGCAACACCATCCGATGTGTGTACAATCATCAGATTCCCGTCTGCATCTAGTTCGGTTCTTTTGCCCGTTTTGTGCCATGTCATCTGTCTGGCCGTCTCTTCGACCATGAAAAGACGTTGAAGTCTTGGTACGATTGGCATATACCGAAGAACACTAACGGGGATTTTGGTATGTGTCTTCTCACCCATACCGTTGTCTACCACAACATACCTGGAAGACTTGCAAATGGGACAACAGTTCAAGTCCGCATAGTCAAGCCTAAACAAGACACATCCTTTCTCACAGGCATGTATCTTATCATAGGGCATCTTCAGTGCACGGAGGATTTTGTCCGACTGGTACAGGTTTGCAGGCATTACATGGCCTTTGGGTAGAAAGCGTCCAAATACTGTCATCATTGCATCGTAGCATTCTCTGCCCAAGTTGAACTGAGCCTTCAGAGCCATTACTTGTGAGATGGCATCCAACTGACAAAGCTCAGTGTGCTCATGGAGCGGACGTTTTGAAGACTCCAACATTTCATTGAAGGCCTTTGCAGATTCCTCCATCTCCTCGTCCGAATCCCGAGCATCATCAAAGTCTTGCACCATGTTTTCCATACCGGTACCATGCTCGTCGGTGCGACGACGATCCACCTCAGCTCGGTCACGTTGGGCAGACTCACCATGAAATGTCCACACCGTATAATCGGGCGTAAAACCACTCTTCTGCAGGTGTTTGCCCATTTCAGCCTCTGTCCTCTTTTCCCAATTGCCGCACCGTAAACAGGGGCACCAGGTTTTCCTCTGGCCATTTGCAAATGCGGCTCGCACAAACCCCTTGGTTTTTGTGAACCATTCAGTGCTCCATTTGTTCTGACCAGTGTGACCGGTGTACATCCACGCACGATCACTCATCTTGACTTTCAGAGCTACTAGACACACAACAAATATATATATAATTCACCATGTATGTATTCATCAGTTGATCTACTTTGTCAATTTTATTACGTCCATGCAACCTACACTCTAATAGGTAATGATAGGTCCTAATCCCACCCGAGTATGTTTAGATTGGGTTCATTTTCCCATGCTATGCCCCGGATCCTACGCAAAATTTCGGCAGCACCTCCCCGCTGTTCTCCTGATACACGTCTCTGCAATAAACAGAGAGGATGTGTACCCGGAGAACAACAGGGGAGGCACTGACGAAATTTATGCGTCGGATCCGGAGCAAAGCATATGGGAAAACGAACCCAATCTAAACATACTCGGGCTGTCCATGGATAGCGTTGGACAATTCGAAAGAATCAAGGTTATAAATATGCAAATGCATGCATATTTATAACTATGACGCTTTCGAACGGGAGACACATATTGGTTACGCATACTGATGATTCAAGACACATATATATCTAGCTATCAAGTTTCATCAGAATAGATCAAATAATTAATGGGGGAGGAGGACATGTCATTTGTGCTCACCCACGAACGAAGGGGCAGAGCTCGTCAAACGCACGGCGAGGTCGTCGAACACCAAACCTCGCAGCGATGAAACAACTGCACATTTAAAACTACCCGATCAACACAATTATATATGATGTTTTTCATAACAAAATCGAAAGATATATGACCTAACTAATAATTCACAAATATATGACCCCGTCGGCTTCTGGAAGGCCAAAGAACACCTTTTCGGGGTCGGGGTCTCGGGGTCGGGGTGTCGGGTCGGGGTGCCGGGTCGGGGTCGGGGTGCCGTGTCGGTGTCGGGGTCGGGGTGTCGGGTCAGGCTCGGGGTCGGGGTGTCGGGGTCGGGGTCGAGGTCGGCGTCGGGGTCTCGGGGTCGGGGTGTCGGGGGTGTCGTGTCGGGGGTCGGGGTGTCGTGTCGGTCTCGGGGTGCCGTGTCGGGGTCGGGGTCTCGGGGTCGGGGTGTCGGGTCGGGGTGCCGGGTCGGTGTCGGGGTGCCGTGTCGGTGTCGGGGTCGGGGTGTCGGGTCAGGCTCGGGGTCGGGGTGTCGGGGTCGGGGTCGAGGTCGGGGTCGGGGTCGGGGTCGAGGGGTCGGGGTGTCGGGGTGTCGGGGGTGTCGTGTCGGGGGTCGGGGTGTCGTGTCGGTCTCGGGGTGCCGTGTCGGGGTCGGGGTGTCGTGTCGGTCTCGGGGTGCCGTGTCGGGGTCGGGGTCTCGGGAGCGGGGTGCGGGAGAGTGGACCGTGTAAAAGAGATGAGGATGGTGATGATGATGGTGATGTTGATGAAGACGATCACCGCGGCGATGATTCCCCTCCCGATGGCACTCCGGCGCCACCGAGAGAGAGGAGGAGAGGTTCTCCCCCTTGTGCTTCCTCCTCCACGGCCTCCCCCCTAGGTGGGGAGAGGTTCTCCCTCTGGTCCTTGGCCTTCATGGCGATGATGGCCCCTCCGGGATCCTCCTCCATGGCCTCCGATGATGATGGCCCCCTCCGGTAGGGTGCCAGAGAGGGCCTAGATTGATTTCTCGTGGCTACAGAGGCTTGCGCCGGCGGAACTTCCGATCTAGGTTATTTCCCAAAGGTTTCTGTATTTATAGGAGAAGTTGGCATTGATTTCACGTCAGGGGGACCCTCGAGGAGTCCACGAGGCACAAGGGCGCGCCCAGGGGGGTGGGCGCGCCCCCCACCCTCGTGGGCCCCCCAGGACTCCCCTCCGGTAGATTTTTATTCCAGTATTTTTCATATTTTCCAGAAAAGTTCTCCGTTGATTTTCATCGCATTCCGAGAACTTCTATTTCTGCACAAAAACCACACCACGGTAGTTCTGCTGAAAACAACGTCAGTCCGGGTTAGTTCTAATCAAATCATACCAAAATCAAATAAAACTATTGTAAACATGGCATGAATACTTCATAACTTATAGATACGTTGGAGACGTATCAGCATCCCCAAGCTTAATTCCTGCTCGTCCTCGAGTAGGTAAATGATAAAAGAAATAATTTATGAAGTGTGAATGCTAGCAAGTGCTTAAGTTTGATCAATGATAGTTTCAATCACCTTTTCTAGCATCATTATATGTCATAACAGTAGCTCATCTCATAAAACTTTTCATGATCAAGTAACAAGCTATTCACATGTCAAAGTATAGATTATAAACTTTCTTGAAACTAACAAATTATATTCTCAGTCATCAAACAATTGCAATTCATCTTATTTTCCGGAAGGGTCTATGTCAGAGCTTTGATTCAGCAAACTCCACATACTCAACTATCATTTAATCTTTCACAATTGCTAACACTCACGTGATATTTATGGGTTCAAAGTTTTAATCGGACACAGAGAAAGATAGGGGCTTATAGATTCGCCTCCCAACCTTTTACCTCAAGGGTAATGTCAACAATACTAGTTCATGATAACTTACATCCAATTGGATATATATATATATATATATATATATATATATATATATATATATCAGGATCTTTCCAACACAATGTGCTTGCCAAAGGATAAAATGTAAAAAGGAAAGGTGAAGATCACCATGACTCTTGCATAAGGTAGGAGATAAAAGTAAAAGATAGGCCCTTCGTAGAGGGAAGCAGAGGTTGTCATGCGCTTTTATGGTTGGATGCACAAAATCTTGATGCAAAAGAACGTCACTTTATATTGCCTCTTGTGATAGAGACCTTTATTATGCAGTCCGTCGCTTTTATTTCTTCCCTATCACAAGTTCGTATAAAGCTTATTTTCTTCGCACTAATAGATCATGCATATTTAGAGAGAAATTTTTATTGCATGCACCGATGACAACTTGCTTGAAGGATCTTACTCAATCCATAGGTAGGTATGGTGGACTCTCATGGAAAAACTAGTTGAAGGGATGTTTGGAAGCACAAGTAGTATTTCTACTTGGTGCAAAGAATTTGGCTAGCATGAGAGGGAAAGGCAAGCTCAACATGTTGGATGATCCATGACAATATACTTTATTTCGGATATAAGAAAACATAACCCATTACGTTGTCTTCCTTGTCCAACGTCAACCTTTTAGCATGTCATATTTTAATGAGTGCTCACAGTTACAAAAGATGTCCAAGATATTATATTTATATGTGAAATCTCTCTTCCTTCAATATTCTTTCATGAATTGTTCAAGTGACCAGTTCTACGTTTGCTAACCTTCAATAAGTTTACTACCTATACTTATTATGTGTGAAGTCATTACTCCCCATGTTATAAGCATATGGAACATATATAAATTCAGATTTATGACATTCAATCCATTCAACCATTTACTCGTAGGATATATGTGAAGCACATGAGTAAATGACAAACTACTCCAAAAAGATATAGGTGAAGAACACTGAGTAGTCAAATAATTAACTAGCCATGGGAGGATTATTTTTCATTCAAGATTTCAGATCCAATGATTTTATTCAAACAGCAAGTAAAATTGAAAATGCGGTCCAAGAAAAACACATTTCATGTGACGAATAAAAATATAGCTCCGAGTACGGTATACCGATAATTTTGAAGACGAAAGAGGGGATGCCTTCCGGGGCATCCCCAAGCTTAGGCGCTTGAATCTTCCTTGAATATTACCTTGGGGTGCCTTTGGCATCCCCAAGCTTAGGGTCTTTCCACTCCTTATTCTCCTCATATCGATATCTCACCCAAAGCTTAAAAACTTCAATCACACAAAACTTAACGGCACTTCGTGAGATAGGTTAGTATGATAAAGAGTAAACCATTCACTTTGGTACTGTCAAAGACAAGGTTCATAGTTGTTCTCACACAATTCCTACTGTACCATATCATTTCTACAATTTATATTGAGAAATATAGGCCATAGAAAATAGGAAACAAGCAAACTATGCAATGAAAACAGAATCTGTCAGAAACAGAACAGTCTGTAATGATCTGAACAGCAACCATACTTCTGCTACTCCAAAAACTATGAAATAAATTTTTGGACATGAGTAATTTGTCTATTAATCTTATTCAAAAAGAATCAACTCAAAATAACTCTTCTGTAAAAAATGAAGCTAATCTCGTGAGCGCAAAGTTTCTGTTTTTTACAGCAAGATCACATTAACTTTCACCCAAGTCTTCCCAAAGGTCTTACTTGGCACTTTATTGAAACAAAAGCTATAAAACATAATTACTACAGTAGCTTAATCATGTAAACACACAAAAACAGTAAGGGTAAATATTTGGTTGTCTCCCAACAAGCGCTTTTCTTTAATGCCTTTGAGCTAGGCATGATGATTTCAATGATGCTCACATAAAAGAAAAGAATTGAAACATAAAGAGAGCATCATGAAGAATATGACTAGCACATTTAAATCTAACCCACTTCCTATGCCTATGGAATATGTGAGCACATAATTTATAGGAACAAGAATCAACTAGCATAGGAAGGCAAAACAAGTATGACTTCAAAACTTTAAGCACATAGAGAGGAAACTTGATATTATTGCAACTCCTACAAGCATGTATTCCTCCCTCATAATAATTTTAAGTAGCATCATGAATGATTTCAACAATATAACGATCACATAGAGCATTCTTTTCATGATCTACAAGCATAGAAATTTTACTACTCTCCACATAAGCAAAATTCATCTTATTCGGAATAGTGGGATCACTAATTCCTAAAGTTGACACTCTTCCAAACCCACTTTAGATGATAGTATTATTCATACTCCAAAATATATAAGTGAAGTTCATGGAGCATTCTACAATTAATATAGACTAACCAATATCCAAGCTCAAAATATATAAGTGAAGCACACGAAGCATTGTATAAAACCATACTCAAAAGATTTAAGTGAAGCACAAAGAGCAATTCTATAAGATCATACTTAAAGATATAAGTGAAGCTCATGAAGTATTATACAAATAAATGAAGGGATATCTCATACTAGCATGGTTCTTAAAGGAAAAAAACACAAAGGACACAAATCATGTGAACAAAACAAAAACCAAGGTATACCGATAATTGATGAAGAAGAAAGATGGGATGCCAACCGGGGCATCCCCAAGCTTAGATGCTTGAGTATACTTTGAAATATTTACTTGGGGTGCCTTGGGAATCCCCAAGCTTGAAATCTTGCCTCTCTTTTTTCTTCTCATATTGATAGCTCCTCGATCTTCGAACACTTCACCCACACAAAACTTTAACAAAAACTTTGTGAGATCCGTTAGTGTAATAAAGCAAACTGCCACTTTAAGGTACTGTAATGAACTCATTCTTTATTTATATTGGTGTTAAATATAATGTATTCCAAATTCTCTATGGTTCATACTCCCCCCCCCCCCCCGATACTAGCCATAGATTCATCAAAATAAGCAAACAACACGCGAAAAACAGAATCTGTCAAAAATAGGACAGTCTGTAGTAATCTGGAAGTTTAGTAAACTTTTGTAACTCCTAAAATTATGAAATAAATTTGAAAATTTGAAAAATTTGTACGTAAGTAACGTGCAAAAAGTTTTAGACCCATTTGACTTTCCATTAAAAAATGTAAATTCACGCACTACTGCCAAAGTTTCTGTTTTTGTACTGCACATAGTAAACAAGCAATCTAATCATCCTAAAACCAAAGCTTGGCACATTATTTTTATAATACAATGGATATACACAAGGGGATAATTATTTACAGAGAAACTCCCATGAAAAATTCTACATTGTTTCCGTGAGCATGAACACAAGTGCTCAAGGTCAACCCTCACTTCTTCAATGCATAATCTTCCAATGACTTCTCTTATTGAAAAACTTTTTAGGCATGAGAGGCAAGTAATTTTTTTGTATTTTCATTCTTTTAATTTTTTTGTATGTTTCACCCACGACTAAACAAAAAGAAAAAGGAAAAACAAAATCTACTTAGTGAAGAAAGCAAACAAGCACACATGAGAATATCAACCCCACGCTATTGCTCCCCGGCAACGGCGCCAGAAAAGAGCTTGATAATCCCCAAGTGCAGGGAATCATCGTAGTAATTCCCAATGCTGGAAGTGATAAGTATGGAGTGTCGAACCCACAAGGAGCTAAAGGTAAGATCAATATTCTCTCAAGTCCTATCTGCCACTGATACAACTCTACGTACACCGAACGTTTGCTTCCAACTAGAAACGAGAAATAAAACTACGTTGTGGGTATGAAGAGGATAACTTTGCATGATATCGGAGAGCTAAAATATAAAAGTAGGTGCTGTTATCATAAAGTTAGAATATATTACTAAATATTATAAATAGCGAGTGTGGAATAATGATGGGTCGGTGTGCGGAATTATCCTAGGCAATCGTTAACAAGACCGGTAGTCGTCATTGCAATTTCATATGAGGGAGAGGCATAAGCTAACATACTTTCCCTTCTTGGATCATATGCACTTATGATTGGAACTCTAGCAAGCATCCGCAACTACTAAAGATCATTAAGGTAAAACCCAACCATAGCATTAAAGCATCAAGTCCCCTTTATCCCATACGCAACAACCCCCTTACTCGGGTTTATGCTTCTGTCACTCAAGCAACCAACTATAGGCGAATCATAAACGTATTGCAACACCCTACAGCGGGAATCCCTCACGCTTGCGTGACACGGAGGGCACAATAGGACAACACCAAAATAAAACGTACAACTCATACCAATCTAGATCATCAATCAACCCGAAGACAAAGGATATCTACTCAAAACATCATAGGATGGCAACACGTCATTGGATCATAATATGTGGCATAAAGCACCATGTTCAAGTAGGGATTACAGCGGGGTGCGGGAGAGTGGACCGCGTAAAAGAGATGAGGATGGTGATGATGATGGTGATGTTGATGAATACGATCACCGCGGCGATGATTCCCCTCCCGATGGCACTCTGGCGCCACCGAGAGAGAGGAGGAGAGGTTCTCCCCCTTGTGCTTCCTCCTCCATGGCCTCCCCCCTAGGTGGGGAGAGGTTCTCCCTCTTGTCCTTGGCCTTCTTGGCGATGATGGCCCCTCCGGGATCCTCCTCCATGGCCTCCGGTAAAGATGGGCCCCTCTGGCAGGGTGCCAGAGAGGGCCTAGATTGATTTCTCGTGGCTACAGAGGCTTGCGGCGGCGGAACTTCCGATCTAGGTTATTTCCCGAAGGTTTCTGTATTTATAGGAGAAGTTGGCGTTGATTTCACGTCAGGGGGGCCCTCGAGGAGTCCACAAGGCATAGGGGGCGCCTAGGGGGGTGGGCGCGCCCCCACCCTCATGGGCCCCCCGGGACTCCCCTCCGGTAGATTTTTGTTCCAGTATTTTTCATATTTTCCAAAAAAATTCTCCGTTGATTTTCATCGCATTCCGAGAACTTTTATTTCTGCACAAAAACCACACCACGGTAGTTCTGCTGAAAACAATGTCAGTCCGGGTTAGTTCTAATCAAATCATACCAAAATCAAATAAAACTATTGTAAACATGGCATGAATACTTCATAAATTATAGATACGTTGGAGACGTATCAGGCGTCGTCCGACGAGATGATGACGCTGCAGAAACACGTCAAGAGTATGATAGACAAGAACACCAGTCTTGCCAGCGTGATCCAGGTGATGCTTTTTCGCCGGACTCTCCCCTGCCAACGTCGGACTCTCCATATGTGGGAGTATGATCCGGCAAGTCCCCGGACCTTGCAGCGATTCTTCGGCACGAAGCACGAAGATATATGGAAGCTGCTTTTTTGGACCCAAAAGACGTGGCTAAAAACGACCGAAGACCTCGACCTCGACTTCACTCATCCAGCCACTCCCGTAAGTTTTCCGATAACCTGAAGTTGTAAATCCAAGGAGTATACTAAGCTTTCCATTCTTCCCACAGGGCTGGACGAAGAAGGCGGAGCGGATTCACTGTCCGGCTCCGCTACCTGAAGACCCAGCCATTCCTCTGTTAACGAGGATGCTGGTTCCGGTGCCGTATCAGGCGCCGGAAAATAAGGCCAAGAAGAAGGGTAAGGAGGCCAAAGGTGGCCTCCGCCGTAAAGGCGCTTCAGACGTAGTGTCCGAAGATACCGAAACTCTCTCCTCTCATGATGAAGATGAAGAGGAGGAGGAAGAGAGCAATTCCCCCCTTAAGGGGGGAAAGAATAAAAGGGCGGCTTCTGTGGATCTAGAGACAGAGGCGTCCAAGAAAGGGAGAATCTCCCTTACGGATGATTCCAAGACGGACGCCGACGACACCCACGAGTGGCGCCCCAGGCCGAAGCCCATGGCCGGATCGTAAGTATTCCAGGACACTATACATATATCCGGTTTTACGCCTTGCAGTTCTAACATATTGGATTGCGTGTTGTAGTCCGGCTCGCGATCTCCCCCAGCGATCATTATCTTCTGGGAATTCCCTGGGTCTGAACATGATGGAGAGCGAGTCGCCTCCGCCGGCCTCCCCTCCCACTGCTATGGACAACACTGAAGTGTTGTCCCGAAGGACCCTTCCGGGTCAGGGAGAGGTGCGGGAAGCCATCAAGGCGGTGCCAGAGGGTGAAACCTCTGCTGCCGAAAACATGGGGGAACCGACCCCCATGGAGACTGGCGACGGGGGCCACGCCCAATTCGGCCCCCAACCGAATATCATTCCGGAGACCAATACGGCTCCGAAATCAGGCGAGCAGCCTCCTTCGAAAGAAGGGGTGCGTCAACTCCACCGGCGACCTCTATCAATCCGGAGGCGCCGTACAATCTGGTGGATTCGCTTCAGAGCGCCTCCATTGTTGAGGAACATCGTACCCTTATGGGTACGGTGGTTGAAAAGGTTCAGTCCGCTAAAAGCGAATTGAACGAGGCCTATACTAGCCTTCTGACCGGCTTTAAGGTATGTGATGTAATATTTTTAGCTATATAAAAGGAATGCATGTGTATAGATAGTAGCCCCTAAGACTCTAGTCGGTGTTCGTAAGGAAAGGCCGAACTGAGGATTGAATAGTTCTCGCAGGAGATTAACATACATGTCTATTTGAACAATCAGGCTTCGATGTTGGCGGCAACCTCTCATGCCGCCGAAGTGTCCGAACTGAAGCAGAAATTAGAGGAAAAACAAGGTATGTGATACCGAAACATATCTGAAATGATATGATCTCTGATTTGTTAGCTGAATGATTTTTACAATTATGCTCATAGCTGACGCGTCTGAGGTCGAGACCCTCAAGAGTGTGCTGGCCGAAGCCAAGAAGGAGGCGGAGGAGGAACGAGCCGCACACCTAAAACATGAATCAAGGGTGGAGGAAGTCCAGCAAGAGCTCAAGGATGCCATAAGCAAATGTGAGTCCTTAGAGCGCAAGATTTCGGATCAAGATTCTGAACTTGCTAAGGCCCTCCAAAGCGTGAAGGAAGCCCGGGTTGAAGCCCAAGGCGCATGCCGGGAGATCCAAGAGGCAAAGCAGATCGTGGCGAGTAAGGCCTTTAACACACAAAGAAAATTTGTAAGGAGAAGGTACATCTTACTGACCCGCGTTTGGAGTTCTCCAGGAGCGTTTGTGGATCTACCCCTGAGTATGCTGATGCTGCAGAGTTCTTCCGAGCCGAAGAGGGGAGCTCAGCGGAGAAGCTGTTCTGGTCGCAGTACCTTGCCCCAAAGCATCCAGTGCCCTTCAGTGATCAGCTGAAGCAGCTGACCGAACTGCATAGGGTGGTCGAATTGGCCATGAAGGATGTTATAGTCCGTCTTTGGCCAGCCGAACCCATACCCAGCAGTTATTTCGGGCTCGTAAGCGCCTAGTCAGTGCCTGCCCCCGGCTTGATGCCATAAAGCAGTATGTCTGTATCGAAGGTGCCCGGATGGCCTTCGCCCGTGTCAAGGTGCAATGGGCGAAGATGAATGCCGTCAAGCTTGCAACTGAGGGACCACCCGCAGGCAAGGAGCACCGCACGCCGGAGCTGTATTTTGATGACGTCCTGGATGGATCCCGCCTTGTAGAGGGCCAGTGCTCGAAGGACATGATTTTTGAATGAATGTATCCGTGCTGCCCGAACTTTGTATTATGAAACAAGGCTTATGTATAATATGTTGCTTGTTTTACCTCAAATTCTTTTCCTCCTGTGCGGCCGTTTACGGTATCTGGGAGTTGGCCAATCGTCGGCTTCAGCCCCCATGTAGGTAGTACGGGGGTGTTCGGAATAGCACCTGAACACACTTGACCCAACGGCTTGGTCCTTGAAGGAGGTGTTAGTGCGGCGAACCAGGCAATCAGACTATGTGGCTTTATCGCTCTCACTTAGCCATAGGAGTTTGACAATGAGATTGTAGGTGCAGCCCCTGGTGTATTCGATTATCCGAACTTGGGTGCTGTAGACGCCTGACCGGGTGAAGACCGTTCCTTCGCGTAATACGGAAAAAATCGCAAGAGATTTATAATTAGTCACTGAATAGGTGGATAATTAGTCAGTTTTCGGCTTTCTCTACTGAGGTGTTTATCCGGATGAACCAGAAACACAATCATAGTAGTTCTCCCTTTACTACCTTAGTCGAACGAGCGAAACGTAAGGTAGTAACCACAAGAGCTGGGTAACCCAACTATTGACCAAAGACATGATTCGGAGCCGATGCATATAATGCTATATTCGTGACGCCGAATTGTACTATAGAAGTGTTCGGACTTATTTTATTTTTAAGAAATGTGCGTGGCTGAATGGAGCCCCTGGCGATTTAGTCGTGCCGAGGTGTACATGGCAATCGGACGAAAACGAGGGAATACAGATTAGGAAATAAGCCAGTACCAAATAGGTTGGGCGAAAAACTGTTCCATTATAGTCTGATTGATACATCAAAACGTGTTTTTACCAATAATGCGATAAGCATCGAGGCCATTTTACATGCCGAGCACAAGGGAAAGCTGTGTACGGGTCCTAAAAAGGAAGAGGTGATCTTTAAAGATCCTTTAGATACTCTGCCACATGTCTACGCTGCTTTTCTCCTTGGTGTATTATCCTTCGAAAGGATCAACGATTGGGTTTTCATGAGGGGCCTAGAAAAAGGGCCCTTGGTACCGTCGAAAGGTGATGTGGGTTGTAAGGAACCTGGAAAAATAAAAATAAGAGAAAAATAAAGGATATGAGGGTCCAGATAGGGTCGAGCCGTATTGTGGACTTTATCTTTACTATGCCTCCATCTTTGCCCATGGTATCTTTAGTGCGTAGTTATGTATGCGTGGTACATATGCCACAATTCGGTAGGGGCTGAGACGGAGGCCAAATTGCTAATCGAGCTCCTGACGAGCTGGACTGTCGTTCTGCGGGGTAGACCAGACTCGTTTGACAGTGTCCGGGGGCTTGACTGCCGATGTAGTATTTGGTTTGATAAGGCAGCCCTGTACCTCCGCTGCAATGGCCACGGTATGCTCTTCAGTGCGGAGGGAGCGCTCCATGTTTCCATTGACTGTTATAACACCGCATGGTCCGGGCATCTTGAGTTTAAGATAGGCATAGTGCGGGATCGCATTGAAGCGAGCGAACGCGGTTCGTCCGAGCAGTGCATGATAGCCACTGCGGAAGGGGACGATGTAGAAGATCAAGTCTTTGCTTCGGAAGTTGTCTGGCGAACCGAAGACGACTTCCAATGTGATTGAGCCTGTGCAACGGGCCTCTACACCAGGTATTACTCCTTTAAAGGTAGTTTTGGTGGGTTTGATTCTTAGCGAATCAATACCCATTTTTCTTACCGTGTCTTGATAGAGTAGGTTAAGACTGCTGCCGCCGTCCATGAGGACTCGCATGGGGTGGAATCCGTCGATAATTGGGTCGAGGACCAACGCGGTTGAGGGAGTCCTGCATTAGGGAGTCCTCGGACAGCCGGACTATATACCTTGGCCGGACTGTTGGACTATGAAGATACAAGATTGAAGACTTCGTCCCGTGTCCGGGTGGACTCTCCTTTGCGTGGAAGGCAAGCTTGGCAATTCGGATATGAAGATCTCCTCCCTTGTAACCGACTCTGTGTAACCCTAGCCCCCTCCGGTGTCTATATAAACCGGAGGGTTTAGTCCATAGGACAACAACAATCATAATCATAGGCTAGCTTCTAGGGTTTAGCCTCTACGATCTCGTGGTAGATCAACTCTTGTAATACTCATATCATCAAGATCAATCAAGCAGGAAGTAGGGTATTACCTCCATCGAGAGGGCCCGAACCTGGGTAAACATTGTGTCCCCCGCCTCCTGTTACCATCCGCCTTAGACGCACAGTTCGGGACCCCCTACCCGAGATCCGCCGGTTTTGACACCGACATTGGTGCTTTCATTGAGAGTTCCACTGTGCCGTCACGATAAAGGCTTGATGGCTCCTTCGATCATCGGCAATGATGCGATCCAGGGTGAGGTTTTTCTCCCCGGACAGATCTTCGTATTCGGTGGCTTCGTACTGCGGGCCAACTCACTCGGCCATCTGGAGCAAATCGAGAGCTACGCCCCTGGCCGTCAGGTCAGGTTTGGAAACTTAAACTATACTGCAGACATCCGCGGAGACTTGATCTTCGACGGATTCGAGCCCATGTCAGGTGCGCCGCACAGTCACGACGAGCATGACTTAGCTCTGCCGCCGGACGGTGTTCGGGAGATCACACCTGTGGCTACTTTGGCCCTCAATCCGGAGCAGATCGCGTCGTCCGAGGACGGGTGGATGGACCCCTCCACGGAGGCCGCACACTCAACGGCGATAGAGCCGAATACTGACTTTACCTCCTATGAGACCTGTGTTGCCGGACCCTTGGATTCGTCCCCGGCCACGGGCTCCGAACCGCCTGCGTCCGTGCCTATCGAATCTGATTGGGCACTGATCATGGAGTTTTCCTCCGTGGATATCTTTCAGCACTCGCCCTTGAGCGACGTCCTAAATTCATTGAGGTCTCTCTCCTTGTCAGGAGGCCCTTGGCCGAACTATGTCCGGCTTGAGTGGGAAGCGCACAATGAAGAAATTCATTCCCCACCCACCACCCACTTGATAGCCACTTTTGACGAGTTAACTGACATGCTCGATTTCGGCTCCGAAGACATCGACGGTATGGACAACGATGCAGGAGAAGAACAGGAACCACCGCCCATAGGGCGCTGGACTGCCACCTCATCATATGATATATACATGATGGACACCCCCAAAGAAAGCGATGGCAATAAGGCAACGGAGGATAATCCCCTCGAGAAGCAATCTAAGCACCGGCGTCATCGGCGCCGCTCTAAGCCCCGCCATAGCAAAAGCAGCGATACCGGCACAAAAGACAATAACGCTGTGGATAGTGCCGAAGACGAAGACAATCCCCTCCAACCAGGCTTCGAGCGGGATGATGGGCAAGCTAGCCCTAAGGAACAGGCAGCAGACGGAGAATCGGAGGATGACAATTACATGCCCCTCTCCGAAGACGAGATGAGCCTCGGCGACGAAGAATTTATCGTGCCTGAGGATCCCGTCGAGCAGGAGCGCTTCTAGCGCCGGCTTATAGCCACAACAAAAAGCCTGAAGAAAAAGCAACAACAGCTTCAAGCTGACCAAGACCTGCTAGCGGATAGATGGACCGAGGTCCTGGCAGCCGAGGAATACGAACTCGAACGCCCAACCAAGAGTTACCCAAAGCGCAGGTTGCTACCCCAACTCAAGGAGGAAGTATTAAAGCCTACACTACCAGCGTATGATGCGGCTGACCGGCCACCTCGTGGCCGAGACAAAGCGGCATATCAGCCTGAAGTCCAGCCCGCACCCCGTCGCCAGTCAAACAAAAACACCAAGGCCCGGGGCAACACGCAGGACCTGCGAGACGTATTGGAAAACAAAGCAGGACATACAAGATCGATCTACGGATCACGGGGGCGCGCCCCAACGCGTGACGACGACCGTCACGCCGGATATACTAAAAGCAAATCCGTCCGGGACAAATACAGCGGACAAGACTCGTATGAACTGCGTCGTGACATAGCCCAGCACAGAGGCGCCGCACACCCCCTATGCTTCACTGACGAAGTAATGGATCACAAATTCCCAGAAGGATTTAAACCCGTGAACATTGAATCATATGATGGTACAACAGACCCTGTGGTATGGATTGAAGATTTCCTCCTCCACATCCACATGGCCCGCGGTGACGATCTACATGCCATCAAGTACCTCCCACTAAAACTCAAAGGACCGGCTCGGCATTGGCTGAATAGTCTGCCGGCAAACTCCATTGGCAGTTGGGAGAATTTGGAAGACGCATTCCTTGACAACTTCCAGGGCACTTATGTGCGACCACCGGATGCCGATGACTTGAGTCACATAACCCAACAGCCAGGGGAATCAGCCAGGAAATTCTGGACTCGTTTCCTAACTAAAAAGAACCAAATTGTCGACTGTCCGGATGCCGAGGCCTTAGCGTCATTTAAGCATAACATCCGCGACGAGTAGCTCGCCCGACACCTCGGCCAAGAGAAGCCGAAGTCCATGGCAGCCCTCACGACACTCATGAACCGCTTTTGTGCGGGCGAGGACAGCTGGCTGGCTCGCAGCAACAACACATCAAGAAATCCTGGCAATTCAGATGCCAAAGATAGCAACGGCAGGCCACGTCGCAACAGACACAAGCGCCGCAACAACGGCGACAACGCCGAAGACACGGCAGTCAATGCCGGATTCAGTGGCTCTAAATCCAGTCAGCGGAAAAAGCCGTTCTAAAGAAGCAATCCGGGCCCGTCCAGTTTGGACCGCATACTCGATCGCTCGTGTCAAATTCACGGCACCCCCGATAAACCAGCCAACCACACCAACAGAGAATGCTGGGTGTTCAAACAGGCCGGCAAGTTGAATGTCGAAAACAAGGAAAAGGGGCTACATAGCGACGGTGAGGAGGAGCCCCGGCCGCCGAACACAGGAGGACAGAAGAAATTTCCTCCCCAAGTGAAAATGGTGAACATGATATACGCAACCCATATTCCCAAGCAGGAACGGAAGCGTGCACTAAGGGACGTCTACGCGATGGAGCCAGTCGCCCCAAAGTTCAACCCATGCTCTTCTTGTCCGATCACTTTCGATCGCAGGGACCACCCCACCAGTATCCGTCATGGCGGTTCTGCCGCATTGGTCCTTGACCTCATCATTGACGGGTTTCACCTCACTCGAGTCCTTATGGATGGTGGCAGCAGCCTTAACCTGCTCTATCAGGATACAGTGCGCAAAATGGGTATAGACCCCTCAAGGATCAAACCCACAAAAACCACCTTTAAAGGTGTCATACCAGGTGTAGAGGCCTATTGCACGGGCTCAATCACACTGGAAGTGGTCTTCGGATCTCCGGATAACTTTCGAAGCGAGGAGTTAATCTTCGATGTCGTCCCCTTCCGCACTGGCTATCACGCACTGCTCGGACGAACCGCATTCGCCAGATTCAATGCGGTACCGCATTATGCATACCTCAAGCTCAAAATGCCAGGACCTCGCGGGGTTATAATAGTTAATGGAAACACAGAACGCTCACTCCGTACGGAGGAGCACACTGCAGCCCTCGCAGCAGAAGTGCAAAGCGGCCTTCTGAGACAAACCGCCAATTCGGCAAAAAAGCCCCCGGACACCTTCAAGCGAGTCCGGAGTACCCTGCAACAGGATCACTCGGCACGTTCAGAGCTTGCCTAGCAATTCGGCCTCCGTCCTATTCCCAGTCAAGCGGCGAAATTTGTGCCGCGCGTACATAATTACGCACTCAAGATACCATGGACATAGGCGGAGGCACGGCTATGGCACGGCCCACAATGCGGCTCAACCGCTTCAGGACCTGTATATCTTTAACATTTTCTTCCTTTCAAGCCCTTATTCTCTGAAGGCCCTCTCCGATCGCCTGATTATCGGACCCGTCACGGGAAGGAAACACCAAGGAAGCAAGAAGCTTTGACGTACAAGGGAATCCCCAGGTGGTTTCTGATAACGATCGATATACCTGTTTTACATACCCACACGTAGCTTGCCCTTGGATAGGACATGTCAAATAGTCCTATTTTTACTTATTGGACTACTTGTATACATACGCTTTGACGTATCATTTAAATAACAATGTACAGCATTAGCTCATTATTGCATTCCTTCATCTTTTTTCCTTGTCTGCTTATTTACGACAAATTGCACCCGTACATTTTGATACGTCCAGTGCACCAGGGGCTTCAGTGTACCCCATAACACGGCACGAAAAGTCCGAACACTTTCGACAGTGCGGCACCCCGAACTTATAGCATTAGATGCATCAGCTCCGAATCATGTCTTGGGTCAATAGTTGGGTTTGCCCGGCTCCCATGTTTTGGTACCTTACGTTCCGCTATATCGGCTAAGGTAGCACTGGGAGAACTACTGCGATTGTGTACCGGTTCTTCCGGACGAGCACCTCAGTAGAGAGAGCCAAAAACTGACTGTCATGATGCGGCGAGAGCTGGTCGCTGTTCGAGAGGTCTCAAATCCTTAAAGATTTTTTCCGCTTCGGGCGAGGAGTCGACCTTGTCCAATTTAGGCATACATAGCGCCCCAAGTTCGGCCTTCCGAATACTAGGGGCTTCGCCAAAATTTAAAATTGTAGACTTCTATGGCTAAGTGAGAGTGATAAAGCTTTATAGTCCGATTGCCTGGTTCGTTGTGCTGAACACCTCCTTCGAAGGACCCAAAACTGGGATGAAGAGTGATCAGGTTTTTCCCGAACACCTCAGTACTAGTTACATGGGGGCAGAAGCCGATGACTAGCCAACTCTCATATTTTATAAACGGCCGCACAGAAGGTAATATTTTAAATCAACAAGTGTTATATAGCGCACATGAACTCGTTTTCATATTACAGGATCACATGGGTACATTCATTTAAATATTACATCCTTAGCACATTCCTCCGCCACAAGGCGAGCACCCTTCAGGACACTGTCATGATACTTTTCGGGGTGGCGATGCTCCTTGCCCTCCGGCGGCCCTTCCTTCACCAGCTTTTCGGTGTCCATCTTCGCCCAGTGCACTTTCGCACGGGCAAAGGCCCTGCGCGCGCCTTCAATGCAGACGGACCGCTTTATGACTTCAAACCGTGGGCAGGCATTCACAAGCCGCTTTACCAGGCCAAAGTAGCTGCCAGGCAAGGGCTCGCCAGGCCACATCCGGACTATGAGACCCTTCATGGCCAGTTCGGCCGCCTTGTGAAGCTCGACCAGTTGCTTCAACTGGTCGCTCAAGGGCATCGGATGTTCGGTCCCAGTATACTGAGACCAGAACAACTTCTCCGTCGAGCTCTCTTCCTCGGCCCGGTAGAACTCCGCGGCATCTGATACACTGCTGGGTAGATCTGCGAACGCTCCTGTGGAGCTCCGAATTCGGGTAAGTAAAAGGAAAGTTTCCTTCACATGGTTGCTTTGCATAATGAAAGCCTTACCCGCTGCTATCTTCTTGACCGCCTGAATCTCCTGGAGGGCCTTTTGGGCTTCGGCCTTGGCATTTTGTGCGTTCTCGAGGGCCTTCGCAAGCTCGGACCCCTGCGTCTTAGAGTCACGCTCCAAGGACTCGTATTTCTTGACAAAATCCTGGAGCTCTTGCTGAACCTCACCGACGCGGGCCTCTTGCTTCTCGCGCTCGGTGCGCTCCTTGGCCGCTTTGTCTTCGGCCTCGGACAGCGCCTTCTTCAGGGCCGCCACTTCGGTCGTGGCCCCTAGCAAAATTCATGACGATCCTATGATCTAACAACCACCTTCTTTTTTCTTTATCAATATACAGATGGGGTATCACTTACCTTTGTTCTCTTCGAGCTGCCTCTTGGTAAGGCCGAGCTCTTCCTCAGACTGCTCAAGGTCCCGCTTCAGTGCGGAGACCTCCGCCCTACGAGCGGCAGCGGCCAGCAGCGAAGCCTGCTTATTCACATAGACATATTTTGATTAGACTCCTGTGATTATTATTTGATCCTCTGTTCGGCCTTTCTTTGCGAACACCAAACAGAGCATCAGGGGCTACTGTCTATGCTGTGACATTTTCTCATAATTTGATTACTTACCTCAAAGCCTGTTAGGAGGCTGGCACAGGCTTCAGTCAGTCCGCTTTTGGCGGACCGAACCTTCTCGACCACCGCACTCATGATAGTGCAGTGCTCTTCGTTAATGGAAGCACCGCGAAGCACTTCCAGCAAGTTGTCCGATGCCTCTGGATGGACAAAGGCCATCGGCACAGACGGCTCGCCCCCCTTAGCGAGGGGTCGCCTGACAAAGTCCGGAACCACTGGAGGTTCCGGCGCAGTATTCGGCTGGGGCCAAACTTGCTGCCCCCGTCATTAGAGCCCATGGGAGTCTTGCCTCCCATGCGCCCAGCGTCTGGGATGTCGCCTTGGGGCGCCTCCAGAACTATCTCCCCTTGGTTCAGTGCCCTTTGAGACAGCACCTCGACATCGTCCGTAGGGCGGGGGGAGGTGGCGGTCGGGAGTGAATCGTTGTTCATCGCCGACTGGCCCAAAGACTCATCCGAAGAGGATACGTCGATATGGGCTTTGGATGGACTGCATGATCATGTTTGGCATGATAAGAAGCAACAAAACAAAACATACCAGAACTATTATGGTATCCGGATACTTACGACTTCGCCAGGGGCTTGTCCCTGGGCAACCACTCCTCGTCGATGTAAGCGGCTGTTGTGGAGTAGTCCGGAAGGAGGGTCCTTCCCTTCTTGGACCCTTCGGCCTCCCCAGATGGGGCGGCCGTCCTTTTCTTGTCTCCCCCGGCTGGGGGGAGAACTTTCCTCTTCCTCCTACTCGTTTTCATGGGAGGAGGGCGCCTCGATGTTATCGGACGATGAGTCTGTTACAACCTTGCGCCGGAGACCTTTCCTGGTCCCCGTGGCCTTCTTCTTGGCCTTCTTCTCCAGCGCCTCATAAGGCACCGGAACCAGCATCTCCGTTAAGAGAGCCCTTGCTGGATCTTATGGCAGTGGGGCCGGACAATCGATCCGCTCCGCCATCGCTACCCAGTCCTGTTAAAATGGCGTGGAGGCTCAGATCCCTCACATAATTATACTGGGGAAAGGAACATCTTATGAGATATAAAGAGCTTACCGGATTGGCAGGGCGCTTTGCGCTGAGTCCGCGATCCTCGGTAAGGGGAGGAGGTACCTCGGCGGCCTTGAACAGCACCTTCCAGACGTCTTGGTGCGTCGTGTCGAAAAGCTCTCGCAGCGTCTGGTGCTTGGCCGGGTCGAACTCCCACATATTGAATGCCCGTCTTTGACACGGGAGGATCCGGCGGAAGAGCATGACCTGGACCACGTTGACAAGCTTGATTTTCTTGCTTATCATGTTTTTAACATAGTTCTGGAGTCCGGTCAGCTCCACCAATGAGCCCCAGGATAGGCCCTTCTCTTTCCAGGAGGTGAGCTGCATGGGGATGCCGGATCAAAATTCGGGGGCCGCCACCCAGTTGGTGTCGCGTGGCTCGGTGATGTAGAACCACCCCGATTGCCACCCCTTCACGGTCTCCACATAGGAGCCTTCGAGCCAGGTGACGTTGGACATTTTGCCCACCATGGCGCCTCCGCACTCCGCTTGCTGACCGACCACCACCTTCGGTTTCACGTTGAAGGTCTTCAGCCACTGGCCGAAGTGGGGCTTGATGCGGAGGAAGGCCTCGCACACGAGATAAACGCCGAGATGTTGAGGATGAAATTAGGGGCCAGATCATGGAAGTCCAGCCCGTAGTAGAACATGAGCCCGCGGACAAACGGGTGGAGGGGAAATCCCAGCCCGCGGACGAAGTGGGTAAGGAATGCAACCCTCTCGTGGGGTTCTGGAGTAGGGACGATCTGCCCCGCGTCTGGGAGCCGGTGCGCGATGTCTGCGGCCAGGTATCCGGCTTCTCGGAGCTTCGTAATGTTCTCCTCCGTAACGGAGGAGACCATCCACTTGCCTCCCGCTCCGGACATGTTTGGAATGGTTTTGCGAAGAAAATGAGAACTTGGGCGCTGGAGCTCGAGTGCGCGAGAGTGGATGGGCAGGGAAGAAGAAGGCGTGGGTGAAAAAGAGGAGTCCTTGTCCCTTTATAAGTGCAGTAGAAACTGTGTGCCTCCCCACTTGCCTGGTAAACTCTCTTATTCCCCAAGCACCGTGATTGATGGCGCGGTTGGGTTACCCACACCCGTATTGATGAGAATCCCGTGATAAGGGGACACGATCTCTGCTTCGACAAGACGTGCCAAGAAAACCGCCTCGCAATATGTGCAGTAGCTGGTTGAGAAAAACGGTTCGAATAATGACCGGGTCGTGGCGTGATGTCACGCTATGAAATTTGTCGGCAGATTAGATTTGTGGGATATAGTACTCTCTACGGTGGTATGTGGAATTTGGTTTGCAGAGCCGGACACGATCCTTGTGTTCAAAATCTTCTATGGAGTATTCGGAGGAGGAACCCGCCTTGCAATGCCGAAGACAATCTGTGCGCCGGACTCATCGTCGTTGAAGCCTGGTTCAGGGGCTACTGAGGGAGTCCTGGATTAGGGGGTCCTCGGACAGCCGGACTATATACCTTGGCCGGACTGTTGGACTATGAAGATACAAGATTGAAGACTTCGTCCCGTGTCCGGGTGGGACTCTCCTTTGCATGGAAGGCAAGCTTGGCAATTCGGATATGAAGATCTCCTCCCTTGTAACCGACTCTGTGTAACCCTAGCCCCCTCCGGTGTCTACATAAACCGAAGGTTTAGTCCGTAGGAAAACAACAATCATAATCATAGGCTAGCTTCTAGGGTTTAGCCTCTACGATCTCGTGGTAGATCAACTCTTGTAATACTCATACATCAAGATCAATCAAGCAGGAAGTAGGGTATTACCTCCATCGAGAGGGACCAAACCTGGGTAAACATTGTGTCCTTCGTCTCCTGTTACCATCCGCCTTAGACACACAGTTCGAGACCCCCTACCCGAGATCCGCCGGTTTTGACACCGACAGCGGCCGAACCTCCGTGGCGGATACTGGTAGGATGGTCACTGCGGTCGAAAGTGATCGGACAGGCTGACCATGGGTTGAATTTTGGGGCGACTGGCTCTATCGCATAGACGTCCCTTAACGCGCGCTTGTGGTCCCGCTTAGGGATGTGAGTAAAGTATATCATATTTGCCATTTTGACCTCGGGGGGAAATTTCTTCTGTCTCCCTGTGCTCGGTGGGCGAGGCTCCTCATCGTCGTCCTCGCTGGGCAACCCTTTCTCCTTATGTTCGGTGTTTAACTTACCGACCTGTTTGAAAACCCAACAACTTTTGTTGGTGTGGTTGGCAGTCTTGTCGGGGTGCCATGAATCTGGCAGGGTCGATCGAGTATTCGGTCCAAGCTAGATGAACCGTCTTTGTTTCTTTTTAATGGCTTCTTCCGTTGACCGGATTTGGAGCCACTAAATCCGGTGTTGACCGCTATGTCCTCGGTATTGTCATTGTAGCTTCGACGCTTATGTTTGTTGCGTCAGGGCCTACCGTTGCCGTTTCTGGCTTCGGAAGTGCCGGGGTCGCTAGTACTGTTGCTGCTACGGGCTAGCCAGCTATCTTCGTCCGCGCAGAAGCGGGTCATGAGTGCTGTAAGGGATGCCACGGACTTCGACTTTTCTTGGCCGAGGTGTCGGGCGAGCCATTCGTCGCGGATGTTGTGTTTAAAGGCCGCTAGGGCTTCGGCGTCCGGACAGTCGACAATCTGGTTCTTTTTAATTAGGAAACTGGTCCATAATTTCCTGGCCAACTCTCCGGGCTGCTGGACTATGTGACTAAGGTCATCGGCGCCCGAAGGCCCGATATACGTGCCTTGGAAGTTGTCTCTAAAGGCGTCTTCCAAGTTTTCCTAGCTTCCAATAGAGTTTTCTAGGAGGCTATTTAACCAGTGCCGAGCTGGTCCCTTAAGTTTCAGGGGGAGGTATTTGATGGCATGTAGATCATCACCGCGAGCCATGTGAATGTGGAGAAGAAAATCTTCGATCCATACTGCGGGATCTGTTGTGCCATTGTATGATTTTATGTTCACGGGTTTAAACCCTTCTGGGAACTGGTGCTCCATTACCTCATCGGTGAAGCATAGGGGGTGTGCGGCACCTCTGTATCGGGCCACGTCACGACGCAGTTCGGATGAAGTCCGTGTGCGGTTTTTGTCCTGGGTGAGGTTATGCTTGTCGCGCCAGGTGAGAGAGTCCTGGATTAGGGGGTCCTCGGACAGCCGGACTATATACTTTGGCCGGACTGTTGGACTATGAAGATACAAGATTGAAGACTTTGTCCCGTGTCCGGGTGGGACTCTCCTTTGCGTGGAAGGCAAGCTTGGCAATTCGGATATGAAGATCTCCTCCCTTGTAACCGACTCTGTGTAACCCTAGCCCCCTCCGGTGTCTATATAAACCGGAGGGTTTAGTCCGTAGGACAACAACAATCATAATCATAGGCTAGCTTCTAGGGTTTAGCCTCTACGATCTCGTGGTAGATCAACTCTTGTAATACTCATATCATCAAAATCAATCAAGCAGGAAGTATGGTATTACCTCCATCGAGAAGGCCCGAACCTGGGTAAACATTGTGTCCCCCGCCTCCTGTTACCATCCGCCTTAGACGCACAGTTCGGGACCCCCTACCCGAGATCCGCCGGTTTTGACACCGACATTGGTGCTTTCATTGAGAGTTCCACTGTGCCGTCATGATAAAGTCTTGATGGCTCCTTCGATCATCGGCAACGATGCGATCCAGGGTGAGGTTTTTTCCCGGACATATCTTCATATTCGGCGGCTTCGTACTGCGGGCCAACTCGCTTGGCCATCTGGAGCAGATCGAGAGCTACGCCCCTGGCCGTCAGGTCAGGTTTGGAAACTTAAACTATACTGCCGACATCCGCGGAGACTTGATCTTCGACGGATTCGAGCCCATGACAGGTGCGCCGCATAGTCACGACGAGCATGACTTAGCTCTGCCATCGGATGGTGTTCAGGAGATCACACCTGTGGCCACTCCGGCCCTCAATCCCGAGCTGATCGCGCCGTCCGAGGACGGGTGGATGGACCCCGCCACGGAGGCCGCACACTCAGCGGCGATAGAGCTGAATACTGACTTCACCTCCTATGAGACCTGTGTTGTCGGACCCTTGGATTCGTCCCCGGCCACGGGCTCCGAACCGCCTGTGTCCGTGCCTATCGAATCTGATTGGGCACCGATCATGGAGTTTTCCTCCGCGGATATGTTTCAGCACTCGCCCTTGGGCGACGTGCTAAATTCATTAAGGTCTCTCTCCTTGTCAGGAGACCCTCGGCCGAACTATGTCTGTCTCGAGTGGGAAGCGGACGATGAAGAAATTCGTTCCCCACCCACCACCCACTTAATAGCCACTATCGACGATTTAACCGACATGCTTGATTTCGACTCCGAAGACATCGACGGTATGGACGACGATGCAGGAGAGGAACAGGAACCACCGCCCACAGGGCGTCGGACAGCAACTTCATCATATGATATATACATGGTGGATACACCCAAAGAAAACAACAACGAGGAACGGGAGGAAGCAGCGAAGGATAATCCCCTCGAGAAGCAGCCAAAGCGACGACGTAGGCGCCGCTCCAAATCCCGCCTCAGCAAAAACAGCGATAACAGCGCAAGAAAGAATAATACCCTGGTCGACTCCAAAGGAAACGACGACCACATGGACCCAGCGATGGAGCAGGATGAGCCAGCGGACGGCGAACATAATACGGAGCCGCTGTCCGATCACGGCGATGCCGAGGGTAAAGCTCATCAACCTGTCTCTGGAGAGGAGAACAGTCCGGACGACGATGCACACATCATCCTGGAAAGGCACTTGGAACAAGAGAACCTCCATAGAAGGCTTATTGCCACTGCGAGGAGCCTGACGAAGCAGAAGCAAAGGCTTAAGGCCGCGCAGAATACGCTCAACAGCAAATGGAACAAAGTGCTTGACACTGAAGAAAAGTATGGCGGCAGTCTCCACACAAAGAGCTATCCAAAGCGCAAGCTGCTGCCTGAATTCGATGATGAGGCTTTAGAGCCCATTCAGCCGAAAAATAAAACGGCCGATCAGCCAGACCGACCACCCCGTGGCCGCGACAGGGCGGCTAACGACGTCGCACACAAGTCAGCACACGATTTACGTGAGGACCGGCACCAAAAAGCCGGTATGACCAGGTCCATCTACGGATCTAGGAAGCGCGCTCCGGCATAGAATCATGGCCGCCCAAACGACTATACTGACCAAATAACAGGTCGGAATCAAAACCAAACACTACAACCGCCAGAAGAATGCCATGACACATCCAAACACAGGGGTGCCGCGCACCCCCTATGCTTCACCGATGAGGTGCTGGATCATGAATTTCCAGAGGGATTCAAACCCGTGAACATAGAGGCATACGACGGAACGACAGACCCTGGGGTCTGGATTGAGGACTTTATCCTTCACATCCACATGGCTCGCGGAGATGATCTCCACGCCATCAAATACCTTCCCCTCAAGTTGAAAGGACCAGCCTCGGCACTGGTTGAAAAGCCTCCCCGAAAACTCAATTGGAAGTTGGGAAGAGCTTGAGGACGCTTTTAGGGCTAATTTTCAAGGGACCTATGTCCGACCTATGGATGCAGACGATTTAAGTCATATAATTCAACAACCCAGAGAGTCAGCCCGAAAGCTTTGGAACAGATTTCTCACTAAGAGGAATCAAATCGTTGACTGCCCGGATGCCGAAGCCTTAGCGGCTTTCAAACACAGTGTCCGGGATGAATGGCTCGCCAGACACCTCGGCCAGGAAAAACCGAGGACAATGACAGCCCTAACAAGCCTTATGACCCGATTTTGCGCGGGCGAAGACAGTTGGCTAGCCCGTAGCAGCACCAGCAACCCAGGCACTTCCGAAGTCAGGGATGGCAATGGGAAACCGCGATGCAATAAAAGCAAGCGTCGAAACAATGAGGACAGCCCAGACAACATGGCGGTAAACGCCGGATTCAGGGGCTCTCGACCCAGTCAACGGAAAAAGCCATTTAAAGGTAGCAGAGATGGACCGTCCAGCCTAAACAAGATTCTAGACAGATTATGTCAAATTCATGGCACCTCCGACAAACCTGCAAATCACACCAACAGAGAATGATGGGTCATCAAGCAGGCCGGCAAGCTAAACGCCGAACACAAGGGGAGGGAGACACCAAGTGAAGACGAGGATGAGCCTCGCCAGCCGAACACTGGGGGACAGAAAAAATTCCCACCAGAGGTCGAAATAGTGAACATGATTTACGCAACTCACATACCGAAGAGGAGGAGCAAACGCGCACTCCGAGATGTATGCGCCGTGGAGCCCTTCACCCCCAAGTCCAACCCTTGGTCGGCCTGCCCGATCACTTTTGATCGCAGGGATCACCCGACTAGTATCCGGCGCGAAGGATCGACTGCCTTGGTGCTAGACCCAATAATTGACGGATACCATCTCACCCGAGTCCTTATGGACGGCGGCAGTAGTCTTAATCTGATATATCAGGACACCGTCCGTAAAATGGGGATATACCCGACAAGAATCAACCAAAGCAATACTACCTTTAAAGGAGTAATACCAGGCCCGGAGGCCCGCTGCACGGGCTCTCTAGTACTAGAGGTTGTATTCGGTTCTCCCGACAACTTCCGAAGTGAAGAATTAACCTTCAACATCGCTCCATTCCGAAGCGGCTATCACGCACTACTCGGAAGAACGGCCTTCGCTCAGTTTAATGCAGTACCGCATTATGCTTATCTTAAGCTTAAAATGCCCGGTCCACGTGGCATCATCATAGTTAGCAGAAACACAGAGCGTTCCTTACGCGCGGAGGAATATGTGGAGGCTCTAGCAACCGAACACTGAACGGCCTCTCCAACCAGAATAAATGATCGGTCGTCAAGACCGCGGACACGGCTAGACGAGTCCGGCGCACCACTAGCTGTAACAGCTCAGATAAACTTGAGACTGAGTCAATGGATATACCCCTATAGGTGGTGCTAGGGGCTTCCCGCATATAAAAATGGCTACAGTTCGGCTTGACCCTATTTAGTTTGCATTTTAATGGTTCATTACGAATAACCAATTTTTCGCACGAAGACTTTCACCTGGGTTTTTCTCTTTTACAGATGATCATCGTGCTACGCCCTTCCAGGATACGGCACAACGGAGACACAGGCGCAGACGTGCAGCAGGGCCCCACTCAAAGGTTTCTTTTTAGATTAAGACTCTATGTAAACCTTTTTTACTGTCTCTTGTTGCTTCACCCCCTCTGGATACTCAACACAACCGAGAGGGATGATGGCGTTATTGACATTTCGTCATGTCAGATTAATGCACGTACCTGGAAATTCAGGGTTTATTATCGAGGGCGTTACCCAGCCCAGCATATGTTGTAAAGTCTGAATACCTTAGGGAGTGTTCGGCGTCGCGAGTTTGGCCTTATATGCATCAGCTCTAAATCATGTCTTTGGTCAATAGTTGGGTTTGCCCGGCTCCCGTGTTTTGCTACCTGACATTCCGCTCTATCGGCAAAGGTGGCACCAGGAGAACTACTGCGATTGTGCCCTGGTTCATCTGGATGAGCACCTCATTAGAGAAAGCCGAAAACGGACTCTCTTGATAAAGCGCGAGACTGGTCAACCACTCGATGACTCAGCGGAATCTTCGCGATTCCACCACATTAACGAAGGGCCGGTTTCCCGGTCATGTATGTACGCGCACCGTATTCGGATGAGCGCGGAAGTACCAGGGGCTATATAGTAGCCCCGCCATCAAACTCCTATGGCTAAGTGAAAGTGTTAAAGCTATATAGTCCGATTGCCTTGTTCGCCGCGCTATCACCTCCTTAATGGACCAAGACGTTGGATCAAGTGTGAATACGCGCTTTTCCGAACACCCCCGCATTATGTGCGTGGGGGCTGAAGCCGACGACTGCAAACTTTCAGGTTATCTACATACATAAACGGTCGCACAGGAGGCATCATAATACTTTCAGGAAAAAGTATAAACACAGCCTTTATAATCCAAATAGCATTGTTTTTACAATTGGGACACATGTCACTCGAACATGATACTCTTCGAGCACTGAGCCTCTATTAAACGAGCGCCTTCTAGGACTTCTTCAAAATAGTGCTCAGCCGGGACCTGGCCTACGGCCGGACCTCGGGTTGCAATAACGGTGGCCTCCATGTCTGCCCAGTATGTCTTAGCACGGGCAAGAGCCATCCGCGCACCCTCTATGCACGCCGACCTCTTTACAGTGTCGATATGTGGCACAACACCAAGGAATCGTTGCACTAAACCAAAATAACTATTCGGCCTTGGTCAGTTCGGCCAAAGATGATCCACGACAGACCTCATGGCAAGTCCGGACAACCTATGGAGCTCAGCCCACTCGGCCATTTGTTCATTTAACAGCAGCGGACGCGTTGGAGCACTGAACTGCGACCAGAACAACCTTTCCACTTCATGATCATTCTGATCTTTGAAAAACTCAGTCGCATCAGTAGCACTCATTGCCAAGTCCGAGTACGCGTCTCCAGCACTCCATAATTGATCCAGAGGGGCATACTTCGGATCTCCGAACTTCGTCCGCAACAAAAAGGGCTTCCCATCCGTGATATCTCCGGCTTGACGGAGCTCCTCCTTCGCCGCTCTGATTTTAGAGCGGGTTTCCTTGGCTGCTTCCATGGCTTTCTTCAGGTCAGCCGCTTTCGCTTGGCTTTCCTTTTCAAGATGCTCATATCGGCCGGCGGCATCTTTCAGCTCAACAGCCATCTTGGCTATTTTATCTTCGCTCTGGCAATGAGCAGCCTATTCGGCTCTTAACTCTTCGACCACCTTCAGGGCGGCCGCATCACTTCTCCTGGCTTGTTCCTTGGCTCGGGCAAGTTCCGCCCGAAGGGTCTCCACGGCGGCAGCTCCATCTGCAGTCACAGCATATTATAGATACTAGCATCATGCTCCTCTTAATATCTGTTGACCACCTGAAAATACATACCCCATGCCTCGTCAAGCCGCTTGTTCACAAGCGTGATGTCGGCATCTGCCGCATCAAGCTGCCGCCTCAGTTCGGCAAACTCACCAGTCCGGCCAGCCATCGGACCCTCAGCCGCCTGCACATGAAAGCAGCATGATCATTACCTGGGACTATGATCCTCTGTTTGCTGCCTCTGGACAACAACCAGAGTCTCAGGGGCTACTATCTGTATAGGGCACACCTAGCGTGTGCGGTACTGTCAACAAATAAATGTATTACTTTGCGTACCTCAAAGCCTCTTAGCAGGCTCGTAAAAGCTTCATGCAACCCACTTTTGGCAGATGAAATCCTCTCAACAACCATACCCATTAAGGCACGATGCGCCTCTGAGATAGCCGCTTGCTCCAGAAGACCCATCAGTGCGTCCGGTTGTGCACCGGACAGTCCCGGACTCTTTCTGTTGCTCTCCTTAGGAGCCGAATACTCCGGACTTCGGGTGGCCGAAGGGTTACCTTCAGGCCTTGGCGGATCAGGAGAAATCCTCCGTGACGACACCTCAGGGTCGTCCGCCCCATGAGGCGGGGAGACAGGGGGAGGCGTTTCGCTCTCCATCATCTCCGGAAGAAGATCCCCCGAAGACGAACTCTGTCGAGAAGGGCTACGATCCGGACTGCAAGACATACGTCTCGGTTATTGTCCTCGGAGATAAAGCAGGATATATTTACCAAAAGTACTCTTGTTCACTTACAGCTCGGTGGAGGGCCGACCCCCTTGCGGGCACTGTGCAGTAAGGATGCCCTCCGGGGCAGGGCCCCCTGGCGAAGGTTTCTTCCCTCGTTTGGAAACCCTTGTTTCCAAGTCTTTAGAGGCGGTCCTTTTCCTTCCTTGGGGAGAGGGGATCCTAGATTCTTCTCCCCGATTATCCTCCTTTGCGGAGACACTAATTCCCCCGGTTTGGATGAGTAATGCGTGAGGCCTGCTTTCGGCTTCTTTATTCCTCCCTTTATCTTCCCTGATGGCACTTGATATGGTGCGTGCTCAAGCATCCTGGCTAGTACAGGATCCGGTGAGCCTTCGGGAAGGGGGGCCAAACACCTGATCATCTTTGCCTTTTTTATCCAGTCCTGGCCAAGAGCGGTTTTTTCTGAATGATGTTGTGACAAATAAAAAGACAGCATGTTCGGCCGCAGAATTACTTACATGGGTATCTGGACGGTTGCAGTTGAGACCCGCATCCTTGGTGGTGTCCGGACACTTTATTCGTGATCCGAAGAACAATCCATACATCTCTTCGAGCGTCACGCCGAAGAATTGCTGAATAGTTCGCGGTCCTTCCGGGTTGAACTCCCACATACGGAGAGATCAACGTTGGCATGGCAGGACCCGACGAACTAGCATAACTTGCATTACCTTGACAAGACTGACATCTCTCTTGAGGAGATCTCGGATGCGACTTTGCAATGTTGGCACGTCATTAACTGGCCCCCAGTCCAGCCCCTTGTTGACCCATGACGCCAGTTGTGGCGGGGGGCCCGAACGGAAGGCGGGGGCAGCTACCCACTTAGTACTTTAGGGAGCTGTGATGTAAAACCACTCCCGCTGCCATACGTTGGACATCTCCGGGAAGGAACCCTTTGGCCACGGAGCATCGGCGCCTTTGCTTATTATGGCACCTCCGCATTCTGCATGTCACCCGCCGATCATCTTCGGCTTCACATTGAAGGTCTTGAGCCATAAGCCGAAGTGTGAGGTGATGCGGAGGAAGGCCTCACACACAACGATAAACGACGAGATGTGAAGGATGGAATCTGGAGCTAGATCGTGGAAATCGAGCCCGTAATAGAACATAAGCCCTCTAACAAAGGGATCAAGACTAAAGCCTAGCCCTCGGAGGAAGTGGGAAACAAATACGACACTCTCGTTGGGTTTGGGAGTGGGGATGACCTGCCCTTGGGCAGGCAACCTGTGCGAGATTTCGGCGGTCAGATACCTGGCTTCTCTTAGCTTCTTGATGTCCTCCTCTATGACAGAGGAGGCCATCCACCAGCCTTGAAGGTTGGATTCGGACATGATTGAAGGTCCGAAGCACTTAGCCTGAGCCTTGGGTGTTGGAACTCGAGGTGGGGGGAAGAGAAGGATCGAGCGCGAGAAGAAAAGGACAGGCCTTGGCCCCTTTATAAAGAGGGTGAATATCAAGCGTCCTCCGCGTGGCCGTTTGAAACTTGCCTAAAATCGAGGAGTCATACTAACAAGCACGATTGGGTTACCCACACCCGTATTGATGAGAATCCCATGATAAGGGGAACACGATCTCTGCTTCGACAAGACGTGCCGATAAAACCGCCTCGCAACACGTGTAGTGGCAGGCTGGGAAAAATGGTTCGTAATGACCGGACCGTGGCAGGATGTCACGTTATGAAAAGTTGTCAGCAGATTAGATTTGTGGAATATTATACTCTCTACGGTGGTATGTGGAATTTGTTTTGCAGAGCCGGACACGATCCTTGTGTTCAAAATCTTCTATGGAGTGTTCGGAGGAGGAACCCGCCTTGCAATGCCGAAGACAATCTGTGCGCCGGACTCATCGTCATTGAAGCCTGGTTCAGGGGCTACTAAGGGAGTCCTGGATTAGGGGGTCCTCGGACAACCGAACTATATACTTTGGCCGGACTGTTGGACTATGAAGATACAAGATTGAAGACTTCGTCCCGTGTCCGGGTGGGACTCTCCTTTGCGTGGAAGGCAAGCTTGGCAATTCGGATATGAAGATCTCCTCCCTTGTAACCGACTCTGTGTAACCCTAGCCCCCCCGGTGTCTATATAAACCGGAGGGTTTAGTCCGTAGGACAACAACAATCATAATCATAGGCTAGCTTCTAGGGTTTAGCCTCTACGATCTCGTGGTAGATCAACTCTTGTAATACTCATATCATCAAGATCAATCAAGCAGGAAGTAGGGTATTACCTCCATCGAGAGGGCCCGAACCTGGGTAAACATTGTGTCCCCCGCCTCCTGTTACCATTCGCCTTAGACGCACAGTTCAGGACCCCCTACCCGAGATCCGCCGGTTTTGACACCGACACCAGGCCTGATAGCCGTCTTCTCGCGCTGGGGCACGCCCCCGTGATCCGTAGATTGATCTGGTCTGGCCGGCTCTATTGTCCAGGTCCTGTTGTAGGTCATAGGTGTATCCTGGGGCCGCTATTCCTCTGCCTCTACGGCGAGGTGGTGCGGGCTGGTGTTCGTCTTGAGTTGCCGCTCTGTCCCGGCCACGTGGTGGTCGGTCGGGCTTGCCAGCAGCATCACGCGTTGGCGGTATGAGCTCCAGGGCCTCGTCGTTAAATTGTGGTAGTAGCTTGCGCTTCGGGTAAATCTTAGTTGGGCGTTCGAGGTCGTATTCCTTGGCTGCCAGGATATTAGTCCATCTTTCATTGAGTAAATCCTGATCAGCTTGAAGCTGCTGCTGCTTCTTTTTCAGGCTTCTTGTAGTGGCGATTAGCCAGCGCTTAAAGCGCTCTTGTTCGAGGGGTTCCTCCGGCACGATGAAATCTTCGTCGCCGAGGCTCACATCCTCTTCGGAGATCGGTAGGTAGTTACTGTCCTCTGAGCCCTCGTTCCCGGTAGGATCGTCGGGGTTAACTTTCCCATCCTCCCATTCATCCTGTTCGGATGTTGGTTCGACAGGGGCTTCAGGGTCTTCGGCATTCTCCGGCGTATTATTGTCTCCGGTGCCGGTATTGTTGTCTTTGTCGCGACGCGATTTTGAGCGGCGCCGCTGACGTCGACGCTTCGGAGGTGCTTCAGCAGGCTTGTCCTCAACCGGATCCTTCTCGATGTCACCGTCGTCCTCTTTGGGTGTGTCCACCATATACACATCATATGTGGAAGTGGTCGTCCAGCGTCCAGTGAATGGTGGGTTTTGGCCTTGATCGTCTCCGGCATCGTCGTCCCTACCATCGATGTCTTCGGAGGCGTAGTCGAGCATGTCTGTTAAATCTTCGACAGTGGCTATGAAGTGGGTGCTGGGTGGGATGTAAAATTCCCCGCTCTCAACCCCAAGTATGGGTTGGGCGTAGTTCGGCAATGATTCCTCTGCAATGGCGAGTGATACGTCTCCAACGTATCTATAATTTTTGATTGTTCCATGCTATTATAATATCTGTTTTGGATGTTTAATGGGCTTTAATATGCTCTTTTATATTATTTTTGGGACTAACCTATTAACCGAAGGCCGAGTGCCAGTTTCTGTTTTTTTGCCTATTTCAGTATTTTGCAGAAAAGGAATACCAAACAGAATCCAAACGGAATGAAACCTTCGCGATGATCTTTCTTGGAACAAACGCAATCCAGAAGACTTGGAGTTGAAGTCTGGAACTCCGCGAGGCGGCCACGAGGCAGGAGGGCGCACCCAGGGGGGTAGGCGCGCCCCCCACCCTCATGGGCCCCACGGAGATCCACCGACGTACTTCTTTCGCCTATATATACTCTTATACCCTAAAAACACCAGGGAGAGCCACGAAACCACTTCTCCACCGCCGCAACCTTCTGTACCCGTGAGATCCCATCTTGGGGCCTTTTCCGGCGATCTGTCGGAGGGGGAATCGATCACGGAGGGCTTCTACATCAACACCATAGCCTCTCCGATGAAGCGTGAGTAGTTTACCACAGACCTTCGGGTCCATAGTTATTAGCTAGATGGCTTCTTCTCTCTCTTTGGTTCTCAATACAAAGTTCTCCTCGACGTTCTTGGAGATCTATTTGATGTAATACTTTTTGCGGTGTGTTTGCCAAGATCCGATGAATTGTGGATTTATGATCAAGATTATCTATGAATAATATTTGGTTCTTCTCTGAAATCTTATATGCATGATTTGATATCTTTGCAAGTCTCTTCGAATTATCGGTTTAGTTTGGCCTACTAGATTGATCTTTCTTGCAATGGGAGAAGTGCTTAGCTTTGGGTTCAATCTTGCGGTGTCCTTTCCCAGTGACAGTAGGGGCAGCAAGGCACGTATTGTATTGTTGCCATCGAGGATAAAAAGATGGGGTTTATATCATATTGCTTGAGTTTATCCCTCTACATCATGTCATCTTGCCTAATGTGTTACTCTGTTCTTATGAACTTAATACTCTAGATGCATGCTGGATAGCAGTCGATGTGTGGAGTAATAGTAGTAGATGCAGAATCATTTCGGTCTACTTGATACGGACGTGATGCCTATATTCATGATCATTGCCTAGATATTCTCATAACTATGCGCTTTTCTATCAATTGCTCGGCAGTAATTTGTTCACCCACCGTAATATATGCTATCTTGAGAGAAGCCACTAGTGAACCTATGGCCCCCGGGTCTCTTTCTTATTATATTGCATCTTCTTTATTTACATCACATATCGTTTTACTATTTTGAAATCTTTACTTTCCAATCTATACAACAAGAATAACAAAAATATTTATCTTACTATCTTTATTAGATCTCACTTTTGCGAGTGACCGTGAAGGGATTGACAACCCCATTATCACGTTGGTTGCAAGGTTCTTGATTGTTTGTGCAGGTACTAGGTGACTTGCGTGTAATCTCCTACTAGATTGATACCTTGGTTCTCAAAAACTGAGGGAAATACTTACGCTACTTTCTTGCATCACCCTTTCCTCTTCAAGGGAAAACCAACGCATGCTCAAGAGGTAGCAAGAAGGATTTCTGGCGCCGTTGCCGGGGAGATTTGCGCCAAGTCAAGTCAAGATTTGATCTCCCATCAACTAGCCATTTCTGGCGCCGTTGCCGGGGAGATCTAGGCCAAGTCAGGACATACCAAGTACCCATCATAAACTCTTCTCCCTCGCATTACATTATTTGCCATTCGCCTCTCGTTTTCCTCTCCCCCACTTCTAAAACAATTTTCGAAAACCTTTGCCTTTTCTTCGCCTTCTTCCCATATGTCTTTTTGTTTGTGTTTTCATGTGCCTTCTATTTGCTTGCATCTTTGCTTGCTAAAAATCTATTGATATGGATCCACTTAAAGTGTTCTACTTGGATCATCTTTGATCTATTTGTGCTCGTGCTGAAACCCCAACTAGTTTAATTGAGGTAAAATCTTAAGATGAGCATGCTCATTTTGTGTGTCATCGTTTGTCTGAAAAGGGGAAGCTCTTATGGTATCAAATAAATAGTTTGCTATGCTATGCTTGGAATCTTTGTGAAATTTATGATTTTACTTGTTGCTCTAAGAACCCTAAAAACAACTTCCCTACCTATGTGAGTTTAATGATAATGAAATCTTATCTTCTTATGAAAAGGGTGTTTATAGTTACTATGATATCGAACAAATTGAAGAATTTGTTGTTTTTAAGGGTGATCATGAAGTTGCTTCTTTGATTGAAAAGTATGATATTACTCTCTACAAATCTGAAAATTCTGACATACTTAAATATTGCTATGAAAATTATGCTCATAATGCCTATGTTAAGGAATTTATTCAGAGAATAACCGTTGCTTTGGAAGAAAATAATGATATGCACGAATCTATAGATAATTATGATTCCGATGATTTGATGGAAATATCCCTTGATGAACATGATGCTTGCTATTCTTGTGTCCATGATGCCAATATTTATGGAGATGAATTTGCTATAGTTCCTTATGTTAAACATGAGATTATTGCTATTGCACCCATACTTGATAGTTCCTTGAATCAAAAGCATGATTGCAATAATTTTACTATAAATTCTCTTGATGTCAATTGTGCTAATAATATGCAAAACCCTAAGCTTGGGGATGCTAGTTTTGCTATGTCTACTACTTGTTGCAATGATCATGATTGGGGTGATTCTTCTTATGATCTTGAAAATTTATTTAAGCCCCGTGATGAATATGAGATTGATAATAGTGTTTGCAATAATATTGAAAGTGGGTTTGGAAGAGTGTCAACTTTAGATCCCACATATTTGGATAATGTTCAATCTTATGAAGTTTTTGATAAAAGTGGGTTCGGGAAGGTCATGACTTTACTTTATGATAATCCCACTATTTTGGAAGAGTGCCAACTTTGCATGCATGTGGATCGTGTTGAGAATATTTTATGTGATAGATATATTGTTGAATTTTCTTATGATCCTACATGTAATTATTATGAGAGAGGAAAATATGGTTGTAGAAATTTTCATGTTACTAAATTACCTCTCTTCATGTTGAGATTGCCATCGTCTCTTTCTTGTTCCTTGCATATGCTAGTTTTTCCTTGCCTTGATAATTTGTTTGCTTATAAAATGCCTATGCATAGGAAGTATGTTAGACGTATATGTGTTTGTCACGTGTTTCATGATGCTCTCTTTGTGCTTCAATTCTTGTCTTTCATGCGAGCATCATTGAAATTATCAATGCCTAGCTAGGGGCGTTAAACAATAGCGCTTGTTGGGAGGCAACCCAATTTTATTTTCATTATTGCTTTTTGTTCCTGTTTAGTAATAAATAATTCATCTAGCTTCTGTTTAGATGTGGTTTTATGTTTTAATTAGTGTTTGTGCCAAGTAGAACCTTTGGGAAGACATGGGTGAAGTCTTTGCAATCTTGCTGTAAAAAACAGAAACTTTTGCGCTCATCAGATTATATGCCATTTTTTACTGGAGAGTGATTTTAGGTTGATTATTTTTGCAGATGATTAATAGACAAATTCCTCACGTCCACCAATTTATTTCAGAATTTTTGGAGTTCCAGAAGTATTTGTTTGATACAGATTGCTACAGATTGTTCTGTTTTTGCAGATTCTGTTTTTCGAGTGTTGTTTGCTTATTTTGATGAATCTATGAGTAGTATCGGGGGGTATGAACCATAGAGAAGTTGGAATACAGTAGTTTTAACACCAATATAAATAAAGAATGAGTTCATTACAGTACCTTAAAGTGGTGGTTTATTTTCTTATACTAATGGAGCTCATGAGATTTTCTGTTTAAGTTTTGTGTTGTGAAGTTTTCAAGTTTTGAGTAAAGATTTGATGGATTTTGGAATAAGGAGTGGCAAGAGCCTAAGCTTGGGGATGACCAAGGCACACCAAGGTAAAATTCAAGGACAACCAAAAGCCTAAGCTTGGGGATGCCCCGGAAGGCATCCCCTCTTTCGTCTTCGTCTATCGGTAACTTTACTTGAGGCTATATTTTTATTCACCATATGATATGTGTTTTGCTTGGAGCATCTTGTATGGTTTGAGTCTTTTCTTTTTAGTTTATCACAATGATCCTTGCTGTACACACCTTTTGGAGAGACACGCATGAATCAAAATTTATTAGAATACTCTATGTGCTTCACTTATATATTTTGAGCTAGATAATTTTGCTCTAGTGCTTCACTTATATCTTTTTAGAGCACGGTGGTGGTTTTATTTTATAGAAATTATTGATCTCTCATTATTCACTTATATTATTTTGAGAGTCGTTTAGAACAGCATGGTAATTTGCTTTGGCTATAAAATTAGTCCTAATATGATGAACATCCAAGATGGGTATAATAAAAACTATCATATAAAGTGCATTGAATATTATGAGAAGTTTGATTCCTTATGATTGTTTTGAGATATGAAGATGGTGATATTAGAGTCATGCTAGTTGAGTAGTTGTGAATTTGAGAGATACTTGTGTTAAAGTTTGTGATTCCCGTAGCATGCACGTATGGTGAACCGTTATGTGATGAAGTCAGAGCATGATTTATTTATTGATTGTCTTCCTTATGAGTGGCGGTCGGGGACGAGCGATGGTCTTTTCCTACCAATCTATCCCCCTAGGATCATGCGTGTAGTACTTCGTTTCGATAACTATTAGATTTTTGCAATAAGTATGTGAGTTCTTTATGACTAATGTTGAGTCCATGGATTATACGCACTCTCACCCTTCCACCATTGCTAGCCTCTCTAATACCGCGCACGTTTCGCTGGTATCATACGCCCACCATATACCTTCGTCAAAACAGCCACCATACTTACCTATTATGGCATTTCCATAGCCATTCCGAGATATATTGCCATGCAACTTTCCATCGTTCCGTCTATTATGACACGCTCCAGCATTGTCATATTGCTTTGCATGATCATATAGTTGACATCGTATTTGTGGCAAAGCCACCGTTCATGATTTCCATACATGTCACTCTTGATTCATTGCACATCCCGGTACACCGCCGGAGGCATTCACATAGAGTCATATTTTGTTCTAAGTATTGAGTTGTAATTCTTGAGTTGTAAATAAAAGTGTGATGTTCATCATTATTAGAGCATTGTCCCAGTGAGGAAAGGATGATGGATACTATGATTCCCCCACAAGTCGAGATGAGACTCCGGACGAAAAAAAGGCCATAAAAAAGAGAAAGGCCCAAATAAAAAAATGAGAGAAAAAGAGAGAATGGGAAATGCTACTATCCTTTTACCACACTTGTGCTTCAAAGTAGCACCATGATCTTCATGATAGAGAGTCTCCTATGTTGTCACTTTCATATACTAGTGGGAATTTTACATTATAGAACTTGGCTTGTATATTCCAATGATGGGCTTCCTCAAATTGCCCTAGGTCTTCGTGAGCAAGCAAGTTGGATGCACACCCACTTAGTTTCTTTTGTTGAGCTTTCATACACTTATAGCTCTAGTGCATCCGTTGCATGGCAATCCCTACTCACTCACATTGATATCTATTGATGGGCATCTCCATAGCCTGTTGATACGCCTAGTTGATGTGAGACTATCTTCTCCTTTTTGTCTTCTCCACAACCACCATTCTATTCCACCTATAGTGCTATGTCCATGGCTCACGCTCATGTATTGCGTGAAGATTGAAAAAGTTTGAGAACATCAAAAGTATGAAATAGTTGCCTGGCTTGTCATCGGGGTTGTGCATGATTAAATACTTTGTGTGATGAAGATAGAGCATAGCCAGACTATATGATTTTGTAGGGATAACTTTCTTTGGCCATGTTATTTTGAGAAGACATGATTGCTTTATTAGGATGCTTGAAGTATTATCGTTTTTATGTCAATATTAAACTTTTATTTTGAATCATATGGATCTGAACATTCATGCCACAATAAAGAGAATTACATTGAAATTATGTTAGGTAGCATTCCACATCAAAAATTCTATTTTTATCATTTACCTACTCAAGGACAAGCAGGAATTAAGCTTGGGGATGCTTGATACGTCTCCAACGTATCTATAATTTTTGATTGTTCCATCCTATTATATTATTTGTTTTGGATGTTTAATGGGCTTTAATATGCTCTTTTATATTATTTTTGGGACTAACCTATTAACTGAAGGCCCAGTGCTAGTTTATGTTTTTTCCCCTATTTCAGTGTTTTGCATAAAAGGAATACCAAATGGAATCCAAACGGAATGAAACCTTCACAATGATATTTCTTGGAACAAACGCAATCCAGAAGACTTGGAGTTGAACTCTGGAACTCCGCGAGGCGGCCATGAGGCAGGAGGGTGCGCCCAGGGGGGTAGGCGCGCCCCCCACCCTCGTGGGCCCCACGGAGCTCCACCGACGTACTTCTTTCGCATATATATACTCTTATACCCTAAAAACGTCAAGGAGAGCCACGAAACCACTTTTCCACTTCCGCAACCTTCTGTACCCGTGAGATCCCATCTTGGGGCCTTTTCCGGCGATCTGTCGGAGGGGGAATCGATCAGGGAGGGCTTCTACATCAACACCATAGCCTCTCCAATGAAGCGTGAGTAGTTTACTACAGACCTTCGGGTCCATAGTTATTAGCTAGATGGCTTCTTCTCTCTCTTTGGTTCTCAATACAGAGTTCTCCTCGATGTTCTTGGGGATCTATTCGATGTAATACTTTTTGCGGTGTGTTTGCCGAGATCCGATGAATTGTGGATTTATGATCAAGATTATCTATGAATAATATTTTGTTCTTCTCTGTATTCTTATATGCATGATTTGATATCTTTGCAAGTCTCTTCGAATTAATCGGTTTAGTTTGGCCTACTAGATTGATCTTTCTTGCAATGGGAGAAGTGCTTAGCTTTGGGTTCAATCTTGCGGTTTCCTTTCCTAGTGACAGTAGGGGTAGCAAGGAACGTATTGTATTGTTGCCATCGAGGATAAAAAGATGGGGTTTATATCATATTGCTTGAGTTTATCCCTCTACATCATGTCATCTTGCCTAATGCGTTACTCTATTCTTATGAACTTAATACTCTAGATGCACGCTGGATAGCGGTCGATGTGTGGAGTAATAGTAGTAGATGCAGAATCGTTTCGGTCTACTTGATACGGACGTGATGCCTATATTCATGATCATTGCCTAGATATTCTCATAACTATGCGCTTTTCTATCAATTGCTCGGCAGTAATTTGTTCACCATCGTAATATATGCTATCTTGAGAGAAGCCACTAGTGAAACCTATGGCCCCTGGGTCTCTTTCTTATTATATTGCATCTCCTTTATTTACATCACATCTCGTTTTACTATTTTGCAATCTTTACTTTCCAATCTATACAACAAAAATACCAAAAATATTTATCTTACTATCTTTATTAGATCTCACTTTTGCGAGTGACCATGAAGGGATTGACAACCCCTTTATCGTGTTGGTTGCAAGGTTCTTGATTGTTTGTGCAGGTACTAGGTGACTTGCCTGTAATCTCCTACTGGATTGATACCTTGGTTCTCAAAAATTGAGGGAAATCCTTACGCTACTTTGCTGCATAACCCTTTCCTCTTCAAGGGAAAATCGACGCATGCTCAAGAGGTAGCAGCGAGGGATCACATTAGGTCCAGGGCCTCCCTTAAAGGCGAGGATTGAATGGGGAAACAAGAGTTTTTGGCACTGAGAGAGGCAAAGGACTCCTGGTCGCGCTTGCCTACCGCGACCCTCGAGAGTCCGAAGTAAGGACCCGGACACGAGTCCGGCCTTTCAGTAATGGGTGGAGTCCGGAAAGGCTCCAGGCTTGCCGAAGACACGGCCCTATCTGGGTCTGCCGCAGTGAGTTCCGTGATTGTGGAGAGTCCGGTGGATTCCGAACTTCCATCCTCGGACCTGGAAATTTGCTCTAGATCTAAAGCCAGAGCGGCAGTCGGCGTCGCGAACCCATCGAAGATCAAGTCTCCTAGGATATCAGCGACGTAGTTCAAATTTCCAAAGCTGATTTGATGACTAGGGGTGTAGCTGTCGATCTGCTCCAGGTGGCCAATCGAGTTGGCACGCAACGCGAAGCCGCCGAATACGAAAATTTGGCCGGGGATAAAAGTCTCCTTCAAGACAGCCTTGTTATAGACGATCGATGGAGCCATCGATCCTTCTACGACGGCATAGTGGAACTCTCAATGAAAGCACCAATGTCGATGTCAAAATCGGCAGATCTCGGGTAGGGCGTCCCGAACTGTGCGTCTAAGGATCAAAGGTAACAGGAGGCAGGGGACAAAATGTTTACCCAGGTTCGGGCCCTCTTAATGGAGGTAATACCCTACTTCCTGCTTGATTGACTTTGATGAGTATAGGGGTTACAAGAGTTGATCTACCTCGAGGTCGTAGTGGCTAAACCCTAGATGTCTAGCCTGTATGATTATGATTGCCTCTACGGACTAAACCCTCCGGTTTATATAGACACCGGAGGGGCTTAGGGTTGTACAGAGTTGGTTTACAGAGAAGGGAATCTTCATATCCGAACGCCAAGCTTGTCATCCACGTGAAGGAGAGTCCCATCCGGACACGGGGGAAAGCCTTCCATCTTGTATCTTCACGGCCCACCAGTCCGGCCCACGTCACATAGCACGGACGCACGGGGACCCCCTAATCCAGGACTCCCTCACCCCTCCCACATATATATAAGTAGGAGGGGGAGGGGAGAGGCCAGGAGGCGCCCCAAGTAGGACCGAGCCACGCCCCCAAGTCGTGCCCCCCTGCCATATATGTCGGAGGGGGAAAAAGAGGGGGGAGAGAGAGAAGGAAGTGGGAATCCTATTCCCTTTCTTTCCTTTCCTCCTTCCCCTTTACTTATCCACCTTGGCCGACCCATATGGGGGGCGCACCAGCCCCTTGTGGCTGGTGCGTTTCCCCTCTTAGCCCATAAGGCCCATATCTTTTGCGGGGGTGCCTGGAACCCCTTCCGTGACCCGATATGCACCCGGTACCCTCCGGAACACTTCCGGTGTCCGAATACTATCGTCCTATATATCAATCTTTACCTCTCGACCATTTCGAGACTCCTCGTCATGTCCGTGATCTCATCCGGGACTCCGAACAACATTTGGTCACCAAATCACATAACTCATATAATATTATATCATCATCAAACGTTAAGCGTGTGGACCCTACGGGTTCGAGAACTATGTATACATGACCGAGACACCTCTCCGGTCAATAACCAATAGCGGAAACTGGATGCCCATATTGGCTCCTACATAGTCTAGGAAGATCTTTATCGGTCGAACCGTTATGACAACATACATAATTCCCTTTGTCCATCGGTATGTTACTTGCCCGAGATTCGATTGTCGGTATCTTCATACCTAGTTCAATCTAGTTACCGGCAAGTCTCTTTACTCGTTCCATAATACATCACCTCATGACTAAGTCGTTAGTCGTTTGCTTGCAAGCTTATGATGTGTATTACCGAGACGGCCCAGAGATACCTCTCTGATACTCGGAGTGACAAATCCTAATCTCGATCTATGCAAACTCAACAAACACCTTCGGAGATACCTTTAGAGCATCTTTATGATCACCCAGTTACGTTGTGACGTTTGATAGCACACAAGGCATTCCTCCGGTATCCGGGAGTTGCATAATCTCATAGTCGAAGGAATGTGTATTTGACATGAAGAAAGCAATAGCAATAAACTGAACGATCATTATGCTAAGCTAACGGATGGGTCTTGTCCATCACATCATTCTCCTAATAATGTGATCCCATTATCAAATGACAACTCATGTCCATGGTTAGGAAACCTTAACCATCTTTGATCAACGAGCTAGTCTAGTAGAGGCTCACTAGGGACACGTTGTTTGTTTATGTATTCAAACATGTATTAAGGTTTCAATCAATACAAATCTAGCATGAATAATAAACCTTTATCATGAATAAGGAAATATAAAATAACAACTTTATTATTTCCTCTAGGGCATATTTCCTTCACTAGGTAGGGGGCTGCCTCTCCTCTTCCGCTTCGCTCTGGGTTGAACCAACTACATGCCGACGCCCGTCGTGTTCGCGCCGAGCGCCGAGCGGCCTGTGTCGCCCAAACACCACTGACCCAGCGGTGCACGAGCAGCAGGGCTCCTCTCTGCACCCCCCCTGTGCCGCGAGACGGCCGCGCTGCCACTCCTTCGCTCACCCCGGCCACGACTTCGTCCTCCCATGCTCGCTGTGGGCCGGTGAATGCGCAGGCTGTCCTGCTCATGGCGCGGGAACTGCTGCGCTACCACCCAGCCAACGAGGGTTACGACGCCTGGCTTGGCCGCATCACCGAGCTCGTCAACACCGTGGGTGAGGCCCCGACACCCTCCCACTCACTCCGCCCTCCACCGTCTTGTGCGGGCAACGTCGCGCACGGCGCGCCTCCACCGCCTCCCCTGCACGGTGATGTCATCGAGCCCCTGCGTGAAGCGCGGCTCCATGACCCGCCGCACGAAGAACCCGCGCCGGCCCGGGACGAGGCCAGCTGCCAGATCATCTGCTGCGCGCCGCCGGACGAGCGCGTGCTCCTCGAGCAGCGCCAAAACCGAGCCATCCAAGAAGTCATAGCGACAGGGCACCAAAACTGCCCTGCCCTGGCGAACGGGGCCCCCACATGCGATGTGAGCCACCGGACCTTCAATTGCGAGCTACGCCGGGTGGTTTGGCCTGACAAGTTCAAGCCGGACCTGCCCCCGTGCTACGACGGCACCCCCGACCCTATGGAGTTTCTCTAGCTCTACGCGCTGAGCATCAATGCGGTGAATGGCGACGACAAGGTCATGGCCAACTGGTTCCCCATGGCCCTCAAGGACGGCGCGTGCTCCTGGTTCATGAACCTGCCCAAGGAGTCCATCTCTTCGTGGGGCGAGTTGTGCGAGCTGTTCGTCGCCAACTTCAAAGGCACCTACGACCGCGCCCTCACCATGAACGGCCTGCGGCGGGTGAAGCAGCGCCCCGACGAAACACTCCAACAGTACATTCTGCGCTTCAGCCAGGTGTGCCACAAGATTCCGCGCGCTTCGGACGAGGCCATCATCATGGCATTCACCAATGGAGTCAAGGACGTCCGCATGTGCGAGAAGCTCGCCATCCACAATGACATGAGCACTGTGCTGGAGCTATTTGCCCTTTGCCGACAAGTGCGCAAAGGCCGAGGAGGGCTGCCTCTTCCTCCACGACGACCCCAACACGGCGCACGATGACGGCAAGGCCAAGGGCAAGGAGGTCAAGCGCAAGGGGCCTGCTGTCCTGGCGGCCGAGCCTGAGCAGAAGCGCGGCCGCGACCATGATGGGCCTGAAGGGAGCAGCCGCCTGTTCTGCGTCTACCACAACATGCGCACCCACAACACCTGTGATAGCCTGGCTTATTAGGGATGATAGCTACTCATATCAATAAGGAATTCCTTCTTTTCCGGGAGCCCATTCGGATAGAACTCCAAAGTTAAGCTTGCTCGGCTTGGAGTAGTTTCAGGATGGGTGACCGACCGGGAAGTTGCTCCCGGGTGCGCATGAGTGAGGGCAAAGTGTGCAGAAAAGACTAGCATTGATCTGTGGGAAGCACAGACGTATGTGCCAAGAGGGAACGTTCCTGTGGCCCGATGAGGACGTCGGTTCCTCTGAGTTGGGGTGTATGTGATAGCCTGGCTTATTAGGGATGATAGACTACTCATATCAGTAAGGAATTCCTTCTTTTCCGGGAGCCCATTCGGATAGAACTTCAAAGTTAAGCGTGCTTAGCTTGGAGTAGTTTCAGGATGGGTGACCGACCGGGAAGTTGCTCCCGGGTGCGCATGAGTGAGGAAAAAGTGTGCAGAAAATACTAGTATTCATCTGTGGGGCCAGTCTAGATCCCGCCAGGAGTAACGACCACCGGCGGGTGTGTCCGGGGCGTTACAACACCAACGACTGCAAAGAGCTTAGGGCGCTTCGCGACAAGCGCGTGGGTCGCTGTCGGTGTCAAAACCGGTAGATCTCGGGTAGGGGGTCCCGAACTGTGTGTCTAAGGATCAATGGTAACAAGGGACGATGGGGACATGATGTTTACCCAGGTTCGGGCCCTCTTGAAGGAGGTAAAACCCTACGTCCTGCTTGATTCTATTTGATGGATATAAGGGTTACAAGAGTTGATCTACCTCGAGATCGTAATGGCTAAACCCTAGCTGTCCAGCCTATGAATATTCTAATAGCCTCTACGGACTAACCCCTCTGGTTTATATACACACCGGAGGGGCCTAGGGTTGTACAGAGTCAGTTTGTGGGGGAAGGAAATAACATATCCGGACACCAAACTTGCCATTCAAGCATATGGGAGTCCTACCCGAACACGGGGGAAAGTCTTCTTGCTTTTATCTTCACGGCCCATCAGTCCGGCCCATATTAAATAGTCCGGACACCCGAGGACCCCCTAATCCAGGACTCCCTCAGTAGCCCCTAAACCAGTCTTCGATGACGATGTGTTCGGCACGCGGTTTGTCTTCGGCATTGCAAGGCGGGTTCCCTCTCCTGAATATTTTAGGATAACTCCCTACACAAAGGAACTGTATCTGGCTCTGTAAAATTAATGCAACCCTTAGCCACGAAGGCAGGATGTCAAAATAAAACAGTGTCTTTTACTGACAACTTTTTCGGCGAAGCGTCACTTGGCTCTTTAACATTTCGAATTGTTTTTCACACCTCCCGTTTTGTGTTTCGAGGCTTAGCCTCCATTGGCACGTCTTGTCAAAACAGAGATCGTGCCCGCCCATTGCGGGATTCTCATCAATATGGTTTTGGGTAATTCAACTGTGCCTTTTGCATGATCTCTTTGGGAACAGGCAAGTTTTAAGGCTTGAGAAGGGGGGGGGGGGCGTTTGGTATTTCACCGCCTATAAGAGGGTAAAGATCCCTTCTTTTTTCCATGCCTTCTTCTTGCTCCTGCCTTCCCATCTCTGAGCTCAAGCACCCGAGACTTCAATCTTTCCCACCGCCACCACCCTCCCCAACCATGGTCGGATCCGGTTCCAAGGGCAAGTGAGAGGCCTCCTCCGTCACTGAGAAGGATATCAAGGAGCTCCGGAGCGCGGGATATCTGTCTGCGGATATTGCGCACAGGCCCCCTGACAAGGATCGGGTCATCCCCACTCCAGAGCCCGGCGAGAGGGTCTTATTCATCCCCCATTTCCTCCGAGGGCTAGGGTTTCCCCTCCACCCTTTTGCCTGCGGCCTCATGTTCTATTACGGGCTAGATTTCCATGATCTAGCCCCAAATTCCTTCCTCCACATGTCGGCGTTCATCGTCGTGTGTGAGGCTCTTCTCCACATCCCCCCCCACACACACTTCGGCTTATGGCTCAAGGTCTTCAATCTGAAGCCGAAGGTGGTCGATGGTCAGCATGCGGACTGCGACGGGGCTATGGTAAGCAAGCTCCCCAACACCGTCGGGCCCAAAGGGGCATTTCTCGAAACTGTCAAGGTGTGGCAGCAAGAGTGGTTCTACATCACCGAACCCCGCGACGCCAAGTGGGCAGCCACACCTGACTTCATATCCGGACCCCCCACGAGACTCAACTCATGGACCGCCAAGGGCCTTGATTGGGGGTCCCAACCGGAGGTGACTATGTCGCAGGAGCGCATCTCCAATGTGCTAGGCAAAAACACTGGTCTCACAAACGTGATTCAAGCAATGCTCTTCCACTGTGTCCTTCCCTGCCAACTCCAGGCCTCCCCCATGTGGGAGTTCAATCCGGAAGAACCACAGACCCTGAAGCGCTTCTTCGGCACAAAGCATGAAGATATATGGAACCAGCTCTTCAAGGCCCAGAAGAGTTAGCTAATGAAGACAAAGGACATCGGGCTCGACAGCGAGAACCCGGCCTCAGCGGTAAGCATAACACTTTCGAATACTTATTCGTCCAACACTTCAGATGTGATGAAGATTATATTATCCGCCTTTATGCACAGGGCTGGACGGCGAAGGCGGAGTGGACCAACTATCCGGCGCTGCTGCCGGAGAACCCAGCCACCCCCCAGCTAACGGAAATGCTGGTCTTGGCACCGTATCAGGCACCGGAGAAGAAGGCCAAGAATAAGAAGGGCAAGGAGGTCAAGAGCAGCCCCCGCCACAAAAGTCCTTCGGACGCAGTGTCCGAAGAGACCGAAGCCCTCTCCTCCCACGAGGGAGACGATGAAGAAGAGGAGGAGGAGGTGGAAAGCGACTCCCCTCGTAAGGGGAGGAAGAAGAAGAGGGCGGCCTCCGAAGACCCGGAGGGAGAGGCGCCCAAGAGAGGAAAGGTGATCCTCCAGGACAGTTCAGACTCAGATGCCGAACCAGTCCCCAAAAGACCTCCCAGGGCGAAACCCCTGGCCGAATCGTAAGTATTCAAATACTCACTATTTATCTTCGGTCTTCACCTTTCCATTATATAAGTTATTTTGCTATGTGCCTTTCAGCCCTCCCCGCGAGCTCCCGCACACTCCGTTATCAGAGGGGAACTCCCTACCACCCGAGATGGCAGAGAGCGAGACGCAGCCATGAGCCCTCTTGCCTATCACCATGGAGGACACCGAGGTGTCGTCCCGAAGGACCTCTCCTAACCGAGGGGGGCGGGCAAGGCCGTCGAGAAGGCGCCCGAGGTTAATACCTCGGTCACCGAAGAGCTAGGGGAGGCGACCCCTATGACCACTGAAGGCGGGGAGCCCCAACAATACGGCCCCCAGCCAAACACCATTCCGGAGACCAATGCGGCTCTGCCATCGGATAAGCAACCCCCTTCGAAAGAGGGGGGAGGAGCATCAGCTCCATCGGCGGCCTCCACTAATCCGGAGGCGCCCAACGCTCTGGAGGAAGCACTGCAACGTGCTTCCATCATGGAGGAGCATCACACCCTGATGGGTGCGGTAGTGGAGAAGGTTCAATCTGCTAAGAGCGGACTGAACGAAGCCTTCCACAACCTACTGACAGGCTTTGAGGTATGTGACGTAATGTTTGAAAAAAAACTCATATAGAGGAATATACCTGTGTACAGACCGTAGCCCCTGAGGCTCTGTCCGGTTTGAAAGAAATCGGACAGAGGATCCACATAGTATTCGGGACAGTAACATGTTGTGCTGTTATTGTGACATGCTTCTCTGTTGGCGGCAACCGCCCAGGCCGCAGAAGTTTCCGGACTCAATCAGAAGCTTCAGGTGGCCGACGATGAAATCGATCACATTAATAAGCGGTTCGACGAAACGCAAAGTATGCGTAGTGGTTAAAAAGGGAATTCATTTTTATATTAGAAGTAATATATATATATATATATATATATATATATTCAGAGGTTTAACTCATGGAATGCTTTGATGATGATCACAGCGGGTGCAGCCGAGGTCGAGACCCTCAAAGGCGCCCTCGCCCAAGCCAAGAAAGAGGTGGAGGCGAATAAGGCAGCCGCTGATAAAGCGGCTGCTGAACTGGAGGCCGAGCGGGTCGTCCGCCGTCGTCATGAAGCTCGGGTGGCCGAAGTCGAGCAAGAGTTGCAGGATGCCATCCGCAAGTGCGAGACTTTGGAGGAGAAGACTTCGGCCCAGTCCTCTGAGCTTGCCAAGGCTCTCCGTGATGCTAAAGAGGCGCGGAGCGAGTCCCGGAGCGCTTGCGAAGAGATCCAGCAAACAAGGCAGATAGCGGCGGGTAAGGCCTTTCTTTTTCAAAGTATCTTTGGGGTCAGAGGTACGCTTTGCTCACATGAGTGTGGAGTTCTCCAGTCGAATTTGCGGATCTTCCAAAGAGTGTCGCCGATGCTGCACAGTTCTTCCGAGCCCAGGAGGGGAACTCGACGATGTTTCACGAAGGTGCACTGCTTGACCCCTTTTTTCTCAAGAAATTCTTGTACACTAATGTCTTTGAACTCGGTTTCTTGCTGCTCCTTGTAACAAGTTGACGTTGAGATCTTCTTGCAAAAAAGCAAGATTGCATGTTTCACGGATACATGAAAGACAGATCCGCCGGAGACACACCTCTACATGATGCTTTGACAAGCCATGAGACCAAAAAGATACATGTGAAGGAACTGTACCAGGTAGTGATTGTAAGGATGCTCTAGATGGGTGAGGGTTATAGTAAACACTTTTTTTTACATTTAACAACAATTTTAAGGTTACAAAATGGACCTTACTATGATAAATTGGTGACGACTAGGACTTAAGAACGTGTGTGTGACTGAAATTAGCAAGTACCGCAATTTTTTCTACAACTTGTGACACAATTTCATATTTTGTGTTTCATATATTTTCTTGATTATTTTGCGGAAAATATATTTTATTAAAATTGTGACAGACTTCAGTATATTCTCCGTTTGGTCTTTGGGGGACAACATGTCCCTATTTGACAAAATCACGAAATATGAGGTGAAATGGCGCTCAAGGTTTCTCTACACGAAAATGACATCAAAGACCTCGTGCAATCAAAACAGAGCACAACGCACATGCTGCAAAGTCTCAATAGGGAACACCTTTTGTCAAATGGAAGAAAATAACTTTTGAACATAGAGAAAAGGCAACTCAAATCCACAATCCGGATTTTGCTTCACCACACCCCTAAAAAAAAGCTCCATCATAATTCATAAAAGGAAAGAAACGCAATATATTTTTTCTCAGATTTTTTTCCTATCAAGAAATACAAGTCCTGATTTCTTTCCTACTATAAAAAAAGACAGAAGTCAAAAGAAAGGCAAAAAGGAAAGAAGATAAACGAATTACAAGGCAGGAAAAACGATAAAACCAAAACCAACGGCACCCACCGAACTCTTTCTTTTTTTTCCTCCCTTTCTCCTACCGCGCTTACCTTTTTCTCTACTCTATATCTTCCTCCATTCCCCTCACACGCAAAAGCTTCCCCTCCATGGGCACCTTCGCCTCCTCCCCATCCTCCTCCGCCTCCCCCTACCCCGGACTCCGCTCCCCATTCGACTCCGCCGCCGACGCCTCCCTCCCGCAGCAGCCACTGGACTGTGGAGCCTCGAGCGATGCTGCTGCCCTCCTGCCCGCTACATGCTCGAGGAAATGCCTTGGATGTGCAGATCCCAAGAAACGCTAGGATTAGGCGCTCTGCGGGGTCCCTTTTAGCTCCCCTCTAACGGTTTGTGGCTCCTCGTTTTGGCGTGCTTGTTTTCCCGTGATTTGTGGTGTGTAATTTGGTACAGGGTCTACTGAGAAATCAAGAAGTTGCTAGGTTTGGGCCTCCTCGGCAGTTGGTTTTTTGTGGTTTTTGCTGCTTTTATGGGAGTTCCCGTCGCGCGGAAGTCCGATTCTTGGGTTACCGACCTTGCGATGACGGACTGCGGCGGCGGCGACCGCTCCGACCTCGGCGTCCGGCCTATTAACGGTGGCCGAGGTGCCGCCATGGAGCAGCGCGGTGACGGGTTGGATGGGGCTACGATGTCCCCACCGGAGCGTGTCCCGACACCGTCTTCCTCGAGGTCTGCTGGGTGGCGGCGTTTCTCCTCACCTGGTCCTCTCCGATGCTCAACGCCAGGGTGAGTATTTGACTTCCTTACATTCCTTGGAGGGCATAACTTGATATGTTGACTGAATAAAATTTGTTGGATGTAGGAGTATTGGTTATGAAGACGGTGATGACTCAGACCGAGACCGGTATTTCTCCCCGGGCAGTGAGTTTTCTCAAGATACTTCTGATACGGATTCCGTGAGCACAAATATTAGTAGGCTGTACACATTCAGGTTGGGAAATTCGAGCCCGTTATATAGTCCTATGAGACGATCGGGACAAGTAGGCACAAGTCCTCCCTCCGGGATAAATGGTCATGCCAGCCAAAATTCTCCTATATACTCTTTGAATTCTGGCCATGGCTATGATGATGGTGATTATTTGATGGATTCACCGAATTGCGACGATGAACATCATGACAATATTATACAGCCAATTGATTTTGAGAGTAATAATGGACTCATATGGCATCCTCCGCCGCCTCAAGATGAGGGTGATGACTCCGAAAACGGTTTCTTTCAATATGATGACGACGATGATGACAGTGCTATTGGTGATGGGAAGACCTTTGAACGTGTTAACCATGAGTGCGGTGGTAGTGAGGATTTACCAGGGACCAAAGGAAAACAGAATATAGCTCATAAAGAGTTCTTAAGGAACGCTTTACATGGGCATTTCAGGGCTCTTGTGTCCCAATTGCTCCAAGGTCATGGAGTTGACCTCGTGGATGGATGGTCGGACATAGTATCCTTATTAGCATGGCAGGCAGCTACCTTTGTGCAGCCAGATACAAGCAAGGGTGGTAGCATGGATCCCACCAACTATGTCAAAGTTAAATGCGTAGCATCAGGGACTCCCAACGATAGGTATGCCCTATAATGATTCAGCTGTGCTGAGTGATTATATGATATTTTTCATGGTATTTTTGGAGCTAAAGGACTATTCATCTGTTTATTTGCAGTACTTTCATTAAAGGCGTTGTTTGTTCTAAGAATGTAAAACATAAACGCATGGTGTCAAAGCATGAGAATCCTAGAATTCTTCTTTTGGGAGGAGCACTGGAACATCAAAAGGTTACAAACAAACTAGCATCGATAAACAGCATTCTTGAACAGGTAATGCCTACATTCTTTGTCAGCTGAAGTGTATTTATCCTAATAGCTCTCAGTATGTCCGTAGTTAACATTGAAAGTGTGATATGTACAGGAAAAGGAATATCTTAAGAATGCTGTTGCAAAGATAGAGGCCCAACGGCCTCATGTCTTGTTGGTTGAAAAGAGTGTGCCGATGTATGCTCAACAGCTTCTTGCAAAAGATATATCTTTAGTACTGAATGTCAAGAGATCACTTCTAGAACGGATATCACGCTGCACAGGTGCTAAAATTGCTTCATCCATTGACAATATCACTTCAGCAAGACTTGGACAATGCCAAGCTTTCTGGATTGAAAGAGTTGCAGAATCTTTAGCTCCGAAGGACTCTAACAGAAAATCTATCAAGACACTGATGTTCTTTGATGGTTGTCCAAGACGCTTGGGCTGCACGGTAATGCACATAGAACTGTTTGCTACCTTTAATGATCTTGCTCCATTTCATAAAAAAAAATGAAGGGTCAATTCTCATCATATTGTTACTTTGGTCCTAATTTTATACATGTATTCTTCAATACTATTTTTTGGCATTATTTTACTCTCTGCTGAGGATGGCAATCTTGAGCTCCGCTTTGTGCCTATCTATTGTGGCAGTTTAATTGTGCAAGCCATATCTAATACAACCAACAATTTTTTTTCCTAGGTCCTCCTAAGGGGCACATCCTATGAAGAGTTAAGGAAGGTCAAACTCGCTCTGCAATTTGCTGTATTTGCAGCATATCAACTATCACTGGAGACTTCATATCTTGCAGATGAGGGTGCAACACTACCAAAGACCCCTTCGGATCTTCCAGTTCGTCCACTTGAGAAGCATATGAATGGTGGAGATATTTCCTCAAGTAATTCTCGGCAGAATTTGAATAATTTTCAAATCATTGGTGACAGAACTTCAGAAAAGGGCTGCATCGTGCCTCTAAATTTCCTTGATGGTTCTTCAAAAGTGTTAACTATTGACCAATCCCTTTTGAAACCTAACCTTGGTCAGGAAGAATACATTCCTGGAACTGATGACACGTTTTCTCATCCCCCGACATTGTTTATCGATAATGATTGTGAATCACCTCTAGTTGGAAAAGGGACACCAGCAGATTTGCAATACCCTGATGACGTTCATCGAGATGAGATGGTTGGTGGGATTTATAGAGTTGAAAGTGAGTTGGACAATGGTTGCCATCATACATCAGACGAAGAACATGCAGGAGTAACCATACCTGATCATAACGAGAACCCCACCGAGTATTTCCCAACATCCGAGAATGCACAGAGCATTTTGGTTTCCTTGTCCGTTGCATGCCCTCAGAAAAGAATTGTATGCAAGCAATCTCAGCTCTTCCGCATAAAGTTCTACGGTAATTTTGATAAGCCACTTGGGAGGTATTTTCGTGAAGATTTATTTTATCAGGTACTGTATTGTCATCCATTTTCCTGTTTGGTTGCAAGCAGATACCTAGTAGGCTACTACTGCCTTATTAATGTGTTCCATCGTTGTTGCAGACTTCATGCTGTGAGTCTTGCAAAGAACCTGCAGAATCTCATGTCCAATGTTATACTCATCAACAAGGCAGTCTTTCAATAGGTGTTAGAAATCTTGAATCTGTAAAGCCGTTACCTGGACGGAATGATGGGAAGATATGGATGTGGCACAGGTGCCTCCGGTGCAAACAAAAAAATGGAAACCCTCCGGCAACACACAGAGTAGTGATGTCTGATGCGGCATGTGGACTTTCTTTTGGGAAGTTTCTTGAACTTAGCTTTTCGAATCACACAACAGCCAATCGAGTTGCCTGCTGTGGACATTCCCTCCAGAGGGACTGTCTTCGTTTTTATGGGTATGTGGTGGATTCTTGTATTCAACCTTCTCAAATTTAAGGTCAATGTAACTGTTGCCATTCTCCTTGAACAGGTTCGGAAGCATGGTTGCTGTCTTCCGTTATTCTCCTGTGGACATCCTATCTGTCAACTTGCCACCCTCAGTATTAGACTTTGCTTATCCAGTAGCACAAGATTGGCTCATCGAGGAGGCTGGTGATGTATGTTCATTTGAATATAAGTTTGTTTATTTACGGCCTGTTTGGCCTAGCTTAAAGTTGAAGCTGAGTAAATCACCCAGCTTTTTAATAAGCTGAAGCTTATAAGTTGTGGTGGAGTTGCTTCTTAGCCTTTCACCCTCCTATCTCCCACCTCTCTCTAGCCGACTTCCGTTATAAGCTAATGCACTCTGAGAAGCTAGTTTTGTGGGCTTCACCATTTGGCCCTAAAGCTAGCTTTATGGAGCAAAGTTAAGCTGGGTGTTGGAAATGCCCCTTTTGACATATTTCTGTGTAATTTATTGCCCTATTTAAATGGTTAACTTGTCTTGCAGGTAGCCAATAGGAAGGATAACTTTTACAGGGTGATTTTTGACAATCTTGACTGCATTGAAAAGACAGTTTCAGCCCAAGAAGATGTGAGCATGAAGGCGGGCTTGTATAAACATGTTGTTGATCTTAAAGATCTGATTAAAGTTGAGTGGAAGAAATATGACGTAAGTTAAACTGTTACATGGTTTTATTCTGCTTTCAAAGTATGTGGTAGGCTACATACTGTGCTGGTGGGTTGAATTTTTTTTCCCCGTATTTGCACACCATTTTTCAGGTTTTGTCGGGGTTTGGTAGCATACAGAAGTTACAAACAATTGGAGAACCTGTAGATGTTCTAGAGCTCAACCGCCTGAGGCGAGAGCTTGTACTTGATGCACATGTATGGGATCGCCGTCTGCACATGATGCACTCACTCACCAAGAAAAACTGTACTGCGGCAACTGATGCACAGTGTCCTAAGAAATTTCCTGAAAGCGTGTTAGAAGATTCAAAGGCTGAGATTTCCAGCACACAGGAAAATATGGAGAAGTCACTAGAATATTCTCAGTCAAGTTCTTTTATCACAGATAGTGGGAAGCCATTGCTCAGAAGAGAACATGGTGGCACAACTGTGTCACATTCTGGGTTGACCAACATAGATGAAGTATACCACCAGTCTGTTGAAGGCTCTGCTAGTTCTGCTGGTCTCCACATTGTCCCGCACCCATGTGAAGTACAGAGCAATGGGGTGGTGGCTGATGAACTTAAGCTTGAGAAGACATTGGAGAAGTCAGAGTCTTCTCCATCAAATCTTTCTGATAGAATTGACTTGGCATGGACTGGCTCTGGCGTGGAGACACTTCTAGTCGCACCTACTGCTCTGATGAATGGCTCCTCATACCAGAATGTTATGGCTCCAATTAGAATTAAATCATTTGATTCTGGAATCAATTTCAGAAATGGGTTATCACCTGTCGACGATTCAAATGTAAGCATAAGAAGAGCTTATTCCCAAAGGCCTCCTAGGGCGCTTGAGAGAACAGGCAGGGGTTTGTCCCCGATCTTCACAAATAAGCTGTCACTTCCTGGTATGGTTGATGGTGAGGGCCGTTTCCTTCTATCACAAAGTGTTTCAGATGTTGTTGTTCCAGTGTATGATGATGAGCCGTCCAGTATGATAGCCCATGCCATGACTGTTCCAGAATATCGTAGTTTCATGTTGCCAGTGCTGAATCTGCATAATGAATTGGACAGACCTAGTGTTTTGAACTCTCTGGATCAGAATTCTACTTCTAGAAGCTGGTCAGATGTATCTCAAATGAATTCCAAGGATATTCATTTGACGGTTTCTTTTGAGGATGAAGACTCATGTTCTGTGGATAAGGCAAAATTTTCTGTCATATGTTATTTTGCAAAGCAGTTTGATTCAATCAGAAAAAAGTGTTGTGCAGATGAATTGGATTACATTCGTTCTTTGAGCCGGTGCAAGAGATGGAGTGCTCAAGGTGGCAAGAGTAATGTATACTTTGCCAAGACACTGGATGACAGATTTGTCATAAAGCAAGTGACACGGACGGAATTAGATTCATTTGAGGACTACGCAACCGAGTACTTCAAATATATAACAGAGTCTGTATCCTCTGGAAGCCCAATTTGCCTTGCTAAAGTTCTTGGTCTTTACCAGGTTTGTAACGCTTTAAGTTTATTCTCATATTTTTCTAGGGTCCTGTAAGGTTAAATTATTTTTAACTGAACTGTGACCCATCTGTGCACCAGGTCGTTGCCAAGAACATGAAAGATGGAAAGGAACTGAAGATGGAATTAATGGTCATGGAAAACATATTTTTCAAGAGGAAGGTATCAAGAATATATGACCTGAAAGGATCCCTGCGTTCCCGTTACAACCCTGATACATCAGGAAACAACAAGGTTCTCTTAGATCTCAATCTATTAGAGACACTTCATACAAAACCCATTTTTCTTGGAAGCAAAGCAAAAAGAAGGTTGGAACGAGCTGTCTGGAACGATACTTCTTTTCTGGCAGTAAGTGACTTTATTCACTGTGTTTTGTATGTCTGTTGTTTACATGCTTGTAATGTATTCTAGGGTGCACCGACCTAGTATGTCTAGAAGGCCTCCGATACCAAGATGACAAGATCTTGAAAGCTGCTCGATTTCAACCAATTTATATGCTGTTCCAGTGAAAGCTAGACGGGTTAAATAGTCATGCACATGTTTCCACTTTCCACACTTAGTACTTTGAAATATTGTTTTCTGAAATAATAATGTTGAAATAGCTTGGAATCGCTATGAATCTTGGAGCCTGTAGCTCAACTTTTGGTGCAGCCACGGGGGCCTAACTAGAGATAAGATAATCTGTTTACTTGATATTAGACATGGGTTTCTTGAGGGTTAACCATTTAAGGGGTTGTAGTTTTATTTCTATGGATTATAAGGAAGCTATAAGAAATATATCTACACAGTCCTGGTCCCCTTTTCTTCCACTGTGGTGCGCCTGCGGTCACAGCATGGTCATGCTACTCTGGTCCAGATCCCCATCTGATTCTAGTCCATGACATGACTTAATTTTGCATGTTTCTAGGTAGACAGCACACACACGGGTCCCTTGTTTCTTTTACTGAAACAGTAAAAGTTTCCTTAAATCTGTTACATGTTTCCTACCTTCCTGTTGCTGACATCCAAAGTGGTTATAAAGATAGTAAACTTATAAAACAATATTGGTGATTGTGGGGAGATAAGGGAAGCTAAAGGATTGATGTGAAGGTGTACAACCCAACATGTGGTTCTTTAGAGCAAATTATCGAACTTGCAGCCACGCACGACGTGTTTTCTGTTTCCATAAGTTAAAACATTGTTGCCAGACTGGTGGATGATTTTGGTTGGTCAACATGGCAACTATCAGTCGAGTTATTAGTTCATTTGGCTATTCGGATCTGGCTTGGTCAAGTCAACGGCCACCCTGGGCTTGGCTTAGCATCTTTAGTATATTTTCCGCATCTGTTTGACAAAATCGATCTGAACGATTAGTATTGTTGAGGTGTAGCATATGAAGTGAATATTGTATGTCTCCAGTTGCTCTTTGGCATGCATGATCATCTATTCTCATTGGTGCTGCCTGTTTCCTTGTTCGCAGTCGGTGGGTGTGATGGACTACTCCCTCTTGGTTGGCATCGACGAGGAGAAGAAAGAGCTGGTGATGGGAATCATTGACTATCTCCGCCAGTACACGTGGGACAAACAGCTGGAGACCTGGGTGAAGGCGTCGGGGATTCTGGGGGGCTCCAAGGACGGGATGCCCACCATCATTTCTCCAGACCAGTACAAGAAGAGGTTCAGGAAGGCCATGTCAAAGTACTTCCTGACTGTCCCCGACCAATGGTCACCTTGAATCGTCGTCACTTGATGCCTACTATTATTTGCCTATTCGAGTGCAAGATGGGGTGATAGCAACTGGGAAGCGGCCCATTGTTTTCTTTCTATTTTTTCTTTGGTTTTGTTAGAATAGTCATCGATCTGCGCCTTATGTATGTTATTTTTGCTCGCATCAGGCTGGACTGGGATCGCTGGAGAGGGCGTACGGTAAAGGTTGCCCCCATCCAGGCAGAGCCCAGGGATCGATATGTGTATATTATATATAACAATGCTACACTGTAACATGAAATGAAATGCAGAGGAATTAAAATGCGTGAGTTTCCTTACAAAGGCAACGGTCGATCCTTTCTTGGCTGGCACTCACAAGGAACTTGCTTACTAGTTACTTCAATAAAAAAAAGGAACTTACGTTACTACTGCCTTCATTCCATACCTTGGAACTTTTGTAAACTTTGATCAAGTACATAGAGAAAATTTTCTACATCTGTGATACCAAATATATAATCATTGGATACGTCATGAGACATGCTTTTATATTAAACTTATCTGATCTTATTGATGTTGGTATTTTTCTCAATAAACTAGGTCAAACTCTACAATGTTTAACGTTTGAAAAAGAAATGGAGGAAGTACTACCAAGGCTGAATATCTTCTGATTTGGCCTATTTTCTTTTGAAAATGCTAAAAGTCTGATGTTAAATTTTTAGACATGGCAAATCGAATGTTTTCCATGACAATTTATGTTGGTGCGAGGATGGCAAATTTAATTTGCAAGCATAGCAATTTCCTGACAAAAAATGAAGTGAGGCGGATTTGCCATGCTCGCTCGCCAACTAAACTTTCATCCTGGACAAACATAATTTACCATAAAAACGTTTAATTTGCCATGTCTAAAAATCTGATGTTCACTAGATATCCGGTCTTTCTCTTTTGACCTTTGCCCGGGAAGTTCTGCGTATTGTTTTTTCTAGAGAGCCTATTTAGAAAAACAATCTGAATAATTATTGGATGCATATTCAGCCTTTCAATGTTTTTATTATGGATTCCTCAAAATAAATGTTTTTATTGTAGATAGTTTCTCTTTTCAAGTGCACAGGAAGAAAGCTGGAACGAAGATTAAATCAAGTAACTAGTACAGTGGGCAGTGGAAAGTGATTTATCTATTCCACTGTCGGCTTGTTCTTTTCTTTTGACTTCGATCTTTTTTTAACACAATACAGGCTCATACACACGCATCTATATTCACTCCTATAAACACACGCACGCACACCCTATCTTTATGAGCATTTTTAAAAAACTGAGCTAGCACATCATCTTCGTAGTTGACGGGAGCGTCTTCTTCCATTGAATACATCACCGAAACACTTGGGATAAATCCAAAAAAATGCAAGCATCGGTGCCAAATGCCGCTTCAAGCCCATCCATGTACTTCACTATGGGGTAGTATGTGGGACCAACATCGAGCGCATTGTGGACTTGCTGCTTCAAAGCCCATCCATGCACAACCATGGCGAGGAAGTTGCAATGTGGCGGGGGTAGGTGTCATTTGTCCATCATGTTCGATTTCTTCGTAGCTGTAATTTATAAGACATCTTCGACCAGCTAAAATCCAGTTTAACAAAACACCTTGCAAACTAAATACAGCTCAGATGATTAGGTTTCTTGTGGTAAAATCATTATATTAGGATTCAAGTCCTGGACTTTAAACTCTTGCTCGCATTTTTTGATATATTTCAGGCTTTTTGGCGATGTTGTGTTCAATAAGAGATGATGTTTTCAGACTGCAAAGCGCATGCGATGACTTCCGTATTTCTTGATCTATGTCATTTTGTAAAACAAGCCTAATTTTTTATTTCACGTGTATTTTTTCCTCCGAAAAGGTCTAAGGTCATAAATTAATCATTACATGTCCTTACAAACACATCCTTATAAAAGAATAAAATTATATTACATTTTGGGGATGTTGAAGTCTTCTTCTTCATTCATCCACTGACTACTCTCATAGCTCTAATCATCTATGTAGATAAGGAGACACCAATGAATGTGATATGCGAAGCAAATCGACGCCCTGGAAAAGAAAATGCAGAAAAGGGCCAAAACTTTGAAAAACATGTAAACCGGTTGAATTTAGACGAATCCACCATAAACAACACCGACTAGATCCCAAAAATCTGATGGAGACACAACTCCACACATCATCCAGGACCATTCACCACACCATCTTCTCCACCATGCACCACACCATCTTCTCCACCATGCACCACACCATCTTCTCCAGGCTGCCGTTGAAGATCGTCGCGCTGGATCATCAGCGCTGGTGCGAAGCATCGGCTGAAGACCACACTGTCAGCGATCCCGAGATGGGCCAAGGACCAATTGAGGAGACAAGCAGGCCCAAGAGGCAGCCTCGCCTCCCGGCTCGGCTAGCTGGGCCAGAACGGGCCTAGAGTGCTCCACTACTTATTCACTGGTTCGATTCGGAAGAAGGCGACGAAGAGGGAAACGGCTAGTGGATGGCATGTGTGGTGTGAGCTCCTGCGTGAGCCGATCCTCCTCCTATAATCCCCTCTTGTAGCTCGAATTCATGGCCATGGCTGAATACAAACCCTAAAAGCCCTCACAATCGGGTATCAGAGCCGTACAATAATCCTGGAGCCGCCCAACCCTCCCCGCCACACCCGCCTCGCCGTCGACAGGCAGAAGCCATGGAAAAATCTCCCCGGAGACCCACGCGATCTACGAGTTCCTGCGCGCGGATTTAGACGCCGCCCTCGCCAAGGCCTCGACAGAGCGCAGCGAGGAGGTGGTCAACGCCTTCGCCAAGCTGGATAGCAAATTGGATCAGCTGTCCGGTCGAATCGACGACGTCAAGCTCGCCATCGGTGTCGACCTCGACGAGCTGCGCGGCGAACTTGGTGCCGAGCAAGGATCTACCCCGGCGACGTCGACACCCGTTTCGCCGAGGGAGCCTGGTCAAGGCCCTCCACTAGCGCCAGCGAGCGGTAGTTCGAATGGATCGGACGGAGTTCGATCCGATCTGGAGCAGAGGAATTCAGGTCCCCGATACGTTCCACCACCAGTTCGAGGTATGCATACAGATCCAGCCGAGTCACATCAATTGATTGCTGCTGCTGAAAATTTTCGGGCCTTCCTCCCGGATGCGGTGAATTTTGGTCCTCGAATTGAGCTTCCGCGATTTGATGGTTCTAATCCGAAGCTATGGCAGCCTCGTTGCGAGGGTAACTTTAAGTTTTGGAATACACCTCAGCAACAGTGGATTTCGTTTGCTTCTTTGCAATTTGGAGGGCACAGTAGCTCGTTGGTTAGAATCGGTCCAGCGGCGATCACCTCATGTCAGTTGGTCTGAATTTTGTGGGCTGTTACAGTCTCGTTTTGGATGCAATAAGCATCAGAACATGGTCCGTCAGATGTTTCACATCAGGCAGACGAGCACAGTGGAAGATTATGTTGAACGCTTCTCGGAATTGTATGATCAATTGACTGTATATGAGTCTAACCCGAGTGCTGTCCACTATGTCACTCGTTTCATGGAGGGACTAGTACCGTCAGTTCGTCTATTGGTTGGGATTCAGCAAGCAACCAATTGACTTGGATTCTGCTTATGCGCTTGCACTTTTGTCTGAAGAACTGGGTGACCAGTCATTGTTCACAGGAAGCGGGTCGACCAGCAGTAAGTGAAGGAAATATGCCCTAGAGGCAATAATAAAGTTGTTATTTATATTTCCTTATATCATGATAAATGTTTATTATTCATGCTAGAATTGTATTAACCGGAAACTTAGTACATGTGTGAATACATAAACAAAACAGAGTGTCCCTAGTATGCCTCTACTTGATTAGCTCGTTAATCAAAGATGGTTAAGTTTCCTGACCATAGACATGTGTTGTCATTTGATGAATGGGATCACATCATTAGAGAATGATGTGATGGACAAGACCCATCCGTTAGCTTAGCATAATGATCGTTTAGTTTTATTGCTATTGCTTTCTTCATGACTTATACATGTTCCTCTGACTATGAGATTATGCAACTCCCGAATACCGGAGGAACACCTTGTGTGCTATCAAACGTCACAACGTAACTGAGTGATTACAAAGATGCTCTACAGGTGTCTCCGATGGTGTTTGTTGAGTTGGCATAGACCGAGATTAGGATTTGTCACTCCGTGTGTCAGAGAGGTATCTCTGTGCCCTCTCGGTAATGCACATCACTATAAGCCTTGCAAGCAATGTAACTAATGAGTTAGTTGCGGGATGATGTATTACGGAACGAGTAAACAGACTTTCCGGTAACGATATTGAACTACGTATGATGATACCGACGATCGAATCTCGGGCAAGTAACATACCGATGACAAAGGGAACAACGTATGTTGTTATGCGGTTTGACCGATAAGGATCTTCGTAGAATATGTAGGAGCCAATATGAGCATCTAGGTTCCGCTATTGGTTATTGACTGGAGATGTGTCTCGGTCATGTCTACATAGTTCTCGAACCCGTAGGGTCCGCACGCTTAACGTTCGATGACGATTTCAATTATGAGTTATGTGATTTGATGACCGAAGTTTGTTCAGAGTCCCGGATGAGATCACGGACATGACGAGGAGTCTCGAAATGGTCTAGAGGTAAAGATTGATATATTGGAAGGTTATATTCGGACACCGGAATGGTTCCGAAGTGTTTCGGGTATTTTTGGAGTACCGGGAGGTTACCGGAACCCCCCGGGAGAGTAATGGGCCTTAATGGGCTTTAGGGGAAAGGAGAGAAGGGCCTCAAGGGGTAGCCGCCGCCCCCCCATGGGCTGGTCCGAATTGGACCAGGAGGGGTGATGATGTTTGCCAATACTACGTCGGTGTTTCCCCCAAGAGGAGAGGATGATGTAGCACAACAACGGTAGGTATTTCCCTCAGTAATGAAACCAAGGTATCGAACCAGTAGGAGAACCAAGCAACACAACATAAACAGCCCCTGCACACAAATAACAACCACTCGCAACCCGACGTGTTAAAGGGGTTGTCAATCCCTTTCGGGTAACGGCGCCAGAAGGCACGTTGACGGGAGAAAATTGTAATAGATTGAAATAATAGATCGCAAATAAAATAAAATGCAACAAGATATTTTTGGTATTTTTGGTTTAATAGATCTGAATAAAAATGCAAAGGAAAAATAGATCGCAAGGCAAATATATGAGAAATAAGACCCGGGGGCCGTAGGTTTCACTAGTGGCTTCTCTCGAGAAAAATAGCAAACGGTGGGTAAACAAATTACTGTTGGGCAATTGATAGAACTTCAAATAATTATGATGATATCTAGGCAATGATCATTACATAGACATCACATCCAAGATTAGTAGACCGACTCCTGCCTGCACCTACTACTATTACTCCACACATCGACCGCTATCCAGCATGCATCTAGTGTATTAAGTTCATGGAAAAACGGAGTAATGCAATAAGAACGATGACATGATGTAGACAAGATCCGTTTATCTATATGGAGGTATATATAGATCTCGTCTTTTTATCCTTAGTAGCAACGATACATACGTGTCGGATCCCTTTCTGTCACTGGGATCAAGCACCGTAAGATCCAACCCACTACCGGGCACCTCTTCTCATTGCAAGATAAATAGATCAAGTTGGCCAAACAAAACCCAAATATCGGAGAAGAAATACGAGGCTATAAGAGATCATGCATATAAGAGATCTAAGAAACTCAAATAACTTTCATTGATATAAAAAGATATGACTGATCATAAACTCGAAGTTTATCAGATCCCAACAAACACACCGCAAAAGAGTTACATCATATGGATCCCCAAGAGACCATTGTATTGAGAATTCAGCGAGAGAGAGAGGAAGCCATCTAGCTACTAACTACGGACCCGAAGGTCTACAAAGAACTACTCACGCATCATCGGAGAGGCACCGATGGAAGTGGTGAACCCCTCTGTGATGGTGTCTAGATTGGATCTGGTGGTTCTGGACTCTGCGGCGGCTGGATTAATATTTCGTCGACTCCCCTAGGGTTTGTGGATTTTTGGGGTATTTATAGAGCAAAGAGGCGGTCCGGGGGGCACCCGAGGTGGGCACAACCCACCAGGGCGCGCCTGGGCCTCCTGGCGCGCCCTGGTGGGTTGTGCCCCCTCGGGGCACCCCCCAGGTGCAACCAGGGCCCATTGGCTTCCTTCTGGCCCATAAAAAATCATTCTAGAGTTCGTCGCATTTGGACTCTGTTTGATATTGATTTCCTGCGATGTAAAAAACATGATGAAAAACAGCAACTGGCACTTGACACTATGTCAATAGGTTACTAGCAAAAAATGATATAAAATGACTATAAAATGATTATAAAACATCCAAGATTGATAATAAAATAGCATGGAACAATAAAAAATTATAGATACGTTGGAGACGTATCAGCATCCCCAAGCTTAACTCCTACTCGTCCTTGAGTAGGTAAGTGATAAAAACAGAATCTTTGATGTGGAGTGCTGTTCATAAAGTCATATCATATTCTTTTCTTTATAGCATGGACATTTGGACTTTTATGTGATTCAAAGCAATAATCTAGTTTTGACATAATAATTTAGATACTCAAGCATATCAACAAGCAACCATGTCTTTCAAAATATCATTGCTAAAATAAGTTATCCCTAGCCCATCATGCTCAAATATTGATCCATTCATGAAACACACTCGAATATTAACTACACCCAATACTTGAGCAGGATCATATTGCCTCCTAGTTGGTGCTTTTTATAAGAGAAGATGGAGACTCAAAGTAAAAATAAAAATTGCATAAATTAAAAGAAAGGCCCTTCGCAGAGGGAAGTAGGGATTTGTAGAGGTGCCAGAGCTCAAAGCGAAAAATTAGAGATAAAATTTTTTTGGGAGGTGTATCCATCCCACCAACGAAAATGACGTAGAGCTACGAACACTTTCCATGCTAGATATGCCATAGGCGGTTCCCAAACAGAAAATAAAGGTTATTCCCCTTTCCACAATTCTTTCACTTTCCATGGCTAACCGTATCCACGGGTGCCCTCCATACCAACACTTCCCAAGGAATTTATTATTTGACAACATAAAGTAAATATTTTTTTGCATTTCGGGACTGGGCATCCCTAAAACCTTTGCCTTACTCTCGTGTAATGACAAGTGAATAAACACTCATCTTGAGAATAACACATCTAGCATGGAAAATATTAGCCACCCGTTACAGTTCCGCGAGCGAAACAAATACATAAAAGAGAAGTTTATTTTGAAAATTAGAGATGGCACATGCAAATTTGCTTAGAACGGCAGAAGAATACTGCATATAGGTAGGTATAGTGGACTCATGTGGCAAAACTGGTTTAAAGGATTTTGGATGCACAAGTAGAGGTCATAGTTGGTGCAAAATGAAGGCTAGCAAAAAGATTGAGAAGCGAGCAACCAAGAAACAAATAATCTCATAAGCAAGCATTAAGCATAATTAACACCGAATAATGCACCACAAGTAGGATATAATTTTCATTGTATGATTATTGACTTTCGTGCATGCATAGGGAATCACAAACCTTAACACCAATATTCTTACTAGAGCACAATTACTCATTAACACAACTCACATATCACATCATCATATCTCAAAATTATTACCAAGAATCAAGTTTATTTTGTCCAATGATCTTCATGACATTTTTTCTTTATCGTTCTTGGATATCTATCACTTTGGGACTAATTTTTATGTGTTGCTTTTCATAAGCTCAAACAAATATAAGTGAAGATCATGAGCATAACAAATTTTCTTTCTCTCAAAATAATTTAAGTGAAGCAAGAGAGAATTTCTTCAAAATTTTCCTAACTCTCAAATAAATCTAAGTGAAGCAAGAGAGCATTTCTTCAAAAATAACAAAGCACACCGTGCTCAAAAAGATATAAGTGAAGCACTAGAGCAAGTCCTAGCTCATAAAAGATTTAAGTGAAGCATAGAGAGCAATTCTAACAAGTCATAATATAATTTTGGCTCTCTCAAATAGGTGTGTCCAACAAGGATTGATGACTTAAAACACAAAATAAAACAAGCAAAGAGACATATCATACAAGACGCTCCAAGCAAAACACATATCATGTGACGAATAAAAATATAGCCTCGAGTAAAATACCGATAGTTGTTGGAAGAAAGCGGGGATGCCACTCGGGGGCATCCCCAAGCTTAGTTGGTTCCTCATTCTTGGATAATAGCTTGGGATGCCGGGGCATCCCCAAGCTTAGTCTCTTACATCCTTCCTTCATCCATCATAAGATAACCCAAAACTTGAAAACTTCAATCACACAAAACTCAACAAAACCTTCGTGAGATCCGTTAGTGTAAGAAAAATAAACCACTACTATAAGTGCTATATCAAACCAATTAATATTTTATTTTTGTATTATATCTACTGTATTCCAACTTTTATATGGCAAAAACTCATCAAAGAAAACCATAGAGCCATCAAAATAAGCACACAGCACAAAGAAAACAGAATATGTCAAAACAGAATAGTCTGTAGTAATCTGACTTTGGCGAATACTTCTGGAACTCCAAAAATTCAACCAAATTAGGACGACCCAGGGTAATTTGTATATTAATATTCTGCAAAAAGAATCAGAGCAAAATCTCTTTTCTGTGATTTACGAAAATTATTTTCGTGAGCACAAAGTTTCTGTCTTTTTCAGCAAGATCAAACAACTATCACCCAAGAAGATCCTAAAGGCTTTACTTGGCACAAACACTAATTAAAACACAAAAAGCACAATCATACCAGTAGCATAATTCTGTAAACTCACAAGAACATAAAGCAAAAAGCAAAAATAAATTTTATTCATTGGGTTGCCTCCCAACAAGCGCTATAGTTTTACGTCCTTAGCTAAGCGTAAGGCAAGGACGTAAGTTTTGTCATCCTTCTTCTTCTTATTTTCCTTGGGGGTATTTTTATCAGGAGGTTTTGTAAACACAACATAAAACATATTATCCATAGAAACTTTAGCATTCCTTAGTTGGTTTTCATCATAACCCCTTTGATTTCCCGTAACAATCCAAGAATAGTGTTGATTAACATTATTAAAAACTTGCTGGATTATTTATAGAACGGGGACCTCCTTTTTAAGATTCTCATCAAAGATCTTATTATCCCCAAGAAAATGCCTTAGTGCATAGTCACTATTGTAAAGAATTTCATCTATCACGGGTTTTTCACGATTCATACCATAAAAATCAAAGATTTCCCTAGCTTCCCGAATTATGTAGTCAAACTCGTTCAAAGAACGAGAGTGGCCAACTTTTTGGCTCTAGGATTCTTTATTTCAGGAAGCTCAAAAAACAGTCTTTGCAAAGTAGGATGACTGCGGATAAATTTACTTTCAAGTTTCAGAACTAGTGCTGAAATAGCATCCGCATAAGATCTAGTAGTTTTAAGTATAGGGGCATCATCAAAACTCAGATTTCCAACACAATTGAAAAATTCTTGGGTACGTTCTTTTACCATAACATTCCCTTGCCCCAAGATAAAAGTTTTAGCATCCAGATTGCCTGTACGTCCAATCTTAGGAGTCAGGTCATCATCTGTTGGTGCCATACCGAAATCACTCATGATTGCAAGTAGAGAATAGATCTGACAAGAAAATGGCGAACAGAAAAAAAGAGGCGAATAAAGCGGCAATTTTTTGTGAAGTGGGGGAGAGGAAAACAAGAGGCAAATGGCAAATAATGTAAATTGCGAGGAGATGAGATTTGTGATTAGGAACCTGGTTATGTTGAAGATCCTCCCCGGCAACGGCGCCAGAAAATTCCCTTGATGATGTTTGCCAATACTACGTCGGTGTTTCCCCCAAGAGGAGAGGATGATGTAGCACAGCAACGGTGGGTATTTCCCTCAGTAATGAAACCAAGGTATCAAACCAGTAGGAGAACCAAGCAACACAACGTAAACAGCCCCTGCACACAAATAACAACCACTCGCAACCCGACGTGTTAAAGGGGTTGTCAATCCCTTTCGAGTAGCGGCGCCAGAAGGCACGTTGACGGGAGAAAATTCTAATTGATTGAAATAATAGATCGCAAATAAAATAAAATGCAGCAAGATATTTTTGGTTTAATAGATCTGACTAAAAATGCAAACGAAAAATAGATCGCAAGGCAAATATATGAGAAATAAGACCCGAGGGCCGTAGGTTTCAGTAGTGGTTTCTCTCGAGAAAAATAACAAACGATGGGTAAACAAATTACTGTTGGGCAATTGATAGAACTTCAAATAATTATGATGATATCCAGGCAATGATCATTACATAGGCATCACGTCCAAGATTAGTAGACCGACTCCTGCCTGCATCTACTACTATTACTCCACACATCGACCGCTATCCAGCATGCATCTAGTGTATTAAGTTCATGGAAAAATAGAGTAATGCAATAAGAACGATGACATGATGTAGACAAGATCCGTTTATCTATATGGCGGTAGATATAGATCTCGTCTTTTTATCCTTAGTAGCAACGATACATACATGTCGGTTCCCTTTCTGTCAGTGGGATCAAGCACCGTAAGATCGAACCCACTACCGGGCACCTCTTCCCATTGCAAGATAAATAGATCAAGTTGGCCAAACAAAACCCAAATATCGGAGAAGAAATACGAGGCTATAAGACATCATGCATATAAGAGATAAAAAAATTCAAATAACTTTCGTGGATATAAAAAGATATGACTGATCATAAACTCGAAGTTCATCAGATCCCAACAAACACACCGCAAAAGAGTTACATCATATGGATCTCCAAGAGACCATTGTATTGAGAATTCAGCGAGCGAGAGAGAGAGAGGAAGCCATCTAGCTACTAACTACGGACCCGAAGGTCTACAAAGAACTACTCACGCATCATCGGAGAGGCACCAATGGAAGTGGTGAAACCCTCCGTGATGGTGTCTAGATTGGATCTGGTGGTTCTGGACTGTGCGGTGGCTGGATCAATATTTCGTCGACCCCCCTAGGGTTTGTGGATTTTTTGGGTATTTATAGAGCAAAGAGGCGGTCCAGGGGGCACTCGAGGTGGGTACAACCCACCAGGGCGTGCCTGGGCCTCCTGGCGCGCCCTGGTGGGTTGTGCCCCCCTCAGGGCACCCCCCAGGTGCAACCAGGGCCCATTGCCTTCCTTCTGGCCCATAAAAAATCATCGTGAACTTTCATGGCATTTGGACTCCGTTTGATATTGATTTCCTGCGATGTAAAAAACATGGAAAAATAGCAACTGGCACTTGGCACTATGTCAATAGGTTAGTACCAAAAAATGATATAAAAGACTATAAAATGATTATAAAACATCCAAGATTGGTAATAAAACAGCATGGAACAATAAAAAATTATAGATACGTTGGAGATGTATCAAGGGGGCAGCGCCCCCCTCATTCCTTCTCCTCTCTTTCCGCTTCCCTCTTTCTCCTAGTTGGAATAGGAAAGGGGGGGGGCGAATCGTACTTGGACCGGGAGTCCAAGTAGGACTCCCCCCCTTTGGCGCGCCCCCTCTAGGGCCGGCCTCCTCTTCCCCCCTCCTTTATATACATGGGATGGGGGCACCCCAAAGGCACAGCAAGTCTTCTCTTAGCCGTGTGCGGTGCCCCCCTCCACAGTTACACACCTCGGTCATATCGTCATAGTGCTTAGGCGAAGCCCTGCGCCGGTAACATCATCATCACCGTTGTGCCGTCGTGCTGAACGTGTGCTGAACACAGAGGTGACATACGTTCGGTACTTGGATCGGTTGGATCGCGAAGACGTTCGACTACATCAACTGTGTTACTAAACTCTTCCACTTTCGGTCTACGAGGGTACGTGGACACACTCTCCCCGCTCGTTGCTATGCATCTCCCTGATAGATCTCGCGTGATCGTAGGTAAATTTTTTGAAATACTGCATTCCCCAACAGTGGCATTCGAGCCAGGTCTATGCGTAGATGTTATATGCACGAGTAGAACACAATGAGCTGTGGGCGATAATAGTCATACTGCTTACCAGCAATGTATTACTTTGATTCGACGGTATTGTTGGATGAAGCGGCCTGGACCGACATTACGTGACCGCATTCATGGGACTGGTTCTACCGACGTGCTTTGCACACAGGTGCATAGCGGGTGTCTGTTTCTCCAACTTTAGTTGAATCGAGCTTGACTACGCCCTGTCCTTGTTGAAGGTTAAAACATCAAACTTGACGAAAAATCGTTGTGGTTTTGATGCGTAGGTAAGAACGGTTCTTGCTAGAAGCGCGTAGCAGCCACGTAAAACTTGCAACAACAAAGTAGAGGACGTCTAACTTGTTTTTGCAGGGCTTGTTGTGATGTGATATGGTCAAGACGTGATGATATAGAAATTGTTGTATGAGATGATCATGTTTTGTAAAAGTTATCGGCAACTGGCAGGAGCCTTATGGTTGTCGCTTTATTGTATGAAATGCAATCGCCATGTAATTGCTTTACTTTATCACTAAGCGGTAGCAATAGTCGTAGAAGCAATAGTTGGCGAGACGACAATGATGCTACGATGGAGATCAAGGTGTCAAGCCGGTGACGATGGTGATCATGACGGTGCTTTGGAGATGGAGATCAAAGGCACAAGATGATGATGGCCATATCATATCACTTATTTTGATTGCATGTGATGTTTATCTTTTATGCATCTTATTTTGCTTAGTATGGTGGTAGCATTATAAGATTATCTCTCACTAAATTTCAAGGTACAAGTGTTCTCCCTGAGTATGCACCGTTGCTACTGTTCGTCATGCCGAGACACCACATGATGATCGGGTGTGATAAGCTCTACGTTCACATACAACGGGTGCAAGCCAGTTTTGCACACGCAGAATACTCGGGTTAAACTTGACGAGCCTAGCATATGCAGATATGGCCTTGGAACACTGAGACCAAAAGGTCGAGCGTGAATCATATAGTAGATATGATCAACATAGTGATGTTCTCCATTGAAAACTACTCCATCTCACGTGATGATCGGACATGGTTTAGTTGATATGGATCATGTGATCATTTAGAGGACTAGAGGGATGTCTATCTAAGTGGGAGTTCTTAAGTAATATGATTAATTGAACTTTAAATTATCATGAACTTAGTCCTGATAGTATTTGCATATCTATGTTGTAGATCAATAGCTCGCGTATAGCTTCCCCGTTTTATTTATGATATGTTCCTAGAGAAAACTAAGTTGAAAGATGATAGTAGCAATGATGCGGACTAGGTCCGTGATATGAGGATTATCCTCATTGCTGCACAGAAGAATTATGTCCTTCATGCACCGCTAGGTGACAGAACTATTGCAGGAGCAGATGCAGACGTTATGAATGTTTGACAAGCTCGGTATGATGACTACCTAATAGTTTAGTGCACCATGCTTTACGGCTTAGAAGCGGGACTTCAAAAATGTTTTGAACGACATGGAGCATATGAGATGTTTCAAGAGTTGAAATTGGTATTTCAGACTCATGCCCGTGTTAAGAGGTATGAGACCTCTGACAAGTACTTTGCCTACAAGATGGAGGAGAATAGCTCAACCAGTGAGCATGTGCTCAGAATGTCTGAGTACTACAATCGCTTGAATCTAGTGGGAGTTAATCTTCCAGATAAGATAGTGATTGACAGAATTCTCTAGTCACTATGACCAAGTTACTGGAACTTTGTGATGAACTAATTTTCAAGGGATGACAAAAATTCCCGAGCACTTCGCGATGCTGAAATCAGCGAAGGTAGAAATCAAGAAAAGCATCAAGTGTTGATGGTTGACAAGACCAGTAGTTCAAGTAAAAGGGCAAGGTAAAGAAAGGTAACTTCAAGAAGAATGGCAAGCAAGTTTCCACTCCCATGAAGAAGCCCAAAGCTAAACCCAAGCCTGAAACTGAGTGCTTCTACTACAAAGGAAATGGTCACTAGAAGCGGAACTGACCCAAATACTTGGCGGATAAGAAGGATGGCAAAGTGAACAAAAGTATATATGATATACATGTTATTGATGTGTAACTTACACTAGTACGCGTCGGTCCTAAACAAACGGTTTTTAACCCCTTTCCACACGATCCAGAAACCGTCGGGGATATGGAGCAGTGATCCAGAGGCCTTCCAAAATGTAATCGTGTGTGATGCAGCACACACTAAATTCTTTCGCACGTGTGGTAACGATGATTAAGAGTTTCTAATGACGCATTGAAACCATACGGTCTGTCATAACAAACCGTTTGGGCAACAGTATGTAAGGCACATGGGCCAACATATGAACTGTGTGAGATTTGTGCCCCATCGCACACAAGTTTTCTGCGTAACCCGTCTGCCATGCTAGACTCCATCGCACACGTTTGCCAACAATTACCGTCTGCGATAATGTTCTATCACAAATGGTTCAGGAGCCCCTTCACACACATACAAGTGCTGCAGACCATTTGTGATTTATTGGGTATCACCGACGGTTGCCACAAGAGTGACGTGTGCTTTTCGTTTGGGATCCCACTGATACGTCTCCAACGTATCTATAATTTTTATTGTTCCATGCTATATTATATTCTGTTTTGGACATTAATGGGCTTTATTATACACTTTTATATTATTTTTGGGACTAACCTATTAACCAGAGGCCCAACACAGAATTGCTGTTTTTTGCCTATTTCAGAGTTTCGCAGAAAAAGAATATCAAACGGAGTCCAAACGGAATGAAACCTTCGGGAACGTGATTTTCGGAACGAACGTGATCCAGAGGACTTGGACTCTACATCAAGACATCAACCAGGAGGGCACGAGGTAGGGGGGCGCGCCTACCCCCCCCCCAGGCGCGCCCCCACCCTCGTGGGCCCCACGTTGCTCCACCGACGTACTCCTTCCTCCTATATATACCTACGTACCCCCAAACTACCAGATACAGAGCCAAAAACCTAATTCCACCGCCGCAACCTTCTGTACCCGTGAGATCCCATCTTCGGGCCTGTTCCGGAGCTCCGCCGGAGGGGGCATCGATCACGGAGGGCTTCTACATCAACAGCATAGCATCTCCGATGATGTGTGAGTAGTTTACCTCAGACCTTCGGGTCCATAGTTATTAGCTAGATGGCTTCTTCTCTCTTTTTGGATCTCAATACAATGTTCTCCCCCTCTCTCGTGGAGATCTAGTCGATGTAATCTTCTTTTGCGGTGTGTTTGTTGAGACCGATGAATTGTGGGTTTATGATCAAGTTTATCTATGAACAATATTTGAATCTCCTCTGAATTCTTTTATGTATGATTGGTTATCTTTGCACGTCTCTTTGAATTATCAGTTTGGTTTGGCCTACTAGATTGATCTTTCTTGCAATGGGAGAAGTGCTTAGCTTTGGGTTCAATCTTGCGGTCCTTTCCCAGTGACAGTAGGGGCAGCAAGGCACGTATTGTATTGTTTCCATCGAGGATAACAAGATGGGGTTTATATCATATTGCATGAGTTTATCCCTCTACATCATGTCATCTTACTTAAAGCGTTACTCTGTTCTTATGAACTTAATACTCTAGATGCATGCTGGATAGCGGTCGATGTGTGGAGTAATAGTAGTAGATGCAGGCAGGAGTCGGTCTACTTGTCTCGGACGTGATGCCTATATACATGATCATCCCTAGATATTCTCATAACTATGCTCAATTCTGTTAATTGCTCAACAGTAATTTGTTCACCCACCGTAATACTTATGCTCTTGAGAGAAGCCACTAGTGAAACCTATGGCCCCCGGGTCTATTTTCCATCATATTAATCTTCCAACACTTAGTTATTTCTATTGCCTTTTATTTTACTTTGCATCTTTATCATAAAAATACCAAAAATATTATCTTATCATATCTCACTCTCGTAAGTGACCGTGTAGGGATTGACAACCCCTTATCGCGTTGGTTGCGAGGATTTATTTGTTTGTGTAGGTGCGAGGGACTCGTGCGTGGTCTCCTACTGGATTGATACCTTGGTTCTCAAAAACTGAGGGAAATACTTACGCTGCTTTACTGCATCACCCTTTCCTCTTCAAGGGAAAACCAACGCAGTGCTCAAGAGGTAGCAAGAAGGATTTTTGGCGCCGTTGCCGGGGAGTCTACGCAAAAGTCAACATACCAAGTACCCATCACAAACCCTTATCTCCCGCATTACATTATTTGCCATTTGCCTCTCGTTTTCCTCTCCCACACTTCACCCTTGCCGTTTTATTCGCCTTCCTCTTTCTTTTTCCCTTTTGCTCTTTCTGCCGTTATGTCTGAAATTGGGGAAATTATTGTCGATAAGGACAATAATAATATCATGGAAAATTCTGATGCGGACTCATATGGGAAAATTCTGAATTGGTAGTGGTAACATTATTGGAAAAGGAGTTATCCAAGATTTCTTTACTTGTGCCGGTGCTTTGCCTTCTATGGGTAGTTCTATTCTTCATAGAACTAGTAGTCTTGCGGACGCTATCGCCATGCTTGTAGTTGAACTTGAAAGACAATTTATGCACATGCATCCTTGCATGCAGAGGATTTTCCTAGAATTTTCTAACATTGAGCACTCTTCTGTTAAGCGTGCCGCTACTATCTTTTTGGCTCATGAGTTCAGATTTATTATAAAAGAGGCCAAACAAATCTGTGCGCATTATAGGGTGGACGCTGGACGTCCTCCCATAGAAACTATCTTATTTGATCATGAGGAAATAATGCGTTTTCAATCTCTAGATTATGTTGCTTTTAATGAAAACCTTAGAAACAAGGTTCCTACCAATATTCTAGTTGATAGAATTTCTGAACTTAATGATGATTTTGCTATTAGAAATAATGAGCTAGGATATTCTCTCGAATATAGGCTCACCAAGTTCTGTCAAAAGAATGCTTATAATGATGAATTGGTTGTGCAATATGAAGGGCCGAAGGAGGAACCTATACCTCCTAAAGTTGATCTTGGGGATTTTTGTCCCATTAAATTTAGCCCTTTTGATTACTTTTGCTTGCCACAAAGAAAACTTGCTGCCGAACGTAGAGAGTATGAAATGAGTTTTAATGATCTATCTTATTATTATGGCAGTACCTAGATCTATCCTCGCTATTATGCCTAGCTAGGGGCGTTAAACGATAGCGCTTGTTGGGAGGCAACCCAATTTTATTTTTAGTTTTTGATTTTTGCTTCTGTTTAGGAATAAATATTTGATCTAGCCTCTGGTTAGATGTCTTTTTTATGTTTTAATTAGTGTTTGTGCCAAGTTTAACCTATAGGATCTTCTTGGATAATAGTTATTTGATCTTGCTGTAAATTCCAGAAACTTTCTGTTCACGAAAATAATTGTTAAAAATCACCAGAACGTGATAAAATATTGATTCCAATTTCTGATGATCAATAAACAAATTTTCTAGGTCTTCCTATTTTGGTAGGTTTTTTGGAGTTCCAGAAGTTTGCGTTAGTTACAGATTACTACAGACTGTTCTGTTTTTGACAGATTCTGTTTTTCGTGTGTTGTTTGCTTATTTTGATGAATCTATGGCTAGTAAAATAGTTTGTAAACCATAGAGAAGTTGGAATACAGTAGGTTTAACACCAATATAAATAAAGAATGAGTTCATTACAGTACCTTGAAGTGGTCTTTTGTTTTCTTTCGCTAACGGAGCTCACGAGATTTCCTGCTGAGTTTTGTGTTGTGAAGTTTTCAAGTTTTGGGTGAAAGATTTGATGGATTATGGAACAAGGAGTGGCAAGAGCCTAATCTTGGGGATGCCCATGGCACCCCAAGATAATCTAAGGACACCTAAAAGCCAAAGCTTGGGGATGCCCCGGAAGGCATCCCCTCTTTCGTCTACTTCCATTGGTAACTTTACTTGGAGCTATATTTTTATTCACCACATGATATGTGTTTTGCTTGGAGCGTCTTGTATTATTTGAGTCTTTATTTGTTAGTTTACCACAATCATCCTTGCTGTACACACCTTTTGAGAGATTCACACTTGATTCGGAATTTATTAGAATACTCTATGTGCTTCACTTATATTTTTTGAGCTATATAGTTTTGCTCTAGTGCTTCACTTATATCTTTTAGAGCATGATGGTGGATTTGTTTTATAGAAACTATTGATCTCTCATGCTTCACTTATATTATTTTGAGGATCTTAAAATAGCATGGCAATTTGCTTTAATTAATATCATGAGAAATTTGATGCTTGATAATTGTTTTGAGATATAAAGGTGGTAATATCATAATAGTGCTAGTTGAGTAATTGTGGAATTGAAAAATACATGTGTTGGAGTTTGTGATTCCCGTAGCATGCACGTATGGTGAACCGTTATGTAACGAAGTCGGAGCATGAGGTATTTGTTGATTGTCTTCCTTTGGGTGGCGGTTGGGATCGCGCGATGGTTAACTCCTACCAACCCTTCCCCTAGGAGCATGCGTAGTAGTACTTTGCTTCGATGGCTAATAAATTTTTGCACTAAGTATATGAGTTCTTTATGACTAATGTGAGTCCATGGATTATACGCACACTTACCTTTCCGCAATTTTCTAGCCTCTTCGGTACCGTGCATTGCCCTTTCTCACCTTGAGAGTTGGTGCAAACTTCGCCGGTGCATCCAAACCCCGTGATATGATACGCTCTATCACACATAAACCTCCTTATATCTTCCTCAAAACAGCCACCATACCTACCTATCATGGCATTTCCATAGCCATTCCGAGATATATTGCCATGCAACTTTCCACCGTTTCGTTTATCATGACACGCTCCATTATTGTCATATTGCTTTGCATGATCATGTAGTTGACATTGTATTTGTGGCGAAGCCACCGTTCATAATTCTTTCATACATGTCGCTCTTGATTCATTGCATATCCCGGTACACCGCCGGAGGCATTCATATGGAGTCATATTTTGTTCTAAGTATTGAGTTGTAATTCATGAGTTGTAAGTAAATAAAAGTGTGATGATCATCATTATTAGAGCATTGTCCCAAGTGAGGAAAGGATGATGGAGACTATGATTCCCCCACAAGTCGGGATGAGACTCCGGACTAAAAAAAAAGAGGCCATAAAAAAGAGAAAAGGCCCAAATAAAAAGAAAAAATTAATGAGAGAAAAAGAGAGAAGGGACAATGTTACTATCCTTTTACCACACTTGTGCTTCAAAGTAGCACCGTGATCTTCATAATAGAGAGTCTCTCATTTTGTCACTTTCATATACTAGTAGGAAATTTCATTATAGAACTTGGCTTGTATATTCCAACGATGGGCTTCCTCAAATGCCCGAGGTCTTCGTGAGCAAGCAAGTTGGATGCACACCCACTTAGTTTCTTTTTGAGCTTTCATACACTTATATCTCTAGTGCATCCGTTGCATGGCAATCCCTACTCCTCACATTAACATCAATTGATGGGCATCTCCATAGCCTGTTGATTAGCCTCGTTGATGTGAGACTTTCTCCTTTTTTTGTCTTCCCACATAACCCCTACCATTATACCTTATTCCACCATAGTGCTATATCCATGGCTTGCGCTCATGTATTGCGTAAGAGTTGAAAAGGCTGAAGCGCGTTAAAAGTATGAACCAATTGCTTGGCTAAAACCAGGGTCGTACATGATATGAATATTTTGTGTGGGGAAGATGGAGCATAGCCAGACTATATGATTTTGTAGGGATAACTTGCTTTGGCTATGTTATTTTGATAAGACATAATTGCTTAGTTAGTATGCTTGAAGTATTATTGTTTTTATGTCAACATTAAACTTTTATCTTGAATCATATCAAATCTGAACATTCATGCCACAATAAGAAGAATTATATTGAAATTATGCTAAGTAGCACTCCACATCAAAAATTCTGTTTTTATCATTTACCTACTCGAGGACGAGCAGGAATTAAGCTTGGGGATGCTTGATACGTCTCCAACGTATCTATAATTTTTGATTGTTCCATGCTATATTATATTCTGTTTTGGACATTAATGGGCTTTATTATACACTTTTATATTATTTTTGGGACTAACCTATTAACCGGAGGCCCAGCCCAGAATTGCTGTTTTTTTTGCCTATTTCAGAGTTTCGCAGAAAAAGAATATCAAACGGAGTCCAAACGGAATGAAACCTTCGGGAACGTGATTTTCGGAACGAACGTAATCCAGAGGACTTGGACCCTACGTCAAGACATCAACCAGGAGGGCACGAGGTAGGGGGGCGCGCCTACCCCCCCCCCCCCCCAGGCGCGCCCTCCACCCTCGTGGGCCCCATGTTGCTCCACCGACGTACTCCTTCCTCCTATATATACCTACGTACCCCCAAACTACCAGATACGGAGCCAAAAACCTAATTCCACCGCCGCAACCTTCTGTACCCGTGAGATCCCATCTTGGGGCCTGTTCCGGAGCTCCGCCGGAGGGGGCATCGATCACAGAGGGCTTCTACATCAACACCATAGCCTCTCTGATGATGTGTGAGTAGTTTACCTCAGACCTTCGGGTCCATAGTTATTAGCTAGATGGCTTCTTCTCTCTTTTTGGATCTCAATACAATGTTCTCCCCCTCTCTCGTGGAGATCTATTCGATGTAATCTTCTTTTGCGGTGTGTTTGTTGAGACCGATGAATTGTGGGTTTAGGATCAAGTTTATCTATGAACAATATTTGAATCTCCTCTGAATTCTTTTATGTATGATTGGTTATCTTTGCAAGTCTCTTCGAATTATCAATTTGGTTTGGCCTACTAGATTGATCTTTCTTGCAATGGGAGAAGTGCTTAGCTTTGGGTTCAATCTTGCGGTCCTTTCCCAGTGACAGTAGGGGCAGCAAGGCACGTATTGTATTGTTTCCATCGAGGATAACAAGATGGGGTTTATATCATATTGCATGAGTTTATCCCTCTACATCATGTCATCTTACTTAAAGCGTTACTCTGTTCTTATGAACTTAATACTCTAGATGCATGCTGGATAGCGGTCGATGTGTGGAGTAATAGTAGTAGATGCAGGCAGGAGTCGGTCTACTTGTCTCGGACGTGATGCCTATATACATGATCATCCCTAGATATTCTCATAACTATGCTCAATTCTGTTAATTGCTCAACAGTAATTTGTTCACCCACCGTAATACTTATGCTCTTGAGAGAAGCCACTAGTGAAACCTATGGCCCCCGGGTCTATTTTCCATCATATTAATCTTCCAACACTTAGTTATTTTTATTGCCTTTTATTTTACTTTGCATCTTTATCATAAAAATACCAAAAATATTATCTTATCATATCTCACTCTCGTAAGTGACCGTGTAGGGATTGACAACCCCTTATCGCGTTGGTTGCGAGGATTTATTTGTTTGTGTAGGTGCGAGGGACTCGTGCGTGGTCTCCTACTGGATTGATACCTTGGTTCTCAAAAACTGAGGGAAATACTTACGCTGCTTTACTGCATCACCCTTTCCTCTTCAAGGGAAAACCAACGCAGTGCTTAAGAGGTAGCACCCACATGTTTCCTGAAAAAATTACGACTGGGATTGTATTTTGCATTGGGCACGGTTTACTCCCAGTTCTCGTGTGCGATAACGTGATATCACAAACGGTTTCGGAGACCCTACGCACACGTAGTAGCGCTGCAAATCGTTTGCGATCTGCTGTGTATCACCGACGGTTCCGCTACGATTTACGTATGCTTTCCGATGTGGATCGCACACAATCATTTAGTTGAACCGTGTGTGGAGCAATTGCCAGGTTGAAACAAAAATATCCTATTTTGAATCGGCACGCAAAAAGCAAATTCGCCACAATATTCAATTGAACAAATAAACAAAAATATCCCATTTTGAATCGGCACACAAAAAGCAAATTCGCCACAATGTTCAGTTGAACAAATAGTGTCCACAGGAAGAACATTCATCAGATTTCGCAACAATTGCAATTGAACATATGGTAGCTAAATTTCAATGATTTGTCCACACATATATGCATTACATAATTAATCATAGTGTACAAAATACGAAGACCTCATTAGATGGAAAACAATGGATCCATGCGTTATATGTTTAGCGGCTAACTCTTACTCAACGTTTCAGGAGAAGGCATGCTGAAATCTTCATTATCACCAGTGGGATTGATGTAGTGATCCAGGAAGAAGTCGCTGATAAATCTCTGTACCATCAGCAATTCACCAGCCGGGGCGGTTCAGGGGTCCTCGGTTTTAAGATGAGCTGCAATATTTTTAAGATCAGAATGTGCCATATGAGTGGAGTAGAAGATATTAATTAAGATAGACTTACTGGTACTAATTCGCGAGGATCGTCACAACTATCAGCAGATTTGCAGATGGAGATCATGTGTCTGCAAACATAGTATCCACAAAGGTTGGTCCCTGCTTCTTGCCGAGGACACTGAATTTTTTTGTACAGAATTAGTCATGTATTTGTCCTGTTAGGAACAACCTAACCGGTGTTAGATGTATTATTTTTTCTTTGGACAAAATAGAAAGAGGTTTATTTAGAAGCTTGAACATTTGACTAGCGCAAGGACAGGTATTTGCAGACTGTTGGATAAATTTTCCAAAAATAACGGATTTCGGTGTGTTACCGGAGAAACGATCTCGTGCTGCAGTGGTAGTTCCCTCTTGAACAGGTTCCCTGGTTTAGTTTTCCACAATGTGAGCACACTGCAAATGATGATAAATTTTGACAACATCAATTATTGAACCAGATATGAATGCAAATTAATTTCAACATCATATAATTCAATACCTATCCATGAATTGTTGAAGATGCGTCAGATCCTGAGCGTTTGTTGACTCTCTGAGAGAATCGATGTAGTAAACTGTGTTCTTGTTTGGAACAATGAATACCAATATCCAGTGATTGCTACATATTAAGAAAGTCATGAACTTACGAATGATGTCGAAATATGAAAGACAATCAGTGTATGTGTGGTTGTTTACTTGACTTACCGTTCATGATATGGCCAAAGAAATGATTCTGCATGGGACGTGTTTACGAAGATACGGACGACCGTGTTAACGGCCCAGTCCCGTCGGTCCTTGCCATCTAATGTTGTGCCATTTGCTAATGCAAGATCTATGAAATACACACTCTCCCTTTTTCTTCTCTGTGCGTTCAATCCCCTAAGAGGAATAAAATGCAGTTAGCTGTTTATCATTTATAGCCTTGTATGGAGAAGTTGGGTAGAGTTTGTTAAGTACTTACAAAATCAGGCATCTAACAAGAGTGGCATCGAGCACATTGAAGTTGAAGAAGAGATGTAAGTCCTCGAAACTCACATTGATGGAACCAGCATCGTGTCGGAAATGATCTCTATTATAGTGGACTAGCAAAGCATGATGACCTACTGACATTTGATCCATGCAATATTCATGTAACTCACGGCAACTGGAGCTGCACTCATCAAAGTATTCGCCAACAAGAAATGGCTGGCCATGAACGTAATTGCGTGCTTCAAGTATGTCTGCTTTACTTTTAGCAAGCAACAATTCTACTTCTTCATCATCCATGGCGTCAGAAATAATATTACTCCCCGATTCAAACAAGCTGTTGTTAATTTGGTTCTAGGCGATGAGTGCTTTAAGTAAGAGGCAATCGTTCTCTTTCCTCTTCACTTTCCCGCCACACTTCCTCAGGGGTGTAGCCTTTTGACCACTTCCTTCTTGGTACTTGAAGCATTTCTGGCAGAATGTCTAGTTGCCTGCAAGGTAGTCTGCCGAGCAGACGATGAAGCTTGGACGAACTACTTAGCAGACGGTTTATCTATGCCGGACTGCTGAGCTGGTGGTGCTGCTGTGACGGACTGCTGGGCTGTAGGAGTAGAGGCATCGGACTGCTGACCATGCATTGAGGCTATGTCGGGTTTCTGCGCAGGTGGTGCCAACTTGTCGGTGTGCTGAGGAGGCCGTGCCAACGCGTTGGTTTGCTAAGCATGAAGTGCTGACGCATTGGTATGCTGATCACGTGCCTGCAGACCGACGGACTGATGAGCAGTCGGTTCTGGACCTACAGACTGCTTAGCAGGCGGTTCCGAAGCATCAGACTGCTTAGCAGTCTGTTCCACCAGGTTGGTCTGCTGAGCATGTGCTGTAGCTGGGTCTCCACCCACTGCTTCAGCGGCCGGCATATGAACCAGTGGTGCGTCATCAACGGTTGTAGGCCTTGCCACTGGCTGCTTTGGGGGGTGAGGATGACATGGCCTGTACGTCACAAAGTTGGGCCGACTGATCACAGGTTGATGCATCAGCCCGCGAGAGCTGCTGTGGTAAGGAGAGCGTCACCGGTTGAGGGCGATAGTGGTTGCTCTTGGCGGGGCTTCAGGAATCTCATCGATGAACTCTATTTCCTTTCGTGGCCACTGGATGTGATGTAACAGTTTTTCTCCCAAGGTCCTTTGCTCATTGAAGTCTCCTAGAACATTCTTCAGGGCAAATTCATTGTATCCAGGCTTTACTTCAGTCACGTAGCACTTCACACAACCCGGCTTCAATGGCACATTGTCCAAGAAGAGGCCATCTTCCAAGAAGGGTGGGCAAACCCAGGATGTTGCACATTTTAATGTACCTTCATAATGTGTAAGCACGCCCTTCAATCTGTCTTTCATTCCAGATAGATCAGATATAGCATCATCACGAGCAGCTGCAGTCTCAGTGTCGCTGGGGTCAGCTGATGCACAGCTACTCTTGTGCAGTGTTGTCGCGCAATAAGCAGCATCCTCCATGCCCGCCTCCCCTCCCATCTGCTGGCTATCTGTTAGTATTAGAGCCTTTTGCATCATCATTGACTCCTCAACATCCTTCCGAATATCCGGATAAATCTCCTTCTTCAACCTTTCATACAATGCATTCTGCTTCATTTCACTCCTCGCTTTTCTCATGCTGAGCCTCTCTTCTTTGTTGAGTGTGAAAGCCCTCTTGTGCGGGACATTAACACCTATACCCCTTGCACGGCTAGGGGGCTCTTTTGTTTCCAGAGCAATGGACAGAATGTCACATGGCCCTGAGTTCCTGTAAAACCTTCCAGGGATCTTGGAAGCCTCTAACATCACTTCATACAGTTTGGCGTCACGTGCGTTTTCAAAGTAATAAGTTCCATCATCACGCCTCTTTGCACGTGCCCGCAAGTAGTCTCTGGCGTGTTCGCCCCTGATTTCACTAAAGGCCGGATTCCCACCCGCCGCTACTGCTTCTTTGTCCTCCTATTCCATATCAGTTTCATGCCGTAGTGTCCTTCCACACCCATATGGTGGGGGTGTATGTTCTTCTTCTGAAGTTCCGATTGCTTGAAACTCTTCTCAACAAACTCTTTAGTTGCCATGACCCTTTTGAATTCTGCCTAGTCTGCCTTTGTAATTTGGGGGTATGCGGGGATTGGGCTTGCCTTCACTCAAGTACTTCTTGTACAACACGCGCTTCTAGTTTCTCCAAGCATCCCTAGCCTTCTTCAGTGCAGCGTGTTCCACCTGCATTCTCCACTGCTCTAGAACATTGAAGTGATCCATGATCTCTCGGACTATCCTTCGCCGTGTTTCTGTGTCATCCTTCCAAAACCCGGGCAGATTAATGTTGAGCCTTGCCCTGCCAACAAATCCACACACACTCCTGAACCTCATGCATGCTTTATCTGGTTTAGTTGGAGCCCAGGACTTTAAATCAATCTCGGTTACTTCATATACACCTTTAGGCTGGTGTGTGGGCTTCCTTGGAGCATTCCTCCATGTCCTGACCGGAAGGGTAATTGCTGCAGCTCTATCCCGTTCAAGACTACTTGATCCCTCACAATCTGCTGAAGACCTAGGGTTGTCTGAATCAGATGAAGATACATGGCCTGAATGAGTGCTGTCGCTGCTACTCGGCATCTACAGAGAACACATGCGAAACTCAGGAAAGGAGGATAAGCATAAAACTAACAACTTGGTATCAAGCTTTCTAAACATGCCATGCAATAATTTAGAAAATGTACGGCTAATTTGTTAAGTTTGTGTGACTCGGGCGCCCGCGATCTGTAAATAGGCAGTAACTTATTCGAACAAATACAGCTTATATGCAGTAAGGAAGGTAGATAATGAACATATATATGCTCTCCGTTATTTTATAGCCAATTTGGGAACATACGGAACGAAATTGGAAGAGGGATTGCAAGGAAATATGCCTCACCACGATGGAGAGCAGTAACTAATAGGCTTCTTAATGCAAACCCGGCTGGACCACAGGAGAGGCGAGGGTTACTGCATCGATATGCTCGAGGGTGGCTGGCGAGCAAACGAAGATGGCGAGGCGCGGGCCGCCGCGTGTTGGGAATGGCAGTAGAGGTAGGCTTGACGCCGAAGAGCGGGCACACGGCCGGGGTGAGCACGGCGGTGCCGGAGAGGGTTCTGCTGTGGATCTGGGGGAGGGGGAGCTGGCGAAGGAGATCGGGTGGACTAGTTGAGTGAAACACGGGCGGAAGGTGGGGGGTGTTGGGGACTCCGGGTGTTGGCGGCCTAGGTGAAAAGGGTGAAAAATATCCCCGGTCGCCGCGCGCGCGGAAAGGCCTATGCAAACGGTTGCCTCTAAGCGCTCGTGTGCACAAACAAAATAATTTCGTTTGAAATGAAGACGTGCTAATTTTGAAATGAAGACGTGAGTTCATCGTTTCGCCTCTAAATTTTTTCCACGTAAACCAATCACAATTTTACCACGTGTTTGATTTGCTGGCGCATTCCAGGTCTCGTGTGCTATATGTAAGACATTTTTTGGCATTTACCGTGCATGTTGGCATATAAATCAATTCCTAGCCGGACTGCATTTCCTGTCGAAAGGGATGAGGATTGTCGTTCGATCTGGGAGCATCCAACGGTGCAGACGTACGATCCATGGGGTTTGGGTTCTGGCCAATCAGAACGCACGACTCAGATCGCGCCTGCAGCAAGGGGGGGCATCGGCCACGGTTTGGTAGGCACACGGCTTTCGTGTGTGAACCTTGTGCTATTTGAAAACATTTTTTTGGTAGGGGCTATTTGAAAACATGTACATGTGCTGTCGAAAGGGATGAGGATCGCCGTTCGATCAAGGAGAACCCAACGGTGCAGACGTACGATCCGTGGGGTTTGGGTTTTGGCCAATCAGAACGCACGACTCAGATCGCGCGCGTGGCAGAGGGGTGGGGGTGCATCGGCCACGGTTTAGTGGACACACGGCTTTCGTGAGTGAAACGTGTGCTCTTTGAAAACATTTACATTACCTAACATCATATTTTTGTTCGAATGAAAACATGAGTTCATTGTTTCGCCTCCAATTTTTTTCCACGGTAAGAAATCACGAGTATAGTGGAGAGTGTCATATACTAGTATCATGAATATACAATATATATGATACTAGTGTATGATACTACCTTTAATTAATTATAGCGCATAGTATAATACATAGAGTATAGTATCATATATAGATCATATTTATTGCCATGCATGACACAAATTAGCGTCGCATTTAACATGATACGATATCTACCTATATGTAACTCTAACCCTCTTTATATATATTTAATTCTGTGCCACATCAGCATACTTGCTATTTCCGAGTGCATGACATCGTCGGCTATGATACCACCACTATGGTCAGCCTTATATAGTGGGGAGTATCATATACTATATATATATAGTATCATGCATATGATACTAGTGTATGATACTACGTACGTACCTTCATAGTGCATATATAGTATCATAGAGTAGTACTAGCTACCTCTGTAAACTAATGTAAGAGCGTTTAGATTACTAAAATAGTGACCTAAACGCTCTTATATTAGTTTATGGAGGGAGTATATATTATAGATGACCGTATTTATGGCCATGCATGACACAAAGTAGTATAGCATTTATTATATATATATTATGGTATCTACCTATGTTACAGCTTCTTTGCCACATCATCATATTTTCTATTCCCGAGTGCATGATACCGGCTATGATACCCCCACTATGGCCACCCTAATAAGGCTGGTCGTAATGTGGGAGTATCAAGCAGTATGATGCATGCCAACTAGACTTTTTGAATGATGTGGCACACAGTTAAATGATGAAAGAGAGGGTGTGGTATCATATCATGATACCGTATCATATTAAATGTTGTACTACTTTGTGTCATGCATGGCAATTAATAAGGAACCTAAGATACTAACTTATGATACTATGCATGCGCGCATTACGAAGGTATTGCCAATCATATACTAGTATCATGCATATATACTCCCTCCTTTCCGGTTTATAGGCTTATCTCAAAATTTTAGTTTTTCCATTTTATAAGGCTCAATTTGGTTGTTCCCCATCACATGTCCAGATTCCAAGGTGCATTAAATCATTGCATGCAAGTATTAAGAGAAAGTTGACCAATGCATGTACTTTATATATGCATGCATGTATTGCAATTAATACATTGGAAAACATAATTTTTTGAGGAAAACAAAAGCATTAATTGGGTGTTTTTGCAAACTACAAAAAGTATTCCACCACTCACCCTCTACCTTGGTTGGTGAGATTTTTGAATTGAGCCCCTATAAGGCTGGTTGTAATGGGGAGTATCATATATACTAGTATTATGCATATGATAATGTAGGATACTACTTCCGTAATGCGTAGTATCATAAGTTAGCATCTTAGGTTGCCTTACTAATTATCATGCATCACACAAAGTAGTAGTACAACATTTAATATGACACGGTATCATGATATGATACCACATCCTCTCTTTCCTCATTTAATTGTGTGCCACATCATCCAGAAAGTCTAGTTGGCATGCATGATACCACTTATGATAATACCATTACAACCAGCCTAAACCGGAAAGGAGGGAGTATGAGACTAGCCACAATGGAGAGTACACTAGTAACATACACATATCCCTAGACTATATAGGTTATAGACTCATATTGCATTGGGACATGTGATGTTACAGTAACTAGCTAAGTTACTGAAACTATCTCTCTCATTAACTTATTGCCATATAAGCAAGTTTGCTGAGTTGGAGTCGATGTTACTGCTGAAGTTACTCCCACTGTGGCTAGTCTAATACTAGCTAGTCGTCTATAATATACTAGCTACCTCACTAAGAGCATGGTTAATAATACAGCCAAGGGTCGGCTATAAGAAGTTTCCATGTCATGTACAGCCAACCTCTTAGCGGGCATGTACAATAATAAGTTTTATATACGTACTAGTTTATCAATAGTTGGCCCACCTTACATCCTCACAAAGTGTCTTGGGTCTCGTGTTGCAGCTGGCTCTACTAACCAAGAGCCCGCTTCTCTTCTCTTTCCTCAAACTAATAAGCACATATATATTATTCTATTCCTTATAGCCTACTTAAACTACCCACAGTGGGAGTAACATAGGTAGTAACATCACACGTATCTAGATAAAATAGATGATGCGGCAAGCAATAAATGAAGAAAGAGAGGAAAGTGGTAACATAGACTGGCCACAATGGGTAGTAACATGCACTTGTTACTAGTCTATGTAACTACCTCTATAGTGGGGAGTAACATATGTGTGGTAACATGCAACACTTCATTTATTAGGCTATAGACTCATTTTGCCTTGATATGCGTGTGATGTTAATTACTCATACTACTAGTAACTAGCTATGTTACCACTTTCCTTCATTTCTTCATTTATTGCTTGCCACATCATCTATTTTATCTAGATATGTGTGATGTTACTACCTATGTTACTCCCACTGTGGGTAGTCTTACTAGTAGTATGAGTAACATCACACATCTCAAAGCAAGATGAGTCTATAGCCTAATAAATGAAGTGTTGCATGTTACTACACATATGTTACTCCCCACTATAGAGGTAGTAACATAGACTAGTAACATTCTATGTTACTACCCATTGTGGCTAGTCTTATGTCACTCTATTGTGTACTTGCTATAATGCATAATATCATAGAGTAGCTAGTATCATATGTAGTACTTTATTTATATTGTCATGCATGACACATAGTAGCATAGCATTTATTATGATACGATTTTGTGGATATGATACTTAACACTCTCTTTCTTCATTTAATTAATTCTATGATAGCTCATCAAAATTGCCTAGTTGGCATGCATGATACTAGCTATGATACCCCCTTACTATCAGCCTAGCAAAGGTGTACAGATCATTTGTGCGTCGCTTTGTGAGTTTTTATCCGTTTGTTCGAGAAGCGGGGAGAAGTTTCAAACATTTCGGCCGCGAGGTGCGGCCACTAGCGTAGGCCTAGTTGGTATTTTAATTACAGGAAATTCAGACAGAGTTCGGACATCATCAAAATCGATGTGTGCCTGTGGCGTGCTCTCACAACCCCGTGGGAAAAAATTGGTAAAGTTTGGCACAAGTTTTGATGACTGCTCCTTCCAAACCGGAGCATCTCACATGAAGGATGATGGTTTTCCAAAAGGAGACGTGTCAATTCAAACTCCTGTGGCCGGTGACTTCATCGTTTGGTCTCATAAAAATTTCCACGGTACGCAATCACCATTATACCACGGGTTTGATTTTCTGGCGCATTTCAGGTATCGTTAGCTATATTTAAGACATTTTTTGAGATTAACGTGCATTTTGTGCATAAAAATAAAATTACAACCGGAACTACATGTGCTGTCGAAAGGGATGGGGATCGCCGTTCGATCTGGGAGCATCCAACAGTGCAGACGTACGATCCGTGGGGTTTGGGTTCTGGCCAATCAGAAAGCACGACTCAGATCGTGGACGGGGTGGCGGGGTTTGGTCGGCACACGGCTTTCATCAACGGACCGTGTGCTATTCGCAAACCAGATTGCATATTTTTGTTCACACATATTGTAGTGAGATCAATTGAGTGTGCTACCTCTATGATATAATAATAATAATAACAAAAAACAGTTCATATTCATTGCCTGAGCTCACAACATATCAAGGTCAACATATTAACGGTTCTTACATCAACAGAAAACCGGTCATAACTCACAAATTCAGTACACGCGATAGTTCTAAATTGAATGAATTAAGTTGCAGGGTAGGCATAAAAACTAGTCTTATGGCTTAATTCCAATGTACATGGGGGAACTGGGATCATTAAGTTGACCCCGAATGAACTTGGGGTTTTTGATGATTTTACGCTGCTCTGTTACACGGGTGCGTGATTCCTTGGTTGGCAACTCGTCAAATTCATCGTACTCGTCCTCATCGGCAACATCGTCGACACCCAGTACCCTTCTCTTCCCATGCATCGCTAAATGGCCGTTCTTATGCAAGGGGTCTTCCACAAAGAAAATCTGGGTAGCATCGCTGGCAAGAATGAATGGGTCCGCGTGATATGCCATCATTGTCCTGTTAACACAGGTCTTCCTGTACTCATCAATCCTTACCTGACCAAGAGGGATCCATGCGCACCTGAATAATGCCACCTTAACTTTCACATAGTCAAGCTCCCAAATCTCTTTGATGGTTCCATAGTATACCCTTTTATTAGCTTCATTTATAGTCATGCATTCTATTCGAACAGAGTTGTTCTGATACGAGGTCTTCTTATCACGTTCCTCAGTGTAGAACGTGTATCCATTTATGTCATATGCTTGGTACGTCAACACCGTAGGTGATGGCTTTTGTGCCAACCACGTAGCAATGTCATTGATGGATCCTTGTGCCAAACGATTCTTCAGCCATTCGGCGTACTTCTTAGTGTGCTCCTTCATCTCCACTTCTGATGAAGGCACCATTGGTAAGAAGCTTTGGCGTATCTCCGCCAAGTGTTCTTCGGCATAAGCGATGAGAACTGGGCTGTTAAGTAGTACCGTCAAATGGGCTTTCTCTGTCAATTCTCCAGGTGCAGCCATTTGCGTGCCAGCAAGGACCGGCTTACCTTTCAGCCTTCCCTCGTGGCGAGAGAGGGGCAAGCCTATAGGTCTTTGTTTCATGTATTCGGTGCAAAACTCAACCACCTCCTCCGCGGTATAACCTTGTAGGATGCTTGCCTCTGGATGGTTTCGGTTCCGACAAAAGCGCTTCAGTATTCCCATGAACCGCTCAAAGGGATACATGTTGCGAAGAAACACAAGACCACAATACTTTATCTCGTCGACAAGGTGCACAGTGAGATGGACCATGACATCAAAGAATGACGGTGGGAAAAACATCTCTAGGTTGGACAATATTCTTGCAACATCATCTTGCATATGATCCAAATCTTCAGGATTTACAACTTTCTGTCATAGTTGGTTGAAGAAATCACAGAGGTCAATGAGTGTGTTTCTTATATCTTTGTCCATCAGATTCCTGATGGCCACCGGGAGGATTTGTGTCAACATTACGTGGCAATCATGTGACTTCATGTGTCCCAACTTCATTTTACCTGAGCTCACATCCACGAGACTTCTGATGTTTGCGTAGTAGGAAGAGGGTGTCTTAACTGACAACAAATAGGTGAAGAACTGTGTTGCTTCTTTTGTACTGAAATTGTAACTCTGGTGAGCTTTGATGAATTTGTCATCATCTTCTGCTTCACTCTTGCGTTGTGATTGATCAGCAAGCATATCGAGCTGTGAACCGTCACCATCCTTTCTTTTACCTTTAATCTTGAGTAGAGTACCAAGGATGCTTTCACATACGTTCTTCTCTACGTGCATGACATCGATGCAGTGACGTACACGTAGAATCTCCCAGTAAGGTAATTTCCAGAACACCGATTTATTCTTAAACACTTGATCCTTGGGTGTTAGTTTCACCGTCAAAGGGTGGTTCTTGCCAAGCACAACATTAAATTTTTTAGCCATGTTGTGGACCACCTCCCCTTCATAGGGTCTTGGCCCCGCACCTACCTCTACCGTACCATCAAATTCAGCTTTCATCTTTCGGTATGGGTGATTTTTTTGTAAGAACCTACGATGATGCAAATACACTGTTTTGCGCGAGTTGGGAAGTCTTCTGCTAGCTATCCTATCCATGCATGTGACACACCCTACATCTCCCCTTGTTTTCTGCCTTGATGTGTTGCCTAATGCCGGCATATCTTGAATGGTGTGCACCAGCATCGCATGTAGATCAAAAATCTCCTTTCTGTAAGCATCATAACATTTTACAGCAGGCGCATCTATCCACACTGTCAGCAGTTCTTCTACCAGTAGCTAAAAGTAAATGTCGATGTCATTTCCAGGTTGCTTTGGGCCTTGGATAATCATTGACATCATAATGTATTTTTTCTTCATACACAACCAAGGAGCTAGGTTATATATGCACAGAAGCACCGGCCATGTGCTGTGATTGGTGCTCATATCGCCAAAAGGATTCATCCCGTCAGTACACTCCCCGAGCCTTATACTTCTAGGATCCTTGGCAAATTTTTCAAACTTTTTGTCGATTAATTCCCACTGAGCCCCATCTTTCGGGTGCATCATAAACCTATCCGCAATTCGCTCATCATGATGCCACCACAATCTCTTTGCCTCTCTAGGGTTTGCAAATAAACGCCTCAACCTTGGAATTAAAGGCAAGTACCGAACAACCTTGAACGGGATTCCTGTCTTGATCTCGTCGTCCAATTTGTACTTGTCCTTTGCTCTCTTGCGCTTGTATCGTGCATGCTTGCATGTGGGACATGCACGCAAATCTTTGTACTCACCACGGTACAATATACAATCATTCACACAAGCATGTATCTTCTGTACGTCAAGTTCCAATGGGCAATCAATTTTCTTCGCTTCATTCGTGCTTCTGGGGAGCAGATTATCTTCTGGAAGAATATCTTTGAAAAGACCTAAGATCTCTGTGAAGCCCTTGTTTGATAGACCGTTTGCTGCTTTAAATCTGAGAAGCGCCAGGATGGCACTCAACCTGGAATGTTTCTTTTTGCAACCTGGATACAATTATTTCTTGGAGTCCGCATCAATGGTTGGCAGATCCTTGTACCCAATCATATCCTTTTCTGGGCCCTCAAAATCTGCAATCATAGCAGCAAAAACTGGCATATCAAGATCATCGTCATCTGCGATGACGTCTTGGTTTTTCATTGGGCGTTTCGGCTTTCCGGTGTTCCATTGGTAGCTTGACGCCTCTGCCCCAATGTTAAATTCAACATCCATGTGACACTGATCGGGGTTTGGCATCTCGCTGCCCTGGGTATCTTCATCCATGACCTCCTCTTCACCGTGTCTGGTCCAACGTGTATATCCATCCATGAATCCCCTAGAGACTAAGTGCATCTGGACATCTGCAACTTCATGTGACTCTGTATTGGCACAATCAGTACATGGACACAGGATGTAATCCGCATCACGAATTCTCCTCTTTGTACTTTCAGCCAAATTCATGAACTCTGTCACGCCAGTGATAAAATCTGTGGTTTTCTGATTCTTCATCCATCAAGATCGTTCCATATGCAACACATGAATGGTAATTAAAAACAAAACAACAACATTAATACACGGATTAAGTGCTGCCCAAAGACGCATGCATAAATCATAAGGTTCTATTTTAATAATTATGGAGGGCGCTCCATGTTGTTATCCAGACGTGCAATGACAAAAATTAATGGCCAGTCAATTTACACGTAGAGTACTAGTAGAACACTACACTTAGGAATTGAATACCTTAATTAAGCCACTCACGAAAAGAATACCTTAATTAATTAGACGCGCGGCGACCTCCACCCAGCAGACAGACAAGCGCGATGCGGCGGCACGCCAGACAGCAGGGTCGAGGAGCAAAGCTTAGTGCGGCTACCGCCTGAAGTTCGACCTCCACTATCCCGCCATCGACCGTGATGGTGAAGGAAATATGCCCTAGAGGCAATAATAAAGTTATTATTTATTTCCTTATATCATGATAAATGTTTATTATTCATGCTAGAATTGTATTAACCGCAAACATGATACATGTGTGAATACATAGACAAACAGAGTGTCACTAGTATGCCTCTACTTGACTAGCTCGTTGATCAAAGATGGTTATGTTTCCTAGCCATTGACATGAGTTGTCATTTGATTAACGGGATCACATCATTAGAAGAATGATGTGATTGACTTGACCCATTCCGTTAGCTTAGCACACGATCATTTAGTATGTTGCTATTGCTTTCTTCATGACTTATACATGTTCCTATGACTATGAGATTATGCAACTCCCGTTTACTGGAGGAACACTTTGTGTGCTACCAAACGTCACAACGTAACTTGGTGATTATAAAGGTGCTCTACAGGTGTCTCCGAAGGTACTTGTTGGGTTGGCGTATTTCGAGATTAGGATTTGTCACTCCGATTGTCGGAGAGGTATCTCTGGGCCCACTCGGTAATGCACATCACTTAAGCCTTGCAAGCATTGCAACTAATGAGTTAGTTGCGTGATGATGTATTATGGAACGAGTAAAGAGACTTGCCGGTAACGAGATTGAACTAGGTATTGAGATACCGACGATCGAATCTCGGGCAAGTAACATACCGATGACAAAAGGAACAACGTATGTTGTTATGCGGTCTGACCGATAAAGATCTTCGTAGAATATGTGGAAGCCAATATGAGCATCCAGGTTCCGCTATTGGTTATTGACCGGTCCGCATGTCTACATAGTTCTCGAACCCGTAGGGTCCGCATGCTTAAAGTTTTGATGACGGTTATATTATGAGTTTATGAGTTTTGATGTACCGAAGGTTGTTCGGAGTACCGAATGTGATCACGGACATGACGAGGAGTCTTGAAATAGTTGAGACATAAAGATTGATATATTGGAAGCCTATATTTGGATATCAGAAGTGTTCCGGGTGAAATCGGGATTTTACCGGAGTACCGGAGGGGTTACCGGAACCCCCCAGGGGTTTAATTGGCCATAGTGGGCCTTAGTGGAGAAGAGGAGGGGCGGGCAGGGCAGGCCGCGCGCCCCCTCCCCCTCTAGTCGGAATAGGACAAGGGGGGGCGGTGCCCCCCTTTCCTTCTTCTCCTCTTCCTCCTTCCCCCCTTCTCCTAATCCAACAAGGAAGGGAGGGAGTCCTACTCCCGGTGGGAGTAGGACTCCTCCTGGCGCGCCTCCTCCTGGCCGGCCGCACCTCCCCCCTTGCTCCTTTATATACGGTGGCAGGGGGCACCCCATAGACACAACAATTGATCAGTTAATCTTTTAGCCGTGTGCGGTGCCCCCTCCATCAGAGTCCACCTCGATAATACTGTAGCGGTGCTTAGGCGAAGCCCTGCGTCGGTAGAACATCATCATCGTCACCACGCCGTCGTGCTGATGAAACTCTCCCTCAACACTCGGCTGGATCGGAGTTCGAGGGACGTCATCGGGCTGAACGTGTGCTGAACTCGGAGGTGCCGTGCGTTCGGTACTTGATCGGTCGGATCGTGAAGATGTACGACTACATCAACTGTGTTGTGCTAACGCTTCCGCTTTCGGTCTATGAGGGTACATAGACAACACTCTTCCCTCTCGTTGCTATGCATCACCATGATCTTGCGTGTGCGTAGGAATTTTTTTGAAATTACTACGTTCCCCAATAGTGGTATCAGAGCCAGGTTTTATGCGTAGATGTCATATGCATGAGTAGAACACAAGTGAGTTGTGGGCGATATAAGTCATACTGCTTACCAGCATGTCATACTTTGGTTCGGTGGTATTGTTGGATGAAGCGGCCCGGACCGACATTACGCGTACGCTTACGCGAGACTGGTTCTACCGACGTGCTTTGCACACGGGTGGCTGGCGGGTGCCAGTTTCTCCAACTTTAGTTGAACCGAGTGTGGCTACGCCCGGTCCTTGCGAAGGTTAAAACAGCACCAACTTGATAAACTATCGTTGTGGTTTTGATGCGTAGGTAAGAACGGTTCTTGCTCAGCCCGTAGCAGGCACATAAAATTTGCAACAACAAAGTAGAGGACGCCTAACTTGTTTTTGCAGGGCATGTTGTGATGTGATATGGTCAAAGCATGATGCTAAATTTTATTGTATGAGATGATCATGTTTTGTAACCGAGTTATCGACAACTGGCAGGAGCCATATGGTTGTCGCTTTATTGTATGCAATGCAATCGCCCTGTAATGCTTTACTTTATCACTAAGCGGTAGCGATAGTCGTAGAAGCATAAGATTGGCGAGACGACAACGATGCTACGATGGAGATCAAGGTGTCGCGCCGGTGACGATGGTGATCATGACGGTGCTTCGGAGATGGAGATCACAAGCACAAGATGATGATGGCCATATCATATCACTTATATTGATTGATGTGATGTTTATCTTTTATGCATCTTATCTTGCTTTGATTGACGGTAGCATTATAAGATGATCTCTCACTAAATTTCAAGATAAAAGTGTTCTCCCTGAGTATGCACTGTTGCCAAAGTTCGTCGTGCCCAGACACCACGTGATGATCGGGTGTGATAAGCTCTACGTCCATCTACAATGGGTGCAAGCTAGTTTTGCACACGCAGAATACTCAGGTTAAACTTGACGAGCCTAGCATATGCAGATATGGCCTCGGAACAGTGAGACCGAAAGGTCGAGCGTGAATCATATAGTAGATATGATCAACATAATGATGTTCACCATTGAAAGCTACTCCATTTCACGTGATGATCGGTTATGGTTTAGTTGATATGGATCACGTGATCACTTAGAGGATTAGAGGGATGTCTATCTAAGTGGGAGTTCTTAAGTAATATGATTAATTGAACTTAAATTTATCATGAACTTAGTACCTGATAGTATCTTGCTTGTCTATGTTGATTGTAGATAGATGGCCCATGTTGTTGTTCCATTGAATTTTAATGCGTTCCTTGAGAAAGCAAAGTTGAAAGATGATGGTAGAAATTACACGGACTGGGTCCGTAACTTGAGGATTATCCTCATTGCTGCACAGAAGAATTACGTCCTGGAAGCACCGCTAGGTGCCAAACCTGCTGCAGGAGCAACACCAGATGTTATGAACGTCTGGCAGAGCAAAGCTGATGACTACTCGATAGTTCAGTGTGCCATGCTTTACGGCTTAGAGCCGGGACTTCAACGACGTTTTGAATGTCATGGAGCATATGAGATGTTCCAGGAGTTGAAGTTAATATTTCAAGCAAATGCCCGGATTGAGAGATATGAAGTCTCCAATAAGTTCTATAGCTGCAAGATGGAGGAGAATAGTTCTGTCAGTGAGCATATACTCAAAATGTCTGGGTATAACAATCACTAGATTCAACTGGGAGTTAATCTTCTGGATGATAGCGTCATTGATAGAATTCTTCAATCACTGCCACTAAGCTACAAGAGCTTCGTGATGAACTATAACATGCAAGGGATGTATAAGACGATTCCCGAGCTCTTCGCAATGCTAAAAGCTGCGGAGGTAGAAATCAAGAAGGAGCATCAAGTGTTGATGGTTAATAAGACCACCAGTTTCAAGAAAAAGGGCAAAGGGAAGAAGAAGGGGAACTTTAAGAAGAACAGCAAGCAAGTTGCTGCTCAAGAGAAGAAACCCAAGTCTGGACCTAAGCCTGATACTGAGTGCTTCTACTGCAAGCAAACTGGTCACTGGAAGCGGAATTTCCCCAAGTATTTGGCGGATAAGAAGGATGGCAAGGTGAACAAAGGTATATGTGATATACATGTTATTGATGTGTACCTTACCAGAGCTCGCAGTAGCACCTGGGTATTTGATACTGGTTCTGTTGCTAATATTTGCAACTCAAAACAGGGACTACAGATTAAGCGAACACTGTCCAAGGACGAGGTGACGATGCGCGTGGGAAACGGTTCCAAAGTCGATGTGATCACCGTCGGCACGCTACCTCTACATCTACCTTCGGGATTAGTAATAGACCTAAATAATTGTTATTTGGTACCAGCGTTGAGCATGAACATTATATTTGGATCTTGTTTGATGCGAGACGGTTATTCATTTAAATCAGAGAATAATGGTTGTTCTATTTATATGAGTAATATCTTTTATGGTCATGCACCCTTGAAGAGTGGTCTATTTTTGATGAATCTCGATAGTAGTGATACACATATTCATAATGTTGAAGCCAAAAGATGCAGAGTTGGTAATGATAGTGCAACTTATTTGTGGCACTGCCGTTTGGGTCATATTGGTGTAAAGCGCATGAAGAAACTCCATACTGATGGACTTTTGGAATCACTTGATTATGAATCACTTGGTACTTGCGAACCATGCCTCATGGGCCAGATGACTAAAACGCCGTTCTTCGGAACTATGGAGCGAGCAACTGATTTATTGGAGATCATACATACTGATGTATGTGGACCAATGAATATTGATGCTCGCGGCGGGTATCGTTATTTTCTCACCTTCACAGATGATTTAAGCAGATATGGGTATATCTACTTAATGAAACATAAGTCTGAAACATTTGAAAAGTTCAAAGAATTTCAGAGTGAAGTTGAAAATCATCATAATAAGAAAATAAAGTTTCTACGATCTGATCGTGGAGGAGAATATTTGAGTTACGAGTTTGGTCTACATTTGAAACAATGCGGAATAGTTTCGCAACTCACGCCACCCGGAACACCACAGCGTAATGGTGTGTCCGAACGTCGTAATCGTACTTTACTAGATATGGTGCGATCTATGATGTCTCTTACTGATTTACCGCTACCGTTTTGGGGTTATGCTTTAAAGACGTCCGCATTCACGTGAAATAGGACACCATCAAAATCCGTTGAGACGACGCCTTATGAACTGTGGTTTGGCAAGAAACCAAAGTTGTCGTTTCTTAAAGTTTGGGGCTGCGATGCTTATGTGAAAAATCTTCAACTTGATAAGCTCGAACCCAAATCGGAGAAATGTGTCTTCATAGGATACCCAAAGGAGACTGTTGGGTACACCTTCTATCACAGATCCGAAGGCAAGACATTTGTTGCTAAGAATGGATCCTTTCTAGAGAAGGAGTTTCTCTCGAAAGAAGTGAGTGGGAGGAAATTAGAACTTGATGAGGTAACTGTACCTGTGACACCTACACCAATTAGTGAGGAAGTTAATGATGATGATCATGAAACTTCAGATCAAGTTGTTACTGAACCTCGTAGGTCAACCAAAGTAAGATCCACACCAGAGTGGTACGGTAATCCTGTTCTGGAAGTTATGTTACTATACCATGACGAACCTACGAACTATGAAGAAGCGATGGTGAGCCCAGATTCCGCAAAATGGCTTGAGGCCATGAAATCTGAGATGGGATCCATGTATGAGAACAAAGTGTGGACTTTGGTTGACTTGCCCGATGATCGGCAAGCCATTGAGAATAAATGGATCTTCAAGAAGAAGACTTACGCTGACGGTAATGTTACTGTCTATAAAGCTCAACTTGTTGCGAAAGGTTTTCGACAAGTTCAAGGGATTGACTACGATGAGACTTTCTCACCCGTAGCGATGCTTAAGTCTGTCCGAATCATGTTAGCAGTTGCCGCATTTTATGATTATGAAATTTGGCAAATGGATGTCAAAACTGCATTCCTGAATGGATTTCTGGAAGAAGAGTTGTATATGACGCAACCGAAAGGTTTTGTCGATCCAAAAGGAGCTAACAAAGTGTGCAAGCTCCAGCGATCCATTTATGGACTGGTGCAAGCCTCTCGGAGTTGGAATAAACGCTTTGATAGTGTGATCAAAGCATTTGGTTTTATACAGACTTTTGGAGAAGCCTGTATTTACAAGAAAGTGAGTGGGAGCTCTGTAGCATTTCTGATATTATATGTGGATGACATATTGTTGATTGGAAATGATATAGAATTTCTAGATAGCATAAAGGGATACTTGAATAAGATTTTTTCAATGAAAGACCTTGGTGAAGCTGCTTATATATTGGGCATCAAGATCTATAGAGATAGATCAAGACGCTTAATTGGACTTTCGCAAAGCACATACCTTGACAAAGTTTTGAAGAAGTTCAAAATGGATCAAGCAAAGAAAGGGTTCTTGCCTATGTTACAAGGTGTGAAGTTGAGTAAGACTCAATGCCCGACCACTGCAGAAGATAGAGAGAAGATGAAAGATGTTCCCTATGCTTCAGCCATAGGCTCTATCATGTATGCAATGCTGTGTACCAGACCTGATGTGTGCCTTGCTATAAGTTTGGCAGGGAGGTACCATGTCAATGCTATCTCGAAGCATGTCTATGGTACTCCGATTTTCAACAGGAACATTTGAAGCCCAATGCTAAATGTTTCCTGCTCAATTATCCAAACACCGTTGTATGGGTAATGTCATGAAATTTCTCTCCCCTACCTAAAGAGTTTTCTACATTATATCCTGTCATGAATATCATGCTCAGCTTGTCCTTGGGAAGGATATAACCTTGAAATATGTGTTTAAACACATTTTCCTTTCCATTCTTCTGTTTAATCTGATAATCATATTTTCCTTTCCATTGTGTGGTTTAACCTTTCTGGTGAACTATATGATCTAAGCAGTAATATTCTCCTGCTTATGTAAACACCTCGGTGTACAACTCTGTCAGTAAGACCCTGTTATTATTGTTGGTGACATTTCGGTAACCACCGATGGACGAGAACTTTGCCTAATGGTCCGCCTCGTTTCAACGAGCAGGAAAATGGTTCTCTTCGTCCCTCGCCCTTGGTACCGACGATGTTGCTGACATATAACTGACAGGCTACCCTCTGCCATGCCTTGCTATCATGATCGTGCAAGATGTCACCGCCCTTCCTACTTTTAACCCACATGGTGGGCCCATAACCCACAGTTCCACAGGATCGAAACCTGACTCTCCTGTGCACCCCCTGTTCCCAAATTTATTCATCGCGCGTGGCCTCGTATGTAATTCACGGACCATCGTCCTACTGATCTATACTGGCATCAGACATAATACTTATTCCGATTGCTTTGAACCCCTTTCACACTTTGTTTCAGGCTTCGAACGATTGCCTACCCGTTTGAAACTTCTCATGGTACTTTCTTACTTGCTCTCGGCTTTTCTTAAGGTTTAGTTCGAGAGATACTTTCCGCCACCTTCCCCGATGATATTGACCAGATAGTAAACCCTGTAGAAGTCCGTTCTTCCAGAATACCCCCTTACTCTGTCGTAAGTACGATGGAGTTCCCGAAGAAAGGACGACAACTTTATCATGATGACCTGAAACAGCAGAATGAAGACATCAATGTATTGGACCAGCCTCTTCGAGAAGAGCAAGCCAGGATGAGAAGACCCGCTAGATTCGTTACCAAACCTTCCCCCCTTACTCCCCTCTTAAATCTCGGGACGAGATTTCGTGTAGTGGAGGAGAATTGTGACGCTCGGATAATCAAGCTACGGTAAAACTCTGCTAATGATGCCACGTCACCTCCGCTACTGTTTCTAATCCTTCGTTAGTTCAAAACCGATTCAAAAATCAATTCAAAATATGGCAAACAACAAAAGTTTTCAAACATTGAAACAAAAATGTTAGGAGTGAACCAAATATTGCACAGATAATTATGGTGGAGAAACCACACCTTTATAAAATGTTTAAATACTATGAGATGAATAAAACAGTAGCAAAAACAATTATATAAGTGTTATTAAATATAAACAAATATTAAACTAGTTTATTTAGTCACTAAAAACTTTTTACAACTCCGATTTAGGTGTGGGCTTTAACTTATTATAAAACTATAACTATTAAAGAAATAAAATAAAACAGTAAAGGAAAATAAATAAAAGAAAACACAAAAAAAAAAAAACAGAAGACAATCAAAAAAAAGGAAAAGACACCCCCCCCCCCGCGCTGGGCCAAGTGGCCCAGCTGGCCGCAGCCGCCCGAATGGGCCGGCCCACCCCCTACCTACCTAACCCCACTACCCCGAAACCCTAACCCCCCCACGCGCTCCACTCCCTCCCCCGTTTCCCTGGATCGGGATCGACCCCCCCACTCCCCTCGATCTCACCCACCTCTCTCTCCCTCCCCCGCGCGGATCCCGTCGGTGGCAAGCGCCGCCCCCGATGCCTTGCACCCGCGCCGCCGCCGGTCCTCACCGGACGTCATCGCCCCTCTCCTTCGCCCCCTCGTTCTAGATCGGGACCTTGCCTCCCCGACGGCGTGACGTCGCCGGATCGCCGAGGCCACCTCACCGCCGGACCCCGCCGCCCGTCTTCGTCCTCCGCCTCGACCGCGCCTCCTCGCCGGCTCCACCAACCCTCACCGCCCGTTTCCCAGATCCGGAGGCGTCACTCCCGACCACGTCGCCCATCGCCCAAGGACCCCGCCGTCGGAGCCCCTCACCGCCTCGCTGGATAGTCGTCCCCGTCATCCCCCTCGACCCCCACTGCCAGTCCCCTACACCTCGTGGTGAGGCCCCGGCCTCTGCTTCTCTTCCCCCTTTCCTTGCCATCGCCGGAACAGCCCACGGCTACGCTCGCACCGAGCGTGCGCTCACCGCCAGACCGCGCACGCGCACACCCCTGGAGCCCCTCGACGCTCCCTGGCCGCGCCAGCGCGGGCGCCGTCACGCGCCCCACGCTCGTTTCCGCCTCGGGGCCGCGATCTCCTCCCTCATGCCGCGCCTGGGTCATGTGCCCGCTCGCCCGGCCGCACTCTCGTCGCGCCGAGCCCACCGCCGCCCGGGGCCCTGCCGCGCTCCGGCGACCGTTGCCCGCAACTGTACCACAACGGGCTCGCCCCGTTCGGGCTAGCGCCTGCACGCTCCAGCGCCCGTTAACCCAGCGCACGGGTGGCTGGGCTGGGTCAATGACCGCTGGGGTCCACCCCCCTGCACCCAAAAAAAATAAAAAAATAATAAATGGAAATAAAATTAATTAATTAATTAATTAATTAATTTATATTAATTAAACTAAACAACTAATTAAACTAATTAATCATGATTAGCTAGTCTAGTGTATGACATGCGGGACCCACACGTAGTTGACCCAGTCAACTGCACAGTTGACTGCTGACGTCAGCATGATGTCATGCTGATGTCATCTTTTACTATTCTGGATAATGTTGATTAAATTAATTAAATAAATCCTAAAAATTATTTAAATCTTTAAAAAATTAATATAAAATAATCCGTAACTCGGATGAAAATACTTTCTACATGAAAGTTGCTCAGAACGACGAGACGAATCCGGATACGCAGTCCGTTCGTCCACCACACCTCCCTAACCTATCAAACTCGCAACTTTCCCCCTCCGGTCTGTCTGTCCGAAAACGCAAAACAGCGGGAATACTTTCCCGGATGTTCCCCCCTTCACCGGTATCACCTCATACCGCGTTAGAACACGTCTAGCTCTGCATGTTGTCTTGTTATGCACTTGCTTGCTATGTATTTACTGTTTCTCCCCCCTCTTCTCTTCGGTAGACCCCGTGACGATGCTGATGCCCCTGTGGTCGACTACGTCACCGACGACCCCTCTCTCTTGTCTGAGCAACCAGGCAAGCCCCCCCTTGATCACCAGATATCGCCTATTCTTCTCTATACTGCTTGCATTAGAGTAGTATAGTATGTTACTGCTTTCCGTTAATCCTATCCTGATGCATAGTCTGTCATTGTTGCTACAGTTGTTACCCTTACCTGCTATCCTACTGCTTAGTATAGGATGCTAGTGTTCCATCAGTGGCCCTACACTCTTGTCCGTCTGCCATGCTATACTACTGGGCCGTGATCACTTTGGGAGGTGATCACGGGTATATACTTATATACTATATACATGACACATGTGGTGACTAAAGCCGGGTCGGCTCGAGGAGTACCCGCAAGTGATTCTGATGAGGGGGCTGAAAGGACAGGTGGCTCCACCCTGGTAGAGGTGGGCCTGGGTTCCTGATGGCCCCCGACTGTTACTTTATGGCGGAGCGACAGGGCAGGTTGAGACCGCCTAGGAGAGAGGTGGGCCTAGCCCTGGTCGGCGTTCGCGGTTACTTAACACGCTTAACGAGATCTTGGTATTTGATCTGAGTCTGGCCATTTGGTCTATACGCACTAACCATCTACACGGGAGTAGTTATGGGTATCCCGGCGTCGTGGTATCAGCCGAAGCCTTCTTGACGTCAGCGACTGAGTGGCGCGCGCCGGATTGGACTAGAACGCCACTAGGCTAGGTCTGCTTCCGGCCGCGTACGCAACGTGCAGGTGTGCATAGGGCGATGGGCCCAGACCCCTGCGCGCTTAGGATTAGACCGGCGTGCTGACCGCTCTGTTGTGCTTAGGTGGGGCTGCGACGCGTTGATCTTACGAGGCCGAGCATGACCCAGAAAAGTGTGTCCGGCCAAATGGGATCGAGCGTGTTGGGTTATGTGGTGCACCCCTGCAGGGAAGTTTATCTATTCGAATAGCCGTGTCCCTCGGTAAAAGGACGACCCGGAGTTGTACCTTGACCTTATGACAACTAGAACCGGATACTGAATAAAATACACCCTTCCAAGTGCCAGATACAACCCGGTGATCGCTCTCTAACAGGGCGACGAGGAGGGGATCGCCGGGTAGGATTATGTTATGCGATGCTACTTGGAGGACTTCAATCTACTCTCTTCTACATGCTGCAAGATGGAGATGTCCAGAAGCGTAGTCTTCGACAGGACTAGCTATCCCCCTTTTATTCTGGCATTCTGCAGTTCAGTCCACTGATATGGCCCTTTACACATATACCCATGCATATGTAGTGTAGCTCCTTGCTTGCGAGTACTTTGGATGAGTACTCACGGTTGCTTTTCTCCCTCTTTTCCCTTTTTCTATACCGGATTGTCGCAACCAGATGCTGGAGTCCAGGAGCTAGAGATCCCGAGGATGATTCTACATGGAGTTCGGCTTCGAGGAGTAGTTAGGAGGTCCCAGGCAGGAGGCCTTGCCTTTTCGATCGTTGCTACTTTTGTGCTAGCCTTCTTAAGGCAAACTTGTTTAACTTATGTCTGTTCTCAGATATTGTTGCTTCCGCTGACTCGTCTGTGATCGAGCACTTGTATTCGAGCCCTCGAGGCCCCTGGCTTGTATTATGATGCTTGTATGACTTATTTATGTTTTAGAGTTGTGTTGTGATATCTTCCCGTGAGTCCCTGATCTTGATCGTACACATTTGCGTGCATGATTAGTGTACGGTCAAATCGGGGGCATCACAATGGAGGTGACAAAGAGCTAGTCGTAAATGGTTACGTCGATGCAAGCTTTGACACTGATCCGGACGATTCTAAATTGCAAACCGGATACGTGTTTACATTGAACGGTGGAGCTGTCAGTTGGTGTAGTTCTAAACAAAGCGTTGTGGCGGGATCTACGTGTGAAGCGGAGTACATAGCTGCTTCGGAAGCAGCAAATGAAGGAGTCTGGATGGAGGAGTTCATATCCGATCTAGGTGTCATACCTAGTGCATCGGGTCCAATGAAAATCTTTTGTGACAATACTGGTGCAATTGCCTTGGCGAAGGAATCCAGATTTCACAAGAGAACCAAGCACATCAAGAGACGCTTCAATTCCATCCGGGATTTAGTCCAGGTGGGAGACATAGAAATTTGCAAGATACATACGGATATGAATGTTGCAGACCCGTTGACTAAGCCTCTTCCACGAGCAAAACATGATCAGCACCAAGGCTCCATGGGTGTTAGAATCATTACTGTGTAATCTAGATTATTGACTCTAGTGCAAGTGGGAGACTGAAGGAAATATGCCCTAGAGGCAATAATAAAGTTATTATTTATTTCCTTATATCATGATAAATGTTTATTATTCATGCTAGAATTGTATTAACCGGAAACATGATACATGTGTGAATACATAGACAAACAGAGTGTCACTAGTATGCCTCTACTTGACTAGCTCGTTGATCAAAGATGGTTATGTTTCCTAGCCATTGACATGAGTTGTCATTTGATTAACGGGATCACAGCATTAGAAGAATGATGTGATTGACTTGACCCATTCCACGATCGTTTAGTATGTTGCTATTGCTTTCTTCATGACTTATACATGTTCCTATGACTATGAGATTATGCAACTCCCGTTTACCGGAGGAACACTTTGTGTGCTACCAAACGTCACAACGTAACTGGGTGATTATAAAGGTGCTCTACAGGTGTCTCCGAAGGTACTTGTTGGGTTGGCGTATTTCGAGATTAGGATTTGTCACTCCGATTGTCGGAGAGGTATCTCTGGGCCCACTCGGTAATGCACATCACTTAAGCTTTGCAAGCATTGCAACTAATGAGTTAGTTGCGTGATGATGTATTACGGAACGAGTAAAGAGACTTGCCGGTAACGAGATTGAACTAGGTATTGAGATACCGATGATCGAATCTCGGGCAAGTAACATACCGATGACAAAAGGAACAACGTATGTTGTTATGCGGTCTGACCGATAAAGATCTTCGTAGAATATGTGGGAGCCAATATGAGCATCCAGGTTCCGCTATTGGTTATTGACCGGAAACGTGTCTCGGTCATGTCTACATAGTTCTCGAACCCGTAGGGTCCGCACGCTTAAAGTTTCGATGACAGTTATATTATGAGTTTATGAGTTTTGATGTACCGAAGGTTGTTCGGAGTCCCGGATGTGATCACGGACATGACGAGGAGTCTTGAAATAGTCAAGACATAAAGATTGATATATTGGAAGCCTATATTTGGATATCGGAAGTGTTCCGTGTGAAATCGGGATTTTGCCGGAGTACCGGAGGGGTTACCGGAACCCCCCGGGGGTTTAATGGGCCATAGTGGGCCTTAGTGGAGAAGAGGAGGGGCGGCCAGGGCAGGCCGCATGCCCCCTCCCCCTCTAGTCCGAATAGGACAAGGAGGAGGGGTGGCGCCCCCCTTTCCTTCTTCTCCTCTTCCTCCTTCCCCCCTTCTCCTAATCCAACAAGGAAGGGAGGGAGTCCTACTCCCGGTGGGAGTAGGACTCCTCCTGGCACGCCTCCTCCTGGCCGGCCGCATATCCCCCCTTGCTCCTTTATATACGGGGGCAGGGGGCATAGACACAACAATTGATCAGTTGATCTTTTAGCCGTGTGCGGTGCCCCCCTCCATCAGAGTCCACCTCGATAATACTGTAGCAGTGCTTAGGCGAAGCCCTGCGTCGGTAGAACATCATCATCATCACCACGCCGTCGTGCTGACGAAACTCTCCCTCAACACTCGGCTGGATCGGAGTTCGAGGGACGTCATTGGGCTGAACGTGTGCTGAACTCGGAGGTGTCGTGCGTTCGGTACTTGATCGGTCGGATCGTGAAGACGTATGACTACATCAACCACGTTGTGCTAACGCTTCCGCTTTCGGTCTACGAGGGTACGTAGACAACACTCTCCCCTCTCGTTGCTATGCATCACCATGATCTTGCGTGTGCGTAGGATTTTTTTTGAAATTACTACGTTCCCCAACAGATGGATGTGCTCGAATCACGCCGCCGCCGACCTCGATGGTTGAGCTCCTCCTATCTCCCGTCGCAGACCGAGGATTGACCTCCTATGACGCCGCCACCGCCCATCGACCGAGGATTGACCTCTTCTCCGGTAGCCGCTGCCTAGGCCGCCGCCGCCATCTCTATATGCAGAGCGGCTTTTTTTACGGATATCCGCGGAGCGGCTGTTTACACGGTATCTCACCGTAACTCAATTATATGGACAGGGTAGTACATCACATACGGTTATGTAACGGCAACCGTGTCTAACCTTGTCTTCTCACATGGTTTGGTGCGGAAATCGTGCTTGACGTTGTAATACCTAACACAAACGACATGTACAAATAGTGTGCCTATACAATATATATTTATAGTGCTATTAGTAGTTCCCGACCGTTAGCTTATCTCCATAGTTTCCCCATTTCCCCCAAATCCCAACATAGCCTCCAAATTCTCTCACGTGGCGCTGACATTGGGGGAATGCGGACGAGGGGTGCTGATGGTTTCGGAGCGGCTGCTCCTATCGCTGCCACGACGGCGGTCGCTGCCGAGCACTTGCCTAAGGTCATCAGAAGGCATGTGTACTATAGACCCGAATCGTCCTGTCAGGTTCCAATCTATCCCGGTCTTTTTTAGCATGTCCAAAGTATAGATCTTTGCTGAATCCGTCCTGAATGACCCCCCCCCCCAGAAAGCGATCTGCTGTCGGATCCGGAGCTTGACTCCAGACTCCCGCAACACGAGTTCGACTCCGAGTTTTGCGCCACCGAGAAGTTCCAAAAGCTGAGTTGTGTGCACGGGCACACTCCCACTCGACGTGTATGCACGGAGGGATTCGACATTGGCAGGCAGTTTCTCAATTGCCCCTTAGAGGTTAGTGCTAATTAAGTTCATCATTTTACTTTAGTTAATGCCACCGCTCATCCAGAATACTATTTAACATTGGCAGGGATATGAGGCTTGTGCCTTTGTTAACTGGCTGGATGAAGAATGGCATGGCAGGGCTCGGAGTGTTATCACCAAGCTCGCAGAAGACAACGTAAAGCTGAAGAAGAAACTGGCTGATCTGGAAAGTACAATCAGTATGATGAAGCAAGAAAGCATCAATCACAGGCAACAGATGAAAGCAAGAGACAAGAAGGAACTAGCATGTGTAGTTGTGGTTGTCCCATTAGCCATGTTCTATGCGCTGTTTGCAATGATGATTAGGGGTTTTGTTTGACACTATTGCTAAAGCACATCTAGATGTGCTCTAAGTAATGCACATCTAAGTCATATGCCATTGATGTTACGCGAAGATTCATGCAGATATTTTTCTTTGTCTTTTTTTCTTTTCCTTTCTAGTTTGATTATTACTGGCTTTATCAATAAGAAGAGCTCAATGTATTGCTTGCCAACTGTCCTACTCCGTTCGTACCGGTACCGGTGCATAATCCCAAAACTCATTCCTTGTTTTTGCCTAAAAAAGGAAACCAACCAAATAGCCAATAGGAGTCCTGCGCAACCCCGGGAATTTGGAGCGACTGGGTACAAATAATTGCGTTTGATTATATCAGCGGTTAGATAATACGTCAACCCCCGCTTCAATTGGCAGTTCCTCTTCTCTGCATACCCTGCTTAAGTGTCCACCATCTTCATCATCCTCGGCAGGTCGCGCTACACACTGGCACACACTCTACAGCCATGTCGAGCGACAGCGAGGACGACAGTTCGGCCAGCAGTCTGGCGCCTGATGATAGGTCAACATTGGAATCATCCTGCTCGTCTTCCATGATTCTGGCGTCGAGCCCAGACCTTGATTATATCCGGTTCATGGAAGGGACGCCGCCTCCGGAGTCGTCAGACGACAACCAGACGGACGAGGAGCCGTCGGAGGACGAAGAAGAGGACGACGATGATGAGGAGGAGGAATGGTCGAACGAGGAGGACGACGACGACGACAGCAACGACAATGACAACGGCGGCGGCGATGAAAAGCCAACGGTCAGCGGCAAGAAGAGTCCTTGCCAAGACGATGTCGCGGGGCCATCCAACAAGAACAACAACAAGAAGAAGGACTAAATTAAGCGGACTGTATATATCTCTGTTTATCCTGTCAATCTCATTGCAGACGGTTAGTAATATGTATTCGATAGAGATCTTCTACATTATCGCCAACAGGTTGGTTTGTTGAATTGTGTGCCCTGACGAGCACACAATTCACAAAGAAGACCGTATGGGCTGTCTATAATGATCGCACACAATTCTGATTATCGACCTGTTTGCCGGGTATCACACACATCTTGTTACGCCGAATCGTTTGTGTTCACCTCACTCATCGCAAACGGTTCATCAGAGTGAACTGTATGTCGTATATCACACACACCTTGATCTGGCTGCCCGTTTCAGTTGTTCTGTCTCATCGCAAACAGTTCCTAGAGATCAACCGTATGCCCCTCATCGCACACGCAACTAAAATCTGAACCGTGTTTGATGTATCATTCATCGCAAATGTTTTGCATCTTTTTTTACGTTTTTTACATCACCGTTTGCGATTAATGCATCACACACAGTTTTGTCAAAGGGTCTCTGATCGTAGTGTCGCGTTAGCAGCATCCTGCAGTAGTGTTACTAGTGTTCATAGTAGCCCCTGGGTATTTGATACTGGTTCAGTTGCTATGATTAGTAACTTGAAACAGGAGTTACAAAATGAACAGGGACTAGTTGAGGGTGAGGTGACGATGTGTGTTGGAAGTGATTCCAAGGTTGATAAGATCACCATCGCACACTCCCTTTACCTTCGGGATTAGTGTTGAACCTAAAATAAATGTTATTTGGTGTTTGCGTTGAGCATAATATGATTAGATCATGTTTATTGCAATACGGTTATTCATTTAAATCAAAGAATAATTGTTATTCTGTTTACATGAATAAAACCTTCTGTGGTCATACACCCAAGGTGAATGGTTTATTGAATCTCGATCGTAGTGATACACATATTCATAATATTGAAGGCAAAAGATGCAAAGTTAATAATGATCTATTTGTGGCACTGCCGTTTAGGTCATATTGGTGTAAAGCGTATGAAGAAACTCCATGCTGATGGGCTTTTTGAATCACTTGATTATGAATCACTTGATGCTTGTGAACCATGCCTCATGGGCAAGATGGCTAAGACTCCGTTCTCCGGAACAATGGAGCGAGAACCTGACTTGTTGGAAATAATACATACTGATGTATGCGGTCCAATGAGTGTTGAGGCTCGCGGCGGGTATCGTTATTTTCTGACCTTCATAGATGATTTGAGCAGATATGGGTATATCTACTTAATGAAACATAAGTCTGAAACATTTGAAAAGTTCAAAGAATTTCAGAGTGAAGTGGAAAATCATCGTAACAAGAAAATAAAGTTTCTACGATCTGATTGCGGAGGCAAATATTTGAGTTACGAGTTTGGTCTTCATCTGAAACAATGTGGAATAGTTTTGCAACTCACGCCACCTGGAACACCACAACGTAATGGTGTGTCCGAACGTCATAATCGTACTTTATTAGATATGGTGTGATCTATGATGTCTCTTACCGATTTACCACTATCGTTTTGGGGTTATGCATTAGAGACAGCTGCATTCACGTTAAATAGGGCACCATCTAAATCCGTTGAGACGACCCCGTATGAACAGTGGTTTGGTAAGAAACCTAAGCTGTCATTTCTTAAAGTTTGGGGTTGCGATGCTTATGTGAAAAAGCTTCAGCCTGATAAGCTCGAACCCAAATCGGAGAAGTGCGTCTTCATAGGATACCCAAAAGAAACTGTTGGGTACACCTTTTATCACAGATCCGAAGGCAAGATCTTTGTTGCTAAGAATGGATCCTTTCTAGAGAAGGAGTGAAGTGAGTGGGAGGAAAGTAGAAACTTGATGAGGTAATTGTACCTTCTCCCGAATTGGAAAGTAGTTCATCATAGAAATCACTTCCAGTGATTCCTACACCAATTAGTGAGGAAGTTAATGATGATGATCATGAAACTTCAGATCAAGTTACTACAGAACCTCGTAGGTCAACCAGAGTACGTCCCGCACCAGAGTGGTAAGGAAATCATGTTCTGGAAGTCATGTTACTTCACCATGACGAACCTACAAACTATGAGGAAGCGATGATGAGCCCAGATTCCGCTAAATGTATTGAGGCCATGGAATCTGAGATGGAGTCCATGTATGAGAACAAAGTATGGACTTTGGTGGACTTGCCCGATGATCGGCAAGCCATTGAGAATAAATGGATCTTCAAGAGGAAGACGGGCGCTGATAGTAGTGTTAACTATCTACAAAGCTCAAATTGTCGCAAAAATGTTTTCGACAAGTTCAAGGTGTTGACTACGATGAGATTTTGTCACTCGTATCGATGCTTAAATATGTCCGATTCATGTTAGCAATTGCTGCATTTTATGAAATCTGGCAAATGGATGTCAAAACTACATTCCTTAATGGATTTATTAAAGAAGAGTTGTATGTGATACAAGCAGAAGGGTTTTGTCAATCCTAAAGGTGCTAACAAAATGTGCAAGCTCCAGTGATCCATCTATGGACTGGTGCAAGCATCTCGGAGTTGGAATATACACTTTGATAAGTTGATCAAAGCATATAGTTTTATACAGACTTGCGGAGTATATGTGAATGACATATTGATGATCTGAAATGATGTAGAATTTTCTGGAAAGCATAAAGGATTATTTGAAAGGAGTTTTTTCAAAAGAAATACCTCGGTGAAGCTGCTTACATATTGGGCATCAAGATCTATAGAGATAGATTAAGACGCTTGATAAGATTTTCAATGAGTACATACCCTGACAAGATTTGAAGTAGTTCAAAATAGAACAGTCAAAGAAAGAGTTCTTGCCTGTGTTGCAAAGGTGTGAAGTTGAGTAAAGACTCAAAACCCGACCACGACAGAAAATAGAAAGAGAATGAAAAGTCATTCAATTATGCTATGCTGTGTACCAGACCTATTGTGTACCTCACCATGAGTTTGACAAGAGGGGACAATAGTGATCCAGGAGTGGATCACTGGAGAGTGGTTAAAATTATCCTTAGTGGAATAAGGACATGTTTCTCGGTTATGGAGGTGACAAAAAGTTCGTCGTAAAGGGTTACGTCGATGCAAGCTTTGACACTGATCCAGATGACTCTAAGTCTCAGTCTGGATACATATTGAAAGTGGGAGCAATTAGCTAGAGTAGCTCCGTACAGAGCATTGTAGACGTAGAAAATTTGCAAAATACATACGGCTCTGAATGTGGCAGAGCCGTTGACTAAACTTCTCTCACAAGCAAAACATGATCACACCTTAGTACTCTTTGGGTGTTAATCACATAGCGATGTGAACTAGATTATTGACTCTGGTAAACCCTTTGGGTGTCAGTCACGTGGAGATGTGAACTAATCACACAAAGATATGAATTATTGGTGTTAAATCACATGACAATGTGAACTAGATTATTGACTCTAGTGCAAGTGGGAGACTGAAGGAAATATGCCCTAGAGGCAATAATAAAGTTGTTATTTATATTTCCTTATATCATGATAAATGTTTATTATTCATGCTAGAATTGTATTAACCGAAAACTTAGTACATGTGTGAATACATAGACAAAACAGAGTGTCCCTAGTATGCCTCTACTTGACTAGCTCGTTAATCAAAGATGGTTAATTTTCCTGACCATAGACATGTGTTGTCATTTGATGAACGTGATCACATCATTAGAGAATGATGTGATGGACAAGACCCATTCGTTAGCTTAGCATAATGATCATTTAGTTTTATTGCTATTGCTTTCTTCATGACTTATACATGTTCCTATGACTATGAGATTACGTAACTCCCGAATACCGGAGGTGTGTTATCAAACGTCACAACGTAACTAGGTGATTATAAAGATGCTCTACAGGTGTCTCCGGTGGTGTTTTTTGAGTTGGCATAGATCGAGATTAGGATTTGTCACTCCGTGTATCGGAGAGGTATCTCTGGGCCCTCTCGGTAATGCACATCACCATAAGCCTTGCAAGCAATGTAACTAATGAGTTAGTTGCAGGATGATGTATTATGGAACGAGTAAAGAGACTTGCCGGTAACGAGATTGAACTAGGTATGATGATACCGACGATCGAATCTCGGGCAAGTAACATACCGATGACAAAGGGAACAACGTATGTTGTTATGCGGTTTGACCGATAAAGATCTTCGTAGAATATGTAGGAGCCAATATGAGCATCCAGGTTCTGCTATTGTTTATTTACCGAAGATGTGTCTCGGTCATGTCTACATAGTTCTCGAACCCGTAGGGTCCGCACGCTTAACGTTCGATGACGATTTGTATTATGAGTTATGTGATTTGATGACCGAAGTTTGTTCGGAGTCCTAGATGAGATCACGGACATGACGAGGAGTCTCAAAATGGTCGAGAGGTAAAGACCGATATATTGGAAGGTTATATTCGGACACCGGAATGGTTCCGAAGTGTTTCGGGTATTTTCCGGAGTACCGGGAGGTTACCGGAACTCCCCGGGAGAGTAATGGGCCTTAATGGGCTTTAGGGGAAAGGAGAGAAGGGCCTCAAGGGGTGGCCGCGCCCCCCCATGGGTTGGTCCGCATTGGACTAGGAGGGGCGGCGCCCCCCTCCTTCCTTCTCCTCTCTTTCCCCTTCCCTCTTTCTCCTAGTTGGAATAGGAAAGGGGGGGCGAATCCTACTTGGACTGGGAGTCCAAGTAGGACTCCCCCCTTTGGCGCGCCCCCTCTAGGGCCGGCCTCCTCTTCCCCCTCCTTTATATACGTGGGAAGGGGGCACCCCAAAGGCACACCAAGTCTTCTCTTAGCCGTGTGCGGTGGCCCCCTCCACAGTTACACATCTCGGTCATATCGTCGTAGTGCTTAGGCGAAGCCTTGCACCGGTAACATCATCATCACCGTCGCCACGCCTTCGTGCTGACGGAACTCTCCCTCGTCCTCAACTGGATCAAGAGCTCGAGGGATGTCATCGTGTTGAACGTGTGCTGAACACGGAGGTGCCGTATGTTCGGTACTTGGATCGGTTGGATCACGAAGACGTTCGACTACATCAACCGCGTTACTAAACGCTTCCGCTTTTGGTCTACGAGGGTATGTGAACACACTCTCCCCGCTCGTTGCTATGCATCTCCTAGATAGATCTTGCATGATCGTAGGTAATTTTTTTGAAATACTGCGTTCCCCAACAGTAAGCGCTCAGCAGCTCCACCAGCAAGTTGTCCAGCTGTAGCCTGAATCACTGATGAGAAGAAGTTATCTGACACCAGTCGAGCAACACTAGTTGCGGATGATCGCTGGGCTTCGCTCGGAGCTTACCGCAAATCCAAGGGGCTCTGTTTCATCTGTGGTGAACGATGGGCTCAAGATCACTGCTGCAAACAGGAAGTGCAGTTGCATGTTGTGCAGGAGATGCTCGACTATGTTCAGAATATTCCATCTGATGTTAGTGATATAGAAGAAAAAGTTCTGGGTGAGGCTAATGCAATTTTCCTCTCTGCTGCTGCTCTGGGAGAGATCTCTGTACCTGCAATAACAACTATGAAACTGAAAGTGCAGTTGCAGGGCCAACCGATGATTTTCTTGGTGGATTCTGGCAGTACACATTCATTTGTGGATTGTGTTGTGGCTAGTAAAATGCAAGGAGTTGTTTCCATGCCTGTTGAGGATATAGACCTTAGAGACACCCGCCAGGAGGGGCCGGGTTATTCATATGGTCATTACCAGAAGCCTGGCGCTAAGCTTGAAGACGGTGGGCCAAAGATGGGCTTAAGACCCGGATATGGCTTAAGGCCCGTAGTTGCAATCATTGTTATGGTAGAACTTGTAGTGTAAGGCAAGAATAGTTGAGAGTCCGAGCCGGACACTTTTATGAGCCGGCCGGGACTCTGAGAGCTGCAGGGCGTCAGCCTCCCTATATAAAGGGACGACCCGGCAGCGGTTTAAGGCAGAGAACAATCTCATCGAGAGCCGGGCATAGCAGTTTAGCTCCCTGGTGATCGTAACCTTAATCAATACCACCTCAAACTGGACGTAGGCTTTTACCTTCACCGTAAGGGGCCGAACTAGTATAAACCCTCGTGTTCCTTGTCCCGCATTAACCCCTTCAAGCTTCCTAGCTGCGATGGCTCCACGACTAAGTCCTAGCTCGAGGACATCTGCCGTGACAATTCCACGACAGTTGGCGCCCATCATGGGGCCGGCGCACTGTGGATTTGAGTTCTTGAAGGGCAGCTTCGAAGGGCTCAAGGGATACGCTGTGGGCCGGATGACCAAGAGTCGTCGCGGCAAGCTCTATATCGACGATGCAAACTGGGGCCCCGACGCCGGCTCAATTGAGTACGGGTACCGGGTCCCCTTCGGCGGAATTCATGTTTTCATTGGCAAGATTGGTGAGCCGGGCCCTGAGCCGGATCTCTGCGCCGATCTCATCGAGACGGCTCAGCGTGCACGACCCGCCCGGGCCCGGCCTGCCTTACGGCACGCTTTTGTAGGATGTATCCATGGAGGGCCCTCTGATCAATCTGGATCTGGTGATGAGGCGGCCGCCAGCTCTGACGGTGAGTCGTCCACCGATGAGTCAAACTCGTTGTATCAACTCCAAGATGGCAGGCTCATGGGTTGTTCCGATGGTGACAGTATTCCGGACCCGTTTGAGCCGCCAAGTCAGGTTGGAGTCTTTATGGCCGGTGCGCAGCCTGTTCAGAACCCCGCTGCTAGAGCGGGAAACCCGGTGCCTTCTCCGGCTCAGGTACTAATGGATCTCACGGACAAGATGACGGCGCTGTTAACCGCTACGGTCGACCCGGCAGATCAAGCTCAGCATGATGCGGAGGTGGCGCAGTTAAAATTGGATCTAGTGAAAGCCAAGGAGGATCTGGCAGCAGAGGGGATCAGGATGGCTGCGGAAAGGGCGGCTCTCGACGCCCAAACCCAGTTGATTCAAGCGCAGTCCTTCCGGCTAACGATGGATCAAAACGCGTCCAATGAGGTCCTGAGAAGGAGGCATCAAAAGGCCCAATCTCGACTCCCTCCGGTTTACGATCCACGAAACCTCTTCAACACGCCGGGTGCAGGGTCTAGTAACCCGCCAGGGGTCATAGTGCCCGGGTCTGGGACCCCTATTCAGCCACAAGTGATGGGGCCTCCCCAGGTGCCCCCTGCCCCGCCTCAGTACGTACCAACGCCCCCGGGTCATTATAATAACCCGCTGGAGAACATGGTCGCCGCGGCGGCACGGCTGGCGGCTCTCCCAGTTGACGGCGACTCTCCGACGGCTATTGAAACCCGTCGGGTCAGGGAACTCCTTCAGACAGCACTGGCGCAGCAAGAGGCGTATTCCTACAGCCGAGACAGGATCCACTCGACCCCTCGTCCAGGCCGGAGCCCGAGTTACAGCAGATACATGGTCTCAGCGACCGGTTCAAGTAACGTCCGACGCCATGACCCGCCCCCTGGCCACGGCCCGGTTCATAACGGAGCCTTTCACGCAGCAAACCAGGACAGAGCGCGGCAAGAGGCGGAGCAGGTGCCTCAATTGACGGCTTACCAGACCCCCCCCCCCGGCTTATCCGACGACTTCCGTCGACGTGGGTATCCCTACCAAGACTGGGGGTGTCCCTTGTTTAGTACCAGCTATCCGCAATGAGCGTCTACCCAAGGACTTCAAAGGCCCTAGGAAGGTGCCTAATTACACAGCAGACTTACAGCCTGCAGCCTGGATCGAGAGTTATGAGATGGCTATGGAGCTGCTGGAGGTCAGTGAGGCGGCCATGGCTAAGTATTTCACCATGATGTTAGATGGGACTGCCCGCACTTGGTTGAAAGGGCTACCACCGAAGGGTCTTGGGCTGAGCTGAAAGCCCGATTCATCCAAAACTTCAAAGATACCTGTAGGCAATCTATGTCAATTGTGGATTTAACTAACTGCAAGCAGCAGGAGGGTGAGTCTACGACGCATTGGGTTCGCCGGGTTAAGGAGATAATACATTCCTCGGATAAGATGGACGCCGGCTCTGCAGTCCTAATGTTGGAGCAGAATTGTCGTTTTGTGCCCCTGAAGATGAAACTCGGGCGGCTTAAGCGCGACTGCAATGATATGGGTACACTGATGGCGGCTCTTGTCAAGTACGCCGATTCTGATGGTACCAAGGACCCCGCTTCAGATGATGAAAGGACAGGGAAGGGAAAGAAGAACGGCAACGGCAAGGGTCCTCAGCATAACCCGGGGAACCAAGGAGGAGGCAAGCGCAAGGCCGACGGCAGCCTAGAGTTTGTGGCCAACGCCAGCTCACAAGGGAATAACCAGCGACGTAAGGGGAGGCCCCCTCCCCGAGGCGGCGGGTCAGGCCCGACGCTGGAGCAGCTGTTGAATGAGCCTTGTCCAAGGCATGGCTCTAGAGAGAAGCCAGCGACTCATCTATGGAAGGACTGTGCAATCATGAAGGCCTTTAAGAATTACAATGGCCCGGGCGGCGGCTCAGGCGCCGGCGGTTTTCATGGCCCGGGCGGCGGCTCAAATTCCAATCCTCCGAACGGTCAAGGGGGCTTTAATCAGCAGTCTGGCCAGGGTCACCAACAGCAGCAGGGGGGTTATCAGACCAATCCCAAGCAGCTTAGCGGTGGACAGTACCATGTATTCACCACCAGTCTGTGTAAGCGAGACCAGAAGCTTCATAAGAGGGCCGTGAATGCTGTCGAGCTGGCGGTTCCACGCTACTTGCGGTGGTCTGAGCAGCCTATAGTGTGGAGTAGAGAGGATCACCCACCCCGGGTAGACAATCCGGGTCAAGGTGGCTAATGGGTCTCTTGTGCCCTGTAGTCAGGAGTTAAAAAGGGGGCAATGCATTTGTGCTGGACATGAATTTGTCAATGATTTTAAAGTTTTTCCACTGGGTTCTTATGATGGGATACTGGGCCTGGATTGGTTAGCAAGTCATAGCCCTATGCAAGTGGATTGGGCTTAACACTGGCTCTCTTTTCAGTTACATGGTGAGCTGGTAACACTGTTGGGATAGGATGCAGCTCATCAGGCCTTTGCTCTTATTGAGTTATCTGCATTGCTCATTACTGCTGATGCAGCTCAGTCTGAATTACCTGCAGATATTCAGCAGATTTTGTCCCAATTCAGTGCAGTCTTTGATGTTCCCAAAGGATTGCCTCCAAGGAGAAAATATGATCATACCATTCCTTTAATTCCTGGGGCCCAGCCCTTTTCTATCAGGCCTTACAGATTGGCTCCTGTGCTTAAGGATGAATTGGAAAAGCAAGTTCAGGAAATGCTGGCCTCTGGTATCATTAGGCACAGTAACAGTCCATTTTCTTCTCCTATGATTTTGGTAAAAAGAAGGACAAGACATGGAGGCCTGTCATTGATTACAGACATCTCAATGCTTTGAAAATTAAGAGTAAGTTCCATATTCCAATCATTGATGAACTGCTGGATGAGTTGGCAGGATCTTATTGGTTTTCTAAATTGGATCTAAGGGCTGGATATCATCAGATAAGATTGGCTCCTGGAGAAGAGTATAAAACTACTTTCCAAACACACACTGGTCATTATGAGTTCTTAGTGGTCTCAATGGGCCTGACTGGTGGACCCAATACTTTCAACTTTGCAATGTGTGACACATTGTCACCTGTATTGAGAGTTTGTGCAGTGGTTTTCTTTGATTATATTCTCATATTCAGTAAACTTATGCTCAACATCTGGAGCACCTGGCTCAAGTGTTGTCTCTGCTGGAAAAACACAAGTGGCATGTTAAACTCCCCAAATGTGCTTTTGCTCAGACAAAAATTAGTTATCTGGGACATATTATTTGTGGAGAAGGAGTGGCCACAGATCCTGCAAAAATCTCCACTATTAAAGAATGGCCAATTCCAGTTTCTGCTAAGGAGGTAAGAGGATTTATGGGGCTAGCTGGGTACTACAGGAAGTTCATTTCTCATTATGGAATATTGAGCAAACCACTGTCCAATCTCCTGAAGAAAGGTGTGCCATATCATTGGACAGATGCAGAGCAACAGGCCTTTGTTTTGCTGAAACAAGCTCTAGTGTCAGCTCCTGTGTTAGCTCTTCCTGACTTCTACAAAACCTTTGTTGTGGAAACAGATGCTTGTGATGTTGGTGTGGGTGCTGTGCTTATGCAGGATGGCCATCCTTTGGCTTATGTCAGTAAAGCATTAGGTCCCAGGAACCAGACACTTTCAGTTTATGAGAAAGAATATTTGGCTATTCTTTTGGCAGTTGAACAATGGCGCCAATATCTTCAGGTTTCTGAGTTTGTTATCAAAACTGATCAATGCAGCCTGGCCAGTTTATCTGAACAAAGATTGCACACTAAGTGGCAACAAAAAGCACTTACTAAGTTGTTGGGGTTGCAATACACTATTACTTACAAGAAAGGACTGAAAACAGTGCTGCTGACTCTCTTTCTAGAAGGCCACATAATGATACTGATGTGTTGCCTGAGTTGCATAGTGTCACTTCTGTTCAACCTGCATGGTTGCAAGAAATTGTGCATAGTTATCAGTCTGATCAGTTTGCTTCTGAATTGTTACAAAAGTTAGTTGTTGCTCCCACCTCTGACAATAAGTTTTCTCTTCGAGCTGGGATACTTAAGGTGGGCAACTGTGTTTGGGTGGGTCAGTGCCCTGATCTGCAAACCAAGATTGTGGCTGCATTTCATGACAGTCCTCTTGGGGGGCATTCTGGATTTCCAGTGACCTATAGGAGAATTCGTCAGTTATTTCGCTGGAAGGGTATGAGAGGGTTTGTTAAAGGTTATGTGCAACACTGCCTGGTGTGTCAGCAAGCAAAACCTGAGCGTGTGGCATATCCAGGTTTACTGCAGCCTCTACCTATTCCAAACACACCTTGGGAAATGGTCACAATGGACTTTGTCGAAGGATTACCAACATCTGGCCGTTACAATTGTCTACTGGTGGTTATCGATAAACTGTCAAAGTATGGTCACTTTGTTCCATTGCATCACCCGTTTACTGCAGAAACTGTGGCTGAGGCGTTCCTGAATACAATTTATAAATTGCATGGCATGCCCCTGTCTATCGTATCAGACCGTGATCGAGTGTTTACCAGCAAATTTTGGAAGGAGTTGTTCCAGAAGTGTGGTGTTCTTCTCAGAATGAGCACAGCTCGTCACCCACAGTCTGATGGACAAACGGAGCGAGTTAACCAGCAGGTCGAGTGCTTCCTCCGATGTTTCGTCAGTGCTCATCCCTCTCGTTGGGCCAAATGGATTCCGTTCTGTGAATTTTGGTATAACACTAACTGGCATTCAGCTACTGGGAAAACTCCATTTGAGATCATATATGGACATGCGCCGCGTCATTTTGGGTTGACTGCAGACGAAACTCCATTTGAGATCATATATGGACATGCGCCGCGTCATTTTGGGTTGACTGCAGACGACGCAATTCAGTCTGATGATTTGCACCAATGGCTTGCAGACCGTCAGATAATTCTGGAGTCAGTGCGCCAACACTTGTTGCGAGCACAGCAGCACATGAAATCACAAGCAGACAAACATCAGAGTGATCGTGAATTCGCAGTGGGAGAGCGAGTTTTCCTGAAGCTTCAGCCTTACTTGCAGTCGTCAGTTGCTCCTCGAGCCAACCATAAACTGGCGTTCAAGTTCTATGGGCCGTTTGAAATCTTGGAGCGCATTGGGGACGTGGCTTATCGGCTTGATTTACCAGCAAGCAGTGAAGTGCACCCCGTGTTTCATGTATCTCTCCTTCGGAAGGTGTTAACCCCAAGTCACCAGGTATTACCTCAGTTGCCTACTCCTGATGATCAATTTCAAATTCCTGAGCAGATTTTGAAGCAAAGAGTGGTTCGTCGAGGAGCTGGGTCTCTTGTTCAAGTTCTGGTTAAATGGAGTGCCACTCCTGTGGACATGGCTACCTGGGAAGACAAAGTGACTTTGCAGCAAAAGTTTCCGAGGGCACCGGCTTGGGGGCAAGCCGTTTCTAAGGAGGGTGGGATTGTCAGCGATCCCGAGATGGGACAAGGACCAATTGAGGAGACAAGCAGGCCCAAGAGGCAGCCTCGCCTCCCGGCTCGGCTAGCTGGGCCAGAGTGGGCCTAGAGCGCTCCACTACTTATTCACTGGTTCGATTCGGAAGAAGGCGGCGAAGAGGAAAACGGCTAGTGGATGGCGTGTGTGGTGTGAGCTCCTGCGTGAGCCGATCCTCCTCATGTAATCCCCTCTTGTAGCTCGAATTCATGGCCATGGCCGAATACAAACCCTAAGCCCTCACACACACCTCGTCCACTCATCTCCGTTGCGGACCCACAGTGCCCACCAACTTCTCCACAACAGACCCCCAACGATCAGCAACCTCCCCGCCGCAACGGCCAGAGGGAGAGAAGGTGGGGCACGGCTAGGGTTTCAGACGCCCGCTTGACCCTCTCTAGTTCAATAATTTTATTTCACATGTCACAAATTACGACTAAATAACAACTCCTCATTATACATCAAAGGCAAAACTAATCACTCAACCATGAACTGGAGCACCGGTAAGTTGCTGCGATTTACTATTTTTTGTTACTTTATTTCTTCACGCAACTGTATCAGTGTTTTATTACGAAACTGGTTCGGGCAATTCGCTGTCACAAGCCTAGCAGGATCGCTAAAATGGCCATGCAACACCCCTAATGGTGGAGTGTTGCTGGCTCCAGTTTTCATTGTATCGCTACATTCAGGCTTTGCCTGCGGATCCGAAGAGGCGCATCTTCTCTGCTACAACAGCTTTCATTGCTTCCTTGGCGGACGCCATGACCTGAACCAGGTCTTTTTCTGGCTTCTTGAGTGACTGCAGGTAGCTGTTGCGGACCTCCGTGTTCACGTTGAATTTCCTCACCCCCAAATCTATGCATTCCTGCTCCACATGTTGGTTACACGTTATTAACACTTGCACAACAGCATTTCAAATATGACAGTAGTTGATAATAAGAGCGGTTTCATCAACTCATAAGCTCTAGTATAATTATTTCACAAAAAGGAAGCGTTTTACTGATTCTTTGCAAAACTATGAAGCTGGTATAGACACAGAAACTCTAGCCCTCCAGCATTTTTAACCTTGTCGATGAATTATTTTATGCACTGCAACCATGATTGATGATTGTCTTATAGAGGGCAACGATTGCCCCCCGATTCTCCTATAACTTGAACCTTTCAGGATATAAGTTGGTGCGGGAAACTAAACAAGAACTACTGCAAGGTACAGATTCACTGATCTTAATACAGAAGGAAACAGTTTATCAAACCTTTACAAGTTCATGGGGGAGGCCAGATGCTCCATGAAGTACCAAGCTAACTCCTTTCTTCATAGTTAATGCGCGAAGTTCCTGTCATCATTTCAATGGGAAAAAATACCGAGTTCATTACTCAAAAGAAGTCGCTTGCAAAAGCACAAATTTGCATGGTAATTCTTTACAGAATACTGTACTTCACAAGCCGTTGGAAAAAAAACACTTTACAACCCTGAACCATTGCAGAAGTTCATTTTTCAATCTTAAACTCAAAAACGAGAAAACCAGTTGTCTTAAACCTTGAACTGTTGAATATGTTTACTGGTTTACCCCCTTGGTTCTATTCCAAGCGGTTCAAGCTGACTCAAACAACACATGGAAGACAGATAGCATCACATATACGCATTAGCACCTTGTCATGTTACCAGATTAAGTAAAACACACACAAAATCAGAGAAGGATCATACTTTTTTGGAGAAATCTTAACAATTTAAGAAAAATCGGAAAATCCGAAAACAGGGTTAAAGATCTGGTAACACACACATAATCTGAAAGATCAAACAAAGATTTTCATAGCTGTTCTGTCAAACCTTTAGCAAATCAAGTCTCAGGTTTGGTCCACTGGGAGGATATTTTCCATGAACATTCCCAATGCATACTGCTAATGCATCAATACCAGTTTCATCAATAAACTGCTCAGCCTGAAAATATGTAACATATAAGTTAAGCATTATTACAGGATTGTAGTGATAGAATGCCATAGAGTTGAAATTTGTTGGGAAGATAAAATAACCTGAGCAATATCAGTAAATCTCGCTTCATATTCTTCAACTGTCAGGCCATCTTCAGTGCCTGATAGTCTCCCAAGTTCAGCTTCCACAAGCATGCCTTCAGCATGAGCCAGGGAAGATATGTTCTTTGTGTATAAGATGTTCTCTTCTAAAGTTAGATGGGAACCATCCACCATGACTGAATCAAATCCCTGAAAAATAAAAGGTCATAGTAGATGGTCCAGAGAATTAAGATTCAGATGTAGTCATTATCATTCATGATCAGGAAAACATTTTGGTACTGCAAATTTGAGAAAACAACACATTTTTTCGCTTACCATTTCAAGAGCCCCAAGCAAATCATGCTTGTCAGCCCCGTGATCATAATGGACGGTGATAGGTACCTGAATGACAATCACAGAATGATCACCTTTAAAGAACATAAAACAAGGATGGCTATCTGTTTCAAAAAACAAGGATGGCTAGAAGGTAATATGTGGGAACCCAAGTTATATAAAAAATTACGAACTATTTTTATCCAGATCACTGAGTGTCCACATTTACTCTTTAAGCATGCTAAGTTCTGTTTGTCTTACGTTGGCTCGTTCTGCTGCAGCAATGCAGCATGCTACCAACGGAACTCCACCTTGCTTCAGGGAACTGGGATGAACCTAAATAACAACCACATTAAGCGTGGTTAGAAATCAAGACGATACATATCATCTACAAAAAATATGGATAATGAGTTCAGGGAGCATGGGTGCAGAAAAGCTCATGAGTTGAGAGTGAGAAAAGCTCATGTGTTGAGAGTGAGAAAAGCTCATGAGTTGAGAGAACCAATGCAATTCTCTCTATGGAAAAAACACGGGTAGAAATCCATTTCAGGATCTGTGTGGTATTGCTTCTATCCCTCTGGAGCTAGTTGTTGCGACCTACTTAGTAGTCCTATCATAACGTACTCCAGTAAAGAGTGGTATCAGAGGACACCCAACATGATAAATTACATAATTTTCACCATAAATTGCCAAAGAAAACATCCTATGCTAACAAAGAATTCCTAACCTGCAGGATAGCAGGACTTTCTTCAGCCTCAGCAGCTGCAATTACAGCTTCAATTCCCTCAAGATTATATACATTGAAAGCACCAACTGCATAGCCACTCTTCTCCGCGTTCTTCACAATAAGAAAAAAAATAGCTGATTAAGTATTTAAAGCAATACAAAACGATGTATAACCTTGATGAGAGGTAGACGGTGGATAAGAACTTACAAGGAGAAGTTCTTTTGTTGAACTTCTAGAAGGGCAAGCCCAATTCTGGACCACTTCTGCAAGAGCACTGTTATCACCAACATTACCTGTCATTTGGGGAGTGGCAAGATAGTTTCTTGAGTAGAAGGGTAACGTTATTTATCTGTTGGTACAGAAATGAGATACGTTTATTACCAGGAAAAACAATGTAGGGGACACCAGGATGTCTACTCTCAGGGCCAAGCTGCCACAAAGGCACACCAGCTAAAGCTTGTCCCATTACTTTGGCACGCCGAGCTTCCAAAGCTTTTGTAGCAAGATCAGATGAAGTGATTCCTCCCTGTATAAAGAATATAGTAAGGAGTACCTCCAGAAGTATTCCATGCACAACTTGTGGAATCAATCATTTTGTTTGATATGGCCAGTTGAATTTGCAGGCACTGTTTTTTTTTTGTGTGTGTGTAGATGCTATTCTTTTTTCTTCTTCTTTTTTCTTCTGATGAATGAAACACGTAACCATGTAGGTGTAATGCTATCTCAATATTTCATTAAGTATTTAATGGCATAGGTCCAATAAAACAGAACAACTATTTTGACCTAACAGTAACAGCTCCAGAGATTGGCAAATTTCCATAAACCAAGTAACAACTAAATTTCAATTTGTTCAGAAAGAAGAAATCGGCTGTGTAATTTTACCTTTGCAAGGATGTAACGGGGTCGACTATCAATTCTTCGCACAATCTCTACTAGTGCTGAGCTCACTTTGTAATTAATTTCTAAGCTTTCTTCAGGAGCTGCAACATGAAAGGTACAATCTTGTTAGGTGGTCAAACTACTTCAGGACAGATATCAAAGAAAGAAATTATCTTCTTTCGTTTGGCACACAAAAGGTAGCAAACTATACTAATAGGTCAGTTATCTTGTACTGCTAATGCTTACATGAAGATAACAGCGGCTATTCTTGAACATACTCTTTTGAAAAGCTGAGTTAGGTATCTGCCTCTAGCACACAATTTCAGGAACGTATACTGGAGTTAGTTTGGTTTTGGTCACTAGAAAAGATTATGATGCAAACTGGAGATGTTCTATTCAAATGATTGGGACAATGCACTCACGTTGTGATTGTGGTTGTGGTTGAATGTAGAGATTCATTCAATGGCTCTACTGGTGGCTAATGCGTTTTTGGGCATGACTTTGACAACAATAAGCAACTTTATTTTATCAATTCCTCCCTTTTAAAAAGTTTTGACAGTTTGACCTGTCTTCCAATACAGTTAGCCCAGACTCCAGGTTCATGCCTAGAATATGATAAAAGTAAACAAACTATCTCCCCAGAAGTGATCTGAGTTGAGCTCAGGGAATAGAATTAGGCTGAGAGCCTCTGATACTGTGTGGAGTTTGGGGGCAATTGTGTGCTAGCCCTGAGGATCTCCACATCATTTGTTAGTAAACAGTTTTTACCAGCACAACTTGCTCAACACTTCGGCAGGTAGGTTGTGGCTTAGGAATTGTTGGCATTAAGAGACTAGAAATCAAAATTGACTCAGCATTTGATCACTTTATTTGCTAATGGAACAAACAACACATTTAGCCATATGATAATCAGAAAGATGCTAACTTTTTCCGGTAATGAGTTGGCGGCTGGTGACGACTAGCGTGTCTCTCCCGGACTGTATATAAGCATTTCCCAATTCAACAATTCTGCTGATTTCTTGGTCTCTCTCCTCAGTTGATTTCAGTGAGATCATCTCAACGGATACCTACAGTGAGTAAAAAGAGAACACAATACTAACACCACAAATTGATCTCAAGCAAAACCATCCGACTTAAGATAGTACTATCCACAAACTCTATCCAAGTAGATGTATACGATGGTTGATGGTTCATGTTTAGGCATGACAGCCAAGATATAAATTACCTCTATCACTCTGAGGGATTGTGCGCATTGTGAACGAAGCTTGTCGACCTAACAAATGCAAAAGAACATGCGAATGAGATAAATATGACTGACAAAATCTTAAAGCATCACAAGGCTAACCTGCTTCGTAGTTTTTGGCACATAAGAACCAACAACTATGAGGCCTCCCGCTAAATTTCTTTTTAATCCAAGGTCATTTGGGCGGATAGGTGGCTTTGGCTTGATTCCAATTCTAGCACTCACAAAACTTGCAGCTGTGCGGCACAGAAACCGCTTTCCTTGCAATTCAGCCTGTTGAGTTAACGTAAAAAGAAAAGGAAGAATAGGAGATCAAAACAGAGCATCAATACTAGAATAAGACGCATTATCGTATCAACTCGAAAGGAATAGGTACCAAGTGTTTAAGTGTATATGTGGATTGCCTAGCCCTTTCCATCAGTTGGCACTTTTGGTTGCGTTGACTAGTGCATGAAGCTTAACATGGTATCAGAGCCTAAGGTCTTGAGTTTAAGTCCTGGCTTACACAATTAATCTAAAAATTGTTGTTCTCCCCTTTGTGTCCACGTATAGGCCTCTTGAGCCATACCTCTAAGTCTATCCACGTGTTGACTTTCCGCGTCACACGTGATAAGGGGTGTTGAAGTGTATATGTGGATTGCTAGTCCTTTCCATCAGTTCGGACTTTTGGTTGCGTTGGCTAGTGCATGAAGCTTAACACTAAGAACAAATGCTTCTCGTAGAAATGGAGTGGCATAACATACCTGGATCATTCCAGCAGCAAAGACATTCATGTCCCTTTCACTGGCAGCGTTGACAATACACACAGAGCCCTAGAAAGAGTCAAAATGCCTGTCAGGAAATTCTCAAGGTAAATCAAGAAGAGAGGGAATCAAAACAGGATTTATGATACTATATGGTTGAATCAGCCAGTACAGTTCTAGAGTCCCTAAAACACCTGCAACATTTATTAGCCATTCAAGTAAATAGCTGCCATGAGTGCATACAGAAATGGGAATATGAAATATCTACAAAACTAATAATTCATAATTATATCCTAAAAAAATTAAACTGACTCAAAATAACTGTTCATATGCACTGGAGGGGCATAGTGGTGACTAAGGTGCGCCTTGGCCTGCCCTTAATCTTGTAACTACTTTGTTTAAATAGGTGAAGCTTCTTTGCTAATTAAACAACAAAAATACATCTTAATTCATCTAACAATAATTGTTGGTCTCTCCTTCATTTTGTTCCAAGCTCCGCCAATCATATTTTCCATGTTTACTATCATATACCTTCTCCAAGCTGCAGAGAAGCTGACAGACTGCATCTGGTCCTTCTTTACGTAAAAGACTTATGGAAATTGTTGAAACTTGGTTCTCCAAAATCCCTCCTTTAGTCTTTTCTTCAACCCACTGTAAATTCAAGGACAAAGCAAGTTACTAAGGTCTTGCTCTTCGCTCTTCGCTTTACCAATCAAACAATTCCACAACAGTACCTGTTTGAGATTGGAAGATGTATAGCCAAAAGCTGCATCCTTGGCAAACTCAGTCTCACCAGCAGGAATCAATCTGTTAAGAGAATGTTGGACATCAATATTGTTATGTGTTATTTTCATATTTAAATACATTGCATAATGATCGTGCACAGACTACCTTTCAGAGTCTGCAACATAATGAATATCATCAATAGTGTACCGCCCACCTTGAAGGAAGAATGGGCATATTATCCAAGCATCCATGTCACCTAATACTGAAACAACTGCATCAGCTTCCTGGAAAGTAGAAGAGTATGATATGATCAGAGAAATGAAATGGAACAGAAAAACAGAGAGAGTTTCAGATATTAACCTCTGGGAAATGGCCACGTAGAGTGGAATCACCTCGCAAGACCACTGTATAACTAATACCAGGGACAGTCTTTGCTGCAGCTTCAAGATTTCTGCAGATATCTTTTACTAACAGTGCGGCCTATGAAAGTGAGAAGGCTTTAAATATATATTTAAAGACCCTAAAGATAAACTGTTTAAGACCGCACTTTCCTACCTTATTAGCAATCATTGAACGGGAGTTTGTCAAAATAAAAAAGCAGGTTGGTAGTTTCAGAAACTGCTCTGTGAGGGCTTCAACTGGCCTGCAGTTAAGCATTACAAGCAAAGCTTATGGAACTATGTACGGAACATGGGCAAAACGAAAATGCTAGCAGAAAACATATGTAATCTAAAAGACAATATGCTTTCATTTACCATTCAGTTAAGACCTCTATATCGTGAACTGTTTGAGTTCCAGTTGGATCATCATCTAAAACTACAAGAACCTTTTTGCTATCATGAGATGCAGAGGAAACAAGATCATCCATTGGAACTTCTGGCCACTCAACAGGAAGAGAACGCAGAACATCTTCTTTATTAAGCATGGGTGGTCTTCCTTCTACTTTTACTCCAGATAATGTCTCATATACCTGTGCCAGGCGCAATCAGCGGGCACGTTTAGGAAAGGGAATTAAATTAAGGCTATCAGTATACTACCTCTGTTCATTAATATAAGATGTTTTGGCAGTTCAAATTAAACTGCCAAAACGTCTTATATTAATGAACAGAGGGAGTATCATATTTTGGCATACGTTCTGTCTACTGAGAGCTGTGAGCTGCTCACCTTTACAACAGCACTATCATCATATCGACCCCATCCAGAAGCAGAGCCTGTTGGAATACATCAAATGAATAAAACAATAGCCATCCTATTTTAAGACTGTTATCCAAACAATAACTGTAAGCTGATTTGTTTTCTTCTAAAACTAACTGTAATATACTACTAGTATAGAAAACAGAGGGGGTGGCCATGCAACGTTCTGTTAATTTGGGTAACTACTTCCATTGAAGATAAGAAATATAGCATGACTTGATGAACATTGGAACCAAAACATAGAATGGAAAATGATCTTTGATTTATCACAGACAATTACCTGAAACAAACAGCTGATGAGCAACACTAGAGACATGCAATGGGATCCTCAAGTTGGAGCTTTCACGAGATACTATACCCTGAAATAGACGAGATAAATGCATTATTATCTTTTGTTAGTACTCCCTCTGTTCCCAAATGTAAGAGGTTTTTGCAGTTCAAGACGAGATAAATGCATTATTATCTTTTTTAGTACTCCCTCTGTTCCTAAATGTAAGACGCTTTTGCAGTTCAAATTGAATTGAACTGCAAAAGCGTCTTACATTTACGAACAGAGAAAATAGTTCATAAAACAAATAAGTTAATAGCTCGGTTATCCATACAAGATCCTTGACGAATATGTCCACCGCAGATAAAGGTGTATAATCATTATCAAGCATGTGTGGCACACGGTTTCCAAACATCCTGCAATATGAACATTGAGTGTATCAATCATCAGATAGCCACCTTCACTCATGCTAGAACACACCACTAGATATCTGAAAGACTGACCTACAGGGAGCTGATAGCAAAAACAAGTAGAACTAATTGTTTCGTTTCTTTCTCATAATCATTTTATTACTCGGCCAATATTAGCAAGTCTAAACAGTGAAGAGTAAAAAAGGAAGATTCATTAGAGTGGATTAAACAATGACACATACCACGAGTAACCTCTTGCATGTTGAATAATTTCGAAAACTCTTCTTGTTCGCAAATTTAATCGAGCACCAAACGCCATTGCTTCAGCTGCTGAGGCTATATGGACCCCAGCAAGAAGTTGGTTCACCATTTTAACAGAACTGGGAAAAATGGCAGAAGAGAGATGTTGATTCACAAGCGCCAGCACTAATGAAAAAAGAGCCATTATGCAGAAATAAGACCCTGTAAGGAAGGTATATCACTACAAAATGTGTGTATCACCTCGCAGCTCCGCATCCTCCTTTGATGAGATATAGTTTCTCACTTAGTGCTGTTACGCAAAAATAAGATAATAGTTATCGACCAGTTTCCGCACTTTGTATACTGCATATGATGGTGTTCAGATAACCTTTTTCATACCTGACAAAACTCTACCCGTACAATGCAGAGCTTCATCTGTTCCCGAAACAATTACCTGTCAAAAAAAGTGCAAATATTTATATCCATAAAGGTTACATCATCACTTCTACTAGATTAATGTTTCGCTAATCATACAGTTAGTGTCCCGTCCGCTGCTCTCTTGACACCACCAGATACCGGAGCATCAACCAACTTTATCTCTCGGCATTCAGCTGTATAGAAGTAGTTAAAGATTCCAAAAGATTCATCAGTGAAAGCAGTAAACAACATTGCCGACATATTTAAAATGTAGAGAATGGTTCTAGTACTGCAAGGCCTTGGTGTATTACGGGAAACAATATAAAAAGTGACCAAAAAGAAGTGCTCTTGACGCAATTTACACGACATAAATCTAACGAGATACGGATTTAACCTACACATGGAGAAAACAAAATTCAGATTCCTTTCGACAATAACTGAAAACGATTGAAGCTTCTATCACAGCTTTCTTGATCATAGGTCAAATATGGATCTGATTTGTTTAGTAATAGATTCATCTTCTGTTAGCATTGTACTACTTTTTGGATGTTTCTGTGACTTTTGGAACCTGGGTAACACCCCAAAGGCCTTCTGCCGGAACATTTCCCTTAAAATGCAACTTCAACTTCATAACAACATCCCAACACAAAATACAGGCTAGCTGTCACAGCAGACATTGCAACTTCTTCTGCAAATGATTATAAATCTGGTGTTTTATAATGAGAAAAGGTAAACGAACATTACTTGTGAGACACTGAAGCTACAGGACTCAACTCTCACCCAGAATCACAAACAGAAGATTTTAGATTTCATGAGTTGGATTTATGAGTTACACAATGTGGTTTTTGTTGACCAGTAATGTTTGTGGTATTCTTTCTTATTTTTAATGCAAACATGCCCAGGAGAGATAAAAAAGAGCGGCTACCTTCCAATCTTCCTTTGAGTTGAGTCACAAAGCCAGGAGAAACTGTAGATGACAGAATGATGGATGTTCCTGCTGGCAAACCTGAAAGTGAAAGACAAAGGATATTCACAACCATGTACGTACAGCTCAAAAATTAGTTAACCTACCTGGGAGATGCTAATAATCAGCAGAGCCAGGAAAGGGGGGGGGGGGGGGGGGGTCTATATGTTACCTGACACAGCACCAGCATTTCCATATAGGACACTTTCAGCTTGAACTTCATTTGCAACCATGATGATAAGGATTTCCGCATCTGAAACCAATTTATGGTTAATACTTCAGACACGGTATCACGGTTGATACATCATAAACAGTATTTCCATTCCATGCTATTGCTGTTAAGTAGTGATGAGGTGGGGCTGGGCCCACATGTCATTTACCTTTTGACTCGATGAATGGCACAAAAATAAAGAATAAGATAAATACAAGAGAATAATGAGGTCTGAACTAATTTCATTCAGTCAGAAAATCATATAATACTGATTATACTGTTATAGGTAACAAATGTAAACTTCAGAAGAGAGAATTATACTTTATACTAGAAGGTTGCAACGTACCTCTTGATACTTCCTCAGGAGAATCTTTAGTCAATCCACCTAAAGCAGCAAACCTGGCCAGTGTTGGCTTGTAGACCTAATGGGTAAAGGGTATAAAATTATTCACGTGTGGAGCCGAAGAACTTTTTTTTTTCAAAAGAACATGCATAACACTATAGGTCTCTAACATCATTTACAAACAAAAGATATGTAAGTTGAAAAGGGTGAACAGTATCCTATTTCCTCAACTGTATATTTGTGTAAATTCAGAGCGCCCAATGGACTACTGAAAAGAGAAGAGTTTGTGATCTATTCGTTATTATTCGAATTACTGCTGCCCTTTCTGATACCTTAAGATTAATCTAAGCCATCCACGGTTCCATCTAGCAAAATTATAAGCTTAATACCACAGATGTCAAATCTATGATCCATAAGATTGTTCAGGGTACTTGAAATGCAACATATGTACAGAAGCACTAATGCATAAGAAACCAAGTGAAGACCCTTTCATTCTTTGTATTTTGAATTGAAGCAATTCAAACGGTCAATTATGCAGTTGGGAAGAACAAGAGCAGAAGAGTTCCTACATCATAAGCAGTTATGGAGAACCCTGATTTTAACAAATGAGATGCCATTCCAAAGCCCATAGCTCCAAGACCAATAAAGCCGATCCTCTTTGCTGCTTTCGAGGCCATAACAAGCTGGTCAGCTAATTTGCTTGCGTCATAGATTTGTTGACTGGCAGCATCTACGATGTTTACTCCAAATAGTTGTTCCCAAACCTGCAAAATGATGATTTAAATTAAGATAATTTTGATAAATTGAAGCATCTTGAGAAAGCTGACAGTTATTCCACACCTTCAACGGCGAAGCGGATTCATCTCTAATTACTCCTGAAGAACCTGAAGATAAGTACAAAAAATGTGCATGAATAAGAAGGTACTAGCATGTTCGGGCAATCAGGAGAATTTCAAGATGTATTGGAAGTAAAGAAGCTTTAACATCGTACCATGTATTAATTGTTGATAGGCAACAGCTAGAAGTGGCAGAGGGAACGTTGCTGCTTTAGCCGTATCCATCACGTAGCTCTATATTGTTTAAGAGCAAAAACTTTGTTTTAATAAACAGAAGCATTCAGGCAATCAGCCATGCAGTAGCAATATTCCTTTACAGTTTGTAAGATCAGAGTGGCACATTACTAATTAACCATTTAATCCTCTCTCAAAAATGGGGTTGACTTACAAGATTAAGAGCATGGAACTGGACACAAAACTGAAATGCAAACTATAGTTAAAAGAAAGTGTGCAAAAATTTCACTGAAATATCTCAAATATGCTGCTAAATGAGTAAGTCCATGGGATTAGCTAGCTTTCTTAAGTAACTTGATTGCTATCTATCAAGGTACAATGTGATACTCCTACTATTTATCACTTCTCACCATTTCCCAGGGACGAAGCTGCCTTGTAGGCATAGTGTCAATTGACCCCAATGAAATTAGGAAATCCTTCATTAATTTAGCACTAAACAATATCTATTTATTGAAGATGACCCCACTGCCATAGACATGACCCCAACAAACTTTTTTCCTAGCTTCGTCCCTGCCATTTCCCCTCCCCTGGTTTTTCAGCACCCTGCCACCTTTGCCGCGGCAACAGTCTCATGTATATCTAATCTCCTGTCCAGTACCTACCCTATTTTTGGGAAGAGGATTGAATACCTTGATCAAACAAAAAATCTCCTCTCTTCCAATTGCTAGTCCCGGACCCTCCATTTTCAATATCACATCCCAGCTACCCTGCTCTTACCACCGGTCATGGCTCCAATACGCATAGAATGCCTTCGTTCATTGTCCATACAAACTCCGTAGCAATAAATGTGCACATCATCTACGTATTTATATCTTTTACTTAAAATAACATTCTAGTTTGTGCAATCCCCTCTTTCATAAAAGGGAGAAAAGGGACATACTTAATTATCTGCACTGTTTATTTATTGCGTAAAGTATCCTAAGAATCCCATACCACGCCCCAAAGGAGAAGCAAAGGAACTTACTGCATGTTTCTTTAGTGACTTCAGAAAATCAATAAGCAATGGATCTTCACTCAAAATTTTCGGGACCACCTCCACAAAAATCCTGTCAATAAATTGTATGATCATAAGTTGAAATATAAACCTACAAGTATCACGAGTTCAGACAGAACACAAAGAATTCAATAATCCTTGTAACCTTGAGCTTCCTGCAGCATTTGATATTATGTCGTAGATAATTGATGGATGAATCCCAGCTCGAACACCAATAAACATTGCTTCAGTAGAAGCAACAAAATGAATGCTCTCCAGCAAATCATTAACCAACCTAATTTTGCTGTAAAAATAAATGGCATACAGTTCAAATTGTGACAATAATAGTTACACTACTTAGTACGGTGAATATATGGAAGGGGTGAAAATTGATATCTCGACTAGCTTATATTTGCTATTTTCAGGAAAGAATGCAACCTGCTGCAGCCAAATTCACCTTCGACAAAGTAAATGGTTTTGTCAAGACCTGGAATGTCAGATAGCTTAAAATTTCAGCATCATAAGATGAGGACCAGGAAGAAAATATTAGTAAGGTACACAGATTTGGAACTACCGGAGAAGAACTGTCCAGCTCTTTCTGCTACATCCTTTCTCCCAGATGCAACAACCTGACAATCAAAAGCTAAATTGTGATAACAGAATAACGTAAGCATACAAGCACACAGTTCAGATTCTCAGCTGTGTATCACTTACGACAATATTTTGTTTCAGTTCATCAGATAAACCACTAAAAATGTAAGCATCAAGAAGGAAGATACCCTTCTTCTCATCTGCAAAAAAAAAAATCCAGATTAACTAGCACAGTCATTCATCACCGACATCCTGTGAACCATCCAAGGTCATCACTACAAAAAATCATGTAGGAGACTATAGTAGTACATGAAATTCCAATCATGTGTTTATTCCTATTCCTATGTTCTTTAATTCCAGTCATCCAAAGAGGGCCTTACAATTGTTAAATGTGCAGCTTTCTAATTCTTAAAAGGGCACATAAAATTCCAAGCACAGCAGCTACTGTTCCCAGCTAAGACAATATATGCACACATTAGCATTATACCTGCAAGCTTCTGGCCCAACTTCTCAAGATGACTAGGCACCAACGTCGATCGAATTAATACAATGGCCTCTTTGCACAATCCTATGAAATGCTTAAGCAAACATCATATCAAATGTCAAGTGTATATATAACTTGTACAGAAACAGGTGCATGAGATTGACAGACTGGCAGGCAACACAATAGCACACACGCGGTACATACCTTTCACTATACCCTGAGCTCCAAAGAACAACTCATCTACACCATCGGCGTCACTGAGCACAACGACCAGCGCAGAATCTGCAGGCGCCAAGAGTTTTTGATAGATCAGATAGAAGCAACTCACACACGGCGCGAAGTATTCTTCAGCACGTAAGAGCACGGTCTCTTCGGCATTCCAACAAACGGCTCGTACGCACGCATGCCATTCACGCGCGTCACAAGAAGTCCATATCTGGAACCGGTCCAGTGCAGGAGACCGTTATATACGCTCACCTCGCGTGGCTTCGGCGGGGCTGGCGCATCGGACGCCGCCGCCCTGCTCCGCGAGCGCCGTCGCCGCCGATCCATCCGCCTGCAAGGACAGGCACCGTCAGGACAGAGCATCCCGCGAAAACACCTCCGAGAGGAGGCAGAACCAAAACGGGGTTGAAAGGAACGGGGAAACGAGGGAAGGGCGATCGAGCGAGGGCGACCTTGGGGTCGATGTAGAAGCGGACGATCGCGCCGGAGCGGGTGAAAGAAGCGGCGAGCGCGGCGCTCAGCCCGTCGGCGCCGACGAAGGCGACGACCTTCGCCGCCGAGGACGACGGCGACATCCCGCTAGTGGCGTGTGATCTCGCTCGCCGACGGCGACGACCAGCCCGAAGCAGAGGCGAGCAGAGCGAAAGCGGACAGGGGAGTGAGCAAGTCAGGAAGAGTGACACACGAGGACTCCACTGCTCTGGGCTTTTTACCCAACCGCTCTGTGTCCCTGGATCGCGGGCCCGACGCGCGGTGCTAGTCCTACGTGGCGCATGTGGGCTAGGACGGAACCACGTTTGGATTTCGGACGAGGACGCCACGGGGGCTCCATTTTTAAGCGCCACGAGACAGAAGGCTCACGGGTTCTGACTTCTGAGCGTGTGGGCCCCGTGAGCGGAAAGATGATGATGCGATTCTGCACTACAGCGTGCCGATCGTGGAACTGAACTTTGCACAGGAGTGTAGTACGTACGTCCCATCAGATTTTAAATTTTGAAGTGCACGTGACAAATGGGACACAGCGCAATGCAAGGATCTTGCTTTTGGCTTTGTTGATGATAAACAATTTTTTAGCATATGTAAAGATCAGCCTGCTTAGTAGGTCGCCGGTTGATCTCGATATTGCGTCCAAGTGCAAGGATTTCCCCTGCACAAAAGTTAAACCAGAAGTCAAAGGAGTACATGGGTGAAACCATTATCTACGTTGGAAAGCCTTAAACAGTCTAGCACATTTTAGAGGATGGATAAGATGTCATTTGATGTCGGCTTTCATACACAAGAACCAGTGAGTGATTTGAGATCTTGAATCAAAAGTTACAGTTTTTTCTCGTTTCGAGAGATTGAGAGAGCCGACCAATTCAATGTTTTGGAAAGTGTCAATTCAAATATTTAGGAGAATCCTGCCCGAAAGTATCATACTCATCCGATGGGCAATCACTCGGTAATTGGTTTCTAGTTTCTACTGTATCCTTCAAGGATGAGGGTTTGGCTTTCTTTTGGCAAAAGCTGGATTGTTTTCAGCCGAAGAAGTAAGCTTGTTCGAGATCGGAAGAGTGCCCTCGAGAGACTATTTCAATAATAAAATGTTGTCCGATGTGTACTGCAATGGAGCGAGCTAATGACTTATTAGAAATAATACATACCGATGTATACGGTCCGATGAGTGTTGAGGCACGCGGCGGGTATCGTTATTTTCTGACCTTCACAGATGATTTGAGTAGGTATGGATATATCTACTCAATGAAACACAAGTCTGAAACATTTAAAAAGTTCAAAGAATTTCAGAGTGAAGTGGAGAATCATCGTAATAAGAAAATAAAGTTTCTACGATCTGATCGCTGAGTCGAATATTTGAGTTACGAGTTTGGCCTTCATTTAAAACAATGTAAAATTGTTTCACAACTCACGCCACCTGAAACACCACAGCGTAATGGTGTGTCTGAAAATCGTAACCGTACTTTATTGGATATGGTGCGTTCTATGATGTCTCTTACCAATTTACCACTATCGTTTTGGGGTTATGCATTAGAGACAGCTGCATTCACGTTAAATAGGGCACCATCTAAATCCGTTGAGACGACACCATGTGAACTATGGTTTGGCAAGAAACCTAAGTTGTCGTTTGTTAAAGTTTGGGGTTGTGACACTTATGTCAAAAGGCTTCAGCCTGATAAGCTCCAACCCAAATCGGAGAAGTGCGTCTTCATAGGATATCTTAAGGAAACAATTGGGTATACCTTCTACCACAGATCCAAAGGCAAGATCTTTGTTGCCAAGAATGAAACATTTCTAGAGAAGGAGTTTCTCTCGAAAGAAGTGAGTGGGAGGAAAATAGAACTTGATGAGGTAATTGTACCTTCTCTCAATCTGAAAAGTAGCATATCAGAGAAATCTGTTCCCGTGATTCCTACACCAACTAGAGAGGAAGCTAGTGATGATGATCATGAAACTTCAGATCAAGTTACTACTGGACCTCGTAGGTCGAACAGAGCATGTTCCGCACCAGAGTGGTACGATAATCCTGTCCTAGAAGTCATGTTACTAGACCATGATGAACCTATGAACTATGAAGAAGCTATGATGAGCCCAGATTCTGATAAATGGCTTGAGGCCATGAAATCTGAGATAGGTTCCATGTATGAGAACAAAGTGTGGACTTTAGTGGACTTGTCCGATGATCGGCAAGCCATTGAGAATAAATGGATCTTCAAGAAGAAGACAGATGCTGATGTTAATGTCACCATCTACAAAGCTCGACTTGTCACAAAAGGTTTTCGACAAGTTCAAGGGATTGACTACGATGAGACCTTCTCACCCGTAGCGATGCGTAAGTTAGTCCGAATCATGTTAGCAATTGCCGCATTTTATAAGTATGAAATTTGGCAAATGGACATCAAAACTGCATTCCTTAATGGATTTCTTAAAGAAGAGTTGTATATGATGCAACCAGAAGGTTTTGTCGATCCTAAAGGTGCTAACAAAGTGTGCAAGCTCCAGCGATCCATCTATGGACTGGTGCAAGCATCTCGGAGTTGGAATATACGCTCTGATGAGGTGATCAAAGCATATGATTTTATACAGACTTATGGTGAAGCATGTATTTACAAGAAAGTGAGTGGGAGCTATGTAGCATTTCTGATATTATATGTGGATGACATATTATTGATTGGAAATGATATAGAATTTCTGGATAGCATAAAAGGATACTTGAATAAGAATTTTTCAATGAAAGACCTCGGTGAAGCTGCTTACATATTAGGCATCAAGATCTATAGAAATAGATCAAGACGCTTGATAAGATTTTCAATGAGTACATACCTTGACAAGATTTTGAAGGAGTTCAAAATGGATCAGTTAAAGAAGGAGTTCTAGCATGTATTGCAAGGTGGGAAGTTGAGTAAGACTCAAAGCCCGACCATGGCAGAAGATAGAGAGAGAATGAAAGTCATTCATGCCTCAGCCATAGGTTCTATAAAGTATGCCATGCTGTGAGCAGACCTATTCTGTGCCTTGCCATGAGTTTGGCAAGGGGTACAATGGTGATCCAGGAGTAGATCACTGGACAGTGGTCAAAATTATCCTTAGGTACAGTAAAGGGGACTAAGGAAATGTTTCTCGGTTATGGAGGTAATAAAGAGTTCGTCGTAAAGGGTTACGTCGATGCAAGCTTTGACACCGATCCAGATGACTCTAAGTCTCAATCTGGATACATATTGAAAGTGGAAGCAATTAGCTAGAGTAGCTCCATGCAGAGCATTATAGACATAGAAATTTGCAAAATACATACGGATCTGAATGTGACAGACCCGTTAACTAAACCTCTCTCACAAGAAAAACATGATCACACCTTATACTGTTTGGATGTTAATCACATGGCAATGTGAACTAGATTATTGACTCTAGTAAAATCTTTGGGTGTTGGTCACATAGCGATGTGAACCATGGGTGTTAATCACATGGCGATGTGAACTAGATTATTAACTCTAGTGCAAGTGAGAGACTGATGGAAATATGCCCTAGAGGCAATAATAAATTGGTATTATTATATTTCCTAAATCATGATAAAGGTTTATTATTCATGTTAGAATTGTATTGATCGGAAACTTAAATACATGTGTGAATATATAAACAAATACCATGTCCCTAGTAAGCCGCTACTAAGACTAGCTCGTTGATAAAAGATGGTTAAGGTTTCCTAACCATAGACATGTGTTGTCATTTGATAACGGGATCACATCATTAGGAGAATGATGTGATGGACAAGACCCATCCGTTAGCTTAGCATGTGATCGTTCAGTTTATTGCTACTGCTTTCTTGTATGTCAAATACATGTTCCTTCGACCATGAGATCATGCAACTCCCGGATACCGGAGGAATACCTTGTGTGCTATCAAAGGTCACAACGTAACTGGGTGATCATAAAGATGCTCTACAGGAATATCCGAAGGTGTCTGTTGAGTTGGCATGGATCGAGATCGGAATTTGTCACTCCGAGTATCGAAGAGGTATCTCTAGGCCCTCTCGGTAATACACATCATAAGAAGCCTTGCAAGCAAATGACTAATGAGTTAGTTACGAGATGATGCATTACGGAAGACTTGCTGGTAACGAGATTGAACTAGGTATGAAGATACTAACAATCAAATCTCGGGCAAGTAACATACCGATGGACAAAGGGAATTACGTATGTTGTCATAACGGTTCGATCGATAAAGATCTTCGTAGAATATGTAGGGGCCAATATGGGCATCCAGGTTCCGCTATTGGTTATCGATCGGAGAGGTGTCTCGGTCATGTCTACATAGTTCTCGAACCCGTAGGGTCCGCACACTTAACGTTCGTTCACGATATAGTGTTATATGTTTTGGTGACCGATTGTTGTTCGGAGTCCCGGATGAGATCACGGACATGACGAGGAGTCTCGGAATGGTCGAGAGGTAAAGATTGATATATAGGACGATGGTATTTGGACACCGGAAGTGTTTCGGATGGTACCGGGTACTTATCGGGTCACCGGAAGGGGTTCCGGGCAGCCCCGGTAGGTTATTGGGCCTTATGGGTCGAAAGGGGAAGAGCACACCAGCCCACAAGGGGCTGGTGTGCCCCTCTACCCCCTGCCCACGCACCAAAGGAGGGGGGAAGGAAAGGGGAGGCGCCCCAAGACAGCCATCTCCCTTTCCCCCTCATGTTCAAATAAGGAAAGGGGGCGCGGCTAGGCAGGTGCCCTAGGGCAGCCGTCGGCCACTTGGGGCGCCCTAGGGGCTGCCTCTCCTCCCCCCATATATATATATATATATATATATATATTATATGAGGGAGGGGCGCCACAACAACCCAGACAATTGCCTAGCCGTGTGCGACGCCCCCTCCACCGTTTAAATCCTCGATCATATTTTCGTAGTGCTTAGGCGAAGCCCTGCGTAGATCACTTCACCATCATCGTCACCACGCCGTCGTGCTGCCAGAACTCATCTACTACCTCGCCGTCTTGCTAGATCAAGAAGGCGGAAGACGTCACCGAGCTGAATGTGTGTAGAACACAGAGGTGCCGTGCGTTCGGTACTTGCTCGGTTGGAGCGTGAAGAAGTTCGACCACATCAACCGCGTTGTTAAATGATGTCTACTACACAACCTTCTCCTTGTAGACGTTGTTGGGCCTCCAAGTGCAGAAGTTTGTAGGACAGCAGCAAATTTCCCTCAAGTGGATGACCTAAGGTTTATCAATCCATGGGAGGCGTAGGATGAAGATGGTCTCTCTCAAGCAACCCTGCAACCAAATAACAAAGAGTCTCTTGTGTCCCCAACACACCCAATACAATGGTAAATTGTATAGGTGCACTAGTTCGGCGAAGAGATAGTGATACAAGTGCAATATGGATGGTAGATATAGGTTTTTGTAATCTGAAAATATAAAAACAGTAAGGTAACTAATAATAAAAGTTAGCGTAAACGGTATTGCAATGCTAGAAAACAAGGCCTAGGTTCATACTTTCACTAGTTCAAATTCTCTCAACAATAATAGCATAATTGGATCATATAACTATCCCTCAACATGCAACAAAGAGTCACTCCAAAGTCACTAATAACGGAGAACAAATGAAGAGATTATGGTACGGTACGAAACCACCTCAAAGTTATCCTTTCTGATCGATCTATTCAAGAGTCCGTAGTAAAATAACACGAAGCTATTCTTTCCGTTCGATCTATCATAGAGTTCGTACTAGAATAACACCTTAAGACACAAATCAACCAAAACCCTAATGTCACCTAGATACTCCAATGTCACCTCAAGTATCCGTGGGTATGATTATACGATATGCATCACACAATCTCAGATTCATCTATTCAACCAACACAAAGAACTTCAAAGAGTGCCCCAAAGTTTCTACCGAAGAGTCAAGACGAAAACGTGTGCCAACCCCTATGCATAGGTTCATGGGCGGAACCCGCAAGTTGATCACCAAAACATACATCAAGTGAATCAATAGAATACCCCATTGTCACCACGGGTATCCCACGCAAGACATACATCAAGTGTTCTCAAATCCTTAAAGACTCAATCCGATAAGATAACTTCAAAGGGAAAACTCAATCCATTACAAGAGAGTAGAGGGGGAGAAACATCATAAGATCCAACTATAATAGCAAAGCTCGCGATACATCAAGATCATGCCAAATCAAGAACACGAGAGAGAGAGAGATCAAACACATAGCTACTGGTACATACCCTCAGCCCCGAGGGTGAACTACTCCCTCCTCGTCATGGAGAGCGCCGGGATGATGAAGATGGCCACCGGTGATGGATCCCCGCTCCGGCAGGGTGCCGGAACAGGGTCCCGATTGGTTTTTGGTGGCTACAGAGGCTTGCGGCGGCAGAACTCCCGATCTATTGTGTTCCCCGAAGGTTTTAGGGTATATGGGAATATATAGGCGAAAGAAGTCGGTAAGGGGAGCCACGAGGGGCCCACGAGGGTGGAGGGCGCGCCCAAGGGGGTGGGCGCGCCCCCTGCCTCGTGCTCTCCTCGTTGATCTCCTGACGTGCACTCCAAGTCTCCTGTATTGCTTTCTTTCCAAAAATAACTTTTCCGAAGGTTTCATTCCGTTTGGACTCCATTTAATATTCCTTTTCTTCGAAACACTGAAACAAGGGAAAAAAACAGGAACTGGCACTGGGCTCTGGGTTAATAGATTAGTCCCAAAAAGTGTTTAATAAAGCCCATAAACATCCAAGATGGATAATATAATAGCATGAATACTTCATAAATTATAGATACGTTAGAGACGTATCAGCATCCCCAAGCTTAATTCCTGCTCGTCCTTGAGTAGGTAAATGATAAAAGAAATAATTTATGAAGTGTGAATGCTAGTAGGTGCATAAGTTTGATCAATGATAATTTCAATCACCTTTTCTAGCATCATCATATGTCATAACAGTAGCTCAACTCATAGAACTTTGCATGATCAAGTAACAAACTATTCACATGTTAAAGTATAGATCATAAACTTTCTTGAAAACTAACAAACCGTGTTATTAGTCATCAAACAATTACAATTCATCTTATTTTCAGGAAGAGTCTATGTCAGAGCTTTGATTTAGCAAACTCCACATACTCAACTATCATTTAGTCTTTCACAATTGCTAACACTCACGCGATATTTATGGGTTCAAAGTTTTAATCAGACACAGAGAAAGATAGGGGCTTATAGATTCGCCTCCCAACCTTTTACCTCAAGGGTAATGTCAACAATAATAGTTCATGATGCCTTACATCCAATTGGATATATATATCAGAATCTTTCCAACACGAGGTACTTGCCAAAGGATAAAATGAAAAAAGGAAAGGTGAAGATCACCATGACTCTTGCATAAAAGTAAAAGATAGGCCCTTCGCAAAGGGAAGCAGAGGTTGCCATGCGCTTTTATAGTTGGATGCACAAAATCTTAATGTGAGGGAACGTCACTTTATATTGCCACTTGTGATAGGGACCTTTATTATGCAGTCCGTCGCTTTTATTTCTTCCATATCACAAGATCGTATAAAGCTTATTTTCTCCACACTAAAAGATCATACATATTTAGAGAGCAATTTTTATTGCATGCACCGATGACAACTTACTTGAAGGATCTTACTCAATACATAGGTAGGTATGGTGGACTCTCATGGCAATACTGGTTTTAGGGATGTTTGGAAGCACAAGTAGTATCTCTACTTGGTGCAAGGAATTTGGCTAGCATGAGGGGGAAAGGCAAGCTCAACGTGTTAGGCGATCCATGACAATATACTTTATTTTGGATATAAGAAAACATAACCCATTACGTTGTCTTCCTTGTCCAACATCAAACTTTTAGCATGTCATATTTTAATGAGTGCTCACAATTACAAAAGATGTCCAAGATAGTATATTTATATGTGAAATCTCTCTTCCTTCAATATTCTTTCATGAATTGTTCAAGTGACCAATACAATGTTTGCTAACCTTCAATAAATTTACCACCTCTACTTTTTATATGTGAAGTCATTACTCCCAAAGGAATAAGCATATGAAACATATATAATTTCAGATTTATGACATTCAAATCATTCAACCATTTACTCATAAGATATATGTGAAGCACACGAGTAAATGACAAACTACTCCAAAAAGATATAAGTGAAGATCAATGAGTAGTTAAATAATTATGTAGCTTTGTGAAGACTCTCTCTCATTTAAGAATTTCAGATCTTGGGATATTATTCAAATATCAAGCAAAACAAAAGAAAATAAAAGGACGCTCCAAGCAAAACACATATCATGTGGTGAATAAAAATATAGCTCCAAGTAAAGTTACCGATGAACGAAGACAAAAGAGGGGATGCCATCCGGGGCATCCCCAAGCTTAGGCTCTTGGTTGTCCTTGAATATTACCCTGGGGTGCCTTGGGCATCCCCAAGCTTAGGCTCTTGCCACTCCTTATTCCATAGTCCATCGAATCTTTACCCAAAACTTGAAAACTTCACAACACAAAACTTAACAGAAAACTCGTAAGCTCCGTTAGCGAAAGAAAACAAAACACCACTTAAAGGTACTGTAATGAATTCATTCTTTATTTGTATTGGTGTTAAATCTACTGTATTCCAACTTCTCTATGGTTTATAAACTATTTTACTAGCCATTGATTCATCAAAATAAGCAAACAACACACGAAAAACAGAATCTGTCAAAAACAGAACAGTCTGTAGTAATCTGTAACTAACGCAAACTTCTGGAACTCAAACAATTCTACCAAAATAGGAAGACCTAGATAATTTGATTATTGATCTGCTACAATTGGCATCAGTATTTTATCACGTTCTGGTGATTTTAAACAATTGTTTTCGTGAACAGAAAGTTTCTGGAATTTCCAGCAAGATCAAATAACTATCATCCAAGAAGATCCTATAGGTTTTACTTGGCACAAACACTAATTAAAACATAAAACCACATCTTAACAAAAGCTAGATGGGTTATTTATTACTAAACAGAACCAAAAAGCAATAGACTAAAATAAAATTGGGTTGCCTCCCAACAAGCGCTAACGTTTAACGCCCCTAACTAGGCATGATGATTTCAATGATGCTCGCATAAAAGATAAGAGTTGAAACATAAAGAGAGCATCATGAAACACATGGCAAGCACATTTAAGTCTAACCCACTTCCTATGCATAGGGATTTTGTGAGCAAACAACTTATGGGAACAATAATCAACTAGCATAGGAAGGCAAAACAAGCATAACTTCAAAACTTTAAGCACATAGAGAGGAAACTTGATATTATTGCAATTCCTACAAGCATATATTCCTCCCTCATAATAATTTTCAGTAGCATCCTGAATGAATTCAACAATATAACCAGCACCTAAAGCATTCTTTTCATGATCTACAAGCATAGAAATTTTATTACTCTCCACATAAGCAAAATTCTTCTCTTTCGGGATAGTGGGAGTATCATAAGAGACTCGAATACTATAAATTATTTCCACATTAAAAGAGTAATGTTCAGAGAAAGGGTACTCATAATCATGACAAGTTTTATAAATATAATCATCACTACTTTTTATAGCATAAGTTCCATCACAATAATCATCATAAGTAGGAACTTTGTTCTCATCATAATCGATTGAAACCTCTTCCAAGATTGTGGAATCATTACTAAATAAAGTCATGACCTCTCGAAATCCACTTTCATAAATATTATAAGATTCAACATCCTCCAAAATAGTGGGATCATTACTTCCTAAAGTTGACACTCTTCCAAACCCACTTTCATCAATATAATCATCATAGGTAGAAGGCATGCTATCATCATAGCAACTTTGCATATCAAAACTTGGGAGGCTAAAAATATCATCATTACACGTAGCATCCCCAAGCTTGGGACAAACATTAATTTCAACAAATATATTCTCAAAAACATCATCTTCATCAAACATAGCATCCCCAAGCTTGGGCCTTTTCATATCATAAGCATGATCATTCTCATCATTAATAGTATGGATAGCAATTATCATCATGGGAGAGATACCTTTCTACCTTTGCTTCTTCGTCTTTTCTTTTTCTTCTTCACATCATGAGTGGGTTTAACCCTCTTTTTTTGAGCTCCTTATTGATGAGATTGGTTGGATAGAAGGCTCCTCCTTGTTACCTGATTCATCATAAGAAATAATAGGAGGATATTGGGAAGTCTCTTCCCTTTCATTAGTATTCTCTTCATCTTCTATTTTTTTCTTTTCTTTATGTAATTGGCAATATTAGGATTTTCAATGCAATTCACCGCATAATACATATAGATTTCCTCTAGATCAAAATCAAGAAGTTTATCACGGGCAAATACTGGAAGATAGTTAGTTATACGTTTCATTTCTTCATAGCCCATAAGCAAACTAAGTTTATTGTGATGTGCAAGGGAAATCAAGTCATCACAATTTTTGGACACGATTAAATCATGAAACAATTTGCATCGGATAGTTAAATGACCACGTTCATTGCAAAGTTCACAAGTACGGCTAAGAAAATTTAAATTTTCAGCGCAAACATCTAGCCTTTCTTGCAACCATTTAGTTTCTAAGTACTTATGCTTCTTACAAAATCTATCTTCCCTTTTTGGTATGTATTTGCAAATTCTATGCACTCCACAAAAATCGACATGCTTATAAGAGATATTTTCATCATGACTAGTGCAATCATCATTAGTACTATGGATATTCAAGGAGTTCATACTAAAAACATTGCAATCATGCTCATCATTCAAAGATTTAGTGCCAAACATTTTAATGCATTCTTCTTCTAACACTTTGGCACAATTTTCCTTTCCATCATACTCACGAAAGATATTAAAAAGACGAAGCGTATGAGACAAACTCAATTCCATTTTTTGTAGTTTTCTTTTATAAATTAAACTAGTGCTAAAACAAGAAACAAAAAGATTCGATTGCAAGATCTAAAGATATACCTTCAAGCACTCACCTCCCCGGCAACGGCGCCAGAAAAGAGCTTGATGTCTACTACGCAACCTTCTCCTTGTAGACGTTGTTGGGCCTCCAAGTGCAGAGGTTTGTAGGACAGTAGCAAATTTCCCTCAAGTGGATGACCTAAGGTTTATCAATCCGTGGGAGGCGTAGGATGAAGATGGTCTCTCTCAAGCAACCCTGCAACCAAATAACAAAGAGTCTCTTGTGTCCCCAACACACCCAATACAATGGTAAACTGTATAGGTGCACTAGTTCGGCGAAGAGATAGTGATACAAGTGCAATATGGATGGTAGATATAGGTTTTTGTAATCTGAAGATATAAAAACAGCAAGGTAACTAATAATAAAAGTGAGCGTAAACGGTATTGCAATGCTAGGAAACAAGGCCTAGGGTTCATACTTTCACTAGTGCAAGTTCTCTCAACAATAATAGCATAATTGGATCATATAACTATCCCTCAACATGCAACAAAGAGTCACTCCAAAGTCACTAATAGCGGAGAACAAACGAAGAGATTATGGTAGGGTACGAAACCACCTCAAAGTTATCCTTTCTGATCGATCTATTCAAGAGTCCGTAGTAAAATAACACGAAGCTATTCTTTCCGTTCGATCTATCATAGAGTTCGTACTAGAATAACACCTTAAGACACAAATCAACCAAAACCCTAACATCACCTAGATACTCCAATGTCACCTCAAGTATCCGTGGGTATGATTATACGATATGCATCACACAATCTCAGATTCATCTATTCAACCAACACAAAGAACTTCAAAGAGTGCCCCAAAGTTTCTACCGGAGAGTCAAGACGAAAACGTGTGCCAACCCCTATGCATAGGTTCATGGGCGGAACCCGCAAGTTGATCACCAAAACATACATCAAGTGAATCAATAGAATACCCCATTGTCACCACGGGTATCCCACACAAGACATACATCAAGTGTTCTCAAATCCTTAAAGACTCAATCCGATAAGATAACTTCAAAGAGAAAACTCAATCCTTACAAGAGAGTAGAGGGGGAGAAACATCATAAGATCCAACTATAATAGCAAAGCTCGCGATACATCAAGATCGTGCCAAATCAAGAACACGAGAGAGAGAATCAAACACATAGCTACTGGTACATACCCTCAGCCCCGAGGGTGAACTACTCCCTCCTCGTCATGGAGAGTGTCGGGATTATGAAGATGGCCACCGGTGATGGATCCCCCCTCCGGCAGGGTGCCGGAACAGGGTCCCGATTGGTTTTTGGTGGCTACAGAGGCTTGCGGCGGCGGAACTCCCGATCTATTGTGTTCCCCGAAGGTTTTAGGGTATATGGGAATATATAGGCGAAAGAAGTCGGTAAGGGGAGCCACGAGGGGCCCACGAGGGTGGAGGGCGCGCCCAGGGGGGTGGGCGCGCCCCCTGCCTCGTGCTCTCCTCGTTGATCTCCTGACGTGCACTCCAAGTCTCCTGCATTGCTTTCTTTCCAAAAATAACTTTTCCGAAGGTTTCATTCCGTTTGGACTCCGTTTAATATTCCTTTTCTTCGAAACACTAAAACAAGGGAAAAACAGGAACTGGCACTGGGCTCTAGGTTAATAGGTTAGTCCCAAAAAGTGTTTAATAAAGCCCATAAACATCCAAGATGGTTAATATAATAGCATGAATACTTCATAAATTATAGATACGTTGGAGACGTATCATTAAACTCTTCCGCTTACGGTCTACGAGGGTACGTAGACACATTCTCCCCCTCGTTGCTATGCATCTCCATGGATAGATCATTCCATGTGCGTAGAATTTTTTTTGTTTTCCATGCTACGTTTCCCAACACCCGCGGCCCCGATTCCGACACCTTACAAAGATCACTCCCACCACCCCAAGTTGCGACCAGTGGCGCGCTGCCTGTGCGCTACTTGTCGCAACCTAGGTGTTTTTCCTTTTTCGTGATTCGTTTATTTAAAACATTTTATCTCTTAAACCGTGCGTCAAAATCTCGAACAGTTTTCACCGTTGGATTCCTCGCGCCGTGATCTTCTAAACTAGATCCCATGTTGATAGGTTTTGACAAACTTTTTTTCACGAGAAAACCGGACAAAAAAACCAAACCGGGAGCATGGTTTTTCTCCTTTCCGAAAGAGGCACGTCCGTGCCTCTCGCGAAAGCACAACCGTGGCTTGCGCGCGAGCAAAACCGCGCCTCACGCGGAAGAAAAAAAAGAAAAAACATGTTTTTTTGTCTCCGAGAGGCACGGCCGTGCTTCTCGCGAAAGCACAACCGTGCCTCTTGCGCGAGCAAAACCGTGCCTCTCGCGGAAGGAAAAAAATGCATTTTTTTTTCATTTCCGAGAGGCACGGCTGTGCCTCTCGTGAAAGCAAAATCGCGCCTCTCGCGGAAGAAAAAAAACAGAGAACATATTCCTTTTTTTGTTTCTGAGAGGCACAACCGTGCCTCTCACGAAAGCACAACCGTGCCTCTCGCATGAGCAAAACCGTGCCTCTAACGGAAGGAAAAAAATAGAAAACGCGTTTTTTTCGTTTCCGAGAGGCACGGCCGTGCCTCTCGCGAAAGCACAACCCTGCCTCTCGCGGAAGCAAAACCGTGCCTTTCGTGAAAAAAAACATGTATTTTCACGCGGATTTTTTTGGGTCCAAAAGCTAAGTAAGACTGGTGAAAAACCAAAACGTTAAAAAACCGGGGAAAACCGGTTTAAAGCCGAAAACGCGTGCGGAAAATAAGGGAAAAAATCCGGAGAGAGCGCCTAGAGCGTGACACGTGGCGCTCTCAGCCCACCCGCAAGTGATCGTTGTGAGGCTCCGGAAGGTGTGCTTGTCAACTAGTTTTTTTTTTTAGCAAGCTTGTCAACTAGTTGCTCCTGGAACAAGAGCTAGTACATCTAAACAAATGGGCTGCAACAAGTAAAGGCTGGAGCTAGTGGACAGGGCTGGCAAAATAATTCTGGCCCACAAGAATTCTTCCATGAATGACAACCCTGTCAAAAAGAAAGAAAAAAAGCTGTTAACCCCACTAACAAACAAGCCCAAATCAGATAGCGTGGGCTGCCAAAAAAATATCATCATCATCAACAATTCCTATACGCGGTTCCCTAAAAAAAACAATTCCTATACGCGGTGATTTGGAGCCTGTACTGGACGGCAACGCTGCATGTGGCGGCAAGCGGGGTTGCCCATCTAGCAGTGGCACCAGCTATCCACTGAAACGCATCATGGTCGCCATCAGGAGAAGCACCTGGCCCGAGGAGACCCCTCAATCCCTCCACCTTGCCACGGATCACACACTTGTCACTCCTCCCCTGCGAAGAATATCGTGGCAGCCAAGCACGAGCCCATTTCACGAGAGGAACAGCAACGGGAACATTCTGTGTTGAGTTCAAGGGAACCTTTGCCGTTTGGACCATTTCCCCTGCTTGGGCTGCGCAGCTGCACTTCAGAAAGCATTTTTTGGTGTGGTTTCGCTACTGTTCGCGTCTGTATGCACGGCCGGTGGCTAGCAAGGATGTTGTAAAATTAGTCGACTTTTTATGGTTGAGCATAACAAACGGGGTGAACAAACCACCTCGTAACAAATGAACCACGAGCTTGGCATGCATGCCTGCCAAGAAGGTCAAAGAAGCGGCGACGCGGCCGTCGTCACGCGCGCGCGTCATGACAATCGGCGCCATCAGCCCTTCTCGGACCGAAAAAGTCTCCTGCACCGCCGCATGCAAACTCGGAAGCTGACACAGCCACGCCGGCAGTTTGCGCGGCGCATCCATCGATCTCGCCAAGAGAGACGCGTACCACGTTCGGATCGATACGGACCAGCCTTGCTCGCATCACAGTCACAGCACGGTCGTCGGGGTTTCCATTTCCACTTTCTTTATCGAGATTCATTCAGCAAACACCCGAGCATGGATCGGCATGGCCTGATCAAAGGGCGATGCATGCATTTCTTCCGAGTTCCAAGAAAAGTTCAGGTGGGTATGGTGGTAACATTTCGACATGGAAGCTAAGCTGCTAGCTAGGGGAGGGGAGGGGAGGGGAGGGGAGATCGGACTGGCGAAAGGAGCGGATCTATGATCGGTCTATGTGCATTGCTGGTAGGATCGATGGCGTCACGGCCATGCTTCTTGGTCGAAGCCGGCGGGGTCCGGGTAGTAGTGGTCGAACGGGTCGACGCCGAGGCCGCAGGGGACGACGAAGCCGGCGTCCCAGCCGGAGCCGACGTCCATGATGCCGTCCATGCCGAGGAGGTACATGGGCTCCGGCCACTCCGCCGCCTCCAGACCGGACGCCGCGGACGAGGAGGAGCAGGCCGGCGAGATGACCGAGGCAGGGGAAACAGAGCAGTTGCTGCTTGCGGTGGGCGGCGGCGCCCTGATCTCCTGCGGCTGGATCAGCGGGACCGCCTTCACGTCCTCGTCCTCCGCTTGCTGGGAGCGCTCGGCGCCGTCCAGCTGCTGCCACGCGGTGGTGGTCGGCGGCGGCGGCGTCGGCTGTTGCGCCGGAGGAGGGGCCTCTTGGTCCAGCGGGCGGTGGGTGACGGGGTCGATGCCCATCTTGCGGAGCTTCTTCTTGATGTGGGTGTTCCAGTGGTTCTTGATCTCGTTGTCCGTCCTCCCGGGCAGCTGCGCCGCGATCTTGGACCACCTGCGCGCACCGCCATGGGCATGGTCCATGAGCGCCGGCCACCGCAGGAGACCGAGACTCCAAATGAAAACTCGAGCTACACTACACACGCACCTGTTGCCGAGCTGCGCGTGCAGGTCGATGACAAGCTGCTGCTCCTCGTCGGAGAGGAGCCCCCGCTTGAGGTCGGGCCTCAGGTAGTTGGTCCACCTCAGCCTGCAGCTCTTCCCGCACCTCAGCAGCCCTGCGCACGCAGTGCAGCATATCCATGCCATGTGAGAACGTCAAGCCGGAGCGGGAGCAGAGGACTGACAGGTTCCATGCATGGCATGCGCACGTTGGGGCCGTCGGCTCACCTGCGAGCTTGGGGACGACGCGCCAGCAGTAGTGGCCGTGGGTGAGGAGGAAGCCGACGAGCTTCTGGTCCTCCTCCGCCGTCCACGGCCCCTTCTTCAGCCCCACCTTGTCGCAGCACGGCTGCCTCCCCATCTGCTTGCCGACGGAGCGATGGCCCGATCGCCCTGCCCTTCTGACCCGGGAATTTCGGGAGCCGCTGTTCGCTGCGACTGTGTGTGGGTGTGACGACGGCCTGCCTGTCTCCGTTCCAAGTAAGATCGGTGCAGCAGAGCTCCATTTATAGGCGGAGGAGGGTCAGTCAGGTCACGGTGGAGGGAGGGAGAGAGAGACGTTGCGGGGCGAGGGGGTACGTGGCAGGAAGAGAGGGCAGGGAGGGTCGTACGTGTGAGCCCTTCTCTGAGCCAGGGCGCCATGCTTACGGCGGCAACTGTCGCCGGGCTGGGCTCCAGTAACGCCACCACGCACCTCCTCGAGTCTCAGACTATGTTCACTGCTCATCCTTTCTGACTTTCTCCCAGTAACTGAACCCTAAGGTATGTATGTACGTCGCTCCAAACTTGACGTTGCATGCACTTTCATTCCGAAGACATTTTTCTCTTCCTCATAAAATTCCATATAAGGAGCTAAAAGCATTAAAAAAGAAATAATCAAAACTTCATCCTGCATTTCTCTTTTCTTTTTGCCCCATGCACTGTCGCAGGCTCGCAGCCCTGCACCTCGCTCTTTTTGTGCCGGCAAGCCGTTACGGCAGGGTCAAAACGCACCGTGTGCCACTCTTAATTAAGCTCCCCTCTTTCCAGGGAGAGCCGCCAAAGGGAATGTCAACGAGAATTCTAGGGAAGAGGCAACATCATGCGACCCTTCACAAATCTTAATCCAAACTCCAAAAAATAGGGAGTATACTACTAGAAATGATTCGAAGTTGACATGAAAATCTTCTCCGCGTACCCTTTCCAAGTGTTGGCAAAACAGAAACACGGCGGTCACCGTCGCCCTTTACGTGCAAACGTTTCACCCCTCTCCTTTTAGATGGCAGCAGGAGGTGGATTTGTTACGTGGGTCTTTTGTTGGAGTGGAGTACAGCTTTGTTTGAACTAGCATCTGGTGAAGTCACGTACCATCATTGATCGAGTCATGGGGGTCACTGGAAAAATAAATATATATATCGGTCAACGAAAAACAAACAGTAAAATCACGTCTTACCTCCGAAAGTATGCTTCTAATCTCCAGCTCAAATGCTCCTACGTCGTGTTTCTTGCTGTATAGTTTACACCAGCTGCACAGGTTTGATGCAATTTGAGGAGCTTCATGCATGTACTCATCCGGTCTTTTCACTCCTTGTATTAAATTTGGGTCTAGTCAAACTTTGCAAATTTTAATCAAATTTATAGAGTCATTTTACAGTGCATCCGGACTATATATGGACCGTCCATCGGAGCGAATTCGATGGTCCAGATCCGACGCAATACGCTGATGTCACGTGTATTATATCAGACCCCGAGGGGCATTTTCGGGAGAAAAAATATTTCAAACTGATCAGATTTTCCCTCCCAAATATTTCAAGGGTATTCTCGGTACAAATTTCAGGGCTATTTTCAGTTCGATTTTTATCCCGTTCGGTAGGGTTTATTCCTCACCGCCGCTAGGGTTTTATTCCTCGCCGCCGCTAGGGTAAAATGACTCTTAATCCTCGCCGGCAGGATCTAGCCGCGCGTCGCGGCCCCTCCCTCCCTCCACCCCAATTCCGTCGCGATCTCAGAACAACCTTTTCAACGAAGAACACGAGAGGAGGCGCACTTCCCTCTCCGCGGCGGCCGCCGGCGAAGATTCGGCGCTATCCCACCTCCCAGTCCTCCATCCGGGTGCCTACAACCACAAGGTTATAGGCAACCTCTTTCCCACACCCCAATTGGTTGTTTGCGTCCTCTACGCCTCTCTGCCATGGCCACAACTTTGATCTGGCCATGCATCTCGTCCGAAGGCAACGTGGTTGGGTATGGATCATGTTCTGCGGGACTAGATGAAGCCGGCCGCCGGCCTCGACGGGCAGCCCCATTCATCCAGCCCCGACTGCAAGATCTACGAACGTTCAATCGTTGTTCATACACTTATACATTTCATTCAACATGTATTCTTTCAATTTGGCTGATAGGTGAGATTTGGAGATCAATAGAGATGATAAGCTATTAATTTTGGAATGTACTATAAACAATTCATAGCTTATGTTGCTCAATATGTATGATGCTCGCTTCTTCTTGTGCAATTGCTGGACTGGGATCAACAGACTTGGCATGTGCTTTATAAGAAAAATTAGATTCACATGGGATATCCACCGTTTGAACATTGGTGTTAATTCTTATTATGATGTTTTAGCCTTGTTACGCCGAGAGTAATGATCCTCGCAAAAAGCAGAGAGAAAGGAATGAGCATTTGATTCTTCCATATGTTGCATTTCATTCTTCTGTGTTTAGTTATGTCTAACATTTGTTACATGCACACACTTGACAAGGTAGTAATCTTTCCTCTGTTTTGTAGGGCTATGACAGAACATGCTATGTGATTCCTTGAGGCAGGATGGATGTACCATGGCCACCCCACTGTGCTCCTGAAGGTGATCCCTTCAATTCAGCGCATGTCCTACCATGCCACACCATGGTCGTTGCAGCACCTGCAGAGCCCCCCTATGGTACGTGCTTTACTCTGGTTATCCTGATGATCTCTTTTATTGGCTTTGCGGCCTGCCTACGAGACATTGACTGTGCCATTTTCTAGGATTGCGTGTTGATTCATGCAGTATTTTTTCTTCTGTTGTGAGGCTATGCTCATGCTCGTACCTTTTTCTCTCGTATGAAAATAGACATGTCATAATCCATTATTCTTCTAGGGTTGCCCGTGCACTGTAATTGGTCCGAACCTTGCCCAGGCACTGTTACTGTCACATGATTGTAAAAAGCAAATATAGATTTCTACGAGATCTCGTAGAGACCAAATTTATTTCAAGCAAAGTATTGTAACCAATATTATTGAAGTTTCACAACTTGACTCATCCGCAAATGACTAAGACACGGCTAGGAAACCTTCTTCGGGACTAAAACCCAACCACACCCTACTCTATCGCTTTATGGCCAAGTGTACACTCCACATGTAAGAATGAACCACAATGCTGGACTAACTACTTGCATCCTCGTCGTCTTCAACCGCAGCTGCATCCGATAGCCTAGCATGGTACTGCTTGAACCTATTCCTGTATTTCATTTTGTTGTAGGGTGAATCGACAAGCACAACAGGTAGCTCTCTTCTGAATTTGTCGATGTAGGCCTGCATGCGAGGATATGTTAGTATCGTTCCATACGTTTCAAAAAATGACAGAATTTTAGGTGTTACTCTACGTACTTCGTCATATTGCAACCTCAGTTTTACTCCCGTAAATAATTCGATGTTCTTCAGCATGTATAGTGCACAACAAGAACTGCAACATTTTATGTTGTCAGATCAGCATTTCAGATATTAACAATGTAAAACAAAAACAAAAGCTAATATTGTTGACTGATGTCTCATCGGATTTTGGCACATTAATATTCCGTACTGGCCATTGAGTCATGTTAATGTCTTCCCATACATTGCTTTCTATCCCATTGACTCGCATCGCTGCTCTCAGATGTGCTTCCATCCCACGTACCTGCAAGCCCAATGGGATGAGAAGTTGCCTACGACTAATACTTACATACGATGTTAAATCCTTTGTTATAATTAAATATATTGAAATTCTCACCATGTTATTTACTTCTCTGGGTACCATACAGTGGAAAAGTGAATCAAGAACCTGAATCTCCTTCCTTCTGGGGTTTACGACCACAAGGAACCAGTGGACGTTTAAACTGTTCGTAGGTAGGAAAACCTGGAGTGCACAGATAATTAGATCAACATGCATAGTAATAAAAAAATTGTTCTACGTCAGGTTAAAATACCATATCATGTTTCAGGTAGGTGGTGCCTTGTGTTGTTCCAGGAATGCATGCCAAAGCGTCCTCGTAGCACTCCTCTATCCTACCATCTCTTTCGAGCTTAGCGACACCGGCCACCCTCTCAATATAAACCAGTTGGCCGTCCCTTGTGTCAATTGGTTCATCATGACGCATGAGCTGGATCGCAGCATCAACCACCTACAACAATAATCAAGTTAATTGTATTGTACAAAAATGAAACTTCATAAACTAATTTGTGAAACACTATCTTACTTCGTCACCCAACCATACGCCATCTTCATTTTCATCTTTATGGGTGAGGCATTGCAAATGCTTTCATAGCACAACAATGTCATCAACTAAGACCATTTGTTTTTCACGATTTGTAGTGTTGATCAGTGACGCCATGAAATCCTGTCGAACCACGTCTAGCTGGTCCCTCTGGGTTTCAGGAACTTCTGACCTCTTTTTTAAGTTACTAGAGCCGATTTTCCTCTTTTTATTGTTCGTGTCCTCCGAATCATTTGTACACTCTGATGGAGTCTTGTTTTTTACTTTTTTTCTTCTCAGTATCATACGAAGCATACTCGTCATTCTTAAATAATTGCAATACCACCCTTTTCTTTTCGCCCCCATGATTTGGTGGCGTCGATTCAATCACACTTACTTGTTGCTACTTTCGAAAGGATTCATCATGGCTGTCATCATCTGTGAAGGCACGGGGCTCTTCAGGATCTCGCGGTCCCGTAGTCTTCACAGAGTGCTGCTTACTCCGTCTGTTGAACGGATTCTGTCATACGAAATAAATCGTGTGTTAGCCTTTAACAGGTTCTTGCTCAATTATAAGTAAAATGTGCATCACCTGAAAATCTTCAAGGCTTGTGGTGGCTTTGGAATGCATTTGCTTATCAAAACTAGGAGCTCCCTGGATATCATCCATCTCTTTCAAAAGCTTATGAACACCACTGAGATCCTGTTTGATTTTTACAGCAGCTCTTCCGAATGCTTCATCCTGTACGTGGAAGATCACATGTTATTTCTGAAACGACATTGATTATTTCATAATTAAGTTAACATGCATGCGTACGTCAAAATCTTCATCAAGGTTCTTCATGGGGGGCTCCATGTCATCATTTTTAATTCCCTGCTTACAATTGTGCTTAGCAGCGACCTCCGTGACATCCTTTTGTTTCCCCTGGTCAGAAGCCTGCTCAGCGTTCTCAACAGAGGCCTCCATTAGGTGTGAAGGTGCCTCGAGGTCAGATAGATGTATGTCCTCCACTCCTGGAAATATTCCATCGCGTTTTTTCTTTAAAAAATACATGTTAGTCTGGGTGTTTTCATAGTAAACTAATTTAGAAAAAAAACTTGTACACGTAAATTTCCAATTATATATACTAATCTCATAATTCTAGGCTTACGTTCAATTCTATGATGAGGTCCTCCGTGAGCTTGCCATTTGTACGGGTACGCCTAAGGCACTCATCCATTTTCTTTTCAAGGGTGCACATCCTATTGACTTGTTCTGCACCGGCCTCCCGCACGAGGGAGGCAACTTCTTGCAAATCAGTCAATACACGTCCGATGAGTACCTTAATCTGAGACTTTGAAACAGTTAGAATTATATAACTTCATACTAGTTGGAATGTTACAATATATATTTGTGCCTGATGTAACTCATTTACCTGAACGCTTGGTTATGTTTGAACGGTCTGATACGTCTCCGTCGTATCTACTTTTTCAAACACTTTTGCCCTTGTTTTAGACTCTAACTTGCATGATTTGAATGGAACTAACCCAGACTGACGTTGTTTTCAGCAGAATTACCATGGTGTTATTTTTGTGCAGAAATAAAAGTTCTCGGAATGACCTGAAACTTCACGGAGATTATTTTTGGAAATAATAAAAAATAATGGCGAAAGAATCAAGGCCAGGGGGCCCACACCCTGTCCACGAGGGTGGGAGGCGCGCCTGCCCCCTGGGCGCGCCCCCCCTGCCTCGTGGGCCCCTTGGAGCTCCACGGACCTCAACTCCAACTCCATATATTCGTGTTCGGGGAGAAAAAAATCAGAGAGAAGGATTCATCGCGTTTTACGATACGGGGCCGCCGCCAAGCCCTAATCTCTCTCGGGAGGGCTGATCCGGAGTCCGTTCGGGGCTCCGGAGAAGGGAATCCGTCGTCGTCGTCATCATCAACCATCCTCCATCACCAATTTCATGATGCTCACCGCCGTGCGTGAGTAATTCCATCGTAGGCTTGCTGGACGATGATGGGTTGGATGAGATTTATCATGTAATCGAGTTAGTTTTGTTAGGGTTTGATCCCTAGTATCCACTATGTTCTGAGATTGATGTTGCTATGACTTTGCTATGCTTAATGCTTGTCCCTAGGGCCCGAGTGCCATGATTTCAGATCTGAACCTATTATGTTTTCATGAATATATGTGAGTTCTTGATCCTATCTTGCAAGTCTATAGTCACCTACTATGTGTTATGATCCGACAACCCCGAAGTGACAATAATCGGGACCACTCCCGGTGATGACCATAGTTTGAGGAGTTCATGTATTCACTATGTGTTAATGCTTTGGTCCGGCACTTTATTAAAAGGAGGCCTTAATATCCCTTAGTTTCCATTAGGACCCCGCTGCCACGGGAGGGTAGGACAAAACATGTCATGCAAGTTTTTTTCCATAAGCACGTATGACTATATTCGGAATACATGCCTACATTACATTGATGAATTGGAGCTAGTTCTGTGCCACCCTATGTTATAACTGTTGCATGAATAATCGCACCCGGCATAATTCTCCATCACCAATCCAATGCCTACGAGCTTTTCACATATTGTTCTCCGCTTAGTTACTTTTCCGTTGCCACTGTTACAATCACTACAATACTATCACTGTTACTTTTGCCACCGTTACCATTACTTCCATATCACTTTGCTACTAAATACTTTGTTGCAGATACTAAGTTATCCAGGTGTGGTTGAATTAACAACTCAACTGCCAATACTTGAGAATATTCTTTGGCTCTCCCTATGTCGAATCAATAAATTTGGGTTGAATACTCTACCCTCGAAAACTGTTGCGATCCCCTATACTTGTGGGTTATCAAGACAATTTTCTGGCGCCGTTGCCGGGGAGCATAGCTCTATTCTTTGAGTCACTTGGGATTTATATCTGCTGGTCACTATGAGGAACTTGAAAGACGAGAAAACCAAAATTTATCCCTCAACTACGAGGGGAGGTAAGGAACTGCCATCTAGCTCTGCACTTGATTCACCTTCTGTTTTGAGTAAGCTTGCGACACCTAAACCTGTTTCTGCTATAAATTCTGATATGTCGCATGTTATTGATGATGCCACTTCTGCTATGCATGATACTTATGATGAAACTACTTCTATGCTTGATACTACTGTGCCACTAGGTGAATTTCTGGATGAACAACTTGCTAGGGCTAGGGAGAATGAAATTATTGAAACTGATAATTTTGATGAAAGTGACGATGAAGATTCTCCCCCTAGATATGAATTACCTGTTGTGCCTGAGGGTTATGTTATGGATGAAGAAACTGCTAGAGACTTTCTTGCTTGCAATGATAGAAGTGATCTTAAGAAATTATTAGTTAAGCTGAAAGAAAAATCTCTGAATGCTAGAATGAAATATGACCCTGCTTATGCTACTTCACCTATCTTTGTTACTGATAAGGATTATGATTTCTCCGTCGATCCGGAGATAATTACTTTGGTTGAATCTGAACCTTTTTATGGCTATGAATCTGAAACTGTTGTGGCACATCTTACTAAATTAAATGATATAGCCACCCTATTCACTAATGATGAGAAAACTCGCTACTACTATATCCTTAAATTATTTCTGTTCTCATTAAAGGGTGATGCTAAGACTTGGTTTAATTCTCTTGATCCTGGTTGTGTGCGTAGTCCCCAGGATATGATTTATTACTTCTCTGCTAAATATTTCCCCGCTCATAAGAAACAAGATGCTTTAAGGGAAATATATAATTTTGTGCAAATCGAAGAAGAGAGTCTCCCACAAGCTTGGGGGAGGCTTCTCCAATTACTTAATGCTTTGCCTGACCATCCTCTCAAGAAAAATGAAATACTTGATATCTTTTATAATGGACTAACCGATGCTTCCAGAGACCACCTGGATAGTTGTGCTGGTTGTGTTTTCAGGGAAAGAACAGTTGATCAAGCTGAAATTCTATTGAATAATATGTTGACTAATGAAAACAATTGGACACTTCCTGAACCAACTCCGAAGAAAAGGGGTATTCTATTTCTCAACCCTGAAGATATGCAGGAGGCAAAGAAATCTATGAAGGACAAGGTATTAAAGCCGAAGATGTTAAGAATTTACCTCCTGTTGAAGAAATACATGGTCTTAATTTACTGCCTATTGAAGAAACACATGGTCTTGATAACCCGACACAGGTAGTAAAGGTAAATTCTCTCTATAGATATGATAAAGCTGAAATCCCTCCTACTAAGTTTGCTAGCCAATGTTTAGATGAGTTTGATAACTTTATGGTTAAGCAAGAAAACTTCAATGCTTATTTTTGCAGAGAATTAAAACACAATGCTTATATGATTGAACACTTGAGTGATTATGTGTCTAGAGTTAAAGGTGAACTTAAACTCATTAGTAAACATGCTTCTATGGTTACCACTCAAGTAGAACAAGTACTTAAGGCTCAGAATGATTTGCTCAATGAATTGAATAATAAGAAGAATGATAATGTTGTTAGAGTTATGACTAGGGGAGGTAAAATGACTCAGGAACCTTTGTATCCTGAAGGTCACCCTAAGAGAATTGAGCAGGATTCTCAAAGAAATAATGTTGATACACCTAGTCCTTCTAAGAGGAAGAAAAAGAAAAATGATAGGACTTTGCATGCTTCTAGTAAACCTGTTGTTGACACACCTGAGAATCCCAATGATATTTCTATTTCTAATGCTGAAACACAATCTGGAAATGAACATGAACCTAGTGATAATGTTAATGATGATGTTCATGTTGATGCTCAACCTAGTAATAACAATGATGTAGAAATTGAACCTGCTGTTGATCTTGATAACCCACAATCAAAGAATCAACGTTATGATAAGAGAGACTTTGTTGCTAGGAAGCATGGTAAAGAAAGAGAACCATGGGTTCAGAAACCCATGCCTTTTCCTCCTAAACCATCCAAGAAAAAGGATGATGAGGATTTTGAGCGCTTTGCTGAAATGATTAGACCTATCTTCTTGCGTATGCGTTTGACTGATATGCTCAAAATGAATCCCTATGCTAAGTATATGAAGGATATTGTTACAAATAAGAGAAAGATACCGGAAGCTGAAATTTCCACCATGCTTGCTAATTATACTTTTAAAGGTGGAATACCAAAGAAACTTGGAGATCCAGGGGTACCAACTATACCTTGCTCCATTAAGAGAAACTATGTTAGAACTGCTTTATGTGATCTTGGAGCCGGTGTTAGTGTTATGCCTCTCTCCCTATATCGTAGACTTCATTTGAATAAGTTGACACCTACTGAAATATCTTTGCAAATGGCTGATAAATCAACTACTATACATGTCGGTATTTGTGAGGATGTGCCTGTTGTGGTTGCAAACGTTACTATTTTAACGGACTTTGTTATTCTTGATATTCCCGAGGACGATAGTATGTCTATTATTCTTGGAAGACCCTTTTTGAATACTGCAGGGGCTGTTATTGATTGCAACAAAGGCAATGTCACTTTTCATGTTAATGGTAATGAGCATATGGTACACTTTCCGAGGAAACAACCTCAAGTCCACAGTATCAATTCTATTGGAAAAATTCCATCGATTACTATTGGAGGTTTTGAATTTCCTCTTCCTACTATCAAAAAGAGATATGATATTCTTATTGTTGGGAACGTGCATATCCCTGTCGAGGTAACCTAGTGCTATTCGAAAATTCTCCGGCTTCGTGTGATCCGGAATGAGTTTGTTAACAAGACTTGATCAACCTTGTTAGTGGATTCCTTTTGATGAGCATGAGATGGATGAAGTTAGAAAGCACAACCTTCTGTACCCTCCTTTTACTTTCTGTTATTTAGATTAAATAAAGCAAAAATATTATTTTCTGTCTGTTTTCTGAATTATCCGTGCAATAAAAAAATACCCCAAAAATAAAAGTTCTCCAAATGCCCCGAAATTGAAATATGATTTTTTCTGGAATATTTGAGAATATCTGGCACTGAGAACACAGCAGGGGGAGCAAGCACCTGGCCACGAGGGTCCAGAGCGCGCCCACCCCCTGGGCGCGCCCCTGCCTCGTGGGCTCATGGTGGCTCCCCTCCACTTATTCCTGCACCCACACACTTCTTCTTCCTCCCAAAAAAAATCACCAACCAGCTCAAGCACGAGTTTTAGCTCATCTTGCTGCCATTTTCGATCTCCTTGCTCAAAGCTCCACTCACAAAACTGCTTTGGGGGATTGTTCTTCGGTATGTGACTCCTCCAATGGTCCAATTAGTTTTTGTTCTAGTGCTTTATTCATTGCAATTTTTTTCTGCCTAGGTGACCCTGTTCTTGAGCTTGCATGTCAAATTTATATGGTCCCAAGTAGTTCTAATGCATGATATAATCTCTAGACACTTGTAGGAGTAGTTGCTATCAATTTTGTTGAGTTTGGTTCACTTTTATTTTGAGTTACTAAAATTTTCAGAAATTTTTCAGAGGAAGAAATATGTTTAGGAAAATGTACCAAGGTGGTCCTTCAAGGAAGCAAGAACCCAGGCTCGCAATACGCGATGCGGATGATGAACCACCGAGGGAAGCTCAAGTGCGGGCTTGTGAATGGCCGTTAGAGGATTTTATGGTTCGAGCAGGAATCAAGGAGGAATTTGACGCATATGTGCGTAACGCGGATCTTGAGAGCTTCGAGGCACATAAGTGCCGTCAGTACTACTATCTCACTGATTCCTTTGTGAGAAGGTTTGAATTTTCATCATCACGCAATTCTCAAACTGTCCTGTTTGATCTTTATGGAAATTCTTATACTATGGACTTAGAGGATTTTAATACTGCTTGCAAACTTCCACAATGGGGTAGCACTAGTGAGCCTCGCAAATTTGAGTTTAGAGATTTTCTTGCTAGTATAACTGTGGGGGAGTCTAGAGATATAACACAAGCTACCATAGGGAGCATTTATTTTCCTGCTATACATTATTTTGCTCTCTTCATAGGTAGGTGCATCAATGGTAAGGATGAAGCCTGTCACATGTGTGTCCCTGACCTCAGTGTTCTCAGGAGTGCTGTATTAGGAGATAAACATTATAATTTGGGAGCCATGGTTGCACGTAGGTTGCATAATAATAGAATTAATGGAGTTTTCTTTGGTGGAATTTATGCAACCCGTCTAGCTAATTTTCTTGATATACCCATACGTGAGAAAGAAGAAAAGTTGTTGCCTCCTGTTTTTCTAGACTATAAGAGTATGGTTGCACATGATTTCATTGTTAAGAACAAGGAAAAGATGCTTAAGTACAAGCTGATATTTGATAAAAATCACCCTGATACTATTACTTTGCCTGCTCCTTCCTTGTTTGACTTATCTGCAGGCAAGTACCTTGTTCCGCCGGAGGCCATTCACGCCTACCGAAACCCCACACCAGCTACAGAGCCAGATCCGGAACCACAATTTGTTCCTTCACGACAGTCTGTTTACCAGTGGGATCTGGAGGAGGTTGCCAACTAGTGGCAACCCGAGGCTTCATCTCAGTACGACCCCAACTATAACTTTGGATATCCGCCAGGCCAGCCGTGGCCATAGACCAACTTAGGCCAAAAGCCTAAGCTTGGGGGAGTACGTATTTCTCACAGACATTACATTCATGTTCACACTCATTGCTAGTTGTCGGTGCTCATACTTTTTCATTGTACTATCCATGCTAGTTTATTTTCTTTTTTATGCTTTCTTCTTGTGTGTTTGAAAAACCTTAAGAAAAAACAAAAAAAAATTAGTTGTAGCTTTTAGCTAGTTTACTTTCTTGCCTGTAGTAGTGATAATTAAAAGAAAAACCAAAAAGATTTCTTGTTCTTCTTTTGCTTGTTGGGAGCTTTCCCGTGTAAATAGTTTTATTTCTATTTCTTTTCTTTGGGGGTCGAGAGGAGAAGACCATAATGAAAATGTTGAAGTGGCTCTTATATGCATTATTGTTTATTTAACCAAGAGCCCATATTGTCTTGTCTTCTCCTGTTTATTGAATGCCTGCAGATTCCAGCTTAGTCCAATGCACGTGCACTATTATTATTATTCACATGTTCGGTCGTGCAAGTGAAAGGCAATAATGACGATATATGATGGACTGATTGAGATGAGAAAAGCTGGTATGAACTCGACCTCTCTTGTTTTTGTAAATATGATTAGTTCATCGTTCATGATTCAACCTATTATGAATAAACATATTTGCAATGACAATTAGAGATTATAGTTGCTTATGCCATGCTTAATTAGCTAGGAGTTTATAATGGTTTACCTTGCGTGCCAACATGCTATTAAAATGGTTGTGATGTGGTATAGTAGGGTGGTATCCTCCTTTGAATGATTCAAGTGACTTGACTTGGCACATGTTCACGCATGTAGTTGAAACAAAATCAACATGGCCTTCACGATATTTATGTTCATGGTGGATTATATCCTACTCATGCTTGCACTCAATGTTTATTAATTTTAATGCATGTTCATGACTGTTGTCGCTCTCTAGTTGGTCGCTTCCCAGTCTTTTTCTAGCCTTCATTTGTACTAAGCGGGAATACTGCTTGTGCATCCACTTCCATAAACCCCAAAGTTATTCCATATGAGTCCACCATACCTTCCTATATGCAGTATCTACCTGCCGTTCCAAGTAAATTTGTATGTGCCAAACTCTAAACCTTCAAATGAAATTCTGTTTTGTATGCTCGAATAGCTCATGTATCAACTAGGGTTGTCTGTATCTTCCATGCTAGGCGGGTTATTCTCAAGAGGAGTGGACTCCACTCCTCACTCACGAGAAAATGGCTGGTCACTGGGATGCCCAGTCCCATGCTTTATGCAAATCAAATCGAAATAATTGCAAACAAAACTCCCCCGGGACTCTTGTTAGTTGGAGACACTCGTTGTTTCGAGCAAGCCATGGATTGATGCTTGTTGGTGGAGGGGGAGTATAAACTTTACCATTCTGTTTGGGAACCGCCTATAATGTGAGTAGCATGGAAGATATCAAGATCTCTCGGTTGTTATGTTGACAATGAAAGTATAACACTCAAAATATTATTCATCCCTATTTCAAAAATCGAGCTCGGGCACCTCTACAAATCCCTGCTTCCCTCTGCGAAGGGCCTATCTATTTACTTTTATGTTGAGTCATCACCCTCTTATTAAAAAGCATCAGCTGGAGAGCACCGATGTCATTTGCATCCATCACTATTAATTTATATTGGGTATGACTATGACTGGATCTCTTTTACCATGAATTACAATGTTTAGTCAGTCCTTGATCTTTAAAGGTGCTCTGCATTTATGTTTTGCGGTCTCAGAAAGGGCTAGCGAGATACCATCTTGTTATGTCATATTATGATTGTTTTGAGAAAGTGTTGTCATCCGAGATTTATTATTATTGCTCGCTAGTTGATTATGCCATTGACATGAGTAAACATGAGACCTAAGTGTTATTGTGAATATGGTTAGTCATAATCTTTGCTGAAACTTGAATGCTGGCTCTACATATTTACAACAACAAGAGCAAACAGAGTTTGTAAAAGTTTTTCTTTATCACATTCAATTTATCAACTGAATTACTTGAGGACAAGCAAAGGTTTAAGCTTGGGGGAGTTGATACGTCTCCGTCGTATTTACTTTTCCAAACACTTTTGCCCTTGGTTTGGACTCTAACTTGCATGATTTGAATGGAACTAACCCGGACTGACGCTGTTTTCAGCAGAATTGCCATGGTGTTATTTTTGTGCAGAAATAGAAGTTCTCGGAATGACCTGAAACTTCACGGAGATTATTTTTGGAAATAATAAAAAATATTGGCGAAAGAATCAAGGCCAGGGGGCCCACACCCTGTCCACGAGGGTGGGAGGCGCGCCTGCCCCCCTGGGCGCGCCCCCTGCCTCGTGGGCCCCCTGGGGTCCACCGACCTCAACTCCAACTCCATATATTCGTGTTCGGGCAGAAAAAAATTAGAGAGAAGGATTCATCGCGTTTTACGATATGGAGCCGCCGCCAAGCCCTAATCTCTCCCGGGAGGGCTGATCTGGAGTCCGTTCAGGGCTCCGGAGAGGGGAATCCGTCGCCGTCATCATCATCAACTATCCTCCATCACCAATTTCATGATGCTCACCGCCGTGCGTGAGTAATTCCATCGTAGGCTTGCTGGACGGTGATGGGTTGGATGAGATTTATCATGTAATCGAGTTAGTTTTGTTAGGGTTTGATCCCTAGTATCCACTATGTTCTGAGATTGATGTTGCTATGACTTTGCTATGCTTAATGCTTATCACTAGGGCCCGAGTGCCATGATTTCAGATCTGAACCTATTATGTTTTCATGAATATATGTGAGTTCTTGATCCTATCTTGCAAGTCTATAGTCACCTACTACGTGTTATGATCCGGCAACCCCGAAGTGACAATAATCGGGACCACTCCCGGTGATGACCATAGTTTGAGGAGTTCATGTATTCACTATGTGTTAATGCTTTGGTCCAGTACTCTATTAAAAGGAGGCCTTAATATCCCTTAGTTTCCATTAGGACCCCGCTGCCACGGGAGGGTAGGACAAAAGATGTCATGCAAGTTCTTTTCCATAAGCACGTATGACTATATTCGGAATACATGCCTACATTACATTGATGAATTGGAGCTAATTCTGTGTCACCCTATGTTATAATTGTTGCATGAATAATAGCATCCGGCATAATTCTCCATCACCGAGCCAATGCCTACGAGCTTTTCACATATTGTTCTCCGCTTAGTTACTTTTCCGTTGCCACTATTACAATCACGACAATACTATCACTGTTACTTTTGCCACTGTTACCGTTACTTCCATACTACTTTGCTACTAAATACTTTGCTGCAGATACTAAGTTATCCAGGTGTGGTTGAATTGACAACTCAACTGCCAATACTTGAGAATATTCTTTGGCTCCCCTTGTGTCGAATCAATAAATTTGGGTTGAATACTCTACCCTCGAAAACTATTGCGATCCCCTATACTTGTGGGTTATCACGGTCATATAAGGTAATCTCCATTGCAAGGCACTTATCTGAAATAAAATAAAGATTGGAAAATAAAAAACTATCCAACGGTGGTCTCCTCAACTCTAGGCGCTAATCATGGTCAGTAGTATGGAATTAAAACATGGGCCATCGATGCCTTCCATAACTCGTGCGGAAGGAAAAAAGAAGGCAAGCACCAGCTGCACTAATTGGCATCGACAAGACCAGACGCTAAGATTTAGCCTGGAATTAATCAATGAATTGCCAATCTGGTAGGAAACAAATCCTAGCGCCCTCCCCTAAGGCCCCCCAACTTAATTTGTTTAAAAACGTGCTGAGTTACATGAATATGCAAACAACAAGTGGGGTTGCAGCAAGAGATCATGGGAGGAAGATCGTGTCACGAAAAATAGCAGCAGCTGCAGCAGGAGATCATGGGGAGTTACCAGAGGATTCATGTTTGGCTCCGTCGTTCGGTCTTGCTGGATTCCTGGGTTGCTCCGTCCTTCTGTCTTGCTGGTTTGGGCGGCGCAGAAGGACAGACTATGATCTACGAGGTTTCAAAGGATCCCTATTTATAGGGATCGTAACAACCCGGGCATATATCTACGTATAGATTTCTTTGGTTGGAGGAAATCAAGGGAGGGGACCCACCTGGTTGAATATTAGGGGGGGCGTGGGATTTTAGCAAAGGTAAGTTATGGTTTAAAAAAACCAAGGTAAGTTGCGTAACAACACGTAGGTCTCCTGAGAATCACGATAATCAAAAAGATATAGTTCCCCTTTCTTTGAAAATCAGCCAAAAGAACTGGACCGCTTTTATTATTGGTTATAAGTAGTTCACTGGACCTCTTTTAGGATGAAAACTGGTTCTAGAAGTCAACTAGGATTGAGTCTTCACACGTGAAGTATTTTACTCTCTTGTGAAGCTATTTTATTGCCCATCCGATCTTGCATGCTCATGCTCATACCTTTTTTCCTCGTATATGTGAGACCAAATTTTGTTAATAATACTGAATCATGTCTGGTAATGCTCAAGATGGCACGACACCATGGTTTTCACTTCGGTGAGATTTCGATGAAATAACTGAACTTCATTCATTTCAGCACTCACTGCAATATTTGCCTTTCAGCCAAAATATTTCAGCCTCACCGAATTTCGGCCAAAATATTTCAGCACTCGCTGAAATTTTTCTGAAACTTCTAACTAGCCATGTTAAAAAAATTCTGAAACTTCTAACTAGCAATGTAATTGTTCTGAATCTTGTCCAGACTCCGACGAAACTTAAATATAAATTTAAGAATTCAGTTAACCTTCCTAAGCTTCAAAATTTCTAGTTGTAAAAAGCAAATATATGTTTCAGCGTCTCCCATGCAGACCAAATTTATTTCAAGAATAGTATTTGGAACCAGTACTGTGAAATATTACAACTTGATTAATCCGCACTGGACTAAGAACATGGCTAGGAAACCTTCTTTGGGACTAAAACCAAACCAAACCACACTCTACTCTACCGCTTCATAACCAAGTGTACACTCTAGATCTAAGAATCAACCACTGCTGGACTAACTGCTTGCATCTTCATGATCTTCAATCGCAGCTGCATCCGATAGGCTAGCATTGTACGTCTTTAGCCTTTTCATGGACTTCAATTTGTTGTAGGGCGAATTAAGAAGGACAACAGATAGCTCTCTTCTATAATTGTCAATGTATGCCTGCATGGGAGGATTTGTTAGTATTGTTCCATATGTTTACAAAATTGACAGAATTTTAGGTGTTACTCTACGTACTTGGTCATAACGCAGTGTAAGATCTTCTCCCGTAAAGAATTCGATGTTCTTCAGCATGTAGAGTGCACAAGAAGAACTACAACAATTAATTTTGTTAGCAGCATTTCACGTATTAACAATGAAAAACATATTTAGAAGCTAATACCGTTGACTGACTTGTCATCTTGTCTTGGCACAGGAACATGCTTTACTGTCCATTGGGTCACGTTAATGTCTTGCCATGCATGGCTTTGTGGTCCATTGATTCGCAGCGATGCTCTCTGATGTGCTTCCACCCCACGTATCTGCCAAAGTCCATGGTATGAGAAGTTGCTCACGGTTCATGGTTAGGTATGATGCTAAATCCTGTGTTATATTGAAAGACGTTTAAAATCTCACCACGTGAACCACTTGTGTTACTACGTAGCTGGAAAGTGAATCAAGAACCTGAATCTCCCTCCTTCTGGGGTTTACGACCACAAGGAACCAGTGGGTGTTCGCCATGTTCGTAGGTAGAAAAACCTGGACAGCAAAGATGATTACATCAACATGCATAATAATTAGAAAAATAAATGTGTTTATGTCATGGTTAGATGGTACTAGATCATGTCTGAGGTAGTTGTCTCCTTTTGTTGTTCCATGACTGCCCGCCAAAGCGGCCTCGTGGCAGTTCTCTACCTTACCATCTCTTTCGAGCATAGCGACGCCGGCCACCCTCTCAATGTAAACCAGTTGCCCGTCCCTTATGTCCTTAGGATGATCATGACGCATGATCTGAACCACAGCATCAACCAACTAAAACAAAATTCAAGTTAATTGTACTGTGCAAAAGAAAATTGATAAAGTAATTTGGCAAATATCTTACTTCGTCACCCAACCATTTGTCATCTAAAACTCCATCTGTCATGGTGAGGCATTGCAAATGCTTCTGTAGCAGAACAATGTCATCAATTACCACCAATTGTTTATCAAGATCTGAGGTGTTGACAATTTCGGCCACGTAATTCTGTCGAAACTTGTCAAGGTCGGTCTCCAGCCTCGAAGCACCTGTGTCTGTATCTTTTAAATTGCTTGCACGGTTTTTCCTCTTTGTATTCTTTGTGTCCTTGGAATCGTTGGTAGACTCCGATGGAGTCCTATTTTTCTTTCTCTTCTTATCACTATCGTATAGAACATAATCTTCATTGCACAATAATGAAGATGCCACTCTTTTCCGGATGCTCGCACGAGTTGGTAGCATGGAATCAACCACACTATCTTGTCGCTGCTTTGCTAAAGAATCATCATAGTTGTCCTCATCAACTGGGAAGACATGGGGCTCTTTCGGCTCCCTTATTCCCTTAGCCTTGGCAGACCGGTGTTTGCTTTTGGTACCTGCCTCTCCCCACCTCAATACTGACATCTTCATCATCTTGATCTCTTCTTTCTTCAGCCTTTCGCCCATTCTCATTGTGCCTCAAATTCAGAGGATCCTGTCATTCGAAATAAAGCACTTGTTAGCTTGCAATCTGCGCGAAATAAAAAAAACAAAACTAGTTAACTATAAAATGTGCATCACCAGGAAAGCTTCAAGGCTTGTGGTGGCTTTGGAATGCTTTCGCGAATTCACACTCGGAGCACCCTGCGAAGCATCCAGCTCTTTATAAAGGTGTGAAACATTCGTGAGACTCTCCTTGCAAGCTGTAGCAACAGCTCTGTCTTCTTCATCCTGAACGTGGAAGATCATATGTTAGCTACGAATCTGCATTTAATTTAAACAAAATCAATTAGATGTGAAATGTGTATCACCATGAAAGCTTCAAGGCTTGTGGTGGTTTTTGAATGCTTTCGCGATTGCAAACTAGGAGCAGGCTGCAAATCTTCAGCTACGTTCTTCATGGGGGCATCCATGTTATCTTTTTGTATTCCCTTAGCAGAAATGCCTTTGGCAATGACCTCCGTGTCATCTTTTTGTTTTAGCTGGTGAGTAGTATTCTCTCCTGGGACCTCCATTGGGTCCGCAGGTACTCCCAGGTCAGATAGCTGTATGTCCTCTACTCCTGGGCGATCAGCATCAAATATTCCATAGCGGTGGTTCTTAAAAAAATGTGTTAGTGTGGAGAGTATTGATAGTAAAATTATTTATAGAAACTCATAATGGTATACTTACATTGAATTCTGTGATGAGGTCGTCCGTGTGTCTGCCATTCGCAAGTGTATGTCTAAGGCACTCGTCCATTTTTTCCAAGGGTGCACATTCTATCAAATTGTTGTGCACTGGCCTCCCACGCAATGGAGGCAACTTCTTTCAAATTAGCCAATACACGGCCCATGAGTGCCTTATCCTGCAAATTACAAGCAGTTAGAAGCATATGACTTCGATTGTACTTGCAAAGTTACAATATATATTTGTGCCTGATGTTCATCATTTACCTGACTGTCAGTCTTTGGTTTGACCGGCGTCCCAACTGGTGGTGGATTGAAAGGCCGCAGCAGGTCATTGACATACTGCATGTTAGTGTCGTTAGTATCATTCAAAACATATGGTAGATAATCTAGGCACACAGTACTAACACTTTACCTCTCCAACCCCTATATAATTTTTGTTGATTATGTATTCAACCTTCTGTGCCTTCTCGTCACTCCAGTTTTGGATCATCGGCCTTAACCTTGATGCATACGAGATGGTAGAGTCCAATTGGTGCACCCTCCACTTCTCGTAGTACCACGTCTGCATTACAACAAAAACAGCTTAGAAAATTTTCCATAAAATTAAATGTATGGTATGTTAATAATGATTGTATTACTTGCAGCAGTGGTAGGTTGCCCTCCAGATTTGCTCCACCATTTACAAATTTCCTGACGCTAGCCATAAGATGGTCAAGTGTAAGCTGTCCAAAATTGGTGCTCTTTATAGTCTCAACGTTTCTAGCAATCCCAAGGTATCTGTTGTCCACATACTGCTGTGTTGTCGGGCATACATATTTGCCTATGGTGTACAAGACAAATGGCCTGACAAAATTAGGTGTGCTGTCGCCTTTCATCTTGGCTAGCAATCCTTTCAAAGTTACTTTTGTGTCATTGGGGTCTTTTAGTTCCTTCCACAACTCCAAAGTATCATTGTGATTTGAAGAGACGTGATTCTTCCCCATGCAGGGCAGGCCTGTTATATGCTCCACATCTTTTAGTGTGATCCTACATGGTCTCCCATTAATTATAAAGGCATCTTGCTCTGCATCATATGAATAAGCGATGGCCTGGCATAGTAGACGTCTCATTCTCATGCCAGGAGTCTTGAGAAGTTCACCCAGTCCAATCAACTTGATGTACGTCAGTTACTGTGCGTTTAATTCTTTTATGAACTTCTCGTATTGCAGCAATGAAGCAACCTGAGTTCCCTGAATGTACAAATAGTGTGATTAGATTCTGTATGGTATTCATTTAAACACGCATAGAACCGACTAGATGTAATCTATGCCAATATCAAAATTGTGCTCTACAGTACTGCATGAAATCATAGAGCTTCTAGGCCATATAATGAACACCAGGCATAGAAAAAGAAGCTATCTCTGTCGAAAAATTGACTGATGATAGTACAGATTTTTAGTAGAAAGATCAGACTTTGGTCTATATACACTACTAAAGTTTCAGGCGTCACGCTTACGAAAATAATTGCATACATGATCAGAAGATCAATAGTTTATAGATAATCTCAAAAAAGGAATGTAGTAGTTCCATTGCAAGCATTCAAGAGCACACTCCTTAGTCCCCATCAGATTGAGACGATAACCTTATGTCCAGTAAACATGACCATAGTAGTGACTCGAGCAACCAAAAACACAACTAGGCATCATCAAGCAGCCTAAAAATGTTGACATGGACCGAAACATGTGAGCCTACTGTCCATCTTTCTTTTTAGTTTTCTCCTTTCTTTCTCGTCAACCTAAAATTTAATATAGTACATACATTTGATGTTCTCAATGCCAAATAAGTGAGGCGTGCAACTTACGTACAAAACTACTTTGTATTCTGTCTACTGCGTATTTGATCAGGCATTTAGGAGTACTATGATTGTTTTGTTTATTCGGTTGCTAGTTTTAAACAAAGTTAAATTACTAGTCCTTCCTTTCCATATCGTTGCACGTAGAACTTTCCAGCTCAAAAATTAGCGCAAGTTTCATTACAGAGAGAGGCATTCACGACTAAAAACTGAAGGCATCCACGATCTCCCTTAAGTTTTGCTAAAGCACATCTAGATGTGCTCTAAGTATTGCTTATCTAAGTCCTATGTCATTGATTTTATGCTAAGATTCATGGAAGCCTTTTTTGTCCTTTTTTCTTTTCTTTCTAGACACACCCATCTCCCTTCGGTAAAATAGGGATAGTTCGTTATGGCTATAACTAAACAAGATCAAAAGGAAGTGCGCCGTAAACAATGGGATTGCATGCAGACTTGGGAAGGAGGGAGTATACAGAATACAAGGATCTCGATCGTTACCGGAGGATTCTCTCGATGGCGACCGGCTCCATTGCCGTTCGCTTTCATCTTTTGCTTCGCTGGCTTCTCCGACGTGCCCTTCTCTTTTGTCGGCTTCTCTGACGTGCCCTTCTCTTTCATCTCAGGATTCGCCGACGCAGGCTTCGAAGATGACGGCTCCGTCAGCTTCACCGACCTAGGAGCTACTTTGGGCGGCGTGGGGTGGTAATTCGGTGTAGTCATGGAAGGCTAGGTATGGGAGGCGTGGGGTGGAAGTATACAATCTATGTCGTGAAAAGCTTCGTATTTATAGGGGATTCTCTAACAACCGATCACAAGGAAATATTGGGAATTTGGGATCTCACGAAGAGGTAGTTTTAGATCATGTAATGTTTATTTATAGGGGATTCTCTAACAACCGTCCACAAGGAAATATTGGGAATTTGGGATCTCACGAAGAGGTAGTTTTAGATCACGTAATGTCTTTAGCTAGTTTTTTTATTTTGAGAATTTTTTAGCAAGTTTAGATCAGTAATCTCAACCGTGAAGCGTTTGGGCTTCTTGTGCTTTCTTATACGTGCCTATTATAATGGGATGAGCCCATTTTAAATGTGAACATGAGAAAGGAAGCGAGGACTCCAACAGGCACGACGAGCCCCGTCCCAATTATTTAGGACGGGCATGCGCGAGGGCGCTTCGTCCTCACTGCCGCGACTCTCAAAAAACGCTTCCTCTGCCTCTCCGTCCTCTCAATTCCCTCTTCCTCTGCGTCGCCACTCTCCCAACAATCTGGCTTCTGGAACGGTGAGTTCTCCTTCCTATCAATTATGTTAGTAGTTCTCCAGTAGCAGCACATACGATGGCCTTCTTCTTGTCAATTTCTTGTTCTCCTGCTTCTTTATTTTGTGTGCACAGATTCATCTGCCTGCAACATGTAGTCCGTTGCCTTATGAGAATTTTGCACACAGATTCATCTGCATGCAACATCTAGTCCGTTGTCTTGTCAATTTCTTGTTTTTCTCCTGCTTCTTTAGTTTGTACACACAGTTTCATCTGCATGGGCGATGGACAATTCATAGATACATGTTTATTCTTGATTGTTGATGCAGTTGTTTAGATAAATATTTCAAGAGCGTAAATTTTGATTATTAATTCGCATATACTCCCTCTGCAAGGAAATATAACAACTTTTGGTTCACTACTTTAGTGGTTTCTTTACAGAGGGAGTACTTGTTTAGTTTAAATTGTTCATGCACTTCTTTACATAAACTTTCAATAGCGCCAGAATTACTATACTATCTGCCGTCATATTCATCTCGGCTTATTGTTATCATGTTATTGTCATGCTTCTTATAATGGTTTCATCAATTACAGTCCTTCGGCATGGCGTTCGAGAAAGATTATGCTGCTAGGGCAGATGGAAATACCAAAAGTTTTGTGAAGTACATGAACAAGGCTAGCTGTGTTGAGTACTGCATTGGCAGATTCAAATACTGGCTGCGGAATGACGACCAAAAGATAGTTGCACTGGATGTGGAGTACACCTGGCCTCGTGGTCCGACACAGATGGCTGTCGTGGTCCAGTTATGCGTTGTCATCTACGTCCTCGTGTACCACATAAGTGTTGCTGATGAGCACTGCGGCCTGCTTGCCGCCTTCCTGCTCGACGAGGATTACACCTTTGTTGGGGTGGACATCAACAATGACGAGAAAAAACTCAAGCGTGTTGGTCTGGTGGTACAAAACTTTGTGGATATCCAGAATATGTGGAGAGTGCCTGATCCAGTGACGATTAAGCCAAAGTATGGCTTGGCTGACTACGCTGGTTCCATCATCCACCACAGCTACAACAAGATGAAGGATGCTATCACAGAAGATGACCACCATATATGGGCAGAAGCGCCCTTGCCCTTGAAGAACATCTATTATGCTTCCATGGACACGTATGCCACCTACGATGTATACAGGCGCTTGGTGAACTTCCAGAAGGGGTTCGAGAGTCAGCGCCAGCATCTCGCCAAACCATCTAGGCGGTCAAAGAAGTCCGGAAGCAAGAATGAATCAACCTAAAATGTTTCTTCTATTTATCTAGCTGATAGTATGTAAACTTTATTATACTACTAGTAAGTCGTAAGTTCAAATTTCCTGCAAGTTGAATCATCCTTTATTCTAGCTGTCTTGCCTAATTTGATCCATGTTCACGAGATATTATACTTAAGACGTTTATTTTGTTTCAGTTTCGCTAGCTATGATACAGAATGCGATAGCCATTTTTACCAAAAGATTATTTCAGATTTATAATGAATACTGTTCTCAACTGGGTTTGAATAGAGAAATTTTATTTTTTAATTGCATAGAGAAAGTTCATTTTTTTAATCAAAAGAAGGGTCGCCCCCTCTGATTTTCCATTAACAGAAACCACATGGTCTTTCAAGCCCCTGATACAAACTACAGCTAGAAACTAAAGTAATCAACTAGCAGCACAAATCATACATGGTAGCAAGCCCAGCCAGACTTAACACGAAGGTCCAAAAAATAAAACTACGATAGAGGACATAAAATATAGCTGAGAGATGCGCAGGCGACACCGCAGTACCCTGTGACTCCACACTTGCGATGAACTGTACAATGCACCTGCTACATGCTCTAGCCTGCGCATATAGACCATCAGCACCTCTTTGCTCCCAAAATCAGCACCTCTTTGTTTACCACCTTCATCTGCAATATAGACCATCCCATGATCCACAAGCAAATTAGCTAAACAAGAATCATAAGATCACTATACCATTTATTTTGTAATCTCACATTATTCCTGCATGACCAAAGAGTCAAGAACACAACTGATGCCCTTCCCGCATCTCCTACGCAAACACTCATAGGTAGTTCTACCATGTTAACTCCATGATTTAAAATATTAATAAAACCCCCTTAACGATTCCATTTGCATTACCATCGTTCATGATTATAGCCAGGGAAACAGCAGCCAATAAAGCAACCACCTGTGTAAGCCCTATTTTGAGTCCTGAATAGGGCCGAATCCTAGCATTTACTCTAACTGCAACATGTCCTCCTCTCATAGTCATCATCACCCAAGACATAATGAAGACGTAACCCCATAGATGCATAACTGCTATCAACATAGTTTTCGCAGTATACCTAGTGTAAAGGACACTCTTGCGTTGTCGTGCTACATTTGTGGCTCCTCGGTCAGCATGTTCATAACCACCTCGATCTGAAGATCTTCACGGGTGGTGGTCTTGAAACTGAAAAGAACGGCTTTATGAACCTTGAGCTCTTCACTATCAACAAAATCACTCCATCCCTTGCCGAAGATGATGCGGCCATCATCACATTTGTGGTACTTGACCGGCATGAAACTGTCCTTGCACAGCCGAATGCCAGCAAACCCATCTCCCGGTATCTCCCCATCTCCTGGGGTCTTCAGGGTGTCGACAACTTTCACCGGTAATCTTTGTATGCACCGTCATAGGAAGAAAAATTATCAAATATGTGAAGGAGCAGTAAACAAAAGGATCTTCAGCTACATCTACATATATTACATAAGGATCTAAAGTTATGGGAAACAAAAGGATATGCAAAAACACACATCAGTGTATTCACTGGTTTCAGCTACAATAGCATATCATTAATCTTTCTCTCCATGAAAAAAAAAGAAAATTGCATACAAAATAGAAAATACTAGTCCACCAAAAACATACCATTGTCTTTCCTGCTATGTTCGGCTTCGTGAAGTGGTGGACAAAAGATGCACCTATATAACCTTTCTTCATCGCCAAAAGGTCATGTAGGTTACGCTCCTCTTGCTTCGTCAGATTAATTCCCTTCGTTATGACAGCTAATTCTAGAGGATCTTTACGCTCTTTGTTTTGAGCGCATGTCCTTGGCAGGTTGCAGCAGTACACCATAGGAATGTCTTCAGCCAAATCGAAGGAGACAAGGTCGCCTTCTCGCAGGTCAAAGTCTTCAACAAACCTGCACCAGTTTTCACCAGAGATGATCGCCCTTGAATTCCCTTTGTACACGCCAAAATCATACGTGCGGCTCCCTCTCGCTTGAAAAATCAATGAACTGTCTGGGATGGCGCTGAACTGGTGCCATGCGTAGCATGGCACGATCTGTACATGTAGAATTTAATTGCTATTTATTTCCTACATTTTGTTAATCTTCAAAGTAGAGGGGAACAAACACAATACAAGTAAAAAATTGACATGATTATTTATACCACAGTTGAAGTGTCCCCATCTAGCCTGATGGTAAATGTCAACCCATCAGCTTCAGGCCTGTTGCAGTCCTGTCGACAGGTTATGCACACCACCTGTGTAAACAAAATAAAATGAAGAAAAGCAAAGGATGAGAATTTAAGAAAAGGGCTTATGCATGTAAACACACTAGGCAACAATCATACAGTATAATCAACGAAGGTACTGCATCAGTAATCAACAATCATACACTTGAACTGAGCGGGTGGCTCGCCCTCCACTCCTCATAACCCCGCAACGCAGCGCGTGCCCGCCGCACCACAGCTTGTTCACACATGTCCTTCTCTTGATCGTCGACCGGCAGCATGGGCTCACCCTGAGCGTCGACGCGCGGCATTGGCCCCTCCTCCTCTGCAGCACAACTGAGGTAGTGTCTGAGAGTGAGCAGTAATCTCTGAGAAAAGTCCTATCAAAACATAAATCCTACTACTGCTATTACTCGGCCCACCCGAATGTACACACGCACACCTTCAACATACAGCCCATCTACATACATCCGCATCCAACAATATGTTCCTTGAAAAAGAAAATAAAATCTGTTCTGGACGGACGAAGGATCGTCAGGGTAACCAACTCAATTAGCCACTTGTCTGTCATATTGGAGAAAATGAACTTACTTCACTTTTTCCTGGTACTGCATAATCACACAAAATAAAGATTAAAATAATTCCTAAAAACTCTGATATATTGTACGCCCTCAAATTTATAATCTTTAAAATATGAACTAATTTGGGCAACAGAATTAAGAGGTTATTGTTATTTCCCTACAAAGATACAAATATTTGGATCAAAATTTCATATTTTGCAAAAAAAAACACTGCAGTAAATATTATTCTGAGAAATGTTTAGTTGACTTGCAATCTAGGACTACAAGTTAATGGATGCCTTACTAAACCCAACCTAATTTCGGCCTAAAAAGGAATTTAATCCACTAGCCCAGCTTATAAGTTTTGAGCCCACCCTCTGGTTTCTTCCTGGATTCGCCACTGCACAAGGCCAATATTATTTTAAGTTTTTAAAGGACTGCTTGCTGAAATTTTTTGCTATTGTGTTAGGCATCTGCACTTGTTGATTGTTATGAAAACCCTGGAATACCGAAACCCTAGAAAAAAATACCCAACAAGCCACCAATGTAGAAAACTTCCTTCAATCTCTGCTTCGCCTTCCATCTAACCTCCGATTTAAAAATCCTAACTATCTAATCTCTGACTTTGAAAACCATATCCAACTCCCGAAACGGCAACTCAACAAGGAACAAAGAAGTCGAAGATTACAAGTTAGGGTTTCTCACTTCACCTAGTCGCCGGTAGTCGCTAGGTGCTTGCTGGCGGCCTCCCAATCTCACTCCGCGCTCTTCTGCTCCAACCTTCGAGAGCGGCCAGGCGAGTAGGCGGCGGGGTGGTTTGTGGGGAGGGTGGGGGTGAGGGGGGCGGGGGTGTGTGGGCGATGGGGGTGATGACACGGACCCTATCCGTGTCAAGCATGGAAAATAACGGCCCGTGGGTCCAGTTCGTAAAGAAACAACCAAACAGGCCCACAGGCCGCTTACGAGTCACAAAGTAAAACCCTATGTTACTAATAAAAAAACACAAAGAAAAATCCTTTTGTCTAAAAAACAAAAACAAAGGAAAATCGTAAAAAAGAGGGAAATCCTTTTTGGGTGAGTTCAACATGAACGTGATGGTGAGAGGCTCAAGGAGGAGTTTTGTGCATTTGCAATTGTTTTAGAGAGAAAAATGCACCTTACAATGTGAAATTATAAAATCGTTATTAATAAGTGCTGAAAATTCCTTATTTATAAAAAATTGTTTCTTTCCAGAAAAAAACTTCAATAATGGGGGTAGGTAATTGTGTTGCCTTTCTCGCCCCCACCCCTCGCATATTCGGGCCATTTACCGCATCTCTATGGTTGTAACCTCGAAAGTTCAAGATCTTAGACGCCCACCATTAAATCATAACAGGGAATGGGATGAGGGCCCCATGTTAAGCTCTTTGGTCCATATATGTTCCATATGCTACCAACGGGAGGCGTGGCCTCGACGCCGTTCTCTACGACTATGATGCCCATCTGCTGTCGTTATAATCAATGCAAATTCGTGAGGGGCTAAAAATTCACCGGACCTGGCGTGGTGTCATCGTACAACCCCTAGAGGGTGTGGTAAAACATCGAGAGCGGCATGCATTGGCCCTCACATAGGCTGTGTGCAAACGGGACCATATCGCATGTCGGATCAAGCCATCGAGAGTGAATGCGTCCGGCCTGTGAAAGGAGTGCGGGGCCCGTTCCTTCATTTGCCTCAAATCTCGATGCCACGTGATGTTAGACCAAGTAACCAAGGCATGTCTCGTGCATCGCACTCAACTGAACCCACAACATGCATGCACACATGTCCACGTATGAGTCTAAACGGCGGGGACGCATGGTTCGGGGACTGGCGTAAGTGGTGTGAGTCCAGTTTGAATCTAGCTACCAAGAGGTAACGCATGAGTCTAAACGTCTACCAAGAGGATGCATGTCCACGTATGAGTCTAAACGTCTACATGATGCTCCACACGTGGGTCTAGACGACGGGTCTGCATGTGGTTTGGATATAGCTACCAAGACATAACGCGTCCGGTTTGTGCCTAGGCGGTGCTTCACGGGGCCTGGCGTGGTCTCGTCGTATGACCCATGAAGGGTGTGGTCAAACACCGAGAGCAGCACGCATAAGCCCGGCTATGTGGAAACGATGCCATATCGCATGCTGGATCTAGCCAATGGAGGGAACGAGTCCAGCATGCAAACGGAGTGCGGGGCCCATTCCTTCATTTTCCTCAAAATTCGTTGCCGCTTCATGTGGCCCCTATCCAAAAAGGCCCGTCCAGTGCATCACACACAGCTGGATTCACACCATGCGTGCACACTTGGCCACGTAGACACCCATCGTAAACCTTTAGCCAAGTTGACCCACACCATCCATCCACCCTTGACCCCACCTCGGTTCGTTCGATCTCCGACGAGTCCCTTCCCTCGGTACACCAAGCATGTTAAAACGACACATGGCTACATGTCTTGCACACCGAGATTGGCGCATCATGCACTAGTGCCAACAAACATGTACAGCTGAGCATCTTTGCCCATTGTCTGGATCAAGGCGGCTAGCGGTGCATGTTGCCGGCCCGGTTGCCTAGCGGTGCATGCTATGGGTAGACATGAATCACATCACATCGGATCAAGATTCCCCTCTCTTGTACCGGACGCCGGAGCAGCACACGTGCATGGTAGAAGAATCTGCGCGGTTGATGTGGGAGCTTGGATGAGACGCCATGGGATAGGTGCATGCTGAAATTCAAGATTTAGGAATTGATAACAAAATGAAAACGACAATTCAATTGTTTGTGCAGGTGTACAACATGTTTTGAGGAAAATGTGGAATATGACACGTTCACATGCATTTTGGCAACAAGTGCACTTTTGGAGGAAAAAAACAGGTAGCCCCCGTGCCTCCCACGATTTTTGTTCCATGTATTTCGCCACAAATATTGGAGGAAAAAAGAAAAATGTATTTTCCCCTCAAAAAACGACTTGGGAAGAAAATCTCAAGTAACCATATTTAGCTACTCCGTGGAGGTTGCCCCCCGTGGGGAGATTAGATCGACCTGTCCTTGATTTTAGGGTGAGTTCAACGTGAACGTGATGGTGAGAGGTTGAAGAAGGAGTTTTGTGCGTTTACAACAACCTTTGTTTTTTTGACGTGGAACACCTTGCATTCCAATTACTGGGGACCGACCAAATCGGCGGTCACGGCACAATTTACATCCAGAGGGAAATCCTCATGCCAGACTTGCTGATACCCAGGAGCACCTTTGTTTTAGAACTGTATAATAATAAATGAAAGAGAATATGTGAAAATCAAAAAAGAAAAAGGATATGCATACAAGATGGGCCAGCCCAACCTTCTACAGGGACGCGTGGTCCAGCACGCGGGTGAGGTTCGCCTAGGACAGCCCAACGCTGAGACGGATCGGGCGCAACTGACGGGTCATGGGAGTTTAGTCCCACCTCGCCAAACGAGACGCGCACGCACCTACTTATATACACGGCTGAGAAACCATTTGCATGAGCCTCTCTCACTGAAACAGCATGTTTCGTATCCGGTTCCATGTATGCCCTGTTGGGCCTACTATCAGGAGAAATCACCACGGGCCTGCATCCTGGCCCATATGGTTGGGTTTCTAGTCGTATGCAGGCCGTGGGGTCTGAAATCTCCTGTTAGAGGTGGGCTTTTTCTTTTGTATATGGTCACATGTTTATGATTGGACCATCTCCAAATCACCCATTTTTTACATTGTCACATACACGTAATAAACATGATTATCAAAGAAAATTCAACAATAATGAAGTTTACACTGTCCCCTTAAGGTAAAGTCAGAGGTATGTACCTGAGTTTCACTGAGCCACTATAAATTATACAAAATTCTAAAAAATGGCAAACTTTCATATTTTGTCTATTTTAATGAAAGAGATCACGTATACATTATTTAAGGTGATTTGGATGTGCTCGAAAAAACCACCTTGTTAGAAAAACTCGCTTAAGTGAGACCAAATGATCTGTCTGTAATGAAGTGATTTTTTTGACCATCTCCAAAATAACCCCAAATTTGTTGTACACGGTGCCATAAATGTAACAAACAGGATATCCAAAAATAAAACTCAAAATTTTTAAGTTTACACTGTCCCCTTATGTAAAATTTTGTGGTAAGGCAAGTGAGCTAGCTCATGATCATAGCCATGGCATACATTGTTCAAATGGGCTCAAACCGTTCCCCTTTAGCCAAGTTGACCCACACCATCCATCCATCGTTGACCCCACCTCGGTTCGTTAGTTCTCCAACAAGTCCCTCCCTCCGTATGCCAAGCATGTCAAAGCGACACATGGCTACCCGTCTTGCACACCGAGATTGGGCATCATGCACTAGTGCCAGCAAACATGTCCAGCTGAGCATCTTTACCCATCATGGACACTACCGCATGGTCTAGATCGAGGTGTCTAGCGGTGCATGTTGCCGGCCTGGTTGGCTAAGGGTGCATGATATGGGTCAACATGAATTGTATTGCATCACATCCAGATTCCCCTGTCCGGTACTGGACGCCAGAGGCCCGGAGCAGCACGTGCATGGTACAAGAATCTGCACGGTCGCTGGCGGAGCTCGGATAAGACAAATTTGACCTAACCGCCATGGGGTAGGTGCATGCTGAAATTCAATATTTAGGAATTGTTAACAAAATAAAAACGACATTTCAATTGTTTGTACAGGTGACACGTTCACATGTAATATGACAACTAGTGCACTTTTGGAGGGGAAAAACAGGTGCACTCGTTCCATCGTGCCTCCCACAATTTTTCTTCCATGTATTTCGCCACAATATTGGAGGAAAAAAGAAGAATGTGATTTTGCCTCAAAAAATGACTTGGGGAGAAATTCTCAACTAACCATATTTAGCTACTAGGTGGAGGTTGCCCCCCGTGGGGAGATTCGGTCTACCTCTCCTTGATTTTAGGGTGAGTTCAACGTGAACGTGATGGTGAGAGGCTTAATGAGGAGCTTTGTGCGTTTACAACACCTTTGTTTTAGGAAAAAATAAGCACCTTATAATTTCAAATTTTAAAATCCTTATTTTAAAAAACTTGTTTGTCTTGCCAGAGAAATGCGTGGCCTTTCTCGCCCCCCTGCCCCCTCCCTCCCATATTCGGGACATTTAACACATTTCTAGGGTTGTAACCTCGAAAGTTCAAGATCTACGGCGGCCACATGAAATCATAGCAAGGATTGGGATGAAAGCCCCATGTTAAGCTCTTTGGTCCATATATGCACCATATGGTACCAAAGGGAGGGGTGGCCTCGACGCCGTTCCCTAGGCTATGATGCTTGTCAGCTGCCGTTATAGTCCATGCAAATTTGTGAGGGGCCGAAAATTCACGGGACATGGCGCAAGTGTAATCATACGACCCCTAGAAGGTGTGGTAAAACATCGAGAGCGGCATGCGTAGGCCCTCACATAGGCTGTGGGCAACCGGGGCCATATCCCATGCTGGATCAAGCCACAGAGTGGGAATGCGTCCGTCCTGTGAAGGTAGTGCGGGGCCCGTTCCTTCATTTGCCTCAAATCTTGTTGCCGCGTGATGTTAGACCTAGTAACCAAGGACCGTCCCGTGCATCGCACTCAGCTGGAACCACAACATGCATGCACACATGGCCACGTATGAGTCTACATGGCGGGGATGCATGGTTCAGGGGCTGGCACAAGTGTCGCGGGTCATGTGTCTAGGTGCTACTCCACTTGGGTCTAAACAGCGGGGGTGCATGGTTTGGATCTAGCTACCGAGAGGTAACGCATCCGGTTTGTGCCTAGGCGGTGCATCATGGGGCCTGGCGTGGTCTCATCATATGAGCCATGAAGGGTATGGTCAAACACCGAGAGGGGCATGCATAAACCCTCACGAGGGCTAAGTGTAAACGAGGCCATATCGCATGTTGGATCTAGCTAATGGGAGGGAACAAGTCCGGCATGCGGACGGTGTGCGGGGCTCGTTCCTTCACTTTCCTCAAAATTCGGTGCTGCTTGATGTGGGCCCTAACCGCAAAGGCCCGTCCCGTGCATCACACTCACCTGGACCCACACCGTGCAAGCACACTTGGCCACGTAGACACACACTGATAAACCTTGACAATAGCTAGGGTTTAATAATTATCCATTCATTTTACCTAATCGGTACAACATAGCTAGCGATGAACAAAAAAGCTAGATGCCATGTGAAATTAAATGTGCCAACTGTCCCTTCTAGTATTTTTTTTAGTAGTTCTCCCTTCTAGTATTTAGTAGTACTGCGCAAAAAAAAATGTCCCTCCTATTTTGGTGTTCTTTTTTTAACACCCTATTTTGGTGTTCGGTTTATGTTGCCACGTTTGTGGACCGACATTGTGCACTTTTTCTTTTGCTTGGTTGGTTGATTGGTTGGTTCGGGCAAATCTCTGGGTGTGCACGATGCCATGTACGTGCATGTTTCTACCTAAATTTCAAAAGTGGCGAATTGTGCGCGGCCTTGACCTCTCTCTCCCAAACAAATTGAATGTTCACTCCCCAAATCTCGCTCCCACCTCCAGTGTTCGATTGCCTCTGCCTATCCACCCACGTCTTCGTCGCCGCCCACTACTCGTTGCCGCCAAAAAGCCCACATTCTTGCCAGCGAGGATGATCCTACCTGCCGGAGGAGGGGCGTGGCTGGTGCGCTCCTTGCGGCGGATGTGGACCCCATGAAGGAACTGGTCGACAAGGACGTTGTCGCCGCTGATTCGCAGCCGCAGCTGGTCCAACATAGCACCAACGACGACGAATCGGTTAGTGTCTGCAGAGATTAACCCTAGAATTTGCCTTCTCGAAGTTAACCCTAGAAATTGCTCTCTTGTTATTCCTCGCTATTCGTACAGACAATCGTACTGTTTGCCTTTTTTTATTAATCATACGGTTATCAGTCCTAGGGTTTGCAAATTTAGATGAATGGATCATTTGTATTCCATTTTATGCCTGTCTTTCATATAAGCAAAGTTTTAGAAAACCAATACAAAGAAAAAACAATCCATTTATGCCTGCCTTTGATATAATGTACAATTCGCTGGCATGAGATTTTTTTCTTCTAATACCAGATTGCAGATTTGGAAGAATGGGAGAACTACCTACAGCTGAGGGAAGCTTTCAGAAAGAAAATCTTCAAGTGGCTCATGGATGCAAAGATTGTGTACCGGCGTAACGGTCGCTATAAATGCCCGTTCTGTAGGAAAGAGAACCAGCATTCCAAAACCACAGCAATTGCAGCTTACAGAAAGAGGTGGCATCTTAAGGCAAAACCTGCTGAGTTCGCCAACAAATTGGGGAGGGTGAAGACCTAAAAGCATATAGTCATGTTTATTTTTTGTGTTCTATCGACACCAAATGTAAAAAATATGGGCCTACATGAACAAGTATCAATGTTTATCTCCTTCGACGGTCAGTGCCACATTGGCCAACATGAACAACTAGTGATCTCATTGGACTTACATCCTGGCCTTTCGTTGGTAGGACGGGAAGGGTCCGTCTCGAAGCATGTTTTTTTCGACATCCTTGAAGTGGACCAACAACCTTGTACCAACATGCATGGCATCCTTGCCAAGTTTCATAGCTTTTTGACGTTGTAAGGATTTTCTACGGCTTTCGCGTTGATAAATCATATAATACTTACGTTTTTTTTTCTGCGCCTGTTTTTTTTCCTGCGCTAGAGGGTGGGCTGCCATGCATGCGCATCGTTGGGCTGTGTAAAGAAGCCCACCCGTTGGATCGAGCGATGTCCGCCGCCGTTGCATGCGCCCGAGCGAGCCTACATTGCATGCGGTTGCATGCATGCACCCGCTTCAGCCTACATTGCATGCGTGCACATACGGGAAGGAGCACGCGCCGCAGAGCCGTCCCCGCTTGACCCGACCGGCGGCACATAGGGCAGCACTTAAACTTCGCATTTAGATTCACACTACAGTTTCCCACGCGTGTACACTCCCGATGCCGCGGTGGGTGGAAAACTTGTTCACATTTGACCCCATTACTGCCACGGTGGCTATTTAAGCCACCTATCATGTTCCTCTTCCTATCACACCCTTCATCCATCTCCCATACTCTCCCACCTGCATTTTGCATCTGCCCTTCTTCTTCTTCTTCACCACAAATAGCCCCAAGAACCAGCCCGCCGCAGCCATGCAGTACACCGGGCCAACCTACCGCTTCCCCCCCCCCACGGTGCCGAAGATGCTCTACCCTGCCGGGGTGTACGTCGAGAGCACCCTTCGTGTGTGGGCGATGTCAAAGTGGAGGGGCGCAAGAGGGGTCACTGACTTCTTCCTTGGGGCCGGCTACGGGCACCTCCCCCGGGGATCTCCAAGGATGTACCGAGTCGAGGAGGTCATCCACAACGGGGTTGTGGTTGCTATCCTTGCCCACTTCACCAACCCCTTCGACGCGTTCTACCTCCTCGGCCGCGTGTTCTGGTGTGGCTGCGAGTTTATAGCTTTTACCACCCATAACATCTTCACGGACTACGACAACGTCTTCCCCACCGAGGAGCGCATGCACACTCTGCCATACCCCATCAACAACACCGTGGAGGAGCAGTGAAGGGCGCCCGGAGGAGGAGCGAGGAGGAGCCTGGTGGAGAAGCGGCGACCATCTATCTATCTATCTATCTATCGTTTTTAGCTAAAAAAATCTAGTATCTATCTATATTTTTCTTGGTGTTATTTAAGTTGTAAGCATACTATATATGTCATGTTGTGGGCTTTGGTTGGCCCGAATTATCTATATTTATTATACAAAGTTTTACATAGGTTGGGCTTTTTTGGAACCGTTTTAATCTATGGCATTTTAGTCATAGGAAAAAAATTGTCTAAAAAAAGTCATAGGAAAAAAACAATCACGCGCCGCCCCTCTCATCCAATGCAGAACCGCCGCCGCCAGGGTCCTCTCCTCTTCCATCACCATTACACAACCGCAGGCATCTCCTCCCTCTCCTGCATTCCAAATCCACGGCAGCCATCTCCTCCTTCTGGCCGCCACAACTTTGCTCGTCTCCTCTTCCACATCCACATCCACCCCCACCCCCTCTCGATGGAGCAGGAGATCAAGCAGATCGCCGGCGGCGACTAGCGCAAGATGACCAGGTTGACCGAGATCCTTTCTTGGTTTGACAACACACTACAAATGTGCTGGACGGCGATGGCCACCATGAAGCAAATGCCGAAGAGAGAAAAGAAGAAGCTTTGCCCCCCGTCCTCACAACCGATCAACAAGATCGAGATCCTCCTCTGGGTGATGGAGCAGGCTGATTCGTCCAACCCGTGGGTCAGGCGGAGGTGGTGGGCGTTCAGATCCAGGGTAGAGCATCCACTGGATCAGGAAGCCACCGTGCACGAGGTGCCGTTGCAGATTGTGCAGCCTCCAACGGAGTCACCGAAGACTTCGAAGTGCAAGAGGAGGAGGACAGTGGTGGCAACTTCGCTTCCCCGCCGTTCTCCACGCTTCCCTCGCCGCTCCCCTCGTCTAAACGGCGGTGGTACCGTTTTTTAGAGTAAGCTTCCCCACTCCTAATCTTCCTACTGCTTGTGCTTACAGTTGTGGTGGTAGTGATTATGATGTATATGAACCCTAGGCTAAATTTGTACTATTGTAGTGGTAGAATTTGATGTTCACCTGCACTTCTACTCCAAAAATTTGTTATGTGTCTTTCTATTATTAAGTGCTTGATACTATTTTGAACCTTTTTTTGAGTTGTTGATTGCTTTTTGGTAGAGCTACCAGCTCTTATGGAGATGCTCATGTTGTATGTCTTGTTCTCCATGATTTGTACTAGCATTCTGTGCAATTAGATGCGATGACAAGCCATGTAGCATATTTATTTATTGCCTCCAACATGCCATCATTCTACTTTGTGCATCTCAGCAAGTATAAATCCGTCAGCTATAAAACTTTGCGAATTTGCATGATGGTTCCCACTAAACTATAAACCCCCCTTTTGTTTTCAGATTAAGCCACTGACATCCGGGTCCCACGGCAGTCACACACACAAACGCTCCCAGCCATGTGGCCCCTGGACCACCTGGTCATCCTCGATGGCAAGCCAACCTCAGTGTGCCTCTACCAATAACAGCATCCCTTTCTATTATAAAACTATGCAACTTTGCTTGAAGGTTGCCACTAAAAATATAACTCCTATGGCCATGCTTCCTAAAAATTGTTTGCATTATGTTGTCAATACTTTCATGCCATGCCTTTTGTTGCTATGACAAGTTTATGTTGCATGGTAAAGTCTTGCTCTAAAGTGGTCACGTTAATATAATTGTTTGATGTTAAAAGTAAGTTGCAACTTGTGAGCATGGTTTTGTTTGCTTGTTGTAACCGTCATGTCGACACTGCTAGTCATTATAACTATTTCAGCATAACTGTAATTTTTACTAAGTCCTAATCTGTAACAGCAACTTTGCCATTCGTGTTTCGCAGGGAAAAAAAACTGGAGTTCACAAGGCTGGAGACCTAGAGTTGTGAGGCTAGGAGGCTGATGCCGCTGCTGCTGGCTGATCCTTCTTCTTCCAGCTTTTGTTCCTCCTTTTCTCTCTACTCATTGGATTCCTGGGCTACATCCCTATGTGTTGTTAATGTATTAAGTTGATCCTTTGAATTTGTAGTATTAGGTTTAATGTGGAAGTACCTTAATCTGTACGAAAGAGATGTTGGTTCTATGACTGATAATTTCTAGGTGCATGCTTAAATTCAATATTTAGGGATTTTTTCTTGAATTGTTTGGATTGCTTACCACATGTGTCACGTGGTCAATATTTAGGGATTATTAAGATATGAAAACAATAATTCAATTGCCTATGTAAATGTGTACAACATAATTTTCAAGATAAATTGAAACATGACGCGTGCACATGCAATTTGCCAACAAGTCCAATTGTAGTAGAAAAAGACAGCATGTGCACGTATCCAACCGTGCCTCCTACGATTTTGTTCCATGCTTTTGTCGCCACATGTCTTTGCAAGTAAAAAATATAAGGTGATTTTCTCATAATAAACCATTTTGGAGAGAAATTTGCAACCAACCAAAAATATCTACTGCGTGCAACTTGGCCCCCGTGGGGAGATTGGATCGACTCCTAGATTATAGGGTGAGGCCATCGTGATCGTGGAGAAGAATTCTTTTTTCGAGGGAAGGTAGGAATTTTGTGTGGTTACAAAATGGAATGCACCCCTTTGAGAGGGACAAAAATGGACCTTATTGTAATTAAGGAAATTATTATTAACAGAAACCTTGCTATTTTCAAGCCATTATAAAAATAACTAAATTGTTTTGGCAAAAAAAAGTTGATTACGGGTTAGTTCGTTTTGTGGACACGTACGTGTAGTGGTGCATGCTGTGGGCCCAGGTAGCTCTAGGTGCATGCAATGTATCATGCTGGCTAGGGGTGCAAAAGGTAGTAACCTCGTGAATCAGGGTGAAAGTCTTGTGTTAATTCTATTTTGTGGTGTGCGACATACTCCCTCCGTCCGAAAATACTTGCCATCAAAATGGATAAAAAGAGATGTATCTAGAACTAAAATACGTCTACATACATCCTCTTTTATCCATTTTGATGACACGTATTTCCGGACGAAGGGAGTATGAGTCTACCTGGGGGGAATGTTTGGCTTGGAGGCCGGCGTAAGTGGTGTGGGTCTAGTGCATAAGTGGTGCGCCACGTGAGTCTATACGGCGGGGGTGCATTGTTTGGATCTAGCTACCTTGGGGTAACGCGGCCGGTTTGCGCACTGAGTGCGGGCCCGTTCCTCCGTTTTCATCGGTGCTTTCTCTTGGGTCAACGGAGAACAATGCAAACGCGCATGCTAGGTCCCAGCCTTTCTTGGGTCCCGCGTGCCATATTCGGGACATTTGCCGCATTTCTAGGGTAGTATCATCGGGAATTCACAATCTATACCGCGGCCACATGAAATCATAGCAGAGAATGGGGTAACAATCAGATGCTAAGCTCTTTGGTCCATATATATGGGCCATGTGCCACCAAAGAGAAGGGTCGCCTCACAGCCATTGTCCATTGAGAGGAAATGAGTCTGGCCTACGAACGGTGTGCGGGGCCTGCCCCTTCATCTGCTTCAGAACTATGTGCCACAAGATGTGGACCCTAGCAACCAAGGCCCGTCCCGTCTGCCGCACGCCAACTGGACGCACACCATGCATGCATGCGTGGCCAAGTAGACACCCACTGGTCAACCTTGACAATGTACACAAGACGCATGCGCACTCATTAGCCATCTAGCCCCCAGCCATGCACACCTAGCCAGTTACACTCAAACCGTGCACCGTTTGCCAGGTTCACCCACACCATCCATCCACTATTGACCACACCTCGGTTCGTTGGACCTCCGACACGAGTCCCTTCCCTCGGCATGCCAGGTATGTCAAAGCAACACGCGACTACACATATTGCACACCTAGATACAACGTCATTCACTAGTGCGAGCAAACATGTGCACCTGAGCATCTCTACCCACGGTGGACACTAGCGCATGGTTAGGATTGAGAAGCCTAGAGGCACATGTTGTCGGCCAGATTGGCTGGGGGTGCATGACATGGGTCCAGATGAAACGCATGGCATCACATGGATCCACATTCCCCTGCCTGATACCAGACAGCGGGCATATACCAGATGAATCCAAGCGGTAGCCGATGAAGCTTGGATGCCATGTGTTATGTGCATGCTGAATTTCAATATTTAGGAACTATTAACATATGAAAACAATAATTCAAGCGTCTATGTAAAGGTGTACAACATAATTTTCAAGAAAAAAATGAAACATGACAAGTGCACATGCAATTTGCCAACAAGTGCACTTGTAGTACAAAAAGACAGCATGTGCACGTATCCCACCATGCCTTCTACAATTTTGTTCCATGTTTTTTCACCACATATCTTTGGAAGGAAAAAAAAAGAATGTGATTTTCCCATAATAAACCGTTTTGGAGAGATGGTTGCAACCAACCAAGATAGATAGTGCGTGGAAGTTGTCCCCCATGGGGAGATTGGATCGACCACTCCTAGATTATAGGACGAGGCCACCGTGAACGAGATCGTGAGAGGGTGAAGAAGGATTCTTTTTTTAGGAAAAGGAAGGAATTTTGTGGGTTTACAAAAAGGAATGCACCCCTTTTTGAGGGACAAAAAAACACCTTATAATGTGTAATTAATGAAATTATAATTTAACAAAAACCTTGTTATTTTCAAGCAATTTAAAAACAACTTACTTGTTTTGGCAAAAAAATGTTGATAATGCGATAGTCCATTTTTGTGGACACTTACGTGTAGTGGTGCATGTTGTGGAAATCGGGGTGAAAGTCTTGTGCTAAGCTATTTTGCGGGGTGCGACATATGAATCTACACGGGGAATGGTTGGCTTGGGGGCCGGCGTAAGTGGTGTGGGTCTAGTGCCTAAGTGGTGCGCCACGTGGGTCTAGACGGCGGGGGTGCATGGTTTGGATCTAGCTACCTTGAGGTAACGCGTCCGGTTTGCGCAGTGAATGCGGGCCCGTTCCTCCATTTTCGTCGATGCTTTCTCTCGGGTCGACGGAGAACAATCCAAAAGCGCATGCAAGGTCCCGACATTTCTCGGAGCCCGCGCGTGCCATATTCGGGACATTTGCCACATTTCTAGGGTAGTATACTTGGAAATTCAGGATCTATACCGCGGCCACATGAAATCATAGCAGGGATTGGGGTGACAGTTCCATGCTAAGCTCTAGTCCATATATGGGCCATGTGCGACCAATTGGAGGGGCCAGCTCAGAGCCGTTGTTAAGGGCAAAAATGCCGGGTGTCGTCTGCCACCGCTATAATCCATGCAAATTCACGAGGGATCGGAATTTCTTGGGACCTTTCGCGGTGTGGGTGTGGTCGAACATCGAGAGCGGCACGCATAAGCCTTCACGTAGGTTGTGTGTAAACGAGACCAAAACGCATCCCGGTGCTAGCCATCGAGAGGGAACAAGTCCTGCTTGTGGACGGAGACCGGGGCCCCCACCTTCATCTGCTTCAGAACTCCAGTGCGCCGCACGTCAACTGGACCCACACCATGCATGCATGCATGGCCATGTAGACAACCACCGTTCAACCTTGACAATGTACAGATGACGCATGCGGACTCATTAGCCATCTAGCCTCCTAGCCACCTACACTCAAACCATGCACCGTTAGCCATGTTGACCCACACCATACATCCACCATTGACCCCACCATGGTTCGTTGGACCTTCGACGAGTCCCTCCCGTCGGTATGCCAGGCATGCCAAAGAGACACACGGCTACACATATTGCACACCGAGATCCGACGTCATTCACTAGTGCTAGCAAACCTGTCCACATGAGCATCTCTACGCATGGTGGACACTAGCTCATTGTTTGGATCGAGAAGGCTAGCGGCGCATGTTTTGGCCCGGTTGGCTAGGGGTGCATGATATGGGTCCAAATGAAACGCATGGCATCGCGTGGATCAACATTCCCCTCCTTGGTACCGGACATCGGATATATGGCAGACGAATCCGCACGATTGCTGTCGAAGTTTTGTCACATCCATTTGCCATTCCATTGTTTGTAAAGTTTTACAAAATATTTTAGGACAAATATAAAACATGACACGTGCAGATGAAACAAGCCTACAAATGAAGTTGTCCCACTGTATGACTTTGTTCTGTGTAATGAGGGAGCAGTTGCATTACACAATTTTTTGAAGGGAAGTTGCATTACTCCTAAATCATGGCTGTGCACGATTGGGCTATTCATTTTAGTGGAAGTTGCGTTTTGATGTGGCAGAAGTGGTGGTGTGAACAACGCACGAGGAGGTGTGAACGCGGCAATAAATGCGATTGACTAGCCAAGGACTAAATCGGCCGCTCCGCGTCCCCATAGCACGCTCCTCTTCCCCATAGCATTAATCTCATCGCCGCCCCCTCTTCTCGTACTCTTCTCCATCCACAAATCCACAAATAGTCACAATTGAGGGTTTTCTCCTCCCACGCCTCACCACTCGCCGTGCACTTCCTGCCGCTGCACCTCCGCTGTTGAGATGCCCAAGCGCACCATGGGAGGGAGGGCCGACGCCGGGGCCGACGCCATGGCGCACGAAGCATCCAGCCCCGTGCAAAGCTGCACAAGGAGAAACCCATCCCCGCCGGCGAGGGGTCCAACCGGCAGCAGGGCGGCCTTGACGTCGTCGACCATGTCCAGGCTCTTCATCCGGTGCAGGTGGCACCTACGCCGGAGCAGGTGGCTCCTCCGCCGGAGCAGGTGACTCCTCTGCCAAGCCATCTGCCTCCTCTGCCGCAGCCCGTCGTCAACGTCGACGGCGACGACGACGGAGAAGAGGTAAGTCATCTAACTCCTATTTTTGGAAATATCCTAGGTTTCCTTGTTCAGTCATTTATCTATTTATGGGCATGGCTAGGGTTTCTGATTTTCTTCCATCTATGAAATCCGTACCTAGATTCGTTAGATCCGTTAGGTTTCAGGGCGGATCCACATGGTGTGGGGGTCGGCTCCTCATTTTATAGGTTATCTTTATTTAAGATCTACCAACCACTCCAATCTCATGGCTCTCGTGCATCCAAAATGTGTTGATGCCAAATTTTGATAGCAGCAGCACCGGTACAGACGTACAGTAGTGCACCCGAAAAAAAAATTGGCTGAAATTTCTTATATATGGTACTTGACCGGCATGAAACTGTCCTTGCGCAGCCATTTATGTGGGCCCCGGTAGCTGCTCTGGCTCCTCAGACGGAGCAGGTGTCTCCTCTACCGTGGGTGACACCTCCTGCGCCGGAGCCTGTGGTCGTCGGCGATGTTAGTCATCTATCTCCTTTAATATTTTGTAAAATCCTAGGTGTGCTCTCGTCAGTCCTTTTCTCTATTTTTGGGGAAGGCCAGGGTTTCTTTTTATCTTTGATCGATGGACTCCATATCAATATTCTGTAGATGTGTTAGCTAACTAGCTAGGTTACATGTGTTGAGCCCTGTATAGGCAATATTTTGATCTAGATAAATTATTCTGCTAATAAATCCATCTAGGTTTGGTGACTGCTAATACAAATACATAGCTGGACCTTGAAATTGAATTGCCTACGTAGGTGATTGTGAAAATATTTTCTGCAACTTAACGATAACAACACCATGCCTTGTTTATGAAAATGTCATATTGTATGGTCATGAAGTAAATAATCTTCATTTTCTGTCATTCATGTCAGTACTGTCAGTACCATGGACAAAGAATCTTTTCACATGAAAATTTTAGATATTACTCCCTCCATTTGAAAAATATTGTTGTGGTTTTAGTTTGCAATATAAATTTAAACATTGATCGATCTTTGGTTTAAATGTTCCATAAGTGGCTGCGGCAATGATTTTAAACATTGATTATCTCTAAGCAATGGCTATTTTAGAAAGAAATTGGATATCATCAATGTTTTACTTGAGTTGTTTTAATTAGTTCTTTTGTAGGGTTTTTACCATTTATGCCACCAGTTGTATGAAATCCTGGATCCGCAGCTGTGTAGCTAGATTACATTTTTTTGAGGCATTTATATGTAAGTTTTTGACCTATATATATTATTTTGTTAATAATCCGGAACAGGTAGCTCCTCTGGCTTCTCTGCCGGAGCAGGTGGTGCCTCCTCAGCCTCAGCCGGGTGTTCATCTGCCGCTGGTGTTACCTCCTCTGCCCCCACCTGTGGTCGTCGCTGATGAGAAAGAAGAAGAGGTTAGTCATTATCCCCTTTATTTATTTATTTATTTTGTAATATCCTAGGTTTTCTCTGGTCAGTACAAGGCAAATAAGGTATTAAAATGTTGAGTACATGTTTGGTTGCACTTGATCGATCTTTGGTTTAAATATTCCATAAGTGGCTGCAGCAATGATTTTAAACATTGATTATCTCTAAGCAATGGCTATCTTAGAAAGAAATTGGATATCATCAATGTTTTACTTGGGTTGTTTTAATTAGTTCTTTTTTAGTGTTTTTATCATTTATGCCACCAGTTGTATCCCACTACTCAGTTTTTCCATTAGAAGTTACAACCGCTCAAAAATGACATCGATTCGTGAGATGCTTAGTCAAAAATGCCATTAGATATATAAAAAATGCCATCGTTCCGTTAGATGTTTGCTCAATAATGCCATTACACATTGTTATTTTCATGTAAAACTTGTTGACCATCCAATATGACAAAAAAAGCCTAGTCCCACATTTCAGTTCTCTCTATCTCACAATGGTAAATGTGGCCCCACTAGTGAGGAGTAAGTAAGCGAATAATTTTACAGGAAAATAAGAACGCCGTTGGGATCAAGTGGGCCCACACTTTATTGTAGTGAGATAGAGGGAGAGCTGGCATGTTGGTCCATAGGTATTGATTGATGCCATTATAACATGTCAAAAGAGATTTGAGATCACAATAACATGTTGGTCCATTATCACGTGCCATTATAACATGCCATTATAACATATTTTGATCTAGACAAATTATTCTGCTAATAAATCCACCTAGGTTTGGTGACTCTGCTAATACAAATATGTAGCTGGACCTTGGAATTGAATTGCCTATGTAGGTGATTTTGAAAATATTTTCTGCAACTTAAGGATAACAACACCATGCCTTGTTTATGAAAATGTCATATTGTATGGTCATGAAGTAAATAATCTTCATTTTCTATCATTCATGTCAGTACTGTCATTACGATGGACAAAGAATCTTTTCACATGAAAATTTTAGATATTACACCCTCCATTTGAAAAAGATTGTTGTGGTTTTAGTTTGCAATATAAATTTTTTAACACCCAAGTATGAAATCCTGGATCCGCAGTTGTGTAGCTAGATTACATTTTTTGAGGCATTTATATGTCAGTTTTTGACCTATGTAAATTATTTTGCTAATAATCCGGAACAGGTAGCTCCTCTGGCTTCTCTGCCGGAGCAGTTGGTGGCTCCTCAGCCTCAGCCGGGTGTTCATCTGCCGCTAGTGTTGCCTCCTCTGCCCCCACCCGCGGTCGTCGCGGACGAGAACGAAGAAGAGGTTAGTCATTATCCCCTTTATTTATTTATTTATTTATTTTGTAATATCCTAGGTTTTCTCTGGTCAGTACAAGGCAAATAAGGTATTAAAATGTTGAGTACATGTTTGGTTGCACTTGATCGATCTTTGGTTTAAATGTTCCATAAGTGGCTGCGGCAATGATTTTAAACATTGATTATCTCTAAGCAATGGCTATCTTAGAAAGAAATTGGATATCATCAATGTTTTACTTGAGTTGTTTTAATTTGTTCTTTTGTAGTGTTTTTATCATTTATGCCACCAGTTGTATCCCACTACTCAGTTTTTCCATTAGAAGTTACAGCCGCTCAAAAATCACATCGATTCGTGAGATGCTTACTCAAAAATGCCATTAGATGTATAAAAAATGCCATCGTTCCATTAGATGTTTGCTCAATAACGCCATTACACATTGTTATTATCATGTAAAACTTGTTGACCATCCAATATGACAAAAAAAGCCTAGTCCCACATTTCAGTTCTCTCTATCTCACAATGATAAATGTGGCCCCACTAGTGAGGAGTAAGTAAGCGAATAATTTTATAGGAAAATAAGAACGCTGTTGTGATCAAGTGGGCCCACACTTTATTGTAGTGAGATAGAGGGAGAGCTGGCATGTTGGTCCATAGGTATTGATTGATGCCATTATAACATGTCAAAAGAGATTTGAGATCACAATAACATGTTGGTCCATTATCACGTGCCATTATAACATATTTTGATCTAGACAAATCATTCTGCTAATAAATCCACCTAGGTTTGGTGAATCTGCTAATACAAATACGTAGCTGGACCTTGGAATTAAATTGCCTACGTAGGTGATTGTGAAAATATTTTCTGCAACTTAAGGATAACAACACCATGCCTTGTTTATGAAAATGTCATATTGTATGGTCATGAAGTAAATAATCTTCATTTTCTGTCATTCATGTCAGTACTGTCATTACGATGGACAAAGAATCTTTTCACATGAAAATTTTAGATATTACTCCCTCCATTTGAAAAATATTGTTGTGGTTTTAGTTTGCAATATAAATTTTTAACACCCAAGTATGAAAATCCTGGATCCGCAGCTGTGTAGCTAGATTACATTTTTTGAGGCATGCATATGTCAGTTTTTGACCTATATAAATTATTCTGCTAATAATCTGGAACAGGTAGCTCCTCTGGCTCCTCTGCCGGAGCAGGTGGTGGCTCCTCAGCCTCAGCCGGGTATTCATCTGCCGCTAGTGTTGCCTCCTCTGCCCCCACCCGCGGTCGTCGCCGACGAGAACGAAGAAGAGGTTAGTCATTATCCCCTTTATTTATTTATTTTGTAATATCCTAGGTTTTCTCTGGTCAGTACAAGGCAAATAAGGTATTAAAATGTTGAGTAGATGTTTGGTTTCACTTGATCAATCTTTGGTTTAAATGTTCCATAAGTGGTTGCGGCAATGATTTTAAACATTGATTATCTCTAAGCAATGGCTATCTTAGAAAGAAATTGGATATAATCAATGTTTTACTTGAGTTGTTTTAATTTGTTCTTTTGTAGGGTTTTTATCATTTACGCCACCAGTTGTATCCCACTACTCAGTTTTTCCATTAGAAGTTACAGCCGCTCAAAAATCACATCGATTCGTGAGATGCTTACTCAAAAATGCCATTAGATGTATAAAAAATGCAATCGTTCCTTTAGATGTTTGCTCAATAATGCCATTACACATTGTTATTTTCATGTAAAACTTGTTGACCATCCAATATGACAAAAAAAAGCCTAGTCCCACATTTCAGTTCTCTCTATCTCACAATGATAAATGTGGCCCCACTAGTGAGGAGTAAGTAAGCGAATAATTTTTCAGGAAAATAAGAACGTTGTTGGGATCAAGTGGGCCCACACTTTATTGTAGTGAGATAGAGGGAGAGCTGGCATGTTGGTCCATAGGTATTGATTGATGCCATTATAACATGTCAAAAGAGATTTGAGATCACAATAATGATGTGTAGTGGCATTTTTGAGCATGTGTCTAACGAAGCGATGTCATTTTTTAGCAGTAGAAATTCCTAGTGGTGATACTGAGTTGTGGGACACAACTGGTGGCATAAATGATAAAAACCCTTTTTTTAAGTACAACATTTGGGATCACGTATTGTCAGAATTCATAATAACTACTTTAGCTAGAACATTTAATGGTTCAGTAAATTGATGGGTGGGGTATCGATCAACAGGGGAAACTTCCACGACGATAACATGGGGACTTTCAATATCCATCATCATAAGCACACAAAATTCTAACCCTAAATAGATACAGCTCACTAGCTATTTTATCTAGTCATGAATGTAAGTTATAATTCATTTTTTTGCATTAGTACATCTATATGCTGCTCTGCCATGTTACATCATCAGTTCATGCATTTTTACGTAATAAGTGAATTTTTTTGCACTAAAGGGCTGTTTGGTTTGTGACTAACTTTGCCAAAGATTGCCACACCTAAGGTTAGACAAGTTTGACCAACTTAAGTGAGTGTTTGGTTCCAGCCACACCTTAGGCAAGCCACACTTGGGCCCCACATGGCATACACACAAAAAGTGTGGCAAGATTCCCTTAGGCTTGCCAACTTGTGGCTCTCATTTTGATAAACTAACCTTAGGCAAGCTTGGGGAAAATGTGTGGCAAAATGTGGCAATGCTAGTGCTCTCTTCGACATGTATGGTTGATCCTTCATTTTTTTTTACTATATGGCACTATCCCATTTAGTTGCTTATGTAACAACTAATATGTTATGCATTTATTTTTTCAACATCATTTGAAGATATTTTACGCTGTCATCAATTACATTATGTTTCATAGACTCTGTGCCTGCTGAATTCTCATATTAAATATACTTACGCAACATTTTGTACTACATGTAGGTCCTAAGTGACGACGTCAACAACGACCTAGAAACCCAGAGGATCTACAGGAGGCAGAAGGTGAGGGAGCTGGACAGTGGTGTGCTCGAGAAATGTGTCAGGCCTAGAATTGGAAGGGGGGCTACGGATGCCCTTACTGCAACAAGCTGATGAAAGGCAGCCTGCAGAGTGCCATTCAGCATGCACTCGGAACATCCCAAGGCAGCATCAAGAATGGCTACGCTTTCAGGGTGAAGCACGCCGCGTACGCCGAGTACTTGTTGAGATTGGTTTGAAGATAGAATGGCTATGCTTTAGGGAAGTGTGCACCCTCGCAGCTAGAACTGATGCTCTTTTGGTTTTAACTATGCTAAGTGTTATGGTTGAACTATGCTATACTTTGTTGGTGATCGTTTATGGTTGAACTATGATATACTTTGTTGGTTTTGTATATATGGAAGCGTTGAACTAAGGTAGACCTATGTTAATTGGTGTGTGGTTTGGCATCTCTGCTTGTTAAACTCGTGCTCATTAATCATCGGCTCGTTTGAAGCTAGTTAAGCTTGTGAGCGCTCGTTAACAGATTCTGATGTGTTACGGTATACATGTTGAGTGTGTAGATGTGGTTTTCAAGAAGGAAGATGGTGACTCAAAAAGTAAATGCACTAGTTTGCTGCCTCCAAAAATGGCCGCGCAAGATGAAAATTGGTGTTATGTTGATACTAACGAGCTACTCATGAAACTCGTTAGCTCGTTCACTAAGAAGCAAGCAATGTGCCCGTGCGTTGCAACAGATCCAAAGTAGAATAATGCATGGTCACAAACTTGAAAGAAAAACACTAGTTTTGGTATATATATAATATAGGTAAAATAGATGGGGCACCTAGGTGCCTGGGCACCTTGATTATGTTGGAAAGTGTGATATATTTTATTTGTTTCCTAATTATTCTTCATGCAAGACTTTCCATGCTTACATTTTATTTTTGTTTTCTGAATATTAGGCATGCAAGACTTACCATACAATAAATCATATTAATGTTGATTTGTTTTGTTTAGAATTGCTGCGGTTATCTAATACACATATTTTTGTTTCCTAATACGACTATCTAATACCTACCAAAAAATTATATCTATACGCAGATACGTATATATATTCAATAATTTATTTTTTGAACTATTACATTTTGTTCGTATGTATGTTTCTAATATATATTCAGGATATCATATGACTAATGTATGATACCCATGCTATAAAATACCCTACGATGATAAGAGTACAACATACCTCCGATTGTGTATACCCAATTTATCGTATATCCTAATGTCCAAATTGTAAGTATATACCTATTAGGTATATATTGGATATACCTATGGTATCGTATACCCAATGGATGTTCCTATGTATGTTTCTAATGAATTAATTTTCAAGGTATATGGCATTTAGATAAAAATTAAGATCGGGCCGTACCCAACGACGATAAGAGTACATCATATGTCCTATTAGGTATACATTGGGTATACCCATGATATCATATACCCAATATATCATATACCTAATGTAAAAAAAGATCATGTTCCACGGATGAGTAGAACATACCTCTTACTAATACACGTATGAAAAATGTCTTCATACACATTAATTTCTGATTTCTGTCTCTCCTATTTGTATTAATAGCTCTCAAATATGCAACGTTGCCATGCGTGACATTCTCTTTCCTATTTGCTACTACTACATAATTATTGCCTTGCATGCTACTAATGGCCATATTTATGGTAGGTATTCTGCCATAATTATTTCCAAATCATTCAATTGTGATGTAATACATGAACACGCATCTAAATGCAATCGAGCGCTGGAAAGGCAAGGAGTCTGGGCACCTAGGTGTCCCAAACTGTCGTCCTATATATATATCACTAAAAATTGTGTGCTAACTTAGTTTGTGGTATGTTGGCGAGACTTTATGGATGAACTATGTTAAGAAGTACCGTATGCTTACTGTTGAACTATGGTAAAACTATGCATGTTAAGTTGTGTGCCGACAACATATCTAACGTACCAGTGCAATGGAATTGCAGCATTGAGCTACATTCAGCTTGGTAGATGGAAATCCAAGATTCTCTTATAGCAACCTAGGATTGGAATATTGATGCTTTAGTACTCCCTCCGTCCCAAAATTCTTGTCTTTGATTTGTGTAAATACTGACGTATCAAATCATGTTTTAGTCAAAAATTTGGGACGGAGTATTTTCTTGTTGTTTTTTCAAATTATTGTCACACGCCTTTTAGTTTATGACATCACGTGATGACATTGCTAGCATCACAAATGCATGGGAGACGTGACGGTTATCGATGCATGGCTAGAGGGTCTAGGCGGCCAACGGTGCATGGTGTGATGTCTAGATGGCCACGGAGACCATCGTGCTGGTTGTGGCGTGGCTACATGATGATCACAAAGTCTCGATCCAAGTAATACTATAATGGCCTCTGCGTACATTTCTTTCTCAGTTTGAAATTTTTAGATCACTTGATGACAATTTGATCTGATGTTTCACAAGTCTTGAGCACCAGGGCTTATGTACAAAATTTTCAATCCCCAACCCATCCACCCTGGACACGATCTTTGGATTGCATCACGTAGATGTACAAAATCCAGTTCCTAGCGCCTGCCCCAAGCGCCTACGATTGTGATTTTTTTCAGGATCCTAATTAAGCGCCTAAATAAGCCCGCTGCATTGTAGGTGCCCAACGCCGAAGTATTTCCGCTATAGTAGGTAACTACCAATTACTCCCCGCATCTCTCCCCCTAGGGTACGCTCTAAAACCATCGCCGCCGCTCACACGGCCGCCTCCCTGCCGCCGGATATGAAATCCACTCGTGGAGGTCGATTGGCCGTCGTGACAGAGCGGGGCCATGGATGTGGGGGGGGGGCTGTCATGGACGCCGTCGTGACAGATCGTGGACTTGCGGGGCTAACCACCGACGTCGTCGTCCATCGCATGGATCAGGATCCCCACGAGAAAGCTTTGGACTACTCGGTGTCCGACCCAGAGAAGCATCATGTCAACAAGGAGGTGCACTACTCCGTCGTCGATCACAAGCAGCAGCACATGCACGGCATGGACTGGAATTTCGTTACGGTAATTTTATTTTTTAACCCTACATCTGTCTTCAAGTTTAAGGTTAGAGGTTAATCATTAAACCATCAATATGTTGTTGACTTGGCATAATGGAATCTAGCTCAAAATATACTGTTGATCATCAGTACGTAATGATCATTATTTATTCAATCAATCTTTGACAAATTAATGGTTCATCCACTCCACAATTTAGTGCGTTTTTGTTTTATGCTAAAAGTCAGACATCATAAAGGTTGTCCATGTTTATTGACATTTTTAAGTACATCGTATGATTTATGCTTCCATATGGAATTGATATTGCTTTTTTCTCCTTAAAGTTTCATAGTTAATAAATATTTATTTTAAAAATAATTTATAGGCACTACAGTATGGAACTTAGGGAATATTAGTTACTGTAAACAATGGTTTAGCTTATATCATACATAATTTAAACTTGCAGCCTTATTCTGATGATTATGCGGAAATTTCCGAAGGAGAGATGGATGCACACACTCAGAAAACCCTTAAAGAATTGCAGAATGGACAGTGCAACATGCTTAAGCGTATGGCGTATCGTTGCGCTTTCTGTGGCAAATATCTGGATCCGGCTTTCGTTAGTATTATTGAGCACGCCGAAGGAGTTGCCAAAGGCTACCAAATGAAGCATGGTGTGAGGGCGAAACGCAAGGCACTAGCCCAATATCTCAGGAATTTGTCTGACAAAGAGAAGGTCCAAAGAAGGCGTTATGAGAACCAGCATGCCAAAGAATAGATGAATAATCGAAACCCTGAAGAAGTTCTGGTTGGCATAAGTAGTCATTTGCGGTTGTTTTTTTAAATACCAATGAATATTTTAATTATCATAGTTTTTGAAAAAATGTTACATCTATTAAATTTAATCAAAAAATGCATACTATTCAATTATTGATTTTTAAAAAAAATAACCTTTCATCGAATAGTTTACCATTTTATTGGTTAACCATTATTTTCATATACTGTGGAGTGCTTAAAATTATTCAAGATCAATAGGTGTACTGAAAGACTCATGCACATGCAATATGAACAACACTGTATTTTTAGGGTTTCTTCAAAAGCACACCTGTGGTGGTCCTGCTGGCCTGGTGATGCTGATCTTTTCTGTTTGGCCAGAATTGGTAAGCTGCCAAATCTGCATCTGATCCGGCCCAACACTTTGTTCCTTTTGTGGGCCTGTACAAGTGGGAGGCAAAGAGAAAAGTGAGCAATGGCCCCAACCCCAACCCCACCCCCATTCCCAATCCCACCACACTTCGTTCTTTGCAGAGACAGAGAGGAGACGCGGAGGGCGACGACTAGGATTTGCTAAGCCGTCACCTTGGCCGCCCCCGTCGTCGTCAAATCGGCCGGATCCGCACCGGCCACCCACTCCCCCTACTCCGACCACGATTCTCCACTGCTTCGTCGACAACAAGGTCTGACAACGGCACCTCTTCTCCCCAATCCCTGGCCGCGCCGCCCGAAGCTCCGGTGTTGCCAGCTTCGAACAAGTCTACTCCAGCCCCATCTGGTACCACTTCACAGGTAAGATTGATCTTCCCTGCCCTTCGCATGTCGATCTGAACTTAATTTTGCGATCTAGCAGCACCGCCCAAGTTAAAAGCTGACACTTGCTTGTGTGCATGTTTCGGGTATATGCAGATTTATTGTCAACTAGTAGGTCATATTGCAACAAGTAATTTTACAGCAAGATAATCTGACAATGTACTGCATAATCATGGTTTTACTTGTTCGTATGGGTAGTAATGGGTAAACACTTTGGTAGCAAGTAAGAGAAAAGGGTGGGTGTTGGCCAGCATACCCTGCTCGTCGACATAGCCTTCACTATACTATCATCTTGCTTGACAGATGCTATCAAGTAATTTTTCTCCCTGGAAAATGACCCCCCACTGCTAGATATAGAAAAAGTATATTCACAGGAGCATACACATGTTTTGGTTTGTTGGGATAGTTTGAAGACTATGTCTATGTATTTGCTGATACTTAATTATTAAAAACTAAAAGGCGAGCACAGAAGCAGTCCATGAGGAATTTTGTAATGATGGAATGAGGATCAGTTATAGTTTCATGTATTACTCGATGGTAGTATGATGATTAGTGCATATTTTGAAGGATTTTTCAAGTATAGACGGCTCTTGATTGGTGCATGTTTTTGATGATATGTGCACACATGTAATATTTTTGGTTGGTGCATATTTTTGATGATTGTTGTTACTGCTTACTTGAATTATGTCAGCCTATCTCCATGATATGGTATGGGCTTGTTGGGGTCAATGAAGATTTGATGTAAGCTAGTAGTTCATATTGCAACAAATTCCTCACTGTTGGATTTTCTGCCATTATATTTCATAATCATGATTTTAGTTGTTGGTATGGGTAGTAATGAGTAAATACAAAGCAAGTATACAAAAGGGTGACTGTTGGACAGCATACCTTGCTCGTTCTCATAGCCTTCACTATGTTGCCATCTTGCTTGAGAGATGCTACCATGTCCTTATTCTCACTTGAAAATTAACCTCCACAGCTACCTCTAAAAATGTTATGTACAGGAGCAAATGCATTATTTGTTTTGTTGGGGCAATTTAAAGACTTTATATTTATTACCTGATGGTACCACACAACAGCCCATCAGGAAATTTGCAGTGCTCAAAGGCAGATCAGTTATAGTTTCACGTATTACTCGATGAGAGCAGTCAATCATGGTTCAATTTTTGAATGATTTGTTAAGTATGCAAGGCAACTAATTTGTGCATACCTTTGATGAAATGATTTGTTAAGTGATTGGTTGGCTACCAATCATGGTGTAACAATTATGGTTGGTTTATATTTTTGATAATTCTTTTTACTGCTTGTTCGAATTATGAGAGAAATTGGTTTTATGCCAAATATACATGGCTAATAATTGGTTGGTTACCAAGTTTTCTTGTCCAGCTCACATAAATTTGCCAATATTTGGCAATGCCAACATTGGTAGCAAGTCAATCATGATCTGTTAGCATGAATGGTTCGATGCCAAAATTTGGCATGCCAAAATTTGGCAAAATGCCAAATGTTCGCTAGTGATTGGTTGGCTACCAACTATTTCTGCCAATGTCACAAAAATATGCCAAAAAAATTTGTAACTTTGAAATATCCTAATTGGTTATGTCTGCCCAGTGATTATGAGTCTAACCACTAGTCTTCACTAGTCGTGCGAATAGTCTAGTAGTATCAATCTGGTTGTCGACTAGCTTTTTCGTGTAGATGTTTATACATTAACTACGTACTTAGCAAGAAGTATGCGAAAAGATTATTCACATTGTATATGGTGCTAACAAGTTCTAGTGTAAGACTGATTTCATATATCAATAACTAACATTTGTTCATTGCAATGCATGCAACAGGTTTGAATGGCAAGGGAAACCATCCTCATCAGCAGTGATGATAGTGATCACCGGACCACCTCAGATGATGTATCAGATGGCACTTCACATAGGAGTGACGGCTATAGCGGTGATGACGGCACCTCTAGCGACTATGACACTGATGATAGTTCTGATGGAGATGGATATGTGGACCACGATCCCATCTTGGCACACAGGGGTAAAGTTCTATATGGCTGGTCAGATATTAAATGAACCGTGAACTATCTACAGTTGATGTTTGAGTGACACTTGATTACCACACATTACTCTGTTTGGGTTCTAGATAACCTTCCAAATCAACATTGACTGAACTAGAGCTTAAATAGAGCAGTGTTTAGTTGTTAGTTTAAATAAATCAAATATTCAATTTGCCCACGTTTCTACGAGGTATTGCTGGGTGGATGTGATTAGGTTATCTATGTCCTTCATTTCTTGATCATTGAAGTAGGCATTGATCATCAACCCAGTGCTGATGTTCTAGATCTTATGTATGAAATTATTTACTACTCTGTCATCTTAATTTTTTTATACAGGTCCGGGATACCCGGGGAGAAGAGGAACTTTCGAGGATCGCATCTTCTACGGCAACCATGTATTGGTAAACCAGGATCGGTGGGTCTGTCTCAAATCCATAGTAGAGCAGTGCAAAACTCCTATACCATACTATGTCAGCACCGTCACTCGCTCGGTAGTCATCAGAGGGAAGAGCAAGATGGTAAACACTTGGACTTCTTTTTTTTGCAAGTCATATTTCACAAGTGAAAATGCCATCATGTAGAGACAGAGAGGAGGACGGGCGTGGTTGTGCAAATCAGACTTACTTTTTTGTGTGCAAATCATACTTTTTTATGTAACATTATTTATTTCCCTGTGCAATCAGTTCTTCTCAAAGGATTACAGTCAGGCCTACCTCAAAGACTATCTGTGAAATCCCATGGTTGTGCGTGTCACCAACGAACATTTTGAAGGTTCTAAAAAGGTCTTGTTCAAGATGGGCAAGAAGGACGGGCGTGCGATCATGGCGAACAACTGGAGAGAAGTCGTTCAAGGCGCCAAAATGAAAGATCAAATGGCTATCTTCAGGTTCATGGAAAGGAGTGGAGGTGGGCTTAGGGTGAACATGGCCAGGGGCATGAGGATTCGTTGACCCATGGGAGTAGTTTGACGCTAGTTTTATAAAATGTATGTAGTAGCCAGTAACTGGAAGTTAGTAGTATCAGCTTTTGGGTCCAGTAAGTGCAACTTACTAGTAATTGGTACTTGGTAGTAACTGGTACTATGGTGGTATAACTTTTGGGTCCGACTGGATATGAAGGTCGTCCAGTAAGTGGAACTTGGCAGTAACTTGGTGGTAGTATGAACTTATGTGGAGTAATGTACTTGCTATGCATGTCTGTTCTTATAACGCACCCTGGTACCCTCCCTGATAGAATTACCTTTATGGACTGCAAAGACATTTCCTTTTTTGCCACAGTGATGCTAGTATTTTTAAAATCAAATCTAACCGGGTTTCATATGGATTAGATGCTACTTTCATTTTAAGCTAGTACGAGTTATTTTGAAAATGAGGTTTGTATGTGTTGCACAAAAAAAGGCAATGCAAAAACAAAAACTTGCGGGTCGAAGCTTTCATATTTAAAAAATGATGTTTCTGTTATTTTCGTAATGGCATGTTGTTTTCATAAACAGAGCAAACCAGCATGTTATTTTAAATTTTTTTTAAACAACATAATTAAAAAATGCAGTTTTCAAAATCTTTAAAAACAACGTCTGTTTTCAAAATCAGCATGCTACTTTCAAAACAACATATTTAAAAAAGCATGTAACTTTTGAAATGAGCATGCTATTTGAAAAACAGCATATTGAAAACAACATTATATTTTAAAAATCAGGATGTAAGTAGCATGCTATTTTTGAAATCAACATGCTTATTTTAAAAAACAACATATTGAAAACAACATAATCAGCATGCTATTTTTAAAATCAACATGCTATTTTTAAAATCAACATTATATTTTTATAATCAGCATGCTATTTTTAAAATAGCACGGTATTTTAAAAACAGCATATTCAAAGCAGCATGCTACTTTTAAATCTGCATATTCATTCTATCTTCAAATGAACATGCTTTTTTTCAAATGAGAATGCTATTTTTAAAATATCAGTATGCTTATTTACTATTTCAAAATAAACGATTTTCAAGGTTATTTGAAAACGAGATTTCTATTTTGATTTCAAGTAGGTTTCTGAGGAAATCCAACGTTATATTTTCATATATATATATATATATAATTTTTCGGTTTCAATTTTATGTTTCAAGTATGAAATTTGACTACACTTTTAACAAATTCCAGCAATATATTATGTAGAAAATGAAAAAAAAATACAGAAAACCAACTTCACTAAAAATGCATTGTTTGATTGATGTTGATAAATCATAACTAGCCGACCATGTCGACCCGTCCATAATAAAATGAGGGTGTACCAATCAAATGAGGTATTCAGAAAAATAGTGGCAGTCCATCAAATAGGTCTAATACATCATAAACAAGGTGGACCACGGCATGGAAACAATTCAGTTTGTTCTAATTTTTTCGACCCCAGAAATCCTTTTATTTTATCTGCCTGACCCTGTGCATCTAAACATCCTGTCTCGACTTCACTTTAGCTTTCCTGCATGAAACAACGTTTGTTAATAGGATAGCAAAGAAGATTTGAGCATGTACAGTACACTTGAACACAAAAAACACTAACTTCACTGATTTTCTCTTCATAGCTGCAGAAACTTACTTGACAGCTCTTATTCACTGAGCCTTTGGTACATTCCTAGCAGGCCTTTTTGTCTTCATCACCCATTTGGCCTGTTCTTTACCGCCCTTCCTAGAGTCTTTCCTGGAAAAGTTAAGAAACGTCAACACAGTACTAGCAAAGACCTGAGTTGTAGAGCGGACATGTAAGTACAGACACTAACTTCACTGGTTTTCCTCGCGCACCCTTGTCATCGTTATTTTTCTTCCTCCCAGCTTTGACATTTGGAGCGCCCTTGCGTTTCCTACAAAAAATTAAATAGATGAATCTGCAGCCAGCATCCAAAAACATGTTTAAGTACGCGCAATTGTGGTAATGCCCACTTGTTTGGTTTTGCATAATCCTCTTCTGCAACCTCCAATGGTCTCTTCCTAGCCCTCCTCAGCCCACCATCTTCTGCATCTGAATCTTCCTCTTCTTATGCATCTGAATCTTCCTCTTCTTGTGCAGCTGAATCTTCCTCTTCTTCTGCAGCTGAATCTCCCTCTTCTTCTGCATCTGAATCTTCCTCTTCTTCTGTATCTGCGTCTGTCTCTTCTTCTGTATCTGCCTCTGTCTCTTCTTATGTATCTGACTCTGTCTCTTCTTTTTGCTTCTTCCTCCTTGTGACCTTTGATTTCCCCGCTTTTTTCCTGCGTAAATTGAAGAAAAACATGTGAACACTCTCCGGGAGAACATATTAACACTGTAAGCATGTATGGAAATGAACAATGAGATTAACATGTGCACTAACTTCGTTGCTTTTTTGAAGCTTCCTCTTCTTCTGTATCTGACTCTGTGTCTTCTTCTGTCTCTGAGTCTTTCTCTTTTCGCTTCTTCCTCCTTGTGACCTTTGATTTCCCCGATTTTTTCCTGCGTAAATTGAAGGAAAACATGTGAACACTCTCCCGGAGAACACATTAACACTTTAAGCATGTATGGAAATGAACAATGAGATTAACATGTGCACTAACTTTGTTGCTTTTTTAGAAGCTTCCTCTTCTTCTGTATCTGACTCCGTGTCTTCTTCTGTCTCTGAGTCTTTCTCTTTTCACTTCTTCCTCCTTGTGACCTTTGATTTCTCCGATTTTTCCTGCTTAAATTGAAGGAAAACATGTGAACACTCTCCCGGAGAACATATTAACTCTGTAAGCATGTATGGAAATGAACAATGAGATTAACATGTGCACTAACTTCGTTGCTTTTTTTTCCTCTCATCCGCTCGCGCCTGGATTTAATCCTCTTGTTCGATTCTTCGGTAGTTGGTCTCCCTTTTGGAATTATTTTGATTGGATTTTCCACGTCATCAGTGCAGCATTCGCGAGAAGCAGAGAAGTATGCTGGCAAAGGAACAAACGATTTCTGGCCTTCATCCAGATCAGTTTTTTCTCCATCAACCATTATACTCCGGAGGAGCTCCATCACCTGTTCTGACTATGAATCGCTAGCTATGGCCGTGAATAAAGCATCACTAGCCATGTTGCGTAGTTGATGATACTTATTCATGTGATCAAACCATACATGAGTATTCGCAGTCCTCGCGGAAGGGAACGCTGGCTTGGCATGCATTGTCCATCTTTTCTTCACAATTTTTTTGGAAATGTGCGTACACCAAGATGATCCAGAACGCAGAATATATGTGCACATGGGTAATCCTGACTTTCCAACTTTTTACATTTACAAGCTGCAGCGTCCAGTTTTGCTCCTGTAAACAGACAAGTCACGTGATATATAAAATCCACAGGCTTAGCATCCACGCCTTGTGCATCCAACTTTTTTGCATCCAACTCCTCATTGTCCTTACCTTCCAAGTCATTGGGCTCCTTAGCATCCAGGTTTTTTGCATGCAAGTCCACACCATCCTTGCCTTCCAAGTCATTGGGATCCTCAGCATCCAAGTTTTTTGCATGCAAGTCCTCAGCATCCTTACCTTCCAAGTCTGTAGGAACCTTAGCATCTGAGTCGTTACCATCCTTACCTTGCAATTCTCTAGCATCCCTGTCATATGGGACTTAATCATATGGGACTTTGCGTAAAACTCCAGACACGACCAAACCATCACACGCTACCCGGTCTGTGACCTGCCAATTTGTTCCTTCGACAATCTGACGCTTTACCCATGGAAACATCACAGTTGTATAAATATAAGAGGCAGCAATCTCCAGAGGGTGTGCATTCAGCTTAGTGAAGGGTATCGTATGTGTCGCTACTACGTCTAATGCTGCTTCATTCTTATGCATTATGGATACACAGTGCTCAACATGCTGCAACAAATCAACAAGCTGCATCTTCCTATTCAGGTGCACATGAAGCCTTGAGTTGAGAGACTCACTCCTCTGATTACTCATCATGCCTAGGAAATATCTACCCTTTGTGTACGCAGTAGCCCATTTGTGTCGCAGCTCGTACATCCTGTTAACCCATGACGACCTCTTGCCTGCTGGTTTTATTTTGAACCTAACCTTATAAGCCTCCCATCTTTTCTCAAACTCATCAACATCCCAATGACGGTAAATGAATTCCCTAAATTCCTCAAGCTTTTTCTTGCAGAGGTGGATCACCATATTCTCCTCGATATGCCACGTGCACAAACGATGATCTGTTCCGGTCCAAACAGTAGCTATTGCTTTAGCCATTGAACCATCCCCATCGGTGATTGCTGAAATGGGTGCCGTCTGGGACATTGCCTCCAAAAATACATGAAGAAGCCACTGGTATGATGCAACTGTCTCGTCTGACACTAGACCGACCCCAAACAAAACTGTGCTGCGGTGATGGTTCAGACCAACAAATGGAACAAACGGAAGCCTGTACTTGTTAGACCGATATGTACTGTCGAACACCACGACACCACCAAAGGCAACATAGTCAATCCGGGATTGTGAATCAGCCCAGAATATGTTCCTCAAATGGCCTTCGCTGTCTTTTGTGTATTTGAAAAAGAATTCCGGGTCCGCTTTTTTCTATGCAATCCTATAGGTGAGCAAATATCTAGCGTCACTGCCTTCTATCTTGCGCTTCTTCTGGATTGAAACATGGTTGTATAGATCTCGATCTATAAATCCAAGCTTGTCGGGACCTCCGGCATTCTTCTCCATTACATTCATAATCTGATGTGTTCGAAGTCCACCGACAGCATACTCGATGACATCGACCTTTTGTGCGTCAGTCATTCTACGATGAGCCGATAAGTACGGAGTCAGGTCAGCAGGGACAAACAGATGGTTATGCTTGTCCACAAAATTCTTGACGAACCAGAGGCCACTGCTATCTTGTAGCTCAACCTGAAAAAGAGCGGGACACCCACACCGAGAAAGACCCCTCGGTGTTATTTTCCTTTCAGCTCTGTTAAAGTGCTTAAGGGCCCGCCATCCTTGTTTGCAGCACTTGTATGTCCTTCTGTATGCATTTTGTTTCGGACCCGGACCCCTGTACTTCAGATCATCCTTTCTAACACCAAACCCTTTTTTTCTCGCATAGCCTACATAGAACATGTAGGCTTCTTCCTCAGTCCTGAAAGTCTTCTTCACAATCTCTAAGTATTCCATACACTCATTCAGGTCTGAACCAGCCATGCCTTTATTATCAATTCCTTTACCTTGCATGTGTACATCATCCATGTCTATGCCATCCTTGCCTGCATCCTCATTATCCTTATCATCCATGCACATACCATCTGTCGTGGAATAGTCACTGCAGATGCCCTTGTGAAAGGACTTAGTCGTGGAGCCATCGCAACTAGGAAGCTTAAAGAGGTTAAGGCGGGACAAAGGACACGAGGGTTATACTGGTTCGGCCCCTTACGGTGAAGGTAAAAGCCTACTCCAGTTGAGGTGGAATTACTAGGGTTTCGATGACCAGGGAGCGAATCCGCTATGCCTGGCTACCGATTTGATGTTACCTCTCTTAAGCCGCCGGTGGGTCATCCCCTTATATACACGGGTTGACGCCTCGCGGCCTACAGAGTCCCGGCCGGCTTATAAACAGTATCCGGCTCGGTAACTAGTTAATCTTGCCTTACAACACAAGTCATGTCATTACGGCGGTTTATCACTACGGGCCTTAAGTCGCCTATGGGCTTTAGGCCCTTTATTGAACCGCCATCTTTAAGCTTGATATTGGGCTTCATATAATGATTTGTTATAGCGTAACCCGGCCCCTCCTGGGCGGGTTACACTAGTAGTTATATCCCCAACATTAGGCCCCAGATTGATTTGAACCGGTTCATGTCAATCTTCAATACTTTAAGAAAAACCTTCTGGCTTCTGTCTGTGCAAAGTTATAACCCGCCATGACGTCATCTTCTGGATTCATGATAACCCGCCATGATGTCATCTTCCATTAAATTCATTTTATTCTGTCATATCTCAACGGATCTTTATCTTAATGACCATCCCGAAAATCGAGGCGTCGGAGTAGCTGGATATCCATGTCTGGCCTCCTCATTTCTCGCGCCCTCTCTGTCAGTCTTTCCTTATAAATAAGCACGACCTTTAGGTCTTTCTTCATTCTCCCCCTTTCTGTCATCTTCTTCCTCTCGCGACTCCGCTGCTGCTCGAACTCCGCCGCCGCCGCCGCAGCAGAGCACCTCATCTTCGTCGATCTTGGCCGCTGCATCAACCTGAATCGACCAGAGAACGGCGGCGATCCTCCGCGGTAGATCTACAGCCGTAAGTCTTCACCTTCCCGCACTTCAGATCTGCATTTAGGGTTTTCAAGTTCTTCCATGTTCTTCATGGTTCAACACAGTTGATTCGTAGTTCCTCCACCGCGGCTTTATTTGATCCAAAAGTAGTATGGAACTCATGCGGTAGTTGCTTCGCATCCATTTTCAATACTAGCAGATCCCTTTTGCTTGTAAAAAGACCTCATTAGAGCTCACGAACTCATCTGTACTAGTTTTTAGGTCTAGAATATTTTCTTTTCTGAACCACCGTTTGATCCAAAATAGCAACTGCAACCTGTGAGACCTGTTTGTGCAATACTTAGGCAAAAAACTATATCCATTATCCATGGCGGCTCTTACCGCCGGCTTAACGAGGCAATGCTCAATGAATGATTCTGATCACTCATAGTGGATTTAAATAATTTAATTGCTACTGTTTCCCATGGTGGCTTAAACAATCTGACACAATTAGCCATATATCATTAGACCCCTTCGTAAGCCGCCATCTTGAATATGAATTGAAGTACTTTCTCCGGCTTAAATTTGAGCCGGAAATTTTTATTTTGTCATAGGCTTCCATCCTTCATGATGCCGTCCAAGGCTCCCAAAGCACCCATCACATGCAACTGGGTTAAATCCACCGTCACTGATAGCATCTTAGACGGTTTTGTGAAGAGTGGTCATCTGCCGAAGAAAGAGATCTTGTCTTATCGTGCTCCTGACCCGTCACAAGAAAAACCTCAACCCAAGGATGGGGAAGTTGTCATTTTTACTGATCACATGAGCCAGGGCTTTGCTCCACCCGGCTCAAAAAATTTCAGAGACGTCTTGCACTTTTTTGACCTGCGGCCTCAAGACATCGGACCCAATTCCATGTCAAACATCTGCAATTTCCAAGTATTCCGTGAGGTGTACCTTGGAGAAGAACCCAGCATACTACTCTTTAGAGAGTTAATTTATCTGAACCGTCAAAACGAATGTGCCCACGGGCCCAGTTTGGAACTTGGTGGGATCTCAATCCAGCGACGTAGAGACTGCCTCTTCCCTTATGCCGAGCCGCCGAGTCACCCTAAAGATTGGAACCAGACTTGGTTCTACTGTCAGGACACTTCTCCGGCTGATGAGAACCCCTTGCCCGGCTTTCGCGCCCTGCGCCTGGAGTCAACTCACCCTTTACCAGATAAATTATCTCTGGCTGAACGTCAAACACTTGCCCCCACCATCAACAAGATCAAAGCTCTTCTGGGGAACGGCCTAAACGGCATTGACTTGGTTCGGGTTTGGATTGCCTGGCGGGTGATTACCTTGAGCCGCCGCCTCGGCTTGATGTGCGATTACACAGGCCAGAAAAATGATCCTCTACGGCACAGTCCTGACGACTTACCTGAGGATATCGTTGATGACATGACCAAGTCTCTTCTGAATGAGAGCCTGGCAGATTGCGGGAAAGCGGGCTTAAGTCCTTTCTGCAAGGCTAACCCGGCTCCAGCGGTAAACCATTAACTTGAGCATCTTACTTTCCACTTTGACAATTTCATCTTTACTCAAAAACTCTTGCTATATTTTACAGGCTGGTGATAAATTCTGGAAGGTCAAGTATGACCATGAGGCTGCAAAGAAGGCCAGAAAAGCCAAGAAAGCCGCCAGAAAAGCCACTGCCCGTAAGAAGGGGAACAAACCTAGCGCCTCGGATATGTTTCATTTGGACGATACCTCCGAGTCAGAGGTAACTCTTGACTCTTTAGGCTCCTTCTTTAACCATCTTATTGACACTGATTATCAGCAGGAGGATACAGGAGCAAGTCATGCGGTAACTGAAGAGGTAACTATAATTTCCTCCGACTCCGAGCCTTTGCCGAGACAGAAAGTCCGAAGGGTAACCCGGAAAGTAAGATTTTCACATCCTTTAGCTTATCAAGATCCTCAATTTCTTTTGAAGCAACAGATTCACGAGAGTCGGAGGCGGACCCGGACCAGTAAAGATGCGGACCTCTCCTCCCGCTTACCCGATGCAACAAGAAAACGTCGGGCTGAGGTTATCTCTGATTTATATTCTTTGTATCCTTTGGCAGGTTTCACTCGTCAACCACTCAATTCTTCTGACTCAAACTATCAGGGAACTTCACCTTCCTCCGACGAATCAATGCAGTCCAGCATGCCGGCTTTCAAAACCGCTCCAGGGTAATGATAATCTGCTTATCTTACTCATGTTTTTTTGTACTAACCCTTTAATTTTCAGTGTACAAGTAATGCCCAGCAAGAGGACGAAGAAAAGTAAGCCGGCCGAAGAGCCAGTCTTTGCTGAACCGGAGCTCAGAGCGGCTGCTCCTGATACTTCCGCTCATGAGCCATCGCCTGAACCAGCCCATGACACTCCAACTCTCACCACTGATCCGCTCGTCGAACAAGCCATGGAAGGTTCTGAAGATCCGGAGAACCCTAGCCCGGCCAAGGCGGATGACCCGGACGTCGAAATCATCCGGACTGACTTCGTTGAACCGGGAAGACCCACCGTGCTGACCAAGTGCTCCGCCAAAGAAGAACTTCTGGAATGTCGCAAAACCCGGCTGGATGTCACTGATTATGCTCATCTGAGTATTGGAGAAATCGTCTCTGGTTATGTAACCAAGTGCACAACAGTCGGGATCTGGAAGTTGATATGGTGAAACAAATACACCAAAAATCTGAGGTATAACTCTTGTTGCTTGTTCCTTAGTTATCCTTACTAGGCCAGCCCCCAAGTCTATTACTTATGATGAAATATGGTATAGACTTGTCATCAGCTTAATAATCACTGTAAGAAAACCGGCTTATCCGGTAGCACCCAAGGGCCGGCTTAGACAGCATAGTTGAACCGGTCTTCACCGTATTTTAACCAAGTACTTGAACAGCAATATGCATTAGCCCCCAAGTGCCAAGTATCTTTGCTTGCAAAGTGCTTGGGACTTTATCTCCATGAACCGCCACTGTAATTAGGGCTCTTTAGCATACATTAGCCCCCAAGTGCCAAGTATCTTTGCTTGCAAAGTGCTTGGGACTTAATGTTGCATTATGATAATCCTAACTGTAACTCGGAATTTATATAGGCCACCATTAAGCAATTTGAATCGGAGATCTCCGACTTGAAGAATCCCCTGAAAACTCAAGAAATTGAAACCCAAAAGGCAAATTCCAAGTTTGAAGTCAGTATATCTGCACAAGAGAAATTGAAAAAGAAGTTTGAGGCAGAAAGAAAGGCCTTGGCGGATGAAAAGACCGCTTTACTCAACCGGGCTGAACAAGCGGAGGGCACTCTTGCAGAAACAACCGCCGAGCTATCCGGCTTAAAACGCCATATATCTCAGATGGTCTCAGTAATCTTTGGTAAGTTATTCTGTAAGTGTTAGCTAGCTTGAATCTTTTTCAACAAACATCTCAATTGTCCTCAGCTCACCTGACCTTGTAATGCAGGCTCCAGGAGTGCCAATCTCAACCAGAACATGCTGACAAAACTGAAGGCCGTTTATACCCTGGTGGAACAACTCTACACCGGGTCACAACGTGCCTTAGCCGTCGTGGCTCTGTCAAATGAAGTTCCCACTCATCTGGCGGATGTGCTAAGGCGGCTTGCCATGCTACCTCAACGATTCCAGGAATTGAGACGAGCTTCTGCGAGAGCCGGAGCCATAGCTGCTTTAAGCCGGGCCAAGGCGTGGCTACCGGAGCTAGACCCGGCCGACATCACCCTTGGGTATCCCAGTTTGAAGGAGGACGGCACCCCATTTGACCAGAAGGATTTCGCCGCTTGCGTGAAGGACGTACGTCCTGTGGCCACTCTGATCAGTAATGATACGGATCTTAGCAAATACCAACCGGGTTATGACGCCGATAATCAGAGAATTCCAACACCACATTATGAGGCAATCAGTCTGATCCCTCCCCCTCGTAAGCATACTTTTGCCCCTGAAGTTGATCCGGCCGGGTTAATTGATGATGAAGCTGAATATGAAGCCTTGAGTGGCATTGACTGGAAATCATCAACTTTCCAGGACAGGGAAACAGCCGGAGGAGTGGAAAGGGATGAACCGGAAGCGTCAGCCCAACAACACCTTTGATTCCTCAGGCGGCTCATATTTATGTCTTGATAAAAAACAATGCTTCACTATTTGGACTCGGGGAGTCATGTAATAGAGTAGGAAAACACTTATTTTTGTCGTGCCATCGCGCACCTGTGTGGCGCTCAACACTGTTTAAGCCGCCATCTTATATTCCCCTGTTTTATGCTGATCCTCTTCTTCCTTATGTTTAAAGGGCTGCCTTTAACTATCCTGCATAGAGAACAAATTACAAGTCCCTTGGTGGCTTACCGCATAGAGGTTCATATATTTTACATATAACCCGGAGTCAAAATCATAAAAAGCCGGTTCTCAATTATATCTTTGAGACAACCACAACAACATACCTGTGACCCTTCGATTATACTTCCGGTTTATGTGACCCGAACAATGAGGGTGAGAACCCAACTCTGTAATACGATGTCTATTATATGCGATCATCTTTATTGATCAAGGTTAAGCCGGTGGAATAGGAACCACCCTTGAACACTTTAGACATGATCAAAAGAACTTCAAATGGAATCCAAAAATTGTTTACAAGAAAAGACTTCAAAAAACTTGGTGGCTTCTGATTCGAATACGACCAGAAAACCATCCCAAAGGGGTTAAGCTAAGATTCGAATACGATCATATAGCCCCCAATGGCTTTGGCGTTGCCGATCAAGAGGGTACCGACAGCTATGTTCTCTTTGGTTCGAATACGACCTATGTTTGAACAGGAAGCCCCCAAATGACTTTGAGAGTTGTTTAACGACGCTGATTCGAATATGATCCACGTCGGTTCTCAAAGGGGGTTGAGCTATGGTTCAAATATGACCAAGAAACTCCCCAATGAGCTCGGCAGTGTGCCGATCAAAAGGGTATCGACAGCTATGTTCTCTTTGGTTCGAATACGACCTATGTTTGAACAGGAAGCCCCCTAGTGATCATAATTTTAGCGGCTAGATTCTAATACGATCGTAAGCCGGATCAGCCCCCAAGTGACCATGTGAGATCATAATGAAAATAACAATGACACATTTACCTTTGAGGGGGAAAAGGACAGAGGTCCTGCTTTATTATTTATCATAATATATACATTGTCACGGAAGTATGTACATTATGAGAGCCGGTGGCTCAAGTGTAATAAGGCCGAAGCTGAGCTATATTCCACGGCCGGCGGGTCTCCTCCTCCGACTTACGTGAATCTTTGTGCTCTCGAACATCGATGAAGTAGTATGACCCGTTGTGCAAGTTCTTGCTGACCACAAAGGGCCCTTCCCAAGGTGGGGATAACTTGTGTGCATCTGTTTGATCCTGGATGAGCCGGAGCACCAAGTCACCTTCCTGAAAGGTTCTGGACTTAACCCGACGGCTGTGATAGCGGTGCAGGTCTTGTTGGTAAATCGCCGAGTGAGCTGCTGCTATATCAAGCTGTTCATCCAACAAGTCAAGAGCATCCTGACGCGCTTGTTCATTGTCCGTCTCAACATAAGCCGCCACACGAGGCGAGTCATGACGGATGTCGCTAGGTAGAACCGCCTCGGCTCCGTAAACCATGAAGAAAGGCGTATAACCGTAGACCTATTAGGAGTAGTATTGATGCTCCATATCACAGAGGGTAACTCCTCCACCCAACAACCCGGCGTCTGCTGCAAAGGAACCAAAAGCCGGGGCTTGATGCCTTTCAAGATTTCCTGATTGGCTCTCTCAGCTTGACCATTGGATTGGGGGTGAGCCACTGATGAAACATCAAGTCGAATATGCTCTCGTTGAAAAAATTCTTCCATGGCGCCTTTAGACAGATTGGTACCATTGTCAGTTATAATGTTGTGTGGAAAACCAAAGCGAAATATCACCTTTTTCATGAACTGAACCGCCGTGGCTGCATCACACTTACTAACTGGCTCTGCCTCAACCCACTTTGTGAAGTTGTCAACCGCCACCAAGAGGTGGGTCTTCTTATCCTTGGACCTTTTGAAAGGTCCAACCATATCAAGCCCCCAGACTGCAAACGGCCAAGTGATTGGAATCATCCTCAACTCTTGAGCCGGCACGTGAGCACGTCTTGAGAACTTCTGACAACCGTCACATTTACTGACTAAGTCCTCTGCATCAGCATGAGCCGTCAGCCAATAAAAACCGTGACGAAAAGCTTTGACCACAAGGGATTTTGAGCCGGCATGATGGCCACAATCCCCCTCGTGAATCTCTCATAAAATTTCTTGCCCTTCCTCAGGGGAAACACAACGCTGAAAAGCCCCAGTGACACTGCGATGATGCAACTCGCCATTGGCAATTATCATTGACTTAGACCGCCGGGTTATTTGTCTGGCCAAAATTTCATCCTCAGGCAATTCTCCCCGGGTCATGTAAGACAAGTATGGCACTGTCCAATCTGGGATAACATGAAGAGCCGCCACCAACTGTGCTTCAGGGTCCGGAACAGCCAAGTCTTCCTCTGTAGGTAACTTGACAGAAGGGTTATGCAGAATATCCAAGAAAGTATTAGGCGGCACCGGCTTTCGCTGAGAGCCCAGCCGGCTTAAGGCATCAGCCGCCTCATTCTTTCTGCGGTCAATGTGCTCTACTTGGTAACCCTGAAAATGTCCGGCAATGGCATCAACTTCACGGCGATAAGCCGCCATGAGGGGGTCCTTGGAATGCCACTTGCCTGATACTTGTTGGGCCACCAAATCTGAGTCGCCAAAGCACCTTACCCGGCTTAAGCTCATCTCCTTAGCCATCCGAAGACCATGGAGCAAGGCCTCGTACTCAGCTGCATTGTTAGTACAGGGAAACATCAACCGTAGTACATAACAAAATTTGTCACCTCGAGGGGAAGCTAACACAACTCCAGCCCCCGAGCCCTCCAATTGCCTGGACCCGTCGAAGTGAATAGTCCAGTATGTGTTATCCGGTTTCTCTTCAGGCATTTGCAGCTCTGTCCAATCGTTGATGAAATCTACCAATGCTTGTGATTTGATAGCCGTGCGTGGCACATACTTTAGACCATGAGGCCCAAGTTCATTGGCCCACTTAGCGACTCTTCCTGTGGCTTCTCTGTTTTGGATGATATCTCCTAAAGGAGCAGAACTAACCACAGTGATGGGGTGGCCCTGGAAATATTGCTTAAGCTTCCGGCTTGCCATGAATACCCCATAAACAAGCTTCTGCCAATGTGGATACCGTTGCTTGGACTCAATAAGTACTTCGCTGACGTAGTAAACCGGCCGCTGAACCGGATGTTCCTTACCCGCCTCCTTGCGCTCCACCATGATGGCCACACTAACGGCTCGTGTGTTAGCGGCTACATACAATAATAAGGGCTCCTTATCAACAGGAGCAGCAAGAATTGGTGGTTCAGCTAACTGTCTTTTCAAATCCTCAAAGGCGGTGTTGGCAGCATCACTCCAGACAAAGTCATCTATTTTCTTCATCATCTGATACAGCGGTATGGCCTTTTCACCCAACCGGCTTATAAATCGACTTAAAGCAGCGATCCGACCCGCCAGACGCTGGACGTCATTTATACACGCCGGCTTAGCCAGAGAGGCGATTGCCTTGATCTTCTCCGGGTTAGCTTCAATGCCTCTATGAGAAACTAGAAAACCCAAGAGCTTGCCTCCAGGAACACCAAAAACACACTTGGCCAGGTTAAGCATCATCTTGTAGACCCGGAGATTACCAAAGGCCTCCCTCAGATCGTCTATCAAGGTCTCCTTCTCTCTGGATTTTACCACAATATCATCCACATAGGCATGAACGTTGCGCCCAATCTGATTATGAAGACAATTATGTACGCACCGCTGGTAAGTCGCCTGGGCGCTCTTGAGCCCAAAAGGCATAGACACATAACAGAAGGCTCCAAAAGGGGTAATGAACGCCGTCTTCTCTTGGTCCTTAACTGCCATTTTGATCTGATGGTATCTAGAGTAAGCATCCAAAAAACTCAAACGCTCACAACCCGCCGTAGCATCAATAATTTGATCAATACGGGGGAGAGCAAAAGGATCAGCCGGACAAGCCTTGTTTAAATCTGTATAATCCACACACATACGCCAGGTGCCGTTCTTCTTGAGCACGAGCACCGGGTTAGCTAGCCATTCTGGATGAAAGACTTCAACGATGAACCCGGCCGCCAAGAGCCGGGCTACTTCCTCACCAATGGCTTTCCGCCTCTCCTCATTAAACCGCCGGAGAAATTGCTTGATTGGCTTAAATTTTGGATCAATATTAAGAGTGTGCTCAGCGAGTTCTCTCGGTACACCCGGCATGTCAGAAGGTTTCCATGCAAAGATATCCCGGTTCTCACGGATGAACTCGATGAGCGCGCTTTCCTATTGAGGATCCAGATTGGCACTGATGCTGAACTGCTTAGATGAGTCGCCTGGTACAAAGTCAATAAGCTTAGTCTCATCGGCCGACTTAAATTTCATTACTGGCTCATGCTCCGTGGTCGGCTTTTTCAAAGACGTCATATCTGCCGGGTCAACATTATCCTTGTAGAACTTTAATACCTCTGTCGCACAAACAGATTCAGCGTAAGCAGCGTCACCTTCCTCGCACTCCAAGGCTATCGGCTGCCATGCACCGTAATGGTCCCATTGTGACCCGGCATCTTGAGCTGCAAATATACGTAACACGGCCGTGCCATGAACTTGGCGTAAGCCGGCCGCCCAAATAAGCATGGTACGGGCTTCTGATTTTGACCACCTCAAAAGTCAGTTTTTCCGCCCTGTAGTTGTACTCATCTCCAAAGGCTACTTCCAGCTCGATCTTACCAACTGGATACGCCGACTTACCGGGCACCACACCATGGAAAACAGTATTGGACTGGTTGAGGCTTTTATCAGTTAATCCCATACGACGGAAGGTCTCATAATAGAGGATGTTGATGCTACTACCTCCGTCCATGAGTACCTTAGTGAATTTATACCCACCAACTTGAGGAGCCACCACCAAGGCCATGTGACCCGGATTATCAACCCGGGGAGGGTGATCTTCCCTACTCCATACAATCGGCTGCTCAGACCATCGCAAGTAACGTGGAACTGCCGGCTCAACAGCGTTCACAGCCCTCTTATGAAGCTTCTGGTCTCGCTTGCACAAACTGGTAGTAAACACATGATACTGTCCACTGTTGAGCTGCTTTGGATGGGTTTGGTATCCCCCCTGCAGCTGCTGCTGATTACCCTGGCCAGATTGCTGGTTAAAACCACCTTGATTACCTTGAGAATTCTGAAAATTGGAATTTGAACCGCCGCACGGGCCATGAAAGCCGCCGCCACCTGAGCCGCCGCCCTGCCCATTGTTACCGTTGAACATGTTGGAATTCCTGAAAGCTTTCATGATCGCGCAGTCTTTCCATAGATGAGTGGCCGGCTTCTCCGTAGAGCCATGCCTTGGGCAGGGCTCATTTAACAACTACTCAAGCGTCGGGCCTGACCCGCCAGATCGGGGAGGCGGTCTCCCCTTACGTCGGTGATTGTTACCCTGCGTGTTGGTGTTGGCCACAAATTCCGTACCATCATCAGCCTTACGCTTATTACCTCCTTGACTCGCCGGGTTATGCTGAGGGCCCTTGTCGTTGCCATTCTTCTTTCCCTTCCCTGTCTTTTCCTCATCGGACGCGGGATCCTTGGTACTATCAGAGTCGGCGTACTTGACCAGAGCCGCCATCAGCGTACCCATATCGTTGCAATCGCGCTTGAGCCGCCCAAGCTTCATCTTCAGGGGCGCAAAACGACAATTTTGCTCCAACATTAAGACCGCAGAGCCGGCATCCATCTTATCAGACGAATGTATTATTTCCTTGACCCGGCCTACCCAATGGGTTGTAGACTCGCCTTCTTGCTGCTTGCAGTTAGTCAAATCCACAATTGACATAGATTGCCTACATGTATCTTTGAAGTTTTGGATGAACCGGGCTTTCAGCTCTGCCCATGACCCGATGGAATTAGGTGGCAGTCCCTTCAACCAAGTGCGGGCAGTCCCATCCAACATTATAGTGAAGTATTTGGCCATCGCCGCTTCGCTGACCTCCAGCAACTCCATAGCCATCTCGTAGCTTTCAATCCATGCTCCGGGCTGTAAATCAGCCGTGTAATTAGGTACCTTCCTAGGTCCTTTGAAATCTTTGGGCAGACGTTCGTTACGGAGAGCCGGCACCAGACAAGGGACACCTCCGGTCCTCGTAGCTATGCCTGCCTCGATAGAAGCCGTCGGATAAACCGGGAAGGGCTGGTAAGCTGTCAGCTGAGCCGCCTGCTCCGCCTCTTGACGTGCTCTGTCTTGGTCTACCGCGTTAAAGGCTCCATTATGCGCCGGGCCATGGCCAGCTGGCAAGTCACGGCACCGGACGTTGCTTGAGCCGGCCGCTGAAACCATGTGTCTGCTATAACTTGGGCTCCGGCTTGGACGAGGGGTTGAATGAATCCTGTCCCGGCTATATGAATATGCCTCCTATTGTGCCAAAGCCGTCTGAAGAAGTTCTCTGACGCTGCGGGTTTCGACCGCCGTTGGAGAGTCACCCTCGACTGGGAGAGCCACCAGTCGCGCCGCTGCAGCGATCATGTTTTCCAACGGATTAGAATACTGACCCGGTGGTATTGGCACGTATTGAGGTGGGGCAGTATTCACACGGGGAGGCCCCATCACTTGCGGCTGAACCGGCGTTCCAGCCCCGGGTGCCGTGATTTCTGGCGGGTTACTAGGCCCTGCGCCGGGCGTGTTGAAGAGGTTTCGAGGATCATAAACCGGAGGGAGCTGAGATTGAGCCTTCTGATGCCTCCTTCTCATGACCTCATTGGATGCGTTCTGATCCATCGTCAGCCGAAAAGACTGCGCCTGAATCAGCTCAGTCTGGGCGTCCAGAGCCGCCCGTTCTGCAGCCATCCTGATTCCTTCCGCTGCCAGATCTTCCTTGGCTCGTGCTATATCCAGCTTTAACTGTGCCACCTCTGCATCATATTGAGCTTGATCCGCTGGGACGACTGTGGCGGTTAACAGGGCAGTCATCTTATCCGTGAGATCCATCAGCACCTGAGCCGGCGAGTGCACAGGGCCTCCTGCCCCAGCGGCGGAGTTTTGAACAGGTTGCGTGCCGGCCATGAAGATTCCAACCCGGCTTGGCAGCTCAAAAGGATCCGGAATACTGTCGCCATCGGAACAACCCCCGAGCCTGCCGTCTCGAAGTTGATACAACGAGTCCGTCTCACCTGTGGATGATTCATCATCAGAGCTGATGGCCGTCTCATCGCTAGATCTAGATCCTTCAGAGAGTCCTCCGTGGATGCATCACACGAAAGCACGCTTCAAGGCGGGCAGAGTCCGGGCGGGTCTCGCACGCTGAACCGTCTCGATGAGGTCGGTGCAGATGTCCGGCTCAGGGACCGGCTCGCCGATCTTGCCAATGAAAACGTGGACTCCGCCGAAGGGGACCCGGTACCCGTACTCGATTGAGCCGGCGTCAGGGCCCCAGCCTGCGTCGTCAATGTAGAGCTTGCCGCGACGACTCTTGGTCATCCGGCCCACAGCGTATCCCTTGAGCCCTTCGAAGCTGCCCTTCAAGAACTCAAATCCACCGTGCGCTGGCCCCACGGTGGGCGCCAACTGTCGTGGAATAGTCACGGCAGATGCCCTTGTGAAAGGACTTAGTCGTGGAGCCATCGCAACTAGGAAGCTTAAAGGGGTTAAAGCGGGACAAAGGACACGAGGGTTATACTGGTTCGGCCCCTTACGGTGAAGGTAAAAGCCTACTCTAGTTGAGGTGGAATTACTAGGGTTTCGATGACCAGGGAGCGAATCCTCTATGCCTGGCTACCGATTTGATGTTACCTCTCTTAAGCCACCGGCGGGTCATCCCCTTATATACACAGGTTGACGCCCCGCGGCCTACAGAGTCCCAGCCGACTTATAAACAGTATCCGGCTCGGTAACTAGTTAATCTTGCCTTACAACACAAGTCATGTCATTACGGCGGTTTATCACTACGGGCCTTAAGTCGCCTACGGGCTTTAGGCCCTTTATTGAACCGCCATCTTCAAGCTTGATATTGGGCTTCATATAATGAATTGTTATAGCGTAACCCGGCCCCTCCTGGGCGGGTTACACCAGTAGTTATATCCCCAACACCATCCATTCCTTTGGGGTCCATGGCTACGAAATCATTGTCCTTATCATCCATGCCTTTGCCTTCGTTGCCTCTATGACCCATGTCCTTGTCATCCTTGCCTGTATCACCCAAGTATTTGCCATCGTTGCCTTTATCATCCATGTCGTTATGCTGCCAGCGAAAACAGATAGTCAATGTTACGGATGGATAGCATACGTTACCGAAATTATGCACTATTCTCCTTAAATAATTGATTTAATTTTTCATATCGGATTCATGTACCTAACTCAGTCCTTCAAAAGCTGTAAGTAAATATGCCTTGACTAAATCCAGAAATTTGTAATTGATTGTACTAGCTCTAACTGATGATCTCCTAACTAAATCCAAAGTCCACGAGTCCTTCAAATGCCTTGATAGATCCACCCTGATAGATCAATTATCTCCAAACTCCATTCAAAATTATCTCCTAACTAAATCCAAATTATCTCCTAACAAAATCCAAAAGTATCTCCTAACTAAATCCAACTTATCTCCTAACTAAATCCAAAATAAGTCCAAACTCCATACAAAATAATTATCTCCTAACTAAATCCAAAATATCTCGAAACTCAATTCAAAAGTATCTCCTAACTAAATCCAAAATAACTTTCTTTGAATCCAAATCTGCTGACAACTTTCTTATGCCACATAACCCTAACTAAGTCCTTCAATATGTCCTAGCTACATCCGACTTACACTTCCTTTCAATCGTAATCTCGTCACGACTTTCTGAAAACATAAACCCTAATCCTCACATGACATATCCTAAACCCTAACCAAATCCGATCGAAATCTAGTCACAACTTTTTGAAACGATAAACCCTAAACCTCACATGACATATCCTAAACCCGAATCAAATCCGACCCCTATTGGTGCTATATGCAGAAGGGACCAGAAAAGATTTGAGATGGCTAGGCACTTACAGCGAAGATCCGACGTGAAAAAGTTTATGGACGTCGATGAGGATGATGTGGCCTCTCGGGTAGGGGAAGGTGGCGTCCGCTCGGGGAAGGAGTGGATTAGTGGCTCGTCGGAAGATCTGGCGCCGCGACCCGAGTGGGGTGACTTGCGATGGAGGGGGGAGTAGGAGCAGGAGGGGTAGACACGGCGGGTGCGATCGGCGGTGATCGAGGGCGCCGGAGGCGATCGAGGGGGCCCGAGGTTAGGGCTCGAGAGGAGGAGAGAGAACGAACCGCTCGAACCGAAATTCAAAAGAGTACGCACGATGATGGGACCTCTATAATGAAGTGCTTTATTAATGCAATTAATTTAATTAAAAAATTTAGGACGAGAATACCCCTGGACCTAATTGGGCCGATTAAAGGTAAAAAAAAATTTAGGTCGAAAATAACCTTGGGCTCAAAAACTCCCAGTTATTGTTATCCGTTAGATCGCCCATATAATACACGTGCTCTAGTGTATTATAATGCACCGTAAAATTTCCGAATTTATATTTAAAAATATCAACACCTACAATACTAAATTTCATAATGAAACTAGTAACAATATTGATTTGGTGATGTGAATGTTGATATTTTTTTCTATAAGTTTGGTCAAAATAGAGATACTTTGACTTCGGACAAAACTTATATGCGGACTAAAATTGGCCCGAGGAAGTATATTTTCCAAATTATACCAAATCTGTGCATCCCGACTAGTTCAACATAAAATTAACTATGTTAGGCCTTGAGAAAAATAGTATCATGTCTGCCTAAAAGATTCCGCGGATAGGTCATAGCGGTGGCAGAAAAGATAGACATTGTTTATTTAGACTCTCTCAGGTTTAATTTCTTATTTCATAGTGTGAGATGTTTTTTGTTTTAAATGTAAGTGCAGAGCGTGCTTTTTGTGATGAAGAAGTCAACAACACAAGTGAAATCTAGCTCCCAAAGTTACACAATGTGTCGGATCCAGATGAAAAAAGGGAATTCTATCAACCAAAATGGGAAATATCAAGAGACGGTGCCAAAAAGGGGAATTATGGTGTCAAAACTCGGAGCGGAGGGAAATGCCAATGTGGGACACTATATCAGATATAAGACTATTTAAAGTGGAGTTACTAAGAGAACCAAAGTGTTGCCGTCGTCGAAGAGATGAGGAAGACATCACCACAAACAAAAATGAATTAATAAAGAATTGGCGGATTCCAGCCCCTCTCAACCCTTCTTCGACCGAGCACATCGACGGAGGAGGAGGAGAAGGAAAAGAGAAGAGAGGATACCTTGGAAAGGCTGGAAAGGGCACATGAGCACATAGCCGTGAGGAGAGAAATAGGAGCCTGAGCACGCGCGTTTTTGAAGTAGAACATTATATTTTTACGTTAAAAGTGGTCATTGGCGCGTCTAATTTTTTTCTTTGTCATGTATAGGAAATACACCCATGGTGTGTTCTGTGTGTGGCGGCAAGAGGGTGAGGCATGCATTGTGTGTATTGTACTCAGGTACAAAAGGCTTAGAAAGATGTTTAGTGGGTTTAACTCAAGAAGATGTTCACATGCCAAATACTCCCTTCTTAAACTAATATAAAACCTTTTAGATCACTAAAATACATCTTTCACCATAAAAGTGATGTATTTTACTTTTTTAAGGGCAGTAATCCTACACTCATCGGGAAACAACAGATGTCTTAGGCTAGTCATAGTGGGAGTAACTTAGATAGTAACATAACACACTTCAAGGAAATTTTGCTTATGTGACATGTAGTTAATGAGGAGAGAGGTGTTTAGAGCTATAACATAACGCTTCCCAAGAAAGAATGAGTCTACAAACTAATAAATGAAGACATCTATGACACTACAACTATGTTATTTTTGCACTATAGAGATACACTAGTATAAGTTACTCCTCACTATGACCAGCCTTACGGATGACCTCCCCCCCCCCCCCCCCCCCCCCCTCCTGCTCTGAACTTCAAGAGGATGGGGCCCTTCCACCCCCTAATCGCAAATCAAATTATGTCACCTGTGCCCGTCCGTGAAAACTGTAAAAATCTGTCCGTGAGTCTACCAGCACTCTTTTAAGCGTGTTCTTGTGAAGGGTTTGTGCTATACTGTGAGAGGATCTGTGCTATTTAATTTTATGTGCCTTTTTATTATTTCTCACAGTGTATTTTCATAGATTTTCCAAGTTTATGCAGAGCAAAGCAACAAAAGAAAGAAGTATAAAAAGCTAGGCTAGGCTAATACTAGTATATGTGACATTTGACCTTGTCGGGGAAAAAAAGGTGAGGCAAACCCCCTAAAAATCCTCTGGAAATACACGCACCACAAACTCAGGAATATCTCGGCGCTCGTCTGAGCTGGGAAACACGCACGTCGATCGACGCGGCTGATCCGAGCCAACGGGCGACGGCTCCGCTCCCCGCCCGGCGTGACACGTCGGGCGATCGATCGATCGATCACGTCCCGCGCACGCCAGCGGGCCAGCTAGCTCCCACGACGGCGGGGCAAAGATCTCGCACGATCCATGGCCGGGGCCGGGCCTCCACCGAAAGGCGGAGGTGTTCCGCGCGCGAACCGACCCCTGGCGCGCGCTCCCGGGCACTCCATCCATCCATCTGCGGAGGAGCGCGACGTGTTGACCCCGTCCGGCCGCGCGAGCCCCTGTGGTCGGGGGCACGAGCCTGGGTGGTTGCGGGGAATGTGAGGATAGATAGCCGGACGGCGACCGGGGCGCTTTTCAGCGCGTGCACCTGGCAGGCTGCCAATCGACGGCGCTGGATTCTGTCGAGCGGGATGGGAATGTTCCGGATCGGAGTGTTGGTAGGGGCGAGGGCGACGCGGGCGTCGTTGTGCGATGAATGGTGCGTTGATGTTGCGTTTTAAACCATGGTGGTTGCATGGTCAGATCGCGTGGGGTCGGGAAGTAAACGCACGGCACGGAAATGGTGGATGATTAGGGTGATGAGTACGGATCCCTGTGGCCTGGTCAAACGGGTTGAGTGTATACGATTACGAACACAGCAGCGGCAGCAGCGTGATGTCAGAAACAAACAAGCCGGGGAGGTGGCAACACCGAACAGCGGGTTATTCTGTTTAACCAAATCGTACGGTGCCCGCACTCCTCGCTCACACCAAGCACGCGGTGGGGGTTTTCGGATGCGCCGCAGGGTTCCGAGGAGGAAGCGGAGAACTTGTGTCCCGGGTCAGCGTCACGTAAGAACTGCCGCTGTTTTCTCGTCCCTGGTGGCTTGGTACTCTTCTTTTTTTTGCGATTTTTTTTTTCAATCTATTCATCTTCAATCATGGCAACATAACGAATACCAGAAATAAAAATTAATTCCAGATCCGTAGACCACCTAGCGACGACTACAAGCACTGAAGCGAGCCGAAAACGCGCCGCCGTCATCACCCGTCCATCGCCGGAGTCGGGCACAACCTGTTGTAGTAGACAGTCAGAAAGTCGCCGTGCTAAGGCCCCATAGGACGAGCGCACCAGAACAGCCGCCGCCGATGAAGAATAACGTAGGCTGGAAGGATTCAACCCAAAGACACACGAATGTAGACGAACAACGACAAGATCCGAGCAAATCCACCAAAGATAAACACAACTTCACACGCCCACCAACGATGCTAGACGCATGGCCGGGACGGGGGCTAGGCGGGGAGACCTTTATTCCATCTTCAGGGAGCCGCCGCCGTCTCACCTTCCTGAGCAGGACACAAACCCTAACAAGACAGGAAAAAACAACTAAAAACGGAGCCCTCCCACCGGCCCTTTCCAAGATCCACCACGCCTCCATGGCCCTAGGGCCACCGGAGAGGAGGCGGACCTAAGGTGGCGCCAGCGAGAGGCAGGAACCCTATCTATCTTTCTTGGAGGAGGAGGAGCAACTTTTTTGTCGGCTTGGTACTCTTCAACTGGTCAAGTGGCAGACCTGGAGGAGGGAGAGAATATAAGAATTGTCCTCTGTAGTAGCTCGGTCAAATAACGGCTCTGCTTCTTTCTTTCTTTTTTGAGGGGTGATAACGGCTTTGCTTGTTGAAGTTTTTTTTTTGAAACAAAAGCAAAAGATTTGCCTTATTCATTAATTAAGGAAAAAAGAGTTTAAAGTACATCACAATGGCTCCACATCATAGCCCAACAGGGATAGAACATATATCACGGATTACTCTCGTGGCATGACGTTGCTCAGGTGTCTAGCTCCCGCCGTGATCCAAAGGCCTTGTCTTGTATGAGCTTGAGAATGTAGAAAGTGGGTGTGGACTTCTTTCTAAAGACTCGAGCATTTCTTTCGTTCCAAATAACCCAAGACATATGCATCGTTAGGGATGCCATGGCTTTCCGGTTTGCAGTGTTGGCTTTCGGCATATTGGTCCACCAAATCTTCGTATTGTGCTCTGCTTGTTGAAGGTAAATAACATGTAATGCGTGTGGAGCCATGAACACCATGCTGCGAAAAGTACTACTTCAGGTGGGTCGGGCCATCCGCTTTCGATTGCCACAGGATATACGAGCCTCCCAGGTAGCGAGTGAGCGAGCACATGTAAAAAGTATGGTTTTGGAAGAAAAAAAATCATAAATTCAAAAAATGTTCAGAATTTGCAAAAAAAAAATCGCAAATAAGAAAGATATTCACAATTTTAAAATCTTCATGAATGTAAAAATATTCGTGAATTTTAAAAACGTTCAAAAATGATTCGCGAGTCTTGATTTTTTCATGAATTTGGAAAATCTTCACAACTTAAAAAGCTCATGAAATTCACAAATTGTTTGTGAATTCAAAAATTTCACGAATTTGAAAGATGTTTATGATTGCAAAAAAGGCATGAATTTGAAAAATGTTCATGAAAGTGTGTGTGACTTTAAAAAAAATACGTGATCTTTTTTCATGAATTAAATAAATGTTCATGAAATTCAGAAATTGTTTATGAATTCTAAAATGTTCATGAATTTAAAAATACATGTCATTGTAGAAAACATTAAAAAAATTAAAACATTCGATAGTTTGAAGAAAAGATGGTGAATTCAAACAATGGTTTCGCAATTCAAAAACATAATGTCGAAATTAGAAAATATACATGAATTTAGAAAATTCATGAATTTAAATAATGTTCATGAATTGAAATAAAAGTGGAAATTCAAAAAAGCCTCTGAAATTAAAAAAAGCATTTGAAAAATAAAACTAAATAGAAAAATAACAACATAGAAAAGAAAAAGGAAAATAGGAAATAATGAATAGGCAACAAAAACGGAAAGAAAACTGGAAAACCCGATTAGAAACAGAACAACGAAATACGAGAAGAAAAAACAGCAAAAAAACATATCGAAGGTTATCTAAACCGTATGGAACCTTCCTGGAACTGTTCCGTGCAAAATCGCTATGAATGCCTTAAATTGGTCGGCCCACCTTCCTTTGCTAGCGAGTGATCACATGATATGTATCGCTATAAATGATAGATATCATTAGCGCGAAATAGGCCAAGGCAAGAAATTGATCTAGTAGGCCTATGATAGTTCAAATCCAATCCAGAGGCCACTCGTGTGGAGGCGCTCCATGAAGCCCACTCTGCTGGACCGTTAGCGTGACACTAGTGCAGAAAACCCTAGTGCTAGTGTTGCAAAAAAGGCCTTGCTGGCGTGGGAGCCCAACGCCACCAATATAGCGCTAGTGCTAGAAAATAGTGGTGCATTGGTGTCCACCTCAGCAATATTTGTGTGCTAATGGCGTGTCACGTGGCCAACGCCAACATTAAGTATATGTTAGCCTTGACATTCCATGTTGGTGCCACGCCACCAGTTAGATTTTTTGTGTATAAAAAAATATGGAGTTGGGTAATCCATCAACTAATTTAACATACTACTTCATCAACTATCATAGAAGTTCAACAGTTAAGACTACACCAGCTTAACATAATAGAAGTTTAACAGTTAACACTACACCAACTTAACTAATTTAGGGTACTACATCAACTTAACAAACTTAAGAGCTAGGATAGTTTGGATAGTCCATCACTCATGATCAAGGATTGCCTCTGTCGAATCTTGTGCATATTGTCTTGTCCCTCTTTGAGAAAATGAGCTTTCGCCATTTTGAGCTCATTTCTCTCGGCCCTGAGGAGCTTTCCCTCCTGGATCAGCTGATCCCTCAGCTCCTTCAGCCCAAGGTTCTGATCGACGAGATCAACCTTCTCGTCAATTAGGAGATCTATCTCTTGCTGTGGCGTGGCATTCACCTCCTTCAGGGCCTTGATGGCTCTTTCACGAGAATCCATAAGCCGACGGTTGATCGTGTCCACATCATAGACCTTTTCTTCAACGAGTGTTGGAATCAGTATGTATCCCTACCAAGTCCAATGTTTGAAATCGTTAGATATGCAAGTGTTTGCAATCATCATGAATCGTTAGATATCCATGTGTTTGCAATGATCATGGATGTGTTTCGAATCTTACTCGATTGCTACTTGCGTCGGCTTCGTCGGCATACACCGAGAAGTTACAATAACACCAGTAGTGATTGTTGAATGAATTCATCGGCGCAAACTACAAAATAATAACAAGTCAGTGTCAAAATAATAAGTAGAGAGTATGAACCAGAACTAGAGTAACTAGGTCATGGCAATGTACCGAAGACAATTTGATAGTTGACACTAGTCAATAGAAGTAGAGAGTACAAACTAGAACTAGAGTATGAACTAGAACTGGAGTAACTGGATCATGGTGTAACGAAGATAATTTCATAGTTGACACTAGTTATTAGAACCAGAGAGTATGAACTAGAACTAGTCAATGGCAAAGCTTACATTTTGGCACTGTCAAAGCTTTGGAGCTATCAAATTAAGTTGTGAACCCTAGCTAATCTCCTACAAGCTTTAGAGTTGTTAAACATTTGGAAAACGTTTGAAATCAACCAGATGATAATAGAGAAAGATAAACCCCCTCCACCCCCGCGTTGTTAGACACGTGCCCTGGGGCCCATCCACCGCTTTCCACCAGCCGCGACCTAATAACCCACAAGTATAGGGGATCGCAACAGTTTTCGAGGGTAGAGTATTCAACCCAAATTTATTGATCGACACAAGGGGAGCCAAAGAATATTCTCAAGTATTAGCAGTTGAGTTGTCAATTCAACCACACCTGAAAGACTTAATATCTACAGCAAAATATTTAGTAGCAAAGTAGTATGGAAGTAGCGGTAACAGTGGTAAAAGTAATAGTAGCAGTTTTGTAGCAATCGTAACAGTGGTAACGGAAAAGTAACTTAGCAAAGATCAATATGAAACGAGCTCGTAGGCAATGGATCAATGATGGATAATTATGTCGAATGGAATCCATCATGCAACGGTTATAACATAGGGTGACACAGAACTAGCTCCAATTCATCAATATAATGTAGGCATGTATTCCGAATATAGTCATACGTGCTTATGGAAAATAACTTGCATGGCATCTTTTGTCCTACCCTCCCGTGGCGGCAGGGTCCTAGTGGAAACTAAGGGATATTAAGGCCTCCTTTTAATAGAGTACCGAACCAAAGCATTAACACTTAGTGAATACATGAACTCCTCAAACTACGGTCATCACCGGGAAGTGACCCGACTATTGTCACTCCGAGGTTGCCGGATCATAACATGTAGTAGGTGACTATAACTTGCAAGATAGGATCAAGAATACAAATATATTCATGAAAACATAATAGGTTCAGATCTGAAATCATGGCACTCGGGCCCTAGTGACAAGCATTAAGCATCAATCTTAGAACATAGTGGATACTAGGGATCAAACCCTAACAAAACTAACTCCATTATATGGTATACCTCATCCAACCCATCACCTTCCAGCAAGCCTACGATGGGATTACTCACGCACGGTGGTGAGCATCATGAAATTGGTGATGGAGGATGGTTCATGATGACGATGGCGACGATTTCCCCTCTCCGGAGCCCAAAACGGACTCCAGATCTGCCTTCCCGGGGAAGAACAGGGCTTGGCGGCAGCTCTGTATCGTAAAACGCGATGAATCCTTCTCTCTGATTTTTTTCTCCCCAAACGTGAATATATGGAGTTGGAGTTGAGGTCGGTGGAGGTCCATGGGGGCCACAAGGACAGAGGGCGCGCCCCCACCCTTGTGGACAGGGTGTGGGCCCCCTTCGGTTGATTCTTTCACCAATATTTTTTATCTATTCCAAAACTGATCTCCGTGAAGTTTCAGGTCATTCCAAGAACTTTTATTTCTGCACAAAAATAACACCATGGCAATTCTGCTAAAAACAGCGTCGGTCCGGGTTAGTTCCATTCAAATCATGCAAGTTAGAGTCCAAAACAAGGGCAACAGAGTTTGGAAAAGTAGATACGATGGAGACGTATCACGACCTTATCTCTTCTTGCTCTCTCTTCGCCACACGTTATTCCCCACTCCTTCTTTTCCCTCTCCCCGTCTCTGTTCGTCAGAGATGCTCCCATGGCGACATAACAACAGCAACTCCATGGAGGCAAACCAGGAGGAGCCACGACGCACTACCTGCTGCATCTTGCCGCTTACTGAAGGGCCGTGAAGCCCCGCGCGCCACCAGCTGCGGTGCTGCAACCCCATGTAGGCGACACAACACGCAAGGGAGAGGTGGCTGCTCACCGGCGAATCCCGGTGCTTGCGATTCTCCTGCTCGCCGGCGAATCTCAGTGCTTGCGTTGTAGCTACTCATGGTGACTCCCGACACTGCAAGCCGGATGTGAGCGCCATGGTGCAGGGGGTCAATTGGCGCTATGATGCAATGCTCTTCAGCTGCTCCTGATGCGGCAAGCCGGATGGGGGCGCGGCGGGTGCAGGGTAATTGTTGCTGCGATGCAGCGCTCATTAGTGGCTGCCAGGGCTGCATTATAGCTTCGCCGGAGTTGCAGTGTGCTACCTCTTGAGCACTGCGTTGGTTTTCCCTTGAAGAGGAAAGGGTGATGCGGTAAAGTAGCGTAAGTATTTCCCTCAGTTTTTGAGAACCAAGGTATCAATCCAGTAGGAGACCACGCTCAAGTCCCACGCACCTACACAAACAAATAAGAACCTCGCAACCAACGCGATAAAGGGGTTGTCAACCCCTTCACGGTCACTTACGAGAGTGAGATCTGATAGATATGATAAGATAATATTTTTGGTACTTTTATGATAAAGAGTAAAAAGTAAAGAAAGCAAAATAAACGGCGCCAGAAATAGCTTGTTGACGGGAGATTAATATGATGGAAAATAGACCCGAGGGCCATAGGTTTCACTAGTGGCTTCTCTCAAGAGAATAAGTATTACGGTGGGTAAACGAATTACTGTTGAGCAATTGATAGAACTGAGCATAGTTATGAGAATATCTAGCTATGATCATGTATATAGGCATCACGTCCGTGACAAGTAGACCGACTCCTGCCTGCATCTACTACTATTACTCCACACATCGACCGCTATCCAGCATGCATCTAGAGTATTAAGTTCATAAGAACGGAGTAACGCTTTAAGCAAGATGACATGATGTAGAGGGATAAACTCATGCAATATGATATAAACCCCATCTCTTTATCCTCGATGGCAACAATACAATACAATACGTGTCGTTTCCCCTACTGTCACTGGGATCGAGCACCGCAAGATTGAACCCAAAGCTAAGCACTTCTCCCATTGCAAGAAAGATCAATCTAGTAGACCAAACCAAACTGATAATTCGAAGAGACTTGCAAAGATAACCAATCATACATAAAAGAATTCAGAGGAGATTCAAATATTGTTCATAGATAATCTTGATCATAAACCTATAATTCATCGGATCTCGACAAACACACCGCAAAAAAGAGTTACATCGAATAGATCTCTAAGAGAATCGAGGAGAACTTTGTATTGAGATCCAAAGAGAGAGAAGAAGCCATCTAGCTAATAACTATGGACCCGAAGGTCTGAGGTAAACTACTCACACATCATCGGAGAGGCCATGGTGTTGATGTAGAAGCCCTCCGTGATCAATGCCCCCTCCGGCGGAGCGCCGGAAAAGGCCCCAAGATGGGATCTCACGGGTACAGAGAGTTGCGGCGGTGGAAATAGGGTTTTGGCTCTGTATATGATGTTTCCAGGGTATATGAGTATATATAGACGAAAGAGGTTGGTCAGGAGAGCTACGAGGCGCCCAGGGGGGCAGGCGCGCCTCCCTGCCTCGTGGCTTCCTCGTTTGTTGCTTGACGTCCACTCCAAGTACTCTGGATCACCTTTGTTCCGAAAATCACGTTCCTGAAGGTTTCATTCCGTTTGGACTCCATTTGATATCCTTTTCCTTCGAAACACTGAAATAGGCAAAAAAAACAGCAATTTGGGCTGGGCCTCCGGTTAATAGGTTAGTCCCAAAAATAATATAATAGTTATAACAAAGCCCATTAAACATCCAAAACAGAACATATAATAGCATGGAACAATCAAAAATTATAGTTACGTTGGAGACGTATCAAGAATCCCCAAGCTTAATTCCTGCTCGTCCTCGAGTAGGTAAATGATAAAAACGGAATTTTTGATGTGGAATGCTACTTAGCATAATTTTCAATGTAATTCTCTTAATTGTGGTATGAATATTCAGATCCGAAAGATTCAAGATAAAAGTTTAATATTGACATAAAGGTAACAATACTTCAAGCATACTAACTAAGCAATTATGTCTTCTCAAAATAACATGGCCAAAGAAAGTTCATCCCTACAAAATCATATAGTTTGGTCATGCTCCATTTTCGTCACACAAGAATTCTCTCATCATGCACAACCCTGATGACAAGCCAAGCAATTGTTTCACACTTTAGTAATCTCAAACTTTTTCAACTTTCACGCAACATATGAGCGTGAGCCATGGATATAGCACTATGGGTGGAATAGAATATGATGATAGGGGTTATGTGGAGAAGACAAAAAAGGAGAAAGTCTCACATTGACGCGGCTAATCAACGGGCTAGGGAGATGCCCATCAATTGATGTCAATGCAAGGAGTAGGGATTGCCATGCAACGGATGCACTAGAGCTATAAATGTATGAAAGCTCAACAAAAGAAACTAAGTGGGTGTGCATCCAACTTGCATGCTCACGAAGACCTAGGGCACTTGAGGAAGCCCATTGTTGGAATATACAAGCCAAGTTCTATAATGAAAAATTCCCACTAATATATGAAAGTGACAAAACAAGAGACTCTCTATCATAAAGATCATGGTGCTACTTTGAAGCACAAGTGTGGAAAAAAGATAGTAGCATTGCCCTTTTTATTTTCTTTTTCTTTTTTTGGGCCTTTTTGGCCTTTTTTTGGGACAATGCTCTATGAATGATGATCATCACACTTCTATTTATTTACAACTCAATGATTACAACTCGACACTAGAACAAAGTATGACTCTATATGAATGCCTTCGGCGGCGTACCGGGATGGGCAATGAATCAAGAGTGACATGTATGAAATAATATGCATGGTGGCTTTGCCACAAATACGATGTCAACTACATGATCATGCAAGGCAATATGACAATGATGAAGCGTGTCATGATAAACGGAACGGTGGAAAGTTGCATGGCAATATATCTCGGAATGGCTATGGAAATGCCATAATAGGTAGGTATGGTGGCTGTTTTGAGGAAGATATAAGGAGGTTTATGTGTGATAGAGCGTATCGTATCACGGGGTTTTGATGCACCGGCGAAGTTTGCACCAACTCTCAAGGTGAGAAAGAACAATGCACGGTACCGAAGAGGCTAGCAATGATGGAAGGGTGAGAGTGCGTATAATCCATGGACTCAACATTAGTCATAAAGAACTCACATACTTATTGCAAAAGTCTACAAGTCATCAAAAACCAAGCACTACGCGCATGCTCCTAGGGGGATAGATTGGTAGGAAAAGACCATCGCTTGTCCCCGACCGCCACTCATAAGGAGGACAATCAAAGAACACCTCATGTTTCAAATTTGTTACACAACGTTTACCATACGTGCATGCTACGGGACTTGCAAACTTCAACACAAGCATCTCTCAAATTCACAATTACTCAACTAGCACAACTTTAATATCACTACCTCTATATATCAAAACAATCATCAAGCATCAAACTTCTCTTAGTATTCAACACACTCATAAGAAAGTTTTTACTAATCTTGGATGCCTATCATATTAGGACTAATTTCACAATTTAAGCAAATTACCATGCTGTTTTGTAGGACTCTCAAAATAATATAAGTGAAGCATGAGAGATCAATAATTTCTATAAAACAAAACCACCACCGTGCTCTAAAAGATATAAGTGAAGCACTAGAGCAAAAACTATATAGCTCAAAAGATATAAGTGAAGCACACAGAGTATTCTAATAAATTCCGAATCATGTGTGCCTCTCTCAAAAGTGTATTCAGCGAGGATGATTGTGTTAAACTAAAAAGCAAAGACTCAAGTCATACAAGACGCTCCAAGCAAAACACATATCATGTGGTGAATAAAAATATAGCATGAAGTAAAGTTACCGATGGACGAAGACGAAAGAGGGGATGCCTTCCGGGGCATCCCCAAGCTTAGGCTTTTGGTTGTCCTTGAATTTTACCTTGGGGTGCCTTGGGAATCCCCAAGCTTAGGCTCTTGCCAATCCTTGTTCCATGATCCATCAAATCTTTACCCAAAACTTGAAAACTTCACAACACAAAACTCAACAGAAAATTTCATGAGCTCCGTTAGCGAAAGAAAACAAAACACCACTTCAAGGTACTGTATTGAACTCATTCTTTATTTATGTTGGTGTTAAACCCACTGTATTCCAACTTCTCTATGGTTTATAAACTCTTTTACTAACCATAGACTCATCAAAATAAGCAAACAACACACGGAAAACAGAATCTGTCAAAAACAGAACAGTCTGTAGTAATCTGTAACTAACGCAAACTTCTGTAACTCGGAAAATTCTGATAAAATAGGAAATCCTAAATAATTTTTTTATTGATCTACTGCAATTGGAATCAGTATTTTATCACATTCTGGTGAATTTAAACAATTGTTTTCGTGAATAGAAAGTTTCTGACTTTTTCAGCAAGATCAAATAACTATCATCCAAGAAGATCCTATAGGTTTTACTTGGCACAAACACTAATTAAAACATAAAAATAAATCTAACCAGAGGCTAGATCAAATATTTATTCCTAAACAGGAGGAAAAAAGCAAAAAAACTAAAATAAAATTGGGTTGCCTCCCAACAAGCGCTATCGTTTAACGCCCTTAGGTAGGCATAAAAACAAGGATAGATCTAAGTATTGCCATAATAATGGTACGACAAGTCATGAAAACTTCTCTCATATTCTCTACGTTCAGCAGCATGTTTTCTTTGAGGCAAGCAAAAATAATCAAAAAGGCTAAATTTGATGGCACAAAAGTCCCCAAGATCAATCTCAGGAGGTATGGGTTCCTGCTTTGGCCCCTTATATTGCACAACCAATTCATCGTTACAAGCATTCTTTTGGCAAAAAGTCACAAGCCTCTATTCAAGAGAAAAACCTAACCCATTATTCTGAATGGCAAAATCACCATTAAGCTCAGAAATTCTATCAATTAGAACATCGGCTGGAACCTTTTTTCTAAGATTTTCATTATAAGCAACATGATCCAAAGATTGTAAACGCATTATGTCTTCTTGGTTAAAAAGGATAGCTTCTATGGGGGGACGACCAGCATCCACCCTATAATGCGCAAAAATTTCTTTAGCCTCTTTCATTATGAATCTAAACTCATGAGCCAAAAAGATAGTAGCGGCACGCTTAACAGAAGAGTGCTCAATATTAGAAAATTCTAGGAAAATTCTTTGTATGCAAGGATGCATATGAAGAAATTGCCTTTCAAGTTCAACTACGAGCAAAGATATCGCATCTGCAAGGCTACTAGTTCTATGAAGAATAGAGCCACCCATGATGGGCAAAGCACTGGCACAAGTAAAGAAATCTTGAATAACTCCTTTCCCAATAATATTACCACTACCAACTTGAAACTTTTTAGTATGCAAGATAGTAGGTTCCTCAAGAGGATCGTTGAAAGCATCAAAGTTTCCCATGTTATTATTATTGCTTTCATTAACGATAACCTCCCCAGATTCAGACATAATGGCAGCAACTCAAGAAACATGAGAAGAGAGAGAAAGGAAAGAGAGGGCAAATAAAACGGCACGGGTGAAGTGGGGGCGAGGAAAACGAGAGGCAAATGGCAGATAATGTAATGCGAGGGATAAGAGTTTGTGATGGGTACTTGGTATGTCTTGACTTGTGCGTAGACTCCCCAGCAACGGCACCAGAAATCCTTCTTGCTACCTCTTGAGCACTGCGTTGGTTTTCCCTTGAAGAGGAAAGGGTGATGCAGTAAAGTAGCGTAAGTATTTCCCTCAATTTTTGAGAACCAAGGTATCAATCCAGTAGAAGACCACACTCAAGTCCCACGCACCTACACAAACAAATAAGAACCTCGCAACCAACGCGATAAAGGGGTTGTCAATCCCTTCACGGTCACTTACGAGAGTGAGATCTGATAGATATGATAAGATATTTTTTTTGGTACTTTTATGATAATGAGTAAAAAGTAAAGAAAGCAAAATAAACGGCGCCAGAAATAGCTTGTTGACGGGAGATTAATATGATGGAAAATAGACTCGGGGGCCATAGGTTTCACTAGTGGCTTCTCTCAAGAGCATAAGTATTACGGTGGGTAAACGAATTACTGTCGAGCAATTGATAGAATTGAGCATAGTTATGAGAATATCTAGGTATGATCATGTATATAGGCATCACGTCCGTGACAAGTAGACCGACTCCTGCCTGCATCTACTACTATTACTCCACATATCGACCGCTATCCAGCATGCATCTAGAGTATTAAGTTCATAAGAACGGAGTAACGCTTTAAGCAAGATGACATGATGTAGAGGGATAAACTCATGCAATATGATATAAACCCCATCCTTTTATCCTCGATGGCAACAATACAATACGTGTCGTTTCCCCTACTGTCACTGGGATCGAGCACTGCAAGATTGAACCCAAAGCTAAGCACTTCTCCCATTGCAAGAAAGATCAATCTAGTAGGCCAAACCAAACTGATAATTCGAAGAGACTTGCAAAGATAACCAATCGTACATGAAAGAATTCAGAGGAGATTCAAATATTGTTCATAGATAATCTTGATCATAAACCCACAATTCATCGGATCTCGACAAACACACCGCAAAAAGTATTACATCGAATAGATCTCCAAGAGAATCGAGGAGAACTTTGTATTGAGATCCAAAGAGAGAGAAGAAGCCATCTAGCTAATAACTATGGACCTGAAGGTCTGAGGTAAACTACTCACACATCATCGGAGAGGCTATGGTGTTGATGTAGAAGCCCTCCGTGATCAATGCCCCCTCCGGCGGAGCGCCGGAAAAGGCCCCAAGATGGGATCTCACGGGTACAGAGAGTTGCGGCGGTGGAAATAGGGTTTTGGCTCCGTATATGATGTTTCCAGGGTATATGAGTATATATAGGCGAAAGAGGTCAGTCAGGAGAGTTACGAGGGGCCCACGAGGGTGGGGGCGCGCCTAGGGGGGCAGGCGCGCCTCCCTGCCTCGTGGCTTCCTTGTTTGTTGCTTGACGTCCACTCCAAGTCCTCTGGATCACGTTTGTTCCGAAAATCATGTTCCCGAAGGTTTCATTCCGTTTGGACTCCGTTTGATATCCTTTTCCTTCGAAACACTGAAATAGGCAAAAAACAGCAATTTGGGCTGGGCCTCCGGTTAATAGGTTAGTCCCAAAAATAATATAAAAGTGTATAATGAAGCCCATTAAACATCCAAAACAGAATATATAATAGCATGGAACAATAAAAAATTATAGATACGTTGGAGACGTATCACAGTGGAGCTTCGCAGGAGCCGTCGGTGTTCCGTTGGAGCTCCAGCGAGGCTGCAATGGAGCTCGACCCGAGTTGCAATGGAGCTTCACGCGAAGCCGTCGGTGCTACATTGGAGCTACGCCGTCGGAGCCGTCAGTGGTGCGTTAAAGCTCGCCGGGTCTGCAATGGAGCTCGTTGGCGCTACCGGTGCTTCGTTAGAGCTCTTCCAGGGGTGCAATGGCGCCTGCATTGAGTTGCCGTGCCGTTGCTATCATCCAACGGCCACCAGCACACTGATCGGACGTCTAGTTAGGTGGATGATTTCTGGCTGATTTGTAGCAGCCCCCTAAACATTTTGGCACTGTCAAAGCATACACCCTAGCTAATCTTTTACATTTTGGCACCATCAATCTGTCATAGCTTTTTTCAAACCATTTTTTGGCACTACCAAAGTCCATTAATTGAAACTAGCATGAACCCTTGCTAATCTCCTACATTTTGGCTTTGTCAAAGCTTTTTTCTAACCATTTTTTGGCACTATCAAAGTCTGTTAATTGAAACTAGCATGAACCCTAGCTAATCTCCTGCAGTGCCGATATTGAAGCAAACAAATCAAGAGGGAGATGCTCACTGAAGATTGGAGCCGTGCTGCGTCGTCTCCCACTTGTGTCTCGGCCGCCGTCGCTCGCCGTTGTTTCCGAAACCCTAACATTTGGGATCAAATAAAGAGACTCAAAAAATGGCCGATAATGGCAGCGAGAGGGGAAGTGTAGACGTATGGCAGCAAGGGGGAGGTCTAGAAGAATACCTGAGCATCGGAAATGCCCGGAATCACCGTCGGCGGAAGGGAGTCGAAGACGATGACGACGAGAAGGAGAGAGAGAGATGAGAGAGAGAGAGAGAGTGTGTGTGTGTGTCAAGTGGGGCGAGGGGGCTGTCCCCCCTAGGTTTTGACCCGGATGAGTTGGAAATGTTGGGCTAGGCCCAATAGGCCGACATAGGAAATATATTTAAAAGATATTTTTTATAAAAGATTTAAAAAGACTCATAATAATAGAAAGACTTAAATAATAAAAAGACTTAAATAATAAAAAGACTCATAATAATGGAAAGACTCAAAATTATAAAAGATTCAAAATAATAGAACGACTTAAAACAATAAACATACTCTAAAAAATAAAAGACTCAAAATTATTAAAAAAGACTAAAAAACAATAAAAAGACTCAAAATAATGGAAAGTCTTAAAATTGTAAAAGATTCAAAATAATAAAAGACTAAGAAAAAAAGACTCCAAATTATAAAAGATTCAAAATAAGAAAAGATTAAAAAAAATAAAAGACTCAAAAACAATTAAAAAACTCAAAATTGTTAAAGATTCAAAAAAGTAGAAAGACTTAAAAAAGTAAACAAACTCTATATAATAAAATACTCAAAATTATGAAAGACTCAAAAATAATAAAATACTAAAAATTATAAAAGTGCTCAAAGTTATAAACGATTCAGAATATAAAAGTGTCAGAAACAATAAATGACTCAAATTATAAAAGATTCAATATAATAAAAGGCTTAAAAACAATAAAGAAGGCTCAAAATAATTAAAGATTCAAAATAATGAAAAGACTCAAAAAAACTTGAAATAATATAAATCAAAATTATAAGAGATTCAAAAAATAAAAGACTAAAAAGAATCAAAAGAATCAAAATTTAAAAGATTAAAAAAACTTAAAAAACTGTAATTAGACTCAAAATAATAAAAGACTCAAAATTATAAAGATACTCAAAAATATTTCTGGCATGCTAGTAATTACGACGCCAACACTAAAATAATTAGCTAAGGTGTTGATAGAAATTCAATGCTAGCATTACCTTGTGCCTGGCCAATACAAATGGGCACACCGCGCCACCAACTTAAAGTTCAGGCTAGCCATATTTCTACTAGTGCGACATCAATGTGGGATGCTATGACACAATTAACAGAGTGTTACCACGATGCACTTAACCCGAAGTTACAATCTCTCGTGCGAACCAATCCCGAATCATCTTCTTGCGCCCCCAAATCCTTAACAATGTATATTGCTGCAAAATCCCCACGTAAGTTGGCTCCCACCATGGGGCAAACGCACATTGGAGTTGTGATCCAGCCGGCATCTTCTTCGACCATCGGTGGCGGGTTTGTGCGCGAGCAGATCATGCGATTTGGCAAGCTCGACTTCATCGATGACAACGCAGCGTGGCATCCTGCTTCTGCCATACACCCTGAAAGGGCAACGCTCTCCATGGGGTACTTGCACTTCATGGCCGATTCGATGACTTCAGACTTCTCTGCCTTTAAATCCTTAATAGTGTGTATTGTTGCAAAATCATTGTGCCAGGGAAGGGAACGAAGGTCCCAAAACTGGCTTTATAATATAAACATGATACCATTTTGCAGGCGGACCCTAGAAAAGATAAATATTACAAACACATCCTCTCAAAGTGCAAATATAACCTCAAAAGTTAAAATAAAAACACAAACGGGTCCTAGCGCTACCAGTGAACTCGTCGGAGACGCTATGGCCACCGTCTGTGGCCATGACCTTGAAAAGGGGCTCCCCAATGAAAGTTGAAGGAGGGGGCGACAGTTCCTGCCAGCAAATCCACCCGAGGCCGGCAAATCATTCTAGCCACCTATGAAGCTTGCCGGGGCCTTGTGGTAATTTGATCTGCAACCCCAGAAGCAGAGGTTGGAGCAGAGAAAGAAGATAGAAAATGAAAACCCTAAGAGCTAGCTTGATATTCCTGCAAATCACCAGATTCGCATTAGCCACACCAGGATCGGGGCACCTCTCGGGCACTACCACTGTTGCAACACGAAGAAGGGGAACGAACATCTCCTGGTCGAGCCATATCAGGCTATCCCATGAGCTTATTGGGAGGGAGATCGAGCCCTTGCTAACCTACATCGCCAACGTATACCCTGGATGAAAACAGAGGGAGGAAGAGGACCTCCGCCTGAAGGCACTAGAGCAAAGATCCAGAATGGCATAACACCAGCCTTTGCCAAGGAAAGTCCTAGCACAACTAACCTATATCTACTATGTACAAGAAGATTCCGGGCCCCTCTCTCTATCCATCTCCACTCGGCAGCATTTTCGATAGAGTCGTTGGACCGGGCTAGGGTACCTTGTGAAGCCCTCAACCAAAGGGATTAGAAAAGAATGAGGACCTCTTTGATTCGCAGGATTTTGAAAACGTAGGAATAGGAAAAGTATAGGATTGGAGTGTCATGCCCACTTGAATCCTGTAGGATTAGCAAGGAGCATTTGATGTTATGAGAAAAGCTAAGGAATTGTAAAAAGATGTCAGAGTGGATGTTAGATTTCCAATGAAATGTAGTACAAAAGATTCCATTGGAAAAATTCCTATGGGATTCAATCCTATGAATCAAAGGACAAACGTAGGAAAAATTTCAAAGGATTTCAATCCTCCAAAAATCCTATAGAATTCCCTTAAATCAAGGGAGCCCTGAGAGTTTGTATCGTCCCCTCTTGTAATCTTCTTTCCATGATTCCATGTTAACATATTGAAAGATGCCGTAACTATTGTACAATGTGTCGTTGGCGTGGTTGGTTCGCTCCCAGATATGGCCACGGCACGGAGGCCAAGCGTGCCCTGGGAGACTGATGTGGAAGGTGGCACGATGGTTGCATACAACACTGCACTCCTTATGCTTGTCATATCCGTCTCGTACTTCAGGCCAACTCCAACGCACGATCCCAAAACAGACGTCCGTTTTGTTTAGATTTTGTCTGTTTGGGGTAGGAAAACGTACACGCATGTCTGCATGCGGTCGTCCGACCATCAGAGCGCCCAACGCGGTCGACCCATCCCAAAATATGTCCGGTTGTGTCCTGCTTAGACATTTCATAGAACACTTCATGGACGGTCGCCGCTGGAGTCAACGAGGAGCACCCGCCCCGCCTGCGTCCTCCCCTCCCCGCCTGCACCCTCCAAGCAAGCTCGCGCGGACTCCCAGTTTCTTCCTCGCCCACGCCCTGCATGCATCTCCCGCGCCCGTGCCACTCGCCGCCCGGCGCGCCATGCCGCCCGCCACGCCGGGGCTGCAGGTGCCTAGGCGTTTGTGCCCTACCGCCCACACACCAGGGCGCTCGCCAGCCGCAACCGCCGCGCTCGCACAGCCGTGCCCTGCCGCCCGCCCGTGGCTTTCTGCAGCCTGCTCGCCCACACCCGCCGGCCCGCGCTCGTCCGCAGCAGCTGGCTAGCTAGCTAGCTAGCACACGCTGCCAGGGCTTGCGCGCACGCTTCGCCCTGCTGCCCGCCGCCTGTTGGGGAACGTTGCATGGGAAACAAAAATTTTCCTACGCTCACCAGGATCCAATCTAGGAGATGACCATCTACGAGAGGAGAGATTGGATCTACATACCCTTGTAGATCGCTAAGCAGAAGCGTTAAGAGTCGCGGTTGATGTAGTCAAACGTCTTCGCGATCCAATCATGATCTGTCCCGCGAACTCCCGATCCCAGTGCCGAATGGACGACACCCTGCGTTCAACACACGTATGGCTTGATGACGGCTTCACCTCATCGATCCAGCGAGCGATGGTGAAGTAGTAGCTCGAGTCCTCCGGCAGCACGACGGCGTGATGGCGGCGGCGGCGAAGAAATCTCGGCAGAGCTTCGCTAAGCACTACGGAGAAGAAGACGGATGCGAGGGAGAGGAGAGGCAACGCCGTGGCGTGGATATGTGCTCAAGGGGTGCAGTTGCCCTCTTATACCTCTCTATATATAGGGGAAGGGAGGAGGGAGTGGTGCCCCTAGGGTTTCTCCTAGGGGGGCGGCGGCCAGGGCAGGATCTCCCCTAGGGTGACATGCCCCCCAAGCCAGGAGGTGGGAAGCCCTAGGGGGCGCCCCAACCCTCCTGGTTACATGAGATGGGGTGAGGGGGGGGGGGGCGCTCAGCCCCTTAGTGGGCTGGTTTGCCCCCTTCCCTTGGCCCATGGAGCCCCCAACACTTGCCGCCCCCCTGAAACCCCTTTCGGTGACGCTGGTCATCGCCCGGTACCCCAGGAACAATTCCAGACTCCAATACCCTTCGTCCAATATATCAATCTTTACCTCCGGACCATTCCTAAGTTCCCCGTCACGTCCGGGATCTCATCCGGGACTCTGAACAACCTTCGGTAACCACCATAATGCATCAACTATACTTATATCGTCACCAAACGTTAAGTGTGTAGACCCTGCGGGTTCGAGAACTATGTGGACATGACCGAGACACCTCTACAGTCAATAACCAATAGCGGGACCTGGATGTCCATATTGGTTCCTACATATTCTATGAAGATCTTATCGGTCGAACCTCGATGTCAAGGATTCAGCTAATCCCGTATGCAGTTCCCTTTGTCTATCGGTATGTTACTTGCCCGAGATTCGATCGTCGGTATCTCCATACCTAGTTCAATCTCGTTACAGGCAAGTCTCTTTACTCGTTTCGTAATACAAGATCCTATGACTAACTCATTGGTCACATTGCTTGCAAGCTTATTGTGATGTTGTATTACCGAGTGGGCCCTGAGATACCTCTTCGTCATACGGAGTGACAAATCCCAGTCTTGATCCATGCCAACTCAACAGACACCCTCGGAGATACCTGTAGAGCACATTTATAGTCACCCAGTTACGTTGCGACGTTTGGTACACACAAGGCACTCCTCCGGTGTCAGTGAGTTGCATGATCTCATGGTCATAGGAACATATACTTGACATGCAGAAAAACGATAGCAATAAACTTGATACGATCATATTCTACATTCATAGTTTGGGTCTTGTCCATCACACCATTCTCCTAATGATGTGATCCCGTTATCAAATGATAACTTATGTTCATGGCTAGGAAACCATAGCCATCTTTGATCAACGAGCTAGTCCGGTAGAGACTTACTAGGGACATGTTGTTGTCTATGTATCCACACATGTATTTGAGTTTCCGGTCAATACAATTATAGCATGGATAATAAACGATTATCATGAACAAGGAAATATAATGATAACCACTTTATTATTGCCTCTAGGGCATATTTCCAACATCGCTGAGCCTGGCCTCCGCGCCCGCTCGCGCGCCAGTCCATCTGTCGCCGCCGCAGAGCTCGCTGCGCCCGTTGCGCTCAGGCACCAGAGCAGCAGTCATCGCCTGATAACCCACAAGTATAGGGGATCGCAACAGTTTTCGAGGGTAGAGTATTCAACCCAATTTATAGATTTGACACAAGGGGAGCCAAATAATATCTGAAGGTATTAGCAGCTGAGTTGTCAATTCAACCACACCTGGAGATTAATTATCTGCAGCAAAGTGATCAGTAGCAAAGTAGTTTGAGAGTTTTGATAGTAGTGACAGCAGCAACGGTAACAGTAACAGTGATAGCAGTAATTTGTAGCAAGTGTAACAGTAACGATAGCAGTAGTAACTTAGCAGAAACAATATAAGATAAATTCGTAGGCATTGGATCGGTGACTTGTTGGATGATATTCATCATATTACAGTTATAACCTAGGCGGATATGGCACTGGCTCCAGTTCATCGATATAATGTAGGCATGTATTCTGTAAATAGTCATACGTGCGTTATTAAAAGAACTTGCATGACATCTTTTGTCCTACCCTCCCGTGGCAGCGGGGTCCATATTGGAAACTAAGGGATATTAAGGCCTCCTTTTAATAGAGAACCGGAACAAAGCATTAACACATAGTGAATACATGAGCTCCTCAACTACGGTCATCACCGAGAGTGGGCCCGGTTGTTGTCACTCCAGGGTTGTCGGATCATAACACGTAGTAGGTGACTATAACTTGCAAGATCGGATCTAAAACATGAATATAATGATGGATTCATAAATGGTACAGATGTGAGTTCATGGCACCCGGGCCCAAAGCGACAAGCATTAAGCATAGCAAAGTCATAGCAACATCAATCTAAGAACATAGTGGATACTAGGGATCAAGCCCTAACAAAACTAACTCGATTACATGATGAATCTCATCCAACTCCTCACCGACCAGCGAGCCTACGAAGGAATTATTCATTCCCGGTGGGGAGCATCATGGAATTGGCGATGGAGATGGGTTGGTGATGACGAAGAACGAAGATCCCCCTCTCCGGAGCCCCAAACGGACTCCAGATCTGCCCTCCCGAGGAAGAACAGGGCTTGGCAGCGGCTCCGTCTCATGGAACGCGATAATTCTTTCTCCCTCATTTTTTTCCTGGAAATATGTGATTTTATAGTGTCCGGGGGGCGTCTGCGGGGCCACCAGGTGGGTACAACCCACCTGGGCGCGCCAGGAGAGGGGGGCGCACCCTGGTGGGTTGTGCCCACCCAGGGCCCCCTCTTTGGCGGGTCTTGGCTCCAGTAATTCTCTTTTATTCCATAAAAATTCCTCGCGAAGTTTCGTTCCATTCCGAGAACTTTTATTTCTGCACAAAAACAACACCATGGTAGTTCTGCTGAAAACAACGTCAGTCCGGGGTCAGTTTCATTCAAATCATGCAAATTAGAGTCCAAAACAAGAGGAAAGGCATGAGAAAAAGTAGATACGTTGGAGACGTATCAACTCCCTGAAGCTTAAACCTTTGCTTGTCCTCAAGCAATTCAGTTGATAAACTGAAAGTGAGGAAGAAAAACTTTTACGAACTCTTTTGCTCTTGTTTGCATAAATAGGCTTAAACAGCACCCAGGTTTTCAGCCAGCATTATAACTAACCATGTCGACAATAACACTTAAAGATTATATTAACTCATATCAATGACATAATCAGCTAGCGAGTAATAATAAGATATCTCAAACGACAACACGTTGTCAAAACAACCATGATATAATATGACAATAGTGGTATCTCGCTAGCCCTTTCTGAGACCGCAAAACATAAACGCAGAGCACCTCCAAAGTTCAAGCAGCGACTAAACATTGTAATTCATGGTCCATTAGCTATACAGAATGCATAAATCATGACGACTGTGCTATCTTAGTTTCTAGTGCTTGTTTTAGAAGGTGATGACACAACATAAAAGTAAATAGAAAGTCCCTTCGCAGAGGGAAGCAGTGATTTGCAGAGGTGTGAGAGCTCAATTTTTAAAACAGAGGTAAATGATATTTTGAGACATGCACCCTTCTTATTCACTTCACGACCATCAATTATCAACATCTTCCATGCTAAGCATGCTAATAGCGGTTCCCAAGCGATAAAAGTAAAGGTTTTGACTCCATTGGGAGTTTTTGTTTGATTATTTAAGAGATCAACTCTTTTTCATGTTTGCAGTTTGGGACTGGGCATCCCTATTACCGCCCATTTTCTCGTGCGATGGCGAGTGAGTAAACACTCGACCTGAGAATAACTCGCTTAGCATGGAAGATACCGACCACCTCCTGTCGTTCCATGAACGATCCAGGCACACAAAAAGGATAATTTTTAGAAGTTTTTAGAGGTGGCACATGCAAATTTACTTAACATGGTAATACCGTATATAGGTAGGTATGGCGGACTCATCTGGAATAACTTTGGGTTCAAGGTTTTTGATGTACAAGCAGAGTTCCCACTTAGTACAGGCGAAGGCTAGCAATTAGATTGAGAAGCGGTCAGCTAGAGAGCAACAATGATCATAACCATGCATTATGCATAAGTAACATTGGATACTAGCATGAGTAGGATATGAACACCATGAACATAAATATTATAGAGGCTATGTTGGTTTTGATTCAACTACATGCATGAACATGTGCCAAGTCAAGCCACTCGAACATTCAGAGGAGGATACCATATCATCATACTACATCACAATTATTTTAACACTATGTTGATATCCAAGGTAAATCATTATCCACTCCTAGCTACTTATGCATGGCATGAGAAACTATAATCTCTAATAGTCATTGCAAACATGTTTAATCATATTGGGCTGAATCATGGATACTAGGTTAAACATATTTACACAAACAGAACAAATCGAGTTCATACAAGTTTCTCTTTGCCACAGCCAGTTCATCAAATATCGTCATTATTGCCTTTCACTTGCACGATCGAATGATGTGAAAATAATAATAGTGCAAGAGTGCCATGGACTAAGCTGGAATCTGCAAACATTTTATTCAACAGGAGAAGACAAGGTAAAATGGGCTCTTTATTAGTTCAACAATTATTCATATGAGAGCCACTCAACATTTCCATCGTGGTCTTCTCCTTGGTAGGACTCAAATAAAAAGAAAAGAAATTCAGAGAAACACACTGAAATATTTTTGGAGGTTTTGGTTTTCTTGAACAAGCAAATAAAAAGGGAAAAGCAAAAACGAGAAAAACTATTTACACGGGAAAGCTCCCAACAAGCAAAAGAAGAACAAGGAAATCTTTTTGGGTTTTATTTTAAGTGCTACTACTAAGCATGCATAGAAAGTAAACTACTATAACTTTTTTTTTCTAAAGTTTTTCAAACACACAAGAAGAAAGCAAGAAAATAAATCTAAGCATGGATAATACAATGAAAAAGTGTGAACACCGACAAATAAAATGGAATGTGAACATGAATATAATGTCGGTGAGAACACGTACTCCCCCAAGCTTAGGCTTTTGGCCTTGCTTGGTAGGCAATCAGTAGTCTGGATAGTAGTTGGCGTGGTAGCTCACGGAGGCTCTCAGTGCGAAGGCCTCAGCCTGCTGTGCCGCCTTCACTGCTGCGTTGTGAGCTCGAGCCTCGCTCTCAAGAACAAAATATCTTCCTCTGCTGTGATAGTCAAAAAGAGCAGGTGCAGGCAAATATGTGTCCGCAACAGATGTTTGGTTAAATAATAGATTATAAGTGAAATCATGAACATTTCCTTTAAGAATTTTATGATCTCTCAACGTGCCAAAATCTAAATACTGCGTGGGTAGGATAGGATCAAAGGGCAAAAGTGAAACACCCAGCCCTCGTGCTAGACGTGTGGCATAAATTCCACCATAGAACCAGCCACTAATAGCGTTGTGCTGAAGTCTGCATGCAACAATCGCCCCAAGGTTATAATTCCCTCCACCGGTGAGGGCAGTGCGAATGAGGCTCAAGTATGGAGCACAAAGTGTACTACATTCTTGTTTTCCTACAATACATTTCCCGTTGAATAATGCAAAGTACTGGATTGCGGGAAAATGTATACTCTTTATTCTACCTTGAGTATACCTGGCCATGGGCCGGGCCTAAAAAAGCCCATGGTAGAAAACTGAGGCCCAGGCCCTCCCAGGCCCTACCATTAGGCCTACTTTTCAAGCCCAAGCCCAGCCCATCTGGTAAAAAGCCCTTAGGGCTTAGGGCCATGGGCCGGGCCTCTTCCTTGAAATGCTAATATGCCAAGCCCAAGCCCGTCCAGGCCCTGCTGGTGGGCTCAAACTCAGGCCCAAGCCCGGCCCATGGGCAAGCCCATCGGGCCTAGGCCCTGGATTTTAGGGTCGGGCCTGGGTGGGCCGATAGGGCCGGGCCGGAGATGGCCAGGACTAACCTTGAGTCACTCCCCTCCTCTCGCCATTGCAAAGACTAGTTAAGAATGCTTCGAACTCGGCCTTTGGTGGTTCGTCAAGCGAACCCCAAAATGGAAGTTTGCAATGGTGAGCAACATTTTCCAGTGAGATAGTAAGTGGGTTATCATAAAGCTTAAAAGACACCCTAGACTCACGACGGAAAAATTTAAATCCTTTGACAAACATTACAGTGAGAATGTGGCGTTGTTCACACTTATCTGAAATGTAGGGACCGAGACCGGCATTGTGACCATATTGCTCAAATTCCTCCTTAATGCCCACTCGCATCATATACGCATCGCAAGGCCATAAGCATGTTTTGGTAGCGGCACTTCGTGTGGAACTTTCACTTGGTTCAACATAAGACAGGCGGGCAGAACTGTCACTAGAAGATGCCCCCGAGGATCTTCTCCTCGAAGAACTCCTTCCAAACAAACTCATAATTGATAGCAACTACTCATAGGGATACATAGAGGCCATAGCAAGCATTCAAACTACTTAGAAGACTAAGAATTCAACATGCAAGCTCATCTACAGCAGCACCAAGAGTAGCTAATTATTCAAAGTATAAACCACTAAAACAAAAACTAATTGGACAAACGGTGGAGTCATATACCAAGCAACAATCCCCCGAAACAGTTTCGGAAACAGAGCTTTGAGCAAGGAGATCGAAATCCGCGGGTTTGAGCTCAAGAACATGGGAGAGAGAGAGAGAGCAATGGAGATTTTTTTCTGGAGGTAAGTGATGATGTGGGCTAAAGAGATAAGTGAGGGGGCCCACGTGGGGACCACAACCCACCAGGGCGCGCCTGGGTGTCCTGGCGCACCCAGGTGGGTTGTGCCCACCTGGTGCACCTCCCTCTGGTATTATTTGCACCAAAAATTCAGAAATATTCAGAAAAATTCGTATAAAATTTTCAGGGCATTCTGAGAACTTTTATTTTTTGGTCATTTTTTACTGCATGGGAAATTCAGAAAACAGACTAAACATGGCATTTTATTTTATTTAACTAAATAAAAACAGAAAAAAAAAGGTAGGGACAGAAGGCAGTGGTTACTAAATTCATCAACTTCATACCGCTCAAAAATGATTCATTAATAAGGTTGATCAGGTCTTATTAACAACCACTTTCGATTAGCATGAAACCGAAGAACTTTCATAAATCACTAAGTTACCTCAATGGGGATATGAATGTCCCCAACTATAAGTATTTCATATTTCTTTTTGACAGTAGGTAGAGGTATTTGAAAACTTCCAATAGTGATTGTCAGAGATTTTTCAATAACATTAATACCATTCACTTGGAATTGTTTCTTCGGCAAGTGCATCATATGCTCATTACCATTAATATGAAATGTGACCTTGCTTTTATTACAATCAATAACAGCCCCTGCAGTGTTCAAGAAGGGTCTACCAAGGATAATCGACATGTTGTCGTCTGAAAGATCGTGGATGTCGCCTAGAGGGGGGGGGGGTGAATAGGCGCTTTAAAATAATTACGGTTGAGGCTTGAACAAATGCAGAATAAACCTAGCGGTTAATTTGTCAAGCACAAAACCTACAACAACTAGGCTCACCTATGTGCACCAACAACTTATGCTAAGCAAGAAAACTACTTAGGTGATAGCAAGATATATGACAAGAAACAATATGGCTATCACAAAGTAAAGTGCATAAGTAAAGGGCTCGGGTAAGAGATAATCGAGGCACGCGGAGACGACGATGTATCCCAAAGTTCACACCCTTGCGGATGCTAATCTCCGTTTAGAGCGGTGTGGAGGCATAATGCTCCCCAAGAAGCCCCACCGTAATCTCCTCACGCCCTCGCACAATGCAAGATGCCGTGATTCCACTAAGGGACCCTTGAGGGCGGTCACCGAACCCGTACAAATGGAAACCCTTGGGGGCGGTCACCTAACCCGTACACTTTGGCAACCCTTGGGGGCAGTCACCGGAACCCGTCAATTGCTCGGGGCGATCTCCACAACCTAATTGGAGACCCCGACGCTTGCCCGGAGCTTTACACCACAACGATTGAGCTCCGAACACCACCAACCGTCTAGGGCGCCCAAGCACCCAAGAGGAACAAGCTCAAGGGTACCAAGCACCCAAGAGTAATAAGCTTCTCAACTTGTAACTTCCACGTATCACCGTAGAGAACTCAAACCGATGCACCAAATGCAATGGAAAGTGCACACAGAGTGCCCAAGTCCTTCTCTCTCAAATCCCACCGAAGCAACTAATGCTAGGGAGGAAAATGAGAGGAAGAACAAGAAGGAGAACACCAAGAACTCCAAGATCTAGATCCAAGGGGTTCCCCTCACATAGAGGAGAAAGTGATTGGTGGAAATGTGGATCTAGATCTCCTCTCTCTTTTCCCTCAAAAACTAGCAAGAATCCATGGAGGGATTGAGAGTTAGCAAGCTCGAAGAAGGTCAACAATGGGGGAAGAACACGAGCTCAAAGGATAAGGTTCATTGGGGAAGAAGACCCCCTTTTATAGGAGGGGGAAAATCCAACCGTTATGTGCTCAGCCCGCACACGAGCGGTACTACCGCTCCACGAGCGGTACTACCGCTCGGGCAGAAGAAGCAGTGAAAATGAGCAACAAAACAAGAACCTTGGGGCGATAGTACCGCCGATAAGCCGTACTACCGCTCACCCCAGAGGTACTACCGCTGGAGGAACAGAACACGGGACAAAAGGAGGCAGGACAGAGCAGAGTACGGTGGCAGCAGTGCAGTAGCGGTACTACCGCTCGACCGGAGCGGTACTACCGCTTATAGGCGGTACTACCGTACCTTACTACCGCGCGACTACTACTGAACCCGACACGAAAAGAGCAGACCCAAAATCGAGGCGGTAGTAGAGCGGTACTACCGCTTGACGCTACAAGCGGTACTACCGCTGCCACCGCGGTACTACCGCAGGGAGAAAAACAGAACTGCCAAAACTTCTTCATATGAGCTCCGAATTGAGCAAACTCAAGCTTGTTGGATACAAGACGACGAGTAGCATCAAAACAGCGAGTGATGCAAGGATGACCTCCAAAACTCAAGCTTGTTATAGTAAGAAGAGGCAGGGGAGGTATGCCTAACAAATAGAGGAGTGAAACCTCCAACCGAGAAGAACCGCCATAACCTCCAACATCAAAAACATCATAGAAGATGCGAGTGAACTCCGTTTTCGATGAACTCGAGCTTGTCATCAAGATGACCATAAGCTCCAAAACTCACAAAGAGAAGAACCAAACAAGAACCAATAAAGATGATGCAAGGATGCAATGGTTTGAGCTCTCTATGAACGATACGATCAAGCTACTCATCGAGAGCCCCCCTTGATAGTACGTCAATCGATCCTATAACCCGGTATCCCAACTACCATCATGAGACCGGTAAAATAGAAAACCTATCAAGAGCAAACCTTTGCCTTGCACATGGTCCACTTGAGCTAGATGATGACGATCTTGACTCCCTCAAGATGGACCACCTTTCTTGATTGCGTTGGCTCGATGAAGACTAGTTGATTGCTCCCACATAATCCACTATGGGTGAGCCACCCTTCCGCACATCTTCAAAAGTCCATTGTCACCACAATGGATGGAAAGCTTCAAGCATTTGATCTCTTCGTGATGCTTTACTTGAACTTGCCCGCTTCACTTGAACTTGCACACCGCAACCTAACCCCACAAAGAACTCTCACGAAGACCATGGGTTAGTACACAAAGCGTAATTGACAATGCTTACCATACCATGGGATCGCTTGATCCCTCGGTACATCTTGTGCGCTTTGTGTGTTGATCAACTTGATTCACTCTTGACTTAGTCTTGATCAACCTTGACTCTCTCCAACCCTCTTCATTTGGATGATGTCTTGAAGGTAAACATGAATGATCACACAATCTTCTTCTTCAAGACATGCTTGCAATAAGCTCAACTCTCACATGACCAATCTTTGGATAATTCCTTAATAACACCTTGGTCACCACATAAACTCCTTGAAACCAGCACATGGACTTCAAGAAATGCCTATGGACAAATCCTTCAAATATAACTCAAGGCAACCATTAGTCCATAGAGATTGTCATCAATTACCAAAACCAAACATGGGGGCACCGCATGTTCTTTCATCGTCCTCGGGCATCTCAAGTATAACAAAGTCAGTCAAAATATTAACATTAGCAACAACAACGGGCACATACTCACAGATACCGATAGGTATGGCAGTTGATTTGTCAGCCATTTGCAAATATATTTCAGTAGGTGTGAATTTATTCAAGTCAAGTCTTTTATATAAAGAGAAAGGCATAACACTAACACCAGCTCCTAAATCACACAAAGCAGTTTTCACATAATTCTTTTTGATGGAGCAAGGTGTAGTTGGTATTCCCGGATCTCCACATTTTTTAGGTACTCCATCTTTAAAAGTATAATTAGCAAGCATAGTGGAGATTTCAGCTTCCGGTATTTTTTCTCTTATTAGTGATGATGTCTTTCATATACTTTGCATAAGGAGGCATTTTCAAGATATCAGTCAAGCGAGTACGCAAAAAGACTGGCCTCAACATTTCAGCAAAGCATTCAAATTCTTCATCATCATTATTTTTAGTTGACTTGGGTGGAAAAGGCATAGGTTTTTGAACCCATGGTTCTCTTTCTTTACCGTGTTTTCTAGCAATGAAGTCTCTTTTATCATACTTTTTATTTTTAGGTTAAGGGTTATCAAGATCAACAGGAGGTTCTATCTCAACATCATTACCTGGTTCTTTTTCATTATTTGGTTGGGTATCTTCATGAACATCAGCATTATCTTTTTCATTATCACTAGGTGGATGTTCATTACCAGATTGAGTTTCAGCATCAGAGATAGAAACTTCATTATCATTATCCAGAGGTTTTTCTATTTCAAGTTCACTGGAAGCATGCAAAGTCCTATCATTTTTCTTCTTCTTTTTCTTTTTCTTTTTAGAAGGACTAGGTGCACTAATGTTATTTCTTTGTGAGTCTTGTTCAATTCTTTTTGGGTGTCCCTCAGGATAAAGTGGTTCCTGAGTCATTTTACCTCCTCTAGTTGCAACTCTAACAGCAAAGTCATGCATATTATTATTCATTTCATCAAGCAATTCTCTTTGTGATTTAGCAACTTGCTCTAGCTGGGTTTGAACCATAGAAGCATGTTTTCAAATACCTCTAACATCATTTGAAATTCTAAATAACAAGTCACTCAATCGAGCAATCATATCAGAATTGTATTTCAATTGTTTCATAACTTTTGCATTGAAGTGATCTTGTTTTCTAATGTAATTTTCAAACTCATCAAAGGCATTGACTAGGATGCATATTGTGAGGATTATCATTTTCATTAAATTTCATAAGAGAATTTACCTCTACCACCTTAGGCAGTGGTGGTGTATTAAGCCCATGTATTTCTTCAATAGGAGGTAAATTTTAAACATCCTCAGCTTTAATACCTTTTTCCTTCATAGATTTCTTGGCCTCTTGCATATCTTCAGGACTAAGATATAATATACCCCTCTTGTTCGGAGTGGGTTTAGGCGGTGGTTCAGGAAGAGTCCAATCATCATAATTTTTCAATATGTTATTCAATAATTCTTCAACTTGAGCAATAGTTCGTTCCCTGAAAACACAACCAGCGCAACTATCTAGGAAGTCCCTAGAAGCATCGATTAGTCCATTATAGAAGATATCAAGTATTTCATTTTTCTTAAAAGGATGATCAGGCAAAGCATTAAGTAACTGACAAAGCCTCCCCCAAGCTTGTGGGAGACTCTCTTCTTTAGTTTGCACAAAATTAAATATTTCCTGTAAGCCAGCTTGTTTCTTATGAGAAGGAAAATATTTTTCAGAGAAGTAATAAATCATATCCTGGGGACTACGCACACAACCAGGAGTAATAGTATTGTACCAAGTTTTAGCATCACCCTTTAATGAGAAAGGAAATAATTTGAGAATAAAGTAATAGCGAGTTTTCTCATCATGAGTAAAAAGGGTGGCTATATCATTCAACTTAGTAAGATGTGCCGCAACAGTTTCAGTTTCATAACCATGGAAAGGATTAGATTCAACCAAAGTACTTAACTCTGGGTCGACAGAGAATTCATAATCCTTATCATCAATAAAGATTGGTGAAGTAGCAAACTTAGGATCATATTTCATTCTAGCATTCAGAGATTTTTCTTTATACTTGCGCAGTAATTTCTCTAGATCATCTCTATCCTTACAATCAAGAATATCTCTAGTTGTCTCCTCATTTATGACATAACCTTCCGGTACCTTAGGCAATTCATATCTAGGAAGGCTAGTTCTAGCAGGTGTTTCAGGAGTTTCAGTTTCAAGCTCATCATCAGATTCAACAACATCATGTTGTATTACTCTAGCAGTTTGTTCATCAAGAAATTCACCAAGTGACACATCATCATTATTAAGCAAGGTACTAGCATCATCATAAGCATCATTCATAGTAGAAATAGCATCATCAATAACTTGCGACATATTAGAATTGAAAGCATGTGGTGGTGTTGCAAGTTTACTCAAAACAGAAGGTGAATCTAAAGCAGAACTGGATGGCAGTTCCTTACCTCCCCTCGTCTCTGCGGGAAATATCTTAGTCTTTGGATCCTTCAGATTCTTCATAGTGATAATATGATAATAATTCCAAGTGACTCAACAAATATAGCTATGCTCCCCGGCAACAGTGCCAGAAAAGGGTCTTGATAACCCACAAGTATAGGCGATCGCAACAGTTTTCGAGGGTAGAGTATTCAACCCAAATTTATAGATTCGACACAAGGGGAGCCAAAGAATATTTGAAGGTATTAGCAGCTGAGTTGTCAATTCAACCACACCTGCAGATTAATTATCTGCAGCAAAGTGATTAGCAGCAAACTAGTTTGATAGTTTTGATAGTAGTGACAGCAGCAACGGTAACAGTAACAATGATAGCAGTTATTTGTAGCGAGTGTAACAGTAACGATAGCATTAGTAACTTAGCAGAAACAATATAAGATAAATTCGTAGGCATTGGATCGGTGACTTGTTGGATGATATTCATCATGTGACAGTTATAACCTAGGGCGATACGGCACTAGCTCCAGTTCATCGATATAATGTAGGCATGTATTCCGTAAATAGTCATATGTGCTTTATTAAAACAACTTGCATGACATCTTTTGTCCTACCCTCCCGTGGCAGCGGGGTCCATATTGGAAACTAAGGGATATTAAGGCCTCCTTTTAATAGAGAACCAGAACAAAGCATTAACACATAGTGAATACATGAACTCCTCAAACTACGGTCATCATCGAGAGTGGGCCCGGTTGTTGTCACTCCGGGGTTGTCGGATCATAACACGTAGTAGGTGACTATAACTTGCAAGATCGGATCTAAAACATGAATATAATGATGGATTCATAAACGGGTCAGATCTGAGTTCATGGCACCCGGGTCCAAAGTGACAAGCATTAAGCATAGCAAAGTCATAGCAACATCAATCTAAGAACATAGTGGATACTAGGGATCAAGCCCTAACAAAACTAACTCAATTACATGATGAATCTCATCCAACTCCTCACCGACCAGCGAGCCTACGAAGAAATTACTCACTCCCGGTGGGGAGCATCACGGAATTGGCGATGGAGATGGGTTGGTGATGACGAAGAACGAAGATCCCCCTCTCCAGAGCCCCAAACGGACTCCAGATCTGCTCTCCTGAGGAAGAACAGGGTTTGGCGGCGGCTCCGTCTCGTGAAACGCGATAATTCTTTCTCCCTCTTTTTTTCTAAAAATATGTGATTTATAGTGTTAGGGGGGCGTCTGCGTGGCCACCAGGTGGGTACAACCCACCTGGACGCGCTAGGAGAGGGGACGCGCCCTGGTGGGTTGTGCCCACCCAGGGGCCCCTCTCTGGTGGGTCTTGGCTCCAATAATTCTCTTTTATTCCATAAAAATTCATCGCGAAGTTTCGTTCCATTCCGAGAACTTTTATTTCTGCACAAAAACAATACCATGGTAGTTCTGCTGAAAACAACGTCAGTCCGGGGTTAGTTTCATTCAAATCATGCAAATTAGAGTCCAAAACAAGAGGAAAAGCGTGAGAAAAAGATATGCTGGAGACGTATCATCGCACGCGCGCGCCGTATTCCCCGTGCTCGAATCGCGCACGCACGCGCTCACCTGCTCGCGCTCGTCGTGCACCACGCCCCGCCCTGCGGCGCACTCGCCTCGCCCTTCCGACGCTCCCCGGCCTTGCCCTCCGGGCCCACCCACAACAGCGCCCATCCCGTGCGCTCACCAGCAAGCGCGCCTGCTCGCCCATCGCACCTCGTCCACACCTGCTCGCCAACCACGCCCCGGCCTCGCCTGCTCACTCGCGCCGTGCAAGCCTGACGCGACCCCGCCTGCGAGCCTGCCTACATCGCGCGGCCCCGCCTGCGCCGAGCAGGGAGGTCGCTGCCACCGCGTGCGGGTAGGACACCGCCAGAGCCTAGGATGGCGCAGGCTGTCGGCTAGTCGCGGCTGCCGAGGTCGTGCGCCGGCGCGGTGGGGAAGAATCGGAGAAAAGAAGGAGAGAGCGGATGGGTGGGCGGGTGGGTGGGTGGGCCCCTTTGTTTCAATGACTAGCGGGCCAGGCCTCACATGCAAAGGGACAGGTCCGGATGAGGACCACACAGAAAACGTCCGGTCGTGTCCGTTTCAGACAGACCAACTTTGCGCTCAGGATGGGGCGAGGACCAGAAATGGACATTTTTTGCGGATGGGGTCGCACGTTGGGACGTCTCGTATGTCCGTTTATCCTCAAACGGACAGCCCCAGTCGATTTGGGGTCGTGCGTTGGAGTTGGCCTTAGATTTTTTCTTTAATTAACTTTGTAAGAGGATTACCTTAATGTCTTCTATCTTTTGCTCCTTGGCGAAAAATAGCTCGTTGCAGCTGTTTAGTAAAAAAGGTCTTCTATCTTTTGCTCCTTGGCCAGAAATAGCTCGTTGCATCTGTTTAGTTAAAAAGGTGTCGCTACAAGCATTTTGGATGGAGCATATATACACATCTATATAGAGCAAAAAGTATTTTCCAACTCAAAAAACTGAGAGCAGACGTACTTTCTTTTGAGGGCATATAGAGCACGAGTTAAAACCCTGAGACTGGCTAGAGGTAAGTCGACTGATATATTAATTTGGATGTATCATAGTTGTTTCCAGCCATCCGATGCAAAACAAATGGCCAGATGCCTACTCGCCTACGCTGGCTGCGGCTTGTACCTGGCCGAGGCCTTCCCGATTTCCCCGGGCCTCGCTTCGCTCGCTCCGGTGCGGCCGTCTGCGGCCTTGGTGGTACACGCTACCGCCTCCTTCCATCTACGCCGAATTGACTGACCAAATTGAAAAATCAGGCGACTGATCGCACAGCTAAACTGTAAAACCCCATCAAAAAACTGGATTCCTCATGTGAAGAAACAGAATAACCCGTGAAAAACAAAGGCCGATCTTTAAAAAAAGAACCAAAGGCCGTGCCGGCCAGAAGTCTGGAGTCTCTCGACGGATCAATAGGCAAGGCCTTTTGTCCTGGTTGGTGTCACCAACCAGGACCAATAGGCATCCACGCGTCAGCAGCTGGCAGGAGCTGAGGTTTTTGTTTTTTTTGAAAGGGGGTGGTTTAGGGGTTTTGGGGGGTTAATTTAGGTGTTTCATATATTGTGTTAGCTAGCTAATTAATAGAGAGAAGTGTCCTCTCTTATCTCCGTGCTTGGTCGACGCTACGTACTATATACTTATGGAGAGGAGTAGACACGCTAGCTAGTAATCAAATGAAGGAAACAGAAGATCATCATGAATATATGCATACAGAGAGAAGTGATATCGACCACCTCTCCTTCTCCGAGATATTGGTCGAACAACAAGTTCTCGTACATCTATCCGACAACTACATATATACAATAATTATCTCTTACAATACAATCTCCTAATTAAATTGTAGGAACACAGGGTCCACATAGTATTCTCCGTTTTTAGCGATCACGTGGTCAAGGAAGAATGCCGCCAATTCCTCTTGAATTCCTCGCATACGATCTGGTGGTAGGAGTTCATCCCGCTTCCGAAACATCTAAATTGAAGAAGGGGGTCAATACATATATATATATATATGAATAAATGAAACTCAACACAAATGATGGTAATAAAATAAAATTGTGAATATTATTGCTTACGCACTTCATATTGTTCTTCAATGTAGCCCCGCTCACAGGTCGTGTAGCGGATGGACTCGCAAACGTAGTATCCACAGTAATTATTCCCGGGTTCCTGCCACAACCACTTTACAAGAAATAGAGGTCAATCAAACTGATAAGCAAGCATGCTAAATGGTATTGATGAAACTATCTCTTGAATCACTAGGAGATGCGCGGAACATGCTACTATAGTACTTACTTTCGGGTGATTAAATTGCAGCTTCTTCGGCAGTCCCGGAGCTTTTGAGGCGAATTTTCTCCAAACCCTGCCAGACAAAGAAAACAATTACTTGATATCAGGAAATGAACAAAGTTGCTGATATGGTGATAATGATCGATTTAACTTACTTCTCGAGCATTTGAGTCATGTTCGCATAGTCCTGGGGATCTTTTCGTCTCGAGTCTAAGACGGTTACTACTCCCTGCTCAAGCTTAATCTCTAGGAGAATATAGTGGAAGCTGCGCATGCATGCATAAGTCATCAATTACATTACCATAACCTGGACTAATAAGGGAAACCGAATATGCACAAGACAGTAACACTCACTTGAAGTTGTAAGGAAAGAGTATTATATCTTTGTTTTGATTTAATACCAACGATTGTAGCAAGTTGGCCTCGGCTTCTTTGGGATGTTTTTCAACCGTATATGCATCTATGAGATTTGTGTTAATGAACCCAATATCACCGATTTGTCTTTTCTTCAATTCGGCGATCTTCAATCTGCATAATATAGTGAGGATAATTATAAATACATGCAATGAAAGAGCTGACCTATATAGAGAGACTTAATGACAGAAGTAGTACTACTTACAGACAGTAGCAAGTGATCGTTGTTTTATCGAGGGCCTTTTGATTGTAAAACTGGAAGAAATTCTCAAATGCAACATTCAGCAGATCAATTCCAACGAGGTCATGCTCCGGTTTAACTCTCAGCGTCAAAGTATCCATCCCATCAGACTCTCTGCAGGTTTTCATGTACCAATCATGTAGTCTTCACATCATCGTTGTTAGAGATCTTTCATCTTTGACGAGAGGCTTCCCGTAATGGTATTTGTGTTCGTCCACCTCCATGATTTCATAATGTACATCGTCGGGCAGGTAATCTCCAAGATTGCTATAACCGGGCACCATACTCGGATCATTAGCGACGATGTCTTTTGACACCTTGAGCGGGGGCACGATTGGTTCGCTTGTTCGCCGAGCTGGGCAATTTTTTTCCCAGCTCGTCGTTCTTTTAACCTTTGATCACTGACAGTACTTCCCGACCGCTCCGCTTCGGCATATGTCTTTGCAAGAATGCGCTCATAGTTGCCTCTCGGCGGAGACTTTGGTGGTTTTGTCAGGGCAGCCAGAGTGCGCTTTGCTTTCACCGGATCTACCTTCTCCTCCGGAGGTGGATGTTTCTTTGCTTTCACCCCTTCAAAGAAGTTTGTCACTTCGGCTCGCACGATCTTCCTGGTTTCCTCCTCGGTCCTCTCGTATGGTAACTTCTCTGGAGTCTTCAGAGAAGGACCGAATCTGTATTGCCTCCCGCCTCTGGCAGCTGTACTGCTAGACGCCGGCAGAGCAGACGGAGCGGCTGCGGCTGTCTTCTTTCCTTGCTTACGAGGCGGAGGAGAAGGACTACGATGTGCCGGAGCAGCCGCAGCGGCGGCGGGTCTCTTCCGCCCTTGCTGACGAGGCGGAGAAGGAGGAGGCTGGCTGCTCTGGCGCGCCGGCGCTGGCGGAGAAGGAGGCGGAGTGCCGCCACGCGCCGGAGAAGGAGGCTGAGTGCCCTGATCACTCGCCGGAGGAGGAGGCGGAGGAGGAGGCGGAGTGCCCTTACTCGCCGGAGCCGTCTAGTTCGGAAGCTTGATGAGCTCCTTCCGCCATAGGCATGGAGTCTTCAGAGCAGAACCCAGCCGAGTCTCCCCTTCACCCGTAGGGTGGTCAAGCTGGAGCTCCTCAAATCCCTCCGTTATTTCATCCACCATCACCCTAGCATATCCTTCTGGAATCGGCCGGTAGTGGTAGGTTGCGCCGAGTTCAGGAGGTAAAACAGAGCCAACAGCCGCCTTGACTTTGAAGTTCTGCCATTCCGCCATAAGGTGGCAATGTTGAGACTCCGTGATAGCATCCACGGGGTAGCTAGCAGGAGCCGCATGCTCCAGCTGAAGCAGCTCGGTGGAAGCCACGCTGCTTCTCCGCTGAGATGGCGGTGTAGCTTCGGGGGCAGTTTCGGCATGTCGATTGCCGTCTCATTCCTCTAGCGCTTGAACCCTTTCGTGCAGCTTCTGAATTTGGATCTGCTCCACTTTTTTCCTCCTCTCCTGGCTTTTGTAACCGCCCGTGTCCGGAAAACCAGCCTTCCACGGAACGGAGCCTGGCGTGCCTCGTGTCCGTCCAGGGTGCTCAGGATTCCCGAAGGCCATTATGAGCTCGTCGTTCTCTCTGTCTGGAACGAACGTCCCTTGCTGCGCTGCATCGATATATTGCTGAATCTTCTTGACTGGTATTCTCAAAAGCTCGTTCGTCCAAACGCACCTCCCTGATACAGGGTCCAAGGTTCCGCCAGCCCCGAAGAACCAAGTCCGGCAACGGTCTGTCCAGTTCATTGTCTGTGGTTCGATCCCTTTTTCAAGCAGATCATTCTCAGCCTTGGCCCACTTAGGTCGGGCTTTGAGGTAGCCACCTGACCCCGTGCGATGGTGAAGCTTCTTCTTTGCAGCATTCTTCTTGTTTGTCGCTGACATCTTCTTACTCTTTTCCGATGTCTTGTGGGCCACAAATGCGGGCCAGTGATCTCTGATCTTCTCATACCGGCCGATGAATTCTGGTGTCTCTTCTTTGTCGACAAACGTTTTCAGCTCATTCTTCCACCTCCTGAATAGGTCTGCCATCTTCTTAAGAGCATGAGACTTGATTAATTGCTCTATAACTGGCTTCTCTGGATCCTCCTCTGGCGGTAGGGTGAAATTTGCCTTCAGCTCAGTCCAAAGATCATCTTTCTGCATATCATTGACATAAGACACCTCAGGGTCTTCCTTCTTAGGCTTATACCATTGCTGGATGCTGATCGGGATCTTGTCCCTAACTAGAACCCCGCACTGAGCAGCAAATGCATCCTTTGTCCGGATGGGTTCAATCGGTTGGCCGTCGCGCGCGATTGTTGTGATCTCAAACCTTTCATCCGAGCGCAACTTTCTCTTCGGGCCTCGTCTCTTTACAAAAGTTGTGCTCGATCCGGAGGGCTAGAAAAAAGAAGAAAGACGAGTGTTAATTAATATGTGTACATACCAAAACAATGAATGCATCAATTAGCTAGTCAGCACAGGCTTAACTAATATATTTACCTGGCCGGAGTCTGTTCGGTCACCGGAGCCGTCACCACGGGCTCCTTCTTGCACCAACATTGGGTCACCGGAGCCATCATAATCATGTCTTTCCTCCTCCACTCTTCGATCACCGTAGCCTGCTTCTTCACCCTGTTCTTCCAGACCATCATTGTCGTTAAGATACGACAAGATATCACCTCCGGCTAAGATTATGTCCCCCAACACCTCTTCTGCTTGCTCGTCTCGTCCGTGCTCCATTGTTTCTGCAAATATTACAACATGACAATTATTACACAAACATGACAACAGGTGGATATATTAGTGCAAACGTAGACCTAGCTTATTCCGGATTTGGGGTGGCCTAGGCAACGCTTCAAGGGTAGGGGCGCGGCGGGAGGGGGTAGGAGACCGACATCGTTTTTTTCTAGGGTTTGGGTGTCCTCGAGAGTTTTGGTCGAGCGAGAGGGTCGGGGGGTGCTCCCGTGGTATAAGTTATCACGGTCGAGAGGGGGTATAAATATCGACCGTCCATCATGTCGAAGTTATCTGGGAGGGAGTTATATATATGGACAACGACGACATACATACATGGGAAAATAATGTTATCGGGGAGGGGGTATATCGACCCCCCCCCACGTGTTGAAGTTATCGGGAGGGGGTTATATCGACAACGACGACATACGTACATGGGAAAATAATATTATCGGCGGGGAGGGGGTATATCGACCCCCCCTCGTGTTGAAGTTATCGCGAGAGGGGTATATCGACGACGACAGACCCGATAAAACATAAGAAAACGAAGAAGAAATAAAAAGAGGAGAAGATCGAAGAAAAAAAGAAGAAAAAAAAGAGGAGAAGAAGAAAGGAATAGAGGAGAGAAGAAGAAAAAATAGAATTTTTTCTATTTTTTCTTCTTCTCTTCTATTCCTTTCTTCTTCTCCTCTTCTTTTTCTTCTTTTTTCCTCTTCTTATTTATTTCTCCTCTTCTTCCTCTCCTCTTCTTCTCCTTTCTTCCTCTTCTTATTTTCCTTTTTATATGAACATATCATCATATATATGAACATACATTTTCTTTGCATATGCATATGAACATACATTTTCTTTGCATATGCATATGAACATACATACATACATTTTTCTTTCATATGAACATACATACATACATTTTCTTTGCATATGACCATACATACATTTTTCTTTGCATATGACCATTCATACATTTTCTTTGCATATGCTTTGCATATAAACATACATACATATGAACATACATACATACATATAAACATAACATACATACACAAAAAATTCTAAAAATCTGCCTAAAAAATTCTAAAAATCTGCCTAAAAAATTATATGAAAAAAGCATACATCATCCATCCATCCATATAATGAACATATACATCATCCATCCATCCATATAATCAACATATGCATATGAAAAAAAAATTATATGAAGAGGATCGAGGGGACATGGAGGAAAGGGGGTCGCCGGAGCCAGACCGAACGGGGAGGAGGGGCGGCATCGAGGCAGGGGCGGCAGTGGGGGCGGGCGCCGGCGACGACGACAATGGTGGGGGCGGGCCGGGACGCAGGGGCGCGGCCGTGCGTGCTCGGGGATGGGGCAGGGGCACGGGGCGGCGGCCGGCGTGGGCTCGGACGCGGGGCAGGGGCACGGGGAGACGGGGATGGCGGCCGGCGGCGGCGACGAGGAGCGCGCGAGCGATTTGGGCAGCCTGGCGGCGGGGGCAACTGGCGAGGGAGGCGACGGAGATGTGAAATTTTCACAAGTCCTGGTTATATAGCAAGGGCATTGGTCCCTGTTCGTGGCACCAACCGGGACCAATGCCACCCTTTAGTCCCGGTTGGTGCCACCAACCGGGACCAAAGGTCCCTTTTCAGCAGCGCAAAGGGCGGGAAGCGGCGGCCTTTGGTCCCGGTTGGTGGCACCAACCGGGACTAAAGGGGGGGCATTGGTCCTGGTTGGTGCCACGAACCGGTACCAATGCACCCCTTTAGTCCCTGTTGGTGGCACCAACCGGGACCAAAGGCCTCTTGTTTCCCGCGTCGCGACCAAAAGTTTAGTCCCACCTCGCTAGTTGAGAGGGGCTCGGAGTGGTTTATAAGCCCCGCTGCGGCTGCTGTCTCGAACTCCTCTCTATAGCAGGCTTCTGGGCCTAACTTTGGTGCGCTGCCCGTTGAGCCTCTAGCCCTTCTGGGCCTGTATTTGCAAACCCGAGGGTTGGAGGGCCCAGCGGGCAGCGCCCCAACAAATTTTTTTGTTGTCCGCATCGCGGCCAAAAGTTTAGTCCCACCTCGCTAGCCGAGGGGCGCCCGCACCAGTTTAAATGCCGCGGCGCGGCTGCTGTTTCGAACTCCTCTCTATAGCAGGCTTCTGGGCCTAACTTTGGTGCGCTGCCCGTTTAGCCTCCTAGCCCTTCTGGGCCTGTATTTGCAAACCTGAGGGTTGGAAGGCTAAGCGGGCAGCGCCCCAACAATTTTTTTTTGCTGTATTTAGTTTTTTTGTTTTCTTTTTTGCTTTATTTATTTTGTTTTGTTTCTACTTACAACAAAAAACTTATTTATTTTATTTTATTTTGTTTCTAATTATTTATTTATTTTACTTTATGATAATTCTTTTTGCTATTAAAGTTTCTATCAAAAAAAGTTCTTTATGAATTTTTTTGCTGTATTTATTTTTTTGTTTTCTTTTTTGCTTTATTTATTTTGTTTTGTTTCTACTTACAACAAAAAACTTATTTATTTTATTTTATTTTGTTTCTAATTACTTATTTATTTTACTTTATGATAATTCTTTTTGCTATTAAAGTTTCTATCAAAAAAGTTCTTTATGAAAATTCTTTTTGCTTTTAATGATTTTGAACAGAAAATACTTCGATAATTTTAGTTGCATCAATTTTATATGATTTTAGTTTCAATAATAATAGAGGTTTCTTATAATGTTTTGAACAGAAAATACTTTGTTAATTTTAGTTTCATAAATTTTATTAAAGTTTATTTTATTTTGTCGGAACACAAGAAGTCCGGAGTTGTAATAAGTTATTAAAAATAAAAAAGAGGCGCAATGCTCGTTGATTTGCTTCAAGCCTTTCGGAATAGTGTAGACTGCACTGCACATAGCTCCATGCAGTCTACCTTATTCCTCAAGGCTTGAAGCTAAGCAATGTGAGCATTGCGCCTCTTCTTCATCGTCTCTGCACTCAGGGCTTATAAACCGCTCGTAGTGCCTCTCAGCTAGCGAGGTGGGACTAAAAAACTGCTTAGTAAGAAACTCTAGTACCGGTTCGTGCCACGAACCGGTACTAAAGGTGCTCGTGGGGCCACAGCCTCATTAGTACCGGTTCGTGGCACCAACAGGGACCAAAGGGTGGAATTGGTCCCGGTTCGTGCCACCAACCGGGACCAATGGCCTTGCACAGCGGCGTGGTGGTGAGTTTAGTCCCACCTCGCTAGCTGAGAGAGAGCCCCACCTGTTTATAAGCTGCGGTGCGCCTGAGCTGTCGAGCTCCTCTCTAAAGCAGGCTTACGGGCCTAACCTCTCTGTACATGCCTGTGGGCCTACTGGGCCTTCTGCGGGCCTGAATCCTGGCCCATGGATGGGTTTCTAATCGTATTCAGGCCGTGGTGGCCCAGTAGGTGGCATAATTTTTAATTTTTGGCCTGTTATTTTTCATGCATTTACTAATTATTTTGAGCTATAAGACCCTAAAATTGAAAAGCATTTCAAATGAACTCTGAGAAGGTTGAAAGTTGGCATGGTATCATCATTTCATCCACATAGCATGTGCAAGAAAGTTGAGAGGGTTACGGCAAAAACTAGATGCACTTCTTGTACAAAACGGACAATGGTATCATACTCGTCTATTACAAAATTGGCATGGTATCATCATAATAGTTGCGGGAAAAAGTCTTCGCTTGTGTCATTTGCTGATTGCGCTGTAACCATGGACAATCTTCATCGTTTATCAGGATGCTTGGGTCAGCCTTGACTTTGAAGGGAGGAATTTCATGAAACTTTTCATAATCTTCAGACATGTCTGTCTTGCCCTCCACTCCCACAATGTCCCTTTTTCCTGAAAGAACTATGTGGCGCTTTGGCTCATCGTATGATGTATTCGCTTCCTTATCTTTTCTTTTCCTCGGTCTGGTAGACATGTCCTTCACATAGATAACCTGTGCCACATCATTGGCTAGGACGAACGGTTCGTCAGTGTACCCAAGATTGTTCAGATCCACTGTTGTCATTCCGTACTGTGGGTCTACCTGTACCCCACCTCCTGACAGATTGACCCATTTGCACTTAAACAAAGGGACCTTAAAATCATGTCCGTAGTTAAGTTCCCATATGTCCATTATGTAACCATAATATGTGTCCTTTCCCCTCTCGGTTGCTGCATCAAAGCGGACACCGCTGTTTTGGTTGGTGCTCTTTTGATCTTGGGCGATCGTGTAAAATGTATTCCCATTTATCTCGTATCCTTTGTAAGTCAATACAGTCGAAGATGGTCCCCTGGACAACGAGTACAACTCATCACAAACAGTGGTGTCACCTCTGAGACGTGTTTCCAACCAACTGCTGAAAGTCCTGATGTGTTCACATGTAATCTAGTCGTCACACTGCTCCGGGTGTTTGGAGCGCAGACTGTTCTTGTGTTCATCGACATACGGGGTCACCAAGGTAGAGTTCTGTAGAACTGTGTAGTGTGCTTGAGACCAAGAATGCCCGTCCCTGCATATTATTGAGTCCGCTCCTAGCGTGTCTTTTCCAATCAGTCTCCCCTCATACCGCGATTTAGGGAGACCTATCTTCTTAAGGCCAGGAATGAAGTCAACACAAAACCCAATGACATCCTCTGTTTGATGGCCCATGGAGATGCTTCCTTCCGGCCTAGCGCGGTTACGGACATATTTCTTTAGGACTCCCATGAACCTCTCAAAGGGGAACATATTGTGTAGAAATACGGGCCCCGGAATGACAATCTCGTCGACTAGATGACTAGGACGTGCGTCATGATATTGAAGAAGGATGGTGGGAACACCAGCTCGAAACTGACAAGACATTGCGCCACATCACTCCTTAGCCTTGGTATGATTTCTGGATCGATCACCTTCTGAGAGATTGCATTGAGGAATGCACATAGCTTCACAATGGCTAATTAGACGTTTTCCGGTAGCAGCCCCCTCAATGCAACCGGAAGCAGTTGCGTCATAATCACGTGGCAGTCATGAGACTTTAGGTTTTGGAAATTTTTCTCTGGCATATTTATTATTCCCTTTATATTCGACGAGAAGCCAGTCGGGACCTTCATACTGAGCAGGCATTCAAAGAAGATTTCTTTCTCTTCTTTCGTAAGAGCGTAGCTGGCAGGACCTTCATACTGCTTCGGAGGCATGCCGTCTTTTTCGTGCAAACGTTGCAGGTCCTCCCGTGCCTCAGGTGTATCTTTTGTCTTCCCATACACACCCAAGAAGCCTAGCAGGTTCACGCAAAGGTTCTTCGTCACGTGCATCACGTCGATTGAAGAGCGGACCTCTAGCTCTTTCCAGTAGGGTAGGTCCCAAAATATAGATTTCTTCTTCCACATGGGTGCGTGTCCCTCAGCGTCATTCGGAACAGCTAGTCCGCCGGGACCCTTTCCAAAGATTACGTGTAAATCATTGACCATAGCAAGTACGTGATCACCGGTACGCATGGCGGGCTTCTTCCGGTGATCTGCCTCGCCTTTGAAATGCTTGCCTTTCTTTCGACATTGATGGTTGGTCGGAAGAAATCGACGATGGCCCAGGTACACATTCTTCCTGCTTTTGTCCAGGTATATACTTTCAGTGTCATCTAAACAGTGTGTGCATGCGTGGTATCCCTTGTTTGTCTGTCCTGAAAGGTTACTGAGAGCGGGCCAATCGTTGATGGTTACAAACAGCAACGCGTGCAGGTTAAATTCCTCCTGTTTGTGCTCATCCCACGTACGTACACCGTTTCCATTCCACAGCTGTAAAAGTTCTTCAACTAATGGCCTTAGGTCAATGTCGTTGCCGGGTTGCTTAGGGCCTTGGATGAGAATTGGCATCATAATGAACTTCCGCTTCATGCACATCCAAGGAGGAAGGTTATACATACATAGAGTCACGGGCCAGGTGCTGTGATTGCTGCTCTGCTCCCCGAAAGGATTAATGCCATCCGCGCTTAAACCAAACCATACGTTCCTTGGGTCAGCTGCAAACTTAGCCCAGTACTTTCTCTCGATTTTTCTCCACTGCGACCCGTCAGCGGGTGCTCTCAACTTCCCGTCTTTCTTACGGCCCTCACTGTGCCATCGCATCAACTTGGCATGCTCTTCGTTTCTGAACAGACGGATCAACCGTGGTATTATAGGAGCATACCACATCACCTTCGCAGTAATCCTCTTCCTGGGGGGATCGCCGTCAACATCACCAGGGTCATCTCATCTGATCTTATACCACAATGCACCGCATACCGGGCATGCGTTCAGATCCTTGTACGCACCGGGTAGAGGATGCAGTCATTAGGGCATGCATGTATCTTCTGCACCTCCAATCCTAGAGGGCATACGACCTTCTTTGCTGCGTATGTACTGTCGGGCAATTCGTTATCCTTTGGAAGCTTCTTCTTCAATATTTTCAATAGCTTCTCAAATCCTTTGTCAGGCACATCATTCTCTGCCTTCCACTGCAGCAATTCCAGTACGGTACCGAGCTTTGTGTTGCCATCTTCGCAATTGGGGTACAACCCTTTTTTGTGATCCTCTAACATGCGATCGAACTTCAGCTTCTCCTTTTGACTTTCGCATTGCGTCCTTGCATCGACTATGACCCGGTGGAGATCATCATCATCGGGCACTGGTCCCTCTTGATCTTCAGCAGCTTCCCCCCTTGCAGCATCATTGGGCACATCGTCTGGTTCCTCTTGATCTTCAGCAGCTTCCCCCGTTGCAGCATCACCGTATTCAGGGGGCACATAGTTGTCATCGTCCTCTTCTTCTTTGCCGTCTTCCATCATAACCCCTATTTCTCCGTGCCTCGTCCAAACATTATAGTGTGGCATGAAACCCTTGTAAAGCAGGTGGGTGTGAAGGATTTTCCGGTCAGAGTAAGACTTCGTATTCCCACATATAGGGCATGGACAATACATAAAACCATTCTGCTTGTTTGCCTCAGCCACTTCGAGAAAATCATGCACGCCCTTAATGTACTCGGAGGTGTGTCTGTCACCGTACATCCATTGCCGGTTCATCTGCATGCATTATATATAATTAAGGGTGTCAAAAACCATTACAGAACATCATGAATAGATAATTAAGTGACCAAATTAATAGAAGTTCATCATCACATTAGAACCAAAGTACATACATAGTTCTCATCTAACAACATATATATAGCTCTCCAGAGCATCTAATTAATTAAACCATACATTGAAACTATGTAAAACATTTCAATGCGAAAACAAATGCGATCATAATCGCAACCAAGGTAACAATTGATCCAACGTCATAATGATACCAAGCCTCAGTATGAATGGCATATTTTCTAATCTTTCTAATCTTCAAGCGCATTGCATCCATCTTGATCTTCTGATCATCGACGCATCCGCAACATGCAACTCCAATATCATCTTCTCCTCCTCAATTTTTTTATTTTTTCCTTCAAGTAATTATTTTCTTCTTCAACTAAATTTAACCTCTCGACAATAGGGTCGGTTAGAATTTCCGGTTCAACCACCTCCTAGATAAATAAAATCTATGTCACGTTGGTCGGTATATTTGTCATAAACAATAAATGAACCAAATAGTTATAAAAAGATAATATATACCACATCCGAATCATAGACAGGACGAGGGCCGACGGGGGCGGATACCAAAACCATCGCACTATGTAATAAGAAGGAATAATAAAAGTAACAAAATTAGACAAGTAACTATCTAAAGTAAGAATTTTTTCCTTTCAGAAAGAAGATAAGAACAAGAGGCTCACAACGGTGGTGCTGGCGACGAGATCGGCGCGGGCGATCGACGGCGGTGAAGACGGGGACGGGACGTGACGGACCGCTAAACCTAGACAAATCGCGGGGAAAATGGAGCTCGGAGGTCGAGTTTCGAGAGGACAAAGATTAACTAGTGTGGCTCAGACATTTCATCGAACACCTCATGTGCATAGGAGGTGAGCTAGAGCACCCAAATGCCCTCCCCTCGCCGGCTAGAAAAAACAGAGCACTCTGGAGTGCTCTGCTGTGGCGATGGGGTATATATAGGGAACTCATTGGTCTTGGTTGGTGGCACCAACCGGGACTAAAGGCCTTTGGTCCCGGTTGGTGCCACGAACCGGGACCAATGCCCCCTTTAGTCCCGGTTGGTGGCACCAACCGGGACCAAATGCCTTGTGCTGCCCCGCGTCAAAAGTTTAGTCCCACCTCGCTAGTTGAGAGAGCTCGAGAGTGGTTTATAAGCGCTGCTGCGCCCACCCTCTCGAACTCCTCTCAACTGCAGGCTTTCGGGCCTAACTGTTCTCTTTGCCTGTGGGGCCTACTGGGCCTTCTGCGGGCCTGAATCCTGGCCCATGGATGGGTTTCTAATCGTATTCAGGCCGTGGTGGCCCAGTAGGTGGCATAATTTTTTTCCTCTGTTTTTTTTCTCTTTTGCTTTATTTGTTTTGTTTTGTTTCTACTTACAACAAAAAACTTATTTATTTTATTTCTAATTACTTATGTATTTTACTTTAATTATTTTATTTTTATTTATTTTACTGCTGCTATTTTTACTTAATTTATTAAGGTTTATTTATTGTAGTTACTATAGTTTATTTTATTTTATTAAGGTTTACGAGCTGTGGGAGGGACGAGGGGTGGCGACGTGCTGTGGGACACGATGCAGGGGCCAATGAGGGACATAGAGGAGGGGCCGAGGAGGGAATTTAGGGTTAAGTTTTTATACGGGAACGGTTAGACGGGCTTTAGCGGGCTTTCACCGGGCTTGTGGGGTTTTACCAGGTCATCGATGAGAGTTTCCAAAAATGTCATTAGAAATCCGTCATGGATTAACAGGTTTCTTGTAGTGATATGTCGAGCACAATGAGTGGTGATCCTCCGGCCTCCCACTCGCACGCAGCCGCCGCCACCCTCCCGCTTGCTCGCCGCCGCCGTCGTCACCAGTCCCGGCCATGGCGCCGCCGCTGCCGTCGTGCCCCTGAAGACCTATTCATCTTGCCTGAAGGTGATCCTGTGTCAGATCCTGCACGATACCTCATCACTACAACACGTCGGCGGCGGTGTATGAGGCGTCCATGGCCCTGGTGGCGCCTTCAAGGGAGGACGCATGATCTTCAAGGGAGGACAGGCCATCAGATTCATCCACTTGGTAGCGTCTTTGTTCATCCAGGTTTGACGATTTATCTTTTCATTATCTAGTCTCTCAGGGATGTCAAACGTACCCTCAACAACTAACGTCAGCATTTATTTTGTTCTGTAGTGAACCCCCTCGATGAATGCATGTCTGTTGTCGTGGCTATAGAAAATTCTACATATCCACATTCTGATAACCAACAAGATAAGTAGCAGCTTTGATATGGAGGTATTTTCCTTCACTGCATGCTTTTTCTTTGTGCCCTTTACTATACTGTAGTAGCATTTGCTAAATTGCATTGAGAGAATAGAACGGCACAACAAGCTAGGGCTTAAAGAAAACCAACCAAATTCCTTTTTTTTGGGATCAACCAACCAAATTGCTGTAATAGCACGATCCGCAAGACCTAGAAGGGATCTACACATGACATCGGTGGCTTCTCCTCCGCCTGCTATTTGCCGCTTTGACACTGTTGACAGATCCGAGTTCCACCTGCTAGGCTTGAATGGTAGATGTTACGGGCAACTGTATGTGAATCCCACTCCAAGGGATCGCCCTTCTCTATCCCAGATATGGCGGTTATGGAGTTGATGGCTCGTGTTTTTTTTCTCTTTTGCTTTATTTGTTTTGTTTTGTTTCTACTTACAACAAAAAACTTATTTATTTTATTTCTAATTACTTATGTATTTTACTTTAATTATTTTATTTTTATTTATTTTACTGCTACTATTTTTACTTAATTTATTAAGGTTTATTTATTTTAGTTACTATAGTTTATTTTATTTTATTAAGGTTTATTTAGTTTTATTAAGGTTTATTTATTTTATAAATATAAAAAAATGAATATAGATGCGCTTATAGAGAAAATTAAACCTAAATTCATAGTAAATTTCTATGATTTACTGTGAATTTAGGTGAAATTCCCTGTATAAGGGCATCTATTTTCACTTTAAGAGAAGCTCAACAAGGCATAGAGGGACGGGCTTATAAACTGGTGTGAGCGCCCTTCGGTTGGCGAGGTGGGACTAAACACTGGCCGCAACTAGGACCAGCCCTTTAGTCCCGGTTTGTGGTAGGAACCGGGACTAAAGGGTGGTGGGCCAGGAGCGTGGCCCATTGGTCCCGGTTTGTCCCACCAACCGGGACCAACGGGTCCGGACGAACCGGGACCAATGCCCCCACGAGGCCCGGTAGGCCCCTGGCCGCACGAACCGGGACCAATGCTCACATTAGTCCCGGTTCGTGACTGAACCGGGACTAATGTGAATATTGCCCTGTGACCAAAGCCTAGTTTTTTACTAGTGTTCTCCGACGCCCTCCCGCCCCGCGTCGAGTACAGGAAGTACCGGAGCACGACCGGAGCCGCCGTCATCTGCACCGCTGGCGCCGCCGCCGCCTGCGCGACCCGTCCTTGTCCTTCCGCGCTCTCCGGTTTTGGGTTGGAGAAGTAGCAGACGCCAAGCAGTAGCAGGCAGAACACACAATACAGCATGATAGATGCGATGTTAATGGCAAGATGGATACCGTGCTCGCTCTCGGTATTTTTAGGGCTTTGGAGATTGGTTTCAGTCAATGGCAAGATGGATGCCGTACTCGGACATTCGGATTCTGATATGGTATAGTTTGGTAGTAGTACAATACTGCTTGGTTTCAGGATTAGAACAGGAGAATATTGCAGGATAAACTTGGTACGGATTGACTTAAAAGGCTTGGATACTTCCGTGGGAATCATGGCTGTTAGTTACTTATTAGGGTTTCGGGCCCAAAGCTCATCTATGAAAAAATTAGTAAAGGCCTTGCTTGCTTATTAGAGGAAATTGCACAGACCAACAATTATAGGGGATGAATTTGCAGAGAGTACATGCTTTTCATGTTTTTGCACAAAACATCTGTTGTGTAATCTGTTGCGGATAGCTCTAATCATTTGATTATGTTGACATGATTATTATTTTTTAGTCGAACATGATTTCTTTTTATTTGGAACCTGATGAGTGCCACACATGTGACACACATGAATAGGCCGCCGCCGCACAGGCAAGGGGCGCTGCCCTACCTGATGCTCGTTGATCCAACACCAGATACACCCCTGCCGCCTATGGGAGATCACGCAGCACCCACCCGCCCTAGTGCTTAGGCGTCAGGCCCGTCGCCACCGCGGACTTGACCGGCGACAGCGCTAGGGCTTGGGTCCCCTGGCGTCGCCCAGGGGAGGTGACGCGAGTGGGGTGACAGGGACGCCGGGGGAGGGGGTGTTCATGGTGGGGTTTAAGATTTCCAATGAATCACCTATTGCACTACGTCAATCCGTAGCCTTGTCATCCGCAAAACTTCTCCGTAGTTGTAGCAATGCTCTAACTAAATCGTTTAATGGTACACCATGCATAATACATACTACCATGTAGTAGCTGAAATGTACATGAAAAACACATTATACATTAAAATACTTCCACCAATCTTGATGCAATCCCACAGCTATGCAATGCACTGAACCTAATGTGCACGCTATAAAATCCTGGCCCACCTCGGAAGGGCATATCCGGGCCCCAACGAGATCACAAGACGGCTGAATCGATCATGCAGAGGCGACGCCATGACCAAGCTAAACCATGTCATCGGCAACCGATACTGGTTCCGATCCGGCCACGATACTCCGCCTGCACAGCGGGCAGGTGGTCTTGCTCTTCCTCCACACCTCGATGCAATCCCGGTGGAACAAGTGCCGGCACGCCGGCACCTCGCTGCACATCTGCCCCTGCAGGAACTCATCCTGGCAGATCGCGCACACCAGCTCCTCCGACGCCCGCCCGCCCTCCCCCGAGTACGGGAAGCACCCCAGCTCCACGACCGGCGCCGGCGCCGCCAGTCTGATCAACCCTTCAAACGCCTCCAGCAGCGCGGCCAAACGCTCCGCGGCAGCGATCTCTTCCGCCGTTGGTCCTCCTTGGCATAGTCCGTGCGCCGCCCGCGCCAGTTCATACCCCGTCCGCAGAACGGCCAAACTTTCCGCGGCCGCGTTCTGCTCCGCCGGGCGTCCTCGGAACAGTTGATAAGCCGCCAGCGCCAGCTCATACGCCGCCTGCGCGTTCGCCAAATCTCCGGCGGTCGCGCTCTCCTCCGCCCCGCTGTCTTGTGCTGCTCGCTCTCCGCCGCAGTGGCATATATTTGTGATTAAAGCTAGCACGAACGCCGCTGCGATGAACAAGATCGAAAACCACACCATTACGAGGCCTAGGACCCCGTTCGCCTCCCCGAACAACGTCGTCGTCATTGTCGAATTCATCGGTCAGTTCAGATGCAAGCGGGGCTTGTCTTCTTGTCGGGACGAGGAGATATTTACTGGTATCTGAAAGCTGAATAAAACTGTTGCTTATTATTGATTTGGTGCGGCATACAAGAGTATATAAGAGGGTACAAACCGACTTGGGGTAGTGGTACAAAACTGACTTGGACTAGAAGTCGTATACCATAATGACTACTCTAACATCCCCCCGCAGTATCAACGGCAGGCTCGACAACGTTGAGACTGAAACAGATATCTTGAAACGGCTTAGTAGGCAGTGTCTTAGTGAAAATGTCAGCAAACTGAGCCGTAGAGGGAACATGAAGCACCCGAACCTGACCAAGAGCAACCTTTTCACGCACAAAATGAATATCAATCTCAATATGCTTTGTGCGTCGGTGTTGAACTGGATTGCTGGTCATGTAGACTGCTGATATGTTGTCACAGTAGACAATAGTGGCCTACTCAATAGGCCTGTGTAGCTCGGAGAGTAACTGCCGAATCCAGATGGTATCTGCAACGGCATGTGCCACAGCGCGATACTCAGCCTCGGCCGACGAACGTGAGACTGTAACCTGTCTTTTCGAAGACCAAGAAATCAAATTGTTACCAAGAAAAACACAAAAACCGGAAGTGGACCTTCGAGTGTCAGGACAACCAGCCCAGTCTGCATCAGAGTATGCGGTAAGCGAGTTTGGAGAAGAATTATTGAGGTGGAGACCATGATTGAGAGTTCCTTTTAAATACCGAAGAATGCGTTTAACATGATTATAGTGAGGAACCCGGGGATCATGCATATAGAGACATGCTTGTTGAACAGCAAAAGAGATTTCAGGACGAGTAATGGTGAGATATTGGAGAGCACCTGTTAGGCTATGATAGAGAGTAGGATCGGAAAAGGGTTCACCGGTAGCCGAAAGTTTAAAACTAGTATCGACAAGAGTGCGAGATGATTGACAGTCAAGCATACCAGCACGATTAAGAAGATCAAGAATATACTGACGTTGGGAAAGAAAAAGACTGGAGGAATCTCGAACAACAGCAATGCCTAAGAAATGATGAAGGAGTCCTAGGTCAGTCATAGAAAATTCAGATCTAAGAAGAGAGACAATATGATCTAAGAACTTTTGAGAGGAGGCGGTAAGAATGATATCATCTACATAGAGAAGTAAATAGGCAGTGTCAGAAGTTTGATGATACACAAAAAGAGAGGTGTCGGAGAGAGATGGAGTGAAGCCTATTGTTTTAATGAAGGAGGAGAAGCGTTGAAACCAAGCTCGTGGGGCCTGTTTAAGACCGTAGAGAGATTTCTGAAGAAGACATACATGAGTTGGAAATGATGGATTTTCAAAACCCAGAGGTTGCTGGCAGTAGACAGTTTCTTGAAGGGAACCATGGAGGAAAGCATTTTTAACATCAAGTTGGTGAATGAGCCATGAATAGGAGACAACAACACTAAGAACGGTGCGAATGGTGCTAGGTTTAACAACAGGAGAGAAGGTTTCTTCGTAATCAATTCCTTGTTGCTGAGAAAAGCCACGACAACCCACCTGGCTTTATATCGTGAGAGGCTCCCATCGGAGTGGAACTTTTGGCGAATAATCCATTTGCCAGAAACAATATTTGTATTGGGAGGACGAGGAACAAGTTGCCAGGTGTTGTTTTGAAGTAAAGCATTATATTCTTCTTGCATGGCAGCGGCCCAATTGGGATCAAGTAGAGCAGTTTTGTAATTCTTTGGAAGAGAAGTGAGAGATACGGAGGTATGAAGGTTTAGGCGGTCTTGGGGTTGATGAAATCCTGATTTGGCCCTAGTACGCATGCGATGATCATTAATCGGGGCTGCTGTAGGAATAGCACGAGGGGGTAAGGTGGGTACTGGTGAGTCCGGCGCAGCGGAAAAGTCGGACGAAGGAGTAGGGCTGGGTGGTGGAGTGGGAGCAGGGCTGGGTGGTGGAGTGGGAGTAGGGACCGGGGGTGTTGGGGAGGAAGCAGGGGTCGGGGGTGTTGGAGACGTCTCGAGTGGGATGAGTGTATGGTTGGGATTGGCTATGGTGGGTGTTAATGGTGGTGGTGATAAGTTGTGTTCGGCAGGTAGGGGAGTATATAGTTGGAAAGGACGGGGAGAGGGGGTGTTTGCGGAGCTAGGGGTGTTGGATGGTGTAGTAGTGCGTTGTGAGAAAGGAAAAATGTGTTCAGCAAACGTGACATGACGAGAGACATGAACGTGTCCGGTGTGAAGGTCGAGACAGCGATAGCCTTTGTGCTCGTCAGAGAAGCCGAGAAAAGCACATGGGATAGAGCGTGGTGACAATTTATTTGCAGAAGTGGCGTAGGCATTGGGAAAACAGAGACAGCCGAAAACACGAACTGCGGAGTAGTCGGGGTGGGAAAGAAAGTGGGAATAATAGGGAGTAGTGTTGGGTTTAGTTTTAGAAGGTCGAATATTTAGAAGGAAGGTGGCCATGTGTAGGGCTTCAGCCCAAAACTTGGGAGGCATAGATGATTGAATGAGGAGAGTGCGAACTATATCATTGAGGGTGCGAAGAGAGCGTTCTGCCTTACCATTTTGAGGGGAGGTGTAGGGACATGAGAACCTAAGCAGGATGCCATGTTGTAAGAAGAAAGTACGATTTTTAATGTTATCAAACTCGCGACCATTGTCACATTGGATAAAGCGAATTGGGAGAAAGAAGTGACCAGACACATAGCGTTGAAAATTAAGGAAAAGAGAATGGACCTCGGATTTGTTGCGTAGAGGAAAAGTCCAGACAAAGTGGGTGAAATCATCTAGGATAACAAGGTAGTATTTAAAACCCGAAACACTTGCAATGGGAGAGGTCCATAAATCACAATGTATTAATTCAAAGGGATAATGTAGGAGATATGCCCTAGAGGCAATAATAAATGATATTATTTATCTCCGAGTTCATAATTATGTTTATGTTCCATGCTATAACTGCAATGATTCTCGAGTCTGCAATATCCACGAGGCTCGGAGGAAGACTCAAATGCACGTGTGGAATAATAAACGGTAAAAAGTATTCCTAGTCTGGCCTCTAAGACTAGCTCAAGTGTTGCATGATGATTCTGTTTTCCTGGTCATGGGCATGTCTATGCCAGCAACTTTGAGGGCACAATGTTAAGAGAACATTTGTGTTGAATCGACCCGGATTGATGTTATGCTATGAGATTCATTCGTCACAAGTTTATTGGTACATAACACAGAGATGGTTAACGTTTGCATGATTCCTTAGACCATGAGAGTTTCGAGTTTCTTCATGCTTGCTTCATGAACTTTGGGGTTTGTTAAACGTCATCCGTAAATGGGTGGCTATTACGGCGGCTTACGGGTTCATGGAAAAGTGTGTCAAGTAACTTGATAGCTCAAGATTGGGATTTGCTCCTCCGACGATGGAGAGATATCTCTGGGCCCTCTCGGTGTTACGGTATCCATCATCGTCTGGCCAGACACTTTGTGATTTGATCACGGGGATGCCGGAACACGATAACGAGAAAAGAGAACAATACCGGTAACGAGGTAACTAGCATAGTGGACAAGTTGTTGATCCACAGGAATGCCAACATGTCTCACCTCGGGTATTTGTAACATATCGCGAAGCAACAGGAATAGCACACGGCAACTGGAGGTTCACTCGAATATTTATTCGTGTGGGTATAGGGGTCAATATGGGTGTCCACGGCTCCGATATTGATCATTGATCGGAAGGGGTTCCGGGTCATGTCTATACTTCACCGAACCTATAGGGTCACACGCTTAAGGGTCATCTATCTGCTGAATACTAGACAGGGAGTCTGAGAGAAAATCACCGAAAAAGTTTCGGACACTGAAAAGTTTCGGACAGCGGAATCGTACCGCAGAGAGAGGTCATCGGATAAGTTTCGATGATACCGAAAAGTTGTTTCGGGATACACCATTAAGTCAAATTGGTTTCGGCACATGCCTGATAATTCTTGAAGGATGCCAGAATCATTCTGGAAGCTTTTTGGAATTTTCTGAGATAAAAACCGGAAATGTTCCGGAGCTGCCGGAGCCACTTCAGATGCGTTTCGCAGATGAAAATCACTAAAACCGGAATTGTTTCGGAACGCGTTGAAAATCATTTTAGTGGGTACTGGAAATGTTCTTAGCCCACATAAATATTTTCAGTTCGATCAGACGCTGAAAAATGTCGTCGTGAATAGTGAAAATCAGCTTTATGGTTACTTTATGGAAAGCCACCTTTTGGGGCTTTGCTCCAAAAGATCTTGGGGATGACATGGATGGATAGGAGCCATTTTTTGGGCCCCTCATGGGGGTGTGGCCGGCCACATGAGGTATCCCCCCTTGGGGACCCTCTTGTTCCTTGGTTTCACTCCTAGGTCCTTGTGGAAGGACTTCATTCATGTGCATTTTGGGTTTTTTGTGAAACTACCCTACCCCCTTGGGATTTCCTATAAATAGAGGTGGAGGGGCAGCCCTCCACACTCATCCCTTGCTCTCATACACATGCCATGCATTATCTGGCTTCTTCTCTCCCTCCCACGAAAAGAGTTTCGTAGAGCCGTAAGGCTGTCTGGGTTCCGGCAGGAACTAGTTCTGGACGGCGAAGCCCTGCTGGATAGATGACACCGTATGTGTGCAACTCTGTAGAGAGATCGTAGTTTCGGTCTTAGTTCGTGAGTGCCTCCCGAAGGGCTGTCCGTGTGACCGTCCGAGTTTCGAAGGTCCTCCCGAAGGGCTGTCCGAGTGACCGTTCGAGTTTCGAAGGTCCTCCCGAAGGGCTGTCCGCGACACCGTCCGGGGGGGCTGTTCGACCGCCTCCCGGAGGGCTGTCTGAGGAGCAGATGAGGGTACACATCCTCGCGGTTGGGAGGTTGTAAATCCTAGCTGCGGGGATCTGCACCGCCGATCGTCATCGACTCTACTTCCCGCTGCGCTACGAGTCGGTAACGAAAAAAGATCAAACCATGTATGCAGTCTCCATAGTGGTCCTGGGCTGGTGCGTAGGTCGGAAATTTTTTGTTTTCTGCTGCGTTCCCCTACAGATAAGTGCTACAAGAACTAGAGGAACTAAAGGGAAGACGCACATGTTTGCCTAATTGACAAGACCCGCAAAACACAGAATTATGAGAGTCCCTATTACATGGTATGGTAAATTCACTAAGCATAGAAGCTAAGACGGCGGGGTTGGGATGGCCTAAGCGACGATGCCAGAGATCGACGGAGGCCAGCATGGATGTTGGAGGGGTGGCGGCAGGAACTCCATTAAGAGAATAAAGATCACCGGAGCTATTGAAGCGAGCGATCTCGGCCTTGGTCAGGTAATCCTTCACAGATAAACCAAAAGGGTCAAATTCAGCCGAAACTAGATTGTCGCAAGTAAATTGGTGAACAGAGATAAGATTTTTAATGAGGGCGGGTGCAACTATAACATCGCGAAGTAAAAGAGGTTTGGTGGAAGAGGGAAGTTAAGCCTGACCAACACAATATATAGGAATAGATGATCCATCTCCAAGGATAATGGAAGGGAAAGGAGATTTAGTGCAAGAAGATAACCAATTACTAGATGCAGACATATGACTAGAGGCCCCTGAATCAAAGATCCAATCCGTACCTGAGGTTCCTTGTGCAGCAAAGTTATTCATGGCCTGGAGAAAGGCAGCTTGATCCCAGCTCGGCGTCGTAGGTGAGGGTGGCGTCGGAAGCGGTGCCGGCGGATACGATGGTGAAGGCAGTAGGGTCGGCTGGGGAGTGTAGTAGGCATTGGCCGGCTGTGGTGGGGGTGGCGTCGGGAGCAGGGCCGGCTGAGGTGTGTAGTAGGCGCCGCCGTCGGTGCTGTAATGACCATAAGGAGCATACGTCGGGGCGGCGTGATAGGCATTGGCCGGCTGTCGGGGGTTGAGAACCCCGGGAGCACCAGTAGGCGGCCGAAGGCCGGGTTGCCAGGCACCTGAGTATGCCGGCGGAGCACCGAGGGTGGACGGAGCGGACCAGGGCATGGGCCATGCTTGAACAAGCCCCGTCCAAGGATCATGAGGAGGCCGCCATGCAACCGCAGATGGAGCACTGGTGGGTGGTGCAGGACTCGGTGCTGGTGATGTCGTAGGCGGAACCGAACGAGTCGACGGCGGCCTGTAGATAGGGTTTTTGCCGCGGTAGTTCGGACTAGGACGCCAGCCTGGGGGCGGTTCAACAGATGACGATGCGGACAGCCCGGCGGCAGGAGCCGGCCTGGAAGGCGGCGCTGGTGTAGACGACAGAGGAGGACAAGCCGCAGCATGAAAGACCTTGGGGCGAGAGTCCTTGCGAGCTTGTGTTTCCGCCGCGAGTTGTAGCAAGGAACGAACTTCAGCGAAGGTAGGAGGGGACCGTATCATCGGTATGAACGAGGCTTGCTTGTCAAAGTCTTCGCTGAGGCCGACGACGACGATATTGATTAGCTGTGAGTCGCTAACTGTATCGCCGAGTTCGCGGAGCTCATCACCAATGGTCTTAACGCGCTGGCAGAACAGGTTCACCATATTGCGAAGCTCGGTGTGGAGAGCGTTTTTCCGAGCGTCGGTGTTGCTTTGTAAGAGCTGACGGAGGGAGTGCCAGATGTTGGCAGCGGTGGCTCCGTCGTGATCGAGCATGTTGAAGATCTCGGTGGTGATGCGGGTATAGAACCACTGGACGATCGCGAGATCGTCTTTCAACCATTGCGGATCGTCGGGGCGGGGAAGACAGTTGGCGGCGACATGTGAGCGCAGGTTGCAGCGGCCGAGGTGGAGATCGAAGAGATGTCTCCAATGGTAGTAGTTGTGGGCGGCGAGATCAAGAACTATGGGGATGTAGGGGCTGACGTCGGAGATTGTGTCAGCAAGAGATATTGGTGCGGCGAGGATCGGTGCAGGGTAGTTTTGTGGAGTTATGGTGAGGGCCGAGAGAGAAGCGGCCGCGGCGTTGGCAGCCTTGGCGATGAGTGCGGCCCGGCGCTCGAAGTAGCCGGGCGGCGGCGGCGGCGGTGGCGGCGGAGCCATACCCTAAACCCTGGGACCGGTATCTGATACCATGAAAGCTGAATAAAATTGTTGCTTATTATTGATTTGGTGCGGCATACAAAAGTATATAAGAGGGTACAAACCGACTTGAGGTAGGGGTACAAAACTAACTTGGACTAGAAGTCGTATACCATAATGACTACTCTAACAGTATCGATCAAGAACAGCCGCTATCCTGTTTCTATATATCTCTTATTCTTAAGGAGTTATTAATACGTTGTAAATCGAGTCGGAGATTGATGCTAATACGTCGTCTCGTAGAAGACCTTAACGGTAACGGGAGACAAGATCGATACGTATACAGTGTGGTAGTAAAATCTGCTCTCTGCTGTTTGAAGCGCAGAGGCGTCCGGCGACCGCGATAACCTGGGAACTGGTAAAACTAACGGCGAAGCTAGCTAATGGTGAAGAATCCACCGTTGGTGTGGTTCTGGAGATTGGTGTGGTCACTTCAAGTGTAATTTGCATAGCATTTTTCTGAAACAATACATCTATAGAGTGTAAGGGCATCTCCAAATCGGACACTCAAATCGCCCCGCATACGTACGAATCACGATGTCCGAATGCAGTTTGCCATTCAACATTGTCCACATCGATCCGCTTGTCCGTTTTGCCGTAAATCGGAAGCAAACTAGGGGGCATTGCAGGAGTTCGGACCGCCACCACATGGGATTCTGACACCTCAGCCCACCCAAAACACCACTTGGACCATGCGTCTCCATCCGTTCATCCGCCCCGTCCCTCACCGCCACCGCCAATCTACACCCCGGCCTCCTGCCAAGCCCTTCTCGTTCCACACCTCTCGTCCGTCCGCCGTGCAGGTACCACCCGTCCCTATGGTCCATACCTCTTTGTCTGTCCACCATGACCGACAAGTGTTTGGTAGAATGCCCATGTTAAATAAAAATTGTCTGTTTGTTGATGCAATGGATTCAAACATGGAGTACATGTACGCGCACTATGTTGAGTCGTCCGATGAGGAGGATTATGTGGATGAAACAACGATGATGCAAACGGTCCTTGCAGACGTGAAGTGTGCGGAAGAGCATGTTCTCAATTTCAAGGGATCGGTTAAGGGTCATCGGTGATGAATCAGAACAGGGTACGAGGGCATTTGACGCTGATGGACGACTACTTTGCCCCTAATGCACTATTTGCAGACAATTTACAATGGCGGCATGTCCTACGATGAGAATACTTCATCTTGAAGAATGATGTCGTAGAAAAGATTAGATTCTCTGGTTACTAGAAGTGCACAGCTGCATTGCAGATGGTTGCATATGGCATGGCTGCAGATTCGTGGGACAAATACCTCTGGATGTCTGAGAGGACATGTGGAGACGTCATGGTTAGATTTGCTACTATGGTTATCATGGCGTTTGGACCTCACTTGAGAGAATCAGCTGTCACAAACACCGAAAGGCTCTTGGCAATGTTGGAAATAAGAGGGTGGCCAGATTTGCTCGGATATCTTGAATGCATGCACTGAAGACGGAAGAACTGCTAAAAGCTCTACAAGGGCAATATCAGGGCCATGTTAAGAAGCTCACCATCATTCTTGAAATAGTTGTATCGCAGGAACTCCGGATTTGGCACACTTTCTTTGGCATGCCCGGGTCTCAAAATGACATCAATGTGTTGCAGCGGTCTATATTGTTTGCTAGGTTGGCTTATGGGAAAGCTCCTCCTTGTGACTATACTATCAATGGGCATTAGTACAACATGGGCTACTACCTGGTCGACGATATCTATCCTCCGTGGGTTACGTTCGTCATTATCATCTATGAGCCAATTCATTAGAAAAGATCTCACTTTGCCAAAGACAAGGAGCTAGAAAGGATGTTGAGAGGGCATTTGCAGTGCTCCAAGCCCGTTTTAAAGTTGTTCATGGACCTACTAAACATTGGAATCTATAGACCTTGCGGGAGGTGATTGTTGGGGAACGTAGTAATTTCAAAAAAATTCCTACGCACACACAGGATCATGGTGATGCATAGCAACGAGAGGGGAGAGTGTGTCCACGTACCCTCGTAGACCGAAAGCGGAAGCGTTAGCACAACGCAGTTGATGTAGTCGTACGTCTTCACGATCCGACCGATCCAAGTACCGAACGTATGGCACCTCCGAGTTCAGCACACGTTCAGCTCGATGACGTCCCGCGAACTCCGATCCAGCAGAGCTTCACGGGAGAGTTCCGTCAGCATGACGGCGTGATGACGGTGATGATGTTGCTACCGACGCAGGGCTTCGCCTAAGCACCGCTACGATATGATCGAGGTGGAATATGGTGGATGGGGGCACCGCACACGGCTAAGAGATCAAGAGATCAATTGTTGTGTCTATGAGGTGCCCCCTGGCCACGTATATAAAGGAGTGGAGGAGGGGGGAGAGGGCCGGCCCCTATGGCGCGCCCTGGAGGAGTCCTACTCCCACCGGGAGTAGGATTCCCCCCTTCCAAGTAGTAGGAGTAGGAGTCAAGGAAAGGGAAGAGAGAAGAGAAGGAAGGAGGGGGCGCAGCCCCTCCCCCTAGTCCAATTCGGACTAGGCCTTGGGGGGGGGGGGCGCAGCCTCTCCTCTCTCTTCCCCCCAAAGCCCAGTAAGGCCCATATACTCCCCGGCGAATTCCCATAACTCTCCGGTACTCCGAAAAATACCCGAATCACTCGGAACCTTTCCGATGTCCGAATATAGTCGTCCAATATATCGATCTTTACATCTCGACCATTTCGAGACTCCTCGTCATGTCCCCGATCTCATCCAGGACTCCGAACTACCTTCGGTACATCAAAACGCATAAACTCATAATACAAATCGTCACCGAACGTTAAGCGTGCGGACCCTACGGGTTCGAGAACTATGTAGACATGACCGAGACACGTCTCCGGTCAATAACCAATAGCGGAAACTGGATGCTCATATTGGCTCCCACATATTCTACGAAGATCTTTATCGGTCAAACCGCATAACAACATACGTTGTTCCCTTTGTCATCGGTATGTTACTTGCCCGAGATTCGATCGTCGGTATCTCAATACCTAGTTCAATCTCGTTACCGGCAAGTCTCTTTACTCGTTCCGTAATACATCATCTCGCAACTAACTCATTAGTCACAATGCTTGCAAGGCTTATAGTGATGTGCATTACCGAGAGGGCCCAGAGATACCTCTCCGATAATCGGACAAATCCTAATTTCGAAATACGCCAACCCAACAAGTACCTTCGGAGACACCTGTAGAGCACCTTTATAATCACCCAGTTACGTTGTGATGTTTGGTAGCACACAAAGTGTTCCTCCGGTAAACGGGAGTTGCATAATCTCATAGTCATAGGAACATGTATAAGTCATGAAGAAAGCAATAGCAACATACTAAATGATCAAGTGCTAAGCTAACGGAATGGGTCAAGTCAATCACATCATTCTCCTAATGATGTGATCCCGTTAATCAAATGACAACTCATGTCTATGGCTAGGAAACTCAACCATCTTTGATCAACGAGCTAGTCAAGTAGAGGCATACTAGTGACACTATGTTTGTCTATGTATTCACACATGTATCAAGTTCCGTTTAATACAATTCTAGCATGAATAATAAACATTTATCATGAAATAAGGAAATAAATAATAACTTTATTATTGCCTCTAGGGCATATTTTCTTCAGTCTCCCACTTGCACTAGAGTCAATAATCTAGTTCACATCGCCATGTGATTTAACACCAATAGTTCACATCACCATGTGATTAACACCCATAGTTCACATAGTCATGTGACCAACACCCAAAGGGTTTACTAGAGTCAATAATCTAGTTCACATCGCTATGTGATTAACACCCAAAGAGTACTAGGGTGTGATCATGTTTTGCTTGTGAGAGAAGTTTAGTCAACGGGTCTGCCACATTCAGAGCTGTATGTATTTTGCAAATATTCTATGTCTACAATATTGTGCACGGAGCTACTCTACCTAATTGCTCCCACTTTCAATATGTATCCAGATCGAGACTCAGAGTCATCCAGATCGGTGTCAAAGATTGCATCGATGTAACTTTTTACGACAAACTCTTTATCACCTCCATAATCGAGAAATATTTCCTTAGTCTTCTAAGGATAGTTTTGACCAATGAACAGTGATCTACTCCTAGATCACTATTCTACTCCCTTTACGAAAACAGTGTAGGGTATACAATAGATCTGGTATACAGCATGGCATACTTTATAGAACCTATGGCTGAGGCATAGGGAATGACTTTCACTCTCTTTCTATCTTCTGTCGTGGTCGGGTTTTGAGTCTTACTCAATTTCACACCTTGTAATACAGGCAACAACTCGTTCTTTGACTGTTCCATTTTGAACTACTTCAAAATCTTGTCACGGTATGTAATCATTGAAAAAACTTATCAAGTGTTTTGATCTATCTCTATAGATCTTGATGCTCAATATGTAAGCAGCTTCACCGAGGTCTTTATTTGAAAAAACTCCTTTCAAATACTCCTTTATGCTTTCCAAAAAATTCTACATTATTTCCGATTAACAATATGTCATTCACATATACTTATCAGAAATGTTGTAGTGCTCCCACTCACTTTCTTGTAAATACAGGCTTCACCGCAAGTCTGTATAAAACTATATGCTTTGATCAACTCATCAAAGTGTATATTCCAACTCCGAGATGCTTGCACCAGTCCATAGATGGATCGCTGGAGCTTCCACATTTTGTCGACACGTTTAGGATCGACAAAACCTTCTGGTTGCATCATATACAACTCTTCTTTAATAAATCCATTAAGGAATGCAGTTTTGTTTATCCATTTGCCAGATTTCATAAAATGCGGCAATTGCTAACATGATTTGGACAGACTTAAGCATAGATACGAGTGAGAAACTCTCATCGTAGTCAACACCTTTGATCTTGTCGAAAACCTTTTGCGACAATTCTAGCTTTGTAGATAGTAACACTACTATCAATGTTTGTCTCCCTCTTGAAGATCCATTTATTTTCTATGGCTTGCCGATCATCGGGCAAGTCAATCAAAGCCCACACTTTGTTCTCATACATGGATCCCATCTCAGATTTCATGGCCTCAAGCCATTTTGCGGAATCTGGGCTCATCATCGCTTCCTCATAGTTCGTAGGTTTGTCATGGTCAAGTAACATGACCTCCAGAACAGGATTACCATACCACTCAGGTGCGGATCTCACTCTGGTTGACCTACGAGGTTTGGTAGTAACTTGATCTGAAGTTACATGATCATCATCATTAGCTTCCTCACTAATTGGTGTAGGAGTCATAGGAACAGATTTCTGTGATGAACTACTTTCCAATAAGGGAGCAGGTACAGTTACCTCATCAAGTTCTACTTTCCTCCCACTCACTTCTTTCGAGAGAAACTCCTTCTCTAGAAAGTATCCATGCTTAGCAACGAATGTCTTGCCTTCGGATCTGTGATAGAAGGTGTATCCAACTGTCTCCTTTGGGTATCCTATGAAGACACATTTCTCCGATTTAGGTTTGAGCTTATCAGGATGAAACTTTTTCACATAAGCATCGCAACCCCAAACTTTAAGTAAAGACAACTTTGGTTTCTTGCCAAACCACAGTTCATATGTTGTCGTCTCAACGGATTTAGATGGTGCCCTATTTAACGTGAATGTAGCTGTCTCTAATGCATAACCCCAAAACGATAGTGGTAAATCGGTAAGAGACATCATAGATTGCACCATATCTAATAAAGTACAGTTACGACGTTTGGACACACCATTACACTGTGGTGTTCGAGGTGGTGTGAGTAGTGAAACTATTTCACATTGTTTTAACTGAAGGCCAAACTTGTAACTCAAATATTCTCCTCCACGATCAGATCGTAGAAACTTTATTTTCTTGTTTCAATGATTTTCCACTTCACTCTGAAATTCTTTGAACTTTTCAAATGTTTCAGACTTATGTTTCATCAAGTAGATATACTCATATCTGCTCAAATCATCTTTGAAGGTCAGAAAATAATGATACTTGCCGTGAGCCTCAACACTCATCAGATTGCATACATCAGTATGTATTATTTCCAATAAGTCAGTTGCTCGCTCCATTGTTCCGGAGAACGGAGTCTTTAGTCATCTTGCCCATAAGGCATGGTTCGCAAGCATCAAGTGATTCATAATCAATTGATTCCAAAATCCCATCAGCATGGAGTTTCTTCATGCGCTTTACACCAATATGACCTAAACGGCAGTGCCACAAATAAGTTGCACTATCATTATTAACTTTGCATCTTTTGGCTTCAATATTATGAATATGTGTATTACTACGATCGAGATCCAACAAACCATTTTCATTGGGTGTATGACCATGGAAGGTTTTATTCATGTAAACAGAACAACAGTTATTCTCTAACTTAAATGAATAACCGTGTTGCAATAAACATGATCAAATTATATTCATGCTCAACGCAAACACCAAATAACACTTATTTAGGTTCAACACTAATCCCGAAAGTATAGGGAGTGTGCGATGATGATCATATCAATCTTGGAACTACTACCAACACACATCGTCACCTCGCCCTTAACTAGTTTCTGTTCATTCTGCAACTCCCGTTTTGAGTTACTACTCTTAGCAACCGAACCAGTATCAAATGCCGAGGGGTTGCTATAAACACTAGTAAAGTACACATCAATAACATGTATATCAAATATACCTTTGTTCACTTTGCCATCCTTCTTATCCGCCAAATACTTGGGGCAGTTCCGTTTCCAGTGAATAGTCCTTTGTAGTAGAAGCACTTAGTCTCAGGCTTAGGTCCAGACTTGGGCTTCTTCACTTGAGTAGCAATTTGCTTGCTATTCTTCTTGAAGTTCCCCTTCTTCCCTTTGCCCTTTTCTTGAAACTAGTGGTCTTGTTAACCATCAACACTTGATGTTTTTCTTGATTTCTACCTTCGTCGATTTCAGCATCACGAAGAGCTTGGGAATCGTTTCCGTTATCCCTTGCATATTATAGTTCATCACGAAGTTCTAGCAACTTGGTGATAGTGACTAGAGAACTCTGTCAATCACTATCTTATCTGGAAGATTAACTCCCACTTGATTCAAGTGATTGTAGTACTCAGACATTCTGAGCACATGCTCAATAACTGAGCAATTCTCCTCCATCTTGTAGGCAAAGTACTTGTCAAAGGTCTCATACCTTTCGACATGGGCATGAGTTTGAAATACTAATTTCAACTCTTGGAACATCTCATATGCTCCGTGGCGTTCAAAACGTCTTTGAAGCCCCGATTCTAAGCCGTAAAGCATGGTGCACTAAACTATTAAGTAGTCATCATATTGAGTTTGCCAAACGTTCATAACGTCTGCATCTGCTCCTGCAATCGGTCTATCACCTAGCGGTGCATTAAGGACATAATTCTTCTGTGCATCAATGAGGATAATCCTCAGATCATGGATCCAATCCGCATCATTGCTACTAACATCTTTCAACTTAGTTTTCTCTAGGAACATATCAAAAAATAAAATAGGGGAGCTAAACGCGAGCTATTGATATACAACATAGATATGCTAATACTACTAGGACTAAGTTCATGATAAATTTAAAGTTCAATTAATCATATTACTTAAGAACTCCCACTTAGATAGACATCCCTCTAGTCATCTAAATGATCACGTGATCCAAATCAACTAAACCATGTCCGATATCACGTGAGATGGAGTAGTTTTCAATGGTGAACATCACTATGTTGATCGTATCTACTATATGATTCACGCTCGACCTTTTGGTCTCAGTGTTCTGAGGCCATATCTGCATATGCTAGGCTCGTCAACTTTAACCTGAGTATTCCGCGTGTGCAACTGTTTTGCACCCATTGTATTTGAACGTAGAGCCTATCACACCCGATCATCACGTGGTGTCTCAGCACGAAGAACTTTCGCAACGGTGCATACTCAGGGAGAACACTTATACCTTGAAATTTAGTGAGGGATCATCTTATAATGCTACCGTCGATCTATGCAAAATAAGATGCATAAAAGAAAAACATCACATGCAATCAATATAAGTGATATGATATGGCCATCATCATCTTAAGCTTGTGATCTCCATCTCCGAAGCACCGTCATGATCACCATCGTCACCGGCGCGACACCTTGATCTCCATCGTAGCATCGTTGTCGTCTCGCCAACTATTGCTTCTACGACTATCGCTACCGCTTAGTGATAAAGTAAAGCATTACAGGGCGATTGCATTTCATACAATAAAGCGACAACCATATGGCTCCTGCCAGTTGCCGATAACTCGGTTACAAAACATGATCATCTCATACAATAAAATATAGCATCATGTCTTGACCATATCAGATCACAACATGCCCTACAAAAACAAGTTAGATGTCCTCTACTTTGTTGTTGCAAGTTTTACGTGGCTGCTACGGGCTGAGCAAGAACCGTTCTTACCTACGCATCAAAACCACAACGATAGTTCGTCAAGTTAGTGCTATTTTAACCTTCTCAAGGACCGGGCGTAGCACTCGGTTCAACTAAAGTTGGAGAAACTGACACCCGCCAGCCACCTGTGTGCAAAGCACGTCGGTAGAACCAGTCTCGCGTAAGCGTACACGTAATGTCGGTCCGGGCCGCTTCATCCAATAATACCGCCGAACCAAAGTATGACATGCTGGTAAGCAGTATGACTTGTATCGCCCACAACTCACTTGTGTTCTACTCATGCATATAACATCTACGCATAAAACCAGGCTCGGATGCCACTGATGGGGAACGTAGTAATTTCAAAAAAATTCCTACGCACACACAGGATCATGGTGATGCATAGCAACGAGAGGGGAGAGTGTGTCCACGTACCCTCGTAGACCGAAAGCGGAAGCGTTAGCACAACACAGTTGATGTAGTCGTACGTCTTCACGATCCGACCGATCCAAGTACCGAACGTACGACACCTCCGAGTTCAGCACACGTTCAGCTCGATGACGTCCCGCGAACTCCGATCCAGCAGAGCTTCACGGGAGAGTTCCGTCAGCATGACGGCGTGATGACAGTGATGATGTTGCCACCGACGCAGGGCTTCGCCTAAGCACCGCTACGATATGATCGAGGTGGAATATGGTGGAGGGGGCACCGCACACGGCTAAGAGATCAAGAGATCGATTGTTGTGTCTATGGGGTGCCCCCTGGCCACGTATATAAAGGAGTGGAGGAGGGGGGAGAGGGCCGGCCCCTATGGCGCGCCCTGGAGGAGTCCTACTCCCATCGGGAGTAGGATTCCCCCCTTCCAAGTAGTAGGGGTAGGAGTCAAGAAAAGGGAAGAGAGAAGAGAAGGAAGGAGGCGGCGCAGCCCCTCCCCTAGTCCAATTCGGACTAGGCCTTGGGGGCGCGCAACCTCTCCTCTCTCTTTCCCCCAAAGCCCAATAAGGCCCATATACTCCCCGGCGAATTCCCGTAACTCTTCGGTACTCCAAAAAATACCCAAACAGTTGGAACCTTTCCGATGTCCGAATATAGTCGTCCAACCATTTCGAGACTCCTCGTCATGTCCCTGATCTCATCCGGGACTCCGAACTACCTTCGGTACATCAAAACACATAAACTCATAATACAAATCGTCACCAAACGTTAAGCGTGCGGACCCTACGGGTTCGAGAACTATGTAGACATGACTGAGACACGTCTCCGGTCAATAACCAATAGCGGAACCTGGTTGCTCATATTGGCTCCCACATATTCTACGAAGATCTTTATCGGTCAAACCGCATAACAACATACGTTGTTCCCTTTGTCATCGGTAAGTTACTTGCCCGAGATTCGATCGTCGGTATCTCAATACCTAGTTCAATCTCGTTACCGGCAAGTCTCTTTACTCGTTCCGTAATACATCATCTCGCAACTAACTCATTAGTCACAATGCTTGCAAGGCTTATAGTGATGTGCATTACCGAGAGGGCCCAGAGATACCTCTCCGACAATCGGAGTGACAAATCCTAATCTCGAAATGCGCCAACCCAACAAGTACCTTCGGAGACACCTGTAGAGCACCTTTATAATCACCCAATTACGTTGTGACGTTTGGTAGCACACAAAGTGTTCCTCCGGTAAACGGGAGTTGCATAATCTCATAGTCATAGGAACATGTATAAGTCATGAAGAAAGCAATAGCAACATACTAAACGATCAAGTGCTAAGCTAACGGAATGGGTCAAGTCAATCACATCATTCTCCTAATGATGTGATCCTGTTAATCAAATGACAACTCATGTCTATGGCTAGGAAACTCAACCATCTTTGATCAACGAGCTAGTCAAGTAGAGGCATACTAGTGACACTATGTTTGTCTATGTATTCACACATGTTCAAGTTTTCGGTTAATACAATTCTAGCATGAATAATAAACATTTATCATGAAATAAGGAAATGAATAATAACTTTATTATTGTCTTTAGGGCATATTTCCTTCAGTGATGACATGTTGTGTGATCATGCACAACATGTTCGTGGTGGGTGAGGGTGAAAATGCTGCCGGAGGTATGGAATTTGAAAACATGGATGATCCCATCCAACTTCCACATCAGAACCAGGCCATGTTTAGTGAGTTTGTTCAAATACATCAACAAATTCAGCATCGAGCAACTCATGAGTACCTCAAGGAAGATTTGATTTTGTGGGCGGTTAAAGAAGACAACTAGAACATATGTGTGAGTTGAATTCAAGTTTGAACTATTTTATTTTACACCTTAGTTGGATTGTAATATTTAAACTAGAAGTACCGCCGCATTTGAATATTTTCACTCATGGGAGATTTGATATGCTATTATTTTGAGCTCATGGACTAAAAAAATAGATGCGGGCGTTCAGGGGACATGATTGGATGGTTGGCTCCCGTATCATAGTCCGCGAACCAGTCCGGATTAGTTAGCGGACAAAGACAAATGTCTGTTTTGGGTGTCGGCATTGGAGATGCCCTACAACTTCTGAACAGGCATATGAATACAGCCGCATGCACACGGCAACTGACTTTTTGTCGGATCTTTTTCAATATTTTTATTTTTATTCTGACGTTCTAAATGACCGGCAACTTTAAAATCAAAATTTTACTCTTGAATTTTGTTATATACTATCTCAATTCAGGGCCATAACACCTTTAAAACGAAACCAACCTCAGATACATTTTGACTAGTATGAAGTTTATCGTTTCAATCATATTATATAGTTTACAAATATGAAGTTGAAATAATTGAATTCACTTTTTTTGAAATAATGAAATAATTTTCAAATTTAATGAAATATCATAAATAGCTATTTTGAAATAACTAAAATCATAGTTTTGAAATAATTGGAATACATTGCGTGAAATATGAAATCAATTCTGTTTTATTTAATCAAACTCTTTTGAAAAATTGACATCGCTTATTTTAAAAACCCACTTTTTTGAAATATGAATTTGAAAAATTGATAATCGCTTTGAAAATAATGAAACTGTCCATCACACTATTTTGAAAATAATCTGAACCCATTTATGATAAATAAATAGTTTTTAGACTTAATGAAATAAAAAATAACTATTTTGAAATAATTGAAATCACCTTTTGATATAATTAAAGTCACTTGAAGTTTGGAACTTTTTTGGAACATTGCATCACTTATTTTGAAATAGTTGAAAAACCATATTTATTTTGAAATATGAAATTGAAATTGTTCGTGTCACTATTTTAAAATAATTGAATCCTGTTTTATGAAGGAAAAAAGTTTTTTACTTAATCGAATGACTGGAATGTCTATTTTGAAATAACTGAAACTCTAATTTAAATTAAAATCATTTTTGTCGAATATGATTTGTGAACGGAGTATCTCTATAGTGGTGGAACCATGTATGAGTTGACATCACGTATGAACCCATCGGGTGTGGTTACACTTCAGTCGATTGATTTTTTGATTTGCGTCTGTCGAATTTTCGTTCGTCCGATGGACATCCAACGGCGCCCGTCTTTTCTTCTACCTCCATCTCTTCTCCATCTTCTCCAGACCGCCGCCCGGGCCGCCGGGCAAACCGCCTGCGACCACCACCCGCGACCGCCGGCGCTTCCGCGCCGCCTCATCGCCCCGCTCTTGCTGAAACCGCCCCCCACCGCCGGTCCAGCCGCCGCCGCCGGCCATCCCTCTAGGCCCGGCCGTGTTTAGGTTTTTTCTCCGGCGAATTATTCCACTGCCCCCCACCGCCGCCGTCCACCATCATCCCCACCCTGAACCCTAAGATAGATACTGGGATAGCCCTCCGGGGCCCCTTCCTTCTCCTTCCTTACCTCCGGCTCTCTCCGGCCAACTCTAAAAAACCGACTGGCCCTATTTCAAAATCAGTCGATTGACATTTAGCTAAACTGGAACCCATCTATGTACCTGTAAACAAGTAGCAAGTGAGGTCTATGCAGTCTCACAAGGGTGGAGAATCAATGTGGCTCGAGTGGAATGAACAAGCTCCTCCCTGCTTTGGCTGACAGCCTGCATTTGGCTACATATCTTCTACTGGTTTTTCTTTTGGAGTTTGAGGCCCTTAGCCTGGATGAATGTATGATTTTAAAACAAAGTCTGATGTAGTAGTTTGCTCGGTTTGTCGTCTCGCCTAGTTCTGAAACATTTCCCTTCTGGAATTTGCTGGAGCTGGGAGTAGTCAATCGTTTTCTTTTTCTTTGTAGTTTCTGTTAGAGTAGTCATTATGGTATACGACTTCTAGTCCAAGTCAGTTTTGTACCCCTACCCCAAGTCGGTTTGTACCCTCTTATATACTCTTGTATGCTGCACCAAATCATCAATAAGCAACAGTTTTATTCAGCTTTCATGGTATCAGATACCGGTCCCAGGGTTTAGGGTATGGCTCCGCCAACGCCACCGCCGCCGCCGCCCGGCTACTTCGAGCGCCGGGCCGCACTCATCGCCAAGGCTGCCAACGCCGCGGCCGCTTCTCTCTCGGCCCTCACCATAGCTCCACAAAACTATCCTGCACCGATCATCGCCGCACCAATATCTCTTGCTGACACAATCTCCGACGTCAGCCCCTACATCCCCATAGTTCTTGATCTCGCCGCCCACAACTACTACCATTGGAGACATCTCTTCGATCTCCACCTCGGCCGCTGCAACGTGCGCTCGCATATCGCCGCCAACTGTCTTCCCCGCCCCGACGATCCGCAATGGTTGAAAGACGATCTCGCGATCGTCCAGTGGTTCTACACCCGCATCACCACCGAATCTTCAACATGCTCGATCACGACGGCGCCACCACTGCCAACATCTGGCACTTCCTCCGTCAGCTCTTCCAAAGCAACACCGACGCTCGGAAAAATGCTCTCCACACCGAGCTTCGCAATATGGTGCAAGGAGACGCCCCGGTGAACCTGTTCTGCCAGCGCGTTAAGACCATTGGTGATGAGCTCCGCGAACTCGGCGATACAGTTAGCGACTCACAGCTAATCAATATCGTCGTCGTCGGCCTCAGCGAGGACTTTGACAAGCAAGCCTCGTTCATACCGATGATACGGCCCCCTCCTACCTTCGCTGAAGTTCGTTCCTTGCTACAACTCGCGGCGGAAACACAAGCTCGCAAGGACTCTCGCCCCAAGGTCTTTCATGCTGCGGCTCGTCCTCCTCTGTCGTCTACACCAGCGCCGCCTTCCAGGCCGGCTCCTGCCACCGGGCCGTCCGCATCGTCATCTGTTGAACCGCCCCCAGGCTGGCGTCCTACTCCGAACTACTGCGGCAAAAACCCTATCTACAGGCCGCTGTCGACTCGTTCGGTTCCGCCTACGACATCCCCAGCACCGAGTCCTGCACCACCCATCAGTGCTCCATCTGCGGTTGCATGGCGGCCTCCTCATGATCCTTGGACGGGGCTTGTTCAAGCATGGCCCATGCCCTGGTCCGCTCCGTCCACCCTCGGTGCTCCGCCGACATACTCAGGTGCCTGGCAACCCGGCCTTCGGCCGCCTACTGGTGCTCCCGGGGTTCTCAACCCCCGACAGCCGGCCAATGCCTATCACGCCGCCCCGACGTATGCTCCTTATGGTCATTACAGCACCGACGGCGGCGCCTACTACACACCTCAGCCGGTCCTGCTCCCGACGCCACCCGCACCACAGCCGGCCAATGCCTACTACACTCCCCAGCCGGCCCTACTGCCTTCACCATCGTATCCGCCGGCACCGCTTCCGACGCCACCCTCACCTGCGACGCCGAGCTGGGATCAAGCTGCCTTTCTCCAGGCCATGAATAACTTTGCTGCACAAGGAAACTCAGGTACAGATTGGATCTTTGATTCAGGGGCCTCTAGTCATATGTCTGCATCTAGTAATTGGTTATCTTCTTGCACTAAATCTCCTTTCCCTTCCATTATCCTTGGAGATAGATCATCTATTCCTATATATTGTGTTGGTCAGGCTCAACTTCCCTCTTCCACCAAACCTCTTTTACTTCGTGATGTTCTAGTTGCACCCGCCCTCATTAAAAATCTTATCTCTGTTCGCCAATTTACTTGCGACAATCTAGTTTTGGCTGAATTTGACCCTTTTGGTTTATCCGTGAAGGATTACCTGACCAAGGCCGAGATCGCTCGCTTCAATAGCTCCGGTGATCTTTATTCTCTTAATGGAGTTCCTGCCACCACCCCTCCAACATCCATGCTGGCCTCCGTCGATCTCTGGCATCGTCGCTTGGGCCATCCCAACCCCGCCGTCTTAGCTTCTATGCTTGGTGAATTTACCATACCATGTCATAGGGACTCTCATAATTCTGTATTTTGCGAGTCTTGTCAATTAGGCAAACATGTACGTCTTCCCTTTAGTTCCTCTAGTTCTTGTAGCACTTATCCCTTTGAATTAATACATTGTGATTTATGGACCTCCCATTGCAAGTATTTTGGGTTTTAAATACTACCTTGTTATCCTAGATGATTTCACCCACTTTGTCTGGACTTTTCCTCTACGCAACAAATCCGAGGTCCATTCTCTTTTCCTTAATTTTCAACGCTATGTGTCTGTTCACTTCTTCCTCCCAATTCGCTTTATCCAATGTGACAATGGTCGCGAGTTTGATAACATTAAAAATCGTACTTTCTTCTTACAACATGGCATCCTACTTAGGTTCTCATGTCCCTACACCTCCCCTCAAAATGGTAAAGCAGAACGCTCTCTTCGCACCCTCAATGATATAGTTCGCACTCTTCTCATTCAATCATCTATGCCTCCCAAGTTTTGGGCTGAAGCCCTACACATGGCCACCTTCCTTCTAAATATTCGACCTTCTAAAACTAAACCCAACACTACTCCCTATTATTCCCTCTTTTTTTCCCACCCCGACTACTCCGCAGTTCGTGTTTTCGGCTGTCTCTGTTTTCCCAATGCCTACGCCACTTCTGCAAATAAATTGTCACCACGCTCTATCCCATGTGCTTTTCTCGGCTTCTCTGACGAGCACAAAGGCTATCGCTGTCTCGACCTTCACACCGGACACGTTCATGTCTCTCGTCATGTCACGTTTGCTGAGCACATTTTTCCTTTCTCACAACGCACTACTACACCATCCAACACCCCTAGCTCCGCAAACACCCCCTCTCCCCGTCCTTTCCAACTATATACTCCCCTACCTGCCGAACACAACTTATCACCACCACCATTAACACCCACCATAGCCAATCCCAACCATACACTCACCCCACCCGAGACGTCTCCAACTCTCCCGACCCCTGCTTCCTCCCCAACACCCCCGGCCCCTACTCCCACTCCACCATCCAGCCCTGCTCCCACTCCACCACCCAGCCCTACTCCTTCGTCCGACTCTTTCGCTGCGCCGGACTCACCAGTACCCACCTTACCCCCTCGTGCTATTCCTACAGCAGCCCCGATTAATGATCATCGCATGCTTGCTAGGGCCAAATCAGGATTTCATCAACCCCAAGACCGCCTAAACCTTCATACCTCCGTATCTCTTACTTCTCTTCCAAAGAATTACAAAACTGCTCTACTTGATCCCAATTGGGCCGCTGCCATGCAAGAAGAATATAATGCTTTACTTCAAAACAACACCTGGCAACTTGTTCCTCGTCCTCCCAATACAAATATTGTTTCTGGCAAATGGATTTTTCGCCAAAATTTCCACTCCGATGGGAGCCTCTCACAATATAAAGCCAGGTGGGTTTGTCGTGGCTTTTCTCAGCAACAAGGAATTGATTACGAAGAAACCTTCTCTCCTGTTGTTAAACCTAGCACCATTCGCACCGTTCTTAGTGTTGCTGTCTCCTCTTCATGGCCCATTCACCAACTTGATGTCAAAAATGCTTTCCTCCATGGTTCCCTTCAAGAAACTGTCTACTGCCAGCAACCACTGGGTTTTGAAAATCCATCCTTTCCAACTCATGTATGTCTTCTTCAGAAATCTCTCTACGGTCTTAAACAGGCCCCACGAGCTTGGTTTCAACGCTTCTCCTCCTTCATTCAAACAATAGGCTTCACTCCATCTCTCTTCGACACCTCTCTTTTTGTGTATCATCAAACTTCTGACACTGCCTATTTACTTCTCTATGTAGATGATATCATTCTTACCGCCTCCTCTCAAAAGTTCTTAGATCATATTGTCTCTCTTCTTAGATCTGAATTTTCTATGACTGACCTAGGACTCCTTCATCATTTCTTAGGCATTGCTGTTGTTCGAGATTCCTCCAGCCTTTTTCTTTCCCAACGCCAGTATATTCTTGATCTTCTTAATCGTGCTGGTATGCTTGACTGTCAATCATCTCGCACTCCTGTCGATACTAGTTTTAAACTTTCGGCTACCGGTGAACCCTTTTCCGATCCTACTCTCTATCGTAGGCTAACAGGTGCTCTCCAATATCTCACCATTACTCGTCCTGAAATCTCTTTTGCTGTTCAACAAGCATGTCTCTATATGCATGATCCCCGGGTTCCTCACTATAATCATGTTAAACGCATTCTTCGGTATTTAAAAGGAACTCTCAATCATGGTCTCCACCTCAATAATTCTTCTCCAAACTCGCTTACCGCATACTCTGATGCAGACTGGGCTGGTTGTCCTGACACTCGAAGGTCCACTTCTGGTTTTTGTGTTTTTCTTGGTAACAATTTGATTTCTTGGTCTTCGAAAAGACATGTTACAGTCTCACGTTCGTCGGCCGAGGCTGAGTATCGCGCTGTGGCACATGCCGTTGCAGATACCATCTGGATTCGGCAGTTACTCTCTGAGCTACACAGGCCTATTGAGCAGGCCACTATTGTCTACTGTGACAACATATCAGCAGTCTACATGACCAGCAATCCAGTTCAACACCGACGCACAAAGCATATTGAGATTGATATTCATTTTGTGCGTGAAAAGGTTGCTCTTGGTCAGGTTCGGATGCTTCATGTTCCCTCTACGGCTCAGTTTGCTGACATTTTCACCAAGGCACTACCTACTAAGCCGTTTCAAGATATCTGTTTCAGTCTCAACGTCGTCGAGCCTGCCGTTGATACTGCGGGGGGATGTTAGAGTAGGCATTATGGTATACGACTTCTAGTCCAAGTCAGTTTTGTACCCCTACCCCAAGTCGGTTTGTACACTCGTATATACTCTTGTATGCCGCACCAAATCATCAATAAGCAACAGTTTTATTCAGCTTTCAGTTTCGAGCATCATGGTTTTCCTTAATGGAAATCGAAAGGGGGGAAGCCCTTCTTTTATCAAAAAAAAAAGTACCTGTAAACACTATTGGTAATTAAGAAAGTTTAGCGAGATCGGCTAAAAAAACATATCAGCGCCTCTAGAAACCTCTTTGCGCGCTAAGCTAAACCATGTCAATGGCAGCCGATACTCGTTCTGACCCGGCCACGATATTCCGCCTGCACAGCGGGCAGGTGGTCTTGCTCTTCGTCCACACGTCGATGCAGTACCGGTGGAACACGTGCCGGCACGCCGGCACCTCGCTGCACGCCTGTCCCTGCTGGAACTCCTCCAGGCAGATCGCGCACACCAGCCTCTCCGACGCCCGCCTGCCCTCCGCCGAGTACGGGAAGTACCCCAGCTCCACCATCAGCTCCGGCGCTGGCGCCACCGCCGCCGGCCTCATCTGCTCCGCCCGTTCAATGGCCGCCATCAGCTCGGCCAATCGGCCCAATCGTCGTCCGGGTGCGTTTGCTTCTGCCGCTCGCTCGCCGCCGCAGAGGCTCCAGAGGCACACTGCGATTGCGGCTAAGAACCCCACAGCAGGGATCAAGAGCAGAAGCCACGCCATTATGAGGCCTAGGACCCCGTCCACCGGCCCGAAGAACGAGTTCATCATCGCGCCGATGCGGGCGGGCTTGTCGATTTTGGATGTGTGACGAGAGTTGGGACGCAGAGATTTTTTGTAGTATGAAAAACAGGGAAGCCGGTACTGTGTTTCTATATGGCGTACGTATTCGGGAGTGGCCAGTTGTAAATCGAGTCGGAGATGGGTGCTCATACGCCGTCTCGGAGAAGACCTTCACGGGGACGGGATATGCTCCACGATAAAGCCGATGCACACGTTGTGACCTAGGAATCATACTCTGGTATAATCTGCTCTCTGCTTTGATTAATTTGACTTAATTCACCGAGTGTCCGAGTACATTAAGTTTGGTATGGACGTATAGTGGAGATGAACGAGACACGAAAATGTGTCGACGTTGCCATGGTGGCACAGGGTCTGTCTGCCTGATCGGATTGTTCAAGGCTGAGGAGGCGGCGCGGCGTGGGAGGATGATCCGACGACGGGAGGCGCAGAAGTGGCGCCGTTGCCATTCACAGGCCTCGCGGCGGGCGAGGCGCGGGGCGCGGAGGTGGTGCCGTTGCCGTGCACAGACCGCGCGGCCGGCGCGGTGCGGGGGGCGGAGGTGGTGTTGCCGCCACGCACCGCGGGCCGGGGAGGCGGCACGGGGCGTGGTGACCGGACGACGCGAGGCGCGTCGGAGACGGTGGTGTTGCCCTGCTGCACGTCGCCGGCGCTCACCATGTCGGCGTAGAGGCGGCCGGCGATGACCTGGTTGGCCGCGTCGGAGGTGTGGTAGGCGTCCCAGAACACGAACTGGCTGCGGTCGTCGCAGACGTCCGCCGTCGGCAGGCACAGGCCCCCCACCGACGTGTCCACGTCGCAGCACGACGTGTGGGACGTCGTGAAACCTGCACAAGCACGGATCGAATAATGGCCATTAGCTCGCGGCCATGTCCAGTATTCATGCAAGACAGACAGTGCGTCGATCCCTTGGCACGTTTCGATCGTTACCGTATTTCTTGGGGTGCTCGATGAGCTCCATGACGACGGAGTAGCAGTCCGCGAGGGACATGCGCGCGCCGGGGAGCTTGGCGTTGAGGCGGTCCAGCAGGTCCTTGGCCGCGGCGTTGAACTGAAGGGCGTACGCGTTCACGTCTTCCAGGCACTCGCCGTTGTCCGAGAGGACGCGCTGCGACGGGATGCAGCCGAGCGGCGCCAGCCCCGTGAACCAGACATTACGCGCCCCGAGATGGTACAGCCTCTGCACAAACAAAATCATTACGGCAATGGTACGTGTTACTACTACTGACATCGTTCGGCCGATCGGCCCGTCTTACGTACCGTGAGCTGCTGGTCGATGGTGTCCATGAGCAGGCCGATGAACTGGTCGTGGGTGTACACGAAGCCGTCCGCCATGAACGGCCGCAAGAAGTTGTTGACGTAGTCGTTGCTCCCTGCAAAGCAAAGGGTATGCCCGTCGTATCAACTTGTACATTGCGTGCGGGGCAATTGATTGATCAGCTGAAGCAAATCAAATGTTTTTTAGACTGTACCAAGTCCGATCTGGAAGATTGCGCCATTGACCACCTCCTCGGCGGCCTTCTTGCCGATCTTGCCGATCATGGCGTTCTTGATCTGCTCGAAGTAGGATATCTGGTTGTCGAACGACAGGTACTCGACCTGCAAGATCGCATTGACCCCGTATATCATCATGCTTCCGGCTGCCAAAGAAAGCATATTCTGCAACAATTAACGAAGAGAAGAAACATCGTGGGTCCATCGCTTACGAAGTAAATGCCGGTCTCGTTGAGAAGTCCGGCGCCGCCGGACGCGAAGTTAACGCCGCTGAGAACCTCGTCGTCGGTCATATACAGGGAGAGGAACGGCGGCGGCGGTGGGACGCCAAACTTGGCAGCTGCAGACACGCAAACCCCCGAATAAAACACATTACATTTTGCCATTCATGTGGATGTGGAGCAGAAACAAGCAGCTTACGTACCCATGATATCTCCGATGGTCCTGCCATTGGTGAACCTCCCGGTGGGGTAGCCACCTTCGTAGTCAATCCCGTACCAGGGGTAGTTGCACTTGGCGATGGAGAGGAGGAGGTAGTTGTTGTTGCCGACGTCCGACATCGAGTCGCCGAATATGTAGATCACCGGGGCCTTCTTTGTCGCCGCCGTCGTCCCTAGAGCTACGCCGGCCACGGCCGCGAGTGCGAGGACGGCAATGGCTGCGGCCGTGGAGCTGAGAGCTGCCATTGCTGTGCCTTCAGCTTCCCTCCTCGGTGCTTGTGTTGGGCAAGAGGCTGGTGGTGATTGGTGGTCTAGAGTGCACCGAGTGGCGTTGGTTTTATAGCACGGCTGCACGGTGTGGAGTGGCAGCGAGCGTAGGTGTGCACCATGGCATTTCCTAGTTTGGGCCTTCTGGTAGCGAGAGAATTTTGTGCCTGCGATTGGGTGTGGTGATGGAATTGCAATGGCTAATCGTGTGAGAAAAGGCTTGGACGTTAAAAACAGTGGGAGGGATTAATCGGTAGTGTCGTGAGCTGAGCTGAGGTGGTAGCTGTGGTGGTTGTGGAAATGTCGTTCTCCTCTTGCAAACGGTTTTTGATGTCTTGGGTAGCGTGGTGCAAGGAAGGAAATTCTGGTTGGAATGCGACTACGGGGGCCGATAGAAATAGGACGCTACGAGCGTCTCTAACATCCGCGCAACACGCCACGCGCTAAAAATCAGAATACAGCGCCGGGTTAGCCCGCTTTTGCGCGCGGCGGTGCGCTGGCTTCAGCGGCCGCCGCAAATTAAAGCGCGTCCGAGCCGCTCCAGCAGGCGCGCTATATTTCATTTGTTTTTTCTTACTACGATTCGATACATATTTGGTTCTGATAATTGATAGTTGATACAAAATAATGCGTAGATAGTTCATAGTCTTCTCATACGATAGATAGTTCATAGTTCGTCACATAGCTTGCTTCTACGATACAAAATAAAACGAAAAACTACTACTACTCGTCCGACTCGGACTCTGCCTCGGTGATGTCCTAGTCCGACGTCTGAGCGTAGGCGTAAGGAACCGCTCGTCGCCGGAGACCCAGGAGGACGCATCTCCTAGCGCTTCGTTATATTTAGCGACCGCCTTCCGCGTTCGCTTGTCCTTTCGATAGGCACTCGCTCCTCCCTCCTCTTCGCCTTCTCCGCCCTCCACTTGGCGAAGAACTGTTCCTCGTTGATGATGTCGTGCGGGAAGCGATAGCTCCACAGCCCATAGCTTGCTCGTCCATCTCGGCCAGCCTGAGACGACGCTCCCACCTCCGGTGCTTGCGACGATCCTCGTCGGTGAGAAGCCGCGGGAAAGGCGCCAACTCCTGTGCCCGCCCCTGCGTCGCCACGTCGGCGAAGTTCATGTCCTGACGGGACCGCAGGAGGCGCCACGCCTCAGCGTCGTACGCGCGGGCGCCCTCCTAGGCGGTGTCGAAGGTTTCGAGGCAGAGGCGCATGCCGCCGCCCGACCAAATCTCGGCGGAGTAGGTGCCGGACGGACGCACGCGGACGCCGCGGTAGCCCGAAGCTCCCCGGCGGCGATGCGGCATGGTGGCGCGGTGGTGGCGTGTCGGCGGCAGAGGACGACAGAGGGCGATGGAGAGATGGAGAGAGCAGCAGAGGGTGCTGCAATTTATAGGCGCGCCGGACGCGGTGCGCCTATAAATTGCAGCACCCTCTGCGCCAAATGTAGCGCGCGAGCTGCCGCTTTTTCCCGTGCGCGTTAGTTTCCCGTCACCGCTGGAGCGCGCGAAAACGTCCCGCGCGTGCTAAAAAGCCAATTTACCATGCGCGCGTCTTTTGACGCGACTGTTGGAGATGCTGTAATGAGGGAAGAAGACGCTAAAAAAGTACTATACGTATCTGAGCCGAACAATTGGACCCAAAAATGCCCATTTTCCTGTGACGTGGAGAATAAAAATGTCATTATCCAAAAATAAAGTTGCCATTATATGGATTTTCTTTGCCATAACAGAAAAATCTAAACAAAGATGAAAAAATGCGATGATCCACTAAAAATGCCATGATGCACATAATAAAAAATACCATAATGTTCAAATTGACCAGGGATTGAACGTGGCAGATTAGCGTATTAACTAAAAAAGGCGTATATAAAATTAAAACTGTGCTTTGAGAAAGGCAGAAAAATGTCATGTCGATAAAATGTAATATAGTATAGGAGTATTAAAGAAAATGCAATGATAAATCTAATAAAATTTCCATGTTCCAAATTAAAAAAGTCCATGGTGTAAAAATAATGAAAAATGTCGTGCTCTAAAATAATAAAACTGCCATGCTTCAAATATAAAAATTGCCATGGTCTAAAAAAAGAAAAATGTCATGATTTAAATAATAATAATGACATACACTAAATAATAATAATGACATATACTAAATAACAAAAATGCCATGTTACCTATAGTAAAACTACCATGGTTCTAACAAATAAAAATGACATGGTCTAACAAAATAAGAGAGTGCCATGTTAGCTTAGTCATATAAACATGGCAAATTTTGTGATATTTTATTCTTCTGGGAAAAGAGCAAGTTGTGCTTTGAGAAAGGCGAAAAAAAGCCATGTCGATAAAAATGTAAAAAATATATATAAAGAATTTACAAAGGTATGGTAAAAAAATGTTATTATAATTCCAATAAATTTTCCATGTTCCAAAATAATAATAAATGTTATTGGTGTAATAAATAAATAAATAAATAATGCCATTCTCTAAAAATAAATGATGCCATGCTCTTAAAAAATTACATGGTCTGAAAACATATCAAAAAATCCATTTCATTTTGCAAATAATTGCCACGGTTTTAGGAACATTTTCACTTATTTTTGCCATGCTACATAACATAAAGGGGCGTGCCACGCGTCCGCCGGTGTTCTTTCTAAAATATCAGCCGAGTCACGCGGCCATCAGATGTGTCATCATCGAGCGGTTGACTCGCACGCTCGACCCCCTTTGCAACAAGGTCGTGCTGCAGAAACTTTTGCAACAGATGTTATGTTGCAGTTTTTTTTTTTTTTTTGCAATAGAGATCATGTTGTGGAAACAGTTGTAGATTTCGTTTGCAACACAAGTTGTGTTACAGATTCTTTTCCAGCAGAGATCATGTTGCGAAAATGTTTGTAGAATTTTTTTACAACTGAGGTTATGTTATAGTTTTTTTGCAACAAGGATCATGTTGCGCAAATGCCGTAGAATTTTTTGCAACACAGGTCATGTTGTAGAATTTTTTTGCAACAGAAATCAGGTTGCAGGATGTGTTGTTGTGCAGCCATGGACTCCAGTCTCCTCCAGGACGGCGGCGACATCGAACGGCGAGCGACGACATATCCAGCTCCAGAGACGAGCGGTGTAGTCCGGCGGCTTCCAGCGCGCGCAGCCGGCACGCAGCGGTGCGGTCGCCGGCTTCTAGCATCTACGCACCAGCCGTTGGTGCGTACTCGCAGGTTGCTGCACCACCACGGGCCATGGAGCGCTTCGTCACGGACGAGACCAACACTTCAATGGAGAAACACATGTGTATGAGCATGGAGCATGCTGCGACTACAGAGCTAGTTGTAGAAGATGGATGAGGGAGAAAAAGAAACGAGTGGCTCTCGGTCGTGTAGCCATGGAGATAAGAAGGAAGAAAGGGACGAGATGTGATGGCGCCAAATGGGACGACTGGCATGCGTCTGAAGATGTGAAGAACAAATTTGGCTACTTCAAGACTCTACATTTTTTGTTTAGTGATCCATAATCACATTGAGTCCTTTAGGAAAGCCAATACTATTAAAAAGGAATAAGGTATTGTTGATGAGGTTGTTGCTCAAAGTGCTTAGTGATATTGTTCAAAAAAATCTTCAATCACTTTCCCAAATCACATCTGTCCAAAACCCTAATTCATCATTCCGGTCCCATCGATACATTCCATTCCGGACACACCGAGATGACTCTACTACTGCCACAGCCAAAACCCTAGCTTTTCGATCTGACCAAAATGGCTCTTTGTCCCACCGAGATGGCTTGACCAAGTTTCTGTGATGAAATCACTTCATATCGGAATCACCGAGTAAAACTGATCAAAATTACCGAAACGCGGTTCAGCCTTTGCCATTGCACTTCGGTCCCATTGAGATGATCTAGTCGATCCCACCGAGACCCCCTAACATTCATATCTTTTGCATGGATCGGTCTCATCGAGCATTCCAGTTGATGCCACCGAGTTTGGTCAAAAGTGTGTAACGGTTGAATTTCATGTCACTACAAAAAAAAGACATATCCGTGACATTTTGGGCCAAATAAAAAAAAATCTGTCATGCTTATGACACTTCTGTGACGATAATTGTGACAATACCCAGTATCATCATAGATGTGGTGGGATCCTACTTCTATGACAAAAAATCATGACAGAAAATGGGTTTTTCGTCCTGGGCGGGCCGGAGATGCAACTGCATGACATTCTTTGGGTCGTCTATGACGGAAAAATCCGGGGTAGAAGTGAGGGCGAGGAAAATATCAAGGAGTTCCCGGTATAGTGGGTGGTTGGGGCCGACCGATGCACAGAGGGATTGCGCGTTTCTCTCGTACACGTACGCGCGTGGGTGCGAGGCGTTGGGCTCTAACTGAACCCGAGCGAGGCGTTCGCCTACTAAACCCAAGTGATTCCACCGGCTACGTGTTACTGAACCCGAGCGATCGATCGATCCTTGGTTGTTAACTGAACCCGATCGAGCGATTCCTTCGCTACTGCTGCTAACTGAAGCCGATCGAACCTGCGGCCTCTTGATGAACAGTGGGCGTTGTTGGGGGTTGAATGAACAGTTCCCGGTGGGGGTTGGATGAACAGGACCCTGTGGTAGTAGAGGTCGTTGCCGCTGGATGAACAGGATCCCGATCGAGCCGGTTGGGGGTGGATGAACAGGACCCCGTGGAGGGCTGGATGAACAGCAGCCGGTGGAGGGCTGGTTGAACAGTAGCCGGTGGAGGGCTGGATGAACAGTAGCCCGTATTGGGCTGGTTGAACAGGACCCCGTGGAGAGGGCTGGTTGAACAGTAGCCGGTGGAGGCTGGATGAATAGGACCCCGTGGTGAATAGTAGCTGGTGGAGGCTGGAGGAAGTCGACGGTGGATGAACAGTAACAGGTGGAGGTTGGAGGAAGTCGACGGTGGATGAACAGTAGCCCGTGGAGGCTGGAGTGAGGCAGTAGACGGTGGATGAACAGTAGCCCGTGGACTCCCATTTTGTGGTACGCCACACCCCTCTCGATGAACAGGACCCCCGTTTCGACCGTAGGCGCTCCAACACAAGTCCGTTTCCTCCATTTTGTGGTACGCCACACCCGTGCCAATCAACAACACCCCGTTTCGACCGTAGGAGCACGAACACAAGTCTGTTTCCTCCGTTTTACGGTACGCCAGACCCTTCCGGATGAACAGGACCCCATTTCAACCGTACGCGGTCGAACACAAGGCCGTTTTCCTTCGTTTTGCGGTACGCCAGACCCCGTTCCGGCTGTTCTGTCCAAGCCAGTAGGCTCCCATTGAACACGACCCATTCCGACCCAGTCTGTTGCCTCCCGATGAACAGGACGCGTTCCGACCCAGTCACTTGGCTCCCGGTGAGCACGACGCTGTTTCCTCCATTCCGACCCAGCCGGTTGACTGCCGATGAACAGGACGCCGTTGCTGACCTCCGCTGCCTCTCCATGTACACGAGCCCTGGCCGTACGTATGCGCGAGTAGGCGTTCAAGACCCCGCCCGTATGTACGTACGTACGTGTACACGATATAGACGGGGCTGCCTGAACAGCTACCGCTCCTTACTGGGCCACGGTTCATCGTGGCAGAAAGACCGATGGACCAGTATGTACGTACACGTTTGCGACCAGAATGACAACGCTGTGTAGCTTTGACCGGGTGGGTCCCGTCTGTTAGGGAGGATAAGGAGGCACTTCCTTGCGTGCGAAGATGTAGTTGGTGGGTCCGAGCTGACGGGGGAAGGATTCCTTTTTTACGCGTAATAAGGAGGCACTTCCTTGCGTGCGAAGATGTAGCAGGTGGGCCCATTTGTCCGCCTCACCGCGTACAGTCCTCTTTCGATGGCTGTCGTTCGTTGACCACGTTAACCGCGTCGCGCGGACAGCACCAGGCGGTGGACGACGGTGAGGCAGGGAACGACGTGGACCCCGGGAACATGCGGAGGGTAGTACAAGGGTTGACTGGTTTGGCTGCGGTGTGAGGCTGCCGTCGCCGCAGAATAACAGGGGGTGTGGGTGAGTAGAGGGATGGCCTGGCCAGCGGTGGGAGTAGTAGGGGGCGGTGAGGCCTCCGCGGCAGCACAGCCGGCCACGGGAGGCAGGAGCACGCGGTGGTTTGGACGGCTGGAGCAAGAAAATCAGAGGTTGAAGAAGTAGGACGACCGTTGGATGTTAACAATCCAACGGTCACTGGTGATAGAATCGTTTGTTGACTAAGTTGACAAATCCTCCAAACGCGTCAACTTAGTAGGGCCACAAGTCGGCCTCCAAATCTAGTGGGCCCCAGCTGTCATGGGGAGCACTCGTTATTTTCCGCTTAATAAGTAGACACTTTCTCCCGTGCTAAGATATAGCTGGTGGGTCCCAACTGTCATTGGGGGTATTCATTCTTTTTGGCGTAATAAGGAGGTACTTGCTTGCGTGCGGCCATGGACCATGTGGGTCCCAACTGTCAGCCTCTCCATGTAGATCCCTCTTCTGATGTTGTCGTTTGTCGACAACGTTGACCACGCCGTGCTGAGAACACCAGCGCGATGGACGACGACGAGACCCAGGAAGGGAATGACTCGGAGGCGGCGAAGCCACAACAGTGGGGGGATGTAGGTGAGTAGAGGGATGGCCTAGCTAGCGGTGGGAGTAGTTGGGGGCGATGAGGCCTGCGCGGCAGCACAGCCGGCCACGGTTGGCGGGAGTAGGCGGTCCCGCCGGGGCTGGATTTGGCGGCTGGAGCAAGAAGATCAGAGATTGACATCCAACGGTTACGTTTGCTAGAATCGTTTATTGACGTATATGATAAGTAAAAAAATCTTGCATACACGTCAACTTAATAGGCCCACAAGTCAGACCATTCCCTATTTTTTTAATAATTTACAGCTTATTGCAACTTCTTATGCAATTTATTTCAGTCCTTTTTTTTGTTGGCCAGGACCTAGGTTAAAAATGTAAACGAAATTTCACATATTTCTGTGGGGTCCAAACTATTTTTAATACCGAAATGTCGAGCCAGATTTAAAGTACTTTGAAGATATATTTAAATCAGGTTAAAGCCCAGTGAAATTGGAATCCGAAAATGTGAAAAAAATCAGAAATTGTAAAGTAATTGCCAATTTGTCATCTGTTTTTTATATTTACAGCCCATTTCAGATTACTTTCAAGATTTGCAGCCATCTTGAAATAGTTGCAGCCCATCAGGGCGTAGAAAAATAAGTAGGTCTGGATTTGGTATTCTTCAGAAAAAATAAACTGGGCTCATTTTCACAATGAAAAAATAGCTGGGCTGATCATGTGGTGAACGTAAAATATAAGCCTGGGCTAGACGGGCCACAGCCCAGTTGAAACCCTGCTCCGTTTCAACAATAACAAAAGAAATACTGCTCGAGCAGGTACGCCCCAGATGTCAGCCATTGTGTTGTTCTCTTGTCTATTGACTATATACGCTAACAATGTCATGGGTCCGAGATGTCAGGAAACCACTAGGAGGAAGCATTTTCTTTTTCTGTACGCTGACAATGGAGTATATATAACAAAAAATGAGGAACTTCCTTGTGTACAGCCATGGACATGGTGGGCCCCTACTGTCATCCTCTCCATGTATAGTCCTCTCCCGAGTCCTCTTGTTTGTTGACCATGTTGACAACACAAGAGGGCGGCGCCGCGACGAGCGCACCAAAGAGTGCGAAGGACGACGGCGAGGCCTCGGACGTCGGCGTTAATGATTTAGGGGATGGTGGGGCGGGGATGCGTGCGTTGTGGCGCAGCTAGCCGTGGGAGGCGGAAGCAGGCGGCCCCGCCAGCACTGGTTTGGTTTTGGCGGCTGGAGGAAGATAGGACTGAAGAAACACGACAGACTGTAAAAGCAACAGGAGTACTTAACAACCTTAACTGGAACCAGCAGGGGCACTTAACAACCATAGCTGAAAGCAGTATGAGTACTTATACAGGTTCAACCGTACAAAGCACGCCTCGAACGTTGCTACTTTGCCTACAGTTAACCAAGGGTGAGGCCACCAAGCCCCAGGACAAGGCCGAGGCGCCACCCCGCACATCCACAACCTTCTGAAAACGGCTTCATCTCGCAATGTGGTCAATAAACAGGATATTCGCTTTAGAGCCATGGAAAAGCATGACCATAACCTTTTGTCCTATTCTCCAAGATGAACGGGCCTTCATTATTTGAGACCACCCATGAATAAGTATCTTTTCACCTCCAAGGGGAACGGAGTAGGTCGACATAAACATCATGTTGTGACTAAGCGCAAGTCTGACCCGACCATGGTCAGGCATCTGTATAGGAACAATAGAACTGGGCAGTTTCTATTTCAAGACGATCACAGCTGTAAAACTGTGTATAAGCAAGAGTTTATGAACAACATATATAACAGAAAACAGCTCGTACCATAAGTTTCTCGACACAGTTGGACCTGTTCAACATGTGCAGCAGTGGCACGCATATGCCACGTGGCCTTCCACCATTGAAACGCCCCACAAGGACCTCAAGATGATCAGTAAAGTGTAGGAACTTGTAGATGTCGTCCCAGTCAACTTCAGTGCCATCAGTAATAGTCGAGTTCTTATAGAATAAAAAACGAGTAGCGTGCTCAACTTTGAAATAACCTACACGTGCCACCAATTATAAAAAATATTAGTTAGAAGTAGCATCTTCGTGAGAGATGGGAATCACAAATCGTTTCTACTTCTAAAGTTGAATTGTGATTAGTTAGACAGAATGGGTGGATTAAGAAATAATCGAGGCAACAAGCAAGAACCAGATACAAAACTAACATGGATGAACAATTGGAACGACGTCGGGGTAGAAGATCATAGTAAAGATGAGACCAATTTCTGCTATTTCAATCAACATTCGTTCGCCAACTTTCAGCCCGTAACACTTGAGAAAGTTTATCCAAGTTCGGCCATAAAAAAAGCAGCGATATTCTTTGTTCATGAACCCAACTCGGAACTTATATCCATGGCTTGTATTCAATGTGACCATTAAACTGGTGTATTCAGTTATGGCAAGGCCGACCATCTTGAGTACATGTGTTCTGGTAGAGCAAGGAATGCACTGCAGGAAAAATAATATGAGAACACAATATATTCCCTATCCAAATCTAGAAATAATTTCCTCCTTCACGTCTGTGTTGACCATGGTACTAGTACCTTTTATCCAAATATAGCAACCCAAATTTCCAAATTAGTCGATAGCATGTTTAAAAACCCCACCCTCCCGGATAGAAAAGAGGATTCTAGGAACATATTGTCCGTGTTTTAAAATCATGTGTTAGGATGAGAAGGAACAAGTGTGGCCTCTCACCGAGGGCGCAGAAACCTGTAGGGTCCTCGCACTTTGGGCACTGCAAATGAAACACACTAGATTCAGTAGGAAGAAAAATGCATCAACGGCGGCGGTTGCCATCCTAGGATTACCCGCGACTAAGGGACTTGGATTTATCGGGGATGGATGAAGAATTCGTACCTGGTTCTCCATGAGAAAACCCTATGCAATCGCCGAGAGGGGGTTTTCTCTGAACAAGCAGACAATGGAGAAGGGGATTCAGGCCCAGTGAAATATTGCTGCTTTGTCCGTCCAGCTTACTGCTAAAGCTGGAAAGGTGGGGTGTTTTTGTGATTTGACGGCTCATTGGGCATTACTGTGGCGCTACGACCGGGGTGAGTCTACCGTGCAGTTGTGCACTCTAATTTGGTGCATGGCACATGGACCCCGTTGCCGGATGCCCCACATATCAGCGAAAGGAAGTAGAAAGGTGGGAGTAACTAGTTACACATAAATATATTTTTGATAGAGAGATACTCCCTCTGTAAAGAAATATAAAAATATTTTATATCACAACTTTATACATAAGAAAAATCAAGGGGAATATATATATAACATAATATGGGGGTTCAACTGAGAATATAATACTCAGATAGGCTCACAGTTCTTGAATTTGGGCCACAGGCCGGTGGGCCTGCATGTTTGGGGGCCCTCGTGTTCTACCTCAGCGCTTTTCATATTGCAAGCGATCGGTACGGCGCTGGTTTTAGATGCTGTTGCAAGGCGAATACAGAAAATTGAATAAAGCACGGCAGCTGTTAGAATGAAACCAAACGACAGTTCCTAACCAGCAATCAGAGTTGCAATTCTATCAACGATAACCTACGTGATAAATAATACTGTCGTACTACTTATACACACAGGACACTTGTTTCACCATGCCCGATTATTACATCAAAATCTCTCGGAGGATAGATCAGTTCGGTGCTACCTCTTGAGCATTGCGTTGGTTTTCCCTTGAAGAGGAAAGGGTGATGCAGCAAAGTAGCGTAAGTATTTCCCTCAGTTTTGAGAACCAAGGTATCAATCCAGTAGGAGACAACACACAAGTCACCTCGTACCTACACAAACAAATAAGAACCTTGCAACCAACGCGATAAAGGGGTTGTCAATCCCTTCACGGCCACTTGCAAAAGTGAGATCTGATAGAGATAATAAGATAAATATTTTTGGTATTTTTATGATATAGATTGGAAAATAAAGATTGCAAAATAAAAGGCGGAAGGAATAGTAAATTGATAGGAAGATAATATGATGAAAGATAGACCCGGGGGCCATAGGTTTCACTAGCGGCTTCTCTCAAGATAGCATAATTTACGGTGGGTGAACGAATTACTGTCGAGCAATTGATAGAAAAGCGCATAGTTATGAGAATATCTAGGAATGATCATGTATATAGGCATCACGTCCGCGACAAGTAGACCGAAACGATTCTGCATCTACTACTATTACTCCACACATCGACCGCTATCCAGCATGCATCTAGAGTATTAAGTTCATAAGAACAGAGTAACGCATTAGGCAAGATGACATGATGTAGAGGGATAAACTCAAGGAATATGATATAAACCCCATCTTTTTATCCTTGATGGCAACAATACAATACGTGCCTTGCTGCCCCTGCTGTCACTGGAAAAGGACACCGCAAAATTTAACCCAAAGCTAAGCACTTCTCCCATTGCAAGAAAGATCAATCTAGTAGGCCAAACCAAACTGATAATTCGAAGAGACTTGCAAAGATAATTAAATCATGCATAAAAGAATTTAGAGAAGATTCAAATATTGTTCATAGATAATCTTGATCATAAACCCACAATTCATCGGTCCACAAACACACCCCAAAAAGAATTACATCGAATAGATCTCCAAGAAGATCGAGGAGAACTTTGTATTGAGATCCAAAGAGAGAGAAGAAGCCATCTAGCTAATAACTATGGACCCGAAGGTCTGTGGTAAACTACTCACACATCATCGGAGAGGCTATGCTGTTGATGTAGAAGCCCTCTGTGATCGATTCCCCCTCCGGCGGAGCGCCGGAAAAGGCCGCAAGATGGGATCTCACGGGTACAGAAGGTTGCGGCGGTGGGAATAGGGTTTCGTGGTGTTCTCGGATGTTTTCAGGGTATATGATTATATATAGGCGAAATAAGTAGGTCGGTCGAGCCACGAGAGGCCCACGAGGGTGGGGGCGCGCCTACCCCCTGGGCGCGCCCTCCTACCTCGTGGCCGCCTCGGTTCTTTCTTGACCTCCACTCCAAGTCGCCTGGATTGCGTTTGTTCCAAAAATAACTCTCCCGAAGGTTTCATTCCGTTTGGACTCCATTTGATATTCCTTTTCTACGAAACACTGAAATAGGCAAAAAAACAGCAATTTGCACTGGGCCTTCGATTAATAGGTTAGTCCCAAAAATAATATAAAAGTGCATAGTAAAGCCCATTAAACATCCAAAACAGATAATATAATAGCATGGAACAATCAAAAATTATAGATACGTTGGAGACGTATCAAGCATCCCCAAGCTTAATTCCTGCTCGTCCTCGAGTAGGAAAATGATAAAAACAGGATTTTGATGTGGAATGCTACCTAGCATATTCTCAATGTAATTTCCTTTATTGTGGCATGAATGTTCAGAACCGAAAGATTCAAGATAAGAGTTTAATATTGACATAAAAATAATAATACTTCAAGCATACTAACAAAGCAATCATGTCTTCTCAAAATAACATGGCCAAAGAAAGTTATCCCTACAAAATCATATAGTCTGGCTATGCTCTATCTTCATCACACAATGTATTTAATCATGCACAACCCTGATGACAAGCCAATCAATTGTTTCATACTTTTGATGTTCTCAACTTTTTCAATCTTCACGCAATACATGAGAGTGAGCCATGGACATAACAATATATGTGGAATAGAATGGTGGTTGTGGAGAAGACAAAAAAGAGAAGATAGTCTCACATCAACTAGGCGTATCAACGGGCTATGGAGATGCCCATCAATAGATATCAATGTGAGTGAGTAGGGATTGCCATGCAACGGATGCACTAGAGCTATAAGTGTATGAAAGCTCAACAAAAGAAACTACGTGGGTGTGCATCCAACTCGCTTGCTCACGAAGACCTAGGGCATTTTGAGGAAGCCCATCATTGGAATATACAAGCCAAGTTCTATAATGTAAAATTCCCACTAGTATATGAAAGTGACAACATAGGAGACTCTCTATCATGAAGATCATGGTGCTACTTTGAAGCACAAGTGTGGTAAAAGGATAGTAACATTGTCCCTTCTCTCTTTTTTCCCTCATTTTTTTTGGGCCTTTTTCTCTTTTTTATGGCCTCTTTTTTTCTTTTTGTCCGGAGTCTCATCTCGACTTGTGGGGGAATCATAGTCTCCATCATCCTTTCCTCACTTGGGACAATGCTCTAATAATGATGATCATCACACTTTTATTTACTTACAACTCAAAAATTACAACTCAATACTTGGAACAAAATATGACTCTATGTGAATGCCTCCGGCGGTGTACCAGGATATGCAATGAATCAAGAGTGACATGTATGAAATAATTATAAAGGTGGCTTTGCCACAAATGCGATGTCAACTACATGATCATGCAAAGCAATATGACAATGATGGAACGTGTCATAATAAATGGAACGGTGGTAAGTTGCATGGCAATATATATCTGAATGGCTATGGAAATGCCATAATAGGTAGGTATGGTGGCTGTTTTGAGGAAGGTTATGGTGGGTGTATGATACCGGCGAAAGGTGCGCGGTATTAGAGAGGCTAGCAATGGTGGAAGGGTGAGAGTGCGTATACTCCATGTACTCAACATTAGTCATAAAGAACTCACATACTTATTACAAAAATATATTAGTTATCGAAACGAAGTACTACGTGCATGCTCCTAGGGGGATAGATTGGTACGAAAATACCATCGCTCGTCCTCGACCACCACTCATAAGGAAGACAATCAATAAATAAATCATGCTCTGACTTCATCATATAACGGTTCACCATACGTGCATGCTACGGGAATCACAAACTTTAGAACAAGTATTTCTCAAATTCACAACTACTCAACTAGCATGACTCTAATATCACCATCTTCATATCTCAAAACAATTATCAAGTATCAAACTTTCATAGTATTCGATGCACTTTATATGATAGTTTTTATTATACCTATCTTGGATGTTCATCATATTTGGACTAATTTTATAGCCAAAGCAAACTACCATGCTGTTCTAAAAGACTCTCAAAATAATATAAGTGAAGCTTGAGAGATCAATTATTTCTATAAAATAAAACCACCACCGTGCTCTAAAAAGATATAAGTGAAGCACTAGAGCAAAAATTATCTAGCTCAAAAGATATAAGTGAAGCACATAGAGTATTCTAATAAATTCCGATTCATGTGTGTCTCTCCCAAAAGGTGTGTACAGCAAGGATGATTGTGGTAAACTAGAAAGCAAAGACTCAAATCATACAAGACGCTCCAAGCAAAACACATATCATGTGGTGAATAAAAATATAGCCTCAAGTAAAGTTACCGATAGACGGAGACGAAAGAGGGGTTGCCTTCCGGGGCATCCCCGAGCTTAGGCTATGTGTTGTCCTTGAATTTTACCTTGGGGTGCCTTTGGAATCCCCAAGCTTAGCCTCTTGCCACTCTTTATTCCATAATTCATCAAATCTTTACCCAAAACTTGAAAACTTCACAACACAAAACTCAACAGAAAATCACATGAGCTCCGTTAGTATAAGAAAACAAATCACCACCATAAGGTACTGTAATGAACTCATTATTTATTTATATTGGTGTTAAACCTACTGTATTCCAACTTCTCTATGGTTCATACCCCCCGATACTAGCCATAGATTCATCAAAATAAGCAAACAACACACGAAAAACAGAATCTGTCAAAAACAGAACAATCTGTAGTAATCAGATTTGTTCGAATACTTCTGGAACTCCAAAAATTCTGAAAAACTAGGACAACCTGTACAATTTGCATATTGATCTACTGCAAAAAGAATTGGTATTGTATCACGTTCTGGTGAATTTTAACAATTATTTTCGTGAGAGCAAAGTTTCTGTCTTTTTCAGCAAGATCAAACAACTATCACCCAAGAAGATCCTATTGGTTCTACTTGGCACAAACACTAATTAAAACATAAAAACACATCTTAACAGAAGCTAGATGAATTATTTATTACTAAAAAGAACCAAAAAGCAAGAAACAAAAATAAAATTGGGTTGCCTCCCAACAAGCGCTATCCTTTAACGCCCCTAGCTAGGCTTAAAGGCAAGAATAGATCTAGGTATTATCATCTTTGGTATGCAATCCATAAATGGATCTCATAATAGATTCATAAGGTAATTTAATTTTCTTCCTAGGAAAGTGTTCCATGCCTTTCCTTAACGGAAATTGGAATCTAATATTTCCTTCTTTCATATCAATAATTGCACCAATCGTTCTAAGGAAAGGTCTACCAAGAATAATAGGACATGTAGGATTGCAATCTATATCAAGAACAATGAAATCTACGGGCACATAATTCCTATTTGAATCAATAAGAACATCATTAATTCTTCCCATAGGTTTCTTAATGGTGGAACCGCAAGATGCAAATTTAAAGAACAATTATCATATTCACGGAAACCTAATGCATCACGTAAAGTTTTTGGAATCGTGGAAACACTAGCACCCAAATCACATAAAGCATAGCATTCATGACCTTTGATCTTAGTTTTAATAGTAGGTTCCCACTCATCATAAAGTTTTCTAGGGATAGAAACTTCCAATTCAAGTTTTTCTTCATAGGATTGCATTAGAGCATCAACGATATGTTTGGTAAAAGCCTTATTTTGACTATAAGCCTGAGGAGAATTTAACACGGATTGCAACAAGGAAATACAATCTATCAAAGAACAATTATTATAACTAAATTCCTTGAAATCCAAAATAGTGGGTTCATTGCTATGTAAAGTTTTGACCTCTACAATCCCACTTTTACCAATTTTTGCATCAAGATCTAAAAACTCCGAATCATTGGGACGCCTTTTAACTAAAGTTGACTCATCTCCAGTTCCATCATTATCAAGATTCATATTGCAAAACAAAGATTTAATACGAGACACATCAATCACTTTTAGATCTTCATCCCTATTGTCATGAAAACTAGAAGAACACGCTTTTACAAAGCAATCTTTCTTTGCACGCATCCTAGCGGTTCTTTCCTTGCACTCATCAATGGAAATTCTCATAGATTTGAGAGACTCATTGATATCATGCTTAGGTGGAATAGATCTAAGTTTTAAAGAATCAACATCAAGAGAAATTCTATCCACGTTCCTAGCCAATTCATCAATCTTAGGCAATTTTTCTTCAAGCAAAGCATTGAAATTCTTTTGGGAAATCATAAATTCTCTAACACTAGTCTCAAAATCAGAGGGCATCTTATTAAAATTTCCATAAGAGTTGTTGTAGGAATTACCATAATTATTAGAGGAATTACTAGGGAACGGCCTAGGATTAAAATTTCCTCTATACGCGTTGTTACCAAAATTGTTCCTACCAACAAAATTAACATCCATAGATTCATTATTATTCTCAATCAAAGTAGACAAAGGCACATCATTAGGATCGATAGGAGCACTCTTATTAGCAAACAATTTCATAAGTTCATCCATCTTTCCACTCAAAACATTAATCTCTTCTATCGCATGAACCTTTTTACTAGTAGATCTTTCGATGCGCCATTGAGAATAATTAACCATAATATTATCTAGGAGTTTAGTAGCTTCTCCTAAAGTGATTTCCATAAAAGTGCCTCCCGCGGCTGAATCTAAAAGAGTTCTAGAAGCAAAATTCAATCCGGCATAAAAAATTTTGTATGATCATCCATAAATTTAATCCATGTGTAGGGCAATTGCGAATCATTAATTTCATCCTCTCAAGATTGTGCAACATGCTCATGATCAATTTGCTTAAAATTCATAATATCGTTTCTAAGAGAGATGATCTTAGCGGGGGGAAAATACTTAGGGATAAAAGCATCTTTGCACTTATTCCATGAATCAATACTATTTTTAGGCAAAGAAGAAAACCAAGTTTTAGGACGATCTCTAAGCGAAAACGGAAATAGCTTCAATTTAACAATATCATTATCCACGTCTTTCTTCTTTTGCATATCACACAAATCAACAAAGTTGTTTAGATGAGTAGCGGCATCTTCACTAGGAAGGCCAGAGAATTGATCTTTCATGACAAGATTCAACAAAGCAGCACTAATTTCACAAGATTCAGCATTGGTAAGAGGAGCAATCAGAGTGCTAAGAAAATCATTATTATTGGTATTGGAAAAATCACACAATTTAGTATTGTCTTCAGCCATCGTGACAAACAATCCAACACACAAGCACACAAGAAGCAAGCGAAAAAAAAGACGAACGGAAAAAGAGGGCGAATAAAACGGCAAGGGTGAAGTGGGGGAGAGGAAAACGAGAGGCAAATGGCAAATAATGTAATGCGAGGGATAAGAGTTGTGATGGGTACTTGGTATGTCTTGACTTGGCGTTAGCCTCCCCGGCAACGGCGCCAGAAATGGCTAGTTGACGAGAGATCAAATCTTGACTTGATTTGGCGTAAGCCTCCCCGGAAACGGCGCCAGAAATCCTTCTTGCTACCTCTTGAGCACTGCGTTGGTTTTCCCTTGAAGAGGAAAGGGTAATGTAGCAAAGTAGCATAAGTATTTCCCTCAGTTTTGAGAACCAAGGTATCAATCCAGTAGGAGACAACACACAAGTCACCTCGTACCTACACAAACAAATAAGAACCTTGCAACCAACGCGATAAAGGGGTTGTCAATCCCTTCACGGCCACTTGCAAAAGTGAGATCTGATAGAGATAATAAGATAAATATTTTTGGTATTTTTATGATATAGATTGGAAAGTAAAGATTGCAAAATAAAAGACGGAAGGAATAGTAAATTGATAGGAAGATAATATGATGAAAGATAGACCCGAGGGCCATAGGTTTCACTAGTGGCTTCTCTCAAGATAGCATAATTTACGGTGGGTGAACGAATTACTGTCGAGCAATTGATAGAAAAGCGCATAGTTATGAGAATATCTAGGCATGATCATGTATATAGGCATCACGTCCGCGACAAGTAGACTGAAACGATTCTGCATCTACTACTATTACTCCACACATCGACCGCTATCCAGCATGCATCTAGAGTATTAAGTTCATAAGAACAGAGTAACGCATTAGGCAAGATGACATGATGTAGAGGGATAAACTCAAGCAATATGATATAAACCCCATCTTTTTATCCTTGATGGAAATAATACAATACGTGCCTTGCTGCCCCTGCTCTCACTGGGAAAGGACACCGCAAGATTGAACCCAAAGCTAAGCACTTCTCCCATTGCAAGAAAGATCAATCTAGTAGGCCAAACCAAACTGATAATTCGAAGAGACTTGCAAAGATAATTAAATCATGCATAAAAGAATTCAGAGAAGATTCAAATATTGTTCATAGATAATCTTGATCACAAACCCACAATTCATCGGATCTCGACAAACACACCGCAAAAAGAATTACATCGAATAGATCTCCAAGAAGATCGAGGAGAACTTTGTATTGAGATCCAAAGAGAGAGAAGAAGCCATCTAGCTAATAACTATGGACCCGAAGGTTTGTGGTAAACTACTCACACATCATCGGAGAGGCTATGGTGTTGATGTAGAAGCCCTCTGTGATCGATTCCCCCTTCGGCGGAGCGCCGGAAAAGGCCCCAAGATGGGATCTCACGGGTACAGAAGGTTGCGGCGGTGGGAATAGGGTTTCGTGGTGCTCTCGGATGTTTTCAGGGTATATGAGTATATATAGGCGAAAGAAGTAGGTCGGTGGAGCCACGAGAGGCCCACGAGGGTGGGGGGCGCGCCTACCCCCCTGGGCGCACCCTCCTACCTCGTGGCCACCTCGGTTCTTTCTTGACCTCCACTCCAAGTCTCATGGATTGCGTTTGTTCCAAAAATAACTCTCCCGAAGGTTTCATTCCGTTTGGACTCCGTTTGATATTCCTTTTCTGTGAAACACTAAAATAGGCAAAAAAACAGCAATTTGCACTGGGCCTTCGGTTAATAGGTTAGTCCCAAAAATAATATAAAAGTGCATAGTAAAGCCCATTAAACATCCAAAACAGATAATATAATAGCATGGAACAATCAAAAATTATAGATACGTTGGAGACGTATCATTCGGCTGTTGCGTGCTGCTATTGAAGAATTTCAAAGTTGATTTGGACCAGCTCTCCTTGCCGAGAAAGTTTGATTTTGACGTCATCCCCTACCGCAAGATTTGATTTAGATTTGAACCTTGACCATCCTTTACCATCAGTCACAATGCGACCATCCTTTGTAATTACGGTATATTGAGCAGGTTCATTCACACCAACGCTGCGCATGGTAAGAGAAACTTGGCCACGGTTGCCTAGATTGTTGAACGACTCCCTCGTTGCTCTAGGAATTCTCTGTTTGCAAACAAGAAGACATACACAAACAGTTAGATCAACACAATGAATCATGTGACACAACATGGAAAGAAAAAAGAACGAAGCACTTGGGCGGCCAATGCTGACCAAGATGGTGGAGATGTCAGTTTTTGTAAGGACTTTGGTATATGCAGTGCGAACTGCAACCCAGTCTGTTGCCGGTGCAACTGCTGGTTCCATTGCCGCTGCACGGGCCGGAGCAGATGCAAGTGCAAGCGTTGGAGCAGGTGCTGGAGCCATTGCTGGTGCCCGTGCTGATGCAACTGGTAGTGCCGCTGCTGCTGCCGGAGATGGTGCTCCTTGTGGAGCTGGTGCCGGTGTCGGAGCAGGTGCCGGTGTCGATGCCCGACCCTCCGGTAGATCAGCCTGATCCGCTGACGCGGTCGGTGCCCAATCCTCAGGTGGATTAGACTGAGCTGCTGCCGCTGTCAATGCTAGAGCAAGTGCCGTCGGAAAAGGTGTCGGTGCTCGATCCGTCGCTGAATGTGGTACGGATGTGTGAGACAGCAGCGATCGTCCCTGGTGTGCTATGATCAGCTTTCTAACTTGAGTAGGCTCCGTGACCGTGATCCACTCTTTTTCTTCATTTCTTTTAAACGTGAGAAGGACTAATTGTGGCCTGTTTGTTAAACCAAACTGCAGTTCTCATAGGGCTTCAGATTGTACTCAGACAATAGACGGATCCGATTGTGTCCAGTAATATAAGTGATGGACAGTGCCTTCATTACTGACACGACATAAGAAGTGAAACCTGCAAAAATAACCATCGTAGAGCCAACCAAACGGTTTATTCTATGACGAATGTCACATGGCAAAACCCGCATCGTAAAATTGCAGCAAAAGTAAGAAAACATGACATTAAATCAATAAGATTTAGACAGTAAATCAATAAGATTTACTTGATGTGACATGAGTGAATCCTTAACAGGAAATCACTATGTTGAAGTTCTAAACATAAGATTGATCGTCCAATTACGCGTGGCATGCATGGCCCCCACTTACTCCCACAAGCAGGACAGTCCAAAGATCGTGACAAATCGTATGGACCAAACATCCATGGGACTGGAAATCCTAGTGGGTGCGATAAACCCTGCAATGCATACATATATTGGAGTGTAACCATAATTGGTAAACCGTCCTCACAAAAAAGATGCTCTAGATACTTCAAAATATACAGACTAAATTGAGTGGACAGACATTAACATGGACTGTTCTCAGGACTCACCACACAACAAAAGCGGAAGTACTAAACAATATAGGGTTCACACACACAAATAAAGTACTGAACAATAGTACTTACTATAGACAAGCAAAGTTGCACTAATTAAACTCTGCAGACTATTTCTTGTCACCGACCTACAAGATGAGCCCCGCATAACTGAGTAGGCAATGGACTTCGTGAGAGATGTCTACCAGCACCATCACCATCTCGTCAACCTTGGAGAACCTAACAGAGTGGTCTTTCCACTCATAAAACATGACGATGAAGACAGTCCGCATCAGATTTATCGGGAAGCTTTACAAGAACCACACCCTTCGTAATCGAAGGTGTCGGCATTCTAGGAACGGGGGTCCCCAGACTTGCCTGCCTGCGGGCCATGGCGTGGCTTCACTAGCGGCCCTGTATGGCCCATCTTCACCAGCAAACACGCAAGACCCTCGCGAGGGGCCAAGCCTCGCGAGGCGGATGACACAAGACCTCCTCAGGGGCAGCCTCACCAGGCTGGCTCGCGAGGAGCAGAGAGATCAAGGCCACCTCGTGAGGTTCCCGTGATGTGAGCCATGACGACCAAGGCCAGGCGGGCGCTAGACGGGCCCCAGCAAGCGCAGAGTACTGGTTTCCTCTTTGGTGCTAAAGGAGCAGGCGCAGGCGAGGAGTCCCGAGGCATCAGGCAAAGGTTTCCATATCGGTGCAACGAGACCAGGACTGGCAGGACAGCAGGATGGAGGTCATCGCGGAGCCCACGACGGCGTCACCACCAGAGCCTTTGGCAGGCGGAGACCACCTTTTGTCAGGATAGCTTGTACTAGTTGTCCCCCTTCAAATTGGCCGTTGTGGGATCCCTTCCTGCCTAACAATTGGGAAGAGGACCCAGGCCTCTATAAATAGGACTAGCGACCACCTTAACAAGGGGACAGATCATTTAGATCATCCTCAACCACACAAGCTCACCGAGCTCAAGAACACCTCTCCTCAGGAGGCTATTCTTCCCTTGTACTTGTTCATCCTCGGCCTACAAGGCAATCCACCACACCACACTGGAGTAGGGTATTACACCACATCGGTGGCCTGAACCAGTATAAACTCTTGTGTCCCTTGTTCTTCGGGTTCGGCGAGCTGAGCTTTGAGATCGCGGTGAGAGCGTGAGCTAGGGGGAGAGAGATCTTCGTGCGCACCCCAGAGTTCGAACCCCAAGGGTTTTGCCGGAACCCGTAATCCGACATTTGGTGCGCCAGGTAGGGGTGCGCCGAAGCTTTCCTTCCATCGATCCACGCCCTGCCGCCTCCACGCTTTGTCCCCATGGCCGGTGTTGCTCTTCCGACCGGAACGACGGACGCCCAGGATGGCGCCAGGGGGCTCGGAGCTTTTACCCCCGCCTTGCGGCGGGTACAGTGGCCGCCCAAGTTCAAGCCGGAGATGCCGCTGCGTTACGACGGCGCGGCGGACCCGGCGGCCTTCTTGCTGGCATACGAAGAAGCCGTCCTGGAGGCTGGAGGCGACGACAAGGTCATGGCCAACTGGTTCCCCATGGCCCTCGCTGGCGCATCGCGCGCCTGGCTGCTCACCCTCCCAGGATCCTCAGTGGCATCTTGGGAGGAGCTACACGGCCTCTTCGTCGCACGGTTTGCAGCACCGGCGCCCGTCGCCGTCGCAGCCCTCCTCGGCGGCTCAAAAGCACCGCCCTCGGACCGTCACACCAAGCAGTTCTTCCGCCAGATCGGCGCCGCCTCCGCGCAGCAAGGAGCTCCCCCAGGTTGGGCGGCGCCCAAGGCCGACCTCATCTTCGACTCGGGGGATCACCCCGTCACCACCACCAGCTCGGTTGTGCTCCCAATGCTTTGCACGCCCACCATCTGCAACGTACCCATCACCAAGACCCTCATCGACGGCGGGGCCGGCCTTAATGTGCTCTCTGTGGAAGCTTTCGGCTTGCTTCATGTGCCGCATGAACGGCTTCGTCCCACCAAGCCCTTCTCCGGAGTCGGCGGCGGCTCCACCAGCCCCCTGGGGCAAATCCGCCTTCCTGTGACCTTCGGCACTCGCGACAACTATCGCACCGAGCTCATCGACTTCGACATCGCCCGCATTGGCCTCACATACAACGCCATCCTCGGGTACCCGGCCCTAGCTCGGTTTATGGCGGCGACTCATCCAGCCTACAACCTCATGAAGATGACCGGGAGCAAGGGCGTCCTCACCGTAGCTGGAGACACCAAGGAGGCTCTGGCGGTGCTCAAGCTTGCCCTCAAGGCCGCCGCGGCAGCACTCCCGGCCGACGAGGCCACCCCCGGAGCTAAGGGGGCTGCACTGGCGAAAAAGAAGCAGTTGTTCACTCAGGATCGAGCTGAAACAAAGCAGGTACCGGTTGAGGAGGATGGGTCCTCAGGAGCCACCTTCACCATAGGTGCCAACCTTGACCGGGACCAAGAAGAGGCGTTGGTGAAGTTCCTGCGTGCGAACAAGGAGGTATTCGCCTGGGAGCCCAAGCAACTGGTAGGGGTCCCAGAGGGGTAATCGAGCATCACTTAAGGCTGTGCCCCAGTGTGCCCCCTGTGAAGCAGAAGGCGCAGCGGCAGTCCACGGAGAAGCAGTCCTTCATCGTGCAAGAAACTCACAAGCTAGAAGCAGCAGGTGTCATCCGCGAGGTCCGCTACCCGGAATGGCTGGAAAAACCCCGTCGTCGTGCCCAAGAAAGGCGGGAAGGAGCGCATGTGCGTTGATTTCACCAACCTCAACAAAGCTTGCCCCCAAGACCCATTTCCGCTCCTGCGCATCGTCCAGATCGTCGATTCCACTGCCGAGTGTGACCTACTGTGTTTCCTAGACGCGTTCTCGGGCTACCATCAAATCAAGATGGCAGTAGAGGATGTGGAGAAGACTGCCTTCTTAACCCCATGCGGAGTGTACTGCTACACCTGCATGCCGTTCGGATTGCGCAACACAGGGGCGACCTTCCAGCGGTTGATGCACATCGCACTGGGCCAGCAACTGGGGAGGAACACAGAAGCCTATGTTGACGACATCGTGGTCAAATCTTGGGAGGCGAGAACTCTTATTCGGGACCTGGAGGAGACTTTCACTAGCTTGCGCCAGGTGGACCTGCGGATCAACCAGGAGAAGTGCGTGTTCGGTGTCCCTTCCGGCAAGCTGCTGGGTTTCCTTGTGTCGCACCGAGGGATCGATGTTGGTGTCAAAACCGGCGGATCTCGGGTAGGGGGTCCTGAACTGTGGGTCTAAGGTCGATGGTAACAGGAGACAGGGGACACAATGTTTACCCAGGTTCGGGCCCTCTCTATGGAGGTAATACCCCACTTCCTGCTTGATTGATGTTGATGAATATGAGTATTACAAGAGTTGATCTACCACGAGATCATAATGCCTAAACCCTAGAAGTCTAGCCTGTATGACTATGATAATGAATCTCTCCTCTCCGGACTAAGTCCTCCGGTTTATATAGACACCGGGAGGATCTAGGGTTACACAAGGTCGGTTACAAAGAAGGGAATCTACATATTTGGCCGCCAAGCTTGCCTTCCATGCCAAGGAGGGTCCCATCAGACACGGGTGCAGTCTTCGGTCTTCGTATCTTCACAGCCCATTAGTCCAGCCCATGGCTAACAGGCCAGACGCCCGAGGACCCCTTAGTCGAGGACTCCCTCAGTAGCCCTTGAACCTGGCTTCAATGACAAGGTATCCGGCGCGTAGATCTGTCTTCGGCATTGCAAGGCGGGTTCCTCCTTCCGAACCCCAAGATAGTCTTCGAACATATTGAGCGTGTCCGGACCTGTAACACACGCACCACACACAACCACAGAGGGAATATAATATTCCACGAGTCCCATCTGCTGACAACTTTTTGCAAGATGACATCACATCTGTTCGGTCACTATATCGAGCCGTTTTTGTCCGCCGCTCCGTGTTTCGAGATGCGGTTTTCATTGGCACGTCTTGTCAAAGCAGAGACCGTGTCCCCTTATTGCAGGATTTTCATAAATGCGGGCGTGGGTAACCCAACTGTGCCGTTTACACAGCCCTAGGGAATAGGCGAGTTTTACGGCGAGTGGGGCGCGTTCGATATTCACCGCCTTTATAAGGGATAAGGATCCCCTTCTTCTCCCACGCCTTCTCTCTTCCTCTGCCCTTCACTCTTGAGCTCCAGCGCCCAACTTCTCACCTTCTTCCCACTCAAGCTAGCACTCAACCATGTCCGGATCCGGAGGTCAAGGCAAGTGGATGGTCTCCTTCGTCAAGGAGAAGGACATTACTGAGCTTCGGGCGGCCGGGTACTTCGCAAAGGAAATCGCCCACCGTCTTCCAGCCCAGGGGCAAGTCGTTCCCATGCCGAAGCCCAATGAGAGGGTGGTATTCATCCCTCATTTCTTCCACGGGCTAGGGTTTCCACTCCACCCTTTCGTCCGTGGGCTGATGTACTATTACGGGATAGACTTCCATGATCTATCCCCGAACTCTTTCCTCAACATCTCGGCGTTCCTTGTCGTGTGTGAGGCCTTCCTCCGCATCCAACCCCACTTCGGGCTGTGGCTTAAGGTCTTCAACGTGAAGCCGAAGGTGGTGGATGGCCAGCACGCGGAGTGCGGAGGAGCCATGGTGAGTAAGCTGACCAATGTCTCGTGGCCAAAAGGCACTTTCGTGGAGACTGTCAAGGAATGGCAGAAACAATGGTTCTACATCACAGAACCCCGCGGCACAAACTGGGCCGCGGCTGCCGAATTTAACTCCGACGCTCCCATGCGAATCACCTCCTGGGTTGAGAAGAGCCCGAACTGGTGTTCGCCAGATGAGCTGATAGCACTGCAGACAGGCGTTCAAAGCATGGTGGACAAGGACGTCAAGCTCGTCGACGTAATCCAAGTGATGCTGGTTCGCCGGATCCTCCCCTGCCAAAGCCGAAAACGCCCCCTTTGGGAGTTCAATCCGAAGAGGCACCAAACCCTAGAGAGGCTCTTTGAAACAACTCACGAAGATGCCTGGAAGTTGCTCTTCAAGGGCAATGAGATACCGCCAGCCACGGATTCGGACCGTGGGCACGACATTAACCACCCCGCCAGTGAGGTAAGTTTCTAACGCGTCCTCTACTTGTTTGCTTCAATGAGGATATCTGAATTTTTACTGTCATTGCTTCTTCAGGAATGGATGGAGAGGGTGAAGCGGATCCAGTGTCCGGCTCCGCTACCTGAAGAACCAGTCATTCCGCGTTTAGCAAAGATGCTGGTGGCGGCGCCCTATATAGCGCTGGGGAAGAAGGCCACGGGGAAGGCCAAGGGGGTCCGGAGTGGCCCCTGCTGCAAGGGCGCTTCGGACGTGACATCCGAGCCGTTCCTCCATCGCCGAAGACGACGACGATGAGGAGGAGGAGGAGAGCGACTCTCCCCCTGATGGGGGGAGAAAGAAGAGGGCAGCCTCCACAATTCTGGAGGCAGAGGCGCCCAAGAAGGGGAAAGGCCCGCTCGCGGGCAGCTCCGCATGGGACGTCGACAACAGTCCAGAGCGACGCTCCCGCACTAAGCCTCGGGCCGCATCGTAAGTGCTAAGACTCGTACATGCCCATAAATCTAACATCTCCTCTTTGTCGTATTGACATAATTAATTATGCTTTTGCAGTCCGGCCCATGACAGCTCCCAGCGATCCTCATCCAGAGGCTCGTTGGACTCAAGGGAGATGGCCAGCGAGACACCGCCGGCCGCTTACTCTCCCAAGGCCAAGGGAGACGACGAGGTGCTCTCCCAACGGACCTTCCATGGCCAAGGGGCGGTTCAGGAGGCCGTCAAGGCAGCACCAGAGGGCGATACCTCGGCCGCCGGACACATGGGGGAGCAAGCCCCCATGGAGGCTGATGATGGGGGCCGAGCTCAATTCGGCCCCCATATGAGCACGGATCCGGAGACCCGTACGACCTCGGAATCCGACAAGCAGCTTCCTTCAAGAGAAGGAGGCGTGCCCGTCCCGCCGGCGACCTCTGTCCAACCAGAGGCGCCGGACAATCTATTGGAAGCACTGCGAGGCGCTTCCATTGTGGAAGAACACCGTATCCTTATGGGTACGGTGATTGAGAAGGTTCAGTCCGTTAAAAGCGGACTGACCGAAGCCTGCAGCGGCCTGCTGACGGGTTTTGAGGTAAGCGGCGTTTTAACCGAGAAAATCCCCACACAGACAGTAGCCCCTGAGACACTGTCCGGTGTTCGGAAAGAAAACCAGACAAAGGATCAATTAAATTTTGGAGGAAACTAACCAAGCTGTGTCTGATGTGAATAAGCAGGCGTCGCTGCTGACCGCGACTTATCACACTCCCAACTAGAGCAGAAACTGGAGCGGGCCGAAGAAGAGCTCGGCCAGGTGAGGAAGCAGCTGGAAGACCAGCAAGGTATGCAATGGCTCGCTATATATTTTGAAAGAGTAAACGATGTATACTGACCATAGTGTCATTATATGTGTAGGGGCGACGACCGAGGTCACGGCCCTGAAAGAGGCCCTGGCCGAAGCCGAGGGGAAAGCTGTCAAGGAGCAGGCCGCTCGCAAGAAGCTGAAGGCCCGGCTGAACGAGGTCCAGCAAGAGCTCCAGGACGTGGTGAAGAAGTACGAGACCCTGGAGGGCGATGTTTCGGCTCGAGAGACCGAACTCTCCAAGGCTCATCGAAGCGCGGAAGCGGCCCGGGTTGAAGCCCAGGGTGCCCTCCAGGAGATCCAAGAGGCCAGGAAGATCACGGCGGGTAAGGTGTTTAGTATGCAAAGTAAGTATATGAAGAAGTATTTCTTACTAACCCGGATTTGGAGTTCTCCAGGAGCCTTCACAGATCTGCCGCGCAGTGTGTCCGACGCCGCGGAGTTCCTCTGAGCCGAAGAAGGGAGCTCCATGGAGAAATTGTTCTGGTCGCAGTATCTTGCGCCAGAGCATCCCGTGCCCTTCACCGATCAGCTGAAACAGCTGGTGGAGCTGCATAGGGTGGCCGAACTAGCCATGAAGGATTTGATAATCCGGGTATGGCCAGCCGAAGCTATGTCCGACAGCTACTTCGGACTCGTGAAGCGGCTGGTGAACGCCTGCCCTCGGCTGGACGTCGTCAAGCGATCGGCCTGTATTGAAGGTGCGCGCATGGCCTTCGCCAGTTGCAAGATGTGGTGGGCGAAGATGGACGCTATCGAGCTGACCAGGGGGCCGCCAGAGGGCAAGGAGCACCACACACCCGAGCGCTATTTTGTGGATGTCCTAGAGGGGTCTCGCATTGTAGCAATGCAGTGTGGGCAAGAATTATTTTCGAATGAATACATTCATGTTGTCTTTGCCTTGTATGATGAAACAAAGTCGGTTTGTAATATAATGCTTGTTATGTTTTAATTTTTTCCTGTTGTGCGGCCGTGTTGTATGAAATCTGAGGGTTGGCCAGTTGTCGGCTTCTGCCCCCACGTAGGTAGTACAGAGGTGTTCGGGATGGAATCTAAACAATCTTGATACAATTATATGGTCCTTGAAGGAGTTGTTTAGCGCAACGAACCAGGCAATCAGACTATGCGGCTTGAACACCCTCACTGAGCCATAGGAGTTTTACAATAAAACATGGGCACAGCCCCTAGTATCCGAACCAGAGTGGTATGAGTGTCTGATCGGGAAGTACCGATCCTTCGCGTAATGCAGGAGAAATCTCCAACGATTTGCAACCTCCGAACAGCTGACCCGCTCTCGCCGTATCATGACACTCAGTTTTCAGCTTTCTCTACTGAGGTGCTCCTTTGGATAAACCAGGGCACAATCACAGTAGTTCTCCCTTTACTACCTTAGCCGATATAGCGGAACGTAAGTTAGCAAGCACAGGAGCTGGGCAACCCAACTATTGACCAAAGACATGATTCGGAGCCAATGCATATAGTGCTAAATTCGGGGTGCCGAACTATACTATAAAAGTGTTTAGACTTTTGTTGCCATGTTGTGGGGCTCTATGAAGCCCCTGGCAAGTTGGAACGCACTGAGTGTATGGGTGTTATCTGATAGAATTACCAGAAAGGGAAAGGCAAAAAGTAAGAAAAAGGAAGAACCAGTGGTAAGCTAGAGCCGTGGAGATTTGGGCCGCAAACTGTTTCTATTGTAATTTGATTAATACGTCAAGGCGCATTTGATACAAGTGGTGTGATGAGCAACAGGCTATTTAACATGCCAAAACCAAGGGAGAGCTGCATGTGGGTCCTAAAAAACAGGTAGAGTGATCGTTTAACGAAACCACCTAGAGAAGTCCCCATATGTCTGTGTTTCTCGCCGTCTTGGTGTGTTTGTCCTTCGAGATGACCCATGATCAGGCCATTGGATGGGGCCTGCGGGATTGAGACCTGAAAGGAAAAAGTAAAAGTGAAAGTACGTGTGTATCCGGTGCCGGTTGAGCCGCACTGTGGATCACAAGCTAGCTATGCCTCCGTCGATGCCCATGGAATTTTGAGTGCATAGTTATGTACGCGCGGCACGAATGCCACCGCTTGATCGGGACTGAGACGGAGGCCGGATTGCTAGTCGAGCTCCTGACGAGCCGAGCTGTCCTGCTGCAGGGTAGTTCGGACCCTCTTAACGGTGTCCGTGGGCTCGGCAGCCGAATTAGGGTTCTGCTTGAGAAGGCTGCTCTGTACTTCTGCTGCTAAGGCAGCTGTGTGCTCTTCTATACGGAGGGAGCGTTCCGTATTTCTGTTGACCGTGATGACACCGCGTGGACCGGGCATCTTGAGCTTGAGATAAGCATAGTGTGGCACTGCATTGAATCGCGCGAATGCGGTTCGTCCAAGCAGTGCATGATAGCCGCTGCGAAAGGGGACGATGTCAAAGATTAACTCCTTGCTTCAGAAATTGTCCGAAGATCCGAAGACAACCTCTAGCGTGATTGAGCCCGTGCAACGAGCCTCCACACCTGGTATGACTCCTTTGAAGGTAGTCTTTATGGGCTTGATCCGTGATGGATTAATGCCCATTTTTCGCACTGTATCCTGATAGAGCAGATTGAGGCTGCTACCTCTGTCCATAAGGACGCGTGTCAGGTGAAATCCATCAATGATTGGGTCAAGGACTAGCGCGGCTGAACCGCCATGACGGATACTAGTCGGATGATCCCGACGATCAAAGGTGATCGGGAATGACGACCATGGATTGAATTTTTGGGCGACTGGCTCTATCGCGTAGACGTCCCTTAGTGCGCGCTTGCGTTCCCTTTTAGGGATGTGTGTAGCATATATCATGTTCACTGTTTTGACTTGGGGGGGGGACTTCTTCTGTCCCCCTGTGTTCGGTTGCCGGGGCTCCTCGTCGTCGTCCTCGCTTTGTAATCCCTTTTCCCTGTTCTCGGCGTTTAATTTGCCGGCCTGTTTAAAAACCCAACAATCTCTGTTGGTATGATTAGCTGGTTTGTCTGGGGTGCCATGTATCTGGCACGGGAGATCGAGTATGCGGTCCAGGCTGGATGGTCCCTGATTGTTTCTTTTGTACAGTTTCTTCCGCTGGCTGGACTTGGGGCCGCTGAATCCAGCGTTGACTGTAGTGTCATCGGTATTATCACCATTGCTTCGGCGTTTGTGTCTGTTACGTCGGAGCTTGCCTTTGCTGTTCTTAACCTCAGAGGGGCCTACCTCGCTGGCTGTGTTTTTGCTACGAGCCAACCAACTATCCTCACCCGCGCAAAAGCGGGTCATGAGTGCCGTGAGGGCTGCCATAGATTTTGGTTTTTCTTGGCCGAGGTGGCGGGCGAGCCATTCGTCGCGGATGCTATGTTTAAAGGCCGCTAGGGCTTCGGCATCCAGATAGTCGACGATCTGGTTCTTTTTGGTTAGGAACCTAGTCCAGAATTTCCTGGCCGATTCTCCAGGTTGTTGGACTATGTGGCTTAAGTCATCGGCGTCTGGTGGCCGGACATATGTACCTTGGAAGTTGTCGAGGAAGGCTTCTTCCAAGTCCTCCCAGTTGCCGATAGAAATTTCAGGCAGGCTGTTTAACCAGTGCCGAGCTGGTCCTTTAAGCTTTAGTGGGAGGTATTTGATAGCGTGGAGGTCATCTCCGTGGGCCATGTGGATGTGGAGGATAAAGTCCTCAATCCATACCGCGGGATCAGTTGTCCCGTCGTATGATTCAATATTCACAGGTTTGAACCCTTCGGGGAATTCATGATCCATAACTTCATCAGTGAAGCAAAGAGGGTGTGCGGCGGCTCTATACCTGGTCGCATCGCGTCGTAGCTCCGATGGAGTCCGTTTGCGGTTGTCGGCTCGGGTGTGACTAGGTTTGTCACGTCTGAATAGGTAGCCATCATCACGTGTCGAGGAACGTCCTCGCGATCTGTAAATTGATCGGGTATATCCTGCCCTACTATCCAGGGTCTGCCGGAGGTCATATGTATGACCCCGAACTGTTTTGTCTCTGTTTTTCCATGGCGGTGGGGCGGGCTGCTATTCGGCTTGAGTTGCCGCTCTATCCCAACCACGAGGTGGTCGGTCCACCGCATTGTCCCGACCGCGTAGTGTTCGGTCGGCCGCATTACGCGAGGGAGGAATGGGCTCCGGTGCCTCTTCATCGAACTGAGGTAGCAACCTTCGCTTTGGGTAACTCTTGGCTAGGCGTCTGAGGCCGTACTCTTCGGCTGCCAGAACGTCAGTCCATCTGTCAACGAGCAGATCTTGGTCAGCTTGAAGCTGCTGCTGCTTCTTTTTCATGCTCCTTGCGGTGGCTATTAGCTGGCTCTTGAAGCACTCCTGCTCGAGAGGTTCCTCAGGCACGATGAAATCTTCATTGCCGAGGCTTTCCTCATCCTCGGAGAGCGGACGATAACTACCGTCCTCCGAGCCGTTGGGCCTGGCATGTTCGTCGGGGCTAGCTTGCCCATTTTCTTGCTCCTCCTGTTCGGATGTTACCTCAGCAAGGTCTTCATTGTTTTCGGCATTGTCCGGAGTATTATTTTCTCCGGTGCCAGCATTGCTATCTTTTGAACGACATGACTTAGAGCGGCACCGAGGACGCCGGTGTTTTGCTGTGTCTCAGGAGGTTTATTCTCGACTGGATTTTTTTTGTCATCGTCATTGGTTGTTTTGGGTGTGTCCACCATGTACACATCGTACGAAGAAGTGGTCGTCCAGCGTCCAGTGAATGGCGGACTTTGATCTTGCTCCTCATCAGCATCGTCGCCCATACCGTCGATGTCTTCGGAGTCGTAATCAAGCGTGTCGGTTAAATCCTCGACTGTGGCTATGAAGTGGGTGGCGGGTGGGAAGCAAGATTCTCCATCATCAGCCCCTAGTTCAAACTGAACATAGTTCGGCTGTGAGTCCCCCGCCAAGGACAGGCTCTTTAATGAGTTCAGCACATCGCCCAAGGACGAGTGCTGGAAGATGTCTGCGGCGCTAAACTCGAAGATCGATAAACGATCAAGTTCGGCATTCGCGTGCTCACATGGTTCAGAACTTGCGCCCAGAGAAGAGTCTGGAGTTCCGGTGAAACAGATATTGTGTGAGGTTAGGTCCATGTGTGGCTCCAACGCCGGGGAATCTGTGGCTTCCGTGGTGGGGTTGAGCCTCCAATCCTTGGATGTCGTAGTATGCCCCGGATCTAAGGCCAGAGCGGTTACAGGAGCTATCTCCTGGATGCGGTCTGACGACATATTTAGGTCATGTTCATCAAGGTGACAAGGAGCGGTCGTCGCGGTCTTGAATCCGGCGAAGATCAAATATCCACAGATGTCCGCGATGTAATTCAAGCTCCCAAATCTGACCTGATGGCCAGGGGCGTAGCTATCGGTCTGCTCCAGGTGGCCAAACGAGTTGGCCCGCAACGCGAAGCCGCCGAACACGAAGATCTGTCCGGGGAGGAAGGTTTCTCCTTGGACAACGTCATTGTTGATGATTGAAGGGGCCATCGATCCTTTTGAGGACGGCGCAGTGGAACTCTCAATGAAAGCACCAATGTCGGTGTCAAAACCAGCGGATCTCGGGTAGGGGGTCCCGAACAGTGCGTCTAAGGTCGATGGTAATAGGAGACAGGGGACACAATGTTTACCCAGGTTCGGGCCCTCTCTATGGAGGCAATACCCTACTTCCTGCTTGATTGATCTTGATGATTATGAGTATTACAAGAGTTGATCTACCACGAGATCATAATGGCTAAACCCTAGAAGTCTAGCCTGTATGACTATGATAATGAATCTCTCCTCTCCGGACTAAGTCCTCCGGTTTATATAGACACCGGAGGATCTAGGGTTACACAAGGTCGGTTACAAAGAAGGGAATCTACATATTTGGCCGCCAAGCTTGCCTTCCATGCCAAGGAGGGTCCCATCCGGACACGGGTGTAGTCTTCGGTCTTCGTATCTTCACAGCCCATCACTCTAGCCCATGGCTAACAGGCCGGACGCCCGAGGACCCCTTAGTCCAGGACTCCCTCAATCGAGGCCAACCCGGAGAAGGTCAAGGCAATAGAAGACATGAGCCCACCACAAACCCTGAAGGAAATGCAGAAGCTCGCGGGCTGCGTGACCTCGTTGGGACGCTTCATCTCCAAGCTGGGGGAGCGCGCCTTGCCGTTCTTCGAGCTGATAAAGAAGAAGGGCCCGTTCGAGTGGACCCCAGAGGCCGACCAGGCATTCCAAGACCTCAAGAGATACTTGACCAGCCCGCCGGTGATGGTAGCACCTCGCCCCCTCGAGCCCCTGGTACTCTACCTGGCCGCCACGCCCTACTCGGCAAGTGCGGCGTTGGTAGCTGTCCGGGAAGAGCGCCAGGTCAAGGGCACGCGGCGTAACGCCGCACCTACGGACAAGACAGCATAGCGCCAAGATAGCCCCACCAAAGCCACGACAACATCAGCAGATGACCATGCCCTGCAAGACGGTGCTGCAGGGCCTGTGGAGGCCCTGATAAGTGACCAGGCTCCTGGGGACCCCTCGCCTCAGGAGGTGTCCCAACCTCTGGAGGCCTCGAACCCCGTCGACGCTCCCGTGCTTGTCGAGCACCCGGTGTACTTCGCTGGCACAATACTAAGGGACGCGAGAGCACGATACCCCATGCCTCAGAATCTCTTGCTCGCGCTCCTGGTGGCCTCACGTAAACTGCACCACTACTTCCAAGGTCACCCAATCAAGTTCGTCTCGGCCTACCCGTTGGAGAGGGTACTCCGGAGCCCAACGCTGCGGGAACAGTCGCTGAATGGAACATCGAGCTGCAAGCATTCCAGCTCGAGTTCAGCACAACCAGGGTCATCAAGGGAGCCGTGCTCGCCGACTTCGTGGCGGAATGGACCGACACCCCGGAGCTTGAAGCAAGCCAGGACCGATCCCTCTCGCCAGGAGGTGGAGCGCCAGATGGCTGGGTCATGTATTTCGACGGCGCGTTCGCACGCCAGGGCACGGGGGCTGGAGCAGTGCTCATCTCGCCCACTCAGGACAAGCTCTACTACGCCGTGCAGCTCTGCTTCCAGTAGGGCGAGAAGGTCTCCAACAACATCGCGGAATATGAAGGCCTCATTGTCGGTGTCAAAACCGGCGGATCTCGGGTAGGGGGTCCCGAACTGTGCGTCTAAGGTTGATGGTAACAGGAGACAGGGAACACAATGTTTACCCAGGTTCGGGCCCTCTCTATGGAGGTAATACCCTACTTCCTGCTTGATTGATCTTGATGAATATGATTATTACAAGAGTTGATCTACCACGAGATCGTAATGGCTAAACCCTAGAAGTCTAACCTGTATGACTATGGTAATGAGTCTCTCCCCCTCTCCGGACTAAGCCCTCCGGTTTATAGACACCAAAGAGATCTAGGGTTACATAAGGTCGGTTACAGAAAAAGGAATCTACACACTTGATCACCAAGCTTGCCTGCCACGCCAAGGAGAGTCCCATACGGACACGGGTAGAATCTTCGGCCTTCGTATCTTCACAGCCCATCAGTCCGGCCCATGGCTAACAGGCCGGAAGCCCGAGGACCCCTTAGTCCAGGACTCCCTCAGTAGCCCCTGAACCAGGATTCAATGACGAGGAGTCCGGCACGCAGTTTTATCTTCGGCATTGTAAGGCGGGTTCCCCTTTTCAATACTCCATGATGGTCTTCGGACGAACGTGCCCAGCTCTGTAACATGAGTTTTGTATATTTCCACAGAGGGTACAATAATTTATAAATCCATTCCACCAACAACTGTTCATAGCAAGACGCCACATCACCGCCGGGTCATTATTTTAAACCGTTTGTTGGCCTACCGCCCCGGGTTTTGGGGCGCGGCTTCACTAGCACGTCTTATCCAAGCCGAGATCGTGTCCCCTTATTAAGGGATTCTCATTAACATGGACGTGGGCAACCCAACTGTCCCTGGGGTACAACTCCTTGGGAACAGGCAAGTTTTAAGGCCCTGGAGTAGGCGCTAGATATTCACAGGCTTTATAAAGGGGTATAGACCCGTCTCTCTCTCTTCCACTCTGGCTTCGTCCTCCGCCCTTGCTATCTCGAGTTCTAACACCCAAGTTTCGACCGCCACAACCCTCTGTCATGTCCGGATCCAGCCTTCCTGGCCGGTGGGTGGCTTCTTCTGTTACAGAGGAGGATATTGCGAAGCTTAGGGTGGCAAGATATCTGACTGCAAAAATTCTCCATCGGCTCTCTGCTGAAGGGCAGATTATCCCTGCCCCTAGATCCGGCGAGAGGGTCGTGTTTGTCTCCCACTTCCTCCGAGGGTTAGGCTTCGCCCTTCATCCCTTTGTTCGTGGGCGCATGTTCTATTATGGGCTGGATTTTCACGATCTGGCCCCGAACACTGTTCTTCTCATCTCGGCGTTTATCGTCACGTGCGAGGCCTTCCTCCGGATTCCTCCACAATTCGGCTTGTGGCTCAGGACTTTCAATGTGAAGCCGCAGAAGATGGAGGGGAAGCAGGCGGAGTGTGGTGGCGCCACCGTGAGCAAGCTTAATAGCGCTCTTTGGCTAAAAGGATCCTTCATCGAGTCCTCTGACTTATGGCAGTGGGAGTGGTTCTATATCACCGAGCCCCATGGTTCCAAGTGGGCGGCTGCGCCTGCGTTTTGATCTAGCCCTCCGATTCAGCTCGCATCATGGATTAATAAGGGGTTGTACTGGGGATCAATTGATGAGGTACAGACTCTGCAGAGCCGCATCCGGAGCCTCCTCGAGAGGGACATTGATCTTATCAACGTTATTCAAGTAATGCTGGTCCGTTGGACCTTGCCGTGCCAAAGGCGACCTCTTCGCATGTGGGAGTTTAATCCCGAAGGGCCACGGACACTTCAACACTTCTTCGGCACTACGCACAAAGGGATGTGGAAATTATTTTTTGGGAAACAAAAACAGTGGTCGGATACTACCGAAGACATCGGCCTTGACTGTAACCATCCGGATACCACGGTAAGTACCCGTCCGCCGAACACCTCTTAATCAGGTATCCTGTGGTAAGACACTGAGCAAACCATCTCTTTCCAGGGCTGGATACAGAAAGCGGAACGGATTAGGTGTCTGGCCCCCTTCCCGAAGACTCAGCGGACCCCGTGCTAACAAGGATGCTGGCACCGGCATCGTACCAGGCACCGGTGGAGGAGGGCAAGGTGGAGAGCGGGAAGACCAGGGGTGGCCTTCGTTCTGAAGGTAAATTAGACACCGGGTCTGGAGAAATCGACGTTTCTTCGCCCGAAGACAAAGGCGAAGGAGAAGCAAGCATCCCTTCTCCATATAGGAAGAAAAGGGCCGCCTCCGGGAGGAACTGACTCCCAAGAGGGGCAACATGCCATCGTCAGGCGGCTCGGGATTGGAAGGCGACGCCGTTGCACAGCTCTGCCGTGAGGACAAGCCTTCGATCAAATCGTAAGTGAATCCGGGGTGCTTTAATCACATCCCGTTCCTTTCCTGTTACGGAAGTGACATGTAATGTACATGTGTATCTTCACAGTTCGGCACAGAGTTTTCCTGAGCAATCCTCTTCTTTGGGAGATCTTCTCCCAGAGATGATGGAAAGCGAGACGCCTCCCCCGGCCTCCTCGCCCAATAAGGCGGACGACTCCAAAGTGTCGTCTCAAAGGGGTTTCTTGATCAACAAGAGGCGCGAGGGATGAAGAAGGCATTACCCGAAGGTGAACCCCCGATCGCCTGGGGTTCAGGGGCCAACAATGAAGGCCCCGGTGTCGGTGTCAAAACCGGCGGATCTCGGGTGGGAGTCCCGAACTGTGCGTCTAAGGTCCATGGTAACAGGAGACAGGGGACACAATGTTTACCCAGGTTCGGGCCCTCTCTATGGAGGTAATACCCTACTTCCTGCTTGATTGATCTTGATGAATATGAGTATTACAAGAGTTGATCTACCACGAGATCGTAATGGCTAAACCCTAGAAGTCTAGCCTGTATGACTATGGTAATGAGTATATCCCCTCTCCGTACTAAGTCCTCCGGTTTATATAGACACTGGGAGGATCTAGGGTTACACAAGGTCGGTTACAAAGAAGGGAATCTACATATTTGGTCGCCAAGCTTGCCTTCCACACCAAGGAGAGTCCCATCCGGACACGGGAGAGAGTCTTCGGTCTTCGTATCTTCACAGGGCATCAGTCCGGCCCATGGCTAACAGGCCGGATGCCCGAGGACCCCTTAGTCCAGGACTCCCTCAGTAGCCCCTGAACCTGGCTTAAATGACGAGGAGTCCGGCGCGTAGATGTATCTTCGGCATTGCAAGGCGGGTTCCCCTTTCCGAACTCCAAGATAGTCTTCGGACATATTGAACGTGTCCGGACCTATAACACACACACCACACACAACCGCAGAGAGAATATAATTTTCCACGAGTCCAATCTGCTGACAACTTTTTGTAATATCACGTCTGCCCGGTCATAATTTCAAACCGTTTTTCGTCTACCGCTCCATGTTTCGAGACGCGGTTGCCATTGGCACGTCTTGTCAAAGCAAAGATCGTGTCCCCTTATTGCGGGATTCTAATCAATACGGGCGTGGGTAACCCAACCGTGCCATTTACACAACCCTTGGGAATAGGCAAGTTTTGAGGCGAGTGGGGAGGCGTTCAATATTCACCGCCTTTTTATAAGGAGATAAGAATTCGTCCTCATTCACCCATGCCTTCTCCTTCCTCTGCCCATCCATTCTCAAGCTCCAGCGCCCAAGCTCTAGCTTTCCCTGCCCGAGAAAGCACTCCAATTATGTCCGGATCCGGAGCCGGAGGCAAGTGGATGGCCTCCTCCGTCAATAAGAAGGACATCAAGGAGCTCCGGGAGGCCGGATACCTGGCCAAGGGGATCGTTCACCGACTCCTGACCATGGGACAGATCGTCCCTACCCCAGAGCCCCATGAGAGGGCTGTGTTTCTCACACATTTCGTCTGCGGGCTAGGATTCCCTCTCCACCCGTTTGTCCGTGGATTGATGTTTTACTACGGGCTGGACTTCCATGATCTAGCTCCCAACTCTATCCTCAATATCTCGGCATTTATTGTCGTGTGCGAGGCCTTTCTCCGCATCCCACCTCACTTCGGCCTATGGCTGAAGACCTTCAATGTGAAGCCGAAGGTGGTGAGCGGCCAACAAGCAGAGTGCGGAGGCGCCATGGTGGGCAAGATGCCCAATGTCACCTGGCCAGAAGGCTCCTTTGTAGAGATGGTGAAGGGGTGGTAGTCGGGGTGGTTCTACATCACTGAGCCGCGCGACACCAGCTGGGCGGCGGCCCCCGAATTCCGATCCGGAGTTCTGATGCGGCTCACCTCCTAGCAAGAGAAGGGCCTAACCTGGGGTTCCTCGAACGAGCTGACTGGGCTCCAGACGTGCATCCAGAACATGATAACCAAGAGAATCAAGCTTGTCAACGTGATCCAGGTTATGCTCATTCGTCGGATCCTTCCGTGCCAACGCCGGACTTGCTATTTGTGGGAGTTTGATCCGGCCAAGCACCAAACGCTACTAGATCTCTTCGGCACGACGCACGAAGACATCTGGAAAGTGCTCTTCAAGGCCGGCGAGACACCACCGCCCACGACCGAGGATCGCAGGCTTAGCTTAAAATGCCAGGCTAATTCGGTAAGTTCTTTCATGTTTTCAAGGTATACCCTTTATTGGCATATTTTGAGGAAGGAGTCTAAGCCTTCCCATCAATTGTTTCAGGCTTGGATCGATATAGCGGGGCGGATTAACTGTCTGGCTCCGCTACCCGAAGACCAAGAAACCCCACTTCTGACGAAGATGCTGTTTCCGGCGCCTTATGAGGTGCCGGAGAAGAAGGCCAAGAAAACGGCCAAGGGTGCCAGGAGTGGCCCTCGCCGAAAAGGTGCTTCGGACGTGATGTCCGAAGACGAGACTCACTCTTCGGCCGCCGAAGACAACGACGAGGAGGAGGAAGAAAGCGACTCCCCTCCTGAGGGGGAGGAAGAAAAGGGGGGCCTCCACAAATCTGGAGGCGAAGGCGCCCAAGAGGGGGAAGGGCTCCCTCGTGGATAACTCCGCGTGGGATGTCGATAGCAGTCCGGAGCGACCCCCCCGGACCAAGCCTCGGGCCGCCTCGTAAGTACCAAAAACCTTATGCATGTCCAAATGTCTGGCCTTTCCGCTTTGTAATATTAATATGTTTAAATTATGCCATCGCAGTCCGGCCCGCGACAGCTCCCCGCGATCCTCAACAGGAGGTTCGCTAGATTCAAAGGAGATGGCCAGCGTGTCACCACCGCTCGCTCACTCTCCCTCGGCCAAGGGTGACGACGAGGTGGTGTCCCAAAGGACCTTCCCAGGTCAGGGAGAGGTTCCGCACTACAAAAAAATACACTTCCATGATGATACGTGTTTGTCACAGTAGGTCGCGTTTTTTGTCATGCATGTACATCCATGAAAAATTTATGACAGAATCAAGATAGTCATACCTGTGCTATCGTAGAAGTGTTCCATGACATTACCAAAATTATCATCACGGAAATGTCCACTTCCATGACGATAAATCGCGCGTCACAGAAGTGCTTTCGTCAAGGGTGACCGACACGTGGCATCCACCGTAACGGAACGCCGTTAAGCTATCGGGTCGGGTTTTGGATCCAATAACCCGTTAACAGCCCCGACCAATGGGGATTTTCCACGTGTAAAATCATCATTGGCTGGAGGAAACACGTGTCGGCTCATCGTTGGGACAAATGTCATCCACTCATTGGACAGAAGGCGCCTATGATACGTCGACACGTGGCACGGCCCAACAGAGGCCCATTCCTGTGAAAAGGCCGGCCCGTTTGACTTGGTCAAAAGGTGGCGGGCCGGCCCATGGAAAGCCTGTTAACGGCATGTTCGCATATAGACCATTTACAGCCCGCTAACCCAAGGCCCGTTACGCCCTATCCGAATTAGGCCCAGTAGCGTCATCTCGGCCATCCAATATGATTCCAGCCCGTTTTCACTTCTTGCCCATGTATGGCCCATGACGTCTTTTGGCCCATATGAGGCCCTATGTAACTCTTGGCCTATTAACGGCCCATGGTGAAACTGGCCCGTAATGAACAGTGTATCACTTTACACCCATTAACGGCCCGTGGTGAAACTGGCCCGTAATGAACAGTGTATCACTTTATACCCATTAACGGCCCGTTATTCCGTTGGGCCGTTTCCAGCCCATGTTATCATTCGGCCTTCTCAGAGCCCATTTATTCTTGGGCTCATTTCCGGCATTCGTTTACTTACGGCCCGTTACTGTCATTTTCTGCTTGTGGGCCAAATTCAGCCCGTGGTTACAGTCGACCCATTTGTGGTTCATTAATACGTTGGGCCGTTTTCATAGCGTCATCAAATACGGCCTATTAACGATGGCCCATTATGGTCGGCCCATGAACGGACGGTTCCAACTCTAGCCCGTTTACGGCCATAATGCGGTCTGTTTGGCCTATGTTTGGCCAATCGGTCATACGGCCCGTATAAGGCCCATTGATGATACGGCCCGCAGAAGGCCCATTGTTTCTACGGCCCGTAGAAGGCCCATTGTTTCTACGGCCTGTAGAAGGCCCACTGTTTCTACGGCTAGTAGGAGGCCCAGTGTCACTACAGTAAATAATAGCCCATGGTTATTGTGGCCTAGTTTTAAAAAATAGGTTATTGCAGCCACTAGCTAATCGCGGAAAAAGAACTGCAATGACTATAAGCAAACAAATAAACAAGACAACAAGGAAATAAATAAGCAAGCAACTAACGCTAGGCTATCACGGCTATTACACATATTACATCCACTGGGCATCAAAGTTCGCCACCAGTGCAAATATAGGGAACAAAGCAGCATATCATATACACTGGTTGTCAAAGTTGGCGACCATCGCAAATAAACGCCGCAGCAAAACAAATCCAGAACTGAAACCACTTCAGAAGATCTCAAGAAACAATATCCTGGGTACCCATAATGCTGGCAAGATGCTTAGCAAGCTTATTAACTTTCTCTTGTTTGGCGCTTAAATCCTCCAGCGCTTGCTGTTGCACCAGAAAATATGCATCTGAATTCTGCAGGGACTTCCTTAGTCCTTCAGCTTCCTGTCGCAGCACATCTGATCGATGTCTTTCAACTTGAAGTTGAGACTCAAGAAGACGAACTGATTCAGGCAGCGAGTTCGAAGAGCTTGTGCCAGCAGTAGTGGCCAGTAACTCGAACACTACATCAAGACACGACTTTTGGGTTCCCTCACTGTCGTCAAGATAGTTTTTATCAGCTTTCTTGGAGACCAACAGGGATGTCTCACTATCTTGAACCTTATCTGCATTACTTCCTTTACCATTGGATAACGCGGTACTGTTCTCCAATATTTTGTCCGCATTCTAAAAGAGAAACAAGCAGACACATCACATGTTTACCATGTTGTATATGAAACTCATTTCGGTAAATGAGTTCAGTAGTAAAGTGGACAGGATAACAGCATGAAACAAACATATATCTATGTACCATGTTCACTTTATGGTCTATATCATTCTAGTTTTTGTTGCCAAATCAAGATAGAGACACAGTTCAAATAATATTTGTTCAAGACAAAGCAGAATAGACAGAATATAAGTGTGGGTAACTATAGAGCAATAACAACACTTGTAATGTGCATGAGATGAGAACATAACTGTTTATTCAATTGAAACTGAAATCAACATAGAGCAGGTTACAACAGCAAACCAGTTAAAGAAACAGGTTTAAAACATACCTGTTGCGCCATTGGAGTTTCAATTCCATCCTTCAAATTTGAAAATAGTTGGTATGAGTAAATACAGTAATGCAAGAGCAAAGGAGTATGAACCATAGCTAGAGAACCTGACCTGAGAACAGATCTTCTTCTCCTTTAAGCGTTGAGTTGGGATTCGGAGTGGTGGTCCTCGTGCTTTGGGCACTGCAGTTCCCTTACTAACTGCTCGTGTTTGGGTGCTCTGTGGTGGAGACGGTGCTGTGTCAACTGGAACTGGGTTACTATCTGCCGGGGTTGGGGTTAGAAGGGGTGTAGCTGGTTCTCTGTCCAACTGGGTAGGGGTACAATCTGCGAGAGTCTGGGTTATGTGTGGTGGATCTGGTCCTTGGGCAAGTACAACCGTGGTTCTATCTGCATCAACTGGTAGCACTATCTTTTCTGAAGACCGTGTTGTTACTCCCTTAGATACTGCCATCACGCTCTCCAATTCAAATGGCTGATAAACAAGAAAACTAATTGAAAGCATAGACATTGTATGATAGACAGGTGCAATGGATAGTGGGGAATAAAAGAGGGCATGAAATAGTTCATATTTATGTTGTCTAACCAAACAGGATAGCATGACACAATTTCACATATATGATGGCTAACTAAACAGGATAGCATGACACAATTTCACATTATGATGGCTAACTAAAAAAGATGGAAAGACATAGTTCAAAATATAAGACTATGTAAACAGGATGACATGACATAACTATATAATGTGTTTATTAAATAGGTTGGCATGCCATAATTCACATACATTCACGGATAGAATGCCATAATTCAAAATATGATGACTGTAAACACTAAACAGGATGAGATGATATAACTATATGATGTCTTTATTAAATGGGTTGCCATGCCATAATTCAGATAGATGATGTGTATGTACTATGTAAACATGATGGCATGATATAATTCAAATATATGATTTATATAGTAAGCAAGTAAGCAGATGGCAATCCATATATGATGTAAAAACTAAGCAATGCAAGACAACATGCATGACATGGGTAATATAACCCTGCCAAGTTTGAGCATAGACCTCAGGGGGGAAATAGGACTGGTCATCAGTCTCTGAATCCTCCTCTGAGGAGCTCTCTGTAACCAGCAAGATGTCTGCTTCAGTAGGTAGCATTGTCGGCTCTGAATACCTTGTTTTCACTCCAGATACTTCCATCACCGCTTCAAATGGCTGATGCACAGGAAGAGTAGTTGAATATACAAACGTTGTCGACAAATGGAACACGTAATACGAAAAAAATGATAGCTTGATATAATTCACATACATGATGATTGGCTAAACAGCATGGCATTGCATAATTCACATATATAATGCCTTTGCAACAAGATAGCATTGTATAATTCACATATATAATGTCTTGCAACAAGATGGCAATGCATAATTCACATATATGGTAATTAGACACTGAACAGGTGGCATTCACACAAAGCATGTCTAAACTAATCAAATGACATAGCAATGTGAGACACCATACGCATGATATGAGCAACATAACCCTGCCAAGTTAGAGCATACACCTCGGGGGGGGGGGGAATAGGACTGGTCATCTGTCTCTGAATCCTCCTCTGAGGAGCTATCCGTAACCAGCGAGATATGCGCTTCGTCAGATAGCATAGTCTGCTCTGAAGACCTTGTTTTCACTCCAGAATTTGCCATCACCGTGTCAAATGGCTGATGCACACAAAGAGCAGTTGAATGTACTAACATTGTTGACAAATGTAATATGTAACGAAAAAAAAGGATGGCCTGATATAATTTACATATAAGATGACTGGCTAAGCAGGATGGCATTGCAAAATTCACATATATGATGCCTGGCTAAACAAGATGGCGTTGCATAATTCACATAAACGATGAATAAATTAAACAGATGGCATTCGCACAAAGGATGTCTAAACTAAGCAGATGACATATTTGATGTATAAAGTAAGCAATGCAAGACACCATACGCATGATATAACCAACATCAGCATGCCAAGTTAGAGCGAAGACCTCAGGGGGTAAATAGGAGTTGTCTTCTCCTTCCGAATCCCCCTCAGAACACATATCTTCCTCTCGATTACAATCCGAAATGCGTGGAGGGGGGCTGCCTTTGCGCCTACCATGGAGCGACATCTGCATGAAATTTTATTGCCACACAAGGCTCGTCTCTTTTTCTCTACATGTTTAGTTCCATTGATTACAATAACTGTCATGCATAGGAATAAAACATAGTGAGATTATGTAAGGAGTGCATGCAGAAATCCAGAGTGATGGTAGCAACCTGTGGATAGACCCAAAACCAATAATAGCAGGCAGATAATGGCTTCAGTTAAAAAATACAGATAATGGCTTCTTTACTGTTTGTTTCCCACCCAACATGAAACTCATAGTAGACACCGGAGATTAACCAGATAGTAGATAGATACTATTGATAGCGGCCCCGATATGTACCCCACAACCATTTAAAAACTCAAGTTTGACCATTAGTTTGGAGCTGACTCAGAGTCTAATCGGTGAACAGGACGATAAAGTAGCATGTAATATTAAGCGATGCATAATGTAAGTAGACACGAAAGAGTGCGACCTCTCTTGCGGACCCGTGTAGTCCTCGAGGTCATCTGCTCGGTTGATGATGGTAATGCAGTTTTCATGGCTGCCAGCGGCGGGGAAGAAGATCTGAGGCGGCGAAAGACAGTCTGGAGGCCGGATCCCTACTGTGCTGGACCCTTCTGTCGTTGGAGCAGCTGAGCTGGGGTGGACGACGGTGCAGCAGGAGCGGGACAAACCACGCAAGGTTTTCTTTGACAACTATCTGTAAGAGAAGTAATTCTGTAAGGGCTCGTTTGAATTGGAGGATTCCAACAATGCAGGGACAGGAAATAGACAGGAATATGATAGGAATGCACGTGCAAAACAGAGAATTTAAAAACACAGGATTTCTGCCAATCTGGGTGTTTGATTCACAACAATTGGAAGATCACAGGATGCAAAGAAGCATGGTGAGATTAAGTCAAACCACAAGAAAATGTACGGTTATAATGCTATTATGCTACTATCTCTTAGTCTTGTGCTTCATGAATAGGAATTTGAAAAGGAGGACAAGTGAAAATTAAAATTCCAATGTTTTTTCTTTCAAGGAGACACTAAAGGAACAAATCCGTGTGCTCAGTGGACAATATATATAACATGTAGAGTAAAAAAGAGATGCAACAAGTGTACAACCTCTTTGGCGAAGCCATACCGATCTCAGCGTGATTGGGTTGGCCGGTGAGGATGCTCCGGCTGACTTTGCTGTCGGAGGAGGGGAAGAAGATCTTAGGCACCTGGAGATGGAGCCCGAGGTACTACTCCGCTGTGATGGAGGGTTTCGTCGTTGGAGCAGCTACGGTGAGTTGTACGATGCCGAGGCTGAAGCAGGACAAGAGAGACAATGAACAACGTTAACCTAAGTGGAATTCTAATAGCATCTCCAATACATGACGTAAAATACATAACCACAAAGTGCTAGATGTAAAATACATCAGCCGCTCATCTCTGAACTTAACTGACGAAACTGAACTTAACTGTCGAAACTGAACTTAACTGTCGAAACTAAACTTAACTGTCGAAACTGAATTTTGCTGACGAAACTGAATTGTGCTGTTGAAACTGAACGCACTAGCAAGGTGAGGCTACACGTCGGTCGACTAACTTTTTCATCTCTGGTCAGTCGATTTTGCAGCCGTTGGATACGAAATCAAGGGCCTGTGGTTCATCTTCAACCTCCACCCCCCTGAGCCGCCACCCACCACCGGCCAAACAGCAGCCCCCGCCGCCCGCGGCCGGCGGTGCGCCGCCCCGCCCGCCCCGAAAACACTCCCCACCGCCGGTCCGCCGCCGCCCCGGCCATCCCTCTAGGCCCCCCCCGTGCCGAGCTTTTTCTCCGGCGATCCCCACGCCACCGCCCCACCAACGCCCCGCCACCGCCGGCGACCACCGCCCCCATCCTGAACCCTAAGATAGATAGTGGGGTACCTCTCCGGCGAGCCCCCCTCCCCGCTGCGGCTGGTTCTTCCTTCACCCCGGCGAGCCCCCCCCACCCCCTGAAAATCGACTGACCCAAAAGTCGGTTCAGTCGACTGAAGTGTAGCTAAATCGGAGCAGCATCGCAAGCAAGAGCAAGAGCGAGAGCAGCAGCGCGAGCAAGAGCAATAGCAAGAGCAGACCAGGCAGGGGACCGAGAGCAAGAGCAGAGCAGCAGCGCGAGCGAGAGCTAAAGCAGCAGCAGCTCCTACTGATGTGGATGTCGCCGCCGAGGGAGCGACGCCGTGGAGGAAGTGGCCGGCGACGCCGCCGTGGATGGAGCCGCGCCGTGTCAGCTCGGGACCGAGCGCCGGCAGCACCGTGAGATCGAATCAAGAAGAAAATGCGGCGATTAGTGTACAACCTCTTTGGTGGCGCCGATTAGGCCGCAGCTTCATCCGAGGAAACGGTGATGATGATGCTCTTCCGGTGGTGCAGGTGAAGACGGCGGTGTGGGAATGGAGGTGGCGCGAAAGACGAGGGGAACGTCGGGGCAACTCTTTGGAGGTGGAGGACGGGGTGGCTGAACCGGCGGGACGATGAGATCAACGACGGATCCTCATCTGGTACGGTGGATGAGGGACGTCGAGGTGTTGCTGTGGACGACGTCGTCGGGGAAGAGGCTCCGGCTGGGTGGCGGACGGAGCAGGGTGTGGGGTTTCGTCGCGGGTTTTCGCGGCCTCGGTGTACGAATGGGTGGGCGGATGGGATGGCAGTGGGGAACCATGGCTTAGAGACGCGCTTGTCCGAAATGTGGGGTAAGTTACGAAAGTACCCCCACTAATTTGAGGCGGTTCTTTCGGTTCAGGGGTACGACGGGCATTTCGCGTGTCGGGATTTCACAGGAGGTGGGAGTTTTCGCGCGCGTTGTAATTTCGGAATAGCAAGGCGTGGGTTGAGATGGAGGGAGTTGTCGGAGCACAACGAGACAAAGATATATCTTAAATATTTCGGGCTAACAAGGCGCGGGTTGAAATTTCCGGACAAGCCTAGCATGTACTGTACCAAATCAATGCGCACTACAAATGTCATTCAAAACTTTGAATTCATGTTATGTTCAATTAAAATATTTCGCTACGTGTATAATGCATGCAACCTACTACTCAAATGAACGTTTTAGTGCATTCCAAACGTATATACTACCGCTTAAATATGAACTAAATTTGAATTCGTTTCTCTATTTGAATAAGATCTACAGTAATGATTGTTGTGCAGTCAAAGCATTTGAATTCGTTTCTCTGTTTTAATAAGATCTACAATCATCATTATTGTCAAGTTAAACCATCGTTTGTGTATTATCTTCACAGCACACCACATGATTAGTCTCGAGTTACATATGAACTATGTGTACTATATGAACTCGAACTAGATTTTTTGAATCCACTTTATTTTGATTTCAAATCGCATTACATTTCTAGCTCTAGCTAGATCTTCATAATCTAAACCATGTCTCATATGTATAATGTGTTTATCACATTATGTATGGTGCCCCGCCCCCTACGCCTACAAGTATTTAGATGTGAGTTGCAAACACCACACATTACCACAAATTCAAATAAAATGTGAGAATGTTCGATATATAGTATTGTTTAGATTGTTCGATATTTAGTTGTAAGCTACAAACGCCACACATTATCACAAATTCAAATAAAATGTGAGATTGTTTGATGTATAGCATGGTTTAGATTGTTTGGCATTTAGCTGTGAGTTGCAAACGCCATGCATTATCACATTATGGTATAACATGTGCACAGCACGTGTATCACCGCTATATTCATGCATGCAATGTTTAAAACACTATGATCTCCTATTCAAATATATGAATCCCCTTTCATATCAAATTATGATCTTTGTTAGTCTCTTACACCCACACAATCCTCTAACCTTTGTAGCTACCACTAACTTTCTCTCGTGCATGCACACGCCCTCCTCGCCCTCCCCCTCCCTCGGCATTCTATCCACCGGGCACATTCATTTTTTTCTTTAGGTCGTTCTCCCAGAGTCTCCACAACTCCTTTCCGACACACACCGATCGATAAACCTCTCCAGCGATGCCTGCCTACAACATACACACACACCTTCAATCTCCTCCTTTATGTGTCCTTGCCTCGTGTCTCTCATACGGTCAGACACACGTGTAAACTCTCGCCCCTCTTTTCATCGATCTCACAACCGCACACTCCCCCTATCTAGCTAGTAGTTGGGCCTCTCGCACCACCTCCTAGCTCCGTTCTCTCTGTCTATCCGTCTCGCTGGGCCTTATTTGCCTCTAACAAATGGACGTACACTGACCGATCTCTCCCTATACATATAGCTAGCTAGGTCCTTATAACTCGTTTTTACCCACACGTCAATCGATCTACCTCATTAGTTGTGTCTCTCCCTTCCTCCGACAAACAACAATTGATCTACCGATCTAGTTAGGTTTGCTTACCAAACACATGGTTCCCCTTCATCATCCATGGATGCGTCCCGGCAGATCTATCATGCACATGCACACACAGAAACACATCCCCACTCTTATTGATAACATTGCAGTTCCACCCTCAGTTTGTCTAGTAGGCCTCTCCCACCATCTTCGAGAAGCAACTCCATCACCCATCCAACACTCTACCCCTCTCCCTCCCTCTCCCTCCCTCTCTCTCTCCTCTCTCTCTCTCTGTCCCATCATATTTCCCGTCCTTCAGTTATGTATGGATGTCGACCGATCTCCCTCAAGACATAGCTGGGTCTCTCCTTCTCAACACATATACGAGTCGTTCTACCTCTATAGTTAGGCCTCTGCCTACCCCTCCCCCCACACACACCGATACATCGAGCGCTCTAGTCATGTCTCCCTGCCACACACAAACTTGACATGTGCCCTCTAACGTTCCGGTAGGCCAGTCGCCCTATATCTTTGACTTGCACACACACACAATTTCGATGGCTCTCTTCATCGATCTCGCACCCACCTACTTGATCCTCTCTTCGACTCTATCGATAGCTATGACCCCTCCCTCTCTTCTCATGGATTGCCCGACCCTCTATGTATGATATGGATAGGCCTCCATTTCACACACATTGCATGCAAAAAATTGTTTGAGATGTCATCGACACATATTCCCACAAATAATTCACGAAATCAACCCCCCACCCCACCCCCACCCCAAAACAAAAAACACTCACAAACGCGGTTTGTATCTCTCACACACACCCACATAGGTGGGGGACGTGCACGAAGAGAAGAGGTACATGCACGGCGCACGTACTCCCGTATCTTTCCCAACCACACCCGCGCGGGTACCCGGTGGAGCTCATTTCTGTATGAAAAAGGCAGCCCACGTGGTAATTTGGCACGTGTACTGGTTGTCCACTTGGTGGAGGGAGGATCGTCTACCACAGGTGAACAAACAAATTGCGACTTGACGTGTTATGTTAAAAAAAGAGGCAAACCATGTGGGGCCTACCTTAGAGGCAAGGCTCTATACACTGGAGTACTTTTGATGTGTCCCGTCAACTCGCAAAACGAGGAAAAGCTTGCTTAGTACGCCGTCTCCCCCGCCCACGGGCGCGGTGGCTCGCAGGATGAGGTGAAGCTTGCTCCGCCTTACGCCCGCTCCCTCGCCCATGCGCGCGGTGGCTCGCAGGACGAGGAGAAAAATTTACTACTCCCTCCGTTTACTCCTTGTCCCTACTACCTTGGTTATAGAGATTATATCATATTGTTTGGAATATATATGTCCTTTAGTAGATTTCAATATGAACTACTAGTACATACTCCAAACACTGATGTATATAGACGTATTTTAGAGTGTAGATTGACTCATTTTGCTCCGTATGTAGCACTCTCCCTCGCCCCTCGACCCTCGCCCACGTGGTGGACGTGCAGCAATTCATTCGGTCTCATATAGCCAGAAGATATATACTGCACTACCATTATTGCTCGACTTCCCGAAGAGGCGAAGAGCCAATTGCAAGGTTAATATTTTGGAGATGCCAAGCGCAAGGTTATAGGAGAACGAGTAGTAGGTGCCGCGTCATTTATAAATAAAGTTTTTTTTCTTCAGTGGCACGTACGCAATATGATAGGTTCATATGGAGAGAAAAGGAAACCGCTCCACTATATACATAGTCAGGACGGGCCAGCCTACACGGTTGCTTGCTGGGGTTGCTCTCTTCACACTCTCTCGCACAAAACGACTGTGGCCACATCTCTAACATCCGGCGAATCACGTCCGCTTGGGGAAGGGGTGGATGCTTAGTGTAGATGCGGTGGCCGTCGCCGACGGCGAAAACCCACTGTCGGCACGTCCCGATCAGGGGTCCCCGTCGTTCTCTCTCACAAAGCCGGTGAGGTTGCCTTCGTCCCTTGATCACTGCCGCGACGTGGGCAGTTGCCGCCTCCCGCCGCCCTCCTCAAGGTTGAGCTACGTCCCTCAGGTACAACTCCCTTTACTGCCGGCTTGCACCACTGCTCCAGCTGCCCACATCACTCCCTGTGGATATTTCTCTACTTCTTTGCCCCGCACATACCTCTACTGGCTTCTACGTGCTGTATTTGTGATGAGTTTATGTCTCATCAACTAGTCCTAGTAATCTTATTCTAATCACGCTTCTTCAATTTCTTTGCCACGGGGATGCTCATCTCGATTTTGGTGAAACTGCACAAAATGATCCGATGGTCAAAAGGTTGCAAACTTCATTTATTAGGAAGCTCGAACGTTGCCAGCAAATTGAAGCCTGGTCAGGGTTCACGGTTCAAGGGCTAGGGACTGCATGGACTCATCTAGTAATATTTAGGAATGGAGGGAGTACTATGTAAAGAGTTAGGTGTCGCACGGTGATAGTGTGAGGTGGGCCATGTAATCACTGAGCCTGCGTGTTTTCACTACTCTTGCACGCCTCCGCTGTAAGAATGGAGAAAATTGTAATCTAGTAGTAGTACCTCCTTTCGCCGAAAGCGTGGGACATCCAGCAGTCCTACCACCTCAGTAATAAAGACTAATGAGCCGTCAAATCACATAGACCCAGCAGTAAGTTGGACGGACGAAGCAACCATCACTCTTGCGCCAGTGAGAGGTCGCGTCCGCTCTGCCCGGGCATGAATGCGGCACCGATTCTTTGGAGCGGCGCTGACCGTTTCGGGCGGGAAGCGCGCGCGGGCGATGGAGGGGCTTTGGGTGGGCCAGGCTGGTCAGGAGCGGGCGTGGCAGTTGTCCGCATGTCCCTACCGGACACGCCCGGAAACGAGAGGATGCACCGACTCTCGTGGCTAAAATCGTACACTACACAACATCTCTCTGTAGGAGTAGGTTGATCTGTCGCTCTCTCTAACACACACATGCTGTTAAACACACACACACACACGCACACGCATGCACCTTGGTCCCGTTGCACCTTCTAACATGACTTATTACACCTAGACGGAGGGAGTAGTAAGTATACGAGATACGGTGGCACACTGACTTAAGTCGAATACAAGTGCCCAAAATTTGTGTGCATGTTATAATAAGGATTCACTTAAAATAGTACGTGAGCGAACAGAGGGATCAATTGGACAGTGTTCCCGAGCAGTAGCGAGATGTGTGAGGTAAGATACACCGCTGGCGCTTTTAATTTTTCTTATTAATTTTTTTGTTTCACCCTCTGACTGGTGGGACCCAACGTACTACGTGGAGAGAGGTAAGGTGACTAAGGCTGCATTATTTCTGCACCACTGTGGATAGTCTTACCACCAAAGCCACATGACACGATTATGATTGAAATCCCAATGACTCCCACACACACAAAAAACACGGCATGCTTGTCACACGAGTGCAGGAATGTATAAAAGGTTATTTCCCTCTCGTTGAACATAACAGGAGGGTTGTGTAGCTGGTTAGCCTGTTCGCTCATCAAACTTGAGGTCTCGGGTTCGATAACTACACTTGAGCATAATTTGTGCCAGGAGGATTCTTTGACTGGTCAAAATGTTTTCTAGGGTTTGCACGCTTCACACTCTCTCTCCAGTATATATATACACGCTGGAGCCTCAGCGCTTGTAGTTGCTCTCTTCACACTCTCTCGCCCTCTCCCGCTGGAGCCTCAGCGCTTGTAGTTGCTCTCTTCACACTCTCTCGCCCTCTCCAGATCTAAACAAGACTTCGTTGGCCTCTCTCTCCCCTCACTGCTGCTCAAAGAGCCGGCAGGATCCGTCCGCCAGGAAGGGAAGGAGGCTTAACGCTGTCGCCGTCGGCGAGGGACTACTGGCGCAGCTGTTCACTTTCCACCCAGCGGCGGCGCGGGAGGGCCTCTGACCCCTTCTTCTTCGCCGCCGTCCCGTCGCCCACCGAACCACGCCCCAAGAACCTTAAGGTATAATTTACTTACTCCACATGCATTGCTCTAGCTGCATGTATACCATGAATCTAGGACGTGGTTCAAAGAGGAAAGGAGTGGGGGAAAGTAGTGGGAAAAGTTGTATATAGCATGAATCTAGGACGTGGTTCAAAGAGGAAATGAAGGGGGAAAGTTGTATAGCATGAATCTAGGACGTGGTTCAAAGAGGAAAGGAATGGGGGAAAGTAGTGGGGAAAGTTGTATCGCATAAATCTAGGACGTGGTTCAAAGAGGAAAGGAAGGGGCAAAAGTACTAGTTCAAAAAGGAAAGGAAGGGACAAGGCTGTAGAATTTGAGCAGGACTAGATTTGCTGCGCTCACATAGGGAAAGGTGTGTAAAGATAACAAAACTGGGACCAGCACAAATATGCTCCTTGGTTGTTTGTTCTTTGTTGCAACAGACTGTGCATGACCACAGTACATCGGTAGATGCACATGGTGCTGGTGCGTCCACTATCCCGTGCAACTCATTAGCTGTTGTTAATCTAAGGCCCTGTTTGGTTAAAAACTCCCTAGCCCCTACCTGCTTGGTTCCAGGGACTAAACATGGACTAGAGGTTATTAAATGACATGCTAAAAGACCATGTTACCCCTAGTAATGAACTAATAGAGACAAGGTGCGATGCGTGGCCGGGGCAACTGTTGGAAAAAGTCCCAAAAAGACTCCCTCGGGGTCTTCTTTCTTTAGTCCCAAATGCCCACTTTTAGTCCCTAAAAGTCCCTCCTGTTTGGTTTAGATGGGACTGACACGGAGTTTTTTTAGTCCCTACACCAAAATGTCCCTGTAAACAAACACCCTCTAATAATGCCGCTGGAAAATTGATGCAATGCCACAGTTAAAACCAAATTACATGTTTAACGAATTCTATTGTTAATATAATCTCTATGTTAATATTAATCAATGCCACCGTTTGAGAAATGCTACTGTCTTGCTTTCTTTCCCATTTAGATAAGGTAGATGCTTCTTTTTGTTGGCTTCTGTGTCATCCACCGTTATTGACCACTAATTGTTTCCTTTGCACCTCTGTGTAAACAGGGTTATCTACTTCACCTCGTTGCCATTGTGACCTTTTGTTGCACTGCACAAAACACTTTTGTTTTAAGATTGTTTTGTGCGGTTCAACCAAAATGTCACACCGACAACGTTGCTTGATTGCTTGATCTTAGTGGAACTGCACAAGAGGAGATCTTACTTCCTATCCGTTAAGGCGAATTTGGTTCAGATCTTCTTCTTGTGAGTTGTTTGAATTCCGCATCATCAGAGGTCAGTACTAGCCTTCTTTCACATGATTCTGCAGTGTGCTTTCATATGTTGTGCTACTTGTACGATAATGTTTCTTGATTTTAGTGAACTGCACAAATGGAGACAAGACTTCCAATCTGTACGTGCACCGTAATATCCCATTGAGGTAAGATAAGGATATTTCACAACTGCTGGCCTGTATTTTGCCACTTTCATCAGAAAATTAAGTTTAGTACTATACTTGTGCTCCCTAATTGACATGCCAAATATTACATTGAAGGCGAAGCTTGTCTGTTATTGAACCAAGTGATGAAGGGGAAGAACAAGCGGAAGAAAAAAAATCAACTCCCGGTGCTGTAATGAAGCACTGGAACTGTGATGACACAAGTAATGATATAGTTTTGCATCTTAATTTATTGCTATGGCTGGAGCGAGCAATTGTTTTGCCACTGATTTGATGCCACTCTTAATGTAATATGTAATTATCTCTACTTGTGCAAACAGGGATCTTCTTTCAAGATACCATATATTTTAGTGGAACTGCACAAGAAGATGTTGGAAACATTAAACTAATCGAGGAGTATATAGTAAGCATGGCCACCACCGTATATAGCAACAGATGGTTCCGGAGAAGTGCTTCATCTGTATGCTCTACACAATAAGCCTCCTGACAAAGGTTGGTATTCGCCCACTGATTTCATCCATATGATTGAGCTTTGTCATCTCTATTGGTGTTGTTCTACTGTTTAGATACTGTCATGAAAAAGTGGTATTGTCCTTGAGAAGTTCTTCATCTGTGATGTTTTAAATATTTCCTTTCCTTTTTTTGAGCAAACAGGGATGCTAGCATTTAGTAGTCCTCTTGTCTTTGCACAACAGGATCATCTTCCTCTGAAGAAGAATATGGAGTACGTGAAGTGACTAGTTCCGAATATGCCAGGATGAAGAAGCCCTGTCTATCTTCTCATCAGAAGGAGCAGTTGAAGGATGGTTACATTACTCCCCACAAGACCAAACTAACTTCAGCTCAGAAGGACTGACAAATCTCCATTTTTTTGTTGTGATGCGCGAGTACAATGTTGTTCTAGGATTCTTTCTGGTGAGTTCCATTTTTCTAAAAGTGTGCTCTACATGGACCATGTATGTGCCAGTTGAAACTGTCAATTCATAGTACAGTTTGCTTTATACTAATCGTGAAGTGACTAGTTCCGAATATGCCAGGATGAAGAAGCCCTGTCTATCTTCTCATCAAAAGGAGCAGTTGAAGGATGGTTACATTACTCCCCACAAGACCAAACTAACTTCAGCTCAGAAGGACTGACAAATCTCCATTCTTTTGTTGTGATGCGCGAGTACAATGTTGTTCTAGGATTCTTTCTGGTGAGTTCCATTTTTCTAAAAGTGTGCTCTACATGGACCATGTATGTGCCAGTTGAAACTGTCAATTCATAGTACAGTTTGCTTTATACTAATCACTTTTTTTTATTTGTGCAAACAGGGGTGCTCAGCTTGATTTCAATGGGAACTGCACAAAATGTTCATGAATACATCAAATCATTCATTTCCACCACAAGAAAGGAGGTGCCGATAAGTTCAAGGCGTTGCAACATATAAGGGCAAAATCATACAAGCTACGCGCGAATTTGGTTGATTTTGGTGGAACTGCACGAAAAGAACAGCTGGTTTATTTAGCACGAGGTGCCATGTCAATGTCCGAACTGATGGGAAACCCTGCCCATTCCACAATCGTAGGCATTTGATATTTTGGAATGGGACAACCTTGTCATATTTTGCTCATTGATTTTAGCAAGACTTGCGTTTGATATTTTCGAATGGGACGCCCTTTGCTGTGAGCAGCGTCGATCAATTTTTTTCTTTATTCTTTAGTTGTGAAGTAAATATTGCCTCTGACATGTGAGTCGCTGAGATGCATAATCATCGATTGTTTTGAACGTTCTCTATGAATTGCCAGGCCTGTGTGTTTGATTGCAATGTACAGAAACACTAAAAAGTTGCTCAAACTCTTTGTACTCCTTCTGTTCCTTTTTACTTTGCACATTGTGAAAGTGCATACTTTTTTGTATAAGATTGGTCAAAGTAGAGATACTTTGACTGCAGACAAAACTTGTATGCAGACTAGAAAGGACCGGAGGGAGTACATGTGAAACTGCTGCAAACGAGGTGATCACCCTGGGGATAATGCTAGTACGTATTGTTTTGCATGTTCATCCAATGCCAGTGATACAGGAATTTGAACTAATCGAAATAAATTCATTCATACACGGTCGTATTTCATATAAACATGCCGGATTTCATTACATTTCATACATTCTTCAACTAAAAAGGGGTGCGCTGGAGGTATAATTAATTAACCGAAGCTACCCACCTGTGTCCCGCTGAGCCGAACAGAAGCACCAGTGACTTAACTGCAGGTGCATTTGCGTAACTGACATGTGGCCTGTTGGGCCCACGTGTCAGTCAGCCAACTGCACCAGCAGTTAAGTAGAAGCAGCGTTCTTCTCCAGCGCAGCTCTCTGACTCCACGTCGCCGCCAAGAAGCTAACCGGCCGTCAATGGTCAACCCACCTAGCTTGGCTTCAACCGGAGGGTAGCAGTGCTGGCCTTACTTGGACCCTGAGCGGCGGCGACCTACCGTGTTCTACTCCTCCTCGTTTTCTGTGTGGCGAGGCCTCGTTGGCAGCGGGGTGGGGCCTCGGCGGAGCCGACGATGTCCTCTGTCTCGTTGCCGGCGGGCGGCGCCTCAGCGGAGCGGTGGAAATCCTCCCCCACGTTGCCGGCAGGGTGGGGCCTCGGCTGAGCCGGCGATGTCCTCTGCCTCGTTGTTGGCGGGGCGGGGCCTCGGCAGAGCCGGCGGTGTCCTCTGCCTCGTTGTTGGCGCCGCGGGGCCTCGGCGGAGCAGGGCCTCGTCGACGCCAGCGGAGCGGGGACTCGTCGGAGCCGGCATTGTCCTCTGCCTCGTCCTCGGTCTCGCCAAACAGCGCCTCGCCCGCTTCATCGCCCTCTTTGCTAGCCTCTTTGTAGGCAGCCGCAGCCTCCACCACCCGCATGCGGTACCGCCAGCGCTCGAGGCGGCCCTTGCAGGCGGAGCGGTACGAGTCGAGCAGCGCCTCCTGCTCCGCCCACTCCGCGGCGATCTGCTCCTCCGCCTGCAGGTGCTCCTGGAGGAGATGGTGGTTGTAGGCGGCGTCGGCCTGCGCCTCCCGGAACTGCTCCTCACGCATCTGCCTCACCCGGTCCATATATTGGGCACGGGCCTTGCCGATGGTCATGGTGCAATGCACCGGTGAGGATGGCGTGGAGGAGGGGATTGGCACCGGATCGTCGACTACCATGTTCTCCATTGGGACGTCGTCGTCCTCCGGGTGCCTGCCGGCCAGCCGGTCGGCAGCAATGGCTGCCATCTCCTTGTGGTCCGTCGTCCGCCCATCCCGAAGAGCGCTGGAGCGCGAGGAAGCCATGGTGGGCAATAGTGGTGTGGACAGGAGAAAGGGAACGGATGCGGATGACTGCGGCTATGGCCGGCGCAGCAGTTTATATAGCAATGGTGGGCGGGCGGAGGGACGGACGTGTGGCGCCGGAGTAGCTGCCTCGGCAACCGCGTATCTATGTGGGCGGCAGATGGACAGACGGACAACACTTGTGTCGTTTGAAGGCGGAGCAATCGCCTGCACCGGGAAGCGGGGCAGGCGGCGCTGACTGTTTCGGGCGGAAAGCGCGCGCGGGCGAGGAGATGACTTTACTTGGAGAGGATGACAATGGGGACCCACCAGGTCCATAGCCTCATGTACGCAAGTGCCTCCTTATTTTATATATATATATATATATATATATATATATATAACTATAATTTATTTTGCTTCCTCCTGGTTTCCTGACATCACGATCCCACACCATTGTCAACCTATGTAGTAGTCAATAAATGAGAGAATTGCACAAGAAGTGGCCGACAGCTGGGACCAAGCAGCTCGAGCAGTATTTGTGTTTTTGAGGTGTGAGCACTGCAGAGTTTTTCGATGTTTAGCCCAGATATTAATTTTTCTCCTCTGAACAACAACGAAAACATCGCTGCAGGTATTAACTGGGCGGGCTGTGGCCCGTCTAGCCCAGGCCAGATATCCAACCCGGATATTAATTTTTTTCAAGCTGAAAATGGCTAGCCCGGCTATACTTTTTTTTAGGAATACCCAGGCAAGGTCAAGTTGTTATTCTCCGCCCCGCTGGGCTGCAAATCTTTCCTAGGAGGGATGCATTAGGCTTAACAAGAAAATGGGCTTTAAGAAATAATAAATGGGATGTAATTATAAAAACTGGGCAGTAACTATAAAAAATGCACCAAACACGTGATTACTTTATAAAATATTATTTTTGGATATTGAAAATTTTAATTTCATTAATTGTTGCGAGCGCGATGTTTCATTGGATTTTTACGTAATATAAATTTATATTGAAATTGTATTTAATCTGACTAGAAATTTCGGGATAAAAATATTTTGGATCCCATCAAAATGTGGGAAATTTTATTGAATTCTGTTTTGAACGGTTGGTTGAAATGGGTTGTACTTTTAACAAACTGTAAATGGGCTGTAGTAAATTCCATTAGAATTCAAAAATGGGCTACACATTCTTACAAATCTCAAATGGGCTATAAGTTCTCTACCACACACTTCTAGCTTACTAAGTTGACGCGTCCCCTAAAAAAACAGAGTTGACGCGTATGCAAGGCTTTGTCAACTTATAGTCAACACACGGTTCTAGCAGCAGTGGCCGTTGGATGTCCATCCAACGGATGCCGTGCTTCTTCTTCAATCTCAGATATTCTAGCTTCACCCGCCCAAAAAATGATTCCTCCCCCTGACATCTGGGGCGCACCGTTTCGGAAGCTGACCTGTGGGCCTACTAAGTTGACGTACCAAGGGCTTTGTCAACTTAGTCAATATAAACGATTCTAGCTGCAGTGACCGTACGATGTCCATCCAACGGCCGTCGTGCTTCTTCAACCTCTGGTCTTCTTGCTCCAGCCGCCCAAAGCAGCGCCGGTCGTGCCGCCTGCTCCTGCCTCCCGTGGCCGGCTGTGCTGCCCTGGAGGCCTCACCGCCCCTACTACTCCCACCGCTGGCCAGGCCATCCCTCCACTCACCCACACCCCCTGTTATTCTGCGGTGATGGCAGCGCAGCCGAACCAGTGAACCCTCGTACTCCTCTCCGCGTGTGCATCCACTGCCGCGTCTTCCCCGGCTCCGCGTCGTCCCCTTCCTAGGCCTCGCCGTCATCCACCGCCCTGGTGCTCTCGGCGCGGCGTGGTCAACGTGGTCAAGGAACGACTTCCATCGGACGTGGACTGTACGTGGAGAGGCTGACAGCTGGGTCCACGGCAGCCGCAAGGAAGTGCCTCCTTATTACGCGAAAAATAATTATTCCTCCACCTGACAGCGGGGACCCACCGGACGGGCCACCAGTATTTTGCAAAAAAAATCGTTTCCCCCTGACTGCTGGGACCCATCGGACGGGCCACCGTATTTCGCGAAAAAAACGTTCCCCCGCTGTCAGCTCAGACCCACCGGAAGTGCCTCCTTATTACGCACAAAAAAATGAATACTCCCCCGGCTAGCTGGGACCCACCTTGGTGGGAGGCTGACTTGTGGGCCTACTAAGTTGACGGGGACGAAGGGCTTTGTCAACTTAGTCAATATGAACGATTCTAGCTCCAGTGACCGTACGATGTCCATCCAACGGCCGTAGTGCTTCTTCAACCTCTGGTCTTCTTGCTCCAGCCGCCCAAAGCAGCGCCGGTCGTGCCGCATGCTCCTGCCTCCCGTGGCCGGTTGTGCTGCCGTAGAGGCCTCACCGCCCCCTACTATTCCCACCGCTGGCCAGGCCCTGCAGCGACGGCAACCTCACACCGCAGCCGAACCAGTGAACCCTCGTACTCCTCTCCGCGCGGGCTTCCACTGCCGCGTCTTCCCCGGCTCCGCGTCGTCCCCTTCCTAGGCCTCGCCGTCGTCCACCGCCGTGGTGCTCTCCGCGCGGCGTGGTCAACGTGGTCAAGGAACGACTTCCATGGGAAGAGTACTGTACGTGGAGAGGCTGACAGCTGGGTCCACGGCCACAGCCCAGTTTTTTTGTGATTTGCCAAGTAAGTCGCTTTGTCAGGCTTGTTGGGCTGCAAATCTTTCAAGACGAGGAGAGCTTTCATTCGGCTGGCCGAGAAAATGGCCCATTAGTAATGAGAAATGGGCTGTACATTTTTAAAACACATCAAACCGACAATTAGTTTCAAATATCTTTTTTTTCATTTCAAGATTTTAAATTACATTAATTTTTATGCGTGGAGAATTTGTTGGATTTTATATTGATATACATTTATTTTTAAAATCAGTTTGAATGTGAGTCGAAATTTCAGGATTAAAAACAGTTCGGACCGCACCGAAATATGCAAAATGTCGTATAATTTTTTAACCGTGGCCACAATATGGGCTGTAATGCTAACAAAAAGAATATGGGCTCCAAAAAAAACCTTAAGAATTAAAAAATGGGCTGTAAATTATTAGAAATAATGGCAGATGGGCTGTATGCTGTTTTCCACAGATTTGAGGCTTTCCTAAAAAAAGGTTGACGCACAAGCACTGACTGTTGGATGTCCATCCAACGGCCGTCGTGCTTCTTCAATCTCTGCTCTTCCTGCTCCAGCCGCTCAAACAAGCGCCGGTGGGACTGCCTGCTCCCTCCTCCCCGCGGCGGGCTGTGCTGCCGCGCAGGCCTCACCGCCCCACCGTACTCCCATCGCTGGCCTAGCCATCCCTCTACTCACCCACACTTGCTGTTATTCTTCGGCGACGGCAGACGAACCAGTAAACCCTTGTACAGTCGTACTCCCCTCCGCGTGGGAAACAACTGTCGAGTCTTCCCTGCCTCCGTGTCGTCCCCTTCCTAGGCCTCGCCGTCGTCCACCGCCGTGGTGCTCTCGGCGTGGCGTGGTCAATGTGGTCAACGACCGACTTTCATCGGAAGAGTACTGTGCGTGGAGACGCTGACAGCTGGGTCCATGGCCACAGCAAGGAAGTGCCTCCTTATTACGCGCAAAATAATTATTCCTCCACCTGACAGCGGGGACCCACCGGACGGGCCATCGTATTTCGCAAAAAAAAACGTTTCCCCCTGACTGCTGGGACCCACCAGCTACACCTTCGCACGCAAGGAAGTGCGTCCGGGCAAAAAAAAACAAAACGATTCGCCCCCCTGACTGCTGGGACCCACCAGCTACATCTTCGCACACAAGGAAGTGCCTGACAGTCGGGACCCACCTGGTCGAAGCGTACATAGCGTTGTCATTCTGGTCGCGAACGTGTACGTACATATATACTGGTGGATGTAGAGGCGCGCACGTGTCGTAGTAGAGGCGCGCACGTAGCATGTACACGTACGTACAACGGCCAGGGTGCAAGAAAGAAAATACGGCCACGTATGTGTACATACGGGCGGGGTCTCGAACGCATACTCGCGCATACGTACGGCGAGGGCTCGTTGACATGGCTGGGTCGGAACGGAGAAACAGCGTCGTCGTCGTGTTCATGGGGAGGCAACGGAATGCGTCGTGTTCATGGGGAGGCAACGGAATGCGTCGTGTTCATCAGGAGGCAACGGAACGCGTGGGAGCCAACCGGCTGGGTCGGAACGGAATGCGTGGTCGTGTTCATCGGGAGGGCTTGGACAGGACAGGCGATGGAAACGAGGCCTGGCGTACCGCAGAACGGAGGAAATGGCCTTGTGTTCGACCGGCCACGTTCGAAACGGGATCCTGTTCATCGGGAGGGGTCTGGCGTACCGCAAAACGGACAAAACGGACCTCCTACGGTCGAAACGGGGGTCCTGTTGATCGGGAGGGGTGTGGCGTACCGCAAAACGGACAAAACGGACCTCCTACGGTCGAAACGGGGGTCCTGTTGATCGGGAGGGGTGTGGCGTACCGCAAAACGGACAAAACGAACCTCCTACGGTCGAAACGGGGGTCCTGTTCATCGGGAGGGGTGTGGCGTACCGCAAAACGGGACTCCACGGGATACTGTTCATCTCCACCGTCGACCTCCTCCAGCCTCCACGGGCTACCGTCGACTTCCTCCAGCCTCCACGGGCTCCTGTTCATCCAGCCTCCACCGCGCGCTACTCCACCGGCTACTGTTCAACCACCCCACCACGGGCACCCCTCCACCGTCTACTGTTCATCCAGCCCTCCACACCACAGGGTCCTGTTCAACCACCCGTCCATGGGCACCCCTCCACCGTCTATTGTTCATCCAGCCCTCCACACCACGGGGTCCTGTTCATCCAGAGGCAACGCCACCGCTCACTGTTCATCCAACCCCCCTCGCAACGCTCACTGTTCATCCAAGAGGCAGCATCGATCGGCTTCAGTTAGCAGCAGTAGCGAAGGAATCGCTCGATCGGGTTCAGTTCACAGCCATCGATCGATCGCTCGGGTTCAGTAACGCGTAGCCTGCAGTGCAATCGCTCGGGTTCAGTTAGAGCCCAACGCCTCGCTCGGGTTCAGTTAGAGCCAACGCCTCGCACACACGCGCGTACGTGCACGAGAGAAACGCGCATCGCTCGGCCCCCGACCTCCCACCGTAAACGGGAACTCCCCGAAATTTTCCTCGCCCTCGCTTCTACCACGGTTTTTTCCGTCATGGACGGCGCAAAGAATGTCATGCAGCTGCGTCTCCGGCCCGCCCAGGATGAAAAGCCCATTTTCTGTCATGATTTTTTGTCATAGAAGTAGGAGCCCACCACTCTATGATGATACCGGGTTTTGTCACAATTATCGTCATAGAAGTGTCATATGTATGACAGAAAAAAATTCGTTCGGCCCAAAATGTCACGGATGTGTCTTTTTTTACTAGTGCCGGAGACCGTCGGGGTGGCGCCAAAGGATGACTCCTCGGCCGCCAGACACATGGGGGAAAAAGCCCCCATGGGGACTGGTGATGGGGGCCAAGTTCAATTCAGCCCCTAGCCGGATACCATTCCGGAGACCTACACAGCTCCGGAGTCAAGCGAGCAGCCTTCCCCGAAAGGAGGAGGTGTGCCTGTTCCGCCGGTGACCTCTGTCCAATCAGAGGCACCGGATAATCTGCTGGAAGCGCTGCGAGGCGCTTCCATTGTGAATGAACACCGTATCCTTATGGGTACGGTGATCGAGAAGGTTCAGCCTGTCAAAAGCTGACTGACCGAAGCCTGCGCTAGCCTTCTAACATGCTTTGAGGTAAGTAATGTAATTGTAGAAAGAATATCACAGTGTGGACAGTAGCCCCTGATGCTCTGTTCAGTGTTCGGAAAGAAAAAGCCAAACAGAGGATCAAAATAATTTTCGCAGGAGTCTAACATAACATGTCTATGTGAATAAGCAGGCGTCTCTACTGGCTGCTGCCGCTCATACTGCGGAGGTCTCCAGACTGAAGCAGAACCTGGAGCGGGCCGAGGAAGAGCTCGGCCTCGTGAAGAAGCAGCTGGAGGACAGCCAAGGTATGCAGTAAACTGCGTGTATATTTAGGAAGGATGAATTGTTCGTGCTGACTAAAGTGTCATGAACTTTATTAGGGGCCCCGACCGAGGTGGCGGCCCTCAAGAAAGCGTTAGCCGAGGCCGAGAACAAAGCGGCCAAGGAACACGCCGCGCGCGAGAAGCATGAGGCCCGGGTCAGCGAGGTCCAGCAAGAGCTCTAGGACGCCGTCAAGAAGTACGAGTCCTTGGAGCGTGATTCTAAGACGCAAGGGTCCGAACTTGCGAAGGCCCGTCAGAGTGCACAAGATGCCCGAGCCGAAGCCCAGAGCGCCCTCCAGGAAATCGAGGCGGCCAAGAAGATCGCGGCGGGTAAGGCTTTCATTATGCGAAGCAAGTCTGCGAAGGAAACATTCCTTTTACTTACCCGAATTTGGAGCTCTCTAGGGGCATTTACGGATTTTCCGCACAGCGTATCAGATGCTGCCGAGTTCTATCGAGCCGAAGAAGGGAGTTCTACGGAGAAGCTGTTCTGGTCTCAATACCTTGGACCGGAACATCCGGTGCCCTTCAGCGACTAGCTGAAACAGCTGGTCGAGCTGCACAAGGCGGCCGAGCTAGCCATGAAGGACCTAATAGTCCGCCTATGGCCTGCCGAGACCATGCCCAGCAGCTACTTCGGACTTGTGAAGCGGCTTGTGAGTGCCTGCCCACGGCTTGAAGTCGTGAAGCGGTCGGTTTGCATTGAAGGTGCACGGATGGCCTTTGCCCGCGCCAAGATGCACTGGGCGAAGATGGATGCCAAGAAGCTGATGACCGAGGGGCCGCCCGAGGGCAAGGAGCACCGCCGACCCGAGCTAAATTTTGATAGTGTCCTGGAGGGATCCCACCTTGTGGCGGAGCAATGTGCAAAGGATGTTATATTCCCATGAAAACATTCATGTTATCCTGTCCTGTAATGTGAAACAAGGTCATTATGTAATATAATGCTTGTGACTTTAAAATTTTACCTCCTGTGCGGCCGTTTATGAAATCTGAGGGTTTGCCAGTCGTCGGCTTCTGCCCCCACGTAGATAGTATGGGGGTGTTCGGGATAAATATAAACACTCTTTACTCCACATTCTGGTCCTTAAAGGAGGTGTTTAGCGCAATGAACAAGGCAATCAGACTATACGGCTTTTATCACCCTCACTTAGCCATAGGAGTTTGACAATGAGAATTTTGGCGAAGCCCCTGGTATTCGGAAGTCCGAACTAGGGGCTCTATACACACCTGATCGGATAAAAATCGATTCCTCGCATAAAGCGGAAAAAATCTCTAAGGATTTGAAACCTCTCGAACAGCTGACCAGCTCTCGCTGCATCATGACAGTCAGTTTTCGGCTTTTTCTACTGAGGTGCTCGTCTGGAAGAACCGGGACACAATCGCAGTAGTTCTCCCTTTACTACCCTAGCCGATATAGCGGAACGTAAGGTAGTAAGCACAGGAGCCGGGCAACCCAATTATTGACCAAAGACATGATTCGGAGCCAATGCATATAATGCTGTAAGTTCGGGGTGCCGAGCTGTACTGTAAAAAGTGTTCGGACTTTATTGCCGTATTGCGGGGCATGATGAAGCCCCTGGCGAAGTAATACGTACCAGAGTGTACGGGTGCGATGAGTAATAAATACAAAGGCAATGAAAAAATAAGTAATAAGCTGACGCTGCCAATTATTTTCCATTGTAATTTGATTAATACGTCGAGGCGTACTTGTGAAAGTAATGCGATAAGCAAGTAAGGCTATTTAACATGCTATGACCAAGAGCGAGCTGCGTGCGGGTATGTAAAACAGGTATAGCAATCGTTAGCAGAGACCACCTGGGGATTCCCTTGTACGTCAAAGCTCCTTGCTTCCTTGGTGTATCCGTCCCATGACCGGTCCGATGACCAGGTTAGCAGAAAAAGCCTCGAGAAGAGAAAAACCCGAAATGAAAAAGAAAAAGTGAAGGTGTGCGGATCCAGGGTCGGTCGAGCCGCACTATGGATCACGAGCTAGCTATGCCTCCATCGATGCCCATGGAATTTTGAGTGCGTAGTTATGTACACACGGTATGAATGCCGCCATTTGATTGGGACTGGAACGGAGGCCAAATTGCTAGTTAAGCTCTTGACGAGCCGGGCTGTCTTGCTACAGAATAGTCCGGTCTCTCTTACTGATGTCCGGGGGCTCGGCCACCGAATTAAGGTTTTGCTGGAAAAGGCCGCGATGTACTTCTGTTGCTAAGGCCGTGGTATGCTCCTCGGTACGGAGGGAGCGTTCCGTATTTCCATTGACTGTTATGACGCCACGTGGTCCGGGCATCTTGAGCATGAGATAAGCCTTGTGAGGTACCACATTGAATCGAGCAAATGCGGTTCGTCCAAGCAGTGCGTGATAGCCGCTGCGAAAGGGGGCGATGTCGAAGATTAACTCCTCTCTTCGGAAGTTGTCCGGAGATCCGAAGACGACCTCTAGTGTGATTGAGCCCATATAGCGGGCCTCTACGCCTGGTATGACTCCTTTAAAGGTAGTCCTTGTGGGCTTGATCCGTGATGGGTTAATGCCCATTTTGCGCACTGTGTCCTGATAGAGCAGATTGAGGCTGCTGCCACCGTCCATGAGGACTCGCTTCAGGTGGAATCCATCAATGGTTGGGTCTAGGACTAGTGCGGCTGATCTGCCATGTCGGATACTGGTCGGATGATCCCGACGATCAAAAGTGATCGGGCACGACGACCATGGATTGAGTTTTGGGGCGACTGGCTCTATCGCATAGATGTCCCGGAATGCGCGCTTCCGCTCCCTCTTGGGGATGTGTGTGGCATATACCATGTTCACCGTTTTGACCTGAGGGGGAAACTTCTTCTGTCCCCCTGTGTTTGGCTGCAGGGGCTCCTCGTCATCGTCCTTGCTCTGCGATCCCTTTTCCTTGTTCTCGGCATTTAACTTGCCGGCTTACTTAAAAACCCAGCAATCTCTGTTGGTATGGTTGGCTGGTTTGTCTGGGGTGCCATGGATTTGGCATGGACGGTCGAGTATGCGGTCCAAGCTGGATGGTCCCTGATTGTTTCTTTTATATGGCTTTTTCCGCTGACCGGACTTGGAGCCACTGATTCCGGCGTTGACAGCAGTGTCATTGGTATTGTCGCCATTGCTTTGGCGTTTGTGTCTCCTGCGTCGGAGCTTGCTGTTGCTCTTTTTGGCCTCGGAGGGGCCTGCGTCGCTGGCCATATTTTAACTACGAGCCAGCCATCTATCCTCACCCGCACAAAAACGGGTCATGAGTGCCGTGAGGGCTGCCATAGATTTTGGCTATTCTTGGCCGAGGTGGCGGGCGAGCCATTCATTGCGGATGCTATGTTTAAAGGCCGCTAGGGCTTCGGCATCCAGACAGTCGACGATCTAGTTCTTTTTAGTTAGGAACCTATTCCAAAATTTCCTGGCTGACTCTCCAGGTTGTTGGACTATGTGGCTTAAGTCATCGGCGTCTGGTGGCCGGACATATGTACCTTGGAAGTTGTCGAGGAAAGCTTCTTCCAAGTCCTCCCAGCTGCCGATAGAGTTTTCAAGCAGCCTGTTTAACCAGTGCCGAGCTGGCCCTTTGAGCTTTAGTGGGAGGTATTTGATAGCGTGGAGGTCATCTCCGCGGGCCATGTGGATGTGGAGAATAAAATCCTCGATCCATACCGTGGGATCGGTTGTTCCGTCGTATGATTCAATATTGACGGGTTTGAACCCTTCGGGGAATTCGTGATCCATTACTTTATCAGTGAAGCAAAGAGGGTGTGCAGCGCCTCTATATCGGGCTGCGTCGTGACGTAGCTCCGATGGATTCCGTCCACGGTTGTCGGCCCGGGCGTGACTAGGTTTGTCACGTCCGAAAAGGTAGCCCTCGTCGCGTGTCGAGGAACGTCCTCGCGATCCGTAGATCGATCTAGTGTATCCTGCTCTGCTGTCCAGGTCCTGCCGAAGGTCGTATGTATAACCCCGAGCTGTTTTGTCTCTGTTTTTTCATGGCGGTAGGGCGGGCTGTTGTTCGGCATGAGTTGCCGCTTTATCCCGACCACGAGGTGGTCGGCCCGCTGCATGATACGTCTCTGTCGTATCTACTTTTCCAAACACTTTTGCCCTTGTTTTGGACTCTAACTTGCATGATTTGAATGGAACTAACCCGGACTGACGTTGTTTTCAGCAGAATTGCCATGGTGTTATTTATGTGCAGAAACAGAAGTTCTCGGAATGACCTGAAACTCCACGGAACGTCTATTTGGAAATAATAAAAAAATCCTTGCAAAAGATGAAGACCAGGGGGCCCACACCCTAGCCACGAGGGTGGGGGCGCGCCCCCTACCTCGTGGGCCCCTTGGAGCTCCTCCGACCTCAACTCCAACTCTATATATTTGCTTTCGGGGAGAAAAAATAAGAGAGAGGGATTCATCATGTTTTACGATACGGAGCCGCCGCCAAGCCCTAAAACCTCTCGGGAGGGCTGATCTGGAGTCCGTTCAGGTCTCCGGAGAGGGGGATTCGTCGTCCTCGTTATCATCAACCATCCTCCATCACCAATTTCATGATGCTCACCGCCGTGCGTGAGTAATTTCATCATAGGCTTGCTGGAGGGTGATGGGTTGGATGAGATCTATCATGTAATTGAGTTAGTTTTGTTAGGGTTTGATCCCTAGTATCCACTATGTTCTGAGATTGATGTTGCTATGACTTTGCTATGCTTAATGCTTGTCACTAGGGCCCGAGTGCCATGATTTCAGATCTGAACCTATTATGTTTTCATGAATATATGTGAGTTCTTGATCCTATCTTGCAAGTCTATAGTCACCTACTATGTGTTATGATCCGGCAACCCCGAAGTGACAATAATCGGGACCACTCCCGGTGATGACCTTAGTTTGAGGAGTTCATGTATTCACTATGTGCTAATGCTTTGTTCCGGTACTCTATTAAAAGGAGGCCTTAATATCCCTTAGTTTCCATTAGGACCCCGCTGCCACGGGAGGGTAGGACAAAAGATGTCATGCAAGTTCTTTGCCATAAGCACGTATGACTATATTCGGAATACATGCCTACATTATATTGATGAATTGGAGCTAGTTCTGTGTCACCCTATGTTATGACTGTTACATGATGAACCGCATCCGGAATAATTCTCCATCACCGATCCAATGCCTACGAGCTTTTCATATACTGTTCTCTGCATATTTACTTTACCGTCGCTACTATTACAATCCATACAAAAAACCAAAAATATTACTTTTGCTACCATTACTTTTGTTACCGTTACCACTACTATTATATTACTTTGCTACTAAATACTTTGCTGCAGATACTAAGTTATCCAGGTGTGGCTGAATTGACAACTCAGTTGCTAATACTTAAGAATATTCTTTGGCTCCCCTTGTGTCGAATCAATAAATTTGGGTTGAATACTCTACTCTCGAAAACTGTTGCGATCCCCTATACTTGTGGGTTATCAAGACTATTTTCTGGCGCCGTTGCCGGGGAGCATAGCTCTATTCTTTGAGTCACTTGGGATTTATATCTGCTGGTCACTATGAAGAACTTGAAAGACGCTAAGACAACAATTTATCCCTCAACTACGAGGGGAGGTAAGGAACTGCCATCTAGCTCTGCACTTGATTCACCTTCTGTTTTGAGTAAGCTTGCGACACCTAAACCTGCTTCTGCTATTCGTTCTGATATGTCGCATGTTATTGATGATGCCACTTCTACTATGCATGATACTTATCATGAAACTACTTCTATGCTTGATACTACTGTGCCACTTGGTGAATTTCTTGATGAACAACTTGCTAGGGCTAGAGAGAATGAAATTATTGATAATATTTATGAAAGTGATGATGAAGACTCCTCCCCTAATAAGTATGAATTGCCTTTTGTGCCTGAGGTCTATGTTATGGATGAAGCAATTGCTAATGAAATTTTTGCCTGCAAAGATAGAAATGATGCTAAGAAATTATTAGCTAAATGGAAGCAGCAATCCCTTAATGCTAGAATGAAACCTGATCCTGCTTTTGCTACTTCACCAATTTGTGTTACTGGTAAGGATTATGAATTCTCTATTGATCCGGATATAATTACTTTGGTTGAATCTGATCCTTTTCATGGCTATGAATCTGAAACTGTTGTGGCACATCTTACTAAATTAAATGATATAGCCACCCTGTTCACTAATGATGAGAGATCTCGCGACTTCTATATCCTTAAAATATTTCCGTTCTCATTAAAGGGTGATGCTAAGATATGGTTTAATTCTCTTGATCCTGGTTGTGTGCGTAGTCCCCAGGATATGATTTATTACTTCTCTGCTAAATATTTCCCTGCTCATAAGAAACAAGCTGCTTTGAGGGAAATATAGAATTTTGTGCAAATTGAAGAAGAGAGTCTCCCACAAGCTTGGGGGAGGCTTCTCAAGTTACTTAATGCTTTGCCTGATCATCCTCTCAAGAAAAATGAAATACTTGATATCTTTTATAATGGACTAACCGATGCTTCCAGAGATTACCTGGATAGTTGTGATGGTTCTGTTTTCAAGGAAAGAACATCAGATGAAGCTGAAATTCTATTGAACAATATGTTGACTAATGAAAATAATTGGACACTTCCGGAGCCAGCTCCTGAGCCTATTCCTAAACCAACTCCGAAGAAGAGAGGTGTTCTATTTCTCAGTCCTGAAGATATGCAAGAGGCAAAGAAATCTATGAAAGAGAAAGGTATTAAAGCTGAAGATGTTAAGAATTTACCTCCTATTGAAGAAATACACGGTCTTAATTTACCGCCTGTTGAAGAAACTTATGATCTTAATCCATTACCTATTGAAGAAACTCATGGTCTTGATAACCCGACACAGGTAGTAAAGGTAAATTCTCTCTATAGATTTGATGAAGGTGATATTCCTCACTATAAGTCTGCTAGACAATGCTTAGAAGAGTTTGATAATTTTATTGTCAAACAAGAAAACTTCAATGCTTATTTTGGTAGACAATTGAAATACAATTCCGATACGCTTGAATACTTGGGTGATTATATGTCTAGAGTTAAAGGTGAACTTAAACTCATTACTAAACATGCTTCTATGGTTACCACTCAAGTAGAACAAGTACTTAAAGCTCAAAATGATTTGCTCAATGAATTGAATAGTAAGAATAATGATTATGCCGTTAGAGTGGCTACTAGAACTGGTAAGATGACTCAGGAACCTTTGTATCCTGAAGGCCACCCTAAGAGAATTGAGCAAGATTTTTAGAGAAATAATATATATGTACCTAGTCCTTCTAAAAGGAAGAAAAAGAAAAATGATAGGACTTTGCATGCTTCTAGTGAACCTATTGCTGAAACACCTGAGAATCCAAATGATATATCTATTTCTAATGCTGAAACACAATCTGGTAATGATCATGAACCTAGTGAAAATGTTAATGATGATGTTCATGCTGATGCTCAACCTAGTAATGATAATGATGCAGAAATTGAACCTGTTGTTGATCTTGATAACCCACAATCAAAGAATCAATGTTATGATAAGAGAGACTTTGTTGCTAGGAAACATGGTAAAGAAAGAGAACCATGGGTTCAGAAACCCATGCCTTTTCCTCCCAAACCATCCAAGAAAAAGGATGATGAGGATTTTGAGCGCTTTGCTGAAATGATTAGACCTATCTTTTTGCGTATGCGATTAACTGATATGCTCAAAATGAATCCTTATGCTAAGTATATGAAAGAAATTGTCACTGTCGGGTGGTTGGTGCGACATATGTCAAGGGATGGCTTATCATTGTGGGAGCCAATAAAACGTCGCCGGTGCCTGGAAACGGGATGAGGCGAAGACATGCACGCCGGCGGATCTTACCCAGGTTCGGGGCTCTCCGAGGAGATAACACCCCTAGTCCTGCTCTGCGGGGTCTCCGCATGATCACTAGATCGATGAAAGGTAGCTACAATCGCTCCTAGAGCTGTTGAGATCAAGGGAGAAGAAGAACAAGGCTAGCTCTTGCTTCTCTCTATCTATGGTGTGTGTGCTATGCTTGGAAGCCAACTATGCTCAGAGGCCAACCAAGCTCAGAGGCGAACCAAGCTCAGAGGCGAACCAAGCTCAAAGCCGAACCAAGCTCAGAGGCGAACCCTTTGCATGGGTGCTCCGGGGGGTTTATATAGGCCTACCCCCCGGGGGTACAATGGTAATCCGGCTGGGCTCTGGTCCCAGCCATCAGTGTCTACGCTCGCCGGCTTCTCCGCCGGCTACTGGGTCTCGCCGGCTGGTGGGTCCCGCCGGCTGCTGGCTACTTGGTCGACAGGCCGGCCCCACCGCCTAGGGTCTTGTCGGCGGCTGCTTACTGTTGCCGCGCCTCTGATGACGAGGGCTTCATTGAGGTAAGCGTGGCTACAGTGGGCCGCCTCGGGGGCTCTCACTGTAGCCTTACCTCGTCTTGTCTCCTTAATGGGGCTCTCCCTTCGAGGAAGGGAGTAGCCGGCTTCTGGAGGCCGGCTACGCTCTTGGCCGACTGGGAAAGGCCGGGCCGCCTTCACGCCTCTCTCTGGCTGAAGGGGCCCGCCGCCCGCGGGCCGTACGGGAGTCGGTAGTGGGTGACGTCGAGGCCAGCATGGCTACAGTGCCGAGCCGCACGGGAGACGGCCGTCCCGTACGGCCTCCTGTAGCCATGCCCACCTTGGGCCTTGGGGGTAGTGGGCCGCACTGTGGCCACACCCCGTCGTGTCGCCGTTATGTGGGAACAACTTTGGTGGTTATGGTCTCGGCCGGCTTCTGGGAGTCGGCGTCCTTCTTGGCCGGCTTCTTGGAGTCGGCCACCCCGTAGTCGTCCAGGGGAGGAGTTGGTGAGGCTGGGTCGCCTTCCGGGAGTCAGCTTCAGAGGTAGCCGGCCAGGGAAGGCGGCCCAATGCTCGGAGTGCTTGGAGGCCCGAAGGCCTGATAATTTTTTCAGAAGAACCAGGAGCAGTCAGTTAGGCTACCCGTGGCCATTTACTCCGACAGTCACAAATAAAAGAAAGATACCAAAAGCTGAAATTTCCACCATGCTTGCTAATTATACTTTTAAGGGTGGAATACCAAAGAAACTTGGAGATCCAGGAGTACCCACTATACCATGCTCCATTAAAAGAAATTATGCTAAAACTGCTTTATGTGATCTTGGAGCCGGTGTTAGTGTTATGCCTCTCTCTTTATATCGTAGACTTGACTTGAATAAGTTGACACCTACTGAAATATCTTTGCAAATGGCCGATAAATCAACTGCTATACCTGTCGGTATTTGTGAGGATGTGCCTGTTGTGGTTGCAAACGTTACTATTTTAACGGACTTTGTTATTCTTGATATTCCCGAGGACGATAGTATGTCTATTATTCTTGGAAGACCTTTTTTGAATACTGCAGGGCTGTTATTGATTGCAACAATGGCAATGTCACTTTTCATGTTAATGGTCATGAGCATACGGTACACTTTCCGAGGAAACAACCTCAAGTTTATAGTATAAATTCTATTGGAAAAATTCCATCGATTATTTTTGGAGGTTTTGAATTTCCTCTTCCTACTGTCAAGAAGAAATATGATATTCTTATTATTGGGGATGTGCATATCCCCGTTGAGGTAACATAGTGTTATTCAAAATTTCTCCGGTTCCATGTTATTCGGAATGAGTTTGTTAACAAGACTTGATCAACCTTGTTAGTGGATTCCTTTTGATGAGCATGAGATGGATGAAACTAGAAGGCACAACCTTCTGTACACTCCTTTTACTTTCTGTTATTTAGTTGAAATAAAGTAAAAATAGTATTTTTCTGTCTGTTTTCTGATTTATCTGTGCAATATAAAAATACCCCAAAAATAAAATTTCTCCAAATGCCCTGAAAATAGAATATGATTTTTTAGAACATTTGAGAATATCTGGCACTGAGAACACGGCAGGAGGGGCAAGCACCTGGCCACGAGGGTGGAGGGCGCGTCCTACCCCCCTGGGCGCGCCCCCTGCCTCGTGGGCCCACGGTGGGCCCCCTCCACTTATTCCTGCACCCACACATTCTTTCTTCCTCCCACAAACACCAATATCCAGCTCAAGCACGAGTTCTAGCTCATTTTGCTGCGATTTTCGATCTCCTTGCTCAAAGCACCTATTACAAAACTGCTTGGGGGATTGTTCCTTGGTATGTGACTCCTTCATTGGTCCAATTAGTTTTTGTTCTAGTGCTTTATTCATCGCAAATTTGTGCTGCCTAGGTGACCATGTTCTTGAGCTTGCATGTAAAATTTATATGGTTCCAAGTAGTTCTAATGCATGATATAGGCTCTAGGCACTTGTAGGAGTAGTTGCTATCAATTTTGTTGAGCTTGGTTCACTTTTGTTTGAAGTTACTAAAAATTTCAGAAATTTTTCAGAAGAAGAAATATGCTTAGGAAAATGTTCCAAGGTGGTTCTTCAAGGAAGCAAGGACCCAGGCTTGCAATGCGTGATGCTGACGATGAGCCACCAAGGGACGCTCCAGTGCGGCCTTGTGAATGGCCTTCAGAAAACTTTATGGATCGAGCGGGAATCATGGAAGAATTTAACGCATATTTGCGTAACGCTGATCTTGTGAGCTTCGAGGCAGACAAATGCCGCCAGTACCACTATCTCACTAGTTCCTTTGTGAGGAGGTTTGAATTTTCATCTTCACGTAATTCTCCAACTGTCCTGTTTGATCTCTATGAAAAATCTTATACTATGGACTTAGAGGATTTTACTACTGCTTGCAAACTTCCACAATGCGGTAGTGCTAGTGAACCTCGCAAATCTGAATTTAGAAATTTTCTTGCTAGTATAACTGTGGGGGAATCTAGAGATATAGCACAAGCTACCATAGGGAGCATTCATTTTCCTGCTATACATTATTTTGCTCTCTTCATAGGTAGGTGCATAAATGGTACAGATGAAGCATGTCACATGTGTGTCCCTGATCTTAGTATTCTTAGGAGTGCTGTGTTAGCAGACAAAACTTATAACTTGGGAGCCATTGTTGCACGTAGGTTGCATCATAATAGATTTAATGGAGATTTCTTTGGAGGAATTTATGTAACCCGCTTAGCTGATTTTCTTGGTGTGGACATTCTTGAGGATGATATTGAGTTGCCTCCTACTTATTTAGACTATAATGCTATGGTCCACCACCAGTTTGTCAGGAGGAATGAATCACCTCTCCGGTATCGCTTAATCTTTGACAAACGTCGTGCTGTCCGTATTACTCTCCCTGCTCCTACCTTCTTTGATTATCAGGAAAAAGGAAGATATGTTATTACCAGAGAGGAGGCAGATGAGTACGAGAGGAGAGCGGAGGCAGCTCGCCGCCACGCTGCAGCTCAGGAGGCAATAACTGCCGCAGCTCAGTACGACCCCGGCTACAACTACGGATATCCGCCAGGCCATCCTTGGCAATAAACCAACTTAGGCCAAAAGCCTAAGCTTGGGGGAGTGCGTATCTCTCACCGACATTACATTCATGTTCACACACACTCATTGCTAGATGTCGGTGCTCATACTCTTTCACTGTAATATCCATGCTAGTTTATTTTCTTTTTCTTGCTTTCTTCTTGTGTGTTTGTTAAACCTTAAAAAAAATTAGTGTAGCTTTTAGTTAGTTTACTTTTCTTGCTGTAGTAGTAATAACTAAAAAGAAAACCCAAAAATATTTCCTGTTCTTCTTTTGCTTGTTGGGAGCTTTCCCGTGTAAATAGTTTTATTTCTTTTCTTTTCTTTGGGGGTCAATAGGAGAAGACCATAATTAAATTGTTGAAGTGGCTCTTATATGCATTATTGTTGATTTAACCAAGAGCCCATATTGCCTTGTCTTCTCCTGTTTATTAAATGCTCGCAGATTCCAGCTTAGTCCAATGCACGTGCACTCTTATTATTATTCACATCGTTCGGTCGTGCAAGTGAAAGGCAATTATGACGATATATGATGGACTGACTGAGATGAGAAAAGCTGGTATGAACTCGACCTCTCTTGTTTTTGTAAATATGATGAGTTCATCGTTCCTGATTCAGCTTATTATGAATAAACATGTTTGCAATGACAATTAGAGATCATAGTTGCTCGTGCCATGCTTGATTAGCTATGAGTTTTAATGGTTTACCTTGCGTGCCAACATGCTATTAAAATGGTTGTGATGTGGTATAGTGGGGCGGTATCCTCCTTTGAATTATTTAAGTGACTTGACTTGGCACATGTTCACACATGTAGTTGAAACAAATCAACATAGCCTTCACGATATTTATGTTCATGGTGGATTATATCCTACTCATGCTTGCACTCAATGTTTATTAATTTTAATGCATGTTCATGACTGTTGTCTCTCTCTAGTTGGTCGCTTCCCAGTCTTTTGCTAGCCTTCACTTGTACTAAGTGGGAATACTGCTTGTGCATCCAATCCCTTAAACCCCAAAGTTATGCCATATGAGTCCACTATACCTTCCTATATGCGGTATCTACCTGCCGTTCCAAGTAAATTTGTATGTGCCAAACTCCAAACTTCAAATAAACATTCTGTTTTGTATGCTCGAATAGCTCATGTATCAACTAGGGCTGTCCGTATCTTCCATGCTAGGCGGGTTATTCTCAAGAGGAGTGGACTCCGCTCCTCATACACGAGAAAATGGCTGGTCACCGGGATGCCCAGTCCCATGCTTTATGCAAACTAAATCAAAATAATTGCAAACAAAACTCCCCTGGGACTATTGCTAGTTGGAGACACTCGTTGTTTCGAGCAAGTCATGGATTGATGCTTGTTGGTGAAGGGGGGGTATAAACTTTACCATTCTGTTTGGGAACCGCCTATAATGTGTGTAGCATGGAAGATATCGCCATCTCTTGGTTGTTATGTTGACAATGAAAGTATGCCGCTCAAAATATTATTTATCTCTGCTTTAAAACCGAGCTCTGGCACCTCTACAAATCCCTGCTTCCCTCTGTGAAGGGCCTATCTATTTACTTTTATGTTGAGTCATCACCCTCTTATTAAAAAGCACTAGCTGGAGAGCGCAGCTGTCATTTGCATTCATTACTATTAATTTATATTGGGTATGACTATGATTGGATCTCTTTTACCATGAATTACAATGTCTAGTCAGTCCTTGATCTTTAAAGGTGCTCTGCATTTATGTTTTGCGGTCTCAGAAAGGGCCAGCGAGATACCATCTTGTTATATCATATTATGATTGTTTTGAGAAAGTGTTGTCATCCGAGTTTTATTATTATCGCTCGCTAGTTGATTATGCCATTGATATGAATAAACATGAGACTTAAGAGCTATTGTGAATGTGGTTAGTCATAATCTTTGCTGAAAACTTGAATGCTGGCTTTACATATTTACAACAACAAGAGCAAATAGATTTTGTAAAAGTTTTCTTTATCACTTTCAGTTTATCAACTGAATTGCTTGAGGACAAGCAAAGGTTTAAGCTTGGGGGAGTTGATACGTCTCCGTCGTATCTACTTTTCCAAACACTTTTGCCCTTGTTTTGGACTCTAACTTGCATGATTTGAATGGAACTAACCCGGACTGACGTTGTTTTCAGCAGAATTGCCATGGTGTTATTTATGTGCAGAAACAAAAGTTCTCGGAATGATCTGAAACTCCACGGAACGTCTATTTGGAAATAATAAAAAAATCCTTGCAAAAGATGAAGACCAGGGGGCCCTCACCCTAGCCACGAGGGTGGGGGGCGCGCCTGCCCCCCTAGGGCACGCCCCCTACCTCGTGGGCCCCCTGGAGCTCCTCCGACCTCAACTCCAACTCTATATATTTGCTTTCGGGGAGAAAAAAAATAAGAGAGAGGGATTCATCGCGTTTTACGATATGGAGCCGCCGCCAAGCCCTAAAACCTCTCGGGAGGGCTGATCTGGAGTCCGTTCGGGGCTCCGGAGAGGGGGATTCGTCGCCGTCGTCATCATCAACCATCCTCCATCACCAATTTCATGATGCTCACCGCCGTGCGTGAGTAATTTCATCGTAGGCTTGCTGGACGGTGATGGGTTGGATGAGATCTATCATGTAATCGAGTTAGTTTTGTGAGGGTTTGATCCCTAGTATCCACTATGTTCTGAGATTGATGTTGCAATGACTTTGCTATGCTTAATGCTTGTCACTAGGGCCCGAGTGCCATGATGTTAGATCTGAACCTATTATGTTTTCATGAATATATGTGAGTTCTTGATCCTATCTTGCAAGTCTATAGTCACCTACTATGTGTTATGATCCGGCAACCCCGAAGTGACAATAATCGGGACCACTCCCGGTGATGACCTTAGTTTGAGGAGTTCATGTATTCACTATGTGCTAATGCTTTGTTCCGGTACTCTATTAAAAGGAGGCCTTACTATCCCTTAGTTTCCATTAGGACCCCGCTGCCACGGGAGGGTAGGACAAAAGATGTCATGCAAGTTCTTTTCCATAAGCACGTATGACTATATTCGGAATGCATGCCTACATTATATTGATGAATTGGAGCTAGTTCTGTGTCACCCTATGTTATGACTGTTACATGATGAACCGCATCCGGCGTAATTCTCCATCACCGATCCAATGCCTACGAGCTTTTCATATACTGTTCTCCGCATATTTACTTTACCGTTGCTACTATTACAATCCATACAAAACACCAAAAATATTACTTTTGCTACCGTTACTTTTGTTACCGTTACCACTACTATTATATTACTTTGCTACTAAATACTTTGCTGCAGATACTAAGTTATCCAGGTGTGGCTGAATTGACAACTCAGTTGCTAATACTTGAGAATATTCTTTGGCTCCCCTTGTGTCGAATCAATAAATTTGGGTTGAATACTCTACTCTCGAAAACTGCTGCGATCCCCTATACTTGTGGGTTATCACCGCACTGTCCCGACCGCATAGTGTTCGGTCGGCCGCATTACGCGAGGGAGGTATGGGCTCCGACGCCTCTTCATCGAACTGAGGTAGCAACCTTCGCTTTGGGTAACTCTTGGCTGGGCGTCTGAGGCCGTATTCCTCGGCAGCCAAAACGTCAGTCCACCTGTCGACGAGTAGATCTTGGTCAGCTTGAAGCTGCTGCTGCTTCTTTTTCAGGCTCCTTGCGGTGGCTATTAGCTGGCGCTTGAGCGCTCCTGCTCGAGAGGTTCCTCAGGCACGATGAAATCTTCGTTGCCGAGGCTTTCCTCATCCTCGGAGAGCGGACGATAACTACCGTCCTCCGAGTCGTTGGGCCTGGCCTGTTCGTCGGGGCTAGCTTGCTCGTTTTCTTGCTCCTCCTGTTCGGATTTTACCTCAGCAAGGTCTTCATTGTTTTCGGCATCGTCCGGTGTATTATTTTATTCGGTGCCAGCATTGCTGTCTTTTGAACGACGTGACTTAGAGCGGCGCCGAGGGCGCCAGCGTTTTTTATGTGTGTCAGGAGGTTTATTCTCGACTGGATTTTCTTTGTCATCGTCGTTGGTTGTTTTGGGTGTGTCCACCATGTACACATCATATGAAGAAGTGGCCGTCCAGCGTCCAGTGAATGGCGGACTTTGATTTTGCTCCTCATCAGCATCGTCACCCATACCGTCGATGTCTTCGGAGTCGTAATCAAGCATGTCGGTTCAATCCTCTACTGTGGCTATGAAGTGGGTGGCGGGTGGGAAGCAAGATTCTCCATCATCAGCCCCTAGTTTGAACCGAACATAGTTCGGCTGTGAGTCCCCCGCCAAGGACGGGCTCTTTAATGAGTTTAGCACATCGCCCAAGGGTGAGTGCTGGAAGATGTCTGCGGCGCTGAACTCGAACACCGATAAACGATCAAGTTCGGCATCCACGGACTCACATGGTTCGGAACTTACACCCAGAGAAGAGTCTGGAGTTCCGGTGACACAAATATTGTGTGAGGTTAAGTCCATGTGCGGCTCCAACACCGGGGAATCTGTGGCCTCTGTGGTGGGTTTTGAGCCTCCAATCCTTGGATGCCGCATTATGCTCCGGATCTAAGGCCAGAGCGGTTACAGGAGCTATCTCCTGGATGCGGTCTGACGACAGATTTAGGTCATGTTCATCAAGGTGACCAGGAGCGGTCGCCGCGGTCTCGAATCTGGCAAAGATCAAATCTCCACGGATGTCCGCGACATAATTCAAGCTCCCAAATCTGACCTGATGGCCAGGGGCGTAGCTATCGATCTACTCCAGGTGGCCAAACGAGTTGGTCCGCAGCGCGAAGCCGCCGAACACGAAGATCTGTCCTGGGTGGAAGGTTTCTCCTTGGACAGCGTCATTGTTGACGATTGAAGGGGCCATCGAACCTTTTTTAGGACGGCACCGTGGAACTCTCAATGAAAGCACCAATGTCGGTGTCAAAACCGGCGGATCTCGGGTAGGGGGTCCCGAACTGTGCGTCTAAGGTCGATGGTAACAGGAGACAGGGACACAATGTTTACCCAGGTTCGGGCCCTCTCTATGGAGGTAATACCCTACTTCCTGCTTGATTGATCTTGATGAATATGAGTATTACATGAGTTGATCTATTACGAGATCGTAATGGCTAAACCCTAGAAGTCTAGCCTGTATGACTATGGTAATGAGTATATCCCCTCTTCGGACTAAGTCCTCCGGTTTATATAGACACCGGAAGGATCTAGGGTTACACAAGGTCGGTTACAAAGAAGGGAATCTACATATTTGGTCACCAAGCTTGCCTTCCACGCCAAGGAGAGTCCCATCCGGACACGGGGGAGAGTCTTCGGTCTTCGTATCTTCACAACCCACCTGTCCAGCCCATGGCTAACAGGCCGGATGCCCGAGGACCCCTTAGTCTAGGACTCCCTCACCCGGACTATCCGGTTTTCAACCAGCGATGATTCTGGAGACGAGTGAACAGGTTCCTTCAAAGGATGGCCGTGCTCCTACAGCGGCTTCCGAAGACCCTGCGGCGCCGGATACGTTGAGGGATATGCTGCGAAAAGCATCTGTCTCGGAGGAACAGCGTACCTTGATGGGTACGGTGGTTGAGAGGATTCTGTCCGCGAAGAGTGGATTGAATGAAGCCTTCATGAGCCTGCTAAGAGGCTTCGAGGTTTGTGATGTAATATTTTCAACTGTATTTCATATGCAAAATGCACCTGTGTGTAGGTAGTAGCCCCTGAGACTCGGGTTGGCTTCCCATGGGAGGCGATCCGACGATCAAGAAGAAACGCTCAGGGAATAATCTGGTTAATTGGAACACAGGCTGTTTCTCCCCTGACGACTGCCCGGACTAGGATATTGTCGAGCTGCAGCTGAAGCTTGATGTGGCAGGGGATGACATTGCGTTAATCAATAGGCGTCTTGACGAGTCGCAAGGTATGTATTCGGAGCAGTCATTACACATACGTGTTTGTAATATAAGCGTGATGCTGAAAATTGTATACTGGGATATGCATGGCTGCAGATGGTGCCGCCGCCGTTGACATTCTTCGGGCGGAGCTAGCCCGGGCCAAGGAGCAGGCCCGGTTTAGTAATGCGGCCGCCGAGAAGGCATCGGCCGAATTGAAGGCCGAACAAGCTGCTCGGCACCAAGACGAGGAGATAATATCCACGTTGGCGCTCTAACTAAAAAATGCTGCTAGCCGCTGTGAATTCCTTGAGAAGGAGAATAAAGCCAAAACGGCTGATCTTGACAAGGCCTTGCGAGAGGCGAGAGAAGCGCGGTCCGAATCTAGAGCGGCCCGTGAGGAGATCCGGCAAGCTGGGGAGATTGCGGCTGGTAAGCCCTTTTTACTACAGACTAAGTTCGGCGATCCAAACTATGCTCAGCTTAACCAAGTGTGGAGTTCTCCAGACGTGTTTTTGGACTTGCCGAAGAGTTCTTCCGATGCGGCGCAGTTTTACCAAGCGCAAGAGGGATATGCAACGGAGAAGCTTTTCTGGTCACAATTTGGTGCATCAAAGCGCCCTCTGCTGCTGAATGAACAAATGTCCCAATGGGCTGAGCTTCACAGGATATCCGACGCTGCCATGAAGAACGTCATAATCCGGCTGTGGCCGACTGAGCCTATTCCGAATAGCTACTTCGGCTTGGTGCAGCGGCTTGTTGATGTGGCGCCACGTATCGACGCTGTTAAGCGGTCGGCGTGCATTAAAGGTGCACAGATGGCCTTTGCCCGTGTCAAGACATACTGGGGAAATATGAAGGTCATCGATGTTGCAGCGAAGAGTCCACCCCAGGGCAAGGACCGTCACGCACCAGAGCATTATTTTGAGGACGTCTTAGAGGTTGCCCGCTTGATAGAGGGTCAATGTTCGAAAGGCATAATATTCGACTGAAGTGTATGCGAATTGTAAAAGACAATTTTTATAATCAGAATATGTTTTAGTTTTGCCTAAAGGCTTTTGTTCCTCCTGTGTGGCCGTTTGTATATGATCTAAAAGCTTTCCAGTCGTCGGCTTCAGCCCCCTCGTAGGAAATACGGGGGTGTTCGGAAAAGCATCTGATCACTCTTGACACAACGTCTTGGTCTGTGAAGGAGGTGTCAATGCAGCGAACCAAGCAACCGGACTATAGGGCGTTAACACTTTCACATAGCCATAGGAGTTTTTTGGCGGGTCTACGATATAGCCACTGGTATGTACGCGACTTATTTTAATACGATGCGTTTACATATTTGACCGGAAAGAGGTCCTTTGTGTGACACGGAGGGAATCGCGAAAGATTCCAATAAGTCATCGAGTGGTTGACCAGCTCTCGCCGCATCATGACAGTCAGTTTTCGGCTTTCTCTACTGAGGTGCTTAACCAGGTTAACCGGAAGCACAATCGCAGTAGTTCTCCCTTTACTACCCTAGCCGATAGAGTGGAACGTAAGGTAGCAAGCACAGGAGCCGGGCAACCCAACTTTTGACCCAAGACATAATTCGGAGCTTATGCATATAAAGCCAAAACTCGTGACGCCGAAGTATGCTATAGAGCTGTTCGGACTTGTCGGCAACTCGTTTGTTCCCATACCGAGCCCCTGGCAAGTTATGCCGAGGTGTAAGTTTAAAACAACCGTAAGGGAAAAACTCGGTTCTGTAGAAAAGAGCAGATTACTTTTACTGGGATCTGAGTGATGTGCCAATTGTTTATATAGACAACAAGGCCACACCCTGGCTATTTTACATGCCAAGGGTCAAAGGCTGAGGATAAAGGCACTTTACAGGCTCGAAATACTGAGTGCGGTCTACAAAAAGTTATTTTGGACCTCCTGTTGCACGTCTGCGTCGCCTATCCTCGGTTAGGGTATTCCTTGACAGGAATGACTTTTTTTGATGAGTGTATGAACCTGAACTCTGATAGAGTCCGTGGGTGACCCGCCTTTGAGCCATCTGTAGAGAGGATAGTAAAAAAAGGAAGATAGTTAGAAAAACAAGGGAGTTTATGGGAGTATTGGTAGGCCCATCCTTATTGTGCTTCCGCCGATGCCCAGGGTATTTTAAGTGCATAGTTATGTATGTGCGGTACCGACTTCGCAGGCATATTAGGCGAGCGGCGGAAGCCAAATTGCTAGTCTAGTATGGACATTGACCGGTCATGTTGAACGGAGACCGGCGGCGCGATGGCCGATGAGGTATGCGGTGAGATGAGGCCGCTTTGTAGTTCGGCTGAGGTATCCATAGTATGATCTTCTGTACGGGGGGAGTTTTCCGTGTATTCACCTCTAGGGGTGTATGTGACATATACCATGTTTACTGTTTTTACTTTGGAAGGAAACTTCTTCTGTCCCCTGGTGTTCGGTTGGTGAGTCTCTTCGCCGTCGCTATCGCCGGGCGGTCTCCTCCCCTTATGTTCGGCATTTAACTTGCCGGCCTGTTTGAAAACCCAACAGCTTCTGTTGGTGTGATTAGCTGGTTTATTGGGGTGGCCATGAATCTGGCAGGGCCTATCCAATATCTTGTCTAAATTGGATGGTCCGTCCCTATTTGCCGTGAATGGCTTTTTCCGTTGGCCGGGTCTGGGGCCGCTAAATCCAGCGTTGACCGCTATGTCGTGTGTTCCCTCATTGTTATTGCGGTGTTTGCATTTATTGCATCGTGGCTTTCCATTGCCGTCCCGAACTTTGGAAGTGCCCGGGTCGCTGGCGCTATTGCTTCTGCGAGCGAGCCAGCTATCTTCTCCCGCGCAAAAGCGGGTCATCAGAGCCGTAAGGGCTGGCATGGATTTTGGTTTTTCCTGACCGAGGTGGCGGGCAAGCCACTCATCCCGGATGCTGTGTTTGAAGGCCGCTAGGGCTTCTGTGTCCGGACAGTCTACAATTTGGTTCTTTTTAACTAAGAACCTGATCCAGAGCTTCCTGGCGGACTCCCCGGGCTGCTGGACAATGTGACTTAAATCATCGGCATCCGGTGGCCGGACATATGTACCTTGGAAGTTTTCGCGGAAGGCGTCCTCCAGATCCTCCCAGCTGCCAATCGAGCTTTTAGGCAGACTGTTTAACCAGTGCTGAGCTGGTCCTTTGAGTTTTAATGGGAGGTACTTGATGGCATGGAGATCAGCTCCGCGGGCCATATGGATGTGGAGAAGAAAATCCTCGATCCACACCACGAGGTCTGTTGTTCCATCGTATGATTCAATATTTATGGGCTTAAACCCTTCTGGGAATTCGTGATCCATTACATCGTTAGTGAAGCAAAGGGGATGTGCGTAACCTCTATGTCGGGCCACGACGCGACGTGTCTCTGATGGAGTTCGTCTGCGATTTTCGGCCCAGCCATGACTAGGTTCATCACGTCCGAATAGATAGTCGTCGCCACATGTTGAGGTGCGTCCTCGTGATCCGTAGATCGATCTGGTATGACCTTCTCCGTTGTCCAGGTTCTGCCGAAGGCTGTGTGCATAATCCCGAGCTGTTTTATATTTGTTTTCATGCTCTGGTGGTGTAGGCTGCTGTTCGGCCCGAGTTGCCGCTTTATCCCGACCGCGTGGTGGTTGGTCCGCCGCACTGTCCTAGCCGCGTAGTGGTCCATTGGCCGCATTACACGAGGGAGGTATGGGCTCCGGTGCCTCCTCATTGAACTGAGGTAGCAATCTCCGTTTCGGGTAACTCTTGGCTAGGCGTTTGAGGCCGTATTCTTCGGCTGATAGGACATCAGTCCATCTGTCGTTGAGCAGATCCCGGTCAGCTTGAAGCTGCTACCGTTTCTTCTTGAGGCTTCTTGCAGTGGCTATGAGCTGGCGCTTGAAGCGCTCCTGCTCGAAAGGTTCCTCTGGTACGACGAAATCCTCGTCACCGAGGCTTGCCTCATCTTCGGAGAGCGGGAGATAATTTTCATCCTCCGAGTCGTCATGTATGGCATGTTCATCAGGGCTGACCTGCCCGTTTCCTGGTTCCCCCTATCCGGAAGTTGCCTCAACAGGGTCTTCATCGTTTTCGGCATCGTCCGGAGTGTTATTTTCTCTGGTGCCGGTATTGCTGTCTTTTGAATGACGTGACTTAGAGCGGCGTCGGGGACGCCGGCGTTTGGACTGTGTCTCAGGAGGTTTATCCTCAACTGGATCTTCTTTGTCATCATCATTGGTTTATTTAGGTGTATCCACCATGTACACGTCGTACGAAGAAATGGCCGTCCAACGTTCAGTGAATGACGGGTTCTGGCCCTGCTCCTCGTCGGCATCGTCGTCATATCGCCAATGTCTTCGGAGCCGTGATCAAGCATGTCGGTTAAGTCCTTGAAAGTGGCTATGAAGTGGGTGGCGGGTGGGAAGCAAAACTCTCCATCATCAGCCCCTAGTTCGAACCAGACATAGTTCGGCTGTGAGTCCCCCGCCAAGGACAGGTTCTTTAATGAGTTTAGCACATCGCCAAAGGGCGAGTGCTGGAAGATGTCTGCGGCGCCGAATTCAAAGATCGATAACTGATCAAGCTCGGCGTCCGCGGACGCACATGGTTCGGAGCTTATGGCCGGAGACGAGTCCGGAGTTCCGGTGACATAGATATCGTGTGAGATTAAGTCTATGTGCGGCTCCATAGCCGCGGAATCGGTGGCCTCCGTGGCGGGGTTGAGCTTCCTGTCCTCAGATGGCGCGATCTGCTCCGGATCTAAGGCCAGAGTAGTTATGGGAGCAATCTCCCGAGTGTGGTCCGATGACAGATTTAAGTCATGTTCATCGGGGCAACAAGGAGCGGTCGCCGCGGTCTCGAATCCGGCGAAGATCAAGTCTCCACGGATGTCCGTGACGTAGTTCAAGCTTCTGAATCTGACCTGGTGGCCAGGGGCGTAGCTATCGATCTGCTCCAGATGGCCAAGCGAGTTGGCCCGCAGTGCGAAGCCGCCGAACACGAAGATATGTTCGGGGAGGAAGGTTTCTCCTTGGACAGCGTCGTTGTGGACGATTGAAGGGGCCATCAAACCTTTAGGGGACGGCACAGTGGAACTCTCAATGAAAGCACCAATGTCGGTGTCAAAACCGGCGGATCTCGGGTAGAGAGGGCCCGAACCTGGGTAAACATTGTGTTCCCTATCTCTTGTTACCATCGATCTTAGACGCACAGTTCGGGACCCGCTACACGAGATCCGCCGGTTTTGACACCGACACTCATCGCCGGCCTTAAGGCTGCGGTGGCCCTGGGGGTGAAACGCCTCACTATCAGGGGTGACTCGCAGCTCCTCGTCAACTTTTCCAACAAGGTATATGAGCTGAGGGACGAGCACATGGAGGCATACCTCGCGGAGGTACGCAAAATGGAAAAGCAGTTCCTGGGCTTGGAGCTGCAGCACGTGCCCCTTGGCACCAACAAGGAGGCCGACGACATCGCCAAAAGGGCATCCAAGCGCTAGCCCCAAGATCCTGGAGTCTTCGAGGAAAGGCTCTTCAAGCCTTCGGCAGCACCTCCACCTTCAGGGCCGGCGCCGCCTCGGGAGGAACTCCCCAAGCCATCGACCTCGGGAGCCCCTGCCTGCAGCCCGACCTTGGGAGCACGCCTACTCCTGGCGCTCGAGCCTCAAGAAGGGTGCTGGACCAAGGAGTTCAAGGTATACCTGGTGCAAGGAGCGTTGCCGGAGAAAGAAGAGGACGCAGAGCGTGTAGCCTGACAGGCTACGGCATACTGCATTCAGGACGGTGAGCTTTACAGGAAACGGCCAAATGATATTTCTTTGCGGTGCATCTCCAGGAAGCAAGGGAGCGAGCTGCTAGCTGACATACACAACGGGGACTGCGGGCATCACTCGTCGTCGCGCACCCTGGTCGGTAAGGCATTCCGCAGCGGGTTCTACTGGCCCATGGCACTCAAGGACGCGACCGAGCTGGTGAGGTCCTGCGAGACCTGCCAATTCCACGCCAAGCAGATCCATCAGCCAGCTCAGGGCCTCCAGACCATCCCGATCTCGTGGCCATTCGCGGTCTAGGGGCTGGATATCCTAGGCCCGTTCCCTCGAGCGCCTGGGGGCTACCGCTACCTCTACGTCGCCATCGACAAGTTCACCAAATGGGCGGAGGTGGAAGCCGTTCGCACCATCCCGGCCGGATCTGTGGTCAAGTTCATCAAGGGTCTCGTGAGCCAGTTCGGGGTCCCCAACCGCATCATCACCGACAATGGCTCGCAGTTCACTAGCAACCTCTTCAAGACATATTGTGCTAACCTTGGAATGCAGATCTGCTACACTTCGGTGGCACACCCCAAGAGCAATGGCCAAGCCGAATGCGCCAACACGGAAGTCCTGAGAGGCCTCAAGACCAGGACCTTCAAGAAGAAGCTCGAGGCCTGCGGCAGGGGCTAGCAGGACGAGCTCCAGTATGTGCTGTGGTCCATCCGCACCACCGCCACCAAGCCAACAGGCGAGACCCCGTTCTTCCTCGTCTACGGAGCAGAAGCGGTTCTCCCTCACGAGGACAAGCATCGCCCCGCATGGGTCCTGGCGTTTGATGAGATGCAGTATGACGCCATGCGGGGGATGGATCTTGTGCTGGGGGAGGAACGCCACCGTGAAGCCACGCTCCGAGCGGCAAGATACCAGTAGGCGCTACGGCGGTATCACTGCCGCAGCGTCCGCTCCAGGACACTCGAGGTGGGCGACCTCGTCCTAAGGCGGGTGCTCTCCAGGGAAGGGCTGCATAAGCTCTCGCCCATGTGGGAGGGCCTGTTTAGGGTTGCCCACGTCTCCAGGCCTGGCCCGTGCGCTTGGAGACGCAGGACGGGGTCCCCATCCAGAACGCCTGGAACATCCAGCACCTCCAGAAGTTCTACCCATGAAGCAAGGCCCAGCGCCTGTGAAGCAAGGCCGAGTGCCTTTGAAGGTCTCCGCTTGTGACACTCTCACGTAATAACGAGTGGGGCTGTACACGCCCCGGAGTCTCAGGAGTGACGCCCTCAGGCCTCGGGGGCTCCCTCCCACGTCCTAGTGGCCCAGTGCACTTAGCTCCGCACTGGTGAGAAGACTAGACTAGGTGCCGGACGCGGCTGTTCATTTGCATTATGTAGTTGGTTTGCCCCTTTTTATGGAATTTGGAGTTCTGGTGTTCTCTATCGATTGTTCGGCTGGGTTTTCCTTTCCTTTTGTTGCCTTTTTGCTCATTCCTTGTTTTACGCCTGGGAGGGCGGCAGTTGCCCGACGCTCTCCCTTGCGCGCCTCGCGTGGGGGCTCGGCAGGTGTGTGCGTGCACTGGGCTAGCCCAACCGCGAACACACCTCGCCAAAGCTCTGTCGCTCGAGAGCTCCGGCTCTCCTAATCTTCGCAAGGCGCCCTCGATTGAGCTCGTGCTTGGTGCTCCCTCCTAAGTCCGTGCCCCACGGGTACCGCGACATGGTGTGCCATGCCATGACTAGCCCATGGCAGAGGCCTTGCACAGAGAAGGATAAGCACCCAACGGATGACCTAACAAATTTTGCAGCCTTACGACGACTCCCGAGGTCAACAGCTCCTGAGCCAGCGGCTGGGAGGTGTCAGCAGGTCCCAGAAGCCGCACCACGAGACGTGAAACTACCCCGGGCGCACCAAGCTATAAGTTATCCCCCTGTACCTACATGAAGCACGAATGCCACAACACAACACATGAACAATAAACATACCATAGCGACTCGGAAATCACGGTTCGTTACACGCCCTTGCAGGGCCCCATGTTTCTTTTTGGAAATGCAGGAAGAAAGGAAAGAACAAGACAAAAGCGGCGCATGCACCCACAGCGGCTCGCGAGGGCGAGTTCATCTTCCCCCTCGTCACGGTCGTCACCAAGGCCTAGCACCTCGCCGCCGTCGTTGTCCTTAGGGCAGCATCCGACGCGGCGACCATCTTCCCCGAATACCCTCACGTAGAGGGTCGCGTCGCCATCATACTTGAAGTGGAGGGTGCACCGCCTGCCCAGGCCGCACGCGTGGGCGAACGTCTGCCAACCGCGGGCCAGGGCGACGTTGCCCGCGACGGAGACCTCCACCGCAACCCATGAAGCCTTGCTGCAGTAGCTATCCGCCTTCAGCCAGAGTCCGCCTGTACCCATGGCCGGCAGTTCGCCGGTGAAGGAGTGCGGGAGCTGAAGCCAGGTGCTGGCCGGATTCTCCGACCACACGACGAACTCCGGCAGCACCTCCGCCGAGTGGAAGCGCGGCCGGGGAGGCCGCGCGACCATGGCGCACCTCCCTTCATCGATGGGGCTGCCACGACCTGAGCGGCACCCGCCGTGCGAAGAGGCGCTGCCGCGGCCGCGAGGGGCCACGGCGGGGGTCGCGACGTGCTTGTGTGGGCGACCGCGTCCCCTCTTAGGCGGTGGCGAGCCGGGCCCTTCCTGGCGGGCCTTCCCTTTCTCTACGGCCGAGAACCTCTTCATCGGCGCCATGGGTGACACCGCTAGCTAGCAGCGAAGCAAGGAGGAAGAAGCAAGCGGAACGGGAAGAGATGGGCGACGGGGGCTCCGCCCCCTCCCCATTTATAGCTGGAGAAGGCCAACCGGCGACCCCCACAAACGCAAGTAATGATGGTTTTTCTGCATGCACCAGGGACTCCTCAAGTCGGGCGGTTGCCGAGGCAGCATGGGGAAGCGGAGATGCCCACGTCCCGTCAGTCGCCATGCGTCAATCAAAGCCCCAGGCGGTTTGAGCCCGCGGCGCTCCGCACTTGCCCCTTGGCTTCTCCTTGAAGCCAAGTCCGAGCACACCCTGGGCCCGGGGCTACTGTCGGCGTTTTGGGAACGGGGGTCCCCAGACTTGCCTGCCTGCGGCCCATGGCGTGGCTCCACTAGCGGCCCTGTACGGCCCATCTTCACCAGCAAACGCGCAAGACCCTCGCGAGGGGCCAAGCCTCGCGAGGCAGACGACACAAGACCTCCTTAGGGGCGGCCTCACCAGGCTGGCTCGCGAGGAGCGGAGAGATCAAGGCGAGGGGCACCTCGTGAGGTTCCCGTGACGTGATCTATGACGACCAAGGCCAGGCGGGTGCAGAGTACTGGTTTGCTCTTTGGTGCTAAAGGAGCAGGCGCAGGCGAGGAGTCCTGAGGCATCAGGCAAAGGTTTCCATATCGGTGCAACGAGACTAGGACCGGCGGGATGGCAGTATGGAGGTCATCATGGAGCCCACGACGACGTCACCACCAGAACCTTTGGCAGGCGGAGACCACCTTTTGTCAGGATAGCTTGTACTAGTTGTGCCCCTTCAAATTGGCCGTTGTGGGATCCCTTCCCGCCTAACATTTGGGAAGAGGACCCGGGCCTCTATAAATAGGACTAGCCACCATCTTAGCAAGGGGACGGATCATTCAGGTCATCCTCAACCACACAAGCTCACCGAGCTCAAGAACACCTCTCCTCAGGAGGCTGTTCTTCCCTTGTACTTGTTCATCCTCAGCCTACAAGGCAATCCACCACACCACACTGGAGTAGGGTAATACACCACATCGGTGGCCCGAACCGTTATAAACTCTTGTGTCCCTTGTTCTTCGGGTTCGGCGAGCTGAGCTTTGAGATCGCGGTGAGAGCGCGAGCTAGGGGGAGAGAGATCTTCGTGCGCACCCCAGAGTTCGAACCCCAAGGGTTTTGCCGGAACCCGTAATCCGACAGAAGGCACAACCAGGAAATTGTTGTGGTCAAGTACACCCTCGAGAACACGCCTGACAACAATGCTATAGGAAAACACTAGTTCAGGACACGCGGCGACAAGGACACAGCAGCTAGATAGTTTAGCAGTAGAACTCATCCTCAGGTCTTCCAGTTCACACGGCATGACTTTGAGAACTTCATCTCCACCGCGGACCTGGTTCTAATTCAAACAAAAACCAAATATTTTAGGGACAATTGCATTTTTACCCCTAGTTGGTTCCTACCCACGGGTTTTGCCCTTACTTTTCGACCTTGCTCAGTTTTGCCCTTACTTTTTCCGTCGAGGTCCCTCGCATGCCCTTTGACTGTTTGACCAAAACTTTGAAAATTCATAACTAATTCATATGAACTCGGAAAAATGCAAATAAGATGTCAAAATGTTCAGATAAACATTACCTTTATGTGCATATCACTTGCATTCAGGACAAAAGCACCCTTTAAACTACCTGAGGTAATTAATGTTATTAACATTATTAAAAATAAAAAGGTATAAATAATATTTTTTTAATGAATAAAAATTACATCAAATGTAGGTGATATTTTCTGAACATCCAGATATCTTATTTGCATTTTTCTAAGTTCGTATCATCTTGTTAAGAATGTTCTAACGAGTTTGACCATTATTTGGAAACTTCATAACAAGTTGATACGAACTCAGAAAAATGCAAATAAGATACCAGGTTGTTCAGAAAACATCACCTACATTGCATGTAATTCTTATTCATGAAAAATATATTCTTTATACCTTTTTATTTTTAATAAAGTTAATAACATTAATTACCTCAGGTAGTTTAAAGGGTGCTTTTGTCCTGAATGCAAATGATATGCACATAAGGTAATGTTTATCTGAACATTTTGACATCTTGTTTTCATTTTTATGACTTCATATGAATTAGTTATGAATTTTCAAAGTTTTGGTCAAACGGTCAAAGGGCATTCGAGGGACCACGATGGAAAAAGTAAGGACAAAACTAAGCAAGCTCGAAAAGTGAGGGCAAAACCCGTGGGTAGGAACCAACTAGGGGTAAAAATGCAATTGTCCCAATATTTTATTACTACCTTCATTCAGAAATATAAGATTATTTTCGATATTTTGCTACATATAAGACTACATATACGCACAGAAATGAGTGAACAAAGACACTAGAACATGTCTTCAAAGGCATGAAAGCAGAGGGATTACTTGCAATATCCATAACACAAGTTACTGAGGCAAATATACTCTCTTCAAAGGTAGCATTGATGTTCATAAAGTAGTTGAAAGTAATCTATAAGAAATCAGTGTCAACCGCTCGCATGTTTTGGTCAAAAGAGGAATTTAGAACCATCATTTGGCACACAAAAATCACATGCAAGATCACGCAGAAAGTTGTACTGCCAGTACTAGTACTGCGTGTTAGATGAAATAACATGATCAAGATCAAGAAAAAGATCGTCAAGAAGAGATATTACCTGAACTTGCTTAATGAGGGATCCCGGAGAGGGGGGCTTGGACAGGGCGATGGCCTTGAGCTTGTCTGTGGTAGTCTCGGCGGGGTGCTTGCGCTTCTTCGTACCATGAGCCTCGACAGTTTTGGCCAGAGCCATAGACATCACTTCGGCCGGTGCTCCAACGTCCATCAAGAAACTGTCAAATAGAAATAAAAGAAAAGAAACCATAATCACAAACCCAAAAGAAGAATAGAGAGGGATGTTATAGGATCAGTCTCGGGGTTGCAAGACCGGGCCTTTGCCAGAATCAACACCATTGATGTGCTCACCTTTCCTTCTTTGGGAGAGAAGAACAATGGCAGAAGCAGGTCGGGCTTTTCTTGAAGAAATGAGGAACAAGATGAGGGAGAAGCGAGTTGGGGTTTTCTTCAAGAGAGGAAGCTGAGGGAGAAGAGTGAAATGATGGTTGCTTCATCCGTCCAACTTGTGAGGGAACGCAGTATTTCAAAAAAGTTCCTACGATCACGCAAGATCTATCTAGGAGATGCATAGCAACGAGACGGGAGTGAAGGAAATACGCCCTAGAGGCAATAATAAAGTTGTTATTTATATTTCCTTATATCATGATAAATGTTTATTATTCATGCTAGAATTGTATTAACCGAAAACTTAGTACATGTGTGAATACATAGACAAACAAAGTGTCACTAGTATGCCTCTACTTGACTAGCTCGTTGAATCAAAGATGGTTATGTTTCCTAGCCATAGACATGAGTTGTCATTTGATTAACGGGATCACATCATTAGAGAATGATGTGATTGACTAGACCCATTCCGTTAGCTTAGTACTTGATCGTTTAGTATGTTGCTATTGCTTTCTTCATGACTTATACATGTTCCTATGACTATGAGATTATGCAACTCCCGAATACCGGAGGAACACCTTGTGTGCTATCAAACGTCACAACGTAACTGGGTGATTATAAAGATGCTCTACAGGTGTCTCCGAAGGTGTTTGTTGGGTTGGCATAGATCAAGATTAGGATTTGTCACTCCGATTGTCGGAGAGGTATCTCTGGGCCCTCTCGGTAATGCACACCACTATAAGCCTTGCAAGCAATGTAACTAATGAGTTAGTTGCGGGATGATGCATTACAGAACGAGTAAAGAGACTTGCCGGTAAGGAGATTGAACTAGGTATTGAGATACCGATGATCGAATCTCGGGCAAGTAACATACCGATGACAAAGGGAACAACGTATGTTGTTATGCGGTTTGACCGATAAAGATCTTCGTAGAATATGTAGGAGCCAATATGAGCATCTAGGTTCCACTGTTGGTTATTGACCGGAGATGAGTCTCGGTCATGTCTACATAGTCCTCGAACCCGTAGGGTCCGCACGCTTAACGTTCGGTGACGATCGGTATAATGAGTTTATGTGTTTTGATGTACCGTTCGGAGTCCCGGATGAGATCTGGGACATGAAGAGGAGTCTCGAAATGTTCGAGACGTAAAGATCGATATATTGGAAGGCTATATTCGGACATCGGAAAGGTTCTGAGTGGTTCGGGTATTTATCGGAGTACCGGAGAGTTACAGGAATTCGCCGGGGAGTATATGGGCCTTATTGGGCTTTAGGGGAGAGAGAGAGGGGCAGCCTATGGCAGACCGCGCGCCCCCCAAGGCCTAGTCCGAATTGGACTAGGGGTAGGGGCGGCGCCCCCTCCTTCCTTCTCTTCTCTCTTCCCCTTCCTTCTCTCCTACTCTACTACTTGGAAAGGGGGGAATCCTACTCCCGGTGGGAGTAGGACTCCCCAGGGCGCGCCATAGTAGAGGGCCGGCCCTCCCCCTCCTCCACTCCTTTATATACGGGGGAGGGGGCACCCCATAGACAGACAAGTTGATTGTTCCAAGCCGTGTGCGGTGCCCCTCCACCATATTCCACCTCGGTCATATCGTAGCGGTGCTTAGGCAAAGCCCTGCGTCGGTAACTTCATCATCACCGTCATCACGCCGTCATGCTGACGGAACTCTCTCTCGAAGCTCGACTAGATCATGAGTTCGTGGGACGTTGTCGGTGTCAAAACCGGTGGATCTCGAGTAGGGGGTCCCGAACTGTGCGTCTAAGGTCGATGGTTACAGGAGACAGGGGACACTATGTTTACCCAGGTTCGGGCCCTCTCTATGGAGGTAATACCCTACTTCCTGCTTGATTGATCTTGATGAATATGAGTATTACAAGAGTTGATCTACCACGAGATCGTAATGGCTAAACCCTAGAAGCCTAGCCTGTATGAATATGGTAATGAGTATATCATTTCTGGACTACCCCCTCCGGTTTATATAGACACCGGGGGAATCTAGGGTTACATAGAGTCGGTTACATAAGAAGGAATCTTCATAGTTGGTCGCCAAGCTTGCCTTCCACGCCAAGGAGAGTCCAATCCGGACACGGGTACAGTCTTCGGCCTTCGTGTATTTACAGCCCATCAGTCCGGCCCATGGATAACAGGCCGGACGCCCGAGGAACCCTTAGTCCAGGACTCCCTCAGTAGCCCCTGAACCTGGCTTCAATGACGAGGAGTCTGGCGCGCAGATTGTCTTTGTCATTGCAAGGCGGGTTCCCCTTTCCGAACTCCAAGATAGTCTTCAGATGTAATGATTGTATCCGGACTTGTAAGCCCAACTGCGGAGGATATAATATTTCACAGACCCAATCTGCTGACAATTTTTTGAGTAATGTGACATCACGCCTGCCCAGTCATTATTTTCGAACTGTTGGCTAGCCCGTCGTCCCACGTCTAAGACGTGGTTTTATTGGAATCGTCTTATCCAAGCGGAGATCGTGTCTCCCTTTTTTAAGGGATTCTTATTAACCCAGACGTGGGTAACCCAACCGTCACTTTGGGTACAACCCCTCGGGAATAGGCAAGTTTTGAGGCCCAGGAGGAGACGCTCGATATCCGTGGTCTTCATATAGGGGCACAGACCCGTCTTTTTTCTTTTACGCTTGCTTCCCCCTCAACCCTTGCTACCCCGAGTTCCAACACCCGGGTTTCAGTCGCCACAACCTCCGATCATGCCCGGATCCAGCCGCCAAGGCCGGTGGGTGGCTTCTTCTGTCACAGAAGGACATATTGCAAAGCTTTGGGAGGCGAGGTATCTGACCGCAGAAATCCTTCATCGGCTTCCTGCCGAGGGGCAGGTTATTCCCACCCCCCAGATCCGGTGAGAGGGTCGTGTTCGTGTCCCACTTCCTTGGCGGGTTAGGGTTTGCACTTAACCCCTTCGTCCGAGGGCTCATGTTCTATTACGGGTTGGATTTTCATGATCTGGCCCCGGACTCTATTCTTCTTATCTTGGCGTTTATCGTCACGTGCGAAGCCTTCCTCCGAACTCCTCCGCACTTCGGCTTGTGGCTCAAGACCTTCGGTGTGAAGCCGCAAGTGATAGAGGGGGAGCAGGAAGAGTGCGGTGGCGCCACAGTGAGCAAGCTTGCTAGCGCTGTTTGGCTGAAAGGATCCTTTGCCAAATCTTCCGACTTATGGCAGCAGGGGTGGTTTTATATCACCAAGCCCCGTGGCTCCAAGTGGGCAGCTACGCCCGCATTTCGATCCAGCCCCCCAATTTAGCTTGCATCATGGATTAATAAGGGGGACTGGGGATCAACGGACGAGGTGCAGGCTCTGCAGAGTCGCATCCGAAGCCTCGTTGAGAGGGACATCAATATCGTCAACGTCGTCCAAGTAATGCTAGTCCGTCGGACCCTGCCGTGCCAGCGACGGCCTCTCTGCCTGTGGGAGTTTAATCCAGAAGGGTCGCGGACTCTTCAGCACTTCTTCGGCACTACGCACGAAGGAATGTGGAGATTATTCTTCGGGAAACGAAAGCAATGGCCGGACACCACCGAAGATGTCGGCCTAGACTGTAACCATCCGGACACCCCGGTAAGTGCCCGTTCGCCGAACACCTCGTAATCGGATACCCAGTGGTAAGACACTGACCGAACCATCCTTTTTCAGGGCTGGATAAAGAAAGTGGAGCGGGTTAGGTGTCCGGCTCCCCTCCCCGAAGACGCAGCTGATCCTGTGTTAACAAGGATGCTAGCCTCGTCACCATACCAGGCGCCGGCAAGGGAGGACCAAGAGGAGAGTGAAAAGACCCGGGATGACCTTTGTTCCGGAGGTAAGTCGGATACTGAGTCCGGAGAAATCGACCTTTCCTCGCCTGAAGACAGAGGTGAGAGAGGAGCCAGTATCCCTTCTTCGAGCAGGAGAAAAAGGGCCGCCTCCGAAGGTTGGGAGGGGCGGTCTCCCAAGAGGGGCAAGATGTCACTGTCGAGCGGCTTGGGTTTGGAAAGCGATGCCGTCAAATAGCTCCAACATGGGAACAAGTCCTCAACCAAACCGTGAGTGAATCCGGTGTGCTTTGATAGCGTCCCGCTCCTTTGCCGTTACCAAAGATATACGTAACGTGTCCGTGCATTTCTACAGGTCAGCATGAAGTTTTTTGGGGCAATCCTCTTCTTCGGGAGGTCTCCTCCCAGAGATGATGGAAAGCGAGATGCCTCCCCCGACCTCCTCGCCCAATAAGGCGGATGACTCCGAAGTGTCATCGCGGAGGGTTTTTCTTGCTCAACAAGCTATGCAGGGGATGAAAGAGGCAGTACCCGAAGGTGGATCTTCGACCGTCCAGGATTCTGGGGCCAATAATAAAGGCCCCGGACTGTCTGGCTTGCAGCCGACGATGATTCCGGAGACGGGTGAACGAATTCCTTCAAAGGATGAATGTGCTCCTAGAGCGGCTTCCGAAGACCTAGCAGCTCCGGACATATTACGAGACATGTTGCGAAACGCATCTGTCTCGGGGGAACAGGGTACCTTGATGGGTGCAGTGGTTGAGAAGATTTTGTCCGCGAAGAGCGGGTTAAATGAAGCCTTCATGAGCCTGCTAAAAGGCTTCGAGGTTTGTGATATAATGTTTTCAGCTATGTTTTATTTGCAAAGATGCACCTGTGTATAGGTAGTAGCCCCTGAGACTCGGGTTGGCTTCCACTGGGAAGAAAACGGAGGATCGAAAAGAATCATTCGAGGACTAACCTGATGAACTTGAACACAGGCTGCTTCCCCCTTGGCCACTTCCCAGACTATGGATATTGTCGAGCTGCAGCGGAAGCTGGATGTAGCAGGGGACGATCTTGCGTGAATCAATATGCGTCTTGACGAGTCGCAAGGTATGTATTCGGGGCAATCCCCATACATTTTTGTGGTATAAGCATGATGCTAAAATTTATATGTTGGAATATCCATGGCTGCAGATGGTGCTGCCGCCATTGAAGTTCTTCGAGCGGAGCTGGCCCGGGCCAAGGAGCAGGCACGGTGTAGCAATGCTGCTGCCGAAAAGGCATCGGCTGAGTTAAAAGCCGAACAAGTTGCACGGCGCAAAGACGAGGAGAAAGTATCCACGATGGCGATCGAACTGAAAAATGCTACAACCGCTGTGAATTTCTGGAGCAGGAGAATGAAGCCAAAACGGCTGAACTAGACAAGGCCTTACAAGAGGTGAGAGAAGCGCGGTCGGAGTCGAGAGCAGCCCGTGAGGAGATCCGGCAAGCTGGGGAGATTGCGGCTGGTAAGCCCTTTTTGGTTCAAACTAAGTTTGATTATCCGAACTATGCTCAGCTTAACCGAGTGTGGAGTTCTCCGGACGAGTTCTTAGACTTGCCGAAGAGTTCTTCCGATGCGGCGCACTATTACCAAGCGCGAGATGGGTATGCGACGGAGAAGCTTTTCTGGTCACAGTTTGGCGCATCAAAGCGCCCTCTGTTGCTGAATGAACAGATGTCCCAATGGGCTCATAGGATATCCGGCGCTGCCATGAAGAACGTCATAATCCGGTTGTGGCCAACTGAGCCTGTTCCGGATAGCTACTTCAGTTTGGTGCAAAGGCTTGTTGACGCGGTGTCGCGTATCGATGCTGTGAAGCGGTCGGCGTGCATTGAGGGTGCGCGGATGGCTTTTGCCCGAGTCAAGACATTCTGGGGGAAAATGAAGGCCATCGATGTTGCGGCGAAGAGTCCACCCAAGGGCAAGGACCGTCCTGAACCAGAGCATTATTTTGAAGACGTCCTAGAGGCCGCCTGCTTGGTAGAGGGCCAGTGCTCGAAAGACATGATGTTCGAGTGAGGTGTATGAGAATTGTAGAAGACAATTTTATAATTAATCTATTTTTATGTTTTTGCTCGAAAGCTTGTATTCCTCCCGTGCGGCCGTTTTAATATAACCTGAAAGTTTTCCAGTCCTCGGCTTCAGCCCCCTCGTAGGAAGTACGGGGGTGTTCGGAAAAGCATTTAATCACTCTTTATCCAACATCTTGGTCCATGAAGGAGGTGATAATGTGGCGAACCAGGCAATCAGACTATAGGGCGTTAACACTTTCACTTAGCCATAGGAGTTTTATGGTGGGACTACGACATAGCCCCTGGTATGTACGCGGCATATTATAATACGATGCTTTACATGTTTGATCTGAAAAAGATCCCTCGTGTGACACGAAGAATCACTAAAGATTCCAATAAATCGTCAAGTGGTTGACCAGCTCTCGCCGCATCATGACGGTCAGTTTTCGGCTTTCTCTACTGAGGTACTTGACCAGATGAACCGGAAGCACAATCGCAGTAGTTCTCCCTTTACTACCCTAGCCGATGGAGCGGAACGTAGGGTAGCAAGCACAGGAGCCGGGCAACCCAACTATTGACCCAAGACAATGATTCGGAGCTGATGCATATAAGGCCAAACTTGCGACACAGAAGTACGCTATAGAGTTGTTCGGGCTTTTGTTGGCAACTCATTTGCTCCCATACCGAGCCCCTGGCGGGTTATGACAAGGTATATCTGTGAAACAACCATGGGAGCCATATTCATTGGCGGAACAACACGGATGATTAATTCGGATACTGTTTACTAGGAGCTGAGTGATATGCCAATGATTACTTTATATATATATATAAAGACCACAACCCCGGCTATTTGACATGCTCGGGGTCGAAGGCGGAGGAAGAGGCATAGTACAAGCTCGAAATAAAGAGTGTGGTCTACAAAAAGTTATTTTGGACCTCCTATCGCACGTCTGCGCCGCCTGTCCCCGGCGAGGGGAATCCTTGATGGAAATAGCCCCATAGGTGAGTGCACGGATCCGAACTACGATAGAGTCAGTTTTAGATGTTTGTCCTGTTCGTCACCTGTTTTTAAGAGATAGTGAAGGAAGAAATAAAAAGAAAATAGATAAAAAATGTTACGGGAATGCTTGCAGGCTTGTCCGTAGTGTGCTTCCGCCAATGCCCATGGTATCTTGAGTGCGTAGTGATGTATGCGCGGTACAAATTTTACAGGTATACGAGGTGGGCGACGGAAGCCGGACTGCTATTTCCGCTCCGGGAGTCGTCGATCCTCGAGTGGAAATTGCTTCTGACCCCCGGTGTTTCATTGGTGAACCTCCCCGTTGTCCCTGCCGCCTGGCCTCCTCCCCTTGTGTTTGGCGTTGAGCTTGCCGGCCTGCTTAATACCCAGCAGTTTCTGTTGGTATGATTAGCTGGTTTATCGGGGTGGCCGTGAATCTGGCAGGGTCGGTCCAATATCTTGTCTAGGTTGGATGGTTCGTCTCGGTTCGCCTTGAATGGCTTCTTCCGTTGACCGGGCTTGTGATTGCTGAATCCGGCGTTGACAGATGTGTCGCGTGATCTTTCATTATCATTGCAACTGTTGTATTTGCTTCGCCGTGGCTTGCCATTGCCGTCTCGGATTTCGGAAGTGCCCGGGTCACTGGCGCTGTTGCTTCTATGAGCGAGCCAGCTGTCTTCCCCTGCGCAAAAGCGAGTCATCAGAGCAGTGAGGGTTGTCATGGATTTAGGTCCTTCTTGACCGAGGTGGCGTGCAAGCCATTCGTCCTGGACACTGTGTCTGAAAGCCGCAAGGGCTTCCGCGTCCGGACAGTCGATGATTTGGTTCTTTTTGACTAAGAACAAGTCCAGAGCTTCCTGGCTGAGTCTCCGGGCTGCTGGACAATGTGACTTAGGTCATCGGAATCCAGTGGCCCGACATATGTTCCTCGGAAGTTGTCGAGGAAGGCCTCTTCCAAGTCCTCCCAGTTGCCTACGGAATTTTCAAGCAGGTTGTTTAACCAGTGTCGAGCTGGCCCTTTTAGCTTTAGTGGGAGGTATTTAATGGCGTGGAGGTCGTATCCACGGGCCATATGGATGTGGAGAATAAAATCCTCGATCCATACTGAGGGATCGGTTGTTCCGTCGTATGATTCAATATTGACGGGCTTGAACCCCTCGGGGAATTCATGATCCATTACTTCATCTATGAAGCAAAGAGGGTGTGCGGCGCCTCTATGTTGGGCCACACTGCGACGTAACTCCGAAGGAGTCCATTTGCGGTTTTCGGCTCGGGCGTGGCTGGGTTTGTCACGTCCGGATAAGTAGCCATCGTCGCGTGTCCGGGCATGCCCTCGCGGTCCGTAGATTAATTTTTCGTGTCCTGCTCTACTGTCCAAGTCCCGTCGAAGGTCGTCTGTACAGCCACGGGCTGTGTTATTCTTGCCTTTACGGCGAGGTGGTGCGGTCTGGTGTTTTGCTTGAGTTGCCTCTTTATCCGGACCGGTTGTCGACGACCTGCCGAATTGTGTGATGATGATACGGGCTCCAATGCCTCGTCGTCGAACTGAGGTAGCAGTCTATGCTTCGGGTAGCTTTTGGCTGGGCCACTAAGGCCATATTCTTCGGCGGCCAGGACTTTGGTCCATCTATCGTTGAGTAGGTCTTGGTCAGCTTGAAGCTGCTGCTGCTTCTTTTTCAGGCTCCTTGCAGTAGCTATTAGCCTGCGCTTGAAGCGCTCCTGCTCGAGGGGTTCCTCGGGTACGACGAAGTCTTTGTCGCCGAGGCTTACCTCATCTTCGGAGAGCGGAAGGTAGTTGTCGTCCTCCGAATTGTCGCTGGGCAGGGCCTGTTCATCGGGGCTATCTTGCCCGTTTTCTTGTTCCTCCTGTTCGGATCTTGCTCCAACAGGGTCTTCATTGTTTTCCACGTCGTTTGGAGTGCTATTTTCTCCGGTGCCAGCGTTGCTATCTTTTGAGCGACGTGACTTAGAACGGCGTTTAGGGCGCCGGCGCTTGGACTGTGTCTCAGAAGGTTTATTCGCAACTGGATCTTCTTTGTCATCGTCGCTAGCTTTTTTAGGTGTGTCAACCATGTACACATCGTACGAAGAGGTGGCCGTCCAACGTCCAGTGAATGGTGGGTCTTGGCCTTGCTCCTTGTCGGCATCGTCGTCCATACCGTCGATGTCTTCGGAGCCATAATCAAGCACGTCGGTTAAGTCCTCGACGGTGGCTATGAAGTGGGTGGCGGGTGGGAAGCGAAACTCTCCATCATCAGCCTCTAGTTCGAACCGGACATAGTTCGGCTGTGAGTCCCCCGCCAAGGACAGGTTCTTTAATGAATTTAGCACATCGCCCAAGGGCGAGTGTTGAAGGATATCTGCGGTGCTGAACTCGAAGATCGACAACCGATCCAGCTTTGCGCCCGCAGGCGTGCGTGGTTCGGAACTTATAGCCGGAAACGAGTCCGGAATTCCGTTGACACAGATATTGCAAGGTGTTGAGTCTGTGTGCGGCTCCAACGCCGCGGATTCTGTGGCTTAGGATGGCGCAATCTGCTCCGGATCTAAGGCTGTAGCAGTTACAGGAACCATCTCTTGAGTATGGTCCGATGACATATTTAACTCATGTTCATCGGAGCGAGGGGGAGCGATCGCCGTGGTCTCAAATTCGTTGAAGATCAGGTATCCATGGATATCCGCGACGTAGTTCAAGCTTCCAAATCTGACCTGGTGGCCAGGGGCGAGTTGGCCCGCAGTACGAAGCCACCAAATACGAAGATCTGTCCGGGGAGGAAGGTTTCTCCTTGGACAGCATCACTATCGACGATTGAAGGTGCCATCAAACCTTTCGTCGATGGCACAGTGGAACTCTCAATGAAAGCACCAATGTCGGTGTCAAAATCGGTGGATCTCGGGTAGGGGGTCCCGAACTGTGCGTCTAAGGTCGATGGTTATAGGAGACAGGGGACACGATGTTTACCCAGGTTCGGGCCCTCTCTATGGAGGTAATACCCTACTTCCTGCTTGATTGATCTTGATGAATATGAGTACTACAAGAGTTGATCTACCACGAGATCGTAATGGCTAAACCCTAGAAGCCTAGCCTGTATGACTATGGTAATGAGTATATCCTTTCCGGACTACCCCCTCCGGTTTATATATTCACCGGGGGAATCTAGGGTTACATAGAGTCGGTTACCTAAGAAGGAATCTTCATAGTTGGTCGCCAAGCTTGCCTTCCATGCCAAGGAGAGTCCAATCCGGACACGGATACAGTCTTCGGCCTTTGTGTCTTTACAGCCCATCAGTCCGGCCCATGGATAACTGGCCGGACACCGGAGGACCCCTTAGTCCAGGACTCCCTCAGACATCATCGAGCTAAACGTGTGCATATCACGGAGGTGCCGTACGTTCGGTACTAGGATCGGTCGATCGTGAAGACGTATGACTACATCAACTGCATTGTCATAACGCTTCCGCTTACGGTCTACGAGGGTACGTGGACAACACTCTCCCGCTCGTTGCTATGCATCACATAGATCTTGCGTGATCGTAGGAATTTTTTTGAAATTACTACGTTCCCCAACAGTGGCATCCAAGCCAGGTTTATGCATAGATGTTATATGCACGAGTAGAACACAAGTGAGTTGTGGGCGATACAAGTCATACTTCTTACCAGCATGTCATACTTTGATTCGGCTGTATTGTTGGATGAAACGGCCCAGACCGACATTACACGTACGCTTACACGAGACTAGTTCTACCGACGTGCTTCGCACACAGGTGGCTGGCGGGTGTCAGTTTCTCCAACTTTAGTTGAATCAAGTGTGGCTACGCCCGGTCCTTGTGAAGGTTAAAACATCACATACTTGACGAAATATCGTTGTGGTTTTGATGCGTAGGTAAGAACGGTTCTTGCTCAGCCCGTAGCAGCCACGTAAAACTTGCAACAACAAAGTAGAGGACGTATAACTTGTTTTTGCAGGGCCTGTTGTGATGTGATATGGTCAAGACATGATGCTAAATTTTATAGTATGAGATGATCATGTTTTGTAACAGAGTTATCGGCAACTGGCAGGAGCCATATGGTTGTCACTTTATTGTATGAAATGCAATCGCCATGTAATTGCTTTACTTTATCACTAAGCGGTAGCGATAGTCGTAGAAGCAATAGTTGGCGAGATGACAACGATGCTACGATGGAGATCAAGGTGTCGCGCCGGTGAAGATGGTGACCATGACGGTGCTTTGGAGATGGAGATCAAAGGCACAAGATGATGATGGCCATATCATATCACTTATATTGATTGCATGTGATGTTTTTCTTTTATGCATCTTATTTTGCTTAGATCGACGGTAGCATTATAAGATGATCTCTCACTAAATTTCAAGGTATAAGTGTTCTCCCTGAGTATGCACCGTTGCGAAAGTTCATCGTGCCAAGACACCACGTGATGATCGGGTGTGATAAGCTCTACGTTCACATACAACGGGTGCAAGCCAGTTTTGCACACGCAGAATACTCGGGTTAAACTTGACGAGCCTAGCATATGCAGATATGGCTTCGGAACACTGATACCGAAAGGTCGAGCGTGAATCATATAGTAGATATGATCAACATAGTGATGTTCACCATTGAAAACTACTCCATCTCACGTGATGATCAGACATGGTTTAGTTGATGTGTATCACGTGATCACTTAGATGATTGGAGGGATGTCTGTCTAAGTGGGAGTTCTTAAGTAATATGATTAATTGAACTTTAATTTATCATGAACTTAGTCCTGGTAGTATTAGCATATCTATGTTGTAGATCAATAGCTCGCATTTAGCTCCCCTGTTTTATTTTTGATATGTTCCTAGAGAAAACTAAGTTGAAAGATGTTAGTAGCAATGATGCAGATTGGATCCGTGATCTGAGGATTATCCTCATTGCTGCACAGAAGAATTATGTCCTTGATGCACCGCTAGGTGACACACCGATTGCAGGATTAAATGCAGACGTTATGAATGTTTGGCAAGCTCGATATGATGACTACTTGATAGTTTAGTGCACCATCCTTTACGGCTTATAATCAGGGCTTCAAAGACGTTTTTGAAACGCCACGGAGCATATGAGATGTTCCAAGAGTTGAAATTAGTATTTCAGACTCATGCCCATGTCGAAAGGTATGAGACCTTTGACAAGTACTTTGCCTACAAGATGGAGGAGAATAGCTCAGCTAGTGAGCATGTGCTCAGAATGTCTGAATACTGCAATCTCTTGAATCAAGTGGGAGTTAATCTTCCAGATAAGATAGTGACTGACAGAGTTCTCTAGTCACTATCACCAAGTTACTAGAACTTCGTGATGAACTATAATATGCAAGAGATAACGGAAACGATTCCCAAGCTCCTCATGATGCTGAAATCGACGAAGGTAGAAATCAAGAAAAGCATCAAGTGTTGATGGTTGACAAGACCACTAGATTCAAGAAAAAGGGCAAAGGGAAGAAGGGGAACTTCAAGAAGAACGGCAAGCAAGTTGCTGTTCAAGTGAAGAAGCCCAAGTCTAGACCCAAGCCGGAAACTGAGTGCTTCTACTGCAAAGGAAATGGTCACTGGAAGTGGAACTGCCCTAGATACTTGGCGGATAAGAAGGATGGCAAAGTGAACAAAGGTATATTGGATATACATGTTATTGATGTGTACTTTATTAGTGTTCATAGCAACCCATCGGCTTTTTATACTGGTGCAGCTGCTAAGAGTAGTAACTCAAAACGGGAGTTGCAGAATGAATAGAAACTAGTTAAGGGCGAGGTGACGATGTGTGTTGGAAGTAGTTCCAAGATTGATATGATCATCATCACACACTCCCTATACTTTCGGGATTAGTGTTGAACCTAAATAAGTGTTATTTGGTGTTTGCGTTGAGCATGAATATGATTTGATCATGTTTATTGCAATACGGTTATTCATTTAAGTTAGAGAATAATTGTTGTTCTGTTGACATGAATAAAACCTTCTATGGTCATACACTCAATGAAAATGGTTTGTTGGATCTCGATCATAGTGATACACATATTCATAATATTGAAGCCAAAAGATGCAAAGTTAATAATGATAGTCCAACTTATTTGTGGCACTGCCGTTTAGGTCATATTGGTGTAAAGCGCATGAAGAAACTCCATGCTGATGGGATTTTGGAATTACTTGATTATGAATCACTTGATGCTTGCGAACCATGGGCAAGATGACTAAAACTCCGTTCTCCGGAACAATGGAGCAAGCAACTGACTTATTGGAAATAATACATACTGATGTATGCGATCCGATGAGTGTTGAGGCTTGCGGCAGGAATTGTTATTTTCTGACCTTCACAGATGATTTGAGCAGATATGGGTATATCTACTTGATGAAACATAAGTTTGAAACATTTGAAAAGTTCATATAATTTCAAAGTGAAGTGGAAAATTATCGTAACAACAAAATAAAGTTTCTACGATCTGATCGTGAAGAAGAATATTTGAGTTACGAGTTTGGTCTTCATTTGAAACAATGCAGAATAGTTTCGCAACTCACGCCACCTAGAACACCACAACGTAATGGTGTGTCCGAACATCGTAACCGTACTTTCTTAGATATGGTGTAATCTATGATGTCTCTTACCGATTTACCACTATAGTTTTCGGGTTATGCATTAGAGACAGTTGCATTCACGTTAAATAGGGCACCATCTAAATCCGTTGAGATGACACCATATGAACTATGGTTTGGCAAGAAACCAAAGTTGTCATTTCTTAAAGTTTGGGGTTGCGATGCTTATGTGAAAAAGTTTCATCCTGATAAGCTCAAACCCAAATCAGAGAAATGTGTCTTCATAGGATACCCAAAGGAGATAGTTGGGTACACCTTCTATCATAGATCCGAAGGCAAGACATTCGTTGCTAAGAATGGATCCTTTCTAGAGAAGGAGTTTCTCTCGAAAGAAGTGAGTGGGAGGAAAGTAGAACTTGATGAGGTAAGTGTATCTGCTCCCTTATTGGAAAGTAGTTCATCACAGAAAATCTGTTCCTGTGACTCCTACACCAATTAGTGAGGAAGCTAATGATGATGATCATGTAACTTCAGATCAAGTTACTACTGAACATCATAGGTCAACCAGAGTGAGATCCACACCAGAGTGGTACGGTAATTGTTGGAAATATGCCCTAGAGGCGATAATAAATGGTTATTATTATATTTCTTTGTTCATGGTAATTGTCTATTGTTCATGCTATAATTGTATTGTCCGGAAATCGTAATACATGTGTGAATACATAGACCACAATGTGTCCCTAGTAAGCCTCTAGTTGACTAGCTCGTTGATCAACAGATAGTCATGGTTTCCTGACTATGGACATTGGATGTCATTGATAACGGGATCACATCATTAGGAGAATGATGTGATGGACAAGACCCAATCCTAAGCATAGCATAAAAGATCGTGTAGTTTCGTTTGCTAGAGCTTTTCCAATGTCAAGTATCTTTTCCTTAGACCATGAGATCGTGCAACTCCCGGATACCGTAGGGGTGCTTTGGGTGTACCAAACGTCACAACGTAACTGGGTGACTATAAAGGTGCACTACGGGTATCTCCGAAAGTGTCTGTTGGGTTGGCACGGATCGAGACTGGGATTTGTCACTCCGTGTGACGGAGAGGTATCTCTGGGCCCACTCGGTAATGCATCATCATAATGAGCTCAATGTGACTAAGGCGTTAGTCACGGGATCATGCATTGCGGTACGAGTAAAGAGACTTGCCGGTAACAAGATTGAACAAGGTATTGGGATACCGACGATCGAATCTCGGGCAAGTAACATACCGATTTGATAAAGGGAATTGTATACGGGATTGATTGAATCCTCGAAATCGTGGTTCATCCGATGAGATCATCGTGGAACATGTGGGAGCCAACATGGGTATCTAGATCCCGTTGTTGGTTATTGACCGGAGAGGCGTCTCGGTCATGTCTGCATGTCTCCCGAACCCGTAGGGTCTACACACTTAAGGTTCGGTGACGCTAGGGTTGTAGAGATATGTGTATGCGGAAACCCGAAAGTTGTTCGGAGTCCCGGATGAGATCCCGGACGTCACGAGGAGTTCCGGAATGGTCCGGAGGTGAAAAATTATATATAGGAAGTCATGTTTCGGCCACCGGGAAAGTTTCGGGGGTTACCGGTATTGTACCGGGACCACCGGAAGGGTCCCGGGGGTCCACCGAGTGGGGCCACCTATCCCGGAGGGCCCCGTGGGCTGAAGTGGGAAGGGAACCAGCCCCTAGTGGGCTGGGCGCCCCCCATGGGCCTGCCCCCTGCGCCTAGGGTTGGAAACCCTAGGGTGGGGGGGCGCCCCACTTGCCTTGGGGGGCAAGCCACCCCCCTTGGCCGCCGCCCCCCCCCCCTCCAGATGGATCTTGGCCAGCGGCCCCCCCTCCCAGGGGGCCTATATAAAGGGGGGGAGGGAGGGCAGCAATATAACAGCCTTGGGCGCCTCCCTCCTCCCCTGCTACATCTCTCCCTCTCGCAGAAGCTCGGCGAACCCCTGCCGAGACCCGCTACATCCACCACCACGCCGTTGTGCTGCTGGATCTCCATCAACCTCTCCTTCCCCCCTTGCTGGATCAAGAAGGAGGAGACGTCGCTGCACCGTACGTGTGTTGAACGCGGAGGTGCCGTCCGTTCGGCAATCGGTCATCGGTGATTTGGATCACGGCGAGTACGACTCCGTCATCCACGTTCATTGGAACGCTTCCGCTCGCGATCTACAAGGGTATGTAGATGCACTCCTTTCCCCTCGTTGCTAGTATACTCCATAGATTCATCTTGGTGAGCGTAGGAAAATTTTAAAATTATGCTACAATTCCCAACAGTGGCATCATGAGCCAGGCCTATGCGTAGTTACTATGCACGAGTAGAACACAAAGAAGTTGTGGGCGTTGATGTTGCCAATTCTTCTTGCCGCTACTAGTCGTTTCTTGTTTCGGCGGCATTGTAGGATCAAGCGGCCCGGACCGACCTTACACGTACGCTTACGTGAGACAGGTTCCACCGACTGACATGCACTAGTTGCATAAGGTGGCCAGCGGGTGTCTGTCTCTCCTATTTTAGTCGGAACGGATTCGATGAAAAGGGTCCTTATGAAGGGTAAATAGAAATTGGCAAATCACGTTGTGGTCATACGTAGGTAAGAAACGTTCTTGCTAGAAACCTACAAACCACGTAAAAACTTGCAACAACAATTAGAGGACGTCTAACTTGTTTTTGCAGCATGTGCTATGTGATGTGATATGGCCAGAAGATGTGATGAATGATATATGTATGTATGAGATTGATCATATTCTTGTAATAGGAATCACGACTTGCATGTCGATGAGTATGACAACCGGCAGGAGCCATAGGAGTTGTCTTTATTATTTTGTATGACCTGCGTGTCATTGAATAACGCCATGTAAATTACTTTACTTTGTTGCTAAACGCGTTAGCCATAGAAGTAGAAGTAATCGTTGGCGTGACGACTTCATGAAGACACAATGATGGAGATCATGATGATGGAGATCATGGTGTCATGCCGGTGACGAAGATGATCATGGTGCTCCGAAGATGGAGATCAAAGGAGCATAATGATATTGGCCATATCATGTCACTATTTGATTGCATGTGATGTTTATCATGTTTTTGCATCTTATTTGCTTAGAACGATGGTAGTAAGTAAGATGATCCCTTATGATAATTTCAAGAAAAGTGTTCCCCCTAATTGTGCACCGTTGCGAAGGTTCGTTGTTTCGAAGCACCACGTGATGATCGGGTGTGATAGATTCTAACGTTCGAATACAACGGGTGTTGACGAGCCTAGCATGTACAGACATGGCCTCGGAACACACGCAATACACTTAGGTTGACTTGACGAGCCTAGCATGTACAGACATGGCCTCGGAACACGGAAGACCGAAAGGTCGAGCATGAGTCGTATAGAAGATACGATCAACATGGAGATGTTCACCGATCTTGACTAGTCCGTCTCACGTGATGATCGGACACGGCCTAGTTAACTCGGATCATGTTTCACTTAGATGACTAGAGGGATGTCTATCTGAGTGGGAGTTCATTGCGTAATTTGATTAGATGAACTTAATTATCATGAACTTAGTCTAAAATCTTTACACTATGTCTTGTAGATCTAATGGCCAACGTTGTTCTCAATTTCAACGCGTTCCTAGAGAAAACCAAGCTGAAAGATGATGGCAGCAACTATACGGACTGGGTCCGGAACCTGAGGATCATCCTCATAGTAGCCAAGAAAGATTATGTCTTAGAAGCACCGCTAGGTGATGCACCAATCCCAGAGAACCAAGACGTTATGAACGCTTGGCAGCAGCGTGCTGATGATTACTCCCTCGTTCAGTGCGGCATGCTTTACAGCTTAGAACCGGGTCTCCAAAAGCGTTTTGAGAAACATGGAGCATATGAGATGTTCGAGGAGCTGAAAATGGTTTTCCAAGCTCATGCCCGGGTCGAGAGATATGTTGTCTCCGACAAGTTCTTTAGCTGTAAAATGGAGGAGAATAGTTCTGTTAGTGAGCACATACTCAGAATGTCTGGGTTGCACAACCGCTTGACTCAGCTGGGAGTTAATCTCCCGGATGACGCGGTCATTGACAGAATCCTCCAGTCGCTTCCACCAAGCTACAAGAGCTTTGTGATGAACTTCAATATGCAGGGGATGGAAAAGACCATTCCTGAGGTATATTCAATGCTGAAATCAGCGGAGGTGGAGATCAGAAAAGAACATCAAGTGTTGATGGTGAATAAAACCACTAAGTTCAAGAAGGGCAAGGGTAAGAAGAACTTCAAGAAGGACGGCAAGGGAGTTGCCGCGCCCGGTAAGCCAGTTACTGGGAAGAAGTCAAAGAATGGACCCAAGCCTGAAACTGAGTGCTTTTATTGCAAGGGAGGTGGTCACTGGAAGCGGAACTGCCCCAAATTCTTAGCGGACAAGAAGGCCGGCAACACCAAAGGTATATGTGATATACATGTAATTGATGTGTACCTTACCAGTACTCGTAGTAGCTCCTGGGTATTTGATACCGGTGCGGTTGCTCATATTTGTAACTCAAAACAGGAACTACGGAATAAACGGAGACTGGCGAAGGACGAGGTGACGATGCGCGTCGGGAATGGTTCCAAGGTCGATGTGATCGCCGTCGGCACGCTACCTCTGCATCTACCCATGGGATTAGTTTTAAACCTTAATAATTGTTATTTAGTGCCAGCTTTGAGCATGAACATTGTATCTGGATCTCGTTTAATTCGAGATGGCTACTCATTTAAATCCAAGAATAATGGTTGTTCTATTTATTTGAGAGATATGTTTTATGGTCATGCCCCGCTGGTCAATGGTTTATTTTTGATGAATCTCGAACGTGATGTTACACATATTCATAGTGTGAATACCAAAAGATGTAAAGTTGATAACGATAGTCCCACATATTTGTGGCACTGCCGCCTTGGTCACATTGGTGTCAAGCGCATGAAGAAGCTCCATGCAGATGGACTTTTGGAGTCTCTTGATTACGAATCATTTGACACGTGCGAACCATGCCTCATGGGTAAGATGACCAAGACTCCGTTCTCCGGAACAATGGAGCGAGCAACCAACTTATTGGAAATCATACATACCGATGTGTGCGGTCCAATGAGTGTTGAGGCTCGCGGAGGATATCGTTATGTTCTCACTCTCACTGATGACTTAAGTAGATATGGGTATGTCTACCTAATGAAACACAAGTCTGAAACCTTTGAAAAGTTCAAGGAATTTCAGAGTGAGGTTGAGAATCAACGTGACAGAAAAATAAAATTCTTACGATCACATCGTGGTGGAGAATATTTAAGTCACGAGTTTGGTGCACACTTAAGGAAATGTGGAATAGTTTCACAACTCACGCCGCCTGGAACACCTCAGAGAAATGGTGTGTCCGAACATCGTAATCGCACTCTATTGGATATGGTGCGATCTATGATGTCTCTTACCGACTTACTGCTCTCATTTTGGGGCTATGCTTTAGAGACTGCCGCATTCACGTTAAATAGGGCTCCGTCGAAATCCGTTGAGACGACACCGTATGAATTATGGTTTGGGAAGAAACCTAAGCTGTCGTTTCTAAAAGTTTGGGGATGCGATGCTTATGTCAAGAAACTTCAACCTGAAAAGCTCGAACCCAAGTCGGAGAAATGCGTCTTCATAGGATACCCTAAGGAAACCATTGGGTATACCTTCTACCTCAGATCCGAAGGCAAGATCTTCGTTGCCAAGGACGGGTCCTTTCTGGAGAAGGAGTTTCTCTCGAAAGAATTGAGTGGGAGGAAAGTGGAACTTGATGAGGTGATAGTCACCCCTTCCGAACCGGAAAGTAGCGTAGCGCGGGAAGATGTTCCTGTGGTGCCTACACCGACTGGGGAGGAAGTTAATGATGATGATCATGAAGCTTCGGATCAAGTTACTACTGAACTTCGTAGGTCCACAACGACACGTTCCGCACCAGAGTGGTACGGCAACCCTGTCCTAGAAATCATGTTGTTAGACAACGGTGAACCCTCGAACTATGAAGAAGCGATGGCGGGCCCGGATTCTGACAAATGGCTAGAAGCCATGAAATCCGAGATAGGATCCATGTATGAAAACAAAGTATGGACTTTGACTGACTTGCCCGATGATCGGCGAGCCATAGAAAACAAATGGATCTTTAAGAAGAAGACAGACGCGGATGGTAATGTGACCATCTATAAGGCTCGACTTGTCGCTAAGGGTTATCGAAAAGTTCAAGGGGTTGACTACGATGAGACTTTCTCACCCGTAGCGAAGCTAAAGTCCGTCCGAATCATGTTAGCAATTGCCGCATACTATGATTATGAGATATGGCAGATGGACGTCAAAACGGCATTCCTTAACGGCTTCCTTAAGGAAGAGTTGTATATGATGCAGCCGGAAGGTTTTGTCGATCCTAAGAATGCTAACAAAGTATGCAAGCTCCAGCGCTCAATCTATGGGCTGGTGCAAGCATCTCGGAGTTGGAACATTCGTTTTGATGAGATGATCAAAGTGTTTGGGTTTACACAGACTTATGGAGAAGCCTGTGTTTACAAGAAAGTGAGTGGGAGCTCTGTAGCATTTCTCTTATTATATGTGGATGACATACTATTGATGGGAAATGATATAGAATTCTTGGAAAGTATAAAGGCCTATTTGAATAAGTGTTTTTCGATGAAGGACCTTGGAGAAGCTGCTTATATATTAGGCATCAAGATCTATAGAGATAGATCAAGACGCCTCATTGGTCTTTCACAGAGTACATACCTTGACAAGATATTGAAGAAGTTCAATATGGATCAGTCCAAGAAGGGGTTCTTGCCTGTATTGCAAGGTGTGCAATTGAGCACGGCTCAATGCCCGACCACGGCAGAAGATATAGAAAAGATGAGTGTCATCCCCTATCCTCGGCCATAGGGTCTATTATGTATGCCATGCTGTGTACCAGACCTGATGTAAACCTTGCCGTAAGTTTGGTAGGAAGGTACCAAAGTAATCCCGGCATGGAACACTGGACAGCGGTCAAGAATATCCTGAAGTACCTGAAGAGGACTAAGGATATGTTTCTCGTTTATGGAGGTGACGAAGAGCTCGTCGTAAAGGGTTACGTCGACGTTAGCTTCGACACAGATCTGGATGACTCGAAGTCACAAACCGGATACGTGTATATTTTGAATGGAGGAGCAGTAAGCTGGTGCAGTTGCAAGCAAAGCGTCGTGGCGGGATCTACATGTGAAGCGGAGTACATGGCAGCCTCGGAGGCAGCACAGGAAGCAGTCTGGATGAAGGAGTTCATTACCGACCTAGGGGTGATTCCCAATGCGTCGGGCCCGATGACTCTCTTCTGTGACAACACTGGAGCTATTGCCCTTGCGAAGGAGCCCAGGTTTCACAGGAAGACCAGGCATATCAAGCTTCGCTTCAACTCCATTCGTAAAAGTGTTAAAAATGGAGACATAGATATTTGTAAAGTACATACGGACCTGAATGTAGCAGATCCGTTGACTAAACCTCTCCCTAGGGCAAAACATGATCAACACCAGGACGCAATGGGTGTTCGATTCATCACAATGTAACTAGATTATTGACTCTAGTGCAAGTGGGAGACTGTTGGAAATATGCCCTAGAGGCAATAATAAATGGTTATTATTATATTTCTTTGTTCATGGTAATTGTCTATTGTTCATGCTATAATTGTATTGTCCGGAAATCGTAATACATGTGTGAATACATAGACCACAACGTGTCCCTAGTAAGCCTCTAGTTGACTAGCTCGTTGATCAACAGATAGTCATGGTTTCCTGACTATGGACATTGGATGTCATTGATAATGGGATCACATCATTAGGAGAATGATGTGATGGACAAGACCCAATCCTAAGCATAGCATAAAAGATCGTGTAGTTTCGTTTGCTAGAGCTTTTCCAATGTCAAGTATCTTTTCCTTAGACCATGAGATCATGCAACTCCCGGATACCGTAGGGGTGCTTTGGGTGTGCCAAACGTCACAACGTAACTGGGTGACTATAAAGGTGCACTACGGGTATCTCCGAAAGTGTCTGTTGGGTTGGCACGGATCGAGACTGGGATTTGTCACTCTGTGTGACGGAGAGGTATCTCTGGGCCCACTCGGTAATGCATCATCATAATGAGCTCAATGTGACTAAGGCGTTAGTCACGGGATCATGCATTGCGGTACGAGTAAAGAGACTTGCCGGTAACAAGATTGAACAAGGTATTGGGATACCGACGATCGAATCTCGGGCAAGTAACATACCGATTTGATAAAGGGAATTGTATACGGGATTGATTGAATCCTCGACATCGTGGTTCATCCGATGAGATCATCGTGGAACATGTGGGAGCCAACATGGGTATCCAGATCCCGCTGTTGGTTATTGACCGGAGAGGCGTCTCGGTCATGTCTGCATGTCTCCCGAACCCGTAGGGTCTACACACTTAAGGTTCGGTGACGCTAGGGTTGTAGAGATATGTGTATGCGGAAACCCGAAAGTTGTTCGGAGTCCCGGATGAGATCCCGGACGTCACGAGGAGTTCCGGAATGGTCCGGAGGTGAAAAATTATATATAGGAAGTCATGTTTCGGCCACCGGGAAAGTTTCGGGGGTTACCGGTATTGTACCGGGACCACCGGAAGGGTCCCGGGGGTCCACCGGGTGGGGCCACCTATCCCGGAGGGCCCCGTGGGCTGAAGTGGGAAGGGAACCAGCCCCTAGTGGGCTGGGCGCCCCCCATGGGCCTCCCCCCTGCGCCTAGGGTTGGAAACCCTAGGGTGGGGGGGCGCCCCACTTGCCTTGGGGGGCAAGCCACCCCCCTTGGCCGCCCCCCCCCCCTCCAGATGGATCTTGGCCGGCGCCCCCCCCCTCCCAGGGGGCCTATATAAAGGGGGGAGGGAGGGCAGAAATATAACAGCCTTGGGCGCCTCCCTCCTCCCCTGCTACATCTCTCCCTCTCGCAGAAGCTCGGCGAACCCCTGCCGAGACCCGCTACATCCACCACCACGCCGTTGTGCTGCTGGATCTCCATCAACCTCTCCTTCCCCCCTTGCTGGATCAAGAAGGAGGAGACGTCGCTGCACCTTACGTGTGTTGAACGCGGAGGTGCCGTCCGTTCGGCACTCGGTCATCGGTGATTTGGATCACGGCGAGTACGACTCCGTCATCCACGTTCATTGGAACGCTTCCGCTCGCGATCTACAAGGGTATGTAGATGCACTCCTTTCCCCTCGTTGCTAGTATACTCCATAGATGCATCTTGGTGAGCGTAGGAAAATTTTAAAATTATGCTACGATTCCCAACAGTAATCCTGTTCTGGAGGTCATGTTACTTGACCATGACAAACCTACGAACTATGAGGAAGCGATGATGAGCCCAGATTCCGCGAAATGGCTTGAGGCCATGAAATCTGAGATGGGATCCATGTATGAGAACAAAGTGTGGACCTTGGTTGACTTGCCCGATGATTGGAAAGCCATATAAAATAAATGGATCTTTAAGAGGAAGACGGACGCTGATAGTAGTGTTACTATCTACAAAGCTAGACTTGTCGAAAAAGGTTTTGACAAAGTTCAAGGTGTTGACTACGATGAGATTTTCTCACTCGTAGCGATGCTTAAGTCTATCCGAATCATGTTAGCAAATTGCCACATTTTATGAAATCTGGCAAATGGATGTCAAAACTACATTCCTTAATGGATTTCTTAAAGAAGAGTTGTATATGATGCAACTAGAAGGTTTTGTCGATCCTAAAGGTACTAACAAAATGTGCAAGCTCCAGCGATCCATCTATGGACTGGTGCAAGCATCTCGGAGTTGGAATATACGCTTTGATGAGTTGATCAAAGCATATAGTTTTATACAGACTTGCGGCGAAGCCTGTATTTACAAGAAAGTGAGTGGGAGCACTACAACATTTCTGATAAATATATGTGAATGACATATTGTTGATCAGAAATAATGTAGAATTTTCTGGAAAGCATAAAGGAGTATATGAAAGGAGTTTTTCAAAGAAAGACCTCGGTGAAGCTGCTTACAATGAGTACATACCTTGACAAGATTTTGAAGTAGTTCAAAATGGAATAGTCAAAGAAAAAGTTATTGCTTGTGTTACAAGGTGTGAAGTTGAGTAAGACTCAAAGCCTGACCACGGCAAAAGATAGAAAGAGAATGAAAGTCATTCCCTATGCCTCAGCCATAGGTTCTATAAAGTATGCCATCTTGTGTACCAGATCTATTGTATACCCTACACTGAGTTTGGCAAGGGAGTACAATAGTGATCTAGGAGTAGATCACTGAACAGCGGTCAAAATTATCCTTAGTGGAATAAGGATATGTTTCTCGATTATGGAGGTGACAAAAGGTTCGTCGTAAAGGGTTACGTTGATGCAAGTTTTGACACTGATCCAGATGACTCTAAGTCTCAATCTGAATACATATTGAAAGTAGGAGCAATTAGCTAAAGTAGCTCCATGCAGAGCATTGTGGACATAGAAATTTGCAAAATACATACGGATCTAAATTTGGCAGACCCGTTGACTAAACTTCTCTCACAAGCAAAACATGATCACACCTTCGTACTCTTTGGCTGTTAATCACATGGCGATGTGAACTAGATTACTGACTCTAGTAAACCCTTTGAGTGTTGGCCACATGGCGATGTGAACTATGGATATTAATCATATGGTGATGTGAACTATTGGTGTTAAATCACATGGCGATGTGAACTAGATTATTGACTCTAGTGCAAGTGGGAGACTGAAGGAAATATGCCCAAGAGGCAATAATAAAGTTGTGATTTATATTTCCTTATATCAGGATAAATGTTTATTATTCATGCTATAATTGTATTAACCAGAAACTTAGTACATGTGTGAATACATAGACAAACAGAGTGTCACTAGTATGCCTCTACTTGACTAGCTCATTGAATCAAAGATGGTTAAGTTTCCTAGCCATAGACATGAGTTGTCATTTGATTAACGGGATCACATCATTAGAGAATGATGTGATTGACTTGACCCATTCCGTTAGCTTAGCACTTGATCGTTTAGTATGTTGCTATTGTTTTCTTCATGAGTTATACATGTTCCTATGACTATGAGATTATGCAACTCCCGAATACCGGAGGAACACCTTGTGTGCTATCAAATGTCACAACGTAACTGGGTGATTATAAAGATGCTCTACAGGTGTCTCCGAAGGTGTTTGTTGGGTTGGCATAGATCAAGATTAGGATTTGTCACTCCGATTGTCGGAGAGGTATCTCTGGGCCCTCTCGGTAATGCACATCACTATAAGCCTTGCAAACAATGTAACTAATGAGTTAGTTGCGGGATGATGCATTACAGAACGAGTAAAGAGACTTGCCGGTAACGAGATTGAACTAGGTATTGAGATACCGATGATCGAATCTCGGGCAAGTAACATACCGATGACAAAGGGAACAACGTATGTTGTTATGCGGTTTGACCGATAAAGATCTTGGTAGAATATGTAGGAGCCATATGAGCATCTAGGTCCCGCTGTTGGTTATTGACCGGAGATGAGTCTCGTTCATGTCTACATAGTTCTCGAACCCGTAGGGTCCACCCGCTTAACGTTCGGTGATGATCGGTATTATGAGTTTATGTGTTTTGATGTACCGAAGGTTGTTCGGAGTCCCGGATGAGATCAGGGACATGACGAGGAGTCTCGAAATGTTCGAGACATAAAGATCGATATATTGGAAGGCTATATTCGGACATAGGAAAGGTTCTGAGTGGTTCGGGTATTTATCGGAGTACCGGAGAGTTACGGGAATTTGCGGGGAGTATATGGGCCTTATTGGGCTTTAGGGGAGAGAGAGAGAGGGGCAGCCTAGGGCAGGCCGCGCGCCCCCCAAGGCCTAGTCCGAATTGGACTAGGGGAGGGGCGGCGCCCCCTCCTTCCTTCTCTTCTCTCTTCACCTTCCTTCTCTCCTACTCCTACTACTTGGAAAGGGGGGAATCCTACTCCCGGTGGGAGTAGGACTCCCCAGGGCGCGCCATAGTAGAGGGCCGGCCCTCCCCCTCCTCCACTCCTTTATATACGGGGGAGGGGCACCCCATAGACAGACAAGTTGATTGTTCCAAGCCGTGTGCGGTGCCCCTCCACCATATTCCACCTCGGTCATATCGTAGCGGTGCTTAGGCGAAGCCCTGCGTCGACAACTTCATCATCACCGTCATCACGCCATCGTCCTGAAGGAACTCTCCCTCGAAGCTCTACTGGATCATGAGTTCGTGGGACGTCACCGAGCTGAACGTGTGCAGATCGCGGAGGTGCCGTACGTTCGGTACTAGGATCGGTCGATCGTGAAGACGTACGACTACATCAACTGCGTTGTCATAACGCTTCCGCTTACGGTCTACGAGGGTACGTGGACAACACTCTCCCGCTTGTTGCTATGCATCATATAGATCTTGCGTGATCGTAGGAATTTTTTTGAAATTACTACGTTCCCCAACAGGGAGAGTGTGTCCACGTACCCTCGTAGACCGAAAGCGAAAGCGTTTAGTAACGCGGTTGATGTAGTTGAACGTCTTCATGATCCAACCGATCCAAGTACTGAATGTACGGCACCTCCGTGTTCAGCACACGTTCAGCATGATGACGTCCCTCGAGCTCTTGATCTAGTTGAGGATGAGGGAGAGTTCCATCATCACTACGGCGTGGCAATGGTGATGATGAAGTTGTCGGTGCAGGGCTTCTCCTAAGTACTACGACGATATGACCGAGGTGTTAAATTGTGGAGGGGGGCACCGCATACGGCTAAGAGATTGTCTGTTGTACTTTGCGGTGCCCCCTGGCCACTTATATAAAGGAGGGGGAGGAGGAGCCGCCTAGGAGGGGCGCGCCTATAGGGGGAGTCCAACGAAGATTCCGAATCCTAGTTGGAGTCCCCTTCCTTTTTCCAAGAGGGGAGAGGGGGAAGAAGTAGGAGAGGGAGAAGGAAAGAGGGGGGGCGCCGCCCCCTCCCTAGTCCAATTCGGACTTTCCATGGGGGGGTCTCCCTTGCGGCCCTCCTCTCCTTTCTGGCAAGGCCCATGAAGGCCCACTACTTCCGTGGGAGGGTTTTGGTAACCCCCGGTACTCCGAACTCATCCGAAACTTCCCGAACCATTCCGGTGTCCGAATGCAACCTTCCAATATATGAATCTTTACCTCTCGACCATTTCGAGACTCCTCATCATGTCTGTGATCTCATCCGGGACTCCGAACAAACTTCGGTCATCAAATCACATAACTCATAATACAAATCGTCATCGAACGTTAAGCATGCGGACCCTACGGGTTCGAGAACTATGTAGACATGACCGAGACACATCTCCGGTCAATAACCAATAGTGGAACCTGGATGCTCATATTGGCTCCTACGTATTCTACGAAGATCTTTATCGTTCAAACCTCACAACAACATGCGTTATTCCCTTTGTCATCGGTATGTTACTTGCCCGAGATTCAACCGTCGGTATCCTCATACCTAGTTCAATCTCGTTACCGACAAGTCTCTTTACTCATTCTGTAATGCATCATCCCGTAATTAACTTATTAATCACATTGCTTGCAAGGCTTATAGTGATGTGCATTACCGAGAGGGCCCAGAGATACCTCTCCGATACACGGAGTGACAAATCCTAATCTCGATCTATGCCAACTCAACAAACACCTTCGGAGACACCTGTAGAGCATCTTTATAATCACCCAGTTACGTTGCGACGTTTGATAGCACACAAAGTGTTCCTCCGGTATTCGGGAGTTGCATAATCTCATAGTTAGAGGAATATGTATAAGTCATGAAGAAAGCAATAGCAATAAAACTAAACGATCATTATGCTAAGCTAACGGATGGGTCTTGTCCACCACATCATTCTCTAATGATGTGATCCCGTTCATCAAATGACACATGTCTATGGTTAGGAAACTTAACCATCATTGATTAACAAGCTAGTCAAGTAGAGGCATACTAGGGGCACTCTGTTTGTCTATGTATTCACACATGTACTAAGTTTTCGGTTAATACAATTCTAGCATGAATATCATGATATAAGGAAATATAAATAACAACTTTATTATTGCCTCTAGGGCATATTTCCTTCAGTCTCCCACTTGCACTAGAGTCAATAATCTAGATTACATAGTAATGATTCTAACACCCATGGAGTCTTGGTGCTGATCATGTTTTGCTCGTGGAAGAGGCTTAGTCAACGGGTTTGCAACATTCAGATCCGTATGTATTTTACAAATCTCTATGTCTCCCTCCTTGACTTGATCGCGGATGGAATTGAAGCGTCTCTTGATGTGTTTGGTTCTCTTGTGAAATCTGGATTCCTTCGCCAAGGCTATTGCTCCAGTATTGTCACAAAAGATTTTCATTGGACCCGATGCACTAGGTATTACACCTAGATCGGATATGAACTCCTTCATCCAGACTCCTTCATTTGCTGCTTCCGAAGCAGCTATGTACTCCGTTTCGCACGTAGATCCCGCCACGACGCTCTGCTTGGAACTGCACCAACTGACAGCTCCTCCATTCAATATAAACTAGCAGTGCGGCCCGCGCATTTGCACGGCTAGATTTATTACTTATTTGTACACTAATATTTTTCTAAATTATCATATTTTTGTAATTTGATTTGATTTGATTGAGCCATTTGGCAAAAAAATGAAAATCACTTACATTTGTATATGAAAATTTATCTTCATATTAATTGCCTCATTTAGCTCTGTCTTAGCCGCTCTTCCCGTTTGACAACTACCTTTAGCTGATATCTATACCTACTAATAAACCAAGGTGCGTTTCGTCAAATTTTTCATCCGTTCACTGCCAAAAAAATTTCTATCCGAGGTGGTACTAAATTCTTATGCGTTCGTCTGCTAGAAAAAAAGCTTTTCCAGAATTTCGTACATGGGCCGCGCGCTGTGGACCAGCGAAGCCATCCCACTTATTTTTTTGTCCATGCAGCTGGGAAACTTCTATTTTCTGCATAGGGCGACAAATAGTTTGAGCTTCGCATAGGACAACCAATAATAGGCTGGCCCATTTTTCTTTGTTTCTGTGTTTTCGTTCTATTTTTATTCTCCTTCCCCTTTCTCTTTTTTCTAGGGATGAAAATGGAGTGGAAACTTTCCGCTTTTCCGAAGGAAAAGTGGAAACGGAGAGGAAATATGAAAATGGAAACGAAAATTTGCAAAACGGAAGTGGAAATGGAATTTTTTATGTGGAAACGGAAACAAAAATGGAATGGTATTTTCCAGTGGAACAGGCATGGGAACTTTCCGTTTCCGTGAATACGGACTTTCCATTTTTACGATAAACCTATGGCTGCTTTGTAGCATAACCACCAAACAACACACAATGACACAATTAGTAGAATTGATCCAAGGCCCAAATTATACTACCACACATGTACTCAGTTTGACCCTATACATAATTGTCCAGTACTACGACAATAGTACACTAAGTTGCTAACATAAGGATATTATTTTGTAGCCGCATTAACAACTCATTAAATTTGTTTGTTTTTGTGTGTATTTCTCTATGATTAAAGGGGGGTTTAAGTTCTGGTCAACGCCCACTTCTGTTTCCGTATCCGCTTTGTATTCCCTCCGTGTCCGTTTCCTGTAGTCTCTCCTTCCGTATTCATTTCCGGGGTTTCTGTATTCGTTTCCGCTTCTGCAAAAAATATGAAAACAAATATGGTAGCACTCAGTTCCGTCTGTTTCCGCTCCGTTTTCATCCCTATTTTTATCCCTTCCAAGTTTATTTTTATAGAATTTGTTTCATAATTCAAAATTCACAAAAAATGTTCATGATTAAAAAAAACAATTTTTGAAAAATGTTCATAATTCCAAAACTTTATTGCTATTTTCAAATAAATTTGGAAATTGAAAAAATACCATTTAAAAAAAGATTATTGTTTTGCAAAATTGTTCGTGATTTCTAAAAATAAAATGGCATTTTAAAAAATGCTCCCAATTCGAAAAATATTCTTGGTTTAGTGAAATTTTCACAATTCAAAATAATGTTCGCGTATAAAAGATACACATTTTTTAAAAACATTATGAATTTTCAACACATGTTCCCATTTTAAAAATTGTTCAAAAATTCAAATAATGTCCATGTTTTTATATAAAAAAATTGTGTTTTCAGAAAATGTTTGTGAATTTTAAATGATGTTCCTGTTCCAAATTTTATTCATGTTTTTATAAAAGTGTAATTAATTTTCAAAATCATGTCCAGGATTTAAAAAATGGTTCATGTTTCCTACAATATTCAGAAACTTCATATCTTAAAATCTCCTCGATTGAAAGGAAAAGCAGTTTAAAATTTTCATGGGCCTTGCTCTCCATCAATCAATGAAAAAATAGCAGATTGATTACTTCACACCCGGCGAAATCGAGAAGCTAAATGCTCCTTTTTCACGTGCACACAGGGTTTTGCTTGCACATATAATTCTCACTAACTTTAAATGCATATTATTTTTTCTCCCGTTGCAACGCACGGGTATATGTGCTAGTATACACTTAAACAATTATTGTATTGTTTTCGGTTTCAACTCTTGTATTCTTCATGGCAAGAATTCTCCTATTGATTGTACACCGATATGATTCGATCTTAACACAATAACTATTGTGGATTGGTTTTCACTTTGAAACTAATATACTCATTATAATATTGTCCTATTACAAATAAGAGTGTACATCTTTTATCTCTGATTAATATTTCTTGTAATAAATCATCTTCCTCGAAATTAGCTACACACATCTTATTTGTTGTCTAGAACTAATATAGTTAGGTCTAATAAGTGGTGTAGGTTTTTCATTATCTCCAAAGCTAATGAGTATATTGTGACGCGAACATAAACATTTTAGTTTTTTTCTACAACTGTATCCATAAAATATGTCATGATTTTTTGGCATAAAAGTCTTTTGGTCTTGAGTATTTTTTCAAACCAAGACATGATTTTTTTAATTCGATTTAGTACAAATTTTTGGGCCATTTTTCTACTATTAGCATGAAAAAGATAGTACTCTCCTTTTTGGGGGATTATACAAACAAACTAACCAATTTTTAATTATCTTAAAAATAACTGTAAAATTACAACTGCATATATTTATTATAATTCACTGAATACTATGTCTCTATGGTGGTGTAGTCGGATCCAGACTGGAAGGGAGCGGTGATTTAGTAAACTTTCACTTATTTTGAGACGAAAAGAGTACTAAATATGCATATGTTGCAAGGAAAGGGATGCAAAATCAACTACAAAAAACATAAGTATACTTCCTCCGCTTTTAAATATAAGTTTTTTTAAAGTAAAATGAATGAATCTACATACTAAAATATACCTACATTCATCTGTATTTAGTTATTATTGAAATCCCTAAAAAGACCAACGTTTCACGTTGGGAGAGGAGTAGAAAACGTCACCTTGTGTTTGATCACAACCGGTTGACCACGTGTCAACCTGCTACCCATCTCAGCACGTGTACATGTCTTCGTGAAAACATATCCTTTCTCTCCTCCACCGCCTGAGAGTGAGAAATCCCTAAAAAGAGAGTGAGAGAGTAAAACAGATCGAGGCGGCAGCGGCGGCGGCGGCGGCTGTACCAAATCGGAGTGGTCTGCCCGTGCATCACCATAGCTCCATTGGTGGCTAGGTCTGATTGGTGCCGTGACACGCGCTCGAGCCGCGGTTCAGGCGCCGTCCACCAGCGAGGCCGCATCTCAGTCGATCCCCACCAGGACCAGGCTCCCCCGTCCACATGCGCCACCTCTTCCGATTAGCTGCCGGCAGATGTCGCTCCTGGCCATCACGAATCTAACCCCAAGGTCCAAGCTATCTCGCTCTACTTCTCCCTTTGCATTCTTCGCGGTGTCCAGGGTGCAGTTCATGTACCGCTTCTCAAGCCTATCATCAGGCACAAAATGTTTTTCTAGTGCATAGTTTTGTGTGCTGAAGGTGAGATCACTATCCTTGAGCTTGAATCGAAAGATAAGTCTGTGTCAACATAATTGTTGTATAATCTTTGACGCTTCTTCATATTTCCCATCCATGGATTCAGCAAATTCGGCACAGATGTATTAAGCAATTTTTGGGCGTCCTTGTCAAACAAAGGCAACTTGTAGTAACTGTACAGTCACTAATTTGGAGTCGAATATGATACCTACCATACCATTGTTATTAGTGCAGAGTAGGATAATAGGAACGATCATGTTCAAATTAGTATAATATGATCACGGAGGTGTAACAATTTCTGGATATGTACCATTGTACTTGTCAGTTTCCTTATCATCAGACGACATATACCATCACTGGATATTTTCTCATAACCTATCTATTGTAGCTATTGATGTGACCACAAAATCGTAAAAACAAAACACAAAATCTTTAAAGGATTCTGAATAAATTGAGAGACATAAATAACTCAAATATGGTTCTATTATAACTAATATGTCTCAATTGTCTTCGTAGGTCTTATAGTCTTGTTTTTCTTCAAAAGCGGCGATATCATAAAGAAGTCTCATGCATTACCTGATTTGTCTACCTTTTGCATCTCATTCTAGTAAGTTCTTTTAATGTAAATGTTTTGTAGTGGTCCATCCATACTTGTATCTATCTCAATCATTTTTGGTAAAATTTCTTCTGTTGGGTGCCTGCACATTTGGAGTGAGAAGTATAATAATTATTCATGAATAGACATGAGTTATGATTCATTAGTTGATAAATAATACGTAATAGATAGCGTTCGACACCTGTGAAGAACTTCCCGAGTTTAAGGTATATCTGGATCTGTATATATTCGTGTGGCACTGGTTGACTTTTACATGGATTGTTTGACCATGTAAAAGAATAAAAGATACTCCCTCCGTCCCAAAATTCTTGTCTTAGATTTGTCTAAGTACGGATGTATCTAGTTACGTTTTAGTGTTAGATACATCCGTATCTAGACAAATCTAAGACAAGAATTTTGGGACGGAGGGAGTACTTTGTAACTATTGTTTTAATAGAACAATCTACAATTAAATATGCAACGAATTAACCTTCTCATATATCAAGATCATATCGAGGCTCATAAGCTCGTTGGCTATAAGATTTTGTCTTCCTGTTATTACGTAGTTAAGCTTTTTGTATGCCATAGTGGTTTTGTTGCAAGAAGATCAGGAAATGGTTAACCAACTAATAATTACCTATGAAGATTGTATCTAGAATAGTGACTGTGCACCTTTATGATTCAGATGAGAGGCAACTCAAAAGGGTGGTTGGCCGTCAAGCATCGAGATGTCCGGCATGTTGCAGTTTTCACCGATTCTGCTGTGTCGTAGAATCAGTAGACTTTGATTGGTCAGGGGAAGATTCGGCTAGCTTCAGTTTTGGGATGTGTCCGGCTGGATGTATTTCTTTTTTATTTTTATGTGTGCTTGTCTTAGCAGAGTACGTGTGTGCTGGTTGTGTCCGGCTGGTCTTTTTATGTGTGCTTGAGCTGGCCTAATACTTTTGGAGTATTTTTTGTCGAGTCCATGCTCAACACGTCTGGACTTCTTTTGGTTGCGTTGGAGATTTGGAAGAGGGTGCACGTGAGACCATGCTCAACACGCCTGGAGTTCTTTTGGTTGATCTGGGTGCACGTGACATTTTATATATGGTTAATTGTGTCTTGGTGTCTTACGTCTTTGTGGTTCTCTCGGATGTCTTCTGGTGAAAAGAGATATGTGCAAGCGTGACATATCTATTATTATTTGTACCTCACAAACAACGTAACTTTCGCGGCTTTTAAATCCCAACCGTTGTTATCTAATATTAATGGTGCTGATTAATTAACCGTTGTTATCCGTTTTGTGACTTAGAGTCATCCGGATCAGTGTCAAAGCTTGCATAACCATTTACGACATACTCTTTTGTCACCTCCATAAATGAGAAACATATCCTTAGTCCTTTTTAGGTATTTCAGAATGTTCTTGACCGCTGTTGAGTGATCCACTCCTGGATTATTTTGGTACCTCCCTGCTAAACTAATAGCAAGACACACATCAGGTCTAGTACACATCATTGCATACATGATAGAACCTATGACTGAGGCATAGGGAATGACTTTAATTTTCTCTCTATCTTCTGAAGTGGTCGGGCATTGAGTCTGACTCGACTTCACACCTTGTAACACAGGCAAGAACCCTTTTTTGACTGATCCATTTTGAACTTCTTCAAAACTTTATCAAGGCATGTGCTTTGTGAAAGTCCAATTAAGCGTATTGATCTATCTCTATAGATCTTGATACCCAATATATAAGCAGCTTCACTGAGGTCTTTCATTGAAAAATTCTTATTCAAGTATCCTTTTATGCTACACAAAAATTATGTATTATTTCCAATTAACAATATGTCATCCACATATAATATTAGAAATGCTACAGAGTTCCCACTCACTTTCTTGTAAATATAGACTTCTTCAAAAGTCTGTATAAAACCATATGCTTTGATCATACTATCAAAGCGTATATTCCAACTTCAAGAAGCTTGCACCAGTCCATAAGTCGTTCGCTGGAGCTTGCACACTTTGTTAGCTCCTTTTGGATCGAAAAAACCTTCTGGTTGTATCATATACAACTCTTCTTTAAGATATCCATTAAGGAATGCAGTTTTGACATTCATTTGCCAAATTTCATAATCATAAAATGCTGCAATTGCTAACATAATTCGGACAGACTTAAGCATCGCTACGGGTGAGAAGGTCTCATCATAATCAACTCCTTGAACTTGTCAAAAACCTTTCGCAACAAGTCAAGCTTTGTAGACAGTAACATTATCGTTAGTGTCAATTCTTTTTATTGAAGATCCATTTATTCTTTATGGCTTGCCGGTCATCGGGCAAGTCAACCAAAGTCCACACTTTGTTCTCATACATGGATCCCATCTCAGATTTCATGGCCTCAAGCCATTTTGCGGAATCTGGGCTCATCATTGCTTCCTCATAGTTTGTAGATTCGTCATGGTCAAGTAACATGACCTCCATAACAGGATTACCACACCACTCTGGTGCAGATCATACTCTGATTGACCTACGAGGTTTAGTAGTAACTTGATCTGAAGTTTCATGATCATTATCATTAGCTTCCTCACTAATTGGTGTAGGAATCACTGGAACTGATTTCTGTGATGTACTACTTTCCAATTCGGGAGAAGGTACAATTACCTCATCAAGTTCTACTTTCCTCCCACTCACTTCTTTCGAGAGAAACTCCTTCTCTAGGAAGGATCCATTCTTAGCAACGAATATTTTGCCTTCAGATCTGCGATAGAAGGTGTACCCAACAGTCTCCTTTGGGTATCCTATGAAGACACATTTCTCCGATTTAGGTTCGAGCTTATCAGGTTGAAGTTTTTCTCACATAAGCATCGCATCCCCAAACTTTAAGAAACTACAGCTTAGGTTTCTTGCCAAACCACAGTTCATATGGTGTCGTCTCAACGGATTTAGATGGTGCCCTATTTAACGTGAATGCAGTTGTCTCTAAAGTATAACCCCAAAACGATAGCGGTAAATCAGTAAGAGACATCATAGATCGCACCATATCCAATAAAGTACGGTTACGACGTTCGGACACACCATTACGCTGTGGTGTTCCAGGTGGCGTGGGTTGCGAAACTATTCCACATTGTTTCAAATAAAGACCAAACTCATAACTCAAATATTCACCTCCACGATCAGATCGTAGAAACTTTATTTTCTTGTTACGATGATTTTCCACTTCACTCTGAAATTGTTTGAACTTTTCAAATGTTTCAGACTTATGTTTCATCAAGTAGATATACCCATATCTGCTCAAATCCTCTGTGAAGGTTAGAAAATAGCGATACCCGCCGCGAGCCTCAACACTCATCGGACCACATACATCGGTATGTATTATTTCCAACAAGTCAGTTGCTCGCTCCATTGTTCCGGAGAACGGAGTCTTAGTCATCTTGTCCATGAGGCATGGTTCGCGAGCATCAAGTGATTCCAAAAGCCCATCAACATGGAGTTTCTTCATGCGCTTTACACCAATATGACCTAAACGGCAGTGCCACAAATAAGTTGCACTATCATTATTAACCTTGCTTCTTTTGTCTTCAATACTATGAATATGTGTATCACTGCAATCGAGATTCAACAAAAATAGACCACTCATCAAGGGTGCATGACCATAAAAGATATTACTCATATAAATAGTGATGAAGCTATGTACCTAGGGTAGGGTCGTAGGCCTGACCTAGACACCCTCCCCTAGGACATCACCCTAAAGTCAGAAGCATTCAAGGGATACCATCATCCACTCGACCAGAAGCATTCCACTCGGAAGACTCAATGTCACTCGACCATAGCAATAATCACTCGACAGACAGAAGATCTAAAGCCACTCTAAACAACAACGGTCGGACGTTTACTCTGTAGACTTAATGGTCATTTATGTCGCTTTATTACTGGCGTTACCAGAAACGCCCCATCTTTATGTACCTTAAACCCTGTGTAACTAAGGGCGGGAGGGGCCTGTCGAACTCTATATAAGCCACCCCCTCCTCAGGGACAAGGGTTCGCACCCCCTATAACTCCACACACATATAATCCAGTCGACCGCCTCTGGGCACCGAGACGTAGGGCTATTACTTCCACCGTGAAGGTCTGAACTCGTAAACCTTCTGTGTACAACTTCACCATAGCTGGGATCTTGCCTCCTCATACCTACCCCCATTCTACTGTCAGTCTTAGAACCACGACAGTTGGCGCCCACCGTGGGGCAGGTGTCTTAGCGACTTTTTGGTGAAGTTGCGATTTTTTCTATTCCCATCATCATGGTTTCCGGCGGTGGATTGATTGACGGCCGCGAGATCCGTCTCAGCGCGCTCGTCTTCGTTGCCGACGACTCCACCTGGCTTCAGGAAGCTCCCCTCGACGTCAAGACGCTCCCCGTCCGCGGGGCGACGCACTTTCACGCGTGCATTTGCGGCGTCCTTCTCCGGCAGCCGTCGACCCAGTATCGGTCGGCTCCCGTGGTGTCCTCGCTCCCGGCTGTTCGCCGACGCAAGTGATCTGGTCGGTCGCGGCTTCAGCGGTGGGTGAAACACGCGGTGGCTCGTCAGTCGGCCACCCCACAAGTCGCGGCAATCGAGCCCGACGAAACTCTCTACGGCCTGTTCGACCTGTCGACTGGCTCCGTCGAGACCGCATCCGAATGCGATAGCAGCGATCCTACGGCTGAAGTCTTGATGGTCGACGGACCACGTAGTCCTCCTGGCTTCCGCCGCGACGACGGCAGTGATGGTGGCGGCGATCCGTCACACGTTCACGAGGAGTACCGCCCCGAACCCCTTTCTTCGCAGCAGAGGGAAGAGCTTCGCCGCCGCAGCATGGATGTGGTCCACACGCCCATCGTTGGGGAAACCTCCGAGGCCCGGGCCTTGGAGGAGGCACGCCTGGCCAACTTGGCTGAGCGCACTCGACTCGAGAACCTTCAGCATGCACTCGACGAGCGTGCTCGGCAGCGGATTCCTGAGTCCAGTCGACGACAGCTTTTTCCGCCTCAACCTCAGGTATACCGCACTCCGATTCAAAATCTCACAGCTGCAGCCCGTATAGCAGAGTCAATTCAGCCTTCCCAGTCGGAGGCTGGCAGAGGTTTGATGCAGATCCGGGCCTTACTCCGGGCAGCAGGAGAGCAGAACACAGCAGTGTCTCAGTCGCGGAATAGGATTCATAGCAGATATGTGATGGCAGATATAGTTCAGTCAGCCCACAGCCCAAGATCGCCCTCGCGGCGTGAGGGATGTGGGCACCGGCAGGATCAGTACAGAAACCACGAGCAGTATGATCACCGACTCGGCCGTGATGACCGTCGTCGAGTGCCCACACCTCCTCCGAGGAGTGGATCATATGTGCCTCGGCAATATGATGACAGACGCCCTCACGGTGGCGAGCGAAGAATACCAGTCGACCCAAGGGAGCCAGGCTTTGATGCGAGATCTATTCTCGTTCAAGGTCTAGTCGACAAGAACAGAGCACACACGGAGGGCCTTGACAGAGATCACCCGGCTGGCAGCAGAGTTCATGTTTCAGGTCCAGAGTGTTTCAGCAGAGCCATCAGAGCCGCGGTGATTCCTCCCAACTTCAGGTTGGCGACTGGAGTCGGCAAGTTCACTGGTGAGTCCAAGCCTAACACTTGGCTTGAGGATTACCGAGTGGCTGTGCAGATTGGTGGCAGCAATGATGAAGTGGCCATGAAGCATCTTCCTCTGATGTTGGAAGGTTTAGCCAGAGCATGGTTGACTTAGTTAGCACTAGGCAGTATATCCAGTTGGGAGGAACTTGCCCGAGTGTTTGTTAGAACTTTTGAGGGTACTTGCAAGCGGCCAGCAGGGTTAACAGAATTGCGACATTGCGTGCAAAAACCGAATGAGACTCTGAGAGATTACATTCAGAGGTGGACCACTTTGCATCACATAGTGGAAAATGTATCCCAGCATCAAGCAGTTTGTGCCTTCAAGGAAGGCGTTAAATATCGAGAACTGGTCCTGAAATTCGGTCGGACGGGAGATATGTCTCTAGCTCAGATGATGGAAATAGCCACTCGGTACGCTAATGGAGAAGAATAGGATCGACTCCGCAGTAGAAAGAGCAAACCAGTCGGTCAGGACACCAGTGGAGGCAATTCCAATCGGAAACAGAAGCGTAAAGCTGAGCCTGCAGGACCTGGTGAAACTGCGGCAGTGATTCAAGGAAAGTTTAAAGGGAAACCTAAGGGGCCCTGGACCCCCAAGAAAGTGAATAATCAAGCCGGAAAATGATGTGTTGGATTTGCCATGTCACATTCACACCAAGAAGGATGAAGACGGCAATCTTATTTATTAGCATACCACTCGACAGTGTCGGGTTCTGATCCAGCAATTTCGAGAGAAACAACCTAATGAGAAGGAAAAGGAATCAGACAAGGATGAGGACAAAGAGGAAGATGATGGTTTTCCCAATGTCAATTCCACCCTAGTGATTTTTGCTGATGTTGAGAGCAAAAGTCGACTGAAAGTGATCAACAGAGAAGTGAATATGGTTGCTCCGGCAACGACAACATACCTGAAGTGGTCACAAACAGCTATCACATTCGACCATTCTGATCATCCTGCTCGCATAGCCACTCCAGGGAGGCAAGCGTTGGTGGTCGACCCAGTTGTTGGGGGCACTCGATTGACCAAAGTGTTGATGGATGGTGGTAGTGGTTTGAATATTCTTTACGCTGAAACCTTGAAGGGGATGGGCATTCCGATGTCCAAACTTAGTGAGAGCAACATGAGCTTTCACGGCGTCATCCTTGGCAAAAATGCTGAATCACTCGGCCAGATAACCCTTGACGTGGTTTTCGGTGATTCAAAGAATTACCGTAAGGAAAAGTTGACATTTGAAGTAGTGGATTTCCAGAGTGCTTATCATGCTATTTTGGGGAGGCCTACATATGCACGCTTTATGGCTCGACCATGTTACGTGTATTTCAAATTGAAAATGCTTGGTCCCAGAGGAGTGATCACGGTCACTGGCAATTGGCAGAAGGCAGAGGAATGCTTCCAGAAGGGTTCTAAAATTGCCGATGCACAAATGGCAGCAGTTGAAATGCAAGAGTATCAGAAAAATGCAGATCCGAGTGATTTGTTGCGACCCAAGAAGCCTGCCACAGATTCTGCATTTCAGTCGTCTGGTGAAACAAAGCCGATTCATATTCACCTGACCGATCCTAATGCTGCTCCTACTCATATCTCGACATCACTCGACAGCAAATAGGAAGAAGCGCTCATCCAGTTCCTCCGTGAGAACCGGGACATCTTTGCATGGAAACCTTCTGACATGCCGGGTGTACCCAAGGGACTGACTGAGCACCGTTTGCGAGTCGACCCGAAAGTGAAACCAGTCAAGGAACATCTTCGACGGTCCGCCGTACAGAAGAGAAAGGCAATTGGCGAGGAAGTGGCTCGGCTCCTGGCAGCTGAGTTCATCCGAGAGATTTCCCACTCCGAGTGGCTTGCCAATGTTGTCATGGTCCCCAAGAAGGACGACTCACTTCGTATGTGCATTGACTTCAAGCATATCAATCGGGCCTGCCCGAAAGATCATTTCCCTCTCCCCCGTATCGACCAAATCGTCGACTCAACTGCGGGGTGTGAGCGTTTGTCTTTTCTGGACGCCTATTCCGGGTATCATCAGATCCGACTGTATGGACCTGATGAGATAAAAACAACTTTCATCACCCCATTCGGGTGCTTTTGCTATGTCACCATTCCATTCGGTCTCAAGAATGCTGGTGCCACATTTATGAGGATGATTTAGAAGTGCCTGCTCACTCAAATCAGTCAGAATGTGGAAGCATATATGGATGACATTGTGGTCAAGTCGCGTAAAGGTTTCGACCTGCTGAATGACCTCGCTGAAACCTTTGCCAACCTGCGAAGATATGATATCAAGCTTAATCCGTCGAAGTGCACATTCGGAGTTCCAGGAGGAAAGTTACTCGGTTTCCTCGTTTTTGAACGAGGGATCGACGCGAACCCAGAGAAAGTTGGGGCCATACTCCGAATGAAACGCCCTGTGTGTGTGCACGACGTTCAGAAGCTTACTGGTTGTTTGCCCTCCTTGAGTCGATTCATCTCTCGCCTTGGTGAAAAGGCATTGTCTCTTTACCGACTGATGAAGAAATCTGATAAGTTCGAGTGGACTCCTGAAGCTGATGCAGCGTTTGCAGAGCTCAAAACCCTGCTTTCCACCCAGCCGGTGCTTGCTGCCCCAATCAGCAAAGAGCCTTTACTACTTTATATTGCAGCCACTGGACAAGTTGTCAGTACAGTACTCACGGTCGAGCGGGAAGAAGGAAAAGCCTATAAAGTTCAGCGCCCAGTGTACTATATTTATGAAGTCTTGACTCCATCCAAGCAAAGATATCCACATTATCAGAAGCTTGTCTATGGAATTTACATGACCACGAAAAAGGTTGCACATTATTTCTCTGATCACTCCATTACAGTCATTAGTGACGCACCATTGTCAGAATTCTGAACAATAGAGATGCAACTGGTCGAGTGGCGAAGTGGGCGATTGAACTCCTTCCCTTGGATATCAAGTTTGAGGCAAAGAAAGCTATCAAGTCCCAAGCAATAGCAGATTTCCTCGCTGAGTGGGTTGAGCAGCAACAACCGACTCAGATTCACTCGGAGCATCGGACCATGTTCTTTGATGGATCCAAGATGCTGAATGGTTCTGGTGCTGGTGTGGTATTGGTATCCCCTCGAGGAGACAGACTCAGCTATGTTCTTCAGATTCATTTTGATTCCTCCAACAATGAAGCTGAATATGAAGCACTTCTGTACGGGTTGCGTATGGCCATTCCACTCGGTGTCCGTCGCCTAATGGTCTACGGCGACTCAGATTTGGTGGTTAATCAAGTAATGAAGGAGTGGGACGTCAGAAGCCCGGCTATGACTAGCTATTGTAATGCAGTGAGAAAGTTAGAGAAGAAGTTTGAGGGGTTAGAGCTCCATCATATACCCCGACTGAAAAATCAAGCAGTTGATGATTTGGCAAAGATAGGCTCCAAGCGCGAGCCTATTCCCAGTAATGTGTTCTTGGAGCATCTTCACACGCCGTCCGTCCAAGAGGATCCCTTCACGGAGGAGCCCCCACAATCTAAGAGCCCTACTGATCCGACTGAAGTTGAAATCCCAGCTGTGGTCGACTTGGTCATGGAAGTTTTGGTCGTCATACCCGATTGGACAGTGCCGTACATTGCGTATATTCTCAGGAAAGAGCTCCCAGAGGATAAAGAAGAGGCCCGTCAGATTGTCCATCGATCTAAAGCTTTCACAGTAATGGGTGGACATCTTTACAGAGAAAGTGTTACCGGAGTCGCTCAGAAGTGCATAACACCGAAAGAAGGTCGAGTGATCCTCAACGACATCCACTCGGGGACCTGTGGTCACCATGCGTCCTCTCGGACCATTGTGGCCAAAGCATACCGAGCGGGATTTTATTGGCCACGAGCAAATGAAATGGCAAAAGACATAGTCGACAAATGTGAAGGTTGCCAGTTCTACTCCAACATGTCTCACAAGCCTGCATCAGCCCTGAAGACCATTCCACTCGTCTGGCCCTTTGCTGTTTGGGGATTAGATATGGTTGGACCTCTGAGGACTGGCAGAAGTGGCTTCACCCATGTTCTCGTAGAAGTCGACAAGTTCACCAAATGGATTGAAGCCAAGCCTATCAAAAACCTCGAAGCAAGTACTGTTGTGAGCTTCATCAGAGAGTTAACATTCAGATATGGTGTCCCGCACAGCATCATCACAGATATTGGGTCGAACTTTGATTCTGATGAGTTTAGAGCCTTTTGCGCTTCCCAAGGCACTGGGTCGACTATGCTTCAGTCGCCCATCCCCAGTTGAATGGACAAGCTGAAAGAGCAAACGGATTGATTCTCAAAGGACTGAAACCCCGATTGATGCGTGACCTCAAGCATGCAGCAGGCGCCTGGGTCGATGAACTTCCATCAGTGCTTTGGGGATTGAGGACAACTCCTAATCGGTCGACTGGCCGAACTCCATTCTTCTTAGTCTATGGGGCTGAAGCTGTGCTTCCGTGTGACTTGCTTCACAATGCACCTCGGGTCGAACTTTTTTTAGAAGATGAAGCGGAACAGGCTCGACGAGACACAGTTGATCTCCTGGAAGAGGAAAGAGAGATGGCCCTAATCCGGTCGACCATTTATCAGCAAGACCTGCGTCGATTCCACGCTAGAAACGTGAGAGGTCGAGCATTTCAAGAGGGAGACCTGGTTCTTTGAGTGGATCAGCAGAAACCACACAAGCTCGCTCCTGCTTGGGAAGGCCCCTTCATCATCACCAAAGTGCTTCACAACGGAGCTTATCGCCTCTACAATGTGGAGCACAATAAAGACGAGCCACACGCTTGGAATGCGGAGCTGGTCCACCCTTTTATACTTAAGCATTCAGATTGTTGAGATGTAATAAGAAATACCTTCTAGTTTGATGATCAAAGACACAGTTTCACAGTCTCCTAGATGATTGTTGTTCCTTTTTTAAGTGTTCTAAATCCCCCAGTGGGTGCCTTAGCTGCGAATCCGCTTCGCCTAAGTTCCAACAAAGAAAATCCTACCGAGTGATGAGCAAGTCTCTCACTCGGGGGCTTAGCTGCGAATCCGTTTCGCCTAAGTTTGGAAAATCCTACTGAGTGGTGAGCAAACCTCTCACTCGGGGGCTTAGCTGCAGTCCAGTACTCGCCTAAGTTCAGAAAATCCTACCGAGTGGTGAGCAAACCTCTCACTCGGGGGCTTAGCTGCGAATCCGTTTCGCCTAAGTTTGGAAAATCCTACCGAGTGGTGAGCAAACCTCTCACTCAGAGGCTTAGCTGCAGTCCAGTACTCGCCTAAGTTTTAAAAAAATCCTATCGAGTGGTGAGCAAACCTCTCACTCGGAGGCTTAGCTGCAGTCCAGTACTCGCCTAAGTTTAAAAAATCCTACTGAGTGATGAGCAAGTCTCTCACTCGGGGGCTTAGCTGCGAATCCGTTTCGCCTAAGTTTAGAAAATCCTACCGAGTGGTGAGCAAACCTCTCACTCGTAGGCTTAGCTGCAGTCCAGTAATCGCCTAAGTTTGAAAAATCCTACCGAGTGGCGAGCAACCCTCTCACTCGGGGGCTTAGCTGTAGTCCAGTACTCGCCTAAGTTCAAAAAAATCCCACCGAGTGGTGAGCAACCCTCTCACTCGGGGGCTTAGCTGCAGTCCAATACTCGCCTAAGTTTAAAAAATCCTACCGAGTGACGAGCAACCCTCTCACTCGGGGGCTTAGCTGCAGTCCAGTACTCGCCTAAGTTCAAAAAATCCTACCGAGTGATGAGCAAGTCTCTCACTTGGGGGCTTAGCTGCGAATCCGTTGCGCCTAAGTTCGGAAAATCCTACCGAGTGGTGAGCAAACCTCTCACTCGGAGGCTTAGCTGCAGTCCAGTACTCGCCTAAGTTCAAAAAAATCCCACCGAGTGGTGAGCAACCCTCTCACTCGGGGGCTTAGCTGCAGTCCAGTACTCGCCTAAGTTTAAAAAATCCTACCGAGTGGTGAGCAACCCTCCCACTCGGGGGCTTAGCTGCAGTCCAGTACTCGCCTAAGTTTAAAAAATCCTACCGAGTGGCGAGCAAACCTCTCACTCGGAGGCTTAGCTGCAGTCCAGTACTCGCCTAAGTACAAAACACGTTCCGAGTGAGAACCGATCTTCTCGCTCGGAGACTTGGCCACACGCTCCATCCTAATCCCCAAGGACTACGAGGTGCAGGTCGACCGCGACCTTCTCCTCAGAGCTGCGCCATAAATACAATAGGCGCTCCATCCTGATCTGCAAGGACGACGAGGTGCAGGTCGACTGCGGCCTTCTCCTCAGAGCTGCGCCATAAGTATAATGTGCGCTCCATCCTGTTCCACAAGGACGAAGAGGTGCAGGTCGACTCCGACCTTCTCCTCAGAGCTGCGCCATAAGTACAATGCGCGCTCCATCCTGTTTCACAAAGACGACGAGGTGCAGGTCGACTGCGACCTTCTCCTCAGAACTGCGCCATAAGTACAATGTGCGCTCCACCCTGATCCGCAAGGACGACGAGATGCAGGTCGACTGCTACCTTCTCCCCAGAGCCGCAAAACAAGAGAAAAGACCGACGTGCAAAGACTATTCCGAGTGAAGAAACAACTTCCACTCGAAGGCAAACACCAACATATTCAGAGATAAACCAAGTTCAGATAAATCCTAAGGTTCCAGACCACGGATTGAAGTACTCGGGCATCAGGCCCGAAGGAGTTTTAGCGATTACAAAATCACTCGGCATTCCGAGGCAAATTTAAGGCGGGGCATAAAGTTTGTTCACTCCGAAGGAGGAGGGCTAGCACGCTCGACGAACTCGTCCAGGTCGATTCCATCAGCAATTCGAGTGGCAACAGCAATGAAGGTTTCCATGAAGGATTGGAAGTCGTGCCTTTTGGTATTGGCAACCTTGATCGCCGCCAACTTCTCTTCTCGGGCTTCCTTGCAGTGAACACGAACCAGCAACAGAGCCACGTCTGCACCGCATCGAGCACAGGACTTCTTCCATTCCTGCACTCGACCAGGGACCTCATTGAGTCGAGTCATCAGAGACTCAAGGTCATTTTGGAGCGTCACCCCTGGCCAGAGTGCTGTGTTGATTCGCGACAGCGCAACTTTCAGTCGAGCAAGGTAGTCGACAACACCAGCAACACGGGATTCCAATCGGAGCACGTTCATGGCAGCTTCGTCCTTAACAGGAGAGAGGATGGGGTCCAAGCGTGTCTCAATTCGCCTGGTCACTTCCTCAAAGTTCTGGCAAAATTCTGCACACATAATTCAACGATGAGTCAATGGTTATATATCGAGTCGACAACAACAAGTCAGTCGGACAAAGGAAAGCACCTTCAAGCATGATGAACAGCTTCTTGGCAAGCCCTTCCAGATAGTTCTCCAGGTCGTCCCGCTTGCGAGCAATGCCTTCCATCTTTTCGGTCAGATTCTTCTTGTCCTTCTTCAGACGAGTCGCCTCCTTGTTGGCTTCATCAAGGGCAGTTTTCAGCTTGGCGTTCTCTTCCTCCAGTTTGCTGACTGAAGCCAGCTTCTGGTCAGCGAGTGCAGTTTTCTCTTCGGCTGCTTTCTGCGCGGATGCAAGGTCCAGATCCTTCTTTGCCAGAGCCTGGTTCATCGTTTCTGAAAGAAATAACACTCGGTTTAGAAAAAGCAAATAACACCCGGTTCAGCAACAGAGCAGTCGACAAGTTTTTCATACCAGTAGCTTCATCCTTGGCCTTCTGCAAGTTTGTCCTGGCTAACTCCAGATCAAGATTGAGCTGAATCTGCTTCTGCTCCAGGTCAGTAAAACGAGCTCCAAGTTCACAGGATTTCTATAATCAAAAGACAACCAGTCGACAGATGAAAAGATTGGTTACTTCAGAGCAATGAAGTGGTAAAATCAAACAAGTTCTAAGACTACTGCCGAATCAAACATCCAACAGTAGTCTCGGGGACTACACCCAGTGGGTGCACTTAGCGTGCCCCCACTGGTCCAGTTTCCACTCGACATGGTCCGCCCAGGCCGAGTGTAAAAAAAGAGGAAAGTTGTTCTCAGACCACAGCCGACTGCCCGCAGTCGCCTACGATCTCGGGGACTACACCCAGTGGGTGCACTAAGCGTGCCCCCACTAGTTCAAGTTCCACTCGACATGACCCGATCAGACCGAGTGAGAAAATTCTGATTCTCAGACCATAGCCAACTGCCCGCAGTCAACTACGGTCTCGGGGACCACACCTAGTGGGTGCACTCAGCGTGCCCCCACTAGTTCAAAGACTCAATCGACATAATCTAGTCGATCTAAGAAGCAAAACTATTCAGCAGTAAGTCAAAACACCCAGTGGGTGTACAAATGCAAAATGCAGACTGATGAAAAGATGCTCAAGAAAAGTTTTCAGATAGCATATCCTAACAGAACAAGCGACAAGCTAGGAGATCAGTCGGTAGCCCACCAACCTGGACGTTGCTCTGGAGAGCGGAGCTGGCGTCATAAGCAGCTCGACTGGCCTCCCGAACCACCTTCATCTGCTCCATCATGATGTTTGCCTGGCGTATAGCCTCCTTAGCAGCACCCACTTGGTCCTCTGGGACGTGGTGCGCAGCGAAGAGTGAAGATGGATCGGCTCGAGTCTGTGCAATCGACGCTGAAGGCTGGGCACTCAACAATGGTACGACGAAAGTCACAGAAGCTTGGTTGGCATCGCCGGTCTACTGCAACACCGGTTCCGTCACTGGCGTGGACTGAGGCGCCTTGCCAGTTGATGTCTTCCTGCTTCTCCTTCCCATGGGCCTCAGCGGCACATCCTCGTCGTCGTCTGGAAGATTAATGACATTGGGAGGAGCTGCAAAAGGATCAGCCGCCAGAATTGAGTCGACTACAGTTCAATCAACAAAATAAAGACAAGATTGCAAAGGTCGTACCCGGGTTAGAAGTGACCGCGTCTTCCATGTCCTCGTCCTCATTTATGTAAGCAGAAGTCCTAGAGGTAGCAGCACTGCTGGTTTCAAGATTCATTCGGTTAAACCAGGAAAAGAGTCGACATCACAAAACCTCGGGCAAAAAATGAAGACAAAACACTCACGTAGAAGCAACGGGGATATCGATTTTGATCTTGGGCAGGGTCTTCTGAGACTTCAATGCTACAACTTTGGGCTGCTTTGAAGCCTTCTCAGTCGGCATAGGGGATGAGGTCCGAGTGCGCTTGGAAGTCTGTCCAGTCGACTTAGCCGCTTGGCCACGGATACTAGCTGGGTCATGCTTGTGCTTGGATCGCCTTTCGCCATGAGGTGGTGACTCGACCTCTTCGTCACTGCTCGAGTCCTCGCTCTCCTCCTCCTCTTCTCCTCCATCAGACTGATAATCCATGCTTTCGCCTCCGCTTTGTTCTCCTTCCTGGTACTGCTCTTGCTCCCCGTTTGGCATTGAGTATGTATCCGTATAGATCTGCGAAGCAAAAGAGGTGAACAAAGGATGGTAGACTCACTAAACAATTGCAAGTCTGAATGAAAAACACTCGGAGATAAAGAATGGACCTTGTCTGGTTGGTTGTTGGCGTCGAATGGAAAAACTCTTCGGGACCCCCTAGGGTTGTCCTTGTTTCCTGTGATGCCTTGCACCCACTGTGCCACCGTCTTCTCATCGACATCCTACGGGTGGATCCGAGTGGAATCTTCAATCCCCGAGTACATCCACATCGAGTGATCACGAGCCTGGAGGGCCTGGATACGTCGACTGAGAAATACCTCGAGCAAATCCATTCCAGTCACACCCTCATGAATCCGCTGAACTACTCGCTCCATCAACATGGCCACCTCCACCTTCTCTGCTGGAGTCACTTTCAAGGTGGTGGGTTTCTGGACTCGCGCCAAAGAAAAGGGAGGGAGACCAGTCGAGTGGCCAGGAGTCAACTTGTCTTTGCAATAAAACCAAGTCGACTGCCACCCTCTAACCGAGTCGGGGAGACTCATCGCAGGGAAAGCGCTCTTCCCCCGCATCTGGATGCCTAAGCCCCCACACATATGGATTACCTGGGGTTTTTCGTCACTCGGGCTAGCCTTTTTCACAGTCTGCGAGCGATATGTGAAGATGTGCTTGAACAGACCCCAGTGCGGTCGGCAGCCCAGGAAGTTCTCACACATGGAGACAAAGGCAGCAAGGTATGTGATGGTGTTGGGAGAAAAATGATGGAGTTGAGCCCCGAAGAAGTTCAAAAACGCATGGAAAAAGGGATGCGGAGGCAGAGAAAAACCACGTTCGACGTGAGTGGCGAGTAAAGACGCACTCACCCTCCTGAGGCCGCGGCTCGGTTTCTTCCCCCGGGAGCCTCCAGGAATCGTGCTCAATCAACCCGCTCTTGGCTAGATCTTGCAAGTCATCCAGCTCGATTGTGGACTGGATCCAGTCGCCCTGGACCCAGCCGCGTGGCAGGGCGGATCTTGACGACGACCCACTCCTGCTGGTCTTCTTCCCCTTCCCTTTCGCCGCCCCTTCTTTGCACGCTCTAGCGCTGCCGTCTTGTCCCTCGCCATCGTAGCAAGAGGTGTACAGGTGGGAGGCGGCGTCGAGAGCAGAGGCGGCTGCGGTGGAGAAGCAGAGGAGGAAGAAGGAGAAATGGGAGCGCACTATGCAAAATTCCCCAACCCGGTGCCTTATATGGGGTCATTTCCGAGTGACTGACTGCTGGGCCCGGGCAATCCTGTCAAATCCCGCAACTACCGCTCGCTCGGTACGTGGAGAAAAAGGTGGCGTGGAGATCGAGGCATCCGTGCTTAGTCCGTTCTGTTTACTGCGGTTCGCTCCGTCCCGTGCGCTTCTCCAAAATTCAAATCCCGTAAGATCCGGGAATGGCAGAGCAGACAATCGCACCGAAGATTTTATACTTTATCAACACTCGAAGCTTCTCAGTAAAAGTTCACTCGACAAACTAAGAATGGATCAAGGCGACTGAAAAACAAGTTGAAGCCATCATGTTGTTCATTGATCCCAACAAGACGCTTCTGAAGCGCAAAAATTGAGTCGGAAGTATTTTCAACTCCTTCTCCACTCGAACCCTGAACCATTCGGGGGCTAATGATGAAGCTATGTACCTAGGGTAGGGTCATAGGCCTGACCTAGACACCCTCCCCTAGGACACCACCCTAAAGTTAGAAGCATTCAAGGGATACCATCATCCACTCGACCAGAAGCATTCCACTCGGAAGACTCAATGTCACTCGACCATAGCAATAATCACTCGACAGACAGAAGATCTAAAGCCACTCTGAACATCAACGGTCAGACGTTTACTCTGTAGACTTAATGGTCATTTATGTCACTTTATTACTAGCGTTACCAGAAATGCCCCATCTTTATGTACCTTAAACCCTGTGTAACTGAGGGCGGGAGGGGCCTGGCGAACTCTATATAAGCCACCCCCCTCCTCAGGGACAAGGGTTCGCACCCCCTGTAACTCCACACACATATAATCCAGTCGACCGCCTCCGGGCACCGAGACGTAGGGTTATTACTTCCGCCGTAAAGGGCCTGAACTCGTAAACCTTGTGTGTACAACTTCACCATAGCTGGGATCTTGCCTCCTCATACCTACCCCCATTCTACTGTCAGTCTTAGAACCACGACAAACAGAACAACCATTATTCTCTGATTTAAATGAATAACCGTCTCGCATCAAACAAGATCCAGATATAATGTTCATGCTTAACGCTGGCACCAAATAACAATTATTCAGGTCTAAAACTAATCCCGATGGTAGATGTAGAGGTAGCGTGCCGACGGCGATCACATCGACTTTGGAACCATTTCCCACGCGCATCGTCACCTCGTCCTTAGCCAATCTTTGTTTAATCCGTAGCCCCTGTTTCGAGTTGCAAATATGGGAAATAGAACCAGTATCAAATACTTAGGCGCTACTACGAGCATTAGTAAGGTACACATCAATAACATGTATATCAAATATACCTTTCACTTTGCCATCCTTCTTATCCGCCAAATACTTGGGGCAGTTCTGCTTCCAGTGACCAGTCCCTTTGCAGTAGAAGAACTCAGTCTCAGGCTTAGGTCGAGACTTGGGCTTCTTCACTTGAGCAGCAACTTGCTTGCCGTTCTTCTTGAAGTTCCCCTTCTTCCCTTTGCCCTTTTTCTTGAAACTAGTGGTCTTGTTAACCATCAACACTTGATGCTCCTTCTTGATTTCTACCTCTGCAGCCTTTAGCATCACGAAGAGCTCGGGAATAGTCTTGTCCATCCCTTGCATATTATAGTTCATCACGAAGCCTTTATAGCTTGGTGGCAGTGATTGAAGAACTCTGTCAATGACACTATCATTAGGAAGATTAACTCCCAGCTAAGTCAAGTGGTTGTGGTACCCAGACATTCTGAGTATGTGTTCACTGACAGCACTATTCTCCTCCATTTTGCAGCCATAGAACTTGTTGGAGACTTCATATCTCTCAACACGGGCATTTGCTTGAAATATTAACTTCAACTCCTGGAACATCTCATATGCTCCATGATGTCCCGATTCTAAGCCATAAAGCATGGCACTCTGAACTATCAAGTAGTCATCAGCTTTGCTCTGCCAGACGTTCATAACGTCCGCAGTTGCTCCTGCAGTGGGCCTTGCACCTAGCAGTGCTTCCAGGACATAATTCTTCTGTGTAGCAATGAGGATAATCCTCAAGTTACGGACCCAGTCCGTGTAGTTGCTACCATCATCTTTCAACTTAGCTTTCTCTAGGAACGCATTAAAATTCAAAGGAACGGTAGGACGGGCCATTGATCTACAACAACATAGACATCCAAAACTATCAGGTACTAAGTTCATGATAAACTAAAGTACAATTAATCATATTACTTAAGAACTCCCACTTAGATAGACATCCCTCTAGTCATCCAAATGATCACGTGATCCATATCAACTAAACCATGTCCAATCATCACGTGAGATAGAGTAGTTTTCAATGGTGAACATCACTATGTTGATCATATCTACTATATGGTTCACGTTCGACCTTTCGGTCTCAGTGTTCCGAGGCCATATCTGCATGTGCTAGGCTCGTTAAGTTTAACCCGAGTATTCTGCATGTGCAAAACTGGCTTGCACCCATTGTATGTGAACGTAGAGCTTTTCACACCCGATCATCATGTGGTGTCTCCGCACGGCGAACTGTAGAAACAGTGCATATTCAGGGAGAACACTTATACCTTGAAATTTAGTGAGGGATCATCTTATAATGCTACCGCTGTACTAAGCAAAATAAGATGCATAAATGATAAACATCACATGCAATCAAAATATGTGACATGATATGGCCATCATCATCTTGTGCCTTTGATCTCCATCTCCAAAGCACCGTCATGATCTCCTTCGTCACCGTCTTGACACCTTGATCTCCATCGTAGCAATGTTGTCGTCTCAACAACTATTGCTTCTACGACTATCGCTACCGCTTAGTGATAAAGTAAAGCAATTACATGGTGATTGCATTTTGTACAATAAAGCGACAACCATAAGGCTCCTGCCAGTTGCCGATAACTTTTACAAAACATGATCATCTCATGCAACAATTTATATCTCATCACGTCTTGACCATATCACATCACAACATGCCCTGCAAAAACAAGTTAGACGTCCTCTACTTTGTTGTTGCAAGTTTTACGTGGCTGTTACGGGCTTCTAGCAAGAACCGTTCTTACCTACGCATCAAAACCACAACAATTTTTCGTCAAGTGTGATGTTTTAACCTTCAACAAGGACCGGCTGTAGTCAAACTCGATTCAACTAAAGTTGGAGAAACAGACACCCGCCAGCCACCTGTGTGCGAAGCACGTCGGTAGAACCAGTCTCCTGAACGCGTTCATGTAATGTCGGTCCGGGCCGCTTCATCCAACAATACCGCTGAATCAAAGTAAGGCGTTGGTGGTATGCAGTGTGACTATTATCGCCCACAACTCTTTGTGTTCTACTCGTGCATATAACATCTACGCGTAGACCTGGCTCGGATGCCACTGTTGGGGAACGCAATATTGCAAAAAAATTCCTACGATCACGCAAGATCTATCTAGGAGATGCATAGCAACGAGACATGAGAGTGTGTCCACCTACCCTCCTAGACCTAAAGCGGAAGCGTTTAGTAACGCAGTTGATGTAGTCGAACGTCTTCACGATCCAACCGATCAAAGTACCGAACGTACGACACCTCCGTGTTCAGCACATGTTCAGCACGATGACGTCCCTCGAGCTCTTGATCCAGTTGAGGACGAGGGAGAGTTTCGTCAGCATGACGGCATGGCGACGGTGATGATGAAGTTACCGACGCAGGGCTTCTCCTAAGCACTATGACGATATGACCGAGGTGTTAAACTGTGGAGGGGGGCATCGCACATGGCTAAGAGATTGTCTGTTGTGCTTTGGGGTGCCCCCCTGCCCACGTATATAAAGGAGGGGAAGGAGGAGGCCGGCCTAGGAGGGGCGCGCCGATAGGGGGAGTCCAACTAAAATTCCCAATCCTAGTTGGAGTCCCCTTCCTTTTTCCAAGAGGGGAGAGGGGGAAGGAGTAGGAGAGGGAGAAGGAAAGAGGGGGCGCCGCCCCCTCCCTAGTCCAATTCAGACTTGCCATGGGGGGGGCGCGGCCTCCCTTGCGGCCCTCCTCACCTTTCCACTAAGGCCCATGAAGGCCCACTACTTCCTTCGGGGGGGGGGGTCCGGTAACCCCCGGTACTCCGAAACTCATCCAAAACTTCCCGAACCATTCCGATGTCCGAATGCAACCTTCCAATATATGAATCTTTACCTATCGACCATTTTGAGACTCCTCGTCATGTCCGTGATCTCATTCGGGACTCCGAAGAAACTTCGGTCATCAAATCACATTACTCATAATACAAATCGTCATCGAACGTTAAGCGTGCGGACCCTACGGGTTCGAGAACTATGTAGACATGACCGAGACACATCTCCGGTCAATAACCAATAGCGGAATCTGGATGCTCATATTGCCTCCTACATATTCTACGAAGATCTTTATCGGTCAAACCGCATAACAACATACGTTATTCCCTTTGTCATCGGTATGTTACTTGCCCGAGATTCGATCATCGGTACCCTCATACCTAGTTCAATCTCGTTACCGGCAAGTCTCTTTACTCGTTCCGTAATGCATCATCCCATAACTAACTTATTAGTCACATTGCTTGCAAGGCTTATAGTGATATGCATTACCAAGAGGGCCCAGAGATACCTCTCCGATACACGGAGTGACAAATCCTAATCTCGATCTATGCCAAGTCAACAAACACCTTCAGAGACACCTGTAGAGCATCTTTATAATCATCCAGTTACGTTGTGACGTTTGATAGCACACAAAGTGTTCCTCCGGTATTCGGAAGTTGCATAATCTCATAGTAAGAGGAATATGTATAAGTCATGAAGAAAGAAATAGCAATAAAACTAAACGATCATTATGCTAAGCTAACGGATGGGTCTTGTCCACCACATCATTCTCTAATGATGTGATCCCGTTCATCAAATGACAACACATGTCTATGGTTAGGAAACTTAACCATCTTTGATTAACGAGCTAGTCAAGTAGAGGCATACTAGGGACACTCTGTTTGTCTATGTATTCACACATATACTAAGTTTCCGGTTAATACAATTCTAGCATGAATAATAAACATTTATCATGATATAAGGAAATATAAATAATAACTTTATTATTGCCTCTAGGGCATATTTCCTTCACAACTTACTACTGGAAAGGTGGGGGTTTTGTGATTTGATGGCTCATTGGACATTACTGCGACGCTTCGATCAGGGTAGTCTACCGTGCAGTTGGGCACTCTAGTATGGAGTAATTTAGTGCATGGCTAGTGGACCCCGATGCTGGCTATCCCACACATCGGCGAAAGTGAGTAGAAAGGTTTCCGACAACCATCGAGGAGGATCCGCACGGTAGAGCGTGTCCACTGTTTCTGAAGAAAAAAATGATTACAACAAGCATTTCCACTCTTACGATGGAGGAGTGCAAAACACGGCAGCCGCATGAACTTACACATTGCTCCTACTACTAGGTATGTGCAGTGGTTCATACGTCAGTACTACATAATCTTGTTGCTAGTGTAGTAAGATATGACGATAACAAATGATGTTGTGCGCATGTCAACTATATGAACAATAATGTAACATAGTACCCCTTTTTTGACTGTCCGGACGAGAATGAACGGTGAGATCAATGTTAACAGAACTAGGTCTACAGCGCATGGAGAGTACGGTGCTACAGTACTCCACGGAACCTGAACCATATGAAGCATGAATCAGTGTTAGGCAGGGTGTATGAAGGGCGCATGGGATGGGAGCAAAAGTTCCCTTCTCGACCCACTTTTGGGTGTTCGACCGAGTGCATGAAGGGTGCATGAGTCCACACTAGTAGGTTAACACAAATACACTTGGAGCATGCATGAAGAGGGGTGCTGAGATGAGCATGGACGAAGAGGGAAAAACTATATTGAGATGAGAATGCAACCAAACACACCCACACGCTTTGTGCTACTGTGACTGATCTGCACCGTCTGAGTTTGATCCAACAGTCATGTTGCGCCGAGACGTGGACATGCCCATGCAGAGGATGCCTAAACACCACTGAAGTCCCTCTGCTTCTTGAGGCGCACGACGTTGGCGATGCAGGGTGCCACCACCCGCAGGGCCCACTCCCAGTCGACGGGAGCCAGCTCGTCAAAGACGACATCCAATGGCACGAATGGATTCTAGTGACGAAGCCCTGAGAGGATTTGCCCAGCAACGGCGACGGTAGCCCGCAACCCCTCCTTGTCCATCTCCGCCCCCACCATCACGCGGAAACGGCTCAACTCCTCGAAGATATAGGTGAAGAAGGAGACCAGGTCAGGAAGCCGTAACTCGTTGAAGTCGACGGGGTGGTCGAACGGGTTTAGCCCGACACCCGGCATGGTCGCGCTGGCACGACGGTAGGCATCGCGCAGCCGCAATATGTGGCAACATGGTCCACCAAGTGGCTGAGGCGATCCTGGACCTTGTCACGATCGACCCGCTCACGCTCCAGCCGGCTCGCCTGACCGCCTATCGTATCTCCCGCTATCTACAGCAACACTGCCGACGCCTCGAGAATCTTTGTGGTGGACGCCTGCCCCTTTTGAAGCTCCCTGAACTCCCGCACATAAAGGAGGAGCATGGTACTCCTCTCCTCCTTGAGCTCACGGAGCTCCACGTCCTTGGCCCTGAGCTCCGCATCCTTGGCCCGGAGCTCCTGTGTTACACACCTCACCTCAGACTCCGTGATCTGGTACGCCGCCATGGAACCAAGTAGAAGCAATGGGGAGAGGAAGCAAAGGGGGCAAAACAGCTGAAAGGCAATGCAATCTACGGGAAGGCGGAGGGAGCCAGCCGAGGAGTGGGGTGAATCTTTTGGTTTTCACCATGGGAAAACACCAGGGAGCATCAGGGAGCAGTGGGTTTTATAGGCGGAGTCATCGTGACTAATTGATGCCGCGCCTGCTCCCGTCAATCAAAAAATTAAAGATCCTACCGCCCCTGCTCCCGTCAATCAAAAAATTAAAAATCCTGCCGCACCCAAAGACTAGAGCAACGCCGCGGTGGATATTTAAATTTACCTGTCGGCAAGGAGATAAAAAAGGGGTGAAAAAACCAATGTGGCGGCGGCCTAGCTAATCGATCGCACTAGCCCAACTAGCTAGCCACCGTGCTTGATGTACTCAGCGGGAAAGGTGGTCTTTCGTGATTTAACGACTCATTTACTTGCTTCGGCACTATGACTGAGGAGGACCCAGAAAACGCGCGGTAGGGCGTCCCACGTCTCGGCAAGGAAGAATATATGTGTGCATCACCACCCGGGAGGACCCCAAAACCGTGTGGTAGGGTGTGCCACATCTCAGCACGGAGGAAAAATGTGCGTGTAAAACTATACTGTATCAGACATACTACCTATGGTTCGACCTCGGGACCCAGCCAGTCGGTCGAAAACACCCCACTAGCCACACAGCTTCATCATGCTAACGTGGCACGGAGGATAGGTGTGGTTAGCTTCGTCTTGACCAGCCACAATGTCTCTTGTTCTAGGCGGTTCTTCTATTTTCCAAACTTCCCGTGCGTCTAAAGGTTAGAAGATGGAGAGGAGAGAGATATCGCAGACCTGGGACCCACCAGTAAGTGAGTCAACGGTCATGCACGTGTTGACGAGCCACTCCCTCTACTCTACTCAACGTAATACTGTACAAAATCAAGTTATGGGACAAAGCCAACAACCATTGTTGTTTCAGGCTATCGACTTACGTTTTGTAGTCCAGGTTGCCAGTTCGAATCTCGTCTTTCAGATTTGTTAGTTTTAGGTCCAAATTTGATCAATGACAAGTGGGACTCCCGTGTGTTGTTCCGATATTTCAGTGTAGGATGGTTTTTTTGAACAAACACTTTGCGCAGTTAGACAAGTAACGGCACGAGTTACATGTATTTTGCAAGTTTAGGAACAAAAATGACAGCGGCATAGAATATCACATCCACCCCGCAGCTTAGATGCTATGGTGATACAAGTTTTTACGTCGTTGGAACTGAGATCCAATGGCTTGGGAGTAGCCTTTGTAATTATGCGCAATTTCCAAACACTCCAAGGTTTTTTTGCAAATAAAACATTCAGGCCTCGTGTGTGCCACTGCATCTTGGATCCAACGGCTCCCCATTGCTCATATTAGGTGCTCCCCGTAGCTTAATTAGGCACTACGGTGATACGAGCATCTAGGTCATATGATCTGTGATTAGATGCCACATGCGTAGTACTTGTACTTTTTGCGCAATTCCCAAACTCTCTCAGGCGTATATTGCAAAAACATTCAAACCTCCTATTGTGAGCCGTTAGATCTCCGGGAACTCGTATCACCATAGAATATACGATGCGGGAGCACCTCATATTCTCCCGTGCGAGAAAACATCAGGTGCTCTCGCAGCTTGGATGCTACGGTGATACGAGCTTCGAGGTCATTCGATCTGAGATCCAATGGCATCTGAGCAGTCCTTGTGCTTGTAAGCAGTGGCCGAACTCTTTGGGGGCTTTTCTGCAAAAAAACATTTGAACCATCGAGGAGTTGTTGGATCACAAATCCAACAGCTCCGAAGAGTTTGTATCACCAAAGCATCTAAGGTGTGGTAGCACATGATATTCTTACATACAGGAGAATATGAGGTCCTCCTTCATCTTAGATGCTACAGTGATACGAGCTTCGAGGTCGTTGGATATGGGATCCAAGGGCATCTGAGTAGTTTTTGTACAAATGGTGTGCAATTCTCAAACTCATTAAGGTTTCCTGTAAAAATATTAGGACATCCTGTGAGCTGCTATATCTCAGATCGACAAGCTCCAAGCAACTCGTATCAGCATATAGCATCTAAGGTGTGGGGGCACATGATATTCTCCCAGGGAGAGGGGGTGCACAACCAATCGGTGTTTGGGAGGGTGGGGACAAATATAATGTTCAAATAATACAATCTAAACAATCCTAAATAGAGCTTCACAATTTTGTCTAAGGTCGAGGGGTTAACCCCCGACAATATACATAGATCCATTCGGCAATTTAAAAGATTCCTTTCGTATTCTCAAATGGTAGGACCCAACGGCGTACTAGCCAGACCCTGGCTCGTGTTGATCCTAAAAAAAACCAGGGCTTGTGTCCTTCTGGTGGCGTGCGTTGTACGCACATTTGCCAACCCCAACAGCCGAGCTTCCGCGTTTCGAGTCGAAATATCTGGCGGCCAGAATTCCAGCCCTAAGAAATTCCCCTCATGTCCTCGGTCCATAATGACTACCGATAAAGAATGGAGGGATGCTTTAGTAACTAGACAACGTTACCTACCGTGCCGAGCATGGTTCAATTCCCTCGGTCGCCGCTACCCAAGGTCACCCGTCTACTCCATTGCCTAGTACTAATAGGAGTACTGAAAGTGCAACTATCCTTGTGTAGCGACCAGACCTCAAACAGTCTGTGCTGCTGTGCACCAGTGTCATCCCTGGATCAGTAATGCTGACACGCACAGTACAAATGGAGGATTTATAATAGAGTAGCAATCACACACTTATTACAACGAGTTTCTCAAAAGAGAATAAGTATGATAAATATGGCTTAAGACCATCTAAATACGATAACAGCGGAAGACTTGGAAGATAGGTGAGTCCATCAACTCCAACGACATCACTGAGTATAAGATCACGACCTAAGGCACCTTACTCGTCGTCTGAAAAGTCTGCAACATGAAACGTTGCAGCCCGAAACGGGTCAGCACATGGAATATGGTGGCAATGTAACACATAGAGAGTAATGAACATAATAATGCTAGACTACATGCATATATGGCTGGTAGAAGGCTCTATGGTTACAGTTTTGCGAAAAGCCAATTTTTCCCTACTGCAAAGGAATAAATTTTATTTAACTATCATGGTGGTTGTTAAACATTGAGAATGGTTGACAACATTCTCAATCCCAATTAAGTATCATCATTAACCCAACAAAATTAATTAAAATAACATGGTGATGAGATTCACATGATAATCCAAGTACTAGATACTCAAGATGTCCATAACCGGGGACACGGCTAACCATGATTAGTTTATACACTCTGCAGAGGTTTGTGCACTTTTCCCCACAAGACTCGATCGCCTCCGCTTGATTCTCGCACTACATGATGTTTGAGAAACGGATGACCGAGACACAGTCTTTCAGAAGCGTTAACTCTCTACTCCGGGTAGACAGTACCACCTACAACCCCTACATCTGCTAGTCTACCTCTTCAAGAGCTCACACAACTTAATCAACTATGCTAGAGCCCATAATAGCTTGTGGCTGCACATGGAAGTTTCTAGCATGAATAATCTCATGATCCCTTTGAGCCTGGGTGGCGGTCCTTAGAAAAACAGGCAATCCTGGAATACCCAGGTACCTCAATCCACCCAGATGTGAGTTTTAGTTGCCACCTTAAGTTTAACCATTACTTAACAATCTCACATCTGTCATGGTAACACTCAAACCCAATCCACGTCTACTAGCATAGCATAGCAATATAAGCAAACGTAGAAGTAACTCCCAAGGGTTTGTTAATAAAACAGGTATTAGGTACTACCTCAACTACTTCCCAATACCCACAATTTAATTAGATCCTAACCATGCAATGTTTGAGGGTTTGTCTAATGCAATAAAACTGGGTAGTAAAAGAGGTATGATCAAAGTGTTACTTGCCTTGCTAATGATCCGTGAAACTTAGAGATTCGAAGTAGCAAGCGGCGCACTCCGGGTACTCTATCGCAAAACAAACAAGCATACAATAAGCACTCATCAAATGCACAGGTAAAACTCAAATAAAAGATCTAACCAGAAAGTTCAACTTAAGAACTCCGGTTTGCAAAAAGAAACAAATCGAACGAAGCAACGCAAGTCAAACGGCGAAAGAAATAAGCTTCGTTTACTAATCTGAATCTAGGTCAAATTTTACAGTAGCAAAAACTTGTTTGAGTAGGTTAAACGGAAATAGAATTTCGAGACGAAACTCTAGGCGCTTGAATCGCCTGATTCCGATAAACGAGCTAAAAGTTAGACCAGAACGAAAATCTGATCAGAAATCGCGATCTGGAATAATCGCGGAAAAACCGACGAAAAAGAAAACTGACAAACAGTTAAACGAACGGACGTTCGTTAACACGACAAACCGATGAACACGTTCGTTAAAACGAACGGGTCGGTGAACGTTCACTAATTAACTAAACCGAAAAAATAAAAATAAACCGATCTATAAAAAAACTAGGGTTTCGAAAAAAAATAAACCGTGCTTTTTTGAAAAAAACCAGCTCGGCGGCGGCGGCTCGGCTACCTCGTCGGGCAGCTCCGGCGGGGTCGGGGCGGGGCTCCGGCGGGGTCGGACGGGGGCGGCGAGGGGCGGCGGGGCTCGGGGCGACGAGGGGTGACGGGGCGGCGGCGTACGGCGTCGAGGCGGCGAGCTCCTTCGGGCGGCGGGGTCGGCTCCGGCGGCGGCGGCTTCGGGTCGGGGCGGGGACGGGGTGAGGAGAGGGCGGCGGGGCTGGGGTATATAAGGGGGGTGCCGTGGGGGAGGGGCAAGGCGGCGGGCGGCGGCCGTGCTCGAGCGGGACTCGGGCGGCGGCCGTGCTCGAGCGGGACTCGGGCGGCGGCGGCGCTGTCGTGCCCGAGAGGGAGACGGGCGCGGGGCTGCTGGGCCGTCGGCTGGGCTTCGGCCCAGTCGGCGCGCTTGGCTTTTTTTAAATAATATTTCGCCGAACAAAAAAAATTCGTAGAAAAATAAATAAAATCCAAAAATGCCAAAACAAATTTTCACCGTCTAATTAAAATAATTAGAACGACGTGAACATTTTCTTGGCCCTAAAAATGCAATTTTTAAAGCGTGAAATTTTTCTAATGCAATTAAAATTGCAAATAAAATCCGAATAAAATCAAATAGGTGATTTTAATATTTTTCCTCCAATATTTCAATTATTTTTGAGAAGTCATATTTTCTCCTCTCATTTATTTTAATATGAAATATTTTTCGGAGAGAAAAATAATTAAAACCAAAAATCCTCGTTTCATTATTTGATAAAATCAAACATGAAAACCACGAAAATCCCCAACTCTCTCCGAGGGTCCTTGAGTCGCTTAGGATTTTTCGAGGATTTGCCAAAATGCAATAAAATATGCTATGCAATGATGATCTAATGTATAACATTCCAAATTGAAAATTTGGGATGTTACAAACCTACCCCCTTAAGATGAATCTCGCCCTCGAGATTCGGGTTGGCTAGAAAATAGGTGAGAGTGGTTCTTCCATAGATCTTCCTCTCGCTCCGAGGTGGCTTCATCTTCAGTGTGGTGACTCCACTGAACTTTGCAGAACTTGATAACCTTGCTGCGGGTGACTCAGCTGGCATACTCAAGAATCTTAACTGGTTTCTCCTCATAGGTCAAATCACTTTCCAACTGAATCGCTTCCAGTGGCACTGTATCTCTCAGTGGTATCTCAGCCATCTCTGCGTGGCACTTCTTCAACTGGAAAACGTGAAATACATCATGAACTCCTGACAATCCTTCAGGCAATTCCAGCTTGTAAGCAACTTCTCCCATACGCTCCAAAACTCTGTATGGTCCTACAAAGCGTGGCGCTAACTTTCCCTTAACTCCAAAGCGCTTCACTCCTCGAAGTGGTGATACTCGTAGGTAAACTCTGTCTCCGACTTCGTGAACTGTCTCCTTACGTTTAGAATCCGCATAACTCTTCTGCCTGGACTGGGCTACCTTGAGCCTATCGCGAATCAACTTCACTTTCTGTTCTGATTCCTTAATCAAGTCTGGTCCAAACAACTGGCGGTCTCCAACTTCGTCCCATAACAATGGTGTCCTACACCTCCTTCCGTACAAAGCTTCGAAAGGGTCCATCTTCAAACTAGTTTGATAACTGTTGTTGTAAGAAAACTCTGCATATGGCAAATTGTCGTCCCAACTAGATCCATAATCTAGCGCACAAGCTCTCAACATGTCCTCCAAAATCTGATTGACTCTCTCGGTCTGTCCATCTGTCTGTGGGTGAAAAGCTGTACTGAATTCTAGCCTGGTTCCCAAAGTTTCATGTAACTGATTCCAAAACTTTGAGGTAAACTGGGTTCCTCTATCTGATACAATGGTCCTTGGAACTCCATGCAAACATACGATTCTGGTCATGTATATCTTTGCCAACTTAGCACTGGTGTAAGTGGTCTTCACTGGGATGAAATGAGCTACTTTCGTCAAACGATCGACTACAACCCATATTGAGTCATAGCCTGAACGAGTCCTGGGCAATCCCGTGATAAAATCCATGCCTAGTTTATCCCACTTCCATTCGGGTATCGGCAATGGCTGTAGCAATCCTGCTGGCTTCTGATGCTCTGCCTTCACTCTCTGACATACATCACAAACTGCTACATACTCCGCAATATCCTTCTTCATTCCGGTCCACCAGAAAGTATCCTTCAAATCCAAATACATCTTGGTATTTCCTGGGTGAATCGAATACGGTGAATCATGGGCCTCTTGCAAGATCAACTTCCTGATCTCCGGATCATTAGGCACATAAACGCGGTCCTCAAACCATAAGGTATCGTGCTCATCCTCACGAAATCCCTTGGCTTTTCCTTTACTCATTCTTTCCTTTATCTCTGCAATCTTCTTGTCTGTCTTTTGAGCTTCCCTGATCCTTTCCATCAAGGTAGATTGAACCTCCAACGTTGCTATGTAACCTCTCGGTACTATCTCCAAACATAGCTCGCGAAGATCCTCGGCTAATACTTTCGGTAACTCTCCGGTCATGAGTGTGTTGACATGACTCTTGCGGCTCAACGCGTCTGCTACTACGTTAGCCTTTCCGGGATGATAATGCAATCTCATATCATAATCCTTTATGAATTCCAACCATCTCCTTTGCCTGGGATTCAACTCCTTTTGCGTGAAAATGTACTTCAAACTCTTGTGATCCGTGTACACCTCACAATGATTTCCGATGAGGAAATGTCTCCATGTCTTCAACGCATGCACTATGGCTGCTAACTCCAGATCATGCGTGGCATAATTCTTCTCATGGGGTTTAAGTTGCCGTGAAGCATATGAAACAACTCTTCCTTCCTGCATAAGCACTGCTCCAAGTCCTCGACGAGAAGCGTCGCAATAAACTTCATAATCCTTGCGTTGATCTGGTAGAATTAGCACTGGTGATGTAACCAAATGTTTCTTCAATTCTTGGAAACTAGCTTCACAATCCTCAGTCCAATTGAACTTGGTGTCCTTCTTTAACAACTCTGTCATGGGTTTAGCAATCTTCGAGAAATTCTCAATGAACCTCCGGTAGTATCCTGCAAGTCGAAGAAAACTCCGGATCTCTCCAACTGACGTGGGTGCTTCCCAACTGGTTACTGTGTCAACTTTGGCGGGGTCTACTGCTATTCCTTCTCCGGATATAACATGTCCGAGGAATCCAACTTCCTTCAGCCAAAACTCACATTTGCTGAACTTGGCGTATAGCTGATGTTCTCTGAGCTTCTCTAGTACCAAATGCAAATGCTCCTTATGCTCCTCTTCGTTCTTTGAGTAGACCAAAATATCATCAATGAACACCACGACGAACTTATCCAAAAACTCCATAAACACTTTGTTCATCAGGTTCATGAAATAGGCAGGTGCGTTAGTCAGACCAAATGACATAACGGTATACTCATACAGCCCATACCTGGTGGTAAAAGCCGTCTCAGGTATATCCTGCTCTCGAATCTTTAACTGATGGTATCCTGATCGTAGATCGATCTTGGAAAATACCTTAGCTCCTTGCAAGCGGTCAAACAAATCATTGATCATCGGCAGTGGGTACTTATTTTTGATGGTCACTTCATTCAATCCACGATAATCAACAACCAACCTCAACGATCCATCTTTCTTCTCCACTAGAAGTACGGGTGATCCCCAAGGTGATGAACTTGGGCGAATATAGCCTTTATCCAGTAACTCCTTAATCTGCTTCTTAATTTCCTCCAAATCTTTTGCGGGCATCCTGTACGGTCTCTTAGATATTGGTCCCGTGCCTGGCAAAAGTTCAATCAGAAACTCAATGTCTCTATCCGGTGGCATGCCTGGCAACTCTTCTGGAAATACGTCAGGAAATCCTTCACCACTGGTACTTCCTCCTGTACAACTCCTGATAAGGAATTCACCTGAGTCCTCTTCGGCATATGCCGGGATACATACTTAATCCTTCTTCCTTCTGGGGTGGTAAGCAAAATCGTCTTACTGGCGCACTCAATGTTCCCTCCATACTTTGATAACCAATCCATGCCTAATTTCACATCCAATCCTTGCGATTCCAGTACTATTAGGTCCGAGGGAAACACGTAGTTACCAGTCCTTAATGGTAACCGATCACACCATAAACTAGCCATATACTCTGCTCCTGGCGAGGTTACTAACATGGGTGACCTAAGGGCTTGGGTTGTCAGTTTATACTTATCCACAAATCCCCTTGATATGTATGAATGCGATGCACCAGTTTCAAAAAGAACGAGTGCAGTAAATGACTTAACCAAAAACTTACCTATTACTGCATCTGGCTGAGCTTCTACCTCCTCCATGCTAACGTGGTTCACATGTCCTTTGTTGAAAGGGTTCGGCTTCTTCCCAGAGCTTCCATTGCCATTTCCATTCTGGGCTTCAGGGCATTCAGTTGCATAATGTCTAGTCTTCTGGCACTTGAAACAAGTAACGTGACTTAGATCCCTCTTGACTGGGGTAGATGGGTTATTATGGTTCTGCCCGTTGCTTCCTCCATTCCCATTACTATTCTCGGGGCCGTTATGGTTGTGCGAATTACCTCCTCCATGGGTATGCTGAAACTGTCCTCCCGATTTCAGGGCAAAACGTGGCTTCTGCTGAGCTCCAGAATTGTACTTCCCTTGTCCATACTTCCTCTTACGGTTTTCGATCTGCTGCTACTTCCCTTCAATCATGAGTGCTCTATCTACCAACTCCTGGTAGTTGTTGAAGGTTGCTACCATTAGCTGCATGCTCAGCTCATCATTCAGTCCTTCCAGAAACTTCTCCTGCTTGGCTGCATCTGTAGCAACGTCATCTGGAGCATAACGTGCTAACTTACTAAAGTCCTCCACATACTGGCCTACGGTGCGTCCTCCTTGGCGTAGGTTGCGGAACTCACGCTTCTTCATAGCCATAGCTCCTGCTGAAACATGGGCAGTACGGAAAGCTTGCTGAAATTGGTCCCATGTGACAGTGTCAATAGGGTGTGTGGCGGTGTAATTCTCCCACCATGATGCTGCGGGTCCATCAAGCTGATGTGCGGAAAAACGCACTCTCTCCGCATCTGTGCATCCTGCAGTGGTCAACTCCCTTCCAACTTTGCGGAGCCAATCATCTGCAACAATCGGCTCGGTGCTGCTGGAAAACACCGGCGGATTTAGCCTCAAGAAACGGGATAAGTGATCAACAGGTGGTGGTGGTGGGTTGTTGTTGTTGTTGCCTTGGTTCTGTACTAACACTTGCATCAGGGCATTCTGCTGCTAAATCAACTGAGTGATCTCCGGTGGGAAAACAAATCCAGTGTCGCGTCTCGGAGGCATCTGATAGGTTTAGAAAAGATGAGATATAGAATAGAATGAGGTCTAGAGACGAAACACTACCCATATGCTCATGAGACAAACACAATCAATATCACTCAATCAATCAAACAAGGCATACAATCGATCTAACTATCGTTACAAAAGTGCTCGGACTATACTATTTACATGGGGGAATACTACTACTGATTTTGGTGGTCTACTAGAAATTTTGATCGGTCGAAGACTCCATGATATCTGCTCCAGCTTCATCAACAAAGTCATCTTCACTGGGGTCTGAGTCGGTGTCGTCGATGAGGATGTAGTTATCCGGGCAAGTAGAATCGTCGTCTTGTCCTCCAGGTGATGGGTCTCCCATGAATACTTCGATCTTCTGTATCAGTTCGCCGTTCTTCTCCAACAACGTGGCGATCTCCTCCTCATATCCATCGCGCGTAGCCTTGAGTTCTTCCTCCAACTCCGTGATCTTGGTCAATGCCTTCTTCAGTTCTATCATGTCTGCGCACATCTGGTTCTCCTGGCGACGAATGTGCTGGTTTTGCTCCTGGATGAAAGCTGCAATTGATCCATCCTTCTTGGTGCTGATCATCTCCCATTGCTCATCTCGGCGTCCACAAATCTGATAAATAGTATCCTTAAGCTCCTTGCGGTAGACTTCTCCAATGCGTCCCATAGAGATGTGGGCTGCCATGCTCTTCCCTAAACTCCAGGTTGGTGCATCAAAGGAAAACTCTATAGGTTCAGTGACTGGCGTGAACGTCCTTCCTGGAACTTGAACCTGAATCTTCCAGCGCTCCTCTTCTGGTAGTGTGGCGTTGTAGGTTCCGGTGAAGCTTGGTATTCCGATGTTCAGGTACTTAGTGACTTCCTTCAAGTGTCGTCCAAAAGGTGTCCCTTCATCCGGTTGCATGAACTTGTTCCTTGCATCCGCCATTCCTAAAAGAGTAGAAAGTGGAGGGGAGTCAGAAATGAGAAGAGAGTAGTGTTCTAGGGTTTAAGCTTAGTGGTCGTGTCCTACAGTCAGCGTGTGCTCTGATACCACCTTTGTAGTGACCAGACCTCAAACAGTCTGTGCTGCTGTGCACCAGTGTCATCCCTGGATCAGTAATGCTGACACGCACAGTACAAATGGAAGATTTATAACAGAGTAGCAATCACACACTTATTACAACGAGTTTCTCAAAAGAGAATAAGTATGATAAATATGGCTTAAGACCATCTAAATACGATAACAGCGGAAGACTTGGAAGATAGGTGAGTCCATCAACTCCAACGGCATCACTGAGTATAAGATCACGACCTAAGGCACCTTACTCGTCGTCTGAAAAGTCTGCAACATGAAACGTTGCAGCCCGAAACGGGTCATCACATGGAATATGCTGGCAATGTAACACATAGAGAGTAATGAACATAATAATGCTAGACTGCATGCATATATGGCTGGTAGAAGGCTCTATGGTTACAGTTTTGCGAAAAGCCAATTTTTCCCTACTGCAAAGGAATAAATTTTATTTAACTATCATGGTGGTTGTTAAACATTGAGAATGGTTGACAACATTCTCAATCCCAATTAAGTATCATCATTAACCCAACAAAATTAATTAAAATAACATGGTGATGAGATTCACATGATAATCCAAGTACTAGATACTCAAGATGTCCATAACCGGGGACACGGCTAACCATGATTAGTTTATACACTCTGCAGAGGTTTGTGCACTTTTCCCCACAAGACTCGATCGCCTCCGCTTGATTCTCGCACTACATGATGTTTGAGAAACGGATGACCGAGACACAGTCTTTCAGAAGCGTTAACTCTCTACTCCGGGTAGACAGTACCACCTACAACCCCTACATCTGCTAGTCTACCTCTTCAAGAGCTCACACAACTAAATCAACTATGCTAGAGCCCATAATAGCTTGTGGCTGCACACGGAAGTTTCTAGCATGAATAATCTCATGATCCCTTTGAGCCTGGGTGGCGGTCCTTAGAAAAACAGGCAATCCTGGAATACCCAGGTACCTCAATCCACCCAGATGTGAGTTTTAGTTGCCACCTTAAGTTTAACCATTACTTAACAATCTCACATCTGTCATGGTAACACTCAAACCCAATCCACATCTACTAGCATAGCATAGCAATATAAGCAAACATAGAAGTAACTCCCAAGGGTTTGTTAATAAAACAAGTATTAGGTACTACCTCAACTACTTCCCAATACCCACAATTTAATTAGATCCTAACCATGCAATGTTTGAGGGTTTATCTAATGCAATAAAACTGGGTAGTAAAAGAGGTATGATCAAAGTGTTACTTGCCTTGCTGATGATCCGTGAAACTTAGAGATTCGAAGTAGCAAGCGGCGCACTCCGGGTACTCTATCGCAAACAAACAAGCATACAATAAGCACTCATCAAATGCACAGGTAAAACTCAAATAAAAGATCTAACCAGAAAGTTCAACTTAAGAACTCCGGTTTGCAAAAAGAAACAAATCGAACGAAGCAACGCAAGTCAAACGGCGAAAGAAAGAAGCTTCGTTTACTAATCTGAATCTAGGTCAAATTTTACAGTAGCAAAAACTTGTTTGATAGGTTAAACGGAACGAGAATTTCGAGACGAAACTCTAGGCGCTTGAATCGCCTGATTCCAATAAACGAGCGAAAAGTTAGACCAGAACGAAAATCTGATCAGAAATCGCGATCTGGAATAATCGAGGAAAAACCGACGAAAAAGAAAACCGACGAACAGTTAAACGAACGGACGTTCGTTAACAGCGACAAACCGACGAACACGTTTGTTAAAATGAACGGGTCGGTGAACGTTCACTAATTAACTAAACTGAAAAAATAAACCGATCTATAAAAAAACTAGGGTTTCGAAAAAAAATAAACCGAGGTTTTTTTGAAAAAAAACTAGCTCGGCGGCGGCGGCTCGGCTACCTCGTCGGGCAGCTCCGGCGGGGTCGGGGCGGGGCTCCGGCGGGGTTGGACGGGGGCGGCGAGGGGCGGTGGGGCTCGGGGCGACGGGGCGGCGGCGTACGGCGTCGAGGCAGCGAGCTCCTTCGGGCGGCGGGGTCGGCTCCGGCGGCGGCTTCGGGTCGGGGTGAGGAGAAGGCGGCGGGGCTGGGGTATATAAGGGGGGGTACCGTGGGGGAGGGGCAAGGCGGCGGGCGGCGGCCGTGCTCGAGCGGGACTCGGGCGGCAGCGACGCTGTCGTGCCCGAGAGGGAGACGGGCGCGGGGCTGCTGGGCCGTCGGCTGGGCTTCGGCCCAGTCGGCGCGCTTGGCGTTTTTTTTAAATAATATTTCGCCGAACAAAAAAAATTCGTAGAAAAATAAATAAAATCCAAAAATGCCAAAACAAAATTTTACCGTCTAATTAAAATAATTAGAACGACGTGAACATTTTCTTGGCCCTAAAAATGCAATTTTTAAAACGTGAAAATTTTCTAATGCAATTAAAATTTGCAAATAAAATCCGAATAAAATCAAATAGATGATTTTAATATTTTTCCTCCAATATTTCAATTATTTTGGAGAAGTCATATTTTCTCCTCTCATTTATTTTAATATGAAATATTTTTCGGAGAGAAAAATAATTAAAACCAAAAATCCTCGTTTCATTATTTGATAAAATCAAACATGAAAACCACGAAAATCCCCAACTCTCTCCGAGGGTCCTTGAGTCGCTTAGGATTTTTTGAGGATTTGCCAAAATGCAATAAAATATGCTATGCAATGATGATCTAATGTATAACATTCCAAATTGAAAATTTGGGATGTTACACCCTGGGTGGTTTTGGTAATTCCTAACATTCCAAATTGAGCTAATGCTATTTCAAGATAAATATTTCAGGAAAGCTCAATGATTGGCATGGCATGGATGAGAAAAGTGGACCCCTCAAAATGCTAAGGACAAAAGAATTGGCTCAAGCTCAAAGCACAAGACTCTACATTTTCATTTTAGTGATCCAAGATCACATTGAGTCCATAGGAGAAGCCAATACTATCAAGAGGGGGTGAGGTGTTGCTTAATGAGTCTCTTGCTCAAAGTGTTAGTGATATGCTCCAAAAACCCTCAACTACTTTCTCACATCCACATATGTCCCAAACCAAAAGTCAAACTCGGCCCCACCAAAACTTTCTATCCGGCGCCACCGAGTTCAATTGACATAGCCACTGCCAGAAACCCTAGTCTTTTCGGTCTCACTGATAGGATCTCGGTCTCACCGAGATGGGATTGTAATCTCTCTGTTTCCCTTCGTAACGTTTCGGTCAAACCAAGATGAGCGATCGGTCGTCCCACCGAGATTGCAATGCAAACACTCGGTTCCCCTTTCGTAACGTTTCGGTCCAACCGAGATGAGTGAATCGGTCCCACCGAGTTTGCCTGACCAACTCTCTGTTTGACTATTACATAAATCGGTCTCACCGAGTTTGTGTAATCGGTCTCACCGAGATTACGTTATGCCCTAACCCTAACAAAATCGGTCTCACTGAGTTGACATGTCGGTCCCACCGAAAACCCTAACGTTCACATTTTGAACTAAATTGCTCCGACCGAGTTTCATGATTCGGTCCCACCGAGTTTGGTGATTTGTGTGTAACGGTTAGATTTTGTGTGGAGGCTATATATACCCCTCCACCCACTCTTCATTCGTGGAGAGAGCCATCAGAACATGCCTACACTTCCAACATACATTTTCTAAGAGAGAACCACCTACACTTGTGTTGAGGTCAAGATATTCCATTCCAACCACATAAATCTTGATCTCTAGCCTTCCCCAAGTTTCTTTCCACTCAAATCATCTTTCCACCAAATCCAATCCTATGAGAGAGAGTTGAGTGTTGGGGAGACTATCATTTGAAGCACAAGAGCAAGGAGTTCATTATCAACACACCATTTGTTACTTCTTGGAGAGTGGTGTCTCCTAGATTGGCTAGGTGTCACTTGGGAGCCTCCGACAAGATTGTGGAGTTGAACCAAAGAGTTTGTAAGGGCAAGGAGATTGCCTACTTCATGAAGATCTACCCGAGTGAGGCAAGTCCTTCGTGGGCGACGGCCATGGTGGGATAGACAAGGTTGCTTCTTCGTGGACCCTTCGTGGGTGGAGCCCTCCATGGACTCGCGCAACCGTTACCCTTCGTGGGTTGAAGTCTCCATCAACGTGGATGTACGATAGCACCACCTATTGGAACCACGGATAAAAAATCTCCGTGTCAACATTGCGTTTGCTCCCTCAAACTCCTCCCTTTACCTTCATGTGCAATTCTTTTACTTTCCGCTGCTATACTCTTAGAATTGCATGTGTAGGTTGATTGCTTAACTTGTGCAAAGTTGCTAAAATCTGCCAAGAATTAAAATTGGTAAAAGGCTAGATTTTTAATTGGTTAAGTAGTCTAATCACCCCCCTCTAGACATACTTTCGATCCTACAAGTGGTATCAGAGCTTTGGTCTCCATTTGCTTTGATTTCCATAGCTTTTGGTGGTCATAGCCTTGGGTTCACAACCTAGGAGAGTATGGCATCTGGCGAGGGAAATTACCACTGTAGAGGTCCTTACTTTGATGGTACAAATTTTGCTAGTTGGAAGCATAAGATGAAAATGCATATTCTTGGACATAACCCCGCCGTTTGGGCTATTGTGTGTATTGGCTTGCAAGGTGAATTCTTCAATGGGAGAGAACCAAACCGTGAAGCTACCGTGGAAGAGTTGAAGATGCTGCAATACAATGCTCAAGCTTGTGATATTCTCTTCAACGGATTGTGCCCTGAAGAATTCAACAAGATCAGCCGTCTTGAGAATGCAAAGTAAATTTGGGATACTTTGATTGATATGCACGAAGGTACCGACTCCGTCAAGGAATCCAAATTGGATGTGCTTCAAAGTCAACTTGACAAGTTCAAAATGAAGGATGCTGAAGGCGTCACTGAAATGTACTCTAGGCTTGCTCTCATCACAAATGAGATTGCCGGCTTAGGAAGTGAAAAGATGACTGAAAAATTCATCATCAAGAAGATCCTAAGAGCCTTCGATGGAAAATATGATACCGTGTGCACATTGATCCAAATGATGCCCAATTACAAAGATCTCAAGCCAACGGAAGTCATTGGAAGAATTGTTGCTCATGAGATGTCACTCAAGGATAAGGAAGAGCTTCATAACAAGTCAACCGGTGCTTACAAAGCCTCATGTGAAGCTCCTACATCATCAAGTGAGAAACAAACCTTCAATGAAGAATTGAGTCTAATGGTGAAGAACTTCAACAAGTTCTACAAGAATAGAAGCAAGGAAAGAAGTTCCAAGTCAAGGTCCTACAATGACAAAAGATCTTCTAGTCGTGAGCGTAATTGCTACAATTGTGGAAGACCCGGACACTATTCCAATGAGTGTACGACTCCCTACAAAAGAAGAAAAGATTCTCCCAAAAGAAGGAGTAGAAGAGAAGAATCACCATCAAGAGAAAGAAGGAGTAGAGATGATCGTTATGAACGAAGACCCTCTCGAAGAAGCAAGGATTCGGAAAGAAAGGATAAGTCATCAAGGAGCTACACAAAAAGAAGACATCAAGCTCATGTTGGTGAATGGGTATCCGGCTCCGACTCCGACAATCACTCCGAAAGAAGTTATCACTCCGACTCCGAATATACTCAAGATGAAGGTGTTGCCGGACTAGCACTTGTGACAACCAACTCCTATGACATATTTGAATCACCAAATGAAGTAATTGGGAGATGCTTCATGGCCAAAGGTCCAAAGGTAACACACCCCGAGTATGTTGATTTCAATAGTGATGAGGATGATTTGCTAGGAGATGATGATTTAGTTGTTGACAACTCTAGTTATGAAAACTATGATGAGCTTGCTATTAATCATGATAATCAAGATAAAACGAATGATGATGATAAGAAGGAGATTGAGCGTCTAACTAAAGAACTAAACACTCTTAAGTTAGCTCATGAAACTACCTTGGAAGATCATCGAGAACTTTTAAAGACTCGTGAGAAGCTACGCTTTGAAAAGCTCAACCTTGAGCAAGAGCATGAGTTTTTAAATGCAATCAATGATGATCTTCGCAAGAAAAGTTCTTCTTACATTACCAAGCGTTTACTCTTGTCTACCTACATGCCACAAGTTAAATCTAACAACAAGAACAAGAAAGATTCTTCATCTAGTAGTAACAATAATCATGCTAAATCCAATGTTGTTGCTTCTAGTAGTTCTCTTGATTCCACTAATGATTCTCTTAGCCAAGTTACACTTGAGCAAGAAAATAGCTTATTGAAGGGAATTATAGAGAAAGGTGTTTACAAGAGCCTTGCCGGAAGTAAGCAATTAGAAGAAATTGTACACAAGCAAGGAAGGCACCGGAAGAATCAAGGTGTTGGTTTTGAACGAAAGTTCAATGCCAATGGAGTTGAGTGGGAAGAAGATCAATACCCCAAGACGAAGTTTGTTCCTCAACAAGAGAAGTATGATCCTACTTCTTTCCAAGGAACACAAGCTCAAGATGATCTTCCGCCACAAGACCACAAGCAAAAAGGCAAGGACAAGCTTCAAGAGGAAATTGATGCATTTGAAGAAGCACCTAAGGCCTTAGTCAAGTGGGTTCCCAAGACTACATCAAGTTCTACTTCATCAAGTACGACTACAACTCCAAGGATTCCCATCAAGATGGTGTGGATCCCGAAGAAGAAGAACTAGAGAGTTCTTGAGGGTGACTCCGCCAACATACTTCACTCTTATCATTTTGGCAATGACAAGTGCAAACAACTTCCACATCTTGCACTAGTCCAAGGAGTCACAAACCCTCTTGTTGGTAAGACAAGGGACAAGGTAACCTAATGTTTTCATGGACAACATCTTGTGTATACATCACTCTATGTCTATGGATATCCTTGCTTGTTCCTTGTGGGACTAACCCGTGTAGGTATTGAAGGTGCAACTCACTCCAAAGGATTACTCCGAATGATCTACATCAACATTGAGCATCCACATCTTCAACACCTACATGAAGTCATCATCGACAAAACCCAAGGTTAGTTCATCCCTCCTAGGGGGGATATCACATCTAGGGGGAGCTATACTCTAATCAATTGAGATAAAGCAACTCTAATGATGTGAACACAACAATGCTTTATGTAAAAGTGGTAACCCCACTTGTGCTTAAACGATGAGTATGACCTATGATCAAATGTTCTCATTTGACTCCCAAGTCAATATACTCATATATAGATGACCTAGTCCTCGCCAATTGCTTGATAGATGCTAGAGTGTTTGTGCATTCTTTGTCACATATTTCATTTGTCATTTTATTGTATGAGCATGTTGAATGCATATTTTTCTCATTCGAGGACATCCATTTGTTGCTTTGATTGTTTGCCTTTTTCTCTTTTGCCAAATGGATGGACAAGAATGCCTAAGAACTCCCTCTAGCTATCTATGTTTTTCTCGTCTCAAACTCTATTCATGCTACATCACAAAGTTTGATCAAGTCAGATTCGAACCACTCTGTGTGAGGAGCACTCGGAGTCCCCGATTCGTCATAGACTTAAACTTCCAAAACCTCTTTGTGCATTTCGGTCTGACCGATTCATCCTTTTCGGTCCTACCGAGATCACTAAGTTGATCTAGGTTTTCAATCGCGGTGCAACCGATTAGAACATTTCGGTCACACCGAGTTGCAGTAACTGCTTGCAGTTTTGCATCTCGGTGCCACCGAGTTGTTCCACTCGGTCACACCGACAGTGTCAGGTTATATATACCGACGGGTCAAATTTTGGAAAAAAATTCGAAACCATTCGCCCGCGCGTAACTTGCTCTGCCTTCTCGGGTCTCCGGATCTTCCTCTCGCCGCCAGCGACCTCCCGCCACTGGTCTCCGCCGCCGTCGACGGAAATCTGCCCCGCCGTTGCCGCCGTAGAAAGTTCACTGCCGAGATAGGGTATGAACTTGATCTTTGTGCTATTCTTTAACTCCGATTCCTAGCACATTGCTTTGCCATGTTTCTTACCACGTATGAGATCATCCTGTCCAATGAAAACATCCCGTAGATTAGACTTGATTGAAAATTTAGGGTTTGGTTTCTGCCGAACTCATCTCGGACCGACCGAATTGTAGAAGTCAGTCTTACCGATTTGGCTTAGGCCATTGCACATGTGATTTTCGGTCTGACCAAGGATTGCAAATCGGTGTGACCGAGTTCGATTCTCTGTGAAACCCTAGCAGTCTCGGTGCCACCGAACTGTGACCCGGTCTGACCGAGTTCACTAGTTTAGGTTCCAAAAGTTGCTTCGGTATCACCGAGTTTACAAATCGGTAGCTCCGAAATGCTTTCTGTGGAGAACTAAAACTAAGTTTTTGAGTCATCTGTTTTGCAAAACTCCTGTACTTCATGATGCTCATCTTCTCTACCTCATCTATAATCTATTCACAGGGTTGCTGACAGTTTGCCTGCAAGATGTCTAATCAAAGAGATAGTCAGAACAAGTCAGAAGAGCAGGTTCAGTTGAGTGTTGGGGAGACTATCATTTGAAGCACAAGAGCAAGGAGTTCATCATCAACACACCATTTGTTACTTCTTGGAGAGTGGTGTCTCCTAGATTGGCTAGGTGTCACTTGGGAGCCTCCGTCAAGATTGTGGAGTTGAACTAAGGAGTTTGTAAGGGCAAGGAGATCGCCTACTTCGTGAAGATCTACCCGAGTGAGGCAAGTCCTTCGTGGGCGACGGCCATGGTGGGATAGACAAGGTTGCTTCTTCGTGGACCCTTCGTGGGTGGAGCCCTCCGTGGACTCGCACAACCATTACCCTTCGTGGTTTGAAGTCTCCATCAACGTGGATGTACGATAGCAGCACCTATCGGAACCACGGATAAAAAATCTCCGTGTCAACATTGCGTTTGCTCCCTCAAACTCCTCCCTTTACCTTCATGTGCAATTCTTTTACTTTCTGCTGCTATACTCTTAGAATTGCATGTGTAGGTTGATTGCTTGACTTGTGCAAAGTTGCTACAATCTGCCAAGAATTAAAATTGGGAAAAGGCTAGATTTTTAATTGGTCAAGTAGTCTAATCACCCCCCCTCTAGACATACTTTTGATCCTACAAGTACTACACCATGATGAGCACAAAATTGAGCCCCGTTTGTTCGTGCCTAGTACTTGAGTTAATATATCAGGCAATGCACTGGTACGGAGTGATTATCCTTTTACTCTGCATATATAACTTGTCTGAAGTCTAACTAAGCAAAATGTTTGACCAAATCCTTTCTTAAGAAATACAACAGGAAAGATGTACCGCTTGAAAATTTATTGCATGATGCAGGTTATGATATTGTTTCAAATCCTGGATTTTAAATCTCAGAAAATCCAAAAGTGACCGGAAATTCATGAAACTAAGCATGGTCTCATGATATGGCACAAATATTCCTGTGTAATTTTTTTCTTCAATTTGAGACAAGCTGCTTGTGAGAAGTTGCACAAATGAAGAGCCAAGGTATTTTGGAACAAAGACATGTCACGTTAAGGCGAACGCTTTCACTATTCAAACCATGGGCGTTTACGTGCCACCACGAGTCCCGCTTCTCATCGGCTGGTGCCATCCGACCAAGCGTGTGAGCCGACGGGAAGCGTGCGAGCAGACAGCTGCGCGGTGATAACCCACAAGTATAGGGGATCGCAACAGTTTTCGAGGGTAGAGTATTCAACCCAAATTTATTGATTCGACACAAGGGGAGCCAAAGAATATTCTCAAGTATTAGCAGTTGAGTTGTCAATTCAACCACACCTAAAAGACTTAATATCTGCAGCAAGTATTTAGTAGCAAAGTAGTATGGAAGTAACGGTAACAGTGGTAAAAGTAACAGTAGCAGTTTTGTAGTAATCGTGACAGTGGCAACGGAAAAGTAACTAAGCAAAGATCAATATGTGAAAAGCTCATAGGCAATGGATCAGTGATGGATAATTATGTCGGATGCGATTCCTCATGCAATAGTTATAACATAGGGTGACACAGAACTAGCTCCAGTTCATCAATGTAATGTAGGCATGTATTCCCAATATAGTCATACGTGCTTATGGAAAAGAACTTGCATGACATCTTTTGTCCTACCCTCCCGTGGTAGCGGGGTCCTATTGGAAACTAAGGGATATTAAGGCCTCCTTTTAATAGATTACCGGACAAAAGCATTAACACTTAGTGAATACATGAACTCCTCAAAGTACGATCATCACCGGGAGTGGTCCCGATTATTGTCACTTCGGGGTTGCCGGATCATAACACATAGTAGGTGACTATTGACTTGCAAGATAGGATCAAGAACTCACATATATTCATGAAAGCATAATACGTTCAGATCTTAAATCATGGCACTCGGGCCCTAGTGACAAGCATTAAGCATAGCAAAGTCGTACCAACATCAATCTCAGAACATAATGGATACTAGGGATCAAACCCTAACAAAACTAACTCGATTACATGATAAATCTCATCCAACCCATCACCGTCCAGCAAGCCTACGATGTAATTACTCACGCACGGCGGTGAGCATCATGAAATTGGTGATGGAGGATGGTTGATGATGACGATGGTGACAGATTCCCCTCTCCGGAGCCCCGAACGGACTGCAGATCAGCCCTCCCGAGAGAGATTAGGGCTTGGCGGCGGCTCCGTATCATAAAACACGATGAATCCTTCTCTCTTATTTTTTTCTGCCCGAGCTTGAATATATAGAGTTGGAGTTGAGGTCGGTGGAGCCTCAGGGGGCCCACGAGGCAGGGGGTGCACCCCCCACCCTCGTGGACAGGGTGTGGGCCCCCTGGTATTGATTCTTTTGCCAGTATTTTTTATATATTCCAAAAATATTCTCCGTGAAGTTTCAGGTCATTCCGAGAACTTTTATTTCTGCACAAAAATAACGGCAATTCTGCTGAAAACAGTGTCAGTCCGGGTTAGTTCCATTCGAATCATGCAAGTTAGAGTCCAAAACAAGGGCAAAAGTGTTTGGAAAAATAGATACGATGGAGACGTATCAACTCCCCCAAGCTTAAACCTTTGCTTGTCCTCAAGCAATTCAGTTGACAAACTGAAAGTGATAAAGAAAAACTTTTACAAACTCTGTTTGCTCTTGTTGTTGTAAATATGTAAAGCCAGCATTCAGGTTTTCAGCAAAGATTATGAACCAACCATATTCACAATAACACTTAGGTCTCATGTTTAATCATATCAATGGCATAATCAACTAGCGAGCAATAATAATAAATCTCGGATGACAACACTTTCTCAAAACAATTATAATATGATATAACAAGATGGTATCTCGCTAGCCCTTTCTGAGACCGCAAAACATAAATGCAGAGCACCTCTAAAGATCAAGGACTGACTAAACATTGTAATTCATGGTAAAAGAGATCCAGTCATAGTCATACTCAATGTAAACTAATAGTAATGCATGCAAATGACAGAAGTGCTCTCCAACTGGTGCTTTTTAATAAGAGGGTGATGACTCAACATAAAAGTAAATAGATAGGCCCTTCACAGAGGGAAGCAGGGATTTGTAGAGGTGCCAGAGCTCGAGTTTTGAAATAGAGATAAATAATATTTTGAGTGGCATACTTTCATTGTCAACATAACAACCAAGAGATCTCGATATCTTCCATGCTACACACATTATAGGCGGTTCCCAAACAGAATGGTAAAGTTTATACTCCCCCACCACCAACAAGCATCAATCCATGGCTTGCCCGAAACAACGGGTGCCTCCAACTAACAACAGTCCCGGGGGAGTTTTGTTTGCAATTATTTTGATTTGAGCATGGGACTGGGCATCCCGGTGACCGGCCATTTTCTCGTGAGTGAGGAGCGGAGTCCACTCCTCATGAGAATAACCCACCTAGCATGGAAGATACAGACAACCCTAGTTGATACATGAGCTATTCGAGCATACAAAACAGAATTTCATTTGAAGGTTTAGAGTTTGGCACATACAAATTTACTTGGAACGGCAGGTAGATACCGCATATAGGAAGGTATGGTGGACTCATATGGGATAACTTTGGGGTTTATGGAAGTGGATGCACAAGCAGTATTCCCGCTTAGTACAAGTGAAGGCTAGAAAGAGACTGGGAAGCGACTAACTAGAGAGTGACAACGGTCATGAACATGCATTAAAATTAATCAACACTGAGTGCAAGCATGAGTAGGATATAATTCACCACGAACATAAATATCATGGAGGCTATGTTGATTTTGTTTCAAGTACATGTGTGAACATGTGCCAAGTCAAGCCACTCGAATCGTTCAAAGGAGGATACCACCCTATCATACCACATCACAACCATTTTAATAGCATGTAGGCACGCAAGGTAAACCATTATAAACTCCTAGCAAATTAAGCATGGCATGAGCAACTATAATCTCTAATTGTCATTGCAAACATGTTTCATTCATAATAGGCTGAATCAGGAACGATGAACTAATCATATTTACAAAAACAAGATAGGTCGAGTTCAAACCAGCTTCTCTCATCTCAATCAGTCCATCATATATCGTCATTATTGCCTTTCACTTGCACGACCGAACGGTGTGGATAATAATAATAGTGCACGTGCATTGGACTAAGCTGGAATCTGCAAGCATTTTAATACACTAGAGAAGACAAGGTAATATGGGCTCTTTGTTAAATCAACAATAATGCATATAAGAGCCACTTCAACATTTTCATCATGGTCTTCTCCTCTCGACCCCCAAAGAAAGGAAATAAAACTATTTACACGGTGTTGTGGTTTTGTCACGGCAGATGTCCTAAGGAAAGGACTTAGTCGTCGAGCCATCGCGCGGGTTAGCTTAAAGGGGTTAAAGCGGACAAGGGACGCAGAGAGTTTATACTGGTTCGGCCCCTTGCGGTGAAGGTAAAAGCCTAATCTAGTTGTTGTGGAATTGCTAGGGTTTCGATGACCAGGGAGCGAAATACGCTTTGCCCGAGTCTCGAGTTGTCGTCTCTTTTCTTGAACCACTGCCGGGTCGTCCCCTTATATACATGGGTTGACGCCCGTCGGTTTACAGAATCCCGAGGCCGGCTCATAAATGTGTCTGGCTCGGTCTCTTCTTTTTCTATCTTACAACATAAGTTTACATATCAATGTCGGTTTATGTCTACAGGCCTTAAACCGGCCTTGGGCCCTGGGTCTTCATAAATCGTCACCGTCCTTATCTTGATGGGCTTCAGGTACAGTGAACCGTTATGGGGTTAACCCGGCCTCTCCTAGCCGGTTTACACCCGGTAGTAATATACCCAACATTAGGCCCCAGATTGATTTGAACTGGTTCATGTCAATCCTCAATACTTGGAAATTTTCTTCTCCAACATCTTCAAATAATCTTGTAAACCACTGTGACGTCATATTCCAGGATCATGATAGACCGCCATGACGTCATCTGTTATTAAAACTGCGCATAACCCACCTTCATTAATGGGCCTCCGACAATCGAGGCAACAAAGCTGTCACATACCCCATTTTTCGGGCTCCTCGATTCTCGCGCCTGCCTTTTATCCATTCACCTTTATAAATAAGCCGAGGGGTCCCTTTCACTTTTCCCCCTCATGCCTCTTCGCGTCGTCTTCTTCCTCGCGCCGACCGACCTTCAAGCTCTGCCGTCGTTCTTTGCCTCCGCCTCAGCAACGGCCGCTGCATCAACCTGACCGTACCAGAGAAACGCGGCGATCCTCTGCTACTTCCCCAACGCCAGTAAGTTCCTTTTCTCCTCACCCTAGATCCACCATTAGGGTTCGGTGTTCCTCATAGCTTTTCAAAGTTCTTGAAGCTGTTCTTCCTTGTTCCTCTTCAGTAAATACCGATGGCTAGTTAGATCTGATTCTTCCAGTGCCCTTGTAGTTCAGACTTCTTTTTCCTTTGTTTAATAGATCTGCTTTATATCAAACTCATCTGACCTTACTGAACCCTTTGAGCATTTGAAATTAGGTCAGAATATATTTTGATTTTCCACCGCACGGCAGATCTGAGATTACCATGCCAATCTGTGAAACTTGTTTTTCCTTTACTTATACATCTTTAGACTTGTATCTTCAATACCAGATTAGGCGGTTTAATCCCATAGAAAAAATGATGACCCAGTAGATACCATTAGTCCCCTGTTGAACCGCCAATGCATTCATCATTATACTGTCTCCATTGTCAGACTCCGGTTTACAAATAACAAACTCCGGTTTAACAATATGCTTACATTCTTATACTGCTTTATAGTTGTCCACTATGACTCTTAAACCGGCAATAATCATGTTTCAGCTTCTCATTGTAATGGCCAAGCAAGTATATGAATGCAACTGGGTTCCTTCTCGAGTCATCGAAGATCAGTTAAACAAATGCGTTGCAACGGGCGCTTTAGCTAAGAAAGATGTCATCCACTGGAGGGCCCCTGGCCCGGAAAATCCTCCTACACCCAGGGACGGAGAGGTAGTCATGTTTGCTGACCATCTGGGTCGAGGTTTTAGCCCTCCCGGTTCAAAATTCTTTCGAGATGTGCTGGCTAGTTTTCAACTTCACCCTCAGGACATTGGTCCAAATTCCGTAAACAACATCTGCCACTTCCAAGTCTTCTATGAAGCTTATCTGCAAGAGGAACCTACAGTCGAACTGTTTAGGGATTTCTTTCACTTAAACCGCCGCACAGAGTTCACTGATTGACCCAATACTGAATTGGGTGGAATGGCTGTTCAGAAAAGGAAGGAAGTCACCTTCCCTCATCCCAAGCTCCACAGTCACCCCAAAGAGTGGAACCAGACGTGGTTTTAATGCAAGGATAAATCTCCAACTGATGAAAAACCCCTGCCGGGTTACCGCCCTGAATGCCTTAGCAATACGCATCCTTTTCCTCAGAGGTTAACATCAAAGGAAAGGGCCAACTATGCCCCTCAACTATCAAAAATTAGAGCCTTCATGGTGAACGGTTTAATAGGTGTTCACCTTGCTCGTTGTTGGATAAGCTGGAGTATTCTGCCCTTAAGCCGGCGCCCCGGTTTGATGTGTGAGTACACAGGGAGTTTAAAGGATGCTCAACGACACATTGATATTCAACTTACAGACGCGGAAGTTACTGAGGCTGTAAAAAAGATGCTGAATGAACCAGAGGCTGTCTGTGGCCAGAAGGGATTAAGTCCTTTCTGCACTTTCAACAAACCGCCAGCTGTAAGAATCATATAACCTTTTTATGTTAAGTTGCTTCTGTCAAAATATTCTCTGAAAGTTTGACTATTTTCTGAAAGGGTGATGATCTGTTCTGGAATAAGAAACCACAAGACAAACCGGCAAAGCCGCAAGACAAAACGGCCAAGCCACTTCGCCCAAAGACCAAGGTTGTTAAAAAACCTGCCAAGAAAAGGACCACTGCATCCTCCGAGCTAAATGCTGATGATGATGTGGGTAACCCGGAATCAGAGGTAGAACTTGACTCTCTTGGTTCATTTTTCGTACACCTCATTGACAATGATTATTATCAGGACAACGCTAAAGGCAGTCACGCTGATGATGTAGAGGTAATCATTCTTTCCTCCGATTCAGATCCTCTACCAACATCAAAAATCCGTCGAGCAAACCGGAAAGTAAAATTTTCTCACCCCCTTGCTTACTTGGACCCAAACTTTCTTTTGAAGACGCAGCAGCACGAGGCTCGCCGCACAACCCGGCACTGCGGCCAGGTAGTTACCTCCGCCGGTTTACCGAACACTCTGGTTCGGAAACGCCGGTCAGAGGTCTCTTATCCCCTTGACACTTCATGCCCCAAAGCGGGTTGTTTTCGCCAGCCTCTTAACCCGTCTGATTCAAATTATCAGGGTACTTCCCACTCATCTTCTGGCGAGTCGTCGGCCACAAAGCTTCCACCCCTCAAAATAGTTCTTGGGTGAGCTATACACTTGTTTTTATCCTTGATGTGTTATTTTTATATACTGTACTGATCCTCATGTTTATTTTTCTCAGCGCCAAGCCCAGACCTAGCAAGAAGGCTCGGTTGAATAAACCGGCTGATGATAACATGGCTGTTGAACCGAAAAAGACTCTAGATCCTGAAGAGACTGATGCTGACGCCATGCTTAATGACCCACCGCCTCAAGACCATGACTTTTTTGCTGAACAGGTGGAAGTTGACACCACAAGCCGTGCTGACCAGCCAACCAGTCCTGTCTGAACCGATGACAGACCGGTCAGTCCAGTTAAAGATACTGACAAACCACCAACTCCAGTAAAGGCTGCTGATGATAAAGATGATGACATTATGATTACTGGCACTGGCCACACCACCCCTGGCAATCCTGTCGCTTTGTCAAAGCATACTGCCAAGGACGAACTCTCTGCTATCGGCAAAGGCAAATGGAATGCTGATTTATCAAGCTACGCCCATCTCAATGCTCAAGACATTCACTCTGGCTTCTTGAACCGTCTGTATACCAGCCGTGACTATGAAGCTGGTTTGGTAAACTTGATGAAGGAGCGATATGAGGTAACTACATAACTGTTTCTCTCTTACGTCCAATTGCAACTTATCAACTCCAGTAGCCCCCAAGTGACGGTTTATGATACCAATCTGAACCGGGACTTAGTAATAACTTTATGTTTGCAACACTGCATCTTAGTTTCACTTTTGTAGCCCCCAAGGGCCGGTTTAACTTTATAAAGATGAACCGGGACTTTTAAAATATTGCCCGGATCAGAACTTGGAGCAAACATACATTAGCCCCCAAGTGCCGAGAGTAATACTTGTATTATGCTTGGGACTTTGTAGGAATTTCTGAGAACAAGCAAATATGCACTAGCCCCGAAGTATCCAGTGCATAACTTGTTATGTGCTTGGTACTTCAATCATGTAGCATCAACTCATTATACTTCTATCTATTATAGGCTGAGCTGAGCAAAAAGGAAGCTCAAACCGCTGATCTGCAAGAGAACATCAAATCCCAGCAAGCTGAAACCTCCAAGGCAAAGGATGAACTGACTAGCGCTTTAGCCGCTATGGAAAAGCTAAAGGAGGATTTCAACAAAGAGCGTGCGGATTGGAACACGGAAAAATCCGCTTTGCAGAAAAGAGCCAAGGACACAGAAGCAGCTCTTAAACCGGTGGTAGATGAACTGACTGGCGTAGAGCGGCAGATACATGCCATGACTGCTGCTGTGTTCGGTAAGCATCCTTGCTTTATACTTTCAACATATCTTCCCATGTGTTGCCGGTTTACTGACATATGAAATGATGCAGGAACTCGCATTAGTCACCTGGGCTCTGATGTATAGAAGAAGCTGAAGGCCGCCTACACGCTGATAGAGCAATTGTATACCGGAGCGCAACGAATCATCTGCACCGCTTCTCACAATAAGCCGCCCCCGACGTTAATCAAGGATACCTTAGCCAGGCTATCTATGTCGCCTTCCCGGGTAGAAGAGCTAAAGAGATCCGCTGCAAGGGCTGGCGCTTTGACTGCACTAACCCGGGCAAAAGCATGGGTGCCTGATCTTGATCCGGCAGACGTCATTAAAGGCTACCCAAGCTTAAAAGAAGACGGATAAGAATTTTGCACTGATGATCTCTGCACCATAAATCGGGAAGTTCGTCCACTGGCTTGTCAACTTGCTGAAGAAGCTGATCTATCATTTTACCAGGCGAGTTATGACACCAATAACAAATAGGTTGCCGCACCGACTCCTGAGGCTCAAAACCTGATCCCGCCAATCCGTAAGCACACTTATGCCCCTGATATTGAACCGTCCATCCTTATAAGCGATGAAGCTGTGTTCCAAGCGTTAACTGGGATCAACTGGACAACTATTGACTTCCAGCCGCTGGGTAGAGACGAAGAAGATGAACCGGTGCAAGATGATCCGCAGCCGTCAGGTCAAGCCGTTGGCCAATCATAATCCGGAGGCCGGTTTAGTCTTCTACGTGCTGCAACACGTATTTGAGAAAACAATTATCCTTTTGGGCACTGAAACGCCTTGTAATAGGCTAGTTAAAACACTTGGTCTGTTATGCCTTCGTGCATATTTATCTGCAACTGATGCGTGCTAATCCGCCATGCTTAAGATATGATCTTCATAATCCATAGCAATTACTCAAGCTATCCCTGCAGGTAAAAAGCTTAAAGCGCCCGGGCGGTTTACCACCGGGCGGGTCATAATGCCCAAATATATATATACAACCAAGGTTTATAACCAAAGTTAAAAAAAAGATAACCAAATATGGAAATCTGTGATACCTGTGACCTTGAGTTGGCTAACCAACTTTGTAGTGAGGGTAATAACCCTAACCCGGAGTATTAGTAACTCCTGTTATATGATGCGGGTTTACAATAAAACCGTTCTGGGTTGTGATAAACACCGGTTTATTCAATACTGGTGACTTTTAGTCGAAACCAGACCGGGCTGATAGTCTCCGGATTATCACTTGATCATGTACTCACAACTTGGAGTTGACAGCCTAACCGGGTTGATGAACACCGGTTTGAAAACATCACAAATCTTGTCAAAAGAAAGAAAAACTTAGCAAAAGGCAAATAAAAACCGTTGTAGTCGAGGCTTTTCACGGGCTGCCAGGCCCCAAATTTGAGGCTTTTCATGGGCTGCCAGGCCACTGAGTTAAACCATTTTTGCAAAGCCTTTTAAGATGGTCCTCAATCCTTAACCAAACAACATTTTAACTTGACAAGTTCAGGGTCTTATTAGAGTATTGTCAAAGTTCGATGGGTCATACCAGGTTTACCTGGGCGGAGTAACTTACTTAAAGAGGCAGGCTAACCCGGGGTTTTAGGTATATACACCAGGCTTCCAAGCCATGGCTTGATAGCCTATTACAAGTGTAGATTCTTAGTTCATTTCGACAGCAAAGAATCCCCAAGTAACATTTTGAGCTGTGCTCAGTGCGTGCCTATCTTTGAGTTGTTGTTTTACAACACTCTCTTTGGCCCCGGATTGATTTGGCTTTGAGCCAATCAAGAGGTGTGACTATGGTTCGGATATGACCAAGCCCCCAAGCGATGATGTGGCATTGCGCCGATCAAGAGGTGTAGCTATGGTTCAGATACGACCAAGCCCCCAAGTGATGTAATATAAAGCTTTGAGAAGCTGAATCAAGGGGTAAACTGGACGCCGCTTTATAAACAGAAGCTCCATGTAACCACACATGATGTAAGAAAAACAACAGATACCCTGCTTTAGCTGAGGTTCCGGTTTATTATATTGATCATAATATATACATTGTCATAATATGTACATAAGCAGAGCCTATGGCTCAAGTATAGTAGGGCCGAAGATGAGCAATATTCCACAGCCGGTTGGTCTCCTCCTCCGATTTACGTGAGTCTTTGCGCTCTCGAACATCGATTAGGTAGTATGACCCGTTGTGCAGATTCTTGCTGACCACAAAGGGTCCTTCCCAAGGGGGGGATAGCTTGTGCATATCCGTCTGATCCTGGATGAGTCGAAGCACCAAATCGCCTTCTTGAAAGGTTCTGGTTCTAACCCGGCGGCTGTGATAACGACGCAGATCTTGCTGATAAATCACCGAACGGGCTGCTGCCATGTCACGCTCCTCATCTAACAGGTCAAGAGCTTCCTGCCGTGCCTTCTCGTTGTCAGCTTCAACATATGCCGCTACACGAGGTGAGTCATGACGGATGTCACTAGGAAGAACCACTTCCGCTCCATAAACCATGAAGAACGGTGTGTACCCTGTCGATCTGTTGGGTGTGGTATTGATGCTCCATAACACAGAAGGTAACTCCTCAACCCAACAACCCGGCGTCCGTTGCAAAGGAACCATAAGCCGAGGTTCGATGCCTCTCAAGATCTCTTGATTGACCCTCTCCGCTTGACCATTGGACTGGGGGTGAGCCACTAATGATACGTCAAGCCGGATGTGCTCACGTTGACAGAATTCCTTCATGGCACCCTTTGACAGATTGGTATCATTGTCTGTTATAATGTTGTGTGGAAAGCCAAACCGGAAGATCACCTTTTTGATGAATTGAACCGCCGTAGCTGCATCACACTTACTGACTGGCTCTGCCTCCACCCACTTCGTGAACTTATCAACCGCCACCAAAAGTTGGGTCTTCTTGTCCTTGGATCTCTTGAAGGGCCCAACCATATCCAGCCCCCAAGTTGCAAATGGCCAAGTGATTGGAATCATCCTCAATTATTGAGCCGGTACATGAGCACGTCGTGAGAATTTTTGACATCCATCACACCTTTTGACCAAGTCTTCGGCATCAGCATGGGCTGTTAACCAATAAAAACCGTGAGGAAACGCCTTGGCCACCAGAGACTTTGAACTGGCGTGGTGACCACAATCTCCTTCGTGGATATCACGCAAAATTTCACGGCCTTCTTCAGGAGACACACAGTGTTGAAACGCCCCTGTCACACTGCAATGATGTAACTCGCCATTGATAGTAGTCATGGACTTGGACCACCAGATTATTTGCCTGGCCAAAGTTTCATCCTCTGGTAACTCACCCCGGTTCATATACGCCAAATATGGAACCGTCCAATCCGGAATAACATGAAGAGCCGCCACCAACCGAGCTTCCGGATCAGGAATAGCCAAATCCTCTTCACCAGGGAGCTTGACGGACGGATTATGCAACACATCCAGGACGACATTAGGTGGAACCGGTTTACGTTGGGAACCCAAGCGGCTTAAAGCGTCTGCCGCTTCGTTCTTCCGCCGGTCCACATGATCCACCTGATAACCTTTGAAGTGACCTGCAACCATATCCACCTCACGACGATATGCCGCCATGAGTGGGTCCTTGGAGTCCCAAGTGCCGGAACTTGCTGAGCCACTAGGTCCGAGTCACCGAAGCACTTAACTCGGCTTAGGTTCATCTCCTTAGCCATCCGAAGACCATGGAGTAAGGCCTCATATTCAGCTGCATTGTTAGTGCAAGGGAACATTAAACGGAGAACATAACAAAACTTATCACCTCGTGGGGAAGTTAATACGACTCCAGCCCCCGAGCCCTCCAATTGCCTGGACCCATCAAAATGAATAGTCCAATAAGTATGATCCGGCTTCTCTTCGGCGCTTGTAGCTCTATCCAATCATTGATGAAATCCACAAGTGCCTGAGATTTGATCGCCATATGGGGTATGTATTTCAACCCGTGAGGCCCGAGCTCGATAGCCAACTTAGCAATCCGGCCAGTTGCTTCCCTGTTCTGGATTATATCCCCCAAAGGAGCAGAGCTGACCACCATGATGGGATGGCCCTGGAAATATTGCTTAAGCTTCCGGCTTGCCATGAAAATTCCATACACCAACTTCTGCCAATGCGGGTACCTTTGCTTGGACTCAATAAGTACCTCACTGATATAATAAACCGACCGTTGAACCGGATATTCCTTTCTGGCCTCCTTGCGCTCCACCACAATAGCCACGCTAACAGCCCGGGCATTAGCTGCCACATATAGCAACAATGGCTCTTTCTCAACCGGAGCAGCGAGAACCGACAGATTAGCCAACTGCCGCTTTAAGTCCTCAAATGCTCCATTAGCAGCGTTACTCCAGACGAAGTTATCCGTTTTCTTCAGCATCTGATACAAAGGGATGGCCTTCTCGCCAAGGCGACTGAGAAACCGGCTCAACGCGGCAATCCGGCCTGCCAGGTGTTGAACATCATTGATACACTTCGGTTTGGCCAAACAAGTGATGGCTTTGATCTTTTCCGGAATAGCTTCAATGCCCCTGTTAGACACCAAAAATCCCAAGAGCTTGCCTGCCGGTACACCAAAAACACACTTGGCTGGGTTAAGCATCATTTTATAAACCCGCAGGTTATCAAAGGTCTCTTTCAAGTCATCTATCAATGTCTCCTTCTGTCTAGATTTTACCACAATATCATCCACATAAGCATGAACATTGCAGCCGGTCTGATCATGAAGACAATTCTGCACACACCACAGATAAGTAGCCTGGGCACTCTTGAGCCCAAAGGGCATAGACACATAATAGAAGGCTCCAAAAGGAGTTATGAAGGCTGTCTTCTCCTGGTCCTTAACTGCCATTTTGATCTGATGATTACCAGAATATGCATCCAGAAAGCTCAAACGCTCGCAACCCGCTGTAGCATCAATGATTTGATCAATACGCGGGAGAGCAAAAGGATCTGTTGGGCAAGCCTTGTTGAGATCTGTATAGTCCACACACATACGCCAGGTGCCATTCTTCTTAAGCACTAGCACCGGATTAGCCAGCCACTCAGGATGAAACACTTCGACGATAAACCCAGCCGCCAAGAGCCTGGCAACTTCTTCTCCAATAGCCTTGCATCTTTCTTCATTGAACCGGCGGAGAAATTGCTTGACCGGTTTATACTTGGGATCAACATTGAGAGTGTGCTCAGCGAGTTCTCTCGGTACACCTGGCATGTCAGAAGGCTTCCACGCAAAGATGTCCCGATTCTCACCGATGAACTCGATGAGCGTGCTTTCCTATTTTGGATCCAAGTTAGCGTTGATGTTAAACTACTTGGATGAATCGCCAGGAACGAAATCAACAAGCTTAGTCTCATCAGCCGATTTAAACTTCAAAGCCGGTTCATGCTCTGTAGTCGGCTTTTTTAAAGAAGTCATATCCACCGGATCAACATTGTCCTTGTAGAACTTCAAGTCTTCCGTTGCACAAACCGACTCAGCATATGCCGCATCACCTTATTCACACTCCAAAGCGATCTTGCGGCTCCCATGCACTGTTATAGTTCCCTTGTGACCCGGCATCTTGAGCTGCAGATAGACATAACAAGGCCGTGCCATAAAATTAGCATAAGCTGGCCGTCCAAACAGGGCATGATACGGGCTTTTGATTTTCACCACTTCAAAGGTCAAGGTTTCTGATCTTGAGGCATGCTCATCTCCAAAAGCCACCTCCAGAGCTATTTTACCAACAGGGTATGCCGATTTACCGGGCACCACACCATGGAACACAGTATTGGACGGTTTAAGATTTTTATCTGTTAACCCCATGCGACGGAAAGTTTCATAATAAAGGATATTGATACTACTCCCTCCATCCATGAGTACCTTAGTGAACTTATAACCTCCCACCTGAGGCGCCACCACCAATGCCAGATGGCCCGGATTGTCAACCCGGGGTGGATGATCTTCTCTACTCCACACGATCGGCTGCTCAGACCAGCGCAAGTAACGGGGCACCGCCGGTTCAACGGAGTTCACTGCCCTCTTATGAAGCTTCTGATCGCGTTTGCACAAGCTAGTGGTGAAGAAATGATACTGCCCACTATTCAACTGCTTTGGGTTGCTCTGATAACCCGACTGCTGCTGTTGCTGCTGATTGCCCTGGTGATTATAACCACCTTGGTTGCCCTGATTGCCTTGATTGTTATGTCCACCCTGATTACCGTGGAAGCCTGAACCGGAATTGCTTCCACCATAACCCGGCCCATGAGATCTAGGGTCTGAACCGCCACCCGGTCCATGATCATACCGAAAGAGATCAGAATTTTTGAACTCCCGCATGATATAACAATCCTTCCAGAGGTGCGTGGATGGTGTCTCCTTTGTTCCGTGTTTTGGGCAAGGCTGGTTCAATAGATAAGACAGGCGGTCCGGGTTAGGATTTGGCCCTCCACCACACTGGGGCGGTTTACCCTTACGCCGCTGACCCTTGTCCTATGCGTTGGTATTAGCCACAAAATCCAGGCTGGCATCCGCTTTACGTTTACCATTATTTCCATGACCCGCCGGGTTATGCTGCCCCTTGGTATTGCCGCTCTTCTTTCCCTTCCCTGTCTTGTCATCGTCAGACTCGGGATCCTTGGTACTATCAGAGTCGGCATACTTCACCAGAGCAGCCATGAGAGTCCCCATGTCATTGCAGTGACGCTTGAGCCGTCCCAACTTCAACTTCAGTGGCGTAAACCGGCAATTGCCTTCCAACGCCAAAACTACTGTATCAACATTGATGCGGTCTGATGAATGCAAGATTTGGGAAACCCGACGCGCCCAATGGGTTGTTGATTCTCCTTCCTCCTGTACACAAGCAGCCAAGTCCACAATCGACATAGGCTGCTTGCACGTGTCTTTGAAATTTTGAATAAACCGGGCTCTCAGCTCGGCCCATGACCCAATGGAGTTAGCTGGCAAGTTTTTCAACAAAGTGCGAGCCGTTCCTTCCAACATCATGGTAAAGTATTTAGCACACGCCGCATCGTCCACATCCAACATCTCCATTGCCATCTCATAGCTTTCGACCCATGTCTCGGGGGATAAATTGGTGGTGTAATTCGGCACCTTGCGCGGGCCTTTGAAATCCTTGGGCAGGCGCACATTGCGCAGTGCTGGGACAAGACACGGTACTCCCAAAGAGCTGGAAGTAACTCATGGTTCCGCCTATGTGGTTGGACGGACCGGAGTAAGTTGACGAGCCTCGTGTTGTGCTGCTAACTCGGCCTCTCGACGAGCTCGAGCGCGATCCACCACATCCTGAGCATCACCTCCACCACCCGCCGGGTTATGGCCATGGGGCGGATCACAGTTTCGCGCATTGCTTGACACGGCCGGTTCATCCATATGCCTGCTGTAACTCCGGCTTGGGCGGGGAGTAGAATGGATCCTTTCGCGACTATATGAATAAGCCTCCTGCTGAACCAGAGCTGTCTGAAGAAGCTCCCTAACCCGTCGCGTCTCGACTGCCACCGGAGACTCGCCTTCGATCGGGATGGCCGCCAGCTGTGAAGCGGCAACAACAATGTTGTCCATTGGGTTAGAGTAATGACCCGGTGGTGTCGGGACATGCTGTGTTACGATGTTGTTCCGATGAGGCGGATCCACCAAACGTGGCTGAACCGGCGCCCCCGCTCCAGGTGCCTCCTCCCGGTTTACCATCGGCGGATTACTGGTCCCTGCTCCCGGGGTATTAAAGAGGTCCCTAGCTTCATAAACCGGCGGTAGACGAGATCGGTACCTCCTTTTCAGGACATCGTTCGACGCACTCTGATCCAGCATAAGCCGGTAAGCCTGTGCATCCAATGCGGCCCATTCCGCAGCCATCCTGGTATCCTCAGCAGCCAAGTCGGCTTTGGCCTGGGTGATCTGATCCTTCACCTTCACGATTTCCGCATTATGTGCATCTTGATCCGCTGGATTAACCTCCGCCATCAGCGTTGCCAAAGCATCGAATAAGTCAGATAACACATGAGCCGGCGGTCGCACAGGGCCTCCTGCCCCGGCCGCTGTCGCTGCTGTTGATCCGGAAATCATCGCCGCTGCGGTCGAAGAGTGGAGCGCTGGTTGTGTACCGGCTATGAAGATTGCAACCCGGTTTGGCAGATCAAAGGGGTCCGGAATACTGTCGCCATCGGAACATCCCCCAATCCGGCCATCTTGCAGCTGATACAACGACTCGGTCTCTTCGGTCGATGACTCGTCGCCGGAATAAACGACGGTTACACCACCAGATTCTGATCTATCCTCAGATTCCCCTCCGTGGATGACTCCCACGAAGGCACGCTTCATGACAGGCATAACCCGGGCAGATCTCGCACGCTGAGCCGTTTCGACGAGGTCGGTGCAGATGTACGGCTCAGGGCCCGGTTCACCAATCTTGCCAATGAAAACGTGTATGCCACCGAAGGGGACCCGGTACCCGTACTCGATTGAGCCGGCCTCGGGGCCCCAGCCTGCATCCTCGATGTAGAGCTTACCGTGACGACTCTTGGTCATCCGGCCCACAGCGTAGCCCTTGAGTCCTTCGAAGCTGCCCTCTAAGAACTCGAAACCATCGTGCGATAGCCCCACGGTGGGTGCCAACTGTCGTGGTTTTGTCACGACAGATGTCCTAAGGAAAGGACTTAGTCGTGGAGCCATCGCGCGGGTTAGCTTAAAGGGGTTAAAGCGGACAAGGGACGCAGAGAGTTTATACTAGTTCGGCCCCTTGCGGTGAAGGTAAAAGCCTAATCCAGTTGTTATGGAATTGCTAGGGTTTCGATGACCAGGGAGCGAAATACACTTTGCCTGAGTCTCAAGTTGTCGTCTCTTTTCTTGAACCGCCGCCGGGTCGTCACCTTATATACACGGGTTGACGCCCGTTGGTTTACAGAATCCCGAGGCCGGCTCATAAACGTGTTCGGCTTGGTCTCTGCTTTTTCTATCTTACAACATAAGTTTACATATCAATGTCGGTTTATGTCTACAGGCCTTAAACCGGCCTTGGGCCCTAGGTCTTCATAAATCGTCACCGTCCTTATCTTCATGGGCTTCAGGTACAGTGAACCGTTATGGGGTTAACCCGGCCTCTCCTGGCCGGTTTACACCCGGTAGTAATATCCCCAACACACGGGAAAGCTCCCAACAACCAAAAGAAGAACAAGAAATCTTTTTAGGTTTTCTTTTAATTACTACTACTACAGGCATGGAAAGTAAGCTAGCTAAAAGCTACAACTAATTTTTTTGGTTTTTTCTTAAGGTTTTTCAAACACACAAGAAGAAGGCTTAAAATAGAAAATAAACTAACATGAATATTACAATGAAAAAGTATGAGCACCGATAACTAGAATGAGTGTGTGGACATGAATGTAATATCGGTGAGAAATACGTACTCCCCCAAGCCTAGGCTTTTGGCCTAAGTTGGTCTATGGCCACGGCTGGCCTGGCGGATATCCGAAGTTGTAACTGGGGTCGTACTGAGATGCAGCGGCTATTGCCTGACGAGCTGCAGCTTGGAGGCGAGCTGCCTCCGTCCTCCTCTCATACTCGTTCGCCTCCTCCTTGGTTATATATATCTCCCTTTTTCCTAAAAGTCAAAGAAAGCAGGAGCAGGGAGAGCAACATGGACAGTGCGACGTCTGTCAAAGATTAGTCGGTATTGGAGGAACTGCTCATTCCTCTCAACAAACTGATGACGAACCATAGCATTATAATCTAGATAAGTAGGAGGCAAGCTAATATCATTTGCATGTATGGGTACATCAAGATAATTAGCTACACGAGTTGCATAAATTCCGCCAAACAAATCTCCACTTAAACCGTTAAGATGCAACCTTCATGCAACAATAGCCCCCAAGTTATATTGTTTATCACCTAATACCGCACTTTTGAGGACACAAAGATCTGGAACGCACATGTGACAAGCCTCATCTTTACCGCTAATGCATCTACCTATGAAGAGAGCAAAATAATGTATGGAAGGAAAATGAATGCTCCCTATGGTAGCTTGTGTGATTTCTCTAGATTCCCCCACAGTGATACTAGCAAGAAAATCTTTATATCCAGATTTGCGAGGTTCGCTAACATTACCCCACTGCGGGAGTTTACAAGCAGCAGTAAAATCCTCTAGGTCCATGGTATATGATTTATCATATAGATCAAATAAAACAGTGTGAGAATTGCGCGAGGATGTAAATTTAAACCTTCTCACAAAGGAATCAGTTAGGTAGTGGTATTGAGGGCACTTATCTGACACGAAGCCCTCAAGATCAGCATTACGCACATACGTGTCAAATTCTTCCTTGATACCTGCTTGGACCATAAACTCCTCTGACGGCCATTCGCAAGGCCGCACTTGAGCTTCCCTTGGTAGTTCATTGTCCGGCTCACGTATCGCGAGCCTAGGTGCTTGCTTTCTTGAGGAACCATCTTGGTACATTTTCCTAAACATATTTCTTCCTCTGAAAATTTCTGAAATTTTTAGTAACCCAAAAGAAAAGTGAACAAAACTCAACAAAATTGATAGCAACTACTCCCACAAGTGCCTAGAGGCTATATCATGCATTAGAACTACTTGGAACCAAATAAATTTGACATGCTAGCTCAAGAACAGGGTCACCTAAGCAACAAAAAATTGCAATAAATAAAGCACTAGAACAAAAACTAATTGGAACATTGGAGGAGTCACATACCGAAGAACAATCCCCCAAAGCAGTTTTGTGAATGGAGCTTTGAGCAAGGAGATCGAAAATCGCAGATGAGTTAGAACACGGGTTTGAGCTATGGGAGGATTTTTTCTGGAGGAAGAAGAAGTGTGTGGGTGCTGGAATAAGTGGAGAGGGGCCACATGGGGCCCACGAGGCAGGGGGCGCGCCCTGTGCCCTCGTGGCCAAGTGGTGGCCCCCTCTGCTGTGTTCTCAGTGCCAAGTATTCTTAAATATTCTACAAAAAGTCATATTTCATTTTCGGGACATTCGGAGAACTTTTATTTTCGGGGTATTTTTTTATTGCAAGGATAATTCAGAAAACAGACAGAAAATACCATTTTTGCTTGATTTAATCTAAATAACAGAAAGTAAAAGGAGGGTACAGAGAGTTGTGCTTTCTAACTTCATCCATCTCATGCTCATCAAAAGTAATCCACTAACAAGGTTGATCAAGTCTTGTTAACAAACTCTTTCCGAATCGCATGAAACCGGAGAATTTTCAAATAACACTAGTTACCTCAACGGGGATATGCACGTCCCCAATAATAAGAATATCATATTCTTTCTTGACAGTAGGAAGAGGAAATTCAAAACCTCCAATAGTAATAGTTGGGATTTTTCCAATAGAATTGATACTGTGGACCTGAGGTTGTTTCCTCGGAAAGTGTACCGTATGCTCATTACCATTAACATGAAAAGTGACATTGCCTTTGTTGCAATCAATAACAGCCCCTGCAGTATTCAAAAAGGGTCTACCAAGGATAATCGACATACTATACTCCTCGGGAATATCAAGAATAACAAAGTCCGTTAAAATAGTAACGTTTGCAACCACAACAGGCACATCCTCACAAATACCGACAGGTATAGCAGTTAATTTATCGGCCATTTGCAAAGATATATCAGTAGGTGTCAACTTATTCAAATCAAGTCTATGATATAAAGAGAGAGGTATGACACTAACACCGGCTCCAAGATCACATAAAGCAGTTTAAACATAGTTTCTTTTAATGGAGCATGGTATAGTTGGTACTCCTGGATCTCCAAGTTTCTTTGGTATTCCACCCTTAAAAGTATAATTAGCAAGCATGGTGGAAATTTTAGCTTCCGGTATCTTTCTTTTATTTGTAACAATATCTTTCATATACTTACCAAAAGGATTCATTTTAAGCATATCAGTCAAACGCATACGCAAAAAGATAGGTCTAATCATTTCAGCAAAGCGGTCAAAATCCTCATCATCCTTTTTCTTGGAGGTTTAGGAGGAAAGGGCATGGGTTTCTGAACCCATGGCTCTCTTTCTTTACCGTGCTTCCTAGCAACGAAGTCTCTCCTATCATAACATTGATTCTTTTATTGTGGGTTATCAAGATCAACAACAGGTTCAATCTCTATATCATTGTTATTGCTAGGTTGAGCATCAACATGAACATCATCATTAACATTATCACTTGGTTCATGTTCAATACTAGATTGTGTTTCAGCATCACAAATAGAAATATCATTCGGATTCTCAGGTGTGTCAACAACAGGTGCACTAGAAGCATGCAAAGTCCTATCATTTTCCTTTTTCTTCCTCTTAGAAGGACTAGGTGCATCAACATTAGTTCTCTGAGAATCTTGCTCAATTCTCTTAGGGTGGCCCTCGGGATACAAAGTTTCCTGAGTCATTTTACACCCTCTAGTCATAACTCTAACACCATTATCATTTTTCTTATTATTTAATTCATTGAGCAAATTATTCTGAGCTTTAAGCACTTGTTCTACTTGAGTGGTAACCATAGAAGCATGTTTACTAATAAGTTTAAGTTCACCTTTAACTCTAGACATATAAACACTCAAGTGTTAAATCATATCAACATTATGTTTCAATTGTCTACCAACATAAGCATTGAAGTTTTCTTGTTTAACAATAAAATCATCAAACTCATCCAAGCATTGGCAAGCAAACTTAGTAGATGGGATTTCACCCTTATCAAATCTATAGAGAGAATTTACCTTTACTACCTGTGTTGAGTTATCAAGACCATATATTTCTCCAATAGGCGGTAAATTCTTAACATCTTCAGCTTTAATACCCTTTTCTTTCATAGATTTCTTTGCCTCTTGCATATCTTCAGGACTGAGAAATAGAATACCCCTTTTCTTCGGAGTTGGCTTAGGAGTTGGTTCAGGAAGTGTCCAATCATTTTCATTGTTCAACATATTATTCAATAGCAATTCAGCTTGATCAACAGTTCTTTCCCTGAAAACACAACCATCACAACTATCCAGGTGGTCTCTGGAAGCATCGGTTAGTCCATTATAAAAGATATCAAGTATTTCATTTTTCTTGAGAGGATGATCAGGCAAAGCATTAAGTAATCGGAGAAGCCTCCCCCAAGCTTGTGGGAGACTCTCTTCTTCAATTTGCACAAAATTATATATTTCCCTTAAGGCAGCTTGTTTCTTATGAGCGGGGAAATATTTAGTAGAGAAGTAATAAACCATATCCTGGGGACTACACACACAACCAGGAGTAAGAGAATTAAACCATGTTTTAGCATCACCATTTAATGAGAACGGAAATAACTTAAGGATATAGTAGTAACGAATTTTTTCCTCATGAGTGAATAGGGTGGCTATATCATTTAATTTAGTAAGATGTGCCACAACAGTTTCAGATTCACAGCAATAAAAAGGATCAGATTCAACCAAAGTAATTATCTCAGGATCGACAGAGAAGTCATAATCCTTATCGGAAATACAGATAGGTGAAGTAGCAAAAGCAGGGTCATATTTCATTCTAGCATTCAGAGATTTTTCTTTTAGTTTGGCTAACAGTTTCTTAAGATCATATCTATCCTTGCAAGCAAAAAAGTCTCTACAGTTTCTTCATCCATAACATAACCCTCAGGAACATCAGGTAATTCAAATCTAGGTGGAGAATCTTCATCATCACTTTCATCAATATTATCAGTTTCAATAATTTCATTCTCTCTAGCCCTCGCAAGTTGTTCATCAAGAAATTCACCTAATGGCACAGTAGTATCAAGCATAGAAGTAATTTCATCATAAGTATCATGCATAGCAGAAGTGGCATCATGAATAACATGCAACCTATCAGAATCAATAGCAGGTGTCACAAATTTACTCATAACAGAAGGTGAATCAAGTGCAGAGCTAGATGGCAGTTCCTTACCTCCCCTCGTAGTTGAGGGATAAATCTTGGTTTTTTCGTCTTTCAAGTTCCTCATAGTGATCAGCAGATATAAATCCCAAGTGGCTCAAAGAATAGAGCTATGCTCCCCGGCAACGGTGCCAGAAAATAGTCTTGATACCCACAAGTATAGGGGATCGCAACAGTTTTCGAGGGTAGAGTATTAAACCCAAATTTATTGATTTGACACAAGGGGAGCCAAAGAATATTCTCAAGTATTAGCAGTTGAGTTGTAAATTCAACCACACCTGAAAGACTTCATATCTGCAGCAAAGTAGTTTGTAGAAAAGAACTTGCCTGACATCTTTTGTCCTACCCAACCATGGCAGCGGGGTCCTATTGGAAACTAAGGGATATTAAGGCCTCCTTTTAATAGAGTACCGGACCAAAGCATTAACACATAGTGAATACATGAACTCCTCAAACTATGGTCATCACCGGGAGTGGTCCCGATTATTGTCACTTCGGGGTTGCCGGATCATAACACGTAGTAGGTGACTATAGACTTGCAAGATAGGATCAAGAACTCACATATATTCATGAAAACATAATAGGTTCAGATCTGAAATCATGGCACTCGGGCCCTAGTGATAAGCATTAAGCATAGCAAAGTCATAGCAACATCAATCTCAGAACATAGTGGATACTAGGGATCAAACCCTAACAATACTAACTCGATTACATGATAAATCTCATCCAACCCATCACCGTCTAGCAAGCCTACGATGGAATTACTCACGCACGGCGGTGAGCATCATGAAATTGGTTATGGAGGATGGTTGATGATGACGATGGCGACGGATTCCCCTCTCCGGAGCCCCGAACGGACTGCAGATCAGCCCTCCCGAGAGAGATTAGGGCTTGGCGGCGGCTCCGTATCGTAAAATGCGATGAATCCTTCTCTCTGATTTTTCTCTCCCCGAGCATGAATATATAGAGTTGGAGTTGAGGTCGGTGGAGCCTCAGGGGCCCACGAGGCAGGGGGCGCGGGTGCGCCCCCCACCCTCGTGGATAGGGTGTGGGCCCCCTGGTATTGATTCTTTCGCCAGTATTTTTTATATATTCCAAAAAATATTCTCCGTTAAGTTTCATGTCATTCCGAGAACATTTATTTCTGCACAAAAATTACACCATGGCAATTCTACTAAAAACAGCGTCAGTCCTGGTTAGTTCCATTCAAATCATGCAAGTTAGAGTCCAAAACAAGGGCAAAAGTGTTTGGAAAAATAGATACGATGGAGACGTATCAGCCGGCTGACTGGGAGCCGTGTGAGCAGACCGCTGCGCCGGCTGACCAGGAGGCGTGCGAGCAGACCGTTGTGCAGGCTCACCGGGAGGCGAGCCCTTTGACCAGGCTCTGCCGCCCACCTTCGTCCCAACTGCCCCCACTTTTAATGGCGCCGTCGCCGCAGTTTAAAATCAACCCCGCACTACCCGGTATCGCTACAATCTTCTCTCTTTCTCTCCGATTCTCCTGTCGTCTACCTCCAACTAGCCTGACCTAACCGTACGCCATGCCGCATAACGATGGTCTGCCCTTAGTCTTCCAGTTTCCTGAGGAAGACACCTAGCCGGAGTCTCAAGAACATAAGGCGCTTTGGGACGAGCTTGAACCGGCCTTGCGGGAAGACGCCACGCCTTTCCCCGCTCCCGTTCCGGCTCCCGTCGCCCCGACTGTGCCAGTGCCCATCCCCATTGCATTGATGGGCTGGGAGCCGCACATTGTCGCCGAGCTTGATGCCACGGGGTTCCACGATGTCCCTGTCGACTTTCACGCGCCCGTGCACCTACCAGCGCATGCGCCTGCGCGTGGACTGATGCGTGCACCTGTGCCGGTGCCCGTGCACACGAATGTCTCTGCTGCACCGTTGCTAGCACCTGTCCCCGCGCTGGTGCCAGTGCCCCCCTCAGCGGCATGGATGGCCGCTGTTGACCGCTTCCTTGCACCAACGCCAGTCGCCTCCTCCCGCCAGTTCACTCGCTCCTGGAGGCCGAAGTCTAGAAATTTTGGCCTTCCTTGAAGCTAGGGCCAACGTCCAGGAGTACGCCAACAACGGCGCAAGACGCCGCCGTCGCCGTCGGTCAGTGGCCCAACGACGCACAGAGCACGGCAGAGGAGCCGCTTCCCACCGCAAGGCGCCCCCGCCGCCGCAGCGTAATCTAAATTTGCCATAAAAAACGTTCGGATTGCCATGCTTAAAATCTGAACGTTTATCATTTCCGTTTATTTTAGATCGATCGTCGTATGAATGTAAAGTCGGAGTCAGACTGAATGAAATCTATGGTTGATCGATTGAATGTTCTGCTAGAGCCGTATCAAATTAAATATAAAACGTCATCAAGCCACATGTATTCCTTCTCATCCAAAGACCTAGACTGCTTCAATGTCGAGTGCTCAACACGTTTATTGTGCAGTTAATTTCATGCCAAAATAGTTCTAATCACATAATTACACACAAATTATATCCTACCTAATATCCGCATGCACTTAATATACTTCCAAATTAACGTGCATTGCACGTACACATTGACTAGTACTACTAGTACGTGAAACTGGTGCCGTAACTTGTGAACGCGTCTAGATATGGTCAACGGCAACATCGCCCGCGAGTTCTTCGTGTTTGCCCGTGTGTCTAAATGTAGAAGGGGAGGAGAGAGAGAGCAGACATGGAACCCACCAGTAAGTGAAGGCGAATAGTATGTGCTAAGGAGCTGGTCCCGCTAATGTACTAAAAATAATATTACTTGTTATCCATTAAATAGGTTGTGGTAATATAAAAACATTATATCCAGAAAGGGGGGTACAACAAACATTGTTGTACTATGTTGCCTATTGATGTGCGGCTTGAAGGCCCTAGTCGCATGTTCGATCCTCGTAATTTTTATTTTTAATTTATATATGGGTCCAAATTTGTTTCATGACGGGTGGGCCCCTCGGTGTGTAGTTTGTAGCACTTTAATTTGTGGGTCGAAATTTGTTCCATTACAGGTGGACTATCAGTGTGTAGTTTTGTAGCTTATTTGTAATAATTAAAGAGAACAATAGAGTTTTTTGCAAAAATACCATGGTGCGACGTTGAAGGCGAGAAAGGACGTGCGAGAGTGCGATGACCGAGCCAGAGGGAAATCAATTGGGGGAGGTGCGGGGGTTGCAATGGTGTTTGGAGTAGTTGTGGGCCGAATGCTACAAAAATATAATCTAAACCCACCGGAATAAATGCCTTCACAAATTAATCCAAGGTTGGAGTCCCCCTCGCAATGTAAATAGCTCCGGCTTCGCGAGGGATGGAGAGGTAGCTTCAATGTGTGGAAGATACGCGTGAGAAAGTGAGGTCAATCGAGACACAGATAGATAGAGAGACAAAGTGAGTGTCGTCCCACATTCGTTGAAAAGATATATATGCTCTGGAGAGATATTGTCCGATTAAGCTTTTGGGAAGGGTGAGGGCTGTAAGATAGAGCTTGAGAGATGATCCAGTCACAGACATGTAGATATATTTTGTGCGTGGGAGGAAGCAATGTCAATCGATTACATATATAAAGGGAGAGAGATTGAGCGAGTGTGGGTCGTCGTCGGATCGAAAGAATGAGACGGGTTGGAGAGAGTGACCTAGATAGACAATGTGCGTGAGAGAGTATACAATATGAATATGTCGAATTGGGCTCAAACATGGAGATATATCGTTTTTGTCCGAGAAAGAGCAAGGTCAATCGAGACATATAGAGAGAGAGACACACACAAAGAGAGAGAGAGAGAGAGAGAGAGATTGAGCGAGCATGGCCCGCCATGAGGTCGAAAGAGTGGGGGCGGCTTGGATGAACTGACCTAGATAGACAATCCGCGTGAGAGAGTATAGAGTGTGTCAAATGAGGCCCAAACACGGAGACATATCATTTGTGTGTGAAACAAAGCGAGGTCAACCGAGACTCAGATAAAGAGCGTGAGATTGAGCGAGTGTGGCCTGCCGTGTGGAAGAAAGAGTGAGACAGTCTCGAGGGAGTGACCTAGATAGACAATGTGAGTGCGTGCGCACAAGAGGGGGGCTAGATAGGCAATGCATGTATCTAGCGAGAGATGGTGGGAGGGAGGGAGGGAGAGAGAGAAAGAGAGAGAGCTCGGCATGGGGTGCAATGGCGGGTGTGTGAGGTAGATACATTTGGTAACAGAGTGGAAAAAGGGGGTTGTGTAGTTTAGATAGTTAGAGATCGAAACATGCAGAGAAAGAATGAACGTGTGTTGGAAACCGATAGCTTCCTAAGGTAGTTAGGAGAGGAAGCTTGATCGATATAGGAAGTATGTAGTGTGTGTGCCGAGGGGGGGGGGGCTAAAAACAAAATTTGAATGTAGATAGTACGAGACTTAATATCGACGTTTCAATTTAGTGTACATTGTAAGATTTGAATTGAGGACCATGCATATGGGTAATTATTTCGAATTCGTGCCATACTTGGTTTGGAAAAGTTGACATTGACTCGATTGTTGTGCTATTTTGTAGGTCATATGTTTGAATCCATCCAAAGTTTTCTCACTACCATGGTGTTCATCATATACATATGGATTTGTATCAAAAAAGTAGTGCGGATACCGTGAAATGCGAAATCCACGTTAGAATTGGAGATTGCTATGTGACACACACTCTAATTCAAATAACACCTCATTACTTAATTTATAGTATCTTGTTTCAAATGACTAATTATTTGCAAGGAAAACACAGGCATGGTAATACATACAAATTCGTTTGCGAATGAAAGAAGATTCGTTTGCATTCTCAAATGTATGCGCACCAAGCAGACCAGGGTCGTGTCATTGTGGTCGCGTGTGTCGTACGGACACTAGCACCCAGCCACCCCCCCCCCAAAGAACGACGACAAAATAAGTTTGCGCTTCCACATTTCGGATTGAAATATCTGGCGGCCCCAATTCCAGCCCTGCAAAATCTCCTTTCTCCATCCTCCCCTTCCACGCCCAGAGTGCTCAAATCCCTAATTCCGCCAACCCAGGCAAAGTTCGAATCGCCCCTCGTCTTGTCTCTTTTCCCACCTCTGTCCCGGACGACGATGACGAAGACAACGGTCGCGCTTCACCACCGCACTGGAGCTACCTCATCTCCACCCTCGTCCACCGCACCGGGTGGTCCACCGACAACGTCGGCCGCCGCAACAGACACCGTCTTCCACCGCATCAGGTGCGCTTCACCGACGCCGTCTCCCACCTCACCGGGGCTACTTCACCGAGCACATCGTCGCACCTCCTCCCCTGAGGCCATTGGGGCTTCACCAATGGTCTCGTCCACTGCATCGTAGCACTCCAGTGCCACCCAAGATCTGCATCCGTGCGAGGCCAGCCAACGCCAGCGCATCACCCTCAACGGCTCTGAAGTGACCCCCACTCTAGCTAGGCGAGCATGCCCAAACGCCGGCCCGAACTAGGTATCCACATATCACTCCTCTTGTGCACTATTCCAACGATGTTTGGATATCCTTTCACTGCTCTCTTAGCATACACGCCTATGCAACTCTGAATTTAACTATTATTTCTTCTAGAGATATCATCCGAAACAAGCAAAACCATTTTTTAGCGAAGCATGATGGCGCTACGGGATCCGGTACACATCTTGCACACCGGTATAACCTTGTATGCATCTGTCCTCCGGTACAACAGCAAGGTCGATTCCTCTTATTTGATCAACCATTCGCCGTGTCAAAAATGCAGAGGGGGATGCAAGGAGGACAAGGCCAGCACATCCAAGCAAGTGGTAACATGGACTTGTACATGGAACATCCCAAGCGCAAGCAGAGCTGCAGTGAGCCTATACAACGAGCTAGCGTAAGTCCCTGCATTTCATTTAATTCGTACTGGCCTGCGTGTATGACTTGTGTGCAGTGGCAGATCCACAAATTCAAGTTACCAGGGGAGAAAATTTAACTTAAAAAATACTAAGGCACTTGCACTCTGGAAATCAACATAACTTGAGAAATGTGAAGCTACATGCACTTTGAAAACCAGCTAATGATCCAAAGTAGTTCAGACTATAAAACACTAAATGATGTAAGCACCAAAAACACAAAATGCATCATGGTGTACAAGGACTACAAACATGGTCTGTACCAGCTTGAATTATTCGTTCTCTGGCTGAAAATATCAAAGTGTAATTGCACATATAACCAGTGCGCAAACTGCACAAGTATGCCAATAGTTTCAAACAACATATTAGAAAAGTATTTATGCTACAGTGTCATGATACAGGGACTTTCTGGTAGATGGCCTCGAAGTTTCCTCAAGCCATGAAAATGTACTATAATTTGCTTGTCATCAAAGCCTGCAAATCTCTATGTCTCTCTCAACATAGCAGATGATCATTAGACACTAAAACGTTCAATGGGAGCTTGCAAAATTAGATCCCTCATTAGACACTATATGTTCATCACCAGGAGCATGTAAAATGTTTGCATCAAATCCTTCATTAGCAGTATGTCCATTAGACACTTCAGGCTCAAGAACAACATGAGCTTGTATGTTTGCATCGGAAACTTGATTAGATACATCAGGTTCAGTCAGTTCAGTATTGATTGGGGGAGTCATAAAATAAGCAGAAATTGGTTTCATTTTCTCATATTCCCTACATACAAGCAGTTTTACAACACCATTAGGTTTAACTATTTGCCAGAAATTAAACAGTTGAATTAGATATAATCAGGGATGTGATGTAACTGCTCGTTGCGCATGCTGCTCTTGCAAGTTGCGATTGTTCGTTTGCGCAAGCTCGATGCCATGCCCGTGCTGACGCTGCTGCCTCCGACGCAGGCTACACCCTGGGTTGGATCTTCATCTTCTTGTCCTTCCATTCGCTTGAAGCCCGGCGGCCGCCCTCCAATGAGGGTGCGAGGAAGTATTGTGTCGGTCTGTCCAGCAGTGGCTAGGTTAGGAGCAAACCAGACTGGAGGCTGGAGCAAACGAATTGGGATTTTTCCTGTTGTCGGTCGATATGGGAGGCGCTCGTTTGGGCCGCGAGCCTGCTATAGGGCCTGCCTTGCACTTACGTTATTGGCCCATCCAAATTGAAATATTTTTCTGCATTTTTTACATTGCCTGCTCGTGGGTTGGGACGAACAAAACTAGCCTGGGCCTACCTCGACGACTCAAACTAGGTGCACACTTTCCAGCCACCCGAGGCGGCCGCCATACAAGCCCCTACGGTGGCGTCGCCCCTTTTGCGTGTATGATTGGGGTAGTGAAAAATATTCCAGTGGCGCTTTTGATTTACCCACAGAATAGTTGAATTGCTTGTTTCTATGAACTGAGTTCGCCAGTAATGTGAAGGATGCCAGTCTTGTTATCCTATTGTAGATTGGTTAGATCTCGATATGCCAAATGTAATCGCATGAAATATACAGTAAAAGCCAGTGTGATGTGTGTGTTTGGCTACAACTAGTTTGACAACCCTTCCTCATATAACGTATCAAGGACGTACCATCTTATCAGATTAACCATTCGACTTACCAATGCAGTGTGGGAAGAAAGAAGTATTGGGACTGCGTATCCAATCAATTGTTGCCATGGACTCCTTCGTATAACCTTGAAAGCGAAAAAGAAGTTGCAGTGTGCCTGTACAAAGAGCTAGCATAAGTTCAGTTACCTGCTTCTTGGAATTTCAGTTAGACACTTAATGCAAAAAATTTCAATTATGTTGCTTGGTAGTTTAGTTTGCTACTGATTACATAATGCCATAGCCTGTTAATCCTATTATAGACTGCGCCTATCTATGTGTTTGATACTTACTGTTAAGAATTACCTGTTTTCCTGAACTTAAATAGCTACTTAAGCACGTAGATAGCCGGTCATATGTACTTCTAGGGTGCAGCAGAATTTACGTGTAATTTACGTTCTGATACCCTGTTTGTTTAAATGGTTTGCTGTTATCACTTGTAGCACTAGTAATGTTTGCATGTTCATAGATAGACAACTGTCAGGCTTATATGAGGGACACCGTCTTTTTAACTTATATATATGTGTGTGTGTGTGTGTGTGTGTGTTGGAATCACTTTGCTTACATCAAAGTAATTTACAGATGTCTGTGTTGTTGGTAAACGGTACCGACTTGTTACTTTAATATGTTGCCAAGAAGTTGTTAGTTTTACTAGTTCATGTGTAATTGAATACGTTGCCAAAATTGGTTAGTTTTAATAGTTTGATGTTAGTTTCTTATGGCTCGTGCAACACTTTATTTATGATTGCTAACATTCAAGTTTGCAGGATCCAACTGAAACTCCATTGGCACAACAGGTATGTTTTCAGAAACTTCCTTGTTTACCTGGTTTGCTGCTTTAACTTGTTGTTGTAATCATCTTACCAACTTCAAGTTTCCAGGATCCAATTGGAAGTCCAATTGCACATCAGGTACATTTAAAAAAAATATTTGTGTAATAGGTTTGCTGCTGTAACTTGTTAGGATCCAACTTTTTAGGATCCAAGAGAAACTCCAATGCCACAACCGGTACCTTTTGCAAAACTTGTTTGTTTAACTGCTTTGCTGTTGCAACCGGTTGCTCTAATCACGTTACTGGCTACTCAACTTTTCAGGATCCAAGAGAAACTCCAATGCCACAATAGGTACCTTTTGCAAAACTTGTTTGTTTAACTGCTTTGCTGCTGCAATCGGTTACAATGATGTTAATAACTACTTTTCAGCATCCAATTGAAACTCTTTAATTCCTTGTTTGTTTAACTCGTTTGCTGTTATAACTCCCAGTTGAGATGTTTTGCTAACTTCAACTTTTCAGAATCCAATCGGAACTTTAATGGCAAAACAGGTTAGACCAAGATCAAAGAGCGAGGCCCCCATGGACGTTGTATCATGCCAGAACAGTGGCACCGGCCCAATCGTGCATCATGAATTGCCAACTGCTGATGCTATAGAGGCTAAACTATTGGTAGAAAGAGATTCTGCTTCTGCACTTAGAGATGAAGTTGACATGTTGAGGAAGCAAACATCACAATCACAAGCAGTACTCAAGACAACCATTAGATATTTGGTGGATTTCAAAATGAAGCGAGCTGAGACTGACCGCATTGTTAAGGTCCTGAAGGAAAAAAGGAAATTAAATTCCCACTTGGTAAATCATAGGTGAAAAGTTCTTTCCATCGTTGAATAACCTTTGTGTTGTTTGTTCATGTAATCGATCAAACCATTTGTTTTAGAGATCATGTAATAATTGTTTTTTGGTTTTTGGTTTGTAATTTTTTTAGCACAAGTCTGTATTAATTGATAAGACTTTGAGACATTTCATTTTGATTGCTGTGCCAGACCTACAAATATGCCAATCGGGCTGAATGTGCATTCATCAATAATAGTAGTATAGATGGACCTTAAGTGGCACGCATCGAAAAGGGCCAAGATGTTGTACGAGCTTAGCTAAACAAGGATGCTCTTCTAGCAAAAAAAGTACAATGGCCTGGCTTATGTATTTTGTTTATATTATTGATCCATATACTCTATAAATGTGGATGCTTATTGTCCCAAAATTCGAAAGAGGCGGCAAAATGTGCACTCCCATGTCGGCTGCCCGAAGCCAGTGTTTGGGAGATGGAAATTACTGTCTACCCCTTACACGGTCAATCCATCGGCCCAATTTCCACTTCTCTCAATAGGGGTAGGTTAGTAACTTCAATTAGACGTGACACGACCGCCTCTGAGCCCATTCCGACATGGTGCGCGCCAAACATGGGCAGCAAAACACATTTGAGTCAAGCTCGTCCGAAAGACCTCTATCTCTCCCTCCATTTCCCCATTCATACACGGTGGGCGGCAAAACAAACTCGACTCGGCCAAAATCGATGTAAGAAAATATTTTCAATAGGGGCAGGTTTGTAACTTCACTCAGAGGTGACACAACCGCCCTACCTATCAGCCCCATTCATACACCATGGGCGCCAACCGTGGGCGCCAAAACACCCTCTCCTCGCCAGAAATCGCTCTCGGCAAATATTGGCGAGATGCCAGATTACCGTCCTATCCTCAACCGACGAGACGTCCAGATTTTAAACGGGGGCTAAGTTCGTAACATTCCCATATTTCAGACAGGCGCGTCCCAAAAACATGGTTCCCCGTACCTCTCCCTCCATTTTCCCATTCATACACCATCCACGCTAGAACACCATCCCCACACCAGCCTCCTCCGTCCGCCACCCCATCCATCGCCGCCGTCCTCCACCATGCTGGAGCGCCTACCAAGCCCGTGTCGTCCACTGCTAGAGATGGACGTTTCTCATCCACGGCGACGGACTAGGAGCCTTGCATCACGTCCTCTCGCTTCATCAGCGTCGTCGTCCTCTTTGTCGGGGCCGCTCACATGACCTTCTCGTCCACCGCACGGGACTTATCCCCCGATGCACCCGTCTACCGTCGCAGATTTGATTCAGAACCACCGACAGCCATCACACCCCCGATGCCTACAGGGCGCCGCAAGAGAGGTGGTGCTTCATATCTCCTCAACTTTTTGATCTGAACCAAAAAATAGATCGTAACTTGGTTACTGTACTTTCTTTTCAGCTCTTAGAATTTAGTTCTTAGTTCGAAGCAAACGATGGATGCTAAATACCATTTCTGCGGTTTGCAGCTTTAAATCTGCCATGGCACAGTCATAATAGGGTTTAATTGATCATGCTTAGGGTTTAATTGATCATGTTGGTTCTGTGGTGGTTTCTTTAATAGAAATCGGAGGGGAAACCCTCTTTTGCTAAAAAAATGCTTAGGGTTTCCCCCTTTATGATCACTATATGATCATCATACATGCTTCGTGTCATAATAGCACTGCTCCACCCATCAAGCTAAACAAGATTAGTTATTCAAATACGAATCTGATATTATTAAAACAGAGTCATTTAATTGGTCAGCTAAATGTTCCTAATTTCGTTTCGAAAATGCATGTATGCCGCTAGGGTGTGTATCTCTACAGGGTTCCCACGGTGGGCCGCGGCCCACCCTAGGATTTTGGGTCGGCCCAGGCCCCGATTCCCCTCTGTTCTGTTGCGCCTCTGATCTCTACTTGCCCCCAGCCGCCTGCCTCGCCGACAACTTGCCATCCCCGGACGGCATGACTCTAGGAGGAGACGCCGGACTAACAGGAGGTCAGGAGCCGCTCGCCCAACAGCGTCATCACTGCTCGGGCACGCCGCCGTGCCTACCTTTCCAGTCCGCTCAGGGCTCAGGTGTGCAGCAGCCACTAAGCCAACCCGATTTATCCTGAGATACGTCCTCAACACTCAGCAGCCACTCCTCATCACCCATTTTGTAATTGATTCATTACTCATTAGGCAGGACTGTCATTAGGGTTTGCTGTGTACTCAGTGCTACCTACATTTAATGGTTCAGATGTATTTCAATAATCTTTAGTACCTGTAAAGTTCACATGGTTTCAAAATTCCGGCCCTAGGAACAGACACTAGTCATTTTGGATTGTTGGTCATAGTGACATTGACCTAGATTAGTACTGCAGGCCAGGTTTGTTGACAATTTTACTTGTCTTTCCTACTCATTCGATATGATATCCAATTATTTACTCCGATTAGTTGCAAAAAATAAGTGCTAGACCAACGTCTTGATTCAGATTTTGGACGGTCTCTTACTACAGTTACAATTCTGCATACTTGTCCTAGTAAGCTCATAAGTAATGATTGATTCACAACACCTTGTCATATTTGTTGTCAATATTATTTTAGAGCGGACCACCCTGTTTCAAAATACTGGAACCGCAGACATTAGTGAATAGTATTTCTCTGCGTGATCTCTTCCATCATGTGTGGGCAACTGATGTCTACTATGCAACTTTATTCTTGTAGACACGTGTTGGGCCTCCAAGCGCAGTGTTTTGTAGGACAGTAGCAATTTTCCCTCAAGTGGATGACCTAAGGTTTATCAATCCGTGGGAGGTGTAGGATGAACACTGCTTTGTATAGAAAGAAAGTGTCATTTCCACCTTTTACATAGACTACGATCTTTTACATGGAATACAATCTGCCTACTTGCTTTGTGTCGCACTACCACCACTCCACCCTTGAAACTAAACATTATGCCACTCATAATTCCTTAGTTTTATTTGTTCAAATACGAATTTGATATGATTCTAATGTTCCTACTTCAGTTTTGAAATGTGTGTATGCCTGTTATAGAGACATATAAGAGGTTTGTATTTCTGTGTGTGGTCTAGTCAGCACGGTTGGGGGTGAACTTTGCATATGCAGGGGTTTATAGGGAGACACTCTTCGAGTTGAATCCGCAATGCATTCCATATATAATCTGACCACTTTTTATGTTTTCATGAATCTCAGATACTAAATGGCATCATAATGATTATGAGCTTGCGCGCATGAAAAGAATAAAGCAGAACAATGCCATGGCTGTCAAAATTGGCATTAAGGGACTGAAATCAAGTCTGGATGCAATGAAAACACTCTCCACCTACAGATTAATGCTCAGAATATGATACTAATAGTGATTTTGAGCTAGAGGGAGACCTAAGTCAATATCGCACACTAGTGGAGGAGTCAGAGGCAGATGCCCTATCTTATTCACCCATCAAGGTGCTTCATCTAACTTTCCAAGGTTATATTGGTCGCACATATCTTGCTTAATTTATAGTATCTCGTTTCAAATGACTAATTATTTGCAAGGAAAACACAGGCATGGTAATACATACAGATTCGTTTGCAAATGAAAGAAGATTCGTTTGCATTCTCAAATATATGTGCACCAGGCAGACCAGGGTCGTGTCATTGTGGTCGCGTATGTCGTACGGACGCTAGCACCCAGCCACCCCCCCCCCCAAAAGAATGACGACAAAATAAGTTCGTGCTTCCACGTTTCGGATTGAAATATCTGGCGGCCCCAATTCCAGCCCTGCAAAATCTCCCTTCTCCATCGTCCCCTTCCGCGCCCAGAGTGCTCAAATCCCTAATTCGCCGCCAACCCAAGCAAAGTTCGAATCGCCCCTCGTCTCGTCTCTTTTCCCACCTCTATGCCAGACGACAATAATGAAGACGACGGTCGCGCTTCAACACCGCACTGGAGCTACCTCATCTCCGCCCTCGTCCACCACACCGGGTGGTCCACCGACAACGTCGGCCGCCGCAACAGACACCGACTTCCACCGCATCAGGTGCGCTTCACCGACGCCGTCTCCCACCTCACCGGGGCTACTTCACCAAGCACATCATCGCACCTCCTCCCGTCGAGGCCATTGGGGCTTCACCAACGGTCTCGTCCACCGCATCGTAGCGCTCCACTGCCACCCAAGATCTGCATCCATGCGAGGCCAGCCAACGCCAGCGCATCACCCTAAATGGCTCTGAAGTGACCCGCACTCTAGCTAGGTGAGCATGCCCAAACGCCGGCCCGAACTAAGTATCCACATATCACTCCCTTATGCACTATTCCAACGATGTTTGGATATCCTTTCACTGCTCTCTTAGCATACACGCCTATGCAACTCTGAATTTGACTCTTATTTCTTCTGGAGATATCATCTTAAACAAGCAAAACCATTTTTTAGCGAAGCATGACGGCGCTACGGGATCCGGTACACATCCTGCACACCGGTATAACCTTGTAAGCATCTGTCCTCCGGTACAACAGCAAGGTCGATTCCTCTTATTTGATCAACCATTCGCCGTGTCAAAAATGCAGAGGGGGATGCAAGGAGCACAAGGCCATCACATCCAAGCAAGTGCTAACATGGACTTGTAGATGGAACATCCCAAGCGCAAGCAGAGATGCAGTGAGCCTGTACAACGAGCTAGCGTAAGTCCCTGTATTTCATTTAATTCGTACTGGCCTGCGTGTATGATTTGTGTGAAGTGGCAGATCCACAAATTCAACTTACCAGGGGCGAAAATTTAACTTAAAAAATACGAAGGCACTTGCACTCTGGAAATCAACATAACTTGAGAAATGTGAAGCTACATGCACTTTGAAAACCAGCTAATGATCCAAAGTAGTTCAGACTATAAAACACTAAATGATGTAAGCACCAAAAACACAAAATGCATCATGGTGTACAAGGACTACAAACATGGTCTGTACCAGCTTGAATTATTCGTTCTCTGGCTGAAAATATCAAAGTGTAATTGCACATATAACCAGTGCGCAAACTACACAAGGATGCCAATAGTTTCAAACAACATATTAGAAAAGTATTTATGCTACAGTGTCATGATACGGGGACTTTCTGGTAGATGGCCTCAAAGTTTCCTCAAGCCATGAAAATGTACTATAATTTTCTTGTCATCAACGCCTGCAAATCTCTATGTCTCTCTCAACATAGCAGATCATCATTAGACACTAAAACGTTCAATGGGAGCTTGCAAAATGCTTGCATTAGATCCCGCATTAGACACTATATGTTCATCACCAGGAGCATGTAAAATGTTTGCATCAAATCCTTCATTAGCAGTATGTTCATTAGACACTTCAGGCTCAAGAACAACATGAGGTTGTATGTTTGCATCGGAAACTTCATTAGATACATCAGGTTCAGTCAGTTCAGTATTGATTGGGGGAGTCATAAAATAAGCATAAATTGGTTTCATTTTCTCATAGATTCCCTACATACAAGCAGTTTTACAACACCGTTAGGTTTAACTATTGGCCAGAAATTGAACAGTGGAATTAGATATAATCAGGGATGTGATGTAACTGCTTGTTGCGCATGCTGCTCTTGCAAGTTGCGATTGTTCGTTTGCGCAAGCTCGATGCCATGACCGTGCTGCCGCTGCTGCCTCCCTGCAGGCTACACCCAGGGTTGGATCTTCATCTTCTTGTCCTTCCATTCGCTTGAAGCCCGGCGACTGCCGTCCAATAAGGGTGCAAGGAAGTATTGTGTCGGTCTATCCAGCGGCGGCTAGGTTAGGAGCGAACAAGACTGGAGGCTGGAGCAAACGAATTGGGATTTTTCCTGCTGTCGGTCGATATGGGAGGCACTCGTTTGGGTCGCGAGCCTGCTATAGGGCCTACCTTGCACTACGTTATTGGCCCATCCAAATTGAAATGTTTTTCTGCAATTTTTACATTGCCTGCTCGTGCGTTGGGACGAACAAAACTAGCCTGGGCCAACCTCGACGACTCAAACTAGGTGCACACTTTCCAGCCACCCGAGGCGGCCGCCATACAAGCCCCTACGGTGGCGTCGCCCCTTTTTCGTGTATGATTGGGGTAGTGAAAAATATTCCAGTGGCGCTTTTGATTTACCCACAGAATAGTTGAATTGCTTGTTTCTATTAACTGAGTTCACCAATAATGTGAAGGATGCCAGTCTTGTTATCCTATTGTAGATTGCTTAGATGTCGATATGCCAAATATAATCGCATGAAATATACAGTAAAAGCCAGTGTGATGTGTGTGTGGCTGCAACTAGTTTGACAACCCTTCCTCATATAACATACCAAGGACGTACCATCTTATCAGATTAACCATTCGACTTACCAATGTAGTGTGGGAAGAAAGAAGTATTGGGACTGCGTATCCAAGCAATTGTTGCCATGGACTCCTTCATAGAACCTTGAAAGCGAAAAAGAAGTTGCAGTGTGACTGTACAAAGAGCTAGCATAAGTTCAGTTACCTGCTTCTCGGAATTTCAGTTAGACACTTAATGCAAAATTGTTCAATTACGTTGCTTGGTAATTTATTTTGCTACTGATTACATAATGCCATAGCCTGTTAATCCTATTATAGACTACGCCTATCTATGTGTTTGATACTTACTGTTAAGAATTACCTGTTTGCCCGAACTTAAATAGCTTCTTAAGCACGTAGATAGCTGGTCATATGTACTTCTAGGGTGCAGCAGAATTCACGTGTAATTTACGTTCTGATACCCTGTTTGTTTAAATGGTTTCATGTTATCACTTGTAGCACTAGTAATGTTTGCATGTTTATAGATAGAAAACTGTCAGGCTTATATGAGGGACACCGTCTTCTTAACTTATATATATATATATATGTATATATATATATATATATTTGTGTGTGTGTGTTGGAATCACTTTGCTTACATCAAAGTAATTAAGAGATATCTGTGTTGTTGGTAAACGGTACCGACTTGTTACTTTAATATGTTGCCAAGAACTTGGTAGTTTTACTAGTTCATGTGTAATTGAATACGTTGCCAAAATTGGTTAGTTTTACTAGTTTGATGTTAGTTTCTTATGGCTCTTGCAACACTTTATTTATGATTGCTAACATTCAAGTTTGTAGGATCCAACTGAAACTCCATTGGCACAACAGGTATGTTTTCAGAAACTTCCTTGTTTACCTGGTTTGCTGCTGTAACTTGTTGTTGTAATCATCTTACCAACTTCAAGTTTCCAGGATCCAATTGGAAGTCCAATTGCACATCAGGTACATTTAAAAAAAAATTGTGTAATAGGTTTGCTGCTGTAACTTGTTGCTCTAATCAAGTTATTGACTACTCAACTTTTTAGGATCCAAGAGAAACTCCAATGCCACAACAGGTTCCTTTTGCAAAACTTGTTTGTTTAACTGCTTTGCTGTTGCAACCGGTTGCTCTAATCACGTTACTGGCTACGCAACTTTTCAGGATCCAAGAGAAACTCCAATGCCACAATAGGCACCTTTTGCAAAACTTGTTTGTTTAACTGCTTTGCTGCTGCAACCGGTTACAATGATGTTAATAACTACTTTTCAGCATCCAATTGAAACTCTTTAATTCCTTGTTTGTTTAATTCGTTTGCTGTTATAACTCCCAGTTGAGATGTTTGCTAACTTTAACTTTTCAGAATGCAATCGGAACTTTAATGGCAAAACAGGTTAGACCAAGATCAAAGAGCGAGGCCCCCATGGACGTTGTATCATGCCAGAACAGTGGCACCGGCCCAATCGTGCATCATGAATTGCCAACTGCTCATGCTATAGAGGCTAAACTATTGGTAGAAAGGGATTCTGCTTCTGCACTTAGAGACGAAGTTGACATGTTGAGGAAGCAAACATCACAATCACACGCAGTACTCAAGACAACCATTAAATATTTGGTGGATTTCAAAATGAAGCGAGCTGATACTGACCGCATTGTTAAGGTCCTGAAGGAAAAATGGAAATTAAATTCCCACTTGGTAAATCATAGGTGAAATGTACTTTCCATCGTTGAATAACCTTTGTGTTGTTTGTTCATGTAATCGATCAAACCATTTGTTTTAGAGATCATGTAATAATTGTTTTTTGGTTTTTGGTTTGTAATTTTTTTAGCACAAGTCTGTATTAATTGATAAGACTTTGAGACATTTCATTTTGATTGCTGTGCCAGACCTACAAATATGCCAATCGGGCTGAATGTGCATTGATCAATAATAGTAGTATAGATGGTCCTTAAGTGGCACGCATCGAAAAGGGCCAAGATGTTGTACTAGCTTAGCTAAAAAAGGATGCTCTTCTAGCAAAAAAGTACAATGGCTTGGCTTATGTATGTTAGTTGATATTATTGATCCATATACTCTATAAATGTTTATATGTCTATTAGTTTTGTACATTATTGGTTGCTTGACTCAGTATTTGAATCTTGATACATCGCTTGTGTACATATCTAAATGGGAGTACACATTATGCTGCGTGTGACACTTGAGTTGGACATAAAGTGGTTTCAAATATTCGAATTCACCTTTAACTGGATTCTAGCTTCTGAATTCGAGTATCGGCATTTGTAAATCATATTCATATATGATAGTGGAATACATCTTTGTCGTGCTTTTGAAGATACATAAAAACGCATAGAATGATTTATAAAGATATGTGTAGGAATACAAAATGGATTCGAATTTATTTGCCAGGGTAAACGTGGATGCTTATTGTCCCAAAATTCGAAAGAAGCGGCAAAATTTCCACTCCCATGTTGGCTGCCTGAAGCCAGTGTTTGGGAGATGGAAATTACTGTCTACCCCTTACACGGACAATCCATCGGCCCGATTTCCACTTCTCTCAATAGGGGTAGGTTAGTAACTTCAATTAGACGTGACACGACCGCCTCTGAGCCCATTCCTACATGGTGGGCGCCAAACATGGGCAGCAAAACACATTTGATTCAAGCTCGTCCGAAAGACTTCTATCTCTCCCTCCATTTCCCCATTCATACACGGTGGGCGGCAAAACAAACTCGACTCGGCCAAAATCGATGTAGGAAAATATTTTCAATAGGGGCAGGTTTGTAACTTCACTCAGAGGTGACACAACCGCCCTACCTATCAGCCCCATTCATACATCATGGGTGCCAACCGTGGGCGCCAAAACAGCCTCTCCTCGCCAGAAATCGCTCTCGGCAAATATTGGCGAGATGCCAGATTACCGTCCTATCCTCAACCGACGAGACGTCCAGATTTTAAATGGGGGCTAAGTTCGTAACTTTCCCATATTTCAGACAGGCGCGTCCCAAAAACATGGTTCCCCGTACCTCTCCCTCCATTTTCCCATTCATACACCATCCACGCTAGAACACCATCCCCACACCAGCCTCCTCCGTCCGCCACCCCATCCATCGCCGCCGTCCTCCACCATGCTGGAGCGACTACCAAGGCCGCGTCGTCCACTGCTAGAGATGGACGTTTCTCATCCACGGCGACGGACGAGGAGCCTTGCATTGCGTCCTCTCGCTTCATCGGCGTCGTCGTCCTCTTTGTCGGGGCCGCACACATGACCTTCTCGTCCACCGCAACGGGACTTATCCCCCGATGCACCCGTCTACCATCGCAGATTTGATTCAACACCACCGACAACCATCACACCCCCGATGCCTACAGGGCACCGCAAGAGAGGTGGTGCTTCATATCTCCTCAACTTTTTGATCTGAACCAGAAAATAGATCGTAACTTGGTTACTGTACTTTCTTTTCAGCTCTTAGAATTTAGTTCTTATTTCAAAGCAAACAATGGATGCTAAATACCATTTCTGCGGTTTGCAGCTTTAAATCTGCCATGGCACAGTCATAATAGGGTTTAAGTGATCATGCTTAGGGTTTAATTGATCATGTTGGTTCTGTGGTGGTTTCTTTAATAGAAATCGGAGGGGAAACCCTCTTTTGCTAAAAAAATGCTTAGGGTTTCCCCCTTTATGATCACTATATGATCATCATACATGCTTCGTGTCATAATAGCACTGCTCCACCCACAAAGCTAAACAAGATTAGTTATTCAAATACGAATATGATATTATTAAAACAGAGTCGTTTAATTGGTCAGCTAAATGTTCCTAATTTCGTTTCAAAAATGCATGTATGCCGCTGGGGTGTGTATCTCTACAGGGTGCCCACGGTGGGCCGCGGCCCACCCTAGGATTTTGGGTCGGCCCAGCCCCCGATTCCTCTCCGTTCTGCTGCGCCTCTGATCTCTACTTGCCCCCAGCCACCTGCCTCGCCGACAACTTGCCATCCCCGGACGACATGACTCTAGGAGGAGACGCCGGACTAACAGGAGGTCAGGAGCCGCTCGACCAACAGCGTCATCGCTACTCGGGCACGCCGCCGTGCCTACCTTTCCAGTCCGCTAAGGGCTCAGGTGTGCAGTAGCCATTAAGCCAACCCGATTTATCCTGAGATACGTCCTCAACACTCAACACCCACTCCTCATCACCCATTTTGTAATTGATTCATTACTCATTAGGCAGGACTGTCATTAGGGTTTGCTGTGTACTGAGTGCTACCCACATTTAATGGTTCAGATGTATTTCAGTAATCTTTAGTACCTGTAAAGTTCACATGGTTTCAAAATTCCGGCCCTAGGAATAGACACTAGTCATTTTGGATTGTTGGTCGTAGTGACATTGACCCAGATTAGTACTGCAGGCCAGGTTTGTTGACAATTTTACTTGTCTTTCCTACTCATTCGATATGATATCCAATTATTCACGCCGATCAGTTGCAAAAAATAAGTGCTAGACCAACTTCTTGATTCAGATTTTGGACGGTCTCTTACTACAGTTACAATTCTGCATACTTGTCCTAGTAAGCTCATAAGTAATGATTGATTCACACCACCTTGTCATATTTGTTGTCAATATTCTTTTACAGCGGACCACCCTGTTTCAAAATACTGGAACCGCAGACATGAGTGAATAGTATTTCTCTACGTGATCTCTTCCATCAAGTGTGGGCAACTGATGTCTACTATGCAACTTTATTCTTGTAGACACGTGTTGGGCCTCCAAGCGCAGAGTTTTGTAGGATAGTAGCAATTTTCCCTCAAGTGGATGACCTAAGGTTTATCAATCCATGGGAGGTGTAGGAGGAACACTGCATTGTATAGAAAGAAAGCGTCATTTCCACCTTTTACATAGACTATGATCTTTTACATGGAATACAATCTGCCTACATGCTTTGTGTCGCACTACCACCACTCCACCCTTGAAACTAAACATTATGCCACTCATAATTCCTTAGTTTTATTTGTTCAAATACGAATTTGATATGATTCTAATGTTCCTACTTCAGTTTTGAAATGTGTGTATGCCTGTTATAGAGACATATAAGAGGTTTGTATTTCTGTGTGTGGTCTGGTCAGCACGGTTGGGGGTGAACTTTGCATATGCAGGGGTTTATAGGAAGACACTCTTCGAGTTGAATCCGCAATGCATTCCATATATAATCTGACTACTTTTATGTTTTCATGAATCTCAGATACTAAATGGCATCATAATGATTATGAGCTTGCGCGCATGAAAAGAATAAAGCAAAACAATGCCATGGCTGTCAAACTTGGCATTAAGTGACTGAAATCAAGTCTGGATGCAATGCAAACACTCTCCACCTATAGATTAATGCTCAGAATATGATCCTAATAGTGATTCTGAGCTAGAGGGAGACCTAAGTCAATATAGCTCACTAGTGGAGGAGTCAGAGGCAGATGCCCTATCTTATTCACCCATCAAGGTTCTTGATCTAACTTTCCAAGGTTATATTGGTCGCACATATCTTGCTTAATTTAGAGTATCTCGTTTCAAAGGACTAATTATTTGCAAGGAAAACACAGGCATGGTAATACATACAGATTCGTTTGGAAATGAAAGAATATTCGTTTGCATTCTCAAATGTATGTGCACCAGGCAGACCAGGGTCGTGTCATTGTGGTCGCGTGTGTCGTACGGACGCTAGCACCTAGCCACCCGCCCAAAGAACGACGACAAAATAAGTTCGCGCTTCCATGTTCTGGATTGAAATATCTGGCGGCCCCAATTCCAGCCCTGCAAAATCTCCCTTCTCCATCGTCCCCTTCCGCGCCCAGAGTGCTCAAATCCCTAATTTGTTGCCAACCCAAGCAAAGTTCGAATCGCCCCTCGTCTCGTCTCTTTTTCCACCTCTGTGCCGGACGACGAAGACGATGGTCGCGCTTCACCACCGCACTGGAGCTACCTCATATCCGCCCTCGTCCACCGCACCGGGTGGTCCACCGACAACGTTGGCCGCCGCAATAGACACCGACTTCCACCGCATCAGGTGCGCTTCATCGACGTCGTCTCCCACCTCACCCGGGCTACTTCACCAAGCACATCATCGCACCTCCTCCCGTCGAGGCCATTGGGGCTTCACCAACGGTCTCGTCCACCGCATCGTAGCGCTCCACTGCCACCCAAGATCTGCATCCATGCGAGGCCAGCCAACGCCAGCGCATCACCCTAAATGGCTCTGAAGTGACCCGCACTCTAGCTAGGTGAGCATGCCCAAACGCCGGCCCGAACTAGGTATCCACATATCACTCCCTTGTGCACTATTCCAACGATGTTTGGATATCCTTTCACTGCTCTCTTAGCATACACGCCTATGCAACTCTGAATTTGACTCTTATTTCTTCTGGAGATATCATCTTAAACAAGCAAAACCATTTTTTAGCGAAGCATGACGGCGCTACGGGATCCGGTACACATCCTGCACACCGGTATAACCTTGTAAGCATCTGTCCTCCGGTACAACAGCAAGGTCGATTCCTCTTATTTGATCAACCATTCGCCGTGTCAAAAATGCAGAGGGGGATGCAAGGAGCACAAGGCCATCACATCCAAGCAAGTGCTAACATGGACTTGTAGATGGAACATCCCAAGCGCAAGCAGAGATGCAGTGAGCCTGTACAACGAGCTAGCGTAAGTCCCTGTATTTCATTTAATTCGTACTGGCCTGCGTGTATGATTTGTGTGAAGTGGCAGATCCACAAATTCAACTTACCAGGGGCGAAAATTTAACTTAAAAAATACGAAGGCACTTGCACTCTGGAAATCAACATAACTTGAGAAATGTGAAGCTACATGCACTTTGAAAACCAGCTAATGATCCAAAGTAGTTCAGACTATAAAACACTAAATGATGTAAGCACCAAAAACACAAAATGCATCATGGTGTACAAGGACTACAAACATGGTCTGTACCAGCTTGAATTATTCGTTCTCTGGCTGAAAATATCAAAGTGTAATTGCACATATAACCAGTGCGCAAACTGCACAAGCATGCCAATAGTTTCAAACAACATATTAGAAAAGTATTTATGCTACGGTGTCTTGATACGGGGACTTTCTGGTAGATGGCCTCGAAGTTTCCTCAAGCCATGAAAATGTACTATAATTTTCTTGTCATCAACGCCTGCAAATCTCTATGTCTCTCTCAACATAGCAGATCATCATTAGACACTAAAACGTTCAATGGGAGCTTGCAAAATGCTTGCATTAGATCCCTCATTAGACACTATACGTTCATCACCAGGAGCATGTAAAATGTTTGCATCAAATCCTTCATTAGCAGTCTGTTCATTAGACACTTCAGGCTCAAGAACAACATGAGCTTGTATGTTTGCATTGGAAACTTGATTAGATACGTCAGGTTCAGTCAGTTCAGTATTGATTGGGGGAGTCATAAAATAAGCAGAAATTGGTTTCATTTTCTCATAGATTCCCTACATACAAGCAGTTTTACAACACCGTTAGGTTTAACTATTGGCCAGAAATTGAACAGTGGAATTAGATATAATCAGGGATGTGATGTAACTGCTCGTTGCGCATGCTGCTCTTGCAAGTTGCGATTGTTCGTTTGCACAAGCTCGATGCCATGCCCGTGCTGCCGCTGCTGCCTCCCACGTAGGCTACACCCGGGGTTGGGTCTTCATCTTCTTGTCCTTCCATTCGCTTGAAGCCCGGCGACTGCCCTCCAATGAGGGTGCGAGGAAGTATTGTGTCGGTCTGTCCAGCGGCGGCTAGGTTAGGAGCGAACCAGACTGGAGGCTGGAGCAAACGAATTGGGATTTTTCCTGCTGACGGTCGATATGGGAGGCGCTCGTTTGGGCCGCGAGCCTGCTATAGGGCCTGCCTTGCACTACGTTATTGGCCCATCCAAATTGAAACGTTTTTCTGCAATTTTTACATTGCCTGCTCGTGCGTTGGGACGAACGAAACTAGCCTGGGCCAACCTCGATGACTCAAACTAGGTGCACACTTTCCAGCCACCCGAGGCGGCCGCCCATACAAGCCCCTACGGTGGTGTCGCCCCTTTTGTTTGTATGATTGGGGTAGTGAAAAATATTCCAGTGGCGCTTTTGATTTACCCACAGAATGGTTGAATTGCTTGTTTATATGAACTAAGTTCGCCAATAATGTGAAGGATGCCAATCTTGTTATCCTATTGTAGATTGCTTAGATCTCGATATGCCAAATGTAATCGCATGAAATATACAGTAAAAGCCAGTGTGATGTGTGTGTGGCTGCAACTAGTTTGACAACCCTTCCTCATATAACATATCAAGGACGTACCATCTTATCAGATTAACCATTTGACTTACCAATGCAGTGTGGGAAGAAAGAAGTATTGGGACTGCGTATCCAAGCAATTGTTGCCATGGACTCCTTCGTAGAACCTTGAAAGCGAAAAAGAAGTTGCAGTGTGCCTGTACAAAGAGCTAGCATAAGTTCAGTTACCTGTTTCTCAGAATATCAGTTAGGCACTTAATGCAAAATTGTTCAATTACGTTGCTTGGTAATTTATTTGCTACTGATTACGTAATGCCATAGCCTGTTAATCCTATTATAGACTACGCCTATCTATGTGTTTGATACTTACTATTAAGAATTACCTGTTTTCCTGAACTTAAATAGCTACTTAAGCATGTAGATAGCTGGTCATATGTACTTCTAGGGTGCGGCAGAATTCACGTGTAATTTACGTTCTGATACCCTGTTTGTTTAAATGGTTTGCTGTTATCACTTGTAGCACTAGTAATGTTTGCATGTTCATAGATAGACAACTGTCAGGCTTATATGAGGGACACCGTCTTTTTAACTTATATATATATGTGTGTTTGTGTGTGTGTGTGTGTGTGTTGGAATCATTTTGCTTACATCAAAGTAATTTACAGATGTCTGTGTTGTTGGTAAACGGTACCGACTTGTTACTTTAATACGTTGCCAAGAACTTGTTAGTTTTACTAGTTCATGTGTAATTAAATACGTTGCCAAAACTGGTTAGTTTTACTAGTTTGATTTTAGTTTCTTATGGCTCTTGCAACACTTTATTTATGATTGCTAACATTCAAGTTTGTAGGATCCAACTGAAACTCCATTGGCACAACAGGTATGTTTTCAGAAACTTCCTTGTTTACCTGGTTTGCTGCTGTAACTTGTTGTTGTAATCATCTTACCAACTTCAAGTTTCCAGGATCCAATTGGAAGTCCAATTGCACATCAGGTACATTTAAAAAAAAATTGTGTAATAGGTTTGCTGCTGTAACTTGTTGCTCTAATCAAGTTATTGACTACTCAACTTTTTAGGATCCAAGAGAAACTGCAATGCCACCACAGATTCCTTTTGCAAAACTTGTTTGTTTAACTGCTTTGCTGCTGCAACCGGTTGCTCTAATCACGTTACTGGCTACTCAACTTTGCAGGATCCAAGAGAAACTCCAATGCCACAATAGGTACCTTTTGCAAAACTTGTTTGTTTAACTGCTTTGCTGCTGCAACCGGTTACAATGATGTTAATAACTACTTTTCAGCATCCAATTGAAACTCTTTAATTCCTTGTTTGTTTAACTCGTTTGCTGTTATAACTCCTAGTTGAGATGTTTTGCTAACTTCAACTTTTCAGAATCCAATCGGAACTTTAATGGAAAAACAGGTTAGACCAAGATCAAAGAGCGAGCCCCCCATGGACGTTGTATCATGCCAGAACAGTGGCACCGGCCCAATCGTGCATCATGAATTGCCAACTACTGATGCTATAGAGGTTAAACTATTGGTAGAAAGAGATTCTGCTTCTGCACTTAGAGATGAAGTTGACATGTTGAGGAAGCAAACATCACAATCACAAGCAGTACTCAAGACAACCATTAAATATTTGGTGGATTTCAAAATGAAGCGAGCTGAGACTGACCGCATTGTTAAGGTCCTGAAGGAAAAAAGGAAATTAAATTCCCACTTGGTAAATCATAGGTGAAATGTTCTTTCCATCGTTGAATAACCTTTGTGTTGTTTGTTCATGTAATCGATCAAACCATTTGTTTTAGAGATCATGTAATAATTGTTTTTTGGTTTTTGGTTTGTAATTTTTTTAGCACAAGTCTGTATAAATTGATAAGACTTTGAGAAATTTCATTTTGATTGCTGTGCCAGACCTACAAATATGCCAATCGGGCTGAATGTGCATTCATCAATAATAGTAGTATAGATGGACCTTAAGTGGCACGCATCGAAAAGGGCCAAGATGTTGTACGAGCTTAGCTAAACAAAGATGCTCTTCTAGCAAAAAAAGTACAATGGCCTGGCTTATGTATTTTGTTTATATTATTGATCCATATACTCTATAAATGTTTATATGTCTATTAGTTTTGTACACTATTGGTTGCTTGACTCAGTATTTGAATCTTGATACATCGCTTGTGTACATATCTAAATGGGAGTACACATTATGATGCGTGTGACACTTGAGTTGGACATAAAGTGGTTTCAAATATTCAAATTCACCTTAAACTGGATTCTAGCTTCTGAATTCGAGTATCAGCATTTGTAAATCATATTCATATATGATAGTGGAATACATCCTTGTCGTGCTTTTGAAGATACATAAAAACGCATAGAATGATTTATAAAGATTTGTATAGGAATACAAAATGGATTCGAATTTATTTGCTAGGGTAAACGTGGATGCTTATTGTCCCAAAATTCGAAAGAAGCGGCAAAATGTCCACTCCCATGTCGGCTGCCCGAAGCCAGTGTTTGGGAGATGGAAATAACTGTCTACCCCGTACACGGACAATCCATCGGCCCGATTTCCACTTCTCTCAATAGGGGTAGGTTAGTAACTTCAATTAGACGTGACACGGCCGCCTCTGAGCCCATTCCGACATGGTGGGCGCCAAATATGGGCAGCAAAACACATTTGATTCAAGCTCGTCCGAAAGACCTCTATCTCTCCCTCCATTTCCCCATTCATACACGGTGGGCGGCAAAACAAACTCGACTCGGCCAAAATCGATGTAGGAAAATATTTTCAATAGGGGCAGGTTTGTAACTTCACTCAGAGGTGACACAACCGCCCTACCTATCAGCCCCATTCATACACCATGGGCGCCAACCGTGGGCGCCAAAACACCCTCTCCTCGCCAGAAATCGCTCTCGGTAAATATTGGCAAGATGCCAGATTACCGTCCTATCCTCAACCGGCGAGACGTCCAGATTTTAAACGGGGGCTAAGTTCGTAACTTTCCCATATTTCAGACAGGCGCATCCCAAAAACATGGTTCCCCGTACCTCTCCCTCCATTTTCCCATTCATACACCATCCACGCTAGAACACCATCCCCACACCAGCCTCCTCCGTCCGCCACCCCATCCATCGCCGCCGTCCTCCACCATGCTGGAGCGACTACCAAGGCCGCGTCGTCCACTGCTAGAGATGGACGTTTCTCATCCACGGCGACGGACTAGGATCCTTGCATCACGTCCTCTCGCTTCATCGGCGTCGTCGTCCTCTTTGTCGGGGCCGCTCACATGACCTTCTCGTCCACCGCAACGGGACTTATCCCCCGATGCACCCGTCTACCATCGCAGATTTGATTCAACACCACCGACAACCATCACACCCCCGATGCCTACAGGGCGCCGCAAGAGAGGTGGTGCTTCATATCTCCTCAACTTTTTGATCTGAACCAGAAAATAGATCATAACTTTGTTACTGTACTTTCTTTTCAGCTCTTAGAATTTAGTTCTTAGTTCGAAGCAAACAATGGATGCTAAATACCATTTCTGCGGTTTGCAACTTTAAATCTGCCATGGCACAGTTATAATAGGGTTTAATTGATCATGCTTAGGGTTTAATTGATCATGTTGGTTCTGTGGTGGTTTCTTTAATAGAAATCGGAGGGGAAACCCTCTTTTGCTAAAATAATGCTTAGGGTTTCCCCCTTTATGATCACTATATGATCATCATACATGCTTCGTGTCATAATAGCACTGCTCCACCCACAAAGCTAAACAAGATTAGTTATTCAAATACGAATCTGATATTATTAAAACAGAGTCGTTTAATTGGTCAGCTAAATGTTCCTAATTTCGTTTCAAAAATGCATGTATGCCGCTGGGGTGTGTATCTCTACAGGGTGCCCACGGTGGGCCGCGGCCCACCCTAGGATTTTGGGTCGGCCCAGCCCCCGATTCCTCTCCGTTCTGCTGCGCCTCTGATCTCTACTTGCCCCCAGCCGCCTGCCTCGCCGACAACTTGCCATCCCCGGACGACATGACTCTAGGAGGAGACGCCGGACTAACAGGAGGTCAGGAGCCGCTCGACCAACAGCGTCATCGCTACTCGGGCACGCCGCCGTGCCTACCTTTCCATTCCGCTAAGGGCTCAGGTGTGCAGTAGCCACTAAGCCAACCCGATTTATCCTGAGATACGTCCTCAACACTCAACACCCACTCCTCATCACCCATTTTGTAATTGATTCATTACTCATTAGGCAGGACTGTCATTAGGGTTTGCTGTGTACTGAGTGCTACCCACATTTAATGGTTCAGATGTATTTCAGTAATCTTTAGTACCTGTAAAGTTCACATGGTTTCAAAATTCCGGCCCTAGGAATAGACACTAGTCATTTTGGATTGTTGGTCGTAGTGACATTGACCCAGATTAGTACTGCAGGCCAGGTTTGTTGACAATTTTACTTGTCTTTCCTACTCATTCGATATGATATCCAATTATTCACGCCGATCAGTTGCAAAAAATAAGTGCTAGACCAACTTCTTGATTCAGATTTTGGACGGTCTCTTACTACAGTTACAATTCTGCATACTTGTCCTAGTAAGCTCATAAGTAATGATTGATTCACACCACCTTGTCATATTTGTTGTCAATATTCTTTTACAGCGGACCACCCTGTTTCAAAATACTGGAACCGCAGACATGAGTGAATAGTATTTCTCTACGTGATCTCTTCCATCATGTGTGGGCAACTGATGTCTACTATGCAACTTTATTCTTGTAGACACGTGTTGGGCCTCCAAGCGCAGAGTTTTGTAGGATAGTAGCAATTTTCCCTCAAGTGGATGACCTAAGGTTTATCAATCCATGGGAGGTGTAGGAGGAACACTGCATTGTATAGAAAGAAAGCGTCATTTCCACCTTTTACATAGACTATGATCTTTTACATGGAATACAATCTGCCTACATGCTTTGTGTCGCACTACCACCACTCCACCCTTGAAACTAAACATTATGCCACTCATAATTCCTTAGTTTTATTTGTTCAAATACGAATTTGATATGATTCTAATGTTCCTACTTCAGTTTTGAAATGTGTGTATGCCTGTTATAGAGACATATAAGAGGTTTGTATTTCTGTGTGTGGTCTGGTCAGCACGGTTGGGGGTGAACTTTGCATATGCAGGGGTTTATAGGAAGACACTCTTCGAGTTGAATCCGCAATGCATTCCATATATAATCTGACTACTTTTATGTTTTCATGAATCTCAGATACTAAATGGCATCATAATGATTATGAGCTTGCGCGCATGAAAAGAATAAAGCAAAACAATGCCATGGCTGTCAAACTTGGCATTAAGTGACTGAAATCAAGTCTGGATGCAATGCAAACACTCTCCACCTATAGATTAATGCTCAGAATATGATCCTAATAGTGATTCTGAGCTAGAGGGAGACCTAAGTCAATATAGCTCACTAGTGGAGGAGTCAGAGGCAGATGCCCTATCTTATTCACCCATCAAGGTGCTTGATCTAACTTTCCAAGGTTATATTGGTCGCACATATCTTGCAACTGATGCTTTGCATTGCTTCTACTTTGTTGCACTGCCATTAGCTTAGTTTACACATCGTGTATGTGAATACGCCCTGCCTATCCATTTTCACTACATATTCCATCTGTCATCATACCATATTTATCCATTCAAATGTTCTTCTTGTGTATCAGACGTTCAAAAGGAAGAGGGCGATTGCTTGTTGGCGTTCTGGAAACCGGGGTACCCAGACTTGCTTGCCTGCGGCCCACGGCGTGGCTCCATCAACGGCCTGGTACGGCCCATCTTCGGCACCAATAACGCAAGACCCTCGCGAGGGGCCAAGCCTCGCGAGGCGGACGACGCCAAGACCTCCGGAAGGAGCGGCCTCCATAGGCATGCTCCTGAGGAGTGGAGATTTCTATGGAAGCCCTCACCTCATGAGGCTCGGATGACGCGAGCCGTGACGACCAAGGCCAGGCGGGCGCCAGCGGGCGCAGTATAGCAGGTTTCCTCTTGGTGCTAAAGAGGCAAGCGCAGGCGCGGAGTCCCGAGGCATCAACCAAAGGTTTCCATTTCCATGCAACATGACCAAGACCGCCAGGATGGCAGGACAAAGGTCATCGCCAAGCCCACCGCGGCTTCACGACCAGAAGCTTTGCAGGCGAAGACCACCTTTCGTCAGGATAAGATGTACTAGTTGTCCCCCTTCGAATTTGGTCGTTGTGGGATCCCTTCCCGCCTTCGTTTTGGGGGAAGAGGACCAAAGCCACTATAAGTATAACCTAGCCACCACCATAGAGAGGGGTCCGGATCCAGAGCATCCGCACCTCCACCAGCTCGCACAAACACAAGAACACACCTCTTGAGGTTGTTCTCCCGCTGTACTAGTTCATCCTCAGCCCACCTCGAGGCTAATCCACCACAAAGCAGGAGTAGGGTTTTACACTTCAAGGTGGCCCGAACCTGGGTAAACTGTTGTGTCCCATTTCCTTCCAGTTCATCGAGCTAGACCGAGTGATCGATGAGTTGGCAGCCTGGGGAGGTTGAGTTCTTCGCACGCACCCCAGAGTTCAAATCTATCTAGGGTCTGCGGAGCCCCGAATTCGACATTTGGCGCGCCAGCTAGGGGTGCGTCGTAGCCTCTCTTACTCCGGTCGATCCACCACCGTTTCGCCGTCCCCATGGCTGATGCTCGTCGAGTTCGTGCTAAGTGCCGAGCCGCCCTCGCCGCCCGCGTCGCCCAGACAGCGCCTGTAGGCGACGGTGCTCCCCGTCGTTACCCATCGCCTGCGGCCAACGTTGTCTGATATGTCTCCAACGCATCTAGTTTTCCTAACGCTTTTCCTCTTGTTTTGGATTCTAATTTGCATGATTTGAATGAAACTAACCCCGGACTGACGCTGTTCTCAGCAGAACTACCATGGTGTTGTTTTTGTGCAGAAATAAAAGTTCTCGTAATGGAACGAAACTTTGCGAGGACTTTTATATCAATAAAGAGAATTTCTGGAGCCAAGAACCACCGGAGGGGGGCACCTGGGTGGGCACAACCCACCAGGGCGCCCGCACTACTAGGGAAAACCCTAGCAATAGCGTGGGTTTTTGGCCTATTAGTAGCGCAGGTAACCGCGCTACTGCTACGGTGCTATAGCTAAAGGTTAGCAGTAGCGTGTGTTAACACGCGCTACTACTATATCTACTTAGTAGTAGCGCGTTGTGCAACATGCGCTACTCGTAATTACTAGTAGCGCGTCTCACTGCCCGCGCTACTACTATTATTCTGTATTCTATTTCTTTTTTATTTTATGTCGTATTCATACACCTTTATATAAGTTTTCATGCAGTAACAATTTAGAGATTTTTTTACATTATAATGAGTTATTAAATCATTAGGTGAAACAACCGCGGATTAGTTTCAAGTGGATGGATCCTAAGTGATCAAGTCATGGATTCCATGACTTGATCACTTAGGATCCATCCACTTGAAACTAATCTGTGGTTCTTTCACCCAATGATATAATAACTCATCATCATCATCATCATATTAATATATAAACTCTTGCATCATATCATCACCAACAATACTAGCTAATAATCATCACCGTCATTACCACTATTTAATCATCATAGTCATAGTGTAGCTATCTAATCACCACCAACACTAGCTAATAATAATCATCATAGTCATTACCACCAACACTAGCTATTTAATCATCATAGTCATAGTGTAGCACATCATCATCTTCAAACTCATTCTAGCTAGCTAATCACTCCTGTTGCTCTCTCTCAGGTAAAATAGCATAGAACATGTGTAGCACTCCTGATTCATCATATTGGAGCATGCAGATGAACATGTCTCCTAATGGTGGGCTGCGCTTCTGATTGTTGCCCCCTAGTACTGCTCTGCGATCCTTCACAATTTTGCTCCAGTCTTTGACTATTAATACTTGCTCGCTTTTAGAAATCCTGAATGCACTCATGTGCAATGTAGGATATCTTGGCCGTAAGCTAACCATTTTCATGTGACCTTTAGGCTCGATCCAATGAGGCACAACCATCATGGGGAGTCCCTGTTGAAGAACATCGTAGTAACATACTTAGCAATGAAGTTTAGCTTAAAAATAATGTATGCAAAAGATGCACTGAGGACAAATAGTAAAAATCTCACCATGTTTCCTAAATAGATGTGACCGTAGTTCAATACGCACGCTATTGGTCGCACGTTTTGAGTACTAAGATTTTGAAATCCGGGAAAATAATTTGTCTTGACGGTATCAAGATCCTCAAGCCATGAAACATAATGAGTTATCTCCTCGCAGTTTAGTTTAGCCTCGGGACAGTAGTAGGTCATGTCTACCAAGCGACAGACATGTTTGCTTGATTGGAAATAAGCTGTCAATAGAAATTAGTTGTCAACCATTTTTGAATAAATAATATCCAAGACATAAATATGGTTGAGAAACTCACAAAATGGTAGGACTGGAGGCGTCTTCACATCGACCCAGATGTCGATATTGCCTTCAATCTCATCTTTCGGACGAATATCAAAGGTGATAAGCATATCAGGCTCAAATGCATAAGCCTTTCATAGTGCTCTCCAATTTTTGCATTCAAAATAGGTGTAGGTGTCTGCATTGTATAATTTTTCGTTGAAAGTATAACCATGCTCGGTCTTCAAGTGAACTCTCTTTACCTCCATAGTTTTCATAGGACTGAAACCAATCTTATCCAAGACAAAAATTCTTGCATGGTAGGGGATACGCTAGTATAATAGTAAAAAATTAAAATTATAAGTTGAAGCAAAAGGAGCAGAAATCATGCTTAATTACGAAAAAAGACTTGTCATTGTGACTTACTGTATCCACTTCGAAGTTCTCATCCAGCTTGATGCTGAAGCGCCTATCATCAACTAGGAAATGTCTGTCGCACAGCCCGCGCTCGTCTTCGCAGTATTCGCACATACCGAAATCCTTTTCGTCGTCAGACATTTCCTATATTCATAGTTGAAACATTAATTGAAAATCGATCGAAGGCAACTACCAGGAAACTCAACACACAAATCTGGGGCACTCGATATTTCCTACATATTCTAGCACAAGTCATGTTTAAATTCACAGAAAAATCCGGCATGACCTTTGCTAAAATAGGACATATCGAGTGCCTGAAATTTGCCGGAACGGAAATCAATCAACACTCCGGCAAAATATAGGCCACTCGGATTTTCCCTGTGATACAAAGATGTGCATACACATACAATGATGCTTAAACTTGCAATTCCATCCGGATCAATTATCATAAGCATTCGCACATGACATAAAAATAATTATATTTTCCATACCTAAATTTTCTTACTAAAAATAAACTAGTTCTATTAATTCAACTAGTTCAACTAAGCACTTACTATAAATAAAAATAATTAATTTTCTTACTAATTGAACTAGTTCAACTAAGCACTTACTAAAAATAAAAATATTTAATTTTCTTACTAATTCAACTAATTCTATTAAGCACTTACTATAAATAAACTAGTTCTATTAACCACATAAATTCTATGTACATTCTACAAAATTTTACCGATCTATACTATTGAAAAAACCTACATTCTACATATCTATACTATCAACTAAATCTATGGAGGGAGGAGGGGCTGTGGATGGAGGAGGGGGAGGGAGTAGGGGCTGTGGAGGGATGAGGGGCTATGGAGGGAGGAGGTGTTGTTGATGGAGGGGCGGCTAGAGGAGGGAGGAGTAGGGGGAGAGACGAGGGGAGGAGGAGTGGGGCGGAGGAGGGAGGAGGAAGAGGAGAAGGAAGAGACTTACCGAGGCCGGAGGATGGCGGCGACGCCGGCGGAGGCAATGCGGCGATGGGGGCGATGGCAGGAGGAGGACGCCGCCTGCGACAGTGAGACAGGAGAGTGAGGAAACGGGCGGGCGCGCGGGCGGATAAGGCTGGATTAGCAGTAGCGCGGTTTTGGAGCAAACGCTATTGCTAAAATAGCTAGCAGTAGCGCATTTCATAGGAAAGCGCTACTACTAAACTTAGCATGGCGGCCGTGCTGGGGTAATTTTAGTAGTAGCGCTCTTTTCCCTGGCCACGCTACTGCTATGTTCATAGCAGTAGCGCCTTCCTTTGCCCCGCGCTACTACTAAGTAGCAGTAGCGCCCTATTTTACCAACGCTACTGCTAAAGTTCTGTGTATAAGGTTTTCCCTAGTAGTGCCCCCTCCAGGCGCGCCCAGGTGGGTTGTCCCCACCTGGTGGCCTCGCAGACCCTGAAATCGACGCTATAAAATCCTATTTTTCCAGAAAAAATGAGGATAGAAAGAATTATCACGTTCCACGAGACGGAGCCGCCGTCACCTCCTGTTCTTTATTGGGAGGCCATATCTGGAGACCGTTTGGGGCTCCGGAGAGGGGGGTCTTCGTTCTTCGTCATCACCAACCCTTCTCCATCGCCAATTCCATGATGCTCCCCACCGGGTGTGAGTAATTCCTTCGTAGGCTCGCTGGTCGGTGAGGAGTTGGATGAGATTCATCATGTAATCTAGTTATTTTTGTTAGGGCTTGATCCCTAGTATCCACTATGTTTTGAGATTGACGTTGCTATGACTTTGCCATGCTTCATGCTTGTCACTTTGCACCCGGGTGCCATGATTTCAGATCCAAACCGTTTATGTTGTCACCATTATATCTATGTTCTAGGTCTGATCTTGCAAGTTATAGTCACCTACTACGTGTTATGATCCGGCAACCCTGGAGTGACAATAGTCGGGACCACTCCTGGGGATGATCGTAGTTTGAGGAGTTCATGTATTCACCGTGTGTTAATGCTTTGTTCTGATTCTCTATTAAAGGAGGCCTTAATACCCCTTAGTTTCCAATTGGACCCCGCTGCCACGGGAGGGTAGGACAAAAGATGTCATGCAAGTTCTTTCCATAAGCATGTATGACTATTTACGAAATACATGCCTACATTATATTTATGAACTGGAGCTAATGCCGTATCGCCCTAGGTTATGACTGTCACATGATGAATATCATCCAACAAATTGCCGATCCAATGCCTACGAATTTCTATTATATTGTTCTTGCTAAGTTACTACTGCTACCACTGTTATCGTTACTATTATCAAAACTATCATACTACTTTGCTACTGTTCACTTTGCTGCAGATAATTAATATCCAGGTGTGGTTGAATTGACAACTCGGCTGCTAATACTTGCAAATATTCTTTGGCTCCCCTTGTGTCGAATCTATAAATTTGGGTTGAATACTCTACCCTCGAAAACTGTTGCGATCCCCTATACTTGTGGGTTATACTACAAAAAAAAGACACATCCATGACATTTTGGGCCGAACGAATTTTTTTCTGTCATACTTATGACACTTCTATGACGATAATTGTGACAAAACCCGTATCATTGTAGATGTGGTGGGGTCCTACTTCTATGACAAAAAATCATGATAGAAAATGGGCTTTTCGTCCTGGGCGGGCCGGAGACGCACCTGCATGACATTCTTTGGGCCGTCCATGACGGAGAAAATTGTGATAGAAGCGAGGGCGAGGAAAATATCGGGGAGTTGCCGGTTGCGGTGGGTGGTCGGGGGCCGAGCGATGCGCGTTTCTCTCGTACATACGCGCGTGTGTGCGAGGCGTTGGGTTCTAACTGAACCCGAGCGAGGCGTTGGGCTCTAACTGAACCCGAGTGATTGCACTGCAGGCTACGCGTTACTGAACCCGAGTGATCGATCGATCCCTTGCTGTTAATTGAACCCGAGTGTGATTCCTTCGCTACTGCTGCTAACTGAAGCCGATCGATGCTGCTCCTGGATGAACAATGAGCGTTGTTGAGGGGGTTTGGATGAACAGTTCCCGGTGGGGGTTGGATGAACAGGACCCCGTGGTAGTAGAGGCTGTTGCCGCTGGATGAACAGTACCCCGGTCGATCGAGCCGGTGGATAAACAGGACCCCGTGGAGGGCTGGATGAACAGGACCCCGTGGAGGGCTGGTTGAACAGTAGCCGGTGGAGGGCTGGTTGAACAGTAGCCGGTGGAGCGCTGGATGAACAGTAGCCCGTGGAGGGGTGGTTGAACAGGACCCCGTGGAGAGGGCTGGTTGAACAGTAGCCGGTGGAGGAGCGCGCAATGGAGGCTGGATGAGCAGGAGCCCGTGGCTGAATAGTCGCGGGTGGAGGCTGGAGGAGGTCGACGGTGGATGAACAATAGTCCGTGGAGGCTGGAGGAGGTCGTCGATGGAGATGAAAAGTATACCGTGGAGTCCCGTTTTGCGGTACGCCACACCCCTCCCGATGAACAGGACCCCCGTTTCGACCGTAGCGCTCCAACACAAGTCCGTTTCCTCCGTTTCGCCGTACGCCACACCCCTCCCGATGAACAGGACCCCCGTTTCGACCGTAGCGCTCCAACACAAGTCCGTTTCCTCCGTTTTGCGGTACGCCACACCCCTCCCGATCAACAGGACCCCATTTCGACCGTTTTGCGGTACGCCAGACCCCTCTAGATGAACAGGATCCCGTTTCAACCTTGGCCGGTCAAACACAAGGCCGTTTCCTCTGTTCTGCGGTACGCCAGGCCTCGTTTCCATCGTCTATTCTGTCCAAGCCGGTTGGCTCCCGATGAATACGACGATGCATTCTGTTCCGACCCAGCCGGTTGCCGAACATGACGACGGCACAGCTTCTCCGTTCCGACCCAGCCATGTACACGAGCCCTGGGCGTACATATGCACGAGTAGGCGTTTGAGACCCCGCCCGTATGTACGTACATGGCCGTATTTTCTTTCTTGCACCGTGGCCAGTGTACATAGATGTACATGCTACATGCGCGCCTCTACTACGCCATGTGCCCTTCCTTACATGGCCACGGTTCATCGCTGCAGCCTGCAGATAGACCGATCGTATGTACGTACACGTTCACGACCAGAATGACAATGCTACGTATGCTTCGACCAGGTGGGTCCCGACTGTCAGGCACTTCCTTTCGTGCAAAGATGTAGCCGGTGGGTCCCAGCAGTCAGGGGGCGAATATTTTGTTTTCCCCGTAACATGGATGCACTTCCTTGCATGCGAAGATATAGCTGGTGGGTCCCAGCAGTCAGGGGGGAAACGTTTTTTTCACGAAATACGGTGGCCCGTCCGATGGGTCCCTGCTGTCAGGTGGAGGAATCATTATTTTCCGCGTAATAAGGAGGCACTTCCTTGCTGCGGCCGTGGACCCAGCTGTCAGCCTCTCCACGTACAGTACTCTTCCGATGGAAGTCGTTCCTTGACCACATTGACCACGCCGAGAGCACTAGGGCGGTGGACTACGGCGAGGCCTAGGAAGGGGATGACGCAGGGCCAGGGAAGACGCGGCAGTGGATGCCCATGCGGAGGGGAGTACGTAGGTTGACTGCTTTGGCTGCGGTGTAAGGCTGTCGTCGCCGGAGAATAACAGGAGGTGTGGGTGAGTACAGAGGGATGGCATGGCCTGTGGTGGCAGCACAGCCGACACAGGAGGCAGGAGCAGGCAGCACGGCCGATGCTTGTTTGGGCGGCTGGAGCAAGAAGACCAGAGGTTGAAGAAGCACTACGGCCGTTGGATGGACATCGTACGGTCACTGGAGCTAGAATCGTTCATATTGACTAAGTTGACAAAGCCCTCCGTCCCCGTCATCTTAGTAGGCCCACAAGTCAGCCTCCCACTATGGTAGGTCCCAGCTAGCTGGGGGAGTATTCATTTTTTGTGCGTAATAACGAGGCACTTCCTTGCGTGCGAAGATATAGCTAGTGGGTCCGACCTGTCAGCGGGGGAACATTTTTTTCGCGAAATACAGAGGCCCTTCCGGTGGGTCCTAGCTGTCAGGTGGAGGAATCATTATTTTGCGCGTAATAAGGAGGCATTTCCTTGCGTGCGGCCGTGGACCCAGCTGTCATCCTCTCCAGGTACAATCCACTTCCGATGCATGTCGTTCGTTGACCACGTTGACCACGCAGGGCCGAGAGCACAAGGGCGGTGGACGACGGCGAGGCCTAAGAAGGGAAATAACACGGAGCCAGGGAAAACTCGGCAGTTGTTTCCCACGCGGAGGGGAGTGTGAGGGTTTACTGGTTCGTCTGCCATCGCCGGAGAATAACAGTAGGTGTGGGTGAGTAGAGGGATGGCTAGGCCAGCGATTGGAGAATGATGGGGCGGTGAGGCCTGCGTGGCAGCATAGCCGGCCGCGGGAGGAGGGAGCAGGCAGTCCCGCCGGCGCTTGTTTGAGCGGCTGGAGCAGGAAGAGCGGAGATTGAAGAAGCACGACGGCCATTGGATGGACATCCAACAGTCACTGCTCTCGTGTGTTGACTAAGTTGACACTGCGTTGCGTGTGCGTCAACCTTATTTTTTCGGAAAGCATACGCGTCAACCTGTAGTAGGAGCACAAGTCAGCCTCAAATCTGTGGAAAATAGCACACAACCCATCTGCCATTATTTCTAATAATTTACAGCCCATTTGCCAATTCTTAAGAATTCTTTTGGAGGCCATCTTCTTCCTTTTTTTGTGTATGGAGCCCATCTTTTTTTTGTTAGCATTACACCCCATATTGTGGCCACGGTTAAAAATTATACGAAATTTTGCATATTTCGGTGCGGTTAACTGTTTTTAATCCCGAAATATCGAGTCACATTCAAACTATTTTGAAAAATAATTTATATAAATATAAAATCCAAATAAGTGTCCACGCATAAAACTTAATGGAATTTAAAATCTTGTAATTAAAAAAGATTGAAACTAATTACCGGTTTGATGTGTTTTAAAAATGTACAACCCATTTCTGGGCAAACCGAATGAAACTCTCCTCATCTTGAAAGATTTGCAGCCCAGCAGGGCTGATAAAGCAAGTAGGCCTCGTTTGGGTATTTCTTAATAAAAATAGAACTGGGCTAGCCATTTTCAGCAAGAAAAAAACACAACTGGGCTCATGATGTGGTAAAAATAAATAAAACCCTGGCTAGACGGGCCACAGCCCTCGCACAGCCCCGTTGTTACCCTGATCTGTCGCTAAAACTAGTATAAATAACAACTGCTTGTTCCTAAAAAAAGTAAATAACAACTGCGCGACCTGCTGGGTCCCTGGTGCCAGCCGCTCGTCGTGTAATTCTCTCGTTTATTGACTACATTGACAATGGCGTGAGCCCCAGATGTCCAACCAATAGGAGGAACCATTTTTTGGGGCTTATAATAACGAGGGACTTGCTTGCGTACTGCCATGACGCTAGTGGGTCCCTACGGTCATCCTCTCCATGTACAGTCATATCCTTGTTCCTCTCGGTTGTTGACGGTGTTGACAACGCAAGAGGGCGGTGCACCGTGCACGGCGATCAAACCAAGGCCTCGGACGATGGCGAGGCCTCGGACAGAACGAACAGGAGCCATGGAAGATGTGCCGGTCCAGTCGCAGGGGGAGGGGAGTACGAGGGTTGACTGGTTCGGGTGCAGGTGCGTGTTGGGGCTGATGTCGCTGAAGAATAACAGGACGTGTGGGGGAATAGAGGGAGGGACTGTCCACCATTGGAGGGTACGGTAGGGCGGCGGAGGCGCAGCCAGCCATGGGAGGTGGGAGCAGGCGGAGCCGAAAGGGTGGTTTGGTTTGGGCGGCTGGAGGAAGAAGACCAGAGATAGAAGATACACGACAGATGTTGGATGTCAATCCAACGGCTGGTAGGCAGAATCATTTGTTGACTAGCTAGTAAGTCGACACCACCTAGGATAGGCTATTTCCTCGTGGGTCCCAAATGTCAGAATCCAAATCTGTCACGGTCATGCAGCCTTTCCTATGAAAATTTACAGCCCATTTGGTGTGCTAGTTCGAAATAAGTTTGTGAGTGCTGGTGGGGGCTAATCACTTGGCTTCTGTAATGCACAGTGAGCTCAAGCAGCCGGCAAGAGTGATGTTATTTCCCTTGGTTGGGATTTGTTACAATATATCACTCTAAATTAAACGAATGGCAAGCCATTTGCCTTGTTTCAAAGAAAATATGACAGTCACAGCCGAGTTGAAAAGGGCAAGAACATCTAACTCTAGCTTACAAACTATACAAAAGCACGAGGGTTAACCGTTCATCAGGTTTAGACAAAACCCAAGTTGAAAAGGGCAACAACATCTAACTCTAGCACTGTTTTAGGCAGTCATAGTCAAATGGATTGGTCAGGTCCATAGAATGAACATCCTGGGTCGTAAAATTTACTGGATAATGACCACAATATGTTGTAAATAGAAGCCCGGCACGTTCAGAAGCTCTTTTGCCCACCTGAAACTCCTTTTTTTGCTCTTCGACATACCCGTCCGTCAAAACCATGCTGCTGATAAACTTAAGCCTGATGGACAATAGTAACCTCGCCATTCAACAGGAAGAATGTGACAAATCTAATTTTTGCATGGTTGGCTACATACTGTTCTAGCGTTATTGTCTTCAATCGAATGTCATGAGAAGTGAGAAAATCCCGGTGCTTACGAATCCACCGATTGGTTATAACTTTCTTACCCCATCCTGTTGCCTAAATAGACATGAAGATTGAAAACAGTTAAGGTCTAAAAAAAGAGTGTGGAAAGAGCAACAACTGAACGGTTAATTCTAGTACACTATATGCGGGCTTCCAATGTGTGTGAAATTATCACCTTTATATACAACTTCTCCAGACATGGAAAGCATTGCAACAAGCCAATAATCTTGTTCAGATCAAAACTATTCATTTGGATATATAAGATCTTGACAGAATCCAGCACCATTGATAGGTTATCCATGGAGAAACTCTTCATTGAGCATAGAACATAATATTAGTACAAAATGTGTACTCCGAGATGATATATAACTTATGCGCGGAAATTTAAGATGCAGCTTATGGTTACAAGTGTAGATGATAATATAAAGTACCTGAAGAACTGTGGAGCCAAATACCATCTTAAAATGAGCATAGAGATCGTGTATTACACCCAAGGTCTCCAGTTTAGGTGCAGAGAGGACAGTTATTTGCGACGGTGAATAACTAGAATCAAGGATCAACCTTTGAAGTGAAGGGGCATCTTGGATGATGAGCTGCCTTCCATCAAAAGAAATTCCAATTCTTACAAGGTTAGGCGACATTATTTGGAGACAACCGATTCTAACTGTGAAAACAAGCACCAAGCACTCCAGGGCAGGGCAACTGGAGTGGATGATGATGTGCAATGAGGCCTCCGATATACGAACCCGCACAAGTGAAAGTTTCATGAGAAATGGGAGTCGAAGGTTTAGTACCAGACTGTCTGGTAGGTCGCACAGCGCAAAGGTGGCGGTGTGGAGAGAGGAGGAAAACCGCGAGATGGACATCGGTGCTGAGGGCACAGGTAGATGGTGTTCGGTATCTGGTAGGTGATTTCCAGGGGAATAGTAGAACTCAAGCAGCTGTAGTTCTGTGAATTCAGGGGATTTCAGCCAGGCGTCCACCATGCAGGGCATGGTATGCTTGCTCAGGTAGCATGACGGGATGCAGAGGCTTTGAACGGAGCCCTGGTGGGAGGAGATGATGGCTCTGGGAATTTCAAAATCATTGAAGAGAGATAGCTGACGACAGTCGAGATTAAGGGGCATGGCGCGCCATAAAGGGCGCCACCGAATTGAGAGGACTTGGGTGCGGCAGCAATCCTTGGTGGGGAGAAGCGAGATGATCTCCCCAAGGACGGCGTCTGGGAGATCGCTGTTGCGGTCCACCCGAGATTCTACGGGTTCCTGTGATCCGGTGGGGGCGGGGTCACCGCTTCTCCCCGTGTTGCCGGGTGCGGGATCTACAACAGGCGTCGCCGCTGGCGGGAGCCTCATCTTCTTAGCGTTGGGGTCAGCCGACTCCATTTTCCTCGAGGGCGTCGCGTCGCGCTCATGGATTTGAGCAGAGTAACGAATGACGAGCCTAGTTGTAGTGCGAGTGAAGAAGAAGGGGAGCTGGGGTGTTTCTGTAGTAGTGAGGAAGAAGGGGAGATGGGGTTTTCTGTAGGAGTGAGGTGAGGAATTTGGGGGTACGAGTGGAGCGAGCTAACGTGAGGTGGGTGGGAGTGAGGGGGAAGAAGAGCACCCAGGTTTTTGGGGGGGCGGTGTGCAAGGTGTGGGTACTGGGTAGCGCCTCTCATTAAGTAAATATATGGGCTTTTGAATTGATTTTATTATTTACTAGGGTGGATGGGTTGTTTTGTCTTGGGCCCAGAGAAACAATTAGTACTACTAGTACAGTGGAGACACTCTATAGCTACCAGAAAAACAATTACTACTAGTACAATGGATACACTACCGCTTCTGGCTCCTCCTAGGTCATCGAAATGACTCCCTCTATGGAGTGCCATTTTACTTTTGTTCACCGACATGCGGGCCATGCCGCGCGCGGGCCCAAATGCCATCCACCAAATTAGAAGGCAGTATGCAGGCGGAGAGTCACCTCGGTCGTAGCGTGGCAGTAACGAGCCGTCGTATCACAAAACCCCACCTCCCCACAGTCTAAGTTTGACGCACAAAGCAACCATCATTTCACTCTTCGCTGAATCCCCTTCTCCCTCACGATCTTCAAGAAAGCCAACACTCGCATCTGCCACTGTTCTTCTCTCCCAACGAAGGGAAGGTAAGCGGATCCGTGATATTGGTATATTTTCGTTCAGAGAAAAAAAAGGAACTTTTGCAAAGCAGTAACCGATCCTCACTCTCTTTTTTGCTTCATGGTCATTGCGATTGTGTTTTCCTTTCAGTGGTCTCCTAGTATTCGACAGTTTCATGATGGACCAAGGAGAACCAGGCAAAGAACTCTCGATATTGGAGCAGACGCGGGAGGCTGATCCCCACGAGACACAGAGCTCCAAGAAGATGGAGGCAGCCACCGAGCCGACCCCAGATATGCTCACGGCCACTACTGAGATTGTCAACGCCTCGTTTGAGGTTACAGCCCCCGTGGCACTGCAAGAGCAGTTTTCCCCTTCGAGGATGTGTCCCCCCCCCCCCCACTGAGCTGCCCAAGGTGATTTCCTTATTTGCCGATCTCGATTGTGGTTTTTCATCTAAGTATGTGGTGATAAATAATGCAAATTTTTATTAGCTTCGATGCCATGCTATACATAGTGGTTTAAATAACTTGTGTTTCTTATACTGGAAAGTTATTCGGAATTTGTTTTTGTTTCAATTAGAGCCCTGATGCAGACAAGGATTGTGTGGTTGTACATGTCACTCGCTATGAGGAGGATGACCTGAATATACGCACTGGGAAAACAGAGTTCTTAGGCTGTTGGATCCTGGAAGCCATTTGCGCATATACCGATGTCGAGTTGTATTCCAGCCTCACTGTTGTCAGGCGTGTTGTCCAGGGTGTACTGAAGCACAAGAATTTCAAAGCTACTCCTTCGTTTGTGAGGCATACTATTCTTGTCAAGCTTACGCAGGAAGATGACGTGGCATGCCTCCACAAACAAGTTTATGAGTGGCAAGGCCACAAGGTTATCTTCATGAAGGTTCACATGATTGAGCTGCTGCCGGACGTCCTCGATGATGTTCATGGCAAGGTTTGTCTTGTGTCCAGCCCAAATTAGATCGAGGCATGAAATATTTGCCCCAGCTAGTGTTTAATACTAGTTTGGATTGTGCCTACTTATCCGAACCTTGCCTATTATCGAGCCCTCTAGGCTAGTACTATGTTTGAATCCGTCTATGGGAACTGCTGCTACTTTTGTGTGCCCGTGAATCATGTGAGAACCATCGTAATTGTTGCCAAAACAGATGCGTCCTCACTAGTTTTTCATGAATATGGCATGGTAAGACGTAAGTTGTCACAGTTTATCATACGAGCTGTGTGTGTTTGATGAAATAGAGTACTCGTTCGAGAAATGTGCGCCGACGTATACATAAGTACTTGTAAACACTGTTGGTGCTACCCCACTTGTAAGCAGTTGTGCAAACACGGCACATTGGCTCTGCTCACTTCAACACTAGGCTATCGACCAGCTAACAATCAATAATCTGTTGTCTGACATATAAGCAACTACGTATCTTGTTACAGTGGTTCATGCAGTTAACTGAGGCCACAATGTAAATTCCAAACGTTCACACGCTAGTCTAGCATTCATGTGGAACACTCACATTAAACTCGGCTTCATAAAAAACTTGAAAAGCATAAGTTAAGCAATTTTATACATCTCAATGATTCATAGAACATAACAAAATATAACTAGTTCACAGCAAAACACAAAGTTGTGAGAAGGTTTACAAATTAGGAAAAATCAAGCAAGGCTTCTCTGAGCAAAGGGCCTCCCTATGCAGGCTTAAATTTCGTGGAGTTCACCCTGGTTTTTCCTAGAGTTCACTCTGGAATGCTGACTGAACCATGTAGTGTACTGACCAGCTGAAATTCTTGTGCATTCCACTAAATTTAAGCACCGCTATTTGCATAAATAAGAAGACCACAATGCCTCTTGTCCATGCACATGTCCCAAAAACCTCCGTGCAGTCGTGCCAGCTAGTCCTCGATCCATGGATGAACTGGAAGAAAGTGCATTCCGGACTAGGATGCGGTTGTTTTCGCTCATCCCTGCACTGCAATCAGGAAGTAAAACGTATGAATCAGCTTCTTTTAGATTGTGTTGGTCATTCTACCTAGTTAGAACCAATGTAGGAATACCTGGAACACTGGTGGTTAGAGGACGGCAACTAGGAATAGCCATCTCATTCTGTGCAGTTGTACTAAAACTGAGGTGTGTACTTTTGATTGCGCAGGTAGAAACGATATGGAGACAGACATCCCTGTTTGCGCAAATACGAAATAAGGTTATTTAAACAGTGACAGATATTTGCAGTGGTGTATGATTAACAGCAGCATCTATTGTGTTATAATTGGCACTAGACTGACAGTATGAAAGTGCCCGTAAGTAAGTAGCATCACATCACATCAAAACTGCCACTAAATTAACATGCAGAACAATAGCATTAGTATTACTGTCATGAGAGTAGCACATGGTCAGTAAATGTGCAATCAAATTTGTGCAGTTCCACTGGGATGAAGCAATGTTAGCGGTGTGAGATTTAAGTGTAACTGCAACAACACAATTCATGGGAAATAAAGCAAGACGGAAGCACTTCATAAAATGGTGGTGGCATTGCTTCAATTTATCGACGGCACTAGACCATTACTTATAGTGACATTAGGTGGCATTGCTTAATGCTTCATGTGATTTTACATTAATGGTAGCGATATGGGCGTAGGGACAGCAGGGGCATAAAGTGGTGAGGCAGATGTGGTTGCCGAGAGCGGCAAACACTCAGGCAGCATGTCTGCATTAGTCCCATTTTTTATCTCCTCGGCGACATTTTCCTATGTGAGCACAGGAAATCTAGACCTGCTCATTCTCATTTGCGTTGTCCCCCAACACCCCTCACTTTCTTTCCTTTTTCAACCAAGAGACAGGTCCACTTCCCCCCACCCTTCGCCATCCACCATGCTTTCTTCGCCTTTTCAACCAATAGACCGGTTGGGTAGCCAGTATCTACTACTTTCCCCCGTTTCCTCTTAGAACCAAGTCCTAGATTCATGCTACAGCTTTCCCACTTTCTTCCCTGTTTGAACCAACTCTTAGATTCGACTGTATGAACTACCTTTACCTCTAATAATTGTAAAAGTCTAGGTGGATTTGGAACAGCCGACGGAAGTAGGAAAAGATCCACATGCAGCCACTTGGGGAGCTGGGGCTGTAGAGCAAGGCAGGTTTCGAAGGAATATATACCTGAGGGTCGTCGGCATGTGGCAAAGACGGCATCGGGAGGCCGCATCTTGGCCACAATACCGCGGGGAGGAAGAAGGGGTCGGAGGGCCTCCCGAGTCGGCACTCTCTCGGAGAGAATGGCACGGCCGCTGATCGGGACGCGCGGGCAGCCGTTAGTCTCCTCCCTCGCCGTCGATGACAGCGTGAACGATGCACCTACACCCCTGCCCCGGTCGAGGTGGTCCAACCAGATTTGTGACCAGCCGTGAGCAAAGAGAGAGTGTGGCCACCTATGTCTTGCTTAGATCTGGAGAGCATGAGAGAGTGAAAGAAAGGAACCCTAGTAAAGCAAGCGCTAAGGCTCCTGCTTATATATATAGTGGAGTGATTTTGTTGTACCAGCTTCAAAAAAATGCGCTCCTACGTGTACCCGCGAGTGGTTGTGAGAGAACTAGTACGTGCGTGCACTGCTTCTTTTCATGAGAGTACAATATACTATGCCCAAAGAACGTTTGCCACAAGAGTAATAGTATAAGTGTGACGTGTGAGCTAAAATAAAAGGTGCGCGACGTCTTTTGTTTTTTAGAAGTTCTGAGGGTAGGGTGTGAAGAGCACATATGTGTGTGACATCTACCTACAGATAGACGGTGGGTGTGAGAGGACTCGAGAGAGTCATGACTCGTGAGGGTGCGTGTGTGCGTGAGAGAGAGGGGGCATGTATCAATGCAATGCATGTGTCCGTAAATCATTATCCGACAAATGTTCGCCACAAGTCGTTTCCTGACGAACGTCGTAAGAACCGTTAGATCAGCATCCGACAGTGTCAGTTTTGCCATGTCATTTAACAGAGCAGCCACTCCTCCTACACACAAATCTTCCACGTGAGGGTTAGCACTGTCGTATGCTCCTCCCCCCGTTCCAAAATGCAGTGCATATAGCTTTATTGAAAATTCGAACATCGCAAACTTTTACCGAGTTTTCGTGTACCAAATTGCACATGTAGAATACCCAGTATATATCATTTCATTCATCTTCGAGAGGTAACTATAAAGATGGGGGAGGAGTCTACAAAGAAAGACCATCGTATCACCTGCAGCAATTTCAACCATCCTTTGGTGTGGAGGAATATCATAGGAACTCTATATGATACGAGGAAGCATTTTGGGTTCGGGGACCAGTGGAGATATACGTACAAAAAATTGTGGACGTAGGTTCGACCGAAAGGCAATGATGCATGGGCCCTACATTTTGATATACCTGCTGCCGCGTGAAATTTGCTACTCTAAACTGGTAAGGTACACATGCATTGAACGCATGAGATTTGGAAACGAAATTATGAATAAATACACACTATAGCATGTAAGCTTTGAGTCATATATGCATGATGTAGATGTTCGTTTAGTTCTTATAGTTCATCTCATTCAAAATCAATTAGTTTTATAAAAAGGTTAAGATTCGTGGGATTGTGCATTGTAAAGCATAAAGTAAAAAACAAATAATGGCAATTCATTTAGAAAAAAAATTGGACAATTATGATATGGAAGATTCTAGAACAAAGGAGAAGTGATTGTGTTTTGAGGTTTGTCCATTATGCTTAAGTTCAACCATGGAGTCTTCTAGATTGTACATGTGGCAGAATCTGGTGGAATGTTGATGATATCCAACGACCAGTAGTGCTCGGATTTGCCATCTCTGCACTGTCAGATTAGCTTCATCCAACGACCATCTTTCAAAGTTATTCGCACATTATATAGGGGTATAGATGATTTTTATAGGATTTTTTCCTTTAGAGCCAATAGGTTCATAGGAATAGATTCATATACTCCACATTTCAAAGGAAATAAACATGATATCATTTTTATAGCTTTAGAGCCACTTGGTTCATATGAATGGATTCCTATACTCCCATAATTTCAAAGGAAAATAAACATTAGCATATATTCAATAGAAAATTTTCTATGATGTGAACCAAATGACATCTCTTTTCTAATCCCTCATAGGAATTAAGATACATGTCATCTCTAGATTCAATAGAAAAGTTCCTATGATGTGAACCAAATGACATCTCTTTTCCAATCCCTACTCATGGGAATTGATATACATGTCATCTCTTTCCCTACAACTTCCATGTATACATCTTCTATTCCTAAATAGCTAGTACAACCCACTAGTAGCTTTTATCCTAGACATGCAGCTATGGCACAAGAACACGTCATGCATGCAAGTCATAAATCACATTGTTTTTTCTACTCTATGCATGCAAGCACCACATCATCAATTCGTGCATGTTACTCATAAGTTATTTCTTTCATTAAATTTTGCATTGACAATGTATGTGCTGGTCACGTGCACACATATGTAGTTCACGTTCACATTTTTGTTAGAAATGTCATTCTTTTAACTGCAATACATTTTTTCTCTTTGTACTCCCTCCGTCTAGGTGTATTTATTCTTCCGAAACCAAATAATCCCAAAACGCTTTGGCACGGTACATTAACTCCCTCCTCGTTTCTTGTTTCGTGACATATCAACCAATAAGAGATGTGGGTCGTGCATGCTTTCCCAAAACACGAGCACTTCTCCTTTGTTCTAGAATCTTCTGTATCATAATTGCCCAAACTTTTTTTCTAAATGAATTGCCATTATTTGTTTTTGACTTTATGCTTTACAATGCACAATCCCATGAATCTTAACCTTTTTATAAAACTAATTGATTTGAATGAGATTAACTATAAGAACTAAACGAACATCTACATCATGCATATACGACTCAAAGCTTTACATGCTATAGTGTGTATTTATTCATAATTTGGTTTCCAAATCTCATGCGTTCAATGCATGTGTACCTTACTACTTTTAGGTAGAGTAGCAAATTTCACGCGGCCGCGGGTATATCAAAATGCAGGGCCCATGCATCATTGCCTTTCGGTCGAACCTATGTCCACAATTTTTTGTACGTATATCTCCACGCTGCCTCGTTCCCGTAAAACCAAGCGGCCCACACATATTAAGGCATCGACTCGAACTCAATCCCTCTCCCGTTTACTACGACGTGGCCCCGCACGCCGTAGTACTCCTACAAACCCTACCGCCGCACGCATCATCAGTTTTCTTCAATAGGATGAGGGAGAAGCGGATTTGTAGTGGAGGCGCTTTAAAAAATGGATTTGTAGTGGAGGCCCCTACCCTAGGGTGCCCTAGGTAGCTGCCGCACGCATCATTGGTTTGCTCTTTTATTTATGCTCTTGCACCCTAGAGTGAAATGATGGTTGCTTCGTCTGTCCAGCTTAATGCGGGAAAGGTGGGGCTTTGTGATTTGACCCATCATCGCTCATTTACTACTACTGCGGCGCTACGACCGGGGTGCCTCCAGGTCCAACCGCTGCTCCGAACCGTAATTTGGTGCATCGCACGTGGAACAAGACGGTGGATGAGCCACATGTCGGCCAAAGGGGTCCTGTTAAGTTTATATAGACACCGGAGGAAGTACAGAGTCGGTTTACAGAGGAAGGAATCTTCATATCCGAACGCCAAGCTTGCCACCCACGCAAAGGAGAGTCCCATCCGGACATGGGAGGAAGTCTTCTGTCTTGTATCTTCATGGCCCATTAGTCCGGCCCACGTCACAAAGGTCGGACGCCCGAGGACCCCTTAATCCAGGACTCCCTCAGTAGCCCCCGAGCCAGGCTTCAATGATGATGTGTCCGGCGTGCTGATAGTCTTTGGCATTGCAAGGCGGGTACTTCCTCCGAATACTTCAAAGCGTCTGATCCGAAGAGTCATACTCTGCTTTCCATTTAATGTCGTACCCATTGGCTTTTGCGCCTCCATTGCTTCAGCTTCCATGTGTCGAGCAAACACGAAAGGTCAGAGTATTTTTGCACATAACACCCTGCCATGTAAGAAAGGCGTATATTTAAGTGGATTGGATCTCAGATGCCATCTCACACCAGGCGGAAAATCCTTAGAGCTTGATAGGTGAAACCATTCCAGCATGGCTAGCGTTCCCAGTTCTTCCTCCCGCCCCACGGCTCCGAAAAAGGTGATTGGGAGAAATGTTCAGTATCCCATGACCAGCTGAGTAAGCTTCAAACGGAGGGATTCCTTCCCCCCGCGGATCTAGTCCCAGTTCGGGCAGGATTAACCTCTTTTAGAGGCGAAGCCCTGGCAGAAAATTTCCCTAATCCAACCAGGGGGAGCGAGTGTGCTTCATATCCTTCTTAATAAGAGGCATCGGGTTTCCAATCCACCCTTTCCTCCGAGGTCTCCTGGAGTACTACGGCCTCCAACTGCACAACCTCACTCCGGCCTCCATCCTGACTATCGCAGGTTTTGTCGCTCTTTGCAAGCTATTCCTGGGTTGCGAGGCCCACTTTGATCTATGGAGGAAACTTTTCTCCCTCGTCCCTCATACCCAAAAGGGATCTGTATTCGAGGTGGGCGGCGCTGAGATATGGCGCATAGCCGGGACCGAATACTTGTCCGGCACGCCGAAGAAGGCATCCGAAGAGTGGCCCTCGGAGTGGTTTTATATTGAAGACGTCGCTCTCCCCGACCCAGCCCGAATGGGCCTTCCCGAATTTTCCAGCGCTCCGTTGAGGAAACGCCACAGCTGGCGTCCTCGGAGCCTCGAGGAGGAAGACAGCGCAGAAGTCCAACATTTAATGGGCAAGATAAGGACACTTGCCAAGTCCGGATTATCAATAATCGAGGTAATGGAAACTTCCATAGCGCGAGGTGTTCAGCCGCTCCAATTCAGGGGGCTCCCTATGTGGCACTACAATGGGGAAGATGACGCCTCACGCTGCGGACGAAAGGGTCCGGATTCCCTCACCGCCTTGGCCGCAATATTGGCCGATCTGTATAAAGGGGAGAAAGAGGAGTTCACTCGCCTTATGCACCGAGAGGGATTTTCCATGTACAATCCTCCTAGTTGGGTGAGTTTTAATCCCACCACTTTATTCAATCCTCTCCCCGAGTCATGTTTAACCGACATTAACCTGTCTGTCAAATTGGAACGGCGGAGGGTTGTCCCGGGGATCCATAGCCCCGCTCCACAGCTAGAGGACCATAACCGGGACCTCGATCCCGGATTCAAAGAAGATCCGGACATATTCGTAGAGCTCAAGGAGGGAGTCTTCTACCAGGCGAGCTATGATGGCACAGAAGTGGCCATCACGGCCGATTATCCCGGCCTCCTTCCTGCCTCATATGTAAGTAACCAGGAGTCATTTCCTCCGAAGGAGCTTCCTCATTATGCCTCACCCGCCGCACTATATTGTGCTCCAAAGGGGAGGCGCTCGACGCGTCATATTGCAACAGAGGCATCTCAGAAGAGAGCGGCGACTGCGCCGGGCGGGTCTTCAAAGAGAAAGGCAAATGACAACACGGCCAAACTTTCCTCAAAGAGGTATGGCTTTAAATATGCCCTATGGCAGTCATATCGAACCATGACATTGTCCGCCGTGTCTTATCAGGAAGAGCGTTCGCCGGATTGTGTCCGAGGAGCCTGTTGGTCGCGCCCCCACCAATCAGGTTCTAGAACCTGCTTCTAGGGCGGGGGAAGACACGGGAGTAACACCGGATTGTCCTCCTTCAGAGGATTCGGATAATGTATCCGTCACAAATTCTGAAGTAGAGAGTGCCATGAATCATCGGCGCGGAGGGCCGCTCTTCGCGACCCTGGCTTTGCTAAAGAGGCGTTCGACGCCTTCAGCTCGGCTGATGCGTACATCCGAGCTGCTCGGGATGGGCTTACCAGAGCCACTGACCAGTATTTGAAAGATAAGCGGGTAAGTATGCATTGTACAGACCTGGTAATCATGTACCAGTAGCCCCCGAGACTTGAAACAGTTGAAACAACTGATTTAAGGATCATTGTATAATCAGGTATTCACAGAGAAGAACAACATGCTGTCTCATGAGCTGGAAAAGTGCCGGACTCAGCTAGCTGTTGTTACCGCTGAACTGGAGAAGTCCAAGGAGGCACCGCCTGGTAATGTTCCCCTCCATCCAGAAAAAGTATAATCATGTACCAGTAATGTTAATACTGTTGCGTTTCTGATGATAGGATCAGTAGATCAACTGAAAGTTGCGAAGGCGGGTAAACAACAGGCCGAAAAGCAACTGGCCGCAGGCGAACGTGTGCTGACACGGGTCAGGGATGATAAGAACAAGCTGTAGGATTCCAACACCCTGCTAGGCGAAGAGCTAAAATATGTACGAGCCCAGCTAGCTGACGCCGTAAAGTAAAATAGGAGGCTACGAGGCGGCATATTCAGTATGCTTTTCAACTTACCTCTGTGTAATTCAGCGAAAAAATGAGCTGACAGATTTATGTCTACAGGTATGCTAACTGGCCGTCCCGAAGAGGAAATGTCCGGATCTCAAGGCGATCTGCTACAAGAGCTGTCCCAAGTGCCCGAGCGAGCTCGGCAAGCAATGCGGAGCGTTGCCAAGGCTTTGTGGCCATCCGCCTCCCCTCCAGGAAGTATGGAGGAGCTTGTGAAGCTATTCCAAGGAGCTCGGCGGCGCTTTCAATTATGGAAGATATCGGCCTGCCGAGAAGGTGCGCGAGAGGCCTGGGCCATGGTAAAAACACGGTACACCAAGCTTGATCCTAATCATATGGCCCGGGTCGGACCTCGGGGGTCAGATGGACAAGAAATTCCAGTTAGTTTGGTATATGACCAAGTAAAGATAGCCACAAAGTTTTCCTAACTGGATTGTAAGCTAGACAGCCTGTTAGACGGCATAGAGAAGGAAGTTTTTGAGTCCAAGTGACTATGTACTTCAATTGACAAATTTGTCCCTAGCCGGATTGTAAAACAATTGTCATGGCAGACCTTTTTGCTTCGACCTCTGGACCCGAAGGTGCGGAGTGTTTCCGAATACCGGAGCGGCAACATAGACCGGGGTATGCGTGGAAACCAGACATAGGGGTCATAATTGCTTGAATAGACAAGTTGTATCCGGCTAGCTATGCTATATTACTTGTTGATTGTAAGAAACATCTTCTAGTGAGAATAGTTTCATTAAGGGTTCCTTTCCCTGGGTGAACATGCGTTGGTATGCATGCCCGAACTGTGATTGAAAAAATCGCAGTATACATAACATCTGGGGGTTCATAGTGTAATGAGTATAAAACGTCTTTAGTCCACCGACCGAATATTCCCTTAAGAATGCTAGCTTTCGGCTTCACCCAGTCTGAGGTACAAGTCCGGATGAGCCGGCTGTAACAATCACATAGGTGCTCCCTTTATGCCCTAGCCGAAAAAACGGGAATGTAGGGCATAAGCACAGGAGCCAGGCAACCCATCTTGGCAAAAACTTAAGTCATAACGGTGCATATAATGGCGAAGAAAAGGTACATATGAGGAAAGGACACATATGTGGTGAGCTTGACGCTCGAAAAATAATAATAAGCTTCTGTAAAAGAAGCCCCCAGGTATTATGGGCGTATACATTTAAGGATGTGTGCGTCATAGGTGTGCGGTTTGGCCGCACAAGAGCTATAGAGCTATAGAGAAAGTTAAAGAGATAAAAATGGAAACAAAGGGAGAAGAAGACGAACAAAGAGTATGGCTCTAGGTGTAGAATCTTTGGAGTCTGACGGCATTCACGGGTTCGGCTCTAAGCGATTGTCCGATGCATCACGCAGGCGGTACGCTCCTCCAGTGAGAACTTCATCTATGATGAAGGGACCCTCCCACTTGGGCTTGAGTTTGTCCTTTTTCTTTTCTGGCAAGCATAGAACGAGTTCACCAACATTATAAGTCTTGGCCCGCACTTCTTTGCTTTGGTATCTGCGAGCCTGTTGTTGATAGAATGCCGAACGGGCTTTTGCAACGTCGCGCTCCTCCTTCAGGGCATCTAGACTATCCTGCCGATCAAGCTCGGCCTCTCTCTCTTCATACATGCGCACTCGAGTGAGTCATGAATGATGTCGCAGGGAAAAACGGCCTCTGCGCCGTACACCATGAAGAATGGTGTGTATCCGGTAGTGCGATTGGGCGTGGTCCGCAGCCCCCAGAGTACGGAGTCGAGCTCCTCGACCGAGTGCTTGTCTGATTCTTTCAAAGACCGCACTAGTCTAGGCTTAATGCCGCTCATGATAAGACCGTTAGCTCATTCGACTTGACTGTTTGTTTGTGGGTGATAGACGGAGGCGTAATCGAGCTTAATGCCCAGGTTAGCACACCAGGTTTTCACTTCAGTGACTGTAAAATTGGAGCCGTTATCGGTGATGATACTGTGTGGGACACCATAACGGTGCACGACACCGGATATAAATTCTATCACTGGTCCGGCTTCGGCCGTTTTAACTGGTTTGGCCTCTATACACTTGGTAAATTTATCTACCATGGCCAGCAGATATTTTTTCTTATGGCTTCCTCCTTTAAGGGGTCCGACCATATCAAGCCCCCAGACTGCAAAAGGCCATGTAATGGGGATTGTTTGTAGAGCGGTAGGCGGCATATGGCTTTGATTGGCGAAAAGCTAGCATCCAACACAACGTTGGACAAGGTCCTATGCATCTGCTCGGGACGTCGGCCAAAAGAAACCTGTACGGAAGGCTTTACTTACAAGGGCCCGAGCCGCGGTGTGGTAACCGCCGAGACCAGCATGGATTTTGGCCAGGAGCTGCCGTCCCTCTTCTTCGGAGATACATCTTTGAAGGACTCCGGTAGCACTTTTATTGTAGAGCTCTCCGCCATGGACCTTGTAGGCTTTCGAGCGCCGAACAATGCAGCGAGCCTCCTTCTGATCCTCAGGGAGCTCTCGCCTATTAAGGTAGGCAAAGAAGGGTTTGGTCCAAGGGGCAATTACTGCCATCATTAGATGGGCCGATGGTGTTATTTCGGTGGCTGAGTCCCCGATGATATCGGTATTGTGTTCGGAATCTGGGGGGTATAGTCTGATCCGGACTGGTGTTGCTGCTCTCACCCTGCCACACCATGGATGGTTTGAAGAGCCTTTCCAGAAAGATGTTAGGCGGGGCGGGGTCACGCTTGGCGCCCATGCGAGCAAGAACATCCACCGCTTGATTACTTTCTCGAGCCACATGATGAAACTCGAGTCCCTCGAACTGAACTGATATTTTGAGTATGGCGTTACGATAGGCCGCCATCTTCAGATCTTTGGCATCGAAGTCTCCATTTATTTGGGATATTGCGAGATTTGAATCCCCGCGCACCTCCAGGCGTTGTATGCCCATGGAGGCAGCCATCCAAAGACCGTGCAATAAGGCCTCGTATTCGGCTGCATTGTTGGAGTCTATGTATAATATTTGGAGTACGTACTGGACTGTGTCTCCATTGGGGGACGTTAAGACGACGCCCGCTCCTAAGCCAGCCAGCATTTTAGAGCCATCGAAGTGCATGACCCAGTTGGAATATGTACCGTACTCTTTAGGGAGTCCGGTCTCTATCCATTCGGTGACGAAGTCGGCCAATACTTGGGATTTAATGGCTTGGCGTGGTTTGTATGTTATGTCGAATGGCAGGAGCTCAATGGCCCACTTGGCAATCTGGCCCGTAGCGTCGCGGTTGTTTATTATGTCATTGAGTGGTACTTCGGAAGCCACCGTGATCGAGCACTCTTGGAAGTAGTGTCGTAGCTTCCGGGGTGCCATGAAGACCGCATATGCTATCTTTTGGTAATGAGGGTACCGGGATTTGCATGGTGTGAGGACAGTATATACGTAGTATACCGGTTTCTGAAGTGGGAATTTGTGTCCGTCCTCCTCTCGCTCAACGACGAGCACCGTGCTCACCACCCGGTGTGTTGCAGAGATGTATAATAACATCGGTTCGCCGACGTTCGGCGCGGCCAGGATTGGGTTGCTCGCTAAAAGAGCCTTTATTTCTTCCAGTCCGGCCATTGTTGCATCCGTCCACTCGAAGTGGTCGGTGCGTCGGAGAAGGCGATAAAGTGGCAACACTTTTTCTCCTAGTCTGGAGATAAAGTGGCTTAAAGCTACCACGCATCCGGCAAGTTTTTGGACCTGTTTAAGGTCTGTTGGTGTAGCCAATTGTGACAAAGCCCGGATTTTGGCTGGATTTGCTTCAATTCCTCTATTGGAAACAATGAAGCCCAGCAGTTTTCCAGCGGGAACGCCGAAAACACACTTTTCCGGATTCAGCTTGATGTCATATGTACGGAGGTTGTCGAATGTGAGACGCAGGTCGTCTAGTAATGACTCGACGTGCCTAGTCTTGATGACGACGTCATCCACATATGCTTCAACTGTCTTGCCGATTTGTTTCTCCACGCATGTTTGAATCATGCGTTGGTAGGTGGCACTGGCGTTTTTAAGCCCAAAGGGCATAGTGTTGAAGCAGAAAGGCCCGTATGGGGTAATGAATTCCGTTGCGGATTGATTGGACTCCTTCATTTTGATTTGATGGCATCCGGAGTATGCGTCGAGGAAACACTGTGAGTCGTGTCCTGCAGTAGCATCAATAATCTGATCGATGCGGGGGAGGGGGAAGGGATCCTTAGGGCAGGCCTTGTTGAGGTCCTTGAAATCGACACACAGGCGCCAGGATTTATCCTTCTTTGGCACCATCACCAGATTTGCTAGCCAGTTTGGGTGTTTTATTTCTCTGATGAATCCAGCCTCGATTAACTTGGCTAGCTCTTCCCCCATAGCTTGTCGTTTGGATTCGGAAAAGCACCGCAGTGTTTGCTTGACCGGCTTATATCCCGTCAATATATTGAGGCTGTGTTCGGCCAACCTGCGTGGGATTCCTGGCATATCAGAAGGGTGCCAGGCGAATATGTCCCAGTTCTCACGCAGGAACGCTCGTAGTGCAGCGTCAACCGTTGGGTCCAGCTGTGCCCCGATGGAAGCTGTCTTCTTGGGGTCCGTCGGGTGGACTTGAAATTTGACTATTTCGTCCGCTGGTTTGAAGGAGGTGGATTTGGGCCGCTTATCAAGGATTATGTCATCCCTATCCACCATGGAGCGTAGTGCGGTTAACTCTTTGGCCGCGAGGGCCTCGGACAGTGCCTCGAGGGCCAGGGATGCGGTTTTGTTTTCGGCGCGGAGGGCTATGTCCGGATCACTGGCGAGAGTGATAATACCGTTGGGCCCGGGCATCTTGAGCTTCATATATCAGTAATGAGCTATAGCTTGAAAGCGCGTAAATGCATCTCGCCCCAACAGGGCGTGATATCGACTGTTGAAAGGGGCCACTTGGAAGGTTATCTCTTTGCACCGATAGTTCTCCGGCGTGCCGAATACCACGTCGAGTGTAATTTTCCCCGCGCATTGCACCTCCCGGCTGGGAATGATTCCTTGGAAGGTTGTATTACTTTGCTCGATGCGGCTCCTGTCTATTTCCATTTTATTGAGTGTGTCCTCCTAGATGAGGTTTAGGCCGCTGGCGCCATCCATGAGCACTTTAGTTAGCCGAAAGCCATCCACAATTGGATTGAGGACCAAGGCGGCTGGTGCCCGAACTGACCGAAATTTTGGTTCGTCACTGGCATTGAAAGTTATGGCCGTGTCATTCCAGGGGTTTATTGTTGCGACTTGGCAGACTTCGGCAAGGTTGCGGAGTGCCCTCTTGCACCGATTGTTTGAAGCGAAAGTCTCGAAGACCATCAATACTCTGAGGTCATCGTATTCCGGGGGGCATTGCTGTGAGGTGTTTTTGGTGAGGATATCATTGCCGCTCTTGGCCACTTGCCGGAGTATCCAACATGCTCTAAGGCTGTGGGTTGGTACGGTAACCGGTGTCGTGTGTATTTTGCATGGCCTATCGAGCCACCCCTCCAGAACAGTTCTGCGTCCCGTAATGGGCTTAGTTTTCTTCACTATGGGGTTGGGTGCCCCGCGAGGGTGCATCCCTTTTGCTCGCCAGAGGGGTTGAGTGGAGACCGGTGGTTCCCAGCGAGCTGTCTGAGTTTTCCAGGCGCTTTCCATTGCGCAGTACTTCTGTACTATGGTTGCCAAGTCAGCGAAGTGTAATACAAGATGGCGGTTGATGGCGTTGAGGATTCCTTCGTTCGTGCAATTATTGCAGAATACTGAAATCGCGTCCTCGTCGCGGCAATCTTTAATCTTGTCTTTGACAAGGAGGAATCTGGCCTAAAAGTGTTGGACTGTTTCCTGAGACTGCTGTCGTACGTACATGAGGTCACATATATCCGGAGGACCGGAATTGCCTGACCAATATTGCTTGTGGTGGGTGGGTGGCTTTAAATCCGATCCCTGGCCCAATTTGGAGTCCGGTGTTTGAAAAACTTCCGAGGTTATTAGTTCGGGCTCCACGATGTTAAATTATTTTCCAGGCTCGACGCCCGATTCTAGATTCGGGGGACTAGAAGTGTCGTCCCGTAGACAGGTATCCGGCTCTTCGAGCTCGGAAATCCGAACATAGCTCGTCCTCAACACAGGGGAAGAGTTGTTGTTTTGATCCTCTACGACCGCTATCTGATGGGTGATCGGCGGAGATTTGATTTCTCTCTGATCGGGTTTAAGCCCAATCCGATCGTAGTGTGTAGCGACCCCCATGGCGGCGATGCGATCCAGGAGTTCATTTAAAGACGACAACTCCGCCGGATCCATCCGTTTGGGGTATTCGGAGTCAACACGGAGACGATTTTCGATGACCTAAGAAGTCATCATCGGCTTGATGACCGAACGGGCGGTCATGGTAAAGCCGCCCAGCCGGAGGGTATGGCCTGAGGCCAGGGCTCCTCCGGAGGTGATACTGTCCTTGATGACAAGGTGCGCCATCAATCCTGTCTTCGACGTCACAACGGAACTCTCAATGAAAGCACCAATGTCAGTGTCAAAACCGGCGGATCTTGGGTAGGGGTACCGAACTGTGCGTCTAAGGTCGATGGTAACAAGAGATGAGGGACGCGATGTTTACCCAGGTTCGGGCCCTCTTCATGGAGGTAATACCCTACTTCCTGCTTGATTGATCTTGATGAATATTAGGATTACAAGAGTTGATCTACCATGAGATCGTAATGGCTAAACCCTAGATGTCTAGCCTGTATGATTGTGATTGCCTCTACGGACTAAACCCTCCGGTTTATATAGACACCGGAGGGGCCTAGGGTTGTACAGAGTCGGTTTACAGAGGAAGGAATCTTCATATCCGAACGCCAAGCTTGCCACCCACACAAAGGAGAGTCCCATCCGGACACGGGAGGAAGTCTTCGGTCTTGTATCTTCATGGCCCATTAGTCCGGCCCACGTCACACAGGCCGGACGTCCGAGGACCCCTTAATCCAGGACTCCCTCATTAAGTGTTTCACCATTTCGTGTGCGGACTGACCCTGCTCCAACACGACAAGAGCAGCCTACCACTTGGTTTTGCCCCTTGGTGAATCCCGACTATATTGATCTAACTAGCAATGTGCCCGTGCGTTGCAACGGATCCAAAATAGAATAATACATGTTCACAAGCTTGAAAGAAAAACACTATAGTTTGGTGTATATATCACTAAAAATATACCCGTATTAGGTTTCACTCAAAATATATTCCTTGTGGCTGTTTTGATGAGGTGGGGGAGGGATGTGGTTGGTTTCAAGATACTAAGGGGTTTCTGCAAATTGGAGCAGAGGAGTGGGGTCTTGTTGCAAAAATGCCACGACTTACATCATAGTCGTTAGATGCAGATCTGATGGTCAGAAATGACGGATGGCAGACACACCATCATCACCAACTGAGTCTTTTATAGGAGTAGAGAAAAGATATGTATTGTACTACCCTCTCCGTCTCGGTTTATAGGGCGCGCACGTAGTTCTCGGTCATCCATTTGACTAACTAATATGAGTTACTATGTCACAAAAAGTATATCATTCGATTCTTAAGCGAATGTAGTTTCTAAACATATACTGTTCATCACATATATAGCCAATTAAATTCTCAACCTAGAACGACGTGCATGCCCTGTAAACCGATACGGAGGAAGTAGTAAAAATGAGGTGATTTTACCGAGCGATTGGCGGGGGAGCATGGCCTGTCATGCGGTCCCACGTGTCATGATGTACCAAGGCGATGCGCGTGTCCCTCTTGAGGCAGAACAATGGCAGAAGCAATACTACGTGGCTTTCTTGAAGGACATGATGGTGAAGCAAAGTGTGAGATAATGGTTGCTTCGTCCGTCTGGGAAGGTGCGGCGTTGTGATTTGACGTCTCATTGCTCATAACTACTACTGGGGCGATATGACTGGGGTGGGTCCCCCTGCTGTTCTGCACTGTTATTTGGTGCATGACACATCGACCCGGTTGCTATAGGTCCCACATGTCGGCGAAAGGAAGTATACAATTCATGAAAGCGAGCATCGACGGAGGAGTACAAGGCACGGCTTGGTTTTTGCTGCTTCGCGCGATCCATCGATGCAAACCCGGACTAAAAAAGGCGAGGGCGGGTCTTTTCCCGTGCGGCGGGCAGGGGAGTTTGGCATAATCTGTTCGAGGCAACGAGGCAGGAAGGGCAACAAGCAAATAAAGGTTGAGCGACTTAGTTTTGGGAAAATCTGATTTTACGGAGTACGTACCCACTATGGAGGTAGTATACTACTTACTACTCCCTCCTTTCCGGTTTATAGGGCTCGTCTAAGAAAATTCGTTTTTTCCATTTTATAAGTCTCAATTCTACTAGTAGTAGTAGTACCATCACATGTTGGATTTCGAGGTGCGTTAAATCACCTGATGCAAGCATTTTCAAGAGAAAACTCACCAATGCATGTAGAAGTTCATGGAAATTTAGTGGCCATGCATGCATTCGTTCTAATTAATGCCTCGGTAAACATAACTTCTTGAGAAAAACGAGCGTACATTACTTGTGCAAACTACGAAATTAATTCCAACACTCACCTTCTACCTTGGTTGGAGAGATTTTGAAATTGAGCCATAAAAACTGGAAAGGAGGGAGTAGTAACATAGCCTAGGGTAGCTTGTTGCACCACGGACTCCAAGGAAATTGTTGTAGTAGTACTACTCCTATATACTACTCCAAGGAAATTGAGCCATAAACTGGAAAGGAGGGAGTACTACTAAAAGACATATATTCCAAACAATATGATAATCTCTCTAACCAAGGTAGGGACGAGGAGTAAATGGAGGGAGTAGAAAATTTTCTCCTCGTCTTGCAAGCCACCGCGCGCGTGGGCGAGGGAGCGGGCGTAGGCGTAGTAAGCAAGCTTCACCTCGTCCTGCGAGCCACTGCGCCCGTGGGCAGGAAGACGGCGTAGTAAGCAAGCTTCTCCTCGTTTTGCGAGTTGATGGGACACATCAAAAGTAATACTTACGTACAGAGCATCTCTAGTGTACAGAACCTTGCCTCTAAGGTAGGCCCCATATGACGCGTCAAGTCGCAATTTGTTTGTTCACCCGTGGTACACGATCCTCCATCAAGTGGGCAACTAGTACACATGTCAAATTACCACGTGGGCTGCCTTTTCGTACAGAAATGAGCTCCACTGTGTACCCGCGCGGGTGTGGCTGGGAAAGAGACGGGAGTACGTGCGCCGTGCGTGCACCTCTTCTCTTCGTGCACGTCCACCACCTACGTGGGTGTGTGTGAGAGAGATGCAAACCTAGACATAATGCGCAGTCCATCCCCATGCCTCCGCCCGGTCCGACCACCAGTCACCACCACGCCCCACTCCTCGTCATCTTATCTCTCATATTTCTCGAGATATCATTTTACTGATGAAATTCTCGAGATACCATTTTTTTGATAAAATTCTCGAGATATCATTAGTTTTTACACATGGGATTACTCCTGCATGGTTCAATCACAACAGGTGTTTTGTAAAAAAATGCATCTTGATGTTCCGTGCAATGCACGGGCATCTTGCTAGTCCATGAAAACAACACATGGCAAAATTTCACGGCGAACGAGGGATTCGAATCTGCTGGGAGGGGCTGTTTGGATTTTGCCCGGGGTAACCAAATTATTGGCGACCCTTTTGTCCACCGGTGCCTTTGCCATCGATGAATGAGGAATGGCTCGGGTTCTCATGCATCCTCCAGCGCGCACGTTGGAGACGAGCTCGCATGAGCTGTGCTTTTTTTGTCCCACCACGCCGCCCGATCCGGCCGCAGACCGACCGGCGACCCGCATATTACGCCATCCAACCGTAGCCGCACACATTCTGACAGCAACTCAACCAACCGAACGAAATTCACGCAAACACGGCGGTATTTCTCATAAACAATGATAGAATTCATATAAAATACCGGATTTTCATACAAACATGACGGATTTCATTACATTCAAATCAACTAAGCGGTGCTAGTTCTGGACTGCCGGGAGCCCCGGAGGTATCTGCTTCAGCGCAAAGGACGCCTCGCTTCCCCGCTCCCCAACTGATATGGTTGGCTGATGCCCAAGATGATGGTGGAAGGGGGCTTCTCCGCTTCCGTGGATCCCATGCGGGGTCAATGAAGGTTCTCGCAACAAAAGGATCCGGCAAGACACCTGTTGTGTATGCCGGCGTCGCCTCCGCGGTGGACTTCATGGGACCCAAGCGGCGGCGGCCTCCCGTGTTCTACTTCTCCTCGATGATGGCGGCGGATGCGGAGGCGCTGGCCACCGACTCGTCTCTCTCCGCGCACCCGCTTCTGTCTCTGCTTGCATGGCGGGGCCGCCGGCATGGGAGTCTCGGCCATAGAAATGGGAGACGCCGTCGAAGACACGCGAGGCGCGGTACGAGGCGGCGGCGTGGACGGTAGCGATAACCCCCGTGCGCCGCTCCTTGTCGAGCTGGCTTGGAGTGGCGAGTTGCTGAACCACACGCCCGCTTGGGGCGGCAACTGGCTCCGTCGGGCGACGGGAGGGAGGTGGATCAGCGAGCAGCATAGCTCGTGTCCGGCGGGCTCGGCGGGCCACCCAGCCGTCTTGGATGCGGGATAACTACTCTTCGTAAGCTATTATAAGAGTGGACAAAATGGTGAAGGAGGAGATAGGGGAGCGGCGGAGGGGTGCGATTATTGGCCGGCATTTGGCCTCATTTAAATAGGAGATTAAATAGACGGCGGGCGGGAGGAGCTCGGCCGGCGTTGCGTTTAATGCCGGCCCGGTCATGAACGGACGTGTGTCCAGAGTGGATTTCTCGGCTTCCACACGGGTTTCATGGAGGCGTTTGAATGCGGCAAGGAGGCGTGTTCAGCCAGGCGTGCATCGAGTGGCGCCCTCGACTCTGACGTACGACACCGCGCCGTTCTTCCACTAACGTGTGGGCTCTTTGGGTACATGGCATGCATGTCAGTGACCCAACGCAGGAGCGTACGACAGAGGAACTTTTGGTGGGCCAGGGCGGTCAAAAGCGGGCATTTTATAAACCGATGATTGTTCATTGAGTGTGATGTCATCTATTTCATCTAGATAAGCCTACTATATAATGTAAGAGAATTTTAAAATTTTCGTATATACGTTGATAGCCCGTTCGATACGATGTGATTCATAAAGACGGCTGCAAACATCAATGTTCTGCTTATCACAAATAAGATTGATTAAACCTTGCCAAAAAGGATTAGATTGATTAATACCCGTAACAATCCATGTCCTTAACAAAGGGTACATGCACGTATAAGTTGAGCGTGTGTCTTGCGTCGTGTGCGGTGTGCATGCAGGCGTGCGAGTGTTGCGCGCGTGCATGTGTACGTTTCAGTGTTACATCCATGTGTGCGTACGTCCGTGTGTTCATGAGTGCATGTGTACGTGTAAGTGTTGCACGCCTCCATGCGTGCGTGTGTTCGTTATGTGTACGTGTCAGTGTTGCACGCCTGCATGCATGCGTGTGTTCGTTATGCGTACGTGTCAGTGTTGCACGCCTGCATGCATGCGTGTGTTGCGTGCGTGCATGTGTATGTGCGGGTGAGGCTACACATTAGTTGACTGACTTTTTCATCTCTGGTCAGTAGATTTTCCAATCGTTGGATACGAAATCAAGGGCCTGCAGTTTATCTTCAACCTCCACCCACTGAGCTGCCAGCCACCACCGGCCGAACCGACAGCCGTCGCCGCCCGCCCCAAACCACTCCCACCGCCGGTCCGCCGCCGCCCCGGCCATCCCTCTAGCCCCCCCCCCCCCCCGTGCCAAGCTTTTTCTCCAGCGATTCCCACGCCACTGCCCAATCACCGCGCCCCCACCGCCGGCGACTGCCAACCAGAGGTTTCACGAGTTCGAATCCCCACCGACCACTAATTTATTACCATTCATGTCCTTCATATACGCGCTGACGGTTACACGGCCTGATGGTGCAACACTAGTTGCGCCACGTGGAACGTTTGACTGGTCAATTGATTGTGTCATCAACAAAATACGGAGTTGTACGGGTGAGCGAGTGACCGTACAATCACGACATGTATTTTTTAACACGGTACAGACGCAAGCGCTCATATATAGGCGCAAGCACTCACCGCTATAAGTGCGCACACGCAGACCCTACCCCTATGAGCACCTTCGAGAGAGTGAGCCAGCATATGATCTTGAGATTTTATGAAGTCACCATAGGTGCCTCATAGTCGAGTGAAACGTCTCCTCCCACTGAACGCACATCGCCGGAAAAATACTGAAATTAACCCTGGATAAATGCGAGCACCAGGACTTTAACCCTGGTGGGCTCGAGAAACCACTGTCCTCCTAACCATCCAACCAAAGGTTGGTTAGCACCCCAAAATATATGTGCAGACCGTGATGAGCTTATTCTGAAGTCCAGTGACCATATCGTGCTTTCGCTTCAAATACAATGACCGTAAGTGTCGTCAACAAAATACGGAGCACGCATCAAATACAATGTCCGTCAGTGTCATCAACAAAATACGGAGACGTATCGTGAGCTAGATACCGTATGATCACCACGAGAATATAAACAGTGACCGTAATGAGCATATTCTGAAGTCCACCGACCGTACAGTGCTTTTTCTTGAAATACAACGATCGTCACGCGTGAATGTGTCATGGGCGTGCATACTTTTAGAGGGCCGAGAGATAGTTTGTGTGCGTACGTGAAAGTGGCGTAGAAAGATGGGGTGTCCGGTGGAGACAAGGAGAGATATGCCCTTCGTTTCTCTTTCCCGTGACTAATATTAGGAGAAAATATAAACATTCACAATGCAGAACAAATATTTTTGGATGCACCATGCAATTAACTTTCATGTATAACATTGTACTATTGTATATGCTTATTTTCTTAGTGGCCGATTGTGTGTGTGGTGTGGTGGGCACATCATTTCTAGTTGGGGTGGGCACATCATTTCTAGTTGTGGTGGGTCAACATGAGGACTCATGGGTCGGTTCCATCTCTCGCCACATAGGTTGGACCGAGACGCATTATACGAAGACCCATGTGGAGGACTCGGCGTACAACACGAAGCTACCAGAGTCGTGGAGGACTCTATCCCCGCTGGTGATAAGCCGACTATATATGATTTGTAACCCTAGGCCCCGAGTATGTTATAGAAGCCCCGGGGCTAGTTCGTCGATAGTATACACACACGCACAATGCCTGGTATTCACGTGTACTTTGTACACATCCCTATCACTAATATACAGTACCAGGAGTAGGCTTTTTCCTCAACTGCAAGGGCCCGGATTTGGGTAAAACTTTGCCTCGTATTACCATCTAGCCTAACAGTCATGGATATCCTACCGAATGATCTGATGGAATCATATCTGCCAACTACTAAGAGAGAAGTGTGTCTGGGGGGGCAATGTGTGCGAGAGAGGCATAAAGATAATGTGCGTGCGGGAGACACGTAGGCACATATATGTGCGTATAGATGGCTAGTAGAGACTGTGCGTGTGTATATATGCACGTGAGAGAAATAGTGTTTTCCAACTGAGATTAGTGAAAAGAGTGGTACATAGTAGTCAGAAGGAGAGAGAGAGAGAGAGACAGAGGGAGTGTGTGCGTGAGACACCCCGACACCCCGGGAGAGATTGTGAGCATGTGTGAAAGAGAAATGCCGATGTATATAAAGTGTGTGCACTTATGCGTTAGATAGAGAGAGATATAGCACGTTTGTGAGAACGGGCTCAGGCATAGTGCATCTACATGTAAAAGGCGGTTCTACGCATTAAATTAAAATATAAATGGCATTATTATTTTTGGATGAGATCATGAATTTTGCAATTTGCGTATGAACGAAAATCGGTCTATCAGACACCCATACTCTATTGAAATCTAACATGTGCATGTCTTTATTTCATATTATCGATCCATAGAGTGAGAGCGGTTTGAAATACACGCAATGCATTGCTTTTGCAATTCATATATAAACATTAATTAGTGCACTCCATGTTGTTAGTGTGAAGCACTTTATACATTTGTCACTTACATGGATACATTCCAAATTGCTAGCTAAGAAATAGAATACATGTTGAATTCAACATAAAGGGGGTTTTGAAGATTCGAATTCATAGGAAGTGCATTCATCTATTTGAACCCGAGATAATGGCATTTGTAAATCAGATCTAAAAGGCGGCATCAATCTTTGTTGTGCGTTTGAACATGCTATATATTCATACGCATGTCTAACTATTTTTTTGCCACCAAGGAGATTATATCTAGAACCATGCATGAACCGAGGTAAGTTGCATATATTTTAATATATACTCATGTACAATGTATATTCAAATGTACCCCTCCATTCCAAAATAATTGTAGTTTTAGGATTTTCAAGAGTAAAGATTTGTGAAGTTTAACCAATCCTGAAAGTTCAATTCAAGAGAACCGAAAACGTTAGGGATATTTATTTTTGTGCCCCTGGTTCGTTAGTTCTACTCGTTCATCCCCACGCTCTTAACTTTTGCTCACTTTTCCCCACTCCCTTGCCCGAAACCCTCAGAACTGGTCACAGCGGACGTTGCCGTCGGGTCAATGGCTTGACCGTTAACTCTGACTAGTGGGGCTGCGTAGGGCGGAGTCCACATTTTGACCGTTACGTGGTAACCAGTGGGGCCGCGAAACTGACACTCACTGTAACCTGAATCAGATCCAGTCGCTTCCGCGCCGCCCCCTCCGCCGCCATCGTGCCGCCTCCACCGCACTCTTGCCGCCTCCGCCGCAGTCGTGCCGCCTCCGCCGCATCTACCCTCTCTCCCCATCTAGGATTAGGAAGCGATGTCGGGGGGGCACCCCGTCTGACTCATCGACTGTGGAGATGATTGGGTCGAATCAGAGGCTGATAATTCATGGATTCCACCTGGGTAAGCATCGTTTCCCTCTCAAATTGATTAGGAGATCCGTAAATTAGGCTGTATTTGACCATCGTTGGTGTGAATCAGCGCAATTTATCTAAAAATATTCGGCCTAACTACGCCCTTTGTCTTATTTCAATCGAATAGGGTTGATCCTGCACTTGCTTTTTGGCTGGCGGTTAGAATGGAAACTAGCGAGCTGCCTGGAACTAAACTGTGTGTGATTTCTGGATTTTTCTATCCTAAAGTGGTAGAAACCAGTGCTTCGTTCAGAGATTTCCGTGAGGCACTCTGTTATGAGTATCCTGGAGCCCTGCCGATGCTGTTGAACTGAGATATTTCGACAGTACCGAGCAGAGATTTCTCCCATTAACTTGTGATGAGCATCTGGGATTGCTATTTAGTTTGAATGCCGACAGCCATTTCGGTAAAATCCATATTGGTGTGCTTCAGGCACGCAAACAACGTATCCCCAAGGGTGTTCAGACATCATCTATCTCTGCTAATAGCGAGCGTCCTTGCACTCCTTGTAGGTCGAGACCAAGTAAACCTAGTGGTTCTGAAAGCCACAACATGTCGGCTGCCGCTAATTCTGCCACTTCTCCTCTCCCTTCTGCACCTGATGTAGAAGTAGATGCAGAGCCTGACGAGGAAGTGCCTCGACATGATGATGAGGATGAGATTCTATTCCCTGAACTGGTAGATAGAGTCAGTCAACAGGCAGTGGAAGATGAATATGCTGAGGAGCCTAGCAGTCGTGCTAGATTTGATGACACTGATGATGAAGAGAGGGAGGAGAACATCGACTCCTTAGTTTTACAAGAATATGATGGTGAGGACATGCCAACAATAGAGTGGAACAGGGAGAATCTTGACCTTACTCCAAGAACCGTATTCGAATCGATGGTGGACTGTCGTAATGCAGTGACTACATATTGCATTCTCACTAAAAACTCTTATAAGGTTGATAGGAGTGAGCCAGGAATATTCACTATTCATTGCCCTTATGATAGGTGTAGGTGGAGGTTGCATGCATCCACTATGCGAAAGAGCAAATTGATTCAGGTATTACAACTGAATATTGTTACCAGATTATTTGTCCATTCTATTTTCAGATCATGTGTACTGTTTCTTAAATGTATTTGACATAATTTTTCATTTTGTTTCAGATAAAAAGCAACCCACACGGGCACACTTGCCCACCTGGAGGGGAGGGGGAAAGGACAAATCTAAGCTTGCAAAGACTAGGTGGGTGGCAGATGCAATCTTGGATTGGGTGAGGGAAACACCAACAATTGGTCCAACAGCACTCCATGGGAAGCTATTTGAGAAGTACAAGATTAATGTACAATACATGAAGATTTTCTATGCTAAGGAAAGGGCTCTTGATAGGATTAATGGTCCATGGAATGAGAGTTTTCAGTTGATTTACACCTTCAAAGCTGAAGTGGAGACGGCTAGTCCAGGGAGTGTTGTAGAGATTGACAAGCATGCAGTTAAGTACAAATTAAAAGGGAAGGCAATGGAGAAGGAGTGCTTCAGGAGGGCTTTTTTGTTTCAAGGCTTGCTGGCAGGGGTTTCTGAATGGTTGTAGGCCCTATTTGGCTGTCGATGCGACTGCTTTGAATGGAAGATGGAGAGGCCAGCTAGCAGAAGCTTCTACAGTTGATGGACACAACTGGCTATTCCCAGTTGCATTTGGTGTGTTGGAGGTAGAGGGTGAGGAGAGTTGGGTCTGGTTTCTGCAGCAGTTGCGCAACATTATAGGTACACCCTCAGGTTTAGTTATACACACAAATGCTTGCAAGGGTTTAGAAACTGCAGTAGAAATTGTATTCCCTGGAGTGGAACATAGGGAATGTATGCGACACCTAGCGCAAAATTTTAAAAAGAAATTCAAAGGCAAAGTTTATGATGAGAATCTATGGCCAGCATCATACACATGCAGCTTGAGGAAGCATGAGCACCATTTGAGAGTGTTGTATGCTCATAATCCTTTGGTGAAGGAGTACATGGATGAACATCATGGAAAGCTGTGGTCAAGAAGCAAATTCAGTGAAATCTGCAAAGTAGACTATGTGACCAATAACCTCGTTGAGTGTTTCAATGCAAAGTTCAAGTCAGTGAAAGGGCTTTTGTTGTGGCAAGTAATTGATAAGATCAGGCAGATGATCATGGTAAAGATGGCTCTTCGTAAAAGAATTGCATAAACACAATATGTTGGCCATCTTATGCTCCCATCTCTGATTAAGGCATTGCATGCCAAGGCAAGAGGACTAAAAATAAAATGCATTCGACCGTCGACATACGAGGCTGAGGTGACATACACTGACAGTAAAAATAGGGAATGGAGATATCCAGTGAACCTTGGAACCAATGAATGCAGCTGTAGGCACTGGCAGATCCGTGGGAAGCCGTGCATACATGCCCTACATCTCATGACTGTTATTGGAGGTGAAGATGGTGAAGTTGATCAGTATTGCTCTGAATATTTCTCTGTTGGCAAATTTACGGCTGCTTATGATGAAAATGTGCCTGCACTCTTGGGAAAAGACCAATGGAACATAGTAGACCCAAGGTTCAAACTCCATTCTCCTGTACTGACTAGACCACCAGGAAGACCAAGGAAACATAGGATAAGAGCTGGTGAAGAGGGTCGTGTAAAAAACAGCGTAAGTGCAAAAGATGTGGTATCTTAGGGCATATTGCTAGGCCTTGTACCAATCCAGTTGATGCATCATTTGGAGAAGAGGAACAATGGGCAGTAGCAAATGCAGAGGAGAATGCAGCAGCAGAGGAGAATGCAGCAAGTTTAGAGGATAATGCAGCAGCAGAGGAGAATGCAACAAGTTTAGAGAATGAAGCAACTGAAGTAGCAGCTTGGTATGTGTGCAATCTTTCCATTTTTTCATTTGTTCTCTTTTTATCAATGGCTAAGCTTATTTCTGTTTGACCCAGCTCTAGGATAATTAGAAGCACAAGACAGAAAAGACCTAGAGAGGAAGAAACTTCAGTTGAACCATCATCTGATGCGGAATTTGAAACCATGGCTTATGAAGGTTTTGAAGCTATAAGAGAGGAGGAAGTTACTTTGTCTGAAGTTCCTTTAAAGATTAGTGAGCCCACAGATGACCGTCAACAGGTCATCACTTGCTCGATCAGTCAAAGCTCAACAAAACCGCCACCACCAGAAGTGAAGATCAGAAGCAACAAGACAAAGCTTTCAAAAGCACAAAATATCCCAGCCAGGGAAACCAGTAGCAAGACGGTTAACCCATCCCGGAACACAAGGAGCAAGGCAAAGATTTGAATTTGAACTTGAATGCAAGTCATAAATTTTGAACTTTAAAGATTTGTAATAAGGATTCTGTCTTCAATTTGAAGTACTGTGAAAACTTGTTAGGTGTAATAATTCTATATGTAAACTTTGAATTTGAACTACTGAGGCAAACTTTGAATTTTAGGCAAACTTTGAATTTGAACCAACACTTCAGTCCATTCCCCTGTGGTGTGAGTTGCACAGTTTGCTGAAGTATTATAAACGTTAGGTGATCAATCCGATCTCTTTTGCGTCTACAAAACTTGTAGTCATGAGAAATGTGCTCCAAATGAGCTCCCAAGCTAGGGTAAACATCCCCATTTGTAATCAAGTTTTTTTTGGACCTACTCCAAATGAGCCAAATATTTTTTATTCACACCAAATCAATCTATATAGTGTAGATTCGAAGAATCACTATTTATTGAATTAATTTTTCTATTTTTACATTTTTTTCAAAAATATATACTTTAATAGAAAAACCATTAAAACATGTTTACCACATGAAAATGGAAAACTAAGTTCAGATCCTTCTTATTCACTTTGAAATCAAGCTTTGGTGATTTTTTTGACTTTTTTAAAATTTTCAAAAACCGAAGAGAAACCCTACCTCCTCTCCTTGGCCTCTATGAAACGTTGTACATGATAGCTCATATGTGTGAAGGTTTTTTCATGAAAATGTCCATAGACAAAGTTTATGATTTTTGGTTGGTAACATGTCACACAAGACAACATTGTGCGCAGGTTTTATATTTTTTTGATTTTTTAAATTAATGGTGCTCATTTTACCTCGATCGTGCTAGCTAGGTTTCTTTATCTAAATGTACGTATACCAAGTTTAGTATTTTTTCCCCGTTAGTGTGTCCTATAAAACGACGAATGGCGAAGGTTTCATATTTTTCGATTTTTTAAATTATTTATGCTCAGTCAAAGCCTTTGAAACCCCGTTGACCACCTCAAAACCCCTCTAAACCCCGCGGGGTTTCGCCTAACCCTAGCTCCGACCGTCAGCCGTCCGATCATACCCTAGCGCCAAGCGACAACCCTCAGATGTGGTCTTCTAGAAGTAATTCTGAGGGCAGGCTGCGAGCAGGCTCCGCGCCATTGGATCACATGGACGGCCCCGCATCGTTGGATCGTGGGGCAATCCGCGAGACTTGTTGGTTGTTCCTCCCCTTTCTTCGGGTACCCCCTTTATTCTGGTGCTTATTCTGCAGCGACGAGAGGAGCCACTCCTCCTCTGCTTCTTCTTCTCCGGCGACGAGAGGAGCCACTCCTCTGCTTCTTCTTCTTCTTCTTCGGCGACTTTGGGCGATATGTCGAGCTCCACTTCAGCCTCCCGCCCCTCGTGGACCCAGTATGGTCCACTTGCCATGGAGCGATGTCCTAACTGCCCACGCAGCGCGCCACTGATACAGTTGACTTCGAAGGAGGTCAAGAATGGCAACTATGGGCGCGAGTTCGTGAAATGCGAGAGCAAGCCAGAGGGGCGGGTTAGATCTCATGATTTTTCTCTTATTTCTTTTTCTATTTTCTTTTAATTCTTTTTCGATCTGGGATTTAGGGTTCATGTTTTCGTTTCAGATCGTGAAGAAATGCACACATTTTGAATGGCTGGATGACTACGTTAAGCGGATTCAATTCAATGGGGCCCCAACCCGGGAGCTCAATCTACCATCAGCAACAACGAATTTGGTCTCTGAAAGTGCTGCTCTGACAGTTGGGGATGCAGATCTAAAGGGGGAAATAAAGAAGATGGACAAGAACTTGAAGCAGATGATTCAATTGAACAAGCAGGCGAATCTGATAGCTTTAGGATTTTATCCCTTTTATTTTTGTGTAGTTGCTCTAGGATTTGCTTACTTGCTGGTCATCACTCGTTAGAGATGTTATTAGTGTGGTGTCATATGCTCTAGGATTTGGTTAAATTTGTGGATCATGTGCTCTACGATTTGCTTAAATTTGTGGATCATGTGCTCTATTCTCTGTGTTGCTTAATTTGTGGATCATGTGCTCTATGCTCTGTGTTGCTTAATTTGTGGATCATGTCAGTTTCGGGTACCCGTCAGTTTCGTCAGTTTTGTACACTTTTAGTTTCTTCAGTTTTGTCAGACAACACCGACCGCAGAAGAAAAAAACATAGTTCTAGGGCCCAAATTGAAACTAAGCTTTGGTTGGGCCGTCTCATTGCGTTGAGTGTCGAAGGCCCACGCGCTGGCTCTGTTTTTTTCCTTGATTATTACCATGGTAAATCCATTTATTGCCATGCCGAACAAAAATAGTGCATGATGGTAAATTGATTTATTGTTGGACTTGCACATGTCAAATTTATTTGTACATATCATGGCAATTTCCTTCTGTATATAGCCTACGACACAACACTTTCATTTTTTGACATGCGGGTATTATAAACAAGTTTTTGTTGCAAGAAAGTATTGTATACATGATTTTTTATTTTTGTTTTTTATTAAGAACATGTCAGACTTAATTATGTAGATCATGATATCCATCTGAAACCATGTCTAAAATAAAGTCTGGTGGCACCATTAGCCAGCATATCCATCTAGAGAGCATGTCTAGGCTTGACTATGGCACCATATCCATCTAGAGAGCTTGTCTACGGCTCGGCTACTACACCATATCCATCGACCAATATCTCACGTAGCAAGCATACATCCATAACATAAAAAGTAGCAACCATAGCATACTTCTTACATAAAACATAGGGCACCCTAAACCATAGCATAATCCACAAACTATTCAAAAATTAGCTTGTTTTTGTTCATACAATATACGGAATAGGGCCACCAACAATTCAAAAAATAGCTTTTCTTCTCCTTTTCAACATCAACATGGCTCATTTTTCTAGCTTTAGTTTCCTTTTTGACACTTCAACTAATCCATTATCCGCGCGTGCGAAAACTTGACCCTACTCTAAATGGGCGAAAACTTGACCCTACTCTAAATGGGCGAAAACTTGCTGGTTTTCATTGAGGAATACTCAATCATTGATTGATTTAGCAGAAGGGCTCGTGTACGGCACCATATCCATCTAGAGATTTATCTCACGTCAAATAAGATAGAAATAGCAAGCAAAAACACTGATAACCAACAACATATCAAATAAGGGTAGCAAGCATAGCAAAGTTCTTAGGGGATAACACGACAGAGATTAAAAGTTCATGGTACAACCAACGACATAATTAAGATAGAAATATATAAAAGATAATAAGCCCTAACACCCTAGGGAAAGACAAGCTCACGATCGAGACCGGGACTTCACCACCATCTTCACTGCGCCTTCTCTTCACTGCTCCCTCTCCATGCCGTCCTGGCCGATGTAGTAGGGGAGGCTGTGCATACCATTGCGGGTGGGGAAGATGCAGTCGAAGTTTGTGAAGATGTTGTGGGTTGTGAATGCGATGAATTTGCATCCACACCAAAACACCTTGCCGAGGAGGTAGTACGCATCAAATCTGTTGGTGAAGGTGACGGTGAGCCCTATCGGCGGAGTCCTGGAGTTTGGACGGACTTCCTCCAGTCAGAACATCACCGGCGAGCCCGCCGGGAGGCGGGCGAAGCCCGCACGGAGGAACCACTCGGCAAACCTCCTTGCACCCCTCCAGTGTGAGAACGCCCACACGCGGAGCGTCCTCTCCACGATGACGCCGGCTGGATACCGTCTCTCCGGCACGATCGGTGGGAGCTTGTAGGTGGGGCTGTTGTACTGCATCCTCGCCTCGCTTTGAGAGCGCTCTGGGTTTGGGTGAAGAAGAAAAGGGGGCGGCGCAAATGGATGTGTGGAGAATAGGTGGAGGGGTGGTGGTTTAAATAGGGAAAGGGGAAGGGAAGGGGAGTGGCACCGACTGCGCTTTGGATTTGCTACGTTCAAACGAGCCGCGTCAATCGATATGCCACTTTAATTGCCAACAGGTTTTAATTGCCACGTTGAATAGATGCGAGTGGATCGAAAAGTGTGAAATAATGCTCTACATCGAGGAGACACGCGTGGGAGATGATACAGACCAGCGGCAGCAACCGTCCCTGCGTCCATGGCGGCTCGCGTGAAAATGAGGCCGGTCAGCGTCCGTGGTGGCTCGCGTGAAAAAGAGGCCGGTCGGCGCATCGTGGCGGCGGGCGGCGGCGCATGCAGGTAGGCTAGCTACGTGCATGCATGCAGGCTAGCTGGACATGTCGTGCATGCATAACAGGCTTCTGTCGTTGCAGCGCACGCACGGCCCAAGCCTAACCAGGGCCCAACGGGCTAACCGCGCCATAGTCCGCCGCGACCCCACTCATCAGGTCCAACGGGCGACACAGTCAGCGCGGCCCCACTCGTCAGAGTGAACGATCAAAGCACTGACCCGACGGCATCCACCGTTTGTGACCAGTTCTGAGGGCTTCGGGCAAGGGAGTGGGGAAAAGTGAGCAAAAGTTAAGAGCGTGGGGATGAATGAGTATGGCTAAGGAACCAGGGGCACAGATGTAAAAATCCCAAAACGTTAATGCTTCTGCTCCCAAATATTGAACGAAGCGCCAAATAAGCCTCTGGTCGCCCGAAACCGCGCGAGACTAATGTTTGGTGGTAGGAAATTACTGTCCTGACTCTGGCACGTGTAGCCTATCGGCCCGATGTCCAAATGTCTAAACCGGGGTAGGTTTGTAAATTCACCAAGACGCCAGTCTCAACCGCCTCCGAGAAGCATTCATACGCTGTGGGCGCCTAAACACCCATGCGCTCAGCCGAAATCTATCCCGCCCACCATTTGGGACACCTGAGATTACTGACCTACCCCCAACCCGCAATATGTCCGAAATTTTAGATGGGGGCAAAGTTTGTAACTTTCCCCAAATTTCAAACAAGCGCATCCCAAACCAAAACATTGTTCACCCTTAGTCCCCCTCCCTTTGTTTCCCCATTCATACTCTGTGGGCGCCAAAACGCCCTCTCCACCAACCGCGAAACCCCAGCCTCCTCCGTCCTCCACCCCATCGCGCCCAATCCACCACCGCCCTCCTCCATCACGCCGGAGCCGGTACCCCGACGTCATCGTCCAACGCAACCGCAACCGCAACGCCCTCAAGGACTTAGCAACTGAACCCGAGGCAGAGCTGCCTCCACGACGCCGACGCCGACGTGCACCGTACCAGAACCACTTCGACCACGCCGTCCTGTGCCTCACCACTGCCGCTCAACTATTGCAACCATCCACCGCACCGGAGCTGTTCCCGCTACGCCGTCGTTCGCCGCCTCGGATCTGGTTCCCCGCCGCCGACAGACGGCCACGGCACCACACTCAATAACTTGGCCATGGGTTCGTCCAAGGCTCCACCGTCCTCCACAACTTCTCGTTTCCAGCGAACCATAAGAAGATCGTTGGAAAAACAGAAGGAGGACACAGCACTGCCAGCAGAAAGAGGTACTCCTCTTCCCTTATTCGTGCAAATCTTATGTCTCTGCTCACACATATTCATCCCACAAAAGAAACTAGTTGAGCGCTTCATACTGCATCTTCTTCGTGATACTAAATGCACAAGGTATCCTCCCATTTGCTATTTCACCTTTGCTAGAGGTCAGTAGCCCTCCTGGATTTCAATCAGGGTCATTCGAACCACAATCAAAAGAAGTAGCACCCGCTTAGGCGCGCGGAGCACCTAGTCCGCTTGTTCGCTGGGGAAGCGGCGCATCGGTGTCTATCATGGTGTGGGGCACAGGAGCTGCTTGCGCCTGATCTGGAGGTCGGCGGGGCTTGAAGGGATGGCCGGGGGCGGTGCCAAGCACGGCGGTGCGGTGAGGTCGAGGGGAGGGCAGAGGCAGGGGACTGGGCCGGTGGTCGCTGGCGTTTCGAGGAAGATCGTAACACTGACTGGCTAGAGGTAGATGAAGGCGATCTGCCCGTTCTTTGTACATCGGACGGTGCAGAAAAACTGGGCTGACCTATTTGTTTTTAGTCGACTGTTATTTTCATAGGACCACACCTTGTGGTGTGCTGGAGGAGCATCTGCATTTCCCAGCCATCCCTGTGCTCATATTTCAAAATCCTAGAATCTAGTAATTTTGTGTGTCATGCATGTTGTAGATCTATCATATGTCTCCCGTCATTTATTTCTCACCGACCTGCTATTTGCTACCTTTACACTGTACTACTTGTGCACACACTTCACCCATACTCACACTATTGTTTTTTTATGCATGGGTATTTCAGACTCTGACGCAGTGTTGATGAATACAAAAAAGGAAAGACAGAAGTTGCTCCAGTGTAATTCGAAGATAAGCACTAAGCGTCCCAGCGCTCTAAAGGGTGCAGTGCCAGCAGATGGAGACAGTAAACGTAGCTCTGCAGTTGATGATCTCAATTGACACACACAACCATCCCAGGTGCTTGCTTTAACTTCGCACTGTCAAATGTGGTTGCATGTTGCATATGGTGTCTAGCTTGTATTGCTTCCAATTTGGTTAAATTGCATCAGCTTACTTTACACATTATACCTTTGATAATGACATGCCTTCCTATTTTTCATACATACTACATATGTCTATTAACCATGTTCGTACATCAAACTAATGCTCTTTTGTATCCCTCATCAATCACTTATGATGAGACAATCACCCCAGTGGGTTACTGTGAGACGCGCTACTCGTTTAAAGAGTGCAGTGTCATCCTCCCCGCATGATTCTCAAGAAACAGCAAGGCTAAATGAAGATAGTCAACGTAGCTCTCTAGTTGATGACCGCAATTCCCCCACACCACCATCGCAGGTGCTTGCTCTTACTTGGCAGTGTGATATGTGGTTGCATGTTTCATATGGTTTCTACCTTGTAATGCTTCTAATTGGGGTAAATTGCATCTGCTTAGTTAACACATTATACCTGTGAATATGACATGTGTTCCAGTTTTTGGTACATATTTCGTCTTTCTATTAACCATGTTCTTAATCAAACTACTTTTCTTGTGTATCCCTCATCAATCACTTGATGAGACACCTTCAAGTTGACAGTGCAATATTGGTTGCATCTTGCATATCATTTCAAACATGTATTGCCTCTAATTTGTTGAAGTGCCACTTATAATGAGACACATCTAACTTGGTAGAGTGATTTCGGTTGGATCTTTCATATGGTGTCTAGATTGCATTGCTTCCAATTTGTTGAAATGCCTTCTGCTTAGCGTTTTTCGTACATATTCCATCGTCCTACAATGTGGTTGCCATACATAAAAGTTGTGTTCGTCAGTATCATGCATCAACGAATTTGGAAGTGCGAATTTCATTCCTTTTTCTTGTGTGTTTACTTGACAAGGCAAAATCTAAAAGGACGAAGGCACGGAATGATGGTGGTCCTCTGGAGCAACCGAAACAGATGATCTCTGCATATTCTCCTATTACTCCTACTGTAGTGCAAGTTCCAAATCTCATCTCCCCTACTCCACAATCCCAGGTGCTTGCTCTAACATGGCAGTGTGATATCTGGTTGCATGTTGCATATGGTTTCTAGCTTGCATTTCTTCTAACTAGTTCAAACACCTTGTGCTTAGTTTACACTTTATACATCATACATGTTGATATGTCATGACATCCTATTTTTCATACATATTCCATCCTCCTATCATGCGTCTGTCTTACATGAAAGTAGTGCTCGTCAGTATCATGCATCAATGAGTTCTGAAGAGCAAATTTTATTCCTTTTTATTGTGGGTTTGAATTGACAAGGCAAAATCAAAAAAGAGGAAGGAAAAGAGTAAGGAAGGCGATGATGGTGGTCCTCTGTAGCAACGTAAACGGAGCATCTGTATGGATTCTCCTTGTACTCCTAGTGCATTACAAGTTCCAAGTCTCCGCTCCCCTACTTCACCATCCAAGGTGCTTGCTCTGACTTGGCAGTGTGATATCTGGTTGCATGTTGCATATGGTGTCTAGCTTGTATTGCTCCTAATTAGTGTAAACAGCATCTGCTTAGCTTACACATGATACGTGTGAATATCACACGCTTTCCTGTTTTTGGTACATACTATATCTGTCTATCACACCATGTTCTTACATGAAACTACTCTTCTTGTGTATCCTGCGTTAGTCACATATGATGGGACACCTTTAAGTTGGCAGTGTGATATTGGTTTGCGTCTTGAATATGATTTCTAGCATGTAGTGCTTCTAGTTTGATGAACGCCACCTATGATGAGACAATTTTAACTTGGCAGAGTGATATTGATTGCACCTTCCATATGGTGTCTAGCTTGCAGTGCTTCTAATTTTTTGAAGTGCCTTCTGCTTAGTTACCACATCATAGGTGTGAATATGTCAAGCCGTCCAGTTTTTCATACATATTCCATCCTCGTATCATGACTTTGCCTTTCATCAGAGTAGTGTTCGTCAGTATCATGCATGAATGAGTTCTGAAGAGCGAATTTTATTCCTTTTTCTTGTCGGTTTGACGTCACAATGCAAAATCAATAAAGCAGAAGGAAATTGATAAGGCATTGGATGATGGTGGTCCTTCCGAGCAACTGAAATGGAGGGTCTCTACAGATTCTACTCCGCCATCCTCCCAACAAGATTCGCAAGACAACGCAAGGCTAGACAGTCAACGTAGTTGTGTAGATGATGAGCACATCTCCCCTACTCCACCATCGCAAGTGCTTGCTCTAACTTGGCACTATTATATGTGGTTGCATGTTGCGTATGATGTCTAGCTTGTATTGCTTCTAACTTTGTTGAATTGCATCTGCTTACTTTACACATAATGCCTGTGAATATGACACTTGTTCCTGTTTCTAGAACATACGTGTAGATGATGAGCACATCTCCCCTACTCCACCATCACATGTGCTTGCTCTAACTTGGAACTATTATATGTGGTTGCGTGTTCCATATGATGTCTAGTTTGTATTGCTTCTGATTTTCTTGAATTGCATCTGCATAGCTTACAACTTATACCTGCAACGATCACTTACCCATAAGGCACATTTAACTTGGGAGTGTGATGTTGGTTACATCTTGCATTGTCTTCTAGCTTGTACTGCTTCTAATTTCTTGAAATGGCACTTACGACGAGACACTTTTTACCTGATAGTGATATTGGTTGCATATTCATATGGTGCCTAGCTTTCATTTCTTCTAATTTTGTTGAAATGCCTTCTGCTTACTGTTTTTCATACATATTCCATCCTCCTATCGTTCTGAATATGCAATGATGTCTTTTTTGTATATATTCCATCCTCCTATCTTGCACTTGCCTTACATCAAAGTAGTGTTCGTCTGCATCATGCATCAACCAGTTATGCAGAGCTAAATTTTATTCATCTTCTTTTGGTTTTGACTTCATAAGGCAATATCAGAAAATAGGAAGGAAAATAGTAAGTTAGGGGATGTTGTTGGTCCTCCGGACCGACGCAAACAGAGACTCTCTAGATTTGCCACTGCTATGCTAATGAAGTTGAAGTCCCAAGTCTACATGATGAGTTCATCTCCCGTACTCCACCATCACAGGTGCTTGCTCTAAGTTGACAGTGTGATAATTGGTTTCATGTTGCATATGTTGTCTAGCCTGTATTTCTTCTATTTTGATTAAATTGCACCTGCTGAGTTTATACGTTATACATGTGCATATGACATGCCTTTCTGTGTCTAGAATACACTGCATCTATCAATCATACCATGTTCTTACATCAAAGTACTGTTGTTGTGTATCCCGCATCATTCACTCATGATTGGACGCTTTTAACATGGCAGTTTGATAGTGGTTGCATCTTGCATTGATTTCTACGTTGTACTGCTTCTAATTTTTCGAAATGACACTTTTAACTAGGCAGAGTGATATTGGTTGCATCTTTCATACGGTATCTAGCTTGCATTACTTCTATTTTCTTGAAAATCCTTCTGCTTAGTTTACACATCGTAGCTGTGAATATGTCACACCGTCCTGTTTTTCTTACATATTCCATCCTCATACGGTTGTCTTACATCAAAGTATTGCTTGTCTGTATCATGCATCAATGAGTTTTGAAGAGCGATTTTATTCTTTTGTGTTGTGGGTATGCCTTGACATGGCAAATTCAAAAAAGAGCAAGGAAAAGAATATAGTAGGGAATGGTGTTACTCGTCGGGTTAAAGGTAAAAGGATCTGCCCTTGAGATTCTGCTGGTACTTATAGTGGAGTAGAAGGTCCAAGTCCACCGGCTAAATCTACAAACACAGTATCACCTGCTCCACTAGCTGCAGCATCCGCTTCAACTCTACCAGCATCTCAATGAGTTACTCATTCGTTTGCTCCGGAACTGGCCAGTTCCCAAGCTGCATTCAAACCTAACACTACTTCTGAAGCACTGCTCACACAACAGGACTTGGCAAGATCAGATGAACCTCATGAGAATCAACAACAATACGGTACCTGACCGAGTCAAGTTGCAGTTGCATGCTCCTTTATATGTACTCTCACAGTTTGATGTGCACTAACACTTTCCATATTCGTTGTTGAACTAGCACCATGGTGCAAGCGGAAACAGACATCAGGGATAATGCTTGACAGATTAACAAAATCTAAAGGAGGAAGAATGGAGATCCATTTTGTGGCAGGTTTAAAAAGGCCACGTGATGCTACAGAGTCAACCAAGTTAGTATCAGAGGCAGCCATTGCCGTTAGGTATCATGCACGTATCCTCCCAACGTGGATCCAGTACAGGAATGAGAAAGACAATACCCAGTTTAACACCTTCCTTGACCATTTATCCGTAAGTAATGTTATTCATCGCAATTTGTAATATTGTCTTGCTCTGTGCCATACTTTCTAGCTTCCTCCTAATAAGACTCACATTCTTTTTTCAAAAGATGAGGTTCAAGTTGGATCCGAAAGATGATGCAACTAAACAAGCATGCACTCATGTTTTTCAGTCTGCTTTGTGACAGTATCGGTACCAGCTTAGAAAATCTCACTTTGAAGGCAAGGCTAACAATGAAATCGCCCAAACATCTCCAGTGGAATATATTACAGATGAAGACTGGACAGCCCTTGTTAAACACTAGTCTGATCCAAAGTATCAGGTAGGGTATATGTATTTGATCAGACCACATATTGAACATGTATTTATGTATGTGTCTTACAAGTGTATCTTCTTCTAGGCTAACTGTTTGAAGAACAAGACCAACCGTTCTAAAGTGAAATTCCAACAGACAACAGGATCTCGTAGCTATATTGCACACTGCGAAGCTCTTGTAAATAGCTGCTACTTGTTTTTTCTGTGCCATATTATCATATCTATATTGACTTGTTCCAAATACAGAGGAAAACTCATGCGGACCAAAAAGAACATGAACCGAATGCAGTGCAAATCTTCAAGGATTGCCACACCAGCAAGATGAAGGGCATGAGCACACCAGTTTAGGCCGCTGTTGTAAGTCCTTACTCCTCCTGCCTTTGAACTGATTGGTACTATGATGTGTTCAGTTAACTGCTTCATTTGCAACCAATGTCAGTTACTCTGTTCACTTTTATACACAGTTGTCTTAACGTATCATTTCACCTTACATGGTTTAAAAGAGATGAAGGATATTCTTTTGGTCTTGATCTGTAATCTAGTTGTGATGTTCACATGCGCACACAATGATACAATAGCATGTTTGTTTTATATCTTTTTGCCCATGATATGAATGATGTCTCTTTATCCTACTTTAAACCATGTCTCTTTATCCTTAGATGTCAACGAATGTGAGGAAATAGATAATACAGTAGGCATGCTACATGGACATATGTTCCGAAAGTGATTTTATTATGTAGTTGGCACTACAATACATGCTAATGTATTACAGTAGTTCACCAACATAAGTTATGTATAAACGTGAAACCTACTTTGTTTGGTTTGTCTCATTAGTAACTTATCTGCTACACTAATCTACAAGTTCAAACTTTCAGCAAGCTATGGAACAAATGATTGAACAGCCACAACCACGTGAAGGTGACGAGGCTACCACAGGCACAATGTCACCTCTTGCTATAGTGCGTCAGTATCTCTCCACTAACAGTGCAAAAAGCACCTTCCTGCGTAATTCTGGGTTGGTTCTCAAGGTAACCTTGTCCAAATCGCCTACTAAACAAAATCTTCCGGCTAGCCAGAGTGATATATCTGTGCTCCACACACAAGTCCAATCCCTAATGGACGTTGTGTCAGAAACAAAAATAGTGGTTGACAAATGTCGTGAAGATATGAATGGTTTTGAAACCAGACTATCAGACATTTGCTTCGTTGTTCAAGAGCAATGGCGGAAAAAGGGGAAGATCGTGCTGCTCCATCAGATTCTACAACCTGAAACATAAGCAGTCAGGTCAAATGATCTGTGCTTCTATACATCTGATGGTGCTTTTATCTGCAAGGACTGTAAACTTTATGCCAACAGGCCTTTTGTTGTATGGTTGGAATTTATTTTGTTGTGATACAGCATTTATGATGCTGCCAAAGGTTGCAGTAATTACGACACTATTTTTGTATAGTGTAGGTTTATCTTAGTAATGTCTTCAGCCGAAAGCTTCATAGGAGCCCAACATGCCAACATTCGTCGGGCCCTTCCAATTGGGCTAAAAACGATTCTGGGCCGAAATCTGCATGTAGCCCACTAAAAATATCTGGGCCTAAATCAGCATAAGCTTTCATATTTTTCTGGTAGGCCCGTGCCCATAGTGGGCCTTTAACAGGACTAAATATAATTTGGGCCCTCAATAATAATAGGCCGTTTACATGTGTAAATATCTTGAGCCCATAAAAAACATGGGCCTTTAGTAGGCCGAAAGTAAGATTGGGCCCTAATTGTGCCAAATAACCCACTGGTCTTAGCAGGCCGAAATGGTGGCCCATTTACAATGCGGATCGTCCACAGGCCGAAATTCAGACGGGCCGTAAATGCGCTGACCTACTACACGGGCCTTTAACAGGCTGGAAGTTTGGTCGGGCTTGATTAGTGTCATTTTTATATGGGCCGTTAGTAGGCCCGATGTGGCGTTGGGCCACATATGGCCCATGGATTTCGTCCGATGTTAACAGGCCGAAAGTCACAACAGGCTGAAAGTGGCCCAAATCTATAGTGGGCCTCTAACAGGCCGAATGTCAGACATGGCCGAATATGACCCATATCCTTCACGGTCGTTTATGGGCCGAAAGTTTCGATGCCATATAAATGGGCCCAAATAAAGCAGGACCTTTAACAGGCCGGAAACACACCGGGCCGTAATTCGGCCCAATTCTTAATGGGCCAGAAGTGACCATGGACCACAATGATGACAAGTTTAGGACGGGTCATTGACGAGCCGATTTAACACTAGCCGTACGGGCCTTAACTGAGAATGTTGGGCCTTTAGCTGGGCCGACCCATTACGGTCTGCAAAATCTTATGGGCCTTTAGCTGGGCCGTCCCATTATGGCCCGCTAAATCTTGTGGGCCTTTAGTTGGGCTGACCCAATCTTTATGGGCCACTTTTGGGCCGGTCCACGTGTCAATGTATCATAGGCGCATCTCGCCCATTGGATGAGTGACACCTGTGCCAATGCGGAGCTGACATGTGGTTCCATCAGCCAATGAGAATTTTACACATGGAAAATCGGCATTGGTCGTTGCTATTAGCGGGTTATCGGATCCAAAACCGGACTCGATATCTTAACGGCGTCTCGTTACGGTGGATGCCACGTGTCGTTCACCCTTGACGAAAGCACTTCTATGACGCGTGATTTATCGTCATGGAAGTGGACACTTCCGTGATGATAATTTTGGTAATGTCATGGAACACTTCTATGACAGCACAGGTATGACTATCTTGATTCTGTCATAAAATCGTCATGGATGTACATGCATGACAGAAAACGTGACCTACTGTGACAAACACGTATCATCACGGAAGTGTCTTTTTTTTGTAGTGTTATCAAGACCTTTTTCTGGCGCTGTTGCCAGGGAGCATAGCCATATTTGTTGAGTCACTTGGGATTATTATCAATTTATCACTATGAAGAATCTGAAGGATGCTAAGACCAAGATTTTTTTTCCTCTAAGATGAGGGGAGGTAAGGAACTGCCATCTATCTCTGCTTTAGCTAGATTCACCTTCTGTTATAAGTAAACTTGCAACACCACCACATGCTATTAATCCTGATATGTTGCAAGTTGTTGATGATGCTACTTCTGCTACGAATGATACTTATGATGATGCTAATACCTTGCTTGATGATGATGTGCCACTAGGTATTTTTCTTGATGAACAAATTGCTAGAGTAAGAGAGCATGATATTGTTGAAACTGATGATGAGCTTGAAACTGAAAATCTTGAAACACCTACTAGAACTAGCCCTCCTAGATATGGATTGCCAAAGGTACAGGAAGGTTATGTTATGGGTGAAGAGGCAACTAGAGATATTCTTGCTTGTAAGGATAGAGATAATCTAGAGAAATTATTATGCAAGTATAAAGAAAAATCGTTGAATGCTAGAATGCAATATGATCCTAAGTTTGCTACTTCATCTATCTTTATTGATGATAATGATTATGAATTCTATGTCGACCCAGAGTTGATTACTTTGGTTGAATCTGATCCTTTCCATGGTTATGAAACTGAAACTATTGTGGCACATCTTACTAAGTTGAATGACATAGCCACCCTTTTTTCTTATGATGAGAAAACTCGCTATTACTATATTCTAAAATTATTTCCATTCTAATTAAAGGGTGATGCTAAAGCTTGGTGCAATACTCTTGCTCCTGGTTGTGTGTGTAGTCCGCAGGATATGATTTATTACTTCTCTGAAAAATATTTTCCTGCTCATAAGAAACAAGCCGCCTTACAGGAAATATTTAACTTTGTGCAAATTGAAGAAGAAAGTCTCCCACAAGCTTGGGGGAGGCTTCTCCAATTGCTTAATGCTTTGCCTGATCATCCTCTTAAGAAAAATGAAATACTTGATATCTTCTATAATGGACTAACCGATGCTTCTAGGGATTTCCTAGATAGTTGTGCTAGTTGTGTTTTCAGGGAACGAACTATTGGGCAAGCTGGAGAATTATTGATTAACATATTAAAAACTATGATGATTGGACTCTTCCTGAACCACCGCTTAAACCCACTCCGAAGAAAAGAGGTATCTTATATCTCAGTCCTGAAGATATGCAAGAGGCAAAAGAATCTATGAAGGAAAAAGGTATTAAAGCTGAGGATGTCAAAAATTTACCTCCTATTGAAGAAATACATGGGCTTGATACACCACGACCTCCTAAGGTGGTAGAGGTAAATTCTCTAATGAAATTCAATGATAATGACAATCCTCACCATATGCACCCTAGTCAATGCCTTTATGAGTTTGAAAATTACATTAGAAAACAAGATCACTTGAATGCAAATGTTATGAAATAATTGAAATACAACTCTGATATGATTGCTCGCTTGAGTGACTTGTTATTTAGAACTCAAATGATGTTAGAGGTGTGGGAAAGCATGCTTCTATGGTTCAAACTCAGTTAAAACAAGTTTCTAAATCTCAAAGAGACTTGCTTCATGAAATGAACAATAACATACATGACTTTGCTGTTAGAGTAGCAACTAGAGGAGGTAAAATGACTCAGGAACCACTTTATCTTGAGGGACACCCAAAAAGAATTGAACAAGACTCTCAAAGAGCTACCACTGATGCACGTAGTCCTCCTAAAAAGAAAAAGAAAAAGAAAAATGATAGGACTTTGCATGCCTCTAGTGAACCTGAAATAGAAAAACCTCCTGTAATGAAGTTTCTATCTCTGATGCTGAAACTCAACCTGGTAGTGAACACTCACCTTCTGATAATGAAAAGATAATGATGAGATCCATGAAGATACTCAACCAAATAATAAAGAACCAGACAATGATGTTGAGATAGAACCTGCAGTTGATCTTGATAACCCACAACCTAAGAATAAAAGATATGATAAAAGAGACTTTGCTTCTAGAAAATACGGTAAGGAAAGAGAACCGTGGGTTCAGAAACCTATGCCCTTTCCACCTAAGTCAACTAAAAAGAAAGATGATGAAGAATTTGAACGCTTTGCTGAAATGCTGAGGCCAGTCTTTTTGCGCACTCGCTTGACTGATATCCTTAAAATGCCTCCTTATGCAAAGTATATGAAAGCCATCATCACCAATAAGAGAAAAATACCGGAAGCTGAAATCTCCACAATGCTTGCTAATTATACTTTTAAAGATGGAGTACCTAAGAAACTTGGAGATCCGGGAATACCAACTATACCTTGCTCCATCAAAAGAAATTATGTTAAAACTGCTTTATGTGATTTGGGAGCTGGTGTTAAGGCTTGATTTAAATAAACTGACACTGATAACCCACAAGTATAGGGGATCGCAACAGTTTTCGAGGGTAGAGTATTCAACCCAAATTTATTGATTCGACACAAGGGGAGCCAAAGAATATTTTCAAGTGTCGGTGTGGAACGACACCTATGGGATCACAAGAATCCCTACTACGGTTGTCAGGGCGCAGGGTTGCAAGAAGAGCAGGATTAGCAGTCAGCACAAGGATCGTTCACCCAGGTTCGGGCCGCAAGGATGTGTAAAACCCTAGTCCTGCTTTGGTGGATGTATTGAGTGTTCTTGAGCTCTTGAACTAGCTACGGTAGCTGAATGGTTCGAAAGAGCCGAATCCTTCTCCAGTACGCCATGGGCCTCCTTTTATAGTCGAAAGGGGCTGCCACAGTGGCATACAGGATGTGGAAAGGCGTACAGTGCTATGAGCTTATCGCTCGTATTACAGGACAAGGCACATTTAATGCGTCGCTGAGGTGTCCCCTTGCTTATTGGGGACGGGAACAAAGCCCGTCCCGTCCGTCGCCGCTCCTCCTCGCTTCGACACGCGCCCAGGCCTATGGTGCATGCGGTGCCATGTAGGCAGGCAGGCAGCTGAGGTGGCGCGGTGGTGGGGTCTTCATGAAGATCTGCATGCCGCCATGCAGGCACCTGCTGAGTTGGCCTGGGAGCTGCATGTTGCCACGCAGGTGTCTGCCCAGCGGGTTGGGCTGGCAGCTGCATGCGAACGGCAGTGGAGACTTGGCTGGTGCGGACCCGGAGGTGGCCCCGCTGGCGGGCGGGGCAGTTTTTACCACGGTAAAACTTTTCGCGTGCTGTGCTTCCCACGACCCGCGCGACGTGGTGGGGTGCGCGTGACGTGGGCGGCATGCGTGGGGCGGTTCCCGCATGCATGCGTCATATCACAGTAAAGAGGTGGCTCGCGCCTTCCCCGTAAAAGAGGGAGGTGTGGAGGCGCGGCTCATTTACTGGATGGACTCGGGTCGCGATCTTCAATGCGCCCATGCCCCCCTGATCACGGGGCGGCGAACGGTCGCATCACCCGTCCTTTCGACCTTGCACGCTCGCCACGCGTCCTTCATGTAGGTGGCGAGCTGTGGGGGCGGAAATCCGGGCCGTCGCTGGTTGGAGCGGCGGGTCGGTCCTGATTCCCTGCGCCCCCGATGGCTGGATTGGCTGAGCGGCGCGGCTGGGTCTCGACCCCGCCCCTTCATAATGAGGGGGAGAGGAGGAGCGCCACCCCACATTCTTTAGTATCCATCCTTCTTCACCTTTGCTTATTTCTTCCATCTGCCATGGCGAGAGGAGGTTCTGGGCCTTCGACGGTGGCAGCGAGGGTCGCTGCTCGTCAGCGCGTCCCTCCTCCTCCTGAGCCCGTGGTGGCGGAGCCGGCCACGAGGGGAAGGGGGAGCGGGCGAGGCCGTGGCAGAGGTCGTGGCAGAGGTCGTGGTGCCCGGGGAGGAGGAGGACAGGGCAGCGCGCCGGCCTCGCCCCCGCCCATGATGCCTTTCCCAATGGAGGGCCACGTTGGAGACCAGCCTTGTGAGTTCTTCATCAGGCTACGCCGGCCTCCCCGTCGCCGTCTTCGCCTTCCCACTACATTTGCTCGGGAGATGGAGCGTGACCCGCCTCAGACCCTCAGATTGCACATGAGGGGCTGTGGGAATGGGGGCACGTGGGTCGACATCGACTTCCCGGCTCCTCGGGTCATGTACCTCCGCCGCGGATTGAAGACGTTCGCCCGCATCCACAGCCTGACGGCGGGGCTTGTCCTCTACTTCAAATTAATGGAGGACGGCCTGCTCTCCGTCAGGGTCTTCGGAGACCATGGAACTCGCCTGAAGTGCTGCGTGGAGAGCTCCTCCGATGGAGATTCCGACGATGGAAGCTCTTCCTCGAGCGAAAGTGACGAGGAGGACAGCGGGGCAGATGACGAGTCCGACTTGGCGTCGGGCGCCCTGCGCCTGGGCGGGTGCGGCAGCAGCAGCATCTGCACCTGGCCGCTCCTCCGGCGGAGCTTTGTCGGGGGAGGGGCCAGCTCCTTGAACTTCTCAGGGCCATCTCCTTGGGCGGCTGGCGTCAGGGGGCTGCGGAAGAGGAAGAGGGTGGGCGACAAGGCCGTCAACTCAGAGTACGCAGACACCGACGCCTTCGTCGCGTGTTCGGCGACCTGCCGCCTCGTCTTCCAGCTCCTTTCCCGGCACCGTCATCACCGGCCCATTCATGGGCGGCCACCGAGGTGTTCTCTTGGTGCTTTCTGCTGCTCGTAGTTCGCCTAGGCACCCCTTTTGCTCTTTTCGCCTCCTTGACCTGCCTCCTGAGGAGAGGGACAAGAAAGAGATCACAGGCATCTTACCTCTTTTTTTAGACTGTAAGCCTTCGGGCCTTGTTAAATTTAAAGCTTGTAATCCCCCTTGTTCATGTTTTTCTTCCCATACGAACTGTAGCTGTATGGGACGTTTTTAATGAAAAGGGGTGTTAGCCGGGTTCTTCGTGCGTGAGCGAGGCCCATGCCAAGGATGAATCCTTGTTATTTTCATAATAAACGTTATCGCCCGGCAACAGGCCTTGCCGTTTCTCTCCTTCGGCCGACCGTTCTCGCGCTTTTGGCGGAGGCAGGGCGAAGTAGAGTTAGGCTCCTCGTTCATTTCTTCGTCGCCGCAACTACTACCAAATTCCGACCCAGGAAGTAACTCTCGGGCACAAGGAAAAAGGGAGTACGGTGGTTTTAAGACATAAACGAGGCTCCACATGTCCTAGTTCCATACGGAAATGTACAGTAGGGGGATGAAAAACTTATTTGAATCCGCAGCCCCTAGCAACCTTGGCTCGCCGTGGTTGGATCCTCACATATTCAGCCCTAGGCAGGCTTGCCTTGCCGGGGTCGGGGCGTCAGTTTGTTCTCCTTTTCCCAAGTGGCTCAGTAGAAGTGACCTGCGGACCAAAGAAAACAGAAAAGACGCACACCCGACCTCTAGGCTAGGGGTTAGTCGCCGCTAAGCACTACCAACCCTAACCGAGGAAGGGACTCAACCTAGCATGCATGCTATAACTTAGGGCTCCAGCACTTCGTTTATTTATGCTCAGGGTCTGCGCCTGGCTTTGTACAGAGGGTTACATGCCTTGTCGGCAAAGCTTGTACAAAAGGTGGCTTGCCGGGGGGCCCGGCAAGCCGCGCCTTATGGGTAAAACTTGCGAAGATGCTCAATGTTCCAGGAATTACTCACTGGGACGGCATATTCGGTCTCCAGGCAGACTGCGCCGGGCCTGGTGACTCGTATTACCCGATAAGGGCCTTCCCACTTCGGCATCAACTTGTTGGTATTCTTGGCCGACTGAGCGCGCCGAAGAATAAGGTCGCCTTCCTCAAAGCTCCGGGCATGAACCTTGCGGCTATGGTAGCGGTGCAAGGCTTGCTGGTAGCGTGCTGCTCTCACAGCCGCCCGAAGACGATCTTCCTCAAGGAGCATTGCGTCATCTTGCCGCAACTGCTCTTGCTCAAGCTCATCATAAGCGAGCACTCGAGGTGACCCGTATATGAATTCCGTGGGGAGAACTACCTCTGCCCCATATACTAGGGCAAAGGGTGTATGACCGGTGGCTCGATTTGGCGTCGTTCTGATCGACCAAAGAACCGCCGGCAATTCATCAATCCAGCGCCTTCCGCTCTTGTGCAGCCTGTCAAAGGTCTTCGTTCTCAGGCCTCGCAACACTTCAGCATTTGCCCTCTCCGCTTGGCCGTTGCTCCGGGGGTGTGCCACGGAAGCAAAATAGACCTTGCTGCCGAGGTCTTGAATGTACTGCATGAAGGTGTGGCTTGTGAACTGCGTGCCGTTGTCGGTGATAATTCTGCTTGGCACACCAAAGCGGCAGACCAGTCCCTTGAAGAATTTGACGGCTGACTGTGCTGTCACCTTTCTCACTGCTTCCACTTCCGGCCACTTTGTGAACTTGTCGATTGCAACGTACAAGTACTCAAAGCCCCCGACAACACGGGGGAAGGGGCCTAGTATATCGAGCCCCCAGACCGAGAATGGCCAAGAGAGAGGGATTGTTTGAAGGGCTTGAGCTGGTTGATGAAGCTTCTTTGAATGGAACTGACACGCTTCACATTTGGTTACTAGTGTCGTCGCATCCTGGAGGGCAGTGGGCCAGAAGAAACCTTGCCGGCAAGGGCCCTCGACCCTATGTGGGAGCCACATATGCCTCCATGTATCTCCGCCAACAGCTCCAGTCCTTCCTCCCGGGGGATGCACTTCAACTTCACACCGTTCAGCCTCCTCTTGTCCAGGATGTCATTGATGAACTGGTACAGGGCGGACCGACGGGCTACTTTTTCCGCTTCTTCCTGCTCCTTAGGAAGCTCCCCTGTTTGGAGGAATCGGATGGTATGTTGTGCGCATGCCGGAGCCTGGGGCTCGACGGCAAGGACCAAAGGCATCTCTTCCGCCATGGGAGCGGCTATCTCTACGGCCAGGGCTTGACGCCCTGCCGGAGCCAGTTGCTTTTGGGCAGGCTCAGTGTGCACAGCAACATCCTTGCCGGCCGTCCGAGGGGGCTCGGCGGGAAAGTACTTGCTGGGACCTGATTTCCTCCGCTTGTTCTGCCCCATTGATAGTTCGACGGATGGCTGAGTTAACCGGAGCAAAAAGGTACCTGGTTCCACAGGTGGCTTGAATGCGGCACGCTTCGACAGGTAATCGGCGATGTCGTTCTCCGCTCGGGGAACGTGCTCTGCTTGGATACCGTCAAAGCGCTCCTCCAGCTTCCTCACCTCATCTACGTAGGCCTCCATCAATGGGCTCTGGTAATCCTTGTTGAGTTGCCTGACGACAAGCTGCGAGTCACCTCTGATGATGAGCTTCTTCATCCCGAGGTCTGCCGCGATCCTGAGACCGGCAAGCAGCCCCTTGTACTTAGCCGAGGAAGCTGCGTCATTACTTCCAAGCCCACGAGATCACTGTCGTCACCCGCCTCCCATTACAACGGATACTGCATAACCCAGATGCGACCGGAAGGATTGTGGAATGGGCCCTAGAGTTGTCAAGTTTTGGGTTGAAGTTTGAAAGTACCTCGACAATCCAGAGTAGAGTCCCTGCCGGGGGCCTTGCCTTGCCGGCACCAGGCCCTGCCGGGGGGATCTTTGGCTCGCCATCCGCTGGGTCTGCCGCCGCCACTGCCTCCTCGTCGACCTCCCTCTGTGCCACCAGTGCGGCGCTGACCACTTGATTCGTCACCGCTAGATACAGCAGCAACGGCTCTTGTGGCTTAGGCGCAACCAGTATTGGCATGGAGGAAAGGTATTTCTTCAGATCCTGCAACACCGCCTCGGCTTCTGGGGTCCACTCCATTGGGCCTGCCTTCTTCAAGATTTTGAAGAAGGGAAGGGCATGCTCGGCGCACTTGGAGATGAATCGGCTCATGGCGGCGACGCAGCCAGTGAGCCGACGCACATCTTTGATCCGCTTGGGCGCCTCAATCTGCTCAATAGCCTTGATTTTGTCCCGATTTGCTTCGATCCCAAGCTGCGACACAAAGAATCCGTGAAGCTTGCCAGACGAAACACGGAAGACACACTTCTCAGGGTTCAGCTTAAGGTTGATCTTGCGCAGGTTGGCAAATGTCTCTTCCAGATCTTGCACAAGAGTTGGCCCGTCCTTGGTTTTGACCACTATGTCATCCATGTATGCCTCCATATTTCTATGGAGCTGGGGTTCAAAACCAATTTGGACTGCTCTTGCAAATGTCGAGCCAGCACTCTTCAACCTGAAAGGCATCCGTAAAAAGCAATGCGTACTACATGGGGTGATGAATGTTGTCTTCTCTTCATCTTCTCTTGTCATGAAGATTTGATGGTAGCCCGAGTAAGCGTCGAGGAATGACAACAGATCACACCCGGCCGTGGAGTCAACAATCTGGTTGATGCGCGGCAACGGGAAGGGGTCCTTAGGACAAGCCTTATTGATATCTGTGTAGTCAATACATAGCCTCCACTTCCCATTTGCCTTGCGCACCACTACCGTATTGGCCAACCACGTTGGGTGGAGCACTCCTCTCACCAAACCCGCCGCTTCCAATTTCCTGATCTCCTCTGTGATGAACTCCTGCCTCTCCAGAGCCTGCTTTCTGACCTTCTGCTTGACGGGCCATGCATGAAGGCAGACAGCTAGGTGGTGCTCAATCACCTCCCTGGGAACACCGGGGATGTTGGATGCTTGCCACGCAAACACGTCGACATTCGCCCGCGGGAAGGTGACGAGCGCGCCTTCCTATTTGCTGTCGACGGTGGAGCCTATAATGAAGGCCCCTCCTGTGCCATCCTCCCTGACGGATACCTTCTTGGTCTGCGGCGGCTCGGCCCTGGATTTCTTGCTCTTGCCGGTAGACCTCTCTGGCACGTCCTCGACGGCAGCGCAACACTCCGAGGAGGTGTGCTTGCCGGAGTGGGTGCGAGAGGTCTTGCCGGACTTCTTCTTCTCTCCCGGGCCTTCAATGGCAGGAGCAAGTGCCTTGATGGCAGCTACTGCAACTGCTTCCCAGTAGAGTTGGTCGGCGCAAATCAGCGCGTCCTTCTTGTCGGAGGGGACGGAGATGATGGTCAATGGCCCGGGCATCTTTAGCATGTTGTAGGCGTAGTGTGACGCCGCCATGAACTTGGCTAGTGCCGGGCGGCCAAGGATCCCGTTGTAGGGCAAGGGGATCTCGGCCATGTCGAAAACGATCCTCTCCGTCCTGTAGTTCAACTCTCCTCCAAACGTCACGGGCAGTGTGACTTCCCCTTCGGCTGGCTCCTCCCCGGATTGACCCCTTGAAACGTGCCCGTTTCCTCGAGGTCTCCATCGGGAATTTGCAGCCTCTTGATCACGACGGGCGAGATCAAGTTCAGGCCGGCCCCGTCGTCAACCAACATCTTGTTCACCTTGAGGTTGCGTATCGTTGGTGAGACAACAATGGCAAACACCCGGCCGTGGTTGTGCGGTCAGGGTGGTCCTCGGCGTCAAAGATGAGGGGCGTGCTGGACCACTTCAGCGGCTTTTGAGCGTCGAACGACGGCTCCGCCTCTGTAATCTCACGCGCCCACTGCTTGAGCTGGCTGTGAGAAGTATGCAGCGAGGCGCCACGATCGACACACATGGCCTCCGTAGCCTTCTGGAACTCTTGCTCATCGGACTCGTCGTCCTCATCGTGATCATTGTCTTCTTGTTTCTTGTCACGGCCCCGGGCGGGCCTCTCTTGCTGGTTGTCCTTGCCGGGGCGGCTTCCTTGGCCGCCACGCTTCTTGCCGGATCCCTCGGCACCGTCCTGACCTTTCTCCTTGTCCCGCCTTTCATACTCGGCCTTTTTCTTTTCAGCAAGCAGCTCGACTTGTCGGCAGTTCTGGAGGTCGTGGCCCTTGGTGCGGTGGATCTTGCAGTACTGCTTGCCGGAGCCCCCTGGCTTGTCGGCAGCTGCTAAGGCCCGGCAGGCGGCGCACCTGGCAATTTCCTTGCCGGGGCCGTCTGCCTTGACCTTCTTGGCAGCGCAGGTGTCGTCAGATCCCTCAACGGCAAGCACGGCCTTGCCCTTGCGTTTCCTATTGCGACGCCGTCCATTCTTCGTCGGGGTGGCGGCGTCTTCGTCGGTAGAGTCGGTTTCCGCGCCGGCGTCTTCGCCGGGGTACTTCCTTCCCTCTTCAGCTCGGGCGCATCTATCGGCCAGAACGTAGAGTTCGGCCACATCCTTAACCTTGGTCATCGCCAGCTCTTCGCGCATCTTGCGGTTGCGCAGTTCTGATGGAACGCGCTGATCACAGTGGCGGGATGAACGTCGGGGATGTTGTATTGCACCCGGCTGAATCTCTGGATGTACTTGCGCAGGGTTTCCCCTTCCTTCTGGGGAATGATATGCAGATCACTGGCCTGGCCATGAGCTTGGTGGCCTCCTGTGAAGGCGCCAACAAACTCATGGCACAGATCCGACCAAGAAGAAATGGAATCCGCCGGCAAGTGCATCAACCAAGACATAACGTTGGGCTTCAGTGCCAGCGGGAAATAATTGGCAAGCACCTTGTCGTCGCGAGCTCCGGCAGCCTGCATCGCGATGGTGTAGATGTTGAGGAACTCGAACGGATGGGTCTTGCAGTGTACTTCTCGCCGACGTCAGGCTTGAACGTGCGGTGGGACGGCCACTGGAACTGCTGCAGCTCACGGGTAAAAGCCGCGCAGCCCACCTCGTAAGGTAGGCCGCCGGAGCCCCCCAGTGCTGGGTGGTCCATAGCAGGTCCCGCCCGCTTGTTCAACTGGTGGCGTGTATCACGCCGGCGCTCAATAGAGGTTCGAGCATCTTCGTGAGCTCGTTCTCGAAGAACTTGGCGCTGGTCGCGGTGGGTCTGCGGGTCGGACGACGCCATAGAGATGTTATCACAAGCGTCGTCACGACGGGCAGACGCCCGCGGCGGCTGGCGAGGAGGAGGAGAGTGCACCGTGGCCGCCACTCCCCCGGTCCTCCCAGCGTCAGCACGTGGTGGCTCGGTGGAGCGCCGACCCGAGGGTCCCGCTGGTCGCGGATCGTCTTTCTTGGCGACGGCTACGAGGCTCCGGATGGTGGCCCTCCATTCGTCGAGCTTCTCTGCAGCAGGAGGGAAGTCGAGGAGCAGCTGCGTGCACGCCAAAGCTTCTGCTGGCGTGGGTGGCGGTGACAGATGCGTGGACCGTGGCGCACTTCGACTTCTAACCACGTTAGAAGGAGCTCCGTCACGACCCAGCGGCTGCGCGCCATTTTCTCCAGCACTTCGGCGGGCATGCTGAACTCCTTCATCCCGCGAACGACGCACAGGGCTCTTCCCACGGCGGTGTCCAGGGTCACCGGCGTGGTGACGCTGCTCGTCGCGCACACCATGGGAAGAGCGCACAGTGGTCGCCTGCGTGGGCGTCTTGGAGGTTGGTGCGCCGCCCGTGGGTGGCACAACAACACTCCTGGAGGGCCCCGTGCCGCCTGCGAGGGGTCCGGCCCCATCTTTAGACTTGGTGGTGTGCGGCCCGTCGCCTGGCGCGCGAACGGCGCCGCTCGCCAGGCTCTGACTGCCAGGGTGATGTTGGTGCTCGCGGACCGTGGCTCGGGTTCTGTCCGCGACCGGGCCGCTGCTCGCCCGCGCTGGCAGGGGCCGTTCGGCCCCCGACGAGCCGATCGCCATGGCCGTCTTCTTCTTGGGAGCCATGGAAATGAAGAAGCGCTAGGCTAACTACTAGACAAGATTCTCACAATTGCGCCCCCTACCTGGCGCGCCAAAGATGTCGGTGTGGAACGACACCTATGGGATCACAAGAATCCCTACTACGGTTGCCGGGGCGCAGGGTTGCAAGAAGAGCAGGATCAGTAGTCAGCACAAGGATCGTTTACCCAGGTTCGGGCCGCGAGGATGCGTAAAACCCTAGTTCTTGAGCTCTTGAACTAGCTACGGTAGCTGAATGGTTCGAAAGAAAAGAATCCTTCTCCAGTACGCCATGGGCCTCCTTTTATAGTCGAAAGGGGCTGCCACAGTGGCATACAGGAGGTGGAAAGGCGTACAGTGCTACAAGCTTATCGCTCGTATTACAGGACAAGGCACATTTAATTCGCCGCTGAGGTGTCCCCTTGCTTTATTGGGGATGGGAACGAAGCTCGTCCCGTCCGTCGCCGCTCCTCCTCGCTTCGACACGCGCCCAGGCCAGCGGTGTATGCGGTGCCATGTAGGCAGGCAGGCAGCTGAGGTGGCGCGGTGGTGGGGTCTCCATGAAGATCTGCATGCTGCCACGCAAGCGCCTGCTGAGTTGGCCTGGGAGCTGCATGTTGCCACGCAGGTGTCTGCCCAGCGGGTTGGGCTGGCAGCTGCATGCGAACGGCGGTGGAGACTTGGCTGGTGCGGACCCGGTGGTGGCCCCGCTGGCGCCCTTGGCGGGGGCCTCGCCGGGTGGCCCGGCAAGGATCTTGCTGTGGCGCGCTGTTGTCCCCGGCAAGGATCTTGCCGGGGGTCTTGTGGTTCCCCTCAGCAAGGATCTTGCCGAGGATCGCTGCCGTCTAATCCCCGGCAAGGGTCTTGCCGGGGGAAACTGCTCCGCCCCTCTGCTTCTTTGCGTTCTTGGCCTTGGCGTTGTCTTGATCGTCTTGGGCTTCGGTTTTACCTCGGTTCACCTCCCCTGTTCTGCTTGGTGCGGCCGTGGGCGCGGCTCCGACTGTCCGTGCATAGGTAAAGGGGTACAAAGGTGTGCCCCTTCTTTTGTACACCGACATCAAGTATTAGCAGTTGAGTTGTCAATTCAACCACACCTGGAAAACTTAGTATCTGCAGCAAAGTATTTAGTAGCAAAGTAGTATGTAAGTAACGGTAACAGTGGCAAAAGTAACAGTGGCAGTTTTGTAGTAATTGTAACAGTGGCAACGGAAAAGTAACTAAGCAAAGATCAATATGTGAAGAGCTCATAGGCAATGGATTAGTGATGGATAATTATGTCGGATGTGATTCCTCATCCAACAGTTATAACATAGGGTGACACAAAACTAGGTCCCGTTCATCAATGTAATGTAGGCATGTATTCCAAATATAGCTAGTCATACGTGCTTATGGAAAAGAACTTGCATGACATCTTTTGTCCTACCCTCCCGTGGCAGCGGGGTCCTATTGGAAACTAAGGGATATTAAGGCCTCCTTTTAATAGAGTACCGGACCAAAGCATTAACACTTAGTGAATACATGAACTCCTCAAACTACGGTCACCGGGAGTGGTCCCGATTATTGTCACTTCGGGGTTACCGGATCATAACACATAGTAGGTGACTATTGACTTGCAAGATAGGATCAAGAACTCACATATATTCATGAAAACATAATAGGTTCAGATCTGAAATCATGGCACTCGGGCCCTAGTGACAAGTATTAAGCATAGCAAAGTCATAGCAACATCAATCTCAGAACATAATGGATACTAGGGATCAAACCCTAACAAAACTAACTCGATTACATGATAAATCTCATCCAACCCATCACCGTCCAGCAAGCCTACGATGGAATTACTTACGCACGGCGGTGAGCATCATGAAATTGGTGATGGAGGATGGTTGATGATGATGACGGCGACGGATTCCCCTCTCTGGAGCCCCTAACGGACTCCAGATCAGCCCTCCTGAGAGAGATTAGGGCTTGGCGGCGGCTCCGTATCGTAAAACGTGATGTATCCTTCTCTCTGATTTTTTTCTCCTCGAACGTCAATATATAGAGTTGGAGTTGACTTCGGTGGAGCCTCAGGGGGCCCATGAGGCAGGGGCACGCCCTCCACCCTCGTGGACAGGGTGTGGGCCCCCTGGTGTTGATTCTTTCGCCAGTATTTTTTATATATTCCAAAAATATTCTCCATGAAGTTTCAGGTCATTCCGAGAACTTTTATTTCTGCACAAAAATAACACCATGGCAATTCTGCTGAAAACAGCGTCAGTCCGGGTTAGTTCCATTCAAATCATGCAAGTTAGAGTCCAAAACAAGGGCAAAAGTGTTTGGAAAAGTAGATACGATGGAGACGTATCAACTACCCCAAGCTTAAACCTTTGCTTGGCCTCAAGCAATTCAGTTGACAAACTGAAAGTGATAAAGAAAAACTTTTACAAACTCTGTTTGCTCTTGTTGTTGTAAGTATGTAAAGCCAACATTCAAGTTTTTAGTAAAGATTATGAACTAACCATATTCACAATAACATTTAGGTCTCATGTTTACTCATATCAATGGCATAATCAACTAGCGAGCAATAATAATAAATCACGGATGACAACACTTTCTCAAAACAATCATAATATGATATAACAGGATGGTATCTGGCTAGCCCTTTCTGAGACCGCAAAACATTAATGCAGAGCACCTCTGAAGATCAAGGACTGACTAGACATTGTAATTCATGGTAAAAGAGATCCGGTCATAGTCATACTTAATTTAAATTAATAGTAATGCATGCAAATGACAGCGGTGCTCTCCAACTGGTGTTTTTTAATAAGAGGATGATGACTCAACATAAAAGTAAATAGATAGGCCCTTCGCAGAGGGAAGCAGGGATTTGTAGAGGTGTCAGAGCTCAAGTTTTGAAATAGAGATAAATAATATTTTGAGTGGCATACTTTCATTGTCAACATAACAACCGAGAGATCTCGATATCTTCCATGCTACACACATTATAGGCGGTTCCCAAGCAGAATGGTAAAGTTTATACTCCCCCACCACCAACAAGCATCAATCCATGGCTTGCCTGAAACAACGGGTGCCTCCAACTAACAACAGTCATGGGGGAGTTTTGTTTGCAATTATTTTGATTTGAGCATGGGACTGGGCATCCCGGTTACCAGCCATTTTCTCGTGAGTGAGGAGTGGAGTCCACTCCTCGTGAGAATAACCCACCTACCTAGTTGATACATGAGCTATTCGAGCATACAAAACAGAATTTCATTTGAAGGTTTAGAGTTTGGCACATCCAAATTTACTTGGAACGGCAGGTAGATGCCGCATATAGGAAGGTATGGTGGACTCATATGGAATAACTTTGGGGTTTATGGAAGTGGATGCACAAGCAGCATTGCCGCTTAGTACAAGTGAAGGCTAGAAAAAGACTGGGAAGCAACCAACTAGAGAGCGACAGCAGTCATGAACATGCATTAAAATTAATCAACACTGAGTGTAAGCATGAGTAGGATATAATTCACCATGAACATAAATATCATGGAGGCTATGTTGATTTTGTTTCAACTACATGCGTGAACATGTGCCAAGTCAAGCCACTCGAATCGTTCAAAGGAGGATACCACCCTATCATACCACACCACAACCATTTTAATAGCATGTTGGCACGCAAGGTAAACCATTATAAACTCCTAGCAAATTAAGCATGGCATGAGCAACTATAATCTCTAATTGTCATTGCAAACATGTTTCATTCATAATAGGCTGAATCGGGAACCATGAACTAATCATATTTACAAAAACAAGATATGTCGAGTTCATACCAGCTTCTCTTATCTCAATCAGTCCATCATATATCATCATTATTGCCTTTCACTCGCACGACCGAACGGTGCGGATAATAATAATAGTGCACGTGCATTGGACTAAGCTAGAATCTGCAAGCATTCAATACAAGGGAGAAGACAAGGTAATATGGGCTCTTTGTTAAATCAACAATAATGCATATAAGAGCCATTCAACATTTTCATCATGGTCTTCTCCTCTCGACCCCCAAAGAAAAGAAAAGAAATAAAAATATTTACACGGGAAAGCTCCCAACAAGCAAAAGAAGAATGAGAAATCTTTTTGGGTTTTCTTTTAATTATACTACTACAGGCATGGAAAGTAAACTAGCTAAAAACTATAACTAATTTTTTTGGTTTTTCTTAAGGTTTTTCAAACACACAAGAAGAAGCTAAAAAAAGAAAATAAACTAGCATGGATAGTACAATGAAAAAGTATGAGCACCGACAACTGGCATGAGTGTGTGAACATGAATGTAATGTCGATGAGAAATACGTACTCCCCCAAGCTTAGGCTTTTGGCCTAAGTTGGTCTATGGCCACGGCTGGCCTGGCGGATATCCAAAGTTAAAGCTGGGGTCGTACTGAGATGCAGCAGCTACTGCCTGACGAGCTACAACTTGGAGGCGAGCTGCCTTCGTCCTCCTCTCGTACTCGTTCGCCTCCTCCTTGGTTATAACATATCTCCTTTTTGCCTGAAAGTCAAAGAAACCAGGAGCAGGGAGAGCAACATGGACAGTGCGACGCATGTCAAAGATTAGTCGGTACTGGAGGGACTGTTCATTCCTCTCAACAAACTGATGGGGAACCATAGCATTGTAATCTAGATAAGCAAGAGGCAACTTCATATCATTTTCATGTATGGGTACCTGAAGATAATTAGCTAAACGAGTTGCATAAATTCCACCAAACAAATCTCCACTTATAATGTTATGATGCAACCTACGTGCAACAATGGCCCCCAAATTGCATTGTTTATCTCCTAATACAGCACTCTTGAGAACACTATGATCGGGAATGCACATGTGACATGCCTCATCCTTACCGTTAATGCATCTATCTATAAAGAGAGCAAAATAATGTATGGCAGGAAAATTAATGCTCCCTATGGTAGCTTGTGTGATTTCTCTAGATTCCCCCACAGTGATACTAGCAAGAAAATCTTTATATTCAGATTTACGCGGTTCACTAACATTGCCCCGCTGCGGGAGTTTACAAGCAGTATTAAAATCTTCTAAGTCCATGGTATATGATTTATCATAAAGATCAAATAGAACAGTGTGAGAATTGCGCAACGATGTAAATTTAAACCTTCTCACAAAGGAATCAGTTAGGTAGTAGTATTGGGAGCACTTATCTAACACGAAGCCCTCAAGATCAGCATTATGCACATACGCGTCAAATTCATCCTTGAAACCTGCTCCAACCATAAACTCCTCGGACGGCCATTCACAAGGCCGCACTTGAGCTTCCCTTGGTAGTTCATTGTCCGGCTCACGTATCGCGAGCCTTGGTGCTTGCTTCCTTGAGGAACCACCTTGGTACATTTTCCTAAACATTTTTCTTCCTCTGAAATTTTTTTGAAATTTTTAGTGACTCAAAATAAAAGTGAACCAAACTCAACAAAATTGATAGCAACTACTCCCTAAAGTGCCTAGAGACTATATCATGCATTAGAACTACTTGGGACCATACAAATTTGACATGCAAGCTCAAGAACAGGGTCACCTAAGCAGCAAAAATTTGCAATAAATAAAGCACTAGAACAAAAACTAATTGGACCATTGGAGGACTCACATACCGAAGAACAATCCCCCAAAGCAGTTTTGTGAATGGAGCTTTGAGCAAGGAGATCGAAAATCGCAGCAAGATGAGCTAGAACACGGGTTTGAGCTAGGGGGGATTTTTTCTAGAGGGAGAAGAAGTGTGTGGGTGCAGGAATAAGTGGAGGGGGGCCACGTGGGGCCCACGAGGCAGGGGGCACGCCCCAGGGGGGGCGTGCCTTGGACCCTCTCGGCTAGGTGGTGGCTCTCCCTGGTGTGTTCTCAGTGCCAGATGTTCTTAAATATTCTACAAAAATCATATTTCATTTTCGGGACATTTGGAGAACTTTTATTTTCGGGGTATTTTTTATTGCAAAGATAATTCAGAAAACAGACAGAAAATACTATTTTTGCTTTATTTAATCTAAATAACAGAAAGTAAAAGGAGGGTACAGAGGGTTGTGCTTTCTAACTTCATCCATCTCATGCTCATCAAAAGGAATCCACTAACAAGGTTGATCAAGTCTTGTTAACAAACTCTTTCCGAATGGCATGAAACCCGAGAATTTTTTAATAACACTAAGTTACCTCAATGGGGATATGCACGTCCCCAACAATAAGAATATCATATTTCTTCTTGACAGTAGGAAGAGGGAATTCAAAAACCTCCAATAGTAATCATTGGAATTTTTCCAATAGAATTGATACTGTGGACTTGAGGTTGTTTCCTCGGAAAATGTACCGTATGCTCATTACCATTAACATGAAAAGTGACATTGCCTTTGTTGAAATCAATAACAGCCCCTGCAGTATTCAAAAAGGGTCTACCAAGGATAATCGACATACTATCCTCCTCGGGAATATCAAGAATAACAAAGTCCATTAAAATAGTAACGTTTGCAACCACAACAGGCACATCCTCATAAATACTGACAGGTATAGCAGTTGATTTGTCGGCCATTCGCAAAGATATTTCAGTAGGTGTCAACTTATTCAAATCAAGTCTATGATATAAATAGAGAGGCATAACACTAACACCGGCTCCAAGATCACATAAAGCAGTTTTAACATAGTTTCTTTTAATGGAGCATGGTATGTTGGTACTCCTGGATCTCTGAGTTTCTTAGGTATTCCACCCTTAAAAGTATAATCAGCAAGCATGGTGGAAATTTCAGCTTCTGGTATCTTTCTTTTATTTGTAACAATATCTTTCATGTACTTAGCATAAGGATTCATTTTAAGCATATCAGTCAAATGCATACGCAAGAAGATAGGTCTAATCATTTCAGCAAAGAGCTCAAAATCTTCATCATCCTTTCTCTTGGATGGTTTAGGAGGAAAAGGCATGGGTTTCTGAACCCATGGTTCTCTTTCTTTACTGTGCTTCCTAGCAACGAAATCTCTCTTATCATAACGTTGATTTTTTGATTGTGGGTTATCAAGATCAACAACAGGTTCAATTTCTACATCATTGTTATTGCTAGGTTGAGCATCAACATGAACATCATCATTAATATTATCACTAGGTTCATGTTCATTACCAGATTGTGTTTCGGCATCAGAAATAGAAATATCATTGGGATTCTCAGGTGTGTCAACAACAGGTTCACTAGAAGCGTGCAAAGTCCTATCATTTTTCTTTTTCTTCTTCTTAGAAGGACTAGGTGCATCAACATTAGTTCTCTGAGAATCTTGCTCAATTCTCTTAGGGTGGCCCTCAGGATACAAAGGTTCCTGAGTCATTTTACCCTCTCTAGTTATAACTCTAACAGCATTATCATTTTTCTTATTATTTAATTCATTGAGCAAATCATTTTGAGCTTTAAGCACTTGTTCTACTTGAGTGGTAACCATAGAAGCATGTTTACTAATAAGTTTAAGTTCACCCTTAACTCTAGACATATAATCACTCAAGTGTTGAATCATATAAGCATTACATTTCAATTGTCTACCAACATAAGCATTGAAGTTTTCTTGTTTAACAATAAAATTATCAAACTCATCTAAGCATTGGCTAGCAGACTTATAACGAGGAATATCACCTTCATCAAATCTATAGAGAGAATTTACCTTTACTACCTGTGTCGGGTGATCAAGACCATGTATTTCTTCAATAGGTGGTAAATTCTTGACATCTTCAGCTTTAATACCTTTTTCTTTCATAAATTTCTTTGCCTCTTGCATATCTTCGGGACGGAGAAACAGAATACCCCTTTTCCTCGGGGTTGGTTTAGGAGTTGGTTCGGGAAGTGTCCAATTATTATCATTACTCAACATATTATTCAATAGCAATTCAGCTTGATCAACAGTTCTTTCCCTGAAAACACAACCAGCACAACTATCCACATGGTCTCTGGAAGCATGAGTTAGTCCATTATAAAAGATATCAAGTATTTCATTTTTCTTGAGAGGATGATCAGGCAAAGCATTAAGTAATCGGAGAAGCCTCCCCCAAGCTTGTGGGAGGCTCTCTTCTTCAATTTGCACAAAATTATATATTTCCCTTAAGGCAGCATGTTTCTTATGAGCGGGGAAATATTTAGCAGAGAAGTAATAAATCATATCCTGGGGACTACGCACACAACCAGGAGTAAGAGAATTATACCATGTTTTAGCATCACCCTTTAATGAGAACGGAAATAACTTAAGGATATAGTAGTAACGATTTTTTTTCCTCATGAGTAAATAGGGTGGCTATATCATTCAATTTAGTAAGATGTGCCACAACAGTTTCAGATTCATAGCCATAAAAAGGATCAGATTCAACGAAAGTAATTATCTCAGGATCGACAGAGAAATCATAATCCTTATCAGTAATACAGATAGGTGAAGTAGCAAAAGCAGGGTCATATTTCATTCTAGCATTCAAAGACTTTTCTTTCAGTTTAGCTAATAGTTTCTTAAGATCAAAGCTATCATTGCAAGCAAGAAAGTCTCTAGCAGTTTCTTCATCCATAACATAACCCTCAGGTACATCAGGCAATTCATATCTAGGGGGGAGTCTTCATCATCACTTTCATCAATATTATCAGTTTCAATAATTTCATTCTCTCTAGCCCTAGCAAGTTGTTCATCAAGAAATTCACCTAATGGCACAGTAGTATCAAGCATAGAAGTAGTATCATCCTAAGTATCATGCATAGCAGAAGTGGCATCATCAATAACATGCGACATAGCAGAATCAATAGCAGGAGTAGGTGTCGCAAGTTTACTCATAACAGAAGGTGAATCAGGTGCAGAGCTAGATGGCAGATTTTTACCTCCCCTCGTAGTCGAGGGATAAATCTTGGTTTTTTCGTCTTTCAAGTTCCTCATAGTGATCAGCAGATATAAATCCCAAGTGAATCAAGGAATAGAGTTATGCTCCCCGGCAACAGTGCCAGAAAATAGTCTTGATAACCCACAAGTATAGGGGCTCGCAACAGTTTTCGAGGGTAGAGTATTCAACCCAAATTTATTGATTCGACACAAGGAGAGCCAAAGAACATTCTCAAGTATTAGCGGTTGAGTTGTCAATTCAACCACACCTAGAAAACATAATATTTGCAGCAAAGTATTTAGTAGCAAAGTAGTATGGAAGTAACGGTAACAGTGGCAAAAGTAACAGTGGCAGTTTTGTAGTAATTGTAACAGTGGCAGCGGAGAAGTAACTAAGAAAAGATCAATATGTGAAGAGCTCGTAGGCAATGGATCAGTGATAGATAATTATGTCGGATGCGATTCCTCATGCAACAGTTATAACATAGGGTGACACAGAACTAGCTCCAGTTCATCAATGTAATGTAGGCATGTATTCCGAATATAGTCATACGTGCTTATGGAAAAGAACTTGCATGACATCTTTTGTCCTACCCTCCCATGGCAGTGGGGTCCTATTGGAAACTAAGGGATATTAAGGCCTCCTTTTAATAGAGTACCGGACCAAAGATTTAACACTTAGTGAATACATGAACTCCTCAAACTATGGTCATCACCGGGAGTGGTCCCGATTATTGTCACTTCGGGGTTACCAGATCATAACTCATAGTAGGTGACTATTGACTTGCAAGATAGGATCACGAACTCACATATATTCATGAAAACATAATAGGTTCGGATATGAAATCATGGCACTCGGGCCCTAGTGACAAGCATTAAGCATAGCAAAGTCATAGCAACATCAATCTCAGAACATAATGGATACTAGGGATCAAACCCTAACAAAACTAACTCGATTACATGATAAATCTCATCCAACCCATCACCGTCCAGCAAGCCTACGATGGAATTACTCACGCACGGCGGTGAGCATCATGAAATTGGTGATGGAGGATGGTTGATGATGACGACGGCGACGGATTCCCCTCTCCGAAGCCCCGAACGGACTCCAGATCATCCCTCCCGAGAGAGATTAGGGCTTGGCGGCGGCTCCATATCGTAAAACGCGATGAATCCTTCTCTCTGATTTTTCCTCCCCGAACGTGAATATTGTAACGCCCCGGATTCGATGTGTCAGGTGTCTTCCAGTTATTCGTCGTTGTTGCCATGTCATTTGCTTGCGTGTTGCATTTTGCCATGTCATCATCTGCATTTCATCTGCATGTTTTTCAAAACTTGCATCCGTTCGGGTTCTGCCGGTTCTCTCCATTGTCCGTTCTGATCCCCGACACTCTCACTTGCACCCGTCGGCCCTCTCAGACCTTGTTTCGTGAGTGGGAGAAAAATGTTCTCGGAATGGGCCGAGATTTGCTGAGTGGCCTTGGTATAGCACCGGTAGACCGCCCGTCAAATTTCGTTCCATTTGGAGGTCGTTTGATACCCCAACGGTTAACCGCGTAGCCCGAAGCCCCCTTCTCTTTGCAGCCCAGCACCCCTTCACCATAGCCCACTAGCCCATCTAAACCCCCTCCATGCTCTCGGTCGTTTGATCACGATCGTGTGGGCGAAAACCACACCTTATTTGGACTCTCCTAGCTCCCTCTAGCTATAAATATGCCCTCCCCGTCCAAATTCGCAGATGAAACCCTAGCAATCTTCCCCACTCCGCCGCCGGACGAAATCCTGCCGCCGTCCGCAGCCAATCCGGCGCTGCCACGTCGCCCCGCCGGCTCCCCTCCACCGCGGGCCCGCCGAGCCCGAGCCAGGCCCTCCCCGGCCCGGCTTCCCGCGCCGCCGTCCGCGCCCTTCGCCGCCCAGGGCCGCGCCGCCCGCCGGAGGTTCGCCGCCGCCCCTCCGCCGCCGCCGCCTTCGACCCTGCCGCCGGTCGCCCTGTGCCGCCGTCGCCCGACCTCACGTCGCCGCCGCCCCTGGCCTCCCGCTCGCCGGCGCCCCGCTCCGCCGCCCATCGACCTCGCCGGCCCCGTCGCCGCCCCGCCCTCCGGCCGCCGTCGCCGGGCGCCTCGTCGCCGAATCCGGCGGGTGGGATGAGATCCACCCGCCCGGCCATCCAAACGCGCGCAGCCGTTCCGCCCCGCTCCGTCCAGGGTCCTCCCCGTCCAACTTCTCCCCGAGGGTATATTTTGACCAAGTCCCCAGATCTGCTACATTTTCTGCCTATGTTCATTGCATCATATCTCCATGTGTTATACTCCGTTTTGTGCGTGTAATATATCAAAATGTTCACCATGAGATGCTCTTCATTTTGTTCCATTGTGTCATGCTCGTTTGAGAGTATCTAGATGCCATAATCATCGTTACAAGAGTGCTATATGATGTTAACTGCTGTCTGTTATCAGAACTTGATGATTTGTCTTTTTCTTTGCATTTCGTGTGTGCATCCTATGAGCATGAGCTCCACATGTGTTTTGATCTAAATCATTCTATCTTTACAGGGGTGCTTGTCTTGTATTTTTATAATCTCTGTGGTGACTAGCACAAGCATGCAAAGTAGCCTCCGTGATGTTGCTGATTTCTGAGAGTGTCATTTCTGCTAAGTCTGAGTCTGTTATATTTTGTTGCTATGTAAACCTGCTGCTACCATGAGTTCTATGCATAATATGGAGATGTTCACTACTGATGTTTTGTTATACATGTTATGATCTACCAATCCATGCCCTTGTTTGCATTTATAGCCTGCTGTAGCTTTTTGTTATCATGCTCGAAACTTGCTAAATAATGTTGCTGTCAGCCTGTTAACATGAAGATCAGTTTTGGCATGTGTTTTGCTAGTGATCCATGCACCCTATGAACTTCCTATTGCCATGCTTAGCTTCATAATTATGTCTTCTTACTATGGGTCACCTTTTCATGTCATGTAATGCTCTGTGGTGAGTGGTGCAAGCTCACCAACATGCCCACCTATTGTTGTTTCTGCCATGCACTGTTATTTTCACCAAGTCTGAATCTGTCATATTATTTGCCATGTTTGCATGGGTACTACCATCTTTTCTGTTGATCTTTAGAAAAAGTTCAATAAGGGAGTTTTGTTCTTTGCCTTTAGTACTAGCATGCCATGCTCTAGTTTGCCATGATAGTTTGCTGTAACATGTTGTTTTATAGCTCTAAACATTGCAACCTGATGTTATTTCTGCCATGTTCAGTAATTTCTGCTAAGTCTGTGAAACTGTTATTATTTGCAATCTTGCCATGTCCTTTTGAGCATGTTCTAGTGGTTTCTGTAGATAGCTCAGTGTTCATGTTTTGTAATGCTTTACCTGTACATCACGTTCATGCCTTTTGTTTTCATGTTGGGGTGCTGTAGCATACTGTTTTGATGCTTGCAAGATGCCTAGTTGCTGTTTTGGACAGATTGTTGTTATATCTTGTTTGGAGTGTGTGTGTTGCACCGTTGCTCCGTTTTGAGCATGCTCTATATGAAACTTGCTTAGTATTGCATGTAGTTTCATATTATCATGTTGCATCCTTGTTTTGAGGTGTTTGCTTGATGTTTGTATGCATTTTGCATCAATGCCATGTTTAGCTTGTTTTGCTCATATCTTCTAAGCCGTAGCTCCGAACTAAATGATCTTTATATGTAACTTGACTAGAATTTCGTGTAGATTATCTTATTGCATTTTAACTTGTTGTTTAACAACTTAAACATAAGGTTTATTCAGATCTGGATCAATCTCTAAATTTGCATATGAGGACTTACCGGAATTGTTATATGTTGCTTCCGGCCTCATTTAAACTTGCTTCGATGATTTGCTCTTGTATGCATCATCTCTTACCATGCGTAGCCTCATGTAGCCTTGTCATGCATCATACTTGATTGAGCATCATGCCTTGTTCATGTGTGGTGTGTTTACCATGTTGTGTGCTTCTTCTCGATAGTTCCTGTTTCGTTGCGGTCGTGAGGATTCGTTCGTCTACGCTTGGTTCGTCTTCGTGGCTTCATATTCTTCATGAACTCGTTCTTCTTCCTAGCGAGATTTCAGGCAAGATGACTGTTACCCTGGGTCTCACTACTATCATTGCTATGCTAGTTGATTCGTTCTATCGCTATGCTGCGCTACCTATCACTTGCTTTCAAGCCTCCCAAATTGCCATGAACCTCTAACCTTTGTCACCCTTCCTAGCAAACCATTGTTTGGCTATGTTACCGCTTTTGCTCAGCCCCTCTTATAGCGTTGCTAGTTGCAGGTGGGGATGAAGTTTGTTCCATGTTGGAACATGGATATCATGAACTTTGTTGGGATATCACAATATCTCTTATTTAATTAATGCATCTATATACTTGGTAAAGGGTGGAAGGCTCGGCCTTATGCCTGGTGTTTTGTTCCACTCTTGCCGCCCTAGTTTCCGTCATACCGGTGTTATGTTCCTTGATTTTGCGTTCCTTACGCGGTTAGGTTGTTATGGGGACCCCTTGACAGTTCGCTTTGAATAAAACTCCTCCAGCAAGGCCCAACCTTGGTCTTACCATTTGCCTATCACCTATTTCTTTTCCCTTGGGAGTCGCGCTCCCGAGGGTCATCTTTATTTTAACACCCCCCCACCCCGGGCCAGTGCTTCTCTCAGTGTTGGTCCGAACCGAGCTGCCTGCGGGGCCACCTCGGGGAAACTTGAGGGCTGGTTTTTACTCATAGCTAGTCTCATCCGGTGTTGCCCTGAGAACGAGATATGTGCAGCTCCTATCGGGATTGTCGGCGCATCGGGCGGCTTTGCTGGTCTTGCTTTACCATTGTCGAAATGTCTTGTAAACCGGGATTCCGAGACTGATCGGGTCTTCCCGGGAGAAGGAATATCCTTCGTTGACCGTGAGAGCTTATAATGGGCTAAGTTGGGACACCCCTGCAGGGTATTATCTTTCGAAAGCCGTGCCCGTGGTTATGTGGCAGATGGGAATTTGTTAATGTCCGGTTGTAGAGAACTTGACACTTGACTTAACTAAAACGCATCAACCGCGTGTGTAACCGTGATGGTCTCTTTTCGGCGGAGTCCGGGAAGTGAACACGGTTTTTGGGTTATGTTTGACGTAAGTAGGAGTTCAGGATCACTTCTTGATCATTGCTAGTTTCACGACCGTTCCGTTGCTTCTCTTCTCGCTCTTATTTGCGTATGTTAGCCACCATACTTGCTTAGTCGCTGCTGCAACCTCACCACTTTACCCCTTCCTTACCCATTAAGCTTTGCTAGTCTTGATACCCATGGTAATGGGATTGCTGAGTCCTCATGGCTCACAGATTACTACAACAACAGTTGCAGGTACAGGTTTTGCGATGATCTTGACGCGAGAGTGATGTTACTTGTTTTGGAGTTCTTCTTCTGCTTCTTCTTCGATCAGGGGATAGGTTCCAGGTCGGCAGCCTGGGCTAGCAGGGTGGATGTCGTTTGAGCTTCTGTTTGTGTTTCATCCGTAGTCGGATGTTGATCTTATGTATGATGTATTGTTGTATTCTTGCGGCATTTGTATGCCTTGCATGTATCCCCATCTATTATGTAATGTTGATGTAATGATATCCACCTTGCAAAAGCGTTTCAATATACGGGTCTATCCTTGGTGGGACCTTCGAGTTCCTCTCGGATAGGGTCGCATATTGGGCGTGACAAATATATAGAGTTGGAGTTGAGGTCGGTGGAGCCTCAGGGGGCCCATGAGGCAGGGGCGCGCCCCAGGGGGGTGGGCGCGCCCTCCACCCTTGTGGACAGGGTGTGGGCCCCCTGGTGTTGATTCTATCGCCAGTATTTTTTATATATTCCAAAAATATTCTCCGTGAAGTTTCAGGTCATTCTGAGAACTTTTATTTCTGCATAAAAATAACACCATGGCAATTCTGCTGAAAATAGCGTCAGTCCGGGTTAGTTCCATTCAAATCATGCAAGTTAGAGTCCAAAATAAGGGAAAAGTGTTTGGAAAAGTAGATACGATGGAGACGTATCACACACCTACTAAAATATCTTTGCAAATGGCTGATAAATCTACTGCCATACCTATCGGTATCTGTGAGGATGTGCCCGTTGTTGCTGCTAATGTTACTATTTTGACTGACTTCGTTATACTTGAGATGCCCGAGGACGACAACATGTCGATTATCCTTGGTAGACCCTTCTTGAATACTGTAGGGGCTGTTATTGATTGCAATAAAAGCAAGGTTACTTTTCATATCAATGGTAATGAGCATACGGTGCACTTTCCGAAGAAACAATTCCAAGTGAATGGTATTAATGTTATTGAAAAATCTCCGACAATCACTATTGGAAGTTTTCAACTACCTACTGCCAAAAAGAAATATGAAATGCTTATCGTTGGGGACATTCATATCCCCGTTGAGGTAACTTAGTGATTTACGAAAGTTCTTCGGTTTCATGCTAATCGAAAGTGGTTGTTAATAAGACTTGATCAACCTTATCAATGGATCAATTTTTAGAGGTATGAAGTTGATGAATTTAGTGAGCACTACCTTCTGGCCCTACCTCTTGTTTTCTGTTTTTATTAGTTAAATAAAATAAAATGCCATGTTTTGTCTATTTTCTGAATTTACCGTGGAATAAAAAATGACCCAAAAATAAAAGTTCTCAGAATGCCCTGAAAATTTAATATGATTTTTTTAAATATCTAAGAATTTTTGTGCAAATAACATCAGAGGGAGGTGCACTAGGTGGGCACAACCCACCTGGGCGCATCCTGGTGGGTTGTGGTCCCTGTCGGTGTCAAAACCGGCGGATCTCAAGTAGGGGGTCCCGAACTGTGCGTCTAAGGCGGATGGTAACAGGAGGCGGGGGACACAATGTTTACCCAGGTTCGGGCCCTCTCGATGGAGGTAATACCCTACTTCCTACTTGATTGATCTTGATGATGTGAGTATTACAAGAGTTGATCTACCACGAGATCGTAGAGGCTAAACCCTAGAAGCTAGCCTCTGGTATGATTATTGTTGTCCTACGGACTAAACCCTCCGGTTTATATAGACATCGGAGGGGGCTAGGGTTACACAGAGTCGGTTACAAGGGAGGAGATCTACATATCCGTATTGCCAAGCTTGCCTTCCACGCCAAGGAGAGTCCCATCCGGACATGGGACAAAGTCTTCAATCTTGTATCTTCATAGTCCAACAGTCCGGCCAAAGGATATAGTCCGGATGTCCGAGGACCCCCTAATCCAGGACTCCCTAAGTAGCCTCTGAACCAGGCTTCAATGACGATGAGTCCGGCGCGCAGATTGTCTTCGGCATTGCAAGGCGGGTTCCTTCTCCAAATACTCCATAGAAGATTTTGAACACGAGGATAGTGTCCAGCTCTGCAAAACAAATTCCACATACCACCGTAGAGAGAATAATATTTCCACAAATCTAATCTGCTGACAGCTTTTCATAACGTGACGTAATGTCGTGATCTGGTCATGACGAACCGTTTTTTCCCGTGCCTGCCACTGCACATGTTGCGAGGCGGTTTTATTGGCACGTCCCATCGAAGCAGAGATCGTGTCCCTCTTTTCACGGGATTCTCATCAATACGGGTGTGGGTAACCCAATCGTGTCTGTTGGTATGACTCCTCAATTTTAGGCAAGTTCCAAACGGCCACGCGGAGGACGCTTGATATTCGCCCTCTTTATAAAGGGGCCAAGGCCTGTCCTTTTCTTCTCGCACTCAATCGAATCCTTCCCCCACCTCGAGTTCCAACACCCAAGGCTCAGGCTAGGCGCTTTGGACCTTCAGTCATGTCCGGATCCAACCTTCAAGGTCGATGGATGCCCTCCTCTGTCACAGAGGACGACATCAAGAAGCTAAGAGAAGCCAGGTATCTGACCACCGAAATCTCGCACAGACTGCCTGCTCGAGGGCAGGTCATCCCCACTCCCGAACCCAACGAGAGTGTCGTATTTATTTCCCACTTCCTCCGAGGGCTAGGCTTTAGTCTTGATCCCTTTGTCAGAGGGCTTATGTTCTACTACGGGCTCGATTTCCATGATCTGGCTCCGGATTCCGTCCTTCACATCTCGTCGTTCATCGTCATGTGTGAAGCCTTCCTCCGCATCCCCCCACACTTCGGCTTATGGCTCAAGACCTTCAATGTGAAGCCGAAGATGATTGAGGGGCGACACGCAGAGTGCGGAGGCGCCATAATAAACAAAGGCGCCGATGCTCCATGGCCAAAGGGTTCCTTCCCGGAGATATCCAAGTTATGGCAGCGGGAGTGGTTTTACATCACCGCTCCCCGAAGCGCTAAGTGGGTAGCTGCCCCCGCCTTCCGTCCGGGCCCCCCACCACAATTGGCATCCTGGGTCAACAAAGGGCTGGACTGGGGGCCAGCAAATGATGTGCCGACGTTGCAGAGCCGCATCCGAGATCTCTTCAAGGGAGATGTCAGCCTTGTCAAGGTAATGCAAGTCATGCTAGTTCGTCGGGTCCTGCCATGCCAGCGTTGACCTCTCTGTATGTGGGAGTTCAACCCGGAAGGACCGCGAACTATTCAGCAATTCTTCGGCGCGACGCTCGAAGAGATGTATGGATTGTTCTTCGGATCACGAATAAAGTGTCCGGACACCACCGAGGATGCGGGTCTGAACTGCAATCGTCCAGACACCCAAGTAAATAATTCCGCGGCCGAACACGTTGTCTTTTAATTTACCACAACATCATTCTGAAAAGTCGCCTTTTGACCAGGACTGGATAAAAAAGGCGAAGATGATCAGGTGTTCGGCCCCCCTTCCCGAAGGCTCACCGGATCCTGTACTAGCCAGGATGCTTGAGCTTGCGCCTTATCAAGCGCCATCAGGGGAAGATAAAGGGAGGAACAAAGAAGCCGAAAGCGAGCCTCATTCATTATTCATCCAAACCGGGGGAGTTAGCGCCTCCGCGAAGGAGGATAACCGGGGAGAAGAATCTAAAATTCCCTCTCCCCAAGGAAGGAAGAGGGCCGCCTCTGAAGACTTGGAAACAATGGTTTTCAAACGAGGGAAGAAACCTTTGTCAGAGGGCCCTACCCCGGAGGGCATCCCTACCGCACAGTACCCACAAGGGGACCAGCCCTCCACCGAGCTGTAAGTAAACAAAAGTACTTTATAGTAAATATACCCTGCTTCATTTCTGAGAACAGTAACCGAGACGTATGTCTTGTAGTGCGGATCGTAGCCCTTCTCGACAGAGTTCATCTTCGGGGGATCTTCTTCCGGAGATGATGGAGAGCGAAACGCCTCCCCGTGCCTCCCCGCCTCGTGAAGCGGACGACCCTGAGGTGTCGTCGCGGAGGACTTCTCCTAATCCGCCAAGGCCAGAGGGTAACCCTTCGGCCACCCGAAGTCCGGAGTATTCGGCTCCTAAGGAGAGCCATAGAAAGAGTCAGGGACTGTCCGGTGCGCGACCAGACGCACTGATGAATCTTCTGGAGCAAGCGGCTATCTCAGAAGCGCATCATACGTTAATGGGTACGGTGGCTGAGAGGATTTCATCCGCCGAAAGCGGGTTGCATGAAGCTTTTATGAGCCTGCTGAGAGGCTTTGAGGTACGCAAAGTAATATATATTTTTTGATGGTACCGCACACGCTAGGTGTGCCCTATGCAGATAGTAGCCCCTGAGACTCTGGTTGCTGTCGAAAAAGACGGCAAATAGAGGATCATAGTCCCAGGCAATAACCGTGCTGCTTTCACGTGCAGGCGGCTGAGGGTCCGGTGTCTAGCCGGACTGGTGAGTTTGCCGAACTGAAGCGGCAACTTGATGCGGCAGATGCCGACATCGTGCTTGTAAACAAGCGGCTTGACGAGGCACATGGTATGTATTCTCCTATGATCAACACATATTAAGAGGAGCATGATGCTAGTATCTGTAATATGTTGTGGCTGCATATGGAGCTGTCGCCATGGAGACCCTTCGGGCGGAACTTGCCCGAGCCAAGGAACAAGCCAGGAAGAGTGATGCGGCCGCCCTAAAGGCGGTCGAAGAGCTAAGAGCCCAACAGGCTGCGCATTGCCGGAGCAAAGAGAAAATAGCCAAGATGGTTGTTGAGCTGAAAGATGCCGCCGATCGTTACGAGCTTCTTGAAAAGGAAAGCCAAACGAAGACGGTGGACCTTGAGAAAGCCATGATAGCCGCCAAGGAAGCCCGCTCTAAAATCAGAGCGGCGAAGGAGGAGCTACGTCAAGCCGGAAATATCACGGCTGGGAAGCCCTTTTTGTTGCGGACGAAGTTCGGAGATCCCAAGTATGCCCTTCTGGATCAATTATGGAGTTCTACGGACGCGTACCTGGATTTGCAGCAAGTTCTGCTGATGCGACCAATTTTTTCGAAGATCAAAAAGATCACGAAGTGGAAAAGTTGTTCTGGTCGCAGTTCAATGCTCCGGCGCGTCCGCTGCTGTTAAATGAGCAAATGGCCGAGTGGGCCGAGCTCCATAGGTTGTCCGGGCTCGCCATGAGGTCTGTTGTGGATCATCTTTGTCCGGAAGGACCAAGGCCGTATAGTTATTTTGGCTTAGTGCAACGATTCCTTGGTGTTGTGCCGCATATCGACGCTGTGAAGAGGTCGGCGTGCATAGAGGGTGCGCGGATGGCTCTCGCCCGTGTCAAGACATATTGGGCAGAGATGGAGGCCACCGCTATTGCAACCCAGAGTTCGGCCGTAGGCCGGGTATCATCCGAGCACTATTTTGAAGAAGTCTTAGAAGGCGCTCATTTAATAGAGGCTCAGTGCTCAAAGAGTATCATGTTCTAGTGACATGTATCCCAATTGTAAGAACAATGTTATTTGAATTATAAAGGCTGTGTTTATACTTTTGCCTGAAAGTATTATTATGCCTCCTGTGCGGTCGTTTATGTATATATATATATCCTGAAAGTTTGCAGTCGTCGGCTTCAGCCCCCACGCATATAATGCGGGGGTGTTTGCAAAAGCGCGTCTTCACACTTGATCCAATGTCTTGGTCCATTAAGGAGGTGGTAGCACGGCGAACGAGGCAATCGGACTATATTGCTTTAACACTTTCACTTAACCATAGGAGTTTGACAGTGGGGCTACTATATAGCCCCTGGTATTTCCGCGGCTATCCGAATACGGTGCGCGTACGTACATGACCGGGAAAACCGGCCCTTTGTTAATGCGGAGGAATCCCGAAGATTCCGCTAAGTCATCGAGTGGTTGACCAGTCTCGCGCTTTATCATGACAGTCAGTTTTCGGCTTTCTCTACTGAGGTGCTCATCCGGATGAACCAGGGCACAATCGCAGTAGTTCTCCCGGTGCCACCTTAGCCGATAGAGCGGAACGTAAGGTAGCAAAACGCGGGAGCCGGGCAAACCCAACATTTGACCAAAGACATGATTCGGAGCTGATGCATATAAGGCCAAACTCGCGACGCCGAACACTCCCTAAGGTATTCGGTCTTTAAAACATATACCGAGCTGAGTAACGCCCTTGATAATGAACCCCGAGAGTCCAGGTACGCGCATTATTCTGACGTGGTGAAATGCCAATAACGTCAGCATCCCTCTCGGTTATATTGAGTATCCGGAGGATTTGAAGCAACAAGAGACAGTAAAAAAAGGTTTACACACGGTCTTAATCTAAAAAGAAACCTTTGAGCGGGGCCCTGCTGCACGTCTGCGCCCGTTTCTCTGTTGTGCCGTATCCTGGAAGGGTGTAGCACGATTATCATCTGTAAAAGAGAAGAACTTAGGTGAAAGTTGTCGTGCGAAAAATTAGTTATTCTCAATAAACCATTAAAATTCGAGATAAGTAAGGTCGAGCCGAACTGTAGTCCTTTTTACATGCGGGAAGCCCCTGGTACCGCCTATGGGGGTATATCCATCAAACCAATCTCAGGTTTATCTAAGCTGTTACAGCTAGTGATGCGCCGGACTCGTCTAGCCGTGTCCGCGGTCATGACGGCCGATCGTTTATTCTGGTTGGAGGGGCTGTTTAGTGTTCGGCTGCTAAAGCCGCCACACGTTCCTCCGCGCGTAAGGAACGCTCAACTTTTCCGCTAACTGTGATGATGCCACGTGGACCGGGCATCTTAAGCTTAAGAGAAGCGTAATGCGGTACTACATTAAAACGAGCGAAAGCTGTTCTTCCGAGTAGTGCTTGATAGCCGCTTTGGAATGGAGCGATGTCGAAGGTTAACTTTTCACTTCGGAAGTTGTCGGGAGAACCAAATACAACCTCTAGTACTAGAGAGCCCGTACAGCGGGCCTCTGGGCCTGGTATTACTCCTTTAAAGGTAGTATTGTTGTGGCTGATTCTTGTCGGGTCTATCCCCATTTTGCGGACTGTGTCCTGATATATCAGATTAAGACTACTGTCGCCGTCCATGAGGACTTGGGTGAGATGGTATCCGTCGATAATTGGGTCTAGCACCAAGGCAGCCAATCCTCCGTGCCGGATACTTTTCGGGTGATACCTGCGACCAAAAGTGATCGGGCAGGCCGACCAAGGGTTGAACTTAGGGGTGACGGGCTCTACGACGCGTATGTCTCGGAGTGCATGTTTGCTTCTCCTCGTCATCACGTGAATCGTGTTCATTGTTTTGACTTCTGGTGGGAACTTTTTCAGTCCCCCAGTGCTTTGCCGGCGAAGCTCATCCTCGTCTTCACTTGGTGTTTCCCTCCCCTTGTGTTCGGCGTTTAACTGGTCGGCCTGCATGAAGACCCAGCATTCTCTATGGGTGTGATTTGCAGGTTTATCGGAGGTGCCATGAATCTGACATAATTTGTCTAGAATCTTGTTTAGGCTGGACGGTCCATCTTTGTTGCCTTTGAAAGGCTTTTTCCGTTGACCGGGTCGAGAGCCCCTAAATCCGGCGTTTACCGCCGTGTTGTCTGGGCTGTCTTCGTTGTTTCCACGCTTGCTTTTATTGCGTCGTGGTTTTCCATTACCATCCCTGACTTCAGATGTGCCTGGGTCGCTGGTGCTACTACGGGCCAGCCAGCTATCTTCGCCCGCGCAAAAGCGGGTCATAAGGCTTGTTAGGGCTGCCATTGTCCTTGGTTTTTCTTGGCCGAGGTGTCTGGCGAGCCGTTTGTCTCGGACGCTGTGTTTGAAAGCTGTTAAGGCTTCGGCGTCCGGGCAGTCGACGATTTGATTCTTCTTAGTGAGAAATCTGTTCCAAAGCTTTCGGGCTGACTCTCCGGGCTGTTGAATTATATGACTTAAATCGTCTGCATCCGGAGGTCGGACATAGGTCCCTTGAAAGTTAGCCCTAAAAGCATCCTCAAGATCCTCCCAACTTCCAATTGAATTTTCGGGGAGGCTCTTCAGCCAGTGCCGAGCTGGTCCTTTCAGCTTGAGGGGCAAGTACTTGATGGCGTGGAGATCGTCTCCGCGAGCCATATGGATGTGGAGGATGAAGTCCTCAATCCAGACCCCAGGGTCTGTCATTCCATTGTACGCCTCTATGTTCACGGGTTTGAATCCCTTTGGAAATTCATGATCCAGCACCTCATCGGTGAAACATAGGGGGTGTGCGGCACCCCTGTATTTGGATGTGTCATGGCGTTCTGACAGTTGTAGTGTTCGGTTTTGATTATGCGCTGGAGCGCGCTTCCTAGATCCGTAGATGGATCTGGTCACGCCGGCCTTTTGATGCAAGTTCTTGCTTGGATCGTGTGCTGACTTATGTGCGGCCTCGTTAGCCGCCCTATCGCGGCCACGAGGTGGTCGATCCGATCGGTCGGCCGTTTTAATTTTCAGTTGTGTGGGCTCTAAGGCCTCATCATCGAATTTAGGCAACAGCTTGCGCTTTGGGTAGCTCTTTGTGTGGCGACTGCCACCATACTTTTCTTTAGTGTCAAGCACTTTGTTCCATCTACTGTTAAGCGTATTCTGCACAGCCTTAAGCCTTTGCTTATGCTTCTTCAGACTCCTCGCGGTGGCAATAAGCCTTCTACGGAGGTTCCCTTGTTCCAAGTGCCTTTCCGGGATGATGTGTGCATCGTCGTCCGGACTGTTTTCCTCTCCGGAGAGAGGTTGATGAGCTTTATCCTCGGCGTCGCCGTGATCGGACAGCGGCTCCGTACTATGTTCGTCGTCCGCTGGTTCATCCTGTTTTGTCGCTGGGTCAATGTGGTCGTCATTTCCTCTGGAGTCGACCGGGGTGTTATTTTTCCATGCGCTGTTATCGCTGTTCTTGCCGAGGCGGGATTTGGAGCGGCGCCTACGCTGTCGCTTTGGTTGCTTCTCGAGGGAGCTATCCTTCGCTGCATCCTTCTGTTCCTCGTCATTGTTTTCTTTGGGTGTATCCACCATATATATATCGTGTGACGAAGTGGCTGTCCAGCGCCCTGTGGGCGGTGGTTCCTGTTCCTCTCTTGCATCGTCGTCCATATCGTCAATGTCTTCGGAGTCGAAATCGAGCATGTCGGTTAAATCATCGACAGTGGCTATTAAGTGGGTGGTGGGTGGGGAGCGAATTTCTTCGTCGTCTGCATCCCATTCTAGCCGAACATAGTTCGGCCAGGGGTCTCCTGACAGGGAGAGAGACCTCAACGAGTTTAGCACGTCGCCAAAGGGCGAGTGCTGAAAGATATCCGCGGAGGTAAACTCCATGATCGGTGCCCAATCAGATTCGATAGGCACGGACGCAGGCGGCTCGGAGCCCATGGCCGGGGACGAATCCAACGGTTCGGCAACACGGGTCTCATAGGAGGTGAAGCCAGTATTCGGCTCTATCGCCACTGAGTGTGCGGCCTCCGTGGCGGGGTCCATCCACCCGTCCTCAGATGGCGCAATTTGTTCCGGATTGAGGCCCGGAGTAGTTGCAGGTGTGATCTCCCGAACACTGTCCGACGGCAGAGCTAAGTCATGCTCGTCGTGATTTTGCGGCGCACCTGACATGGGCTCGAATCCGTCGAAGATCAAGTCTCCGCGGATGTCGGCAATATAGTTCAAGTTTCCAAACCTGACCTGATGGCCAGGGGCGTAGCTCTCGATCTGCTCCAGATGGCCAAGCGAGTTGGCCCGCAGTATGAAGCCGCCGAATATGAAGATCTGTCCCGGGAGGAAAACCTCACCCTGGATCGCATCATTGCCGATGATCGAAGGAGCCATCTAGCCTTACGGTGACGGCACAATGGAACTCTCAATGAAAGCACCAATGTCGGTGTCAAAACCGGTGGATCTCGGGTAGGGGGTCCCGAACTGTGCGTCTAAGGCGGATGGTAACAGGAGGCGGGGGACACGATGTTTACCCAGGTTCGGGCCCTCTCGATGGAGGTAATACCCTACTTCCTGCTTGATTGATCTTGATGATATGAGTATTACAAGAGTTGATCTACCACAAGATCATAGAGGCTAAACCCTAGAAGCTAGCCTATGGTATGATTATTGTTGTCCTACGGACTAAACCCTCCGGTTTATATAGACACTGGAGGGGGCGAGGGTTACACAGAGTCGGTTACAAGGGAGGAGATCTACATATCCGTATTGCCAAGCTTGCCTTCCACGCCAAGGAGAGTCCCATCCGGACACGGGACGAAGTCTTCAATCTTGTATCTTCATAGTCCAATAGTCTGGCCAAAGGATATAGTCCGGCTATCCGAGGACCCCCTAATCCAGGACTCCCTCGGTCCCCACATGGGCCCCCTCACTTATCTCTTCATACAACATCATCACCTACCTCCAGAAAAAAATCACAATTGCTCTCTCTCTCTCTCTCTCTCTCTCTCTCGTGTTCTTGCTCTCAAACCCGCGGATTTTGATCTCTTTGCTCGAAGCTCCGTTTCTGAAACTATTTTGGGGGATTGTTGCTTGGTATGTGACTCCTCTGTTTGTCCAATTAGTTTTTGCTTTATTGGTTTATATTATGAATAATTAGCTACTCTTGGTGCTGCTATAGATGAGCTTGTATGTTGAATTCTTAGAGTTCTAAGTAGTTTGAATGCTTGCTATGGCCTCTATGTATCCCTATGAGTAGTTGCTACCAATCTTGTAAAGATTTTGTTGATAAATTTTTGTCACCCAAAATTTCTTGTTTTAGAAAATTGTACGTGAACATGATGAACCTTTTTGGAAGGAGTTCTTCGAGGAGAAGATCCTCGGGGGCATCTTCTAGTGACAACTGCGCTCGTCGGTCTTATGTTGAACCAAGTGAAAGTTCCATACGAGATGCCGCCACCAAAACATGCCTATGGCCATGCGATGATTATATGGTGAGTGTGGGCATTAAGGAGGAATTTGAGCAATATGTTCACAATGCCGACCTCGGTCCCTACATTTCAGATAAGTGCAATCAACACCACACTCTCACTCAATCATTTGTCAAAGGATTTAAATTCCATCCCCGTGAGTCTAGGGTGTCATTTAAACTGTATGAAAATCCTTTTACCATATCACTAGAAAGATTTGCTCAACGTTGCAAAATCCCGTTCTGCGGTTCTCTTGACGAACCACCAAGAGCTGAGTTCCAAACATTTTTGACTAGCCTTTGCTATGGTGGGACGAGGGGAGTGACGCAAGGAAGAATAAAGAGCATTCATTTTCCTGCAGTTCAGTACTTTGCATTATTTAATGGAAAATGTATAGTGGGCAAACAAGATTGTAGTACACTTTGTGCTCCAGACTTGAGTCTCATACGCACCGCTCTCACCGGTGACAGAAGCTATAATCTTGGAGCGATTGTTGCACGCAGGTTGGAACACAACGCTAATAGTGGTTATTTCTATGGTGGCATTTATGCCACACATTTAGCACGAGAGCTGGGTGTTTCACCTTTGCCCCATGACCCTATTTTACCCACGCAGTATTTAGACTTTGATGCTATGAAACGCCATAAGATCCTTAAAGGTGAACCTCATAGTTTCACCTATAAATTGTTGCTTAATCAAGACTCTATTGTGCACACATATTTGGTTGCGCTTGCTCTCTTTGATTATCACAGCAGGGGAATATATTTTGTTCTTGAGAGCGAGGCCCGAGCTCACAACGCGGCGGTTGTGGCTGCACGACAGGCTGAGGCATCCGCACCGAGAGCCTCTGTGAGCTACCACCCCGACTACTATGCAGGCTACTGACTGATTACCAAGTTAGGCCAAAAGCCTAAGCTTGGGGGAGTACATATTTCCACCGACATTACATTCATGTTCATACATTTCATTCCAGTTGTCGGTGTCCACACTTTTTCATTGTATTATCCATGTTAAATTTATTTTCTCGCTTTCTTCTTGTGTGTTTGAAAAACTTTCAGAAAATCCAAATATATTTCCTGCTTCTTTTTTATTTTTATTTCTAGAGTAGTTAGCTGTAGCACTAAAAAGAAAACCCAAAAAGATTTGTTCTTCTTTTGCTTGTTGGGAGCTTTCCCGTGTAAATATTTTTCTCGTTTTTGCTTTTCCCTGTTATTTGCTTATTCAAGAAAACCAAGAACTCCAAAAATATTTCAGTGTGTTTCTCTGAATTTCTTTTCTTTTTATTGAGTCGTACCGAGGAGAAGACCACGATGAAATTGTTGAGTGGCTCTCATATGCACTATTGTTGATCTAACAAAGAGCCCATTTTACCTTGCCTTCTCTTGTTGAATAAAATGTTTGCAGATTCCAGCTTAGTCCACGGCACTCTTGCACTATTATTATTTTCATATTGTTCGGTCGTGCAAGTGAAAGGCAATAATGATGATATCTGATGAACTAGCTGTGGCAGAGAGAAACGGGTATGAACTCGACTTGTTCTATTTTTGTAAATATGTTTAACCTAGTATCCATGCTTCAGCCCATTATGATTAAACATGTTTGCAATGACAATTAGAGATTATAGTTTCTCATGCCATGCATAAGTAGCTAGGAGTGGATAATGATTTATCTTGGATGTCAACATTGTGTTAAAATGATTGTGATGTAGTATGATGATATGGTATCCTCCTCTGGGAACTCTACATGTACATCCAAAACCTTGAACCCAAGTTATTCCAGATGAGTCCACCATATCTACCTACATGCGGTATTACCCTGCCGCCCTAAGTAAATTTGCATGTGCCACCTCTAAAAACTTCAAATAAATATCCTTTTTGTGTGCCTAGATCGTTCATGGAGCGACAGGAGGTAGTCAGTATCCTCGATGCTAAGCGGGTTATTCTCAGGATGAGTGTTTATTTAGTCACCATCGCACGAGAAAAGGGCGGTAATAGGGATGCCCAGTCCCAAACTGCAAAAATAATTTATCTTTCAAATAATCAAACAAAAACTCCTACGGGCCACTAGCGTGTATATTGGTAATTGATGGTCGCGAAATAAACAAGAAGGGTGCATTTCTCAAAATTCCATTTACCTCTGTTTTAAAAACTTGAGGTCTGGCACCTCTGCAAATCACTGCTTCCCTCTGCGAAGGGACTATCTATTTACTTTTATGTTGTGTCATCACCTTCTAAAATATGTGCCAGAACCCGAGAGCACTGCTGTCAAGCTGATGCATTGTCTGTAGCTAATGTGGGGTGCATCTTGACTAGATCTTTTCTACCATGAATTACAATGTTTAGTCGCTGCTTGGACTTTGGAGGTGCTCTGCATTTATGTTTTGCGGTTTCAGAAAGGGCTAGCGAGATACCACTATTGTCATATTATATCATAGTTGTTTTGATAACGTGTTGCTGTTTGAGATATCTTATTATTGCTCGCTAGCTGATTGTGCCATTGATACAAGTTAATATAATTTTTAAGAGTTATTGTCGGCATGGTTAGTTATAATGTTGGCTGAAAACCAGCGTGTTGTTTAAGCTTATTTATGCAAACAAGAGCAAAAGAGTTCGTAAAAGTTTTTCTTTTTCACTTTTAGTTTATCAACTGAATTGCTTCAGGACAAGAAAAGGTTTAAGCTTGGGGGAGTTGATATGTCTCCAACGTATCTACTTTTCCTAACGCTTTTCCTCTTGTTTTGGACTCTAATTTGCATGATTTGAATGAAACTAACCCCGGACTGACGCTGTTTTCAGCAGAACTACCATGGTGTTGCTTTTGTGCAGAAATAAAAGTTCTCGGAATGGAACGAAACTTTGCAAGGATTTTTTATATCAATAAAGAGAATTTCTGGAGCCAAGAACCACTAGAGGGGGGCACCTGGGTGGGCCTAACCCACCAGGGCGCGCCCCCTTCCAGGCGCGCCCAGGTGGGTTATCCCCACCTGGTGGCCCCGCAGACCCTGAAACCGACGCTATAAAATCCTATTTTTCCAGAAAAATGAGGAGAGAAAGAATTATTGCGTTCCACGAGACGGAGCCGCGGTCACCTCCTGTTCTTCATCAGGAGGCCAGATCTAGTGTCCGTCTGAGGCCAGATCTTCGTTCTTCGTCATCACCAACCCTTCTCCATCGCCAATTCCATGATGCTCCCCACCGGGAGTGAGTAATTCCTTCGTAGGCTCGCTGGTCGGTGAGGAGTTGGATGAGATTCATCATGTAATCTAGTTAGTTTTGTTAGGGCTTGATCCCTAGTATCCACTATGTTCTGAGATTGATGTTGGTATGACTTTGCCATGCTTAATGCTTGTCACTTTGGGCCTGGATGCCATGATTTCAGATCTGAACCGTTTATGTTATCACCATTATATCTATGTTCTAGATCTGATCTTGCAAGTTATAGTCACCTACTACGTGTTATGATCCGGCAACCCCAGAGTGACAATAGTCGGGACCACTCCCGGTGATGATCGTAGTTTGAGGAGTTCATGTATTCATTGTGTGTTAATGCTTTGTTCTGGTTCTCTATTAAAAGGAGGCCTTAATATCCCTTAGTTTCCAATTGGACCCCGCTTCCACGGGAGGGTAGGACAAAAGATGTCATGCAGTTTCTTTCCATAAGCACGTATGACTATTTACAGAATACATGCCTACATTATATTTATGAACTGGAGCTAGTGCCGTATCACCCTAGGTTATGACTGTCACATGATGAATATCATCTAACAAATCGTCGATCCAATGCCTACAAATTTCTACTATATTGTTCTTGATAAGTTAGTACTGCTCTCATTATTGCCGTTACTATTGTTGTTGTTACTATTATCAAAATTACCATACTACTTTGCTACTGATCACTTTGCTGCAGATAATTAATCTCCAGGTATGGTTGAATTGACAACTCAGCTGCTAATACTTGCAAATATTCTTTGGCTCCCCTTGTGTCAAATCTATAAATTTGGGTTGAATACTCTACCCTCGAAAACTGTTGCGATCCCTATACTTGTGGGTTATCACTGCCACCGGCCCTGGGGCTCATGAGGAGCAGGCTTCGTCACTGCAGCCTTCTGTGCGACGTGATGGGCTCACCGCCAGTCCATCGCTGACTCCGGCGGCCCCTTCATCATCCCACGCCAACCGAGGGCCGGCGAACGCGTGGGCTGCGTTCCTCATGGCACGCGAGCTCCTGCGCTATCGCCCGGCCAATGATCTCTATGAGGACTGTTGGACCGCAACGCCGAGCTCGTCAGTGTCGCGGGAGAGGCCCCTGCGCCGTCCCGCTCGCTGCCTCCCCCACCGCCTCTTGCGGGCGATGTGGCCCACAGTGCGCCCCCTCCACCTCTGAGGCAAGACGTCATCCCCGAGCCACGGCGTGAGGCTCCACGGCATGACCCGCCGCACAGGGCGCCAGCGCGACGAGGAAAGCTGCCAGGTGGTGCGGCAGCCCCAAGGAGAGGTGCGCGCACTCCCAGCACTGCCACATCAAGACCGCGTACTGCCCGAGGCGGTAGTGCGCGAGCGCCAAGATCAGGCTCCACCTCCACGACGAGCCCCGGTGAGTGCGGTCGGCTGCCGCGCGTTCACCCCGGAGCTGCGCCGCGTCGTCTGGCTAGGGAAGTTCAAGCCAAATCTGCCTCCACGCTACGACGGCACCCCCGACCCCGCTGAGTTCTTACAGCTCTATGAACTAAGCATCGAGGCGGCCAACTGCGATGAGAAGGTCATGGCGAACTGGTTTCCCATGGCCCTCTAGGATGGTGCGCGCTCGTGGCTTCTGAACCTCCCCGCGGGATCAATCTCCTCCTGGGATGAAATGCGAGAGTGCTTCATCTCCAACTTCCAAGGTACTCGCGACCGCGCACCCGTCGTGGGCGACCTGCGGTGCATCAAGCAGCAGCCAGGGGAGACCTTGCACAAATACATCCAGCGCTTCACCAATGTCCGCCTCAAGATTCCCAAGGTGTCAGACGAAGCCATCATTTCAGCATTCACTGATGGCGTCCGAGATGTCAAGATGAAGGAAGAGCTCGCCATACACGAAGACTTGTGCTCGGCTCTGGAGATGTTCAACATGGCAACCAAGTGCGCAAGAGCTGAGGAAGGACGCCTCTCCCTCCTCGAGCTCCCAGAGATCGACCCAGAAGACAAGAAGGCTAAGGCCAAGGACGTGGTGCAAGGGACCAGATGTGCTCGCGACCGAACCCAAGATGAAGCGGGGCTGTGACCACCTAGAGTCATCTAAGGGCAGCCGCCCGTTCTGCGTCTTCCACAGCGTGCACAGCCACAACACCAATGACTGCCAAGAGCTCAGGGCCATCCGCGATGGGCACCTCGGTCGTCGCCTCGAGCGCAACGACTGAGGTTACTACCGCGGAGGAGGCCGAGGCGGAGGACGCCGGGACAACCGTGACCCCCGCCAGGACTGGCGCGATCAGCCTCGTGAGGACCACTGGCAGGGCCAGCCTCGCGAGGGTCCCTGGAGGGATCAGCCTCGTGAGGACTCACCTCAGGGCAACGCTGGCCTTCCTCCACTGCCACCACCACCAAGGAGGAATGAAGACCACCACCACGATGATGGGGCTAGGGGCTTTCAAGAGCCTCGTGCCATCACTTGCATCCTGGGTGGCGCTCAGGCCCCTGCCTCCCATCGCATCTTCAAGCAGTTCGCTCGCAAGGTGAACACGGCCCTCCCCAAGCTCGAGGCGACGCGTCCGCGAAGGTGGTCCAAGTACGCCATCACCTTCAACTCTACTGACCAGCTCAAGTGCGTGGCCACTGCCGGCGCCCTCCCAATGCTCTGCTCGCCTACCATCAGCAACATTCTCGTTACCAAGACACTCATTGATGGCGGCGTGGGACTCAATGTCCTCTCCGTCGAAACATTTGACAGGCTCTAGGTGCCGTACGACCAGCTTCAGCCTACCAAGCCTTTCTCAGGAGTGACCGAGGGCTCCACCACCCCGATAGGGCAGATCTGCCTCCCTGTCACCTTTGGCAAGCGCGACAACTACCGCACTGAGCTCATCGACTTCAACGTCGCCCACATTTGCCTCCCGTACAACGCCATCATTGGGTATCCGGCCCTGGCCAAGTTCATGGCCGCGACTCATCATGGCTACAATGTCCTCAAGATGCCAAGAAGTTGCGGTATCATCACGGTTGCCTGCGGTGAAAAGGAAGCGGTGTGCTCTCTCGAGCATGCCTACCAGGCTGCGGTGGTCGAGAACCCAGATGACGAGGACACTACCTACCCTCCTGAGGCCATCCCCAAGAAGAAGAAGAAGCAACTGCGCCTAGGACCTCAGGAGGATGGGTTGTCCGACGACCAAGCTTCAGGCCCTGCGCCCACTGACGGTGCGCCTTCCCCTCTCCCATAGGAAGGCGCGCTCGGTTCCCCTCTCAGGTTGGGCTCGGGGGCTCTCCTCTGGAGGGCATCTGACCTGGCCAACGTCACGAGGGAGGCACTCAGGCACCATGTGGAGGCGTGCCTCAATGCACGCATCCGCGAAGAGAGCGCAGGGTGCGCAGCACCAAACACTCAGGAGTTCATCACCAAGGCAACCAAGGAGCTTCAGGAGGCAAGAGCCATGCGAGGCGAGCGTCGCCCTGCACCACCCAGCGCAGCTCCCTCCCCTCATGAGGGTAGCGAGCTGCGCATCTGCGTGAACATCATAGGGCTCAACATAGCCGTATCTCAGGAGCTTTTCTGGCCGTCCCATGTTGGCCAGTGCGAGGGCCCCCCTCACAGCTATGTTCGCATGCCTTTCGGTTTGCTGAGCAGGGCTGCCATGCACCAGCACCACATGCGGGGCATCCTGGCAGCTCATGAGGCCAGGCACCAAGCGATCCTATCGAAGATGGTGATGGATCCTCGCGAGCCCCCCGGGCCTCCAGAGCCTCACGAGGTTCAGGACCTGGGCGACTCGTGAGGAGCGACTTTCGCAGAACGCATCTTCAGCTACTCCAACACCTCTTCAGCAACGGCGCCAAGTGACACTTTTTAGTTTGTTCAGTTGGGGGCGCCCCTCGGGCTGCATTATGCCCAAGCCGCGTGGGTCCGTCCCTATGGCATGTATCGTTCTTTGCATCTATCAGAGTTGGCTTTACCCTTTCCATGAGTTGCTTTATGATTATCACCTGTCTGTCCAGTGCTTCGTCGCTATGAACGTCGTATGCCCTTGCAAACCCGCCCACGACCGCCTCATGATTAAGGACTGGCACGGCGTCTGTGCTCGGGTTCGTCCCTGCAGCGTCGCTAAACCCAAGTGACTCAGCTCTGGCTCACGGGCCAGCTCCCGTGTACGTCACCTCCCATGGTCCTTGGTGCCTTGTTCTCGCATGAGCTAATCGGAGCGGATAATTTAGGGCGCGCGACCCGGTGCCTCGCCGCCACGGGAGCCGCGCGCCGGTTGTCTTTCTTCAGGACTTTCGCATGAGAAGACTGGGCACGACGTCTGTGCTTGGGTCCGTCCCTGCAGTGTCGACAAACCCAACGGCTGAGCTCTGTTTGGCGGGCCGGCCCCGTTCACGTCACCTCCTGGGGTCATTGGTGTTTGGCCTTCTCATGCGATAACCTCAAGAGATTCACTCGGCGCAGGTTACCTAACCATCTCGCAGGACAATCACAAGTGTTCTGAATCAAATTCAAGCGCAACCCGCCTTGAGGTAGGGCCTCGTGAGTCCCGCGCTGGCTCACGAGTGCCCATACACACCTGCTCTAGTCCCGTCGTGCAAGCCACGTGTCAGGATGGGGCTGTACACGCCCCAGAGTCTCCCCTCAGAGGGAGCTCCCACCCACGTACCAGTGGAAGCCCCATATGCTCCGCGCTGGCGGATGACACGGTCGAGGAGCGGCTATGCCCGTGCAAGAGCGGAAGCACCATGCTCCACGCTGGTGAATAAACAACTAAGGGCAGCCTAACGGCTGCAGTAACCTCGGGAGAGCCACCAGGCTCGCTGCTCAGCCTCACTGCGCCTCTTTCCCCTCGGGAGAGTCACGTGAGGGGGCTGGGCATGGGGGCTACGCTCAGGTCCCGCCTGGCATACGCCACCTCGCCAGGTCCCTCGGACCCGGTCTTAGCGCGCCCCTCAAGAGTGAGAGCTCGATGAGGAAAGGTATGGAAGGTTGTTCGTACGTCAAGGGGGCCCCTGGGCATCGCGACCCAGGGGCCTAACCGGTCTCGTAGCCCCTCACCCCTTGGTCTCGTCCTGGTGATCCGGACGCCCCAACGGCGGCCGAGGTATGCGCGGGGCCGGGCCCTGCCGACACGGAATGCTAAAACCTACACCCGCATCTCCTTCCTGAGGGTTGTTCGTACGTCAAGGGGGACTCCTGAGCATCGCGACTCAGGAGCCTCACTGGTCACGTAGCCCCTCACCCCTTGGTCTCGTCCTGGTGATCCAGACAACCCAATGGCTGCTGAGGTATGCGGGGGGGCGGGACCTGCCGACGCAGAACACTAAAGCAAACGGAAAGGAAATCGCAGAACCCTAGCAAATTATTACAAAACAAATTGTCTCTTAAAAGCTCAAAGCATAAGTTCTTATGCGTCCACGAGGCACGATAAATGTTGCAGGATTAAAATAGGGGGAAGCGCCGCCTTCAAGCCTCTTCCTCAGCCTTGGACACCACCGTCGCCCGCCTGGGGAGGCCTATCATCGACAATGCCGCCGCCGTCCTTGCCATCAGCCGCGGCCGCAAGGTCGACCCAGAGGAACTTCTACAGCAGGGCCTCCACCTGCTTCTTCACGGCCTCGGCGGCAGCGTCGTGGAGCTCAGGCTCTACAGGTTCGAGCAACGCACCAAGGTCGAAGTTGGGGTCCTGAAGATGGAGGTGGATGAAGATGCACGTTGCGGCTGAGGTAAAAAGCACGCGTGCCTCTCCCTCCACCATGTGGCCCACTCCGACGATGATGCCCTCGAGCGCCGCGACAAGCTTGGGAAGCAGCCCAGAGGGGCCTTCCTCCGGAGTCGCCAGCGGCTTCTCGTACCCTTCCCCGTAAAGGTCGTGCAGTGCCTTGCAGGACCTCAGCTCGAGGGAGACGAAGGCGTCGCGCCCCGCGGCGGTCGCCTTCTCGGATGCGGCCAGGGATTTCTCCTTGGCCTCCAGCGGGGCCTTCTCCTTGGAGACAAGCTTGGTGGGGGATGCCTGGGTCATTCCTGTCTCCTCCTTCAGCTTCTCCAGGCGGGCTCCACTCCGCAGCCTGTTCCTGGGCTGCCTGCTCTAGTTCAGTGTCGTGGTTGGCGAGCACAGCCTCTGGGGCCTTCAGCTCCTCCTCCTGCTCATCGAGCTGGCGGGTGCGGGCCGCCTGCTCATCATGGAGGGCCTTCAGCTCGGCCTTTGCCGTGCGGCAGTGCTTCTCAGCGGTCGCTGCGTCGTGAGCAGCTATGGCCATGCCGGCCACTTTCCTGCCCTCCTCGGCGGCGGCCTCGGCCTGGCCCCAGGCTACCCTGACGGACGAGTCAGCCTGGAGCCACCCCAAGACCAGCCCCAGATGCTCCGTCGCCATGCGCCAGTCGGCGCCCCGAAGATCAGCCCAGAGCCGGTCCAGCGCAGAGAAGGCATCCTCCAAAGCACCGGGCATGGCAGAGGAACCATGGTCCACCAGCGTGACGGCTTGGGGAGGAGGTGACACCAGCGCCTGGGCTGATGAAGCAACGGCAGCAGGGGCGGCAGGGGGCTCCGGAGCCCTCAGACCCTCAGCGGGCGCACTGACGACAGGGGCCTCCGGAGCTGGCTTGGCCACAGGGGCGGCCTTCTCCTGATGCTGGACCCTCGAGCCTCGAGAGGCCAGCTGAGTCGCAGGAGGACGCGAGGCGGCCTCTTCTTCCCGCACCAGAGTCATTGTGGCCACGGCAGGCCGCTTGGCATCAGAGGCCCTGGCCTCCTCCTTCTTCCTCTTCAGCACCGGCTGCAGCGTGACCACCAGGAGGAGGGCGTCTTGAGCACGGCGTCAAACATGAGAAGCAAAAACAAGGTGAATTACTTACTCGTCAGCAGCAATGTCTGCCCTCCTCTTGGCCAGGAGTGCGGCGCCCCCGAGCTTCCTGGGCATAGGCTTTGTCGCGCTCTCAGGAGCGGGCGAGCACGCGACGGTCGGCTCTGCGATGTTGGCGGTCGGCGATAAGGTGGAGGCATCGTCCCGAGGAAGCGACACCGTCCCACCCTTCTTCGGGGTCCCCTACTTCAGCCTCCTCAAGGGGATGCCCCTGGATCTCGTGGCAACCCCGATGGAGCGCGACGACCCCTCGGCCAGGTACTCATCGGCATCGTCATCATCGGAGAGGACGCGAAGGAGCTCGCTCTACCGCGGGGGAGAGGTCTCCCCACCCCCTCCAAGGTCGCCTTCGAGTCCCCCTCCTCTTCCTCCCCAGAGACCTCGCCGGAGGACACCGACACCGGGGAGTTTGGGGACTGGCGAAGCTTCGGCGACACGAGCCCTCGCTCGTTGAAGACGGGCATGGTGGCGGCCACCTTCGCCCCGTCGTCGCGGCGGTTCAGCGGGAGATAGGCTTATGGGAGGCCGCTCGTGTCCTTCTTGAGCAAGGTGCGCACGGCCTTGCTCAGCTGCTCGTCGGACAAGTCGTCCGAGCGCAGCCGGAGGTCGTCTTCCGCGCCCTTAAGGCTCCACAGAGAGCGCGAGTGCGCCTGGAGCGGAGCCAGGCGCTGCGTCAGGAAATCCCTGATGAGCATGGCCCCTGTCAGCTTCTTCGCCTTCAGGTCACCCGTCATCTTCTCCAGCAGCAGCTCCGCCCGAGGGTCGGTGAGCTTCTCGTGAGCCCACCAGTCCATCTTCGTCGGCAACACGGTCGGCAGTTCCAGATGAGCATGAGAGCGCTTGGCGTCCATGAAGATCTACTTGTGCCGGAAGTCCTCTACCTTCTTCCCGACCCTCGAGATCGCGTTGCTACCGTGACATGCGATGAAGCAAACGTACCCGGAGCACTGGGTGCTGCCCATCCGGAGGTAGAAGAAGTGGCGGAGCAGCGAAATAGAGGGCGCCACCCCCACGAACGCATCGCAGTAGAAGCCAAAGATCGACAGGAGGAGGATGGAGTTGGGATGAAGATGAAGGGCATGGATCTGGTAATGGTCGAGGACGGCGAAGAATAAATTGGAGAAGGGGGGACAAGCCCAGCAAAGAAACTATGCAGGAAGAAAGGGTAGAAGGTTTCCCCCAAGGTTTATGGATTGGCGGAGCCAACCCGAAGCGCTGTCTCCCATCCCTCGTTGGTGCTGCTCGCCGTCAGCGGGAGCACGGCGCCAAGATGCTTCTCCTCAGTGACGGTGGATGCACTGAAGGCTGGCCCAAGCGAGGAGGCCGAGCGCGCGGCAGGAGTTACATACTTCGATTTCTCCGTCGTCATCGGTGGCAAGTCCGGGAGAGGTTGGAAGATCTAGAGGCGCTCTGAGTAGGAAGAGAAGGGGATCTGGAGCAAGACGAAGGGAAGGCAATGAAGGCTCAGCGGCAGGCGCCAACCTTTTTGTCAGCCCAGGACGGTTGCCGAGGCAGCATGGGGAAGCGGAGACGCCCATGTCTCATCAAGCGCCACATGTCGACCGAGGGTTGGGGCCCGACGCTCCGCCCTTGCCCTTTGGCTTCTCCTCGAAGCCAAGTCCGAGCGCGCCTTGGGCCCAGGGGCTACTTTCGGCGTTCTGGGAACCGGGGTACCCAGACTTGCCTGCCTGCGGCCCACGGCGTGGCTAAATCAACGGCTTGGTACAGCCCATCTTCGGCACCAGTAACGCAAGACCCTCGCGAGGGGCCAAGCCTCGTGAGGCGGACGACGCCAAGACCTCCAGAAGGAGTGGCCTCCTTAGGCAGGCTCCTGAGGTTCGGAGATTTCTATGCAAGCCCTCACCTCATGAGGCTCGGATTACGCAAGCCGTGATGACCAAGGCCAGGCTGGTGCGAGCGGACACGGTATAGCAGGTTTCCTATTTGGTGCTAAAGAGGCAAGCGCAGGCGCGGAGTCCCGAGGCATCAACCAAAGGTTTCCATTTCCATGCAACAAGACCAAGACTGCCAGGACGGCAGGACGGAGGTCATCGTCGATCCCACCGTGGCGTCACGACCAGAAGCTTTGCAGGCGAAGACCGCCTTTCGTCAGGATAAGGTGTACTAGTTGTCCCCCTTCGAATTTGGCCATTGTGGGATCCCTTCCCGCCTTCGTTTTGGGGGAAGAGGACCAAAGCCACTATAAGTATAGCCTAGCCACCACCATAGAGAGGGATCCGGATCCAGAGCACCCGCACCTCCACCAGCTTGCACAAACACAAGAACACGCCTCCTGAGGTTGTTCTCCCGCTGTACTAGTTCATCCTCAGCCCACCTCGAGGCTAATCCACCACAAAGCAGGAGTAGGGTTTTACACCGCAAGGTGGCCCGAACCTGGGTAAACTGTTGTCTCCCATTTCCTTCCAGTTCATCGAGCTAGGCCAAGCGATCGATGAGTTGGCGGACTGGGAGGTTGAGTTCTTCGCACGCACCCCAGAGTTCGAATCTATCTAGGGTCTGCGGAGCACCGAATCCGACATTGCTGATCGCGGAGGAGCACGAGCAAAGTATTTGGAAAATGTAGTGACACCGGATAAATCAAATAGCTCATTAGGTGTAGTTGCAATATCACTTGACCCACAAAACCCCAACTCTAGCAGACTCTAGCCCTATTACACTTGTCATCTCTGATGCCCCAACTCAGCAGACCCCAACTGCAGCAAACATATGATGATGCCAGTTGACATAGCACCAGCTCTACAATGCAAAACCCCCCATTCCGCAAAGAGTACACCAAATCCAGTTTCCAAATCCCTTTTCGAACGAGAGAGAGAGCCCCAATTGCAGCAAATAGGACCCCTATTCCATTTCTTCCCAGTTTAGAAGACGAAGCTTATATTGTTGTCAGGAACTTTGTGCGCATCTTTCCTTCATGGAAAGATTATACCGCAGACACAGAACAATTTCATGTCTTCCTCCGCAACTTACGCGTAAGTAATGTACTAATGTTATTCATGGTAATTATTGCATATATTTCTGCTGACAGAAGACACAGATTTCATTCTTTTAAATAGGCGAGGACCAAACTGGATTGTCAAGACGAGCAAGAGTCGTTGCACTTTTCAAGCACTCGTTAATGAAGTATCGTTCCAACCTGAGGCAAGTGCACTTCGATGGAAAGCCTCTAAACAAAATTTCTGTAAAGTCTCCGGTGCTACATTTATCAGACAGTGACTGGAATAATCTTGTTACACATTGGTCTCGTCTACAGGGTAAGGTACTGTCTATGATTTCACATCAAAATTTGAACTACATTTCTGCATGTGCCTTAACGTCTCACTTGTACGAAAACTGTTTGCAGAAGAACATTCATTCTCAAGGGACCACGGAATCTCGCAACTATGCTGCACACTGCATTGCTCTTCTGAGTACCTCTTGCCCTGTATGACCATACTTACTTTCATAGCTGGTTGATTATGTAGCATCACTGCACATGTTAGCCTCGTTATCGTCCATTTGGTGGACATTATAAGATCCATATGGACTCTTACATAAATTTAGAATCACCCCAATGCTTTTGAAGAGGTTTAGCTCTGCAGTCCTCTTGTAAGGACTGAACGTCGTCTATCACTGTACTTACATTAACAGCTAGTCCCTCCGTCCCATAATATAAGAACGTTTTGTACAGTACACCAGTGTTCAAAACACTCTTATATTACGGGAAGAGGGATTGGTTCGTTATGTAGCATTCTGCATCTTATCTCCCTCGCCCACTATTTACTAAAAAGTATCAGATCTATATTTAATCTTACCAAAAAGTTGAATACACAAACAATGCCAGTGCATAAGTGTAGCCCATTGCTCTTGTCAGTACATTTTGTCCTGTAATGCTTGTACTTCCAGGGATTGGTAGTTGATTATGTAGCATCAATCGGCATCTTATCTTCATTATCCTCTATCCCTTCCAGTATTACCATATCTATAATTACTCTCTACAAAATGTAGAGTACATGCAATGCTTATGAAGAAGATTCTGTGCTGAAATTCTTGAGTTATCCTTCCCTTGACATGGAGAAGGGCAGGTGTTAACTGTTAATGTAAGTCAGTCCTTCTAAAGCCTTTATCCTCAACTGTTGTTTAATTTCCTCATGCTCCGTATCGTTAACTGCTGTTTAGTTTGCTATTTCTATCAAAATGCATGTTTGCAACAACGTAAGTTCCAAGTTTTACTTGTCAAACCAAATTCCTTATTCATACCATGCACATTACTCAATACTACCTATATGTATGCTTGTTTTTGTGGATCTATAATCCAGTGTGTGGTGAAGCAACCCATGTTTGCACCTTGTCATCTCCTGTTTTATCTTACTGATGTGGCTGATGATACAATGATTGTCTTTGCCCTTCATCTATGCTTGTTATGTTGACATGGTAATCCAGTAGTGTGGTGAAGCTCCCCGCATTATGAACAATGCCAAATTATGCTATTGATATTTTGAACTTACTCTTTATTTTCTAATTTGAAATTGGATGGAATTGACAGCACAGTTATCATCTTTGTTTATACACGTGCAAAACCTGTCATCTCTCTGCTTGTTTCAGGGTGATATGGCATGCACAAGTCTGCTGAAGGCTGTGAGACAAACCCAACATATATTGCAGCAAAGAAGGCAAAACATCTTGAAGATAGCGAGACAACCCCAAAGTCTTGTCTTATGCAGTGTTCAAGTTACTTGAGACTAGCAGTCAGACAAGCTCACAGAATTCGCTGTCTGAATCAGTTCGACCTCTTCAGTCCCAAGTTATAGTAGAAAGGCATTCTGCAACTCAACTTCGACTTGAAGTCCTATCTCAAAGAAAGATTGCGGAGAACACCAATGAGAACCTCATTGCTAAACAGCTACACCTGGAAGCTATGACTGACATGCAAGGTCGGTCTCACGGCCTTGCTCAGCAGCTTGCGCAGTAGTTCCCGCGCAAGGCTAACCTTTCTTGAACTGTCTTGGAAGTGGTCTTGGTTCAGTATTATTTTGTTACGCTGCAATAGCGCTCAGTTTTTGTAATCTGCTTCTTCGTTGCGCTTTATGATCACTGGTGGCGAACTTCGATGCCCAGTGGATGTAATATACCATAAATCCTTTATTGTATAGTGTAGGATTATTCTAAGTTACTATGTCGGAATTTCTTTATTATATAGAGTAGGTTTGTTCTTAATTCCTACTAGTTACTGCCATCATTCGCTATCTGAAAAAATTCTGATGTAGTCGACCGAGCCGAAACATTCGCCTCTAACGGGCCTACCTTTTAGCGGGCCATAATTGGGCCAACCTGCAACTTTCTTGGGCCTGAAAGGCCATTGGGGTCTTCACACTTTGCGCTAGGCCCACAACTTACACGGGCCTATATTCGGCCCAAAGTTTAGTTGGGCCTTTAGTGGACCAGCGCTAGTTGGGCCCATGTAGCTTTGGGCCATTAACAAGCTGAATATTCTGCTGGCCTGTTACGGCCCAGAAGAAATCATGGGCCTTTAGCAGGCTGAAATGCATGTTGGGCCTCAATTTTCATTAGTCGTCGACGGTCCTTCAGCACGCTGAAATGTAGACCGGACCTTTTTTCGCCAGTTATATGACGGGCCATTACCAGGCCGAAACATATCTCGGGCCTTAGTTGGCCCACTGATATCATGGGCCTTTAAGAGGCCGAAAGCTTAGTACAGGCATCAACGGGCCGAATTATATGGCAGGCCTTTAACAGGCCCAAAGTCACGTTGGGCTGAACTATTGCCACCTTTCTCATGGGCCGTTAGAGGGCCGGATGTCGCGTGGGACCATATATGGCCCATGGTCAGCACGGGCCATTCCTAGGCCGAAAGAGACACCAGACTAAAATGGGCCCCTGTCTACATCGGGCCTCTAATAGGCCGAAATGTCACTGGGCCGTAATTGGCCCAAATATTCGGCTAACAATTAACGGGCCAGATCTGGTTTTGGGCCGTAAATGGGCCATGTTTAAACAGGCCGTTATTTGGCTGGCCCACTAGTACCGGAGTAAATACTACGGGCCTTTGACTGGGCTGGCCTTTTTAACCTATATGGGCATCTGTTGGGCCCTGCCACGTGTCGACGTATCATAGGCATGTCTCCTCCATTGGACGGACGACATCTGGCCCACCGAGAAGCAGACACGTGTTTCCTCCAGCCAATGATGATTTTACACGTGGAAAATCCCCATTGGTCCGGGCTGTTAACGGGTTATCGGATCCAAACCGGAACCCGATAGCTTAACGGTGACCCGTTACGGTGGATGCCACGTGTCGGTTACCCTTGATGAAAGCATTTACATGACGCGCCATTTATCGTCATGGAAGTGGACACTTCCGTGATAATATTTTTGGTAATGTCATGGAACACTTCTACGACAACACAGGTATGACTATCTTGATTCTGTCATAAAATCGTCATGGATGTACATGCATGACAAAAAAACATGACCTACTGTGACAAACACGTATCATCACGGAAGTGTATTTTTTTGTAGTGTGTGGAGGCTATTTGTACCCCTTCACCCCCTCTTGCTCTGTAAGAGAGCCATCAGAACGAACCACAGCTTCCACCATTCAAGGGAGAACCACCTGCTCATGTGTTGAGATCAAGAGATTTCATTCCTACCATTTGAACCTTGATTTCTAGCCTCTTCAGGTTACTTTCCACTCCAACCCTTCTCCTACCGAAGCCAAATTTGTGTGCGAGAGATTGATTGTTGAGGAGGCTATCATTTGAAGCACAAGAGCAAAGAGTTCATTCCCAACACAACATCTATTACCTTTGGAGACTGGTGTCTCCTAAATTGGTTATGTGTCACTTGGGAGCCTCCAAGATCATGTGGAGTTGAACCAAAGAGTTTGTAAGGGCAAGGAGATCGCCTATTTCGTGAAGATCTACTCGGGTGAGGCTAGTCCTTCATGGATGTAAGCCATGATGGAATAGACAATGTTGCTTCTTCGTGGACCCTTCATGGGTGGAGCCCTCCGTGAACTCGTGCAACTGTTATCCTCTGTGGGTTAAAGTCCCCATCAACGTGGACGTACGATAGGACTACCTATCGGAACCACGCCAAAAATCACCGTGTCTTCATTGCGTTTGAAATATCCGAACCCCTTCTTTACCTACATGTGCAATGTTTTACTTTTCGCTGCCATACTCTTAGAATTGCATGTGTACTGTGATACTTGACTTGCTAGAATCAACCTACAACTAAAATTGGAAAAATGTTAGGTTTTTTTTGGTCAACTAGTCTAACCCCCCCCCCCCCCCCTCTAGACATGCTTTCAATCTTACAGGCATGGCTATATATCACCTTGTGCGAGACCGAGCAACCACTCGCCTGTAGCGAGTGCCCAGTTGGACCGGCCTAATTAGCATCATGAAGGTTAGTTCAAATTTCTTTGGTTTTTTCTTTTGCTCATATTTTCAATTTTTCATCTCTAAATGTTCCACAACTTATATTAAAAAACCGCCAATTTGAAAATGTCAACACAATGTATTTTTTGTTATTGTAAATTTTAAAAAATGCTGATAGCATTAAAAAATGTCGCACTATTAAATAATGTTCACGCATTTCAAAAAATATATTTGAAATTTCTGAAAATGGTATAAATTCCAAAAATATATGTTCCCGTAATTATAAAAATTGTATGTTATATTTTTAGAAATGTTCATATTTTTTCAAAACATATTTTTGACATTTTGAAAACAAAAGTTTCTAAAATGTAAAAAATGTTCACATAGTTTCAAAAAATATTTTGTATCATTAAAAAAATGTCTCAATGTGTATTAAAAAATTAATCATGGATTTGGAAAATGTAAAACATGTATACCAAAATTTTAGATGTGTATGAGAAAATAGACGTCAAAAGATAACTTTGAAAACAATGTTAATAATATATATATAAGTGTTAATCGTGTATAAAAACATATTCCTGATGTATGCGAAAAATGTACAATGTGTATGAGAAAAAAATAGGGATGTGTTAAGAAAACAAAACCCCAAAGAAAAGAAAAAAAAAGGAAACCCTGAAGAAATGTAGAAAAACCGAAGAAACCAATTTAAAACATTGAAAAAACAGATCGAAAACAAAAATAATCACATGCAACTATAAAACTGGGACGGCCTAGTAGCTCCGCATTGTAGGCGAGATGTATTACGTCTTGGTATGGGCAACACATAGCTCTGACGGTGAGTCACCTCGAGTAAGATGACCTGCCATTGTCTTGTGCCCGTCATCTAATGTGCCCACATCGTACGCACACGTTTCCCCACGACCGCACTCGCCGCGTGGGTCCATGCACAACTCGAACTGGCCTTATTCATTTGGTCGCGTCCGTCCCATTCATTCTCCACCACCACTTTCTCTATTTTTCCACCACAACCCCCACCGCCTGTTGCCGCACGATGACAACCAGCATGGAGAGGCTTTGCAGCTTGGGCGACGAACTGCCGTGGTGGTGGTGGTGGGGTGTGTGTGTGTGTGGGGGGGGGGGGGGGGGGGGGGGGGGTGCTAGCTGTTTTTGCTGCGACGAGCACTAACATGAGTTGCGGCGCGGGGGGAGTGTCGACGCGGGGGATGCAACAAACAAACATGATGCTGGAACGAGGGTATACAGAATATGCTCGAACTGACGATTTGCTATCAGCATGGTCACCAATTGTTAGAACCGTCATCATCGTTTTGCTACGAACTGACCAACACTTTGTTGGAAACCGGTGTCAGCGTTTGCTACAACCTGCAAGGCGACTCGCTGGAACCAGTGCCCACTGGTGCTGGAATCGAAACGCGCCTTCACACGCGGCGTGGTTTTTGTTGGAACCGACTAGCTCTTTTGCTACAATTGGACTTTTCGGAGTTTGCTGCTATGTTTTTCTGGTGGAATCAAATGTCAATTTTGGCTGGAACCATTTTTTGCTTTAATTGACCATCGGAGATTTCTGTTCGTTGAGTTCTTCAATAGAGCACGACGGTGTTAGTGGACGATGATGGGGAACCAGAGCCTGTGACACGAGAGAGGCTGCAAGCTTGGCGATCGAGTGTTAGAACAAGCCATCATTAGAGCTGCATCCATGATGACCGTGCGCTTGGGACCCACAGGCAACCATGCTGCAATCCCCGTGGCCATGTGGCGGGACCTCGTCGGTGCTCGTCGGCCACATCGACGACTGACGGGGCAGACACTACCTTTTGATGTATGGAAGCGGCAAGGGGTTGGGGGGTGGGGAAGCAGTGCTCTGTGTATGGTGAGCATGTGGGAAGAAGAAGACGAAGGAGGGATGACCCAGTCCAATAGTTGCACGCGACCGAATCGGGTGGCTGCGCGGTTGGGCCGGTCGACCGGCGCTGCCCTTCTGGCTTTGGGCTAAACAGGCCCCGGGCCACATCATACCATAACTGAACAAGCGAGTCAAGTATGGCCCAAGCAAAGCAAGCACCAAGCCCAATCACCAGATACTTCCAGCACCCCCATTTTTACCAAAACACCCCCGCTCGCTCACGCGAAACCTAGCTTCCCAAAATAAACAACACGTGAGCAACCACACCCTCTGCCGCCCTTTCCCTCCACCTCTCCCTCCCCTCTTCCCCCCGAAAACTTCAAATCACCCGGCAAAATCCAAACTTTTCCCCAATCTTCCGCCGCACGGCGCCCTCCACCGCGCCCGCTCCTCCTTCCCTCCCAAGGAGCCGCCAAATCCTTTCCAATTCGAAATCTTCCCTCCCGATCCCACCCTATAAACCTCCTCCGGCCCCCGCTCCATTCCCCCACACCACAACCACCGCCAGTCCCATCTCCCGAATCCCTAGCAGAAATCCTTCCCACCTCGAGGCCAGCGCCGCCGCCGCCGCCGAATTCCGAAGATGCCTGCCGCCCTCTCCATGGTGCCCGCCTGCGACGCGGAGGAGCCGCTCCTGGCGGAGTCGTCGGACCGCTTCTCCATGTTCCCCATCCGGTTCCCGCAGATCTGGGAGTTCTACAAGAAGGCGGTGGCGTCCTTCTGGACCGCCGAGGAGGTGGACCTCTCCTCCGACGCGCGCCACTGGGACACCACCCTCTCCAACGACGAGCGCCACTTCATCTCCCACGTGCTCGCCTTCTTCGCCGCCTCCGACGGCATCGTGCTGGAGAACCTCGCCTCCAGGTTCATGTCCGACGTGCAGGTCGCCGAGGCCAGGGCCTTCTACGGCTTCCAGATCGCCATCGAGAACATCCACTCCGAGATGTACTCCCTGCTCATCGAGACCTACATCCGCGACGACGTCGAGAAGGACCGCCTCTTCCGCGCCATCGACACCATCCCCGCCGTGCGCCGCAAGGCCGACTGGGCCCTCCGCTGGATCGACGGCGGGGAGCGCTTCGCCGAGCGCATCGTCGCCTTCGCCTGCGTCGAGGGCATCTTCTTCTCCGGCTCCTTCTGCGCCATCTTCTGGCTCAAGAAGCGCGGGCTCATGCCGGGCCTCACCTTCTCCAACGAGCTCATCTCCCGCGACGAGGGCCTGCACTGCGACTTCGCCTGCCTCCTCTACGACATCCTGCGCGGCAAGCTGGACGAGTCCCGCGTCTTCGAGATCGTCTCCGAGGCCGTGGACATCGAGAGGGAGTTCGTCTGCGACGCGCTGCCCTGCGCGCTCGTCGGCATGAACGGCGACCTCATGAGCCAGTACATCGAGTTCGTGGCCGACCGCCTGCTCATGGCGCTGGGCTGCAAGAAGCTGTACAACGCCACCAACCCGTTCGACTGGATGGAGCTCATCTCGCTGCAGGGCAAGACCAACTTCTTCGAGAAGCGCGTCGGCGAGTACCAGAAGGCGTCCGTCATGTCCAACCTCAACGGTGGCGCCGCGACCCAGCACGTCTTCAGCATCGACGAGGACTTCTGATCGGTCCGATGATAATATGCAGTCTCCATTACCAATAGCTCGCTCGCTCGGTCCGCGCGTCTGGTTGCTCGTTAGTCCTAGTAGTAGTAGCGGTGATACATGTTTGCTGGGTGCTCCACAATGTTTTTACTTACTGTTATTTCGCTGTCTCTTATTGGTGATGTACTGATGTATTGTAATGAATCAAGGTATTGCTTCTGAATAAATAAACATCTTGTGCTGCCCCTGTTTGAGGAATTGTCTCTGCAAAGCATGCCAACCTGCTGGCGCGCCCGGTCCGTGGGCGCGCGGAGGGTGTTTGACGAAATGCGCGTGCTGGTCCGTGGGCGCGCACAGAGTGTTCGACCAAATGCGCGTGCCATCCCGTGGGCGCGCAAGGCGTTCGAAGAAATGCCTCGTGGATAGGGTTCCCAAGGATTAGGTAGGGTTTTAGTTAGGGGCGCAGCGGGGACCAATCCTCTGGCCCGATTGCGGCGCGCCAGACGTGATGCTGGCTTGGCCCCACTGTTTTGCACGAAATCTTGGCTGTTTTCGCAGACTTGGGAGTCGCTTGGCTTTATTTGGTTTGTTACGTAGCGGAGGAATCTACCGTATGAAAAACGAGATCTTGGGCAGTAACTTTGGGCCCAAAAGCAAGATCCTCTGTGAACGTGATACGGGCTGGGTAGTACGGGTACTGCTACTGTACCGGTACATAAAAATGTCATGTCTAATGTAGGTTTGCGTGACAGCTGACTGACAAGCAAGGGATCGGGCACTTTGTTGTGAGCGAGGCACAAAAGTGGCCTCATGTTTCTACGTCGGCCGCGCGCCCACGTCGACGGTGAACCGGACTGCTGCGACCGATCTGCAACGTCCAAACTGCATGTTCCGTTCAGTCAGCTTCGGTTATGGCTGTACGAAGCTAGCAGCGTCCAAGTGTCTCTGTAGTGGTCTAGTATAGGAGTAGTACTGCTGCTACGGAGAATCAGCCGCGCACACCAGACGAGAGCACACCCAAACCAAACGGGGAGCCGGCGGGAGCAAGTGGCGCCAAAATGGTTTCGCGCGGCGCGGGTCGTGTTCCCTGCCCCGCGAAAACGGGAAAAGCAGAGCATCTGTTCGGCGTAGTGCTCCAACACTTTCTGGACTTGTTGTTACGGCTAGATACTTATTTTCTTGAGGGGAGGGCTAGCCATTTTTCATGGATTGAACAATGGACCAATGGCGAGTGATCGTCTAACAAGTGGAGTCGAGTATCAGAAGTAATTCTTGGTCAGTAACACCTTATAATTCTGCGAATGTAGCACATTCTTATTTCGACTGCCACAAAAGGTCGCCTGTTGTTTCAAACTCGGTTCTGGTTTTCTTCTTCAGAAAAAAGATAACCCTAGTCCTTTGCATTAAAAAGGTGCACACAACCATATATTACGTCCATCCTAGAAAAATTATCTTTAATTTATAGATACGGATGCATGTCTCTACTATTAAAGGGGGATCGAACATCGTGATGGTTCGACCTCATTCGATCCCCCCACCTCCCTTCGTACGAGAGCCATCGCGCAATGGCCCACACGCCCGTGATGGTTCGACCTCCACCTTCCCTCCCTGCATGGAAAATATCGAAGGAAATAACAGTCGCCACAAAATTCTACTATTAAAGGGGGATCGAACGTCGTGATGGTTCGACCTCGTTCGATCCCCCCACCTCCCTTTGTACGAGAGCCATCGCGCAATGGCCCACACGCCCGTGATGGTTCGACCTCCACCTTCCGTCCCTGCATGGAAAATATCGAAGGAAATAACAGTCGCCACAAAAATCGAAGGACCCATCTCAACCCACGCAATGCACGATAGAGAAAAACCGGGAGAGTCTAACTGCACGCACGATCGGCCAGGGGATGCCAGGCACCCATACCACGAGTAACTAGATATTCTGCGTCGCTCCTGCGAGAAACATGGTGTCCCTCGAGTTGCCTCGTCCCCCCTGTTCCCCCGCCGCGAGGCCGCAGCTCCCCGTCCTCTCCTCCAACTCAAACCCGGTGGTGTTGCAGCGCTGAATCCGTCCAATCCTCGCCTGCATGTTCTCTCGCCTCTCCTCATTCAAGATGGGTTCTCAAGGCTCTCCTTACAGCGTGACCTCGAGCAGCCGTCACCACCGTGGTCGTCTCGGCGCACCCATCTGGCCGCGTGCCAGTTTGTGGAGCGCATGTCGGGGCTTCGTTGCTAGAAGCAGCCGCCTGCGACCGTGACTCTGCCCTCTTTGCCCCGGCGTGCCCTCCTATTTACTCCTATCCTATCCCCTGTTAGCCGCGATCGTGATGCCTGTCGAGGCGTCGACCAACATAGCCGCCAGATCATCCATGGGTTCTCGTAGGTGAGCTTCTCTCTCTCCATTGATACCTTTTGTTCCCGTTCATTGTTTGGATTGCATACGGTTTGATGCGTGCGCCTGCAATTTTCTTTATGATCTCTAGCACGGGAATTAATGATTCTTAGGTGATGGATTTACCTTCACGGAAGATGATTTTGGGATGCAATTTTCTGACCTATTCTTATCTCTAATGGCAGTATGGCAGTGAAGGGAGACCTTAGCCTCTTTATGGTGGAGGATAGGTGGAGGATAGCTTGACGTTCTTGAGGCGCCGAAGTCTGGTTGTGACACGTGAGTACTTTTTTTGCCTATGTACTTGCTTGATGAATTGAATGGATAATTTTGTCTCCTCACTATTGTTCCGGACGATGGTTTTAAATTAATCAAATCGCCTCTCTCGGGTAGTTAATATTTTCATATTTATGCAGCTTAAAGCTTCGTTTCTTGTGCTCGACCATAGTATTGTTTGTGCAGCTTCAAGCTTTATTTTATTATGCTTGATGGTAGCAGGGGTTCATAGATTACTGCCACGCCCTGATGTGGTCATCCTTGTCTTTTCAGGTGCCTCCTATATATCATGTGGTGTGTTGGAAGACTGGCACGCTGCCAAATCCCATTGACTACAGTAGTTCAGTGCCCATCATCAACATCGTGGACTTTGGCACCTGCCGTATCTTAACCATACCATGCTCCCTGCAAACTCCTCTGCCGGCACGGCCCCAAGTACATCAACACGGCACTACTGTTCCTATCCTATCCCTGATAGCAATGTAGACAGAGAAGGTGCAGTCTGGGTAGCTAGCTGATTCAAATGGGGATAACGAAGCTAACAGCAAGAATGCTGCAGCCCTGCTGTCTCCCTCACAATCATGAAGGAGAGGAGAATGCTACCTGTCTCCTGTGAACACAACACATGTGCGACATTTTCCCTATAACGCTAAATTCCTATTTGAATGTATATATTCAGTAGTGACAATTTGAGCATCTCTCAAATTTGGTTCGGATGAAGGGTATAAATTTAAATTCCTTCCAAAGTGAACGATTTATATTCTTGAAAGTGCAACTAAGCACGACAAGTCTAAAGTGCATTGATTTATCATTCTTTATGGTATTGGCTATTTTGAAACTTTCTACATCCATGTTCCACTGAGAATAATTTTCACATTGCCTCCACTTGTATCATGCTTGCAATTTGGTTAATTGAATTGATGAGGGGATTTACTGGTGTGCATTACTTCGATCAGTCCTATTTTTATTCTCAAGCAAAAAACCGTTGTTTGGCATATACTACCTGGTAAATTGATACCATGGGATATTGAATCTAGGCTATAAAGTTAGCTTGTGCATGCACCTTGTAGTGCCTCTGTTTCCTATAAAAAGGATTCAATAGATGTTTTTCTTGCATCTGAGATCTGACTAGAGCATTCCATACAATCATGTTACTGTTCTTAGGTTACATTTGTTGGACAGACAGTGCAGATATATTTATCCACAGTCAGCAAGCACCCAAGAACATATGGAATTTCAATAATATAGAATTGCCTGACTGAATTCTCTATTTAAATATCTATGTAAAATCTTGACCTTCGTTGTTCAGATTAATAAAACGCTACAACTAACCTATGTTATGGATTTTGTTAACTATCTTTACTTCTTTCATCATGAGAGCACCCGCTTTCCCCAATATGAGCATCTATTCTTCTTTGGTCAGTGGAAATCCATTTCCTATTTTACGTTTTGTGGTCTTCACAATTTGAGCACCTGTTTTGATTAACTTAGAAGTTTTAGTTTCTTATGTTCTAAAGAAATATCTAAGATACTCCTTCCCGAAATATAAGGCACACTTATTATTTTTTGGGGTATTCATTGAACAACTTTGACTATGATTTTCGCTTATTATATGTCTTCTTCAAAATTAATATAAATGCATATGAAATAAATTTGTTTTCCATGACAAATACGCGGTACCATATATAGATGGTCAATCCATGTACTTGGTATGTTTTAATGATCAAAGTAATGTATCAAAGACCGTGCAAGATAAATTGTGCTTTACATTTTGGGAAAAAGGGAGTACAAAATTTCATTTATGTTTGCCCGTATATATAGTAGGGGTGTAAATAGTGAGCTATTGTCTCACAATTTTTCCTTGCATGGGTTGTGGTGTCTAATTGTGAATTTTGGAGTTTGCAAGGTATACAGGGAGGATTTCAGGCGGAAACTAATGATGAAAAGGCTTGTCATCGCGGAGCAATGGTGACAAAAAATAGAATGGATTGGGCCTCCACAAAAACCTTTCCAAGATTTCAAAGAATCAACTCATACATGAGATAAGATCATGATCCAGAAGGATGCATATTCAGTGACGTTTAGTTATAATGATGTATTAGTTAATGTCTCTATGTAAAATTTTATTATTCCGTGGCAACACACGGGCATTCAACTAGTACTACTAAAATGTGTTTAGATATATCCGTATTTAAACAAATTTAAGACAATTTTTTTGAGGCGGAGGGAGTATATGTTATTAAGAGATAAAATCCAGCAGACAAACAAATTCAACTTGGAAAAGAAAAACCAAGGTTGTTTGCTTCGTGACAGTTGCTCCATCAGAAAACCAGTAACTCTATGGTAAAAGATAACAACAAACGAAAAGTATACAACTTCTAGTCTAAGTCTTCAGGAAAAAAACATCGCGTGCGCTGATGATGACGAGTACAACCACAGGTTGGCCTCGGGATTTTCATCCTCAAAGCTGAGTTTTCATCCACTACCTTCAGCAAAGGCACGCGCACGCGCACGTCGACATAGACTAATAAGAGATATTGTGTTTGTGCCGGAGTGCACATACTTGTAGTTGAAGCCGCCTCTACCATCATCCCCCGTCTGGCTACCGACGCCTCGATAGCCGAATACCTCTGGAGGAGATACCAAAAGAAAAATGTGTCCTATACCGCTTTGCCTCCCGCCACTGTGGTACCACTTTTGATCCAACAACAACATGCAAGACTTGTCACCTCTATAAGAGCCACCGGTGTAGCACCTCCCGACAACAAGTATGAATTTGCGCCTGATGGTGTCCCGGCTAGAGGGCCTCTCACCACGGCGTCATCCGACCAGGTGGGCTGTACCGAGGACCCCTATTGTCGGTTCAGGAGTGGGACATAATAGACGGCCATGAAGCGAAGACAGAAGGCTCCGAAAAACCTGCCGTGTATCCCAAGATGCTAGATTCGTCAGAGACTCAGTTTCTTCGTAAGTAGCAGATTAGGATGTTGTGACCCTAGCCCCCTCCCCCCCGTGTATCTATATAAACCGGGGGGCAAGGTACATAAAGGACACACGACAATTACAGAGTAGAACATCAGTACTTTGTACTCAATCCAACACAGTAAACCTCGTGTCCTTGCTGCTATCGTGCCTAGACAGTTAGCTCGGGACCCCCTATACCCCGAGATCTACCGGATTTAGCTCCGTCATTGGTGGCCCATGCAGATCTCGCAAAACGATCACTGCGGTACGATAGGAATCAAGATTAGTGAGTAGATCGGTGCCGACGCGACCTCGTGCTGGGGCAGATCTTCGTCTTCGGCCGCATCACTCTCTTCTCTGACTTGGACGGTCACCTTGGCTAGGTCGAAACCCTCACTCCAGGCCAGATCATTAGATTCGACAACATGGAGTACACCACGGATGCCCGGGGAAAGCTAGTCTTCACACCAAGCCGAGGATCAGCTCGAACGCTGACTCCGAGTCCGATGCTTAATCCAGCTCAGGTCGAGCGTGAAAACCCCTCACGGGGCCCGACCTTGATTTGGAACCTAACGTCGCCTCCCACGACCCTGATGTCAAATCAGGCCGAAGTGGATGGTGAAGAACCAAGATCCATGTGCTACCTCTTGAGCACTGCGTTGGTTTTCCCTTGAAGAGGAAAGGGTGATGCAGCAAAGTAGCGTAAGTATTTCCCTCAGTTTTTGAGAACCAAGGTATCAATCCAGTAGGAGGCTACGTGCGAGTCCCTCGCACCTACACAAAACAAATAAATCCCCGCAACCAACGCGATAAGGGGTTGTCAATCCCTACACGGCCACTTACGAGAGTGAGATCTGATAGATATGATAGGATAATATTTTTGGTATTTTTATGATAAAGATGCAAAGTAAAATAAAGAAAAGTAAAAAGCAAAGGAAATAACTAAGTAGAAGATTAATATGATGAAGATAGACCCCGGGGTCATAGGTCTAGTGGCTTCTCTCGAGAGCATAAGTATTTTACGGTGCATGAACAAATTACTGTTGAGAAATTGACAGAATTGAGCATAGTTATGAGAATATCTAGGTATGATCATGTATATAGGCATCACGTCCGAGACAAGTAGACCGACTCCTGCCTGCATCTACTACTATTACTCCACTCATCGACCGCTATCCAGCATGCATCTAGAGTATTAAGTTCATAAAAACAGAGTAACGCCTTAAGCAAGATGACATGATGTAGAGGGATAAATTCATGCAATATGATAAAAAACCCCATCTTGTTATCCTCGATGGCAACAATACAATACGTGCCTTGCTGCCCCTACTGTCACTAGGAAAGGACACCGCAAGATTGAACCCAAAGATAAGCACTTCTCCCATTGCAAGAAAGATCAATCTAGTAGGCCAAACCAAACTGATAATTTGAAGAGACTTGCAAAGATAACCAATCATACATAAAAGAATTCAGAGAAGATTCAAATATTGTTCATAGATAAACTTGATCATAAACCCACAATTCATCGGTCTCAACAAACACACCGCAAAAGAAGATTACACGAATAGATCTCCACGAGAGAGGGGGAGAACATTGTATTGAGATCCAAAAAGAGAGAAGAAGCCATCTAGCTACTAACTATGGACCCGAAGGTCTGAGGTAAACTACTCACACTTCATCGGAGGAGCTATGGTGATGATGTAGAAGCCCTCCATGATCGATGCCCCCTCTGGTGGAGCTCCGGAACAGGCCCCAAGATGGGATCTTGTGGGTACAGAAGGTTGTGGCGGTGGAATTAGGTTTTTGGCTCCGTATCTGATTATTTGGGGGTACGTAGGTATATATAGGAGGAAGGAGTACGTCGGTGGAGCAAGAGGGGGCCCACGAGGGTGGAGGGCGCGCCCTGGGGGGTAGGCGCGCCCCCTACTTCATGGCCTCCTCCTTTATTTCTTGACGTAGGGTCCAAGTCTCCTGGATCTTGTTCGTTCTGAAAATCACGTTCCTGAAGGTTTCATTCCGTTTGGACTCGATATTCCTTTTCTGCGAAACTCTGAAATAGGCAAAAAACAGCAATTCTGGGCTGGGCCTCCGGTTAATAGGTTAGTCCCAAAAATAATATAAAAGTGAATAATAAAGCCCAATAATGTCCAAAACATTAGATAATATAGCATGGAGCAATAAAAAATTATAGATACGTTGGAGACGTATCAAGCATCCCCAAGCTTAATTCCTGCTCGTCCTCGAGTAGGTAAATGATAAAAACAGAATTTTTGATGCGGAGTGCTATTTGGCATAATTTCAATGTAATTCTTCTTAATTGTGGTATGAATATTCAGATCCGAAAGATTCAAGACAAAAGTTTAATATTGAGATAAAAATAATAATACTTCAAGCATACTAACAAAGCAATTATGTCTTCTCAAAATAACATGGCCAAAGAAAGTTATCCCTACAAAGTCATATAGTCTGGCTATGCTCTATCTTCACCACACAAAGTATTTAAATCATGCACAACCCCGATGACAAACCAAGCAATTGTTTCATACTTTTGACATTCTCAAACTTTTTCAATCTTCACGCAATACATGAGCGTGAGCCATGGACATAGCACTATATGTGGAATAGAATGGTGGTTGTGGAGAAGACAAAAAGGGAGAAGATAGTCTCACATCAACTAGGCGTATCAACGGGCTATGGAGATGCCCATCAATAGATATCAATGTGAGTGAGTAGGGATTGCCATGCAACGGATGCACTAGAGCTATAAGTATATGAAAGCTCAACAAAAGAAACTAAGTGGGTGTGCATCCAACTCGCTTGCTCATGAAGACGTAGGGCATTTTGAGGAAGCCCATCATTGGAATATACAAGCCAAGTTCTATAATGAAAAATTCCCACTAGTATATGAACGTGACAAAATGAAAGACTCTCTATCATGAAGATCATGGTGCTACTTTGAAGCACAAGTGTGGTAAAAGGATAATAACATTGTCCCTTCTCTCTTTTTCTCTCATTTTTTTATTTGGGCCTTTTCTTCTTTTTATGGCCTCTTTTTTTGTCCGGAGTCTCATCCCGACTTGTGGGGGAATCATAGTCTCCATCATCCTTTCCTCACTTGGGACAATGCTCTAAAAATGATGATCATCACACTTTTATTTTCTTACAACTCAACAATTACAACTCGATACTTAGAACAAAATATGACTCTATATGAATGCCTCCGGCGGTGTATCGGGATATGCATTGAATCAAGAGTGACATGTATGAAAGAATTATGAACGGTGGCTTTGCCACAAATACGATGTCAACTACATGATCATGCAAAGCAATATGACAATGATGGAGCGTGTCATAATAACCGCAACGGTGGAAAGTTGCATGGCAATATATCTCGGAATGGCTATGGAAATGCCATGATAGGTAGGTATGGTGGCTGTTTTGAGGAAGGTTTATGGTGGGTGTATGATACCGGCGAAAAGTGCGCAGTATTAGAGAGGCTAGCAATGGTGGAAGGAAGAAGAGTGCGTATAATCCATGGACTCAACATTAGTCATAAAGAACTCATATACTTATTGCAAAAATCTACAAGTTATCAAAGTTACGCGCATGCTCCTAGGGGGATAGATTGGTAGGAAAAGACCATCGCTCGTCCCCGACCGCCACTCATAAGGAAGACAATCAATAAATAAATTATGCTCCGACTTCATCGCATAACGGTTCACCATACGTGCATGCTACGGGAATCACAAACTTTAACACAAGTATCTCTCAAATTCACAACTACTCAACTAGCATGACTCTAATATCACCATCTTTATATCTCAAAACAATTATCAAGCAGCAAGCTTCTCATAGTATTCAACACACTCATAAGAATTTTTCTTTTATTAATCTTGTATGCCTAGCATATTAGGATTATTTAAGGAAATTACCATGCTATTTAAGACTCTCAAAATAATCTAAGTGAAGCATGAGAGATCAATAGTTTCTATAAAACAAATCCACCACCGTGCTCTAAAAGATATAAATGAAGCACTAGAGCAAAAACCATATAACTCAAAAGATATAAGTGAAGCACATAGAGTATTCTACTAATTTCTGAATCATGTGTGTCTCTCTCAAAAGGTGTGTACAGCAAGGATGATTGTGGTAAACTAAAAAGCAAAGACTCAAATCATACAAGACGCTCCAAGCAAAACACATATCATGTGGTGAATAAAAATATAGCTCCAAGTAAAGTTACCGATGGAAGTAGACGAAAGAGGGGATGCTTTCCGGGGCATCCCCAAGCTTTGGCTTTTTGGTGTCCTTAGATTATCTTGGGGGTGCCATGGGCATCCCCAAGCTTAGGCTCTTGCCACTCCTATTTCCATAATCCATCTAATCTTTCACCCAAAACTTGAAAACTTCACAACACAAAACTCAACAGAAAATCTCGTGAGCTCCGTTAGCGAAAGAAAACAAAAGACCACTTCAAGGTACTGTAATGAACTCATTCTTTATTTATATTGGTGTTAAACCTACTGTATTCCAACTTCTCTATGGTTTATAAACTGTTTTACTAGCCATAGATTCATCAAAATAAGCAAGCAACACACGAAAAATAGAATCTGTCAAAAACAGAACAGTCTGTAGTAATCTGTAACTAACGCAAACTTCTGGAACTCCAAAAACTCAGCCAAATAGGACGACCTAGACAATTTGTTTATTGATCAGCATCAATTGGAATCAGTATTTTATCACGTTCTGGTGATTTTTAACAATTATTTTCGTGAACAGAAAGTTTCTGGAAATTACAGCAAGATCAAATAACTATCATCCAAGAAGATCCTATAGGTTTAACTTGGCACAAACACTAATTAAAACATAAAAACACATCTAATCAGAGGCTAGAACAAATATTTATTCCTAAACAGAAGCAAAAAGTAAAAAAACTAAAAATAAAATTGGGTGGCCTCCCAACAAGCGCTATCGTTTAACGCCCCTAGCTAGGCATAAAAGTAAGGATAGTTCTAGGTATTGCCATCTTTGGTAGGCAATCCATAAGTGGCTCTCATGATAGATTCATATGGTAATTTTATTTTATTCCTAGGGAAGTGTTCCATGCCTTTCTTTAATAGAAATTGGAATCTAATAATCCCTTCCTTCATATCAATAATTGCACCAATCGTTCCAAGGAAAGGTCTACCAAGAATAATAGGACATGAAGGATTGCAATCTATATCGAGAACAATAAAATCTACGGGCACATAGTTCCTATTTGCAACAATAAGAACATCATTAATTCTTCCCATAGGTTTCTTAATAGTGGAATCCGCAAGGTGCAAGTTTAAAGAGCAATCATCAAAATCACGGAAACCTAGCAAATCGCACAAAGTTTTTGGAATCGTGGAAACACTAGCACCCAAATCACACAAAGCATAGCATTGATGATCTTTAATCTTAATTGTAATAGTAGGTTCCCACTCATCATAAAGTTTTCTAGGGATAGAAACTTCCAACTCAAGTTTTTCTTCATAAGATTGCATCAAAGCATCAACGATATGTTTGGTAAAAGCTTTATTTTGACTATAAGCATGAGGAGAATTTAGCACAGATTGCAACAAGGAAATACAATCTATCAAAGAGCAATTATCATAATTAAATTCCTTGAAATCCAAAATAGTGGGTTTATTAACATCTAATGTTTTGATTTCTTCAATCCCACTTTTATCAATTTTAGCATCAAGATCTAAAAACTCCGAATTTTTGGAACGCCTTCTAGGTAAAGGTGGATCATATTCAGTCTCATCATTATCAATATTCATATTGCAAAACAAGGATTTAATAGGGGACACATCAATAACTTTTAGATCTTCATCTTTATTTTCATAGAAATTTGAAGAACACGCTTTCATAAAGCAATCTTTCTTAGCACGCATCCTAGCGGTTCTTTCTTTGCACTCATCAATGGAAATTCTCATGGCTTTGAGAGACTCAATGATATCATGCTTAGGAGGAATAGATCTAAGTTTTAAAGAATCAACATCAAGAGAAATTCTATCAACGTTCCTAGCCAATTCATCAACTTTAAGCAATTTCTCTTCAAGCAAAGCATTAAAATTCTTTTGTGAATTCATCAACTCTTTAACACTAGTCTCAAATTCAGAAGGCATCTTATTAAAATTTCCATAAGAGTTGTTGTAGGAATTACCATAATTATTAGAGGAATTGCTAGGATAAGGCCTAGGATTAAAGTTTCCTCTATACGCGTTGTTACCAAAATTATTCCTATCAACAAAATTCACATCCATATATTCATTATTATTCTCAATCAAAGTAGACAAAGGCATATCATTAGGATCAGAAGAAACACTCTTAGTAGCAAATAATTTCATAAGTTCATCCATCTTTCCACTCAAAACATTAATTTCTTCTATCGCATGCACTTTTTTATTGTAGATCTTTCAGTGTGCCATTGAGAATAATTAACCATAATATTATCTAGGAGTTTAGTAGCTTATCCTAAAGTGATTTCCATAAAAGTGCCTCCCGCGGTCGAATCTAAGAGATTTCTAGAAGCAAAATTCAATCCGGCATAAAAGTTTTGTATAATCATCCACAAATTCAAACCATGAGTAGGGCAATTACGTATCATTAATTTCATCCTCTCCCAAGCTTGTGCAACATGTTCATGATCAAGTTGCTTAAAATTCATAATATCGTTTCTAAGATAGATGATCTTAGCGGGAGGAAAATACTTAGAGATAAAAGCATCTTTGCACTTATTCCATGAATCAATACTATTTTTAGGCAAGGACGAAAACCAAGCTTTAGCACGATCTCTAAGCGAAAAAGGAAATAGCTTCAATTTAATAATATCATTGTCAACATCTTTCTTCTTTTGCATATCACACAAATGAACGAAGCTATTTAGATGAGTAGCGACATCTTCACTAGGAAGGCCGGCGAATTGATCTTTCATGACAAGATTCAACAAAGCAGCATTGATTACACAAGATTCAGTATTGCTAAGAGGAGCAATCGGAGTGCTAAGGAAATCATTATTGTTGGTATTGGTAAAGTCACATAATTTGGTATTATCTTGAGCCATCGTGACAAACAAGCAATCCAACACACGAGCAAACAAAAAGCAAGCGAAAAAGAGGCAAACGGTAAAGAGAGGGCGAATAAAACGGCAAGGGTGAAGTGGGGGAGAGGAAAACGAGAGGCAAATGGCAAATAATGTAATGCGGGAGATAAGGGATTGTGATTGGTACTTGGTATGTTGACTTTTGCGTAGACCTCCCCGACAACGGCGCCAGAAATCCTTCTTGCTACCTCTTGAGCACTGCGTTGGTTTTCCCTTGAAGAGGAAAGGGTGATGCAGCAAAGTAGCGCAAGTATTTCCCTCAGTTTTTGAGAACCAAGGTATCAATCCAGTAGGAGGCTACGCGCGAGTCCCTCGCACCTACACAAAACAAATAAATCCTCGCAACCAACGCGATAAGGGGTTGTCAATCCCTACACGGCCACTTACGAGAGTGAGATCTGATAGATATGATAGGATAATATTTTTGGTATTTTTATGATAAAGATGCAAAGTAAAATAAAAGCAAAGTAAAAAGCAAAGGAAATAACTAAGTATTGGAAGATTAATATGATGAAGATAGAGCCGGGGGCCATAGGTTTCACTAGTGGCTTCTCTCGAGAGCATAAGTATTTTACGGTGGTTGAACAAATTACTGTTGAGCAATTGACAGAATTGAGCATAGTTATGAGAATATCTAGGTATGATCAGGTATATAGGCATCACGTCCGAGACAAGTAGACCGACTCCTGCCTGCATCTACTACTATTACTCCACTCATCGACCGCTATCCAGCGTGCATCTAGAGTATTAAGTTCATAAAAACAGAGTAACGCCTTAAGCAAGATGACATGATGTAGAGGGATAAATTCATGCAATATGATAAAAACCCCATCTTGTTATCCTCGATGGCAACAATACAATACGTGCCTTGCTGCCCCTACTGTCACTGGGAAAGGACACCGCAAGATTGAACCCAAAGCTAAGCACTTCTCCCATTGCAAGAAAGATCAATCTAGTAGGCCAAACCAAACTGATAATCCGAAGAGACTTGCAAAGATAACCAATCATACATAAAAGAATTCAGAGAAGATTCAAATATTGTTCATAGATAAACTTGATCATAAACCCACAATTCATCGGTCTCAACAAACACATCGGAAAAGAAGATTACATCGAATAGATCTCCATGAGAGAGGGGGAGAACATTGTATTGAGACCCAAAAAGAGAGAAGAAGCCATCTAGCTACTAACTATGGACCCGAAGGTCTGAGGTAAACTACTCACACTTCATCGGAGGGACTATGGTGATGATGTAGAAGCCCTCCGTGATCGATGCCCCCTCTGGCGGAGCTCCATAACAGGCCCCAAGATGGGATCTCGTGGGTACAGAAGGTTGCGGCGGTGGAATTAGGTTTTTGGCTCCGTATCTGATCGTTTGGGGGTACATAGGTATATATAGGAGGAAGGAGTACGTCGGTGGAGCAACAGGGGGCCCACGAGGGTGGAGGGCGCGCCCTAGGGGGGTAGGCGCGCCCCCCTACCTCGTGGCCTCCTCCTTTATTTCTTGACGTAGGGTCCAAGTCTCCTGGATCTTGTTCGTTCTGAAAATCACGTTCCCGAAGGTTTCATTCCGTTTGGACTCCGTTTGATATTCCTTTTCTGCGAAACTCTGAAATAGGCAAAAAACAACAATTCTGGGCTGGGCCTCCGGTTAATAGGTTAGTCCCAAAAATAATATAAAAGTGAATAATAAAGCCCAATAATGTCCAAAACAGTAGATAATATAGCATGGAGCAATCAAAAATTATAGATACGTTGGAGACGTATCACCATGTTCGAGCGAATCTTAGGGAAGCTTCCTCTAGTCCCGATGTCAGATCGACCGCGAGAAGAACGTGAGAAACTTCCCAACGTTTTTTGCCTAGCTCATCCTCTAGGACAATTGCTGGACCGTCGACCTCTTAGCACCGCGTGATATCCCTCACCATGACCATTGCGTCCTTTGGAATCGGACTCCCAAAGACATGCATCATCTCCTCACTGGCGCCCCTTCTCGTGGTAAATTTGGCACGAGATCCTCTCTTGGTGATCTACTGCCACTGTGCCTCATAAGACGATGTCTTTCATGGATTGGTGGGTGACCTCTGCTCGATGGCCCCTATCACTCTTTGTCGAGGTCCTTCCTCTATCCTCCTTCTCACAACTTAGTGGATTTGGAAGCACCGTGATGCCTATTGTCTTCAACTCGTTGCGGCCTTGTACCACGCAGCTGCAGCTGGTGCAGTCTATCCAGGAAGATGCGCACCTCTAGGCTAGGGCTGGAGCCAAAAGGATCATCATGCTTATCCCCGAGATTTAGGCTTTAGTTCTTCGGGCCAAGCACCCCGCATTCTGGTCTAGCATCCTCAATTTCACCAATTTGCATACGTGTCCCTGATGCTATTGTACCCCTTTCAACTCCTTCTATCAATGCAATGACGCACAAGCTTTCACGTATTTGCGAAAAAGTAATGCATAATAATAATAATTCAGATAACAAATACTTGTAGTTTCTAAGTGCATAAGTACATAGTACCATCTATATGAAACTTTCAAATATAACAAGATACATGCTCAAGATAATTCCAATAGTTGAACTAAGAACAAGGAACCACGACAAAGCCGAACCGAACAACAACCACAACCGGCCACTATTGAACTGATCGTACACATGATGGTCTAAACTTTTAGCAATCATGTTCGCTTACGTGACCTGAATTCAGCATCTGAGTCTAACTAAGCTAATGGGCCTAGAGCTCTAGACTAATGGGATAAGGAGCTTAAACTCAAACTCCATCCATTGTAGCATTCCTGAAAGCCGTCACGATTCAGACTTCAGGCATGGACATGCGCAAGTTGCTTCTTGTTTTTCCAGCCGGGAATCCCGCTTTCCATTAATTGCTTAACGGAAATACAAAGTTCATTGGTATTACAAGCAATATAGGAGGAGGAAAGAGAGGAGACAAATGGTGCATTCCCAGGAAACCCGCTACGGGTGCTCAACATCGAAACATCCGTTACGGAACAAAAACCTAAAAACACAAATAGTTTTTTGGTAAACAGACAACCTAACATCAAGGCTAACCAACGCACAAAAAAGGAGTTCCAGTGTGACAGCCTGGTTTTTGCCCTCTCTCATTTGCTTGATTTTCATTTGGAGTCAATTTGAAATTTGGAGTTTTTGAATCTTTTCATATGGGCTTAAACACTTGGGTACCCTTGGCTTTCACCCAAGTGCTTCATTTCCCTCCCTAATCATCATTCCCCTTCTGATCCACCCCAAAATAATCTTTGGAATATTTTTCTTAAATGAAAAATATTCATTTTTCTCTCAAAAACCCTAGCTAGTTCAACATACTCCAAAGCAACCCCAATTTTTATGGCCCAAAAAAATCTGAGATAATTCTCAAATATTCTTTGAAACCTAGGGCACCTTGCTGAGAAAAATATTTCATCACTTTTTGGCATATTTTTGCTACAGAAAATATTTTCTGTTCTGGGCAGAAATGGTGGTTTCTACAACAACTACCATTTTACTTGCTCCATTGTGCCTGGATTTTCTTGTGCATCTTCACCTTAGTAGATCATGGCTAACCTCCAAAGCACAGCCCCCAACTCCCAGCCATTTGACCTCAGTAACCTCTCAAAGTTACTGACCAGAAACTTACTTGGCATGTAAAAACTCCTCTACTGCACCTGGATCCAAACCAAAGCGTGGTAAACCTCAAAACCACCACGAACAACATGCCAGACATGATTTTTGGATGTAGGCTGGCCTGAGGGGAGAGTTCACGCGGTGACCACGCGTGTCCACCATGCCATGCCTGCGTGTCGACGCGCTCTGAGTGCCGCCAAGCGCTCTGTTCGCGCGTGCTCGCTTCCCCAGTCTGCCCGAGCGTGCCAAACTTCGCCACCATCCTCGTCTCAACGCCATTAACTCCCCCCTGGCGCTCATCAACGTCGGAGCTCGCCGCAGCGAGCACGTGCACGGTCCGGCCAAACCAACAGTGCGGTGCACACTGTGCTCGTCGTCTTCTCCTCATTCCTGTGCTCGTCCCCGTTCGCCAATAGTCGCTGCGTGAGCTGCGTCGCCTTCTCCCCCTCTCACTGACGCCGCTCGTCGCCGGGCGTCGTGGACAGGTGTCCACCGGCGGAGCCCGAACCCCCCTCTCCGCTCGCCTATAAATGGAGCCGCCCCCAGCCTCCTCGAGCAGCATCCACAACTCCCACACACCCCACAAGCGCGTAGGAAACCGTAGCCTGGCCGGGCAGGCCGCGGGCCGCCGTCCTCGAGCTCGAGCTCCCCGGCGATCCCCTCTGGTCGTCGCGGTAGCTCCAGCCCCTCCCAGGCCAGGGCGACTCTTCCAGGGCCTCCGCCTCTCTCCGGTGAAGCCATCTCGTCCCCCTGGAGCTCCTGGAGTTGCCTCTGCTCGCCGTCTTCCTCATCTCTGGCGACCACCGCGTTCTGCCTCCGCTTGCGAGGTCGATTCCGACGCCGTCCGACCACCCCTAGCTACGCTACGGGTACGGGCAGGTGTGCCTCCGTCCCCTCTCTCCATCCCTCCCTCTCGTTTTGGCCAAGGAGCCCTCGTCGCCAGTGAGAGCTCCGGCGAAGCCGCGACTCCCTCTGTTTCCTTCTCCCCCCTCCTCATCTGACTAGCGGGGCCCGCTAGTCAGCCACTCTGTACGCGCGCAAAGCGGTACGAGTGGTGGCGCCCCTGGGCTTTACGCATTCGACGTCACCCCCCAGTTTGTTTATTTTTATTCAAATTCATTTGAATTTACAGAACGCTTCAAACAGCCATAACTCTTCAACCATAAGTCCAAATGAATTGATTCTTTTTGCATTTTGTTCTTTGCAAAGAAATCTAGCAGCTCACCAAAGATGAGATTTTTCTGAGCTGTTCAGAATTTCTGATGATTTCAGAAGTGTTCTTGATATTTTCTTTTTGTGCTTAAAATTATTTTCAGAGGGTGAGGCTTGTCTTGCGGATCACCAGAAGGCTTCTGAACCTCATCTGCACTAAGGCAAGCCACAACAACAATTTCATGGTGTCATTTCAATATTTATGATTTTCTTACTTGAATGAAATGATTAATCCATGCATTTAAATAACTATTGTGTTATTTATATTCTGTTAAGTGTTTGTTAGTTATTATGCTTGATTTACAGAATGTTGAAACTAGCTTAGTTGGTAAAGCAAAGCTAAGATCTATTTGTGGTGATGATAAAAATAATTTTGTTATGCATGTTAGTAATTACTTAAAGTTATTTTCTTGCATAAATAAAATAGTAAAATTTGCTAGAAAATATGCTGTTAAGTACTTGTTTAGCCATTTCACTTGACTTACAGAATGTTTGAACCTAACTTGGTTGGTAAAGAAATTAGGAATTGTTTGTGGTATAATCTTTGCTATGCATGTAAGAAATTAATCGAAGTTACTTTCTTGCATGAGAAAATAATAAAACTTGCTGCAAAATATTTCTGTTAAAGTGTGAGTTACCCTAACCAGGAAAGTAATATAAGTTGTTGATGTTTATGCTTAGTGTGAATATGGTTGACATCAGTCATTTTCGTTAATATGTGATGCATGTGTAGTTTTGCATTTCATGGCATGCTATGACACCGGTCATTTTCGTTTTAAGTTGGACCTAAATATAACTCAACTTGAATATATCGTTGACTGGGTCATGGTGTCGCTGAATCGAGTTTTTCCCAGTGCAACCACATTTGCCTTTGTGGGAAGGCCTTGATTCGGTCCATTGACATTGCCTCTGGTCGGTGCCTCCAACTAGGGAAGGTTATGGCATGCTTACCCTGGCCCGGTAAGCAGGCATAACCTTGTGTGCCCGTTGTTGAGATTATGGTACCGGGTCCCCGAGTGGGATCGTTTTGGCCACGACGGTGGTCGTTGTGTCTTTGGTAGACACGGGGCCACCCAGGACTAGCCCGTTGGGGATTGGGTCGGAGTGGCCGGGAGAGTGTCATGGCAATGGAAGGGTTTTGTCGGAATGTCGTTTTTCCACCTGAATGGGAGTGCGAGGCCATGGGTTCCGTGGTGTGGGTACAGTGTGCTACCTCTGCAGAGTGTATAATCTATCGATAGCCGAGACCACGGTCACGGACGCCTCGTAGTAGGTCCCACCATGAGTCAATGTTTAATAAAATTTGCACACTAAGTTATGAACTTTGCACTGTTGATGATGGCTGAAAGGCCATCGAGATGTTCTGGACCAAATATTGGTCGTGGTTGTGATCGTCGTAAGGATCACGAGTTACTCTTGTCAAGACCACGATGGTGGTTTGTTTGTGATCCGAGAATGATCATGGTTGGTAAGTCCGTCCCGAGGGACATTCGAGCATGATCACAGCATGTTGGACATATAGTGTTGCATTATTATTAATTGGTTAATTATCATGATATTGTTTGCCATTATGATTATGCCTGTTGTGAGCTTGCAAGTACATTCAATGTACTGACCTGGCGTGTCATGCCAGATTTCATTAAAGTCTCGTTGGAAAGGAGTGCTGCTCGAGTCTAGATCGTGTCCACATCGGTGTCCCTGTGATATGGAGTTTCCGCTACGACGTTGTTCCGCTGCCGCGCAGTTGTTATGATCGAGGCCCCTTTATGTTCACTAAAGAATGTACATATTGTTTAGCCGCACCGGGCGTGCTGCTTGGCCTTGACATCTGTTGTAATATAAACTCTGATCCACTAGCATCAATAAAGCGTTTGTTTTCTGTACCAAGATGTTGTGTGTTGCCAGAAGACATGGTCTCTGGGCTGGCAATGCATGGTAAACCGGTCGCTCTAAGCCGGGGTGCCACAACGCTTGGTATCAGAGCCGCGCTGACTGTAGGCCACGCTAGACTACGACGTGTTAACTGGACGTTAGATACGAGTTTAAGTTGAGTGCCGGTAGCAATTGTAGCTGGTTGTTGCATTGCATGCATTTGGTTTATATTTTTATGCTAACCTGCTAATGGTTGTGAGTGTAGATGGCTCCGGTGCCGTATCCGTGCCAGTTGCAGCTGATGCCGTACACGTCACCGCACCTCCTTCGCAACGTGTGGCATCGGCTGTACCCTCTCGGAGATGACCCAGTCTATCGTGTGTACCGGGAGCGTCTAGCTGATTCAGTATATGAGTATCATGCAGTGGTCACTCTGTGCACTAGTTCCAATTCCAGCTCTTACACTCGTACTTCTCGGAGCGGTTACGCCTCCACCGCTTCTCAGGCTGTCCAGTTTGCTGCATTCGAGGTCCTTGTTGAGCTTCGCTACAACGAGGTCCGAATGCGGAACCACCCAGGTTTCTATTACTACCCTTCTCTGCATGACAATGGTCGTGTCCGTTTCCCTATCATTGATCCGGAGTCTGATAGTGTTGCTAGCCACCTTGCTCGTTATGTCACTGCTAGCTATCTTATGATCCACGAGCTGGCTCGAGAGCTGACTCGTGCCCGTACTGCTTTAGTCGCTGCTTTAGTCACTACCAGATCTGCCACTACTCCATCTTCTCTGGGATTTACCCCTTATATTCCAGCCAGTTCTAGTTCCCCTATTTCACCGGTTACTCCTCCGAGTAGCACGGGCGTCTCGGCCGTGAATCCTCTCAGTACTCCTGCCGAGTGGGTTTCACTTCTCTCTACTCCTGTAGCCCTGATGCGTCATCCTACCCCTGCCCCTGAGGGAGAGCCCTCGAGGCAGCGCCGTCGTGTTACCTTTAACCCGGAGGTTTCCATTAACCTCGTCAGTTCAGGATCCGAGACCGCTTCAGGGGAGGACACCGCAGCACCAGCAGAGCAGTAGTATCTTTGAGTATTCACAGTCGTTCGGATGATGTACGGATGTAGTCGTACGAGTCATGATGTTTTGTTGCATGTATGAGAGTAGTTGAACCTGGCGTGTTGTTTATCTTTCATGTATGAGTCTATGTATAATTATGTTGGGACTTTATTCACCATATTTTCTTCGCTCATTTGTTTTCTTCCGGGATTTCTTGCTAGCTTTTCCCCAAATTTATTCATGGATGTTTCTCATCTCGATTGCGTTGTCTTGGGAAAAATCCATAATAGGATGACGCGGGGAGGCAGCAGTAGCAACGTTCGTGAGGGAACTCCTATTCGTCGTTCCGCACGCAGGCAGGACATTCTCCCGAGCCGTATGTTCCACCACCGCCTCCACCTCCAAATCCGCCCTCCACCGAGCAAATTCTGCGTATGTTTGAGGAAGGAAGGAACAATGATCTGATCGAAATATTAAGAAGTGTGCAAGCTATGGTTGGACAGAATGGAAATCAGAACGGTCATTACTCCAAGCTGTCAGATTTTCAAAGGACCAAGCCACCCAGTTCCAGTCAGATTGTTGACCCATTGGATGCAGACGATTGGTTGCGTACCATTGAGAAAAAGCTTGAGATTGCTCGTACTAAAGAAAATGATAAAGTTCCATTTGCAACTCATTACCTTGAAGGCGCAACTGCCATATGGTGGGAAAATGCAAAAGCCATGTGGCCTGTTGATGAAGAAATCACCTGGGAAAAGTTTAAGGATCAGTTCCGGAAATATCATATCCCTACCGGGGTTATGAAGACTAAGCAGCATGAATTTCTCGCACTCGTCCAAGGAAATCAGTCTGTAGGTGAATATTTGCAAAAATTCAATCATCTGGCCCGTTACTCTCTTTATGACGTGGCCACCGAAGAAAGGAAGATTGACAGATTTCTTGGAGGCTTAAATCTGCAACTCCAGTGTACTCTTAGTATGCTTGATTCCCCAGATTTCCAAACTCTGGTGAACAAGGCTTTCATTGCTGAACGGGAGCACAAGCTTATATCAGATAATAGGCCTATTAACAACGACAACAAGCACAAGTTTGAGCCAAACAAGGATGGGCAACCAGTGCAAAAGGCTCGTACCTGGCAACAGACTCAGGTGGAATACAAGCCAAATTGGCAACAGAATGTTAACAAGACCACAACTCAAGTCAAGAATGTCGTGACCAACCCAATGCATGAGGAGCGTCAGCGCAATAATTCTTGCTTCAGTTGTGGGCAGAACGGACATTATGCCAGACAGTGCCCCAAGAACAACAAGGCGAATGCCCTAATCAGGCCACAAGTCAACTTTATGGAGTCATGCCCGACCCAGCAAAACTTCACTGGGCACGTGCATCATATCTCAGCCGATGAAGCCCAAGAGAACCCAGAAGTCGTCATTGGTATGTTTTCTGTTAATGACATACCTGCCGTAATTTTATTTCACTCTGGGGCTTCCCATTCTTTTATTTCTCGAAGTTTTGCTGCCCAAAACAAATTTCCTTGTACGCTTTTGGGCAAATTTATGCTGGTACAAACCCCGGGATCTTTAATCAAGAGCAATTTGGTCTGCCGTGATCTGGAAATCAATATCAATGGAGTCTACTTTCCAACCTCTCTGATAATCATTGAGTCTGAAAAGTTGGATATTATATTGGGTATGAATTGGTTGACCCAATATCAAGTTTGCATAAACTGCGCAACACAAGAAGTCACTTTGACCAGTCTGAATGGGCAGACTACCAAATTCTATGCTCGCAAGAATATACCCAAGCAAGAATTGGTTTTCACCGCGGTGGCTGAGTTGGAATTAATCCCTGTGGTCAGCGAGTACCCTGATGTATTTCCAGAAGAACTGCCAGGCATGCCACCAGATCGGGAGCTGGAATTTGCAATAAATCTTGTGCCCGGAACTGCACCGTTATATAAGAAGTACTACCGGATGCCCTCATCAGAATTAGTGGAGCTAAAGAAACAGCTTGATGAACTGCTCCAGAAAGGATATATTCGTCCCAGCTCTTCACCATGGGGATCACCTGCTATTTTCGTGGACAAAAAGGATGGCAGTCTCCGCATGTGCGTAGATTACCGCCAGCTGAATGAGGTCACCAACAAGAATAAATATCCGCTGCCAAGGATTGATGATCTGTTTGATCAGCTCAGTGGGGCTAAAGTATTCTCTAAGATTGATTTACGGACCGGATATCATCAGCTCAAGATTAAAAAGGAAGATATTCCTAAGACCGCATTCACTACTCGGTACGGTCTTTATGAATATACCGTGATGTCCTTTGGTCTCACCAATGCCCCTGCTTTCTTCATGCATATGATGAACAAAGTATTCATGGACTTCCTCGACAAATTCGTGGTAGTATTCATCGATGACATCCTCATTTACTCCAAGGGTGAAGAAGAGCACAAGGATCACCTCCGAGCAGTGCTACAACGACTCCGCGACCATCAGCTATACGCCAAATTTAGTAAATGCGAGTTTTGGCTTAAGCAAATTGGGTTTCTCGGACATGTACTATCCACCGAAGGTATAGCCGTGGACCCGAGCAAAGTAAAGGATGTGCTCGATTGGGTGCCGCCCACGACCGTGACGCAGATCCGGAGTGTTCTTGGATTAGCTGGATATTACCGTCGTTTCATTGAAGGGTTTTCCAAGATTGCTAAACCCATGACGGAGCTGCTCAAAAAGGATAAGAAGTTTGAATGGACAGAGGACTGTGAGAAAATTTTTAATGAGCTAAAGATACGGCTGACAACCGCACCTGTATTGACTCTTCCAGACATTTATCGCAGTTTTGATGTGTATTGTGACGCCTCCAGGCAAGGCATTGGTTGCGTACTTATGCAAGACAGCAAGGTAGTAGCATATGCATCGCAACAGCTACGACCCCACGAGGGAAATTATCCTACTCATGATTTGGAATTGGCTGCGGTGGTTCATGCGCTAAAAATTTGGAGACACTACCTCATTGGAAAAAGGTGCCAAATTTTTACCGACCACAAAAGTCTCAAATACATCTTTACTCAACCAGATTTAAACCTCCATCAACGAAGATGGCTAGAGTTGGCCAAGGATTATGACCTTGGAATAAATTACCATCCGGGTAAGGCCAACGTGGTTGCCGATGCACTCAGTCGAAAGCCCGTTAGCTTAAATGTCATATTGAAATCCTTGCCTCCCGAACTCCAAGAGGAGATCGCTCAGCTCAACCTGGTCATAGTGGATGCTGGCCTTGCTAATATTTTGGAAGTTACCCCCGCACTTGAGGAAGAGATCCGCAAGGCCCAGCCAGCTGACCCCAAGCTGCAAAAACGTGCCAAGGGCCAGATGGCAAAGCAGACCTCAGATTTCTCCAAGGACAAATTCGGTACCCTCCGATTCCGTGGATGGATTTGTGTACCCAATCAACCGGACTTAAAGAAGAAAATCCTGTCAGAAGCACACGAATCCTCATATTCCATTCACCCGGGAGGTACGAAAATGTATGAGGACCTTAGACAAATATTCTGGTGGGATGGAATGAAGAAAGACATTGCCTATTTTGTGGCCTGTTGCGACATATGTAACAAGGTGAAGGCAGAGCATCAGAAGCCAGCCGGACTCCTCCAACCGCTGCCGATTTCACAATGGAAATGGGATGACGTTTGTATGGATTTCGTTACGGGATTGCCTAAGACTCAGCGAGGCAATGATGCAATCTGGGTCATAGTGGACACCCTAACCAAGGTTGCTCACTTCATTCCGATCAGCACCAGATACAGAGCAAATCAACTTGCACAGCTGTATGTATCCAGAATAGTCAGTCTGCATGGAGTACCCCGAACTATCACTTCCGACCGAGGTTCCCTGTTTACCTCCGCTTTTTGGTCACGCCTCCATCAAGCCTTGGGGACAGCACTGAAATATAGTATTGCTTATCATACTCAGACGGATGGACAGACAAAACAGGTAAATCAAATACTCAAAGATATGTTGCGAGCCTGTGCTTTAGCACAAGGACCTAAATGGGAAGACTGCTTGCCATATGCCGAGTTTTCCTATAACAACAGCTTCCAGACCAGTCTAAAAATGTCACCGTATGAAGCTCTGTATGGCCGTAAGTGCCGCACTCCTTTAAATTGGTCTCAAACTGGAGATAGCCGTATCTTCGGAACAGATCTCATGATGGAAGCTGAGAAACAAGTTAAGGAAATCAGAGACAGATTGCAATTGGCCAAATCTCAACAGAAAAGTTATTATGATGCAAAGCACCGATAGATCAATTTTGAACCCGGAGAACACGTATACCTCCGAGTCACTCCTATGAAAGGAGTGAAGAGATTTCAGACTCGTGGAAAGTTGGCACCCAGATTTATTGGTCCATTCCCAGTTATGTCTCGAGTGGGTACTGTTGCATATCAATTGGAACTACCCGCTGAATTGGCAGATGTGCACAACGTGTTTCATGTTTCACAATTGAGACGATGCATATCCCCGCCTGAGAAAAGGACTGCTATGGCTGAGGTAGAGTTGGCAAATGATTTAACTTATGAAGAGAGACCGTTTAGAATTTTGGATCAAATGGAAAGGGTCACTCGCAGTAAAGTAAGGAAATTTTACAAAGTTCAGTGGGAGCATCACACAGAGTCAGAATCAACTTGGGAGCGAGAAGAATTTCTACAGTCACATTATCCAGAGTGGTTTTCCCAAGCAACCGAATCTCGAGGACGAGATTCATTCTAAGTGGGGGAGGTTTGTGACAGCCTGGTTTTTGCCCTCTCTCATTTGCTTGATTTTCATTTGGAGTCAATTTGAAATTTGGAGTTTTTGAATCTTTTCATATGGACTTAAACAATTGGGTACCCTTGGCTTTCACCCAAGTGCTTCATTTCCCTCCCTAATCATCATTCCCCTTCTGATCCACCCCAAAATAATCTTTGGAATATTTTTCTTAAATGAAAAATATTCATTTTTCTCTCAAAAACCCTAGCTAGTTCAATATGCTCCAAAGCAACCACAATTTTTATGGCCCAGAAAAATCTGAGATAATTCTCAAATATTCTTTAAGACCTAGGGCACCTTGCTGAGCAAAAATATTTCATCACTTTTTGGCATATTTTTGCTACAGAAAATATTTTCTGTTCTGGGCAGAAATGGTGGTTTCTACAGCAACTACCATTTTAGTTGCTCCATTGTGCCTGGATTTTCTTGTGCATCTTCACCTTAGTAGATCATGGCTAACCTCCAAAGCACAGCCCCCAACTCCTAGCCATTTGACCTCAGTAACCTCTCAAAGTTACTGACCAGAAACTTACTTGGCATGTAAAAACTCCTCTACTGCACCTGGATCCAAACCAAAGCGTGGTAAACCTCAAAACCACCACGAACAACATGCCAGACATGATTTTTGGACGTAGGCTGGCCTGAGGGAAGAGTTCGCGCGATGACCACGCGTGTCCACCATGCCATGCCTGCGTGTCGACGCGCTCTGAGTGCCACCAAGCGCTCTGTTCGCGCGTGCTCACTTCCCCCGTCTGCCCGAGCGTGCCAAACTTCGCCACCATCCTCGTCTCAATGCCATTAACTTCCCCCAGCGCTCGCCGACGCCGGAGCTCGCCGCAGCGAGCACGGGCACGGTCCGGCCAACCCAACAGTGCGGTGCGCACTGTGCTCGTCGCCTTCTCCTCGTTCCTGTGCTCGTCCCCGTTCGCCAACAGTCGCCGCGTGAGCTGCGTCGCCTTCTCCCCCTCTCACTGACGCCGCTCGTCACCGGGCGCCGTGGACAGGTGTCTACCGGCGGAGCCCGAACCCCCCTCTCCGCTCGCCTACAAATGGAGCCGCCCCCAGCCTCCTCGAGCACCATCCACCACTCCCACACACCCCACAAGCGTGTAGGAAACCGTAGCCCGGCCGGGCAGGCCGCGGGCCGCCGTCCTCGAGCTTGAGCTCGCCGGCGATCCCCTCTGGTCGTCGCGGTAGCTCCAGCCCCTCCCAGGCCAGGGCGACTCTTCCAGGGCCTCCGCCTCTCTCCGGTGAAGCCATCCCGTCCCCCTGGAGCCCCTGGAGTTGCCTCTGCTCCGGCGACCACCGCGTTCTGCCTCCGCTTGCGAGGTCGATTCCGACGCCGTCCGACCACCCCTAGCTACGCTACGGATACGGGCAGGTGCACCTCCGTCCCCTCTCCATCCCTCCCTCTCGTTTTGGCCAAGGAGCCCTCGTCGCCGGCGAGAGCTCCGGCGAAGCCGCGACTCCCTCTGTTTCCTTCTCCCCCTCCTCCTCATCTGACTAGCGGGGCCTGCTAGTCAACCACTCTGTACGCGCGCGAAGCGGTACGAGTGGTGGCGCCCCTGGGCTTTACGCCTTCGACGTCACCCCCCCAGTTTGTTTATTTTTATTCAAATTCATTTGAATTTACAGAACGCTTCAAACAGCCATAACTCTTCAACCATAAGTCCAAATGAATTGATTCTTTTTGCATTTTGTTCTTTGCAAAGAAATCTAGCAGCTCACAAAAGATGAGATTTTTCTGAGCTGTTTAGAATTTCTGGTGATTTTAGAAGTGTTCTTGATATTTTCTTTTTGTGCTTAAAATTATTTTCAGAGGGCGAGGCTTGTCTTGAGGATCACCAAAAGGCTTGTGAACCTCATCTGCACTAAGGCAAGCCACAGCAACAATTTCATGGTGTCATTTCAATATTTATGATTTTCTTACTTGAATGAAATGATTAATCCATGCATTTAAATAACTAGTGTTATTTATATTCTGTTAAGTGTTTGTTAGTTATTATGCTTGATTTACAGAATGTTGAAACTAGCTTAGTTGGTAAAGCAAAGCTAAGATCTATTTGTGGTGATGATAAAAATAATTTTGTTATGCATGTTAGTAATTACTTAAAGTTATTTTCTTGCATAAATAAAATAGTAAAATTTGCTAGAAAATATTCTGTTAAGTACTTGTTTAGCCATTTCACTTGACTTACAGAATGGTTGAACCTAACTTGGTTGGTAAAGAAATTAGGAATTGTTTGTGGTATAATCTTTGCTATGCATGTAAGAAATTAATCGAAGTTACTTTCTTGCATGAGAAAATAATAAAACTTGCTACAAAATATTTTGGTTAAAGTGTGAGTTACCCTGACCAGGAAAGTAATATAAGTTGTTGATGTTTATGCTTAGTGTGAATATGGTTGACATCAGTCATTTTCGTTAATATGTGATGCATGTGTAGTTTTGCATTTCATGGCATGCTATGACACCGGTCATTTTCGTTTTAAGTTGGACCTGAATATAACTCAACTTGAATATATCGTTGACTGGGTCATGGTGCCGCTGAATCGAGTTTTTCCCAGTGCAACCACATTTGCCTTTGTGGGAAGGCCTTGATTCGGTCCATTGACATTGCCTCTGGTCGGTGCCTCCAACTAAGGAAGGTTATGGCATGCTTACCCTGGCCCGGTAAGCAGGCATAACCTTGTGTGCCCGTTGTTGAGAATATGGTATCGGGTCCCCGGGTGGGATCGTTTTGGCCACGACGGTGGTCGTTGTGTCTTTGGTAGACACGGGGCCACCCAGGACTAGCCCGTTGGGGATTGGGTCGGAGTGGCCGGGAGAGTGTCATGGCAACGGAAGGGTTTTATCGGAATGCCATTGGTCCACCCGAATGGGAGTGCGAGGCCATGGGTTCCGTGGTGTGGGTACAGTGTGCTACCTCTGCAGAGTGTATAATCTATCGATAGCCGAGTCCACGGTCATGGACGCCTCGTAGTAGGTCCCACCATGAGTCAACGTTTAATAAAATTTGCACACTAAGTTATGAACTTTGCACTGTTGATGATGGCTGAAAGGCCATCGAGATGTTCGGGACCAAATATTGGTCGTGGTTGTGATCGCCGTAAGGATCACGAGTTACTCTTGTCAAGACCACGATGGTGGTTTGTTTGTGATCCGAGAATGATCACGGTTGGTAAGTCCGTCCCGAGGGACGTTCGAGCATGATCACAACATGTTGGACATATAGTCTTGCATTATTATTAATTGGTTAATTATCATGATATTGTTTGCCATTATGATTATGCCTGTTGTGAGATTGCAAGTACATTCAATGTACTGACCTGGCGTGTCATGCCAGATTTCTGTAAAGTCTCGTTGGAAAGGAGTGCTACTCGAGTCTAGATCGTGTCCACATCGGTGTCCTTGTGATATGGAGTTTCCGCTACGACGTTGTTCCACTGCCGCGTAGTTGTTATGATCGAGGCCCCTTTATGTTCACTAAAGAATGTACATATTGTTCAGCCGCACCGGGCGTGCTGCTTGGCCTCGACATCTGTTGTAATATAAACTCTGATCCGCTAGCATCAATTAAGCGGTTGTTTTCTGTACCAAGATGTTGTGTGTTGCCAGAAGACATGGTCTCTGGCAATGCATGGTAAACCGGTCGCTCTGAGCCGGGGTGCCACACCCAGGCTACCAAGACAAAAAACGCGCAACATTCACCAGCGAAGGAACACTTCCACCAAAATAACAGTCACAAAGAAGCACTTCAGCAGGTGATCACATCCTAGAAGCATGGTCCAAGTCCAGCGCAGCAACTGGAGGTCCCAACTGTCGAGCGAGCAACATAGCTTCGTTCATCAGCACTCGAACACCGCCTTGGAACACGTTCTTGTCCGCGCCCTTGAGAAGAACTGCCCAGTACATCATAAAAGAACAAACATTGAAGATTGCCCCAATAGGAAATCACATAGTATGTTGCTCAAAGGTTAATTTGTTTCTGAGAGTCTAGATCCCCCAGCAAACAGCATACACACATATCATATAGTATTTGTGCCCCCCAGGAAGAAAAGCATATAGCCAAGCAAAACTTTGCCACAAGTTTCTAGGACAGCTCTCAGTACCTATCACTCTACCAATGCCCCCCCAGATGGATTTAGCAATCCCACAACCAAAAAACAAGTGTTAAGCATCTTCAGCAACGTTGCAAAAAGAACACAGAGGGTTGCCCAGCCAGTTTCTATTTTTATATTATCTCGAGTTAATATAGCATTTCTAAACAACTGCCACATATGGATTTTGATTTTAAGAGGGATGGGGGCTTTCTAGATCCAACCATTATGTGCACTAGCCAAAGGCTTTTCCAACTACTTGTGAACAGATCTAGTCGTAAACTTGCTCGATTTTTTCAGGCTCCAGGACACACTATCAGAAGAATTGTTCAATGTCAAAGCTCTAGCACCGAGTACGATCCTATTGCAGGGTTCAGAAAGGGCAGGGGTAAGCCGTTGCCTAAAGCTCAGGGTCAGGGAACACCCATCAGCAACAAAACGGGCAACCGTGCACTCTTGGGCTTGTTTGGTTGAGCGGGTAGCATACCCAGGGCAGCAAAGCCCCATTGGGGCGAATTTACCTGGCAAGTGAGATCCCCTCCAACACACCGGGGAGATTCCTCTCTTATCCATGTAGTAATTTGGTAACAAGGAGGCGGCTGAGGTGGGGCAGCAGATGCAGAAAGCAGGCAGGGGAGCAGGGGATGAGCAGAAGTGACGGGTAAACTTTGTGTCGTTGCAAGATGGGGAGAATTCTCCCGAAGCGAGGAGGCCGTGATTTCCTACCAGGGAAAGGAGGTGGATCGGGGATAGAAACGCCCCTGCCCGCTGGCACCAAATGGGCCCTCCAGAAAAACTGTCTGGGCTGCAAATTATTCGTGGTTTTCACGCCCAGGAAAGGACGGGGATCCTCCCGGATCCCTTGCTACCAAAGGATGCCCAAATACTCCCTCTGTTCCAAAATAGATGACTCAACTTTGTACTAAGTCACGAATTAACCTGTGGTTGGATGGTTAGAGGGACTGTGGTATCCCCAGGCCACCAGGGTTCAAATCCCGATGCTCGCATTTATTCCTGGATTTATTTCAGGATTTCCGGCGATGTGCATTCAGTGGGAGGAGACGTTCCCGTCGACGACGAGGCGCCTACGGTGACTTCGTAAATCTCAAGATGATATGCCGGCTCAGTCTTTCGGAGGTGCTCATAGGGGTAGGGTGCGTGTATGCGTTCATAGGGGTGAGTGTATGCGCGTGTATATGAGCGCTTGTGTCTGTACTGATGTTGAAAAAAAACTTTGTACTAAGTCATCTATTTTGAGACGGAGGAAGTATCTAATAGAACAGGATAATCATTCTTTAGGATGCTCGAGCCCAGCCAGTTGCTGCTTTGAGGTCTGTACATGTTTCAACTGGCAAGCTACAAAATAAGGATTGTTTGACCGCCCCCACCGCAGCCCTCCTTCCTTCTTTCCTCCTTGCCGCTGCCGCCGGCTGTCGGCCGACGGCGTTCAGCAGCAAGCGAGGACATGGGTGCTGTTGTGCGCTTCCGCCGCCATTCTACCATGAAGGGAACCCGCTTCACCGCTCGCCTCTACATGAATCGGCATTGCTATTGCGGTTATTGAAGATCTTCGTATATAGCTTTTCGATCAAAGTCAAACACTTCATAGCGCCTCCGTGTATACCAGTAAAAAATACAACTGAATGATGGGATTCATGCATAGTCAGTGAAACTATAAAAGGAAGTCCTCAACTGTCAGAAAAGTTCAGACTTGAATGATCAACAAGTACAGAGTTTGCACTGAAAAGACAGCAACTACAATCTGTAAATCATTATCATTTGTACTGTAAAAAAGGTTAGAGAGAAAAGTTAATGAAGACCAGTCACAAAAACCTATTCAGATCACTCGCTCTCCAACATTGGCAATGCAGTGATCTTCATAAATCTGGGTACTTGTTTGATATAAAAATAACGAAAGGGAATTCAGAAATGAGATCAAAACATATAAAATTGGAGGGTTAGATTCAATTTAACCTCTTGTACCACCTGTACATGTGTGAATTAAGGAGTAGCAAGCACGGGAACAGAAAAATTCAGAGGTGACAAAAAATCAAGGGACAAATTACACAGAACTATGGAGCTAAAATACAACTATTTAGTACAAGGCACTTAGATAGTTCAGTAAGTCATGAACATACATACTGCAGAATTTAGAGACCACTTAGATACTGTAAATTCAGTTGGCAACAAGACATACAGATTGCACTTAGGTTTCAAGGAAAAATATTCACTCGAAACAGGCTTTCGCCCCGCTTTATACATAAAGCAATCACCAAACCAAGTAGACGGCCGAACGATACAAGATGGTGAGGTAACACTCATACAATGCCGATCCCAAGATAACCAGATCACGCAAAACTACGCCGCCGAAGAAAGCATTGGCAAAACCGAGTACAACGCCACACAATGCCCTAAACACCTAAGTCCACGACAATGCCCTCAGGAGGGAAAATAGCGCAAAACGTCGCCGCTGCCGAGTCCAGAAGGGACAAGGGTCTTCACCCGGAACCTTGGAACGAAGAGGAGCATGACGATGTCTTCAGGAAGATAACGACGCCCACAAGCGTCGCTGTCGTCGGCGACAAAGCGCAGAGCTTTCGCTCGGCAGCTCCCCCGTGGCACTGCGAGGTCTTCAGAACATGCGCAAAGGTTTCAGCTCCCCAGGCCCGGATCGGGGCGACGCAACTGCCAAAGACAGGAAGAGTGCCCGAGCCACCCATCGCTACCCTCCTGCCGCCCACACGACCAAGAGGGAGCCACCACCACCGACATATTGCCCGCCGGAGAGCCAACCATGCGGACCGCCATCCAAAGCCGCCACTCCAGCATCCACGTCCAAGCCACCACCATCCATCCACGTCACGGAGCACCACCCTCGAAAGGAGGAAAGAAAGGGGTCTCCTTTCATTCCTAGCCTCGCATCAGTCACGGGATCTGGGTCAATGCCCCCACAGTAGGGGGCGTCCACATCTGCGTCCCCAGCCAGTTCCGATGGACCGCCACAGAGCCTGCTCGCGCGACGCCTTAACCGTTGTCACCGGTACCGATCCGGCCGACAGGATAGCAGAGACCCGACCACCACCACCGACCACCGCACCTACGAGGAGAGGGATCTCAGCCCGCGGGCACCACCCGGGCCAAGCCCAATCTCACCTACCTGGCGCAACCACACTGACCCGCCTCGGGCCCAAACCTAGCCCACCCTAGCGCGAGCCCTAGGACAGAGCCGCCACCGCCGCGCGTGCGGCAAGGTCAACACCCGCCCAGCCCCGCGCGCTGCCGACTCGGTCCCAGTAGCAGGGAGATCGCCACTTCCACCCTGCGCCGCCAACTAGAGCCCAACCACCAGATGTGCGACGCCAAGAGCTTAAACACAAACTCCATACACTGCAGCATTTCTGAAAGCAACACGGTTCAGACTTCAGAAATGGGCATGCGTCAGTTGCCGCCTTGAGGTTTGTACATGTTTCAGCTGGCAGGCTCCAAAATAAGGATTGTTTGGGGGGGGGCCCGGTGCATGTAGCTCCCTCTTGCGCAGGGTCCGGGGAAGGGTCCGGCCACTTTGGGCCTATTGTAGGCAGCCTTTCCCTACATTTCTGTAAGAGGCTGTTTCCAGGACTTGAACCCGTGACCTCATGGTCACAAGGCAGCAGCTTTACCACTGCGCCAAGGCTCCCCTTCAAAATAAGGATTGTTTGACCAGAAATATTTTGATGATTCAGTGAACTTTTTAAATACATTGCATCTCCCACAAGGATCAGGCTTTAGTTAGTTGATAATAAAAGACATGAATTCAGCAGTGCAAAATAGACATTTTTTTTGCCACAACTTGAATTTGCTCTGCAACTTATGAACTTGAAGTTGTTCTGCAGATTATCACGAGCAGTGAAAGAGTTTTGATTTACAAACATACTACTTATCTGCGGTTGCCCAGATCATAACTGCATCATGCTTGCTTATCTGAGCCTAATACAAAAAGATAAAATCAGTTTTAACATGGTCCATCACAGGGAACAGAGCAGAAGAAGTACTAGTGCAAGAGCGAACGCAAGGTTCAGAAAATCCATCACAGGAGCAAGAAGAAGAACAACAACAGTTTTAGCTTGCATGAACAAGTGGAGCAAATTGCTCAGAGGTACATGTGTGGCGATCGTACAAGGACTGACTAATATATCAGCCAGTGAGTATCCTCGTATACACTTTGAAAAGAATTTCAACATCGGATTTAATGGACACTTGCAGACGAGAAGAAGTTGTTGTGTTCTCCAAGCGGTCCAGCGTGAAGATTGTCCCTCTTCTCCTTCTCGAGCGCCTCTTCGGCCATCAACGCTGCTTCAAATGGATCGGAGAAGCACGGCCGCGGTTTGAACAAGTGGTCCTGTCCCTGAAGCGATGGAGCGTCAAGATCCGACGCGGCATCGTACCTCTTCTCCTTGTCAGCATCATGGAAGGCAGGGTTGTGCATGGCCTGATCCTCTGGTCTCCACATTGGGTAAGGGCAATCGGACTGCAGCATTTCATCCAGCATGCCTTGGTCCAAGGTATCCAGGTACAGAGGTTCCTGTTGGCCCGTCTCCACGCCAGTGTTGGCTCCAGTGACCGGCTCAATTTCAATTGGGTCGTCTTCCATCATTCTCATTAGTTCTTCGATATCAAAACCATCTGCCTCCCCATCAAGCACGTTGGAAATAGGCTCCAATTGCTCAAAGACATCCTCTTCAGATGTGCTCCTTGCAATGCTTAAGCCAGCCTCAGGAACAATCATCTGTTGTTGGCTGTAATGCTTGACAGACTCCAGCACATCTGACTGGGAGGAAATCGCAGGAGCTTGAGCTTGTCCCTGCTTATTATGTGAGGAAGAAGCAACGTCGGAGTGGTTGGATGTAGTGGACTCGCATGATGCTGAAGCACCTTCGATTGCCGCTGGTACAGCCACAGCAGGTACTTGTGCATCCTGAACATGGAAGTTGGTACAAGCCAGCGGGGCATACATTGCTCTGGCTGCCTCATCATGCGTCAAGAACGACGGTGTGGCAGGTGCCGGGACGGGGATTGCTCCTCGCATCCTCTTGTTGGGGTGCGGCAGATGAGGATCGGCGGCGGCAGCCGACGCTGGCCTCTTCTGTCCGTGCTCTGGTCGCGGCACTGGCTGCTTCTGTGCGTGCTCCCATTGCGGTTCTTGAAGCTTGTACGCGGCTGATTCTTGGCGGGCCGCGTCAGGAGGATGCTGAGCCAAGTGGATCTTGCAGAACACCTTCACCCCGTCAGAGACGACGGCCCCTGGCAGCAAGCATTTGTACTCCTCCATGACCCAGCCGGTCGACTTGCCCTTCTTCCTGAACGACAGGTTCTTCCTCTCGCCAACCTCGACTCCCGCGTGTCTGACGGTCGCGGTAGCATTGACGGTCCAGGTGCCGCCGCCGGCGGTGCGCACGCTCTGGGTTTTGCTTCCGTTCTTGCTCTTGCGCGTGGTGAAGAAGCGGTCGCCGCTGCTGGCGGCCTGCGGCACGGGCGCAATCTTGGCGGCGAGATCCTTGGGCTCGCAGCTGTAGATGTCGACGTGGTGGATGAATTTCTCGGCGCCATGCAGCTGGCCGGCGATGAGGCGTGGCAGGTAGTAAGTCACGGCGTCCACGTCTGTAGGGTTCAAGCGGTAGCGCTGGAAGACGTCGAGCCCTTCCATCCTGCCCGGCGGCTGCCCGAACTGCTAGCAAGGGCATCGATGTGGATCGAGGGCGGGCGATTGGGATCTGGGAGAAGAGGTGGCCGGCGGAGGATGTAGTGATATTTATAGACGATGGACTTGCAGGCGACTGAGGACGCGTCAAATTTCCAAATAGAAACACGGATGGTTTCCTTTTTCTGAATCCGATTCGGTCCCCAATTCCCTGTCAATTTTCTGAACGAAAAAGATAACGCCCACACGTGTGGGCGTTAGCCAACTCAACCACACGCCTCCATCGCCGTTCAACAGTTTCTGCACGGATCTTGACACGTTTTGGCTGATTTTGTGTGCCACGTAGGACAAGTCGCGTGTGTGGTGTGTGAGAGTGTTCGCCCACACGCCGGTTGCCCCCCGGTCAACGGTTGCCACTCGGAGGCGTGCGGTGGAACTGCTCTGCGCCCGCACGCCACGCCCGAACTGCGGTTGCCGTCAACCACGTCGCGCACTTCGCCCCCCCTCCCCTTACGGTTCCATTTACTCTCCACTTCATTACTCACCCAACCCACCCCGCAGTTCATTCGATTGGAAGAGAAGGCGAGCGGAGAAGGTGATGGCAGAGGCGGAAGAGTCGACGGCATTCGCGGCCGTCGGTGGGACTCGCCGGACCGGAGCGTATTCGCCGGAGTGCCTACAGAGTGAAGGTAATGCTCCTTCACATGGCCATGTTCCTTCCCTGCATTTCTTCCCTCTCCTCTGTGGTCAATGTTCCGCTCGAGATTCATCGAGATTCAGGCGGATTCGCGATGCTCCGGCATTCCCGCTGGCGGCGGAGTCCTGTGCTGGTCGTTTTCGGTGGCATTGCACGGTTTGGCCGCCACCGCGGCGGCTGTCATGCCGGTGTGGCTCGGCCTGCCCGCAGCTACATCCTGGTTCTGCCTTGGGATTGAGCCGGCGTTTTTCTAGCCATTAGCTATGTATTTGTGACGCCCTCGAATCAACCGTACACTAATCATACACGCAAATGTGTACGATCAGGATCAAGGACTCACGAAAAGATATCACAACACAACTCTAGACACAAATTAAAATAATACAAGCTTTATATTACAAGCCAGGGGCCTCGAGGGCTCGAATACATAAGCTCGATTACACAAGAGTCAGCGGAAGCAACAATATCTGTGTACAGACATAAGTTAGACAAGTTTGCCTTAAGAAGGCTAGCACAAAAGCATCTACGATCGAAAAGGCAAGGCCTCCTGCCTGGGAGCCTCCTAACTACTCCTGGTCGTCGGCGGCCTCCACGTAGTAGTAAACATCGGCGGTGGCATCTGGCTCCTGGGCTCCGACATCTGGTTGCATCAACCGGAAAGAAGAAGAAAGGGGGAAAAGGGGGAGCAAAGCAATCGTGAGTACTCATCCAAAGTACTCGCAAGCAAGGATCTACACTACATATGCAACATTATCAAAGGAAGGCTGTATATGTGTACTGGGCTGCAGAAATGCCAGAATAAGAGGGGGAGAAGCTAGTCCTATCAAAGACTAGCATCTTCTGGAAACCACCATCTGGCAGCAACAGGAGGGAGTAGAGTAGCATAAAGTAAAGTAGTAGTAGTGTTATCAACCTCGGCCAGAAATCCTTTCTCGACTCCCTGCGAGAAAGCAATCCCAGAGCCATACTATCCATTTCTCATCACAATCCAATTCTCATCACAAGTATCCAGTTCTAGTTGTATCGATCGGGATACAACTCCAAGTGTCCGTTACCGTAGGACAGGCTATCGATAGATGTTTTCTTCCCTGCAGGGGTGCACCAACTTACCTACCACGCTTGATTAACTCCGGCCGGACACACTTTCCTGGGTCATGCCCGGCCTCGACCAAACAATACGCTGCAACCCGACCTAGGCTTAATAGAGAGGTCAGCATGCCGGACTAAACCTATGCCCCTAGGGGTCATGGGCCCTCTCCCCGGCAACTCCTGCACGTTGCGAACGCGGCCGGTGAGCAGACCTAGCTACCTCCTTCAAAAAGGCAGGTGCTTACGCAGTCCAACCCGGCGCGCGCCGCTCAGTCGCTGACATCTATTAAGCTTCGGCTGATGTATACGACGCAGAACGCCCATACTATGCCCACGTGATGGTTAGTGCTATCAGGCCAGAGGCCCCTTGGATCAAATATCCAAATCGTAGTGGATTAGGAACGCGCGGTAACAAGCAGAGACTCACGAAAGATGTGACCCCGTCGCCCCGTCTTGAGGACTTGCGGCAAGGGCTAGGAATGCCCGGCCACGCCTCGTAATTATCTCGCGGGCACCCTCCAGGTCAACCCGACTCCTCATCACTCGCAAAAATGCTCGCGCGGGTATCCCTCGGGGCCGACCCGTCTTTAGTAACAGGGTTCAGTGTAAAGTCATAGTAACCATAGTAACCGTGTGTCCAAACATCAAGGGGAAAACCCGAGGAATCACCCCCGGTGAATTTCACTCGATGTAATCATCAAGGTGAACGTAAGAGGAACCACCCCCGAGGTTCACACTTGAGGGGTTGCACGACAGAGTCGTATCGGAAGTGGTTAAGGCGGAATCACCCCCGATGACCACGACCGAATAGCTACACTACAGGGTTAACATCAGAAGTGCTGTAGAGGTCTCACCCTCGGCACTCGGTAGTAACCCAGTAGTGTCGAGCAACTAAGGGGAAAGTGATGTGCGGTGCCGGGGCCTGGTCTTTGATCCCGTTGATCAGGTCTTTAATGATGAACCAGGGGCAACAAGGACAAGATGGGGGGTCACTGATGAATCACTAACCAACCTATACTAAGCAGCTTAGGATAAGCAGGTAGTTAACAATGAGCAGGTTACAAAAGCAGGCTATGCATCAGAATAGGAGCAAACAATAACAGTAGAAAAATCTAATGCAAGCATGAGAGAAAGGAATGGGCAATATCAGGATGATCAAAGGGGGGCTTGCCTGGTTGCTCTGGCAAGGAGGGGTCGTCGTCGACATAGTCGATCACCGGGGCATCATCGGCCTCGGGGTCTACCAGAGAGAAGAGGGGGAAGAAACAGTAAATATAAGCAAACAGATGCAACGCTAAGCATGACATGACGATAAGTAGAATTAGGGTCGACCTAACGTAGTACTACACATTGCAGACGGAGGGGATAAACATCCGAGGATGAATTTCCGACGTTAGGTGGATTCCGGACAAAGGAAAGAGGGGGAAAGTTCCAAGTTCAGCATGCTAGGGGCATGTGACAGATGAACGGACCACATATTCGGATTCGTTGGATTTTTTTGAGCAACTTTCATGTAGAAAACATTTTCATCCGAGCTACGGTTTATTTTCTATGAATTTTCAAAGATTAAACCATTTTCTGGAATTAATTAAATTGACAGAAAAGAATTACTACATCAGCATGACATCATTGTGACGTTAGCAGTCAACAGGATGGCTGACCAGGTCAAACTGACCAGTAGGGTCCCACCTGTCATAGACAGTGGACTTAACAGAACTTTAAACTAACTAAAAAGAGGTTAATTAACAGTTGGGCCCACATGTCAGTGATAGACTAGATTACTTATTACTTTTATTTGTAAAAACATTTAATTAGCCTAATTATACGGTGGGGCCTGCATGTCAATGGCACTGGGCTACCCAGTCAGCAGTTGACTGGGTCAACCCGGTAAACTAGGGCCCATGGGGCCCACTAGCAGTGAGCCAGGGGTGGGGCCCGGCCAGCCACGTCGGCGGAGGCAGGCGTCTCGCCGCCGGCGACGATAGAACGCGGCGGAGCCGCTCGGGCCTCGTCGGAATAGCGTTTTACGACGCCGTTCGACACGCGGCTGGGTCCGTTCGAACGGCCACTCGACGTCGCGTCGATTGGTGGTGGTGGCACGGGCGGACTTGGCCGGAAACGACGCCGGCGACGAGGTTTGCGGCGGAGTGGCTACGGCGTGCTACGGCTATGGAGAAAGGGCTAGGGAGGTGCTGCACGGCGCGGTATGTCTCCTTCGGACGCGGGCGATGCGGCGCGTCGTCGGGTGGCAGTAGCCGGAGCTGAGGAGGCCGGAGTTGTCGACCACGTTGAGCTGGGTGGCGGCCATCGTTCGGGCACGATGGAAACAGGTTTGCGCGGCGAGATCAAACAAAGCATAGCCCCAGGCGGCATCTACGCAATGCCACGAGCACGCACGCATCAACAGAAGAAGCTACGGGGCACGACAGCGACGAGCTCGCCGGCCCTGGCGGACGGTGGAGCCCAGCTTCGCGGGGACGGCGACCGAGCGCACTAGAACGTGAAAGAGAGGGAAGGGAGCAACGCGGAGGCTCACCGAGCGGCTCATGGAGGCCGGCGAATGGATTAGGAGCAGCAGAGCTGGCCGGGGTGGAGGAAGACGGCGGCGACCGAACGGGGAAGGCGGCGTCGATCCGGTCGGTGAGGTGGCGCCGAGCTCGAGCTCGTGGTCGGAGAGGGAGTACAGGTCGTTGGCGGAGCTTCTGGTCACCAAGAGGAGGCGCGGGGACGCCGGTGGCCGCGTGACCGGAGTGGCGCGGAGACGGCTGCGTTCGGTGAGGTGGAGAACAGAGGGGAGAGCGAGCGACGAGGGAGAGGGGAGTGGCAAGTGGGCGAGTGGGAGGCGAGGGGGCCGAGGCGTCGGGGCGGCCTTATCCCCTCCCGGCATCGGCGCCGGCGAGGTGGTCAGGCGGGGATGTGCCCCTATAGTGGCACGCACCGGGGGAACAGGAGGGGGGAGAGCGACCGAGGAGGGGAGCTGGGCCTGGCCGGCTGGGCCTGTCTGTGTGGCCTTAGGCCCAGGGGCAGGGGGTTTCCTTTTCCCTCTTTTGCATTTCTATTTCTTTTCTCTTTTTACAGAAAATGCTTTGCAACATTTGAGCTGTCCAAAAGGATTTTGTAAAATGGGGGACTTGGCCACATAATTGCATTGCACTAGTTGGCACTACCAAAAAGGATTGAGAGGCTTTTGAAATAGTTTGCCACTTTTATAATTTAAAAAGGCATTAAATCTATTTGTTTTAGCCATTGTTTAACCAGTTTAGGGCACTTAGACATTTTGCAAAAATGTTAGTGCACCACCAATATTTGTGATGAATTATTTGGCACAAGATGAACATTTTAGATTTCATGTCTGACAAGTATGAATTTTTGACTTTAGATTGGATTTGAATTTGAATTGTGATTTGGATCAAGTGAAGATTAGCAACATTAACATGATGGCATGGCACCATTAACAGGGATTATTGTAGCATGACACTGGGGGTGTTACAAATCTCCTCCACTACAAGAAATCTCGTCCTGAGATTTAAGTGGGGAAGTAAAGAGTAACTTCGGGATAACTGACCCTTATAGGGTTAATTATCTGGTGAACAATTCAGGGAATGAGGCAGAAGTATCTCTCGAGTTGAAACTTAATAAAACATCGAGAGAATTAAAGTAGGCATGAGAATTTTCAAGCCGTAGGCAGATGTTCGTTGCTTGAAACAGAGGGTGAGAGGGGCCCAGAGCAACGCAATAAATATCGCGTCTGACACCGGAATAGAATAAGTGAGGGAAGGTGGCTCGTAAAATACATACGAAGCCAACTGTAAAGTATACTTCAGAATCAAGGTTGTACATGAGAGTCAAGTTTCGATCCTGTGGAATTGTGGGTTATGGGCCCACCATGTGGGTTAAAAAGTAGGAAGGGTGCTGACATCTTGCACGGTCATGATAGCAAGGCATGTCAGAGGATAGCCTGTCAGTTATGTTGGCAACAACGTTGGTACCAAGGGCGAGGGACGAAGAGAACCATTTTCCTGCTCGTTGAAAAGAGGCGGACCAATAGGCCAAGTTCTCGTCCATCGGTGGTTACGGGAATGTCAACAGCAATAATAACAGGGTCCTACTACCAAATTGTGCACTGATGTGTTTACATAAGCAGGGAACTATTACTGCTTAGATCTCATGAATCATAAGAAAGGTTAAACAAAACAATGGATGGGAAAAAATATGATTGTTAGTTTAATCAGAACATTGGATAGGGAAATGTGTTTAAACCCAAATATCAGTGGTATATCTTTTCCCAAGGACAAGAAGAGTATGGTATACATGACAGGATAGTAAGTATAACCATTTAGGTAAGAGGAGAGGAAATTCATGACGTTACCCATACAACAGTGTTTGGATAATTGATCAAGAAACATTTAGCATTGCGCCTCCAATGTTCTTAATAATGTTTGGAGTAACAAAGTCATGCTTTTGGATAGCATTGACATGGTCATCAGGGAAAGGTCGGACCTTGGGAACACAAAGGATCCATCGGGAATTTTTAGAACATCTCATGCAATTTTATCAGGGAAAAGATGAGGATGTGGCCGATGGGTTCAGCAGCAATCCATCGACATGTCAAAAATGATGTATTTCCAAAAATGATATGAACAAAATTGTGTTGGGGGGAGGCAAGAATGTTGTCGATAATAACCCAAATCATCGAGGGGCACGGATGGTATTTCTCACCATGAATTAGATTGATATCCTGGAGGAGCATCAAAATGTTAACGATGATCACGACACATTTGTTGAGAGATTTCATGAAGATGTAACCGATCGGTGATGACATCAAGTCAAAGGAATGATGAAGCGAAAGTTATTGGAACCACGGGTACGACACAAACTCGACAACAAGCTTGTTGTTCAAGGCAAAATGTTATGATGAGGAAGATCGACGTAAGCTTAGCTCATCGTCAAAAATTGTGCTCCGGAAAAGACCTGGTAGCACTATTAAAATTTAGCACGATAATGGTATAACCGACCAGGCTAGGAATGAATTGAAGGATTATTAAACTCGTAAGCAACAAAAATTACTTGGAGTTATAGAATCGGAGTGTGGAATCGATTCACTTATCGGCGCTCTCGAGTGACTAACAACTCAAAACCCGGGGAAATCTGAAATTGATGAGAAGTAATACCAGATGAAGACTCGTAGGAAGCAACACGGTTCTTTGTTATTCTCGAGATACCAGAGGGTAATACTCGGTGGAAGATCAAAATAGAGATTGCGAAGATGCATTTATCTACATAAGACAAGTGATTTAACTTGTCCGAGAAATGGAATCAAAGGGGAACAATCATGGTCAGAACCACGGTTGCAGATGATCTTATACCAAGGGGATAATTAATTTTAAGAGAAGCTTCCATGATAAGATCTACATCGTGTCCATGGGCATGAACACAAAGTTCAAGGTCGACTCCCACTTCTTCAATGCATATCATTTCATTTACTTCTCGCTTTCGATGAAGTTGTAGTGTTGAAATGTTATCTGGCAAAACACCAGAAGAGTATGACTCGTGAAAACTCTCGGGTTCACATGGATTAAGGAAGGCATAGGTTCAACCCATAGGGGCATCTTGGGAACATATACCACAAACTCCACGAGTAAAATAACACAAGCTCGAAGGCAGAGCATGGTTGAGAAGGCAGAGAATACAATTTACCAAAGGCAATATGTATCAGGGGAAGAGCGCACAAAATTTTGAATATGAAGGAAACTGCCAGATAATAATCCAACAAAGGATTCAGCGGTCCTTAATGGATCTAATGTGAGTATCAGTACTCAATCAGAAGAAGGAAGGAATGCAAAGGCATTAGATTATAGAAACATCTGAATAATTCGATGCTTGAGTACAAAGGAGTTATGATTTCAAGTCGAAGGATCAGAAGCAGAGGCTCTGATCAAAAGATGAGTAAGTTGAATAGACTTAAAGGTGCGCCCGATCAAATCTTGATTGGGCAAGAAACACCTCATAACCGGAGCGATGTCGAAGCCGGAAAGAAAATTTCCAAGGATTAATTGATGATTGCGAGTATTCGCTCACACGTTGAATCCATAGGAACAGAATGACAACCACAAAGAATTTTAAATAATATTGCTAGACATATGGAATTAATCCTAATGCAAGCAGGCAAGGAGAATCAAGAGCAACAGGCTGTAGAGGATTTTCGGAAGAACGAATAGTATCCCAAAGAATTTGTGAAACACATAAACAACTGGGGATGAACGGATCCCCGGTAAGTGTGAGGAATTATTCACACATGTATTCATGCGGAATAGGAGCTGCAAGGCAGCAGGCACAAAGGATTCTCGGAATATCCAAAGTATTTCAGGGTATCTTGTAATAACAAAATACAATTGGAAATGAAGGTATGGACGACAAGTGTATGCAGCTATCTTTAGGGATTTATCGGTGATATGGAATTGGAACGGCGAAGGCACAAGGGTTTCGGGGAAACATCAGAGAGTATCTTCAAAATCTTCTGGTGAAGCAAGCGATCATTAGTAATGTCAGGGATCTCCGGGAGGAAGTGGGTACGAGAACCTAATGTCAGAGTTAGTAAAATTTTTAACCCGAATATACGAGAGATCAGAGTCTAGAGTATAGACGAGGAATAAAAGATCCTAATACCACCCGATGGCGACGTGGGCCCGTAAGCCACATAGACAAGTTAGTAAAACAGTTTTGGACGACTAGACTCAACTTCGGCCAAGGAGTTGGAAAGGGGGCTACCTACAGGCAGTCGGCTCTGATACCAACTTGTGACGTCCTTGATTCAACCGTACACTAATCATACACGCAAATGTGTACGATCAAGATCAAGGACTCACGGGAAGATATCACAACACAACTCTAGACAAAAATTAAAATAATACAAGCTTTATATTACAAGCCAGGGGCCTCGAGGGCTTGAATACATAAGCTCGATTACACAAGAGTCAGTGGAAGCAAAAATATCTGTGTACAGACATAAGTTAGACAAGTTTGCCTTAAGAAGGCTAGCTGTGACGCCCCCGATTCAATCGTACACTAATCATACACGCAAACGTGTACGATCAAGATCAGGGACTCACGGGAAGATATCACAACACAACTCTAAAAATAAAATAAGTCATACAAGCATCATAATACAAGCCAGGGGCCTCGAGGGCTCGAATGCAATTGCTCGATCATAGAAGAGTCAGCGGAAGCAACAATATCTGAGTACAGACATAAGTTAAACAAGTTTGCCTTAAGAAGGCTAGCACAAATTGGGATACAGATCGAAAGAGGCGCAGGCCTCCTGCCTGGGATCCTCCTAAACTACTCCTGGTCGTCGTCAGCGGCCTGCACGTAGTAGTAGGCACCTCAAGTGTAGTAGGAGTCGTCGTCGACGGTGGCGTCAAGCTCCTGGGCTCCAGCATCTGGTTGCGACAACCAGGTAGAATGGAAAGGGGGAAAAGAGGGAGAAAAGCAACCGTGAGTACTCATCCAAAGTACTCGCAAGCAAGGAGCTACACTACATATGCATGGGTATATGTGTAAAGGGCCATATCGGTGGACTGAACTGCAGAATGCCAGAATAAGAGGGGGATAGCTAATCATGTCGAAGACTACGCTTCTGGCCACCTCCATCTTGCAGCATGTAGAAGAGAGTAGATGGTAAGTCCACCAAGTAGCATCGCATAGCATAATCCTACCCGGCGATCCCGTCCTCGTCGCCCTGTTAGAGAGCGATCACCGGGTTATATCTGGCACTTGGAAGGGTGTGTTTTATTAAGTATCCAGTTCAAGTTGTCATAAGGTCAAGGTACAACTCCAGGTCGTCCTTTTACCGAGGGACACGGCTATTCGAATAGATAAACTTCTCTGCAGGGGTGCACCACATAACCCAACATGCTTGATCCCATTTGGCCGGACACACTTTCCTGGGTCATGCCCGGCCGCGGAAGATCAACACGTCGCAGCCCTACCTAGGCACAACAGAGAGGTCAGCACGCCGGTCTAAATCCTATGCGCGCAGGGGTCTTGGCCCATCGCCCATTGCACACCTGCACGTTGCGTACGCGGCCGGAAGCAGACCTAGCCCCCTTAATACAAGTGCGAGCTTACGGTCCAATGCGGCGCGCGCCGCTCAGTCGCTGACGTCACGAAGGCTTCGGCTGATACCACGACGTCGAGTGCCCATAACTGTTCCCGCGTAGTTGGTTAGTGCGTATAGACCAAATGGCCAGACTCAGATCAAATGTCAAGAACTCGTTAAGCGTGTTATTTTGAAGTAACCGCGGACGCCGACCAGGGCCAGGCCCACCTCTCTCCTAGGCGGTCTCAACCTGCCCTGCCACTCCGCCACAAAGTAACAGTCGGGGGCCGTCAGGAACCCAGGCCCACCTCTACCGGGATGGAGCCACCTGTCCTTTCAGCCCCCTCATCAGAATCACTTGCGGGTACTCAACGAGCTGACCCGACTTTAGTCACCACATGTGTCATGTATATAAAGTATATAGTATATACCCGTGATCACCTCCCGAAGTGATCACGGCCCAGTAGTATAGCATGGCAGACGGACAAGAGTGTAGGGCCACTGATGGAACACTAGCATCCTATACTAAGCAGTAGGATAGCAGGTAAGGGTAACAACTGTAGCAACAATGAGAGGCTATGCAACAGAATAGGATTAACCGAAAGCAGTAACATGCTACACCACTCTAATGCAAGTAGTATAGAGAAGAATAGGCGATATCTGGTGATCCAGGGGGGGGGGCTTGCCTGGAAGCTCAGCCGAGAAGGAGGGGTCGTCAACACCGTAGTCGTACTGGGTAGTAGCAGCGTCGGTCTCGGGGTCTACCGGAGAAGAAGAGGGGGAAGAAACAGTAAATACGAAGCAAACAAAGCATCACAAAACATAACGAGGAAATACGTGGTGCTAGGTATGCCCTAACGTGGTACTAGGCGATGCCAGCGAAGGGGGGAAACATCTTGGAAAGTATTCCCGGTGTTTCGCATTTTTGGACAGATGAACCGGAGGGGGAAAGTTGCGAGTTTGCTATGCTAGGGATGTGTGGCAGACGAACGGGCTGCGTATCCGGATTCGTCTCGTCGTTCTGAGCAACTTTCATGTACAAAGTTTTTTCATCCGAGCTATGGATTATTTTATATGTTTTTTTCAAAGTTTCTAAAAGATTTTCTAATTTTTTGGATTTAATTTAATTCGAAATACTAAATGAGAAAACTGCTATGTGTACCCAGAGGGTAACAAGCCTCTTAGTATGACAGGTGGGGGTCCAGGGGTCTAGTCAACAGTGCAGTCAAAAGGTTGACCAGTCAAAGTTTGACTGGTCAACAGGGTCAATGGACCCACATGTCATGGGGTGTAAAATTTAACTAGCACTAAATAAATCTAACATGGCCTTTTAACCAATTTTATTTAAGTTACTTAGGGTGTTGGGTCCCATATGTCAGTGTGGCATTAGTTAAATCAGTTAGCATTTTAGTTGATTAACGGGACGGGGCCCGGTTGACAGTGAGAGGGGGAAAGGTGATTAGCGCCCTAATTAAGCCGGTTAGGCCGGCGGTTAGCTGGAGCACGGTCCGGCCAACTCCGGCGTCGGGAGGGCGCGCGGCTAGGCGTGTTAGAACGCCCCCAGAGAGGCGAGTGGGGTGGTGCGCACGGTTTGTGCCAAGGCCGCCGAAGTCCCCGGCGGTGAGCACGACCGCGACGGCTGCAGAGAAGCGGCCAGCGGACGAGCGGCAGTGGCGGAGCTCGCGAGCGAGGGTGGGGGGGGCTACGGCCACGGCGGGCGCAGGGGCTCGCGGTGAGCGCGGTCTGCGACGAGCGAGCGCGGCCACGGCGCTAGGACGGAGGGGGGAAGCGGAGGGGACGACAGGGAGCTCACAGCGAGGGGTCGGGGAAGCGTTCGGGGAGGCCGGCGGTTGCCCTGGCGGCGATCAGCAGCTGGGGACGAGCCGGAGGACGAGCAGCTCGGGCGCGAGGTGCGATGGAGGAGCTCGAGCAGGGGGGTTGCTGTAGCGCTGCTGGAGGAGGCCAAGTAGCAGAGGCGGCGACGCCATGGCCCTCCGCCGAGCAGAGGATGGCGCGGGGAGCTGCTCTCCCTGGCGCGATGTGTGCATGCAGGTGTGGGAGAGGACGAGGGAAAGCGAGAGAGGGAGATAAGGGGATCGAGTAGAGCGTTCTGTGATGCGTGTGTGTGTGGCGGCGCACGGGAGGGAACGAGGGCACGGGAGGTGAGGGCTAGGGTTAGAGCGGGGGTGGCTGGGCTACCTCGGCCCTTTTTGGCCTAAGGCCCAGTGGGGAGGTAGGGGTTTTCTTTGTTTATACATTTTGCTTGTTTTGACTTTTCTTTTCTTTTGTTTATATTTCTGTTTTATTTCTAGGTATACATTAATTTTAGTTTAGTAAAATATGACAAAAGCTCCTAAATTAATGTTTCAGAAAAACCCACCGCCATAAAATGTTTTACTCCGAAATAAAATAGTTTAAAATATTTATAAAATACCAAAGGCATTTAAATAATATTTTCGCTACAGCTTCATTCATTTTAGAGTATTTCAACATTTTATAAAAGTGTGGTTTCTCCACTATAATTACCTATGCATTATTTGTCACCTCTAGAACAATTTAGTCTTGATATTTGAAAACGTTTGTTGTTTGCCTGATTTTGAATTTAAATTCGAACTGGTTTCGAACTAACGCGAGATTAACAACAGTAATCGAGGTGTCGTGACATCATTAGCAGAGTGTCACTGTAGCTTAATTATCCGGGCGTCACAATTCTCCTCCACTACAAGAAATCTCGTCCCGAGATTTAAGAGGTACTGAAAGGGGGAAGGTTTGGTTACGAATCTAGCGGGTCTTCTCATCCTGGCTTGCTCTTCTCGAAGAGGCCGGTCCAATACATTGATGTCTTCATTTCCCTGCTTCAGGTCATCATGATGAAGTCGGCGTCCTTTCTTCAGGAACCCCTCGTACTTACGAAAGAATAAAGGGTCGGCATCGGGAGAACAGACCTCTGCAAGGTCGACTATCTGGTCAATAACATCGAGGAAGGTGGCGGAAGTAACTCTCGAATTGAAACTTACGAAAATATCGAGAGCAAAGTAAGGAGGTATCATGGGAAGTTTCGAGCGGGCAGGCAATCGTTCGATGCCTGAAACAGGGCGTGAAAGGGGCTCAAAGCAATCGGGAATAAGTATTGTGTCTTATACCAGAATAGATCAATAGGCAGGTGGCCCATGAATTACATGCAAAGTCAAGCACGAGGAATAACTTTGACAACAGGGTGTACAGGAGAGTTAGGTTTCGATCCTGTGGAACTGTGGGTTTTGGCCCACCATGTGGGCTAAAAGTAGGAAGGGCGGAGACGTCTTGCGTGATCATGTAAGCAAGGCATGTCAGAGGATAGCCTGTCTTTTATGTTGGCAACAACATCGGTACCAAGGGCGAGGGACGAAGAGAACCATTTTCCTGCTCGTCGAAACGAGGCGGACCAATAGGCAAAGTTCTCGTCCATCGGTGGTTAGCGGAATATCATCGACAATTGTAACAGGGTCGTACTGACAGAATTGTACACTGGGGTGTTTACATAAGCAGGAGCATATTACTGCTTAGATCATATAGATCACCAGAAAGGTTAAACCAAACAATGGAAAGGAAAATATGATTATCAGATTAAACAGAACAATGGAAAGGAAAATGTGTTTAAACACATATTTCAAGGGTATATCCTTCCCAAGGACAAGCAGAGCATGATATCCATGACAGGATATAATGTAGAAAACTCTTTAGGTACGGGAGAGAATTTTCATGACATTACCCATACAGCGGTGTTTGGATAATTGAGCAGGAAACATTTAGCATTGGGCTTCAAATGTTCCTATTGAAAATCGGAGTACCATAGACATGCTTTGAGATAGCATTGACATGGTCAACAGGTGAAGATCAGACTTTGGAAACAAAAAGGATCCATCAGGAACAACTTATAGAATAAATCTTACAATTTCCTCACGGAAGAATGACTAACCTTGCCAAAAAGGAAACTATAACAATAGGTCCTCCGGCCAGGTGTGCTAGGCATGACATCACCTTAGCGGGTCATATAAAGAACAATGTTATAACTCTTGGAAATATGTTCCAACCATCATATCTGACCGAGATTCAGATCTGATTGGTGTCAGGATACCTCAGACTCAGGATCCTAAGATAAAAAGGTGTGACACGAATTGACGAGAAGACATCATAAGATTCTCGGGAAATGAATTATGGAAGCGAGTTCTGAAACAAAAGTTCATTAGTAAACCAAGGAGAAGATGAGGAGGTGGCTGATGGACTCAGCGACAAATCATCGAGATTTCCAAAGGATGGATTTCCACAGTGATGTGAACCAGGTGGTAACACTTGTCAGATCAAACGATATAATGATGTATGCTCGAGGAAAACATACACAATTAAACATTGGTTGAAAGGGGCACCCGAAATATGGGCTGGGTTGCACGACCAACGTCGGAATGGAAATTTAGCAACTAGCACACTACATTGGAATTATTGTCCATTAACTCTGAAGTAGCAAGGTTGCTAGAGATATTAAATTCTCATAACAGAGTTCACTCAACACGGGGACCAAGAGAAGAATGATGATGGTGAGAAGCATCACTGTATCAAGAATTTCTTAAGAGGTGGTGAAACTCTCACGACATTCTTGACATAAAAGATGGTAATACTCCAGTGTAAAGAAGAACAATTGCTGGATAGCAAGGAACTCAAGGTATAACACAAAACAAGAACAAGTTTGTGTTGGAGGAATGGTAGTAGAGTGGTCGATGATAACACGAATCATCGAGGGCAAGGATGGAATTTCTCATCATGAATTCCATTGATATCCTGGAAGAGCTCAGAATGCTGATGATGATCACGACACATTTGTCGAGAGAATTCATGAAGATGTAATCGATTGGCGATGACATCAAGTTTAAAAACTGATGCAGGGATAGATTATTGGATCCATGGATACGACACCAACTCGAAATCAAGCTTGCTGTTCGAGGTGAACGATAAGACGAGGAAGATCGATGTAAGCTTAGCTCAGCGTAGAAAGTTGTGCTTCGGGATTAAGGACCAGGTAGCACAGTTAAAATCGGCACGACAAGGATATAGGCAAGCAGGCTAGGAATGACGTGATTGAGTTCAAACTCGTAAATAATGAAGGTTACCAAGAGTTGCTTAATCGCGATGCGGACTCGAGTCAGTTATCGGTGTCTTTGAGTGTTTAATAACTCAGAGCCCGTGAAAAATTGGAATCAATGAGAATGTAGCACTTGATGAAGAACTCATAAGAAGTTATGCAGTTCCGTGATAATCTTGAGATACCAGGGGGTAATACTCGACGACAAATCAAAGTAGAGGTTGGACTGGGGTATTACTCTACAGAAGACAAGTGCTTAAACTTGCACGAGAAATGGTATTTAAAGGAGAACGTGGTCGGAACCACGATTGCAAAAGGCCAGATCCCAGATATAAGATGAACTTATACCAAGGGAATAACTAATTTTAAAAGAAGCTTCGATGAGAAGATCTACATCGTGTCCATGGGCATGAACACAAAGTTCAAGGTCGACTCCCACTTCTCCAATGCATATCCTTTCATTTACTTCTCGCGTTCGATGAAGTTGTAGTGTTGAAATTTTATATGGCAAAATACCAGAAGAGTATGACTCGTGAAAACTTTCGAGTTCACACATATTAAGGAAGGCATAGGTTCAAGCCATCGGGGCTTCTTAGAACATATACCACGAACTTCAGAAGTAAATAACACAAGCTCAAAAGTAGAGCATGGTTGACAAAGCAGAAGATACAATTTACCAAAGGCATTATATACCCGTGGAAAGGCTCACAAGGTTATTGAATATGATGGACGATGTCAGATGAAATCCAACAATGGATCGGGCGATCCACAACGAAGCTGATGTGAGTATCAGTACTCAATCAAAGGAAGAAATAATGCAAGGGCGTTAGATTATAGAACATCTGAATAATTCGATGCTTAGATAACAAAGGAATTATGATTTCCAAAACGAAGGATCAGAAGCAGACGCTCTGATCAATGATGGATAAACTGAATAGACCCAATGCACAATCGACGACAAATAGTTTGGTCGAGAACCAGCTCATGTTCAAAATGACGTCTGAGCCGGAAAGATATTTTAGAAGGGTCGATTGATGATTGTGTGCATTCGCACACATCTTGAATCAATAGGATCAAAATGATAGTGTCAAAAGATACTAATGAATATTGCTAGTGATATGGGAGCATCCATAATGTAAGCATACAAGTATTTGTAGAGCAATAGTTCGAAGAGGATGCTCAGAAGGTCGGATAGTATTTCAGAGTATCTTATGAAGCATACGAACAACTGGGAATGAACGGATACTCAATAAGTGCGAGGAATCTTCAATAGGGGTATTCATGTGGTAAAGAACTGCAAGGCAGTAAGCTTAAAGGACTTTCGGAACAACGGAGAGCAATTTAGGGCATCTTGTAATAACAAGAGCAACTGAGAATGAAGGTATGAACAACAATTGTAGGTAGTTATCCATATGGGTATATCGGTGGTAGGGGATTGTAAAGTCGGTGGGCACAAGGGTCTCGGGAAAACCTCGGAGAGTATCTTCGGAATCTTCTGGTGCAGCAAGCAATCATCTGGAGTGAGGAGCTCTCTGGGAGAAAGTATTTACAAGAACCTACAGTTAGTCTTTTTAGCAAAATCATTTAACCCGAATAGGAGAGAGTTCAGAGTCCCAGAGTAAAGGTCGAGGAATAAAAGATCCTACTACCACCCAATGGCGACGTGGGCCCATGGGCCGCACAGCCATGTTAGTAAAACAGTTTTCATTGACTAGACTCAACTTCGGCCAAGGAGTGTGGAAGGGGGATTCCTACAGGCAGTCGGCCCTGATACCAATTTGTGACGCCCCCGATTAAATCGTACACTAATCATACACGCAAACATGTACGATCAAGATCAAAGACTCACGGGAAGATATCACAACACAACTCTAAAAATAAAATAAGTCATACAAGCATCATAATACAAGCCAGGCTAGCATAAACTGGGATACAGATCGAAAGAGGCGTAGGCCTCCTGCCTGGGATCCTTCTAAACTACTCCTGGTCGCCGTCAGCGGCCTGCACGTAGTAGTAGGCACCTCCAGTGTAGTAGGAGTCGTCGTCGATGGTGGCGTCAAGCTCCTGGGCTCCACCATCTGGTTGCGACAACCTGGTAGAACGGAAAGGGGGAAAAGAGGGAGAAAAGCAACCGTGAGTACTCATCCAAAGTACTCGCAAGCAAGGAGCTACACTACATATGCATGGGTATATGTGTAAAGGGCCATATCGGTGGACTGAACTGCAGAATGCCGGAATAAGAGGGGGATAGCTAATCCTGTCGAAGACTACGCTTCTGGCCACTTCCATCTTGCAGCATGTAGAAGAGAGTAGATGGTAAGTTCACCAAGTAGCATCGCATAGCATAATCCTACCCGGCGATCCCCTCCTCGTCGCCCTGTTAGAGAGCGATCACCGGGTTATATCTGGCACTTGGAAGGGTGTGTTTTATTAATTATCCAGTTCAAGTTGTCATAAGGTCAAGGTACAACTCCGGGTCGTCCTTTTACCGAGGGACACGGCTATTCGAATAGATAAACTTCCCTGCAGGGGTGCACCACATAACCCAACACGCTTGATCCCATTTGGCCGGACACACTTTCCTGGGTCATGCCCGGCCGCGGAAGATCAACACGTCGCAGCCCTACCTAGGCACAACAGAGAGGTCAGCACGCCCGTCTAAATCCTATATGCGCAGGGGTCTGGGCCCATCGCCCATTGCACACCTGCACGTTGCGTACGCGGCCGGAAGCAGACCTAGCCCCCTTAATACAAGTGCGAGCTTACGGTCCAATGCGCCGCGCGCCGCTCAGTCGTTGACGTCACGAAGGCTTCGGCTGATACCACGACGTCGAGTGCCCATAACTGTTCCCGCGTAGTTGGTTAGTGCGTATAGACCAAATGGCCAGACTCAGATCAAATACCAAGAACTCGTTAAGCGTGTTATTTTGAAGTAACCGCGGACGCCGACCAGGGCCAGGCCCACCTCTCTCCTAGGCGGTCTCGACCTGCCCTGCCGCTCCGCCACAAAGTAACAGTCGGGGGCCGTCAGGAACCCAGGCCCACCTCTACCGGGATGGAGCCACCTGTCCTTTCAGCCCCCTCATCAGAATCACTTGCGGGTACTCAACGAGCTGACCCGACTTTAGTCACCACATGTGTCATGTATATAAAGTATATAGTATATACCCGTGATCACCTCCCGAAGTGATCATGGCCCAGTAGTATAGCATGGCCGACGGACAAGAGTACAGGGCCACTGATGGAACACTAGCATCCTATACTAAGCAGTAGGATAGCAGGTAAGGGTAACAACTGTAGCAACAATGAGAGGCCGGCGGTTAGCTGGAGCACGGTCCGGCCAACTCCGGCGTCGGGAGGGCACGCGGCTAGGCGTGTTAGAGCGCCCCCAGAGAGGCGAGTGGGGTGGTGCACACGATTCGTGCCAAGGCCGCCGAAGTCGCCGGCGGTGAGCACGACCGCGACGGCTGCAGAGAAGTGGCCAGCGGATGAGCGGCAGTGGCGGAGCTCGCAAGCGAGGGTGGGGGGGTACGGCCATGGCGGGCACAGGGGCTCGCGGTGAGCGCGGTCTGCGGCGAGCGAGCGCGGCCACGACGCTAGGACGGAGGGGAGAAGAGGAGGGGACAACAGGGAGCTCACAGCGAGGGGTCGGGGAAGCGTTCGGGGAGGCCGGCGGTTGCCCTGGCGGCGAGCAGCAGCTGGGGACGAGGCGGAGGATGAGCAGCTCGGCGCGAGGTGCGACGGAGGAGCTCGAGTAGGCGGGTTGCTGTAGCGCTGCTGGAGGAGGCCAAGTAGCAGAGGCGGCGACGCCATGGCCCTCCGCCGAGCAAAGGATGGCGCGAGGAGCTCCTCTCCCTGGCGCGATATGTGCATGCAGGTGTGGGAGAGGACGAGGGAAAGCAAGAGAGGGAGAGAAGGGGATCGAGCAGAGCGTTCTGTGATGCGTGTGCGTGTGGCGGCGCACGGGAGGGAACGAGGGCATCGGGAGGTGAGGGCTAGGGTTAGAGCGGGGGTGGCTGGGCTACCTCGGCCCTTTTTGGCCTAAGGCCCAGTGGGGAGGTAGGGGTTTTCTTTGTTTATACATTTTGCTTGTTTTGACTTTTCTTTTCTTTTGTTTATATTTCTGTTTTATTTATAGTTATTCATTAATTTTAGTTTAGTAAAATATGACAAAAGCTCCTAAATTATTGTTTCAAAAAAACCCACCACCATAAAATGTTTTACTCCGAAATAAAATAGTTTAAAATATTTATAAAATATCAAAGGCATTTAAATAATATTTTCGCTACCGCTTCAGTCATTTTAGAGTATTTCAACATTTTATAAAAGTGTGGTTTCTCCACTATAATTACCTATGCATTATTTGTCACCTCTAGAACAATTTAGTCTTGATATTTGAAAACGTTGTTGTTTTCCTGATTTTGAATTCGAACTAGTTTCGAACTAACGCGAGATTAGCAACAGTAATCGAGGTGTCGTGACATCATTAGCACAGGATCGCTGTAGCTTAATTATCCGGGCGTCACACTAGCACAAAAGCATCTACGATCGAAAAGGCAAGGCCTCCTGCCTGGGAGCCTCCTAACTACTCTTGGTCGTCAGCGGCCTCCACGTAGTAGTAAACATCGGCGGTGGCATCTGGCTCCTGGGCTCCGACATCTGGTTGCATCAACCGGAAAGAAGAAGAAAGGTGAAAATGGGGGAGCAAAGCAACCGTGAGTACTCATCGAAAGTACTCGCAAGCAAGGATCTACACTACATATGCAACATTATCAAAGGAAGGCTGTATATGTGGACTGGGCTGCAGAAATGCCAGAATAAGAGGAGAAGCTAGTCCTATCAAAGACTAGCATCTTCTGGAAACTACCATCTTGCAGCAACAGGAGGGAGTAGAGTAGCATAAAGTAAAGTAGTAGTAGTGTTATCAACCTTGGCCAGAGATCCTTTCTCGACTCCCTGCGAGAAAGCAATCCCAGAGCCATACTATCCATTTCTCATCACAATCCAATTCTCATCACAAGTATCCAGTTCTAGTTGTATCGATCGGGATACAACTCCAAGTGTCCGTTACCGTAGGACAGGCTAGCGATAGATGTTTTCTTCCCTACAGGGGTGCACCAACTTACCCACCACGCTCGACTAACTCCGGCCGGACACACTTTCCTGGGTCATGCCCGGCCTCGGCCAAACAATACGCCGCAACCCGACCTAGGCTTAATAGAGAGGTCAGCACGCCGGACTAAACCTATGCCCCCAGGGGTCATGGGCCATCTCCCCGGGAACTCCTGCACATTGCGAACGCGGCCAGTGAGCAGACCTAGCTACCTCCTTCAAAAAGGCAGGTGCTTACGCAGTCCAACCCGGCGCGCGCCGCTCAGTCGCTGACGTCTATTAAGCTTCGACTGATGTATACGACGCAGAACACACATACTATGCCCATGTGATGGTTAGTGCTATCAGGCCAGAGGCCCCTTGGGTCAAATATCCAAATCATAGTGGATTAGGAACGCGCGGTAACAAGCAGAGACTCACGAAAGATGTGACCCCGTCGCCCCGTCTCGAGGACTTGCGGCAAGGGCTAGGAATGCCCGGCCACGCCTCGTAATTATCTCGCGGGCACCCTCCAGGTCAACCCGACTCCTCATCACTCGCAAAAATGCTCACGCGGGTACCCCTCGGGGCCGACCCGTCTTTAGTAACATGGTTCAGTGTAAAGTCATAGTAACCATAGTAACCGTGTGTCCAAACATCAAGGGTAAAACCCGAGGAATCACCCCTAGTGAATTCCACTCGATATAATCATGAAGGTGGACGTAAGAGGAACCACCCCCGAGATTCACACTTGAGGGGTTGCATGACAGAGTCGTATCGGAAGTGGTTAAGGCGGAATCACCCCCGATGACCACGACCGAATAGCTACACTACAGGGTTAACATCAGAAGTGTTGTAGAGGTCTCACCCTCGGCACTCGGTAGTAACCCAGTAGTGTCGAGCAACTAAGGGGAAAGTGATGTGCGGTGCCGGGGCCTGGTCTTCGATCCCGTTGATCGGGTCTTCAATGATGAAGCAGGGGCAACAAGGACAAGGTGGGGGTCACTGATGGATCACTAACCAACCTATACTAAGAAGCTTAGGATAAACAGGTAGGTAACAATGAGCAGGTTACAAAAGCAGGCTATGCATCAGAATAGGAGCAAACAATAACAGTAGAAAAATCTAATGCAAGCATGAGAGAAAGGAATGGGCAATATCGGGATGATCAAAGGGGGGGCTTGCCTGGTTGCTCTGGCAAGGAGGGGTCGTCGTCGACGTAGTCGATCACCGGGGCATCATCGGCATCGGGGTCTACCGGAGAGAAGAGGGGGAAGAAACAGTAAATATAAGCAAACAGATGCAACGCTAAGCATGACATGACGATAAGTAGAATTAGGGTCGACCTAATGTAGTACTACACGTTGCAGACGGAGGGGATAAACATCTGAGGATGAATTCCCGACGTTAGGTGGATTCCGGACAAAGTAAAGAGGGGGAAAGTTCCAAGTTTAGCATGCTAGGGGCATGTGACAGATGAACGGACCACCTATTCGGATTCGTTGGATTTTTCTGAGCAACTTTCATGTAGAAAACATTTTCATCCGAGCTACGGTTTATTTTCTATGAATTTTCAAAGATTAAACCATTTTCTGGAATTAATTAAATTGACAGAAAAGAATTACTACGTCAACATGACATCATTGTGACGTCAGCAGTCAATAGGACGGCTGACCAGGTCAAACTGACCAGTAGGGTCCCACCTGTCATAGACAGTGGACTTAACAGAACTTTAAACTAACTAAAAAGAGGTTAATTAATAGTTGGGCCCACATGTCAGTGACAGACTAGATTACTAATTCCTTTTATTTGTAAAAACATTTAATTAGCCTAATTATACGGTGGGGCCTGCATGTCAATGGCACTGGGCTGCCCAGTCAGCAATTGACTGCGTCAACCCGGTCAACTAGGGCCCGTGGAGCCCACTGGTAGTGAGCCAGGGGTGGGGCCCGGCAAGCCACGTCGGTGGAGGCAGGCGTCTCGCTGCCGGCGACACTAGAACGAGGCGGAGCCGCTCGGGCCTCGTCGGAATAGCGTTTTACGACGCAGTTCGGTACGCGGCTGGGTCCGTTCGAACGGCCACTCGACGCCGCGTCGATTGGTGGTGGTGGCACGGGCGGACTTGGCCGGAAACGGCGCCGGTGACGAGTTTTGCGGCGGAGCGGCTACGACGTGCTACGGCTCGGGAGAAAGGGCTAGGCAGGTGCTGCGCGGCGTGGTCTGTCTCCTTCGGACGCGGGCGATGTGGCGTGTCGTCGGGTGGCAGTAGCCGGAGCTGAGGAGGCCGGAGTCGTCGGCCACATTGAGCTGGGTGGCGGCCGTCGTTCGGGCACGATGGAAACAGGTTTGCGCGGCGAGATCGAACAAGGCATAGCCCCAGGCGGCATCTACGCAACGCCACGAGCACGCACGCATCAACAGAAGAAGCTACGGGGCACGGCAGCGACGAGCTCGCCGGCCCTGGCGGACGGCGGAGCCCAGCTTCGCGGGGACGGTGACTGAGCATGCTAGAACGTGAAAGAGAGGGAAGGGAGCAACGCGGTGGCTCACCGAGCGGCTCATGGAGGTCGGCGAATGGATTAGGAGCAGCAGAGCTGGCCAGGGTGGAGGAAGACGGCGGCGACCGAACGGGGAAGGCGGCGTCGATCCGGTCGGTGAGGTGGCGCCGAGCTCGAGCTCGTGGTCGGAGAGGGAGTACAGGTCGTCGGCGGAGCTTCTGGTCACCAAAAGGAGGCGCGGGGACGCCGCCAGCCGCGTGACCGGAGTGGCGCGGAGACGGCTGCGTTCGGTGAGGTGGAGAACAGAGGGGAGAGCGAGCGACGAGGGAGAGGAGAGTGGCAAGTGGGCGAGTGGGAGGCGAGGGGGCCGAGGCGTCGGGGCTGCCTTATCCCCTCTCGGCGTCGGTGCCGGCGAGGAGGTCGGGCGGGGACGTGCCACTGTAGCGGCACGCACCGGGGGAACAGGAGGGAGGGGAGAGCGACCGAGGAGGGGAGCTGGGCCTGGCCGGCTAGGCCTGTCTCTGTGGCCTTAGGCCCAGGAGCAGGGGGGTTTCCTTTTCTTTTTTTCTTTGCATTTCTATTTCTTTTCTCTTTTTACAGAAAATGCTTTGCAACATTTGAGCTGTCCAAAAGGATTCTGTAAAATGGGGGACTTGGCCACATAATTGCATTGCACTAGTTGGCACTACCAAAAAGGATTGAGAGGCTTTTGAAATAGTTCGCCACTTTTATAATTTAAAAAGGCATTAAATCTATTTGTTTTAGCCATTGTTTAACCAGTTTAGGGCACTTAGACATTTTGCAAAAATGTTAGTTCACCACCAATATTTGTGATGAATTATTTGGCACAAGATGAACATTCTAGATTTCATGTCTGACAAATATGAATTTTTGACTTTAGATTGGATTTGAATCTGAATTGTGATTTGGATCAAGTGAAGATTAGCAACAGTAACATGATGGCATGGTACCATTAACAGGGGATTACTGTAGCATGACACTGGGGGTGTTACAGTATTTGTCTCGAAATGGTATTTGCGATCAGTGCAGGAAGTTTTTTGTTGACGAATTTCAGGTTATGATAGTTGCCAATGAACCCTAGATCTAGGTAGTTGTTTTTCAAAGTGTGGTATGAAGGTAGACATGATAGTTTCAGTAACTATCTACACTAGATGGCAACTAACTCCCTGATCAACTGTGTTAGTTGCCACAAATTTGTTTTCCATGTGGCAACTATTTTTGTGCACACACTATGGCTTTTGCCATGCTGTAGGCATGATAAAGTGTAGTAAATAGGTAGTCATGGCAGTTTCAGCAACTATGTGCACTGGATGGCAACTAATTTCCTGATCAAATGTGTCAGTTGCCACACAGTATGATTTCCATGCGGCAAGTATTTCTGTTAACACACTAAGGCTGTTGCCATGATATAGGCAGGATAATGTGGCAAATTCACTGTACAATAGACTCAATTTTGTGTTTTGCCATGCTGACTTGTGATATCTGAACATATTTGACCGTATTACATGGCAACTCATTTTTTAATATGAGGTCAGTGTGTGAGTTGCCACATTACAGGTTGTTCAGTATTTTCAACACTTTTTGAATTGTCTTGTATTTTAACATGGCAATTTCAACCTAGTACAGTTGCCTTTGAATATATGACTACTATGTGCACTGGATGGCAACTAATTTCCTGATCAATTGTGTCAGTTGCCACAAGTATGATTTCCATGTGGCAAGTATTTCTGTTAACACACTATGGTTGTTGCCATGATGTAGGCAGGATAATGTGGCAAATTCACTGTACCATATACTCAATTTTGTGTTTTGCCATGCAAACTTGTGATATCTGAACATATTTGGCCATACTACATGGCAACTCATTTTTAATATGAGGTCAGTGTGTGAGTTGCCACATTACAGGTTGTTCAGTAGATGTTTTCAACAATTTCTGAATTGTCTTGCATTTTAACATGGCAATTTCAACCTAGTACATTTGCCTTTGAATATATGACAACTCATTTTTTGTATGAGGACAGAGTGTGAGTTGCCACATTATATGTTTGTGCAGCCGAAGATTTGTGCCTTTCTTTCGTACTATCTTGTGCTAACATGGCAACTTCAACATTTTGTTTCAAGTGCCTTATGATCTGTACATGTTTTCAAATGAAGCCAATGTGTTTTGTTGCCACATTTATTGTTGGAAAATCCTAGGGGGTGTGGGTGTTCATACGGTATTTCCTAAACTTTTTGCCACTTTCAATTGAGCCCATGTGGCAAGTACATTCTGTTAGGTGGCAACTGCTTACTTCATACTTTCATTTTCACCCTGACATTTTGCTTTGTTCTTACCTCATCAGAATGGCTCGCGGCGATCATCAAGATGATGATGATGATTTCATGGAGTTACCGCGGCAGAATCGCGCAACTAGACGGACAACAGACGGCGATGAGGTAACTGTCCACCACCCCAGCCCCTCTCCCCCATATGTTTTGAATGTCATGTTGAGTTTGCAATCGTCTGATAGGGTCTAAACCTTCATGATAGTGAAACATGGCAACAAATGATCATTTCTCTATTTTGCAGAAGAAGAAACGTAATCGCAATAGGGCTTCACGGGAACGCCTGACTATATTGACCGAGGGATTCATCGACAACCAGAAGCTAGGGAGCTGCTGCTGAGTTGGGGATGCAGGCTCTGATGGATGCTCGGTGCAAGAATCTAGTGAACCCGGTATGCGACTGGCTCGGTGAGATTTACGAGCCCGCCTCCAGGGAATTTGTGATTCCGGGACGTGGAAGACTGCCGTTAGACGAGGAATCCGTGTTCTGCACGTTGGGTGTGCCTCGCGGAGAAATCAAAGTCCCGTATGAGGTCAATAATACGATTGAGGAAACGTTGTTTGCCCGTTTGTTTCCTGGGATGACATCCATGCCGAACACGACCGTGCTGGCAAATTCGCTGGAGGGCATGAAAACCCATGGCGAAGTTTTTTAGATGAAGCTACTCATGTACCTGATCTCAGCTATTTTTGCGTCAACCACATCTCTTCGCCCAAGCAACAAATGCTTCCCCTTCCTGGTGAATGCTCTATTTCTACTCCTTCATTTTTCCTTCAATCTTTTGACTCCTATTTCATCTGTAAGCTAGTCACTGCCAGTTTTTTGATGTTTTCCCTTTTTTGATTTCTGATGCAGCAACTTCTTGTCCTGAAATTTATGTCGTGCAGGCAAAACTGAAAGAAGTGAAGAACATGAATTGGTGCAAGTTCATTGCGGACTTCCTGCATGATGCATTCTCAAACAAGATGTACCAGAAGGGTTGTCGACTCCATTTAATGGTATTTTTGTACTACTCTTTTGCAAACACTCCTAGCTCCTTGAGAATGCATGGCAACCATGATGGTGACATTGTGGCAACTACCAGTATAACAAGATGGCAACTGCCAACATAACTAGATGGCACCTGCCAACATAACTAGATGGCAACTAACACATATAGATGGCAACTAGTAGACATACATGGCAACACCTTCCTTCTTCATGCCCTCCAACTTGATGATTGAAGGAACATACATTAGCTTCTTTTTTGCAAAATACCATGATGGCAACTGATATTTTTTTCATTCTAAATTGTTGTACATCAGCTCATGTACGTCAATCGTCTTGATCTGTCCACTGTGGACTTTACTGGGATAGGAGGCCTGCCGCCTCCACACAAGTTTGCTGTTTCTGCGTGGACTTACGATGCTGTCACGGCGGTGCTTGCCGCGGACAAGATAACTGATACGAAATACGGGAAACTGCAGGTTAGTTCTGGCTTCTTTCTTTGCACGACATTCTTTCAATTTTGACGCTGCGTAACATATGAAAAAAATCCCCATACGGCAACCGTCCGTGGCTAACAAGAGATGACTACCTTGTTAGCCATGGCTGTCTGCGCATGGTATCCATGTCTTACGCCACATGGCAACTCCGCCATCCATTTTGAAACTTCTATCCTCTACCTCTTTTTTATTTTTTATTTTTGCAATACATGAACTGTTAGTTAGTGTTCATTGTTTTCTCTCTTTACATGCTAGCTGTTTTTTTTTGGTTTTTTCCAGCTGATGGCCGAGCATGCTATAGACTACAGCGTGTTTGGTGGGCCTCAAAACTTTGGAAAGTGGATGGACGTGCACTCAGCTCCGTCTTGTCCTGTTGAGGTAATCAAGGATCTATATCTATGGTTGTGTTTGGTTTATTTTGATCTTGTGCACGTGACTTTAATACGGTTGGTTACTGCTGCTTCTTGTTTCGTGCACAGGCGAGGGCACCTGTTGAGCATCTAATTGGGCAGTTTGCATCCGAAATGACCAGCTTGCTCGGGAAGTTGGTTGAGGGTTGGACGTCCCTTAATGGCTCTGACAGCGACGCGGTTGCGAGGCAGTTCACTCCATTCGTTGCAGAACGAACACATCAGCCAACTGGTTGCCGTGGTCGGTACGACTACAACAGCTCGCAGGAGCTTCCTGACACACAAGATGAACTAGATGGAGATGCTGCTCTCGACAAGGACGACGACGATGACATGGAGAACGTGCAACATGACAGCGACGATGATGAACATGTCGACGTTCGTGCAGGTGGTAAGAAGGGCAAGGGTGTACTAGATGTCCCCTCACCGGAGAAAGTCAAAGAACAGACAGCTGCGAGAGGCAAGGGGGTGTCGCCCTCAAGAGGGGAAGGGATCCAGAGGATGTTGGGCAGGGCTCTCCTGTCAAGAGACCTAGGACCGATCCCTTAGCTGCTAGGAGGAGGTTTGACTTCTATTTTAGTGTTTTGTTTTGTCTATCCTTTTGAACAGACTGAACCCCGTTTTCCATTTGTTTTTGCTAAGCGTGGCAACGATTTTCGTGTCTGACACTTGGCACCTTTTTTTGCCTCTTTCTTATATGTGCAGCGAGGCGACAGCTGGTGGACGAGCAGTTACAAAGAAACAAGCACCAACGCCACCCCGTGTTTCTGCTCGATTGAACAAGGGTGCCCCTATTGCTGGTGACACGCCTTCCACTAGGTCATCTCCTCGTACATCGACGTCCAACACCGGTGATCCTGTCGTGTTGCCAGATTTGAGGAAGACAGTCAAGAAGTACGTTATCCCTGTTCCTTTTTCATTGCCATATTTCTATATTTTTGCTTTTCAATGCAGCTGTTCAGCTTGCCACATGGGCTACAGCCACCAGTCCCACATTGCAACTGTTGTTTCTCCCATGCTCTATTTTCTTTATACTACATGGCAACTCCTGCTTGTTTTTGCATGGCAACTGCTAACCAGGCAACATGGCAACTCTTATTCCACCTACATGGCAACCACCAGCTTTTCCATCTGTTTGTGCACTCATCCACACCTAGTTTTGAGATGGCAGTCCTGGCACATCACACATTTCTTACATTTTTTAAGATGTGTACCATGGCAACTGATGTTTGTTCTGCATGGCAACTGCTAACTGGGCCACATGGCAACTCTTATTCCACATACATGGCAACTATCAGTTGTTCATCTAACAATGTCCGTGTGTTTTTTTTGTTTTTTTCATGGTGAAGAAGACTACCACACGCGTGACCAAGCAGAACCCCAGAGACCCACTCGAACGCATACACTCAAAGCTGTCGACAGGTGGCAACTCAGACGTTCATGAGGCGCCAGTGCACAAACCTACTATTGCACCATCCACTGTTCCAACTAGCTCTGATGCAAGCGGCCGACCATCTCCGCCGGTTGCAGATGTGCAGGCTACGACAGCAGGCATTCGTACATCTGGGAGTGACGAGTCGGTATCTGCCAGGACTGCTGAAATATTGCCCACTCTGCTGGCAATGAAGGAAGCTGCTGTGAGCCATGCCACCCGATCAGTAAGTGTTGAAGTGGACGGCCCCTAGATCAACCTAAGCAAGGAAGATCCCCGCTCATCTGACACGGATTCCAAGCACGTGGGTGGTGGCACTTCTGCGTCCACGAAAGAAGGGGCTGAGGCGACAATTCATAATGATATGCCATCCACAGGTGAGACTCTTGGCACAACAGCTCCAGCTTCTGGTGCTCCAGAGGTTGCCAAGGTGACTGTTACGTGAGCTGGTCTTCCACCTAGGCGTCGTAGCCCCCGCAAGCAATCTGTAGACATACCCAACGCGCCGGCTGTAGCTAGGAGCAGCAGAGATGACTCTGGTTATGTGCCTGCGTCCACACTGTTCCCACCACCTGCCAGAAGCAATGTTATGGAGAGAACGGAAGACCGGAGTACAACCGACCCAGGTGGCAAGCCGGGCACGACTGACGGAGTTGAACGTGCGGAGCAGACTGCGTCTTTCCCCGCAGTGGATAACCCCAGCTTAAATCTGTGCACTTCTAAGCTCCCAGTCAACATTGGTGTCCCCTACAGCCCAAACAAGAAGATTGTCAAGAGAGCTGCGACTGATGCCGCTGACAGCACGCCCCGCCCTATGAATAAGCCCGATGATTCTGCAGCGGCCGATGCAGAAATGTTTGTTGATCTTTCACCCTTGGATTCTGCCCAGCAAGTAGTTCGCGGTCCGGCCAGTAGGCAGGAGAGGCACCCAATGGCCTTCACCCCACCGAGCTATAGCCTTGGCATCAATCGCAGTCAAGATGAACCAGTGGTGCAAGATCCTTCACCAGTTGCCTTTGCTTTCCCGGCAGGCATGGCCCCAATGATGGCGCATCCAATGGTCGAGGGCAGGAAGGCTGTGAAGATCGCAGAGCCGATTGTGCAAGGTACATTTCTTATGTGTTTATCATTTTCGTGTATACATCTTTTTAGTGTGACTTTTGTCCCAAGCATTTTTTTGGGTTCTCACTTTTGTGATGGCAAATGTTATCTGATGGACATGGCAACTGGATTTGCTTGCACGCTGTCACCTACATTTTTCTGTTGCCCTGCTGCATTTTCCATTCTGCAAGCACATGGCAACTGCAGTTGATACAACATGGCAACTGTAGTTGTTGTCACATGGCAACTACAATGCATTGCACATGGCAACTGGAGTTGCCTGCACATGGCAACTCCCTACTTTCTGTGCCTACATTTCATATTCTGCAACCTTTCTTTCACACTAAATTTGTTTTGTTTTTTGAGGTATGCTAACCCACTTTTTTGATCCCTTGCAGCCACCCCTGAGGAGATTACGCCATCACTTGATGAAGCTTACCGCAGGATTGAGGAGGCAGCATTGCAGAGGAGGTCCTCACAAGGTCAGGGCCAATCAAGTTCCAACGTGCCTGCTGAGTCGGTATCTGAGGATACCATTAGAAGTGCCACCCCTGGTTCTGTGAGGCAGCGTAGGGTAGTTCACGGGCCACCCGCGGATGATTATGAGCCAGAAGTCAAGGCCACAAAGGATCTGAACCAGCTGTACGAAATTGTCAAGCGCTTTGGAAATGCGAGGTCCAATAGCAATCACATGAAGGAGCTGAAAGCGTAATGACCACACCCACATAAACCTCTCATTTGCTTTGCTCTTTTTACTATTCATCCTTTTGCTATTTCTAGATATGCTCCGTTTACGTTTTTATTTCTTTTTTTAATTAGTAGACCTGATTCTTTCATGTTATATCATTTTCATACAGCTCATGTTTGGACAGAACCAAGATTATACAATGTGCTGCGACGTACGTTGACCTGGGTGATCTTGCCGAGTCTGTGAGGCCACTCGGTAAAATGTCGAAGAATGTAGTTGCATGTGGGATTGACTTCATCAACAGGCATATGGATATGTCTCCCGACAAAACAATCATGCAGTACACTGTGACGTGCAAAATATGGGATGGTGACTTCCAGCACAAAATCCTGAGGAAGCATTTTGCTGCGCATGGTGATTTCAAGCTCACAATGAAGAAATGTGTGAGTACTCTTGCCTTTTTTGCACGTTTTTCCTCCCATGTTATTTTTTTGCCAGTAGCTATGCTTCAGATGTGGGCTACACCCTGTTTTGCGACAGCCGTTTCATGTGGCAACAGCTGCCATGTAAAATGACTTCTGATTTTGCTTTCTTAATACAACCTATGTGGCAACTTCAAACTAAAATGTGTGGCAACTTTGTTCATACATGGATGGCAACTTCTTCTAATTACCCACTGTACCTAAACATTATACGTTGGTCTACCTTTCTTGGATCCTTGATGCTTTTATGTCACTCATGTGCCTGTTAGTGTAATCGGTGATATCTTTACATGTCATTTTCCCAACTACATCATTTTCTGTTCTTAATGTGAACTCTGCTTCTTCTTTCCTTCATTTTTTGTTTGTAGGTCTTGTTCCCCATGTTCTAGGAGCTTGCACCACACGACCCACACGACAAGTGTGGTCATCACTACGCGATCTGCCTTGACCTGAAGAACTAACGTTTTGAGGTGCTTGATTCAATGCATTCAGAAGCTGATGCAGACCTTACTACGCATGCTGAATACTTCATCAACAACCTCAAAGAGACATGGAACCGTCACTATGAAAACTCAAAGGTCCTGATCAGACATTTTCCAATTGAGTATGTGGCGACTACGAAGCAAGGAAACCGGCATTTTCCCATCTTTTCTTCATGTGTTCTCCAAACCAATGCTTACCCTCTTTTTGTCACCTCTGACTTGAAGTTTATGATTTTTTTTCTCTATGTTCTTGTGAGTTAACCTGATTCTTTTCTTGTTTAGGCACGACTGCGGCTTTCACACGTTGGAATACCTTGCAAAGTGGGAAGGTCGACGGGTTCCTGTCGTCACAGCTGCAATGGTCGTCGAGCTCCGCAAAATTTACACATGGAACTGGTTGATGAATGAAGATTTCAACACGCGGTCCAATGCACGTGAGTTCATAGAGGAAGCTGTCAAAAAAGCCGCCAAGAAGTACAAGTGATCACGTGGTGCTCCATACCGAAGGCCTACCTTACATTCTGTTGCCGAGGAATGTAAGGTATTACCTTTGTTCTTTCAAAACTATGTCCGTGTACTATGCTATGGCTGCATCTCCGCGTAGCCTAGTATGTAGTGGTGGTGTGTTAGCGCATTTGAGTATTTTCTATAATATATGTGTGGATGTGAACCTATTTTTTAGGTGTGACAGCAGATACGTTTATGTTTTTTAGTATTATTACACGTTTCATCGTTGGTAGTACCAGTTTGGTGTTTTGACTGCGTCTATGATAACATGGCAAATGTAGTTCATCAGACGCGGTTAATGAAAGTTATCGTCGTTCTTCATTTGTCTGTTTGGTTCTTTTTTTTCATTGCTAACTGTATCGGCTGGCATGGTAGTTTGATCACGCAGCCGTAACCTGTGCAGTTGCTGCACGAGACCGTTTCAACTTGTTCCCCATAGTATGCACCACAATACAATATGTGTGACTAAAATGCGCTGACTGAACATGGAAATCTATGCGATGAAGAGTCAGTACAACTAACATGGCATACTAACTACAACTAACATGGCAGATTCAGTACAAATAACATGGCAAATTCAGTAGGAATGACATGGCAGATTCAGTAGAAATGGTATGGCAGATTCATTAGAAATTGCATGGCAGATTCAGTTCAAGTAACATGGCAAATTCAGTACCATACACGTGGCAACCGCAGTTATTCATTCATGGCATTTTGCTTCACATTCTGATGCCCCTGAAGAGTCACTCTCCATTTTTACAAAATTTAGAACATCTAGATTACAAAAAAATGTCACCATGGACCAAGTCACAGTGCTCCAATGTTGCTTACGGATTGCCCGTCCCTTTCTTTGGTTTCTTGTGTTTTGCTTGAATCTCCAGTCCTGATTTGTATCTTATCTCTTTTGGACGCCCTTCTATGATGGAATGGGGCGGGTTCCTAACCTGGGTTTGTGTGCTTGCTGTTCCAGATCCTACCTCCGAGTTTTCAGATGATGGCCCCGTGGATGAAGACACACTTGATGTGCGGGGGAACCTGTGTAAGGCTTCCTCAGCTTTCCTCTTCTTGATCTCATCAAGCTCTCTTTTGAGGGCCTTCCTGTGTTTTTCTGTGACCTTTGCTGTCTCATCACTCTTGCATGCTTCATCAATTAGTTCAGCATAGTTCTTTGTCAACACAACGTGCCTCACGGCTTCCATGGTTGACTCTGGTCTCTCGTCATGCACGGCCAAAACTGCGTTTGATGTTTGCGGCGCCAATGCATTGTCAGCGTCCCAAGTCCATCGCCGCCTTATGAAATGGCGGGGCATTCGTGTCACCGCGTTCATGTCCATTACTTTTAGTATGTGACAGCACACAATCCCGTCCCGTTTGAATTTGCAGCATTGGTAGTAGTATTCGCCTTCGCTTATCGATGCCTTCACAAAGTAGTTCCTTCCCTTGTCCGGGTCTTCAGGTTCTGAATCCGACATGCCCATGATAGAACACACCTTGAACGTATGTTCGTCCGCCTGGAAAGCCGTGTACATGCTGGCACGCTTTATTTCTTCCTGGAATCTGCAAGTTTTGTGTGGTTTTTGTTAAACTCTTGTGTGAAGTTTTTTGTAGCACCTTTTGTTTGTTGTGGCCAATGGAATTACAGTTCGTTCAAACATGGCAACTACAGTTCATCGAACATGGCAACTGCAGTTGAGTAAACATGGCAACTGCAGTTCATTAAACATGGTAACTGCAGTTCACTAAACATGGCAACTACATAACAACTTCATTCGGCATTTGCATTCCATACCATCATGGCCAGTGGAAGTACAATTCATTAAACATGGTAACTGCAGTTGAGTAAACATGGAAACTGTAGTTCATTAAACATGGCAAACTATAGTTCATTAAACATGGCAACTACATATCATGGTTACTCTGTACTCAATGGCTACTTTTAAAAAAAATCACCATTTTCAAATAAGCTTTTCAACTGCATTGCATTCTACATGGCACCTACTACCTCCATGATTGTGCAAACAAGATTGTAACACAACTGACTTACTTGTTAAAATTTTTGTTGGTGTATATCTTGCTCATCTGCCTCTCCATTGATAAAACGTTAGCAATTTTGGCTGCTAGAGCGCGGTGTTTGCTTCTTGCTGTAGCTCGGACCCCAGTATTTTTTGTTGCAAAGCGGTGTACTGCTTGGCAAACTGGAGCAATGAGTTGCCAGGGCTGACGTACCGCTTCAAACCAGCATTGAACCCCTCACTGCGCTGTGTAGTCTGCAGAAACGGGAAGAAGCACTGCATGAAGTAGGCCTGCACCCAGTACATTCGCTTTTCCCACAAGCTAGCAAGCGTCTCGTGGTCTTGGACTTGATATGTTTCAATCATAGCCATCCAGCTCCTTTCAAACTCCTCCACTGTCAAGCTGTGGTCCACGCACAGCTCGAATGCCTTGTGCAGCTCTAGACGGTCAGCAAAGAACGGTCCTAGCGTCTCCTCAGCCTTCTTTATAATGTGCCACCTGCAGTGCCTGTGCACTGCCAACGGAAAGACCTCCTCTATGCCTGCACGCATGCTAAAATCCTGGTCTGTTATTATGTTCATCGGAGCAAGTCCACCCATGCACTCCAAGAAGGTCTTGAACAGCCAAATGTACCCATCCGTGTCTTCGTTCCGAACGAGCCGCATCCGAACTGCAATGACTGATTGTGGTTATTTATTCCTATGAATGGAGCGCATGGCATCTTGTACATATTAGTGAGATATGTCGCGTCGAACGAAATACAGTCTTGGAAATGTTTGTAGGCTCTTCTTGCAGCACCATCCACCCAATACATGTTCCTGACACGGTCCTCATCGTCCAATCTTATCCTGTAGAAGAAATCTGGATCTTCTTTCGCTTTCTCATCGAAGTAGGCTATCTTGGCTTCTATGTCAGCCAACTTGCTTTCTCTACGGTACTTTGCCTTTAGGTTTGTGACGTCCGCTGGTATGTAGGGCATGCTACTCAGAGTCCCATTTTTGCTGTGGATGAGGGAGAGTATCTGGACCATTCTTGATGGACCGACGTTACAATCATGTAGCATCTTTATGAATTTCTTCTCGAGGGGGGTGAATCCCTGTGGGCGGTTAGAAATTTTACCAGGTCAAACTTCTTTATTACCTCGTGGTTATGCTCGTCAAAATATTCATTGACCACCCACTGTGCTCCATCTACGTTCAGCTTACACCGGACAGGGCATTCCGTCTTGACAATGATACCTCTCTTTCGTTCCGGAACGACAGACGCATCACCTTTGCCCTTCTTGTTTCTTCGTGCCTTGTAGCACCTGATCTCACCTCTGCTGTACTCGTTAGTTTTTTTAATTTTCCTATGGTATTCGGTGTTGACCGCAAACCCATGGAACTTTGTATATGTCTGGTAGAATTTCTTTGCATCTTCAAACGAATCAAATCTCTACCCAAGATACGGTGCCTGAGGTACTATGATTTCTGATTGCCCACCATCTTCATCCCCTTGTGCTTCGTCACCGGTTTCATCATTCACTTCAGTATCGGCGGCTGTTTCATCTGCTTGAGTGTTGCTTATGCTGGTCTGCAAAGGTGTGCTTGTCGGCATTGCTGGAACGATTGCCATTTTCGACACTAACTCGGCACTGTTTGTGGCATGAGTGTTGGCTGGCTGGTGGAACGCGTCTTCCATGCACTCAGAGCTCCCCGCAGTAGATGTCCCCGTGCCGCTGTTAATTGTAGTTGAAGGTCCTGCAATAAAAAATCAGGTACGATCGTAAGATTTTGCTTGAACGACATGTTTATCGTAACGGAGTACAACAACTGCATGTGATTTTGCATGACATCAGTCACACAGCAAGCCGTGAATCTGCATATGGCCATGCATGGCAACTGTAATTCTCCAGTAATGGCAGATGCAGTTCAACAACATGGCAACTACTGTTGCCAACACATGGCAACCAACGTCTTTTAGCATCAGAACTTGTAGTATATAGCAATGGCAGCTACAGTCCAACATACATGGCAACTACTGTTGCCAACACAAGGCAACCAGTATATTCTAGCATCAAAACTTGTATTCTATGCCTGAGCTTAGTAGGCAAATGTGAACAATCATGAATGTTGCACCCACTCTTATAGCAATTGGCAAATCCCGAAGACAATATACGACTCTTTTTGCACACGAACACTTCGTAGCATTTTTTGTTTGTTTTTTCCACCACCACCGTTACAAATATACTTTTCCTCACATGCTATTCCCACAAAAGCAAATGCATTACTACTTTCTGATTCACATTATTTTTTTACCTTGTTGTGCCGCATGTGTCGATCTTGTGTGGTCTGTGCTCTATCTACAATAGCTCTTTCCTGCAACTGTGAAGCTTGCCATAAGACGTTTGCCGATGTGGTTCCACCGTAACAACCTGCAATCATGGTAGCATTTGGTCATTGCATGTCAACTGTAGTTTGTTCAACATGGCACATGTAGTGGTCCAATCATGCCACACAGATTTGTTCACACTTTGTCATCCACGGTTGTTTATACATTGCAGTCACATTTGATTATACATGGCAACTGCAGTTGTCTAGGCATGGCAACTGCAGTTGTGCATCTACGGCAACTGCAGTTGTGCAGCCATGGCAACTTCAGCTGTCCAGGCATGGCAACTTCATCTGTCAGATATGTTCCTTTCTCCTACCTCACTGTCCACAACTTCACTTGCATGCACTCACCTGTGTACGACGTTGATGGCAGGTACATGGTTGCCGCCTGATGCCACGTGCTGCATGAAGGTCCTACAATTTTTCCGACATAACTCGTGAGTCTTTTTCCATCATTTCAAGTTTAATTTCATATCCACAACAGTAAGATTCTTTTTCGTATGCATTACCTTGATTTGCCACATTAGCTAGCTGAAGTTGGTTGCCCGTACATTTGTCAGCGTTAGCGCCCTGTGTCGAAACTTGCCATGCTGCCCCCCTGATTGTGTTTTGGTCATACGAACCTGCTAAAAATTAGATTGTAGGACATAAGTAGAATGACATCTTCATTGTCACGAACATGGCAACTGTTTCTTCTTTGTTTGTCATGCATCGTATCGATGCCCGCGTAGTGCTCTAGTAGTGGCAGCAACGGCCCTGAAGAAATGAGTTGATTGTACTCTGCTGCATCCCAAGGTGGCGTTTCCGGCCTTTGAGAAAGCCAAGGATCAGTGCCATGTTCGTGATTCATTCTTCTGCTTTCTTTTCCTGCCACTGTGTTTGTAGTCACTGCATGAACAAGAACGCATCAACAATCCGCAAAAAGCATTCTTGTTGTTTGCACGTAGAAGATAACACGGTAATCTCATAACATTTCTTGCGTAGGCAACCAACACCTCATGGCAAGTAGGACATGCACATCCATTCTCTTTTCTGAATTCTGGATGCCAGCTATCATTTTGAAGCGATGGCAACAAACAACAAAATAGGATGGCAAGCAATAAGATAACATGGTGGCAGTTAACGACAACGATAGGTGGCAACTGATGTTAGACACAAGTGGCAATTATTTTTCCTACCTCCCTATGCCAAATTCCTACTCTCTCTCCCTATTTTTAGTGATTCCTACGCATCCTTCATTACCAACTACTCGCACCAAGCCAACCGAGAATCTTAGCTCAACTCTAGCATAGTTCATGGCAGATCTGGCGTATGTTGGTTGGCAAATGCGAATACATACAAATCCGTGGGGTGTTTTGCCCCGATAGCGTGGATCCAGCCGCCTTCTTAGTTGGCAAATTTGCAATTTCAAATTTCTGGCCATAAGAAGGACGAGAAACAGAAGGAGATCGAAGATTCACCTGTTTTTAGCTGGTCGTCTTGGGACGGCGGGGTTGGGGTGGGGGGGTGGTTAGCGATGGGAAGGTGCTAGGGATCCTCTCTGGTTGCCATGGCAACCAGAGAAGGAAGGCGATGGAGGTAGGGGATCGAGAGGTGGGAGACAATGGCGGCAGGGCGGACTGGGGATCGGAAGGAGGCCGGGACGGCTGGCGTGCTGGGTCGTGCGGGCAGCGCGGTCGTCTGGCCCGGACGTGTGGGCGGTTTTGCCACACACCGGACGTGCGGGCTGTGGCTGCGCGCGCCCGGACGCGGTCGTGCGGGCGGGTTCTTCTTCATGCCACACGAGGCGTGCGGTACAACCACCCGATACACCACACGTGTGGCAGTTATCGGCGTCCTTTTCTGAAACCTGGCGCTTCCGTTTTGGCGCCAACACAGAAAATACAGGTTTTGGGGGCACACAGAAACCTCTGCTAATCCACACAGGAAACACGCAAAAATCTCACCACCACATTAGATCGCTCAGATCAATCAGGAACAAGATCCTTGGCAGAAGCGCATCAGACAAATTCAACCTCAGGTGGAAGAAGGAAATTTGCAATCTGGAGGCCAAGGTGCGTCAAACGGACATCAGGCAGAAGCAACAACCAAGTATCAAGCGAACCTAGGGGCATTTGTTTCCTACATGGCTTCTCCAAACATTGGTCCTGGGAACCATGAGGGCTGTGTTGAATCTCAAGGACCAAAAGTATACTTACTCCTCATGATCTCCTTGATTGCTTCGTATACGATACTATGATAGAGCTTATGAATCAGTTAAGTTCTACTACTAGCCTTATGCCTGGTACATGAAGTAACTAGACATGTCAAAATAGAGCTCTTTATATCAGCCACTGACCTGCTCTTTTTCATTGTGCTGACCTCAGCCTGCAATTTGAAGTAGATAAGTATATCATTCACAAATTGTTCAAAAATAATCCTTCGAACTGGAACAAATTATAGCTCGCCCTGGAGGTGCTTACTAGTGTTTGTGAGCTGCTCAGAGCTGCAAGGATCATCTTGCAATTGCAAGTCATTGCTGAAGAAAGTAAAGTCACTTTTGTGGAGCCTTTTTGTGTGTGACTAGGCCTGTAGCAGTAATGAACATTGAGTATTGTTCAGTATTTACATATTCATTACACAATACAACTTGCAGAATTCCTGGTGACTATGATAAATATCATAATACTCTTATATGTTCATGTACATGTTTAGCCCATATATTGTCAGGATTTCACTTATTTTCGGTGTTAGCATGTATAGATAACTTAAATGACTGGATGGAATGCTATAGACAAGTCATTCAGCTCATTCACATTATACTCCATCAAAAGACAAGTCGTAAAACACTGATAGTCCAGAAGTTCTATGAGATCTATAGCAAGATTGTGATTTCTAGTATCTATACTGCTAAACAAGCAATATGAACCAAGCTGCAGCAAGGCTTATTTTGCATCAGGCACGATTGCAGTCGATCTTTGCAGCTATGTCCATGTCGACATTGTTGATTACCAACCATTCCCGCCACGGTGATGGCGCATCTTGCCTCCCTCCGTCAGGTACATGACTGCCGTGTCACTCAGCACCATCAAAACATTACTCACAAGCAGGTCTGCCAATCTCACTGCAAGCCATTAAGTCTCTATTCCTCATGTTTGAGCTTAGGCCGGTATCTTCTGGCCTCGTCATGTCTGCAAAAATCACCACCATCAGCTAATTAAAGTTCAGTTGATTCAACCAATACACGACATCAATTTTGTGCGAGCCATTCCCATTTCCGGCAGGGTGAGCTATGGTACCGAGCATGGCGTGGACCGGGGCCATGAATACGGCGAGCCGCTGGATGGCGCCTCGGCCTCCGCCCTGCCGCCGCCGTCGCGGTCTTCAAGGACGGCACGGCCACCAACCGCCTCCTCTTGGCCGTCGACACGGCATCCCCCGCCCCCACCTCCACTGTCCCCGTATCCACTATCCCCGCCGAGATCCACCATCCTCGCCCCCATCGCAGGCAACTCCAGGACCCGGCATTGTGGTCATCCGGGATGGGGGCGGCACCACCGCGGCAGTGCGACGGGCCGTAGCTGGTACGTACACAGGATCCACCGGAGAGAGCCCCCGCCCCCGCCGCCGCCGCAGCAGCATCACCGGAAAACCGCCGGGGAGAGAGATAAGTCGACGACGAGATGCGGTGGGAGAGTGGAGGGGATGGGGTGTGATAGACCCCGAGCGGAGTGTTCGCTGGGTTGAACTTCTGCGCGAACGAGACAGCTCGGCAAACGTGGCGACCAAAATGCAACAAGATTCGCGCATCCCAATCGGCCGGCCAGAAGGGCGTTTGCTGGATATCATTTCCGTTTTTGACCTACCTTTGCACTATGTTGCTCGAGTAGCTCGGCATCTCTTGCAGATCCGCAAAACCGCATTTTATGATTTTTGAGCTAAAAAAAGTCTATTCTAGACCGTGCAAAACAGTTGATACCGGATTTTTCTTCAACTCCCCTAAAAAATCATCATACCTCAGATTCTTAGTTTTTGCTCTTTTCTTGATTTTGTCTATCGCACGAAAACAGTTGGTGGGAGTGAAACTTCGGCACGACCGTTCCTGCGGCATTGAACGGCCACGACACTGCAGCATCGAAGCTCTAGTGGAAGGAGGCACATGAAGAGGCACATGAGCAGGAGGCCCAATAACCCGAAACACTCAGTCAGACAAACGCGCGCGCAGAAGAAAGGAAGAATGTGACGCTCGGGGGCACTGAGATTGATGCAGAATCAGACGGCCACAAAATTCAACCTGAAGCGAAATAAAAAACAGACTACCAAAAAATAGGAAAGTGATCCATTTTGCTCAATTGATATAGAAAACATGCAAACACTCATGTATGAAGCAACTGCACACCGTGCCGCAGTCTGCGCTAACTTCACTTCTCTTTTATTTAATATAAAATGATATTGGTTGTGTACAGCCCCATGGTGGATTACAAATGTATATGAGCAGTTTTCAAACGACGATTGGTTAAAACCAAATTTTGGATAAACCAAATCACTTTTCTTTCTTCCTCACGAAGAAAGAAAGGGTGATCCTGCCAGCCGCCAAGTCCTTCCGTCATCGACCTATGGTGGGTTCCCTCCGCCGACGGCCTAGGTCGTCGATGGTGAGGGGGGCTGTTGTTGGGAATCGTAGCATAATTTAAAATTTTCCTACGTTCACCAAGATGCATCTATGGAGTCTACTAGCAACGAGGGGAAAGGAGTGCATCTACATACCCTTGTAGATCGCGAGCGGAAGCGTTCCAATGAACGTGGATGACGGAGTCGTACTCGCCGTGATCCAAATCACCGATGACCGAGTGCCGAACGGACGGCACCTCCGCGTTCAACACACGTACGGTGCAGCGACGTCTCCTCCTTCTTGATCCAGCAAGGGGGAAGGAGAGGTTGATGGAGATCCAACAGCACGACGGCGTGGTGGTGGATGTAGCGGGTCTCCGGCAGGGCTTCGCCGAGCTTCTGCGAGACGGAGAGAGGTGTTGCAGGGGAGGAGGGAGGCGCCCAAGGCTGTAGGTTGCTGCCCTCCCCCTCCATTTATATAGGCCCCTGGGGGTGCGCCAGCCCTGGGAGATGGGATCTCCAAGGGGGGGCGGCGGCCAAGGGGGGAAGGGGTTGCCTTGCCCCCAAGGCAAGGGGGAAGCTCCCCCCTAGGGTTCCCAACCCTAGGCGCATGGGGGAGGCCCAAGGGGGGCGCCCCAGCCCACTAAGGGCTGGTTCCCTTCCACTTTCAGCCCACGGGGCCCTCCGGGATAGGTGGCCCCACCCGGTGGACCCCCGGGACCCTTCCGGTGGTCCCGGTACAATACCGGTAACCCCCGAAACTTTCCCGGTGGCCGAAACTGGACTTCCTATATATAATTCTTCACCTCCGGACCATTCTGGAACCTCTCGCGACGTCCGGGATCTCATCCGGGACTCCAAACAACTTTCGGGTTTCCGCATACATATATCTCTACAACCCTAGCGTCACCGGACCTTAAGTGTGTAGACCCTACGGGTTCGGGAGACATGCAGACATGACCGAGACGCCTCTCCGGTCAATAACCAACAGCGGGATCTGGATACCCATGTTGGCTCCCACATGCTCCACGATGATCTCATCGGATGAACCACGGTGTCGAGGATTCAATCAATCCGTATGCAATTCCCTTTGTCAATCGGTATGTTACTTGCCCGAGATTCGATCGTCGGTATCCCAATACCTTGTTCAATCTCGTTACCGGCAAGTCTCTTTACTCGTACCGCAATGCATGATCCTGTGACTAACGCCTTAGTCACATTGAGCTCATTATGATGATGCATTACCGAGTGGGCCCAGAGATACCTCTCCGTCACACGGAGTGACAAATCCCAGTCTCGATCCGTGCCAACCCAACAGACACTTTCGGAGATACCCGTAATGCACCTTTATAGTCACCCAGTTACGTTGTGACGTTTGGCACACCCAAAGCACTCCTACGGTATCCGGGAGTTGCACGATCTCATGGTCTAAGGAAAAGATACTTGACATTGGAAAAGCTCTAGCAAACGAAACTACACGATCTTTTATGCTATGCTTAGGATTGGGTCTTTTCCATCACATCATTCTCCTAATGATGTGATCCCGTTATCAATGACATCCAATGTCCATAGTCAGGAAACCATGACTATCTGTTGATCAACGAGCTAGTCAACTAGAGGCTTACTAGGGACACTTTGGGGTCTATGTATTCACACATGTATTACGATTTCCGGACAATACAATTATAGCATGAACAATAGACAATTACCATGAACAAAGAAATATAATAATAACCATTTATTATTGCCTCTAGGGCATATTTCCAACAGTCTCCCACTTGCACTAGAGTCAATAATCTAGTTACATTGTGATGAATCGAACACCCATTGCGTCCTGGTGTTGATCATGTTTTGCCCTAGGGAGAGGTTTAGTCAACGGATCTGCTACATTCAGGTCCGTATGTACTTTACAAATATCTATGTCTCCATTTTGAACACTTTCACGAATGGAGTTGAAGCGACGCTTGATATGCCTGGTCTTCCTGTGAAACCTGGGCTCCTTCGCAAGGGCAATAGCTCCGGTGTTGTCACAGAAGAGAGTCATCGGGCCCGACGCATTGGGAATCACCCCTAGGTCGGTAATGAACTCCTTCATCCAGACTGCTTCCTGTGCTGCCTCTGAGGCTGCCATGTATTCCGCTTCACATGTAGATCCCGCCACGACGCTTTGCTTGCAACTGCACCAGCTTACTACTCCTCCATTCAAAATATACACGTATCCGGTCTGTGACTTCGAGTCATCCAGATCTGTGTCGAAGCTAGCGTCGACGTAACCCTTTACGACGAGCTCTTCGTCACCTCCATAAACGAGAAACATATCCTTAGTCCTCTTCAGGTACTTCAGGATATTCTTGACCGCTGTCCAGTGTTCCTTGCCGGGATTACTTTGGTACCTTCCTACCAAACTTACGGCAAGGTTTATATCAGGTCTGGAACACAGCATGGCATACATAATAGACCCTATGGCCGAGGCATAGGGGATGGCACTCATCTCTTCTATATCTTCTGCCGTGGTCGGGCATTGAGCCGTGCTCAATTGCACACCTTGCAATACAGGCAAGAATCCCTTCTTGGACTGATCCATACTGAACTTCTTCAATATCTTGTCAAGGTATGTACTCTGTGAAAGACCAATGAGGCGTCTTGATCTATCTCTATAGATCTTGATGCCTAATATATAAGCAGCTTCTCCAAGGTCCTTCATTGAAAAACACTTATTCAAATAGGCCTTTATACTTTCCAAGAATTCTATATCATTTCCCATCAATAGTATGTCATCCACATATAATATGAGAAATGCTACAGAGCTCCCACTCACTTTCTTGTAAACACAGGCTTCTCCATAAGTCTGTGTAAACCCAAACGCTTTGATCATCTCATCAAAGCGAATGTTCCAACTCCGAGATGCTTGCACCAGCCCATAGATTGAGTGCTGGAGCTTGCACACTTTGTTAGCATTCTTAGGATCGACAAAACCTTTCGGCTGCATCATATACAACTCTTCCTTAAGGAAGCCGTTAAGGAATGCCGTTTTGACGTCCATCTGCCATATCTCATAATCATAGTATGCGGCAATTGCTAACATGATTCGGACGGACTTCAGCTTCGCTACGGGTGAGAAAGTCTCTTCGTAGTCAACCCCTTGAACTTGTCGATAACCCTTAGCGACAAGTCGAGCTTTGTAGATGGTCACATTACCATCTGCGTCCGTCTTCTTCTTAAAGATCATTTGTTTTCTATGGCTCGCCGCTCATCGGGCAAGTCAGTCAAAGTCCATACTTTGTTTTCATACATGGATTCTATCTCGGATTTCACGGCTTCTAGCCATTTGTCGGAATCCGGGCCCGCCATCACTTCTTCATAGTTCGAAGGTTCACTGTTGTCTAACAACATAATTTCCAGGACAGGGTTGCCGTACCACTCTGGTGCGGAACGTGTCCTTGTGGACCTACGAAGTTCAGTAACTTGATCCGAAGCTTCATGATCATCATCATTAACTTCCTCCCCAGTCGGTGTAGGCACCACAGGAACATTTTCCCGCGCTGCGCTACTTTCCGGTTCGGAAGGGGTGACTATCACCTCATCAAGTTCCACTTTCCTCCCACTCAATTCTTTCGAGAGAAACTCCTTCTCCAGAAAGGACCCGTTCTTGGCAACGAAGATCTTGCCTTCGGATCTGAGGTAGAAGGTATACCCAATAGTTTCCTTAGGGTATCCTATGAAGACGCATTTTTCCGACTTGGGTTCGAGCTTTTCAGGTTGAAGTTTCTTGACATAAGCATCGCATCCCAAACTTTTAGAAACGACAGCTTAGGTTTCTTCCCAAGCCATAATTCATACGGTGTCGTCTCAACGGATTTCGACGGAGCCCTATTTAAAGTGAATGCGGCAGTCTCTAAAGCATAACCCCAAAATGAGAGCGGTAAATCGGTAAGAGACATCATAGATAGCACCATATCCAATAGAGTGCGATTACGACGTTCGGACACACCATTTCTCTGAGGTGTTCCAGGCGGCGTGAGTTGTGAAACTATTCCACATTTCCTTAAGTGTGCACCAAACTCGTGACTTAAATATTCTCCACCACGATCTGATCATAGGAATTTTATTCTCCTGTCACGTTGATTCTCAACTTCACTCTGAAATTCCTTGAACTTTTCAAAGGTTTCAGACTTGTGTTTCATTAGGTAGACATACCCATATCTAGTTAAATCATCAGTGAGAGTGAGAACATAACGATATCCTCCGCGAGCCTCAACACTCATTGGGCCACACACATCGGTATGTATGATTTCCAATAAGTTGGTTGCTCGCTCCATTGTTCCGGAGAACGGAGTCTTGGTCATCTTACCCATGAGGCATGGTTCGCACGTGTCAAATGATTCGTAATCAAGAGACTCCAAAAGTCCATTTGCATGGAGCTTCTTCATGCGCTTGACACCAATGTGACCAAGGCGGCAGTGCCACAAGTATGTGGGACTATCGTTATCAACTTTACATCTTTTGGTATTCACACTATGAACATGTGTAACATCACGTTCGAGATTCATCAAAAATAAACCATTGACTAGCGGGGCATGACCATAAAACATATCTCTCAAATAAATAGAACAACCATTATTCTCGGATTTAAATGAGTAGCCATCTCGAATTAAACGAGATCCAGACACAATGTTCATGCTCAAAGCTGGCACTAAATAACAATTATTGAGGTTTAAAACCAATCCCGTGGGTAGGTGCAGAGGTAGCGTGCCGACGGCGATCACATCGACCTTGGAACCATTCCCGACGCGCATCGTCACCTCGTCCTTTGCCAGTCTCCGTTTATTCCGTAGTTCCTGTTTTGAGTTACAAATATGAGCAACCGCACCGGTATCAAATACCCAGGAGCTACTACGAGTACTGGTAAGGTACACATCAATTACATGTATATCACATATACCTTTGGTGTTGCCGGCCTTCTTCTTGTCCGCTAAGTATTTGGGGCAGTTCCGCTTCCAGTGACCACTTCCCTTGCAATAAAAGCACTCAGTCTCGGGCTTGGGTCCATTCTTTGACTTCTTCCCGGTAACTGGTTTACCGGGCGCGGCAACTCCCTTGCCGTCCTTCTTGAAGTTCTTCTTACCCTTGCCCTTCTTGAACTTAGTGGTTTTATTCACCATCAACACTTGATGTTCTTTTCTGATCTCTACCTCAGCTGATTTCAGCATTGAATATACCTCAGGAATGGTCTTTTCCATCCCCTGCATATTGAAGTTCATCACAAAGCTCTTGTAGCTTGGTGGAAGCGACTGGAGGATTCTGTCAATGACCGCGTCATCCAGGAGATTGACTCCCAGCTGAGACAAGCGGTTATGCAACCCAGACATTCTGAGTATGTGCTCACTAACAGAACTGTTCTCCTCCATTTTACAACTGAAGAACTTGTCGGAGACATCATATCTCTCGACCCGGGCATGAGCTTGAAAAACCAGTTTCAGCTCCTCGAACATCTCATATGCTCCATGTTTCTCAAAACGCTTTTGGAGACCCGGCTCTAAGCTGTAAAGCATGCCGCACTGAAAGAGGGAGTAATCATCAGCACGTGATTGCCAAGCGTTCATAACGTCTTGGTTCTGTGGGATTGGTGCATCACCTAGCGGTGCTTCTAAGACATAATCTTTCTTGGCTACTATAAGGATGAGCCTCAGGTTCCGGACCCAGTCCGTATATTTGCTGCCATCATCTTTCAGCTTGGTTTTCTCTAGGAACGCGTTGAAATTGAAGACAACGTTGGCCATTTGATCTACAAGACATAGTGTAAAGATTTTAGACTAAGTTCATGATAATTGAGTTCATCTAATCAAATTATTTAATGAACTCCCACTCAGATAGACATCCCTCTAGTCATCTAAGTGAAACATGATCCGAGTTTAACTAGGCCGTGTCCGATCATCACGTGAGACGGACTAGTCAAGATTGGTGAACATCTTCATGTTGATCGTATCTTCTATACGACTCATGCTCGACCTTTCGGTCCTCCGTGTTCCGAGGCCATGTCTGTACATGCTAGGCTCGTCAAGTCAACCTAAGTGTATTGCGTGTGTTCCGAGGCCATGTCTGTACATGCTAGGCTCGTCAACACCCGTTGTATTCGAATGTTAGAATCTATCACACCCGATCATCACGTGGTGCTTCGAAACAACGAACCTTCACAACGGTGCACAGTTAGGGTGAACACTTTCTTGAAATTATTATAAGGGATCATCCTACTTGCTACCGTCGTTCTAAGCAAATAAGATGCAAAAACATGATAAACATCACATGCAATCAAATAGTGACATGATATGGCCAATATCATTATGCTCCTTTGATCTCCATCTTCGGGGCACCATGATCATCTTCGTCACCGGCATGACACCATGATCTCCATCATTGTGTCTTCATGAAGTCGTCACGCCAACGATTACTTCTACTTCTATGGCTAACGCGTTTAGCAATAAAGTAAAGTAATTTACATGGCGTTATTCAATGACACGCAGGTCATACAAAATAATAAAGACAACTCCTATGGCTCCTGCCGGTTGTCATACTCATCGACATGCAAGTCGTGATTCCTATTACAAGAATACGATCAATCTCATACATCACATATATCATTCATCACATCTTCTGGCCATATCACATCACATAGCACTTGCTTCAAAAACAAGTTAGACGTCCTCTAATTGTTGTTGCAAGTTTTTACGTGGTTTGTAGGTTTCTAGCAAGAACGTTTCTTACCTACGTATGACCACAATGTGATTTGCCAATTTCTATTTACCCTTCATAAGGACCCTTTTCATCGAATCCGTTCCGACTAAAGTAGGAGAGACAGACACCCGCTAGCCACCTTATGCATCTAGTGCATGTCAGTCGGTGGAACCTGTCTCACGTAAGTGTACGTGTAAGGTCGGTCCGGGCCGCTTCATCCTACAATGCCGCCGAAACAAGAAAAGACTAGTAGCGGCAAGAAGAATTGGCAAACTCAACGCCCACAACTTCTTTGTGTTCTACTCGTGCATAGTAACTACGCATAGACCTGGCTCATGATGCCACTGTTGGGAATCGTAGCATAATTTAAAATTTTCCTAAGTTCACCAAGATGCATCTATGGAGTCTACTAGCAACGAGGGGAAAGGAGTGCATCTACATACGCTTGTAGATCGCGAGCGGAAGCGTTCCAATGAACGTGGATGACGGAGTCGTACTCGCCGTGATCCAAATCACCGATGACCGAGTGCCGAACGGACGGCACCTCCGCGTTCAACACACGTACGGTGCAGCGACGTCTCCTCCTTCTTGATCCAGCAAGGGGGAAGGAGAGGTTGATGGAGATCCAACAGCACGACGGCGTGGTGGTGGATGTAGCGGGTCTCCGGCAGGGCTTCGCCGAGCTTCTGCGAGACGGAGAGAGGTGTTGCAGGGGAGGAGGGAGGCGCCCAACGCTGTAGGTTGCTGCCCTCCCTCCCCCCTTTATATAGGCCCCTGGGGGGGGTGCGCCAGCCCTGGGAGATGGGATCTCCAAGGGGGGGGGGGGGGGGCGGCGGCCAAGGGGGGAAGGGGTTGCCTTGCCCCCCAAGGCAAGGGGGAAGCTCCCCCCTAGGGTTCCCAACCCTAGGCGCATGGGGGGAGGCCCAAGGGGGCGCCCCAGCCCACTAAGGGCTGGTTCCCTTCCACTTTCAGCCCACGGGGCCCTCCGGGATAGGTGGCCCCACCCGGTGGACCCCCGGGACCCTTCCGGTGGTCCCGGTACAATACCGGTAACCCCCGAAACTTTCCCGGTGGCCGAAACTGGACTTCCTATATATAATTCTTCACCTCCGGGCCATTCCGGAACCTCTCGCGACGTCTGGGATCTCATCCGGGACTCCGAACAACTTTCAGGTTTCCGCATACATATATCTCTACAACCCTAGCGTCACCGGACCTTAAGTGTGTAGACCCTACGGGTTCGGGAGACATGCAGACATGACCGAGACGCCTCTCCGGTCAATAACCAACAGCGGGATCTGGATACCCATGTTGGCTCCCACATGCTCCACGATGATCTCATCGGATGAACCACGGTGTCGAGGATTCAATCAATCCGTATGCAATTCCCTTTGTCAATCGGTATGTTACTTGCCCGAGATTCGATCGTCGGTATCCCAATACCTTGTTCAATCTCGTTACCGGCAAGTCTCTTTACTCGTACCGCGATGCATGATCCCGTGACTAACGCCTTAGTCACATTGAGCTCATTATGATGATGCATTACCGAGTGGGCCCAGAGATACCTCTCCGTCACACGGAGTGACAAATCCCAGCCTCGATCCGTGGCAACCCAACAGACACTTTCGGAGATACCCGTAATGCACCTTTATAGTCACCCAGTTACGTTGTGACGTTTGGCACACCCAAAGCACTCCTACGGTATCCGGGAGTTGCACGATCTCATGGTCTAAGGAAAAGATACTTGACATTGGAAAAGCTCTAGCAAACGAAACTACACGATCTTTTATGCTATGCTTAGGATTGGGTCTTGTCCATCACATCATTCTCCTAGTGATGTGATCCCGTTATCAATGACATCCAATGTCCATATTCAGGAAACCATGACTATCTGTTGATCAACGAGCTAGTTAACTAGAGGCTTACTAGGGACACTTTGGGGTCTATGTATTCACACATGTATTACGATTTCCGGACAATACAATTATAGCATGAAAAATAGACAATTACCATGAACAAAGAAATATAATAATAACCATTTATTATTGCCTCTAGGGCATATTTCCAACAGCTGTCGGATTCACACGCGTGGATCGTGTAGCATTAGGTTTTAGGCCCTGGTAGCTTAGGTTTTTGGGTCTTTCGTCGTCCCGGCTTCGAGCAGCGGTGATGGAGGCGTTGAATAAAGAAGCTTTTGATCCTTTCTTGACGAGGCGATCGGTCCTATGATTGGAGATGGGTTTGGAAACCCGACTATTCATGCAAGGATGGCATGGCGACGACAACATCTTCGTGGTGAACTTGTGTCCTTGGACTCCGCTGTCCTGACAACGTTTGCTCCAGCACATACACAGAGCTTGGGAGGTAGTCCAGAAGCAGATGCAGATTATGGTATGCAACAGTGGCATCGGGAAGACGGTGGATCGTGTGTTGGGTTTGTGGCTCCTGGATGGCAGGTATGGTTTTCTTCTCCGACATCTTAGTCCTTTCTGGCCATCCATTCTCTATGCCCTGCCAACAAAGAACACCTACTTGACGTTAAATACATACAACGGTGAGAGCGGCCGTCAGGACGGGAACGTGCAAAGAAGATAGGATGGCCGAACCTCGGTGAGCCAGAGAACAGACGTGCGCCAGCCGACGAAGTGGATGGCTCCACCTGGATAAAGTAGATGTCGGCGACCACAACCTCCTCCTTGGCCTTTCCCCGATGAAACGGGAAACAACCATTAACCACCCTAACTTCCCATGTCGTAAATATGCCCTAGAGGCAATCATATTGTATTATTATATTTCCATATTCATAATTAAGTGTTTATATTTCATGCTATAACTGCTACGATCCTGGAATATGCGATTTGGTGGAAAATTCATATGCACGTGTGAAGTGATAAATAGATAAACAAAAGATTCCTAGTCTTGTCCCTGGGACTGGCTCAAGTGTTGTTGGTGATCATGTTTTTGGATCTTAGGATATCGTTAAGTGTAAGGATGAACCTAAAACAACATTGAGATTATGACGTTGGAAGAATGATCATATTGAATCGACCCAAACTTGTTTGTTATGGATTGAGATAATATCGTCTACATTCAATTATAATAACACGAAGTGTTAACGTATGTTTTTACTCATTAGACCATGAGAGTATCGTGGTCACTTCTTACCATACGGTGGGCATTGGGTTGCTCAAATGTCACCTGTAGCACGGTGATCATAACAACAACTTACAGGTTCATCGAAAAGTTTAACAAGTGGCCAGATAGCTCAAGAGTGGGATTTGCTCCTCCGATGATGGAGAGATATTCTTAGGGGCCTCTCGGTTTGACGGCATCCATCATCGTCTAGCCAGACATAGGTGACTACGTCACGGGGATGTTAAAACACAATAACGAGAAACAAGAATAAAACTAGTAACGAGGATTTCGGTATAGTGAGCATGGCGATGACTCAAGAGGATACCGTTGCATCCCGGGTTTTGTAAAGTATCGCGAAACAAAGAGAACATCACATGATAACCAAAGGTTCACTCGAATATCAGTCATGTGTGATACGTCTCCGTCGTATATACTTTTCCTAACACTTTTGCTCTTGTTTTTGACTCTAATTTGCATGATTTGAATGGAACTAAGCCGGACTGACGTTGTTTTCAGCAGAACTACCATGGTGTTGTTTTTGTGTAGAAAACATTTCTCGGAATTGGACGAAACTTTTTGGAGATTTTTATGGCATAAAAAAATATTGGAGCAAAGACCCACTGGAGGGGGCCACCTACTACCCACGAGGCACAAGGGCGCACCCATCCCCCCAGGGCGCGTCCTGGTGGCTCATGGGGCCCATGGGGCTCCGTTGACCCTAATATGGATACTATAAATTCCTATTTCCCAAAAAAATAGGAGAGAAAGTTTCATCATGTTTTACGATACGGAGCCACCGCCACCCCCTGTTCTTCATCGGGAGGGTAGATCTGGAGTCCATTTTGGGCTCTAGACAGGGGGATTCGTCGTCGTTGTCATCATCAACCATCCTCCATCACCAATTTCATGATGCTCACCATCAGGAGTCAGTAATTCTTTCATAGGCTTACTGGACGGTGATGGGTTGGATGAGATTTATCGTGTAATTGAGTTAGTTTTGTTAGGGCTTGATCCCTAGTATCCACCATGTTCTGAGATTGATGTTGCTATGACTTTGTTGTGCTTAATGCTTGTCACTAGGGCCCGAGTGCCATGATTTCATATCTGAACTGTTTATGTTTTCACCAATATATTTGTGTTCTTGATCCTATCTTGAAAGTTATATGCACCTATTGCGTGTTATGATCCGCATACCCCAAGGTGACAATAATTGGGATTTTTTTTGGTGATTACCGTAATTTGAGGAGTCCATGTATTCAATATGTGTTAATGCTTTGTTCCAGTTCTCTATTAAAAGGAGGCCTTAATATCCCTTAGTTTCCTTATAGACCCCGCTGCCACGGGAGGGTAGGACAAAATATGTCATGCAAGTTCTTATCATAAGCACGTATGACTATTTACGGAATACATGCCTACATTACATTGATGAATTGGAGCTAGTTCTATGTCGCCCTAGGTTATAACTGTTACATGATGAATGCTATCCAACATAATTATCCATCTGAAGGGGAACGAAGTATGAAAATCAAAAAAATCCTACGGAACACCCAAGATCCGATCTAGGAGATGCATAGCTACGAGAGGGGAGTGTGTCTACATACCCTTGTAGACCGAAATGCGTTAGCATCGTAACGCGGTTGATGTAGTCGTACTCTTCACGACCCAATCGCGACCCAATCCGATCTAATGCCGAATGGACGACACCTCCAAGATTAGCGCACGTTCAGCTTGATGGCGTCCTCTCCTTCTTGATCCAGCAAATGAGGGAGAGGAGGTAGATGAGATCGAAACCAACACGACGGCGTGGTGGTGGTGGTAGTGGTAGTGGAACTTCGGCAGGGCTTCGCCAAGCGCTGACGAAACGTGAAGGAGGAGAAAGGAGAGGGAGACGGGGCAAGCGCGGAAGGCCTGGCTGGCCCCTGCGCCTCCACACTATATATATAGGGGTGAGGGAGGGGGGTGGAAGCCCTAGCCCCCTTCCCAAGGCAGGGGGCGGCGGCCAAGGGTGGAGGACTGCCCTCCAAGCCAAGTGGAGGCCCTCCCCCTTAGGGTTTCCCGTCCCCCAGGCGCATGGGCCTTGTAGGGGCTGGTGCACCTGGCCCATTAAGGCCAAGGCACCCCCTATAGCCCATGGTACTGTATGGGACGTGGTGGAACCCTTCGAGGACTTCCGAAACCCTCCGGAACCTTCTGGTGGCTTCCTGGTACAATATCGAAAAACCAGACTTTTTCTTGAAACTCCGACAACAACTCTCATATATAAATCTTTACCTCCAAACCATTCTGGAGCTCCTCGTGATGTCCCGTATCCCATTCGGGACTCCTAAAAACCTTAAATTTTTCCACTATTAATATATCAATACTACCCTAGCGCTACCGAACGCTAAGTGTGCGACCCTACGGGTTCAGAACATGCAGACATGACCGAGACTCCTCTCCGGTCAATAACCAATAGCAGGACCTGGATGTCCATATTGGTTCCTACATATTCAACGAAGATCTTTATCGGTTGAACCACGATGTCAAGGATCCAGTCAATCCCGTATGCAATTCCCTTTGTCTAGCGATATGTTACTTGTCCAAGATTCGACCATCGATATCCCCATACCTAGTTCAATCTCGTTACCGACAAGTCTCTTTACTCGTCCCGTAATACAAGATCCCATGACTAAACTCATTAGCCACATGAAGCTTCTTATGATGTTGTATTACCGAGAGGGCCCAGAGATATCTCTCCATCACATGGAGCAACAAATCCCAGACTCGATCCATGCAACCCAACACACACCTTTGGAGATACCTGTAGAGCACCTTTATAATCACCCAGTTACGAAGTGATATTAGATAGCACACAACGCATTCCTCCGGTATTCGGGAGTGGCATGATCTCATGGTCTAAGGAACTGATACATGACATGATGAAAGCTATAGCAATTAGCAAAACGATCTGATGCTAAGCTTACGGTTGGGTTTGTCCATCACATCTTTCTCCTAATGATGTGATCCCGTTATCAAAGGACAACTCATGTCCATGGTTAGGAATCCATAACCATCTTTGATTAACGAGCTGGTCTAGTAGAGGCTTACTAGGGACACGGTGTAGTTTATGTATTCAGACATGTATTTAAGTTTCCGGTCAATACAATTCTAGCACGAATAATAAACATTTATCATGAACGGGAAATATGATAATAACCAATTTATTATTGCCTCTAGGGCATATTTCCAACAGTCTCCACTTGCACTAGAGTCAATAATCTAGTTCACATCGCCATGTGATTAACACCCAATGAGTTTTGGGGTTTGATCATGTTTTGCTTGTGAGAGAGGTTTTAGTCAAAGGGTCCACAACATTCAGATCTGTGTGTACTTTGAAAATCTCCATGTCATACTGTAGATGCTACTACCATGCTCCACTTGGAGTTATTCCAAATGACTGCTCCACTATACGTATCCGGTTTACGACTTAGAGTCGTCCAGATCGGTGTTAAAGCTTGCATCGACGTAACCCTTTACGACGAACTCTTTATCACCTCCATAACCAAGAAACATTTCCTTAGTCCTCTTTAGGTACTCAAGGATATTTTTTACCACTGTCCAGTGATCCACTCCTGGATTACTTTGGTACCTCCCTACAAGACTTATGGCAAGGCACACATCAGGTCTGGTACACAACATGGCATACATTATAGATCCTATGGCTGAGGCATAGGGGATGACCTCCATCCTTTCTCTTTCTTCTGCCGTGGTCGGGCTTTGAGTCTGACTCGACTTCACACCTTACAATACAGGAAAGGACTCCTTCTTTGACTGGTCCATTTTGAACTCCTTCAAATCTTTGACTGGTCCATACTTTGTTCTCATACATGGATCCTATGTCGAATTTTATGGCCTCAAGCCATTTGTCGGAATACATGCTCATCATTACTTCTTCATAGTTCGTAGACTCGCCGTTGTCTAACAACATGACTTCCAGGATGGGATTACCGTACCACTTCGTTGTGGAACGTGTCCCGGTCGACCTACGTAGTTTGGTAGTAACTTGATCTAAAGTTTCATGATCATTATCATTAGCTTCCTCTCTGGTTGGTGTAGGCATCATGGGAACTGCTTTCTGTGATGTGCTACTCTCCAATTCGAGAGAAGGTACAATTACCTCATCAAGTTCTACTTTCCTCCCACTTACTTCTTTCGAGAGAAACTCCTTCTCTAGATCTTGCCCTCGGATCTGTGATAGAAGGTATATCCAATGGTCTCTTTAGGGTATCGTATGAAGACACATTTCTCCGCTTTGGGTTCGAGCTTATCAAGCTGAAGCCTCTTGACATAAACGTCGCATCCCCAAACTTTAAGAAACAACAACTTATGTTTCTTGCCAAACCATAGTTCATACGGTGTCGTCTCAACGGATTTAGACGTTGCCCTATTTAAAGTGAAGGTGGATGTCTCTAATGCATAACCCCAAAATGATAGTGGCAAATCGGTAAGAGACATCATAGAACGCACCATATCCAATAAAGTACGGTTACGACGTTCGGACACACCATTACGCTGTGGTGTTCTGGGTGGCGTGAGTTGTGAAACAATTCCACATTGTCTTAAATGATTGCCAAACTCGTAACTCAAATATTCACTTCCACAATCAGATCGTAGAACCTTTATTTTCTTGTTACGACGATTCTCCACTTTATTCTGAAATTCCTTGAACTTTTCAAATGTTTCATACTTGTGTTTCATTAAGTAAATATACCCATATCTACTCAAATCATCCATGAAGGTAAGAAAATAACGATATCCACCACGCGCTTCAACACTCATCGGACCGCATACATCGATATATATTATTTCCAATAAGTCACTTGCCCGCTCCATTGTTCTGGAAAATGAGGTTTTAGTAATCTTGCCCATGAGTCATGGTTCACGTGTATCAAATGATTCATAATCAAGTGATTCCAAAATTCCATCAACATGGAGTTTCTTCATGTGTTATACACCAATATAACCTAAGCGGTAGTGCCACAAGTATGTGGTACTATCATCATTGACTTTGCATCTTTTGGCATCAATATTATGAATATTTGTATCACTATGATCGAGATTCAACAAGAATAAACCATTCACAAATGGTGCATGACCATAAAAGATATTATCCATATAAATAAAACACCCATTATTCATTGACTTAAATGAATAACCGTCTTAGAATAAACAAGATCTAGAAATAATGTTCATGCTCAACGCAGGCACCAAATAATAATTATTTAGGTTTAAAACTAATCCCAAATGTAAAAGTAGAGGTAGCGTGCCGACGGCGATCACATCAACGTTGGAACCATTTTTGACGTGCATCGTCACCTCGTCCTTAGCTAGTCTCCATTTATTCCGCAGCTCCTATTTCGAGTTACAAATATTAGCAACCGAACCAGTATCAAATACCCAGGCACTACTACGAGCACTAGTAATGTACACATCAATAACATTTATATCAAATATACCTTTGTTGACATTGCCAGCCTTCTTATGTGCCAAGTACTTGGGGCAGATCCGCTTCCAGTGGCCCTTCCCTTTGCAATAGAAGCACTCAATCTCAGTTTGGGTCAAGCCTTGGGTTTATTCACGGGAGCGGCAACTTGCTTGCCGTTCTTCCTGAAGTTCCCTTTCTTTCCCTTGCCTTTCTTCTTGAAACTGGTGGTCTTATTAACCATCAACACTTGATGCTCTTTCTTGATTTCTACCTCCACAGCCTTAAGCATCGCGGATAGCTCGGGGATCATTTTCTCCATCCCTTGCATATTGTAGTTCATCACAAAACCCTTATGGCTTGGTGGCAGTGACTGGAAAACTTTGTCAACCGCTGTCTTATCTGGAAGATTAACTCCCACTTAATTCAAGCGATTGTAGCACCCAGACACTCTGAGCACATGCTCACTAGCTGAGTTGTTCTCCTCCATCTTGCAGCTAAAGAACTTGTCGGAGGTGTCATACCTCTCAACCCGGACATGAGCTTGAAATACCAATTTCATCTCCTAGAACATCTCATATGCATGCTCCATGGTGCTCAAAACGTCTTTGGAGCCCCGAATCTAAGCCATAAAGCATGGTGCACTGAACTATCATGTAGTTATCACTTGTAGTCTGCCGGACATTCATAACGACTAGATCTGCGTGAGCGGATGGCACACCTAGCAGTGCTTCGAGGACATAAGCCTTCTGTGCAGCAGTGAGGATAATCCTCAAATTACGGACCCAGTCCGCAAAGTTGCTTCCATCATCTTTCAACTTAGCTTTCTCTAGGAACGCATTAAAATTCAGGGGAGCTACAGCGCGAGCCATTGATCTACAACATAATTTGCAAAGACATTAAGACTATGTTCATGATAATTGGTTTAGCTAATCAAATTACTAGTGAACTCCCACTTAAATCAACACCCCTCAAGTTGTCTAAGTGTTTACATGATCCAAATTAACTATACCCATGCCCAATCATCACGTGAGATGGGGTCATCATCAATGGTGAACATCTCCATGTTGATCATATCTACTATATGACTCATGCTCGACCTTTCGGTACTCCGTGTTCTCAGGCCATGTTTGTACATGCTAGGCTCGTCAAGTTTAACCCAAGTATTCTGCATGTGTAAAACTACCTTACACCCGTTGTACGTGAATGTAGAGTCTATCAAACCCGATCATCACGAGGTGCTTCAAAATGACGAACTTTCACAACGGTGCATACTTAGGGAGAACACATTTTATCTTGAAATTAAGTGAAGGGATCATCTTATAATGCTACCGTCGTCCTAAGCAAAATAAGATGCATAAAAGATAAACATCACATGCAATCAAAATATGTGACATGATATGGCCATCATCATCTTGTGCTTTTGATCTCCATCTCCAAAGCACCGACATGATCTCCATTGTCACCGGCATGACACCATGATCTCCATCATCGTGTTGTCACATGGTCGTCTCACCAACTGTAAGTGCATCAAGTGCCCCCTTAGTGGTTTTGGAGTATTGAAGACAAATAGGTTGAGGAACTAATGAGTTTGTGAGTATACATAAGTAATATGGTCCCTGAAGATTTGGTTTAACACATGGAAGATGACCCCTAAAAATGGATTTCTTCAAGTGCATAATTTGGTGATGAAATTGGTACGACCTTTGAAGAAATTGATGTGAAGACTTTGAAGCTTGAAGACTTTTATTTTTGTAGTTTCTTTTATTCTTATTTGAGTCATAGGAAAAATAGTATTGTTAAAGGGGGTCTAGGTGAAACACATTTCACATTTCCAAAGTGATGCTCAAACCTACTCAAACCTATACCCACAAGCCGCTTCGAGTGATGCCTTTGGAAATCTCCAGTATAGCCGACGCATTTGCCGACGCATTTGCTAGCGACAGTGACGAAGTTCATCTGGTCGCTGACGAATTTGGTCAGGCTGAGGAGTTAGGAGTTCGCCAGTGTGATCTGCCTATCATGAGGAGATTGAGTGCCCCGATGAATTTGAGAGTTCAAATTCCGACTGTTTCTGCGCCGTGGGCCAGCTGTCAAGTGGATCCTTATCCTGACAATGTGCGAATCAGAGAAGGGCATTTATGACAATTCATGTCGGGTCCATGGCTTTAAATAAATAGCCACTACTGGAAATAGAGAATTTGCCATTAGTCAGATTTTTGGCGTCCGCTAGCGGACGCCAAAGAAGGCCTTTGCCGTCTGCTTCTGAAAAACGGACGACAAAGAAATGGCTAATGGAAAAGATCCTATTTGCCATCAGCCATTTGTTTGCCGTCTTTGCCGTCCGCTGGCGGACAACAAAGAGGTGGGTAGGGGTCTAGTGGAGGTCCAAACCCTAACGGCCCACCAGCCCCCCTCTTTGCCATCAACTAGCAGACGACAAAGATTCTTTGTTGTCTGCTAGCTGACGGCAAAGAGCGTGCCCACTAACGGCCTCTAACGGCCACCCCTCCCTCTCTCCTCGGCCCCACCCCTCTGTCTTCTCCTCTCTCTCTCCACCCGCGCGCACCCCGTGCACGCACTGCCGCCGCCCCACCACCTTCCCAGCTCCGGAGCCCCCCGCCCCCGCCGTCCCGTCGAACAGCACCACCGCCGCCCCACCACCATCCTGGCCCCGGATCCCCCCGCCCCCACCGTCCCGACGCCCCTGCCGCCCAGCGCCCCCCGCCCCAGCCGGCCCGTCGCCCATGCCGCCCTGTCACCCCCGATCCCCGTCGCCCCCGCCGCCCGGGCGCCGCCGTCGCGCGGCGCCACACCCACCCTTCCTAACCCGAAGCCTCGGCCCCATCGCTCGAGGCCGCCCCGCCCCGCCCTCCTCCTCCACCGCTGCTCGATCACCACCGCTGCCCGCCCCCTCCTCCACCACCGCCCATTACCACCGCTGCCCTCGCTCTGGTGAGCTCCACCGCTGCCCTAGGTCTCTCCTTTTTTCTTCTTTTTTCTGTTTTTTAGATTTACATTAGTTTAGGCTTAGTTTAGTTTAATTTTAGTTAGGTTGATGGCAAAAACAATAATGCTATGTTACTCATCTTTCGATTTTAATGTGCAGTTGTTTCGTCGCTGCGAGGGTCTGGTGTTCGACGAGCTCCGCCCCTGCATTCGTGGGTGAGCACAAATGACATCTCCTCCCCCCCCTTAATTATTTGCTCTGTTCCGGCCTTCGTGCCGATGACACTAGCTAGGTAACTACAGTCGCGTAACCAGTATGCGTCTCTCGTCCGAAAGGCACTACTGCAGGATGGTCCAAACGCGACACTACGATCAGAGACCCTTCAACGAAACTGTGTGCGATGCCATAATCGCAAACGGTGGTGTAAAAGAACCGTTAAAAAAGGTGCAAAACATTTGAGATGACGGATGCATCAAACACGGTTCAGATTTTAGTTGCGTGTGCGATGCAGGGCATACGGTTCAGTTCAATTAATTGTTTGCTATGAGGAGGAACAAAAGAAACGGGCAACCAGATGAAGGTGTGTGCGATATACATCATACGGTTCACTAGGATGAACTGTGTGTGATTAGGCAACACAATGGAAACGGTTCAACTGAACAAGATGTGTGTGATACGAGGCAAACAAGTCAGCAATCAGAAATGTGTGCGAAGACCAATAATAACACAGACGATTGCTGCTAATAAGCCGTGTGATTTATCTGTCTACAGAAGAATAACATGTATATATATAACTGAAATAAACGTCCAATTACATAAGTGACTATACAGATCATTCGCACACACCTCAATAAACAATTGCATGCATTCTAAAGTAGGAGAAACGATCGTCTAGTCATCTACTTCTTGTGACGCTCCCGCCACTGCTCTGTGGCTCGATCCCTCGTCTGGGGCAGGAAGAAGACAGTTCCTGATGTCAACGATCCACCTATACATCTTGTAGCATGTGTACGCGTCCTTGGCCGCGTACTTGACGTGTTCTTCATCCAGTCTCTCATGCCAAATACTGTGCCAGGCGTTCTTGTCCTTCTTGCTCTCTTCCTTCATCTTCGCATAGTAGGGGTCAATGATGGCCGAGGCGAGGTCAATCAGGGAGTTCAGTTTGTTGTCGTCGCTCCCCCAGACCTTGTAGTTGTGCTGGATGTTCACAAGATTCAGGCATTTCAAGCCCGAAACCTTGAGCGCTTTTAGATCGTTGGTGGTGTCCACCATAGCGAAACTGTAGTCGGAGCTGCTCATAAACCTGGAGAAACGCTCGCAAGGCCTTGTGGCCTGGTGGTAGTGGTAGACGAGGACGTCATGTGGCACGCACAACTGGGCAACGAAACCCTTTTGATCATGGCCGGCGCGACCCATGGTGTACTCGAGGTCGAAGCCGAACACTTGGTACTTGTCCTCGGCAAGAAACTGCTCCATAGTTTGGATGGAGCTCTCCACCGAGACCGGATCGTTCATGTACACCACCGAGAGAGCCTTCCCCCTCACGTGGGTGTCCACGACATGTTGCGTGGTGAACTGCCCGCCGTTGTCATCGTCGGCCACTAGGAGCACCATTGGAGCCACAGGGAGCGCCATTGGAACCGCTGGATGTCCTCTCTGTATGTGTCCTCGTGGGTGTGCTTATTGTGTCGTGTGAGACAAGAGATGAGGGTAAATGGACGCAGGAATAAAAGGGGTCGAGCGGCATGGATTCTCGGCGCGTCCGCATGGCAGTTTTTGCAGGTGATAATTGCATCGTCGCGCCGCGCCCGGCACAACCGCATGCACATGAACGTGCGTGATCATGCGCCGGCCCCAAACACTGGCAGCGCGCGTGGAGGGACGAGGGCAGAGCACCCGGAGGGAAGCGAGAGCAGAGCGCGCGCGGCGGGACGCGAGCAGAGCGTGCCGCGGCCGCCTGAACCGCAAGCAACCACACGCATAGAGCAGTTGAACACGCGGGAAATAGTCGCCTACAAGCCGGCCGACAGTTGCGTCGCTGCGTAGAGAGCGGCCGTGTGCTACTACCTCCGTCTAGTCTATAGTCCCCTTTATATTCTGTGCCATACTTTGCCCTCAAATTTAACCAACAAAATGTTAATGCATGTTATAAAAATTATATAATGGGAAACTATGTTCAAATACGAATCCAACTATATAATCTTTGGCCACATGCATTCGTATTTTATTAGTTAAATCATACTTATAAACGAGGACGGGGTTATAGTAGGTAATTAAATCGCAAATGTTTTTTATTAACCGTATGTATACGTGTAGGCCTGCAAACAAGTCGAGCTCGAGCGAGTTGGAGTTGGCTCAGCTCAACTTATATGAAAATTCGAGCGAGCTCAAACTTAGTGAAGCTCATGATCGAGCTGTAGAACATGACTCGTGCTCAGCTTGTAACGATCTCGAGCTAGTTTCAAGCTAAATGAGATAGTAAAAAATATAAATCTATGGATGAATAACAAAAAAATTAAGGTGAATATATTGGGAATCTTTGCCAAAAATATAGGATATTTAACACATAGTCGACCACGTGCCATAATTAGGCCTAAATCTTCTCTGCACTTAATTAAGTTTCCATGTTCGTTGATAAATAAAATGAAGAAAAATTATGGACAACATGTATGATAATAAATTATCTTATTTCCATTTAATATATGGCATGATTATTTAACATAATGATATTCTGTCGAGCTATCGAGCTAAATCGACCGAGCCAACATTGGCTCAAGATCGGCTTGTTTCTCGGTCGAGCTACATAAAGTGTTAAAACTCAGCTTGTTTCTTTTCGAGTCGATCTCGAGTCGAGTCAAAAAAGGAGTCGATCTCAAGCGGGTCACGAGCCTTGAGCTTTTCTTGCAGCCCTATGTACGTGGCCTTTCGTCCTCCTCTCGCACGTCTTGTCACCCCGCTGCCGCAGACGGCTTACAGCGCAAGCTTGCGCAGCGCGCGGGGGCGTTCTTTTGGCCAAACGGTGGCACCAATGAATCGTCGGCGAGCCCGTTCCCGCGCAACCTCACAGGTTCCCGCGCAAGCTTCCCGCCCGACTCGGTGAAAGCCCCCAAAATCCCAATGCTTACCGGCCTGGTAAATAAACCCTCACGGCCGGCGAGTCCTGTGTCGCATTTCCCCTCCCTCTCTGTAGCTTATCTCGTCTGCTTCTCCCACAATTGCCAATGGCACCGGTCCGTCGTCGTCGCTCAGCCACTCCACCGTCATCAGAGGACAGCTCCAGCTGGGAGGCTACACCGCGGCGGCGGCGCAGTCCCAGGTGTAGTGTAGTGCGCGTGGCGTCCCTATTGGGTGTGCGCGGAACACCCACCACACGCTCTGCCGCCGCTACCCGTCGGCAGCTGTTGCCGGCCACCGTTGCCGCCACACCACCGTCGAAAGCCAGGGCCATCTCCCGCTCCGCCGCCGCGGCCTGAAGGCGGGAGGTGGCCATCGTGGCCGCCACCCCACTGCCGGCCACCGTGGCCATCACCCCACTGCCGGCCACCGTGGCCATCACCCGCTCCGCCACCGCGGCCCGAAGGCGGGAGGTGGTGGTCATGGCCGCCACCCCATCATCGGCCGTTGTGGCCGCCAGCCCATCGTCGACCGCCCGGGTCATCACCCGCTCCGCCACCGCCGCCCGAAGGCGGGAGGCGGAGGTGGATGCCCGCACGTGTGTCAGCGACCTTGCGCGCTACACCGAGTTCCTGCGGGAGGAGGAGGAGCGCCTCGTCGAGCACGCAAAGGGCCTTACCGCCGCCATGGCCGCGACACACGCCACCTCAGAGGCGAGGAATTAGGAGATCTACAAGGAGAACCACCACTTCGAGAGGGGTCGTCTGGAGCGGCAGAGGGCGTTCGAGGTGAGCGTCGCTGAAGCTGCAGTAGCGGCAGACACCGTATTGCAGTTGTCCAGCTCGTCGGTAGGCTCCTGCTCCTCTGCCTCTTACTGAGCGTGCTCGGCAGAGGAGAGGCAGTCGGAAGTAGTACAAAGCCCCTGCATAGTAGTAGTAGTGTTTAGGGGCTATTTTGTTCAGTTCATCTGACTATAGATGTGGTGGAACTGCACAACGTACTTAAAATTAGCTAGTATATATAGTTGAACTAGCTATTTCAGTACATGGTTGGCAACAATTGGGGAAAAGTTTGGTCGGTTCAGCTGTCGAGTTGAACTATTTGTATAAATTAAGAATGACTGCTTAATCTATGAATGAAATCTATGCTTAATTACTGAATTTTAGTTGCAAAAATTAGATACTGCTAGTGATTTTTAGCTTCATATTTTGACAAATCGCAGCGTTACAAGGATTGACAAATGGCAATGTTACTAGATCAACAAATGTCAATCTTTTCAGTTTGACAAATGGCAACATACCCAATATGACAGATGGAAATCTTACCAAATTGTGTGTAAGTGGTTGCACACGGGTCATCCAAAAGAACCGTTTGCGTTGAAGAGATGCACAAATCCTGCTCTCACTTTGCATACGGTGTTCTATCTAAAACGTTTGCGATCAAGAGCCAAAAAAATCCTGCTCGACACCTTTTCCCTTGGCTTCCTGGGGAAGCTCCCGGTTTGCATACAGGTGTTCTAACTAAAACGTTTGCGATGAGTGTTTTATATTTAAAAACCATTGACGTTTTTTTCAAAAGAAAATCGTTTGATAAGTCTGTACATTAAGAGAGAAAAACGCAAGTTCGCTCAAACCATATCTTTGATTCAGTCATACTGCAAATTTATATTCATATGATCAAGATACAATATTAAACCCAAGAAAAAAAACTATTTCCGGCGGCGGCGGAGGCGGCGTGCCGCGCCGTCGTTGTCGTTGTCATCCTCCGGGACGCTCGTTAGCATTTGACGGCAGCGTTCCATGCCGCTGAGGGGGGCGCACGCACGGAGAGGAAGGCGGGCGGCCATGGGAGTCAAAGGGCTCGCTTCCCAGTGAGCCTGCACAGCGTACAGCTCGCATGCTTCGCGGTGAGCTTACGCATTCGAGGACATCTTGCACGCCTCTCGGTCAGCCTGCGCACCGAACTGCGCTCGCACGCCTCCCGTTCAACCAAGGTCAAGCAGCTGTCCGCACGGCACCTCCTACAACCATTAAAACCATGACACATGGCGTCACGTGAATGGTTAACAGAACGCACACGGTTTGAATTATACAAACGTTTGAGATATTAAAGTGGTAGCTATTTTTTTTCAAAATGCCTTTCTTGGCTGTCATTATTCGAGTGCGCCTTCTCTCAAAATGGACACGAAAAATGCCACAGCATGTCGGGTGCCATTCCATGATAGCATGCCAAGTTTCATGAATTTCAGATGAGTTTTGGATTTACTAGAATTTTAAAAATAAAGTATCTCAACGTTTTGCCGGCAATCAACGGTGCCCTGGTGTTTGAAATTCATTCCCATTTCTTGCATGGGACCTAAGCATGCACCCAAGGACACATATTTGATTTTTTAACCAATTTATATGCACTTGAGCATGTGCATGTAGTTCAAATTTGAATTATGCACACAAATGCATTGAAAACTCAGTTAATGCATAAAAATGTCCAAACGAACCCCAAAAAATCACAAAAATTGACACAACACTCCTGTTGTTCTATGTTGACACGAGAAAATTTTTGAAAGCAATAAGAGGCAATGAATATCGTTTCGTCCCCAAAGGTGGGACGTTCCCTACCGAAACCATCATGCTTGTTGCGAGAAGCTCTGGTTTGTGAGAAGCATATACCCAAACCTGCCACAAATGGGACAAAAAATTTACCACGGCATGTTGATGCCGCTCCATGATAGCATGCCAAGTTTCATGAATTTCAGACGAGTTTTGGATTTACTAGAATTAAAAAATAAAGTATCTCAACGTTTTTCCGGCAATCAACGGTGCCCTGGTGTTTGAAATTCATTCCCATTTCTTGCATGGGACCTAAGAATGCACCCAAGGACACATATTTGATTCTTCAACCAATTTATATGCACTGGAGCATGTGCATGTAGTTCAAATTTGAATTATGCATATAAATGCATTGAAAACTCAGTTAATGCATAAAAATATCCAAACGAACCCCAAAAAATCACAAAAATTGACACAACACTCCTGTTATTCTATGTTGACACGAGAATTTTTTTGAAAGCAATAAGAGGCAATGGATATCGTTTCGTCCCCAAATGTGGGATGTTCCCTACCGAAACCATCATGCTTGTTGTGAGAAGCTCTAGTTCGTGAGAATCATATACCCAAACCTACCCCAAATGGGACAAAAATTTTACCACGACATGTTGATGCCGCTCCATGATAGCATGCCAAGTTTCATGAATTTCAGACAACTTTTGGATTTACTAGAATTTAAAAAGCATGTATCCCAATGTTTGCGGCCGAGTGACGGTGGCAGGGTGCTTGACATTCATTCCCATTTCTTGCATGGGACCTAAGCATGCAACCAAGAACACATATTTGAATTTCAACCAATTTATATGCATTAGAGCATGTGCATGTAGTTCAAATTTGAATTATGCACATAAATGCATTGAAAACTCAATTAATGCATAAAAATGTCCAAACGAACCCCGAAAAATCCCAAAAATTAACACACCACTCCTGTTGTTCTATGTTGACACTAGGAGAAAATTTGAAATCGAGAAGAGGCAATGGATATCATTTCGTCCAGAAAGGTAAAACGTGTTGGGGAACGTAGTAATTTCAAAAAAAATCCTACGCACACGCAAGATCATGGTGATGCATAGCAACGAGAGGGGAGAGTGCTGTCCACGTACCCTCGTAGACCGAAAGCGGAAGCGTTAGAACAACGCGATTGATGTAGTCGTACGTCTTCACGATCCGACCGATACAAGTACCGAACGTACAGCACCTCTGAGTTCAGCGCATGTTCAGCTCGATAACGTCCCACGAACTCCGATCCAGCAGAGCTTCGAGGGAGAGTTTCGTCAGCACGATAGTGTGATGACGGTGATGATGATGCTACCAACGCAGGGCTTCGCCTAAGCACCGGTACGATATGACCGAGGTGGATTATGGTGGAGGGGGCACCGCACACGGCTAAAAGATCAATGATCAATTGTTGTGTCTATGGGGTGCCCCCTACCCCCGTATATAAAGGAGCTAGGGGGGAGGCGGCCGGCCAAGGAGGAGGGTGCGCCAAGGGGGGAGTCCTACTCCCACCGGGAGTAGGACTCCTCTTTTCCTAGTTGGAGTAGGAGAAGGGGGAAGGAGGAGAGAGAGGGGAAGGAAAGGGGGGCTCTGCCCCCCTTCTTGTCCAATTCGGACTAGAGGGGGAGGGGGCGCGCGGCCTGCCCTGGCTGCCCCTCCTCTTCTCCACTAAGGCCCAATAGGCCCATTACACTCCCCGGGGGGTTCCGGTAACCCCCCGTACTCCGGTATATATCCGAAACCTCCCGAAACACTTCCTGTGTCTGAACATAGTCATCCAATATATCGGTCTTTATGTCTCGACCATTTCGAGACTCCTCGTCATGTCCGTGATCATATCCGGGACTCCGAACTACCTGCGGTACATCAAAACACATAAACTCATAATACCGATCGTCACCGAACGTTAAGCGTGCGGACCCTACGGGTTCGAGAACTATGTAGACATGACCGAGACATGTCTCCGTCAATAACCAATAGCGGAACCTGGATGCTCATATTGGTTCCTACATATTCTACGAAGATCTTTATCGGTCAAACCGCATAACAACATACGTTGTTCCCTTTGTCATCGGTATGTTACTTGCCCGAGATTCGATCGTCGGTATCTCAATACCTAGCTCAATATCGTTACTGGCAAGTCTCTTTACTCGTTCCGTAATGCATCATCCCGCAACTAACTCATTAGTCACATTGCTTGCAAGGCTTATAGTGATGTGCATTAACGAGAGTGCCCAGAGATACCTCTCCGACAATCGGAGTGACAAATCCTAATCTCGATCTATGCCAACTCAACAAGTACCATCGGAGACACCTGTAGAGCACCTTTATAATCACCTAGTTACATTGTGACATTTGGTAGCACACAAAGTGTTCCTTCGGTAATCGGGAGTTTCATAATCTCATAGTCATAGGAACATGTATAAGTCATGAAGAAAGCAATAGCAGTAAACTAAAACGATCAAGTGCTAAGCTAACGGAATGGGTCAAGTCAATCACATCATTCTCCTAATGATGTGATCCCATTTATCAAATGACAACTCATGTATATGGCTAGGAAACTTAACCATCTTTGATCAACGAGCTAGTCAAGTAGAGGCATACTAGTGACACTATGTTTGTCTATGTATTCACACATGTATTATGTTTCCGGTTAATACAATTCTAGCATGAATAATAAACATTTATCATGATATGAGGAAATAAATAATAACTTTATTATTGCCTCTAGGGCATATTTCCTTCAGTCTCCCACTTGCACTAGAGTCGATAATCTAGATTACACAGTAATGATTCTAACACCCATGGAGTCTTGGTGCTGATCATGTTTTTCTCGTGGAAGAGGCTTAGTGAACGGGTCTGCAATATGCAGATCCGTATGTATCTTGCAAATCTCTATGTCTCCCACCTGAACTTGATCCTAGATGGAATTGAAGCGTCTCTTGATGTGCTTGGTTCTCTTGTCAAATCTGGATTCCTTTGCCAAGGCAACTGCACCAGTATTGTCACAAAAGATTTTCATTGGACCCGATGCACTAGGTATGACACCTAGATCGGATATGAACTCCTTCATCCAGACTCCTTCATTTGCTGCTTCCGAAGCAGCTATGTACTCCGCTTCACACGTTGATCCCACCACGACGCTTTGTTTAGAATTGCACCAACTGACAGCTCCACCGTTCAATATAAACACGTATCCGGTTTGCGATTTTGAATCGTCCGGATCTGTGTCGAAGCTTGTATCGACGTAACCATTTATGACGAGCTCTTTGTCACCTCCATAAACGAGAAACATATCCTTAGTCCTTTTCAGGTATTTCAGGATGTTCTTGACCGCTGTCCAGTGATCTACTCCTGGATTACTTTGGTACCTCCCTGCTAAACTAATAGCAAGGCACACATCAGGTCTGGTACACAACATTCCATACATGATAGAGCCTATGGCTGAAGCATAGAGAACATCTTTCATTTTCTCTCTATCTTCTGCAATGGTCGGGCATTGAGTCTCACTCAACTTCACACCTTGTAACACAGGTAAGAACCCTTTCTTTGCTTGATCCATTTTGAACTTCGTCAAAACTTTGTCAAGGTATGTGCTTTGTAAGCATCTTGATCTATCTCTATAGATCTTGATGCCCAATATATAAGCAGCTTCATCGAGGTCTTTCATTGAAAAACTCTTATTCAAGTATCCTTTTATGCTATCCAGAAATTCTATATCATTTCCAATCAACAATATGTCATCCACATATAATATTAGAAATGCTACAGAGCTCCCACTCACTTTCTTGTAAATACAGGCTTCTCCAAAAGTCTGTATAAAACCATATGCTTTGATCACACTATCAAAACGTTTATTCCAACTCCGAGAGGCTTGCACCAGTCCATAAATGAATCGCTGGAGCTTGCACACTTTGTTAGCTCCTTTTGGATCGACAAAACCTACTGGTTGCATCATATACAACTCTTCTTCGAGAAATCCATTCAGGAATGCAGTTTTTACATCCATTTGCCAAATTTCGTAATCATAAAATGCGTCAATTGCTAACATGATTCGGACAGACTTAAGTATCGCTACGGGTGAGAAAGTCTCATCGTAGTCAACCCCTTGAACTTGTCGAAAACCTTTCACAACAAGTCGAGCTTTGTAGACAGTAACATTACCGTCAGCGTCAGTCTTCTTCTTGAAGATCCATTTATTCTCTATGGCTTGCCGATCATCGGGAAAGTCAACCAAAGTCCACACTTTATTCTCATACATGGATCCCATCTCAGATTTCATGGCCTCAAGCCATTTTGCGGAATCTGGGCTCACCATCGCTTCTTCATAGTTCGTAGGTTCGCCTTGGTCAAGTAACATGACCTCCAGAATAGGATTACCATACCACTCTGGTGCGGATCTTACTCTGGTTGACCTACGAGGTTCGGTAGTAACTTGATCTGAAGTTTCATGATCAATATCATTAGCTTCCTCACTGATTGGTGTAGGTGTCACAGGAACCGGTTTCTGTGATGAACCACTTTCCAATAAGGGAGCAGGTACAGTTACCTCATCAAGTTCTACTTTCCTCCCACTCACTTCTTTCGAGAGAAACTCCTTCTCTAGAAAGGATCCATTCTTAGCAACGAATGTCTTGCCTTCGGATCTGTGATAGAAGGTGTACCCAACAGTTTCCTTTGGGTATCCTATGTAGACACATTTCTCCGATTTGGGTTCGAGCTTATCAGGTTGAAGCTTTTTCACATAAGCATCGCAGCCCCAAACTTTAAGAAACGACAACTTTGGGTTCTTGCCAAACCACAGTTCATAAGGCGTCGTCTCAACGGATTTTGATGGTGCCCTATTTAACGTGAATGCAGCCGTCTCTAAAGCATAACCCCAAAACGGTAGCGGTAAATCAGTAAGAGACATCATAGATCGCACCATATCTAGTAAAGTACAATTACGACGTTCGGACACACCATTTCGCTGTGGTGTTCCGGGTGGCGTGAGTTGCGAAACTATTCCGCATTGTTTCAAATGTAGACCAAGCTCATAACTCAAATATTCTCCTCCACGATTAGATCGTAGAAACTTTATTTTCTTGTTACGATGATTTTCCACTTCACTCTGAAATTCTTTGAACTTTTCAAATGTTTCAGACTTATGTTTCATTAAGTAGATATACCCATATCTGCTCAAATCATCTGTGAAGGTGAGAAAATAATGATACCCGCTGCGAGCCTCAATATTCATTGGACCACATACATCAGTATGTATGATCTCCAACAATTCTGTTGCTCGCTCCATTGTTCCGGAGAACGGCGTTTTAGTCATCTTGCCCATGAGGCATGGTTCGCAAGTACCAAGTGATTCATAATGAAGTGATTCCAAAAGTCCATCAGTATGGAGTTTCTTCATGCGCTTTACACCAATATGACCTAAACGGCAGTGCCACAAATAAGTTGCACTATCATTATCAACTCTGCATCTTTTGGCTTCAATATTATGAATATGTGTATCACTACTATCAAGATTTAATATAAATAGACCACTCTTCAAGGGTGCATGACCATAAAAGATATTACTCATATAAATAGAACAACCATTATTCTTAGATTTAAATGAATAACCGTCTCGCATTAAACAAGATCCAGATATAATGTTCATGCTCAACGCTAGCACCAAATAACAATTATTCAGGTCTAAAACTAATCCCGAAGGTAGATGTAGAGGTAGCGTGCCGACCGCGATCACATCAACTTTGGAACCATTTCCCACGCGCATCGTCACCTCGTCCTTAGCCAATCTTTGCTTAATCCATAGTCCCTGTTTCGAGTTGCAAATATTAGCAACAGAACCAGTATCAAATACCCAGGTGCTACTGCGAGCATTAGTAAGGTACACATCAATAACATGTATATCACATATACCTTTGTTCACCTTGCCATCCTTCTTATCCGCCTAATACTTGGGGCAGTTCCGCTTCCAGTGACCAGTCTGTTTGCAGTAGAAGCACTCAGCTTCAGGCTTAGGTCCAGACTTGGGTTTCTTCTCTTGAGTAGCAACTTGTTTGTTGTTCTTCTTGAAGTTCCTCTTCTTCTTCCCTTTACCCTTTTTCTTGAAACTGGTGGTCTTGTTGACCATCAACACTTGATGCTCCTTCTTGATTTCTACCTCCGCAGCCTTTAGCATTGCGAAGAGCTCGGGAATTGTCTTATCCATCCCTTGCATATTATTCACAAAGCTCTTGTAGCTTGGTGGCAGTGATTGAATTTTTTTGTCAATGACAGTATCATCTAGAAGATTAACTCCCAGTTGAATCAAGTGATTATTATACCCAGACATTTTGAGTATATGTTAACTGACAGAACTATTCTCCTCCATCTTGCAGCTGTAGAACTTATTGGAGACTTCATATCTCTCAATCCGGGCATTTGCTTGAAATATTAACTTCAACTCCTAGAACATCTCATATGCTCCATGACGTTCAAAACGTCGTTGAAGTCCCGATTCTAAGCCGTAAAGCATGGCACACTGAACTATCGGGTAGTCATCAGCTTTGCTCTGCCAGACGTTTTTAACGTCGTCAGTTGCATCTGCAGCAGGGCTGGCACCCAACGGTGCTTCCAGGACGTAATTCTTCTGTGCAGCAATGAGGATAATCCTCAAGTTACGGACCCAGTCCGTGTAATTGCTACCATCATCTTTCAACTTTGCTTTCTCAAGGAACGCATTAAAATCAATGAAACAACAGCACGGGCCATCTCTCTACAACAACATAGACAAGCAAAATACTATCAGGTACTAAGTTCATGATAAATGAAAGTTCAATTAATCATATTACTTAAGAACTCCCACTTAGATAGACATCCCTCTAATCATCTAAGTGATCACGTGATCCAAATCAACTAAACCATGTCCGATCATCACGTGAGATGGAGTAGTTTTCAATGGTGAACATCATTATGTTGATCATATCTACTATATGACTCATGCTCGACCTTTCGGTCTCAGTGTTCTGAGGCCATATCTGCATATGCTAGGCTCGTCAAGTTTAACCCGAGTATTCTGCGTGTGCAAAACGGGCTTACACCCGTTGTATTTGAACGTAGATCTTATCACACCCGATCATCACGTGGTGTCTCGGCACGACGAACTTTTGCAACGGTGCATACTCAGGGAGAACACTTATACCTTGAAATTTAGTGAGAGATCATCTTATAATGCTACCGTCAATCAAAGCAGAATAAGATGCATAAAGGATAAACATCACATGCAATCAATATAAGTCATATGATATGGCCATCATCATCTTGTGCCTTTGATCTCCATCTCCAGAGCACCGTCATGATCACCATTGTCACCGGCGCGACACCTTGATCTCCATCGTAGCATCGTTGTCGTCTCGCCAACTATTGCTTCTACGACTATCGCTACCGCTTAGTGATAAAGTAAAGCAATTACAAGGCGATCGCATTGCATACAATAAAGCGACAACCATATGGCTCCTGCCAGTTGCCGATAACTCCGTTACAAAACATGATTATCTCATACAATAAATATAGCATCATGTCTTGACCATATCACATCACAGCATGCCCTGCAAAAACAAGTTAGACGTCCTCTACTTTGTTGTTGCAAGTTTTACGTGGCTGCTAGGGGCTGAGCAAGAACCGTTCTTACCTATGCATAAAAACCACAATGATAGTTCGTCAAGTTAATGCTGTTTTAAACTTCTCAAGGACCGGGCGTAGCCACACTCGGTTCAACTAAAGTTGGAGAAACTGACACCCGCCAGCCACCTGTGTGCAAAGCACGTCGGTAGAACCAGTCTCGCGTAAGCGTACGCGTAATGTCGGTCCGGGCCGCTTCATCCAACAATACCGCCGAACCAAAGTATGACATGCTGGTAAGCAGTATGACTTGTATCGTCCACAACTCAGTTGTGTTCTACTCGTGCATCTAACATCTACGCATAAACCTGGCTCGGATACCACTGTTGGGGAACGTAGTAATTTCAAAAAAATTCCTATGCACACGCAAGATCATGGTGATGCATAGCAACGAGAGGGGAGAGTGCTGTCCACGTACCCTCGTAGACCGAAAGCGGAAGCGTTAGAACGACGCGGTTGATGTAGTCGTATGTCTTCATGATCCGACCGATCCAAGTACTGAACGTACGACACCTCTGAGTTCAGCAAACGTTCAGCTCGATGACGTCCCATGAACTCCGATCCAGCAGAGCTTCGAGGGAGAGTTCCGTCAGCACAATGGCGTGATGACGGTGATGATGATGCTACCGATGCAGGGCTTCGCATAAGCATCGCTAGGATATGACCGAGGTGGATTATGGTGGAGCAGGGGCACCGCACACGGCTAAAAGATCAATGATCAATTGTTGTGTCTATGGGGTGCCCCCTGCCCCCATATATAAAGGAGCTAGGGAGAGGCGGCCGGCCAAGGAGGAGGGCGCGCCAAGGGGGGAGTCCTCCTCCCATCAGGAGCAGGACTCCTCTTTTCCTAGTTGGAGTAGGAGAAGGGGGGAGGAGGAGAGAGAGGGGAAGGAAAGGGGGGCTCCGCCCCCTCCTTGTCCAATTCGGACTAGAGGGGGAGGGGGCGCACGCCCTGCCCTGGCTGCCCCTCCTCTTCTCCACTAAGGCCCAATAGGCCCATTACACTCCCCGGGGGGTTCCGGTAACCCCTCGGTACTCCGGTATATGTCCGAAACCTCCCGAAACACTTCCGGTGTCCGAACATAGTCATCGAATATATCGATCTTTACGTCTCGACCATTTCGAGACTCCTCGTCATGTCCGTGATCATATCCGGGACTCCGAACTACCTTCGGTACATCAAAACACATAAACTCATAATACCGATCGTCACCGAACGTTAAGCGTGCGGACCCTACGGGTTCGAGAACTATGTAGACATGACCGAGACATGTCTCCGATCAATAACCAATAGCGGAACCTGGATGCTCATATTGGTTCCTACATATTCTACGAAGATCTTTATCGGTCAAACCGCATAACAACATACGTTGTTCCCTTTGTCATTGGTATGTTACTTGCCCGAGATTCGATCGTCGGTATCTCAATACCTAGCTCAATCTCGTTACCGGCAAGCCTCTTTACTCGTTCCGTAATGCATCATCCCACAACTAACTCATTAGTCACATTGCTTGCAAGGCTTATAGTGATGTGCATTACCGAGAGGGCCTAGAGATACCTCTCCGACAATCGGAGTGACAAATACTAATCTCGATCTATGCCAACTCAATAAGTACCATCGGAGACACCTGTAGAGCACCTTTATAATCACCCAGTTATGTTGTGACGTTTGGTAGCACACAAAGTGTTCCTCCGGTAGTCGGGAGTTGCATAATCTCATAGTCATAGGAACATGTATAAGTCATGAAGAAAGCAATAGCAGTAAACTAAAATGATCAAGTGCTAAGCTAACAGAATGGGTCAAGTAAATCCCATCATTCTCCTAATGATGTGACCCCGTTTATCAAATGACAACTCATGTCTATAGCTAGGAAACTTAACCATCTTTGATCAACGAGCTAGTCAAGTAGAGGCATACTAGTGACACTATGTTTGTCTATGTATTCACACATGTAATGTTTCAGGTTAATACAATTCTAGCATGAATAATAAACATTTATCATGATATGAGGGAATAAATAATAACTTTATTATTGACTCTAGGGCATATTTCCTTCAAAACGTTCCCTACCAAAACCATCAGGCTTGTTGTCAGAAGCTCTGGTTTGTGAGAAGCATATACCCAAACCTGCCCCAAATGGGTCAAAAAGTTTACGACGGCATGTTGATGCCGCTCCATGATAGCATGCCGAGTTTCATGAATTTCAGATGAGCTTTGGATTTACTAGAATTTAAAAACCAGGTATCTCAATGTTTGTGGCCGAGTGACGGTGGCAGGGTGCTTGACATTCATTCCCATTTCTTGCATGGACCTAAGCATGCAACCAAGGATATAGATTTGAATTTCAACCAATTTATATGCATTAGAGATGTAGTTCAAATTTGAATTATGCACATAAATGCATTGAAAACTCAATTAATGCATAAAAATGTCCAAACGAACCCCGAAAAATCCCAACAATTGACACAACACTCCTGTTGTTCTATGTTGACACTAGGAAAAAAATTGAAATCGAGAAGAGGCAAAGGATATCGTTTCGTCCAGAAAGGTGAAACGTTCCCTACCGAAACCATCACCCTTGTTGTGAGAAGCTCTGGTTTATGAGAAGCTTATACCCAAACTACCCGAAATGGGACAAATTTTTTTACCACGGCATGTTGATGCCGCTCCATGATAGCATGCCAAGTTTCATGAATTTCGGACGAATTTTGGATTTACTAGAATTACACGGTGCCGTGGTGTTCGAATTTCATCCCCATTTCTTGCATGGGACATAAACATAAACCCATGGACACATATATGATTTTACAACCCATGTTGGTGCACCGGAGCATGTGCATGTAGTTTAATTTTGAATTGTGCACCTGAAATGGCTAGAAAACCAATTTAATGTACAAAATGTTCAAACGAACCCTGAATAATTCCTATTCTTTTATGACAGACATATAGTTGCATGTTCACTGCAGATAAAGGTCTAGCAATTCAAACACCGTCCATTGCCGCTGTGACCCCATTATGTAATTCAAATCAAGATGAAAAATCAAGTAGATCGCACACAGTTTATTATCACCAACCGTGTGAGATGCAGCACAAAATATCCTGGAGCACCGTCGGTGTATACGCCTATGGCTTACGCGAGAAGGGGGTCGGCTACAGTCCACAACCGGCGTCTCAAGCACACTAGCTCGCTCCCCAAATATCATTTCACTGTTCAATCGTCGCCGGTGAAAGATGGGCACGTGGACCCGCGTCGTGAGGGCAACTTCGGTGGCCCACTCCGGCGAGAGCGTGGCCGCAGCGGCCATGCGCGTGCTAACAAGGTGCATGAGTGCAGCCGCAATCTGCGACCGGGCGGCCAAGGCAGCCCAAACGGCCGCTGTTGCTTCTCAGGTGGCGGCAACAACATCTGCCTCGGGGATAGCAACTGGCGAGAGCAGCACAACAGCTGTCCGTTCCGCAGCGGCGGCCTTAGCCCTGATGGAGGCCGCCCACGACCATGTCGAGGCCGCCCACGCCCAGCTCGTGGCGGTCACCGCACAAATCAAATGAAGCTTCTCCAACAACGGTCGGCAACCCACGGCCGAAGAGCTGGCAATCGCCGAGAGTGTTCGAGCAGCCGTCCGTTCCTCCACCGCATACCTTGCAATGACGGAGCCCGTCCAAGCCCACATCGCGGCCGCCCACGCCCTCCTCGTGGCGGCCTTTTCCAAAGAGATGGCAGACACGGATGGTGAGATGCTTGCCGAGTATGGTGCAATGGATGCCATGGAGCCCCTTCCCCAGGAGACCGTCGGGCGCGAGCTGGACATGGAGGCAGCGGCGAAGATCGACGAGCACCAGCCGTAGTAGTACTCTTTTTTTGTTGAATTAAAAGCGCAGATCTTTAATTTTTTAGAGTACTGTTTAGGTCAGCTAGCTCTGTTTAATTGCTGAACTTGCTCGATTAAGAAGTGTGGGTGTGCTGTAGTCTCCTTTGTGTACCCAAGTTATGCAATGACGTGGATGACCACTGTAACCATGGAAATTCGAACCAATTTTTTTGACGTTCAAACTCATCACACACGGGTTAAGCTATCTGAATCGTTTGTGATGTTCACATATCATACACAGTTCTGAATAAGGGACCGTGTCTGATGACACTTTGCGCGCCAGTCTTTTCGCTGAAGCGATTCCAAATTTTCGGCTTCCGCGGAAATATCTACCTCCTCGCCCCCCTCACCCTTACCAAAAGCCACATTTCCCCGGTTTTCGCGTTCCTTTCCAAGTTGAAACCTTCACTCCTTGCTTGCAGCGCCGCCTCCTCGCTGGCGACCCTCCTTCACGCTGCTCGGCCTCGTCTATCCAGGTAGGTAATCCACATCCGACCCCCATCCTCCTCCTCCTTCCACATCCCACATGCCCCGACCGCCGGTGCGAGCACGACACCTTCCACCAAAATCACCGACCCCTCCACCAAATAAGCGCCGCCCTAAGCCATGGTGCACGCAGTATAGCCAGGATCTCAAGGAGCATTTGGCAACGGAGAAGCAAATCGCGGCCACACGCGCGGATGAGGTCGCGATGGCTGCCATTCGTGCCGACCCCCAGATCTTGGAGGAGCACCTTGCCATTTGCTAGCTACGCCGGTTAAGCATGCTCAGTTTACCGTTGCGTGTGCTGCTCCTGCCTTTCCTTCACAAATTCTTGTTAATTGTGCTATCTAATTTTACCATGCAATCTGTTGCTCTAGTGTATATGTTCTATATGCCGTGCAGTGTGGTGCTCACTTATTAACTATTTTGTTAATTAGTTGTCATCTTCAGTTAACTGTTTTGTTCAATTCTGCAAATGTGATGTTCAATTCTTCAGGCTGCAATTTTGTATTGTCTTCCATGTGAGAAATAAATCGAATTTATCTTTACAAAATACATGAGAAACAAATACAATTGCTATATTTCCAAGTTGTCAAGCATGCTTGGTTTGGTTATACATTGTGCAATGTGGTGCTCAGTTAACGTTTGGTTCATTTGTGTTGTGGTGTTTAGTTAACTGTTTGGTTCAATTCTGCAATGCGATGTTCAATAGTTGTGGGTGCATTCTGTTATTGTATACCATGTGAGGAATAAATTGAATTTGGCTGTAGTAAATACATGAGAAACAAATACAATTGTTATATTTACAAGTTGTTAAGCATGCTTGGTTTGGTTAACTATCTGATCTTCTATTAGGAGTATGTTATATTGTGCAATGTGGTGCTTAGTTAATGTTTGGTTCATTTGTTGTGGTGTTTAGTTAACTGCTTGCTTCAATTCTGCAATGCGATGTCCAATTGTCGTGGGTAGAATTTTGTATTGTTGTGCATGTGAGGAATAAATCGAATTTGGCTGCACTTAATACATGAGAAACATATACAAGTGCTATATTTCCTAGTTCTTAATCATGCTTGGTTTGGATAAATGGGTTTTCCAAGTGGCTTGAATTAATTTGATGAATCTGCAATGTGCTTATTTTTCATCAACATATTTTACTGATAGCATGCAAACCCTTACTTAACCTGATGACTAACTACCTTATAGGTGTTAAGGGAAACAATGGGAAGCACTGAGGTTTACAATCGAGGTTGGCACGTGCATGGTCCGTTGTCTAATAGCACATTATTGTGCAATTGCAGGAACCATTCTAATATTAAGGTTTTTAAAAATTTGGTCTTGCACATGTAGGTCCTGCTGTCAGAGGTTTCGACCCACTGTTCGACCCTTTTGCATATGGGGAAATGAGTTGTCCATGAATATCGATCAAATCAAGAAACTCAGAAAGATTGTTAGGATAAAGAAATTAGCGACAAAAACAACAAGATCTTTGTCTGCACAATGAAGAAGACATCAGTTCACTACAAGATGGTACTAACTATTATACCTTGCCTTTTTTATTCCTTTGCCCCATTTCGAATATAGAGAAGATATTTATGCACATCCTTGTTTCCAGGCCTTTCCAAAGCAGTTCACTAATGATTACCTCTCAAACCACCTCTATGGTCAGGAGGCGAGGAAGGTTTTTATACAACACCCAAGGTTCAATATTGAAGTGTTCCTGAAGAGGACGAAGGACGAACGGTCAATCATCCACAGGCACTGGCCTAAAGTTGCAAAGACCTTCAACATGAATGAAGGCTCAATATTCGCCTTCCGCTTCAGCAGTTTTCCAGATGAGATGCATTTGTCTATATACCGTCTATGATGCTAATTTCGAAAGGTTCTACATGTTGCATGTGAAACTTGGTGCTGGTGGAGTTGTGTAATGGGGTAGCTGAGTGCTGAAGCAATATCATGTTGTACTCTGGTGTATTTCAATTATGAAATTCTGCTTCCTTAATATGGAAATGAAATATATTATGTGCTTAATATGAATGTCAATTAGATTAATAAATGGATTATTAATAATAGGGTAATTAGCCTGCTAATTGGGTTTTGCTATTGCAAACGGTTATTGAAAAAAATATCATGGGCGATGACCTCAGGCAACGCACACAGTTTCTAGGAATAAACCGTGTTGGATCAATGAACAATCACACACGACTTTCTCTTGAAAATTGTTTGCGTTAGGCCACCTTGCGCAAATGTTTACCACATAAAAACTGTGTGTGATGGAAGCCTTTGCCACAAAGTTTCTTCTACGGACCGTGTGTGATGCATTCAATAACGCAAACGATTTAACGGGAAAAATTGTGTGTGATGTACCTGTGAACGGAAACGTTGTCCTTGGAGCGACTGTGTGGGTTGTACATATGAACGAAAAAGTTTAGCACAGACTGACTGTGTGGGATGTACTTACGACCGGGAACAGTTTCGCCTGTATAATTGTATTTTTTAGCTCTACTGTATGTATTTCCATATTTGAGCGCTCGCCGGTCGCACACGACCTCATTTTGCCGAGCATGTGTGCCAGGAGGGCATATCCCCGACGGTTTCAGGGTCGTGTGGGAAGGACCCCCTATCGCCCACACTCACTAGGCAACGGTTCCAAATGCCGTCGCAGAAAGGGGTTAAAAACCGTTTGTATAGCACCGACGCGTACTAGTGAGGGTTGCATCGATAAATATGCATTCAGTTGCATATTTATCACCGTAACTCATTCGGATTGTCCAGCGATTTCCACGGACAGCCCGAGTATGTGTAGATTGAGTATGTTCTCCATGCTCTACCCCATTCCGAGACAAAATTTCGTCAATGCCCCCCTTTTTTTCTCCGAATGCACATTCTCTTGACCTTTTGCCGAGACGTGTATTAGGAGAACAGCGGGAAGGTGCTGCCGAAATTTTGTCTCGGAATGGGGTGGAGAATGGAGAACATACTCAATCTACACATACTCGGGTGGGATTAGGACCTATCTTTACCTATTAGAGTGTAGGTTGCATGGACATAATAAAATTGACAAACTAGATGAACTGATGAATATACATGCTGAATTATATATATTTTATTGTCCTTCCAGTAGCTAAGCAAGATGAGTGATCGTGCGTGGATGTACACCGGTCGCACTAGTCAAAAAGAGCTATCTATGGCCGACCGAAAGTCTACAAATTGTTGTGTCTCTCCTATCGGCGATGGAGGTATCGAGTATTATGGGAGAGTTGAAGCAATTTATGAACTTCTATTCTATGGTCAAAATGGACCGAGCGTTGTAGTCTTCAAATGTTACTGGTTCCAGCCGAAGGATACTAGAAGGACTCATGAACATATAGGGCTAGTCGAAATCAAACAAAGCACCCATTTAGATGTTCCCGATGTCTATATTACGGCTCAACAGGCGACCCAAGTTTTCTATTTACAGTGGGCCTGCCAAACTGATCCAAATCTGAATGGTTGGGATGTCGTTTGTGAAGTGCCGCCACGTGTTAGACCACCTCCCCCAATGAAGAGGATTATGAACCTCGCATTAACCCAGACACATATGAAGGTGAATTCTTCCAAGAAACACGTCTTTCCAAAAAAACGCTTCAAGAAACGCTCTACTTCACACCAGAACATTGAAGTAGACAGCGACAGTGAACCCGACTTCACCCCTGAGCCGGAACAAGAAGAACCTGAACAAGAAGAGGTTACTGCTGCGGATGACTTGTCAATGCTTGACCGATTACGTAAAGGTGGCCTTCCACATGTTGATGCCGCTGAACCCAATGAGCACTTCATTCATGATAGTGATGATGATGATGCATTTATTGATCCTGGAGCATTTATTGAACCCGATGATCCAGATTATTATTAGGTATTCAATTTTTTATCTTGTACTTGATTTATATAGTTACTTGTATGATTGTATGATTTATATAGTTACTTGTATAATTTTCTTACTTTGTATGATTGTTTGTTATACATAGTGTCATGGTCTTGATATCCGTCCCCGTCGGCCCTCGCCAGCTTTATGATTCAAATGTGGTAAATTCTCTTTTATAACTTTTTGCTGCATTTCGCATTTATGACAATTATGGCCATCAAGTTGACATAGAGATATTTTTATCTAGGAGGTATGTGAACCGGAAATTGCAACCGACCCTCTTGTCGAGAAATTAAATTTAGTTGAAAAATAAAATGAGTATTTGAAAGAAAATTAAAAGAATTGAAGAAGAGAAGATGAAATTGGAGTTGTATTTTGCCGATGTTGTCGATGGTCACAAGATGAAGATGAATGTAATGCGCTTGAAGATGGATGCAATGCGCTTGCAGATTAAGAAGATTAGAAAAATATGCCATTAATAATGAGGCTTGGTATCATTATGCCATTGGATCAATTGTTACCTTAGTTGCGATCTTCATCGCATTTTTTGTTGTGATGAAGTGAAGTTTTCTCTACTGATTTGCTTAATAAATGCATACTTAGCTTATTTTTCCTCCTAAATGGCATAATTACCAAAGTTAGATAAACAATGAGCTATACTTATGTAAGTTGGCTCAAATATGGCATCATCACCTAGGTTAGCACAAAAATTACCTATACTTACCTTATTTTTCTCCAAATTGACATAATAAGCTTAGTTGGCAAAAAATGGCATAATTACCTATGTTAGCTCTAAAATGACACAAATAAGGAATAAAAGAAGAAAAACAAGAAAGAGAAGAAAAATAAAGAATAGAAGAAGAAAGAGAAGAAAAAGAAAGAATAAAAGAAGAAGAATGAGAATGAGGAGGAAATGGATAGAAAGATAGAAGAGAAGAAGAAAGGAGAGAAAGAAGAAGAAGAAGTTCTTCTAGTCTTCCCATTTTGCAGGTTTGATTCACTTCATGGAAGCGGCATTGATGGACTGCTAGTGTTTAGTTCTTGTTTTCATTTGTATTGATGAACAATGTGAAACAATGTATGTATATATATGGATGAACTCCGTGAAACTATGTTTGTATTGGATCTTTTAATACCCTATGTGTTCTGTTGCATTGATGGAATGCTAGATGTTTGATACATGGGCTAGTTTGATGTTGAAACTATATATATCATATATATCTTTTGAAAATGCAGGGATATAACCGAAAACAGAAAAAATAGCAACAATACAGGCACTTTGCCGTCTGCCGCTGATGGCAAAGGGCACTTTGCCGTCCGCCACGGACGGCAAAGAGGCCACATGGCAGCAACCTGTGCAACCTGGGAGCAATCATTTTGCAATCGGTGGTCGACGGCAAAGAGCTGGGTCTGCTGATGCATCTGCTGACGCATCTGCTGACGTCAGGGCTGGGCAGCTTTGCCGTCCGCTAGCTGACGGCAAAGGCTGCCATTAGCCACCTAACATAACTGACGCATGTTTTTGCCGTCCATGTTCTTTGCCGTCCGCCACTGATGGCAAAGGGCCTTTGCCGTCTGCTTTGGGAAACAGACGACAAAGAACATGTTTACCGTCGCTCTCTTTGCCGGACAGGTTTGCCGTCGGTGGCGGACGGCAAAGAGCTTTACCGTCCGCCATTGCGAACGGCAAATAAGCTGATTCCTGTAGTGAGCCCCCCCCAACCAGTTGTTGGTTGGGTGCTTCGAGAGAAATTGACACTTGTCATAAGAGAGCAACCCATCCTCTGACGACTTTGAGAGAATCCTAAGTGACGAAAAACCCAGAGCCAAAGTGATTGAGCATCACTAAAGAGATTGATCTGTGTGATCCGATGCCTTTTACTTTTGAAGACTGTCATTCTTCCAGACGGTTAGGTGTCAAGTTCTGAGTACACCAAGAGTCATTGTGGTGTGCCGGTGAAAGTCTGTGAAGGTTTTGGAAGTCTACCTTGAAGACTTACCATGAGTGATTGGGCGAGGTCTGCGGGCCTTAGCTCAAGAGGAATACAGTGAGGATTGTGTGTCATCTGAGTTGTGACTCAGCCGCCTCAACCAAACGTATAGTCGATACAACAACTGGAACTGGTCTACCAAGTCATTGTCTTGACCGAGCCAACCTGGTTTGAAATTCCTCAACCCATCTCCTACTTTATTCCGCTGCTAAAGAATTTGTGATCCATCCTCTAACGAATTTGAACTGAAGTATTTCATCTTGCTATCATTCATTTCCTCAGTTCATGTTCTTCATGTGTGTATGCTAGTCTGATCGCAAGCTCTTCACCATTACACATCTTGATTGTATGTGCTCTGATTCTGTGATGACTTAGTTTCCTTTGTGTTTCTAATTCCTCACTCCGACCTTCGTCAAATTCATTAGAGTTTGACGAATTTCCAAGAATCTCCCATTCACCCCCTGGGAGTTTACCTTCGCTTTCACCAACTATTGCTTCTACAACTATTGCTAACGCATAGCGATAAAGTAAAGCAATTACATGGAGTTATTTGTTGACAAATGCTACTTCTTGAGCTTGCGTTGGTTTTTCCCTTGAAGAGGAGAGGGTATGCAGCAAAGTAGAGATAATTATTTCCCTCAGTTAAGAACCAAGGTATCAAACCAGTAGGAGAAACACGCAAGTCCCCAATATATGCACCTACACAAACAATCAAACACTTGCACCCAATGCGAAAAAGGGGTTGTCAATCCCTTCACGGTTACTTGCAAAGGTGAGATCTGATAGAGATAGATATAAAAGATTACTAAAATGTAAAAGTAAAATAAAAGTAAATAAATTGCAGCAAGGTATTTTTGGTATTTTTAATATATAGATCTGAAAATATAATAAGTAAAATAGACCCAGGGGCCATAGGTTTCACTAGAGGCTTCTCTCTTGAAGGCAAATAATACGATGGGTGAACAAATTACTGTCGAGCAATTAATAGAAAAGCGCAAAGTTATGACGATATCCAAGGCAATGATTATGAACATAGGCATCACGTCCGTGTCAAGTAGACCGACTCATGCCTGCATCTACTACTATTACTCCACACATCGACCACTATCCAGCATGCATCTAGAGTATTAAGTTCATAAAGAACGGAGTAACGCCTTAAGTAAGATGACATGATGTAGAGGGATAAACTCAAGTATATGATGAAAACCCCATCTTTTTATCCTCGATGGCAACAATGCAATACGTGTCTCGCTAACCCTACTTTGTCACTGGGTGAAATCATGCAAGATTGAACCCAAAGCTAAGCACCTCTCCCGTTGCAAGAAAAATCAATCTAGTTGGCCAAACCAATGTTGGGGAACGTAGTAATTTCAAAAAAATTCCTACGCACACGCAAGATCATGGTGATGCATAGCAATGAGAGGGGAGAGTGTTGTCCATGTACCCTCGTAGACCGACAGCGGAAGCGTTATCACAACGCGGTTGATGTAGTCGTACGTCTTCACGATCCGACCGATCAAGTACCGAACGTACGGCACCTCCGAGTTCTACACACATTCAGCTCGATGACGTCCCTCGAACTCCGATCCAGCCGAGTGTTGAGGGAGAGTCTCGTCAGCACGACGGCGTGGTGACGATGATGATGTTCCACCGACGCAGGGCTTCGCCTAAGCTCCGCAACGGTATTATCGAGGTGTAATATGGTGGAGGGGGGCACCGCACACGGCTAAGAGATCTCAAGGATCAATTGTTGTGTCTCTGGGGTGCCCCCCTGCCCCCATATATAAAGGAGCAAGGGGGAGGCAGCCGGCCAAGAGGAGAGGCGCGCCATGGGGGGAGTCCTACTCCCACCGGGAGTAGGACTCCTCCTTTCCTTGTGGGAGTAGGAGAAGGGAAGGGGGAAGGAGAAAGAAGGAAGGGTGCGCCCCCCTTCCTTAGTCCAATTCGGACCAGACCATGGGGAGGGGTGCGGCCACCTTTTGAGGCATTTCTCTCCTTTCCCGCATGGCCCAGTAAGGCCCAATACGAATTCCCGTAACTCTCCGGTACTCCGAAAAATATCCGAATCACTCGGAACCTTTCCGAAGTCCGAATATAGTCGTCCAATATATCGATTTTTACGTCTCGACCAGTTCGAGACTCCTCGTCATATCCCTTATCTCATCCGGGACTCCGAACTCCTTCGGTACATCAAAACTCAATAAAACTGTCATCGTAACGTTAAGCGTGCGGACCCTACGGGTTCGAGAACTATGTAGACATAACCGAGACACGTCTCCGGTCAATAACCAATAGCGGGACCTGGATGCCCATATTGGCTCCCACATATTCTACGAAGATCTTTATCGGTCAGACCGCATAACAACATACGTTGTTCCCTTTGTCACCGGTATGTTACTTGCCCGAGATTTGATCGTCGGTATCTCGATACCTAGTTCAATCTCGTTACCGGCAAGTCTCTTTACTCGTTCCGTAATACATCATCCCACAACTAACTCATTAGTCACAATGCTTGCAAGGCTTATAGTGATGTGCATTACCGAGTGGGCCCAGAGATACCTCTCCGACAATCGGAGTGACAAATCCTAATCTCGAAATACGCCAACCCAACAAGTACCTTTGGAGACACCTGTAGAGCACCTTTATAATCACCCATGTACGTTGTGACGTTTGGTAGCACACAAAGTGTTCCTCCGGTAAACGGGAGTTGCATAATCTCATAGTCATAGGAACATGTATAAGTCATGAAGAAAGCAATAGCAACATACTAAACGATCGGGTGCTAAGCTAACGGAATGGGTCAAGTCAATCACGTCATTCTCCTAATGAGGTGATCCCGTTAATCAAATGACAACTCATGTCTATGGCTAGGAAACATAACCATCTTTGATTAACGAGCTAGTCAAGTAGAGGCATACTAGTGACACTCTGTTTGTCTATGTATTCACACATGTATTATGTTTCCGGTTAATACAATTCTAGCATGAATAATAAACATTTATCATGATATAAGGAAATATATAATACTTTATTATTGCCTCTAGGGCATATTTCCTTCAGTCTCCCACTTGCACTAGAGTCAATAATCTAGTTCACATCGCCATGTGATTTAACATCAATAATTCACATCACCATGTGATTAACACCCATAGTTCACATCTCTATGTGACCAACACTCAAAGGGTTTACTAGAGTCAATAATCTAGTTCACATCGCTATGTGATTAACACCCAAAGAGTACTAAGGTGTGATCATGTTTTGATTGTGAGATAATTTTAGTCAACGGGTCTGTCACATTCAGATCCGTAAGTATTTTACAAATTTCTATGTCTACAATGCTCTGCTCGGAGCTACTCTAGCTAATTGCTCCCACTTTCAATATGTATCTAGACCGAGACTTAGAGTCATCTAGATTAGTGTCAAAATATGCATCGACGTAACTCTTTACGATGAACCTTTTGTCACTTCCATAATCAAGAAACATATCCTTATTCCACTAAGGATAATTTTGACCGCTGTCCAGTGATCTACTCCTAGATCACTATTGTACTCCCTTGCCAAAATCAGTGTAGGGTATACAATAGATCTGGTACACAGGATGGCATACTTTATAGAACCTATGGCCAAGGCATAGGGAATGACTTTCATTCTCTTTCTATCTTCTGCCATGGTCGGGCTTTGAGTCTTACTCAATTTCACACCTTGTAACACAGGCAAGAACTCTTTCTTTGACTGTTCTATTTTGAACTACTTCAAAATCTTGTTAAGGTATGTACTCATTGAAAAAACTTATCAAGCGTCTTGATCTATCTCTATAGATCTTGATGCTCAATATGTAAGCAGCTTTACCGAGGTCTTTCTTTGAAAACTCCTTTCAAACACACCTTTATGCTTTGCAGAATAATTCTACACTATTTCCGATCAACAATATGTCATTCACATATACTTTATCAGAAATGCTGTAGTGCTCCCACTCACTTTCTTGTAAATACAGGCTTCACCGCAAGTCTATATAAAACTATATCCTTTGATCAACTTATCAAAGCGTATATTCCAACTCCGAGATGCTTGCACCAGTCCATAGATGGATCGCTGGAGCTTGCATATTTTGTTAGCACTTTTAGGATTGAAAAAACCTCCTGGTTGCATCATATACAACTCTTCTTTAATAAATCCATTAAGGAATGTAGTTTTGTTTATCCATTTGCCAGATTTTATAAAATGCGGCAATTGCTAATATGATTCAGACAGACTTTAAGCATAGATACGAGTGAGAAACTCTCTCATCGTAGTCAACACCTTGAACTTGTCGAAAACCTTTTGCGACAATTCTAGCTTTGTAGATAGTGACACTACTATCAGCGTCCGTCTTCCTCTTGAAGATCCATTTAATCTCAATGACTCGCCGATCATTGGGCAAATCAATCAAAGTCCGTACTTTGTTCTCATACATGGATCTCGTCTCAGATTTCACGGCCTCAAGCCATTTTGCGGAATTTGGGCTCATCATCGCTTCCTCATAGTTCGTAGGTTCGTCATGGTCAATTAACATGACCTCCAGAACAGGATTACCGTACCACTCTGGTGTGGATCTCACTCTGGTTTACCTACATGGTTTGGTAGTAACTTGATCTGAAGTTACATGATCATCATCATTAACTTCCTCACTAATTGGTGTAGGAGTCACAGGAACAGATTTCTGTCATGAACTACTTTCCAATAAGGGAGCAGGTACAGTTACCTCATCAAGTTCTACTTTCCTCCCACTCACTTCTTTCGAGAGAAACTCCTTCTCTAGATAGGATCCATTCTTAGTAACGAATGTCTTGCCTTCGGATCTGTGATAGAAGGTGTACCCAACTGTCTCCTTTGGGTATCCTATGGAGACACATTTCTCTGATTTGGGTTTGAGCTTATCAGGATGAAACCTTTTCACATAAGCATCGCAACCCCAAACTTTAAGAAACGACAACTTTGGTTTCTTGCCAAACCATAGTTCATAAGGCGTCGTCTCAACGGATTTTGATGGTGCCCTATTTAACGTGAATGTAGCTGTCTCTAATGCATAACCCCAAAACGATAGTGGTAAATTGGTAAGAGACATCATAGATTGCACTATATCCAATAAAGTACGGTTATGACGTTCGGACACACCATTATGCTGTGGTGTTCCAGGTGGCATGAATTTGTGAAACTATTCCACATTGTTTTAATTGAAGACCAAACTCGTAACTCAAATAATTGTCTCCGTGATCAGATCGTAGAAACTTTATTTTCTTGTTACGATGATTTTCTACTTCACTCTGAAATTATATGAACTTTTCAAATGTTTCAGACTTCTGTTTCATTAAGTAGATATACCCATATCTGCTCAAATCATCTGTGAAGGTCAGAAAATAATGATACCTGCTACGAGCCTCAATATTCATCGGGCCACATACATCTGTATGTATGATTTCCAACAAATCTGTTGCTCTCTCCATAGTTCTGGAGAACGGCGTTTTAGTCATCTTGCCCATGAGGCACGGATCGCAAGCATCAAGTGATTCATAATCAAGTGATTCTAAAATCCCATCAGTATGGAGTTTCTTCATGCGCTTTACACCAATATGACCTAAACGGCAGTGCCACAAATAAGTTGCACTATCATTATTAACTTTCCATCTTTTGGCTTCAATATTATGAATATGTGTATCACTACGATCGAGATCCAACAAACCATTTTTGTTGGTGTGTATGACCATAAAAGGTTTTTATTCATGTAAACAGAACAACAATTGTTCTCTAACTTAAATGAATAACCGTATTGCAATAAACATGATCAAATCATATTCATGCTCAACGCAAACACAAAATAACACTTATTTAGTTTCAACACTAATCCCGAAGGTATAGGGAGTGTGCGATGATGATCATATCAATCTTGGAACTACTTCCAACACACATCGTCACCTCTCCTTTACTAGTCTCTGTTTATTCGGCAACTCCCGTTTCGAGTTACTACTCTTAGCAACTGAACCAGTATCAAATACCGAGGGGTTGCTATAAACACTAGTAAGTACACATCAATAACATGTATATCCAATATACCTTTGTTCACTTTGCCATCCTTCTTATCCACCAAACACTTGGGGCAGTTCCGCTTCCAGTGACCAGTCCCTTTGCAGTAGAAGCACTTAGTCTCAGGCTTAGGTACAGACTTGGGCTTCTTTACTTGAGTAGCAACTTGCTTGCCGTTCTTTTTGAAGTTCCCCTTCTTCCCTTTACCCTTTTCTTGAAACTAGTGGTCTCGTCAACCATCAACACTTGAAGTGGTCTCGTCAACCATCAACACTTGATGTTTTTCTTGATTTCTACCTTCGTCGATTTCAGCATCACGAAGAGCTCGGGAATTACTTTCGTCATCCCTTGCATACTAAAGTTCATCACGAAGTTCTACTAACTTGGTGATGGTGACTAGAGAATTCTATCAATCACTATTTTATCTGGAAGATTAACTCCCACTTGATTCAAGCGATTGTAGTACCCAGACAATCTGAGCACATGCTCATTAGTTGAGCGATTCTCCTCCATCTTTTAGCTATAGAACTTGTTGGAGACATCATATCTCTCAACTCGGGTATTTGCTTGAAACATTAACTTCAACTCCTGGAACATCTTATATGGTCCATGACGTTCAAAACGTCTTTGAAGTCCCGATTCTAAGCCGTTAAGCATGGTGCACTAAACTATCAAGTAGTCATCATATTGAGCTAGCCAAACGTTCATAACGTCTGCATCTGCTCCTGCAATCGGTCTGTCACCTAGCGGTGCATAAAGGACATAATTTTTCTGTGCAGCAATGAGGATAATCCTCAGATCACGGATCCAATCCGCATCTTTGCTACTAACATCTTTCAACATAATTTTTCTCTAGGAACATATCAAAAATAAACACAGGGAAGCAACAACGCGAGCTATTGATCTACAACATAATTTGCAAAATACTATCAGGACTAAGTTCATGATAAATTTAAGTTCAATTAATCATATTACTTAAGAACTCCCACTTAGATAGACATCCCTCTAATCCTCTAAGTGATCACGTGATCCATATCAACTAAACCATGTCCGATCATCACGTGAGATGGAGTAGTTTCAATGGTGAACATCACTATGTTGATCATATCTACTATATGATTCACGCTCGACCTTTCAGTCTCCGTGTTCCGAGGCCATATCTGTTATATGCTAGGCTCGTCAAGTTTAACCTGAGTATTCCGCGTGTGCAACTGTTTTGCACCCGTTGTATTTGAACGTAGAGCCTATCACACCCGATCATCACGTGGTGTCTCAGCACGAAGAACTTTCGCAACGGTGCATACTCAGGGAGAACACTTATACTTTGATAATTTAGTGAAGGATCATCTTATAATGCTACCGTCAAACAAAGCAAGATAAGATGCATAAAGGATTAACATCACATGCAATCAATATAAGTGATATGATATGGCCATCATCATCTTGTGCTTGTGATCTCCATCTCCGAAACACCGTGCTTGTGATCTCCATCTCCGAAGCACCGTCATGGTCACCATCGTCACCGGCACGACACCTTGATCTCCATCGTAGCATCGTTGTCGTCTCGTCAATCTTATGCTTCTACGACTATCGCTACCGCTTAGTGATAAAGTAAAGCATTACATGGCGATTGCATTGCATACAATAAAACGACAACCATATGGCTCCTGCCAGTTGCCGATAACTCGGTTACAAAACATGATCATCTCATACAACAACTTATATCACATCATGTCTTGACCATATCACATCACAACATGCCCTGCAAAAACAAGTTAGACGTCCTCTACTTTGTTGTTGCAAGTTTTACGTGGCTGCTACGGGCTGAGCAAGAACCATTCTTACCTACGCATCAAAACCACAACGATAGTTTGTCAAGTTGGTGCTGTTTTAACCTTCGCAAGGACCGGGCGTAGCCACACTCAGTTCAACTAAAGTGAGAGAGACAGACACCCGCCAGTCACCTTTAAGCAATGAGTGCTCGCAACGATGAAACCAGTCTCGCGTAAGCGTACGCGTAATGTCGGTCCGGGCCGCTTCATCTCACAATACCGCTGAACCAAAGTATGACATGCTGGTAAGCAGTATGACTTATATCGCCCACAACTCACTTGTGTTCTACTCGTGCATAGCATCAACGCATAAAACCAGGCTCGGATGCCACTGTTGGGGAACGTAGTAATTTCAAAAAATTTCCTACGCACACGCAAGATCATGGTGATGCATAGCAATGAGAGGGGAGAGTGTTGTCCACGTACCCTCGTAGACCGACAGCGGAAGCGTTATCACAACGCGGTTGATGTAGTCGTACGTCTTCACGATCCGACCGATCAAGTACCGAACGTACGGCACCTCCGAGTTCTACACACATTCAGCTCGATGACGTCCCTCGAACTCCGATCCAGCCGAGTGTTGAGGGAGAGTCTCGTCAGCACGACGGCGTGGTGACGATGATGATGTTCCACCGACGCAGGGCTTCGCCTAAGCTCCGCAACGGTATTATCGAGGTGTAATATGGTGGAGGGGGGCACCGCACACGGCTAAGAGATCTCAAGGATCAATTGTTGTGTCTCTGGGGTGCCCCCCTGCCCCCATATATAAAGGAGCAAGGGGGAGGCAGCCGGCCAAGAGGAGAGGCGCGCCATGGGGGGAGTCCTACTCCCACCGGGAGTAGGACTCCTCCTTTCCTTGTGGGAGTAGGAGAAGGGAAGGGGGAAGGAGAAAGAAGGAAGGGTGCGCCCCCCTTCCTTAGTCCAATTCGGACCAGACCATGGGGAGGGGTGCGGCCACCTTTTGAGGCATTTCTCTCCTTTCCCGCATGGCCCAGTAAGGCCCAATACGAATTCCCGTAACTCTCCGGTACTCCGAAAAATATCCGAATCACTCGGAACCTTTCCGAAGTCCGAATATAGTCGTCCAATATATCGATTTTTACGTCTCGACCAGTTCGAGACTCCTCGTCATATCCCTTATCTCATCCGGGACTCCGAACTCCTTCGGTACATCAAAACTCAATAAAACTGTCATCGTAACGTTAAGCGTGCGGACCCTACGGGTTCGAGAACTATGTAGACATAACCGAGACACGTCTCCGGTCAATAACCAATAGCGGGACCTGGATGCCCATATTGGCTCCCACATATTCTACGAAGATCTTTATCGGTCAGACCGCATAACAACATACGTTGTTCCCTTTGTCACCGGTATGTTACTTGCCCGAGATTTGATCGTCGGTATCTCGATACCTAGTTCAATCTCGTTACCGGCAAGTCTCTTTACTCGTTCCGTAATACATCATCCCACAACTAACTCATTAGTCACAATGCTTGCAAGGCTTATAGTGATGTGCATTACCGAGTGGGCCCAGAGATACCTCTCCGACAATCGGAGTGACAAATCCTAATCTCGAAATACGCCAACCCAACAAGTACCTTTGGAGACACCTGTAGAGCACCTTTATAATCACCCATGTACGTTGTGACGTTTGGTAGCACACAAAGTGTTCCTCCGGTAAACGGGAGTTGCATAATCTCATAGTCATAGGAACATGTATAAGTCATGAAGAAAGCAATAGCAACATACTAAACGTTCGGGTGCTAAGCTAACGGAATGGGTCAAGTCAATCACGTCATTCTCCTAATGAGGTGATCCCGTTAATCAAATGACAACTCATGTCTATGGCTAGGAAACATAAACATCTTTGATTAACGAGCTAGTCAAGTAGAGGCATACTAGTGACACTCTGTTTGTCTATGTATTCACACATGTATTATGTTTCCGGTTAATACAATTCTAGCATGAATAATAAACATTTATCATGATATAAGGAAATATATAATACTTTATTATTGCCCCTAGGGCATATTTCCTTCAACCAAACCGATAATTCAAAGAGAACTACGAAGATATTAAATCATGCATATAAGAATTCAGAGAAGATTCAAATAATATTCATAGATAAGCTGATCATAAATCCACAATTAATCGGATCTCCACAAAGACACCGCAGAAGAAGATTACATCGGATAGATCTCCAAGAACATTGAGGAGAACATGGTCAAAGAGAGAGAAGAAGCCATCTAGCTACTAGCTATGGACCCGTAGGTCCGTGGTAAACTACTCACGCTTCATCGGAAGGGCAATAGAGTTGATGTATATGCCCTCCATGGTCGAATCCCCCTCCGGTAGGATGCCGGAAAAGGCCCCAAGATGGGATCTCATGGGAACAGAAGGCTGCGGTGGCGGAAAAGCATTTTCGTGGATGCCTCTAAGGGTTTTTGAATATATGTGAATTTATAGGACGAAGAAGTAGGTCAGGGGACTCTCGAGGGGGGCACACGGTAGGGGGGCGCCCCCCTAGGGCGCGCCCTCCACCCTTGTCGCCGCCTCGTGGGTCTTCTGGCTTGGACTCCAAGTCCTATGGGTATCTTCTGGTCCAAGGAAAATCATCGTAAAGTTGTATTCCGTTTGGAGTCTGTTTGATATTCCTTTCTGCGAAACTCAAATACAAAGAAAAAACAGAAGCTGGCACTGGGGTCTAGGTTAATTAGTTAGTCCCAAAAATAATATAAAATAGCATATTAATGCATATAAAAAAATCCAAAACAGATAATATAAATAGCATGGAACAATAAAAAATTATAGATACATTGGAGACGTATCAAGCATCCCCAAGCTTAAGTCCTACTCGTCCTCGAGTAGGTAAATGATAAAAACAGAATTTTTGATGTGGAATGCTACCTAACATATTTAGCCATGTAATTGTGGCATGAATGTTCAGATCCATAAGATTCAAAACAAAAGTTTAATATTGACGTAAAAAAAATAATACTTCAAGCATACTAATAAAGCAATAATGTCTTCTCAAAATAACATGGCTAAAGAAAGTTATCCCTACAAAATCATATAGTCTGGCTATGCTCCATCTTCATCAGACAAAGTATTAAATCATGCACAACCCCGATGACAAGCCAAGCAATTGTTTCATACTTTTGATGTTATCAAACTTTTTCAACTTTCACACAATACATGAGTGTTAGCCATGGATATAGCACTATAGGTGCAATAGAATATGTTGGTTGTGGAGAAGACAAAAAGAAGGAGATAGTCTCACATCAACTAGGCGTATCAACGGGCTATGGAGATGCACTAGAGCTATAAGTGTATGAAAGCTCAACAAAATAAACTAAGTGGGTGTGCATCCAACTTGCTTGCTCACGAAGACCTAGGGCATTTTGAGGAAGCCCATCATTGGAATATACAAGCCAAGTTCTATAATGTAAAATTCCCACTAGTATATGAAAGTGACAACATAGGAGACTCTCTATCATGAAGATTATGGTGCTACTTTGAAGCACAATTGTGGTAAAAGGATAGTAGCATTGTCCCTTCTCTCTTTTTCTCTCATTTTTTTATTTGGGCCTTTTCTCTTTTTTTGGCCTCTTCTTTTTTAGTCCAGAGTCTCATCCCAACTTGTGGGGGAATCATAGTCTCCATCATCCTTTCCTCACTAGGACAATGCTCTAATAATGATGATCATCACACTTTTATTTACTTACAACTCAAGAATTACAACTCGATACTTAGAACAAAATATGAATCTATATGAATTCCTCCGGCGGTGTACCGGGATGTGCAATGACTCATGAGTGACATGTATGAAATAATTATGAACAGTGGCTTTGCCACAAATACAATGTCAACTACATGTCATGCAAAGCAATATGACAGTGATGGATCATGTCAAAATAAACGGAACGGTGGAAAGTTGCATGGCAATATATCTCGGAATGGCTATGGAAATGCCATAATAGGTAGGTATGGTGGCTGTTTTGAGGAAGGTATATGGTGGGTGTATGATACCGGCGAAAGGTGCGCAATATTAGAGAGGCTAGCAATGGTGGAAGGGTGAGAGTGCGTATAATCCATGGGCTCAACATTAGTCATAAAGAACTCACATACTTATTTCAAAAATCTATTAGTTATCGAAACAAAGTACTATGCGCATGCTCCTAGGGGGATAGATTGGTAGGAAAAGACCATTGCTCGTCCCCGACCGCCACTCATAAGGAAGACAATCAACAAATAAATCATGCTCTGACTTCATCACATAACGGTTCACCATACGTGCATGCTACGGGAATCACAAACTTTAACACAAGTATTTATACAATCCATAATTACTCACTAGCATGACTCTAATATCACCATCTCTATATCTCAAAACAATCATAAGGAATCAAACTTCACATAGTATTCAATGCACTTTATATGAAAGTTTTTATTATATCCCTCTTGGATGCCCATCATATTAGGACTAAATTCATAAGCAAAGCAAATTACCATGCTGTTTACAGAGACTCTCAAAATAATATAAGTGAAGAATGAGAGTTCAAAAATTTCTATAAAATAAAGCCACTTCCGTGCTCTAAAAAGATATAAGTGAAGCACTAGAGCAAAATTGCCTAGCTCAAAAAATATAAGTGAAGCACATAGAGTATTCTAATAAAACACGATTCATGTGTGTCCCTCTCAAAAGGTGTGTACAGCAAGGATGATTGTGGTAAACTAAAAAGCAAAGACTCATATCATACACGACGCTCCAAGCAAAACGCATATCATATGGTGAATAAAAATATAGCCTCAAGTAAATTTACCGACAGACGAAGATGAAAGAGGGGATGCCATCTGGGGAAAGCTTAGATGCTTGGTTGTCCTTGAATATTACCTTGGGGTGCCTTGGGAATCCCCAAGCTTAGGCTCTTGCCACTCCTTATTCCATAGTCCATTAAATCTTTACCCAAAACTTGAAAACTTCACAATACAAAACTCAACAGGAAACTCATGAGATCCGTTAGTATAAGAAAATAAATCACCAGTTTTTGGTAATGTTATGAACTCATTATTTATTTATATTGGTGTAATATATACTGTATTCCAACTTCTCCATGGTTCATACCTCCCGATACTACCCATAGATTCATCAAAATAAGCAAACAACACATAGAAAACATAATATGTCGAAAACAGAACAGTGTGTAGCAATCTAAAAACTTCAAATACTTCTATAACTCTAAAAATTCTCAAAACTTAGGAAAACCTGGGTAATTTGTATATCAATCTGGTGTAACTAATTCAGATCAAAAGCATGCTTCTATGATTTTTGAAAATTATTTTACTCGGCGCAAAAGTTTCTGTTTTTCAGCAAGATCAAATCAACTATCACCGTATGCCATCCCAAAGGTCTTACTTGGCCCAAACACTAATTAAAACATGAAAACGCATATAACCAGAGGATAGATGAATTATTTATTGAAAAACAGAACCAAAAAATCAAGAACAAAAAGAAAATTGAGTTGCCTCCCAACAAGCGCTATTGTTTAACGCCCTTAGCTAGGCATAAATCAAAGATCTGGGTATTGTCATCTTTAGTATGCAGACCATAAGTGTCACGGCAGATGTCCTAGAGAAAGGACTTAGTCGTGGAGCCATCGCGACGGGTTAGCTTAAAGGGGTTAAAGCGGACAAGGGACGTAGAGATTTTATACTGGTTCGGCCCCTTGCGGTGAAGGTAAAGGCCTAGTCCAGTTGTTGTGGAATTGCTAGGGTTTGGATGACCAGGGAGCGAATTCGCTATGCCTGGCTCTCGAGTTGTTGTTTGTTGTCCCCAAACCGCCGTCGGGTCGTCCCCTTATATACATGGGTTGACGCCCGCCGGTTTACAGGATTCCGAAGCCGGCTCATCAACGTGTCCGGCTCGATCTCTGCTCTTTCTATCTTACAATACAAGTTTACATATCAATGTCGGTTTACATCTACAGACCTTTAAACCGACTTTGGGCCCTGGGCCTTCGTAAAGCGTCTCCATCTTGATCTTCACAGCCTTCAGATATAATAATCCATTATGGGGATAATCCGGCCTCTCCTGGCCGGTTTACGCCCAGCAGTAATATCCCCAACATTAGGCCCCAGATTGGTTTGAACTGGTTCATGTCAATCTTCAATACTTAAGAAAAATCCTTCCTCAGTACCTTCGCACGAATCTTGTAAACCGCCATGACGTCATCTTCCAAGATCATGATAAACCGCCATGACATCATCTGTTTAGAAATTGCATATAACTCACCTTCATTAATGAGCTCCGACAATCGAGGCGACAGAGCTGTCATATATCCCATTTTTTGGGCTCCTCGATTCTTGCACCTGCCACTTATCCATTCATCTTAAAATAAGGCCGAGGGGTCCTTTTCACTTTTCCCCTTCGTACCCCTTCACATCGTCCTCTTCCTCGCAACGCCCGACCATTGGAGCTCTGCCGCCGCCGTCGACCTTCGCTTCCGCCCCAACGACGGGCGCTGCATCAACCTGACCGCACCAGAGAAACGCGGCGCTCCTCCGCTGTTCCCTCAGCATCAGTAAGTTCCTCTTTTCCTCGCTCTAGATCCATCGTTAGGGTTTCACTGTTCATCAGAGTTTATTGAAGCTCCGGTGCCGTTCTTCCCTGTTCTTCTTAGTAGCACAAACGGCTAGTTTGGATCTGGTACTTCTTGTGCATCCGTAGCCATAATCACCCTTTTCCTTATTGGAGCATCTCCTTTATATAAAAACTCATCTGAACTTGATGAACTACTCAAGCACTTGAAATTAGGTCTGAATATTTTCTAGTTTTTCGTCACACCGCAGATCTAAAATTATCACATCAATCTATGAAACTTGTTTTTCCTTCACTTAGGTACTTTTAGATCTGTACCTTTCATACCAATATAGGCGGTTCAGCTTTGAAAAAAATGATAATCCGGTAGGTAGCATGAGTCCCCTCTTAAACCGCCGATTAATTTATCTTTGCACCTTCTCCATCGTAAGATTCTGGCTTAGCAATATCCACTCCGGTTTAGTGATGTCATATTCCAGTTTAACAATATGCGTACACCTCTGCCTCAACTTGCATCGCTTTATACTTGTTCATTATAAATCTTAAACCAGCAATAACTATGTTTCAGCTTCCATTGAAATGGCCAAACAAGTCTATGAATGCAACTGGGTTCCTTCCCGGGCCACTGAAGATCAATTAGACAGATGTGTCGCAACTGGCGCTTTAGCCAAGAAAGAGGGCATCCACTGGAGGGCCCCCGGTCCGGAAAATCCTCCTGAACCCAAGGACGGAGAAGTAGTTGTTTTCGTTGACCATCTGGGTCGAGGCTTTAGCCCTCCCGGTTCAAAGTTTTTCCAGGATGTGCTTGCCAGTTTTTAGCTCCACCCCCAGGATATCGGCCCAAACTCTGTGTCCAACATCTGCCATTTCCAAGTCTTTTGTGAGGCTTATCTTCAAGAAAAACCCACAGTTGAATTGTTTAGGGATTTCTTCCATTTAAACCGTTGCACAGAGTTCACAGATGGACCCAATACTGAGCTCGGTGGAATGGCGGTTCAAAAGAGAAAGGATGTCAGCTTCCCTCACGCCAAGCTTCACAGTCACCCCAAGGAGTGGAACCAGACTTGGTTTTATTGTAAAGACACATCTCCAACTGATGAAAACCCCTTGCCGGGTTACCGCCCTCACCGTCTTAGCAATACACACCCCTTTCCTCAGAGGTTAACTGCAAAGGAAAGGTCCATCTATGCTCCACAACTGTCAAAGCTTAGAACCTTTATGGCGAACGGTTTAATAGGTGTTGACTTTGCTCGTTATTGGATAACTTGGAGCATATTGCCCTTAAGCTGATGCCCCGATTTAATGTGTGAATACACCAGGAGTTTGAAGGACACTCTACGACACATTGATATTCAGCTTACAGATGCTGAAGTTACTGAGGCTGTGAAGAAGATGCTGAATGAACCGGAGGCTGTTTGTAGCCAGACCAGATTAAGTCCTTTCTGTGTTTCCAACAAACCGCCAACTGTAAGGATCATATACCCTTTTTACTTTAACTTGCTTCTTTCAAATACTCTCTCAAAATTTTGTCCATCTTTGACAGGGCGATGATCTGTTCTGGAAGAAAAAACCACAGGATAAACCGGCAAAACCACAAGATAAACTGGCAAAACCATAAGATAAACCGGCAAAACCACTTCGCCAGAAGACCAAGGTTGTCAAAAAACCTGCCAAGAAGAGGACCACTGCGTCTTCCGAGCCAAATGCTGATGCCGATTTGGCTAATCCAGACTCAGAGGTAGAACCTGACTCTCTTGGTTCATTTTTCATACATCTCATTGACAATGACCATTATCAGGACGATGCTGAAGGCAGCCAAGCTGATGATGTAGAGGTAATTATCCTTTCCTCCGGTTCAGATCCTCTGCCAGCACCGAAAATCCGTCAAGCAAACCGGAAAGTAAAAATTTCTCACCCCCTTGCTCACTTGGACCCAAACTTTCTTTTGAAGACGCAGCAACACGAAGCTCGCCACACAACCCGGCACAGTGGACAGGTAGTCACTTCAGCCGGCTTACCAAATACTCCAGTCCGGAAACGTCAATCAGAGGTCTCTTACATTCCTGACACTTCTTGTCCCAAGGCGGGTTGTTTCCGTCAGCCTCTTAATCCGTCTGATTCAAATTATCAGGGACGCCTCACTCATCCTCTGGTGAGTCAACGACCACACAGCTTCCAGCCCTCAAGACAGTTCCTGGGTAAGCTATGCCTTAAATCTGTTCTTAATACTTATATTCACCAGACGTATTGATCTGTATATTTATTCTTTTCAGTGCCAAGCCTCGACCCAACAAGAAGGCTCGGCTAAATAAACCGACTGATGATAATGTGGTTATTGAACCGGAGAAAACTCCAGATCTGGAAGGAACAAATGCTGATGTTATTCATGATGATCCGCCACCTCAAGATTACAACTTCATTGCTGAACAAGTAGAAGTGGACATCACAGGCCACACTGAGGAATCAACGAGCCCGGCCCGAACCGATGATAAATCGGCAAGTCCAGTGAAAACTGCTGATAAACCGTCGGCTCCAGTGAAGGCTGCTGGTGATAAAGAAGACGACATCATGATTACTGGCTCTGGCTACACCACTCCTGGCAATCCGGTTGCTTTATCTAAACATAGCGCCAAGGATGAACTTTCTGCTATGAACAAGGGCAAATGGAACACTGATTTGTCAAGCTATGCCCATCTCAACGCCCAAGACATTCACTCTGGCTTCTTGAACCGTATGTACACCAGCAGCGACTATGAAGCTGGTTTGGTAAACTTGATGAAAGAGCGATACGAGGTAACTAATGCTCAACTCTGCATAACTGTTTCTCTTTTAAATTCCAAACACCAACTCCAGTAGCCCCCAAGTGACGGTTTATGATATCAATCCAAACCGGGACTTAGCAATAACTTAACTTTGCATGCCTAGCCTCCAGGGACCGGGTTATCTCTTTAAGATGAACCAGTCCTTTAAAATTGCAATACTGTAGCTGTCACTGGTATAGACCCCAAGGGCCGGTTTTAACTTTATAAAGATGAACCGGGATTGTAGAAGAATTCCCATATCAGTATTTTGAGCAAACATACATTAGCCCCCAAGTGCCAAGAGTAATACTTGTATTGTGCTTGGGACTTGTAGAAATTTCCAAGAACAAGCAAATATGCATTAGCCCCCAAGTATCAGGTGCATAACTTGTTATGTACTTGGTACTTCAAATATGTACCGTCAACTCATAATATGTCTGTTTCTTATAGGCTGAGCTAAGCAAAAAGGAATCTCAAAACGCCGATCTGCAAGAAAACATCAAGTCCCAGCAAGTCGAAACCTCCAAGGGAAAGGATGAGCTGACCAGCGCTTTAGCCGCTATGGAAAAGCTAAAGGAGAGTTTCAACAAGGAGCAGGCGGATTGGGACACAGAAAAATCTGCTTTGCAAAAAAGAGCTGAGGACGCAGAAGCAGCTCTTAAACCGGTAGTAGATGAGCTGACTGGCGTAAAGCGGCAGATACATACCATGACGGCTGCTGTGTTTGGTAAACATCCTTGCTTCACATCTTCAACATATCTTCCCATACATTGCCGGTTTACTGATGCTTGTAATTATGCAGGGACTCGCATTAGTCATCTGGGCTCTGACGTATAGAAGAAATTGAAGGCTGCCTATACTCTTATAGAGCAGTTATATACCGGTGCGCAACGGATCATCTGTACCGCTTCACACAACAAGCCTCCCCACTTTAATCAAGGAAACTTTAGAAAGGTTGTCTATGCTGCCTGCCTGGGTAGAAGAGCTAAAGAGGTCTACTGCAAGGGCGGGTGCTCTGACTGCACTAACCCGGGCAAAAGCATGGGTACCTGACCTTGATCCGGTGGAAGTGGCTAAAGGCTATCCCAGCTTAAAAGAAGACGGATCAGAATTTGGCAATGATGACCTCCGAGCCATAAACCGGGAAGTACGTCCACTGGCTTGTCAACTGGCTGAAGAAGCTGATCTCTCATATTACCAGGTGAGCTATGACGATAAAAACAAACGGGTTGCAGCACCAACTCCTGAAGCGCAAAATCTTATCCCACCAATCCGTAAGCACACCTATGCCCCTGACATTGAACCGTCCACCCTTATAAGCGATGAAGCTGTATTCCAGGCCCTAACTATGATCGACTGGGCAACCATTGACTTCCAGCCACTGGGTAGAGAGGAGGATGATGAACCGATGCAAGGTGATCCGTAACCGTCAAGTCAAGCTGGTGAGGAATCATGACCCGGAGGCCAGTTTAAACTTCCACATGCTGCAATGCTTGTAGAGAAAATAATTATCCTTTTGGGCACTGAAATGCCTTGTAATAGGCTAGTTAAAACACTTGGTCTGCTATGCCATCGTGCATATTTATTTGTGCCTGACACTTGTTAATCCGCCATGCTTAAGACATATGATGCTCATAATCCGTAGCGATTTATTCTAGCTATTCCTGTGACCTTGAGTAATAATGTTGGCTGACCAACTGTTGTGGTGAGGGTGATAACCCTAATCTGGAGTAATAATAACTCATGTTATATTACACCAGTTTATGATAAAACCGTTCCGGGTTGAGAAAAACACCGGCTTATCCATATTCAATTCTGGCGACTTATAGCCAAAACCAGACCGGGTTAATAATCTCCGGATTATGACTGATCATATACTGACAACTTGTAGTTGAAACTCAAGCCGGGTTTAATGAACGCCGGTTTATCAGAACATTATAAATGTTATCAAAAGAGAAAAACTTGGCAAATAAAAGCATACGAAAAAACTTGTAGTCGAGGCTTTTCACGGGCTGCCAGGCCCCAAATTTTAGGCTTTTCATGGGCTGCCAGGCCACTGAGTTAAACCATTTCACAAAGCCTTTTAATATGGTCCTCAATCCTTAACCAATCGTCGTTTTAACTTTGACAAGTTCAGGGTCTCATCAGATTGACTTGTCGAAGTTCGGCGGGTCATACTAGGTTTACCTGGACGGAGTGACTTACTTAAAAAGGCAGTCTAACCCGGGGTTTTAGGTGTATACACCAGGCTTCCAAGCCATGGCTTGATAGCCTATTACAAGTGTAGATTCTTTGTTCATTGCGATAGCAAAGAATCCCCAAGCAATATTTTGAGCTGTACTCAGTGGGTGCCTATGTTTGAGTTGTTCTTTTGCAACACTCTCTTTGGCCCCGAAGTAATTTGGCTTTGAGCCGATCAAGAGGTGTGACTATGGTTCGAATACGACCAAGCCCCCAAGTGATTTTTCTGGTGGCTTTTGTGCCGATCAAGAGGTGTAGCTATGGTTCAAATACAACCAAGCCCCCAAGTGATTTTTATATAAAGCTTTATAAGCTGAATCAAGGTGTAAACCGGACGCCGCTTTATGAACAGAAGCCCCCATGTAACCACACATGATATAAGAAAAACAACAGATACCCCGCTTTAGCTGAGGCTCCGGTTTATTATATTGATCATAATATATACATTATCATAACTATGTACATAAGCAGAGCCTATGGCTCAGGTATAGTAAGGCCGAAGATGAGTGATATTCCATGGCCGGTGGGTCTCCTCCTCCGATTAACGTGAGTCTTTGTGCTCTCAAGCATCTATAAGGTAGTATGACCCGTTATGCAGATTATTGCTGACCACAAAGGGTCCTTCCCAAGGTGGGGATAACTTGTGCATATCTGTCTGATCCTGGATGAGTCGGAGCACCAGATTGCCTTCTTGAAAAGTTCTGGTTCTAACCCGGCGGCTGTGATAACGACGCAGATCCTGCTGATAAATCGCCGAACGGGCTTCTGCAATGTCACGCTCCTCGTCCAACAGGTCAAGTGCTTCCTGTCGTGCCTTCTCATTATCAGCTTCAACATACGCCGCCACACGAGGCGAGTCATGACGGATGTCACTAGGGAGAACCGCCTCCGCTCCATAAACCATGAAAAATGTGTGTAACCCGTGGATCTATTGGGCGTGGTGATGATGCTCCATAACACAGAAGGTAACTCCTCCACCCAACAACTCGGCGTCCGTTGCAAAGGAACCATAAGTCGGGGCTTGATGCCTCTCAAGATCTCTTGATTGGCTCTCTCCGCTTGACCACTAGACTGGGGGTGAGCCACGGATGATACGTCAAGCCGGATGTGCTCATGTTGACAGAACTCCTTCATAGCAACTTTGGACATATTGGTACCATTGTCAGTTATAATGCTGTGTGGAAAGCCAAACCGGAAAATCACCTTCTTGATAAATTGAACCGCCGTAGCTGCATCACACTTACTAACTGGCTCTGCCTCCACCCACTTAGTGAACTTGTCAACTGCCACCAACAGGTGGGTCTTCTTATCCTTAGATCTCTTAAAAGGCCCAACCATATCTAGCCCCCAAGTCGCAAACTGCCAAGTGATTGGAATCATCCTCAACTCTTGAGCCGGTACATGAGCGCGTCGTGAGAACTTTTGACATCCATCACACCTCTTGACCAAATCCTCGGCATCAGCATGAGCCGTCAGCCAATAGAAACCGTGACAAAATGCCTTGGCCACCAGAGATTTTGAACCGGGGTGGTGACCACAATCTCCTTCGTGGATCTCATGCAAAATTTCACGGCCTTCTTCAGGAGATACACAACGCTGAAATGCCCCTGTCACACTACAATGATGCAACTCTCCATTGATTATAGTCATGGACTTGGACCGCCGGATTATCTGCCTGGCTGAAGTTTCATCCTCTGGTAACTCACCCCGGTTCATATTCGCCAAATATGGAACCGTCCAATCCGGGATAACATGAAGTGCCGCCACCAATTGAGCCTCCAGATCAGGAACAACCAAATCCTCTTCGCCAGGGAGCTTGACGGACGGATTATGCAGGCCATCCAGGAAGACATTGGGTGGAACCGGTTTACGTTGGGAACCCAAGCGGCTTAAAGCGTTCGCCGCTTCATTCTTCCGCCGGTCCACATGATCGACCTGATAACCTTTGAAGTGACCTGCAACAATATCCACCTCTCGACGATAAGCTGCCATGGGTGGGTCCTTGGAATCCCAAGTACCAGAGACTTGTTGAGCCACCAGGTCCGAGTCACCGAAGCACTTAACTCGGCTTAGATTCATCTCTTTAGCCATCCGAAGACCATGGAGTAAAGCCTCATATTCAGCTGCATTGTTAGTGCAAGGGAACATTAAACGGAGAACATAACAAAACTTATCACCTCGTGGCGAAGTTAATACGACTCCAGCCCCTGAGCCCTCCAATTGCCTGGACCCATCAAAATGAATAGTCCAATAGGTATGATCCGGCTTCTCTTCTGGCTCCTGTAATTCTGTCCAGTCATTGATGAAATCCGCAAGTGCCTGAGATTTGATCGCCGTCCGGGGCATATACTTCAACCCATGAGGCCCAAGCTCAATAGCCCACTTGGCAATCCGGCCAGTCGCTTCCCTGTTCTGGATTATATCCCCCAAAGGAGCAGAACTGACCACAGTGATGGGATGACCCTGGAAATATTGCTTAAGCTTTCAGCTCGCCATAAAAACTCCATCACCAGCTTCTGCCAATGCGGGTACATTTGTTTGGACTCAATAAGTACTTCACTGATGTAATAAACCGACCTTTGAACCGGATACTCCTTTCCGGCCTCCTTGCGCTCCACCACAATAGCCACACTGACAGCCCGGGCATTAGCAGCCACATATAATAGCAGAGGCTCTTTATCAACAGGAGCAGCAAGGACAGGCGGTTCGGCTAGCTGGCGCTTTAAGTCTTCAAACGCTTCATTGGCGGCATCGCTCCGGACGAAATTATCCGTCTTCTTCAGCATCTGATATAGAGGGATGGCCTTCTCACCAAGGCGACTGATAAACCGGCTCAATGCGGCAATCCGGCCCGCCAGGCGTTGTACATCGTTGATACACTTCGGTTTAGCCAAAGAAGTTATAGCCTTGTTTTTTTCCGGATTAGCTTCAATGCCCTTGTTAGACACCAAAAAGCCCAAGAGTTTGCCTGCTGGTACACCAAAGACACACTTGGCCGGATTAAGCATCATTTTATAAACCCGGAGGTTATCAAAGGTCTCCTTCAAGTCATCTATCAATGTCTCCTTCTTTCTGGATTTCACCACAATATCATCCACATAAGCATGAACATTGCGGCCGATCTGATCATGAAGACAATTCTGCACACAGCGCTGATAAGTCGCCTGGGCACTCTTAAGCCCAAAAGGCATAGATACATAGCAGAAGGCTCCAAAAGGAGTTATAAACGTTGTCTAGTCCTTAACTGCCATTTTGATCTGATGGTAACCAGAATACGCATCCAGAAAACTCAAACGCTCACAACCCGCTGTAGCATCAATGATTTGATCAATACGAGGGAGGGCAAAAGGGTCTGCTGGACAGGCCTTGTTGAGATCTGTGTAGTCCACACACATACGCCAAGTGTCGTTCTTCTTAAGTACCAACACCAGATTAGCCAACCATTCAGGATGAAATACTTCAATGATGAATCCAGCCGCCAAGAGCCTGGCTACCTCCTCACCAATAGCCTTGCGTCTTTCTTCATTGAGCCGGCGAAGAAACTGCTTGACCGGTTTATACTTGGGATTGACATTGAGAGTGTGCTCAGCGAGTTCTCTCGGTACACCTAGCATGTCAGAAGGTTTCCACGCAAAGATGTCCCGATTCTCACGGATGAACTCGATGAGCGCGCTTTCCTATTTTGGATCCAAGTTAGCGCTGATGCTAAATTGCTTGGATGGATCGCCAGGAATGAAATCGACAAGCTTAGTCTCCTCAGCCGATTTAAACTTCAAGGCCGGATCATGCTCTGTAGTTGGCTTTTTCAAAGAAGTCATATCTGCCGGATCAACATTGTCCTTATAGAACTTCAACTCTTTTGTTGCGCAAACCGACTCAGCATAAGCCGCATCACCTTCTTCACATTCTAAAGCGATCTTGCGGCTCCCATGGACCGTGATGGTCCCCTTATGGCCCGACATCTTGAGCTGCAGATAGACATAACAGGGCCTCGCCATGAACTTAGCATAAGCCGGCCGTCCAAACAGGGCATGATACAGGCTCTTGATTTTCACCACTTCAAAAGTCAATGTCTTTGACCTCGAGTCATGCTCATCTCCAAAAGCCAGCTCCAGAGCTATCTTACCAACTGGATACGCCGATTTACCAGGCACCACACCGTGGAAAACCGTGTTGGACGGTTTAAGATTTTTATCTGTTAACCCCATGCGACGAAAGGTTTCATAATAAAGGATATTGATACTACTCGCCCCATCCATGAGTACCTTAGTGAACTTATAACCTCCAACCTGAGGCGCCACCACTAATGCCAGATGACCCGGGTTATCAACCCGGGGTGGATGATCCTCTCTACTCCACACCATCGGCTGCTCAGACCAGCGCAAGTAACGGGGCACCACCGGTTCAACGGAATTCACTGCCCTTTTATGAAGCTTCTGATCGCGCTTGCATAGACTAGTGGTGAAGACATGATACTGCCCACTATTCAACTGCTTCGGGTTGCTCTGATAACCCGACTGCTGGTGTTGCTGCTGACTCCCCTGATGATTATAACCACCTTGGTTGCCCTGATTGCCTTGATTACCATGTCCGCTCCGATTACCGTGAAAACCTGAACCGGAATTGCTCCACCGTAACCCGGCCCATGAGATCCAGGGCCTGAACCGCCGCCCGGTCCGTGATCATACCGAAAAAAGTCAGAGTTTTTGAACTCCTAGATGATATAACAATCCTTCCAGAGGTGCGTGGACGGTTTGTCCTGCGTCCCGTGCTTTGGGCAAGGCTGGTTTAACAGATAAGACAGGCGCTCCGGATTAGGACTTGGTCCTCCACCATGCTGGGGCGGTTTACCCTTACGCCGCTGGCCCTTGTCCTGCGTGTTGGTATTAGCCACAAAATCTAAACTGTTATCTGCCTTACGCTTACCGCTGTTTCCATGACCCGCCGGGTTATGCTGCTGCCCCTTGGTGTTGCCGCTCTTCTTTCCCTTCCCTGTCTTGTCATTGTCAGACTCAGGGTCCTTGGTACTATCATAGTCGGCATACTTTACCAGAGCTGCCATAAGTGTTCCCATGTCATTACAATGATGTTTGAGCCGTCCCAACTTTAACTTCAGAGGTGCGAACCGGCAATTGCCTTCCAATGTCAAAACTGCTGTATCAGCGTTGATGCGGTCCGATGAATGCAAAATCTCCGAAACCCGGCGCACCCAACGGGTTGTTGATTCTCCTTCCTCCTGGACACCGGCAACTAAGTCCACAATTGACATGGGCTGCTTGCATGTATCCTTGAAATTCAGGATAAACCGGGCCCTTAATTCGGCCCATGACCCAATGGAGTTAGCCGGCAAGTTCTTCAGCCAAGTGCGGGCTGTCCCCTCCAGCATCATGGTGAAGTATTTAGCACACGCTGCATCGTCCACATCCAGCATCTCCATTGCCATCTCATAGCTTTCAACCCATGACTCGGGGGATAAATCGGCGGTGTAATTCGGCACTTTACGTGGGCCCTTGAAGTCCTTGGGCAGGCGCACGTTGCGCAGCGCTGGGACGAGACACGACACTCCCAAAGAGCTGGAAGTAACCCCTGGTTCCACCGATGTGGTTGGAAGAACCGGAGTAAGTTGGCGAGCTTCATGCTGCGCCGCTAACTCGGCCTCTCGACGTGCCCTAGCACGATCCACCACATCCTGAGCATCACCACCGCCACCCGCCGGGTTATGGCCACGGGGCGGATTATGGTTTCGCGCGCTGCTTGATACGGCCGGTTCATCGATATGCCTGCTATAACTCCGGCTTGGGAGGGGTGTAGAATGGATCCTTTCGCGACTATATGAATAAGCCTGCTGCTGAGTCAAAGTTGTCTGAAGGAGCTCCCTAGCCCGTCGCGTCTCGACCGCTACTGGGGACTCGCCTTCGATCGGGAGGGCCGCCAGTCGTGAAGCGGCAGCAACAATGTTATCCATCGGGTTAGAGTAATGACCCGGTGGTGTTGGGACGTGCCGTGACAAAACGTTGTTCTGACGAGGCGGATCAGTCGGACGTGGCTGAACCAGCGCCCCCGTTCCAGGTGCCTCCGCCTGGTTTACCACTGGGGGATTACTGGTCCCCGCTCCTGGGGTATTAAAGAGGTTCTTGGCTTCATAAACCGGCGGCAGGTGAGAACCGTACCTTCTCCTCATAACATCGTTTGACGCGCTCTCATCCAACATAAGCCGGTAAGCCTGTGCATCCAACGCGGCCCGTTCCGTGGCCATCTTGGTACCCTCAGCTGCCAGGTCAGCCTTGGCCTGGGTTATCTGATCTTTCACCTTCGCAATTTCCGCATTATGCTCATCTTGATTCGCCGGATTAACCTCCGCCATCAGTGCCGCCAAAGCGTCAAATAAATCAGATAAAACCTGAGCCAGTGGTCGCACGGGGCCTCCTGCCCCGGCCGCTGTCGCTGCTACCGAACCGGAAATCATCGCTGCTGCGGTCGAAGAGTGGAGCGCTGGTTGTGTACCGGCATGAAGATCGCAACCCGGTTCGGCAGATCAAAGGGGTCCGGAATATTGTCGCCATCGGAACAGCCCCAGTCCGGCCACCTTGCAACTGGTACAATGACTCGGTCTCTCCGGTCGATGACTCGTCGCCGGAATAAACGACGATTTCACCACCAGATTCCGATCTATCCTCAGATTCCACTCCGTGGATGACTCCCACGGAGGCACGCTTCATGACAGGCTTAACCCGGGCAGATCTCGCACGCTGAGCCGTCTCGATGATGTCGGTGCAGATGTCCGGCTCAGGGCCTGGTTTGCCGATCTTGCCAATGAAAACGTGTATGCCGCCGAAGGGGACCCGGTACCCATACTCGATTGAGCCGGCCTCAGGGCCCCAGCCTGCGTCATCGATGTAGAGCTTGCCGCGATGACTCTTGGCCATCCGGCCCACAGCGTATCCCTTGAGTCCTTCGAACCTGCCCTCTAAGAACTTGAAACCATCGTGCGATAGCCCCACGGTGGGCGCCAACTGTCTTGGCTTTGTCACGGCAGATGTCCTAGAGAAAGGACTTAGTCGTGGAGCCATCGCGACGGGTTAGCTTAAAGGGGTTAAAGTGGGCAAGGGACGCAGAGAGTTTATATTGGTTCGGCCCCTTGCGGTGAAGGTAAAGGCCTAGTCCAGTTGTTGTGGAATTGCTAGGGTTTCGATGACCAGGGAGCGAATTCGCTATGCCTGGCTCTCGAGTTGTTGTTTATTGTCCCTAAACCGCCGCCGGGTCGTCCCCTTATATACATGGGTTGACGCCTGCCGGTTTACAGGATTCCGAAGCCGGCTCATCAACGTGTCCGACTCGATCTCTCCTCTTTCTAACTTACAATACAAGTTTACATATCAATGTTGGTTTACATCAACAGACCTTTATACCGAATTTGGGCCCTGGGCCTTCGTAAAGCGTCTCCATCTTGATCTTCACGGGCTTCAGATATAATAATCCATTATGGGGATAACCCGACCTCTCCTGGCCGGTTTACGCCCCGTAGTAATATCCCCAACAATAAGTAGCTCTCGTGATAGATTCATATGGCAACTTCATTTTCTTTCTAGGAAAGTGTTCCATATCTTTCCTTAATGGAAATTTAAATCTAATGTTTGCTTCTTTCATATCAATAGTTGCGCCAATCGTTCCAAGGAAAGGTCTACCAAAAATAATAGGACAAATAGGATTGCAATCTATATCAAGAACAATGAACTATACGGGCACATAATTCCTATTTTCAATAATAAGAACATCATTAATTCTTCCCATAGGTTTCTTAATAGTGGAATCCGCAAGATGCAAATTTAAAGAATAATCATCAAATTCACGGAAACCTAACACATCACATAAAGTTTTTGGAATTGTGGAAACGCTAGCACCCAAATCACACAAAAGCATGGCACTCATAATCTTTAATCTTAATCTTAATAGTAGGTTCCCACTCATCATAAAGCTTTCTAGGGATAGAAACTTCTAATTCAAGCTTTTCTTCAAAAGATTTCATGATAGCATCAATGATATGTTTAGTAAAAGCTTTATTTTGATTATCAGCATGAGTAGAATTTAACATGGATTGCAACAAGGAAATACAATCTATCAAAGAACAATTATCATTTAAAATCCTTGAAATCCAAAAGAGTGGGTTCATTGCTACTTAAAGTTTTGACCTCTCCAATCCCACTTTTATCAATTTTTTCATCAAGATCTATAAACTCCAAATCATTGGGACGCCTTTTAACTAAAGTTGACTCATCTACAGTCCCATCTTTATCAAGATTTATATTAGAAAATAAAGATTCAATAGGAGTCACATCAGTCACTTTAAGATCTTCATCATTATTTTCACCAAACTCCGGTTTAGCGGCCATCTTATTTACCAAAGTGGTTTGTTTATCGGAAATTTGGCCTACTAAATTTTCAAGATGAGCAAATTGCGATTTAAGACCATAAAATTCTTTGGACATATCATCGAGCTCTTTATTCATATACTCCATCAAATTTTTCTGCTCCTTGAGCTCGTTCCTAAACAAACTAATATGCTCAAATTGTAAGGACATGAAGCTCCTAACATTATTTTCAACTTCTTCCAACTTCCTCTAGTAAGGATCAAAGTTCTTGGGTTGAGCCATGAAGGCAAGCAAGCAAACTAACACACGAGCAAACAAAAGGCAAACGAAAAAGACGAACAAAAGAAGGGCGAATAAAAAGGCAAATATTTTTGTGTTTTCTTGAAAACGTTTTAGAAGTGGGGGAGCGGAAAATGAGAGGCAAATGGAAAATAATGTAATGCAAGATATGAGAGTTTATGATGGGTACTTGGTAGCCTTGATGTAGATCTCCCCGGTAACGGCGCCAGAAATTCTTCCTGCTACTTCTTGATCTTGCGTTGGTTTTTCCCTTGAAGAGGAAAGGGTGATGCAGCAAAGTAGAGATAAGTATTTACCTCAGTTAAGAACCAAGGTATCAATCCAGTAGGAGAAACACGCAAGTCCCCAATATATGCACCTACACAAACAATCAAACACTTGCACCCAATGCGAAAAAGGGGTTGTCAATCCCTTCACGGTCACTTGCAAAGGTGAGATCTGATAGAGATAGATATAAAAGATTACTAAAACATAGAAGTAAATAAATTGCAACAATGTATTTTTGGTATTTTTGATATATAGATCTGAAAATATAATAAGGAAAATAGACCCGGGGGCCATAGGTTTCACTAGAGGCTTCTCTCTTGAAGGCAAATAATACAGTGGGTGAACAAATTACTATCGAGCAATTGATAGAAAAGCGCAAAGTTATGATGATATCCAAGGCAATGGTTATGAACATATGCATCACGTCCGTGTCAAGTAGACCGACTCATGCCTGCATCTACTACTATTACTCCACACATCGACCACTATCCAACATGTAGAGTATTAAGTTCATAAAGAACGGAGTAACGCCTTAAGTAAGATGACATGATGTAGAGGGATAAACTCAAGTACATGATGAAAACCCCATCTTTTTATCCTCGATGGAAGCAATCCAATACGTGTCTCGCTACCCCTACTTTGTCACTGGGTGAAATCTTGCAAGATTGAACCCAAAGCTAAGCACCTCTCCTATTGCAAGAAAAACCAATCTAGTTGGCCAAACCAAACCGATAATTCGAAGAGAAATACAAAGATATTAAATCATGCATATAAGAATCCAGAGAAGATTCAAATAATATTCATAGATAAGCTGATCATAAATCCACAGTTCATCGGATCTCGACAAACACACCGCAAAAGAAGATTACATCAGATAGATCTCCAAGAACGTCGAGGAGAACATGGTATTGAGAATCAAAGAGAGAAGAAGCCATCTAGCTACTAGCTATGGACCCATAGGTCTGTGGTAAACTACTCACGCTTCATCCGGAGGGCAATGGAGTTGATGTAGATGCCCTCCGTGATCGAATCCCCCTCCGGCAGGATGCCAGAAAAGGCCCCACGATGGGATCTCACGGGAACAGAAGGTTGCACTACAAGAAAAAGAAACATCTGTGACATTTTGGGTCGAACGAATTTTTTTCCTGTCATGCTTATGACACTTCTATGATGATAATTGTGACAAAACCTGGTATCATCATAGATGTGGTGGGCTCCTACTTCTATGACAAAAAATCATGACAGAAAATGGGATTTTCGTCCTGGGTGGGCCGGAGAGGCAGCTGCATGACATTCTTTGGGCCGTCCATGACGGAAAAAACTGTGGTAGAAGCGAGGGCGCGGAAAATATCGGGGAGTTCCCGGTACGGTGGGTGGCCGGGGGCCGAGCGATATACGCGTTTCTCTCGTACGTACGCGCGTGGGTGCGAGGCGTTGGGCTCTAACTGAACCCGAGCGAGGCGTTCGCCTACTGAAGCCGAGCGATTGCACTGCAGGATACACATTACTGAACCCGAGCGATCGATCGATCCCTTGCTGTTAACTGAACCCAAGTGATTCCTTCGCTACTGCTGCTAACTGAAGCCGATCGATGCTGCCTCTGGATGAACAGTGAGCGTTGTTGGGGGGGGGGGGTTTGGATGAACAGTTCCCGGTGGGGGGTTGGATGAACAGAAACCCGTGGTGTTGCCGCTGGATGAACATGACCCCAATCGATCGAGCCGGTGGAGGGGTGGATGAACATGACCCCGTGGAGGGCTGGATGAACAGGACAACCCTATGGAGGGCTGGTTGAACAGTAGCCGATGGAGGGCTAGATGAATAGTAGCCCATGGAGGGGTGGTTGAACAGGACCCCGTGGAGAGGGCTGGTTGAACAGTAGCCGGTGGAGGAGCGCGCGGTGGAGGCTGGATGAACATGAGCCCGTGGATGAACAGTCACAGGTGGAGGCTGGAGGAGGTCGACGGTGGATGAACAGTAGCCCGTGGAAGCAGTCAACGGTCGAGACGAACAGTATCCTGTGGAGTCCCGTTTTGCGGTACGCCACACCCCTCCCGATGAACAGGACCCCCGTTTCGATCGTAGCGCTCCAACACAAGTCCGTTTCCTCTGTTTTGCGGTACGCCACACCCCTCCCAATCAACAGGACCCTGTTTAGACCGTAGGAGGTCCGTTTCCTCCGTTTTGCGGTACGCCCGACCCCTCCTGATGAACAGGATCCCGTTTCGACCGTGGCTGGTCGAACACAAGGCTTTTTCCTCCGTTCTGCAGTATGCCAGGCCTTGTTTCCATCGGCTGTTCCATCCAAGACGGTTGGCTCCTGATGAACAGCACGCGTTCCGTTGCCTCCCGATGAACACGACGCATTCCATTGCCTCCCCATGAACACGACGACGACGCAGTTTCTCCGTTCCAACCCAGCCATGTACACGAGCCCTGGCCGTACGTATGCGTGAGTAGGCGTTCGAGACCCCGCCCATATGTATGTACGTGGCCGTATTTACGTTCTTGCACCCTGGCCACTATACGTACGTGTACATGCTACGTGCGGGCCTCTAGTACGACATGTGCCCTTCCTTACACGGCCAGGGTTCATCGCTACAACCTGTAGACAGACCGATCGTATGTACGTACACGTTCATGACCAGAATGACAACGTGGGTCCCGACTGTCAGGCACTTCCTTGCGTGCGAAGATGTAGCTGGTGGGTCCCAGCAGTCAGGGGGCGAATCATTTTTTTGCCCGTAATATGGACGCACTTCCTTGCATGCGAAGATGTAGCAGGTGGGTCCCAGCAGTCAGGGGGGAAACGTTTTTTTCGTGAAATATGGTGGCCCGTCCAGTGGGTCCCTGCTGTCAGGTGGAGGAATCATTATTTTCCGTGTAATAAGGGGGCACTTCCTTGCTGCGGCTGTGGACCCAGCTGTCAGCCTCTCCATGTACAGTACTCTTCCAATGGAAGTCGTTCCTTGACCACATTGACCACGCCGCGCCGAGAGCACCAGGGCGGTGGACGACGGCGAGGCCTAGGAAGGGGACAACGCGGAGCCGGGGAAAACGCGGCAGTGGATGCCCACGCGGAGAGGAGTATGAGGGTTCACTGGTTTGGCTGCGGTGTGAGGCTACCGTCGCCGCAGAATAACAGGGGGTGTGGGTGAGTAGAGGGATGGTCGGGCCAGTGGTGGGAGTAGTAGGGGGCGGTGAGGCCTCCGCGGCATCACAACCGGCCACGGGAGGCAGGAGCACGCGGCACGGCCGGTGCTAGTTTGGGCGGCTGGAGCAAGAAGACCAGAGGTTGAAGAAGCACTACGGCCATTGGATGGACATCATACGGTCAATGGAGTTAGAATCGTTTATATTGACTAAGTTGACAAAGCCCTCCGTCCCCGTCAACTTAGTAGGCCCACAAGTCAGCCTCCCACTATGGTGGGTCCCAGCTAGTAGGGGGTATTCATTTTTTTGTGCGTAATAAGGAGGCACTTCCTTGCGTGCGAAGATATAGCTGGTGGGTCCGACCTGTCAGTGGGGGAAACATTTTTTTCACGAAATACGGAGGCCCTTCCAGTGGGTCCCAGCTGTCAGGTGGAGGAATCATTATTTTTCGTGTAATAAGGAGGCATTTCCTTGCGTGCGGCCGTGGACCCAGCTGTCAGCCTCTCCACGCACAGTCTACTTCCGATGGATGTCGTTCGTTGACCACGTTGACCACTCCGCGCCGAGCGCATCCAAGGTGGTGGATGACGGCGAGGCCCCGAACAGCAACGAGCCGGTGATGGGAAGACGCGGGAGTAGAGTCGTAGACGGAGAGGTGTACGAGGGTTAACTGGTTCTGGTGCAGTGTGGTTTGACAGTCGGTGGAGAAGGACAGGAGGTGTGGAGGGGTGGAGGGATGGCCTGGCTAACGGTGGGGTAGCGCTTCACAGCGAAGCGTGCTAAGCAGAGCTGCTAGCAGTAGGAGGCGGGAGCAGGTGGTCCCGGCGGCGCTGGAGGAAGAAGACGAGAGATTGAAGATGGATGCCGGTCGTTGGATGTAAATCCAACAGCTAACGATGTCAGAATCATTTGTTGACTAAGTTGACAATGACTTGCGTTGGCTTCGACCTATTGGCCCACATTTCAGCCTCCAAAAATGTGGCACGTATTCAACCCATTTTTCCAGAATTTATAGTCAATTTGATCTCTCTTTTTTAGAATTACAGTCCATTAGCTGGGCTGGGTGAACAAATAATGTAGCGTCCATGCGGCCCATTTATTTTTTTCCTAAAAAATTACAGGCCATTTGCACTTTCTCGAAATACACGATTTTGCTGGGCTGATTCTAACTATAATGTTGGGTTGGGCGCAGCAATGTTATCAAAAAATAAACAGGGGCTGAGCATTTTGTTATAAATATATTTAAATAATAAGTGATTTATTATTACATTGGTCCTTAAATAGTACCAAGCTTTTGTACACAATCACCAGGATTTTCGTTGCAAAAAAAATCCAGGATTTTATTGTTAAGAAATTATTTTTATAAGTTAATAAGATGTGGGATATTGTTTTCTTACATATGTAAGTATCTATTAAATATATGATGACAATAAAAATAATATATAATAACATATAAAATAATTTAAATATATATAATATAGTTAGAAGGGAAACATAAGTTGGACCAGGCGTTCCTATTCTTATAAATAAAAATAGAACATACCTCTGCATTTTCTTCAAAAAAATACATAAATTGGGCTGCCGATGTTTCAGGAAAAATAAAACCTGGGATGGGAGGTCCATAGGCCGGTCGATACATGACGGCCCTTAGGAAAATACAAACCGGCATGTCGTGGGATGCGCATGTTAAAAAAGGAAGCCTAGACGGGGCAGCCCAAAACCCAGTTGATACTTGTTGCCCCAATGATAATAAATGATACCTGCCAGCTCCCCGGCTTCGTTGTGAATTTGTCTCCTATAGTAACTACGTTGAAGCACCTAAAAAGATGTAACTATGTTGACAAACCCGTGGGCCCCAATGTCAGTATAGCATTAGGAGGAAGTATTTTTTCGATGCGGCACTTGCTTGCGTACGGCCATAGACCTGGTGGGTCCCGACTGTCCGCCTCTCCATGTACAGTCCTCTCCAGATTCCTCTCGTTTGTTCAGCATGTTCACAACAGCAGACGGCGGCGCCGCAGCGAGCGCACAAAGGCGCAGGAGGAGATCGGACCACATGAGGCAGTGCCTTATTTGTAACGGAAGTACTGAACTAGCCCAGTGGCCAAGTGACACTACCCGACAGCTGTTATGCCCGGGTTCGATTCCACCTGATGCAGGGAAAATATCTCCAATTTTTTTGCCTCTGCCATTATTGGCATGTGGGTCCCCATTGTCATCTACGCACACCACGTCCAACACTTGCCAAAACTTCGTCCCTCGTTTTCTCTGTTTTTCGCACACTCCACATTGTGTGGGCATTTTGAAAATAGCATATCTTTTTGACTGTGCATCATACGAAGATGTGCTATGCATGAATGTTGATCGACATGATGTTAACTGGCTGGTAGTTCCATTTTCGACCATGAATAAAACTTCCAACATGATGTTAACCCTCTTTGAAAAGGCCGTGTTAATATAACTGCTCTGCCTCAGAAAGTTGCAGTTTCTTATCTGAAACTGAACTTGCAGTTTCTTATCTGAAAATGAAACTTGCAGTTTCTTCTCTGAGAATCACATTATCTGCACTTTTATACTCGTATGAAACTACATTTTTAAGTGCTAAAAATAGATCTCTAGAATTCATAAAATACTTCATATGCTCAATACTGCAAATCTGAAATTCAAAAGACATTCATATCTGAAAGTACTCTCAAAATACACAACACAAAACACAATTCACAACCAGCAAATACTGACAACCCTAAGCTCCTCCTGACAATTCACAACCTGCCCGACTATTGGGCTGGGGGCAGTCCCCTCCTATTCCTCGGCGGCAGACAGCCGCCCCGTGAGATGATGTGAACAGGAGGAGAGGATGGCGGGGAAGCGTCGTCGAGCCAACTGCTTTTCTCCTCTTGCAGTTGGGTTCGATCGACGAAGACTCCACCGGCTCGCTGTGGCACGACACCCTCACAAATGGCACCCTGTAGATGCTCGATCCTTCAACCTCTGGTGGATGCTCCATCTGGGATCGATACTCCCACCACCGCTCCCTCACGATCAGATTCGGTGAATCTGTTTGCTCCATGGCCCAGAGGAGCAGCTCTATGTACTCCAGCACGACTCCCTTTAGGAGTATCGCCGCCTTTTCGCTCTGTTGCAGATCTTTGGCCATGGATCTCGCCGTCGCCGCTAGTTGGTCCTTGTTGTCAAACTAAGACTGTATCTCCAACATCCTAGCTAGCTTCACAGGGTCGCCGTCTGCGATCCTCACGTATCGGTTGTATTCCTCCATCGATCTACTTCTCCACAGCACCTTCACTCACCGGTGGTGGTTTTTGAATGGAAGAGGTGAGGAGTAGTGCTGGTTTCGGATTAGAACTATAGAGGAGCGACACTGGTTTTGAATTGGAACAGGAGATGAGGGGTGGTGATTTTGAAATGGAAGAGGAGAGGAGCGGCGCTGGATTTAGATTGGAACAGGAGAGGATTGGCGGTGGTTTAAGAGGAGAGGAGCGACGCTGGTCTTGGAAGTATTTTTTTTGTTTTGCGTATTTTGGGTCAAAGTTTGACCACGTACTGTATTTGGCAAGCAAAATGTGAATGCATGTCACCAAAAATTGTATCGTTTGGTTCGTATCTGAATGTACTTTCAAACTATATTATTTTTTCAACGTATAACATATATTTTATTTGTGAAAATCATGGTCAATTATGACCCAGAATAAAAGGGAGACTAGTTAATGTGGGGTCGCTTTCTTAATTGAATGGTAAATTGATTTTGATTTTGATCCAGTCACAACGCGCCGGCCCTCTCGTCCAATCCTAAATCGATGCCGCACGCTCCTCTCCCTCTTCTCCATTGCAAAACCACCTCCTCTCCTCTCCATCATCTCCATTCCAAAACCACCATATCGCCTCACCCTCTTCTCCATTGCAAAACCACCCCCTCTCCTCTCCATCATCTCCATTCCAAAACCACCGTCTTGCTACCTCTTGAGCATGCGTTGGTTTTTCCCTTGAAGAGGAAAGGGTGATGCAGCAAAGTAGCGTAAGTATTTCCCTCAGCTTTTGAGAACCAAGGTATCAATCCAGTAGGAGGCCACACGCAAGTCCCTCGTACCTACACAAACAAATAAGAACCTTGCAAATAAAGCGATAAAGGGGTTGTCAATCCCTTCACGGCCACTTGCAAAAGTGAGATCTGATAGAGATGATAAGATAATATTTTTGGTATTTTTATGATAAAGAGTAAAAGTAAAGATTGCAAAATAAACGGAGATAGAAATAGCTAGTTGACGGGAGATTAATATGATGGAAGATAAATCCGGGGGCCATAGGTTTCACTAGTGGCTTCTCTCAAGATAGCATAAATATTATGGTGGGTGAAAACTTAGTGTCGAGCAATTGATAGAAAAGTGCATAATTATGAGAATATCTAGGAATGATCATGTATATAGGCATCACGTCCGTGACAAGTAGACCGACTCCTGCTTGCATCTACTACTATTACTCCACACATCGACCGCTATCCAGCATGCATCTAGAGTATTAAGCTCATAAGAACGGAGTAACGCATTAGGCAAGATGACATGATGTAGAGGGATAAACTCAAGCAATATGATATAAACCCCATCTTTCTATCCTCGATGGCAACAATACAATACGTGTCGTTTCCCCTACTGTCACTGGGATCGAGCACCGCATGATTGAACCCAAAGCTAAGCACTTCTCCCACTGCAAGAAAGATCAATCTAGTAGGCCAAACCAAACTGATAATTCAAAGACTTGCAAAGATAACCAATCATACATAAAAGAATTCAGCAAAGATTCAAATCTTGTTCATAGATAATCTTGATCATAAACCCACGATTCATCGGATCTCGACAAACACACCGCAAAAAGAGTTACATCAAATAGATCTCCAAGAAGATCAAGGAGAACTTTGTATTGAGATCCAAAGAGAGAGAAGAAGCCATCTAGCTAATAACGATGGACCCGAAGGTCTGTGGTAAACTACTCACACATCATCGGAGAGGCTATGGTGTTGATGTAGAAGCCCTCCATGATCGATTCCCCCTCCGGCGGAGCACCGAAAAAGGCCCCAAGATGGGATCTCATGAGTACATAAGGTTCCGGCGGTGGAAATAGGTTTTCGTGGTGCTCCTCGATGGTTTCGGGGTACGTAGGTATATATAGGAGGAAAAAGTAGGTCGGTGGAGCCACGAGGGGCCCATGGGGGTGGAGGGCGCGCCTAGGGGGCTAGGCATGCCCCCTACCTTGTGGCCTCCTTGTTGATTTCTTGACGTCCACTCCAAGTCCTCTGGATCACGTTTGTTCCAAAAATCACGCTCCTGAAGGTTTCATTCCGTTTGGACTCCGTTTGATATTCCTTTTATGCGAAACACTGAGATAGGCAAAAATACAACAATTTGCACTGGGCCTTGGGTTAATAGGTTAGTCCCAAAAATAATATAAAACTGTATAATATAGCCCATTAAACATCCAAAACAGAATATATAATAGCATGGAACAATCAAAAATTATAGATACGTTGGAGACGTATCACGTCTCGCCTCTCCCTCTTCTCTATTGCAAGACCACCGTCTCTCCTCCCATCTTCCAAAGCTAGCACCAGACCACTCAGAAGGACATCTATGGAGAGGATGCAACAGCAAATCAGGCAGATCGCCGGCGGCGACCAGGCAAAGTTAGCCAGGTTGATGGAGATCCTTACTTGGTTTGACAATGACTGGGAGATTTCGAGGACCGTGAGGGCCATGTGGCAATGTATGCGAAAGAGCGAGACGACGGTGATGAGGGCGATGATGTACTCCTCGGCAGCAGTAACACCGTAGTCCTTCGAGTTCATTGAGTATCTCCTCTGGGCGATGGAGTAGACAGATTCGCCTGAGGCGAAAGTCAGGCGGAGGTGGTGGGCGTACAGGTCGAAAGTCGAGCACCCAGAGGATAACAAATCGATCGAGTACGGTGTGCCGTTCGTGAGGGTGCAGAGCCAGCCGGAGCCACAGGAGTATTCGTTCTCCCACCGCAAGAGGAGGCCGGATGGCGCGACGTCGCTTCCCCGCCGTTCTCCACAGTTCCCTCGACACTCGCCTCGTTTCAACGGTGGCGGTAGGGTTTAAGGTAAGCTTCGCACTAACCTAATCTTCCATCTGCTCATGCTTACAATCAGTGTGACAGCTAATGAAAATCATGCTTACAATAAGTCTCCGAGTACTACACCAATCACCCTAAAATAGCTCTGGACCTTTGGGTCAAAGTTGTGACACTGTGTACAAATAAAGAAAAATAGATTGGTGCTTCTTTCAGAAAAGAGTACTCCCTAGAAAACTGCCAATATAACCTACTAGTATTTGGTTAGAGGATTTGCTGCCAAGAAAGATCCGTCCATAGAGAGCGCCACACATACCACTGGTGGTGGTGGATGCCAATGCGTGCATAGAGCATGGTTGGTGTCAGTAATTTTTACTTGGCACACCTCGTGCTCTGCATATATGCCGGTTCCATCCGTACATTTGTGCAGTTCCACCAAAATGCAGCTGAATAACCCTGTTTGCACAGATAATGAAAAAGTGTGATTACATTATAGTGGCACTAGTTGATGAAACATACACTAATGAATAGAATAAAATATTGCGATAGTATCATAGTATGCCATGCTGCGAGGGCGAGATGGGCCCTGCGACGCCTCATACGGTACGCCTCATACTGGAAATTGACCCAAGTCTCCCCATTACACCTTCTGCCAGTGATGAACATCAGTGTACAACGGTAGTACAAGGAGGGGCCTTGAGACATTCCAATCTCTATTTTCGTGCAGATCAACTAAAATTAAGCACCCAAGTTTGCAGAAATGCTTAAACATTAACAATGGGACTAGTTGATGAAACATATACTAACAAAGAGAAGCACTTTCTTTATCTACATTGGAAATGAAATGATAGAGATGACACTCGCTCTATTTTATCAGTGACACTAGGGTCGAGCAGGTGGCAAACGAGGTGTACCGTGCGTCACAAGGATGGAGGGACTGGGATGCTGAAGCTAGCTCATTCAGTCCCTATCTTCCCCCCTGATGTTTCTGTGGTAGCATTTGGGTTGTAATCCAAACTTGGTCGAGCTGGTGCTGCGTCCCCCTACCTGCCTAGCTTACGTGGTGAACTTGTCTCTTGCTAGTACTCAGTCCGTTCTAGTAGTAGTTGCATAACTACCCGTTTACACTGAGATGTTGTCGGATAATGGTTCTCTATGGTTGGGTTTCTTTAATGAAATCGGAGGAAACCCCCTCTTTCGATATATAAAAAATAGTGGCACTAGCGGTGCCAAAACATTGCCTCAAATTAATAGTGCCACTAGATTAAGGTGCAAAATAATAACATTTATGCTTTATCATGGCAGTGCCAAAACAGTAGCACAAGAGCAGACTCAACATGCAGGATCTTTGGCAAACGGTCAGACCAAAAAGGAACATACCTCGTGATGGGAACCATATCTTCAGTCAATGCCATCGTAGATGGGATGACACCAGTCACCAACATGGATGATTCAATTCATGGGACCTTTTGGTGCAGTTCACCAAAAATGAAGCAATGTCCCATGAGCTAGCAGCTTCTTCTTTTTTTAAGAAAAGGGCTCCAGCCCCGGTTCCATTTCCATCAGAAAACGAAACCCACAGAGCTTCTTCATTAGTTGCAATAAAATTGAGCAACATCAAGGTTGGTTGTGAAGCTCCTGGAATGTTCAACTATAATTTGGATATCATTTGTGCAGTCAACTAAGATCAAGCGTGAAATGTATATCTCTGTTTGCACAAAAAAGGTGGAAAGGAGGGTGACTAACAAGTGATGAAACATACATCAAATGAAAAGAAGCATGTTCCTTATCTGAATGGCAATCCTACAAGGACAGTAGCAATTTCTAAAGCAGCAGCATTGCTAGATATTAGTGTGGGCATTAGGATTAACTATGACAACCATTAAATACGGCATTACTTTAATGGTGCCATTGCTTCATTTTACCAGCAACATTACATTAACAGCTGCTACAGAGTCGGCACGGGAGAGTAGGCAGACCAGGACAGTTGCATTTCTAACAAAAAGAAGCAACTTATCTTAATGGGAAATTTAGCAGGACATGAAAAAAAGTGCCATTGATTCATATTACTGGAGGCATTACATTGAAAACAACATTGGTTTTACGTGTCCTTACTTTTAACAGTGCGACTGCTACATTTTACCAGTGGCATTACATAAGAGTGGCTTGGGGCAACAAACATCAGAACAGGATATCTGGGTTGGTCCCATTTTTGTTCAGTATAGCCACCTTATACTATGTGAGGCTAGCAAATCTAGTGCTGGACTTACTCTGTTGACTTGTCCCCCAGTCCCTACTTTCTTTCCTTTTTCAACCAATAGATCGGGTTTATATTGAGTTTGTACTACATTTCCCTTTATTTCCCTATTAGACCTAGAGACCAGTTGGATAGCCAGTCTCTGCTACTTTTCGCCCCCATTATTTCCTCTTTCGACCAAGTCCTAGATTCAGGTAACTAATCTTCCCCCACCCCACACCCCCTTTCTTCCTCGTTTGAACCAAGTAGTACTAGATTCGAGTGCATGAACTAGTTTTACCTCTTAACAGTAAAAATTTATGTGGCTTTCGAACAACAGATCGATCCTATCTACGAGAGGGCCTGAGAAATAGTAAAATATACAAATGCAGCAACGTCAGGAGCTCGGGAAGTAGAGCAAGGCCGGTTTCAAAGGAGGTTATATCTGAGGGTCTCCGGGATGTCGCTAGGTGGGCGGCGGGAGGCCGGATCTGCCCACACTACGGTAGCGAGGAAGAAAGGGTCGGAGGCCCTCCCTAGCAAGCGGTGCTTGGGAGAGAACGACAAGGCATGCTAATCGGGACGCGCTGGTAGTGGGTAAGAGCCGTCGCTGAGGATGACTGCGTGAACATTGCACCTCCTCACCTTCCCCGGCGGAGAGGATCCGGCTGGATCTGTGACCAGCAGGGAGCAGAGAGAGAGAGAGAGAGGCCACCGATGTCGTGTTCAGATCTGGAGAGGATGAGACAGTGTGAAAAGAGCAACACTAGCAAGATAGCGCGGAGGCTCATGCCTATATAGTGGAGTACTAGTTTTCTTTTGTCTACAGGAGCCGTCTTGACCTCGTCAATGACTGTCGAGAAGTCTTCATGCACGTGCCCCGGAGGCGCAGTTGTCGTCATTTTGATATGAAGCACCGGATTATAACATATAACACAAAAAAATGCCACATGACAAGAAACCATAACCTCACTGCCCAAAGGAGACAACATGAATCCCGATGGACAAACTAGACGAGGATCAAAGCTCAAATTAAAGATAAACTCGTAGAAAAGGGGTCCATCGATAGATGTTCTAATTAACATAGCGGCTTGACCTAGATGGCAACTGAGTAGTCTTCGTGCATGTGCCCCCAATGACTAGCCCCTTGGAGGAACTCAGTTGTCGCTGTTTAACCCTCGCAGTGATCCGAAGCACATGACACCTAATTTTGCGAGATGACAAGAAACCTTTTTTAGATTTCTCACCAGAACTACAGTCCTGTACAACACAGCCTGCACGATATGTAGACGATAGCCAATCTAGGCGTGTTTGCTGGAGTCTGGTCACATGCATGGACGAACTGATCTTGACTTGTCATTATCATTTTAACTGCGGCGCTACGACCGGCGTGAGTCTCCCGATTCCTGACCACCTCCATACAGGTGCCTCTCCCAATGGCCCACCATGAAGAGGCTGGCTCTTGCATGAGAGCCCACTCCTCCACCTTTTCCTTGCCTCTTTCCTCCACATATGCAAAAATGCCATGTAAAGCGGGCTTATAGCCCACTATTGTACTTGCTCCTACAGGTGCTAAGCCTACCACATAGGCATAAAGTCTGATGTGGCAGGTTAATTAAGAAGAGAGAGACTAGTTTGGTGACCCCAGGAAGAAACGGTGCTAAGCGCGTGTATCTAGGTGAAAAGACAATTTTGAGTCTATAGCTAATTAAATGAAGCAAACTTAGCAACAAAAAACTAAGCACCTATGCATTGGGGACTTGAGTTGCTAAGCCATTTAATGCCCTTAGCATCTCATCTAAGCACCATTTCATTGGAAGAGGTCACTCCTTGGCAAATGCAATAAATACTACGGAGAAAGAGATAGAGAGAAGTTAAAAAATACTCTTATAGCCAACCTTATAGCTAACTTGTTGTAGTATGAGTGACTAAGTGATGACTATGTATGACATGCCAACATCAGATAGCCTAACGCACCGTGTTAAATCTCCAAGGGCGCGACCGTGCGAGCGAGGCGACGGTCGTGGTAGGCGCGACCATGATACGGGCTGCTGGCAGCCCTTGGATCTGAGATCGAACGATCGCATGCTAAGTTGCTGAAAATTTGCAGAATAACCCTCCAGGATAGGATATTCACCCATAGGTCTAAAATCACGCCATGCAACCGTTCGATCTCAGATCCAAGGGCTCTCGGAAGCCCGTGTCATGGGAGAATGGAAAGCTTCGTATCACGTGTAATTTTCCCGACGCTTGACATGACATCGAAAGCCATTTAATTGGGCGTCGAGTAGACATGACATCTAATTGGGCCCCCATAGTACTGTGCATGAATCCATTTATCCACCAGGCAAGCCACTACCCTGCCGTTCGCATGCCCCACTCAGCATTTTTACAATCTAAAAACCGCTGGCAGTTCGCTCCTACTCGTCCCCGGACGTCCTTTAACATTACGGCAGTTCGCTCCTAGTCGTCCCGTCCTTTCACGTTACGGCAGTTCCACTAATCCTAACCGTCCTCCCAAATCCATGGCGCCCCAAATATCCATGATCAGCAGTGAGTACAAGGTTAGAATCATCACCGGCGATGAGTTCGACGTCATCTACACCTGTTCTTCCGCGACGGTGAAAGGATGCCTTGCTCGCTTCAGATGCATGTTCGAAAACTCAAATGATGAGTGGGTCGCTGGGCTAGATGTTGAGTCACCACAACCTTGGACAAAGAGAAGAATCTAAAGGAGGAAGAGAAGATGAAGCCCGCCGTGATCCAGGTTTGCGTGCATTATTTATGCTTGGTCTACCACATATGCCATGCCGACATTGAGTGCGAGGAATTTAAGAACTTCCTCAAGGGCGGCCGAGTCAAATTCGTTATTGTAGACTTTACGAACGACAGAAGAGTCCTGGATCGGATAGGCCTCATTGTAGGAAACCCCTTCGACCTCCAGAACAATGGGTTGGTGCCCTCCCGTAATCAGCCTTCAATGCTGACCCTGGCAGGAGCCATGGTTCATCCTTCGTACGGTAAACTGAAGAAACCACCGCACACGTTTCATCATGCATGGAAGTGGAATGTACTAGATATAGTCCACATCCACTATGCTGCAATGGATGGCTACCTTTGTTTCAATATCTACAAGGGTTGGATGAAGAGCAAGAGCCAAGTGTGCAGTTCAAGCAAAGAAGTATCGGCCAAGAGGAAGAGGGACAAGGACGAAGTCGAGGACGTGGACGAGGACTCCGAGTAAGGTGGCAGTGTCGTTGCTCATGGTGGTTCTAATGTAGTGTCTACCGGATTAGTTGCTTAGTTTAATTTCAGGTGTGCTTAGTTTTATTTGAGGGGTGTGTTGTGTTGAGCCCCCAGCAGAACTATGTTATGTTTCTTCTCATTACTTTAACTCTTCAGTACACACATACTAGTATTTCTTACGGTTCATCTTTTAGTTGGTATAGTACTACCACTCGTTTCTTCACATTATATACGTACAATATATATGGCCAACATCATATAGCCAGCAGTTTAGTTGTCAAAGAATTTCAAGGTGCTTAGTTTTGTCAAAGAATTTCAGGGTGCTTAGTTTTATTTGAGGGGTGTGTTGTGCTGGACACCATTATTGTGACTCAAATCTCTTTTGCCATGTTATAATGACATAAATACCGATGGACCAACATGCCAGCTCTCCCTCTATCTCACTATAGTAAAATAAAGTGTGGGGCCTACTTGATCCCAACAATGTTCTTATTTTCCTGTAAAATTATTCGCTTGGTTACTCCTGACAAGCGGGGCCACACTTATCATTGTGAGAATCGACTTATTTTTGTCATGTAACATGGTCAACGGGTTTGACATGAAAATAACAATGTCTAATGGCATTTTTGAGCAAACATCTAACTTAACGTTTACATTTTTTAGATATCTAATTGCATTTTTGAGCAGGCATCTCACGGATCGATGTCATTTTTGAGTAGTTGTAACTTCTAATGGCAAAACTGAGTAGTGATACACAACTAGTGGCATAATATAAGAACCCAACAATTAACAATTAGATAGGTATGCTAATTTCTTAATAGAATTTAGCACCCCATTTAAGCACGTACTAGCTTTTTTAATAGTACTATATGCATAATTTGGCGACGAGCGCTCTCTATATGTACCACCTTTTTTCTTTAATTTCATCTTGTTACTTTTGCTCCATGGCGCAATCCATCGATACTACTACTGTACAGAAGTATACATTTTTTAAAAGGCTAGAGGGCGCGGCAGTCTAGCTTGGTCAGTTTCACGAGAGGCGAGGGCCTTTGTGATTTGATGGCACATTATTGCTGGAAGGCGGGGCCTTGTGATTTGACTGCTCGTATTAATGTGCCGACGACGTGAGGAGGATTAAAGAACCGTGCGGTATACTCAAGTTTTCCACTGGAGTACGACGGAGGAGCACGAAACACAGCAGCCCATTGTTAGCATTGTTCTATTCATGCCTCGCAGAGAACGTGCCACGTGCGGCGAAACACCCGAAGCAAAAGAAGAAACAAAGGAGCAAAAGAAGGAAGATTATCACCCCCAAAAAACAAGGAAGACACACACACAAGTCCGGGGCGCTGCTCTCACTACATGAAGGGTTGCTGGCCGCGGAGTCGTAAATGCTTCTTCATCGCCTCCACGACCTCCATCTCCTTGCGCGTCTCCTCCGCCATCTTCGTCATTCTGTCCATGACGCGGGATTTCTCGACGCGAGCCTTCATCATCTGTTCCACGGCCGCATTACGTACCTTGACAGCAGCCGGGTGCTTGATGCGGAGCTTCGCTAACTCCTCCTTCTGTTCCATGACGAGGGCCTGCAGCATCTTCATCGAGGAACTACTATTCTCATGCAGCTTCTTCCAGCCGGCGTTCTCCTCCTTCAGCAGGTCGAGCTCGTGGCAGAGCTTCGCCTTGTCCTCCTGAAGTTGCAGGATTTTGCCGGTCGCCTTCTTCTCCGAGGCAATGCTCTTCCTCAGCAGCATCACCAAGCCGGCGGTCAACTCCCCCTGCTCATTGAGCTCAGCGGGAATGTCGTCGAGGCTCTCCTTCAGCGGCTCCACCAAGCCGTGGATGAACCCCTTCTGCTGATTGAGGTGCTTATTGGGCTAATCGGGCATGCCATCGAGGGATAACGGCTCCAGCGCCAGCAGCTCGGCATGTTCGCCTCCGCGGCTAGGGTGCTCCTGGGAGCCATTGCCTGCCCAAGAGAGATCTTTCGAGGTCTCTGCGTGGCGGCGAGCCCTCTTTTTTTGCAACCTTGGTTGCCGCTCCCTTGTTACGAGTAGTTCTCGACCTAGAGCTCTGCACACCGGCCGTGGCAAGGACGGACGAAGAAGAAGGACTTATGAGGAGGAAGGTAGAGTAATTTTCGGTTAGGTAGTTCCCCTTTTTATAACCTAAGTACTAGCACTAGTACTAAAACCTGCATAGTGGGAACACGTTCAGGTTTGGTACATACTAGTAGGTTTGAGCAGGCTTGCACTTAATTGTAGCACAAGTACTCTCGAATGTGATGGGAATAAGGTAAAGATTAGTTGATGGTTTTTGTTCCGACGCCCGAAACGGCTCCCGATGAGTTTAGTGCAACATAAATTTCAAGTACTCCCTCCATCTCAGTTTACAAGGCATGCACGTGTATCTAGGTCATCAATGTAACTTATATAAAATAAATTGTTTAACATAAAAAATATATCATTAAAAATAGAATATTTGAAGTTTGTAATGATATATTTTTTGTAATCTATGCCTCTTATTAAGTTGGTCAAATTAACGACCTAGGTACACGTGCAAGACTTGTAAACTGAGATAGAGAGAGTACTACATAGCTCAAATGCGGTCGCACAAGTCAATGATGTAACTGGTCGTACATGTCAGACCAAGCCGATGCGTGTCCCTTCAGTGAGACGCGGGTCCGACCGACCGTCTCTTGCTGCGACCGACCGTAAAGTATTACGCGATGGAGACTTTTGGTTCTGGCTTCGGTTGATTATCACGACCAAGCATTCTAAAACTAGTGATAAATCAATTACCATCTTTTTCCAAACGACCAAGTATTTTCACAGGAATACAATACATATAGATGAAGTGATTGTCAAGGTTGCAAACCGACATGGTGTTGCAAGTTCACTGTAGCAACAACGGACTAGGTCACTGCATCGCTGGCGGGGAAGGAGGGCAGCGCACCTCGCCTACGATGCATGCCCAGCGGCGCCGCCGCAACTGGTCCCAGGATTTGGCTTCTCCTACCGCCCATTTGAACAGTTGCACCGACTGCTCATGCCATTGCGCAGGCATGCGCGTTCTTTCCTCCGCATTCGACTCCGTGAATATGATCTCTGCCATTAGCCCTGGCTCGAAATCAACACGACGCTGCCAGATGCTGGCATCCCTCAACATCTCTCCCCTGAGATCGACTTGCGCCTCCGCCTTGTGCCGCGCCAGGTGCAGTTCCTTGGAACTTCTCTCCATTCGATGCGACGCTTCCTCGATCCGATTTGCCCTTGCTGACCACCACCTGAAATGCAGCCCTGGCATGTCCTCCGGTGCCACCGATCTATGATTCTAGAGCAATGGATCCCCTCTAAAACACATGTGGGTTTTGCTCAAAGGCGGCAGTGCTGCAGGCCGCAGCGAGAGGGCAGCCCGCGGGATTCTGTGATCTAAGGGATTATCCATGGCGGGATCCGGTGGTCGAGGCGGGGAGGTGAGCCTAGGCGCTGAGAGAGCCCTACGAGGCTAAGATAAAGATAGTACTACTCCACTCCGTCCATATTTAAATACAAAGGCCACCAACAGTAGCCCTGGCAAAAATTGATCATGTTTCCCGCGTCCCGGTTTATTGGCCCCCTTTTTAGCCACTTTCTATTGGCCCCCTTTATTATGTTAGTACTTACAAATATGGTCAAAAATTGGCACAAAATACGAAGGAGACCAATGGAAGTACTAGCAACCCATGATTTAACTACTCGCATGCGTGCCATGGAGTAGTAATGTCTTTCTTCCGCCCTCACGTCCACTCAATTTGCATGTGCTGTCTTAATTGACCATCAATGAAGTGAAGGACTTTACACGCGTCAAATTATCACATGGGGTGGATCTTCGTACAAAAATGCGTCCGCCCGTGTGCGAGGGAATGAGTGCGTGTGTGGCGTGCATGCACATCTTCGCTTCGTGCATGTACCGCCAGTGTGGCTCAGAGAGGACGAGTACATTCTTCTGGAACCAGCAGCACATCACTATGATCAATCCACACAAGGAGGTCGCGACAACGCTTCCACATGTGCCACGTGGCTTCATGAACTACAAGAGAGACACTGTGTAGCGTCCCATTGGAATTCTAATTTACGTGTTTTGCACATACTCGAAGTACTAGTAAGGTACACGTCGATTGCACGCATCAGATTTGGCAACCAAATTATGAATAAATACCACACTATAGCATGTAAGCTCTGAGTCATATATGCCTGATGTAGACCTTCGTTTAATTCGTATAGTTCATCTCATCCAAAATCAATTAGTTTTTATAAAAAAACTAGGGCCTCTTTGATTCGTAGGATTTCCAAAACACGGGAATAGGAAAAACGTGGGATTAGAGTGGAATGTCGTCTTGAATCCTACAGGATTGTACGAGTGTTTGATTGTGCATAGAAAAAACGCAGGATCCTTTCAAAGAGTTTTGAGTGGATGGGATGTTTCCTATGAAATCTAGTGCAAATGAATCCTATGGAAAAATTTCTATGGTTTGCAATCCTACGAATCAAACAACCAAGATAGGAAAAATTCCTAGGATTATAATCCTCCAAAATTCCTTTGAGAATCCTTTGAATCAAAGAAGCCCTTAATCTATTTTATGATTCATAGAATTGTGCGTTGTAAAGTATAAAGTAAAAACAAATAATGGGAATTCAACTAGAAAAAATGTTTGGGTAGTTATGATACGGAAGATTCTAGAACAAAGGAGAAGCACTTGGGTTTTGAGGTTTGTGCATTATGCTTAAGTTCAACCATGGAGTCTGCTAGATTGTACATGTGGAAAAATACGGTGGGGGGCTAGAAGATGGTGCGAGGGGCCAAGTGGAGGGAGACTATGAAGGAGTGCACAAGTGCGAGATCCATATTTAAAGAGAGGGGGCGAGAACATGCGCTGTTGCGCGCAATGGCGGAGCCATGAAAAATAAATGAGCTAGGGACCAAGCATTGCTAATCCTTTACGAGGAGGGCCAATTCATCAACTTAAACCATTTTACCAGCAATTGTCCAATGATCACATTCATATTAGCCTCGATATATAGTGATGTTAGCGGGGGGGGGGGGGGGGTAGGGCCCTTGCTGCCCCTGTCTTCGCCACTGTGCGCGCATCTGAGAGATGAAGTGGAAGGCATGGATTATGAGAGGGGGCGTTGGATATATAATTAATGTGGGTGTATTAGCTATGTAATCCTATATAGAGAGGTATAGATTGATCGATGTGGACGTGGAAAAGAGGGTGAGACCTCACTTGATATATAGATTGATCGGTTTGTGTGGAAAACTGTGAAAGACCTAGCTATATATACACACACATAGAGGAACATCGATCGTTGCGCATGCACGTGAGAGATAAAGAATGCCCGATATGATGGATAGGGGGAGGTGTGTGTGCATGCATGGGAGACCGACCTAAAGAAAAAGATTGCATGTGTGCGATGGATAATGCCGACTGGTAGTGTGTGTGCATGCATGCATGAGAGAAAGTTAGTGGTACAATTATAAAGAGAAGACGACTTTGTGGGTGTAAAAGACTAGGTGAGGTCATAATCAATGTAAAGTTGAATTCAAATATTTGAAAAAGAGATCATGATGTTTAAAACCCATGCATGCATGAATATAACTGAGATATGTGCGGTGTGGTTTCGAAATGAGCATGTTGTACTGTATACACATTGAACAATGTCATACTGATTTGAATTTGAGATACTGATGGCAGACATCGTTATGCCACATTGCATCTGTGCATGGACACACAATACTAATTGGAGATGATGGGTGGCTTTCGCATCACATATCTATATCTATACCCCTATATATATATATTATATTTTATATTTTTATATAGTGTGCGGATAACTTTAACTTTGAAAGATGATCGTTGGATGAGGCCAATCCGATGGTCCGGAGATGGAAAATTTGAGCACTACTGGCCGTTGGATATCATCTAGATTCCACCAGATTTTGCCACGTGTACAATCTAGAAGACTCCATGGTTGAACTTAAGCATAAGGCACAAACCTCAAAACACAAGCACTTCTTCTTTGTTCTAGAATCTTCCGTATCAGAATTGCCCAAATGTTTTTCTACATGATTTTCCATTATTTGTTTTTACTTTATGCCTTACAACGCACAATTCCATGAATCTTAAAATAGATTAGCTTTCTTATAAAAACTAGATGATTTTGAATGAAATGAACTATAAGAATTAAATGAACATCTACATCATGCATATATGACTCAAACCTTACATGCTATAATGTGGTATTTATTCATAATTTGGTTGCCAAATCTCATGCGTGCAATGCACGTGTACCTTACTAGTCTAAATGGTGTTTGTGTGTGTGTTGTGCGTGTTAAACACATTGTACGTAGTATATCATACATGGTTTAGATTTCGAACATCTAGCTAGAGCATACATGTACTATGATTTGAATTCAACATAAAATGGATACATATATTTGAATTTGAGATCGTATGTACATGTAGTTCGTATTTATATAGGAATTTACTTCTCCTATATTCATGTCATGTGTTGTGAAGATAATATTTAGATGGTTGTATAACTAACCCGAGTACAATCCCATCCAAACAGGGAAAATGTACTCAAATTTAGTCCATATGCTAGACAACAGACATTATTTTTTTATTGTTGAGGGAAGTGCAAATTGTTTTGGTACTCTACACGTTAAGTTTGTTGTCCCGATTTTTTTATTTTTTTCGTTGTATTTGAATGCATTTCTAGTAATATAGTAAAACGGGACATGGCTCTCTCTAGTTATGAGGTGCGAATTGTCTTTTTTTGGTACACGTTAAGCTTGTTCTCCCGAAATTTCGAGTCGCGCCTTGTTATGCCGAAATTTCAAGCTAGCGTCTATGTCTATCATGCTGCGAAACTCCTGCCTCTTCAACCCGCGCCTTGTTACCCCGAAATATTTAAGATATATCTTTGTCTCGTTGTGCCCCGACAACTCCCTCTATCTCAACCCACGCCTTGCTATTCCAAAATTACAACACGCGTGAAAACTCCCACCTCCTGTGAAATCCCGCCACGCGAAATGCCCGTGATACCCCTGAACCGAAAGAACCGCTAGCTCAAATCGGTGAGGGTAGTTTTGTAACTTACCCCACATTTCGGACAAGTGCGTCCCTAAGCCATGGTTCCCCACTCCCATCCCATTCGCCCACCCATTCATACACCGAGGCCGTGAAAACCCGCGAAGCCCCACACCCTCCTTCGTTCGCCACCCAGCCGGAGCCTCTTCCCCGATGATGTCGTCCACAGCAACACCTCGACATCCCTCATCCACCATATCGGATGAGGATCTGTCGTCAATCTCATCATCCTGCAGGTTCAGCCACCCCGTCCTCCACCTCCAAGGAGCTGCACAAACGTTCCCCTCGTCTTTCGTGCCACATCCATTCCCACACCGCCGTCTTCACCTGCACCACTGGAAGAGCATCATCATCACCATTTCCCCGGATGAAGCTGAGGCCTAATCGGCGCCACCAAAGAGGTTGTACAATAATCGCCGCATTTTATTCTTGATTTGATCTCACGGTGCTGCCTGCGCTCGGTCCCGAGCCGACAAAGCGCGGCTCCATCCACGGCGGCGTCGCCGGCCACTTCCTCCACGGCATCACTCCCTCGGCGGCGACGTCCACATCAGTAGGAGCTGCTGCTGCTTTAGCTCTCGCTCGTGCTGCTGCTCTGCTCTTGCTCTCGGTCCCCTACGTGGTATGCTCTTGCTATTGCTCTTGCTCTTGCTCTTGCTGCTGCTCTCGCTCTTGCTCTTGCTTGTGATGCTGCTCCGATTTAGCTACACTTCAGTCGACTGAATCGACTTTTGGGTCAGTCAATTTTCAGGGGGTGGGGGGCTCACCGGAGTTAAGGAAGAATCGGCCGCAGCGGGGAGGGGGGCTCACCGGAGAGGTACCCCACTATCTATCTTAGGGTTTAGGGTGGGGCGGTGGTCGCCGGCGGTGGTGGGGTGGTAGTGTTGGGATCGCCGGAGAAAAAGCTCGGCACGGGGGAGGGGGGCCTAGAGGGATGTCCGGGGCGGCGGCGGACCTGCGGTGGGGAGTGGTTTCGGGGCGGGCGGGGCGGCGCACCGCCGGCCGCGGGCGGCGGGGGGCGGCGGTTTGGTCGGTGGTGGCTGGCGGCTCAGGGGGGTGGAGGTTGAAGATGAATTGCAGGCCCTTGATTTCGTATCCAATGGCTGGAAAATCGACTGACCAGAGATGAAAAATTCAGTCGACTGACATGTAGCCTCACCTGACGCTGCTACACGACCAGCTGCCTCGGCTCTCGCATGCGCTGCTGCTGCTACTGCTTTTCTGCTACTAGTGCATTCAGTTTCGACAGTACAATTCAGTTTCGACAGTTCAGTTAAGTTTCGGCAGTTAAATTCAGTTTCGATAGTTAAGCTCAGAGATGAGCGACTGATGTATTTTACATCTAGCACTTTGTGATTATGTATTTTACGTCATCTATTGGAGATGCTATTAGAATGCCACTCAGGTTAACATTGTCTCTCTTGTCCTGCTTCAGCCTCGGCGTGGTACAACTCACCGGAGCTGCTCCAACGACGAAACCCTCCATTAGAACGGAGCAGTACCCCGGGCTCCATCTCCAGACGCCTAAGATCTTCTTCCCCTCCACCAACAGCCAAGTCAGCCGGAGCATCCTCACTGACCAACCCAATCACGCTGAGATAGACATGGCTTCACCAAAGAGGTTGTACACTTGTTGCATCTCTTTTTTACTCTACATGTTATATATATTATCCACTGAGCACACATAGTAACGTGAAATACGGTTATTTTATCCTACTATATGACAAGCAGTGAGGTACCAGGCAACTTAGCTATTCGTGATGGACTCTCTTGAACGCCATCATTATTTATCTCTGCGCGTTTGAGCTGTGCATTTGTCGATGGGCCTGGGAGTTGAGCTAGTAGGGCAGTGGCCTGGGTCCAAAGTAATAGAAGTAGCACAAAAACATTTTTTGAGTGTAGGCTTTTCCTTGCTCAAGCCTTCCTACTAGAATCGCCAGTTCTTGAAAGGAAAAGTGAAGGAAAAACATAGGAATTGGAAAGTTTCCTATGGTATTACCATTCATGAATTTGGTTCAAAGGAATGGAGCAAAGGAAAACTGTAGTAGTTGTTCCTTTAGTGTCTCCTTGGAAGAAAAACCATAGGAATTTTAATTTCCACTTGTCCTCCTTTTCAAATTCCTATTCACGAAGCACAAGACTAAGCTATAGTAGCATAATAGCATTATAACCGTACATTTTCTTGTGGTTTGACTTAATATCACCATGCTTCTTTGCATCCTGTGATCTTCCAATTCTTGTGAATCAAACACCCAGATTGGCAGAAATCCTGTGTTTTTAAATTCTCTGTTTTGCACGTGCATTCCTATCCTATTCCTGTCTATTTCCTATCACTGAATTGTTAGAATCCTCGAATTCAAACAAGCCCTTACACAATTACTTCTGTTACAAAAATGTGGCAAAGAAAACCTTGTTTGGTTTGTCCTGCTCCTGCTGCATCGTGTTCCACCTCAGCTCAGCTGCTCTAACGTCGGAAGGGTTCACCACAGCAGAGATCCGCTCTCCAGACTGTCTTTCGCCACCTCAGATCTTCTTCCCCGCCGCCCGCAACCACGACAACTGCATTACCATAATCAACTGAGCAGATGACCTTGAGGACTACACGGGTCCGCAAGAGAGGTCACACTCTTTCGTGTCTGCTTACATTATGCATTGCTTAATATGATGACATGCTACTTTATCGTCGTGTTCACCTATTAGACTCCGAGTCAGGTCCAAACTAATGCTGAAAATTGAGTTTTTAAATGGTTGTGGGGTACATATTGGGGCAGCAATCAGTACTATCTGTCTACTATCCGGTTAATCTCGGGTGTCTACTATGAGTTTCATGTTGGGTGCAAACAAACATTAAAGGAGCCATTATCTGTATTTTTTTAACTAAAGCTATTATCTGCCTGTTATCATTGGTTTTGGGTCTATCCGCAGTTTGCTACCATCACTCTAGATTTGTGCATGCACTCCTTACATAATCTCACTATGTTTTATTCCTATGCATGTCAGTTATTGTACACAATGGAACTGAACATGTAGAGCAAAAGAAACGAGCCTTGCGAGGCAATAAAATTTCATGCAGACATCGCTCCATGGTGGGCGCAAAGGCAGCCCCCCTCCACCCATTTCGGATCATAATCAAGAGGAAGATAACTGTTCTGAGGGGGATTCAGAAGGAGAAGACCACTCCTATTTACCCCCTGAGGTCTTCGCTCTAACTTGGCATGCTGATGTTGGTAATATCATGCATATGGTGCCTTGCATTGCTTACTGTATACATCAAATATGTCGTCTGCTTAGTTTAGACATGCTTTGTGTCAATGCCATCTGTTTAGTTTCTTTATCGTATATGTGAATCATGCAATGCCATCTTGTTTAGCCAGACATCATATATGTGAATTTTGCAATGCCACCCTGGTTAGCTAGTCATCTTATATGTGATTATATCATGCCATCATTTTTTATTACGTGTTAAATTTGTCAACAATTTTAGTACATTCAATTACTCTTCTTGTGCATCAGCCATTCGGCACGGTCATGGAAAAATCTGGAGTGGAAACAAGGTCTTCAGAGCAGACAATGCTATCTGACGAAGATGATTACGGATAGCTCCTCAGAGGAGGATTCAGAGACAGATGATCAGTCCTACCCCCCCCCCCCCGAGGTGCATGCTCTAACTTTGCAGGGTTATGTTGCTCATATCGTGCGTATGGTATCTTGCATTGCTATGTCATTTGCTTAGTTTAGACATGCTTTGTGTGAAGGCCACCTGTTTAGTGTCTAATTACCATATCTGTGAATTATGCAATGCCATCTTGTTGCGAGACATTATATATGTGAATTATGCAATGCTATCTTGTTGCAAGGCATTATATATATGTGAATTATGCAATGCCATGTTGTTTAGCCAAGCGTCATATATGTGAATTATATCATGCCATCCTTTTTTTGTATTTCTTGTTGCATTTGTCAACGATGTTTGTATATTCAACTGCTCTTCCTGTGCATCAGCCATTTGAATTGGTGATGGAGAAATCTGGAGTGAAAACAAGGTCTTCAGGGTAGACAATGCTACCCGCTGAAGCAGATATCTTGCTGGTTATAGATAGCTCTTTAGAGGAGGATTCGGAGGCAGGTGACCAGTCCTAGTATCCCCCTGAGTTGTATGCTCAAACTTGGCAGGGTTATATTACTCATATCATGCATATGTTGTACTGCAATGCTTAGTTTTTACATCATATACACAATATTGAATGCCATCTCCTTAGTTGACACATCATATATCCGATTGCCCTCTGCTCACTTGCTTAGTATATAAATCATATATTTGAATTATATCATGCCATGATGTTTACATAGACAACATGTATCTGAATTATGGCATGCCAACCCATTTTCTAAAGACATAATATAGTTGTATCATCTCATCCTGTTTACATACTCATCATATTTTGAATTATGTCATTCTATCCATGAATTATATCATGCCATCTTGTTTCCATCGACGGCATGTTTGTGATTTATGGCATGCCAACCACTTTAATAGACACATCGTATAGTTATATCATGTCATCCTGTTTACATAGTCATCATATTTTGAAGTATGTCATTCTATCTTGTTTAATTAGCCATAATACATGTGAAATTGTGTCATGCTATCCTGTTTAATTAGCCATCATATATGTGAAATTATGTCCTGCTATTCTGTTTGGTTAGAAAACATAAATGTGAATTATTTCATGCCCTATTTTCTTCCCTACTATCCATTGCACATGTCTATCTTACAATGTCTGTACATTCAATTAATTTTCTTGTTTATCAGCCATTTCAACTGGAGGGGGTGATGGCAGTATCTGTGGGAGTAAAAACACGTTCTTGAGAAAAGATCGTGCTACCTGTCGATGCAGATAGAACCATGGTTGTACTTTCCCAAGAACCAGCCCCACCACACATAACCCAGACTCATGCAGATTGTACCCCTACCCAGTTGGACAGAGAACCAGCTACACCCCTTCTAACCCCAACCCCAGCAGATAGTAACCCAATTCCAGTTGACACAGCACCGTCTCCACCACAAAGCACCCAAACACGAGCAGTTAGTAAGGCAACTGCAGTGCCCAAAGCACGAGGACCACCACTCCGAACCCCAAGTCAATGCTGAAAGCAGAAGAAGAATTGTTCTCAGGTCAGGTTCCGTAGCTATGGTTCATACTACTTTGCTCTTGCATCACTATATTTACTCATACCAACTAATTTCAAATTTGAAGGATGCAATTGAAACTCCAATGGCGCAACAGGTATGTTTTAAACCTGTTTCTTTAACGCGTTTGCTGTTGTAACTTGCTCTATGTTGATTTCACTTTCAATTGAATAAACAGTTATGTTCTCATGCCATGCACATTACAAGTGTTGTTATTGCTTTGTAGTTTCCCAGACATATATTCTGTCTATGCTGCTTTGTCTTAAGTAGATATGATTCGAACTGTATCTATCTTGATTTGGCAACATAAACAAGAATGATATAGACCATACAGTGACCATACTACACAGATATATGTTTGTTTCATGCTGTTATCCTGTCCACCTTACTACTGAACTGGTTTACCAAAATGAGTTTCATATACTACATTGTAAACCTGTGATGTGTTTGTTTGTTTCTCTTTTAGAACGCGGATAAAATATTGGAGAAGAGTACCCCGTTATGCAATGTTAAAGGAAGTAATGCAGATAAGGTTCAAGATAGTGAGACATCCCTGTTGGTCTCCAAGAAAGCTGACAAAAACTATATTGAAGACACTGAGACAACGCCAAAGTCCTGTGTTGATGTAGTGTTCGAGTTACTGGCTACTACTGCTGGTACCAACTCTTCGAACTTGCTGCCTGAATCAGTTCAGCTTCTTGAGTCTCAACTTCAAGCTGAAAGATATCCATCAGATGTTATGCGACAGGAAGCCGAAGGACTGAGGAAGTCCCTACAGAATTCAGATGCATACTTTCTGGTGCAACAGCAAGTGCTGGAGGATTTAAGCGCCAAACAAGAGAAAGTTAATAAGCTTGCTAAGCATCTTGCCAGCATTATGGGTACCCAGGATATTGTTTCTTGAGCTCTTCTGAAGTGGTTTCAGTTCTGGACTTGTTTTACTGTGGCGTTTATTTGCAACGGTCGCCAACTTTGACAACCAGTGTATATGATATGCTGCTTTGTTCCCTATATTTGCACTGGTGGCGAACTTTGATGCCCAGTGGATGTAATATGTGTAATAGCCGTGATAGCCTAGCGTAAGTTTCTTGCTTATTTATTTCCTTATTGTCTTGTTTATTTGTTTGCTTGTAGTCAGTGCAGTTCTTTTTCCACGGTTTGCTAGTGGCCGCAATAACCTATTTTTTAAAAACTAGGCCACAATAACCATGGGCTACATATTTACTGTAGTTACCATGGGCCTCCTACGGGCCATAGAAACAATGGGCCTTCTAAGGGCCATAGAAACAATGGGCTTCTATGGGGCATAGAAACAATGGGCCTTCTACGGGCCGTAGACACAATGGGCCTTCTACGGGTCGTATGATCAATGGGCCTTCTACGGGCCGTATGATCGATTGGCCAAACATGGGCCAATAACAGACCGCAAAACGGGCTAGAGTTGGAATCGTCCGTTCATGGGCCGACCATAACGAGCCGTCATTAATCGGCCGTATTTGATGACGCTATGAAAACGGCCCAACGTATTAACGGGCCACGAATGGGCCAACTGTAACCACGGGCTGAATTTGGCCCACAAGCAGAAAACGACAGTAACGACCGTAAGTAAATGAATGCTGGAAATGAGCCCAAGAATAAATGGGCCCTGAGAAGGCCAAAAGATAACATGGGCTAGAAACGGCCCAATGGAATAATGGGCTGTTAATGAGTATAAAGTGATACACTGTTCATTGCGGGCCAGTTTCACCACGGGCCGTTAATGGGCCAAGAGTTACAAAGGGCCTCATATGGGCCAAAAGATGTCATGGGCCGGAAGTTAAAACGAGCTGGAATCATATTGGACGGCCCAGATGACGCTATAGGGCCTAATTCGGATAGGTCGTAACCGGCCCTGAGTTGGCAGGTTGTAAATGGGCTATATGCGAACAGGCCGTTAACAGGCTTTCCGTGGGCCGGCCCGCCACCTTTTGACCAAGTCAAACGGGCCGGCCTTTTCACAGGAATGGGCCTCTGTTGGGCCCTGCCACGTGTCGACGTATCATAGGCGCCTTCGGTCCAATGAGTGGATGACATCTGTCCCAACGGTGAGCCTACACGTGTTTCCTCCAGCCAATGATGATTTTACACGTGGAAAATCCCCATTGGTCGGGGCTGTTAACGGGTTATCGAATCCAAAACCGGACCCGATAGCTTAGCGGCGAGCCATTACGGTGGATGCCATGTGTCAGTCACCCTTCACGAAAGCACTTCTATGACGCGCAATTTATCGTCATGGAAGTGGACACTTCCGTGATGATAATTTTCGTAATGTCATGGAACACTTCTACGACAGCACAGATATGACTATCTTGATTCTATCATAAAATCGTCATGGATGTACATGCAAGACAAAAAACGTGACCTACTGTGACAAACACGTATCATCACGGAAGTGTATTTTTTTTTGGTGTTGCGGTGGCGGAAAAGCATTTTCGTGGATGCCTTAGAGGGTTTTGGAATATATGTGAATTTATAGGACAAAGAAGTAGGTCAGGGGACTCCCGAGGGGGGCACAAGGTAGGGGGCGCCCCCCCTAGGGCGAGCCCTCCACTCTTGCCACTGCCTCATGGGTCTTCTGGCTTGGAATCCAAGTCCTACGAGTGTCTTCTGGTCCAAGAAAAATCATCGTAAAGTTTTATTCCGTTTGGACTCCGTTTGATATTCCTTTTCTGCGAAACTCAAAAACAAGGAAAATGCAGAAACTGGCACTGGGATCTAGGTTAATAAGTTAGTCCCAAAAATAATATGAAATAGCATATTAATGCATATAAACATCCAAAACAGATAATATAATAGCATGGAACAATAAAAAATAATAGATACGTTGGAGACGTATCAACACACATGTCATACAATAAATTAATGACAACCTTATGGCTCCTGCCGGATGTCGTACTCATTGACATCCAAGTCGTGAACCTATTACAAAACATGATCATCCATACATCAACATATATCACATCACTTTTTGGCCATACCACATCACAGCATGCCCTGCAAAAACAAGTTAGACGTCCTCTCCTTTGTTGTTGCGATTTTTACGTGGCTGCTAGGGAAAACTATAAGAACCATTCTTATCTACGCAAAACCACAAGGTGATATACAAGTTCCACTTTAACCTTGTACAAGGACCGCCCTCATCAAATCAGATTCAACTAAAGTGGGAGAGACAGACACCCACACAGCCACTTATGCAATACAAGTTGCATGTCAAATAGTGGAACTAGTCTCATGTGTGTGGACATGTAAGGTTGGTCTGAGCCGCTTCATCCCACAATATCACCGAATCCAAATAAGACAAGGGAAGTAGGCAATTTGAACATCAACGCCCACAACTTCTTTGTGTTCTACTCGTGCACATACATCTATGCCTATACCTAGCTCTAATACCACTGATGGGGAACAAAGTATGAAAATCAAAAAATTCCTACAAAAAACCCAAGATCCAATCTAGGAGATGCATAGCTACGAGAGGGGAGTGTGTCTACATACCCTTGTAGACCGAAAGGCATTAGCGTCGTAACGCGGTTGATGTAGTCATACTCTTCATAATCCAATCTGATCTAGTGCCGAATGAACGGCACCTCCGAGTTAGCACATGTTCAGCTCGATGCATCCTCTGCTTCTTGATCCAGCAAGCGAGGGAGAGGGTGGTGGTGGTGGCAGCGGAACTCCGACAGGGCTTTGCCAAGCGCTCACAGAACATGGAGGAGGAGTAACGGGAGGGAGACGGGGCAAGCACAGAAGGGTTGGCTGCCCCCTGTGCCTCCCCACTATATATAGGGGTGAGGGAGGGGCGTCGTAGCCCTATCCCCCTTCCCAAGGCAGGGGCGGCGGCCAAGAGGGGGAGTGCCCTCCAAGCCAAGTGGAGGCCCTTCCCCTTAGGGTTTCCCCTCCCCCATGTGCATGGGCCTTCTAGGGGTTGGTTCCCCTGGCCCATTAAGGCCAGGGCGCCCCCCTACAGCCCATGCTACTGCATGGGACGTGTTGGAACCCTCTGAGGACTTCCGGAACCTTCCGGTGGCTTCCCGATACAGTATCGAAAAAACCAGACTTTTTCCCAGAAATCCGACAACAACATCCCATATATAAATCTTTACCTCCGGACCATTCCGGAACCCGTCGTGACGTCCCCGATCCCATCCTGGACTTAGAACAACCTTTGTATTTTCCACTATTAATATCTTAATACTACCCTAGCGCTACCGATCGAACGTTAAGTGTGCGACCCTATGAGTTCGGAAAATGCAAAATGACTGAGACTCCTCTCCGGTCAATAACCAATAGCGGGACCTGGATGCCCATAGTGGTTCCTACATATTCAATGAAGATCTTTATCGGTTTATGCACGATGTCAAGGATTTAGTCAATCTCGTATGCAATTCCCTTTGTCCGTCGATATGTTACTTGTCCGAGATTCGATCATCAGTATCCCCATACCTAGTTCAATCTCGTTACTGACAAGTCTCTTTACTCGTTCTGTAATACAAGATCACATGACTAAACTCATTAGTCACATGAACCTTCTTATGATGTTGTATTCCCGAGAGGGCCCAGATATATCTCTCTGTCACACGGAGCGACAAATCCCAGTCTCGATCCATGCAACCCAACAGACACCTTCGGAGATACCTGTAGAGCATTTTTATGATCATCCAGTTGCGAAGTGAAGTTTGATAGCACACAAGGCAATCCTCCTTTGCCATGCTTATTTTGCAAGTATATGAGTTGTTGTTTCAAAATAGAATGTTTATCGCTGTTACAAAAATTCTCTAGGAAAATCAGAATGTGATAAAAGGTTGAAAGTTTTTGCATAGTAAGATATAACAAATTTTCTACAGTGTGGTATATTTTCAGAATTTTTGGAGTTAGGGAAGTATGATGAATATTGCACTCTTTATAGACTATTCTGTTTAGACAGATTGCTTTTATGGACCAGAACACCCAGGATGGGCCACAGAAGTACCAGAGGGGTGCACTGAGGGGGGCACAATCCACCTGGGCACGCCTGGGGGGGCCAGGCGCGCCATGGTGGGTTGTGCCCACCTCGGTGGTCTCCTGCACTGCCTCTTCACCCTATAAATCGTTAAATATTCCAAAAACCCTGGGGGTAACCCTAGATCAGAAGTTCTGCCGCCACAAGCCTCTATAGCCACGAAAAACCAATCTAGACCGTGTTCCGGCACTCCGCCGGAGGGGGAAACCATCACCGGTGGCCATATTCATAATCCCGGCGGCCACCATGATGAGGAGGGAGTAGTCCACCCTCGGGGCTGAGGGTTTGTACCAGTAGCTATGTGTTTAATCTTTCTCTCTCTCGTGTTCTTGAGATGGCACGATCTTGATGTATCGCGGGCTTTGTTAATATAGTTGGATCATATGGTGTTTCTCCCTCTCTATCTTGTTGTGATGAATTGAGTTGTCCCTTTGAGATTTCGTATTATCAGATTGAAAAGTTTTATGGATTTAAGAGCACTTGATATATGTCTTGCATATGAATACCCGTGGTGACAATGGGGTATTATATTAATTAACTTGAGATATGTTTTCGCACTCAACTCGCGGATTCCCGAGGTGACATTGGGGTAATCTGTGCATAGGGGTTGATGCACGTTCTCGTCATTTGTTTCTCTGGTAGAAATCTTGGGGCACTCTTTGAAGTTATTTTTGTTGGATTGAGTATTATGAATCTGAATTTTTGTTGGTGTTATTTTATTATGAACTCTTGATAGATCGATTGGAAAGAATAACTTCGTGTTATTTTAGTATGAACTCTTGATAGATCGGTCGGAAAGAATAACTTTGTGTTATTTTAGTACGAACTCTTGGATAGATCGATCGAAAAGAATAGCTACAAAAATTTCTTCTTAGGTTCTCTGCTAGGTAGGAACTTTGGACTAATTCTTCATCGCACTTTGATGGATGGTTATATGATCCAATTAGATTAGTGCTACCTCTTGAGCACTGCGTTGGTTTTCCCTTGAAGAGGAAAGGGTGATGCAATAAAGTAGCGTAAGTATTTCCCTCAGTTTTTGAGAACAAAGGTATCAATCCAGTAGGAGACCACGCTCAAGTCCCACGCACCTACACAAACAAATAAGAACCTCGCAACCAACACAATAAAGGGGTTGTAAATCCCTTCACGGTCACTTACGAGAGTGAGATCTGATAGATATGATAAGATAATATTTTTGGTATTTTTATAATAAAGAGAAATAAAGATGCAAAGTAAACTAAACGGCAATAGAAATAGCTAAGTGTTGGAAGATTAATATGATGGAAAATAGACCCGGGGGGCATAGGTTTCGCTAGCGGCTTCTCTCAAGAGCATAAGTATTACGGTGGGTGAACAAATTACTATCGAGCAATTGATAGAATTGAGCATAGTTATGAGAATATCTATGTATGATCATGTATATAGGCATCACGTCCGCGACAAGTAGACCGAAACAATTCTGCATCTACTACTATTACTCCACACATCGACCGCTGTCCAGCATGCATCTAGAGTATTAAGTTAATAAGAATGGAGTAACGCTTTAAGTAAGATGACATGATGTAGAGGGATAAACTCGTGCAATATGATATAAACCCCATCTTGTTATCCTCGATGGAACCAATACAATACGTGCCTTGCCGCCCCTGCTGTCACTGGGAAAGGACCCCGCAAGATTGAACCCAAAGCTAAGCACTTCTCCCATTGCAAGAAAGATCAATCTAGTAGGCCAAACCAAACTGATAATTCGAAGAGACTTGCAAAGATAACCAATCATACATAAAAGAATTCAGAGAAGATTCAAATATTGTTCATAGATAAACTTGATCATAAACTCACAATTCATCGGTCTCGACAAACACACCGCAAAAGAAGATTACATCGAATAGATCTCCCAGAGAATTGAGGAGAACTTTGTATTGAGATCCAAAGAGAGAGAAGAAGCCATCTAGCTAATAACTATGGACCCGAAGGTCTGAGGTAAACTACTCACACATCATCGAAGAGGCTACGGTGTTGATGTAGAAGCCCTCCGTGATCAATGCCCCCTCCGGCGGAGCGCCAGAAAAGGCCCAAGATGGGATCTCACGGGTACAGAAGGTTGCGGCGGTGGAATTAAGTTTTCGTGGATGCCCCTGATGGTTTGGGGGTACGTAGGTATATATAGGAGGAAGAAGTACATCGGTGGAGCAACGTGGGACCCATGAGGGTGGAGGGCGCCCCTGGGGGGTAGGCGCGCCCCCCTGCCTCGTGCTCTCCTCGTTGATTTCTTTACGTGGACTCCAAGTCCTCTGGATCACATTTCTTCCGAAAATCACGTTCCCGAAGTTTTCATTCCGTTTGGACTCCGTTTGATATTCTTTTTCTGCGAAACACTGAAATAGGCAAAAAACAACAATTTGGGTTGGGCCTCCGGTTAATAGGTTAGTCCCAAAAATAATATAAAAGTGTACAATAAAGCCCATTAAACATCCAAAGCAGAATATAATATAGCATTTAACAATAAATAATTATAGATATGTTGGAGACGTATCAAGCATCCCCAAGCTTAATTCCTGCTCGTCCTCGAGTAGGTAAATGATAAAAACAGAATTTTTGATGTGGAATGCTACTTGGCATAATTTTCAAAGTACTTCTCTTAACTGTGGTATGAATGTTCAGATCCGAATGATTCAAGATAAATGTTTAATATTGACATAAAAATAATAATAATCCAAGCATACTAACTAAGCAATTATGTCTTCTCAAAATAACAGGGCCAAAGAAAGTTATCCCTACAAAATCATATAGTCTGGCTATGCTCTATTTTCATCACACAAAGTATTTAATCATGCACAACCCCGATGACAAGCCAAGCAATTGTTTGATACTTTTGGTGTTCTCAAACTTTTCAATCTTCACGCAATACATGAGCATGAGCCATGGACATAACACTATATGTGGAATAGAATGGTGGTTATGGAGAAGACAAAAAAAGGAGAAGGTAGTCTCACATTAACTAGGCGTGTCAACGGGCTATGGAGATGCCCAATAATAGATATCAATGTGAGTGAGTAGGGATTGCCATGCAACGAATGCACTAGAGCTAAAAGTATATGAAAGCTCAACAAAAGAAACTAAGTGGGTGTGCATCCAACTTGCTTGCTCACGAAGACCTAGGGCATTTTGAGGAAGCCCATCATTGGAATATACAAGCCAAGTTCTATAACGAAAATTTCCCACTGGTATATGAAAGTGATATCATAGGAGACTCTATCATGAAGATCATGGTGCTACTTTTGAAGCACAAGTGTGGTAAAAGGATAGTAGCATTGTCCCTTCTCTCTTTTTCTCTCATTTTTTTATTTGGGCCTTTTCTCTTTTTTATGGCCTCTTTTTTTTTAGTCCGGAGTCTCATCCCGACTTATGGGGGAATCATAGTCTCCGTCATCCTTTCCTCACTTGGGACAATGCTCTAATAATGATGATCATCACACTTTTATTTTCTTTACAACTCAAGAATTACAATTCAAAACTTAGAACAAAATATGACTCCGGCAGTGTACCAGGATATGCAACGAATCAAGAGTGACATGTATGAAAGAATTATGAATGGTGGCTTTGCCACAAATACGATGTCAACTACATGATCATGCAAAGCAATAAGACAATGATGAAGCGTGTCATAGTAAACGGAACGGTGGTAAGTTGCATGGCAATATATCTTGGAATGGCTATGAAAGTGCCATGATAGGTAGGTATGGTGGCTGTTTTGAGGAAGGTATATGGTGGGTGTATGATACCGGCGAAAAGTGCGCGGTATTAGAGAGGCTAGCAATGGTGGAAGGAAGAGAGTGCGTATAATCCATGGACTCAACATTAGTCATAAAGAACTCATATACTAGTTGCAAAAATCTACGAGCTATCAAAGCAAAGTATTACACGCATGCTCCTAGGGGGATGGATTGGTAGGAAAAGACCATCGCTCGTCCCCGACCGCCACTCATAAGGAAGACAATCAATAAATAAATCATGCTCTGACTTCATCACATAACGGTTCACCATACGTGCATGATACGGCAATCACAAACTTTAACACAAGCATTTCTCAAATTCACAACTACTCAACTAGCATGACTCTAATATCGCCATCTTCATATGTCAAAACAATTATCAAGCATCAAACTTCTCATAGTATTCAACACACTCATAAGATTTTTTTTACTAATCTTGGATGCCTATCATAATTAAAGAAAATTGCCATGCTGTTTTGTAGGACTCTCAAAATAATATAAGTGAAGCATGAGAGAACAATAGTTTCTATAAAACAAATCCACCACCATGCTCTAAAAGATATAAGTGAAGCACTAGAGCAAAAACTATATAGCTCAAAAGATATAAGTGAAGCACATAGAGTATTCTAATAAATTCCGAATCATGTGTGTCTCTCTCAAAAGGTGTGTACAGCAAGGATGATTGTGGTAAACTAAAAAGCAAAGACTCAAATTATACAAGACGCTCCAAGAAAAACACATATCATGTGGTGAATAAAAATATAGCTCCAAGTAAAGTTACCGATGGACGAAGACGAAAGAGGGGATGCCTTCCGGGGCATCCCCAAGCTTTGGATTTTTGGTGTCCTTAGATTATCTAGGGGTGCCTTGGGCATCCCCAAGCTTAGGCTCTTGCCACTCCTTGTTCCATAATCCATCAAATCTTTTACCCAAAACTTGAGAACTTCACAACACAAAACTTAGCAGAAAATCTCGTGAGCTCCATTAGCGAAAGAAAACAAAACACCACTTCAAGGTACTGTAATGAACTCATTCTTTATTTATATTGTTGTTAAACCTACTGTATTCCAACTTCTCTATGGTTTATAAACTATTTACTAGCCATAGATTCATCAAAATAAGCAAACAACACACGAAAAACAGAATCTGTCAAAAACAGAACAGTCTGTAGTAATCTGTAACTAACATAAACTTCTGGAACTTAACAAAATATACCAAAATAGGAAGACCTGGAAATTATTTTTATTGATATATTTCAATTGGAATCAGTATTTTATCACGTTTTGGTGATTTTTAACAATTGTTTTCGTGAACAGAAAGTTTCTGGAATTTTCAGCAAGATCAAATAACTATCATCCAAGAAGATCCTATAGGTTTAACTTGGAACAAACACTAATTAAAACATAAAAAAATATAACCAGAGGCTAGATAAAATATTAATTCCTAAACAGAAGCAAAAAGCAAAAAACGAAAATAAAATTGGGTTGCCTCCCAACAAGCGCTATCGTTTAACACCCCTAGCTAGGCATAAAAGCAAGGATAGATCTAGGTATTGCCATCTTTGGTAGGCAATCCATAAGTGGCTCTCATAATGGATTCATAAGGTAATTTAATCTTCTTTCTAGGGAAGTGTTCCATGCCTTTACTTAACGGAAATTGGAATCTAATATTCCCTTCCTTCATATCAATAATTGCACCAATCGTTCTAAGGAAAGGTCTACCAAGAATAATAGGACATGAAGGATTGCAATCTATGTCAAGAACGATGAAATCTACGGGCACATAGTTCCTATTTGCAACAATAATAACATCATTAATTCTTCTCATAGGTTTCTTAATGGTGGAATCCGCAAGGTGCAAGTTTAAAGAACTATCATCAAATTCGCGGAAACCTAACAAATCACACAAAGTTTTTGGAATCATGGAAACACTAGCACCCAAATCACACAAAGCATAGCATTCATGATCTTTAATTTTAATTTTAATAGTAGGTTCCCACTCATCATAAAGTTTTCTAGGGATAGAAACTTCTGACTCAAGTTTTTCTTCATAAGATTGGATCAAAGCATCAACGATATGTTTAGTAAAAGCTTTATTTTGGCTATAAGCATGAGGAAAATTTAGCACGGATTGCAACAAGGAAATACAATCTATCAAAGAGCAATTATCATAATTAAATTCCTTGAGATCCAAAATAGTGGGTTCATTAATTTCTAAAGTTTTGATTTCTTCAATCCCACTTTTACCCAATTTCGCATCAAGATCTGAAGACTCCGAATTTTTGGAACGCCTTCTAGGTAAAGGTGGCTCATATTCAGTCCCATCATTATCAAGATTCATAATGCAAAACAAAGATTTAATAGGGGACACATCAATAACTTTTAGATCTTCATCTTTATTCTCACAAAAACTAGAAGAACACGCTTTCACAAAGCAATCTTTTTTAGCACGCATCCTAGCGGTTCTTTCTTTGCACTCATCAATGGAAATTCTCATGGCTTTGAGAGACTCATTGATATCATGCTTAGGTGGAATAGATCTAAGTTTCAAAGAATCAACATCAAGAGAAATTCTATCAATGTTCCTAGCCAATTCATCAACCTTAAGCAATTTTTCTTCAAGCAAAGCATTGAAATTCTTTTGTGAATTCATAAACTCCTTAACACTAGTCTCAAATTCAGAGGGTATCTTATTAAAATTTCCATAAGAATTGTTGTAGGAATTACCATAATTATTAGAGGAATTACTAGGATACGGCCTAGGATTAAAGTTTCCTCTATACGCGTTGTTACCAAAATTATTCCTACCAACAAAATTCACATCCATAGATCCATTATTATTCTCAATCAAAGTATACAAAGGCATATCATTAGGATCAGAAGAAACACTTTTAGTAGCAAATAATTTCATAAGTTCATCCATCTTTCCACTCAAAACATTAATTTCTTCTATCGCATGCACTTTTTCATTAGTAGATCTTTCGGTGTGCTATTGAGAATAATTAACCATAATATTATCTAGGAGTTTGGTAGCTTCTCCTAACGTGATTTCCATAAAAGTGCCTCTCGCGGCCGAATCTAAAAGATTTCTAGAAGCAAAATCCAATCCGGCATAAAATTTTTGTATAATCATCCACAAATTCAAGCCATGAGTAGGGCAATTACGTATCATTAATTTCATCCTCTCCCAAGCTTGTGCAACATGTTCATGATCAAGTTGCTTAAAATTCATGATATCGTTTCTAAGAGAGATGATTTTAGCAGGAGGAAAATACTTAGAGACAAAAGCATCTTTGCACTTATTCCATGAATCAATACTATTTTTAGGCAAAGATGAAAACCAAACTTTAGCGCGATCTCTAAGTGAAAAAGGAAATAGCTTCAATTTGACAATATCATTGTCCACATCTTTCTTCTTTTGCATATCACACAAATCAACGAAGCTATTTAGATGGGTAGCGGCATCTTCACTAGGAAGGCCGGCGAATTGATCTTTCATGACAAGATTCAACAAAGGAGCATTAATTTCGCAAGATTCAGCATCGGTAAGAGGAGCAATCGGAGTGCTAAGAAAATCATTGTTGTTGGTATTGGTAAAGTCACACAATTTAGTATTATCTTGAGCCATCGTGACAAGCAAGCAATCCAACACACGAGCAAACAAGAAGAAAGCGAAAAAGAGGTGAACAGAAAAGAGAGGGCGAATAAAACGGCAAGGGTGAAGTGGGGGAGAGGAAAACGAGAGGCAAATGGCAAATAATGTATTGCGAGGGATAAGAGTTTGTGATGGGTACTTGGTATGTCTTGACTTGTGCGTAGACTCCCCGGCAACGGCGCTAGAAATCCTTCTTGCTACCTCTTGAGCACTGCGTTGGTTTTCCCTTGAAGAGGAAAGGGTGATGCAGTAAAGTAGCGTAAGTATTTCCCTCAGTTTTTGAGAACCAAGGTATAAATCCAGTAGGAGACCACGCTCGAGTACCACGCACCTACACAAACAAATAAGAACCTCGCAACCAACGCAATAAAGGGGTTGTCAATCCCTTCACGGTCACTTACGAGAGTGAGATCTGATAGATATGATAAGATAATATTTTTGGTATTTTTATAATAAAGAGAAATAAAGATGCAAAGTAAAATAAACAGCAATAGAAATAGCTAAGTGTTGGATGATTATGGAGAATAGACCCGGGGGCCATAGGTTTCGCTAGTGGCTTCTCTCAAGAGCATAAGTATTACGGTGGGTGAACAAATTACTATCGAGCAATTGATAGAATTGAGCATAGTTATGAGAATATCTAGGTATGATCATGTATATAGGCATCACGTCCGCGACAAGTAGACCGAAACGATTCTGCATCTACTACTATTACTCCACACATCGCCCGCTATCCAGCATGCATCTAGTGTATTAAGTTCATAAGAACGGAGTAACGCTTTAAGTAAGATGACATGATGTAGAGGGATAAACTCATGCAATATGATATAAACCCCATCTTGTTATCCTCGATGCAACAATACAATACATGTCGTTTCCCTTTCTGTCACTGGGATCGAGCACCGCAAGATTGAACCCAAAGCTAAGCACTTCTCCCATTGCAAGAAAGATCAATCTAGTAGGCCAAACCAAACTAATAATTTGAAGAGACTTGCAAAGATAACCAATCATACATAAAAGATTCAGAGGAGATTCAAGTATTGTACATAGATGAACTTGATTATAAACCCACAATTCATCGGTCTCGACAAACACACCACAAAAGAAGATTACATCGAATAGATATCCAAGAGAATCGAGGAGAACTTTGTATTGAGATCCAAAGAGAGAGAAGAAGCCATCTAGCTAATAACTATGGACCCGAAGGTCTGAGGTAAACTACTCACACATCATCGGAGAGGCTACGGTGTTGATGTAGAAGCCCTCCGTGATCAATGCCCCCTCTGGTGGAGCGCCGGAAAAGGCCCCAAGATGGGATCTCACGGGTACAGAAGGTTGCGGCGGTGGAATTAGGTTTTCGTGGATGCCCCTGATGGTTTGGGGGTACGTAGGTATATATAGGAGGAAGAAGTACGTCGGTGGAGCAACGTGGGCCCCATGAGGGTGGAGGGCGCGCCTGCGGGGTAGGCGCGCCCCCCTGCCTCGTGCTCTCCTCGTTGATTTCTTTACGTGGACTCCAAGTCCTCTGGATCACGTTTGTTCCAAAAATCACGTTCCCGAAGGTTTCATTCCGTTTGGACTCCGTTTGATATTCTTTTTCTGCGAAACACTGAAATAGGCAAAAAAACAACAATTTGGGCTGGGCCTCCGGTTAATAGGTTAGTCCCAAAAATAATATAAAGTGTATAATAAAGCCCATTAAACATCCAAAATAGAATATAATATAGCATGGAACAATAAAAAATTATAGATACGTTGGAGACGTATCAATTAGCATTGTTGAGAGATTGCACTAGCGAAAGAACGGACCCTAGGCCTCATTTTCAAGCATTGCAATACTGTTTGTGCTCTGTTTTATCAATTTCTACCTTGCTGTTTTTATTGTTCTTATTACAAAAACCAATATCTACTATCCATACTACACTTGTGTCACCATCTCTTCGCCGAACTAGTGCACCTATACAAATTACCATTGTATTTGGTGTGTTGGGGACACAAGAGACTCTTTGTTATTTGGTTGCAAGGTTGTTTGAGAGAGACCATCTTCATCCTACGCCTCCCAAGGATTGATAAACCTTAGGTCATCCACTTGAGGGAAAATTGCTACTGTCCTACAAAACTCTGCGCTTGGAGGCCCAACAAGAGTCTACAAGAATAAAGTTGCGTAGTAGACATCATGCGGCCGTGCGAATGGCCGCATAATGCCTTCATGGAGGAGCCAGGTTCCATCAAGAGTTTGCCCAATTCGTTGCAAATGTTGGGCTGAGCGACTTCCTCGCAGCTGAGTGTGACCAACACCACCTCCTTACAAATTCCTTTGTGCAAAATTTCCATTTTCTGAGTAGGAATAATCCTCGTGAGGTGCGGTTTAATTTATATGCCGAAACTTGTCAGATACCGCTCACTGGTTTTTGTGACATATGTTTGGTCCCTTCTGGTGGGGAATTAAGGGAGCCTAGATTGGCTGAGTTTGAGGACTTTCTCCTCAGTTTGAAAGTGGGGGATGAAAGAGGGGTGTCGAACGCCACTGCCACTAGTTTGCAGTTTCCTTCTGTGCACTATTTTGCTTTATTCATCGCGAAGTGTTTAAATGCTAGGGAGAAGGTCGGTGCACTCAGTGCCCCCAACCTCGCCATTTTGCGTCGCACATTACACAATGACCACACCTTTAGCCTAGGGACTATTATTGCATGTCGTTTGCACCCCAATAGGACTAAGGGAAAAATTCATGGTGGTATTTATTCTAATCGCTTAGCGAGCCACTTTAATGTTCAGATACGCCAACATGATTATCCTTTGCCCCAAGTTTATCTAGATCACCATGCATTGGAGGATCAACAGTTTATCGACGCTGCCGATTCTTTTCATAACATTCATTACAACCTGGTTTTCAATGTGGATACCCATGATGTTATTCCGTTGCCCGCACCTGCTTTGTTTGATTATATTGCCAGGGGCACATACATGATCATGCCAGCAGATATTGTCGCCTACCGGAACGCCTAGGCAGCGGCATAGGAGGAGCCCCAGGAGTGGGACGCTCAGGTGCCTCCGCCACAACACTTCCACATGGATCCGAACGGCTACTACTGATGGTGATTACCAAGCTAGGCCAAAAGCCTAAGCTTGGGGGAGTACATATTTCCACTGACATTATATTCATGTTCACACATTTCTTCCCAGTTGTCGGTGTCCACACTTTTTCATTGTATTATCCATGCTAGATTTTCTCTCTCGCTTTCTTCTTATGTGTTTGAAAAACTTTGAGAAAATCAAAAAACATTTCTTGTTTTTTAGCTAAATTAATTGTAATATCAAAATAAAACCCAAAAAGATTTCTCATTTCTTCTTTTGCTTGTTGGGAGCTTTCTCGTGTAAATAGTTTTTCTCGTTTTTTGTTTTCCCTTCTTTAATTTGCTTTCTTCAATAAAAACTAAAAAAATCCAAAAAATATTTCAGTGTGTTTCTCTGAATTTCTTTTCTTTTTATTGAGTCGTACCAAGGAGAAGACCACGATGAAATTGTTGAGTGGCTTCCATATGCATTATTGTTGATGTAACAAAGAGCCCAAATTACCTTGTCTTCTCCTTTTGAATAAAATGTTTGCAGATTCTAGCTTAGTCCATGGCTCTCTTGCACTATTATCATTTTCATATCGTTCGGTCATGCAAGTGAAAGGCAATAATGATGATAGTTGATGAATTGGCTGTGGCAAAGAGAAGCGGGTATGAACTCAACCTGTTTTTGTTTTTGTAAATATGTTTAACCTATAATCCATGATTCAGCATGTTATGATCAAACATGTTTGCAATGACAACTAGAGATTATAGTTTCTCACGCCAAGCTTAAGTAGCTAGGAGTGAATAATGATTTATCTTGGGTGTCAACATTGCATTAAAATGATTGCGATGTAGTATGATGACATGGTATCCTCCTCTGAATGTTTCAAGTGGCTTGACTTAGCACATGTTCATGCATGTAGTTGAATCAAAACCAACAGCCTTTATGATATTTATGTTCATGGTGCTCATATCCTACTCATGCTAGTATGCAATGTTGATTATGCATAACGCATGTTCATGACCGTTTTTTGCTCTCTAGCTGGCCGCTTCTCAACCTATTTGCTAGCCTTCGCATGTACTAAGCGAGAATACTACTTGTGCATCAAAATCCTTAAACCCAAGTTATTCCAAATGAGTCCACCATATCTACCTATATGCGGTATTACCCTGCTGTTGCAAGTAAATTTGCGTATGCCACCTCTAAAATTTCAAATGAACATCTATTTTGTGTGCCTGGACCGCTCATGATGTGACAGGGGGCGGTCAGTATCTTCCATGCTAAGCGGGTTATTCTCGTGATGAGTGTTTATTCACTTGTCCTTGTACGAGAGGGGCGGTAATAGGGATGCCCAGTACCGAAATAAAAAATTGCAAACAATTAAAGAAAACTCCCCCAGGAATGTTGCTGGTATGGACGGTAGCCGTGGAATGTGTTTGTTGGTCGAGGGGGAGTAAACCTTTACTTTTATTGCTTGGGAAACACCGCTGATTTGTTTAGCATGGAAGATGTTGATAACTCTTGGTTGTAACATTGACAGGAAGGGTGTACCTCCCAAAATTATATTTATCACCGATTTAAGCTTTGAGCTCTGGCACTTCCGCAGATCCCAATTCCCTCTGCGAAGGGACTATCTATTTACTTTTATGTTGAGTCCTCACCTTCTCAAACAAGCGCCAGACCTGAGAGCACTCCTGTCATCCTCATGCATTGTGTATAGTTAATGTTGAATGCATCATGGGTGGATCTTTTCTACCATGAATTACAATGTTTAGTCGCTGCTTGAACATTGGAGGTGCTATGCATTTATGTTTTGCGGTCTCGAAAGGGCTAACGAAATACCATTGTTGTCATATTGTATCATGATTGTTTTGAAAAAGTGTTGGCATTTGAGATATTTTATTATTACTCTCTAGTTGATTACGTCATTGACATGAGTTAATATAATTTCTAAGAGTTATTATTGACATGGTTAGTCATGATCTTTGCTGAAATCCTGGGTGCTACTTAAGCATATATATATATATATATATATATGTAAATAAGAACAAAAGAGTTCGTAAAAGTTTTTCTTTATCACTTTCAGTTTGTCAACTGAATTGCTTGAGGACAAGCAATGGGTTAAGCTTGGGGGAGTGGATACGTCTCCATCGTATCTACTTTTCCTAACGCTTTTGCTCTTGTTTTGGACTCTAATTTGCATGATTTGAATGAAACTAACCCGAACTAACGCTGTTTTCAGCAGAACTACCATGGTGTTGTTTTTGTGCAGAAAAAAAGTTCTTGGAATTGGACGAAACTTTTTTGGAGAATTATTTCAGAATATATTAAAAATAGTGGAACCAAGGACCACCGGAGGGGGTGCCCTGGCTGAGCACAATACACCAGGGCGCGCCACCCCCTCCATGCGCTCCCTGGTGGTTGTGGGGCCCTCGTGGCCCCCATGACCCTAATTCCAACTCCATAAATACCTATTTTCGAAGAAAAAATTAGGAGAGGAATTTTCGTCGCGTTTCACGATACAAAGCCGTCGCCACCTCCTGTTCTTCATCGAGAGGCCAGATCTGGAACCCGTTCAGGGCTCAGGAGAGGGGGATCTTCGGTCTTCGTCATCACCAACCTTCCTTCATCGCCAATTTCATGATGCTCCCCACCGGGAGTGAGTAATCCCTTCGTAGGCTCGCTGGTCGGTGAGGAGTTGGATGAGATTCATCATGTAATCGAGTTAGTTGTTTTAGGGCTTGATCCCTAGTATCCACTATGTTCTGAGATTGATGTTGCTATGAGTTTGCCATGCTTAATGCTTGTCACTAGGGCTCGAGTGCCATGATTTCATATCTAAACCGTTATGTTTTCACCATTATATCTATGTTCTAGATCAGATCTTGCAAGTCATATCACTACAAAAAAAGACAAATCCGTGATATTTTGGGCCGAATGAATTTTTTTCTGTCATACTTATGACACTTCTATGACGATAATTGTGATAAAACCCGGTATCATCATAGATGTGGTGGGCTCCTACTTCTATGACAAAAAATCATGACAGAAAATGGGCTTTTCGTCCTGGGCGGGCCGGAGACGCAGCTGCATGACATTCTTTGGGCCGTCCATGACGGAAAAAACCATGGTAGAAGCGAGGGCGAGGAAAATATCGGGGTGTTCCCGGTTACAGTGGCTGGTCGGGGCCGAGAGATGCACGGAGGTTTGCGCGTTTCTCTCATACACGCACGCGCGTGGGTGCGAGGCATTGGGCTCTAACTGAACCCGAGCGAGGCGTTCGCCTACTGAACCCGAGCGATTGCACTGCAGGCTACGCGTTACTAAACCCGAGCGATCGATCGATGGCTGTTAACTGAACCCGATCGAGCGATTCCTTCGCTACTGCTGCTAACTGAAGCCGATCGATGCTTCCTCTGGATGAACAGTGAGCGTTGCTGGGGGGTTTGGATGAATAGTTCCCGGTGGGGGTGGATGAACAGGACCCCGTGGTGTTGCCTCTGGATGAACAGGACCCCAATCGATCGAGCCGGTTGGGGCTGGATGAACAGGACCCCGTGGAGGGCTGGATGAACAGGACCACCCCGTGGAGGGCTGGGTGAACAGTAGATGGTGGAGGCCTGGATGAACAGTAGCCTGTGGAGGGGTGGTTGAACAGGAGCCCGTGGAGAGGGCTGGTTGAACAGTAGCCGGTGGAGTAGCGCGCGGTGGAGGCTGGATGAACATGAGCCCGTGGATGAACAGTCGCAGGTGGAGGCTGGAGGAGGTCACGGTGGATGAACAGTAGCCCGTGGAGGCTGGAGGGGGTCGAAGGTGGAGATGAACAGTATCCCGTGGAGTCCCGTTTTGCGGTACGCCACACCCCTCCCGATGAACAGGACCCCCGTTTCAACCGTAGCGCTCCAACACAAGGCTGTTTCCTCCGTTTTGCGGTACGCCACACCCCTCCCGATCAAAAGGACCCTCGTTTCGACCGTAGGAGGTCGGTTTCCTCCGTTTTGCGGTACGCCAGATCCCTCCCGATGGACAGGATCCCGTTTCGAATGTGGCCGGTCGAACACAAGGCCGTTTCGTCCGTTCTGCGGTACGCCAGGCCTCATTTCCATCGGTTGTTCCGTCCAAGCCCTCCCGATGAACACGATGACGCATTTCATTCCGACCCATCCGGTTGGCTCCCCATGAACACGACGACGACGCAGTTTCTCCGTTCCGACCCAGCCATGTACACGAGGCCTGGACGTACATATGCGCGAGTAGGCATTCGAGACCTCGCCCGTATGTACGTATATGGCCATATTTTCTTTCATGCACACTGGCCGCTGTACGTACGTGTACATGCTACGTGCGCGCCTCTACTACGACACGTGTGCGCCTCTTCGTCGACCAGTATGTACGTACACGTTCGCAACCATAATGACAACACTACGTACGCTTCGACCAGGTGGGTCCTAACTGTCAGGCACTTCCTTGCGTGCGAAGATATAGCTGGTGGGTCCCAGCAGTCAGGGGGCGAATCATTTTTTTGCCCGGATGCACTTCCTTGCGTGCGAAGATGTAGCTGGTGGTTCCCAGCAGTCAGGGGGGAAACTTTTTTTTTGTGAAATACGGTGGCCCATCCGGTGGGTCCCTGCTGTCAGGTGCAGGAATAATTATTTTGCGCGTAATAAGGAGGCACTTCCTTGCGGCCGCCGTGGACCCAGCTGTCAGCCTCTCCACGTACAGTACTCTTCCGATGGAAGTCGTTCCTTGACCATGTTGACCACGCCGTGCCGAGAGCACCAGGGCGGTGGACGACGGCGAGGCCTAGGAAGGGGACGACGCGGAGCCGGGGAAGACGCGACAGTGGAAGCCCGCGCGGAGAGGAGTACGAGGGTTCACTGGTTCGGCTGCGGTGTTCGGCTGCCGTCGCCGCAGAATAACAAGGGGTGTGGGTGAGTGGAGGGATGGCCTGGCCAGCGGTGGGAGTAGTAGGGGGCGGTGAGGCCTCCGCGGCAGCACAGCCGGCCAAGGGAGGCAGGAGCAGGCGGCACGACCGGCGCTGCTTTGGGCGACTGGAGCAAGAAGACCAGAGGTTGAAGAAGCACTACGGTCGTTGGATGGACATCGTACGGTCACTGCAACTAGAATCATTTATATTGACTAAGTTGACAAAGCCCTTGGTACGCGTCAACTTACTAGGCCCATAGGTCAGCTTCCGAAACGGGGGTCCTTGGTACGCGTCAACTTAGCACGGCATCTGTTGGATGGACATCCAACGGCCACTGCTGCTAGAACCGTGTGTTGACTATAATAAGTTGACAAAGCCTTGCATACGCGTCAACTTCTTTTTTTAGGGGACGCGTCAACTTAGTAAGCCCACAAGTGTGTGGCAGAGAACTTATAGCCCATTTGCGATTTGTAAGAATGTACAACCCATTTTTGAATTCTAATGGAATTTACTACAGCCCATTTACAGTTTGTTAAAAGTACAGCCCATTTTCTAGCTAGGACAACGATTAATAATTTCAACCAACCGTTCAAGACAGAATTCAATAAAATTTCCCCCATTTTGATCCCGAAATATTTTTATCCCGAAATTTCCAGTCAGATTAAATATAAATTTGTATTACGTAAAAATATAACAAAACATTACGCGCGCAACAATTAAAAATTAAGATTTTCAAAATCCATAAATAATCATTTATAAACTAATTTCGTGTTTGGTGCATTTTTTTATAGTTACTGCCCATTTTTAATAATTACATCCCATTTATGATTTTTTAAAGCCCATTTTCCTGTTAAGCCTAATGCATCCCTCCTAGGAAAGATTTTCAGCCCAGCGGGGCGGAGAATAACAAGTTGACCTTGCCTGGGTATTCCTCAAAAAACGTATAGCTGGGCTAGCCATTTTCATCTTGAAAAAAATTAATATCTGGGCTGGATATATGTCCTGGGCTAGACGGGCCACAGCCCGCCCAGTTAATACCCTGCTCTCCTCTGAACAACAACGAAAACATCGCCAAGAAAAACTCTGCAGTGCTCACGCCTCAAAAACACAAATACTGCTCGAGCTGCTTGGTCCCAGCTGTCGGCCGCACCTTGTGCAATTCTCTCGTTTATATTGACTACATATGTTGACAATGGTGTGGGACCGTGATGTCAGGAAACCAGGAGGAAGCAAAAAAAATAGTTGTACATAACAATGAGGCACTTGCGTACGTACGGCTATGGCCCTAGTGGGTCCCTACTGTCATCCAGTCAAAATAAAGTCATCTCCTGAATCCTCATGTTCATTGACCATGTTAACAATGCTCGGCGCCACGGCGAGCGCAACAACTTGAAGGACGACGGAGAGGGCCTCGCGGGCCCTACGGATGGTCTGATACAGCGCCCGCTGCTCATTGAGGAAGCCAGGATCATCGAACACCTATGAGCACCTTGGAGAGACTGAGACGGCATGAAACGGTAAGGCCGCGCTTGGGAGCTCTGGTTTATTTCACATCTGTATTAAGATACAAGTGTAAATTACTCGTCATCGGAAACAACGCGTAAAATACAGGCGTAATGAAACCGAGGGCCCGAGGTCTGTAAGTAAAACCGGCGGGTTACGCGTGTAATTTGAGAGACTAGTGTATATTTTACTAGTCGAAATCGACCAACCAAGCGCTTCGCCCGAGACCATATGCTTTTATTTACAAGCGTCAGTTTTACAAGCGGTTTTGGTTGGAAAATGGCGATCCAATCACGGCCTAAGATGATGAGTTGGTCGGAAGATCATATGGTTTCGCGTCTAACCTACCCGACTTGTCGTATAGGCTATGAATGAAACATAAGACGATGAACTTCTTAAGCACGGAAACAATAGAAGAGGATGATCTTCCTAACAAGCAAATCACTGGCATTACATCGACATGCAAAACAATATGAAGCATTATTCTCACGAGGCACGGTGAACAGCTCGTGATGCCGCATGCCACAACATTCCATGCTCAACTTTGCAATCAAACACAAGGCCTGGAATTACATAGACAATATTCAGAACAAACTCTTAAAATATCATACATAAGTCAACATTGATGTGACTATGCATCTCAGCAGAGTAAATATTTACTTCTGAACTGAAGACAGGAATAGGAAAAAACGATCGACGTTGCTCACAGCAAAGGGCGTCCCACTCAAAAATATCAAATGCAAGTCCTCTCGCTAACATCAATGAGCAAAAATCGACAAGGTTTTCCAATTCCAATATATTAAACTAATGTCAACTTTCACAAGCTTTTCCCATTCAAAATATGTAATGCCTATGATTGTGGAATGGGCAGGGTTTACATCAGTTTGTCATCTGATAGTCCGGTGGCTCAAGGTGACAATGAATGATTAGAGAACCATTCGATGTATTGTGCATGATGAAGTATTATGGAGGACACAAACCATCTGAACATTTTGTGCACTTCCACTAAAATCAAGCTGAGCATCCCTGTGGATTTCGTATTTATATGTTGCCAGAAAACAAAGACACATCAGCACACACATGAATATTGGCCCCAGTGTCAACCCACCAATCGGTGGACTAACAAACTAAAAGTACGGTAAACAGATTACCATACCCATATGCCCCATCATTGTTGCTTAGAGTGACATTGACAGACTTGGAGTCCTGTCCTGGCTTCTTGGTACTTGTTTGGGCACTTGTTTGCCCAGTGTTCCTCCGAACCACAAGTAAAGCAGCCATCTCTCTTTTTCTCTTTCTTCTTACCCTTCTTAATGGCCTACTCTGGCAGCACCATTCAAACATATAGTCCAGTGGCTCAAGGTGACGACGAATGATTAGAGAACCATTCGATGTATTGTGCATGATGAAGTATTATGGAGGACACAAACCATCTGGACATCTTGTGTAGTTCCACTAAAATCAAGCTGAGCATCCCTGTGGATATCGTATTTATATGCTGCAAGAAAACAAAGACACAGCAACACACACATGAATATTGGCCCTAGTGTCAACCCACCAATCGGGTCTCATTTTCTGCAGTTCCACCAAAATTAAGCGAAGCAAAATGTCGCAATAGCAACAAGTTGAATAGATATCCCTATTTTAACAGAGGCAAAAAAGGAATCAATTACTGGCCAATAAAGGAGGATGAAACATGCGGCCACAAAAATGGTAATCCCGCCAATCCCTAACAAGTGTTGCAGTTTTGAAATAAGATTCAGTAATTAATTCTGAGAGTGTCATTGCTTAATTTTACCAGCGGCATTAGATTTAGAAAAAGCATAAATAGTCCAGGGGAGAGTGGGCGCAACGACAACATGTGCTTCCATCTACTTATAAAGGGGTGATGCAGAGTTTGTTGTAATAAAGCAACAAGCATAATGTCTGGGTTGGTCCCATTTTTGTTCACTACTTAATGGGGAAAGACAGCAATACAATAGCTTCAATTCAACATTTAGTTAAAACAATACCAATACAAGTAGCACATCATCTCAAAACACACTGTACGATCATGTGGATGAAGGCAAGTACCAACCTGTCATGACGCACACAAGATCACGTATGAATCTGCCAACACGAATAGGAAATCCAATCTCGTTTTGTGCAGTTGCACTGAAATCAAGAAAAGTCGCCGGTGTGACATTTAAGTTTGCTACAGCAACAAGTTGAATAGATATCCCTGAGTTAACAGGGGCAAAAAAGGAAACAATTACTGCCAATAGAGGAGGATGAAACATGCGGCCACAAAAAGAAGCATCTACCTTATCTTGATCGAAAACAAAGTATAGGACAGTAGCATTTCTAAAACGGTTGCATTGATTCATATTAACAGAGAAATTCTCTTAAAATAGTTCAGTAGTTAATTCTGAGAGTGGGATTGCTTAATTTTACCATCAGCATTAGATTAAGAAAAAGCATAAACTGTTCCAGGGGCGAGTGGGCGCAACAACACCATGTGCTTCCATCTACTTATAAAGGTGGTGATGCAGAGTTTGTTGTAACAAAGCAACAAGCATCATGTCTGGGTTGGTACCATTTTTGTTCCCTACTTAATGGGAAAAGAGAGCAATACAATATCTTCAATTCAACATTTATTTAAAACAGTACCAATACAAGTAGCACAATAGCTCAAAACACACTGCACGATCACGTGGATGGGACATGGGACATGCCAGCACCATGTGCGCCCACACGTATAAATGGGTGATGCAGAGTATGTAGCCAAGCAGGATATCTGCGTTGGTCCCATATTTGTTCTCTTTGAAACTATTTCCTATGTGTGGGCAGCAAATCTAGTCCTGCACACACTACCCGACCCCCCAGTTTCTTTCCCTTTTCAACAAAGAGTTCGGTTCCTTACAGATGTGTGTTCTGGGTTACCCCCTTTTTCCCTTTTCGACCAACAAAGCGGTTGGATAGCTAGTCTATACTACTTTCCCTCCCTCCTTTCCTCATTGAACCATGTCCTAGATTCATGCTCCACCCCACCGCACCCTTCTTTCGTCTTTGAACAAAGACCTAGATTCGACTACAGAATCGAAAATGATCCGCATGCAGCTAGACCAATGACAGTTTCAAAGAAACTTATACCTTAGGGTCGTCGGGATGTGGCAAGGCATGCGGTGGGAGGTCGGATCTGCCCACACTACGTACGACATCGAGGAAGAAGGGGTCGGTGGCCCTCCCGCACAGGCGCTGGGTGAAAGAGAAAAGCGCAGCCGGCAGTGGATTCCCTCCCTCGCCGAAGGCAATAGAGTGAACGCTGCACCTCCTCCCCTTCCCGGTGCGACAGGATCCGGATGCCTCCTTCGCCAGCTGTGAGGGGGGTGAGAGAGATAGAGGCCACAACGCAGTCTTGTTTAGATCTGGTGAAGAGGGTGAGAGATTGTGAATATAGCAAACCCTAGCAAAGGAACGATGAGCCTCCAGCGTATATATATATATATGTAGTGTGGCGAGAGTGTGGAGAGTGCAAACCCTAGCGAACAAGCGCTGAGGCTCCAGCTTATATATATACTGTAGTACGGACTGAGTTCTGGTGCCTTAACTGCACCTATTTTTGGCTGTATGACAGGTGGGCCAGCCACATTTTGGGCCCACCTGTCATAAACCCAAAGGCAGGTGCACTAAAGTCAATGAAGCTGCGTCCCTATAGTACTCGTGTATACGACTAATATATAGTGGAGTGGTTTTCTTATTCTCTCCATAACAACCGTTTTAAATTGTGTAAGTACAAAACGAAACTCTTTATTTAACGTACCAGTGAAGAAAACTACTACTCCTCTGTTCCTAAATATTTGTCTTTCTAGAGATTTCAACAAATGACTACATACGGAGCAAAATGAGTGAATCTACACTCTAAAAAATGTCTATATACATCCGTATGTGGTAGTCCATTTCAAACCACTTGAAAGACAAATATTTAGGAACGGAGGGAGTACTTTCGATGAACTAACGATCCACGTGTCCTGGTCGCACTTCCTGTCCTTCACGTGCGGTACACTACCCTCCCTTAAGTGAACAACCACACATGCGCCAAATTATCGGAAACGTGTGAGAGTGTGTACAAATAAAGAATTTTAATTTGAATTATTGGAAAGGTTTGAGAGTATGTACAGTTTGCCCTCTCTAATAATTATGGTTTGTTGTGTTCGGCCTAAACTTGGTCAAACTTTACAAAGTTTGACTTCGGTCAAATCTAATATGCGGCGTAAATAAAAATGGAGGGCTACTACGTCCATCCGGGTTTTTAGTCCACACCATTTTTTTAATCAAAGTTAATAGCTGGACAAATAAAATTACAGGGGAGCTGGAGACAAAGTTGTGAGAAGGCTTAGAAATCAATACAAAACTTATGCTCTTAGGACCAACGTCGATCCTTCTTCGAGGAAACATTTGGTTCATAGCCAATTGTGTGATAAAATTGCACCAATGTGAAAGACGACTACGTCTCCAACACAACCAAGGTGAACTGATGAAGGATATCATCTTTGTGGGTAACAAGCAAAGTGCACTGATGGAAGACAGCTTGTTTTTCATTGAAAATCGATCAGCTTCACCAGCCGACGCAACCATGAGGCGCAACCATGAGCATCGATAGGTCATCGTGGTGATGCATCATCCATTTGGCATCAAGTTTGGGTGAGGCACCTATGAAGTTTGACAAATCCTCACTGTGATCTATTTCTTCTCACTAATCAAGCTCGAGGAAGGAAGAATCACGTGGCAGAGGACAGTGAGGCGGAACAACAATGGCCATCCAATTTTGTGCAGTTCCACTAAAATTGAGGAAGACATGCCCGGGTATGGAGATACGCATCGCTGTTTCCAAAAATATAAAAAAGGGATATAGTGTTGTTACTTTGTTTTACAAGATTAACAACGACATCTCAATTGTCAATAAGAATTATGAAAATTACACCAACAAACAGAAGCATCATGATTATCTTGATGGGAACTAAACCAGGATACCCGAGAAAAAAAGCATTTCTTCATTTAACCAGTGATAGTATTAGATTAGCAGCAGCAATAGGAGCATATGGACAATGACCGCACAACCACCATGTACTTTTTGTCGAAACAACATGTATACCTCCACCGAGGCATAAATCAGGACAACTTTTCGAGTGGCATTTCCTCTATAATAGTAGGTGATGTTGGACCAGCCGACGAACCCTAGCTACTATACATGGGGAGCTGGGGAGTAGTCGCATAGAAGAAAACCCGCACGCAGCGACCTGGGGAGCTGGACCAGTACAAGAAGTAATACCTCAGGTGGGCGAGATGTCGCTTAGGCGGGCGGGCGGGATCTGCCCACACGACGGTAGCGAACAAGGGCACGGAGGACCTTTGTCTGCACCAGCGCCGACTCCGAGAGGACGGTGCGCATCGGCTTCCTCCATCACCGACGGCGACAACGTCAACGCTGCACCTCCTCACCAACCGCAGCAGACGGGATTCGGCAAGATCTGTGACCAACGGTGAGGAGAGAGATAGTGTGGACACTGTCATCTTGTTTTGATATGGAGAGGGTGAGAGAGCGAGACGTGAGAAACTCTATCAAACAAGAGGCTATAATGGAGTAAAACAATCTCTCCATAGCAGTGGTTTTAAATAGAATACGCGCGTTATCGGAAAAAAAGAAACGAAATCTGGCGGACAATTTTTTAACGTACCAAGAAAGAAAACACGATCAAAAACACGCCCCCACTTCCAAGTCGCGAGAGTCGTCGCGCACACACACATAGACATAGACATGCATATCCGTGTTTACGTAAAATTCCATTTCCATCTCCATCTCCAATCATATTTGTCCAACTGGTACATTATTTACATTGTTAATTATATACGCGGCAATATTAACGTACAACATCTCTTGTTTGCGGGCGTCTGGACCGCTGCCACGGCCGCTCCTGACCAACCCGAACCCTCTTCATCACCCGCGCGTGCTTCCCGCCCAAAACGGTCAGTGCCGCATTCATGCCCGGCCAGAGCGGACACGACCTCTCACTGGCGCCAACATTGAAGCGGCGCGCCGGCCGAGAGAGCGTCGCCCGCGCCGCTTCCTGGTGCACGCGACTGCTCCCCATTCAAAGGTCGCAATAGCCGGCCACAACACGCATGTAAAAAGTTCTTGGGAGTCCGTGCTACAGCTAGCTGTCCTCCCCCAACTCGTCAATCTCTTCCAGTAGTACTAGTACTCCATGGGACCTTTGTGGGCTCCCATCGACAAGTAGGCAGGAAAGTTATCGTATACTCGGTTTGCGGTGAGTGGCATGCCGAGCGACCGTGTGGGGTCGAGCCGTGGAGGAGGGTGAGACACGAACGCGACAAACATGATTTAAACATTGGTTTTGCTCGATGGCGCGATCGAACGAAACGAAACGTTGGTTTCTCTCCATTTCCATTTTTTCTCGGGAAAAACAGAAACTTTCCACTCCATTTTCATTCCTACTCCAAGGTTGCCCCGTTACAACATTCCATCAAATACAAAGGAAAACTAACACGCATGCTGATGCATCTCAATGATTCACAGAACATAGCCAATATTTACTTCACAACTAAAGACAAAACTTGTGAGAGCGTGTACGAAAGAAAAACTACTGATGGGTTCACTACGACTTAAACCCTAAACCCTAAACAGGATTTAATTTCCTGGCCAAGTTGAACCTGTCGAAGGAAAGACGGCTGGCACCCTCGGATCATACGATGCTTTTGTGCAGTTCCACTAAAATTGAGCTGAGCATCCCTGATGGCAAACATATTGAAGAAGTGTGATTGGAATAATAGTACTGGCACTAGTTCATGAGACATAAACTCATCACAAGTAGAAGCCGGTAGAGGTAGAGAAAGATCGACATGGAGATGGAGCTACGTGGGGAGCTGCGGCAGTGGAGCAAGCCGGCTCCAAAAGGAAGATGGACTACCTGGGACGTCGGGCTGTAGCTAGAAGGGCAGTTGGGACGCGGCATCGGTCCATACCGCGGTGACCCCCGATTGGGACGCACCGACTGTGGATTTTCTCCCTCGCCGATGTCGACCGCGTCTACGCAGAACATTATTCCCTTCCCCTAGCTGCGGGATCAGGCCGGATATGTGACCAGCGGTGTGTAACATCCCAAATTTTCAATTTGGTATGTTATACATAGATCATCATTGCATATCATGTTTTATTGCATTTTGACAAATCCTCGATAAATCCTAAGCAACTCAAGGACCCTCGGAGAGAGTTGGGGATTTTCTCGAATTTTCACATTTGATTTTCATCAAATAATAAGACGAGGATTTTGGTTTTAATTATTTTCTCTCCAGAAAATATTTCATTTTAAAAATAAACGAGAGGAGAAAATATGACTTCTCCAAAACAATTGAAATACTGGAGGAAAAATGTTAAAATCAATTATTGGAATTTATTCGGATTTTATTTGCAATTTTTATTGCATTAAAAATATTGCATGTTTTCAAAGTATTTATTTTGTGTTAAAAAATGTTCACCCTATTCTAGATTTTCTAACTAGACGGGGAAAATTTATTTTATATTTTTCTGACTTTTATTTATTTTTCTATGAAATATTTTCCGCGGAACGTATTTAAAAAAACCCTAGATCGGTTATTTTTTCGGTTTTGTTATTTTTGCGAGCGTTCACCGAACCGTTCGTTTTAATGAACGCGTTCGTCGGTTTTTTCTCTGTTAACGAACGTCCGTTCTTTAACCGTTCGTCCGTTTTTCTTTTTCGTCGGATTTTTCTGCGATTATCTCAGATTCGATTTCTGATCGAATCTTCGTTTCTGTTTAACTTCTCGCACGTTTATCGGAATCAGGCGATTCAAGCGCCTAGAGTTTCATCTCGAAATTCTCTTTCTGTTTAACCTACTCAAACAAGTTTTTGCTACTGTAAAATTTGACCTAGATCCAGATTAGTAAACGAAGCTTGTTTCTTTCGCCGTTTGACTTTCGTTGCTTCTTTCGAGTTGATTCTTTTTACAAACCGGAGTTCTTAAGTTGAACTTTCTGGTTGGATCTTTCATTCGAGTTTTACCTGTGCATTAGATGAGTACTGATTGTATGCTTGTTTGTTTGCGATAGAGTACCCGGAGTGTGCCGCTTGTTACTTCGACTCGCTAGGTTTTGCGGATCATCAGCAAGGCAAGTAACACTTTGATCATATACTTTCCATACCCAGTTTTATTGCATTAGATCTTTTCCTCAAACAGTTGCATGATTAGGATCTAATTACATTGTGGGTATTGGGAAGTAGTTGAGGTAGTACCTATTACCTGTTTTCTATTCAAACCCTTGGGAGTTACTTCTGCGTTGCTATTATTATTGCCATGCTATGCTCGTAGACGTGGTTTGGGTTTGAGAGATATTCATGACAGATGTGAGATGTTTATTAATGGTTCAACTTAAGGTGGCAACTAAAACTCACATCTGGGTGGATTGAGGCACCTGGAGAACCCAGTGTTGTCTGATTTTATAAGGTCCGCCACCCAGGCTCAAAGGGATCATAAGATTATTCATGCTAGAAACTTCCATGTGCAGCCACAAGCTATTATGGGCTCTAGCATAGTTGAGTAGGTTACATGATCTCTTGAAGAGGTGGGCTAGCAGATGTAGGGGAAAGTAGGTGTACCGGTCCATCCAGAGTAAAGAGTGATTGTTTTTGAAAGACTGTGACCCGGTCATCCGTTTCTCAAACATCATGCAGTGCGAGAAATAAAACGGAGGCGATCGAGTCTTGTGGGGAAAAGTGCGGAAACCTCTGCAGAGTGTACAAACTAATCATGGTTAGCCGTGTCCCCGGTTATGGACAACTTGAGTATCTAGTACCTGGATTATCATTTGAATCTCATCACCATGTTACTTCTAATTAATTTTTGTTGGGTTAATGATGATACTTAATTGGGATTGAGTTGGAGGTACCTTCTCAATGTTTAACAACCACCATGATAGTTAAATAAAATTTATTCCTTTGTAGTAGGGAAAAATTGGCTTTTCGCATAAACCTTAACCGTAGAGCTTTCCACCAGCCATATATGCATGTAGTGTAGCATTATTATTGTTCATTACTCTCTATGTGTTACATTGCCAGCATATTCTATGTGCTGACCCGTTTTCGGGCTGCAAGGTCTCATGTTGCAGACTTTTCAGACGACGAGTAAGGTGCCTTAGGTCGTGGTCTTATACTCAGTGATGCCGCTGGAGTTGATGGACTCACTTATCTTCCAAGTCTTCCGCTGTTATCGTTTTAGATGGCCTTAAGCCATGTTTATCATACTTAATCTCTTTGGAGATATTCGATGTAATAAGTGTGTGATTGCTACTCTGTTATAAATCCTCCATTTGTACTGTGCGTGTCAGCATTACTGATCCAGGGATGACACTGGTGCACAGCAGCACAGACCATTTGAGGTCTGGTCGCTACACGGTGTGGCCACTGTTGTTCTATGATTGTGAAGAGAGCAACCCAAGCAAGCAGGCTTGTAGCTTAGGCTCATGCTAGTGTATATAAAGTGGTTTTCTTTTTCTCTCCATATCAACCATTTTATATTGCGTACGTGTCATTGAAGAGTGAAATGATGGTTGCTTCTTCCGACTAACTTACTGTGTGATTTGACTGCTCCTTTAGTTGCCCCTACACGTACTCCCCCTACGTGTATGCAACAGTCGCACGTACACATCGACGCAAAAACGCGCGCGACGCCCTAATGCATGCATGTCCAAGCACACGACGGAACACACACGGTCACGCTCAAGTGCTCAACCTACATGTGCATGCAAACACATACTCAGCCAGGGTGAGCTAGTGACCGTATAAACACCGGAAAATGTATATATTGAGCGCAATGAGCGTATTATGAAGTCCACTGACTGTATTTTTACAAATATACAGTGACAGACAGTCTATTTATCTCGTTTGAAATTAAGCCATATTAACCGAAGAGGAGGCATATGGACTAGCATTACTTTGATGTGTCCCGTCAACTTGCCGAATGAGGAGAAGCTTGCAGGACGGGAGAAGCTTGTGCGCGGTGGCTCGCAGGACAAGGAGAAACTTTTGACTAATGCAAGCTCTCCCTCGCTCAGGCGGTGGACGTGCAACAGTTAATTCGGTGTCAGATTGCCAGAAGCATACACTATACTAGTACTTTTTCAACTTCCCGAAGAGGCGAACAGCCAAGCGCAAAGTTTACTAGTACTAGTACTACTACTATAGTCTATAGAGGTATGTACTATACTAGTACTAGGAACCGGATGGAGGAGCGTCTGCACTCTTACTATATTTTCAAAATGTGATAAAGCAATCTTCAACACATTTGGTTCTCTTCGAGGGTTCTCGCATGTGATAATGGAAGTTGATTGCATGGAACACTTGCCACAATTCTTGCCTAATTCTGGCTCATATCCTGTTACAAATTGGAGCTCTCGGTAATATTTCCTCTTTTTTTTATTCAGCATGTAAACAGGTCAGCAAACCTTGCGGCGCATCTTTGTGCGAACCGTGCTTGCTGCACTTTGAATGTGGCCGAGAGTTGGCTTGATGAAACACCTCACTTCCTACTTCTTTTTTTGTGGGGTACCTCGCTTCCTAGTGACCAGTGTCTTGGCTGATCATCCTAAGAATGCTTATATATGAATAAAGCTCTCTCATTTACCCGCAAAAAATATTAAGCCATATTAACCGGAAAGGAGGGAGTATGGACTAGCACTACTTGTTGGTGTGTCCCGTCAACTCGTAGAACGAGGAGAAGCTTGCAGGATAAGGTGAAGCTCGCTTACGCCTTTTGACTAATGTAACGTACCTCGCCCAGGCGGTGGACATGCATCAGTTCATTCGGTGTCAGATTGCCAGAGGCATACACTGTACTAGTACCGAACATGCGGAGTACCATCATTGTTCGACTTCACGAAGAGGCGAAGAGCCAAGAGCAAGGTTTAGTAGTACGAGTACTACTACTACTAGAACCGCATGGTGGAGCCTCTGTACTCTTATTTTTTAATCTCTGATGAAATACACATTTATTCCGGAGAAGGGCGGAAAACGGCAGCCCAACATGTAATGATGATATCGATCAACCATGCTCGAATATATCTTGGCCTTTGGGCGAGCCCGTCTGTGTGTTCTCGCTCCTCGTCTCTCTCAAGGAATGGCGGGTTGGCCATTTTGCCGTCAATTGAGATCGGTTTGCTCACACTCCGGTCCCACATGTCAGTGATATGCCAAGACGAGGTGCGCTGACCGACTGGCCATACGCGTACTTGGTTTTTCACCTTCATACTACTCCTCCCTCCGTCACAGTTTACAGGGCGCGCTTCATTATGATGCATTTCTCTCAATGCATTTCCACCACCAGAGAGACTTTAGACGCATTTGGTATAATGCTCAATTAATTAGGGCGTGGTAACCGCAATTTTCTCTCGATGTAGTACTACGGAGTGGAGTACGTGCATGCATGTGTCTACCCGGGGTGGAAGCACTGCATGCATGTGTGTACGCATTATTTTCTCTAGTAATAGACGCCGTGTTATAAATACCAATGCTATTTTTCAGGCCGACCGCTAGTCGCCTTGGTCCCAGAGATTTTCTCTTTTTCTGAAGCGCGCTCTATAAACAGTGACAGATGGAGTAGTATGAGCGGATTCAAAGAAGAGCGTATTGATGGTTGCTTCTTCCGAGCAACTTACAGTGGGAAAGGTGGGGCTTATGATTTGACTGCTCATTACTCACTATTAATGCGGCGCAACGACCGGTCTGAGTCTCCCATGCGGCTGTGCACTACCCCCTCCGGAGTATTTGTCTTTCTAGAGATTTCAACGAGTGACTACTCAAATATTTGTCTTTTTAGAGATTCAAATGGACTACTACATACGGATGTATATAGACATATTTTAGAGTGTAGATTCACTCATTTTGCTCCGTATGTAGTCACTTGTTGAAATCTCTAGAAAGACAAATATTTAGGAACGGAGGGAGTACACATACGAAGCAAAATGAGTGAATCTACACTCTAAACTATGCCCATTTGAATTTTGTAAAAAGACAAATATTTAGGAACGAAGGAGTATAATTTTGTGCATGGCACATGGACCCCGATGCCGAAGAGGCTTCTAGCAATGCTATAAGCTTCCAGCATTTGTTTACATAATTAACGTACTATACAAATAATTTTCCAGCAACATGAAATTGTACAATGGTGTGAGCTTTCAGCTTTTGTTTGGTGTGTCTTGCCATCGATGCTCTTTCGGAAACAATAAAAAACTAACTTCCTTGCTAATGCGTCTCAATTATTAGCAGATCAGAGCTAATATTTACATCACAACTGAAGAGAAGGTGTTATATTAAAATTGATCCATGCTTTCATTGGCAGCAACGTCCCCCAGCTCTGTCTAAATCAACAAGGCATGTTGGGAAAAAAAGTAGCTGTCTGGAGCATGCAACATTCCGATCATTTTGTGCAGTTCCACTAAAATAGAGCTGAGCATCCCTGTTCCAAAGATATTAAGTGTGATTACGGTAATAGAGGACTGCTGATGAAACAATAAACAAAAAAATAGAAGCCGGTCACCTTTGCAGTCTCTCTTAAGACTAACTAGTTGCAGAAGATTAGGATCGGAGTTGGATGAGGAGGATAGAGCAAAACCAATCTCCCTTTGTGCAGTCGCACTGAAATGTAGAGACGTTGCCCGTGTGACATTTTGGTAGAACTGCACAAAACACACTTAAGAAAAAAGTGATTTGCGCAGTTCAGCAAAAGGTCGCAATAGCAACGAGGTGAAATGGATAGCCCTGTTTGCAAAAAGAGGTAGAAAGGAAACAATTATTGGCCAATAACAGTTGATGACACATGCGACGACAAAAAAGAAGCATATTCCTTGTCCTAAGGGAAGATAACAACACAGTTGTGTTTGTCTAAAACGGTGTGAGGACGAGATTGCAATATGGGAAGTACGCTAGACGAGCTACGTTTTGGGCAAAGAACTATGGAAGATCCACATGCAGCGACGTGGGAAGACGGGCAGTTGAGCAAGGCCGGAGGGGATACCTGGAGGTCATCGGGATGTAACTAGGTGAGCGGCGGCGGGCGGAATCTGCCCATACTGCGGCAGCGAGCAGGTGGCATAGGCCCTACCGCGCCGGAGCTTGGTCAGCGAGAACGGCGTGTACCGCAGATCGGGACGTGCTGCCTCGGCGACGTAGAATGGAGAAACGATGCACGTCCTCACTTTCCGCCGGTGGACGGGATGCGGCCGGATCAGTGACCATCGGTGAGAGAGAGAAGAGGCCACCGCAGCCTTGTGTGAGATACTCTGAAGAGAGACAAACCAGGCAGATACGCTCCATTGTATATAGTGGAGCGGACTACCTTTTTCTCCATAAAAATCGTTTTATATTCTGTGTACGTGCCATTGAGCGATATAACTTTATTTAAAAATAACGCGCCAACACATCAAGTCGAACTTTGTTGCACGCGTGGTACACGACCTCCGTAGGTAAATAACCGCTACACGCGTTCAAATTAGCACATGGGCTACCATTTCGTACAGAAATGAGCTCCACCGTGTACCCGCGCGGGTGTGGCTGGGCACGAAGCGTGAGTACATGCACGGTGCACCTATTCTCTTCTTGTATACGTACACCACCTACGTGGGGTTGTGTGAGAGAGATACAAACGTAGAGAGATATAGTGTGTGGGTTCGTGAGAGTTTTTTGGGGGGGGGGGGTCAATCAAAAAATGTAACATATGCAATGTGTGTGAAATAGAGTCCAGGATATATCATATATATAGAGGGGGCGATCCACGAGAAGAGAGTGGAGGTATCATCGGCTTGAGGTGTCCATAGATGTAACACCCCGGATGTAACTTTCCATAATTGTAACTCCGACTCTTGCCATTTTCGGCTATGTGTTATGATATTCCCTCCGTGGTCGGGTTTTGTCTTTCGTTTTGCATTTTGTCATGTCATGCATTTTCATATCATGTCATCATGTGCATTGCATTTGCATACGTGTTCGTCTCTTGCATCCGAACATTTTCCCCGTTGTCCGTTTTGCAATCCGGCGCTCCTATCTCCTCCGGCGCATCCCTCTTGTTTTCTTTCGTGAGCGGGTGTCAAACTTTCTCGGAATGGACCGAGGCTTGTCATGTGGCCCTAGTATACCACCCGGAGACCACCGGTCAAGTTTTGTTCCATTTGGAGGTCGTTTGGTACCCCAACGGTTAACCGGGCATCCGCAAAGTCCATTTGTGTGTGCAGCAAAAAACCCCTCAAAACCAGCCCAAAACCCACCAAACTCTCTTCCATGCTCTAGGTCGTTCGATCACGATCGTGTGGGCGAAAACCGCACCTCATTTGGACTCTCCTAGCTCCCTCTACCTATAAAAGAGCATCCCCTCCCGAAAACGAAACGCAGTCAAACCCTAACCCGCTTCCCCCGCCGCCACCGGACGTGTCCGGCGTCCGCCGGACATCTCCGTCGCCGCGTCCAGCGAATCGGGCGCCGCCATGTGGCACCCGGCCACCTCCCTCCGCCACCGGCCCGTTCGGCCCACGGGAGGCCCGCCCGAGCCCGCGCCGCGTCGCCGTCGCTCGGCCTCCGCGCCCGCACCGCGCCGCCGTCGCCTCGCCAGCGTGGCCTCCCGCCGCCGCCGTCGCGGCTCCAACCGCCGCCGCCGCGCGCCACCACCCGCGCCGGCGCCGCCTCCCCCTCCGGCCTCCTCCTCCGGCGCCGGTCCCGCCGTCCTCCGCCTCCTCTCCTTCCTCTCCCGTCGCCGGCGAGCGACCCGGCCTCGATCCGATCTGGTATTCTCGAGTGCGTTGACTTTCCCAAGCCCCCGAAATTCCTAAGTCTGTGAATTTTTACGGTATGTGCACTTGTTCATCGCTGCATAACTCCTTGCATGTAGCTCCGATTCGCGCGTGTAATATGTCACATTGTTCGTCTCGTGATGCTCTACATTTTGTTCAATTGCACCATGTTCATTAGAGGTCGTCTTGATGCCCAAATCTCTGTTGCAAGAGGGCTAGTTGCTGTTATCTGCTGGTTCTTATCAGAACTTGGAGATTTGTCATTTTTGTATCATTAAATCTGTGCATCTTATGGGCATGAGCTCTACATGTGTTTTGTTGTATGCCATTCCATCTTTCCAAGGGTGTAAGCTATGTATTTTTGTGATCTCTATGGTGACTAGCACAAGCTTGCAAAGTAGGCTCCGTAATGTTTCTGATTTCAGGGACTCAGTGATTTCTCCAAGTCCTTGTCTGCTGTTATTTTGTTGCCATGTAAACTTCATGCTACAGAGAGATCCATGCATATTTTGGAGATGTTCAGTAAGGATGTTTTGTATCTATAGTTGTAATTGATCTATTCCTGCCCTTGTTTGCAATTATGGAGTGCCATAGCATGACTCAATCTTGCTCTACGTTTGCTATAAAATATTTCTGGCAGATTCTTAACATGATATGCATTTTTGCCAAGCTTATTGTAGTTGATCCATACATGCTATGATTTTGTTCTTACCATGGTTAGCTTCATAAACATGCCATCTTGCTGTAGGTATGCTTGTTTTGTCATGTATTGCTTTGTGGTGAGTGCATCAAGCTCACAAACATGCCTACATATAATCGTTTCTGCCATGCTCTGTTTTCTGCAAAGTCTGAAACCTGATAACGAAACTTGCTATATTTACATGCTTTCCATCATATCTTCTGTTCCTTTTTGGCTTATGGTCAGTAATGGACTTTTGTCATATGAATTTAGTAGAACACTTCGATGCCTTGTTTAGCTATGTTAAGTTCCTGTAGCATGTTGATTTCGTGCTCTGAACATTTCTAACTGATGCTGTTTTCTGCCATGTCCAGTTTTTCACCAAGTCTGTGAACCTGTTATCTTTTGTACTTTTGCCATGCCTGTTTGAGCTTGATATGTTGTGAACTAGCCGTAGCTCAGTGTTCATCTTTTGTCAAGCATCTCCTGTAGATTACTGCCATATGCTTTGTTGCTATGTTGGAGTGTTGTAGCATTGCTGCTTGTTGCATTTTAAGTGCTATCATGCTGTTAATCGCAGATTCGTGTCATTCTTGTTTTGCTTGCCAATTGCAAACCGTGCATCCGTTTCCGGTGATCTTTATATCGATTTCGACCAAAATCATCTCATATTTCCAGTGGCATGCTTGGTTTGCTAAGTTACTACCTTGTTCATCATTTTCCTTCCGGGGCACGCATATGCATCGCATATCATATCTTGCATATCATACATGTTTTGCATCATGTTGCTTGTGCATTTCTCGTGGTTGATTGTGGTTCCGTTTGTTTGTGTTCTTGTCTTGAGTAGAGCCAGGAGACGAGTTCGTGAACGAGGAACCTGTTGAGTACGCTTACGAGGATCAAGCTTTCGACAACTCTGAGAACCTTGCACGCAAGATGACCACCCCTTGAAATCACTTCTATCTTTGCTTTGCTAGTTGTTCGCTCTATTGCCATGCCGCGCTACCTATCACTTGCTATATCATGTCTCCCATTTTGCCACGTCAGCCTCTAACCATCCTTTCCTAGCAAACCATGTTTGGCTAAGTTACCGTTTTTGCTCAGCCCTTCTTATAGCGTTGCTAGTTGCAGGTGAAGTTGAAGGTTGTTCCATGTCGGATCATGGATATGTTGGGATATCACAATATCTCTTATTTAATTAATGCATCTATATATACTTGGTAAAGGGTGGAAGGCTCAGCCTTATGCCTGGTGTTTTGTTCCACTCTTGCCGCCCTAGTTTTTGTTATACCGGTATTATGTTCCTTGAGTTTGCGTTCCTTACGCGGTCGGGTGATTTATGGGACCCCCTTGACAGTTCGCCTTGAATAAAACTCCTCCAGCAAGGCCCAACCTTGGTTTTACCATTTGCCACCTAAGCCTTTTCCCCCGGGTTTTCGCGAGCCCGAGGGTCATCTTATTTTAACCCCCCGGGCCAGTGCTCCTTCGAGTGTTGGTCCGAACTGAGTAGACTGCGGGACCCCCTCCTGGAAACTCGAGGTCTGGTTTTACTCGTAGGATGTCTCATCCGGTGTGCCCTGAGAACGAGATATGTGCAGCTCCTATCGGGATTTGTCGGCGCATCGGCTGGCTTTGCTGGTCTTGTTTTACCATTGTCGAAATGTCTTGTAAACCGGGATTCCGAGACTGATCGGGTCTTTCCGGGAGAAGGTTTATCCTTCGTTGACCGTGAGAGCTTATGATGGGCTAAGTTGGGACACCCCTGCAGGGTATTATCTTTCGAAAGCCGTGCCCGCGGTTATGAGGCAGATGGGAATTTGTTAATGTCCGGTTGTAGAGAACTTGTCACTTGACCCAATTAAAATACATCAACTGCGTGTGTAGCCGTGATGGTCTCTTCTCGGCGGAGTCCGGGAAGTGAACACGGTCTGAGTTATGTTTGACGTAAGTAGAAGTTCAGGATCACTTCTTGGTCATTGCTAGATGACGACCGCTCCGTTGCTTCTCTTCTCGCTCTCTCTTGCGTATGTTAGCCACCATATATGCTTATTGCCGCTGCAGCTCCACCTCACTACACCATCCTTTCCTTTAAGCTTAAATAGATTTGATCTCGCGGGTGTGAGATTGCTGAGTCCCCGTGACTCACAGATTCTACCAAAACAGTTGCAAGTGCCGACGATGCCAGTGCAGATGATGGGGTCGATCTCAAGTGGGAGTTCGACGAGGAACGTGGTCGTTACTATGTGTCTTTTCCTGATGATCAGTAGTGGAGCCCAGTTGGGACGATCGGGGATCTAGCATTTGGGGTTATCTTATTTTCATCTGGATTTTGGCCGTAGCCGGTCTATATAAGTTTGTATTTTGGATGATGTATGATTTATATTTATGTATTGTGTGAAGTGGCGATTGTAAGCCAACTCTTTATCCCATTCTTGTTCATTACATGGGATTGTGTGAAGATGACCCTTCTTGCGACAAAACCACTATGCGGTTATGCCTCTAAGTCGTGCCTCGACACGTGGGAGATATAGCCGCATCGTGGGCGTTACAATAGCATCGAAGAGAGGGATGATGTGTGTGTGTGTGCACGCGCGATCGATAAAGAGTGCCATCAAATTTGTGTGTGCCCACGTCAAAGATATAGAGTGGCTGGCCTACTGGAACATGAGAGGGGACAGGTGCTGTTTGTTTCTGTGGCATGGATACCTACCTACAGCGCTCGACTATCGGTTTGTGGTGGGGGGGGAGGGAGGCATAATTAACTATAGAGGTACAATGGCTGCTATATGTGTGGAGTAGGAGAGAGGCCTACCTCATGTATTAAGGGAGATCGATCTACCTCATGTATTTAGGGAGATCGATCGGCATCCATGCATGTGTGTAGGAGAGGAATAAGGTTGGGAGAGAGACAGAGCTAGAGTGTTGGAGGGGGTGGTAGTGGAGTTGCTTCTAACAAATGGTGGGATAGGCTTGCTAGACAACCCGAGGGCACACCTGCAATATCAATAAGAGAGGGGATGGCTGCCTGTCTGTGCATGTGCGTGTGAGAGGGTCAGGAGGCATGCACGAATGATGAGGGGGGACGATATGGTTGTGGTAAGCAGACATAACTACATAGGAAGATCAATCGTTCTTTGTCAGAGAAAGGAGAGACATAACTTGTGAGGTACGTCGATCGATGGGGGGGAATAGTTAAAGTCGACCTAGGTATATGTTGGGAGATCGATCGGTATACATGCATGTGTGTGTTAGAAGCAAATGAGGCACGGGGAGAAGGATAGAGAGAGAAGGATGCATCTAGGAGGTGGTGCGAGACTCATACTATATCGAGGGGGAAGGAGTGTGCGAGTACGAGATCGATGAAAAGAGTGGTGGGAGTGAGGCATGGACGGTGATAAGAGAAGAGGGGAAGCTTGTGTTTGTGCTAGGCACACCTGGCTAGAGAGGCATATCGATCGATGTGTGCCGTAAAGAAGGAGTTGGGGGGCTACACACACCGTGGGTGAACGACCTAAAGTGAAAAGACGAATTTGCACGATGGAGCTAGAGAATGCTGAGGGAGGGTGAGAGGGATGCGGGCGTGTGCATGCACGAGAGAAAGTTAGCGCTAGCTACAAAGATAAGAGGATTGTGTGGGTGTAAAAGACGAATAGAGATCATACTTCATTATAAAAAGCGAATTCGAATATTTGAAGAATTTATCATAGTGTTTGAAACCGACGCATGTGTGAATATATATAACGGTGATACACATGGTGTGGTTATGAACATGTTATACTACATATAAAATATTTTATTTCTTCTCTTATAAAAAATGGAGTTGTTGATGATGGTGTGCCTACCATCCTGCAATATAGGACGTCCGATTTATATCTGACGGATAGGAAGGAAACTATGGCAATTTTGAAAAAAGATACCCACACCCCTCTCTACATTTGCAAATTAGGCCTCCCCTTGATCATGTTGATGTTCTATGGAACGCATGGGCATCTTGCTAGTACTACGTATAATATATAGAACATTGATCATAATTTGGGCTAATGTGTGGCTTTTGCAGCTCAGGTCTAAATACTTGTCATAATGTAGGGGGCGGGGCACTATACTATGTGTGATAAACATGGTGTACGTATGGAATATGGTTTAGATTACGAATATATAGTTAGTACATCAAATGTACTATTATTTGGAATCAATATCAAGTGTATTCAAAAAATAGAATTCGAGTTCATGTAGTACACATAGTTCATATCTATCTCTATAGTAATCATCTGGTGTGTTATTAAGGTAATACACGAATGATGGTTGAAGTTGGCAACAATCATGATTGTAGTTCCTATTGAAATAGAGAAACGAATTCAAATTCAGTGCGAATTGCAGCGGTAGTATAGACATTTGGAATGCACTAAAATGTTGGTATGAGTAGGTTACATGCATTATACAGCAAGCGAAAAAACTTAATTGGACATAACATGGATTCATACTCCCTCCTTCCATCTATATAGGCGTAATGCGTTTTTTAAGACCGCCTTTGACTATTGACAAGATTAATAGTACATGACATGCACAATGTGAAAATTATATCATTGAAAGAACCTTTCACAGACGAATTTAACGGTGTGCTTTGTGTAAGTTGCATGTCATATATTATTGCTCTAATATTTGGTCAAAGTTAGCATCAAAAAACGCATTAGGCCCTATATAGATGGAAGGAGGGAGTAACTTTGAATAGCATTTTTATAGTAAAACGGGGCAAGACTCTCTCTTTGTGTGGTGTGAATACTTTTATTTTTTTTCTTTTTGGTTGAGGGAAGTGCGAGTTGATTTGGTACGTACAAGTATAATATTACATGTTAGGCTTGTCCCTAAAATTCAACCCGCGCCTTGTTATATCCTGAAAATTCAGATATCGTGCTCCCAAAACTGGCGCCTTCACAACCCGCGCCTTGCTATCCCGAAATTACAACGCGCGCGAAAACTCCCTCCAGCTGCCAAATCCCGACACGCGAAATCCCCCTTCTTACCCTGAGCCGAAAGGGCCGCTAGTTCAAATTGGTGGGCGGTACTTTTGTAACAGACACTACATTTTGGACAAGCGCGTCCCTAAGTCATGGTTCACCCCCTCCCATCACCTCCTTTTTGCCATTCGAAATCCTAGGCCGCCATAACCTCTCCGCTCCAGCCGCGAAACCCCACCCTTCTCCGTCTGCCACCTCACCGCTGCCCAGCCGGAGCTTCTTCCCCGACAATGTCGTCCACCGCAACAGCTCGACGTCCCTCGTCCACCTCCCTGGATGAGGATCCGTCGTCCATCTCGTCGTCGCGCCGGTTCAGCCGCCCCGTCCTCCACCTCCAAGGAGCTGCTCCAACGATCGCCTCGTCTATCATGGCTGCTCCAACCCCACAGCGCCGCCTTAACCTGCTCCAGCGGAACCGCAGCATCCTCACCGACTCCTCGGACGAAGCCGAGGCGTACTCGGCGCCACCAAAGAGGTTGTACACTCATCGCATCGCACCTTCTCCTTAGCTCGATCTCCTGGCGCCGACGGTGCTCCATCCCGCACCCCCATGGAGCGGCTACCTTGAAACCGGCACCGCGGGCGACATCTCCATGGTGGCTCTCCCCCGGTGCGAGGCCCCTTTGGCGGCGGCGTCCATACCAGCCGGATCTGCTGCTGCTGCTCCGGCTCTCGCTCGCTCGCGCTGCTGCTACTGCTCCGGCTCTCGCTCGATCGCTCGCTCGCCTAGCTGCTGCTAGTCTGGCTCTCGCTCGCTCGCTCACGCTGCTGCTGCTCTCCCCCTCACTCCTGCTGCTGCTCTGCTTCGATTTAGCTACACTTCAGTCGACTAAATCGACTTTTCACTACAAAAAAAGACACATCCGTGACATTTTGGGCCTGACGAAAAAACATTCCGTCATACTTATGACACTTCTATGACGATAATTGTGACAAAACCCGGTATCATCATAGATGTGGAGGGGTCCTACTTCCATGACAAAAAATCATGAAAGAAAATGGGATTTTCGTCCTGGGCGGGCCGGAGACGCGGCTGCATGACATTCTTTGGGCCGTCCATGACGGAAAAAACCATGGTAGAAGCGAGGGCGAGGAAAATATCGGGGTGTTCCCGGTTACGGTGGGTAGTCGGGGCCGAGCGATGCGCGTTTCGCTCGTACACGCACGCGCGTGGGTGCGAGGCGTTGGGCTCTAACTGAACCCGAGTGAGGCGTTGGGCTCTAACTGAACCCGAGCGATTGCACTGCAGGCTACGTGTTACTGAACCCGAGCGATCGATCGATGGCTGTTAACTGAACCCGATTGTATCGATGCTGCCTCTGGATGAACAGTGAGCGTTGCTGGGGGGTTTGGATGAACAGTTCCCGGTGGGGGTGGATGAACAGGACCCCGTGGTGTTGCCTCTGGATGAACAGGACCCCGATCGATCGAGCCCGTTGGGGCTGGATGAACAGGACGCCGTGGAGGGCTGGATGAACAGGACCACCCCGTGGAGGGCTCGATGAACAGTACACGGTGGAGGGCTGGATGAACAGTACCCCGTGGAGGGGAGGTTGAACAGGAGCCCGTGGAGAGGGCTGGTTGAACAGTAGCTGGTGGAGTAGCGCGCGGTGGAGGCTGGATGAACAGGAGCCCGTGGATGAACAGTCGCAGGTGGAGGCTGGAGGAGGTCGACGGTGGATGAACAGTAGCCCGTGGAGGCTGGAGGGGGTCGACGGTGGAGATGAACAGTATCCCGTGGAGTCCCGTTTTGCGGTACGCCATACCCCTCCCGATGAACAGGACCCCCGTTTCAACCGTATCGCTCCAACACAAGTCCGTTTCCTCCTTTTTGCGGTACGCCACACCCCTCCCGATCAACAGGACCCCCGTTTCGACCGTAGGAGGTCCGTTTCCTCCGTTTTGCGGTACGCCAGACCCCTCCTGATGAACAAGATCCTGTTTCGACCGTAGCCGGTCGAACACAAGGCTGTTTCCTCCGTTCTGTGGTACGCCAGGCCTCGTTTCCATCTGATGTTCCGTCCAAGCCCTCCTGATGAACACGACGACGCATTTCGTTCCGACCCAGCCGGTTGGCTCCCCATGAACACGACAACGACGTTGTTTCTCCGTTCCGACCCAGCCATGTACACAAGCCCTGGCCGTACATATGTGCGAGTAGGCGTTCGAGACCCTGCCCATATGTACGTACGTGGCCGTATTTTCTTTCTTGCACACTAGCCGATGTACGTACGTGTACATGCTACATGCGCGCCTCTACTACGACACGTGCGCGCCTCTACATCGACCAGTATGTACGTACATGTTCGCGACCAGAATGACAACGCTATGTACACTTCGACCAGGTGGGTCCCGACAGTCAGGCACTTCCTTGCGTGCGAAGATGTAGCTGGTGGGTCCCAGCAGTCAGGGGGGCGAATCGTTTTTTTTTTGCCCGGACGCACTTCCTTGCATGCGAAGATGTAGCTAGTGGGTCCCAGCAGTCAGGGGGAAACATGTTTTTCACGAAATACGGTGGCCCGTGCGGTGGGTCCCTGCTGTTAGGTGGAGGAATAATTATTCTGCGTGTAATAAGGAGGCACTTCCTTGCTGCAGCCGTGGACCCAGTTATCGGCCTCTCCACGTACAGTACTCTTCCGATGGAAGTCGTTCCTTGACCACGTTGACCATGCCGCGCCGAGAGCACCAGCGTGGTGGACGACGGCGAGGCCTAGGAAGGGGACGACGCGGAGCCGGGGAAGACGCGGTAGTGGAAGCCCGCGCGGAGAGGAGTACGAGGGTTCACTGGTTCGGCTGCGGTGCGAGGCTGCCGTCGTCAGAGAATAACAGGGGGTGTGGGTGAGTGGAGGGATGGCCTGGCCAGCGGTGGGAGTAGTAGGGGGCGGTGAGGCCTCCGTGGCAGCACAGCCGGCCACGGGAGGCAGGAGGACGAGGCACGACCGGCGCTGGTTTGGGCGGGTGGAGCAAGAAGACCAGAGGTTGAAGAAGCACTACGGCCGTTGGATGGACATCGTACGGTCACTGGAGCTAGAATCGTGCATATTGACTAAGTTGAGAAAGCCCTCTGTCCCCATCAACTTAGTAGGCTCACAAGTCATCCTGCGACTATACTGGGTCCCAGCTAACAAGGGGAGTATTCTTTTTTTGTGCGTAATAAGGAGGCACTTCCTTGCGTGCGAAGATATAGCTGGTGGGTCCGAGCTGTCAGCGGCGGTAATGTTTTTTTCGCGAAATACGGTGGCCCGTTCGGTGGGTCCCTGCTATTAGGTGGAGGAATAATTATTTTGCGCGTAATAAGGAGGCACTTCCTTGCTGCGGCCGTGGACTCAGCTGTCAGCCTCTCCTTACGTACAGTACTCTTCCGATGGAAGTCGTTCCTTGACCACGTTGACCATGCCGCGCCGAGAGCACCAGGGCGGTGGACGACAGTGAGCGGCAAGGCCTAGGAAGGGGACGACGCAGAGCCGGGGAAGACGCGGCAATGGAAGCCCGCGCGGAGAGGAGTACGAGGGTTCACTGGTTCGGTTGCGGTGTGAGGCTGCCGTCGCCGCAGAATAACAGGGGGTGTGGGTGAGTGGAGGGATGGCCTGGCCAGCGGGGGGAGTAGTAGGGGGCGGTGAGGCCTCCGCGGCAGCACAGCCGGCCACGGGAGGCAGGAGCAGGCAGCACGACCGGCGCTGCTTTGGGCGGCTGGAGCAAGAAGACCATAGGTTGAAGAAGCACTACGGCCGTTGGATGGACATCGTACGGTCACTGCAGCTAAAATCGTTCATATTACCTAAGTTGACAAAGCCCTTGGTACGCGTCAAGTTAGTAGGCCCACAGGTCAACTTCCGAAATGGTGCGCCCCAGATGTCAGGGGGAGGAATCATTTTTTGGGCGGGTGAAGCTAGAATATCCGAGATTGAAGAAGAATCACGGCATCCGTTGGATGGACATCCAACGGCCACTGCTGCTAGAACCGTGTGTTGACTATAATAAGTTGACAAAGCCTTGCATACGCGTCAACTTCTTTTTTAGGGGACGCGTCAACTTAGTAGGCCCACAAGTGTGTGGCAGAGAACTTATAGCCCATTTGCGATTTGTAAGAATGTATAGCCCATTTTTGAATTCTAATGGAATTTACTACGGCCCATTTACAGTTTGTTAAAAGTACAGCCCATTTTCTAGCTAGGACAACGATTAATAATTTCAACCAACCGTTCAAGACAGAATTCAATAAAATTTCCCACATTTTGATGGGATCCGAAATATTTTTATCCCGAAATTTCTAGTCAGATTAAATATAAATTTGTATTACGTAAAAATCTAACGAAGCATTGCGCGCGCAACAATTAAAAATTAAGATTTTCAAAATCCATAAATAATATGTTATAAACTACTTTCGTGCTTTGTGCATTTTTTTATAGTTACTGCTCAGTTTTTATAATTACATCCCATTTATTATTTTAAAGCCCATTTTCCTGTTAAGCCTAATGCATCCCTCCTAGGAAAAAATTGCAGCCCACCGGGGCGGAGAATAACAAGTTGACCTTGCCTGGGTATTCCACAAAAAACGTATAGCTGGGCTAGCCATTTTCATCTTGAAAAAAATTAATATTTGGGCTGGATATCTGTACTGGGCTAGACGGGCCACAGCCCGCCCAGTTAATACCCTGCTCTCCTCTGAACAACAATGAAAACATCGCCAAGAAAAACTCTGCAGTGCTCACCCCTCAGAAACACAAATACTGCTCGAGCTGCTTGGTCCCAGCTATCGGCCGCACCTTGTGCAATTCTCTCGTTTATATTGACTACATAGGTTGACAATGGTGTGGGATCGTGATGTCAGGAAACCAGGAGGAAGCAAAAAAGGAATATAGTTGTACATAATAAGGAGGCACTTGCGTACGTACGGCTATGGCCCTAGTGGGTCCCTACTGTCATCCAGTCAAAATAAAGTCATCTCCTGAATCCTCATGTTCATTGACCATGTTAACAATGCTCGGCGCCACGGCGAGCGCAACAACTTGAAGGACGACGGAGAGGGCCTCGCGGGCCCCATGGATGGTATGATACAGCGCCCGCTGCTCATTCAGGAAGCCAGGATCATCGGACACCTATGAGCACCTTCGAGAGACTGAGACGGCATGAAACGGTAAGGCCGCGCTTGGGCTCTCTGGTTTATTTCACACTTGTATTAAGATACAAGTGTAATTTACTCGTCATCGGAAACAACGCGTAAAATACAGGCGTAATGAAACCGAGGGCCCGAGGTCTGTAAGTAAAACCGGCGGGTTACGCGTGTAATTTGAGAGACCGGTGTATATTTTACTAGTCGAAATCGACCAACCAAGCGCTTCGCCTGAGACCATCTGCTTTTATTTACAAGCGTCAGTTTTACAAGCGGTTTTGGTTGGAAAACGACGATCCAATCACGGCCTAAGATGATGAGTTGGTCGGAAGATCATATGGTTTCACGTCTAACCTACCCCACTTGTCATATAGGCTATGAATGAAACATAAGACTATGTACTTCTTAAGCATGGAAACAACAGAAGAGGATGATCTTCCTAACAAGCAAATCACTGGCATTAGATCGACATGCAAAAAAATACGAAGCATTATTCTCAGGAGGCACGGTGAACAGCTCGTGATGTCGCATGCCACAACATTCCAAGCTCAACTTTGCAATCAAACACAAGGCCTGGCATTACATAGAAAATATTCAGAACAAAATCTTAAAATATCATACATAAGTCAACATTCATGTGACTATGCATCTCAGCAGAGTAAATATTTACTTCTGAACTGAAGACAGGAATAGGAAAAAACGATCGACGTTGCTCACAGCAAAGGGCGTCCCACTCAAAAATATCAAATGCATGTCTTCTGGCTAACATCAATGAGCAAAAATTGACAAGGTTTTCCAATTCCAATATATTAAACTAATGTCAACTTTGACAAGCTTTTCCCATTCAAAATATGTAATGCCTATGATTGTGGAACGGGCAGGGTTTGTCATCAGTTTGTCATCTGATAGTCCGGTGGCTCAAGGTGACGACGAATGATTAGAGAACCATTCAATGTATTGTGCATGATGAAGTATTATGGAGGACACGAACCATTTGAACATTTTGTGCAGTTCCACTAAAATCAAGCTGAGCACACCTGTGGATTTCGTATTTATATGCTGCCAGAAACAAAGACACATCAGCACACACATGAATATTGGCCCCAGTGTCAACCCACCAATCGGTGGACTAACAAACTGAAAGTACGGTAAACATATTACCATACCCAGATGCCCCATCATTGTTGCTTAGAGTGACATTGACAGACTTGGAGTCCTGTCCTGGCTTCTTGGTACTTGTTTGGGCACTTGTTTGCCCAGTGTTCCTCCGAACCACAAGTAAAGCAGCCATCTCTCTTTTTCTCTTTCTTCTTACCCTTCTTAATGGCCGACGCTGGCAGCACCATTCAAACATATAGTCCGGTGGCTCAAGGTGACGACGAATGATTAGAGAACCATTCGATGTATTGTGCATGATGAAGTATTATGGCGGACACAAAACATCTGGACATTTTGTGCAGTTCCACTAAAATCAAGCTGAGCATCCCTGTGGATATCGTATTTATATGCTGCAAGAAAACAAAGACACAGCAGCACACACATGAATATTGGCCCTAGTGTCAACCCACCAATCGGTGGACTAACAAACTGAAAGTACAGTAAACAGATTACCATACCTAGATGCCCCATCATTGTTGCTTAGAATGACATTGACAGATTTGGAGTCTTGTCCTGGCTGCATGTACTTGTTTGGGCACTTTTTGCCTAGTGCACTCCATGTGTTGTAGAGTTTCCTATGCTCTCAGTAGACTAGTCATGTCACCAGCGTCTACTAATACTCTGTAAAGCTTCTCGATCATTCCCTATGTAATGTAGCGCAAACAATGACTGCTTCTTTCTGCAAAGTGGTAAGCCCAACTGGACCCACTAATGCAGCAGTTTGCCTTAGACAAATTGGCTCCTTTTGTGCAGTTCAACTAAAATCAAAGTCGGAATAAAACCGAGCTTTAATTTTGATATCCCTGTAAGCAACAAAAGGTATAAGGGAAACAACTACTGAGAAATAATGGTTGATGACTTGTACTCCCAGAAGAAAAACATCTACTGATCTACCTTATATCAATGGGAAACAAAGCAGGAGAGTAGCAATTCTCAATCAGTGTGATTCATTCATATTAACTGAGACATTATCTTAACAATGCCTTGTTTCGACATGTATAAAGAATGATAAAGCAGAAAAGTATCATTCCTAAAACAATGCGACTGATTTATTTTAACAGAGACATTATCTTAACAATACCTTGGTTAAACATGTAGAAAGAACTACAAAGCAGGATAGTACCATTTGTAAACACTGTAACTGATATATAATAACAGAGAAATTATCTGAACAATACATTTCTTAAACATGTACTCCGGCCGATCCCTAACAGAAATGGTACTCCCGCCGATCCCTAACAAGTGTTGCAGTTTTGAACTAAGATTCAGTAGTTAATTCTGAGGAAAGTCGGTACTGACCTTTCAAGACCAAGATTTGAAACAACTCGTGAGGAAGACCTAAGAGAGATCTCAACACATATATGGAATCCGGTCTCATTTTGTGCAGTTCCACCAAAATTAAGTGAAGCAAAATGTCGCAATAGCAACAAGTTGAATAGATATCCCTGTTTTAACAGAGGCAAAAAAGGAATCAATTACTGGCCAATAAAGGAGGATGAAACACGCGGCCACAAAAATGGTAATCCCGCCAATCCCTAACAAGTGTTGCAGTTTTGAAATAAGATTCAGTAGTTAATTCTAAGAGTGGTATTGCTTAATTTTACCAGCGGCATTAGATTAACAAAAAGCATAAACAGTTGCAGGGGAGAGTGGGCGCAACAACAACATGTGCTTCCATCTACTTATAAAGGGGGTGATGCCGAGTTTGTTGTAACAAAGAAACAAGCATAATGTCTGGGTTGGTCCCATTTTTGTTCACTACTTAATGGGAAAAGACAACAATACAATAGCTTCAATTCAACTTTTATTTAAAACAGTACCAATACAAGTAGCACAACATCTCAAAACACACTACACGATCATGTGGACGAAGGCAAGTACCAACCTGTCATGACGCACACAAGATCACGTACGAATCTGCCAACACGAATAGGAAATCCAATCTCGTTTTGTGCAGTTACTCTGAAATCAAGTAAAGTCGCCGGTGTGACATTTAAGTTTGCTATAGCAACAAGTTGAATAGATATCCCTGATTTAATAGAGGCAAAAAAGGAAACAATTACTGCCAATAAAGGAGGATGAAACATGCGGCCACAAAAAGAAGCATCTACCTTATCTTGATGGAAAACAAAGTATAGGACAGTAGCATTTCTAAAACGGTTGCATTGATTCATATTAACAGAGAAATTCTCATAAAATGGTTCAGTAGTTAATTCTGAGAGTGGCATTGCTTAAAATACAATATCTTCAATTCAACATTTATTTAAAACAGTACCAATACAAGTAGCACAACATCTCAAAACACACTTCCTGATCATGTGGATGAGACATGGGACATGTCAGCACCATGTGCGTCCACACGTATAAATGGGTGATGCAGAGTATATAGCCAAGCAGCATATCTGCGTTGGTCCCATATTTGTTCTCTTTGAAACTTTTTCCGATGTGAGGGCAGCAAATCTAGTCCTGCACAAACTACCCGACCCCCCAGTTTCTTTCCCTTTTCAACAAAGAGTTCAGTTCCTTACAGATGTGTGTTCTGGGTTACCCCCTTTTTCCCTTTTCGACCAACAAAGCGGCTGGATAGCTAGTCTATACTATTTTCGCTCCCTCCTTTCCTCATTGAACCACGTCCTAGATTCATGCTCCACCCCACCGCACCCTTCTTTCCTCTTTGAACCAAGACCTAGATTCGACTACAGAATCGAAAAAGATCAGCATGCATCTAGACCAATGACGGTTTCAAAGAAACTTATACCTTAGGGTCGTCGGGATGTGGCAAGGCGTGCGATGGGAGGTCGGATCTGCCCACACTACGTACGGCAGTGAGGAAGAAGGGGTCGGTGGCCCTCCCACACAGGCGCTGGGTGAAAGAGAAAAGTGCAGCTGGTAGTGGATTGCCTCCCTCGCCGAAGGCGATAGAGTGAACGCTGCACCTCCGCCCCTTCCCGGTGCGACGGGATCCGGGCGCCTCCTTCGCCAGCTGTGAGGGGGGTGAGAGAGACAGAGGCCACAACGTAGTCTTGTTTAGATCTGGTGAAGAGGGTGAGAGACTGTGAATATAGCAAACCCTAGCAAAGGAACGCTGAGCCTCCAGCGTGTATATATATATATATATATGTAGTGCGGCGAGAGTGTGGAGAGTGCAAACCCTAGCGAACAAGCGTTGAGGCTCCAACTTATATATATACTGTAGTACAAACTGAGCTCCGGTGCCTTAACTGCACCTGTTTTTGGCTGTATGACAGGTGGGCCAAACACATTTTGGGCCCACCTGTCATAAACCCAAAGGCATGTGCACTAAAGTCAATGAAGCTGCGTCCATATAGTACTCGTGTATACGACTAATATATAGTGGAGTGCTTTTCTTATTCTCTCCATAACAATCGTTTTAAATTGTGTAAGTACGAAACGAAACTCTTTGTTTAACGTAACAGTGAAGAAAACTACTGCTCCCTCTGTTCCTAAATATTTGTCTTTCTAGAGATTTCAACAAATGACTACATACGGAGCAAAATGAGTGAATCTACACTGTAAAAAATGTCTATATACATCTGTATGTGGTAGTCCATTGCAAACCACTTGAAAGACAAATATTTAGGAACGGAGGGAGTACTTCTGATGAACTAACGATCCACGCGTCCTGGTCGCACTTCATGTCCTTCACGTGCGGTACACTACCCTCCCTTAAGTGAACAACCACACATGCGCCAAATTATCGGAAACGTGTGAGAGTGTGTACAAATAAAGAATTTTGATTTCAATTATCGGAAAGGTTTGAGAGTATGTACAATTTTCCCTCTCTAATAATTATGGTTTGTTGTGTTCGGCCTAAACTTGGTCAAACTTTACAAAGTTTGACTTCAGTCAAATCTAATATGCTGAGTAAATATAAATGGAGGGCTACTACGTCCATCCGGGTTTTTAGTCCACACCATTTTTTTAATCAAAGTTAATAGCTGGACAAATAAAATTACAGGGGAGCTGGAGACAAAGTTGTGAGAAGGCTTAGAAATCAATACAAAACTTATGCTCTTAGTACCAACGTCGATGCTTCTTCGAGGAAACATTTGGTTCATAGCCAATTGTGTGATAAAATTGCACCAACGTGAAAGACGACTGCGTCTCCAACGCAACCAAAGTGAACTGACGAAGGATATCATATTTGTGGGTAACAAGCAAAGAGCACTGATGGAAGACAGCTTGTTTTTCATTGAAAATCGATCAGCCTCACTAGCCGAAGCAACCATGAGGCGCAACCATGAGCATCAATAGGTCATCATGGTGATGCATCATCCATTTGGCATCAAGTTTGGGTGAGGCACCTATGAAGTTCGACAAATCCTCACTGTGGTCTGTTTCTTCTCAGTAGTCAAGCTCGAGGAAGGAAGAACCACGTGGCAGAGGACAGTGGGGCGGAACAACGGCCATCCAATTTTGTGCAGTTCCACTAAAATTGAGGAAGACATGCCCGGGTATGGAGATACGCATCGCTGTTTCCAAAAATATAAAAAAGGGATATAGTGTTGTTACTTTGTTTTACAAGATTAACAACGGCATCTCAATTGTCAATAAGAATTATGAAAATTACACCAACAAACAGAAGCATCATGATTATCTTGATGGGAACTAAACCAGGATACCCGAGAAAAAAAGCATTTCTTCATTTAACCAGTGATAGTATTAGATTAGCAGCAGCAATAGGAGCATATGGACAATGACCGCACAACCACCATGTACTTTTTGTCAAAACAACATGTATACCTCCACCAAGGCATAAATCAGGACAACTTTTCGAGTGGCATTTCCTCTATAATAGTAGGTGATGTTGGACCAGCCGACGAACCCTAGCTACGATACATGGGGAGCTGGGGAGTAGTCGCATAGAAGAAAACCCGCACGCAGCGACCTGGGGAGCTGGACCAGTACAAGAAGTAATACCTCAGGTGGGCGAGATGTCGCTTAGGCGGGCGGGCGGGATCTGCCCACACGACGGCAGCGAACAAGGGCGCGGAGGACCTTTGTCTGCACCAGCGCCGACTCCGAGAGGACGGTGCGCATCGGCTTCCTCCATCACCGACGGCGACAACGTCAACGCTGCACCTCCTCACCTCCCGCAGTGGACAGGATTCGGCCGGATCTGTGACCATCGGTGAAGAGAGAGATAGTGTGGACACTGTCATCTTGTTTTGATATGGAGAGGGTGAGAGAGCGAGACGCGAGAAACTCTATCAAACAAGAGGCTATAATGGAGTAAAACAATCTCTCCATAGCAGTGGTTTTAAATAGAATATGCGTGTTCCCGGAAAAAAGAAATGAAAACCGGCGGACAATTTTTTAACGTACCAAGAAAGAAAACACAATCAAAAACACGCCCCCGCTTCCAGGTCGCGAGAGTCGTCCCGCACACACACACACATAGACATAGACATGCATATCCGTGTTTACGTAAAATTCCATTTCCATCTCCATCTCCAATCATATTTGTCCAACTGGCACATTATTTACTTTGTTAATTATATACGCGGCAATATTAACGTACAGAATCTCTTGTTTGCGGGCGTCCGGACCGCTGCCACGGACGCTCCTGACCAACCCAAACCCTCTTCATCACCCGCGCGTGCTTCTCGCCCGAAACGGTCAGTGCCGGATTCATGCCCGGCCAGAGCGGACGCGACCTCTCACTGGCACCAGCATTGAAGCGGCACGCCGGCCGAGAGAGCGTCGCCCGCGTCGCTTCCTGGTGCACGCGACTGCTCCGCGTTCAAAGGTCGCAATAGCCGGCCACAACATGCATGTAAAAAGTTCTTGGGAGTCCGTGCTACAGCTAGCTGTCCTCCCCCAACTCGTCAATCTCTTCCAGTAGTACTAGTACTCCATGGGACCTTTGTGGGCTCCCATCGACAAGTAGGCGGGAAAGTTATCGTATACTCGGTTTGCGGTGAGTGGCATGCTGAGTGACCGTGTGGGGTCGAGCCGTGGAGGAGGGTGAGACACGAACGCGACACACGTGATTTAAACGTTGGTTTTGCTCGATGGCGCGATCCAACGAAACGAAACTTTGGTTTCTCTCCGTTTCGATTTTTTTAATCTATGATAAAGTACACATTTATTCCGGAGAAGGACAGAAAACGGCAGCCCAACATGGTGGAGCCTCTGTACTCTTATTTTTTTAATCTCTGATGAAGTACACATTTATTCCGGAGAAGGGCGGAAAACGGCAGCCCAACATGTAATGATGATATCGATCAACCATGCTCGAATATATCTTGGCCTCCGTGCGAGCCCGTCTGTGTGTTCTCGCTCCTCGTCTCTCTCAAGGAACGGCGGGTTGGCCATTTTGCCGTCAATTGAGATCGGTTTGCTCACACTCCGGTCCCACATGTCAGTGATATGCCAAGACGAGGTGCGTTGACCGACTGGCCATACGCGTACTTGGTTTTTCACCTTCATACTACTCCTCCCTCCGTCACAGTTTACAGGGCCGCTTCATTATGATGCATTCCTCTCAATGCATTTCCACCACCAGAGAGACTTTAGACGCGTTTGGTTTAATGCTCAATTAATTAGGGCGTGGTAACCGTAATTTTCTCTCGATGTAGTACTACGGAGTGGATTGAGTGCATGCATGTGTGTACCCGGGTGGAAGCACTGCATGCATGTGTGTACGCATTATTTCCTCTAGTAATAGACGCCGTGCTATAACTACCAATGCCATTTTTCAGGCCGATCGCTAGTCGCCTTGGTCCCAGAGATTTTCTCTTTTTCTAAAGCGCGCTCTATAAACAGTGACGGATGGAATAGTATGAGCGGATTCAAAGAAGAGTGTATTGATGGTTGCTTCTTCCGAGCAACTTACAGTCGGAAAGGTGGGGCTTATGATTTGACTGCTCATTACTCACTATTAATGCGGCGCAACGACCGGTCTGAGTCTCCCATGCGGCTGTGCACTACCCCCTCTGTTCTTAAATATACTCCAGAGTATTTGTCTTTCTAGAGATTTCAACGAGTGACTACTCAAATATTTGTCTTTTTAGAGATCCAAATGGACTACTACATACGGATGTATATAGATATATTTTAGAGTGTAGATTCACTCATTTTGCTCCGTATGTAGTCACTTGTTGAAATCTCTAGAAAGACAAATATTTAGGAACGGAGGGAGTACACATACGAAGCAAAATGAGTGAATCTACACTCTAAAATATGCCCATTTGAAATTTGTAAAAAGAAAAATATTTAGGAACGAAGGAGTATAATTTTGTGCATGGCACATGGACCCAGATGCCGAAGAGGCTTCTGGCAATGCTATCAAGCTTCCAGCATTTGTTTACATAATTGACGTACTATACAAATAATTTTCCAGCGACATGAAATTGTACAATGGTTTGAGCTTTCAGCTTTTGTTTCGTGTGTCTTGCCATCGATGCTCTTTCGGAAACAATAAAAAACTAACTTCCTTGCTAATCAGAGCTAATATTTACATCACAACTGAAGACAAAGTTGTGAGAAGGTGTTAAATTAAAATTAATCCATGCTTTCATTGGCAGCAACGTCCCCCAGCTCTGTCTAAATCAACAAGGCATGTTGGGAAAAAAAGTAGCTGTCTGGAGCATGCAACATTCCGATCATTTTGTGCAGTTCCACTAAAATAGAGCTGAGCGTCCCTGTTCCAAAGATATTAAGTGTGATTACGATAATAGAGGACTGCTGATGAAACAATAAACAAAAATATAGAAGCCGGTCACCTTTGCAGTCTCTCTTAAGACTAACTAGTTGGAGTAGATTAGGATCGGAGTTGGATGAGGAGGATAGAGCAAAACCAATCTCCCTTTGTGCAGTCGCACTGAAATGTAGAGACGTTGCCCGTGTGACATTTTGGTAGAACTGCACAAAACACACTTAAGAAAAAAGTGATTTGCGCAGTTCAGCAAAAGGTCGCAATAGCAACGAGGTGAAATGGATAGCCCTGTTTGCAAAAAAGAGGTAGAAAGGAAACAATTATTGGCCAATAACAGTTGATGACACATGCGACGACAAAAAAGAAGCATATTCCTTGTCCTAAGGGAAGATAACAACACAGTTGTGTTTGTCTAAAACGGTGTGAGGACGAGATTGCAATATGGGAAGTACGCCGGACGAGCTACATTTTGGGCAAAGAACTATGGAAGATCCACATGCAGCGACGTGGGAAGACGGGCAGTTGAGCAAGGCCGGAGGGGATACCTGGAGGTCGTCGGGATGTAACTAGGTGAGCGGCGGCAGGCGGAATCTGCCCATACTGCGGTAGCGAGCAGGTGGCATAGGCCCTACCGCGCCGGAGCTTGGTCAGAGAGAACGGCGTGTACCGCAGATCGGGACGTGCTGCCTCGGCGTCGTAGAATGGAGAAACGATGCACGTCCTCACTTTCCGCCGGTGGACGGGATGCGGCCGGATCAGTGACCATCGGTGAGAGAGAGAGAGAGAGGCCACCGCAGCCTTGTGTGAGATACTCTGAAGAGAGACAAACCAGGCAGGCAGGCTCCATTGTATATAGTGGAGCGGACTACCTTTTTCTCCATAAAAATCGTTTTATATTCTGTGTACATGCCATTGAGCGATATAACTTTATTTAAAAATAACGCGCCAACGCATCAAGTCGAACTTTGTTTCATGCACGCGTGGTACATGACCTCCGTAGGTAAACAACCGCTACACGCGTTCAAATTAGCACGTGGGCTGCCATTTTGTACAGAAATGAGCTCCACCGTGTACCCACGCGGGTGTGGCTGGGCATGAAGCATGAGTACGTGCACGGTGCACCTATTCTCTTCTTGTATGCGTACACCACCTACGTGGGGTTGTGTGAGAGAGATACAAACATAGAGAGATATAGTGTGTGGCTTCGTGAGAGTTTTTTTGGGGGTGGGATCAATCAAAAAATGTAACATATGCAATGTGTGTGAAATAGAGTCCTGGATATATCATATATATAGAGGGGGCGATCCACTAGAAGAGAGTGGAGGTATCATCGGCTTGAGGTGTCCATAGAATCGAAGAGAGGGATGATGTGTGTGCGCGTGCGCGATCGATAAAGAGTGCCATCGAATTTGTGTGTGCCCACATCAAAGATATAGAGTGGCTGGCCTATTGGAATGTGAGAGGGGACAGGTGCAGTTTGTCTCTGTGGCATGGATACCTACCTACCGCGCTCGACTACCGGTGTGTGGTGGGGGGGGAGGGACGCCTAATTAACTATAGAGGTACAATGGCTGGTATATGTGTGGAGGAGGAGAGAGGCCTACCTCATGTATTAAGGGAGATCGATCTACCTCATGTATTAAGGGAGATCGATCTACCTCATGTATTAAGGGAGATCGATCGGCATCCATGCGTGTGTGTAGGAGAGGAATAAGGTTGGGAGAGAGACAGAGCTAGAGTGTTGGAGGGGGTGGTAGTGGAGTTGCTTCTAACAAATGGTGGGATAGGCTTGCTAGACAACCAGAGGGCACGCCTGCAATATCAATAAGAGAGGGGATGGCTGCCTGTCTGTGCACGTGCGTGTGAGAGACAGGTCAGGAGGCATGCACGAATGATGAGGGGGCGATATGGCTGTGGTAAGAAGACATAACTACATAGGAAGATCAATCGTCCTTTGTCAGAGAAAGGAGAGACATAACTTGTGAGGTACGTCGATCGATGGGGGGGATAGCTAAAGTCGACATAGGTATATGTTGGGAGATCGATCGGTATACATGCATGTGTGTGTTAGAAGCAAATGAGGCATGGGGAGAAGGATAGAGAGAGGGATGCATCTAGGAGGTGGTGCGAGAGTCATACTATATCGAGGGGGAGGAGTGTGCGAGTACGAGATCGATGAAATGAGTGGTGGGAGTGAGGCATGGATGGTAATAAGAGAAGAGGGGAAGCTTGTGTTTTGTGCTAGGCACACCTGGCTAGAGAGGCATATCGATCGATGTGTGCCGTAAAGAAGGAGCTGGCGGCCTACACACACCGTGGGTGAACGACCTAAAGTGAAAAGACGAATTTGCGCGAAGTAGCTAGAAAAAGTGCTGAGGGAGGGTGAGAGGGATGCCGGCGTGTGCATGCACGAGAGAAAGTTAGCACTAGCTAGCTACAAAGATAAGAGGATTGTGTGGGTGTAAAAGACGAATAGAGATCATACTTCATTATAAAAAGCAAATTCGGATATTTGAAGAATTTATCATACTGTTTTAAACCGATGCATGTGTGAATATATATAACGGTGATACACATGGTGTGGTTATGAACATGTTATACTACATATAATATATTTTATCTCTACTCTTATAAAAATGGAGTTGTTGATGATGGTGTGCCTACCATCCTGCAATATAGGCCGTCCGATTTATATCTGACGGATAGGAAGGAAACTATGGTAATTTTGAAAAAATATGCCCACACCCCTCTCCATATTTGCAAATTAGGCCTCCCCTTGATCATGTTGATGTTCTGTGGAACGCATGGGCATCTTGCTACTACTACGTATAATATATAGAACATTGGTCATAATTTGGGCTAATGTGTGGCTTTTGCTGCTCGGGTCTAAATACTTGTCATAATGTAGGGGGCGGGGCACTATACTATGTGTGATAAACACGGTGTACACGTATGGAACACGGTTTAGATTATGAATATATAGTTAGTACATCAAATGTACTATTATTTGGAATCAACATCAAGCGTATTCAAAAAATAGAATTCGAGTTCATGTAGTACACATAGTTCATATCTATCTCTATAGTAATCATGTGGTGTGTTATTAAGGTAATACACGAATGATGGTTGAAGTTGGCAACAATCATGATTGTAGATGCTAATTGAAATAGAGAAACGAATTCAAATTCAGTTCAAATTGCAGCGGTAGTATAGACATTTGGAATGCACTAAAATGTTGGTATGAGTAGGTTACATGCATTATACAGCAATCGAAAAAATTTAATTTGACATAACATGGATTCATACTCCCTCCTTCCATCTATATAGGGCGTAATGCGTTTTTTAAGACCGCCTTTGACTATTGACAAGATTAATAGTGCATGACATGCACAATGTGAAAATTATATCATTGAAAGAACCTTTCACAGACGAATTTAACGGTGTGCTTTGTGTAAGTTGCATGTCATATATTATTGCTCTAATATTTGGTCAAAGTTAGCATCAAAAAACGCATTAGGCCCTATATAGATGGAAGGAGGGAGTAGCTTTGAATAGCATTTTTATAGTAAAACGGGGCAAGACTCTCTCTTTGTGTGGTTTGAATACTTTTATTTTTTTCATTTTCTTTTTGGTTGAGGGAAGTGCGAATTGATTTGGTACGTACAAGTACAATATTACACGTTAGGCTTGTCCCTAAAATTCAACCCGCGCCTTGTTATATCCCGAAAATTCAGATATCGTGCTCCCAAAACTGGCGCCTTCACAACCCACACCTTGCTATCCCGAAATTACAACGCGCGCGAAAACTCCCTCCAGCTGCCAAATCCCGACACGTGAAATCCCCCTTCTAACCCTGAGCCGAAAGGGCCGCTAGTTCAAAGAGGTGGGGGGTACTTTTGAAACACACCCTACATTTTGGACAAGCGCATCCCTAAGTCATGGTTCACCCCCTCCCATCGCCTCCTTTTTGCCATTCGAAATCCCAGGCCGCCATAACCTCTCCGCTCCAGCCGCGAAACTCCACCCTCCTCCGTCCGCCACCTCACCGCTACCCAGTCGGAACCTCTTCCCTGATGATGTCGTCCACTGCAACAGCTCGACGTCCCTCGTCCACCTCCCCGGATGAGGATCCGTCGTCCATCTCCTTGTCCCGCCAGTTCAGCCACCCCGTCCTCCACCTCCAAGCAGCTACTCTGATGATCGCCTCGTCTATCGCGGTTGCTCCATCCCCACAGTGCCACCTTAACCTGCTCCACCGGAACCGCGGCATCCTCGCCGACTCCTCAAACGAAGCCGAGGCCTACTCGGCGCCACCAAAGAGGTTGTACACTCATCATATCGCACCTTCTCCTTAGCTCGATCTCCCGGCGCCGACGGTGCTCCATCCCACACCCCCATGGAGCGGCTACCTTGAAGCCGGCACCACGGGCGACATCTCCACGGCGGCTCTCCTCCCGTGCGAGGCCCCTTCGGCGGCGGCGTCCATACCAGCTGGATCTGCTGCTGCTGCTCCGGCTCTCGCTCGCTCGCGTTGTTGCTGCTGCTCCGTCTCTCGCTCGATCGCTCACTCACCCAGCTGCTGCTGCTCCGGCTCTCGCTCGCTCACGCTGCTGCTGCTGCTCTCCCCCACGCTCGTGCTGCTGCTCTGCTCCGATTTAGCTACACTACAGTCGACTGAATCGACTTTTGGGTTAGTCGATTTTCAGGGGGTGGGGGGCTCGCCGGAGTTAAGGAAGAACCACCCGCAGCGGGGACGGGGACTCGCCGGAGAGGTACCCCACTATCTATCTTAGAGTTCAGGGTGGGGGTGGGGGCCTATAGGGCTGGCCGGGGCGGCGGCGGACCGGCGGTGGGGAGTTGTTTCGGGGCGGCGAGGCGGCGCTTCAGGGGGGTGCAGGTTGAACATGAACTGCAGGCCCTCCTGTAGGATCAAAAGTATGTCTAGAGGGGGTGATTAGACTACTTGACCAAATAAAAATCTAGCCTTTTCCCAATTTTAGTTCTTGGCAGATTTTAACAACTTAGCACAAGTCAAGCAATCAACCTACACATGCAATTCTAAGAGTATAGCAGTGGAATGTAAAACAATTGCATATGAAGGTAAAGGGAGGAGTTTGAGGGAGCAAACGCAATGTTGACACGGAGATTTTTTATCCATGGTTCCGATAGGTGGTGCTATCGTACATCCACGTTGATGGAGACTTCAACCCACGAAGGGTAACGGTTGCGCGAGTCCACGGAGGGCTCCACCCACGAAGGGTCCACGAAGAAGCAACCTTGTCTATCCCACCATGGCCGTCACCCACGAAGGACTTGCCTCACTCAGGTAGATCTTCACGAGGTAGGCGATCTCCTTGCCCTTACAAACTCCTTGGTTCAACTCCACAATCTTGACGGAGGCTCCCAAGTGACACCTAGCCAATCTAGGAGACACCACTCTCCAAGAAGTAACAAATGGTGTGTTGATGATGAACTCCTTGCTCTTGTTCTTCAAATGATAGTCTCCCCAACACTCAACTCTCTCTCACAGGATTTGGATTTGGTGGAAAGAAGATTTGAGTGGAAAGCAACTTGGGGAAGGCTAGAGATCAAGATTTATGTGGTTGGAATGGGATTTCTTGACCTCAACACAAGTGTAGGTGGTTCTCTCTCAGAAAATATATGTTGGAAGTGTAGGCATGTTCTGTTGGCTCTCTCCACGAGTGAAGAGTGGGTGGAGGGCTATATATAGCCTCCACACAAAATCTAACCGTTACACACAAATTACCAGACTCAGTGGGACCGATTCAGAGAACTCGGTCAGACCGATTTGGTTCATAATGTGACCGTTAGGTATTTCGTGGGACCGACATGTCAACTCGGTGGGACCGATTTCATTAGGGTTAGGGCATGATGTAATCTCGGTGAGACCGATTCCACAAACTCGGTGAGACCGATTTTGGTAACAGACTAACAGAGAGTTGGTCAGGCAAACTCGGTGGGACCGATTCGCTCATCTCGGTTGGACCGAAACGTTACGAAAGGGAAACAGAGAGTTTGCATTGCAATCTCGGTGGGACCGATCGCTCATCTCGGTTTGACCGAAACGTTACGAAGGGAAACAGAGTGATTGCAATCCCATCTCGGTGAGACCGAGATCCCTATCGGTGAGACCGAAAAGACTAGGGTTTCTGGCAGTGGCTATGTCAACTGAACTCGGTGGCTCCGGATATGAAATTTTGGTGGGGCCGATTTGGACTTTTTGGTTTGGGACATATGTGGATATGAGAAAGTAGTTGAGGGTTTTTGGAGCATATCACTAAGCATTTTGAGCAAGAACCTCATTATGCAACACCTCATGCCCTCTTAATAGTATTGGCTTTTCCTATAGACTCAATGTGATCTTGGGTCACTAAAATAGAAAATGTAGAGTCTTGTGCTTTGAGCTTGAGCCAATCTTTTGTCCTTAGCATTTTGAAGGGTCCACTTTCTAATCCATGCCATGCCAATCATTGAGCTTTCCTGAAATATTTATCTTGAAATAGCATTAGCTCAATGAGCTATATGTTGTTAGGAATTACCAAAACCACCCAGGGATAGTTGCACTTTCAATCTCCCCCTTTTTGGTAATTGATGACAACATATAGATCAAAGCTTCGACAAATGATAAATAAGATTGAAAAACATCGTCGCTTTGAGAAGTATGTGATAAGCAAGAGCTCCCCCTAAATTTGTGCATTATTTAAGATTTGCTTTTGAATGCAAATGCACAATCGATTAGGCTCATGGGTTACTCTTCCATGTCACATACATCTTGGTGGAGCGCTCAAAATGATTGGAGTTAAAAACATGCACTCATCACCAAGCAAAGTGAATGATCATAAGAGGATATAAGAGATAATATCATCCAACAAGCATTAAGGGTAGCATATGATCAAACACATGATCAACAAGTATCTCACAAGCACATAAAGTATATCACACAAGCACACAAATAAAGAAGTTTCAACCAAAGAAGCAAGAGAGATAAAAAATCAACACTCTCTCTCGAAGCCTATGATCTATACATTTTTCTCCCCCTTTGGCAACAAGTTAACAAAAAGTTCAAAAATGCATAGTGCTAAACGACTCTCAGGCTTGGTCTTCAGGAGGCGGTGTAGAGAGAACTCCAAGAACGAAGGCTTCACATGAAGTGGCTGGAGTTGGTGGAGTAGCCGCGGGAGGTGGAACTGGAGCTGTAGCTGCTGGTGCTGAGGCTGTATCTCGAGGATCTGTCACAGGCACTGCAGTAGATCTTTGTCCTCTGGGCACTCTAGCAAAATCATCTGTAGTAGACTTGCCCTTCTTCTCCTCTACTTCCTCCTGGAGCTGCTCAACTGCAGTTTGGATCTCAGTGACCTTCAGGTCAAGATCATAGAACTTTGTCTCAATAATCCTTTCCAAGCTCTCCTGGTTCTCAGTCAGGGTGGCCAAGCCCTTCTCAATTCTCAGTGTGGACTGGATCAGATAAGCAAGTTGATCTTGCTTGCTCTTCTGGAACACTTGAGATGCCTCTTCTGTGCTTGGCATCTTGGCAGCTTTCTTAGCTTTAGCTTTCTCTCTCTTCTCATGTGCTTGCACTGATGTGGGGTCTTCCTCATTCATTACCACAGTGTTGTTTTCAAATTCAGGGTATATGGCCAGGTGTTCCTTATCCAATAGATAAGTCCCGGTGCCCATTTTAGAATTGATGAGCTCCTGAATTTGTGGGGCATACCCACAGCTTCTCTTCTGGTCAGCAGCAGTCCTCTTGATTGTCTCAACAATCAAACTCATGACCTTGAACTTCTGTGGGACATCAAATATATGCAGCAAGTTTATAGCATGTCCTCTGATCATCTTGTGATCACCTGACTTGGGTAGCAGTGTGTGCCTTAGAATCCAGTTTATGGTAGGTAGACCAGACAACAAGAAGTGGACAGATCCAAACTTATGAGTCTCCAAAGCATCATCTGGGATCTATCTGTACATGTGTGCCATGGTGTTGTGGTCTTTCTTCTTCTCGGCATAATCATCCAAGTCATCCTCATGTTCCTCAGGGGCATTGATAAACTTGGCCCACTCATCAACTGTAGACTGGTACCTAGTACCCTCAGACACCCATACTATCCTTCCATCTGGATAGAAGTGAGCAGTGGAGTAAAACTGCATGATCAACTCATCATTCCACTTACTGAGCTTCTGGGCAACAAATGTGTCAACTCCACATGCCTTGAAGCTATCATACACACCAGGGAAGTGATCCTCATTCTCCTTGATGAACTCCCAGTCAACCCATCTCATGTCACACACTATGGGCTTCTTATCAAGCAGAATTGTCTCATAGAAATCCTGTTGTTCCTTAGTGCGAAACCTGTAGTCCACATCAGTTCTTCTCCTAATAGCATATGGATCAGACTGTCTCCATAGTCTCAATCCTGCATCCTTCCTGATTTTCATGTTTTCTGCAACTAGATGTGCATCATTGTGGTCAGGGATCTTGGCCTTCAGCTTCCTTAGCACTTGAGCTTCATCTTCTTCAACAGCTTCAGGCACTGGGGCCTTGTTCTTCTCTACAGCTGGATTGTTTCTAGTGCTTCTCTTGGGCTTCTAAGCTGGAGCAGCTGCCTTGGGAGCAGCTTTGGGCTTAGATGGAGCAGCCCCTGATCTGATTGCATCTCCCATGAGCTTCTGTGCTTTGGGTGCTGGTGCAACATCCTCTTCTTCTTCTTCTTCAGAATCAATCCTCATTGAGGGCTTGCCAAGAACTTTGGTAGTTGTGGTTCTTTCCCTTTTCTTCTTCTTATCCTCACCAGCTTCTTCTTCCTCAGATTCAATGGTGAACTTCATGGTTTCACCTGTGGCAACTTTTCTTGGTTTTGACATGGGTTGTCTTCTTGCTGGCATCTTAGTTTTCATTCCTGGCTTAGTTGCAGCAGCTGTGCCTTATTCCTTTTTCAGTACCTTTTTCTTTGAAGTGGCTTCATCTTCAACAGCCACATAATCCTCATCTTCTGAATCAGAAGTTCTCTTCTTCCTTGTCCTGGTAGCAGCCTTTGGCAGGTTGCTGGGAGTGCTCCTGTTGCCTTCATCATAGCTGCTAGAGGGATCTGAACCCTTACTCATCTGCACCTGTTGCTCAGACCTGTTCTGACTATCACTTTGATCAGACATCTCTGCAAATACTCTGACAGCAGACCCTGTGAATATGTTATAGATGAGGTAGAGTAGATGAGCATCACAAAGTACAGGAGTTTTGCAAAATAGATGACTCGGAAACTTAGTTTTAGTTCTCCACAGAAAGCATTTCGGAGCTACCAATTTGTAAACTCGGTGATACCGAAGCAGCTTTTGGAACCTAAACTAGTGAACTCGGTTAAACCGAGTCACAGTTTGGTGGTACCGAGACTGCTAGGGTTTCACAGAGAAATCGAACTCAGTCACGCCGATTTGCAATTTTCAGTCAGACCGAAAACGCGTGTGCTCTGGCCTAAGCCAAATCGGTGAAACCGATTTCTACAACTCGGTCGGTCCGAGATAAATTCGGCGGAGACCTAACCCTAAATTTTCAAATCAAAACTAATCTACGGGACGTTTTCACTGGACAGGTTGATTTCATTCGTGGCAAGAATCATGGCAAAGCAAGGTGCTAAGAATCAGAGTTATGGATTAGCACAAGGATCAAGTTCATACCCTAGTTCGGCGGCGAACTTGCTACGGCGGCAACGGCGGGGCAGATTGCCGTTGACGGCGGTGGAGACCGGCGGGAGGTCGCTAGCGACGAGAGGACGATCCGGAGACCCGAGGAGGCAGAGCAGGTTACGCGCGGGCGAAGAGGTTCGGAAAAATTTCCAAAATTTGGCCCGTCAGTATATATATCCTGACCCTATCGGTGTGACTGAGTGGAACGACTCGGTGGCACCGAGATGCAAAACTGCAAGCAGTTACTGCAACTTGGTGTGACTGAAAGGTTCTAATCGATTGCACCGAGATTGAAAACCTAGATCGACTAAGTGATCTCGGTAGGACCGAAAGGATGAATCGGTCAGACCGAAATGCACAAAGAGGTTTTGGAAGTTTAAGTCTATGACGAATCGGGGACTCCGAGTTCTCCTCACACAGAGTGGTTCAAATCTGACTTGATCAAACTTTGTGATGTAGCATGAATAGAGTTTGAGACGAGGAAAGCATAGATAGGTAGAGGGAGTTCTTAGGCATTCTTGTCCATCCATTTGGCAAAAGAGAAAGAGCCAAACAATCAAAACAACAAATGGATGTCCTCGAATGAGTAAAATATGCAACCAACATGCTCACACAATAAAATGGCAAATGAAATATGTGACAAAGCATGCACAATCACTCTAGCATCTATCAAGCAATTTGGCGATGACTAGGTCATCTATATATGAGTATATTGACTTAGGAGTCAAATGAGAACATTTGATCATAGGTCATACTCATCGTTTAAGCACAAGTGGGGTTACCACTTTTACATAAAGCATTGTTGCGTTCACACCATTAGAGTTGCTTTAGCTCAATTGATTAGAGTAAAGCTCCCCCTAGATGTGATATCCCCCCTAAGAGGGATGAACTAACCTTGGGTTTTGTCGATGATGACTTCATGTAGGTGTTGAAGATGTAGATGCTCAATGTTAATGTAGATCATTCGGAGCAATCCATTGGAGTGAGTTGCACTTTCAATACCTACACGGGTTAGTCCCACAAGGAACAAACAAGGATGTCCATAGACATAGAGTGATGTATACACAAGATGATGTCCATGAAAGCATTAGGTTACCTTGTCCCTTGTCTTACCAACAAGAGGGTTTGTGACTCCTTGAACTAATTCAAGATATGGAAGTTGTTTGCACTTGTCCTTGCCAAAATTATAAGAGTGAAGTATGTTGGTGGAGTCACCCTCAAGAACTCTCTAGTTATTCTTCTGGATCCACACCATCTTGATGGGAATCCTTGGAGTTGTAGTAGTACTTGATGAAGTAGAACTTGATGTAGTCTTGGGAACCCACTAGACCAAGGCCTTAGGTGCTTCTTCAAATGCATCAATTTCCTCTTGAAGCTTATCCTTGCCTTTTTGCTTGTGGTCTTGTGGTGGAAGATCATCTTGAGCTTGTGTTTCTTTGAAAGAAGTAGGATCATACTTCTCTTGTTGAGGAACAAACTTATTCTTGGGGTATTGATCTTCTTCCCACTCAACTCCATTGGCATTGAACTTTCGCTCAAAACCAACACCTTGATTCTTCCGGTGCCTTCCTTGCTTGCGTACAATTTCCTCAAATTGCTTACTTCCGGCAAGGCCCTTGTAAACACCTTTCTCTATAATTCCCTTCAATAAGCTATTTTCTTGCTCAAGTGTAACTTGGCTAAGAGAATCATTAGTGGAATCAAGAGAACTACTAGATGCAACAACATTGGATTTAGCATGATTGTTGTTACTACTAGATGAACAATCTTTCTTGATCTTGTTGCTAGATTTAACTTGTGGCATGTAAGTAGACAAGAGTAAACGCTTGGCAATGTAAGAAGAACTTTTCTTGCAAAGATCATCATTGATTGCCTTTAAAAACTCATGCTCTTGCTCAAGGTTGAGCTTTTCAAAGCATAGCTTCTCATGAGTCTTTAAAAGTTCTCAATGATCTCCCAACGTAGTTTCATGAGTTAACTTAAGAGTGTTTAGTTCTTTAGTTAGACGCTCAATCTCCTTCTTATCATCATCATTCGTTTTATCTTGATTAGCATGATTAATTGATGTTTCATCATAGTTTTCATCACTAGAGTTGTCAACAAGTAAATCATCCTCACCTAGCAAATCATCTTCATCACTATTGAAATCAACATACTCGGGTGTGTTACCTTTGGACCTTTAGCCATGAAGCATTTCCCAATTCCTTCATTTGGTGAGTCAAATATGTCGTAGGAGTTGGTTGACACAAGTGCTAGACCGGCAACACCTTCATCTTGAGTATATTCGGAGTCGGAGTGATAACTTCTTTCGGAGTGATGGTCGGAGTCGGAACCGGATACCCATTCACCAACATGAGCTTGATGTCTTCTTTTTGTGTAGCTCCTTGATGACTTGTCCTTCCTTTCCGAATCCTTGCTTCTCCGAGAGGGTCTTCGTTCATAACGATCATCTCTACTCCTTCTTTCTCTTGGTGATGATTCTTCTCTTCTACCTCTTCTTTTGGGAGAATCTTCTCTTCTTTTGTAGGGAGCCATACACTCATTGGAGTAGTGTCCGGGTCTTCCACAATTGTAGCAATTACGCTCACGACTAGAAGATCTGTTGTCATTGTAGGACCTTGACTTGGAACTTCTTTCCTTGCTTCTACTCTTGTAAAACTTGTTGAAGTTCTTCACCATTAGACTCAATTCTTCATTGAAGGTTTGCTTCTCATTTGATGATGTGGGAGCTTCACATGAGGCTTTGTAAGCACCACTTGACTTGTTGTGAAGCTCTTCCTTATCCTTGAGTGATATCTCATGAGCAACAATTCTTCCAATAACTTCCGTTGGCTTGAGATCTTTGTAGTTGGGCATCATTTGGATCAATGTGCACACGGTATCATATTTTCCATCCAAGGCTCTTAGGATCTTCTTGATGATGAATCTATCGGTCATCTCTTCACTTCCTAAGTCGGCAATCTCATTTGTGATGAGAGCAAGCCTAGAGTACATTTTAGCGACACCTTCACCATCCTTCATTTTGAAACTTGTCAAGTTGACTTTGAAGCACATCCAATTTGGATTCCTTGACGGAGCCGGTACCTTCGTGCATATCAATCAAAGTATCCCAAATGTCCTTTGCATTCTCAAGACGGCTGATTTTCTTGAATTCTTCAGGGCACAATCCGTTGAAGAGAATATCACAAGCTTGAGCATTGTATTGTAGCATCTTCAACTCTTCCGCGGTAGCTTCACGGTTTGGTTCTTTTCCATCAAAGAATTCACCTTGCAAGCCAATGCACACAATAGCCCAAACGGCGGGGTTATGTCCAAGAATATGCATTTTCATCTTATGCTTCCAACTAGCAAAATTTGTACCATCAAAGTAAGGACCTCTACGGTGGTAATTTCCCTCGCTAGACGCCATACTCTCCTAGGTTGTGAAACCAAGGCTATGACCACCAAAAGCTATGGAAATAAAAGCAAATGGAGACCAAATCTCTGATACCACTTGTAGGATCGAAAGTATGTCTAGAGGGGGGTGATTAGACTACTTGACCAAATAAAAATCTAGCCTTTTCCCAATTTTAGTTCTTGGCAGATTTTAACAACTTAGCACAAGTCAAGCAATCAACCTACACATGCAATTCTAAGAGTATAGCAGTGGAATGTAAAACAATTGCATATGAAGGTAAACGGAGGAGTTTGAGGGAGCAAACGCAATGTTGACACGGAGATTTTTTATCCATGGTTCCGATAGGTGGTGCTATCGTACATCCACGTTGATGGAGACTTCAACCCACGAAGGTAACGGTTGCGCGAGTCCACGGAGGGCTCCACCCATGAAGGGTCCACGAAGAAGCAACCTTTTCTATCCCACCATCGTCGTCGCCCACGAAGGACTTGCCTCACTCGGGTAGATCTTCACGAAGTAGGCGATCTCCTTGCCCTTACAAATTCCTTGGTTCAACTCCATAATCTTGACGGAGGCTCCCAAGTGACACCTAGCCAATCTAGGAGACACCACTCTCCAAGAAGTAACATATGGTGTGTTGATGATGAACTCCTTGCTCTTGTGCTTCAAATGATAGTCTCCCCAACACTCAACTCTCTCTCACGGGATTTGGATTTGGTGGAAAGAAGATTTGAGTGGAAAGCAACTTGGGCAAGGCTAGAGATCAAGATTTATGTGGTTGGAATGGGATATCTTGACCTCAACACAAGTGTAGGTGGTTCTATCTCAGAAAATATATGTTGGAAGTGTAGGCATGTTCTGATGGCTCTCTCCACGAGTGAAGAGTGGGTGGAGGGGTATATAGAGCCTCCACATAAAATCTAACCGTTACACACAAATTACCAGACTCGGTGGGACCGATTCAGAGAACTCGGTCAGACCGATTTGGTTCATAATGTGACCGTTAGGTATTTCGGTGGGACCGACATGTCAACTCGGTGGGACCGATTTCATTAGGGTTAGGGCATGATGTAATCTCGGTGAGACCGATTACACAAACTCGGTGAGACCGATTTTGGTAACAGACTAACAGAGAGTTGGTCAGGCAAACTCGGTGGGACCGATTCGCTCACCTCGGTTGGACCAAAATGTTACGAAAGGGAAATAGAGAGTTTGCATTGCAATCTTGGTGGGACCGATCGCTCATCTCGGTTCGACCGGAACATTACGAAGGGAAACAGAGTGATTACAATCCCATCTCGGTGAGACCGAGATCCCTATCGGCGAGACCAAAAAGACTAGGGTTTCTGGCAGTGGCTATGTCAACTGAACTCGGTGGCTCCGGATATGAAATTTCGGTGGGGCCAAGTTGGACTTTTTGGTTTGGGACATATGTGGATATGAGAAAGTAGTTGAGGGTTTTTGGAGCATATCACTAAGCATTTTGAGCAAGAACCTCATTAAGCAACACTTCATCCCCTCTTAATAGTATTTGCTTTTCCTATAGACTCAATGTGATCTTGGATCACTAAAATAGAAAATGTAGAGTCTTGTGCTTTGAGCTTGAGCCAATCTTTTGTCCTTAGCATTTTGAAGGGTCCACTTTCTAATCCTTGCCATGCCAATCATTGAGCTTTCCTGAAATATTTATCTTGAAATAGCATTAGCTCAATGAGCTATATGTTGTTAGGAATTATCAAAACCACCCAGGGATAGTTGCACTTTCACCTCCCTAAACTACATGTCAAGTGCCTCCCTACTACCATTGTGTTCAGTTTCGATAGTAACATTCAGATTCCACAGTAAATTTTAGTTTCGACAGTTAAGTTCAGAGTCAACAGTTTTTACCTCATCTGTTGTAGTGAGGTGGTTTTTGGTGATGTAAATTTTACATCTATTTTACATAATCTATTGGAGATGCTATTAGAATCCCACTTGAGATTGACGATGTCTGTCTTGTGCTGCTTCAGCCTTGATGTCTTACGGCTCACCGGAGCTGCTCCAACGACAAAACGATCCATCACAACAGAGCAGCGCCCTGGACGCCATCTACAGATTCCTCATATCTTCCTCCACACCTCCGACAGCCACCTCTGCCTCAACTACTTCAGCGACCAACCCAATGATGTTGAGGTCGACACGGCTACGGCAAAGAGATTGTACACTTGTTGCATCACTTATTACTATACATTCATGTCGATCCATTAGGGCTATTTTGGTTCAATGGAAAAACATAGCAATAGGGAATTTTCCAATGGCACTCTACTATTCAATTATTCATGCATTTTGTTGAAAGGAATGAAGCAAAACATCCACCTGGACCTACTTTTCAAAATCATATGCATGAAAACAAGACCAGGTGCATTAGTGGCAGAATAACATTCTAACTGTACACGCTTTCATATGGTTTCACTTTATTTTGGCCATGTTTGTTTGCATTCCTCTGCTCTTCCAATTCCTGTAAACCAAACACCCAAGTTGACAGAAATCTTGTATTTACAAATGCTCTGTTTACCATGTGCATTCCTATCCTATTCTGGTGTTTTTCCTGTCATTGCATTTTTAGAATCATGCAAGCCAAATGAGCCCTTACAGAATTACTTCAGTTACAGGTAGGTGTCGAAGGGAACTTTGTGTGGTTTGTCCTGCTCCTGCCACGACGTCGTCCACCTCACCTGAGCTGCTCCATCGAGAGAAACATCCACCAAACCAGACATCACGACTCCTGACCGTCTTTCGCCGCCTCAGATCTCCTTCCCTGCCGCCGGCACCCACCGCAACGGCATCACCATCATCGACTCAGCAGATGAACCTGAGGAGTACACAGGTCCACAAGAGAGGTCGCACTCTTTTGTTTCTGCTTATGTTATGCATTGCTTAAAATTACCTGCTACTTTATCGTCATGTTCACCTCTTGGACTCCAAGTCAGGTCCAAATTAATGTTCAAACTTGAGTTCTAAATTAGTTGTGGGGCACATATCGAGGAAGCAATGAATAGTATCTCTGTCTAATATCTGGTTCACCTAGGGTATGCCTATGTTGTTCATCTTGGGTGGGAAACAAATAGTAAAGCAATCATCATCTATCTTTTTATTAAATTAAAGCAATCATCAGCCTGCTATCATTATTTTTAGCCTGCCATAATATATCTGAAATGTGCAATGCCATCCTGTTTAACCAGGCATCATATATTGGAATGATATCTTGCCCATCCTTTTATTCATTACATTTCCATTTGTCGACAATGTTTGTACATTAAACTACTCTCCTGTGAATCAGCCATTTGGGTGGGAGATTGAAAAATCTGGAGTGAAAACAAGGCCTTTAGAGCAGACAGTGCTACCTGTCAAAGAAGATCTCTTGTTGGGTCCCGATAGCTCCTCGGAGATGGATTCAGAGACAGATGACCAGTCCTATTCCCCCACCAAGGTGTATGCTCTAACTTGGCACGGTTATACTGCTCATATCATGCATATGGTGTCTTGCATTGCATAGTTTAGACATCATATACACAATATTCAGCACCATGTTCTTAGTTCAGACATCATATCTAATGCCCTCTGTTTAGCATATAGATCACATATGTGAATTAAATGATGCGATCCTGATTACTTAGATAACATCTAGGTGAATTATGTCATGCGATCCTGTTTAGTTATTCGTCATATCTTTGAATTATGTTATGCTATGCTATCCAGTTTAGATAGACATCATATATGTGAAATTATGTCATGCTATCTGTTTTAGTTAAACAATATACATGTCAACTATTTCATGTCCTCTTTTTTACACTATCTATTGCATCTGTCTCTCATACAATGTCTGTACATTCAACTATGTTTCCTATTTATCAGCCATTTGAATTGGAGCGGGTGATGCCAGTATCTACCGGACTAAAAACACGGTCTCCAAATAAAACAGTGCTACCTCTTGGTGGAGATAGCACCCCGGTTGTACATGCATGAGAACCAGCCCTGTCACACATAACCCAAACTCTCGCAGATTGTACCCCTACTGCGATGGACAGAGAACCAGCTTCACCCAATCTAACCCCAACTCCAGCAGATAGTAACCCAGTTCCTGTTGACACAGCACCATCTCCACCACAGAGCTCCCAAACAAGAGCAGTTAGTAAGGCAGCTCCAGTGCCCAAAGGGCCAGTACTACCACGGCAAACCCCAACTCCACCAGTTAGTACGCCTATTCCTGTGGAGGAAGCACAACCAGCTAGTCGTAGTTTAGCATCTATCGCATTTGATGTTGTTAAATCGTATGTGCATATCTTCCCATCATGGAAATATTATACTGAAGATGAAGGAAAATGCCAGTTGCAGGTGTTTTTCCAGGAGTTATGTGTAAGTAATGTTATTCATGGCAATTACTTTGCTTTGTCCCATACATCCTACCCCGATGATGGTTATAATACAACAAATTTTCCCATTTTTCTCTATAGAGAAGGACCGATTTGGAAACTCGGGATGAGGTAACCTGTGCTTATACCTCTGCTATCTTCAAGAATGCTTGGTGGCAGTATCAGAATTACCTGAAGAAAACGTACTTCACCGGCAAAGAAACTCATCAAATTCCCTTACGTTCTCCTGAGACACATTTACTGGACGATGACTGGGAACGCCTTGTTCTGTACTGGTCCCGAACCATGAATGTGGTAAGGTCTATGAGCTCATTTTTTATTTTTAAGTACTATATTCTTGCGTCTTACTTTACTCTGTTCATGTAGAACAAGTGCCTAAACCTGAAGAACAACTGTTCTAATTTAAGATTCCATTGCTATCATAGTTCAAAAAAAGCGCTAGGCGTTAATTGTGCGTTTTGCCACCGCCTTGCGCTTTACTGAGCAAAGCGCATGCTTATGCGCAGTTATCCACAGATTAAGCGTAGTTATGCGCAATGCGTTTTGCCAACGCGCTTAGGCGCGCCTTTTTTAACTATAATTGCTATCGTGCATACTGCTTTGCTCTTGTATCACTGTATTTACTCATACAAACTTATTTTGAAATTTAAGGATCCAATTGAAACTCCAATGGCACAGCAGGTATGTTCACGCATGTTTCTTTAACATGCTTGGTCTTATCAATAGCTCTGTTGATTTCAATTTCAATTGTGTATACAGTTGACTTCTCATATCATGCACAATACTAGCATCAAATCAGAGCCAATAGTGTTGTTGTACATGTAGACCCGTGGTACCCATCTGAAATCTTGTTGTGCCGTGTAGTTTCCCACGCTTTGTATTCTTTCACTGCTGCTTTGTCTTGAACTGATATGATTTGAACCGTGTCTCTATTTTGATTTGGCAAGACAATGCAGTGACCATAGGACATAGATATATGTTTGTTTGATGCTTTTATTATGTACTAGTACTTGGCAATAGAAGACTTGGTAGTTTAATCCTGTCCACCTTACTAATGAACTAGTTCACCGAAATGAGTTTCATATACTAGTACATGCTAAACCTATTATGTGTCTGCTAGTTTCTCTTTTAGAATGCTGATAGAATATTGGGGAAGAGTGCCTTATTAAGCAATGGTAAAGGAAGTAATGCAGATAAGGTTCAGGATAGTGACACATCCTTGTTGGTCTCCAACAAAGCTGATAAAACAGTGAAGGAAGACTATCTCGAAGACAGTGAGACAAATCCAAAGTCATGTCTTGGTTTAGTGTTCGAGTTACTGGCCACTACCGCTTGCACAAGCTATTCAAACTCATTGTCTGAATCAGTTCGATTTCTTGAGTCTCAACTGCAAGGTGAAAGACATCGATCAGCTATGCTGCGACAAGAAGCGGAAGGACTGCGGAAGTCCCGGGAGCATTCAGATGCATACTTTCTGGTGCAACAGCAAGCGTTGGAGGATTTTAGCGCCAAACAGGACAAAACTGATAAGCTTGCTAAGCTTATTGCCAGCATGGTGGATACCCAGGATAACGTTTCTTGAGCTCTTTTGAAGTTGTTTCAGTTATGCTCTTGTTTTGCTGTCGCGTTTATTTGCACTTGTGGCCAATTTTGACGGCCAGTGTATGTAATATGCTGCTTTGTTCCCTATATTTGCACTGGTGGCGAACTTTGATGCCCAGTGGATGTAATATGTGTAATAGCGGTAATAGGCTAGCGTTAATTGATTGCTTATTTATTTCCTTATTGTCTTGTTTAGTTGTTTGCTTGTAGTCACTTCAGTTCTTTTTCTGTGTTTTTCTAGTGGCCACAATAACCTATTTTTGGAAACTAGGCCTAAATAATCATGGCAACACACGGACTATTGTAACCATGGGCCTCCTGCGAGCCGTATGATCTATGGGCCTTCTACGGGCCGTAGGATCCATTGGCCTTCTATACGGGCCGTAGGATCCATGGGCCTTCTACGGGCCGTACGATCCATGGGCCTTTTACGGGCCGTGGGATCCATGGGCCTTCTATGGGGCGTATCATCATTTCGCCAATCATGGGCCGTACTATTCGTGGACAATAACGGGCCGTTAATAGGCCGTATTTGATAACTCTATGAAAACAGCCCAACGAGTTTTTTTTTACATGAAAACGGCCCAACGTATTAACGGGCCACAAACGGGATGACTGTAACCACGGGCTGAATTTGGCCCACAAGCAGAAAATGAAAGTAACGGGCCGTAAGTAACCGAATGCTAGAAATGAGCCCAAGAATAAATGGGCCCTGAGAAGGCCGAAAGATAACATGGGCTGGAAACGGCCCAATGGAATAATGGGCCGTTAATGGGTATGAAGTGATACACTGTTCATTACGGGCCAGTTTCACCACGTGCCGTTAATGGGTATAAATTGATACACTGTTCATTGCGGGCCAGTTTTACCACGGGCCGTTAATGGGCCGAGAGTTACAAAGGGCCTCATATGGGCCGAAAGACGTCATGGGCCATACATGGGCCGGAAGTTAAAACGGGCTGGAATTATATTGGACGGCCCAGATGACGCTACTGGGCCTAATTCAGATAGGTCGTAAACGGGCCCTGGGTTAGCGGGTTGTAAATGGGCTATATGCGAACAGGCCGTTAACAGGCTTGCCGTGGGCCGGCCCGCCACCTTTTGACCAAGTCAAACGGGCCGGCCTTTTCACAGGAATGGGCCTCTGTTGGGTCGTGCCATGTGCCGACGTATCATAGGCGCTTTGGGTCCAATGAGTGGATGACATCTGTCCCAACGGTGAGCCGACACGTGTTTCCTCCAGCCAATGATGATTTTACACGTGGAAAATCCCCATTGGTCGGGGCTGTTAACGGGTTATCGGATCCAAAACCGGACCTGATAGCTTAACGGTGTTCCATTACGGTGGATGCCATGTGTCGGTCACCCTTGACGAAAGCACTTCTGTGACGCGCGATTTATCGTTATGGAAGTGGACACTTCCGTGACGATAATTTTGGTAATGTCATGGAACACTTCTACGACAACACAGGTATGACTATCTTGATTCTGTCATAAAATCGTCATGGATGTACATGCATGACAGAAAACATGACCTACTGTGACAAACACGTATCATCACGGAAGTGTATTTTTTTGTAGTGTATGCACCTGCTATGTGTTATGATCCGTAAACCCCGGGGTGATAGAAATCGGGACACTTTCCAGTGATGACCGTAGTTTGAGGACTTCATGTATTCACTATATGTTAATGCTTTGTTCCGGTTCTCTATTAAAAGGAGGCCTTAATATCCCTTAGTTTCCTTATGGACCCCGCTACCATGGGAGGGTAGGACAAAAGATGTCATGCAAGTTCTTTTCCATAAGCACATATGACTATTTACGGAATACATGCCTACACTATATTTATGAACTGGAGCTAGTTCTGTGTCGCCCTAGGTTATAACTGTTATATGATGAATATCATCCAACGAATTCACCGATCCAATGCCTATGAGTTTCCCACATATTGTTCTTGCTAAATTACTATTGTTGTCGTTACTATTACACTTGCTACAAAATCATTGCTATCACTGTTATCGTTACTATTACTATTACCACTGCCATCAAAACTATCATACTACTGATCACTTTGCTGCAGATATTTAATCTCTGGGTATGGTTGAATTGAAAACTCAATTGCTAATACTTGCAAATATTCTTTGGCTCCCCTTGTGTCGAATCAATAAATTAGGGTTGAATACTCTACCCTCGAAAACTGTTGCGATCCCCTATACTTGTGGGTTATCATGCCTACTTTTTGATCCTTGTCATTTTTAGTCGAATGCAATAAAATGCCATGATTACCCTGTTTTCTGAATTATCCGTGCAATAAAAATAGCCCAGAATGAAAGTGCTCAGAATGACGTGAAATTTTTACATGATTTTTATTGAATATTTAAGAATTTCTGGCACTGAAAACACCCCGGGGGATGCCCGAGGTACCCACGAGGCATCAGGGCACGCCCACCCCCATGGGCATGCCCTGGTGGCTTGTGGGACCCACAGGGATCCCCTCACTTATTCATTCAGCCCACATTGTCTCTTACCTTTACCAAAATTACCTGGTAGCTCTCTCTCTCTCTCTCGCGCGCGCGCGCGTTCTTGCTCCCAAACCTGAGACTTTCTATCTCTTTGCTCGGAACTCCGTTTTCGAAACTGTTTTGGGGAATTGCTACTTAGTATGTGACTCCTCCATTGCTCCAATTAGTTTTTGCTGTAGTGGATTATTTTTTGCATAATTAGTTTCTCTTGGTGCTACTGAAAATGAGCTTGCATGTTGAATTATTTGAGTTCCAAGTAGTTTGAATGCTTGATATGGCCTCTATACATCCATATGAGTAGTTGCTATCATTTTGTGAAGTTTTATTGATATTATTTTGTGGCCCAATCTTTTTTAGAAATTTGTTCAAAGAAAAAAATGGATTTCTTCCGGAGGAGTTCCTCTAAACGAAATGCCAAGGGATCCCTTGGGGACTCCTCGGACAGCGACCTCAACATTCCGCATAGGACGGAGGTCTGACGTGCGAATGGCCGCACAATGCCTTCATGAACGAAGCCGAATTCTACCAAGAGTTTGCGCAATTCTTTGCAAATGCCGGATTGACCGACTTCCTCGCAGATGAGTGTGAGCAACACCACATCCTTACGAATTCCTTTGTGCAAAATTTTCATTTCCTGAATAGGCTTGAACCTCCCATGGTGTGTGATACGTCTCCAACGTATCTATAATTTCTGATTGTTCCATGCTATTATATTATCTGTTTTGGATGTTTTATATGCATTAATATGCTATTTTACATTATTTTTGGGACTAACCTATTAACCTAGAGCCCAGTGCCAGTTTCTTTTTTTCCTTGTTTTAGAGTTTCGCAGAAAAGGAATACCAAACGAAATGAAACTTTCGGGATCATTTTTCTTGGACCAGAAGACATCGAGAGGACTTGGAGTACATGTCAGGAAAGCCACGAGGCGGCCACAAGGATGGAGGGTGCGCCCAGGGGGGTAGGGCGTGCCCCCCACCCTTGTGGGCCCCTCGTGACTCCACCGACCTATTTCTTCCGCCTATATATTCTCAAATATTCCAAAACCTACCAGGAGAGCCACGAAAACACTTTTCCACCACCGCAACCTTCTATACCCGTGAGATCCCATCTAGGGGCCTTTTCCAGCGTCCTGCCAGAGGGGGATTCGATCATGGAGGGCTTCTACATCAACACCATGGCCTCTCCGATGAAGCGTGAGTAGTTTACCTCAGACCTACATGTCCATAGCTAGTAGCTAGATGGCTTCTTCTCTCTCTTTTATTCTTAATACCATGTTCTCCTCGATGTTCTTGGAGATCTATCCGATGTAATACTCTTTTGCGATGTGTTTGTCGAGATCCGATGAATTGTGGATTTACGATCAACTTATCTATGAATATTATTTGAATCTTCTCTAAATTCTTATATGCATGATTTGATATCGTTGCAAGTCTCTTCGATTTGGTTTCGCCAACTAGATTGGTTTTTCTTGCAATGGGAGAAGTGCTTAGCTTTGAGTTCAATCTTGTGGTGCTCGATCCCAGTGACGGAAGGGGAACCGACACATATTGTATTGTTGCCATCGAGGATAACAAGATGGGGTTTTCATCATATTGCTTGAGTTTATCCCGCTATGTCATCTTACTTAATGTGTTACTCTGTTCTATGAACTTAATACTCTAGATGCAGGCAGGAGTCGGTCGATGTGTGGAGTAATAGTAGTAGATGCAGGTAGGAGTTGGTCTACTTGATACGGACGTGATGCCTATATTCATGATCATTGCCTTAGAATCGTCATAACTTTGCGCTTTCCTATCAATTGCTCGGCAGTAATTTGTTCATCCACCATAATATTTTCTTTCTTGAGAGAAGCCTCTAGTGAAACCTTTGGCCCCAAGGTCTATTTTCCATCATATAAGTTTTCGATCTACAATTTTAGTTTTTTATTTACTTCCTTTGCAATCTTTTACTCTCCGTTCCATAAACCAAAAATACCAAAAATACTACTTTACCGTTTATCCATCTCTATCAGATCTCACTTTGCAAATAATCGTGAAGGGATTGACAACCCCTTTTTCGCGTTGGGTGCAAGTTGGTGCTTGTTTGTGCAGGTAATCGGTGACTTGCGCGTTGTCTCCTACTGGATTGATACCTTGGTTCTCAAAAGCTGAGGGAAATGCTTACTCTACTTTGCTGCATCACCCTTTCCTCTTCAAGGGAAAAATCAACACAAGCTCAAGAAGTAGCAGGAAGAATTTCTGGCGCCGTTGCCGGGGAGATCTACGCCAAGCCAAGACATACCAAGTACCCATCATAAACTCTCATCTCTCGCATTACATTATTTGCCATTCGCCTCTCGTTTTCCTCTCCCCCACTTCTAAAACAATTTTCAAAAAGATTTTCCTTTTCTTCGCCCCTCTTCCGTTCGCCTTCTCCGCTTGCTTTTTGTGTGCTCGTGTGTTGGATTGCTTGCTTTGTCACGATAACTCAAGAGAATACCAAATTGTGTGACTTTTCCAACACCAATAATAATGATTTTATTAGTACTCCAATTGCTCCCGCTATTAATGCAGAATCTTGTGAAATCAACACCGCTTTGCTGAATCTTGTTATGAAAGATCAATTTTCCGGTCTTCCCAATGAGGATGCCGCATCCCATCTTAATAATTTCGTTGATTTGTGTGATATGCAAAAGAAAAAAGATATGCATAATGATATTGTTAAATTGAAGCTATTTTAGTTCTCGCTTTGAGATCGGGCTAAATCTTGGTTTTCATGTTTGCCTAAAAATAGTATTGATTCATGGAATAAGTGTAAAGATGCTTTTATTTCCAAGTATTTTCCTCCCACTAAGATCATCTCCCTTAAGAACGATATTATGATTTTTAAGCAACTTGATGATGAACATGTTGCACAATCTTGGGAGAGGATGAAATTGATGATACAAAATTGCCCTACTCATGGTTTGAATTTGTGGATGATTATACAAAAAATTTATGCCGGATTGAATTTTTCTTCTAGAAATTTTTCGGATTCGGCCGCGGGAGGTACTTTTATGGAAATTACGTTAGGAGAAACTATCAAACTCCTATATAATATTATGGTTAATTATTCTCAATGGCATACCAAAAGATCTTCGAGTAGTAAAAAAGTGCACGCAATTGAAGAGATTAATGTTTTGAGTGGAAAGATGGATGAGCTTATGAAATTATTTGCTAGCAAGGGTGCTCCTATTGATCCTAATGATATGCCTTTGTCTACTTTGATTGAGAATAATAATGAATCTATGGATGTGAATTTTGTTGGTAGGAATAATTTTGGTAATAACGCATATAAAGGTAATTTTAATCCTAGGCCGTTTCCTAGTAATTCCTCTAATAATTATGGTAATTTCTACAAAAATTCTTATGGAAATTATAAGAAGATGCCCTCTGAATTTCAGAATAGTGTTAAAGAATTTATGAGTTCACAAAAGAATTTCAATGCTTTGATTGAAGAAAAATTGCTTAAGATCGATGATTTGGCTAGGAACATGGATAGAATTTCTCTTGATGTTGATTCTTTGAAACTTAGATCTATTCCACCCAAGCATGATATCAATGAGTCTCTCAAAGCCATGATAATTTCCATTGATGAGTGCAAAGAAAGAACCGCTAAGATGCATGCAAAGAAAGATTGGTTTATAAAAGCGTGTTCTTCTAGTTTTCGTGAAAATAATGATGAAGATCTTAAAGTGATTGATGTGAATCCTATTGAATCTTTGTTTTCCAATATAAATGTTGATACAGATGGGACTGGAGATGAGTCAACTTTAGTTAGAAGGCATCCCAATGATTTAGAGTTTTTAGATCTTGATGCAAAAATTGATAAAAGTGGGATTGGAGAGGTCAAAACTTTAAGTAGCAATGAACCCACTCTTTTGGATTTCAAGGAATTTAATTATGATAATTGCTCTTTAATAGATTGTATTACCTTGTTGCAATCCATGTTGAATTCTCCTCATGCTTATAATCAAAACAAAGCTTTTACTAAAAATATCGTTGATGCTATGATGAAATCTTTTGAAGAAAAGCTTCAATTGGAAGTTTCTATCCCTAGAAAACTTTATGATGAGTGGGAACCTACTATTAAGATTAAGATTAAACATTTTGTGAGTGCCATGCTTTGTGTGATTTGGGTGCTAGTGTTTCCGTGATTCCAAAAACTTTATGTGATGTGTTAGGTTTCCGTGACTTTGATGATTATTCTTTAAATTTGCATCTTGCGGATTCCACTATTAAGAAACCTATGGGAAGAATTAATGATGTTCTTATTTTTTCAAATAGGAATTATGTGCCTATAGATTTCATTGTTCTTGATATAGATTGCAATCCTACATGTCCTATTATCCTTGGTAGACCTTTCCTTAGAACGATTGGTGCAATTATTGATATGAAAGAAGGAAACATTAGATTTCAATTTCCGTGAAGGAAAGGCATGGAACACTTTCCAAGAAAGAAAATTAAATTGCCTTATGAATCTATTATGAGAGCCACTTATGGATTGCATGCCAAAGATGATAATATCTAGATCTATTCGTGTTTTGTGCCTAGCTCAGGGCGTTAAACAATAGCGCTTGTTGGGAGGCAACCCAATTTTATTTTTGTTTTTGCTTTTTAGGTTCTGTTTTGCATTAAATAATTCATCTAGCCTCTGGTTAGATGTGGTTTTGTGTTTTAATTAGTGTTTGTGCCAAGTAAGACCTTTGGGATAGCTTACGGTGATAGTCGATTTGATCTTGCTTTAAAAACAGAAACTTTTGCGCCCAGGAAAATAATTCTCATTTTTTACAGAAGCGTGCTTTTGAGTTGATTCGTTTTGCAGAAGATTAATAAACATATTTCTTAGGTCTTCCTAATTTTTCAGAATTTTTGGAGTTACAGAAGTATTCGAAATATTCAGATTGCTACAGACTGTTCTGTTTTTGACAGATTCTGTTTTCTATGTGTTGTTTGCTTATTTTGATGAATCTATGGCTAGTATCGGGGGGTATGAACCATGGAAAAGTTGTAATACAATGGATATTACACCAATATAAATAAATAATGAGTTCACAACAGTACCAAAAGTGGTGATTTATTTTCTTATACTAACGGAGCTTACGAGATTTTCTGTTGAGTTTTGTGTTGTAAAGTTTTGGGTAAGGATTTGATGGACTATGGAATAAGGAGTGGAAAGAGCCTAAAATTGGGGATTCCCAAGGCACCCCAAGGTAATATTCAAGGATACCAAGAGCCTAAGCTTTGGGATGCCCCGGAAGGCATCCCCTCTTTCGTCTTCATCTATCGGTAACTTTACTTGAGGCTATATTTTATTCACCACATGATATTGTTTTTCTTGGAGCGTCTGGTATAATTTGAGTCTTTAATTTTTAGTTTGCCACAACCATCCTTGCTGTACACACCTTTTGATAGAGACACACATGAATCGTGATTTATTAGAATACTCTTTGTGCTTCACTTATATCTTTTGAGCTACGCAATATTGTTCTAGTGCTTCACTTATATCTTTTAGAGCACGGCGGTGGTTTTATTTTATATAAATTGATGAACTCTCGTGCTTCACTTATATTATTTTGAGAGTCTCTAAACAGCATGGTAATTTGCATTGGTTATAAATTTAGTGCTAATATGATAGGCATCCAAGAGGGATATAATAAAAACTTTCATATAAAGTGCATTGGATACTATGAGAAGTTTGATTCCTTATGATTGTTTTGAGATATGAAGATGGTGATATTAGAGTCATGCTAGTAAGTAGTTGTGAATTTGAGAAATACTTGTGTTAAAGTTTGTGATTCCCATAGCATGCACGTATGGTGAACCGTTATGTGATGAAGTCGGAGCATGATTTATTTGTTGATTGTCTTCCTTATGAGTGGCGGTCGAGGACGAGCGATGGTCTTTTCCTACCAATCTATCCCCCTAGGAGCATGTGTGTAGTACTTTGTTTCGATAACTAATAGATTTTTGCAATAAGTATATGAGTTCTTTATGACTAATGTTGAGTCCATGGATTATACGCACTCTCACCCTTCCACCATTGCTAGCCTCTCTTGTGCCGCACAACTTTCGCCGGTACCATACACCCACCATATACCTTCCTCAAAACAGCCACCATACCTACCTATTATGGCATTTCCATAGCCATTCCGAGATATATTGACATGCAACTTTCCACTGTTCCGTTTATTATGACACGCTCCGTCATTGTCATATTGCTATGCATGATCATGTAGTTGACATCGTATTTGTGGCAAAGCCACCATTCATAATTCTTTCATACATGTCACTCTTGATTCATTGCACATCCCAGTACACCGCCGGAGGCATCCACATAGAGTCATATTTTGTTCTAAGTATCGAGTTGTAATTCTTGAGTTGTAAGTAAATAAAAGTGTGATGATCTTCATTATTGGAGCATTGTCCCATGTGAGGAAACGATGATGGAGACTATGATTCCCCCACAAGTTGGGGTGAGACCCCGGACGAAAAAATAGAGGCCAGAAAAATGAGAGAAGACCCAAATAAAAAAATTACAGAAAAGAGAGAAGGGGCAATGCTACTATCCTTTTACCACACTTATGCTTCAAAGTAGCACCAAGATCTTCATGATAGTGAGTCTCCTATATTGTCACTTTCATATACTAGTGCAAGTTTTTCATTATAGAACTTGGCTTCTATATTCCAGTGATGGGCTTCCTCAAATTTCTCTAGGTCTTCGTGAGCAAGCAAGTTGGATGCACACCCACTTAGTTTCTTTTTGAGCTTTCATAAACTTATAGCTCTAGTGCATCTGTTGCATGGCAATCCCTACTCACTCACATTGATATCTATTAATGGGCATCTCCATAGCCCGTTGATACGCCTAGTTGATGTAAGACTATCTCCTTCTTTTTGTCTTCTCCACAACCACCGTCTATTCCACCTATAGTGCTATGTCCATGGCTCACGCTCATGTATTGTGTGAAAATTGAAAAAGTTTGAGAACATCAAAAGTATGAAACGATTGTTTGGCTTGTCATCGGGGTTGTGCATGATTTAAATATTTTGTGTGATGAAGATGGAGTATAGCCAGACTATATGATTTTGTAGGGATAAGCTTTCTTTGGCCATGTTATTTTGACAAGACATAATTGCCTTGTTAGTATGCTTGAAGTATTATTGTTTTATGTCAATATTAAATTTTGTTTTGAATCATACGGATCTGAACATTCATGACACAATAAAGAAATTACATGGATAAATATGTTCGGTAGAATTCCACATCAAAAATTCTGTTTTTATCATTTACCTACTCGAGGACGAGCAGGAATTAAGCTTGGGGATGCTTGATACATCTCCAACGTATCTATAATTTTTGATTGTTCCATGCTATTATATTATCTGTTTTGGATGTTTTATATGCATTAATATGCTATTTTATATTATTTTTGGGACTAACCTATTAACCTAGAGCCCAGTGCTAGTTTCTGTTTTTTTCTTGTTTTAGAGTTTCACAGAAAAGGAATACTAAACGGAGTCCAAACGGAATGAAACTTTTGCGATGATTTTTCTTGGACCAGAAGACATCCAGAGGACTTGGAGTACATGTCAGGAAAACCATGAGGCGGCCACAAGGACGGAGGGCGTGCCCCCCACCCTTGTGGGCCCCTCGTGACTCCACCGACCTACTTCTTCAGCCTATATATTCTCAAATATTCCAAAACCTACTAGGAGAGCCACGAAAACACTTTTCCACCACCGCAACCTTCTGTACCCGTGAGATCCCATCTAGGGGTGTTTTCCGGCGTCCTGACGGAGGGGGATTCGATCACAGAGGGCTTCTACATCAACACCATTGCCTCTCCGATGAAGCGTGAGTAGTTTACCTCAGACCTACGGGTCCATAGCTAGTAGCTAGATGGCTTCTTCTCTCTCTTTGATTTTCAATACCATGTTCTCCTCGATGTTCTTGGAGATCTATCCGATGTAATACTCTTTTGCGGTGTGTTTGCCGAGATCCGACGAATTGTGGATTTATGATCAGCTTATCTATGAATATTATTTGAATCTTTTCTTAATTCTTATATGCATGATTTGATATCTTTGCAAGTATCTTCGAACTATCGATTTGGTTTGGCCAACTAGATTGGTTTTTCTTGCAATGGGATAAGTGCTTAGCTTTGGGTTCAATCTTGTGGTGGTCGATCCCAGTGACAGAAGGGGAACCGACATGTATTGTATTGTTGCCATCGAGGATAACAAGATGGGGTTTTCATCATATTGCTTGAGCTTATCCTGATACATCATGTCATCTTACTTAATGCGGTACTCTATTATATGAACATAATACTCTAGATGCAGGCAGGAGTCGGTCGACGTGTGGAGTAATAGTAGTAGATGCAGGTGAAGAAAATATGCCCTAGAGGCAATAATAAAGTTGTTATTTATATTTCCTTAATCCATGATAAAAAATTTATTATTCATGCTAGAATTGTATTAACCGGAAACTTGATACATGTGTGGATACATAGACAAAACAAGTGTCCCTAGTAAGCCTCTACTAGACTAGCTCTTTAATCAAAGATGGTTAAGTTTCCTAGCCATGGACATGTGTTGTCATTTTATGAACGGGATCACATCATTGGGAGAATGATGTGATGGACAAGACCCATCCGTTAGCTTAGCATAATGATCGTTTAGTTTTATTGCTATTGCTTTCTTCATGACTTATACATATTCCTCTGACTATGAGATTATGCAACTCCCGAATACCGGAGGAACACCTTGTGTGCTATCAAACGTCACAAGGTAACTGGGTGATTATAAAGATGCTCTACAGGTGTCTCCGATGGTGTTTGTTCAGTTGGCATAGATCGAGATTAGGATTTGTCACTCCGTGTATCGGAGAGGTATCTCTGGGCCCTCTCAGTAATGCACATCACTATGAGCCTTGCAAGCAATGTGACTAATGAGTTAGTTACGGGATGATGCATTATGGAACGAGTAAAGAGACTTGCCGGTAACGAGATTGAACTAGGTATGATGATACCGACGATCAAATCTCGGGCAAGTAACATACCGATGATAAAGGGAATGACGTATATTGTTATGCGGTTTGACCGATAAAGATCTTCGTAGAATATGTAGGAACCAATATGAGCATCCAGGTTCCGCTATTGGTTATTGACCGGAGATGTCTCTCGGTCATGTCTACATAGTTCTCGAACTCGTAGGGTCCGCACGCTTAACGTTTGATGACGATTTGTATTATGAGTTATGTGATTTGATGACCGAAGTTTGTTCAGAGTCCCGGATGAGATCACGGACATGATGAGGAATCTCGAAATGGTCGAGAGGTAAAGATTCATATATTGTAAGGCCATATTTGGACATCGGAAAGTTTCCGAGTGATTCGGGTATTTTTTGGAGTACGGGGGAGTTACGGATATTCACCGGGAGAAGTAATGGGCCTTATTGCGCCATACGGGAAAAGAGGAGGCAGGCCAAGGGGAGGTGGCGCCCCCCCCCCCCATGGGTCCGAATTGGACTAGGGGAAGGGGCGGCGCCCCCCTTGCCCTTTCCTACTCCCTCTCTCTTTCCCTCTTTCCTTCTCTCCTACTCCGGAAAGGAAAGGGATTCCTACTAGGACTTGGAAGTCCTAGTAGGACTCCATACTCTTGGCGCGCCCCTAGGGGGCCGACCTATCTCCCTCCCTCCTTTATATACGTGGGCAGGGGGCACCCCAAAGGCACTCCAAGATTGTCCTAGCCGTCTGCGGTGCCCCCCTCCACAGTTACACACCTCGGTCATATAGCCGTAGTGTGCTTAGGCGAAGCCCTGCGCCGGTAACTTCATCATCACCGTCACCATGCCGTCGTGCTGACGAAACTCTTCCTCGTCCTCAACTGGATCAAGTGCTCGAGGGACGTCATCGTGCTGAACGTGTGCTGAACACTGAGGTGCCGTACGTTTGGTACTTGGATCAGTTGGATCGTGGAGACGTTCGACTACATCAACCGCGTTACTAAACGCTTCTGCTTTCGGTCTACGAGGGTACGTGGACACACTCTCCCCGCTCGTTGCTATGCTTCTCCTAGATAGATCTTGCTTGATCATAGGAAAAAAAATTAATTACTATGTTCCCCAACAGTGGCATCCGAGCCAGGTCTATGCGTAGATGTTATATGCATGAGTAGAACACAAAGAGTTGTGGGCGATAATAGTCATACTGCTCGGACCGGACATCTTACTTTGATTTGGTGGTATTGTTGGATGAAGCGGCCCGGACCGACATTACATAACCGCGTTCATGAGACTGGTTCTACTGACATGCTTTGCACACAGGTGGCTAGCGAGTGTCTGTTTCTCCAACTTTAGTTGAATCGCGTTTGACTACGGCCGGTCCTTGTTGAAGGTTAAAACAGCACAGTTGACAAAAATTCGTTGTGGTTTTGATGCATAGGTAAGAACGGTTCTTGCTAGAAGCCCCTAGCAGCCACGTAAAACTTGCAATAACAAAGTAGAGGACGTCTAACTTGTTTTTGTAGGGTTTGTTGTGATGTGATATGGTCAAGACGTGATGAGATATAAATTGTTGTATGAGATGATCATGTTTTGTAAAAGTTATCGGCAACTGGCAAGAGCCTTATGGTTGTCACTTTATTGTATGAAATGCAATCGCCATGTAATTGTTTTACTTTATCACTAAGCGGTAGCGATAGTCGTAGAAGCAATAGTTGGTGAGACGACAACGATGCTTCGATGGAGATCAAGGTGTCAAGCCAGTGACGATGGAGATCATGACGGTGCTTTGAAGATGGAGATCAAAGTCACAAGATGATGATGGCCATATCATGTCACATATTTTCATTGCATGTGATGTTTATCCTTTATGCATCTTATTTTGCATAGTACGGCAGTAGCATTATAAGATGATCCCTCACTAAATTTCAAGGTATAAGTGTTCTCCCTGAGTATGCACCGTTGCTACAGTTCGCCATGCCGAGACACCACGTGATGATTGGGTGTGATAAGCTCTACGTTCACATACAACGGGTGCAAGCCAGTTTTGCACACGTAGAATACTCGGGTTAAACTTGACGAGCCTAGCATATGTAGATATGGCCTCGGAACACTGAGATCGGAAGATCAAATGTGAATCACATAGTAGATATGATCAACATAGAGATGTTCACCATTGAAAACTACTCCATCTCACGTGGTGATCGGACATGGTTTAGTTGATATGGACCACGTGATCATTTAGATGACTAGAGGGATGTCTATCTAAGTGGGAGTTCTTAAGTAATATGATTAATTGAACTTTGATTTATCATGAACTTAGTCTTGATAGTATTTGCAAATTATGTTGTAGATCAATAGCTCGCGATGTAGCTCCCCGTTTATTTTTGATATGTTCCTAGAGAAAAATAAGTTGAAAGATGATAGTAGCAATGATGCGGACTTGGTCTGTGATCTGAGGATTATCCTCATTGCTGCACAGAAGAATTATGTCCTTGATGCACCGCTAGGTGACGGACCTATTGCAGGAGCAGATGCAGATCTTATGAACGTTTGGCTAGCTTGGTATGATGACTACTTGATAGTTTAGTGCACCATGCTTTACGGCTTAGAACTGGGACTTCAAAAATGTTTTGAACGCGACGGAGCATATAAGATGTTCCAAGAACTGAAATTGGTATTTCAGACTCATGCCCATGTCGAGAGGTATGAGACCTCTAACAGTACTTTGCCTACAAGATGGACGAGAATAGCTCAACCAGTGAGCATGTGCTCAGAATGTCTAGGTACTACAATCGCTTGAATCAAGTGGGAGTTAATCTTCGAGATAAGATAGTGATTGACAAAGTTCTCTAGTTACTATCACCAAGCTACTAGAACTTCATGATGAACTATAATATGCAAGGGATAACGAAAGTGATTCCCAAGCTCTTCGCGATGATGAAATCAGCGAAGGTAGAAATCAAGAAATAGCATCAAGTGTTGATGGTTAACAAAACCACTAGTTTCAAGATAAAGGGCAAGGTAAAGAAAGAGGAACTTCAAGAAGAATAGCAAGCAAGTTGCTGCTCCCATGAAGAAGCCCAAAGCTAGACCCAAGCCTGAAACTGAGTGCTTCTACTGCGAAGGAAATGGTCACTGGAAGTGGAACTGCCCTAGATACTTGGCGGATAAGAAGGATGGCAAAGTGAACAAAAGTATATTTGATATACATGTTATTGATGTGTACTTTACTAGTTTTATAGCAACCCCTCGGTATTTGATACTGGTTCAGTTGCTAAGAGTAGTAACTCGAAACAGAAGTTGCAAAATAAACAGAGACTAGTGAAGGGCGAGGTGATGATGTGTGTTGGAAGCGATTCCAAGGTTGATAATGTTGGGGAACGTAGTAATTTCAAAAAAAATCATGCGCACACGCAAGATCTATGTGATGCATAGCAACGAGCGGGAGAGTGTTGTCCACGTACCCTCGTAGACCGTAAGCGGAAGCGTTATGACAACGCGGTCGATGTAGTCGTATGTCTTCACGATCCGACCGATCCTACTACCGAAAGTACGGCACCTCCGCGATCTGCACACGTTCGGCTCGGTGACGTCCCATGAACTCTCGATCCAGCTGAGTGTCGAGGGAGAGCTTCGTCAGCACGACGGCGTGATTACGATGATGATGAAGCTACCGGCGTAGGGCTTCGCCTAAGCACTGCAACGATATGACCGAGGTGGATTATGGTGGAGGGGGGCACCGCACACGGCTAAGAGATCAATGATCAACTTGTGTGTCTATGGGGTGCCCCCCTCCCCCGTATATAAAGGAGTGGAGGAGGGGGAGGGCCGGCCCTCTCTATGGCGCGCCTAGGGGAGTCCTACTCCCACTGGGAGTAGGATTCCCCCCCCCCCCCTTCCAAGTAGGAGTAGGAGAGGAAGGAAGGAGGAGAGATGGAGGAAGGAAAGGGGGGCCGGCCCCCCTCCCAATTCGGATTGTGCTTGGGGGGCGCCCCCTCCTAGGCCGCCTCCTCCTCTCTCCCACTAAGGCCCAATAAGGCCCATACACTCCCCGGGGGGTCCGGTAACCTCCCGGTACTCCGGTAAATGCCTGAACTCATCCGGAACTGTTCCGATGACCAAACATAGCCATCCAATATATCGATCTTTATGTCTCAACCATTTCGAGACTCCTCCTCATGTCCGTGATCACATCCGGGACTCAGAACAACCTTCGGTACATCAAAACACATAAACTCATAATACCGATCATCACAGAACGTTAAGCGTGCGGACCCTACGGGTTCGAGAACTATGTAGACATGACCAAGACTCATCTTCGGTCAATAACCAATAGCGGAACCTGGATGCTCATATTTGTTCCTACATATTCTACAAAGATCTTTATCAGTCAAACCGCATAACAACATACGTTGTTCCCTTTGTCATCGGTATGTTACTTGCCCGAGATTCGTTCATCGGTATCTCAATACCTAGTTCAATCTCATTACTGGCAAGTCTCTTTACTCGTTCCGTAATACATCATCCCGCAACTAACTCATTAGTCACATTGCTTGCAAGGCTTATAGTGATGTGCATTACTGAGAGGGCCTAGAGATACCTCTCCGATACACGGAGTGACAAATCCTAATCTTGATCTATGCCAACTCAACACACACCATCGGGACACCTGTAGAGCATCTTTATAATCACCCAGTTACGATGTGACGTTTGATAGCATACAAGGTGTTCCTCCGGTATTTGGGAGTTGCATAATCTCATAGTCTGAGGAACATGTATAAGTCATGAAGAAAGCAGTAGCAATGAAACTGTAACGATCATAATGCTAAGCTAACGAATGGGTCTTGTCCATCATATCATTCTCCTAATGGTGTGATCTCGTTCATCAAATGACAACACATGTCTATGGTTAGGAAACATAACCATCTTTAATGAACGAGCTAGTCAAGTAGAGGCATACTAGGGACACTTTGTTTTATCTATGTATTCACACATGTACTAAGTTTCCGGTTAATACAATTCTAGCATGAATAATAAACATTCATCATTAAATAAGGAAATAAATAATAACTTTATTATTGCCTCTAGGGCATATTTCCTTCAATCTCCCACTTGCACTAGAGTCAATAATCTAGTTCACATCGCCATGTGATTTAACACCAATAGTTCACATCACCATGTGATTAACACCCATAGTTCACATCGCCATGTGACCAACACTCAAAGGGTTTACTAGAGTCAGTAATCTTAGTTCACATCGCCATGTGATTAACACCCAAAGAGTACTAAGGCGTGATCCTGTTTTGCTTGTTAGAGAAGTTTAGTCAACGGGTCTGCCATATTCAGATCCGTATGTATTTTGCAAATTTCTAAGTCAACAATGCTCTGCACGGAGCTACTCTAGCTAATTGCTCCCACTTTCAATATGTATCAAGATTGATACTTAGAGTCTCTGGATCAGTGTCAAAACTTGCATCGATGTAACCCTTTACGACGAACCTTTTGTCACCTCTATAATCGAGAAACATATCCTTATTCCACTAAGGATAATTTTGACCGCTGTCCAGTGATCTACTCCTAGATCAATATTGTACTCCCTTGCCAAACTCAGTGTAGGGTATACAATAGATCTGGTATACAGCATGGCGTACTTTATAGAACCTATGGCTGAGGCATAGGGAATGACTTTCATTCTCTTTCTATCTTCTGTCGTGGTCGGGCTTTGAGTCTTACTCAATTTCACACCTTGTAATACAGGAAAGAACTCCTTCTTTGACTGTTCCATTTTGAACTACTTCAAAAAAAAATCAAGGTATGTACTCATTGAAAAAACTTATCAAGCGTCTTGATCTATCTCTATAGATCTTGATGCTCAATATGTAAGCAGCTTCATCGAGGTCTTTCTTTGAAAAACTCATTTCAAACACTCCTTTTATGATTTCCAGAAAATTCTACATCATTTCCGATCAACAATATGTCATTCACATATACTTATCAGAAAGGTTGTAGTGCTCCCACTCACTTTCTTGTAAATACAGGCTTCATCGCAAGTCTGTATAAAACTATATGCTTTGATCAACTCATCAAAGCGTATATTCCAACTCTGAGATGCTTTGCACCAGTCCATGGATGGATCGCTGGAGCTTGCACATTTTGTTAGCACCTTTAGGATCGACAAAACCTTCTGGTTGCATCATATACAACTCTTTTTTAAGAAATCCGTTAAAGAATGTAGTTTTGACATCCATTTGCCAGATTTCATAAAATGTGGCAATTTGCTAACATGATTCGGACAGACTAAAGCATCGCTACGAGTGAGAAAATCTCATCGTAGTCAACACCTTGAACTTTGTCAAAAACCTTTTTCGACAAGTCTAGCTTTGTAGATAGTAACACTACTATCAGCGTCCGTCTTCCTCTTGAAGATCCATTTATTTTCTATGGCTTGACGATCATCGGGCAAATCAACCAAAGTCCACACTTTGTTCTCATACATGGATCCCATCTCAGGTTTGATAGCCTCAAGCCATTTTGCGGAATCTGGGATCATCATCGCTTCCTCATAGTTCGTACGTTCGTCATGGTCAAGTAACATGAACTTTAGAATAGGATTACCGTACCACTCTGGTGCGGAACGTACTCTGGTTGACCTACGAGGTTCGGTAGTAACTTGATCTGAAGTTACATGATCATCATCATTTGCTCCCTCACTAATTGGTGTAAGCATCACTTGAACTGATTTCAGTGAAGAAATACTTTCCAATTCGGGAGAAGGTACAATTACCTCATCAAGTTCTACCTTCCTCCCACTCACTTCTTTCGAGAGAAACTCCTTCTCCAGAAAGGATCCATTCTTAGCAACAAAGATCTTGCCTTCGGATCTGTGATAGAAGGTGTACCCAACAGTCTCTTTTGGGTATCCTATGAAGACACATTTCTCCGATTTGGGTTCGAGCTTATCAGGTTGAAGCTTTTTCACATAAGCATCGCAGCCTCAAACTTTAAGAAACGACAACTTGGGTTTCTTGCCAAACCACAGTTCATAAGGTGTCGTCTCAACGGATTTATATGGTGCCCTATTTAACGTGAATGCAGCTGTCTCTAATGCATAACCCCAAAACCATAGTGGTAAATCGGTAAGAGACATCATAGATTGCACTATATCCAATAAAGTACGGTTATGACGTTCGGACACACCATTATGATGTGGTGTTCCAAGTGGCATGAGTTTGTGAAACTATTCCGCATTGTTTCAATTGAAGTCCAAACTCATAACTCAAATATTTGCCTCTACGATCAGATCGCAGAAACTTTATTTTCTTGTTACGATGATTCTCTACTTCACTCTGAAAATCTTTGAACTTTTCAAGTGTTTCAGACTTGTGTTTCATCAAGTAGATATACACATATCTTCTCAAATCATCAGTGAAGGTCAGAAAACAATGATACCCGCAGTGAGCCTCAACACTCATTGGACTGCATACATCGGTATGTATTATTTCCAATAAGTCAGTGGCTCTCTCCATTGTTCCGGAGAATAGAGTCTTAGTCATCTTGCCCATGAGGCATGGTTCGCAAGCATCAAATGATTCATAATCAAGTGATTCCAAAAGTCCATCGGCATGGAGTTTCTTCATGCGCTTACACCAATATGACCTAAACGGCAGTGCCACAAATAAGTTGCACTATCATTATTAACTTTGCATCTTTTGGCTTCAATATTTATGAATATGTGTATCACTACGATCGAGATTCAGTAAACCATTTACATTGAGTGTATGACCATAAAAGGTTTTTATTCATGTAAATAGAACAACAATTATTCTTTGACTTAAATGAATAACCGTATTGCAATAAACATGATTCAATCATATTCATGCTTAACGCAAACACAAAATAACATTTATTTTAGATTCAGCACTAATCCCGAAGGTAAAAGGAGTGTGCGATGGTGATCTTATCAACCTTGGAATCATTTCCAACACACATCGTCACCTGGCCCTTAACTAGTCTCTATTTATTTTGAAACTCCCATTTCGAGTTACTAATCTTAGCAACTTAACTAGTATCAAATACCGAGGGGTTGCTATAAACACTAGTAAAGTACACATCAATAACATGTATATCAAATATACCTTTGTTCGTTTTGCCATCCTTCTTATCCGCCAAGTATCTAGGGGCAGTTCCACTTCCAGTAACCATTTCCTTTGCAGTAGAAGCACTCAGTTTCAGGCTTGAGTCTAGCTTTGGGTTTCTTCACGGGAGTGACAACTTGTTTGTCATTCTTCTTGAAGTTCCCTTTCTATTCTTTTGCCCTTTTTCTTGAAACTAGTGGTCTTGTAAACCATCAACACTTGATGCTCTTTCTTGATTTCTACCTTCGCCAATTTCAACATCGCGAAGAGCTCGGGAATTACTTTCGTCATCCCTTGCATATTATAGTTCATCACTAAGTTCTAGTAACTTGGTGATAGTGACTAGAGAACTTTGTCAAGTACTATCTTATCTGGAAGATTAACTCCCACTTTATTCAAGCAATTGTAGTACCCAGACAATCTGAGCACATGCTCACTGGTTGAGCCATTCTCCTCCATTTTGTAGGCGAAGTACTGTCAGAGGTCTCATACCTCTCGACACGGGCATGAGTATGAAATACCAATTTCAACTCTTGGAACATCTTATATGCTCCATGGCGTTCAAAACATTTTTGAAGTCCCGGTTCTAAGCCGTAAAGCATGGTGTGCTAAACTATCAAGTAGTCATTATACCGAGCTTTGTCAAACGTTCATAACGTCTGTATCTGCTCCTACAATAGGTCAGTCATCTAGCGGTGCATCAAGGAAATAATTATTCTGTGCAGTAATGAGGATAATCCTCAGATCACGGACCAAGTCCGCATCATTGCTACTATCATCTTTCAACTTAGTTTTCTCAAGGAACATATCATAAATAAAACAGGGAAGCAATTTGCGAGCTATTGATCTACAACATAGATATGCAAATACTATCAGGACTAAGTTCATGATAAATTTAAGTTCAATTAATCATATTACTTAAGAACTCCCACTTAGATAGACACCCCTCAAGACATCTAAATGATCACGTGATCCATATCAACTAAAGCATGTCCGATCATCACGTGAGATGGAGTAGTTTTCAATGGTGAACATCACTATGTTGATCATATCTACTATATGATTCACGCTCAACCTTTCGGTCTCCAGTGTTCCGAGGCCATATCTGTATATGCTAGGCTCGTCAAGTTTAACCCGAGTATTCTGCGTGTGCAAAACTGGCTTGCACCCGTTGTATGTGAACGTAGAACTTATCACACCCAATCATCACGTGGTGTCTCAGCACGAAGAACTGTCGCAACGGTGCATACTTAGGGAGAACACTTATACCTTGAAATTTTAGTAAGGGATCATCTTATAAAGCTGCCGTCGAACTAAGCAAAATAAGATGTATAAAAGATAAACATCACATGCAATCAAAATATGACATGATATGGCCATCATCATCTTGTGCCTTTGATCTCCATCTCCAAAGTACTATCATGATCTCCATCGTCACCGGCATGACACCATGATCTCCATCATCTTGATCTCTATCAACGTGTCGTCACATGGTCGTCTCGCCAACTATTGCTTTTGCAACTATTGCTATCGCATAGCGATAAAGTAAAGCAATTACATGGCTCTTGCATCTTATGCAATAAAGAGACAACCATAAGGCTCCTGCTAGTTGCCGATAACTTTACAGAACATGATCATCTCATATAACAATTTATATCTCATCACGTCTTGACCATATCACATCACAACATGCCCTGCAAAAACAAGTTAGACGTCCTCTACTTTGTTGTTGCAAGTTTTACGTGGCTACTATGGGCTTCTAGCAAGAACCGTTCTTACCTACGCATCAAAACCACAATGATTTTTCGTCAAGTGTGTTGTTTTAACCTTCAACAAGGACCGGGCGTAGTCACACTCAATTCAACTAAAGTTGGAGAAACTGACACCCGCTAGCCACCTGTGTGCGAAGCACGTCGGTAGAACCAGTCTTGCGTAAGCGTACGCGTAACGTCAGTCTGAGCCACTTCATCCAACAATACCGCCGAATCAAAGTATGCATGCTGGTAAGCAGTATGACTATTATCGCCCACAACTCTTTGTGTTCTACTCGTGCATATAACATCTACGCATAGACCTGGCTCTGATACCACTGTTGGGGAACGCAGTAATTTCAAAAAAATTCCTACGCACACGCAAGATCTATGTGATGCATAGCAACGAGCAGGAGAGTGTTGTCCACGTACCCTCGTAGACCGTAAGCGGAAGCGTTATGACAATGCGGTTGATGTAGTCGTACGTCTTCACGATGCGACCGATCCTAGTACCGGAAGTACGGCACCTCCGCGATCTGCACACGTTCGGCTCGGTGACATCCCACGAACTCTCGATCCAGCTGAGTGTTGAGGGAGAGCTTCGTCAGCACGACGGCGTGATGACGGTGATGATGAAGCTACCGGCGCAGGGCTTTGCCTAAGCACTGCAACGATATGACCGAGGTGGATTATGGTGGAGGGGGCACCGCACACGGCTAAGAGATCAATGATCAACTTGTGTGTCTATGGGGTGCCCCCCTCCCCCGTATATAAAGGAGTGGAGGAGGGGGAGGGCTGGCCCTCTCTATGGCGCGCCTAGGGGAGTCCTACTCCCACCGGGAGTAGGATCCCCCCCCCTTCCAAGTAGGAGTAGGAGAGGAAGGAAGGAGGAGAGAGGGAGGAAGGAAAGGGGGGCCGGCCCCCCTCCCAATTCGGATTGGGCTTGGGGGGGCGCCTCCTCCTAGGCCACCTCGTCCTCTCTCCCACTAAGGCCCAATAAGGCCCATACACTCCCCGGGGGATTCCGGTAACCTCCCGGTACTCCGGTAAATGCCCGAACTCATCCGGAACTATTCCGATGTCCGAACATAGCCATCCAATATATCGATCTTTATGTCTCGACCATTTTGAGACTCATCGTCATGTCCGTGATCACATCCGGGGCTCTGAACAACCTTCAGTACATCAAAACACATAAACTCATAATACCAATCATCACAGAACGTTAAGCATGCGGACCCTACGGGTTTGAGAACTATGTAGACATGACCGAGACTCATCTTCGGTCAATAACCAATAGCGGAACATGGATGCTCGTATTGGTTCCTACATATTCTACGAAGATCTTTATCGGTCAAACCGCATAACAACATACGTTGTTCCCTTTGTCATCGGTATGTTACTTACCCGAGATTCGATCGTCGGTATCTCAATACCTAGTTCAATCTCGTTACCTGCAAGTCTCTTTACTCGTTACGTAATACATCATCCCGCAACTAACTCATTGGTCACATTGCTTGCAAGGCTTATAGTGATGTGCATTACCGAGAGGGCCCAGAGATACCTCTCCGATACACGGAGTGACAAATCCCAATCTCGATCTATGCCAACTCAAGAAACATCATCGGAGACTCCTGTAGAGCATCTTTATAATCACCCACTTACGTTGTGACGTTTGATAGCACACAAGGTGTTCCTCCGATGTTCGGGAGTTGCATAATCTCATAATCTGAGGAACATGTATAAGTCATGAAGAAAGCAATAGCAATGAAACTATAACGATCATAATGCTAAGCTAACGAATGGGTCTTGTCCATCACATCATTCTCCTAATGATGTGATCTCGTTCATCAAATGACAACACGTGTCTATGGTTAGGAAACATAACCATCTTTGATAAATGAGCTAGTCAAGTAGAGGCATACTGGGGTCACTTTGTTTTGTCTATGTATTCACACATGTACTAAGTTTCTGGTCAATACAATTCTAGCATGAATAATAAACATTTATCATGAAATAAGAAGATAAATAATAACTTTATTATTGCCTCTAGGGCATATTTCCTTCAGTCTCCCACTTGCACTAGAGTCAATAAACTAGTTCACATCGTCATGTGATTAACACCAATAGTTCACATCGGAATTGGATGAAACTTTTTGGAGACTTTTTATGGAATAAAAGAAAAATACTGGAGCAAAGACCCACTTGAGGGGGGCACCTGCTGTCCACGACGCACCAGGGCACGAGGGCTCCGCTGGCCCTAATCTGGATACTATAAATTCCTATTTCCCGAGAAAAAATAGGAGAGAAAGTTTTGTTGCGTTTTACGATATGGAGCCGCCGCTACCTCCTGTTCTTCATCGGGAGGGTATATCTGGAGTTTGTTTTTGGCTTCGGAGAGGGGGATTCGTCGCCATCGTCGTCATCAACCATCCTCCATCACCAATTTCGTGATGCTCACCACCGGGAGTGAGTAATTCCTTTGTAGGCTTGCTAGACGGTGATGGGTTGGATGAGATTTATCATGTAATCGAGTTAGTTTTGTTAGGGCTTGATCCCTAGTATCCACTATGTTCTGAGATTGATGTTGCTATGACTTTGATGTGCTTAATGCTTGTCAGTAGGGCCCGAGTGCCATGATTTCAGATATGAACCATTTATGTTTTCACCAATATATTTGTGTTCTTGATCCTATCCTGCAAGTTATACGCACTTATTACGTGTTATGATCCGCATACCCCAAGGTGACTACAATTGGGATTCTTTCCGGTGATTACCGTAATTTGAGGAGTTCATGTATTCACTATGTGTTAATGCTTTGATCCGGTCTCTATTAAAAGGAGGCCTTAATATCCCTTAGTTTCCTTATAGACCCCGCTGCCATGGGAGGGTAGAACAAAATATGCCATGCAAGTACTTATGATAAGCACGTATGACTATTTATGAAATACATGCCTACATTACATTGATGAATTGGAGCTAGTTCTGTGTCGCCCTAGGTTATAACTGTTACATGATGAATGTTATCCAACATAATTATGCATCACCGATCCAATGCTTACGAGCTTTTCACATATTGCTTTTGCTAAGTTACTACTGTTGCTGCTACTGTCACAAATTCTACAAAACTATTTCTGCTACCGTTATCATTACTGCTGCTATCGTTACAATTGCTATCAAACTATTATGCTACTATGCTACTGATCACTCCACTGTAGATATTTAGTCTCCGGGTGTGGTTGAATTAACAACTCAGCTGCTAATACTTGCAAATATTCTTTGTCTCCCCTTGTGTCGAATCAATAAATTTGGGTTGAATACTCTACCCTCAAAAACTATTGCAATTGCCTATACTTATGGGTTATCAGTGTGCTCATAGGGACCGGTATGGACGTCCACGGTTCCGTTATCGGTCATTGAACGGATGGTTTCGTTCATGTCTATGACTTACCAAACCTACGAGGTCACAAGTTTAAGGCAATCATGATTTGCCGAGTGTTAGTAGGTGATGCGGCTCGAAGCAACTTTGGTATTTCCCCAAAGAGGAAGGGATGATGCAGCACAACAGCGGTAGGTATTTTCCTCAGATATGAAACAAAGGTTATCGAACCAGTAGGAGAACCAAGCAACACAACGTAAACAGCCCCTGATAACAAATCCTCGCAACCCGACGTGTTAAAGGGGTTGTCAATCCCTTTCGGGTAATGGCGCCTCAAGATAGGCAAATGAACGTGAGATAAAATTGTAGTAGATTGATAGATCGAACGCCAAATAAAATAAATAAGAATAAAACGCAGCAAAGTATTTTTGTATTTTTAGTTTAATAGATCTAGAAATAAATGCAAAGGAAAAGTAGATCGCGAAGGCAAATAATATGAGAAAGAGACTCGGGGGGGCGTAGGTTTCACTAGTGACTTCTCTCGAGAAAAATAGCAAACGGTGGGTGAAAAAATTACTGTTGGGCAATTGATATAACTTCAAATAATCATGACGATGTCCAGGCAATGGTCATTATATAGGCATCACGTCCAAGATTAGTAGACCGACTCCTGCCTGCATCTACTACTATTACTCCACAAATCGACCGCTATCCAGCATGCATCTAGTGTATTAAGTTCATGGAGAAACGGAGTAATGCAATAAGAACGATGACATGATGTAGACAAGATCTACCTATGTAGAGATAACCCCCATCATTTTATCCTTAGTAGCAAGGATACATACGTGTCGGTTCCCCTTCTGTCACTGGGATCAAGCACCGTAAGATCGAACCCACTACAAAGCACCTCTTCCCATTGCAAGATAAATAGATCAAGTTGGCCAAACAAAACCCAAATATCCGAGAAGAAATACAAGGCTATAAGGAATCATGCATAAAAGAGATCAAAGAAACTCAAATACTTTCATGGATATAAAAAGATAGATCTGATCATAAACTCAAAGTTCATCGATCCCAACAAACACACCGCAAAAAGAGTTACATCATATGGATCTCCAAGAGACCATTGTATTGAGAATTGAACGAGAGAGAGGAAGCCATCTAGCTACTAACTACGGACCCGAAGGTCTACAAAGAACTACTCACGCATCATCGGAGAGGCACCAATGGAGGTGGTGAACCCCATCCGGGATGGTTTCTAGATTGGATCTGGTGGTTATGGACTCTGCGGCGGCTGGAATTGATTTTCGTTGACTCTCCTAGGGTTTTTGGAATATTGGGGTATTTATAGAGCAAAGAGGCGGTCCGGGGGGCACCCAAGGTGGGCACAACCCACCAGGGCGCGCCTGGGCCTCCTGGCGCGCCCTGGTGGGTTGTGCTCTCCTCGGAGCACCCCCCATGCGCAGCCTTGGCCCATTAGGTGTCTTCTGGTCCATAAAAATTCTCCGTGAAGTTTCGTTGCATTTGGACTCCGTTTGGTATTGATTTCCTGCGACGTAAAAAAACATGCAGAAAATAGCAACTGGCACTACGTCAATAGATTAGTACCAAAAATGATATAAAATGATTATAAAACATCCAAGACTGATAATATAGCAGCATGGAATAATCAAAAATTATAGATACGTTGGAGACGTATCGGCATCCCCAAGTTTAACTCCTACTCGTCCTCGAGTAGTTAAGTGATTGAAACAGAATTTTTGATGTGGAATGTTGCCTAACATGTCATACCATATTCTTTTCTTTATAGCATGGACATTTAGACTTTTATATTGTTCAAAGCAATAGTCTAGTTTTGACATGATAATTTAAATACTCAAGCATATCAACAAGCAACCATGTCTTTCAAAATATCAACGCTAAAATAAGTTATCCCTATCCCATCATGCTCAACCATTGATCCATTCATGAAACACACTCGCATATTAACTACACCCAATATTCAAGTACGATCATATTGCCTCCTAGTTGGTGCTTTTATAAGAGAAGATGGAGACTCATATTCAAAATAAAAATTGCATAAAGTAAAAGAAAGGCCCTTCGCAGAGGGAAGTAGGGATTTGTAGAGGTGCCAGAGCTCAAAGCGAAAAACTTAGAGATAAAAACATTTTGGGAGGTGTATCCTTCCCACCAACGAAAACGACTTAGAGTTCCCAACACTTTCCATGCTAGATATATCATAGGCGGTTCCCAAATAGAAAATAATGTTTATTCTTTTTCAACCATACTTTCACTTTCCATGGCTAGCTGTATCCACGGTTGCCCTCCATACCAACACTTTCCAAGGAATTTATTATTTGACAACATAAAGTAAATTCATTTTTCATTTCGGGATTGGGCATCCCTAATACCTTTGCCTTACTCTCGTGCAATGACAAGTGAATAAACACTCATCGTGAGAATAACACATCTAGCATGGAAAATATTAGCCACCCCTCACCGCTCCGCGAGGGGAACGAACACACAAAAGAGAAGTTTATTTTGAAAATTAGAGATGGCACATACAAATTTGCTTAGAATGACAAAAGAATATCACATATAGGTAGATATAGTGGACTCATGTGGCAAAACTGGTTTAAAGGTTTTTGGATGCACAAGTAGAGATCATACTTAGTGCAAAATGAAGGCTAGCAAAAGATTGAGAAGCGACCAACCAAGAAACGAATAATCTCATAAGAGAGCATTAAGCATAATTAACACCGAATAATGCACCTCAAGTAGGATATAATTTCATTGCATAATTATTGACTTTCGTGCTTGCATTGGGAATCACAAACCTTAACACCAATATTCTTACTAAAGAATAATTACTCATCAACATAGCTCACATATCACATCATCATATCTCAAAACTATTACAAGGAATCAAGTTTATTTTGTCCAATGATCTTCATGAAAGTTTTTATTATATCCTTCTTGGATATCTATCACTTTGGAACTAATTTTCATATGTTGCTTTTCATACGCTCAAACTAATATAAGTGAAGATCATGAGCATAATTTTTTCTTTCTCTCAAAATAATTTAAGTGAAGCAAAAGAGAATTTCTTGAAAATTTTACTAAATCTCAAATAAATCTAAGTGAAGTAAGAGTGCCGGCGTCCTGGGAATGGGGGTACCCAGACTTGCCTGCCTGCGGCCCACGGCGTGGCTCCACCAACGGCCTAGCACGGCCCAGCCTCAGCAACAACAACTCAAGACCCTCACGAGGTCCCAAGCCTCGCGAGGCGGACGACACCAAGACCTCCCTGGGGGCGGCCTCGCTAGGCTGGCTCCTAAGGAGCGGAGATATCTATGCAAGGGGCACCTCGCGAGGTTCACATGACGTGAGCCGTGACGACCAAGGCCAGGCGGGCGCCAGTGGGCGAAGTGTACCAATTTCCTCTTTGGTGCTAAAGAGGCAGGCGTGGGCGAGGAGTCGTGAGGCGTCAGGCAAAGGTTTCCATATCGGTGCAACAAGACCAAGACCAGCAGGACGGCAGGACGGAGGTCATTGCGGAGCCCACGGCAGCGTCACCACCAGAGCCTTTGGCAGGCGAAGACCACTTTTGTCAGGATAGCTTGTACTAGTTGTCTCCCTTCAAAATTGGCCGTTGTGGGATCCCTTCCCGCCTACATTTGGGAAGAGGACCAGGGCCTCTATAAATAGGACTAGCCACCACCATAGGAGGCAGCCCATCTTGGACTGGATCCATTCCACCAAGACCACCTCGCCAGCTCACAGAGCTCAAGAACACCTCTCCTCCTGAGGCTATTCACCCATTGTATTAGTTCATCCTTAGCCCTCGAGGCAATCCACCACCACCACACTGGAGTAGGGTATTACACCACACGGTGGCCCGAACCAGTATAAACCTCTGTGTCTCGTGTTCTTTGGGTTCGTCGAGCTAGGCCGTGGAATCGTCGGTTAGGCCGGCTGGGGAGAGAGAGCCCTTCGTGCGCACCCCAGAGTTCGAACCTCTCACGGGTCTGTGGAGCCCCGAATCCGACCTTTGGCGCGCCGTGTAGGGGTGTGCCGAAGCTTTCCCTCTGTCGATCCACGCTCCACCGCTCCAACAGTTCCATGGCTGACGCTCGTCGAGCCCGCGCTGAGCGCCGGGCCGCTCTCAACGCCCGCGTTGCCCATACGGCCCCGTCGGCGGGCCTCCCCGTCGCTCTCCATCACCTGCTGCCAACGCCGCCACCGGCCTGGAAGGGAACGAGCAGAAGGCTTCATCACTGCACCCCTCTGTGCGGCGGGACGGACGCACCGCCACCCCGTCGCTGACTCCGGCCGGTTTGTCATCCCACGCTCGCCGCGGGCCCGCGGATGCGCAGGCCGCTCTGCTCATGCGCGCGAGCTCCTGCGCTACCGCCCCATCGATGACCTCTACAAGGACTGGCTGGACCGAATCGCTGAGCTCATCAGCGCCGCTGGGGGCTCTCCTGTGCCATCCCTCTCGCTGCCTCGTCCGCCTCCCGCCGCGGGCGATGTGGCCCACGGAGCACCTCCACCACCTCCACGTCAAGACGTCGCCATCGCGCCAAGACGCGCTGCCCCGCGGGGCGACCCACCGCACAGGGCACCGGCTCATGAAGAAGGAAGCTGCCAGGAGGTCTCTCGGCCGCAGGAAGCTGCTCCTCCACTCCCAGCACCGCCACGTCAAGACCGTGCGCCGCCTGCGGTGGTGGCGCATGGGCACCAAGACCAGGCTCCGCCTCCACGACGGGCTCTGATACGTCTCCGTCGTATCTATAACTTTTTATTGTTCTATGCCAATATTATACAACTTTCATATACTTTTGGCAACTTTTTATATTATTTTTGGGACTAACATATTGATCTAGTGCCCAGTGTCAGCTCCTGTTTGTTGCATGTTTTATGTTTCGCAGAAAACCCATATCAAACGGAGTCCAAACGTGATAAAAACGGACGGAGAATATTTTTGAAATATTCGTGATATTTAGGAAGAAGAATAACCGCGAGACGGTACCCGAGGGGGCCACGAGGCAGGGGCGCGCCCCTGACCCTCGTGGGCACCCCGTAAGGCGGTTGCTGCTCTTCTTTGGCCGCAAGAAAGCTAATTTTCGGAAAAAATCTTGGCGAAGGTTTCAATACAATCGTAGTTACGGATCTCCGGTTATAAAAGGAACGGTGAAAGGGCAGAATCCAGAACGCAAAGACAGAGAGAGACAGAGAGACAGATCCAATCTCGGAGGGGCTCTCGCCCCTCCCACGCCATGGAGACCAAGGACCAGTGGGGAAACCCTTCTCCCATCTAGGGAGAAGGTCAAGGAAGAAGAAGAAGAAGGGGGGCTCTCTCCCCCTCGCTTCCGGTGGCGCCGGAACGCTGCCGGGGCCATCATCGTCACCGCAATCTACACCAACACCTCCATCATCTTCACCAACATCTTCATCACCTTCCCCCATCTATCTACAGCGGTCCACTCTCCCGCAACCCGCTGTACCCTCTACTTGAACATGGTGCTTTATGCTTCATATTATTATCCAATGATGTGTTGCCATCCTATGATGTCTGAGTAGATTTTAGTTGTCCTATCGGTAATTGGTGAATTGCTATGGTTGGTTTAATTTGCTTGTGGTTATGTTGCTGTCCTTTGGTGCCCATCATATGAGCGCGCGCATGGATCACACCATAGGGTTAGTTGTATGTTGGTAGGACTATGTATTGGAGGGCAAGAGTGACAAAAGCTTCTACCTAGCATAGAAATTGATGCATACGGGATTGAAGGGGGGCCAATATATCTTAATGCTATGGTTGGGTTTTACCTTAATGATATTAGTAGTTGCGGATGCTTGCTAATAGTTCCAATCATAAGTGCATAGAATTCCAAGTCAGGGATGACATGCTAGTAGTGGCCTCTCCCACATAAAACTTGCTATCGGTCTAGTAAAGTAGTCAATTGCTTAGGGACAATTTCACAACTCCTACCACCACTTTTCCACACTCGCTATACTAACATTATTGCTTCTTTACCTAAACAGCCCCTAAATTTTATTTACGTGCTCTTTATATTCTTGCAAACCTATCCAACAACACCTACAAAGTACTTCTAGTTTTATACTTGTTCTAGGTAAAGCGAACGTCAAGCGTGCGTAGAGTTGTATCGGTGATCGATAGAACTTGAGGGAATATTTGTTCTACCTTTAGCTCCTCGTTGGGTTCGACACTCTCACTTATCGAAAGAGGCTACAATTGATCCCCTGTACTTGTGGGTTATCAAGACCTTTTTCTGGCGCCGTTGCCGGGGAGCAATAGCGTGGGGTGAATATTCTCGTGTGTGCTTGTTTGCTTTATCACTAAGTAATTTTTATTTGCTGTTCTTAGTTGTTTCCTATCTTTAGTTATGGGTAGGAAACGCAAAATACAAAAAAAATAGTTGTACCTACTGAACCAATGGTTGAAGAACCACTCAAAATCTATCACACTCCTGAAGCTTTTTACTTGGATCATCTTCGATCCCTTTGTGCTCGTGCTGAAACCCCAACTAGCTTAGTTGAGGGCAAATCTTTAGATGAGCATGCTTGTTATGTGCGACACCGCTTATCTCAAAAAGGGAAACTTTTACTGGATCAAATTCATCGTTTGCAATGCTATGCTTGGAATTTATGTGAAATATATGATTTTACTTGTTGTCCTGAAAATCCTAAGAAACACCTTCCCTACCAATGTGAGTTTAGTGACAATGGAATCGTACCTTCATATGCTAAGGGTGTTTATAATTACTATGATGTTCAACAAATTGAAGAATTTGTTGCTTTTAAGGGTGCTTGTGAAATTGCTTCTTTGATTGAAAAGTATGATGTTACTATTTACAAATATGAAAATTTTGCCATACTTGAATATTGTTATGATAATTATGCTTCTAATGCCTATGTTAAACCATATATTGAGGACTCCTCCGCTGTCCAAGAAGAGACTAATATTTTGCAGGAGTCTATGGAAGAAGAAATTGATGAAACTGTGAGCTCATTGGATGAAAAAGATGATGAGGAGAGCGAAGAACAAAAGGAGGAAGATCAGATTGATCACATGTGCCCACCTTCTAATGAGAGTAACTCTTCAACTCATACATTGTTTAATTTCCCTTCGTGCTTACCGAAGGATGAATGCTATGATGATTGTTATGATCCCGTTGATTCTTTTGAAATATCCCTTTTTGATGATGCTTGCTATGCTTGTGGCCAAGATGCCAATATGAATTATGCTTATGGAGATGAACTTGCTATAGTTCCTTATGTTAAACATGAAATTGTTGCTATTGCACCCACACATGATAGTCCTATTATCTTTTTGAATTCTCCCGACTACACTATATCGGAGAAGTTTGCCCTTATTAAGGATTATATTGATGGGTTGCCTTTTGCCGTTGCACATGATGATTTTGATGAATATAATATGCATGTGCTTGCTGCTCCTACTTGCAATTATTATGAGAGAGGAACTATATTTCTACCTCTCTATGTTTCCCACACGATAAAATTGCAAGAAACTGTTTATACTATGCATTGGCCTTTACTATGTGTGCATGAATTGTTCTTCAATGACATGACGATGCATAGGAAGAGAGTTAGACTTCGTCATTACATGTTATATGTTACTTTGTGCTCACTACTAAATTACAAATCATTGTTAATTAAAATTGGCTTTGATATACCTTGGGATCCGGGTGGATCCATTACTTGAGCACTATATGCCTAGCTTAATGGCTTTAAAGAAAGCGCTGCCAGGGAGACAACCCGGAAGTTTTAGAGAGTCATTTATTTCTATTGTGTGCTTTTATAAAGTTTAAAAATAAAAATAATGTGCCAAGGTTTGCCTTTAGGATGTTTTAGACTACTTGTTGGTTTGTGCGGTGCATGACAGAAACTTTGGCTGTAGTGCGCGATTTTACATTTTTTTTACTTGAACGTCAAATGGTTCTGGAACTTTTTGCACTGTCTTTCTATACAAATTTTTTTCCTAATTTTGGCAGAATTTTTGGAGTACCAGAAGTATGCTGAATGTTCAGATTATTACAGACTATCCTGTTTAAAACAGATTCTGTTTTTTATGCATAGTTTGCTTGTTTTGATGAAACTATCAATTTATATCAGTGGATTAAGCCATGGAAAAGTTATATTACAGTAGCTATAATGCAAAAACAAAATATGAATTGGTTTACAATGGTACTTAGAGTACTGATTTGCTTTATTATACTATAGGATCTTACCGAGTTTTCTGTTGAGTTTTCTGTGGATGAAGTGTTCGAAGACCGAGGAGGTCTCAATGTGAGGAGAAGGAGGAGAGGCAAGATCTCAAACTTGGGGATGCCCAAGGAACCCCAAGTAAATATTCAAGGAGACTCAAGCGTCTAAGCTTGGGGATGCCCCGGAAGGCATCCCATCTTTCTTCAACAAGTATCGGTATGTTTTCGGATTCCTTTCATTCATGCGATATGTGCAAATCTTGGAGCGTCTTTTGCATTTAGTTTTCATTTTTCTTTTATGCACCATGATGGTACGAGATAGTCCATGGTTGATTTATAGAATGCTCTTTGCACTTCACTTATATCTTTTGAGTATGGCTTTATAGAATGCTTCATGTGCTTCACTTATATCATTTGAAGTTTGGATTGCCTGTTTCTCTTCACATAGAAAACTGCCATTTGTAGAATGCTCTTTTGCTTCACTTATATTTGTTAGAGCGCGGGCATATCTTTTGTAGAAAGAATTAAACTCCCTTGCTTCACTTATATCTATTTAGAGAGATGACAGGAATTGGTCATTCACATGGTTAGTCATAATATCCTACATAAAACTTGTAGATCATTGAATATGATATGTTTGATTCCTTGCAATAGTTTTGCGATATAAAGGTGGTGATATTAGAGTCGTGCTAGTTGAGTAATTGTGAAATTGAGAAATACTTGTGTTGAGGTTTGCAAGTCTCGTGGCATGCACGTATGGTAAACGTTGTGTGACAAATTTGAAGCATGGGGTGTTCTTTGATTGCTTTCCTTATGAGTGGAGGTCGGGGACGAGCGATGGTCTTTTCCTACCAATCTATCCCCCTAGGGGCATGCATAGTAGTACTTTGCTTCGAGGGCTAATAAACTTTTGCAATAAGTATATGAGTTCTTTATGACTAATGTGAGTCCATGGATTATACGCACTCTCACCCTTCCATCATTGCTAGCCTCTTCGGTACCGTGCATTGCCCTTTCTCACCTCGAGAGTTGGTGCAAACTTCGCCGGTGCATCCAAACCCCGTGATACGATACGCTCTAGCACACATAAGCCTCCTTATATCTTCCTCAAAACAGCCACCATACCTACCTATCACGGCATTTCCATAGCCATTCCGAGATATATTGCCATGCAACTTCCATCATCATCTTATACATGACTTGAGCATTTATTGTTGGAAATATGCCCTAGAGGCAATAATAAAATGGTTATTATTATATTTCCTTGTTCATGATAATTGTCTATTGTTCATGCTTTAATTGTGTTATCCGGAAATCGTAATACATGTGTGAATACATAGACCATAACATGTCCCTAGTGAGCCTCTAGTTGACTAGCTCGTTGATCAATAGATGGTTACGGTTTCCTGACCATGGACATTGGATGTCATTGATAACGGGATCACATCATTAGGAGAATGATGTGATGGACAAGACCCAATCCTAAGCATAGCACTAGATCGTGTAGTTCGTTTGCTAAAGCTTTTCTAATGTCAAGTATCGTTTCCTTAGACCATGAGATCGTGCAACTCCCGGATACCGTAGGAATGCTTTGGGTATACCAAACGTCACAACGTAACTGGGTGGCTATAAAGGTGCACTACAGGTATCTCCGAAAGTGTCTGTTGGGTTGGCTCGGATCGAGACTGGGATTTGTCACTCCGTATGACGGAGAGGTATCTCTGGGGCCACTCGGTATTGCATCATCATAATGAGCTCAATGTGACTAAGTAGTTAGTCACGAGATCATGCATTATGGAATGAGTAAAGTGACTTGCCGGTAACGAGATTGAACGAGGTATTGGGATACCGACGATCGAATCTCGGGCAAGTAAAGTACCGATTGACAAAGGGAATTGTATACGGGATTGCTTGAATCCTCGACATCGTGGTTCATCCGATGAGATCATCGTGGAACATGTGGGAGCCAACATGGGTATCCAGATCCCGCTGTTGGTTATTGGCTAGAGAGGTGTCTCGGTCATGTCTGCATGATTCCCGAACCCGTAGGGTCTACACACTTAAGGTTCGATGACGCTAGGGTTATAAAGGAAGGTTTGTATGTGATTACCGAATGTTGTTTGGAGTCCCGGATGAGATCCCGGACGTCACGAGGAGTTCCGAAATGGTCCGGAGGTAAAGATTTATATATGGGAAGTCACCATACGGTCACCGGAAATATTCGGGGGTATATCGGTATTGTACCGGGACCACCGGAGGGGTTCCGGGGGTCCACCGGGAGGGTCCACCTGCCCCGGAGGGCCTTATGGGCTGTAGGTGGAAGGGAACCAGCCCTTAGTGGGCTGGGCGCCAACCCCCCTAGGGCCCATGCGCCTAGGGTTTGGGGGAACCCTAAAGGGGGGCGCCCCCCTTGCTTGGGGGGCAAGCTCCCTCCCCCCTGGCCGCCCCCCCCCACCCCTCTAGATCTCATCTAGAGGGGCCGGCCCCCTTCCCCCTTCTCCCTATAAATAGAGGGTGAGGGGAGGGCTGCAGGACGACATCCAAGGCGCAGCCCCTCCCCTCCCCAACACCTCTCCTCCTCCGCTTGTGCTTGGCGAAGCCCTGCCGGAGAACTGTCACTCCACCACCACCACGCCGTTGTGCTGCTGTTGGAGCCTTCTTCCTCAACCTCTCCCTCCTCCTTGCTGGATCAAGGCGTGGGAGACGTCACCGCTCCGTACGTGTGTTGAACGCGGAGGTGCCGTCCGTTCGGCGCTTGGATCATCGGTGATTTGGATCACGACGAGTACGACTCCATCAGCCCCGTTCTCTTGAACGCTTCCGCTCGCGATCTACAAGGGTATGTAGATGCACTCCTCCCCTCTCGTTGCTAGTAAACTCCATAGATTGATCTTGGTGATGCGTAGAAAATTTTAATTTCTGCTACGATCCCCAACAGTGGCATCATGAGCTAGGTCTATGCGTAGTTTCGATGCACGAGTAGAACACAAGTTGTTGTGGGCGTCGATTTTGTCAATTTACTTGTCGTTACTAGTCTTATCTTGATTCGGCGGCATCATGGGATGAAGCATCCCGGACCGACCTTACACGTACGCTTACGTGAGACAGGTTCCACCAACTGACATGCACTAGTTGCATAAGGTGGCTAGCGGGTGTGTGTCTCTCCCACTTTAGTCGGATCGGATTCGATGATAAGGGTCCTTATGAAGGGTAAATAGAAATTGGCATATCACGTTGTGGTTTTGGCGTAGGTAAGAATCGTTCTTGCTAGAAACCTATAGCAGCCACGTAAAAGTTTGCAACAACAATTAGAGGACGTCTAACTTGTTTTTGCAGCAAGTGTCATGTGATGTGATATGGCCAGAAGGATGTGATGAATGATATATGTGATGTATGAGATTGATCATGTTCTTGTAATAGGAATCACGACTTGCATGTCGATGAGTATGACAACCGGTAGGAGCCATAGGAGTTGTCTTAATTTATTTATGACCTGCGTGTCAACTGGAACGTCATGTAATTACTTTACTTTATTGCTAACCGTTAGCCATAGTAGTAGAAGTAATAGTTGGCGAGACAACTTCAAGAAGACACGATGATGGAGATCATGGTGTCATGCCGGTGACGATGATGAACATGGCGCCCCGAAGATGGAGATCAAAAGGAGCAAAATGATATTGGCCATATCATGTCACCATTTGATTGCATGTGATGTTTATCATGTTTTACATCTTATTTGCTTAGAACGACGGTAGCATAAATAAGATGATCCCTCGCTAAAATTTCAAGAAAGTGTTCCCCCTAACTGTGCACCGTTGCGAAGGTTCGTTGTTCCGAAGCACCACGTGATGATCGGGTGTGATAGGTTCTAACGTTCGCATACAATGGGTGTAAGCCAGATTTACACACGCAATACACTTAGGTTGACTTGACGAGCCTAGCATGTACAGACATGGCCTCGGAACACAAGAGACCGAAAGGTCGAACATGAGTCGTATAGCAGATACGATCAACATGAAGATGTTCACCGATGATGACTAGTCCGTCTCACGTGATGATCGGACACGGCCTAGTTGACTCGGATCATGTATCACTTAGATGACTAGAGGGATGTCTGTGTGAGTGGGAGTTCGTTAATAATTTGATTAGATGAACTTAATTATCATGAACTTGGTCTAAAAAACCATTACAATATGTCTTGTAGATCAAATGGCCCACGCTAATGTTGCCCTCAACTTCAACGCGTTCCTAGAGAAAACCAAGCTGAAAGACGATGGTAGCAACTACACGGACTGGGCCGTAACCTGAGGATTATCCTCATAGCTGCCAAGAAAGCATATGTCCTTGAAGCACCGCTAGGTGATGCACCTGTTTTCCCAGCAACTCAAGACGTTCTGAATGCCTGGCAGTCACGTAGTGATGATTACTCCCTAGTTCAGTGCGGCATGCTTTACAGCTTAGAACCGGGGCTCCAACAGCGTTTTGAGCAGCACGGAGCATATGAGATGTTCCAAGAGCTGAAAATGGTTTTCCAAGCTCATGCCCGGGTCGAGAGATATGAAGTCTCCGACAAGTTCTACAGTTGTAAGATGGAGGAGAATAGTTCCGTAAGCGAACACATACTCAAAATGTCTGGGTTGCACAACCGCTTGTCTCAGCTGGGAGTTAATCTCCCGGATGACGCGGTCGTTGACAGAATCCTTCAGTCGCTCCCACCTAGCTACAAGAGCTTTGTGATGAACTTCAATATGTAGGGGATGGAAAATACCATTCCTGAGGTATATTCAATGCTGAAATCAGCGGAGGTGGAGATCAAAAAGGAACATCAAGTGTTGATGGTGAATAAAACCACTAAGTTCAAGAAAGGCAAGGGTAAGAAGAACTTCAAGAAAGACGGCAAGGGAGTTGCCGCGCCCGGTAAGCAAGCTGCCGGGAAGAAGACAAAGAATGGACCCAAGCCTGAGACTGAGTGCTTTTATTGCAAGGGAAACAGTCACTGGAAGTGGAACTGCCCCAAGTACTTAGCGGATAAGAAGGCCGGCAATACCAAAGGTATATGTGATATACATGTTATAGATGTGTACCTAACCATCGCTCGTAGTAGCTCCTGGGTATTTGATACCGGTGCGGTTGCTCATATTTGTAACTCAAAGCAGGAGCTGCGGAATAAGCGGAGACTGGCGAAGGACGAGGTGACGATGCGCGTCGGGAATGGTTCCAAGGTCGATGTGATCGCCGTCGGAACGCTACCTCTACATTTACCTACGGGACTAGTTTTAAACCTCAATAATTGTTATTTAGTGCCAGCTTTGAGCATGAACATTGTATCTGGATCTCGTTTAATGCGAGATGGCTACTCATTTAAATCCGAGAATAATGGTTGTTCTATTTATACGAGAGATATGTTTTATGGTCATGCCCCGTTGGTCAATGGTTTATTCTTAATGAATCTCGAACGTGATGTTACACATATTCATAATGTGAATGCCAAGAAATGTAAGGTTGATAATGATAGTCCCACATACTTGTGGCACTGCCGCCTTGGTCACATTGGTGTCAAACGCATGAAGTAACTCCATGCAGATGGACTTTTGGAGTCTCTTGATTATGAATCATTTGACACGTGCGAACCATGCCTCATGGGAAAAATGACCAAGACTCCGTGCTCCGGAACAGTGGAGCGAGCAACCAACTTATTGGAAATCATACATACTGATGTGTGCGGTCCAATGAGTGTTGAGGCTTGCGGTGGCTATCGTTATGTTCTCACCCTCACTGATGACTTGAGTAGATATGGGTATGTCTACTTAATGAAACACAAGTCTGAGACCTTTGAAAAGAAATTTCAGAGTGAGGTTGAGAATCAACGTGACAGGAAAATAAAGTTCTTATGATCAGATCGTGGAGGGGAATATTTGAGTCACGAATTTGGCACACACTTAAGGAAATGTGGAATTGTTTCATAACTCACGCCGCCTGGAACACCTCAGCGTAATGGTGTGTCCGAACGTCGTAATCGCACTCTATTGGATATGGTGCGATCTATGATGTCTCTTACCGATCTACCGCTATCATTCTGGGGTTATGCTTTAGAGACTGCCGCATTCACTTTAAATAGGGCTCCGTCGAAATCCGTTGAGACGACACCGTATGAATTATGGTTTGGAAAGAAACCTAAGCTGTTGTTTCTTAAAGTTTGGGGATGCGATGCTTATGTCAAGAAACTTCAACCTGAAAAGCTCGAACCCAAGTCGGAAAAATGCGTCTTCATAGGATACCCTAAGGAAACCATTGGGTATACCTTCTACCTCAGATCCGAAGGCAAGATCTTCGTTGCCAAGAACGGGTCCTTTCTGGAGAAAGAGTTTCTCTCGAAAGAAGTAAGTGGGAGGAAAGTGGAACTTGATGAGATGACCCCTCTCGAACCAGAAAGTAGCGCAGCACAAGAAAATGTTTCTGTGGTGCCTGCACCGACTAGAGAGGAAGTTAATGATGACAATCATGATCAAGTTACCACTGAACTTCGTAGGTCCACAAGGACATGTTCCGCACCAGAGTGGTACGGCAGCCCTGTCCTGGAAATCATGTTGTTGGACAGTGGTGAACCTTCGAACTATGAAGAAGCAATGGCGGGTCCAGATTCCAACAAATGGCTTGAAGCCATGCAATCCGAGATAGGATCCATGTATGAAAACAAAGTATGGACTTTGACAGACTTGCCCGATGATCGGCGAGCGATAGAAAATAAATGGATCTTTAAGAAGAAGACGGACGCGGATGGAAATGTTACCATCTATAAAGCTCGACTTGTCGCTAAGGATATCGACAAGTTCAAGGAGTTGACTACGATGAGACCTTCTCACCCGTAGCGAAGCTGAAGTCCGTCCGAATCATGTTAGCAATTGCCGCATTCTACGATTATGAAATATGGCAAATGGATGTCAAAACGGCATTCCTTAACGGCTTCCTTAAGGAAGAATTGTATATGATGCAGCCGGAAGGTTTTGTCGATCCTAAGAATGCTGACAAAGTATGCAAGCTCCAGCGCTCAATCTATGGGCTGGTGCAGCCATCTCGGAGTTGGAACATTCGCTTTGATGAGATGATCAAAGCATTTGGGTTTACGCAGACTTATGGAGAAGCCTGTGTTTACAAGAAAGTGAGTGGGAGCTCTGTAGCATTTCTCTTATTATATGTGGATGACATACTATTGATGGGAAATGATATAGAATTCTTGGAAAGTATAAAGGCCTACTTGAATAAGTGTTTTTCAATGAAGGACCTTGGAGAAGCTGCTTACATATTAGGCATCAAGATCTATGGAGATAGATCGAGACGCCTCATAGGTGTTTCACAAAGCACATACCTTGACAAGATATTGAAGAAGTTCAATATGGATCAGTCCAAGAAGGGGTTCTTGCCTGTATTGCAAGGTGTGAGATTGAGCACGGCTCAATGCCCGTCCACGGCAGAAGATAGAGAAAAGATGAGTGTCGTCCCCTATGCCTCGGCCATAGGGTCTATTGTGCATGCCATGCTGTGTACCAAACCTGATGTAAACCTTGTCGTAAGTTTGGTAGGAAGGTACCAAAGTAATCCCGGCATGGAACACTGGACAGCGGTCAAGAACATCCTGAAGTACCTGAAAAGGACTAAGGATATGTTTCTCATTTATGGAGGTGACGAAGAGCTCGTCGTAAAGGGTTACGTCGATGCTAGCTTCGACACAGATCTGGATGACTCTAAGTCAGAAACCGGATACGTGTATATTTTGAATGGTGGGGCAGTCAGCTGGTGCAGTTGCAAGCAAAGCGTCGTGGCGGGATCTACATGTGAAGCGGAGTACATGGCAGCCTCGGAGGCAGCACATGAAGCAATCTGGATGAAGGAGTTCATTGCCGACCTAGGAGTTATTCCCAATGCATCGGGGCCGATGACTCTTTTCTGTGACAACACTGGAGCTATTGCCCTTGCCAAGGAGCCCAGGTTTCACAAGAAGACCAGGCACATCAAGCGTCGCTTCAACTCCTTTCGTGAAAATGTTCAAAATGGAGACATAGATATTTGTAAAGTGCATACGGATTTGAATGTCGCAGATCCGTTGACTAAACCTCTTCCACGAGCGAAACATGATCAACACCAGAACTCTATGGGTGTACGATTCATCACAATGTAACCAGATTATTGACTCTAGTGCAAGTGGGAGACTGTTGGAAATATGCCCTAGAGGTAATAATAAAATGGTTATTATTATATTTCCTTGTTCATGATAATTGTCTATTGTTCATGCTTTAATTGTGTTATCCGGAAATCGTAATACATGTGTGAATACATAGACCATAACATGTCCCTAGTGAGCCTCTAGTTGACTAGCTCGTTGATCAATAGATGGTTACGGTTTCCTGACCATGGACATTGGATGTCATTGATAACGGGATCACATCATTAGGAGAATGATGTGATGGACAAGACCCAATCCTAAGCATAGCACTAGATCATGTAGTTCGTTTGCTAAAGCTTTTCTAATGTCAAGTATCATTTCCTTAGACCATGAGATCGTGCAACTCCCGGATACCGTAGGAATGCTTTGGGTGTACCAAACGTCACAACGTAACTGGGTGGCTATAAAGGTGCACTACAGGTATCTCCGAAAGTGTCTGTTGGGTTGGCTCGGATCGAGACTGGGATTTGTCACTCCGTATGACGGAGAGGTATCTCTGGGCCCACTCGGTATTGCATCATCATAATGAGCTCAATGTGACTAAGTAGTTAGTCACGGGATCATGCATTACGGAATGAGTAAAGTGACTTGCCGGTAACGAGATTGAACGAGGTATTGGGATACCGACGATCGAATCTCGGGCAAGTAAAGTACCGATTGACAAAGGGAATTGTATACGGGATTGCTTGAATCCTCGACATCGTGGTTCATCCGATGAGATCATCGTGGGCCATGTGGGAGCCAACATGGGTATCCAGATCCCGCTGTTGGTTATTGGCTAGAGAGGTGTCTCGGTCATGTCTGCATGATTCCCGAACCCGTAGGGTCTACACACTTAAGGTTCGATGACGCTAGGGTTATAAAGGAAGGTTTCTATGTGATTACCGAATGTTGTTCGGAGTCCTGGATGAGATCCCGGACGTCACGAGGAGTTCCGGAATGGTCCGGAGGTAAAGATTTATATATGGGAAGTCACCATACGGTCACCGGAAATATTCGGGGGTATACCGGTATTGTACAGGGACCACCGGGAGGGTCCACCTGCCCCGGAGGGCCTTATGGGCTGTAGGTGGAAGGGAACCAGCCCTTAGTGGCCTGGGCGCCAACCCCCCTAGGGCCCATGCGCCTAGGGTTTGGGGGAACCCTAAAGGGGGGCGCCCCCCTTGCTTGGGGGGCAAGCTCCCTCCCCCCTTGGCCGCCGCCCCCCCTCTAGATCTCATCTAGAGGGGCCGGCCCCCTTCCCCCTTCTCCCTATAAATAGAGGGGTGAGGGGAGGGCTGCAGGACGACATCCAAGGCGCAGCCCCTCCCCTCCCCAACACCTCTCCTCCTCCGCGTGTGCTTGGCGAAGCCCTGCCGGAGAACTGTCACTCCACCACGCCGTTGTGCTGCTGTTGGAGCCTTCTTCCTCAACCTCTCCCTCCTCCTTGCTAGATCAAGGCGTGGGAGACGTCACCGCTCCGTACGTGTGTTGAACGCGGAGGTGCCGTCCGTTCGGCGCTTGGATCATCGGTGATTTGGATCACGACGAGTACGACTCCATCAACCCCGTTCTCTTGAACGCTTCCGCTCGCGATCTACAAGGGTATGTAGATGCACTCCTCCCCTCTCGTTGCTAGTAAACTCCATAGATTGATCTTGGTGATGCGTAGAAAATTTTAATTTCTGCTATGATCCCCAACAATTGTCATATTGCTTTGCATGATCGTAAGATAGCTAGCATGATGTTTTCATGGCTTGTCCGTTTTTTGATCTCATTGCTACGCTAGATCATTGCACATACCGGTACACCGCCAGAGGCATTCATATAGAGTCATATCTTTGTTCTAGTATAGAGTTGTAATATTGAGTTGTAAGTAAATAAAAGTGTGATGATCATCATTATTATAGCATTGCCCCAGTGAGGAAAGGATGATGGAGACTATGATTCCCCCACAAGTCGGGATGAGACTCCGGACTTTAAAAAAATAAAAGAGGCCAAAGAAGCCCACCAGAAAAAAAACAAAAAAATGAGAGAAAAAGAGAGAAGGGGCAATGTTACTATCCTTTTACCACACTTGTGCTTCAGAGTAGCACCATGTTCTTCATATAGAGAGTCTCTTGAGTTACCACTTTCATATACTAGTGGGAATTTTCATTATAGAACTTGGCTTGTATATTCCGATGATGGGCTTCCTCAAATGCCCGAGGTCTTCATGAGCAAGCAAGTTGGATGCACACCCACTTAGTTTCCTGTTTGATCTTTCATACACTTATAGCTCTTAGTGCGTCCGTTGCATGGCAATCCCTACTCCTCACATTGACATCAATTGATGGGCATCTCCATAGCCCGTTGATTAGCCGCGTCGATGTGAGACTTTCTCCTTTTTTGTCTTCTCCACACAACCTACATCATCATATTCTATTTCACCCATAGTGCTATATCCATGGCTTGCGCTCATGTATTGCGTGAGGGTTGAAAAGGCTGAAGCGCGTTAAAAAGTATGAACCAATTGCTCGGCTTGTCATCGGGGTTGTGCATGATGGGAGCATTTTGTGTGACGAAAATGAAGCATGGCCAAACTATATGATTTGTAGGGATGAGCTTTCTTTGGCTATGTTATTTTGAGAGGACATAATTGCTTGGTTAGTATGCTTGAAGTATTATTGTCTTAATGTCAAATGATAGACTATTGCTTTGAATCACTCGTGTCTTAATATTCATGCCATGATTAGATACATGATCAAGATTATGCTAGGTAGCATTCCACATCAAAAATTATCTTTTTTATCATTTACCTACTCGAGGACGAGCAGGAATTAAGCTTGGGGATGCTGATACGTCTCCGTCGTATCTATAATTTTTTATTGTTCCATGCCAATATTATACAACTTTCATATACTTTTGGCAACTTTTTATATTATTTTTGGGACTAACATATTGATCCAGTGCCCAGTGTCAGTTCCTGTTTGTTGCATGTTTTATGTTTCGCAGAAAACCCATATCAAACGGAGTCCAAACGTTATAAAAACGGACGAAGAATATTTTTGGAATATTCGTGATATTTGGGAAGAAGAATCAACGCGAGACGGTGCCCGAGGGGACCACGAGGCAGGGGGCGCGCCACTGACCCTCGTGGGCACCCCATAAGGCGGTTGCCGCTCTTCTTTGGCCGCAAGAAAGCTAATTTTCGGAAGAAAAAAACTTGGCGAAGGTTTCAATACAATCGGAGTTACGGATCTCCGGATATAAAAGAAACAATGAAAGGGCAGAATCCAGAATGCAGAAACAGAGAGAGATAGAGAGACAGATCCAATCTCGGAGGGGCTCTCGCCCCTCCCACGCCATGGAGACTAAGGACCAGAGGGGAAACCCTTGCTTCCGGTGGCGCCGGAACGCCGCCGGGGCCATCATCGTCACCGCAATCTACACCAACACCTCCATCATCTTCACCAACATCTTCATCACCTTCCCCCATCTATCTACAGCGGTCCACTCTCCCGCAACCCGCTGTACCCTCTACTTGAACATGGTGCTTTATGCTTCATATTACTATCCAATGATGTGTTGCCATCCTATGATGTATGAGTAGATTTTAGTTGTCCTATCGGTAATTGGTGAATTTCTATGATTGGTTTAATTTGCTTGTGGTTATGTTGCTGTCCTTTGTTGCCCATCATATGAGCGCGCGCATGGATCACACCATAGGGTTAGTTGTATGTTGATAGGACTATGTATTGGAGGGCAAGAGTGACAGAAGCTTCTACCTAGCATAGAAATTGATGCATACGGGATTGAAGGGGGGCCAATATATCTTAATGCTATGGTTGGGTTTTACCTTAATGAACGTTAGTAGTTGCGGATGCTTCCTAATAGTTCCAATCATAAGTGCATAGAATTCCAAGTCAGGGATGACATGCTAGTAGTGGCCTCTCCCACATAAAACTTGCTATCGGTCTAGTAAAGTAGTCAATTGCTTAGGGACAATTTCACAACTCCTACCACCACTTTTCCACACTCGCTATACTAACATTATTGCTTCTTTACCTAAACAGCCCCTAGTTTTTATTTACGTGCTCTTTATATTCTTGCAAACCTATCCAACAACACCTACAAAGTACTTCTAGTTTTATACTTGTTCTAGGTAAAGCGAACATCAAGCGTGCGTAGAGTTGTATCGGTGGTCGATAGATCTTGAGGGAATATTTGTTCTACCTTTAGCTCCTCGTTGGGTTCGACACTCTTACTTATCGAAAGAGGCTACAATTGATCCCCTATACTTGTGGGTTATCAGGCTCCAGTAACTACGGCAGGCTGCCGTGCCTTCACTCCTAAGCTGCGTAGCGTCGTATGGCCCAGGAAATTCAAGCCCGACCTGCCTCCACGCTATGACGGCACCCACGACCCTGCTGAGTTCCTGCAGCTCTACGAGTTGAGCATCGAGAAAGCCAACGGCGACGAGAAAGTCATGGTGACTGGTTTCCCATGGCCCTTAAAGATGGCGCGCGCTCATGGCTCCTGAACTTGCCCGCGAGATCGATCTCCTTCTGGGGCGAGATGCGCGAGCGTTTCGTCACCAACTTCCAGTGCACTCACGACCACCTGCCAGCCGCGGGTGACCTACGGCGCATCAAACAGTAGCCAGGGTGTCGTGGAATTGTCACGGCAAATTTCCTAGTGGAAGGACTTAGTTGTGGATCCATCGCGACGAGGTTAGCTTAAAGGGGTTAAAACGGGACAAAGGACACGAGGATTTTATACTGGTTCGGCCCCTTGCGGTGAAGGTAAAAGCCTAATCCAGTTTCAGGTGGTATTGCTAGGGTTTCGATTACCAGTGAGCGAATACGCTTGGCCTGGCTTTCGATTTGTTCTTTCTTGCCCTAAGCCGTTGCTGGGCCGTCCCCTTATATACACAGGTTGATGCCCCGTGGCTTACAGAGTCCCGGCCGGCTCATACGAACGTGTCCGGCCCGGTGACTTATCTTACATGCCTTACAGTACAAGTCACATATACATGGCGGTTTACACTTACGGGCCTTAAGCCGCCTTTGGGTTTTGGGCCCATTAACAAGCCTACTACGTGAACCGCCATCTTCAACATATTCATGGGCTTGGTTTATGAACCACCATTGGGATAACCCGACCCCTCCTGGGAGGTCATATCCAATAGTCATATCCCCAACATTAGGCCCCAGGTTGATTTGAACTTGTTCATGTCAATCTTCAACACTTAGAAAAAATCCTTCTTTATCTTCTTGTGAGATAATGTGACCCGCCATGATGTCATCTCCTAAGATTGCGGTAGCCCGCCGTGACGTCACCTGTTATTAATATTACATACGGCCCAAATCTTAATAAATATTCTCTTTTAATAAACCTCCGAAAATCAAGGCGCACCTCGATTCTCGCGCATGCCACTTATCCTTCCAGCCTTATAAATAGGGCCACGGGTCCTCTTTTCACTCTCCCCCTTTGCCTTCTTGTCTTCATCTTCTTCCTCGCAACGCTCCAGCGCGCCCGAGCTCTGCCGTCGTTGATCTTCGTCCACTGCTTCAACTCCGGCCGCTGCATCACCCTGAACGAACCAGAAAATCGCGGTGCCCCTCCGCTGTTCATCAGCATCGGTAAGCATTCACTTTTCCTCTTAATAGATCTGCCTTAGGGTTTCCCTGTTCGACGGTGTTCATCACCGTTCCTCCTTCTCTTTCCTAGATTGCATAGTTTTGATCTGAAAGCGACACAAATCTTGTGCAGTAGCAGTTTTAGCACTTGTTTTTAATATCAGAATATATCCTCATTGCAACAGATCTCATCTGGGCATCCCCACTTTTCTGCTGCCGCCACCTTAGATTTAGATTTTATTTCATTTCTCTGAACTATTGCAGATCCAATCCTATAGCTCCAATCTGTGAAACCTGTTTGTCCCAACACTTAGTAAAATTTGCTCTTGATAGATGTTGAGTACCATTGCTGTCACAGCGGCTTACATCACCAGTTATAATTAGTCATATACCATTAGGCCCCATTTAAGCCGCCACTCTAAATATATACTGTAGCGTTTTACTTCTGGCTTAATGAATCAACTTAAACCGGCAAAAAAATTCTTTCTTTTAGGCTTCTTTCTTCACAATGCCGCCAAAGATAGTCACTTCCTGTAATTGGGTTCCCTCCATTGTCACTGAGAATACGCTCAAAGACTTTGTCAAAATCGGGTATCTGCTAGCAAAAAATGTCATGCCAAAGGATGATGAAGTCATTGTTTTTACTGATCACATGAATCGGGGCTTCTCACCGCCCGGCTCTAAATTTTTCCGAGATGTTCTGCACTTGTTTCAACTTCATCCTTAGTACATCGGACCCAATTCCGTGTCAAACATGTGCAACTTTCAAGTTTTATGTGAAGTGTACCTTCAAGAGGAGCCCAGCGTTGAACTCTTTAGAGAATATTTTTACTTGAACCACCAAAACAAGTTCACGAACGGGCCCAGCTTGGAACTTGGTGGAATCTCAATTCAACGAAGAAGAGATGCCATCTTCCCTTATGCTTGCCTGCGGAGTCACCCCAAAGATTGGAATCAGACATGGTTTTATTGCAAAGATACCTCTCCGGCTGATGAGAATCCACTACCGGGTAGGCCTGCAAACGAGTCGAGCTCGAGGGAGTTGGAGTTGGCTCAGCTCAACTTATATGAAAATTCGAGCGAGCTCAAACTTAGTGAAGCTCATGATCGAGCTGTAGAACATGACTCGTGCTTAGCTTGTAACGATCTCGAGTCGATCTCGAGCTAGTTTCGAGCTAAATGAGATAGTAAAAAAATATAAATTTATGGATGAATAACAAAAAAATTAAGGTGAATATATTGGGAACCTTTGCCAAAAATATAGGATATTTAACACATAGTCGACCACGTCCATAATTAGGCCTAAATCTTCTCTGCACTTAATTAAGTTTCCATGTTCGTTGGTAAATAAAATGAAGAAAAATTATGGACAACATGTATGATAATAAATTATCTTATTTCCATTTAATATATGGCATGATTATTTAACATAATAATATTCTGTCGAGCTATCAAGCTAAATCGACCGAGCCAACATTGGCTCAAGATCGGCTCATTTCTCGGTCGAGCTACATAAAGTGTTAAAACTCAGCTTGTTTCTTTTTGAGTCGATCTCAAGTCGAGTCAAAAAAGGAGTCGATCTCGAGCGGCTCACGAGCCTCGAGCTTTTCTTGCAGCCCTATGTATGTGGCCTTTCGTCCTCCTCTCGCACGTCTTGTCACCCCGCTGCTGCAGACGGCTTACAGCGCAAGCTTGCGCAGCGCGCGGGGGCGTTCTTTTGGCCAAATGGTGGCACCTTTGACAGTACTTTGCCTACAAGATGGAGGAGAATAGCTCAACCAGTGAGCATGTACTCAGATTGTCTAGGTACTACAATTGCTTGAATCAAGTGGAAGTTAATCTTCCAGATAAGATAGTAATTAACAAAGTTCTCTAGTCACTATCTCCAAGTTACTAGAACTTCGTGATGAACTATAATATGCAAGGGATGACGAAAGTAATTCCCGAGCTCTTCGCAATGCTGAAATCAACGAAGGTAGAAATCAAGAAAGAGCATCAAGTGTTGATGGTTAATAAGACCACTAGTTTCAAGAAAAGGGCAAAGGGATAGAAGGGGAACTTCAAGAAGAATGGCAAGCAAATTGCTGCTCAAGTGAAGAAGCCCAAGTCTGGACCTAAGCCTGAAACTGAGTGCTTCTACTGCAAAGGAAATGGTCACTGGAAATGGAACTGCCCTAGATACTTGGCGGATAAGAAAGATGGCAAAGTGAACAAAGGTATATTTGATATACATGTTATTGATGTGTACTTTACTAGTGTTTATAGCAACCCCTCGGCTTTTTATACTGGTGCAGCTGCTAAGAGTAGTAACTCGAAACGGGAGTTGCAGAATGAACAGAAACTAGTTAAGGGCGAGGTGACGATGTGTGTTGGAAGTAGTTCCAAGATTGATATGATCATCATCGCACACTCCCTATACTTTCGGGATTAGTGTTGAACCTAAATAAATGTTATTTGGTGTTTGGGTTGAGCATGAATATGATTTGATCATGTTTATTGCAATACGGTTATTAATTTAAGTTAGAGAATAATTGTTGTTCTGTTTACATGAATAAAACCTTCTATGGTCATACACTCAATGAAAATGGTTTGTTGGATCTTGGTCGTAGTGATACACATATTCATAATATTGAAGCCAAAAGATGCAAAGTTAATAATGATAGTCCAACTTATTTGTGGCACTGCCGTTTAGGTCATATTGGTGTAAAGCGCATGAAGAAACTCCATGCTGATGGGATTTTGGAATTACTTGATTATGAATCACTTGATGCTTGCGAACCATGCCTCATGGGCAAGATGACTAAGACTCCGTTCTCCGGAACAATGGAGTGAGCAACTGACTTATTGGAAACAATACATACTGATGTACGCGGTCCGATGAGTGTTAAGGCTCGTGGCGGGTATCATTATTTTCTAACCTTCACAGATGATTTGAGCAGATATGGGTATATCTACTCGATGAAACATAAGTCTGAAACATTTGAAAAGTTCAAAGAATTTCAGAGTGAAGTAGAAAATCATCATAACAAGAAAATAAAGTTTCTATGATATGATCGCGGAGACGAATATTTGAGTTATGAGTTTGGAATTCATTTAAAACAATGTGGAATAGTTTCACAACTCACGCCACCTGGAACACCACAGCGTAATGGTGTGTCCGAACGTCATAACCGTACTTTATTGGATATGGTGCGATCTATGATGTCTCTTACCGATTTACCACTATCGTTTCGGGATTATGCATTAGAGACAGCTGCTTTCACGTTAAATAGGGCACCATCTAAATCCGTTGAGACGACAACGTATGAACTGTGGTTTAGCAATAAACCTAAGCTGTCGTTTCTTAAAGTTTGGGGCTGCGATGCTTATGTGAAAAAGCTTCAACCTGATAAGCTCAAACCCAAATCAGAGAAATGCGTCTTCATAGGATACCCAAAAGAAATTGTTGGGTACACCTTCTATCACAGATCTGAAGGCAAGATCTTTGTTGCTAAGAGCGGATCCTTTCTAGAGAAGGGGTTTCTCTCGAAAGAAGTGAGTGGGAGGAAAGTAGAACTTGATGAGGTAATTGTACCTTCTCCCGAATTGGAAAGTAGCTCATCACAGAAATCAGTTCCAGTGATTCCTACACCAATTAGTGAGGAAGCTACTGATGATGATCATGAAACTTCAGATCAAGTTACTACCGAACCTCGTAGGTCAACCAGAATAAGATCCGCACCAGAGTGGTACGGTAATCCTGTTCTGGAGGTCATGTTACTTAACCATGACGAACCTACGAACTATGAGGAAGCGATGATGAGCCCAGATTCCGTGAAATGGCTTGAGGCCATGAAATCTGAGATGGCATCCATGTATGAGAACAAAGTATGGACGTTGGTTGACTTGCCCGATGATCGGCAAGCAATAGAGAATAAATGGATCTTCAAGAGGAAGACGGCCGCTGATAGTAGTGTTACTATCTACAAAGCTCGAATTGTCGCAAAAATGTTTTCGTAAAGTTCAAGGTGTTGACTACGATGAGATTTTCTCACTTGTATCGATGCTTAAAAGTCTGTCCGAATCATGTTAGCAATTACCGCATTTTATGAAATTTGGCAAATGGATGTCAAACCTGCATTCCTTAATGGATTTCTTAAAGAAGAGTTGTATGTGATGCAACCAGAAGGTTTTGTCGATCCTAAAGGTGCTAACAAAGTGTGCAAAGCTCCAGTGATCCATCTATGGACTGGTGCAAGCATCTCGGAGTTGGAATATACGTTTTGATAGTGTGATCAAAGCATATAGTCTTATACAGACTTGCGGTGAAGCCTCTATTTACAAGAAAGTGAGTGGGAGCACTACAGCCTTTCTGATAAGTATATGTGAGTGACATATTGTTGATCAGAAATGATGTAGAATTTTTTGGAGAGCATAAAGGAGTGTTTGGAAGGAGTTTTTCAAAGAAAGACCTCAGTGAAGCTGCTTACATATTGAGCATCAAGATCTATAGAGATAGATCAAGACGCTTGATAAGTTTTTTCAATGAATACATACCTTGACAAGAATTTGAAGTAGTTCAAAATGGAATAGTTAAACAAGGAGTTATTGCCTGTGTTGCAAGGTGTAAAGTTGAGTAAGACTCAAAACCCGACCACGGCAGAAAATAGAAAGTGTCGTCGTTTTGTCACGGCAGATGTCCTAGAGAAAGGACTTAGTCGTGGAGCCATCACTACGGGTTAGCTTAAAGGGGTTAAAGCAGACAAGGGACGCAAGAGAGTTTTTATACTAGTTCGGCCCCTTACGATGAAGGTAAAAGCCTACATCTAGTTGTGATGGAATTGATGGGGTTTCGATGACCAGGGAGCGAATACGCTTGGCCTGGGTCTCGAGTTGTCGTCCGTTGTCCCTGAACCGCCGCCGGGTCGTCCCCTTATATACATGGGTTGACGCCCGCCGGTTTACAGAATCCCGAGTCCGACTCATAATCGTGTCCGACTCGGTGTCTGCTACCTCTATCTTACAACACAAGTTTACATATCAATGCCGCTTTGTGTCTATAGGCCTTAAACCGGCTTTGGGCCCTGGGCCTTCATGAGGCGTCACCGTCTGTCTTCATGGGCTTCAGATACAGATGAACTACTTATGGGGTTAACCCGGCCTCTCCTCGCCGGTTTACACCCAGTGGTAATATCCCCAACAGAAAGAGAATGAAAAAGCCATTCCCTATGCCTCAGTCATAGGTTCTATAAAGTATGCTATGCTGTGTACCAGACCTATTGTGTACCTCACCATGAGTTTGACAAGAGGGTACAATAGTGATCCAGGAGTAGATCACTGGACAGCGGTCAAAATTATCCTTAGTGGAATAAGGATATGTTTCTCGGTTATGGAGGTGACAAAAAGTTCGTCGTAAAGAGTTACGTCGATGCAAGCTTTGACACCGATCTGGATTACTCTAAGTCTCGATCTAGATACATATTGAAAGTGGGAGCAATTAGCTAGAGTAGCTCCATGCAGAGTATTGTAGACATAGAAATTTGCAAAATACATACGGATCTGAATGTTGCAGACCCGTAGACTAAAAATTTCTCTCACGGGCAAAACATGATCATACCTTATTACTCTTGGGTGTTAATCATATTGTGATGTGAACTAGATTATTGACTCTAGTAAACCTTTTGAGTTTTGTTCACATGGCGATGTGAACTATGGGTGTTAATCACATGGTGATGTGAACTATTGGTGTTAAATCACATGGCGATGTGAACTAGATTATTGACTCTAGTGCAAGTGGGAGACTGAAGGAAATATGCCCTAGAGGCAATAATAAAGTTATTATTTATTTCCTTATATCATGATAAATGTTTATTATTCATGCTAGAATTGTATTAACCGGAAACTTGATACATGTGTGAATACATAGACAAAACAAAGTGTCGCTAGTATGCCTCTACTAGACTAGCTCGTTAATCAAAGATGGTTAAGTTTCCTAACCATAGACATGTGTTGTCATTTGATGAACGGGATCACATCATTAGAAGAATGATGTAATGGACAAGACCCACCCGTTAGCTTAGCATAATGATCGTTGAGTTTTATTGCTACTGCTTTCTTCATGACTGATACATGTTCCTCTGACTATGCGATTATGCAACTCCCGAATACCGGAGGAACACCTTGTGTGCTATCAAACATCACAACGTAACTGGGTGATTATAAAGATGCTCTAAAGGTGTCTTCGAAGGTGTTTGTTGGGTTGGCATAGATCAAGATTAGGATTTGTCACTCCGTGTATCAGAGAGGTATCTCTGGGCCCTCTCGGTAATGCACATCACTATAAGCCTTGCAAGCAATGTGGATAATGAGTTAGTTGCGGGATGATGCATTACGGAACGATTAAAGAGACTTGCCGGTAACGAGATTGAACTAGGTATGATGATACTGACGATCGAATCTCGGGCAAGTAACATACCGATGACAAAGGGAACATCGTATGTTGTTATGCGGTTTGACCGATAAAGATCTTCATAGAATATGTAGGAGCCAATATGAGCATCCAGGTTCCGTTATTGGTTATTGACCAGAGATGTGTCTCGGTTATGTCTACATAGTTCTCGAACCCGTAGGGTCCACACGCTTAACGTTCGATGACGATTTGTATTATGAGTTTATGTGATTTGATGACCGACGGTTGTTCGGAGTCACAGATGAGATCACGGACATGACGAGGAGTCTCGAAATGGTCGAGACATAAAGATCGATATATTGGAAGGCTATATTCGGACATCGGAAAGGTTCCGAGTGATTCAGGTATTTTTTGGAGTACCGGAGAGTTACGGGAATTCGCTGGGGGTCAATGGGCCTTAGTGGAAATAGAGGGCAGCAAGGGAAGTGTGGGGCACGCCCCCCTAGGCCCAAACCGAATTGGTTTAGGGCTTTGGGGGCTGGCCCCTCTTTCCTTCTCCCCTCCTCCTCTTTCCTTCCCCTCCTAGTTGGACTAGGAAAGGGGGAACCTACTCCTAGTAGGAGTAGGATTCCCCCCTTGGGGCGCACCCTATGAGGCCGCCGGCCCCCTCCCCTTGCTCCTTTATATACGTGGCCAGGGGCACCCCTAGGACACACAAGTTGACAATTGTCTTAGCCATGTGCGGTGCCCCCCTCCAAAGATTTCCACCTCGGTCATATCGTTGCAGTGCTTAGGCGAAGCCTTGCGTCGGTAACTTCATCAACACCGTCACCACGCCGTCGTGCTGACGAAACTCTCCCTCAACTTTAGCTGGATCTAGAGTTTGTGGGACGTCACCGAGCTGAACATGTGCAGATTGCGGAGGTGTCATACTTTCGGTACTAGGATCGGTCGGATCGTGAAGACGTACGACTACATCAACCGCGTTGTCATAACACTTCTGCTTTCGGTCTACGAGGGTACGTGGACAACACTCTCCCCTCTCGTTGCTATGCATCACCTAGATGGATCTTGCGTGTGCGTATGAATTTTTTTGAAATTACTGCGTTCCCCAACAACAGCAGCACGAGAACCGGCAACAGACTCGGACTAGCGGAGGTGAACAATTATCCTCCGGCTTACCAAATACTCCAGTTCCACGGAAACACCAAAACAAGGTCCTTCCGAACTTAAATTCTTTTTGCCCGCTGGCGGGTCTCATTCGCCAGCCACTCAATTCTTCTGATTCAAACTACCAGGAGGTTTCTCGCTCTTCCTCTGGCGACTCATCACAGACCCAGCAGCCGGCTTTCAAGACTGTCCCGGGGTAACAACAATTACTTTTTATTCTCTACCTCCTTATGCTCTTATAATTGTACTGACTTGTCATAACTCATGCAGTGGTCAAGCCAAGCCTAGTAAGAAAGCAAAGGTGACCAAGCCGGCTGAAGATCCTAAAGTCATTGAACCGGAGCAGCAAGTTCCAGTATCAAACGCTTCTGAAAGACAACCAGAAGAACCTGCCCATGTCATTCCGCCGGAAATTCCTGATCTCTCCCATGACCACACAGATGCCAATCCTTCGAACACCGAATTATCAAACCCACTTAAACCATGAGAAGAGCATAGTGAAGATGTGATGATCACTGGCACTAGCTTTAAAGAACCGGGAAATCCAACTGTCCTGGCTAAGCACTCCGCCAAACAATAGGTCATTGAAAGGCGGAAAACGAGGTTTGATGTCGCCCACTATGCACAATTGAGCAGTAGCGAAGTACTCTCTGGCTACCTCAACCAAGTACACACCAGCCGCAATCTTGAAATTGATATGGTGAAGCAGATGCATAAAAAATATGAGGTATGAACTCTTGCTTAAATAGGTTATGTACATCCTGCCAGCCCCCAAGTCTACTGGGTATGATAAAATTGAATATGATGTAGACTTAGAATAACCATGAGCATCTTTAGTAGAATCCTTCCAAGACCGGCTTTCACCATTATAGTTAAGCCGGATTTTAAACAATTACATTGCATCTGTAGTCCCCAAGGGCCGGTTCAATCAGTATGAATGAGCCGGTCCTTTTCACCATTGATTATAAAGAGAGCTTACCTATATAGCCCCCATAAACCGGCTGTGATTGTTTACGGCACAACCGGGTTACCATAAAGCAGTAAGGAGACACAAGCGATATGCATTAGCCCCCAAGTGCCAAGTACTCTTGCTTGCAAAGTGTTTGGGACTTACTGACATGAGCCATTGTATGAAGGATATTTCAGCAGGCATTAGCCCCCAAGTGCCAAGTACTCTTGCTTGCAAAGTGCTTGGGACTTACTGACATGAGCCGTTGTATGAAGAATATTTCAGCAGGCATTAGCCCCCAAGTGCCAAGTGTTGTTGCTTGCAAAAGGCTTGGGACTTATATTCCTGTAACCTGGATATGAATATATTTGCAACTCTGCTTGTACAGGATGCCACTGCTGAACTTCAATCACAATTGGCTGATGCAAAGACCCGGCTGGAGAATCAAGAATCTGAGACCCGGAAAGCTGAGTCAAAATTCCAATTTAGCGTGGCTGAAACGGAAAAGCTGGAGACCAGTTTTAAGGCGGAGAGAAAGGCTTGGGCTGAAGAAAAGACTGCTTTGACGCAACGAGCTGAAAAAGCAGAGGCGGCTCTTCAAAAGGTGACCAATGAGCTCACCGGTTTAAAACACCGTGTATCCCAGATGGTTTCTGCTATCTTTGGTGAGTCGCCTTGCTAACCATCAAAAGTGAATCTTTTCCTTAATAGTAAAAACCGCCTCTAATGAATGTATGACTTACTCAGGTCCCAGGAGCAGCAATCTTAACCAAGATATGCTTGTGAAGCTCAAGGCTGTTTACACACTTGTTGAACAGCTATACACTGGAGCTCAGCGTGCACTGGCCACAATTTCTCCGACTAATCAAGCACCTACTCTCTTGATAGATGTCTTGAAAAAACTTTCTGTGTTGCCTGCTAGGATGGACGAGATGAAGCGGTCGTCTGCAAGAGCCGGTGCCGTGACAGCTTTGAGCCAGGCCAAGGCATGGTTACCAGAGCTAGACCCGTCTGAGGTAGCTACTGGATATCCAAGCTTGAAAGAAGACGACACTTCATTTGATCAAAAGGACTTCGCTGCCTGTGTGAAAGAAATACGTCCTCTGGCCAGTCTGATTGCAAATGAAACGGATCTGTCAAAATACCACCCGGCTTACAGTATGGAAAATCAGAAGATGCCCACGCCGGCTTATAAAGTGATGGATCTAATCCCTCCAATCCGTAAGCATACTTTCGCCCCTGAAGTTGACCCGTCCAAACTTATAGATGATGAAGCTGAATTTCAAGCCTTGTGTGGCATCGATTGGTCATCACCAAACTTTCAGACGGCAGAGGAGGACGAAGAACCGGAGAAGAGTGATCCAGAAGCCTCACGTCAGCAAGGCCAAGAAGAGTGATCCGTCGGGCGGGTTATATATGTGATCCTTTGAAAAAAACACTCGATCTTTATTGGCTCACTGAGTCATGTAATAGGCTAGTGAAACCTTGATCTGTCATGCCATCGTGCACGTTTTTATTTTGCACAATACTGTTGATCCGCCCGTTTAAGAAACTATCACTTTATGCTTATGACAGCGTTGATTTATGCAGATCGGATTGATCATTACTCTGCACACAAACAGATCACGAGTGCCCTGGCGGTTTACCGCCGGGCGGGTCATGATACCCAGTTGAAACCACTGGGACGGATAGTCCATAACCAGGGCTGGTCTCACCACAATGTTGACACAATTGTTAAATAAAGAATCATACCTGTGGTTGTGTGCTCAGACTGCCGGCTTATTAGCTCCATGCAGTTAGAGCTTTTAGAGCCATAACTCTAAGCATAAGATTATTATTCTCTAGCGACTTAGAGTCTGCCATCCTGGCGGGTTGCAAAGACCCGAAGATGCTTCAAATATGAGACATAAATATGGCAGCTTGGCCCGATTTGTAAAAACCATATGGCAAGAAAAAAGAGATTATATAAATAAAAAATCAAAAATAAAAAAATTTCGAGGCTTTTGCAGGCCGCCAAGCCAAAGTTTCTTCTTCAATGAAACTAGCCTGATGGCCACTGGAAGGTGCGCGCTTTCCGTGAGCCGGCTCTCACATGACCCAATCGACATTTGAACCCAGATAAGTTCAGGTCTTATTTAAAGATAGAATTATCAGGAGTACGCGGGGTCGGAGTAGCATCGTGCATCACAGGTCGATTTATCCAAGTTTCAAGGAAGGCGGCTTATGAGCCTGGATCTATCCTGACTATCTGTAAGCCGTGCTCTCACATGACAAACCGGCGTTTTAACCTTAACAAGCTCAGGATCTTTGGTGAATACACCGTAAAAGATTGATTGTTAAGAGTTCGGCGGGTCAATCAGGATTACCTGATGAAGAAGCAGCTAGTATACAGGTAGGATGACCCGGAAAGGTTATGTCCTCTTTGGTGAATACACCTATGTTTGAACAAGATAACCTGGTCAAGAGGGTAGTAATGCTATGTTCTCTTTGGTGAATACACCTATGTTTGAACAGGAAGCCCCCAAGTGACATAATTATGAGTTGTGCTCGTCGGGGACCTATGTTTGAGTTGTGCTGTGCATCCAACTCTCTTTGGTCCCTGTAATCTGGGCGTCAAGCCTCTTAAGTGAACATGTAAGACGATGATAAAGACTCAGCTTCGAAGAAGTGAAACGACAGAGGCCTTGAATTATCAGGGATGCCGGCTTTATTATACTGTTTATAATATATACATCATCAAACTATGTACATCATGAGAGCCGGTGTCTCAAGTATAATAGGGCTGAAGATGAGCAATATTCCACGGCCGACGGGTCTCCTCCTCCGATGTGCGTGAGTCCTTATGGTCTTGAACATCGATAAGATAGTATGACCCATTATGTAGATTCTTGCTGACTACAAAAGGTCCTCCCCAAGGCGGTGATAGTTTATGCATATTAGTTTGATCCTGGATAAGCCGGAGAACCAAGTCGCCTTCTTGAAAGGTTCTGGTTTTGACCCGGCGGCTGTGATAACGACGTAGGTCTTGTTGATAAATCGCTTAATGAGCCGCCGCAAGGCCACGCTCCTCATCCAATAGGTCAAGTGCATCCTGACGTGCCCTTTCATTATCAGCTTCAACATAAGCCGCCACACGGGGCGAATCATGACGGATGTCACTAGGGAGAACCGCCTCTGCTCCATAAACCATGAAGAAAGGTGTGTAACCCGTAGATCTGTTGGGGGTTGTATTGATACTCCATAACACTGAGGGTAACTCCTCCACCCAACAGCTCGGCGTTCTTTGCAAAGGAACCATAAGCCAGGGTTTGACGCCTTGCAGAATCTCTTGATTAGCTCGTTCCGCTTGACCATTAGACCGAGGGTGAGCCACGGAGAAAACATCAAGTCGAATATGCTCTCGTTGACAAAATTCTTTCATAGCACCCTTAGACAGATTAGTGCCTCCGTTATAATGCTATGGGGAAAGCCAAAACGGAAGATCGCCTTCTTGATGAATTGAACCGCCGTTGCTGCATCACACTTGCTAACCGGCTCTGCTTCAACCCACTTAGTAAACTTGTCAACTGCCACCAAAAGGTGGGTCTTCTTATCTTTGGATCTCTTGAAAGGCCCGACCATATCAAGCCCCCAGGTCGCAAACGGCTAAGTAATTGGAATCATCCTCAACTCTTGAGCCGGCACATGAGCTCGTCGTGAAAACTTCTGACAACCGTCACATTTGCTGACCAAATCCTCAGCATCAGCATGAGCTGTCAACCAATAAAACCCATGACGAAAAGCCTTGGCTACGAGAGATTTAGAGCCGGCATGATGACCACAATCTCCTTCGTGAATCTCTCGCAGAATCTCATAGCCTTCTTCAGGAGAGATGCAACGTTGAAACGCCCCTGTGACACTGCGATGGTGCAACTCCCCATTGACAATCGTCATTGACTTAGACCACTGGGTTATCTGCCTGGCCAAAATCTCATCCTCAGGCAACTCGCCCCGGGTCATGTAAGCCAAATACGGAACTGTCCAATCAGGAACGGCATGAAGAGCCGCCACCAATTGTGCTTCCAGGTCAGGAATAGCAAGATCCTCCTCTGTAGGCAATTTGACATAAGGGTTAAGCAGAATATCCAGGAAAGTGTTAGGTGGCACCGGTTATGCTGAGACCCTAACCGGCTTAAAGTGTCAGCCGCCTCATTCTTCGTGCGATTAATATGCTCAACTTGGTAACCCTTGAAGTGACCCGCAATGGCATCAACCTCTCAACGATAAGCCGCCATAAGTGGATCCTTAGAATCCCAAGTGCCAGAAACTTGTTGAGCTACCAGATCTGAGTCGACAAAGCACCTCACCCGGCTTAGCCATCCGAAGACCGTGGAGCAAGGCCGCATACTCAGCTGCATTGTTAGTACAAGGGAACATTAACTGGAGAACATAAGAAAATTTATCACCTCGTAGGGAAGTCAAGACAACTCCAGCCCCGAGCCTTCCAACTGCCTGGATCCATCAAAGTGAATAGTCCAATATGTGTTATTCGGCTTTTTCTCAGGCGTCTGCAACTCTGTCCAATCATTGATAAAATCCACGAGTGCTTGTGATTTGATGGCCGTACGAGGCACATACTTAAAACCATGAGGTCCAAGCTCAATGGCCCACTTGGCTACCCGACTTGTGGCTTCTCTATTTTGGATGGTATCCCCTAAAGGAGCAGAACTAACCACAGTAATGGGATGACCCAGAAAATACTGCTTGAGCTTTCGACTTGCCATGAAGACCCCATACACAAGCTTCTGCCAATGCGGATACCTCTGCTTGGACTCAATAAGTACCTCGCTGATGTAGTAAACCGGTCGTCGAACCGGATACTCCTTGCCTGCTTCTTTCCTTTCCACCACAATGGCCACACTGACAGCCCGGCCATTGGCAGCCACATATAACAACAAAGGCTCCTTATCAATAGGAGCAGCAAGAACCGGCGGCTCAGCCAGTTGCTTCCTAAGCGCCTCAAATGCCTCATCAGCAGCATCACTCCAGACGAAATTATCTGTCTTCTTCATCATCTGGTACAGAGGGATAGCCTTTTCTCCTAGACGGCTTATGAACCGGCTCAAAGCCGCTATCCGACCCGCCAAGCGTTGGACGTCATTAACACACTTTGGCTTAGCCAGGGAAGTAATAGCCTTGATTTTCTCCGGGTTAGCTTCGATACCTCGGTCTGAAACCAAAAAACCCAAAAGCTTACCCGTCGGTACACCAAAAACGCACTTGGCCGGGTTAAGCATCATCTTATAAACCCGGAGATTGTCAAATGTCTCCTTCAAATCATCAATCAGGGTCTCCTTCTTCCTAGGTTTCACCACAATGTCATCTACGTAAGCATGAACATTACGCCTGATCTGATTGTGAAGGCAATTCTGCACACACCGCTGGTAAGTCGCCTGGGCACTTTTGAGCCCGAAAAGCATAGACACATAGCAGAAGGCTCCAAACGGAGTAATGAAAGCTGTCTTCTCCTGGTCCTTAACTGCCATCTTGATCTGATGATAACCAGAATAAGCATCCAAAAAACTCAAACGCTCACAACCCGTCGTAGCATCAATGATTTGATCAATACGAGGGAGAGCAAACGGATCAGCCGGACAAGCCTTGTTTAAGTCCGTGTAATCCACACACATTCGCCATGTGCCGTTCTTATTAAGCACCAACACCGGGTTAGCCAACCACCCAGGATGAAAAACTTCAACGATAAACCAGGCCGCCAAGAGCCGGGCCACTTCTTCACCAATGGCCTTCCGCCTCTCCTCGTTAAAATGACGAAGGAATTGCTTGACCGGCTTAAACTTCGGATCAATATTAAGAGTGTGTTCAGCGAGTTCCCTCGGTACACCCGGCATGTCTGAAGGCTTCCATGCAAAGATGTCCCGATTCTCACGGATGAACTTGATGAGCGCGCTTTCCTATTTCGGATCCAGATTAGCACTGACGCTGAACTGCTTAGATGGTCGCCAGGAACAAAATCAACCATTTTAGTGTCATCTGCCGACTTAAACTTTAGCAAAGGATCATGCTCTGTGGTTGGCTTTTTCAAGGATGTCATGTCCGCCGGGTCAACATTATCCTTGTAAAATTTCAGCTCCTCCGTTGCACAAACAGACTCAGCATAAGCAGCATCACCTTCTTCACACTCCAAGGCCACCTTGCGACTCCCATGCACTGTGATGGTGCCCTTGTAACCTGGCATCTTAAGCTGCAAGTAAACATAACAAGGCCTCGCCATGAATTTAGCATAAGCCGGCCGCCCAAACAGAGCATGATAAGGGCTCTTGATTTTAACCACTTCGAAGGTTAGGGTCTCAGATATGGAATCATACTCATCTCCAAAAGCAACCTCCAAAGATATCTTACCCACCGGATATGCCAACTTACTAGGCACCACACTGTGAAAAACAGTGTTTGACGGCTTAAGATTTTTGTCGGTCAGTCCCATGCGACGGAAGGTTTCATAGTAAAGTATATTAATGCTGTTGCCTCCATCCATGAGCACCTTAGTAAATTTATAACCCCCAACCTGAGGTGCCACCACTAGAGCCAGGTGACCCGGATTGTCAACCCGGGGTGGGTGATCCTCACGACTCCATACTATAGGTTGCCCCGACCACCTCAAGTAACATGGTACTGCCGGCTCAACAGCATTCACTGCCCTCTTATGAAGCTTCTGATCCCGCTTACAAAGCTAGTGGTGAAGACGTGGTATTGTCCACTGTTCAATTGCTTCGGATTGCTCTAATAACCCGACTATTGCTGCTGCTGATTCCCCTGATTATTCTGCTAGTTGTAACCACCCTGATTGCCTTGGCATTGAAACTCAGAATTTGAGTCGCCGCCTCCATGACCCGGACCATGAGGGCCGGACCCTGAACCGCCATTCGGACCATGGTTATGCTGGAAAGACTCCCTGAACTGTCTCATGATATTGCAATCCTTCCACAGATGGGTAGACGGCTTCTCCTATGTTCTGTGCTTCGGACATGGCTGATTCATTATTGCTTCAAGGTCAGATTTTGTCCCTTGAGCCGGCCTCCCTTTCCGACGCTGGTTATAACTCCGTGCACCGGTGTTAGCCACAAAATCATCAGCTTTGCGCTTACCGTTGCCGCCCTGATTGGCCGGGTTGTGCTGCTGTCCTCTCATACCGTCACTCTTCCTTCCCTTTCCCGATCTTTCATCCTCAGAGTCGGGGTCCTTGGTACTATCAGAGTCGCCATACTTGACAAGAGCCGCCATGAGCTCCCCCATGTCACTGCAATGACGTTTAAGCCGCCCAAGCTTCTACTTGAGTGGAAGAAAACGGCAATTTTTCTCCAACATTAAAACCACTGAGCCGACGTTGATATTATCTGAAGAATGAATGATAGTCGAGACCCGGTGCACCCAGCTGGTCATCGACTCGCCCTCGGCTTGAACACAAGAAACCAAATCCATGATCGACATAGGCTGCTTGCACGTATCTTTAAAATTTTGGATAAACCGGGCCTTCAGCTCTGCCCATGACCCAATGGAGTTGGCAGGTAGCCCTTTCAACCAAGTACGAGCCATCCCTTCTAGCATCATGGTGAAACACTTAGCATATGCAACCTCACTAACATCCAGCATCTCCATAGCCATCTCATAACTCTCCACCCAAGCCTCAGGGGGCTGATCTAGTGTGTAATTAGGCACCTTATGAGGGCCCTTAAAGTCCTTGGGCAAGCGCTCATTTCGCAGAGCCGCCGTTAAACACGGCACACCCCAAGCTCTAGAAGTCACAGCTACCTCCACTGAAGTTGTCGGGTGAACCGGCACGTGCTGATGAGCCGCCAACTGAGCCGCCAGCTCGGCCTCCCAGCGCGCTCTGCCCTGGTCCACAAAATTCTGTGCATTGGCACCATTGCGCGCCGGGTCATGCCCACAAGGTTGGTTGCAGCGCTGCTCAGTACTTGAAACTACTGGCGAGTCAATGTGCCTGCTGTAGCTCCGGCTTGGACGAGGGGTTGATTGTACCCGATCACGACTGTAAGAATAAGCCTGCTGCTGTACTAGCGCTATTTGAAGAAGTTCCTTGGCCCTTCGAGTTTCAACTGTCGTCGGAGACTCGCCCTCGACTGGCAAAGCCGCCAATCACGTAGCTGCAGCAATCATATCGTCCAAAGGGTTGGAATAATGACCCGGCGGCGTCACCACGTGCTGAGGTGGGGTGTTATTCATATGCGGGGAACCTGTCACACACGGCTGAACCGGCGCTCCATCCCCTGGCGCTTCAGTCATCTGGTTTATCACCGGCGGGTTACTGGCCCCCGCTCCAGGTGTGTTGAAGAGGTTTCTCGGTTCATAAACCAAGGGCAGACGACTCCGGTGTTTTCTCCTCAAGAGCTTGTTTGAAGCGTTCTGATTCAACGTGAGCCGGTATGAATCCGCTTGAATCCGCTGTGCTTGGGCGTCTAAAACGGCCCGCTCCGCGGTCATCCTAGCGTTTTCCGCCGCCAGCTCTACATTGGCTTGCGCTATCTCATCGCGTAGCTTAGCCACATCCACCTTATGTTGTTCCTGGTTGTCCGGGGTTACCTCCACCTCCATCAGAGTTGCCAGAGCCTCCAACAGATCTGTTAAAACTTGAGCCGGCGGGCGTGCTGATCTGCCAGCAACCGCTGTCGCTGCTATGCTGGAAGTCATAGTCACGGCGGCTGTCGAACCGAGAGCAGGTTGGGTGCCAGCCATGAAGATCGCCACCCTGTTCGGCGGCTCACAGGGGTCCGGAATACTTTCACCATCGGAACAGCCCCCAAGCCGTCCTCTTGTAGCTAATACATTGAGTTGGTCTCGCCTGTGGACGATTCACCATCAGAGTAGACGGCCGTCTCACCGCCAGACACAGAGCTTTCCAGTTCAGCCCCATGGATGAATCCGACAAAGGCACGCTTCACGGCGGGTTGAACCCGCGCGGGTCGTGCTCGCTGAGCCGTCTTGATGATGTCGGTGCAGATGTCCGGCTCCGGGCCTGGTTCGCCGATCTTGCCGATGAAGACGTGGATTCCGCCGAAGGGGACCCGGTACCTGTACTCAATTGAGCCGGCCTCGGGGCCCCAGCCTGCATCATCAATGTAGAGCTTGCCGCGACGACTCTTGGTCATCCGGCCCACAGCGTATCCCTTGATCCCTTCAAAGCTGTCCTTCAAGAACTCGAAACCACCGTGCCCTAGCCCCACGGTGGGCGCCAACTGTCGTGGAATTGTCACGGCAGATGTCCTAGTGGAAGGACTTAGTTGTGGAGCCATCGCGACGAGGTTAGCTTAAAGGGGTTAAAACGGGACAAAGGACACGAGGATTTTATACTGGTTCGGCCCTTTGCGGTGAAGGTAAAAGCCTAATCCAGTTTGAGGTGGTATTGCTAGGGTTTCGATTACCAGGGAGCGAATATGCTTGTCCTGGCTTTCGATTTGTTCTTTCTTGCCCTAAGCCACTGCCGGGTCATCCCCTTATATACATGGGTTGACACCCCGCGGCTTACAGAGTCCCGTCCGGCTCATACGAACGTGTCTGGCCCGGTGACTTATCTTACATGCCTTACAATACAAGTCACATATACATGGCGGTTTACACTTACGGGCCTAAAGCCGCCTTTGGGTTTTGGGCCCTTTAACAAGCCTACTACATGAACCGCCATCTTCAACATATTAATGGGCTTGGTTTATGAACCGCCATTGGGATGACCCGGCCCCTCCTGGGCGGGTCATATCCAATAGTCATATCCCCAACACAGGGGAAACCCTGCAAAAGTACATCCGGTGCTTCAACAGCGTTCGCCTCAAGATCCCCAAGGTGACGGGCGAGGCCATCATCTCCGCGTTCTCCGACGGCATCCGCGATGTCAAGATGAAGGAGGAGCTCGCCATCCACGAGGACCTATGCACGGCTCTGGAGATGTTCAACATGGCAAACAAGTGCGCACAAGCTGAGGAGGGCGCCTCTCCCTCCTCGAGCTTCCAGCTGCTGACCCAGAAGACAAGAGGGCCAAGACCAAGGATGTGAAGCGCAAGGGAGCGGCTGTGCTTGCGGCTGATCCAGAAATGAAGCACGACTGCAACCACCCGCAGTCGTCCAAGGGCAGTCGTCCAAGCTGCGCCTTCCACAATGTACACAGCCACAACACTAGTGACTGTCAGGAGCTTAGGGCCATCCGTGATGAGCGCTTCGGTCGACGCCCCGAGTGCAAAGACCGAAGCTACGGCCGAGGAGGAGGACGAAGTGGAGGACGCTGGGATGACCGAGGCCCTCGCCAGGAGTGGCGCGACCAGACTCGCGAGGGCGCCTGGAGGGACCAGCCTCGTGAGGACCGTCCTCAAGGCAAGGCTGGCCTCCCTCCATTGCCACCGCCGCCAAGGAGGAACGATGACCATCACCAGGACGAGGGGGCGGGGGCTTCCAGGAGCCGCGCACCATCGCCTGCATCTTGGGTGGCGCTCAGGCGCCAGCCTCCCAGCACATCAAGCAATTCGCTCGCGAGGTGAACGCGGCCCACCCCAGGCTTGTGGCCACGCGCCCGCTCAGGTGGTCCAAGTGCACCATTACCTTCAGGTCGTCTGACCAGCTCAAGTGCGCGGCAACTGCCGGCGCCCTCCCGATGCTCTGATCACCCATCATCAGCAACGTCCTTGTCACCAAGACCCTCATCGATGGCGGTGCGGGACTCAACGTTCTCTCCATCGACATGTTCGACCGCCTCCAAGTGCCATACGATTAGCTGCAGCCGACCAAGCCCTTCTCAGGAGTGACCGACGGCTCCACCACCCCGATAGGGCAGATCCGCCTCCCTGTCACCTTCGGCAAGCGCGATAACTACCACACCAAGCTCATCGACTTCAACGTCGCCCACATTCGCCTTCCCTACAACGCCATCCTCGGGTATCCGGCCCTGGCCAAGTTCATGGCAGTGACTCATCATGGCTACAACGTCCTCAAGATGCTAGGGAGCTGCGGCGTCATCATGGTCCCCTGCGAAGAGAAGGACGTGGTGTGCTCTCTCGAGCATGCCTACCAGGCTGCGGCGGTCGAACATCCGGACAACGAAGGCACCATCTACCCTCCTGAGGCCGTCCCCAAGAAGAAAAAGCAACTGCTCCACCAAGGGCCTCAGGAGAACGGCGTCTCCAGCGGCACCTCCTTAGGACCTGCGCCTGCAGACGAGGCGCCTCCCTCCCTCGCATAGGAAGGCGTGCCCAGCGCCCTCCTCAGGTTGGGCTTGGGGCTCTCTTCTGCAGGGCCTCAGACCTAGCCAACGTCAGGAGGGAGGCTCTCGGGCACTACATAGAGGCATGCTTCACCACACGCTTCTCTCATCAGGGCGCAAGGCACGAGGTGCCTGGTGCCCAGGAGTTCATCGCCGAGACCACCAAGGAGCTTCAAGAGGCGAGAGCCATGCGCAGCGACCGCCGCCCACCACCCGACTCAGCTCCTTGTCTTGGCGAGGACGACGAGCTGCGCGCCTGCATCGACATCCCAGTGCTCAACACGGCCGCATCTTAGGAGCGCTTCTGGCCATCGCACGTCGGTCGGTGTGAGGGTCCACCTCACAGCTATGTTCGCATGCCTTTTGGCTTGCCGAACGCGGCTGTCACCTTCCGGCGCCACCTGCGGAGCATCCTGGCGGCCCAGGAAGCCAGGCACTAGGCGGTCCTGGCGGAGATGGCGACAGTCCTTCACGAGCCTCCCGGCCTCCTAGAGCCTCCTGAGGCTCAGGATCCTGGCGGCTCGTAAGGAACAACTTCTTCAGCACGCTTCTTCAGCTACCCCAACACCTCGCCGACAACAGTTCTAGGTGACATTTTCTGGTTTATTCAGCTGGGAGCGCCCCTCGGGTTGCATCATTCCCAGGTCGCACGGGCCCGTCCCTACGACGTGTATCCTTTTGCATCCTTAGCTTACTCTGTTGGGGCGCCCCTCGGGCTGCATCATCCCCAGGCCGCATGGGTCCATCCATGTCGCATGTATCGTTCTTGCATCTATTTTAACTAGCGTTGCTTGCCCTTCCTGAGATGATTTTATACCTGCCTGATTACACTTCGCAGCATCCCGCGTTGCTGACCGACCTTCTGCTCATCCCTCGACGAGGACTCCATATGTTGGCACGGCGCTTGTGCTCGGGTCCGTCCCCGCAACGCTGATAAACCTGAGAGATTGAGCTCTAGCTCGCGGCCCGCCCCACGCGCGTCACCTCACCAGATCCTCGGTGCCTTCATCTTCTTGCCGAATGATCAGCGGCAGGACAGCAAACGCGATTATGGGCTATACTCCCTCTCGAACTAACCCGCAGGAATCTCTGGAGCCTAACTACGGGTGGCCCGTCAGCTCCTTCCTTTTCTCATGCAATTCGCTTGCGCGTTAAAAGGGGGGCCTGAGCATCGCACCTCAGGAGCTCTTACTGACTCTCCAACCCTCACCCCTGGCCTTGACCACTGCATAGCGACCAGGCATACCAGCGGCGGCTGAGCCCTGCTCGAGGGTCGGGACCCGAGGACGCAGAGCACTTAGAAGAGCATGAAAGGGGGGAGGAAGCTGGCGCGGGCCTGACCTAGTCGTACCACCGCCGCAGACGCACAAACCGGGCGCGGCACAAGGAATCGACCCAGGATCACTAAGATAAGTCACACATTCGAGTCAGCCCAGCGCTGCGACACAGGATTTTCAACTCTTGCAGCCTTGATCCGGCGATGCCGCCTTCCTTTTCTGCCTTCAAGGAGCTGCTTGCACGCTAAAGTGGACCTCTTGAGCATCGCGCCTCAGGAGCTCTCACCGGACCTCGGGCCGCTCACCTCCTGGCCTTGACCACGGCATCGCGACCTGGCATACCAGCGACGGCTGAAGCCTGCCTGGGGACTGGGACCTGTCAGTGTAGAGCACTAAGCTACCGCGAGGATGAAAAGGGGGGCAAAGCCGAAGCAAGACGCGCAACCACTAATTTCATAATGAGAATAATATAGGAGCAAAAGCACTACAAATTCTTTACACACACCCAGGAGGTTCATCTCGATTCCTCGCAGGGAACAAAAGAAGAGGGCTTCCAGGAGTCGTATCTACAGACGTCGCCGCCGATGCCATCATCAACAGCGGGCCCCTGGGGGCAGACGCCAACCCTATCCAGATCATCAACAACGGCGAACAGATGCCGTCGCAGCGCTTCGGGCACGGCGGGAGCTCGGGGGCACGTAGCTGTCGTCGCTCGTCTTTGGAGTCTCGTCAGGCTCAGGAGAGTCGCTGGACTCCCAGGAGCCGCCGCTGCTGCTGGAGGAGCTGTCGGCAGGATCAAGGGCGGGCTCAGCGCCTGTCGCTGCACCATCCTGGCGGCCCCTCCAAGGCAGCACTCCAGGCGGCGGCCCTCCTCATCGAAGACCTTGAAGGACAGCGTGGAGGCACCGTCGTATTCGAAGTGGATGGCGAGGGCCCCCCTCCGCGCGGCAAGCGCGGGCGACCTCGCCCCATCCGCGTGTCATGAAGACCTTGCCCGGGAAGATGACCTCGACCTCCGCCCCATGGCCGGAGTGCTGCACTCAGCGTGCTGCAGCCACAGCTCGAGCGGCCCTCTCGGTGGCATCTCTCCGGCGAAGAACCACGGAAGTTTGATCCATGTGCGCGGTGGCATCGCCGCCCACACCACGAACTCGCACAAGGAGCCCTCGGCGTGGGTTCGTGGGTCGACGGCTCGTGCGACCATGACTTGGCCACCACGGCCGAGACGCGAGCGGCGCGAGGTGCCGCCTCCTCCTCCGGAGCCTTGCGCTTGGGCGTACAAGGGCAGCGGATAACCAGGCGGAGGCCGCTCGTACCAAGGCCTCGCCACCTCCAGCCTCACGTCGGCGCCGTGGGAGCAGCCGAACCTCTTCTTCGACGGAAGTGGCCCCTGCTCCTCGCGGGGTTTTTTTCCTTTCTCAGCAGCGGAGAACCTCCTTATTGGTGCCATGGGAGCCGCGGCAAGACGGCGAAGCAAGGAGGAAGAGAAGGAACGCGCAGCGAGAAGAAGGAGATGAGCAACGGGGGCTCCACCCCTCTCCTCATTTATATCCAGAAGGAGGCCAACCGTTGATCCCCATGATCGCATGCAATGATGGTTTTCTTCTGCATGCAGCAGGATCTCGTCAAGTCGAACGGTTGCCGAGGCAGCGTGGGGAAGCGGAGGCGCCCACGTCCTGTCAATCGCCATGCGTCGACCAAGGCGCGGTTGGGGACCGCGGCGCTCCGCACTTGCCCTTTGGCTTCGCCTCAAAGCCAAGTCCGAGCGCGCCTTGGGTCCGGGGGCTACTGTCGGCGTCCTGGGAATGGGGGTACCTAGACTTGCCTGCCTGCGGTCCACGGCGTGGCTCCACCAATGGCCCGGCACGGCCCAGCTTCAGCAGCAACAACTCAAGACCCTCGCGAGGGGCCAAGCCTCGCGAGGCAGACGACACCAAGACCTCCCTGGGGCGGCCTCGCTAGGCTGGCTCCTGAGGAGCGGAGATATCTATGCAAGGGGCACCTCGCAAGGTTCACATGACGTGAGCCATGACGACCAAGGCCAGGCGGGTGCCAGCGGGCGTAGTGTACCAGTTTCCTCTTTGGTGCTAAAGAGGCAGGCGCAGGCGAGGAGTCCCGAGGCGTCAGGCGAAGGTTTACATATCGGTGCAATAAGACCAAGACCAGCTGGACGGCAGGACGGAGGTCATCGCGGAGCCCACGGCAGCGTCACCACCAGAGCCTTTGGCAGGGGAAGACCACTTTTGTCAAGACAGCTTGTACTAGTTGTCTCCCTTCAAAATTGGCCGTTGTGGGATCCCTTCCCGCCTACATTTGTGAAGAGGACAAGGGCCTCTATAAATAGGACTAGCCACCACCATAGGAGGCAACTCCTCTTGGACTGGATCCATTCCACCAAGACCACCTCGCCAGCTCATAGAGCTCAAGAACACCTCTCCTCCTGAGGCTGTTCACCCATTGTATTAGTTCATCCTTAGCCCTCGAGGCAATCCACCACCACCACACTGGAGTAGAGTATTACACCACACGGTGGCCCGAACCAGTATAAACCTCTGTGTCTCATGTTCTTCGGGTTCGTCGAGCTAGGCCGTGGAATCGTCGGGTAGGCCGGCTGGGGAGAGACAGTCCTTCGTGCGCACCCCAGAGTTCGAACCTCTCACGGGTCTGCGGAGCCCCGAATCCGACAAAGAGAGCATTTCTTCAAAAATACTAAAGCATACCGTGCTCAAAATGATATAAGTGAAGCACTAGGGCAAGTCCATAGCTCATAAAAGATTTAAGTGAAGCAAAGAGAGCAATTCTTACAAGTCATGACATAATTTTGGCTCTCTCAAATAGGTGTGTCCAGCAACGAATCAAGACTTAAAACACACAAAAAAATAAGCAAAGACTCATATCATACAAGACGCTCCAAGCAAAACTCATAGTATGTGACGAATAAAAATATAGATTCGAGTAAAATACCGATGGTCGTTAGAAGAAAGAGGGGATGCCACTCGGGGGCATCCCCAAGCTTAGTTGTTTACTCTCTTTTGGATAATAGCTTGGGATGCCGGGGCATCCCCAAGCTTAGGCTCTTCTTACTCCTTATTCCTTCATCCATCGTCAGATAACCCAAAACTTGAAAACTTCAATCACACAAAACTCAACAAAACCTTCATGACATCCGTTAGTACAAGAAAGCAAATCACTACTATAAGTATTGTATCAAACCAATTCATATTTTATTTGTGCATTATATTTACTGTATTCCAACTTTTCTATGGCAAAAACTCATCAAAGAATACCATAGATCCATCAAAACAAGCACACAACGCAAAGAAAACAGAATCTGTCAAAACAGAACAGTTTGTAGCAATCTGACTATTTCGAATACTTCTGTAACTCCAAAAATTCTGAAAAATTAGTAGAACCTGAGCAATTTGTATTTCAATCTTCTGCAAAAAGAATTGGTATTTTAGCACGCTCTGGTGATTTTTAACAATTGTTTTCGTGAGCGCAAAAGTTTCTGTTTTTCAGCAAGATCAAACAACTATCACCCAAGAAGATCCTAAAGGCTTTACTTGGCACAAACACTAATTAAAACATAAAAAACACAATCATAACAGTATCATAATTGTGCAAACACTCAAGAACAGAAAGCAAAAAGCAAAAATAAATTTTATTCATTGGGTTGCCTCCCAACAAGCTCTTTCTTTATAGCCATTAAGATAGGCTTGAGATTTTATTGATGCTCACATGAAAGATAATAATTGAAAGACAAATCGAGCATCATAAAAATCTGACAAACATATTTAAGTCTAACATATTTCCTATGCATAGGAATTTTATAAGCAGACAAATTATTAAGACAAGAAATATCTAGCATATGCAAAGGAGAGGAATAAAACATTAACAATCTCAACATAACGAGAGGTAACTTAGTAACATGAAAATTTCTACAACCATTTTTTCCTCTCTCATAATAATTCCATGTAGGATCATTATTAAATTCAACAATATAACCATCACATAAAATATTCTCTTTATGATCCACATGCATGCAAAGTTGACACTCTTACAAAATAGTGGGATTATTTTCACCTGAAGTTGACACTCTTCTGAACCCACTTTCAATACTATTGCAAACATATGCATCATGAGGTTTAAATAAATTTTCAAGATCATAAGAATCATTACACCCCAATCATGATCATTGCAACAAGTAGTGGACATAGCAAAATTAGCATCCCCAAGCTTGGGGTTTTGCATATTATTAGCACAATTGACATTAATAGAATTTATAGTAAAATCATTGCAATCGTGCTTTTCATTCAAGGAGCTATCATGAATCACTTCATAAATTTCTTCTTTTAGCACTTCATCACAATTTTCAGATTCACGAATCTCAAGCAAAACTTCATAGAGATAATCAAGTGCACTCAAATCACTAGCAACTGGTTCAACATAATTAGATCTGTTAAAAAGATTTAGCTAGTGGATGAGGATCCATATCAATAGATTTTTAGCAAGCGAAGATGCAAGCAAATAGAAGACACATGGTCACACAAGCAAACAAGAGATCTCGCAAGAAAAAGGCGAACGAAAAAGAGGGCGAATAAAACGGCATTTTTTTGTGAAATGGGGGAGAGGAAAATGAGAGGCAAATGGCAAATAATGTAAATTGCGAGGAGATGAGATTTGTGATTAGGAACCTGGTATATGTTGAAGATCCTCCCCGGCAACGGCGCCAGAAATTTCTTTTGATGCGGCTCGAAGCTACGTCGGTATTTCCCCAAAGAGGAAGGGACGATGCAGTACAGCAGCGGTAGGTATTTCCCTTAGATATGAAACCAAGGTTATCGAACCAGTAGGAAAACCAAGCAACACAACGTAAACAACCCCTGCACACAGATAAAAAATCCTCGCAACCCGACGTGTTAAAGGGGTTGTCAATCCCTTTCGGGTAACGGCGCCTCAAGATAGGCAAACGAACATGCGATAAAATTGTAGTAGATTGATAGATCGAACGCCAAATAAAATAAATAAGAATAAAAGCAACAAGGTATTTTTGTATTTTTAGTTTAATATATCTAAAAATAAATGCAAAGAAAAAGTAGATCGCGAAGGCAAATAATATGAGAAAGAGACCCAGGGGCCGTAGGTTTCACAAGTGGCTTCTCTCGAGAAAAATAGCAAACGGTGGGTGAACAAATTACTGTTGGGCAATTGATATAACTTCAAATAATCATGATAATGTCCAAGCAATGATCATTATATAGGCATCACGTCCAAGATTGGTAGACCGACTCCTGCCTGCATCTACTACTATTACTCCACACATCGACCGCTATCCAACATGCATCTAGTGTATTAAGTTCATGGATAAACGGAGTAATGCAATAAGAATGATGACATGATGTAGACAAGATCTACCTATGTAGAGATAGCCCCCATCATTTTATCCTTAGTAGCAACGATACATACGTGTCGGTTCCCCTTTTGTCACTAGGATCAAGCACTGTAAGATCGAACCCACTACAAAGCACCTCTTCCCATTGCAAGATAAATAGATCAAGTTGGCCAAACAAAACCCAAATATCGGAGAAGAAATACGAGGCTATAAGCAATCATGCATAAAAGAGATCAAAGAAACTCAAATACTTTCATGGATATAAAAAGATAGATCTGATCATAAACTCAAAGTTCATCCGATCCCAACAAACACACGGCAAAAAGAGTTACATCATGTGGATCTCCAAGAGACCATTGTATCGAGAATTCAGCGAGAGAGAGGAAGCCATCTAGCTACTAACTACATACCCGAAGGTCTACAAAGAACTACTCAAGCATCATCGGAGAGGCATCAATGGAGGTGGTGAACCCCATCCGTGATGGTGTCTAGATTGGATCTGGTGGTTCTGGACTCTGCGGTGGCTGGAATTGATTTTCTTTGACTCCCCTAGGGTTTTTGGAATATTGGAGTATTTATAGAGCAAAGAGGCGGTCCGGGGGACACCCGAGGTGGGCACAACCCACCAGGGCACGCCTGGGCCTCCTGGCGCGCCCTGGTGGGTTGTGCTCTCCTCGGAGCACCCCCCCCCCGAGGCGCAGCCTTGGCCCATTAGGTGTCTTCTGGTCCATAAAAAATCTCCGTGAAGTTTCGTTGCATTTGGACTCCGTTTGGTATTGATTTCCTGCGATGTAAAAAACATGCAGAAAATAGCAACTGGCACTTGGCACTATGTCAATAGGTTAGTACCAAAAAATGATATAAAATGACTATAAAATGATTATAAAATATCCAAGATTGATAATATAACAGCATGGAACAATAAAAAATTATAGATACGTTGGAGACGTATCAGTAGGACAGGAGTGATGAGAATATATTTGTGGAATTGTTTCATTACTATTCGGAATAGTTACGAGAGGGTACAGAAGCGTTTTGGGTCACCTGAAGGGTTTCGGTGAATATGGGGTAATACCGGGTATTACTGATAAATATATATAGGTGGAGAATGTTTCCAGGGATGTTAAATTATATATGTAACGGTTTGAAAATATTTAGAACTATTTTATGTTTAATTTAATATCAACAGGCCTAAAAATACCGCCCAAGTGCGAAAGTGCCTCCTTCCTTAGCAAATTGGTGAAGGGGGGTGTTAGACTCCTCCTTCCCTAGGCCGGCACACCAAGCGGGACTCCTTCCCCCTTGGTGGAAGCCCTCCCTCTCCCTCCAACCTATATATACTAGGGGATTTTGCTCTTTTGGACACAGAAGTTTTGGAGTCTCCTCTAGTTCTTCTAGTTCTAGTTCTAGTTCTAGTTGGTCCTAATTGACTAATTAGATCTAGGATAATCATCTTGTCCTCGCAATTAGAAGCCATGTGGGTTCTAATCTCCTCACTCTAATTCTCCGTCATCGATTAGCTCTGGACGGCGAAGCGCTGCCGGATTGTGAAGGTTGCACGCTTGCAACCAAGTAGAGAGACCGTGCTTTTGGTCTTCACTTCGAGGGACTGTTTGTGGGCGGTATGAATGTATTAGATTTATACTTAAAATGTGAATAGAAAAACAATGAAAACCGGAGTGAAAACAAAAGAAAACCACTGAATAACAATAAAAACAAAACCAAGGAAAATGAAGGAAAAATAAAGAAAATAAAAAAAGCTAGTGAAAAATGAGAAGGAAACAAAGAAAACCAAATCGAAAATAAAGAAAAGAAAACAAATAGTAAAAATAGAGAAAGAAAAACGAAGAAAAGCCAGTGAATAAAAAAGAAAAAGAAAAAAGAGCCGAAAAACTTGTGAAAGTCCCGGCTCTTTTTCTTCAACTAGATCGCGACATACTAACTCGACGTGAACCGGACGATGACGCAGTGGCTAGCGGCATTGCGCTGCAACTGAACGATTGCGCTCGCTGTAAGCGAGATATAGCCTTTGCGAAAAAGGACTATTCTCTGGGTCGGCCGATTGAAGTTGCCCTGGACCCCGTGGCTCTTTCCAAACACAAGTTTCAGCCCTGAACCGGACCTCTTCTCAAAAAAAAAAAGAGAGCCCTGGACCGGACCCAAGGGAAGGGAGCAATCTAGCGAACCGTGGCAGACTCCTCCCCGCAAACCCACAGATCCCGACGAGACCACGCCACAGCGCGGCGAAGCCCTAGCCTCCGGCCAGCGCCGCCGCAGCGATGGTGTACTTCGACTCATGGGACGAGTTCGTCGACCGGTCCGTGCAGCTCTTCCGCGCCGATCCCATCACCGTACGCCGGGACCCCACCCCTCCCTCCCCGATCCCCCCCTCGTCCACCCTTCCCCGGTTCCCCCTGCCCGCATCTCGATCTAACCCGTTATCCGTTGCCCATGTGTCCAGACTCGCTACTGTATGAAGTACCGGCACTGCGACGGGAAGCTCGTGCTCAAGGTCACCGACGACCGCGAGGTACGGCGCCCAGGCTTCTTGTTTTGCCCAGATTTGGGTCTTGCTTCCAAATTCATGACCAGGAAGTGTGTATTTTAGGTCCCGATCACGCGTATCACTGCGAGATGCGCGTTACAACTAGGAATTGAGCCGATCGAGCGTTCTTGTATTTCATGCGTCGCGTGGGATGGTTCACTGTTGCCTATTGATTTGTGTGACGTAGCATATCTTGGTATACTATCAGTGGCTCGATAAAATACTACGGTAGTTAGATATTTCAGCATTAACAGAAAGCAAAACTGATCTCTGTTTTGAGCAGTTCTGATTTTACATCAATCGTGTACATTTATATTTCATCTGAAGTTTACTTTCAAGTCAAGAAAGATAGTGAGATGCTAATTACAACTAAATGTCTGCTTGATATCATAAATGCAGGAGATTTTGCGATAAATGCCTAGCAGCGGTTAGCATTAGTTCACAGTAGTTAGTATAGTTACACTAGTGTGGATGGACATGTGTGCCCTAATTGAAGCAAATCGTTGCTGTGCATGAAGAAAGTACTCTTGTACCCACTAGTAAGTTTGTTTGTTCCTGGAAGAATGCGAGCAAAGCCAGGAAAATAGATAGTGCAGACTGCGGAGTACATGTTTAGTTATATGGATTTGAGCAAGTGGCCTTGTGTTGACTTCATCTGAAAACCACTTAATTTTGTACTCCCTCTGTAAACTAATACTACCTCCGTCCGTAAATGCTTGTCGCCCAAACGAATGTACCTAGCACTATTTCAATGCTAGATACATCCGTTTGAGCGACAAGTGTTTCCAGACGGAGGGAGTATAAGATCTTTTAGATCACTACTTTATAGAGGGAGTACTTAGTTTTGTATATATATCATCATATATGGATTTGGTATTTGATTAGCTCAACACTGAAGGACTATTTGTTAAGCTCAAACTTAAATGTTGTTTACACTGTTGGGGAACTCGTAGGGGGTGCAGCTCAAACATACACTGGTAAAATACTGCAGCTTCTGGACATGCATGTCCCAGAACTGAGTCATAAGTTATATCTTAGCATACTTAAGATATTCTGATATTATTGTTAGTACTAGATTTTCACATTGGCTTGATAAAGCTTCTATATGCATTATGCAACTACACTGTCTGCACTAAATACTGCTAGTGTTATCTACTAGTTGCTTCAGTACTCTCCTAATCGACATATTTGCTTTGGAATATGATGTAATCATATAGTTGTGCATCTGATTGCACCCAATGGTTCTGAAAATCATAAACATTTGTGTAGTATTTTTTCATGGTTCGACATTGCGTTGCTGCAACTGATTGAATTGATGCATAATTTTCAGTGAAGAATCACTTCCAGATGACATATTTGAATTTCCATAATTGTGTAGGCACGTAAGTCAGCTTGCAGCTGTGCCTTTTAGTTGACAACGATAGCACATTCAGCATAGAGGGCCTATTGTGCTAGGAAATGCCGTAGATAATATTGGAAGTCACTTTCTGTGCAGAACTTCGAAAATGTGCCGTGAGGAAAGTTTTAGTTCAGTTTACTTCCTAAGCATCGATCAAACTATCTATTCATTCTTGTTTGAGGAACTGTAGCTGAATGTTTTTTCTTGTTGTCATGGATCGAATTAATTGACTTTTCTTGTAATCCTGTAAGCCATGTGGTGAATAATCATCATAATATTACATTATATTCAGAAAATCTAGATATATTTCTCCTTAAGTTCCATGATTTGCTCTGTTAAATGCAGTGCTTCTTTAACGGTCATCATGTCAATTCTATTATATGCACGCGTCTTCCTTGAAAAAACAAAATGTCAATTTTTTTCTTATCCCTTGTATGTGATTTTAATGACAGGTCGATGTGAAATATGACATCCAAAATCTGGTTTAAATATAAGCATATCCGTTTTCTAATCCAGATTCCTAATCATTTGCTGATTGTGGTGGATTAGTTGTTAACTTTGCACTTGCCTGTTACTTTTTCCTGATTTTAAAGCCATTGCTGTAAAAATGTGACAAAAAATTACTGTCAAAGTTATACTTGACTAGTGTTACACAGCAACATTATGTTGTTTGTGTCAAGACAATAGAGCCGTGCAGTTGAATGAATCGGCTAGGATTTTGCATGTCACCGTGATCAATCTTGTGCCCTCACCGTAATTCTGACTGTCAAATGAAATATGAAACAGTGGTTATACATTTAATAAATGAACGTAAAGTCTGAAATATAATGTTTGTAATATAGTGTTACTCTTGTTTATTTGTTCTTTTATTAAGATTAGCACATTATCACCTATATTTGACCCAACCTGTAATTAGATAGCCACTTAATAGAATTATGAACCAATTTAATTTTATGCTATACAAAGAAAATGTTAGAAAACTCAACTATTACCAATCTATTGGCTCGGTTGACATTGTGGTGTTATAAGCTTGGAGCCAAATATGAGTGGCACATGACCAGCCTATAACTAAAACCAGTATGGAAACTTTGTAATAAACTAGCAACAATAGCAATTGTCAAATGTATCGCCTCCATTGCCCTCTTGACGCCATGGATGATTTGGAAGCAGCGCAAAGAGTGCATCTTCAATGGCGTCCAGCCTCTGGTTCATGTCCTGGTCTCCAAGATCAAGGACGAAGCCGGGCAGTGGGCACGCGCTGGTGCTGGTGCCCCTGGCCTTCGCGTCATCCTGCCGCCCACCTGGGATGTACACTAGTTTTCCCGTTTTTCATTTGAACTTGGCCTCCTAGGAGGATCGTAACCAAACTATATCTTTTCAATGCAATGAAAAGCAAAGGTCCTTTGCATTTTCTCGAAAAAAACGTGTACTTTTGGCCTATCTTAGACTTAACCTTATTCTTTTGAGAAAGTCAAACAATATGCTTCCGTTTGTCTGTTCTCTTGATGTGCACTTGTTAAAGTTCTAAAGCAAAAGCTCCCAGTTCTATCTTTAAATTTTATTGCTTGGCAAGTGTCGGCATGGGCGGCTTTGTTTCCACTGGTTTATTCTTTTCTGTTATTTGTGATGGGATCAGCAATGTTGTGCTATGGTGCTAAATCACAGCATCATAATTTCACGGGTCTCTTGGCTACATCATGGATGCCTGAATAGAGGTGTTGCTTCCTACTTGTTTATTATAGTTATAAGAGCGACTGTGTGTACTTTGTCTTGGTTAAACTGATAAAAATACGGAAAAAATCCAGTGCCTACTGCCTAGTATATTACAATATTACGTCTCCTGTCGATAAAAGTGGCGAATTGTATTGCGAGCTGTCTTTGATAAGCGTCTGACTGTTCTAATATTAATACAGGAACTGCGTATAGTTTTAGACTTTGATTGAAGTAAAGCAATCCTGCTCTGCTGTGTGCTGTCCTTGACCAACGTCTGACTGTTCTAATATTAATGCGGGAACCACGTATAGTTTAAACTTTGATTGAAGTAAGTAAAGCAATCCTGCTCTGCTGACTGACATGTTTACTTTGCAGTGCTTGAAGTTTAAGACGGATCAAGCTCAGGACGCAAAGAAGATGGAGAAGCTCAACAACATCTTTTTCGCTCTCATGACTCGTGGGCCTGATGGTATCTTCCAACGTTTCTCCTTGGCTATGTCTGTTGCGTCAAGCCTCGAATGTTTTTCACTAATTTGGATCCCTGACCTTTCCATGGTGCAGCTGATATAAGCGAGGTTTCAGGGAAGGAACAGGCGGAGCAGCAGCAATCGAAGAAGGGACGGGGCAGGAGGCAGTAGTATCATGTTCTGGATTTCTTTCAGAAAGATCACAACTGGGAGTGGTGGGTGGATATTTTGATGGACTCCTGTTAGTCATGTTACAACTGTGAGTGGTGGGTGGTCTAAGAGTGGCAAATAGTTTTCAGACAATGTGCGCCATCTTCGGATCCTTTTCCTGGCACAGAACCGCGAAGTACAACTACCCACACAATCATGGTTGATGAGACAACTCAAATCTTTGACCGTCTGCGTGTTTTGTTGATGAATCATGGTTGGTTGATGAGACAATCAAATCATTGCCCGCCTGCGTGCTTTGGTGATGATTTTTCATTTAGGAATATGGCAAAATGTTTTCTTGAATCCATCCATACTTATGCGTTGCGCACTGGTGTGGGAGCACAAGGTACAATGCTGCGGATCTCGCAGCGACGGTGGGGTTGATGATGATGCAGTGATAGCAGGCCAGGCCGGTTGATGTTGCCGTCTCTGGCAGGTAAAACTGTTTGTTCGGCGCAGGGAGGGTCTGGACTCTGGACCATATTCATGTGCTTCACTAATGGCTGGCTGGTTGGTTTGTTCCTTGTTTCTTGGATTCATTCATCGCATCAGGGGCACGAGAACGTGCCCGTCGTGCGTTACGCGGATTCCGCCTTGAATCTTATCTTGTTATTTTGTTGCCATGTTCTGTCTGAGCCACCACCACGTTAAGCTGATTCCCATGGTCTGTTCGTGCCTATTTGGAGCAGGTAGTGCTCTAGAAGCCAGGTTTGGTAGATCCATGGATGCATAGGATTCTAGTGATAATAAACATTGAAATCGGCACAAATTTTACAGTGCTGAAAAGGCATTTGGCGCACAGGCTTTTCTTTTATGGCCTCCGTGTATGTTCTCGCCTGACACCGCCGGTCAAACTATTGTTGCTCTGAAGGCCCGAAGGCTTTTTCAGCAGATGGAAGCTTTCTAGGAGGAGCTCTGCATCGCTGCAGTGCTCTTCTTTTCTTCCCGCCCAGTAGAGCCCTTGACAACAAAGGTTAAAGAGAGTGTACTAACTAATTATGGGCATTCGATTGTCCGCTGGATCAACATTGGATAAAGAAAGTGGCTTTGTTACTTCGGTTAAATTTACACCAACACGTACAAAAAGGTTAGCCTCGGGGCTCAGTTTTTCCGTCTCCATGCTCAGTGAACGCCATGTTCCCCGGCAAACGAAAGATTCGAAAACGCAGCTGATAGAGCCAAAACGTTTACTCTCGTGTCAAAAAAGGGCACCGATTGATCGATTCTCCCGTAGCCTTTTTACCTCCCCGTGCCCCCTCCGTCCCGTGCGTCTCCGCCCCATGCAGTCACTTTTCCGAGCGAAATCATGGCCGGACGGAGAGGCTTTATCAGGCTTTTTCACCTCTGGTTTTTACCCCTTGCGGGCTTGCGGCCTGGGTGAAAAGGGCGGGAAGGGAAGGATACACGCCGATGCATGCCGCCTCGGTCGGCCGCGATGGCGCATGCTAGAATCCGCCGGACCAGAACGTGCCCGTCGCCATCATCATCAGCCGTCCCCGTCCGGCGGGTTCTACGGCCGGCCGTATGCGGCGTCTTCAATTACGATAGAAATGATCGTTCGTTTCTTAGGCCAACTCCACCGCGCGACCCCAAACGGACGTCTGTTTTGTCCGGATTCTATCCGTTTGGGTAGGGATTTGGGGCGTAAAAGCGATGCAAACCTGGGTCGGGATGGGTTGAAAGCGGACACAAAACGAAAAAAAGTCCATTTGCTCCCGCGCGCTGGGCCGCCCGGTTTGTCCCTTTTATCCCAAACGGACGGGACAGAACAGGATAGGGTCGCGCGAAGGTGATGGCCTTACCGCCCCGTACGCCCATCTCTCTCTCTACTAGGCCGGTGGTCTGCCGCTTCCCGCTGTCCTCGCCTCGCCTCCAGGCTTTAACGGCTCGCCTATCAATAACGGCCACAGTTACTGCCGCCTGCATCAAGTGGCTCCGGTGGCTCCATCCATACGTGACGAGCAATCGAGCATAGAGTATGTGGGTGGTATGGGCCGCCATCTCCTCTGCTCCGTTTCACAATGTTGGTCGTTGGAAACAGAGATTTTGCAGGACAAGTTTTTATTTCTCGTAAAAGTTCAGAAAACAACGCCGTAGTATAGTTGTTTGGATAACCCACCCATGTGTATCTACACTGCTGACAGAGTCCAAATCAAACAAGCAGTGGTACACGGTAGTAGCAGCCGCAGCCCATATTTAGAAACAAGTACTGCACGTCTCCCGCCATTTAACGCGGGGCATGGACGAACGCCGTCCCACTAACGCATCTGGTTTCATGGTTACGGCACGGCAAGCGTATCTCCCAGTACTGCACGCTACTGCTACAGCAGCAGCAGTTACCGACCTACCGGCGCACGAGTACATGGCAACCACCGCACCGCACGGGCAAGCAACCACGGTCCACGGGCCGGATGACGGACGAGCGATGCTGCTGATCAGCTCAGCGCCGCATGGTAGGCAGTGGTTAAGCATCGATCGGTCGACGCCGCCCACGACGGCGTCCGCTAATGTCGCTACGGCCATGCGCAGGTACGTGCTCCTGTATGGACCGATATCGTCCTCAAGTAACATGCCTACCCGCGCCGCCTATCACTTTCGATCACCTCCGCCGCTGGCACGTGAGCTCGCCGGCGCCGGGGGCCCTCCCCTCCCCTCCCCTCGTCCCGTCACATCCTGTTGATGCTGCCCCAGGCTCGGCTCCGGGCCAGTGCTGCTTTCGGCTCTGCCCCGTGCTACGCCCCGTCCATGCACCGGCCGGTGGAGTTTGGTTACTTGCTTCGCGGCACCGATGGCCTTCTATGATGAGTACGACTGCACCAAGAGAAACATTTTTTATTCATAAATATCGAAGACGAACACTCATTTTTTATCACAATTAAATGCCAGTCGACTGACATTCGCATTTTGGGTTAGTCGGTTTTGAGAAGGAATGAGAGAAGCGACGAAGATGAAGAAGGAGTCCGTCGGTGTTGGGGAAGAACACCCCCACCATCTATCTTAGGGTGGCAGGTGGGTGCACGTTCGCTGGAGAAGCACCTCACTATCTATTTTAGGGTGACGGGTGGGACGCTGTGGGTGGTCGTTGGATTTAGAGGGATGGCTCCGGACGGCGGCAAGACCGGTGGTGGGGGGGTTTAGGGGAGGGCGGTGCGGCAAGACGGTCGCGGGAGCACCGTCGGCCGCGGCAGCGGCAACGGATGGCCCGGCCGATGGTAGTAGACGGCGGGATCTGTTTTCAGGAGGAAGCCGATTGGAGGAAGAAGACGCGAGCATCAAAGTTCGTTTGTCATCCAACGGCTCAAATTGATTTCCCAAAATCGACTGACCCAATTCAAATTTCAGGCGACTTATCTGTAGCCACGCTCCATTTTTATTGGTGCCACAACTTTTTAAATATGTGTTTGATCCAATACCACAATTCTTGCTCAACCAGGATTTTTGACACGAAAATGGGGAAGTAGACAATAATCACAAAAAAAAGTGCAACCAGCAAAACATATGTTATCTAAATATACATTGTTCCAAGAGCAGCGATTTTTCCTACAGTGTAATTAACCAGCACCACCAACTAATGATGGACCAAATAAATGTTTTCTTCCTGGTCCTGTCCTTGCCTCGTTCCATTTATATGTTAGACAAAAAATATACTCCCTCCGTCCCATAATATAAGACAAAGGGAGTAGTTTATTGTTAGAACCCATCACTTTTGTGCTCGAAAACTTAACATCGGTAGGCTACAATGTATTTAATCAGATCACATGAGCATTCAAATCACCTCTGCAATAGAGATTACATTCACGATGACGACATTGGTGGGGCGACGACGTGGTAGGGTTCGAGCTTGACATAGTGATGGAGGGACAACTTCTTTTGAATGACTCGAAGTCGGGTTCAGATCGCAGAACTTAAATTGGTAAGTGGGATTCACTAGTATGCTAAATTAAAAAAAAATGGAATTGGAAATCAATTCCAATTCAGTGTGTGGCTTGCAATAGAATTTCACAAGAACGATAGTTGTAACGTGAATTCTGAAATCTGTTTGGTTCATCATTTCAGAGCATTCGAGTTAGCACTTGTGTATTTGTGTATGTATTGTTACATATGTACAAGAAAAGTAGGTAAAGTATTACAAACATGTGCAAAATAGTATGTCATAAGAATATTGTTATATGTAATGCGTGGTTTATATTAAAGTAATTGACCATATATGTTATAACACTATATAATTTCTACTATGTAATTTATAATTATGGATTGTATTATTATTTACTACATTATCTTACATATTTACATGTATGTACTTTTGTATATACAAATAATAATTTACTGGATATATGTAAATTTATTTGTGTATGTAATATTATCCACATGATCTTGTAATTATACTAGTTATATTATTTTATCATTATAACAAAAAAATATTCATGTATGCATAATAATCATGTTTAGTATTCTTTCTGCGCATGTTTTAAAGATAATGATATTTCTTAATATTGACTATATATTAGTAATTATATTACCAATAATGTAAAAATGTTTATTTATTACAATATAAATTTAAAATATAATGTAACACAATATTTTTTTTATGCGTATACATACATGTGTATGAGGTGGCATGGTCATTTCCACATAATTCAGACCTCTAATCATTTTATTGAGGTGGACATATTCTAGTTGCCCACTAATCCATTTGGAACTGGGGTAAAATTCCAATTCCGATTTATTTGTCCAACCTAACAGGCACAACCAATGCTTACCGTGTTTATATCCAATTCATAAAATTATCTGATCAGATTTGTGGTCAAACGACAACGATCGCTAATTGAAAGTTGAAGCTTAGAAGGAAAAGGAACATGTCGACCTAACCCATTTAGTGATCATAGGCTTATAGCTTTATGTATACGTAAATAAGATTTTTCTTTCCCCGTAGGCACTTAGGGCTATAGTAAGTGCATGACCCCCTAGTGGCCCAACATCTAATTACTTAACTAATACTAATACGTACATAGCAAACTTGTACTAGCCAGTCTAACCTCATGAAATTTACCTGGGCGATCAAGAGGATCTCACCCCACTGTCTTCCCCGAGCACGCGCATTATTGTATAACGACATTTCATTGGAAATTCTGTAACACTCGCAATGACTATGGATCCTCTATTTTTTGTTCCGACTAATATGTCTTGCAAATATCGGTTATGACAATGTTGGCCATGAAATTATTTTTGTCTACTTGCGTTGCTAAGTCTAATGATGATTTATTGTGCATCTTTGTGTTTTTTGAAATGTGGAATTAGGCAGTTGCGTAAGTAAAAATTGCACCGGCACTTCATCTTTGATAGGTTTAGAATTTGCTTTATTGTTTCTTTGCGTCCAAAATGTTGCAAGGTTGTGAACCAATGATTGCACGTGAATACAGGTATTATTAGGGACAGCCGTCGAGATTCCAAGAAAAGTTATATCGATCGGTCCCAAGACAGCCATTTCCGAGGGTTTGGTACACCACTTTTGTGCTCCCAAATTGCAATAGCCCTTCGTTGGCACCGGAAGCAGCTACAGCAACCTTCGCGAGGACGGACCGCTGGACCAGTTCCACGCAAGCGGCCCTCGTCCTCGCCCCCGGGCGCCGCAGCGCTGCCACGCGCACGTGTCGCGCGGCGACTGGCTCCGCCCCCAGCATCCCATTCCCTCTCTGGCTCAGCCTCACATGCCATTTACTTGGCCACCCCGGCCGGTGCCCTCCCCTATTAAATCCTCGGCCTCGCCACTCCACTGCAGCAGCAGCAGCCCAGCGCCCGAACCGCCGCACACACGCAGCGCCAACCAACTAAACCGCCACCCATCAACACCGGGGAAGCAATGACGTCGCCGGCGAAGGCAATGGTGGCGGCCGCGGCAATGCTGCTGCTCCTGTCGACGGCGGCCGTGGCCCAGCACAACTACGGCGACGCGCTCCACAAGAGCATCCTCTTCTTCGAGGGCCAGCGGTCCGGCCGCCTCCCGCCCGACCAGCGCGTCCGCTGGCGCCGCGACTCCGCGCTCAACGACGGCGCCACCGCTGGGGTGAGACCAATGACCTCGCCATTTCCTCCTCCTTTGCCCTGCTATGCATTGGTCGTTTGTTGAGCAGGAACGTGGTGTTGTGCATGCGCAGGTGGACCTGACGGGCGGGTACTACGACGCGGGCGACAACGTCAAGTTCGGGTTCCCGATGGCGTTCACGACGACGCTCATGTCGTGGGGGCTCATCGACTTCGGCAAGAACTTCGGGTCGCACGGCGGGGAGGCCCGGGCGGCGGTGCGGTGGGCGACGGACTACCTGATGAAGGCGACGGCGACGCCCAACACGGTGTACGTGCAGGTGGGGGACGCCTTCCACGACCACTCGTGCTGGGAGCGGCCCGAGGACATGGACACCCCGCGCACCGTCTACAAGGTGGACCCCCAGCACCCGGGCTCCGACGTCGCCGCCGAGACCGCCGCCGCCCTCGCCGCCGGCTCCATCGTCTTCCGCGAGGCCGACCCGGCCTACTCCAAGCGCCTGCTCGACCGCGCCATCTCCGTAAGATAGCCACTCCACCCCCACTTTCCGTTCGCTCGTAAAATAAAGTGCATTAAAGCCGGTGGTCCATTATGACCCTGCCACGTCGCTGCAGCCGTAATATCTACCGTCACCCACCTTCACAGAAATAGTGAACCTCTTTTGCTAAGTGGATGTTTCTCTTGAGCTCTTTTGCTAAGTTTTTAAAAGTTGGCCACAGTAGATGTAGCACGCGTTTTTTCCATTAGTAGTAGCAGCAGCAGCAGCCCAAGAAGCAGATGGATTGAGTTGCTTTGGTTCGTGAAGGTGTTTGAGTTCGCGGACAAGTACCGTGGGGCGTACAGCAGCAGCCTGTACTCGGCGGTGTGCCCCTGCTACTGCGACTACGACGGGTACCAGGACGAGCTGCTGTGGGGGGCGGCGTGGCTGCACAAGGCGTCGCGCCAGCGCGTGTACCGCGACTACATCAAGAAGAACGAGGTGGCGCTCGGCGCCAGCGACTCCATCAACGAGTTCGGCTGGGACAACAAGCACGCCGGCATCAACATCCTCATCTCCAAGGTATCCTCATTTCTTCCACTCTACTGCTACCACTGTAGTACTTGGAGATTACATGCATGCTCCTGTTGACTAGAGTAAGGCAGCACTCCACTACCACCACCACTGTACTTGGTGTAACACAGACTACACAGTAGGAGTACTTGACTGCATTGCTATACTGGCCTATGGTATAGAGTGTGAAGTAGACATGTACTCTAGGGCAGTGCGTCCACGCAGGGATGCCTGACCCTGTTTTGGCCGCTTCTCGTGTGTCATTGCGTGATTCTTCTGTGCCCTGCTCGGTTTGCGTACACACCAGAGCGAGCAGCAACGACGACGCTAGTCTCTACTGTAGTTGCCCAGCGGCGCGCACATGCGCCCGGCTTCCCGCCCTTTTTAGTTTTTTTTAGTGAGTACGTACTTTAAACCAGAGGAGCTCTCTGTGCTAGGAGAGCAGGGCACTCTGCTCCGCAGTAAAGCAAAGCAAGGTCATGCATGGGCTGGAAGGCCGGCCATGAGCGGAACCTTTGCACGCGGGCTCTGCTCTTTTGCTCGGTCAGACAGACATGTGGGGCTGGGCCTACCAGGCTGGGCCCAAAAGCAAAATTTTAAAGCTAAAGAAAAGGTCGGCTCGATATCATGTTAGTACTAGTGTAGTAGAGGCAGCAAGCGTCGCGTTTCACGTCTCCATCATCTTCACCAGGATATTCCTTTGAACGTGCACACCATGTTGGGTGCATTCTCCTGTCTGGATTAACTGTCGGAGGAACAGTCGTCCCAAGGCCAGGATAACAAAACCCAGCAAATCATGTGATGTGCATTACTCTGGGTGATTAGGCAATGAATGAGATCGGACATATGTTACGATTGAGCATATGCCTTTGTTCTCTCCGTTGGAGTTTATGATGCATCTATGCTTGTTTGTTGGGCGGATCAGCATGTGAGCTGACACGATTCTGGCCCGACTAATCAGGCATTCTGCACTTTCTCGCTGCCTTGTCTGTCATGTCATGTGGCACTCCACATGGCCGTGTGATAGGGGATGGCTACTCATACCGTGGCAGAGTGTGCTCATCACATATTCACATGCCTGGCTGTATAGATTGGCGCAGCATGTGTGCATTATTGGGCCCGTGCCTCATTGGAACGTATCCTAGATTCGCACCGCACGGTTCCGGACCTTGGTTGGGGCCAGATTCTATCTGGATAGGTTAATCAAAGCCTATACTATTTTTTTATCTGCACTGCCAGTGATGATAAGCTGGTTAGTGGATGAAAGCAGGCAGGCGAGCATGTTTGTCTCAGTCGTCAGTACTAACACTGGCCCGGTCCGGGCTGGTCTACCCATGGGGTCATGTGCCCTGCTGTAAAACAGGCGAACAGCGGGGGTCGGGCAGTGCGCTGTGGGCGACTTTTCAGTGGTGTGCTCACGGGTCTCGATCGTAGCGGGATATGCCAAAACCACTGTCATTTCTCACTTATCTGTACTGATGAAGTGTTAGGTTAATTAGGTTGGTCACTGATAGTGGGATATGCTGTGCTGTTTCCGTGTGCAGGAGGTGCTGATGGGCAAGGACTCCTTCTTCAAGTCGTTCCAGGTGAACGCCGACAACTTCATCTGTACCCTCCTCCCCGGCATCTCCAATCACCCCCAGATCGAGTACTCCCCAGGTCAGCCACCCATCGCCAAGCCATACTCGTAATTTCCACAAAATTTAGCTTGATGAAATCTTTTCTGAACTCGTTCTTGTGAAATATGGACGCAGGTGGCCTTCTGTTCAAGGTGGGCAACAGCAACATGCAGCACGTGACGTCGCTGTCGTTCCTGCTGCTCGCCTACGCCAACTACGCCAGCCACGCCAACGTGCGGGTGCCGTGCGGCGGCTCCTCCGCCTCGCCGGTCGTGCTCCGCCGCGTCGCCAAGCGCCAGGTCCGTCGCCGCGGAACCCGCCGCCGTGTTTCCATCCCCGAAACGCGCCGCCTCCGCTCCGCCGCGAGAGCAAACTGACGCGCGCTTCCGGTTTGTTTCCTGTGCCAGGTGGACTACATCCTTGGCGACAACCCGCTGCGCATGTCGTACATGGTGGGGTACGGGGAGCGGTTCCCGCGGCGGATCCACCACCGCGGCAGCTCGCTGCCGTCGGTGTCGGCGCACCCGGCCCGGATCGGATGCAAGGCCGGCGCGGCCTACTACGGCAGCAGCGCGCCCAACCCGAACCTGCTCGTGGGCGCCGTGGTGGGCGGGCCCAGCAACACCAGCGACAACTTCCCAGACGCGCGGGCCGTCTTCCAGCAGTCCGAGCCCACCACCTACATCAACGCCCCGCTGCTGGGCCTCCTCGCCTACTTCTCCGCCCACCCCAACCTGCCCCAGTCCGATGGCACCGACTGAAGAAATGTGGTTGAAGTGGCCTCTTTAGCTGTGGTGGGCCGAGGAAGGAAGGAAGCCTGGTTGGTGGTCCTTGTTTTGTATGGGCTGCAGTGGGCTGATTCGTCCTGTTGCTTTGCTGCCCCTGCATTATTATTTCTACTACTACGTGTAACGGATGCCGCTCCTTTCCTGTAAAAAATGGCAGGAAAAGGATCGGTCGTGCCAAGACAAGCAATATATCTCCATCTACTACTACTATATATCATCATCGTCCTATTGTCACTCAGAAAAATATATCATCATCGACCTAGGTTTAGCATCGCATCAACTCCTTCGCTATCTAAATGGCCGCCTTCTTCCAGTTGAGAAGTCAATGTCATAGCTTCATGGTAAAACAACCAATCCCAAGAAAGTTGTGGACACCGCACGGCCGCACCGCGCACAACGGTGGAAACTCCAAGGTCAACCCCGTTAATGAAATATTCGGTGCAACATTGCTTATAGAACACAACTCCTTTTTAGGTAGTATGATGAAGCCAAAGAAGAATCGGCGGGAACTCTACTTGAACATTCCAAGCTTTGAACTGCCAGAGCGGCCATCCAATTCAAGCTTCAGGTTAAACATGTGTGACCTGGTCCGTTGGTAGACATGTCATGTGCCGCAGTGCAGGTGCCGCGTCTTTTTCTGGCCTTTGGGCCCTTGCTGGAATCTGAAGCTTTGCTTGAAACCGGAAGCAACTCCCGGTACATCTCCTCCTCCTCATCATCATTCTGCTGCTGCGTGGGGGCAGCAGGGCAGGCATGGCGCGCGCATGCCCGACGCGGCGGCACAGATCGCCGCAAACTTGACTCCGAGAGCGACCGATGGAGATGAACCCATGCGGCGGATCGCGTCGATCGCCGTGCAAAGGTTCGTTCGATGGCGTCGGGGTTTCGTGTCCGCTCTCGTCGGTCAGCTGGCACTCGAATCGCCGGGCGACGTGGCGTATCTTCCGTCCGTGCGATGGGATCGGTCCGCATGCGCTGCACGGACAGGAGAGAAAATGCCACGGTGCCGCGCATGTACTGTACTGGTGATACACTTACTGCTGCGAATCCGCGGTGCATGCATGCACGGCAGCACGAAATAGTACAGACAAATACGTAGTGCAAGCGTCTTTACGTTGCCCACTGCAGCTTTGCGTAAAATTCTCTTATTACTTTTGGTATTTACAGGAGTACATGAGATAAAAATGACGGGTGTAACAACAAGTCAACAAGAGCAGAAGAGAACATAGTTTTGTCACTTTTGTTGCACTGCCTCCGATTCTTTTCGATAGTAAAGTAGAGCAAAAGGAGAAAGAAAAGAGAAGAGGCGAAGCATCGGACGAAGAATTTTGTACTGGGCCAGAGGGACCGAGCAACAACAATTATTATTTATAACGAAGAAAGGAGAAATGGAGCGGCAGAGAGAATCCGTTCCGTGGGATGAAGAAAAGAATCATGCTGCATTCAGTCCGCTTTCACGTACACCACGTAAGCGCCCCTCGGGAATGAGTTAATTGCGGGGTGCTGCCACTACCCAGCGCCGCCGCTGCAGATGCCGGTGAGCAGCACCGGGAGCCTGGCCAGCGACGAGGACGTGGACGACCCTTCCGCGGCCCGCTGCAGCCGCCACCTCCCGCGCTCCTCCGGCGGGGCGGCGCGCTGCTGCGGCGGGCGCACCCTCCCGTCCTCGAACAGCGGCGTCGCGGCCACCGAAGGCGGGTCCGGCTCCTGCGGGCCGGCGCACAGGAAGTCGGCGCCGGCGTGCTGCCGCTCCATGTCCAGGAACTCGCCCAGCCTCGTCGGCGGCCCGCTGGCGTCGTCGCGGCACAGCCGCCACCAGCTCCCGCCCCGCCGCCGCCTCCTCCGTCGCCACCCGCCCGCGCGCCGCCCGTCTCGCTCCTCCGTTGCCGCCCGCGTCGGCCTCTCGCTCTCCTGCCCCGGCGCCGCCCGAGTCAGCCGCCGCTGCACACCGGCGCCGCCGAACGTCGACACGCCCATCAGCGTCCCCAGCGTCGTGCTCCGGTCCGGGAAGAAGGACCCCGTCGACTGCCAAGAGACCAAAACCAACAACTCCGTCAGCGCACGCAAGAAAACGGAGCAAATGCAACTAACCGCACCCAGCCAGGAAATTCGATAACTACCTCGGTGTCGAGGTCGGAGGAGGACGGCGAGGAGTCGCCGGAGGCGGAGTAGGGTATCATGTCGTCGTCGAGGTCCATTGCTCGCTTCGGCGGAAAGGGGGAGAGGCGAGGGGCGGTGGTGAATGGTGAAGGTGGGAGGAGGAAGACGAAGGGTTTATAAGCAGTTGTGGCTCGGCCGGGGGCAGTTGATCGGGGTTGGGGGTGTGTGGGCGTGCCGTGACGGCGACGTGGTTACGGAGTAAGGACCCAGTGCCGGTGCGGTGGTGGCTCCCTGCACTTGTCGGCGTTTGGTAACTTCTATGACTCCACAGCGCAAGTGCACGACTCCACTGTGCGCGCATATGCTCCATCGAGCGTACGAGCATGTACATTATGCAGCCCGTGACCATGCTCCGTTGCAACATTTGGATATCTTCTTCTGTATAGGAAGGGGTCTTGTGTCACTAAACCAGTAGCTACTATAAAGTGCAAATTTTGCATAAATTTCATGTAAATTTTGCAGCAAGTTACCAGGATTTCAAATGGGTCTAGGACTTGATCTGAACAAGCCTGTGATTGACTGATGAGTGACATCAGAATGTTCCGTTTGACTAGTCGCCCTAGTACAATTACGCCACTATTGGGACAACAACTAGGTTTTCAATAGGTGAACAATGGATTGAACTGAATGCACTGTTTGCTCACTGTGAGATACTAAGATGCTCCATTTCCAACTTTGCCGTAGGCTGAAAAAGTAGAAGATAGCCCTGATGATTTGAGTTTAGTCCTGCTTTTTGTGATCAGTCATTGTCTAGTTGTCTCTTCTTTGCTGAAGATTAGCAATGTCGAGGCTTTTAGATCCAATCAGCCGATTGATTGACTTGGAATGAATTCCGGGGTTGGATTTTTCAGCTCCAATCGGATTGTCCCCATGCCCCACAAAAATGCGCCGTTCTGCCCATATCCCTGTCCCTATCCTATTGTTCACCGGCTGCGTGGCGAATCTAGCTTTGTTTCCTCATGAACTACATATTTTTACTCCCCCCTCCCCATCCCACCAACTGCATACTGTCTCGATTTTATAGATGCAAATTACCGTTTTCTTTAAATATTGTCAAACTTGAATGACTTGATATTTTTAAAGTTGTGGAAAACAAGATTACATGCCCCTGACCAGAGTTCATGTTAGCAATTTTCGTTAACGGGTTTTCTACGTGGCTCGAAGTTGGAGGAAGAGATGAAGTGACAACTAGCCAGCAGAGAAGCAGTGGAGGGGGACAAAATTTGTTTAACGTGGGGCGAAGTCTTAAGCAAAGATTTTTTATTTATCCGAAACCAAAAGAGTCAATACACACTATTTTTATGTGATTCTCAAACCGAATAACCAAATACAATGAACATGTTAACATATTGATATTTCAACAGAAAAACAACCTAGAGCATAACGATAATGAAGCTCTCGCTGGCGTCTAAAAGACCCAGGCGATGACAATGCCCTACACTCCTTCTGAAAATTTCCTTAATTTTACCAAGATCAAGACTTTCAAAGATCCCTCGCTCAATGTTACACACCATCAAGTCATTAAGCTAGCCATCGAACCTCTTGCTGCAACTCAGCCTTGATAATTTTCATTGCTGAGAAGATCGTTTCAGCTGGTTTCGTCGCTACGATAGTAGCAAAAATATGCATTGGTATAAAAACGGTTACACCCAACTAAGGTATGGCGGCCGCCAAACCTTGCACACTCGAGTCCTCCGTCAGTGCAGAGAAGTAAGTGGCGGGGAACGTTGCAACATGGTGGTACACCGGCGACATGACGGAACATAGTATGGGGTTCATATTCTAAAAAAAGCATGGGGTTTACGGCTGGGCAACGAGGTCAGGGCATCACTGTTTGTAAGGGTTACAATGTGGCGGGTTGTGTTTTACTTCCTCAGTTTCGAAATAATTGAAGTCCTAGAATCATAACAAAGCAAGTTTGGTGTTGTAAATGTTGATTCATATAAACTTGGTGAAATTTGACTTAAGAAAAATCTAGAACTTTAATTATTTTTTATTTCTATGAAATAGAGAGTTGTAGTAATTTAAGACAGCCAAATTGTTCTTACAATCACACAGGGTCATGCTCAACACGCAGGTTGGCACTCTGCCTTGCAAAACTCCACCATGCAACTCTCTACGCCAAAACCAGGCAAGACTATGAGCTAAACTATTTTCCTTTCTGTCTACTTTACAAACTTTAATTTCCCCGTTTCCTTGCCTGATAGTGTGAAACTCCTTCGCAATTGTTCCAATTTCCGACTTGTCAATACAGGAGGGGTCGAGCGCCTTTGCCACCGAGCTCCAATTTGTTTCAATAATTATTGGTAGATTTGTGCCTCACATCGCTATTAGCAGTCGTTCTAGACAAGCAATGGCTTTTGCGATGTCCGCTCCTTTGCACCGCGGTACATAGTCCCAAGAAGGTAGAATAATTTCCCCGTCGTGATCTCGGACCACAATGTCCCATGCTCCACTACTGCTTTCCTCCAGGGAACTCCCATCACATTGACCTTGGCCCAACTGAGATCTAGCTTTTGCCAGACTTTTTCCTTATTACTATCGTGCTCGGGCTGCCTTGGTAATTTAACCATGGGGCTTTTCCCTTTACCGAAAAAGGCTTTCACCCCGCTTTATATATAAAGCACCGAACCACAAGTACCACGATACAAACTCACGCCACCACCGCACACGACACACCCACCCAAGGCAAGATACAAAGGTGTCGGGCACCGTCACACCACCCCAACTACTACCAAGCCATTGCGCGAGGACGCACTGCTTGGAACCACCGGAGACCTCCAATCCTCCGAGGGGAGGTGAGACGGAAACGACGGAACCAGGACTCCAAGATGGTGCCTCCAAGAAGGGAACGACCACAGGTAGCCGCCACCATCAGATCCTAAAGATCGGGTTCACCCGGAGCAACTCGAAGGAGAAAGGCCACCGCGACGGAGCCTACAAGAAGGAAACAGTGTCCACGGCCGCCGCCGCCATCGGCCAATACAAGATTGGGCAGGTGATGTACCCCAGCACGCCCACCCCTCCGATGCAACCTAGCTCCGCCAACCACCAGCGACCATCCACCCGCGCGGCCATGGCCGCTCGCCCGCACCCGAGGTGCAAGTCCCGCCTCGAACGCCATGCCTCCCGCCGCCAGGGCCACCGCCCTGCATCCAGACACCCCCAAGACCGACCAAAGTGACCGACTTTGGGCCAAAGGACGTACCCGACCGAAGAAACCGCGGCATACGTCCCGCCTCGAACAATGCCGGAGATGCGTCAGCCCACACACGACCGGGGAACGGGGGAGGAGGGGGAGCAGACGCATCCGGGCCGGCACACCCATGTGCCAGTGACGGGTGGCCAGAGCTCGTCGGCGCCTCCCATCCCTCCAGCCCGCCTCCCCACCGGACACCTCCTGTGTCGCCCCACCTTGGCAGCGACCGCGGCTCCACGCGAGGCCACCAACATACACCCGTCCGCCGGCAGGGAGAGAACCTAAGGGCCACCGCCAATCGCGAAGGAAGCTCACTGAGGAGCCCATCTGCGCGGCCTGCTGTCATCCAGCCGCCGAAGCTTCGGATCCCGCCCGGCCCGCCCACCGGCCAACCGCTATCGCGTCGCACCACCACCTGCCTTGGCCATGGCAGGGGTAGAGATCAGCAGCTCGCGCCGCCCTCGGCCCGCGCCGCCAGGCGCCAGATCCGGCCTCGACCCGTCGGCCCTGGCGACCAAGGTGCCCCGCCACCAAGGCACGACCAGGGCTTTTCCCTTTACGATCCACCTCTGAATGTCCCTCAACGATCATGCAAAGGTTAGCAAGATAGTTTTGTAAGAACCTAAATCAGAGATCCTTGCTTCACCTTTCACGAAGATCACACCATTTCTTTGATGCCACACACGACACCAAAATAGCATCATTTTTTTCCTTAGGTATTCACTCATTTTATCTAGCAGGACAAGGACCCGGTCTCTTCCTGTGTACCTTATTTCATGCGCTGGAGGGAGGTTCCACATGTCCTTCAGCTCATGCCAAAGAGCCCTCGCAAACGTACATCGGTTTGCGACATGGGAATCTCGTTCCTTCATCAACACCATAGACATTGCATATCCAGGTGAGTCCTGAGATGCGTATATCTACCAGTTTGAACCGCAAGGGATTCAATTGCTGGTCTCCAAATGAAAATACACACTTTTGGGGGACATTAGTTTTTCAAATAGTATTCCAAATACTACGGTCCCTGATGTATTATGGCTGGACACAATCATTTCAGGTTTCTTCTCATCCATGGCCAACTTGTACGCGCTGCGAACTGTGAATAATCCATTCTTCTCTGGCTGCCAAGGAATGTAATCATCTTCATAATAATTTGGCAATCGAATACTCAAACTAAGATTCGCATCTTGAGGTGTAAAAAAACCGCCTGATATTATCTTCCTTCCAGGAATGAGTATCTTGATCGATGAGATCCGCACCCAATGGATTCGGGAGTTTGTCGGGTTTGTATTAATTTTCATATCCCTCCAAATCCGAACATTCTTTCCATTACAAATGCGTCAAATACATCCTTTCTTTAGGAGCTTCAAACCATGCATGATACGCTGCCGACCAGACGAGGCATTGTGAATAAACGTCGTGTCAAGCAGATCATCCCCATGGTACTATTTTGCCTTTAGAGCATCTCCAGCCGCGCCTGAGGGAGTCCTGGACTAAGGGGTCCTCGGGCGTCCGGCTTGTTATCCATGGGCCGGACTGGTGGGCTGTGAAGACATGAAGGCCGAAGACTGTACCCATGTCCGGATAGGACTCTCCTTGGCGTGGAAGGAAATCTTGGCGACCAACTATGAAGATTCCTTCTTATGTAACCGACTCTATGTAACCCTAGATCCCCCCGGTGTCTATATAAACCGGAGGGTGCAGTCCGGAAAGGATGTATGTACTCATTACCTTAGTCATACAGGCTAGGCTTCTAGGGTTTAGCCATTATGATCTCTTGGTAGATCAACTCTTGTAATACTCATATCCATCAAGATCAATCAAGCAGGAAGTAGGGTATTACCTCCATAGAGAGGGCCCGAACTTGGGTAAACATTGTGTCCCCCGTCTCCTGTAACCATCGACCTTAGACGCACAGTTCGGGACCCCCTACCCGAGATCCGCCGGTTTTGACACCGACATTGGTGATTTTATTGAGAGTTCCACTGTGCCGTCAACGAAAGGTTCGATGGCCCCTTCAATCGTCGATAGTGACGCTGTCCAAGGAGAAACCTTCCTTCCCGGACAGATTTTCGTATTGGGCGGCTTCGTACTACGGGCCAACTCGCTTGGCCATCTGGAGCAGATCGATAGCTACGCCCCTGGCCACCAAGTCAGATTCGGAAGCTTGAACTACGTCGCGGATATCCGTGCAGACTTGATCTTCAACGGATTTGAGACCACGGCGATCGCTCCCCCTCGCTCCGATGAACATGACTTAAATCTGTCATCGGACCATATTCAGGAGATGGTTCCTGTAACTGCTACGGCCTTAGATCCGGAGCAGATTGCGCCATCCGAAACCGCAGAATCCGCGGCGTTGGAGCCACACACGGACTCAGCACCTTGCAATGTCTGCGTCAACGGAATTCCGGACTCGTTTCTGGCTATAAGTTCCGAACCACGCACGCCTGCGGGCGCAGAGCTGGATCGGTTATCGATCTTCGAGTTCAGCGCCGCAGATATCTTCCAACACTTGCCCTTGGGCGACGTTCTAAATTCATTAAAAAGCCTGTCCTTGGCGGGGGACTCACAGCCGAACTATGTCCGGTTCGAGCTAGAGGCTGATAATGGAGAATTTCGCTTCCCACCCGCCACCCACTTCATAGCCACTGTCGAGGACTTAACCGACATGCTTGATTATGGCTCCAAAGACATCGACGGTATAGACGACGATGCCGACAAGGAGCAAGGCCAAGACCCGCCATTCACGGGACGTGGGACGACCACCTCTTCATACGACGTGTACATGGTTGATACACCTAAAAAAGCTAGCGATGATGACAAAGAAGATCCAGTTGAGAATAAATCTCCCGAGACACAGTCTAAGTACTGGCGCCCTAAACGCCGCTCTAAGTCACATCGCAGCAACGCTGGCACGGGAGAAAATAGTACTCCGGACGACGCCGAAAACAATGAAGACCCTGTTGGAGCAAGATCCGAACAGGAGGAACAAGAAAACGGGCAAGCCAGCCCCGATGAACAGGCCCTGCCCAGCGACAATTCGGAGGACGACAACTACCTTCCGCTCTCCGAAGATGAGGTAAGCCTCGGCGACGAAGACTTCATCGTACCCAAAGAACCCCTCGAGCAGGAGCGCTTCAAGCGCAGGCTAATAGCTACTGTAAGGAGCCTGAAAAAGAAGCAGCGGCAGCTTCAAGCTGACCAAGACCTACTCAACGATAGATGGGCCGAAGTCCTGGCCGCCGAAGAATACGGCCTTAGTGGCCCAGCCAAAAGCTACCTGAAGCATAGATTGCTACCTCAGTTCGATGACGAGGCGTTGGAGCCCGTACCATAATCACACAATGCAGCAGGTCGTCGACAACTCTGTCCGGATAAAGAGGCAACTCAAGCCGAACACCAGACCGCCCCACCTCGCCATAAAGGCAAGAATAACACAGCTCATGGTTGTACAGACGACCTTCGACGGGACTTGGACAGTAGAGCAGGACACGCAAGATCCATCTACGGATCGCGAGGGCATGCCTCGACACGCGACGATGGCTACCTATTCGGACGTGACAAACCTAGCCATGCTCGAGCCGAAAACCGCAAATGGGCTCCTTCGGAGTTACGTCGCAGTGTGGCCCTACATAGAGGCGCCGCATACCCTCTTTGCTTCACTGATGAAGTAATGGATCATGAATTCCCCGAAGGATTCAAACCCGTCAATATTGAATCATACGACGGAACAACCGATCCCGCGGTATGGATAGAAGATTTTATCCTCCACATCCATATGGCCCGTGGAGACGACCTCCACGCCATTAAATACCTCCCACTAAAGCTAAAAGGGCCAGCTCGACACTGGTTAAATAGCCTACCTGAAAATTCCATAGGCAGCTGGGAAGACTTGGAAGAAGCCTTCCTTGACAACTTCCAAGGAACATATGTCCGGCCACCGGATGCCGATGACCTAAGTCACATTGTCCAGCAGCCTGGAGAGTCAGCCATGAAGCTCTGGACTCGGTTCTTAGTCAAATAGAACCAAATTGTCGACTGTCCGGACGCGGAAGCCCTCACAGCCTTCAGACACAGCGTCCGGGACGAATGGCTTGCACGCCACCTCGGTCAAGAAGGACCTAAATCCATGACAGCCCTTACTGCTCTAATGACCCGCTTTTTCGCGGGAGAAGACAGCTGGCTCGCTCGTAGAAGCAAAACAGCGCCAGCGGCCCGGGCACTTCCGAAATCCGAGACGGCAACGGCAAGCCACGACGGAGCAAACACAATAGTCGCAATGATAATGAAAGATCACGCGACACAGTGGTCAACGCCGGATTCAGCAATCCCAAGCCCGGTCAACGGAAGAAGCCATTCAAGGCGAACCGAGACGAACCATCCAACCTAGACAGGATATTGGACCGACCCTGCCAGATTCACGGCCACCCCGATAAACCAGCTAATCATACTAACAGAAACTGCTGGGTCGTTAAGCAGGCCAGCAAGCTCAACGCCGAACACAAGGGGAGGAGGCCGCCAGGCGACATGGACGACGGAGAGGTTCACCAACGAAATACCGGGGGTCGGAAGCAATTTCCACCCGAGGATCGACTACTCCCGGAGAGAAAATAGCAGTCCGGCTTTCGCCGCCCACCTTGTACACCTGCAAAATTTGTACCGCGCATACATCACTACGCACTCAAGATACCATGGGAATTGGTGGAAGCACACTACGGGCAAGCCTGCAAGCATTCCTGTAACACTTTTTATCTATTTTATTTTTATTTCTTCCTTCACTATCTCTTGAAAACAGGTGACGAACAGGGTAAACATCTAAAACTGACTCTATCGGAGTTCGGATCCGTACACTCACCTAAGGGGCTACTTCCATCAAGGATTCCCCTCGCCAAGGACAGGCGGCGCAGACGTGCGACAGGAGGTCCAAAATAACTTTTTGTAGACCGCACTCTTTATTTCGAGCCTGTACTACGCCTCTTCCTCCGCCTCCGACCCCGAGCATGTCAAATAGCCGGGGTTGTGGTCTTTATATATATAAAGTAATCATTGGCATATCGCTCAGGTCCCAGTAAACAGTATCCGAATTCATCATCCATGTTGTTTCGCCAATGAATATGGCTCCTATGGTTGTTTCACAGATATACCTTGGCATAACCTGCCAGGGGCTCGGTATGGGAAAAAATGAGTTGCCAACAAAAGTCCGAACAACTCTATAGCGTACTTCGGCGTCACAAGTTTGGCCTTACATGCATCAGCTCCAAATCATTGTCTTGGCTCAATTGTTGGGTTGCCCGGCTCCTGTGCTTGCTACTCTATGTTCCGCTCCATCGGCTAGGGTAGTAAAGGGAGAACTACTGCGATTGTGCTTCCGGTTCATCTGGTCAAGTACCCCAGTAGAGAAAGCCAAAAACTGACTGTCATGATGCGGCGAGAGCTGGTCAACCACTTGATGACTTATTGGAATCTTTAGCGAATCTCCGTGTCACAGGAGGGATCTTTTTCTGATCAAATATGTAAGGCACCATATTATAATACGCCGCATACATACGAGGGGCTATGTCGTAGCCCCACCATAAAACTCCTATGGCTAAGTGAAAGTGTTAACGCCCTATAGTCCGATTGCCTGGTTGCCGCATTATCACCTCCTTCATGGACCAAGACGTTGGATAAAGAGTGATTAAATGCTTTTCTGAACACCCCCGTACGTCCTACGAGGGGGCTGAAGCCGACGACTGGAAAACTTTCAGATTATATTAAAACGGCCGCACAGGAGGAATACAAGCTTTCGAGCAAAACATAAAAATAGATTAACTATAAAATTGTCTTTTACAATTCTCATACACCTCACTCGAACATTATGTCTTTCGAGCACTGACCCTCTATCAAGCGGGCGGCCTCTAGGACGTCTTCAAAATAATGCTCTGGTTCAGGATGGTCCTTGCCCTTGGGTGGACTCTTCGCCGCAACATCGATGGCCTTCATCTTCCCCCAAAATGTCTTGACTCGGGCAAAAGCCATCCGTGCACCCTCAATGCACGTCGACCACTTCACAGCGTCGATACGCGGCACCGCGTCAACAAGCCTTTACACCAAACCGAAGTAGCTATTCGGAACAGGCTCAATTGGCCACAACCGGATTATGACGTTCTTCATGGCAGCGCCGGATATCCTATGAAGCTCGGCCCATTGGGACATCTGTTCATTCAGCAACAGAGGGCGCTTTGATGCGCCAAACTGTGACCAGAAAAGCTTCTCCGTTGCATACCCCTCTCGCGCTTGATAATACTGGCCGCATCGGAAGAACTCTTCGGCAAGTCTAAAAACTCGTCCGGAGAACTCCACACTCGGTCAAGCTGAGCATAGTTCGGATCGCTGAACTTAGTCTGTAGCAGAAAGGGTTTACTAGCCGCAATCTCCCCAGCTTGCCGGATCTCCTCACGGGCTGCTCTGGATTCCGACCGCGCTTCTCTCGCCTCTAGTAAGGCCTTGTCCAGTTCAGTCGTTTTGGCTTCATTCTCCTTCTCCAGAAATTCACAGCGGCCAGTAGCATTTTTCAGTTCGAGCGCCATCGTGGATATCTTCTCCTCGTCTTGGCGCCGTGCAGCTTGTTCGGCTTTTAACTCAGCCGATGCCTTTTCGGCAGCCGCATGGCTACACCAGGCCTGCTCCTTGGCCCGGGCCAGCTCCGCTCGAAGAACTTCAACAGCGGCAGCACTATTTGCAGTCATGCATATTCCAGCATATAGATTTTAGCATCCTGCTTATACCACAAAAATGTATGGGGATTGCCCCGGATGCATACCTTGCGACTCGTCAAGACGCATATTGATTAACGCAAGGTCATCCCCTGCTACATCAAGCTTCCGCTGCAGCTCGGCAATATCCATAGTCTGGGAAGTAGCTAAGGGGGAAACAGCCTGCGTTCAAGTTCATCAGACCAGTCCTTGAGTAATTCTTTTCGATCCTCCGTTTGCTTCCCAGTGGAAGCCAACCCGAGTCTCAGGGGCTACTACCTATACGCAGGTGCATCTTTACAAATAAAACATAGCTGAAAAACATTATATCACAAACCTCGAAACCTTTTAGCAGGCTCATGAAGGCTTCATTCAATCCGCTCTTCGCGGACAAAATCTTCTCAACCACTGTACCCATCAAGGTACGCTGTTCCCCCGAGACATATGCTTTTCGCAACATGTCTCGCAATATATCCGGAGCCTCCGGGTCTCCGGAAGCCGCTCTAGGAGCACAACCATCCTTTGAAGGAATCCGTTCACCCGTCTCCAGAAATCCCGTCTTCTGCGAGCCAGACAGTCCAGGGCCTTTATTATCAGCCCCAGAATCCCGGACGGTCGGAGATCCACCTTCGGGTACTGCCTCTTTTATCCCCTGCATAGCTTGTTGATCAAGAACAACCCTCCGCTATGACACTTCAGAGTCGTCCGCCTTATTAGGCGAGGAGGTTGGGGGAGGCGTCTTGCTCTCCATCATCTCTGGGAGGAGACCTCCCGAAGAAGAGGGTTGCCCAGAAAAACTCTGTGCCGACCTATAAAAATGCACGGACACGTTACGTATATCTTCGGTAACGGCAAAGGAGCGGGATGCTATCAAAGTACCCCGGATTCACTTACGGTTTGATCGAGGGCTTGTCCCCATGTTGGAGCTGTTCAACGGCGTCGCTTTCCAAACCCAAGCCGCTCGACGGTGGCATCTTGCCCCTCTTGGGAGACCGCCCCTCCCAGCCTTCGGAGCGGCCCTTTTCCTCCTGCTCGAAGAAGGGATACTGGGTCCTCTTTCGCCTCTGTTTTCAGGCGAGGAAAGGTCGATTTCTCCGGACTCAGTATCCGACTTACCTCCGGAACAAAGGTCATCTCGGGTCTTCTCACTCTCCTCTTTACCCTCCCTTGTCGGCGCCTGGTATGGTGCCGAGGCCAGCATCCTTGTTAACATAGGATTAGCTGAGTCTTTGGGAAGGGGAGCCGGACACCTAATCCATTCCACTTTCTTTATCCAGCCCTGAAAAAGGATGATTCGGTCAGTGTCTTACCACTGGGTGTCTGATTATGAGGTGTTCGGTGAACGGGTACTTACCGAGGTGTCCGGATGGTCACAGTCTAGGCCGATATATTTTGTGGTGTTCGGCCATTGCTTTCGTTTCCCGAAAAATAATCTCCACATTCCTTCGTGCGTAGTGCCGAAGAAGTGCTGAAGAGTCCGCGGCCCTTCTGGATTGAACTCCCACATGCGGAGAGGTCGTCGCTGGCACGGTAGGGTCCGGCGGACTAGCATTACTTGAACAACGTGGACGATATTGATGTCCCTCTCAATGAGGCTTCACATGCGACTTTGCAAAGCCCGCACCTCGTCCGTTGATCCCTAGTCCAACCCCTTATTAATCCATGATGCAAGCTGAATTGGGGGGCTGGATCAAAATGCGGGCGCAACTGCCCACTTGGAGCCACGGGGCTCAGTGATATAGAACCACCCCTGCTGCCATAAATCGGAAGATTTGGCAAAGGATCCTTTCAGCCAAACAGCGCTAGCAAGCTTGCTCACTATGGCACCACCACACTCTGCTTGCTCCCCCTCTATCACTTGCGGCTTCACATCGAAGGTCTTGAGCCACAAGCCGAAGTGCGGAGGAGTTCGGAGGAAGGCTTCGCACATGACGATAAACGCCGAGATAAGAAGAATAGAGTCCGGGGCCAGATCATGAAAATCTAGCCCATAATAGGACATGAGCCCTCGGACGAAGGGATTAAGTGCAAACCCTAACCCGCGGAGGAAGTGGGACACGAACACGACCCTCTCTCTGGATCTGGGGGTGGGAATAACCTGCCCCTCGGCAGGAAGCCGATGAAGGATTTCTGCGGTCAGATACCTCGCCGCCCGAAGCTTTGCAATATCTCCCTCCATGACAGAAGAAGCCACCCACCGGCCTTGACGGCTGGATCCGGACATGATTGGAGCTTGTGGCGATTGAAACCCTGGTGTTGGAACTCGGGGTAGCAAGGGTTGAGGAAGAAGCAAGCGTGAAAGAAAAAGACGGGTCTGTACCCCTATATAAAGGTCGCGAATATCGAACGTCTCCTCCTGGGCCTCAAAACTTGCCTATTCCCAAGGAGTTGTACCCAAGCGACAGTTGGGTTACCCACGTCCGGGTTGATAAGAATCCCTTAAAAAAGGGGAGACACGATCTCCACTTGGATAAGACATGCCAATAAAACCACATCTCGAGACGTGGGACGACGAGCTAGCTAACGGTTCGAAAATAATGGCCGAGCAGGCGTGATGTCATATTACCAAAAAGTTGTCAGCGGATTGGACTCGTGAAATATTATATCCTCTGCAGTTGTGTATACAAGTCCGGATACAATCATTACATCTGAAGACTATCTTGGAGTTCGGAAGGGGGGAACCCGCCTTGCAATGTCGAAGACAATCTGCGCGCCGGACTCCTCGTCATTGAAGCCAGGTTCAGGGGCTACTGAGGGAGTCCTGGACTAAGGGGTCCTCGGGCGTCCGGCCTGTTATCCATGGGCCAGACTGGTGGGCTGTGAAGACATGAAGGCCGAAGACTGTACCCGTGTCCGGATAGGACTCTCCTTGGCGTGGAAGGCAAGCTTGGCGACCAACTATGAAGATTCTTCTTATGTAACCGACTCTATGTAACCCTAGATCCCCCCGGTGTCTATATAAACTGGAGGGTGTAGTCCGGAAAGGATATATGTACTCATAACCTTAGTCATACAGGCCAGGCTTCTAGGGTTTAGCCATTACGATCTCGTGGTAGATCAACTCTTGTAATACTCATATTCATCAAGATCAATCAAGCAGGAAGTAGGGTATTACCTCCATAGAGAGGGCCCGAACTTGGGTAAACATCGTGTCCCTCGTCTCCTGTAACCATCGACCTTAGACGCACATTTCGGGACCCCCTACCCGAGATCCGCCGGTTTTGACACCGACAGCGCCCCCAGAAAGGCCTCCCCAGGCAATTTTTCGCGCCGGCGCCAAAAAAATGGCCCAGTCGTGCCCCCAGGAGCCCAATTTTTGCCGACCTGGGCCGAAATCAGCGCCGGCGGACCCAGGCTGAACCCGGTGCGCCGGGGGGGTGCCTGGGGGCACCGGGGCGAGTTGTTTTGGCGCGAAGCAGCCGCGGGCCCGCCGAGTCAGCGAGACAGGCGCTTCGTCGCCCTCATCGCCTCGGTTCCCGCGGGAGTCAATGGCAAGGCTGCCGTGCTGCCGCCGCTGGTCAGCCTTGCCATTGATTCCTCACGGGCGGCGCGTCACGGGGCGGCACGGCGACGCCTCCCCTCCCGCCACGCGTACACAAGGTCGCGGCTATATAAGCCGGTGGCCTCCCTCGCCCTTGGCCACACTAGCCCTAGCCGCCGAGCTCTCCCTCTCCCGTGCGCCGCCGCCGAGCCCTCCCTCTCCCTCGCAGCCCCGATGGCCGAACGTTTCCCCGGCGACGAGGCGGCGGCCAACGGCTTTGGCCGCCGCTCGCTCCGCGAACAGGAGTCGTGGCAATGTTCGAGGCCAACATCCCGGCGCCGCCGGAAATGCGCGCCGGGCCGACGGGGTGGAGGCTCAGCAACGGGGGAGTGCCCATTCCCCTGTTGCCCGACGCCGTGGCGCGCGCCCCCTACTTCGCCGCCGAGGTAGAGATCGTGCGCGTCTCCCTCACTGACGAGCAGCTCGCCCTCCCCCAGTACGCCGCCAACAACCACGTGGCGTGGGCGGCGTACTTCGAGCGCCGTCAGCAGCAGAGGCTGGTGTCCACCAACGGGGCGCCGGTGGTGGGCGGCACGAAGAACAGCGAGGGGCGCCACTTGTGGTGGGGCGTCCCCGGCCGCACGCTCGAGGGCGTGCTGACGCACCTTGAGGGCGGCAACAACCCGCCGCTAGCATACCCTTCCCCGGCGAGGGCGGCCGCCCCGGCCCACCGCAGACGCGCCGGGCAATGGATTCCAAGGAGGTTCGGCTCCTCCTCGCACTCCTCCTCACGGTCTTCTTCCCACTCCTCCGGCTCTCCGGCGCTGCTCGGCGTCAAGGCCGAGCCCGCGGCGGAGACGCCGCTCGGCCGGCGCACTCGCAGCGGCGGCATCGTCATCAACGAGGGCGGCCGGCGCGCCTCCTCGTCGGCTCTTCCGCGCTTCGTCAAGCCAAAGACGGAGTCGGGGCTCGCGCCGGTGAAAACGGAGCCGGGTCTCCCCGCCGTGAAGCCGGAACACGGCGACGTGGAGCTCGACGACGAGGCGGCCCTGGAATGGGCGCGCAAGGACTTCCTGAAGATGGAGAGGGAGCGCCAGTGCGCCGCCCTACGGCGCTTCGAGCAGCGCCGCCGGGGCCGCGACGAAGGAGGAGTCGTCGTCCTCGACGACAGCGACGACGACGACGCGCCGCCGCCACCACCAGTCTGCCTTGGCGACGCCGGGCAGGGGTCCACCAGGGACGGCCGCGTCAAGGAGGAGAAGGCCGGCGACGACGACGGCGGCGAGGATGGCGGCGACGACGGCGACTACTCCACGTTCAGCGAGTTCTTGTTTTAGATTTCTTTACTATGTACCGCGAACATGTCTAATATATGCCAAAGTTTGCCGAAATTTAGACGTGTTTAGCCGAACTTCGCCGAACGTTTTTTTTGAAAAAATTTAGACGCGTCTGGGGGCGGCCCTGGGGCTGGCGACTTGGGGACCAACTCGCCCCCAGGCCGTTTTTTTTTGCGCCGGCTCCCCCCAGGCGGCGATTTTAGGCGCCCCCTGTGGGGCCAACGGCTGGAGATGCTCTTAGTACTCTCACACACAAGCTGTCAGGATTTGCAATAAGTAGCCAAGTTTGACTAGCAAGGAGTGCCTCGTTGAAAACTTTAAGATCCTTAAAACCCATACCTCCCTGGTTCTTTCGTTGTGTGAGTTTCTCCCAACTCGACCAGTGAATATGTCGCCGAACATTATCATCTCCCCACCAAAAAACTCTGGTCACAAAGAGCTGCTGAGAATTTAACACACACATTGCAAAAGTGGGGATCGCCTGAACCATTGGCTTAATTAGTGTCTCCTTGGCTCCACTAGACGAATATTTCTCACTCCAATCATTCATTTTTCCTTGGTTGACTTGAATTAACCTTTAACCGTACGTCCTTCTAGAACTGGTAAACCCAAGTATTTGTCCTCAAAACTAATTGTCACTGTATTCAGAATATTTATAACTTCCTGGCCATCTTGTTGTGAGGATTTGTTCCCAAGGAGTACGGAGCATTTACATGGGCTGATCAGCTGGCCCATGCATGGCCCTCTCATTATTGTTTAAAATGTGCTTCACCATATTGGCCTGATCATTGTTGGCTTTAAAAAATAAAGGCTGTCATATGCAATTAAAAGGTGCGAGATTCCATGGCTTTGTCTACAAATTTTCAGGTTTGTAGCTCACCTGCTTCAACCCTACTTTGAATTAGCTGTGAAGTCCATCTGCGACAAAGAGAAATAGATAGGGGAATGTGGGTCTCCCTGTCTCAATCCATGTGTAGGAAAAAAGATCTTTACCGGGTCCCGTTGAAACGGACTGAATATTTCACTGATTTTACACAAGTCATAATCCATTTTGTCCATTTATCAACGAAACCTAGCTCTCTCATCGCCCCTTCAAGGTACTTCGATTATTTTGAAACAGAGGTAATACATACCTTGGATCCAAACCGAGGTGTTTATCCATGCGCATGCGCGCTGATCGAATACTTGAGTATCCGTGGAGTTTTTTTTTCGAAAAGGAGGATCCATTTTCTCGATAAGAGCAAGTACAATAGGGTGACATAAGCAGGCTATAAGGAATGGAATAATATATCTTTGCTTAGTTGGAGGAGAGAGAAGAAAAGCGGGCTCTTGGTTAGTACTCCCCCCGTTCCCAAATATAAGTCTTTCTAGAGATTCCAACAAGTGACTACATACGGAGCAAAATGAGTGAATCTAAACTCTAAAATATGTCTACATATCCGTATGTTGTAGTCCATTTGAAATGTCTAAAAAGACTTTCATTTAGGAACGGAGGGAGTAGTCCGCTGCAACGCGAGACCCAAGACGCTTTGTGAGGATGTAAAATGTGCCAACTATTGATAAACTAGTATATATTTAAAACTTACTATTATACATGCCGGCTAAGAGGTTGGCTGTATATGACATGACAACTTCTTATAGCCGACCATTGACTGTATTACTAACCATGCTCTAAAGGAAAAGGAGGATCCATGGAGCTACATTAAAACAATAGAGCTGTCTTTAGGCATACCCCCTCTAATATCAATGTAAGAGCATGTCTGCTAGTAAACTGAAACCCCACAAATCTCCCGCCGAATGATTTGAACTCAAAAGGCCGGCAATGAGAGTCTAGCCATTTGTTTGAAAGGGGGCCCTCGGTGTAAAGTTTGCCCGATCATCATGCTCGGTAGCTACAATGACGCATTGATTATGATTGACTAAATTTAGGAGTACACATGTACGGGCTTGGGTTCATAACTTCAGGGGGGTTGCTCTTGGCTCGTGGGTGTCGTTGTCTGGTCCCAGTTTCGTGTTGCCGACTTCGTTGAAACTTGAGCGTATCGTCACAGGTATGTCGCCACTGATTGGGCATTCGCAAGCAGTAGCAGTGCATCAGTATTAAGCTGCGATCCATCCCCTCACATTACCAAAAGTATGTCGTAGATGCACATCGTCGGTTGATCTGTGAGCAGGGCCGCCTCGAGGAATTCGGGGCCCCGGTGCGAAAAGAAAAATGGGGCCTTAACATTGAAAAAAAAATCATAAAATTTAACTCAAGCATAATCACTTAATTATACAATTTAAATTTATGTTATTTAGTAGTACAATCTTTAGAAAATTCTCAAGTAGCAATGCAAATTCTTATGGCAAATTTATCAAGAGCACCCCTTTGAGATTGAGTATATTCTTCTAATTTATGTTTCTTCTTACGCTTGAAGGCACACAATCATACTTTCTTCTACAACTAGAATGCATGATTGTTTTTGTTTATGAACCAAACAAAAAAAATTAATGCATTTGAACTGATGAACTCGCATGAATTATAGGCTTGTGACTTTAATAGCAAGAATCAGACAGAACCTTGAGTTTGGACTTGGACCACAGGACGAGCAAATGTTGAAAATCTTGAATCCATAACAATTTCTGAACTTCAACAACTAGACAAAAAATTCTTCCAAAACATAGTAGTGAAATCTTAATACAACTTTGCAGTTTGTATGAAAATTAGAAAAAAGGGATGAGCTTAGGGCACCGATTGGCCTTCTGTTCGGCGGCAACGTGGCGGTGTCGGCCGGCGCGCCGGCGTCCGGTGCTCGCAAGTCCGGCGCAGTTTCGCTTCTGCCCGTCTCCTGGCTGCAAAGCAATCGCCGTCGAGCCGCTGAAGCGAAAAGGTCTATTGCAGAGACGAGCTGGAAAGCGAAGCCATTACAAAATAGGGAACGGGGGAAGTCACGGAACGTACGTACACGTCCTGCGCTGGCTGTCGTTTCTTCTACGATCGCTCGGATCGATCCACTCAGCATATGGCTCGAGGCCTTGAGCGGACCAGGCCCAACAATACGTAAACGACACAGAGGCAACGTTCGGCCTAAAACTAAAAAAATGCAGACCATGCATACAGGTATATGGACCTTAAATGGGCCCCCCTGATTTTGGGGGCCCTGTGTGAGCGCACAGCTCGCACAGGCCCCTCAACGGCCCTGTCTGTGAGCCTGCAAATTCCATCTAGATTTTTTTATACCCGCTCCTTGGAGCCAGGTGGATATGCACCTGACTGAGTTCATCGTGCCTGGTTTTTCTTGTTTGTGCGCGCATTTGAAAGTGCTCAAGGCGTAATAGAAATAGGGAGGGATCATCCATTCTTGACCTGAAGCACTCGTGAGAACCGTAGTGTATATTTAACCGAACGGGTAGGACCAAACAAATTAAACAAACCTAGCGAGTGGCCGACGCGCACTGACCGGCCGCAGATGCTTCCAGCCTTAGTTAACTCAGATTTGCTTTCCCCATAATCAACAGGCTGCTTCAGCCACTTTACGTGAAACTTTGTACAGTAAGACTGGTCATAGTGATGTGTCAGGTAATTAATGAAGAGAGAGGTAAATACAGTAACATAATATATTACCATCACATAACGCTTCTCAATGCAAAGTGAGTCTATAATGCAATAAATGAAGATCTATATGTTATGACACTTATGTTACCATCCACTATGAAGGTAGTAACATACTACCTCCTTTCCGGTTTATAGTTCTCAATTCAAAAATCTCATCAACCAAGGTAGATGGTGAGTGGTGAAATAATTTTTGTAGTTTGCAAAAACACTCAATTAATGCACTCGTTTTTCTCAAAAAATTATGTTTACCAATGCATTAATTGCAATGCATCCATGCATGAGGTCTATGCATTGGTTAATTTTCTCTTAATACTTATATGCACTGATTTAATGCACCTTGAAATCTAAACATGTAGTAGGGAACCATCAAATTGAGACCTATAAAATGAAAAATCTAAAATTTTAAGATAAGCCCTATAAACCAAAAAGAAGGGAGTAGTCTCTAAGTTACTCCCCACTTCTCCCCACTATGACTAGCCTAAATAGTACTACTCCCTCCCTTCCGGTTTATAGGGCTCAAATCTCGAATCTCATCAACCAAGGCATTTTGTGATTGGAGGAATGTATCTCGTATTTTACAAAACTACCCTAATTAAACACATGCATTAATTTGGATTAATTATAGTGCATGCATGCTTGACCACTAGATGAGTAGGAACATTACATGCATTGGTGTGTTCTTTTTTAATTCTTGCATGCAAATATTTAATACGCATTAAAAACTAAAAATAAGATGAAGATGAGTCCTGTAAATTGGAAAAACAAAAAAGTTAAAATAAGCCTTATAAATCGGAAAGGAGGGAGTAGCAGTGTTATTATCCATACAGGTGGAAAGAATCTTATCCTGAATCTTAATAATGCTGGCCGTACGTGTATGCTAAACCTTGATGGTAAATCATTTGTTTAGCGCGGGAAATGAGACGTGTCGCTTTGTACGCAGGAAATCGCGGGATTTGCAGAAAAAGAGTCAGCTTCGTCCATGACTCGCGGCATGCGTGTTTGCAGGTTTTCGTTTCTGTTTGACTGCAGGCTGTGGCGCCATCACACTCCACGGGAAGAATTTTGTCCACCTATTCTGTAGGGGACACTAGTTCTTTTGCCGTCGATTTTAGAGCATCTACCCCGGGTGCCCCAAACTTTTCTCAAAAGCCCGGACGGCCCGTCTAGCATTACTGTCTGGTCATGAAATTTCAATCTAGATGCATGTCTCAAACAACCCTCAAACACTTGGGCTGACCGGTACCCTTAATATTCAGCCCAAATATGGGACGAATACGCGTCCGGGCGTGTCTGCCACGTCAGAACCGGCCTACGCTAGCCCACCTGACCCCACATATATTCGTCTTTATCCGCTCGTCAGACCAAACCTTAGTCACGTCACATTACTCTCCCCTCCACTCCCTCCGTCACCCTAGCTCACCTCCGGCGATTTTCGGCCGTCTCCGGCATGGCGGGCAGTGGATCTGACTTCGACCAGTCCGGATCCATCGACTGGGGTGCCATCCCGTGCGGGTTGGAGGAGGCAATGACGGTCTGCATTGCACTCTGCCGCTCCCAGGAGGACAACGCCTGGCCGACGGACGAATTTGTCTGGCGCGACTCTTTTGCATCGGCTCAACGGGCGCTCGGGTCCTTTGGGGCTGGATCATCGCGGTACCGGCAGCCGAAAATCTTTCCTTCCCCATCACCGGTCGGGCAAACTATGAGTCCCACCGGAAACGGGCAACCCGCCATGAGGAAGGAGAGGATAAGGGCCGCCGAGGCCCGTATCGCGGCGGAAATGGTGGCGGCGCGGACGGCCGCAGAGGAGGAAGCCATCCGCGCCCGCATTATGAAGAAACGACAGCGGAGGAACACGCGCGCCCTCATCCGAGACCAGAATTGGGCGGTCCGTGCCATGGTCGGACTGCCACAGAAGGAGGAGAAGAAGGACAGCTCTAGCGATGAGCAGATCCGGCTCGACCCCTACTGCGTCTCCGACCGGTACTTCCGCGAGAAGGACGGCAAGGGCGCTGGGAAGGGCAAGGGCAGCCGTGGATGATCTCCACCATAGCCAAACATGTCAAATTTTTATAGTCCGATGGCATGTTTAGTGTAGTGTGATGGAGTAGCCGGACGATGTGTGTGCATCGATGTAGTTGCATGAGTTTATATGAATTTGAAATATGATAATTGAGGTGTCCGGATGTGGATTGCATTATTAGAAGCGTGACCGGTTATTGTTCGTGGACGCGCACGGCGGCTGCCGCGGGTGTTTGAGTGGAGAGGATTTGCAAAGTCCGACCGTAGATGCTCTTAGAGGACACTATGAGTACTAGCTTTGTGTGGACGGTTCTTCATTTTAAAGTTTGAACGCAAACTTTCTTTGAAAAACCTTTCTAAAACGGAGTAGAAAATAAATACATGGCACCATATATGTCGTAGTGCCGGTCAAACCTTTTCAAGGAAATCTGGCATTGCTAGGAAAACATGGGTGGAGGTTCATCACTAATCCGAACCCCCTTTGCGTCATTAAATCCATTAAGCATCACGAGAATGGTGGTTAACCGGCTATGCCATGTGGCGCAAGCTGATTGGCCACGGTGAGAAATCTTTTAAAATATTTTTTTAGATAGAGGTGAGGATTTTTTTTAAATGTTCTTTTAGATGGAGGAGAGGATCTCGCGTATTATTTTAAATGGAGTGCTACGCAAAATGGCGTTAGCTGGTAGGTAACAGTGGTATTTTTTATTCTTTTTTTTTTTAGATGGAGGTGAGGATTTTTTTCTGAGATGTTTTTTAGATGGAGGCGTTGGCCCCATGTATTTTCTAAATGGAAACTTGTACACAACTTCGTCTCAAGCGACGCCACAGGGTGGCGCCCCAACCACTAGTAGTCATCAAAGGTCGATATTTTCATGCTGGTGGGTTCATGGATGCTACAGCACCGCAGTCATCCTCATCTATTTGGCGCGCTACCATGCAAGGTCGAGTGCTCTTCAAATAGGTTTGATTAAGCGGGTTGGTGATGGAAACAGCATATCGATTTGGAATGACATTTGGATCCCTGGGTCCTCTACCCTGTCTCCTATGGTTAAGCCGGGAGGTACAACACTTGAGCATGTTAGTGAACTTATTGATACTGAAAATTAGACCTGGCGGCGAGATCTGGTCCGACATGTGTTCATCCCCCCCAATGCTGAAGACATGCATACTGAATATCCCACTACGCAATGGTGGTGGTGATGATCCTCTTGCTTGGGCTCATGGAGTTAATGACATCTACTCGGTCAAATCCGCATATCATGCTCTAGATGAAGGGACGGTTACCAGTACATCACAGATATATGAACAAATGTGTAAGTCATTATGGAAGCTCAAACCTATGCCAAAAGGTACGTGCATGTTTTCTAGTGGAGGGTGGTTCTTCACATCCTACGAGATGAATGCACGCAGCGGTGACAACATATTAAGGAAATTAGACGACGTAATGTTTGCTTTGCAATGGATGAAGATCTAATGCTCGCGTTAGTGCATTGCTCGCATGCCAAACTCTTCTGGGAAGAAGCACATGCTTGACCTGGTTTTCGCCGACCATGCCTACACCTAGATACATGGTTGATAGATATTCTCTGCAACAGTCAATTCACAGAAATCCAGTGTACCTAAATGATCCCTATTATGTGGACAGTCTGGCACTCAAGAAACAGGTTGACCCACGGTGGTGAGAAGCTTGATCCTATGAGTACCGTGCGATGCATCAGAGAAGACCTGGCGTTGCTGGACATACCACGCTCCCACAGATCCGTGCCACCAAGTCACGGATGGAGGCCCCCGGATACAGGTTGGGTGAAGATCAACACGGATGCAACATTGAATATGGACTCTGATAAATGCGGTGCATAAGGAGTTGCTCGTTCTAACGCCCGTTTGTTGGGTGCTTGGTGCAAACCCCATCTTGTGGTTACAGATCCATTCATAAGTAGGACCGTGGCACTTTGGGGTGGTGTGGTTTTTGCTAAATTACGTGGTTTCCCACATGTGTTGATGGAGACGGAGTGCTGATGGAGGTGGTGAACCTCTGGAAATCTCGCCATAATAGTCGCTTTGTTGTGGCACCGTTACTAATGGTAGCTGGAGAGCTACCTTCCTCCTTTTCTCCTTTTTATAGTCAACATGTAAACATATCAGCCTACTGGCCCATCTTTGTGTGAAGCATGCTTGGTCGTTGATGGTCACCAAAAGTTGGAATGACTCTAGACCTTCTTCGCTACTCACCGGTCTATTAGCTGATAATGCTAGGAGCTCGTTTGTTAAATAAATCTATCAAGTTTGGACGCAAAGAAACATTTTTGAGGATTTCTTTAGGTTGGAAATTCATGATTTTCCTTCGCTGGCTATAATAGGCAGCGCTGATGAGCATGTTTCATCCTCGTGTTGAAGGTGTTGAAGGTGAAAACCTAAGCCTCACTTTATTTGTTGCAATTCCGGTGGCACATTTTCCATAAACATTAGTATAAGAATGACTATTATTTTCACTCTTCTTTTTTCTTCCACGTTGACTATGATGCACTAGTGCATGCATGGGTCCTCCTATTCCACATTACAAATTTCTTTAAAAAAAATTGGGAAAAGAATACATTTTACATCCCTCAACTTTATCGATAGTTTAAAAATGGTCCTTCAACTTTAAAACCAGAAAAACCTAGTCCCTTAATTGTTAAAATCAGATACATTTTGCCTCTTAGGGCCACTTTGGGTGCTTTTGGGCTGACGTGGACTAGGTACTGACCTTTGACCATGCCACATCAGTGCCACGTCACACACATGAGTCCAACTCTCATTCTCTCTCTTAACATGGGTCAGCATGTCGAAGTTGTACATGCCTGTGCTATTTGATCCATTGTTGTAGCTAACATTGTCAATCTCGCCGAAGCAACAACCACACACAACGGGTCGAAGGATTTAGCTCACCACGACATGCACCTGCACGTCAGGGAAGTTGATTGATTCTTCATGTGCTAACAAGCCAGGCAAGCTAATCCATGACCTATGGGCGACGTGCTTGATCTTCATGGTGATCAGATGGGAAGATCGCAGCCATGCAAACCACGACCTCAGCGAACATTCATGCTATCCGACATAGGGCACTATGGCCTAGCATCATTTCCTCGCACGGTCGCACCACGACAACGACCTCCTCATCGCGCAGGTCCTCCACGTCTTGCACACAGACGCCATGGACGCGCGCAGACTTGCTCGTCACACATGACGTCTTACACAGAGGTGATGACCCACAAGTATAGGGTGTCAATCATAGTCCTTTCGATAAGTAAGAGTGTCAAACCCAACAAGGAGGAGAAGGAATCAATAAGCAGTTTCCAGCAAGGTACTCTCTGCAAGTGTTGTAAAGTAATAGTGACAGATAGTTTGCTAGTAATATAATTCGTAACAAGTAACAAGTAACAAAAGTGACAAGATGTAGCAACATGGCCAATCCTTTTTATTGCAACGGACAAGCCAAAAGTTCTTCTTATAGTGATTGAAACATTCTCATTTCATCTAGTTACTTTCATCACGATTCATTGACTCACGTTCACTACTTTGGTTAGTTGTTATGTGGGTGGATCGGTGCTAAGGTGTCATTCTTACTTGAACAAACAACCTACTTATGATTACTCCCTCTCACAAGCATCCGCAAATACAAGAGAAGAATTAAGATAAATCTAACCATAGCATGAAACGCAAAGGATCCAAATCAGCCCCTTACGGAATAGCACATAAACTGGAGTTTCGGCTTCTGTCACCCACAACCCATCATCTACTAACTAATCCCAGAATGCCTTCCCCTAGGCCCAAACATGGTAATGTGTCATGTAGTCGACGTTCACGCGACACCACTAGAGGAAGAACAACATAACACATCATCAAAACATTGACCGAAAACCAACTTCATATGATTAGTTATAACAAGACTTTCCCCATGTCCTTAAGAACAAACGGAACTGCTCACAAATCATGTTCATGATCATGATTTGAGGAGATAAATATATGATTAACAATCTGGACATATAATCTTCCACCAAGTAAACCAACTAGCATCAACTCAAGATGTAATCAACACTACTAGCAACCCACATGTACCAATCTAAGGTTTGAGACAAAGATCGGATACAAGAGATGAACTAGGGTTTGGAGATGAGATGGTGCTGGTGAATATGTTGATGGAGATGAGTCCTCCCATAATGAGAGGAGCGTTGGTGATGGCGATGACTTCGATTTCCCTCCCACAGGGATGTATCCTGGCGGAATCGCTTCGCCGGAGAGCAAAAGTGCTCCTGCCAAGGTACCGCCTCGAGATGGCGGTGCTTCATCCCGAAAGTGTTCTTCTCATTTTTTTCTAGGGCAAATAGCTTCATATAACAAGAGATGGGCTTCAGAGGCCTTCTTTGGGCCCTACAAGCTCACATGGCGCGCACCGGGGGGCACCCCCTGAGCATGTGTGCCCATGGTGGGTCCTCTCTGGTATATTTTGCTTCCAGTATTTTTTTATTCCAAAATATATATCCATAAGTTTCCAGGTCATTTGGAGCTCCGGAGAATAACTATCTCTGTTGTAGCTCTTTTCAGGTCCAGAATTCCAGCTGCCAACAATCTCCCTCTTGTGATGTACATTGAAATTTAAGAGAGAAAATGCATTAGAATTGCATCAGAAAGTGAAATATAACTTTAAAATGATAAAATAACAGTAGAAAAATATGATGCAAAATGGACGTATCAAGCGGCAATTGGACGCCATGGATGCCCGACCCACGTCGCCTTAGACCTCACCGTCATCCACCTCACCACCCGCAGTAGTTGCACAAGCTTAAATATATCAGGTTCTTTTCAATGAAGAGATGGGCATGGTGGCATCGAAACTGATCGGGCAAAACCCAACACAACAGGTGGCCATGACACGAGAGATGGCGAGCCTCGGTGCCAGCAGTGGTGTAGACAGGACCAAGGCGCCAAGGGCCGCGACCCGGGACGTGCCGCCACATTCCTTTGTTGACTTTAGCAAATTTGACACTGTTTGACACTATGGAACATGTTTTGCATGGGTTGCCTGGGGTCTGGCTTGATCCTGACTACGCCACTGGGTGTCGTCACAGACACGATGGTGACCTACTTGTTGGGGAACGTTGCATGGAAAACAAAAAATGTCTATGCTCATGCAAGATCTATCCATGGATATGCATAGCAACAAGAGGGGAGAGTATCTATGTACCCTCTTAGACCGTTTAGCGGAAGCGTTTATCAGCGCGGTTGATGTAGTCGAACACCTTCGTGATCCAAGCGATCAGGTACCAAACGTACGACACCTCTGCGTCCAGCACACGTTCAGCTCGATGATGTCCTTGCCTTCTTGATCCAGCAAGACGGGAAAAGTAGTAGATGAGTTCCGCCAGCACGACGGCATGGTGACGGTGCTGCTGAACTTGTTTGCGCGGGGCTTCGCTGTGCACTGCAGAAAACTAGATGGAGGATGAAACTATGGAGAGGGGTGCCGCACACGGCTAAGAGATTGTCGTGGGTTGTGTGGCGCCCCTCCCTCTCTCATATATATATAGGTGGGGATGGGAGGAAGCCGAGGGGCACCCCAAGGTGGCCGGCTGGCCCACTTGGGCTCCTGCCCTATGCCCCCTTTCCTTGTTTGCACAAGGGGGAAAGGAAAGGAAAGGGGAGGAGAGGGAAGGCAGGGGGAGGCCGACTCCCTCCTTCCTTTCTCCCCAAGGCGCGCACCAGCCCCTTTGTGGGTTGGTGTGCTCCCTTCTTTTGGCCCATATGGCCTGATACGTCTCCAACGTATCTATAATTTTTGATTGTTCCATGCTATTATATTATCTGTTTTGGATGTTTATGGGCTTTATTTTACACTTTTATATTATTTTTGGAACTAACCTATTAACCCAGAGCCCAGTGCCAGTTCCTGTTTTTTCCCTTGTTTCAGTGTTTCGAAGAAAAGGAATATCAAACGGAGTCCAAACGGAATGAAACCATCGAGAGAGTTATTTTTGGAACGGAAGCAATCCAGGAGACTTGGAGTGTACGTCAGGGAAGCAACGAGGTGGCCACGAGGCAGGGAGGGGCGCCTGCCCCCTGGGCGCGCCCCCCACCCTCGTGGGCCCCTCGTGGCTCCCCTTACCAACTTCTTTCGCCTATATATATCCATATACCCTAAAAACATCGGGGAACAGAATAGATCGGGAGTTCCGCCGCCGCAAGCCTCTGTAGCCACCAAAAACCAATCGGGACCCTGTTCCGGCACCCTGCCGGAGGGGGGAACCCTCACCAGTGGCCATCTTCATCATCCCGGCGCTCTCCATGACGAGGAGGGAGTAGTTCACCCTCGGGGCTGAGGGTATGTACCAGTAGCTATGTGTTTGATCTCTCTCTCTCTCTCTCTCGTGTTCTTGAGGTGGTACGATCTTGATGTATCGCGAGCTTTTCTATTATAGTTGGATCTTATGATGTTTCTCCCCCTCTACTCTCTTGTAATCGATTGAGTTTTCCCTTTGAGGTTATCTTATCGGATTGAGTCTTTAAGGATTTGAGAACACTTGATGTATGTCTTGCATGTGCGTATCTGTGGTGACAATGGGATATCACGTGATTCACTTGATGTATGTTTTGGTGATCAACTTGCGGGTTCCGTGACCTCGTGAACTTATGCATAGGGGTTGGCACACGTTTTCATCTTGATTCTCCGGTAGAAACTTTGGGGCACTCTTTGAAGTACTTTGTGTTGGTTGAATAGATGAATCTGAGATTGTGTGATGCATATCGTATAATCATACCCACGGATACTTGAGGTGATATTGGAGTATCTAGGTGACATTAGGGTTTTGGTTGATTTGTGTCTTAAGGTGTTATTCTAGTAGGAACTCTATGATAGATTGAACGGAAAGAATAGCTTCGTGTTATTTTACTACAGACTCTTGAATAGATCGCAGAAAGAATAACTTTGAGGTGGTTTCGTACCCTACCATAATCTCTTCGTTTGTTCTCCGCTATTAGTGACTTTGGAGTGACTCTTTGTTGCATGTTGAGGTATAGTTATATGATCCAATTATGTTATTATTGTTGAGAGAACTTGCACTAGTGAAAGTATGAACCCTAGGCCTTGTTTCCTAGCATTGCAATACCGTTTACGCTCACTTTTATCATTAGTTACCTTGCTGTTTTTATATTTTCAGATTGCAAAAACCTATATCTACTATCCATATTGCACTTGTATCACCATCTCTTCGCCGAACTAGTGCACCTATACAATTTACCATTGTATTGGGTGTGTTGGGGACACAAGAGACTCTTTGTTATTTGGTTGCAGGGTTGTTTGATAGAGACCATCTTCAACCTACGCCTCCCACGGATTGATAAACCTTAGGTCATCCACTTGAGGGAAATTTGCTACTGTCCTACAAACCTCTGCACTTGGAGGCCCAACAACGTCTACAAGGAGAAGGTTGTAGTAGACATCAAGCTCTTTTCTGGCGCCGTTGCCGGGGAGGTGAGTGCTTGAAGGTATATCTTTAGATCTTGCAATCGAATCTTTTTGTTTCTTGTTTTATCACTAGTTTAGTTTATAAAAAAAACTACAAAAAATGGAATTAAGGGTGCCTCATATGCTTCATCTTTTTTAATATCTTTCGTGAAAATGATGGGAAGGAAAATTGTGCTGAAGTACTAGAAGAAGAATTACATAGAATGCTTGGCATAAAATATGTGAATAATGAGCATGATTGCAATGTTGTTAGTATGAATTCTTTGAATACCCATGATGCTAATGATATGCAAAGCCACAAACTTGGGGAAGCTATGTTTGATGAAGATGATATTTTTTGTCCCCCAAGCTTTGATGAGCAAATTTACTATGATGAAAGCATGCCTCCTATCTATCATGATTATTGTGATGACACATATGCTATAAAGAATAATGATAACCATGAAACTTCTCATCTCGATCTTAATTTTCAATCACATGATGGTTATTTTGTTGAGTTTGCTCCCACTTTTATTCATGAGAAGAAATTTGCTTATGTGAAGAGTAATAAAATTTCTATGCTTGTGGATCATGAAAGGAATGCTTTATGTGATGGTTATATGGTTGAATTCATTCATGATGCTACTGAAAATTATTATGAGGGAGGAACATATGCTTGTAGGAATTGCAATAATATCAAGTTTCCTCTCTATGTGCTTAATGTTTTAAAGTTATGCTTGTTTTGCCTTCCTATGCTAGTTGATTATTGTTCCCATAAGTTGTTTGCTCACAAAATACCTATGCATAGGAAGTGGGTTAGACTTAAATGTGCTAGTCATATTCTTCATGATGTTCTCTTTATGTTTCAATTCTTATCTTTTATGTGAGCATCATTGAAATCATCATGCTTAGCTAAAAGGCATTAAAGAAAAGCGCTTGTTGGGAGATGACCCAATATTTACCCCTACTGTTTTTATGTGTTCACATGATTAAGCTACTGTAGTACTCATGTTTTATAGCTTTTGTTTCAATAAAGTGCCAAGTAAGACCTATAGGATCTTCTTGGATGATAGTTGTTTGATCTTGCTGAAAATTCCAGAAACTTTCTGTTCACGAAAAAAATTGTTTAAAATCACCAGAACGTGATAAAATACTGATTCCAATTGCAGCATATCAATAAAAAAATTATCTAGGTCTTCCTATTTTGGTAGAATTTTTGGAGTTCCAGAAGTATACGTTTGATACAGATTACTACAGACTGTTCTGTTTTTGACAGATTCTGTTTTCATTGTGTTGTTTGCTTATTTTGATGAATCTATGAGTAGTATCGGAGGGTATGAACCATAGAGAAGTTGGAATACAGTAGATATTACACCAATATGAATTTAGAATGAGTTCAAAACAGTACCTAAGTGGTGATTTATTTTCTTATACTAACGGAGCTTACGAGTTTTCTGTTAAGTTTTGTGTTGTGAAGTTTTCAAGTTTTGGGTAAAGATTCGATGGACTATGGAATAAGGAGTGGCAAGAGCCTAAGCTTGGGGATGACCAAGGCACCCCAAGGTAATATTCAAGGACAACCAAAAGCCTAAGCTTAGGGATGCCCCGGATGGCATCCCCTCTTTCGTCTTCGTTCATCGGTAACTTTACTTGGAGCTATATTTTTATTTATCACATGATATGTGTTTTGCTTGGAGCGTCATTTTATTTTCTTTTGTTTTGCTTGCTGTTTGAATAAAATACCAAGATCTGAAATTCTTAAATGTTAGAGAGTCTTCACATAGTTACATAATTATTCAACTACTCATTGATCTTCACTTATATCTTTTGGAGTAGTTTGTCATTTGCTCTAGTGCTTCACTTATATCTTTTTAGAGCACGGCGGTGGTTTTATTTTGAAAAAATAGATGAACTCTCATGCTTCACTTATATTATTTTGAGAGTCCTTTAGAACAGCATGGTAATTTGCTTTGGTTATGAATTTAGTCCTAATATGATGGGCATCCAAGATGGGTATAATAAAAACTCTCATACAAAGTGCATTGAATACTATGAGAAGTTTGATTCCTTATGATTGTTTTGAGATATGAAGATGGTGATATTAGAGTCATGCTAGTGAGTAGTTGTGAATTTGAGAAATACTTGTTCCAAAGTTTGTGATTCCCGTAGCATGCACGTATGGTGAACCGTTATGTGATGAAGTCGGAGCATGATTTATTTATTGATTGTCTTCCTTATGAGTGGCGGTCGGGGACGAGCGATGGTCTTTTCCTACCAATCTATCCCCCTAGGAGCATGCGCATAGTACTTCGTTTCGATAACTAATAGATTTATGGAATAAGTATGTGAGTTCTTTATGACTAATGTTGAGCCCATGGATTATACGCACTCTCACCCTTCCATCATTGCTGGCCTCTCTAATATCGCGCACCTTTCGCCGGTATCATACACCCACCATATACCTTCCTCAAAACAGCCACCATACATACCTATTATGGCATTTCCATAGCCATTCCGAGATATATTGCCATGCAACTTTCCACCGTTCCGTTTATTATGACATGCTCCATCACTGTCATATTGCTTTGCATGACATGTAGTTGACATTGTATTTGTGGCAAAGCCACTGTTCATAATTATTTCATACATGTCACTCATGAGTCATTGCACATCCCGGTACACCGCCGGAGGAATTCATATAGAGTCATATTTTGTTCTAAGTATCGAATTGTAATTCTTGAGTTGTAAGTAAATAAAAGTGTGATGATCATCATTATTAGAGCATTGTCCTAGTGAGGAAAGGATGATGGATACTATGATTCCCCCACAAGTGGGGATGAGACTCTGGACTAAAAAAGAAGAGGCCAAAAAAAGAGAAAAGGCCCAAATAAAAAAAATGAGAGAAAAAGAGAGAAGGGACGATGCTACTATCCTTTTACCACACTTGTGCTTCAAAGTAGCACCATAATCTTCATGATAGAGAGTCCCCTATGTTGCCACTTTCATATACTAGTGGGAATTTTACATTATAGAACTTGGCTTGTATATTCCAATGATGGGCTTCCTCAAAATGCCCTAGGTCTTCGTGAGCAAGCGAGTTGGATGCACACCCACTTAGTTTCTTTTGTTGAGCTTTCATACACTTATAGCTCTAGTGCATCCGTTGCATGGCAATCCCTACTCACTCACATTGATATCTATTGATGGGCATCTCCATAGCCCGTTGATACGCCTAGTTGATGTGAGACTATCTTCTCCTTTTTTGTCTTCTCCACAACCACCATTCTATTCCACCTATAGTGCTATGTCCATGGCTCATGCTCATGTATTGCGTGAAGATTGAAAAAGTTTGAGAACATCAAAAGTATCAAACAATTTCTTGGCTTGTCATCGGGGTTGTGCATGATTTAAATACTTTGTGTGGTGAAGATAGAGCATAGGCAGACTATATGATTTTGTAGGGATAGCTTGCTTTGGCCATGTTATTTTGAGAAGACATGATTGCTTTGTTAGTATGCTTGTATTATTGTTTTCATGTCAATATTAAACTTTTGTTTTGAATCTTATGGATCTGAATATTCTTGCCACAATAAAGAAGATTACATTGATAAATATGTTAGGTAGCATTCCACATCAAAAATTCTGTTTTTATCATTTACCTACTCGAGGACGAGCAAGAATTAAGCTTGGGGATGCTGATACGTCTCCTACGTATCTATAATTTTTGATTGTTCCATGCTATTATATTATCTGTTTTGGATGTTCATGGGCCTTATTTTACACTTTTATATTATTTTTGGGACTAACCTATTAACCCAGAGCCCAGTGCCAGTTCCTGTTTTTTCCCTTGTTTCAGTGTTTTGAAGAAAAGGAATATCAAACGGAGTCCAAACGGAATGAAACCTTCGGGAGAGTTATTTTTGGAACGGAAGCAATCCAGGAGACTTGGAGTGTACGTCAGGGAAGCAACGAGGTGGCCATGAGGCAGGGAGGCGCGCCTGCCCCCTGGGCGCGCCCCCACCCTCGTGGTCCCCTCGTGGCTCCCCTTACCGACTTCTTTCGCCTATATATATCAATACCCTAAAAACATCGGGGAACAGAATAGATCGGGAGTTCCGCCGCCGCAAGCCTCTGTAGCCACCAAAAACCAATCGGGACCCTGTTTCGGCACCCTGCCGGAGGGGGGAACCCTCACCGGTGGCCATCTTCATCATCCCGGCGCTCTCCATGACGAGGAGGGAGTAGTTCACCCTCGGGGCTGAGGGTATGTACCAGTAGCTATGTGTTTGATCTCTCTCTCGTGTTCTTGAGGTGGTACGATCTTGATGTATCGCGAGCTTTGCTATTATAGTTGGATCTTATGATGTTTCTCCCCCTCTACTCTCTTGTAATCGATTGAGTTTTCCCTTTGAGGTTATCTTATCGGATTGAGTCTTTAAGGATTTGAGAACACTTGATGTATGTCTTGCATGTGTGTATCTGTGGTGACAATGGGATATCACGTGATTCACTTGACGTATGTTTTGGTGATCGACTTGCGGGTTCCGTGACCTCGTGAACTTATGCATAGGGGTTGGCACACGTTTTCGTCTTGATTCTCCGGTAGAAACTTTGGGGCACTCTTTGAAGTACTTTGTGTTGGTTGAATAGATGAATCTGAGATTGTGTGATGCATATCATATAATCATACCCACGGATACTTGAGGTGATATTGGAGTATCTAGGTGACATTAGGGTTTTGGTTGATTTGTGTCTTAATGTGTTATTCTAGTACGAACTCTATGATAGATTGAACGGAAAGAATAGCTTCGTGTTATTTTACTACGGACTCTTGAATAGATCGATCAGAAAGAATAACTTTGAGGTGGTTTCGTACCCTACCATAATCTCTTCGTTTGTTCTCCGCTATTAGTGACTTTGGAGTGACTCTTTGTTGCATGTTGAGGGATAGTTATATGATCCAATTATGTTATTATTGTTGAGAGAACTTGCACTAGTAAAAGTATGAACCCTAGGCCTTGTTTCCTAGCATTGCAATACCGTTTACGCTCACTTTTATCATTAGTTACCTTGCTGTTTTTATATTTTGATATTACAAAAACCTATATCTACTATCCATATTGCACTTGTATCACCATCTCTTCGCCGAACTAGTGCACCTATACAATTTACCATTGTATTGGGTGTGTTGGGGACACAAGAGACTCTTTGTTATTTGGTTGCAGGGTTGTTTGAGAGAGACCATCTTCAACCTACGCCTCCCACGGATTGATAAACCTTAGGTCATCCACTTGAGGGAAATTTGCTATTGTCCTACAAACCTCATCACTTGGAGGCCCAACAACGTCTACAAGGAGAAGGTTGCGCAGTAGACATCATGGCCCATAAACCTCCCGGGGCTTCCCGGAACCCCTTCCGGTGATCCGATGATTACCTGGTACACTCTGAAACTATTCCGGTGACCAAATAGCATCGCCCTATGTGTCAATCTTTACCTCTCGACCATTCCGGAGCTCCTCGTCATGTCCGTGATCTTGATACGTCTCCAACGTGTCTATAATTTTTGATTGTTGCATGCTATATTATATTCTGTTTTGGACATTATTGGGCTTTATTTATACACTTTTATATTATTTTTGGGACTAACCTATTAACCGGAGGCCCAGCCCAGAATTGTTGTTTTTTGCCTATTTCAGAGTTTCGCAGAAAAAGAATATCAAACGGAGTCCAAACGGAATTAAACCTTCGGGAACGTGATTTTCGGAACGAACGTGATCCAAAGGACTTGGACCCTACGTCAAGACATCAACCAGGAAGGCACGAGGTAGGGGGGCGCGCCTACCCCCCAAGCGCGCCCTCCACCATCGTGGGCCCCATGTTGCTCCACCGACGTACTTCTTCCTCCTATATATACCTACGTACCCCCAAACTACCAGATACGGAGCCAAAAACCTAATTCCACCGCCGCAACCTTCTGTACCCGTGAGATCCCATCTTGGGGCCTTTTCCGGAGCTCCGCCGGAGGGGGCATCGATCACGGAGGGCTTCTACATCAACACCATAGCCTCTCCGATGATGTGTGAGTAGTTTACCTCAGACCTTCGGGTCCATAATTATTAGCTAGATGGCTTCTTCTCTCTCTTTGGATCTCAATACAAAGTTCTCCACGATTCTCGTGGAGATCTATTCGATGTAATCTTCTTTTGCGGTGTGTTTGTTGAGACCGATGAATTGTGGGTTTATGATCAAGTTTATCTATGAACAATATTTGAATCTTCTCTGAATTCTTTTATGTATGATTGGTTATCTTTGCAAGTCTCTTTGAATTATCAGTTTGGTTTGGCCTACTAGATTGATCTTTCTTGCAATGGGATAAGTGCTTAGCTTTGGGTTCAATCCTGCAGTGGCCTTTTCCAGTGACAGTAGGGGCAGCAAGGCACGTATTGAATTGTTGCCATCGAGGATAACAAGATGGGGTTTATATCATATTGCATGAGTTTATCCCTCTACATCATGTCATCTTACTTAAAGCGTTACTCTGTTCTTTTGAACTTAATACTCTAGATGCATGCTGGATAGCGGTCGATGTGTGGAGTAATAGTAGTAGATGCAGGCAGGAGTCGGTCTACTTGTCACGGACGTGATTCCTATATACATGATCATACCTAGATATTCTCATAACTATGCTCAATTCTGTCAATTGCTCAACAGTAATTTGTTCACCCACCGTAATACTTATGCTCTCGAGAGAAGCCACTAGTGAAACCTATGGCCCCGGGGTCTATCTTCCATCATATTAATCTTCCAACACTTAGACATTTTTATTGCCTTTTATTTTACTTTGCATCTTTATCATAAAAATACCAAAAATATTATCTTATCATATCTATCAGATCTCACTCTCGTAAGTGACCGTTAAGGGATTGACAACCCCTTTATTGCGTTGGTTGCGAGGATTTATTTGTTTGTGTAGGTGCGAGGGACTCGTGCGTGGCCTCCTACTATATTGATACCTTGGTTCTCAAAAACTGAGGGAAATACTTACGCTGCTTTACTGCATCACCCTTTCCTCTTCAAGGGAAAATCAACGCAGTGCTCAAGAGGTAGCAAGAAGGATTTCTGGCGCCGTTGCCGGGGAGTCTACGCAAAAGTCAACATACCAAGTACCCATCACAAACCCTTATCTCCCGCCTTACATTATTTGCCATTTGCCTCTCGTTTTCCTCTCCCCCACTTCACCCTTGCCGTTTTATTCGCCCTCTCTTTTCCGTTCGCCTCTTTTTCGCCTGCTTCTTGTTTGCTCGTGTGTTGGATTGCTTGCTTGTCACGATGGCTCAAGATAATACTAAATTGTGTGACTTTACCAATACCAACAATAATGATTTTCTTAGCACTCCGATTGCTCCTCTTACCATTACTAAATCTTGTGAAATCAATACTGCTTTACTGAATCTTGTCATGAAAGATCAATTCGCCGGCCTTCCTAGTGAAGATGCCGCTACCCATCTAAATAGCTTTGTTGATTTGTGTGATATGCAAAAGAATAAAGATGTGGATAATGATATTGTTAAATTGAAGCTATTTCCTTTTTCGCTTAGAGATCGTGCTAAAGCTTGGTTTTCATCTTTGCCTAAAAATAGTATTGATTCCTGGAATAACTGCAAAGATGCTTTTATCTCTAAGTATTTTCCTCCCACTAAGATCATCTCTCTTAGAAACGATATTATGAATTTTAAGCAACTTGATCATGAACATGTTGCACAAGCTTGGGAGAGGATGAAATTAATGATACGTAATTGCCCTACACATGGTTTGAATTTGTGGATGATTATACAAAAAAATTATGCCGTATTGAATTTTGCTTCTAGAAATCTTTTAGATTCGGCCGCGGGAGGCACTTTTATGGAAATCACTTTAGGAGAAGCTACTAAACTCCTAGATAATATTATGGTTAATTATTCTCAATGGCACACTGAAAGATCTACTAATAAAAAGGTGCATGCGATAGAAGAAATTAATGTTTTGAATGGAAAGATGGATGAACTTATGAAATTATTTGCTACTAAAAGTGTTTCTTCTGATCCTAATGATATGCCTTTGTCGACTTTGATTGAGAATAATAATGAATCTATGGATGTGAATTTTGTTGGTAGGAATAATTTTGGTAACAACGCGTATAGAGGAAACTTTAATCCTAGGCCGTACCCTAGTAATTCCTTTAATAATTATGGTAATTCCTACAACAATTCTTATGGAAATATTAATAAGATGCCTTCTGAATTTGAGACTAGTGTTAAAGAATTTATGAATTCGCAAAAGAATTTCAATGCTTTGCTTGAAGAAAAATTTCCTAAGATTGATGAATTGGCTAGGAATGTTGATAGAATTTATCTTGATGTTGATTCCTTGAAACTTAGATCTATTCCACCTAAGCATGATATCAATGAGTCTCTCAAAGCCATGAGAATTTCCATTGATGAGTGCAAAGAAAGAACCGCTAGGATGCGTGCTAAGAAAGATTGCTTTGTGAAAGCGTGTTCTTCTAATTTCTATGAAAATAACGATGAAGATCTAAAAGTTATTGATGTGTCCCCTATTAAATATTTGTTTTGCAATATGAATCTTGATAGTGATGGGACTGAATATGGTCCACCTTTACCTAGAAGGCGTTCCAAAAATACGGAGTTTTTAGATCTTGATGCAAAAATTGGTAAAAGTGGGATTGAAGAGATCAAAACTCTAGATATTAATGAACTCACTATTTTGGATTTCAAAGAATTTAATTATGATAATTGCTCTTTGATAGATTATATTTCCTTGTTGCAATCCGTGCTAAATTCTCCACATGCTTATAGTCAACATAAAGCTTTTACTAAACATATCGTTGATGCTTTGATGCAATCTTATGAAGAAAAACTTGAGTTGGAAGTTTCTATCCCTAGAAAACTTTATGATGAGTGGGAACCTACTATTAAAATTAAAATTAAAGATCATGAATGCTATGCTTTGTGTGATTTGGGTGCTAGTGTTTCCACGATTCCAAAAACTTTGTGTGATTTGTTAGGTTTCCGTGATTTTGATGATTGCTCTCTAAACATGCACCTTGCGGATTCCACCATTAAGAAACCTATGGGAAGAATTAATGATGTTCTTATTATTGCAAATAGGAATTATGTGCTCATAGATTTTATTGTTCTTGATATAGATTGTAATCCTTCATGTCCTACTATTCTTGGTAGACCTTTCCTTAGAACGATTGGTGCAATTATTGATATGAAGGAAGGGAATATTAGATTCCAATTTCCGTTAAGGAAAGGCATGGAACACTTACCTAGAAAGAAAATAAAATTACCTTATGAATCTATTATGAGAGCCACTTATGGATTGCCTACCAAAGATGTCAATACCTAGATCTATCCTTGCTTTTATGCCTAGCTAGGGCCGTTAAACGATAGCACTTGTTGGGAGGCAACCCAATTTTATTTTTCGTTTTTTTGCTTTTTGCTTCTGATTAGGAATAAATATTTGATCTAGCCTCTGGTTAGATGTGTTTTTATGTTTTAATTAGTGTTTGTGCCAAGTTTAACCTATAGGATCTTCTTGGATGATAGTTATTTGATCTTGCTGAAAATTCCAGAAACTTTCTGTTCACGAAAATAATTGTTAAAAATCACCAGAACGTGATAAAATATTGATTCCAATTGCTGAAGATCAATAAACAAATTATCTAGGTCGTCCTATTTTGGATGAATTTTTGGAGTTCCAGAAGTTTGCGTTAGTTACAGATTACTACAGACTGTTCTGTTTTTGACAGATTCTGTTTTTCGTGTGTTGTTTGCTTATTTTGATGAATCTATGGCTAGTAAAATAGTTTATAAACCATAGAGAAGTTGGAATACAGTATGTTTAACACCAATATAAATAAATAATGAGTTAATTACAGTACCTTGAAGTGGTGTTTGTTTTCTTTCGCTAACGGAACTCACGCGATTTTCTGCTAAGTTTTGTGTTGTGAAGTTTTCAAGTTTTGGGTAAAAGATTTGATGGATTAAGGAACAAGGAGTGGCAAGAGACTAAGCTTGGGGATTCCCATGGCACCCCAAGATAATCTAAGTACACCAAAAAGCCAAAGCTTGGGGATGCCCCGGAAGGCATCCCCTCTTTCGTCTACTTCCATCGGTAACTTTACTTGGAGCTATATTTTTATTCACCACATGATATGTTTTTTGCTTGGAGTGTCTTGTATGATTTGAGTCTTTGCTTTTTAGTTTACCACAATCATATTTGCTGTACACACCTTTTGAGAGAGACACACATGATTCGGAATTTATTAGAATACTTTATGCGCTTCACTTATATCTTTTGAGCTATATAGTTTTTGCTCTAGTGCTCCACTTATATCTTTTAGAGCACGGCGGTGGTTTTGTTTTATAGAAACTATTATTCTCTCATGCTTCAATTATATTATTTTGAGAGTCTTAAACAGCATGGTAATTTGCTTAAATTGGGAAATTAATCCTAATATGTTAGGTATTCAAGACTAGTAAAAAACTTTCTTATGAGTGTGCTGAATGCTAAGAGAAGTTTGATGCTTGATGATTGTTTTGAGATATGGAGGTAGTGATATTAAAGTTGTGCTAGTTGAGTAGTTTTGAAATTTAGAAATACTTGTGTTGAAGTTTGCAAGTCCCGTAGCATGCACGTATGGTAAACATTATGTAACAAATTTGAAACATGAGGTGTTCTTTGATTGTCCTCCTTATGAGTGGCGGTCGGGGACGAGTGATGGTCTTTTCCTACCAATCTATCCCCCTAGGAGCATGCGCGTACTGCTTGGTTTTTTATGACTTGTAGATTTTTGCAATAAGTATGTGAGTTCTTTATGACTAATGTTGAGTCCATGGATTATACGCACTCTTCCCCTTCCATCATTACCGTGCATTGCCCTTTCTCACATTGAGAGTTGGTGCAAACTTCGCCGGTGCATCCAAACCCCTTGATATGATACACTCTTTCACACATAAACCTCCTTATATCCTCCTCAAAACAGCCACCATACCTACCTATTATGGCATTTCCATAGCCATTCCGAGATATATTGACATGCAACTTTCCACCGTTCCGTTTATCATGACACGTTCATCATTGTCTATTGCTTCGCATGATCGTGTAGTTGACATCGTATTTGTGGCAAAGCCACCGTTCATAAATTTTTCATACATGTCACTCTTGATTCATTGCTAACCCGGTATACCGCCGGAGGCATTCATATAGAGTCATACTTTGTTCTAGTATCGAGTTGTAATCATTGAGTTGTAAATAAATAGAAGTGTGATGATCATCATTCATAGAGCATTGTCCCAATAAAAAAGAGAAAGGCCAAAAAGAAAGAAAGAGAAAGGCCCAAAAAAATGGGGACAATGCTACTATCCTTTTTCCACACTTGTGATTCAAAGTAGCACCATGATCTTCATGATAGAGAGTCTCTTGTTTTGTCACTTTCATATACTAGTGGGAATTTTTCATTATAGAACTTGGCTTGTATATTCCAACAATGGGCTTCCTCAAATGCCCTAGGTCTTCGTGAGCAAGCAAGTTGGATGCACACCCACTTAGTTTCTTTTGTTGAGCTTTCATGCATTTATAGCTCTAGTGCATCCGTTGCATGGCAATCCCTACTCCTTGCATTAACATCAATCGATGGGCATCTCCATAGCTCATCGATTAGCCGCGTTGATGTGAGACTTTCTCCTTTTTTGTCTTCTCCACATAACCCCCATCATTATATTCTATTCCACCCATAGTGCTATATCCATGGCTCACGCTCATGTATTGCGTGAAGGTTGAAAAAGTTTGATATTACTAAAGTATTAAACAATTGCTTGGCTTGTCATCGGGGTTGTGCATGATGAGAGCATTCTTGTGTGATGAAAATGGAGCATGACTAAACTATATGATTTTGTAGGGATGAACTTTCTTTGGCCATGTTATTTTGAGAGGACATAATTGCTTAGTTAGTATGCTTGAAGTATTATTACTTTTATGTCAATATTAAACTTTTATCTTGAATCTTTCGGATCTAAATATTCATACCACAATTAAGAGAATTACATTGAAATTATGCCAATTAGCATTCCACATCAAAAATTCTATTTTTATCATTTACCTACTCGAGGACGAGCAGGAATTAAGCTTGGGGATGCTTGATACGTCTCCAACGTATCTATAATTTTTTATTGTTCCATGCTATATTATATTCTGTTTTGGACATTAATGGGCTTTGTTATACACTTTTATATTATTTTTGACTAACCTATTAACCGGAGGCCCAACCCAGAATTGCTGTTTTTTGCCTATTTCAGAGTTTCGCAGAAAAAGAATATCAAACGGAGTCCAAACGGAATGAAACCTTCGGGAACGTGATTTTCGGAACGAACGTGATCCAGAGGACTTGGACCCTACGTCAAGACATCAACCAGGAAGGCATGAGGTAGGGGGGCGCGCCTACCCCCCCAGGCACGCCCTCCACCCTCGTGGGCCCCATGTTGCTCCACCGACGTACTTCTTCCTCCTATATATACCTACGTACCCCAAACTACCAGATACGGAGCCAAAAACCTAATTCCACCGCCGCAACCTTCTGTACCCGTGAGATCCCATCTTGGGGCCTTTTCCGGAGCTCCGCCGGAGGGGGCATCGATCACGGAGGGCTTCTACATCAACACCATAGCCTCTCCGATGATGTGTGAGTAGTTTACCTCAGACCTTCGGGTCCATAGTTATTAGCTAGGTGGCTTCTTCTCTCTCTTTGGATCTCAATACAAAGTTCTCCACGATTCTCGTGGAGATCTATTTGATGTAATCTTCTTTTGCGGTGTGTTTGTTGAGACCGATGAATTGTGGATTTATGATCAAGTTTATCCATGAACAATATTTGAATCTTCTCTGAATTCTTTTATGTATGATTGGTTATCTTTGCAAGTCTCTTCGAATTATCAGTTTGGTTTGGCCTACTAGATTGATCTTTCTTGCAATGGGAGAAGTGCTTAGCTTTGGGTTCAATCTTGCGGTGTCCTTTCCCAGTGACAGTAGGGGCAGCAAGGCACGTATTGTATTGTTGCCATCGAGGATAACAAGATGGGGTTTATATCATATTGCATGAGTTTATCCCTCTACATCATGTCATCTTACTTAAAGCGTTACTCTGTTCTTTTGAACATAATACTCTAGATGCATGCTGGATAGCAGTCGATGTGTGGAGTAATAGTAGTAGATGCAGGCAGGAGTCGGTCTACTTGTCACGGACGTGATGCCTATATACATGATCATACCTAGATATTCTCATAACTATGCTCAATTCTGTCAATTGCTCAACAGTAATTTGTTCACCCACCGTAATACTTATGCTCTCGAGAGAAGCCACTAGTGAAACCTATGGCCCCCGGGTCTATCTTCTATCATATTAATCTTCCAACACTTAGCCATTTTTATTGCCTTTTATTTTACTTTGCATCTTTATCATAAAAATACCAAAAATATTATCTTATCATATCTATCAGATCTCACTCTCGTAAGTGACCGTGAAGGGATTGACAACCCCTTTATTGCGTTGGTTGCGAGGATTTATTTGTTTGTGCAGGTGCAAGGGACTCGTGCGTGGCCTCCTATTGGATTGATACCTTGGTTCTCAAAAACTGAGGGAAATACTGTCGGGACCCCGATTCCAAGTCACATCGATCTAGCCGGTAACACCTCATATCACTTTGCGGCCTCACGCACGGTATTCCCACGGGTGTCGCCTTACCATGGCCCGGGACCGTTTGCGCCTTTTGGCTCACGTATATGATAGTGTCGCTAGCATCCATATGACAGAGAACCCGGGCCGACATGACTAGTCGTGAACCCAAAGTGGCACTAACTTACGGGGACAGGCATACATGAATCAACATCGAGCATGTCGGTCAGCAGCGTGTGAATCCGGGCTGTAGCACTGGGCTAACAGGACTCCGGGAACCCGGGCTGTAGCAGGCTAGGCAGGACTCCGGATGTCACCGCGTGACATTTCCCCGAAGGGACAGACACAGGAACGGAGTGAATCACATGCCGGCCAGTCAAGTGTTCCGGAGCAGTAGTGCTGGGCTAGCAGGACTCCGGTGAACCGGGCTGTAGCGGACTACTATGGCTCATGGAAGCACAAGACTACATTTCCCCATAAGAGAGGCTACCAAGGATAAACAACTAGGTTGTCGGATCCCACACATACCAAGCATTTCAATCATACACACAATATGCTCGATATGTGCAAATACAACATGGCATCACAACAAGACTCTACGACTCAGAGTATTTAATCATTAGGCTCCGAAGAGCGAGATATTACAAACATGGGTCTCATGACCCAACATTCAGAGCATACAAGCCAAACTCATGCGGAAGCTTAACATGTCTGAGTACAGACAACTATAAATGAAAAAGGCTGAGAAGCCTGACTATCTACTAGATCCTGCCAAGGGCACAAGATCGTAGCTGAGGTATCAAGCTAAACGTCGAAGTCCACACGGAACTACTAGCGAGACTGACGTCTCTCTGCAAAACATAAAATAAGCAAACGTGAGTACAAATGTACCCAGCAAGACTTACATCAGAACTATCTACATATGCATCGGTATCAACAAAGGGGGGTGGTGGAGTTTAACTGCAGCAAGCCAGCTTTGACTCGGTGGCTATCCTGATCTACGACTGCAAGTAACTCTTTTGAGGTGGCGCACACGAGTCCACATATTCACCATATCAATACACCACTATGGATCCGCTCCCGTCTCCCTACGAGAACGCCATCCATAGCACTCACGCTTATCTTGCGCATTTTAGAGTATCCACTTTCACTTGTCTATGAACTGTACAGGCAACCCAGAAGTCCTTTACCGCGGACACGGCTATTCGAATAGATCATATTAACCCTCCAGGGGTGTACTTCGTCACACACGCTCTCACCACTTACCACCATGTACACGTCGTGTACCTCGGCAACCTTCAAGCGAAAGCCTGGCGAGGGAGTCGGCCACGACCTGACTAACCACACAAGTCTCTAGTCCAGGTTTATCGCCTATTCGGGTTCCATCTGCAAGGAGATCCGGCCGGGGTGTCGCTCACGGCCCCAAACGATGTGAACAGGGTTCCCAAGCCCACCTCGACGGATGGATCTATGCTTGGTACACCGTGCCACGGTGCCTAGTCTGTCCCAAGCCCACCTGTACCGGGTGCCACTTGGTAGACTACTAACACTACCTACAAACACCAGAAACTAGTTGCAACTCCTGGACAGAGATCATGTTGATTAATAAGTCGAGAAAGCTTGGAGCGCCCGGAGCCCAATGTGTGGTAGTAACTGTTCATGGATCACAAACACAGAACTCAGTTCCTGAGGACGGTTTCAATGAGACAACCCACCATGTACTCCTACATGGCCTCTCACCGCTACCTTTACCAAATCGTGTTCACACACTTAGCTCTCAACAGTAGGACATGTTCACCACATTCCAATTCATCCCCGATGAATCAGACCTGACTCAACTCTAAGCAATAGCAGGCATGACAAACAAGCATGAATGAGTAGGCACATCAGGGCTCAAACAACTCCTACTCATGCTAGTGGGTTTCATCTATTTACTGTGGCAATGACAGGTCATGCAGAGGATAAGGGGTTCAACTACCGCAGCAGGTAACAGATGAATCGTAGTTGTCCTAATGCAGTAAAAGAGAGCAGGAGCGAGAGAGTGGGTTTGTATCGGAATGGACAAGGGGGTTTTGCTTGCCTGGCACTTCTGAAGATAGCATCAAGTCTTCATTAGTGTCAACGATCACAACGCCGGAACATCGTCTACCGAGAGGGGACAAATACCGGCAACAGAGAAGAAATTCAATCAATGCAATGCACAATATGATGCATGATCATGACATGGCAATATGAATGTGTTCTGGGCTAATGTAAGCTAGAACAGATTGAGATGAGTCCATTTGAACCAAAGATTCAAATGCAAACCCATTTTATAAAGTCATATAAGTGCATTATCTTGTTTCATCTAAACAGCAAGGTTAGGTTGCTCTAACATGCATGAAAACAGTACAGATGGATAGATTGGATTTTTCTGATCATTTTTCATATATAATTTATCTTATTCTGAGCTAGGGTTGATTTTATATGATTTTTAGAAGTTTATACTATTTTCTGGAATTTCCTGAATAAGAATAAGTCCAAAAAATTCTTTACTGCATCAGCACTACGTCACTGTGACGTCAGCTGGTTAACAGCGCCTAACCAGAGTCAAACCTGACAGTGGGACCCATATGTCAGTGACTAACCTAACTAATCCGGATTAATTAGCGCTAAACTAGTACTAATCTAGTTTAGTTAACAGCATGGGCCCACACGTGAGTGACTCAGGGGGAGTCAAACTGGGGTCAACTCGCCGGCGTTTAGCCGCCGGCGAGGCCAGACGCGGCGGCGAGCCACGGGTTTGCCCTACGGGGCGCCGTTTGGCGCGCGGGGCACAGCTACGGGATGCGGACGCTCGTCCGCATCCAACCGTGGGGGTGGCGCGGCCGGGGAGTGGCCGGAGTGGCGCCGGCGACGAGCTTTGCGGCGGCCGGAGTCGGCAGAGAGCGGGGACGCGGTTGCGGTGGCCGTGGCGATGTGCGTTTAGCACCTACGGCGTCTACGTGGTGCGGTGAGTACGATGGACGCATGCCCGGGGCCAAATGGTCATCGGAGCAGCACCGGCGACGAGCGCGGGCGACGGCGGGGTTCGGTCTCCGACGGAGCGATGGCTACAGCGTGCAAATGGAGCGCAGAGGAGGGGGGTTCGGGTCAGTGGCTCACGGCGAGTCGGACGAGCAGGTCGGCGAGCTCGGAGACGGTCCGGAGCGGGCGGTGCGGCGGAGGCGATCTCCGGCGGCCGGAGGTTGGAGAAGAGCTCGGGTCATCGCTTGGGGCGTTCGGCGTCGCCTGTGTCGACGGAGATGGCGATGGCGATGAGGCGGAGCTTTGGGGTGCGTCGGAGAGGCAAGGGGAGCACGGTGGGCGCGGTGGCAGTGAGCGGCGGCGACGGCATACTCGGCCATGGGGGGGGGGGAACAGAGGAGCGAGGGGGAGGGGAGGTCCAGAGAGCGAGGGAGAAGTGAGAGGGGGTCGGGGAGGTGCCGTGGCACTCGTGGAGGCGTCCAGAAGCGGCGGAAGCAGGAGGTGGCCTCGCGTGCGGCGACCACACGCCCTGCGTCCCTCTGGCGTCCTTCTGGCGCGAGGTGGGAGACGGTGGCGGCTCTGGTGGGCTGGGCCAGCTCCTGGGCCGTGGTGGGGCGCCAGGTAAGTCCAGGTGAGGGGCCCAGTGGCCTTCTCTCTCTCTCTCTCTTACTTAATTGTTTCTGTTTTTCTATTTTTGCTATTATGTTTTGATTTAGTAAAATACTAAATCACTTCCAAAACTCCTGAAAATATTTGTGGGCACTTTTTGAATTATTTCCAACAGCCCTCAAATCATTTCAGAATAATCTGACCATTTAGAATAATTATAGCATTTAAATGCCCAAATTCAAATACTTTATGATTTAATCCAATGATCCAAAATATTCTACAAAAATGTTCACTATTTTTTGGTTTGGACTCAAGCCTTGCCAAAATTATCAAACATTGTTGAAGGCATTTTGGGTTCATTGAAAACATTTGAATTTGACCCTAGTTGAGTTCATTTGGTGCTAGGGTTTATCAATCCCCAATTCAACTTTAAATGAAATTTAGACATGATGCAGCAACCAAGCTAGTCCAAGTGCATAGCAAGGCTAGGGACGTGACAAATACTTACGCTGCTTTACTGCATCACCCTTTCCTCTTCAAGGGAAAAATCTCATCCGGGACTCCAAACAACATTCGGTCACCAATTCACATAACTCATACAATAGTATATCATCAACGAACGTTAAGTGTGCAGACCCTACGGGTTCGAGATAGATGTAGACATGACCGAGACGCCTCGTTTGATAGCACACAAGGCATTCCTCTGGTATCCGGGAGTTGCATGATCTCATGGTCGAAGGAACATGTATTTGACATTAAGAAAGAAGTAGCAATAAACTTGAACGATCATATGTCAAGCTAACAGATGGGTCTTGTCCATCACATCATTCTCCTAATGATGTGATCCCATTATCAAATAACAACTCATGTCTATGGTTAGGAAGCCTTAACCATCTTTTGATCAACGAGCTAGTCTAGTAGAGGCTCACCAGGGACATGGTATTTTGTTTATGTATCCACACATGTATTTATGTTTCCGGTCAATACAATTGTAGCATGAATAATAAACCTTTATCATGAATAAGGAAATATAATAATAACTACTTCTTCTAGGGCATATTTCCATTAGTCTCCCACTTGCACTAGAGTCAATAATCTAGATTACATAGTAATGAATCTAACACCCATGGAGTCTTGGTGCTGATCATGTTTTGCCCGCAGAAAAGGTTTAGTCAACGGGTCTGCTACATTCAGATCCATATGTATTTTGCAAATTTCTATGTCTCCATCCTTGACCTTTTCACGAATGGAGTTGATGTGTCTCTTGATGTGTTTGGTTCTCTTGTGAAACATGGATTCCTTCACCAAGGCAATTGCTCCAGTGTTGTCACAAAATATTTTCATTGGACCCGATGCATTGGGTATTACATCCAGATCGGATATGAACTCCTTCATCCAAACTCCTTCATGTGTTGCTTCTGAAGTAGCTATGTACTCCGAATCACATGTAGATCCCGCCACGATGCTCTGCTTGGAACTGCACCAACTGACAGCTCCACCATTCAATATAAATACGTATCCGGTTTGTGACTTAGAGTCATCCGGATCAGTGTCGAAGCTAGCATCGATGTAACCCTTTACGACGAGCTCTTCGTCACCTCCATAAACGGGAAACATATCCTTGGTCCTTTTCAGGTACTTTAGGATGTTCTTGACCGCTATCCAGTGATCCACTCCTAGATTACTTTGGCACCTCCCTGCTAAACTTATGGCAAGGCACACGTCAGGTCTGGTACACAACATATCATACATGATAGAACCTATGGCTGAGGAATAGGGAATGAATTTCATTTTCTCTCTATCTTCTGCCGTGGCCGGGCTTTGAGCCTGACTCAATTTCACACCTTGTAACACAGGCAAGAACCCTTTCTTTGACTGGCCCATTTTGAACTTCTTTAGAACTTTGTCAAGGTATGTGCTTTGTGAAAGTCCTATTAAGCGTCTCGATCTATCCCTATAGATCTTGATGCCCAATATATAAGCAGCTTCACCGAGGTCTTTCATTGAAAATTCTTATTCAAGTATCCATTTATGCTATCCAGAAATTCTATATCATTTCCAATCAACAATATGTCATCCACATATAATATCAGAAATGCTACACAACTCCCACTCACTTTCTTGTAAATATATACTTCACCGTAAGTCTGTATAAAACCATATGCTTTGATCACCTCATCAAAGCGTATATTCCAACTTTGAGATGCCTGCACCAGTCCATAGATGGATCGCTAGAGCTTGCACACTTTGTCAACACCTTTAGGATCGACAAAACCTTCTGGTTGCATCATATACAACTCTTCTTTAAGAAATCCAGTAAGGAATGCAGTTTTGACGTCCATTTGCCGGATTTCATAATCATAAAATGTGGCAATTGCTAACATGATTCGGACAAACTTAAGCATCGCTACGGGTGAGAAAGTCTCATCGTAGTCAACTCCTTGAACTTGTCAAAAACCTTTTGCGGCAAGTCAAGCTTTGTAGATAGGGACATTACCATCAGCATCTGTCTTCTTCTTGAAGATCCATTTACTCTCAATGGCTTGCCAATCATCGGGCAAGTCCACAAAAGTCCACACCTTGTTCTCATACATGGATCCTATCTCAGTTTTCATGGCCTCAAGCCATTTATCAGAATCTGGGCTCATCATAGCTTCTTCATAGTTCGTAGGTTCGCCGTGGTCTAATAACATGACTTCCAGGACAGGATTACCATACACTCTGGTGCAGAACATGTTCTAGTCGACCTACGTAGTTCAGTAGTAACTTGATCTAAAGTTTCATGACCATCATCATTAGTTTGCACTGGTACAACGAGGTGCTATACAAACGGTTTTTAACCCCTTTCCACGACGGTGTTTCGAACCGTCGCCAAGTGAGTGACTGCGATAGGGGGGTCCTTCCCACATGACTCAGAAACCGTCGGGGATTGGGAGCCTTGATGCATACAGTTGTCCCTACTAAACTGTTTCTGATATCTCGAATATCCGAAACGCTCCATCCTTGAAACTCGTTTGCGCTCGGATTGCCATCGCAGTCGGTATTCTGTGGTGCTACGTTTATGATGCGTGACCCATCACAAACAGTTCACGATTATAGAAGCAGACAATCACACACATTTACTTCCTCGATCGTATGCGATTCGATGTAAGAGCGCACACTGTTGTCGCTATAAAACTGTATGCGAAGCTTGCATACATCCCACACAATTCATCCGTCGTACCCGCGTCGGATGATCGACCTATCACACGCGTTCTTCTATGACCAAACGTTTGCGATGCGCACAACATCACAAACAGTCCATAATTGCGAAGCGTGTGTGATAAGGTGACTATCGCAAACATTTAATAAGAAAGAACTGTGTGCGATGCTATTGTTAATCGCAGATGTTTTTTCTTGGTTGATCGTGTGTGTAGTAGAGATTGATCACACATGTAGTGGATCCTAGAAACGTGGCTGATCTCCACGTCTATCACAGACGTTTCGCTTTCGCAAACCGTGTGCAGTGTAATCCCTAATTTAAAAATCACATGTTTTGAATTTGAAAGTAGGAAATCACTTATTTCATATCCAACCATGTTTATTACAAATATAGGTTCAACCAGGAATGCATAATTCGATGCGCAGGTACATATACTGAAGAACTACAAAAGTACCAAGTAAAGAATGATGAACCACAGTTGTACTAAAGACTGTAAAGAGAGAGAAAAAGACATGCTGGTTGTTGGAGAAGGTGAAGCGGAATGCCCATATTGTGCCCTCCTCCATGCATAATGCGCGCATGACTCTAGGCTAAGCCCTTGTGATGGCTGCCCGTCCATCCTTCACTGTCTTCATTAGGACTTCTTGATGCTCATTGTAGTCTGGATGAAATACTTTAACCTTCATTGCGTGTCAACCAATCATGTACTTCGTGAGGTAATCTTGAGTGAACTGCTTCGGGAACCACTGCGAACGAGAAGGATTCAGACATTGTTGTCCAACAACTCATTATGGGCAGTAAAAAGAGAAGGCTGCATAGTTTGTAGTTACCATCCTACAGCTCACTGTTGTGTTGGATAGAGCATAAACAAATAATTTGCTTGCCACTATTCGTATCTTTTTGCTAATAGTACTTATCAGTTTCCTCACTTGATGCTTGTTCATGAATATCTCATTGCCCCATACGCAAAACGGGTCGATGCGTGGATCCTTGCCAAGGGCATATGTACCTACAAGCAACAAGTCAATATTAGAAGCTAACAAGTGTCCAGGCCTGGATCTATATGCACTACATTATGGAACGATGGGGGGAGTACAAGCCGAGGGATGAATCTAACCTCGGCGGAAAATGGTGGCCACTCCTGTTGTTGTCCTGCATAAGTAGTGGAAAGGCATGATAAGTACAACAACCTTAACATCAAACAAATATAGCAAAGGTAAACAACATCATCTCCAAATGATAGCTTGAATGTGTTGGTTTCAGCATTTTGTTAAAGAAGATATAAAATTGAAGGCAGTGTTACCGACAACAGGCTTAATAGGCATCAAATATTGCAATTCAAACTGGTATTGGAAAATGAATAGAACGTAGGTAATGCTTAAACATCACACTGGATAAATGTGTAAACTGAAATAAAGGGCATGTGTTAACTACACCAGGCATAACTGGAATGAAATATATCCATTCAAACTGGTATTGACGCAGTCGAGCGGCACAGTTCTGACTTGCACATAATGAACATCACATTGTGAATGATTGAAATAAACAAGGCATAAATGATCAGTATAACAGCCAAATATAGCCATTGAAAATTGGACAGAGTCTCACTGCAACCAACCTAATAAGCAAATACAGATAAACAGGGCATATGCTTGAAAACTGGACAAATGCTCACTGCAACCAACCTAACAAGCAAATACAGATAAACAAGGCATTTGCTTGAAAACTGGACAAATGGTCACTGCAACCAACCCAACAACCAAATACAGATAACACAAGGCATCTGCTTGATAACAGGACAAATGCTCACTGCAACCAACCTAAGAACCAAATACATATAAACAAGGCATCTGCTCGATAACTGGAAAATGCTCACTGCAACCAACCTAACAACCAAATACAGATAAACAAGACATCTACTCACTATAAACAACCAAATATAGCCATTCGTGACACTGAAGTGCACAACCCATACTTAAACATCACATAGCCCTATTGAACAATACATTTTTTCATAACTGAAATAATTAAACACGACACAATTAAAACACCGTACGACAAATGCTACTACAACAAAGGGTACGGGTTGGCAAGCTAGAAAATGTAATATTTGCTGATAGGATGTTGCCTCACATGTCATGGACGGGATCCTTCTAGTTGGAAGAGCACAGACCCATGGTGGGCTCTCTGATGTCACAGATGGGTTGTTTCAACTTGGAAGAACCTTTGTGGGTGCCCTCCCCGTGGTCGTGGTCGATGAGATCTGACTTGGCAATTGAGGATCCCAAGCCGCCGCCGTAGAACGTGTCCTTCAGAAATGACAAAATGGGCTCGATGGCGTACAAGGATTGCAAATCCTTGACCGCGTGGCAGAGGAGATCAGCGGCAGGGCCGTCGAAGAGATCCACGGCGGTGGGGTGGGGGATGGACCACTTAACCTGTGACATGGCCCGCGTGAAGCTGTCGCTATCGACGAGCTTGATGTCGTAGCCAGCTTTCCCGAGATACAGTAATACGCTAGCCCGCTGATATGAAGCCTTCGGCATGGCAACATAGTCAACGTCTTCGCCGGCTTCCGTGGCGACGTGTTGCTCCGAGATCAACAGGTCAGGGCGAATGACGGCCACCTCACCAATGTCCACCAGAGAGGCCATGATAAACCTCTTTTTGGCCGAACGCTCATCGGGCTCTGATAATCCCCAAGTGCAAGGAATCGTCGTAGCAATTTCCAAATATGGAAGTGATAAGTATGGAGTGTCAAACCCACAAGGAGCTAAAGGTAAGATCACTCTCAAGTCCTATCTTCCACCGATACAACTCTACGTATACCGAGCATTTGCTTTCATCTAGAAACGAGAATAAAACTATGTTGTGGGTATGAAGAGGAAAGCTTTGCATGATATCAGAGAGCTAAAATATAAAAGTAGGTGATGTTAACATAAAATTATAATATATTATAATATATTACAAATAGCGAGTGTGGAATAATGATGGATCGGTGTGTGAAATTGTCCTAGGCAATTGTTAACAAGATCAGTAGTCGTCATTGCAATTTTATATGAGGGAGAGGCATAAGCTAACATACTTTCTCTGCTTGGATCATATGGAGTTATGATTGGAACTCTAGCAAGCATCGGCAGCTACTAAAGGTCATTAAGGTAAAACCCAACCATAGCATTAAAGTATCAAGTCCCCTTTATCCCATATGCAACAACCCCCTTACTCGGGTTTATGCTTCTGTCACTCAAGCAACCCACCATGAACATATTGCCACACCCTACAGCGGGAATCCTTCACATGTGCGCGGCATGGAAGGCACCATAGGACAGCACCAAAGTAAAACATACAACTCAAACCAATCTAGATCATCAATCAACCCAAAAGACAAAAGAAATCTACTCAAAATATCATAGGATGGCAACACATCATTGGATCATCATATGTGGCATAAAGCACCATGTTCAAGTAGGGGATTACAACGGGGTGAGGGAGAGTGGACCGCTGAAAAGAGATGAGGAAGGTGATGAAGATGGTGATGTTGATGAAGAAGATCACCGTGGCGATGGTTCCCCCGGCGACACTCCGGCGCCACCGAGAGAGAGGGGGAGAGAGTCTCCCCCTTGTGCTTCCACCTCCATGGCATCCCCCTAGATGGGGAGAGGTTCTCCCTCTAGTTCTTGGCCTCCATGGTGGTGATGGCCCCCTCCGGGATCCTCCTCCATGGTCTGCGGTGATGATGGCCCCCTCCGGCAGGGTGCCAGAGAGGGCCCAGATTGATTTTTCATGGCTACAGAGGCTTGCGGCGGCGGAACTCCCGATCTAGGTTTCTTTCTGGGATTTTTGGTATTTATAGGATTTTTTGGCGTTGGTCTCATGTCAAGGGGGTCCACGAGGCAGCGACAAGGTAGGAGCACCTTCCCAGGGGGTAGGGCGTGCCCCCTACCTTGTCGTCGCCTCGGGACTCTTCTGTACCAACTCTTGTGCTTCGGGGGTCTCTTTTGGTCCATAAAAAATCACCGTAAATTTTCAGCCCATTCTGAGAACTTTTATTTCTGCACAAAAAATGACACCACGGTAGTTCTGCTGAAAACAGCGTCAGTCCGGGTTAGTTCTAATCAAATCATACCAAAATCATTTAAAATTGTTGTAAACATGGCATGAATACTTCATAAATTATAGATACATTGGAGATGTAAGGCTCCCCAGGATACGTGGTCGAGCTTAGGCTGCGACATTCTAGAGGAGGGGATGTGGATCTGGCGGGGAGGGACACCGCAGGCCTCATCTAAAAACTCAGGAGAGTGGGGCAACGGTATGGGAATCGGTGGGTTACCTGAACTTTATTATCTAAGTTAGGAGGAACGGGCAGACTGGCAGGGGTTGGCGCCGGCTGTGGCGGCGAGCTAGGGTTCGAGGGGGGAGGGGGGAGGGTGGGGGTGGTGTTTTAGGATACGCCGCGGCTACTAATTTTTTTTGTAATGGTGGGTGGAGATGGTGGTGGACGAGGGAGGGCGACGGTTCAAATGCCTCGGCTACTGCAGTTTTACTATAAGGTCGGTGTCGGAGGAGTGTGGGCGACGGTTGAAGTACAGCGGCTACTAAAATTTGGGTAAAGGAATTGATGCGGGGCGGGAGTACCCAAGATCATGCATGGTCAAATAAGAATATGCGTGTATGATAATAAGGAAAAGTGGCGGACCGCCGATTTTTGCAACGCTCAAGGCGGGTAGTTTGTTTTTAGATTTTAGCTAGCTGGTCTATCGCACACGGTTCGTCCTAATTTTCAGACGCAGACGTGGAATTCAATCTAAATAAACTACCCGCCTTTAGCTTGTGCAGGTGGTGATTTTACAGTGCACTTGCATGGCACACGGTTAAGCCAGTACCTCCACTTTGCTCGCGCTTGCGCAATCGTGGTGATTTTACAGCGCACTTGCATCGCACACGATTGAACCAGTACCTCCACCTTTGCTCACGCTTGCGCAGTCATGGTGATTCACAGCGCACTTGCATCTCACACGGTTAAGACATTATACCCGTGTCCACTGAGCATAATCAGAGTCTTTTGATACATCTGATGTCTACTACGCAACTTGTTCCTGTAGACTTGCGTTGGGCCTCCAAGCACAGAGTTTTGTAGGACAGTAGCAATTTTCCCTCAAGTGGATGACCTAAGATTTATCAATCCGTGGGAGGCGTAGAATGAAGATGGTCTCTCTCAAACAACCCTGCAGCCAAATAATAAAAAGTCTCTTGTGTCCCAAACACACCAAATACAATGGTAAATTGTATAGGTGCACTAGTTTGGCGAAGACATGGTGATAAAAGTGTAATATGGATGGTAGAAATATATTTTTATAATCTGAATAAATAAAAACAGCAAGGTAGTAATTGATAAAACGGAGCACAAAGGGTATTGCAATGCTTGAAAACAAGGCCTAGTGTCCGTACTTTCACTAGTGCAACCTCTCAACAATGCTAATATAATTGGATGATATAACCATCCCTCAAAGTGCCATGAAGAATCACTCCAAAGTTCCTATCTAACGGAGAACATAAGAAGAAATTGTTTGTAGGGTATGAAACCACCTCGAAGCTATTTGAAACTGCAACTAATCCCTGGGTGGTTTTGGTAATTCATAACAACATATAGCTCATTGAACTATTATCCTTTCAAGATGATTATTTCAGAAAGTTCAATGATTGGCATGGCATGGACTAGAGATGTGGACCCCTCAAAATACTAAGGACAAATATTGGCAAAAGCTCAAGACTCTTCATTTCTATTTTAGTGATCCAAGATCACATTGAGTCCATAGGAAAAGCCAATACTATTAAAAGGGGATGAGGTGTTGCTTAATGGTCTACTTCCTCAAAATGCTTAGTGATATGCTCCAAAGCCCACAACCATCTTCTCAAATCCAAATATGTCCTAAACCTAAAGTCAAACTCGGCCCCACCGATTTGATTTATCCGGCGCCACCGTGTTCACTAGACACAGCCATAGCCAGAAACCCTAATCAGTTCGGTCTCACCGATAGGGTTCTCGGTCTCACCGAGATGGGATTGCAAACTCTCTGTTTCCGTTCATAACATTTCGGTCTCACCGAAATGAGCGATCGGTCCCACCGAGTTCACAGTGCAAACTCTTTGTTTCTCTTTCATAACATTTCGGTATCACCGAAGGGAGCGATCGGTCCCATCGAGTTTGCCTGACCAACTCTCTGTTTGCTTGTTACTGAAATCGGTCTCACTGAGTTGAAGTAATCAGTCAAACCGCGATCAAGTTTTACCCTAACCCTAGTTCATCGGTCCCATCGAGTTGATCATGTCGGTCCCACCGAAAATCCTAACGTTCAAATTTTGAAATAAATCGGTCTCACCGAGTTCATACATTAGGTCTGATCGAGTTGGCTCTTTTGTGTGTAATGGTTAGATTTTGTGTGGAGGCTATATATACCCCTCCACCCTCCTCTCCATTAGTGAGAGAGCCATGAGAACGTGCCTACACTTCCACTACTCATTTTTTGAGAGAGAACCACCTACTCATGTATTGAGACCAAGACATTCCAATCCAACCACAAGAATCTTGATCTCTAGCCTTCCCCAAGTTGCTTTCCACTCAAATCATCTTTCCACCATAGCCAAATATGTGAGAGAGAGTTGAGTGTTGGGGAGACTATCATTTGAAGCACAAGAGCAAGGAGTTCATCATCAACACACCATCTATTACCTTTTGGAGAGTGGTATCTCCTAGATTGGTTAGGTGTCTCTTGGGAGCCTCCGTCAAGATTGTGGAGTTGAAACAAGGAGTTTGTAAGGGCAAGGAGATCACCTACTTCATGAAGATCTACCGAAGTGAGTAAAGTCCTTCATGGGCGATGGCCATGGTGGGATAGACAAGGTTGCTTCTTCGTGGACCCTTCGTGGGTGGAGCCCTCCGTGGACTCGCGCAACCGTTACCCTTCGTGGGTTTAAGTCTCCATCAACATGGATGTACGATAGCACCACCTATCGGAACCACGACAAAAATCTCCGTGTCTACATTGTGTTTGCCTTTCCAAACCCCTCCCTTTACCTTCATATGCAATGTTTTCCATTCCGCTGCTATACTCTTAGAATTGCATGTGTAGGTTGATTGCTTGACTTGTGCTAAGTTGTTAAAATCTACCAAGACTTAAAATTGGGAAAAGGCTAGATTTTTATTTGGTCAAGTAGTCTAATCACCCCCCTCTAGACCTACTTTCGATCCTACAAGTGGTATCAGAGCTTTGGTCTCCATTTGCCTTGATTTCCATAACTTTGGTGATCATAGCCTTGGTTTCACAACCTAGGAGAGTATGACATCTAGTGAGGGAAATTACCACCGTAGAGGTCCTTACTTTGATGGCACTAATTTTGCTAGTTGGAAGCATAAGATGAAAATGCATATTCTTGGACGTAACCCCACCGTCTGGGCTATTGTGTGTATTGACTTGCAAGGTGAATTCTTCGATGGAAGAGAACCAAATCGTGAAGCAACCGCGGAAGAATTGAAGATGCTGCAATACAATGCTCAAGCTTGTGATATCCTCTTCAACGGATTGTGCCCTAAAGAATTCAACAAAATCAGCCGTCTTGAGAATGCAAAGGAAACTTGGGATACTTTGATTGATATGCACGAAGGTATCGAGTCCGACAAGGAATCCAAATTGGATGTGCTTCAAAGTCAACTTGACAAGTTCAAAATGAAGGATGGTGAAGGTGTCACTGAAATGTACTCTAGGCTTGCTCTCATCACAAATGAGATTGCCGTCTTAGGAAGTGAAGAGATGACCGACATATTCATCATCAAGAAGATCCTAAGAGCCTTGGATGGAAAATATGATACCGTGTGCACATTGATCCAAATGATGCCCAATTACATAGATCTGAAGCCAACGGAAGTCATTGGTAGAATTGTTGCTCATGAGATGTCAATCAAGGACAAAGAAGAGCTTCACAACAATTCTAGTGGTGCTTAAAAAGTTCATGTGATGCTCCTACATCATCGAGTGAGAAACAAGTCTTCAATGAAGAATTGAGCCTAATGGTGAAGAACTTCAACAAGTTCTACAAGAGTAGAACCAAAGAAAGAAGTTCCAAGTCAAGGTCGTACAATGACAAAAGATCTTCTAGTCGTGATCGCAATAGCTACAACTGTGGAAGACCCGGACACTACTCAAGTGAGTGTACGGCTCCGTACAAAAGAAGAGAAGACTCACCTAAAAGGAGAAGCAAAAGGGAAGAATCACCACCAAGAGAAAGAAGGAGTAGAGATGATCGTTATGAACGAAGATCCTCTCGTAGAAGCAAGGATTCGGAAAGGAAGGACAAGTCATCAAAGAGCTACACAAGACGAAGACATCAAGCTCATGTTGGTGAATGGGTATCCGGTTCCGACTCCGACAACCACTCCGAGAGAAGTTATCACTCCGACTCTGAATATACTCAAGATGAAGCTGTTGCCAGTCTCGCACTTGTGTCATCCAACTCCTACGACATATTTGATTCACCAAATGAAGGGATTGGAAGATGCTTCATGGCTAAAGGCCCCAAGGTATCACACCCCGAGTATGTTGATTTCAATAGTGATGAAGATGATTTGCTAGGTGATGATGATTTACTAGTTGACAACTCTAGTGATGAAAACTATGATGAAATTGCTATTAATCATGCTAATCAAGATAAAACGAATGATGATGATAAGAAGGACATTGAGCGTCTAACTAAAGAACTAAACACTCTTAAGTTAGCTCATGAAACTACCTTAGAGGATCATCGAGAGCTTTTAAAGACTCATGAGAAGCTATGCTTTGAAAAGCTCAATCTAGAGCAAGAGCATGGGTTCTTAAAAGCAATCAATGATGATCTTCATAAGAAAAGTTCTTCTTACATTGCCAAGCGTTTACTCTTGTCTACTTACATGCCACAAGTAAAATCTAGCAACAAGAGTAAGAAAGATTCTTCTTCTAGTAGTAACAGCAATCATGTTAAATCCAATATTGTTGCTTCTAGTAGTTCTCTTGATTCCACTAATGATTCTCTTAGCCAAGTTACACTTGAGCAAGAAAATAGCTTATTGAAGGGAATCATAGAGAAAGGTGTTTACAAGAGCCTTGCCGGGAGTAAGCAATTTGAGGAAATTGTACACAAGCAAGGATGGCACCGGAAGAATCAAGGTGTTGGTTTTGAACGCAAGTTCAATGCCAATGGAGTTGAGTGGGAAGAGGATCAATACCCCAAGACAAAGTTTGTTCCTCAACAAGAGAATTATGACCCCACTTCTTTCAAAGGAACACAAGCTCAAGATGATCTTCCACCACAAGACCACAAGCTAAAAGGCAAGGACAAGCTTCAAGACGAGATAGATGCATTTGAAGAAGCTCCTAAGGCATTGGTCAAGTGGGTTTCCAAGACTACATCAAGTCCTACTTCATCAAGTATGACTACAACTCCAAGGATTCCCATCAAGAAGATGTGGATCCCAAAGAAGAAGAACTAGAGAGTTCTTGAGGGTGACTCCGCCAACAAACTTCACTCATATTCATTTGGCAAGGACAAGTGCAATCAACTTTCACATCTTGCACTAGTTCAAGGAGTCACAAACCCTCTTGTTGGTAAGACAAGGGACAAGGTAACCTAATGCCTTCATGGACAACATCATGTGTGAATTTCACTCTATGTCTATGGATATACTTGTATGTTCCTAGCGAAGAACATAAGAAGAAATTGTTTGTAGGGTACAAAACCACCTCGAAGCTATTTGAAAGTGCAACTCACTCCAATGGATTGCTCCAAATGATCTACATCAACATTGAGCATCTACATCTTCAACATATACATGAAGTCATCATCGACAAAACCCAAGGTTAGTTCATCCCTCTTAGGGGGGATATCACATCTAGGGGGAGCTTTGCTCTAAGAATTGAGGTAGAGCAACTCTAATGGTGTGAACACAACAATGCTTTATGTAAAAGTGGTAACCCCACTTGTGCTTAAACGATGAGTATGACCTATGATCAAATGTTCTCATTTGACTCCTAAGTAAATATACTCATATATAGGTGACCTAGTCATCGCCAAATTGCTTGATAGATGCTAGAGTGTTTGTGCATGCTTTGCCACATATTTAATTTGCTATCTTATTGTGTGAGCATGTTGATTGCATATATTTTTTCATTCGAGGACATGCATTTGTTGCTTTAGTTGTTTGGCTTTATATTTTTGCCAAATGGATGGACAAGAATGCCTAAGAAATCCCTCTAGCTATCTATGCTTTTCTCATCTCAAACTCTATTCATGTTACATCACAAAGTTTGAACAAGTCGAATTCGGACCCTCCGGGTGAGGAGCACTCGGAGTTACTGGTCCGTCAAGGGCTTAATTTCGAAAACCTCTTAGTGCATTTCGGTCTGACCGATCCATTCCATTCGTTCACACCGAGTTCATTAAGTTGATCTGGATTTTGATCTCGGTGCAACCGATTAGAACAGTTCGGTCACACCGAGTTGCAGCAACCGCTTGCGATTCTGCATCTCGGTGCCACCGAGTAGTTCCACTCGGTCACACCGACAGTGTCTGGATATATATACCCACGGGCTGAAAATTTGGAAATTTCTCCAAACCCTTCGCCCGCGCCTGTCCAGCTCTGCCGACTCGTGGTCTCCGGATCGTCTCCTCGTCGCCCGTGACCTCCTACCGCTGGTGTCCTCCGCCATCAACGGAAATCTTCACCGCCGTTGTCGCCGTAGCGTTCATCACCAAGCTAGGGTATGAACTCGACCCTTTGTGCTTTCTACACTCCGATTCTTAGCACAAAGACAATGCCACGATTCTTGCCACGATTGAAATAGTTCTATCCAATCAAAACTTCCTCTAGATTAGTTTTGATCCAAAAACTTTGGGTTAGCTATTCGCCGAACTCATCTCGGATCGACCGATCTGAAATATTCGGTCTCACCGATTTGGCCCAGGCCATTGCACATGTACTACTCGGTGTGACCGAAGTGTACGAATCAGTGTGACCGAGTTTACTTTCTTAGTGAAACCCTAGCATCTCGGAGTCACCGAACGGTGTCTCGGTCTGACCGATTCCACATGAAGCTGCTTCAGTGTCACCGAGTTAGTCATATCGGTAGCTCCGAAATGCTTTCTGCAGAAAACTAAAATTAAGTTTTTGAGTCATTCTTTTTGCCAAAATAGTTGTACTTGGTGATGCTCATCTACTCTACCTATACCCATTTGTTCACAGGGACAGTTTCAGCAATGTCAGACCAGAGTGATAGCCAGAACAGGTCAGAGGAGCACCATAATCTTAGTGAGGGCACTAGTCCCTCAAGCAGCTATGATGATGGAAGCAAAAGCACACCAAGCAATCTGCCTAAGGCTGCAACTAGGCAGAGGAAGAAGAAAACCTCAGATTTTGAAGATAAGGATTATATTGCTGATGAAGAGGTCACTTCCAAGAAGAAGATGATCAAGAAAGGGCAAGTTGTTGTTGCTGCTGCTGGCATTAAGCCAGGAAAGAAGAAGGCTCCAGCCAGGAGAGTGCCTATGTCTAAAGTTAGAGCTTCAACTCAGGAAACCATGGAATTCACTCTTGAACCAAGAGAGGAGGAAGCTGCTGGAGGCAGAAGAGAAAAGGAAGGGTCAAGAAGACCATTGCCAGAGTGATTGGCAGATCCTCAATGATGAAAGACCCAGCTGAAGATGAGGATGAGGAAAAAGAAGAAGCTGCTGCACCTCACCTAAGTCACAAAAACTTATGGCTGATGCTATCAAATCTGGGGCTGCACCATCTAAGCCCAAGACTGCCCCCAAGCCAGCTGCTCAAGCATCAAAACCCTCAGCACCAAAGAGAAGTACAAGAAACATCCCTGCCGCGGAAAAGAACAAGGCCCAGTGCCTGAATTCAAGAAGAAGAGCCTCAATGCTCAGAAAGCTCAATCCAAAGATACCAGATCATAATGACAATCATCATGTTGCTGAAAACATGAAGGAAAGGAAAGATAAATGTCTCGGATTGTGGAGATAGTCAGATCCATATGCTGCAAGGAGAAGGACTGCTGTAGACTACAGGTTCCACACTAAGGAACAACAGGACTTCTATGAGACAGTCCTCCTGGACAAGAAGCCTATTGTTTGTGACATGAGATGGGTCGACTGGACCTACATTGACGATAATGAAGACTATTTCCCTGGAGTGCATGAGAGCTTCAGACTGAATGGAGTTGACAAGTTTGTGGGTCAGAAATTGACCAAATGGAATGATGAGATGGTGATGCAGTTCTACTCAACAACCCATTTTTACCCAGATGGCAAGATTGTCTGGATGACAGAGGGTACTAGGTACTAATCTTCCATTGATGAGTGGGCTGAGCTAATCAATGCTCCTGAAGAGGTTGAGGGTGACACTGATGTCTATGCAAAGCCCAGGACAGACCACAACTCCATGGCAAATATGTACAAGGAGATACCTGACAAAGCCTTGGAGACTCATAAGCTTGGCTTAGTGTATTTGTTGTCTGGATTGGCCACCATGAACACCATATTGAGGGACACATTGTTGCCCAAGTCAGGAGATCACAGGATGATCAGAGGCCACTCCATCAACTTGTTTCAAATGTTTGATGTACCTCAGAAATTCAAAGTGATGAGCTTGATAGTTGAGACAATCAAGAGGACTGCAGCAGATTAGAAGAGATCATGTGGCTATGCCCCACACATTCAGATGCTCATCAACTCTAAGATGGGCACAGGCACATATCTGCTAGATAGAGAGCACCTTCCCTTGAGGCCAGATTTTGAGGATAACACAGTTGCCACGGATGCTTCACATCCTACTTCTGTTGAGGCACATGAGAAGAGAGAGAAGGCACATGCAGAAAAAGCTTCCAAGATTCCAGATGCCTCAGCTGCACATCTCAAGACCAAGCAGGATCAGCTCAGCTATCTGCTTGAAGCCACACTGAGAATAAAGAAAGGACTAGCTACCCTAACTCAAAACCAAGAGAGTCTCGAGAGAATCATTGAAACAAAGTTTTATGATCTTGACTTGAAGGTCACGGAGATTCAGACTGCAGTTGAGCAACTCCAAGAAGAAGCAGAGGAGAGGAAGATCTACTACAGATGCTTATCAGAGGGTGCCTAGAGCACATAGGTCTGCAGCAGGGCCAGTCAGTGACACTAAAGCCACAACTTCAGCTCCTGCAGCCACAGACTTAGTTGCCCCTCTAGTGGAAACCCCTCCAGTTCCTCAGACATCAGCTGAAGTCTTTGCAGATGTTGTTCTCTCAGCGCCATCTTCGCACTCCAGAGCTCCCGGAGATCGTGCTTAGAGTGTCGTATAGCACTATGCATTTTCGAGCTTTTTGGTAACTTGTTGCCAAAGGGGGAGAAAGTGTATAGATCATAGGCGTGGAAAGAGAGTGTGTGTATGTTTTGCTTCTTACTTGTCTCTCTTGCTACTTATTTGCTTGTGTTTGCTACAATATTTGTGCTTGTGTGTGAGATACTCTTATGATCATGTGGTTGATCATATTGTGCTTTAATATGTGTGCTTGAATGATGCTATCCTATCACTTGTGTATGATCAATCGTATTTGTCTTGGTGATGAGTGCATGTTATTTATATTCTATCATTTTGAGCGCTCCACCAAGCTGTATGTGACATGGAAGAGTAACCCATGAGCCTAATCGATTGTGCATTTGCATTCAAAAGAAAATCATAAATAATGCACAAATTTAGGGGGAGCTCTTGCTTATCACATACTTCTCAAAGCGACGATATATTTCATTCTTATTATCATTTGTCGAAGCTTTGATCTATATGTTGTCATCAATTACCAAAAAGGGGGAGATTGAAAGTGCAACTAATCCCTGGGTGGTTTTGGTAATTCATACCAACATATAGCTCATTGAACTAATATCCTTTCAAGATGATTATTTCAGAAAGTTCAATGTTTGGCATGGCATGGACTAGAGATGTGGACCCCTCAAAATACTAAGGACAAATATTGGCAAAAGCTCAAGACTCTTCATTTCTATTTTAGTGATCCAAGATCACATTGAGTCCATAGGAAAAGCCAATACTATTAAAAGGAGATGAGGTGTTGCTTAATGGTCTACTTGCTCAAAATGCTTAGCGATATGCTCCAAAGCCCTCAACCATCTTCTCAAATCCAAATATGTCCTAAACCTAAAGTCAAACTCGGCCCCACCGATTTGATTTATCCAGCGCCACTGAGTTCACTTGACACTGCCATAGCCAGAAACCCTAATAAGTTCGGTCTCACCGATAGGGATCTCGGTCTCACCGAGATGGGACTGCAAACTCTCTGTTTCTGTTCGTAACGTCTCGGTCTCACCGAAATGAGTGATCGGTCCCATCGAGTTCGCAGTGCAAACTCTCTGTTTCTCCTCCGTAACATTTCGGTATCACCGAAGGGAGCGATCGGTCCCACCGAGTTTGCCTGACCAACTCTCTGTTTGCTTGTTACTAAAATCGGTCTCACCGAGTTGAAGTAATCAGTCAAACTGAGATCAAGTTTTGCCCTAACCCTAGCTCATCGGTCCCACCGAGTTGATCATGTCAGTCCCACCGAAAATCCTGACGTTCACATTTTAAACTAAATCGGTCTCACCGAGTTCATACATTTGGTCTGACCGAGTTGGCTCTTTTGTGTGTAACAGTTAGATTTTGTGTGGAGGCTATATATACCCCTCCACCCTCCTTTCCATTAGTGAGAGAGCCATCAGAACGTGCCTACACTTCCACTACTCATTTTCTGAGAGAGAACCACCTACTCATGTGTTGAGACCAAGACATTCTAATCCAACCACAAGAATCTTGATCTCTAGCCTTCCCCAAGTTGCTTTCCACTCAAATCATATTTCCACCATAGCCAAATCTGTGTGAGAGAGTTGAGTGTTGGGGAGACTATCATTTGAAGCACAAGAGCAAGGAGTTCATCATCAACACACTATCTATTACCTTTTGGAGAGTGGTGTCTCCTAGATTGGTTAGGTGTCACTTGGGAGCCTCCGTCAAGATTGTGGAGTTGAACCAAGGTGTTTGTAAGGGCAAGGAGACCGCTTACTTCGTGAAGATCTACCCAAGTGAGGAAAGTCCTTCGTGGGCGATGGCCATAGTGGGATAGACAAGGTTGCTTCTTCGTGGACCCTTCGTGGGTGGAGCCCTCCGTGGACTCGCGCAACCGTTACCCTTCGTGGGTTGAAGTCTCCATCAACGTGGATGTACGATAGCACCACCTATGGTAACCACGCCAAAAATCTCCGTGTCTACACTGTGTTTGCCTTTCCAAACCCCTCCCTTTACCTTCATATGCAATGTTTTCCATTGCGCTGCTATACTCTTAGAATTGCATGTCTAGGTTGATTGCTTGACTTGTGCTAAGTTGTTAAAATCTGCCAAGACTTAAAATTGGGAAAAGGCTAGATTTTTATTTGGTCAAGTAGTCTAATCACCCCCCCTCTAGACCTATGTTCGATCCTACACTATTCTTTCTGATCGATCTATCCAAGAGTTCGTACTAAAATAACACCAAATAATTTCAGATTCATAACACTCAATCCAACACAAAGAACCTCAAAGAGTGCCCCAAGATTTCTACTGGAGAAACAAAGACAAGAACGTGCATAAACCCCTATGCATAGATTACCCCAATGTCACCTCGGGATTCCGCGAGTTGAGTGCCAAAACATACAGCAAGTGAATCAATATGATACGCCATTGTCACCACGAGTATTCATTTGCAAGACATATATCAAGTGCTCTCAAATCCATAAAAGTATTATATCCGATAAAACGAAATCTCAAAGGGAAAACTCAATTGATCACAAGATAGAGCGGGAAAAACACCATATGATCCGACTATATTAACAAAGCCCACGTTACATCAAGATCGTGACATCTCAAAAACACGAGAGAGAGAGAGAGAGAGATTAAACACATAGCTACTGGTACAAACCCTCAACCCAAGGGTGGACTACTCCCTCCTCATCGTGGTGGCCGCCGGGATGATGAAGATTTCCACCGGTGATGATTCCCCCCTCCGGCAGGGTGCCGGAACGGGGTTTAGATTGGTTTCTCGTGGCTACAGAGCCTTGCGGCGGCGGAACTTCTGATCTAGGGTTACCCCGAGGGTTTTTGGAATATTCGATGATTTATAGGGCAAAGAGGGGGTGCGGAAGGCCACTGAGGTGGGCACAACCCACCTGGGCGCGCCTGGGCCCCCAGGCGTGCCCTGGTGGGTTGTGCCCCCCTTGGGGCACCCCCCAGGTGCTTCTCTAGCCCACTGGATGTCTTCTGGTCCATAAAAAATCCACAAAAAGTTTCGCGGTGTTTGGACTCCATTTGGTATTGGTTTCCTGCGATGTAAAAAACAAGCAAAAAACAGCAACTGGCACTGGGCACTAGGTCAATAGATTAGTCCCAAAAATGATATGAAGTTGCTATAAAATGGTTGTAAAACATCCAAGAATGATAATATAACAGCATGAATACTTCATAAATTATAGATACGTTGGAGACGTATCAACGTCCATTTTGCATCATGCTTTATATTGATATTTATTGCATTATGGGCTGTTATTACACATTAGCACAATACTTATGCCTTTTCTCTCTTATTTTACAAGGATTACACAAAGAGGGAGAATGCCGGCAGTTGGAATTCTAGACCGGAAAGGAGCAAATCTGAGAGACCTATTCCTCACAACTCCAAAGTCCTGAAAATTTACGGAGAATTATTTTGAAATTAATAAAAAATATTGGGCGAAGAAAATACCAGAGGGGACCCACCAGGTGACCACAAGAATGGGGGGCGCCCTACCCCCCTGGGCGCCCCCTGGCTTGTGGGCCCCCTGGCAGGCCTCCAGTGACCATCTTCTGCTATATGATGTGTTTCGACCTGGAAAAAATCAAGAGGAAGCTTTCGGGATGAAGCGCTACCGTCTCGAGGCGAAACCTGGGCAGAAGTAATGTAGGGCTCCGGCGGAGCTGTTCTGCCGGGGAAACTTCCCTCCAGGAGGGGGAAATCGAAGCCATCGTCATCACCAATGATCCTCTCATTGAGAGGGGGTCTATCTCCATCAACATATTCACCAGCACCATCTCCTCTCAAACCCTAGTTCATTCTTGTATCCGATCTTTGTCTCAAAACCTCAGATTGGTACCTGTGGGTTGCTAGTAGTGTTCATTACTCCTTGTAGTTGATGCTAGTTGGTTTATTCGGTGGAAGATCATATGTTCAGATCCTTAATGATAATTATTACTCCTCTGATTATGAACATGAATATGCTTTGTGAGTAGTTATGTTTGTTCCCGAGGACATGAGAAAAGTCTTGTTATAAGTAATCATGTGAGTTTGGTATTCATTCGATATTTTGATGAGATGTATGTTGTCTTTCCTCTAGTGGTGTTATGTGAATATCGACTACATGACACTTCACCATTGTTTGGGCCTAGGGGAAGGCATTGGGAAGTAATAAGTAGATGATGGGTTGCTAGAGTGACAGAAGCTTAAACCATAGTTTATGCATTACTTCATAAGGGGCTGATTTGGATCCATATGTTTCATGCTATGGTTAGATTTATCTTAATTCTTCTTTCTTAGTTGTGGATGCTTGCGAGAGGGGATAATCATAAGTGGGAGGCTTGTCCAAGTAAGGACAACACCCAAGCACCGGTCCACCCACATATCAAATTATCAAAGTAACGAACGCGAATCATATGAGCATGATGAAAACTAGCTTGACAATAATTCACATGTGTCCTCGGGAGTGCTTTGCATTATATAAGAGTTCATCCAGGCTTGTCCTTTGCTACAAAAAGGATTGGGCCACCTTCCTGCACCTTAGTTACTTTTGTTATTTGTTACCCATTATAAATTATCTTATCACACAACTATCTGTTACCGATAATTTCAGTGCTTGCAGAGAATACCTTTTTGAAAACTGCTTGTCATTTCCTTCTGCTCCTCGTTGGGTTCGACACTCTTACTTATCAAAAGGACTATGATAGATCCCCTATACTTGTGGGTCATCAAGACTCTTTTCTAGCGCCGTTGCCGGGGAGTGAAGCGCCTTTGGTGAGTGGAATTTGGTAAGGAAACATTTATATTACGTGCTAAAATTTACTTTCACTTGTCACTATGGAAAATAATCCTTTGAGGGGCTTGTTCGGGGTAGCTTCACCTCAACCGGTAGAGCAAAGAGTTTCTCCTCAACCTACTGAACCTACTGAAAATATTTATTATGAAATTCCTTCGGGTATGATAGAGACACTGCTGGCTAATCCTTATGCGGGTGATGGAACATTACATCCTGATATGCATCTAATCTATGTGGATGAAGTTTGTGGATTATTTAAGCTTGCAGGTTTACCCCAGGATGAAGTAAAGAAGAAGGTATTCCCTTTATCTTTTAAGGGAAAGGCATTGACATGGTATAGGCTTTGTGATGATATTGGATCTTGGAACTATAACCGATTGAAATTGGAATTTCATCAGAAGTTTTATCCTATGCATCTGGTTCATCGTGATCAGAATTATATATGTAATTTTTGGCCTCATGAAGGAGAAAGTATCGCTCAAGCTTGGGGGAGGCTTAAGTCAATGTTATATTCATGCCCCAATCATGAGCTCTCAAGAGAAATTATTATTCAGAATTTTTATGCTCGGCTTTCTCGTAATGATCAATCCATGCTCGATACTTCTTGAATTGGTTCTTTTATGAAGAAGACTATTGAATTCAAATGGGATTTATTGGAAAGAGTTAAACGCAACTCTGAAGATTGGGAACTCAATGAAGGTAATGAGTCAGGTATAAACCTTAAGTTTGATTGTGTTAAATCTTTTATGGATACTGATGCTTTTCATGAATTTAGCACTAAATATGGACTTGACTCTAAGATAGTAGCTTCTTTTTGTGAATCATTTGCTACTCATGTTGATCTCCCAGAGGAGAAGTGGTTTAAATATCATCCTCACATTGAAGTAAAAGTAGTGGAACCTATTAAAGTTGAAGAAGAAACTATTACTTATAATGTTGATCCTATTGTTCCTACTGCTTATATTGAGAAACCACCTTTTCCTGTTAGGATAAAGGATCATGCTAAAGCTTCAGCTATGGTTCGTAAGAGTTATACTAGAACACCTACACCCCCTGAACAAATTAAGGTTGAACCTAGTATTGCTATGGTTAAAGATCTCTTGGTCGATAATATTGATGGGCATGCTATTTATTTCTGTGATGAAGCTGCTAGAATTGCTAGACCTGATACTAACGATAAACATAGAGCTATTGTTGGCATGCCTGTTGTTTCTGTTAAAATAGGAGATCATTGTTATCATGGCTTATGTGATGTGGGTGCTAATGTTAGTGCAATTCCTTTTACTCTATATCAAGAAATTATGAATGATATTGCACCTGCTGAGATAGAAGATATTGATGTTACTATTCAGCTTGCCAATAGAGATACTATATCACCAATTGGGATTGTTAGAGATGTTGAAGTCTTGTGTGGGAAAATAAAATACCCAACTGATTTTCTTGTTCTTGGTTCCCCACAAGATGATTTTTGTCCCATTATATTTGGTAGACCTTTCTTGAACACTGTCAATGCTAAGATAGGCTGTGAGAAAGAAATTGCTACTATAAGTTTTGGGGATGTGTCTCATGATTTTAATTTCTCTAAATTTCGTAGACAACCCCATGATAAAGAATTGCCTAGAAATTATTGGTCTTGCTTCTATTGTCGTACCTCCCACCGATCCTTTAGAACAATATTTGCTAGACCATGAGAATGATATGTTTATGAATGAAAGAAAGTTAGGTGAAATATTCTTTAACCAAATGCCTGTTTTGAAACACAACTTGCCTATTGAAATCCTTGGGGATCCTACTCCACCCAAGGGTGACCCCGTGTTTGAGCTTAAACAATTACCTAATACTTTGAAATATGCTTATCTTGATGAGAAGAAGATATATCCTATTATTTATAGTGCTAACCTTTCAGAGCATGAAGAAAAGAAATTATTGAAAACTCTGAAGAAGCACCATGCCACTATTGGATATACTCTTGATGATCTTAAGGGCATTAGTCCCACTCTATGTCAGCACAAAATTAATATGGAGCCTGATGCTAAACCAGTTGTTGATCATCAACGACGGTTAGATCCTACGATGAAAGAAGTGGTAAGAAATGAAATACAGAAGCTTCTGGAGGCAGGTATAATTTATCCTATTGCTGATAGTAGATGGGTAAGTCCCGTTCATTGTATCCCTAAGAAGGGAGGTATTACTATTGTTCCTAATGATAAAAATGAATTGATTCCACAAAGAATTGTTACAGGTTATAGATTGGTAATTAATTTTCGCAAATTAAACAAAGCTACTAGAAAAGATCGTTACCCTCTACCTTTTATTCATCAAATGCTAGAAAGACTGTCCAAACATACACATTTTTTCTTTCTAGCTTGTTATTCTGGTTTTTCTCAAATACCTGTGTCAAAAGAGGACCAAGAAAAGACTACCTTTACTTGCCCTTTTGGTACTTTTTCTTATAGACGTATGCCTTTTGGTTTGTGCAATGCACCTGCTACCTTTCAAAGATGTATGACTGCTATATTCTCTGACTTTTGTGAAAAGATTGTTGAGGTTTTCATGGATGATTTCTCCGTTTACGGAACTTCTTTTGATGATTGCTTAAGCAACCTTGATCGAGTTTTGCAGAGATGTGAAGAAACTAATCTTGTTTTGAATTGGGAGTAGTGTCACTTTATGGTTAATGAAGGTATTGTCTTAGGGCATAAAATTTCTGAAAGAGGTATTGAAGTTGATAAATCTAAAGTAGATGCTATTGAAAAGATGTCGTGTCCTAGAGATATCAAAGGTATAAGAAGTTTCCTTGGTCGTGCCGGTTTCTATAGGAGATTTATTAAAGACTTCTCTAAAATTTCTAGGCCTCTCACTAATCTCTTGCAAAAAGATGTTCCTTTTGTTTTTGATGATGATTGTGTAGAAGCATTTGAAATACTTAAGAAAGCCTTGATTTCTACACCTATTGTTCAACCACCTGATTGGAATTTACCCGTTGAAATTATGTGTGATGCTAGTGATTATGTTGTTGGTGTTGTTCTAGGGCGAAGAGTTGATAAGAAATTGAATGTTATTCATTATGCTAGTAAAACTCTAGACAGTGCCCAGAGAAATTATGCAACTACTGAAAAAGAATTTTTAGCAGTTGTTTTTGCTTGTGACAAGTTCAGATCTTATAATGATTCCAAAGTAACTGTTCACACTGATCATGCTACTATTAAATATCTTACAGAAAATAAAGATGCTAAACCTAGACTTATTAGATGGGTTTCTCTTGCTGCAAGAATTTGATTTGCATATTATTGATAGAAAGGGAGCTGAGAACCCCGTTGCAAACAACTTGTCTAGGTTAGAAAATGTTCTTGATGACCCACTTCCTATTGATGATAGCTTTCCTGATGAGCAATTAGCTGTCATAAATGCTTCTTGTAATACTCCGTGGTATGCTGATTATGCTAATTACATTGTTGCTAAATTTATACCACCTAGTTTCACATACCAGCAAAAGAAAAAGTTTTTCTATGATTTCACACATTACTTTTAGGATGACCCACACCTTTATAAAGGAGTAGATGGTGTATTAGACGTTGTGTAACTGAGCATGAACAGGAACAGATCCTACACAACTGTCACTCCGAGGCCTACGGAGGACACCACGCTGGAGATAGAACTACACACAAGGTATTACAATCCGGTTTTTATTGGCCTACTCTCTTCAAGGATGCTCGTAAGTTTGTCTTTTCTTGTGATGAATGCCAGGGAATTGGCAATATTAGTAGAGGTCAGGAAATGCCTATGAATTATTCACTTGTTATTGAACCATTTGATGTTTAGGGCTTTGATTATATGGGACCTTTTCCTTCCTCTAATGGGTATACACATATTTTAGTTGTTGTTGATTACGTTACTAAGTGGGTGGAAGTGATACGTCCCCAACGTATCTATAATTTTTGATTGTTCCATGCTATATTATAATCTGTTTTGGATGTTTAAGGGCTTTATTACACACTTTTATATTATTTTTGGGACTAACCTATTAACCGAAGGCCCAGCCCAAATTGCTGTTTTTTTGCCTATTTCAGAGTTTCGCAGAAAAAGAATATCAAACGGAGTCCAAACGGAATGAAACCTCCAGGAACGTGATTTTTGGAACGAACGTGATCCAAAGGACTTGGACCCTACGTCAAGAAAGCAACCAGGAGGGCACGAGGTAGGGGGCGCGCCCTCCACCCTCGTGGGGCCCACGTTGCTCCACCGACGTACTTCTTCCTCCTATATATACCTACGTACCCCCAAACCAACAGAGGCATCCACAAAAACCTAATTCCACCGCCGCAACCTTCTATACCCGTGAGATCCCATCTTGGGGCCTTTTCCGGCGTCCTGCTGGAGGGGGCATTGATCATGGAGGGCTTCTACATCAACACCATAACCCCTCCAAGGATGTGTGAGTAGTTTACTTTAGACCTTCGGGTCCATAGTTATTAGCTAGATGGCTTCTTCTCTCTCTTTTGATCTCAATACAAAGTTCTCCATGATTCTCGTGGAGATCTATTTGATGTAATCTTCTTTTGCGGTGTGTTTGTTGAGACCGATGAATTGTGGGTTTATGATCAAGTTTATCTATGAACAATATTTGAATCTTCTCTGAATTATTTTATGTATAATTGGTTATCTTTGCAAGTCTCTTCGAATTATCAGTTTGGTTTGGCCTACTAGATTGATCTTTTTTGCAATGGGAGAAGTGCTTAGCTTAGTGTTCAATCTTGTGGTGTCCTTTCCCGGTGACAGCAGGGGCAGCAAGGCACGTATTGTATTGTTGCCATCGAGGATAACAAGATGGGGTTTATATCATATTGCATGAGTTTATCCCTCTACATCATGTCATCTTACTTAAAGCGTTACTCTGTTCTTATGAACTTAATACTCTAGATGCATGCTGGATAGCGGTCGATGTGTGGAGTAATAGTAGTAGATGCAGGCAGGAATCGGTCTACTTGTCACGGATGTGATGCCTATATACATGATAATACCTATATATTCTCATAACTATGCTCAATTCTATCAATTGCTCAACAGTAACTTGTTCACCCACCGTAATATTTATGCTCTTGAGAGAAGCCACTAGTGAAACCTATGGCCCCCGGGTCTATTTTCCATCATATTAATCTTCCAACACTTAGCTATTTTTATTGCCTTTTATTTTACTTTGCATCTTTATTATAAAAATACAAAAATATTATCTTATCATATCTATCAGATCTCACTTTCGTAAGTGGCCGTGAAGGGATTGACAACCCTTTTATTGCGTTGGTTGCGAGGTTTTTATTTGTTTGTGTAGGTGCGAGGGACTTGGGCGTGCCCTCCTACTGGATTGATACCTTGGTTCTCAAAAACTGAGGGAAATACTTACGCTACTTTGCGGCATCACCCTTTCCTCTTCAAGGGAAAACCAACGCAGTGCTCAAGAGGTAGCAAGAAGCTATTCCAACTAGTAGTGCTAATCATAACACTTCTATTAAGATGCTTAAAGAAGTTATTTTTCCGAGGTTTGGAGTCCCTAGATATTTGATGACTGATGGTGGTTCACATTTTATTTATGGTGCTTTCCGTAAAATGCTTGCTACATATGATGTCAACCATAGAATTGCATCTCCATATCACCCTTGGTCTAGTGGTCAAGTAGAATTGAGCAATAGAGAGATTAAATTGATTTTGCAAAAGACTGTTAATAGATCTAGAAAGAATTGGTCTAAGAAACTTGATGATGCATTATGGGCTTACAGAACGGCTTATAAAAACCCTATGGGTATGTCCCCATATAAAATGGTTTATGGAAAAGCATGTCACTTACCTCTTGAACTAGAACATAAAGCTTATTGGGCAATCAAAGAGCTCAACTATGATTTCAAACTTGCCGGTGAGAAGAGGTTATTTGGCATAAGCTCGCTTGATGAATGGAGAAGCCAAGCCTATGAGAATGCCAAGTTGTTTAAAGAAAAAGTTAAAAGATGGCATGACAAAAGGATACAAAAGTGTGAGTTTAATGTAGGTGATCATGTTTTGCTATACAACTCTCGTTTAAGATTATTGCAGGAAAGCTTGTCTCTAAATGGGAAAGTCCTTACATTATCGAGGAGGTGTATCGTTCCAGTGCCATCAAGATCAGCAACGCCGAAGGCAGTAACCCGAAGGTGGTAAACGGTCAAAGAATCGAACATTATATTTCAGGTACTCCCATAAATGTTGAGACAAATATTATTAATACCATAACACCAGAGGAGTACATAAGGGATACTTTCCAGAATGTCTCAGACTCCGAAAAGGAATCGGTATGTGATACGGTAAGTAAACCGACTCCAAAATTGTTCTAACGGCAATTTTTCTTTGTTTTGGAATATTTAAAAAATTAGGAAAATTAAAAGTAGTCCGAAGAGTGCACGAGGGAGCGGCAAGGGTGGGGGCGCGCCCCTGTGCCTTGTGGCCACCTCGTGTGCCCTCCAGACTTCGTTTTCTTGCATAATACTTCTTTTGGTCGGTAAAAATTCATTATATAATCTCCCGAAGGTTTTGACCACCGTGCCACGACAAAATCCTCTGTTCTTGTTTCGAGTTGTTTTTCTGACAGATCTAGATCGCTATGACGTCTCCAAGCGCCCCCAAGGACAAGTTTTTCGAGAAGGTCATCAACCCTTCCCTCCCATAGGTGCTACAACACCCTCAAACCATTGAGATGCGTGAGGGGGTGCTGTACATCCACGATGTTGAAGGGCCGAAGAAGACCGGAAGCGTGGAGACAAGGCTCAAAGCAATGGAGTAGCAAGTCTTCAAGTGCCAAGGGATGGTTGAACGTGGACTCAACGCCAATCACATGATGATCGCTGAATTTACCAATGGTCACAAGCTGGATGCCAAGAACATTGGGGAGGCCATCTTCAAGCTTCATGAGAAGATCCAGCATCTCCAAGCCCAGATCTATGACCTGCAAAACCAAAACTGTGAGTATGAATAAAGATTTAAGAGGATGAGTTTGGCTGCAGATTTGAGGATCCCGAAGACTCGTTCATCTTTTTATGATGGTGAGCCTATGCCTTGGAAGATGGAGGACAAGCCTACAACATCAACAACTCCATCATCACTACCTCCGAAGAAAGAGACCTAAATACATGGGTATGGGCACTCCCCTTGGCAACTGCCAAGCTTGGGGGTGATGCCCCGGTATCGTATCACCATCACACCTTTACTTTTATCATTTTTCTTAGTTCGATCCTTTTGGGTATATCTTGATCTAGTAGAATAAAATTTAGTATGATCTAGCTTTGAGTTTTGTTTTGAGATCTATCTATGTAATCGAGACCGTGAGTTATATATAATAAATAGTTTTGAGTTGAGGGCTTTGCTTTCTTGCTATGATCTTGAGGGAATAAAATAAGAGAAAGAATAAAAAGAAATAAAAAGATCATATAATGATCTGATGGAGAGTGATGACTTCACATATAAATAGTATGATGAATAAAAGTTGTTGAGAGTTGACAAACATAGTTTTGGTCTTACATATAAATATACTATCTTGGACAACTTTTGTATTTGTGAGCACTCATTAAAATATGATATGCCAAAAAGTTGATGTTTTACAAGGAAGACAACATAATGGGTTATGTTTTCTTATATCCGAATAGAAGTTATATTGTCATGGATCCTCCAACATGTTGAGCTTGCTTTTCCCTCTTATGCTAGCCAAATCCTTTGCACCAAGTAGTGATACTATTTGTGCATCCAAATATCCCTTAAACCCAGTTTTGCCATGAGAGCCCACCATACCTACCTACGGATTGAGTAAGATCCTTCAGGAAAGTTGTCATCGGTGCAAGCAATAAAAATTGCTCTCTAAATATGTATGATCTATTAGTGCGAAGAAAATAAACTTTATACGAACTTGTGATATGGAAGAAATAAAAGCGACGGACTGCATAATAAAGTTCTTTATCACAAGCGGCAATAAAGTGACATTCTTTTTCATTAAGATTTTGTGCATTGAACCATAAAAGTGCATGACAACCTCTGCTTCCCTCTGCGAAGGGCCTATCTTTTACTTTTATCTTCTACCCTTATACAAGAGTCATGGTGATCTTCACCTTTCCTTTTTACACTTTTTCCTTTTGGCAAGCACTATGTGTTGGAGAAAGATCCAGATATATATATATATCCACTCGGATGTAGGTTATCATAAAGTATTATTGTTGACATTACCCTTGAGGTACAAAGGTTGGGAGGAGAAACTATAAGCCCCTATCTTTCTCTGTGTCTGACTGAGGCTTTGAACCCATAAGTATCACGTGAGTATTAGCAATTGCGAAAGACTAAAAGATAGTTGAGTATGTGGACTTGCTATATAAAAGCTCTTAAATTGACTCTTTCCAATATGACAAATTGCAATTGCTTCAATGGCTGAGATCATAGTTTGTTAGTTTCCAATCAAGTTTCTGATTCATACTTTACCTCGTGAATGAATTGTTACTTTAGCATAAGAAATTATATGACAATATATGTTGTTGTTCTAAAGATGATCATGATGCCCTCATGTCCGTATTTTTTTTATCGACACCTCTATCTCTAAACATGTGGACATATTTTTCGATTTCGGCTTTCGCTTGAGGACAAGCGAGGTCATGCTTTTATATTGATATTTATTGCATTATGGGCTGTTATTACACATTATAGCACAATACTTATGCCTTTTCTCTCTTATTTTACAAGGATTACACAAAGAGGGAGAATGCCGGCAGTTGGAATTCTGGACCGGAAAGGAGAAAATCTAAGAGACCTATTCTGCACAACTCCAAAAGTCCTGAAAATTTACGGAGAATTATTTTGGAATTAATAAAAAATATTGGGCGAAGAAAATATCAGAGGGGACCCACCAGGTGACCACAAGGGTGGGGGCGCGCCCTACCCCCTGGGTGCGCCCCCCTGGCATGTGGGCCCCCTGGCAGGCCTCCGGTGCCCATCTTCTGCTATATGATGTGTTTTGACCTGGAAAAAATCAAGAGGAAGCTTTCGGGACGAAGCGCTGCCGTCTCGAGGCGAAACCTGGGCAGAAGCAATTTAGGGCTCCGGCGGAGCAGTTCTACCGGGGAAACTTCCCTCTGGGAGGGGCAAATCGAAGCCTTCGTCATCACCAACGATCCTCTCATCGAGAGGGGGCCAATCTCCATCAACATCTTCACCAGAACCATCTCCTCTCAAACCCTAGTTCATTCTTGTATCCGATCTTTGTCTCAAAACCTCAGATTGGTACTTGTGGATTGCTAGTAGTGTTGATTACTCCTTGTAGTTGATGCTAATTGGTTTATTCGGTGGAAGATCATATGTTTAGATCCTTAATGATAATTATTACTCCTCTGATTATGAACATGATTATGCTTTGGGAGTAGTTACATTTGTTCCTGAGGACATGGGAGAAGTCTTGTTATTAGTAACCATGTGAGTTTGGTATTCGTTCGATATTTTGATGAGATGTATGTTGTCTTTCCTCTAGTGGTGTTATGTGAACATCGACTACATGACACTTCACCATTGTTTGGGCCTAGGGGAAGGCATTGGGAAGTAATAAGTAGATGATGGGTTGCTAGAGTGACAGAAGCTTAAACCATAGTTTATGCGTTACTTCGTAAGGGGCTGATTTGGATCCATATGTTTCATGCTATGGTTAGATTTATCTTAATTCTTCTTTCTTAGTTGCGGATGCTTGCGAGAGGGGTTAATCATAAGTGGGAGGCTTGTCCAAGTAAGGACAACACCCAAGCATCAGTCCACCCACATATCAAATTATCTAAGTAACGAACGCGAATCATATGAGCATGATGAAAACTAGCTTGACAATAATTCCCATGTGTCCTCGGGAGTGCTTTGCATTATACAAGAGTTCGTCCAGGCTTGTCCTTTGCTACAAAAAGGATTGCGCCACCTTGCTGCACCTTAGTTACTTTTTTTATTTGTTACCCATTATGAATTATCTTATCACACAACTATCCGTTACCGATAATTTCAGTGCTTGCAGAGAATACCTTGCTGAAAACCGCTTGTCATTTCCTTTTGCTCCTCGTTGGGTTCGACACTCTTACTTATCAAAAGGACTATGATAGATCCCCTGTACTTGTGGGTCATCATCTTTGCAGCAAAAAAACGTTAGAGAGGGTCAGAAGACAGCCACACCAGCATGTGGCCCAAGTATATATGAGTGAAAAGGGTGGTCTGTGATGTCCAAAATTCCAATCCACAACTTTGACCGCGCGGGCCCACGGTTGGGCGCATCGTCGAAGATCAATGAGAGGGGCCAGAAGTCAAGAACCACCTATAAGTGGCCAAATATATGTAGGAATATAGGGTGTGAATACACAATGCACAACTTGCCTCACAAACCCGAAAGCACCCTTGGATATATCTATAATGACATAATGTCGTAGCTAGCTAGGGTGCTTGACCCACCTCCCACGTCGTGTAAGCGAGGCGGATGCACGTAATGATACTTTGGTCATACATGCATGTCGCCATGACCTACTATAAGATGGACTAGTGAATATATCGTTTGGTCAAACGACAACTGTTGTTGTTGATAAACCGCTTGGGCCAATAGATTGAACCATCATAAAAATCGCACGAGAGGGACCACAAAACAAGCACCTCTTGCATGCGGCCCAAAATGATGTACGTTGGAAGGGGTCATGTGTGTTTTCAATATAGAATAATGTACAACTTAGATGTGGTGCCTACCCCTCGATACAGACAACAACCACGAAGGTCAGTCAGTTAAGGACGAGATATGCAGGGTACGGTGTAGGTCGAACCCAGCAATCCGAGCATGTGGGAGGGAATCCTGGCAACGCATGAGCTCGAGCTTTGGTTGAACGACATGTGACGGTGACCAGCCCTAACACGAACTAGGAGGAATCCATTCATGGCCAACACATACCCCTCGTTATTGGTCAAAGGGATGATATATATATATACACACTCGGGGAGCCCACAGATATGCGTGTCGTTACAAAAAACTGCACAAGGGAGACGTGGTCGATCAGAAGACCCCGTATACACTACATGCGGCCCGAAAATATGTATGGGTACGGTGGTGTGTGATACATCTCCAATGCATCTATAATTTATGAAGTATTCATGCCATGTTTACAATAATTTTTTATGGTTTTGGTATGACTTGCATGGAACTAACCCGAACTGGCGCTGTTTTCAACAGAACTACCGTGGTGTTGTTTTTTATGCAGAAATGAAAGTTCTCTAAATGAGCTGAAATTTTTTGACGGTTTTTTTGGAACAAAAGAGACCCCCGAAGCTTTGTGGAAGGACCAGAAGGTGAAGGAGTAGGGCACAAGACATCGGGGCACGCCCTGGTGGGTTGTGCTCACCTCGAGGCCCATCTTCGCGTGAAACCAACGGCAAAAAATCCTATAAATAGAGAAACCCCCAGAAATAACCCTAGATCGGAAGTTCCTCTGCCTCAAGCCTCTGTAGCCACAAAAAACCAATCTAGACCTTGTTTCGGCACCCTATCAGAGGGGGAGATCATCACCGGAGGCCATCTTCATCATCCCTACGATCTTAATGATGAGGAGGGAGTAGTCCACCCTCGGGGCTAAGGGTTTCTACTAGTAGCTATGTGTTTAATCTCTCTCTCTCTCTATCGTGTTCTTGATATGGCACGATCTTGATGTATCGCGGGCTTTGTTGATATAGTTGGATCATATGGTGTTTCTCCCTCTCTATCTTGTTCTGATGAATTGAGTTTTCCCTTTGAGATTTTGTTTTATCAGATTGAATACTTTTATGGATTTGAGAGCATTTGATATATGTCTTGCATATGAATACCCGTGGTGACAATGGGGTATTATATTGGTTCACTTGAGATATGTTTTGGCACTCAACTCGCGGATTACCGAGGTGATATTGGGGTAATCTATGCATAGGGGTTGATGCACGTTCTCGTCTTTTATTTCTCCGGTAGAAATCTTGGGGCACTCTTTGAGGTTCTTTGTGTTGGATCGAGTATTATGAATCTGAATTTGCTTTGGTGTTATTCTAGTACGAACTCTTGATAGATCGATCGGAAAGAATAACTTGGTGTTATTTTAGTCAAACTCTTGATAGATCGATCAGAAAGAATAACTTGGTGTTATTTTAGTACAAACTCTTGGATAGATCGATCGGAAAGAATACCTACAAACAATTTCTTCTGATGCTCTCCGCTAGATAGGAACTTTGGAGTGATTCTTCATCGCACTATGAGGGATGGTTATATGATCCAATTGGATTAGCATTGTTGAGAGATTGCACTAGCGAAAGTACGGACCCTAGGCCTCATTTTCAAGCATTGCAATACCGTTTGTGCTGTGTTTTATCAATTGCTACCTTGCTGTTTTTCATTGTTCCTATTACAAAAATCAATATCTACTATCCATATTACACTTGTATCACCATCTCTTCGCCGAACTAGTGCACCTATACAATTTACCATTGTATTTGGTGTGTTGGGGACACAAGAGACTTTTTATTATTTGGTTGCAGGGTTGTTTGAGAGAGACCATCTTCATCCTACGCCTCCCACGGATTGATAAACCTTAGGTCATCCACTTGAGGGAAATTTGCTAGTGTCCTATAAAACTCTGCGCTTGGAGGCCCAACACCAGTCTACAAGAACAAGTTGTGTAGTAGACATCAAGCTCTTTTCTGGCGCCGTCGCCGGGGAGGTTAGGTAACCGGCACTCACACCCCGTCAACAAAGCTCTTTTCTGGCACCGTTGCCGGGGAGGTGAGTGCACGAAGGTATATCTTTAGATCTTGCAATTGAATCTTTTAGTTTCTTGTTTTATAACTAGTTTGGTTTATAAAAAGAAAACTAAAAAAATGGAATTGAGGTTGCATCATATTATTCATCTTTATAATGTCTTTCGTGGAAATGATGGAAAGGAAAATTGTGCTCAATTGATAGAAGAAGAATTCTATAAAATGTTTGACAAAAAATCTTTGAATGATGAGCATGATTGCAATGTTGTTGGTATGAACTCTTTGAATATCCACGATGCTAACGATATGCAAAGCCATAAGCTTGGGGATGGTATATTTGATGAAGATGATATTTTTAGTCCCCCAAGTTTTGTTGAGAAAAATTATTATGATGATAGCATGCCTCCTATCTATGATGATTATGGTGATGACATGTATGTTATAAATAATAATGATAACCATGAAACTTGTCATCATAATTTTAAATTTCAATCCCATGATAGTAATTTTGTTAAGTTTGCTCCCATTACTATTGATGAAAATAAATTTGCTTGTGTAGAGAGTAATAAATTTTCTATGCTTTTGGATCATGAAAAGGATGCTTTATGTGATAGTTATATTGTTAAATTCATTCATGATGCCACTAAAAAATATTATGAGGGAGGAACATATGCTTCTAGGAATTGCAATAATATCAAGTTTTCTCTCTATGTGTTGAAAATCTTGAAGTTTTGCTTGTTTTGCCTTCCTATGCTAGTTGATTCTTGTTCCCGTAAGTTGTTTGCTCACAAAATCTCTATGCATAGGAAGTGGGTTAGACTTAAATGTGCTAGTCATATGCTTCATGATGCTCTCTTTATGTTTCAATTCTTATCTTTTATGTGAGCATCATTGAAATCATCATGCCTAGCTAAAAAGGCATTAAAGAAAAGCGGTTGTTTGCCCCTACTATTTTTGTGTGTTTACATTATTAAGTTACTGTAGTAATCAAGTTTTATAGCTTTTGTTTCAATAAAGTGCCAAGTGAAGCCTTTGGGATAGTGTGGATGATAATTGACTTGATTCTGTGGAAAAACAGTAACTTTTGCGCCCAGTACAGGAATTTCTAGAATTCAGTGAACGTGCTTTTGATCTGCAAATTTTTATAGATGATTGATATACAAATTATCTACGTTGTCCTAATTTTTTAGAAATTTTAGAGTTGCATAAGTATGAGAACAATTCAAATCATTACAGACTGTTCTGTTTTGACAGATTCTGTTTTCAAAGCATAGTTTGCTTGATTTCTAGTTTTATGGCTTATAGTGCTCAATATAAATTGTGGAAATGATGAGGTACATTAGATATTGTGTGAGAACAATTATGGATCTTGTCTTTGACAGTACCAAGGTGAATGATTTGCTTTTTATCGTACTAACCAATCTCACGAAGTTCCGTTAAGTTTTGTGTGATTGAAGTTTTCAAGTTTTGGGTGGGATATCGATATGAGGACAATAAGGAGTGACAAGACCCTAAGCTTGGGGATTCCCAAGGCACCCCTATGGTAACATTCAATGAAGATCCAAGCAACCAAGCATGGGGATGCCCCGGAAGGCATCCCCTTTTTCGTCTTCAACATTATCGGTAACCTCACTTGGAGCTATGTATTCATTCGTCACATGATATGTGTTTTGCTTGGAGCGTCATTTTATTATATTATTATTTGCTTGCTGTTATCTATGATAATGTTTTGCATCTTTTACTTCAATAAAAATGTCAAGTATAGCCTTTGCCATGCTTATTTTGCAAGTATATGAGTTGTTGTTTCAAAACAGAAAGTTTATCGCTGTTGCAAAAATTCTCTAGAAAAGTCAGAATGTGATAAAATTATGATTTTATTGAATAGTAAGCTATAATAAATTTTCTAAAGTTTGGTATTTTTTTAGAATTTTTGGAGTTAGGGAAGTATGATGAATATTGCACTATTTACAGACTGTCCTGTTTAGACAGATTGCTGTTATGTTTGCATTGTTTGCATATGTTTGCTTGTTTAATGATTTTATTTGAGGATAGGAGTATTAAATATGCAGAGGCACTTAGTATGCTATGTTAAATAATAATTTTAGTGATTTTCTACAGTAGAGAATGATAAGGTTTTGCATTGGTTTATACTAACTTATCTCACGAGTTCTTGTTGAGTTTTGTGTGGATGAAGTTTTTGAGATTTAGGGAAACCGTGATATGAGAGGAATTAAGAAGACACAAGAGGTCAAGCTTGGGGATGCCCAAGGCATCCCGAGTTAATATGCCAAGAAGTATCAAGCATCTAAGCTTGGGGATGCCCCCGTAGGCATCCCATCTTTCTTCATCAACAATCATCGGTTAGTATCGGTTGAGCCTAAGTTTTTGCTTCTTCACATGATGTGTGCTATTCTTGGAATGTCATTTTATTTTGTTTTGCTTGCTATTTTAATAAGATACTTAGATCTGAAAGTTTTTTTTAAATAAAAGAGAGTCCTCAAATAACTACCCATTTACTTAACTACTCGCTTGATCTTCACTTATATCTTTTTGGAGTAGTTTGCCTTTTACTCTTGTGCTTCACTTATATCCTATGAGTACATTGTTGAATGAATTGAATATCATGAAGTTGAAATTACATTTTCATATCATGCCTAGTGGTAGCTTTACATTGGATTTAGAAAGTGAAATCTTTTGGAGCTTGACAATCACAATATTGGGCATACAAGCAATTCATGAATGATTAGTATAAGGAAGAGAACTTTCACATACAAATATATTATCTTGGACATCTTGTATGATTGTGAATACCCATTAATTATTTTCAAACTTGAGAAAATTAGTTGAAGTTGGACAAGGAAGACAATGTAATGAGTTATTGTTGTGTATATTTGCATAGAAGTTATATTGTCATAGATCCTCGAACATGTGGTGCTTGCCTAGGATCTTTTGCTAGCCAAAAATCCGTACTAAGTAGAGATAATACTTGTGCATCGAAAAACCCTTAAACCTAGTTTCTTTCCATGAGTGTCCACCATACCTACCTATGGATTGAGTAAGATCCGTCAAGTAAGTTGTCATCAGTGGATAAAGCAATAAAAATTGCTCCTAAATATGTTTGATCTTTTATTGTAAGGGAAAATTGAGCGTTGTACGAACTTGTGATGGCAAAGTAATAAAAGCGACGGACTGCATAATAAAGGTTGCTATCATAAGGGGCAATATAACGTGACGTTCCTTTGCATTAAGAGCTTGGGCATCCAATAATAAAAAGCGCACGACAAACTCTGCTTCCCTCTGTGAAGGGCCTATCTTTTACTTTTCAGTATTTACTTTTATGCAAAGAGTCAATAGTTTACATCCTCATTCAACCTCAATTATTCTCTAGTTGGCAAGCATCATGTAGTGGGGAAACATCTAGGTACATATGACCAGTCAAATATATTTGATCATGATTTATTATTGTTGATAATTATCTCTAAGATAAATGAGTTGGGAGGCGAAACATTAAGCCCCTATCTTTCTCTGTGTTCGATGGATGCCATTTGTTCTAAGAATATGCTTTGCGTAGTAGCAATCATGGAATACTATATGATGATTGAGTATGTGGAGCTCTTACTTAGACTCTGTTGAATAAGTTGAATTGCAATTGTTTTCTGACTAAGTGTAGCGACCAGACCTCAAACAGTCTGTGCTCTGTGCTTTAGTGTCATCCCTGGATCAGTAATGCTGACACGCACAGTACAAATGGAGGATTTATAACAGAGTAGCAATCACACACTTATTACATCGAGTATCTCAAAAGAGAAATAAGTATGATAAATATGGCTTAAGGCCATCTAATACGATAACAGCGGAAGACTTGGAAGATAAGTGAGTCCATCAACTCCAACGGCATCACTGAGTATAAGACCACGACCTAAGGCACCTTACTCGTCGTCTGAAAAGTCTGCAACATAAAACGTTGCAGCCCGAAAACGGGTCAGCACATGGAATATGCTGGCAATGTAACACATAGAGAGTAATGAACATGATAATGCTATACTACATGCATATATGGCTGGTAGAAGGCTCTATGGTTACAATTTTGCGTAAAGCCAATTTTTCCCTACTGCAAAGGAATAAATTTTATTTAACTATCATGGTGGTTGTTAAACATTGAGATGGTTGACAGCATCTCAATCCCAATTAAGTATCATCATGAACCCAACAAAATTAATTAAAGTAACATGGTGATGAGATTCACATGATAATCCAAGTACTAGATACTCAAGATGTCCATAACCGGGGACACGGCTAACCATGATTAGTTTGTACACTCTGCAGAGGTTTGTGCACTTTTCCCCACAAGACTCGATCGCCTCCGCTTGATTCTCGCACTACATGATGTTTGAGAAACGGATGACCGAGACACAGTCTTTCAGAAACAATAACTCTTTACTCCGGGTAGACAGTTACACCTACTTTCCCCTACATCTGCTAGCCCACCTCTTCAAGAGATCATGTAACCTACTCAACTATGCTAGAGCCCATAATAGCTTGTGGCTGCACACGGAAGTTTCTAGCATGAATAATCTTATGATCCCTTTGAGCCTGGGTGGCGGTCCTTAGAAAAACAGGCAACACTGGGTTCTCCAGGTGCCTCAATCCACCCAGATGTGAGTTTTAGTTGCCACCTTAAGTAAACCATTAATTAACAATCTCACATCTGTCGTGAATATATCTCAAACCCAATCCACGTCTACTAGCATAGCATAGCGATATAAGCAAACGTAGAAGTAACTCCCAAGGGTTTGATAATAAACAGGTAATAGGTACTACCTCAACTACATCCCAATACCCACAATTTAATTAGATCCTAACCATGCAATGTTTGAGGGTTGGTCTAATGCAATAAAACTGGGTAGTAAAAGAGGTATGATCAACGTGTTACTTGCCTTGCTGATGATCCGTGAAACTTAGCGATTCGAAGTAGCAAGCGGCACACTCCGGGTACTCTATCGCAAACAAACAAGCATACAATAAGCACTCATCAAATGCACAGGTAAAACTCAAATAACGATCTAACCAGAAAGTTCAACTTAAGAACTCCGGTTTGCAAAAAGAATCAAATCAAACGAAGCAACGAAAGTCAAATGGCGAAAGAAACAAGCTTCGTTTACTAATCTGGATCTAGGTCAAATTTTACAGTAGCAAAAACTTGTTTGAGTGGGTTAAACGGAAAGAGAATTTCGAGACGAAATTCTAGGCGCTTGAATCGCCTGATTTCGATAATCGAGCGAAAAGATAAACGAAAACGAAAATCTGATCAGAAATCGCGATCTGGAATAATCGCGGAAAATCCGACGAAAAAGAAAACTGACGAACAGTTAAACGAACGGACGTTCGTTAACAGCGACTAACCGACGAACACGTTCGTTGAAACGAACGGGTCGGTGAACGTTCACTAATTAAATAAACCGAAAAAAAATAAACCGATCTATATATAAAAAAACTAGGGATTTGAAAAAAAATAAACCGGGTTTTGAAAAAAAAAACGGACGGCGAACGGCGGCTCGGCTACCTCGTCGGGCAACTCCGGCGGGGTCGGGGCGGGGCTCCGGCGGGGTCGGACAGGGCGGCGAGGGGCGTCGGGGCTGCGGGCGTCGTCGGGAGGCGGCGGGGCGACGAGGGCGGCGGCGTACGGCGTCGGGGCGGCGGCTTCGGATCGGGGCGGGGACGGGGTGAGGGAGAGGGGGCGGGGTATAAAAGGAGGAGGGTGCCGTGGAGGAGGGGGCAAGGCGGCGGGCGGCGGCGTGCTCGAGCGGGACTCGGGCGGCGGCGCTGCGTGCCCGAGAGGGAGACGGGGCGCGGGGCAGGCTGGGCCGTTGGTTGGGCTTCGGCCCAGTTGGCGCGCTCGGCGTTTTTTTTAATAATTCCACCGGATCTAAAAAAATCATAGAAAAATAAATAAAAATACTAAAATACTAAAACAAATTTTCACCATCTAATTAAAATAATTAGAACAAGATGAACATTTTATCTGGCCCAAAATGCAGTTTTGAAAACGTGCAATTTTTTAACGCATTTAAAATTGCAAATAAAACCCGAATAAAATCCAATATTTGATTTTAATATTTTTCCTCCAATATTTCAATTATTTTGGAGAAGTCATATTTCCTCCTTCTCATTTATTTTAATATGAAATATTTTTCGGAGAGAAAAATAATTAAACCAAAAATCCTCGTTATATTATTTGATAAAAATCAAATATGAAAACCGGGAAAAATCCCCAACTCTCTTCGAGGGTCCTTGAGTTGCTTAGGATTTTCGAGGATTTGCCAAAATGCAATAAAATATGCTATGCAATGATGATCTAATGTATAACATTCCAAATTGAAAATTTGGGATGTTACAAACCTACCCCCTTAAGATGAATCTCGCCCTCGAGATTCGGGTTGGCTAGAAAATTGGTGAGAGTGGTTCTTCCGTAGATCTTCCTCTCGCTCCCAGGTGGATTCATCTTCAGTGTGGTGACTCCACTGAACTTTGCAGAACTTGATAACCTTGTTGCGGGTGACTCGGCTGGCATACTCAAGAATCTTAACTGGTTTCTCCTCATAGGTCAAATCACTTTCCAACTGAATCGCTTCCAGGGGCACTGTATCTCTTAGTGGTATCTCAGCCATCTCTGCGTGGCACTTCTTTAACTGGGAAACGTGGAATACAACATGAACTCCTGACAATCCTTCAGGCAATTCCAGCTTGTAAGCAACTTCTCCCATACGCTCCAAAACTCTGTATGGTCCTACAAAACGTGGCGCTAACTTTCCTTTAACTCCAAAGCGCTTCACTCCTCGAAGGGGTGATACTCGTAGGTAAACTCTGTCTCCGACTTCGTGAACTGTCTCCTTACGTTTAGAATCCGCATAACTCTTCTGCCTGGACTGCTACCTTGAGTCTATCGCGAATCAACTTCACTTTCTGTTCTGATTCCTTAATCAAATCTGGTCCAAACAACTGGCGGTCTCCAACTTCGTCCCATAACAATGGTGTTCTACACCTCCTTCCGTACAAAGCTTCGAAAGGGGCCATCTTCAAACTGGTTTGATAACTGTTGTTGCAAGAAAATTCTGCATATGGCAAATTGTCGTCCCAACTAGATCCATAATCTAGCGCACAAGCTCTCAGCATGTCCTCCAAAATCTGATTGACTCTCTCGGTCTGTCCATCTTTCTGTGGGTGAAAGGCTGTACTGAATTCTAGCCTGGTTCGCAAAGTTTCATGTAACTGATTCCAAAACTTCAAGGTAAACTGGGTTCCTCTATCTGATACAATGGTCCTCGGAACTCCATGCAAACATACAATTCTGGTCATGTATATCTTTGCCAACTTAGCACTGGTGTAAGTGGTCTTCACTGGGATGAAATGAGCTACTTTCATCAAACGATCGACTACAACCCATATTGAGTCATAGCCTGAACGAGTCCTGGGCAATCCCGTGATAAAATCCATGCCTAGTTTATCCCACTTCCATTCGGGTATCGGCAATGGCTGTAGCAATCCTGTTGGCTTCTGATGCTCTGCCTTCACTCTCTGACATACATCACAAACTGCTACATACTCCGCAATATCCTTCTTCATTCCGGTCCACCAGAAAGTATCCTTCAAATCCAAATACATCTTGGTATTTCCTGGGTGAATCGAATACGGTGAATCATGGGCCTCTTGCAGGATCAACTTCCTGATCTCCGGATCATTGGGCACATAAACGCGGTCCTCAAACCATAAGGTATCGTGCTCATCCTCACGAAATCCCTTGGCTTTACCTTTGCTCATCCTTTCCTTTATCTCGTCAATCTCCTTGTCTGTCTTCTGAGCTTCTCTGATCTTTTCCATCAAGGTAGACTGAATCTCCAACGTTGCTAAATAGCCTCTTGGAACTATCTCCAAACATAGCTCGCGAAGATCCTCGGCTAATGATTCCGGTAATTCTCCAGTCATGAGGGTGTTAACATGGCTCTTGCGGCTCAACGCATCAGCTACTACGTTAGCCTTCCCTGGGTGATAATGCAATCTCATATCATAATCCTTAATGAGCTCCAACCATCTCCTTTGCCTGAGATTCAACTCCTTCTGCGTGAAAATGTACTTCAAACTCTTGTGATCCGTGTACACCTCACAATGGTTTCCGATGAGAAAATGTCTCCATGTCTTCAGCGCATGCACTACGGCTGCTAACTCCAAATCATGCGTGGCATAATTCTTCTCATGGGGTTTAATATGTCGTGAAGCATATGAAACAACTCTTCCCTCCTGCATTAGCACTGCTCCAAGTCCTCGACGTGAAGCGTCGCAATATACTTCATAATCCTTGCGTTGATCTGGCAGAATCAACACTGGTGATGTAACCAAACGTTTCTTCAACTCTTGGAAACTAGCTTCACATTCCTCAGTCCAATTGAATTTGATGTCCTTCTTTAACAGCTCTGGCATGGGCTTAGCAATTCTCGAGAAATTTTCAATGAACCTCCAGTAGTATCCTGCAAGTCCAAGAAAACTCCGGATTTCTCCAACTGACGTGGGTGATTCCCAGTTTGTTACTGTGTCAAATTTGGCGGGGTCTACGGCTATTCCTTCTCCGGATATAACATGTCCGAGGAATCCAACTTCCTTCAGCCAAAACTCACATTTGCTGAACTTGGCGTATAACTGATGTTCTCTGAGCTTCTCAAGTACCAAACGCAAATGCTCCTTATGCTCCTCTTCGTTCTTTGAGTAGACCAAAATGTCATCAATGAACACCACGACGAACTTATCCAAAAACTCCATAAACACTTTGTTCATCAGGTTCATGAAATAGGCAGGTGCGTTAGTCAGACCAAATGACATAACGGTATACTCGTACAGCCCATACCTGGTGGTAAAAGCCGTCTTAGGTATATCCTGCTCTCGAATCTTCAACTGATGGTATCCTGATCGTAGATCGATCTTGGAAAATACCTTAGCTCCTTGTAATCGGTCAAACAGATCATTGATCATTGGCAGTGGGTACTTGTTCTTGATGGTCAGTTCATTCAATCCACGATAATCAACGACCATCCTCAACGATCCATCTTTCTTCTCCACTAGAAGTACTGGTGATCCCCAAGGTGACGAACTTGGGCGAATATAGCCTTTATCCACTAACTCCTTAATCTGCTTCTTAATCTCCTCCAAATCTTTTGCGGGCATCCCGTACGGTCTCTTAGATATTGGCCCTGTGCCTGGCAAAAGTTCAATCAAAAACTCAATGTCTCTATCTGGTGGCATGCCTGGCAACTCTTCTGGAAATACATCCGGGTAATCTTTCACCACTGGTACTTCCTCTTGTACAACTCCTGATAAGGAATTCACCTGAGTCCTCTTCGGCATATGCCGGGATACATACTTAATCCTTCTTCCTTCTAGGGTGGTAAGCAAAATCGTCTTACTGGCGCAATCGATGTTTCCTCCATACATCGATAGCCAATCCATTCCCAAAATCACATCCAAACCTTGCGACTCCAAAACTATTAGGTCTGAGGGGAAAACATGCCTACCTATGGCCAATGGCATCTGAAAACATCCTTGGCTTGCCATATACTCTGCTCCTGGCGAGGTTACTAACATAGGTGTTCTAAGAACCTTGGTGGGCAACTTAAACTTATCCACAAATCCCCTTGATATGTATGAATGCGATGCACCAGTATCAAAAAGAACGATTGCAGTAAATGACTAACCAAAAACTTACCTATTACTGCATCAGGCTGTGCTTCAACCTCCTCCACGTAAACGTGGTTCACTTGTCCTTTATTGAACGGGTTAGGCTTCTTCCCAGAGCTTCCATTGCCATTTCCATTCGGGGCTTCCGGGCATTCAGTGGCATAATGTCCAGTCTTTTGGCACTTGAAACAAGTAATGTGACTTAGATCCCTCTTGGCTGGGGTAGATGGGTTATTACGGTTCTGCCCGTTGCTTCTTCCATTCCCATTACCATTCTTGGGTTCATTATGGTTGTGCGAACTACCTCCTCCATTGGTATGCTGAAACTGTCCTCCCGATTTTGGGGTAAAACGTGGCTTCTGCTGAGCTCCAGAATTGTACTTTCCTTGTCCATACTTCCTCTTACGGTTTTCAATCTGCTGTTGCTTCCCTTCAATCATGAGAGCTCTATCCACCAACTCCTGGTAGTTGTTGAAGGTTGCTACCATCAATTGCATGCTCAGCTCATCATTCAGTCCTTCGAGAAACTTCTCCTGCTTGGCTGCATCTGTAGCAACGCCATCGGGAGCATAACGTGCTAACTTACTAAAGTCCTCCACATACTGGCCTACGGTGCGTCCTCCTTGGCGTAGGTTGCGAAACTCACGCTTCTTCATAGCCATAGCTCCTGCTGAAACATGGGCAGTTCGGAAAGCTTGCTGAAACTGGTCCCATGTGACAGTGTCAATAGGGTGGGTGGCTGTGTAATTCTCCCACCATGATGCTGCGGGTCCATCAAGCTGATGTGCGGCAAAACGCACTTTCTCCGCATCCGTGCATCCTGCAGTGGTCAACTCCCTTCCAACTTTGCGGAGCCAATCATCTGCAACAATCAGCTCGGTGCTGCTGGAAACACCGGCGGATTTAGCCTCAAGAAACGGGCTAAGTGATCAACAGGTGGTGGTGGTGGTGGGTTGTTGTTGTTGTTGTTGTTGTTGTTGCCTTGGTTCTGTACTAACACTTGCATCAGGGCATTCTGCAGCTGAATCAACTGAGTGATCTCCGGTAGGAAAACAAATCCGGTGTCGCGTCTCGGAGGCATCTGATAGTTTTAGAAAAGATGAGAATTTAGAATAGGATGAGGTCTAAAGGGAAAACACTACCCATATGCTCATGAGACAAACACAATCAATAACACTCAATCAAATCAAACAAGGCATACAATCGATCTAACTATCGTTACAAAAGTGCTCGGACTATACTATATACATGGGGGAATACTACTACTGATTTTGGTGGTCTACTAGAAATTTTGATCGGTCGAAGACTCCATGATATCTGCTCCAGCTTCATCAATAAAGTCATCTTCACTGGGGTCCGAGTCGGTGTCGTCGACGATGATGTAGTTATCCGGGCAAGTAGAATCGTCATCTTCTTCTCCAGGTGATGGGTCTCCCAGGAATACTTCGATCTTCTGTATTAGTTCGCCGTTCTTCTCCAACAACGTGGTGATCTCCTCCTCATATCCATCGCGCATAGACTTGAGTTCTTCCTCCAACTCCGTGATCTTGGTCAATGCCTTCTTCAGATATATCATGTCTGAGCACATCCGGTTCTCCTGGCGACGAATGTGTTGGTTTTGCTCCTGGATGAAAGCTGCAATTGATCCATCCTTCTTGGTGCTGATCATCTCCCATTTTTCATCTCGGCGTCCACAGATCTGATAAACAGTATCCTTAAGCTCCCTGCGGTAGACTTCTCCAATGCGTCCCATAGAGATGTGGGCTGCCATGCTCTTCCCTAAACTCCAGGTTGGTGCATCAAAGGAAAACTCTATAGGCTCAGTGACTGGCGTAAACGTCCTTCCAGGAATTTGAACTTGAATCTTCCAGCGCTCCTCTTCTGATAGTGTGGCGTTGTGGGTCCCGGTGAAGCTTGGTATACTGATGTTTAGGTACTTAGTGACTTCCTTCAAGTGTCGTCCAAAAGGTGTATCTTCATCCGGTTGCATGAACTTGTTCCTTGCATCCGCCATTCCTAAAAGAGTAGAAAGTGGAGAGGAGTCAGAAATGAGAAGAGAGTAGTGTTCTAGGGTTTAAGCTTAGTGGTCGTGTCCTACAGTCAGCGTGTGCTCTGATACCACCTTTGTAGCGACCAGACCTCAAACAGTCTGTGCTCTGTGCTTTAGTGTCATCCCTGGATCAGTAATGCTGACACGCACAGTACAAATGGAGGATTTATAACAGAGTAGCAATCACACACTTATTACATCGAGTATCTCAAAAGAGAAATAAGTATGATAAATATGGCTTAAGGCCATCTAATACGATAACAGCGGAAGACTTGGAAGATAAGTGAGTCCATCAACTCCAACGGCATCACTGAGTATAAGACCACGACCTAAGGCACCTTACTCGTCGTCTGAAAAGTCTGCAACATAAAACGTTGCAGCCCGAAAACGGGTCAGCACATGGAATATGCTGGCAATGTAACACATAGAGAGTAATGAACATGATAATGCTATACTACATGCATATATGGCTGGTAGAAGGCTCTATGGTTACAATTTTGCGTAAAGCCAATTTTTCCCTACTGCAAAGGAATAAATTTTATTTAACTATCACGGTGGTTGTTAAACATTGAGATGGTTGACAGCATCTCAATCCCAATTAAGTATCATCATTAACCCAACAAAATTAATTAAAGTAACATGGTGATGAGATTCACATGATAATCCAAGTACTAGATACTCAAGATGTCCATAACCCGGGACACGGCTAACCATGATTAGTTTGTACACTCTGCAGAGGTTTGTGCACTTTTCCCCACAAGACTCGATCGCCTCCGCTTGATTCTCGCACTACATGATGTTTGAGAAACGGATGACCGAGACACAGTCTTTCAGAAACAATAACTCTTTACTCCGGGTGGACAGTTACACCTACTTTCCCCTACATCTGCTAGCCCACCTCTTCAAGAGATCATGCAACCTACTCAACTATGCTAGAGCCCATAATAGCTTGTGGCTGCACACGAAAGTTTCTAGCATGAATAATCTTATGATCCCTTTGAGCCTGGGTGGCGGTCCTTAGAAAAACAGGCAACACTGGGTTCTCCAGGTGCCTCAATCCACCCAGATGTGAGTTTTAGTTGCCACCTTAAGTAAACCATTAATTAACAATCTCACATCTGTCGTGAATATCTCTCAAACCCAATCCACGTCTACTAGCATAGCATAGCGATATAAGCAAACGTAGAAGTAACTCCCAAGGGTTTGATAATAAACAGGTAATAGGTACTACCTCAACTACATCCCAATACCCACAATTTAATTAGATCCTAACCATGCAATATTTGAGGGTTGGTCTAATGCAATAAAACTGGGTAGTAAAAGAGGTATGATCAACGTGTTACTTGCCTTGCTGATGATCCGTGAAACTTAGCGATTCGAAGTAGCAAGCGGCGCACTCCGGGTACTCTATCGCAAACAAACAAGCATACAATAAGCACTCATCAAATGCACAGGTAAAACTCAAATAACGATCTAACCAGAAATTTCAACTTAAGAACTCCGGTTTGCAAAAAGAATCAAATCAAACGAAGCAACGAAAGTCAAATGGCGAAAGAAACAAGCTTCATTTACTAATTTGGATCTAGGTCAAATTTTACAGTAGCAAAAACTTGTTTGAGTGGGTTAAACGGAAAGAGAATTTCGAGACGAAACTCTAGGCGCTTGAATCGCCTGATTCCGATAATCGAGCGAAAAGATAAACGAAAACGAAAATCTGATCAGAAATCGTGATCTGGAATAATCGCGGAAAATCCGACGAAAAAGAAAACTGACGAACAGTTAAACGAACGGACGTTCGTTAACAGCGACTAACCGACGAACACGTTCGTTAAAACGAACGGGTCGGTGAACGTTCACTAATTAAATAAACCGAAAAAAATAAACCGATCTATATATAAAAAAACTAGGGTTTTGAAAAAAAAACGGACGGCGAACGGCGGCTCGGCTACCTCGTCGGGCAACTCCGGCGGGGTCGGGGCGGGGCTCCGGCGGGGTCGGACAGGGCGGCGAGGGGCGGCGGGGCTGCGGGCGTCGTCGGGAGGCGGCGGGGCGACGAGGGCGGCGGCGTACGGCGTCGGGGCAGCGAGCTCCTCGGGCGGCGGCTTCGGATCGGGGCGGGGACGGGGTGAGGGAGAGGGGGCGGGGTATAAAAGGAGGGGGGTGCCGTGGAGGACGGGGCAAGGCGGCGGGCGGCGGCGTGCTCGAGCGGGACTCGGGCGGCGGCGGCGCTGCGTGCCCAAGAGGGAGACGGGGCGCGGGGCAAGCTGGGCCGTCGGCTGGGCCTCGGCCCAGTCGGCGCGCTCGGCGTTTTTTTTTTAATAATTCCGCCGGATCTAAACAAATCATAGAAAAATAAATAAAAATCCAAAAATACTAAAACAAATTTTTACCGTCTAATTAAAATAATTAGAACAAGATGAACATTTTATCTGGCCCAAAATGCAGTTTTGAAAACGTGCAATTTTTTAACGCATTTAAAATTGCAAATAAAACCCGAATAAAATCCAATATTTGATTTTAATATTTTTCCTCCAATATTTTAATTATTTTGGAGAAGTCATATTTCCTCCTTCTCATTTATTTTAATATGAAATATTTTTCGGAGAGAAAAATAATTAAACCAAAAATCCTCGTTTTATTATTTGATAAAAATCAAATATGAAAACCGGGAAAAATCCCCAACTCTCTCCGAGGGTCCTTGAGTTGCTTAGGATTTTTGAGGATTTGCCAAAATGCAATAAAATATGCTATGCAATGATGATCTAATGTATAACATTCCAAATTGAAAATTTGGGATGTTACACTAAGAATATAGGTTGTTGAGTTTCAAGAGAATTCATTGTTTGAACCTTAACATGTGAATTGGTTGCTACTTTAACATGAGAAGTCTTATGAGAAAGAATTGTTGTTATGATGCTAGGCAAAGTGATTGAAATTATCATTGATCAAACTTGTGCACTTTGCTAGCATTCACACTTCATAAATTATTTATTTTATCATTTACCTACTCGAGGACGAGTAGGAATTAAGCTTGGGGATGCTGATACGTCTCCAATGTATCTATAATTTATGAAGTATTCATGCCATGTTTAGAATAATTCTATATGGTTTTGATATGATTTGCATGGAACTAACCCGGGCTAACGTTGTTTTCAGCAAAACTACCGTGGTGTTGTTTTTTTGCAGAAATGAAAGTTCTCCAAATGAGCTGAAACTTTTTGACATTTTTTGGAACAAAAGAGACCCCCGAAGCTTCGTGGAAGGACCGGAAGGTGAAGGAGTAGGGTACAAGACACCGGGGCGTGCCAGGGTGCCAAGGAGCGCCCTGGTGGGTTGTGCTCACCTCGAGGCCCATCTTCACGTGAAACCAACGGCAAAAAATCCTATAAATAGAGAAACCCCCAGATATAACCCTAGATCGGAAGTTCCGCCGCCTCAAGCCTTTGTAACCACCAAAAACCAATCTAGACCCCGTTCCGGCACCCTGTCGGAGGGGGAGATCGTCACCGGAGGCCATCTTCATCATCCCTATGGTCTCCATGATGAGGAGGGAGTAGTCCACCCTCGAGGCTGAGGGTTTGTACCAGTCGCTATGTGTTTAATCTCTCTCTATCTCTCTCTCTCGTGTTCTTGAGATGGCACGATCTTGATGTATCGCGGGCTTTGTTAATATAGTTGGATCATATGGTGTTTCTCCCTCTCTATCTTGTTGTGATGAATTGAGTTTTCCCTTTGAGATTTTGTTTTATCGGATTGAACACTTTTACGGATTTGAGAGCACTTGATATATGTCTTGCATATGAATACCTATGGTGACAATGGGGTATTATATTGATTCACTTGAGATATGTTTTGGCACTCAACTCGCGGATTTCCGAGGTGACATTGGGGTGATCTATGCATAGGGGTTGATGCACGTTCCCGTCTTTTGTTTCTCTGATAGAAATCTTGGGGCACTTTTTGAGGTTCTTTGTGTTGGATCGAGTATTATGAATCTGAATTTGCTTTGGTGTTATTCTAGTACGAACTCTTGATAGATCGATCGGAAAGAATAACTTGGTGTTGTTTTAGTACGAACTCTTGATAGATCGATTAGAAAGAATAACTTGGTGTTATTTTAGTACGAACTCTTGGATAGATCGATCGGAAAGAATACCTACAAACAATTTCTTCTGACGTTCTCCGCTAGATAGGAACTTTGGAGTGATTCTTCATCGCACTTTGAGGGATGGTTATATGATCCAATTAGATTAGCATTGTTGAGAGATTGCACTAGCGAAAGTACAGACCCTAGGCCACATTTTCAAGCATTGCAATACCATTTCTGCTCCGTTTTATCAATTGCTACCTTGCTGTTTTTCATTGTTCCTATTACAAAAAACAATATCTACTATCCATATTACACTTGTATCACCATCTCTTTGCCGAACTAGTGCACCTATAGAATTTACCATTGTATTTGGTGTGTTGGAGACACAAGAGACTTTTTATTATTTGGTTGCAGGGTTGTTTGACAGATATCATCTTCATCCTACGCCTCCCAAGGATTGATAAATCGTAGGTCATTCACTTGAGGGAAATTTGCTACTGTCCTACAAAACTCTGCGCTTGGAGGCCCAACACTAGTCTACAAGAACAAGTTGTATAGTAGACATCAATGTGTGATGTTTTTAAATCCCGAATGCACAACTTCGATGGGCCACCAACTATATTACAAACCGAACACCGTACCCGACCCCAAGCCGGGTTCAATACGTACGATGTCGGTTTCCCAACTTCGAGGCGGGGGGTGTCGTCCAACGCATGCGCTCAAACTTTATTGTTCTAACATGGCACACATAGCAATAGGAAACCATCATGGTCAAACCCTTCTCGTATGTTGGGTCAAAGGGATAGATTGTGTGGGGCCCCCTCGTTATCCGTCAAGGATAATATATATACCATGGGGAGCCCACAGATATGTGCGGCATCTATAAACCGCACAAGGGAGACATGCTCGATCAGAACACCCGGCCCCCTATACCCTGCATGCGACCTGAAAAAGATGTATGGGTCTGGTGTGTGATTTGTTCAAATCCCGAAAGCACAAGTTCGATGGGGCACCAACTACATCAGTAACATTACAAACAGAACATCGTACCCCCCGCGGCCAGGTTAAAGACGTACGATGTCGGGAACGCAACTTCCAGGCGGATGCGGGGGTAGGGGCCGGGTGTCGTGCAACGCATGTGCTGAAACTTGATTTTCTCTAACATGGCACACGGAGCAAAGGGATAATTTGTGTGGGCCTAAAGATGTCAATCATTCTTTGATTTTTGAGAACAAAAAAACCAATAAAAACATAGTCTACAAATTAGCAAAACAAGGATCCCAAGGTTTATATAATCGCCATGACAGGTCACTATAGAGACATTTATATCTATAATGACTGTGTCATAGCGTTTAAATGAAGCTTGAGATATGCAACTTCCCACCGGGTCACCCATCCTTAGACTACTCCAGCCCGGGCACGCTTAACTTCTGCGTTCTATTCGACTAGGCTAGCGGATGGGAAGCCGCCCCTTGCTGATAGGAATTGCCTCCTTGCCTTTAAGGCATTTCACGCTGGTCACCCTATGGGACCTACTCCCTCCTATCACACACATTTGTGCTTTTAGAAACTGTGTGCGATATTTACATGGCCGGTGTGTCGCCGCCTAGCCTTCAATGAGCACTGACACTGGCAGCGGGAAAACGATGGAAGAAGAGGCAGGAAACCGATGAGATGAGTGGCGGGAAACGGTAGCGTGTTTGGATATATATAACAACATTAAAATAGAAAAATTAGTGGAGAAGGAAGCGTGAGCTAGCATGACGCATGCGCACAGTGCTTGCCCATATACTGCAAGTGTTGTCGAAAGGGATGAGGATTGCCGTTCGATCTGGGAGCATCCAACGGTGCAGACGTACGATCCATGGGGTTTGGGTTCTGGCCAATCAGAACACATGACTCAGATCGCGTGCGCAGTAGGGGGCATCGGCCACGGTTTGGTAGGCACACGGCTTTCGTGAGTGAACCGTGTGATATTTGAAAACATTTCATGAGAAGAATCTCGGTTTTTAAAACCCCGTAAATCCAAAACTCACCCGAAAATCGTGAAACTAGGCATGGTGTCACGACATGGCACATATACGTCGAGGATTTTTTTTTGTCCATTTTGGCAAGTTTTATTACAAGCCTCTTACAAACTGGAGCTTCTCTCAAAGAAGCCTCGTGGTTCTGATAGGGAAACGTCTCCCCCTTGTGGGCGAAACAACAATCACTGCCTCTTTTCACCTTGTATATTCTTCTACGGGCAACATGGAAACGACATGATATCCGTGCTGAAATTTAAACTTATTCAGGGTTGGTTTGGCCTTTCTATACACTAATTGCGTTTCCTAGGCATTTAATGTCCATAATTCAAATCTGAACTACAAATACATGCTCCAGTTCACCAAAATGGCTCAAAAATTTCTACATGTGTCCTTGGGTGCATGTTTAGGTCCCATGCCAGGAATGGGAATGAATTACAACTGTACCGGCGTCCTTTCTCGTCCTCAAAAATTTGGAATCTCGGTTTTTAAATCCCCATAAATCCAAAACTCACCAGAAAGTCATGAAAGTTGGCATGGTGTCACGTCATGACACATATATGTCATGGTAAAAACATTGTCCAATTTGGGCCAAGCTTTATGACAAACCTCTTACAAACCGGAGCCTGTCGCAAGAACCCTCGTGGTTTCGATAGGGAAACGTGTCCCCTTGTGGGCGAAACGATAATCGCTCCCTCTTCTAGCCTTCTATTTTCTTCTACACGCAACATGGAACAATGGGAGATTCACGCTGAACTTGAAATTATTCAGGGTTTGTTTGACCTTTTTTATTCATTAATTGAGTTTTCTAGGCATTTAATGTCCATAATTCAAATCCGAACTACAAATACATGCTCCAGTGCACCAAAATGGCTATAAAAAACGTACATGTGTCCTTGGGGTGCATGTTTAGGTCCCATGGAAGGAGTGGGAATGAATTCAACCGTCTCAACGTCCTGGCTCGACCACAAACATTGCGAATCTCGGTTTTTAAATCTCTGTAAATCCAAAACTCACCAGGAAATCATGAAACTTGGCATGGTGTCACTACATGGCACATATATGTCATGGTGAAATGGAATTAATTAAGTTTTCTAGGCATTTAATGTAGTCCATAGTCAAATTTGAACTACAAGCACATGCTCCGGTGAAGCAAAATGGGTGGAAAATCATAGTGTCATTGGGTACATGTTTAGGTCTCATTGAAGGAATGGGAATGAATTACAAACTTCTCGTCGTCCTGAAACATTGAGAATCTCAGTTTTTAAATCCCAGTAAATCAAAAAATCACCCAAAAAACATGAAACTTGGCATGGTTTCATGACATGGCACATATATGTCATGGTAACAAAATTCGTCCAGTTTGAGACAAGGCGCACACATTAATAGCCAACGAAGTCCTTTTGAAACAAATAGCTGACACATTAATATCGCAAACAGTTGTATTATATGAACTGTGTGTTCCCGTAACCATTTAAGTGCGGCCACGCGTCCCTCTTTCCTTATGGGATAGTACTACCTCCGTCCTCGTTCATTGGTCATCTTTGTTTATTTTGTGCCAAAATCTAACCATACTCGGTGGCGTGCGTGCAACTGTTTGATTAGACAGGACGAGCGCGAGAAGTCTGCCGTGCAGACCGTTTCCTGCATTCCCTAATAGCAAACAGTTCGTCGGAGCGAACTGCATGCCGTATATTGCACACACATTGATATGGATGCCCGTTTCTGTTGCTCTGTCTCATCGCAAATATTTCGTATGGATCAACCGTATGCCTCGCATCGCACACGTAACAAAAATCTGAACCGTGTTTGATGTCTCCGCCATCGCAAACGTTTTGCATCTTTTTGATGGTTTTTTCACATCCCCGTTTGCGATTAATGCATCGCACACAGTTTTTCATCAAAGGGTCTCTGATCGTAGTGTTGCGTTAGCAGCATCCTGAAGTAGTGTTCCTCTCTAGTTGGTGTAGGCATCACGGGAACGGTTTTCTCTGATGTGCTACTTTCCAATTTGAGAGATGGTACAACTACCTCATCAAGTTCTACTTTCCTCCCACTCACTTCTTTCAAGAGAAACTCCTTCTCTAGAAATGACCCATTCTTAGCAATAAAGATTTTGCCTTCGGATCTGGTAGAAGGTGTACCCAATAATTTCTCTAGGGTATCCTATGAAGACGCACTTCTCCGATTTGGGTTCGAGCTTATTAGGCTGAAGCCTTTCGACATAAGTGTCGCATCCTCAAACTTTAAGAAACGACAGCTTAGGTTTCTGGCCAAACCATAGTTCATACGGTGTCGTCTCAGCGGATTTAGACGCTGCCCTATTTAATGTGAATGCGGTTGTCTCTAATGCATAACCCCAGAATGATAAAGGCAAATCGGTAAGAGACATCATAGAACGCACCATATCTAATAAAGTACGGTTACGACGTTCGAACACACCATTACGTTGTGGTGTTCCAAGTGGCGTGAGTTGTGAAAAAAATGCCACATTGTTTTAAATGAAGGCCAAACTCGTAACTCAAATATTCGCCTCCGTGATCAGATCGTAGAAACTTTATTTTCTTGTTACGATGATTCACCACTTCACTCTGAAGTTCTTTGAACTTCTCAAATGTTTCAGACTTGTGTTTCATCAAGTAGATATAACCATACCTGCTCAAATCATCTGTGAAGGTTAGAAAATAACGATACCCGCTGTATGCCTCAACACTCATCAGACCGCATACATCGGTATGTATTATTTCCAATAAGTCATTAGCTCGCTCCATTGTTTCGGATAACGGAGTTTTATTCATCTTGCCCATGAGGCATGGTTCGCAACTATCAAATGATTCATAGTCAAGTGATTCCAAAAGTCCATTGGCATGGAGTTTCTTCATGCGTTTTACACCAATATGACCTAAACGGCAGTGCCACAAGTATGTTGCGTTATCATTATAAACTTTGATCTTTTGGCATCAATATTATGAATATGTGTATCACTATGATCGAGATTCAACATGAATAGACCATTCGTCAAAGGTGCATGACCATAAAAGATATTACTCATATAAATAGAACAACCATTATTCTCTGACTTAAATGAATAACCGCTCGCAATAAACAAGATCCAGATATAATGTTCATGCTCAACGCTGGCACCAAATAACAATTATTGAGGTCTAAAACTAATCCCGGAGGTAGATGTAGAGGTAGTGTGCCGACGGCGATCACATCGACCTTGGAACCATTCCCGACGCGCATCATCACCTCGTCCTTAGCCAATCTTTGTTTATTCTGCAGCTCCTGTTTCGAGTTACAAATATGAGCAACCGAACCAGTATCAAATACTCACGCGCTACTACGAGCATTAGTAAGGAACCCATCAATAACATGTATATCAAATATACCTTTGTTCACTTTGCCATTCTTCTTATCCGCCAAATACCTGGGGCTGTTCCGCTTCCAGCGACCATTTCCTTTACAATAGAAGCACTCAGTTTCAGGCTTGGGTCTTGCTTTGGGTTTCTTCACGGTAGTGGCAACTTGCTTGCCATTCTTCTTGAAGTTCCCTTTCTTTCCCTTGCCCTTTTTCTTGAAACTAGTGGTCTTGTTAACCATCAACACTTGATGCTCCTTCTTGATTTCTACCTCCGTCGATTTCAGGATTGCGAAGAGCTCCGGAATCGTTTTCATCATCCCTTGCATATTATAGTTCATCAGAAGCCTTTGTAGCTTGGTGGCTTCCCAGCTGAGTCAAGTGGTTATGATACCCAAACATTTTGAGTGTGTGTTCAATGACATAACTGTTCTCCTCCATCTTGCATCTATAGAACTTGTTAGAGACTTCATATCTCTCAACCAGGCATTAGCTTGAAATATCAACTTCAACTCTTGAAACATCTCATATGCTCTGTGGCGTTCAAAATGTTTTTGAAGTCCCGGTTCTAAGCTGTAAAGCATGGCACACTGAACTATTGAGTAGTCATCATTTCTCGTTTGCCAGGTGTTCATAGCGTCCAGATTAGCGGGAGCGGGTGGGTCTCCTAGCGGTGCATTAAGGACATAATTCTTCTATGCAGCAATGAGGATAATCCTCAAGTTACGGACCCGGTCCGTGTAGTTGCTAACATCGTCTTTCAACATAGCTTTCTCCGGAAACGCATTAAAATTCAGGGGAATGGTAGCACGGGCCATTGATCTACAACATAGATATGCAAAAACTATTAAGACTAAGTTCATGATAAATTAAGTTCAATCAATCAAATTACTAATGAACTCCCACTTAAATTAACATCCCTCAAGTTATCTAAGTGATACATGATCCAAATCAACTAACCCATGTACAATCATCGCATGAGATGGGGTAGTCATCAATGGTGAACATCTCTATGTTGACCATATCTACCATATAACTCATGTTCGACCTTTCGGTCTCCAGTGTTCTGAGACCATGTGTGTACATGCTAGGCTCGTCAAGTTTAACCCAAGTATTCTGCTTGTGCCAAACTGGCTTACACCCGTTGTATGTGAACGTAGAGTCTATCACACCCGATCATCACGAGGTGCTTCGAAACGACGAACTTTAGCAATGGTGCATACACAGTCACTCTGTGCATTTTGAAACTGAACCGAAAAACCATACCAAAAATAAACCGAACCGTACCAATTTTACGGTTTTTATGGTTTCTGGTTTTGGTATGGTATGAACTTTTCATACCGTTTTGAACTTTGGTTTTTATGGTATATATCGAAAAACCAAACGGTTAACCGAATAAACCGAAGCAAAAAAATAAATTTATATTTCCTGAGGCGAACAACCATACAAATTATCATTTTTCTTGTACATGATGCAAATTCACTACCAAGCACATACATTTTTCTCGTAACATAGACATTTTTCAAAAAATGCTAAGCACGTCCATAACCGTCAAGGTATGGATCCATTCATGCATATATACTTATATATATAGTTATAAACTATTTGTGTAAAATAGTATGTGTTTTGAGTCATAAATTTGCAAATTATTATTACGCCATTTTTAAATTCGCGTCAACTTTGGTTATTATGGTATATACTGAAACCATACTGAAATAATTTGGTATATACCGAAATCGAACTGTATTTTAATTTCATACTGTATTTAGCAAAGTATTAATACCATACAAATTGAAAAACCGTATAAACCGAACCATGTAAACCGAATAAACCGAACACACAGAGTGAATACTCAGGGAGAACACTTTTATGTTGTAATTTAGTGAAGGGATCATCTTAAAATGCTACTTTTGTTCTAAGCAAAATAGATGCATAAAGGATAAACATTACATGCAATCAAATTATATGACATGATATGGTCATCATCATCTTGTGCTTTTGATCTCCATCTCCAAAGCATCGGCATGATCTCTATCGTCACCGGCTCGACACCTTGATCTTCATCGTTGCGTCGGGGTCGTCTCGCCAACTATTGCGTCTACAACGATTGCTAACGCATAGCGATAAAGTAAAGCAATTACATGGCGTTTGCATTTCATACAATAAAGAGACAATCATAAGGCTCCTGCTGGTTGCTCATAACTTACAAAACATGATCATCTCATACAATAATGTATATCACATCATGTCTTGACCATATCACATCACAACATACCCTGCAAAGACAAGTTAGACGTCCTCTACTTTATTGTTGCAAGTTTTACGTGGCTGCTACAGGCTTCTAGCAAGAACCGTTCTTAACTACGCAAAACCACAACGGAGATTTATCAAGTTTTCTGTTTTAACCTTCTTCAAGGACCGGCCGTAGTAAAATTTGATTCAACTAGAGTAGGAGAAACAGACACCCGCCAGCCACCTTTATGCAAAACAAGTTGCATGTCAGTCGGTGGAACCGGTCTCATGTACTGGACATGTAAGGTTGGTCCAGGTCGCTTCATCCTGCAATGTCGCCGAATCAAAATAAGACGTTGGTGGTAAGAAGTATGACTATCACTGCCAAAACTTCTTTGTGTTCTACTCGTGCATATCATCTACACAAAGACCTGGCTCATGATGCCACTGTTGGGAACGTTGCATGGAAAACAAAAAAAATCTACGCTCACGCAAGATCTATCCATGGAGATGCATAGCAACGAGAGGGGAGAGTATGTCTACGTACCCTCGTAGACCGTTTAGCGGAAGTGTTTATCAACGTGGTTGATGTAGTCAAACACCTTCGCGATCCAACCGATCAAGTACCGAATGTACGGCACCTCCGCTTTCAGCACACGTTCAGCTCGATGGCGTCCTCGCCTTCTTGATCCAGCAAGATAGGCGAAGTAGTAGATGAGTTCCGGCAGCACGACGGCGTGGTGATGGTGGTGGTGAACTTGTTCCCGCAGGGCTTTGTCGTGCACTGCAGAAAACTAGACGGAGGATGAAACTGTGGAGAGGGGCGCCGCACACGTCTAAGAGATTGTCGTGTGTTGTGTGGCGCCCCCTCCCTCTAATATATAGGTGGGGGGAGGGGAGGCAGCCAAGGGGCGCCCCAAGGTGGTCGGTCGCCCCCCTTGGGCTCCTGCCCTATGGCGCCCCCTTTCCTTGTTTGCACAAGGGGGGAGGGGAGGAGAGGGAAGGCAGGGGGAGGCCGACTCCCCCCTTCCTTTTCTCCCCAGGCCCGCGGCTATAGGAGGGGTGCGCCAGCCCCTTGTGGGCTGGTGTGCTCCCTTTTTTTGGCCCACATGGCCTATAAACCTCCCGGGGCTTCCTAGAACCCCTTCCGGCGATCCGATGATTACCCGGTATACTCTGAAACCTTTCCGGTGACCAAATAGCATCGTCTTTTATATCAATCTTTACCTCCAGACCATTCCGGAGCTTCTCGTCATGTCCATGATCTCATTTGGGACTTTGGACAACATTCGGTCACCAATTCACATAACTCATACAATATTGTATCGTCAACGAACGTTAAGCGTGCGGACCCTACGGGTTCGAGAATGATGTAGACAGGACCGAGACGCCTCTTCGGTCAATAACCAATAGCGGGACCTGGATGCCCATATTGGTTCCTACATATTCTACGAAGATCTTTATCGGTCGAACCTTTATGACAACATACATAATTCCCTTTGTCTGTCGGTATGTTACTTGCCCAAAATCGTTAAAGATTCGATCGTCGGTATCTCCATACCTAGTCCAATCTCGTTACCGACAAGTCTCTTTACTCATTCTGTAATACATCATCTTGTAACTAACTCCTTAGTCATTTTACTTGCAAGCTTCTTATGATGTGTATTACCGAGAGGGCCCAGAGATACCTCTCCGATACTCGGAGTGACAAATCCCAATCTCGATTCATGCCTACTCAACAAACACCTTCGGAGATACCTGTAGAGCATCTTTATGATTACCCAGTTACGTTGTGATGTTTGAGCACACAAGGCATTCCTCCGGTATCTGGGAGTTGCATGATCTCATGGTCGAAGGAACATGCATTTGTCATTAAGAAAGCAGTAGCAATAAACTTGAACGATCATATGCTAAGCTAATGGATGGGTCTTGTCCATCACATCATTCTCCTAATGATGTGATCCCGTTATCAAATAACAACTCATGTCTATGGTTAGGAAACATTAACCATCTTTTGATCAACGAGCTAGTCTAGTAGAGGCTCACTAGGGACACGGTATTTTGTTTATGTATCCACACATCTATTTAAGTTTCCGGTCAATACAATTCTAGCATTAATAATAAACCTTTATCACGAATAAGAAAATATAATAATAACAATTTTATTATTGCCTCTAGGGCATACTTCCATCACTACTTACTTGCGGTGGTGTTGTGGTGGAAGCAAAAGAAACAAGACAAAGGTGAGATGGCGAGGTCAATGATGAATATCGGGTCCACACCAGTGCAAAACCACCCAAAGTGGGCCGAAGGACGGAAAATATCCAGTTTTGATAGTTAAGGGACTAGGTTTGTCCGGTTGAGTTGAAGAACCATTTCTAAACTATCCCTAAGGTGGAGGGATGAAATATATACTTTTTCTTTTTTTTTGACAAGTTAACATTTAACATGTACTATATGTACTATATCGTGTTACAAGCTTCTAGATTCATACTCAACACATGAACTCACAAGAAAACAAAAAATAAATACAAATTTGTCCGTGAGTAGTGGGACCATAGATATTATTGGGGCTAGATGTGAATTTCATAATGTTCACATTTTCTTTTGCGGGTAACGTCACTTATTATATTTGAGATGCCCTGTATTTTCCGATGAATTCATATAATGTATCCGTCCTTTTGTAAAAAGAAAAACACCACTTTTGTTTGTTTATGAAGTAGTAAATCGAATGTGGAGCTACAATTTTTGCGACGTGATAGACGCGTATTGTTTTCTTTTTTTTCTGAAATTTTTGACCACCTTCAAACGTGTTTTTGATGGTCCAGTGCACTAGTGAAATTCAAGGCGCCACTGTACTCTACGTGCCCCACGGTGCGTTCGTTGGGTCGGGCGTCGGGCACATTTGCATTTTGCGATGATGCCAGGCTAAAGCAAGGCACGGTGTACGAGCTTCTGACACTTGAACGTCTTGTGTGAGTGATGAGTGCCATGCTGTGAGGTCATGTAAATGTCTAGATTAGAGTCGTGTGACGCACCTATAATCGCATCTTCTGCGTAGCCTGGCGCAACAGCTTGACCCACTCCCTCGTTTCGTTTGGCCTTCTTCTCTTTTATCTAGTCTTTGGCTCTTTGCCCTGTCTGAGATCACACGAACTCAGGTAGCAGTCCCTGGAAAAGTGAGGGTTGGCAAGAACTTCGAGCTGAGGGATGGAGGAAATCTGCAACGAAAGTCTTTGAATCGAAGGAAATAAGAGCAACTCCAACGGGGCGACCCAAACGGACACCGATTTTGTCCGTTTTTGTCCGTTTGGGTCGCCCGTCCGTGCATCCGCGTCCGCTTTTTCATTTGGGTCTGCGAGTGCGTCCAACGGCAGCCAGACCCATTTTTGACATGTCCGTCCTGACATTTTCTCAAACACGTAGCAGGCAGGGCAGGGGAGCTCGCAGCACAGGGGAGACCGATGGGCGAGCTCGAACCCCACGGCGGGGGCGGCACGACGAACCCCACTGCCGGGCGTGGCCAGGCGCGGCGAGGTCGGGCGCGTGACCAGGAGGGGCGGGGCGGCCCGGGAACGGTGGGGGGGCGACCAGCAGCGGTGCAGGGGACGAGGTCGGGCCGGGCACGCGAGCTGCGGCGCGTGGGAGGCAAGGCCGGTGTCCATTCTGTGCAGTCGCGAAGCCGCCTCGCTCGCTTCCACCGGTCCATGCGCAAGATGGTCACGCCGGCGTCCTCGGCGCCGGACCCTCGCGCCAAATCGGGGAGCGGCGAGCAGTGGAGGAGGAGGGGCATGAGGCGCAGGAGGAGGGGCGCGACGCTCACCTCCGCCCGGATCCAGCCCGCGGCCGGGCGCGCGACCAGGGGCGGCGGCGGCGGTGGCCGGGCGCCCGACCAGTGGCGAGCGCCGGGCGAGCGGCACGACGCGGCGCGGCGCGGCGAGGCGCGAGCGACGAGGGCGAGCGGCGCGGCGCGGCAAGGGCGAGCGACGCGGTGTGGGCGGCGAGCGAGGTGGAGCAGGGGCGCGTCGAGCGGTGGGGTGGGCCAGCTAATAAAAGTAGAGAGAGGGGGGATGGGTGGGTGACAAGCGGGCCAGGCCCGGACGCACACGGACGAGAGAGCCAGAAAGAGCGTCCGTTTTGTGTCTGCCGGCGACCCAAATGTGGTTCAAATTTGAGATGAAAATGGGTCCGCGCGGACATAAAGCGGAGACAAAATAGAAATGGGTCGCTGTGTTGGGCCATCGTTTTTGTCCGCGCCGACTCAAACGGACGCGGGCGGACGAACTGGGGGAGTTGTTTGGCCACGATGCGGTTCCTTCCTGGCATCATCGACTCCTTCGCCATTATTGCACGTTATATCTACTAGCAAAAATAATTAAATAGACCATGCATGGTAAATATGTAAAAATCGGCTCAGCTTGTCATAATTGACCGTGCCGTGAAAGGGAGGCGGCTACGCTGAATGCACGTTGCACGACCCACGGCGCGCCAGAGTTCTTGCACTCGGCGCACAAAAGATCGATGGCCCGATGCGCCCTATATTTCTCGTGGGGTTCTTTTTTTTCACGGTAATACGTGCCTTATTCATATTATAAAAAATAAAGTACAAGTCATGTAAAGATCAACATGACAAAACCGAAAAGATAGCAGAATTTCTCTGAGCTTGACACCAACGGTCGTCATCTGCCTTCGGCACCACCACAGCAGCCACCAAAGAAAAGAATGCGAATCACCTCCTCACCCGAGCTCGACGCTGCTCCATCGCTGATATGCAGCTTTACAGACCTCCAAGATAGCTCATCAAAAGTGAAACCTTGCCATTGAACAAATCAGACGGGGCAACACCCCGGACACGCCATGGAACTCCAAATCTGACTCCCCACCACGACTAAAACGCCGAAGGAGGAAACCATACCTGCCATCGACAGTGGCGGACCCAGAAATTGAAGTTAGCTGGGGCGAACATTTAACGTCTAATTTTTTCGACACAAATGCAACACTATTCAACCAAAACTCATACTCCCTCCGTTCGTAAATATAAGTCTGTTTGTAGATTTCTATGCAGACTGCATACGAAGCAAAATAAGTGAATTCATATTTAAAAATATGTCTATATATATCCGTATGTATTTCGTATTAAAATTTCTAAAAATATATATTTAGGAATGGAAGAAATAGCATTCAACAAAAAAAAGAATAAAAAAGATTTTAAAGACCCTTGGTGCTTAAAATGCTCACTTATGTCACAATATGATCCCATTTTAATTTTCAAACGAGATTTGGGAACGGCTGGGTCTGGTTAGGTTGAGGGGAACGGCTCGAAGCGATTTCTCTATCGATTGGGTGTAAAAAAGAATAGGACGATGATAACTGCCACATGTGTGTGCGTTAAGGGGTCTGCCCACACGTTTTTTGTGGTGTCTTAGAGGACCAGCCCACACGCCTATATGTTGGCAAAACAACTAGCGCCCACACGCCTTTTTTTCTTGCGGTTCCTCTCACACGCCTACGTGTGGGCAAAATGCATAACGCCCACACGACCTCTCTCAGCCACCTACCTCACGGTCCCGCATGCCCCGCGTGACAATCACCACGCGTCCCCGCAGTTGCCATGGTCCGGACCCTCTTCAATGTCCGTTTAACTGCAGTTGCCATGTCGCCGAACTACAGTTGCCATGTCGGACAACTACAGTTGTCATGGTTGCTCAACTGCAGTTGCCATCTCAGGTCAAATGCCAGATGCCATTTTGGACAACTGCAGCTTTGTCATGTATGGTCTGGTTTACTGTAGTTGCCATGATTTAAAAACTTTAGAGGTTGCCACCTACTAACACTAAGCAGTTGCCATGTATGGTCTGGTTTACTACAGTTGCCATGATTTGAAAACCTTAGGACTTGCCACCTACTAACACTAGGCAGTTGCCGTGTAGCGCTACAAAGAGACATTGCAAAAACAACATGTTCGGGGAAAAGAGAGAGTTGCCATCTGCTTACAAGCACACTAGGGCAGTTGCCGTGTACTCTGCAAAACACATGGCAACTGACATGTTCAGGTAAAAAAAAAAGAGAAAGTTGCCATCTGCTTACAAGCACACTAGGGCAGTTGCCATGTACACTGCAAAACGCATGGCAACTGGCAGCTTGGGTGTGGGAGAGGAGACGGGCGTGTGGGCGAGATGGCAAATGCCCACACATCAGCCCTTGTGCGTGAGTGAAAACTGGCGTGTGGGCGAACTGCTAAACGCCCACACATCGGCCCCTCCATGTGATGAAATGGACGTGTGGGCGACCGGGTGAATGCCCACACACCAGCCCAGTCCTACGTGGCACCACAATTATGCCAAGATTCATGCACCCACAAACGGACGCGGATCCACGCGTGTGTGCGAGATGCAAATGCCCACACGTGTGGGCGTTAGTGTTTTCGAAAGAATAAAAAAGATTTCCTTCTCTATCATTCATCGATTGCAGTACAGATCGATTGGGCACTTGGACCTGGCTGTAGTAACTATAAAACGTAGCCCAGTCCACCAGCGGACGAGCCCAAATCTCTTTCTCCCTCAACACTTCGATCGGGTGGGCATAAAAACCGACGGACCGAACACCGGACCGAAACCGAGACTGGAAAAACCGAATTTTCGGTTTATTTTATTAATACAGCGAAATTCAGTTTTCACTTTCAATAACCGAACTTAATTCGGTTTGTTCAGTTTTTGTCTCGGTTAGCCGAAGTAAAACCGAACTGTACCTTCACGACAATACTCAGAAGCTGGCGCCGGTCTCTTGCCTGCTGGACCAATGACGCTTCGCGTTTTCACGGGCCCAACCATCCGCTTCTGACATATCTACGCTAACTAGGCCGGTGCATTTACTAGGACTCCTACTTGCCGAAATCATTAATTAAGGAGTACTCGTTGCAAAGAACACTCCACCTTCCCAGGTCACGACAAGTGGCGCACATGCAGCGCGCCACTTGTCGCAACCTGAGAGATTTCCCTTTTTTCGTACATCCGTTTATTCAAAACGTTTTATCTCTTAAACCATTCGTCCAAATCTCAAACCGTTTTCACCATTGAATTCTTCGCGTCGAGATCTTCAAAACTAGATCCCATGTTGATAGGTTTTAACGAAAAAGACCGGACAAAAAAATGGACGAAAAAACCAAACCGGGAGCACGGTTTTTTTCCCTTCCGAAGAGGCACGCCCGTTCCTCTCGCGAAATCACAACCGTGCCTCTCGCAGAAGCAAAACCGTGACTCTCGTGGAAGGAAAAAAACAGAAAATTTTCCTTTCCGAAAGAGGCACGCCCGTGACTTTCGCGAGAGCACAACCGTGCCTCTGGCGAAAACAAAACCGTGACTCTCGCGAAAGAAAGAAAAAAATAGAAAACGAGTATTTTTTCCCTTTCCGAGAGGTACGGCCGTGACTCTCGCGAAAGCACAACCGTGCCTCTCGCGGAAGCAAAACCGTGACTCTCGTGAAAGAAAAAAAAACAGAAAACGCGTTTTGTTTTTCCCTTTCCGAGAGGCACGGCCGTGACTCTCGCGAAAGCACAACCGTGCCTCTCGCGGAAGTAAAACCGTGACTCTCGCGAAAGAAAAAAAACAAAAACGCGTTTTTTTTTCATTTCCGAAAGGCACGGGCGTGACTCTCGCTAAAGCACAACCGTGCCTCTCGCGGAAGAAAAACCGTGACTTTTCGCGAAAGAAAAAAAAAAGAAAACGCGTTTTTTCGTGTAAAAGAAAATCGATGTATTTTTTCGTCGAAAAGCTAAAAAAGACCGGGGGAAAACCAAAACGTCGAAAAAACCCAAAAAACCGTTTAAAAGCCGAAAATGCGTGCGAAAAAAAAATCTGGAGGGAGCGTCCAGAGCACGACACCTGGCGAATGGCTGAGAGCACGCCAAGTGGCGCTGATCGTTGCGAGGCTCCCGAAGGAGCGCTCGTTAACTAGTTGCTCTCCCTACTTGCTACGTATTGGATTTGACTTAAGCTAGATAGCACAGCCCGTTTGCAACCAGTATTTTTAAAAAAAATTGCTGAACCAGCAGTGCACTTCATGGACTGGACCATGGGCCAGACGGCTGCATGATAAGCCCATCTCTGACTGCGCAACCAGCCGAGTCACATGTTTTCACCGAAATCACTAATTGAGGAGTACTCGTTGCACAGATCACTCCAACTCCCCAGGTTGTGACAAATGGCGCACATGCAGCGCGCCACTTGTCGCAACTTGGAAGTTTTCACTTTTTTCGTAGATCCGTTTATTCAAAACGTTTTATCTCTCAAACCGTGCGTCCAAATCTCGAACTGCTTTCACCGTTGGATTCCTCGCGTCGAGATCTTCAAAACTAGATCCCATGTTGATAGGTTTTGACGAACTTTTTTTTCACGAAAAAACCGAGCCGGAAGCATGGATTTTTTTCCCTTTCCGAAAGAGGCACACATGTGCCTCTCACGAAATCCCAACTGTGCCCCTCGCGGAAGCAAAACCGTGACTCTCGCGGAAGGAAAAAAAAAGAGAAAACGCTTTTTTTTCGTTTCCGAGGAGGCACGGCCGTGACTCTCGCGAAAGCACAAGCGTGCCTCTCGCGGAAGCAAAACCATGACTCTCGTGAAACAAAAAAACAGAAAACGTGTTTTTTTTTCCGTTTTCGAGAGGCACGGCCGTGACTCTCGCGAAAGCACAACCGTGCCTCTTGCAGAAGCAAAATCGTGACTCTCACGCAAGAAAAAAAAAACAAAAAACACGTTTTTTTCGTCTTCGAAAGGCACGGCCGTGACTCTCGCGAAAGCACAGCCGTGCCTCTCGCGGAAGAAAAAAACGCATTTTTTTGCGCAAAAAAATTTTTGTTCAATATTTTTTGATCGAAAAGCTAAGGAAGACCAATGGAAAACCAAAATGTCGAAAAAACCCGTTAAAAAACCGAAAACGCGTGCGAAAAAAAAGAGACAAAATCCGGAGGGAGCGACCAGAGCGCGACACGTGGCGAATGGCTAAGAGCACGCCAAGTGACGTTGATCGTTGCGAGGCTCCGGAAGAAGCGCTCGTTAATTAGTTACTCTCTGTTTTCACCTCGCTTGGGTGAAGGAAAGGAGCCGAGAGCTTCAGCTATATTAAAGGGTGTTGCCCTCGCTTGTGAGGAAACACACAGATGGCAATGGACTTCGGTAGAAACCGGAGACCGTACCGAATTTGTCGGTTAACCGAAGTTTCGGTTAGCTGTTTTAAGTTTTCTTTTTCGGTTTATACTTTTGGAAACCAAAACTGAGAAATAACCGAACGGTAGAAACCGATTTTTCGGTTTATACCGATCGCCCACTCCTACTTCGATGCAGTCACAGACAAACAGCGCCGCCGCCGATGGCTTTTTTGTTCTGATGCCTGCCGGAGAAAAGATAGAAGGTAGGGTTCGATACTGCGCTGCCGTCGACCCGGGGCGGCCGCCCCAGCTCGCCCAATGGTGGGTCCGCCACTGGCCATCGACGAACCACGAGCCCAGCACATGCTCCGTCTTTCAGATGTCGTCGGTGCAGACCTCAATCTGCATCCGCAATGGCGGAGCCCGCCGCCGCCACGTCATCTTTGCTTGAAAGACTGGTTTCCAAATCCATGCCCAACCATAGGACGGATGGCCTTATCAGGGAAGGATCCGAAAAATCTTTATTCAGAATTGTCATCGTTGCCGCCGAAGCAAAGACAATGAACAACCTAAAAACCTAGACTACGAGGGAGTAAAAAGATCCACACGCGTGGATCCGGCGACCCTCCTCACCACCAACGACCGAGATCGCCGGAGGAGGGAAGCTGCAGGAGAACAACGTTGGAAGATCGGCCTCCCCTCACGGCGGCTAGAACCAGATGAGAGGAAAACAACGATGCAGGACGAAACGAAGTAATTTCCAATGGTGGGTTGTCCAATGGTGGGGTTCTCTCCTTCACGCGTGCATTGCATGCACCCGTATAGTACTCCCTCCGTCCCTAAATATAAGTTTTCTAAAAAATTCTACTATAAAAACTACATTCAGATATATATAAACGCTTTTTAGAGTATAGGTTCACTCATTTTTCTCCTTATACGGCCTGTAGGAACGGAGGAAGTATGATACGATGATGTATGAGTAATGTGGCCATGTGGGTCGGCGTGTCGTCCACTAGTGCCCAAATTTGACAAATTTGACCTATAAACGAAATCAAATCACAGAATGAACTATCCGTGAAACTTTCACGCGGCTGACTTTTTGTGTGACGCCCGACACGAAGGCGCCACACTATATTGTGCAACGCCTCACAGATAGGCGCTACACGGCCAGCGTCGCACCCATGTGATCAGAAAATTACTAAGTCAGTGTGCAGCGCCTAGTGTGGCGCCTAGCTCCTAGGAGTCGCACTAGTGCAGCGCCTAGCTCCCAGGCGTTGCACTAGTGCAGCGCCTGAGAGCTAGACGCCACGGGTCAGCCGCGTGAAATAGTTTCACGGACAGTTCATTCTGTAATTTGATTTCGTTTATAGGTTAAATTTGTCAAATTTGCCGTGCCGTGGAGCTTGACAGTTCTTGATTGATGGGGCCTCGTGCTGGACTTGACGCAGTGGGCAGATGCAGTACTGAAACGTAGTACAGTATTTGCTAGTCCTCTCGAGGACAGGGCGGCGATTGCCGACTGGGGCGTGGATTTGCCTCTTCCTGTGAGCCACCAGTACTGGACAAAGACGATTGGGGCACAGATCAGTTTATGCCAACAAATTGTTAGCTAGCTGACCTTTATTTTTAATCAACAGGGAGAGCTCCCCGGCTCCCATTTTCCCCATTCTACAAGAGCATTGCAGTGTAAACGGTGTGCTGAAGAAAAACGAAACAAGGAACATGGGAAGACAATCCATAATTATGTCAGATCAAGGATAACTTCTTTACCCCGTGTTTTTTCCGAAAAGAAATATATATCTTTACCCTGTGAAGCGCAATTTTTTTGTATGATAATACGTGTCTCATTTATATTATAAAATTATAGTACAAACCACGTAGACACCGACATGATTTTTTTTAAAGGCAGATCACTAGCCTTCGCACAAACAAACACCAGGCAAAAATAAAATTACGATTAAGACCAAAGAATCTCCTGAGCTTGACACCAACGCCTGTCACCTGCCTCTGGCATCACCAAAGCAGCCATCAAGGAAAAACTGACGGATCACCTCCTCACACGAGCTCGACGCAGCTCCATCGCTGATATGCAGCTTTGTGGATCTCCAAGGTGGCTCACCAAGGGATTGTCGTTGAACGAATCACACAGGGCAACACCCCAGACACACTATCGAACTCCAGATTTGGCACCCCTGCATGATTAAGACACCGTAGGAAGAAACCATATCTGTCAGCTACAATCTACATCCATCCTCGACTACCTCTCAAGCTCCGTGCCGACGCTAGAGCAGACACTGTCGCAATGGCGGAGCCCGTGGACACAAGGATGCGGTCGCCGCCACGACATCCCCGCTTGGATAAGCTAGTTACCAAATCCATCACTGACCATAGAGTTGATCGTCTTGTCGAGGGAGAAATTGAACCTTCTTTATTCAGCGCCGCCGCCGAAGCCAAGATGTCAAACGACCCAAAACTTAAGCTACTACTAGGACCCTAAAACCTAAAACTATCTTGTCTGCATGCGCAGGATCCGGCGACCCCCTCACTACCGATGAGGCCGTTACCGGAGAGGGGCCGCCGGAAGATTAGCCTCTACTGGCGGCGGCTAGGGTTCCAGTCGCCTGGCTCCTGAGAGCTCCCAAGATGAAAACAATATATTCTCTTTCATCTAAGAAAAAATTATGGTTGCATACATCGCCCAGATGCAGAGGCCGGGGGTCATCCTCCTTTTTCAAAAAAGATGTAAGGAAAAGTTTGAAGTTTGTTCATGCAAAAACAAATCACGGTCTCTTGTATTTCAGTCTCTGTCAATACGTCACGGAAAAAATTCAAAATAAACCTTGAACTTATAGATGAAAGCTAAACTGAACCCTGAACTCCCAATCCCTGAAATCAGCACACTAAACTCTCTGATCCCGGTCTAATTTAAACCTTTAGAGCCTTCCTAAACAGGGATTGGCTGAATCCCGGCACTATTGACTGCAGACGTGACCGTGCCAGCCCAACAAGCGCCAAACGTGTTTTTTTTTCTTTTTCATTCTTTTTTTAGCCTTTTTCCATAATATGTGACGTAAAAATACAGAAAAATAGACAACTGCTGATTCCGGACGCGACTGGGCCAGTCAGCCACATGGGAAGTGAGTTTATTTTTTCTTTTTCATAAGGTGCGACATAATAAAAATACAAAGAAAATAAAGAATCCAGAATCGAACCTGCGACCTAATGTTGTTGATCTCCTCGAGCAAGCCAATAGAACAAATAGTTGTTAGTGCTTTAATGAGACGCCCGATTATTTTAGCGCACACCGGAAAGTCGAGATTAAAAAAATTAAGGGCAAGCAAATATGGAAAACTAATCAATTTGTGAAATCTCTGAAATAATTAAAGCGCGACTACTGTTTGAAAATTCTGAATACTTTTTAATAAACGAACAACTTCTAGGCGGCTTTTGTTTTATTTCGTAAAACACCCAAAGTAAAAATACAAAAACTGAGGAAAAGGACTCAAACCTTGCGACCTACCGCTGCTGACTTCCTCCCACTAGCCACTAAAATCATTAGCCGTTGCTGCTATGATGTGAGCCCCGAAAGATTAAACCACATAGAGCAGCACCGAGATTTGACTCATTTTTTTAGGGGCACACAAATATTGAAAACGTGCAGAACAATTTTTCCAATATCCTTTTTTAAGTGCGAACACCTTTTGAAAATTCTGAATAATGTTTTAAAAAACGAAGTCTTTTAAAAAGACAAAACAATTTTGAGAAAAGTGAAGACTGTTTGAAACATAATTTTTTTAACATCAGAACAGATTTTCAAGCCTGTTTTTTTTAATAAACAATGTATGAATATGTTTTTATAATTTTATAAAATATTTATTGTCATTAAGAAAATGTAATGCATGTGTTTGGCAAAATGTTGCGGTCTCAAATTAACAAAATGGAATTTCTTGAATTATTTGCGTTAAAAAAGTACAATCGGTATTTCAAAATTGTTCATATTTTTTGAACAAAAAATGAACACGTTTTGAAATCTGGACAGATTTTTAAAGTCCAAACACTTTTTGAATTTTTAAAAAATGGGAGCAACTTTTGAAACTGGAACAAATGTGTGAGAAAAATGCTGAATAATTTTAAAAAAATGAATAACGTTTTGAGAACAGAATCAATTTGAAAAGCGAACACTTTTTAAAAAATGTTGAAAACAGCCAACACTTTAAAAAAATTGAAAACATGTATTTAGAACTTTTTTCATAATGTATTTGAAAAATGTTGGAAGTTTACCAAAAAATGTATGTGCGTCTTAAAAATGTACTTTGTGTACTGTGAAAAATTACAGATGTGTACAAAGAAACAGAAATCATCAATAAAGACGAGAGTACAGCGAGCGCGCGAGTGGCTGCTTTAATGGGCCGGCCCGATTTGATTTGCCACGTAAGCGAATACCAGTGAAGTTCAAAATAGATCGAGATCGAAGAGTTTGGTGTGCTGATTTCAAGATTTAAAAGTTCAGGATTCAATTTAGCTTTCGTCTGTGAGTTGAAGGTTTATTTTAAACTTTTTCCATACGTCGCCGCCCCTTCATCTTTCCTGTCGCCAGCCACTTCTCCCCGCCGCTAAACCAGGCTGCTTTAGCACGAGCTCGGGATTGATTCGGACCAGACCTTGGCCGCGTCCTCGAGCAGGCGGTCAACGTGAGGGAGGAGCCGCCCCGCCGCACTTCCGCGGTGGTGCCGCCCCCATCCCGGATGCCGACAGTGCCGGGTCCTGGAGTTGCCTGCGATGGGGGCGAGGATGGTGGATCTCAGCGGGGACAGTGGATGCGGGGGCGAGGGCGGCCGTGCCGCCGGCTAAGAGGAGGCGGGCGGTGGCCGTGCCGTCCTTGAAGACCGCGACGGCGGCGGCAGGGCGGAGGCCATCCAGCGGCTCTTCAAGCTGTGCCGCGCCGTATTCACGGCCCTGGCCCACGCCATGCTCGGTACCATAGCTCACCCTGCCGGAAATGGGAATGGCTTGCGCAAAATTGATGTCGTGTATTGGTTGAATCAACTGAATTTTAATTAGAATTAGCTGATGGTGCTGATTTTTGCAGACATGATGAGGCAAGAAGATATCGGCCTAAGCTCAAAGCCTGGGAGCACGGGACGGGAAAACTAAAGCAACGGGAGCGGCAAGTTTCAGAAAATTGACAGTGAATTGGGGACCGAATCGGATTCGGAAAAAGGAAACCGTCCGTGTCTCTATTTGGAAATTTGACGCGTCCTCCGTCGCCTGCAAGTCCATCGTCTACAAATATCACTACATCCTCGCCTCCACACACCACCTTTCTATCCAGATCCCAATCGCCCGCCCTCGATCGGCATCAACTCCTAGCTACAAGCAGCAGATCGGGCAGCCGCCGGGCAGGATGGAAGGGCTCGACGTCTTCCAGCACTACCGTCTGAATCCTACGGATGTGGAGGCCGTGACTTACTACCTGCCACGCCTCATCGCCGGCCAGCTGCATGGCGCCGAGAAATTCATCCACCACGTCGACATCTACAGCTGCGAGCCCAAGGATCTCGCCGCCAAGATTGCGCCCGTGCCGCAGGCCGCCAGCAGCGGCGACCGCTTCTTCCTCACCACGCGCAAGAGCAAGAACGGAAGCAAAACCCAGAGCGTGCGCACCGCCGCCGGCGGCACCTGGACCGTCAATGCTACCACGACCGTCAGACACGCGGGAGTCGAGGTCGGCGAGAGGAAGAACCTGTCGTTCAGGAAGAAGGGCAAGTCCACCGGCTGGGTCATGGAGGAGTACAAATGCTTGCTGCCAGAGGCCGTCGTCTCTGACGGGGTGAAGGTGTTCTGCAAGATCCACTTGGCTCAGCATCCTCCTGACGCGGCCCGCCAAGAATCGGCCGCGTACAAGCTTCAAGAACCGCAACGAGAGCCTGTGACTGCGAGCACGCACGCACAGAAGAGGCCAGCGCCGGCTGCCGCCGCCGATCCTCATCCGCCGCGCCCCAACAAGAGGATGCGAGGAGCAGTCCCCGTCCCGGCACCTGCCACACCGTCGTTCTGGACGCATGGTGAGGCAGCCAGAGCAATGTATGGCCCGCTGGCTTGTACCAACTTCACTGTTCAGGATGCACAAGTACCTGCTGTGGCTGTACCAGCGGCAATCGAAGGTGCTTCAGCATCATGCGAGTCCACTACAACATCCAGCCACTCCGGCGTTGCTTCTTCCTCAGATAATATGCAGCGACAAGCTCAAGCTCCTGAGATTTCCTCCCAGTCAGATGTGCTGGAGTCTGTCAAGCATTACAGCCAACAACAGATGATTGTTCCTGAGGCTGGCTCAAGCATTGCAAGGAGCACATCTGAAGAGGATGTCTTTGAGCCATTGGAGCCTGTTTCCAATTTGCTGGATGGGGAGGCTGATGGTTTTGATATTGAAGAACTAATGAGAATGATGGAAGACGACCCAATTGAAGCTGAGCCGGTCACTGGAGCCAACACTGGCGTGGAGATGGGCCAACAGGAACCTTTGTACCTGGATACCTTGGACCAAGGCATGCTGGACGACATGCTGCAGTCGGATGAACCTTACTCAATGTGGATATCAGAGGATCGGGCCATGCACGACCCTTCCTTCCATGATGCTGACAAGCAGAAGAGGTACAATGCCGCGTCTGATCTTGACGCTCCATCGCTTCAGGGACAGGACCACTTGTTCAAACCGCGGCCGTGTTTCTCCGATCCATTTGAAGCAGCGTGGAATGCCGAAGAGGCGCTCGAGAAGGAGAAGAGGGACAATCTTCACGCTGGACCGCTTGGAGGACACAACAACTTCTTCTCGTCTGCAAGTGTCCATTAAGTCCGATGTTGAAATTGTTTTCAAAGTGTATATGAGGATACTCGCTGGCTGATATATTAGTTCATCATTGCACGATCGCCACACATGTACCTCTGAGCAATTTGCTCCACTTGTTCATGCTAGCGAAAACTGTTGTTCTTCTTGCCCCTCTGGTGGATTTTCTGAACCTTGCGTTTGCTCTACTTCTTCTGCTCTGTTTCCTGTGATGGACCATGTTAAAACTGCTCTTATCCTTTTGTATTAGGCTCAGATAAGCAAGCGTGATGCAGTTATGATCTGGGCAACCGCAGATAAGTATAGTACAGTAGTAACTATGTTTGTAAATCAAAACTGTTTCACTGCTCGTGATAATCTGCAGAACTATTTCAAGGTCACAAGTTCCAGAGCAAATTCAAGTTGTGGCAAAAAAAAAAACTGTCTATTTTGATTGCTGAATGTCTTCTATTATCAACTAAAGCCTGATCCTTCTGGGAGATGCAATGTATTTAAAAAGTTCACTGAATCATCAAAATATTTCTGGTCAAAGAATCCTTATTTTGCAGCTTGCCAGTTGAAACATATACAGACCTCAGGGCAGCAACTGATGCATGCCCATGTCTGAAGTCTGAACCGTGTTGCTTTCACGAACCAGTTGAAACATATACAGACCCAGGACAAGATCTGTGCAAGGTCCAGGACATGAGGTTGAGGCCAAGCGAGAAGCGAGTGACAGGATTTTGAATCCTAACGGTAGCACGATTCCACAATCTTAAAGTCCAACATGCTCTCTCTGTAGGCATCATCCCATGTTCTCTACAAGAGAACATCTTTAATCGACAAATGAATAGCCGGAGTGGATCGCCAAGGCCCAAAGGCAACGCACACAAATCTAATGAAATCCAACTCTTAACCCAGAGACGATATACAATACTTGCAGCATTAACCAACGTACATGACATTTCAGACTAAAGAATACGCAGATGGAATCTACATATGCACAAGCGCTAGGGCATTTGGGACCGCTTTTCTCTAAGTCGCCAAAAAAAGAAAATTCCGCGAGGGTAAAAACATGATTTACCACTATACACTCTTGGATAATAAGGCTGGCGAAAAGAATGAGTAGCCATGGGACCAGCCACTACTCGATGGCAACGTCCCTCGCCACCATGTCCCTGTTCACAATAAGCTTCCCATCGTCATCCCTGGTGAAAAGCTTGTCAACCAGCTCATCCCAACTGGTCCTTCCTGCAGATTTCGGTTCTGATGAAGTCGTCTCGCTGTGAGTGTCGGAAGATGACGCAGGGCAAGCGCCCTCATGGGTTTCCTCTTTAGAGATGTCTATCGCGTGAGGAACATCCAAGGTTTTCGCCCTGTGGAGCGCATTCTTGTGTTCTTCCTTGAAACTTTGCAATCTCTCCATCTTTTGTTCAGCAGGCGGAGTTGTTGCCTTCTCCTTTTCCTTCATTAGCTGCACAAAGACGTAGCTATAATCATAAATAAAGAAATAAATATCGACTCTGGAACGGAAGAAATCAATGCGCCAACTAACGACTGTAAGTTCCAACAAATCGTATTACTATGTTAGTCCCTTTATAGTTTCAGCCAATGGAAACAAGCTATAAGTACCAACAAGGAATAACGGTTAAGTGATTTGGCACGCCAATATGCATCAACAATGTTGCATATAAAGAGCTTGTTTACCATGTATGTCTAAACAGTTTGGTCGATTGTTCCATTCTATTCCACAGAAGAAGTACACTATGTCCTACAGAACACATGACGCTAACTTGAATTTAATTTATCTCTCACTCAAACCAAGTGTGCAGAAGAAAAAGTAATACTCCCTCCGTTCCAAAATTCTTGTCTTAGATTTGTCTAAATACGGATGTATCAAGTCACGTTTTAGTATTAGGTACATCTGTATCTAGACAAATTTAAGACAAGAATTTTGGGACGGAGGAAGTATAAGAAAAATAGGAAGGAAAAGGATAAGGTTGGTTTGGTTTGTATCCATACCCTACCAACTTTCTGGTATGTACAAATATTTGGCCTTTATTTGGATGGTTTTTGGCAACTCCCATGCCCCTTTGGCCACTTCCAATGCAATCTGCTGACATAGTTGACCAAAACATGGGCAGCCAAAACCTTTGCTAGCCAAAATTTTGGAGGGATTGGCCTGGGCACCACCAAAACACACCCTAAATTTAGAAGGCTCTGAACATGTACAGTTAACTTCCAGTTACCCATTCAAAACCTAAATGTGGAAGGCTCTCAAACATGTACACCCAACTACAAGTTAACAATTCCAAACTTAAGTGCAGAAGGCCTCAGAAATCCATAAATCAGTATTTATTTGTGTACCGTCACTTGGAGAAGCAAGGAAAATTACTTGGTGCCCGGCCGTTGTTTTATGTATGGAAAAATTATTAGTTGATCTCCTAGCAAACAATGAAGCCTAAAAGTGCAACAGCTCAACCCTTAGTCCAAACATTGGAAATTTAAATGAAGTTATACTGGCATAAAGTGCATGTTGGCCCAAAAACATGGCACTTAGATTAACCCTTTTGTGCTTAAGCTAAGACAAAAGCCCAATGTGAGGACGGCGGTCAGGGGGGCGGGGGGCTTTGAACATTTTAGGATGCATACCCACGCATGTAATCCATAATATCACTAAATAGGCCCAAGCATAATACATATTGCATAATATCACATTGACATGCAAGACTGCATTTAGAAACCAAATAATTATGCCATCACTCTGAAGCTCATGGTTCACAAGCTGTGACAAGTGCACGTACCTCTAAAGCCAAGGCGGATTCTCGCTCAATCCAAATAATGCCATGATCAGCAGTGGTACTGCACGATAACACAATATGCTCAAACCGCCCTTCCACTGGAATAGCAGTTCTCACCTCAGGTGGGTATCTTGCGCAGCTACAAATTAGTAATGTAATTAGTAATGGTTACGTTATCATATTCTCCAAGTGGGAAAGTTCTTAGAAATCTCTTTCATAATCTTCATATGTAAAGAGTACAGAAACAAATTTTGTTTTCGCTCACAAAGAAATTTATCGGTCATGCAAATATTACAGACTGTAACTGGATCATCTCTTTGATTTGCAGGATACCTCAAAACACTTTTTTTTTAAATGTAGGATTGACATGAATCCTATAGGATGGAATACCACATGACTTTGCACACAAATGGTATCTTTTCAAGGGGAAAACTTTGTTTTTGCCACTCTAGCTTTTGCCAATTTTGCTTATGCCACTCTAGAATTTGACATATCACTTTTGCCACTCTTGGCTTTTGACAATACATCACAAATGCCATTCCATGGCAAAAACGATAAATTTTCATTTCACTTTTGCCACTCTTAGCGTTCGACAATGTATCACAACTGCCACTCTGAAAATTTTGCTTTTGCCACGGAATGGCAAAAGTGATATATTGTCAAAAGCTAAGAGTGGCAAAAGTGAAATGTCAAAGTCTAGAGTGGCATAAGCAAAGTGGGCAAAAACTAGAGTGGCAAAAACAAAGTGATGAAAAAGATAGTAGCCTTTGTCATATGAGTTTTGAAATGTTTGTCGTGGACCATGCTTCAGTATTCTATACTTCTTTTTCCAACTGTTATACCTTTATTTTCTTATGTTCATACTCCCTCCGTCCCATAATATAAGAGCGTTTTGGACACTAGTCTAAACAATCACTGTAAAAGCTAGAACTTCCTTTAACTGACCAGGAAAGCTACACAAAATGAATCTGAGGAAATCTTGCTTTGCTTAGTCTAAACAATCACTGTAAAAGCATACACCGATTTATATATTTTTTTCATCATTTTGAAAATGTGTGCAATAAAACAGCAGTGGGCGAAACTATTAACGGCTAGAACTTCCTTGCTCTGGAAGAACAAAGTGCTGAAGCTTTGTTGCATACTTTTCCAAAAACCATGATGACTGAATCCTTTCTCTATAGTATAAAAAGGCTTAATGATGAGCAAACCAGCACACAGCCTGAAACTTAATCAATAACAGGTTCATCGTTTACAGCATACCAACATGACTTAACTAATAACTAGCAGCGACTATCCAAGCGCATCAATTACCTGCAAAATTTCCTCTCGACGATATGATACATCCGACCAGGAGCATACAATCTTCTTGGATCTTTAAACTTCTTCTTGTCTTGTTTAAATGTATCTCTCAAGCAAAACAGGAATAACAAGCAGGGCAAGCTGTCCAAAGCATAAATGAAAAATTCCATTATTCTATCCTTTTTTACTGGCGGAAAGTTGAACTACATGGAGAAAGAGAACAGGGGACTTACCAGAATATAGAGCCGAAAATATATTCCAATGGTGTTGGTGTTCTTGGCAAAAAATCATCCTGGCAAAAGACACCGTATAGTGATAAAATGAGCATCCGATGATTTTACTATGTAATTAGTGCCACAGATGGTAACTTCTAAGGTTACAACAACTAGAAAGGATCGGTTTTTGAAAGTCAGCATTTTATTGATTAAGCAATAAAGTCATACAAGGTCTGCTGGATACAATCCGGAACAGAATGAAAAACACACAACAAACTAGAATTCGGTTAAGTTCACGAGCTATTCACCTGTTCGGAATCAGCGAATTTCACAAAGGAAATAGTACCACATCAAATAAATCAATTTCAACATATAGCAGTGGAACAAGTTCAAGCACCACAAATACTACATTATGTGGTCAGGCATACGATCCAAATTTCCATTTCCAGGCATACAGTTTGTACCAATTACAAATTATCATGGTGAATTAATTGATTTCTCAAAAACTAATGTAGAATGAGTTGAATTCACCCAACAACATGGCAAACAGTTAACTTAGTTGATTTCCATATCAGTCATAAGCTGATATCAGTTAACCTCATATGACTTGCCTTTCTGAAGAATGGCAGTTAAAGGATATTCTGCTGAAAACTGTCAGCTAGCTTTTTGAAGAACAGCAGCAGGAAAGAATACTCTGTTGGAGTATAATCTTATCCTATCAGCGGGAGTACCTTTCTTCACAGCACAATTCCCGCAGCCTAATTCCTAACGTTCGGCACAATCAAACTAGTTCAGCTTTCACAGACATTCCAATCACTCCACAAGCAAAGCACATTTGACCAAATCGTTCCCCCTCCTCTCACCCCAACAATTCCAATTTCCAATTGTCCGGGTCAAAAATTTCCAATAGTCAAAATATTCGGAGGCAGCAAAATTGAACAGGTAGGTAATGGTTGGCCACGGGGCAGCTGGTACCTGCAGCACGATAGAGTAGATCACGTCGGCGTACTTGACGGCGAGATTGAGCGACATGCACCGGGCGGGCGCGAGCGCGTAGCACCGTATGTGGCTCCTGGGTATATTGCCGAACGCCTTGCGGTTGTTGACCACCAGCACCGTCATGAGCGCGGCGATGCCGGAGCCGAGCGAGTGGCCCGCGAAGATGAGCTTGCAGTCGGGCCCCTGCTGGCGCAGCAGCTCCCGCAGCGTCTCCGTCTCCCTCTCCAGTATGAACTGGGCCGCCTTGAGAAGCCCGTGGTGCACGTAGCCGCCGTCGAACATCTGCATCCCGAGCTTGTTGTCCATCAGGACCTGCAACCAACGGAGGAATCGGACGGGTTCACATTCCAGTCCTGCGGATATGATGAGGCTGGTGGAATCGGGGATGCGAAGCGGGACCTTGTAGTCGGCGTTGCGGACGAGGTTGAGGCCGCGGACGGCGAGGACGACCTCGTTGCGGCGGCGGTCGACGTAGACGATGTAGGGCGGGCAGGCGGTGCCGACCTCGTCGTAGGTGGTGCGCTTGTGGACGCCGGCGCCGTCGATCTGGGTGTAGCCGCGGGTGGCCGGCATGAGCTTGGGGTTGTCGAGGTCGTCGGAGACGGCCATGATGATCTGGCAGATGCGCGGGACGGGCTCGAAGTCGTCGGGCGAGGCGGGCGGCCAGGTCTCGCTGTCGTAGGCGCCGATGTAGGTGAGGCGCTTCCACATCCAGCGCACGCACCCCACGCACAGCACGCACTCCAGCCCGCACGACACCGACATGGCTGGCCGCCTCCCCGCGGCGCGCCGGCGCTTGGCCTCGGAGGAAGGCGCGCTTGGGCTGCTGGCTCTGCTTGGCGGGGCGGCGGCGCGGGCTGGTCTATGTGGTGGTGGTCGCCTCCCTCCGCCAGCCGAGCCGCCGATGTTTTTCTATTGGATTGCTTGCCTTGGTTGTTCCGGAAGCGACGAGGTTGAGCTGGAGCGGTGGCGGTGGTGGTGGTGGTGGGGTGGGGGAGGAGTGATGTGAGATGCCGCTGCGCTGTGCGCGCACTTCGGGCGGGGGGTCGGGTTTTACTCGCTTTTTCAACGCGGCTGCGCTCCGCGGGCGAGGCCGAGGACCGCCGAGGATCGGTCATTGGTCTAAAACGGCAGGAGGAGACGACCAGCTGGCGTTGCTTCCCCGAAACTTCTGGCTCACCTTCTCACCCGTGTCCGTTCACATTTACACAGGGGCTGGTTCGTTTTCTCCGATGGGAGGATGTCGTAATTTCGTGGAAGTGCACGGGATATAAGAGCCGAACCTCTCAAACCGGCAGACCGTCCGGTCATAAAAAATTGACCTAACCGAAGCTCTCAAACCACGGACAAATATTCGGGCTGATCAGCACCCCTCATATCCAGCCTAAATATAGGGCGAATATGAGGCGGCCCGGGGCGTTCGTCACGTCAGCTCGGCCCACCGCTGGCCCATCTTGACTCTACAAAATCCTCCTCCGAAGCAAACCTGGCTCACTTCACTCCGCTCCCCGACGCTCCCCTTTCCCTAATCCGCCCAATCCTTTGCGCCGGCGAGCATGTCAAGCACCGGCAGCCACTCCGACGACAACTCCAGAGACGAGTACGAGCTAGCGCTCCGTATCACGCTCGAGCGGGCGTGGCTCGATACGGGCGGCAGCTCCGGGTCCGGTGCGACGCCTCCTGCCGCCCGTCGCCGCAGCGCCGACGCCGACGCCGGCACTTCCCGCCCTGCGCGCGTGATAGAGGCAAAGGTGTCTCGTCTTTCGATGAGATGATGGCTATCGTTTTCAAGGAAGTCGACTTTGACGATCCGACTACGAACGTGCGAGGACGCCGCGCCTTAGCAATCGCTAAACCAACTCCGAGAGGTTATTGACCACGCCGGAGCACGATCAACCTGACCACGAAGGTCTGTTTCCTGCAGGCAAACGACGAACAAACAAGAAACTAAGATTGCAATCTGGATATTGCGAATATAAGAGGAAAGCTTTATTGATCAAGGTGGGGTTCTGTGACGCCTTTGTCTGGTCATTGAACACAAACGAAGTACGCGGAGTTGCAGCTATGGCGATCTTTAAGCTAAACAAAACCCCAAGCAAAAAGCTACTAGATGGATCTACTTATATAGGAGCAAGGGGTGGCGGCCAAGGAGGTGGGAGGACGTCCCAAGGAAGCCTAAAACTAAGCCTAGGTCTTACAAGGCTCATGGGCCTAAATGAAGGTGATGCAACACCTTTGGACTTGTTATTTGACTCGGATTCTGCTGCAGCGTCAGATTGTTTCGTCGATATCTCAACGCTCCGGACGAATTTGAAGGTGATTTCAATTGGGTTGGAGAGAGCACGAAATCTACTTTTCAACAAAAAAGAATCACCCAATTCGGAGTCCGTATGAAAAAGTTGTTGGCGTTTTAAGTCGGATATGTCTGTGCAGTCCGAATCTGAATTCAGAACGTGAGAGACTTGGACTCTATCTTTTCTTGGCCCAAAAGTGACGTGAGATGACTTTTTGAACAGAACCTAAACTTCTCCTTTTCCCTTATCTTCATATGTGGATTGTACAAATGTCCCACACACCTGCAATTAGACAAAACACAAAAGTGTGTGAAGTACTTTTGTTCTGGATAACATAAATAGATTATTGAATAGTTTGTACTAGAAATCACCTGACAAATATGCATGTATGCAATATTTTTGGTCGTATCCAAGATAGTCATGTCCTCATCAGCGCGGATCTGCGCGGACTGCCCAATCTGCTCCACCCGCCCGACGACATTCCTCTACCTCCGGCCGCTGCTCCGCGCGGGCAGCGGTGGGTTCTAGTGCCCACTCCGCCGACATCGCGGATGTGAACTCCGGAGTCGGAGGCATGCGTCGCCCGCCTGTCATCTTCCCTAAACCACAACGCCGCCACTAGAGGCCCCAACCCACAATGTCGTCGATCGTGCCGCCGCTGGACGCCGCCCCGGTACATCCAACTCATTCATATATACACCTCACGTGCTACATGTTCGATGAAATGTCCGAGCAATTTTTGTATTATTTTGGCCATTTATAGGTCACTCATGGATTCGTCGTGGAATGATAGATGTGGAAACACATACCTTGAAGAATTCAAATACAATGAGTTCATCGACTCGTCGGATTCGGACGACGAAGATGCTGAAAGGATTATGCTGATGAGCACCCAAGAAGAAATGGAGAAGGAAGAGGAGCACGTACTAAACTTCAAGGGTTCGATAAATGGTCGGAGAGTTATTCATCGGGATAGGATCGTTGGCGCACGACTTCTAACACAGACTACTCCATAATGGACCAACATACCATGAAGGTTTCTTTCGACTCCGCTTCCGGATGAGCAGAGCTTTGTCCTTGCGCATCGTGACTGTTGTGGAGAGAGCTGGTGATAACTTCAAGCCGTGGAAGGATTGATGCAGAAAACTTTCTTTCTTTCCTCTGCAGAAATGCATGTTGCGGAAAACTTTCTTTCTTTCATATGCATAAATGCATGAATGCTCTAAGGATTCTTGCTTATGGTAAGGGCACAAATGCCATTGATACTGAAATCTGGATGGGAGTGACCAAGATCTTGAACACCATGGTGCAATTCGCACGCACTGTGGTGAAGGTGTTTGGAGCAGAGTGCCTGAGAGAGCCAACTATGGAGGACACATAATTTTTTTGCCAATTGGAGTGTCAAGAGGATTCTCAGGTATGCTTAGTTCAGTTGATTGCATGCACTTGCAATGGAAGAACCATCCAAAAAGTTTGCACGCACAGTACCAAGGTCACAGCAAAGAAGCCACCATCATACCTGAAGCAGTGGCATCGAAGGACCTGTGGATTTGGCATGTTTTCTTTGGAATGCCTGGTTCGGACAATGACATCAATGTACTCCAACGATCTCCTTTGTTCAAGAGATTTTGTGATGGGGAAGCTCCGTCGTACAACCACATTGTCTACGGGCACAACTACAACACCGGGCACTACCTTGTCGATGATATCTATCCTCAGTGGGGGATGTTTTTGAAGACTATATCGGATCCTCGTGGTAGAAAACAATGCCTCTTTGCACAAGCGTAAGAAGGTGCTAGGAAGGATGTGGAGAAGAGCATTCAGGGTGCTCCAAGCTCGACGGGGTATTGTTTGTGGAGCTGCAATGACACGGAAATTGAGACACTTTGACAACATAACATGTTGTGTATTTTTACACAACATGATAGTCGAGGATGAGGGTGAATGGGTAGCCCACACACATGAATTTGAGAAGCCCGGAGTTTAGGCCTGCCTCCCTGAACAAGAGGTTGAGCATATTGCCAATTTTCTTGAGATGCATTGTCAACTTCAGGATCAACGGGTGCATATGCATCTTCTCAATAATCTTGTGGAGGTGGAGCATATGTGGATCCACTGCTCGAAATAATTGAACTGTGATTTTTATGTTTCAATTATGCACTATGAATAAATTTTAAGTTTGGACAACAATTGGATATATATTTTTATGTACAAATAATTTGTCAACGTTTGTATTTATGTGTGCTATTCCTTGTTTGTATGTGATGATCAACGTTTGTATTTATGTACGAATAAATTTTAAGTTTGGACAACGTTTGGATTATATATTTTTATTGTCAACATTTGTATTTTCGTGTGAGTGCAGCGATTCGGTGCCCAGGCTCATCTGCACCCTGTCCGAAAAAAAAAATCAAAAACAATACCAGAAATTTTTTAAAAATTTCCAAACTTTTTTCCCATGATAGACAATTTATTGCGTGAGGTTCGCTCAAAATTTTAGCTCATTTGGACATCTGAGTAGCTCTCAGAAAAAAAGATAAATTGGGTCAAAACAGTACATGAACAGTAAACTGTTTTTACATACCCTGAATTTGTCTTTTTTGCCGAGAGTTGCTCAGTTGTCCAAATGATTTAAAAATTAGGGCGGACCTCACGCATCAAATTGTCTACCATGGAAATTGTTTTTTGGAATTGTTTGTATTTTTCTATTATTTGTTTTGAATTTTTTATTCAGCACGGGTGCAGATGAGCCCGGGCTCAGAAAAAGATTACTCCCTCCGTCCGAAAATACTTGTCGAAGAAATAGATAAAAATGGATGTATCTAGAACTAAGATATGTCTAGATGCATCCATTCCTCCAACAAGTATTTCCGGATGGAGGGAGTACTTGTTTTTGTGTGTGCTATTCATAGTTCGTATGTGATAATGAACGTGCAAGGGTTTGTATGGAATTCCAAAAGTAGGAGCTGTGGTTGCAAATAGAGTCACTTGAGGGCCGGGCCGGCCCTGCCTGCGGGCACGTTCGCAGACGTATATGTGCCCAAATTTTTACCTAAAAAAAATGTGTCCAAATTTGTCGATTTCGGTTGTAGATGCTCTTAGGTTAGAGATGTCCTAAACCTTCCAGGTTGCAGCAGGCCATTAGGCCAAATTTCAAAACCTGTCGTGGGCTTGTTGTGGAGAATATGCGCCGAATGACCTGGCTCCAGCACCCTCCGTGGTCAAACACAGTTGGCGGAATGCAGCGGCACCAGCATGGCAACGATCCAATAATGGTGGGAAGTGCATTTACTCCGGGTGCGCCGCATGGGAACAACGAGAGAGTCCAATGCGTGCATGAATAGTCTGTGGCGTATCTTCTGAACAATTGTCTGTCTTCTCGTGCTACTACCTACCTTCGTTTTTCGAAATACAGCACGTACTGTATATTCTAGAAAGATTTCTAGGGCAGCAATATCGGCCAGGTTTTACATTGCCAATTGAGGCTGCCTTTGGATTGAGTGTAATTTAATACGGGTGTATCAATTTTACAAATGTATTTTATAGAATTAGACTGATTTCCGGCCGTAAACGATACAGACGCCCGTGGGCGTGTATTTTTTACGGGTGTATCGGAAGGAAACACAATAATCCAAGCGTGGCCTGATATTTTCTTTTTTTGTTTGCGAGAAGATAACGATTTCATAGATAATTCGATCTTACAGAAAAGCCCAGAAAACAGTATATAATACAAAGAAGTCCTTCTGAGCTCCAGCATTGCCGCCATCCCGAACGAGAGGGAGACGCGCCGCCGCCTGTGCTCGTCCATGCGCCTTGGATCGACGAAAGCATCCCCATGGCAACCGGGAAGTCCTCACTCACCGCCCCTGGAGAGGTAACGCCCAGGAACATCGGCTCCGCCGCGAACCATCATGTCGTCATCTTCGAGATCTTCACACCCCAGATCCGCCGCCCCGCGGGATCTGGTTGGGGAAGGAAGCAAAGCACGAATCCATCGATTCGCGAGTGCTGGGGAAGCAGGCACACCACCACGGAGCTTCATCGAGCGCCGGAGTCGAAGGGGACGCGCACCTGCAACAAAAACCACACCGGCGACTCCACCACCTCCTCATCGCCGCCGGCCGGTAACCCTACAGACCCTACACTAATTACAGCCGCGAGACGAGGACCCCCCGCCCTCCCGCCGCCGGAGCGGCAGACGGAGGACGAGGGATCCGGCGCAACGGCGGCGTAGAGGTGGATCGGCAGGGAGATGTAAAAAAGTCGCCCCTCTTCTTCGGACGGGAGAGGGAGAGATGTCCAGGCCTGATATTTTCAACTGAATTTTTTTAGGAGAGTTTTCAACTGCATTTTTTAAGGCGTCTATTACATCACGTACTTGTATAGCGGAGGGAACATGTTGTCAAGGCATCATCCAGTTGGAGAAGTTGCAGTTAGTACGGCTGCTTAGCTTTGTGTCACGGTATAGTCAGATCGGAAGGGTCATGTTGCCGTGTACATAGTGCAAGACAAGCGTCGCGGTTGATGCCGGGTCCGGCGTGAAAATGACTTTTGAGATCAACTGCTCAATGGTCACATCGCTCTTATCTGTATGAGCATGAGTACATCCCAGAACCCATGCACGACAGCGACAAAGAATGAGACCGTCAACAACTTACGCGTGGAAAATTAGCAAGCTGATGGCAACAGGAGCCCATCCCATTGACCTTGTTTATTGCTCCATGCGCTACCCGCGCTAGGCGTTGTGCGTGAGACCAGATATATCTGAGACGTGGATGGAATTGTTTTCGCGTCTGGATGGCGTTTGGTCGCCGGTAGCTCTCGGAGGCAGGTGAGGCGGGGCGAGGCGAGGCAAGGAATGTTTAAAAATGTTGAACCGGTACGAGGGATTACACATGGCAAAAGAGCAAAAGCATCGATCAAATGGGGGCACATGGCAGGGAGAGCTTTTGGGTTTCCTTCGAAGCCAAGGCACAAATCCCAGGCAGAATGAGTCGTCTGCCTCTTCTTTTGCGGAATAGGCGACGGCTTGACGCCGGAGAATTTTGGGCGACAAGAGTCTTGTGCCTCTTCTTTTGCTTGCCTATTGGAGGAGCAATGCTACAATCACCGACTGTTTTCATTGAAAGTTACCCATAAATTAGTAGGGACACCAAAGTGCGGGAGCACGCACCTATTCAGCCGTGCCCATCCGTCCGATTGCCTCATGATTCGCATAGTCGTTGGACTGCGCACGTGGGCATACTGAGTTTCAAGTTTTAGTTTCACAAACTTGTGATTTTGTCGTTTGCTCGTACCAAATTTTAGCAATTAAAACTTTACGATTTTTTTATAAATTTATCAAAAATTAATCTTATTTGCAAGCCCTCGTCACAAAAAAAAAATTCAAATATGCAAATAAAACTTAATTTAGAATTTTGGTTCAAAATATATTAAAGATTGAAAATCAAAACTCAAAAGAAAATCAGGGTCAAGTTCTTCGCTTGGTTGGCTATTTAAAATAGAATTTGGACGGCGGACAGATTGGAGAAGCGCGGATGGCCAAACTGTGGCCTTTGTACACTTTGCAAGCGGGAGCAAGAGTCTGTTGACCACCTTTTCTACAAATGCCGCTTCTCTATCCGCCTATGGGGATTAGTCAAGGACTGGCTGCAACTGGTGAGCATCGATACATCCTCATGGCACATCTCGGACAACATCAAAGAGTGGTGGGTGGGCCTCTCCGACACATCTACCCCCAATAGGAAGGCGATGGCCTGGCACACCATGCTCGTCGCCTGGACCATTTGGAACGAGATGAATGCGTGAGTGTTCCGTCAGAAGAGTGCCCCACCGACGGTCCTACTCGCCAACATCAAGAAGGAGGCCATGCTTTGGGTAACTGCGGGTGCTAGAAAGTTGGGATACTTGATGACCCGAGAGTAGTTGGTCACCTTCATTTGTGTTGTTGCAGCGCTGTCTGTGTTGTAACACAACCATATACTCTATTCCTCTTATTAAATGAATGAGGCAAATCTTTTGCCTCTCTAAAAAAGACAATCAGGGTCGGTGTACCCGCCCTTACGTGCCACAATCCCCTTTTGGAAGTTGTGCACATGTTGATGTGGGCTAGGCGGACCCACCTTGAAGTTCGGAGCCACCCGTGGGTATTAGGGGGACGAGAGGAGCTTGTCTGTTACTTTCGTACGTAAGGGCAACTTCAACGCGGATCACCAAACTAAACATCACCAAATGTCTGTGGACAACGATAGGCATGGACGCCATCCAACCGTAGGCACCAAATGCTCGTTCCCGGTTTTTTCTTTCTATACACGAAGTACTTGAGATAATCAAAGATAAATAGGACAATTCTTCCATAGTTGAAAGATAAATATTCCAGTGCAACCATAAAATAAAAATATTTCAATCTAAACATAAATATTTGAAATAAAATGGTTCAAGTTTGAATTCAACCTAGTCAGACACATGTTCTAATTGCCCATATTAAACCTTTGAAGATGCTCAACAATATCATTTTGTAGCTGCTCATGAGTTCCTCGATTGCTAATTTGATGATGCAATTAGAGAAAATCTTCAAATATCGCCGGATTGTCTCTCGAAGTTGTATAGGATCATCCACGTTTTGAAAATCCAGACCATGGCGAATTCCATCACCCTCATGCTTCACAATCATGTTGTGCATTATCACACAAGCTATCATCACCTCCCACAATGTCTGTGTATCCCATAGTTTAGGAAGTTCGTGAATAACTGCAAAACGGGCTTGGAGCACTCCAATTGTCACCTCCACATCATTTCTAGCAGCTTCTTATGTTTGAGCAAAATGACATTTTTTGTTACTCCTTGGTTCAGAGATGGTCTTGACAAAAGTTGCCCACAGAGGATAGATACCATCACAAATATAGTAAACCATGTTTTAGTCTTGACCACTGATGGTATAGTTGCACTTGTACCCAGGAGCTTCATCCGCACACAAGTTTGCAAACAATGGATACCGTTGCAACATGTTGATGTCATTATGAGACCTAGGCATGCTAAAGGAAGTGTCAAATCCATATGTCATGTGATGCAACTGCTTCAAGAATGATTGTGAGATTTTTGCAATGCCCTTGGTATTGCCCTTGAGTATATGGGCAATTCTTTCATTTCCAATGCATGCAAGTCCAGGGATCCAAGCATACTTAAAAACCCTCTTTATTCTTCGATTGCCATGAGCCTTGTTCTGTCTACGGGAGTTGGGTCTCTCAAGTACCCCCGTCCAAGCATCTTCACCACTACAGTGGCAAATTTGACCATTGTTTCGAGGCTTGTGCTTTCAGGCATCCAGAGGTACTTGTCCCATGAATATGCGGTCGTGCCATAGGCAAGCATCTGTTGGGGAACGTAGTAATTTCAAAAAAAATTCTACGCACACGCAGGATCATGGTGATGCATAGCAACGAGAGGGGAGAGTGTTGTCCACGTACCCTCGTAGACCGAAAGCGGAAGCGTTAGCATAACGCGGTTGATGTAGTCGTACGTCTTCACGATCCGACCGATCCAAGTACCGAATGTACGACACCTCTGAGTTCAGCACACGTTCAGCTCGATGACGTCCCGCGAACTCCGATCCAGCAGAGCTTCACGGGAGAGTTTCGTCAACATGACGGCGTGATGACGGTGATGATGTTGCTACCGACGCAGGGCTTCGCCTAAGCACCACTACGATATGACCGAGGTGGAATATGGTGGAGGAGGGCACCGCACATGGCTAAGAGATCAAGATATCAATTGTTGTGTTCTAGGGTGCCCCCTGCCCCCGTATATGAAGGAGCAAGGGGGAGGCCGGCCGGCCCCTGTAGGGCGCGCTAGGAGGAGGAGTCCTCCTCCTAGTAGGAGTAGGACTCCCTTTCCTACTCCTACTAGGAGGAGGAAAGGAAGGAGGAGAGGGAGAAGGAAGGAGAGGGAGGAAAAGGAGGAAAGGGGGGCCGACCCCCTAGTCCAATTCGGTTTGGGACAGGGGGGCCGCGCGCCCTGCCTCCTCTCTTCCACCACTTGGCCCATGAGGCCCATTACTTTTCCTCGTATTCCCGTAACTCCCCGGAACCGAAAAATACCCGAACCACTCGGAACCTTTCCGATGTCCGAATATAGTCGTCCAATGTATCGATCTTTACGTCTCGACCATTTCGAGACTCCTCGTCATGTCCCCTATCTCATCCGAGACTCCAAACTACCTTCGGTACATCAAATCACATAAACTCATAATATCGATCGTCACAGAACTTTAAGCGTGCGGACCCTACGGGTTCGAGAACTATGTAGACATGACCGAGACACCTCTCCGGTCAATAATCAATAGCGGAACCTGGATGCTCATATTGGCTCCCACATATACTACGAAGATCTTTATCGGTCAAACCGCATAACAACATACATTGTTCCCTTTGTCATCGGTATGTTACTTGCCCGAGGTTCGATCGTCGGTATCTCAATACCTAGTTCAATCTCGTTACCGGCAAGTCTCTTTACTCGTTCCGTAATACATCATCCCACAACTAACTCATTAGTTACAATGCTTGCAAGGCTTATAGTGATGTGTATTACCGAGTGGGCCCAGAGAAACTTCTCCAACAATCGGAGTGACAAATCCTAATCTTGAAGTATGCCAACTCAACAAGTACCTTCAGAGACACCTGTAGAGCACCTTTATAATCACCCAGTTACGTTGTGACGTTTGGTAGCACACAAAGTGTTCCTCCGGTAATCGGGAGTTGCATAATCTCATAGTCATAGGAACATGTATAAGTCATGAAGAAAGCAATAGCAATATACTAAAACGATCAAGTGCTAAGCTAACGGAATGGGTCAAGTCAATCACATCATTCTCCTAATGATGTGATCCCGTTTATCAAATGACAACTCATGTCTATGGCTAGGAAACTTAACCATCTTTGATCAACGAGCTAGTCAAGTAGAGGCATACTAGTGACACTCTGTTTTGTCTATGTATTCACACATGTATTATGTTTCCGGTTAATACAATTCTAGCATGAATAATAAACATTTATCATGAAATAAGGAAATAAATAATAACTTTATTATTGCCTCTAGGGCATATTTCCTTCAGTCTCCCACTTGCACTAGAGTCAATAATCTAGTTCACATCGCCATGTGATTTAACACCAATAGTTCACATCACCATGTGATTAACACCCATAGTTCACGTCGTCATGTGACCAACACCCAAAGGGTTTACTAGAGTCAATAATCTAGTTCACATTGCTATGTGATTAACACCCAAAGAGTACTAAGGTGTGATCATGTTTTGCTTGTGAGAGAAGTTTAGTCAACGGGTGTGCCACATTCAGATCCGTATGTATTTTGCAAATTTCTATGTCAACAATGCTCTGCACGGAGCTACTCTAGCTAATTTATCCCACTTTCAATATGTATCCAGATTGAGACTTAGAGTCATCTGGATCATTGTCAAAACTTGCATCGACGTAACCCTTTACGACGAACCTTTTTTCACCTCCATAATCAAGAAACATATCCTTATTCCACTAAGCATAATTTTGACCGCTGTTCAGTGATCTACTCCTAGATCACTATTGTACTCCCTTGTCAAACTCAGTGTAGGGTATACAATAGATCTGGTACAGAGCATGGCATACTTTATAGAACCTATGGCTGAGGCATAGGGAATGACTTTCATTCTCTTTCTATCTTCTGCCGTGGTCGGGCTTTGAGTCTTACTCAATTTTACACCTTGTAACATTGGCAAGAATTCTTTCTTTGACTGTTCCATTTTGAACTACTTCAAAATCTTGTCAAGGTATGTACTCATTGAAAAAATTTATCAAGCGTCTTGATCTATCTCTATAGATCTTGATGCTCAATATGTAAGCAGCTTCATCGAGGTCTTTCTTTGAAAAACTCCTTTCAAATACTCCTTTATGCTTTCCAGAAAATTCTACAATATTTCCGATCAACAATATGTCATACACATATATTTATCAGAAATGTTGTAGTGCTCCCACTCACTTTCTTGTAAATACAGGCTTTACCGCAAGTCTGTATAAAACTATATGCTTTGATCAATTCATCAAAGCGTATATTCCAACTCCGAGATGCTTGCACCAGTCCATAGATGGATCGCTGGAGCTTGCACATTTTGTTAGCACCTTTAGGATCGACAAAACCTTCTAGTTGCATCATATACAACTCTTCTTTAAGAAATCCATTAAGGAATGTAGTTTTGACATCCATTTGCCAGATTTCATAAAATGTGGCAATTTACTAACATGATTCGGACAGACTTAAGCATCGCTACGAGTGAGAAAATCTCATCATAGTCAACACCTTGAACTTGTCGAAAACCTTTTTGCGACAATTCGAGCTTTGAAGATAGTAACACTACTATCAGCGTCCGTCTTCTTCTTGAAGATCCATTTATTTTCTATGGCTTGCCGATCATCGGGCAAGTCAACCAAAGTCCACACTTTGTTCTCATACATGGATCCCATCTCAGATTTCATGGCCTCAAGCCATTTCGCGGAATCTGGGCTCATCATCACTTCCTCATAGTTCATAGGTTCATCATGGTCAAGTAACATGACCTCCAGAACAGGATTACCGTACCACTCTGGTGCGGATCTTACTCTGGTTGACCTACGAGGTTCGGTAGTGAATTGATCTGAAGTTACATGATCATCATCATTAGCTTCCTCACTAATTGGTGTAGGAGTTACAGGAACAGATTTGTGTGATGAACTACTTTCCAATAAGGGAGCAGGTACAGTTACCTCATCAAGTTCTACTTTCCTCCCACTCACTTCTTTCGAGAGAAACTCCTTCTCTAGAAAGGATCCACTCTTAGCAACGAATGTCTTGCCTTCAGATCTGTGATAGAAGGTGTACCCAACAGTCTCCTTTGGGTATCCTATGAAGACACATTTCTCCGATTTGGGTTTGAGCTTATCAGGATGAAACTTTTTCACATAAGCATCGCATCCCCAAACTTTAAAAAACGACAACTTTGGTTTCTTGCCAAACCACAGTTCATATGGTGTCGTCTCAACGGATTTAGATGGTGCCCTATTTAACGTGAATGCAGCTGTCTCTAATGCATAACCCCAAAACGATAGTGGTAAATCGGTAAGAGACATCATAGATTGCACCATATCTAATAAAGTACAGTTACGATGTTCGGACACACCATTACGCTGTGGTGTTCCAGGTGGCATGAGTTTGTGAAACTATTCCACATTGTTTCAATTGAAGGACAAACTCGTAACTCAAATATTTGCCTTTACGATCAGATCGTAGAAACTTTATTTTCTTGTTACGATGATTCTCTACTTCACTCTGAAAATCTTTGAACTTTTCAAGTGTTTCAGACTTGTGTTTCATCTAGTAGATATACACATATCTGCTCAAATCATCCGTGAAGGTCAGAAAACAATGATACCCGTCGTGAGCCTCAACACTCATTGGACCGCATACATTGGTATGTATTATTTCCAATAAGTTAGTGGCTCGCTCCATTGTTCCGGAGAACAGAGTCTTAGTCATCTTGCCCATGAGGCATGGTTCGCAAGCATCAAATGATTCATAATCAAGTGATTCCAAAAGTCCATCGGCATGGAGTTTCTTCATGCGCTTTACACCAATATGACCTAAATGGCAGTGCCACAAATAAGTTGCACTATCATTATTAACTTTGCATCTTTTGGCTTCAATATTTATGAATATGTGTATCACTACGATCGAGATTCAACAAACCATTTACATTGAGTGTATGACCATAAAAGGTTTTTATTCATGTAAATAGAACAACAATTATTCTTTTACTTAAATGAATAACCGTATTGCAATAAACATGATCCAATCGTATTCATGCTTAACGTAAACACCAAATAACATTTATTTTAGGTCCAACACTAATCCCGAAGGTAAAAGGAGTGTGCGATGGTGATCTTATCGACCTTGGAATCATTTCCAACACACATCGTCACCTCGCCCTTAACTAGTCTCTGTTTATTTTGCAACTCCCATTTCGAGTTACTACTCTTAGCAACTGAACTAGTATCAAATACCGAGGGGTTGCTATAAACACTAGTAAAGTACACATCAATAACCTGTATATCAAATATACCCTTGTTCACTTTGCCATCCTTCTTATAAACACTAGCAGATGACATATTTGATGTATAAAGTAAGCAATGCAAGGCACCATATGCATGATATAACCAACATCAGCATGCCAAGTTAGAGCGAAGACCTCAGGGGGTAAATAGGAGTGGTCTTCTCCTTCTGAATCCCCCTCAGAACAGTTATCTTCCTCTCTATTACAATCCGAAATGGGTGGAGGGGGGCTGCCTTTGCGCCTATCATGGAGCGACGTCTGCATGAAATTTTATTGCCACACAAGGCTTGTCTCTTTTGCTCTACATGTTCAGTTCCATTGTGTACAATAACTGACATGCATAGGAATAAAACATAGTGAGATTATGTAAGGAGTGCATGCAGAAATCCAGAGTGATGGTAGCAACCTGTGGATAGACCCAAAACCAATAATAGCAGGCAGATAATGGCTTCAGTTAAAATATACAGATAATGGCTTCTTTACAGTTTGTTTCCCACCCAACATGAAACTCATAGTAGACACTAGAGATTAACCAGATAGTAGATAGATACTATTGATTGCGGCCCCGATATGTACCCCACAACCATTTAAAAACTCAAGTTTGACCATTAGTTTGGAGCTGCCTCAAAGTCTAATCGGTGAACATGACGATAAAGTAGCATGTAATATTAAGCGATGCATAACGTAAGCAGACACGAAAGAGCGCGAGCTCTCTTGCGGACCCGTGTAGTCCTCGAGGTCATCTGCTCGGTTGATGATGGTAATGCAGTTGTCGTGGTTGCCGGCGGCGGGGAAGAAGATCGAAGGCAGCGAAAGACAGTCTGGAGGCCGGATCCCTGCTGTGCTGGACCCTTCCGTCGTTGGAGCAGCTGAGCTGGGGTGGACGACGGCGCAGCAGGAGCGGGACAAACCACACAAGGTTTTCTTTGACAACTATCTGTAAGAGAAGTAATTCTGCAAGGGCTCTCGGTTGAATTGGAGGATTCTAACAACGCAGGGATAGGAAATACACAGTAATAGGATAGGAATGCACGTGCAAAACAGAGAATTTAAAAACACAGGATTTCTGCCAATCTGGTGGTTTGGTTCACAAGAATTGGAAGATCACAGGATGCAAAGAAGCATGGTGAGATTAAGTCAAACCATAAGAAAATGTAGAGTTATAATGCTATTATGCTACTATCTCTTAATCTTGTGCTTCATGAATAGGAATTTGAAAAGGAGGACAAGTGGCTATTAAAATTCCTACGATTTTTCTTTCAAGGAGACACTAAAGGAACAAATCCTACAGTTTTCCTTTCTCCATTCCTTTGAACCAAATGCATGAATAGTAGTACCATAGGAAACTTTCCAATTCCTATGTTTTCCCTTTACTTTTCCTTTCAAGCACTGGCGATTCTAGGAGGCAGGCTTGAGCAAGGAAAAGCCTACACTCAAAAAATGTTTTTGTGCTACTTCTACTACTTTGGACCCAGGCCACTGCCCTACTAGCTCAACTCCCAGGCCCATTGACAAATGCACAGCTCAAACGCGCAGAGATAAATAATGATGGCGTTCAAGAGAGTCCATCACGGATAGCTAAGTTGCCTGGTACCTCACTGCTTGTCATATAGTAGGAGAAACTAATCATATTTCACGTTACTACGTGTGCTTAGTGGACAATATATATAACATGTAGAGTAAAGAAGAGATGCAACAAGTGTACAACCTCTTTGGCGAAGCCATGCCGATTTCAGCATGATTGGGTTGATCGGTGAGGATGCTCCGGCTGACTTGGCTGTCGGAGGAGGGGAATAAGATCTTAGGCGTCTGGAGATGGAGCCCGGGGTACTGCTCCGCTGTGATGGAGGGTTTTGTTGTTGGAGCAGATCCGGTGAGTTATACGACGCCGAGGCTGAAGCAGGTCAAGAGAGACAACGTTAACCTGAGTGGAATTCTAATAGCATCTCCAATAGATGACGTAAAATACATAACCACAAAGTGCTAGATGTAAAATACATCAGCCGCTCATCTCTGAACTTAACTGTCTAAACTGAATTTAACTGTCGAAACTGAACTACTGTCAAAACTGAATTTTACTGTCGAAACTGAATTTTGTTGTCGAAACTGAATTTTACTGTCGAAACTGAATGCACAAGTAGCAGAAAAAGCAGTAGCAGCAGTGCGTGCGAGAGCTGGGGCAGCTGGTCGTGTAGCAGCATTAGGGTGAGGCTACACATCAGTCGACTGACTTTTTCATCTCTGGTCAGTCGATTTTCCAGCCGTTGGATACGAAATCCAGGGCCTGCAGTTCATCTTCAACCTCCACCCCCTGAGCCGCCAGCCACCACCGGCCAAATCGCCGCCCCCCGCCGCCCGCGGCCGGCGGTGCACTGCCCCGCCCGCCCCGAAACCACTCCCCACCGTCGACTCGTCGTCGCCCCGGCCATCCCTCTAGGCCCCCCGGCCGAGCTTTTTCTCTGGCGATCCCCATGCCACCGCCTCACCATCGCCGGCGACCACCGCCCCCACCCTGAACCCTAAGATAGATAGTGGGGTACCTCTCTGGCGAGCCCCCTCCCTGCTGCGGCTGGTTCTTCCTTAACTCCGGCGAGCCCCCCCCCACCCCGTGAAAATCGACTGACCCAAAAGTCGATTCAGTCGATTGAAGTGTAGCTAAATCGGAACAACATCGCAAGCAAGAGCAAGAGCGAGAGCAGCAGCGCAAGTAGGAGCAAGAGCAAGAGCAGGCCAGGCAGGGGACCGAGAGCAAGAGCAGAGCAACAGCGCAAGCGAGAGCTAAAGCAACAATAGCTCCTACTGATGTGGACAGGAAGTGGCCGATGACGCCGCCGTGGATGGAGCCGCGCCATGATGGCTCGGGACCGAGCGCCGGCAGCACCGTGAGATCGAATCAAAAAGAAAATGCGGTGATTAGTGTACAACCTCTTTGGTGGTGCCGATTAGGCCTCAGCTTCATCCGAGGAAACGGTGATGATGCTGCTCTTCCGGTGGTGCAGGTGAAGACGGCGGTGTGGGAATGAAGGTGGCGCGAAAGACGAGGGGAACGTCGGGGCAGCTCCTTGGAGGTGGAGGACGGGGTGGCTGAACCGGCGGGACGACGAGATCGACGATGGATTCTCATCTGGTACGGTGGATGAGGGACGTCGAGGTGTTGCTGTGGACGACGTCATCGGGGAAGAGGCTCCGGCTGGGTGGCGGACGGAGGAGGGTGTGGGGCTTCGCGGGTTTTCGCGGCCTCGATGTACGAATAGGCGGGCGGATGGGATGGGAGTGGGGAACCATGGCTTAGGGACGTGCTTGTCCGAAATGTGGGGTAAGTTACGAAAGTAACCCCACCGATTTGAGCTAGGCGGTTCTTTCGGTTCAGGGGTATCACGGGCATTTCACGTGTCGGGATTTCGCAGGAGGTGGGAGTTTCCGCGCGCGTTGTAATTTTGGGATAGCAAGGCGCGGGTTGAGATGGAGGGAGTTTTCGGAGCACAATGAGACAAAGACATATCTTAAATATTTCAGGGTAACAAGGCGCGGGTTGAAATTTCCGGACAAGCCTAACGTGTACTGTACCAAATCAATTCGCACTTCCGTCGACGAAAAAACAAAAAGAAATCAATTCGCACCACACAAGAGAGTCTAGTCCCGTGTACTGTACCAAATCAATTCGCACTACAAATGTCATTCAAAACTTTGAATTCATGTTATGTTCAATTAAAATATTTTGCTACGTGTATAATGCATGCAACCTGCTACTCAAGTGAACGTTTTAGTGCATTCCAAACGTATATACTACCGCTTCAATATGAACTAAATTTGAACTCGTTTCTCTATTTGAATAAGATCTACAATCATGATTGTTGTGAAGTCAAACCATTTGAATTCATTTCACTATTTTAATAAGATCAACAATCATCATTATTGTCAAGTTAAACCATCGTTTGTGTATTATCTTCACAACACACCACATGATTACTATCGAGTTAGATATGAACTATGTGTACTATATGAACTCGAACTCGATTTGTTGAATCCACTTTATGTTGATTTCAAATGACAGTACATTTCAAGCTCTAGCTAGATCTTCATAATCTAAACCATGTCTCATATGTATAATGTGTTTATCACATAATGTATGGTGCCCCGCCCCCTACGCCTACAAGTATTTAGATGTGAGTTGCAAATGCCACACATTACCACACATTCAAATAAAATGTGAGATTGTTCGATATATAGTATTGTTTAGATTGTTCGATATTTAGTTGTAAGCTGCAAACGCCACACATTATCACAAATTCAAATAAAATGTGAGATTGTTCGATGTATAGTATGGTTTAGATTGTTCGATATTTAACTGTGAGTTGCAAACACCATGCATTATCACATTATGGTATAGCATGTGCAAAAGCACAGCACGCGTATCACCGCTATATTCATGCATGCATATGTTTATAACACTATGATCTCCTATTCAAATATATGAATCCACTTTCATATCAAATTATGATCTTTGTTAGTCTCTTACACCCACACAATCCTCTAACCTTTGTAGCTAGCACTAACTTTCTCTCGTGCATGCACATGCCCTCCTCGCCCTCCCCTCCCTCAGCGTTCTATCCATCATGCACATTCATTTTTTAGGTCGTTCTCCCACAGTCTCCACAACTCCTTTTCGACACACACCAATCGATAAACCTCTCCAGCGATGTCTGCCTACAACATACACACGCACCTTCCATCTCCTCCTTTCTGTGTCCATGACTCGTGTCTCTCATACGGTCCCACACACGTGTAAACTTTCGCCCCTCTTTTCATCGATCTCACAATCGCACACTCCTCCCCCTATCTAGCTAGTAGCTAGGCCTCTCACACTACCTCCTAGCTCCATTCTCTCTATCTATCTGTCTCGCTGGGCCTTATTTGTGTAACGCCCACGATGCGGCTATAACTCCCACGTGTCGAGGCATGACTTAGAGGCATAACCGCATTGTGGTTTTGTCGCAAGAAGGGTCATCTTCACACAATCCCATGTAATGAACAAGAAAGGGATAAAGAGTTGGCTTACAATCGCCACTTCACACAATACATGAATAAAACATACATCAATCAGAGTACACACATAGGTCCGACTACGGAACCAAAAGAAAAGAATACAACCCAACTGCTAGATCCCTGATCGTCCCAACTGGGCACCACTACTGATCAACAGGAAACGAAACAACCCAACGAACAAGAGCTTCATCGAGCTCCCACTTGAGCTCAGTTGCGTCACCTGCACTGGTATCCTCGACACCTGCAACTGTTTTGGAAGTATCTGCGAGTCACGAGGACTCAGCAATCTCACACCCGCGAGATCAAGACTATTTAAGCTTAAAGGAAAGGATGGGGTAATGAGGTGGAGCTGCAGCAAGCACTAGCATATATGGTGGCTAACATACGCAAATGAGAGCGAGAAGAGAAGCAACGGAACGACCGTGAACTAGCAATGATCAAGAAGTGACCCTGAACTCCTACTTACGTCAAACATAACCCAGAAACCGTGTTCACTTCCCGTACTCCGCCGAGAAGAGACCATCACGGCTACACACGCGGTTGATGCGTTTTAAATAAGGTCGAGTGTCAAGTTCTCTACAACTGGATATTAACAAATTCCCATCTGCCTCATAACCGCGGGCACGGCTCTCGAAAGTTTATACCCTGCAGGGGTGTCCCAACTTAGCCCATTATAAGCTCTCATGGTCAACGAAGGATAAACCTTCTCCCGGGAAGACCCGATCAGTCTCGGAATCCCGGTTTACAAGACATTTCAACAATGGTAAAACAAGACCAGCAAAGCCGCCCGATGTGCTGACAAATCCCGATAGGAGCTGCACATATCTCGTTCTCAGGGCAACACCGGATGAGACATCCTACGAGTAAAACCAGACCTCGAGTTTCCACGAGGGGGCCCCGCAGTCTACTCAGTTCGGACCAACACTCGAAGGAGCACTGGCCTGGGGGGGTTAAAATAAGATGACCCTTGAGTCTGCAGAACCCAAGGGAAAAGGGGATAGGTGGTAGCAAATGGTAAAACCAAGGTTGGGCCTTGCTGGAGGAGTTTTATTCAAAGCGAACTGTCAAGGGGGTCCCATAAATCACCCAACCGCGTAAGGAACGCAAAATCAAGGAACATAACACCGGTATGACGGAAACTAGGGCGGCAAGAGTGGAACAAAACACCAGGCATAAGGCCGAGCCTTCCACCCTTTACCAAGTATATAGATGCATTAATTAAATAAGAGATATTGTGATATCCCAACATATCCATGTTCCAACATGGAACAAACTTCGACTTCACCTGCAACTAGCAACGCTATAAGAGGGGCTGAGCAAAAGCGATAACATAGCCAAACAACGGTTTGCTAGGAAAGGTGGGTTAGAGGCTTCACATGGCAATATGGGAGGTATGATATAGCAAGTGGTAGGTAGCGCAAGCATAGCGATAGAGCGAACAACTAGCAAAGCAAAGATAGAAGTGATTTCGAGGGTATGGTCATCTTGCCTGAGATCCCGCAAGGAAGAAGAACGAGTCCATGAAGAAGACAAACGGACGTAGTCAAACGAATCCTCACAACTCCGGAACGAATCCGAAGCTAACGAGAGAAGCAACCCGGAAAGAAACAAACAACATCGTAACAACCACCACATACACATGGCATGATGCATAAACAAGTATGATGCATGTCCGATTTAATGAGCATGGCATGGCAAAATGCAACAAACAACACTACAAATTAAGTGGAGCTCAATATGCAACGAGTTGCATATTGACGAACACCACATCAATTATTTAGTTCTCTCTCATTTATGTACCCAACAATATTAAATGTTATTAAACATGGCAAGAGGTAAAGTATAATAAAACTACCTATCTAGGCAAGTTTAAATGAGGCCGAAACAACAAACAACAATTCCGGAAAATCCTCATGTCCATATTTTAGATTTGGCACTGTTCTGCCATAAACACAATTTTAATGTTGTTAAACAGTAAAATAAAGTGCACCATGTTAAACTAGGCATTTTTCTACCCCATTTACATATAAAGTTTATTAAATTCCGAGCTACGGTTATTTAGTTATGAAATAAATCATTTTAACGTGGCATTTATGCAAATTTAAACAAACAGCATTTTAAACATTTTAAACATGGATGAGAGTGACATATTATGAAACTAGATAAAATTCTAAGCACTTTTCATATATAAAACATTTTAATCCGATGCACGGTTGTGGAGTTATTAAATGCATGAAGACTAGGGACTTTTCTGCAAAACGGAAATCCTGGGATAATTGCTAAAATCACAGATCTGGAAAAAAACCCTACACGGGCCGAAACTTGCTGGGCCAACAGTGCACAGGAGAGGGGGCTGCTCACATTGGGCCAAAACTGGCCGGCTTGGGCTGGCGGATCCAGGCAGGGGCCCGAGGAAGGAGATGGCCGAGGCGCTCGGAGCAGAGGAGGCGATTGCCTCGGGCGCGGTTGGAGGACGAAGCTGCAGGAGACGCGCACGGGGAGGCGGCTGCTGCTCGGAGGCTCAGCGAGGGGTGGATTGGGTGCTCGGGGTCCTGTTGGTGGGTGAAGGAACGAGGAGAAGGGGATCCCGAGGTGGATCGAGACCGGGTGGCGGCGAAATGGATGGGACAGATCTTCTAGGTTTTAGGGTTAGACTGGTTATATAGGTAGGGGATTAGAGTAGGGGCTATCCCGTCCCTCCGATTTAAATCGGACGCCAAGAAAATAAGCTAGGAGAGTACAACAAAGAAAACGGTGATGTTTTATAGATGTTTGGGGATGATCCGGACCCATCGGTAATAACAACCCGGGACAAAGGCCCCGGAGAAGACAAGAGAGAAAACGAGGAGTAACGTTGCAAGTGTGGTTGGTCTCGAAACGGACAACGATAGCAAGGGGGGGGGACGCGGAAACTATGAGCAGATGCAGGTTTTAAAAACAATGACGGCAACAAGGTGCCGATGCAATGCGGATGATGCCATGATGAAATGCAACAAACAAATAAATACACACGACGACAACGAAGAACATTGAAGGCTTCTGGAGCATCGGTCTCGAGGCGTTACAACACTCCACCACTACGAGAGGATCTCGTCCCGAGATCTAGGATGGCACCGGAGAGAAGCGGAAGAGGAAGAGGAAAAACAAAGTTGCTTCTTTGACAAACGAGTGAAACCAAAGAACCTTGAGAGGTCGCAAAGCTTGAAGAAATGACACGACGGAGGTGAACAAAATTTAAAACACTCCGTTCAGCAAGAGGAACAAGGACCATTACAAGAACCTTGTAGGTTGAAAAACATGGAAATAAGAGCTTAACGGATCAAAATTAATATGAAAGCACACCGGTAGAAAAGAGAAACATGGAACAAGAATGACATAATTTGGACAGCACTCCGATAGAAAATGGAAAGAATTGAATATGATCTTGACAAGATGAGAGGATACTCGATGAAATTAACAACACATTGCCTCCGGAACTAATGAAAGAATGGCACAAGGGGTAAGAAATATTTCAGACAGCACTCCGGTTGAGGAAGGAGACAAAACTTGATAAGATGAGAGAACTCGAATGAAAACACGACACTCCGGCTAAACGGATAAGAAAGGAAAAATTACATGATCTTGACAAAACAAGATGATTGGTCGAAGACAGCAACATCACGATGCCTCCGGAAGAAATAAATAATAGAAGATAGATCCTTGGAATAAAGGAATGGAGAAGAAAATGACAACTTCTGCCACAAATGAGCTTGGAAAGCACCCTTCCAAGAAGGTTATAACAGAGTTGTTGGAAAATCAACAACGAAAAGAACAAGCTTGTTGAGGGCTTATGGAACACATCTCAAAATTATGAGGTGCCAACCCGCCACTAACGGAAAACAGTTGATTGGATTGAGATCAACAAGGAGATGAAAAAACTTCTTTCACCAAGAGGATAGGAGAAAACTTGGATCATTGATAAGCACCATAATCGCAACATTCCTTAGGGAAGGCTTTAGGTGAAACATGACACAAGATAAATCCAACGAAGAGATTATTATGAGTTGAAACAACTCATGGATGAAGAAAATATGATGGGTTTAAATATCTCATTCTTGACAACTTGTGAATCATGAAACATGAAGAAAATAGTCAAGAGTGACATAACACCACCTCAAAAGATCAGGTAGGAAGAATTGCACTACGGAATGCAAGAATGCTTGAGCTCCAACAAGAATCTTGAAGAACACTTCGAGAATGAATTAAAACCTTGATGAACCACCATGTATAGCCTCCATGAAGAACTACGATAATAAAAGAATGATCAAACAAAAGGGAAAGTTGAAAAGAACTCCGGGAGAAGCCTTGCAATGATTAGATGAAGCTTTGAAATGATATAATTGAAATAACTTGGAGCTCCGGAAAGAAAAAGATGAACAAGTTGGAGCCAAAAATTTGATAACATGAATGAACTCCGGAAGAAGGAATTAATCACTTGGAGGAAAACAAGAATAAGAATTACATTACGCGTATCCTTCACCAATTTAGATTGATGACAAGCAACGGATTTGGCATACTACTTATTCTCGTAGAAAGGATTAAGATAGATATAGCGCAAACTTGAATAAGGTCTTGATGGAACCACCGGTGGGATTTGGAAACAACGAATGAATTAATATGATAACCAAGAAAGAGAACTCTTGAACGAACCACCGCGAGAATGGAAAACAATTGAAGAAAAGAGGACGAAACACCGTAAGAATTAAAGAACGCGCGAATATACTCGAGGGAAATTAGATACATGAGAACGAATAGATCACGATCTGACTAGAGGATATTTTAACGATGCACCGGGAGAATATGGAGATGAACGAAGAGACCTCAATTTAGAATAATTGGAGAACGAAGCTGAAAACTTAGAACGAAGAAATCTTCTGAAATGATGGCCTTTGGATGATCAAGAAATGAAAACAACTCTGAAATGCTCCGGATGGGTAAGAAAAGAATTGCGCGATTGGAAACAATTATGAGAGGATGGCATAAGCTAGAACTATGAATCTTCAAGAGAACGGACCAAGATTTAGGAGAAATTCTTCTTCGGTCTTCAAATGTTGAGAATGATGACAAGAAACACCGCCATGAATTGTTGAGATACTCCGGGATGAAAATTAGAAAGGTTGAACCAACGATGAAAGAATTTGAAAGATCTTGGAGAAAGACATATGACTGATGAAAATTCTTACGTCAAACTTTGAAAAGAATTTAAGAATAACTCCGGAAAGAATTAGAAGAGTCAGGTAGGATCCTGGAAAAAGACCTGTGGGTTAGGGCCCACTCAAGAGAAACACCGTTGAACAATTTAAAAGAGAGATTGCGCCGGTTGAATTAAATGGCTTGAATGAGATAACAACCTCGAAATAGCTTGAACAGATTGATAATGGAGACACAAATCTTCTGTGATATCTTCGGCACTCCAGAACAAAAGAATGGCGAGAAGTGGATGATTAAGAGGTACACCGGCATGAGAAGCATTTGAAACGAGGAAAGGGTATGATCAACACTGAAAGCTTGAATTGAATCCACCAGAGAAGAAAATGAGAACAAAGACGGATGAACTTGAAGCTCCGTTAGTATCTTCATGGGAAATCACCGGTTAAGAATATGGAGGATAAGAATGAAGAGACTTCACATCCATTAGATGGATACTTGATTAAGAAATCTGAGTCCTTAAAGAAAAAGGTGGGAGGGCGGGAAAAACAAAGGCAACTTGGGTCGGATGAAATGAACACCGTTGAGAAAAAGCTTAGAATTGATCTTGCGGATGTTGAAAATGATCGGATCCACTAAAAGAGAAACACGCCGGTTGGAAAAGAATTAACATGACGACCTCGATGATCAAGAAGGATTTGTATTCACATAGCAATATGAGAACACCGTTTAGGGAAGGTATGGATTCAACATTTGACTTCGAAGCAACTCGAATACCACAAATAAAACAAAACAAAGGATTTGGCTTGCAGAATAAGCCGAAACAAACATATGATAGAGATTTCGTCCGAAGTTTTCGTGGTGGGGCCCACACGGGCTCGATCGTACAACACCATCATGTACAAGGCAGTGCACATGAAATACGAAGCGTCCCCGAGTCGGCATAGCCAAGGACTCTTTAAGACACTACGAGACCACTGTAAAACCAACCGTGGAAAGGCGGACCACTAGACGTCGAACCCCAATCTCATATCATGCATCTGTCGGAAAGATATCCTAGGAGCTACTTGAATTCCCACTTATAAACTCCCGAAACTTTATGGTTATGCAATCAGGTGTTGGGGATACAGGGGACACAAAATATATCACCCAAACTAACAATCCATAGATCCAGCTGTATCCATCCGTCAACACATAACCAAGAAACCTTCGGAAATCGTGTACCTCAACCTTCGAAAAGCATCCGTTATACGAGTTATGGCAATACTCCCGAACTCCCGCCCCAGTACTGGGTGGCGTCGAGGTGATCTCACCAACAACTGCATAAAAGAGATTTCGATGTCGGCGAAACTCAGGTATTCCAGAACTGCAACGATAAAATTGTGACGACAACACCTCGGAGCTCAACTCCCCGGGACACTGCCACAACCCCTAAATGTCAGCAGGCACCAAGAACAATGTTCTCATCACAAAACCATCGGAACGGTTCCAAGATACCCGCGTGATCCTAATTTTTTTTTTGTGAAATTTGAGGAGAGAAAAGTCAAAACTTCTACGTCAGGAGTCCTCACCAGAGCGACGAAGGGACTGAGGAGTAAAAAGAATCCTACTCTCCGATATATGTAATCCTAAGACTCAAAACATTCTTTTTTCTAGACTCAACAACGCCAGCGATTCGATCAAGCAGGGGGCTCCTAAGTCGGGGATGGCTCTGATTACCAACTTGTAACGCCCACGATGCGGCTATATCTCCCACGTGTCGAGGCACGACTTAGAGGCATAACCGCATTGTGGTTTTGTCGCAAGAAGGGTCATCTTCACACAATCCCATGTAATGAACAAGAAAGGGATAAAGAGTTGGCTTACAATCGCCACTTCACACAATACATGAATAAAACATACATCAATCAGAGTACACACATAGGTCCGACTACGGAACCAAAAGAAAAGAATACAACCCAACTGCTAGATCCCTGATCGTCCCAACTGGGCACCACTACTGATCAACAGGAAACGAAACAACCCAACGAACAAGAGCTTCATCGAGCTCCCACTTGAGCTCAGTTGCGTCACCTGCACTGGTATCCTCGACACCTGCAACTGTTTTGGAAGTATCTGTGAGTCACGAGGACTCAGCAATCTCACACCCGCGAGATCAAGACTATTTAAGCTTAAAGGAAAGGATGGAGTAATGAGGTGGAGCTGCAGCAAGCACTAGCATATATGGTGGCTAACATACGCAAATGAGAGCGAGAAGAGAAGCAACGGAACGGTCGTGAACTAGCAATGATCAAGAAGTGATCCTGAACTCCTACTTACGTCAAACATAACCCAGAAACCGTGTTCACTTCCCGGACTCTGCCGAGAAGAGACCATCACGGCTACACACGCGGTTGATGCGTTTTAAATAAGGTCGAGTGTCAAGTTCTCTACAACCGGATATTAACAAATTCCCATCTGCCTCATAACCGCGGGCACGGCTCTCGAAAGTTTATACCCTGCAGGGGTGTCCCAACTTAGCCCATTATAAGCTCTCACGGTCAACGAAGGATAAACCTTCTCCCGGGAAGACCCGATCAGTCTCGGAATCCCGGTTTACAAGACATTTCGACAATGGTAAAACAAGACCAGCAAAGCCGCCCGATTTGCTGACAAATCCCGATAGGAGCTGCACATATCTCGTTCTCAGGGCAACACCGGATGAGACATCCTACGAGTAAAACCAGACCTCGAGTTTCCACGAGGGGCCCCGCAGTCTACTCAGTTCATACCAACACTCGAAGGAGCACTGGCCCGGGGGGGGGGGGGTTAAAATAAGATGACCCTTAAGTCTGCAGAACCCAAGGGAAAAGGGGATAGGTGGTAGCAAATGGTAAAACCAAGGTTGGGCCTTGCTGGAGGAGTTTTATTCAAAGCGAACTGTCAAGGGGGTCCCATAAATCACCCAACCGCGTAAGGAACGCAAAATCAAGGAACATAACACCGGTATGACGGAAACTAGGGCGGCAAGAGTGGAACAAAACACCAGGCATAAGGCCGAACCTTCCACCCTTTACCAAGTATATAGATGCATTAATTAAATAAGAGATATTGTGATATCCCAACATATCCATGTTCCAACATGGAACAAACTTCGACTTCACTTGCAACTAGCAACGCTATAAGAGGGGCTGAGCAAAAGCGATAACATAGCCAAACAACGGTTTGCTAGGAAAGGTGGGTTAGAGGCTTCACATGGCAATATGGGAGGTATGATATAGCAAGTGGTAGGTAGCGCAAGCATAGCGATAGAGCGAACAACTAGCAAAGCAAAGATAGAAGTGATTTCGAGGGTATGGTCATCTTGCCTGAGATCCCGCAAGGAAGAAGAACGAGTCCATGAAGAAGACAAACGGACGTAGTCGAACGAATCCTCACAACTCCGGAACGAAACCGAAGCTAACGAGAGAAGCAACCCGGAAAGAAACAAACAACATCGTAAACAACCACCACATACACATGCCATGATGCACAAACAAGTATGATGCATGTCCGATTTAATGAGCATGGCATGGCAAAATGCAACAAACAACACTACAAATTAAGTGGAGCTCAATATGCAACGAGTTGCATATTGACGAACACCACATCAATTATTTAGTTCTCTCTCATTTATGTACCCAACAATATTAAATGTTATTAAACATGGCAAGAGGTAAAGTATAATAAAACTACCTATCTAGGCAAGTTTAAATGAGGCCGGAACAACAAACAACAATTCCGGAAAATCCTCATGTCCATATTTTAGATTTGGCACTGTTCTGCCATAAACACAATTTTAATGTTGTTAAACAGTAAAATAAAGTGCACCATGTTAAACTAGGCATTTTTCTACCCCATTTACATATAAAGTTTATTAAATTCCGAGCTACGGTTATTTAGTTATGAAATAAATCATTTTAACATGGCATTTGTGCAAATTTAAACAAACAGCATTTTAAACATTTTAAACATGGATGAGAGTGACATATTATGAAACTAGGTAAAATTCTAAGCACTTTTCATATATAAAACATTTTAATCCGATGCACGGTTGTGGAGTTATTAAATGCATGAAGACTAGGGACTTTTCTGCAAAACGGAAATCCTGGGATAATTGCTAAAATCACAGATCTGGAAAAAAACCCTACACGGGCCGAAACTTGCTGGGCCAACAGTGCACAGGAGAGGGGGCTGCTCACATTGGGCCAAAACTGGCCGGCTTGGGCTGGCGGATCCGGGCAGGGGCCCGAGGAAGGAGATGGCCGAGGCGCTCGGAGCAGAGGAGGCGATTGCCTCGGGCGCGGTTGGAGGACGAAGTTGCAGGAGACGCGCACGGGGAGGCGGCTGCTGCTCGGAGGCTTGGCGAGGGGTGGATTGGGTGCTCGGGGTCCTATTGGTGGGTGGAGGAACGAGGAGAAGGGGATCCCGAGGTGGATCGAGACCGGGTGGCGGCGGCGAAATGGATGGGACAAATCTTCTAGGTTTTAGGGTTAGACTGGTTATATAGGTAGGGGATTAGAGTAGGGGCTATCCCGTCCCTCCGATTTAAATCGGACGCCAAGAAAATAAGCTAGGAGAGTCCAACAAAGAAAACGGTGATGTTTTATAGATGTTTGGGGATGATCCGGACCCATCGGTAACAACAACCCGGGACAAAAGGCCCCGGAGAAGACAAGAGAGAAAACGAGGAGCAACGTTGCAAGTGTGGTTGGTCTCGAAACGGACAACGATAGCAAGGGGGGGACGCGGCAACTATGAGCAGATGCAGGTTTTAAAAACAATGACGGCAACGAGGTGCCGATGCAATGCGGATGATGCCATGATGAAATGCAACAAAAAAATAAATACACACGACGACAACGAAGAACATTGAAGGATTCTGGTGCATCGGTCTCGGGGTGTTACAATTTGGCTCTAACAAATGGATGTACACCGGCTGAAATCCCGCTATACATATAGCTAGCTAGCTAGGTCGTTATAACTCGTTTTTCCCCACGCGTCGATCGATCTACCTCATTAGTTATGTCTCTCCCTTCCTCCGACAAACAACAATTGATATACCAATCTAGTTAGGTTTGCTTACTAAACACATGGTTCCCCTGCATCATCCATGCATGCGTCCCGACACATCTATCACGCACACACAGAAACACATGTCCACTCTTATTGATAATATTGCAGTTCTACCCTCAGTTTGTCTAGTAGGCCTCTCCCACCATCTTTGAGAAGCAACTCCATCACCCATCCAGCACTCTACCTCTCCCCCTCCCTCTCTCTCTGTCCCAACCTATTTCCCGTCCTTCACTTCTGTATGGATGTCGACCGATCTCCCTCAAGACATAGCTGGGTCTCTCCTTCTCAACACATATACGAGCGTTCTACCTCTCTAGTTAGGTCTCCGCCTCCCCCCACACACACTGATACATCAAGCGCTCTAGTCATGTCTCCCTGCCACACACAAACTTGCCCTGTGCCCTCTGATGTTCCGATAGGTCAGTCGCCCTATATCTTTGACTTGCATAGACACAATTTCGATGGCTCTCTTCATCGATCTCGCACACACCCACTTGATCCTCTCTTCGACTCTATCGATACCTATGACCCCTCCCTCTCTTCTCGTGGATCACCCCCTCTATATATGATATAGATAGGCCTCTATTTCACACACATTGCATGTGTCAAATTTTTGTTTGAGATATCATCGACACATATTCCCACAAATACATTCACGAAATCACCCCCTCCAGAACAAAAAACACTCACGAACGCACACGCCATCTGTCTAGGTTTGTATCTCTCTCACACACACACGTAGGTGGGGGCGTGCACAAAGAGAAGAGGTTCACGCATGGCGCACGTACTCCCGTCTCTTTCCCAACCACACCCGTGCGGGTACATGGTGGAGCTCATTTCTGTACGAAAAGGCAGCCGACGTGGTAATTTGACACGTGTACTGGTTGTCCATCAACAAACAAATTGCGACTTGATGTGTTATGTTAAAAAAGAGAGGCAAACCATGTGGGGCCTACCTTAGAGGCAAGGCTCTCTATACACTGGAGATGCTTTGTACGTATTACTTTTGATGTGTCCCATCAACTCACAGAACGAGGGGAAGCTTTCTTAGTACGCCGTCTTCCCTCCCCCACGGGCGAAGTGGCTCGCAGGATGAGGTGAAGCTTGCTTACTACGCCTTACGCCCGCTCCCTCTCCCACGTGCGTGGTGGCTCGCAGGACGAGGAGAAAATTTTACTACTCCCTCCGTTTACTCCTCGTCCCTACCTTGGTTAGAGACATTATCATATTGTTTGAAATATATGTCCTTTAGTAGATTTCAATATGAACTACTAGTACATACTCCAAACACTGATGTATATAGACGTATTTTAGAGTGTAGATTCACTCATTTTGCTCCGTATGTAGTCCATATTGAAATGGACGTGATAGTACGCACTCTCCCTCACCCCTCGCCCCTCGCTCGACCCTCGCCCACGCGGTGGACGTGCAGCAATTCATTCGGTCTCAGATAGCCAGAACGATATATACTGCAGTACCATTATTGCTCGACTTCTCGAAGAGGCGAAGAGCCAAGTGCAAGGTTAATATTTTGGAGATGCCGAGCGCAAGGTTTATAGGAGAACGAGTACTAGTAGTACGTACCAGTGGTACGTACTGTACGAGGAAGAAGGCAACAAGATGTATGTTTTGCGTGACAGTCTCTTCTTACAGGACGTGCTAGACCTAGTGGACCTCATTGTTGTAATGGGACTACTCCCTATCATAGATGGCACGATTCAGAGTGGTGGGCAGCGGGCATAATTCGGATCTGCTTAGTCTTAAACCCCATGAAGAAGTCCCATCAAAAGGAATAACCATCCTCTACATGTTCTCCTATGTAAAATGAGTAAATGAGACAAAAAGAGAAAGAGACAAAGTAAAAAAATCACCAGCCTTGGATCCAGACCTATTGTATCAGTGAATGATATTTCTACATCGTGATTGACATGGCTATATTATTAACCATGCTACGGAGGTAGAAGCATATTTTTATTTATTCGTGGAGGTAGCAGTGGATGGATATTCAACGAGGAGTGAAATGATGGCTACTTCCTCGGTCAAACATAGAGAAAGGTGGGCCTCGTGATTTCATGGCTTATTAGTCATTATTACTGCCTATACTCTTTGCCCATATATAATAACCGCATGGTAGTATAGTAGTGGGCTATACTTTTAATAATCATGCTCGAAGAGAAGAGGTGCACGCACCCACGCACGTAGTGTACTAGTAGCACTCTTTGCGTCTTTTGCGTCTTCCCCAACCGCACACGTGACACTGTGGAGCTCATTTCTGTAAGACGATGCAGCCCACGTGATAATTTGATGCGTGTAGTAGTAGTTACTCACTTATAAATAATGGAGGGTCAGGAACCACGCATGAACGGTGCCGCGTCATTTATAAATAAAGTTTTTTTCTTCAGTGGCACGTACGCAATATAAATAGGTTCATATGGAGAGAAAAGGAAACCACTCCACTATATACATAGCCAGGACGAGCCTACACAGTTGCTTGTTGGGGTTGCTCTCTTCACACTCTCTCGCACAAAACGACTGTTGCCACATCTCTAACATCCAGGCGGATCACGTCCGCCGGGGGAAGGGGTGGATGCTTAGTGAAGATGCGGTCGTCGTCGCCGATGGCGAAAACCCGCTGTCGGCACGTCCCGATCAGGGGTCCCCGCCGTTCTCTCTCACAAAGCCGGTGAGGTTGCCTTCGTCCCTTGCTCACTGCCGCGACGTGGGCAGTTGCCGCCAACCGCCGCCCTCCTCTAGATTGAGCTACGTCCCGACATCCCTCATGTACAACTTCCTTACAGCCGGCTTGCACCACTGCCCCAGCTGCCCACATCACTCCATGTGGATATTTCTCTACTTCTTTGCCCCACACATACCTCTACTGGCTTCTATATATTGTATTTGTGATGAGTTTATGTCTCGTCAACTAGTCCCAGTAATCTTATTCTAATCATGCTTCTTCAATTTCTTTGCCACAGGGTTGCTCATCTCGATTTTGGTGAAACTGCACAAAATGATCCGATGGTCAAAGGGTTGCAAACTTCATTTCTTGGGAAGCTTCAACGTTGCCAGCAAATTAAAGCCTGGTTAGGGCTTACGGTTCAAGGGCTAGGGACTGCATGGATCGTTTTTTTATTTAGCTGTCTCTGTTCCAAAATAAGTTTCAACTTTAGTAGTAGTACAACTTTGTACTAAAGTTTGCATAAAATTGAGACACTTATTTTGGAATGGAGGGAGTACATATTGGCTATGATCTATCAATCATTGAGATGCAATAGCATGCATGTTAGTTTCCATTGTATTTGATGAAATGTTGCAACGGGGCAACCTTGGACGCAAGATACATGAAACAGAAGCTGGAAGCTTCATAGCATTGTACAAATTTATCTCGCTGAGAAATTACAGTACGTACTATACTAGTACTATGTAAAGAGTTAGGTGTCGCACGGTGTCCAGAAAATATGATGATAGTGTGAGGTGGGCCATGTAATCACTGAGCCTGCGTGTTTTCACTACTTTCGCACTCCTCTGCTGTAAGAATGGAGAAAATTGTAATCTAGTACCTCCTTTCGCCAAAGTGTGGGACATCCAGCAGTCGTACCACCTCAGTAATAATGACCAATGAGCCATCAAATCACATAGACCTAGCAGTAAGTTGGACGGACGAAGCAACCATCACTCTTGAATCCGCTTCTCCCTTCAACACAGGCGCCAGTGAGAGGTCACGTCCGCTCTGCCCGGGCATGAATGCGGCACCGATTCTTTGGAGCGGCGCTGACCGTTTCGGGTGGGAAGCGCGCGCGGCCGATGGAGGGGCTTTGGGTGGGCCAGGCTGTCCCGACCGGAAGCCCGGAAACGAGAGGATGCACCGACTCTCGCGGCTAAATCATACACTACACACCATCTCTCTGTACGAGTAGGTCGATGTGTCGCTCTCTCTAACACACACATGCTGTTAAACACACGCACGCGCGCGCGCTCACGCACACACAGGTTCATAGAATAGGAATATCGTGCGAGTGCGAAGCCACAGGAAGTGAGATACAAATGGAGTACATACAAGAAGAGAAGAGGTGACGAATATTCCATCAAACCTGGACTGAGGAGTAGTACTCCCTCCGTCTAGGTGTTAAGTCATCTTACGAAAATCAGATATTCCCAAAATGTTTAGGCGTCGTCAATTAACTTCGCATCTCAACCCCCCTGGCCTCATTGCTAGTGAGCGATGTTACTTTACTATGCCTTGTTATCTCCCGGAAACCCAATGCATGGAGCGCAACTACGCGTTGATCAGTCAAGAAATCAAAGTCACTTGCATGCGAGTTAATACGTGGCCCTGCATGGTAGCTAAAACGGCATCTCTTAGTTGTTGTGATTAATTGTTGTGTTTAGAGACAAAAATCAGGGCTTTGATTGGAGGAAGGACCGGTCAAGTTTCTCCTTCTCCATTCTACTTGCACCTTGGTCCCGCTGCACCTTCTAACGTGACTTACACCTAGACGGAGGGAGTAGTACGAGATACGGTGGCACACTGACTTAGGTCGAATAAAAGTGCCCAAAATTATTTGAAAAGAGCAAAGTGTACAAACTAAATAACTAAAAGAGTAAAATGCATTGTTGGTCATTGAACTTATCGTGTAAGTTCACTTTGGTCACTGTACTCAAGAATACGGTTGATACGGTCACTATATACATGATGAGGTGATTATACGGTCACTGCGAGAAAGCACGGGGGCGTGGTTCGAACCCTAGACCTCACGCTTTATACGGGTAAACAGGCTAACCAGCTACACCAACCTCCAGTTGTGATTAACTAGTCGCAAATATAGTTTTCTACCTTTAGTAGCGGCACACGCATGTAGCACGCAGCTTGCAGTGCATGCACATGCACTAGCACGGACTCAAGTCGCACGCTGGCCTCTATTGCCGCAAGTTCGTGCAGTACCTCGCCTATTGTCCGCCGTTCCCGTTGTTGGCCCTGCCACCTGAGGTCGTCGACTCGTTGCTCTACCACTACACCAAGTCCGAGCTCTCGCTGCTTGTGGCGCAACGCATACGAACTCCATCTGCGTGAGATGACATGGCCATCAATGATGATTATGATGACACCCACACTAGGTCGCTCTACTCGCCTTGTACGCACGATTGCCGTGCGGCTGCCGAAGTACGACCCTGCGGCCTCAATTTCGTCACCGGTCGCCGGTGTGTGCGTGCTGTGTGCTAACTAGTGTGTGTCTGCCCGCTGTGTGCTAGTGTGCGAGTGCATGCATGCGTATTATGTGCATGTTATAATAAGGATTCACTTAAAATAGTACGTGAGCAAACAGAGGAATCAATTGGACAGTGTTCACGAGCAGTAGCGAGATGTGTGAGGTAAGATACACCGCTGGCGCTTTTAATTTTTCTTATGAGTAAAATGCATTCGCGGTCATCGAACTTGTCTCGAAAGCTCACTCTAGTCACTGTACCTAAGAATACGATCAATACGGTCACCAAATACGACTTGAGGTGATTATACGGTCACTGCCTCTCCGTATAGCTTCGTATTTTACTCGGTTGACTAGTCAAACGCCACATCACCCTGTCTATCTTCACGGTGGTCCCACCTGTCAGTGAAAAAAAAACAGAATATTATGAGTCGCGGGAGAATCAAACAAGGGATCCGGATCACTAGGTGCGCCTCCAAAACTGACTGCAGGTTCTGTGTCTGAACAATTAGAGCCAAACCTTTATGTTAGGGTCGTTGCTGCCGCGTGTGTGTGCATGCATGTATACATGATTATCGTGCACGGGCCACGGGGAGTATATTACGTAAATATGTATATACTTGTAGGACATTTGCCGTCTTCTCCCACGGGCACGCTGCTCCACTCCATGCAGCACACCATCGCCACCTACACTCCGACGAGCCCGGCCAGGCCACCATCGCCGCCTGCATGGTGCACCTCCACGCTGAGAGCAGGTACTAGCTAGTATCCTCTTAGCTCCCAGCCCTCCTTAACCATCTTTAGCTCCACGCGCATGCGTATGCACGCAGCCAACGGTGAGGAAGAGTGTGTTGTCGGCCAGTGTCTGGGTCACAAGCAGCGATCCCGGTGTCGCTCTCGCTTGAACACGGGCATGTTCCCGTTCATCAGCACGGACATCATGATGAGCACGACGAAGGTTCACACATTTAGGCCTTGTCCTGCAGTGTCGGCCTTGCCACTGGCGACGTGTAAACGATACCAAGATGGTGACGGCGCCGAGGACGTGCACCACCGGGAGGATGCCGACGCCGACGAAGAAAAGCGACGATACGACATCGCGCATTGAGCTCATGTCATATAAGTAGCCCAACGACTTGCTCATCTCATCACGGTCGGCATACGGTTTTTTACGGCTGCGGCGCATCTCAAGCTTGGTGACCTTGTGGCTCTCGACACGTCAGGATTTGTGCACAGCTCCGCTTCCTCTATTTCAACTACTTGCAAGTGACGCTTGGGAGATGGAAATACGGTGTCTGATCGGGTTTGAGATGCCGCCGGAATAACAGCAAAAGTGTTGCGTGCATATGCGTGTAAGTGTGTTGTGCGCGTGTTAATTAAACCAGTTTGTCTAATTCATATATAGATGTTTTCTAATTAAATACGTTGTGGCGCTCTATTTGCTTAACAATAAAGTTGCGTGGGCACAGTGGTTAGAGTATGCGGGGCTTCAGCGGAGGATCGCTGGTTGATTAGTGTTGTGTTTTTTTCCTAATAGATGGGACTCATGTTGGTAAAGAGAGGGTGTTGTGGCATTTTTTTTGCGTGGGGGTGTTGTGGCATTTGACCAGTCAACATAGTAAAATACAGAGCTATACAATGACACATTGACCGTATAATCACCTCAAGTCATATTTAGTAACCGTATTGATCGTATTTTTAAGTACAGTGACTAAAGTGAGCTTTCGATACAAGTTCAATGACCACGGATGCATTTTACTCCTTTTTATTAATTTGTTTGTTTCACCCTCTGACTGGTGGAACCCAACGTACTATGTGGAGAGAGGTAAAGTGACTAAGGTTGCATTATTTATGTACTACCAACACTGCTTTAAATCCCAAAAGACCTTACCACCAAAGCCACATGACACGATTATGATTTAAATCCCAATGACTCCCACACAAAAAAACACGACATGCTTGTCACAAGAATGCAGGAATGTATAAAAGGTTAGTTTCCTCTCATTAAACATAATGTGAGGGTGGTGTAGCTGGTTAGCCTGTTCGCTCATCAAACTTGAGGTCTTGGGTTCGATAACCCCACTTGAGCATAATTTTGTTTTTGTTCGACCTCTTTCTTCCACCCAATGACAGGTAGGCCCCGCATGACAGAGAGAGAAAGTGATCTGGGGTGGTGCCAGGAGGATTCCTTGACTGGTCAAAATGGATGGATACGGAGCTATATGATCTCGTAGTGACCGTATAATCACCACATCATGTATACGTTGCAGCCTCGGCGCTTGTTTTCTAGGGTTTGCACTCTTCACACTCTCTCTCCAGTATATATATACACGCTGGAGCCTCAGCGCTTGTAGTTGCTCTCTTCACATTCTCTCACCCTCTCCAGATCTAAACAAGACTTCGTTGGCCTCTCTCTCCCCTCACTGCTGTTCAAAGAGCCGGCAGGATCCGTCCGCCGGGAAGGGAAGGAGGCTTAACGCTGTCGCCGTCGGAGAGGGAGGGAATCCACTACCGGCGCAGTTGTTCTCTTTCACCCAGCGGCGGCGCGGGAGGGCCTCCGACCCCTTCTTCCTCGCCGCCGTACATAGTGTGGGCAGAACGGCCTCTGGTCGCCCACCGAACCACACCCCAAGAACCTTAAGGTATAATTTACTTATTCCACATGCATTGCTCTAGCTGCATGTGGGCTTTTTCTGCTTCTGCACTCGAATCTAGGTGTTGGATCAAACAGGAAAGTAGGGGGGGAGTTGTATAGCATGAATCTAGGACGTGGTTCAAAGAGGAAAGGAAGAGGAAAGTAGTGGAGAAAGTTGTATAGCATGAATCTAGGACGTGGTTCAAAGAGGAAAGGAAGGGGGAATGTTGTGGGGAAAGTTGTATAGCATGAATCTAGGACGTGGTTCAAAGAGGAAAGGAAGGGGGAAAGTACTAGTACAGACTGGCTATCCAGCACCTACGTTGGTCGAAAAGGGAAAACAATGACCAACGCAGTACGCACATATGTAACAAACTGATCTTTTTGTTTTGGGGGACAAGGCTGTAGAGTTTGAGCAGGACTAGATTTGTTGCCCTCACATAGGGAAAGGTGTCTAAAGATAAAAAAATTGGGACCAACACAAATATGCTCCTTGGTTGTTTGTTCTTTGTTGCAATAGACTGTGCATCACCCCTTTATACATCGGTAGATGCACATGGTGCTGGTGCGTCCACTGTCCCGTGCAACTCTTCAGCTGTTGTTAATCTAAGGCCCTGTTTGGTTAAAAAGTCTTAGGACATTTTTTAGTCCCAACTAAAAAGTCCCTAGTCCCTACCTGCTTGGTTCCACGGACAAAACATGGACTAGAGGTTATTAAATGACATGCTAAAAGACCATGTTACCCCTAGTAATGAACTAATAGAGATAAGGTGCGATGCGGGGCAGGGGCAACTGTTGGAAAAAGTCCCAAAAAGACTCTCCCTCAGGGTCTTCTTTCTTTAGTCCCAAATGCCCACTTTTAGTCCCTAAAAGTCCCTCCTGTTTGGTTTAGATGGGACTGAAAGGGACTTTTTTTAGTCCCTACACCAAAAAGTCCCTCTAAACAAACACCCTATAATAATGTCGCTGGAAAATTGATGCAATGCCACAGTTAAAAGCAAATTACATGTTTAACGAATTTTATTGTTAATATAATCTGTCTGTTAATATGAATCAATGCCACTATTTGAGAAATGCTACTGTCTTGCTTTCTTTCCCATTTAGATAAGTTAGATGCTTCTTTTTGTTGGCTTCTGTGTCATCCACCGTTATTGACCACTAGTTGTTTCTTTTGCACCTCTGTGTAAACAGGGTTATCTACTTCACCTCATTGCTATTGTGACCTTTTGTTGCACTGCACAAAACACTTTTGTTTTAAGAGTGTTTTGTGCAGTTCAACCAAAATGTCACATCGACAACGTTGCTTGATTGCTTGATCCTAGTGGAACTACACAAGAGGATATCTGACTTCCTATCCTTGTTGGCAAATTTGGTTCAGATCTTGTTCTTGTGAGTTGTTTGAATTACGCGTCATGAGAGGTCAGTACTAGCCTTCTTTCACATGATTGTGCAGTGTGCTTTCATATGTTGTGCTACTTATACGGTAATGTTGCTTGATGTTAGTGAACTGCACAAATGTAGACAAGACTTCCAGTCTGTATGTACACCGTAATATCCCATTGAGGTAAGATAAGGATATTTCACAACTGTTGGCCTGTATTTTGCCACTTTCATCAAAAAATTAAAGTCGTTGTTTAGTGCTATACTTGTGCTCCCTAATTGACATGCCAAATCTTACATTGAAGGCGAAGATTGTCTGTTATTGAACCAAGTGATGAAGGGGAAGAACAAGCGAAAGAAAAACAAAAATCAACTCCCGGTGCTGTAATCAAGCACTGGAATTGTGATGACACAAGTAATGATATAGTTTTGCATCTTAATTTATTGCTATAGCTGGAACGAGCAATTGTTTTGCCACTGATTTGATGCCACTCTTAATGTAATATGTAATTATCTCTACTTGTGCAAACAGGGATCTTCTTTGAAGATAACATATATTTAGTGGAACTGCACAAGAAGATGTTGGAAACATTAAACTAATCGAGGAGTATATAGTAAGCATGGCAACCACAGTAGCTAACAACAGATGATTCCGGAGAAGTGGTTGATCTGTATGCTCTACACAATAAGCCTCCTGACAAAGGTTGGTACTCGCCCACAGATTTCATCCATATGATTGAGCTTTGTCATCTCTATTGGTGTTGTGCTACTGTTTAGATACTATCATGAGAAAGTGGTATTGTCCTTGAGAAGTGTTTCATTTGTGCTATTTTAAATATTTTCTTTCCTTTTTTTAAGCAAACAGGGATGCTAGCATTTAGTTGTCCTCTTGTCTCTGCACAACAGGATCATCCTCCTTTGAAGAAAAATATGTAGTACGTGAAGTGACTAGTTCCGATTATGCTAGGATGAAGAAGCCCAGTCTATCTTCTCATCCGAAGGAGCAGTTGAAGGATGGTTACATTACTCCCCACAAGACCAAACTAACTTCAGCCCAGAAGGACTCACAGATCTCCATCTTTTTGCTGTGATGGGCAAGTACAATGTTGTTCTAGGATTCTTTCCGGTGAGTTCCATTTTTTACAAGTGTGCTCTACATGGACCATGTAGGTGCCTGTTTAAACTGTCAATTCATAGTACAGTTTGCTTTATACTAATCACTTTTTTTGTATTTGTGCAAATATGGGTGCTCAGCTTGATTTCAATGGGAACTGCACAAAATGTTCATGAATACATCAAATCATTCATTTCACCACAAGAAAGGAGGTGCCGATATGTTCAAGGCGTTGCAACATATAAAGGCAAAATCATACAAGCTACGCACAAATTTGGTTGATTTTGGTGGAACTGCACAAAAAGAACAGCTGGTTTATTTAGCACGAGGTGCCATGTCAATGTCCGAACTGATGGCAAACCCTGCCCATTCCACAGTCGTAGGTATTTGATATTTTGGAATGGGAAAACCTTGTCAAAGTTTGCTTATTGATGTACGCAAAACAACACGCATTTAAAATTTTGGAATGGGACAACCTTGTCAAATTTTGCTCATTGATATTAGCAAGAAGACATGTGTTTGATATTTTCGAATGGGACGCCCTTTGCTGTCAGCAGCATCGATCGATTTTTCTTTATTCTTTAGTTGTGAAGTAAATATTGGCTCTGACATGTGAATCGCTGAGATGCATAATCATCGATTGTTTTGAATGTTCTCTATGAATTGCCAGATATGTGTGTTTGATTGCAATGTACAGGAACGCTAAAAAGCTGCTCAAACTCTTTGTACTCCCTATGTTCCTTTTTACTTCGCATATTAGATTTCTTCAAGTCAGTTGATTTTACATTGTGTGTGTTCATATTTTTTTCTATATGATTGGTCAAAGTAGAGATAGTTTGATTGCAGACAAAACTTGTATGCAGACTAAAACGGACCAGAGGGAGTACATGTGAAACTGCTGCAAACGAGGTGATCACCCTGGGAATAATGGTAGTACATATTTTTTTTGCATGTTCATCCAATGCCAGTGATACAAGAATTCGAACTAATCGAACTAAATTCATTCATACACGGTCAAATTTCATATAAACATGCCGGATTTCATTACATTCCATACATTCTTCAACTAAAAAGGGGTGCGCTGGAGGTATAATGAATTAACCGAAGCTACCACCCGTGTCCGACTGAGCTGAACAGAAGCTTCTTCTCCAGCGGATTGAGCTACAGTGACTTAACTGCAGGTGCAGTTGCGTAACTGACATGTGGCCCAGATGCCTGTTGGGCCCACGTGTCAGTGACCCAACTGCACCAGCAGTTAAGTAACTGAAGCAGCGTCCTTCTCCAATATAGCTCTCTGACTCCACATCGCCACCTAGAAGCTAATCGAGCGTCAATGGTCAACCCGCCTAGCTTGGCTTCAACCGGAGGGTAGCAGCGGTGGCGCCTTACTTGGACCCGAGCGGCGGCGACCTACCATGTTCTACTCTTCCTCATTTTCTGTGTGGCGCGGCCTCATTCGCAGCGGGGCGGGGCCTCGATGGAGACAGCGATGTCCTCTGTCTCATTGCCGGCGGGGCGGCGCTTCGATGGAGCGGGGGAAATCCTCCCCCTCATTGCCGACAGGGTGGGGCCTCGGCTGAGCCGGCGATGTCCTCTGCCTCGTTGTTGGCGGGGCGGGTCCTCGGCGGAGCAGGGCCTCGCCGAAGCCGGCGAGGTCCTCCGCCTTGGTGCCGGCGGGGTGGAGCCTCGCCGGAGCTGGTGGTGTCCTCTGCCTCATTATTGGCGCCGCGGGGCCTCGACGGAGCAGGGCCTCGTCAACGCCAGCGGAGCGGGGACTCATCGGAGCCGGCATTGTCCTCTGCCTCGTCCTTCGTCTTGCAAAACATCGCCTCGCCCGCTTCATCGCCCTCTTTGTAGGCGGCCGCAGCCTTCGGCACCCGCATGCGGTACCGCCAGCGCTTGAGGCGGCCCTCGCGGGCGGAGCTCTACGAGTCGAGCAACGCCTCCTGCTCTGCCCGCTCCGTAGCGATCTGCTCGTCCGCTTGCAGGTGCTCCTGGAGGAGATGGTGGTTGTAGGTGGTGTCGGCCTGCGCCTCCCGGAACTGCTCCTGACGCTTCTGCCTCACCGTGTCCATGTATTGGGCACGGGCCTCGCCGATGGTCATTGTGCAATGCACCGGCGAGGATGGCATGGAGGAGGGGGTTGGCTCCGGATCGTCGACTACCATGTTCTCCATTGGGACGTCGTCGTCCTCCGGCTGCCTGCCGGCCAGCCAGTCGGCAGCAATGGCTGCCATCTCCTTGTGGTCCGTCGTCCGCCCGTCCCAAAGAGCGCTGGAGCACGAGGAAGCCATGGTGGGCAGTAGTGGTGTGGACAGGAGAAAGGTAACGAAGGCGGATGACTGTGGCTATGGCCGGCGCAACAGTTTATATAGAAATGGTGGGCGGCGGAGGGACGGATGTGTGGCACCGGAGTAGCCGCCTTGGCAACCGCGTATCATTAATGTGGGCGACAGACGGTCGGACGGACGACACTTGTGTCGTTTGAAGGCGGAGCAATCGCCTGCAGCTGGAAGCGGGGCGAGCGGCGCTGACTGTTTCGGGCGGAAAGCGTGCACGGGCGAGGGAGGTGGTCTGGGTGGGCCAGGGCAGTCAGACTTGTGCTTGGCAGCGGGTCGGTCCAGCAGCCGGACATGCTGGCTCGCCAGCGAGCTCGCCGAGCTGAGCGACGACAATCAGACGATGGACGTAGCTTCCGACCAGGAGCCGGCGCCACTGTCCAAGCCGGTTCATGTCGTGTTCACCATAGAGCAGGTGCGGCCGCACTTCGACGCCCTAATGGCGGAAGAGCTACCAGCACAGGAGGACCTATGATGCAACCTCTGTCTCCTCAACGAGCATCGGTGAACAAGCGAACGACAATGCCATCGCGGACATGTGGCCCTAGGATCCTCGCTTCCTGAATGAGCAACGGGCGCTGTATCAGACCATCCGTAGGGCCCGAGAGGCCATCTCCGTCGTCCTTCGAGTTGTTGCGCTCGCCGTGGCGCCGCCGTCTCGCGTTGTCAACATGGTCAATGGACATGAGGAATGAGGAGATGACTTTACTTGGAAAGGATGACAGTGGGAACCTACCAGGGCCATAGCCGCACGTACGCAAGTGCCTCCTTATTATATACAACTATAATTTTTTTTGCTTCCTCCTGGTTTCCTGACATCATGGTCCCACATCATTGTCAACCTATGTAGTCAATAAACGAGAGAATTGCACAAGAAGCGGCCGACAGCAGGGACCAAGCTGCTCGAGCAGTATTTGTGTTTCTGAGGTGTGAGCACTGCAGAGTTTTTCTTGAGCGATGTTTTCGTTGTTGTTCAGAGGAGAGCAGGGTATTAACTGGGCGGGCTATGGCGTCTAGCCCAGGCCAGATATTCAGCCCAGATATTAATTTTTTTCAAGCTGAAAATGGCTAGCCCAGCTATACTTTTTTTTAGGAATACCCAGACAAGGTCAACTTGTTATTCTCCGCCCCACTTGGCTGCAAATCTTTCCTCGACGCATTAGGCTTAACAAGAAAATGGGCTTTAAGAAATAATAAATGGGATGTAATTATAAAAACTAGGCAGTAACTATAAAAAAATGCACCAAACACGTAATTAGTTTAAAAAATATTATTTTTGGATTTTGAAAATTTTAATTTCATTAATTGTTGCGCACGTAGTATTTCGTTGGATTTTTACGTAATACAAATTTATTTTGAAATTGTATTTAATCTGACTATAAAGTTCGGGATAAAAATATATCGGATCCCATCAAAATGTGGGAAATTTTATTGAATTCTGTTTTGGGCGGTTGGTTGAAATTATTAATCGTTGTCCTAGCTAGAAAATGGGTTGTACTTTTAACAAACTATAAATGGGTTGTAGTAAATTCCATTAGAATTCAAAAATGGGTTGTACATTCTTACAAATCGCAAATGGGCTATATGTTCTCTGCCACACACTTGTGGGCCTACTAAGTTGACGCGGCCCCTAAAAACAGTAAGTTGGCGCGTATGCAAGGCTTTGTCAACTTATAGTCAACACACGGTTCTAACAGCAGTGTCCGTTGGATGTCCATCCAATGGATGCGTGCTTCTTCTTCAATATCGGATATTCTTACTTCAGCCGCCCAAAAAATGATTCCTCCCCCTGACATCTGGGGCGCACCATTTCGGAGGCTGACCTGTGGGCCTACTAAGTTGACGCGTTGATACGTCTCCAACGTATCTACACTTTTTTATTGTTTCATGCTGTTTTATTATCAATCTTGGATGTTTTATAATCATTTTATATCATTTTTTGGTACTAACCTATTGACATAGTGCCAAGTGCCAGTTGTTGTTTTCTGCATGTTTTTTACATCGCAGGAAATCAATATCAGACGGAGTCCAAATGCCACGAAACTTCACGGAGATTTTTTATGGACCAGAAGGAAGATATTGGGCCCTGGTTACACCTGGGGGGAGTCTCGAGGAGGGGACAACCCACCAGGGCGCGCCTGTGCCACCGCCTCTTTGCTCTATAAATACCCCAAAAATCCCAGAACCCTAGGGGAGTCGACGAAATATTCATCCAGCCGCCGCAGAGTCTGGAACCACCAGATCCAATCTAGACACCATCTTGGATGGGGTTCACCACCTCCATTGGTGCCTCTCCGATGATGCGTCAGTAGTTCTTTGTAGACCTTCGGGTCCTTAGTTAGTAGCTAGATGGCTTCCTCTCTTTCGCTGAATTCTCAATACAATGGTCTCTTGGAGATCCATATGATGTAACTCTTTTAGCGGTGTGTTTGTTGGGATCTGATGAACTTTGAGTATGATCAGTCATATCTTTTTATATCCATGACAGTTATTTGAGTTTCTTTGATCTCTTATATGCATAATCTCTTATAGCCTCGTATTCCTTCTCCGATATTTGGGTTTTGTTTGGCCAACTCGATCTATTTATCTTGCAATGCGAAGAGGTGCCTGGTAGTGGGTTCGATCTTACGGTGCTTGATCCCAGTGACAGAAAGGGAAACGACACGTATGTATCGTTGCTACTAAGGATAAGACGATGGGGTCTATCTCTACATAGATAGATCTTGTCTACATCATGTCATCTTTCTTATTGCATTACTCCATTTTTCCATGAACTTAATACACTAGATGCATGCTGGATAGCGGTCGATGTGTGGAGTAATAGTAGTAGATGCAGTCAGGAGTCAGTCTACTAATCTTAGACGTGATGCCTATGTAATGATCATTGCCTGGATATCGTCATAATTATTTGAGGTTCTATCAATTGCCCAACAGTAGTTTGTTTACCCACTGTTTGCTATTTTTTCTCGAGAGAAGCCACTAGTGAAATCTACGGCCCTCGGGTCTTCTTTCTCATATATTTGCTTTGCGATCTATTTTATTTGCACTTTTTATTCAGATCTATTAAACCAAAAATACAAAAATACTTTGCTTCACTTTATTTTATTTGCGATCTATTTATTCAATCTATTACAACTTTCTCCCGTCAACACGCAAATTCTGGCGCCGTACCCCGAAAGGGATTGACAACCCCTTTAACACGTCGGGTTGCGAGGTGTTGTTATTTGTGTGCAGGGGCTGTTTATGTTGTGTTACTTGGTTCTCCTACTAGTTCGATAACCTTGGTTTCATATCTGAGGGAAATACCTACCGCCGATGTGCTGCATCATTCCTTCCTCTTTGGAGAAATACCGACGTAGCTTCAAGCGACATCAAAAGGAATTTTTGGCGCCGTTGCCAGGGAGGATCTTCGACATATACCAGGTTCCTAATCACAAATCTCACCTCCTCGCAATTTACATTATTTGCCATTTGCCTCTCGTTTTCCTCTCCCCCGCTTCACAAAAATTTGCCGGTTTATTCGCCTCTTTTTTTTCGTTCACCGTTTTCTTGCCGGATCTGTTTTTGACTTGTTGTATGGTCATCATGACTCAGAGAACACCAAGTTATGTGATTTCTCAAATACCAACAACAATGATTTTATTGGCACTCCGATTGCTCCTCCCGCCATTAGTGCGGAGTCTTGTGATATTAATACTGCTTTGCTGAATCTTTTTATGAAAGATAAATTTTCTGGTAATCCTAATGAGGATGCCGCGTCCCATCTTAATACCTTCGTGGAATTATGTGATATGCAAAAGAAAAAAGATGTGGACAATGATGTGGTGAAGATGAAATTATTTCCGTTTTCTTTGCGTGATTCTGCAAAAATTTGGTTCTCTTCTTTGCCTCGCAATAGTATTGATTCTTGGAATAAGTGCAAAGATGCTTTTATCACTAAGTATTTTCCGCCCGCAAAAATTATTTCCCTTAGAACCCAGATCATGAATTTCAAGCAACTTGAACATGAGCATGTTGCACAATCTTGGAAAGTATGAAAATGATGCTAAGGAATTGCCCAACTCATGGGTTAAATATTTGGATGATCATACAAAAATTTTATGCGGGGTTGAATTTTGTTTCTCATAATCTTTTAGATTCCGCCGCGGGTGGAACTTTTATGGAAATTACTTTTGGTGAAGCCACCAAACTGCTTGATAATATCATGGCAAATTATTCACAATGGCATACCGAAAGAGCTCTTACTAGTAAAAAAGTTAATTCGGTTGAAGAAATTTCTTCTTTGAGTGATAAAGTTGATGCTCTTATGAAATTTGTTGCTAGTAAAAGTGCTCCTATTTATTTCGATGATATGCCTTTGTCTACTTTGATTGAGCAAAATAGTGATGCCATAGATGTGAATTTTATCTCTCGAAATAATTTCAACAACAATGCTTATAGAGGTAATTTTAATCCTAGGCCTTTTCCTAGTAATTCCTATAATAATTATGGTAATTCCTATGGAAATCAATCTTATAATAATAATAGGAACACCTCTGATCTTGAGAATAATATTTATCAACACCCAAAAAGTTTTCGACACTTCTATAGAAGAAAAGTTGAATAAGATTGATGATTTGTCTAGAAGAGTTGATAGAATTGCTCTTGATGTGGAAAATCTCAAGTTGAAAACTTTTGTGCCTAAAGTTGATGAATGAATTAAAGCTCTTTATGTTTCTATGGATGAAAGTAAGAAAAGAACCGCTATGCTTAGAGCAAAAAGAGAATTTTTAGAAAAAAGCGTTTTCTAGTGATTTCTTTCGTAAAAGTGATGAAGATCTTAAAATGATTGGTGTTTATTCTATTGATTCCTTGTTTAGTAAATTTAAGATTGATGAAAAAGGGACTAGAGAAGAGTCAAATTTAGGTAGAAGGCGTCCCAATATTTTGGAGGGTGAAAATCTTGTTGAGAAAATTGATAAAAGTGGGTTTGGAGAGGTCAAAACTTTAGCTAGTGATGCACCCACTCTTTTGGATTACAAAGACTTTAATTATGATAGTTGCTCTTTGATTGATTGTATTTCTTTGTTGCAATCCATGCTAAATTCACCTCATGCTTATGAACAAAATAAAGCTTTTACTAAACATATTGTTGATGCTATGATGAAAGCTTTGGAAGAAAAGTTGGAATTAGAAGTATCAATTCCTAGAAAATTGCATGATGAATGTGAACCTAATATCAAAGTCAAGATTAAAAATTATGAGTGTTTTGCTTTATGTGACTTGGGCGCTAGTGTTTCTACAATTCCGAAATCTTTATGTGATGTGCTTGGTCTTACTAATCTTGAAGAATGTTCTTTGAATTTGCACTTGGCAGATTCTACTATTGAAAAGCATATGGGAAGAATTAATGATGTTCTTATTCTTGCAAATAGGAATTATGTGCCCATAGATTTTATTCTTCTTGATATTGATTGCAATCCGTCTTGTCCAATTATTCTTGGTAGACCGTTTTTACGCACTATTGGTGCCGTGATTGATATGAAAGAAGGCAATATTAAGTTCCAATTTCCTTTGAAGAAGGGTATGGAACACTTTTCTAGAACAAAAATTAGGCCACCTTGTGAATCAATCATGAGGGCATCTTATGGATCTCGAACCAAAGATGACAAAACTTAGATCCTTGCTTTATGCCTAGCTAAGGGCGTAAAACTATAGCGCTTGTTGGGAGGCAACCCAATGAATAAAATTTATTTTTACTTTTTGCTTTCTGTCTTTGTGTGTTGCACAATTATGCTACTGTTATGATTGTGTTTTTTGTGTTTTAATTAGTATTTGTGCCAAGTAGAATCGATAGGATCTTCTTGGGTAATAGTTGTTTGATCTTGCTGAAAAAAATAGAAACTTTGCGCTCACGAAAACAATTCTCATTTTTTATCAGAAAGATATTTTCCCCTGATTCTTTTTGCAGAAGATTAATATACAAATTATCCAGATCGTCCTAGTTTTTCAGAATTTTTGGAGTTAGAGAAGTATTCGAAAAAGTCAGATTGCTACAGACTATTCTGTTTTCTTTGTGTTGTGTGCTTATTTTGATGGCTCTATGGTTTTCTTTGATGAGTTTTTGCCATACAAAAGTTGGAATACAGTAGATATGATACAAAAAAATATGAATTGGTTTGATACAACACTTATAGTAGTGGTTTGCTTTCTTATACTAACGGATCTGAGGAAGGTTTTGTTGAGTTTTGTGTGATTGAAGTTTTCAAGTTTTGGGTTATCTTATGATGGATGAAAGAAGGATAGAAGAGCCTAAGCTTGGGGATGCCCCGGCATCCCAAGCTATTATCTAAGAATGAGCAACCAACTAAGCTTGGGGATGCCCCCGAGTGGCATCCCCTCATTCTTCTAACAACTATCGGTATTTTACTCGAAGCTATATTTTTATTCGTCACATGATATGAGTCTTTGCTTGTTTTATTTTGTGTTTTAAGTCATCAATCCTTGCTGGACACACCTATTTGATAGAGCCAAAATTATTTCATGACTTGTTAGAATTTCTCTCTATGCTTCACTTAAATCTTTTATGAGCTAGGACTTGCTCTAGTGCTTCACTTATATCTTTTTGAGCATGGTGTGCTTAGTATTTTTGAAGAAACACTCTCTTGCTTCACTTAGATTTATTTGAGAGTTGGTAAAATTTTCAAGAAACTCTCTCTTGCTTCACTTAAATTATTTTGAGAGAAATAAAAAAATTTATGCTCATGATCTTCACTTATATTTGTTTGAGCTTATGAAAAGCAACACATGAAAATTAGTCCCAAAGTGATAGATATCCAAGAAGGATAAGAAACAAAATTCATGAAGATCATTGGACAAAATAAACTTGATTCTTAGTAATAGTTTTGAGATATGATGATGTGATATGTGAGTTATGTTGATGAGTAGTTATGCTTTAGTAAGAATATTGGTGTTAAGGTTTGTGATTCCCTATGCATGCACGAAAGTCAATAGTCATGCAATGAAATTATATCCTACTTGTGGTGCATTATTCGGTGTTAATTATGCTTAATGCTTGCTTATGAGATTACTCGTTTCTTGGTTGGTCGCTTCTCAATCTTTTTGCGAGCCTTCATTTTGCACCAAGTATGATCTCTACTTGTGCATCCAAAATCCTTTAAACCAGTTTTGCCACATGAGTCCACTATATCTACCTATATACGGTATTCTTTTGCCGTTCTAAGCAAATTTGCATGTGCCTTCTCTAATTTTCAAAATAAACTTCTCTTTTGTGTATTTGTTTCGCTCGCGAAACGGTAACGGGTGGCTAATATTTTCCATGCTGGATGTGTTATTCTCACGATGAGTGTTTATTCACTTGTCATTGCACGAGAGTAAGGCAAAGGTTTTAGGGATGCCCAGTCCTGAAATGCAAAAATGAATTTACTTTATGTTATCAAATAATAAATTCCTTGGAAAGTGTTGGTATGAAGGGCAACCGTGGATACGGCTATCCATGGAAAGTGAAAGAATGGTGGAAAAAGGAATAAACTTTATTTTCGGTTTGGGAACCGCCTATGGCATATCTAGCATGGAAAGTGTTCAGAACTTTAAGTCATTTTCGTTGGTGGGATGGATACACCTCCCCAAATGTTTTTATCTCTAATTTTTCGCTTTGAGCTCTGGCACCTCTACAAATCCCCACTTCCCTCTACGAAGGGCCTTTCTTTTACTTTATGCAATTTTTATTACCGAATTTGAGTCTCCATCTTCTCTTATAAAAGCACCAACTAAGAGGCAATATGATCGTACTTAAGTATTGGGTGTAACTAATATTCGAGTGTGTTTCATGAATGGATCAATGTTTGAGCATGATGGGCTAGGGATAACTTATTTTAGCATTGATATTTTGAAAGACATGGTTGCTTGTTGATATGCTTGAGTATCTAAATTGTTATGTCAAAACTAGACTATGTCTTTGAATCACATAAAAGTCCAAATGTCCATGCTATAAAGAAAAGAATATGATATGACATGATAAACAACACTCCAAATCAAAAATTCTGTTTTTATCACTTACCTACTCGAGGACGAGTAGGAGTTAAGCTTGGGGATGCTGATACATCTCCAACGTATCTATAATTTTTGATTGTTCCATGTTGTTTTATTATCAATCTTGGATGTTTTATAATCATTTTATAGTCATTTTATATCATTTTTTGATACTAACCTATTGACATAGTGCCAAGTGCCAGTCATTGTTTTCTGCATGTTTTTTACATCGCACGAAATCAATATCAGACGGAGTCCAAATGCCACAAAACTTCACGGAGATTTTTTATGGACCAGAAGGAAGATATTGGGCCCTGGTTGCACCTGGGGGGAGTCCCGAGGAGGGGACAACCCACCAAGGCGCGCCAGGAGGCCCAGGCGCGCCCTGGTGGGTTGTGCCCACCTCGGGTGCCCCCCGGACCGCCTCTTTGCTCTATAAATACACCAAACATCCCAGAACCCTAGGGGTGTCGATGAAATATTCATCCAGACGCCGCAGAGTCCGGAACCACCAGGTCCAATCTAGACACCATCTCGGATGGGGTTCACCACCTCCATTGGTGCCTCTCCGATGATGCATGAGTAGTTCTTTGTAGACCTTCGGGTCCGTAGTTAGTAGCTAGATGGCTTCCTCTCTCTCGCCGGATTCTCAATACAATGGTCTCTTGGAGATCCATATGATGTAACTCTTTTTGCAGTGTGTTTGTTGGGATCTGATGAACTTCGAGTTTATGATCAGTCATATCTTTTTATATCTATGAAAGTTATTTGAGTTTCTTTGATCTCTTATATGCATGATCTCTTATAGCCTCGTATTTCTTCTCCGATATTTGGGTTTTGTTTGACCAACTTGGTCTATTTATCTTGCAATGGGAAGAGGTGCCCGGTAGTGGGTTCGATCTTACGGTGCTTGAACCCAGTGACAGAAAGGGAAACGACACGTATGTATCATTGCTACTAAGGATAAAACGATGGGGTCTATCTCTACATAGACAGATCTTGTCTACATCATGTCATCATTCTTATTGCATTATTCCGTTTTTCCATGAACTTAATACACTAGATGCATGCTGGATAGCGGTCGATGTGGAGAGTAATAGTAGTAGATGCAGGCAGGAGTTGGTCTACTAATCTTGGACGTGATGCCTATGTAATGATCATTGCCTGGATATCGTCATAATTATTTGAGGTTCTATCAATTGCCCGACAGTAATTTGTTTACCCATCGTTTGCTATTTTTTTCTCGAGAGAAGCCACTAGTGAAATGTACGGCCCCCGGGTCTTCTTTCTCATATATTTGCTTTGCGATCTATTTTATTTGCACTTTTTATTCAGATCTATTAAACCAAAAATACAAAAATACTTTGCTGCACTTTATTTTATTTGCGATCTATTTATTCAATCTATTACAACTTTCTCCCGTCAACATGCAATTTCTGGCTTAGTACCCCGAAAGGGATTGACAACCCCTTTAACACGTCGGGTTGCGAGGTGTTGTTATTTGTGTGCAGGGGTTGTTTACGTTGTGTTGCTTGGTTCTCCTACTGGTTCGATAACCTTGATTTCATATCAGAGGGAAATACCTACCGCCGCTGTGCTGCATCATCCCTTCCTCTTAGGGGAAATACCGACGTAGCTTCAAGCTACATCACGCGTACCAAGGGCTTTGTCAACTTAGTCAATATAAACGATTCTAGTTGCAGTGACCGTACGATGCCCATCCAACGGCTGTCGTGCTTCTTCAACCTCTGGTCTTCTTGCTCCAGCCACCCAAACCAGCGTCGGCCGTGCCGCGTGCTCTTGCCTCCCGTGTCCGGCTGTGCTGCCACCGCTGGCCATGCCATCCCTCTATACTCACCCACACCTCCTGTTATTCTCCAGCGACGGCAGCCGAAGCAGTCAACCCACGTACTCCCCTCCGCGTCGGCATCCACTGCCGCGTCTTCCCCGGCTCCGCGTCGTTCCCTTCCTAGGCCTCGCCGTCGTCCACCGCCTTGGTGCTCTCGGCGCGGCATGGTCAACATGGTCAATGAAGGACAACCATCGGAAGAGGACTTTAGGCGGTGAGGCTGACGGCTGGACCCACCAGCTACATCTTCGAACACAAGGAAGTGCCTCCTTATTACTCGCAAAATAAAAACGATTCCTCCCCCTGACAGCTGGGACCGAGCATCTATATCTTCGCACGCAAGGAAGTGCGTCCTTATCCTCCCTGACCGCTGGGACCCACCCGGTCAAAGCATACGTAGTGTTGTCTATCTGGTCGCGAACGTGTACGTACATACTGGTCAATCGGTCTCTCTGCAAGTATGAACCGTGGTCGAGTAAGTAGCGGCATGTGTCGTTGTAGAGCACCCGACATAGCAGTTCACGCAGTCCCGTCTAAGTCATGTACATGTACGTACAGCCACAGGGAAAAAAATACGACCATGGACGTACATACGGGCGGGGTCTCGAGCGTGTACTCGCGCATATATATATGGACGGCCAGGGCATGTGTACATGGAGAGGCAACGGACGGCAGCAACGGCGTCCTGTTCGTCGGGCAGCGAACTGGTTGGGTCGGAACAAAGAAACGCTGTCCTATTCATTGGGAGGCAACCGACTGGGTCGGAATGTGTCATGTTCATTGGGAGCCAACTGGCTTGGACGGAACAGCCGATCGAAACGAGGCCTGGCATACCGCAGAACGAAGGAAACGGCCTTGTGTTCGACCGCCCACGGTCGAAACGGGATCCTGTTCATCGGGAGGGGTCTGGCGTACTGCAAAACGGAGGAAACGGACTTCTCTTGGACCTCCTACGGTTGAAACGGGGTCCTGTTGATCGGGAGGGGTGTGGCATACCGCAAAACAGAGGAAAGGGACTTGTGTTGGAGCGCTACGGTCGAAACGGGGTCCTGTTCATCGGGAGGGGTGTGGCGTACCGCAAAACGGGACTCCACGGGATACTGTTAACCTCCACCGTCGACTGCCTCCACGGGCTACTGTTCATCCACCGTCGACCTCCTGCAGCCTCCACCTGCGATTGTTCATCCACGGCGTCTCCCCTCCTGCCTCCACCAGCCATTGTTCATCCACGGGCTCCTGTTCATCCAGCCTCCACCGCTCCTCCACCGGCTACTGTTCAACCAGCCCTCTCCACGGGGTCCTGTTCAACCACCCCTCCACGGGCTACTATTCATCCAACCCTCCACCGACTACTGTTCAACCAGCCCTCCACGGGGTCCTGTTCATCCACCCCCAACCGGCTCGATCGATCGGGCTCCTGTTCATCCAGCGGCAACAGCCTCTACTACCACGGGGTCCTGTTCATCCACCCCCCCACCGGGTCCTGTTCATCCACCCCCCCACCAGGAACTGTTCATCCACCCCCCAACAGCGTTCACTGTTCATCAAGAGGCAGCATCGATTGGCTTCAGTTAGCAGCAGTAGCGAAGGAATCACTCGGGTTCAGTTAACAGCAAGGGATCGATCGGGGTTCAGTAACGTAGCTAGTTAGAACCCAACGCCTCGCTCGGGTTCAGTTAGAGCGCAACGCCTCGCACACACGCACATACGTGTACGAGAGAAACGCGCAAACCTCCGTGCATCGCTCGGCCCCGACCACCCACCGTAACCGGGAACTCCCCGATATTTCCTCGCCCTCGCTTCTACGATGGTTTTTTCCGTCATGGACGGCCCAAAGAATGTCATGCAGCTGTGTCTCTGGCCCGCCCAGGATGAAAAGCCCATTTTTTGTCATGATTTTTTTTCATAGAAATAGGAGCCCACCACATCTATGATGATACCGGGTTTTGTCACAATTATCGTCATAGAAGTGTCATAAGCATGACAAAAAAAATTCGTTCGGCCCATAATGTCATGGATGTGTCTTTTTTTGTAGTGCTAAGTGCTCATGCTTTGGTCCGGTACTCTATTAAAAGGAGGCCTTAATATCCCTTAGTTTCCACTAGGACCCCGCTGCCACGGGAGGGTAGAACAAAAGATGTCATGCAAGTTCTTTTCCGTAGGCACGTATGACTATATTCAGAATACATGCCTACATTATATTGATGAATTGGAGCTAGTTCTGTGTCACCCTATGTTATAACCGTTGCATGATGAATGCCATCCGACATAATTATCCATCATTGATCCATTACCTACGAGCTTTTCATATATTAATCTTTGCTCGGTTACTTTTCCGTTGCCACTGTTACGATTGTTATGAAATTGCTACTGTTACTTTTGCCACCGTTACCGCTACTTCCAGACTACTTTGCTACTAAATATTTTGCTGCAGATATTAAGTCTTTCAGGTGTGGTTAAATTGACAACTCAGCTGGTAATACTTGAGAATATTCTTTGGCTCCCCTTGTGTCGAATCAATAAATTTGGGTTGAATACTCGAATACTCTACCCTCGAAAACTGTTGCGATCCCTATACTTGTGGGTTATCAAAACCTTTTTCTGGCGTCGTTGCCGAGGAGCATAGCTCTGTTCTCTGAGTCACTTGGCATTTATATCTATTGATCACTATGAGGAATTTGAAAGATCAAAGAACCAAGATTTTCCCTCAACTACGAGGGGAGGTAAGGAACTGCCATCTAGCTCTGCACTTGATTCTCCTTCTGTTTTGAGTAAACTTGCGACACCTACAACTCCTATTGATTCTGATATGTCGCATGTTATTGATGATGCCACTTCTACTATGCATGATGCTTATGATAAAACTACTTCTGTGCCTAATAATACTGTCCCACTTGGTGAATTTCTTGATGAACAACTTGCTAGGGTTAGAGAGAATGAAATTACTGAAACTGATGATATTATTGAAACTGATGATTACGATTCTCCCCCTAGATATGAATTGCCTGTTGTACCTGAGGGTTATGTTATGGATGAAGAAACTGTTAGAGACTTCTTTGCTTGCAATGATAGGGAGGATCTTAAGAAATTGTTAGCTAAGCTGAAAGAAAAATCCTTGAATGCTAGAATGAAATATGATCCCGCTTTTGCTACTTCACCTATCTTTGTTATTGATAAGGATTATGAATTCTCTGTTGATCCTGAGTTAATTACTTTGGTTGAATCTGATCCTTTTCATGGTTATGAATCTGAAACAGTTGTGGCACATCTTACTAAATTGAATGATATAGCCACCCTATTTGCTCATGAGGAAAAAAATCGTTATTACTATGTCCTTAAATTGTTTCCTTTCTCGTTAAAGGGTGATGCTAAGTTATGGTTTAATTCTCTTGCTCCTGGTTGTGTGCGTAGTCCCTAGGATATGATATACTACTTCTCTGCAAAATATTTCCCTGCTCATAAGAAACAAGCTGCTTTAAGGGAAATATTTAATTTTGTGCAAATTGAAGAAGAGAGTCTCCCACAAGCTTGGGGTAGGATTCTCCAATTACTTAATGCTTTGCCTGATCATCCTCTCAAGAAAAATGAAATACTTGATATCGTTTATAATGGACTAACCGATGCTTCCAGAGACCACCTGGATAGTTGTGCTGGTTGTGTTTTTAGGGAAAGAACTGTTGAGCAAGCCGAATTGCTATTGAATAATATATTGAGTAATGATAATGATTGGACACTTCCTGAACCAACTCCTAAGCCAACTCCCAAGAAAAGGGGTATTCTATTTCTCAGTCCTGAAGATATGCAAGAAGCAAAGAAATCTATGAAAGAAAAAGGTATTAAAGTTGAAGATGTTAAGAATTTACCGCCTATTGAAGAAATACATGGTCTTGATAACCCAACACAAGTAGTAGAGGTAAACTCTCTCCGTAGATTTGATGAAGGTGATATTCCTCATAATAAGTATAAGTCTGCTAGTCAATGCTTGGATGAGTTTGATAATTTTATTGTTAAACAAGAAAATTTCAATGCTTATGTTAGTAGACAATTGAAACGTAATGCTTATATGCTTGACCACTTGAGTGATTATATGAGTAGAACTGTTAATGATCTTAAGCTTATTAGTAAACATGCTTCCATGGTTACAACTCAAGTAGAACAAGTACTTAAGGCACATGATGATTTGCTTAATGAGTTGAATAGTAAGAATAATGATAATGTTGTCAGGGTTATGACCAGAGGTGGTAAAATGACCCAAGAACCTTTGTATCCTATGGGTTATCCTAAGAGAGTTGAGCAAGATTCTCAAAGAACTAATACTGACGCACCTAGTCCTAATAATAAAAAGAAGAAGAAACCTAATAGGACTTTGCATGCTAGTGAGCCTGCTATAGACACACCTGAGAATCCCAATAATATTTCTATTTCCGATGCTGAGACACAACCTGGTGATGAACATGAACCTATTGGTAATGTTAATAATGATTTTCATGTTGATGCTCAACCTAGTAATGATAATGATGTAGAGATTGAACATGTTGTTGATCTTGATAACCCACAATCAAAGAATCAACGTTATGATAAGAGAGACTTTGTTTCTAGGAAACATGGTAAAGAAAGAGAACCATGGGTTCGGAAACCCATGCCCTTTCCTCCTAAGCCATCCAAGAAAAAGGATGATGAGGCTTTTGAGCGCTTTGCTGAAATGATTAGACCTATCTTTTTGCGTATGCGTTTGACTGATATGCTTAAAATGCCTCCTTATGCTAAGTATATGAAAGATATTGTTACAAATAAAAGAAAGATACCGGAAGCTGAAATTTCCACCATGCTTGCTAATTATACTTTTAAGGGTGGAATACCAAAGAAACTTGGAGATCCAGGGGTACCAACTATACCATGCTCCATTAGAAGAAACTATGTTAAAACTGCTTTATGTGATCTTGGAGTCAGTGTTAGTGTTATGCCTTTCTCTTTGTACCATAGACTTGAATTGAATAAGTTGACACCTACTGAAATCTCTTTGCAAATGGCTGATAAATCAACTGCTATACCCATCGGTATTTGTGAGGATGTGCCTGTTGGGGTTGCAAACGTTACTATCTTAACGAACTTTGTTATTCTTGATATTCCCAAGGACGACAGTATGTAGATCATCCTTGGTAGACCCTTTTTGAATACTACAGAGGCTGTTATTGATTGCAACAAAGGCAATGCCACTTTTCATGTTAATGGTAATGAGCATATGGTACACTTTCCGAAGAAACAACCTCAAGTTCATAGTATCAATTCTATTGGAAAAAATTCAACTATTACTATTGGAGGTTTTGAATTCCCTCTTCCTACTGTCAAAAAGAAATATCATATTCTTATTGTTAGGGACATGCATATCCCCGTTGAGGTAACCTAGTGTTATTCGAAAGTTCTCCGGTTTCATGTTATTCGAAAGAAGTTTGTTAATAAGACTTGATCAACCTTGTTAACGGATTCCTTTTGATGAGCATGAGATGGATGAATTTAGAAAGCACAACTCTTTGTACCCATCTTTTATTTTCTGTTATTTAGATTAAATAAAGAAAAATAGTATTATTTGTCTGTTTTCTGAATTATCCGTGCAATAAAAAATGTCCTGAAAATAAAAGTTCTCCGAATGCCCTGAAAATTTAGTATGATTTTTTCTAGAATATTTGAGAATTTCTGGCACTTAGAACACACCAGGGGGCCTCACCAGTGGGACACAAGGGTGGGAGGCGCGCCCTACGCCCTGGGCGAGCCCCTTGTCCTTGTTGGCCCCACGTGGCCCCCCTCCAATTATTCCAGCACCCATCCACTCCTTCCTCCAGAAAAAATCACTCCATAGCTCAAACTTGTGTTCTTGCTCATCTTGCTGCCATTTTTGATCTCCTTGCTCAAAGCCCCATTCACAAAACTGCTTTGGTGGATTGTTCTTCGGTATGTGACTCCTCCAATGGTCCAATTAGTTTTTATTCTAGTGCTTTATTTATTGCAAAATTTTGCTACTGCGGTGACCTTGTTCTTGAGCTTGCATGTCAAATTTATATGGTCTAAAGTAGTTTTGATGCATGATATAGCCTCTAGGCACTTGTAGGAGTAGTTGCTATCAATTTTGTTGGGTTTAGTTCACTTTTATTTTGAGTCACTAAAAATTTCAGAAACTTCTTTCGAAAGAAAAAATGTCAAGGAGAATGTACCAAGGTGGTTCTTCAAGGAAGCAAGCACCGAGGCGTGCGATACGTGAACTGGACCCTGAACCACCACCGGAAGCTCAAGTGAAGCCGTGTGAATGGCCATCAGATGAATTTATGGATTGTGTAGGTTTCAAGGATGAATTCTATGCGTATGTACAAAATTCCGGCCTTGAGGATTTATTATCGGACAAGTGCTTGCAGTATTATTATCTCACCGATTCCTTTGTGCGGAGGTTTGAGTTTTCATCTAAGCATAATACTCATATTGTCCTATTTGATCTTTATGATGAATCTTATACCATGGACCTAGAAGACTTTTGTGATGCATGCAAAATTCCACAATGGGGTAGTCTTAGTGAGCCTCACAAATCTAAATACAATGATTTCCTTGCTAGCATCACTGTGGGAGAAACTAGAAATATCACGCAAGCTACCTTAGGAAGCATTCACTTTCCTACCATACACTAATTTCCTCTCCTTATAGGAAGATGCATTAATGGTAAACACGAGCATTGCCACCTTTGTGTTCTAGATCTTAGTGTCCTCAAATGTGCAGTTTTAGGCGATAAGCGATATAACTTGGGGGCTATTATTGCGAGAAGGTTACATCTTAATGCTAAAGATGGAGATTTATTTGGTGGGATTTATGCACTCGTTCATTTATTTGGGTGTACCCATAAGAGGGTATGATATTGAGTTGCCACCTTCTTTTCTTGATTATACCGCTATGGTACGCTACCAGTTTCTTGAGAGGAACAAATAGTCCCTCCAGTATCGATTAATCTTTGACAGACGACGTGCCGTCCATATTACCCTTCCTGCTCCTGCCTTCTTTAACTTTGAGGTAAACGGTAGATATTTTATAACTAGAGAGGAGGCAAACGAGTATGAGAGGACAACGGAGGCCACTCGCCTGCAGGAGGCAGCTCGCCAAGCGGCAGCTGCAGCAGCACAGTACAGCCCCAACTATGATCTCGGATATCATCCAGGCCAATGGTGGCCTTAGACTAACTTAGGCCAAAAGTATAAGCTTGGGGGAGTATGTATTTCTCCATTACATTCATGTTCACACACTCATTTCAGTTGTCGGTGTTCATACTTTTTCATTGTATTATCCATGTTAGTTTATTTCTTTTTCCGCTTTCTTCTTGTGTGTTTGTAAGACCTTAAGAAAAACCAAAAAAAATAGTTGCAGTTAGTTTACCTTCTATGCACGCTTAGTTGTAATATTAAAAGAAAACCCAAAAAGATTTCTCGTGCTTGTTGGGAGCTTTCCCGTGTAAATAGTTTTGTCTCGTTCTTGTTTTACCTTTTTCAAAAAAACAAAAACTCCAAAAATATTTCAGTGTGTTTCTTTGAAATTCTTTTCTTTTCTTTGGGGGTCGAGAGGAGAAGACCACGATGAAAATGTTGAGTGGCTCTCATATGCATTATTGTTGATCTAACAAAGAGCCCATATCCCTGTCTTCTCCTTTGAATAAATGTTTGCAGATTCCAGCTTAGTCCAATGCACGTGCACTATTATTATTATCCACACCGTTCGGTCATGCAAGTGAAAGGCAATAATGACCATATATGATGAAATGATTGAGATGAGGAAAAGCTGGTATGAACTCGAACTATCTTGTTTTTGTAAATATGATTAGTTCTTCGTTCCTGATTCAGCCTATTATGAATGAAACATGTTTGCAATGACAATTAGAGATTATAGTTACTCATGCCATGGTTAATTAGCTAGGATTTTATAATGGTTTACCTTGCGTGCCAACATGGAAATTAAAATGGTTGTGATGTAGTATGATAGGATGGTATCCTCCTTTGAATGATTCGAGTGGCTTGACTTGGCACATGTTCACGCATGTAGTTGAAACAAAATCAACATAGCCTCTACGATATTTATGTTTATGACTGTTGTCGCTCTCTAGTTGGTCGCTTCCCAGTCTCTTTCTAGCCTTCACTTGTACTAAGCGGGAATACTGCTTGTGCATCCACTTCCATAAACCCCAAAGTTGTTCCATATGAGTCCACCATACCTACCTATATGCGGTATTTACTGCCATTTCAAGTAAATTTGCATGTGCCAAACTCTAAACCTTCAAATGATAATCGGTTTTGTATGCTCGAATCGCTCATGTGCCAACTAGGGCTGTCAATATCTTCCATGCTAGGTGGGTTATTCTCACGATGAGTGGACTCCCTCATCATTCACGAGAAAATGGCTAGTAACTGGGATGCCCAGTCCCATGCTCAAAACAAATCAAAATAATTGCAAAAAAACTCCCCTAGGATTGTTGTTAGTTGGACGGTACCCGTTGTTTCGGACCAGCCGTGGAGTGTGCTTGTTGGTGGTGTGGTAGTATAAACTTTACAATTCTGTTTGGGAACCGCCTATAATGTATGTAGCATGGAAAATACCGAGATCTCTTGGTTCTTATGTTGACAATGAAAGCATGTTGTTCAAAATATTTTTTACCTCTATTTCAAAACTCGAGCTCTAGCACCTCTGCAAATCCCTGCTTCCCTCTACAAAGGGCCTATCTATTTACTTTTATTGTTGAGTGTTGACACCAGATTTTGGCACGGTCAAGAACTTATTTAAGATGACCTCAAATGGAGAAGTGATCTACATCAAAGAGTTCAGTATTGTTGATATGAACATTTTTGAAGTTTGGGCCATCGCCATCCGATCTCATCTCGAAAGCCGAAGTTGTATTCGAAATACTGAGATTTTGTATTCAGAACACTATTCGGCTTATTACGCCCCCAAGACTGCCTCGTATGGAAAAATGATCTACATGGATTATCTTCGTCTCGTTGAAACGATCGATTTTGATATAAAAATCGTTCCAATCCAAGTCCGTATGCAAAAGTTAGAGCCATCGGAATACAACTCTGTCAGGAGGCAGAAAATGACGCGCCCCATCACACTTTGTGTGATGGGTAGCGCGAATAATAGCCTATTTTGCGCGAGTTATTTGACCCTCAAGATGACCTCTGATCAAATAATGTTCAACATGAAAGTTGTTCACCTCGTCGAAGCAGTCAAGATTTCTTTTGGACTTGTTTTCATCCGAGGTTGTTTACTACCACAAAAAGGACCCGCAATGTGCAGCCAGTTTAAACCGAACAGTTTTGGAAAGTTCGGACAAAACCAATCCGAATTTGACTAGGGTTATGGACGTGAATCCAAGTATTTTCCTTGCACGGGAAGTCCAGCCGCCTCTTATATACCTAAGGGGTGACGGCCGATTGAACAACACACAATCGATCTATCATCTACCACTTTTACCTTTACTTTTATCTCTCTCCCTTGTTCTTCTTCTTCCTCGTTCTTCGTTCGTTCTTCTTCATTGCAGGGCGACGAACCTCGAGGCCCTAGGGGCGATCAGGTCGACCTAGGGCAGCCCATAGCCGCCGCGCGCCCTGACGGGGCCCTCCCGGGCGTGTGGGGCTTCGGGTCTACAAAAGCGCCCGCCGGATTGCTTGCGTACCGCGCTTCCGGACGGGTCTCCTTCGACGTGAGCTGCGGTGCATCACCCTCGGCGTTGGAGGTACACGGTGACGTGTTCGTGTGCGAACACACTTTTTGGCGACTCGCTGGGGGCCAAAACTTTGAACGGTCTCCTGCTCGTTCTTGCTACGAAGAGATCGTCATCTAGGGTTTGCAATCTACAAAGGTAATATGAATACCCAATTCCCTACTGTAGATGCAAATAATTCATATGGTGTTACTAGATCGTTCAATGAGTATACTCTATCGGCCAGCCCTAGTTTGTTCAATCATGCATCTAATTATGTGCATAGGCCGATTCAAAGTAATTTACATGCTTCAACTTCTTATGATACTAGTAACATGCACCATATGTATCCCAACTCCCATGCATCGGCAACCCCACAAATCGTTATGCCGATGAACAACATGGTGAGTTCGGTTAATAAATTTGAAACACCTCATGTCAGAATTTCCAATGCCATGCAACAAAGTGTTTCACCTTTTTATTCATCGGCAACTAACTTGCAACATCTTAATCCAAACATGTCGGTGGATAGGGGAATTGGCCATGCTACTACTAGTTATTCGGCCAATTACCCTCAAACATCATACGCTACACCTCATGCTACTAATTTTTTGGCACCATACGCAACTGTTGATGTCCATAATTCGGCCCCGTACCTTCACGGTCATGGCCGAATAAGTGAAACTTCTGCAGGAGCAGAAATGCCTTCACCCACTGCCGTGGCATGTCATGTTCCCCCTACACAATTACAAAATTTCGGCAACATCTCATTGCCCAAAGAGTCTAAAAGCATCGGGGCGCAACCATATCCAGACTGGGTAGTTGAGAACAAGCTTACATTCTCTTGGGATTTGTGCAACTCCATTCGAAAGGAACTAATAGAAGGCGGGAAGCCTCATGATTTTGCTGCAGTAAAAGCTAGAGTTGTGCAAATGATGCATTCGTCCAGTGTTGTACCATCCAGTGCACCCCCTAAACAGTTGCAAAGTTTCAGCACCTCATTGCTGGAAAAGTCTCAAAGTATTGGGGGCAATCTCATGAGGAGTGGATGGAAATTGAGATGAAAACATTTAAAGCTCGCCAAGCTGAGATGTGGGCTAAAATTAGACAAGAGCGAGAAGCCTTGCAAATACAAAAAGATAAAAGTATTGACTCAGGTAACAATGAAAATTCGGTTATTGAAAAAGCCGAATCAAATATTATGTGTGCCGAATCTATTGAAGAAAAAGAGGATGCCAAGGCGTTGGGGAGCCAACTGAAAACGGAACAAAGTATCATTCAAATTACACCACCATCATGCTCTCCCAACATATTCAAAGAGGTATGTCTAGCAAGTGATTTACCTATTTTCAGATTTGGTCGCAACTTTATTGTTGATGCATGTATTAGAAAAAAATCTTATAAGTAATTTTGAAAGACCAATGATGAAGGGAAATTTACTTGTTAGCAATACAATTGTTACTACGCATATCGGTCAATACATTGTACCATTCAAAGAGACCGCTGGTGACTTATTATTGCAGCCAAAGCTTTTCCCATTGCTTTATTTAAAGTTCATATCTAATTGGGTAGCTTTGCTTGCTTCATACTTGGCTTATGCATGGTCTCAATTGAGACATGTATGTTCTAACTATTTTGATTTTAGAAATTTAAAGCCAAGGTTATACTCTGTTGAGAAAACCGATGATAGTATAATTTGTTTTTCAAAGACATCGGTAAAAGAATGCAAAATAAAATTCATAGCCGAATGGGATGATACAAAATCTGAACCATTCATTTGCTTAACTACAAAGCCGTTCTCACAGCAAGATCGGCTAGAAAATAAAAAATTACCTTCAATTTAAACATGTGTGATCAAATCTTTGATTTGTTGTTGATGAATAATTATATTAGAATTATTGATCACCATGTCGAGCCATCAATCCAAGGACGAATGTATTGTAGGTTTCATCATTCGTTCAAACATAATTTTAAGGATTGCGACATGTTTCATCAAACAGTCAAATCGGCCATTGAGAAAGGACGATTGAGATTTGTTGAAACACCAAGGGATGACCAGTCTATTTCGATTGCTCCTAATGGAAAAAAGTTTTTGAATTGGCTGCTTCAGGACGATTCCTTTAAAGATGAGAAGGTAAAAACTACAGGTGATGGGATCAAGCTTTCAAGTAAAGAAGTTGTTCAAGAGCACAATGAAAATATTGTTGAAGGCATGAGTTCTATCGAAGCTACAATGGAGACGCAAAGGACTGGGGGGCAGCAAGCAAATCCAATGATCGATGAAAGCAAACCAAAAGAAAACAAAGGCCGAAATAAGCGCAAGTGTAAGAGATCAAAAATCACCTTCGCTAAACTATTGGATAAATATCAAAAGAAGAGTGAAGAGAAGAATGCTTATCGGCCAAATAATGCAAAGAAACCAAGATCACCCCCAAGGCGCAAATATGAGGATCAGTATTGGCAAAGTGAGAATTTTAATGCAACATATTCATATCCTTATTTTGGGCCGCCAACGCCAATGTCGTGGATGCCTCCCTATGCTCATATAGATCCATATTCATCATGGGACAAGTATGATACAAGGGCACATTCTCCATCTTATTTTAGACCATCTCACCAATACTATGCAGCTCCAAGAAGATCAACATTTGAACAATCACGCGTCAAAGACCGTTTCAATCATAAGGAATCGGTCGAGCTCAAGGAAGAAGAAAGAGGTGGTCAAGCAAGTTTACCGTGTTAAAAGAGATGGTCGTAAGAGTGCAACTTCAGATTTGATCTCAAATGAAAAAGAGCCAGTTAAAGTGTTGACATTGGCTACTAAAGGCAATGAGACGAAGCAACCAATTATTGAGAGTCAAAGTGCCAAATCTGAAGAAAAGAAGTTGAGAGTGCACAAGGTCAAAACAGAATCACAGCCGAGATGCCCAATCGGTTTATCGTATTGGCAAAAGAGGGAATTACAAAATCTTAGTGCACAAGAGCTGAGACAGAAGAACATGGCATGGGTTCCCAAGAGGGTCAATCATAACAAAAAGGATGTGCATGCTTCTATTGCAATAAGTACAATAAAAGTGAAGAAAGAGAAGAATGGAAGCAACAAACAATTAAGCCGAAGGTGTGCATCACAACATCAAAATCTTCGGTTAGCACTTCATCCATTTTCTTCAACCATGCCATTGATGCCTTTGCCATGGAATTCATCCATAGGTATGATCAATTACCCTACATGGATTTATTTTGATCCATGGATGCAACATAATTTTCTATATCATGATAGGGTATTACCAAATCACTATACATTTGGTTAGTTACATTTTTGTTGCTAATACAAAGGGGTTGAAATATTTTATTGCTATTTCATTTGTTTATTTCGGCTATACATACTTTGGTGGGTGAATTCTACATGGACCTCATGGTAATGGCCGATACTTATCTATCGCCCTAAGAATATATCTAAGAATGGCCGGTGTGGTATTCTAACATCGTCCTTAGTTTGAGTAGAGATTGAGATAAGTGCTTGCAAAGGAATTTGTCAAATTGATGCCATTGAAGATATTATGCATAGACCAATTCACCAAAATTGCAAAGTGAACTTATGTTTTGATTGGGTGTGCTTTGGCTTATTAGTTTTCAGAATTTACGTAAGGCCAAATCATGGTTGAGTTTATTATTGAGCAGCATATTGACATCATGCATAATATTGATTTTAGCTTGATCTCTCTAGTACCATGGAGATTATATATTGATGGTTAAATTTGTAGCAATGGCCAAGGTGTTGGTGTTGTTTATTTATCTCCATATGTAGCTATTTTGTCAAGCCTCATGCCGCTTAAAATATTTTTGCACAATAATCAAAGCCGAATATGCATTGTTATTCAGATTGGAGATTTGCCTTGCTATAGGTGCTATACATATTGAGGCTTCCAGTGATTCGTTATTAGTAGTGCAACAAATATCCAAGGGTTTATCAACGTTTTGATGAATCACTTATAGTTTATCTTTTGGTATGTCTAGATGCAAGATTTACCTTGGGTTGCTTTAAAATTGTTCATATATCTAGACATGACAATTCAAAAGAGTTGGCACAACAAGCATCCAGCTACTATGTTAACCATGGTGTATTGCATTTCTATCAATAGCCGATGCTAGGTCTTGTCAACATAGGTAAGGCCGAACCAAAGCCCACCACTTCGGCCACTAATGAAACTTTTATGCAGGCGAAGTAAGGACTGGAGGAAGTTCATTCTTGATTATCTGCAAAATCCTAGCGAAAGGGTGAACAATATGGTTCGGAGGATGGTTTTCATCTATGGAACCTTATCACCGGATTGTTATAGAAGTTGAGAAATTTTCACCCAAGTTTGCATCAAGAGGTTCAAGCAAGCAATGGCCGATATAGAATTATCGTCCTAAGAATATGCAAAATGGCCAATGGAGTGTTGACATCGTCCTTAGAGAGCAAGCTATGTGCAAGTTATTTTTCGGCACACAAGCTTTGCCGAAAAACAGGGGGGCACGTGTTGACACCAGATTTTGGCACGGTCAATAACTTATTTAAGATAACCTCAAATGGAGAAGTGATCTACATCAAAGAGTTCCGTATTGTTGATATGAACATCTTTGAAGTTTGGGCCATCGCCATCCGATCTCATCTCGAAGGCCGAAGTTGTGTTCGAAATACTGAGATTTTGTATTCAGAACACTATTCGGCTTATTACGCCCTCAAGACTGCCTCTTATGGAAAAATGATCTACATGGATTGTCTTCGTCTCGTCGAAACGATCGATTTTGATATAAAAAAGTTCCAATCCGAGTTTGTATGCAAAAGTTAGAGCCATCGGAATGCAACTCTGTCAGGAGGCAGAAAATGACGCGCCCCATCAGACACCCTGTCTGATGGGTAGCGCGAATAATAGTCTGTTTTGCGTGAGTGATTTGACCCTCAAGATGACCTCTGATTAAACAACGTTCAACATTAAAGTTGTTCGCCTCGTCGAAGCGGTCAAGATTGCTTTTGGACTCGTTTTCATCCGAGGTCGTTTACTACCACAAAAAGGACCCGCAATGTGCAACCAGTTTAAACCGAACAGTTTTGGAAAGTTCGGACAAAACCAATCTGAATTTGACTAGGGTTTTGGACGTGAATCCAAGTCTTTTCCTTGCACGGGAAGTCCAGCCACCTCTTATATACCCAAGGGGTGACGGCCGATTGAACAACACACAATCGATCTATCATCTATCACTTTTACCTTTACTTTTATCTTTCTCCCTTGTTCTTCTTCTTCCTCGTTCTTTGTTCGTTCTTCTTCATTGCAGGGCGACGAACCTCGAGGCCCTAGGGGCAATCAGGTCGACCTAGGGCAGCCCATAGCCGCCGCGCGCCCGGACGTGGTCCCTCCCGGGCGTGTGGGGCTTCGGGTCTACAAAAGCGCCCGCCGGATTGCTTGCGTACTGCGCTTCCGGACGGGTCTCCTTCGACGTGAGCTGCGGTACATCACTCTCGGCGTTGGAGGTACACGGTGACGTGTTCGTGTGCGAACATCGAGTCATCATTCTCTTATAAAAAGCACCAGTTAGAGAGCACCACTGTCATTTGTATGCATTGTTATTAATTTATATTGAGTATGACTATGACTGGATCTCTTTTATCATGAATTACAATGTCTACTCAGTCCTTGAACTTCAGAGGTGCTCTGCATTTATGTTTTGCGGTCTCAGAAAAGGCTAGCAAGATACCATCTTGTTATATCATATCATGATTGTTTTGAGAAAGTGTTGGTATCCGAGATTTATTATTATTGCTCGCTAGTTGATTATGCCATTGATATGAGTAAATATGAGACTTAAATATTATTGTGAATATGGTTAGTTCATGATCTACGCTAAAAACTTGAATGCTGGCTTTACATATTTGCAACAACAAGATCAAACAAAGTTTGTAAAAGTTTTTCTTTATCACTTTCAGTTTGTCAACTGAATTGCTTGGGGACAAGCAATGGGTTAAGCTTGGGGGAGTTGATACGTCTCCGTCGTATCTACTTTTCCAAACTCTTTTGCCCTTGTTTGGGACTCTAACTTGCATGATTTGAATAGAACTAACCCGGACTGCGCTATTTTTAGCAGAATTGCCATGGTGTTATTTTTGTGCAGAATAAAAAGTTCTCGGAATGACCTGAAACTTCACGGAGATAAGTTTTGGAATTAATAAAAAATATTGGCAAAAGAATCAACCGAAGGGGGCCCACACCCTGGCCACAAGGGTGGGGGCGCGCCCTACCCCCCTGGGCGCGCCCTCCGACCTTGCGGGCCCCCTAGACCTCCACCGGCCTCAACTCCAACTCCATATATTCACATTCGGGGAGAAAAAAATGAGGGAGAAGGATTCATCGTGTTTTACGATACGGAGCTGCCACCAAGCCATGTTCTTCCTCGGGAGGGCAGATCTAGAGTCCGTTCGGGGCTCCGGAGAGGGGAATCCGCCGCCATCGTCATCATCAACCATCCTCCATCACCAATTTCATGATGCTCACCGCCGTGTGTGAGTAATCCCATCGTAGGCTTGCTGGACGGTGATGGGTTGGATGAGATTTACCATGTAATCGAGTTAGTTTTGTTAGGGTTTGATCCCTAGTATCCACTATGTTCTAAGATTGATGTTGCTATGACTTTGCTATGCTTAATGCTTGTCACTAGGGCCCGAGTGCCATGATTTCAGATCTGAACCTATTATGTGTTCATGAATATATTTGTGTTCTTAATCCTATCTTGCAAGTCAATAGTCACCTACTACGTGTTATGATCCGGCAGCCCTGGAGTGACAATAGTCGGGACCACTCCCGGTGATGACCGTAGTTTGAGGAGTTCATGTATTCACTAAGTGCTAATGCCTTGGTCCGGTACTCTATTAAAAGGAGGCCTTAATATCCCTTAGTTTCCAATAGGACCCCGCTGCCACGGGAGGGTAGGACAAAATATGTCATGCAAGTTCTTTTCCATAAGCACGTATGACTATATTCAGAATACATGCCTACATTACATTGATGAATTGGAGCTAGTTCTGTGTCACCCTATGTTATAACTGTTGCATGATGAATGCCATCCGACATAATTATCCATCATTGATCCATTGCCTACAAGCTTTTCACATATTGATCTTTGCTCAATTACTTTTCCGTTGCCACTGTTACAATTGTTACAAAATTGCTACTGTTACTTTTGCCACCATTACCGCTACTTCCATACTACTTTGCTACTAAATATTTTGTTGCAGATATTAAGTCTTTCAGGTGTGGTTGAATTGACAACTCAGTTGCTAATACTTGAGAATATTCTTTGGATCCCGTTGTGTCGAATCAATAAATTTGGGTTGAATACTATACCCTCAAAAACTGTTGCGATCCCCTATACTTGTGTGTTATCAATGAAGTACGGGTCAGTGACACAGATATAAGGTATTTGCTCAATCTCTGATGATGTAGTTCATGTACAAGGCAAAAGGCGGACAAATGTAAAATCCAACTTTTTCAAGTGAAACATGTCGAAGATGTAATCGAATCGAAGGAAGAAGTTTTCCGCGGGGAATGTGTCGATGTACAACCTTTGCGGGGGCACGTTAACCATGTAGAGCGGGTATCCTGGATTTTCTAAGGCAATCAGGTTTTTCTCTCTCTGCAACACATAGTCATGAAGTCTCCTTAGATCGTTGTATATGGCCTCTACCGCTGCCTTAGGTAGGATCGGATCACCGGGGATATGGTATTTCACCGCACCTATGATAGGTATACGGTCTTCAACCTGAGGCTGCGGAGGCGGCTGGCTCATAGAAGCAGCTTTGCCTTTCCTCGGTCTCTTCCTATGCTTCTGTGCTACTGGAAGTGAGCCTATAATATGTTGATCCTCCGGCAATTCAGGCACCAACTCATCATGCTCGAACCCTGAGTACTCATACTGCTGAGCCAACAATCCTCCGTCGTCATAAGCGCCGGTATTGAGAGGGTCATCATCATCCTCGTCGATGGCATCATGCATTGCTTCTTCGACGGTGGCAGCGTCATCAGCTACTAATGGAGCCTCTTCCTCACGCCATCCGCTATCACCCGACACGACAGGTGGCGCTAATTGGGTAGGTGGGGTGTTGGTTGCTGAGGCTGCGTGGTCGTGGGTGTGCTCCCGGCCGCCTCCAGATGAAGCAGACTCTTCGGCCACAACAGGACCCAACTCTTGCAATCGCCAAGCCGCCGCGGGGTCTCGTCATCTCCCCCTAGTGCTACCGGAGGAGCCAAATTCTCGTGGCGCGGTTTGACACTTGCCATGGAAACCTTGAAGACGTCAGGGGGATCGGCCAGCTGTGGAACAATTCTCCCTTCGGCTTCACTATCGTTGCCTTTCCCGCATCCACCTTCTGGCCGCTGATGGTGTACAGTATGGTGCACGGGGTTACGTCGGCCTCCAAAGACATGTATGCGATGTGAGACATCCAAAAGGCAACGGAAACGGGAGATTATACATATATTGAAGAGGGCCGATGTGACAGGTATCGTGAGGGTGTCGAGCTCAGCCAAAGACAAAGCCCCGTCGAGCACGCCAGAGACGGAGGACGGGCTGCTATGAGCAGGTGCAGGAGCAGGTGCACTAAACGAGCTACTCCCGAAGAAGTTGCAAAGGGGAAAGTCAATTGCCTCTTTATCTGGATTTTGCTTGGTCCAACTGACGATAGCCGGAATCAAGACACTATACGAAGCCGCCATTTCCTCTCTTGCGGTAGCTACCGCTGCTTTGACTATCTCAGCTGATTTCTTATCAACCACAATCTCAACCTTCTTGTCGATTTTTCTTCATTTAACCTCCGTCTTTCCTTTCTATCCTCGGTGCTCCACGAGGCGACGTCTCTGACGCCGTGCACGCGTCCATAGGACGACCGAGTGTTAATACGTCTCCAACGTATCTATAACTTTTGATTGTTTCATGTTGTTATATTATCATTCTTGGGTGTTTTACAATCATTTTATAGCAACTTTATATCATTTTTTGGGACTAACCTATTGACATAGTGCCCAAGCTGTTATTTTTTGCTTGTTTTTTACTTCGCAGAAAATCAATACCAAACAGAGTCCAAACACAACGAAACTTTTTGGTGATTTTTTCTGGACCAGAAGACACCTGTTCGACCAAGAAAGTACCTGAGGGGAGCTCCGAGGGGAGTACAACCCACCAGGGCGCGCCCAGGTGGGTTGTGCCCACCTCGGTGGCCTCCTGCACCGCCTCTTTGCTCTATAAATACCCCAATATTCCAGAAACCCTAGGGGAGTCGAGGAAAATCTATTCCAGCCGCCGCAAGTTCCAGAACCACCAGATCCAATCTAGAGACCCTCATGGAGGGGTTCATCATCCTCATTGGTGCCTCTCCGATGATGCGTGAGTAGTTCATTGTAGACCTACGGGTCCGTAGTTAGTAGCTAGATGGCTTCCTATCTCTCTTTTGATTCTCAATACAATGGTCTTTTGGAGATCTATTTGATGTAACTCTTTTTGCGGTGTGTTTGTTGGGATCCGATGAACTTTGAGTTTATGACTAGATCTATGTTTTTATCCATGAAAGTTGTTTGAGTCTTTTGATCTCTTATATGCATGATTACTTATAGCCTCGTATTTCTTCTTCGAATCTTTGGTTAGTTAGGCCAACTAGATCGATTTTTCTTGCCATTGGAAGAGGTGCTTTGTGATGGGTTCGATCTTACGGTGCTTGATCCCGGTGACAGAAGGGGAACCGACACGTATGTATCGTTGCTATTAAGGACAACAAGATGGGGTCTATGTCTACATAAATAGATCTTGTCTACATCATGTCATCGTTCTTATTGCATTACTAAGTTTCTCCATGAACTTAATACACTAGATGCATGTTGGATAGCGGTCAATGTGTGGAGTTATAGTAGTAGAGTAGTAGATGCAGGCAGGAGTCGGTCTACTAATCTTGGACGTGATGCCTATATAATGATCATTGCCCGGATATCATCTTGATTATTTGAAGTTCTATCAATTGCCCAACAGTAATTTGTTTACCCACCTATGCTATTTTTCTCGAGAGAAGCCACTGGTGAAATCTACGGCCCCCGGGTCTCTTCTTTATTATATTTGCCTTCGCGTTCCGCATCCTCCTTGACCCATATGGGCCTCTTCCCCGCGTAACCACGGCTTCCGAGGTGGTGGCACCCCATGTTCCTCTCTTGAAGCCCCTTCATGTACTCCGGTTTTTCTTTGGCAACTTCGGCAACACAAACCTTCTTGAATATTTCAAACTGCTCTTCCGTAATTGTCGGATTATCCTTTACAATCTCGGTGTAGGGTTCCTTTTTGACGATGATCCAATGTTTCACCGTTACTTTCCAGGCGGACAGTGTGCCGCTAAACTTGCCCATGGCGCGTCTGTTTATCTTCTTCATTGTCGGGTCTTTATCTGGATGAGTATTTTTTTTCATCCCGGCCGGGGAACAAGAATCCCTGGTGCAACTTCGTTAGGAGGGAGTGCTCCTTATTTGGTATCTTCTTTAATTTCTCATCGTTGATGGTGGAGGTTCCCCGTAGGATGCAGCCTATTTGATTACCGTAGCACATGCGCGCTTCCGCGGGCTCTTTTGGCTCAAAATTGCCGGGGTCCACCTCAGTGACCACCAGTCTAGTAGTGTTGAGCTAGTTTGGGCGCCGTATCCTCTTCGCTTTTGGTTCTATACCGGCTAATTCGCTAGTCTCGGTGCCGGTCTCGGTGCTGGTCTCGGTGTCGGTGTTGGTCTCAACGCCGGTCTCGGTCTCGGATGTGACAGGTGGGCACTGCAACAACTGTTGCTCCTCGAGATAGTTCAAATAGACGTGTGCCGCCTTGTAGACGTTTCAATCACCAGAACCCTATCTTTCATCGTTGCTACCCATGTTTCCTACGATTAAATTTAGTAAATTAATTCTAGAACTAATAAAATGAATAATGACATAAAAAAGGGCTATGTTTTGCAGGAACGTTGATTCATTCCCATTGCGACAAATCCCGAGCACTCGATATGTCCTAGTTTGTAGCACATGCCGAAATTCACAGAAAATTTTGGCATGACCTTTGCTACAAAGTGGACAAATCGAGCACCTGAAATTTGCTGGAACGGAAATGAATCAACATTTCAGCAAAACATAGGCCACTCGAAATCATTCCCTGCAAACAACAAAAGGCCACTTGGCACAATCGAACCACTTCAATGTTGCATATAATAGGACCACTTAAGAACATGTACATGAGCAACTACAATAGTAGATATACATGAGCAAACACTATTGAGGAATTCGCATATAACATGACCACTTCAAATTTGAATCTCCTAGTGTTTGACACTTCAAGAAAATCTACACAAATATCATGCTCTCTCAAACTCAATTCAAAAACCAAATATAGATGGATGAACCCTAGAAACCTAGAACCTTTACATATTTCTGTCCTAAATTGTTGTCCTAATAAAAATTATGTCCTAATATAAATTATGAACCCCAGAACTCAATTTTTGTCCTAAATTTCAAATTATGAACCCTAGAACTCAATTCAAATTATGTCCTAAATTTCTGTCATAATAAAAAATCACTAAAAATTAAGAACCTACTCGACTTGCAGCACTAATAGAAATTTATGTTTTTATATTGATTTTTTTCTCTAAACTAAACCCTACTGCCCTAATTAACATCTAATTCAAAAACTAAGTATAGAAGAAAATTCAGTTAAGTACTAATAGAAGAAAATTCAGTTAACTTTTGTGCTCTATAATTATGAAATGAAAAAAAATCAGTTAACTACTAATTTCATTCATTTAGGTCATTCATTTAACTTCAGCTAATTAACCTACTATACCACTACTACTAGCAGCACTACTAACCTAATCAACCTAGTAAAATCCTACTGCCCTAACTAAAAAAACATCTAATTAACATCTACTAGTACCAATACTGCCCTAACCTAATTAACATCTACTAGTACCACTATATACTACTAGTAGCACTGCTGCAACATTTTCTTCATTTTGTTCTTTTAAAATAACATCTATGAAAACAAAAACCATAATTAAACCCTATTACCCTAGTTAAACCCTGCTGCTCTAACTAAATTTTTGCTCTAAACCCTACTGCCCTAACTAAATTTTTGCACTAAACTAAAATTTTGCTCTAACCTAGCCAACCTAGTTAACCTAAGGAACCTAATTAACCTAGTTAGTTAACCTAGCTAGTTAACTGTGACGCCCCCGATTCAATCGTACACTAATCATACATGCAAATGTGTACGATCAAGATCAGGAACTCATGGGAAGATATCACAACACAACTCTAGACACAAATTAAAATAATACAAGCTTTATATTACAAGCCAGGGGCCTCGAGGGCTCGAATACATAAGCTCGAAAACACAAGAGTCAGCGGAAGCAACAATATCTGAGTACAGACATAAATCGAACAAGTTTGCCTTAAGAAGGCCAGCACAAAAGCATCTATGATCGAAAAGGCAAGGCCTCTTGCCTGGGAGCCTCCTAACTACTCCTGGTCGTCGGCGGTCTCCACGTAGTAGTAGGCATCGGCGGTGGCATCTGGCTCCTGGGCTCCGACATCTGGTTGCATCAACCGGAAATAAGAAGAAAGGGGGAAAGGGGGAGCAAAGCAACCGTGAGTATTCATCCAAAGTACTCGCAAGTAAAGTAGTAGTAGTGTTATCAACCTCGGCTAGAGATCCTTTCTCGACTCCCTGCGACAAAGCAATCCCAGAGCCATACTATCCAGTTACCACCTCAAGCATCCAGTTCTAGTTGTATCGATCGGGATACAACTAAAAGTGTACCTTACCGTAGGACAGGCCATCGATAGATGTTCTCTTCCCTGCAGGGGTGCACCAACTTACCCACCACGCTCGATTAACTCCGGCCGGACACACTTTCCTGGGTCATGCCCGGCCTCGGCCAAATGATACCCTGCAACCCGACCTAGGCTAAATAGAGAGGTCAACACGCCGGACTAAACCTATGCCCCCAGGGGTCATGGGCCATCGCCCCGAGAACTCCTGCATGTTGTGTGGGCAGCCGGTGAGCAGACCTAGCTACCTCCTTAAAAAAGGCAGGTGCTTACCAGTCCAACCCGGCGCGCGCCGCTCAGTCGCTGACGTCTATTAAGCTTCGGCTGATGTATACGACGCAGAACGCCCATACTATGCCCACGTGATGGTTAGTGCTATCAGGCCAGAGGCCCCTTGGATCAAATATCCAAATCCTAGTGGATTAGGAGCACGCGGTAACAACCAGAGACTCACGATCGATGTGACCCCGTCGCCCCGTCTCGAGGACTTGCGGCAAGGACTAAGAATGCCCGGCCACGCCTCGTAAGTATCTCGCGGGCACCTTCCAGGTCAACCCGACTCCACATCACTCGCAATTAAGCTCGCGCGGGTACCCCTCAGGGCCGACCCATCTTTAGTAACATGGTTCAGTGTAAAGTCATAGTAACCATAGTAACTGTGTGTCTAACACCAAGGGGAACCCTGAGGAACCACCCTCGTTGGATTCCACTCGATGTAATCATCAAGGTGAACGTAAGAGGAACCACCCTCGAGGTTCACACTTGAGGGGCTGCACGACAGAGTCGTATCGGAAGTGGTTAAGGAGGAAATCACCCTCGATGACCACAACCGAATAGCTACACTACAGAGATCTCATCAGGAGTGATGTATGAGGTGTCACCCTCGACACTCGATAGTAACTCTGCAGAGTCGTACAACTAGGGGGGTGACGTGCGGTGTCGGGGCCTGGACGTCGATCACGTTGATCGAGTCATCGAACCTAAAGCGGGGCAACTGGGACAAGGTGGGGGGTCACTGATGGATCACTAACCAACCTATACTAAGCAGTTTAAGATAAGCAGGTAAGGTACAATGAGCAGGTTACAAAAGCAGGCTATACATCAGAATAGGAGCAAACAATAACAATAGCAAAATCTAATGCAAGCATGAGAGAATGGAATGGGCGATATCGGGATAATCAAAGGGGGGCTTGCCTGAAAGCTCTGCTGAAAAGGAAGAAGTGTCGTCGTCGACGTAGTCAATCATAGGGGCAGCATCGGTCTCGGGGTCTACCGGAGAGAAGAGGGGGAAGAAACAATAAATATAAAGCAAACAAAGCATCAAAATGCATAACATGGTAATATGTGGCGCTATGGGTGTTCTAACGCAGTGCTACACGATACAGGTGAACGGGGAATTCAACCGGGAAGGTATTCCCGGTTTCGGACCTGTGTCAGACAAATGACCGGAGGGGGAATAATCCATGTTCAGATAGTTAGAGGCATCTGACAAGTAAACGAACCACGTATTCGGATTCGTCATGTTTTTCTGAGCAACTTTCACGGAGAAAACATTTTCATCCGACTTACGGTTTATTTTCTATTAAATTTCAAAGGTTTTAGACATTTTCTTGAATTAATACTAATTCGAAAATAAAGATTAAATTGCTACGTGCATACACAAAGTATACACAGCAAAGCAGCATAGAAGCTGACAATGGGCCCCGTTGACTGCCCAGCCAGTAGTCAACGTTGACCCGTTGACTGGTCAACAAAGTCGAAGGGGCCCACATGTCATCTGGCCGCAGTCACTGACGGCTGGGCCTAGTCAAAGGCCACGTCAGCAAAGTCAAAGCTGACGCGTGGGCCCACAGTTATTAATCTAATCCTACCAGAAAATTAAACAGAGTTTACTTAACGGTGGGGCCCGGTTGTCATTCTCACCAGGCTATCCTAATTAGCGTCATTAGCGCTTAATGACGCCAGACACGTCAGCGCCGCCGGAGTTACGCCGGCGACGACCCAACCGACGGTGGAACTTCACCGCGCAGGCGCTATAGGGCACCAAAACGCCTGCGGTTTGCGGCTACAGCTAGCTGGCGATGCGGCGCATCTGATGGAGCAAGCAGCAGGGGCGGGGATGGCCGGAGTGGCGCCAGCGACAAGCCGTGGCGGCGGTGGTGTTCGGGCATGGACGTAAACGGCGCTAGCGGGCTCGGGGAAATGCATGCGCGTGCGCATTGGGCTCCTAGGAACCTCACGAGCTCGTTGCTCGGCAACGAGCTCGGACGCGAGCTGCCGCAACGGTGGCCACTGCGATGAGCTTCACCATGGCGGCGGGGCAGCACCAATGGCGACGGCAACTAGGGGGCGAGATCGACGGCGATAGCATAGGGGAAAGGTCGGGGAGCTTACGTAGGAGCGCACGGTGGCTCGTTGGAAGGTTAGGAGCAGCAGGGCGCCGGAATCGCAGAGGAACGCCGGTGGCTGCCGAGGAAGAAGAAGCTGGCATCGGCGTCGATGCAGGGGCGCCGAGCTCGAGGGACTGGTCGTGGGTGAAGGAGAGGACGATGGCGGAGCCCTTGGCGCGGTCCTAGGTGAAGGGGACGGCGGAGAGCGCGTAGACGGTGTCGGCCATGGCGATTGCGGTGGTGGCCATGGTGGATTTGGGTGAGGAGGATTTGGTGGGGAGAGGTAGAGGCGGAGTGGGCGAGGGGAAGTGAGCAGGCGAGTGGGGTGGCAGGGCAAGTGGGAGGGGAGCCCGAGGCGTCGAGGGGATCCTTATCCCCCTCGTCGACGGCGAGGTGGTGCGGCGGGAGCGCGCTTGGCCGTGCACCCGGTCGGTTGCACATGAGAGGGAGAAGGCGACCGGGGGGAGGCAAGTGCTGGGCCGGCTTGGGTGGGCCGAGGCCCAGGGGAGGCAAGGGGGCGCTCTCTCTCACCTCTTCTTTTTCTTTTAGTTTTTCTATTTTTTTATTCAATAAACAGAGATGGGTAAGAAAATATTGGGCATGCTACTTACTTAGAAAAATATGGGAAGTGCCCCTTTTATTCCCTGGTGATCTTAGACAGTGCCACAAATATTTTGGAGACCAGAAGAATTCATTTGGTATTTTTCATAAATAGGATAACATTAAAAAATGCTGAATTGGTGATGTTATAATTGATAATGCTCTCTTTGCACAAAAGCGATGTTGTGTTCCTTAACAAATAATTGTTATGGAATTTTTGACAAATGATGGACATTTTTCCAGCAACTTTTGAGCGACTTCAAACTTCACTTGAATTTGAATTGACTAGAATTTCAAATGGGATATTGAACAAAGGTGATTAAGCACTGTTTGGAAAAATGATTAGCTTAATCACAGAGGGTTACTGTAGCATGACACTGGGGGTGTTACAAATCTCCTCCACTACAAGAAATGTCGTCCCAAGATTTAAGAGGTGGAGTAAGGGGAAAAGGATTTGTTACGAAATTCTAACATATCTTCTTTTCTTGCTGCTCTCATCGAAGAGGTTGATCCATAACATTGATGTCTTCAATTCACTACATGAGGGCATTGATACGTCTCCAACGTATCTATAATTTTTTATTGTTCCATGCTATATTATATTCTGTTTTGGATGTTTAATGGGCTTTATTATACACTTTTATATTATTTTTGGGACTAACCTATTAACCGGAGGCCCAGCCCAAATTGTTGTTTTTTGCCTATTTTAGTGTTTCGAAGGAAAAGGATATCAAACGGAGTCCAAACGGAATGAAACCTTCGGGAACGTGATTTTCGGAACAAATGTGATCCAGAGGACTTGGAGTCTACGTAAAGCAATCAACGAGGGAGGCACGAGGCAGGGGGCGCACCCACCTCCCCCAGGCGCGCCCTCCACCCTCGTGGGCCCCTTGTTGCTCCACCGACGTACTTCTTCCTCCTATATATACCCATATACCCTGGAAACATCAGATACGGAGCCAAAACCCTATTTCCACCGCCGCAACCTTCTGTACCCGTGAGATCCCATCTTGGGGCCTTTTCCAGCGCTCCGTCGGAGGGGGCATTGATCACGGAGGGCTTCTACATCAACACCATAGCCTCTCCAATGATGTGTGAGTAGTTTACCTCAGAGCTTCGGGTCCATAGTTATTAGCTAGATGGCTTCTTTTCTCTCTTTGGATCTCAATACAAAGTTCTCCTCGATCTTCTTGGAGATCTATTCAATGTAATCTTCTTTTGTGGTGTGTTTGTCGAGATCCGATGAATTGTGGGTTTATGATCAAGTTTATCTATGAATAATATTTGAATCTCCTCTGAATTCTTTTATGTATGATTGGTTATCTTTGCAAGTCTCTTCGAATTATCAGTTTGGTTTGGCCTACTAGATTGATCTTTCTTGCAATGGGAGAAGTGCTTAGCTTTGGGTTCAATCTTGCGGTGTCCTTTCCCAGTGACAGCAGGGGCAGCAAGGCACGTATTGTATTGTTGCCATCGAGGATAAAAAGATGGGGTTTATATCATATTGCATGAGTTTATCCCTCTACATCATGTCATCTTACTTAAAGCATTACTCTGTTCTTATGAACTTAATACTCTAGATGCATGCTGGATAGCGGAAGATGTGTGGAGTAATAGTAGTAGATGCAGAATCGTTTCGGTCTACCTGTCACGGACGTGATGCCTATATACATGATCATGCCTAGATATTCTCATAACTATGCTCAATTCTATCAATTGCTCGATAGTAATTCGTTTACCCAACGTAATACTTATGCTCTTGAGAGAAGCCACTAGTGAAACCTATGGCCCCCAGGTCTATCTTCCATCATATTAATCTTCCAACACTTAGCTATTTCTATTGCCATTTATTTTACTTTGCATCTTTATTCCTCTTTATCATAAAAAAACCAAAAATATTATCTTATCATATCATCAGATCTCACTCTCGTAAGTGACCGTGAAGGGATTGACAACCCCTTTATCGCGTTGGTTGCGAGGTTCTCGAGCGTGATCTCCTACTGGATTGATACCTTGGTTCTCAAAAACTGAGGGAAATACTTACGCTACTTTACTGCATCACCCTTTCCTCTTCAAGGGAAAACCAACACAGTGCTCAAGAGGTAGCAGGCATCATGATGAAGTCGTCAACCTTTCTTCAGAAACTTCACCATACTTACGAATAGGGTATAAAGAACAAAAAAACCATAAGGACGGAGGTTGAAAGGATTGGCATCCGGTAATTATCTCAAGGAAGGAGATTTTAGAAGCACCAAGAAACAAATCGTGTTGGAAATATGCCCTAGAGGCAATAATAAATGGTTATTATTATATTTCTTTGTTCATGATAATAGTCTATTATTCATGCTATAATTGTATTGTCCGGAAATCGTAATACATGTGTGAATACATAGACCACAAAGTGTCCCTAGTAAGCCTCTAGTTGACTAGCTCGTTGATCAACAGATAGTCATGGTTTCCTGACTATGGACATTGGATGTCATTGATAACGGGATCACATCATTAGGAGAATGATGTGATGGACAAGACCCAATCCTAAGCATAGCATAAAAGATCGTGTAGTTTTGTTTGCTAGAGCTTTTCCAATGTCAAGTATCTTTTCCTTAGACCATGAAATCATGCAACTCCCGGATACCGTAGGAGTGCTTTGGGTGTGCCAAACGTCACAACGTAACTGGGTGACTATAAAGGTGCACTACGGGTATCTCCGAAAGTGTCTGTTGGGTTGGCAAGGATCGAGACTGGGATTTGTCACTCCGTGTGACGGAGAGGTATCTCTGGGCCCACTCGGTAATGCATCATCATAATGAGCTCAATGTGACTAAGGCGTTAGTCACGGGATCATGCATTGCGGTACGAGTAAAGAGACTTGCCGGTAACGAGATTGAACAAGGTATTGGGATACCGACGATCGAATCTCGGGCAAGTAACATACCGATTGACAAAGGGAATTGCATACGGGATTGATTGAATCCTCGACACCGTGGTTCATCCGATGAGATCATCGTGGAACATGTGGGAGCCAACATGGGTATCCAGATCCCGCTGTTGGTTATTGACCAGAGAGGCGTCTCGGTCATGTCTGCATGCCTCCCGAACCCGTAGGGTCTACACACTTAAGGTCCGGTGACGCTAGGGTTGTAGAGATATATGTATGCGGAAACCCGAAAGTTGTTCGGAGTCCCGGATGAGATCCCGGACATCACGAGAGGTTCTGGAATGGTCCGGAGGTGAAGAATTATATATAGGAAGTCCAGTTTCGGCCACCGGGAAAGTTTCGGGGGTTATCGGTATTGTACCGGGACCACCGGAAGGGTCCCGGGGGTCCACCGGGTGGGGCCACCTGTCCCGGAGGGCCCCGTGGGCTGAAAGTGGAAGGGAACCAGCCCCTAGTGGGCTGGGGCGCCCCCCTTGGGCCTCCCCCCATGCGCCTAGGGTTGGGAACCCTAGGGGGGGAGTTCCCCCTTGCCTTGGGGGGCAAGGCAACCCCTTCCCCCCCTTGTGGCCGCCGCCCCCCTTGAGATCCCATCTCTTGGGGCTGGCGCACCCCCCAGGGGCCTATATAAAGGGGGGAGGGAGGGCAGCAACACAACAGCCTTGGGCGCCTCCCTCCTCCCCTGCAACACCTCTCTCTCTCTCGCAGAAGCTTAGCGAAGCCCTGCCGAGACCCGCTACATCCACCACCACGCCGTCGTGCTGCTGGATCTCCATCAACCTCTCCTTCCCCCTTGCTGGATGAAGAAGGAGGAGACGTCGCTGCACCGTACGTGTGTTGAACGCGGAGGTGCCGTCCGTTCGGCACTCGGTCATCGGTGATTTGGATCACGGCGAGTACGACTCCGTCATCCACGTTCATTGGAACGCTTCCGCTCGCGATCTACAAGGGTATGTAGATGCACTCCTTTCCCCTCGTTGCTAGTAGACTCCATAGATGCATCTTGGTGAGCGTAGGAAAATTTTAAATTATGCTACGATTCCCAACAAATCGAGAGTGCTATAAGGAGGTTCAACAAGTTTCAACCAGGTAGGCATCAAGCTGATGCCTATAACAGGTGAAGAAGGGGTTCAAAGCAATGAGGAATAATGTTGCCTCTGATACCGGAGTGAATCATGGTGAGGAAGTTAGCTCATGAATTACATAAGAAGACAAGTGCAAAGAATATTTCGGAATCAAGGTTGTACAGGAGAGTCAGGTTTCGATCCTGTGGAACTGTGGGTTATGGGCCCACCTTGTGTGTTCAGAGTAGGAACAACGGCGACATCTTGCACGGATATGATAGCAAGGCATGTCATAGGATAGCCTGTCAGTTATGTTGGCATCAACGTTGGTACCAAGGGCGAGGGACGAAGAGAACCATTTTCCTGCTCGTTGGAACGAGGCGGACCATTAGGCAAAGTTCTCGTCCATCGGTGGTTACCATAATGTCAACAACAATAGTAACATGGTTTTACTGTAAGAGTTGTACACCAAGATGTTTATTTAAGCAGAATAATATTACTGCTTAGATCATATAGATCACAAGAAAGGTTTAAACAAAACAAGGGAAAGGAAAATGTGATTATTAATTTAATCATAACAATGGAAAGGAAAATGTGTTTAAACACAAATATCAGGAGTATATTATTCCCAAGGACAAGCAGAGGATGAAATCCATGACAAGGTAGTAGATTACCTTTTAGGTAAAGGGGAGAGGAAATTCATGACGTTACCCATACAACAGTGTTTGGATAAGTGATCAAGAAACATTTAGCATTGCGCCTCCAAATGTTTTTAAAGAGGTTCGGAGTACCACAATCATGCTTTGGGATAGCATTGTCATGGTTATCAGGTAAAGGTCGGACCTTGGGAACACAAAGGATCCATCAGAATTTTTAGAACATATCATGCTATTTTATCAGGGAAAAGATGAGGAGGTGGACGATGGGTTCAGTAGCAATCCATCGACATGTCAAAAAGGATGTATTCCCGAAATTAATATGAACAAGTTTGTGTTGGGGGGAAGACAAGAATGTTGTCGATGCTGACACAAATCATCGAGAGGCAAGGATGGTATTTCTAGCCATGAATTCAATTGACATCTCTGAAGAAGCCAAAGTGTTGACGGTGATCATGACAAATTTTGTCGAGAGACTCTATGAAGATGCCATCGAGCTGAAAAGGAAGGATGAGGTGAAAGGCTATGAGAACCACGGATTCGACACAAGCTCGAAGTCAAGCTTGTTATTCGAGGTGAAATGATAAGATGAGGAAGATCGACGTAAGCTTAGCTCATCGTCGGAAGTTGCTCCGGGCATAAGGACCAGGTAGCACAGTTAAAAGTTGACACGATAAAAATATAGCCGGTCAGGCTAGGAATGACTTGAAGGATTATTAAACTCGTAAGCAATGAAAATTACTTAGAGTTATAGAATCGGAGTGCGGAATCGATTCACTTATCGGTGTTCTCGATTGGCAAACAACCCAGAACCCTTGAAGTGACAAAGACAGGGTAAGGTAGTACTCCATCAAAAGATCATAAGATGTAGTGCAATGGCATGATATCCTCGAGATACCAGGGGTAATACTCGAAGGTAGATCATAATAGAGGTTGGGCAGGCGTATTGACCTGCAGAAGACAAGTGGTTTAACTTGTCCAAGAAATGGGACCAAAGAAGAACAATCATGGTCGGATCAACGGTTGAGAAGGATCAATTCACCGATACCAGATGATATTATATCAAGGAAAAAGTTATTATTACAAGAAGCTTCCATGATAAGTTCCACATCGGGTCCATGGGCATGAACACAAAGTTCAAGGTCGACTCCCACTTCTTCAATGCATAACCTTCCATTCACTTCTCGCTTTCGATGAAGTTGTAGTGTTGAAATTATATCTGGCAAAACACCAGAATAGTATAACTTGTGAAAACTCTTCTGGTTCACACAGATTAAGGAAGGCATAGATTCAACCCATCGGGGTATCTTAGGAACATATACCACAAACTTAAAGAGTAACTAACACAAGCTCAAAGGTAGAGCATGGTTGACCAAAGGAGAGGATAAAATTTACCAAAGGCATTATGTATCAGGGAAGAACTCACAAGGTGATTAAATACGAGGGGCAGTGTCGGATAATGATCCAACAAAGGATGTGGTGGTCGACAAGGGATCTGATGTGAGCATCGGTACCCAACCAAAAGAAGAAAGAATGCAAGGAGATCAGATTATAGAAACAACTGACTAATTCAAAGCTCAAATGCAAAGGAATTGTGATTTCCAAATCAATGGATCGGAAGTGAACACTCTGATTAAGGATGGATAAGTTGAATAGACTTAGGGGTACACTCGACGGCAAATGGATTGGTCGAGAACCAGCTCCTGCTCAAAATGATGTCTGAGTCGGAAGGATGAATTCTAGGATTCAACTGATGATCACGAACATGGGCAGCATATTGATTCAAGGGATTCAAAATAGTAGTAGCAAGGAATGTCAATGAGGATTACTTGACATATGGAACTATCCATAATGCCAACATGCATGAATTTCAAGAGCAAAAGGGGTGCAGAGAAATTTCAGAAGATCGATTAACAATGGGAATGATGTTGCGAAGCACATGATCAACTAGGGATGAACGAATCCCTGATAAGTGTGAGGAATTATCCGCAGTGTGAAAGAAGCTGCAAAGCAGAAGCACAAGGATTCTCGGAACAACAAAGTGTTGGGGTAACTTGTAATCATCAAGAGCAATTGCGAATGATTGTATGAACGACACGCGTAAGTCGTTATCCATATGAATATAACGGTGGTAGGGAATTTCAAAGGCGGAGGTCACAAGGGTCTCGGGAAAACATCGGAGAGTATCTGCAGAATCTTCTGGTACAGCAAGCGATCATCGGTAATGTCGGGGCTCTCCGGGAGGAAGTGGGTCCGAGAACCTAAGTGTCGACGTTAGTAAATCCATTTTAACCCGAATAGAAGAGAGATCAGAGTCCCAAAGTATAGTCGAGGAACAAAAGATCCTAATACCACCCAATTGGCGATGTGGGCTCGTAAGCCACACAGCCAAGTTAGTAAAATAGATTTCGGTTTCTAGACTCAACTTCGGCCAAGGAGTTGGAAAAGGGAATCCTACAGGTAGTCGGCTCTGATACCAACTTGTGACGCCCCCGGTTCAATCATACACGCAAATGTGTACGATCAAGATCAGGGACTCACGGGAAGATATCACAACACAACCCTAGACACAAATTAAAATAATACAAGCTTTATATTACAAGCCAGGGGCCTCGAGGGCTCGAATACATAAGCTCGAAAACACAAGAGTCAGCGGAAGCAACAATATCTGAGTACAGACATAAGTCAAACTAGTTTGCCTCAAGAAGGCCAGCACAAAAGCATCTACGATCGAAAAGGCAAGGCCTCCTTCCTGGGAGCCTCCTAACTACTCCTGGTCGTCGGCGGTCTCCACGTAGTAGTAGGCATCGCGGTGGCATCTGGCTCCTGGGTTCCGACATCTGGTTGCATCAACCGAAAAGAAGAAGAAAGGGGCAAAAGGGGGAGCAAAGCAACCGTGAGTATTCATCCAAAGTACTCGCAAGCAAGGATCTACACTACATATGCATCGATATCAATGAAATGGGCCGTATCTGTGGACTGGACTGCAGAATGCCAAAAGAGAAGGGGACTAGCATAAAATAAAGTAGTAGTAGTAGTAGTGTTATCAACCTCGGCCAGAGATCCTTTCTCGACTCCCTGCGAGAAAGCAATCCCAGAGCCATACTATCCAGTTATCACCTCAAGCATCCAGTTCTAGTTGTATCGATCGGGATACAACTCCAAGTGTCCGCTCGATTAACTCCGGCCGGACACACTTTCCTGGGTCATGCCTGGCCTCGGCCAAACGATACGCTGCAACCCGACCTAGGCTAAATAGAGAGGTCAGCGCGCCGAACTAAACCTATGCCCCCAGGGGTCATGGGCCATCGCCCCGGGAACTCCTGCACGTTGCGTGGGCGGCCGGTGAGCAGACCTAGCTACCTCCTTAAAAAGGCAGGTGCTTACCAGTCCAACCCAGCGCGCGCCGCTCAGTCGCTGACGTCTATTAAGCTTCGGCTGATGTATACGACACAGAACGCCCATACTATGCCCATGTGATGGTTAGTGCTATCAGGCCAGAGGCCCCTCGGATCAAATATCCAAATCGTAGTGGATTAGGAGCACGCGGTAACGAGCAGAGACTCACGATCGATGTGACCCCGTCGCCCCGTCTCGAGGACTTGCGGCAAGGGCTAAGAATGCCCGGCCACGCCTCATAAGTATCTCGCGGGCACCTTCCAGGTTAACCCGACTCCACATCACTCGCAATTAAGCTCGCGCGGGTACCCCTCAGGGCCGACCCGTCTTTAGTAACATGGTTCAGTGTAAAGTCGTAGTAACCATAGTAACTGTGTGTCTAACACCAAGGGGAACCCTAAGGAACCACCCTCGGTGGATTCCACTCGATGTAATCATTAAGGTGAACGTAAGAGGAACCACCCTCGAGGTTCACACTTGAGGGGCTGCACGATAGAGTCGTATCAGAAGTGGTTAAGGAGGAAATCACCCTCGATGATCACGACCAAATAGCTACACTACAGAGATCTCATCAGGAGTGATGTATGAGGTGTCACCGTCGGCACTCGATAGTAACTCTGTAGAGTCGTACAACTAGGGGGGTGATGTGCGGTGTTGGGGCCTGGACATCGATCACGTTGATCGAGTCATCGAACCTAAAGCGGGGCAACTGGGACAAGGTGGGGGTCACTGATGGATCACTAACCAACCTATACTAAGCAGTTTAAGATAAGCAGGTAAGGTACAATGAGTAGGTTACAAAAGTAGGCTATACATCAGAATAGGAGCAAACAATAACAGTAGCAAAATCTAATGCAAGCATGAGAGAATGGAATGGGCGATATCGGGATAATCAAAGGGGGGCTTGCCTGGAAGCTCTTCTGAAAAGGAAGAAGTGTCGTCGTCGACGTAGTCGATCACAGGGGCAACATCGGTCTCGGGGTCTACCGGAGAGAAGAGGGGGAAGAAACAATAAATATAAAGCAAACAAAGCATCAAAATGCATAACATGGTAATACGCGGCGCTAGGAGTGTTCTAACGTAGTGCTGCACGATACAAGTGAAGGGGGAATTCAACCGGGAAGGTATTCCCGGTTCCGGACCTATGTCAGACAAATGACCGGAGGGGGAATGTTCCATGTTCAGATAGTTAGAGGCATCTGACAGGTAAACGGACCACGTATTCGGATTCGTCGCGTTTTTCTGAGCAACTTTCATGTAGAAAACATTTTCATCCGACTTACGGTTTATTTTCTATTAAATTTCAAAGGTTTTAGACATTTTCTGGAATTCATACTAATTCGAAAATAAAGATTAAATTGCTACGTGCATACACAAAGTGTACACAGCAAAGCAGCATAGAAGCTGACAATGGGCCCCGTTAACTGCCCAGCCAGCAGTCAACATTGACCCGTTAACTGGCCAACAAAGTCGAAGGGGCCCACATGTCATTTGTCCGCAGTCACTGACGGCTGGGCCCAGTCAAAGGCCACGTCAGCAGAGTCAAAGCTGACACGTGGGCCCACAGTTATTAATCTAATCCTACCAGAAAATTAAATAGAGTTTACTTAAGGGTGGGGCCCGGTTGTCATTCTCACCAGGCTATCCTAATTAGCGTCATTAGCGCTTAATGACGCCGGACACGTCAGCGCCGCCGGAGTTACGTCGGCGACGACCCAACCGACGGCGGAACTTCACCGCACGGGCGCTACAGGGCACCAAAACGCCCGCGGTTTGCGGCTACAGCTAGCTGGCGATGCGGCACATCCGATGGAGCAAGCAGCAGGGGCGGGGATGGCCGGAGTGGTGCCGGCGACAAGCTGTGGCAGCGGTGGTGTTCGGGCGTGGACGTAAACGGCGCTTGCGGGCTCGGGGAAACGCATGCGCATGCACGTTGGGCTCCTGGGAACCTCACGAGCTGCGGCAACGGTGGCCACTGCGACGAGCTTCACCATGGCGGCGGGGCAGCACCAATGGCGACGGCAACTAGGGGGCGAGATCGACGGTGATAGCATAGGGGAAAGGTCGAGGAGCTTACGTAGGAGCGCACGGTGGCTCGTTGGAAGGTTAGGAGCAGCAGGGCGCCGGAATCACAGAGGAACGCCGGTGGCTGCCGAGGAAGAAGCTGGCGTCGGCGTCGATGCAGGGGTGCCGAGCTTGAGGGACTGGTCGTGGTGAAGGAGAGGTCGACGGCGGAGCCCTTGGCGCGGTCCTAGGTGAAGGGGACGGCGGAGAGCGCGTAGACGGTGTTGGCCATGGCGACTGCGGTGGTGGCCGTGGCGGATCTGGGCGAGAGGAACTGGTGGGGAGAGGGAGAGGCGGAGTGGGCGAGGGGAAGCGAGCGGGCGAGTGGGGTGGCAGGGCAAGTGGGAGGGGAGCCCGAGGCGTCGAGGGGATCCTTATCCCCCTCGTCGACGGTGAGGTGGTGGGGCGTGAGCGCGCTTGGCCGTGCCCCCGGTCGGTTGCACAGGAGAGGGAGAAGGCGACCGGGGGGAGGCAAGTGTTGGGCCCGCTTTGGTGGGCTGAGGCCAGGGGAGGCAAGGGGGCGCGCTCTCTCTCTCACCTCTTCTTTTTCTTTTATTTTTTCTATTTTTATTTAATAAACGGAGATGGGTAAGAAAATATTGGGCATGCTATTTACTTAGGAAAAATATGGGAAGTGCCCCTTTTTATTCCCTGGTGATCTTAGACAGTGCCACGAATGTTTTGGAGACCAGAATAATTCATTTGGTATTTTTCATAAATAGGATAGCATTAAAAAAATGCTGAATTGGTGCTGTTATAATTGCTAATGCTCATCTTTGCACAAAAGTAATGTTGTGTTCCTTAACAAATGATTGTTATGGAATTTTTGACAAATGATGAACATTTTTCCAGCAACTTTTAAGCAACTTCAAACTTCACTTGAATTTGAATTGACTGGAATTTCAAATGGGATATTGAACAAAGGTGATTAAGCACTGTTTGAAAAAATGATTAGCTTAATCACAGAGGGTTACTGTAGCATGACACTAGGGGTGTTACATTAACCTAGATAATTAACATAATTAAAGTAGTTAACCTAGCTAGCTAGTTCTCTGTCAAATGTTTGTGCTATGCATGAGAGAGAGAGATGAGGGGTGGGGGCCTACAGAGGATGGCTCTGGTGGTGGCGAGGGAGGCAGGGCTTCTCCGGTGATGGCGAGGGAGGCAGGGCTTCTCCGGTGACGGCGAGGGAGGCAGGGACGTCGAGGGCGGCTCCGGTGGCGTTGATGAGGCCGCGCGGCTTCGGTAGCGTCGGGGGTGGCTCCGGTGGCGTCGACGGCCCGCAGCTCTGGTGGCTCCAAGGGCGTCGACGTCGGCAGGAGACGGCGGCGAAGTGGGGCGACGGCGCACGATGCGACTGGCGAGGGATTTGGGGAGAAGTGGTGGCCGGGGATGGGGGGAGAGAGAAACCGCGCAGGGGTTAAGTCAAATGTAGCGGTAGCGCTGGTAGGCAAAAAGCGCTATAGCTAAGTTAGCTATAGCGCTTGTTACCAAAACACGCTACTGGTATAGGAAGTAGCTATTTATTTCCCCTTTTCTTTTTTCCTTTTTCCTTTCTATAGCGGGGGTTTACAAAACGCGCAGCTGCTATATTATCTACAACGCCTGTTCTGAACAGACGCTACTGCTATGTCTTTCTCCTTTATTTTTTTCTTTTCTTTTTCTTTACATTCTTTTTTTTCCTTTCTCTTTTTTCTATTTCTTTCATTTTCATTTACTTTTCTATTTGTTTTTATTTTATTTTATTTTATTTTCATTAGCAGTAGCGCTTTTTCCATAAAACACACCGCTACAATTAGCTCAGCGGTAGTGCGTTTTGCCCAAGATGGCTACTACTATTTCTAGCTTGCCGGCAACAGTGTGGGAATTTTAGTAGTAGCACGTTCTTCAAAAAATGTGCTACTGCTACACCTATATTTGTAGCGCGTCTTGTACGCGCTATGGGTAAGTAGCAGTAGCGCTTTCTTTTAACAGGCGCTACTGCTAAGATTCTGTGTATAAGGTTTTTCCCTAGTAGTGCTACTAGCCGCCGATAGATGTTGTAACCAATCAACAGCGATGCAAGGAGCGACCTGGTGATTCTATGACCTCCCACTGGATGCAGCTGATGAAAACAACCATGGCCTATTTGGCTGAGTGAGGGGGGGAGGGGGGGTATCCACTTACCGATGTAGAGGTGGGTAATTTTTCCCCAACCCCACGAGGACTCTTTGACTAGAGTTTCTGGAGCACCCATTAAAAGCTTCACGAATAACATGAAGTTGCACCCTAAATTATATATGTTTTATTCTAGAAGACCTAAATTATAATATGCTTTTTTGCGAAACAGGCATCACCAAGCTACTCCATTTAACTCGTGTTTTTGTAGAGCGAAGCTATATTTTAGAGAGCGGAGCAGTGTGTCAAACAGGCTCGTTAAGGACTTTGCTAACTTTGCGGGCCGCGGGAACCAGCGATGAACTCGCTATTTCCGTGTTCGAGCCCGGCCAGAACACAAGGCGAGGCGGTTTAGCCCACCGACTGGCATCCGTTATCTCCCTCTCCCTGGCAGCAAATAAAAGCAGAACCCAATCCCCCGGGACCCGCACCAAGTCGTCTTCCTCTTCCACCCCTAGAAAGAAATCGTCTCTCTCCTCCCAACTCCGCATCCGCCCTCGCCTCGAGCCTCCGTCGGCAAACCTCGCCGAGACGCAGACCGACCCCGACACCGCCGCCGCCCAGAGATCCGAGCCCCTGTCACCCCCCCCCCCCCCCCCCCTTCCGTGCTTCCTGCCAACGACGGGAGGAGGAGAACTCCCCGCCCCACAGATCCAGGATCTGCCCGCCGCCGGAGAACCCTAGAGGGCTCCCCCAGGCCCAGAGGTGACTTCCCTGCCCTTCTGGAACTACGCTAGCATTGGTATCAGTATGAATATTAGAGTACTTCGTTGATTGAGTCACTAGCATGCGCAAAGCCCTAGCGCGATGGGATCCCGTGGGTTCTTGGTAACCGCGGTGCATGCTCATATTGTCATGAGCGGGCGCCGGATTTATTTTCTTAGGTGAGCCTGCGTAGCTTAGGCGCTATGGTGGTGCCCATGGTGTAGACTGCTGTGTCGTTAGAAGTGTGATAAGAAGGGTGAATGCAGAGATCTAGCCAGTCTGTCCTCATGAACCTGATGTGTTCTACAAATTAGCTTTTCTTGTACTACTTCACTTTCTATGTTTACTGGTAAGGGCTACTTGCCTACTTGCTTTCCGATGCCTGGTGTACCTGATAAGCTGATTGTTAGTGTCATCCTGAACGGCGACGAAAACTTCGAAAATACAGTTTATAAGCCTATTATTCATAGTGTATGTGTCGGACGAGCACGATAGTAGCGTAGTAGGAAGTTTGAAAGAGTTGCTGCTTCTGGAGTATTGTTCCTTTTTCTACTAGTATAGAAACCAGTGACCTTAATTTGAGTTTTTTTTTTCTATATCTGTGTGTGCATCTTTGTTACTCTGCTTGCTTACACCACATCACTACAATTGAGCAATACATAATATTAAACTTCTTTGTCCTTTTTGCAGGGCTTTCTCCCTATTGAATCCAAGTTTTCATTGTAATGGAGGCAGCTTTGGATATGTCACTCGATGATATGATTAAGAACAGAAGTGGGAGGGGAAGAGGAAGGGGAAGGGGACAGAGAGTTGGCCGAGGCCGAGGTGATGGCCAAAGGTCAGGCAGAGGTGATGGCCAAAGGCTAGGCCGTGGTTTAGGCCGTGGACGTGGCGCTGGAACCTTCCGTGGAAGGGGAGTGCCTTCCCAAAGGCCACTTGGTGTCAATACTCGCTCGTCATCGTATGCTATTGCCAAGGCAAGCACAAAACCATCGCTGTTTTTCTGTACACCCTCAAGAACCCAAATTACAATACACACTTGACAAGTGGCTATGAACATAATAAATGGGACAGCTCAGGCCTCAGGGCTCAGTTCAGACCATATCTTCCATACTTATGAACTGTGGAGCTTCAAAGAGGATCCGAGAGGTTTCTCAATTTGAAAATGCCCTGAGAACTGCCCCTTAGCTGCTGACAATTTTGTGGCGAGATATTTGTTGGTTTGTTCTGGTTAATGCTTCAAACTGAAAAACACATTGTCTCTTCTCATGGTCAGCATGCTGATTGACTATGTATTAACCTGTTGGATACTTATTTCTCTGGATAAGGTCTTTGGTTCATACAGGGGCTATCAGCTAGCACCCATTTTATGCAATGGTGTATGGTTTTATAGTTTTGCTGATGCTAGTTGACTCGTCAAAAAAATACTGTGGATTGATGAGCTTTGGGGATTATGCTAACAATTTATCATCACAATCTGGGTGTGCATGCTGTGGAATATCATCAGTCATTCAACAAAACAAAGGATTTTGCATGGACACATGATCGGTTTGAGGATAGCATGGTGGCTGCTGGACTTCCTGGGATAGAAACTGGTACCAAGCTGTATGTTTCAAACTTGCACTACGGAGTGACAAAAGAAGATTTACAGGTAGCTGGATTGTTATATTATGCATGCTGGAATATCCGACAGCTTCAATCATATTGGACTTTCTCGACCTGATCTTATCTGCCGACAACTGTTTCAGGAACTTTTCTCTGAAATGGGTCATTTGAAGAACTGCATTGTTCATTATGACAATAATAGACACCCAACTGTAAGTCTCTTATGAATGCTTGTTTTTCTTCTGCGAGTTTTTACAATTAAGCACTCACTTCTGCAAATCTTATGCTACGAGCAAGTGCCTTCTGCCCAAACATATGCTTGATCATTCATGATGAACATATCATGTGCATGGTTGTTTGAAATGAACTTAGGATCTACCAACTATAAGCTAGAATTTGGCCCAGCACAGCCTGATAATATGACACACACAATTACTCTTGTAAGTGTATGAAATGATAACAGGGTATCCTTTTCTCCTGCAATATGTTTTGTATGGTTATTCATGTCAAACTTGATGTTGCTTGCCCAAAGCTGAATGTGGCTTTGATTTATTGCTAGTTTAGACCTTTGACCTTAGAACTAAGCTCTTCACTGCTCCAAAACATACATGACAGTATTGACACACAGAAGCTTTGTGTGAACAGCCTCTTTTTTTTATATAATCTTACTATCAATAGTCTCTCCACTTGTGGCCTGAAGGTCCTGTGGTTTGAACCCAGCCTCCTTGCAGAATTACTATGCAAGGGTAAGGCTCTCTAGAAATTCTCTTCCTAAGATTCCACCTTGTGGGAGCTTTCAGCACTGGGTAGTGGGTACACCCTTTTTTTACTTTCTTACTTTTGACAGTCATTGGGCAACCTATTTAACCTAATACTCCAATCTTAAGTAGTAGCATTATTTGTTTACCTCATTCATCTTTTTTGAATATTTACCTTTGCCTGCGAAACGTTAGTGAAAGTGCTGGTGCCTCTATTAAATTATGACAGGCCATAAAATAGAGCATATTCTGGTAGTCCTACTCTACAGCTTTGCTCGGAAAAAGTCATACTGCATGCCAGAATATTTTTTTGCGGAAAGCATGCCAGAATATTATATGGTCATATTTTTTATGGATATTCTTGAGCAGGGTTCAGCTGAGGTGATATTCACTAGGAGGAGTGAAGCTGTTCAAGCATTGAAACGATATAATAATGTACGCCTTGATGGGAAAGAAATGAAGATTGAAATGATTGGAGCAAATTTGGGTTTAGCTGCTGCTCCTGCACCTCGTGTTAATGTTGTTTCAGGCGCAAGAGGAAGAGGACAGAGAGAAGTTGTGATGTATGGCTCTTTTTGCAAGTGCATCTTTTAGTTGGAGGATCCATGCTCATTAAATTTACCAATCACATTATAGTAGCTTGAAATTTCTGCCTTTCTGTTTCTGACTACATGATGTTTTCAGGTCCCGTCCAAATGGGTTTGGTCGAGGTGCGACTGACTCGTCTAGTTTCCTTCCTGGGTATGCTCTTATGATTCAATATTTTCATAATTTCTTTTGCTGGATAAAAATACGAGTAGTGCCCTTACCTCCTATGACCAGCACACAACCTTGACTCAAATGGCAATCGATTAAAGTCTGCCAACAGGTGCTTGTTATGAACCTTGTGTGCCTGTACAACATGTGAAATTTTGTTCCCTGGTGTTGTGACTTCATATGCTATGGTGGCAACTTTTGTGTCTGGACATCTTTCTGAACCTTCTGTGGTAGTGCTAGATATTTCTAGATGTATTGATGAGCTTCATGCATGTTGTAGTTCATGGTAGGAGCTGGCAACTAATCATACATGGTGCAGTTCGAACTAAAAAGCTGATTGCCATATGATGTGCCTACAGTACATATTTGGTTGTTTCTTGTGCATAGCAGGGCCAAATGTTTTTTTGTGTATCAATGTGCCTACAACACATATTTGATTGTTGCCTGTGCATAGCAGAGCCAAATATATTTTACTGTTGGTCGTGTGCGCTATTTTTCTTGTCTTGGGAGGCAAAGTTTCTGTATCATAGTTCTGTGAAAAGATTCCATACATCATTATCTGTAAGATAATTATTTATTACCTTGAACCTCGATTAACACATTGTGTTTACCTTATAAGGTGGAAGCGCAACAACGGTTTTGCTCAAAGAGGAGGATCGGTCCGTGGGCGTGGCCGTGGCCGTGGCCGTAGCAGCTTTGGTCGAGGTCGTGGACGTGGCGTCTATGTACGGAAGGGATCGGTGAAATCGGCTGACCAATTGGACAAGGAGCTGGACACCTATCATTCTGGAGCAATGAATGTCGACTAAGATGCTGCATCTTATCACATTGAACCTGGAGCTTGGCTGAGGCTTTGAATTTGAGCTTGTTTTATGTGTGGTTTGCTGCCGAGTTGCCGTTGGTCTTCTCCCAGTTGTGTGCACATATGTTACATGTCTTTTACATCAAGCTGGAAAACCGTAGATTTGAACTGCAGTTCCTAGTTCTAGTCCAGCAGTAACATTGTAATTGGTGGTTAACAGCTTGAGCAACCATTTGTTTTCGGTGGCTGTTGCCTTTTAGTATGTTTTTTCTGATGTTTTATTGATAATTTGATGATTGATGATACTATAATGGTTCAAGTAGTCTGAATCTGGAAGAAAAGGGCTATCCCATGTTCAGTCCAGCGTAGGCAATCTGTTTGTATCAAGAAGGGTTTGTGAGACAACATTTATTCAGTAAAAGCTACTCCATTCAATGATTATTGTTGACCTTTACACCTAGCCTGACAAAGCGACCATTCACGTTTCCGTAGCATGGCCTGACCTTCAGGGCCAGGATTTTTGCTACTGACCTTTAGGGCCTCTTTGATTCGTAGGATTTTGAAAATATAGGAATAGGAAAAGTATAGGATTGGGGTGGCATGTCAACTTGAATCTTATAAGATTAGCAAGGAGGGTTTGATGTTACATGGAAAACAAAGGAAATGTAAAAAGTGATCGGAGTGGATGGTAGATTTCCCATGAAATGTAGTACAAAAGATTTCATAGAAAAAATTTCTATGGGATCCAATCCTATGAATCAAAGGGCCAACATAGGAAAAATTCCTAAGGATTTCAATCCTCTAGAAATCCTATAGAATGGAGTGGATGTTAGTTTCCCATAAAATGTAGTACAAAAGATTACATAGGAAAAATTCCTATGGGATCCAATCCTATGAATTACAGGGCCAACATAGGAAATTCCTAAGGATTTCAATCCCTAGAAATCCTATAGATTGAGAAATGTAGGGTGTGTCCCACTTGTCATTGAGCATGCAGAAATTATTGGCAGTAGGTATTGGCGATGGTCAGATGATGGCATGATGCCACCCAGAGTTCGGAGACGAAATTGCATAGATCAACTTTTTTTCGAGAAAACTTCCGATCTATTCATCAACTGTCAAGGTAGTACAAAGAACACTAGAAGTAAAATTTACATCCAGGTCCATAGACCACCTAACGACGACCACAAGCACTAGAGCAAGCCGAAGGCGCGCTGCCGTCATCGCCCCTCCCTCGTTGGAGCCGGGCAAACATTGTTGCAGTAGACAGTCGGGAAGTCGTCGTCTAAGACCCCATCATAGGACCAGCGCACCAGAACAACAACTGCCGCCGATGAAGAGAAGCACAAACCGGAAGGATCCAACCTGCAGACACACAAACGTAGACGAACGAAGACCGGATCCAGTCGGATCCACCAAAGACAAACGCCAACCGGATCCCATGAGATCCGTCGGAGACAAACCTCCGCACGCCTTCCGACGATGCTTGAAACATCACCGGGACGGGGGCTAGGCGGGGAGGACCTTATTCCATCTTCAAGAAGCCGTCGGCCTCGTCTTCTTGAGCATGACACAAACCTAACAAAACTCAAAAAAGTATCTAAAAACGGAGCCCTCCCGCCAGCAAAGGCCGGGATCCACCATGCCTCCATGGTCCAAGGACCATAGGAGATGAGGCGGACTGGCGGCACCGGCGGCAAAGAAACCCTAGATGGGAGTTTCGCACGTGGGCAGGAGCGAAGGGTTATTCAGGCTTGACGCACATTTTGCCTTCAAAATTACAGTGTTAGAGCATTTGGAGGCGTGCAAAAGTTCATATGGACAGGAGGACCGGAGCTGTTTGGAAGCAATACTGCGGTAAGAGCTGACATGTTTATGGCCTATCGATCGGTTGGATAAGGTGTTCTTGTCAAACTTTATTATATTTCAGTGTGTAGACACCAAATTTGAAAAAAAAAAATTTGACAAACAATAGTGCAAAAGAGCACATTCTTTCAAGTAGAGCTCTTTATACAATCTCATTGATCCTTGAATCGAATCTACGCACACAATCAAATCATAATCTTTGCAGCTTTGCAAGCTGAAGAGCACATGAATACATGATCTACTGGTTCAAAAGAAACAATACATAGTGGCAGTGTCACCCTGCATACCTCAAATAACAATTGCTGGGTTCTTCCGGTCAAGAACGCCAGCAGATACCTCAGCTCCCAAGAACTTAAGACTCCTCCTCGTCAGGGTCGTCGGAATCATCAGACGGATCCTCATCAGTTGTCAGTCCGGACATCTCGTCTTGTTCACTGTCAGAAGCAGCCTCGAGAGAAGGCTTCACAGAAGACTTGAACTTGCTCAGGGCCGCAGTCTTGCTTGCTCTCTGAGCGCGTGCCGTGGCCACGCTGGGAGTGGCCGGGACCTGGCTCACCGATGTTACATCCAAGCTCTCTCCTTCGGCTTCCGCTTCGCTGTCATCGCTAGACGATGCCGCCCGCCTTGCTCTTCTCCTGGCTGGAGGAGCCCGGACTGACCGAGGTGGTGCTGGCGTTGGTGGCACCACTGTATTGGCAGCGTCAAGCTTGACGCCACCAGCCAATCCTAGTTGCTCTGAAACAATAAGACACCCAGGTTATGACGCAAATCGTCAGGAATGTGAACATCTGTTACTGCGTGTGATGCGAGTTGTTCGACATACCGAATATGGCATCGGCTTGATCTTGCGGCAGTTCTTCCTCCGGGGACTCATCAAGTGACTTGAGCCTTGATGCCATTTGAGCGAGCTCCTTCATAAGGTCCTTGTCAGAAGCCGCTGAAGCAGCCAATGTGTTCACCAGTCCTCTCATGCACTTGATGGCCTTCTGTTCCGATTGCCGGAATCTTAGAAGCACGGCAACCTTGCACAAAGCCAAGGCATATGCTTTCATAGGCGCGCTCTTCTTGTCTTGGCTATTTCCTACCTACAATATTCCAAGCATTTGATGTCAGTTCTCACACACAACTCATGATAGATTTTATTCCCAGAGAATTTGGTGCAATGTGCATGAGACAACAGGTGAAATGGATGATTTGTACAGTGCATCACAAAGTCGCAACAAAATTATAGAAGCAAGTGAGGGTTTAGAGAGCTCTTGACAGTACCTCCACTGCAATACGGATAGCAAGCCCTTCCTCACTGATGTCATAATTGACAAACGGACCTGGTGAACTGGAAAGGCTTTCAGGACTCATACAAGCTTGCTCTGCTGTTTCCGTTGAAAACAATGGACTTTGTACCATTTGAACCATAAAACGGGCAGCCTGGACTGCCTGTTTACGCTTTTTCGATACAACAGGTCCACTACCCCCAGCATTACCATGGATACCTGGCCACATGGCTCTCATGAGTGGTACAAATGCACTTGAGACACATCTCTATAAAAGGAAAGATTGTCAGTACTTTAGTTTGAAATCCTTTTTTTGAAAGAATATCCTGGAAAACATGAACAATATCTTTATCAACTTGCCTTGTGCTTCTCTGAAAGGGATGGATAATGGAGAAAGAAGACAGACAGACACTGTTTCAATCTGGATAAAGAAAGAAATGTCAGGGTGTGTGAGAAATAACTGAAAAAAATAAGGGTGAAATATGAGTAATTGACCTTCCGAGTTCTTTAGATTCCTCCAGGAAATATAATCTTACAAGTTGAGCTAGTATAACAGGATGCAAGTCTGCGGATATGCTTGGATAGTTCTCACTCAAGAGAAGAATTTTTGCAAAACCTTCACCAAGAATGGTCGGGACATTATCATGGTTATCACCCTCTGGGCTGAACTCCCAGTCATCTTTATGAAATCCAGAAAACAGAATACTAAGAACTCCAACGTTTAGATCATCATCATTCAAATCAGAGATGTCCACAGGAGCAAACTGAGTCTTCTCATAATTAGCATCAGATGGTTCAGTTCCAATGGCTTGATCTAATTCTTGTGGACCATGCCAAGACACAAGGTCAATCAAGGCCTTGGATGCCATGGCACTAACCAAGTCAGGCCCATTGATGAATGATAAACGCAACTGCTTCACCAACTCTGTACTTGGTTTGTTCTCTAACAAGCCAAAAAGACAAAGGCATCTTAAAGCAGCCCTCTGTACGTCAACATGTTTCTGCTTTGCCTGCACGATGTAAGATCAAGGGCAGCAAATTTAGAACCCACACTCAATTGATGAACCTTAAGAACACATGCACTTAGTACCTAGAAAAGCTGCAAAATATTATAAAGCTATACACCTAGGGGACTGCATAACAATCAGACTTACTGCAGGAAGCAACAATGACTGAAGCACTTCAGATGGTCGGATTGCCGTGCCTTCCAGGCTTCGTAAGGTTGAAGTATTCTCTAGAAGAAGACCTGTCACCGCCAGACAGTGCATCCATTGCATGAAATCAGCAGTTCTCTCCCTGCATGGTCTAGCCAGTTCTTCAACGACAGTGGCAATCACCATTTCAAATTCACCAATAGAAGCATGAACCTTTTTAGCCAATTCTGAGACTGCTTTGGCCCACTGCAGGTCCCCTCCAAGACTGACACCATCACCAATGGCGATCTGGTTTCCATCTTCATCGACTTCATGTTCAAGTGGTCTATTCAGAAGCTCATACAGAAATGAACTTGCAACTTTCCTGTTCATGCTATCGGAAAAGTCAAGCATTCCACCAAGCAATAATAGTTGCCGCGACGCGAAGTGATAATTTGGTCCTGAAATGGAATAAACATGTCAAGAAATCAATTTTCACATGTGAGAAAATGCTCCATTTCTGTTGTCTTGAAGAAAAGCTAGCCAATTGTAACCATATTTGTAAAAATCAGACCGGACTGGCAGTTCAACTGGAAAAATGATAGGTATTTTCCAGGGAATAGCTTGAAAATGATAGAATATTATTCTAAAAATAAATTCAATAATATATTTGAACCGCGGTTGGACCGGTTAAGCCGGTCTCTTGAAGATTCACTAACTGGTTGGTTCTGAAAAGTACAATCAGTATTCTTGCTTACCAGCTGAAAGGTGCGCTTTTACCAAATCAACAAACTCAGCAACTGTGCTAGGAAGGACACCATCAAGAAGATCATTTTTATCCGACGCCTCAGAAGCATATACTGCTGCCTCTGTCCCTGTAGTTGTTGCAGCCTCTGAGCCTTTGACCTGAAGAATAATTACTGGGCCTTAATACTCTAGTAATCTTGTTCAGTGTTTCACTAACCAAAAAAAAAACATTGATGTTTATTTGAACTTGTATATTGATTCGAGGAACAAGCCAGTATCAGTAGAATAACCATGACCCTTTGCTGGATTCAGGATTACAAGAAAGTATGTTTCCTAAAACTTGCTCAAAACTACGTCCAACAACAATATGGAAAGCTGGCACTTGCAAGCACCATTAGTCCTTTCATCACCTCCAAATAACAATAGTTCATGAGATATTACAACATGTAGGGAAACCTTGACATACAATGAATGATGTTTGCACTGGACCATTTCTGTAACCAAGCCATATGCACATATTAAACTAAAAGTGCCTATTTGATTCAAAGGAAATTAATACGAATTTTGAAGGATAGGAATCCTTAGAAGTTTTCCTATAGATTTTTTTCCTAATGATTCTGCTGCATTGCGTTTCATAGGAAATTTTCTAGTAAATCAAACCTCTTGGAAATATTTCATTGTTTCTCATATGGTGCAAAAAAAATCTTGCAGGACTCCATGCATAGCAATAGTACACATTCGTTCAATTATTGCAATTCTCGAATCCTGATAATCAAAGAGGCCTTATATGTTACTCCATCCAGTCACAATGTCATGGACATAGATGCCGTCTCCAACACATAATTATACCCACATTGTAGTATATTTACAAAACCCAGTGAAACTATAATATGATGAAGGGCAATATTTTTTATTTATCACCGTAAAAGATCACCAAGCTGGAATACTATCGATTGTGCCATATGGCAGGTGGACACTAGCCCCAGGCTCAAACTATCATCCTCGTATTGGACGGTATTTTCCAGTTTATAGCTTTGGTCATTTGGTGCAATCACAATACTGATAGTTGAGTCTTGTAGACACATGTCAGTGGCACTTGATGGTATTTTCCGACACCACTGATATTTGCAATGATACAGAGCAATGACTTAATTCTCTATTATTGAAGTATTTCTGAGACAAAGCTAAATGTATTTCTCTTTTCATATGTTCAATCCTGGAAGGATAGTTCTTTAATGTGCTAAAACACGTAACAGGGCTATTTAGTTCACCACAGTAAATTTGGCATGCCTAAACACCTAGCTGTGGCATACCACAAGTTACTAAGGGCATGTTTGGTTGCTTTTCATATTGTTTACATATTTCAGTGCCACAAGTTTGCCAAGCCAGTGTTTGTGGTGGCCAAATTGGTCATCACATTTGTGGTAAAAATTGGCTACAAAATGAGTATATAAAGGAGAGGTACATGGTTGCAACAAAACCTTTGCCGAACTCTTTGCCCAAGATTTGGCTAAGTCAAACTAGAAACAAACCAAACACGCCCTAAGGTGGGAAAAGTATGGCACAATGGTTGTGTAAGTGGTGGCCAGGATTAAGGAGGAAACGAGACTCTGGGCTAGAGCTGGTGCCTTAGGACTGAGAGTGCTACTGCCCAGGCACTGGGATGTCCTCTATCAAGGCTTCTGAACCTTTCTCTGTGTATATGAACATCTCTAACTTTCCAATGAAATGAAACGTGTTAAGCTTCATCCACTAGCCAACACAACCAAAAGTCCGAACTGATGGAAAGGGCTAGGTAATCCATATATACACTTCAACATCCCCTCTCACGTGTGACGCAGGAAGTCAACACGTGAATAGACTCAGAGGTATGGCTCAAGAGGCCTATACTTGGACACAGAGGGGGGCAGCAGCAATTTTTGGATAAATTGCGAAAGCCAGGACTTGGACTCAAGACTACGGGCCCTGATACCATGTTAAGCTTCATGCACTAGCCAATGCAACCCAAAGTCCGAACTGATGGAAAGGGCTAGGTAATCCACATATACACTTCAACAAAACGCAAGTGCTTTTGCGTTTTATCGCGAAAATAAACATGCAGCACCATCTTCTTGCAGGAGTGCCATAAACAATTGTTCAGTAATTGTGGTGCATAGCAAAGCTAAAATGACTGATGCTTACCTGAGCTTCAGCCTGCAAGTGCATGCACATGACTTTCCAGTAAAGAGCAACCTCAGCCTCCATGAGCTTGATACTGGAAACTTGTTCTGCACAAATATAGTGTAGATGATGATATTAAACAGTAGCAGAAAGTTATTATGGGAAATGACAAACTTTATGAACTTCATAATTTATATGCACGCTGTACTAGAAAGTCGATTTGACAATAGGAAAATACAGTTTAGCCGTTGGTTTGTCGCTTTCATTGTTTTGTTTCAGGTTTACTTATTTCATTCAAGTGCAACTGCAACCACATGATTGCTTCTCGGAAATTCAGTTTTCAGCATGATCATATTAAACTTCACAGAAATCTGCAACATAAAAGGCATGCGGTTTTGTTCAGATTTACCAGCATCCTCGGTATTTGCAGTAAAGTACTGCCTGATAGTTTGCCCATCTTGAACTCGCACAGAACCATCCTTCAGAAGCACCCCCATCACGGATTCTCCAACTAACTCATAAGTCTCGACATCAAGAAACCTGAGAAGCGTGATGACATCTCCACCACAATGCTTTACAAGCCACTCCTCCTTCAGCATCCTCAAGCATTCATTTTTCACAGATGTAGACCTATCTGAGAGGCCTCTGTGAAGGAGAGTTGTCCTCTGCTTGATGCTGAACCAAAAGAAAATCATCAATTCACTCACTTGGTATTGGTAACCGGTTGTGCATTTCATATGTAGGCATTGGTCAACTGGCTTTTCTACGTGGAAAAAATTGCTCACCTAAGACTTTGGAGGGGAAATTTAGTTGAAAGCACAGAATATGCTGCCCTCCGAACTGATTCACTGGTATCAATCGTTGATTCAATGATTGACTCCAGTGTAGCACTTGATGGTGGAAGAGACAAAATAATTGTCTTTCGGACCTCCTTCACAAATCAAAGAAAGCCTCCATCAGATGTAATAACAAGGAACCTAAAATAAATATGAAGGGTACTGAGTTGATCTGACATACAGCGTTTTGTTCTTTTTCTAGGGTCTCAAGAAAAATATCGATGATGCCACCATCCTCTTCATCAATCGCAAAACGAGACAATGCACGAACAGAGAAAACTCGAATTGCAGGGATTTTATCCTGAACCCGAATCTTCATGGCATCAATCACTTCATCCCAAATCTCATCACTCACCTCGGCATCATCCGGTAATTGCATAATAATCTACGAGAAGAATTGTCAATGTCAGAAAGTAAGTAATTTAGGCGAACGTGGTAGTCTTGAAACTACCTGAACTAAGAATTGCTCAGATTACGTTCTCATTCACCGGCAAATTAAAACGCAGAAAGAAATGGATCGATTCACTGTAACCAAAGCTGCATGGCGGAAGCAGGTATCACAGGGTTTTTAACTTTTAACGAACGTTTTACACTGGAACTAAATTGAGATAACCAGATCGAACTTAGGTTCAGGCTAAGAGGTACAGAATGGAACACATCATTAACCACGTTTGCAACAGCAACTATACAAGCTCCTCAAATACTATAATGAAAACTGAAGTTAGGCAAAACGAAATCACGCATCTAGAGGAAAATGAAGTACTCTTCTTATTAAACGTGGAGGAAACTTGTCGCGACTTTTCCCCACCGCACCTCAGATATGATTTGGCAGGAGCGGAAGCGCGCGGGCCGGTGCGCCGCGGCGGAGGCGACGAGGAGGAAGCGGAGGAAACCCTCGAGGAACCCGGTGCCGTCCGCGGCCGCGGAGGCGGAGGAGGAGGCGAACGCCGCCGCGAAGCGCGCGACGCGGTCGGAGGCGGGGGAGCGGCGGAGGACCTCGAAGAGCGGGGTGAGGGCGTCACAGAAGGCCGGGAGGAAGCGGCCGCCGGGCGAGGAGGAGGCGCGGAGCGCCGAGAGCTCCCGGAGCTTGCGCGGGTGCACGGCGAGGGAGGCGCGGCACTCGTCGAGCACGCGCGCCGCCTCGCCCGCGAGGCGCCTCGTCTCGTCGGCGCCGGCGACGGCCGCGGCGGGCGACATGGTGCGGGGACGGGAGGGGGAGGTGGGGGGGTGGGGATTTTGAATTTGAGGGGAGGGAAGGCGAAATGCGGAGCGGATCCGGGTGATGCGAGACGTGCTCCCACTAGTGGAGAGCGCGTGAGCTTTCCGTTTTCCGTCTGGAGATCCTCGTGGGCTGTTATAAAAAGAGAGATTCTCGTGGGCTGAAACTTTAGAAGGCTGGCGGATGGCTGGCAGGCCCAAAATGGCCCACGGCGCTGCTAGGCTCAGTCAGCTCTAAACAAGAAAAAGAAGAAATTGTGGAAAACAAACGCTCTAAAAAAGAAGTGTTGCTCTCAAGTGTCACTGGCTGTGTCCTGCTCCGGCAGTACTTTCATTCCCAAGGCTATGCCATTGCCACCACCCACCAGTACAACCGATCAATCTACGTATGCTTAGAGCATCTCCAGCCGTTGGCCCTGCAGGGGCTCGAAAAATCGCCGCATAGGGACGACCCGGCGAAAAAATCGGCTTGGGGCCGAACGGGTTCCCAGCCGCCGGCCCCAGGGTCGTCCCGGAAGGATTTTTTTAATTTTATATTAAAAGACATTCGGCTATTATTCGACAAACGGGCATAAACTTCGGCGACTTAAACAGTTTTTACATAGCAAATATAAAATTTACTAAAAAACAAAGCCCTAGACTACAGGAAGAACGCGCTCAGCGCGGCGAAGTCGCCGAACTTGTCGCCATCGCCGTTGTCCTTGTCGTCCTTCTCCTCCTTGACGCGACCGCCCCTGCTGGACCCCTGCCCGGGGGCGCCCTGGCGGACCGGTGGCGGCACGTCGTCGTCGCTGTCGTCGTCGAGAACAAAGACGCCTCCCTCGTCGCGGTCGCGGCGACGAGCGGCGAACTGCTCTAGGGCGCGGCACTGGCGCTCCAGTTCCGTGCGCGGCCAGTCTTCGCGCGCCCACTTCATGGCCGCCTTGTCGGAGAGCCCCGGCTCCGTCTTCACGGCGGCGAGTCCTGGCTCCGGCTTCACGACGGCGAGCCCGGGCTCCGTCTTCACAGCGGCGAGCCCCGGCTCCGTCTTCGGCTTGACGAAGCGGGGAGGAGCCGAGGAGGAGGCGCGCCCGCCGCCCTCGTTGATGACGATGCCGGCGCTGCGGGTGCGCCGACCGAGCGGCGTCTCCGCGGGCTCGGCCTTGACGCTGAACAGCGTCGGAGACCCAGAGGAGGAGGAAGAAGAGGACGCCGCCGTCCTCCTCGGCATCCATTGGCCGCCGCTCGGGGTCGGGGCGGCAGGGTACCTCAACGGCGGGTCGTTGCCGCCCTCGAGGTGCCGGAGAACGGCGTGAAGCGAGCGCCCGGGAGCGCCCCACCACAGGCGGCGCCCCTCGCTGTTCTTGGTGCCCCGCACCACCGGCGCCCCGTTGGTGGAGGCCAGCTGCTGCGCCTGCCGGTGTTGGAAGTACGCCGCCCACGCCTCATGGTTGTCGGCGGCGTACTGCGGGAGGGCGCGCTGCTCCTCCGTCAGCGACGCCCGCACGCGGTCGACCTCGTCGGCGAAGTAGTCGGCGCGCGCGTTGACGTCGGGCAGCGGGGGAATGGGGACGCCACCGGCGCTGAGCCTCCACCCCCCGGCCATGCGCGCATGTCGAGAGGAGCCGGGATGTTGGCCTCGAACAACAGGTACGCTTCCCACCCGTGCAGCGTGCGGCGGCCGAAGCCGTTGGCCGCCGCATCGCCGGGGAATCGCTCGCACATCGTCGCGGCTGGGCTTGGGGAGAGAGGGGAGGGACGTCGGCGGCGGCAGGCAGAGCACGGCGGCTGCGGGCGGGTGTGGCCAGAGGCGAGGGGGAGGCGTTGCTTTTATAGCGGCCGGGCGCCGTGTATACGCGTGGCGGGAGGCGGGGTGTCGCCGCGCCGCCCGTGAGGAATCAATGGAAGGCTGACCGGCGGGAGCCTTGGTATTGATTCCCCGTGGGAAACCGAGGCGATTGTCGCCGACTCGGCGGGCCGACGGTTAGTTCGCGCCAAAATCGCTTGCCCCGACGCCCCCCAGCGCGCCGGGTTCCGCTTGGGTCCGCCGGCATCAGTTTCGGTCCAAACCGGCGAAAAACGGGCTCCTGAGGGTGCGACTGGTCCGATTTTTGGGCGCCGGCGCGAAAATATCGCCTGGGGAGGGCGTGTTGGGGGCGCGGCTGGAAATGCTCTTACGTAGCGCATCAACTCACTGTGGTGATATAGTTTCATGTAAACAGTCAAATATCGCCGTGCTCAACTTGCTTAATAGCCAGGTCATGCAGCGACGCTGGCGGTACTGAACTGCTGATGGTTGAATCCAGCGCATCACTTGTGGAACCGGATCCTCTAACATTGAGAAGGAAAGTTAGAGAAGCTATAATATCCTAACTTTCCTTCATTCTATCCATATGATTATGGCTAAAATGATTTAAATTAATTTGTAAATTGATGATCTACCGTGTACATTTATAGTAATTACATACAAACAAATTGATGGTGAAATAAAATTAATTTTAAATTATTTATATCTACAGTAAATACCAACAATAAACAACCTACTAACTACCTACTAATGGTCCCTAATTTTTCTTCTTTATTTTACACTAGGCAGTAGCACCATGACTTTCCTTCACAGTGTTAAAGGATCCGGCTCCATCACTTGTACCTATACCTGGCCATACCTCGGGCCGGGCCGGGCTTCGCGCCGGGCCTAGCCAAGCCCGACGAAAAAAACCAGGCCCGAGCCCGGCCCGGCCCGGCCATCAGGCCTGTTTTCTGGGCCCGAGCCCGGCCCGAACACGTAAAAGCCCGTCGGGCTCCGGGCCGGCCCAGCCCGACCTTCAGAGAAATGCAAAAATGACGGGCCCAGGCCCGGCCCGGGGGCAGCGTCGGGCTGGGCCGGGTTGGGCTTTTTCGGGCCGGGCCGGGCTTCCCATGGTCAGGTATACTTGTACCCCAGTTGGCACCAGTTCTACCGCAAGAACAGACTTACGATTCCCTGTCGGTTAGAGCATCTCCAGCCGCGCCCCCAGAAAGGCCTCCCCAGGCGATTTTTTCGCGCCGGCGCAGAAAAATCGGCCCAGTCGCGCCTCCAGGAGCCCGATTTTCGCCGGCCTGGGCTGAAATTAGCGCCGGCGGACCCAGACCGAACCCAGCGCGCTGGGGGCGCCGGGGCGAGCGGTTTTGGCGCGAAAGAGCCGCGGGCCCGCCGTGTGAGCGACACCGCGCATCGTCTTCCCCCAACGCCTCAGTTTCGCCTCGGTTTCCCGCGGGGAATCAATGGCAAGGCTGCCGCCGGTCAGCCTTACCATTGATTCCTCTCGGGCGGCGCGTCACGGGGCGGCGCGCCGACGCCTCCCCTCCCTCGCACGCGTACACACGGGCGCGGCGCCGCTATATAAGCCGGCGGCCTCCCTCGCCTCTGGCCACACCAGCCCTAGCCCTAGCCGTCGCGCTCTACCTCTCCCGAGAGCCGCCGCCGAGCCCTCCCTCTCCCGCGCACCGCCGCCAAGCCCTCCCTCTCCCGATGGCCAAGCGTTTCCCCGCAGATGAGGCGGCGGCCAACGGCTTCGGCCGCCGCTCGCTACGCGAATAGGAGTCTTGGCTCCTGTTCCAGGCGAACATCCCGGCGCCGCCGGACATGCGCGCCGGGCCGCGGGGTGGAGACTCAGCAATGGGGGAGTGCCCATTCCCCCGTTGCCCGACGCCGTGGCGAAACCCTCGTACTTCGCCGATGAGGTCGAGGTCGTGCACGCCTCCCTCATCGACGACCAGCTCGCCCTCCCCGAGTACGCCGCCGACAATCAAGCGGCGTGGACGGCGTACTTCCAGCGCCGGCAGCAGCAGAGGATGGCGTCCACCAACGGCGCGCCGTGGTGGCCGGCCTGAAGAACAGCGAGGGACGCCACCTGTGGTGGGGTGTCCCCGGCCGCACCCTCGAGGGCGTTCTGACGTACCTCGAGGGCGGCAACGACCCGCCGTTGGCATACCCCCCGGCGAGGACGGCCGCCACGGCCACGGCTCACCGCCGACGCGACGGGCAATGGTTGCCCAGGAGGTTCGGCGCCTCCTCTTCTTCCTCCTCATCACGCTCTTCTTCGCACTCCTCCGGCTCTCCGGCGCTGCTCGGCATCAAGGCCGAGCCCGCGGCGGAGACGCCGCTCGGCCGGCGCACTCGCAGCGCCGGCATCGTCATCAACGAGGGCGGCCGGCGCGCCCCCTCGTCGGCTCCTCCGCGCTTCGTCAAGCCCAAGACGGAGCCGGGGCTCGCGCCGGTGAAGACGGATCCGGGCCTCCCCGCGGTGAAGACGGAGCACGGCGGCGACGTCGAGCTCGACGACGACGCGGCCGTGGAATGGGCGCGCGTAGACTCCCTGAAGATGGCGAGGGAGTGCCAGTGCGCCGCCCTGCGGCGATTCGCGCAGCGTCGCCGGGGCCACGACGAATGAGGAGTCGTCGTCATCGAGGACAGCGATGACGACGACGCGCCGCCGCCACCAGTCCGCGTAGGCAATGTCGGTCAGGGGTCCACCAGGGACGGCCGCGTCAAGGAGGAGAAGCCCGACGACGACGACGGCGGCGACTACTCCGCGTTCAGCCAGTTTCTTTTTTAATTAGATATACTATGTAATAAAAATCCGCGACTATTATGTAATATATGCCGAACTTCGCTAAACTTTGCTTTGCTATATATTTTTATTTTTTTAAACGCGCCTGGGGACGGCCCTGGTCTCCAGGCTGATTTTTTGCACCTGCTCACCTCAGACGGTGATTTTAGGCGCCCCTGGAGGACCAACGGCGGGAGATGCTCTTACAGTTCAGTCCAGCTCCACAAGAAGCTGCAGAGCGCAGTTGGACCGGCGATCGCTGACCTGACCAGCAGCGCGTGCGTCCGAGATAGCATGCCGGTAAAAAGCACCATCGCCGGACCGGTAGATCGTCGTACTCACGCATACTTCCATCAACCGTGTTGATTTTCATCGATGGTTACCTGCTAATTATTGCGGGAACCGTGTCAGCGTGTCGCCGTCATCTTTTGGCTCTTGGCTTTTGGCTCTCGCCAACAGCTGGGTAAGAGCGTGTGCGTATTTTAAGCATCAGGGCAGACTGAATGCCCTCGTGACAGTGAGGTTCAACATTTTGTAAGGAAAATGGTAGTGTCTGATCCTGGATTTATTCTTTTATTATTAGTGCACGTACAAAGTTTCAACTGGCATAATTTAAACCTGAAACACACAGGTTTACATACAGACGACCTAAAGCTGTGGGCGTACAAGCTCAAACCTGAAAGTTCTCCCTCACAAACATCTCATTTCTAACATATTCCCTTGATTAATCGTAAGCATACGTTCGTGTATTGGTTATCCATCCTAGTGGTTTTACAAACAAACATCTACCCCTGGATCACAAACACATCCTTGTCGCGTCCGTCCTCGTCATCTTCTCGTCTTTTGGGTTTCCTTCAACAGATGGATAAGAGCGTGTGCATATTTTAGGCGTCTGGGCAGACTGAATGTCCTCTCGATAGTGAGGTTCAACCTTTTATAACGAAAACAGTAGTGTCTGATCGTGAATTTATTCTTAGTAGTAATCATGCACGTACAAAGTTCATTCAACTGGCATAACTTAAATCTGAAACAAAAATTTTTTTTTGAAAAGGAGGATAGACCCCCGGCCTCTGCATCTGGACGATGCTTGCGGCCATCTTACTGAAACATACAAGTCTACATTTACATGTTTCGTCCTCTTGTCATTTTTATGTGTATTATTGCAGTAATTATCTTTTTTGTATGAGGTCATCATCTTTACTATTAAAGTGAAATCTACGGTCAGTACGTCATCTCCCTACAGATGTATCATTTATAATTAGAAAGAGGTCTCCCACCTATTCTCTAGAAACATATATCCATCCTAAATGGTCTCCCTCACAAAGATCTCATTTCTAAATCACAAAACACATCTCCTTCATATCGTCACGTACTTATTCATGTTAGTTGTTTTACAAATAAGCATCTCCTTCTGAATCACAAACACATTTTGTTACTAGATTACAAACATGCGACATCACTTTATATCGTTTGCCCCACTCCTGATTTATTAATTTGTGTCGCATTGCAGAGTTTTTTCTCTTACAAAAGAAAATAGGAAGACATATCATAACAAAAGAATTATCTCTAATGATGCCCCCTATTAAAATCAGCAATCATTGGATTCTTGATGTTCTGTTGCAGTTATCACATATTGCCATTATGATTTGATTAGTTAGGATTCTTGGATGCGGGGGGGTATACTCATGAAGGATCACTTGGCAAAATAGAAGGTGGGAGGGGAATAAACGATGTTGTTTTCTGCAATCAAGATGAAACGACTCACCTTCTTTTTATGTCATGCCCGTCTGCCACCCTCCTATATGGCGTATGATTGATTTCATGTGAATTTTAACCTGCCTGCACCGACTAGAATAGCAAATATGTTTGGAAAACTGGTTGGGTTGGGTTAATCCTAAAGTCAAGCCACATATCCAGACGAGAGTATGTGTTTTGCTTTGGGTCTTATGGAAATACCGGAATGACCTTATTTTTACATGGTAAAAACACACAAAAATTGCAGGTCATTTTCGGGGATACAACATGGATTGTACATGGTCCTTACTTCAGCATGCGGGGCTACATGAGCTTATGACATCTGGATGCAACCAGTGGGGGACAGTCACACAGGTTACTTACCATCAGTTTAGATGGAGGTTCAATAATAGGCTATGTGTATAAACGTATATTCCTGTTTTCATCGGTTGTAACTTCTCTCTTTTTTATTACTGATTTGGTACTGATTCTTGATACTCGTCGTTTCATAAGTGTGGTTGTGCGCATCGCAATGATGAAGAGGCCGGGGTTTAGTCTCCATTATAAAAAGATTCTCGGATCAATGGTTGCTTCGTTGTTGCCCTGGAGGAGGGAGCATGCAAAAAAATGTCGGTGCTTGTCAAAAGATGTTGGAAGTCGCACAAGGATCTTGTCCAAATCATGGGTTCTTTTTTTTACAATTTTTTTAATGTTTCCACATGACATGAGACATGTTAGGCGATGGGACATCATTTGTGATCCATTTTCGCTTTAAACACGATTTGAAAAGACAATGGGGGGGGGGATGATCTACTCAGTCACTGCACATACACACAAGACAAAGGACATCTTGTCGATGCCCGTAGAGGCACTTGAGCCACAAAGTGTTGCTCGTGCAATGAACGCCACACCTTCATGCACCATCGCACCCTCGTTTCTTGCAACATAGTTCAAAAGAACACCCACGATCACTTGCCGGATGCCCATTGTCATAGGAGATCAACCATTGTTGTGATTTTCACTAAACCATGAGTTTTTTAGAACCAATAATTTGTTCGATGCCTTGTGGGTGGTTCTACCCCTAGCCTACCAGCTTTGATGGCATGTGTGTATCAGTTGAAGCGCAGAACCATAGAACAATTGTTCTACGATATTTTGCATATATATTATTGGGTAATGTAGTAATTTTAAAAAAAAATCCTACGCACACTCAAGATCATGGTGATGCATAGCAACGAGAGGGGAGAATGTGTCCACGTACCCTCGTAGACCGAAACCGGAAGCGTTATGACAACGCGGTTGATGTAGTCGTACGTCTTCACGATCCGACCGATCCAAGTACCGAACGTACGACACCTCCGAGTTCAGCACACGTTCAGCTCGATGACGTCCCACGAACTCCGATCCAGCAGAGCTTTGCGGGAGAGTTCCGTAAGCACGACGGCGTGATGACGGTGTTGATGATGCTACCGACGCAGGGCTTCGCCTAAGCATTGCTACGATATTACCGAGGTGGAATATGGTGGAGGGGGGCACCGCACACGGCTGGGAGAGATCAACAGATCAACTTGTGTGTTCTATGGTGCCCCTGCCCCCGTATATAAAGGAGCAAGGGGGGAGGCCGGCCTGCCCTGTAGGGCGCGCCAGGAGGAGGAGTCCTCCTCCTAGTAGGATTAGGACTCCCCTCTTTCCTACTCCTACTAGGAGGGGGAAAGGAAGGGGGAGAGGGAGAAGGAAAGGGGGGCGCCCCCCCTCTCCTAGTCCAATTCGGACCAGAGGGGAAGGGGCGCGCGGCCTGCCCTAGGCCAGCCTTCTCTCTCTCTCTCCACTAAGGCCCATAAGGCCCACTATTTCTCCCAGGGGGGAGGGGTTCGGTAACCCTCCGACACTCCAATTTTCTCTGAAACCACCCGGAACACTTCCGGTGTCCGAATATAGTCGTCCAATATATCGATCTTTATGTCTCGACCATTTCGAGACTCCTCGTCACGTCCGTGATCATATCCGGGACTCCGAACTACCTTCGGTACATCAAAACACAAAAACTCATAATACCGATCGTCACCGAACTTTAAGCGTGCGGACCCTATAGGTTCGAGAACTATGTAGACATGACCGAGACACGTCTCCCGTCAATAACCAATAGCGGAACCTGGATGCTCATATTGGCTCCCACATATTCTACGAAGATCTTTATCGGTCAAACTGCATAACAACATACGTTGTTCCCTTTGTCATCGGTATGTTACTTGCCCGAGATTCGATCGTCGGTATCTCAATACCTAGCTCAATCTCGTTACCGGCAAGTCTCTTTACTCGTTACGTAATGCATCATCCCACAACTAACTCATTAGTCACATTGCTTGCAAGGCTTATTGTGATGTGCATTACTGAGAGAGCCCAGAGATACCTCTCCGACAATCGGAGTGACAAATCCTAATCTCGATCTATGCCAACTCAACAAGTACCATCGGAGACACCTGTAGAGCACCTTTATAATCACCCAGTTACGTTGTGACGTTTGGTAGCACACAAAGTGTTCCTCCGGTAATCGGGAGTTGCATAATCTCATAGTCATAGGAACATGTATAAGTTATGAAGAAAGCAATAGCAGTAAACTAAACGATCAAGTGCTAAGCTAACGGAATGGGTCAAGTCAATCACATCATTTTCCTAATTATGTGATCCCGTTAATCAAATGACAACTCATGTCTATGGTTAGGAAACTTAACCATCTTTGATTAACGAGCTAGTCAAGTAGAGGCATACTAGTGACACTATGTTTGTCTATGTATTCACACATGTATTATGTTTCCGGTTAATACAATTCTAGCATGAATAATAAACATTTATCATGATATGAGGAAATAAATAATAACTTTATTATTGCCTCTAGGGCATATTTCCTTCAGTCTCCCACTTGCACTAGAGTCAATAATCTAGATTACACAGTAATGATTCTAACACCCATGGAGTCTTGGTGTTGATCATGTTTCGCTCGTGGAAGAGGCTTAGTCAACGGGTCTGCAATATTCTGATCCGTATGTATCTTGCAAATCTCTATGTCTCCCACCTGGACTTGACCCCGGATGGAATTGAAGCGTCTCTTGATGTGCTTGGTTCTCTTGTGAAATCTGGATTCCTTTGCCAAGTGTCATGGAATTTTCACGACACATGTCCTAGTGAAAGGACTTAGTTGTGGAGCCATCGCAACTAGGAAGCAAGAAGGGGTTAATCAGGACAAAGGACACGAGGTTTATACTGGTTCGGCCCCTTACGGTGAAGGTAAAAGCCTACGATCCAGTTTTGAGTGGGATTGCGTATGTCTCAATAACCAGGGAGCGAGTCCGCTTGACCTAGCTCTCGATTTGATGTTACTTGCCCTAAGCCGCCGCTGGGTCATCCCCTTATATACACGGGTTGACGCCCTACGGCTTACAGAGTCCCGGCCGGCTTATAAATAGTGTCCGGCTCGGTGACTAGTTATTTTTGCCTTATAATACAAGTTACACACATATGGCGGTTTATCTCTACGGGCCTTAAGTCACCCTTTGGGCCTTGGGCCCTTAACTAACCCGCCATCTCTAGGAGTCGTCGTGGGCTTCATGAGTCGTCATAAGTATAACCCGGCCCCTCCTGGGCGGGTCATACTAATAACTATATCCCCAACATTAGGCCCCAGATTGATTTGAACTGGTTCATGTCAATCTTCAACACTTAGAAAAAATCTTCTGCTTTCCACCTGCGCGAGAGTTTGTAACCCGCCATGACATCATCTCTGGATTCGTAATAACCTGCCATGATGCCATCTGTCATTAGTTCATACTTTATCCAATATATCTCAACGGATCCTTATCTTTAATAACCATCCCGAGAATCGAGGCGTCCTGACAAGCTGGATATCCATAATTTTTCGGCCTCCTTGTTTTTTGCGCCCACTTATCAGTCTTTTCCTTATAAATATGCACGACTGGTCTTTCTTCATTCTCCCCCTTTCCATCGTCTTCTTCCTCTCGCGACCCTACTGCTGCTCGAGCTCCACCGCCGCCGCAGCGCGCTTCGTCTTCCTCGACCCCGGCCGCTGCATCAACCTGAGCTTGTCCAGAGAACGGCGGCGACCCTCCGTAGTAGATCTGCGTCCGTAGGTCTCTGCTTTTCCGCACCTTAGATCCACATTAGGGTTTGCGAGTTCTTCTGTGTTCTTCGCGGTTCATCACGGATTCTTCGTGGTTTCTCCACCGCACCCTCTTTTGATCTAAAAGAAGTATAAAACTCATGCAGTAGCTGCTTTGCATCCATTTCAGATGCTAGTAGATCCCCTTTTCTTGTACAAAGGCCTCTTTAGAACTGATGAACTCCCCTGTACTGGTTTTTTAGGTCTAGAATATTTTTCCTTTTCTGAACATCCGTTTGATCCAAAATAATGATTGCAATCTGTGAAACCTGTTTTTATAACACTTAGTCAATGTCTGTACCTTGATAGATCCACCTAGCCATGGCGGCTCACACCACCGGCTTTAAATTGCAATGCTCAATAGATAACCTCAACCACACATGGCGGCTCAAATAATTTAACTGCTCATGGCGACTTAAATAATCTGACATAATTAGCCATATGCCATTAGGCCCCTTTATAAGCCGCCATTTAGAATATGCATTGAAATATTTCTCTCCGGCTTAAATTTGAACCAGGAATTTTACTCTGTCTTAGGCTTCTATCTTCACAATGCCGCCCAAGGCACCCAAAGCACCCGTTACATGCAACTGGGTCAAATCCATCGTCACAGATAGCACACTTAATGATTTTGTGAAGACTGGCTATCTGCCAAAGAAGGAAGTCATGTCCTACCGTGCTCCTGATCCAGCAGAGGAAAAGCCTCAACCCAAAGAAGGGGAAGTCATCGTATTTACTGATCACATGAATCGGGGCTTTTCTCCACCTGGCTCAAAGTTTTTCAGAGACGTCCTGCACTTTTTTGACCTCCGACCTCAAGATATCGGGCCCAACTCTGTATCTAATATTTGCAATTTCCAAGTGTTCTGTGAGGTGTACCTTGGAGAAGAACCCAACTTGCTGCTCTTCAGAGAATTATTTTATTTGAACTGCCAGAATGAACGTGCCAACGGGCCTAGCTTGGAACTTGGTGGGATCTCAATCCAGCGACGGAGAGACTGCATTTTTCCGTATGCCGATCCACCAAGTCACCCAAAGACTGGAACCAGACATGGTTCTATTGTCAAGATACTTCTCCGGCTGGTGAGAACCCTCTGCCCGGCTTTCGCGCCCTGCGCCTTGAGTCCACTTATCCTCTACCAGATAAGCTGTCTCCTGCTGAACGCCAGAAACTTGCCCCCACCATGAGTAAAGTCAAGGTTCTTTTGGGGAATGGCTTAAATGGCATCGATTTGGTCCGGGTTTGGCTTGCCTGGCGCGTTATTCCATTGAGCCGCCGCCCTGGTTTGATGTGCGACTACACAGGCTAGAAGAATGACCCTCTGCGGCACAACCCTGACGATTTACTTGACAACGTCATTGATGATATGACAAAGTCACTCCTAAATGAGAGCCTGGCAGACTGTGGCAAAGTAGGTTTAAGTCCTTTCTGCAAAACTAACCCGGCTCCAGCGGTAAGCTAGTAATTTAAGCATTTTTACTCTCACCATTGAGGTTTTACCTTTACTCAAAAACTCTTGTTGAAATTCACAGGCCACTGATGAATTTTGGAAGGCCAAATATGATCATGAAGCTGCAAAGAGAGCCAGAAAAGCTAAGAAAGCCGCCAGGAAAGCCGCCGCCAAGAAGAAAGGAAATAAACCCAGCGCCTCAGACTTGCTTCGACTAGAGGACACCTCTGAGTCAGAGGTAGCTCTTGATTCTCTAGCTCCTTTTTTAACTATCTTATTGACACTGATTATCATCAGGAGGATACAGGAGCGAGTCATGCAGTGGTTGAAGAGGTAACTATTATTTCCTCCGACTCCGAGCCTTTGCCAAGACAGAAATTCCGAAGAGTAACCCGGAAAGTAAGATTTTCACATCCTTTAGCTTACCAAGATCCTCAATTTCTTTTGAAGCAACAAATGCATGAGAGCTGGAGGCAGACCCGGACCAGCAAAGATGCGGAACTCTCCTCCGGCTTACCCAATGCACCAAAAAAGCGTCAGAACAAGGTCACCTTCGATTTATATCCCTTTTATCCTTTGGCGGGTCTCACTCGTCAACCACTCAATTCTTCTGACTCAAATTATCAGGAAACTTCACCTTCCTCCGGCGAGTCAATGCAGTCCAATTCGCCGGCTTTTAAAACCGCTCCAGGGTAATGATAACCTGATGAACCTGTGTTCATTTCAATTTGTTGTATTTGCACTGACCTTTTGATCTTACACAGCGGACAAGCAAAGCCCAGCAAAAGGGTGAAGAAGAATAAGCCGGCCGAAGAGCCGATCTTAAATGAGCCGGAACTTGGAACGGCCGCGCCTGAAGCCTCCACTCATGAGCCGCCACCTGAGCCAACCCATGATATACCAACGCCCACTGCTGACCCGCCTGTCGAACAAGCCGTCGATGGTTCTGAAAACCTAGAATTCCCTAGCCCGGCCAAGACGGATGATCCTCAAGATCTTGATGTCGAAATCACCAAGACCGGCTTTGTTGAGCCGGGGAGGCCAACCGTGCTGGCCAAGTGTTCTGCCAAGGAGGAACTTCTGGAACACCGCAGAACTAGGCTTGATGTTGCTGATTATACTCACATGAGTATTGGAGAAATCTTTTCTGGCTATATGAGCCAAGTACACAGCAGCCGTGACATAGAAATTGACATGGTGAAACAGATGCACCAGAAATTTGAGGTAGAATCCTTTCTCTGTACTTAATTATCCTTACTATGCCAGCCCCCAAGTCTATTGCTTATGATGAAATATGTTGTAGACTTAAAAACCAGCTTAGTAATATATGTAAGAAATCCGGCTTATCCTATAGCCCCCAAGGGCCGGCTTAAGCAGCATGTTTGAACCGGTCCTTATCATGTTTGAATCGAAAAATTACTTGTAACAGCAATATGCATTAGCCCCCAAGTGCCAAGTATCTTTGCTTGCAAAGTGCTTGGGACTTACTGTCATGAACCGCCACTGTAAGCAAAATTCTTCAGTATACATTAGCCCCCAAGTGCCAAGTATCTTTGCTTGCAAAATGCTTGGGACTTAATAATGCATCATGATAATCCTGATTTTGACCCGGTATTTGTACAGGCCACCAATAGTCAATTTGAATCAGAAATATCTGACTTGAAGAATCGCCTGAAGCACAGGAGATTGAAACCCAAAAAGCCAACTCCAAATTCGAGTTCAGCGTATCTGAACAAGAAAAACTGAAAAAAGGCTTTGAGATGGAGAAGAAGGCCTGGGCTGATGAAAAGATCGCCTTGATCAACCGGGCTGAGAAGGCAGAGGCGGCTCTTGCAGAAGCAACCGCCGAATTATCCGGCTTAAAGCACCATATATCTCAGATGGTCTCAGCAGTCTTTGGTAACTCACCTTACAAGTGTTAAATATTTGAATCTTCCAAATACGCATAATATTGTCATCAGCTCACCTGATATTGTAATGCAGGCCCTAGGAGTTCCAATCTTAACCAAAGCATGCTGATAAAGCTGAAGGCGGTTTATACATTGGTGGAGCAACTCTACACCGGGTCTCAGTGTGCCTTAGCCGCAATGGCCCTGTCGAATGAAGTTCCCACCCTCCTGTCGGATGTATTAAACCGACTTGTTGTGCTACCTCAGCGGTTTAATGAATTAAGGCGATCTTCTGCGAGAGTCGGAGCCGTAGCTGCCTTAAGCCGGGCCAAGGCGTGGCTACCGGAGCTAGACCTGGCCGACATCGCCATTGGGTATCCAAGCCTAAAGGAGGACGGCACACCTTTTGGACGGGAGGAATTCACCACTTGTGTTAAGGAAATACGCCCTGTGGCCACCCTGATTGTTGATGACACGGATCTTACTAAGTATCATCCGGGTTATGACGCCGAAAATCGGAGGATTCCAATGCCGCATTATGAAGTGATCAGTCTGATCCCTCCAATTCGTAAGCATACCTTCGCCCCTGAAGTTGATCCGTCCGGATTAATTGATGATGAAGCTGAATTTAAAGCTTTGAATGGCGTTGACTGGTCGTCATCAACCTTCCAGGACAGGGAACAAGATGGAGGAGCGGAAAGGGATGATCCGGAAGTTTCAGGCCAACAACACAATTGATTCGTCGGGCAGCTCATATTTATGTTTTGCTGAAAAACAATGTTAATCATTTGGACTCGGGGAGTCATGTAATAGGGTAGAAAGAAACTTGGTTCTGTCGTGCCATCGTGCACATGTTTGGTGCTCAACACTGTTTAAGCCGCCATGTTATATTCACCCGTATTATACTTATCATATGTTTTCCTTATGCTTAAGAAATTTTTTGAACTGTCCTGCATACAGAAATAAATCACGAGACCCTTGGCGGTTTGTCGCAAGGCGGGTCATATATCTTACATAAAACCCGGAATATGAAAAATAGTCATAGATAAGCCTATGATGAATTACAGCTTTTAAAATACAACTATAATATCATACCTGTGATCCTTTGACTTGTACTGCCGGTTTATGTGACCCGAACAGGAAGGGTGGTAACCCAATCTTTAGAAGCTGCTCACTTCTAAATACATGATGCTTGTTGTCTGCTGGTGACTTATCGTCCCAAAACCCAAGCTGAGTTAGATTTACACCACACTTATACTTAGGTCTGAATCAAGAAAAATTTCAAGACAAAATCAAAGAGTGTGTTCAAAAAATCTTAAGGCAAACAAGAAGAATTTCCAGGCTTCTGATTCGAATACGATCAGTAAACCGTTCCAAAGGGGTTAAGCTAGGATTCGAATACGATCATGTAGCCCCAGTGGCTTTGGCATTGCGCCGATCAAGAGGGTACCGACAGCTATGTTCTCTTTGGTTCGAATACGACCTATGTTTGAACAGGAAGCCCCCTAATGACCTTGAGAGTTTTTTAACGACGCTGATTCGAATACGACCAACATCGGACCCAAAGGGGTTGAGCTGTGATTCGGATACGATCAAGAAGCCCCCTAGTGAGTTTGGCAGTGTGCCGATCAAAAGGGTACCGACAGCTATGTTCTCTTTGGTTCGAATACGACCTATGTTTGAACAGGAAGCCCCCTAGTGATCATGATGTTTTAACGGCTAGATTCGAATACGATCATGAGCCGGATCAAAAGAAAAGCCAGATTCAAATATGATCAGCCCCCTGTTGGTCGTTTAAAGACATAATAATGAAGACATATGATCATTGAGGATGAAAAGGACATAGGTCCTGCTTTATTACTTATCATAATATATACATCGTCAAAATATGTACATCATGAGAGCCTGGGGCTTAAGTGTAGTAAGGCCGAAGATGAGCAATATTCCACGGCCGGTGGGTCTCCTCCTCCGACTTACGTGAGTCTTTGTGCTCTCGAACATCGATAAGGTAGTATGACCCGTTGTTCAAGTTCTTGCTGACCACAAAGGGTCCTTCCCAAGGCGGGGATAGCTTGTGCGCATCAGACTGATCCTGGATGAGCCGGAGCACCAAGTCGCCTTCTTGAAAGGTTCTGGACTTAACCCGACGACTGTGAAAACGACGCAAGTCCTGTTGGTAAATCGCCGAGCGGGCTGCTGCTAAATCGCGCTTCTCATCTAACAGGTCAAGTGCATCCTGACGGGCTTGTTCATTAGTAGCTTCAACGTAAGCCGCCATGCGGGGCGAGTCATGATGGATGTCACTAGGTAGAACCGCCTCTGCACCATAAACCAGGAAGAAAGACGTGTAACCCGTAGACCTGTTGGGGGTAGTATTGATGCTCCATATTACAAAAGGTAACTCTTCTACCAACAACCTGGCGTCCGTTGCAAAGGAACCATAAGCTAGGGCTTGATGCCTTTCAAGATTTCCGATTGGCTCTCTCAGCTTGCCCATTGGATTGGGGGTGAGCTACTGATGAAACATCAAGCCGGATATGCTCACGTTGACAGAACTCCTCCATGGCACCCTTGGACAGATTGGTACCATTGTCAGTTATAATGCTGTGTGGAAAACCAAAACGAAAAATCACCTTTTTCATGAATTGAACCGCCGTGGCTGCATCACACTTACTGACTGGTTCGGCCTCAACCCACTTTGTGAATTTGTCAACCGCCACCAAGAGGTGGGTCTTTTTATCTTTGGACCTTTCGAAAGGCCCAACCATGTCAAGTCCCCAGACCGCAACGGCCAAGTAATTGGAATCATCCTCAATTCCTGAGCCGGTACATGAGCCCGCCGTGAGAATTTCTGACAATCGTCACATTTACTGACCAGATCTTCCGCGTCAGCATGAGCCGTCAGCTAATAAAATCCATGACGAAAAGCCTTGGCCACGAGGGATTTTGAACCGGCGTGATGGCCACAATCTCCTTCATGAATATCATGAAGAATTTCTTGACCTTCCTCAGGAGAGACACAACGCTGAAACGCTCCAGTGACACTGCGATGATGTAACTCCCCATGAACAATCGTCATTGACTTAGACCGCCGGGTTATCTGTCTAGCCAAGGTTTCGTCCTCAGGCAACTCGCCCCGGGTCATGTAAGCCAAATACGGCACTGTCCAATCTGGGATAACGTGAAGAGCTGCCACCAATTGTGCTTCCGGGTCAGGAACAGCCAAATCTTCCTCTGTAGGCAACTTGACAGAAGGATTATGCAAAACATCCAAAAAAGTGTTAGGTGGCACCGGCTTACGCTGAGACCCCAGCCGGCTTAAAGCATCGGCTGCCTCGTTCTTCCTATGATCAATGTGTTCCACCTGGTAACCCTTGAAGTGTCCAGCAATGGCATCAACTTCACGGCGATAAGCCGCCATGAGAGGATCCTTAGAATCCCACTTGCCTGATACTTGTTGAGCCACCAAATCTGAGTCACCAAAGCACCTTACCCGACTTAAGCTCATCTCCTTAGCCATCCGAAGACCATGGAGCAAGGCCTCATACTCAGCTGCATTGTTAGTATAGGGAAACATCAACCGGAGCACATAACAAAATTTGTCACCTCGAGGGGAGGCTAAGACAACGCCAGCCCCCGAGCCTTCCAATTGCCTGGACCCATCAAAATGAATAGTCCAATATGTGTTGTCCGGCTTTTCTTCAGGCATCTGCATCTCCGTCCAATCATTGATGAAGTCCACCAGTGCTTTAGACTTAATAGCAGTGCGTGGTACATATTTTAAGCCATGAGGCCCAAGTTCAATGGCCCACTTGGCAACTCGCCCTGTGGCTTCTCTGTTTTGAATGATATCTCCCAAAGGAGCAGAACTAACCACAGTGATAGGGTGACTCTGGAAGTATTGCTTAAGCTTCTGGCTTGCCATGAACACCCCATAAACAAGTTTCTGCCAATGTGGATATCTTTGCTTGGACTCAATAAGCACCTCACTGATGTAGCAAACCGGCCGTTGAACCGGATGTTCCTTGCTAGCCTCCTTGCGCTCTACTACAATGGCAACACTGACGACACGTGTGTTAGCAGCCACATAGAGCAATAAGGGCTCCTTATCAATGGGAGCAGCAAGGACCGGCGGCTCAGCTAACTGTCTCTTCAAATCTTCAAAGGCGGCGTTAACAACATCACTCCAGACAAAGTCGTCCGTCTTCTTCATCATCTGATACAGTGGTATGGCCTTCTCACCTAACCGACTTATGAACCGGCTCAAGGCAGCAATACGACCCGCCAGACGCTGAACATCATTGATACACGCCGGTTTAGCCAAAGAGGTAATTGCCTTGATCTTCTCCGGGTTAGCCTCAATGCCCCTGTTAGAAACCAGAAAACCCAAAAGCTTGCATGCTGGCACTCCAAAAATGCATTTGGCCGGGTTAAGCATCATCTTGTAGACTCGGAGATTATCAAAGGTTTCCTTCAGATCATCTATCAAGGTCTCCTTCTGTCTGTACTTCACCACGATATCATCCACATAAGCATGAACACTACGCCCAATCTAATTGTGGAGACAGTTCTGCACACACTGATAAGTCGCCTGGGCACTTTTAAGCCCAAAAGGCATAGATACATAGCAGAAGGCTCCAAACAGAGTAATGACAACCGTCTTCTCCTGGTCCTTAACTGCCATCTTGATTTGATGATAACCAGAATAAGCATCCAAAAAGCTCAAACGCTCACAACCCGCCGTGGCATAAATGATTTGATCAATACGAGGAAGAGCAAAAGGATCAGCCGGGCATGCTTTGTTTAAATCCGTGTAATCCACACACATACGCCAGGTGCCGTTCTTCTTGAGTACAAGCACCCGGTTAGCCAACCACTCTGGGTGAAAAACCTCAACAATAAACCCGGCCGCCAAGAGCCGGGCCACCTCCTCACCAATAGCTTTACGCCTCTCCTCATTAAACCGCCGAAGAAACTGCCTGACCGGCTTAAATTTTGGATCAATATTAAGAGTGTGCTCAGCGAGTTCTCTCGGTACACACGGCATGTCAGAAGGTTTCCATGCAAAGATGTCTCGGTTCTCACGGATGAACTCGATGAGCGCGCTTTCCTATTTGGGATCCAGATTGGCACTGATACCGAATTGCTTAGATGAATCGCCTGGAACAAAATCAACAAGCTTAGTGTCATCGGCCGACTTAAATTTCGTTACTGGCTCGTGTTCCGTGGTTGGCTTCTTCAAAGACGTCATGTCCGCCGGGTGAACATTGTCCTTATAGAACTTCAACTCCTCTGTTGCACAAACAGATTCGGCATAAGCAGCGTCGCCTTCCTCGCATTCCAAAGCTATCTTCCGACTCCCATGCACTGTGATGGTGCCCTTGTGACCCGGCATCTTGAGCTGCAGGTAAACATAACACGGCCGTGCCATGAACTTTGCATAAGCCGGCCGCCCAAACGGTGCATGATATGGGCTCCGGATCTTGACCACCTCAAAGGTTAACTTCTTAGCCCTGGAATCGTGCTCATCCCCAAAGGCTACTTCCAGCTCAATACTACCCACCGGGTACGCCGACTTACCGGGCACTACTCCATGAAAAACAGTGTTGGACGTCTTGAGATTTTTATCAGTCAATCCCATGCGAGGAAAGGTCTCATAATAGAGGATGTTGATGCTGCTGCCTCCATCCATGAGCACCTTTGTGAATTTGTATCCACCAACTTGAGGTGCCACCACTAAGGCCAAGTGACCCGGATTGTCAACCCGGGGAGGGTGATCCTCCCTACTCCATATAATAGGCGGCTCAGACCATCTCAGATAACGAGGGGGACCGCCGGCTCAACAGCGTTCATAGCCCTCTTATGAAGTTTTTGGTCCCTTTTGCACAAACTGGTGGTGAACACATGATATTGCCCACTATTCAGCTGCTTAGGGTTACTCTGATACCCGGATTGCTGTTGCTGCTGACCTCCTTGGCCAGAATGCTGATTATAACTACCTTGGTTGCCTTGAGGACCTTGGAAGTTGGAATTTGAGCTGCCACCCGGGCCATGAAAACCGCCGCCGCCTGAACCACCGCCGGGTCCATGACTGCCGTCGAACATGTTAGAATTCTTGAAAGCCCTCATGATCGTACAGTCTTTCCACAGGTGTGTGGTGGCTTCTCCCGGGTGCCGTGTCTTGGACAGGGCTCATTTAACAACTGCTCAAGGGTGGGACCTGACCCGCCAGACCGAGGAGGTGGCCTCCCCTTACGTCGTTGATTATTACCCTGTGCATTAGCCACAAACTCCGAGCTACCGTCAGCCTTACGTTTATTATTACCTCCCTGACTCGCCGGGTTATGCCGAAGACCCTTAGCGTTGCCGTTCTTCTTTCCCTTCCCTATCTTCTCTTCATCAGACGCGGGATCCTTGGTACTATCAAAGTCGGAGTATTTGACTAGAGCTGCCATCAGCTGGCCCATGTCATTGCAATCGCGTTTGAGCCGCCCCAGCTTCTGCTTTAGAGGTTCAAAACGGCAATTTTTCTCCAACATTAAGACTGCAGAGCCGGCATCCATCTTATCAGATGAATGTATTATTTCCTTCACCCGGCGCACCCAATGGGTCGTGGACTTACCTTCCTCTTGTTTACAATTAGTCAAGTCCACAATCGACATGGGCTGCTTGCATGTGTCCTTGAAGTTCTGAATAAACCGGGCTTTTAACTCGGCCCAGGAACCAATGGAATTAGGTGGCAGTCCCTTTAACCAAGTGCGGGCCGTTCCATCCAGCATCATAGTAAAGTACTTGGCCATTGCCGCGTCACTGACCTCCAGCAATTCCATGGCCATCTCATAACTTTCAATCCACGCCCCGGGCTGTAAGTCAGCCGTATAGTTAGGCACCTTTCGAGGCCCCTTAAAATCCTTGGGCAAACGCTCACTACGCAGTGCTGGTACTAAGCAAGGGACACCTGCCGTTCTCGTGGTCACGCCTGCCTCAATAGAAGTCGTCGGATAAACCGGAAAAGACCGGTAAGCCGCCCCCTCAATCGCCTGCTGAGCCGCCCGCTCAGCCTCTTGGCGTATCTTGTCCTGATCAACCAAGTTAGGGGCTCCATCACGCGTCGGGTCACGTCTGCACGGCTGGTCGCGGCGCCGGGCGTTGCTTGAAACCGCCGCCGAGTCCATATGCCTGCTATAACTCGGGCTCCGGCTTGGGCGAGGGGTTGAATGAATCCTGTCACGACTGTAAGAATATGCCTCCTCCTGTGCCAGAGCCGTCTGAAGAAGTTCTCTGACCCTTCGTGTTTCGATCGCCGTCGGAGAGTCGCCCTCCGCCGGGAGAGCCGCCAATCGTGCCGCGATCATGTTCTCCAACAGGTTAGAATAATGACCCGGTGGTGTTGGTACATATTGAGGCGGAGCTGTGTTCACTCGAGGAGGTTCCATCACCCGTGGTTGAATCGGCGTCCCAGCTCTGGGTGTCGCAGCCGGGTTTACCTCCGGCGGATTACTGGGGCCTGCACCAGGTGTGCGGTAGAGGTTTCTAGGATCATAAATTGAAGGCAGACGGGATTGGGACTTCTGGTGCCTTCTCCTCATGACCTCGTTTGATGCATTTAAATCCATCATAAGCTGGAACGCTTCTGATTGAAGCTGCTGAGCTCGAGCATCCAAAGCCGCCCGCTCTGTGGCCAATCTGGTGTCCTCAGCTGCCAGGTTTTCTTTGGCTCGTGTTACTTCCTCACGTAACCGTGTCACTTCTGCATCATGTTCATCCTGATCTGCCGGATTAACCGTGGCTGTTAACATGGTTGTCAGCCTCTCCATGAGATCTATCAGCACCTGAGCCGGCGGGCGCACAGGGCCTCCTGCCCCGGCTGCCGCTGACCCAGAAGTTATTGCTGCCGTAGCCGTAGAGTTTTGACCGGGTTGAGTGCCAGCCATGAAGATCCCTACTCTGCTCGGCGGCTCAAAGGGGTCCGGAATACTGCTGCCATCGGAGCAGCCCCCAATCCCGCCGTCTTGCAACTGATACAACAAATCCGTCTCACCCATGGACGACTCACCGTCCGAATAGATGTCCGTCTCACCGTCAGACATGGATCCTTCAGGAAGTTTCCCTCCACGGATGCATCCCACGAAGGCACGCTTCATGGCGGGAGGAGCCCGGGCGGATCTCGCACGCTGAGCCGTCTCGACGATGTCGGTGCAGATGTCCGGCTCAGGGCCCGGCTCGCCGATCCGGCCGATGAAGACGTGAATTCCGCTGAAGGGGACCCCGTACCCGTACTCAATTGAGCCGGCGTCGTGGCCCCAGCCTGCGTCATCGATGTAGAGCTTGCCGCGACGACTCTTGGTCATCCGGCCCACAGCGTATCCCTTGAGCCCTTCGAAGCTGCCCTTCAAGAACTCAAATCCACCGTGCGCTGGTCCCACGGTGGGCGCCAACTGTCGTGGAATTGTCACGGCAGATGTCCTAGTGAAAGGACTTAGTCGTGGAGCCATCGCAACTAGGAAGCAAGAAGGGGTTAATCAGGACAAAGGACACGAGGTTTATACTGGTTCGGCCCCTTACGGTGAAGGTAAAAGCCTACGATCCAGTTTTGAGTGGGATTGCGTATGTCTCGATAACCAGGGAGCGACTCCGCTTGACCTAGCTCTCGATTTGATGTTACTTGCCCTAAGCCGCCGCTGGGTCGTCCCCTTGTATACACGGGTTGACGCCGTGTGACTTACAGAGTCCCGGCCGGCTTATAAACAGTGTCCGGCTCGGTGACTAGTTATTCTTGCCTTATAATAGAAGTTACACACATATGGCAGTTTATCTCTACGGGCCTTAAGTCACCCTTTGGTCCTTGGGCCCTTAACTAACCTGCCATCTCCAGGAGTCGTCGTGGGCTTCATGAGTCGTCATAAGTATAACCCGGCCCCTCCTGGGCGGGTCATACTAATAACTATATCCCCAACACCAAGGATTTTCACAAAAGATTTTCATTGGTCCCGATGCACTAGGTATGACACCTAGATCGGATATGAACTCCTTCATCCAGACTCCTTCATTTGCTGCTTCCGAAGCAGCTATGTACTCCACTTGACACGTAGATCCCGCCACGACGCTTTGTTTAGAACTGCACCAACTGACAGCTCCACCGTTCAATATAAACACATATCCGGTTTGCGATTTTGAATCGTCCGAATGAGTGTCAAAGCTTGCATCGACATAACCATTTACGACGAGTTCTTTGTCACCTCCATAAACAAGAAACATATCCTTAGTCCTTTTTAGGTATTTCAGGATGTTCTTGACCGCTGTCCAGTGATCCACTCCTGGATTACTTTGGTACCTCCCTGCCAAACAAATAGCAAGGCACACATCAGATCTGGTACACAACGTTGCATACATGATAGAGCCTATGGCTGAAGCATAGGGAACATCTTTCATTTTCTCTCTATCTTCTAAAGTGGTCGGGCATTGAGTCTGACTCAACTTCACACCTTGTAACACAGGCAAGAACCCTTTCTTTGCTTGATCCATTTTGAACTTCTTCAAAACTTTATCAAGGTATATGCTTTGTGAAAGTCCAATTAAGTGTCGTGATCTATCTCTATAGATCTTGATGCCCAATATATAAGCAGCTTCACCGAGGTCTTTCATTGAAAAACTCTTATTCAAATATCCTTTTATGCTATCCAGAAATTCTATATCATTTCCAATCAACAATATGTCATCCACATATACTATTAGAAATGCTACAGAGCTCCCACTCACTTTCTTATAAATACAGGCTTCTCCAAAAGTCTGTATAAAACCATATGCTTTGATCACACTATCAAAACGTTTATTCTAACTCCGAGAGGCTTGCACCAGTCCATAAATGGATCGCTGGAGCTTGCACACCTTGTTAGCTCCCTTTGGATCGACAAAACCTTCTGGTTGCATCATATACAACTCTTCTTCCAGAAATCCATTCAGGAATGCAGTTTTGACATCCATTTGCCAATTTCCATAATCATAAAATGCGGCAATTGCTAACATGATTCGGACAGACTTAAGCATCGCTACGGGTGAGAAAGTCTCATCGTAGTCAACCCCTTGAACTTGTCGAAAACCTTTCGCAACAAGTCGAGCTTTGTAAACAGTAATATTACCGTGAGCGTCAGTCTTCTTCTTGAAGATCCATTTATTCTCTATGGCTTGCCGATCATCGGGCAAGTCAACCAAAGTCCACACTTTGTTCTCATACATGGATCCCATCTCAGATTTCATGGCCTCAAGCCATTTTGCGGAATCTGGGCTCACCATCGCTTCTTCATAGTTCGTAGGTTCGCCTTGTTCAAGTAACATGACCTCTAGAATAGGATTACCGTACCACTCTGGTGCGGATCTTACTCTGGTTGACCTACGAGGTTCGGTAGTAACTTGATTTGAAGTTTCATGATCAATATCATTAGCTTCCTCACTAGTTGGTGTAGATGTCACAGGAACCGGTTTCTGTGATGAACTACTTTCCAATAAGGGAGCAGGTACAGTTGCCACATCAAGTTATACTTTCCTCCCACTCACTTCTTTCGAGAGAAACTCCTTCTCTAGAAAGGATCCATTCTTAGCAACAAATGTCTTGCCTTCGGATCTGTGATAGAAGGTGTACCCAACAGTTTCCTTTGGGTATCCTATGAAGACACATTTCTCCGATTTGGGCTCGAGCTTATTAGGTTGAAGCTTTTTCACATAAGCATCACAGCCCCAAACTTTAAGAAATGACAACTTTGGTTTCTTGCCAAACCACAGTTCATAAGGTGTCGTCTCAACGGATTTCGATGGTGCCCTATTTAACGTGAATGCAGCTGTCTCTAATGCATAACCCCAAAATGATAGCGGTAAATCAGTAAGAGACATCATATATCGCACCATATCTAGTAAAGTACGATTACGACGTTCGGACACACCATTTGTGGTGTTCCGGGTGGCGTGAGTTGCGAAACTATTCCGCATTGTTTCAAATGAAGACCAAACTCATAACTCAAATATTCTCCTCCACGATCAGATCGTAGAAACTTTATTTTCTTGTTACGATGATTTTCCACTTCACTCTGAAATTCTTTGAACTTTTCAAATGTTTCAGACTTATGTTTCATTAAGTAGATATGCCCATATCTGCTCAAATCATCTGTGAAGGTGAGAAAATAACGATACCCGCCGCGAGCCTCAATATTCATCAGACCACATACATCAGTATGTATGATCTCCAACAAATATGTTGCTCGCTCCATTGTTCCGGAGAACGGCGTTTTAGTCATCTTGCCTATGAGGCATGGTTCGCAAGTACCAAGTGATTCATAATCAAGTGATTCCAAAAGTCCATCAGTATGGAGTTTCTTCATGCGCTTTACGCCAATATGACCTAAACGGCAGTGCCACAAATAAGTTGCACTATCATTATCAACTCTGCATCTTTTGGCTTCAATATTATGAATATATGTATCACTACTATCGAGATTCAATATAAATAGACCACTCTTCAAGGGTGCATGACCATAAAAGATACTACTCATATAAATAGAACAACCATTATTCTCTGATTTAAATGAATAACCGCCTCGCATCAAACAAGATCCAGATATAATGTCCATGCTCAACGCTGGCACCAAATAACAATTATTTAGGTCTAAAACTAATCCCGAAGGTAGATGTAGAGGTAGCGTGCCGATGGCGATCACATCGACTCTGGAACCATTTCCCACGCGCATCGTCACCTCGTCCTTAGCCAATCTTCGCTTAATCCGTAGCCCCTGTTTCGAGTTGCAAATATTAGCAACAGAACCAGTATCAAATACCCAGGTGCTACTGCGAGCATTAGTAAGGTACACATCAATAACATGTATATCACATATACCTTTGTTCACCTTGCCATCCTTCTTATCCGCCAAATACTTGGGGCAGTTCCGCTTCCAGTGACCAGTCTGTTTGCAGTAGAAGCACTCAGTTTTAGGCTTAGGTCCAGACTTGGGTTTCTTCTCCTGACCAGCAACTTGTTTGCTGTTCTTCTTAAAGTTCCCCTTCTTCTTCTCTTTACCCTTTTTCTTGAAACTGGTGGTCTTGTTGACCATCAACACTTGATGCTCCTTCTTGATTTCTACCTCCGCAGCCTTTAGCATTGTGAAGAGCTCGGGAATTGTCTTATCCATCCCTTGCATATTATAGTTCACCACGAAGCTCTTGTAGCTTGCTGGCAGTGATTGAAGAATTCTGTCAATGACACTATCATCCGAAAGATTAACTCCCAGTTGAATCAAGTGATTGTTATACCCAGACATTTTGAGTATATGTTCACTGATAGAACTATTCTCCTCCATCTTGCAGCTGTAGAACTTATTGGAGACCTCATATCTCTCAATCCGGGCATTTGCTTGAAATATTAACTTCAACTCCTGGAACATCTCATATGCTCCATGACGTTCAGAACGTCGTTGAAGTCCCGGTTCTAAGCCGTAAAGCATGGCACACTGAACTATCGAGTAGTCATCAGCTTTGCTCTGCCAGACGTTCTTAACATCGTCAGTTGCATCTGCAGCAGGCCTGGCACCCAGTGGTGCTTCCAGGACGTAATTCTTCTGTGCAACAATGAGGATAATCCTCAAGTTATGGACCCAGTCCGTGTAATTTCTACCATCATCTTTCAACTTTGCTTTCTCAAGGAACGCTTTAAAATTCAACGGAACAACAACACGGGCCATCTATCTACAACAACATAGACCAGCAAAATACTATCAGGTACTAAGTTCATGATAAATTTAAGTTCAATTAATCATATTACTTAAGAACTCTCACTTAGATAGACATCCCTCTAATCATCTAAGTGATCACGTGATCCAAATCAACTAAACCATGTCCAATCATCACGTGAGATGGAGTAGTTTTCAATGGTGAACATCACTATGTTGATCATATCTACTATATGATTCACGCTCGACCTTTCGGTCTCCAGTGTTCCGAGGCCATATCTGCATATGCTAGGCTCGTCAAGTTTAACCCGAGTATTCTGCGTGTCCAAAACTGGCTTGCACCCGTTGTATGTGAACGTAGAGCTTATCACACCCAATCATCACGTGGTGTCTCAGCATGAAGAACTGTAGCAACAATGCATACTCAGGGAGAACACTTATACCTTGAAATTTAGTAAGAGATCATCTTATAATGCTACCGTCGATCTAAGAAAAATAAGATGCATAAAAGATAAACATCACATGCAATCAATATAAGTGATATGATATGGCCATCATCATCTTGTGCCTTTGATCTCCATCTCCAAAGCACTGTCATGATCACCATCGTCACCGGCGCGACACCTTGATCTCCATCGTAGCATCGTTGTCGTCTCGCCAACTATTGCTTCTACGACTATCGCTACCGCTTAGTGATAAAGTAAAGCAATTACAGGGCGATTGCATTGCAAACAATAAAGCGACAGCCATATGGCTCCTGCCAGTTGCCGATAACTCGGTTACAAAACATGATCATCTCATACAATAAAATTTAGCATCATGTCTTGACCATATCACATCCCAGCATGCCCTGCAAAAACAAGTTAGACGTTCTCTACTTTGTTGTTGCAAGTTTTACGTGGCTGCTACGGGCTTAGCAAAAACCATAATGATATTTCGTCAAGTTAGTGATGTTTTAACCTTCACAAGGACCGGGCGTAGCCACACTCGGTTCAACTAAAGTTGGAGAAACAGACACCCGCCAGCCACCTGTGTGCAAAGCACGTCGGTAGAACCGGTCTCGCGTAAGCGTACGCGTAATGTCGGTCCGGGCCGCTTCATCCAACAATACCGCCGAACCAAAGTATTACATGCTGGTAAGCAGTATGACTTGTATTGCCCACAACTCACTTGTGTTCTACTCGTGCATATAACATCTACGCATAAACCTGGCTTGGATGCCACTGTTGGGTAACGTAGTAATTTCAAAAAAATTCCTACGCACACTCAAGATCATGGTGATGCATAACAATGAGAGGGGAGAGCGTGTCCATGTACCCTCGTAGACCGAAACCGGAAGCATTATGACAACGCGGTTGATGTAGTCGTACATCTTCCCGATCCGACCGATCCAAGTAACGAATGTACGGCACCTCCGAGTTCAGCACACGTTCAGCTCGATGACGTCCCACGAACTCCGATCCAGCAGAGCTTTGTGGGAGAGTTCCGTCAGCACGACGGCATGATGACGGTGTTGATGATGCTACCAACGCAGGGCTTCGCCTAAGCACTGCTACGATATTACCGAGGTGGAATATGGTGGAGGGGGGCACCGCACACGGCTGGGAGAGATCAACAGTTCAACTTATGTGTTCTAGGGTGCCCCCCTGCCCCCATATATAAAGGATCAAGGGGGGAGGCCGGCCCGCCCTGTAGGGCGCGCCAGGAGGAGGAGTCCTCCTCCTAGTAGGAGTAGGACTCCCCTCTTTCCTACTCCTACTAGGAGGGGAAAGGAAGGGGGAGAGGGAGAAGGAAAGGGGGGCGCCGCCCCCCTCTCCTAGTCCAATTCAGACCAGAGGGGGAGGGGCACGCGGCCTGCCCTAGGCCAGCCTTCTCTCTCTCCATTAAGGCCCATAAGGCCCACTATTTCTCCCCGGGGGGTTTCGGTAACCCTCCGGCACTCCAGTTTTCTCCGAAACCACCCGGAACACTTCCGGTGTCCGAATATAGTCGTCCAATATATCGATCTTTACGTCTCGACCATTTCGAGACTCCTCGTCATGTCCTTGATTATATCCGTGAAAGTGCATTATATCGACTAGAGGGGGGGGTGAATAGGCGATTTTTATGAAGTCTTCACTAGAGGGGGGATCAATCTCTTCAGTGATGCTCAATCACTTTGGGTTTGTTGGTGTTTGGGTTTGGGTTTTCCTCACTTGATGATTTTCGCTCAAAGTCCTCGGAGGATGGGATGCTCTCAAATGAGAAGTGTCAGTTTCTCACGGAGCAGCCAACCAGCTAGTGGTTGTAGGGGGGCGGCTATTTATAGCCTAGGGAGCAGCCCGACATGATAAGACATAAATGACCTTCAATGATATGACCGTTAGGTGGGTAGATATTTCGGGACAGCTGGCGCGTAGCACAGCAACGGTCAGAAATTTGACTATCAAATTCCTCAGGGCTATCATGTTCCTCACTATGTAGGCAATCCGCACTGGCGAATTCCTAACTCCTCAGTCAGAACAAATTCCTCAGAGACCAGAAGAACTTCGTCTCTATCACTGAAGAATATGACTGAACTGTATGAGATTTCCAATGGCTTCACTCGAAGGGATTGGTAGGTGTAGGATTTTGAGTTGAGCATCACTTGGAAACTTTTCCTTAGTATTTCCTCGACCCCCTTTAACAGACGGTGTTTCCTATGACTCAAGAAAGAGAAAATGAAACTACGAAAACAAAAGTCTTCACGCTTCATGTTCCTCGAATGAATACCAAGTCTTCAGGGTTACACCAATTTCTTCACTTTCAAAGTCTCCAGAAAGTCTTCGGAAATCCAAAGTCTTCAGTCGAAGAACTTCATTTTTAGGGGTCGACTTTCTCTGTAAATATCAAACTCCTCATAGACTTATAGACCTGTGTACACTCATAAACACATTAGTCCCTTAACCTATAAGTCTTCAATACACGAAAATCACTAAGGGGCACTAGATGCACTTACAATCTCCCCCTTTTTGGTGATTGATGACAATATAGGTTATGTTTTCAACGGGGATAATCATATGAAGTGTAAATACGAATATTGAGGAATTTGATTGCAAGATATAGAAGAACTCCCCCTGAAGATGTGCATAGTGAGGATTTTGCTTTTGAAGCAATGCACACTTGAATAGTAGAATCATGGAGATCTCCCCCTATATCTTGTAATTCATACACGCATTTAACATAGGATATGAAGAATTTGAAATGCATGATGAAATATGGTGACTGATGTAATTCAACTGCGTGCATTAACATTAATGAGGAATAAGCATGCAGAAAAACACAGCAAAGGTATCAGGCCACCATAGAGTTTAAGTTTACAACTCGATCCAACAAAGTTTCAGAAGAACGAGAGTTGTAACTTAGCAAAAAAAATGCCCATATAACATAGACCCGCTTGAAGACTAACTCAAATTTCTCCCCCTTTGTCATCGAATGACTAAAAGGATCAAAAATGAGGACTAACGCCCCTGAAGAATATCATGTTGATGGAGGAGCGCCGGTGTTGTTGGGGTCGTTTGTCGTAGTAGGGCCTGCCGCAGTGTCGTCCAAGTCTTCATGCTCGTCGGTTTCGCGCAATGAAGAATATGAGCTGGCCACCAAGGAAGGAACCTTGACCTTCTTGTATTTCTTCGGTGGAGGTGCAGACCAGTCAAAGTCCTCCTTGAGACCCATTTGCTTCAGATCTTCTTCACCATACAGATGAGATAAGATAGCCCAGGTGCGATCGAAGACTTCATGGAGGTGTAATGGTTTTTCTTCACTGCATTATGTGTAGCAGTCATGTTGTGAAGAATAGAACCAAACTGACGCTTAACCCATTTATGGTTTCGATCCACCTTCCGGTGAAGACTAAGAAGCAGCTCGCGGTCAGTCATCACTCGAGGAGCTGTGGCTTGAGGATTTGGCTTGGATGCATTTGCAGCAAAGTCATGAGTGGCAGAGTCATCATTGGTGGAATAAGATGCAACTTTTCGAAACTGACAATCCAATGGACGGATGCCTTCATCAATAATTTCAGGTGCCTTGCCCTTTTCATCAGCTGAGGAATACGTCCGCTTAAGGACTTCGATTGGGGGCAAGCAGCTGAGGTGATTATGAAAATCAGCCTTGTAGTTGAGTGAAGACCTTGTTCTGAGGAATCTCATAATCCAAGGAGCATAAGGCTTCAACTCAAACGGAGAGAGTGCAACATTGGCCAGAGTCCTCATGAAGAAATCATGATAATTGACAGGAATGCCATGCATGATGTTGAATAGCAGATTCTTCATGATGCCAACTACTTCTTCATCAGACGAGTCGTGACCTTTGATAGGACTCATTGTCTTCGTCAGAATGCGATAGACTGTTCTTGGCACATATAGCAATTCCTTCATGAGGAATTTGGTCCTTGGGACTTGACCGGGTTTCAGAGGCTTCATAAGCACTTGCATGTAATGAGAAGTGAGCTCAGGCTCTTGGTACAGGCAACGAGCACCTTCAAGGGGAGGACTGATTGGCGGGGCATGAAGTAATTCAGAGGCTGGTGCTTTGAAATGGGTGTTTTCGGCCATCCAGTCCAGAACCCAGGTATTCACATCGTCAACATCTCCTGTGATGTGCAGCGTTGCATAGAACTGAAGAATAAGTTCTTCATTCCAATCAACAATGTGAGAGCAAAAGTTGAGGAGGCCTGCGTCATGAAGCACGCTGAGGACAGGTGAGAAGCATGGCAGTGATTCCATGTCCACGTGAGGAATATGCTCGTGGTCGAAGACTTTGTCCTTGTTGAAGAGCAGTGAAGAATAGAAATTGGCCTGGTTGGCAGTCCAGAAGCACTTCCTTCTAAGACGAGCAGAGTCATAAGGATTATAATCAGTGAAGAACACATGCTCGCCGAAGAAGTCATCAGCCTTGAACTTCTGCTTCTTCGAGAAGGGATCCTTTGGCTTGGGCTGAGGAGTATCAGTCAATTGCATCACCACCTCAGGAATCGCAATCTCAGGATCCACAGGCTGAGGAATTTCAGGTTCTTCTTCAGTGACAGCCTGGGTCTTCAATTCTTCATTTACATTTTCTTCAGCACTAGTGGCTGGAATGTCTTCATGGACAGATGGGGTTGCACGTGGTTCTTCAGATCCCATTTGTAATTCAGTAGTGGCAGGGGACTGAGGAATTTGTTGCAGAGGTGTGAACAGAGGAGAATTGGGGTGCTGACTTTCCCAAAAGTCATCATTCATCACTGGAGTAGTGCTTTCAATGTCCACATCTTCCTCTTCTTCGCTCATTTCTTCAACGCCGGCCTCTTCAGCAGTGAACTGAGGCATGGGCGATGAGACTAGTGGGGTTGAAGGGATTGCATCCACTTCAATTTCTTCATCCAACTGCTCTGACGAAGCAGCAGAAGGAATGTCATCATCTGATCCACTTGGGATCTCATATTCTTCATCAAAAGGAACAAGGTCCTTTGATGGCATGGTTGTGATAGGAACATCATCAATTGGGTTGTCAAATGAGCTAGTCAATGGCTTCATCTTCTTTGGAGCTGAAGAATCTAATGAAGTTGATGCCTTCCTTTTCTTCACTGTTGCACCCTCTGCAGCCTTGGTCATCTTCACATCTGATGCAGACGGAAGGATTGGAGTTGGAGTAGGCGCAGGAGGAGCAGAGGAATTTGGTTCAATTTCTTCAGGCACAACTGTTGCAGTTGCCCTGAGTTCTTCATTTTCTTCAGGCATAGCTGTTGAAGCTTCAGCTGCCCTGGCAGTTTCTTCAGGCGCAACACTAGTGGTTGCCCTGACAATTTCTTCAGCGGCTGCAATGCAGTCATCAGCCCTGGTACTCTGAGTTTCTTCAGCAACCTGGTTTTCATCAGCGGTGCTGGCATGTTCTTCAGTAGGTTGAGCAGATGCCTCAGCCTGAGGATTTTCTTGTTGCGTTGGGGCTGCAACCTTTGAAGTGAACTTTTCAGTCAAATTCACAAATCTGACTTTGGCTCCAAGCCAGTCAGCATAGTAGCGATCAAATTCATCACTTAATTGCTTGATCTCAGCTTGCAAGGCAACGAGTTCTTCAGGGGAAAGCTTCAGAACATTTTGCTTCAGAAAACGCTATTTCTTGTACTGCGCTTTCTTCACTCTCCTTCCTTGTTCAAATTTCCATTTCCCTTCTTCAATGAAGGCAGTCAAAACATGACTTTGACCAGGAGTGAGGTTCATCTCCGGCAAAGGTGTGTTGGGGTCCTTGTGCCATAGGTCGATGAAGTCTAGGATCAACTTTGGATCCAGAATCATTGGCACATTGCTGCCTTTGGCTCTAGCGGCCTTGACCTGCCTGTCTCTGATGATTTCGGCAAGTTCTTCATCATCAGCTTCGTCTTCATCAGACGGCACTTGAAAGGCGACCTGCTTCTTGTGAGGACTTGGTCGAGAGCCTCGTCCAGCAGTGGCCTTTTTCTTCAGCACAGAGGGGCCAGTTGAAGAATTTGGTGGAGCTGAAGAACTAGCAGATGCTCCTGAGGCAATAGACATGCCTGTTGTCCTTTGGCACGTGGCGAGATGCATAGGTGCTGAGGATTTGGTCGGAGGAGCTGAAGGCTTTGGAGGAGCTGGAGCAGCTTGAGGAATTGGTCGTGAGGGCTTTGAAGAGTCTGGCCGTGAGGGCATTGCTGAGGAACTTGGCCGCGAGGGCATTGAGGATGAAGCACTTGGCTTATGAGCAGGCTTCTTTGCCATGGCCTTCTTTGGCTTGACAACAGAGGCCTCAGTAGTGGTAGCAGTAGCAGCAGAGTCTTCATTAAATTTCCTCACTGCTTCTTTTGCCTGTTTGGCCAGTTTGGCCTGGCGCTTGGCCCATTCTTCAGGATAGTACTCACCGCGCTTGAGGCTAGTGGGATCTGCTTCTTGGCCAGGTGCCAATGGAGGTCTTGAGCATGGAGGGGTGACAGCGAATTTCTTCATGTACTTGGGAGTGACATATCTGTACTCCCTCCATTCCCGTGCCCATCTCCTCTCAATCTTTTGAATGCGCACCTTGCGCTAATTTTTATCTTCCTCAGGGGTGTGCAGTACCCAGCATATATGTCATCAGGGATCTCAAATGATGTGTTGACTTCAGGCCTCTTTCCTCCTTTCTATGGCTTCTTACCGTCAGCCATTTTCTTCAGCTGAGGAATATGAACAACTGAATTTTCTGAAGAGGTATGCAACTTTTCTTCGAGGAACGCTGCAAATGAGTTAAGTTGATGAGAACCTAGTGATTCAGCAGCGGACATGAGTACCCGTGAACAGAGTATAGTTGCGAGGAATTTGGAGAGGTCATATGCGTTCTCAGAAGGTTTTTCAAAAAGAACAAGTTTGAGGAATTTGACCAGATGTGTCTTGAAGAATTTCACTAAGCGCTCTTTGTCTTAGGTTCCAGAGTTGTGCAGATCGAAAATCCACACAATTGAGGAATCTTGAAGAAAAATGTTGCTTAGAGAAACGGATCAAGAACAGATGAAATGCGAGGTGTTTAGTGTGTGAGAATTTGAAGAATAAACACCTTTGAAGATTTTTAAGTGAACATTTGAATCACAGAGGGCAGTAAAAGTAAATTTTAATTACCCTGGATGAAGAACACGGCGAACTGGGAAGTGTAGATGTGAAGTTCGTCAGTTCAGATCTTCCACGCCCTAACTCGGCAAGCTACGGCGGCGGCGGAGTGAAGAAATCCGCAGCCGGCGCGAGTACGACGGTGACGAGGTCGAGGCAGTGAAGCTCTTCCTCACCGGCGATGATGAAGTAGCGGCGGCGCCAGGTTTTGGGAAGCTCGAGCGGGAGAGAGGTCGAGCGGAGTAAAAACAAAGTGAGGAAGGGGAGGAGTATTTATAACCGAAGTGAAAAACTGTTCGCCCGAAGAAAATGGACGAACGTGCCCCTGACCCTTCTCATTTGCTTGACATGTGTCACCCACGTACTGAGAGGTGGCGATCGTGTGAGATCGTGGGTGAATAGTGAATAGATAAGTATATCGTGGAATGCGGAACGGTTTGAGCGGCAAAGCCGAAAATTTAGATAAGATAGGTTTAAAGTGAAGGAAATATGCCCTAGAGGCAATAATAAAGTTATTATTTATTTCCTTATATCATGATACATGTTTATTATTCATGCTAGAATTGTATTAACCAGAAACATAATACATGTGTGAATACATAGACAAACATAGTGTCACTACTTTGCCTCTACTTGACTAGCTCGTTGAATCAAAGATGGTTAAGTTTTCTAGCCATAGACATGAGTTGTCATTTGATTAATGGGATCACATCATTAGAGAATGATGTGATTGACTTGACCCATTCCGTTAGGTTAGCACTTGATCGTTTAGTATGTTGCTATTGCTTTCTTCATGACTTATATATGTTCCTATGACTATGAGATTATGCAACTCCCGTTTACCGGAGGAACACTTTGTGTGCTACCAAACGTCACAATGTAACTGGGTGATTATAAAGGTGCTCTACAGGTGTCTTCGAAGGTACTTGTTGAGTTGGCGTATTTCGAGATTAGGATTTGTCACTCTGATTGTCGGAGAGGTATCTCTGGGCCCTCTCGGTAATGCACATCACTATAAGACTTGCAAGCAATGTGACTAATGAGTTAGTTGCGGGATGATGCATTACATAACGAGTAAAGAGACTTGCCGGTAACGAGATTGAACTAGGTATTGAGATACCGACGGTCGAATCTCGGGCAAGTAACATACCGATGACAAAGGGAACAACGTATGTTGTTATGCGGTTTGACCGATAAAGATCTTCATAGAATATGTGGGAGCCAATATGAGCATCCAGGTTCCGCTATTGGTTATTGACCGGAGATGTGTCTCGGTCATGTCTACATAGTTCTCGAACCCGTATGGTCCGCACGCTTAACGTTCGGTGACGATTTATATTATGAGTTATGTGTTTTGATGTACCAAAGGTAGTTCGGAGTCCCGGATCAGATTGGGGACATGACGAGGAGTCTCTAAATGGTCGAGACGTAAAGATCGATATATTGGACGACTATATTCGGACATCGGAAAGGTTCCGAGTGATTCGGGTATTTATCGGAGTACCGGAGAGTTACGGGAATTCGCCGAGGAGTATATGGGCCTTATTGGGCTTTAGGGGAAAGAGAGAGGGGAGGCTGTGCGCCCCCCAAGGCTTAGTCCGAATTGGACAAGGGGGAGGGGCGGCGCCCCCTCCTTCCTTCTCTTCTCTTTTCCCTTTCCTTCTCTCCTACTCCTACTACTTGAAGGGCTCCTAGTTCTACTAGGAAAGGGGGAATCCTACTCCCGGTGGGAGTAGGACTCCCCTAGGGCGCGCCATAGAGAGGGCCGGCCCTCCCCCTCCTCCACTCCTTTATATACGGGGGAGGGGGGCACCCCCTAGACACAACAACTGATCATTGATCTTTTAGCCGTGTGCTGTGCCCCCCTCCACCATAATTCACCTCGGTCATATCGTAGCGGTGCTTAGGCAAAGCCCTGCGTCGGTAGCATCATCATCACCGTCATCACGCCGTCGTGCTGACGGAACTCTCCCTCGAAGCTCTGCTGGATCGGAGTTCGTGGGACGTCATCGAGCTGAACGTGTGCTGAACTCGGAGGTGTCGTACGTTCGGTACTTGGATCGGTCGGATCATGAAGACGTACGACTACATCAACCGCGTTGTTCTAACGCTTCCGCTTTCGGTCTACGAGGGTACGTGGACAACACTCTCCCCTCTCGTTGTATGCATCACCATGATCTTGCGTGTGCGTAGGAAATTTTTGAAATTACTACGTTCCCCAATAGTGGCATCCGAGCCAGGTTTATGCGTAGATGTTATATGCACGAGTAGAACAGAAGTGAGTTGTGGGCGATACAAGTCATACTGCTTACCAGCATGTCATACTTTGGTTCGGCGGTATTGTTGGATGAAGCGGCCCGGACCGACAACACGCGTACGCTTACGCAAGACTGGTTCTACCGATGTGCTTTGCACACAGGTGGCTGGCGGGTGTCTGTTTCTCCAACTTTAGTTGAACCAAGTATGGCTACGCCCGGTCCTTGTGAAGGTTAAAACATCACTAACTTGACGAACTATCGTTGTGGTTTTGATGCGTAGGTAAGAACAGTTCTTGCTCAGCCCGTAGCAGCCACGTAAAACTTGCAACAACAAAGTAGATGACGTCTAACTTGTTTTTACAGGGCATGTTGTGATGTGATATGGTCAAGGCATGATGCTATATTTTATTGTATGAGATGATCATGTTTTGTAACCGAGTTATCGGCAACTGGCAGGAACCATATCGTTGTCGCTTTATTGTATGCAATGCAATCGCCCTGTAATTGCTTTACTTTATCACTAAGCCGTAGCGATAGTCGTAGAAGCAATAGTTGGCGAGATGACAACGATGCTACGATGGAGATCAAGGTGTCGCGCCGGTGATGATGGTGATCATGACGGTGCTTCGGAGATGGAGATCACAAGCACAAGCTGATGATGGCCATATCATATCACTTATATTGATTACATGTGATGTTTATCTTTTATGCATCTTATTTTGCTTTGATTGACGGTAGCATTATAAGATGATCTCTCACTAAATTTCAAGGTATAAGTGTTCTCCCTGAGTATGCACTGTTGCCAAAGTTCGTCGTGCCGAGACACAACATGATGATCGGGTGTGATAAGCTCAACGTTCATCTACAACGGGTGCAAGCCAGTTTTGCACACGCAGAATACTCGGGTTAAACTTGACGAGCCTAGCATATGCAGATATGGCCTCGGAACACTGGAGACCGAAAGGTCGAGCGTGAATCATATAGTAGATATGATCAACATAGTGATGTTCACCATTGAAAACTACTCCATCTCACGTGATGATCAGATATGGTTTAGTTGATTTGGATCACGTGATCACTTAGATGATTAGAGGGATGTCTATCTAAGTGGGAGTCCTTAAGTAATATGATTAATTGAACTTTAATTTATCATGAACTTAGTCCTGATAGTATTTTGCAAATTATGTTGTAGATCAATAGCTCGCGTTGTTGCTTCCCTATTTTATATATGTGTTCCTAGAGAAAACTAAGTTGAAAGATGATAGTAGCAATGATGCGGACTGGGTCCGTGATCTGAGGTTTATCCTCATTGCTGCACAGAAGAATTATGTCCTTGATGCACCGCTAGGTGACAGGCCTATTGCAGGAGCAGATGCAAACGTTATGAACGTTTGGCTAGCTTAATATGATGACTACTTGATAGTTTAGTGCATCATGCTTTACGGCTTAGAATCGGGGCTTCAAAGACGTTTTGAACGCCACGGAGCATATGAGATGTTCCAAGAGTTGAAATTAGTATTTCAGACTCATGCCCATGTCGAAAGGTATGAGACCTTTGACAAGCACTTTGCCTACAAGATGGAGGAGAATTGCTCAGCTAGGGAGCATGTGCTCAGAATGTGGCACCCCGGCTCAGAGAAACCGGAACGCCCCGTATTCCAGCCCAGAGATCGAGATGAAGTCTTCTGGAATACGGCACTGCTTAGCATAGAACAAACCAGCTTTCTATTATTACACGAATCTGAATACAAGGTCTCCGATATTATAATGAATAACATCGGCACAGCGACACTACGCCATCCTCAGTTGCTCTATGCAAGCAGTAGAACAACTCGAAGCAGTGGAATAACTCTAGCAGTGGAATAACTCTAGCAGCGGAACAACGACGACGGTGGTGAACTCCACTCCGCAGGGACTCTGGCTGGAACGCTTATCCTAGCTCGCGAACACCGGAACAACACCAAACAAGCAAGCAATCCAGGCACGACCTGCAAACTGGCATCACATGCCAGGTCAGTACATTGAATGTACTTGCAAGCTCACAATAACCAGAAGCATTCAAGACAAACAACATCATGGCAATTACAGGTTACTCCGGAATTATCATGAGATCATCAGAAAAACATGGCATGAACAACATGAACATAATACTGCTAGAACAATATGATCATGGCAAGAACAACATGAACATAATACTGCTAGAACCATATGATCATGGCATGAACATATAAATCCGATGATACTAGCATGCAACATGATGACACTACATGCACCATTTATTCTGCTCGGGTTACCTCGTAACCATCACATGCATCACTTACCAACTTCGGACATTACACGATCATCTCAGGATCAAATCAAGCTTGGTATAAACAATACCCTAGTAATCATCAAATGACCACAAGGAGCTTAATCTTTACCCACGATTCTCGCACAACATCACGAATATCCAACAACTCGGTATCCTCGATACCACGGTGATCATTCCAGCGATCACAACCATGACCAACACTTGGTCTCAAACAGTGATCCTTCCGGCGATCACAACCAACTTATCTCCTCATCGAATAGTGGTTGTTATTAAGCACATTATTATTATTACTGTTGACTCATAGTGTGACCAAGTACGAACTGGGCCCTTATCCGCGGGCGCGGCTATCGATAGATTTAATATACACTCTGCAGAGGTTAGTACACTGTACCCACACTACAGAACCCATGGCCTCGCACTCCCATTCGGGTGGACCAACGGCGTTCCGACAAAACCGATCTACTGCCATGACACTCTCCCGGCCACTCCGACCCACTTCCAACTAGGCTAGTCCTGGGTGTCCCCGTGTCTACCAAAGACACAACGACCACCGTCGTGGCCAAAACGTCCCTCACGTGGACCGGATCCATAACAACAACAACGGGCACACAAGAATATGTCTGCTTACCGGGCCAGGGTACGCACGCCCATAACCTTCCCTCGTTGGAGGCACCAGCGAGAGGCACGACAATAGACCCAGTTAGGACCTTCCCATAAAGGTAAGCGTGGTTGCACTGGTCAGCTCGATATGGTGGCACCATGACTCAGCCAAAAGTTGTTGTAACACCCTGAGGATCATGCTACAGTAACCCTCTGTGATTAAGCTAATCATGTTGCTAAACAGGGCTTGATCATAATTGCCTCAAATTTCTTTTCAAACTCCTAGTTCAAACTTCAATTAAAATCAAAGTGCAAAATAAAAGTTTTCAAAAATTTGAACAAAAATGTTCGGTGGGTGCCAAATAATACACTCGTAATTATGGTGGAGAAAACACATTTTTATAAAATACCTAAATACTTTTAAATGAAATAAAACAGAAAAGAAAATAAACAAGTAAAAAGAAAACAGAAAACAGAACAGACAAAGAAAAAGAAAAAAAAAGAGAGAAGGCCCTCCCCCCCCCACTGGACCGCTGGTCCAACTGGGCCGACCCCCGGCCCAGCCGGCCAGCCCACCTCCCCCCCTCGCCCCCTTCCCTGTTCCCCCGACCGGGGTCGGAACAGGGGCCGTCCCCGCCGCACCCCCTCGCCGGCGACGGGGAGGATAAGGGCGCCAGCTCCCCCCGCCTCCTCGGGCCTCTCTCCCACTCACCCCCCGCTCTCCCTCTCGGCCGCTGCGCCTCCCCCGTCAGATCCACCTCCCTCTCCCCTTCGATCCCCACTGCCCGAGCGTGCTCGCCGCCATTCACCGTCATTCCCGCGGCCACCGTGCCCCAATCGCCACTGCGCCGTGTCATACGCCGTCGCCGCCCTCGACTACACCACCTCCGCCTCTCCGTTGAAGCTCGGAGCCACTGCAACGGCCTCCCCGAGCTCGTCTTCAACTTCGGACGCCGGCAACCCCCCTCCTTCTCCGGCGCCGACCTGCTGCTCCTAAGCTCTCACCGGCCTCCGTGTGCCGCGCGGTGAGCCTCTTCCCCCTCCTCCCCTGTCCTTTCTCTCTCGCGCGCCCCCTAGCTTCTTCCCCGCGCGCGCCCGAACGCCGCGCCGCGGAGCTCGCCGCCGGCGGGTCTCCGGTGACCTTTTGGTCACGGGCTCAAGCCCGCAGCACTCCCCACCGCACGTAGAAGCTTCCCAGCCCCTCCGCTTGCTCGATAGGCCGCCGTAGCCTCGTTTCCGTCGGGCACCCGTGCGCGCCGCCGCCTCCGCCGCTCGCCGGCGCCGATTCCGGCCAAGTCCGGCGAAGCCCCGACCACCCCTGGATGCGGCGCTACGAGCCCTTTCGAATGGGCCTAGCCCCGCTCCTCCCCGAGCCCCGTAGCGCGATTCAGGCAAACTCCGGCGAGGGGCCGCCGCGGTTTTGGTCGCCGGAGTTGCTCCGGCGCCGGCCGCCGACGTGGCTGGCCTGGCCCCCCCCAGTGCCACTGCCAGTGGGCCCGTGGGCCCCGTTGACTGGGTCAACCCAGTCAACGTGCTGACTGGGCAGGCCCAGCCACTGACATGCGGGCCCCGCCGCAAAAATAAAAGAGAAAAAGAAGAATGTTTTATAAATAAAAATAATTAATTAACTTAATCACTCACTGACAGGTGGGCCCAGTAGTTAATTAACTAAAAATTAATTAGTTTAATCTTCTGTTTAACCCACTGTCTATGACAGGTGGGTCCCCCGTGTCAGTTTTGACCAGTCAACCGGACTGTTGACCGCTGACGTCACTCATACGTCATGCTGACGTCATATCCCTTTTTCTGTTAATTAAATAATTCCAGAAATTCAAATAAACTTTGAAAATTCATATCTTTTAAACCGTAACTCGGACGAAAATGTTTTCTATATGAAAGTTGCTCAGAACGACGAGACGAATCCGAATACGCAGTCCGTTCGTCCACCACAACCCCCTAACCTATCGAACTAGCAACTTTCCCCCTCCGGTCCGTCTGTCCGAAAACGCGGAACATCGGGAATACCTCCCGGATGTTCCCCCCCTTCGCCGGTACCACCTACTGTCGCGTTAGGGCGCACCTAGCACCGCTCATTGTCATGTCACGCATCGTCATGCTTATGTTTGCATTGTATTTACTGTTTCTTCCCCCTCTTCTCTCCGGTAGACTACGAGACCGACACTGCTGCTGTCCAGTTCGACTACGGAGTTGACGACCCCTCCTACTTGCCAGAGCAACCAGGCAAGCCCCCCCCTTGATCACCAGATATCGCCTACTCTTCTCTATTCTGCTTGAATTAGAGTAGTGTAGCATGTTACTGTTTTCCGATATCCTATCCTGATGCATAGCCTATCCTTGCTACTACTGTTGTTACATTTACCTGCAATCCTACATGCTTAGTATAGGATGCTAGATTTCCATCAGTGGCCCTACATTCTTGTCCGTCTGCTGTGCTATACTATCGGGCCGTGATCACCTGGGCGGTGATCACGGGTATATACTTATATACTACATACATGACACATGTGATGACTAAAGTCGGGTCGGCTCGTAGGAGTACCCGCAAGTGGATCTTTGTGGCGGAGCGACAGGGCAGGTTGAGACCGCCTAGGTGAGAGGTGGGCCTGGCCCTGGTCGGCGTTCGCGGATACTTAACACGCTTAACGAGATCTTGGTATTTGATCTGAGTCTGGCCATTTGGTCTATACGCACTAACCATCTACGCGGGAGTAGTTATGGGTATCCCGGCGTCGTGGTATCAGCCGAAGCCTTCTTGACGTCAGCGACTGAGTGGCGCGCGCCGGATTGGACTGGAACGCCACTAGGCTAGGTCTGCTTCCGGCCGCGTACGCAACGTGCAGGTGTGCATAGGGCGATGGGCCCAGACCCCTGCGCGCATAGGGTTAGACCGGCGTGCTGACCTCTCTGTTGAGCCTAGGTGGGGCTGCGACGTGTTGATCTTACGAGGCCGGGCATGACCCAGAAAAGTGTGTCCGGCCAAATGGGATCGAGCGTGTTGGGTTATGTGGTGCACCCCTGCAGGGAAGTTTATCTATTCGAATAGCCGTGTCCCTCGGTAAAAGGACGACCCAGAGTTGTACCTTGACCTTATGACAACTAGAACTGGATACTGAATAAAATACACCCTTCCAAGTGCCAGATACAACCCGGTGATCGCTCTCTAACAGGGCGACGAGGAGGGGATCGCCGGGTAGGATTATGCTATGCGATACTACTTGGAGGACTTCAATCTACTCTCTTCTACATGCTGCAAGATGGAGGCTGCCAGAAGCGTAGTCTTCGACAGGACTAGCTATCCCCCTTTTATTCTGGCATTCTGCAGTTCAGTCCACTGATATGCCCCTTTACACATATACCCATGCATATGTAGTGTAGCTCCTTGCTTGCGAGTACTTTGGATGAGTACTCACGGTTGCTTCTCTCCCTCTTTTCCCCCTTTCCTTTCTATCTGGTTGTCGCAACCAGATGTTGGAGCCCAGGAGCCAGACGCCACCATCGACGACGACACCTACGTCACTGGAGGTGCCTACTACTACGTGCAGGCCGCTGACGACGACCAGGAGTAGTTAGGAGGATCCCAGGCAGGAGGCCTGCGCCTCGTTCGATCTGTATCCCAGTTTGTGCTAGCCTTCTTAAGGCAAACTTGTTTAACTTATGTCTGTACTCAGATATTGTTGCTTCCGCTGACTCGTCTATGATCGAGCACTTGTATTCGAGCCCTCGAGGCCCCTGGCTTGTATTATATTGCTTGTATGACTTATTTATGTTTTAGAGTTGTGTTGTGATATCTACCCGTGAGTCCCTGGCCTTGATCGTACACATTTGCGTGCATGATTAGTGTACGGTCAAATCGGGGGCGTCACAAGTTGGTATCAGAGCCGACTGCCTGTAGGAATCCCCCCTTCCACACTCCTTGGCCGAAGTCGAGTCTAGACATTACAAAAACTTTTACTAACATGGTTGTGTGTCTTACGGGCCCACGTCGCCATTGGGTGGTACTAGGATCTTTTACTCCTTGACCTTTACTCTGGGACTCTGAACTCTCTTCTACTCGGGTTAAACGAATTTACTAACTCTAACACTAGGATCCCGTGACCGTGTTCACCCCAAAGTTGGATAAGCCATAGTTGTTTCTTAGAATAGTATTTTGAACAATTCACACACTGTCATTTGACTCCTTTGGAACGTCTTTGCTTTCAGATGGAACCCACGAGGCAGGTCGTGCGCCACACGACGGCCATTGGTGCCTCGGGATCACCTGCGGTGCTAGCTGAGATGATGACCTATCTGGGTTATCGCTGGCACCCTGAGTACACCGTCTACGAGGAGTACCAGGACTTTAACCAGGAGCAGTACCGTGCCATCGTCCACCTCTACTCTCGGGAGTATGACTCCACTACTGTGCTGCACACCGCACATGGTGTTGGTGTGACCATCGATATGGCTGTCCACGATGCTGCCTATGCTGCTCTGACACGTCTTCGTGGAGAGTATCAGGAGTTGGACACCTCCCCTTTCAGGCACATTGCTATCGCATCTGATGTTGGTGCGGAGGGATACTATACTGCTGCCTACTCCACTGTCACCCGAGAGCCCTTCTACCATCAGCACCTGGTTCTGCATGCTGATGGGCTGGATCGAGCTAACCGAGCTCTTCGCCACGAGATGTACACCACCCGTCAGCACCTTTACCGTGCTCTGACGCTGCTGCACCCCTTTGTCCGATCTGGACAGGTACCGCGTACTGCGATCTACCCAGCCAGGACCGTGATGCCCCACGGTGTCGGTTGGCCAGAGGTGGGAGGCTACTCTCCCGCACTTGGTCCTCTTCTGCCACCTGAGCGTCGGGCTCTACACCTGAGTATCCGTGGCCCCCAGTCTTCTGACGTCGAGGGCTATCCGTTGCCTCACTACCAGCTGTCGGGCTACGATTACCTCCACAGTACCTCTTGGGACTGATGTAGGCTTGCTTGTAGTATTAGTTGCAGTCGCCGCGAGCCTGTGTGCCGCCTATGATGTTTTAGTCTATGTACTGAACTCTATGTACTGAACTCTATGCATGACCCCTTTTGTAAAGTTATGCCGACTACTATGTAGTAGCTATCGTGCTCCTTTCATTATGCATGTTTCATCATGAATGATTCTTGTCATTGCAAATTTCTCAATGCTGAACTACCCCTGTTATATATTAGCAGGATGGTTAGACCAGGTGGTCGTGGTCGTGGTGGCGATGCCCCACCACCACCTGAGTACATGGCTGGTATGATCCAACAGTTTGAACTGAACCGCCAATTCATGGAAAATATGATGGCTCAGTTCCCTCGCCCCAATATGAACCAGCAGCCAGCTCAAGTGACTCTTCAAGATTTCATACGCCTCAACCCAACCATCTACCGCAGCTCAACTCAGCCTCTGGATGCTGATGACTGGCTCCGTGACATCACCTATGAGATGGAGTCTGCTGATGTAGCCCCTGCCAGCTATGTCACCTTTGCTTCCTTCTTCTTGAAGGGACCCGTAGCTCAATGGTGGGACAGCCACAGGCGTACTCTGCCAGCTGGAACAATCATCACATGGCCAGACTTCCAAGCTGCTTTCCGTGCCCGCTTCATTCCTCAGGGAGTCATGGACCGGAAGAAGCGTGAGTTCCGCAACCTCACCCAAGGCAACAAAACTGTCGAAGCTTATCAGCGGGAGTTTCTGGACTTGTCCCGCTATGCTGAAGAAGACATTGCAACTGCTGCACGCAGACAGGAGAAGTTCCGTGATGGCCTTCAAGCTGACATCAAGCTCGCACTTCTAGTGCATGACTTTGCTGATTTCTCCACCTTGGTGAACAAGGCCATCAATGTCGAAACTGGTCTGCAGGAATACCAGAGCTCTCACAGGCGCAACCGTGACACGGGCTCATCTTCGGGCTCGCCCGCACAGAAGCGTAAGATATGGATCCCGAACAGCATGTACCGTCCAAATGCATCTGCCCCAAGGCAGACCTATGCTGCACCTCGTCTGCCTCCACCACCATCTAGGCAGTCAAGACTTCCAGCTCCACCATCCCAAGCTCCTGTTCCCACTCCGAATAATGGCTTGTGCTTCAGGTGTGGTCAACCAGGACATCGTGCTAAAGAGTGCAACCAGAACCAGAATCAACTGGCCCTTCCAGCAACTGGCCGTGGTAACAATCAGCCCCGCAACAACAATGCTAAGTCTTATGGTCGTGCTCATGCCAACCACGTTGATCTCAACGAAGCTCAAGACCAGCCTGCTACTGTGATGGGTACACTCCTCGTAAATTCAGTACCAGCATCCGTTTTATTTGATACAGGTGCATCACATTCATTAATGTCAGAAGATTTTGCATACAAGCACGACTTAAATGTGAGGAGATGAACACCTCTGTATTGGTCAAAACCCCCGTGGGACAGTGTCAAACCTCCTTGGTTGGCATCGATGTCCCCGTGGAAATCGAAGGGCTGGAATTCTATGCCTCTCCCATTATCCTGAAGTCGTCTAACATCGACCTCATTTTGGGTATGGATTGGTTGAAAGCGCATACTGCTTCTATAGTTTGCGCCACTAAGACCGTCCATCTGTTACACCCTTCAGATGAAATAATTGCTTACCAAGCTCATCTGGTGCAAAATGCCGAGGCAAGGCTCTATGCATTGAATGCATTGAACGCTGCACCACTCGAGGGCATTGAAAACATTCCCGCCGTGCGTGAATTCCTCGACGTCTTCCCTGAAGAACTTCCAGGGATTCCCCCTGCTAGAGCTGTCGAATTCATCATCGACTTGAAACCAGGCACCACTCCTATAGCCAAGCGACCCTACAAAATGCCGCCGCATGAACTCCTTAAGCTTAAGGAGGAAATCGACAAATCTCTTCGCAAAGGATTCATTCGCCCAAGTTGCTCTCCTTGGGGAGCACCTTCCCTCTTTGTCAAGAAGAAGGATGGGACAAACCGGTTAGTTCAAGACTACCGTCCTATAAACCAAGCTACCATTCAGAATAAATACCCTCTTCCTCGGATCAATGATCTGTATGATCAACTGGCGGGTTCGTCAGTGTTCTCTAAGCTCGACTTGAGGTTGGGCTACCACCAGATCCGTGTTCGCGAAGAGGATATCCCAAAGACCGCCTTCGTGACTCGCTATGGTTCATACGAGTACACCGTCATGTCTTTCGGTTTAACCAATGCTCCAGCCACCTTCTCTCGTCTGATGAACTATATATTCATGGATTACCTCGACAAGTTCGTCGTGGTTTATCTGGATGATATCCTGGTATTCTCAAAGAACGAAGAAGAACATGCTGAACATCTTCGACTTGTGCTGGAGAAGCTACGAGAACATCAACTATATGCCAAGTTCTCCAAATGTGAATTCTGGCTACCGGAAGTAACCTATCTTGGTCATGTCATCTCTAAGGATGGTATTGCCGTCAACCCCGAGCGAGTTCAGGCTATTCTTGATTGGACTCCTCCCAAGAACGTTAAGCAAGTCAGAAGTTTTCTCGGTCTCGCCAGCTATTGCCGTCGATTCGTCGAGAACTTCTCTAAGATCGCCAGGCCTCTGACTAACCTGTTGCATAAGGGTGTCAAGTTCCAATGGACAGACAAATGTCAGGAAAGTTTCCAAGCACTCAAAGACAAGTTGACTTCTGCTCCAGTTCTAGCTCCACTTGATACTAAGAAGGACTTCGTCATTTACTGCGACGCTTCCCGTCAAGGATTAGGCTGTGTCCTAATGCAAGACCGCAAAGTGATTGCTTATGCCTCTCGACAATTGCGCCCTCACGAAGAGAACTACCCAGTTCACGACCTCGAACTTGCTGCTGTCATTCATGCGCTGAAGCAGTGGCGACATTACCTTCTCGGTAATCGTTGCGAGATCTTCACTGACCACCAAAGTCTGAAATATCTGTTTACTCAGCCAGATCTGAACCTCCGTCAACAGAGATGGATGGAGCTTGTTGCAGACTTTGACTTGGGTATTTCCTATACGCCAGGCAAGGCTAATGTAATGGCTGATGCCTTGAGCCGCAAGTCTTACTGCAACCACCTCCAGGTTCATAAAGTTCAGCCCTCGCTTGTTGAAGAATTCAGGAAGCTGAACCTCCATATTGTTCCTCCGGGTGCACTCGCTCCCCCTCCTAAGGAGTTTGGCAAGGTGAACCTCCACGTTGTTACCCAGGGTTCCCTCAATACCCTAGTTGCTAAACAGATCTCATGGATAGCATCAAAAGGCTACAGAAGTATGACTCTGAAGCCCACAAGATTAAGCGCTACCTCGCAGAAGGAAAGCCCTCATTCTTCACCATTGCTGAAGATGGCACCTTATACTTCAAGGGCCGCCTAGTGGTGCCATGTGCAGAGAAGAACCTGGATATGACACAGGAAGTTATGAAAGAAGCTCATGATACACCTCTGTGTATCCATCCTGGTAGTACAAAGATGTACCAAGACATCCGTCAGAGATTCTGGTGGTCTAATATGAAGCAAGCCATTGCTCGTTATGTTGCTGAGTGTGACGTTTGCCGTCGTATCAAAGCAGAACATCAAAGGCCTGCTGGAACTCTGCAACCTATCTCTATTCCTGAATGGAAATGGGACCATGTTGAGATGGACTTCGTCACTGGATTTCCCAAATCACAGAAAGGTAATGATGCTATTCTTGTCGTCATTGACCGGCTTTCCAAAGTTGCACATTTCCTGGCAGTCAAGGAAACGATCACTGCTAGCCAGTTGGCAACGCTCTATATGTCCAGGATTGTTTCACTCCACGGTATTCCATTGGTTATCAGCTCAGACCGTGGCAGCTTATTCACTTCAAGATTCTGGGCGAGTTTCCAAGAAGCTATGGGAACTCATCTGTCATTCAGTACTGCGTTTCATCCTCAATCGCAAGGGCAAGTTGAACGCGTCAACCAAGTCCTCGAAGATATGCTTCGAGCTTGTGTTATTTCCTTCGGCAAGAAATGGGAGGAATCTCTCCCGTATGCTGAGTTCTCTTATAATAATAGCTATCGAGCTAGTCTGAAGATGGCCCCCTTCGAAGTGTTGTATGGACGAAAGTGCCGAACCCCTCTGAACTGGTCAGAAACTGGGGAACGTCCACTCTTCGGTCCGGATATTATCCAAGATGCCGAAGAACAAGCCCGCATTATTCGTGAGAATCTCAAGACTGCTCAGTCACGTCAGAAGAGTCAGTATGACCGTCATCATAAAGACATGGTCTATCAACCTGGCGAAAAGGCTTATCTTCGAGTCACACCTATGAAGGGTGCTCACCGCTTCGGGATCAAGGGCAAACTAGCTCCTCGCTATATTGGCCCATTCACTATTCTCGAAAGGCGTGGAAAAGTGGCATACCAACTGGAGCTACCGCCGAACCTTTCTCAGGTTCACGATGTGTTCCATGTGTCACAGCTCCGCCGTTGCTTCAAGGATCCAATCCGAGCTGTGGATCATGAAGTGCTCGAATTGCAGCAAGACCTCTCCTATAAGGAGCATCCGGTCCGTATTCTCGGCCAAGCTGAACGCCGCACGCGTCAGAAGGCGATCAAGTTTCTCAAAGTCCAGTGGTCGCACCATTCTGAAGATGAGGCCACTTGGGAACGAGAGGATCGTCTGCGCGAAGAATACCCCGCACTGTTTCCTTCTACCTCCTAAATCTCGGGACGAGATTTCTTGTAGTGGAGGAGATTTGTAACACCCTGAGGATCATGCTACAGTAACCCTCTGTGATTAAGCTAATCATGTTGCTAAACAGGGCTTGATCATAATTGCCTCAAATTTCTTTTCAAACTCCTAGTTTAAACTTCAATTAAAATCAAAGTGGAAAATAAAAGTTTTCAAAAATTTGAACAAAAATGTTCGGTGGGTGCCAAATAATACACTCGTAATTATGGTGGAGAAAACACATTTTTATAAAATACCTAAATACTTTTAAATGAAATAAAACAGAAAAGAAAATAAACAAATAAAAAGAAAACAGAAAACAGAACAGACAAAGAAAAAGAAAAAAAGAGAGAAGGCCCTCCCCCCCCACTGGACCGCTGGCCCAACTGGGCCGACCCCCGGCCCAGCCGGCCAGCCCACCTCCCCCCCTCGCCCCCTTCCCTGTTCCCCCGACCGGGGTCGGAACAGGGGCCGTCCCCGCCGCACCCCCTCGCCGGCGACGGGGAGGATAAGGGCGCCAGCTCCCCCCGCCTCCTCGGGCCTCTCTCCCACTCACCCCCCGCTCTCCCTCTCGGCCGCTGCGCCTCCCCCGTCAGATCCACCTCCCTCTCCCCTTCGATCCCCACTGCTCGAGCGTGCTCACCGCCGTTCACCGTCGTTCCCGCGGCCACCGTGCCCCAATCGCCACCTCGCCGTGTCATACGCCGTCGCCGCCCTCGACTACACCACCTCCGCCTCTCCGTTGAAGCTCGGAGCCACTGCAACGGCCTCCCCGAGCTCGTCTTCAACTTCGGACGCCGGCAACCCCCCTCCTTCTCCGGCGCCGACCTGCTGCTCCTAAGCTCTCACCGGCCTCCGTGTGCCGCGCGGTGAGCCTCTCCCCCCTCCTCCCCTGTCCTTTCTCTCTCGCGCGCCCCCTAGCTTCTTCCCCGCGCGCGCCCAAACGCCGCGCCGCGGAGCTCGCCGCCGGCGGGTCTCCGGTGACCTTTTGGTCACGGGCTCAAGCCCGCAGCACTCCCCACCGCACATAGAAGCTTCCCAGCCCCTCCGCTTGCTCGATAGGCCGCCGTAGCCTCGTTTCCGTCGGGCACCCGTGCGCGCCGCCGCCTCCGCCGCTCGCCGGCGCCGATTCCGGCCAAGTCCGGCAAAGCCCCGACCACCCCTGGATGCGGCGCTACGAGCCCTTTCGAATGGGCCTAGCCCCGCTCCTCCCCGAGCCCCGTAGCGCGATTCCGGCCAACTCCGGCGAGGGGCCGCCGCGGTTTTGGTCGCCGGAGTTGCTCCGGCGCCGGCCGCCGACGTGGCTGGCCTGGGCCCCCCCCCAGTGCCACTGCCAGTGGGCCCGTGGGCCCCGTTGACTGGGTCAACCCAGTCAACGTGCTGACTGGGCAGGCCCAGCCACTGACATGCGGGCCCCGCCGCAAAAATAAAAAAAAAGAGAAAAAGAAGAATGTTTTATAAATAAAAATAATTAATTAACTTAATCACTCACTGACAGGTTGGCCCAGTAGTTAATTAACTAAAAATTAATTAGTTTAATCTTCTGTTTAACCCACTGTCTATGACAGGTGGGTCCCCCGTGTCAGTTTTGACCAGTCAACCGGACTGTTGACCGCTGACGTCACTCATACGTCATGCTGACGTCATATCCCTTTTTCTGTTAATTAAATAATTCCAGAAATTCAAATAAACTTTGAAAATTCATATCTTTTAAACCGTAACTCGGATGAAAATGTTTTCTATATGAAAGTTGCTCAGAACGACGAGACGAATCCGAATATGCAGTCCGTTCGTCCACCACAACCCCCTAACCTATCGAACTAGCAACTTTCCCCCTCCGGTCCGTCTGTCCGAAAACGCGAAACATCGGGAATACCTCCCGGATGTTCCCCCCCTTCGCCGGTACCACCTACTGTCGCGTTAGGGCACACCTAGCACCGCTCATTGTCATGTCACGCATCGTCATGCTTATGTTTGCATTGTATTTACTGTTTCTTCCCCCTCTTCTCTCCGGTAGACTACGAGACCGACACTGTTGCTGTCCAGTTCGACTACGGAGTTGACGACCCCTCCTACTTGCCAGAGCAACCAGGCAAGCCCCCCCCCCTTGATCACCAGATATCGCCTACTCTTCTCTATTCTGCTTGCATTAGAGTAGTGTAGCATGTTACTGTTTTCCGATATCCTATCCTGATGCATAGCCTATCCTTGCTACTACTGTTGTTACCTTTACCTGCAATCCTACATGCTTAGTATAGGATGCTAGATTTCCATCAGTGGCCCTACATTCTTGTCCGTCTGCTGTGCTATACTATCGGGCCGTGATCACCTGGGCGGTGATCACGGGTATATACTTATATACTACATACATGACACATGTGATGACTAAAGTCGGGTCGGCTCGTAGGAGTATCCGCAAGTGGATCTTTGTGGCGGAGCGACAGGGCAGGTTGAGACCGCCTAGGTGAGAGGTGGGCCTGGCCCTGGTCGGCGTTCGCGGATACTTAACACGCTTAACGAGATCTTGGTATTTGATCTGAGTCTGGCCATTTGGTCTATACGCACTAACCATCTACGCGGGAGTAGTTATGGGTATCCCGGCGTCGTGGTATCAGCCGAAGCCTTCTTGACGTCAGCGACTGAGTGGCGCGCGCCGGATTGGACTGGAACGCCACTAGGCTAGGTCTGCTTCCGGCCGCGTACGCAACGTGCAGGTGTGCATAGGGCGATGGGCCCAGACCCCTGCGCGCATAGGGTTAGACCGGCGTGCTGACCTCTCTGTTGAGCCTAGGTGGGGCTGCGACGTGTTGATCTTACGAGGCCGGGCATGACCCAGAAAAGTGTGTCCGGCCAAATGGGATCGAGCGTGTTGGGTTATGTGGTGCACCCCTGCAGGGAAGTTTATCTATTCGAATAGCCGTGTCCCTCGGTAAAAGGACGACCCAGAGTTGTACCTTGACCTTATGACAACTAGAACTGGATACTGAATAAAATACACCCTTCCAAGTGCCAGATACAACCCGGTGATCGCTCTCTAACAGGGCGACGAGGAGGGGATCGCCGGGTAGGATTATGCTATGCGATACTACTTGGAGGACTTCAATCTACTCTCTTCTACATGCTGCAAGATGGAGGCTGCCAGAAGCGTAGTCTTCGACAGGACTAGCTATCCCCCTTTTATTCTGGCATTCTGCAGTTCAGTCCACTGATATGCCCCTTTACACATATACCCATGCATATGTAGTGTAGCTCCTTGCTTGCGAGTACTTTGGATGAGTACTCACGGTTGCTTCTCTCCCTCTTTTCCCCCTTTCCTTTCTATCTGGTTGTCGCAACCAGATGTTGGAGCCCAGGAGCCAGACGCCACCATCGACGACGACACCTACGTCACTGGAGGTGCCTACTACTACGTGCAGGCCGCTGACGACGACCAGGAGTAGTTAGGAGGATCCCAGGCAGGAGGCCTGCGCCTCGTTCGATCTGTATCCCAGTTTGTGCTAGCCTTCTTAAGGCAAACTTGTTTAACTTATGTCTGTACTCAGATATTGTTGCTTCCGCTGACTCGTCTATGATCGAGCACTTGTATTCGAGCCCTCGAGGCCCCTGGCTTGTATTATATTGCTTGTATGACTTATTTACGTTTTAGAGTTGTGTTGTGATATCTACCCGTGAGTCCCTGACCTTGATCATACACATTTGCGTGCATGATTAGTGTACGGTCAAATCGGGGGCGTCACAGTTGTTCAAGTTCAATTTAATCCGGTTAAACTTGAATGCAAATATGCTAAGCCATGATAAAATACATGATGCAAGCACAATGCATGAGCATGATATCAACAATATCATGAGAGTACCACATAACTATCCACCATATCAACAATGAATCATATCCAACTAAGCATGGCATACTGACTCGCATGAACATCATAATTACATACTTCTCCGAAACATAGCATGACCACTAGCATCAACAATAAATATCATGCAAGAACATATCAACAATGCCATCATGGAAGCATTCAACCAACTGCATGCAATGGAACATGCATAACAACGGTACTCGGGACAGATGGTAGTCATGCACCGAAGACCATCACCAACATCAACATGTACTACTAGCAAGCATAAGCATATGCAAGGCATACTAATACCTAGCAGGGCATGACAACCAGGTGCATAACAACATAGCAAGAAAGTAAGCACTAGTCTAGAAGCATTATCGAAACAACGATAACCATATTTTAAACAAGCAACATTTAATAAATATTCAAGTTGAAAACCATGGCTACTGCCTGAATATCATGCAATTTGGTATTGTGGCTTGCCTGGGGATGAAGAAGGCACCGGGGAGAAGTGCGGTGAAGCCACGGAAAGATTTGCCGGAAACAGTTCTCTCTCGGAGGGGCTGTTTACGTGCAAGGGCAAAAAGGTCATTTCTAGAATGTTAAACATAGTGAAAATGATACCAACAGAACGGGCTCGACGAGACGAAGAAGTGGGCTTTGGAATCACCTCAAACGGAGTTACGGTTGCGGAGTTATGAGGTGTAGAAGAGGGACTTTTCTGTAAAAATAATATTCACAGTCGGGTCCCAGAGTGGATAAGGCAGAGGCGCAAAATAAGAAATACGCTTTCTGACCAGGAATACGTATTTTGGGCTGATGAAAGCAAGAAGTACGCTTTCGTTCGATGAAAGCGCACATCCGGAAATAAGGCTTTGGGCAAATGAAAACGCACTCACCGGGGCGCTTCCACTTATCCACGTCATCAGCGGCGGGGCCGGGCTCCTGGGTCACTTACAGGTGCGGCCTGCCGTTGACTCTCGTTCCTTCTTCTTCCTCCCGCGCTCGAGAGAGGCAGAGGCGAGGCCGGCCGCCTCGACGGCGAGTCCCGGCGACTCCGGCCATCTCCCACGGAGCTCGGCACACCGGCGTGCTCGGGAAGAAGCGGCGCATCTGATGGCGTAGGTCACGGCCACCGAGGAGCACCGAGGCGAGGGCTGTTTCGAGGACGGCGGACGGTGGCAACGGGCGATGATGGACTTGGCACTCCAGGCCACCCGAGGTGGAGGAGAAGATGTGGGGACGTTCGGGATGCTCCGGGCTGTCTACTGGAAGTGGAAAGAGGGAGAGGGAGGTTCGGACTCGAGCTAATTTAGGAGGGAGGCCGCGGCGGCCATGGTGGTGATGGGGGTTGAGGAGAGCGGATCGAGCTCGGGCAAGGCACTAGGGAGGACTAGAGGAGCGAGGCGAGGCTGGGGGTGAGCTCGAACGAGGCCGGGGATGGCTATTTATAGCTGGGCGAGGGAGTGTCACGCTGGCGTCGCCGCGGACGCGTGCGCGCGCGCTCGAGCTCGGGGGAAGGCGACGGGGAGACGCAGGGAGGAGCCCACGGGGCAGAGGGAGCCCACGGAGCACGGGGAGGAAGAAGACGGCGACGAACAGAGCCAAATGGCCACTGTTCGCCCGTGGTCACGCGGCGGCGAGCGTCAGTGAGCAAGCGGACAGAGGGGGAGCGTGGTCCAGGTGATCGGCGACGACGAGAGGAAGACAATGGACATGCTGACGCGCGCTAAGACGACTAGGGGGAAGCGGACGAAGCAGAAACGGCGCCCTGGACGCGGCCACTGCGCACAGAGCGCGTGCACAGGCACGCCATCGTCGCAGTCACCACATGAAACAGGGCAGTCAATGCTCTACAGCACCCAAAACGTTGTCTAGCTGATAGTCCTTCCAAGATAGGTTTCAAATGCGGTGGTAGATCGATGAAACATGCTCTGGTTAAATGGTAAGAACCCTCTGAAGTTTACTGCAGTAAACTTGATCGTATACTGTTGGTTTACAGGGACTTGGTTGGATCCAAAAGGTTTGTCTGGGGTGTTTGGCTTAGGAAGTACTACCATACTGGGGAGGTTTGAAGGAAATGGACCAAGATTTAATGCACTTGCTTTGCAACTGCATAATCTGGTCCAGAAACTTGATCAGGAAGGTGCACTCACATGGAGTGTCAAACTGAGCTCAAATTGGGCAAGGCAGAGTCATTTGGTCCTATGAATATGCTCAAAAAGTCTCATACCAATTGGCCAAGCCAAACTGGTACTTGCTTCACAAACATCTCCTCTGGACAGAAACTTGCAAAAATTCTAGAGGAATAATGGCTTGATGAACCATGCCCAAATTGGGTGGAAGTAGATTATATGGATAATAGAAGGCCTAGAACAATTGGCAGCCATAATGGAGCAAGATAAAATATACTTGCTTCACAAACTGAAATTTTGGACAGAATCAAAGAATTGAAGATGAGCTCACATGGGGGCATGAAATGAGCTCTACGTTGTGTAGGGCTATGATATGATGATATGAGGGATCATGCAAAATGGCAACTCATTTGGATATGCCTAGCTTGCACCTCCTTCACAAAGCTTCTTTCTGGAAAGAAACTTTGGAAAATCATGATTAAATAATTACTAGGCAAATGAGGTTTCATTTTGGCATGTGGCCATTATATGGACAGGAAAAGGTGTCAAAGGAGTTTGGGGTCAATTGGGAAAAGGAAAATAGCACTTGCCTCACAATGTGCCATTTAGGGCAGAATAGGAAATGAATTATTTGAGCATGATGATAAACATGACAAATGAAATATTTTGCCATATTTGAGAAATATATGACCCAAACAATTTATGAGAATTATTTGGGAATTTTAGGAGTGATGGAAATAAAGGTTGCTTCACAACCTAGGGCAATTTGAGTTATTCCTTTAATAGAAAATTAATATTCCCAATAAAAAGAATATTGGGATTTGGGCTAGGAGGAAAATGACAGGGTCTAGGGAAGGGTTTGGGAATGACAAGCCACTCTGGAAACAAAGAAGAGGGCATCTTCTTCAGTTTCCAGACCACAAAGCCACGGAAAAAGAAAACTCAAGCAAAAACCTCAGAAAAACAAAAGAAAAAGAAAGGGCCAAAAATCAGGCTGTCACAAACCTTACCCCCTTAAAGAAATCTCGTCCTCGAGATTTGGTTGCTCAGGGAACAAGTATGAAGATACTGACTTAAGGAAACCGCTTCCAACTCGGGTATCCTTTTTCTTATTTTTGTTCCCACTAAATTTTTATCTGACTGGCCCTGGGGTGGTTTGCTTTAATATATCCATATTCTTACAGATCTTACCTTGCTTGTTCATGCTTATACATGCTCCAATTTCTTTTTAGATCTGCTGACTTAGCTGACTGTGATTGATTCTCACGACTAAAATATATGTCGGTCTCACAAATCGAAGAGTGATTTCCGCTGGGTGTGTCATCCGTCACTGACAATCTTTCATGAAGTGGCGATCAGATTTTTCTAGTGGACACCCAAGCTCTAACTCCTTGCATTGGGTTTCTCCACTAAATGCAGGTCCTTTGGGTTCCAAACAGTGAGTTGGGTCATAACCGCTTTCCTGACAGATTCTGGCTTATCGCGGAAGTTTCTGAATCACCTTAACTGGTTCCATTGTCTTGAGTATCGGATCCGTACCAAATATTTGATTGTCGCCTGCATCACCGGTCTTGCTCCTTCATTATTGTTTTCTTGGTTTGGATCCTTGGCTAAAAGAGCCGGGTCATATTGCTTCTTCGTATCACCATAGGTACTGTCGGTGCATTTTTCGGCAATCGTAGCTTATCCTCAATTTTTTGACAAGGTAACCCATTAAATGGCAGGTTCAACACCCCTCAAGTTCTGACTGCAGGAAAATGATCATCCGAACCTTTGCAAGAAATCGGCAAATAAATCAGTAGCCACCAGAACGGTCTTTACAACTTAGATCTGGGACATTACTGAAATAACTCAACCACGGCTCAGGACGGCCGAAAAGTAGCTCAGAACATGAGATCGGGTTGATAAGAAGAAGGTGGCAGCTCCCTAAAATAGCCAAAAAGCAGCTATAGGGCTACTGTCACAAAAAGAAACTCAACAGTTGTACGAGACGGCCGAAAAACAGCTCGGAACTCGTGACAGTCGTTGAAGAGAGAAATAAAAATCGGCATCCACCCCGGATAGCTAAAAACAACTTAGATCTCAGGCGTGGTGCCGTCATTGGAGAAAAAGGGGACAAGGGCTCATCAGGATCATTTTCCAGGTTCACAGGTACTTGTATTGAGCTCATTGATGGCGTCAATCCTCATAATCCTTTGTCCCACTGCGGTGTATACTGTCTTTCTTCTCTTAACCATCTTCACGTGGTTGTCAGATCCTCATCCGAGTGACTTGTAAGATCTTGGTGGTATGCCCACTGCATATATATGAGAATCTGATTCCCGAGACAGACGTGTATTCTGACTGATTCTTGCTTCTGACCAAAATGTTGCGGATCTGATTCTTGGGATTCACTGCCATATGTTGTCAATTCACAGTGTACTACCTTGTACCAATGTCTTACTGAGGAAGATTGGCTGGCTTGTGCTCGAAACTTTCATCGGACAGCTTGCTGAAAAAGACTGGGTATCGTGCTTCAGAAGCTTACCCCCTTAAAGACTTTGCTAGGGAAAGACTCAGTACCTTATGTCGGAAGGTTTTGCGGTTGCTTACTGAAGAAGGCAGAGCACCTTGTACGGGAAATCATCCAGGTATGGTACTGAGGAAGATAGATGAATCTTGCCTTGGAAGCTTCTCGGGTATCTTGCGAGGGAAGATTGGGTTGCTTACACCAGAAGCTTCTTATTGTGATATGCGGACCGATTTCCACATATATAACCATCTTAATATTTTTGTTATTGATTTCTTGTATGAAACGGGGTTTTGCAGGACTATCCTCCTTTCTGAGTACATGCCATATTTTTGCTTGCTTCCAGGTACATCGGGTTCCAAAATCATCCTCAACGAAAAATTAAACTTGTATCTGAGCCATACCTTTGATAATATTCTGTCAACCTTGCACACAATTTATCTTCTTGCTGATTTGATCATTTCTGCTATGAGGAGTGAACGCTGAGGGAGACTTGACACTCAGTAACATGATCAGATATCCCCCAATCTAAATGCAGTCAGCTGAGAATTCCATATTGTTGTGAGGAGTGCACATTATTGCAAACTTTATACTGACATTCCATCCAGGATTTCTTTTGTATTCAGACGAGCTATTTTCCAATTTCACTGCAGTCTGCTGACAATTCCATTCAGTTTAGCTGAGTTTCCAAATATATGCATTTCTTGCTGACTCTTCGGGTCCGGTGTCGGCTGACGAGCAACTTTAATAGGGGGGAAATTTGTAACACTGAAGGCCCAAAGAAAGAAACAAAAGAAACGACTAAGACAAAATCACACAAGCATACTACTAATATAATTAATCAAGCAATCATCACATATTACTGCTACTCACACCATAATATGCGTGCACACCTAAGCACACAAATCGCACGGAAACTCCGGTATTACGGTCTAATATGCTGTGGCGGTGTGCACGAAAATTATATCCATGTGTGGAAGGAGTTGGCGTAACCGAAGCTACACCAAGCACTAGCTGAACAGTGACTGGATCTAGATGGATACAAAGGTGAGGACGGACTTGACGATCAAGTAGCGAGACACAAAAGTCACGACCACATCATCATCAAGCGTACGAAAGGGATTTGTACACGTCCAAAGAATAGAATGACTGGGTAGGGTAGCGGTGGAAAAACAAGGCTCGCTGGCATTGCCCTTTTCTGATAACCAAGATCAGTAAGGGTTGCCAGAGGGACGAGATGGATGGCATGATTCGGGATAGAAACAAGTCTATCACCGAAATAATATGGGTGGGTGACGGAAAAATATACGCGATACCTGAGCATAACTCCTGCAAATGGTGTCTGGAACACTTGGGACCAGGGCATCACTCTCCTGGGACAGAGATAACGCCGAACACCTAAGAGCAGACATGCTAAGAAGGAGGGTGCAGGCGGTGGACCGAAAACGATGCCACCTACACTCACAAGATTAACCGTTAGTGAAAAAAAATCTATATGCATGCTATGCGACAAACAAATGCAACAATCAAGTGCAACAAACCAACTGGGGTCTATACTACCGCTTTCTAACGTTTGCGCGGGCTAGGGCATCCTACAGCCAGACCTGCTCTGATACCAAGCCTGTGGCACCCTGGCTCAGAGAAACTGGAACGCCCCATATTCTAGCCCAGAGATCGAGATGAAGTCTTCTGGAATACGGCACTGCTTAGCATTGAACAAACCAGCTTTCTATTATTACACGAATCTGAATACAAGGCCTCCGATATTATAATGAATAACATCGGCACGGCGACACTACGCCATCCTCAGTTGCTCAATGCAAGCAGTAGAACAACTCGAAGCAGCGGAATAACTCTAGCAGCGGAACAACGACGACGGTGGTGAACTCCACTCCGCAGGGACTCTGGCTGGAACGCTTATCCTAGCTCGCGAACACTGGAACAAAACCAAACAAGCAAGCAATCCAGGCACGACCTGCAAACTGGCATGACACGCCAGGTCAGTACATTGAATGTACTTGCAAGCTCACAATAACCAGAAGCATTCAAGACAAACAACAACATGGCAATTACAGGTTACTCAGGAATTATCACAAGATCATCAAAAAAACAAGGCATGAACAACATGAACATAATACTGCTAGAACAATATGATCATGGCAAAAACAACATGAACATAATACTGCTAGAACAATATGATCATGGCATGAACATATAAATCTGATGATACTAGCATGCAACATGATGACACTACATGCACCATTTATTCTGCTCAGGTTACCTTGTAACCGTCACACGCATCACTTACCAACTTCGGACATTACACGATCATCTAAGGATCGAATCAAGCTTGGTATAAACAATACCGTAGTAATCATCAAATGACCACAAGGAGCTTGATCTTTACCCACGATTCTCGCACAACATCACGAATATCCAACAACTCGGTATCCTCGATACCACGGTGATCATTCTGGCGATCACAACCATGACCAACACTTGGTCTCAAACAGTGATCCTTCCGGCGATAACAACCAACTTATATCCTCATCGAACAGTGGTCGTTATTAAGCACATTATTATTATTACTGTTGACTCATAGTGTGACCAACTACGAACTGGGCCCTTACTCGCGGGCGCGGCTATCGATAGATTTAATAGACACTCTGCAGAGGTTAGTACACTGTACCCACACTACGGAACCCATGGCCTCGCACTCCCATTCGGGTGGACCAACGGCGTTCCGACAAAACCGATCTACTGCCATGACACTCTCCCGGCCACTCCGACCCACTCCCAACTGGGCTAGTCCTGGGTGGCCCCGTGTCTACCAAAGACACAACGACCACCGTCGTGGCCAAAACGTCCCTCACGGGGACCGGATCCATAACAACAACAACGAGCACACAAGGTTATGTCTGCTTACCAGGCCAGGGTACGCACGCCCATAACCTTCCCTCATTGGAGGCACCGGCGAGAGGCACGACAATAGACCCAGTTAGGACCTTTCCATAAAGGTAAGCGTGGTTGCACTGGTCAGCTCGATATGGTGGCACCATGACTCGGCCAACAGTTGTTCAAGTTCAATTTAATCCGGTTAAACTTGAATGCAAATATGCTGAGCCATGATAAAATACATGATGCAAGTACAATGCAAGCATGATATCAACAATATCATGAGAGTACCACATAACTATCCACCATATCAACAATGAATCATATCCAACTAAGCATGGCATACTGACTCACATGAACATCATAATTACATACTTCTCCGAAACATAGCATGACCACTAGCATCAACAATAAATATCATGCAAGAACATATCAACAATGCCATCATGGAAGCATTCAACCAACTGCATGCAATGGAACATGCATAACAACGGTACTCGGGACAGATGGTAGTCATGCACCGAAGACCATCACCAACATCAACATGTACTACTAGCAAGCATAAGCATATGAAAGGAATACTAACAACTAGCAGGGCATGACAACCAGGTGCATAACAACATAGCAAGAAAGTAAGCACTAGTCTAGAAGCATTACCGAAACAATGATAACCATATTTTAAACAAGCAACATTTAATAAATATTCAAGTTGAAAACCATGGCTACTGCATGACTATCATGCAAGTGGGTATTGTGGCTTGCCTGGGGATGAAGAAGGCACCGGGGAGAAGTGCGGTGAAGCCACGGAAAGATTTGCCGGAAACAGTTCTCTCTCGGAGGGGCTGTTTACGTGCAAGGGCAAAAAGGTTATTTCCAGAATGTTAAACATAGTGAAAATGATACCAACAAAACGGGCTCGACGAGACGAAGAAGTGGGCTTTGGAATCACCTCAAACGGAGTTACGGTTGCGGAGTTATGAGGTGTAGAAGATCAGGGACATTTCTGTAAAAATAATATTCACAGCCGGGTCCCTGAGTGGATAAGGCAGAGGCGCAAAATTAGAAATACGCTTTCTGACCAGGAAAACGTATTTTCGGCTGATGGAAGAAAGAAGTACGCTTTCGTTCGATGAAAGCGTACAACAGGAATACGCCTTTGGGCAAATGAAAACGCACTCACCCGTGGCGCTTCGACTTATCCACGTCATCAACAGCGGGGCCGGGCTCCTGGGTCACTTACAGGTGGGGCCCGCCGTTGACTCTCTCTCCTCCCTCGTTCCTTCTTCTTCCTGCCGCGCTCAAGAGAGGCAGAGGCGAGGCCGGCCGCCTCGACGGCGAGTCCCGGCGACTCCGGCCATCTCCCGCGGAGCTCGGCACACCGGCGTGCTCGGGAAGAAGCGGCGCATCTGATGGCGTAGGGCACGGCCATCGAGGAGCACCGAGGCGAGAGCAGTTTTGAGGACGGCGGACGGTGGCTACGGGCGATGATGGACTTGGCACTCCTGGCCACCCGAGGAGGAGGAGAAGATGTCGGGAGGTTCAGGATGCTCCGGGCTGTCTACTAGAAGTGGAAAGAGGGAGAGGGAGTCTCGGACTCGAGCTAATTTAGGAGGGAGGCCGCGGCGGCCATGGTGGCGATGGGGGTCGAGGAGAGCGGCTCGAGCTCGGGCAAGGCACTAGGGAGGACTAGAGGAGCGAGTCGAGGCTGGTGGTGAGCTCGAACGAGGCCGGGGATGGCTATTTATAGCCGGGCAAGGGAGTGTCGCGCTGGCGTCGCCGCGGACGCGTGTGCGCGCGCTCGAGCTCGGGGGAAGGCGACGGGGACACGCAGGGAGGAGCCCACGTGGCAGAGGGAGCCCACGGAGCACGGGGAGGAAGAAGACGGCGACGAACAGAGCCAAATGGCCACTGTCCGCCCGTGGTCACGTGGCCGCGAGCGTCGGTGAGCAAGCGGACGGAGGGGGAGCGGGGTCCAGGTGATCGGCGACGACGAGAGGAAGACAATGGACATGCTCACGCACGCTAAGACGACGAGGGGGAAGCGGACGAAGCAGAAACGGCGCCCTGGACGCGGCCACTGCGCACAGAGCGCGTGCACAGGCACGCCATCGTCGTAGTCACCACGTGAACCAGGGCATTCAATGCTCTACAGCACCCAAAACGTTGTCTAGCTGATAGTCCTTCCAAGATAGGTTTCAAATGCGGTGGTAGATCGATGAAACATGCTCTGGTTAAATGGTAAGAACCCTCTGAAGTTTACTGCAGTAAACTTGATCGTATACTGTTGATTTACAGGGACTTGGTTGGGTCCAAAAGGTTTGTCTGGGGTGTTTGGGTTATGAAGGACTACTATACTGGGGATTTTGGCAGGAAATGGACCAAGATTTAATGCACTTGCTTTGCAACTGCATAATCTGGTCCAGAAACTTGACCAGGAAGGTGCACTCACATGGAGTGTCAAATTGAGCTCAAATTGGGCAAGGCAGAGTCATTTGGTCCTATGAAGATGCTCAAAAAGTCTCATACCAATTGGCCAAGCCAAACTGGTACTTGCTTCACAAACATCTCCTCTGGACAGAAACTTGCAAAAATTCTAGAGGAATAATGGCTTGATGGACCATGCCCAAAATAGGTGGAGGTAGGTTATATGGATAATAGAAGGCCTAGAACAATTGGCAGCCATAATGGAGCAAGATAAAATATACTTGCTTCACAAACTGAAATTTGGACAGAATCAAAGAATTGAAGATGAGCTCACATGGGGGCATGACATGAGCTCTACTTTGGTGGAGGGCTATGATATGATGATATGAGGGATCATGCAAAATGGCAACTCATTTGGATATTCCTAGCTTGCACCTCCTTCACAAAGCTTTTTTCTGGATAGAAACTTTGGAAAATCATAATTAAATAATTACTAGGCAAATGAGGTTTCATTTTGGCATGTGGCAATGATATGGACAGGAAAAGGTGTCAAAGGAGTTTGAGGTCAATTGGGAAAAGGAAAATAGCACTTGCTTCACAATGTGCCATTTAGGGCAGAATAGGAAATGCATTATTTGAGCATGATGATAAACATGACAAATGAAATATTTTGCCATATTTGAGAAAGATATGACCCAGACAATTTATGAGAGTTATTTGGGAATTTTAGGAGTGATGGAAATAAAGGTTGCTTCACAACCTAGGGCAATTTGAGTTATTCCTTTAATAGAAAAGGAATATTCCCAATAAAAAGAATATTGGGATTTGGGCTAGGAGGAAAATGACAGGGTCTAGGGAAGGGTTTGGGAATGACAAGCCATTCTGGAAACAAAGAAGAGGGCGTCTTCTTCAGTTTCCAGACCACAAAGCCACGGAAAAAGAAAACTCAAGCAAAAACCTCAGAAAAACAAAAGAGAAAGAAAGGGCCAAAAAACAGGCTGTCACACAGAATGTCTGAGTACTACAATCACTTGAATCAAGTGGGAGTTAATCTTCCAGATAAGATAGTGATTGACAGAGTTCTCTAGTCACTATCACCAAGTTAATAGAACTTCGTGATGAACTATAATATACAAGGGATAACGGAAACGATTCCCAAGCTCTTCGTGATGCTGAAATCGACAAAGGTAGAAATCAAGAAAAGCATCAAGTGTTGACGGTTGACAAGACCACTAGTTTCAAGAAAAGGGCAAAGGGAAGAAGGGGAACTTCAAGAAGAACATCAAGCAAGTTGCTGCTCAAGTGAAGAAGCCCAAGTCTGGACCTAAGCCTGAAACTGAGTGCTTCTACTGCAAAGGAAATGGTCACTGGAAGTGGAACTGCCCCAAGTATTTGGCGGATAAGAAGGATGGCAAAGTGAACAAAGTTATATTTGATATACATGTTATTGATGTGTACTTTACTAGTGTTTATAGCAACCCCTCAGTATTTGATACCAGTTCAGTTGCTAAGATTAGTAACTCGAAACAGGAGTTGCAGAATGAACAGAGACTAGTTAAGGGTGAAGTGACGATGTGTGTTGGAAGTGGTTCCAAGATTGCTATGATCATCATCGCACACTCCCTATACTTTCGGGATTAGTGTTGAACCTAAATAAGTGTTATTTGGTGTTTGCGTTGAGCATGAATATGATTTGATCATGTTTATTGCAATACGGTTATTCATTTAAGTTAGAGAATAATTGTTGTTCTGTTTACATGAATAAAACCTTTTATGGTCATACACCCAATGAAAATGGTTTGTTGGATCTCGATCGTAGTGATACACATATTCATAATATTGAAGCCAAAAGATGCAAAGTTAATAATGATAGTGCAACTTATTTGTGGCACTGCCGTTTAGGTCATATTGGTGTAAAGCGCATGAAGAAACTCCATGTTGATGGGATTTTGGAATCACTTGATGCTTGCGAACCATGCCCTATGGGCAAGATGACTAAGACTTCGTTCTCCGGAACAATGGAGCGAGCAACTGAATTATTGGAAATAATACATACTGATGTATGCGATCCGATGAGTGTTGAGGCTCGCGGCGGGTATCATTATTTTCTGACCTTCACAGATGATTTGAGCAGATATGGGTATATCTACTTGATGAAACATTAGTCTGAAACATTTGAAAAGTTCATATAATTTCAGAGTGAAGTGGAAAATCATCGTAACAAGAAAATAAAGTTTCTACGATCTGATCGTGGAGGAGAATATTTGAGTTACGAGTTTGGTCTTCATTTGAAACAACGCGGAATAGTTTCGCAACTAACGCCACCTGGAACACCACAGCGTAATGGTGTGTCTGAACATCGTAACCGTACTTTATTAGATATGGTGCAATCTATGATGTCTCTTACCGATTTACCACTATCGTTTTGGAGTTATGCATTAGAGACAGATGCATTCACGTTAAATAGGGCACCATCTAAATCCGTTGAGACGACACCATATGAACTGTGGTTTGGCAAGAAACCAAAGTTGTCGTTTCTTAAAGATTGGGGATGCGATGCTTATGTGAAAAAAGTTCCACCTGATAAGCTCAAACCCAAATCGGAGAAATGTGTCTTCATAGGATACCAAAGGAGACAGTTGGGTACACCTTCTATCACAGATCCGAAGGCAAGACATTCGTTGCTAAGAATGGATCCTTTCTAGAGAAGGAGTTTCTCTCGAAAGAAGTGAGTGGGAGGAAACTAGAACTTGATGAGCTAACTGTACCTGCTCCCTTATTGGAAATTAGTTCATCACAGAAACCGGTTCCTGTGACACCTACACCAATTAGTGAGGAAACTAATGATGATGATCATGAAGCTTCACATCAAGTTACTACCGAACCTCGTAGGTCAACCAGAGTGAGATCCGCACCAGAGTGGTACGGTAATCCTGTTCTGGAAGTCATGTTACTAGACCATGACGAACCTACGAACTATGAAGAAGCGATGGTGAGCCCAGATTCCGCAAAATGGCTTGAGGCCATGAAATCTGAGATGGGATCCATGTATGAGAACAAAGTGTGGACTTTGGTTGACTTGCCCGATGATCGGCAAGCAATTGAGAATAAATGGATCTTCAAGAAGAAGACAGACGCTGACGGTAATGTTACTGTCTATAAAGCTCGACTTGTTGCGAAAGGTTTTCGACAAGTTCAAGGGATTGACTATGATGAGACCTTCTCACCCGTAGCGATGCTTAAGTCCGTCCGAATCATGTTAGCGATTTCCGTATTTTATGATTATGAAATTTGGCAAATGGATGTAAAGACTGCATTCCTGAATGGATTTCTGGAAGAAGAGTTGTATATGATGCAACCTGAAGGTTTTATCGATCCAAAGGGAGCTAACAAAGTGTGCAAGCTCCAGCGATCCATTTATGGACTGGTGCAAGCCTCTCGGAGTTGGAATAAACGCTTTGATAGTGTGATCAAAGCATATGGTTTTATACAAACTTTTGGAGAAGCCTGTATTTACAAGAAAGTGAGTGGGAGCTCTGTAGCATTTCTAATCTTATATGTGGATGACATATTGTTGATTGGAAATGATATAGAATTTCTGGATAGCATAAAAGGATACTTGAATAAGAGTTTTTCAATGAAGGACCTCGGTGAAGCTGCTTACATATTGGGCATCAAGATCTATAGAGATAGATCAAGACGCTTAATTGGACTTTCACAAAGCACATAGCTTGACAAAGTTTTGAAGAAGTTCAAAATGGATCGAGCAAAGAAAGGGTTCTTGCCTGTGTTACAAGGTGTGAAGTTGAGTAAGACTCAATGCCCAACCACTACAGAAGATAGAGAGAAAATGAAAGATGTTCCCTATGCTTCAGCCATAGGCTCTATCATGTATGCAATGCTGTGTACCAGACCTTATGTGTGCCTTGCTATAAGTTTAGCAGGGAGATACCAAAGTAATCCAGGAGTGGATCACTGGACAGCGGTCAAGAACATCCTGAAATACCTAAAAAGGACTAGGGATATGTTTCTCGTTTATGGAGGTGACAAAGAGCTCATTGTAAATGGTTACGTTGATGCAAGCTTTGACACTGATCCTGACAATTCTAATTCACAAACCGGATACGTGTTTATATTGAACGGTGGAGCTGTCAGTTGGTGCAGTTCTAAATAAAGCGTCGTGGCGGGATCTACGTGTGAAGCGGAGTACATAGCTGCTTCGGAAGCAGCAAATGAAGGAGTCTGGATGAAGGAGTTCATATCCGATCTAGGTGTCATACCTAGTGCATCGGGTCCAATGAAAATCTTCTGTGACAATACTGGTGCAATTGCCTTGGCAAAGGAATCCAGATTTCACAAGAGGACCAAGCACATCAAAAGACGCTTCAATTCCATCCGGGACCAAGTCCAGGTGGGAGACATAGAGATTTGCAAGATACATACGGATCTGAATGTTGCAGACCCGTTGACTTAGCCTCTTCCACGAGCAAAACATGACCAGCACCAAGGCTCCATGGGTGTTAGATTCATTACTGTGTAATCTAGATTATTGACTCTAGTGCAAGTGGGAGACTGAAGGAAATATGCCCTAGAGGCAATAATAAAGTTATTATTTATTTCCTTATTTCATGATAAATGTTTATTATTCATGCTAGAATTGTATTAACCGGAAACATAATACATGTGTGAATACATAGACAAAACAGAGTGTCACTAGTATGCCTCTACTTGACTAGCTCATTGATCAAAGATGGTTAAGTTTCCTAGCCATAGACATGAGTTGTCATTTGATAAACGGGATCACATCATTAGGAGAATGATGTGATTGACTTGACCCATTCCGTTAGCTTAGCACTTGATCGTTTTAGTATATTGCTATTGCTTTCTTCATGACTTATACATGTTCCTATGACTATGAGATTATGCAACTCCCGATTACCGGAGGAACACTTTGTGTGCTACCAAACGTCACAACGTAACTGGGTGATTATAAAGGTGCTCTACAGGTGTCTCTGAAGGTACTTGTTGAGTTGGCATACTTCGAGATTAGGATTTGTCACTCCGATTGTTGGAGAAGTTTCTCTGGGCCCACTCGGTAATACACATCACTATAAGCCTTGCAAGCATTGTAACTAATGAGTTAGTTGTGGGATGATGTATTACGGAACGAGTAAAGAGACTTGCCGGTAACGAGATTGAACTAGGTATTGAGATACCGACGATCGAACCTCGGGCAAGTAACATACCGATGACAAAGGGAACAACGTATGTTGTTATGTGGTCAAGAATGGAGAACCACACTTGTCTAGCAAAGACGCAGCCGAGAAGGATGTGGTTGATTGTCTCCGGCTCCTGATCACAGAAGGGGCAAGCCGGAGGATGCGGTAGGTGCCGACGCGCAAGCCTGTCAGCCGTCCAAGACCTCTCCCGAGCCGCCAGCCATGCGAAGATTTTGCAGGTCACCGGTGCTCTTGACCGCCAGATTTGCACAGCCCCAACGGCCTCCACTCTCCCAGCAAAGAACGCCCGGTAGGCCGATCTCGCCGAGAAGGACCCATTTGGTTCCCAAGCCCAGATCAATCTATCTTCCATGCCATCCACAAGCTGGATATGTTGGGTTCTGTCCACAAGCTGCAGGAACTCGGTGAGGGCTTGGGGACTCATGTTAGGCGACACATCTAGCCACCAACCTTCGGTTATGGCTTGTCTCACTGTTCTCTTTCGCGCTCTTCTTTTGACTGCAGCGAATCGATTTGGCATGAGGTCCTGGATTCTTCCATCCCATAGCCACCAGTCAGTCCAGAACAAAGCCACCTCTCCATTTCCTATCGTGCACTTCGTCGCCGCCTTGTATATGCTCAAGGAGTCCGGCGAAACTTGAATGTTGAACTCATTCCATGGCCGGTCGCGCTCCGTTCGCATTAGCCAAGGCCATCTTGCTCGGAGTGCGGCGTTGAGAATGCGCAAATTCGGAATGCCGAGGCCACCATATTCCTTTGGCGCGCACACCTGATCCCATGCCACAAGACAATGACCGCCATGCATGTCTCGGCGTCCCTTCCACAAGAAACCGCGACATATCTTATTTGCAGCTTCGATGGTTTTCACTGGCAGGTCCAGTGCCACCATCGCATGTATGGGCATGGACGCTAGCGTGGTCTTTACTAGCTCCAGACGCCCAGCCCGGAAGAGCAGTCTTGCTTGCCATGTGGGAAGGCGATCGGCCATTCTATCCACCACGTACTGCAACTGCGATGCCGATATCTTGCGCAAGCCCAAAAAAATTTATCTCATCATATAAAGAATTTCTCCTATTATTGTAAGCAAGGATTGTCAGCCAACAATTTGTGCAAATGTGCAGTTCTAGATAAGAGGCATAGCATTTGAATTCTCGTCGGAAAAAATACTGTCATAGCACTGCAAAGTGTGTATCATAAATACAGTTTTTTTATGGGACACAGTTTATCTGTCAAATGGTGAGACGCCTACGTGGTAACTTTGTCAATCTCAAACTCCAATCTTTGGTATTTTGTGTGTGTGTGTATGCACGTTGCACTCGGCATTTTATAAGAACAATTCCTGAATATAAAAAACACATGGATAGACTATACATTCAGCCCAGATCTAATATGACACACAGTACATAGCTTGGCACTCCATTATTAGGTCCTAAACAAAATGAGAAATGACTCACTCCCAAGCAAGCAAGTCACGATTAACATGGAAATCAGATGAATATACCCCACAAATCCTGGATGCATCGTGTCAATCATGTTTCTATTTAATTCACCAATCTCAATCGAACCATCTCTTCGTCTTCGCGTGTGTGTACTTGTCCAGATTTAGTCTTAATAGAATACTGATATAGTAGTAGTATTAGTTTAGAATGTCCGATGCTGGCAGGCGTGGCATGGCCTTTTTGCAAAAGCAATGGGAATAGTCTAGCAAAAGAAAGATAGATCAGGCTCGCGTTTTGCGCATGCAGTGGCATGATCATTCAGACTTCTGAGTTCAGAGCCGGCATTTAGAATTGACTTGGGCACTATTTCTACCCTACGCTTATGGACTGCCTTACCTGAATGGCATGGCAAAACAGTGTCCCGTAGAATCTCCAAGTCAGCGGTCGGGCAGAATTTAGCACCGACGAAGGGCGGAGGCGGGCGGCGCCGTCAGATAAATTCAGGTAAGGCAATCCATCGGCCCGCGAAGGCCAGCCGGCGTGAAAGAAACAGCCGCCTCGATCGATCGCTGGTGGGATCCCCACGCGCGCGGGGCCGTTCTTCTTGACGTTTTGCCCCCACGGAATCGAGGGAGAGAGATGGATCGCTTCCAGCCGCAGCGTGCCAAATCGCAAATTCTTAGCCACCGGATGCTCCTACTGCAGTTCGCTTCCAGAAGCGCGGGACTGAAATCGACGTCGATCTGATCATCGACGGCCGATCATCATGGGGAGAGTTTCTTTTCAACGTCGGGGGAGAACCGAAGAAGGCTCTAGAAACTTCTGTAGAGTAGCGGCAGCAGCAAATGGTCGCACGACTGGAAGGAGGTCGCTCCATTGACTGTCGCAGGTGCACCGCATGAGCTGACCTGGAGACTGAAAGACCTGACCGCGCCCGATACGAGTTAACGTCAACGATGCGGAAGAGCGAGCTTCATGTTCAAGTTCAACAATTCTCGCTCGCTTGTTCTGAATATACACGCATGCGTATACCTCTGATTTGTATGTACCTGGTGCCGACATGCCAGCTGACTGGCTAAGCACACGCATGCATGCATCTCAATCCACCAACACGTACTGTACGGCGTTTAGTTATGTACAGTATATATGGAAGTAATGAATCCCAAGAGAACGTATCCGGCCCCGGAACAAACAAAAAGGAGAAGATACGATGCAATCATGGATACGGCTGGACTTTGTCTGGTTACTCGGGACGTGGCGCTTTCGGTCTCAGTTCTGGAGCAATCCTACGCGTACGATCCATGAGATGCATTTTTTTGTTTTTGTTATTTAGAACACTGAGATGCATATATGTATCTTTCAAAAAATAAAGAGATGCATATATGTATGACATTTTTTTTCTCGAGAAATGCATACATGTATGACAAGAGCTCAATGTAGTGTAGTGGGCCAGATCAATCAAATTAGCGAGCTCAATGTAGTGGGACAGGGGTAGTGGTAGCACGCGGAAGGGGATGGGCTCGGACACTGCGGGTTGGCGAGATGTGTGAGGCAGAATAGTGGTACAAGCGTAGCTATTTCTGCCATACCGTACCTTTCGCTCGCTGACAGATGGGACCCATATTTGGTAGGACCTACATATCAGTGACCTAATGGTAGGACAGCCCACATCAGGGAATCATCATCCTACACGCAGAAAAATTTCGGCGTCTTGAGGTTTGACCGTTTGAGAGCATATATAACCATACCCTCATACCCGTCCTAAACGTTTGAACGGGTTGCCCAGTCAGTGACCGGACGAAAAAATACCACTCAACCAAGCACCTCATACTCGGCCCAAACGCCCGGACTGACCGACATTCTCATATCCAGCCCATATCTGGGCGGATATGAGGAGGCCCGGACACAGCCGCCACGTAGGCTCGGTCAAGGCGGACCAATCTTAAATCTTCTAAAAATTGACTAGTTCTTCGCATCAATCAGACTCCTCCATTTCTCCCGCCTCTGTGCAGCCACCCACCCCCTCCCTTGCTCGCTATCCTCGTCCGCCTTCATTGATCCGGTCTGCTTGCATGGCCACGGATGACGCCTCAGCGGAATCAGTCAGGCTCCTCAGCTTGGCGACGGATCCTTGCAAGGTGGAGGACCTTGCCCGGAAGGAGCACCGTCGGAGGCAGCGTGAGCGTGAGGCGGCAAAAGGCAGCTACGAATGCGGCCTTCGTGGCCGCTGCAGAGCACATGGACGCGACGCAGGCCAATCCGTCGGCAGTGGCCACGGAGACAACCACCTTCTCGTCGTTGCTTGACTCCGTTACGCCGTCCCAGTGGAACGACATCCCGAATTCGAGCTTTTCGCAAGCCGTCCCTGAGCGGACATGGTGACCGACTCGCCGGTACTCCAAATGCATCAAGCGTCCTCAGGCAATGAGTCTGTTGCCTCCAGCCGTTCACCTGGACTCCATGCCGCTTCTCCTCTGCCGGTGCTCCAAATGCATCAGGCATCCTGATACGTCTCCGTCGTATCTACTTTTCCAAACACTTTTGTCCTTGTTTTGGACTCTAACTTGCATGATTTGAATGGAACTAACCCGGACTGACGCTGTTTTCAGCAGAATTGCCATCGCGTATTTATGTGCAGAAATAAAAGTTCTCGGAATGACCTGAAACTCCACAGAACTTATTTTTGGAAAATATTAAAAATATTGGCGAAAGAATCAAGGCCAGGGGCCCACCACCTGTCCACGAGGGTGGGGGGCGCGCTTGCCCCCTGGGCGCGCCCCCCGGCCTCGTGGGCCCCCTGTTGCTCCACCGACCTCAACTCCAACTCCATATATTCGTGTTCGGGGAGAAAAAATCAGAGAGAAGGATTCATCGCGTTTTACGATACGGAGCCGCCGCCAAGCCCTAAAACCTCTCGGGAGGGCTGATTTGGAGTGCGTTCGGGGCTCCGGAGAGGGGAATCCGCCGGCGTCGTCATCATCAACCATCCTCCATCACTAATTTCATGACGCTCACCGTCGTGCGTGAGTAATTCCATCGTAGGCTTGCTGGACGTCAGTGGGTTGGATGAGATCTATCATGTAATCGAGTTAGTTTTGTTAGGGTTTGATCCCTAGTATCCACTATGTTCCGAGATTGATGTTGCTATGACTTTGCTATGCTTAATGCTTGTCACTAGGGCCCGAGTGCCATGATTTCAGATCTGAACCTATTATGTTTTCATGAATATATGTGAGTTCTTGATCCTATCTTGCAAGTCTATAGTCACCTACTATGTGTTATGATCCGGCAACCCCGAAGTGACAATAATCGGGACCACTCCCGGTGATGACCGTAGTTTGAGGACTTCATGTATTCACTATGTGTTAATGCTTTGGTCCGGTACTCTATTAAAAGGAGGCGTTAATATCCATTAGTTTCCATTAGGACCCCGCTGCCACGGGAGGGTAGGACAAAAGATGTCATGCAGGTTCTTTTCCATAAGCACGTATGACTATATTCGGAATACATGCCTACATTACATTGATGAATTGGAGCTAGTTGTGTGTCACCCTATGTTATGACTGTTACATGATGAACCACATCCGGCATAATTCTCCATCACCGATCCAATGCCTACGAGCTTTTCACATATTGTTCTTCGCTTATTTACTTTTCCGTTGCTACTGTTACAATCATTACAAAACCCAAAAATATTACTTTTGCTATCGTTACCGTTACTTCCATACTACTTTGCTATTAGAGAAAAAAACTAAAGGAGAATACTTAATAATACGGCGAAACATTTATACAAAACACCTATCCCGAGCACACGCAAGGGAACCGTAGACAGGCAAGTGAAATCCAATCCACGAAATACTTTGCTGCAGATACTAAGTTATCCAGGTGTGGTTGAATTGACAACTCAACTGCTAATACTTGAGAATATTCTTTGGCTCCCCTTGTGTCGAATCAATAAATTTGGGTTGAATACTCTACCCTCGAAAACTGTTGCGATCCCCTATACTTGTGGGTTATCAAGACTATTTTCTGGCGCCGTTGCCGGGGAGCATAGCTCTATTCTTTGAGTCACTTGGGATTTATATCTGCTGGTCACTATGAAGAACATGAAAGACGAGAAAACAAAAAATTATCCCTCAACTACGAGGGGAGGTAAGGAACTGCCATCTAGCTCTGCACTTGATTCACCTTCTGTTCTGAGTAAGCTTGCGACACCTAGACCTGCTTCTGCTATTAATTCTGATATGTCACGTGTTATTGACGATGCCACTTCTGCTATGCATGATACTTATGATGAAACTACTTCTATGCTTGATACTACTGTGCCACTTGATGAATTTCTTGATGAACAACTTGCTAGGGCTAGAGAGAATGAAATTATTGAAACTGATAATATTGATGAGAGTGATGATGAAGGATCTCCCAATAAATATGAATTACCTGTTGTGCCTGAGGGCTATGTTATGGATGAAGAAACTAAAAGAGACTTTCTTGCTTGCAATGATAGAAGTGATCTTAAGAAATTATTAGCTAAGCTGAAACAAAAAACTCTGAATGCTAGAATGAAATATGATCCTGCTTATGCTACGTCACCTATCTTTGTTACTGATAAGGACTATGAATTCTCTATTGATCCTGATATAATTACTTTGGTTGAATCTGATCCTTTCTATGGCTATGAATCTGAAACTGTTGTGGCACATCTTACTAAATTAAATGATATAGCCACCCTGTTCACTAATGATGAGAGAACTTGTTACTTTTATATCCTTCAAATATTTCTGTTCTCATTAAAGGGTGATGCTAAGATATGGTTTAATTCTTGATCCTAGTTGTGTGCGTAGTCCCCGGGATATGATTTATTACTTCTCTGCTAAATATTTCCCTGCTCATAAGAAACAAGCTGCTTTAAGGGACATATATAATTTTGTGCAAATTGAAAAAGAGAGTCTCCCACAAGCTTGGGGGAGGCTTCTCCAATTACTTAATGCTTTGCCTGATCATCCTCTTAAGAAAAATGAAATACTTGATATCTTTTATAATGGACTAACCGATGCTTCCAGAGGTGCTGGTTCTGTTTTCAGGGAAAGAACACCGGATGACGCTGAAATTCTATTGAATAATATGTTGACCAATGAAAATAATTGGACACTTCCTGAGCCAATTCCTGAGCCTATTCCTAAACCAACTCCTAAGAAGAGGGGTGTTCTATTTCTCAGTCTTGAAGATATGCAAGAGGCAAAGAAATCTATGAAAGAAAAGGGTATTAAAGCTGAAGATGTTAACAATTTACCTCCTATTGAAGAAATACATGGTCTTAATTTACCGCCTGTTGAAGAAATATATGGTCTTAATTCATCACCTATTGAAGAAACACATGGTCTTGATAACCCGACACAGGTAGTAAAGGTAAATTCTCTCTATAGAATTGATGAAGGTGATATTCCTCGTTATAAGTCTGCTAGACAATGTTTAGATGAGTTTGACAATTTTATTGTTAAACAAGAAAACTTCAATGCTTATATTGGTAGACAATTAAAATACAATTCCGATACGCTTGAACACTTGGGTGATTATATGTCTAGAGTTAAAGGTGAACTTAAACTCATTAGTATACATGCTTCTATGGTTACCACTCAAGTAGAACAAGTACTTAAAGCTCAAAATGATTTGCTCAATGAATTAAATAGTAAGAATAATGATTATGCTGTTAGAGTGGCTACTAGAACTGGTAAAATGACTCAGGAACCTTTGTATCCTGAAGGCCATCCTAAGAGAATTGAGCAGGACTCTCAGAGAAATAATATAGATACACCAAGTCCTTCTAAAAGGAAGAAAAGGAAAAATGATAGGACTTTGCATGCTTCTAGTGAACCTATTGCTGAACCACCTGAGAATCCAAATGATATTTCTATCTCTGATGCTAAAACACAATCTGGTAATGAACATGAACCTAGTGATAATATTAATAATGATGTTCATGATGATGCTCAACCTAGTAATGACGATGATGTAGAAATTGAACCTGTTGTTGATCTTGATAACCCACAATCAAAGAATCAACGTTATGATAAGAGAGACTTTGTTGCTAGGAAACATGGTAAAGAAAGAGAACCATGGATTCAAAAACCCAGGCCTTTTCCTCCCAAACCATCCAAGAAAAAGGATGATGAGGATTTTGAGCGCTTTGCTGAAATGATTAGACCTATCTTTTTGCGTATGCGACTAACTGGTATGCTCAAAATGAATCCTTAAGTATATGAAAGAAATTGTCACTAATAAAAGAAAGATACCGGAAGCTGAAATTTCCACCATGCTAGCTAATTACACTTTCAAGGGTGGAATACCTAAGAAACTAGGAGATCCAGGAGTACCAACTATACCATGTTCCATTAAAATAAACTATGTTAAAACTGCTCTATGTGATCTTGAAGCCGGTGTTAGTGTTATGCCTCTCTCTTTATATCATAGACTTGATTTGAATAAGTTGACACCTACTGAAATATCTTTGCAAACGGCTGATAAATCAACTGCTATACCTGTCGGTATTTGTGAGGATGTGCCTGTTGTGGTTGCAAACGTTACTATTTTAACGAACTTTGTTATTCTTGATATTCCCGAGGACGGTAGTATGTCTATTATTCTTGGAAGAGCTTTTTTGAATACTGCAGGGGCTGTTATTGATTGCAACAAAGGCAATGTCACTTTTCATGTTAATGGTAATGAGCATACGGTACACTTTCCGAGGAAACAACCTCAAGTCCACAGTATCAATTCTATTGGAAAAATTCCATCGATTATTTTTGGAGGTTTTGAATTTCCTCTACCTACTGTCAAGAAGAAATATGATATTCTTATTATTGGGGATGTGCATATCCCCATTGAGGTAACATAGTGTTATTCGAAATTTCTCCGGTTTCATGCGATTCGGAATGAGTTTGTTAACAAGACTTGATCAACCTTGTTAGTGGATTCCTTTTGATGAGCATGAGATGGATGAAGTTAGAAAGCACAACCTTCTGTACCCTTCTTTTACTTTCTGTTATTTAGTTGAAATAAAGCAAAATTAGTATTTTCTGTCTGTTTCCTGAATTATCCGTGCAATATAAAAATACCCCAAAAATAAAAGTTCTCCAAATGCCCTGAAATTAAAATATGATTTTTCTGGAATATTTGAGAATATCTGGCACTGAGAACACAGCAGGGGGAGCAAGCACCTGGCCACGAGGGTCCAGGGCGCGCCCACCCCTACAGGGCGCGCCCCTGCCTCGTGGGCCCACGGTGGCCCCCCTCCACTTATTCCTGCACCCACACACTTCTTCTTCCTCCCAGAAAATCACTATCCAGCTCAAGCACGAGTTCTAGCTCATTTTGCTGCGATTTTCGATCTCCTTGCTCAAAGCACCTCTCACAAAACTGCTTTGGGGGATTGTTCCTTGGTATGTGACTCCTCCATTGGTCCAATTAGTTTTTGTTCTAGTGCTTTATTCATTGCAAATTTGTGCTTCCTAGGTGACCATGTTCTTGAGCTTGCATGTCAAATTTATATGGTTCCAAGTAGTTATAATGCATGATATAGGCTCTAGGCACTTGTAGGAGTAGTTGATATCAATTTTGTTGAGCTTGGTTCAATTTTATTTGAAGTTATTAAAAATTTCAGAAATTTTGCAGAGGAAGAAATATGTTTAGGAAAATGTACCAAGGTGGTTCTTCAAGGAAATAAGGACCCAGGCTTGCAATGCCTGATGCTGACGATGAACCACCAAGGGACGCTCTAGTGCGGCCTTGTGAATGGCCTTCAGAGGACTTCATGGATCGAGCAGGAATTAAGGAAGAATTTGACGCATATTTGCGTAACGCCAATCTTGTGAGCTTTGAGGCAGAAAAGTGCCGTCAGTACCACTATCTCACTAGTTCCTTTGTGAGGAGGTTTGAATTTTCATCTTCACGCAATTCTCAAACTGTCATGTTTGATCTTTATGAAAATTCTTATACCATGGACTTGGAGGATTTTACCACTGCTTGCAAACTTCCACAATGGGGGTAGTACTAGTGAACCTCGCAAATCTGAATTTAGAGATTTTCTTGCTAGTATAACTGTGGGGGAATCTAGAGACATAGCACAAGCTACCATAGGGAGCATTCACTTTCCTGCTATACATTATTTTGCTCTCTTTATAGGTAGGTGCATAAATGGTAAAGATGAAGCATGTCATATGTGTGTGCCTGACCTCAGTGTTCTTAGGAGTGCTGTGTTAGGAGATAAATCTTATAATTTGGGAGCCATTGTTGCACGTAGGTTGCATCATAATAGATTTAATGGAGATTTCTTTGGCAGAATTTCTGCAACCCGCTTTGCTGATTTTCTTAGTGTAACCATACGCGATGATGATATTGAATTACCTCCTACTTATCTAGACTTTAATGCTATGGTTCACCATCATGCTGTCGAGAGGAATGAACCACCTCTCCAGTACCGACTAATCTTTGACAGGCGTCATGCCATCAATATTGTTCTCCCTGCCCCTACTCTCTTTGAATTTCAGGCAAAGGGGAGACGTTTTATAACCAGGGAGGAGGCGAATGAGTACGAAAGGAGGACAAGGGCAGCTCGCCTCCAAGCTGCGGCTCACGATGCAATATCCGTTGCATCTCAGTACGACCCCAACTACAACTTTGGATATCCGCCAGGCCATCCGTGGCAATAAACCAACTTAGGCCAAAAGCCTAAGCTTGGGGGAGTACGTATTTCCCACCGACATTACATTTATGTTTACACACTCATTGCTAGATGTCGGTGCTCATACTTTTTCAGTGTAATATCCATGCTAGTTTATTTTCCTCTTTATGCTTTCTTCTTGGGTGTTTGATAAACCTTAAGAAAAACCAAAAAAAATAGTAATAGATTTTAGTTAGTTTATTTTCTTGCTGTAGTAATAATTAAAAGAAAACCCAAAAAGATTTCATGTTCTTCTTTTGCTTGTTGGGAGCTTTCCCGTGTAAATAGTTTTATTTTTTTCTTTTCTTTGGGGGTCGATAGGAGAAGACCATGATTAAATTGTTGAAGTGGCTCTTATATGCATTATTGTTGATTTAACCAAGAGCCCATATTGCCTTGTCTTCTCCTGTTTATTGAATGCTCGCAGATTCCAGCTTAGTCCAATGCACGTGCACTATTATTATTCACATCGTTCGGTCGTGCAAGTGAAAGGCAATTATGATGATATATGATGGACTGATTGAGATGAGAGAAGCTGGTATGAACTCGACCTCTTTTGTTTTTGTAATTATGATTAGTTCATCATTCCTGATTCAGTCTATTATGAATAAACATGTTTGCAATGACAATTAGAGATTATAGTTGCTTATGCCATGCTTAATTAGCTAGGAGTTTATAATGGTTTACCTTGCATGCCAACATGCTATTAAAATGGTTGTGATGTGGTATGATAGGGTGGTATCCTCCTGTGAATGATTCAAGTGACTTGACTTGGCACATGTTCACACATGTAGTTAAAACAAATCAACATAGCCTTCACGATATTTATGTTCATGGTTGATTATATCCTACTCATGCTTGCACTCAATGTATATTAATTTTAATGCATGTTCATGACTGTTGTCGCTCTCTAGTTGGTCGCTTCCCAGTCTTTTGCTAGCCTTCACTTGTACTAAGCGGGAATACTGCTTGTGCATCCAATCCATTAAACCCCAAAGTTATGCCATATGAGTCCACTATACCTTCCTATATACGGTATCTACCTGCCGTTCCAAGTAAATTTGTATGTGCCAAACTCTAAACCTTCAAATGAAATTCTGTTTTGTATGCTCGAATAGCTCATGTATCAACTAGGTTGTCCTTATCTTCCATGCTAGGCGGGTTATTCTCAAGAGGAGTGGACTCCGCTCCTCACTCACGAGAAAATGGCTGGTCACCGGGATGCCCAGTCCCATGCTTTAAGCAAATCAAATCAAAATAATTGCAAACAAAACTCCCCCTGGGACTGTTGTTAGTTGGAGGCACTCGTTGTTTCGAGCAAGCCATGGATTGATGCTTGTGGTGGAGGGGGAGTATAAACTTTACCATTTTGTTTGGGAACCGCCTATAATGTGTGTAGCATGGAAGATATCGCCATCTCTCGGTTGTTACGTTGACAATGAAAGTATGCCGCTCTAAATATTATTTATCTCTATTTCAAAATCGAGCTCTGGCACCTCTACAAATCCCTGCTTCCCTCTGCGAAGGGCCTATCTATTTACTTTTATGTTGAGTCATCACCCTCTTATTAAAAAGCACCAGGTGGAGAGCACCGCTGTCATTTGCATCCATTACTATTAATTCATATTGGGTATGACTGGATCTCTTTTACCATGAATTACAATGTTTAGTCAGTCCTTGATCTTTAAAGGTGCTCTGCATTTATGTTTTGCGGTCTCAGAAAGGGCTAGCGAGATACCATCTTGTTATATCATATTATGATTGTTTTGAGAAAGTGTTGTCATCCGAAATTTATTATTATTGCTCGCTAGTTGATTATGCCATTGATATGAGTAAACATGAAACCTAAGTGTTATTGTGAATGTGGTTAGTTATAATCTTTGCTGAAAACTTGAATGTTGGATTTACACATTTACAACAACAAGAGCAAATAGAGTTTGTAAAAGTTTTTCTTTATCACTTTCAGTTTATCAACTGAATTGCTTGAGGACAAGCAAAGGTTTAAGCTTGGGGGAGTTGATACGTCTCCGTCGTATCTACTTTTCCAAACACTTTTTCCCATGTTTTAGACTCTAACTTGCATGATTTGAATGAAACTAACCCGGACTGACACTTTTTTCAGCAGAATTGCCATGGTGTTATTTATGTGCAGAAACAAAAGTTCTCAGAATGACCTGAAACTCCACGGAACTTATTTTTGGAAAATATTAAAAATATTGGTGAAAGAATCAAGGCCAGGGGGCCCACCACCTGTCCACGAGGGTGGGGGGCGCGCCCCCCTGCCTCGTGGGCCCCCTGTTGCTCCACCGACCTCAACTCCAACTCCATATATTCGTGTTCAGGGAGAAAAAAATCAGAGAGAAGGATTCATCGCGTTTTACGATACGGAGCCGCCGCCAAGCCATAAAACCTTTCGGGAGGGCTGATCTGGAGTCCGTTCGGGGCTCCGGAGAGGGGGATCCGTCGCCGTCGTCATCATCAACCATCCTCCATCACCAATTTCATGACGCTCACTGCCGTGCCTGAGTAATTCCATTGTAGGCTTGCTGGACGGTGATGGGTTGGATGAGATCTATCATGTAATCGAGTTAGTTTTCTTAGGGTTTGATCCCTAGTATCCACTATGTTCTGAGATTGATGTTGCTATGACTTTGCTATGCTTCATGCTTGTCACTAGGGCCCGAGTGCCATGATTTCAGATTTGAACCTATTATGTTTTCATGAATATATGTGAGTTCTTGACCGTATCTTGCAAGTCTATAGTCACCTACTATGTGTTATGATCCGGCAACCCCGAAGTGACAATAATTGGGACCACTCCCGGTGATGACCGTAGTTTGAGGAGTTCATGTATTCACTATGGGTTAATGCTTTGGTCCGGTACTCTATTAAAAGGAGGCCTTAATATCCCTTAGTTTCCATTAGGACCCCGCTGCCACGGGAGGGTAGGACAAAAGATGTCATGCAGGTTCTTTTCCATAAGCACATATGACTATATTCGGAATACATGCCTATATTACATTGATGAATTGGAGCTAGTTCTGTGTCACCCTATGTTATGACTGTTACATGATGAACCACATCCGACATAATTTTCCAGCACCGATCCAATGCCTATGAGCTTTTCACATATTGTTCTTCGCTTATTTACTTTTCCATTGCTACTGTTACAATCACTACAAAACCCAAAAATATTACTTTTGCTATCGTTACCGTTACTTCCATACTACTTTGCTACTAAATACTTTGCTGCAGATACTAAGTTATCCAGGTGTGGTTGAATTGACAACTCAACTGCTAATACTTGAGAATATTCTTTGGCTCCCCTTGTGTAGAATCAATAAATTTGGGTTGAATACTCTACCCTCGAAAACTGTTGCGATCCCCTATACTTGTGGGTTATCACATCCTCTGGCAATGAGTCTGTTACCTCCAACCGTTCACCCGGACTCCAGACCGCTTCTCCTCTGTCGGTGCCCCAAATGCATCAGGCGTCCTCGGGCAATGAGTCTGTTACCTCCAACCGTTCACCTGGACTCCACGCCGCTTCTCCTCCGCCGGTGCTCCAAATGCATCAGGCGTGATCTGGCAATGAGTCTGTTCCCTCCAATCATTTACCTAGACTCCACACCGCTTCTCCTCTGTCGGTGCTCCGAATGCATCAGGCGTCCTCGGGCAATGAGTCTGTTACCTCCAACCGTTCACTGGACTCCACGCCGCTTGATACGTCTCCAACGTATCTATAATTTTTTATTGTTCCACGCTATATTATATTCTGTTTTTGGACATTATCGGGCTTTATTATACACTTTTATATTATTTTTGGGACTAACCTATTAACCGGAGGCCCAACCCAGAATTGCTGATTTTTGCCTATTTCAGAGTTTCGCAGAAAAAGAATGTCAAACGGAGTCCAAACGGAATGAAACCTTCGGGAACGTGGTTTTCGAAACGAACGTGATCCAGAGGACTTGGACCCTACGGCAAGACATCAACCAGGAAGGCACGAGGTAGGGGGGCGTGCTTACCCCCTGGGCACGCCCTCCACCCTCGTGGGCCCCATGTTGCTCCACCGACGTATTTCTTCCTCCTATATATACCTACGTACCCCCAAACTACCAGAAACGGAGCCAAAAACCTAATTCCACCGCTGCAACCTTCTGTACCCGTGAGATCCCATCTTGGAGCCTTTTCCGGAGCTCCGTCGGAGGGGGCATCGATCACGGAGGGCTTCTACATCAACACCATAGCCTCTCCGATGATGTGTGAGTAGTTTACCTCAGACCTTTGGGTCCATAGTTATTAGCTAGATGGCTTCTTCTCTCTTTTTGGATCTCAATACAATGTTCTCCCCCTCTCTTGTGGAGATCTATTCGATGTAATCTTCTTTTGCGGTGTGTTTGTTGAGACCGATGAATTACGGGTTTATGATCAAGTTTATCTATGAACAACCTCGTGGGCCCCATGTTGCTCCACCGACATACTTCTTCCTCCTATATATACCTACGTACCCCCAAACTACCAGATACGGAGCCAAAAACCTAATTCCACCGCCGCAACCTTCTGTACCCGTGAGATCCCATCTTGGGGCCTTTTCCGGAGCTCCGCCGGAGGGGGCATCGATCACGGAGGGCTTCTACATCAACACCATAGCCTCTCCGATGATGTGTGAGTAGTTTACCTCAGACCTTCGGGTCCGTAGTTATTAGCTAGATGGCTTCTTCTCTCTTTTTGGATCTCAATACAATGTTCTCCCTCTCTCTTGTGGAAATCTATTAGATGTAATCTTCTTTTGCGGTGTGTTTGTTGAGACCGATGAATTGTGGGTTTATGATCAAGTTTATCTATGAACAATATTTGAATCTTCTCTGAATTCTTTTATGTATGATTGGTTATCTTCGCAAGTCTCTTCGAATTATCAGTTTGGTTTGGCCTACTAGATTGATCTTTCTTGCAATGGGAGAAGTGCTTAGCTTTGGGTTCAATCTTGCGATGTCCTTTCCTAGTGACAGTAGGGGCAACAAAGCACGTATTGTATTGTTGCCATCGAGGATAACAAGACGGGGTTTATATCATATTACATGAGTTTATCCCTCTACATCATGTCATCTTACTTAAAGTGTTACTCTGTTCTTTTGAACTTAATACCCTAGATGCATGCTGGATAGTGGTCGATGTGTGGAGTAATAGTAGTAGATGCAGGCAGGAGTCGGTCTACTTGTCTCGGACGTGATGCCTATATACATGATCATACCTAGATATTCTCATAACTATGCTCAATTTTGTCAATTGCTCAACAGTAATTTGTTCACCCATCGTAATACTTATGCTCTCGAGAGAAGCCACTAGTGAAACCTATGGCCCCCGGGTCTATTTTCCATCATATTAATCTTCCAACACTTAGCTATTTTCATTGCCTTTTATTTTACTTTGCATCTTTATTATAAAAATACCAAAAATATTATCTTATCATATCTATCAGATCTCACTCTCGTAAGTGACCGTGAAGGGATTGACAACCCCTTTATTGCGTTGGTTGCGAGGATTTATTTGTTTGTGTAGGTGCGAGGGACTCGTGTGTGGCCTCCTACTGGATTGATACCTTGGTTCTCAAAAACTGAGGGAAATACTTATGCTGCTTTACTGGATCACCCTTTCCTCTTCAAGGGAAAACCAATGCAGTGCTCAAGAGATAGCACCACTTCTACTCCGCCAATGCTCCAAATGCATCAGGCGTCCTCTGGCAATGAGTCTGTTACCTCCAACCGTTTACCAGGACTCCACACCGCTTCTCCTCTGTCGGTGCTCCAATTGCATCAGGCGTCCTCGGGCAATGAGTCTGTTACCTCCTACCGTTCACCTGGACTCCACGCCGCTTCTCCTCTGCCGGTGCTCCAAATGCATCAGGCGTCCTCTGTCAATGAGTCCGTTACCTCCAACCGTTCACTCGGACTCCACGCCGCTTCTCCTCTGCCGGTGCTCCAAATTCATCAGGCATCCTCTGGCAATGAGTCTGTTGCCTCCAACCGTTCACCCGGACTCCACGCCGCTTCTCCTCTGCCGGTGCTCCAAATGCATCAGGCCTCCTCTGGCAATGAGTCCGTTACCTCCAACCATTCATCCGGACTCCACATCGCTTCTCCTCTGCTGGTGCTCCAAATGCATCAGGTGTCCTCGGGCAATGAGTCTGTTATCTCCAATTGTACACCCAGACTCCACGCCGCTTCTCCTCCACCAAATTTTTTGTCCAGTTGCTCGATGCCGAATTTGTTGACGCATTTGAATAAACTCTTCAAATGTGGTCGGATTCTAGTCTGGAAGTTCAATAGGATCACCCATGTTCTTAAATTCAAGGCTTGCGACAACATCCTCACTCTCATCCTCCACAGTCATGTTGTGTATGATCACACAACAGGTCATCACCTCACACAAGGTCTGTGGATCCCATTGTTTAGCAGGTCCATAAACAATTCTAAAACATGCCTGCAAAACTCCAAATGTCATCCCATCATCCTTTCTAGTTGCTTCTTGATTCTGAGCAAAGTGAGACTTTTTCTGGTCAATTGGGTTAGACATGGTGTTGACAAAGGTGTTGGGGATCGTAGCAGAATTTTAAAATTTTCCTACGCTCTCCAAGATCCATCTATGGAGTATACTAGCAACGAGGGGAAAGGAGTGCATCTACATACCCTTGTAGATCGCGAGCGGAAGCGTTCCAATGAACGAGGTTGACGGAGTCGTACTCGCCGTGATTCAAATCACCGATGACCGAGTGCCGAACGGACGGCACCTCCGCGTTCAACACACGTACGGTGCAGCGACGTCTCCTCCTTCTTGATCCAGCAAGGGGGAAGGAGAGGTTGATGGAGATCCAGCAGCACGACGGCGTGGTGGTGGATGTAGCGGGATGTCGGCAGGGCTTCGTCGAGCTTCTACGAGAGAGAGAGGTGTTGCAGGGGAGGAGGGAGGCGCCCAAGGCTGTTGTGTTGCTGACCTCCCTCCCCCCTTTATATAGGCCCCCTGGGAGGGGGGGCGCGCCGGTCAAGACCCATCTAAGGGGGGGGGGGGCGGCGGCCAAGGGGGGTAACTTACCCCCCAAGTCAAGTGGGGCGCCCCCCCACCCTAGGGTTTCCAACCCTAGGCGCAGGGGGAGGCCCATGGGGGGCGCCCCAGCCCACTAAGGGCTGGTTCCCTTCCCACTTCAGCCCATGGGGCCCTCCGGGACAGGTGGCCCCACCCGGTGGACCCCCGAGACCCTTTCGGTGGTCCCGGTACAATACCGATAACCCCCGAAACTTTCCCGATGGCCAAAACTGGACTTCCTATATATAATTCTTCACCTCTGGACCATTCCGGAACTCCTCGTGACGTCCGGGATCTCATCCGGGACTCCGAACAACTTTCGGGTTTCCGCATACTCATATCTCTACAACCCTAGCGTCACCGAACCTTAAGTGTGTAGACCCTACGGGTTCGGGAGACATGCAGACATGACCGAGACGCCTCTCCGGTCAATAACCAACAGCGGGATCTGGATACCCATGTTGGCTCCCACATGTTCCACGATGATCTCATCAGATGAACCACGATGTCGAGGATTCAATCAATCCCGTATACAATTCCCTTTGTCAATCGGTATGTTACTTGCCCGAGATTCGATCGTCGGTATCCCAATACCTTGTTCAATCTCGTTACCGGCAAGTCTCTTTACTCGTACCGCAATGCATGATCTCGTGACTAACGTCTTAGTCACATTGAGCTCATTATGATGATGCATTGCCGAGTGGGCCCAGAGATACCTCTCCGTCATACGGAGTGACAAATCCCAGTCTCGATCCGTGCCAACCCAACAGACACTTTCGGAGATACCCGTAGTGTACCTTTATAGTCACCCAGTTACGTTGTGACGTTTGGCACACCCAAAGTACTTCTACGGTATCCGGGAGTTGCACGATCTCATGGTCTAAGGAGAAGATACTTGACATTGGAAAAGCTCTAGCAAACGAACTACACGATCTTTGAGCTATGCTTAGGATTGGGTCTTGTCCATCACATCATTCTCCTAATGATGTGATCCCGTTATCAATGACATCCAATGTCCATAGTCAGGAAACCATGACTATCTGTTGATCAACGAGCTAGTCAACTAGAGGCTTACTAGGGACACGTTGTGGTCTATGTATTCACACATGCATTACGATTTTCGGATAACACAATTATAGCATGAACAATAGACAATTACCATGAACAAAGAAATATAATAATAACCATTTATTATTGCCTCTAGGGCATATTTCCAACAGTCTCCCACTTGCACTAGAGTCAATAATCTAGTTACATTGTGATGAATCGAACAACCATTGCGTCCTGGTGTTGATCATGTTTTGCTCTAGGGAGAGGTTTAGTCAACGGATCTGCTACATTCAGGTCCGTATGTACTTTACAAATATCTATGTCTCCATTTTGAACACTTTCACGAATGGAGTTGAAGCGACGCTTTATATGCCTGGTCTTCCTGTGAAACCTAGGCTCCTTCTCAAGGGCAATAGCTCCAGTGTTGTCACAAAAGAGAGTCATCGGGCCCGACGCATTGGGAATCACCCCTAGGTCGGTAATGAACTCCTTCATCCAGACTGCTTCCTGTGCTGCCTCCGAGGCTGCCATGTACTCCGCTTCACATGTAGATCCCGCCACGACGCTTTGCTTGCAACTGCACCAGCTTACTGCTCCTCCATTCAAAATATACACGTATCCGGTTTGTGACTTCGAGTCATCCAGATCTGTGTCGAAGCTAGCGTCGACGTAACCCTTTACGACGAGCTCTTCGTCACCTCCATAAACGAGAAACATATCCTTAGTCCTCTTCAGGTACTTCAGGATATTCTTGACCGCTGTCCAGTGTTCCATGCCGGGAGTACTTTGGTACCTTCCTACCAAACTCACGGCAAGGTTTACATCAGGTCTGGTACACAGCATGGCATACATAATAGACCCTATGGCTGAGGCATAGGGGATGACACTCATCTTTTCTCTATCTTCTGCCGTGGTCGGGCATTGAGCCGTGCTCAATTGCACACCTTGCAATACATGCAAGAACCCCTTCTTGGACTGATCCATATTGAACTTCTTCAATATCTTGTCAAGGTACGTACTCTGTGAAAGACCAATGAGGCGTCTCGATCTATCTCTATAGATCTTGATGCCTAATATATAAGCAGCTTCTCCAAGGTCCTTCATTGAAAAACACTTATTCAAATAGGCCTTTATACTTTCCAAGAATTCTATATCATTTCCCATCAATAGTATGTCATCCACATATAATATGAGAAATGCTACAGAGCTCCCACTCACTTTCTTGTAAACACAGGCTTCTCCATAAGTCTGTGTAAACCCAAACGCTTTGATCATCTCATCAAAGCGAATGTTCCAACTCCGAGATGCTTGCACCAGCCCATAGATTGAGCGCTGGAGCTTGCATACCGTGTTAGCATTCTTAGGATCGACAAAACCTTCCGGCTGCATCATATACAACTCTTCCTTAAGGAAGCCGTTAAGGAATGCCGTTTTGACGCCCATCTGCCATATCTCATAATCATAGTATGCGGCAATTGCTAACATGATTCGGACGGACTTCAGCTTCGCTACGGGTGAGAAAGTCTCATCGTAGTCAACCCCTTGAACTTTGTCGATAACCCTTAGCGACAAGTCGAGCCTTATAGATGGTCACATTACCATCCGCGTCTGTCTTCTTCTTAAAGATCCATTTATTTTCTATGGCTCGCCGATCATCGGGCAAGTCAGTCAAAGTCCATACTTCGTTTTCATACATGGATCCTATCTCGGATTTCATGGCTTCTAGCCATTTGTCGGAATCCGGGCCCGCCATCGCTTCTTCATAGTTCGAAGATTCACCGTTGTCTAACAACATGATTTCCAGGACAGGGTTGCCGTACCACTCTGGTGCGGAACGTGTCCTTGTGGACCTACGAAGTTCAGTAGTAACTTGATCTGAAGCTTCATGATCATCATCATTAACTTCCTCCCCAGTCGGTGTAGGCACCACAGGAACATCTTCCCGCGCTGCGCTACTTTCCGGTACGGAAGGGGTGACTATCACCTCATCAGGTTCCACTTTCTTCCCGCTTACTTCCTTCGAGAGAAACTCTTTCTCTAGAAAGGACCCGTACTTGGCAACGAAGATCTTGCCTTCGGATCTGAGGTAGAAGGTATACCCAATAGTTTCCTTAGGGTATCCTATGAAGACGCATTTCTCCGACTTGGGTTCGAGCTTTTCAGATTGAAGTTTCTTGACATAAGCATCGCATCCCCAAACTTTTAGAAACGACAGCTTAGGTTTCTTCCCAAACCATAATTCATACGGTGTCGTCTCAACGGATTTCGACGGGGCCCTATTTAAAGTGAATGCGGCAGTCTCTAAAGCATAGCCCCAAAATGAGAGCGGTAAATCGGTAAGAGACATCATAGATCGCACCATATCCAATAGAGTGCGATTACGACGTTCGGACACACCGTTTCGCTGAGGTGTTCCAGGCGGCGTGAGTTGTGAAACGATTCCACATTTCCTTAAGTGTGTACCAAACTCGTGACTTAAATATTCTCCACCACGATCTGATCGTAAGAATTTTATTTTCCTGTCATGTTGATTCTCAACCTCACTCTGAAATTCCTTGAACTTTTCAAAGGTTTCAGACTTGTGTTTCATTAGGTAGACATACCCATATCTACTTAAATCATCAGTGAGAGTGAGAACATAACGATATCCTCCGCGAGCCTCAACACTCATTGGACCGCACACATCGGTATGTATGATTTCCAATAAGTTGGTTGCTCGCTCCATTGTTCCGGAGAACGGAGTCTTGGTCATCTTACCCATGAGGCATGGTTCGCACGTGTCAAATGATTCGTAATCAAGAGACTCCAAAAGTCCATCTGCATGGAGCTTCTTCATGCGCTTGACACCAATGTGACCAAGGCGGCAGTGCCACAAGTATGTGGGACTATCGTTATCAACTTTACATCTTTTGGTATTCACACTATGAATATGTGTAACATCACGTTCGAGATTCATCAAGAATAAACCATTGACCAGCGGGGCATGACCATAAAACATATCTCTCAAATAAATAGAACAACCATTATTCTCGGATTTAAATGAGTAGCCATCTCGAATTAAACGAGATCCAGATACAATGTTCATGCTCAAAGCTGGCACTAAATAACAATTATTGAGGTTTAAAACTAATCTCGTAGGTAGATGCAGAGGTAGCGTGCCGACGGCGATCACATCGACCTTGGAACCATTCCCGACGCGCATCGTCACCTCGTCCTTTGCCAGTCTCCGTTTATTCCGTAGTTCCTGTTTTGAGTTACAAATATGAGCAACCGCACCGGTATCAAATACCCAGGAGCTACTACGAGTACTGGTAAGGTACACATAATTTACATGTATATCACATATACCTTTGGCGTTGCCGGCCTTCTTGTCCGCTAAGTATTTGGGGCAGTTCCGCTTCCAGTGACCACTTCCCTTACAATAAAAGCACTCAGTCTCAGGCTTGGGTCCATTCTTTGACTTCTTCCCGGCAACTGGCTTACCGGGCGCGGCAACTCCCTTGCCGTCCTTCTTGAAGTTCTTCTTACCCTTGCCCTTCTTGAACTTAGTGGTTTTATTCACCATCAACACTTGATGTTCTTTTCTGATCTCCACCTCCGCTGATTTCAGCATTGAATATACCTTGGGAATGGTCTTTTCCATCCCCTGCATATTGAAGTTCATCACAAAGCTCTTGTAGCTTGGTGGAAGCGACTGAAGGATTCTGTCAATGACCGCGTCATCCGGGAGATCAACTCCCAGCTGGGATAAGTGGTTGTGTAACCCAGACATTCTGAGTATGTGCTCACTAACATAACTATTCTCCTCCATTTTACAGCTAAAGAACTTGTCGGAGACTTCATATCTCTCAACCCGGGCATGAGCTTGGAAAACCATTTTCAGCTCCTCGAACATCTCATATGCTCCATGTTTCTCAAAACGCTTTTGAAGACCCGGTTCTAAGCTGTAAAGCATGCCGCACTGAACGAGGGAGTAATCATCAGCACGTGATTGCCAAGCGTTCATAACGTCTTGGTTCTCTGGGATTGGTGCTTCACCTAGCGGTGCTTCTAGGACATAATCTTTCTTGGCAGCTATGAGGATGATCCTCAGGTTCCGGACCCAGTCCGTATAGATGCTGCCATCATCTTTCAGCTTGGTTTTCTCTAGGAACGCGTTGAAGTTGAGGACAACGTGGGCCATTTGATCTACAAGACATAGTGTAAAGATTTTAGACTAAGTTCATGATAATTAAGTTCATTTAATCAAATTACTCAATGAACTCCCACTCAGATAGACATCCCTCTAGTCATCTAAGTGAAACATGATCCGAGTTAACTAGGCCGTGTCCGATCATCACGTGAGACGGACTAGTCAAGATCGGTGAACATCTCCATGTTGATCGTATCTTCTATACGACTCATGCTCGACCTTTCGGTCCTCCGTGTTCCGAGGCCATGTCTGTACATGCCAGGCTCGTCAAGTCAACCTAAGTGTATTGCGTGTGTTCCGAGGCCATGTCTGTACATGCTAGGCTCGTCAACACCCGTTGTATGCGAACGTTAGAATCTATCACACCCGATCATCACGTGGTGCTTCGAAACAACGAACCTTCGCAACGGTGCACAGTTAGGGGGAACACTTTCTTGAAATTATTATAAGGGATCATCTTACTTACTACCGTCGTTCTAAGCAAATAAGATGCAAAACATGATAAACATCACATGCAATCAAATAGTGACATGATATGGCCAATATCATTTTGCTCCTTTGATTTCCATCTTCGGGGCACCATGATCATCTTCGTCACCGGCATGACACCATGATCTCCATCATCATGATCTCCATCATTGTGTCTTCATGAAGTTGTCACGCCAACGATTACTTCTACTTCTATGGCTAACGCGATTAGCAATAAAGTAAAGTAATTTACATGGCGTTATTCAATGACACGCAGGTCATGCAAAATAATAAAGACAACTCCTATGGCTCCTGCCGGTTGTCATACTCATCGACATGCAAGTCGTGATTCCTATTACAACAATATGATCAATCTCATACATCACATATATCATTCATCACATCTTCTGGCCATATCACATCACATAGCACATGCTGCAAAAACAAGTTAGACGTCCTCTAATTGTTGTTGCAAGTTTTTACGTGGCTTGTATAGGTTTCTAGCAAGAACGTTTCTTACCTACGTAAAACCACAACGTGATTTGCCAATTTCTATTTACCCTTCATAAGGACCCTTTTCATCGAATCCGTTCCGACTAAAGTAGGAGAGACAGACACCCGCTAGCCACCTTATGCAACTAGTGCATGTCAGTCGGTGGAACCTGTCTCACGTAAGCGTACGTGTAAGGTCGGTCCGGGCCGCTTCATCCCACAATACCACCGAAACAAGATAAGACTAGTAGCGGCAAGAAGAATTGGCAACATCAACGCCCACAACTGCTTTGTGTTCTACTCGTGCATAGTAACTACGCATAGGCCTGGCTCATGATGCCACTGTTGGGGATCGTAGCAGAATTTTAAAATTTTCCTACGCTCACCAAGATCCATCTATGGAGTATACTAGCAACGAGGGGAAAGGAGTGCATCTACATACCCTTGTAGATCGCGAGCGGAAGCGTTCCAATGAACGAGGTTGACGGAGTCGTACTCGCCGTGATTCAAATCACCGATGACCGAGTGCCGAACGGACGGCACCTCCGCGTTCAACACACGTACGGTGCAGTGACGTCTCCTCCTTCTTGATCCAGCAAGGGGGAAGGAGAGGTTGATGGAGATCCAGCAGCACGACGGCGTGGTGGTGGATGTAGCGGGATGTCGGCAGGGCTTCGCCGAGCTTCTGCGAGAGAGAGAGGTGTTGCAGGGGAGGAGGGAGGCGCCCAAGGCTGTTGTGTTGCTGCCCTCCCTCCCCCCCTTTATATAGGCCCCCTGGGAGGGGGGGGGCCCGGCCAAGACCCATCTATGGGGGGGCGGGGGCCAAGGGGGGTAACTTACCCCCCAAGTCAAGTGGGGCGCCCCCCACCCTAGGGTTTCCAACCCTAGGCGCAGGGGGAGGCCCATGGGGGGCGCCCCAGCCCACTAAGGGCTGGTTCCCTTCCCACTTCAGCCCATGGGGCCCTCCGGGACAGGTGGCCCCACCCGGTGGACCCCCGGGACCCTTCCGGTGGTCCCGGTACAATACCGATAACCCCCGAAACTTTCCCGATGGCCAAAACTGGACTTCCTATATATAATTCTTCACCTCCGGACCATTCCGAAACTCCTCGTGACGTCCGGGATCTCATCCGGGACTCTGAACAACTTTCGGGTTTCCGCATACTCATATCTCTACAACCCTAGCGTCACCGAACCTTAAGTGTGTAGACCCTACGGGTTCGGGAGACATGCAGACATGACCGAGACGCCTCTCCGGTCAATAACCAACAGCGGGATTTGGATACCCATGTTGGCTCCCACATGTTCCACGATGATCTCATCGGATGAACCACGATGCCGAGGATTCAATCAATTCCGTATACAATTCCCTTTGTCAATCGGTATGTTACTTGCCCGAGATTCGATCGTCGGTATCCCAATACCTTGTTCAATCTCGTTACCGGCAAGTCTCTTTACTCGTACCGCAATGCATGATCCCGTGACTAACGCCTTAGTCACATTGAGCTCATTATGATGATGCATTGCCGAGTGGGCCCAGAGATACCTCTCTGTCATACGGGGTGACAAATCCCAGTCTCGATCCGTGCCAACCCAACAGACACTTTCGGAGATACCCGTAGTGTACCTTTATAGTCACCCAGTTACGTTGTGACGTTTGGCACACCCAAAGTACTTCTACGGTATCCGGGAGTTGCACGATCTCATGGTCTAAGGAGAAGATACTTGACATTGGAAAAGCTCTAGCAAACGAACTACACGATTTTTGAGCTATGCTTAGGATTGGGTCTTGTCCATCACATCATTCTCCTAATGATGTGATCCCGTTATCAATGACATCCAATGTCCATAGTCAGGAAACCTGACTATCTGTTGATCAACGAGCTAGTCAACTAGAGGCTTACTAGGGACACGTTGTGGTCTATGTATTCACACATGCATTACGATTTCCGGATAACACAATTATAGCATGAACAATAGACAATTACCATGAACAAAGAAATATAATAATAACCATTTATTATTGCCTCTAGGGCATATTTTCAACAAAAGGTTGTCCACATAGATACCGTCAACCAGGTAGCAACCCATGTTATACTCATGCCGAGCTTTTCTTCAGTCAGCCTACCAAACAATGGTGATCGTTGCAGCACATTGATGTCATTGTAAGACTCGGGCATGTAAAAAAAGCGTGTCAAATTCAAAGATCATGTGATGCAACTGCTTCAAAAATGATGATGGGCTTCTTAGAAGCGGATGGTGGGCTTCTTAGAAGCGGATGCAACATCAATAGCCATTGCTTTTAAAAAGAAGGGACAATAATTTTTAGCACGGGCATTGCATCGAACAGTTGTCGGGCATGGTGAGTATCATATGAGCGGATGATACCTGTGCAGCGATCGAAGGAGAGGTGTAGAACGGTTGATTAAGCATCTTAGGATAGGCGCTTTTGTTCTGTAGCTTGCTTTGCGTTGGTGCTTGTCTTCGAGCTTACCTGGGTGTGGTGTTTGTGCTAGGCTCGTTGTTCGCAACGAGTGCTAGTTTTCTTGTAATTGAGTTTCTGCCTTCTATAAAATTATGGTACACCTTTAGCGTACTCTTAAAAAAAAGACAACAATGTTAAAGTGTAATATTTGAATTTTTTTAAATTAGAGCTACCGATGCGTTGAACATTTGAATTGTCATAGTAAACTATTTATGCAGCTATTTTAGCATGCGGACTTAAAAAAAGTCAGGTGTATGTGGTTAGCTTCGGATGACCCGCACCCGCATCCATGACCATGGACTGGCCCTCTCAGTCCATTGATGAATGTAGTGTTCGTTTTGCGGGTTAGCGGTGAAGATACCCTAAGATGATAGATGCGTCACTGTTCAAGATAGCCCTAATGGGAAGCTGAGTGTTTTCGGCGGTGGTGGCCCTGCCGACGAGACGTCGGCCGTGACTCTCGAGTCTCGACCGAGTTTAAGGTAAGCGGTGGCGAATGCGAGAGGGCGTGGGGTACAGGGACCAGATGACGCAGATCGGACGCGGCGCGGTTATCCGGCTGCGCAGCAGCTGTATCAACCACAGCCACGCACCTGCGCACGGCGCGTTGTACACTGCGTAGAGATGAGCTGTGGATTTACGAGCAAACGAACAGGTCCAGGTTTCTATTTACGAGCGTGTCGGCGGTACGGTCTTTCAGCCGTGAAAAACAAAATACGCTTCGCAGACGGACTGGCCTACCTCGGCCTGGCACGTCCGTGCACGGCACCACCTCTATCTTGCTGTGAGACAGATTTACTTAGTTTATTATAAGGATGTCGATAAGTGCCACAGGTGTGGGCGTTAGGAGGCTGCCCATACATTTTGTGTGGTGTATAAGAGGAACAGCCCACACACTCACGTGTGGGCAAAAAATAATGCACCCACACCTTTTTTCCCCTCCCGATCCCTCTCACACGCGTGCGTGTGGGCGAAATAAATGACGCCCACACGCCCCGTACGTCAGGCCTCGTACCTCGTGGTCCCGCACGCCCGCCTGACAGTCACCGCGCGTCCCGCAGTTGCCATGGTCCAGACCCTCGTCCATGTTCGTTTAACTGCAGTTGCCATGTCGCTGAACTTCGGTTGCCATGTCGGACAACTACAGTTGCCATGTATGGTCTGATCTACTGCAGTTGTATGATTTCAAAACTTTAGGAGTTGCCACCCACTAAACACTAGGCAGTTGCCATGTAGCACTACAAGAAGGCATGGCAAAAAAACATGTTCGGGTAAAAGAGAGAGTTGCCATGTGCTCACAAGCACGCTAGGGCAGTTGCCATGTAAAAGAAAGAGTTGCCATCTGCTTACGTGCACGCTACGGCAGTTGCCATGTACCATGTAAAAACACATGGCAATTCGGGTAAAAAAGAGTTGCCATCTGCTTATAAGCAAAAGCTAGGGCAGTTGCCATATACCTGCAGAAACACATGGCAACTGCCAGCTTTGGGTGTGGGCTAGAAGACGGACGTGTGGGCAAAGTGATAAACGCCCACACACCAGCCCCCTCTGCGTGCGTGAAACTAGTGTGGCCGAATTATTAAACGCCCACACACCAGCCCTCCATGTGGTGAAAAAAGAACGTGTGGGCGACCGGATGAATGCCCACACACCAGCTTAGTCTTACGCGGCACACAAAAACGGTTAGAACACGCCAAGATTCGTGTAGAATTGGTTGGACGAGGATCCATGCGTGTGGACGAGTTGCCAGACGCCCACAGATGTGGGCGTTAGACTTTTCATATTATAATCCTACCCCCAGCACGCGCGGCGGTGCTTCTGCCGGTTTAACCGCGCAAAATGTCAAACAAGCTCGTGGTTGGTGACAGCCCTAGCACTAGGGCTTAGGGATCGGCGATGACGACGGGGTGATCAATTGGGTGGTCGGCGGCGGCGTCAGGAAGTCGGCCGCCGCCCGGCCCACGCTCCCATGTATCCCGTACCGCCCTGCCCGTACGTCAGAAGAAGTGAAGAAGAGATACTTTACTCGGCCATGAACATGCGTCCACCTCCGGACGATTAATCCGGCACGTCATTCGTGTGGCATCCGGGGGTCAGCGCCGGCGACCTCCGGCACCGACCGACGCGCGCGCCCACGTCAGTCAGTCTCGATCGGATAGTCGGATAGATTCCACCACCGACCAGCAAAAAGTAGAGCGGCGCCGGCGCGCGCGCCAGGGCCAGGCAGAGGCAGTGGAGGTGGAGCGCCCCGTGCCACGCGTGCGTGCGCGCTGCCGTTGCGCTCACGGCCACGCGCTGCGGCGCCTTTCAAGTTTCAACCGAGACAGCAGCACAGTAGTATCTCTCTCGCTCTCTCGGACCCGGTCGCAGCGTGCAAGTCACCGGCGCCACAGCCCACCGGAAATTGACGTGTACACACTGACCACAACCTCCACTGTAACGATCGAAGACCACAACCTCCACTGTAACGATCGAAGACCACAACCTCCACTGTAATCATGAAATTAGGTTTCCAGTTATAGAATAGGACCTGCAGCCTGGTGCTGGTGGGCACCTAACGAGAAGAAGGGCGATGGAAAAGATGGACTTTGATGAACGTGGGTGCTACTACTAGATTGTTTAGGGTATCGTCGTGTGTGTTTTAGCAGTCGGGCATGGGCTGTGGGACGGGCCGGGACGGGAGTTGGAGTGGAAGAAAAGAGTGGGGAGCGCGTGCGCGGGGGGCTAGGCGCGTGAGGAGTCCGACGTGAGCGCCGTCCGGGAGACTGGAGCGGACAGAAGCAGCTGCGAAGCCGGAGATGCTCCAGCCTACGCGCTTGATTCCCACATCGTCCGACCTCCCGCCCGCGTACGTGCGCGCGGTCCATGGACCGCAGGGCCTTGCTGGCCCCAGATAAGGATTCAATGAGGAGATCCTGTGCTATGGTTGACAATCGATTGTAGGCGTACTACGTGCTAATTAGGGAAATGAATTTGTTGCACTTTTATGGTCAGCTTGGCACCACACAATATGGTAATAAAAATACTAATTACCACTGCCATCTTAGAGCATGGTTAATAATAGTATAGCCAGCTGCTGGCTATATGATCTTGCCACGTCATCTATAGTCAGCCTTATAGCCGGCAAGTACAATAGATGCATATAAATTTGTACTACTTTGTTGATACATGGTCCATCTTCCTCTCTCACAGAGTGTCTAGGAGCACGTGCTGCAGCCGGCTGTTAGTGAGTAGTCTGTTTCTCTTCTCTCTCCGCCAACTCATTAAAAACATAATATTTAAAGTCTTACAGCCCGCCTATGTCATCCTATTATACTTGCTCTTAAAACACACTACTTGACCAAAACTAATTGATAGGAGGAATTTTTCAATTTGTTTTGTAATAATTGTAGTATTTGATGTCTCGGGATCATCGAGTACTGCGCAAAATCCACAATAACATCTTTTTTTAGACAGAGTATCTTCCTAGTCCACCTTGTGAACGTCTTAGGTCTTTAAGTATATTCAGTTAAAAAGTTTAATCAACAACCATGGACTCATAGCATTCCCATGTAATTTGATGCCCCTTTCTACAAACCTTTTCATGGCAAGATATTTCTAGAAACCTTTTTCATGTCAAGGATCAGCTGAACATGAAAAGACCTGAAAGGTATGGAGGCATAGTTTCAACTCTCAAGGCCTCTTTTCTAGGGCAATTCAGCTCATCATTGAACAACTCAACTTATATGACCAAACATGAACACTACCTTCTCCTTCGGCTGAACACTCGCAACCAAAAAAAGCGACCCATGATCGTGTAAACGCGCATCATTTCCATGCCTTCTAAAAAAAAAAGACCCTGCCATAAATAGCTGAACGGCAAAAGTCAAATACAGTAGTACTACTCTAGATCAAACCGGTGGGATCCCAAACAAGCAACTTTTAGCTGGGAGCTCGTACACATCCATCCACCGGAACCTCGAACCGCTGCCCAAACGAGGAGCATCACAGAAACAGAAGCCAGATAGATAGATAGATATTCACACGCAAAAAACAGAGCCCATGCACCGCGTCCAGGCGCCACCTGGCCGGGCGTATCCATCCAACCTGCCCGCCTTTTGTCCCCGAGCTGCCCCGCCTTTGTCACGTTCCCTCACTCTGCAACGACGCTGCCAACCACAACCACCACCAGAGAGAGGGAGGCCGCGCGTGCAGATCCTATTAATAGCCCGGCATCCCCGCCCCCATCTGGCTCAAATCCATCCAGCTCCAGCTCCAGCTCCTCCTCCCACCGGCAGATCCAAAGATAGCGCCACCGGGCCTCCATATTTCAGACAGAGCCCCTCTCCCTCCTCCTCCTCCCTCCCCGTGGAGCTCCAAGAATCATCCGACGACAGCAGCGGCCAGGCCATTGATTGATCGTTGGATGGCGGCGATGATGGTGGCGGCGAGGCAGGGGCGCGAGCTGCAGCGGTACAGCGCCAGCACGGGCGGCCGCATCGTCGTGGGCTGCATCCCGTACAGGGTGCGCGACGACAACGGCGAGGTGGAGGTGCTGGTCATCTGCTCCCGCAAGAAGGGCGCCAGCGCGGGCGTGCTGTTCCCCAAGGGCGGGTGGGAGCTGGACGAGTCCATGGACGAGGCGGCGCGCCGCGAGGCCCTGGAGGAGGCCGGCGTGCGCGGCGAGACGGGGCAAAGCCTCGGCCGCTGGTGCTACCAGAGCCGCAGCTACGAGGCCACCTACGAGGGGTACATGTTCCCGCTGCGCGTCACCGACGAGCTGGAGCGCTGGCCCGAGATGTCCGGCCGCGGCAGGACCTGGGTCACCGTGCAGGACGCCATGGACCGCTGCCCGCACCTCTGGATGCGCGAGGCGCTCCAGCGGTTCGCCGACCGCGTCGCCGACGCCGCCTTGTAGGCGCTTCTCCTCGATCGTTCTTCTCGCCGGGCGTGCCTGCAAGTGCAAAGGTCTCCCCGCCCTACGGTTTGTGCCGGCTGGGCTGGGCTCGGCCGCGCGGCGCTGTGGCACTAGCGGTCAGGTCACAGGAACCAGAGCATTGTACTGTGACTCCTGTACATTCTTTGCTTGGGATTCGACCGGGCATGTAATCTCACCCACTTCGCCTAATGTTTTGAGATCATAATATAGGGACTGCTAGCCAAGAACCATAACTCGGTTTATTGGAGTCAGAATGACCCATTTTTTCTCTCCATCAAACTGACTTGAGTCAAATACATTTAAATTTTTCATAATTACATTTTTGCATGTTTACATTGCAGTACATTTTAATACTTTTGAAACAATCAAACAGGGGGAGCCGTCTACCTTATGCTCCGGCTTAAATCGGCAAGATAAAAAAGAAGCATGTCGGAGATGGTTACAAACGTCGGTTGATCGACATTAGAGCATCTCCGGCCGCGCCCCCAACAGTCCCCCGGGGCGCCGACCCCCCCCCCCCCCCCCCCTCGCACCCCCAAGACACCGAAATCCGCCGGCTCGGCCCGTTTTTGGGCCCGGCGATCGCAGGCCGAACCCAGCGCACTGAGGGGCGCAAGGGGAAAACACGCTTGGGCAACACCGTCATGAGAAAAGTCAAGCCAATCGTCCAGATTCGCCCCCACCCCCCGCGCGCTCGGCCACCACCTTGCCGATCCCGGCACCGCCCACCGCCCAGCACCGCTAGATCGGCCATTCCCCGCCGGAAAAGAGAGAAGGTTTTGCCACGGCAGCCTCTCCACCACCGTCCGAGCGAGTTTTCCGCCGCTCCGGGCGCGCAGGGCGGTATACTGGCGGGTGTGCGCCCACCACGCCCGCCAGGTGTTCGGCGTTTTGTCTGCTCGGCGATGGACTCGGATGACGAGAAGGCGCTCGCGGTGCTGCTGCAGGAGGAAGCCGATGGCGACGTCAAGGATGAGGAACACCTCATGGTCCTCGCCGCCCTCGCTGGCCTGCTCGCGAGCAATGAAAAGCCGCGGCGAGGTGGCTCGGCATCGGGGCGGCTGAAAGCAAAGAACCGACATCGTCTGGAAGGCTATTGCATGCTCTACTCCGACTATTTCGCCGATGCTCCACTGCACGGTGACAAAGTATTTCGGCGCCGTTATCGGATGAGCCGAAAGCTTTTCCTCAGGATTGTGAATTTCATACGGGAGTTCGACAGCTACTTCAAGTGCAAGGAGGATTGCACCGGCAAACTTGGATTAACCTCAATCCAGAAGTGCACGACAGCTATGAGGATGCTTGCATACGGAGCTCCCGGTGATTCACTCGACCACTATGGGCGCATGGCCGAGTCCACGACCATTGAGTGTTTCTACAAGTTCTGCAAGGTAGTGCTGGCAGTGTTTGGACCGCAATACTTGCGAACACCCAATACGGAAGACATTGCTCGGATCCTAGCACAGAATGCAGCAAGAGGATTTCCTGGAATGTTTGAAAGGATCGACTGCATGCATTGGAAATGGAAGAACTGCCCATTTGCTTGGCAGGGGATGTACAAAGGCGCGAAAGGCGGTTGCGGTGTGGTACTTGAGGCGGTGGACACACAAGACCTCTGGATTTGGCACTCCTTCTTTGGTATGCCAGGAACTCACAATGACATCAACGTGCTGCAGTGCTCCCCTGTCTTTGCCAAGCTTGTTGAAGGTCATTCTTCTCCGGTGAACTTCGAGGTCAACGGGCGGCACTACAACAAGGGGTACTACCTAGCTGATGGCATCTATCCGAGATGGTCTACATTTGTGAAGACTGTCTCAAACGCTGTGCCAGGATGCAAGAAGTCCCACTTTGCGAAGGTTCAGGAGGCTTGCAGGAAGGATGTCGAGCGGGCATTTGGTGTGCTCCAATCTCGATTTGCTGTTGTCCGATACCCTGGTCAGACATGGTCGAAAGATCAAATGTGGGAGATCATGACTTGTTGTGTCATTTTGCACAACATGATCATTGAGAGCGAGCAGGAAGAGCCAGTGTTTAACACTGAACCATATTACAGGCAGGGTCCTCTTGCACAAGTTGATCATCAGCTACCGGCAACCTGGATTGCCTTCCTCAATATGCGTCAGGAGATCCGAGACCCACAGGTGCATCAACAACTGCAGCAGGATCTGGTGGAGCACCTATGGAGGCTCAAGGGCAACGCCTAGCTCGACATGTGATGAAATATGAGTTTTTATTTGTTGAACTTATTAAACTATTTGTTGTTGAACTATTCGTTTTCTATTGATTTTCTGTGATGAACTATGTGATAAAAAGTTACTTATGTTGAATTCACGTTGAACCACGACGAATATGGGCCGATTCGCGCCGATATCGGGCCATTTTTCGCCGAAAGTGGGCCGAAAAGCAGGCACATTTGCGCCTAAAATGGGCCGATATCGGCGCCTTGGGGCGACCTAGGGGCGACAGCTGGGTACCCAACCGCCCCCAGAGCCGATTATACCACCGGCTCACCCCCAGGCGGCAATTTTTACGCCTCCTGGGGGGGGGGGACGACGGCTGGAGATGCTCGAAGGAAATATGCCCTAGAGGCAATAATAAAGTTGTTATTTAAATTTCCTTATATCATGATAAATGTTTATTATTCATGCTAGAATTGTATTAATCAGAAAATTAGTACATGTGTGAATACATAGACAAAACAGAGTGTCCCTAGTATGCCTCTACTTGACTAGCTCGTTGATCAAAGATGGTTATGTTTCCTGACCATAGACATGTGTTATCATTTGATGAACGGGTCACATCATTAGAGAATGATGTGATGGACAAGACCCATCCATTAGCTTAGCATTATGATCGTTTAGTTTTATTGCTATTGCTTTCTTCATGACATACATATTCCTCTGACTATGAGATTATGCAACTCCCGGAGGAACACCTTGTGTGCTATCAAACGTCAAAACGTAACCGGGTGACTATAAAGATGCTCTAAAGGTGTCTCCGAAGGTGTTTGTTGGGTTGGCATAGATCAAGATTGGGATTTGTCACTCCGTGTATCGGAGAGGTATTTCTGGGCCCTCTCGGTAATGCACATCACTATAAGCCTTGCAAGCAATGTGACTAATGAGTTAGTTGCGGGATGATTCATTATGGAATGAGTAAAGAGACTTGCCGGTAACAAGATTGAACTAGGTATGATGATACCGACGATCGAATCTCAGGCAAGTAACATACCAATGACAAAGGGAATGACGTATGTTGTTACGCGGTTTGACCGATAAAGATCTTCATAGAATATGTAGGAACCAATATGAGCATCCATGTTCCGCTATTGTATATTGACCGGAGATGTGTCTCGGTCATGTCTACATAGTTCTCGAACCCGTAGGGTCCGCACGCTTAACGTTTGATGACGATTTTGTATTATGAGTTCTGTGTTTTGGTGACCGAAGTTCGTTCGGAGTCCCGGATGAGATCACGGACATGACGAGGAGTCTCGAAATGGCCGAGAGGTAAAGATTGATATATTGGAAGGTAGTATTCGGACACCGGAAGGGTTCCGGAGTGTATCGGGTACATACCGGAGTACCGGAGGGGTTACCGGAACCCCCGGGGAAAGATATGTGCCATATGGGCCATAGGAGGGAGGCTAACAATCCCACAAGGAGCTGGCACGCCCCCCACAAAGGAGGAGGCCTAATTGGATTAGGGAAGGGGGCGGCGTCCCCCTTTCCTTCTCCTACTCCCTCCCCTTTCCCCCTTTCCCCCTCTGGAAGAAGGAAACAAGGGGGGCCGAATCCTACTAGAACTGGAGTCCTAGTAGGACTCCCCTCTCCCTGGCGCGCCCCTTGTGGCCGGCCTCCTCCTCCCCTCCTTTATATACGAGGGCAGGGGGCACCCCATAGCATATCAATTGTTCTCTTAGCCGTGTGCGGTGCCCCCTCCACAGTTTACTCCTCAGGTCATAGCGTCGTAGTGCTTAGGCGAAGCCCTGCACGGATCACGTCACCAACACCGTCACCATGCCGTCGTGCTGACGAAACTCTCCCTCGTTCTCAACTGGATCAAGAGCTAAAGGGACGTCATCGTGCTGAACGTGTGCTGAACACGGAGATGCCATACGTTCGGTACTTGGATCGGTTGGATCGTGAAGACGTTTGACTACATCAGCCGCGTTACTAAACTCTTCCGCTTTCGGTCTACGAGGGTATGTGGACACACTCTCCCCACTAGTTGCTATGCTTCTCCTAGATAGATCTTGCGTGATCGTAGGAATTTTTTTGAATTACTACGTTCCCCAACAGTGGCATCCGAGCCAGGTCTATGCATAGATGATATGCACGAGTAGAACGCAAAGAGTTGTGGGCGATAATAGTCATACTACCTACCACCAACGTCTTACTTGGATTCGGCGGTATTGTTGGATGAAGCGGCCCGGACCGACATTACATGACCGTGTTCATGAGACTGGTTCTACCGACGTGCTTTGCGCATAGGTGGCTGGTGATAACCCACAAGTATAGGGGATCGAAACAGTTTTCGAGGGTAGAGTATTCAACCCAAATTTATTGATTCGACACAAGGGGAGCCAAAGAATATTCTCAAGTATTAGCAGTTGAGTTGTCAATTCAACCACACATGGATAAGTTAATATCTGCAGCAAAGTATTTAGTAGCAAAGTAATATGGAAGTAACGGTAACGGTGGCAAAAGTAACAGTGATAGTTTTGTCGTGATTGTAACAGTGGCAACGGAAAAGTAAACAAGCGAAGAACAATATGTGAAAAGCTCGTAGGCATTGGATCGGTGATGGAGAATTATGTCGGATGCGATCATTCATGTAACAGTCATAACATAGGGTGACACAGAACTAGCTCCAATTCATCAATGTAATGTAGGCATGTATTCCGAATATAGTCATACGTGCTTATGAAAAAGAACCTGCATGACATCTTTTGTCCTACCCTCCCGTGGCAGCGGGGTCCTAATGGAAACTAATGGATATTAAGGCCTCCTTTTAATAGACCACCGGACCAAAGCATTAACACATAGTGAATACATGAAGTCCTCAAACTACGGTCATCACCGGGAGTGGTCCCGATTATTGTCACTTCGGGGTTGCCGGATCATAACACATAGTAGGTGACTATAGACTTGCAAGATAGGATCAAGAACTCACATATATTCATGAAAACATAATAGGTTCAGATCTGAAATCATGGCACTCGGGTCCTAGTGACAAGCATTAAGCATAGCAAAGTCATAGCAACATCAATCTCAGAACATAGTGGATACTAGGGATCAAACCCTAACAAAACTAACTCGATTACATGATAAATCTCATCCAACCCATCACCGTCCAGCAAGCCTACGATGGAATTACTCACGCACGGCGGTGAGCATCATGAAATTGGTGATGGAGGATGGTTGATGATGACGATGGCGACAGATTCCCCTCTCCGGAGCCCCGAACGGACTCCAGATCAGCCCTCCCGAGAGAGTTTAGGGCTTGGCAGCGACTCCGTATCGTAAAACGCGATGAATCCTTCTCTCTGATTTTTTTCTCCCGGAACGTGAATATATAGAGTTGGAGTTGAGGTCGGTGGAGCACCAGGGGGCCCACAAGGCAGGGGCGCGCCCAGGGGGGACAGGCGCGCCTCCCACCCTCGTGGACAGGGTGTGGGCCCCCTGGCCTTGATTCTTTCGCCAGTATTTTTTATTATTTCCAAAAATAATCTCCATGAAGTTTCAGGTCATTCTGAGAACTTTTGTTTCTGCACAAAAATAACACCATGGCAATTCTGCTAAAAACAGCGTCAGTCCGGGTTAGTTCCATTCAAATCATGCAAGTTAGAGTCCAAAACAAGGGCAAAAGTGTTTGGAAAAGTAGATACGTTGGAGACGTATCAACTCCCCCAAGCTTAAACCTTTGCTTGTCCTCAAGCAATTCAGTTGATAAACTGAAAGTGATAAAGAAAAAACTTTTACAAACTCTATTTTCTCTTGCTGTTGTAAATATGTAAAGCCAACATTCAAGTTTTCAGCAAAGATTATGAACTAACCATATTCACAATAACACTTAGGTCTCATGTTTACTCATATCAATGGCATAATCAACTAGCGAGCAATAATAATAAATCTCGGATGACAACACTTTCTCAAAACAATCATGATATGATATAACAAGATGGTATCTCGCTAGCCCTTTCTGAGACCGCAAAACATAAATGCAGAGCACCCTTAAAGATCAAGGACTGACTAAACATTGTAATTCATGGTAAAAGAGATCCAGTCATAGTCATACTCAATATAAATTAATAGTAATGGATGCAAATGACAGCGGTGCTCTCCAGCTGGTGCTTTTTAATAAGAGGGTGATGACTCAACATAAAAGTAAATAGATAGGCCCTTCGCAGAGGGAAGCAGGCATTTGTAGAGGTGCGAGAGCTTGATTTTGAAATAGAGATAAATAATATTTTGAGCAGCATACTTTCATTGTCAACATAACAATCGAGAGATGGCGATATCTTCCATGCTACACACATTATAGGCGGTTCCCAAATAGAATGGTAAAGTTTATACTCCCCCTCCACCAACAAGCATCAATCCATGGCTTGCTCGAAATAACGAGTGCCTCCAACTAACAAGAGTCCCGGGGGAGTTTTGTTTTCAATTATTTCGATTTGGTTTGCTTAAAGCATGGGACTGGGCATCCCGGTGACCAGCCATTTTCTCGTGAGTGAGGAGCGGAGTCCACTCCTCTTGAGAATAACCTGCCTAGCATGGAAGATACATACAACCCTAGTTGATACATGAGCTATTCGAGCATGCAAAACATAATTTCATTTGAAGGTTTAGAGTTTGGCACATACAAATTTACTTGGAACGGCAGGTAGATACCGCATATAGGAAGGTATAGTGGACTCATATGGAATAACTTTGGGGTTTATGGAATTGGATGCACAAGCAGTACTCCCGCTTAGTACAAGTGAAGGCTAGCAAAAGACTGGGAAGCGGCCAACTAGAGAGCGACAACAGTCATGAACATGCATTAAAATTAATAAACATTGAGTGCAAGCATGAGTAGGATATAATCCACCATGAACATAAATATCGTGAAGGCTATGTTGATTTTGTTTCAACTACATGCATGAACATGTGCCAAGTCAAGTCACTCGAATCGTTCAAAGGAGGATACCACCCTACTATACCACATCACAATCATTTTAATAGCATGTTGGCATGCAAGGTAAACCATTATAAAATCCTAGCTAATTAAGCATGGCATAAGCAACTATAATCTCTAATTGTCATTGCAAACATGTTCATTCATAATAGGCTGAATCAGGAACGATGAAGTAATCATATTTACAAAAACAAAAGAGGTCGAGTTCATACCAGCTTCTCTTATCTCAATCGGTCCATCGTATATTGTCATTATTGCCTTTCACTTGCACGACCGAATGATGTGAATAATAATAATAGTGCACGTGCATTGGACTAAGCTGGAATCTGCAGGCATCTGATAAACAGGAGAAGACAGGGCAATATGGGCTCTTGGTTAAATCAATAATAATGCATATAAGAGCCACTTCAACATTTTCATCATGGTCTTCTCCTCTCGACCCCCAAAGAAAAGAAATAAAACTATTTACACGGGAAAGCTCCCAACAAGCAAAAGAAGAACAAGAAATCTTTTTGGGTTTTCTCTTAATTACTACTACTACAACATGAAAAATAAACTAGCTAAAAGCTACTACTAATTTTTTTGGTTTAATTAAGGTTTTTCAAACACACACGAAGAAAGCATAAAAAGGAAAATAAACTAGCATGGATATTACAGTGAAAAAGTATGAGCACCGACAACTAGCATGAGTGTGTGAACATAAATGTAATGTTGGTGAGAGATACGTTCTCCCCCAAGCTTAGGCTTTTGGCCTAAGTTGGTCTATGCCCACGGCTGGCCTGGCGGATATCCAAAGTTATAGTTGGGGTCGTACTGAGATGCAGCGGCTATTGCATCATGAGCTGCAGCTTGGAGGCGAGCTGTCTCAGCCCTCCTCTCGTACTCGTTCGCTTCCTCCCTGGTTACAACATGTCTCCCTTTTGTCTGAAAGTCAAAGAAGGTAGGAGCAGGGAGAGCGACGTGATAGGTGCGTCATCCGTCAAAGATTAGTCGGTACTGGAGGAACTGATCGTTCCTCTCAACAAACTGATGACGAACCATAGCCTCATAATCTAAATAAACAGGAGGCAACTCAATATCATACTCACGTATGGGTATACCAAGAAAATTAGCTAGGCGGGTTGCATAAATTCCACCAAAGAAATCTCCATTAATTATATTATTATGCAACCTACGTGCAACAATGGCTCCCAAATTATAATGTTTATCTCCTAATACAGCACTCCTGAGAACACGGAGATCAGGGACACACATATGACATGCTTCATCCTTACCATTGATGCACCTACCTATGAAGAGAGCAAAATAATGTATAGCAGGAAAATGAATGCTCCCTATGGTAGCTAGTGTTATATCTCTAGATTCCCCCACAGTTATACTAGCAAGAAAATCTCTAAATTCAGATTTTTGCGAGGTTCACTAGGACTACCCCATTGCGGGAGTTTACAAGCAGTGCAAAAATCCTCTAAGTCCATAGTATAAGAATTTTCATAAAGATCAAACAGGACAGTTTGAGAACTACGTGATGATAAAAATTCAAACCTTCTCACAAAGGAATCAGCGAGATAGTGGTATTGACGGTACTTATCTGCCTCGAAGCTCTCAAGATCAGCGTTACACATATAGGCGTAAAATTCTTCCTTGATTCCTGCTCGATCCATAAAGTCCTCTGACGGTCATTCACAAGCCCGCACTTGAGCTTCCCTCGGTGGTTCATCGTCCGCATCGCGTATTGCGAGCCTGGGTCCTTGCTTCCTTGAAGGACCACCTTGGTACATTTTCCTAAACATATTTCTTCCTCTGAAAAATTTCTGAAAAATTTAGTAACTTAAAATAAAAGTGAACCAAACTCAACAAAATTGATAACAACTACTCCCACAAGTGCCTAGAGACTATATCATGCATTAGAACTACTTGGGACCATATAAATTTGACATGCAAGCTCAAGAACAGGGTCACCTAGGCAGCAAAAAATTGCAATGAATAAAGCACTAGAACAAAAACTAATTGGACCATTGGAGGAGTCATATACCGAAGAACAATCCCCCAAAGCAGTTTTGTGAGTGGAGCTTTGAGCAAGGAGATCGAAAATGGCAGCAAAATGAGCAAGAACTCGTGCTTGAGCTGGTTGGTGATTTTTTTGGGAGGGAGAAGGAGTGTGTGGTGGCTGGAATAAGTGGAGGGGAGCCACCATGGGCCCACGAGGCAGGGGGCACGCCCAGGGGGTAGGCGCGCCCTGGACCCTCGTGGCCAGGTGCTTGCTCCCCCTGCTGTGTTCTCAGTGCCAGATATTCTCAAATATTCCTGAAAAAAACATATTTCAATTTCGGGGCATTAGGAGAACTTTTATTTTCGGGGTATTTTTTATTGCACGGATAATTCAGAAAACTGACAGAATATACTATTTTTGCTTTATTTAATCTAAATAACATAAGGTAAAAGGAGGGTACAGGAGGTTGTGCTTTCTAACTTCATCCATCTCATGCTCATCAAAAGGAATCTGCTAACAAGGTTGATCAGGTCTTGTTAACGAACTCATTCCAAATAACATGGAACCGGAGAAATTTTGAATAACACTATGTTACCTCAACGGGGATATGCACGTCCCCAATAATAAGAATATCATATCTCTTTTTGACAGTAGGAAGAGGAAATTCAAAACCTCCAATAGTAATCGATGGAATTTTTCCAATAGAGTTTATACTATGAACTTGAGGTTGTTTCCTCGGAAAGTGTACCGTATGCTCATTGCCATCAACATGAAAAGTGACATTGCCTTTGTTGCAATCAATAACATCCCCTGCTGTATTAAAAAAGGGTCTTCCAAGAATAATAGACATACTATCGTCCTCGGGAATATCAAGAATAACAAAGACCGTTAAAATAGTGACGTTTGCAACCACAACAGGCACGTCCTCACAAATACCGACAGGTATAGCAGTTGATTTATCAGCCATTTGCAAAGATATTTCAGTAGGTGTCAACTTATTCAACTCAAGTCTACGATATAAAGAGAGAGGCATAACACTAACACCGGCTCCAAGATCACACAAAGCAGTTCTAACATAGTTTCTTTTAATGGAGCATGGTATAGTTGGTACCCCTGGATCTCCAAGTTTCTTAGGTATTCCACCCTTCAAAGTATAATTAGCAAGCATGGTGGAAATTCCAGCTTACGGTATCTTTCTTTTATTTGTAACAATATCTTTCATGTACTTTGCATAAGGATTCATTTTGAGCATATCAGTCAAACGCATACGCAAAAAGATAGGTCTAATCATTTCAGCAAAGCGCTCAAAATCCTCATCATCCTTTTTCTTGGATGGTTTAGGAGGAAAAGGCATGGGTTTCTGAACCCATGGTTCTCTTTCTTTACCGTGCTTCCTAGCAACAAAGTCTCTCTTATCATAACGTTGATTCTTTGATTGTGGGTTATCAAGATCAACAACAGGTTCTATCTCTACATCATTGTCATTGCTAGGTTGAGCATCAACATGAACATCATCATTAACATTATCACTAGGTTCATGTTCATTACCAGATTGTGTTTCAGCATCAGAAATAGAAATATCATTGGGATTCTCAGGTGTGTCAACAACAGGTTCACTAGAAGCATGCAACGTCCTATTATTTTTCTTTTTCTTCCTTTTAGAAGGACTAGGCGCATCTACATTAGTTCTCTGAGAATCTTGCTCAATTCTCTTAGGGTGGCCCTCAGGATACAAAGGTTCCTGATTCACCTTACCCCCTCTAGTTGCAACTCTAACAGCAAAGTCATTATTCTTACTATTCAATTCATTGAGCAAATCATTCTGAGCTTTAAGTACTTGTTCTACTTGAGTGGTAACCATAGAAGCATGTTTACTAATGAGTTTAAGTTCACCTTTAACTCTAGACATATAATCACTCAAGTGTTCAATCATATAAGCATTGCGTTTTAATTCTCTACCAAAATAAGCATTGAAGTCTTCTTGCTTAACCATAAAATTATCAAACTCATCTAAGCATTGGCTAGCAAACTTAGTAGGAGGGATTTCAGCTTTGTCATACTATAGACAGAATTTACCTTTACTACCTGTGTCGGGTTATCAAGACCATGTGTTTCTTCAACAGGCGGTAAATTAAGACCATGTATTTCTTCGACACGAGGTAAATTCTTAACATCTTCAGCTTTTATACCTTTTTCTTTCATAGATTTCTTTGCCTCTTGCATATCTTCAGGATTGAGAAATAGAACACCCCTTTTCTTCGGAGTTGGCTTAGGAGTTGGTTCAGGAAGTGTCCAATTATTTTCATTTGTCAACATATTATTCAACAGAATTTCAGCTTCATCAGCTGTTCTTTCCCTGAAAACACAACCAGCACAACTATCCAGGTGGTCTCTGGAAGCATCGGTTAGTCCATTATAAAAGATATCAAGTATTTCATTTTTCTTGAGAGGATGATCAGGCAAAGCATTAAGTAATTGGAGAAGCCTCTCCCAAGCTTGTGGGAGACTCTCTTCTTCAATTTGCACAAAATTATATATATCCCTTAAAGCAGCTTGTTTCTTATGAGCAGGGAAATATTTAGCAGAGAAGTAATAAATCATATCCTGGGGACTACGCACACAACCAGGATCAAGAGAATTAAACCATATTTTAGCATCACCCTTTAATGAGAACGGAAATATTTTAAGGATATAATAGTAGCGAGTTTTCTCATCATTAGTGAACAGGGTGGCTATATCATTTAATTTAGTAAGATGTGCCACAACAGTTTCAGATTCATTGCCATAGAAAGGATCAGATTCAACCAAAGTAATTATATCAGGATCAACAGAGAAATCATAATCCTTATCAGTAACAAAGATAGGTGAAGTAGCATAAGCAGGGTCATATTTCATTCTAGCATTCAGAGTTTTTTCTTTAAGCTTGGCTAATAATTTCTTAAGGTCGCTCCTGTCATTGCAAGCAAGAAAGTCTCTAGCAGTTTCTTCATCCATAACATAACCCTCAGGCACAACAGGCAATTCATATCTAGGGGGAGAATCTTCATCATCACTTTCATCAATATTATCAGTTTCAATAATTTCATTCTCTCTAGCCCTAGCACGTTGTTCATCAAGAAATTCACCTAATGGCACAGTATTATCAAGCATAGAAGTAGTTTCATCATAAGTATCATGCATAGCAGAAGTGGCATCATCAATAACATGCGACATATCAGAATTAATAGCAGAAGCAGGTTTAGGTGTCGCAAGCTTACTCAAAACAGAAGGTGAATCAAGTGCAGAGCTAGATGGCAGTTCCTTACCTCCCCTCGTAGTTGAGGGATAAATTTTGGTTTTCTCGTCTTCCAAGTTCCTCACAGTGACCAGCAGATATAAATCCCAAGTGACTCAAAGAATAGAGCTATGCTCCCCGGCAACGGCGCCAGAAAATAGTCTTGATAACCCACAAGTATAGGGGATCGCAATAGTTTTCAAGGGTAGAGTATTCAACCCAAATTTATTCATTCGACACAAGGGGAGCCAAAGAATATTCTCAAGTATTAGCAGTTGAGTTGTCAATTCAACCATACCTGGATAACTTAATATCTGCAGCAAAGTATTTAGTAGCAAAGTAATATGGAAGTAACGGTAACGGTGGCAAAAGTAACAGTGATAGTTTTGTAGTGATTGTAACATTGGCAACAGAAAAGTAAACAAGCGAAGAACAATATGTGAAAAGCTCGTAGGCATTGGATCGGTGATGCAGAATTATGTCGGATGCGATCATTCATGTAACAGCTATAATATAGGGTGACACAGAACTAGCTCCAATTCATCAATGTAATGTAGGCATGTATTCGGAATATAGTCATACGTGCTTATGGAAAAGAACTTGCATGACATCTTTTGTCCTACCCTCCCGTGGCAGCGGGGTCCTATTGGAAACTAAGGGATATTAAGGCCTCCTTTTAATAGAGCACCGGACCAAAGCATTAACACATAGTGAATACATGAACTCCTCAAACTATGGTCATCATCGGGAGTGGTCCCGATTATTGTCACTTCGGGGTTGCCGGATCATAACACATAGTAGGTGACTACTGACTTGCAAGATAGAATCAAGAACTCATATATATTCATGAAAACATAATAGGTTCAGATTTGAAATCATGGCACTCGGGCCCTAGGGACAAGCATTAAGCATAGCAAAGTCATAGCAACATCAATCTCAGAACATAGTGGATACTAGGGATCAAAACTTAACAAAACTAACTCGATTACATGATAAATCTCATCCAACCCATCACCGTCCAGCAAGCCTACGATGGAATTACTCACGCACCGCAGTGAGCATCATGAAATTGGTGATGGAGGATGGTTGATGATGACGATGGCGATGGATTTCCCTCTCCGGAGCCCCGAACGGACTCCAGATCAGCCCTCCCAAGAGAGTTTAGGGCTTGGCGGCGGCTCCGTATCGTAAAACGCGATGGATCCTTCTCTCTGATTTTTTTCTCCCCGAACGTGAATATATAGAGTTGGAGTTGAGGTTGGTTGAGCACCAGGGAGCCCACGAGGCAGGGGGCACGCCCAGGGGGGCAGGCGCGCCTCCCACCCTCGTGGACAGGGTGTGGGCCCCTGGCCTTGATTCTTTCGTGAGTATTTTTTATTATTTCCAAAAATAATCTCCGTGAAGTTTCAGGTCATTCCGAGAACTTCTGTTTCTGCACAAAAATAACACCATGGCAATTCTGTTGAAAACAGCGTCAGTCCGGGTTAGTTCCAGTCAAATCATGCAAGTTAGAGTCCAAAACAAGGGCAAAAGTGTTTGGAAAAGTAGATACGTTGGAGACGTATCAGCTGGCGGGTGTCTGTTTCTCCAACTTTAGTTGAATCGAGTTTGACTACGGCTGGTCCTTGTTGAAGGTTAAAACAACATACTTGACGAAAAATCGTGGTGGTTTTGATGCGTAGGTAAGAACGGTTCTTGCTAGAAGCCCGTAGCAGCCACGTAAAACTTGCAACAACAAAGTAGAGGACGTCTAACTTGTTTTTGCAGGGCATGTTGTGATGTGATATGGTCAAGACATGATGAGATATAAATTGTTGTATGAGATGATCATGTTTTGTAGAAGTTATCGGCAACTGGCTGGAGCCTTATGGTTGTCGCTTTATTGTATGAAATGCAGTCGCCATGTAATTTCTTTACTTTATCACTAAGCGGTAGCTGTAGTCGTAGAAGCAATAGTTGGCGAGATGACAACGACGTTGCGATGGAGATCAAGGTGTCAAGCCGGTGACGATGGAGATCATGACGGTTCTTTGGAGATGGAGATCAAAGGCACAAGATGATGATGGCCATATCATGTCACATATTTTGATTGCATGTGATGTTTATCTTTTATGCATCTTATTTTGCTTAGTACGCCGGTAGCATTATAAGATGATCCCTCACTAAATTTCAAGGTATAAGTGTTCTCCCTGAGTATGCACTGTTGCTACAGTTCGTCGTGCCGAGACACCATGTGATGATCGAGTGTGATAAGCTCTACGTTCACATACAACGGGTGCAAGCCAGTTTTGCACATGCAAAATACTCGGGTTAAACTTGACGAGCCTAGCATATGGCCTCGGAACACTGAGACCGAAAGGTCGAACGTGAATCATATAGTAGATATGATCAACATAGAGATGTTCAACATTGAAAACTACTCCATCTCACGTGATGATCAGACATGGTTTAGTTGATATGGATCACGTGATCATTTAGATGACTAGAGGTGTCGTGGAATTGTCACGGCAGATGTCCTTGAGCTAGGACTTAGTCGTGGAGCCATCGCAACTAGGAAGCTTGAAGGGGTTATGCGGGATAAGGAACACGAGGGTTTATACTGGTTCGGCCCCTTACGGTGAAGGTAAAAGCCTACGTCCAGTTTGGGGTGATATTGATTAGGGTTACGATCGCCAGGAGTTAAACAACTATCCCCGGCTCTCGATCAGATTGTTGTCGCCCTCAATCCGCTGCCGGGTCGTCCCTTTATATAAGGAGGCTGACGCCCAGCAGCCCTTAGAGTCCCGGCCGGCTTATAAGAGTATCCGGCTCGGACTCTAAACTATACTTGCCTTACGCTACAAGTTCTACGATAATAATAATTATAACTACGGGCCTTAAGCCATATCCGGGTCTCAGCCCATCTCCGGCCCATCGTCTTGAAACTTGGCTCCGGGCTTCTGGCAACAACCGTACGAGTAACCCGGCCCCTCCTGGCGGGTGACTCTAAGGTCCATATCCTCAAAATTAGGCCCCAGATTGATTTGAGCCGGCTCATGTCAATCTTCAACTCTTCTGACAGAAAAAATCTCCGGCTTACCATTCATGTGAAGGCCATAACCCGGAGTGACGTCATCCTCTGGACTCCGGATAATCTGCCATGACGTCATCCTCCATTAAGTCCGTTTTTTACTTCGCCAGATCCGCAACGGATCTTTGCTTTACTGTCATTCCGAAAATCGAGGCGTCGTGGGGGGGAGATAATCACGCCACGGTCTCCTTGAATCTCGTGCCCACTTATGACCTCGCCTTATAAATAGGCCGGCCCAACGGGTCCTTCTCACGCCCTCTTCTTCCTCCTCGCGCCGTCGCTCCTCTGCCAGAGCTCTGCCACTGCCGCCGCCGTCGCGCCCCTGGTCTTCATCAACCCGGCCGCTGCATCACCCTGACTCGGACCAGATAACGGCGGCGACTTCCGCTCTTCTCCAACTCCGGTGAGTCTCCTTTGCCCTGTCAGATAGATCTACCGTAGGGTTCGTCGGTGTTCTTCGCGTTCATCGCCATTGCCACAAACCTCAGTAGTTCTCATAGTCACTGTTCTTAATCGATCTTTAACCTTGCATAGAGTTAGTGCGGTAGCTGTTTAAGCCTCATTTCAAGTACCAGTAGATCTCCTTCCACTGTATAGATGCCTCATTCGAGCTCAAGAACTTCCCTGCATCCGCATTTTAGGTCTAGAAAATTTTCTTTGCTCCGACCATTTTGATCCGAAAAAGTTACGGTAGTATGCGAAAACCTGTTTTACCACACTTAGTAAAAACTGCAACCATTGAAACTTGCGGCTTACATTTCCGGCTTAAAGAGAACCATGCTCTGTAGAATCCTCCGGCTTAACTGTAGTAAAGCCGTAAATAACCAATTTACTCTGAATCCCCCCGCGGCTTAAATAACCCACCGTATCTGAATATATATCATTAGTCCCCTTCATAAGCCGCCACCTTAATTTGAACGATAGATTCCGGCTTACAATTAACCCGGATACCTTTCTCTTTATCATAGACCACCAACCTTCACCATGCCTCCCAAGGCTCCTATCACTTGCAATTGGATGAGGTCCAACGTCACCGACGAGACCCTGGCCAATTTCGTTAAGTCCGGATACTTGCCTAAGAAGGAAAACATGTCCTACCGTGCCCCTGACCCGTCGGAATAGAGACCACAGCCAAGGGACGGGGAGGTAGTGATCTTTGCAGACCATATGAGCCAGGGCTTCGCACCGCCCGGCTCAAAGTTTTTCAGGGACGTGCTCGACTTCTTTGACCTACGGCCTCAGGATATAGGACCCAACTTCGTATCCAACATCTGCAACTTCCAAGTCTTTTGCGAAGTGTACCTTGGAGAAGAGCCCAGTTTGCTGCTTTTCAGAGAACTGTTCTACTTAAACCGCCAAAATGAGTGTGCCAACGGGCCAAGTCTAGAGTTAGGCGGCATCTCCATCCAGCGGCGTAGGGACTATCTGTTCCCTTACGCAGAGCTGCCGAGCCACCCTAAGGACTGGAATATGACTTGGTTCTACTGCCAAGATACGTCCCCGGCTGACGAGAACCCGCTGCCCGGCTTTCGCCCAACGCGCCTAGAGCCGACTCATCCGCTATCCGACAAACTGACTGCCGCGGAACGCCAGCCTCTGCTTCCAGAAGAAGTTGCAGAGGAAGAGACCAAGGCTCTTCTAAACGAGAGCTTGGCAGACTGCGGAAGAACCGGGCTAGCCCCCTTCTGCAAGACCAATCTAGCCCCAGCGGTAAGCCGCTGACTTTAACTTTTATCTTCGTCTGCATATAACCTTCAACTGAACCGTTTTAAGAATCAATCATTGTATCTCTCAGGCTGATGATAAATTCTGGCGGGTCAAATATGACCATGAGGCGGCCAAGAAGGCCAGGAAGGCAAAGAAAGCCGCCAAGAAAGCCGCCCCTCGCAAAAAGGGAAGCAGACCCACTGCTTCGGAGCTACTGCAATTAAGCGACAGCTCCGAGTCAGAGGTAATCCTTAAACCTTTAAATTCTTGCTATATTTGTTGTTTGTTGCTGTCCGCCTTATCAACACTTTGCTTATTGACAGGACGACACCGGCGCCAGTAACCCGGTGGTTGAAGAGGTAATGTCACTTTCCTCCGACTCGGAGCCTTTGCCACAGCTGAAAGTCCGAAGAGTAACCCGGAAAGTAAGCTTTTCACATCCATTAGCTCATCAAGACCCTCAATTTCTTTTGAAGCAGCAGGTTCACGAAAGCCGGTGTCACACCCGGGCCCGCAAGGACACCGACCTCTCCGCCGGGTTACCCGACGCAACAAGGAAGCGTCGCACTGAGGTTTTTACTCACCTGTACCCTTTTCATCCATTGGCGGGTGTTATCCGTCAGCCACTCAACTCTTCTGACTCCAATTATCAGGAGACCTCCCCCTCTTCGGGTGACTCCATGCAGTCAAGTCTGCCGGCCTTCAAGACTGCACCCGGGTAATAACAATCTCCTTACATTATCTGTCTGTACTTACTCTTTGTGTGCCTAACACTTCTGCCTTTTCAGTGCCCAGGCAAAGCTCACCAAAAGAGCAAAGAAGACCAGGTCAGCCGGAGTGCCAGACTTGCCTGAACCGGAGGCGACGGCTCAAGAGCCGCCAACTGCCTCCGCCCCCGAAGCCACCACTCCAATGGACACGGCGCCTGAGGCCCCTGCCCCGACTACCAAGACAACGACCGAAGCTTCGGTTAATCCGGAGGCCTCCGGCTCAGCTCCACCAGCAGACGACCCGGACGTGATCATCACCCGGACGGAATTCGTTGAGCCGGGGAGACCGACCGCATTGGCCAAATGCTCCGCGAAGGGGGAGTTACTGCAGCCCCACCGGGTGAACCTGGACCTCTCCGGCTACACCGACTTGAGCATTGGAGAGCTCGTCTCTGGCTACATCAGCCAAGTCCACAAGAGCCGGGACGCCGAGGTTGCCATGGTCAACCAGATCCAACAAAAATCCGAGGTACCCTTCTGCTGTCTTCTTACTTTACTGCATAGTTACCTTTGCCATGCTAGCCCCCAAGTCGATGACTTATACTTGAATATGTTGTAGACTTAGGTTCCGGCTTACTCAACTGAGCCGGCAGTACGTAGATAGATACGTTCAATATGCATTAGCCCCCAAGTGCCAAGTGCCTTTGCTTGGAAAGCGCTTGGGACTTATATAACAACTGTTAATTAACCCGGAAATACATGCAGGCTGTTGGCAAGAAACTAGAAATGGACCTTGCGGATCTCAAGAGCCGGCTAAAGATGCAGGAGATGGAGACCCGGAAGGCAAACGCCAAGTTTGTATCCAGCATCGCCACTCAAGAAAAGTTGAAGACCGAGTTTGATGCTGAGAGGAAAGCCTGGGTCGAAGAGAAGGCCGCACTAGTAACCCGGGCGGAACAGGCGGAGAAGGCCCTCACTGAGAAGACCGCTGAGCTCTTCGGCCTAAAGCGCCAGGTTTCCCAAATGGTGGCTGCTATCTTCGGTAAGTCGCCTCACCGGCTTTCATCACGTCTGTATATGTCATGATTCATCCTTGTCACCGGCTTATCTGATCTTGTTAAACAGGTCCCAGGAGTGCCAACCTCAACCAGAGCGTGGTCACCAAGTTAAAGGCCGTGTACACCCTGGTGGAACAGCTCTACACCGGGTCACAGCGTGCCTTAGCTGTGGTGGCCCTATCCAACGAGGTGCCAGCTCATCTGGCCGAAGTCCTGCGCCGGCTCGCTGTTCTGCCGCAGCGGATCCAGGAGTTACGACGGGCCTCCGCGAGAGCCGGAGCAATCGCCGCGCTGAGCTGGGCCAAAGCATTCCTGCCGGAGCTAGACCCGGCAGACATCGCCCTGGGTTACCAAGCCTGAAGGAAGACGGCTCAGCCTTCGACCAGAAGGACTTCGCGGCATGTGTGAAGGCTGTACGCCCGGTGGCCACCCTCATCGGGAACGACACCGACTTGACCAAGTACCAGCCGGGTTATGATGCGGAGAATCAGAGGATTCCAACCCCTCGCTATGAAGCCCTCAACCTGATCCCGCCGGCTCGTCAGCACACCTTCGCCCCGGAGATTGACCCGGCCGGGTTAATTGACGAAGAAGCCCAGTTCGAAGCTCTTAGCGGCATCGACTGGAAATCATCAACCTTCGAGGTCTTGGGATCAACCGGAGGAGAAGACAGGAATGAGCCGGGGACTTCAACTCAGCGGGCATCATAAGTTAGCTGGCGGCTTATCAAACATTGTTCCATCTTTTAGACTTGAAAAATTATTGTAATGGAGTAAGTGCAACAATTTATCTCTGCCGTGTCATCGTGCACGTTTTGAATGCAAAAGCCCTTTGAATTTGTCTCTTTGATGTTTCTCTGGGTCATAATCATCCCTTTGTTTTTCTCAACCTCAAAAGATGCCTTTAAGTATCTGCATAGAAAAGGCAAATCACAAGTCTCAAGGCGGCTTACCGCCCTGAGAATCAGGTGTTTGAGATAAATAACCCGGAATATGAATCAAAAAAGGCTGGTCCTTAATTATACTCCGAACATAGCCAAAATAACACACTTAACAGCCTGTAAACATCTTCCGGTTTAAATAACCCGGGCAGTAAGGTTGACACCTTAACTCTGATTTACTTGCTTTAATGACACCCATGACGAGCAACTAACACTGTAAACCAAAGTTAAGCCAGCAAGTGAGACCCGGCCATGCATACCTCAGAATAAACTTGTGAAAAAACAGAAGAACTTAGGGGCTTCCGGTTCGAATACGACCAAAGACCAGGCCCCAAGGGGTTAAGCTAAGATTCGGATACGATCATATAGCCCCCAGTGGGTGTGGCGATGCCAATCAAAAGGGTACCGACAGCTATGTTCTCTTTGGATCGAATACGACCCATGTTTGAACAGGAAGCCCCCAAATGATTCTTAAAATTGTTTAACGATGCTGATTCAAATACGATCCACGTCGGTTCTCAGAGGGGTTAAACTGTGATTCAAATATGACCAAAGGCAACTTCCCAATGAGCTCGGCACTTTGCCAATCAAGTGGGTATCGACAGCTAGGTTCTCTTTGCTTCGAATACGATCCATGTTTGAATAGGAAGCCCCCAAGTGACCTTACTGATTACGGCTAGACTCGAATACGATCATAAGCCGGATCCTCCTTTAAGTCAGCATGTAAAAAACAACACACGCATATTTGGAGGAGAAAAAAAGGACAGAGGTCCTGCTTTATTGCTTATCATAATATATACATGTCTGAGACAAATATGTACACCACGAGAGCCGGTACCTCAAGTGTAGTAAGGCCGAAGCTGAGCTATGTTCCACGGCCGACGGGTCTCCTCCTCAGATTTACGCGAATCTTTATGCTCCCGAATATCAATGAGGTAATATGACCCGTTGTGCAAGTTCTTGCTGACCACAAAGGGCCCTTCCCAAGGTGGGGATAACTTGTGTGTATCTGTTTGATCCTGGATGAGCCGGAGCACAAGGTCGCCTTCCTGGAAGACCCGGGATTTGACCCGACGGCTATGATAACGGCGTAGGTCTTGTTGGTAAATCGCTGAATGGGCTGCTGCCACATCACGCTGTTCGTCCAACAAGTCCAGAGCATCTTGGCGCGCCTGTTCATTATTCGTCTCAACATAAGCCGCCACGCGAGGTGAATCGTGACGGATGTCGCTGGGGAGGACTGCTTCTGCTCCATAAACCATGAAGAAAGGTGTGAAGCCTGTAGACCTGTTAGGAGTAGTGTTGATGCTCCATAAGACGGAGGGCAACTCCTCCACCCAACAACCCGGCGTCCGTTGCAAAGGGACCAAAAGCCGGGGCTTGATGCCCTTCAGAATCTCCTGGTTAGCTCTCTCAGCTTGACCATTGGATTGGGGATGAGCCACTGAGGAAACATCAAGTCGGATATGCTCTCATTGACAAAACTCTTCCATAGCGCCTTTGGATAGATTGGTGCCATTGTCAGTTATGATGCTATGCGGAAAGCCGAAGCGGAAAATCACCTTTTTCATAAATTGAACCGCCGTGGCTGCATCGCACTTGCTAACTGGCTCAGCCTCCACCCACTTCGTGAATTTGTCAACTGCCACCAAGAGGTGGGTCTTCTTATCCTTGGACCGTTTAAAAGGCCCAACCATATCAAGCCCCCAGACCGCAAAGGGCCAAGTGATTGGGATCATCCTCAACTCCTGAGCCGGCACATGAGCCCGTCGTGAGAACCTTTGGCAACCATCACATTTACTGACCAAGTCCTCTACATCAGCGTGAGCCGTTAGCCAATAAAAACCATGACGGAAAGCCTTGGCCACAAGGGATTTTGAACCGGCATGATGGCCACAATCCCCTTCATGGATCTCGCGCAAGATCTCTTGACCTTCCTCAGGGGAGATACAACGCTGAAATGCCCCTGAAACACTGCGATGATGCAACTCGCCGTCGATAACAATGATTGACTTAGCCCGCCGGGTTATTTGCCTGGCCAGAGTTTCATCCTCAGGCAACTCTCCCCGGGTTATATAAGCCAGATATGGCATTGTCCAGTCTGGTATGACATGAAGAGCCGCCACCAGTCGTGCCTCCGGGTCAGGGATAGCCAAGTCCTCCTCCGTAGGCAACCTAACTGAAGGGTTATACAGGACATCCAAGAAAGTGTTAGGCGGCACCGGTTTTCGCTGAGAGCCTAGCCGGCTTAAAGCATCAGCCGCCTCGTTCTTCCTGCGATCAATGTGCTCCACTTGGTATCCCTGAAAGTGCCCAGCAATGGCATCAACCTCACGGCGATAAGCCGCCATGAGAGGATCCTTAGAATCCCAGGTGCCTGATACTTGTTGAGCCACCAAGTCTGAGTCACCAAAGCACCTTACCCGGCTTAAGCTCATCTCCTTAGCCACCCGAAGACCGTGGAGCAAAGCCTCGTATTCAGCCGCATTGTTAGTGCAAGGAAACATCAACCATAGCACATAATGGAACTTGTCACCTTTAGGGGAAGCCAATACAACACCAGCCCCCGAGCCCTCCAACTGTCTGGACCCATCAAAGTGGATAGTCCAATAAGTGTTATCCGGCTTTTGCTCAGGCACTTGTGACTCTGTCCAATCGTTGATGAAATTCACCAAAGCCTGAGATTTAACAGCAGTGCGTGGCACATATTTGAGGCCATGAGGTCCAAGTTCTATAGCCCACTTAGCAATTCTCCCTGTGGCCTCTCTGTTTTGAATGATATCGCCAAGAGGGGAAGAACTGACCACGGTGATGGGATGACCCTGAAAATAATGCTTAAGCTTCCGGCTCGCCATGAACACACCATATACGAGCTTCTGCCAATGCGGGTACCGCTGTTTGGACTCAATGAGCACCTCGCTGACATAATAAACCGGCCGCTGAACCGGATACTCCTTACCCGCCTCCTTGCGCTCCACCACAATAGCCACGCTGACGGCTCGCGCGTTTGCCGCCACATACAGTAGCAAGGGCTCCTTATCAACCGGAGCAGCAAGGACTGGGGGCTCTGCCAGCTGCTTTTTCAAATCCTCAAAAGCGGTATTAGCTGCATCATTCCAGACAAAGTTATCAGTTTTCTTCATCAACTGATATAAGGGCATAGCCTTCTCACCCAAACGGCTTATAAACCGGCTTAAAGCAGCAATGCGACCCGCCAAACGCTGAACGTCATTTATACACGCCGGTTTAGCTAGGGAGGTGATGGCCTTAATCTTCTCCGGGTTAGCCTCAATGCCTCTGTCAGAAACCAAGAAGCCCAATAGTTTGCCTGCAGGAACACCAAAAACACACTTGGCCGGGTTAAGCATCATCTTATAGACCCGGAGATTATCGAAGGTTTCCCTTAAGTCATCTATCAGGGTTTCTTCCTTGATGGATTTAACCACAATATCCTCCACGTAAGCGTGAACATTGTGCCCGATCTGTTTATGAAGACAATTCTGTACACAACGCTGGTAAGTCGCCTGTGCACACTTGAGTCCAAAGGGCATAAACACATAGCAGAAGGCTCCAAAGGGAGTGATGAATGCCGTCTTCTCCTGGTCCTTAACTGCCATCTTAATCTGATGATACCTGGAATAAGCATCCAAGAAACTTAAGCGTGCACAACCCGCCGTAGCATCAATGATTTGATCAATACGGGGGAGAGCAAAAGGATCAGCCGGACATGCCTTGTTCAAATCCGTGTAGTCCACACACATCCGCCAGGTGCCGTTCTTCTTGAGCACGAGCACCGGGTTAGCCAACCATTCTGGGTGAAAAACTTCAACAATAAACCCGGCCGCCAAGAGCCGGGCCACTTCCTCACCAATGGCTTTCCGCCTCTCCTCATTAAACCGTCGAAGGAACTGTCTGACTGGCTTAAATTTCGGATCAACATTGAGAGTATGCTCAGCGAGTTCTCTAGGTACACCTGGCATGTCAGAAGGCTTCCACGCAAAGATGTCCCTATTCTCACGGATGAACTCGATGAGCGCGCTTTCCTATTTTGGATCCAGATTGGCACTGATGCTAAACTGCTGAGATGAATCTCCTGGAACAAAATCAACAAGCTTAGTTTCATCAGCCGACTTAAATTTCATCGCCGGCTCAGCCTCCGTAGTCGGCTTCTTTAGAGAAGTCATGTCTGTTGGGTCAACATTGTCTTTGTAAAACTTCAACTCCTCTGTTGCACAAACAGACTCTGCATAAGCTGCATCACCTTCCTCACACTCGAGAGCCACTTTCCGGCTGCCGTGAACCGTGATGGTCCCATTGTGACCCGGCATCTTGAGCTGTAAGTACACATAACACGGCCGTGCCATGAACTTGGCGTAAGCCGGCCGTCCGAATATAGCATGGTATGAACTTCTTATCTTGACCACCTCAAAGGTCAACTTCTCCACCCTGTAGTTGTTCTCATCACCAAAAGCCACTTCTAACTCGATCTTGCCGACTGGATAAGCCGACTTACCAGGTACCACACCATGGAAGATAGTGTTTGACTGGCTGAGGTTCTTATCAACCAGCCCCATACGGCGAAAAGTCTCATAATATAGGATGTTGATGCTGCTGCCTCCATCCATGAGTACCTTTGTGAACTTATAACCTCCCACCTGAGGAGCCACCACTAAGGCCAAGTGGCCCGGGTTATCCACCCGGGGAGGGTGATCCTCCCTACTCCACACTATAGGCTGCTCAGACCACCGCAAGTAGCGTGGAACCGCCGGCTCAACAGCATTCACAGCCCTCTTGTGAAGCTTTTGATCTCGTTTGCACAAACTAGTGGTGAACACATGATACTGTCCACCGCTAAGCTGCTTTGGGTTCGTCTGATAACCCCCCTGTTGCTGTTGATGACCCTGACCCGCCTGTTGATTAAAGCCCCCTTGACCGTTCTGAGGACCGGAATTTGAGCCGCCGCCCAGGCCATGAAAACCGCCGGCGCCTGAGCCGCCGCCCGGGCCATTGTAGCTCTTAAAGGCCTTCATGATCGCGCAATCCTTCCACAGATGAGTCGCTGGCTTCTCTCTAGAGCCATGCCTTGGACAAGGTTCATTCAACAGCTGCTCCAGCGTTGGACCTGACCCGCCGCCTCGGGGAGGGGGCCTCCCTTTGCGTCGCGGGTTACTACCTTGGGAGTTGGCGTTGGCTACAAACTCTAGGCTGCCATCGGCCTTACGCTTGCCTCCTCCTTGGTTCCCCGGGTTAAACTGAGGACCTTGCCATTGCCGTTCTTCTTTCCCTTCCCTGTCCTTTCATCGTCTGAAGGGGGATCCTTGGTACCATCAGAATCGGCGTACTTGACAAGAGCCGCCATTAGGGTACCCATATCGGTGCAGTCGCGTTTAAGCCGCCCGAGTTTCATCTTAAGGGGCACAAAGCGACAGTTCTGTTCCAGCATTAAGACTGCAGAGCCGGCATCCATCTTATCTGATGAATGTATGATCTCCTTGACCCGGCGAACCCAATGGGTCGTGGATTCACCCTCCTGCTGCTTACAGTTAGTCAGATCCACAATTGACATAGACTGCCTGCAGGTATCTTTGAAGTTTTGAATGAACCGGGCTTTCAGCTCAGCCCAAGACCCAATGGAGTTCGGCGGTAGCCCTTTCAACCACGTGCGGGCAGTTCCATCTAACATCATGGTGAAATATTTGGCCATGGCCGCCTCACTGACCTCCAGCAATTCCATAGCCATCTCATAACTCTCAATCCAGGCTGCAGGCTGTAAGTCTGCTGTATAGTTAGGAACCTTCCTAGGGCCCTTGAAGTCCTTAGGTAGACGTTCATTACGGATGGCTGGTACCAAACAAGGGACACCCCCGGTCTTGGTAGAAATACCCACATCAACGGACGTCGTCGGATAAGCCGGGGGGGGGGTCTGGTAAGCCGTCAATTGAGGCACCTGCTCCGCCTCTTGCCGCGCTTGGTCTGCTGCGTAGAAGGCTCCATTATGAGCCGGGCCATGGCCAGGGGGCGGGTCATGGCGTCGGACATTACTTGAGCCGGTTGCTGAGACCATGTGCCGGCTGTAACTCGGGCTCTGGCGTGGACGAGGGGTCGAGTGGATCCTGTCGCGGCTGTAGGAGTACGCCTCTTGCTGCGCTAGTGCCGTCTACAGGAGTTCCCTGACCCGGCGGGTTTCGATGGCCGCCGGAGAGTCGCCGTCAACGGGGAGAGCCGCCAGTCGTGCTGCCGCAGCCACCATGTTCTCCAGCGGGTTATCATAATGACCCGGCGGTATTGGCACATACTGAGGCGGGGCAGGGGGCACCTGGGGAGGCCCCATCACTCGTGGCTGAATAAGGGGTCCAGACCCGGGCGCAATGACCCCTGGCAGGTTACTAGACCCTGCACCCGGCGTGTTGAAGAGATTGCGCGGGTCGTAAACCGGTGGGAGTCGAGACTAGGCCTTCTGGTGCCTCCTTCTCATGACCTCGTTCGCCGCGTTCTGATCCATCGTGAGCTGGAAGGACTGCGCCTGAATCAGCTGAGTCCGGGCGTCGAGGGCCGCCCGCTCCGCAGCCAGCCTGATCCCTTCGCTGCAAGATCCTCTTTAGCTTTTATCAAATCCAATTTTAACTGTGCCACCTCCGCATCATGCTGAGCTTGGTTCGCCGGGTCAACCGTGGCAGTTAACAAGGCCGTCATCTTGTCCGTGAGATCCATCAGCACCTGAGCCGGAGAAGGCACCGGGTTTCCCGATCCAGCAGCGGGGTTCTGAACAGGCTGCGCACCAGCCATAAAAACTCCAACCTGACTTGGCGGCTCAAAAAGGTCCGGAATACTGTCGCCATCGGAACAACCCATGAGCCTGCCATCTTGAAGTTGGTACAATGAGTTTGATTCATCGGTGGCCGACTCGCCGTCAGAGCCGGCGGCCGCCTCATCACCAGATCCAGATGGATCAGAGGGCCCTCCATGGATGCATCCCACAAAAGCGCGCCTTAAGGCAGGCCGGGCTCGGGCGGGTTGCGCGCGCTGAGCCGTTTCGATGAGATCGGTGCAGAGATCCGGCTCGGGGCCCGGCTCACCAATCTTGCCAATGAAGACATGAATTCCGCCAAAGGGGACCCGGTATCCGTACTCAACTGAGCCGGCGTCGGGGCCCCAGTCCGCATCGTCGATGTAGAGCTTGCCGCGACGACTCTTGGTCATCCGGCCCACAGCGTATCCCTTGATCCCTTCGAAGCTGCCCTTCAAGAACTCAAATCCACCGTGCGCAGGCCCCACGGTGGGCGCCACTGTCGTGGAATTGTCACGGCAGATGTCCTTGAGCTAGGACTTAGTCGTGGAGCCATCGCAACTAGGAAGCTTGAAGGGGTTATGCGGGATAAGGAACACGAGGGTTTATACTGGTTCGGCCCCTTACGGTGAAGGTAAAAGCCTACGTCCAGTTTGGGGTGATATTGATTAGGGTTACGATCGCCAGGAGTTAAACAACTATCCCCGGCTCTCGATCAGATTGTTGTCGCCCTCAATCCGCTGCCGGGTCGTCCCTTTATATAAGGAGGCTGACGCCCAGCAGCCCTTAGAGTCCCGGCCGGCTTATAAGAGTATCCGGCTCGGACTCTAAACTATACTTGCCTTACGCTACAAGTTCTACGATAATAATAATTATAACTACGGGCCTTAAGCCATATCCGGGTCTCAGCCCATCTCCGGCCCATCGTCTTGAAACTTGGCTCCGGGCTTCTGGCAACAACCGTACGAGTAACCCGGCCCCTCCTGGCGGGTGACTCTAAGGTCCATATCCTCAACAAGAGGGATGTCTATCTAAGTGGGAGTTCTTAAGTAATATGATTACTTGAACTTTAATTTATCATGAACTTAGTACCTGATAGTTTTTGCATATCTATGTTGTAGATCAATAGCTTGCGAAGTAGCTCCCCGATTATTTTTGATATGTTCCTAGAGAAAAATAAGTTGAAAGATGTTAGTAGCAATGATGCGGACTAGGTCCGTGATCTGAGGATTATCCTCATTGCTGCACAGAAGAATTATGTCCTTGATGCGCCGCTAGGTGGCAGACCTATTGCAGGAGCAAATGCAGACGTTATGAACGTTTGACAAAGCTCGGTATGATGACTACTTGATAGTTTAGTGCACCATGCTTTACGGCTTAGAATCGGGACTTCAAAAATGTTTTGAATGCCACAGAGCATATGAGATGTTCCAAGAGATGAAATTGGTATTTCAGTCTCATGCCCGTGTCAAGAGGTATGAGACCTCTGACAAATACTTTGCCTACAAGATGGAGGAGAATAGCTCAACCAGTGAGCATGTGCTCAGAATGTCTGAGTACTACAATCACTTGAATCAAGTGGGAGTTAATATTCAGATAAGATAATGATTGACAGAGTTCTCTAGTCACTATCACCAAGTTACTGGAACTTCGTGATGAACTATAATATGCAAGGGATAACGAAAACGATTCCCGAGCTCTTCGCGATGTTGAAATCGGCGAAGGTAGAAATCAAGAAAGAGCATCAAGTGTTGATGGTTAACAAGACCACTAGTTTCAAGAAAAAGGGCAAAGGGAAAGAAAGGGAACTTCAAGAAGAATGGCAAGCAAGTTGCCACTCCCGTGAAGAAGCCCAAAGTTGAACCCAAGCCTGAAACTGAGTGCTTCTACTGCAAAGGAAATGGTCACTGGAAGCGGAACTACCCCAAATACTTGGCGGATAAGAAGGATGGCAAAGTGAACAAAGGTATATGTGATATACATGTTATTAATGTGTACTTTACTAGTGTTCATAGTAACCCCTGGGTATTTGATACCGGTTCAGTTGCTATGATTAGTAACTCAAAATAGGAGTTGCAGAATGAACAGAGACTAGTTATGGGTGAAGTGACGATGTGTGTTGGAAGTGATTCCAAGGTTGATACGATCACCATCGCACACTCCCTCTACCTTCGGGATTAGTGTTGAACCTAAATAAATGTTATTTGGTGTTTGCGTTGAGCATGAATATGATTAGATCATGTTTATTGCAATACTGTTATTCATTGAAGTCAGAGAATAATTGTTATTCTGTTTACATGAATAAAACCTTCAATGGTCATACACACAATGTGAATGGTTTATGGAATCTCGATCGTAATGATACACATATTCATAATATTGATACCAAAAGATGCAAAGTTAGTAATGATAGTGCAACTTATTTGTGGCACTGCCGTTTAGGTCATATTGGTGTAAAGCACATGAAGAAACTCCATGCCGATGGGCTTTTGGAATCACTTTATTATGAATCACGTGATGCTTGTGAACCATGCCTCATGGGCAAGATGACTAATACTCCGTTCTCCGGAACAATGGAGCGAGCAAATGACTTATTGGAAATAATACATACTGATGTATGCGGTCCGATGAGTGTTGAGGCTCGCGGCGGGTATCGTTATTTTCTGACCATCACAGATGATTAGAGCAGATATGGGTATATCTACTTAATGAAACATAAGTCTGAAACATTTGAAAAGTTCAAAGAATTTCAGAGTGAAGTGGAAAATCATTGTAACAAGAAAATAAAGTTTCTACGATCTGATCGTGGAGGTGAATATTTGAGTTATGAGTTTGGTTTTCATTTGAAACAATGTGGAATAGTTTCGCAACTCACGCCACCTGGAACATCACAGCGTAATGGTGTGTCCGAACATCGTAACCGTACTTTATTAGATATGGTGCGATCTATGATGTCTCTTACCGATTTACCACTATCGTTTTGGGGTTATGCATTAAAGACAACCGCATTCACGTTAAATAGGGCACCATATAAATCCGTTGAGATGACACCGTATGAACTGTGGTTTGGCAAGAAACCTAAGCTGCCGTTTCTTAAAGTTTGGGGTTGCGATGCTTATATGAAAAATCTTCAACCTGATAAGCTCGAACCCAAATCGAAGAAATGCGTCTTCATAGGATACCCAAAGGAGACTGTTGGGTACACCTTTGTAACACCCCGGATGTAACTTGCCATATTTGTAACTCCGACTCTTGCCATTTCCGGCTATGTGTTATGATTTTCCCTCCGTTGTCGGGTTTTGTCTTTCGTTTTGTATTTTGTCATGTCATGCATTTTCATATCATGTCATCATGTGCATTGCATTTGCATACGTGTTCGTCTCATGCATCCGAACATTTTCCCCGTTGTCCATTTTGCAATCCGGCGCTCCTATCTCCTCCGGTGCACCCCTCTTGTTTTCTTTCGTGTGCGGGTGTCAAACTTTCTCGGAATGGACCGAGTCTTGTCAAGTGGCCTTATTATACCACCCGGAGACCACCGGTCAAGTTTCGTTCCATTTGGAGGTCGTTTGGTACTCCAACGGTTAACCGGGCATCCGCAAAGTCCATTTGAGTGTCCAGCAAAAACCCCCTCCAAAACCAGCCCAAAACCCACCAAACTCTCTTCCATGCTCTAGGTCGTTCGATCACGATCGTGTGGGCGAAAACCGCACCTCGTTTGGAGCCTCCTAGCTCCCTCTACCTATAAATATGTGAGCATCCCGAAAAACGAATGCAGTCCAAACCCTAACCCTCGTCCCTCCGCGCGCCGGACACGTCCGCCCGGCGCCGGACAAATCGCGCCACCGCCACGTCAGCGTCCGCCGCCGCCCGTACCGCGCCGGCCCGCGGAGCCCACGTCGGGCCCCCGCGAGCCCGCACCGCCCGCGCCTGCCCCGCCGTCCACCGCGTCCGCCGCGGCCTCCCGTGCGCCGCCGCCGCGGCCTCTCCACCGCCGGCCGGCGCGACCCCGCCGCCTCGCCGCCGCGGCCGCCCCTCCTTCCTCCGGCCTCCCTCCGCCGGCGCCTCCCCACGCCATCTTCTTCCCCCGCGCCGCCGTCCTCTTCCTTCGGTCGCCGGCCCGAGCTCGAGCGAGCTCTCTCCCGATCCAGATCCGCTCGGTACAGTAGACAGTTGACTTTCCCTCGACCCCCCTAATTTCTCTAAGTCCTTAAATTTTCTCAGTATGTGCCTCTGTTCGTGATGCCATAACTCCTTGCATGTAGCTCCGATTCGCGCGTGTAATATGTCAAATTGTTCGTCTCATGATGCTCTACATTTTGTTCAATTGCACCATGTTCATTAGAGGTCATCTTGATGCCCAAATCTCTGTTGGAAGAGGGCTAGTTGCTGTTATTCTCTGGTTCTTATCAGAACTTGGAGATTTGTCATTTTTGTATCATTTATTCTGTGCATCTTATGAGCATGAGCTCTACATGTGTTTTGAAGTATGCCATGCCATATTTCCAAGGGTGTATGCCATGTATTTTTGTGATCTCTGTGGTGACTAGCAGCAAAGTAGGCCCCGTAATATTTCTGATTTCAGGGACTTAGTGATTTCTCTAAGTCTTTGTCTGCTGTTATTTTGTTGCCATGTAAACTTGATGCTACAGAGAGATCCATGCATATTTTGGAGATGTTCAGTACAGATGTTTTGTAGATATTGTTGTAATTGATCCATTACTGCAATTGTTTGCAATTATGGAGTGCCATAGAATGACTCAATCTTGCTCTACTTTTGCTATAAAATATTTCTGTCAGATTCTTAACATGATATGCAATTTTGCCAAGCTTATTGTAGTTGATCCACACATGCTATGCAATTGTTCTTGCCATGGATAGCTCCATAAACATGCCATCTTGCTGTAGGTGTGCTTGGTTTGTAGTGCATTGCTCTGTAGTGAGTGCATCAAGCTCACAAAGAGGCCTACATATTATTATTTCTGCCATGCTCTGTTTTCTGCTAAGTCTGAACCCTGATAACGAAACTTGCTATGTTTACATGCTTGCCATCATTTCTTCTGGTCCTTTTTGGCTTATGGTCAGTAAGGGACTTTTGTCATGTGCATTTAGTAGAACACTGCCATGCCTTGTTTTTCTATGTTAAGTTCCTGTAGCATGTTGATTTCGTGCTCTGAACATTGCTACCTGATGCTGTTTTCTGCCATGTCCAGTTTTTCACCAAGTCTGTGATCCTGTTATCTTTTGCACTTTTGCCATGTTTGTTTGAGCTTGATATGTTGTGAACTAGCCGTAGCTCAGTGTTCATCTTTTGTCAAGCATCGCCTGTAGATTACTGCCATATGCTTTGTTACTATGTTGGGGTGCTGTAGCATTGTTGTTTATTGCATTTTAAGTGCTATCTTGCTGTTTATCGCAGATTAGTGTCATTCTTGTTTTGCTTGCCATTTGCAAACCGTGCATCCGATTCCGGTGATCTTTATATCGATTTCGACCGAAATCATCTCATCTTTCCAGTGGCATGCTTGGTTTGCTAAGTTACTGCCATGTTCATCATTTTCCTTCCGGAGCACGCATATGCATCGCATATCATATCTTGCATATCATACATGTTTTGCATCATGTTGCTTGTGCATTTCTCGTGGTTGATTGTGGTTCCGTTTGTTTGTGTTCTTGTCTTGGGTAGAGCCGGGAGACGAGTTCATGAACGAGGAACCTGTTGAGTACGCTTACGAGGATCAAGCTTTCGACAACTCTGAGAACCTTGCACGCAAGATGACCACCCCTCGAAATCACTTCTATCTTTGCTATGCTAGTTGTTCGCTCTATTGCCATGCTCGTTACCTATCACTGGCTATATCATGTCACCCATTTTGCCATGTCAGCCCCTAACCATCCTCTCCTAGCAAACCGTTGTTTGGCTAAGTTACCGCTTTTGCTCAGCCCCTCTTATAGCGTTGCTAGTTGCAGGTGAAGTTGAAGTTTGTTCCATGTCGGAACATGGATATGTTGGGATATCACAATATCTCTTATTTAATTAATGCATCTATATATATTTGGTAAAGGGTGGAAGGCTCGGCCTTATGCCTGGTGTTTTGTTCCACTCTTGCCGCCCTAGTTACTGATATACCGGGATTATGTTCCTTGAGCTTGCTTTCCTTACACGGTCGGGTGATTTATGGGACCCCCTTGACAGTTCGCCTTGAATAAAACTCCTCCAGCAAGGCCCAACCTTGGTTTTACCATTTGCGACCTATGCCTTTTTCCCCCGGGTTTTCTAGAGCCCGAGGGTCATCTTTATTTTAAACCCCCGGGCCAGTGCTCCTCTGAGTATTGGTCCAAACTGTCAGTCGCCGGTGGCCACCAGGGGCAACTCTGGTCTGGCCTATCGGAAGCTTGGACAATCCGGTGTGCCCTGAGAACGAGATATGTGCAGCTCCTATCGGGATTTGTCGGCACATTCGGGCGGCTTTGCTGGTCGTGTTTTACCATTGTCGAGATGTCTTGTAAACCGGGATTCCGAGACTGATCGGGTCTTTCCGGGAGAAGGTTTATCCTTCGTTGACCGTGAGAGCTTATGATGGGCTAAGTTGGGACACCCCTGCAGGGTATTATCTTTCGAAAGCCGTGCCCGCGGTTATGAGGCAGATGGGAATTTGTTAATGTCCGGTTGTAGATAACTTGACACTTGACCCAGTTAAAATACATCAACTGCGTGAGTAGCCGTGATGGTCTCTTCTCGGCGGAGTCCGGGAAGTGAACACGGTCTGAGTTATGTATGACGTAAGTAGGAGTTCAGGATCACTTCTTGGTCATTGCTAGATGACGTCCGTTCCGTTGCTTCTCTTCTCGCTCTCTTTTGCGCAAGTTAGCCACCATATATGCTTTTGCCGCTACAGCTCCACCTCATTGCACCCTCCTTTCCTATAAGCTTAAATAGTCTTGATCTCGCGGGTGTGAGATTGCTAAGTCCTCGTGACTCACAGATTCTACCAAAACAGTTGCAGGTGCCGACGATGCCAGTGCCGATGATGGGGTCGATCTCAAGTGGGAGTTCGACGAGGAACGTGGTCGTTACTATGTGTCTTTTCCCGATGATCAGTAGTGGAGCCCAGTTGGGACGATCGGGGATCTAGCATTTGGGGTTGTCTTATTTTCTTCTGGATTTTGACCGTAGTCGGTCTATATGATTGTATTTTGGATGATGTATGAGATATATTTATGTATTGTGTGAAGTGGCGATTGTAAGCCAACTCTTTATCCCATTCTTGTTCATTACATGGGATTGTGTGAAGATGACCCTTCTTGCGACAAAACCACTATGCGGTTATGCCTCTAAGTCGTGCCTCGACACGTGGGAGATATAGCCGCATCGTGGGCGTTACAACCTTCTATCACAGATCCGAAGGCAAGATATTCGTTGCTAAGAATGGATCCTTTCTAGAGAAGGAGTTTCTCTCGAAAGAAGTGATTGGGAGGAAAGTAGAACTTGATGAGGTAATTGTACCTTCTCCCGAATTGGAAAGTAGTTCATCACGGAAATCAGTTCTAGTGATGCCTACACCAATTAGTGAGGAAGTTAATGATGATGATCATGAAACTTCAGATCAAGTTACTACCGAACCTCGTAGGTCAACCAGAGTACGTTCCGCACCAGAGTGGTAAGGTAATCATTTTCTGGAAGTCATGTTACTAGACCATGACAAACTTACGAACTATGAGGAAGCGATGATGAGCCCAGATTCCTCGAAATGGCTTGAGGCCATGAAATCTGAGATGGGATCCATGTATGAGAACAAAGTGTGGACTTTGGTTGACTTGCCCGATGCTCGGCAAGCATAGAGAATAAATGGATCTTCAAGAAGAAGACTAACGCTGACGGTAATGTTACTGTCTACAAAGCTCGACTTGTTGCGAAAGGTTTTCGACAAGTTCAAGGAGTTGACTACGATGAGACCTTCTCACCCGTAGCGATGCTTAAGTCTGTCCGAATCATGTTAGCAATTGCCACATTTTATGATTATGAAATTTGGCAAATGGATGTCAAAACTGCATTCCTTAATGGATTTCTTAAAGAAGAGTTGTATATGATGCAACCAGAAGGTTTTGTCGATCCTAAAGGTGCTAATAAAGTGTGCAAGCTCCAGCGATCCATTGATGGACTGGTGCAAGCATCTCGGAGTTGGAATATACGTATTGATAGTGTGATCAAAGCATATCGTTTTATACAGACTTTTGGAGAAGCCTGTATTTACAAGAAAGTGAGTGGGAGCTCTGTAGCATTTCTAATATTATATGTGGATGACATATTGTTGATTGGAAATTATACAAAATTTCTGGATAGCATAAAAGGATACTTGAATAAGAATTTTTCAATGAAAGACCTCAGTGAAGCTGCTTATATATTGGGCATCAAGATCTATAGAGATAGATCAAGACGCTTAATTGGACTATCACAAAGCACATACCTTGATAAGATTTTGAAAGAGTTCAAAATTGGATCAGTCAAAGAAGGAGTTCTTGCCTGAGTTGTAAGGTATGAAGTTGAGTAAGACTCAAAACCCGACCATGGCAGAAGATAGAGAGAGAATGAAAGTCATTCCCTATGCCTCAGCCATAGGTTGTATAAAGTATGCCATGCTGTGTTGTGTACCTTGCCATGAGTTTTGAAAGGGGGTACGATAGTGATCCAGGAGTGGATCACTGGACAGCGGTCAAAGTTATCCTTAGTTACCTAAGAGGACTAAGGAAATATTTCTCGGTTATGGAGGTGATAAAGAGTTCATCGTAAAGAGTTACGTCGATGCAAGCTTTTACACCGATACAGATGACTCTAAGTCTCAATCTAGATACATATTGAAAGTGGGAGCAATTAGCTAGAGTAGCTCCATGCAGAGCATTGTAGACATAGAATATTTGCAAAATACATACGACTCTGATTGTGACAGAACCGTTGACTAAATTTCTCTCACAAGCAAAACATGATCACACCTTAGTACTCTTTGTGTGTTAATCACATAGCGATGTGAACTAGATTATTGACTCTAGTAAACCCTTTGGGTGTTGGTCACATGACGATGTGAACTATTGTTGTTAAATCACATGATGATGTGAACTAGATTATTGACTCTAGTGCAAGTGGGAGACTGAAGGAAATACGCCCTAGAGGCAATAATAAAGTTGTTATTCAAATTTCCTTATATCATGACAAATGTTTATTATTAATGCTAGAATTGTATTAACCGGAAACTTAGTACATGTGTGAATACATAGACAAAACAGAGTGTCCCTAGTATGCCTCTACTTGACTAGCTCGTTGATCAAAGATGGTTATGTTTCCTGACCATAGACATGTGTTGTCATTTGATGAATGGGATCACATCATTAGAGAATGATGTGATGGACAAGACCCATCCGTTAGCTTAGCATTATGATAATTTAGTTTTATTGCTATTGCTTTCTACATGACTTATACATATTCCTCTGACTATGAGATTATGCAACTCCCGAATACCGGAGGAATACCTTGTGTGCTATCAAACGTCACAACATAACTGGGTGACTATAAAGATGCTCTACAAGTGTCTCCGAAGGTGTTTGTTGGGTTGGCATAGATCAAGATTAGGATTTGTCACTCCATGTATCGGAGAGGTATCTCTGGGCCCTATCGGTAATGCACATCACTATAAGCCTTGCAAACAATGTGACTAATCAGTTAGTTGCGGGATGATGCATTACGGAATGAGTAAAGAGACTTGCCGGTAACGAGCTTGAACTAGGTATGATGATACCGACGATCGAATCTCGGGCAAGTAACATACCGATGACAAAGGGAATGACGTATGTTGTTATGCGGTTTGACCGATAAAGATCTTCGTAGAATATGTAGGAACCAATATGAGCATCCAGGTTCCGCTATTGGTTATTGAACAGAGATGTGTCTCGGTCATGTCTACATAGTTCTCGAACCCGTAGGGTCCGCACGCTTAACGTTCAATGACGATTTGTATTATGAGTTGTGTGTTTTGGTGACCGAAGTTTGTTCGAAGTCCCGGATGAGATTGCGGACATGACGAGGAGTCTCGAAATGGTCGAGAGGGAAAGATTGATATATTGGAAGGTAGTATTCGGACACCGGAAGGGTTCCGGAGTGTATCGGGTACATACCGGAGTACCGGAGGGGACCGGAACCCCCCGGGGAAAGATATGTTCCATATGGGCCATAGGAGGGAGGCTAACCAGCCCACAAGGAGCTGGCACGCCCCCCACAAAGGAGGAGGCCGAATTGGATTAGGGAAGGGGGCGGCGTCCCCCTTTCCTTCTCCTACTCCTTCTCCTTTCCCCCTTTCCCCCTCCGGAAGAAGGAAAAAAGGGGGGCCGAATCCTACTAGGACTGGAGTCCTAGTAGGACTCCCCTATCCCTGGTGCGCCCCTTGTGGCCGGCCTCCTCCTCCCCTCCTTTATATACGGGGGCAGGGGCACCCCATAGCACATCAATTGTTCTCTTAGCGGTGTGCGGTGCCCCCTCCACAGTTTACTCCTTCGGTCATAGCGTCGTAGTGCTTAGGCGAAGCCCTGCGCAGATCACATCACCAACACCGTCACCACGCCGTCGTGCTGATGAAACTCTCCCTCGTCCTCAACTGGATCAAGAGCTCGAGGGACGTCATCGTGTTGAACGTGTGCTGAACACGGAGGTGTCGTACGTTCGGTACTTGGATCGGTTGGATCGTGAAGACGTTCGACTACATCCACTGCGATACTAAACGCTTTCGCTTTCGGTCTATGAGGGTACGTGGACACACTCTCCCCACTCATTGCTATGCTTCTCTTAGATAGATCTTGCATGATCGTAAGATTTTTTTTTTTGAATTACTACGTTCCCCAATAATGCTCTTATGAAATACTTACCCTTTCATGTGCCCCGAATTTTGTAGAGAGCGAGGAGGAGGCTCGATGAACCGCATGGGACATGTGGTTAGCAAACTCTAAATTCATATAGGAGGATTGAAAGGACATGCGGTGCCCCCATGTGTGGTTTTGGTAATTGATGACATTCTCTATGGACTAATGGTTGCATTGAGTTATATTTGAAGGATTTGTCCATAGGCTTTTCTTGAAGTCCATATGTTCGTTTCAAGGAGTTTATGAGTTGACCAAGGTGTTATTAAGGAATTATCCAAATATTAGTCATGTGAGTGTTGAGCTTATTGTAAGCATGTCTTGAAGAAGAAGAGTGTGTGATCATTCATGTCTACCTTCAAGACATCATCCAAATGAAGAGAGTTGGAAAGATTCAAGGTTGACCAAGACTAAGTCAAGAGTGAATCAAGTTGATCAACACACAAAGCGTACAAGATGTACCTAGGGATCAAGTGATCCCATGGTGTGGTTGCAGTGTGCAAGTTCAAGTGGAGCATCATGAAGAGATCATCCTTGAAGCTTGCCGTTCATTGTGATGTCAATGGACTTGAGAAGATGTGCCAAAGAGCGGCTCACCCATAGTAGAGTATGGGGGAGCAAACATCTAGTCTTCATCGAGCCAACGCAATCAAGAAAGGTGGTCCAACCTAAGGGAGTCAAGATTGCCATCATCTAGCCCAAGTGGACTATGTGCTAGGCAAAGGTTTGGCCTTGATAGGTTCTCTATTTTACCGGTCTCATGGTGGTAGTTTGGAGACCGGGTTATAGGATCGATTGTCGTACTATCAAGGAGGGCTCTCAAGTGAGTAGCTTGATCGTATCGTTCGTAGAGAGCTCAAACCATTGCGTGCTTGCATCATCTTTCTTGGTTCTTGTTTGGTTTTCTCCTAGTGAGATTTGGAGCTTATGGTCATCTTCTTGACAAGCTCGAGTTCATCGAAAACGGAGTTCACATGCTTCTTCTATTCCGTTTTCGGTGTTGGAGGTTTAACCGGTCTTATTCGAGGAAGGGTTCTCACCATTTTCTCTTGGGACTTTTCTAATGGCTTCTTATTGTTATTTATATCAAGATTGTGTTATCCCATTGTTGCTAGCTTTCCAACAAACTTGGTTTCGTTGAATTCGGAGTCCGTCTGCAGAAGTTGTGTCAGTTTTGGTGTCCTTAAAAAAGCTGCAGCGGTACTACCGCTTGGAGGGGATGTAACTTTTTACTACCACTCTTGGGAGCGGTACTACCGCGGCTACTTCCGTTCCGGACCAAAAACTCATCTCAAGTCCAGCGGTGGTAGGCACGGATGTATTTTGTTGTACCGCTCGCAAGCAGTAGTACCGCTACCCTTTGAGGTAGTACCACTACCCCTAGCGGTAGTACCGTGAGGACGAGCGGTAGTACCGCTCTGTGCGGCCTCTGAGCATAACGGTTGGATTTTTCCCCACCTATAAAAGGGGGTCTCCTTCCCCAATGAACCTGATCCTTTGAGCTCGTGTTCCCCATTGTTGACCTTCTTTGAGCTTGCTATCTCTCAATCCCTCCATGGATTCCTGCTAGTTTTTGAGGGAAAAGAGAGAGGAGATCTAGATCCACATTTCCACCAATCACTTTCTCCTCTATGTGAGGGGAACCCCTTGGATCTAGACCTTGGAGTTCTTGGACTTCTCCTTCTTGTTCTTCCTCTCATTTCCCTCCCTAGCATTAGTTGTTTGGTGGGATTTGGGAGAGAAGGACTTGGGCACTCCGTGTGCCCTTGCCATTGCATTTGGTGCATAGGTTTGAGTTCTCCACGGTGATACGTGGAAGTTACAAGTTGAGAAGCTTATTACTCTTGGGTGCTTGGTACCCTTGAGCTTGTTCCTCTTGGGTGCTTGGGCGCCCTAGACGATTGGTGGTGTTCAGAGCTCAATCAATGTGGTGTAAAGCTCCGGGCAAGCGTCGGGGTCTCCAATTAGGTTGTGGAGATCGCCTCGAGCAATTTGACGCGTTTCGGTGACCGCCCCCAAGGGTTGCCAAAGTGTACGGGTTCGGTGACCGCCACCAAGGGTTGCCATTTGTACGGGTTCGGTGACCGCCCTCAAGGGTCCCTTAGTGGAATCACGGCATCTTGCATTGTGCGAGGGCATGAGGAGATTACGGTGGCCCTAGTGGCTTCTTGGGGAGCACTGTGCCTCCACACCGCTCCAAATGGAGATTAGCATCCGCAAGGGTGTGAACTTCGGGATACATCGTCATCTCCGTGTGCCTCGGTTATCTCTTACCCGAGCCCTTTACTTATGCACTTTACTTTGTGATAGCCATATTGTTTCTTGTCATACATCTTGCTATCACTTAGTTGTTTATCTTGCTTAGCATAAGTTGTTGGTGCACATAGGTGAGCCTAGTTGTTGTAGGTTTTGTGCTTGACAAATTAACCGCTAGGTTTATTCCGCATTTGTTCAAGCCTAAACCGTAATTATTTTAAAGCGCCTATTCACCCCCCCTCTAGGCGACATCCTCGATCTTTCAAGGAGGGGTGATGATCTAATGGTGGCGGATCTAAGTATCAAGGTGCCAAACATAAGAAATAGGTAGACGTTTTAGAGAAATTACACAAAACAATATAATTTGGTCTAAACGTCATAGTAACCCAACAAATAGTCCAGAATTAAGGTTGAATACACTATATAAACTTTTTTTCTTTTGGTTTTCCTTTTGTTTTTGTAGGGTGTGGCACCCCCTAGACCTGCCCCTGGTGAAGTGATGTATTTGAAGTGTCAACTTGGAGTCCCATATATCCGAGAATCGGGTTCAAAGTGCATCTAATCCCCTTGATGGATTTTGGTAACTAATGTCAACATATATCAAGGAAAATAATGCTTTTGTAAGATTACCTCATGAAAGTTCCTTAAGTGGCAACAAAATGAATAGAAGGTGGCCCCCCACAAATTTACATGAAGACAAGTGTTGGTCAAGCCAATGGTTCTTCATTTTCATTCCAGTGATGAAGACCACACCGAGTCCATAGGCATGCCGATACTATCAAAAGGGGATGAGGATGTTGTGATGAGTTTTTCTCTCTAATTTCTTAAATATCAAACTCCAAATGCCATCAAATGCCCTCAAGATTCCTCCATTATACCTACCTAACTTCCATAGTTCAGAGCTGTCGAGCTCTTCTAGTTTGAACTGCCCATCAATTCACTAGATATAGCCATTGCAAATCCTAGAAGGCTGATCACACATGGGAGCTCACTAGGCCGGAGATCTAGGTTGATGTTGTAATAAGGGGCCATCCTGGGTGATGAACTCCGCTGGTGGAGGCATCGCTGATGGTCAGCGGCAGTGACAACACTATCTTATCGTACTTCACCACCTTGGTCACCCCCTCGAGCTGCCTCGTTTGATGGCTTGGCCAGGCAGATCTGCCACAACATTGCCGTAGTTGAGAGGAGGCTTGTGTCGATGGTGTGGTTGAGCGGATCTACCATGACAAAGGCCTGGATCAATGGCGTGGTCGCGCAGATTTTCCACGATAGAGGCCTGGGTTGATGGTGTGGCAAGGTGAATCTGACGTGGTACTTCCTCTAATCTAGGAAGGTGTTGGCCTCCTAAGTGCAGAGGCTTGTAGGAAAGCTGTAATTTCCCTCAAGTGGATGACGTTAAGGTTTATCGAACCAATAAGAGCTTTTAATGGCCACCAATGGTTGGTACCTACACACTCAAATATTGAACTTTCCTCGGCCCCCAACGATACTGGTAAGCTTGTTAGTCTTACTAGTCCTGCTAGTTATAAAGATTAAAGCAACTTGTGTTTGGAATTAGTGGCTGCAGCAACAGAAATAAAAGTAAAGAGATTGTAAAGAGTGTTTGATCGAGGTTGAAAATAATAGAGACGAATGGACCGGGATCCATAGTTTCACTACCGGCATCTCCGCAATAAAAGATAACATGGTGTGGAGAACAATTTACAGTTGCGTATGAATTAAATTGCAGTTTTATTAGTATAACTATACATAGCAAAAATGCATATATGCATCATGTCTATAACGAATACTCCACCCAAGATCGCTATTCAACATGCATCTCAAAGTATCAAGTAAAATAGAGTATTGCAATAAGTATGGAGATATGATGTAGATAGTATATTCACCCTGCATTCAAAGGAAAAATACAAAACTATCTTTTTATCCTTAATGAAACAACACAATACAAGCCTTTTTCACTTTCTGTCACCAAAAGTAGATTACTTGCAAGATTGGACCCAACTAACATACACAACTCCCTCTTGGAGATCATAATTTCAACATGGCCAGTGCAAGACTAATAGATCAGAGAGCATATATCTCTATAAATTATGCAACAAAGAACTCGGAAGAATCCAAAAAAACATATTAGATCTGATCATAAAGTGACAATTCATCATACCGCAAAAAACACACCAATAAAGATTACATCATATGGATTACAATCATGTAGGACAGCGAATGTGATCATTGTATTGAAGAACAAGGGAGAAATTGCCATCTACCTATTGCTATGTATCCATAGTACAGAGAAAACTACTCACAGGTGATCATAGTGAAGGTTGATGTAGATGGCCACTGTGACGAATTCTCCCTCTGACAGAACACTAGAAATGATCTCCAGATTGGATTGGTGAAACAGAGGTGTGCAGCGATAGAAAAATTCCCCTATAATTATTTTTAGGGATTTCAGGAGTACATAAAGGCGACGAAAGAAAGATGCGATGGAGAGGCCTCCCGTGGGGCCCACACGGTCACCTGCTACCACATGAGGCCCATAGGAGTCCCTCGCGGCTAGCTCCAGTGCTCCCTGGAAGCTTCTTGATGCGAAAAAAATCTATAATTTTCCATTTTTTCGTCATGTAAAATTGATGTTCCTGAAAATCCAAAAAAGCAAAAAAAATACAGGAATTTACACTAGGCACTGGATTAATAGGTTAGTTCAGAGAAATAATAAAAATTGGCGCAAAAACTATACAAAAGTGATATACAATAGCATGAAGCAATAAAAAATATACATTTGGGACCTATCACGCGGCACCGGCTGATGGTGTGTTCATCGGAGGACTCAATCGATGGCAATCCCCGATGAAGACGCATTGCAGATCCCACGTGCTTGGGGGAGGAAGGAATGGAAAATGAAGAGCGGTGAAGGAGAAATCGAGGACAAAGAGAAGGGAAATATCTACACCTCGAGGTACTATCTCACCATAAGTGGTTTATGGTTTATACAGGGGCTTGCACTCTTGAGAAACTAGAGGCAGTTACATAGTAACAACTGCCTTAACATTATACTAGATGAAATTGTAGAATACTAACCGCCTCCATTATTTTCTTCCACAGTCATAATCGCTTCCGGTTGGTTATTACAGGTGGTTCCGTATTTTGGGGACACAACTGCTTCCATGGGTTCTATGGCCGTTTTGTACTAGTGGTATATGATATCCCACAAGTGCAGGGATAAATTGTAGATATTTCTGATAAGTAAGAGTATTGAACCCAATGAAAAACAGACAGAATTGTCGTGTGGAAATCGGCTATAGATAACTGCAAATGTTGAAAATTGTGGTGGTTGTGTTGTTTGATGGTTGAACAGTTGCAAGTATGTAAAAGAACAATATAAGTAAATGTTTGCAATAAGTGGCGTAATTCTCAAGTGTTCGAATGACAAGCCGGTGGTGTTTCTTATATGGACTAAATCGTTCTCAATGACGACATGAATATCACCTAGTTGTTAATTTCATAATCACTTGGTAGTTGTTTTGTGGATAGTTCATAGAACCTAAGCCTATATGTTGCAAAGCTATTGACTCACACATACTTATGATTATATACCTTTAGCAAGCATCCACAACTATTAAGAATAGTTAAGACAAAGTCTAACTATAGCTTTAAGATCCGGAGTCCCTATTCAACCCTCATGTTATAGCTTATAAATTCAATGACCAATATTTTGTCACTTTGGCCTGCCCTCCTAGACATATTATAACACAATGGTCTCCTGTAGATACATAAAGGTGAAGTGACATATAGTCAACACTCTCACATCACCACTAAAGAATTACACCAAAATATATAATCAAACATCAATCTTTATTGCAAATTTGTATGCCCATTAACAATGGGCTTTCTGCCATGTCCTCAAGAACATGGTGCAACTACTGACAATCATCATAATGGACATGACCGGTGTGGTATGAATATGTATGAAAAGTTGAAGCATAAATATTTCACCAACAAAACACAAGGCATCAACTACTAAAGAACAATTAACACCGGGAAGTGATTCCGGTAACAGACCTACACCAATTGTTCATAGACGACAATAGAGGTGGATATGGGGGCTAGTGTTTTAGATGGAGATGGTGGTGATGGGATCAATGAAGATGTTGTCCACAACACCTTGGTTTTGATGACAACGATTGCTTTCATTTTCCCCCGGTCGGAGGGGGCCGGTGGGGTCAACACTTCGAGAAGAGTAAGTAGGGTTTTCTATTCCGCCCCTATGATGAAAAATTATGACAAAAATATGTTTGTGTTTCTTGGGAAGATGGCGGAGATATATCACCGAGAGGGCACCTAGGGCTGCTCGTGGGCCGCCCACACCCAAGCCAGGCGCTTAGATCTGGGCTGCCTGTGTGGGCCTCATAGACACCTCTGAGGCCTTCTTGGCCTTGGTGCTCTTTTGGCCCAAAAACTCCATCATAGTTTTGCTTTATTTTCTCCTGTTCCCGGAAAGTCTTTTTTGCACATATCCCAGGTGTAGTTTGTTTCCATATGTAGAAAATGTGTTTCCAGTAGTACTTCTTCAATATGACAAAAACTCGCGTCCAACGGAAATACGAAATGCTTTATTTGTTTCTGGTAGTACTAAACTTTGCTTCGGCTAGCTAGAGAATTAGCTTCCATTGCAACTGAATTTTGTTCTGATCTAATAGAAATTTATGAATGGTGTTACGACGCAAATTTCCCAATGCCACTACTACTTGCCAACATTACCGTGCTTGTCTGTTCATACAAAATGTTTCCGACAATCAACATATTTGCTTCTTTCAAATCACCAACATTACAATGCTTGATATATGCATGCTGCAAACTTGCTTCCATCCACTAGTAAATACATTGAACATAATTGCAACAACATTGTAGCATCCTTGGCAACACGACTCTGCAAGCTCCCGGCCACAACACACTCTGCAGCATTGTAGCATCCTTGGCAACACGACTGTAATCTGGTGCAACAAAATAATGTCTTTCTAATAGAACTGTCAATGAAACAAAAAAAAATCACCCCAAGAAGCAGCAAGCATCGACCGAAGCACATAGGCGTAGTGGTTGAAACACAACGTTTGTACAATAAGAGAAGCACATGATGACAATGATTGAAGCAAAATAATCACTGCATACAGACATGTGCCACTAATAAAATCAGAAAACACGGCCAACACAAAGAAATATATTGATGCTGTCACAACATATATGACATGCACAAGAAGTATAGAAATTTTGATTTTGCAAATTGGTATGCTCGTTCGTTAAACATTGTTGTTTTACCGCAAAAACCATCTCTATGTTAGAAGGACACAGCAGAAATCAAGGAACCATGATTCAAGAAGTGAAAGCATATGTATTTAAATTCGCAAATTTACATGTTCGCGGCAGAGCATTCTTACATTAGAAGCACATCCGAGGAACCACAAAGTCATTGACTTGTGGGTTTTTTAAATTTTCCATGCACCCATACCCTTTGCATGTTCTTGCCATTCTTTCGATTCACTGATCTGACACAGCAGTATTCCAGCTCCAACTGCACACAGATAAGCAAATACATGTGAGCTTCATATAAGCTGTAGACACGTAATGAAAAATGAGACTGAAGCAAACCACCTAAGAAAATGAAGGAAATGAAAAGATAAGTAGTATTAATTAGATAAAAGCAGGACAATTTTAGAAGCTTGTTGATGAAATTTGGGATTGGAACCATATTTTGTTTAGTAGTACAAGTCTAACTCCAAACTGCAATTAAAATTAAGGCGTAAAGAATAAATTTGACATAGAATTATGTTGCATTAACTATGATCCACACAAAAGATAATGTCAGCGGACATACAGAACAATCAACAAATCATGCCTATATGGTTCGCTGACAGTTGCATACTGTATTAAGGAAAACAGAGGGTGTAAAGGGATAGCTCAGATGCTAAAAGCCTGATCAGGGTGACCCTGGACCTACTGTGGTGGTATATAGGGACAGATAGGAACTTGGTATATTCCTTGTGATAATGGTTTATTTCAATAGCCAGTCCCTAACAACAGATATCTAGAAGACAACTGAATACAACGACTCTACAAGATAAAATGAATAGATGAAATGAAATTGGCAACTAGATAAAACTGTCCTGTGCATGGACATCTTGAGGTGCCTGATGCAGGTGCTACTGACTCATGGTGCAGTACTGTTCAAAGTAACCTTCCATATTAAATCATTGAGATTTTAGAGTTACCTCTAGTAGTCCAGCAGCATGAAAGAGTTCTCTTACAGTGTCCAACGAGAAGAAATAAGAATAGGTGCCATCAGCACGCATATATTCCCGAAATCCCACTCTTTGGTGAGGCAAGAATCGAAGCATTGTCATGTCATAAACGCCTAACATGGAAACAAGAAGAGTTGTCAAGAAGTGATTGCTTATAAGTAAATTATACAAGTTAACACCATGCCTGAGATGTTACCATAATCCCTGAACAAAACAAGGCCGCCTGGTTTTAGAACAGACATACAACGCTCTAGAGTAGCTGAAATTGTGTTGAAGGGTATGGCTGACAACATAAATATCTGTCAACAAAAAGACAGTATTTATTAACCAGGTATAGATGTGGGCACCAATGGTGAAGGTTTGGGTTTCCCATTTAATACATCCAGAATTAGAATATTTATTATAACTTCTCCGAATAGAAATCCGACCACACCATGATGTCAAATCTAAAAGTATAACTGAGCTGAATCTAATGCTGACGCAGATGCTCTGGCTGAAGGGAGGGAGAATGATAGATGGTAGAACAAAACACCAACCATGGTAATAAAATCTATGCCGCCAACACAACACTGATCTTCTTTCAGCGAGATTGAGTTTTTTCCCCTTACATAAAGATGACTTGAATCTGGAAGGAGCGACATAGATGAGTTCAATATTATGCGATTCTTTTGCTTTGAAACAGACAATATATAAACAAAGTACCTGGTGAGAGATCAACAACTTTTCCATCTGAACTTTGACAGCATTTGCAGAACAACCAACCTGGAAAATTTTCTTTAGAAACATCCAGCAAAAAAGGGTGGAACCTATCCTTGGCATCAACCCCCTGTGTATTACACACAATCTCATTTGCTTTCTCTAGAGTGTCTTCACTACAATCACAAGCATAGACACTGATGCTTGGACTACATCTGCACGAATCGTTCATTATGACTGTCATCATCATTAGCAATAGTCCTTGTGTGTTCACTATAAATGTTCATCGACTACGAAACAATGACTATTCGCAACTTTATTCTATCTGTGTGTTTTGCTCTAAATGCCTTAAAGAGATACAATCAGTGCCGTAGGCGTGCAAAAAGAAAAGGAGAGGTCCGCATTGCATGCAATAAACTTAAAGGGAAGGGAATTGCCAGGGTTGGCACACCGAATTAAATAAATAAGAGTTCAAGCACCATGGGTCGCGGGCAAACAAAGAATGCGCAAAAATCTTATGCTTCAGGTTCATATATGCACAGGCATCTTGCAGCCTTTGCTGGTTTCATCCGAACCTTAGACAGTAGTAACTATTTAGTTCATCGAAAGGCCTCTCTTGCCTAACAAACATCCTGTGATTTTGGTGGTCATTTATTAATAACTGCTCACCTTAAGCATACCCTTTGACAGTTCTGCATGATTTTCTGAGCATTCCTCAAAATGCGTAAAAGGTTCATGGTACGCCACAACCCACAAGTCTCAATATCAGATAGCCAAACAGAGTAGCTGCTCAATTGCAGTTCTGTTCACCACCTCAATTTGATTGCCAAACAGAGCAGCTCGACCAATGTCTAGAAGGATATAGTCATTGTTCAGTGCACTCAGGTCCAAAGAATTTGGACCAAGTACTAAACATGAGCTGATTAAGTGGGCGGATGTGCTAGCATCTATCCATGGCAATTTGGAAGGATGGCTCGAGCTCCATAGGCAGCGACTACCAGTATAAGCCAAGGCCGGTGTATTGTATTTTTGTTTTGAGCTATACAGTAGGACAAAGCCCCACTGCAACTTTTCTTTGTTTTTATATGGTGTGTTGTATTGGACTGAACCACTAATATTGCAATTGCATCCCCAATCCCCTTCGTTCCTCTTGAATCTACTATGTTTTTCCTGAATTTTCACTTTGATCTCCCTCTTCCTCAAAGTCGTCCCTCACGATCTTTGCATGTACCTTGATAAATGCTCATATTCAAAGCTAGCTGCGGGCTCGCGGCTATAAGACTACTGCAATATAATACAATAAACATTCTGCATTGAGAGAACCTATTAGCAATGGATTGATTTTACTGAAATGAAATTACAGATCTGAGAACATTACCGTAGAATGGGGACAACAGTGCTTCCATTCCCACACCCCACCTCTAAAACCTTTGCACATCCTTTGCTGTTAAGCAGTTCAGGAAATTCCTTCAGCAAATACCTTCTTTCCTAACAAAGTGAGATGGGATCTTAAATTGATTTGCGGGAACTAATGATACGAACTCGTCAGTTCTTCCTACTCAAAGTCCTACTATATTAGTTGACATACATATTTGCCTAGCAATCAATAAGGTAATGTATAACACTTTAATTTGATTTTTCCAAAGCATATGGGTAAACAAAAAGCAGAAAATGAAGAAAAAATAAATGCACGAGAGCAAAATTGATCATCTAACACACAGGGTGCGACATGAGAGCCATGGTTAAAAACCTACTATGTTATTTTTTTCAAAGCTAAACGAAGATGTGCCATTTTGTCAATCCCCCCAAGTTCAGTCTGCTGTAGATAGCAACACTGTATCTCTATAAATATCGCTAGTCTTAATCCATACTAACAAGATGCTGCTGACACGAGAGTCCTTGGTGTACATATTGGTATACCCACATGGGCACATCATACCTTAACACCTAGTAAAAGTTCCCATTCTATAAGAATGAACAAACGGACAATCTTCTGGTATTTGCGAATTTGGTGATGATGGTACAGAGTGTCGAACACTGTTACTCAGGAAATAATTTCATTCCAATTGCTCATTTGACGCTTTAGAGCATCTCCAGCCGCGCCCCCAACAGGCCCCCCAGGGCGACTTTTTTCGCGCCGGCGCCGAAAAAAGCCCCCAGTCGCGCCCCCAAGACGCCGAAATCCGCGGGCTCTGCCCGTTTTTGGGCCCGGCGATCGCAGGCCGTACCCAGCGCACTGAGGCGCGCTCGGGGGCTCCGGTGGAAGGGGAAAACACGCCTGGGCCACACTGTCAGGCGAAAAGTCAAGTCATTCGTCCAGATTCGCCCCCCACCTCCCGCGCGCTCGGCCACCACCCTGTCGATCCCGGCGCCCCCCACCGCCCAGCACCGCTAGAAAGGCCATTCCCCGCTGGAAAAGGGAGAAGGTTTCGCCGCGGCAGCCTCTCCACCACCGCCCGGGCGAGTTTTCCGGCACTCCGGCCGTGCAGGGCGGTATACCGGCGGGTGTGCGCCCACCACACCCGCCAGGTGTTCGGCGATTTGTCTACTCGGCGATGGACTCGGACGACGAGGAGGCGCTCGCGGCGCTGCCGGAGGAGGAAGCTGATGCCGATGTCCAGGACGAGGAGCATCTCATGGTCCTCGCCGCCCTCGCCGGCCTGCTCGCGAGCAATGAAAAGCCGCGGCGAGGTGGCTCGGCGCCGGGGCGGCTGAAAGCAAAGAACCGGCATCGTCTGGAAGGCTATTGCATGCTCTACTCCGACTACTTCGCCGACACTCCACTGCACGGCGACAAAGTGTTTCAGCGCCGTTATCGGATGAGCCAAAAGCTTTTCCTCAGGATTGTGAATTCCATCCGGGAGTTCGACAGCTACTTCAAGTGCAAGAAGGATTGCACCGGCAAACTTGGATTCACCTCAATCCAGAAGTGCACGACAGCTATGAGGATGCTTGCATACGGAGCTCCCGGTGATTCACTCGACGACTATGGGCGCATGGCCGAGTCCACGATCATTGAGTGTTTCTACAAGTTCTGCAGGGCAGTGGTGGCAGTGTTTGGACTGCAATACTTGCGATCACCCAATGCTGAAGACACTGCTCGGATCCTAGCACAGAATGCAGCAAGAGGATTTCCTGGGATGCTTGGAAGCATCGACTGCATGCATTGGAAATGGAAGAACTGTCCATTTGCTTGGCAGGGGATGTACAAAGGCGCCAAAGGCGGTTGCAGTGTGGTACTTGAGGCAGTGGCCACACAGGACCTCTAGATTTGGCACTCCTTCTTTGGTATGCCAGGAACTCACAATGACATCAACGTGCTGCAGTGCTCCCATGTCTTTGTCAAGCTTGTTGAAGGTCATTCTCCTCCGGTGAACTTCGAGGTCAATGGGCGGCACTACAACAAGGGGTACTACCTAGCTGATGGCATCTATCCGAGATGGTCTACATTTGTGAAGACTATCTCAAACGTTGTGCCAGGAGGCAAGAAGTCCCACTTTGCGAAGGTTCAGGAGGCTTGCAGGAAGGATGTCGAGCCGGCATTTGGTGTGCTCTAATCTCGATTTGCTCTTGTCCGGTACCCTGCTCAGACCTGGTCGAAAGATCAAATGTGGGAGATCATGACTTGTTGTGTCATCTTGCACAACATGATCATTGAGAGCGAGCAGGAAGAGCCAGTGTTTGACACTGAACCATACTAGAGGCAGGGTCCTTTTGACCAAGTTGATCACCAGCTACCGGCAACCTGGACTGCCTTCCTCAATATGCGTCAGGAGATCCGATACCCACAGGTGCATCAATAACTGCAGCAGGATCTGGTGGAGCACCTATGAAGGCTCAAAGGCAACGCCTAGCTCGACGTGTGATGAAATATGAGTTTTTATTTGTTGAACTATATAATTTGTATTGAACTACTTGTATTGACTTTCTGTGATGAACTATGTGATAAAAAAAATTACTATGTGATGAACTATGTGAAAAAAAATTATTTTTGTTGAATTCGCGCCGAACCACGGCGAATATGGGCCAATTTGCGCCGATATCGGGCCGATTTTCGCCGAAAGTGGGCTGAAAAAGCGGGCCGATATCGGCGCCTGGGGGCGATGGCTGGGCACCCAATCGCCCCAGAGCCGATTTTAGCGCCAGCTCGCCCCCAGGCAGCAATTTTTATGCCTCCTGGGGGGGGGGGGGGGGGGGGGGGCAACGGCTGGAGATGCTCTTAGTTATAGTCTGTCTTCACTCATGAAATTTTTTGGGAAGGAAGTTATCTAGTCTCCCTTCTCTCGCCTTGTGGAGCACACATGCACTGTTACTTTGCCGTGTTTTGTCTAGCTGCACGGCTTAACTCCAAGAAGTGCAGTCGTTTGCCCGATAAAGAAATAGTGCATGAATCTGAACATTTCTCTACCAATGTGATCTAGTTCATTTTGTCGAATACGATCTAGTTCATATTCCTACCGAATTGATAGGTGAAATACAATAAGAAGGTATTTTGCACAAGGGGGCGAGGAGAGAAGGGGAAATAAGGAACCTTGAAGAATTTGCCGGAGGCGTGGCAGCGGTGGAAGCTTCTCCAGGCCTCCGATGACGGTGGCTGCGGCGAGGCGGTGATCGTGGGGAAAGGGGAAAGGTGGTAGGAGAAGGAAGGGTTGGCTTCCACATCCGCCCGGAGGTCCTCCCACTCGAAGTCGTGGCAATGGTACTCGGCCTCCGCCTCTTTCTTGGTGATCCCCAGTTCACCACCCCCGTCCATGGCAGCCACCGTTTTTCTTCGCTGCGACCTTCAGCGAACTCGCCTAAATCGGGGGCGGTGGCGCTGGGTCGGCGGCGAGGACTAATGAGGTGCGGGGGAGAAAAGAACTGGCTGGCTGCGCAGTAACGAGGAAAGGGCGCAGTCGGCCAGCGAGGCCAAGATTGGAGAGCAGGGAGAAATTGGATCTTTTGCCCCACTTCTCCATCGGATCATTTGCCCCTTCCGAGAGGCTACCGGATGGAGTCCGGGGCCACTGTCATTGAGACAATCAAAGGGCAAATCATCCAACCCCTTATAAAATGGGGCAAATCATCCAATCCTCCGGAGAGCAGGAGCGGCGGAGGTGGGGGGCAGAGCAAGTAGATCGGTACGTTCAGGTCGAGAACATATCCGATGAAACGTTCAGGGTCATATCAAATGAAATGTCACGCACCTCATGTGAAACGTTCAGGGAAAAAGAAATGTCATTTGGTTTATAGGATATGAATCTTTTGATTATGTTTGAGATTGCGAACCAGCATGTGGTTGGATGATTAGGGTTCAAGTAAAATCTCAAGAGATATGTCGGTTCAGTCTGTCGAAGGTGCTTGGGGGTAGGGTGTGCGTTCATAGAGGTGAGTGTATGCGCGTTTATATGAGCGTTTACGTCTGTACTATGTTCAAAAATTAGGTTTGAGATTTTTCTTTCTTGAACTGTGAAGGATGAGTACCAATTCTACGTAGAAATATGAATTCATTCTTGCAAACCAAAGGGATTTAAGGAAATGAAAAATCTATAAGAATCCTATAATATACAATTCTACCAAAATTCTTGTAAATCAAAGGAGTACCATTTTCTCCTTTTAATAACCGTTAGATATATAAACCGAACGCAACCATAAATCACATGGCGTGTTGTTGCTGTGGCGGATCCAGTCCAATGAGCCAAGGTGGGCCAAATGTGAAACTATTCATATAAACTTATTTTTGTAATATTTTTTAACTTTTATTTGTTATGATACAAAGGATGTCGGAAAATTCATCACAAGTTTACAACATCCGCTACTGAGTTGCTGCAATGGTTTATGAAAGTGCTTGTTATCGACTAGAGGGGGGGTGAATAGGCAATTTTTAGGAAAGTCTTCAAAACATGGAAGTTTCGAAGACAAACAATAGCAATGAGCCTATTAACATGCAGCGGAAGGTAGACTACACTAGTCAAGCCATAGTCAAGTATTCAATGAAGTGAAAGTACGAAGACTATTAGCAGCTAGGCAGTATAGATCAGGATGGAAGATAGTATGAAGCCAATCAGAACAGGTAGTTACACAGAGAAGTCAAACAGATAGTGCAAGCAGGCAATGACTTCACGAAGACAAACTGTAAGTAAAGAGAGGGAAAAGATAGAACCAGTCTCTTGGTGAGGACAAGGATTTGTTGGACCAGTTCCAGTTGCTGTGACAACTGTACGTCTGGTTAGGGAGGCTGAGATTCAACTCAGAAGACCGCGTCTTCACCTTATTCCCCTTGAGCTAAGGACACCCAGTCCTCACCCAATCACTCTGGTAAGTCTTCAAGGTAGACTTCCGAACCTTCACAGACTTCGTTCACCGGTAATCCACAATGACTCTTGAATGCTCAGAACGCGACACCTAACCGGCTGGAGGATTCACAGTCCTCAAGTGTAACAAGTCTTCAGGTCACGCGAACAGAAAGACTTCAGTGATGCCTCACACTCTTTGGCTCTGGGTGTTTTGGCTTTGTCCTTGCAAGAATTTGTCTCTCTCAAAAGTTTCGGAGGTGGGTTGCTCTCAAACGACAAAAGCCGTGCACTAACTCTGAGCAGCCACCAATTTATGGTGTAGGGGGTGGGCTATTTATACTAGGCAACCCGACCTGATTTGTCCGAAATGACCCTGGGTCACTAAGGAACTGACACGTGTTCCAACGGTCAGATTTCAAACACATGCGGCAACTTGACTTGGGCTACAAGTAAAGTTGACTCATCCAGCTCAGGATAAGATTTGCTCTCATTGTCTTCGCTCGAAGACATAGGATTTGGTTGAGCATCACTTCAGTCACTCTGACTTTGTTCACTTGGACCCCACTTAACAGTACGGTGGTTCCTACGACTCAACAAAGAAGAAAAGGAAACTACGAAACAACTATGTCTTCGCACTCCATAGTCTTCACGTGAATGTCTTCTCGAGTCATAAGCGTCGATGTGATTGTCTTCACATACCACCATTGTCTTCAATGTCTTCATACATTTTTAGGGGTCATCTCCGGCAGGTAAACCGAATCAATGAGGGACCACTACCTGTGTTATCCTGCAATTCTCACAAACACATTAGTCCCTCAACCAGGTTTGTCGTCAATACTCCAAAACCAACTAGGGGTGGCACTAGATGCACTTACAATCTCCCCCTTTTTGGTGATTGATGACAAACTGGTTGAAGTTTTCAACGGGGATAAAAGTATGTGAAATTGTAAAGAATTAAGACATTGTCTTCGTAAGTAGTAAAAGGCTCCCCATGAAGATGTGCATATAAGTAATTTGCTTTTGGAATGCAAATGCACATGGCAGGTTGTACTCGTGGAGATCCTCTTCAACTTATGAAGACAATTCATCATGCATGTAAAGATAAAATGAAGATAATGACATGCATAATGAAAAATGGACGTCTGCAATATGACTTCGTGCGGGATTTATCATCGCACATGCGGAATTTATCGTCGCATCACAGAATAGCAGAAAAGTAGCAGACGACCATCAAGTTTAAGTGTTACAACTCAAAGAACCAAATGTATCAGAAGCGAGAGTTGTAAGCACTTGGCAAAAGTATAGCAACCACCCATATGGACCCGCTTGAAGACTATCAACTCATATGCTTCTCCCCCTTTTGTCAGGAAGGACCAAAAAGGTTTGAAGACATAGAGCCTCTACTCGTTTCCATGAGGGGTAGGTGAAGCAGCAGGGTCGTCGTTGAGGTTAGGTGGAGCAGAAGAACTCGGTGCAGTGTCGATACGCGCCAAAGTTGGAGGTGATGAAGTAGCATCATCTTCGTCATCAATGACTCTGGCATAAACAGTTGCGGCTCAGGAAGAATACACTACAAAAAAAAGACACATCCGTGACATTTTGGGCCGAATAATTTTTTTTCTGTCATACATATGACACTTCTATGACGATAATTGTGACAAAACCCGGTATCATCATAGATGTGGTGATCTCCTACTTCTATGACAAAAAATCATGATAGAAAATGGGCTTTTTGTCCTGGGCGGGCCGGAGACGCAGCTGCATGACATTCTTTGGGCCGTCCATGACGGAAAAAACCGTGGTAGAAGCGAGGGCGAGGAAAATTTCGGGGAGTTCCCGGTTACGGTGGGAGGTCGGGGGCCGAGCGATGCGCGTTTCTCTCGTACACGTACGCGCGTGTGTGCGAGGCGTTGGCTCTAACTGAACCCGAGCGAGGCGTTGGGCTCTAACTGAACCCGAGCGATTGCACTGCAGGCTACGCGTTACTGAACCCGAGCGATCGATCGATGGCTGTTAACTGAACCCGATCGAGCGATTCCTTCGCTACTGCTGCTAACTGAAGTCGATCGATGCTGCCTCTGGATTAACAGTGAGCGTTGCTGGGGGGGGTTTGGATGAACAGTTCCCGGTGGGGGTGGATGAACAGGACCCCGTGGTGTTGCCTCTGGATGAACAGGACCCCGATCGATCGAGCCGGTTGGGGCTGGATGAACAGGACCCCGTGGAGGGCAGGATAAATAGGCACCCCGTGGAGGGCAGAATGAACAGTAGACGGTGGAGGGCTGGATGAACAATAGCCCGTGGAGGGGTGGTTGAACAGGAGCCCGTGGAGAGGGCTGGTTGAACAGTAGCCGGTGGAGTAGCGCGTGGTGGAGGCTGGATGAACAGGAGCCCATGGATGAACAGTCGCAGGTGGAGGCTGGAGGAGGTCGACGGTGGATGAACAGTAGCCCGTGGAGGCTGGAGGGGGTCGACGGTGGAGATGAACAGTGTCCCGTGGAGTCCCGTTTTGCGGTACCCCACACCCCTCCCGATGAACAGGACCCCCGTTTCGACCGTAGCGCTCCAACACAAGTCCGTTTCCTCCGTTTTGCGGTACGCCACACCCCTCCCGATCAACAGGACCCCCGTTTCGACCGTAGGAGGTCCGTTTCCTCCGTTTTGCGGTACGCCACACCCCTCCCGATGAACAGGATCCCATTTCAAACGTGGCCGGTCTAACACAAGGCCGTTTCCTCCATTCTGCGGTACGCCAGGCCTCGTTTCCATCAGCTGTTCCGTCCAAGCCCTCCCGATGAACACGACGACGCATTCCGTTCCGACCCAGCCGGTTGGCTCCCCATGAACACGACGACGACGATGTTTCTCCGTTCCGACCCAGCCATGTACACGAGCCCTGGCCATACGTATGCGCGAATAGGCGTTCGAGACCCTGCCCGTATGTACGTACGTGGCCGTATTTTCTTTCTTGCACACTGGCCGCTGTACGTACGTGTATATGCTACGTGCGCGCCTCTACTACGACACGTGCGCGCCTCTACATCGACCAATATGTACGTACACGTTCGCGACCAGAATGACAATGCTACATACGCTTCGACCAGGTGGGTCCCGACTGTCAGGCACTTCCTTGCTTGTGAAGATGTAGCTGGTGGGTCCCAGCAGTCAGGGGGGCGAATCGTTTTTTTTGCCCGGACGCACTTCCTTGCGTGCGAAGATGTAGCTGGTGGGTCCCCGCAGTCAGGGGGAAACGTTTTTTCGCGAAATACGATGGCCCGTCCGGTGGGTCCCCGCTGTCAGGTGGAGGAATCATTATTTTCCGCGTAATAAGGAGCACTTCCTTGCTGCGGCCGTGGACCCAGCTGTCAGCCTCTCCACGTACAGTCCACGTCTGATGGAAGTCGTTCCTTGACCACGTTGACCACGCCGCGCCGAGAGCACCAGGGCGGTGGACGACGGCGAGGCCTAGGAAGGGGACGACGGGGAGCCGGGAAAGACGCGGCAGTGGAAGCCCGCGCGGAGAGGAGTACGAGGGTTCACTGGTTCGGCTGCGGTGTGGGGCTGCCGTCGCCGCAGGGCCTGGCCAGCGGTGGGAATAGTAGGGGCGGTGAGGCCTCCGCGGCAGCACAGCTGGCCACGGGAGGCAGGAGCATGCGGCACGACCGGCGCTGCTTTGGGCGGCTGGAGCAAGAAGACCAGAGGTTGAAGAAGCACTACGGCCGTTGGATGGACATCGTACGGTCACTTGAGCTAGAGTCGTTCATATTAACTAAAGTTGACAAAGGCCCCCGTCCCAGTCAACTTAGTAGGCCCACAAGTCAGCCTCCCACCATGGTGGGTCCCAGCTAGCACGGGGAGTATTCATTTTTTTGTGCGTAATAAGGAGGCACTTCCGGTGGGTCCGAGCTGACAGCGGGGGGAACGTTTTTTTCGCGAAATACGCTGGCCCGTCCGGTGGGTCCCTGCTGTCAGGTGGAGGAATAATTATTTTGCGCGTAATAAGGAGGCACTTCCTTGCGGCCGCCTGGACCCAGCTGTCAGCCTCTCCACGTACAGTACTCTTCCGATGGAAGTCGGTCGTTGACCACGTTGACCACGCCGCGCCGAGAGCACCAGGGCGGTGGTCTGGATGATGGCGAGGCCTAGGAAGGGGATGACGCGGAGCCGGGGAAGACGCAGCAGTGGAAGCCCGCGCGGAGAGGAGTACGAGGGTTCACTGGTTCGGCTGTCGTCGCCGCAGAATAACAGGGGGTGTGGGTGAGTAGAGGGATGGCCTGGCCAGCGGTGGGAGTAGTACGGGGCGGTGAGGCCTCCGCGGCATCACAGTCGGCCACGGGAGGCAGGAGCACGCGACAGGACCGGCGCTGCTTTGGGCGGCTGGAGCAAGAAGACCAGAGGTTGAAGAAGCACTACGGCCGTTGGATGGACATCGTACGATCGCTGCAGCTAGAATCGTTTATATTGACTAAGTTGACAAAGCCCTTGGTACGCGTCAACTTAGTAGGCCCACAGCTCGGATTTGGCAGAGAACATATAGCCCATTTACGATTTGTAAGAATGTACATCCCATTTTTAATTCTAATGGAATTTACTACAGCCCATTTACAGTTTATTAAAAGTACAGCCCAACTTCTAGCTAGGACAACGATTAATAATTTCAAACAACCGCTCAAAACAAAATTCAAAAAAAATTCCCACATTTTGATGGGATCCGAAATATTTTTATCCGAAATTTCTAGTCAGGTTAAATATAATTTCAAAATAAAGTTGTATTACGTTAAAATCCAACGAAATATTGCACGCGCAACAAGTAATGAAATTAAAAATTTCAAATTCCAAAAATAATATATTTTTCAAACTAATTACGTGTTTGGTGCATAGTAACTGTCCAGTTATTATAATTACATCCCATTTATTATTTCTTAAAGTCCATTTTCTTGTTAAGCCTAATGCATACCTCCTAGGAAAGTTTGCAGCCCAGCGGGGCGGAGAATAACAAGTTGACCCGGATATTGTGTACAACTGTCGGCCCAGTTGCATTACTGATGTTGAAAAAAAAGGCATGTGTATTACAGTACAACCTAACATGGTTACTCAGCCCACATTCAGCGACGCCAGAAAGGCCCAAACAAGGCTTCTGTACAACTTTTTGAAGTCACTGAGCTCAATTAATAACTTAAGAAAAAAGTTAGATTACAGTGGAACCTAATTAAAAGTTGTCACGAGCAAATAAATAATTCAACGGGTCCCACTTGTGCGTGTGCGCGTGTGTGTGCGTGTGTGAGAGAGAGAGATAGAGAGAGAGACCCATCGGTCAATGCTCGTAAATACATCTTTCAGCCATATGCATTGCTGATGCTCAGTAAAAACTTATATAGTTGACACAATCATATAGAACATCATAGCACTCTGAACTTGCATACAAAAATTTCACGCAAGCGGCACAATCAGGATGGAAGCAGTGGATCGCTACGGGAAGGGCTATGTTGAAACCAACGAAGTCATACATAACGGTTCATCGTATTTATCAATGACGGGGAAATATCTTGAATGTTGTGCAAAGAAAACAGACAGACAACACAATAAGTTCTGCTAGCACATTAAGTTGACGTACAACCCTTTCTAAAAAAAGTTCAGGTACAAAATTAGAACATGTCACAATCAAATGTACTGGCATATCAGTGCTTCACACCCATAGCTCGAATTTAACTAGTATCTGACAAGATTCAGTTGTTACCTCAAATTAAAGCACATCCAGGCAGCCAGCCCTGCCTCTTCTCCCAAAGAAGCAGTGGCCTCCGCCGCGCGATTGAGTAGGCCCTGTGCCATCCATCGTTCCGAGCAACACGGGGAAAGTCTGACGTTGACTCCTGTAATGGAAGTCGTAGACAGACCCTGGCACCAGCGGCGGCGGCAGGACTTCGATTGATGGATTGACCACTTCTTCGACATGCACGAACACTCGATTTAGGTACATCCCTAACGTGGTCCGCGGCGGCCTTGGTGGCGACGAATAGTACAACCCCGGTTCCTGCACCGCTATCTCAACACCAATCACCTTCGGTATGGTGGAAGGCTTTTTCATCTATGCCATAACCGTCAGAGCCCAGCTGTCTGGAGGAACAAACATACTTACGAGCTCACCTCCAAGGTCGTTGATAAGCTCGTTCATGGACTCGTTGTTCCAAGCACGTTGAGGCATGCCGTGGAAGGTAAGCTTTGTTAAAAACTCAAGCTCAGAGGGCACCGAGCCCCATCCTGGGTGCCACCGATCAAAGCTCACCAGCGCGCCATCGCAGAACAAACGCCGGGAAGATTCAACACACGACTGCAGTCGAAAGTTGTCCGGAACCTGATGAAGAAATCAGCCGGTGGCGGACAGACTTCGACGAGCAAGTCACTTATTTGGATGCCGTGCGCAATGCCAAGAGCTTTGACAAGGTCGTCCGGCGAGACGGGAGGCCGGTCGCCGTTGATGGTTACCATCAGCACTTTGCCGGCAAACTGGTCGTCAAGCGCCGCCATGCCACTGTTGAGCGACAGCACGCATCGACCGAAGGCTGGACGGACCTCAGGATCTCCGGCTCGGAGATCCGCGTTGACCGGTGACATGATAGGGCGCTTGAGTACAGGGAGTACAGGAGGGGGATTTGGGGGAACTGGAGTAGGAATCGAGATTCCAGAGGTGGGGGAGGGGCGGGAGACTGGGGATGAAAAGGTAGCATGAATTTCGAGCACGCGCCAATATGCTCTCGGCGCGCAAGCGCACGAAAACACCGGTGGCGCCCACATGTCGGCCTAAGAGTCCTTATTCTTTCTTTTTTGGAGAGCCCGACCTCTTTTTTTTAGGATCTTTTGAGAGCCCGGCCTGAGAGTCATAATTTACCTGTTTGGCATTGCGTTACTACTCAACCCATATTCAACGACACCTCACTGGCCCAAACAAGTGTACATCATCGAAAAGACACTGAGCTCAAATTATATAACTTGAAAAAAGGAGATATACTCTGAACACTGGAGAATGGTGATGCCCTCATTTAGCCCACCAGTAGTTCGAGACAATAAACAGTTCGAAACAACGATATATACAACATTCAAACACTAACTAGTGACTACTACTGACATAAACAGCGAGACATGATTGTTCATAAGAAGTCTTGCTACACCACCAAAACGCACCCATCTGCAGCGCTCAGACTCTCGTGATCCAGACGAGAATGACATTCTAAACAGAAGCAACTATTACATAGTAAGAGTGACATAGACGAGGATGACCAAATGACAAGGAATATGCATAACAAAAGAAAGAACTACCCATCCATAACCAGCAGCAAAGACAACAAAGTCATTCGAAGAGATGATCCAGCACCATCATAATTTGCAGCCCCGCTTCAGCGACCAGTGATCCGGAGTCACCAGTACTCCACCCTTTCGATGCAATAGCCCAATTACCTATAAACCCGAAGGCTTGAACCACATCACTGCCTGTCGTAATTGAGACATCCAAGGATCAAAGTTAATCCGGATGCCTTTGTCATTCTCACCTTCTTTTGGCTGCAGGCTGTATCATTGACAATCAGGGGAGTTTGCTCCCGAACTCCTAGGGCTCGCCGTGTAGACACAGTTTTCTATAGCAAACAGAGCCTCTCTACCATCAAGGTCCTTGCCAACGGTGATCTCCTGGTTAATCGGATAATTGAGTCCGAGAAACAGAGAGTGTGAACCAAGGCTGTTTACCCGCCTCCAACTAAAAAATCCTAAAGGCCCCAACAAGCTGGTATCCTGCTCATAGACGTAACAGCCACTGTCCGGATACTCACGTATTCCACGGTGCTTGTATACAGTGGGGTTTTTGCAATATAACTTTTCCGGCTCATGTGTCCGAATGATCATCAGTCTTTTGTCGTCGTCTGATCGAGCGAGGAACCAGTTGTGCTTCCTTGTTTTTGGCAAAGGTGGTGTGATTACAAAGGGCAGTAACTGTAGGGACACTGCATCATATCAAAAAGGACAGGCATTGTTAATGTAAGATCAGCATTGTTCAGAGTATGAGTAGGATAATGCAAGAAACAACATTGATATGTCCCTGTTGGAACTGGGAGGAAAATACAGGGAAATGTATACTGGGTTCGAAAATATAGAAGTGCCATGCATGGTTATACTCATGTTATCTCGCAATCGATTCTTCACAGGAAACTACCATGTCATGCATGTTATGTACTCCCTCCGTTCCCAAATATTTGTCTTTCTAGGCATTTCAAATAGACACAACATACATATGTATGTAGACATATTTTAGAGTGTAGATTCACTCATTTTGCTCCGTATGTAGTCACTTGTTAAAATCTCTAGAAAGACAAATATTTGGGAACGGAGGGAGTAATCATGTTCTGTCCTCACAAACAAATTCTTCAAGGTAACTAACAGACCATGCATTGTTATATACTCGTGTTCTGTGGGCAAAATTTTTGTGACGATATTATTCAAGCCATTGATTGCTGAAGGGAGAATATAGGTATGTACACATGGTAAGCATTGCAGGATTTCACTACTTCCAAATATAGAGTTCTCCATATGCACATTTACTTCCCTAACGTATGGTTAGATGAAACCAACAGTGTGGTGCATGTTTCTACATCATGAAAATGAGGAAACTAACATGGCCATTGATACACACTCATATTTAGTAGTAGTATATAGATTACTGTAAAATAAGGATAATATCCATATATTCCTAACCGTTTGATTATTCAGGGTACAAATTGGCTGTAATGACATGGTCACAATCGCATGAATTAACTCATTCCAAATATAGCTGATTTACGGCGTCCCTAATACATTGCCATAGTTCTACTCAAATTCTGCTCAAACAGGGATATGCCAATCATCACAAAAAGTTCAAACAGTGTCATGGCGTCATCATTAACATGAGACGGAAACAACTTACACGCGCCGTCCCAGCAATACGTGGTGCCATCTGCTTTGTCGATCGCGTAGATGATGCCATTGTGTTCAATAGCATCACAGAAGTGTGTATTAGCTTTGACGATGATCCACTGTGAGCCGAGTTGTCTCCAGCTAAAAAAAGCACCGGCGTAAATATAGGCGAGTCCGCGGTCGAACAAGGCAATTAGCTTGAAGTCTGCGTAATTCGCATGTCGTGTGGGCACTTGGCAGATTACAATCTTCTGCAAAACAAGGTCCGTCCAACTGACGTAGTAATCTAGATGACTTGGACCGCGATGGTAATACTCTATATAATCCAACGGAGGAATGATAATCTCATGGGAGGTCTGGAAGTTCACGAGCACCAACTTTTTACCGTCTTCTCCGAAGGCAGCCATCCAGTGGGAGTTCATGCCGACCCAGTACATACCTGCCAAGAAGTTTCGGGCGATGGTGATCGGATCGATGTCGAGGGAAATGATGTACGGCGACCCACTACATACCTGCAAAGAAGTTTCGGCTAATGGAGATCGGATTGAAGTCGAGGGGCATCATGCACGCCTCCGTATCATGGTGAGCCAATCTCGCAAGACCAGATAGCAGCAAGCAGGGTGTCTTGAAAAGCTTAGGCCTCGCTTCGACGATGGCCGTGTGCATGTCCCTCGAGCATGCAGCCAGCCGCAGGGCGCTCAACATATCCATACACGAACAACAGAGGTCGAGGATGTCACTGGGGAGATTGCTCCAATCGCGGCTCATATGGATGCTGCGCGGTTCGCGTTCGGCCATGGTGGAGTTTGGAAGGGGGCTTGATTTACGGGGGAGAAGGATGTCGGTGCTGGAGCGGCTAGCGAGGGAATAGTGGTACTGGGGGAGGCGAGTGAGGCGATGGTACACGGTGGCACAGTGAGATGGAGATGGAGAAGGAGATGGAGAAGGAGATGGAGATGGAGTGGTGCTATGGGAGCGGAGAGGGAGACGAGGCGAGGCGCCAATGTGCTGTACAGCGGCCGTGACAGACTGCATAGTGCACAGGGTGAGGCTGACTTTGGTAACCCGAACACGCCGCCTGGACTAGTGTCAGGCGCAGGGTGTTGTCACTTCTCTGTGAGGACCGGATGAATAGTATTTTGACCATCAAGTGTACCACAGTTGTACTACTACTACTACTATTAGTAGGAACATGAGTACTCCAGTATTGTATAGCGGAAATAGGTCTCCCGTGCTAGCATGCCTGTTCACTTCATCGTTCAGGTATCATCCATATTGCGAGCAGAACCAAATTCTCGTGCATGCCCAATCAACGCCCTGCCGCGATGCATGCAGTGGTCGTTCTGGTGCATCAAGGAGGGCATGCAGATCGTTCCACACTTGAGAAGAGAAAAAATGGAAAGGTAGAACGCGGCAGCAGAGGAAGAGAACGCTGGCTAACGAGGCTGGGAGGGGATCGAGCAGGAAGTTAATGCTCCACGCCTAAAGGTTTTGGGAAAACCTGATTTTCATAAGGTGACTTATACTCACCTAAACGGAGGGAGTATTCCTTAACCAGAGAATGTTGTGTCTCCCACTCACGCGCTCAAAAAAAACTACGACGCATTTTTTTATCTGTTTGCATAGGTCCCACCTATCAGGAAGGATGGGCACGTACACGAACAGGTACGACTCATCAGTCTACCCGCATAGCCTTTTCGTTTAGTCTACCTAGCCGTCTAATCAACTGCCTGCACGCCACTTCTCCCATTTACTTCTCCATTGGGAACCGATTCTCCTCGGCTTCTTCACCTCCCCTTCGTCTTCATTGGCTTCCAAACCCCACTGTGTTCACATTGTTTTAACCTCTTTAAATAATCATCTACTACTTCAGTTAGACTAGCCATCTAATCCTAATTCTCCAAACCATAGCCCTCCGTTCCAGCGGTTCCAAATGGCGAAAGAAATCGAGATGCAGGTTTTTAGCGTCCAACATGTCCTCGTCGAAGGCTCGATGCGCATAGTTGCCACCGTCACCGTCCACCCAAGGGTTGTTCGGCAGTGGATCAACAGTGTATCCAACTCCCTCGAAAAGGTAGAGACGAGGGTCATCGGTCTCGACGCAGAGTACACGGAGCGTGCCCCTAGGAAGATCCAGCGCGCCGCCGTCCTTCAGCTGTGCCTCGAAGATGATGTTTTGGTGTACCACATCATACACTCGCCCTCCATACCAGGTGAGTGTGACGCCCCCAATTCAATCGTACACTAATCATGCACGCAAACGTGTACGATCAAGATCAGGGACTCACGGGAAGATATCACAACACAACTCTACAACATAAATAAGTCATACAAGCATCATAATACAAGCCAGGGGCCTCGAGGGCTCGAATACAAGTGCTCGATCATAGACGAGCCAGCGGAAGCAACAATATCTGAGTACAGACATAAGTTAAACAAGTTTGCCTTAAGAAGGCTAGCACAAACTGGGATACAGATCGAACGAGGCGCAGGCCTCCTGCCTGGGATCCTTCTAACTACTCCTGGTCATCGTCAGCGGGCTTCACGTAGTAGTAGGCACCTCCGGTGTAGTAGGAGTCGTCGTCGACGGTGGCGTCTGGCTCCTGGGCTCCAGCATCTGGTTGCGACAACCAGGTAGAAAGGAAAGGGGGAAAAGAGGGAGAAAAGCAACCGTGAGTACTCATCCAAAGTACTCGCAAGCAAGGAGCTACACTACATATGCATGGTTATATGTGTAAAGGGCCATATCGGTGGACTGAACTGCAGAATGCCAGAATAAGGGGGGGATAGCTAGTCCTGTCGAAGACTACGCTTCTGGCAGCCTCCATCTTGTAGCATATAGAAGAGAGTAGATTGAAGTCCTCCAAGTAGCATCGCATAGCATAATCCTACCCGACGATCCCCTCCTCGTCGCCCTGTTAGAGAGCGATCACCGGGTTGTATCTGGCACTTGGAAGGGTGTGTTTTATTAAGTATCCGGTTCTAGTTGTCATAAGGTCAAGGTACAACTCCGGGTCGTCCTTTTACCGAGGGACACGGCTATTCGAATAGATAAACTTCCCTGCAGGGGTGCACCACATAACCCAACACGCTCGATCCCATTTGGCCGGACACACTTTCCTGGGTCATGCCCGGCCTCGGAAGATCAACACGCCGCAGCCCCACCTAGGCTCAACAGAGAGGTCAGCACGCCGGTCTAAATCCTATGCGCGCAGGGGTCTGGGCCCATTGCACACCTGCACATTGCGTATGCGGCCGAAAGCAGACCTAGCCTAGCAGGCATTCCAGTCTAATCTGGCTCGCGCCGCTCCGTCGCTGACGTCAAGAAGAGCTTCGGCTGATACCACGACGCCGAGTGCCCATAACTGTTCCCGCATAGTTGGTTAGTGCGTATAGACCAAATGGCCAGACTCAGATCAAATACCAAGATCTCGTTAAGCGTGTTAAGTATCCGCGAACGCAGACCAAGGCCAGGCCCACCTCTCTCCTAGGTGGTCTCAACCTGCCCTGTCGCTCCACCACAAAGCAACAGTCGGGGGCCGTCAGGAACCCAGGCCCACCTCTACCGGGATGGAGCCACCTGTCCTTTCAGCCCCCTCATCAGAATCACTTGCGGGTACTCAACGAGTCGACCCGACTTTAGTCACCACATGTGTCATGTATATAAAGTATATAGTATATACCCGTGATCACCTCCCGAAGTGATCACGGCCCAGTAGTATAGCATGGCAGACGGACAAGAGTGTAAGGCCACTGATGGAACACTAGCATCCTATACTAAGCAGTAGGATAGCAGGTAAGGGTAACAACTGTAGCAACAATGAGAGGCTATGCAACAGAATAGGATTAACCGAAATTAGTAACATGGTACACTACTCTAATGCAAGCAGTATAAAGAAGAATAGGCGATATCTGGTGATCAAGGGGGGGGGTTGCCTGGTTGCTCTGGCAAGAAGGGTTCGTCGTCGATGTAGTCGAGCCCAGGGGTACCGGCATCGATCTCAGGGTCTACCGAAAAGAAGTAATGAAGGGGGAACACAATAAATAACAGAGCAATCGAAGCATCACAAAGCATAACATGACAAACGCGGTGCTAGATGTGCCCTAACGCGGTAGTACGTGATATCGGCAAAGGAGGGAAACATCCAGGAAAGTATTACCGGTGTTTCGCGTTTTCGGACAAATGAACCGGAGGGGGAAAGTTGCGTGTTTGCTATGCTAGGGATGTGTGGCGGGCGAACGGGCTGCGTATCCGGATTCGTCTCGTCGTTCTGAGCAACTTTCATGTAGAAAGTATTTTCATCTGAGCTACGGTTTATTTTATATGATTTTCTAAACTTTTAATTATGTTTAGAATTTATTTAATCATTTTAAATCAACATTATCCAGAATAGTGTATGCTGACGTCATCATGACGTCGGCAGCCAACAGTGCGGTTGACTGGGTCAAAACTGACCTGTGGGTCCAGTGGGACCCACGTGTCATTGACTGTTCAATTAAGTAACAGTAGTTAATTAGTTAATTAGGTTAACTAAACATAATTAATTAAGTTAATTATTTTAGTTAATTAATTAATATTTTTATTTATTTATTATCACTTTTATTAATTCCTTTTTAAAAAATCGTTCTGGGAGGGGCATGGGCCCCAAGTGTCTGTGGCCTAGAGGGGCCTAACGGAGCAGGCGAAACGGGTGCGGGCGTGGGCGCCCGTGTGCGCCCGACGCCACGGCAGAGGCCGACCGCGGTGCGGCCAGCGCGCGGGCCGGGCGGCAGCGACGTGTCGACGTGCGTGGGGGCGAGCAGCGGAGGCGAGGGGAGGCGTGCGCGGCCCAGTGGTGCAGGGCGAGGCCAAGGCAGGGGGGCGAGCACGGCGGGAGGCCGTGGACGTGCAACAGCGCGCAGGGCCGCGTCGTGCGTGGCACATCCGCGTGCACAACGAACGACATGGGGAGGCAGAGAGCGGGAGGAGGGGGGCGCAGCTCACAAGGGGCCGGTCGGGGAGGGCAGCGGGCTCGGGGTGGTCCGGCAAGGCAGATCGACGACGGGGGCGAGCGCGACGCGGACGAGGTGGCGCGGGTCGGGCGGCGCCGGCGAGGCGACGGGTGGACGACGACCCGAGGCAGGGGCACGGCGTCAAGGTGGCGGGGGCGTCCAGCGAGGCGGGGCGACGGGGAGAGCGGCGCCGTCGTCGGGGCCTCAGGCGGCGGTGGTGGGAGACGGGCGATGGGGAGGCAGTCCGGCGAGGGGGTCCGGGCGGCGGGGTGAAGGCGACCACAGCGGGGCGGCGTCGAGGCGCGATGGCGACCGGTGGGAGGGGGACGAGGAGGCGATTCGGTGATGGTGACGGGGCGGCGTTCACCGGGGTTGGCGTAGGGGCGGGAGGGCGTCGCGGCGAGGGCGGTCCGGCGTAGTGGCCGCAGGGCTCGGCGGCGGCGTTCGTGCCCCGATCCAGATCGGATCGGGTGGGGAGAGGGAGAGGGCGAACGAGTGGGGGAGAGTGGGGAGTGGGGTGCTAGGGTTTCGGGGGGGGGGGGGGAGTGGATAAGAGGGAGTGGGGGAGGAGTGGCCGGATGGGTCTGGTGGGTAGGCCCAGTTGGGCCTGTGGTCAGTTGGGCCGAAGCCCGGGGGGTTTCTCTTTTTTTTGTCTTTTGTATTTTCTTTCTTTTATTTATTTTCTCTTCTGTTTTAATTCAATTTAAAATATTTATGCATTTTATAAAACTGTGTCTTCTACATTATAATTATCTATGTAATATTTAGTACAAACCGAATATTTTTATTTTAATGTTTGAAAACTTTTATTATTTACCAAATTTTGAATTTGAAATTTGGACCGGTTTTGATCTAACGATAGATTAGCAACAGTAACGGAGGTAACGTGGCACCATTAGCGTGGGATTGCTGTAGCTTAATTACCCGGGCGTCACAATTCTTCTCCTCTACAAGAAATCTCGTCCCGAGATTTAAGAGGGGGAGTAAGGGGGAAGGGATTTGGTCGCAAAATTCTAACGAGTCTTCTCGGTCTTGGTTGCTATTCTCAGAGAGGTCGATCCATTATGTTGATGTCTTCATTTCTCTGCTTCAGGTCATCATGCTGAAGTCGGCATGCTTTCTTCTAGAACTCAATCCTACTTACGAATGTATAAAGGGGGTATTCTGGGACAACGGACCTCTGCAAGGTTGACTATCTGGTAGCTAATATCGGGGAAGGTGGCGGAAAGTAACTCTCGAACTGGAACTTTAAGAAGATATCGAGAGTAAAGTAAGGAGGTATCATGGGAAGTTTCAAGCAGGTAGGCAATCGTTCGATGCCTGAAACAAAGTGTAAAAGGGGTCCAGAGCAATGGGAATAAGTTTTGTGTCTGATACCAGAATTGATGATCTCACGGGAGGTGGCTCGTGAATTATATACGAGGCCACGCGCGAGGAACATCCTTGGAAACAGGGGGTGTACAGGAAAGTCAGGTTTTGATCCTGTGGAACTGTGGGTTATGGGCCCACCATGTGGATTAAAAGTAGGAGGAACGGTGACATCTTGCACGGTCATGATAGCAAGACATGTCAGAGGGTAGCCTGTCGATTATGTCGGCAACAACGTCGGTACCAAGGGCGAGGGACGAAGAGAACCATTTTCCTGCTCGTTGAAACGAGTCGGACCAGTAGGCAAAGTTCTCGTCCATCAGCGGTTACCGGAATGTCATCAACAAAAGTAACAGGGTCTTACTGACAGAATTGTACACCGAGGTGTTTACATAAGCAGGGAATATTAATGCTTAGATCATATAGATCACAAGAAAGGTTAAACCAAACAATGGAAAGGAAAATATGTTTATCAGAGTAAACAAAACAATGGAAAGGAAAATGTGTTTAAGCACATATTTCAGGGATATATCCTTCCCCAAGGGCAAGCGGGGCATGATATCCGTGACAGGATATAATGTAGAAAACGATTTAGGTAAGGGGAGAGGAATTTCATGTCATTACCCAAACAACGGTGTTTGGATAATTGAGCAAGAAACATTTAGCATTGGGCTTCAAATGTTCTTGTTGAAAATCGGAGTACCACACACATGCTTCGAGATAGCATTGACATGGTCATTAGGTAAAGATTAGGCTATGGATACACAAAGGATCCATCAGGAACAACTTATGGAATAAGTCTTACAATTTCCTCATGGAAGAATGGCTAACCTTGGTAAAGAGGATACTATATCAATAGGTCATCCGGCCAGGTGTGCTAGGCATGACATCATCTTAACGGGTTATATAAAGACGAATGTTATAACTCTTGGAATTATGTTCCAACCATCATTTGTGACCAAGATTCAGATCAGATTGGTGTCAGGATACCTTAGACTCAGGATGCCTGAGAAGAAAGGTGCAACACAAATTGTCGAGGTGACATTGTATGATTCTCGGGAATTAAACCATGGAAGCGAGTTTCGAAACAAGAGTTCATCATTAAATCAAGGAGAGGATGAGGGGGTGGCTGATGGACTCAGCGACAATTCCTCGAGATTTCCAAAAAGATGGATTTCCATAATCATGTGAACAAGGAGATAACATTTGTCAGATCAAATGGTATAATGATGTATGCTCGAGGAAAACATACACAATTAAACATTGGTTGAAAGGTGCACCCGAAATATGGGCTGGGTTGCACGACCAATGTCGGAATGGTGATTCAATAATCAATAGTCTAAGAATGAACGGCCGACCATTAACTTCAAAGCAATAGGGTTGCTAGAAGGGCAGGATCCAAACAGCACCGCTCACTCGTTTGTACCCCGGTTGGAATCAACACGAGGACCCAAGAAGGAATGGTGATGGTGAGAAGTATCACCATACCAAGATTTCTTAAGAGGTGGTGAAATTCTCACAACATTGAGGACAAAAGAGATGTTAATGTTCCAAGGTAAAGAAGAACAATTGCTGGATAGCAAGGAACTTAAAGTTCATTCAAAACAAGACCAAGTCTGTGTTTGAAAGGAAGGCATGGATGTGGTCGATGATAACACAGATCATCGAGGGAAGAGCATGGAATTTCTCATCATGAATTCAATCGATATTTCAGAAGAAGTTAAAATGTTGACGATGATCACGACACACTTGTCGAGAGGTTTCTTGAAGATGTAATCGATCGGCAATGACATCAAGTCAAAGGAATGGTGAAGCGAAAAGTTATTGGAACCAAGGGTACGACACAAACTCCAAACCAAGCTTGTTGTTGGAGGTGAAACGATAAGATGAGGAAGATCGACATAAGCTTAGCTCATCATCGAAAGTTGTGCTCCACGGTTAAGGACCAGGTAGCACAGTTAAAATTTAGCACGCTAATGATATAGACGATCAGGCTAGGAATGACTTAAATGATTATTAAACTCATAAGCAACAAAAATTACTTAGAGTTATTGAATCGGAGTGTGGAATTGATTCACTTATCGGTGTCCTTGAGGGGTTCTAACAACTCAGAACCCGTTGGAAAAATGGAATCGACAAGAATATTAGTTGATGAAGAACTCATAAGAAGTTAAGTAGTTCCTTGGCATTCTCGAGATACCAGGGGGGTAATACTCGACGACAGACCAAAGTAGAGGTTGGACGGGGGTATTGCTCTGCAGAGGACAAGTGCTTAAACTTGCACGAGAAATGGTATTTAAAGGAGAACATGGTCAGAACCACGATTGAAAAAGGCCAGATCCCAGATATAAGATGAACTTATACCAAGGGAATAATTAATTTTAAAAGAAGCTTCGATGAGAAGATCTACATCGTGTCCATGGGCATGAACACAAAGTTCAAGGTCGACTCCCACTTCTCCAATGCATATCCTTTCATTTACTTCTCGCGTTCGATGAAGTTGTAGTGTTGAAATTTTATATGGAAAAATACTAGAAGAGTATGACTCGTGAAAACTTTTGAGTTCACACATATTAAGGAAGGCATAGGTTCAAGCCATCGGGGCTTCTTAGAACATATACCACGAACTTCAGAAGTAAATAACACAAGCTCAAAAGTAGAGCATGGTTGACAAAGCAGAGGATACAATTTACCAAAGGCTTTATATATCCATGGAAAAGCTCACAAGGTTATTTGAATATGAAGGATATTGTCGGATAAACTCCAACAAAGGATCCGGTGGTCTTCAAGGGATCTGATGTGAGCATAGGTACTCAACCAGAGGAAGAAAAGAATGCAAGGAGATCCGATTAGAGAACAACTGACTAATTCAAAGCTCAATTGCAAAAGAATTTATGATTTCCAAATCAAGGGATCAAAAGCAATCGTTCTGATCGAAAATGAATAAGCTCAATAGACTTAGAAGCACAACCGATCAAGGCATTGATTGGTCAAGAACCAGCTCACATTCAAATGACGTCTGAGCCAGAAGGATGAATTCTAGGATCTGACCGAGGATTGCGAGTATTCGCAACATATTGAATCAACGGACTCAAAATGATAATGACAAGGGATGCCAATAAGATTACGAGACTTATGGGATTAACCATAATGCAAGTAAACAAGAATTTCAAGAGCAATAGGCTCCTGAGGATTTTTGGAAGATCGAATAGTATTTTCAAGACTATTGTGAAATACATGAATCAACTGGGGATGAGTCGATACTCGATAGGTGCGAGTAATTATCCGTATGGGTATTTCTGCGGCAAGGAACTACAAGGCAGTGGTATAAGGGATTCTTAAAAGCCGGAGAGCAATTCGATGTATCTGGTAATAACAAGAGAAACTCAGAGTAATTGTATGAACAACAAGTGTATGTCGTTATCCATATGGATATATCGGTAGTAGGGAATTGAAAAGGCAGAGGGCACAAGGGTCTCGGGAATGATCGAAGAGTATCTTCAACATCTTCTGGTGCAGTCGGCGACCATCTGTGATAAGGGGCTCTCTGGGAGAAAGTATTTACGAGACCCTATAGTTAGTCTTTTTAGCAAAATCATTTAACCCGAATAGGAGAGAGTTTAGAGTCCCAGAGTAAAGGTCGAGGAATAAAAGATCCTAATACCACCCAATGGCGATGTGGGCCCGTAAGACACACAGCCATGTTAGTAAAAAGTTTTCAATGACTAGACTCGACTTCGGCCAAGGAGTTTGGAAGGGGGATTCCTACAGGCAGTCAGCTCTGATACCAACTTGTGACGCCCCGATTCAATCGTACACTAATCATGCACGCAAACGTGTACGATCAAGATCAGGGACTCACAGGAAGATATCACAACACAACTCTACAACATAAATAAGTCATACAAGCATCATAATACAAGCCAGGGGCCTCGAGGGCTCGAATACAAGTGCTCGATCATAGACGAGTCAGCGGAAGCAACAATATCTGAGTACAGACATAAGTTAAACAAGTTTGCCTTAAGAAGGCTAGCACAAACTAGGATACAGATCGAACGAGGCGCAGGCCTCCTGCCTGGGATCCTCCTAACTACTCCTGGTCGTCGTCAGCGGGCTGCGCGTAGTAGTAGGCACCTCCGGTGTAGTTGGAGTCGTCATCGACGGTGGCGTCTGGCTCCTGGGCTCCAGCATCTGGTTGCGACAACCAGGTAGAAAGGAAAGGGGGAAAAGAGGGAGAAAAGCAACCGTGAGTACTCATCCAAAGTACTCGCAAGCAAGGAGCTACACTACATATGCATGGTTATATGTGTAAAGGGCCATATCGGTGGACTGAACTGCAGAATGCCAGAATAAGGGGGGGATAGCTAGTCCTGTCGAAGACTACGCTTCTGGCAGCCTCCATCTTGTAGCATATAGAAGAGAGTAGATTGAAGTCCTCCAAGTAGCATCGCATAGCATAATCCTACCCGGCGATGCCCTCCTCGTCGCCCCGTTAGAGAGCGATCACCGGGTTGTATCTGGCACTTGGAAGGGTGTGTTTTATTAACTATCCGGTTCTAGTTGTCATAAGGTCAAGGTACAACTCCGGGTCGTCCTTTTACCGAGGGACACGGCTATTCGAATAGATAAACTTCCCTGCAGGGGTTCACCACATAACCCAACACGCTCGATCCCATTTGGCCGGACACACTTTCCTGCGTCATGCCCGGCCTCGGAAGATCAACACGTCGCAGCCCCACCTAGGCTCAACAGAGAGGTCAGCACACCGGTCTAAATCCTATGCGCGCAGGGGTCTGGGCCCATCGGCCATTGCACACCTGCACGTTGCGTACGCGGCCGGAAGCAGACCTAGCCTAGCAGGCGTTCCAGTCCAATCCGGCGCGCGCCGCTCCGTCGCTGACGTCAAGAAGAGCTTCGGCTGATACCACGACGCCGAGTGCCCATAACTGTTCCCGCATAGTTGGTTAGTGCGTATAGACCAAATGGCCAGACTCAGATCAAATACCAAGATCTCGTTAAGCGTGTTAAGTATCCGCGAACGCAGACCAAGGCCAGGCCCACCTCTCTCCTAGGTGGTCTCAACCTGCCTTGTCGCTCCGCCACAAAGCAACAGTCGGGGGCCGTCAGGAACCCAGGCCCACCTCTACCGGGATGGAGCCACCTGTCCTTTCAGCCCCCTCATCAGAATCACTTGCGGGTACTCAACGAGCCGACCCGACTTTAGTCACCACATGTGTCATGTATATAAAGTATATAGTATATACCCGTGATCACCTCCCGAAGTGATCACGGCCCAGTAGTATAGCATGGCAGACGGACAAGAGTGTAAGGCCACTGATGGAACACTAGCATCCTATACTAAGCAGTAGGATAGCAGGTAAGGGTAACAACTGTAGCAACAATGAGAGGCTATGCAACAGAATAGGATTAACCGAAATCAGTAACATGCTACACTACTCTAATGCAAGCAGTATAGAGAAGAATAGGCGATATCTGGTGATCAAGGGGTGGGGGGCTTGCCTGGTTGCTCTGGCAAGAAGAGTTCGTCATCGATGTAGTCGAGCCCAGGTGTACCGGCATCGGTCTCAGGGTCTACCGGAAAGAAGTAATGTAGGGGGAACACAATAAATAACAGAGCAATCGAAGCATCACAAAGCATAACATGACAAACGTGGTGCTAGATGTGCCCTAACGCGGTAGTAGGTGATATCGGCAAAGGGGGGAAACATCCGGGAAAGTATTACCGGTGTTTCACGTTTTCGGACAGATGAACCGGAGGGGGAAAGCTGCATGTTTGCTATGCTAGGGATGTGTGGCGGGCGAACGGGCTGCGTATCCGGATTCGTCTCGTCGTTCTGAGCAACTTTCATCTAGAAAGTATTTTCATCTGAGCTACGGTTTATTTTATATGATTTTCTAAACTTTTAATTATGTTTAGAATTTATTTAATCATTTTAAATCAACATTATCTAGAATAGTGTATGCTGACGTCATCATGACGTCGGCAGTCAACAGTGCGGTTGACTGGGTCAAAACTGACCTGTGGGTCCAGTGGGACCCACGTGTCATTGACTGTTCAATTAAGTAACAGTAGTTAATTAGTTAATTAGGTTAACTAAACATAATTAATTAAGTTAATTATTTTAGTTATTTAATTAATTAATTAATATTTTTATTTATTTATTATCACTTTTATCAATTCCTTTTTTAAAAAATCGTTCTGGGAGGGGCGTGGGCCCCAAGTGTGTGTGGCCTAGAGGGGCCCACGACGCCTCTCCAACCCACGGCACCACGCCCCCCGACGTGCGCATCTCCCCTCTCGGCCGCACCGCCCCTTTGCCTTTGTGTGCATGACATGTGGGCCACCTAAAATGCGGCGAGCTTCAAGTTTCTACCACAGCCACCCGCGATTCCCACGACGCCGCTCGAACCCATGAAACCACATGTTCCCCGACCTGCGGCTCACCCCTCTTGGCCCCACTGCCCCTCTGCCTACGGGAGCATTACATGTGGACCAGTCACCTATCGGGTCCACATGTTATTGACTCAAAGGTAGGTGTAGTAAGGCGCTGAAGCTCAGTCCCGACGGCCCTGAGAGGAAAATGTAACTCCTGCGCCAGGGCTTGTGGTGCTCCCGCAGCACGAACTCGTGCCAAACTCGAGATTTGTTTCTTTACTATACATGCACGCAACGATTTAATGGACATTGTAATCTCAACATGTGATGGGGAGCTCTAAATTTGAACTTGAAACTTATAAAAGGAAAAGATTCAAAACAAATAAACTGGGAGAGAGGGAGTATATCGTAGGATGTGTCCCATACAAAATAAGTCCCCTGGTTTGTCACCGCGAAGATGCGGTTAGAAAGGAGCACAGTGTCTTCCTACTCGTACAGCAACAAATTGGCCGCAGACAGCATGGTCCGCCTTTGACCGCCATGTGCAAGGTTCGTGCTATCTTATTCAATCTCACCGTGGTTCCATCGTACCAATTCATGCGGTGGCCCGTTGCATGGCTGATCCCAATGTTGGACAAAGGTTCTACGGGAACGGTGTCACCGTTGTAAATGTTGTGCAAATTGATGTTGGTACCCTCCCGTACATATGCAAGCCAATCTCCACTCGCACCGAGCCTAACCTGTGAAACAGTGGGCAGGGGGAGAATTAGGAAATGGACACGGAAGTAGTCTTTAGAATGCATTTACTACGTGATCAAACTCATCTTACCTGCTCATCGGAGGAAATCCGAGTGCCCCTCAACGTCAGCATCTCAAGGGGCGTCAACTTGCAACTACGGCCACGCCGCACTGGAGAGACCCCCAAGGAAACATCCTCGTGCGTTCCACGGAACATCAAGATGCATTTGTATGAGTAGTTTATCTTGTGAGAGAAAAGGATGAACGAGGGAAGGCCTCTAGAGATAGAGATGGACACTACTACTACCAATGTGCTGGCACGTGCGTTGCAATGGATCCAAAGTAGTAGAATAATACTTGTTCACATGCTTGAAATATAAACACTCTAGTTTTGATATACATGTGTCAGCAGACATGACACCTTGTCAATGGAAGTTGAATCACGGCGACCATCACGTTTCTTGTTTCTACCACTGCCACACCCACACGCGATTCCCATGACGCCGCTCCAACCCACGGCACGACGTCCCCCGACGTAGACATGGATCCTCTGACGTGGCTATCACTGCCTTGCCCTGCCTTTCCTTCGCTGACAGGTGGGACCCACGCTTATGGGTCCCACATGTTAGTGACAGAATGGTAGGATTGTTCGCGTCAGGGGATCCTCATCCCCCGACGTGCCCCTCATCCCTCTCGGCCCCACCGCTCCTCTGCCTTTGTGTGCATGACATGCGGGCCAGCTGAACTGCGGCGACCATCAACTTTCTACCACAGACACACCCGATTGGACGTGGTTTGCCTGCTCCGCTGCTGTGCTCCGATCCGTACTCCTGCACCATCGAATTTTCATCCAGCGGCTGTGACACATTTCGTCCCGGTCATCAATCCTCAGCTGGAGTACTTATGTACTACAGGTAGTACCCGCCGGTGTGTCCATCTACGCCTCGTAACGCCCCGACGCCCAGCTGTGGCACCCTCGCCACGGCCACGCCACCACCGGCCGGTTCATCTCGAACGAGTGAGTCGCGAACCACGCCACCACCATGAGAATGACATGTGGGCCAGCCGCATTTAAGGTCCGCATGTCATTGACTCATAGGCCGGGCACTAAGCCACTGAAGTTCGGTCCCGTGGGCCCCAAGAGGGAAATGTAACTCCTGCGGCAGGGCTTGTGGTGCTCCCGCAGTACGAGCTCGTGCCAAAACTGGAATTTGTTTCTTACTACTACCAACTAGAACTAGTAAGGTACACGTGCATTGCACGCATGAGATTCTGGTGGTTTGTGCATTATGCTTCTACATGTGGAGCTTTCTGGATTCTAACATGTGGCAAAATCTGGTGGAATGTAAGGTTAGGCAAGTTTGATTAACTTAGGTGAGTGTTTGGTTCAAGCCACACCTTAGGCAAGCCACACTAAGGCCCCACATGAGATACACACAAAAAAGTGGCAAGATTCCCTTAGGCTTGCCAACTTGTGGCTCTCATTTTGAAGAACTAATAACTTTGCCTAAGCTTAGTTGTGGCAAAGTTAGTCATGAATTAAGTTCAACCATGGAGTCTTCTAGATTATACATGTGGCAGAATCTGGTGGATGATATCCAACGGCCAGTAGTGCTCGGATTTGCCATCTTTGTACCGTCGGATTGGCTTCATCCAACGACCAACTTTCAAAGTTTTTCACACACTATATGGGGGTATAGATATAGATGTTCCGGTCTGTTGCAATGGATCCAAAAGTATATCTATTTAGTGGAGTGCACTCTAAACACATTATCTATTTATTTTTCTCTAACCTTCCGTAGACATGCAACCAAGCCACATAAGCTTCATGGGTGCCCCCCGCATCATATTATTCATACTACGTTGATTGAAAAAAAGATAAATCACCCAAAACAAGATCTTCCTGTTTTTTGTTCCTACGATGTTGTGATGTGCATGTACCTACTACTTTATAGTGGTAGTACTAGTAATGTAGTATTAGGAGTACAAACTTGGTACTAGTAGGAGTAGTACTAGTACGGAATGCTCCTACTCTATCTACGAGCCCCGTCTGACACCAAATTTCTTGGCTTCCGTGCTACAGCTAGATCTTCCCCTCATTTCTGTTTTCCAACCCGGCGGCGGGCGGGGTGTCGGTTTGCTCAACGGCGGTCCCACATGAAAGTGAAAATACTAGGCAACACGCCTTCCCTAAGCTATGTGTCGTGCCGGACGGGCCGTGTTGTACTCCCGATTCCCGGGCGTGTGGGGGTGCGACGCGAACGCGGTAGGCCTTTTCCTTTTACCAGCAATGTGTCCGTGCGTTGCGACGGATCCAAAGTAGTAGAATAGTAGTATTTGTTCACAAACTTGAAAGAAATCACTATTGTTTTGATATACTCCTAATATATTACTCCCTCCGTACCTAAATATTTGTCTTTTTTGAGATTTCAAATGGACTATCACATACGGATTATATAGACATATCTAGTGTTTCTAGCAAGATGCCCGCGCGTTGCACGAAGTTGATGGAAAAGGTAAGCACAACTTATAAATTGATGGATGGAGTAGTAGTTACAGTGATGCATATAATTAAGTAAAGGGATCGCACATGTCGGTATTGACAGGAACGAGAATGCAACAGCACAATAAGAATTAAGGCCACGATGATGCGATCGCTGTGGTGGTTACAGAAGGCAAGAAGAAAGATGGATCCACGAACGTACGACCTCCTCCTCCTCAACTTAGTGCGCCGGGCCACCGACCGGCGGCTAAGGAGCGGCGGCTTTTGTGGCGAGGTCGAGGTGCTTCTCAGCAAAGGCATCCAAGGCTTCCAGCCGGTTGAGGAAGGCCAACGTCGTAGCGTCCTCACTGGCCCTGTAGATACCTATGTACACGATTTGCTCGTACACGTGGATGTGTAGGTCGACGAATTCTTGCAGGGCGAGGCACCTCGCGGCGAGCGCGACCTCCAGGTGGACATTCTTCGTGGCGTCGGCGGGCAGTCGCAGGGCCACCAGTGCTTGAAAGAGGTTCCGGCCATGGAGGCCGATTAGGGTGGCAGGTAATGAGGAACCCGGGTGTGCGGGCTGGAGGAGTACGGCGATGCCGTCCGCGAGCTTCTTGAGGACGGTGAACTTGTTGCTGGTGGCAACGATCATCTGGTCCAACTGAGAGTCGTAGTTGGCGTCGACGGCGGCCATCCACCAGCCGGTCTCCAACACCGTCTGGAGACGATCCTCGGCGCCATGCCGCAGGCCGGCGTCGTGGACCATCTGGCGCAGCCGCTGGCCGCTCACGTGCGTCGCCGCCATGGGTCTGGAGTGAGCTCTTTTGCGCTTAGTGTAGGTGCTTAGGCAAATGCTTAGGTGCGTACGATGTGGTAGATGCATTGGAATGGAGGGGCTCCTTTATATGAGGGCAATGAGGGCAAACTGTGTTGCATTCACATCATGCAGCCTCTTTTCCCGGACCTCCTCCCATTACTTCCCTCATGCATTAATTGAAGGAGGATGCATTGGCCGTTCAACCTATCGGGAACCTCTACTCCCTCCCTCGTCTGCATTAAAGCCGTATCGGGAACTATGCCGCCCGCTGTCAAATCGAATACTCCCTCCGTCTAGGTGAGTATTAAGTCATCTTACAAAAACCAAATAGTAAACACATAGGCGTGGTGCATTAACTCTCACGTTGTTTCTTATTTTTTGACATAAATAGAGGAATCAACCAAGAAGAGATGTGGGGCTTGTATGCTTTTAATGACTTGAGACTATCAAACATGACATGAAGTGGTCAGTTCCTTGCACAAGAACAAATACAACCCACGTCAGCACACACGCATCTTATATAGCATCACATCCAATGGCTATAAAAGATGAATGAGACCAAATTATATCTCATCTAGATGAGTTCTAGCAAAACTGTATTAATAATACTTAGTACTCCTGCGCCATGTATCATATATTAGTATCATGTAGTACTTTATTTATTGCCATGTATGACACATAGTACTCAACTCTCTCTCTTTCTTCATTTAATTCTATGACACCTCATCAAAATTGCTAAGGCTAGTACCATTACAACCAGCCTTAGCAAATACTAAACATTAAGTTCTCTCATTTTCCTCTCCACCTTGGTCACCTAGACGGAGGGAGTATACTGCGCGGGCTTTTCCGGCACGGTAGGCGGGGCAGTTCCGCCTAGTCGGTTCGACAGAGACGCGAGAAGACGAGGGAGTAGGCTGCTGCAAACGTAGGGCTGTGTGATTTGACAGCGAGTTACTGCTGGACAGGTGGGGCCCCGTGATTTGACTTGCCATTATCATTTTAACTGCGGCGCTATGACCGGCGTGAGTCTCCCGATTCCTGACCACCTCCATACAGGTGCCTCTCCAAATGCTCCACCATGTAGTAGAGGCTGGCTCTTGCATGAGAGCCCACTTCTCCACTTTTTCCTTGCCTCTCTTTCCTCCACATATGCAAAAATGCCATGTAAAGCGCACTATTGTACTTACTTGCTCCTACAGGTGCTTAAGCTTGCCACATAGGCATAAAGTCTGATGTGGTAAGTTAATCAAGAAGAGAGAGACTAGTTTGGTGACCCAAGGAAGAAACGGTGCTAAGCGCGTGTACCTAGGTGAAAAGACAATTTTGAGTCTATAGCTAATTAAATGAAGCAAACTTAGCAACACCATTTCATTGGAAGAGGTCACTCCTTGGCAATGCAATAAATACTAGTACTCCCTGTGTCCCATAATATAAGAACGTTTTTGGTACTACACTAGTGTCAAAAACGTTCTTATATTATGGGACAGAGGGAGTACGAAGAAAGAGATAGAGAGAAGTAAAAAAAATACACTTATAGCCAACCTTATAGCCAAAACCTTGTTGTAGTGTGAGTGACTAAGTGATGACTATGTATGACATGCCAACATCAGATAGCCTAACGCACTGTGTTAAATCTCCAAGGGCGCGACCGCACGAGCAAAGCGACGGTCGTGGTAGGCGCGACCACGATACGGGCTGCTGGCAGACCTTGGATCTGAGATCAAACGGTCGCATGCTAAGTTGCTGAAAATTTGCAGAATAACCCTCCAGGATAGGATATTCACCCATAGGTCTAGAATCACGCCATGCAACCGTTCGATCTCAGATCCAAGGGCTCTTGGAAGCCCGTATCATGGGAGAATGGAAAGCCACTACCCTGCCGTTCGCACGCTGGCAGTTCGCTCCTACTCGTCCCCACACGTCCTTCAATACTACGGCGGTTCGCTCCTAGTCGTCCCGTCCATTCACATTACGGCAGTTCCACTAATCCTAACCCTCCTCCCAAATCCATGGCGTCCCAAATCTCCCCGATCGGCGGTGAGTACAAGGTTAGAACCATCCCGGCGATGAGTTCGACGTCATCTACACCCGTTCTTCCGCGACGGTGAAAGGATGCCTTTCTTGCTTCAGACGCATGTTCGAAGACTCAGATGATGAGTGGGTCGCTGGGCTAGATGTTGAGTACACATAGTCCTGGGACGAGAGAAGGATCTAAAGGACAAAGATAGGAAGAAGCCCGCCGTGATCCAGGTTTGCGTGCATGACTTATGCTTGGTCTACCACATATGCCATGCCGACGTTGAGTGCCAGGATTTTAAGGACTTCCTCGAGAGAAACCAAGTCAAATTCGTTACTGTAGACTTTGGTAATGACAAAGAAGTCCTGCGTCGGATAGGCCTCGTTGTAGGCAACACCTTCGACCTCCAGAAGAATCGGCTGGTGTCCTCTCGTCAGCCTTCAATGCTGACCCTAGCAGGAGCCATGGTTCATCCTTCGTACGGTAAACTAGAGAAACCTCCATACACGTTTCATCGTCATGCATGGCAGCGGAATGTACTAGATATAGACCACATCCACTACGCTGCAATGGATGGCTACCTTTGCTTCAATATCTACAAGGGTTGGATGAAGAGCAACAGCCAAGTGTGCGGTTCAAGCAAAGAAGTATCGGCCAAGAGGAAGAGGGACAAGGAAAAAGTCGAGGACATGGACGAGGACTCCGAGTAAGGTGGCAGTGTCGTTTCTCATGGTGGTTCTAATGCAGTGTCTACCGGAATAGTTGCAAAGTTTAATTTCAGGTGTGCTTAATTTAATTTGAGGGGTGTGTTGTGTTGAGCCCCCAGCAGAACTATGTTATGTTTCTTCTTGTTACTTCAACTCTTCAGTACGTACATACTAGTATTTCTTACATTTCATCTTTTAGTTGGTATAGTACTACCACTCGTTTCTTCACATTATATACGTACAATATATATGGCCAACATCATATAGCCAGCAGTTTAGTTGTCAAAGAATTTCAGGGTGCTTAGTTTTGTCAAAGAATTCCAGGGTGCTTAGTTTTATTTGAGGGGTGGGTTGTGCACTTGTGCTGGACACCATTATTGTGACAAGCCTTTTTAATAGTACTATATGCATAATTTGGCGACGAGCGCTCTCTATATATACCACCTTTTTTTTAATTTCAAGTTTTGCTCCATGGCGCAATCCATCGATACTACTACTGTAAAAAAGTGGAGTATATACATTTTTTAAAAGGCTAGAGGGCAGGGCAGTCTAGCTCGGTCGGTTTCACGAGAGGCGAGGGCCTTTGTGATTTGACGGCGCATTACTGCTGTCAAATCGAATAGTACTGCGCCGCCCGCTGCACGCCCGGCGCCTCCATTAAACCCCTCCGTTAAACCCGCATGCAAACCGAGAATCCTACTCCTGCCACACGTCCATTCATGAGCGGGCCGGAATTAAACACAACACCGGCCGTGCTCCTCCCGTCCGCCCTCAGTTTAAACGAGGCCAGACGCTGGCCAAGCTCCTACCGTCCGCCCTCTATTTACACGAGGCCAGACAGACAGCGGGCAAGAATCGCACCCCTCCGCCGCTCCCCCATCTCCTCCTTCACCATTTTCTCCACTCTTCCGATGGCTTCCGATGAGCCATTCTCCGGCATATTACCCGGCTGGGTGGCCCGCCGAGCCCTCCGGATACGGGCGAGGCCGCTCGGTGCTTCACCAACCTCGCTTGGCCCGACGGAGCCGGTTGCCGCCCCAAGCAGGCGCGTGGTTCAGTAACTCGTCGCTCCAGTTCAGCTCGATGAGGAGTGGCGAGTTGCTCCACGCCGGCACGGCGGCTAGCACGCCGGTACGGGCGCCGTCGCTGCCGCGTCGTACCGCGCCACCAGTGTCTGCGGTGGCCGCGCCTCCCGTGTCTGTGGGCGCGCCTCCCGTGCCTGCGGCAGCGCCATGTAGGCAGAGACAGAAGCCGGGTGCGTGGAGAGCGACGAGTCGGTGGCCAGCTTCTCCGTGTCCGCCGCCATCATCGAGGAGAAGTAGAACACGGGAGGCCGCCGCCACTTGGGACCAATGAAGGCCACCGCCGAGGCGACGACCGCGGATTCAGGTGGTTTCTTTGCTGCTTCGTCTCTTCCAAGGACCTTCGTCGACCCCGCAAGTGTCTGACGGACATGAGGAAGACAAAGGGATCCGCGGGCGGCCATTTAGAACTAAAATAAGTCTAGATACATCCATTTCTAGGACAAGTATTTCCGGACGGAGGGAGTATTAATTATACAAGAGAGCCGGATTGGCACCTCTTAATTCATGTAAATGTAATGAAATCCATCATGTTTATATGAAGATCCGGCTTTTTATACAAAATCTTTCATGCTTATATGAAATCATTCTGTGTTTGCACGAATTTCATCTGGTTGGTTAGAGTTGTAAAAATGTGTGCCTCTGGCGTTTGATGTCGTCCTCCGCTTAAGGAAGCGGGAGGAAATTTGCCGGCTGTCATTGGAGATGCTCTTTATGCTGGAAATAATAGAGTGACATCCAATCCATTTGAGTTAATTGCCTGTATGATTGCCCCTCTATAAAAAGTTAATTGCATGTACAGTGTACACGTGACTTGCAGGGTGGCTACAGCTTCGTACAGAAAGTTAAAAAGAAACAAGTCCATCCTTAATCTTGTATTCTAAGTACTCTATGGGTTCCACTGTCAGTACGGTAGCGAAAGAAGTATATATTAAATAAGTAGAATAATATATAATATAAAAATATAAAGTTAAAAGACGGAATTCGAACTCATGTCATCGCGTTGCGAGCATCCGGCGCTAACCAGCCCTGCACATTTTTGTTGTAGACCATGCTGGAGATATATCTCCATGTCTACTCTTATATATACTCCATTCGTTCCTAAATATTTGTCTTTTTCAGATTTCAAATGGACTACCACATACGGATGTGTATGTAGACATATTTTAGAGTGTAGATTCACTCATTTTGCTCCGTATGTCTTTTCAGGAAGGGGTCAGATTTCTCCTTGATTTATTTATGAGGTATCCAGATAGCACTGCACCGCCAAGAAAAGAGGGTAACATCAAAATTATGGACTACTTTTTTGAGTATGTTGATAAGGTCCGGTCATAGTCACTTGTTGAAATCTCTAAAAAGACAAATACTCCCTCCGTCCGGAAATACTTGTCATCAAAATGGATAAAAGGAAATGTATCTAGACGTATTTTAGTTTTAGATACATCTCTTTTTATCCATTTTGACGACAAGTATTTTCGGACGGAGGGAGTAGAAAACAGAGTTGGTGATGATGGTGTGCGTGCCATCCTGCAATATAGGCCGTCGGATTTATATCTAACGGATAGGAAAGAAACTATGGCAATTTTGCAAAAATATACCCACACGTCTCTCCACGTTTGCAAATAAGGCCTTCCCTCGTTCAACCTTTTCTCTCACAAGATAAACTACTCATACAAATGCATCTTGATGTTCCGTGCAACGCACGGGCAGCTAGCTAATTTCTTTTAAAATAGTTGCTGCGATAATTGGGTTGAAGTGATATATTTTATGTCTGCCCCGAATGATTTTAGATTCACTAGTAGTAACAAAGAAAAGGTTGCCTTGTTAATTAACAGAAAACAGGGTGAAAACTATCACATGAGGACGGTAAAAACAAGGCACACTGGGTTCAGCGTCATCGTCACTACAGCTGTGCGCGCGCGAGAAGTCTACCTATCGAGGGGGCTACCGAGCGAGGCACCGAGACACAATGTTTGAGAGAGAAACCAATTGACAGATTATGATCAGATCGAGTTGTCACACTTCTGCTGTCATTGTTGGGGGGGGGAGGGAGAGAAAGACATATCGAGAGTGTGCGCGGGCATAGAGGCACAACTAGCGAGTGTGTGTGTGTGTGTGTTTGAAAGAGGAGTAGATAGATTATTATCAAGATCGATGTGCCACCCTACTCCTTCGGTGCCGGGTAGTGTGTGTGTGTATGTTTGAGAGAGAAGCCAGTCGATAGATTAGTATCAAGATCGAGGTGTCACCCTACTCCTTCGGTGTTGGGAAGTGTGGGTGTGTGTGGGGGGGGGCAGTGATACTCACATATCTCTACTCTTATAAAAAACAGAGTTGGTGATGATGGTGTTCCTGCCATCCTGCAATATAGGCCATCCGATTTATATCCGACGGACAGGAAGGAAACTATGGCAATTTTGCAAAAAGATACCCACACCCCTCTCCGCATTTGCAAATAAGGCATTCCCTCGTTCATCCTTTTCTCCCACAAGATAAACTTCTCATACAAATGCATCTTGATGTTCCGTGCAACGCATGGGCATCTTGCTAGTAGGGAGAAGGAGTTTGTGTGACACATATCTAGCTATATTAAGGGATAGGTAGATAGCATATGTGTGAGAGACATTATTATACTTTGAGACATTAGTGGCTGTGGGTGGGCGGAATTAAAGGGGTGGGCATGTTAGACATAGAGAGCGTGTGTGTTTCTGTGTGAGAGACTTGTAGGATGGGGTAGAAAGACGAATTTAACCCTGACGGAGGGAGAGAGATACACGAAGTGCGCGTGTGTGATTCCGATGCCCACAGGGAAATGAGATATGTATGCGTGTGAGAGAGATTGCACAATTCATTCATGTATCACTATCTAGCGATCGTGGACGTGCATCGCTTGAACATAATTCAATATCTACTTCGTGTTGTGGCCAAAGGTACAATATCGATTCAACGCTATAAAGATTGGGCACTCACATATCACATTTTTTTCTATTTAAATAAACCTTTTCAGTTGTGCATGCCAAAGTTACAGTGATGTTTCTTTAAACAACCAATGTAGCTATCATGTATATGCACCATTGTTACTCTTGCATTCAAATTCATTAGTCTTGGATGATTTAAGTTTCTACTTTGAAGTAATATATGTAATATTCATATATGAATTCAACGGGTACGCAATTTATGAAATGGAGGCTATGTAATCATGTGAGGTAACACTTTTAAGTAGCTGACTACAATATCCATTTCTTTTTGTGCGCCTCTACACTAACACGTCAATGCATTATGTTTAAAGTAAATAACCAATGGCACTAAATTATCTATTTACACGAGAAATACATAGGCCGAGCATTTGATCCCTTTTTTGTGAACGCGCCACTACACCCGTACGATTGGTCGCGCCCGTGTGAACGTCCAAGTTATCGGCGCATCATCCCGAGTTATGTCTTTCTTTCTGGGGTGGACTTCACATCAGTTATTCACTGCTGACGTGTGCCCCGTGTACACAGTCTAGCATGACCTTCCCGCTAGCACGGTCCAAAATTAGTTGAAACTGGATACGAACGATCCCGCGAGCGGCAAAATCTCCCGCCTCCTTCTAAAATTTCCGCCACCTTAGTCTTTAGCATGCAAAATCCCCCTTTTGTCCTTGGTGCACGGAGACCAACAGTTACAATACCGCCCTCATCTACATGATAGGTCGGGGCTGCTTTGGTAACTTCCGGTTCCCCCACTACACGGCACCCCCATTTCCTCTCCCCCTCTCGCAAAAACGACTAACTCCACAGCACCAGAGCATCTTACATCACGCCGTCCGTACTTCATCGCCCTTTCTCCCCCCCCTCTCGAAACCCTAGACTGCTCATCCACCGGCGTACCATAGCCCATTCACTGCCAGCGGCGTCCACCTCGCCGGATCTGCTTCTGCGGCCGCATCTACCCCTCCCACCTCCCCTAGAAACAAGCAGACTACTCATCCACCACTGTACCACAGCCCATTCAGTGCCGGCCTTGTCCACGGTGCCGGATCTGCTTCGCCGGTACTCTCGTCAACCGCCGCGCATCTGCAGCGGCTCATTCATACTCCCCACCGGAGACGCTTCGTCCACACCCCCCGGAGCCGCCCCACCGACGCCCCCGTCGACGGCCTCTGATCCTCTTCGCCGACACCTTCCTCAACCCTACCGGAGCCGCTTCGCCGACACCTTCCTCAACCCTACCGGAGCCGCTTCGCCGACACCATCGTCAACCCTACCGGAGTAGCTTCGTCTATACCATTCTCAACCCAACCGGGGCCGCTTTTCCAACTCACAAGTCCACGACCTCAGATCCGCTTCCTCGCACCCTCATCCAACCTACCGGAGCAGTTTCTGACGCCCCGTCCACGGCCGCAGATCCGCATCGTCGACACCACCCTTAACCCAACCACCGGAGCAGCTTCTGACGCCCCGTCCACGGCCGCAGATCCGCATCGTCGACACCATCCTTAACCCAACCACCGGAGCAGCTTCTGACGCCCCGTCCACGGCCGCAGATCCGCATCATCGACACCATCCTTAACCCAACCACCGGAGCAGCTTCTGACGCCCCGTCCACGGCCGCAGATCCGCGTCGTCGACACCATCCTTAACCCAACCACCGGAGCAGCTTCACCTATGCCCTCGTCCACGGCCACAGATCCGCTTCGCCCACACCGTAGTCCACCCTACCGGAGCCGCTCCACAAACACCCTACTCGACGGTTCTAGATCTCCTTACCGGACCCCAACAGCCAGCGCAGCGTCATCACCCTCGACGTTTCTAACCTGATTCCCACCGTCTGGAGAGATGCCAAACACCCGCCACAGCCTAGGTACTTGTCACCTTTAAACCCGTCCAGCATCACCTGCCCGATGTACTTCAAATATACTAACCGGTCGCTATTACCTGTTATGCAGCTGGCAAAAACTACAAGGACGATGTTTCTTCTGGATCTAACAGCTTGGCCAACCAAGATCCTGGACTGAGGCATTGCTATGATCTTGTAAGCGCATCTCTCTCTCTTGTATTGTTCTGTGCCTGCCAGCGTGCTTTGCTAGGATTTTTGACCAGTAATCCCTTTGTGCAGACAATGATTTCTACTACTGGCTGCTAAATTAGATATGTAGATGTCATACATGATACTACCTCGTACCTCCATTCTTAAATATAAGTCTTTCTAGAGATTCCACTATATGCTACATACGGAGCAAAATGAGTGAATCTACACTCAAAAATGCATCTATATACATCTATATGTGGTCCATACTGGAATCTCTACAAAGACATATATTTAGGAACAGGGGCAGTACATTACACAAAATCGTAGGTGGCATGTAGGAATTCCAGTGCACTACATTAGGCTCCCTTAGAGTGCCTGCTAGTCTAGCATACAGAGTCATGGCTAGTTTATGGTACGCACACAATCGTTAATTGGTGGTTTAAATATGCGCAAGGGATATGCAATGTAGTATCATGTAGAGATGTCTGAAATTAGCCGTGTCAACTTGCAGATAGGGTTACACAATGAAAAAGTACAAGATGTATGTGGCAATTTCATGGAACATCGCAAAAAAAGGAGAGGCAGCGGTGAGCCTATACAGTGTGCTATGGTACGTCACTCCTCCATTGCAATCATCGTGACATGTTATTTGTATGCCAGTTCTATTAGCCAAGTTTCTTAGGGACAGATATTACGAGTTATCCTAAGAAAATAAGCACATGTGAATATAAGCTCCATGTAATAAGCCAACCAGTTCTTTTCATTGCATTTTTAGCTTATCTTTGGTATGATCAGTGGAAAGTCTAGATTGCATTATATTTTTTTCATTTTGCTGCCCATATGGAAATTAATTTGACTTGCAAACATCACAAATTGAACCCAGTGCAGTAATTAATATGATAGGAAAACAGACCATCACTATTTGCTCAAAATGCAAATACAAAGATACCATCTACTTGGCACAATCTACTTTGGTCAATGTTTTCCATAGAGATCCCATTGCCTAATTTAAACGAAGAACGCAAGACCCACATTTAAATGAAGAACAATTATTTATTGAAATTCGATGGTCCAAGTGGCTGGTTATTATCGTATAGCAGCACCACTTGAAAGCATCATATAGCAGCAGCAGCAGCTCATAGCAACTCATCATATAGCAGCAGCAGTCTGCAATTCATCATATACCAGCAGCAGCTCATAGCAATTCATCATATAGCAGCAGCAGGAGCAGCTCATAGCAATTCATCATATAGCAGCAGCAGGAGCAGCTCATAGCAATTCATCATATAGCAGCAGCAGGAGCAGCTTGTAGCAACTCATCATATAGCAGCAGCAGCTCATAGCAATTCATCATATAGCAGCAGCAGCTCATAGCAACTCATCATACAGCAGCAGCAGCGGCTCATAGCAATTCATCATATAGCAGCAGCAGGAGCAGCTCATAGCAATGCATCATATAGCAGCAGTAGAAGCAGCTCATAGCAATTCATCGTATAGTGGATCAGAATGAAAATTTGGCAAAAAATCAGAGGAGATCCTCACCTTGTTGGATGAGCTCATCCTTCAACAGCACCTCAAGGCCATGGCCTGGGAGGAGGGGAGGGGGGATAAGGTGCCTTCTGCCGCAGTGTGGCATCAGCCGTAGTTATGCAGCGCCCGCCGGAGTAGTGCGTTGGACGAACCACAGTGGAGCAGCTGCTGGAGACCATGAGAATGAGGGGCGGCGCCAGAGGGAGGAGCAGCCAGGGAGATTTGCCCCTACCCGCCGGCCATGTAGCCTAGCTGGACATAGCATCGTCGAGGACCAGGCCAGATGGGACCAGTGGCGACGGCTCGCTGGAGGAACCCTAGTGCTGCAGGCAGGGGATCGAGGTAGAGGGAAAGGGGAGAGGAGATGCAAGCGGGTAGGGCAATGAATGCTTGCGTGTTTGTTTTTACTTGAGGGTCAGGTGTGACACGGGCGTCAGCAGTTGCATTTTGAGTGTAATATAGGCAGACAACAGAGTCATTTCACTATTCCCCTTCCCTTCAATTTTTAGTGAGGTTCTACCCGAAACACCCCCCTCCAAAGCGAAATTAGTTAAGCCCAAGCCCATAACTCAAAAATGACTTCTTTACATCTTTTATGGCTTATTTTGACAATATGCCCTGAAAAGGCGGAATCGAACTGGCCCTTAACCTGCAATTCAATTGTGCGTGCAATGATGAATCACTCCTGCCTGCTATCTGTACATTTAGGCATCATCATACATGGCATAACCTAATACATGTGCATTCCATTGTAGAATCTGGAATATGCAATGTTTATATTAGTTCATACGTTGCACATGATGTTTAAATGCCCCTTAAATCTGGTCAGTCAAGTGATGGTCTTTAAGCCTCCTTCTTTGCTTCTTTTCTTGATATGTAAGATTTGCTCACACATCTGTTCAATTGCTTGTTTGCATCAGCCAGCCATACTAGGACTGTTTGCTTTGATTACTTGCTGTTCTTGACCTAACACTCTAACAGAGCTTGTCAACGATTTAAACACTAAGGACTGCTATAGTGGGGCCTTGTCTAACTCATAGGTGACATAAAGGTTTGGCTGTACACTACAGTAGGCTCTCCAAGAGTACCTGGAGATCCAGTTCGAAGGTATGCCTAGTTTTTACATAGTGCAGACATAGTAAATGCTCATTTCATTGTGTGCAAGTGCAAGAGATGCGACATGTTTCAATATGTGGTGTTGTTTTGTTATAATCTCATCCTTTTGTGTTCACAGACTGGAAAGTATGCATATTTATCTTCCAAGGAGACGAGTAAATAGTTTGTGTCACCTTGCAGAGGGGGTGCAATGAAGATAAGATTGAGGATTTCCAAGTACAAGATGTTAGGAAGGAGCCTTGCAAGAGAAGTAGGAGCTGCGCTGAGCCTCTTCAACCTGCTAAGGTAAGTCACTGTATGCAACTCAACAGTTCAATTCCTTGTTTGTTTCAGGCATAGTTAATTTTGTCTTTTCAATTGCTTTATTTGTCCTCAGTTAATGAGATGCCCAAATAATCATGCCTGATGTTCGGTACTTGTATCACTATTAGTTGACATAATTAAAGGCCTTACTGTTGGGGATATAACTACTAGTGTAACCCGCCCAGGAGGGGCCGGGTTACGCTATGGCAATTCATCATATGAAGCCCAATATCAAGCTTGAAGATAGCGGTTCAATAAAGGGCCTAAAGCCCGTAGGCGACTTAAGGCCCATAGTGATAAACCGCCGTAATGGCATGACTTGTGTTGTAAGGCAAGATTAACTAGTCACCGAGCCGGACACTGTTTATGAGCCGGTCGGGACTCTGTAGGCCGCGGGGCGTCAACCCGTGTATATAAGGGGATGACCCGCCGGCGGCTTAGGGCAACTAACATCAAATCGGTAGCCAGGCATAGCAGATTCGCTCCCTGGTCATCGAAACCCTAGTAATTCCACCTCAACTGGAGTAGGCTTTTACCTTCACCGTAAGGGGCCGAACCAGTATAACCCTCGTGTCCTTTGTCCCGCTTTAACCCCTTTAAGCTTCCTAGTTGCGATGGCTCCATGACTAAGTCCTTTCACGAGGACATCTGCCGTGACCATTCCACGATAGTTGGCGCCCACCGTGGGGCCCCCGCACGATGGATTTGAGTTCTTGAAGGGCAGCTTCGAAGGGCTCAAGGGATACGCTGTGGGCCGGATGACCAAGAGTCGTCGCGGCAAGCTCTACATCGACGACGCAGGCTGGGGCCCCGACGCCGGCTCAATCGAGTACGGGTATCGGGTCCCCTTCGGCGGAATCCACGTTTTCATTGGCAAGGTCGGCGAGCCGGGCCCTGAGCCGGACATCTGCACCGACCTCATCGAGACGGCTCAGCGTGCGAGACCCGCCCGGACTCTGCCTGCCTTGAAGCGTGCTTTCGTGGGATGCATCCACGGAGGGCTCTCTGAAGGATCTAGATCTGGCGATGAGACGACCATCTGCTCTGATGGTGAATCGTCCAGAGGTGAGACGGACTCGTTGTATCAACTTCAAGACGGCAGGCTCGGGGGTTGTTCCGATGGCGACAGTATTCCGGACCCTTTTGAGCCGCCAAGCCGGGTTGGAATCTTCATGGCCGGCACGCAACCTGTTCAAAACTCCGCCGCTGGGGCAGGAGGCCCTGTGTACTCGCCGGCTCAGGTGCTGATGGATCTCACGGGTAAGATGACTGCCCTGTTAACCGCCACGGTCGTCCCAGCGGATCAAGCTCAACATGATGCAGAAGTGGCACAGTTAAAGCTGGATATAGCACAGGCCAAGGAAGATCTGGCAGCGGAAGGAATCAGGATGGCTGCAGAACGGGCGGCTCTGGACGTCCAGACTCAGCTGATCCAGGCGCAGTCTTTCCGGCTCACAATGGATCAGAATGCATCCAATGAGGTCATGAGAAGGAGGCATCAGAAGGCTCAATCTCGGCTCCCTCCGGTTTATGATCCTCGAAACCTCTTCAACACGCCCGCTGCAGGGCCTAGTAACCCGCCAGAAATCACGGCACCCGGGGTTGGAACGCTGGTTCAGCCGCAAGTGATGGGGCCTCCCCGTGTGAATACTGCCCCACCTCGATACGTACCAATACCGCCGGGTCATTATTCTAATCCATTGGAAAACATGATCGCTGCAGCGGCATGACTGGCGGCTCTCCCGGTCGAGGGCGATTCTCCAACGGCGGTCGAAACCCGCAGGGTCAGAGAACTTCTTCAGACGGCTTTGGCACAATAGGAGGCATATTCATATAGCCGGGACATGATTCATTCAACCCCTCGTCCAAACCGGAGCCCAAGTTATAGCAGACACATGGTTTCAGCGGCCGGCTCAAGCAACGTCCGGTGCCGTGACTTGCCAGGTGGGCATGGCCTGGCGCATAATGGAGCCTTTAACGCGGTAGATCAAGACAGAGCACGTCAAGAGGCTGAGCAGGCGGCTCAGCTGACAGCTTACCAACCTTTTCTGGTTTACCCAACGGCTTCTATCGAGGCAGGCGTAGCTACGAGGACCGGAGGTGTCCCTTGTCTGGTGCCGGCTCTCCGTAACGAACGTCTGCCCAAAGATTTCAAAGGACCTTGGAAGGTACCTAATTACACGGCTGATTTACAGCCCGGAGCATGGATTGAAAGCTACGAGATGGCTATGGAGTTGCTGGAGGTCAGTGAAGCGGCGATGGCCAAATACTTCACCATGATGTTGGATGGGACTGCCCGCACTTGGTTGAAGGGAGTGCCACCTAATTCCATCGGGTCATGGGCAGAGCTGAAAGCCCGGTTCATCCAAAACTTCAAAGATACATGTAAGCAATCTATGTCAATTGTGGATTTGACTAGCTACAAGCAGCAAGAAGGCGAGTCTACAACCCATTGGGTACGCCGGGTCAAGGAAATAATACATTCGTCTGATAAGATTGATGCCGGCTCTGCAGTCTTAATGTTGGAACAAAATATTCGTTTTACGCCCCTGAAGATGAAGCTCGGGCGGCTCAAGCGCGATTGCAACGATATGGGTACGCTGATGGCGGCTCTGGTCAAGTACGCCGACTCTGATAGTACCAAGGATCCCGCGTCTGATGATGAAAAGACAGGGAAGGGAAAGAAGAATGGCAACGACAAGGGCCCTCAGCATAACCCGGCGAGTCAAGGAGGTAATAAACGTAAGGCTGATGATGGTATGGAGTTTGTGGCTAACACCAACGCGCAGGGTAACAATCACCGACGTAAGGGGAGACCACCTCCCCGGTCTGGCGGGTCAGGCCCGACGCTTGAGCAATTGTTAAATGAGCCCTGTCCAAGGCATGGCTCTAGGGAGAAGCCGACCACTCATCTATGGAAAGACTGCGCGATCATGAAAGCTTTCAAGAATTCCAACATGTTCGACGGTAACAATGGGCAGGGCGGTGGCTTTCATGGCCCGGGCGGCGGTTCAAATTCCAATTTTTAGAATTCTCAAGGTAATCAAGGTGGTTTTAACCAGCAATCTGGCCAGGGTAATCAGCAGCTGCAGCAGCAGGGGGGATACCAGACCCATCCAAAGCAGCTCAATAGTGGACAGTAGCATGTGTTTACTACCAGTTTGTGCAAGCGAGACCAGAAGCTTCATAAGAGGGCTGTGAACGCTGTTGAGCCGGCAGTTCCACGTTACTTGCGATGGTCTGAGCAGCCGATTATATGGAGTGGGGAAGATCACCCTCCCCGGGTTGATAATCCGGGTCACCTGGCCTTGGTGGTGGCTCCTCAGGTTGGTGGGTATAAATTCACTAAGGTACTCATGGACGGAGGTAGTATCATCAACATCCTCTATTATGAGACCTTCCGTCTTATGGGATTAACTGATAAAAACCTCAAACAGTCCAATACTGTTTTCCATGGCGTGGTGCCCGGTAAGTCGGTGTATCCAGTTGGTAAGATCGAGCTGGAAGTAGCCTTTGGAGATGAGCACAACTCCAGGGCGAAAAAACTGACTTTTGAGGTGGTCAAGATCAGAAGCCCGTACCATGCTCTATTTGGGCGGCCGGCTTACGCCAAATTCATGGCACGGCCGTGTTACGTATATTTGCAGCTCAAGATGCCGGGTCACAACGGGACCATTACGGTTCATGGCAGCCGAAAGATAGCTTTGGAGTGCGAGGAAGGTGACGCTGCTTACGCCGAATCTGTTTGTGCGATGGAGGAATTAAACTTTTACAAGGATAATGTTGACCCGGCAGACATGACGTCTTTGAAAAAGCCGACCACCGAGCATGAGCCGGTAATGAAATTTAAGTCGGCCGATGAGACTAAGCTTATTGACTTTGTTCCAGGCGACTCATCTAAGCAGTTCAGCATCAGTGCCAATCTGGATCCTAAATAGGAAAGCGCGCTCATCGAGTTCATCCGTGAGAACCGGGACATCTTTGCATGGAAACCTTCTGACATGTCGGGTGTACCGAGAGAACTCGCTGAGCACACTCTTAATATTGATCCAAAATTTAAGCCACTCAAGCAATTTCTCCGGCGGTTTAACGAGGAGAGGCGGAAAGCCATTGGTGAGGAAGTAGCCCGGCTCTTGGCGGCCGGATTCATCGTTGAAGTCTTTCATCCGGAATGGCTAGCTAACCCGGTGCTTGTGCTCAAGAAGAACGGCACCTGGCGTATGTGTGTGGATTATACGGATTTAAACAAGGCTTGTCCGGCTGATCCCTTTGCTCTCCCTCGTATTGATCAAATTATTGATGCTACGGCGGGTTGTGAGCGTTTGAGTTTTTTGGATGCTTACTCTGGTTACCATCAGATCAAAATGGCAGTTAAGGACCAAGAGAAGACGTCATTCATTACTCCTTTTGGAGCCTTCTGTTATGTGTCTATGCCTTTTGGGCTCAAGAGCGCCCAGGCGACTTACCAGCGGTGCGTACAGAATTGTCTTCATAATCAGATTGGGCACAACGTTCATGCCTATGTGGATGATATTGTGGTAATATCCAGAAAGAAGGAGACCTTGATAGACGATCTCAGGGAGACCTTTGATAATCTCCGGGTCTACAAGATGATGCTTAACCCGGCCAACTGTGTTTTTGGTGTCCCTGCAGGCAAGCTCTTGGGTTTTTTTGGTTTCTCATAGAGGCATTGAAGCTAACCCGGAGAAGATCAAGGCAATCACCTCTCTGGCTAAGCCGGCGTGTATAAATGACGTCCAGCGTCTGGCGGGTCGGATCGCTGCTTTAAGTCGGTTTATAAGGCGGGTGGGCGAAAAGGCCATACCGCTGTATCAGATGATGAAGAAAACAGATGACTTTGTCTGGAGTGATGCTGCCAACGCCGCCTTTGAGGATTCGAAAAGTCAGTTAGCTGAACCGCCAGTTCTTGCTGCTCCTGTTGATAAGGAGCCCTTATTATTGTATGTAGCCGCTAACACACGAGCCGTCAGTGTGGCCATCGTAGTGGAGTGCAAGGAGGCGGGTAAGGAACATCCGGTTCAGCGGCCGGTTTACTACGTCAGCGAAGTACTTATTGAGTCCAAACAACGGTATCCACATTGGCAGAAGCTTGTTTATGGGGTATTCATGGCAAGCCGGAAGCTTAAGCAATATTTCCAGGGCCACCCTATCACTGTGGTTAGTTCTGCTCCTTTAGGAGATATCATCCAAAACAGAGAAGCCACAGGAAGAGTCGCTAAGTGGGCCATTGAACTTGGGCCTCATGGTCTAAAGTATGTGCCATGCACGGCTATCAAATCGCAAGCATTGGTAGATTTCATCAACGATTGGACAGAGCTGCAGATGCCTGAAGAGAAACCGGATAACACATACCGGACTATTCACTTCGACGGGTCCATGCAATTGGAGGGCTCGGGGGCTGGAGTCGTGTTAGCTTCCCCTCGAGGTGACAAATTTCGTTATGTGCTACAGTTGATGTTTCCCTGTACTAACAATGCAGCTGAATACGAGGCCTTGCTCCATGGTCTTCGGATGGCTAAGGAGATGAGCTTAAGCCGGGTAAGGTGCTTTGGCGACTCAGATTTGGTGGCTCAACAAGTATCAGGCAAGTGGGATTCCAAGGACCCCCTCATGGCGGCTTATCGCCGTGAAGTTGATGCCATTGCCGGACATTTTCAGGGTTACCAAGTAGAGCACATTGACCGCAGAAAGAACGAGGCGGCTCATGCCTTAAGCCGGCTGGGCTCTCAGCGAAAGCCGGTGCCGCCTAATACTTTCTTGGATATTCTGCATAACCCTTCTGTCAAGTTACCTACAGAGGAAGACTTGGCTGTTCCGGACCCAAAAGCACAGTTGGTGGCGGCTCTTCATGTTATCCCAGATTGGACAGTGCCATACTTGGCTTACATGACCCGGGGAGAATTGCCTGAGGATGAAACTTTGGTCAGACAAATAACCTGGCGGTCTAAGTCAATGATAATTGCCAATGGCGAGTTGCATCATCGCAGTGTCACTGGGGCTTTTCAGCGTTGTGTTTCCCCTGAGGAAGGTCAAGAAATTTTACGTGAGATTCACGAGGGGGATTGTGGCCATCATGCCGGCTCAAAATCCCTTGTGGCCAAAGCTTTTCGTCACGGTTTTTATTGGCTGACGACTCATGCTGATGCAGAGGACTTAGTCAGTAAATGTGACAGTTGTCAGAAGTTCTCAAGATGTGCTCACGTGCCGGCTCAAGAGTTGAGGATGATTCCAATCACTTGGCCGTTTGCAGTCTGGGGGCTTGATATGGTTGGACCTTTCAAAAGGTCCAAGGATAAGAAGACCCACCTCTTGGTGGCGGTTGACAAGTTCACAAAGTGGATTGAGGCACAGCCAGTTAGTAAGTGTGATGCAGCCACGGCGGTTCAGTTCATGAAAAAGGTGATATTTCGCTTTGGTTTTCCACACAGCATTATAACTGACAATGGTACCAATCTGTCTAAAGGCGCCATGGAAGAATTTTGTCAACGAGAGCATATTTGACTTGATGTTTCATCAGTGGCTCACCCCCAATCCAATGGTCAAGCTGAGAGAGCCAATCAGGAAATCTTGAAAGGCATCAAGCCCCGGCATCAATCAGGAAATCTTGGACGCCGGGTTGTTGGGTGGAGGAATTACCCTCTGTGATATGGAGCATCAATACTACTCCTAATAGGTCTATGGGTTATACGCCTTTCTTCATGGTTTACGGAGCCGAGGCAGTTCTCCCTAGCGACATCCGTCATGACTCGCCTCGTGTGGCGGCTTATGTTGAGGCGGACAATGAACAAGCGCGTCAGGATGCTCTTGACTTGTTGGACGAACAACGTGACGTAGCAGCAGCTCGCTCGGCGATTTACCAACAAGACTTGCGCCGCTATCACAGCCGTCGGGTTAAGTCCAGAACCTTTCAGGAAGGTGACTTGGTGCTCCGGCTCATCTAGGATCAAACAGATGCACACAAGTTATCCCCGCCTTGGGAAGGGCCCTTTGTGGTCAGCAAGAACTTGCACAATGGGTCATACTACCTCATCGATGTTCGAGAGCACAAAGATTCACGTAAGTCGGAGGAGGAGACCCGCCGGCCGTGGAATATCGCTCATCTTCGGCCTTATTACACTTGAGCCACCGGCTCTCATAATGTACATACTTCCGTGACGATGTATATATTATGATAAATAATAAAGCAGGACCTCTGTCCTTTTTCCCCTCAAAGGTAAATGTGTCATTGTTATTTTCATTATAATATCACATGATCACTTGGGGGCTGATCCGGCTTACGATCGTATTCGAATCTAGCCGTTAAATATTATGATCACTAGGGGGCTTCCTGTTCAAACATAGGTCGTATTCGAACCAAAGAGAACATAGCTGTCGATACCCTTTTGATCGGCACACTGCCGAGCTCACTGGGGAGCTTCTTGATCATATTTGAATCATAGCTCAGCCCCCTTTGGGAACCGACGTGGATCGTATTCGAATCAGCGTCGTTAAACATCTCTCAAGGTCATTTGGGGGCTTCCTGTTCAAACATAGGTCGTATTCGAACCAAAGAGGACATAGCTGTCGGTACCCTCTTGATCGGCAACGCCAAAGCCACTGGGGGCTATATGATCGTATTCGAATCTTAGCTTAACCCCTTTGGGACGGTTTTCTGGTCGTATTCGAATCAGAAGCCTCCAACTTTTTTGAAGTCTCTTTTTGCAAACAATTTTTTGGATTTTATTTGAAGTTCTTTTGATCATGTCTAAAGTGTTCAAGGGTGGTTTCTATTCCACCGGCTTAACCTTGATCAATAAGGTTGATCACACATAATAAACATCATATTACAGAGTTGGGTTCTCACCCTCATTTTTTCTTTTGGGTCACATAAACCGGCAGTGTAATCGAAGGATCACAGATATATGACCCTCCATGCGGTAAGCCGCCAAGGGACTTGTGTTTTGTTTTATATGCAGGACAATTTCAAGCAGCTCTTTAAACGTAAGGAAAGCAAAGGATCAAGCATAAACCGGGGGAATATAAGAGGGCGGCTTAAACAGTGTTGAGCGCCACACAAGTGCGCGATGGCATGACAAAAATAAGTGTTTTCCTACTCTATTACATGACTCCCCGAGTCCAAATAGTGAAGCATTGTTTTTATCAAGACATAAATATGAGCCGCCTGAGGGATCAAAGGTGTTGTTGGGCTGAGGCTTCCGGTTCACCCCTTTCCGCTCCTCCGGCTGTTTCCCTATCCTGGAAGGTTGATGATTTCCAGTCAATGCCACTCAAGGCTTCAAATTCAGCTTCATCATCAATTAACCCGGCCGGATCAACTTCAGGGGCGAAGGTATGCTTACGAGTTGGAGGGATCAGAATGATTGCTTCATAATGTGGTGTTGGAATTCTCTGATTCTCGGCGTCATAACCCGGTTGGTATTTGGTAAGATCCATGTCATTACCGATCAGAGTGGCCACAGGGCGTATGTCCTTCACGCAAGCGGCGAAACCTTCTGGTTAAATGGGGTGTTGTCCTCCTTCAAGCTGGGATACCCAAGGGCGATGTCGGCCGGGTCTAGCTCCGGTAGCCACGCCTTGGCCCGGCTTAAAGCGGCTATGGCTCCGGCTCTTGCAGAAGCTCGTCTCAATTCCTGGAATCGTTGAGGTAGCACGGCAAGCCGCCTTAGCACATCCGCCAGACGAGTGGGAACTTCATTTGACAGAGCCACGACGGCTAAGGCATGTTGTGACCCGGTGTAGAGTTGTTCCACCAGGGTATAAACGGCCTTCAGCTTTGCCAGCATGCTTTGGTCGAGATTGGAACTCCTGGGGCTTGCATTACAAAGTCAGGTGAGCTGATGACAATTGAGATGCTTGTTGTAAAGGATTTAAACTAGATAACACTTACAGGGTAACTTACCAAAGATTGCTGAGACCATCTGAGATACATGGCATTTTAAGCCGGATAACTCGGCGGATGTTTCTGCAAGAGTGGCCTCCGCTTGTTCAGCCCGGTTGAGCACAACGGTCTTTTCGTCCGCCCAGGCCTTTCTCTCTGCTTCAAACTTCTTTTTCAATTTCTCTTGTGCGGATACACTGAATTCAAACTTGGAATTCGCCTTTTGGGTTTCACTCTCTTGAGTTTTCAGGCCATTCTTCAAGTCAGAGATCTCCGATTCAAATTGCTTAGTGGCGGCCTGTATAAATTCTGGGTTACAGTTAGGGTTATCATAATGCAACATTAAGTCCCAAGCACTTTGCAAGCAAAGATACTTGGCACTTGGGGGCTAATGTATGCTAAAGAGCTCTATTTACAGTGGCAGTTCATGGAAATAAGTCCCAAGCACTTTGCAGGCAAAGGTACTTGGCACTTGGGGGCTAATGCATATTGTTGTTCAAGTACTTGGTTAAAATATGGTAAAGACCGGTTCAAATATGCTGTCTGAGCCGGCCCTTGGGTGCTACCGGATAAGCCGGTTTTCTTGCAGTGATTACTAAGCTGGTGTTAAGTCTACAACATATTTCGTCATAAGTAATAGACTTGGGGGCTGGCATAGTAAGGATAACTAAGGAACAAGCAACAAGAGTTATACCTCAAATTTTTGGTGTATTTGTTTCACCATATCAATTTCCAGATCCCGGCTGTTGTGCACTTGGTTTACATAACCAGAGACGATTTCTCCAATACTCAGATGAGCATAATCAGTGACATCCAGCCGGGTTTTGCGGCGTTCCAGAAGTTCTTCTTTGGCGGAGCACTTGGCCACGCGGTGGGTCTCCCCGGTTCAACGAAGTCAGTCCGGATGATTTCGACGTCCGGGTCATCCGCCTTGGCCGGGCTAGGGTTCTCCAGGTTCTCAGAACCTTCCATAGCTTGTTCGATAGATGGATCAGTGGTGAGAGTTGGAGTATCATGGGCTGGTTCAGGCGGCGGCTCATGAGCGGAAGTATCAGGAGTAGCCGCTCTGAGCTCCGGTTCAGCAAAGATTGGCTCTTCGACCGGCTTACTTCTCTTTGTCCTCTTGCTGGGCTTTACTTGTACACTGAAAATTAAAGGGTCAGTACAAAAACATGAGTAAGATAAGCACAAGATAAACAGATTATCATTACCCTGGAGCGGTTTTGAAAGCCGGCATGCTGGACTGCATTGATTCGCCGGAGGAAGGTGAAGTTCGCTGATAGTTTGAGTCAGAAGAATTGAGTGGTTGACGAGTGAAACCCGCCAAAGGATACAAAGAATATAAATCAGAGATAACCTCAGTCCGGCGTTTTCTTGTTACATCGGGTAAGCCGGAGGAGAGGTCCGCATCTTTACTGGTTCGGGTCTGCCTCCGACTCTCGTGAATCTGTCGCTTCAAAAGAAATTGAGGATCTTGATAAGCTAAAGGATGTGAAAATCTTACTTTCCGGGTTACCCTTCGGACTTTCTGTCTCGGCAAAGGCTCGGAGTCGGAGGAAATTATAGTTACCTCTTCAATTACTGCATGACTTGCTCCTGTATCCTCCCGCTGATAATCAGTGTCAATAAGATGGTTAAAGAAGGAGCCTAAAGAGTCAAGAGTTACCTCTGACTCGGAGGTATCGTCCAGATGAAACATATCCCAGGCGCTAGGTTTGTTCCCCTTCTTACGGGCAGCGGCTTTCCTGGCGGCTTTCTTGGCTTTTCTGGCTTTCTTTGCAGCCTCATGGTCATACTTGACCTTCCAGAATTTATCATCAGCCTGTAAAATATAGCAAGAGTTTTTGAGTAATGATGAAATTATCAAGGTGGAAAGTAAGATGCTCAAGTTAATGGTTTACCGCTGGAGCCGGGTTAGCCTTCCAGAAAGGACTTAAGCCCGCTTTCCCGCAATCTGCCAGGCTCTTGTTCAGAAGAGACTTGGTCATGTCATCAACGACATCCTCGGGTAAGTCGTCAGGACTGTGCCGTAGAGGATCATTTTTCTGGCCTGTGTAATCGCACATCACGCCGGGGCGGCGGCTCAAAGGAATCACCCGCCAGGCAATCCAAACCCGGACCAAGTCAATGCCGTTTAGGCCGTTCCCCAGAAGAGCTTTGATCTTGTTTATGGTGGGGGCAAGTGTTTGACGTTCAGCCAGAGATAATTTATCTGGTAAGGGGTGAGTTGACTCCAGGCGCAGGGCGCGAAAGCCGGGCAAAGGGTTCTCATTAGCCGGAGAAGTGTCTTGACAGTAGAACCATGTCTGGTTCCAATCTTTAGGGTGACTCGGTGGCTCGGCATAAGGGAAAAGGCAGTCTCTACGTCGCTGGATTGAGATTCCGCCAAGCTCCAAGCTAGGCCCGTGGGCACATTCGTTTTGATGGTTCAGATAAAATAACTCTCTAAAGAGTAGTAAGCTGGGTTCTTCTCCAAGGTACACCTCACAGAATACTTGGAAATTGCAGATGTTTGACACGGAATTGGGTCCGATGTCTTGAGGACGCAGGTCAAAAAAGTGCAAGACATCTCTGAAATTTTTTGAGCCGGGTGGAGCAAAGCCCCGGTTCATGTGATCAGTGAAAATGACAACTTCCCCATCCTTGGGTTGAGGCTTTTCTTCGGTAGATGACCAGTCTTCACAAAATCATTTAAGATGCTATCAGTGACAGTGGATCTAACCCAGTTGCATGTGACGGGTGCTTTGGGAGCCTTGGGCAGCATTATGAAGGATGGAAGCCTATGACAAAATAAAAATTTCCGGCTCAAATTTAAGCCAGAGAAAATATTTCAATTCATATTCAAGATGGCGGCTTACGAAGGGGCCTAATGATATATGGTTAATTGTGTCAGATTGTTTAAGCCGCCATGGGAAACAGTAGCAATTAAATTATTTAAATCCACTATGAGTGATCAGGATTATTCATTGAGCATTGCCTCTTTAAGCCGGCGATAAGAGTCGCCATGGCTAACAGATACAGTTTTTTGCCTAAGTGTCGCACAAACAAGTTTCGCAGGTTGAAGCTGTTATTTTGGATTAAACAGCCGTTCAGAAAAGAAAATATTCTAGACCAAAAAACTGGTACAGATGAGTTTGAGAATTTGAATGAGGCCTCTGAACTAGAGAAAGGAATCTACTAGCATCTGAAATGGATGCGAAACGGTTACCGCACAAGTTATATGTTCTTTTTGGATCAGAAGAAGCCGCGGTGGAGGAACCACGAAGAAACGATGAAGAACCATGAAGAACACGGAAGAACTTGAAAACCCTAAATGCAGATCTGAAGTGTGGGAAGGTGAAGACTTACAGCTGTAGATCTACTGCGGAGTATCGCCGCCGTTCTCTGGTCGATTCAGGTTGATGCAGCGGCCAAGATCGACGAAGATGAGGTGCTCTGCTGCGGCGGCGGCGGCGGAGCTCGAGCAGCAGTGGAGTCGCGAGAGGAAGAAGATGACAGAAGGGGGAGAATGAAGAAAGACCTAAAGGTCGTGCTTATTTATAAGGAAAAGACTGACAAAGAGGGCGCGAGAAACAAGGAGGCCAGACGTGGTTATCCAGCTACTCCGATGCCTCGATTTTCGGGATGGTCATTAAGATAAGGATCCGTTGTGATATGACAGAATAAAAAATGAATTTAATGGAAGATGACGTCATGGCGGGTTATCATGAATCCAGAAGATGACATCATGGCGGGTTATAACTTTTGCACAGACAGAAGCCAGAAGGCTTTTTCTTAAGGTATTGAAGATTGACATGAACCGGTTCAAATCAATCTGGGGCCTAATGTTGGGGATATAACTACTAGTGTAACCCGCCCAGGAGGGGCCGGGTTACGCTATGGCAATTCATCATATGAAGCCCAATATCAAGCTTGAAGATGGCGGTTCAATAAAGGGCCTAAAGCCCGTAGGCGACTTAAGGCCCGTAGTGATAAACCGCCGTAATGGCATGACTTGTGTTGTAAGGCAAGATTAACTAGTCACCGAGCCGGACACTGTTTATGAGCCGTCCGGGACTCTGTAGGTCGCGGGGCATCAGCCCGTGTATATAAGGGGACGACCCGCCGGCGGCTTAGGGCAAGTAACATCAAATCGGTAGCCAGGCATAGCGGATTCGCTCCCTGGTCATCGAAACCCTAGTAATTCCACCTCAACTGGAGTAGGCTTTTACCTTCACCGCAAGGGGCCGAACCAGTATAACCCTCGTGTCCTTTGTCCCGCTTTAACCCCTTTAAGCTTCCTAGTTGCGATGGCTCCACGACTAAGTCCTTTCACGAGGACATCTGCCGTGACTATTCCACGACACTTACCATTTAATTACTCTACCAAAGTGTGCCTGAAGCTTTGAAGTCTATTAACCAACTATTATTGCATGAGGCTCACAATCTAGTTTATACTACGCTAACGATTGCATAGTTTTGCCTGCTGTAGTATGTTTGTATGAAACCCTCTGCTGTTCATTATGCTCCCTAAGACTTTAATTGAGGCACAGAATGGCCAACTGCTTCCTTACTTATACGCAACGTGCTGTCTAAATTTGTAACTTGTCTGTGTTTTCGATTGGGCCCCAACATCATGCTCCTCTGGTGAGCTAAGAGGGATTTCTGTATGCAGGCTGCACAGACTATCTTTTTTATAATTTTTAAAATATCACCTGCTTATGCTTCATGACGTGTAACATTTTTTTTAAGTGACGTGTAACATTATTGTTAGTCCTGTTTTGCCATGTAGTACAAAATAGTGTCTTGTTCGCTTCACTGTTGTAACTATATTTTTGCCCTAGTCATGTGTACTTACAGAAACATTTCAGGATGAAGTGACATCAACACAAAGATCTACGAGCAGTGTGGCATGGCCGTTACCGAATGATTATGGATTGGAATTGGAATGTGCTGTTGTTCTCGAGCATCGACTAGAGGTGGCAAGACAACGTGTACATGATTGTCAACGTATAATCAACAAGTTGAGACTGGACATGCAGGTATTAGATGCAGGAGTCAAAAAAATGAAACAAGACACTGAGGTAACCATGAAGGAATTGGAGATTTTGCAGACTGAAATTTGTGCTATCTGAATCCGGCCAATCCTATTTTCTGAAGAGATTATAGTTCAAATGGAGTTAAGTTGATGTGCGTCCATGATGTATGAGCTGTATTTGCCCAGTGTATGTAATTTGCTGTTTGTGTATGCTTTATTATCACCTGTGCCGAACCATAATGCCCAGTGGGTATAATCGGCTGTAATTTCTTTATTGTATAGTGTAGGATTATTCTACCTTTCTATGCCTTGATCTCTTTGTTGTATAGTATTGAGTAGGATAATTCTTTGAATATGCTATATCGTTCAAACGGGGGACCATGGCCCTTCACGGGTCGTCGGATCCATGGGCCTTCTACGTCTCGTAGGATCCATGGGCCTTCTATGTCTCGTAGGATCCATGGGCCTTGTACGTCTCGTAGGATCCATGGGCCTTGTACGTCTCGTAGGATCCATGGGCCTTCTACGTCTCGTAGGATCCATGGGCCGCCGACTCATTTATGGGTCTTGTACGGGCCTTTAATGGGCCGTAGATGGGCCTTTAATGGAAATCGTATGTTTTATGGGCTGACCATAACGGGCCGTTAATAGGCCGTATTTGGTGATGCTATGAAAATGGCCCAACAGACTAACGGTCCACGAACGGGCCGACTGTAACGACGGGCTGAATTTGGCCCACAAGCAGAAAATGACAGTAACGGGCCGTAAGTAACCGAATGCTCAAATGAGCCCAAGAATAAATGGGCCCTCAGAAGGCCGAAAGTTAACTTGGGCTGGAAACGGCCCAATGGAATAACGGGCCGTTAATGGGTATAAAGTGATACACTGTTTATTACGGGCCAGTTTCACCACGGGCCATTAATGGGTGTAAAGTAATACACTGTTCATTACGGGCCAGTTTCAGCACGGGCCGCTAATGGGCCAAGAGTTACAAAGGGCCTCATATGGGCCGAAAGACGTCATGGGCTATACATGGGCCAGAAGTGAAAACGGGCTGGAATCATATTGGATGGCCCAGATGACGCTACTGGGCCTAATTCGGATAGGGCGTAACGGGCCTTGGGTTAGCGGGCTGTAAATGGGCTATATGCGAACAGGCCATTAACAGGCTTTCCATGGGCCGGTCCTCCAGCTTTTGACCAAGTCAAACGGGTCGGCCTTTTCACAGGAATGGGCCACTGTTGGGCCGTGCCACGTGTCGACGTATCATAGGCGCCTTCTGTCCAGTGAGTGGATGACATCTGTCCCAACGATGAGCCGACACGTGTTTCCTCTAGCCAATGATGATTTTACACATGGAAAATCCCCATTGGTCGGGGCTGTTAACGGGTTATCGGATCCAAAACCCGACCCGATAGCTCGGCGTTCCGTTACGGTGGATGCCACGTGTCGGTCACCCTTGACGAAAGCACTTTTGTGACGCGCGATTTATCGTCATGGAAGTGGACACTTCCGTGATGATAATTTTGGTAATGTCATGGAACACTTCTACGACAGCACAGGTATGACTATCTTGATTCTGTCATAAATTTATCATCGATGTACATGCATGACAAAAAACGCGACCTACTATGACAAACACGTATCATCACGGAAGTGTATTTTTTTGTAGTGATAGTCAGAGTCTTCAAGTGAGGGAGTCCGACGCAAGACAGCGTTTCTGGGAGGAGTGGAGTCAAATTTGAATCTCTCTGTGAAGCCATCGTCTTGAAGATCAGCTTCAGCACTGAGCAATGTCAGACTCTTCCACGACCTCCGACAGGTTTCATGAGTGACAAAAGCATTCTTGGTGGCAAGGTTGCGAATGCGATTGACATCCACCAAGAGGGTTTGCATCTGACGCTTCAGTCAGTCGTGATGCGTATCTTGCTTTTGATGCAGGGCGACGAGAAGCTCTCGGTCGTTGAGAACACGAGAACGCTTCCGAGGCCTTTGAGCAATTATGCTTTCAGTGGCTTCAGTATGGGCACGATGAGGTGCACGTGTATTGCCAGCCAAAGGATAAACACGAGTAGCAGCCAGAACGCCTTCAATAGGTTGAGTGAAGCTTTGGTAATCGGCGTTGTGAAGATAAATGGGCTCCTTGGCAGGCTCTGGGTTGATGGCTTTGACAGACATATCAACCTGTGGCAAGAATATCAGATGGTTGCGCGCAGACGGCTGATAGTTGACAACAGAGTGAAGCTTGATAAGGCGCATTACCCATGGAGCGTAGAACTTCAGACCAAAGAGATCAGAGCCAGATGCAGCCAATTGCCTGATGAAGAAGTCTTGAGCATTGAAGCTGATGCCATTGAAGATATAGAAAACCAATGTCTTCATTTCTCCTTCAAGCTTCGCTGCAGGAGAATGTCCCTTGATAGGCCATAGAGTTCGCCTGATAATATGATAAATAGTGCGGGGCGGATACTCTAGGTCTTCAACAAAAAATTCCCTTGGATATTCAGCGTCGCGTGGCAGGGGCTTCACCATGCTCAACATTTGGCTCATGTTTGGCTCAGGCTTTTGGAAGATGCTCTCCAAAGCATTGCGGTGAAGCTGACAACCAGGCTCGAAGAGTTCACCTGGAGTGGGCAGGCCAGTGAGCTCAATAATATCCAGAGCTTTGGCTTCATGGTGTACATTGCCTGTCATCCACTCAAGGATCCAAGTCTTCGGATCCCTGTTGTAGCCGCGAATGTGGAGGGTAGCATAGAATTGCAGCAGAAGCTCTTCGTTCCAGTGCTCTTTATCAGTCACAAATTGTAACAGACCAGCATCTCGGAAACAATCAAGGGCTTCTTCTAGGCAGGGCAGGCCAGCAATAGCTTCGCAGTCTAGACGCATATGGGGAAAGATGCGCCCTTGATCATAAAGAACATAAGAGTAATAACTGCGTTGCTGATAGCTCCAGAACCGATCAGATGAAATTCTTGGCCTTGAGTATGGGTTCTTGTCGCTGTCAAAGAAGGTGTTGTGTGCAATGAAGCCATTCACATTGAAAGATCCTGGTGAAGTTGCAGTACCTGGAAACCTTGGCAGCCTCGGTTTTGGCTTCTGGACCTGAGGCCTGTGCTCCACATGATAGTCAAATTGAGGTCCGGGAGCAGGAGGAGGAACCAAAATGGGCCAGCGAACCATGACAGGTTGGCCGCGATCAAATGCTAGCTCGATAGTGTGTGGCCTTAGAGGCAGTACAGGAGCATCGGCATTGACGTGAGCTGCAAGTGGTATAATGGCTTCAGGTGCAATATGGACTTCAGGTGCATTAGAAGCTTCAGGCTCATTAACTTCAGGCGCCACATTGACTTCAGGCGCCACATTTGCTTCAGCCATAACAACATCATTGGCTTCAGTATTGATGTTGGTGGCCGCCTCAATGTTATCAACCTCCACTTGAGTAGCTGGAGGGTCAGACACGTTCTCCTCGAGAACAACTTCTTGGTTGAACGGGGGTGTAGCAACACGTTCTTCTTCTTAACGGGGTTCTTCTTGTTCATCGGCTGATGCAGCCAGAATGTCTTCAGCAGCTTTGGCTTCAGACTCTGAGATGTTCGCAGTTGGAGTGGCTTCAGGAAACACTTGTCGTGATACTGAGTGGTGGTGCTCTTCTCCTTCCGGAACACTCGAAAGAGTGACTTGGGGCCTTGGCCCTTTGCGAAGCCTGTGAAATACGGGCGACGCTTGTGGAGATGGAGTTGGCTGGGCCTCAAAGTCGTCATCATCAAGCACCGGAGTGGTGACTTGAGTCGGGGGAGTACTTGGTTATTCTTCTTCACGGGGGGAGTCCTGAGGGTGATTAGCCCATGAATCATCCTGAGCAATTGGCGTCAAAGGAGGACCAATGCTGATGAGTTCGTTGTTCGTTAGAATAGGCGATGATACCATTTTGTGCTCGATCTGAGGAAGGACTTCATCATCATCTACATTGTCTTGGGGACCAATGTCTTCAGCTGCGGTGTGGTCAACAGCTGGATCTTCTTGAGCTTCAGGAGCCTCTGTGGTAGCAGGCTCGTGAACTATCAAACGACGCTCTTGGTGTGTGGACGCAGGACGAGCAACAGAGATTGGCTCGACTACAAGGGGCTCTGTGGGAGCAGCCCGATCTTTCTTCTTTGTCTTTCTTTTCTTGGTTGCTGGAGCATCGTCAGTGGTGTTCTTGGACTTGCGCTTTCTGGCTTCGGCTTCAGCTGTCCTTGTTTTCTTGAACTCTGAAGCAGTTGTGGGGACCTTAGGCTTCGAGCCTGTCATGCTTGCCGGGAAAACAATGCGAGGTTCTTCCCGCCTGAATGCTTCAGTTGGGGCCACAACAGGCATCTTCTTCTTGGCAGCCATCTTGGGGTCGATGCCAGGACGCCCAAGTGCCTTGCGCTTCTCGGCTTCATTGTAAGCTTGAACACATTTGGCAGCGAGGAGTTTCATTCGCTCTCGCGAACCTTTTGCTTCTTCACGTTTCTTGTGAAACGCTTCCTTGAGGTCATGCATCATTTGCTTGAGGTTTTGGACATCGGCCACACTATGCTTGGCCATATGCTTCTTGAACTGGGCTTTTTCATAGTCAATTTTGTTCTTCAGTTCAACAATTCTCTGAGCTAGAGCCAGCTCAGGAGCAATGGCTCCGTGGAAGGAGACGCTAAGGCCAATAGGGAGCTGAAGATCATCAAAACTGAGGTTTGGGCTGTCAAACCACTCATTAATGAACTTGTTCAGGATGTCCACATCGAAAAGGGGAAGATCGTTGAAGATTTCCGCCTCTTGCTTGCTCTTAATCAGCAGCTCGAGAGCATCGTCGCCAAGATCATCATCACCTGACAGATCAATGGCTTCGTTCTCATTCCTCGGAATGGTAGCTGGGGTCAGTGCTTGACCAGTAATCTGTATGGGCTTCTTCTTCTTCTCAGACTTGGAGATGCGAGAGAGATCTTCAGAATGCACACTTGGTGCAGGAGGAGCAGTGGCCAGAGGCTTCGCACGCGAAGCTTTTGGTGCAGTGGAGGGTTTTGAAGCCTTGGGTTTCTTTTGCTTTTGAGGCTTTGGGGGAGCAGGAGCTTCATCAGAATCAGCTTCATCTCCAGACTGATCCACTGTGGCTCTCTGAGCGGCGATGTAGGAGAGGAGACCATCAAAGTTGTTGAAGGGGCCGATGACATTGGGATTGGCATCACGTGTGCCATCAGCCCGTGGAGCGGAAGGACCTGGGTTGAAATTGCATCCTAGACTCTTCTTGTTCTTTACGGCAGAATCCTTGGCAAACTTGTAGTTGCGCTTGAACATATTGTCTTCACGGCACCATAGCAGAGAAGATGAGTCAGCATTCTTTGGCTGTGGTCCGCGAACCATGCAAGGATAGAAGCCTTGAGCAATGGCTTCAGTTCCGGACCTGGGTGGAAGATTTTTGAAAAGAATATCTCCCCATGGTTGTTTGATGGCATTCTTCTCAGCATACTCTGCAGTTACAAATTTGTACAGAAACCATTGTTCAGCCCAGTATCCGCGAATCCATTGGATTCGAGTCTTGCGTTCGCCATAGGTTTCTTCTGGATCAGTCTTGTACATCTCATACAGATCAGGTGGCAAATCTTTGGATGTATTCCCACGACGCTGTCTGCCTCCCTTCCTTGCTGACTTTTCTGTGGCCATGTAGTTCAGACTGAATGGCTTCAAAGCTGTCAAAGTCTTCCATCTGCTGGTCAGACAAGAACTAGCTTTGGGAGAATTGATGTGATGCTGTAAGAACTCTGCAAATGAATGCAGACTATGAGAACCAAGGGATTCTCCCACGGACATGTACATGTGACAGCATTAGAGATGCGAGGGAAGGGGAAGAGGTCATACGCATTCTCAGAAGATTTTGAAGATAAATCAGTTTTGAAGACATTGACCTCATAGCGCGAAGACATTCACTTATATGTTGAGAGTTGGTTCCAGATTTGTACGAATCCAAGAATAGGTACAAGTGAGGAATCTAACTACATGTGGAGCATAAGTGAATATACTAGGCATATTATGAGATGCAGAACAGGATAGATCCAAATTTGTTGGCATAGAAACCACTTTTGGTGAAGAGGGATGAATCTATGAGATCAAAAAGGCAGTAAAAAGTGAGTTTTAATTACCACACGAAGAACCGCTAGACGGAGTACAGAGGAGGCTGAGCAGTTCGATCTTCCGTGCCCTAACTTGGCGACGGAAGACACCTACGGCGGCGGCGGAGAAGACGAGGTCTGCGGCCGGCGTGAGGACGGCGTCGGTGAGGTCGCGGCAGCTAAGCGCTTCATCGCCGGTGTCGTCGAGAGCTAGCGGTGGAGCTAGGGTTTGTCGAAAGTGGAGAGGTGGAAGAAAGATTTTTACCGTAATGTGATGTGCATTTATAAGGAGAGGGACAACATAGCGCAATTACGCAGGTGCCCCTGGCGGCTCACATCTGAGGGACACGTGGCGAACATGCAACACATTGGAAGTTGTTCCATGTTCCCACGCACGCCTGGACTGTCGGGTGGTCGTTCCGGCTTCTCCGGGTTTCAGGCAATAAGGATTGAGCATTTAAAACAGATTCAATGTTTGTCTCTGTATCTTCTGCTGACAGGGACGCAGAGAAGACATTCGACGGTTTCAATAGAATGCATATGATTTGGATAGATAGAATTTGAGGTAGAGGCATAGAAGAGGTAAGGGTCCGATCACATTCACTTAGTCCGAAAGATTCAAACGAGAAGACATAGCCATAAGTGAATGCTGTAGAGGACAGAACACAAATATATGTATATATCTGAGTAAGACTAAATCAACAAAGTGAAGATCATCATGAAGACAAATCAATGTTGAAGATAAATCAAATGCGAAGACTTAGCAAATGTAACGCCAAGAGAAAACACTCCAAACAAGAATTTGGTGGTGGCGTTACCCACCGTATAGGAAGTATTAGACCCAGACACGGCGCACAATTATCGTGGCACTCCGAAGTCAAATTCCGCATTAATGTATTCACACTCAGAGTGTAAGCCTTCATTGATTGAAGATATACATTACTTCGTGTGTTGCACATCTAAGTCATCAACATGCATAAGTGTTAGGATGTGTGCCTAATCACAGGACATTCGAGGATTCCAAGATATTTAGCTCACACCGCAACTTGCAAAACCTTTTCTCATCCAAGGGCTTTGTGAAGATATCTGCCAATTGCTCTTCAGTGTTGACTTCCTTCATGACATGATCTCTGAGAAAGTGATGACGAATTTCAATGTGCTTTGTCTTCGAGTGCTGAACTGGGTTGTTGGCAATCTTGATGGCGCTTTCATTGTCGCAGTAGAGTGGCACTTGCTTCAGATGGATGCCATAGTCCTTGAGTGTTTGCTTCATCCATAGGAGCTGAGCGCAGCAAGATCCAGCAGCAATGTATTCAGATTCAGCAGTGGAGAGAGATACACAGTTCTGCTTCTTGGAAGACCAACAGACAAGTGATCGTCCCAGAAAGTGACATGTGCCTGATGTAGACTTGTGATCCACCTTGTCACCAGCATAATCAGCATCCGAGAATCCAACTAGATCAAACTCTGAGCCCTTTGGATACCATAATCCTAATGTTGGAGTGTAAGCCAAATATCGAAGAATTCGCTTCACAGCTAAGTGATGCGATTCCTTTGGTGTCACTTGGAATCGGGCACACATGCAAACACTAAGCATTATATCTGGCCTAGATGCACATAAATAAAGTAAAGAACCAATCATGGAGCGGTATACCTTTTGATCGAACTCTTTACCATTGGCGTCAGGACCCATATGACTTTTGGTTGGCATTGGCGTCATGTAACCTTTGCAGTCTTGCATTCCAAACTTCTTCAGGCAGTCTTTGAGATATTTCTCTTGAGATATGAAGATGCCGTTCCTTTGCTGATGAATTTGAAGACCAAGGAAGAACTTCAGTTCACCCATCATGGACATCTGATATTGCTCTTGCATCATGTGTCCAAACTCATCACTATATTTCTGGTTGGTGCATCCGAAGATAATGTCGTCCACATATATTTGGCACACAAACAGTTCATTATCATATGTCTTCATAAAGAGTGTTGGATCTAGGGAACCAGGTTTGAAGCCTTTGCTCTTCAGGAAGTCTTTGAGTGTGTTATACCAAGCGCGAGGGGCTTGTTTGAGGCCATACAATGCCTTGTTAAGCTTGTATACCATATCAGGATGTTTTGGATCTTCACAGCCAGGTGATTGTGCAACATACACTTCTTCAATCTTGCCATTGAGAAAAGCACTCTTCACATCCATTTGATACAGAAGAATGTTGTGATGATTTGCGTAGGCTAGCAGTATGCGAATGGCTTCAAGCCTAGCCACAGGAGCAAATGTTTCGTCGAAGTCAATCCCTTCAACTTGAGTGTATCCTTGAGCAACGAGACGAGCCTTGTTTCTGACAACTTGACCATGCTCATCTTGCTTGTTGCGATATATCCATTTGGTGCCAATGATATTGTGCTTACGAGGATCAGGACGCTTGACCAATTCCCACACATTGTTCAGCTTGAACTGTTGAAGCTCTTCTTGAATAGCTTGAATCCATTCAGGTTCCATGAAGGCTTCCGCAACTTTCTTGGGTTCAGATATTGAGACAAATGCAAAGTGCCCACAGAAATTTGCTAGCTGTATTGCTCTAGAACGAGTGAGTGGACCAGGTGCATTGATGCTATCGATTATCTTCTCAATTTGCACTTCATAGCAACACGAGGATGAACTGGACGAAGATTTTGCTCTTGCTGATCATTGTCTTCATTTTGAGCATTGTCTTCAGGCTGAGCATTGTCTTCAGGTTGATTAGGTGCAGAAATGATAAGTTCCTCTTCAGCTTGAGCTTCAGATGGTATGATTTCTCCAGTTCCCATGAGCTTGATGGATTCACTAGGTGGAACTTCATCTAGCACATTTGGCAGGTGCTCTCTTTGCGAGCCGTTAGTCTCATCGAACCGCACATCTAAAGTTTCAACCACTTTATAGTGAAAGAGGTTGAAGACTCTGTAGGAGTGCGAATCCTTTCCGTAACCAAGCATAAAACCTTCATGTGCTTTCGGTGCAAATTTTGAAGTGTGATGTGGATCCTTGATCCAGCACCTAGCACCAAATACTCTGAAGTAACTGATGTTTGGCTTCTTACCAGTCAGGAGCTCATAGGAAGTCTTCTTCAGAAGCTTGTGAAGATAAACACGGTTGATGACATGGCATGCAGTGTCAATGGCTTCAGGCCAGAACTTTCTTGGAGTCTTGTATTCATCAAGCATCGTCCGAGCCATCTCAATGAGGGTTCGGTTCTTGCGCTCCACGATGCCATTCTGCTGAGGAGTGTACGAAGCGGAGAACTCATGAGTGATGCCCAATGTATCCAGGTAAAGGTCGAGGCCGATGTTCTTGAACTTTGTGCCGTTGTCACTTTAGATATGCTTGATCTTGACGCCATAGTTATTCATGGCACGGTTGGCGAAGCGTCTGAAGACATCCTGCACTTCAGTCTTGTAGAGGATTATATGCACCCACGTATATCTTGAATAATCATCAACAATGACGAAGCCATAGAGACAAGCAGTAGTAGTGAGAGTAGAGTAGTGAGTAGGGCCAAATAAGTCCATGTGTAGCAGCTCGAAGGGTTGAGATGTCATCATGATTGTCTTCGAGGGATGCTTGGCCCTCGTCATCTTCCCAGCTTCACAGGCACCGCACAGATGATCCTTCTTGAACTTGACGCCCTCGATGCCTATGATGTGTTTCTTCTTCGCGAGAGTGTACAGATTCCTCATGCCTGCATGTCCTAGCCTCCGATGCCAGAGCCAGCACTCTGAAGCCTTTGCTAGTAGACATACGACCAACTGTGGTCCTGCTGAGGAATCTACCATGTACAAATCATCTTTTCGATACCTTTCAAAGACTAGAGACTTGTCAGATTCCATTAGTACAAGGCAACGATATTTTCAAAATATCACAATCATGTTCAAGTCACAAAGCATTGAGACAGACATTAAGTTGAAACCCAGGGATTCAACAAGCATCACTTTATCCATGTGCTGATCCTTTGAGATTGCAACTCTACCTAGACCCCATACCTTGCTTTTACCAGTGTCAACAAATGTGATGTGAATCTTGTCTGATGGACGTAAGGTTGAGTCCATGAGAAGACTTCGATCACCAGTCATATGATTAGTGCATCCGCTGTCCATAATCCATTCTGAAGCATGAGGTGTCCTACCCTATAGTACAGTTAGGGGGATAGGCTTCACCAAGAGTATTGTGAAGCATAAACATTTGACGACAAGAGGATTATCAAAGCTCAGAACAAGGTTAGGACTGATAGGATGATTGGCAAGCAATTCAGGAACAAAATACATAGTAAGACCATTTGGGCATTTTATCTTGCGCCCCACAAGATGTTTTAGGTCCCCAGCAATAGCATCAGACACCTTTGATTTCCGGCTGGAGACCTTTCCCTGCAAAAGAAAGTTATTTTTTCTTAACCACCCACATTTCCAGGGGTGGCTTAGAAGCAATGAGTCTAAGTGCAGCATCTGAGAACTTTGGCTTTGGAGCCCTAGCAAATAGCCTTGCAGGAGGTGAATAGTACTCATATGAATAAGCAGAATAGTTCTTAGTCTTATGAACATAGCGGTTTGATGACACACGCTCATATTCATAAGTTTGAGTATGATTTCCGTGCAAAACATTGGCGTTAGGGTGACTCAGGTGAGTCATGTGTCTGTATGAATCCTTTGGGCCATATGAAGCCTTTGGTCTGGGGTTTGTCTTCTTCCCCCGTGGTGTTATGATGACATTCGCAGGAAGATTCTCAAGACACTTTTGGGGCACCAAGATCTTCTTCATAGGTGGTCCATTCCTGCAGTTAGTACCAATATACCTGGCAAACACTTCACCATTCTGATTCTTAAACAGTTTATAGTTTGCATCAAAGAATTCATCAATGATAATAGGATTAGCACAAGTGAAGCCAGATAAGGTGGATGGATCCACTGAAGGTCCCTTTGCAGCAACCCATGTGGTTTTGGGGTACTGCTCAGGCTTCCAGTAAAACTATCAACATTCATTTTCCTCTCGAACCCAACACCCTCTTTTCTAGGGTTTCGGTTCAGAATCTGCTTTTTGAGGACATCGCACAGTGTCTGATGCCCTTTGAGACTTTTGTACATCCCTGTCTCAAGCAATATCTTCAACCTAGCATTTTCATCAGCAATAGTAGTGGCATCCTCAGCAGAGGGGTTAGTTACCACATCAACAGTTGAAGATATTGCACCAGTAGCAGCAGTAGAACATTCAGCAAAAGAAGTAGCGTTATCACGCTCAAGGCATTTTAGACATGGTGGTTCAAATCCTTCCTGAGCGGGACTGATCTGTTGAGCGCGAAGTGACTCATTCTCTTTTTGAAGATCTTCATGAGCCTCTCTCAATTTCTCAAGTTCTTGCTTCCTTTGAAGATAATCGTAGGAAAGCTTTTCATGAGTTGTTGAGAGCGTTTCATGACGAATTTCAAGTTCCTCGTACTTAACATGAAGATTTTTTATGTCTTCAATTAAGGATTGAGATCGGGTCATTTCCGCGTCCAACAGGTTATCGCTTTTGTCTAACAGTTTTTGAATATGTTCCATAGCTTTCTGTTGTTCAGTTGCAATTTTAGCAAGTGTTTTGTAGCTGGGTTTGGATTCACAACCAGATTCATCTTCGCTTGATGTTTGAAAGTAAGCATCGTGTGAGTTTACCTTGGCACCACGTGCCATGAGGCAGTAGGTGGGAGCGGAGTCGTCCTTGTCATTAGCATCAGCTTTGGTGATGGAGCCATTGTCTTCAGTGTTGAAGATGGACTTGGCAAAGTAGGTTGTAGCTAGAGCCAGACTTGCAACGCCAGAGTCAGACTCCTCCTCAGACTCCACCTCCGCCTCCTCAGAAGCAGACTCCTCCTCTGAATCCATCTCCTTGCCAACAAAAGCATGAGCCTTGCCAGATGAGCTCTTCTTGTGTGATGAAGACTCGATGAAGATTTGGAAGAAGACTTTGAGGATTTCTTCTTCTTCTTGTCATCAGAATCATATTCCTTGCTCTTTTTCTTCTTCTTGTTTTCATTGTCCCACTGTGGACACTCAAAGATGTAGTGACCAGGTTTCTTGCACTTGTGGCATGTTCTCTTCTTGTGGTCATGAGTAGAAGCTTCATCATTTCTTGAGCTGGATCGTGAAGACTTTCTGAAGCCTTTCTTCTTGGTGAACTTCTGAAACTTCTTCACAAGCATAGCAAGCTCCTTTCCAATGTCTTCAGGATCACCAGAACTGCAGTTAGATTCTTCTTCAGATGAGGAAACAACCTTTGCCTTCAAAGTGCGAGTTCGGCCATAGTTGGGACCATAAATGTCTCTTTTCTCAGATAGCTGAAACTCATGTGTGTTGAGCCTCTCAAGTATGTCAGACGGATCGAGTGTCTTGAAGTTAGGGCATTCTTGAATCATTAGGGCTAGGGTGTCAAACGAGCTGTCAAGTGATCTCAGGAGTGTCTTGACGATTTCATGCTTGGTGATCTCAGTGGCGCCGAGAGCATGAAGCTCATTTGTGATGTCAGTGAGGCGATCAAACGTGAGCTGGACATTCTCATTGTCATTTCTCTTGAAGCGGTTGAAGAGGTTGCGAAGAACACTGGTCCTTTGATCTCTCTGGGTTGAGACGCCTTCGTTGACCTTGGAGAGCCAGCCCCAGACTAGCTTCGAAGTTTCCAAAGCGCTCACACGGCCATACTGTCCTCTGGTCAGATGACCGCAGATGATGTTCTTCGCAGTAGAATCCAGTTGGACGAACTTCTTGACATCAGCAGGGGTGACACCTTCAGCAATCTTGGGAATGCCGTTCTTGACGACATACCATAGATCGACATCAATGGCTTCAAGATGCATGCGCATCTTATTCTTCCAGTAGGGGTAATCAGTGCCATCGAAGACAGGGCACGCAGCGGAGACTTTGATTATCCCTGCAGTCGACATAGCTAAAACTCCAGGTGGTTAAACCAAATCACACAGAACAATGGAGTACCTTGCTCTGATACCAATTGAAAGTGCTTGTTATCGACTAGAGGGGGGTGAATAGGCGATTTTTAGGAAAGTCCTCAAAACATGGAAGTTTCGAAGACAAACAATAGCAATGAGCCTATTAACATGCAGCGGAAGGTAGACTACACTAGGCAAGCCATAGTCAAGTATTCAATGAAGTGAAAGCACGAAGACTATTAGCAGCTAGGCAGTATAGATCAGAATGGAAGATAGTATGAAGCCAATCAGAACAAGTAGTTACACCGAGAAGTCAAACAGATAGTGCAAGCAGGCAATGACTTCACGAAGACAAACTGTAAGTAAAGAGAGGGAAAAGATAGAACCAGTCTCTTGGTGAGGACAAGGATTTGTTGGACCAGTTCTAGTTGCTGTGACAACTGTACGTCTGGTTAGGGAGGCTGAGATTCAACTCAGAAGACCGCATCTTCACCTTATTCCCCTTGAGCTAAGGACACCCAGTCCTCGCCCAATCACTCTGGTAAGTCTTCAAGGTAGACTTTCGAACCTTCACAGACTTCGTTCACCGGCAATCCACAATGACTCTTGGATGCTCAGAACGCGACGCCTAACTGGCTGGAGGATTCACAGTCCTCAAGTGTAACAAGTCTTCAGGTCACGTGGACAGAAAGACTTCAGTGATGCCTAACACTCTTTGGCTCTGGGTGTTTTGGCTTTGTCCTCGCAAGGATCTCTCTCTCTCTCTCTCTCTCTCAAAAGCTTCGGAGGTGGGTTGCTCTCAAACGACAAAAGCCGTGCACTAACTCTGAGCAGCCACCAATTTATGGTGTAGGGGGTGGGCTATTTATAGCCACTAGGCAACCCGACCTGATTTGTCCGAAATGACCCTGGGTCACTAAGGAACTGACACGTGTTCCAACGGTCAGATTTCAAACACACGCGGCAGCTTGACTTGGGCTACAAGTAAAGCTGACTCATCCAGCTCTGGATAAGATTTGCTCTCATTTTCTTCGCTCGAAGACATAGGATTTGGTTGAGCATCACTTCAGTCACTCTGACTTTGTTCACTTGGACCCCACTTAACAGTACGGTGGTTCTTACGACTCAACAAAGAAGAAAAGGAAACTACGAAACAACTATGTCTTCGCACTCCATAGTCTTCACGTGAATGTCTTCTCAAGTCATAAGCGTCGATGTGATTGTCTTCACATACCACCATTGTCTTCAATGTCTTCATACATTTTTAGGGGTCATCTCTAGTAGGTAAACCGAATCAATGAGGGACCACTACCTGTGTTATCCTGCAATTCTCACAAACACATTAGTCCCTCAACCAGGTTTGTCGTCAATACTCCAAAACCAACTAGGGGTGGCACTAGATGCACTTACAGTTTACGTACCGTCGAGTTCGTCACACATTGGTGACGGTTTGCGTTTCGACATTGGCGACGGTTTGCATTTCTTTTCCGGGGTGATGCCTTTCTACTAGCAGTTTTGAATTTCAGTTCCAAGCTCGAACAGACACAGTTTGTACATATGTATTCTCCGGGGCCTTTAGGTCGGACTATCTGGATGTGCAAGTTCTGCAAACAATGGCTAGTTTCCAACCCCATCTATGAATACCCCTTCCCACTTTGGATAGGGTACTCCTTGATCATTCTATTCCAGATCTACTTCATCCAAGCTTTTCCCATTCTCTGCCAACCCTAATCATTTAATTTTTTGTAGAGATTTTAGAGAGGAGCTAACTCTAGCAAGGTTCATCCATTACCCTGTGTTTGACCATTCACTTTCTTGTTTTGAGGAAGATTAGAAGCTTTACACTCGAAAGTACCTTTCTATACCCAAGAGCAAATGCTCCTGGTGTGAATAGTAACATAAAAATAGAAAAATAATTCAAAAAATTCTGAATTTTTTTGTGACATACTTACACAAATGTTTGTTGTGCCTGCAAAATTTCATCGCGAAATCACATTCGTGGAAGTCGTGCAAGAAAAAAAATCAAAGCTCCAAAATGCTTTTGTAAGTAACATTTTCAGAGCATCGATTTTTTTTACCACGCCTTCCAACAATGTGATTTTGCGATGAATTTTTGCATGCACAACAAACATTTGTGAAAGTATGCCATAAAAAAATTCAGATTTTTTTGAACTTTTTTGAATTTTCTGTTCACACCAGGAGCATTTGCTCCTGGGTGTAGAAACTCCACGCCCCTTTACACTTGTCTTGTTATTGAAAGTTGGAAACTCCTGGGTGGTAGGAGTCATTGATAAGAATCCAAGCTTATTGATATCCCAGGAGTTTGTATGGATTTTGTGGCCACCCCAAGGTGAACAACTAGTGGTTGAGCATCGTCTTTGTGGTGGTGGCTCAAGAAGAAGAAAATGGGTCTTTGTGGTGCCCCAACTCTCCAACGGTGATTAGCTTCCCTTTAAAGAAGTGGAACATTGGGATACATCTTCGTCTCTGCATGACTTGGTTATCTTTATACCTGATCTTTGTCACTTGCTATTGTTTATCTTTGGTCATGTGACCTTGCAAGTATCATATAAGTTGTCCTCACCGTAGTTACATCAAGGTAACCTTATATTCCCCCAAGCCTTACCTGTAAAGAAAAGGAGCTACAATGTGTAGTAGACCTATTCACTCACCCTTTAGGTTTTGCCTCGACCCTTTCAATTGCTATAGGAGCCAAGGACTCTTTCTAAGGGCTTCACCGCCTTAAGAGTGTGATGGCCGAGAAAAAAGGGTGTGGCCAGAGAATTCCGGCCAAGCCATGAAGATTTACTCACCCACCGACATCGATAAAACGATGTTAGATTATAGCGTCGAAATGGGCCATCACCAACATAGTTGTGAAGCTCTTTCGCTTTCGTCCCATAGCGATGACGCTTCCGCCTCACAAATGGTAGAGACTCCAATCAAGGTCGATGGTAGTGTCTTCCTGCACCTACTTACAAGCAAGCCAGTTGGAATTACACACACCACCACCACCTTCTGCCCCTCAACATTTCTATGTCGGCCCTCCACTTGTCTTTGAGAGATCACACTTTGTTCATTGCAAAATTTATATGAAGTCTCACATTTAGCTCGTCTGTGGTGCTATGGGAGATCGTGGTGCGAGGATTAATCCAGTTGATGTCAGAAATTTGACTCCTCGTGAAGTAATTCAACCTGGTTCATGTCAGAAATTTTGAATCCTTCGTCCCGGGATGTCTCATGGCCCATGTCTCCTACTCGAAAGGACGCCTTCCCTCGAGACCCTTCGTGTCCACATCGACCCGTCCTTGGAGGAGCCTGGTGATGAGATGCCTTGGCGGTCGACCTTGCTTCGGCAAAACTGCTTGAACGAGTTCGTGACGCTTGGTTGAAGCAGCGGAGAGGCATGTTTACCTTGTCAGATTTGTCGCGGGAGTATGCGCAGATTTGTGTGTCGTTCGTATCACCTTGTTCAAGAACAGACATGTTTGCGACAAGGGGCACTGTGACTGGGAAGGGTGACGCAGCGACACTCGTGGTCGTGGGCCGACGAGGACAAGACCGCCAGGATGATCTTGAACGTGGATGGAGTTTCATCCTCTTCCATAGCTCCTAGTCAACTGTTATTTATTTTTATTTTTTTGCTGATCAGCTCCTCTCATTTCTGTTCTAGAGTTCAGTGGTTGATTTTTTTTTCCGTTGCCCATCTCTAGATGTTCAGGAAAAATGCAACAAGAAGAACCAACCGGTTACCAAACACAAACAAGGTCGTCGGACATCACTCCCCGTCCAGGCACCTCTTTGTGTGACATTGTGAAACGCATGGCGCTGGCGGAGCTGCAGCCTGCAGCCACGAATCGTTGAGCTTCATAGACGTATGATGCTGATGGCCTCCTTGAGTACCTTGCGCTCCAGTTCTGCTGCTCCTCTACAAGGCGGGAGAGCCTTTAGATTGGAATGGACGACAGATTTATGAGCTGCAGCATGCATACAGTAACAACCGTACTGCAGAGGAGCAGAACCCAAGATTGTTACTGTATGTCTTATTGGGGCGTCTTTGATTCACAAGATTCTAAAAGCGTAGAAATAGGAAACATGCAGGATTGTGATAGGAATAGAGAACAGAGGATTCGGAAACTCAGCAATTATGTAAACTTGCGTTTGGTTCGCAAGAATATGAAAACCACATAAATCCTACTAGCAAACACAGTCAAATCAAAGTCAAATAAAGTGAAAAGGTATAATTAAGATGATATTATACCACTAAAGACTCATGTCTAATACTTCATGTGTAGAGATTCTAAAACGAGGTTCAACTGGATTGTAAAATTCCTGCATTTTTCCTTTAAAAGAGGGATCAAAGGAAATTCTATATTTTCCCTTTGAACCAAATGAATGAACAGTGCTACTAAAAGAAATTCTCCTGTTCCTATAATTTTCCTCTACTTTTCCTATATGAACCAAACAAGCCCTTGCTACAACTGCTGAAGCAAAACATCAGGTTGCCAGGTTTTGACAGGAACTGCTGGAACCAGACATCGCCTGCTTCGGTAGCGATACAACATCATGCCTAGCACGTGTCAGCTCTTTCACAACATCCATCATGGAAGGCCTCTGTCTTGCGTCCTCCGCGGTGCATCTAAGGGCTATCGACAGCACACTGCATACTTCCTCCAGTTCAGCAGTGCCACATACCTCACGCATTAGGGCAGGGTCGCACACGGACTCGATCACGTTGCCCTCATTCAGGGTGGAGGATACCCAGCTGACTAGGTCCACATCGTGAGGGAACGAGGGATCCAGGGCCATCTTTCTGGTAATCAATTCAAGTAATACGACTCCGTAGCTGTACACGTCGAACTCAATGGTACTCCTGGTTGAAAATGCCATCTCTGCCAGAAACCATAAGGCCCATTAGATACATGTAAGTAATACAATGCAACTTAATTCCCAATTCAAAAGTATGAGCAGAAGTTGTGGCTGTATATGTTCATTAGTTTTTCAATGTGCACATATTTACAGGCCTATTACTGTATTACATATGTAATACAAATGCCCATTATCAGTGTATTTACAGATTTAGCAAGCCTTTCGCTTGTACTTCATGTTCTACTATTTGTCAAACGATGAGCCAACTATTATGCATGACTGCATTGAAACAACCAAAATTACTGTTTTCTTCCTTGAATAATCTAAATTTTCACAAGGAACTGGATAAAATTTATGTAGAAACAGATCAAGGTTCTGATGTTCTTATCTTTAACAAACACGTAACATGATATCAGATTCAGGATGTTCAAAAGAATAGAATAAAAATATGAAATGATTAATTGACCAAGTCAAGAAAAGCATGCGCCATATTTTTAACATTCATACCTGGGGCCATATACCCAACAGTGCCAACGATTCCAGTAGTTTCTGAAGCAGCAGGAGACAGGTCGATAAGCTTTGCAATGCCAAAGTCTGAAATATGTGGCACCATGTCCTTATCCAACAGTATATTTTTCGGTTTAATGTCACGGTGAATAATGGCTGGGTGGCAGTCATTGTGGAGATAAGCTAAACCATGTGCTGTACCAAGAGCTATGTCATACCGTGTCCTCCACTCTAGAACTGGAGCTGCCTCAGTCCCATGCAGAACATCATAAAGGCTACCATTGTCCATAAATTCATAGAGGATCAACCCATACTCACGCCTGAACAAAACATCCTTTAGTTTTACTAAGTTCCTATGCCTAATTTGACCAAGCGTATTCATCTCCCTTATCATGCTTCCATGCAAAATCTTGTGTGCATGACCCACAAGCTTCTTCACGGCATATACTTCTCCTGACCTCAATGTTGCCTTGTATACAGTTCCTTGGCCACCTGTGCCGATGATGTACTTGTCATCAAAGTTTTCAGTTGATTCCAAAACCTCATTTAATTTAGAAGATGACTCCCCAAAAAATGGATTTAACTCTCCCTCAGGTTTAGTCTTGGAACCTCTGTATTTCAGAAAGATACAGAGTATCAGAAACGCACCAACAAAAACTGAACCAAGACATATCATAGCTATCTTGACGCGGCCATGTACTCCTCTTCTCCTCAATGAACTACAAGGTTCCAAAACATTAGCTCCCTTGCAAGAAGAATCATCATCATGGCAAGACACACAGAGATCTGAATTTCCACTGAATGGACTTGGTGTGGAATTAATAAATTGTACAAGATTCTCTGGCACTGGCCCGCTGAATCTGTTATTCGAAAGATTCAAGGTATACAATGCATGTAGACTTCCTAACGGAGCAAGATCCCCACTTAGATTATTACCAGACAAATCTAAGCTTGCAAGATCCACCAAGAAGCGTAATTGAGATGGAATGCTGCCCTCCAGCCCATTGCTGCTAAGGTTTAGTGCAGTACTCAATCTTTTCAAAGTTCCTAATGCTGAAGGGAGATGACCCCCAAGAACATTGCCGCCAAGTTGTAGCTCGACTAGCCCATGTAACTGCGAGATACAATCTGGAATGCCTCCACTTAATCTATTCCCCTGTAGCCGCAGATTTAACATAAACTCCAGCTTGCATACTGTTGTGAGTGCAGAACCATTCAAAGAGTTGAAACTCAAATCAAACAAGTGCAACTTCGAGCAACTGGAAATCTGTGCAGGAATTGCCCCCTCTAGGCTGTTGTGGGAGAGGTCAAGACTTTCCAACTTCACTAATTGTCCGAGTTCAGGTGGTATTGGACCACCAAGCTTGTTTTGAGACCAGTTTATCGCTGTAATGTTAGCACACCTGCCCAAGCTTGCAGGAATATGACCACTTAAGGAATTGTGACTCAAATCTATGTACCGCAGATTTGCACAGTCTCGGAATTGCGGAACTTGCCCACTGAGATTGTTGTTATGGAGTCGAACTCGTTCTAAACTTGGGCAGCTAGCAACAGTGAACGGTATGGTACCATTGAGAAAATTATGCCCCAAATTCCAAGCTGTCAATCTTTTACCCGAACAAATGTTCGGCGGGATTCCACCAACAAACCTATTATTTGTGAAGTCAATCTCTACTAAAGGGCTGTTAATCCCAAATCCTGGTGGTATGACTCCAGTGAACAAATTATCCTGTAGTTTGACGAACTTTAGGTGCTTCAACTCGGCCGACATTGGAGGTAGGCCCCCAGATAAGCTGTTGTTGTACAGAAGGACGGATTCGAGGCCTTGGATGCCCCAAATATCCTGAGGGAACTCCCCACTGAGGCGATTCTCAAACAGAAATAGCTGCTGCAAGTTACGCAGATTAGCCAGCTGTTTCGGGACGGTGCCCTCGAGCTGGTTTGCGTCCAGCTCCAGCCACACCAGCGACCGACAGCTACCAATCTCAGGAGGGATCAGCCCAGACAAAGAATTCTGGGTAAGTATAAGGATTGATAGTTTTTTCAATAAACCGAGTGAAGTCGGTATCTGGCCAGAGAGACGGTTGTGGAGAAATGCAAGTCTGATTAAGCTGCTACAATTTCCCAGCCACCCCGGGATTTCCCCACTGATCTGATTCCAAGATAGCACAAACACTTCAAGCTTGCAGCTCTTGAATCTGAAAGAGATGTCACCTGTAAAACTGTTGTTGTTGGCTTCAAAGAGCACGAGCCCTTTGATGTTGCTCAATGATCTCGGAAGACTCCCATTCAGTTTATTACCGTATAGATATAGATTCTCCAACTTGGTGCAGTTGCCAATTGAGTCCGGCAGAGCTCCGGACAACATGTTCCCATCCAACCTAAAGTACTTCAGACTCTTCATTTCACCAACTGATGAAGGGATAGAGCCACTGAGTTTATTGTCTTGGAGATACACCCGCTCCAGAAACCGGTTCTTGAACAGCCCCTCGGGTATCTCTCCACTGAGGGAGTTGCTGTACAAACCGAGCTGTGAAAGCTTCTTTAGGTTCATGAGGGATGTCGGAATTCCACCGGAAAGGCTGTTACCTGACAGATCAAGCAGATCAAGCAGAACACAATTGCCTAATTCATGAGGGATCGGACCGGAGATGTTGTTGCTTGACAGATCGAGTTGCCGCAGGTACTTCATACGCCCTACCTCGGGACCAATTGAACCAGAAACTTTGTAGTATGATAGATTGAGGTGAACCACATTGTTCATCTCACACTGAACTCCCTTCCATCCACAGGGAGTTGTATCAGAAGAACTCCAGTTCGAGCTTATGGTATCAGGTAGTATGAGCCTCCTGGAGAGAGCCAGAAGGGCATGGCCATCTGAACTCAAACCGCAACAGAGCGAGACTAGGTTGGAGAAGAGAAGCAAACGATGCCATGAAATCAGCCCCATTTGTTCCTGAAAAGAGCATAAACATTGGATAGGTCAGCAAAAAAAGTGCACCTAGTTGTAAAAACAAATTCAACAAGACAAGATGTAGTATATGCTGAATTGCAGTTGTATGCCCCCTTTATCCATGCTCTGCTTGTTGAGCAACTGATTCGGTGACCCCAAGTCCAAATGGACGACGCAGAGGCAATGGACGAGCAGTTACTTCCCGCGTGGACACCGCAGCTGGAGGATGAACGCGACCTCCTCCGAATCACCTGCATTTGTGGCGAGCCCGCCGGCCGCCGCGACTCTGCGGCGACATTGGTGTCAAGCGTAGCTACTGTCTGCAACCGGAGAGGGAGCAGTATCTCCCAATCTCGGCGTCTCCCTTCTGGACCAGCTTTCTTCGCTCCCGACCTCGGAGTCCCCATCATAGCCAGCAACCTCCGTCGTTGGCCGACTCGCCACTAAGCCGGCGGCGGCGCCGCCGCCGCCGCTTTGGCGTGCTCCCGTGCTCTGCCGAGGCTCGAATCGGCCCAAGTCCCCTCTGAAAGATAATGGGCTGGACTACATGAACTGGCCCACGGATTCTCTCAAGACTCCTAATACTATTTTGTGTTGTCATTTTCTTTTCCTTTTGCTAAAAAATCTTTTTTGTGTTGTCCTTTCCTTTTCCTTTTATATTTTTATTTAGGTTAAATTCCTCACTTTAGTTTGTCACGGAAAGAGGTATACCCTCCATTCGGGCCCCTCATGTGTTTTAGTTGTTTTTAATTAATTTGGTCAATGAATATTAGCTATATGTCACAAAATATATACCGTCCGATAAACATTTAAAAGAAATTTTCAATGGCATAGTTTAATTTTCATTGAGTATAACTCACATTTCCTTGTTCAAATTAATATTTACGTGTTGTGCATGGATTGATCAATGCCAACATAGCGTTTTAGAAAATTGGCGCGTGGACACATGACGTAGTAGTAAGGTTTAGTTTTAAATTTGGCACGAGGCGCTCGATTCGTGGGCGAGACCAAGGGCTCTAATGCAAGCAAATCATTCTCCGATCCTCCCATGTTCTCTCGCCTTCTCCACTTCGCCATCCTTTTTCTTTACCGAATTTCGCTCTGAGCCGCTGCTGTTCTCAGCTCCTGACTGTATTTCTTCGTCCGCTAGTAATCTACTAGTGCAGCACTGCAGCTACAACAATGTACGGAATGGAACCAGAGAACGCAAGGGTTTCTAATTCGGAAATGTTAACGCCCACACGTGTGGGCGTTAGCCATCTCAACCACACGCCTCCATCGCCGTCTAGCAGTATCTGCACGAATCGTGACACGTTTTGGCCGATTTTATGTGTCACGTAGGACAAGGCGCGTGTGTGGTGTGTGAGAGAGGTCGCTCACACATCCATTTTACCACACGGAGGGGCCGGTGTGTGGGCGTTTAGCAGTTCGCCCACACAACAGTTTTCAGTCACGCATAAGGGCTGGTGTGTGGGCGTTTGTCATCTCGCCCACACGCCCGCCTCATCTCCCACACCCAAGCTGCCAGTTGTCATGCGTTTTGCAGTGTATATGGCAAATGTCCTAGTGTGATTGCAAGAAGATGGCAACTCTTTTTTTTTACCCCGAACATGTCAGTTACCATATATTTTGCATGGTACATGGCAAACTGCCCTAGCGTGCACGTAAGCAGATGGCAATTCTTTCTTTTTACATGGCAACTGCCCTAGCGTGCTTGTGAGCACATGGCAACTCTCTCTTTTACCCGAACATGTTTTTTTGCCATGCTTTTTTTTGTAGCGCTACATGGCAACTGCCTAGTGTTAGTAGGTGGCAACTCCTAAAGTTTTGAAATCATGGCAACTGCAGTAGACCAGACCACACATGGCAACAGCTGTAGTTGTCCAAAAAAAGGGCAATCTGGAACTTTGACCTGAGATGGCAACTGCAGTTGAGCAAACATGGCAACTGCAGTTGAGCAAACATGGCAACTGTAGTTGTCCGACATGGCAACCGTAGTTCAGCGACATGGCAACTGCACTTAAACGAACATGGACGAGGGTCCGGCCCATGGCAACTGCGGGCGCGCGGTAAAGTGTCACGTGGGGCGTGCGGGACCACGAGGTACGAGGCCTGACGTACCGGGCGTGTGGGCGTTATCTATTTTGCCCACACGCACGCGTGTAAGAGGGACCGGGAGGGGAAAAAAGGCGTGTGGGCGCTAGTTGTTTTGCCCACACACAGGCGTGTGGGCTGGTCCTCTTAGGCACCACACAGAACATGTGGGCAGATCCCTTTAACGCCCACACGTGTGGCAGTTAGCGGCGTCCTTCTAATTTGGATATGCAAAAAAAATAACAATCAAGCTCTGAATCCACCACACCGTCGCGTCGACCACCCTGAAAATATTTTGCAACGAAAAACGTCGTCCTTTTTAGGGAGCCCGTAAACTAAACCTAAGGAAATCAAGTTTCTTGTAACGGGAAAAAGGAGTTCTCTGATCCTTCCTGCCACCAAACTAAGGGGCTGTTTGGTTGAGCCTTCAGTTTGCCACGCCTAAACAGAGGCAGGTGTGGCGACTAAAACGAGCGCCACACCTTAGGCAAAAATTTCTATAGCAAAAGCCTCTTCTAGCTGTGGCGAGCCTAACCTTAGTAGAGAACCAAACGTGTACCTAGGAAGATGTGGCACGCAACACCTTTGGCGTGGCTAGCTAAGTCATGAATCAAACAGGCCCTAAAAGACCAGCTAGAGGACTGAGGCAGGGGGACCCTCTCTCCCCATATCTATTTTTGTTATGTATGGAAGGCCTGACTGCACTCTTAGCTAATGCAGAGGAGAATGGAAGTATTTCCGGAATTAAAGTTAGCAGAGATGCCCCATCTATTTCAAATCTCCTCTTCGCGGATGATTCACTTATCCTGATGCAAGCTAATTCGATGAACGCGGAGGCGCTGAAATCAGTTTTGGATTCTTATTGTGCTGCTTCGGGGCAAATGATAAGTGTTGAAAAATCTAGTATATTTTTTAGTCCCAACACGAAAGTGGAAGATAAGGCGCATATATGTACTATTCTGAATATTCTGACTGAAGCTCTCAATGACAAATATTTGGGTCTGCCTTCAAATGTGGGTATGGACAAAAGTGATTGTTTCCAATTCTTAATAGATCGAATTGTCATGAAAATCAGTGGTTGGAAGGAAAAGCTGCTATCAGCAGGAGGAAAGGAAATCCTTCTCAAATCGGTTGTACAAGCTATCCCAACTTATGCAATGTCCGTCTTTAAAATTCCTAAAAAAATATGTAAAGGAATCATTGACGCGATGTCGCACTTTTGGTGGGGTGATGAAGATAATCAGAAGAGAATGCATTGGATGGCATGGTGGAAGATGTGTGTACCAAAAGACCAAGGAGGAATGGGTTTTCGAGACATACATTGTTTCAATCTGGCCTTGTTAGCCAAACAAGCGTGGCGCCTGCTTGATAATCTTGATTCCCTATGTGCCACCATTTTGAGAGCTAAATATTTTCCGGATGGAGATTTAATGAATGCGAGTCTGAAAAAAGGATCTTCTTTCACTTGGCAAAGCATTATGGCCGGAGTGGATTCTCTCAAAAAAGGTTATATTTGGAGAGTTGGTAATGGACAAAATATTGATATTTGGAGAGATGCATGGATCCCGAATGGGGCCAATAGAAAAATTATCACTCCTAGAAGAGGGCAGCTTCTAACAAAAGTTGCTGATTTTATAGATCCAATCAACAATTGCTGGGATGAAGATTTGGTAAGACAAACGTTGTGGCCAATTGTTGTCCAGAGGGTGCTTACGATCCCCCTCCCCACATATAACATGTCGGATTTCATAGCTTGGAGCTTTACAAAGAATGGACTGTTCACGGTTCGTTCTGCTTATCTGGAAGAATGGAAAACACAACATGGAAGGAAATTGCAACAATCAGATGGCATGGGAGGAACAAGTGTCAATACTATTTGGAGCAAGATTTGGAAATTATCTTGTCCAGCAAAAGTGAAGATCTTTATTTGGCGTACCTTACATGGAACCCTCCCATGTCGTGTTACATTTGCTAATAGACATATGAAAGTTTCGCCCACCTGCCCATCATGTTCGAACGGGCATGAAGATACTAAACACTTATTATTTTTGTGTCAAAAGGCAAAAGAGGTGTGGGAGAAACTGGGATTGCACGAAGCCATTAAAAAAGCTTGCGTTGTCGATCGTGCGGGAGAGGCAGTACTCGAATTTCTACTTTTTATGCCAGAACACGAGCTATCTACAGTGGGCATACAGAATGTTCGCGAACTGATCGCTATAACAACCTGGTATTTATGGTGGGAAAGACGTTCGCTAGTCCATCATGGGAAGACCCAAGATGCATACCAAATTTCGATGGGAATCCGTGCTATAACAACAAACTATGTTATTGCCCAATCCTCCAAGGCAACAAATAGAATAGAGGGATGGACGAGACCCCCTCTAGGTTTTGTCAAATTAAATGTCGATGCTTCTTTCGATCAAGACATGCTTAGAGGCACAACGGGAGCTGTACTTAGAGATGATAAAGGAAGATTTATTGTTGGAGGGAATTGGAAGATGGATTGGTGTGCAGATGTCTTAACAGCGGAAGCTATGGCACTACGTTTTGGCTTATTACTTGCACAAAAGGCGGGAAGCAACCGACTTGTTGTTAACTCCGACAATATGGAAGTAATTGACACGATGAAGAATGGAGGACATATAGCGGGAGCGGCGGCAGCTGTATTTGATGATTGTTATTTTATGGCTTGTGATTTTACGTTAGTTAGATTTGAACATTGTAATAGAAAGGCAAATAAAGTAGCTCATGAAATTACCAGAGTAGCTAAATTTTCTGAGACAAGGGATTGGTTTGAGGAACCTTTGAACGATATTGTAAATTTTCTTATAGACGATGTAACCATTATTACTAATAAAAAGAGGATGTTTTATTTTCAAAAAAAAAGACCAGCTAGCCAAAAAGGCAAAAGAAGAAGCTCAGGAGAAATTATTAACAAAGGAAAGAGGAAGAGCAGGCCGTACCTTGCCGTAGCACCAACGCAGATCCTGTGCGCGCGTAGCTCCTCTCGCTGCAAGCTCGCCGTGTTGACCGCCGGCTGGTGAGGTTTGCTAGGATATGGCTGCTTGTTCTACTCTGCAACTGCGTCCATGGCGACGAAGGGGGGCAGAGAGAGAGAGAGAGCGAGCACGGGTGGCTCGTCATATCATTGCTGCGACTTGGGCCTAGGATAAACAAAACCGTGCATCACGTGGCGATGCTTATTTCTCACGTTCGCGTGGGGGGTGGCGAATGATCCGGAAGCGTGTGTACTTTATGGATATTGTATTTTACTGTACCCCGCTCCAAGTAACTGGCGGAGCAGAACGGACAGATAGACAGTGCACATTGGCTGCTGTCGGTGTGAAACCTCTGTCAATCAACCGGAAATTGCGAAAGGTAAAGGTCAGTTTGATCCAATTACGAACGCCAAAGTGCGCAGTTAATTAGGACTGAACGGCTCAGTAATAAACATAATAAAAGGCTGAGCTTAATCAGGGCCCGCGAAGCTGGTGGACACCGGGATGAATGCGAAAGGTAAAGGTCATTTTGATTTGACCATCGGTTAGATTTGTCCATACCAAACAGTTTGATTTGACCATCAGTTATATTAGTCCATATATACTTACCAAACAGCGTGCGATTAAGTTTGACTATGCTCACTACGAACGCCCGCACCGACAGTGTTGGTGTGTACTTCAAAAGACCTTGTGCTTCTCGAAACAGGCTTTTATCCCCCTTTATACACAAAGCAACACTAAACAGAGTATATGGTCAAACGATGCATTATGATGAGGAGACCCCCTTACAAAGCAGATCGAAAGATAAACAAGAAATAAGAACAATACTCACTTAGAGGAGGTGTTACAGGTCCGATCTAGATCGAGAGGGGGGAGAAGAGTAGGTGGGGATAATTTGGAGAAGGAGGAGGCCGGGGAAGGAGAAGGCCAGCTTCTCGCTTCGTCTGTTCGGTTACAATAATTCTCGATGATCTAGATCGCTACCCACTCTGCTACTTGACCCAGCTACACACGGCAACACGCACGCTGCACACACACGTGCGCATTCCACCCATCACGCTACGGCCTAGATGCAGCGCCTCCACAACTTGGCTCATCGCTATGCTTCTCTGCCATGGGGGCCCCGCTTGCCAGAGCATGTGTCTTGGCGACGGCCCACCTACCAGTCATGGCATTCTCCCCTCCTTGAGGACCGCCTTGACCCCAAGGCGGTGTCGATGGAAATTTCTACTGGAGCTGCTCTAGATCTTCCCAAGTAGCCATGGCGGCCGGCAGATCGCTCCACCGAACGAGAGTGTGAAGCTTGGTTTCATCGTGAGAACGAATCATCTTGCACTCCAAAACTTGGATGAGTGAGTAAGGTGCATGCAAAATGGGATCAGGGGGTGGTAAATCCGCGCTTACCGGAACTGATGCTCCAACGGCACGCTTTAGCAGAGACACGTGCACCACCGGGTGGATTTTGCTGGTGTCTGGTAGATCGAGCCAATACGCGACCGTGCCAACTTTCGCCTGGATGGTGTATATAGGATCTAAAGTAGGTCTAGAGGGGGGGGGGTGATTAGACTACTTGACCAAATAAAAACTAACTGTTTCCCAATTTTAGTTGTGGGCAGATTTTAGCAATTAGCACAAGTCAAGCAATCAACCTACACATGCAATTTTAGGAGTGTAGCAGCGGAAAGTAAAACATTGCATATGAAGGTAAGGGGAAGGGTTTGGAGAGTGCAAACGCAATGATGACACGGAGATTTTTGGCGTGGTTCCGATACGTGGTGCTATCGTACATCCACGTTGATGGAGACTTCAACCCACGAAGGGTAACGTTGCGCAAGTCCACGGAGGGCTCCACCCACGAAGGGTCCATGAAGAAGCAACCTTGTCTATCCCACCATGGCCATCGCCCACGAAGGACTTGCCTCACTCGAGTAGATCTTCATGAAGTAGGCGATCTCCTTACCCTTACAAACTTCTTGGTTCAACTCCACAATCTTGGTGGAGGCTCCCAAGCGACACCTAACCAATCTAGCAGACACCACTCTCCAAAAGGTAATAGATGTTGTGTTGATGATGAACTCCTTGCTCTTGTGCTTCAAATGATAGTCTCCCCAACACTCAACTCTCTCTCACAGATTTGGATATGATGGAAAGATGATTTGAGTGGAAGCAACTTGGGAAGGCTAGAAATCAAGATTCTTGTGGTAGGATTGGTATATCTTGATCTCAACACATGAGTAGGTGGTTCTCTCTCAGAAAATGTAAGTTGAAAGTGTAGGCACATTCAGATCTCTCTCTCTCTGATGGAGAAGGGGGTGGAGGGGTATATATAGCCTCCACACAAAATCCAACCGTTACACACATTTGACCCAACTCGGTCATACCGAATAGATGAACTCGGTGAAACCGAGTCAGTTCAAAATGTGAACGTTAGGAATCTCGGTGGGACCGACTGGAACAGCTCGGTGGGACCGATGTGCTAGGGCTTAGGGCAAACATCAACTCGGTGGCATCGATTGCATCAACTCGGTGAGACCGAAGTGAAGCAATAAGGCAACAGAGAAGATGTCAAGCCAACTCGGTGTGACCGATCGCAATTTCGGTGAGACCGAGACAATTGCAACAGGCAACAGAGAGTTTGCAAGGCCATCTCGGTGAGACTGAGATCCGTATCGGTGTGACCGAACTGTTAGGGTTTCTGGCAGTGTCTATGTCATATGAACTCGGTGGCGCCGTATAGGAAATATCGGTGGGGCCGAGTTTGACTTTGGGTTTTGGACATATTTGGAATGAGATAGTAGTTGAGGGCTTTGGAGCAATATCACCAAGCATTTTGAGCAAGTAGACCATTAAGCAACACCTCATCCCCTTTTAATAGTATTGGCTTTCCTATGGACTCAATGTGATCTTGGATCACTAAAATATAAATAAAGAGTCTTGAGCTTTTGCCAATATGCATCCTTAGCATTTTGAGGGGTCTACATCTCTAGTCCACGCCATGCCGTTCATTGAACTTTCTGAAATATTAAACTTGAATGCATATAGTTCAATGAGCTATATGTTGTTATGAATTACCAAAACCACCCGGGATTAGTTGCACTTTCAGTCTCCCCCTTTTTGGTATTTGATGACAACATATAGATCAAAGCTTCGACAAATGATAATATGAATGAAATAAATCGTCGCTTTTAGAAGTATGTGATAAGTAAGAGCTCCCCCTAAATTTGTGCATTATTTAAAATTTGCGTTTGAATGCAAATGCACGATCGATTAGGATCATGGGTCACTCTTCCATGTCACATACATCTTGGTGGAGCGCTAAAAAATGATAAGAATTAAATAACATGCACTCATCATCAAAGATACAAGTGATTGATCATACAAACATTCATAGATATAATCACGCAAACACACATTAAGCATAATATGATCATACACATGATCATATAAAGTATCTCACGAGCATAACATCAATGTAGAAAGAGTAGCAACAACCAAACAAACCAAAGTAGCAAGTAGCAAGGCAAATAAGACCAACAAAAGAAAAACACACACTCTCTCGAAGCCTATGATCTATACACTTTATCCTCCTTTGGCAAAAAGTTACCAAAAAGTTCGAAAACATATAGTGCTATGCGACACTCTAGGCACGATCTCTGGGAGCTCCTGAATTGGTCTTTTGGCCGGTCGCTTCGATGTGCGTAGATGGCGTGGAGATGACAGCGTCTGCAAATGCCTCTGCTGAAGTCTGTGGAGCTGGTGGAGTTGACACTGGAGGGGCAACTGTGGCAGTGGCTGGAGGTGCTGAGATGGTAGTTCTGGAGTCTACAACTGGCACAGCTGATGATCTTTGTGCCCTTGGCACTCTCTGAAATGTATCTGTAGTGGGTCTAGGATCATTGCCCTCAGCATCATCTCGAAGCTTCTCCACAATTGTCTGAATCTCTGTGACCTTCACATCAAGGTCATGCATCTTTGTCTCAATGATCCTTCCAGGACTCTCCTAATTCTGAGACAAGATGGCCCGTGGCCAAGCTTTTCTCAATCCTCAGGTAGCCTCAAGCAGATAACTGAGTTGATCTTGCTTGGTCTTGAGATTCACCACTGAAGCATCTGGAGCACTTGCTGCCTTTGCTGCTTTTACAACCTTTGCTCTCTCAATCTTCTCCTGGGCCTCAGCACATGTAGGATGTGAAGCATCCGTGACAACCTCGTTGTCCTCAAAATCTGGCCTCAGGGGTAGGTGCTCTCTGTCAAGCAGATATGTCCCAGTCCCAACCTTCGAGTTGATCAACATCTGGATGTGTGGGGCATATCCACAAGACCTCTTCTGGTCGGCTGCTGTCCTCTTGACTGTCTCAACTATCAAGCTCATGACTTTGAATTTCTGGGGGATGTCAAACAGATGAAGCAAGTTGATAGAATGACCACGTATCATCCTGTGATCTCTAGACTTGGGCAACAGAGTATGCCTCAAAATAGTGTTCATTGTGGTCAAACCTACAAGCAGATAGTATATAGATCCTAGCTTGTTGATACGTCTCCGACGTATCTATAATTTATGAAGTATTCATGCTATTATACTATCCTTCTAGAATGTTTTATATGCATTTATATGATATTTTATATGATTTTTGGGACTAACCTATTAACCTAGAGCCCAGTGCCAGTTTCTGTTTTCTCCTTGTTTTAGAGTATCGCAGAAAAGGAAAACCAAACGGAGTCCAATTGACCTGAAACTTGACGGATCTTGTTTTTGGACCAGAAGAAGACCACGGAGCATCAGAGTTGGGCCAGAAGAGTCCCGGGCTGCCCACGAGGGCGGGGGGCACGCCCCCTGCCTCGTGGACAACCCGGAGACCCCCCTGACGTGAAATCAACGCCAACACCTCTCATATATACCCAAACTTCCAGAAAGAAACCTAGATCAGAAGTTCCGCCGCCGCAAGTCTCTGTAGCCACGAGAAATCAATCTAGGCCCTCTCCGGCACCCTGCCGGAGGGGGTCATCATCACCGGAGTGCCATCGAGAGGGGAATCATCGCCGCGGTGATCGTCTTCATCAACATCACCATCATCATCACCATCCTCATCTATTTTACGCGGTCCACTCTCCCGCACCCCGTTGTAATCCCTACTTGAACATGGTGCTTTATGCCACATATTATGATCCAATGATGTGTTGCCATCCTATGATGTTTTGAGTAGATATCTTTTGTCCTTGGGTTGATTGATGATCTAGATTGGTACGAGTTGTATGTTTTATTTTGGTGCTGTCCTATGGTGCCCTCCGTGTCGCGCAAGCGTGAGGGATTCCCGCTGTAGGGTGTTGCAATACGTTCATGATTCTCTTATAGTGGGTTGGTGAGTGACTGAAACACAAACCCGAGTAAGGGGGTTGTTGCGTATGGGAATAAAGAGGACTTGATGCTTTAATGCTATGGTTGGGTTTTACCTTAATGATCTTTAGTAGTTGCGGATGCTTGCTAGAGTTCCAATCATAAGTGCATATGATCCAAGTAGAGAAAGTATGTTAGCTTATGCCTCTCCCTCATATGAGATTGCAATGACGACTATCGTTCTTGTTAACAATTGCCTAGGACAATTCTGCACACCGATCCACCATTATTCCACACTCGCTATTTATAATATTTAGTAATATATTCTAACTTTATGATAACGGCACCTACTTTGATATTTTAGCTCTCCGATACCATGCAAAGTTATCCTCTTCATACCCACAACATAGTTTTATTTCTCGTTTCTAGTTGGAAGCAAACGTTCGGTGCACGTAGAGTCGTATCAGTGGCAGATAGGGCTTGAGAGAATATTGATCTTACCTTTAGCTCCTTGTGGGTTCGAAACTCCATACTTATCACTTCCACCTTTGGGAATTGCTACGATGATTCCCTGCACTTGGGGATTATCACTTGTGTGTCTCTGATGTCTACTACGCAACCTTCTTCTTGTAGACGTTGTTGGGCCTCCAAGTGCAGAGGTTTGTAGGACAGTAGCAAATTTCCCTCAAGTGGATGAACTAAGGTTTATCAATCCGTGGGAGGCGTAGGATGAAGATGGTCTCTCTCAAACAACCCTGCAACCAAATAACAAAGAGTCTCTTGTGTCCCCAACACACCCAATACAATGGTAAATTGTATAGGTGCACTAGTTCGGCGAAGAGATGGTGATACAAGTGCAATATGGATGGTAGATATATGTTTTTGTAATATGAAAATATAAAAACAGCAAGGTAACTAATTATAAAAGTGAGCATAAAGGTATTGCAATGCGTTGAAACAAGGCCTAGGGCTCATACTTTCACTAGTGCAAGTTCTCTCAACAATAATAACATAATTGGATCATATAACTATCCCTCAACATGCAACAAAGAGTCACTCCAAAGTCACTAATAGCGGAGAACAAACGAAGAGATTATGGTAGGGTACGAAACCACCTCAAAGTTATCCTTTCTGATCGATCTATTCAAGAGTCCGTAGTAAAATAACACGAAGCTATTCTTTCCGTCCGATCTATCATAGAGTTTGTACTAGAATAACACCTTAAGACACAAATCAACCAAAACCCTAATGTCACCTAGATACTCCAATCTCACCTCAAGTATCCGTGGGTATGATTATACGATATGCATCACACAATCTCGGATTCATCTATTCAAACCAACACAAAGTACTTCAAAGAGTGCCCCAAAGTTTCTACCGGAGAGTCAAGACGAAAACGTGTGCCAACCCCTATGCATAGGTTCATGGGCGGAACCCGCAAGTTGATCACCAAAACATACATCAAGTGGATCACGTGATATCTCATTGTCACCACAGATAAGCACGACAAGACATACATCAAGTGTTCTCAAATCCTTAAAGACTCAATCTGATAAGATAACTTCAAAGGGAAAACCCAATCCATTACAAGAGAGTAGAGGGGGAGAAACATCATAAGATCCAACTATAATAGCAAAGCTCGCGATACATCAAGATCGTATCACCTCAAGAACACGAGAGAGAGAGAGAGAGAGAGAGATCAAACACATAGCTACTGGTACATACCCTCAGCCCCGAGGGTGAACTACTCCCTCCTCGTCATGGAGAGCGCCGGGATGATGAAGATGGCCACCGGTGAGGGATCCCCCCTCCGGCAGGGTGCCAGAACAGGGTCCCGATTGGTTTTTGGTGGCTACAGAGGCTTGCGGCGGCGGAACTCCCGATCTATTCTGTTCCCCGATGTTTTTAGGGTATATGGACATATATAGGCGAAAGAAGTCGGTCAGGGGAGCCACGAGGGGCCCACGAGGGTGGGGGCGCGCCCAGGGGCAGGCGCGCCTCCCTGCCTCGTGGCCACCTCGAAGCTTCCTTGACTTCAACTCCAAGTCTCCTGGATCACATTCGTTCCAAAAATCACGCTCCTGAAGGTTTCACTCCGTTTGGACTCCGTTTGATATTCCTTTTCTGCGAAACACTGAAACAAGGGAATAAACAGAAACTGGCACTGGGCCCCGGGTTAATAGGTTAGTCCCAAAAATAATATAAAAGTGCATAGTAAACCCCATTAAACATCCAAGATGGATAATATAATAGCATGAATACTTCATAAATTATAGATACATTGGAGACGTATTAGTCTCCAAAGCTGCATCAGGTATGGGCTTGTACATGTTGGCCATTGAGTTGTGATCTTTCCTTGGCTTTCCATACACATAAAGATCATCTTCACTTTCCTTGGGAGCATTGATAACATTGGCCCATTCAGAAATTGATGACTGGTATCTGGTTCCCTCAGTCATCCACACAATCTTACCATCAGGATAGAAGTGGGCAGTAGAGTAGAACTGCATGATCATCTCATCGTTCCATTTTGTCAACTTTTGTCCAACAAACTTATCAACTCCATTGAGTCTGAAGCTCTCATGCACATGGGGAAAATAGTCTTCATTATCATTAATGTATTCCCAATCAACCCATTTCATGTCACATACTATGGGTTTCTTGTCCAACAGCACAGTTTCGTAGAAGTCCTGTTGTTATGTGGTATGAAAACGATAGTCCACAGTAGTCCTTCTCCTTGTGGCATATGGATCATTCTGTCTCCATAGTATCAGACCATGATCCTTCCTCAACTTCATGTTTTCTGCCACAGGATGATCATCATTATGATCTGGAATCTTGGACTTCAATTTCCTGAGCACTAGTGGCTCATCATCTTCCTGAACCTCATGCACTGGGGCCTTGTTATTCTTTGCAGCTGAGATATTCCTTGTGGATCTATTTGGGGCAGAAGGTTTGGGTGCTTGAGTTGTGGGCTTGGGGGCAGACTTGGGCTTTGAAGGAGTAACACCATTCTTGATAGAATCTGCCATCAACTTCTGTGTCTTGGCAGGAGGTGCAACAAGTTCTTCTTCTTCTTCTTCTTCTTCTTCTTCTTCTTCTTCTTCTTCTTCTTTGCAGGACCCTTTTTGCAGGACCCTTTGCATAGTCTCTTGAGTTGAAGCTCTGGCTTTGGACATTGGAGTCCTCTTTGCAGGACCCTTTTTGGGAAGGCTTGGCTTGGTAGCAGCAGCAGTGCCATATTCCATCTTGAGCACCTTCTTCTTGGAGGTCACTTCCTCCTCAATCACAAAGTCCTCATCTTCACTATCAGAATTTCTTTTCTTTTTCTGCCTGGTAGCTGCCTTTGGCAAGTTGCTGGGGGTGCTTCTGCTTCCCTCATCATAGCTACCAGAGGGACTCACTACTGCAGGATGCTGCTAACGCGACACTACAATCAGAGACCCTTCGAGAAACTGTGTGCGATGCCATAATCGCAAACGGTGCTGTATGAAAACCGTCAAAAATGTATAAAACATTTGCGATGACGGATGCATCAAACATGGTTCAGGTTTTAGTTGCGTGTGCGATGAAGGGCATACAGTTCAGTTCAATTAGCTGTTTGCGATGAGGAGGAACAAAAGAAACGGGCAGCCAGATGAAGGCGTGTGCGATACACAACATACGGTTCACTGGGATGAACTGTGTGTGATTAGGCAACACAAAAGAAACAGGCAGCCAGATGAAGGTGTGTGTGTGATATATAGCATACGGTTCACTCGGATGAACTATTTGTGATTAGGAAACACAAAAGAAACGGTCAGCCAGATCAAGGTGTGTGGGATATACGGCATGCGGTTCACTCGGATGAACTGTTTGCGTTGACACAAGAGTACAGAAATGGTTCAACTTAACAAGACGTGTGTGTTCTGCGATGGGATTGCATGCGGTTCACTCGGCCCTTGTCGTCAGTGTGTGACCTCTGTGGCAACTGTTCGCTCCCCAGGCGCCTCTTCGTGTACCGTGGCAACCGTCCACCGACTCTTCGCCTTTCCCTCTCGATTTGGAATTGCTGTCGCACGCTAGCTCTTCCTCCCTCCTCCATTTGCCTTCACCCTTCCTTCTGCCATTGTTTGATCGTCTTCTCCATGGAGGGAACAAGCCGGAAACGACCCCGTTATTCTTGCCCCGATCTGAATGATGACGCGGTGGAGGCACTCATTGATCGGTGCGACGTCATCACCTCAGCTAGCATGGTAGGTTCGTTCAAGACCATTCTCGACTCAACTAATAACATCATTACAAGGAACCCAAGGGTTCAGGAGCGGTTTGATCTCCCCTATCTTCTTCGCCGTGACCCTGCTGACTGGCGCGGGGACGAGGGAAGCATCGCCTTGTGTAAGTTGATGTCGCTTGATAATGATACGTATGATGTTAAGATGACATCGCTTGAGGGCAAGGCTTGGGCAAGCACAAATGGAGATTGGGTTGTTTATATTGGGTACAACTGCGAGTGGGAACTTGTGAATGTGTACACTCGTCACCGGGTTCCACTTCGAAAAATCTCAGACGAGTGCCCAGAGGTTGAGTACACCGGTATTCTACTTGAGTTCAAATACGATCATGCTGACTGTCGTCTATGGAAGATAGCAATTTGTTGAGTTCCCAACCGCTCTTGGGGTTATAGGAATGCTTATGTTGTCGTTATCTTCGACAAGCTTGTTGCCGTCCTTCATGGTTCGACTGATGGATATTGCTCAAAAATCAGTTTCTATACACGGATGAGTACTGTGATGCAATTCAATACGAGGGTCTTGTGTTTGCTGCCACCACTCGTGGCACTGTTTTTGCATGGAATCCTCATGATTTCGGTACGTTTGTCTTCCACCGTAATTCTAATTATTTCATCCACATGCATGCGGGTTAGCTAGTTTCCCTTTACTAATTAACCTTCTTGTGTTTCCAAGGTCCTGTGAACATTCCACCACCTATACTTGAAAATTTTATTCACGAGCATGAGGACGAGCAGGACCCATATACTCAGTGGCGCCTGGCAACTTATTCCGATGGATCACCTCTTCTTGTCTGTATACGGGGCACTGCTGATGTTACTAAGGAAGCAGGTGTTGTCTCATATGGTCGCACTCTCTGGACCTATTCCTACATCCGTTGCAGGGTATTCGGGATGGATACTGGTGTACTAGCGCCAACACCTTCTCCCTGGTTCAGTATTGAAAGTCTTGGAGGAAACTCGCTCTTCCTTGGACAAAACTATCCAATGATGGTGGAAGGCGATCCAGCTGCTGTTGACACAACGTTACTACCATTTATGAGAAGCAACTGTATCTATACCTCGGACATTACTATGCTTCCCTACCGTCCCAATATGGGTATTGAAATAGGCCGCTTCAGCCTGGATGATCAGTCTTGCGTTGGTCTCGAGATTGAGAGTAGCTGGCCCTTCCCAGAGAATCACTTCTGGTTCAAAGCAAGCGTTTCCAACGCCGATGAGTGGTTGAGCTGAAGTTCATTTCATTGCTTTGTTATTTGTTGTGTGAGAAAAACTTTACTAGAATGTTTTGTTGTAACTGATCTATAATCCAACGTGTATCCTCGTTGTCGTTGTGGGTTGATGACTTGTTGTATGTAATCAATGGTAACTCTATGGGTGTTCGATTCATCACAATATAACTAGATTATTGACTCTAGTGCAAGTGGGAGACTGTTGGAAATATGCCCTAGAGGCACTAATAAAATAGTTATTATTATATTTCCTTGTTCATGATAATTGTCTATTGTTCATGCTATAATTGTATTAACCGGAAACCGTAATACATGTGTGAATACATAGACCGTAATATGTCCCTAGTAAGCCTCTAGTTGACTAGCTCATTGATCAATAGATGGTCGTGGTTTCCTTACCATGGACATTGGATGTCGTTGATAACAGGATCACATCATTGGGAGAATGATGTGATGGACAAGACCAAATCCTAAGCATAGCACAAGATCGTGTAGTTCGTTTGCTAGAGCTTTTCTAATGTCAAGTATCATTTCCTTAGACCATGAGATTGTGCAACTCCCGGATACCGTAGGAATGCTTTGGGTGTATCAAACGTCACAACATAACTGGGTGACTATAAAGGTGCATTACAGGTATCTCCGAAAGTGTCTGTTGAGTTGGCACAAATCGAGACTGAGATTTGTCACTCCGTATGACGAAGGGCCCACCCCGTAATGCATCATCATAATGAGCTCAATGTGACTGAGGAGTTAGCCACGGGATCATGCATTACAGAACGAGTAAAGAGACTTGCCGGTAACGAGATTGAACGAGGTATAGAGATACCGACGATCGAATCTTGGCAAGTAACATGCCGATGGACAAAGGGAATTGTATACGGGATTGATTGAATCCCCAACATCGTGGTTCATCCGATGAGATCATCGTGGAACATGTGGGAGCCAACATGGGTATCCAGATCCCGCTGTTGGTTATTGGCCGCAGAGATGTCTCGGTCATGTCTGCATGGTTCCCAAACCCGTAGGGTCTACACACTTAAGGTTCGGTGACGCTAGAGTTGTTATGAGAAATTGTATGTGGTTACCGAAGGTTGTTTCGAGTCCCGAACATGACGAGGAGTTCCGGAATGGTCGGGAGGTGAAGATTTATATATGGGAAGTCCAGTTTCAGTCGTCGGAATAGTTTCGGGGGTTATCGGTATTGTACCGGGACCACCGAAAGGTGTCCGGGGTCCACCGGGTGGGGCCACCTGCCCCAGAGGACTTAATGGGCTGAATATGGGAGTGAACCAGCCCCCTAGTGGGATGGTGCACCCCCCAAGGGCCCAAGGTGCCTAGGGTTGGAAACCCTAGGGGAGGGGGCGCCTCCCACCTTGCTTGGGGGGCAAGTCTCCCCCCTTGGCCCCCCCTCTAGATGCATCTAAAGGGGCCGGCCCCCTCTTCCCTCCCCCCTATAAATAGTGGGGGTGGGGGTGGGTGGGAGGGCAGCCACACCCCTTCCCCGGCGCAGCCCTCCCCCCTCCAACTCCTTCTTCTCCTCCGTAGCGCTTGGCGAAGCCCTCCAGGAGAACCGCAAGCTCCACCACCACGCCGTCGTGCTGCCGGAGCTCTCCCTCAACTTCTCCTCTCCCCTTGCTGGATCAAGAAGGAGGAGACGTCCCCAGGATGTACGTGTGTTGAACGCGGAGGCGCCGTCCGTTTGGCGCTAGATCGGATCTTCCGCGATTTGAATCGCTGCAAGTACGACTCCATCAACCGCCTTCTTGTAACGCTTCCACTTAGAGTTCTCCAGGGGTATGAAGATGCACTCCCTCTCTATTGTTGCTAGCATCTCCTAGATTGATCTTGGTGACACGTAGGAAAATTTTGAATTATTACTACGTTCCCCAACAGTGGCATCATGAGCTAGGTCTATGCGTAGATTCTATGCACGAGTAGAACACAAAGTAGTTGTGGCTGATGATTTGGTCAATTTTCTTACCGTTACTAGTCTTATCTTGATTCGGCGGCATTGTGGGATGAAGCAGCCCGGACCGACCTTACACGTACGCTTACGTGAGACTGGTTCCACCGACTAACATGCACTTGATGCATAAGGTGGCTAGCGGGTGTCTGTCTCTCCCACTTTAGTCGGATCGGATTCGATGAGAAGGGTCCTTATGAAGGGTAAATAGCAATTGGCATATCACCGTTATGGCTTTTGTGTAGGTAAGAAACGTTCTTGCTAGAAACCCATAGCAGCCACGTAAAACATGCAACAACAATTAGAGGACGTCTAACTTGTTTTTGCAGGGTATGCTATGTGATGTGATATGGCCAAAAGGATGTGATGAATGATATATGTGGTGTATGAGATTGATCATGTTCTTGTAATAGGAATCACGACCATGCATGTCGATGAGGATGACAACTGGCAGGAGCCATAGGAGTTGTCTTAATTTATTGTATGACTTGGGTGTCAATGAAAATGCCATGTAATTACTTTACTTTATTCCTAACCGTTAGCCATAGTAGTAGAAGTAATAGTTGGCGAGACAACTTCATGAAGACACGATGACGGAGATCATGATGATGGAGATCATGGTGTCATGCCGGTGACGATGGTGATCATGCCACGCCTCGAAGATGGAGATCAAAGGCGCAAGATGATATTGGCCATATCGTGTCGCTTTATGATTTGCATGTGATGTTTGTCATGTTTACATCTTATTTGCTTAGAACGACGGTAGCATAAATAAGATGACCCCTCACTAAAATTTCAAGAAAAGTGTTCCCCCTAACTGTGCACCTTTGCGAAGGTTCGTTGTTTCGAAGCACCACATGATGATCGGGTGTGATAGATTCTAACGTTCGCATACAACGGGTGTAAGCCAGATTTACACATGCGAAACACTTAGGTTGACTTAACGAGCCTAGCATGTACAGACATGGCCTCGGAACACGAGAGACCGAAAGGTCGAACATGAGTTGTATAGTAGATGCATTCAACATGGAGATGTTCACCGTTGATGACTAGTCCATCTCACATGATGACCGGACACGACCTAGTCGACTCGGATCATGTAACACTTAGATGACTAGAGGGATGTCTATCTGAGTGGGAGTTCATTAAATAATTTGATTAGATGAACTTAATTATCATGAACTTAGTCTAAAATGTCTTTACAATATGTCTTATAGATCAAATGGCCGCTAATGTTACACTCAACTTCAACGCGTTCCTAGAGAAAACCAAGCTGAAAGACGATGGTAGCAACTACATGGACTGGGTCCGTAACTTGAGAATCATCCTCATAGCTGCCAAGAAAGCATATGTCCTTCAAGCACCGCTAGGTGACGCACCCATTTTCCTAGCAACTCAAGACGTTATGAACGCCTGGCAGTCACATAGTGATGATTACTCCCTGGTTCAGTGTGGCCTGCTCCAAAAGCGTTTTGAGCAGCACGGAGCATATGAGATGTTCCAAGAGCTGAAAATGGTTTTCCAAGCTCATGCCCGGGTCGAGAGATATGAAGTCTCCGACAAGTTCTACGGTTGTAAGATGGAGGAAAACAGTTCTGTCAGCGAGCATATACTCAAGATGTCTGGGTTGCACAACCACTTGTCTCAGCTGGAGTTAATCTTCCAGATGATTCGGTCATTGACAGGATCCTCCAGTCGCTTCCACCTAGCTACAATAGCTTTGTGATGAACTACAATATGCAAGGGATGAAGAAGTCCATTCCTGAGTTATATTCAATGCTGAAATCAGCGGAGGTGGAAATAAAAAAGGAACATCAAGTGTTGATGGTGAATAAGACCACTAGTTTCAAGAAAGGCAAGGGTAAGAAGAACTTCAAGAAGGACGTCAAGGGAGTTGCCGCGCCTGGTAAATCAGTTGCTGGGAAGAAGCCAAAGAATGGACCCAAGCCTGAGACTGAGTGCTTTTATTGCAAGGGAAAAGGTCACTGGAAGCAGAACTGCCCCAAGTACTTAGAGGATAAGAAGGCCGACAACGCCAAAGGTATATATGATATACATGTTATTGATGTGTACCTTACCAACACTCGTAGTAGCTCCTGGGTATTTGATACCGGTGCGGTTGCTCATATTTGTAACTCAAAACAGGAGCTGCGGAATAAGCGGAGGCTGGCGAAGGACGAGGTGACGATGCATGTCGAGAATGGTTCCAAGGTCGATGTGATCGCCGTCGGCACGCTACCTCTACATCTACCTTCGGGATTAGTTTTAAACCTCAATAATTGTTATTTAGTGCCAACTTTGAGCATGAACATTGTATCTGGATCTCGTTTAATGCGAGATGGCTACTCATTTAAATCCGAGAATAATGGTTGTTCTATTTATATGAGACATATGTTTTATGGTCATGCCCTGCTGGTCAATGGTTTATTTTTATTGAATCTCAAACGTGATGTTACACATATTCATAGTGTGAATACCAAAAGATGTAAGGTTGATAATGATAGTCCCACATACTTGTGGCACTGCCGCCTTGGTCACATTGGTGTCAAACTCATGAAGAAACTCTATGCAGATGGACTTTTGGAGTCTCTTGATTATGAATCATTTGACACGTGCGAACCATGCCTTATGGGCAAAATGACCAAGACCCATTCTCCGGAACAATGGAGCGAGCAACCAACTTGTTGGAAATTATACATACTGATGTGTGCGGTCCAATGAGCGTTGAGGCTTGCGGTGGCTATCGTTATGTTCTCACCCTCACTGATGACTTAAGTAGATATGGGTATGTCTACTTAATGAAACACAAGTCTGAGACCTTTGAAAAGTTCAAGGAATTTCAGAGTGAGGTAGAGAATCAACGTGATAGGAAAATAAAGTTCTTACGATCAGATCGTGGAGGAGAATATTTGAGTCACGAGTTTGGTACACACCTAAGGAAATGTGAAATTGTTTCACAACTGACGCCGCCTGGAACACCTCAGCGTAATGGTGTGTCCGAACATTGTAATCGCACTCTATTGGATATGGTGCGATCTATGATGTCTCTTACCGATCTAACGCTATCATTTTGGGGTTATGCTTTAGAGACTGCGCATTCACTTTAAATAGGGCACCATCTAAATCCATTGAGACGACACCGTATGAATTATGGTTTGGGAAGAAACCTAAGCTGTCGTTTCTAAAAGTTTGGGGATGCGATGCTTATGTCAAGAAACTTCAACCTGAAAAGCTCGAACCCAAGTCAGAAAAATGCGTCTTCATAGGATACCCTAAGGAAACTATTGGGTATACCTTCTACCTCAGATCCGAAGGCAAGATATTTGTTGCCAAGAATGGATCCTTTCTGGAGAAAGAGTTTCTCTCGAAAGAAGTAAGTGGGAGGAAAGTAGAACTTGATGAAGTACTGCCTCTCGAACCCGAGAGTAGCGCAGCTCAGGAAGATGTTTCTGTGGTGCCTGCACCGACTAGAGAGGAAGTTAATGATGATGATCATGAAACTTCAGATGAAATTGCTACTGAACTTCGTAGGTCCACAAGGACACGTTCCGCACCAGAGTGGTACGGCAACCCTATCCTGGAAATCATGTTGTTAGACAACGGTGAACCTTCGAACTATGAAGAAGCGATGGTGGGCCCGGATTCCAACAAGTGGCTTGAAGCCATGAAATCCGAGATAGGATCCATGTATGAAAACAAAGTATGGACTTTGACAGACTTGCCCGATGATCGGCAAGCCATAGAAAATAAGTGGATCTTTAAGAAGAAGACTGACGCGGATGGTAATGTGACCGTCTATAAGGCTCGGCTTGTCGCTAAAGGTTATCGACAAGTTAAAGGAGTTGACTACAATGAGACCTCCTCACCCATAGCGAAGCTGAAGTCCGTCCGAATCATGTTAGCAATTTCCGCGTTCTACGATTATGAGATATGACAAATGGACGTCAAAACGGCATTCCTTAATGGTTTCCTTAAGGAAGAATTGTATATGATGCAGCCGGAAGGTTTTGTCGATCCTAAGAATGCTGACAAGGTATGCAAACTCCAACGCTCCATCTATGGGCTGGTGCAAGCATCTCGGAGTTGGAACATTCGCTTTAATGAAATGATCAAAGCGTTTGGGTTTATGCAGACTTATGGAGAAGCCTGTGTTTACAAGAAAGTAAGTGGGAGCTCTGTAGCATTTCTCATATTATATGTGGATGACATACTATTGATGGGAAATGATATAGAACTTTTGGAAAGCATAAAGGCCTACTTGAATAAATGTTTTTCAATGAAGGACCTTGGAGAAGCTGCTTACATATTAGGCATCAAGATCTATAGAGATAGATCGAGACGCCTTATTGGTCTTCCACAAAGCACATACCTTGACAAGATATTGAAGAAGTTCAATATGGATCAGTCCAAGAAGGGGTTCTTGCCTGTATTGCAAGGTGTGAGATTGAGCACGGCTCAATGCCCGACCTCGGCAGAAGATAGAGAAAACATGAGTGTCATCCCCTATGCCTCAACCATAGGGTCTATTATGTATGCCATGTTGTGTACCAGACCAGATGTGAACCTTGCCGTAAATTTGGTAGGGAGGTACCAAAGTGATCCCGGTATGAACACTGGACAACAGTCAAGAATATCCCGAAGTACCAGAAAAGGACTAAGGATATGTTTCTCATTTATGGAGGTGACGGAGAGCTCGTCGTAAAGGGTTACGTCGATGCTAGCTTCGACACAGATATGGATGACTCCAAGTCTCAAACCGGATACGTGTACATTTTGAATGGTGGGGCAGTTAGCTGGTGCAGTTGCAAGCAAAGCGTTGTGGCGGGATCTACATGTGAAGCGGAGTATATAGCTTCCTCGGAGGCGGCACAGGAAGCAGTTTGGATGAAGGAGTTCATCACCGACCTAGGAGTTATTCCCAATGCGTCGGGCCCGATGACTCTCTTCTGTGACAACATTGGAGTTATTACCCTTGCCAAGGAGCCCAGGCTTCACAAGAAGACCAGGCATATCAAGCGTTGCTTCAACTCCATTCATGAATATATTCAAGATGGAGACATAGATGTTTGTAAAGTGCATACGGATCTGAATGTCGCAGATCCGTTGACTAAACCTCTTCCACGAGCAAAACATGATCAACACCAGAACTCTAGGGGTGTTTGATTCATCACAATGTAACTAGATTATTGACTCTAGTGCAAGTGGGAGACTGTTGGAAATATGCCCTAGAGGCAATAATAAAATAGTTATTATTATATTTCCTTGTTCATGATAATTGTCTATTGTTCATGCTATAATTGTATTAACCGTAAACCGTAATACATGTGTGAATACATAGACCGTAATATGTCCCTAGTAAGCCTCTAGTTGACTAGCTCGTTGATCAATAGATGGTCGTGGTTTCCTGACCATGGACATTGGATGTCGTTGATAACGGTATCACATCATTGGGAGAATGATGTGATGGACAAGACCCAATCCTAAGCATAGCACAAGATCGTGTAGTTCGTTTGCTAGAGCTTTTCTAATGTCAAGTATCATTTCCTTAGACCATGAGATTGTGCAACTCCCGGATACCGTAGGAATGCTTTGGGTGTATCAAACGTCACAACGTAACTGGGTGACTCTAAAGGTGCACTGCAGGTATCTCTGAAAGTGTCTGTTGAGTTGGCACGAATCAAGACTGGGATTTGTCACTCCGTATGACGGAGGGCCCACTCGGTAATGCATCATCATAATGAGCTCAATGTGACTAAGGAGTTAGCCACGGGATCATGCATTACGGGACGAGTAAAGAGACTTGCCGGTAACAATATTGAACGAGGTATACAGATACCGACGATCGAATCTTGGGCAAGTAACATGCCGATGGACAAAGGGAATTGTATACGGGATTGATTGAATCCCCGACATAGTGGTTCATCCGATGAGATCATTGTGGAACATGTGGGAGCCAACACGGGTATGCAGATCCCGCTGTTGGTTATTGGCCGCAGAGATGTCTCGGTCATGTCTGCATGGTTCCCGAACCCGTAGGGTCTACACACCTAAGGTTCAGTGACGCTAGAGTTGTTATGGGAAATTGTATGTGGTTACCGAAGGTTGTTCGGAGTCCCAGATGAGATCCCAGACATCACGGGGAGTTCCGGAATGGTCCGGAGGTGAAGATTTATACATGGGAAGTCCACTTCCAGTCGCCAGAATTGTTTCGGGGGTTATCGGTATTGTACCGGGACCACCGAAAGGTGTCCGGGGTCCACCGGGTGGGGCCACCTGCCCAGGAGGACTTAATGGGCTTAATATGTGAGGGAACCAGCCCCCTAGTGGGCTGGTGCACCCCCCAAGGGCCCAAGGCGCCTAGGGTTGGAAACCCTAGGGGAGGGGGGCTCCTCCCACCTTGCTTGGGGGGCAAGTCTCCCCCCTTGGCTGCCCCCCTCTAGATGCATCTAAGGGGTCGGCCCCCTCTTCCCTTCCCCCTATAAATAGTGGGGGGTGGGAGGGCAGCCGCACCCCTTCCCTAGTGCAGCCCTCCCCCTCCAACTCCTCCTTCTCCTCCCTAGCGCTTGGCGAAGCCCTGCAGGAGAACCGCAAGCTCCACCACCACGCCGTCGTGCTGCCGGAGCTCTCCCTCAACTTCTCCTCTCCCCTTGTTGGATCAAGAAGGAGGAGACGTCCCCGAGCTGTACGTGTGTTGAACGCGGAGGCGCCGTCCGTTCGGCGCTAGATTGGATCTTCCGCGATTTGAATCGCCGCGAGTACGACTCCATCAACCGCGTTCTTGTAACGCTTCCGCTTAGCGATCTTCAAGGGTATGAAGATGCACTCCCTCTCTCTCGTTGCTAGCATCTCCTTGATTGATCTTGGTGACATGTTGGAAAATTTTGAATTATTACTACGTTCCCCAACAAAGCCAAACACTCCTTCTCATACGCCGACAGGCCCAGGTTGCATGGAACCAGGGCTCCACTGAGGTAAGCCACTGGGTGGGAATCTTGCATCAAGACCGCGCCAATCCCCGTTGCGTTGGCATCTGTCTCGACGACAAAGGTCTTGGAGAAGTCAGGTAACACCAGCATCGAAGCCTCCATTAGGGATTTCTTTAGTGCACGAAAAGCAACATCTGTCGCCGGGGTCCAAATAAATATAACCCCTTTTCGAAGCAGATCAGTCAACGGTTTTTTGAGCACTCCAAAGTTTCTGACAAACCTGCGATAATACCCTGCCAATCTGACGAATCTACGCAGCTATTCCACTGTATCTGGCACGGGCCAATCCCTGACAGTGCACACGTGCTTTTCCAAGGTACCGGAATGGACTAGTATGTCATCCATGAATACTAGGACTCCACATCGCAGCAATGGTGACAACACTATGTTCATGGTGCCTTGGAAAGTCGAAGGCCCGCCTATCACTCTGTACGGCAGCACCCGGAACGGAAAGTGACCATGGTGAGTCTTAAAGGCCATTTTGTGCTCGTCTTCCGGCAACAATCTGATCTGGTGGTAGCCCGCCCAGAGGTCCATCTTCGAGAACCATGTGGAGCCTTCCAATTCATCCAGGAGCTCATCAATCACTGGCATTGGATAGCGCAACTTGATGGTGATGGCGTTGAGGTGCCAGAAGTCGACGCAAAATCTCCATGTCTGATCCTTTTTCTTCACCAAGAGCACTAGGGAAGAAAAACGGGCTAACACTATGTGTGATGAACCCTAGACATTGCATCTCCTTCACTTGTGCTTCTATCTCGTTTTTTTTGCTCCGGGGTGTAGGGATACGACCTCAGATTAACTAGTTTGGCGCCTACGATCGAAACGGTGTGATCCCATGGTTTCCTTTGGGGCAGCTCGGACAGCTCATCGAAGACCACCTGGAACTGGTCCAACACTCGCTAAACAACAGCAGGAAGGTGATCGGTCTACTCTGCTTGTTCTGACAGATAGAGCATCACAACACACATAATTGCATTTGCTTGATCCAGATGTTCGAGTTGCTCAAGCTGCTCTTGGTGGTGGAACTGCAGTGTCTTTTTATCCCAATCAATCGACATAGGTCCACAACTTTCCAACCAATCCATGCTAATGACCATATCATAGTAGCCAAGAGAAAGCACATGTAGGCATGTGGTGAACATGTGCTTTTGTGTTTGCCATTGGCAACCTAGAATGTACCCCGAGCAAGTGACTAGACCACCATATGCTACCTTGATAGTCATCGGCTTCATCTAGCTAACTCGACTAGAAATTTTTTCTACCACTGACTCGCTGATGAAGCTATGGGAACTGACGGAATCGACCAAGATCAACACCTCTTGGTTATCAATGTGCCCCAACAAACGAACTGTGTGAGGCATTTTTTGCCCTGTGGTGGCCAACTTGGAAATGGGCATCAGTTATTCTTCCTATTCTTCATGAAGCTATCCGCTCTTAGCGATCAAGACCATCTGCCTGAAGCAAGTCTAGTAGTTCCTCGACCACATGCAGCTGCACCGTGGTGGCACACTGGTGGCTGATACGTCTCCAACGTATCCATAATTTTTTATTGTTCCACACTATTATATTACCTATTTTGATGTTTTATATGCATTAATATGCTATTTTATATTATTTTTGGGACTATCCTATTAACCTAGAGCCCAGTGCCAGTTTCTATTTTTTCCTTGTTTTTGAGTTTCGCAGAAAAGGAATACCAAACGGAGTTTAGACGGAATAAAACCTTCACGATGATTTTTCTTGGACCAGAAGACACCCAGGAGACTTGGAGTGCAAGTCAGAAGAGCCACGAGGCGACCACAAGGGTGGAGGGCGCGCCCAGGGGGTAGTGCACGCCCCCTACCTTGTGGGCCCCTCGGTGACCCCCTGACCTAGATCTTCCTCCTATATATTCACATATATTCCCAAACCACCAGAATTATCCACGAAAACACTTTTCCACCGCCGCAACCTTCTGTTCCATTGAGATCCCATCTAGGGGCCTTTTCCGGCATCCTGCCGGAGGGGGATTCGATCACGGAGGGCTTCTACATCAACTCTATTGCCCTTTGATACGTCTCCAACGTATCTATAATTTTTTATTGTTCCATGCTGTTATATTATCATTCTTGGATGATTTACAATCATTTTATAGCAAACTTATGTCATTTTTTGGGACTAACCTATTGACATAGTGCCCAGTGCCAGTTGCTGTTTTTTGCTTCCTTTCTTACTTCGCAGAAAATCAATATCTAATGGAGTCCAAACACTGCGAAACTTTTTGGAGAATTTTTATGGACCAGAACACCCAGGATGGGCCAGAGAAGTACTAGAGGGGTGCCCCGAGGGGGGTCACAACCCACCTGGTCACGCCTGGGGGCCCAGGCGCGCCTTGGTGGGTTGTGCCCACCTCGGTGGCCTCCCGCACCGCCTCTCCGCCCTATAAATTGTCAAATATTCCAAAAACCCTCAGGGTAACCCTAGATCAGAAGTTCCACTGCCACAAGCCTCTGTAGCCACGAGAAACCAATCTAGACCCCCTTCTGGCACTCTGCCGGAGGGGGAAATCATCACCGGTGGCCATCTTTATCATCCCGGCGGCCACCATGATGAGGAGGGAGTAGTCCACACTGGTACGCGTCGGTGCTAAACAAACGGTTTTTAACCCCTTTCCGCGACGGCATTTGGAACCGTCGCCAAGTGAGTGTGGGCGATAGGGGGGTCCTCCCCACACGACCCAGAAACTGTCGGGGATATGCCCTCCTGGCATACACGCTCGGCAAAATGAGGTCGTGTGCGACTGGCAAGCGCTCAAATACGGAAATACGTATAGTAGAGCTAGAAAAAAAATACAATTATATGGCAAAATTGTTTTCGGTCGCAAGTACATCCCACATAGTCAGTCCACGCTAAACGTTTCCGTTCGTATGTACATCCCACACAGTCGCTCCAAGGAAAACGTTTCCGTTCACAGGTACATCACACACAATTTTTCCCATTAAATCGTTTGTGATAGCGTTGCCATTGCACACGATATTAATAATTTTATCGTTTGCGTTATTGAATGCATCACACACGGTGCGTAGAAGAAACTGTGTGGCAAAGGTTGTCCATCACACACACTTTTTATGTGGTAAACGTTTGCGCAAGGTGGCCTAACGCAAACAGTTTTCAAGAGAAAGTCATGTGTGCAGTGGAGATTGATTGCACACGTAGTGGATCCTAGAAACGTTTCTGATCTCCACGTATATCGCATACGTTTCGCTTTAGCAAACCGTGTGCAGTGTAATCCCTAATTAATCCAGTTAATCCCTAATTTAAAAATCACATATTTTGTATTTGAAAGTAGGCAATCACTTATTTCATATCCAACCATGTTTATTACAAATATAGGTTCAACCACGAATCCATAATTCGATGCACAGGTACATATACTTAAGAACTACAGAAGCACCAAGTAAAGAATGATGAACCACAGTTGTACTAAAGACTATAAAGAGAGAGCGAAAGACATTCTGGTTGCTGGAGAAGGTGAAGCAGAATGCCCATATTGTGCCCTCCTCCATGCGTAATGCGCGCATGACTCTAGGCCAACCCCTTGTGATGGTTGCCCGCCCATCCTTCACTGTCTTCATTAGGACTTCTCGATGCTCATTGTAGTCTGGATGAAATACTTTAACCTTCATTGCGTGTGCACCAATCATGTACTTTGTGAGGTAATCTTGAGTGAACTGCTTCGGGAACCACTGGGAACGAAAAAGATTCAGACATTGTTGTCTAACAACTCATTGTGGGCAGTAAAAAGAGAAGGCTGCAGAGTTTGTAGTTACCATCCTACAACTCACTGTTGTGTTGGATAGAACATAAACAAATAATTTTCTTGCCACCATTCGTATCTTTTTGCTAATAATCCTTATCAGTTTCCTCACTTGATGCTTGTTCATCAATATCTCATTGCCCCATACGCAAAAAGGGTCGATGCATGGATCCTTGCCAAGGGCATATGTACCTACAAGCAACAAGTCAATATTAGAAGCTAACTAGTCTCCAGGCCTGGATCTATATGCACTAAATTATGGAACAACGGGGGGAGTACAGGCCGAGGGATGAAGCTAACCTCGGCGGAAAATGGTGGCCACTTCCATTATTGTCCTGCATAAGTAGTGGAAAGGCATGATAAGTATAGCAATCTTAACATCAAACAAATATAGCAAAGGTAAACAACATCATCTCCAAATGATAGATTGAATGTGTTGGTTTCAGCATGCTGTTAAAGCAGATATAAAATGGAAGGCAATGTTACCGACAGCAGGCTTAACAGCCATCAAATATTGCAATTCAAACTGGTATTGTTGAAAATGAATAGAACGTAGGTAATGCTTAAACATCACACTGGATAAATGTGTATAACTGAAATAAAGGGCATGTGTTAACTACACCAGGAATAACTGGAACCAAATATAGCCGTTCAAACTGGTATTGATGTAGTCGAGCAGCACAGTTCTGACTTGCACATAATGAACACCACATTGTGAATGACTGAAATAAACAAGGCATAAATGACCAGTATAACAACCAAATATAGCCATTGAAAACTGGACAGAGTCTCACTGCAACCAACCTAACAAGCAAATACAGATAAACAAGGCATATGCTTGAAAACTGGACAAATTCTCACTGCAACCAACCTAACAAGCAGATAAAGATAAATAAGGCATCTGCTTGATAACTGGACAAATGCTAAAAAAGCAACCTAACAACCAAATACAGATAAACAAGGCATCTGCTTGATAACTGGACAAATGCTAAAAAAGCAACCTAACAACCAAATACAGATAAACAAGGCATCTGCTTGATAACTGGACAAATACTCACTGCAACCAAACTAAGAACCAAATACAGATAAACAAGGCCTCTGCTCGATAACTGAAAAATGCTCACTCCAACCAACCTAACAACCAAATACAGATAAACAAGGCATCTACTCACTATAAACAACCAAATATAGCCATTCGTGAAACTAAAGTGGACAATTCATACTTAAACATCACATAGACCTATTGAATAATACATTTTTGCATAACTGAAATAATTAAACACGGCACAGTTAAAGCACCGCACGGCAAATGCTACTACAACAAAGGGTACGGGTTGGCAAGCTAGAAAAGGTAAGATTTGCTGATAGAATGTTGCCTCACATTTCATGGACGGGATCCTTCCAGTTGGAAGAGCACAGACCCATGGTGCGCTCTCTGATGTCACAGATGGGCTGTTTCACCTTGGAAGAACCTTCATGGGTGCCCTCCTCGTGGTCGTGGTCGATGAGATCTGACTTGGCAATTGAGGATCCCAAGCCGCCGCCGTAGAATGTGTCCTTCAGAAGTGACAAAATGGGCTCGATGGCGTATAAAGCTCGCAAATCCTTGACCGCTTGGCGGAGAAGATCAGCGGCAGGGCCGTCGAAGAGATCGACGGCGGTTGAACCAGAGGGGTTGGGGATGGACCACTTAACCTGTGACATGGCCCGCATGAAGCCGTCGATGTGGATGAGCTTGATGTCATAGCCAGCTTTCCCGAGATACAGTAATACGCTAGCCCGCTGGCATGAAGCCTTCGGCATGGCAACATAGTCAACGTCTTCGCCGGCTTCCACGGCGACAAGTTGCTCCGGGATTGATAGGTCGGGCGAACGGCGGCCACCTCGCCAACGTCTGCCGGAGAGGCCATGATAAACCTCTTCTTGGCCGAACGCTCGTCGGTCTCCCCGGGATACGTGGTTGAGCTTAGGCTGCGACATTCTGGAGCAGGGGATTTGGATCTGGCGGGGAGGGACACCGCAGGCCTCATCTAAAAACTCAGAGGAGTGGGGCGACAGTATGGGAATCGCTGGGTAACCTGAACTTTATTATCTAAGCTAGGAGGAACGGGCAGACTGGCAGGGTTGGCGGCGGCGCTGGCGGCGGCCGCGAGCCAATACATCCACCTTAATTGCATCGCACACGGTTGAGCCAATACATCCACCTTAATTTGCTCGCGCTTGCGCGGTCGTGGTGATTTCAGCGCACTTGCATCGCACACGGTTGAGCCAGTACCTCCACCTTAATTTGCTCGTGCTTGCGCGGTCGTGGTGATTTCAGCGCACTTGCACCGCACACGGTTGAGCCAGTACCTCCACCTTAATTTGCTCGCGCTTGCGCGGTCGTGGTGATTTCAACGCACTTGCATCGCACACGGTTGAGCCAGTACCTCCACCTTAATTTGCTCGCGCTTGCGCGATCATGGTGATTGCACCGCACTTGCATCGCACACGGTTGAGCCAGTACCTCCACCTTAATTTGCTCGCGCTTGTGCGGTCGTGGTGATTTCAGCGCACTTGCATCACACACGGTTGAGCCAGTACCTCCACCTTAATTTGCTCGCGCTTGCGCGGTCGTGGTGATTCACATCGCACATGTATCGCTCACGGTTAAGATATTATACCCCGTGTCCGTTGAGGCTCATCAGAGTCTTTGCAGCAAAAAATAACGTTAGAGAGGGTCAAAAGATCTGTGATGTTCAAAATTCCAATGCACAACTTTGACCCCACAGTCCCACGGTTGGGCGCGTCGTTGAAGATCGATGAGGGGGGCCAGAAGTCAAGAACCATCTGGAAGTGGCCAAATATATGTACGAATATTGGGGATGTTTAAAACTTTAAATACACAATGCATAACTTTGGTGGCACTTGCCTCACAAACCCGAAAGCACCCTAACAACCACCTAGCTAGGATATATATAATGACATAATGTCGTACCTAGCTAGGATGCTTGGCCCACCACCTCCCACTTCGTGTCAGCGGGGCAGATGCACGTAATGATCAATACTTTTGTCATACATGCATGCCGTCATAACCTACCATAAGACGGACCAATGAATCTTTTGTTTGGTCAAATGACAGTTGTTCTTGTCGATAAACCGCTTGGGCCAATAGATTGAACCATCATAAAAATCGCACGAGAGGGACCACAAAACCAACACCTCTTGCATGCGGCCCAAAATGATGTACGTTGGGAAGGGGTGATGTGTGTTTTCAATATAGAATAATGTACAATTTAGATGTGGTGCCTACCTCTCGATACAGACAACAACCATGAAGGCAAGGTAGTTAAGGACGAGATATGTACACAGGGTTTGATGTAGGTCGAACCCAGTAATCCGAGCATCTGGGAGGGAATCCTGACAACGCATAAGCTCGAGCTTTGGTTGACCGACATTTGACGGTGACCGGCCCTAACATGAACTAGGAGGAATCCATTCATGGCTAACACATACCCCTCATTATCGGTCAAAGGGATGATATATATACACTCGGGGAGCCCACAGATATCCGTGTCGTCACAAAAAACCACACAAGGGAGACGTGGTCGATCAGAAGACCCCGTATACACTGCGTGCGGCCCGAAAATATGTATGGGTACGATGGTGTATGATGTGTTTAAATCCCAAATGCACAACTTCGATGGGCCACGCCAACTACATTACAAATCGAACACCGTACCCGACTCCAAGCCTGGTTCAATACCTATGATGTCAGTTTCCCAACTTCGAGGCGGCGGTGGCGGCGGGGGGAGGGAGGGGGTCGTCCCACGCATGCGCTCAAACTTTATTTTGTCTAGCATGGGACATATATATATATATATATATACATCTATACACCTATATAGTGTGCGAATAACTTTGAAAGTTGCTCGTTGGATGAAGCCAATCCGACGGTACAGAGATGGCAAATCCGAGCACTACTGGCCGTTGGATATCATCTACATTCCACCAGATTGTGCCACATGTACAATCTAGAAGACTCCATGGTTGAACTTAAGCATAATGCACAAACCTCAAAACACAAGCACTTCTCCTTTGTTCTCTAGAATCTTCCATATCTTAATTGCCCAAACCTTTTTTTTCCAAATGAATTGTCACTTTTTGTTTTTACCTTTACAATGCACAATTCCATGAATCTTAAAATATTTTTTATAAAACTAATTGATTTTGGATGAGATGAACTATAAGAATTAAACGAACATCTACATCATGCATATCAGGGAGAAGAGGCGGGAAACCGATGAGAGGAGTGGCGAGAAACGGTAGCCTGTTTTGAATGAAAACCTAGTAGAGAAGGAAGCGTGAGCTACATGACGCATGCGCACAGTGCTTACCCATGTACTGCATGTGCTGTCAAAAGGGCTTAGGGTTGCCGTTCAATCTGGGAGCATCCAACGGTGCACATGTACGATCCGTGGGGTTTGGGTTCTGGCCAGTCAGAACGCACGACTCAGATTGCCCGTGCAGGGGGGGGGGAGGGTGGGGGAATATCATACGAAAACCAACATTCGGTGAAACCGGTGAAAACCACGAAAAAAAGATGTTTTGAAGTTTCAAAGAAATTTCAAAAAAATGCGGGAAGTTAAGAGGATGATGTTTTATTGCCACACAAAATTTCAATTTGAAACAGATTACGAGATGTGAGCTATGAAAAAGACAAAATCAGTGTTGAATAGTGCCGAATAGTAGTCATTATTCAGGGCGAAATTTGTCTTTTTCATAGCTCACATCTCGTAATGTTTTTCAACTTGAAATTTTGTGTCACAATAAAACATCACCTTCTTAACATCCCACATTTTTTTCTTCAGATTTTTATGAAACTTTAAAATATGGTTTCCACGAAGTTTTCATTGAATATCGGCTTTGGTGAGTGAATAGTGTGCTATTTGAAAACATTTCGTGAGAAGAATATCGGTTTTTAAATCCCTGTAAATCCAAAACTAAGCTGAAAATCGTGAAACCTGCCATGGTGTCACGACATCGCACTTATATGTCGATGATTTTTTTTCGTCCATTGTGGCGCAAGTTTTATTACAAGCCTCTTACAAACTGGAGCTTCTCTCAAAGAAGCCTCATGGTTCCGATAGGGAAACATGCCCCCCTTGTGGGCGAAACGTAATCACTGCCTCTTTTCGCCTTGTATTTTCTTCTATGGGCAACATGGAACGACAGGATATCCGTGCTGAAATTTAAACTTATTCAGGGTTCGTTTGGCCTTTTTATACACTAATTGAGTTTCCTAGGCATTTAATGTCCATAATTCAAATCTGAACTACAAATACATGCTCCAGTTCACCAAAATGGCTAGAAAAATTATACATTTGTCCTTGGGTGCATGTTTAGGTCCCATGCCAGGAATGGGAACGAATTACAATCGTACCGGTGTCATGGCTCGTCCTCAAACATTTCGAATCTCGGTTTTTAAGTCCCCATAAATCCTAAACTCACCAGAAAGTCATCAAAGGTGGCATGGTGTCACGTCATGGCACATATATGTCGTGGTAAAAACATTCTCCAATTTGGGCAAGCTTTATTACAAACCTCTTACAAAAACTGGAGCTTCTCAAAGAAGCCTCGTGGTTCTGATAGGGAAACGTGTTCCCCTTGTGGGCGAAACGTAATTGATACGTCTCCAACGTATCTATAATTTATGAAGTATTCATGCTATTATATTATCTGTTTTGGATGTTTATGGGCTTTACTAAACACTTTTATATTATTTTTGGGACTAACCTATTAACCCAGAGCCCAGTGCCAGTTTCTGTTTTTTCCCTTGTTTCAGTGTTTCGCAGAAAAGGAATATCAAACGGAGTCCAAACGGAATGAAACCTTCGGGAGCGTGATTTTTGGAACGAACGTGATCCAGGAGACTTGGAGTTGAAGTCAAGGAAGCTTCGAGGTGGCCACGAGGCAGGGAGGCGCGCCTGCCCCCTGGGCGCGCCCCCACCCTCGTGGGCCCCTCGTGGCTCCCCTGACCGACTTCTTTTGCCTATATATGTCCATATACCCTAAAAACATCAAGGAACAGAATAGATCGGGAGTTCTGCCGCCGCAAGCCTCTGTAGCCACCAAAAACCAATCGGGACCCTGTTCCGGCACCCTGCCGGAGGGGGGAATCCCTCACCGGTGGCCATCTCCATCATCCCGGCGCTCTCCATGACGAGGAGGGAGTAGTTCACCCTCGAGGCTGAGGGTATGTACTAGTAGCTATGTGTTCGATCTCTCTCTCTCTCTCTCTCTCTCTCGTGTTCTTGAGGTGGTACGATCTTGATGTATCGCGAGCTTTGCTATTATAGTTGGATCTTATGATGTTTCTCCCCCTCTACTCTCTTGTAATGGATGGAGTTTTCCCTTTGAAGTGATCTTATCGGATTGAGTCTTTAAGGATTTGAGAACACTTGATGTATGTCTTGTTGTGCTTATCTGTGGTGACAATGGGATATCACGTGATCCACTTGATGTATGTTTTGGTGATCAACTTGCGGGTTCCATTTGTGAACTTATGCATAGGGGTTGGCACAAGTTTTCGTCTTGACTCTCCGGTAGAAACTTTGGGGCACTCTTTGAAGTACTTTGTGTTGGTTGAATAGATGAATCTGAGATTGTGTGATGCATATCGTATAATCATACCCACAGATACTTGAGGTGACATTGGAGTATCTAGGTGACATTAGGGTTTTGGTTGATATGTGTCTTAAGGTGTTATTCTAGTACGAACTCTTGAATAGATCGATCCGAAGGAATAACTTTGAGGTGGTTTCGTACCCTACAGTAATCTCTTCGTTTGTTCTCCGCTATTAGTGACTTTGGAGTGACTCTTTGTTGCATGTTGAGGGATAGTTATATGATCCAGTTATGTTATTATTGTTGAGAGAACTTGCACTAGTGAAAGTATGAACCCTAGGCCTTGTTTCCTAGCATTGCAATACCGTTTATACTCACTTTTATCATTAGTTACCTTGCTGTTTTTATATTTTCAGATTACAAAAACCTATATCTACCATCCATATTGCAGTTGTATCACCATCTCTTCGCCGAACTAGTGCACCTATACAATTTGCCATTGTATTGGGTGTGTTGGGGACACAAGAGACTCTTTGTTATTTGGTTGCAGGGTTGTTTGAGAGAGACCATCTTCATCCTCCACCTCCATGGATTGATAAACCTTAGGTCATCCACTTGAGGGAAATTTGCTACTGTCCTACAAACCTCTGCACTTGGAGGCCCAACAACGTCTACAAGGATAAGGTTGCGTAGTAGACATCAAGCTCTTTTCTATCGCCGTTGCCGGGGAGGTGAGTGCTTGAAGGTATATCTTTAGATCTTGCAATCGAATCTTTTTGTTTCTTGTTTTATCATTAGTTTAGTTTATAAAAGAAAACTAAAAAAAATGGAATTGAGTTTGTCTCATACGCTTCATCTTTTTAATATCTTTCGTGAGAATGATGGAAAGGAAAATTGTGCTCAGGTGCTAGGAGAATAAATCTATAAAATGTTTGGCACTGGATCTTTGAATGATGAGCATGATTGCAATGTTGTTAGTATGAACTCTTTGAATATCCATAGTACTAATGATGATTGCACTAGTCATGATGAAAATGTCTCTTATAAGCATGTCGATTTTTGTGGAGTGCATAGAGTTTGGAAGTACACACCAAATAGGGAAGATAGATTTTGCAAAAGGCATAAGTATTTAGAAACTAAATGGTTACAAGAGAGGCTAGATGTAAGTGCTGAAAATTTAAAATATCTTCGCCATACTTGTGAACTTTGCAATGAACATGGTCATTTAAATATCAAATTCAAATTGTTTCATGATGGAATCGTGTCCAAAAATTGTGATGACTTGATTTCCCTTGCAAATCATAATGAACTTAGTTTGCTTTTGGGTTATGAAGAAATGAAACGTCAAACTAAGAATATTCCAGAATATAACCTTAAGAAATTCCTCGATATTGATCTAGAAGAAATTTATATGTATTGTGCGGTGAATTGCATTGAAAATCCTTATATTGCCAATTACATAAAGAAAAGAAAACAAATAGAAGATGAATAGAATACTAACGAAAGGGAAGAGAATTCCCAATATTCTCCTATTATTTCTTATGATGAAGCAGGTAAGGAGGAGGAGCCTTCTATTCAACCAATCTCATTAATAAGGAGCTCCAAAAAGAGGATTGAACCCACACATGATGTGAAGAAGAAAAAGAAAATACGGGGAAGCAAAGGTAGAAAGGTATCCCTCCCAAATAATGTTGCTCCTATTACTCATTGCGATGATGATAATTGCTATACTATTGGTGCTATCCATACTATTAATGATGAGAGTGATTATGCTTATGATATGAAAAGGCCCAAGCTTGGGATGCTATGTTTGATGAGAATGACATGTTTGAGAATATATTTGCTGCAATTAATGTTTGTCCCAAGTTTGGGGATGCTATGTTTAATGAAGATGATATTTTTAGCCTCCCAAGTTTTGATATGCAAATTTGTTATGATGATAGCATGGCTCCTACTTATGATGACTATATTGATGAAAGTGGGTTTGGAAGAGTGTCAACTTTAGGAAGTAATGATCCCACTATTTTGGAGGGTGTTGAATCTTATAATATTTATGAAAGTGGATTTGGAGAGGTCATGACTTTATTTAGTGATGAATCCACTATTTCGGAAGAGGTTTCAATTGATTATGATGAGAACAAAGTTGCTACTTATGATGATTATTGTGATGACACTTATGCTATAAAAAGTAGTGATGATTATATTTATAAAAATTGTCATGATTATGATTACCCTTTTTCTGAACATTACTCCTTTAATGTGGAAACAATTTATAGTATTCGAGTTTCTTATGATACTCCCACTATTCCGAATGAGAAGAATTTTGCTTATGTGAAGAGTAATAAAATTTCTATGCAAGTAGATCATGAAAGGAATGCTTTATGTGATGGTTATATCGTTGAATTCATTCATGATGCTACTGAAAATTATTATGAGGGAGGAACATATGCTTGTAGGAGTTGCAATAATATCAAGTTTCCTCTCTACGTGCTTAAAGTTTTAAAGTTATGCTTGTTTTACCTTCCTATGCAAGTTGATTCTTGTTCCCATAAGTTGGTTGCTCACAAAATCCCTATGCATAGGAAGTGGGTTAGACTTAAATGTGCTAGTCATATTCTTCATGATGCTCTCTTTATGTTTCAATTCTTATCTTTTATGTGAGCATCATTGAATCATCATGCCTAGCTAGGGGCGTTAAACAATAGCGCTTGTTGGGAGGCAACCCAATCTTATTTTAGTCCTTTGCTTTTTTCTCCTGTGTAGGAATAAATTTTTGATCTAGCCTCTGGTTATATTTGTTTTTATGTTTTAATTAGTGTTTGTGCCAAGTAAGACCTATAGGATCTTCTTGGATGATAATTATTTGATCTTGCTGAAAAAGACATAAACTTTCTGCTCGCGAATTTTTTTGTTAAAAATCAGCAGAAAGTGATAAAATACTGATTCCAATTGGAGTAGATCAATAATCAAATTATCTAGGTCGTCCTATTTTGGTAGATTTTTCCGAGTTCCAGGAGTTTGCGTTTGATACAGATTACTATAGACTGTTCCGTTTTTGACAGATTCTGTTTTATATGTGTTGTTTGCTTATTTTGATGAATCTATGAGTAGTATCATATGGTATGAACCATAGAGAAGTTGGAATACAGTATATATTACATCAATATGAATTTAGAATGAGTTCACAACAGTACCTAAGTGGTGATTTATTTTCTTATACTAACGGAGCTTACGAGTTTTCTGTTGAGTTTTGTGTTGTGAAGTTTTCAAGTTTTGGGTAAAGATTCGATGAACAATGGAATAAGGAGTGGCAAGAGCCTAAGCTTGGAGATTCCCAAGGCACCCCAAGGTAATATTCAAGGACAACCAAGAGCCTAAGCTTGGGGATGCCCCGGATGGCATACCCTCTTTCGTCTTCGTTCATCGGTAACTTTACTTGGAGCTATATTTTTATTCACCACATGATATGTGTTTTGCTTGGAGCGTCATTTTATTTTGTTAGTATTTGCTTTCTGTTATTTATATTAATGTTTTGCATCTCTAGTTTCAATAAAAATATCAAGGATAGCTTTTACCATGCTTATTTTGCAAGTATACATGTTGCTGTTTCAAAACAGAAAGTTTACCGCTGTTGCAAAAATTCCCTAGAAAAGTAAGAATATGATAAAATGTTGAAACTTTTTGCATATTGAGCTCTGATAAATTTTCTACAATGTGGTAGAATTTCATAATTTTTGGAGTTAGGTAAGTATGATGAATCTTGCATTCTTTACAGACTGTACTGTTTTGGCAGATTGCTGTTATGTTTGCATTGTTTGCATATGTTTGCTTGTTTAATGATTCTATTTGACGATAGGAGTATTAAATATGCAGAGGCATTTAGTATGCAATGTTGAATAATAATTTTAGTGATTTTTTACAGTAGAAAATGATAAGGTTTTTGCATTGGTTTATACTAACTTATCTCACGAGTTCTTGTTGAGTTTGGTGTGGATGAAGCTTTCGAGATTTAGGAAACCGTGATATGAGAGGAATTAAGGAGAAACAAAAGCTCAAGATTGGGGATGCCCAAGGCACCCCAAGATAATATTTCAAGAAGTCTCAAGCATCTAAGCTTGGGGATGCCCCGGTAGGCATCCCACCTTTCTTCTTCAACGATTATCGGTTAGTATCGGTTGAGCCTAAGTTTTTGCTTCTTCACATAATGAGTGCTATCCTTGAATTGTCATTTTATTTTGTTTTGCTTGCTGTTTGAATAATATCCCAAGATCTGAAATTCTTAAATAAGAGAGAGTCTTCACATAGCTACATAATTATTTAACTATTCATTGATCTTCACTTATATCTTTTTGGGAGTAGTTTGTCATTTACTCGTGTGCTTCACTTATATCCTATGAGTAAATAGTTGAATGATTTGAATGCCATAAATCTGAAATTATATATGTTTCATATGATTATCCCTTGGGGAGTAATGACTTTACATATAAGAAGTAGAGGTGGTAAATTTATTGAAGGTTAGCAAACATTGTATTGGTCACTTGAACAATTCATGAAATAATATTGAAGGAAGAGAGATTTCACATATAAATATACTATCTTGGTCATCTTTTGTAATTGTGATCACTCATTAAAATATGACATGCTAAAAGGTTGATGTTGGACAAGGAAGACAACGTAATGGGTTATGTTTTCTTATATCCGAAATAAAGTATATTGTCATGGATCGCCCAACATGTTGAGCTTGCCTTTCCCCCTCATGCTAGCCAAATTCTTTGCACCAAGTAGAGATACTACTTGTGCTTCCAAACATCCCTTAAACCAGTATTGCCATGAGAGTCCACCATACCTACCTATGGATTGAGTAAGATCCTTCAAGTAAGTTGTCATCGGTGCATGCAATAAAAATTGCCCTCTAAATATGTATGATCTTTTAGTGTGGAGAAAATAAGCTTTATACGATCTTGCGATATGGAAGCAATAAAGGCGACGGACTGCATAATAAAGGTCCCTATCACAAGTGGCAATATAAAGTGACGTTCCCTCACATTAAGATTTTGTGCATCCAACTATAAAAGCGCATGGCAACCTCTGCTTCCCTCTGCGAAGGGCCTATCTTTTATTCTTGTCTTTTACCTTATGCAAGAGTCATGGTGATATTCACCTTTCCTTTTTACATTTTATCCTTTGGCAAGCACATTGTGTTGGAAAGATTCTAATATATATATCCAATTGGATGTAAGGCATCATGAACTATTATTGTTGACATTACCCTTGAGGTAAAAGGTTGGGAGGCGAATCTATAAGCCCCTATCTTTCTCTGTGTCTGATTAAAACTTTGAACCCATAAATATCGCGTGAGTGTTAGTAATTGTGAAAGACTAAATGATTGTTGAGTATGTGGAGTTTGCTAAATCAAAGCTCTGACATAGACTCTTCCTGCAAATAAGATGAATTGTAATTGTTTGATGACTAATAACACGGTTTGTTAGTTTTCAAGAAAGTTTATGATCTATACTTTAACATGTGAATAGCTTGTTACTTGATCATGCGAAGCTTTATGAGATGAGCTACTGTTATGATATATAATGATGCTAGAAAAGGTGATTGAAATTATGATTGATCAAACTTGTGCACCTACTAGCATTCACACTTCATAAATTATTTCTTTTATCATTTACGTACTCAAGGACGAGCAAGAATTAAGCTTGGGGATGCTGATACGTCTCCAATGTATCTATAATTTATGAAGTATTCATGCTATTATATTATCTGTTTTGGATGTTTATGGGCTTTACTAAACACTTTTATATTATTTTTGGGACTAACCTATTAACCTAGAGCCCAGTGTCAGTTTCTGTTTTTTCCCTTGTTTCAGTGTTTCACAGAAATGGAATATCGAACGGAGTCCAAACGGAATGAAACCTTCGGGAGCGTGATTTTTGGAACGAACGCAATCCAGGAGACTTGTAGTTGAAGTCAGGGAACCTTCGAGGTGGCCACAAGCCAAGGAGGCGCGCCTGCCCCCTGGGCGCGCCCCCACTCTCGTGGGCCCCTCGTGGCTCCCCTGACCGACTTCTTCCACCTATATATGTCCATATACCCTAAAAACATCGAGGAACATAATAGATCGGGAGTTTTGCCGCCGCAAGCCTTTGTAGCCACCAAAAACCAATCGGGACCCTGTTCCGGCACCCTTCCGGAGGGGGGAATCCCTCACCGGTGGCCATCTCCATCATCCCGGCGCTCTCCATGACGAGGAGGGAGTAGTTCACCCTCGGGGCTGAGGGTATGTACCAGTAGCTATGTGTTTGATCTCTCTCTCTCTCTCTCTCTCTCTCTCTCTCGTGTTCTTGAGGTGGTACTATCTTGATGTATCGCGAGCTTTGCTATTATAGTTGGATCTTATGATGTTTCTACCCCTATACTCTCTTGTAATGGATTGAGTTTTCCCTTTGAAGTGATCTTATCGGATTGAGTCTTTAAGGATTTGAGAACACTTTATGTATGTCTTGCATGTGCTTATCTATGGTGACAATGGGATATTCACGTGATCCACTTGATGTATGTTTTGGTGATCAATTTGCGGGTTCCGTTTGTGAACTTATGCATAGGGGTTGGCACACGTTTTCGTCTTGACTCTCCGGTAGAAACTTTGGGGCACTCTTTGAAGTACTTTGTGTTGGTTGAATAGATGAATCCGAGATTGTGTGATGCATATCGTATAATCATACCCACGGACACTTGAGGTGACATTGGAGTAGCTAGGTGACATTAGGGTTTTTGTTGATATGTGTCTTAAGGTGTTATTCTAGTATGAACTCTTGAATAGATCAATCCGAAAGAATAACTTTGAGGTGGTTTCGTACCCTATAATAATCTCGTTTGTTCTCCGGTATTAGTGACTTTGGAGTGACTCTTTGTTGCATGTTGAGGGATAGTTATATGATCCAATTATGTTCTTATTGTTGAGAGAACTTGCACTAGTGAAAGTATGAACCCTAGGCCTTGTTTCCTAGCATTGCAATACCGTTTACGCTCACTTTTATCATTAGTTACCTTGCTGTTTTTATATTTTCAGATTACAAAAACCTATATCTACCATCCATATTGCACTTGTATCACCATCTCTTCGCCGAACTAGTGCTCCTATACAATTTACCATTGTATTGGGTGTGTTGGGGACACAAGAGACTCTTTGTTATTTGGTTGCAGGGTTGTTTGAGAGAGACCATCTTCATCCTACACCTCCCACGGATTGATAAACCTTAGGTCATCCACTTGAGGGAAATTTGCTACTGTCCTACAAACCTCTGCACTTGGAGGCCCAACAACGTCTACAAGGATAAGGTTGCGTAGTAGACATCAGTAATCACTGCCTATTTTCACCTTGTATTTTCTTCCACGGGCAACATGGAACGACAGGATATCCGTGCTGAAATTTAAACTTATTCAGGGTTCGTTTGGCCTTTTTATACACTAATTGAGTTTCCTACGCATTTAATGTCCATAATTCAAATATGAACTACAAATACATGCTCCAGTTCACCAAAATGGCAAGAAAAATTATACATGTGTCCTTGGGTGCATGTTTAGGTCTCATGCCAGGAATGGAACAAATTACAACCGTACCGGTGTCCTCACTCGTCCTCAAACATTTCGAATCTCGGTTTTTAAGTCCCCATAAATCCTAAACTCACCAGAAAGTCATCAAAGGTGGCATGGTGTCACGTCATGGCACATATATGTCATGGTAAAAACATTGCCAATTTGGGCCAAGCTTTATTACAAACCTCTTACAAACCGGAGCCTGTCGCAAGAACCCTCGTGGTTTCGATAGGGAAACGTGTCCCCTTGTGGGCCAAATGATAATCACTCCCTCTTCTAGCCTCGTATTTTCTTCTACATGCGACACGGAACAACTGGAGATTCGTGCTAAACTTTGAAATTATTCAGGGTCCGTTTGACTTTTTTTATTCATTAATTGAGTTTTCTAGGCATTTAATGTCCATCATTCAAATCCGAACTACAAATACATGCTCCAGTGCACGAAAATGGCTGGAAAAAATATACATGTTTCCTTGGTGTGCATGTTTAGGTCCCATGGAACGAATGGGAACGAATTCAACCGTCTCGCCGTCTTGGCTTGGCCACAAACATTGCGAATCTCGGTTTTTAAATGTCTGTAAATCCAAAACTCACCAGGAAATCATGAAACTTGGCATGGTGTCACTACATGGTACATATAATTTTCCAATTTGGGCGAAGCTATATTACAAGCCTTTTACAAAATGGAGCCTGTCGCAACCCTCGTGGTTCTGGTAAGGGAACATGCCCCTCTTGTGGGCGAAATGATAATCGCTGCGTCTTCTCGCCTTGAACTTTGTTTTCTACAGGCAACATAGAATAACAGGAGTGTCGGGCTGAAATTTGAAACTGTTGAGGGTTCGTTTGGCCATTGTATATATATATATATTACTAATTACTTTAGTTTTCTATGCATTTAATGTAGTCCATAATTCAAATTTGAACTATAACCACATGCTCCAGTGAAGAAAAATGGGTGGGAAATCGTACATGTGTCATTGGGTTCATGTTTAGGTCTTGTTTAAGGAATGAGAATGAATTACAAACTTGTCGTCGTCCTGAAACAATGAGAATCTCAGTTTTTAAATCCCAGTAAATCAAAAAGTCACCCAAAAAACATGAAACTTGGCATGGTTTCATGACATGGCACATATATGTCGTGGTAAAAAAATCGTCCAGTTTGAGAGGAGGCGCACATATTAGTAGCCAACGAAGTCCTTTTTGAAACAAAAAGCTGACATGTTAATATCGCAAACGGTTGTATTATATTTACCGTGTCAAAATTTAACCATACTAGGTGGCGTGCGTGCAACTGTTTGATTAGACAGGACGAGCGCGAGAAGTCCGCCGTGCAGGCTCGACGGGACGCGTGCATCCTGTCCACCTCGCAGGCTCGAAGGCACACGTGCGAGCAGCAAGGCCGCCCATGCTCACCGGGAAGCGAGCTCTTTGACCTCCATGCACCAGCCGTCGCCCGCCTCGCTCACAACTTCTCCATTAATGGGTTAATTAAAGCACCTAGACGGAGGGTGTTTGCTTGTGATCCCATGGCAGCATTTGCTTTGTTCATGTTTTCAACTCGTATTCCGCCCTAATTTAAATTGCCACATAGGGCAGCGGATAATACGACCACAAATAAAATGGCAATGGATAATACGACGACAAATTTACAATGGCGCAGATAATAATTGTCTTACATATTCCAGATAATTTAAAATGCCACATGCGGCAAAGCCCGGAAGACATGGGGGCAAGAGAAGAAGGAAATTGCACACAACAATCTGGGTCGCTACTGTCTCTACTCGTTGATGGATCGCCGGGCGGCGAAATCCTCCAGCTCCTTCTTCAGTTCCTCACGACTTTGCTTGAAAGCAGCCACAGATTCCTCCACCTCCTGCTCATGCTCGATCCGGAGCTTCCTCAAGCCACCCATCAGTTCCTCGACGACCGCTTTCAGCGTCATCTCTGAGGCACTACTCTGCTCATGCAGCATCTTCCAGCCGGCGGCCTCCTCCTCCTTCTCGGCGACCAACTTGAGGAGCTTCGCATTGTCACCCATGAGTTGCTCAACGAGGCCGGTCGCCTTGTCAACCAAGGCATCGCTGATCTTGAGCAGCTTCATCAAGCCGTCGACCAGCTCCTGCTGCGTAGTGATGCCAGCGAGAATGTCGTCGTCGCCGGCGAAGGACTTCAGGAACGCCGGCTCGTCGCGATGGCCGGCGCCACGAACTTGCTTGTGAGAGCCCTTGCGTGCCCGTGAGAGCTTGTTCGAGGGCTCCGCGGCGCGCCGGGACATCTCTGCTGCGGCTGTGGCTTCGCGGCGGGACCTCTCTAGCGCTTCCGCGGCCTTGGTCTTTGCTGCCTGGTTATATGTCCACCCTAAACTCCTCCTACCGGTCATGGCGGAACGACTTGACAGAAAAACCAGTTTTGTGGGTGATGAGGAGAGGAACTGTGAAGTAATTTTCGAGTGGGTAGTTTTTATAGCCTGGTGCTAAGTGTGAACACATATTAGTTTGATAGGTGTGAACAGATTTGCAATTACTTATTGCGCTGTAATCAACAATGTGACGAGAAACAAGGTCAAAATTTATTGATGGCAGAAGGTTGACCACGTGGTTGCTCGCCGTTGAGGCGGCCGTGGCTCGCTCCGCTCTGGCGTCCCTGCACACACTCTGCTCGCCGTTGAGGCAAAGTTACAATGGCAACGGCTAATTATTCTTAATAATTGTCTTACATATTCAGAATAATTTAAAATGCCAAATGCGGCAAGGCCCAGAACACTCACGACCTACATATGCATACACTTATAATAAAATATAAGTTAAAAGGCTAAGCTGGCAGCTATCTGACGATGGTCTTCTTGGACTCCATGATCAGCATAGCACCCTTGCGGCCGTTCACTCCGGGTGTCCCGACCCGCCTCCGCCTACAGAGCTGTTGGCGCTGGGAGGCTCTTGGGGTACTCGGCCTCTTCCAGAAGAGCTTGACAGCATGCAATCGCACGCATGAAAACTCTGCGGAATCGCTCCATTTCCATGTCTCTGGCCTGGTAGCAAATTCTGTCGATCATCTGCATCCTCAAGATATCACGTTGGCGATGTTCTACTTCGTCGGGGACGTCAACTCCGCCAAGGATGCACTCGAGCCTGGCCACCACATCATCGGGGTCGAGGTTGACATGGCCGCTGCGGGCAATGATGAAACCACAGGCTGCCTTTGTCTTGACTGAATCACAGAGGTCCTCTACCCATTGCTTGCGGGGCATCAGGCTCTCGATGAGCACTGGTGACGGCGGTTCTTCGGGTGGGTCGTCGATCATGCCGCCGAGCAGCTCTGGATCTTTTGCACGGTGGATGGAAAACTGCTCATCACACCTCCTCTGCAATATGTCGATTGTGCTCCCAAGGACTGTGACGCCGATATCGCTGCCGATGGGCCATGGTGCCTGCACCGGCCGATTAAGCTCTTGCTCCCCGACCTGCTCCAGCTCGTTCTCCTCGCCGAAGATGTAACGCAGGTAGGCGTCGATGTTGATGCTTTGGTCATTGCCTGGCATGCTTGGAATAACTAATGGTAGATGGGTGAGGACTAGATCTTCACAGAGTGTCGCGGCGGTGCGTTGCCGCTTGGGTTATATGTAGCAAGCCGTTAGCTAGTGGCGGGAAACCGGTGAGGAAATAGGCGTGGATTTTACAATTCACCCATGTAGAGCGCGGGAAGCATTCGCTGGAGCGCGGGAAGACTAAGTGGAGCACACACACAACCCGAATACCGTATCCGGTGCCACATGTTATTTATCACACAAGTGTTAACATAAGGAAATGCATGTGTAACTTACTAATCATCGCACACGAGTACTCGCAGACGCATTGTGTGCAATACTCCTAGCCACCGCAAGCAACTAGTTTGCATTTTCAAAGTTTTTTGTACACACAGAATCGCACATGAACTAACTGTATTAACCGTCTATGTTGTAAATTCTCATCGCAAACAGTTCATCTGAGTCGGCTATTTGCTACGTATCACAACATCTTGTTAAGTTGAACCGTTTCTGTTGCGTTCGCTAATCGAAAACAGTTCGTCCAAGTGAACCATATGCCCTATGTCACACACACCTTGATCTGGCTAACCGTTTATGTTGCACTCCCTAATAGCAAATGGTTCATCGGAGCAAACTGTATGCCGTATATCGCACACACCTTGATATGGTTGCCCATTTCTGTTGTTCTGCCTCATCGCAAATAGTTTGAACGGGTTAACCGTGTGCCCTGCATCGCACACGCAACTAAAATCTGAACCGTGTTTGATGCATCCTCCATCGCAAACGTTTTGCACCTTTTTTGACGGGTTTTTTACATCCCTGTTTGTGATTAATGCATCGCACACAGTTTCGTGAAAGGATCTCTGATCATAGTGTCGCGTTAGCAGCATCCTGCAATAGTGCCACCCTCGGGGCTAAGGGTTTGTACCAGTAGCTATGTGTTTAATCTCTCTCTCTCGCACGTTCTTGAGATGTCACGATCTTGATGTATCGCGGGCTTTGTTAATATAGTTGGATCATATGGTGTTTTCCCCTCTCTATCTTGTTGTGATGAATTGAGTTTTCCCTTTGAGATTTCGTTTTACCGGATTGAATACTTTTATGGATTTGAGAGCACTTGATATATGTCTTGCATACAAATACCCATGGTGACAATGGGGTATTATATTGATTCACTTGATATATGTTTTGGCACTCAACTCACGGATTCCTGAGGTGACATTGGGGTAATCTATGCATAGGGGTTGATGCACGCTCTTGTCTTTGTTTCTCCCGTAGAAATCTCGGGGCACTCTTTGTGGTTCTTTGTGTTGGATTGAGTATTACAAATCTGAATTTGCTTTGGTGTCATTTTAGTACGAACTCTTGGAAAGATCAACCGGAAAGGATAGCTTTGAGGTGGTTTCGTACCCTACAAACAATTTATTCTTATGTTCTCCGCTAGATAGGAACTTTGGAGTGATTCTTCATCGCACTTTGAGGGATGGTTATATGATCCAATTAGATTAGCATTGTTGAGAGATTACACTAGCGAAAGTATGGACCCTAGGCCTCATTTTCAAGCATTGCAATACCGTTTGTGCTCGGTTTTATCAATTGCTACCTTACTGTTTTTCATTGTTCCTATTACAAAAATCAATATCTATTATCCATATTACACTTGTATCACCATCTCTTCGCTGAAATAGTGGACCTATACAAATTACCATTGTATTTGGTGTGTTGGGGACACAAGAGACTTTTCATTATTTGGTTGCAGGGTTGTTTGAGAGAGACCATCTTCATCCTACGCCTCCCACGGATTGATAAACCTTAGGTCATTCACTTGAGGGGAAATTGCTACTGTCCTACAAAACTCCGGGCTGGGAAGCCCAACACGAGTCTACAAGAATAAAGTTGCGTAGTAGACATCAAGCTTCCGATGAAGCGTGAGTAGTTTACCTCAGACCTACGGGTCCATAGCTAGTAGCTAGATGGCCTTTTCTCTCTCTTTGATTCTCAATACCATGTTCTCCTTGATGTTATTGGAGATCTATCCGATGTATTCTTCTTTTGCAATGTGTTTGTCGAGATCCGATGAATTGTGGATTTACGATCAGCTTATCTATGAATATTATTTGAATCTTATCTGAATTCTTTTATGCATGATTTGGTGTCTTTGCAATTCTCTTCGAACTATCGGTTTGGTTTGGCCAACTAGATTGGTTTTTCTTGCAATGTGAGAAGTGCTTAGCTTTGGTTTCAATCGTGTGGTGTCCTTTCCCAGTGACAGTAGGGGCAACAAGGCACGTATTGTATTGTTGCCATTGAGGATAAAAAGATGGGGTTTACATCATATTGCTTGAGTTTATTCCTCTACATCATGCCATCTTACTTAATGCGTTACTCTGTTCTTCATGAACTTAATACTCTAGATACAGGCAGGAGTCGGTCGATGTGTGGAGTAATAGTAGTAGATGCAAAATCGTTTCGATCGACTTGACACAGACGTGATGCCTATATTTCATAACCATTGCCTTAGATATCATCATAACTTTGCGCTTTTCTATCAATTGCTCGACAGTAATTTGTTCACCCATCGTATTATTTGCTATCTTGAGAGAAGCCTCTAGTGAAACCTATGGCCCCCGGGTCTACTTTCCATCATATAAGTTTCCGATCTACTATTTTGCAATCTTTTACTTTCCGATCTATAAACCAAAAAAACCCAAAATATTTACTTTATCGTTTGTTTAGTTTCATCTATCTCTAGTAGATCTCACTTTTGCAAGTAACCATGAAGGGATTGACAACCCCTTTATCGCGTTGGGTGCAAGTGTTTGATTGTTTGTGCAGGTATTAGGTGATTTGTGTGTTCTTCTCCTACTGGATTGATACCTTGGTTCTCTAACTGAGGGAAATACTTATCTCCACTTTGCTGCATCACCCTTTCCTCTTCGAGGGAAAAACCAACGCAAGCTCAAGAAGTAGCAGGAAGAATTTCTGGTGCCGTTGCCGGGAAGATCTATGCCAAGTCAAGACATGCCAATTACCCATCATAAACTCTCATCTCTTGCATTACATTATTCGCCATTTGCCTCTCGTTTTCCTCTCCCCCACTTCTAAAATGATTTTCGAAAAGATTTGCCTTTTCTCTCGCCGTTCTGTTGTTTGCCTAAATCCGTCTTTCTGTCGCTATGGCCAACTCTAAAAGGGCTAAGGGTTTTCTCACGAGTTTTAATGCTTCGGATAGCCCCTCTGTCCTTTCTAAGCTCATAAATAATGATGCTACGGAAAGACCCCCCGAGGTTGTTAAGGAAAATATAAACAATTTTGACGAAGATGACCCCGGAATTTTTCATTATTTGCTCGATGAATCTTTAAAGGATGCTTGGGATAGACTGTTGAGGATTCAAGCTAGCCATGTGCCGCAATATCATATTGAGATATCACTACAAAAAAAGACACTTCCGTGATGAAACGTGTTTGTCACAGTAGGTCACGTCTTCTGTCATGCATGTACATCCATGACGATTTTATGACAGAATCAAGATAGTCATACTTGTGCTGTCGTAGAAGTGTTCCACGACATTACCAAAATTATCATCACGGAAGTGTCCACTTCCATGACGATAAATCGCGCGTCATGGAAGTGCTTTCGTCAAGGGTGACGGACATGTGGCATCCACCGTAACGGGTCGCCGTTAAGCTATCGGGTCGATTTTGGATCCAATAACCCGTTAACAGCCTGGACCAATCAGGATTTTCCACGTGTAAATTTGTCATTCGCCGGAGGAAACACGTGTTGGCTCACCGTTGGGACAGATGTCATCCATTCGTTGGACAGGAGGCGCCTATGATAGGTCGACACGTGGAACGGCCCAATAGAGGCCCATTCCGGTGAAAAGTCCGGCCCGTTTGACTTGGTCAAAAGGTAACGGACCGGCCCACGGAAAGCCTATTCCTATATAGCCCATTTACGGCCCGCTAACTCACGACCCGTTACGGCCTATCGGAATTAAGCCCAGTAGCTTCATCTGGGCTGTCCAATATGATTCCAGCCCCTTGTAACTTCCGGCCCATGTATGGGCCATGATGTCTTTCGTCCCATACGAGGCCATTTGTCACTCTTGGCCCATTAACGGCCCGTAGTGAATCTGGCTAGCAATGAATAGTGTATCGCTTCATACCTTCTAACAACCCATTATTCCGTTCGGCCGTTTCCAACCCGTGTTATCTTTTGCCCTTCTCAGGGCCCATTTATTCTTGCGCTTATTTCCAGCATTCGGTTACTTAGGGCCGTTACTGGACTTTTCTGCTTGTGGGCCAAATTCAGCCCGTGGTTACAATCAGCCCGTTTGCGGCCCGTTAATCCGTTGGATCGTTTTCATAGCGTCATCAAATACGGCCGATTAACGACGGCCCGTTATTATCAGCCCATGAACGGACGATTCCAAATCTAGCCCGTTTACGGCCCATAATGCGGTCTCTTATTGGCCCATGTTTGGCCGATCGATCATACGGCCCGTAGAAGGCCCATTGATGCTACGGCCCATAGAAGGCCCATTGTTTCTACGGCCCTTACAAGGCGCATTGTTTCTACGGCCCGCAGGAGGCCCATGGTAACTACAGTAAATATGTAGCCCATGGTTATTGTGGCCTAGTTTTAAAAAATAGGTTATTGCGGCCAAACCACGGAAAAAGAACTGCACTGACTACAAGCAAACAAATAAATAAGACAACAGGGAAATAAATAAGCAAGCAACTTACGGTAGGCTATCACGGCTATTACACATATTACATCCACTAGGCATCAAAGTTCGCCACCAGTGCAAATATAGGGAACAAAGCATCATATCATATACACTGGTTGTCAAAGTTGGCGACCAGTGCAAATAAACGCCGCAGCAAAACAAGTCTAGAACTGAAACCACTTCAGAAGATCTCAGGAAACAATATCCTGGGTACCCATAATGCTGGCAAGATGCTTAGGAAGCTTATTAACTTTCTCTTGTTTGGTGCTTAAATCCTTCAGCGCTTGCTGTTGCACCAGAAAGTATGCATCTGAATTCTGCAGGGACTTCCTCAGTCCTTCAGCTTCCTGTCGCAGCAATCTGATCGATGTCTTTCAACTTGAAGTTGAGACTCAAGAAGACAAACTGATTCAGGCAGCGAGTTTGAAGAGCTTGTGCCAGCAGTAGTGGCCAGTAACTCGAACACTACATCAAGACAGGACTTTTGGGTTCTCTCACTGTCGTCAAGATAGTTTTTATCAGCTTTCTTGGAGACCAACAGGGATGTCTCACTATCTTGAACCTTATCTGCATTACTTCCTTTACCATTGCATAACAGGGTACTGTTGTCCAATATTTTGTCCGCATTCTAAAAGAGAAACAAGCAGACACATCACAGGTTTACCATGTTGTATATGAAACTCATTTTGGTAAACTAGTTCAGTAGTAACGTGGACAGGATAACAGCATGAAACAAACATATATCTATGTACCATGGTCACTTTATGGTCTATATCATTGTAGTTTTTGTTGCCAAATCAAGATAGAGACACAGTTCAAATAATATTTGTTCAAGACAAAGCAGAATAGACAGAATATAAGTGTGGGAAACTATAGAGCAATAACAACACTTGTAATGTGCATGACATGAGAACATGACTGCTTATTCAATTGAAACTGAAATCAACATAGAGCAAGTTACAACAGCAAACCAGTTAAAGAAATAGGTTTAAAACATACCTGTTGCACCATTGGAGTTCCAATTCCATCCTTCAGATTTGAAAATAGTTGGTATGAGTAAATACAGTGATGCAAGAGCAAAGGAGTATGAACCATAGCTACAGAACCTGACCTCAGAATAATTCTTCTCCTCCTTTAAGCGTTGAGTTGGGATTCGGAGTGGTGGTCCTCGTGCTTTGGGCACTGCAGTTCCCTTACTAACTGATCGTGTTTGGGTGCTCTGTGGTGGAGACGGTGCTGTGTCAACTGTAACTGGGTTACTATCTGCTGGGGTTGGGGTTAGAAGGGGTGTAGCTGGTTCTCTGTCCAACTGGGTAGGGGTACAATCTGCAAGAGTCTCGGTTATGTGTGGTGGGGCTAGTTCTTGGGCAAGTACAACCGTGGTTCTATCTGCAACAACTGGTAGCACTATCTTTTCTGAAGACCGTGTTGTTACTCCCTTAGATACTGCCATCACCCTGTCCAATTCAAATGGCTGATAAACAAGAAAAGTAATTGAATGTACAGACAGTGTATGATAAGACAGGTGCAATGGATAGTGGGGAATAAAAGAGGGCATGAAATAATTCACATTTATGTTGTCTAACCAAACAGGATAGCATGACACAATTTCACATATATGATGGCTAACTAAACAGGATAGCATGACACAATTTCACATTATGACGGCTAACTAAAAAAGATCGAAAGACATAGTTCAAAATATGATGACTATGTAAACAGGATGACATGATATAACTATATAATGTGTTTATTAAATAGGTTGGCATGCCATAATTCACATACATGCCGCCTATGGAAACATGATAGCATGATATAATTCACGGATAGAATGACATCATTCAAAATATGATGACTGTAAACACTAAACAGGATGAGATGATATAACTATATGATGTCTTTATTAAATGGGTTGCCATGCCATAATTCAGATAGATGTTGTGTATGTAAACATGATGGCATGATATAATTCAAGTATATGATTTACATAGTAAGCAAGTAAGCAGATGGCAATCCATATATGATGTAAAAACTAAGCAATGCAAGACAACATGCATGACATGGGTAATATAACCCTGCCAAGTTTGATCATAGACCTCAGGGGGGAAATAGGACTAGTCATCAGTCTCTGAATCCTCCTCTGAGGAGCTCTCCGTAACCAGCAAGATGTCTGCTTCAGCAGGTAGCATTGTCTGCTCTGAATACCTTGTTTTCACTCCAGATACTTCCATCACCGCTTCAAATGGCTGATGCACAGGAAGAGTAGTTGAATATACAAATGTTGTCGACAAATGGAACACGTAATACAAAAAAATGATAGCATGATATAATTCACATACATGAGGATTGGCTAAACAACATGGCATTGGATAATTCACATATATAATGCCTTTGCAACAAGATAGCATTGCATAATTCACATATATAATGTCTTGCAACAAGATGGCAATACATAATTCACATATATGGTAATTAGACACTAAACAGGTGGCATTCACACAAAGCATGTCTAAACTAATCAAATGACATAGCAATGCAAGACACCATACGCACGATATGAGCAACATAACCCTGCCAAGTTAGAGCATACACCTTGGGGGGGATAGGACTGGTCATCTGTCTCTGAATCCTCCTCTGAGGAGCTATCCATAACCAGCGAGATATGCGCTTCATCAGATAGCATAGTCTGCTCTGAAGACCTTGTTTTCACTCCAGAATTTTCCATCACCGTGTCAAATGGCTGATGCACAGGAAGAGTAGTTGAATGTACTAACATTGTTGACAAATGTAATACGTAACGAAAAAAAGGATGGCCTGATATAATTCACATATAAGATGACTGGATAAGCAGGATGGCATTGCAAAATTTACATATATGATGCCTGGCTAAACAAGATGGCGTTGCATAATTCACATAAATGATGAATAAACTAAACAGATGGCATTCACACAAAGCATGTCTAAACTAAGTAGATGACATATTTGATGTATAAAGCACGCAATGCAAGGCACCATATGCATGATATAACCAACATCAGCATGCCAAGTTAGAGCGAAGACCTCAGGGGGTAAATAGGAGTGGTCGTCTCCTTTTGAATCCCCCTCAAAACAGATTCTTCCTCTCAATTACAATCCGAAATGGGTGGAGGGGGGCTGCCTTTGCGCCTACCATGGAGCGACGTCTGCATGAAATTTTATTACCACACAAGGCTTGTCTCTTTTGCTCTACATGTTCAGTTCCATTGTGTACAATAACTAACATGCATAGGAATAAAACATAGTGAGATCATGTAAGGAGTGCATGCAGAAATCCAGAGTGATGGTAGCAACCTGTGGATAGACCCAAAACCAATGATAGCAGGCAGATAATGGCTTCATTTAAAAAATACAGATAATGGCTTCTTTACTGTTTGTTTCCCACCCAACATGAAACTCATAGTAGACACCAGAGATTAACCAGATAGTAGATAGATACTATTGATTGCGGCCCCGATATGTACCCCACAACCATTTAAAAACTCAAGTTTGACCATTAGTTTGGAGCTGACTCAGAGTCTAATCGGTGAACAGGACGATAAAGTAGCATGTAATATTAAGCGATGCATAACGTAAGCAGACACGAAAGAGTGCAACCTCTCTTGCGGACCCGTGTAGTCCTCGAGGCCATCTGCTCGGTTGATGATGGTAATGCAGTTGTCATGGCTGCCAGCGGCGGGGCAGAAGATCTGAGGCGGCGAAAGACAATCTGGAGGCCGAATCCCTGCTGTGCTGGACCCTTCTGTGGTTGGAGCAGCTGAGCTAGGGTGGACGACGGCACAACAGGAGCGGGACAAACCACACAAGGTTTTCTTTGAGAACTATCTGTAAGAGAAGTAATTCCGTAAGGGCTCGTTTGAATTGGAGGATTCTAACAACGCAGGGATAGGAAATACACAGTAACAGGATAGGAATGCACGTGCAAAACAGAGAATTAAAAAACACAGGATTTCTGCCAATCTGGGTGTTTGGTTCACAAGAATTGGAAGATCACAGGATGCAAAGAAGCATGGTGAGATTAAGTCAAACCACAAGAAAATGTACAATTATAATGCTATTATGCTACTATCTCTTAGTCTTGTGCTACATGAATAGGAATTTGGAAAGGAGGACAAGTGGATATTAAAATTCCTATGGTTTTTCTTTCAAGGAGACACTAAAGTAACAAATCCTACAATTTTCCTTTGCTCTATTCCTTTGAACCAAATGCATGAATAGTAGTACCATAGGAAACTTTCCAATTCCTATGTTTTTCCTTCACTTTTTCTTTCAAGCACTGGCGATTCTAGCAGGCAGGCTTGAGCAAGGAAAAGCCTACACTCAAAAAATGTTTTTGTGCTACTTCTACTACTTTGTACCAAGGCCACTGCCCTACTAGCTCAACTCCGAGGCCCATCGACAAATGCACAGCTCAAACGCACAGACATAAATAATGATGGCGTTCAAGAGAGTCCATCACAGATAGCTAAGTTGCCTGGTACCTCACTGCTTGTCATATAGTAGGAGAAACTAATCGTATTTCACGTTACTGTGTGTGGTCAGTGGACAATATATATAACATGTAGAGTAAAAAGAGATGCAACAAGTGTACAACCTCTTTGGCGAAGCCATGTCGATATCAGTGTGATTGGGTTGGTCGGTGAGGATGATTCGGCTGACTTGGTTGTCGAAGGAGGGGAAGAAGATCTTAGGCGTGTTGAGATGGAGCCCGGGGTACTGCTCCGCTGTGATGGAGGGTTTCGTCGTTGGAGGAGCTCCGGTGAGTTGTACAACACCGAGGCTGAAGCAGGACAAGAGAGACAACGTTAACCTGAGTGGAATTCTAATAGCATCTCCAATAGATGACGTAAAATACATAACCACAAAGTGCTAGATGTAAAATACATCAGCCGCTCATCTCTAAACTTAACTACCGAAACTGAATTTAACTGTCGAAACTGAATTTTGCTGTCGAAACTGAATTGTACTATCGAAACTGAACGCACTAGTAGCAGAAAAGCAGTAGAAGCAGCGGCAGCGTGTGCGAGAGCCGGGGCAGCTGGTTGTGTAGCAGCATCAGGTGAGGCTACACGTCAGTTGACTGACTTTTTCATCTCTGGTCAGTCGATTTTCCAGCCATTGCATACAAAATCAAGGGCCTGCAGTTCATCTTCAACCTCCACCCCCCTAAGCCGCCAGCCACCACTGGCCAAAGAGCCGCCCCCCGCCGCCCGTGGCTGGCGGTGCGCCACCCCGCCCGCCCCGAAACCACTCCCCACCGCCGGTCCTCCGCCGCCCCGGCCATCCCTCTAGCCCCCCCTGCCGAGCTTTTTCTCCGGCGATCCCCATGCCACCGCCCCACCACCGCCGCCGACCATCGCCCCCACCCTGAACCCTAAGATAGATAGTGGGGTACCTCTCCGGTGAGCCCCCTCCCCGCTGCGGCTAGTTCTTCCTTAACTCCGGCGAGCCCCCCACCCCCTGAAAATCGACTGACCCAAAAGTTGATTCAGTCAATTAAAGTGTAGTTAAATCGGAGCAACATCGCAAGCAAGAGAAAGAGCGAGAGCAGTAGCGCGAGCAAGAGCAAGAGCAATAGCAAGAGCAGACCAAGCAGGGGACCGAGAGCAAGAGCAGACCAAGCAGGGGACCGAGAGCAAGAGCAGAGCAGCAGCGCGAGTGAGAGCTAAAGCAACAGCAGCTCCTACTGATGTGTTCGTTGCCATCGAGGGAGCGACGCCATGGAGGAAGTGGCCGCCGCCGCCGCCGTGGATGGAGCCGCGCCATGTCGGATCGGGACCGAGCGCCGGCAGCACCCTGAGATCAAATCAAGAAGAAAATGAGGCGATTAGTGTACAACCTCTTTGGTGGCGCCGATTAGGCCTCAACTTCATGCGAGGAAACAGTGATGATGATGCTCTTCCGGTGGTGCAGGTGAAGATGGCGGTGTGGGAATGGAGGTGGCGCGAAAGACGAGGGGAACATCGGGGTAGCTCCTTGGAGGTGGAGGACGAGGTGGCAGAACCGGTGGGACGATGAGATCGACGACGGATCGTCATCCGGTACGGTGGATGAGGGACGTCGAGGTGTTGCTGTGGATGGCATCGTCGGGGAAGAGGCTCCGGCTGGGTGGCGAATGGAGGAGGGTGTGGGGCTTCGCGGGTTTTCGCGGCCTCGGTGTATGAATGGGTGGGCGGATGGGATGGGAGTGGGGAACCATGGCTTAGGGACGCGCTTGTCCAAAATGTGGGGTAAGTTACGAAAGTACCCCCACCGATTTGACCTAGGCTGTTCTTTCGGTTCAGGGGTATCACGGGCATTTCGCGTGTCGGGATTTCGCAGGAGGTGGGAGTTTTCGCGTGCATTGTAATTTTGGAATAGCAAGGCGCGGGTTGAGATGGAGGGAGTTGTCGGAGCACAACAAGACAAGGATATATCTTAAATATTTCGGGGTAACAAGGCGCGGGTTGAAATTTCCGGACAAGCCTAACATGTACTGTACCAAATCAATTCGCACTTCCATCGACGAAAAAACAAAAAGAAATCAATTCGCAGCACACAAGAGAGTCTAGTCCCGTGTACTGTACCAAATCAATTCGCACTACAAATGTCATTCAAAACTTTGAATTCATGTTATGTTCAATTAAAATATTTCACTACGTGTATAATGCATGCAACCTGCTACTCAAATGAACGTTTTAGTGCATTCCAAACGTATATACTACTGCTTCAATATGAACTAAATTTGAATTCGTTTCTCTATTTGAATAAGATCTACAATAATGATTGTTGTGAAGTCAAACCATTTGAATTCGTTTCTCTATTTTAATAAGATCTACAATCATCATTATTGTCAAGTTAAACCATCGTTTTTGTATTATCTTCACAGCACACCACATGATTACTCTCGAGTTAGATATGAACTATGTGTACTATATGAACTCGAACTCGATTTTTTGAATCCACTTTATGTTGTTTTCAAATCATAGTACATTTCAAGCTCTAGCTAGATATTCATAATCTAAACCATGTCTCATATGTATAATGTGTTTATCACATAATGTATGGTTCCCCGCCCCCTATGCCTACAAGTATTTAGATGTGAGTTGTAAACACCACACATTACCACAAATTCAAATAAAATGTGAGATTGTTCGATATATAGTATTGTTTAGATTGTTCGATATTTAGTTGTAAGCTGCAAACGCCACAAATTATTACAAATTCAAATAAAATGTGAGATTGTTCGATGTATAGTATGGTTTAGATTGTTCGACATTTAGCTGTGAGTTGCAAACGCCATGCATTATCATATTATGGTATAACATGTGCAAAACCACAGCACGCGTATCACTGCTATATTCATGCATGCATATGTTTATAACACTATGATCTCCTATTCAAATATATGAACCCACTTTCATATCAAATTATGATCTTTGTTAGTCTCTTACACCCACACAATCCTCTAACCTTTGTAGCTAGCACTAACTTTCTCTCACACGCCCTCCTCGCCCTCCCCCTCCCTCAGTATTCTATTCCATCGCGCACATTCATTTTTTTCTTTAGGTCGTTCTCCCACAGTCTCCACAACTCCTTTCCGACACACACTGATCGATAAACCTCTCCAGCGATGTCTGCCTACAACATACACACGCACCTTCCATCTCCTCCTTCCTGTGTCCGTGCCTCGTGTCTCTCATACGGTCCCACACACGTGTAAACTCTCGCCCCTCTTTTCATCGATCTCAGAACCGCACACTCTTCCCCTATCTAGCTAGTAGCTCGGCTTCTCGCACCACCTCCTAGCTCCATTCTCTCTGTCTATGCGTCTCGCTGGGCCTTATTTGCCTCTAACAAATGGATGTACACCGACCGATCTCCCACTGTACATATAGCTAGCTAGGTCCTTATAACTCATTTTTTCCCACGCGTCGATCGATCTACCTCATTAGTTATGTCTCTCCCTTCCTCCGACAAACAACAATTAATCTACCGATCTAGTTAGGTTTGCTTACCAAACACATGGTTCCCCTTCATCATCCATGCATGCATCCCGACAGATCTATCACGCACAGGCACACATAGAAACACATTGCCACTCTTATTGATAATATTGCAGTTCTACCCTCAGTTTGTCTAGTAGGCCTCTCCCACCATCTTCGAGAAGCAACTCCATCACCCATCCAGCACTCTACCCCTCTTCCTCTCTCTCTCTCTCTCTCTCTCTCTCTCTCTCTCTCTCCTCTCTCTCTCTGTCCCAACCTATTTCCCGTCCTTCAGTTATGTATGGATGTCGACCGCTCTCCCTCAAGACATAACTGGATCTCTCCTTCTCAACACATATACCAGTCGTTCTACCTCTCTAGTTAGGCCTCTGCCTCCCCCCTCCCCCCACCCCCCACACACCGATACATCGAGTGCTCTAGTCATGTCTCCCTGCCACACACAAACTTGCCCTGTGCCCTCTGACATTCCGGTAGGTCAGTCGCCCTATATCTTTGACTTGCACACACACAATTTCGATGGCTCTCTTCATCGGTCTCGCACCCACCCACTTGATCCTCTCTTTGACTCTATCGATATCTATGACCCCTCCCTCTCTTCTCGTGGATCGCCCCCTCTGTATATGATATGGATAGGCCTCTATTTCACACACATTGCATGCAAATTTTTTTTTGAGATGTCATCGACACATATTCCCATAGATACATTCACGAAATCACACCCCCCAAACAAAAAACACTCACGAATGCACACGCCATTTGTCTAGGTTTGTATCTCTCTCACACACACCCACGTAGGTGGGGGACGTGCACGAAGAGAAGAGGTGCACGCACGGTGCACGTCCTCCCGTATATTTCCCAACCACACCCGCGCGGGTACACGGTGGAGCTCATTTCTGTACGAAAAGGTAGCCCACGTGGTAATTTGACACGTGTACTGGTTGTCCACTTGATGGAGGATCGTCTACCACGGGTGGACAATAAAATTGCGACTTGACGCGTTATGTTAAAAAAGAGGCAAACCATGTGGGGCCTACCTTAGAGGCAAGGTTCTATACACTCGAGATGCTCTGTACGTATTACTTTTGATGTGTCCCGTCAACTCGCAGAACAAGGAGAAGCTTGCTTAGTACGCTGTCTCCCCCGCCCACGGGCGCGGTGGCTCGCAGGACGAGGTGAAGCTTGCTTACTACTCCTCATTGTATATTGGTTTATTGGTCCCCATTGTATATTGTGTCAAATTTTGACTACAGATTGAACTAACCAAACGTTCGTGCATGTTACCAAAACTTATATCAATGAAAACTATGTTGAAATACAAATCCAACGATATAATTTGTGTTGACATGCATTAACATTTTGTTAGCTAAATATTTGGTCAAAATTTGGCACGAACTACAAAGGTGACCTATAAACAAGGACGAACATAGTAGTACTACGCCTTACGCCCGCTCCCACGCCCACGCGCGTGGTGGCTCGTAGGATGAGGAGAAAATTTTACTACTCCCTCCGTTTACTCCTCGTCCCTACCTTGGCTAGAGAGTTTTTCATATTGTTTGGAATATATGTACTTTAGTAGATTTCAATATGAACTACTAGTACATACTCCAAAGACTGATGTATATAGACGTATTTTAGAGTGTAGATTCACTCATTTTGCTCCGTATGTAGTCCATATTGAAACGGACGTAATAGTACGCACTCTCCCTCGCCCCTCAACCCTCGCCCACGTGGTGGACGTGCAGCAATTCATTCGGTCTCATATAGCCAGAACGATATATACTGCAGTACTATTATTGCTCGACTTCCCGAAGAGGCGAAGAGCCAATCGTAAGGTTAATATTTTGGAGATGCCAAGCGCAAGGTTTATAGGAGAACGAGTAGTAGGTGCGGCGTCATTTATAAATAAAGTTTTTTTTCTTCAGTGGCACGTACGCAATATAAATAGGTTCATATGGAGAGAAAAGGAAACCGCTCCACTATATACATAGGCAGGACGAGCCTACACGGTTGCTTGCTGGGGTTGCTCTCTTCACACTCTCTCGCACAAAACGACTGTGGCCACATCTCTAACATCCCGGCGGATCACGTCCGATGGGGGAAGGGTGGATGCTTAGTGTAGATGCGGTCGCCGTCGCCGACGGCAAAAACCCACTGTCGGCACGTCCTGATCAGGGGTCCCTGCCGTTCTCTCACAAAGCCGGTGAGGTTGCCTTCGTCCCTTGCTCACTGCCGCGACGTGGGCACTTGCCGCCTCCCTCCGCCCTCGTCTAGGTTGAGCTACGTCCCGACATCCCTCAGGTACAACTCCCTTTACAACCGGCTTGCACCACTGCTCTAGCTGCCCACATCACTCCATGTGGATATTTCTCTACTTATTTGCCCCGCACATACCTCTACTGGCTTCTACGTACTGTATTTGTGATGAGTTTATGTCTCATCAACTAGTCCCAGTAATGTTATTGTAATCACGCTTCTTCAATTTCTGTGCCACATGGATGCTCATCTCGATTTTGGTGAAACTGCGCAAAATGATCCGATGGTCAAAGGGTTGCAAACTTCATTTCTTCGGAAGGTCCAACATTGCCAGCAAATTAAAGCCTGGTTAGGGTTTATGGTTCAAGGGCTAGGGACTGCATGGATCTTTTTTTTCTTTAGCTGTCTCTCTGCCAAAATAAGTGTCAACTTTAGTAGTAGTACAACTTTGTACTAAAGTTTGCATAAAGTTGAGACACTTATTTTGTAACGGAGGGAGTACATATTGGCTATGATCTGTCAATCATTCAGATGCAATAGCATGCATGTTAGTCTCCTTTGTATTTGATGAAATGTTGCAACGGGCAACCTTGGATGCAAGATACATGAAACAGAAGCCGGAAGCTTCATAGCATTGTACAAATTTATCTCGCTGATAAATTACAGTACGTACTATACTAGTAGTACTATGTAAAGAGTTAGGTGTCGCACGGTGTCCAGAAAATATGGTGATAATGTGAGGTGGGCCATGTAATCATTGAGCCTGCGTGTTTTCACTGCTCTCGCACTCCTCTGCTGTAAGAATGGAGAAAATTGTAATCTAGTAGTACCTCCTTTCACCGAAAGCGTGGGACATCCAGCAGTCCTACCACCTCAGTAATAATGACCAATGAGCCGTCAAATCACACAGACCCAACAGTAAGTTGGACGGACGAAGCAACCATCACTCTTGAATCCGCTTCTCTCTTCAACACAGGCGCCGGTGAGAGGTCGCGTCCGCTCTGCCCGGGCATGAATGCGGCACCAATTCTTTGGAGCGGCGCTGACCATTTCGGGAGGGAAGCGCGCGCGGACGATGGAGGGGCTTTGGGTAGGCCAGGATGGTCAGGAGCGGGCGTGGCAGCGGTCCGCCTGTCCCGACAGGACGCCCGGAAGAGGATGCACCGACTCTCGCGGCTAAATCGTACACTACACACCATCTCTCTGTAGGAGTAGGTCGATGTGTCGCTCTCTCTAACACACACATGCTGTTAAACACACATGCACACGCACACACAGGTTTATAGAATAGGAATATCGTGCATGTTACTAGTCCAAGTTACTCACCACTGTGACCAACCTAAGCAATGGAACCAAACGCTCCTTACTCTGCCTTGTTATCTCCCCCGGAAAACCAATGCATGGAGTGCAACTACGCGTTGATCGGTCAAGAAATCAAAGTTGGCTTGCATGCGAGTTAATACGTGGCCCTGCATGGTAGCTAAAACGACATCTCTTAGTTGTTGGGATTAATTGTTGCGTTTAGAGACAGAAAGCAGGGCTTTGATTGGAGGAAGGACCGGTCAAGTTTCTCCTTCTCCTCCAATCTGCTTGCACCTTGGTCCCGCTGCACCTTCTAACGTGACTTATTACACCTAGACGGAGGGAGTAGTACGAGATACGGTGGCACACTGACTTAGGTCGAATACAATTGCCCAAAATTGTGTGCATGTTATAATAAAGATTCACTTAAAATAGTACGTGAGCGAACAGAGGGATCAATTGGACAGTGTTCACGAGCAGTAGCGAGATGTGTGAGGTAAGATACACCGCTGGCGCTTTTCATTTTTCTTATTAATTTGTTTGTTTCACCCTCTGACTGGTGGGACCCAACATACTATGTGGAGAGAGGTAAGGTGACTAAGGCTGCATTATTTCTGTACTACCAACATTGCTTTAAATCCCAAAAGACCTTACCACCAAAGCCACCTGGCACGATTATGATTTAAATCCCAATGACTCGCACGCATAAAAAAACATGGCATGCTTGTCACACAAATGCAGGAATGTATAAAAGGTTATCTTCCTCTTGTTGAACATAACGGGAGGGTGGTGTAGCTGGTTAGCCTGTTCGCTCATCAAACTTGAGGTCTCGGGTTGGATAACTACACTTGAGCATAATTTTGTTTTTGTTCGACTTCTTTCTTTCACCCAATGACAGGTAGGCCCCGCATGACAGAGAGAGAAAGTGATCTGGGGCGGTGCCAGGAGGATTCTTTGACTGGTCAAATGGATACCGAGCTATACGATCTCGTAGTGACCGTATAATCACCTCATCACGTATACGCTGCAGCCTCGGCGCTTGTTTTCTAGGGTTTGCACTCTTCACACTCTCTCTCCAGTATATACACACGCTGGAGCCTCAGTGCTTGTAGTTGCTCTCTTCACACTCTCTCACCCTCTCTAGATCTAAACAAGATTTTGTTGGCCTCTCTCTCTCCCCTCACTACTGGTCAAAGAGCCGGCAAGATCCGTCCGCCGGGAAGGGAAGGAGGCTTAACGCTGTTGCCGTCGGCGAGGGAGGGAATCCACCACCGGCGCAGCTGTTCTCTTTCACCCAGCGGCAGCGCGGGAGGGCCTCCGACCCCTTCTTCCTCGCCGACGTACGTAGTGTTGGCTGAACGGCCTCCGGTCGCCCACCGAACCACACCCCAAGAACCTTAAGGTATAATTTACTTATTCCACATGCATTGCTCTAGCTGCATGTGGGCTTTTTCCACTTCTGCACTCGAATCTAGGTGTTGGATCAAACATGAAAGTAGTGGGGAAAGTTGTATAGCATGAATCAAGGACGTGGTTCAAAGAGGAAAGGAATGGGGGAAAGTTGTGGGGAAATTTGTATAGCATGAATCTAGGACGTGGTTCAAAAAGGAAAGGAAGGGGGGAAAGTTGTATAGCATGAATCTAAGACGTGGTTCAAAGAGGAAAGGAATGGGGGAACGTAGTGGGGAAAGTTGTATAGCATGAATCTAGGATGTGGTTCAACGAGGAAAGGAAGGGGGAAAGTACTAGTACAGACTGGCTATCCAGCACCTACGTTGGTCGAAAAGGGAAAACAATGACAAACGCAGTACACACACCTGTAACGAACTGATCTTTTTGTTTTGGGGGACAAGGCTGTAGAGTTTGAGCATGACTAGATTTGCTGCGCTCACATAGGGAAAGGTGTCTAAAGATAACAAAACTGGGACCAACACAAATATGCTCCTTGGTTGTTTGTTCTTTGTTGCAACAGACTCATCACCCCTTCATACATTGGTAGATGCACGTGGTGCTGGTGCGTCCACTGTCCCATGCAACTCTTTAGTTGTTGTTAATCTAAGGCCCTGTTTGGTTAAAAAGTCCCTAGTCCCTACCTTCTTGGTTCCAAGGACTAAACATGGACTAGAGGTTATTAAATAACATGCTAAAAGACCATGTTACCCCTAGTAATGAACTAATAGAGAGAAGGTGCGATGCGGGGCAGGGGCAACTGTTGGAAAAAGTCCGAAAAAGACTCTCCTTCGGGGTCTTCTTCTTTAGTCCCAAATGCCCACTTTTAGTCCCTAAAAGTCCCTCCTGTTTGGTTTAGATGGGACTGAGACGGACTTTGTTTAGTCCCTACACCAAAAAAAGTCCCTGTAAACAAACACCCTCTAATAATGCCGCTGGAAAATTGATGCAATGCCACAGTTAAAAGCAAATTACATGTTTAACGAATTTTATTGTTAATATAATCTCTCTGTTAATATTAATCAATGCCACCGTTTGAGAAATGCTACTGACTTGCTTTCTTTTCCATTTAGATGAGTTAGATGCTTCTTTTTGTTGGCTCTGTGTCATCCACCGTTATTAACCACTAGTTGTTTCCTTTGCACCTCTGTGTAAACAGGGTTATCTACTTCACCTCGTTGCTATTGTGACCTTTTGTTGCACTGCACAAAACACTTTTGTTTTAAGAGTGTTTTGTATAGTTCAACCAAAATTTCACACCGACAACGTTGATTGATTGCTTGATCTTAGTGGAACTGCACAAGAGGAGATCTTACTTCCTATCCGTGTTGGCAAATTTGGTCCAGATCTTCTTCTTGTGAGTTGTTTGAATTCCGCGTCATGAGAGGTCAGTACTAGCTTTCTTTCACATGATTGTGCAGTGTGCTTTCATATGTTGTGCTACTTGTACGGTAATGTTGCTTGATTTTGGTGAACTGCACAAATGGAGACAAGACTTCCAATCTGTATGTGCACCGTAATATCCCATTGAGGTAAGATAAGGATATTTCACAACTATTGGCCTGTATTTTGCCACTTTCATCAGAATATTAATGTCGTTGTTTAGTGCTATACTTGTGCTCCCTAATTGACATGCCAAATCTTACATTGAAGGCGAGGCTTGTCTGTTATTGAACCAAGTGATGAAGGGGAAGAACAAGCGGAAGAAAAACAAAAATCAACTCCCGGTGCTGTATGAAGCACTGGAACTGTGATGACACAAGTAATGCTATAGTTTTGCATCTTAATTTATTGCTATGGCTGGAACGAGCAATTGTTTTGCCATTGATTTGATGCCACTCTTAATGTAATATGTAATTATCTCTACTTGTGCAAACAGGGATCTTCTTTGAAGATACCATATATTTTAGTGGAACTGCACAAGAAGATGTTGGAAACATTAAACTAATCGAGGAGTATATAGTAAGCATGGCAACCATAGTAGATAACAACATATGGTTCCGGAGAAGTGCTTGCTCTGTATGCTCTACACAATAAGCCTCCTGACAAAGGTTGGTACTCGCCCATGGATTTCATCCATATGATTGAGCTTTGTCATCTCTATTGGTGTTGTGCTACTGTTTAGATACTGTCATGAGAAAGTGGTATTGTCCTTGAGAAGTGCTTCATCTGTGCTGTTTTAAATATTTGACATTAAGACAAAAATACTTCAAGCATACTAATAAAGCATTCATGTCTTTTCAAAATAACATGGCCAAAGAAAGTTATCCCTACAAAATCATATGGTCTGGCTATGCTCCATCTTCACCACACAAAATATTCAAATCATGCACAACCCCGATGACAAGCCAAGCAATTGTTTCATACTTTTGACGTTCTCAAACCTTTTCAACTTTCACGCAATACATAGCACTATAGGTGGAGTAGAATTTGATGATGGAGGTTGTGTGGAGAAGACAAAAAGGAGAAAGTCTCACATCGACGCGGCTAATCAATGGGCTATGGAGATGCCCATCAATTGATGTCAATGTGAGGAGTAGGGATTGCCATGCAACGGATGCACTAGAGCTATAAGTGTATGAAAGCTCAAACTGAAACTAAGTGGGTGTGCATCCAACTTGCTTGCTCATGAAGACCTCGGGCATTTGAAGAAGCCCATCATCGGAATATACAAGCCAAGTTCTTTAATGAAATATTCCCACTAGTATATGAAAGTGATAACTCAAGAGACTCTCTATATGAAGAACATGGTGCTACTTTGAAGCACAAGTGTGGTAAAAGGATAGTAGCATTGCCCCTTCTCTCTTTTTCTCTCATTTTTTTGTTTTTTTGGTGGGCTTCTTTGGCCTCTTTTTTTATTTGGGCTTCTTTGGCCTCTTTTATTTTTTTTGTAAAGTCGGGAGTCTCATCCCGACTTGAGGGGGAATCATAGTCTCCATCATCCTTTCCTCACTGGGGCAATGCTCTAATAATGATGATCATCACACTTTTATTTACTTACAACTCAATATTACGACTCGATACTTGAACAAAGATATGACTCTGTATGAATGCCTCTGGTGGTGTACCAGGATGTGTAATGATCTAGCGTAGCAATGACATCAAAAAACGGACAAGCCATGAAAACATCATGCTAGCTATCTTATGATCATGCAAAGCAATATGACAATGAATGCTCAAGTCATGTATATGATGATGATGAAAGTTGCATGGCAATATATCTCGGAATGGCTATGGAAATGAAATAATAGGTAGGTATGGTGGCTATTTTGAGGAAGATATAAGGAGGCTTATGTGTTATAGAGCGTATCCTATCACGGGGTTTGGATGCACCGGCGAAGTTTGCACCAACTCTCAAGGTGAGAAAGGGCAATGCATGGTACCGAAGAGGCTAGCAATGATGGAAGGGTGAGAGTGCGTATAATCCATGGACTCAACATTAGTCATAAAGAACTCACATACTTATTGCAAAAATCTATTAGTCATCGAAACAAAGTACTACACGCATGCTCCTAGGGGGATAGATTGGTAGGAAAAGACCATCACTCGTCCCCGACCGCCACTCATAAGGAAGACAATCAATAAATAAATCATGCTCCGACTTCATCACATAACGGTTCACCATACGTGCATGCTACGGGAATCACAAACTTCAACACAAGTATTTCTACAATCCACAACTACCCACTAGCATTACTCTAATATCACCATCTTTATATCGCAAAACTATTGCAAGGAATCAAACATATCATATTCAATGATCTACAAGTTTTATGTAGGATTTTATGACTAACCATGTGAATGACCAGTTCCTGTCAACTCTCTAAATAGATATAAGTGAAGCAAGAGAGTTTAATTCTTTCTACAAAAGATATGCCCACGCTCTAACAAATATAAGTGAAGCAAAAGAGCATTCTACAAATGGCGGTTTTCTATGTGAAGAGAAAGAGGCAATCCAAACTTCAAAAGATATAAGTGAAGCACATGAAGCATTCTATAAAGCCATACTCAAAAGATATAAGTGAAGTGCAACGAGCAATCTATAAATCAACCATGGACTATCTCATACCAGCATGGTGCATAAAAGAAAAGTGAAAACTAAATGCAAAAGACGCTCCAAGATTTGCACATATCGCATGAACGAAACGAATCCGAAAACATACCGATACTTGTTGAAGAAAGATGGGATGCCTTCTGGGGCATCCCCAAGCTTAGACGCTTGAGTCTACTTGAATATTTACTTGGGGTGCCTTGGGCATCCCAAGCTTGAGCTCTTGCCTCTCCTCCTTCTCCTCACATCGAGACCTCCTCGATCTTCGAACACTTCATCCACACAAAACTCAACATAAAACTCGGTAAGATCCGTTAGTATAATAAAGCAAATTACTACTCTAAGTACTGTTTCAAACCAATTCATATTTTGTTTTTGCATTTTAGCTACTGTAATATAACTTTTACATGGCTTAATCCACTGATATAAATCGATAGTTTCATCAAAACAAGCAAACTATGCATCAAAAACAGAATCTGTCTTAAACAGGACAGTCTGTAATAATCTGAACATTCACCATACCTCTGTTACTCCAAAAATTCTTCGAAAATTAGGAAAAATAAAAATTTGTATATATAGACAGTGCAAAAAGTTTCAGAACCATTTGACGTTCCAGTAAAAAATGTAAAATCGCGCACTACAGCCAAAGTTTCTGTCCTGCACCGCACAAACCCACAAGTAGTCTAAAACATCCTAAAGGCAAACCTTGGCACATTATTTTTATTTTAAACTTTATAAAAGCACACAACAGAAATAAATGACTCTCTAAAACTTCCGGGTTGTCTCCCTGGCAACGCTTTCTTTAAAGCCATTAAGCTAGGCATATAGTGCTCAAGTAATGGATCCACCCGGATCCCAAGGTATATCAAAGCCAATTTTAATTAACAATGATTTGTAATTTAGTAGTGAGCGCAAAGTAACATATAACATGTAATGAAGAAGTCTAACTCTCTTCCTATGCATCGGCATGTCATAGAAGAACAATTCATGCACACATAGTAAAGGCCAATGCATAGTATAAGCAGTTTCTTGCAATTTTATCATGTGGGAAACATAGAGAGGTGGAGATATAGTTCCTCTCTCATAATAATTGCAAGTAGGAGCAGAAAGCACATGCATATTATATATCAAAATCACCATGTGCAATGGTAAAAGGCAACCCATCAATATAATCCTTAATAAGGGCAAACTTCTCCGATATAGTGTAGTCGGAGAATTCAAAAAGATAATAGGACTATTATGTGTGGGTGCAATAGCAACAATTTCATGTTTAACATAAGGAACTATAGCAAGTTCATCTCCATAAGCATAATTCATATTGGCATCTTGGCCACAAGCATAGCAAGCATCATCAAAAAGGGATATTTCAAAAGAATCAACGGGATCATAACAATTATCATAGCATTCATCCTTCGGTGAGCACGAAGGGAAATTAAACAATGTATGAGTTGAAGAGTTACTATCATTAGAAGGTGGGCACGGGTGATCAATCCGATCTTCCTCCTTTTGTTCTTTGCTCTCCTCATCATCTTTTTCATCCAATGAGCTCATAGTTTCATCAATTTCTTCTTCCATAGACTCCTGCAAAATATTAGTCTCTTCTTGGACAGCGGAGGAGTCCTCAATATATGGTTTAACATAGGCATTAGAAGCATAATTATCATAACAATATTCAAGTATGGCAAAATTTTCAGATTTGTAAAGAGTAGCATCATACTTTTCAATCAAAGAAGCAATTTCATAAGCACCCTTAAAAGCAACAAATTCTTCAATTTGTTGAACATCATAGTAATTATAAACACCTTTAGCATACGAAGATATGATTCCATTATCACTAAACTCACATTGGTAGGGAAGGTGTTTCTTAGGGTTTTCAGAACAACAAGTAACATCATATATTTCACATAAATTCCAAGCATAGCATTGCAAAAAATGAATTTGATCCAGTAAAAGTTTCCCTTTTTGAGATAAGCGGTGACGCACATAACAAGCATGCTCATCTAAAGATTTGCCCTCAACTAAGCTAGTTGGGGTTTCAGCCCGAGCACAAAGGGATCAAAGATGATCCAAGTAAAAGGCTTCAGGAGTGTGATAGAATTTGAGTGGTTCTTCAACCATTGGTTTAGTAGGTACAACTATTTTTTTTGGTATTTTGTGTTTCCTACCCATAACTAAAGATAGAAAACAACTAAGAACAGCAAATAAAAATTACTTAGTGATAAAGCAAACAAGCACACACGAGAATATTCACCCCACGCTATGACTCCCCTGCAACAGCGCTAGAAAAAGGTCTTGATAACCCCCAAGTATAGGGGATCAATTGTAGCCTCTTTCGATAAGTAAGAGTGTCGAACCCAACGAGGAGCTAAAGGTAGAACAAATATTCCCTCAAGTTCTATCGACCACTGATGCAACTCTACGCATGCTTAACGTTCGCTTTACCTAGAACAAGTATGAAACTAGAAGTACTTTGTAGGTGTTGTTGGATATGTTTGCGAGAATATAAAGAGCACGTAAATAAAAAGTAGGGGCTGTTTAGATAAAGAAACAATAAAGTTAGTATAGCGAGTGTGGAAAAGTGGTGTTAGGAGTTGCGAAATTGTCCCTAAGCAATTGACTACTTTACTAGACCGATAACAAGTTTTATGTGGGAGAGGCCACTTCTAGCATGTCATCCCTGACTTGGAATTCTATGCACTTATGATTGGAACTATTAGCAAGCATCCGCAACTACTAACGTTCATTAAGGTAAAACCTAACCATAGCATTAAGATATATTGGTCCCCCTTCAATCCCGTATGCATCAATTTCTATGCTAGGTAGAAGCTTCTGTCACTCTTGCCCTCCAATACATAGTCTTATCAACATACAACTAACCCTATGGTGTGACCCACGCGCGCGCTCATATGATGGGCACCAAAGGACAGCAACATAACCACAAGCAAATTAAACCAATCATAGCAATTCACCAATTATCGAGAGGACAACGAAAATCTACTCCGACATAATAGGATGGCAACACATCATTGGATAATAATATGAAGCATAAAGCACCATGTTCAAGTAGAGGGTACAGCGGGTTGCGGGAGAGTGGACCGCTGTAGATAGATGGGGGAAGGTGATGGAGATGTTGGTGAAGATGACGAAGGTGTTGGTGTAGATTGCGGTGATGATGATGGCCCCGGCGGTGTTCCGGCGCCACTGGAAGCAAGGGGGAGAGAGCCCCCCTTCTTCTTCTTCTTCTTCTTCTTCTTCTTCCTTGACCTTCTCCCTAGGTGGGAGAAGGGTTTCCCCTGTGGTCCTTGGTCTCCATGGCGTGGGAGGGGCGAGAGCCCCTCCGAGATTGGATCTGTCTCTCTGTCTCTCTCTCTGTTTCTGTGTTCTAGATTCTGCCCTTTCACCGTTTCTTTTATAACCAGAGATCCGTAACTCCGATTGGATTGAAATTTGAACATGATTTTTATCCGGATATTAGCTTTCTTGCAGCGAAAGAAGGGCAACAACCGCCTTACGGGGTGTCCACGAGGGTCAGGGGCGTGCCCCCTGCCTCGTGCCCCCCTCGGACATCGTCTCGCGATGATTCCACTTCCCAAAAATCAGATATATTCCAAAAAAATCTCCGTCAGTTTTTATTCCGTTTGGATTCCGTTTGATATGGATTTTTTGCGAAACAAAAAACATGCAACAAACAAGAACTGGCACTGGGCACTGGATTAATATGTTAGTCCCGAAAATAGTATAAAAAGTTGCCAAAAGTATATGAAAGTCGTATAATATTGGCATGGAACAATAAAAAATTATAGATACGATGAAGACGTATCACGGAGTAGGGCCTCTGCCTCGGTGCTGGCGGGTCGGCGCTTTGGCGGAGCCGGCATTGTCCTCTGCCTCGTTGTTGGCGCCGCGGGGCCTCGGCGGAGCAGGGCCTCGTCGATGCCAGCGGAGCGGGGACTCGTCGGAGCCGGCATTGTCTTGTGCCTCGTCCTTGGTCTCGCCAAACAGCGCCTCGCCCGCTTCATCGCCCTCTTTGTAGGCAGACGCAGCCTCCGCCACCCGCATGCGGTACCGCCAGCGCTCGAGGCGGCCCTCGCGGGTGGACCGGTATGAGTCGAGCAGCGCCTCCTGCTCTGCCCGCTCCGCGGCGATCTGCTCCTCCGCCTGCAGGTGCTCCTGGAGGAGATGGTGGTTGTAGGCGGCGTCGGCCTGCGCCTCCCGAAACTGCTCCTCATGCTTCTGCCTCACCGTGTCCATGTATTGGGCACGGGCCTCGCCGATGGTCATGGTGCAATGCACCAGCGAGGATGGCGTGGAGGAGGGGGTTGGCGCCGGATCATTGACTACCATGTTCTCCATTGGGACGTCGTCGTCCTCCGGCTGCTTGTCGGCCAGGCAGTCGGCAGCAATGGCTGCCATCTCCTTGTGGTCTGCCGTCCGCCCGTCCCGAAGAGCGCTGGAGCGCGAGGAAGCCATGGTGGGCAGTAGTGGTGTGGACAGGAGAAAGGGAACGGAGGCGGATGACTGCGGCTATGGCCGGCACAGCAGTTTATATAGCAATGGTGGGCGGCGGAGGGACGGACGTGTGGCGCCGCAGTAGCCACCTCGGCAACCATGTATCATTAATGTGGGCGGCAGACAGACGAACGGACTGCACTTGTGTCATTTGAAGGCGGAGCAATCGCCTGCACCAAGAAGCGGCGCAGGCGGCGCTGACCGTTTCGGGCGCAAAGCGCGCGCGGGCGAGGGAGGCGATCTGGGTGGGCCAGGGCAGTCAGACTCGTGCTTGGTAGCGGGTCGGTCCAGCAGCCGGACATGCTGGCTCGCCAGCGAGCTCTCCGAGCTGAGCGACGACAATCAGACGATGGACGTAGCTTCCGACTAGGAGCCGACGCCACTGTCCAAGCCGGTTCATGCCATGTCCACCATAGAGCAGGTGCGGCCGCACTTCGACGCCCTAATGGCGGAAGAGCTACCAGCGCAGGAGGACCTGTGCTGCAACCTTCGTCTCGTCAATGAGCACCGGTGAACAAGCGAACGACAATGCTGTCGCGGTCATGTGGCCCTATGATCCTGGCTTACCGAATGAGCAGCGGGCGCTGTATCAGACCATCCGTAGGGCCCGCGAGGCCCTCTCCGTCGTCCTTCGAGTTGTTGCGCTCGCTGTGGCGCCACCGCCTCGCGTTGTCAACATGGTCAACAGACATGAGGAATGAGGAGATGACTTTACTTGGAGAGGATGACAGTGGGGACCCACGAGGGCCATGGCCGCACATACGCAAGTGCCTCCTTATTATATACTACAACTACAATATTTTTTTGCTTCCTCCTGGTTTCGTGACATCACGGTCCCACACCATTGTCAACCTATGTAGTCAATAAATGGGAGAATTGTGCAAGGAGCGGCCGATAGCTGGGACCAAGCAGCTCGAGCAGTATTTGTGTTTTTGAGGTGTGAGCACTTCAGAGTTTTTCTTGAGCGATGTTTTTTTTGAGACAATGGCGATGTTTTCGTTGTTGTTCAGAGGGTAGGGTATTAACTGGGCGGGCTGTGGCCCGTCTAGCCCAGGCCAAGTATCCAGCCCAGATATTAATTTTTTTTCAAGCTGAAAATGGCTAGCCCAGCTATACTTTTTTTTGAAGAATACCCAGGCAAGGTCAACTTGTTATTCTCCGCCCCGCTGGGTTGCAAATCTTTCCTAGGAGGGATGCATTAGGCTTAACAAGAAAATGGGCTTTAAGAAATAATAAATGGGATGTAATTATAAAAACTGGTCTGTAACTATAAAAAAATGCACCAAACACATAGTTAGTATATAAAAATTATTTTCGAATTTTGAAAATTTTAATTTCATTGTTTGTTGCGCGCGCAATGTTTCGTTGGATTTTTATGTAAGACAAATTTATATTGAAATTGTATTTAATCTGACTAGAAATTTAGGGATAAAAATATTTCGGATCCCATCAAAATGTGGGAAATTTTATTGAATTCTGTTTTGAACGGTTGGTTGAAATTATTAATGTGGCACCCCGGCTCAGAGCGACCGGTTTACCCTGCATTGCCAGCCGAGAGATCATGTCTTCTGGCAACACACAACATATTGGTACAGAAAACAACCGCTTTATTGATGCTAGCGGAGCAGAGTTCATATTACAACAGTGGTCGAGGCCAAGCGGCACACTCGGTGCGGCGGAACAATATGTACATTATTTAGTGAACATAAAGGGGCCTTGACTCGAACAACTACGTGGCAGTGGAATAACGTCGTAGCGGAAGAGACTTTCCTAAAATCTGGCATGACACGCCAGGTATGTACTTGCAAGCTCACAACAAGCATAATCATAATGACAAACAATATCATGATATTTAACCAATTATTAATAATGCAACATTAAATGTCAACATGCTGTGATCAAGCCCGAACGTCCCTCAGGACAGCTTACCAACTGTGATCATCTCTGGACCACAAACACACCACCATAGTGGTCTTTCTCAAGAACAACTCGTGATCCTTACGGCGATCACAGCCGCGACCATCATTTGGTCCCGTATACCTCGATGGCCTTTCTACCATCCATTGAAAATGCAAAGTTCATAGCTTAGTGTGCAATTTTTATTAAACGTTGACTCATGGTGGGACCTAGTACGAGGTGTCCGTGACCGTGGACTCGGCTATCGATCGATTATACACTCTGCAGAGGTAGCACACTATACCCACACCATGGAACCCATGGCCTCGCATTCCCATTCGGGTGGACCAACGGCATTCCGACAAAACCCCTCCATTGCCATAGCACTCTCCCGGCCACTCCGACCCAAATCCCCACGGGCTGGTCCTGGGTGGCCCCGTGTCTACCAAAGACACCCCGACCACCGTCGTGGTCAAAACACTCCCACTCGGGGACTCGGTACCATAATCTCATCAACGAGCACACAAGATTATGTGTGCTTACTGGGCCAGGGCAAAAACGACATAATCTTCCCTAGATGGAGGCACCGACCAGAGGCCGTGTCAACGGACCGAATCAAGGCCTTCCCACAAGGCAAATGTGGTTGCACTGGAAAGAACTCGATTTAGCGGCACCATGACCCAGTCAACGGTATATTCAAGTTGAATTATATTCAGGATTAAACTTTAAACTAAAAATGATCGGTGTCATAGCATGCCATGAAATGCAAAACAACACATGCATCACATATTGATAAAAATGACCGACATCATCCATATGCACACCAAGCATAAACGTCAACAACTCATTTTACTCTACTTGCTCAAAAATGACTCACAACTTAACCAAAATATTTTGCAACAAGTTTTATTAATTTCCTACGCAAGAAAGTAACTCCGATAAATCTTTCATATGCTTGACCAAAAGATATCACTATCAACAACTCTTAATTTCTTTATCACTAAGTTGGGTTCAAACATACTGTAAGACAAGTAATATGATTAAACAAGTATTTAACAGAATATTTTCTACCAAATTTTTATCAATGTAAGAATGCAAACACAAAGCTTTAAATAATTACTCACATGCATAACAAAATTATTTCTAGCATCACCTCAAATAAATTTTTAACTTGCTTTAACCACTTAAACTAGTTTCAACTATTCTGTAAATCAAGCATAACAACTGACCAATACATAACAAATAATTCAATAATTATTAAATGCATGGGTTAATAATTTCATTTAAGTGAGAAAATCACAAACATTCAAATGGCATCATAAAAATGTTGATGTGGCTTGCCTTAGTGCAGATGAGGTTCACAAGCCTCCTAGTGATCCTCAAGACAAGCCTCACCTTCTGAAAATAATTTTAAACACAAAAAGAGAATATCAAGAACACTTCTGAAATTCACCAGAAATTCTAAACAGCTCAGAAAAATCTCATCTTTGGTGAGCTGTTAGATTTCCTTTCAAAGAACACAATGCAAAAAGAATCATCTCATTTGGACTTCTGGTTAAAAAGTTAAAATTGTTTGAAGCTCTCTGGAATGAATTTGAATAAAAAGAAACAGCTGGGGGGGGGGGTTGACATCGAAGGCGTAAAGCCCAGGGGCGCCACCACTCGTACCGCTTCGCGTGCGTACTGAGTGGCTGACTAGCGGGCCCCGCTAGTCAGGTGGGGGAAGAGGGAGAGAGAAACAGAGACGGCCGCGGCTTCGCCGGAGCTCTCGTCGGCGATGAGGGCTCTTTGGCCAAACCGAGAGGGAGGGATGGCAAGAGGAGGTCGAGGCGCACCTGCCCGTACCCGTAGCGTGGCTAGGGGTGGTCGGACGGCGTCGGAATCTAGCTCGCGAGCGGAGGCAGAACGAGGAGGTCGTCGGAGTTGAGGAAGACGGCGAGCAGAGGCCGCTCCAGAGGCTCCAAGCGGGCGAGACGGCCTCACCGGAGAGAGGCGGAGGCCCTGGAGAGGTCGCCCAGGCCTAGGAGGGGCTGGAGCTGCCGCGGCGACCAGAGGGGATCGCCGGCGAGCTCGAGCTCGGGGACGGCGGCCCGAGGCCTGCCCGGCCGGGCTACGGCTTCCTACTCGACCGTGGAGTGTGTGTGAGTGCTAGAGGATGCTCAAGAAGGTTGGGGAGGGGCTCTATATATAGGCGAGCGGCGAGGGTGCTTCGGGCTCTGCCGGTGGACACCTGTCCACGGCGCCCGGCGATGAGCGGCGTCAGGGAGAGGGGGAGAAGGCGGCGGAGGTCCCGCGGCCACTGTGGGCGAGCGGAGACGAGCACATGATCAAGGGGGGTGACGACGAGCACAGTGTGCCCGCACTGTTGGGCTGGCCGGACCTTGCCCGTGCTCGTTGCGGCGAGCTCCGGTGTCGGCGTGTGCCAGGGTGGAGTTAAGGACGTCGAGACGATGATGGTGGCGAGGTTTGGCATGGTTGGGCAGGCGGGGAAGCGAGCACGCGAGCAACAGAGGCTCGGGCGTGTCGCAGAGCGCGTCGGCTGCATGCGAGCACGCCTGGACGAACGCGGTCACCATGTGAACTATGACATCAGGTCGGTCTAAGCATAAACTCGATGTCTGGCAGGTTGTTCGTGGTAGTTTAGAGTGTTACCACAATTTGGTTTGGATCCAGGTGCAGTAGAGAAAATTTTACAAGTCTGGTAAGTTTCTGGACAGTAACTTTGTGATGTTACTGTGGTCAAATGGCTGGGAGTTTGGAGCTGTGCTTTGGAGGCTAGCTTAGAGTTACTAAGGTAAATAGGCAGAAGAAAGATCGGGTCAAACGGAGCAGGTAAAATGGTAGTTGTTGTAGAAACCACCATTTCTGTCCGGAACAGAAAAGATTTTCTGTAGCAAAAATATTCCAAAAAGTGATGAAATATTTTTGCTCAGGGAGGTGCCCTAGGGTCCCTAGAATATTTGTGAATTATCTTAGAATTTTCTGAGCCATAAAAATTAGGGTTGCTTTGGAGCAAACAGATTTGGCTTAGGGTTTTAGAGAGAAATTGAATATTTTTCATTTAAGAAAAATATTCCAAAGGTTATTTTGTGGTGGATCAGAAGTGAAATGATGGTTTGGGAGAGAAGTGAACACTTGGGTGAAAGCCAAGGATGCCCAAGTGTTTAAGTCCAAATGAAAAGACTCAGAAACTCCAAGTTTCAAAAACTTTCAAATGAAATTTCAAGCAAATAAGAAAGGGCAAAAACCAGGCTGTCACAATTAATCATTGTCCTAGCTAGAAAATGGACTGTACTTTTAACAAACTGTAAATGGGCTGTAGTAAATTCCATTAGAATTCAAAAAAGGGTTGTACGTTCTTACAAATCTCAAATGGGCTATAAGTTCTCTGCCACACACTTGTGGGCCTACTAAGTTGATGCGTCCCCTCAAAAAAAAGTTGACGCGTATGCAAGGCTTTATCAACTTATAGTCAACACACGGTTCTAGCAACAGTGGCCGTTGGATGTCCATCCAACGGATGTCGTGCTTCTTCTTCAATCTCGGATATTCTAGCTTCACCCGCCCAAAAAATGATTCCTCCCCCTGACATCTAGGGCGCACCGTTTCGGAGGCTGACCTGTGGGCCTACTAAGTTGACGCGTACCAAGGGCTTTGTCAACTTAGTCAATATAAACGATTCTAGCTGCAGTGACCATACGATGTCCATCCAACGGCCGTCGTGCTTCTTCAACCTCTGGTATTCTTGCTCCAGCCGCCCAAAGCAGCGCCGGTCGTGCTACCTGCTCCTGCCTCCCGTGGTCGGTTGTGCTGCCGCAGAGGCCTCATAGCCCCCTACTACTCCCACCGCTGGCCAGGCCCTGCGGGGACGGCAGCCTCACACCGCAGCCGAACCACTGAACCCTCGTACTCCTCTCTGCGTGGGCATCCACTACCATGTCTTCCCTGCGTCGTTCCCTTCCTAGGCCTCGCCATCGTCCACCGCCTTGGTGCTCTCGGTGCGGCGTGGTCAATGTGGTCAATGAACGACTTTCATCGGAAGAGTACTGTACGTTGAGAGGCTGACAGCTGGGTCCACGACCACAGCAAGGAAGTGCCTCCTTATTACGCGCAAAATAATTATTCCTCCACCTGACAGCAGGGACCCACCGGACGGGCCACCGTATTTTGCAAAAAAAAAACGGACAGCACTCAGGGGGAAATGTTACATCTTCGCATGCAAGGAAGTGCGTCCATATTACGGGCAAAAAAATGATTCGCCCCCCTGACTGCTGGGACCCACCAGCTACATCTTCGCATGCAAGGAAGTGCCTAACAGTCGGGACCCACCCGGTCGAAGCGTACATAGTGTTGTCATTCTGGTCGCAAACGTGTACATACATACGATCGGTCTGTCTGCAGGCTGCAGCGATGAACCGTGGCCGTGTAAGGAAGGGCACATGTGGTAGTAGAGGCGCGCACGTGTCGTAGTAGAGGCGCGCACGTAGCATGTACACGTACGTAAAGCGGCCAGGGTGCAAGAAAGAAAATATGGCCACGTACGTATGTACGGCCAGGGCTCATGTACATGGCTGGGTCGGAACGGAGAAACTGCGTCGTCATCGTGTTCATGGGGAGGCAAAGGAATGCGTCGTGTTCATCGGGAGGCAACGGAACGCGTGCTGTTCATCGGGAGCCAACTGGCTTGGACGGAACAGCCGATGGAAACGAGGCCTGGCGTACCGCAGAACGGAGGAAACGGCCTCGTGTTCGACCGGCCACGGTCGAAACGAGATCCTGTTCATCGGGAGGGGTCTGGCATACCGCAAAACGGAGGAAACGGACCTCCTACGGTGGAAATGGGGTCTTGATGATCGGGAGGGTGTGGCGTACCGCAAAACGGAGGAAGCGGACTTGTGTTGGAGCGCTACGGTCGAAACGAGGGTCCTGTTCATCGGGAGGGGTGTGGCGTACCACAAAATGGGACTCCACGGGATACTGTTCATCTCCACCGTCGACTGCCTCCACGGGCTACTGTTCATCCACCGTCGACCTCCTCCAGCCTCCACCTGCGACTGTTCATCCACGGGCTCCTGTTCATCCAGCCTCCACCGCACGCTCCTCCACCGGCTACTGTTCAACCAGCCCTCTCCACGCGGTCCTATTCAACCACCCCTCCACGGGGGTCCTGTTCATCCAGCCCTCCACTGCCTACTATTCAACCAGCCCTCCACCGCCAACTGTTCAACCAGCCCTCCACGGGGTCCTGTTCATCCAGCCCTCCATGGCGTCCTGTTCATTCAGCCCTCCACGGGGTCTTGTTCATCCACCGGCTCGATCGATCGGGGTCCTGTTCATCCATCGGCAATGGCCTCTACTACCACGGGGTCCTGTTCATCCAACCCCCCCGGGAACTGTTCATCCAACCCCCCCCCCCCCAACAACGCTCACTGTTCATCAAGGGAAGGAGGCAGCAGTGTTCGATCGGCTTCATTTAGCAGCTATAGCGAAGGAATCGCTCGATCGGGTTCAGTTAACAGCCATCGATCGATCGCTCGGGTTCAGTAACGCGTAGCCTGCAGTGCAATCGGTCGGGTTCAGTAGGCGAACGCCTCACTCGGGTTTAGTTAGAGCCCAACGCCTCGCACCACGCACCTATGTGTACGAGGGAAACACGCATCGCTTGGCCCCTGACCACCCACCGTAACCGGGAATTCCCCGATATTTTCCTCGCCCTTGCTTCTACCATGATTTTTTCCGTCATGGACGGCCCAAAGAATGTCATGCAGCTGCGTCTCCGGCCCGCCCAGGACGAAAAGCCCATTTTCTGTCATGATTTTTTGTCATAGAAGTAGGACCCCACCATCTATGATGATACCGGGTTTTGTCACAATTATCGTCATAGAAGTGTCATAAGTATGACATTTTTTTTTCATTCGGCCCAAAATGTCACGGATGTGTCTTTTTTTTGTAGTGTATACTTGAGAAGCTTGTATGTTGGTTTGCCTCTTTCTCTTAAACAAGTTTTAGATTCTATATTTGAAAATGGTTTTCTTGGAGGAGATGCCTTTGATTCTTATGAAAAGATCAAAACCATATTTGGGCACTCCAAAGGTGAAAATGTTGAATTTACTACTCTTATGTGCTTTTATCAAAATGAAATAATCAAAGAGATGAAGGCTAGTTTAGATGCAAATTTTTGTAGTGTGCTTAATCTTTCTTCTACCATTAACGGCCATGTGCTTTCAGAAAATAAAAAGATAAATGTTGTGGACAAGAAATTCTCTCTTTACTACAAAAAGGGAGAAGAGGACAATACCTAGATCTATTTGTGTTTTTATGCCTAGATAAGGGCGTTAAACAATAGCGCTTGTTGGGAGGCAACCCAAATTTATTTTTGTTTTTGCTTTTTGTTCCTGTTTTGCTTTGAATAATTCATCTAGCCTCTGGTTAGATGTGTTTTTTGTTTTAATTAGTGTTTGTGCCAAGTAAAACCTTTGGGATGGCTTACGGTGATAGTTGATTTGATCTTGCTGAAAAACAGAAACTTTTGCGCCCAGTCCTAGAATTTCTAAAAATCACAGAAGCGTGATAAAATTCTGAACTTTTTTACAAAAGATTGATATACAAATTGCCTCTGTTTTCCTAAATTTTCAGATTTTTTGGAGTTACAGAAGTATTCGAGAGTTACAAATTACTACAGACTGTTCTGTTTTTGACAGATTCTGTTTTCTTTGAGTTGTTTGCTTATTTTGATGAATCTATGGGTAGTATCGGGGGCTTTGAACCATGGAAAAGTTGGAATACAGTAGATATTACACCAATATAAATAAAGAATGAGTTCACAACAGTACCAGAAGTGGTGATTTATTTTCTTATACTAACGGAGCTTATGAGACTTTCTATTGAGTTTTGTGTTGTGAAGTTTCAAGTTTTGGGTAAGGATTTGATGGACTATGGAATAAGGAGTGGCAAGAGCCTAAGATTGGGGATGCCCAAGGCACCCCAGGGTAATATTCAAGGACAACCAAGAGCCTAAGCTTGGGGATGCCCTGGAAGGCATCCCCTCTTTCGTCTTTGTCTATCGGTAACTTTACTTGAGGCTATATTTTTATTCACCACATGATATGTGTTTTGCTTGGAGCGTCTTGTATGATTTGAGTTTTTGCTTTTTAGTTTGCCACAATCATACTTGTTGTACACACCTTTTGAGAGGGACACGCAGGAATCATGATTTATTAGAATACTCTATGTGCTTCACTTATATCTTTTGATCTAGGCAATTTTGCTCTAGTGCTTCACTTATATCTTTTTAGAGCACGACGGTGGCTTTATTTTATAGAAATTATTGAACTCTCATGCTTCACTTATATTATTTTGAGAGTCTCTAAACAGCATGGTTATTTGCTTTGGTTATAAATTTAGTCCTAATATTATAGACATCCAAGAGGGGTATAATAAAAACTTTCATATAAAGTGCATTGAATACTATGAGAAGTTTGATTCCTTATGATTGTTTTGAGATATAAAGATGGTGATATTAGAGTCATGCTAGTGAGTAATTGTGGATTGTAGAAATACTTGTGTTAAAGTTGGTGATTCCCATAGCATGCACGTATGGTGAACCGTTATGTGATGAAGTCGAAGCATGATTTATTTATTTATTTATTTATTGTCTTCCTTATGAGTGGCGGTCGGGGACGAGCGATGGTATTTTCATACCAATCTATCCCCCTAGGAGCATGTGCGTAGTACTTCGTTTCGATAACTAATAGATTTTTCCAATAAGTATGTGAGTTCTTTATGACTAATGTTGAGTCCATGGATTATACGCACTCTAACCCTTCCACCATTGCTAGCCTCTCTAGTACCGCACAACTTTCGCCGGTACCATACACCCACCATATACCTTCCTCAAAATAGCCACCATACCTACCTATTATGGCATTTCCATAGTCATTCCGAGATATATTGCCATGCAACTTTCCACCGTTCCGTTTATTATGACACGCACTGGTACGCGTCGGTGCTATACAAACGGTTTTTCACCCCTTTCCGCGACGGCATTTGGAACCGTCGCCTAGTGAGTGTGGGCGATAGGGGGGTCCTTCCCACACGACCCAGAAACCGTCGGGGATATGCCCTCCTGGCACACACGCTCGGCAAAATGAGGTCGTGTGCGACCGACGTGCGCTCAAATACGGAAATACGTACAGTAGAGCTAAAAAACACAATTATACAGGCGAAATTGTTTCCGGTCGCAAGTACATCCCACACAGTCAGTCCCCGCTAGACGTTTCCATTCGTATGTACATCCCACACAGTCGCTCCAAGGAAAACGTTTCCATTCACAGGTACATCACATACAATTTTTCCCGTTAAACCGTTTGCGTTATTGAATGTATCACACACGGTCCATAGAAGAAATTGTGTGGCAAAGGCTGTCCATCACACACAGTTTTTATGTGGTAAACGTTTGCGCAAGGTGGCCTAACGCAAACAGTTTTCAAGAGAAACTCGTGTGTGATTGTTCATTGATCCAACACGGTTTATTCCTAGAAACTTTGTGCGTTGCCTGAGGTCATCGCACACTGTATTTTTTTCAATAACCGTTTGCAATAGCAGAACCCAATTAGCAAGCTAATTCGCCATTAGCAGGCTAATTTCCCTATTATTAATAATCCATTTATTAATCTAATTGACATTCATATTAAGCACATAATATATTTCATTTCCATATTAAGGAAGCAGAATTTCATAATTGAAATACATCAGAGTACAACATGATATAGCTTCAGCACCCAGCTACCCCATTACACAACTGCACCAACACCAAGTTTCAGATGCAACATGTAGAACCTTTCGAAATTAGCATCATAGACGGTATATAGACAGATGCGTCTCATCTGGAAAACTGCTGAAGCGGAAGGTGAATATTGAGCCTTCATTCATGTTGAAGGTCTTTGCAGCTTTAGGCCAGTGCCTGTGGATGATTGACCGTCAGTCCTTCGTCCTTTTCAGGAACACTTCAATATTGAACCGTGGGTGTTGTATGAAAACCTTCCTCGCCTCCTGACCATAGAGGTGGTTTGACAGGTAATCATCAGTGAACTGCTTTGGATAGGCCTGAAAACAAGGATGTGCATAAATATCTTCTCTATATTGGAAATGGGGCAAAGGAATAAAAAAGGCAAGGTATAATAGTTAGTACCATCTTGTAGTGAACTAATGTCTTCTTCATTGTGCAAACAAAGATCTTGTTGTTTTTTGTCGCTAATTTCTTTATCCTGACAATCTTTCTGAGTTTCTTGATTTGATTGATATTCATGGACAACTCATTTCCCCATATGCAAAAAGGGTCGAACAGTGGGTCAAAACCTCTGACAGTAGGACCTACATGTGCAAGACCAAATTGTTAAAAACCTAAATATTAGAATGGTTCCTGCAATTGCACAATAATGTGCTATTAGACAACAGACCATGCACGTGCTAACCTCGATTGTAAACCTTAGTGCTTCCCATTGTTTCCCTGCAACACATATACGGTAGTTAGTCATCAGGTTAAGTAAGGGTTTGCATGCTATCAGTAAAATATGTTGATGAAAAATAAGCACATTGCAGATTCATCTGATTAATTCAAGCCACATGGAAAACCCATTTATCCAAACCAAGCATGATTAAGAACTAGGAAATACAACACTTGTATATGTTTCTCATGTATTAAGTGCAGCCAAATTCGATGTATTCATCACATGCACAACAATACAAAATTCTACCCATGACAATTGGACATCGCATTGCAGAATTGAACCAAGCAGTTAACTAAACACCACAACAAATGAACCAAACATTAACTGAGCATCACATTGCACAATATAACATACTCCTAATAGAAGATTAGACAGTTAACTACAACCAATTGTAGCAATTGTATTTGTTTCTCATGTATTTACTACAGCCAAATTCAATTTATTCCTCACATGGTATACAATAACAGAATGCACCCACAACTATTGAACATCGCATTGCAGAAATGAACCAAACAATTAACTAAACACCACAACACAAATGAACCAAACGTTAACTAAGCACCACATTGGTCAATGTATATCCAAACCAAGCATGCTTGACAACTTGGAAATATAGCAATTGTATTCGTTTCTCATGTACTTTGTAAAGATAAATTCGATTTATTTCTCACATGGAAGACAATACAAAATTGCAGCCTGAAGAATTGAACATCACATTTCCAGAATTCAACCAAACAGTTAACTGAAGACGACAACCAATTAACAAAACAGTTAATATGCGAGCACCACACTGCACGACATATAGAACATATACACTAGAGCAACAGATTGCATGGTAAAATTAGATAGCACAATTCACTAGAATTTGTGAAGGAAAGGCAGGAGCAGCACACGCAACGGGTAAACCGAGCATGCTTAACCGGCATAGCTAGCAAATGGCAAGGTGCTCCTCCAAGATCTGGGGGTCGGCACGAATGGCAGCCATCGCGACCTCATCCGCTAGTGCGGCCGTGATTTGCTTCTCCGCTGCAAAATGCTCCTTGCACTACAAAAAAAGACACATCCGTGACATTTTGGGCCGAACGAATTTTTTCTGTCATACTTATGACACTTCTATGACGATAATTGTGACAAAACCCGATATCATCATAGATGTGGTGGGGTCCTACTTCTATGACAAAAAATCATGACAGAAAATGGGCTTTTCGTCCTGGGCGGGCCGGAGACGCAGCTGCATGACATTCTTTGGGTCGTCCATGATGGAAAAACCGTGGTAGAAGCGAGGGCGAGGAAATATCGGGGTGTTCCCGGTTACGGTGGGTGGTCGGGGCCGAGCGATACGCGTTTCTCTCGTACACGCACGCACGTGGGTGCGAGGCGTTGGGCTCTAACTGAACCCGAGCGATTGCACTGCAGGCTACGCGTTACTGAACTCAAGCGATCGATCGATGCCTGTTAACTGAACCCGATCGAGCGATTCCTTCGCTACTGCTGCTAACTGAAGCCGATCGATGCTGCCTCTGGATTAACAGTGAGCGTTTCTGGGGGGTTTGGATGAACAGTTCTCGGTGGGGGTGGATGAACAGGACCTCGTGGTGTTGCCTCTGGATGAACAGGACCCCGATCGATCGAGCCGGTTGGGGCTGGATGAACAGGACCCCGTGGAGGGCAGGATGAACAGTAGACGGTGGAGGGCTGGATGAACAGTAGCCCGTTGAGGGGTGGTTGAACAGGAGCCCGTGGAGAGAGCTGGTTGAACAGTAGCCGGTGGAGTAGCGCGCGGTGGAGGCTGGATGAACATGAGCCCATGGATGAACAGTCGCAGCTGGAGGCTGGAGGAGGTCGATGGTGGATGAACAGTAGCCCATGGAGGCTGGAGGGGGTCGACGGTGGAGATGAACAGTATCCTGTGGAGTCCCGTTTTGCGGTACGCCACACCCCTCCCGATGAACAGGACCCCCGTTTCGACCGTAGCGCTCCAACACAAGTCCGTTTCCTCTGTTTTGTGGTACGCCACACCCCTCCCAATCAACAGGACCCCCGTTTCGACCGTAGGAGGTCCGTTTCCTCCGTTTTGCGGTACGCCAGACCCCTCCCGATGAACAGGATCCCGTTTCGAACGTGGCCGGTCGAACACAAGGCCGTTTCCTCCATTCTGCGGTACGCCAGGCCTCGTTTCCATCGGCTGTTCCATCCAAGCCGGTTGTCTCCCACGCGTTCCGTTGCCTCCCGATGAACACGGCACATTCCGTTGCCTCTCCATGAACACGACGACGACGCAGTTTCTCCATTCCGACCCAGCCATGTACACGAGCCCTGGCCGTACGTACGCGCGAGTAGGCGTTCGAGACCCCGCCCGTATGTACGTACGTGGCCATATTTACTTTCTTGCACCCTGGCTGTTGTACGTACGTGTACATGCTACATGCACGCCTCTACTACGACACGTGCGTGCCTCTACATCTACCAGTATGTATGTACACATTCGCGACCAGAATGACAACGCTACGTACGCTTAGACCAGTGGGTCCCGACTGTCAGGCACGTCCTTGCGTGCGAAGATGTAGCTGGTGGGTCCCAGCAGTCAGGGGGGCGAATCGTTTTTTTGCCCGAACGGACTTCCTTGCGTGCGAAGATGTAGCTGGTGGGTCCCAGCAGTCAGGGGGAAACGTTTTTTTCGCGAAATCCGGTGGCCCGTCCGGTGGGTCCCTGCTGTCAGGTGGAGGAATAATTATTTTGTGCGTAATATGGAGGCACTTCCTTGCTGCGGCCGTGGACCCAGCTGTCAGCCTCTCCACATACAGTCCACGTCCGATGGAAGCCGTTCCTTGACCACGTTGACCACGCCGCGCCGAGAACACCAGGGCGGTGGACGACGGTGAGGCCTAGGAAGGGGACGACGCGGAGCCGGGGAAGACGCGGCAGTGGATGCCCACGCGTAAAGGAGTATGAGGGTTCACTGGTTCGCTGCGGTGTGAGGCTGCCATCGCCGCAGTATAACAGGGGGTGTGGGTGAGTAGAGGGATGGCCTGGCCAGCGGTGGGAGTAGTAGGGGGCGGTGAGGCCTCTGCCGCATCACAGCCGGCCACGGGAGGCAGGAGCACGAGGCACGACCGGCGCTGGTTTGGGCGGCTGGAGCAAGAAGACCAGAGGTTGAAGAAGCACTACGGCCGTTGGATGGACATCGTAAGGTCACTGGAGCTAGAATCATGCATATTGACTAAGTTGACAAAGCCCTCCGTCCCCGTCAACTTAGTAGGCCCACAATTCAGCCTGCCACTCTACTGGATCCCAGCTAGCAGGGGGAGTATTCATTTTTGTGTGCATAATAAGGACGCACTTCCTTGCGTGCGAAGATATAGCTGGTGGGTCCAAGATGTCAGCGGCGGTAACGTTTTTTCGCGAAATACAGAGGCCCTTTCGGTGGGTCCCAGATGTCAGGTGGATGAATCATTATTTTGCGCGTAATAAGGAGGCATTTCCGTGCGTGCGGCCGTGGACCCAGCTGTCAGCCTCTCCACGTACAGTCCACTTCAGATGCATGTCGGTCGTTGACCATGTTGACCAGGCCGCACCGAGATCACCAGGGCGGTGGACGACGGCGAGGCCTAGGAAGGGAACGACACGGAGGCAGGGAAGACTCGGCAGTTGTTTCCCACGCGGAGGGGAGTACGACTGTACGAGGGTTTATGAAGGAAATATGCCCTAGAGGCAATAATAAAGTATTATTTATTTCCTTATATCATGATAAATGTTTATTATTCATGCTAGAATTGTATTAACCGGAAACATAATACATGTGTGAATACATAGACAAACAGAGTGTCACTAGTATGCCTCTACTTGACTAGCTCGTTAATCAAAGATGGTTATGTTTCCTAGCCATAGACATGAATTGTCATTTGATTAACGGGATCAACTCATTAGGATAATGACGTGATTGACTTGACCCATTCCGTTAGCTTAGCACCCGATCGTTTAGTATGTTGCTATTGCTTTCTTCATGACTTATACATGTTCCTATGACTATGAGATTATGCAACTCCCGTTTACCGGAGGAACAATTTGTGTGCTACCAAACGTCACAACGTAAATGGGTGATTATAAAGGTGCTCTACAGGTGTCTCCAAAGGTACTTGTTGGGTTGGCGTATTTCGAGATTAGGATTTGTCACTCCGATTGTCGGAGAGGTATCTCTGGGCCCACTCGGTAATGCACATCACTATAAGCCTTGCAAGCATTGTGACTAATGAGTTAGTTGCGGGATGATGTATTACGGAATGAGTAAAGAGACTTGCCGGTAACGAGATTGAACTAGGTATCGAGATACCGACGATCGAATCTCGGGCAAGTAACATACCGATGACAAAGGGAACAACGTATGTTGTTATGCGGTCTGACCGATAAAGATCTTCGTAGAATATGTGGGAACCAATATGAGCATCCAGGTTCCGCTATTGGTTATTGACCGGAGAGGTGTCTCGGTCATGTCTACATAGTTCTCGAACCCGTAGGGTCCGCACGCTTAACGTTACGATGAAAGTCTTATTATGAGTTTATGTATGTTGATGTACCGAAGGAGTTCGGAGTCCCGGATGAGATCGGGGACATGAGGAGGAGTCTCGAAATGGCCGAGACGTAAAGATCGATATATTGGACGACTATATTCGGACTTCGGAAAGGTTCCGAGTGATTCGGGTATTTTTCGGAGTACCGGAGAGTTACGGGAATTCGTATTGGGCCTTTATGAGCCATACGGGAAAGGAGAGAAAGACCCCAAAGGGTGGCCGCACCCCTCCCCATGGACTAGTCCGAATTGGACTAGGGAGGGGGGGCGCCCCCTTCCTTCTTTCTCCTTCTCCCTTCCCTTCTCCTATTCCAACAAGGAAAGGAGGAGTCCTACTCCCGGTGGGAGTAGGACTCCCCCTCCTGGCGCGCCTCTCCTCCCTAGGCCGGCGGCCTCCCCCTTGCTCCTTTATATACGGGGGCAGGGGGCACCCCATGGACACACAATTGATATATGATATTTTAGCCGTGTGCGGTGCCCCCCTCCACCATACTACACCTCGATAATATCGTTGCGGAGCCTAGGCGAAGCCCTGCGTCGGTAGAACATCATCATCGTCACCACGCCGTCGTGCTGATGAAATTCTCCCTCAACACTCGGCTGGATCGGAGTTCGAGGGACGTCATCGAGCTGAACGTGTGCTGAACTCGGAGGTGCCGTGCGTTCGGTACTTGATCGGTCGGATCGTGAAGACGTACGACTACATCAACTGCGTTGTGATAACGCTTCCGCTTTCGGTCTACGAGGGTACGTGGACAACACTCTCCCCTCTCGTTGCTATGCATCACCATGATCTTGCGAGTGCGTAGGAATTTTTTTGAAATTACTACGTTCCCTAACAGTGGCATCCGAGCATGGTTTTATGCGTTGATGTTATATGCACGAGTAGAACACAAGTGAGTTGTGGGCGATATAAGTCATACTGCTTACCAGCATGTCATACTTTGGTTCGGCGGTATTGTGAGATGAAGCAGCCCGGACCGACATTACGCGTACGCTTACGCGAGACTGGTTTCACCGTTGCGAGCACTCGTTGCTTAAAGGTGACTGGCGGGTGTCTGTCTCTCTCACTTTAGTTGAACCGAGTGTGGCTACGCCCGGTCCTTGCGAAGGTTAAAACAGCACCAACTTGACAAACTATCGTTGTGGTTTTGATGCGTAGGTAAGAACGGTTCTTGCTAAGCCCGTAGCAGCCACGTAAAACTTGCAACAACAAAGTAGAGGACGTCTAACTTGTTTTTGCAGGGCATGTTGTGATGTGATATGGTCAAGACATGATGCTATATTTTATTGTATGAGATGATCATGTTTTGTAACCGAGTTATCGGCAACTGGCAGGAGCCATATGGTTGTCGCTTTATTGTATGAAATGCAATCGCCATGTAATTGTTTTACTTTATCACTAAGCGGTAGCGATAGTTGTAAAAGCAATAAGTTGGCGAGACGACAACGATACTACGATGGAGATCAAGGTGTCGAGCCGGTGACGATGGTGATCATGACGGTGCTTCGGAGATGGAGATCACAAGCACAAGATGATGATGGCCATATCATATCACTTATATTGATTGCATGTGATGTTAATCTTTTATGCATATCTTGCTTTGATTGACGGTAGCATTATAAGATGATCTCTCACTAAAATTTCAAGATAAAAGTGTTCTCCCTGAGTATGCACCGTTGCAAAAGTTCTTCGTGCTGAGACACCACGTGATGATCGGGTGTGATAGGCTCTACATTCAAATACAACGGGTGCAAAACAGTTGCACACGCGGAATACTCAGGTTAAACTTGACGAGCCTAGCATATGCAGATATGGCCTCGGAACACTGAGACCGAAAGGTCGAGCGTGAATCATATAGTAGATATGATCAACATAGTGATGTTCACCATTGAAAGCTACTCCATTTCACGTGATGATCGGTTATGGTTTAGTTGATTTGGATCACGTGATCACTTAGATGATTAGAGGGATGTCTATCTAAGTGGGAGTTCTTAAGTAATATGATTAATTGAACTTAAATTTATCATGAACTTAGTCCTGATAGTATTTTGCAAATTATGTTGTAGATCAATAGCGCGCGTTGTTGCTTCCCTGTGTTTATTTTTGATATGTTCCTAGAGAAAAATTATGTTGAAATATGTTAGTAGCAAAGATGCGGATTGGATCCGTGATCTAAGGATTATCCTCATTGCTGCATAGAAGAATTATGTCCTTGATGCACCGCTAGGTGACAGACCTATTGCAGGAGCAGATGCAGACGTTATGAACGTTTGGCTAGCTCAATATGATGACTACTTGATAGTTTAGTGCACCATGCTTAACGGCTTAGAATCGGGACTTCAAAGACATTTTGAACGTCATGGACCATATGAGATGTTCCAGGAGTTGAAGTTAATATTTCAAGAAAATACCCGAGTTGAGAGATATGAAGTCTCCAACAAGTTCTATAGCTAAAAGATGGAGGAGAATAGCTCAAGCAGTGAGCATGTGCTCAGATTGTCTGGGTACTACAATCGCTTGAATCAAGTGGGAGTTAATCTTCCAGATAAAATAGTGATTGACAGAATTCTCTAGTCACCATCACCAAGTTAGTAGAACTTCGTGATGAACTATAGTATGCAAGGGATGAGGAAAGTAATTCCCGAGCTCTTCGTGATGCTGAAATCGACGAAGGTAGAAATCGAGAAAAACATCAAGTGTTGATGGTTGAAGAGACCACTAGTTTCAAGAAAAGGGCAAAGGGAAGAAGGGGAACTTCAAGAAGAACGGCAAGCAAGTTGCTGCTCAAGTGAAGAAGCCTAAGTCTGGTCCTAAGCCTGAGACTAAGTGCTTCTACTGCAAAGGGACTGGTCACTGGAAGCGGAACTACCCCAACTATTTGGTGGATAAGAAGGATGGCAAAGTGAACAAAGGTATATTGGATATACATGTTATTGATGTGTACTTTACTAGTGTTTATAGCAACCCCTCGGTATTTGATACTGGTTCAGTTGCTAAGAGTAGTAACTCGAAACGGGAGTTGCAGAATAAACAGAGACTAGTAAAAGGCGAGGTGACGATGTGTGTTGGAAGTAGTTCCAAGATTGATATGATCATCATCGCACACTCCCTATACTTTCGGGATTAGTGTTGAAACTAAATAAGTGTTATTTGGTGTTTGCGTTGAGCATGAATATGATTTGATCATGTTTGTTGCAATATGGTTATTCATTTAAATTAGAGAATAATTGTTGTTCTGTTTACATGAATAAAACCATCTATGGTCATACACCCAATAAAATGGTTTGTTGGATCTCGATCGTAGTGATACACATATTCATAATAATGAAGCCAAAAGATGCAAAGTTAATAATGATAGTGCAACTTATTTGTGGCACTGCCGTTTAGGTCATATTGGTGTAAAGCGCATGAAGAAACTCCATACTGATGGGATTTTGGAATCACTTGATTATGAATCACTTGATGCTTGCGAACCGTGCCTCATGGGCAAGATGACTAAAACGACGTTCTCCGGAACTATGGAGAGAGCAACAGATTTGTTGGAAATCATACATACAGATGTATGTGGTCCGATGAATATTGAGGCTCGTAGCAGGTATCATTATTTTCTGACCTTCACAGATGATTTGAGCAGATATGGGTATATCTACTTAATGAAACAGAAGTTTGAAACATTTGAAAAGTTCATATAATTTCAGAGTGAAGCGAAAAATCATCGTAACAAGAAAATAAAGTTTCTACGATCTGATCGTGGAGATGAATATTTGAGTTACGAGTTTGGCCTTCAGTTAAAACAATGTGAAATAGTTTCACTACTCACGCCACCTGGAACACCACGGTGTAATGGTGTGTCCGAACATCGTAATCGTACTTTATTAGATATGGTGCGATATATGATGTCTCTTACCGATCTACCACTATCGTTTTGGGGTTATGCATTAGAGACAGCTGCATTCATGTTAAATAGGGTACCATCTAAATCCGTTGAGACGACATCTTATGAACTGTGGTTTGGCAAGAAACCAAAGTTGTCATTTCTTAAAGTTTGGGGTTGCGATGCTTATGTGAAAAGGTTTCATCCTGATAAGCTCAAACCCAAATCGGAGAAATGTGTCTTCATAGGATACCCAAAGGAGACAGTTGGGTATATCTTCTATCACAGATCCGAAGGCAAATTCGTTGCTAAGAATGGATCCTTTCTAGAGAAGGAGTTTCTCTCGAAAGAAGTGAGTGGGAGGAAAGTAGAACTTGATGAGGTAATTGTACCTGCTCCCTTATTGGAAAGTAGTTCATCACAGAAACCAGTTTCTGTGACGCCTACACCAATTAGTGAGGAAGTTAATGATGATGGTCATGAAACTTCAGATCAAGTTATTACTGAACCTCGTAGGTCAACCAGAGTAAGATCCGCACCAGAGTGGTACGGTAATCCTGTTCTGGAGGTTATGTTACTAGACCATGACGAACCTACGAACTATGAAGAAGCGATGGTGAGCCCAGATTCCGCAAAATGGCTTGAGGCCATGAAATCTGAGATGAGATCCATGTATGAGAACAAAGTATGGACTTTGATTGACTTTCCCAATGATCGGCGAGCCATTGAGATTAAATGGATCTTCAAGAGGAAGACGGACGCTGATAGTAGTGTTACTATCTACAAAGCTAGACTTGTCGGAAAAAGGTTTTTGACAAAGTTCAAGGTGTTGACTACGATGAGATTTTCTCACTCGCAACGATGCTTAAGTCTGTCCGAATCATGTTAGCAATTGCCGCATTTTATGAAATCTGGCAAATGGATAAACAAAACTGCATTCCTTAATGGATTTATTAAAGAAGAGTTGTATATGATGCAACCAGAAGGTTTTGTCAATCCTAAAGGTGCTAACAAAATATGCAAGCTCCAGCGATCCATCTATGGACTGGTGCAAGCATCTCGGAGTAGGAATATATGCTTTGATAAGTTGATCAAAGGATATAGTTTTATACAGACTTGCGGTGAAGCCTGTATTTACAAGAAAGTGAGTGGGAGCACTACAACATTTCTGATATGTGAATGACATGTTGTTGATCAGAAATAATGTAGAATTATTCTGCAAAGCATAAAGGAGTGTTTGAAAGGAGTTTTTCAAAGAAAGACCTCGGTGAAGCTGCTTACATATTGAGCATCAAGATCTATAGAGATAGATCAAGATGCTTGATAAGTTTTTTCAATGAGTACATACCTTAACAAGATTTTGAAGTGGTTCAAAATGGAACAGTCAAAGAAAGAGTTTCTTGCCTGTGTTACAAGGTGTGAAATTGAGTAAGACTCAAAACCCGACCACGACAGAAGATAGAAAAAGAATGAAAGTCATTCCCTATGCCTCGGCCATAGGTTCTATAAAGTATGCCATGCTGTGTACCAGATCTATTGTATACCCTACACTGATTTTGGCAAGGGAGTACAATAGTGATCTAGGAGTAGATCACTGTACAGCGGTCAAAATTATCCTTACTGGAATAAGGATATGTTTCTCGATTATGGAAGTGAAAAAAGGTTCGTCATAAAGGGTTACGTCGATGCAAGTTTTGACACTAATCTAGATGACTCTAAATCTCGGTCTAGATACATATTGAAAGTGGGAGCAATTAGCTAGAGTAGCTCCGTGCAGAGCATTGTAGACATAGAAATTTGCGAAATACTTACGGATCTGAATGTGACAGACCCGTTGACTAAAATTATCTCACAAGCAAAACATGATCACACCTTAGTACTCTTTGGGTGTTAATCACATAGCGATGTGAACTAGATTACTGACTCTAGTAAACCCTTTGGGTGATGGTCACATGACGATGTGAACTATGGCTGTTAATCACATGGTGATGTGAACTATTGATGTTAAATCACATGGCGATGTGAACTAGATTATTGACTCTAGTGCAAGTGGGAGACTGAAGGAAATATGCCCTAGAGGCAATAATAAAGTATTATTTATTTCCTTATATCATGATAAATGTTTATTATTCATTCTAGAATTGTATTAACCGGAAACATAATACATGTGTGAATACATAGACAAACAGAGTGTCACTAGTATGCCTCTACTTGACTAGCTCGTTAATCAAAGATGGTTATGTTTCCTAGCCATAGACATGAGTTGTCATTTGATTAACGGGATCACCTCATTAGGAGAATGACGTGATTGACTTGACCCATTCCGTTAGCTTAGCACCCGATCGTTTAGTATATTGCTATTGCTTTCTTCATGACTTATACATGTTCCTATGACTATGAGATTATGCAACTCCCGTTTACCGGAGGAACACTTTGTGTGCTACCAAACGTCACAACGTAAATGGGTGATTATAAAGGTGCTCTACAGGTGTCTCCAAAGGTACTTGTTGGGTTGGCGTATTTCGAGATTAGGATTTGTCACTCCGATTGTCGGAGAGGTATCTCTGGGCCCACTCGGTAATGCACATCACTATAAGCCTTGCAAGCATTGTGACTAATGAGTTAGTTGCGGGATGATGTATTACGGAATGAGTAAAGAGACTTGCCGGTAACGAGATTGAACTAGGTATCGAGATACCGACGATCGAATCTCGGGCAAGTAACATACCGATGACAAAGGGAACAACGTATGTTGTTATGCGGTCTGACCGATAAAGATCTTCGTAGAATATGTGGGAACCAATATGAGCATCCAGGTTCCGCTATTGGTTATTGACCGGAGAGGTGTCTCGGTCATGTCTACATAGTTCTCGAACCCGTAGGGTCCGCACGCTTAACGTTACGATGAAAGTCTTATTATGAGTTTATGTATGTTGATGTACCGAAGGAGTTCGGAGTCCCGGATGAGATCGGGGACATGAGGAGGAGTCTCGAAATGGCCGAGACGTAAAGATCGATATATTGGACGACTATATTCGGACTTCGGAAAGGTTCCGAGTGATTCGGGTATTTTTCGGAGTACCGGAGAGTTACGGGAATTCGTATTGGGCCTTTATGAGCCATACGGGAAAGGAGAGAAAGACCCCAAAGGGTGGCCGCACCCCTCCCCATGGACTAGTCCGAATTGGACTAGGGAGGGGGGGCGCCCCCTTCCTTCTTTCTCCTTCTCCCTTCCCTTCTCCTATTCCAACAAGGAAAGGAGGAGTCCTACTCCCGGTGGGAGTAGGACTCCCCCTCCTGGCGCGCCTCTCCTCCCTAGGCCGGCGGCCTCCCCCTTGCTCCTTTATATACGGGGGCAGGGGGCACCCCATGGACACACAATTGATATATGATATTTTAGCCGTGTGCGGTGCCCCCCTCCACCATACTACACCTCGATAATATCGTTGCGGAGCCTAGGCGAAGCCCTGCGTCGGTAGAACATCATCATCGTCACCACGCCGTCGTGCTGATGAAATTCTCCCTCAACACTCGGCTGGATCGGAGTTCGAGGGACGTCATCGAGCTGAACGTGTGCTGAACTCGGAGGTGCCGTGCGTTCGGTACTTGATCGGTCGGATCGTGAAGACGTACGACTACATCAACCGCGTTGTGATAACGCTTCCGCTTTCGGTCTACGAGGGTACGTGGACAACACTCTCCCCTCTCGTTGCTATGCATCACCATGATCTTGCGTGTGCGTAGGAAATTTTTTGAAATTACTATGTTCCCCAACAGTTTACTGGTTCGTCTGCCGTCGCCGGAGAATAACAGCAGGTGTGGGTGAGTAGAGGGATGGCTAGGCCAGCGATGGGAGTACGGTGGGGCGGTGAGGCCTGCGCGGCAGCACAGCCGGCCGCGGGGAGGAGGGAGCAGGCAGTCCCGCCGGCGCTTGTTTGAGCGGCTGGAGTAGGAAGAGCAGAGATTGAAGAAGCACGACGGCCGTTGGATGGACATCCAACAGCCACTGCTTGTGCGTCAACCTTTTTTTAGGAAAGCCTCAAATCTGCGGAAAACATTATACAGCCCATCTGCCATAATTTTAATAATTTACAGTCCATTTGCTAATTCTTAAGGTTTTTTTGGAGCCCATATTCTTTTTGTTAGCATTACAGCCCATATTGTGGCCACGGTTAAAAAATTATACGAAATTTTGCATATTTCGGTGCGGTCCAAACTGTTTTTAATCCCGAAATTTCGAGTCACATTCAAACTGATTTTAAGAATAAGTGTATATCAATATAAAATCCAACAAATTGTCCACGCATAAAAATCAATGCAATTTAAAATCTCAAAATGAAAAAAAAGAAATTTGAAACTAATTGCCGGTTTGATGTGTTTTAAAAATGTACAGCCCATTTCTCATTACTGATAGGCCATTTTCTCGGCCAGCCGAATGAAGCTCTCCTTGTCTTGAAAGATTTGCAGCCCAACAGGCCTGACAAAGCGACTTACTTGGCAAATCACAAAAAAACTGGGTTGTGGCCGTGGACCCAGCTGTCAGCCTCTCCACGTACAGTACTCTTCCGATGGAAGTCGGTCGTTGACCACATTGACCACGCCGCGCCGAGAGCACCAAGGCGGTGGACGACGGCGAGGCCTAGGAAGGGGACGACGCGGAGCCGGGGAAGATGCGGCAGTGGATGCCCACGCGGAGAGGAGTACGAGGGTTCACTGGTTCAGTTGCGGTGTGAGGCTGCCGTCGCCGCAGAATAACAGGGGGTGTGGGTGAGTGGAGGGATGGCCTGGCTAGCGGTGGGAGTAGTATGGGGGCGGTGAGGCCTCCGCGGCAGCACAGCCAGCCACGGGAGGCAGGAGCATGCGACACGACCGGCACTGCTTTGGGCGGCCGGAGCAAGAAGACCAGAGGTTGAAGAAGCACTAAGGCCGTTGGATGGATATCGTACGGTCACTTGAGCTAGAATCGTTCATATTGACTAAGTTGACAAAGCCCTCTGTCCCCGTCAACTTAATAGGCCCACAAGTCAGCTTCCCATAGTGGTGGGTCCCAGCTGGCAAGGGGTATTCATTTTTTTGTGCGCAATAAGGAGGCACTTCCTTGCGTGCGAAGATATAGTGGTGGGTCCGACCTGTCAGCGGACGGAACGTTTTTTCCGTGAAATACAGAGGCCCTTCCGGCGGGTCCTAGATGTTAGGTCGAGGAATCATTATTTTGCGCGTAATAAGGAGGCATTTCCTTGTGTGCGGCCGTGGACCCAGCTGTCAGCCTCTCCACGTACAGTCCACTTCCGATGGATGTCGTTCGTTGACCACGTTGACCACGCCGCGCCGAGAGCACCAGGGCGGTGGACGACGGCGAGGCCTACGAAGGGAACGACACGAAGCCGGGGAAGACATGCAAGTGGCTGCCCACGTGGTGGAGAGTACGAGGGTTGACTGGTTCGGCTGCCGTCGCCGGAAAATAACATGAGGTGTGGGTGAGTAGAGGGATAGACATGCCAGGGATGCGAGTATATGATGGGGCCGTGAGGCCTGCCCGGCAGCACAGCCGGCCATGGGAGGCAGGAGTAGGCGGTTCCGACGGCGCTGGTTTGGGCGGCTGGGGCAGGAAGATCAGATACTGAAGAAGCACGATTGCCGTTAGATTGACATCTAACGGTCTGACGCTGGTAGAGTCGATTGTTGACTAAGTTACTTTTTTGATAAACCTTGTGTACGCATAAACTTAGTAGGCCCACAAGTCAGCCTCCAAATCTATGGCAGACAACATAGGGCCCATTTGCTATTTTTTAATAATTTGCAGCCCATTTGCTAATTCTTATAAGTAATTTATTACAGCCCATTTTCTGCCCAGGACCACGGTCAAAAAGTTCAACCTTATTTTGCATATTTCGGTGGAGTCCGAACTTTTGTAATCCCGAAATGATAAACATTTTTTTAAGAACTTATTGATTTGCCAAAAAAATGTTTTGTTTTTGTAAGCAAATAAGACGTTGGACAATTGAGTTGGTTTAAGGGAAAACAAGTGGTAAAAAAATTAGCGCTGGGAGGGAAAACAACAACAAAAATAAGGATGTAAATATGAAAAGTGAATTTTATGTATTTTCAATATAATGATACGCGTATATGAACTAGTAAAACTATAGGTAGAGATTAGAAAACGGATGTAGGACATGCGTTTCAAGAGGAAAATAGAACTGGGCTGTGTGTTTGATTCAGTAAAAAAAGTGCCTGCGGATGTTGTAAGACAAAATATAACTAATGCTGGCGGGCCAGAGGCCAGTAGATACCTGCTGGATCTTTGTGCCCCGTTGTCGTGATGGGCTGGGCCTGTTAAAAACAAAACCAAGCCTGGGCAGTCTACAGCCCAGTTGAAACTTGTTCGACCTGAAAAAACAATATACGTGCTCAATAAACGAGAGAATTCTGCAAGTACAGACTGATAACTGGGATGCAACAGGGATATTGTTTTTTCATCATGATAATAAGAGCATGCACTTGTTTCGAAAAATTTGGAGAACTGGGAATTCGAACGGCAGGTGCTTATGCTACCCATCAAATAAAAATCAGGTGCCTGAAAATTCGTTTCGAAACAAATGATTAAGCTTTATATCCATGTCGACCCTCGGCATGATGGTTGGAAGCAAATGCCAAGTTCATACCAAAAGATCGTTAACAACAATACCAACTTGCGGACGACAAGGTAGTACAAGTACCAATACCAAACTAACCTATAATCTTTTTACTCCTGGCCCTAGTGTTCGTCTGGTAGAAAATCTTGCAGAGGACCAGCTCCCGCTCCCTCTCTTGCTCCAGGTCCCCGAGGTGGTACTGGTGCATCACCCAGTTGGTCCTCTGCTGGTCGAAGTTCTTGTTGGTGTGCAGCACCAAAACCTTTTTGCTGCCCATCTGCCGGCCATTGACCATCACCGGCAAGGTATTGCCGATGTTGTGCCACATCGCGTGCATGCCGCACTCCGACTGCATCTTGCGACGCGTCCATGTGCCCCTTTTGAACGCCCTGGAATTGCGCTGGAAGAAATGCTTGCTTAGGCCACTCAGTGTGATACCTGCAGTATTGTCGAATACAGGTTTTAGTGTACGTAGTTGGCATTTTCATAACATCTTTGGCATGTTGCAGTCACTTGTTTCACTTTTTATTAACTGTCAAATTGTAATTGCTTCACCGGGTCTGCATCTAAAAAGAAAAATAGAGCTATAAACAAAGGAATATGTTTGTGCAAGTAGACGGCCGATCGATGTCTTACCTGGAAGTTTCTCAAGATGGGTGTAGCATATGCCGTGCTCGCTGTCAACAAATCGATGAGAGGGTGAGATCTCGCGCTGTCAGCACTCACTTTGGCCTCAAGGTGCTCGATCAGCTCCTGATCCGTGGGATCGAACTTGACGCTAGCCGGCAGCACTGGCCAATCGTTCTTCGAGTTGCATGGGTTAATTCCAGTTATATGGTACTCAATGTATGATCAATCGATTGTTTTAAGTGAATGATGAAAGATTTTGACAGATAAGTGGTACTCCAAATCTTAAGTCCAGAATACCCGAACATGCCGCCGGGATTCTTGTGTCACCTCACGCGCAGCGTGTTGTCACGTCAATTCAATGTGTGGACATGATGAATAATTTGACCGACGTATACTAGTACTGCTACTGTACTACTTACTAGTCGTATTTAGTGTCACATTTTAACCATAGGTTTAACTAACAAGTACACACTTGAAGCCTAAGTGATATATATACATATATATATACTGCACAACATCTCCATCATCATTATCAGTACATCCTTCGCAGGTGAGTGAGGATGCACTTGATCCCAGAAAGGTATCTATCCTTCAAACCAGATGAGTGCTTCAAACTAACAACAGTACATAATATCCAACAAAAGAGGGTCGTGCTACAGCAGCAGAATACATGGCTCAATCTACATATCAGTACGAATAAAGTTGTGCATATTTGCTATTGGCATGAACCACATCGCCGCATGTCGGGTTTGCAAAAGCCATCCATCGCATGGAAGCTTGATGCCTTTCACGCACTGAAGATTATCTGGCAACAAGTTGTGTCGACGAATCTCTGGATATGGTGATTCATGAAACCCTTGGTATGATGTGTAAACACAGTCCCCCCTGGCGAATGGAAGTTGCATAGCACGATAATCATCGTCGGTGATATGGTCGATGATTAGTTGGATGATCGGATAATTGAGCCCGAGGAACATGGAGTGGTTGCCGAGGCTGTAAACCTGCCTCCAGTTGAATACGCCTGGCCCAACGAAGCTGGGATCTTTCTCGAACACGAAGCAGCCATAGCCATCAATGTCACGAACGCCCCAGGCATTGTACTGCATGTGGTTTGATGAAATGGTTTGGTCAATTTGGTACGTGCAAATGAGCATCAAATGACCACCGTCAGCTGAACGAGCGATAAACCACCACCCATCGGCTGGTATGATTCCAGGTCCTGGAATCATGAAGGCCGGCGCATTTGCGTGTGCTGCAACAATTCAAATTGGAGACCAAAAGGACAAAAATAAACAATCATGTTCACAGTATGTGTGGAATTAAGATTATTATAACAGTGACACATATCATAGACAGAGAATTGCAATGCCGTGGTCATACTCATACCCCAAGTTAAAAAATAAGCCAATGGCTTTCCTATTCTAGCAATATATCATGGTTCAAACATCATGTAACAATGAGAGGAAAACAGATATGACAGGGCCTACTCATATTCTACCATAGCACTTACTACAGTTATCATATCAACTCTAAGCAATAACATGCGTTGTTATAAAATTCCTGGAAATGATAGTAACATATAGCAATCATGAGGTTATACTCATAATATCTATTCTAACAATCATTAGATACCAATTGTTCTCATGTCAACTCTAACAATAACATGTGTGGTCATAAAAATCTAGGAAATGAGAGGAACATATAGCAATGAGGTGGTTATAGACATACTATATATTCTAAATTTGTAACAATGAACAGACAGTCTTATTCTTAAGGTAAAGATGAGATGAGATAGAACAATTACACGACGATAGATTCCACCAGTATAGGCAGCCAATCTGTGCGTCGACCGCATAAACGATGCCATCATGCACTATTGCATCAGACAGAAGTGTTGGGTAAAGAGGATCGACGATGAGCCATAACCATGTATGGCGACCGGATTCCAGATATACTATTCCCATGTTGAACACGGCAATGAGCTTGTAATCCATGTAGTCTTCTGATGGTGTGGGCACTTCGTAGATTACAACCTTCAGCAAACAGAGGTCGAGCCAAAAGCTCGACACGTCTCGTGCGTAGTAGGCAGGAGTGTCTGGCGGGCCGCGAGGCTCGATGGCGGCGGTATCCAAAGATGGAATGGTGATCTCTCGCTGGGAGTAGATATCCCACGAGACGCCACGGACTACCGGATTGGTGGATCAGGACGATCCAGTTGGCCTTCATGCCCGCCCAGTAGTGGTCGCGCATGAAGGACAGGTGGACGGGTAGTGGTAGCATGTCGAGGGGCACCACGGCAACCTCCATAGGATCGTCAAGTCGGTGTCTGGGCCACCTGCGAGGATCGGGTATTAGCAAGCAGAGTGTCTTGAAAAGAGCCGGCCGGTTGCAGACGAGTAGACGGTACAAAGACACCGAGCATGCGGCCAGACGGACGATGCTGAGTAGGTCCATATGATTACAGATCTGCTCCAAGAGAACATCGAGGAGGCAATTCCAATCGCGGCTCTGCGTGTCAGTCGGTTCTGCGATTGGGGTTTTTGGTGCCTGCGAGCCAGCGGGGAAGTGGATTCGGGCGGGCGAGCGAAGAAGATTCTCCTCGTGTGGCCGAGTAGTGAGCGGGGGGATATGGTACGCGCGAGCTACCAAGGAAGATAGTGCGGGCGGGCGAGCAGAGAGCGGGGGGAAATGGTGTGCGGCCGACGGTGGGGAAGAGAGGAGGAAGAAGAAGAGAGGAGGAAGAAGAGTGGTAGACGGGGAAGAAAGTGCATTAAATCTCAATTCTACTACTACTACCAGGATATACCGTCCTTCGGAGTGTAAATAGTTACACCGATGACATATGTGTCTACCACAAGAGGGCCCATATGTCAGTTAATGGAGGACAGAAGCGTGCTCTACTGGCAAACATGATGGCAGTACTGGGTAAGGCTGATTTAGTAACACCAACACGCTGGTTTAGCTTATTAATTATGTGTCCCATCTGTTGCAGCGTGTATTGTCACTTCACTGCGAAGACTAGTTGAATAGTTCTCTGACCGAGATGGGGAATAATGGATCGCGAAGACTTCCTTTCTACATTATCCCTATGCCTCTACGCTCACTTCACTCATTTTGCTCCGTACGTAGTCACTTGTCGAAATCTCTAGAAAGACAAATACTCCGTATTTTGGAACAGGAAGGATTTTACTCCGTATTTGGGAACAGAGGGAGTATCACCATATGGAGGGAACAAAGGAAGCTTGAAATATGAACATGTCAATGGGAGGGAGTAAGCCCCATGCATGCATGCATGCAACATGCAACACTCGCACGTACACATGGACACACGCAACACTCACGCACCCATGCGGCACACAACACACGACGCAACACACACGCTCACGCTCAAGTGCTCAACCTACTCCCTACGTCCGTGAAAGACTGTACATTTAGAGATTTACACATTGACCAGGGCATATTAACGCCCAAAAGTAGCAGACTTATGTGTTCATGCGACAATTGAGAGAAGAAGATTAAATGAAGGTCGTTGCATCCTGTAATTAAGGATAGACATGTAGCCTATACCTAGAGCACAAGTTGGTGCATTAGTCAATCAACATCGATTTAGATTAAAGGCTAAATGCATTGGAAGTGTAGATGTACTACACTCTTTGTTTTTAGCTGATTTCTTTGCTCTGCCAACTGACAGGTGGGACCCAGAAACCAGGTGACAATTTAACCAGTCAACAAAGTGCCATGTCGACTATGTGGCCGGTCAGTAGGGTGCAATATGGTGCTCTACGATGAGCAAGTGATCGTATAATCACCGCAAAACTATATATAGTGACCGTAAAGAGCGTATTGTTACATACGTTGACCGCCAGTGTATTTTCTCGTTTCAAATTAAGCCATATTAACCGGAAAGAACACAGTATGGACTAGTACTAGTACTGCTTTGATGTGTCCCGTCAACTCACCGAACAAGGAGAAGCTTGCTTACTACGCCTCTCCCTCGCCCACGCGCGCGGTGGTTCGCAGGATGAGGAGAGGGTTTTGACTACAGCGCGCTCTCTCCCTCTCCCTCTTCCTCACCCTCGCGGTGGACGTGTAGCAGTTCAATCGGTGTCAGATTGCCAGAAGCATAATGTGTACTGTAGTATCATCATTGTTGGACCTTCCGATGAGGTGAAGAGCCAAGTGCAAGGTTCACACGAGTATGAACTGTTGAACCTCCCGAAGAGGCAAAGAGCCAAGCGCAAGGTTTTATAGGAGTTGTCGTCCTAGTAGGAGCGTACTACAACTATAGCGAATGATGCTACTGTATGATGCCGCCACGTCACGTATATCCAAAGCTGTGCCACCTTTTTTTCTCAAAGAGCGTGTTGGAGCCCGTGCAACAACCACACAAGTTGCACGTACACATAACACATTTACTAGTAATAAATTCTAAAGGACAAATGCCAGTATGCCACACAAGTTCATCTCCAATTCATGTGATAAATTTGTGCACGACTAGTCTACATATATTCACAGCGCTACCGTTCACAATTTACCATACTCCACTTACACGTTATAGATGGGCTACATGTCCTCCTCCAGGTTCCAGTCCCAGGTGTTCTTCATGAATGGCACGATCCGTAGCGGTGGGCAACGGGAATCATTGTCGCAGCTTTCTAGTCCGGTTCCACACGATGGAGGCCCATCCAAGCTGAAGCGACATAAATCAGGGATAGCGTGTCCCAGCATGTCGTTCATCCGATGGTGCGCACTGAAGACACAACCATGCTTCATGAACGGCAGGCCTTCCGTGTCGTGCACGGAAGGTGGCATCCGCTTCACAATGGGGTAGCTGTCCCCAATGAAAAGCGAGTACTCTCCAAGAGTGTTCCTCGGCACCCACGTAGCATGACGGGGGTCGAACTCGGCACCGTTCATCTGGTACACGCGGCATCTCAGATCTGGACACATGGTGACGCACATAGTCAAGGTCCATGCATAATAATGTTGTGCTCAAATATGGCGGTCAGTAATACTGTGCAGCAAATAGTACTACTCATGTATAGAGGAAGTAAAATAACCGGCTTATTATATATAGCCACTCTTGGCTACATGGATGAGATAGTAAGATATGAAAAAACAAAAATGGTGGCGGCTAGTGGGTTCAAGTCTTCAAGGGCCTATCTAGCTATACGCGTCCTCCAAGGAAAAAAGTACTAATACTACTCCCTCCGTCCGGGTTTATTAGGCCTCTCAGCATCACAACCATGTCCCCTTTTATAAGGCCCCGCTTTGGAAAGGTGCATGCATGCAACCATTTCATTGGTTGCATTGAAAGCCATTGTTATTGATGCCATGGCTGGAAAATTAATACACTTCATGTGTGCTTTTTCATTGGCTGCATGCATGTGAGAGAGTGCATTGGGAGTGGAATGGAAAAATTAATGTGAGAAAATTACTATGTGTCTTGGTCTAAGAGAAGTTGTCTTTAGGCCTAATAAACCCGGACGGAGGGAGTAGTACGTAAGTAGAGTACTAGTACAACAATGAAAGAGAAGGCGAGAGGGTTAAAAAATGGAATACCTGGGTAGATGGTGACGGTCCGATCGTGGTAGATTGTGTGACCATGTTGCACATCAGTGGTACCATGGGTAACGACTGCTAAGATAGTTGATCCCAATATGCCAAAGTCAGCTAGAAGGTTCCAAGTTAGACCGAATCGCGAATGCAAATGCACATCCAGGATCGGTGATCTTATTTTGATCGCAGGATGACTGGTCCCTGAAAAATAATGGAGTACCGTTAGGGATGCAAATGATGGTTTGTGCATTCCGTTTGTAATCTCCCATACTGTAGGATGGCAACCAGATGAAACAAGTCCCCTGGCTTGTCACCGCGAAGATGCGGCCTAGATGGCGCACGGCGTCTTCGAACGTGTAGGGGTACAATTCTGCCGCCGCCAACATGCGCCAGCCTCTGCCGTTACTGCCTCTTGCATTGATGGCAATCCTTATGTCGAACAACGCGATGAGATAGTAATCATCGTAGCCGCGTCGCTTTGTCAGCGGGTCCACAATTGCTATCTTCTTCAATCTCATGTAGGCATCATCATACGTATTCAAGCCCAGCCAGTCCGGAAGGCCGATCCCAATGGTGGAGAAGGGGTCTACCGAAACGGCCGCACTGCTGTGGATGTTGTGCAAAATGATGGTGGTATCCGGCCGGAGGTATGCAAGCCAATCTTCGTTGGCACCGAGCCAGAGCTATATATAAGACGGTGGGCAGCGGAGAAATTATGGGATGGAAATGGAATAACTAAGTACTACATGATCAAACTCCATTACTGACCTGCTCATCAGACAAAATCCGACTACCTCTCAACGTCGGCAACTCTAGCGGAGTCAACGTGCAACCATGGCCAGGGCGAGGTGGACTGTTTGAAGGATTGTCCCATAGAAGAACCTTCTCCTCGAGGACGCATGGAAGACCAACAAGCATGGCCTTTTCCCAAGCCATTTTAAGCACCGTCTTGAAATAGTTGGTGCAGGAAGCACCGAGTCTTGCGGCGGTGAGGACGTCGGAGCGGTGTGCAATTTCTCCCAGAGGATCGTCGTCCAAGGTCTCCCAGCCCCGACGAGGAGGAGAACCGCCTGGCGAATCCATGGGAGCAGTGACGAACTGCCTTCTCTTCGGGGGGAGGGAACTGGCGAGGAGGAGATAAGAGCGTAGTAACCACAGGGCCTCGTCCCTTCCAACTGTAGATCGTTCCTTCCAACTGTAGCGAAGGGGTGAGGCTATTATTTACTACTAGTACTAGCATTATGGGACGTTATGGGATTGCATTATACTGTAAATAATAGCACTAGTAAGAAATTTTTGCCACTAGCTAGTAGTTTTTGGCGTGGATTAAGAAATTTTGGGTATATTTTGCTATTTTTTGTACACGCCAACTAGTGTCAAAAAACGTCTTACATTATGTGACGGAGGAGTACGTACTCGTACTGTAGCAGTACTAGTACTACTTTCTCAACTAGTAGTGCGAGGGTACTACTAGTTCTATGTACTGTACTTCTAATATAGTGCACCAGTTTTGAACTCTTGAATCTCAGGGCCAAGGAGCTACTCTTGGAAGTGGAGGGTACTACTACTGTTCTCTAGAACCATCGATGTACTATCAATGCAGGGAAAGTACACCTGCGTAGTGGCCTAGTGGGTACTCTCGGTGCTCTATTCAGCCGCTCCTCTCACGTAGCTGGCCTACTCAGCCGCTCCTCTCACGCACACACTAGCAGCCTGTTTATCAGCGACGGTTACTGCGGGGGCAGAACATTTGAGTTATTTGATACAGCGAGACTAGGCTTTTCGCTTCCATTTGTGGAGGTGTAATGGATCTCGTCGAAATTTGTTAGTAGTTCATTCTTTATGAATGAGATGAAGCAAAGCTTTTGCCTCCGTTTCAAAAAAACACGTCAGGAGGAATTTCTTTTATAGTAGAGCCGATAATGGAGTGAAGTCCATGCGTGCAACGCCACAAGCTACAGAGTAGTAGTAGAGCACTTTACGTACAGAGCCATATTGCATAGTTCCCAATGCCCCGCCAGGCTTTTCAGGCTCCTCGGGCTTAATTGGGAGGCGCTAGTTTAAATATGCTACTAGCTGATGAGGAAGCTGCAAGCGAGGTGCGACTAGGGCGAGCACGCGAGCCACAAGATGCTGGGAAGGAAAACCCGTTCACGTGGCTAGGCTATCCAGTGCACCCAGATTGTGGTGCCGCACGTCCGTTTGACTTCAAAACTCAAACTACCCGTGTAAAATATTGGCTCGCAGTGAAGTTACTATTTAAAAAAAAGGCCGCCATGCGTTCGGCCGGGATCGAACCCACAAAACGAGGTATACACTCCCGCGACCACTAGTAGTACTCGTTGGAGTACAACGCAACCTAGAATCGCCTTTTGTCGGTAGTAGTACATTGTTCCTTACAAGAAACCCCTAATAATGCAAGAAACCACTAATAATGCCAAGAAACTACTACCACTTGCATATGTGGCAGACTTAAGATAAGACTACCTTATCAACCATTGTACATGCTCTTGCCAACCAGCCCTACCAAGAAACGACTACTCTACAAAGTGTCGTTATAGGCACGTTTCAACCCATGGCCCTGTTTGGATATATTTGTTGTCAATCTAACCCTGCCATCCAAACACCACTTTGGTTAGAGTTAATTCAGGGTTAGAATCTAACCTCTGACTTAGAGTATCCAAACAGGGCCCATGTCGCCCATTAAGTCAACGCCTTCTATTCGACCGGGCGTTATGACTTGTGGGACCTAAATGTCAGTCTGCACAAAAATCCCCGAGTGATCTCCTACCTCCGGCCCGTCCACCTAGTCATCCTCGGCCATGGGACGCAGCTACCGCCACCGGCAGAAGGCGAGGTCAAAACCGCCGGCGGTGCAAAGCCCATCTTGCGGCAGCCCGGATACCAGCTCCGTCCGGTGCTCGCGGCCGCTAGCTAGCCAAGATAGCTCCGTCCAGCTGCTTGTCTGCAAGGTTTGCTAGCTAGATTGGCACGGCGGCGCGGCGGCTTGCTCGTGCGCGCCGCGCTAAGGCCAGCCATCTGGCTCGAGCAAAGGCCAGCGCGGCGGCTTGCTCGCTCGTGAGTCACGCTCGAGCCAGCCTGCCAACCTGTGCGGAGGCCAGCGCGGTGTCCGGCCCGTCCGGCGGAGCGGCGGCCAACTCGCTCATCACCGGCGCCACCGACGAACACGCATCAGTACTGTTTGAAGTAATGTTCAGGAAAAATAATGATTTGAGGGGGAATAACAGGATAGAAGGTCAGATGTGGGTCCCTCGTGTCAACGGTCAAACAAAATGTGTTGGTTTAAGCTTCCTCGTCAGCACAGACGTGTGGGCCAACCCTGTCATAAATGGGTTTAAACTAACCTAATCGGTAGGTAGTAGTTTTTGGTGTGGATTAAGAAATTTTGGGTATGTTTTTGCTATTTTTTGTACAATAGATTCTTCCTAGGGTTGGTTGAAAGTGGTAGTTTTTTGATAAATACTCTACGTATTGTAAGTAGGAGTGAAAGTTAAGCTTTGGAACCCAATAAGCAAGGCTAGTTACATAGTGCATATGTGTACATGTTTGAAAGTAAATATCAACCATGAGTGACTAATATCTTGATGGAGAACTCGAAACTATGGAATACTAGGGAAAAAAATTGCATGGTTTGAAATACTAGCAATGTCCATGTGTGTTGCAACGAAACATAATTAGAATAATACTTATTCACAAACTTGATACAAAACACTCTAATTTTGATATACATATATCACTAGAGATATATTATGTTTCAATTAGAATATATTCCTTGGGCTGTTTTGGTGAGGTCAGGGAGGGATGTGGTTGGTTTTAAGATACTAATTATGGGTTTTTCTGCAAATTGGTAGACAAGTGGGATGTTTGTGAGAAAAGGCAACAACTTACCTCACAGTCGTTAGATGTAGATCTAATGGTCACAAACGACGGATGGCAGACACACCATCATCACCCACTTAGTCTTCTGTAGGAGTACTAGCAAGATCCGTGCATCGCACGGAACATCAAGATGCATTTTTTATAAAAATACTCGTTGTGATTGACCCATGCGGGAGTAATCCCATGTGTAAAAACTAATGATATCTCGAGAAATAGGAGATAAGGTGAAGAGGAGTGGGGCGTGGTAGTGATTTGTGGTCGGACTGAGCGGAGGCATGGGGATTGACAACGCCGGCAGCGGCCACCGGGCCAGTTTGTTCCAGAGGCTTCCTTTCTTAATTGCTTAACAATGAGGTTGTTGGAGATAAGGATGAACGAGGGAAGGCCTTGTCTGCAAATGTGGAGAGGGGTGCGGGTATCTTTTAGTTTAATTTCCATCAGTCAGATATAGATCGGACGGTCTATATTGCAAGATGGCACGCGTACCATCATCACCAACTTGGTTTTTTATCTCTACTCTTATAAAAACAGAGTTGGTGATGATGGTGTGCCTGCCATCCTGCAATATAGGCCGTCCGATTTATATCTGACGGATTGGATCTCTACTCTTATAAAAAACAGAGTTGGTGATGATGGTGTGCCTGCCATCCTGCAATATAGGTCGTACGATTTATATTTGACGGATTGGAAGGAAACTATGGCAATTTTGCAAAAAGATACCCACACCCCTCTCCATATTTGCAAATAAGGCCTTCCCTCGTTCATCCTTTTCTCCCACAAGATAGACTACTCATACAAATGCATCTTGTTGTTCCGTGCAACGCATGGGCAAAATATAAGTATGGAGATACAAACGTATTATCGATACTTGTTTCCGTAAACTAGCATCTACATTCTATTCAACGCCTCAGCATGTGAGGTCTTAGCACAATGACTTCTCGACTGTGTAAAACAAAGGTTTTCCCGTCGCCGATAAGGAGGGGGTGGCGGCAGCGTGCTTTTTGGCTTGCTCTAGTCCTAGTAGTCATACTAGGTGGTCTAAGCACGTGTAGATTTATTCTTTTTCACGTCTCATGTTCACCGTACTGCCACGACTGTTGATGAATAGACGGTAAGTTATTCACGAGGAAACCCTTGTTGAGCGTGTTTGCGAGAGAGAGAGAGAGAGAGAGACAGTGTGCGTGTGTGATATGTCTAGAGACTGAGGCAATGATAACAGATTCTTTGTGCCTATGTGTGTGGAGGATAGAGAGAGACATGTACATGGGGCTTTGTGTTGTGTAACGTGGAGACACATATACATAATTAGAGAGTGAGTGTGCGAGATACACATGCGAACATGGGGAGAGATGAGGATCCAGATTAATGGGTGTTTGTGCGTGTCTGTGTGTGTTTGTGCGCGCGTTTGTGTGTGAGAGGGAGTGTGTGTATGTGGAGTAGAGAGACCACTAATGATGTAAACCTAGTATAAGGGAAGGGGGAATGGTGTGACATGTGTAGTAGCGGGATAGCATGGGTGCGGGTGGGGGGAGCAGACTATTTGGAAGAGACATCGATTGTGTGTGGGAGAGGGGTGTGAGAGCGAGAGAGAGAGAGAGAGAGAGCTAGCGACGGAGAGAGAGAGAGAGGAAGAGAGGGGCGAGAGAGGGGGCGTTTTTGTCCATAAATGGCGTATAGATAGGGAGACGATGTTGATGTTGTTTGAAATTGGCCTATGTACGGGGACGCAAGGGAAGCGAGTCATCGTGTGTGTGATAGGGACTTCATGAGAGATCTAGAATATATGGTGTAGAGAACAATGTGCGAGATCAAGAACGGTGATACATTAGGGAGCTATGGAAAGAGTCACGACATATATGTATACAGGGAGGAGCTGGGGCAGGTCCGCATGTGGGAGAGATAGAAAGAGGAGAGTGGTGCACAAGGAGACAAAGTGTGCTTGTTTTGCAGTGGGGGTGGTGTGTGAGGTGAGTGTGCGAGAACCACATAACCTAAGATACTTTTGAACATGCGTGATATACTTTGATGTACCCGAATTACAAACCTAAGATTGGAATTTTGGAATTCGACTCCATCATTAGCTTTTGTAATTCATTTAAACGGAGGTACATTTTTAAGCCGGGATTTCGTGATTTCAAATTCATATATCAAACCTAGAGATATACACATACGGGCATGTTCAAACTTTATAATCATCCACTTTATTCATACACATACACATTTTTGCTTTTGTCATCATATTTAGGATAAACACATTTGCAATTTCAATTGAATTGGACCATATGATGGTATTTGCTTGTAGTAGCTCAATGATCCATATTTGAATTGAATGGACAATCTAAGTTTCGTGTATGCAGATACATTGATTTTCAAAACTTGCACTTTTTTGCGTTCAAAACAAACAAATTCTCGGCCTTGATATCACAGTCGGCCGTACAAGAGCAGAATATAATTTCAGGCACCAAAAGCTTTCAAACTTCCCGCTCACATCGAAATATCTCGCGCCCGAAAGTTTAGCCCTGCGATATTCCTGTTTTACCCCTGCCACATGAACGGAAAAGGGGTGCTTTGGTAACTCCATTGTTTTCCCCTCTTTGCCCCCAACATTCTTCCCCGGAACCCCTCCCCTTCCCCTCCCCGACCCCACCCCCAACCACGGCAAGCCGCTGAATCTAGTCCTCCGCCGCAACGATGGACCACACACCCCGACGGATCTACCTTCCGCACCTTGGAACCCCCAACTGCCAACTCACCACTTCACCGGAGCCGCTTCAGCGACTGGCTTGTACACCGCTCCAGATCTCCTTGACCACCATCACAGTCCACCGCACCAGATCTGCTTAACCGGCGCCCTCGTCCACCACAGTGTAGGCCCTTCACTGACTCCCTCGTCCGTCCCTTCACTGGCCCTTCATACAAGCCCTCGTCCGCCGCAACAGATCCGCCTCACCGAAAGCACTGTTCAACGCGCCCGCCGAAGCCTTCGTCCACTGCACCGGACCCACTCCACGGACGCCATATTCAACTCCACCGGCCCTGCTTTACCGACGCCGCAGCCTCATCAGGTTATTTCGATCTGTACTCCTTCGGTTTTTCTCTTTATCATGCAACTGTTCACTTACCACAGATGAGCTTTCTTGTATGTCGACAGGCGCCGCAACCGTAGCACCGGAGCCGCTTCAGCGACGGCGACAGCCGGCCCAAACTCAACCGCAACACGAGCACCATCGACGATCCTTAGCTATCTAGTATGCCAACGATACCCATACGCCGCCGAGAATCAGGTACTATTATCCAACGGCCGACGCCTACGTTCACTTTCTTAGCATAAGCACCGCACCTTTGAATTTCTTTAGGGCATCATTCAGTTTTTCATGAGACGCGTTATTCTGCTTGCACCTGTAGGGCCATACTTCTGGCAGTGAACGTGTTACATGTGCTAAATTACATACCAGTGCACATATAGTTAATATGCTTTAGTTTTGTCCTAAGTATTACTGTACTTCCTAGATATCACTGCCTACTATTTTACTTCTTGCATGCTATATTTATGATAATGGTGTTGTTCTGATGCCACCTGTTGGTTCCATCAGACTGCTTCATGTTCTCTATGCTTAATTACACATCAGCAAACTAGCATGTGGTTCCGCTGGTTTTTGTTTGTTTTACCCTACATTTTCTGATGCTAGCTATTACATCACTGCTACGAGCCTCTGTTCATTACTTTTTGTGTGTTCTTGATCTTCCCAAGTTGCATGACTAATTTGATGCTTCTATTAATTATGGAGCTGCCAACCCCATCAAGCAAAATATTTGTTCTTTTGGGGCTGGCACCTCGAACAAGCATAAAAATAGAGGGAAGCAGATATATTGTCGTGTATGCACACACCCTTCTTTCATTAGTTTAGATGAACCATTGATGATCAATTCGAACCAGTGCATGCGATTAAAATTAATTTTACCTAAATAGAGGGTGCAGAATAAACTACAACGAGTAGATTTGCAACCACGGGATGCCGACGATATCTTCAAAGAACATTGCAACAGCAGCGAGGCTTCACAACAACATATGGTAAGCCAGTGTGTTTTAGTACATGTGAAATGTAATGTGTGTCGGCTGCTTTCTTGGCTTGTGCCCTCAACCTGTAATCCTACAGAATAACAAATAGTTCAGTTGTCTGCTTTGCTGTATTGCTTGATTCGAATGCTTGTTTGTTACTTGTTACGCTATACCTGAGTTGGCCAATATGTCAGCAGTGCTTGCTGTACTATCGTAAAGAAATGCATGCCTAGTTTATTTGAGTCCTTAACTTTTCCTCTGAACTTCATCACAAGACTGTCTTCGTAGTTTATATGAGGCCACACTGTTAAGTGCTTTCTCAGATTATTTCAACTGCTTAGATGCCTTGGCAACTTAAATATAGCGGTGGTACACTCCCTTTCAACTAGGGATGTCAACTGGGTCCCGGTTAATCCCGATTAAAGTCCACTAGTGGTATGATAGTTCAAAAGAGTTTTTGTTTTTTGAGGAAAATGAACCAGGGAGCTAGCAAAAACTAACTAGATGGGACTGGCGGATGTCGTTTATTTGCCACTTACATCCCTAGTTTCATCTTACCATTTTAATTTCTTTTCGGCTGATGCTGCTTCGAACCATTTAAATATAGCTTGCCATGCTTGGCAATAGTTCGTATGTCCTTTACCATGTAAGCTTACTGTCTGGTTCATGCGATAACTATCTCTTACTTATGTCCAGCGAAAACCTTTCAGGATGCCGTTCACACTAGGACACAATGTACAACCCCAGAATCTATTGTGGAAGCAGTGCGCCATCCATGTTACCAGATGGTAGCAGTTCAGAGGCAACACCGTCGGAGAGCAGTCTGAGCACAGATATTATAGTTCTTGAGGCTCTACTAGAGGCAGAAAGAGATGGTGTGGCTGCCATGAATGAGGTAATCTCAATCTTGAAGCTGGAAATTATGCAATTAGCTGCACGCATTATGCAAGCAACCCAATAATTGGAGGAAGTAAGAATGTTGCATTTGAAGATAGAGGAGGTCCTGCTGCTTCTGCTATCTGAAGCCCAGGGTAATCCCAGTTCTTCTTTAGATAGCAATTCAAATTGTTAGATTATTGTACTTGCATGTTGTGTCATGTCTCTGAATGATTATGTTGTAAGAACCCCTATGTTGTCCATGTGTTGTAATGATCCGAATTTTTTTGGCGAGGTAATCCTCAGTACTTGTATGATTGACATAAGGTGAACTATTTTTTGTGTGAGCATATTGTATTGGATGAAATAACTGTTTGACTCAAAGTGTATCCAACCTACTGAATTCGAAGATCACGGCATTTCTAAATCATAATCATATATAAAGGTGGAATAAATCTTTGTTGTGGTTTTGAAGAAATAAATAACAAAATGTAGAATTATCTGTGGATATTCGTAATCGAATAAAAATTGGATTTGGATTTAGTTGCCAGGGCCTAGGGCAAACGTGAATGCTAATTCTCCCAAGTTTTGAACGAAGCGGCTAAACACCCACTGTCATTTGTGGGCTGCCCGAAGCAAGTGTTTGCGAGATGGAAGTTATTGTCTACCCCTGGCACTTGACATCCTTATCGGCCGGATTTACACTGCTGTCGATAGGGGTAGACTAGTAACTTCAATCAGACGTGACACGACGGCCTCTGAGCCCATTCAGACACGGTGGGCGCCAAACGTGGGCGGCAAAACACATTTGATTCAAGCTCGTCCGAAAGACATGTGTCTCTCCCTCCATTTCCCCATTCATCCACGGTGGGCGGCAAAAGTAACTCTCCTCGTCCGAAATCGATGTAGGCTAATATTTTAAATAGGGGCAGATGTGTAACTTCCCTCAGACGTGACACAGCCGCCCTACCTGTCAGCCCCGTTCATACACCGTGGGCGCCAACCGTGGGCGGCAAAACACCCTCTCCTCGCCCGAAATCGTTACCGGCAAATATTTGGGAGATGTGAGATTACCGTCCTATCCCCAACCGACGTGATGTTCGAAATTTTAAACGGGGGATAAGTTCGTAACTTTCCCACAATTCAGACAAGCGCGTCCCAAAGTTTGAGATCGCCCCCCTCCCCCTCCATTTCCCCATTCATACACCGTCGGCGCCATGACAACCTCCCCACTGCGGCCGGCCTCCTCCGTCCGCCACCCCATCCTCCACCTTGTCGGAGCCACTACCCCTACCCCGTCGTCCACTGCAAGAGATGGACGTCTCTGATCCACGGTGCCAGACTAGGATCCTTTGATCGCGTCGTCTCGCTTCATCGGTGCCGTCATCCACTTTGCCGTTGCCGCTCCTACGACCGCCTCGTCCACGGCAAGAGGATTTATCCCCCAACCCGACCGTCTTCCATCTGAAGTCTTCTTCCCCGCCGCCGACAGCCATGGCACCCGCAGCACCCTCAACGTATCAGCAGGGGCCTACACGGCGTCGCAAGAGAGGTGGTACTCTTCCATATGTGCTTAAGTTATTGATCTCACCCGGAAAATAGATCTTAAATTGTTTACTGTACTTTTCTTGTCCGTACCAAATCGTATTGGCTAGTTGAATGCAAACATTGGTTGCGAACTAGCTTTGTCCGGTTTGCACCTTCAGATCCGCCATGTCACGGTCACTATACTCGTAAAGCTTATGGTTTCCCCCCTTTATATTCACTACCATCATCGTAGGTGCTTCACTGCTTCGTGTCGTGCTAGCACTGCTCCTCAAGACCTCAACCCATCAAGAGAAACAACATGCCACTCATAATTCCAAAGCTTACGTGTTGAAATATGAATCTGATATGATGCTCATATTACTAAAACAGAGAACATTTAATTGGTCACCCAATGTTCCTATATTCGTTTTGAAAAGCATGTGCGCCACCCACTGGTCCAGCTAGTTCCACTTTCCTGATTTTACTCTTGATGCTTAGGGTTTTCCCCTTTTATCTACTCTACTATGATCTGCGTAGGTGCTTTCTGTCATACTAGCATTACTCCACCCTTCAAGCTAAACAACACAACACTCAAAATTCCAAAGCTTAGTTGTTCAAATATGATTGTGATATGATACTGATATTAGTTAACAGACACAATTAATTGGTTAGCTAAAGGTCCCACTTGAGTTTCCAAATGCATGTCGCGACATATAGAGAGATAGCAGAATTGCATTTCTTTGTCACTTGTTGACTGTACTTTCTTGTCCATACCAAATCTTAGTTGTTATTTCAAAGCAAATATCGGTTGCTAACTACCCTTTGCGCGGTTTGCAGCTTCAGATCTGCCATCCCACTGCCACGGTCAACACTATACTCATCATGCTTACGGTTTCCCCATTTTATGATGACCACGATCAGCCTACGTGGTTCTTGTCGTAATAGCACTGCTCCACCCATCGAGCTAAACAAGCTTAGTTGTACAAATTCAAATATGATATTATGTTGATATTAGTAAAACTGAGAGATGTTTAATTGGTCAGCTAAATGTTCCTACTTTAGTTTCAAAATGCATGTGAGCCATATATGGAGAGACCGGAAGGAATAGTATTTCTCTGTGCGCTCTGGTTCGTCATGGGTGGCCAGCCGACATTGTATAGAAAGACTTGTAATATCTTCAGTCTGCTTGATCTTCTGCTCTTCTTTAAGATGATCCTCTTCTCTTGCGGTCAACTGGTCAAGTCGAGTTATTCTCCCTTAGTATATTTTGAATCTGTCAGGTCAGGTCGACTTGTTCTTCTTTACTATATGTTGAAGCTGTCATCTGCGAAGTATCATCACTTCTGGAGCTCTCATGTTTTGAGTAGTAGGCCACATTATATTAATGCACACACCAAATTACAGCATGCATGGCACCTCTTAGAAGAATTGCAGAGATAGCACAAAGGGGTTTACAGGGAGGAAGTATTGGATTAGAATCACTTCTGCATTACAAAGATAATCTCACTTTTTTATGTTTTCATGCATGTCAGGTATTGAACATTATCAAAATGAATATGAGAATGGGCGCACGAGAGGAATATTGCGGAACAATCCACTGGCTAACAAACTTGGCATGGTGGAGGATGGTCTATCTTATTCACCCATCAAGGTGCATGCTCTAACTTGGCAAGGTTGTATTGGTTGCACATATTTTGCATCTGACCTCTTGCATTACTTCTACTTTGTTACACCATCTGCTTAGTTTAAGCATCATATATGAGTATATGCCATACCTATCCATTTTCTGTACCTATTCCATGTGTCGTCATACTATGTTTTTCCAGTCAAATGTCGTTCTTTCGTAATAGATGTCCAAAAGGAAAAGGGTGATTGCAGATCCTCAAGGAGTACAAACTAGGTATTTGGAGAAGGTAGTGATGCCTGTTAAATCAGATAGATCAGCAGCCACAGAAAACACAGGCCCAACTGTAACAGACTTTACCCCTACTCCAGTGGCCAAACCCCTATTAGAACTGCTGACAGCCCAGCGTCAGCTACTGTCTATGATATCAATTCAAAATTTGAACTCCTAAATTTCTGTGACGCCCCTGATTTGACCGTACACTAATCATGCACGCAAATGTGTACGATCAAGATCAGGGATTCACGGGAAGATATCACAACACAACTCTACAACATAAATAAGTCATACAAGCATCATAATACAAGCCAGGGGCCTCGAGGGCTCGAATACAACTGCTCGATCATAGAAGAGTCAGCGGAAGCAACAATATCTGAGTACAGACATAAGTTAAACAAGTTTGCCTTAAGAAGGCTAGCACCAAAGTAGCAACGATCGAAAAGGCAAGGCCTCCTGCCTGGGACCTCCTAACTACTCCTCGAAGCCGAACTCCATGTAGAATCATCCTCGGGATCTCTAGCTCCTGGACTCCAGCATCTGGTTGCGACAATCCGGTATAGAAAAAGGGAAAAGAGGGAGAAAAGCAACCGTGAGTACTCATCCAAAGTACTCGCAAGCAAGGAGCTACACTACATATGCATGGATATATGTGTAAAGGGCCATATCAGTGGACTGAACTGCAGAATGCCAGAATAAAAGGGGGATAGCTAGTCCTGTCGAAGACTACGCTTCTGGACATCTCCATCTTGCAGCATGTAGAAGAGAGTAGATTGAAGTCCTCCAAGTAGCATCGCATAGCATAATCCTACCCGGCGATCCCCTCCTCGTCGCCCTGTTAGAGAGCGATCACCGGGTTGTATCTGGCACTTGGAAGGGTGTATTTTATTCAGTATCCAGTTCTAGTTGTCATAAGGTCAAGGTACAACTCTGGGTCGTCCTTTTACCGAGGGACACGGCTATTCGAATAGATAAACTTCCCTGCAGGGGTGCACCACATAACCCAACACGCTCGATCCCATTTGGCCGGACACACTTTTCTGGGTCATGCCCGGCCTCGTAAGATCAACACGTCGCAGCCCCACCTAGGCTCAACAGAGAGGTCAGCACGCCGGTCTAAACCTATGCGCGCAGGGGTCTGGGCCCATGGCCCTATGCACACCTGCACGTTGCGTACGCGGCCGGAAGCAGACCTAGCCCCCTTAATACAAGCGCGAGCTTACGGTCCAATGCGGCGCGCGCCACTCAGTCGCTGACGTCAAAAGAGCTTCGGCTGATACCACGACGTCGGGATACCCATAACTACTCCCGCGTAGATGGTTAGTGCGTATAGACCAAATGGCCAGACTCAGATCAAATACCAAGATCTCGTTAAGCGTGTTAAGTATCTACGAACGCCGACCAGGGCCAGGCCCACCTCTCTCCTAGGTGGTCTCAACCTGCTCTGTCGCTCCGCCATAAAGTAACAGTCGGGGGCCGTCAGGAACCCAGGCCCACCTCTACCGGGATGGAGCCACCTGTCCTTTCAGCCCCCTCATCAGAATCACTTGCGGGTACTCAACGAGCCGACCCGACTTTAGTCACCACATGTGTCATGTATATAATGTATATAGTATATACCCGTGATCACCTCCCGAAGTGATCACGGCCCAGTAGTATAGCATGGCAGACGGACAAGAGTGTAGGGCCACTGATGGAACACTAGCATCCTATACTAAGCAGTAGGATAGCAGATAAGGGTAACAATTGTAGTAACAATGATAGGCTATGCATCAGAATAGGATTAACCGAAAGTAGTAACATGCTACACTACTCTAATGCAAGCAGTATAGAGAAGAATAGGCGATATCTGGTGATCAAGGGAGGGGCTTGCCTGGTTGCTCTGGCAAGTAGGAGGGGTCGTCAACTCCGTAGTCGAACTGGGCAGCAGCAGTGTCGGTCTCGTAGTCAACCGGAGAGAAGAGGGGGAAGAAATAGTAAATACAATGCAAACATAAACATGACGATGCGTGACATGACAATGAGCAGTGCGAGATGTGTCCTAAAGCGACAGTAGGTGGTACCGGCGAAGGAGGGGGAACATCCGGGAAAGTATTCCCGATGTTTTGCGTTTTCGGACAGATGGACCTGAGGGGGAAAGTTGCGAGTTCGATAGGTTAGGGAGGTGTGGTGAGCGAACGGACTGCGTATCCGGATTCGTCTCGTCGTTCTGAGCCACTTTCATGTTGAAAATATTTTAATCCGAGTTACGGATTAAAAGATATGATTTTCTAAAGATTTTATTAATTTCTGGAATTTAATTAATTATTTAAATTAATTCGAAAATGGATTTATGACATCAGCATGATGTCATGTTGACATCAGCACTCAACTGGGGTTGACTAAGTCAAACTGACATGTGGGTCCAGTGGGACCCACCTGTCATTCTCCGTTTAGGTTAATTAGGGTTTAGCTAAATAATTACTGTTTAATTAAATTAATTATCTAATTAGATTAATTTAAACAGGATTAATTAACTTAATTAATTTAGTTAGTTAATTAATTAATTAATTTTATTTTTATTTTATTTATTTATTTATTTATTTTAATTAATTAATTTATTATTATCATTATTATTATTATTTATTATTATTATTTTTTTATTTTTTATTTTTTATTTTATATATTTTTTTTTATAAAACGTTCCAGTGGGCTGGGCCCCGTTGTCCAGTGGCCCAGGGCTTAATGGGTGCGGGCGACGGTTTCGGGCGCGACCCAATCGGGCGCACGCCCAGGGGCACCGTGGCGGTCGAGGCCAGCAAGGTCGGGCGGTCACCGGAGGGAGACGCCGGCGGGAGAGCAGCAGGGCGGCGCCGGAGCGGGGCTGCGGGCCATAGGGGAGTGGTCGTGGTCGAGCCAGACGGCCAGGACGAGGCACGGGCGCCAGGGCGCGGCCCCAGGCGTGCTGGCCGCAGCGGTGGCCGAGACCAGCAGGGGAGGCGAGCGGGGCATGTGTGGATGGGAGGATGCGCGGTGTTCGGGGCGACGGTGACCAGCGGGATGCGGGGAAGAGAAGAGGAGGCCGGGGCCTCACCGAGGAAGCGTAGGGCACGGGGCAACGGTGCTCGAGGTGGGGGGACGGGGACGGCGCGGACGGAGTGGAGGCAGACCGGCGAGGGAGCTCCGGCGAGGTCCTCGGGCGAGGGCGTCGGGACGGCGATGAGGCATGGCCGCGGCTTCTGGTGGTGTCACGCGAGGGAGAGGAGGGCGAGGAGGCAACGGCGACGGCGATCCGGGGTGATGGCGTCGACCGGGTCGGGGCGGCACCGGGCGGCGGCAGCGGGGGCGAGGTGAGGCAGCGGCGGCGGGGTCGAGCCCGGGGGCGAGGTGAGGCAGAGGCGGCGGGGGCGAGCCCTCCCCGATCCAGATCGAGGGGAGAGGGGAGTGAACGTGGGGGAGGGCGAGTGGGGAGTGGGGGGGAGTGAATAAGGTGTCGGTGGTGGGGGGGTGGCCGGCCGGCTGGGCCTGGGGTAGGCCCAGTTGGGCTAGGGCCCAGTAGGGGGAGGGGGGTTCCTCCTTTCTTTCTTTTTTTTGATTGTTTTCTCTGTTGCATTTTCTTTTCTTTTTAGTAGTTTTCTATTTTGTTTTCTATTTATCTTAGTTTTATAAATTAGGAAAATAGTTTCTAAATTAGTGTTATGGTTTAACCCACTGCCACAAAAAGTTTCACTCCTAACTAAAATAGTTTGATATTTTATAAATGATAAAAGGCATTTAATTAATTGTTTTGCCACTGTTTTATTTATGTTAGGACATTCAAACATTTTTAAGGATGTTGGTTTCTCCACCATTATTATCTAGGTATTATTTGTCACACCTGGAATATTTTAGTTTTGACCTTTGAAAACTTTAATTGTTTGACTTGTTTTTGAATTTTGAATTTTAAATCGGTTTTGAACTAACGCGAGATTAGCAACAGTAATCGACGTGACGTGGCATCATTAGCAGAGGTTACTGTAGCTTGATTATCCGGGCGTCACAATTCTCCTCCACTACAAGAAATCTCGTCCCGAGATTTAGGAGCGGGAGTAAGGGGGAAGGGATTTGATTACGAAATTCTAACGAATTTTTCTCGGTCTCAGTTGCTCTTATCGAAGAGGTCGATCCATAGCGTTGATGTCTTCATTCCTATGCATCAATGCATCACAATGAAGTTGTCGTCCTTCTTTCAGGATCTTCTCCGTACTTATGAAAGGGTAAGAGGGGAAAAACTCTATAAGGACGGATTCTAACAAAATTGGGCATCGAAAGGTTAACTCAGGGGAAGAAGCATAAGTACCTCTTGAATTGAAACTTAAGAAGATATCGAGAGCAAAGTAAGGAGGTACCATGAGAAGTTTCAAACGGGCAGGCAATCGTTCGTTGCCTAAAACGAAGTGTGGAAGGGGTTCAGAGCAACGAGAATAAGTATTGCGTCTGATACCCGAATAGATCACTTGGCAGGTGGCCCGTGAGTTACATAAGAAGTCAAGCGCGAGGAATAACTTTGGAAACCGGGGGTGTACAGGAGATTCAGGTTTCGATCATGTGGAACTGTGGGTTATGGGCCCACCAGGTGGGTTAAAGTAGGAAGGGTGGTGAAGTCTTGCACGATCATGCAAGCAAGGCATGTCAGAGCATAACCTGGCAGTTATATGTTAGCAACATCGTCGGTACCAAGGGCGAGGGACGAAGAGAACCATTTTCCTGCTCGTTGAAACGAGGCGGACCATTAGGCAATGTTCTCGTCCATCGGTGGTTACCAAAATGTCACCAACAATAATAACAGGGTCTTACTGACAGAGTTGTACACCGAGGTGTTTACATAAGCAGGAGAATATTACTACTTAGATCATATAGATCACCAGAAAGGTTAAACCAAACAATGGAAAGGAAAATATGATTATCAGATTAAACAGAAGAATGGAAAGGAAAATGTGTTTAAACACATATTTCAAGGGTATATCCTTCCCAAGGACAAGCTGAGCATGATATTCATGACAGGATATAATGTAGAAAACTCTTTAGGTAGGGGAGAGAAATTTCATGACATTACCCATACAACAGTGTTTGGATAATTGAGCAGGAAACATTTAGCATTGGGCTTCAAATGTTCCTGTTGAAAATCGGAGTACCATAGACATGCTTCGAGATAGCATTGACATGGTCAACAGGTGAAGATCAGACTTTGGAAACAAAAAGGATCCATCAGGAACAACTTATAGAGTAAGTCTTACAATTTCCTCATGGAAGAATAGCTAACCTTGCTAAAAAGGAAAACTTATAACAATAGGTCCTCCCGCCAGGTGTGCTGGGTATCACCACCTTACTGGGTCATAATAGACTAGTGTTATAACTCTTGGAAAAATGTTCCAACCATCATATATGACCGAGATTCAGATATGAGCGGTGTTTGGATACCTCAGACTCAGGATGCCTGAGAAGAAAGGTGCAAAACAAATTGACGAGACGACATTGTAAGATTCTCGAGAAATGAACTATGGAAGCGAGTTCTGAACAAGGGTCCATCATTAAATCAAGGGGAGGTGAGGAGGTGACTGATTGACTCAGCGACAATCCGTTGAAATCTCCAAAAGATGGATTTCCCCAACTATGTGAACAGGGAGATAACATAGCTAGATCGAATGACTTAATGACGTATGCTCGAGGAAAACATACACAGTTAAACATTGGTTGAAAGGTGCACCCGAAATATGGGCTAGGTACCACGATTAATGTTTGAATGATGATCCATTAAGCCATAGACGTAGAATGAAACTATAGGCCAATAACTTCAAAGCATTAGGGTTGCTAGAAGTTTAGAATCTACACATCACAGACCATTTGTCGGTATTTCGTTTAGAAACAACACGGGGATCAGAAAACAAATGGAGATGGCGAGAAGTATTACTATATCAAGAATTGTCAAGAGGTGGAGAAATTCTCACAATATCCTTGACATAAAAGATGGTAATACTCCAAGGTAGAACATAACATAGGCTGGTTAGCAAGGAGCTCCATAACTTGATCAAGTTTGTGATGAAAGGAATGAAAGGTTGTTGTCGATGGTAACTCAAATTACCAAGGAACGAGGATGGCACTTATCATCAAGAATTCCATTGATATCTTGGAAGGAGTCAAAATGTTGATGATGTTCACGGCAAATTTTGTCAAGAGGCTCCACGAAGATGTAATCGATCGGCGATGACATCAAGTCAAAGGAATGATGAAGCGATAGGTTAATGGAACCAAGGGGAAGGCACAAACTTGAAATCAAGCTTGTTGTTCAAGGCGAACTAATATGACGAGGAAGATCGACGTAAGCTTAGCTCATCATCGAAAGTTGTGTTCCGGGAAGGACCGGGTAGCACAGTTAAAAGTTTGCACGATAATGATATAGCCGATAAGGCTAGGAATGACTTGAAGGATTATTACACTCGGAAGCAACAAGAATTACTTAGAGTTATTGAATCGGAGTGCAGAATCGATTCGCTTATCGGTGTTCTCGAGTGACTAATAACTCAGAGCCCGTGGAAAATTGGAATCAGTGAGAATGTAGGACTTGATGAAAAACTCATAAGAAGTTATGGAGTTCCATGACAATCTCGAGATACCAGGGGGTAATACTCGACGACAGATCAAGGCAAAGGTTGGACTAGGGTATTGCCCTGCAGAAGACAAGTGCTCAAACTTGCACGAGAAATGGAATCAAGGAGAAACATGGTCGGAACCACGTCCATGGATACCAGATGAACTTATTACAAGGGGGTAATTATTATAAGAGAAGCTTCCATGATAGGATCTACATCGTGTCCATGGGCATGAACACAAAGGTTCAAGGTCGACTCCCACTTCTTCAATGCATAACCTTCCATTCGCCTCTCGTATTTTGATAATGACATTAGTTGTCGAAAGTTTTACCTGGTGCAATACCAGATAAGTATGTCCCGCGAAATCTTTCGGGTTCACACAGATTAAGGAAGGCATAGGTTCAACCCATCGGGGCATCGAAGAAAGATATACTACAAACTTCAGGAGTAAATAACACAAGCTCAGAAGTAGAGCATGGTCGACAAAGCAGAGGATACAATTTACCAAAGGCATTATGTATCCGAGGAAAAGCTCACCAGCTTATTTAATATGGAGGACATTGTCGGATAAAATCCGACAAAAGGGTCTGGTGTTCCACAAGGGATCTGATGTGAGCATCAGTACTCAACCAGAGGAAGAAAGAATGTAAGGAGATCAGACTATAGAAACAACTGACTAACTCACAAGCTCAAATGCAAAGGAATTATGAATTCCAAGTCAAGGGATCAGAATCAATGCTCTGATTAGGGATGGATAAGTTGAATAGCCTCAGGGGTACAATCGATGACTATTTGATTGGTCGAGATCCAGCTCATGTTAAAGATGTCTGAGCCGGAAGGATGAATTCTAGGATCTGATTGAGGATTGCGAGCATTCACAACCTATTGAATCAATGGTCTCAAAAAGATAATGACAAGAGATGCCAATAAGATTACGAGAATTAAGATTAATCATAATGCAAGTAAGCAAGAATTTCAAGAGCAAAAAAACTCCTGAAGATTTTCGGAAGATCGAATGATATCTTGAACACTTTTGTGAAATACTTGAATCAACTGGGGATGACCGGATACTCGGTAAGTGCTAGAAATTATCCGTAGTGGTATTCATGTGGCAAAGAACAGCAAGGCAGTAAGCTCAAAAGACTCTCGGAGCAGCAAAGAGAATTTCGGGGTATCTTGTAATAACAAGATCAACTGGGAAACATTGTATGAGTGGCGAGTATACGTGGTTATCCATAGGAGTTTATCGATGAAAGGGAATTGCAAAAGCGATAAACACAAGTTCTCGGGTTATCAGCGGAGAGTATCTTCAGGGTCTTCTCGGGCAGCAGACGATCATCAGTAATAAGGGGCTCTCCGGGTGAAAGTGATAACGAGATCCTAATGTTAGATTTAGCAAAATTCATTTAACCCGACTAGAAAAGAGATCAGAGTCCCAGAGTATAGACACGGAGTAAAAGATCCTAATACCACCCAATGGCAATGTGGGCCCGTAAGCCACACAACCATGTTAGTAAAAAAAATTCAATGACTAGACTCGACTTCGGCCAAGGAGTTGGAAAGGGGGATTCCTACAGGCAGTCGGCTCTAATACCAACTTGTGACGCCCCCGATTTGACCGTACACTAATCATGCACGCAAATGTGTACGATCAAGATCAGGGATTCACGGGAAGATATCACAACACAACTCTACAACATAAATAAGTCATACAAGCATCATAATACAAGCCAGGGGCCTCGAGGGCTCGAATACAACTGCTCGATCATAGACGAGTCAGCGGAAGCAACAATATCTGAGTACAGACATAAGTTAAACAAGTTTGCCTTAAGAAGGCTAGCACCAAAGTAGCAACGATCGAAAAGGCAAGGCCTCCTGCCTGGGACCTCCTAACTACTCCTCGAAGCCGAACTCCATGTAGAATCATCCTCGGGATCTCTAGCTCCTGGACTCCAGCATCTGGTTGCGACAATCCGGTATAGAAAAAGGGAAAAGAGGGAGAAAAGCAACCGTGAGTACTCATCCAAAGTACTCGCAAGCAAGGAGCTACACTACATATGCATGGGTATATGTGTAAAGGGCCATATCAGTGGACTGAACTGCAGAATGCCAAAATAAAAGGGGAATAGCTAGTCCTGTCGAAGACTACGCTTCTGGACATCTCCATCTTGCAGCATGTAGAAGAGAGTAGATTGAAGTCCTCCAAGTAGCATCGCATAGCATAATCCTACCCGGCGATCCCCTCCTCGTCGCCCTGTTAGAGAGCGATCACCGGGTTGTATCTGGCACTTGGAAGGGTGTATTTTATTCAGTATCCAGTTCTAGTTGTCATAAGGTCAAGGTACAACTCCGGGTCGTCCTTTTACCGAGGGACACGGCTATTCGAATAGATAAACTTCCCTGCAGGGGTGCACCACATAACCCAACACGCTCGATCCCATTTGGCCGGACACACTTTTCTGGGTCATGCCCGGCCTCGTAAGATCAACACGTCGCAGCCCCACCTAGGCTCAACAGAGAGGTCAGCACGCCGGTCTAAACCTATGCGCGCAGGGGTCTGGGCCCATGGCCCTATGCACACCTGCACATTGCGTACGCGGCCGGAAGCAGACCTAGCCCCCTTAATACAAGCGCGAGCTTACGGTCCAATGCGGCGCGCGCCACTCAGTCGCTGACGTCAAAAGAGCTTCGGCTGATACCACGACGTCGGGATACCCATAACTACTCCCGCGTAGATGGTTAGTGCGTATAGACCAAATGGCCAGACTCAGATCAAATACCAAGATCTCGTTAAGCGTGTTAAGTATCTACGAACGCCGACCAGGGCCAGGCCCACCTCTCTCCTAGGTGGTCTCAACCTGCTCTGTCGCTCCGCCATAAAGTAACAGCCGGGGGCCGTCAGGAACCCAGGCCCACCTCTACCGGGATGGAGCCACCTGTCCTTTCAGCCCCCTCATCAGAATCACTTGCGGGTACTCAACGAGCCGACCCGACTTTAGTCACCACATGTGTCATGTATATAATGTATATAGTATATACCCGTGATCACCTCCCGAAGTGATCACGGCCCAGTAGTATAGCATGGCAGACGGACAAGAGTGTAGGGCCACTGATGGAACACTAGCATCCTATACTAAGCAGTAGGATAGCAGATAAGGGTAACAATTGTAGTAACAATGATAGGCTATGCATCAGAATAGGATTAACCGAAAGTAGTAACATGCTACACTACTCTAATGCAAGCAGTATAGAGAAGAATACGCGATATCTGGTGATCAAGGGGGGGGCTTGCCTGGTTGCTCTGGCAAGTAGGAGGGGTCGTCAACTCCGTAGTCGAACTGGGCAGCAGCAGTGTCGGTCTCGTAGTCTACCGGAGAGAAGAGGGGGAAGAAACAGTAAATACAATGCAAACATAAACATGACGATGCGTGACATGACAATGAGCAGTGCGAGATGTGTCCTAACGTGACAGTAGGTGGTACCGGCGAAGGAGGGGGAACATCCGGGAAAGTATTCCCGATGTTTTGCGTTTTCGGACAGATGGACCGGAGGGGGAAAGTTGCGAGTTCGATAGGTTAGGGAGGTGTGGTGAGCGAACGGACTGCGTATCCGGATTCGTCTCGTCGTTCTGAGCCACTTTCATGTTGAAAATATTTTAATCTGAGTTACGGATTAAAAGATATGATTTTCTAAAGATTTTATTAATTTCTGGAATTTAATTAATTATTTAAATTAATTCGAAAATGGATTTATGACGTCAGCATGATGTCATGTTGACATCAGCACTCAACTGGGGTTGACTAAGTCAAACTGACATGTGGGTCCAGTGGGACCCACCTGTCATTCTCCGTTTAGGTTAATTAGGGTTTAGCTAAATAATTACTGTTTAATTAAATTAATTATCTAATTAGATTAATTTAAACAGGATTAATTAACTTAATTAATTTAGTTAGTTAATTAATTAATTATTTTTATTTTTATTTTTATTTTATTTCTTTATTTATTTATTTATTTTTATTAATTAATTTATTATTATTATTATTATTTATTATTATTTTTTTATTTTATATATATATATATATATTTTATAAAACGTTCCAGTGGGCTGGGCCCCGTTGTCCAGTGGCCCAGGGCTTAATGGGTGCGGGCGACGGTTTCGGGCGCGACCCAATCGGGCGCACGCCCAGGGGCACCGTGGCGGTCGAGGCCAGCAAGGCCGGGCGGTCACCGGAGGGAGACGCCAGCGGGAGAGCAGCAGGGCGGCGCCGGAGCGGGGCTGAGGGCCATAGGGGAGTGGCCGTGGTCGAGCCAGACGGCCGGGACGAGGCACGGGCGCCAGGGCGCGGCCCCGGGCGCGCTTGCCGCAGCGGTGGCCGAGACCAGCAGGGGAGGCGAGCGGGGCATGTGTGGGTGGGAGGATGCGCGGTGTTCGCGGCGACGGTGACCAGCGGGATGCGGGGAAGAGAAGAGGAGGCCGGGGCCTCACCGAGGAAGCGTAGGGCACGGGGCAACGGTGCTCGAGGTTGGGGGACGGGGACGGCGCGGACGGAGTGGAGGCAGGCCGGCGAGGGAGCTCCGGCGAGGTCCTCGGGCGAGGGCGTCGGGACGGCGATGAGGCATGGCCGCGGCTTCTGGTGGTGTCGCGCGAGGGAGAGGAGGGCGAGGAGGCAACGACGACGGCGATCCGGGGTGATGGCGTCGACGGGGTCGGGGCGGCACCGGGCGGCGGCAGCGGGGGCGAGGTGAGGCAGCGGCGGCGGGGTCGGGCCCGGGGGCGAGATGAGGCAGCGGCGGCGGGGGTGAGCCCTCCCCGATCCAGATCGAGGGGAGAGGGGAGTGAACGTGGGGGAGGGCGAGTGGGGAGTGGGGGGGTGGATAAGGTGTCGGTGGTGGGGGGGTGGCCAGCTGGCTGGGCCTGGGGTAGGCCCAGTTGGGCCAGGGCCCAGTAGGGGGAGGGGCGTTCCTCCTTTCTTTCTTAGTTTTTGTTTGTTTTCTCTGTTGCATTTTCTTTTCTTTTTAGTAGTTTTCTATTTTGTTTTCTATTTATCTTAGTTTTATAAATTAGGAAAATAGTTTCTAAATTAGTGTTATGGTTTAACCCACTTCCACAAAAAGTTTCACTCCTAACTAAAATAGTTTGATATTTTATAAATGATAAAAGGCATTTAATTAATTATTTTGCCACTATTTTATTTATGTTCGGACATTCAAACATTTTTAAGGATGTTGGTTTCTCCACCATTATTATCTAGGTATTATTTGTCACACCTGGAATATTTTAGTTTTGACCTTTGAAAACTTTAATTGTTTGACTTGTTTTTGAATTTTGAATTTTGAATCGGTTTTGAACTAACGCGAGATTAGCAACAGTAATCGACGTGACGTGGCATCATTAGCAGAGGTTACTGTAGCTTGATTATCCGGGCGTCACAATTTCTGCATGTGCCTTACCTTCTCTCTTGTATGAAAACTAATTTCAGATGAATCTCCTTGCTCAAAGGATCATAGGATCTCACGACAATACTAGGCTCTGCATTGCTCTTGTCAGTACCTCTTGCCCTTTGTCAGCATACTTACACTCATTGTTGTTTGATTATGTAGCATCAATGTAAATGTTCGCTTCTTTATCCTCCCTTTGCTTGAAATTATAAGATCTATATTTACTCTTAGATAAATGTAGAATTAACACAATGGTTATGAAGTTTTGGATTGCTCATGTAAGTACCTGTTGTCATGTACTCCCTCTGTATCGAATTAATTATTGATCAATTGGATGTATTTAGAACTTAATAGTGCTAGATACATACATTTGAGCGACAACTAATAACGGACGGTGGTGGTATTACTGTACATGCATCGCGAGATAGTTGATTGTCTAGCATTACTCTGCATCTTATCTGCCCTGCCCTCCACTTTCTCCAAATTATCATATCTACATTTACTCTTACCAAAATTTTGAATAAAGCCAATGCCACTGCACACGTTGATGTCTGCATTCCTCTTGTCAGTACATTTTGCCTTGTAACGCTGTACTTAATTAATTGATATTTGATTATGTATCATCAGTCTGCACCTGAGCTTCATTATCCTCTATTTCTTCCAATATTATTTGATCTATATTTACTCTTTGCAAAATGTAGAATAATGGCAACGCTTATAAAGAATTTTCTTTGGGGAATTTATTGAATTATCTTTCCATCAACATGGAGAAGGGCTTTGTCCAGCCCGTGTTAACATGTAATGTAAGTTCATCCGTCTCAAGCCTTCAAACTTGTTTCTAGTATAGATTTGGATAGGCATCATTTCCTCCACTGCTGTTTACATCTGATTGGATGTTTGCAACAACTACCAGTTTTAAATTGTAGTTGTAAAAACATGTTCCTTATGCAGAATAGATCCATTTATTTGATTATATAATTATGAAACATGTTACGTGTCTCCTTGTTTCTCTTTCAGAGTCATATCTCTTATGCCAGGCAGAACTTTAGGAAAGATAGTGAGCCAAACCATCTTGAGGACAGCGAGATGACCCCAAGGTCCTGTCTTGATGAAGACAGTGAGTTGAAGCTACTCACCAGCAGGTGTGAGACAACCTCTGTGCATTCGCTGCCTCAATCAGTTCGACTTGTTCAGTCACAACTTAAAGCGGAAAGGCTTGCTTCAGCTCAGCTCTGAGTTGAAATCAAAGATGTAATGAAGATGTCAGGGGACTGCCTTGCGCACTATGGTGCCATACAGCTAGGGATGAAACATCTATCGTTGACACAACTGAGGTCTCATCAGCTTGTTCGGCTGCTTGCGGGGCCCGAGCTTGCCAGGTCTAGTGCCTTCTGAAGTGCTCTCAGTTTTGTATATTCTTTTGTCGGCACGTTTATATGCACTGGTGGCGACCTTTGATGCCCAGTGTATGTAATCCGCGGTCATGTTGCGCTTTATTATCACCCGTAGCGAACTTTGATTCCTAGTGGATGTAATATGCCATAATTTCTTTGTTGTATAGTCTAGGTTTATTCTTTGGTCGGTACGCTATAATTTAGGCCAGAAGGTTCAGTGGATCTCAGTGTTGTCGGTCTTCAGGCCGGCCCGTTACTCATATGACCCAAAACGTGGGCCTATAATCATCTTGGGCCATTAGCAGGTCTAAATCTATAGTAGTTTCCCGCCTTTAACAGGCCATGGGCTACATATTTACTATAGTGACACTGGGCTCCTACGGGCCGTAGAAACAATGGGCCTTCTACGGTCCGTAGAAACAATGGGCCTTCTACGGGCCGTATCATCAATGGGCCTTAGACGGGCCGTATGATCAATTGGCCAAACATGGGCCAAAAACAGACCGCATTATGGCCGTAAACGGGCTAGAGTTGGAGTCGTCCGTTCATGGGCCGACCATAACGGGCCGTCGTTAATAGGTCGTATTTGATGACGCTATGAAAATGGCCCAACGTATTAACGGGCCACAAACGGGCCGACTGTAACCACGGGCTGGATTTGACCCACAAGCAGAAAATGGCAGTAACAGGCCGTAAGTAACCGAATGCTGGAAATGAGCCCAAGAATAAATGGGCCCTGAGAAGGCCGAAAGATAACATGGGCTGGAAACGGCCCAACGGAATAATGGGCCGTTAATGGGTATAAAGTGATACACTATTCATTACGGGCCAGTTTCACCACGGGTCGTTAATGGGCCAAGAGTTACAAAGGGCCTCATATGGGCCGAAAGACGTCACGGGCCATACATGGGCCTGAACTTAAAACGGGCTGGAATTATATTGGACGGCCCAGATGACGCTACTGGGCCTAATTCGGATAGGCCGTAAACGGGCCCTGGGTTAGCGGGCTGTAAATGGGCTATATGCGAATAGGCCGTTAACAGGCTTTCCATGGGCCGGCCCGCCACCTTTTGACCAAGTCAAACGGGCGCCCTGTTCACAGGAATGGGCCTCTGTTGGGCCGTGCCATGTGTCGACGTATCATAGGCGCTTTTGGTCCAATGTGTGGATGACATCTATCCCAACGGTGAGCCGACACGTGTTTCCTCCAGCCAATGATGATTTTACATGTGGAAAATCCCCATTGGTCGGGGCTGTTAACGGGTTATCGGATCCAAAACCGGACCCGATAGCTTAACGGCGTTCCTTTACGGTGGATGCCACGTGTCGGTCACCCTTGACGAAAGCACTTCTGTGATGCGCGATTTATCGTCATGGAAGTGGACACTTCCGTGATGATAATTTTGGTAATGTCATGGAACACTTCTACGACAGCACAGGTATGACTATCTTGATTCTGTCATAAATTTGTCATGGATGTACATGCATGACAGAAAACGTGACCCACTGTGACAAACATGTATCATTACGGAAGTGTATTTTTTTGTAGTGTTGAGATCCTGGCTATACTGCGTGCACCATGGCCTAGGGCGGCGCTTATTTGGTGGAGGGGTCGGTGATTTGGGTGGAAGGTGTCGCGCTCACGCCGGCGGTCGGGGCATGTGGGATGTAGAAGGAGGAGGAGGATGGGGGTCGGGTGTGGATTACCTGCCTGGATAGACGAGGCCGAGCAGCGTGAAGGCGGGTCACCGACGAGGAGGCGGCGCTGCAAGCAAGGAGTGAAGGTTTCAACTTGGAAAGGAAGGCGGAAATAGGGAAAGTGTGGCTTTTGGTAAGGGGGCAGGTAGATATTTCCGCGGAAGCCAAAAATTTGGAATTGCTTCAGCGAAAAAACTGGCACGCAAAGTGTCATCAGACACGGTCCCTTATTCAGAACTGTATACAATATGTGAACATCACAAACGATTCAAATAGCTTAACCCGTGTGTGATGAGTTTGAACGTCAAAAATTTTGGTTTGAATTTCCATAGGCGTACTATACACCGACGGTGCTCCAGGATATTTTGTGCTGCATCTCACACGGTGGGTGATAATAAACTGTGTGCGATCTACTTGATTTTTCATCTTGATTTGAATTACATAATGGGGTCACAGCGGCAATGGACGGTGTTTGAATTGCTATACCTTTTATCTGCAGTGAACATGCAACTATATGTGTGTCGTAAAATAATTGGAATTGTTCATGGTTCGTTTGAACATTTTATACATTTAATTGGTTTTCTAGCCATTTCAGGTGCACAATTCAAAATTAAACTACATGCACATGCTCAGGTGCACAATTCAAAATTAAACTACATGCCATGCTCCGACGTACTTGCTTTTGTAATTCTAGTAAATCCAAAATTCGTCCGAAATTCATGAAACTTGGCATGCTATCATGGAGCGGCATCAAAATGCCGTGGTAAATTTTTTTCCCATTTGGGGCAGGTTTGGGTATAAGCTTCTCATAAACCAGAGCTTCTCACAACAAGTGTGATGGTTTCGGTAGGGAACATTTCACCTTTCTGGACGAAACGATATCCGTTGCCTCTTCGCGATTTCAATTTTTTCCTAGTGTCAACATAGAACAACAGGAGTGTTGTGTCAATTTTTGGGATTTTTCGGCGTTCGCTTGGACATTTTTATACATTAACTGAGTTTTCTATGCATTCATGTGCATAATTCAAATTTGAACTACAGGCACATGCTCTAATGCATATAAATTAGTTGAAAATTCAAATCTGTGTCCTTAGTTGCCTGCTTAGGTCCCATGCAAGAAACGGGAATGAATGTCAAGCACCCTGCCACCGTCACTCGGCCGCAAACATTGAGATACCTGGTTTTTAAATTCTAGTAAATCCAAAACTCGTCTGAAATTCATGAAACTTGGCATGCTATCATGGAGCGGCATCAACATGCCATGGTAAAAGTTTTGTCCCATTTGGGGCAGGTTTGGGTATATGCTTCTCACAAACCAGAGCTTCTCACAACAATCATGATGGTTTCGGTAGGGAACGTCCCACCTTTGGGGACAAAACGATATCCATTGCCTCTTACTGCTTTCAAAAAAATTCTCGTGTCAACATAGAACAACAGGAGTGTTGTGTCAATTTTTGTGATTTTTCGGGGTTCGTTTGGACATTTTTATGAATTAACTGAGTTTCAATGCATTTATGTGCATAATTCAAATTTGAACTACATGCACATGCTCCAGTGCATATAAATTGGTTGAAAAATCAAATCTGTGTCCTTGGGTGCATGCTTAGGTCCCATGCAATAAATGGGAATGAATTTCAATCACGAGGGCACCGTTGATTACCGGCAAAACATTGAGATACCTGGTTTTTAAATTCTAGTAAATCCAAAACTCGTCTGAAATTCATGAAACTTGGCATGCTATCATGGAGCGGCATCAACATGCCGTGGTAAATTTTTTGTCCCATTTGGGGTAGGTTTGGGTAGATGCTTCTCACAACAAGCATAATGGTTTCGGCAGGGAACGTCCCGCCTTTGGGGACGAAACGATATCCATTGCCTCTTATTGCTTTCAAAAAATTTCTCGTGTCAACATAGAACAACAGGAGTGTTGTGTCAATTTTTATGATTTTGCGGTGTTCGTTTGGACATTTTTATGCATTAACTGAGTTTTCAATGCATTTATGTGCATAATTCAAATTTGAACTACATGCACATGCTCCAGTGCATATAAATTGGTTGAAAAATCAAATATGTGTCCTTGGGTGCATGCTTAGGTCACATGCAAGAAATGGGAATGAATTTCAAACACCAGGGCACCGTTGATTGCTGGCAAAACATTGAGATACTTTATTTTTAAATTCTAGTAAATCCAAAACTTGTTTGAAATGCATGAAACTTGGCATGCTATCATGGAATGGCACCTGACATGCTGTGGTATTTTTCGTGTCCATTTTGAGAGAAGGCGCACTCGAATAATGACAGCCAAGAAAGGCATTTTGAAAAAATAGCTGCCACTTTAATATCTCAAACGTTTGTATAATTCAAACAATGTGCATTCTGTTAACCATTCACGTGACGCCATGTGTCTTGGTTTTAATGGCTGTAGGAGGTGCCGTGCGGACAGCTGCTTGACCTTGACTGAACGGGAGGCGTGCGAGCGCAGCCCGGTGCGTAGGCTGACCGAGAGGCGTGCAAGTTGTCCCCGAATGCGTAGGCTCACCGGGAAGCGTGTGAGCCGCACGCTGCGCAGGCTCATTGGGAAGCGAGCCCTTTGACTTCCATGGCCGCCCGCCTTCCTCTCCGTGCGCGCCCCCCTCATCGGCATGGGACACCGTAGTCGAACGCTACCTCTCAGCACCGCCAGCTGCCGTCCTCCCATGCCCCGCCCGTCGACCCCGGGACGACATGATGCAAAGTGAGAGCAGGATTTGTGCATCTCTTCAACGCAAACGGTTCTTTTGGATGACCCGTGTGCAACCACTTACAAACAATTTGGTGTGATTTGCATCTATCATATTGGGTATGTTTCCATTTGTCAAACTGGAAAGATTGACATTTGTTGGTCTAGTAACATTGCTATTTGTCAACCTTGTAACACCGTGATTTGTCAAAACATGAAGCTAAAAATCACTAGCAGTATCTAATTTTTGCAACTAAAATTCAATAATTAAGCATAGATTTCATTCATAGATTAAGCAGTCGTTCTTAATTTATACAAACAGTTCTACTCGACAGCTGAACCGACCAAACTTTTCCCCAATTGTTGCCAACCACGTACTGAAATAGCTAGTTCAACTATATATACTAGCTAATTTTAAGTACGTTGTACAGTTCCACAACATCTATAGTCAGATGAACTGAACAAAATAGCCCCTAAATACTACTACTACGGAGGGGCTTGGTACTACTTCCGGCTGCCTCTCCTCTGCCGAGCACGCTCAGTAAGAGGCAAAGGAGGAGGAGCCTACCGACGAGCTGGACAACTGCAATATGGTGCTTGCCACTGCTGCAGCTTCAGCGACGCTCACCTCGAACGCCCTCTGCCGCTCCAGACGACCCCTCTCGAAGCGGTGGTTCTCCTTGTAGATCTCCTGATTCCTCGCCTATGAGGTGGCGTGTGTCGCGGCCACGGTGGCGGTAAGGCTCTTTCTGTGCTCGACGAGGCTCTCCTTCTCCTCCCGCAGGAACTCGATGTAGCGCGCAAGGTCGCTGACGCACGTGCAGGCATCCACCTCCGCCTCCCACCTTCGGGCGACAATGGCGGAGCGGGTGATGACCCCGGCGGTCGAAGGTGGGCTGGTGGCCACGGAGGCCGACGATGGGGTGGCGGCCACGACCACCAACTCCTACCTTCGGGCCGCGGTGGCGGAGCGGGTGATGGCCACGGTGGCCGGCAGTGGGGTTGCGGCCACGATGGACACCTCCCGCCTTTGGGCCGCGGCGGTGGAGCGGGAGATGGCTCTGGCTTTCGACGGTGGTGTGGCGGCAACGTCGGCCGGCAACAGCTGCCGACGGGCAGCGGCGGCGGAGCGTGTGGTGGGTGTTCCGCGCACACCCAACAGGGATGCCATGTGCACTACACTACGCCGGGGACTGCGCCGCCGCCGCAGTCTAGCCTCCCAGCTGGAGCTGTCCTCTGATTACGACGGAGTGGCTGAGCGAAGACGACGGACCGGTGCCATTAGCAATTGTGGGAGAAGCGGACGAGATAAGCTACAAGGAGGGAGGAGGAAATGCGACACAAGACTCGCCGGCCATGAGGGTTTTTATAGCAGGCCGGTAAGCATTGGGATTTTGGGGGATTTCACCGAGTTGGGCGGGAACCTTGCGCGGGAACCTGCGAGGTTGCGCGGGAATGGGCTCACCAACGATTCATTGGCGCCACCGTTTGGCCAAAAGAACACCCCCCGCGCACTGCGCAAGCTTGCACTATAAGCTGTCTGCGGTAGCGGGGTGAAAAGACGTGCCAGAGGAGGACGTAAGGCCACGTACACACACGATTAATAAAAAACATTTGTGATTTAATTACCTACTATACCCCCGTCCTGGTTTATAAGTATGATTTAACTTATAAAATACGAATGCATGTCGCCAAAGATTATATAGTTGGATTCGTATTTGAACATAGTTTCCAATTATATAATTTTTATAACATGCATTAACATTTTGTGGACTAAATTTGAGGGAAAAGTATGGCACAGAATATAAAGGGGATTATAGACTAGACGGAGGTGGTAGCACACGGCCGCTCTCTACGCAGCGACGCAACTATCGCTTGTAGGTGACCATTTCCTGCGTGTTCAACTGCTCTATGCGTGTGGTTGCTTGCGGTTCAGGCGGCCACGACGCGCTCTGCTCCCGCGTCCCTCCGGGTGCTCTGCCCTCGTCCCTCCACGCGTGCTGCCAGTGTTTGGGGCCGGCGCACGATCACGCACGTTCGTGTACATGCGGTTGCGCCGGGCGCGGCGCGACGATGCAGTTGCCCACCGCAAAAACTGCCATGCGGACGCGCAGAGAATCCAGGCCGCCCGGCCCCCATTTATTCCTGCGGCCATTTACCTTATATCTCTCGCCTCACATGTCACGATAAGCACACCCACGACGACACATACAGAGAGGACATCTAGCAGTTCCAATGGCTCTCCCCGTGGCTCCAATGGCGCTCCCAGCGGCCGCCGCCGACAACGGCGGGCAGTTCACCACGCATCACGTAGTGGACACCCACGTGAGGGGGAAGGCCCTCTCGGTGGTGTACACGAATGATCCGGTCTCGGTGGAGAGCTCCATCCAAACTATGGACCAGTTCCTTGCCGAGGACAAGTACCGAGTGGTCGGCTTCGACCTCGAGTACACCATGGGTCATACCGGGCATGATCAGAAGGTTGTCGTCGCCCAGTTGTGCATGCGAGATGACGTCATCGTCTACCACTACCACCTTGCCACAAGGCCTTGCGAGCGTTTCTCCAGGTTTATCAACAGCTCCGACTACAGTTTCGCTACTGTGGACACCACCAACGATCTAAAAGCGCTCAAGGTTTCGGGCTTGAAATGCCAGAATCTTGTCAACATCCAGCACCACTACAAGGTCTGGGGGAGCGACAACAACAAACTGAACTCCCTGGTTGACCTCACCTCGGCCATCATCGACCCCTACTACGCGAAGATGAAGGAAGAGAGCAAGAAGGACAAGAACGCCTGGCACAGTGTTTGGCATGAGAAACTGGATGAAGAACACGTCAAGTACACGGCCAAGGACGCGTACACAAGCTACGAGATGTACAGGCGGATCGTTGACATGAGGAAGTGTCTTCTTCCTGCCCCAGACGAGGGATCGAGCCACAGAGCAGTGGCGGAAGCATCACAAGAAGTAGATGACTAGACGATCGTTTCTCCTACTTTAGAATGCATGCAATTGTTTATTGAGGTGTGTGCGAATGATCTGTATAGTCACTTATGTAATTGGATGTTTATTTCAGTTATATATATATATACACACACACACGTTATTCTACTGTAGACAGAGCAAATCACATGGCTTATTAGCAGCAATCGTCTGTGTTATTATTGGTCTTCGCACACATTTCTGATTACGGACCTGTTTGCCGCGTATCACACACATCTTGTTCAGTTGAACCGTTTCCGTTGTGTTGCCTAATCACACACAGTTCATCCTAGTGAACCGTATGCTGTATATCGCACACGCCTTCATCTAGCTTCCCGTTTCTTTTGTTCCTCCTCAACCCAAACAGTTAATTGAACTGAACTGTATGCCCTGCATTGCACACGCAACTAAAATATGAACCGTGTTTGATGCATCCATCATTGCAAACGTTTTGCACCTTTTTTTATGGTTATTTTACACCACCATTTGCGATTATGGCATCGCACACAGTTTTGTCGAAGGGTCTCTAATCGTAGTGTCGCGTTTGGACCATCCTGCAGTAGGGACGCTTCATCATTGTCATATTGCTTTGCATGATCATGTAGTTGACATCGTATTTGTGGCAAAGCCACCGTTCATAATTCTTTCATACATGTCACTCTTGATTCATTACACATCCCAGTACACCGCCGGAGGCATTCATATAGAGTCATATTTTGTTCTAAGTATTGAGTTGTAATTCTTGAGTTGTAAGTAAATAAAAGTGTGATGATCTTCATTATTAGATCATTGTCCCATGTGAGGAAAGGATGATGGAGACTATAATTCCCCCACAAGTCGGGATGAGACTCTGGACAAAAAAAGAGAGGCCAAAATAAAAGAGAGAAGGCCCAAAATAAAAAAATGAGAGAAAAGAGAGAAGGGGGCAATGTTACTATCCTTTTACGACACTTGTGCTTCAAAGTATCACCATGATCTTCATGATAGAGAGTCTCCTATGTTGTCACTGTCATATACTAGTGGGAATTTTTCATTCTAGAACTTGGCTTGTATATTCCAATGATGGGCTTCCTCAAATTGCCCTAGGTCTTCGTGAGCAAGCGAGTTGGATGCACACCCACTTAGTTTCTTTTTAAGCTTCCATAAACTTATAGCTCTAGTGCATCTGTTGCATGGCAATCCCTACTCACTCACATTGATATCTATTGATGGGCATCTCCATAGCCCGTTGATACACCTAGTTGATGTGAGAATATCTCCTTCTTTTTGTCTTCTCCACAACCACCATATTCTATTCCACCTATAGTGCTATGTCGATGGCTCACACTCATGTATTGCGTGAAAGTTGAAATGGTTTGAGAACCTCAAAAGTATGAAACAATTGCTTGGCTTGTCATCGGGGTTGTGCGTGATTTGAATATTTTCTGTGATGAAGATGGAGCATAGCCAGACTATATGATTTTGTAGGGATAAGCTTTCTTTGGCCATGTTATTTTGAGAAGACATAATTGCCTTGTTAGTATGCTTGAAGTATTATTGTTTTTATGTCAATATTAAACTTTTGTTTTGAATCTTATGGATATGAACATTCATGCCACAATAAAGAAAAATTACATGGATAAATATGTTAGGTAGCATTTCACATCAAAAATTCTGTTTTTATCATTTACCTACTCGAGGACGAGCATGAATTAAGCTTGGGGATGCTTGATACGTCTCCAACGTATCTATAATTTTTTATTGTTTCATGCTATTATATTATCTGTTTTGATGTTTTATATGCATTAATATGCTATTTTATATTATTTTTGGGACTAACCTATTAACCTAGAGCCTAGTGCCAGTTTTTGTTTTTTTCCTTGTTTTTGAGTTCCGCAGAAAAGGAATACCAAACGGAGTCCAAACGGAATAAAACCATCGCGATGATTTTTCTTGGACTAGAAGACACCCAGGAGACTTGGAGTGCAAGTCAGAAGAGCCACGAGGCGGCCACAAGGGTGGAGGGCGCTCCCAGGGGGTAGGGCGTGCCCCCTACCTTGTGGGCCCCTCGGTGACCCCTGACCTAGATCTTCCTCCTATATATTCACATATATTCCCAAACCACCAGAAGTATCCACGAAAATAATTTTCCACCGCCGCAACCTTCTGTTCCCGTGAGATCCCTTCTAGGGGCCTTTTCCGGCATCCTGCCTGAGGGGGATTCGATCACGGAGGGCTTCTACATCAACTCTATTGCCCTTCTGATGAAGCGTGAGTAGTTTACCTCAAACCTACAGGTCCATAGCTAGTAGCTAGATGGCTTTCTCTCTCTCTCTCTTTGATTCTCAATACCATGTTCTCCTCGATGTTCTTGGAGATCTATCTGATGTAATCTTCTTTTGCGATGTGTTTATTGAGATCCGATGAGTTGTGTATTTATTATCAGCTTATCTATGAATATTATTTGAATCTTCTCTGAATTCTTTTATGCATGATTTGGTATCTTTGTAATTCTCTTCAAACTATCGGTTTGGTTTGGCCAACTAGATTGGTTTTTCTTGCAATGGGAGAAGTACTTAGCTTTGGGTTCAATCTTGTGGCATCCTTTCTAGTGGCAGTAGGGGCAGCAAGGCACGTATTGTATTGTTGCCATCGAGGATAAAAAGATGGGTTTTACATCATATTGCTTGAGTTTATTCCTCTACATCATGTCATCTTACTTAATGCGTTACTCTATTCTTCATGAACTTAATACTCTAGATGCAGGCAGGAGTTGTTCGATGTGTGGAGTAATAGTAGTAGATGCAGAATCTTTTCGGTCTACTTGACACGGACGTCATGGCTATATTTTGTAATCATTGCCTTAGATATCGTCATAACTTTGCGCTTTTCTATCAATTGCTCGACAGTAATTTGTTCACCCACCGTATTATTTTCTATCTTGAGAGAAGCCTCTAGTGAAACCTATGGCCCCCGGGTCTACTTTCCATCATATAAGTTTCCAATCTACTATTTTGCAATCTTTAACTTTTCGATCTATAAACCAAAAACCAAAAAATATTAACTTTATCGTTTGTTTAGTTTCATCTATCTCTATTAGATCTCACTTTTGCAAGTAACCGTGAAGGGATTCACAACCCCTTTATCGCATTGGGTGCAAGTGTTTGATTGTTTGTGCAGGTATTAGGTGATTTGTGTGTTCTTCTCCTACTGGATTGATACCTTGGTTCTCTAACTGAGGGAAATACTTATCTCTACTTTGCTGCATCACCCTTTCCTCTTCAAGGGAAAAACTAACGCAAGCTTAAGAAGTAGCAGTGGCCTTGGCCCCAGCGCTCCCCACATTTGAAACAGAGCCCTCTCGCTCTGCAGTAGTTGCGAAGCACATCCACGCGATCATCACCCCGACCATGATCTGGTCATCGATCTTTTTGCAGGTGTTGCGTCAACACTGCGCCTATCCTGCATGATTGCTGGTAGAGGGGGTGGAATTGCGCACGGTGTGGGTGCCGCGAGTGCCAGCAGAGGCCTCTGCTCTGCGTGCACGGGTTCTTGGCGTCTGAACTCCCGGCGGGGCAACGCGTCCAGAAGCTCCTCCTGTTACAGAGACAAAGAAAAGGAAGTATCCAAGGCTTGGGGACGTTGTAACGCAACACCTGCTCGAATCTCATCATGCAACCCATCTAGGAATTTAGTTGTGAAGTACACTGGATCAAATCCCAAATTGTGAGATACAAGTTGATATCAACTCCTCAAAGTGTGTCATATATTCAGACACCATTCCTGTCTGGCAGAGGGCTGCAAATTGACATAGTTGTGCCTGGTACTAGTCGTGTCTGAATTTTCCACACAGGGTTGTGCAAAGCTCGTCCCAAGTGAATGATCTAGTGCCCAACTCGTGCAACTGCAACCAACGCGTTGTATTGCCTGTGAAGTGCAAGGTTGAACCTGAACTGAAACCTCCTTGGGAATTCCATAAGCATCAAAATATTTCTCGCACTTGGACTTCCAGAACCATGGAGTTTCCCCCATCGAATTATGGGAAATCCAACTTCGAAAGAGCATGGTGAGCCTGGGCGAGTGGTGCTCTACCTCAGGGACGCGGCTCAATTCAAGACTAGGGGAAACTTAATCTACAGCAGGGGAGTATTACGCACACTTGACCGGGGGTGGTGCCAGGGTGGTGACCACCTGATACATCTCTGACGTATCTATAATTTATGAAGCATTCATGCCATGTTTACAACAATTCCATGTGATTTGATTAGAACTAACCTGGACTGACGTTGTTTTCAGCAGAACTACCATGGTGTGATTCTTGTGCAGAAATAAAATTTCTCAGAACGAGCTAAAAATTAATGGAGATTTTTTTTGGAAAATATAAAAAATGCTGGTGGGAAAAGATATGGAAGAGGAGTCCCAAGGCTACCACAAGGGTGGGGGGCGCCCACCCCTCTAGGGCGCACCACCCATCCTTGTGATCGCCTCGTGGGGCCCCCTGACGTGAAATCGATGCCAACCCTTCCTATAAATCCTAAAAACCCCAGAACAAAAGAGAGATCGGGAGTTCCGCCGCCGTAAGCCTCTGTAGCCATGAAAAACCAATCTAGGCCCTCTCTGGCACCCTGCCGAAGGGGGCCATCATCACCAGAGGGCATGGAGGAGGATCCCAGAGGGGCCATCATCGCCATGGAGGCCAAGGACCAGAGGGAGAAGCTCTCCCCATCTGGGCGGAGGCCATGGAGGAGGAAGCACAAGGGGGAGAACCGCTCCCCCTCTCTCTTGATGGCGCTGGAGTGTCATCGGGGGAATCATCGCCGCGGTGATCGTCTTCATCAATATCACCTTCATCATCACCATCCTCATCTCCTTTACGCGGTCCACTCTCCCACACCCCGCTGTAATCCCCTACTTGAACATGGTGCTTTATGCCACATATTATGATCCAATGATGTGTTGCCATCCTATGATGTTTTGAGTAGATTTCCTTTGTCTTTTGGGTTGATTGATGATCTAGATTGGTTTGAGTTGTATGTTTTATTTTGGTGTTGTCCTATGGTGACTTCCCTGCCGCGCACATGTGAAGGATTCCCGCTGTAGCGTGTTGCAATACGTTCATGATTCGCTTATAGTGGGTTGCTAGTGTGACAGAAGCTTAAACCTGAGTAAGGGGGTTGTTGCGTATGGGATAAAGGGGCCTTGATACTTTAATGCTATGGTTGGGTTTTACCTTAATGATCTTTAATGGTTGTGGATGGTTACTAGAGTTCCAATCATAAGTGCATATGATCCAAGAAGATAAAGTATGTTAGCTTATGCCTCTCCCTCATATGAAATTGCAATAACGACTACCGATCTTGTTAACAATTGCCTAGGATAATTCCGCGCACCGATCCATCATTATTACACACTCGCTATTTATAATATATAGTAATATATTCTAACTTTATGTTAACAACACCTATTTTTATATTTTAGCTCTCCGATATCATGCAAAGTTATCCTCTTCATACCCACAACATAGTTTTATTTCTCGTTTCTAGATGGAAGCAAGCGTTCGGTGTATGTAGAGTCGTATCAGTGGCAGATAGGACTTGAGAGAATATTGATCTTACCTTTAGCTCCTTGTGTTCTACACTCCATACTTATCACTTCCACCTTTGGAAATTGCTACGATGATTCCTTGCACTTGGGGATTATCAAGCTCTTTTCTCGCGCCGTTGCCGGGGAGCAATAGCGTGGGGTTGATATTCTCGTGTATGCTCGTTTGATTTCTTCACTAAGTATATTTTGTTTTCCCTTTTGTCTTTGTTTAGTTGTGGGTGAAACAAAAAAAATTACAAAATTAAAATACCAAAAAAAATTGCTTGCCTCTTATGCCTAAAAACTTTTTCAAAAAGAGAAGTGATTGGAAGGTTATGCATTGGAGAAGTGAGGGTCGACCTTGAACACTTGTGTTCATGCTCATGGAAACAATGTAGAATTTTTCATGGAAGTTTCTCAAAAATAATTATCCCCTTGTATATTTTAATTGTATTATAAAAATAATGTGCCAAGGTTTGGCTTTAGAATGTTTAAATCGCTTGTTTGGTGTGTGCAGCAGAAAAACAGAAACTTTGGTTGTAGTGTTTGAATTCTTATTTTTTACTGGAGCATGATAAAATCTTGAAATTTTTACACATTACTGCTCTGCAAATTTTTTAGATTCTCCCATTTTTTAGAATTTTTGAAGTTACAGAAGTATACGAAAGATCCAGATTGCTACAGACTGTCCTGTTCTTGACAGATTCTGTTTTCTATGTGATGTTCGCTTATTTTGATGAATCTATGGGTTGTATCAGGGGGTATGAACCATGGTGAAGTTGGATTATAGTAGATATAATGCTAATATGAAATTGGAATGAGTTTACAACAGCACCTGGAGGTAGTGATTTGCTTTATTATACTAACGGATCTCACAAAGTTTTTTGTTGAGTTTTGTGTGGATGAAGTGTTCGAAGAACGAGGAGTTACCGATATGAGAAGAATAAGGAGAGGCAAGAGTTCAAGCTTGGGGATGCCAAAGGCACCCCAAGTAAATACTTAAAATATACTCAAGCATCTAAGCTTGGGGATGCCCCGGTTGGCATCCAATCCTTCTTCTTCGACAATTATCAGTATACCTCGGTTTTTGTTTTGTTCACATGATATGTGTCTTTTGAGTTTATTTTTCCTTTCTTTTCCTTTATGTACCATGGTAGTATGAGATAGTCATTCATTGATTTATAGAATGCTTCATGTGCTTCACTTAAATCCTTTGAGTATGGCTTTTATAGAATGCTTCATGTGCTTCACTTATATATTTTGAGCTTGGATATTAATAAATACATATTATTTGTAGAATGCTCTATGAACTTCACTTATATCTTTTAGAGTATGAAGAAAATTATCATTGAAAGTGGGTTTGGAAGAGTGTTAACTCTAGGTAACGATCCTACTATTTTGGAGGGTGTTGAATCTTATAATATTTATGAAAGTGGATTTGGAGAGGTCATGACTTTATTTAATGGTGATTCCACTATTTCGGAAGAGGTTCCAATTGATTATGAGAACAAAGTTGCTATCTATGATAATTATTGTGATGATATGTATGCTATAAAGAATAATGATAACCATGAAACTTGTCATCTTGATTTTAATTTTCAATTGGATTATGCCTCGCGTGATAGTTATTTTGTTGAGTTTGCTCCCACTACTATTCATGAGAATAAATTTGCTTATGTGGAGAGTAGTAAAATTTATATGCTTGTAGATCATGAAAATAATGCTTTGTGTGATAGCTATATTTTTGAATTCATTCATGATGCTACTGAAAATTATTATGAGGGAGGAATATATGCTTGTAGGAGTTGCAATAATATCAAGTTTCCTCTCTATATGTTGAAAATCTTGAAGTTATATTTGTTTTGCCTTCCTATGCTAGTTGATCCTAGTTCCCATAAGTTGTTTCCTCACAAAATTCCTATGCATAGGAAGTGGGTTAGACTTAAATGTGCTACTCATATTCTTCATGATGCTCCCATTATGTTTGAATTCTTATCTTTTATGTGAGCATCATTGAAATCATCGTGCCTAGCTGAAAAGGCATTAAAGAAAAGCGCTTGTTGGGAGACAACCCAATATTTATCCTCACTGTTTTTGTGTGTCCACATGATTAAGCTACTGTATTAATCATGTTTTATAGCTTTTGTTTCTATAAAGTGCCAAGTAAAGCCTTTGGGGTAGTGTGGATGATAGTTGACTTGATTCTGTGCAAAAACAGAAATTTTGCGCCCAGTCACAGAATTCTTTAAAATTACTGGAGTGTTGAAAAATTCTGATTTTTTTACAGAAGATTCATATACAAGTTGTCTACGTTGTTGTGATTTTTCAGAATTTGTGGAGTAATAGAAGTATGGTTATTATTCAGATCATTACAGACTGTTCTGTTTTCGACAGATTCTATTTTCAGTGCATAGTTTGATTCTTTTCTAGTTTCTATGGCTTATATTGCTCAATATAAATTGTAGAAATGATATGGTACAGTAGGCATTGTGTGAGAACAATTATGAATCTTGTCTTGACAGTACCAAAGTGAATGATTTGTCTTTCTCATACTAACCCATCTCACGAAGTTCCGTTAAGTTTTGTGTGATTGAAGTTTTCAAGTTTTGGGTGAGATGTCGATACGAGGAGAATAAGGAGTGGAAAGATCCTAAGCTTGGGGATGCACAAGGCACCCCAAGGTAATATTCAAGGAAGACTCAAGTGCCTAAGTGTAACACCCACGATGCGGCTATATCTCCCACGTGTCGAGGCATGACTTAGAGGTATAACCGCATAGTGGTTTTGTCGCCAGAAGGGTCATCTTCACACAATCCCATGTAATGAACAAGAATGGGATAAAGAGTTGGCTTACAATCGCCACTTCACACAATACATAAATAAATCATACATCATTCGGAGTACACACATAGGTCCGACTACGGAACCAAAATAAAAGAAGACAACCCCAAATGCTAGACCCCCGATCGTCCCAACTGGGCTCCACTACTGATCAACAGGAAACGAAACATAGTAACGACCAAGGTTCTCGTCGAACTCCCACTTGAGCTCGGTTGCGTCATCTGCACTGGTATCATCGGCACCTGCAACTGTTTTGGAAGTATTTGTGAGTCACGAGGACTCAGCAATCTCACACCCGCGAGATCAAGACTATTTAAGCTGACAGGAAGAATGGGGTAATGAGGTGGAGCTGCAGCAAGCACTAAGCATATGTGGTGGCTAACATACGCAAATGAGAGCGAGAAGAGAAGCAACGGAACGGTCGTGAAGCTAGCAATGATCAAGAAGTGATCCTGAACTCCTACTTACGTCAAACATAACCCAAAAGCCGTGTTCACTTCCCGGACTCCGCCGAAAAGAGACCATCACGGCTACACACGCGGTTGATGTATTTTAATTAAGTCAAGTGTCAAGTTCTCTACAACCGGACATTAACAAATTCCCATCTGCCACATAACCGCGGGCACGGCTTTCGAAAGATAATACCCTGCAGGGGTGTCCCAACTTAGCCCATTATAAGCTCTCACGGTCAACGAAGGATATTCCTTCTCCCGAGAAGGCCCGATTAGTCTCGGAATCCCGGTTACAAGACATTTAGACGATGGTAAAACAAAACCAGCAAAGCCGCCCGATGTGTCAACAATCCCGATAGGAGTCGCACGTACCTCGTTCTCAGGACACACCGGATGAACACTACGTACAACTAAAACCAGCCCTCAAGTTTCCCCGAGGTGGCGCTGCAAGTGGCTCTAGTTTGGACCAACACTCCGAGGAGCACTGGCCCGGGGGGGTAAAATAAGATGACCCTCGGGAGCGCGACTCCCAAGGGAAAAAGGCTAGGTGAGGCAAATGTAAAACCAAGGTTGGGCCTTGCTGGAGGAGTTTTATTCAAAGCGAACTGTCAAGGGGGTCCCATAAATCACCCAACCGCGTAAGGGACGCAAAATCAAGGAACATAACACCGGTATGACGGAAACTAGGGCGGCAAGAGTGGAACAAAACACCAGGCATAAGGCCGAGCCTTCCACCCTTTACCAAGTATATAGATGCATTAATAATATAAGAGATATTGTGATATCCCAACATAAACATAATCCAACATGGAGCAATCTTCATCTTCACCTGCAACTAGCAACGCTATAAGAGGGGCTGAGCAAAAGCGGTAACATAGCCAAACAACGGTTTGCTAGGAAAGGTGGGTTAGAGGCTTGACATGGCAATATGGGAGGCATGATATAGCAAGTGGTAGGTAGCGCGGCATAGCAATAGAGCGAACAACTAGCAAGCAAAGATAGAAGTGATTTCGAGGGTATGGTCATCTTGCCTGAGATCCCGCAAGGAAGAAGAACGAGTCCATGAAGAAGACAAACAGACGTAGTCGAACGAATCCTCACAACTCCGGAACGAAACCGAAGCAAACGAGAGAAGCAACCCGGAAAGAAACAAACAGCATGGTAAACAACCATCACATCAACATGGCATGATGCACAACCAAGTATGATGCATGTCCGGTTTAAATATGCATAGCATGGAAAAATGCAACAAACCATACTACAAATTAAGTGGAGCTCAATATGCAACGAGTTGCATATTGACGAAACACCACATTCAATCATTTAGTTCGCTCTCGTTTATGCTACTCATCAATATTAAATGTTGATTAACATGGCAAGAGGTGAAGCATATGAAAACTAACTATTTAGGCAAGTTTAAATGAGGCCGGAAATAACAAACAACAATTCCGGAAAATCCCCATATGTCATTTAGCAATTTAAAGGAAACAACAATAATAAACATTTTAAAATGTTGTTATCATGATGCGGATGACAATGCAAGTTTTATGCCATTTTATGAAAATGTTGACATGAGCATGACACGAGGCATTTGTTACCGTGGTGGAACGAAAAGGGTGCCATGGCAACGATAACGAAAATGGTGCCACGGCAACATATCGGTTCCGGTAGCTCGTGGAGATACCGGCGCAAAAGAGAACTGTGCGGATGTGTGGAACACGCAAGAGATGGTGGGGTGCTCCCGGTAACCGGGTTCCCACGGGTCGACGGTATGGCAAACTAGGAGAAACGTGCAATGACAATTCGGAAACGGTGCAACCACGAGCATCTCATACAACACACATGCATTCGTTCACGAGCGTCGCCTCGGGGTTATACCTTCGAAGCGTGCGTTTTCGGGGCAGATCGAGTCGGTGCAATGTAGAGGAAGTAGACGTTCTCAGGATGGTCGTCGTGGAAGTAGTGGCACACGGCGACGGGAGTGGAAGTAGTGGTTCACGTTTCGTAGTCGTACACACTCCGTAGAGGATCGGGGTCACGGCGAGGAACTTGACGTCCACGGGGTCGACGATAGAGTTACACACGTTGTCGGGGTACTTGTTGTTCTGGTCTTGGCAACGGTAGCTGTACATGTTCGAAGATGTTCAAGTCGTCGGTGTCGTGGTACTTGGGGTCTTTGGACTTGCCGGTCTTGCTTCTTGTGACGGTAGTGGTACACGGTCGTAGACATCCAGGGTCATCATAGATGTACTTGACGTCCACGGAACTAGCAGCGGAGTGCCCGGGTCTCGGGTCCTGACCTTCAGGAGGTCAGCGGTGACCGCAGGTACACGGGGAGGCTACACCGAGGCCCAAGGTAAGCAGGCGGCCAGTGGCACAAAGCAGCAGAGATGGCAGCAGTGCCATCGAGGGTGCCCGGAGGAGGAGCTCGAGCAGAGGAGGCTCGAGGCGCGGTGGAGCTCCTGGTGGTCGCAGCGTGCGACGAGGAGATGCGGGAGGCAGCGGGGTCCAGCGGGTCATGCAGAAGAGGGGCCGAAGCAAGGCAAGGAGGGCGACGGGGACGGCGGCATGGACGGGCAGAAGGCGCTTGGTATCGAGCTCCTCTCGATCCAGAGCATGGATGCGGGCGCGGGACGGAGGTGGAGGCCCGACGAGGTCGGCGGCTTAGGCCTCCATGGGGCGGCGAAGGATGAAGTGGCCGGCGTCGGTCTTGGCACGAAGCAGGGGAGGCGGAGCTCCTGCTCGGGGAGGTGCGGCGAGGGGAACCGCGTGGACGAGGACGAGACGCAGATCTGGGCGGCGGCAGCCCATCTCCGACGATGGTGGCGGCGCTGGAGCGGCTTGCGCGAGGGCGGAGATCAACCGAGGCGCTGCAGAAGCGGCGCCAGGGGACGAGCACGGCGGCGATCGGGCGCGAGCGCTCCTTCTCTCTTCTTGGCGGCACGGGAGGGCACGAGAGGGTGAGAGCGAGGGGTCAGAGAGAGATGGCGGCACTGCGGGGAAGCGAGAGCGAGAGATCGAGAGGAGGGAGAGGAGGAGATCGGGTGAGGGCATCGGGCTAGGGTTAGCAGCGGGGGGGCTTGGCCTCTAGGAGCAAATGGGTCTGCCTGCTGGGAGGACCAAGTGGCCAGCTGGGCTTCTCTTCTCTCTCTCTCTCTCTCTTATTTCCTTTTAGCAGAAAAGTTTAGAGAGAAGAAAAAGAAAGATAGGGTTAGGGAAAGAATTTGCGCATGCGGGTAATTTTCCCGGACTCACAAAAATGTGCTTGATCCAGGAAAAATAGAAGTGGCATGATTGGAAGATATAAATTCAATTGGTTAGAACAAGGAGTGTGAATCCGAAGTTTCCAAAATGTTGAACATTTAGGAAGAGCCTCGATAAAACGATAAAAGAAAATGAGGACAAGTCGGAGACCAAGAATTGAGATAACAAAGGCATTGGGATTATTTGCAAGTGTGTTATGGTGATTTTCAAATTAAAGAAATATTTAATATAGCTCCCTAATATTGGGAGGATATGTTATAAAGAGAAGTAACCCTTCCCTCGATTTAAATAGATCGACCAACTATGCAATTTATTAGTTGAGTTGAGATGCAAAGATTAATGACATGATGGCATGATGACATGATGCAATGAAAAAAATAAAAGAGCAAGCACAAAAGAAACACACGGTGATCACGAAAATATGGAAGTCTTCTGAAGCGTCGGTCTCGGGGCGTTACACTAAGCTTGGGGATGCCCCGGAAGGCATCCCCTCTTTCGTCTTCAAAACCATCAGTATATCTTACTCGGAGCTATATTTTTATTGGTCACATGATATGTGTTTTGCTTGGAGCGTATTTTCATTTTACTTGTTGCTTGAATAAAATCATTGGATCTGAAATCTTGAATGAGAGAGAGTCCTCCCATGGCTAGTTAATTATTTGACTACTCATTGTCCTTCACTTACATCTTTATGGAGTAGTTTGTCATTTACTCGCGTGCTTCACTTATATCCTATGAGTAAATGGTTGAATGAATTGAATATCATAGATCTGAAATTTTATATGCTTCATATGCTTATCCCATGGGGAGTAATGACTTCACTTATAAGAAGTATAGGTGGTAAAATTTATTGAAAGTTAGCAAACTCAACATTGGTCACTTGAAAAATTCATGAAAGAATATTGAAGGAAGAGAGATTTCACATATAAATATACTATCTTGGACATGTTTTGTAATTGTGAGCACTCGTTAAAATATGACATGCTAGAAAGTTGACTTTGGACAAGGAAGACAACATAATGAGTTATGTTTTCTTATATCCGAATAGAAGTTATATTGTCATGGATCATCCAACATGTTGAGCTTGCCCTTCCCCCTCGTGCTAGCCAAATTCTTTGCACCAAGTAGAGATACTACTTGTGCTTCCAAACATTCCTTAAACCAGTTTTGCCATGAGATTCCACCATTCCTACCTATGGATTGAGTAAGATCCTTCAAGTAAGTTTGTCATCGGTGCAAGCAATAAAAATTTCTCTCTAAATATGTATGATCTATTAGTGTGAAGAAAATAAGCTTTATACGAACTTGTGATATGGAAGAAATAAAAGAGAAGGACTGCATAATAAAGGACTTTATCACAAGCGGCAATATAAAGTGACATTCTTTTGCATTAAGATTTTGTGCATCCAACCATAAAAGCGCATGACAACCTGTGCTTCCCTCTGTGAAGGGCCTATCTTTTACTATTATCTTCTTACCCTTATACAAGAGTCATGGTGATCATCACCTTCCTTTTTACACTTTTTTCCCTTGGCAAGCACTATGTGTTGGAGCGATCCGGATATATATATCCACTCGGATGTAGGTCTTCATAAAGTATTATTGTTGACATTACCCTTGAGGTAAAAGGTTGGGAGGCGAAACTATAAGCCCCTATCTTTCTCTGTGTCCGATTAAAACTTTGAACCCATAAATATCACGTGAGTGTTAGCAATTGTGAAAGATTAAATGATAGTTGAGTATGTGGAATTTGCTAAATCAAAGCTCTTCCATAGACCCTTCCTGAAAATATGATGAATTGCAATTGTTCGATGACTGAGAACATAGTTTGTTAGTTTTCAAGAAAGTTTATGGTCTATACCTTAATTTGTGAATAGCTTGTTACTTGATCATGAGAAGTTTATGAGTTGAGCTAATGTTTATGATAAAGAATAATGCTAGAAAAAGTGCTTGGAACTTTCATTGATCAAACTTGTGCGCTTGCTGGCATTCACACTTCATAAATTATTTCTTTTATCATTTACCTACTCGAGGACGAGCAGGAATTCAGCTTAGGGATGCTGATACGTCTTCGACGTATCTATAATTTATGAAGTAGTCATGCCATGTTTACAACAATTCCATATGATTTTGGTATGATTTGATTAGAACTAACACGGGCTGACGCTGTTTTCAGCAGAACTATCGTGGTGTTGTTTTTGTGGAGAAATAAAAGTTCTCGGAATGAGCTGAAAATTAACGGAGAATTTTTCTGGAAAATATAAAAAATACTGGAGGAAAAATATACGGAAGAAGAGCCCCAGGGCCACCACAAGGGGGGGCACGCCCTCCCCCCTAGGGCGTGCCACCCGTCCTTGTGATCGCCTCGTGGGGCCCCCTAACGTGAAACCGACGCCAACCCTTCCTATAAATCCTAAAAACCCCAGAACGGAAGAGAGGTCGGAGTTCCGCTGCCATAAGCCTCTGTAGCCACGAAAAACCAGTCTAGGCCCTCTCTAGCACCCTGCCGGAGGGGGCCATCATCACCGGAGGGCATGGAGGAGGATCCCGGAGGGGCCATCATTGCCATGGAGGCCAAGGACCAGAGGGAGAACCTCTCCACATCTAGGGGGAGGCCATGGAGGAGGAAGCACAAGGGGGAGAACCGCTCCCCCTCTCTCTTGGTGGTGCCGGAGTGCCATCGGGGGAATCATCGCCGCGGTGATCATCTTCATCAACATCACCTTCATCATCACCATCCTCATCTCTTTTAGCGGTCCACTCTCCCGCACCCCGTTGTAATCCCCTACTTGAACATGGTGCTTTATGCCACATATTATGATCCAATGATGTGTTGCCATCCTATGATGTTTTGAGTAGATTTCCTTTATCTTTTGGGTTGCTTGATGATCTTGATTGGTTTGAGTTGTATGTTTTATTTTGGTGCTGTCCTATGGTGCCTTCCGTGCCGCGCACACGTGAAGGATTCCCGCAGTAGGGTGTTGCAATACGTTCATGATTCGCTTATAGTGGGTTGCTAGAGTGAAAAAAGCTTAAACCCGAGTAAGGGGTTGTTGCATATGGGATAAAGGGGACTTGATACTTTAATGCTATGGTTGGGTTTTACCTTAATGATCTTTAGTAGTTGCGGATGCTTGTTAGAGTTCCAATTATAAGTGCATATGATCCAAGAAGACAAAGTATGTTAGCTTATGCCTCTCCCTCATATGAAATTGCAATAACGACTACTGATCTTGTTAACAACTGCCTAGGATAATTCCGCACACCAATCCATCATTATTCCACACTAGCTATTTATAATATATAGTAATATGTTCTAACTTTATGTTAACAACACCTATTTTTATATTTTAGCTCTCCGATATCATGCAAAGTTATCCTCTTCATACCCACAACATAGTTTTATTTCTCGTTTCTAGATGGAAGCAAATGTTCGGTGTACGTAGGGTCATATCAGTGGCAGATAGGACTTGAGAGAATATTGATCTTACCTTTAGCTCCTTGTGGGTTCGACACGCCATACTTATCACTTCCACCTTTGGAAATTGCTAGGATGATTCCTTGCACTTGGGGATTATCACCACCCCATGTACCAGGGCCCTGAGTTATTGATGTCATCGTGGCCACTTGGCCCATGGTGCCCCGGGTCGGCGGTGGGGGCGCCTCTATGGTGCGCGCCACTTGGTCTCCTCTAGATCGCTCGGAATCTGCCGCGGTTCTAGTGGGATTCGCCTCGGATCGGGCAACATGGGGTGGAGGTGATGCGCCCCACTTGCGTGCGGATCTTGTCTAGCTGGTTCTATAGGTTCGTCACCGCCGGGCGCCAGAGCTCGAGGGAGGTCTGGACCGCATCCAGTTGAGCGCAATTGGCCGCGCGACCCTCGTTGACGAACTGCATGGGCACGGCGAGGTTCTCCTCCATGGTCGTTGTCTTCAAGGCTTGCTTGGTAGTGTATCGGGGTTAGAGGTAGGTGATGTCTACTACACAACTTGTTCTTGTAGACTCGTGTAGGGCCTCCAAGCGCAGAGTTTTGTAGGACAGTAGCAAATTTCCTTCAAGTGGATGACCTAAGGTTTATTAATCCATGGGAGGCGTAGGATGAAGATGGTCTCTCTCAAAAAACCCTGCAACCAAATAATAAAAAGTCTCTTGTGTCCCCAACACACCAAATACAATGGTAAGTTGTATAGGTACCCTAGTTCGGCGAAGAGATGGTGATATAAGTGTAGTAATGATAGTAGATATTGATTTTTGTAATAGTAACAACAAAAAACAGCAAGGTAGCAAGTAATAAAAGTGAGCACAAACGGAGAAGTACAGTCTCGCTTTCCTTTGCCACTCAAGTGTACGACATCTGCCGTGCATAGGCCCCTTCTTCCCTTCCCTAATCCAAAAATGAGTCCACTGCATGCCTGGCACTATATGGGTATAGGTATGGCGTGCAGGCCAGCCTCCCTTGGATTTTAGGTGATTAACTACCGAAGCGAAGAAAAGGCTGGATCAAGAAAAGGGGGGTACTACGAGCCCTCTGCCCCACACATCTAACCAGCTTGCGTGGTTCACGGGTTCCACTGACGTCACCCTTAGATAGAGTTATTCAGTCGATACAGAGATGCGCTTAAAGTGGGGGGGGGGGGGTGTTGTCCCTATTGGGTTGGGCCCTTCCCCATAAGGCCCCACCGTCGTGGCCTAAGCGCCCTCTTGCTACCCATATGCAAGGCGCCCTCTTAGCCTTGCCTTCCCAGGATCGCTCCCACACCTATCACGTTCCCAACCGACGGGAGTAGTTACGTCCAATATGTCCCCCCTGATTCCCGACATGCTATGATACCCCAGGGTGGGTAGGAGCGGGTCGAGTCCATATCACCGCGGAACAACTGCAGCGTCCGGATCTGATCTATCTACTCGGCAATTCATCCGGTGACTTCACGGTCGCCAAAGAAGCCCCAAGAAGCATGAAACATTTCCGATGAGATCCATGGAGCTATTCTGAGATAGCAAGCACTAGCTCCCAGTGCGACTTCATAAAAAGCAATCAAAGATAAGATTGAAGAAAATGAAACGCACGTGGTGGTCATTATAGCGGTTCCTTCAGATCCTAGAAAACGTCCGCAAAAACCGGCTACGGAACTACCGAGCAAAGACAAAAAGACAATAAGTAGATACATAAGATCGAGTCTCTTAAAAAATCAGACAATGTTCAAGCGGCCTGTCATTGAGACAAAACGTGTTAAGCATATAAGCACTTTTGACTTGATTTGCAGTGGTCGGTTACGCAAGACGAGAAGAGAGTTTCCTTCTTCAGAGTCCTTTTTGTTGGAAATATGCCCTAGAGGCAATAATAAATTGGTTATTATTATATTTCCTTGTTCATGATAATCGTTTATTATCCATGCTAGAATTGTATTGATAGGAAACTCAGATACATGTGTGGATACATAGACAACACCATGTCCCTAGTAAGCCTCTAGTTGACTAGCTCGTTGATCAATAGATGGTTACGGTTTCCTGACCATGGACATTGGATGTCGTTGATAACGGGATCACATCATTAGGAGAATGATGTGATGGACAAGACCCAATCCTAAGCCTAGCACAAGATCGTGTAGTTCGTTTGCTAAGAGCTTTTCTGATGTCAAGTATCATTTCCTTAGACCATGAGATTGTGCAACTCCTGGATACCGTAGGAATGCTTTGGGTGTACCAAACGTCACAACGTAACTGGGTGGCTATAAAGGTGCACTACAGGTATCTCTGAAAGTGTCTGTTGGGTTGGCACGAATCGAGACTGGGATTTGTCACTCCATGTAAACGGAGAGGTATCTCTGGGCCCACTCGGTAGGACATCATCATAATGTGCACAATGTGACCAAGGAGTTTATCACGGGATGATGTGTTACGGAACGAGTAAAGAGACTTGCCGGTAACGAGATTGAACAAGGTATCGGGATACCGACGATCGAATCTCGGGCAAGTAACATACCGATTGACAAAGGGAATTGTATACGGGATTGATTGAATCCTCGACATCGTGGTTCATCCGATGAGGTCATCGAGGAGCATGTGGGAGCCAACATGGGTATCCAGATCTCGCTGTTGGTTATTGACCGGAGAGTCGTCTCGGTCATGTCTGCGTGTCTCCCGAACCCGTAGGGTCTACACACTTAAGGTTCGGTGACGCTAGGGTTGTAGAGATATTAGTATGCGGTAACCCGAAAGTTGTTCGGAGTCCCGGATGAGATCCTGAACGTCACGAGGAGTTCCGGAATGGTCCGGAGGTAAAGATTTATATATGGGAAGTCTTGTTTTGGTCGCCGGAAAGGTTTCGCGCATTATCGGTATTGTACCGGGAGTGCCGAAAGGGGTCCGGGGGTCCACCAAGGGGTCCACATGCCCCGGGGGGGCACATGGGCTGTGGGGTTTGCGCCTTGGCCTATATGGGCCAAGGGAACCAGCCCCAAGAGGCCCATGCGCCAAGAGATAGGATAAAGGGAGAGTCCTAAAGGGGGAAGGCACCTCCTAGGTGCCTTGGGGAGGATGGACTCCTCCCTGGCCGCACCCTTCCTTGGAGGAAGGGCCAAGGCTGCGCCCCCCCTCTCCCTTGGCCCTATATATAGTGGGGGGAAGGGAGGGCAGAAAACCCTAAGCCCTGGTGCCTCCCTCTCCCTCCCGTGACACATCTCCCTCCTCCCGCAGCGCTTGGCGAAGCCCTGTTGGAATCCCGCTACTTCCACCACCATGCCGTCGTGCTGCTGGATCTCCATCAACCTCTCCTCCCCCCTTGCTGGATCAAGAAGGAGGAGACGTCGCTGCTCCGTACGTGTGTTGAACGCAGAGGCGCTGTCCGTTCGGCGCTAGGATCATCGGTGATTTGGATCACGACGAGTACGACTCCATCAACCCCGTTCTCTTGAACGCTTCCGCTCGCGATCTACAAGGGTATGTAGATGCACTCCCTCCCTCTCGTTGCTAGTAAACTCCATAGATTGATCTTGGTGATGCGTAGAAAATTTTGAATTTCTGCTACGTTCCCCAAAAGTGGCATCATGAGCTAGGTCTATGCGTAGTTTCTATGCACGAGTAGAACACAAAGTAGTTGTGGGCGTCGATTTTGTCAATTTACTTGCCGTTACTAGTCTTATCTTGATTCGGCGGCATCGTGGGATGAAGCGGCCCGGACCGACCTTACACGTACTCTTACGTGAGACAGGTTCCACCGACTGACATGCACTAGTTGCATAAGGTGGCTAGCGGGTGTCTGTCTCTCCCACTTTAGTCGGATCGGATTCGATGAAAAGGGTCCTTATGAAGGGTAAATAGAAATTGGCATATCACGTTGTGGCTTTTGCGTAGGTAAGAAACGTTCTTGCTAGAAACCCATAGCAGCCACGTAAAACATGCAACAACAATTAGAGGACGTCTAACTTGTTTTTGCAGGGTATGCTGTGTGATGTGATATGGCCAAAAGGATGTGATGAATGATATATGTGATGTATGAGATTGATCATGTTCTTGTAATAGGAATCACGACTTGCATGTCGATGAGTATGACAACCGGCAGGAGCCATAGGAGTTGTCTTAATTTATTGTATGACCTGCGTGTCAATGAAAACGCCATGTAATTACTTTACTTTATTGCTAACTGTTAGCCATAGTAGTAGAAGTAATAGTTGGCGAGACAACTTCATGAAGACACGATGATGGAGATCATGATGATGGAGATCATGGTGTCATGCCGGTGACAAAGGTGATCATGCCGCGCCTCGAAGATGGAGATCAAAAGGCGCAAGATGATATTGGCCATATCATGTCACTTTATGATTTGCATGTGATGTTTGTCATGTTTACATCTTATTTGCTTAGAACGACGGTAGCATAAATAAGATGATCCCTCACTAAAATTTCAAGAGACGTGTTCCCCCTAACTATGCACCGTTGCGAAGGTTCGTTGTTTCGAAGCACCACGTGATGATCGGGTGTGATAGATTCTAACGTTCGAATACAACGGGTGTTGACGAGCCTAGCATGTACAGACATGGCCTCGGAACACATGCGAAACACTTAGGTTGACTTGACGAGCCTAGCATGTACAGACATGGCCTCGGAACACAAGAGATCGAAAGTTCGAACATGAGTCGTATAGTAGATACGATCAACATGGAGATGTTCACCGATGATGACTAGTCCGTCTCACGTGATGATCGGACACGGCCTAGTTTGACTCGGATCATGTATCACTTAGATGACTAGAGGGATGTCTATCTGAGTGGGAGTTCATTAAATAATCAGATGAACTTAATTATCATGAACATAGTCAAAAGGTCTTTGCAAATTATGTCATAGCTTGCGCTTTAGCTCTACTGTTTAAGATATGTTCCTAGAGAAAATTTAGTTGAAAGTTGGTAGTAGCAATTATGCGGACTGGGTCCGTAAACTGAGGATTGTCCTCATTGCTGCACAGAAGGCTTATGTCCTTAATGCACCGCTCGGTGTGCTGAACCTCAGCGTCGTCTGTAGATGTTGCGAAACATCTGACATACACGTTTTGATGACTACGTGATAGTTCAGCGCGTAATGCTAACGGTTTAGAATTGTGGCACCAAAGACGGTTTTGAAACGTCGCAGAACATATGAGATATTCCGAAGACTGAAATTGAGATTTCAGACTAGTGCCCACGTCAAGAGGTATGAGACCTCTGACAAGTTTCTTAAGCCTGCAGACTAAGGGAGAAAAGCTCAATCCTTGAGCATGTGCTCAGATTGTCTGAGTACCACAATCGCTTGAATCGAGTGGGAGTTAATCTTCCAGATGAGATAGTGATGGTTCTCCATAGTCACTGCCACCAAGCTATTAGAGCTTCGTGATGAACTATAACATATCAGGGATAGATATGATGATCCTTGAGCTATTCGCAATGTTTGACACCGCGAAAGTAGAAATCAAATAGGAGCATCAATTGTTGATGGTTAGTAAAACCACTAGTTTCAAGAAGGGCAAGGGCAAAAGGGATACTTCATGAAACAGCAAATCATTTACTGCTCTAGTGAAGAATCCCAAGCTTGAACCCAAACCCGAGACTAAGTGCTTCTGTAATGAGGGGAACGGTCACTGAAGCAAAACTACCCTAGATACGTGGTAGATGAGAAGGCAGGCAAGGTTGACAGAAGTATATTGGATATACATTATATGAATGTGTACTTTACTAGTACTCCTAGCAGCACCAGGGTATTAGATACCGGTTCGGTTGCTAAGTGTTAGTAACTCGAAATAAAAGCTGCGGAATAAACGGAGACTAGCTAAAGGTGAGATGACGATATGTGTTGGAAGTGTTTCCAAGGTTGATGTGATCAAGCATCGCATGCTCCCTCTACCATCGAGATTTGGTGTTTGCGTTGAGCATGATTGGATTATGTTTATCGCAATACAGTTATTCATTTAAGGAGAATAATGGTTACTCTGTTTATTTGAATAATACCTTCAATGGTCTTGCACCTAAAATGAATCTCGATCGCAGTGATACACATGTTCGTGCCAAAAGATATAAAATAGTAATGATAGTAGCACATACTTGTGGCACTGCCATTTGAGTCATATTGGTATAGAACGCATGAAGAAGCTCCATGTAGATGGATCTTTGGACTCACTCGTTTTTGAAAAGATTGAGACATGCGAACCATGTCTATTGGTATATATGCATGAAGAAACTCCATGCAGATGGATCATTTGGACTCACTTGATTTTGAATCACTTGAGACATGCAAATCATACCACATGGGCAAGATGACTGAAAGGCCTCGTTTTCAATAAGATGGAACAAGAGAGCAACTTGTTGGAGGTAATACATTTGATGTGTGCAGTCCAATGAGTGCTGAGGCACGCAGTGGATATCGATATGTTCTTACTTCACAGATGATTTGAGTAGATGCTGAGTGTATTTACTTGATGAAACACAAGTCTGAATTATTGAAAGGTTCAAGTAATTTCAGAGTGAAGTTGAAGATCGTCGTGACAAGAGGATAAAATGTCTGTGATATGATCATAGAGATGAGTATCTGAGTTACGAGTTTGGCACACAATTAAGACATTGTGGAAAGTGTTTCAAAATTAATACCGCCTGGAACACCACAGTGTGATGGTGTGTCCGAACATCATAACTGCACCCTATTGGATATGGTGCATACCATGATGTCTCTTATCGAATTACCACTATCGTTTATGGGTTAGGCATTAGAGACAACCGCATTCACTTTAAATAGGGCACCACGCAATTCCGTTGAGACGACACCGTTTAGAGAAACCTAAGTTGTCGTTTCTTAAAAGTTTGGGGATGCGATGCTTATGTGAAAAAGTTTCAAGCTGATAAGCTCGAACCCAAAGCGGATAAATGCATCTTCATAGAAAACCCAAAACAGTTGGGTATACCTCCTATTTCAGACCTGGAAGCAAAAGTAATTGCTTCTAGAAACGAGTCCTTTCTCGAGGAAAAGTTTCTCTCGAAAGAATTGAGTGGGAGGATGGTGGAGACTTGATGAGGTTATTGAACCATAACTTCAACTAGTGTGTAGCAGGGCACAGGAAGTTGTTCCTGTGGCACCTACAACAATTGAAGTGGAAGCTTATGATAGTGATCATGAAACTTCGGATCAAGTCACTACCAAACCTCGTAGGACGACGAGGATGCGTACTACTTCAGAGTAATGTGTAATCCTGTCTTGGAAGTCATGTTGTTGGACAACGATGAACCTATGAGTTGTGGAGAAGCGATGGTGGGCCCGGATTCCGATGAATGGCTCGAGGCCATGAAATCCGAGATAGAATCCAAGCATGGACTTTGGTGAACTTGCCCGATGATCGGCAAGCCATTGAGATAAATGGATCTTTAAGAAGAAGACGGACGTGGACGGTAATGTTACCGTCTATGAAGCTCGACTTGTGGCAAAGAGTATTTTCACAAGTTCAAGGAGTTGACTACGATGAGATTTTCTCATCCGTAGCGATGCTTAAGTCCATCGGAATCATGTTAGCATTAGCTGCATTTATGAAATCTGGCAGATGGATGTCAAAAACAAGTTTCCTTACCAGTTTTCGTAAGGAAAGGTTGTATGTGTTACAACCAGAAAGGTTTTGTCAATCCTAAGGGTGCTAAAAGGTATGCTAGCTCCAGCGATCCTTCCATGGACTAGAGCAAGCATCTCGGAGTCAGAATATACGCTTTGATGGAGTAATGAAAGTTTTTGGGTTTATACAAAGTTTGTTAGAAACTTGTATTTACAATAAAGTGAGTGGGAGCGCTACAACATTTCTGATAAGTATATGTGAATGACATATTGTTGATCCGAAATGGTGTAAAATTTCTGGAAAGCATAAAGGGTTGTTTGAAAGGAGTTTTTCAAAGGAAGACCTGGATAAAGCTGCTTACATATTGGGCATCAAGATCTATAGAGATAGATCAAGACGCCTGGTGATACTTTCAAAGAACGCACACCTTGACATGATTTTGAAAGAGTTCAAAATAGATCAGCAAAGAAGGAGTTCTTGGCTGTGTTACAAGGTGTGAGTATTGAGTAAGACTCAAGACCTAACCACAGCAGAAGAGAGAGAAAGGACGAAGGTCGTCCCCTATGCTTTAGACGTAGGCTCTACAGTATGCTATGATGTGTACCGCACATGAAGTGTGCCTTGCCATGAGTTGGTCAAGGGGTACAATAGTGATCCGGGAATGGATCACATGACAGCGGTCGAACTTATCCTTAGTATCTAGTGGACTAAGGAATTTTCTCGATTATGGAGGTGAAAAGGAGTTCGTCATAAAGGGTTACATCGATGCGAACTTTGACACTAATCCGGATGACTCTGAGTAGTAGACCAGATTCGTATAGTAGAGCAGTTATTTGAAATGGCTCCAAGTAGCGCGTGGTAGCATCCACAAGATGACATAGATATTCGTAAAGCACACACGGATCTGAAAGGTTCAGACCCGTTGACTAATAACCTCTCTCACAAGCATAACATGATCAAACCAGAACTCATTGAGTGTTAATCACATAGTGATGTGAACTAGATTGTTGACTCTAGTAAACTCTTTGGATGTTGGTCACATGGTGATGTGACCTGTGAGTGTTAATCACATGGTGATGTGAACTAGATTATTGACTCTAGTGCAAGTGGGAGACTGTTGGAAATATGCCCTAGAGGCAATAATAAATTGGTTATTATTATATTTCCTTGTTCATCATAATCGTTTATTATCCATGCTAGAATTGTATTGATAGGAAACTCAGATACATGTGTGGATACATAGACAACACCATGTCCCTAGTAAGCCTCTAGTTGACTAGCTCGTTGATCAATAGATGGTTACGGTTTCCTAACCATGGACATTGGATGTCGTTGATAACGGGATCACATCATTGGGAGAATGATGTGATGGACAAGACCCAATCCTAAGCCTAGCACAAGATCGTGTAGTTCGTTTGCTAAGAGCTTTTCTGATGTCAAGTATCATTTCCTTAGACCATGAGATTGTGCAACTCCTGGATACCGTAGGAATGCTTTGGGTGTACCAAACGTCACAACGTAACTGGGTGGCTATAAAGGTGCACTACAGGTATCTCCGAAAGTGTCTGTTGGGTTGGCACGAATCGAGACTGGGATTTGTCACTCCATGTAAACGGAGAGGTATCTCTGGGCCCACTCGGTAGGACATCATCATAATGTGCACAATGTGACCAAGGAGTTGATCACGGGATGATGTGTTACGGAACGAGTAAAGAGACTTGCCGGTAACGAGATTGAACAAGGTATCGGGATACCGACGATCGAATCTCGGGCAAGTAACATACTGATTGAGAAAGGGAATTGTATACGGGATTGATTGAATCCTCGACATCGTGGTTCATCCGATGAGATGTAGCGACCAGACCTCAAATGGCCTGTGCTGCTGTGCACCAGTGTCATCCCTGGATCAGTAATGCTGACACACACAGTACAAATGGAGGATTTATAACAGAGTAGCAATCACACACTTATTACATCGGATATCTCCATAGAGACTAAGTATAATAAACATGGCTTAAGGCCATCTAATAAGGATAACAGCGGAAGACTTGGAAGATAAGTGAGTCCATCAACTCCAGCGGCATCACTGAGTATAAGACCACGACCTAAGGCACCTTACTCGTCGTCTGAAAAATCTACAACATGAAACGTTGCAGCCCGAAAACGGGTCAGCACATAGGATATGCTGGCAATGTAGCACATAGAGAGCAATGAACAATAATAATGCTATACTACATGCATATGTGGCTGGTGGAAAGCTCTATGGTTACAGTTTTGCGAAAAGCCAATTTTATCCTACTTCAAAGGAATAAATTTTATTTAACTATCATGGTGGTTGTGAAACATTGAGATGGTTGACAGCATCTCAATCCCAATTAAAAAGTCATCAATAACCCAACAAAATTAATTAGAAGTAACATAGTGTTGAGATTCACATGATAATCCAAGTACTAGATACTCAAGTTGTCCATAACCGGGGACACGGCTAATCATGATCAGTTTGTACACTCTGCAGAGGTTTGTGCACTTTTCCCACAAGACTTGATCTCCTCCATTGGATTACTCGCACTACATGGTGTTTGAGTAACGGATGACCAAGACACAGTCTTTCAGAAGTGTTTGCACCTTACGTATGGGTAGACCGTTACACCTACTTTCCCCTACATCTGCTAGTCTACCACTGTAAGAGTTCACACAACTTAATCAACTATGCTAGAGCCCATAATAGCTTGCGGCTGCACACGGAAGTTTCTAGCATGAAAAATCTCATGATCCCTTTGAACCTGGGTGGCGGTCCAAAAGAAAAACAGGCAATCCTGGAATACCCAGGTACCTCAATCCACCCAGATGTGAGTTTAAGTTGCCACCTTAAGTAAACCATTAATTAACAATCTCACATCTGTCATGAATTTCACTCAAACCCAATCCACGTCTACGAGCATAGCATGGCAATAATAAAAGCAACGTAGAAGTAACTCCCAAGGGTTTGATAGAAAAACAGGTAATAGGTACTACCTCAACTACTTCCCAATACCCACAGTTTATTAGATCCTAATCATGCAATGTGTTTGAAGGAATAGATCTAATGCAATAAAACTGGGTATGAACGGGGTATGATCAAAGTGTTACTTGCCTTGCTGATGATCCGCAAAACCTAGCGATTCGAAGTAACAAGCGGCACACTCCGGGTACTCTATCGCAAACAAACAAGCATACAATCAGTACTCAACTAATGCACAGGTAAAACTCGAATGAAAGATCCAACCAGAAAGTTCAACTTAAGAACTCCGGTTTGCAAAAAGAATCAACTCGAAAGAAGCAACGACAGTCAAACGGCGGAAGAAAGAAACTTCGTTTGCTAATCTGGAACTAGGTCAAATTTTACTGTAGCAAAAACTTGTTTGAGTAGGTTAAACAGAAAGAGAATTTCGAGACGAAACTCTAGGCGCTTGAATCACCTGATTCCGATAAACGAGCGAGAAGTTAAACAGAAACGAAGATTCGATCAGAAATCGAATCTGAGAAAATAACGGGAAAAATCCGCCGAAAAAGAAAAATGGACGAACGGTTAAAGAACGGACGTTCGTTAACAGAGAAAAACCGACAAACGCGTTCGTCAAAACGAACGGTTCGGTGAACGCTCGTGAAATAAGAAAAACCGAAAAAAAACGATCTAGGTTTTTTTTTAAACAAAAGGTTTTTTTGTTTTTTTTCAGAAAACCGGTCAACACGACGGGAACGGCGGCGGCAGTACCTCGACGGGGCTCGCTCCGGCGAGGGCTCCGGCGGGCGCGGCTCGGCGGCGGGGGTGCGGGGCTCGGGGGCGGAGGCTCCGGCGGCGAGGGCGGGGCTCGGGCGCGGCTCCCGGCGACGGGCGGCGAGGCAAAACGGCGGGCGGCGGCGGGGCTAGATGCGGCGGCGGCGGCGGCTTCTCCGGCGGCGGTGATGGCGAAAACGGAGAGGGGGGGTATATATGGAGAGGGGGGGCTAGAGGCTTGGGGAAGGGGGCACCGAGGCGGAGGCGAGCTCCCGTGGCATGGCCGGACTCCGGCGCCGTGGGGAAGAAGGAGAGGTCGCGGCGGGGCGGGCCGTCGGCTGGGCCTTTGGCCCAGTCGGCGCGGGCGTCTTTTTTTTTTAAGTTCCGCGAACAAAATTGCATAAAAAAATAAATAAAAATCAGAAAAAATATGAAATAAATTTTCCCCGTCTAGTTAGAAAATCTAGAGTAGGGTGAACATTTTTAAAATCAAAAAATAAACATTTTGAAAACATGCATATTTTTAAATGCAATAAAAATTGCAAATAAAATCCAATAAATTCCAAATAATGATTTTAACATTTTTCCTCCAGTATTTCAATTGTTTTGGAGAAGTCATATTTTCTCCTCTCGTTTATTTTAAAAATGAAATATGTTTTTTCGGAGAGAAAAATAATTAAAATCCCAATCCTCGTTTGAAAAATCAAATAAGAAAATTCGAGAAAATCCCCAACTCTCTCCGAGGGTCCTTGAGTTGCTTAGGATTTATCGAGGATTTGTCAAAATGCAATAAAACATGATATGCAATGATGATCTATGTATAACATTCCAAATTGAAAATTTGGGATGTTACAAACCTACCCCCCTTAAGATGAATCTCGCCCTCGAGATTCGGGTTGGCTAGAAAACAGGTGGGAGTGGTTTTTCTGTAGATCTTCCTCTCGCTCCCAGGTGGCCTCATCTTCCGTGTGGTGACTCCACTGAACTTTGCAAAACTTGATAACCTTGTTGCGGGTAACTCGGCTGGCATACTCGAGAATCTTAACTGGTTTCTCCTCATAAGTCAAATCACTTTCCAACTGAATCGCTTCCAGTGGCACAGTATCTCTCAGTGGTATCTCAGCCATCTCTGCGTGGCACTTCTTCAACTGCGAAACATGAAATACATCATGTACTTCAGACAATCCTTCGGGCAATTCCAGCTTGTAAGCAACTTCTCCCATACGTTCCAACACTCTGTATGGTCCGATAAAACGGGGCGCTAACTTTCCCTTAACTCCAAAGCGCTTCACTCCTCGAAGGGGTGATACTCGAAGATACACTCGGTCTCCGACTTCGTGAACTGTCTCTTTTCGTTTAGAATCAGCATAACTCTTCTGCCTGGACTGGGCTACCTTGAGCCTATCACGAATCAACCTTACTTTCTGTTCAGACTCCTTAATCAAATCTGGTCCAAACAACTGACGGTCTCCAACTTCGTCCCATAGCAACGGTGTTCTACACCTCCTTCCGTACAAAGCTTCGAAAGGGGCCATCTTCAAACTGGTTTGATAACTGTTGTTATATGAAAACTCCGCATATGGAAAATTGTCGTCCCAACTAGATCCATAATCTAGTGCACATGCTCTCAACATGTCCTCCAAAATCTGGTTGACTCTCTCGGTCTGTCCATCTATCTGTGGGTGAAATGCTGTACTAAATTCCAACCTGGTTCCCAATGTTTCATGTAACTGCTTCCAAAACTTCGAGGTAAATTGGGTTCCTCTGTCTGATACAATGGTCCTCAGAACTCCATGCAAACATACGATCCTGGTCATGTATATCTTTGCCAACTTAGCACTGGTGTAAGTGGTCTTTACTGGAATGAAATGAGCCACTTTCGTCAAACGGTCGACTACAACCCATATCGAGTCATAGCCTGAACGAGTCCTTGGTAATCCTGTGATAAAATCCATGCCTATTTTATCCCACTTCCATTCGGGTATCGGCAATGGTTGCAGCAATCCTGCTGGCTTCTGATGCTCTGCCTTCACTCTTTGACATACATCACAAACTGCTACAAACTCCGCAATATCCTTCTTCATTCCGGTCCACCAGAAAGTGTTCTTCAAATCCAAATACATCTTGGTATTCCCTGGGTGAATCGAGTACGGTGAATCATGGGCTTCTTGCAAAATCAACTTCCTGATCTCCGGATCCTTTGGTACATATACACGGTCTTCAAACCATAAAGTATCGTGCTCATCCTCACGAAATCCCTTGGCTTTTCCTTTGCTCATCTTCTCCTTTATCTCTTTAATCTTCTTGTCTGACTTCTGAGCTTCTCTGATCCTTTCCATCAAGGTAGACTGAATCTCCAATGTCGCTAAATAGCCTCTCGGGACTATCTCCAAACATAGCTCGCGTAGGTCCTCGGCTAACTCCTGAGGTAACTCTCCTGTCATGAGGGTGCTGATATGACTCTTGCGGCTCAACGCGTCTGCTACTACGTTAGCCTTTCCGGGGTGATAATGCAATCTCATATCATAATCCTTGATGAGCTCCAACCATCTCCTCTGTCTGAGGTTTAACTCCTTCTGCGTGAAAATGTACTTCAAACTCTTGTGATCCGTGTACACCTCACAATGGTTTCCGATGAGAAAATGTCTCCATGTCTTCAATGCATGCACCACGGCTGCTAATTCCAAATCATGCGTAGCATAATTCTTCTCATGGGGTTTAAGTTGTCGTGAAGCATACGAAACAACTCTTCCTTCCTGCATAAGCACTGCTCCAAGTCCTCGACGAGAAGCGTCGCAATAAACTTCATAGTCCTTGCGTTGATCTGGCAGAATCAACACTGGTGATGTAACCAATCGTTTCTTCAACTCTTGGAAACTAGCTTCACATTCCTTAGTCCAATTGAATTTGGTGTCCTTCTTCAATAGCTCAGTCATGGGCTTAGCAATCTTCGAGAAATTCTCGATGAATCTCCGGTAGTATCCTGCAAGTCCAAGAAAACTCCGGATTTCTCCAACTGTCGTGGGTGATTCCCAACTTGTCACTGTGTCAACCTTAGCAGGGTCTACTGCTATTCCTTCTCCGGAAATAACATGTCCAAGGAATCCAACTTCCTTCAACCAAAACTCACATTTGCTGAACTTGGCATATAACTGATGTTCTCTGAGCTTCTCAAGTACCAATCGCAAATGCTCCTCATGCTCTTCCTCATCCTTGGAAAAGATTAAAATATCATCAATGAATACCACGACGAACTTATCCAAAAACTCCATAAATACTTTGTTCATCAGGTTCATGAAATAGGCAGGTGCGTTAGTCAGTCCAAATGACATAACGGTATACTCATACAATCCATATCTGGTGGTAAATGCCGTCTTGGGTATATCCTGCTCTCGAATCTTTAACTGATGGTATCCTGATCGTAGATCAATCTTGGAAAATACTTTAGCTCCTTGCAGGCGGTCAAACAAATCATTTATCATTGGCAGTGAGTACTTGTTTTTGATGGTCACTTCATTCAATCCTCGGTAATCAACAACCATCCTTAGTGATCCATCTTTCTTCTCCACTAGAAGTACTGGTGATCCCCAAGGTGACGAACTTGGGCGAATATAGCCTTTATCCAGTAACTCCTTGATCTGCTTCTTAATTTCCTCCAAATCCTTAGCGGGCATCCTGTACGGTCTCTTAGATATTGGCCCGGTGCCTGGCAAAAGTTCAATCAAGAACTCAATGTCTCTATCCGGTGGCATGCCTGGCAACTCTTCTGGAAATACATCCGGATAATCCTTCACCACTGGTACTTCCTCCTGTACAACTCCTGATAAGGAATTCACTTGAGTCCTCTTCGGCATATGCCTGGATACATACTTGATCCGTTTTCCTTCTGGGGTGGTAAGCAAAATCGTCTTGCTGGCACAATCGATGTTTCCTCCATACAACGATAGCCAATCCATTCCCAGAATCACATCCAAACCTTGCGATTCCAAAACAATGAGGTCTGAGGGGAAAACATGCCTACCAATGGCCAATGGTATCTGAAAACATCCTTGGGTGGCCATATACTCTGCTCCTGGCGAGGTTACTAACATAGGGTTTCTGAGAACTTTGGTGGACATCTTAAACTTATTCACGAATCCCCTTGATATGTATGAATGCGATGCACCAGTATCGAAAAGAACAGTTGCAGTAAATGACTTAACCAAAAACTTACCTATTACTGCATCAGGCTGAGCTTCAACCTCCTCCACGCTCACGTGGTTCACATGTCCTTTGTTGAACGGGTTCGGCTTCTTCCCAGAGCTTCCATTGCCATTTCCATTTTGGGCTTCGGGGCATTCGTTGGCATAATGTCCATTCTTCTGGCACTTAAAACAAGTGACTTGGCTCAGGTCCCTCTTGGCTGGGGTAGATGGGTTGGTGCGGTTCTGTCCGTTGCTTCCTCCATTCCCACTACCATTCTTGGAGCCATTATGGTTGTGCGAACTACCTCCTCCATGGGTATGCTGAAACTGTCCTCCCGGCTTCGGGGTAAAACGTGGCTTCTGCTGGGCTCCAGAGTTATACTTCCCTTGTCCATACTTCCTCTTACGGTTTTCAATCTGCTGTTGCTTCCCTTCAATCATGAGAGCTCTATCTACCAGCTCCTGGTAGTTGTTGAAGGTTGCTATCATCAACTGCATACTCAGCTCGTCATTCAGTCCTTCCAGAAACTTTTCCCGCTTGGCTGCATCTGTAGCAACGTCATCTGCTGCATAACGTGCTAGCTTACTGAATTCCTCCACATACTGGCCTACGGTGCGTCCTCCTTGGCGTAGGTTACGAAACTCACGCTTCTTCATAGCCATAGCTCCTGCTGAAACATGAGCTGTACGGAAAGCTTGCTGAAACTGGTCCCATGTGACAGTGTCAATAGGGTGCGTGGCTGTGTAATTCTCCCACCATGATGCTGCGGGTCCATCAAGCTGATGTGCGGCGAAATGCACTCTTTCCGCATCTGTGCAACCTGCAGTGGTCAACTCCCTTCCAACTTTGCGGAGCCAATCATCTGCAACAATCGGCTCGGTGCTACTGGAAAACACCGGCGGATTTAACCTTAGGAAACGGGCTAAGTGATCAACAGGTGGTGGTGGCGGTGGGTTGTTGTTGTTGTTGCCTTGGTTCTGAACTAACACTTGCATCAGGGCATTCTGTTGCTGAATCAACTGGGTGATCTCTGGCGGGAAAACAAATCAGGTGTCGCGTCTCGGAGGCATCTGATGGGTTTAGAAAAGATGAGAATTAAGAATAGAATGAGGTCTAGAGAGAAAACACTACCCATATGCTCATGAGACCAATTCAATCAATATCACTCAATCAATCCAAACAAGACAAAACAATCGATCTAACTAGCGTTACAAAGTGCTTGAACTATAGTACTGAATGGAGGTAAAACTACTACTGGTATGGTGGTCTACTAAAAATTCTGATCCGTTGAAGACTCCATGATGTCTGCTCCAGCTTCATCAATCCATTCGTCTTCACTTGGTTCCGAGTCGGTGTCGTCGATGATGATGTAGTTATCCGGACAAGTGCATTCGTCGACTTCTGCTTCTGGTACTGGATTTCCCACGGATGCTCCAATCTTCTTCTCCAAATCGCCAATCTTCCCGACAAGTGCGTTGATTTCCTCCAAATAATCTTCGCGTGTAGTCTTGAGTTCTTCTTGGAGTTCCTTGATCTTCGTAAATGCCTTCTTTAGTTCTTCCTTGTCCGTGCACATCTGGTTCTCCTGGCGACGAATATGTTGGTTCTGTTCCTGGATGAAAGCTGCAATTGATCCATCCTTCTTGGTCTTGATCATCTCCCATTGCGCGTCTCGACGTCCACAAATTTGATAAATCGTATCCTTAAGCTCCTGGTGGTAGACTTCTCCAATGCGTCCCATGGCGATGTGTGCGGCCATGCTCTTCCCTAAACTCCAAGTTGGTGCTTCGAAAACCAATCTTATGGGTTCCGTAATTGGTGCGAACGTCCTTCCTGGAATGATAACTTGAATCTTCCAGCTCTCCTCTTCAGGTAATGTGGCGTTGTAGGTTCCGGTGACGCTTGGTATTCCTATATTCAAGTACTTGGTGACTTCCTTCAAATGTCGTCCAAACGGCGTGTCTTCATCTGGTTGCATGAACTTGCTCCTTGCATTCGCCATTCCTAAGAGAGTAGAAAGTGGAGAGGAGTCAGAAATGAGAAGAGAGAAGCTTTCTAGGGCTTAAGCTTAGTGGTCGTGTCCTATAGTCAGCGTGTGCTCTGATACCAACTTTGTAGCGACCAGACCTCAAATGGCCTGTGCTGCTGTGCACCAGTGTCATCCCTGGATCAGTAATGCTGACACACACAGTACAAATGGAGGATTTATAACAGAGTAGCAATCACACACTTATTACATCGGATATCTCCATAGAGACTAAGTATAATAAACATGGCTTAAGGCCATCTAATAACGATAACAGCGGAAGACTTGGAAGATAAGTGAGTCCATCAACTCCAGCGGCATCACTGAGTATAAGACCACGACCTAAGGCACCTTACTCGTCATCTGAAAAATCTGCAACATGAAACGTTGCAGCCCGAAAACGGGTCAGCACATAGGATATGCTGGCAATGTAGCACATAGAGAGCAATGAACAATAATAATGCTATACTACATGCATATGTGGCTGGTGGAAAGCTCTATGGTTACAGTTTTGCGAAAAGCCAATTTTATCCTACTTCAAAGGAATAAATTTTATTTAACTATCATGGTGGTTGTGAAACATTGAGATGGTTGACAGCATCTCAATCCCAATTAAAAAGTCATCAATAACCCAACAAAATTAATTAGAAGTAACATAGTGTTGAGATTCACATGATAATCCAAGTACTAGATACTCAAGTTGTCCATAACCGGGGACACGGCTAATCATGATCAGTTTGTACACTCTGCAGAGGTTTGTGCACTTTTCCCACAAGACTTGATCTCCTCCGTTGGATTACTCGCACTACATGGTGTTTGAGTAACGGATGACCAAGACACAGTCTTTCAGAAGTGTTTGCACCTTACGTATGGGTAGACCGTTACACCTACTTTCCCCTACATCTGCTAGTCTACCACTGTAAGAGTTCACACAACTTAATCAACTATGCTAGAGCCCATAATAGCTTGCGGCTGCACACGGAAGTTTCTAGCATGAAAAATCTCATGATCCCTTTGAACCTGGGTGGCGGTCCAAAAGAAAAACAGGCAATCCTGGAATACCCAGGTACCTCAACCCACCCAGATGTGAGTTTAAGTTGCCACCTTAAGTAAACCATTAATTAACAATCTCACATCTGTCATGAATTTCACTCAAACCCAATCCACGTCTACGAGAATAGCATGGCAATAATAAAAGCAACGTAGAAGTAACTCCCAAGGGTTTGATAGAAAAACAGGTAATAGGTACTACCTCAACTACTTCCCAATACCCACAGTTTATTAGATCCTAATCATGCAATGTGTTTGAAGGAATAGATCTAATGCAATAAAACTGGGTATGAACGGGGTATGATCAAAGTGTTACTTGCCTTGCTGATGATCCGCAAAACCTAGCGATTCGAAGTAACAAGCGGCACACTCCGGGTACTCTATCGCAAACAAACAAGCATACAATCAGTACTCAACTAATACACAGGTAAAACTCGAATGAAAGATCCAACCAGAAAGTTCAACTTAAGAACTCCGGTTTGCAAAAAGAATCAACTCGAAAGAAGCAACGACAGTCAAACGGCAGAAGAAAGAAACTTCGTTTGCTAATCTGGAACTAGGTCAAATTTTACTGTAGCAAAAACTTGTTTGAGTAGGTTAAACGGAAAGAGAATTTCGAGACGAAACTCTAGGCGCTTGAATCACCTGATTCCGATAAACGAGCGAGAAGTTAAACAGAAACGAAGATTCGATCAGAAATCGAATCTGAGAAAATAACGGGAAAAATCCGCCGAAAAAGAAAAACGGACGAACGGTTAAAGAACGGACGTTCGTTAACAGAGAAAAACCGACGAACGCGTTCGTCAAAACGAACGGTTCGGTGAACGCTCGTGAAATAAGAAAAACCGAAAAAAAACGATCTAGGTTTTTTTTTAAACAAAAGGTTTTTTTGTTTTTTTTCAAAAAACCGGTCAACACGACGGGAACGGCGGCGGCAGTACCTCGACGGGGCTCGCTCCGGCGAGGGCTCCGGCGGGCGCGGCTCGGCGGCGGGGGTGCGGGGCTCGGGGGCGGAGGCTCCGGCGGCGAGGGCGGGGCTCGGGCGCGGCTACCGGCGACGGGCGGCGAGGCAAAACGGCGGGCGGCGGCGGGGCTAGATGCGGCGGCGGCGGCGGCTTCTCCGGCGGCGGTGATGGCGAAAACGGAGAGGGGGGGTATATATGGAGAGGGGGGTCTAGAGGCTTGGGGAAGGGGGCACCGAGGCGGAGGCGAGCTCCCGTGGCGTGGCCGGACTCCGGCGGCGTGGGGAAGAAGGAGAGGTCGCGGCGGGGCGGGCCGTCGGCTGGGCCTTTGGCCCAGTCGGCGCGGGCGTCTTTTTTTTTTAAAGTTCCGCGAAGAAAATTGCATAAAAAAATAAATAAAAATCAGACAAATATGAAATAAATTTTCCCCGTCTAGTTAGAAAATCTAGAGTAGGGTGAACATTTTTAAAATCAAAAAATAAACATTTTGAAAACATGCATATTTTTAAATGCAATAAAAATTGCAAATAAAATCCAATAAATTTCAAATAATGATTTTAACATTTTTCCTCTAGTATTTCAATTGTTTTGGAGAAGTCATATTTTCTCCTCTCGTTTATTTTAAAAATGAAATATATTTTTTTCGGAGATAAAAATAATTAAAATCCCAATCCTCGTTTGAAAAATCAAATAAGAAAATTCGAGAAAATCCCCAACTCTCTCCGAGGGTCCTTGAGTTGCTTAGGATTTATCGAGGATTTGTCAAAATGCAATAAAACATGATATGCAATGATGATCTATGTATAACATTCCAAATTGAAAATTTGGGATGTTACATGAGATCATCGAGGAGCATGTGGGAGCCAACATGGGTATCCAGATCCCGCTGTTGGTTATTGACCGGAGAGTCGTCTCGGTCATGTCTGCGTGTCTCCCGAACCCGTAGGGTCTACACACTTAAGGTTCGGTGACGCTAGGGTTGTAGAGATATTAGTATGCGGTAACCTGAAAGTTGTTCGGAGTCCCGGATGAGATCCCAGACGTCACGAGGAGTTCCGGAATGGTCCGGAGGTAAAGATTTATATATGGGAAGTCTTGTTTTGGTCGCCGGAAAGGTTTCGCGCATTATCGGTATTGTACCGGGAGTGCCGAAAGGGGTCCGGGGGTCCACCAAGGGGTCCACATGCCCCGGGGGTCACATGGGCTGTGGGGTGTGCGCCTTGGCCTATATGGGCCAAGGGAACCAGCCCCAAGAGGCCCATGCGCCAAGAGATAAGATAAAGGGAGAGTCCTAAAGGGGGAAGGCACCTCCTAGGTGCCTTGGGGAGGATGGACTCCTCCCTGGCCGCACCCTTCCTTGGAGGAAGGGCCAAGGCTGCGCCCCCCCCCTCTCCCTTGGCCCTATATATAGTGGGGGGAAGGGAGGGCAGCAAACCCTAAGCCCTGGCGCCTCCCTCTCCCTCCCGTGACACATCTCCCTCCTCCCGCAGCGCTTGGCGAAGCCCTGTTGGAATCCCGCTACTTCCACCACCACGCCGTCGTGCTGCTGTATCTCCATCAACCTCTCCTCCCCCCTTGCTGGATCAAGAAGGAGGAGATGTCGCTGCTCCGTACGTGTGTTGAACGCGGAGGTGCTGTCCGTTCGGCGCTAGGATCATCGGTGATTTGGATCACGACGAGTACGACTCCATCAACCCCGTTCTCTTGAACGCTTCCGCTCGCGATCTACAAGGGTATGTAGATGCACTCCCTCCCTCTCATTTCTAGTAAACTCCATAGACTGATCTTGGTGATGCATAGAAAATTTTGAATTTCTGCTACGTTCCCCAACACTTTTATCCCAATATTAAGGATAATGTGTGGGCCTTTATTGAAATAAGATGGTTGATCCCCTTGCCGACTCATTCCATCCTCCCCCCGGTGGGTCGTCCTCTTATTCACTCTCGCGAGCAAAGAAGAAGAGAGACAACATTCAAGCCAGCAATGGACTGAGGTATGAGACTCTAAAGGTAAAGAGAAGGGGCCGTCGTTGGTGCATAACAGATCTTTCCTATCTACGATCTTTCTCGGTGCATAAGCGAGGCTTCGCGGTCGAAGTACCACATAAGCAATAAAGCCAATAGACCTTGAATAGCCTGTACGAAATAACTTGTGAAGAGGATTTACTAGAGTCTAAAAATCTTGTACGCAAGTTGGCACAACGCTTTCAATCAATCTCGCTTATCTAGTCTGCCCGGTCAAATCAGCGATCATGCCCCCCTTATTCTAGCGGAGGAACAACTTCATCAGATTCATTCCCTTGCTAATCCGCCTTCAAGCCTTGTTCCTTCTTCCGCTTCATCTATCGTAAAATTCTATATGCCAAAAATAGAAGTAGAAAGAGATCCTAGCGGTCATTGAGATTGAATCCAGAGGAAATCGCAATCCAATTACCGTGAGAGAGAATTAACAGAGTCGGTTCAACTAAATGGTCAAAATAAGAATAAAGGAAGGTAACGAAATACTTCATTAACAAGGCCCGTTTAATTAACAATTTGAGCTTTCTTTGCTCACCAGCTTTTTCCTGCGCCCCTTCACTCACTTCTGAATGACTCCTTTAGCACTCTCTTTTGGTTGGTTACTTCATTGAAATAGAAAGTACATCTCTAACTCCTGGCTAACGCGAATCATTCAAAAACTACTACTTATTGGGTTGGGCAACCGACACGTGAAATCGTTGCCGAGCTACACTTCCTTTAATTAATTGTTTAGGTTTACTTTGGTGGAGCATTCAATCCAGGTGTGGGAATCATTCCGACTTCATGTATTTGCCCTGCCCTAGCCTGTTGGGAATGTAGGTGTCCGAGAATGGAAGCTCGGCAATAGAGCAGACTGGAAGAAGTATGTACCTCATGAAGCAAGGACTAGCCAGAGCTCTTAGTATGGCCACTTTTGTAGGATGAATCAGTTCACTGCCTGCTTCTCTATCGCATTGGACCTAGAAAGAGTGCAAACAGGAAGCATAGATCCTTGAGAAATAGAGGAGCTATGAGTGTTGTCCACAACCTCTAATGTTCCAAAAGAGATCCGTCACTCGCTCCAGAGACCTCAGTACCGTGGTAACTCCAAGAATTTCCTTCTTTACTACATAAAGCATCAGCTGCTGGATAGAAAGCAAAAGCATTTATCTATAGATGACAGTTAGCTTTTGCTTGATTTCTTTCTTATAAAATTACATTTTATTGATTGTAGATTGGGTCGGTGTAAATAAAGGGTGAGCTCCAAACTACAGTGGGAAATTCCGAGTATACACCAACCATACTTTGGAGTGAGAAGGAGATCCTAACTAACAAAATAAGGCATCTGATACTATGCTGAAAAGTCCCGTTTTGTCACTTTTCAAAAGAAGGATGCGCCGCTATTTTATCATCATCTGGCACTGCTTGACTTGATTTCACAGCTTTTAGCTTGAACATGGCACTAAAGCCTCCATGTCAACTAAATAAAATAGTTCAAGATGGTAGAGCATAGAGGGAATTACCAACATGGGTTTAGCATTTCGTTTAGTGAATGCGGAGATAAAAGCTGCTGCTATTGATGTGCAATTGGACCGCTCGCATCGCTCCTTGACACGAAGGCTATAACAATCAAAGGAAATACTGGGTGTAAATGACTTTGGAGTTCAAACCTGGCAAAGTCCTTACTTACTCGGCTCCAAGCCAAAGCGATGAAAAGACCCTTTATTTAATATGGTCACGCCCATGAGAGAAAGTCTAGCCCTATCAACACCTTCTGATCCTAGTTGGCTCGAGTAAGGCAGGCTACTTCTAAGCAATCTAGAGAACATTGGACCTCATTGAAAAGAAATAACTTCCAGCCAACATAAAGATCCAACAACCTTTTGCCTGGCCTCGGCTCTGATGCATTCCTCCTAGCCTATATTTTCACTACATTCTTTGGGATCAATGCCTACTTCTTGAACTTGAAATACATGTATCCCTTCTTCGATAAGTGGAATGTTTCGCTTGAGCATCTACTTTGGCGAAACCCTTGTTATCTATGCTATGTATTTGTGACCTAGCCCTCTCTACGGCACACGTTTTTCATGCGTGAGGCTATAGAAGGAAAGCAACAATCCTAGAGGAGGAAATAGTTCACTTGTTGGGCACTTGGGCTCCCTATTCGTAAATTCACTTACGTGACGAGAAATTAACAAGGCGCGCTGCGTTATAATGACTTGTTATTTGAATAATATTGTTGTTGTGTCGCAAGTCTCGGTCTTCCAAAATAGGAGACGACTATGGACAGAGATACCAGATAAACGGAGTGCCAATGATTGCCTTGGTTGATAGTGGCAGCGCGCACTGTTTTGTAGACCCCAAAGATTGTGAAGCGGGCTAGTTACGACTTAACTCCGTATAAAGCTATGGAAATCACGGTAGCAAATGCAATGCTTAAAAACAAGGCCTAGGGTCCGTACTTTCGCTAGTGCAATCTCTCAACAATGCTAATATAATTGGATCATATAACCATCCCTCAACATGCGAGGAAGAATCACTCCAAAGTTCCTAACTAATGGAGAACATAAGAAGAAATTGTTTGTAGGGTACGAAACCACCTCAAAGTTATCCTCTCTGATCGATCTATTCAAGAATTCGAACTAAAATAACACCAAGTTATCCTTTCTGATCGATCTATCTAAGAGCTCGTATGAAAATAACACCATATGATAAACATCAACCAACTCTAATGTCACCTAGATACTCCAATGTCACCACGAGTATCCATGAGTTGATTATACGATATGCATCAAACAATTTCAGATTCATAATACTCAATCCAACACAAAGAACCTCAAAAAGTGCCCCAAGATTTCTAACGGAGAAACAAGGACGAAAACGTGCATCAACACCTATGCATAGATTACCCCAATGTCACCTTGGGAATCCGCGAGTTGAGTGCCAAAACGTATATCAAGTGAATCAATATGATAACCCATTGTCACCACGGGTATTCATAGCAAGGTATACATCAAGTGCTCTCAAATCCATAAAAGATTCAAGCCGATAAAACGAAATCTCAAAGGGAAAACTCAATTCATCACAACAAGATAGAGAGGGAGAAACACCATATGATCCAACTATATTAACAAAGCTCACGATACATCAAGATCGTGCCAACTCAAGAACATGAGAGAGAGAGACATTAAACACAGCTACTAGTACAAACCCTCAGCCCCGAGCGTGGACTACTCCCTCCTCATCATGGTGGCTGCCGGGATGATGAAGATGGCCACCGGTGATGATTTCCCCCTCCGGCAGGGTGCCGGAACATGGTCTAGATTGGTTTTTTGTGGCTACAGAGGCTTGCGGTAGTTCCATTCAAATCATACCAAAACCATATAAAATTGTTGTAAACATGGCATGAATACTTCATAAATTATAGATACGTTGGAGACGTATCAGCATCCCCAAGCTTAATTCCTGCTCGTCCTCGAGTAGGTAAATGATAAAAGAAATAATTTATGAAGTGTGAATGCTAGAATAGTGCATAAGTTTGATCAATGATAATTCCAATCACTTCTCCTAGCATCATAGAAGCAACTCTTTCTCATAAAACTCATCATGATAAAGTAGCAATCAATTCACATGTTATGGTCTAAACAATGCCTTCTCTTGAAACTTAACAACCTATATTCTTAGTCACCAAACAATTGCAATTCAACTTATTCTCAACAAAGTCTAAGTAAGAGCTCCACATACTCAATCATCATATAGTCTTCTATGATTGCTAGTACTCAAAGCATATTTTTAGAACAAATGGCATCCATCGAACACAGAGAAAGATAGGGGCTTAATGTTTCGCCTCCCAACTCATTTATCATAGAGATAATTGTCAACAATAATAATTCATGATCAAATATATTTGAATGGTCATATGTGCCTAGATCTTTCCCCACCACATGATGCTTGCCGACTAGAGAATAATTAAGGTTGAAATGAGAATGCATACTATTGACTCTTGCATAAAAGTAAATACTGAAAAGTAAAAGATAGGCCCTTCGCAGAGGGAAGCAGAGGTTGTCATGCGCTTTTTATTTTTGTATGCGCAAGCTCTTAATGCAAAGGAACGTCACGTTATATTGCCCCTTATGATAGCAACCTTTATTATGTAGTCCATTACTTACTTTGCCATCATAAGTTTGTACAACGCTTATTTTCCCTTACAATAAAAGATCAAACATATTTAGGAGCAATTTTTATTGCTTTATGCACCAATGACAACTTACTTGAAGGATCTTATTCAATCCATAGGTAGGTATGGTGGACACTCATGGAAAGAAACTGGGTTTAAGGGTTCTTGGATGCACAAGTACTCTACTTAGTACGATTTTTTGGCTAGCAAAAGATCCTAAGCAAGCACCACATGTTGGAGGATCCATAACAATATAACTTCTATGCAAATATACACAACCAAAACTCATTACATTGTCTTCCTTGTCCAACTTCAACTAATTTGCTAAAGTTTGAAAATAATTAATGGGTATTCACAATCATAGAAGATGTCCAAGATAATATATTTGTATGTGAAAGTTCTCTTCCTTCTACTAATCATTCATGAATTGCTTGTATGACCAATATTGTGATTGTCAAGCTTCAATCGATTTCACTTTCTAAACCCAATGTGAAGCTACTACTAGGCATGTTATGAACATACAATTTCAACTTCATGATATTCAGTTCATTCAACAATTTACTCATAGGATATAGGTGAAGCACAAGAGTAAATGACAAACCACTCCAAAAAGATATAAGTGAGGATCAAGCGAGTAGTTAAGTAAATCGGTAGCTATTTGAGGACACTCTATCTCATTTAAAAACTTTTCTAAGTATTTAATTAAAACAGCAAGCAAAACAAAATAAAATTACATTCCAATAATAGCACACATTATGTGAAGAAGCAAAAATTTAGGCTCAACCGATACTAACAGATAATTGTTGATGAAGAAAGGTGGGATGCCTACCGGGGCATCCCCAAGCTTAGATGCTTGATACTTGTTGGAATATTATCTTGGGATGCCTTGGGCATCCCCAATATTGAGCTTTTGTGTCTCCTTAATTCCTTTTATATCACGGTTTCCCTAAATCTTAAAAACTTCATCCACACAAAACTTAACAAGAACTCGTGAGATAAGTTAGTATAAATCAATGCAAAAACCTTATCATTCTCTACTGTAGCAAATCACTAAAATTATTATTTAACATTGAATACTAAATGCCTCTGCATATTTAATACTCCTATCCTCAAATAGAATCATTAAACAAGCAAACATATGCAAACAATGCAAACATAACGGCAATCTGTCGAAACAGGACAGTCTGTAAAGAATGCAAGAAGATTCATACTTATCTAACTCCAAAAATTCTGAAAACTTACCACACTGTAGAAAAATTGTTTTAGCTTATTTTTAAAAAAATTGACGATTTTATCACATTCTGAATTTCCAGAAGAATTCACACAATGATAGAAAACTTTTTGTTTTTAAACAGCAATGTGTAGACTTGCAAAATAAGCATGGTAAAAGGTTATACTTGACATTTTTATTGAACTAAAAGATACAAAACATTATTCTAAATAGCAGCAAGAAAATACTAACAAAATAAAATGATGCTCCAAGCAAAACTCATATCATGTGATGAATGAAAATATAGCTCCAAGTGAGATTACCGATAATGTTGAAGACGAAAGAGGGGATGCCTTCCGGGGCATCCCCAAGCTTAATTGCTTGGGTATTCCTTGAATATTACCTTGGGTGCCTTGGTAATACCCAAGCTTAGGGTCTTGCCACTTTTTATTCTTCTCATATCGATATCTCACCCAAAACTTGAAAACTTCAATCACACAAAACTTAACGGAACTTTGTGAGATAGGTTAGTATGATAAAGCAAATCATTTGCTTTGGTACTGTCAAAGACAAGATTCATAATTGTTCTCACACAATTCCTACTATACCTTATAATTTTGACAATTTATATTGAGAAATATAAGCCATAGAAACTAGAAAACAAGCAAACTATGCATTGAAAACAGAATCAATCAAAAACAGAACAGTCTGTAATGATCTGAACAATGACCACACTTCTACTACTCCAAAAATTCTGAAAAAATAGGAAAACGTAGGTAATTTATATATCAATCATCTATAAAAAAAATCAGAATTTTTCGACGCTCCAGTGATTCTCATCAATTCTGTTACTGGGTGCAAAAGTTTCTGTTTTTGCACAGAATCAAGTCAACTATCATCCACACTATCCCAAAGGATTTACTTTGTACTTTATTGAAACAAAACCTATTAAACATGATTACTACGGTAGACTAATCATGTGAACACATAGAAACAGTAGGTATAAGTGTTGGGTTGTCTCCCAACAAGCGCTTTTCTTTAATGTCATTTTAGCTAGGCATGCTGATTTCAATGATGCTCACATAAAAGATAGGAATTGAAACATAAAGAGAGCATCATGAAGCATATTACTATCACATTTAAGCCTAACCCACTTCCTATGCACAGGGATTTTGTGAGCAAACAATTTATGGGAGCAAGAATCAACTAGCATAGGAAGGCAAAACAAGCAAAACTTCAAGATTTTCAACACATAGAGAGGAAACTTGGTATTATTGAGATATGTAGAAGCATATATTCCTCTCTCATAATAATTTTCATTATAATCATGGATGAATTCAACAATGTAACTATCACATAAAGCATTCTTTTCATAATCCACAAGCATACAAATTTTATTACTCTCCACATAAGCAAATTTATTCTCATGAATAGTAGTGGGAGGAAACTCAACAAAATAACTATCATGGGATACTTGATTGGCATAACCAAATTTAACATTAAAATCATGATGACAAGTTTCATAGTTATCACTACTCTTTATAGCATACATGTCATCACCATAATCATCATAGATAGGAACTTTGTTGTCATAATCAATTGGAACCTCTTCGAAAATAGTGGATTCATCATTAAATAAAGTCATGACCTCTCCAAATCCACTTTCATAATTATTACAATAATATTCAACACCCTCCAAAATAGTGGGATCATTAGTACCTAGAGTTGACACTCTTCCAAGCCCACTTTCATCAATATAATCATCATAAATAGGAGGCATGCTATCATCATAATAAATTTTCTCATCAAAACTTGGGGGACTAAAAATATCATCTTCATCAAATATAGCATCCCCAAGCTTATGGCTTTGCATATCATTACCATCATGGATATTCAAAGAATTTATACTAGCAACATTGCAATCATGCTCATCATTCAAGGATTTTATGCCAAACATTTTATAGAATTTCTATCAATTGAGCACAATTTTCCTTTCCATCATTTTCAAGAAAGACATGATAAATACGAATAATATGAGGCAACCTCAATTCCATTTTTTTTGTTTTCTTTTATAAACAAAACTAGTGATAAAACAAGAAACTAAAAGATTCAATTGCAAGATCTAAAGATATACCTTCAAGCACTCACCTCCCCGGCAACGGTGCCAGAAAAGAGCTTCATGTCTAGTACACAACTTGTTCTTGTAGAATCGTGTTGGGCCTCCAAGCGCAGAGTTTTGTAGGACAGTAACCTCAAGTGGATGACCTAAGGTTTATCAATCTGTGGGAGGCGTAGGATGAAGATGGTCTCTCTCAAACAACCCCGCAACCAAATAATAAAAAGTCTCTTGTGTCCCTGATGTCTGCTAGAACTACGTCGGTATTTCCCCAAAGAGGAAGGGATGATGCAACACAGCAACGGTAGGTATTTCCCTCAGTGATGAGACCAATGTTATCGAACCAGTAGGAGAACCACACAACACCACGTAAACAGCTCCTGCACACAAAGAACAAATACTTGCAACCCGACGTAAGAGAGGGGTTGTCAATCCCTCACGGGTAAAAAGATAGATAAAATTGTAGTAGATTGGATAAATAGATCTCGCGGGAACGCAGGATAAAATAAATAAACAAAAAATGCAGCAAGGTATTTTTGGGTTTTTGGAAATATAGATCTGAAAATAAAATCAATTAAAAATAGATTGTGAAGGCAAATATAATAAAGAAGAGACCCGGGGGCCGTAGATTTCACTAGTGGCTTCTCTCAAGAAAAATAGCATACGGTGGGTAAACAAATTACTGTTGGGAAATTGATAAAACTTCAAATAATCATGACGATATCTAGGCAATGATCATTATATAGGCATCACGTACAAGATTAGTAGACCGACTCCTGCCTGCATCTACTACTATTACTCCACACATCGACCGCTATCCAGCATGCATCTAGTGTATTTAGTTCATGGAAAAACGGAGTAATGCAATAAGAATGATGACATGATGTAGACAACATCTATTTATATAGAAATAGACCCCATCTTGTTATCCTTAATAGAAACGATAACGTGTCGGTTCCCCTACTGTCACTGGGATCAAGCACCGTAAGATCGAACCCATCACAAAGCACCTCTTCCCATTGCATGATAAATAGATCAAGTTGGCCAAACAAAACCCAAATAACGGAGAAGAAATACGAGGCTATAAGCAATCATGCATATAAGAGATCAAAGAAGACTCAAATAACATTCATGGATAAAAACATAGATCTGATCATAAACTCAAAGTTCATCGGATCCCAACAAACACACCGCAAAAAGAGTTACATCATATGGATCTCCAAGAGACCATTGTATTGAGAATCAAAAGAGAGAGAGGAAGCCATCTAGCTACTAACTACGGACCCATAGGTCTACAATGAACTACTCATGCATCATCGGAGAGGCACCAATGAGGATGATGAACCCCTCCGTGATGGTGTCTAGATTGGATATGGTGGTTCTGGAACTTGCGGTGACTGGAATTGATTTTTGTCGACTCCCCTAGGGTTTCTGGAATATTGGGGTATTTATAGAGCAAAGAGGCACTGCGGGAGGCCACCGAGGTGGGCACAACCCACCTGGGCGCGCCTGGGGGCCTAGGCGCGCCCTGGTGGGTTGTGCCCCCCTCAGGGCACCCCCCCCCCCGGTGCTTCTCCGGCCCATTGGGTGTCTTCTGGTCCATAAAAATTCCACAAAAAGTTTCGTTGCATTTGGACTCCGTTTGGTATTGATTTCCTGCGATGTAAAAACAAGCAGAACACAGCAACTAGCACTGGGCACTATGTCAATAGATTAGTACCAAAAATGATATAAAATGATTATGAAATGATTGTAAAACATCCAAGAATGATAATATAACAGCATGGAACAATAAAAAATTATAGATACGTTGGAGACGTATCAGCATCCCCAAGCTTAATTCCTGCTCGTCCTCGAGTACGTAAATGATAAAAACAAATTTTTTTATGTGAAATGCTACCTAACATGTTCATCACATATTCTTTTCTTTGTAGCATGGACATTTGGACTTTTATATGGTTCAAAGCAATAGTCTAGTTTTGACATGAGGACTTTAATACTCAAGCATATCAACAAGCAACCATGTATTTTAAAATATCAAAGCTAAAATAAGTTATCCCTAGCCCATTATGCTCAATCATTGATCCATTCATGAAACACGCTCGCATATTAGCTACAACCAATGCTCAAGTACGATCATAGTGCCCCTTAGTTGGTGCCTTATAAGAGAAGATGGAGACTCGAGTAAAAATAAAAATTGCATAAAGTAAAAGAAAGGCCCTTCGCAGAGGGGAGTAGGGATTTGTAGAGGTGCCAGAGCTCAAAGCGAAAAAGATAGAGATAAAAACATTTTGGGAGCCATGATTTTCTTGTCAACAAAAATGATCGAGTAGTTCCCAATACTTTCCATGCTAGATATATCATAGGGGTTCCCAAACAGAAAATAAAGTTTATTCCTTTTTCAACCATACTTTCACTTTCCATGGCTAGCCGTATCCACGGGTGCCTTCCATACCAACACTTTCCAAGGAATTTATTATTTGACAACATAAAGTAAATTCATTTTTCATTTCGGGACTGTGCATCCCCTAATACCTTTTCCGTACTCTCGTGCAATGACAAGTGAATAAACACTCATCTTAAGAATAACATATCTAGCATGGAAATATATTAGCCACCCCCTACCGTTTCATGAGCGGTGCGAGCACACAAAAGAGAAGTTTATTTTGAAAAGTAGAGATGGCACATACAAATTTTCTTAGAATGGCAAAAGAATACCGCATATAGGTAGGTATGGTGGACTCATGTGGCAAAAACTGGTTTAAAGGATTTTGGATGCACAAGTAGTGATCATACTTAGTGCAAATGAAGGCTAGCAAAAGATTGAGAAGCATCCAACCAAGAAACGAAAAATCTCATAAGCGAGCATTAAGCATAACTAACACCGAATAATGCACCACAAGTAGGATGTAATTTCATTGCATAACAATTGACTTTCGTGCTTTCATAGGGAATCACAAACCTTAGCACCAATATTCTTACTAAAGCATAATTACTCACCAACATAACTCACATATCATATCATCATATCTCAAAACTATTACAAAGAATCAAGTTTATTTTGTCCAATGATCTTCATGAAATTTTTTATTCTATCCTTTTTGGATATCTATCACTTTGAAACTAGTTTCATATGTTGCTTTTAATAAGCTCAAACAAATATAAGTGAAGATCATGAGCATCATATTTCTTTCTCTCAAAATAATTTAAGTGAAGCAAGAGAGAATTTCTTAAAAAATTACTAACTCTCAAATAAATCTAAGTGAAGCATGAGAGCATTTCTTCAAAAATAACAACGCACACCGTGCTCAAAAAGATATAAGTGAATCACTAGAGCAATTTCATAGCTCATAAAGATTTAAGTGAAGCATAAAGAGCAATTCTAACAAGTCATAGCATAATTTTGGCTCTCTCAAATAGGTGTGTCCAGCAAGGATTCATGACTTAAAATAAAAAGCAAACAAGCAAAGACTCATATCATACAAGACGCTCCAAGCAAAGCTCATAATATGTGACGAATAAAAATATAGTTCCGAGTAAAATACCGATGGTCGTTGGAAGAAAGAGGGGATGCCACTCGGGCATCCCCAAGCTTAGTTGCTTGCTTATCTTTGGATAATAGCTTGGGATGCCATGGGCATCCCCAAGCTTAGGATCTTGTTACTCTTTATTCCTTCATCCATCGTAACATCACCCAAAACTTGAAAACTTCAATCACACAAAACTCAACAAAACCTTCGTGAGATCCGTTAGTATAAGAAAGCAAATCACCACTATAAGTATTGTTGCAAACCCATTCATATTTTATTCTTTAATTATATCTATTGTATTCCAAATTTTCTATGGCAAAAACTCTTCAAAGAAAACCATAGAATCATCAAAACAAGCACACAACGCAAAGAAAACAGAATCTGTCAAAAACAGAACGGTCTGTAACAATCTGGATATTTTGAATACTTCTGTAACTCCGAAAATTCTGAAAAACTACAATGTGAGAAATTTGTATATAAATCTACTGTAAAATATTCAGAATTTTTCGTCGCTTCTGTGATTTTTCAAAATTGTTTTTCTGGACGCAAAAGTTTCTGTTTTTCAGCAAGATCAAATCAAGTATCACCCAACATGATCCCAAAGGCTTTGCTTGGCACAAACACTAATTTAAACCACAAAACACATCTAAACAGAGGCATAATTCTGTATTTTATTGAAAACAGCAAGAAAACCAAAAAGCAAAAAGATACAAGTTGGGTTGCCTCCCAACATGCGCTATCGTTTTACGCCCCTAGCTAGGCATAACGCAAAGGATCTAAGTGTTGTCATCTTTCTCCTTAATTTCCTTAGAGGTGTTTTTGTCATGAGGTTTTGTAAAAACAACATAAAATATATTATCCATGGAAACCTTAGCACTGTCAAGTTGCTTATCATCATAGCCCCTTTGATTTCCGGCAACAATCCAAGAATAATGTTGATTAACATCATTGAAAACTTGTTGGATTATATCTAAAATAGGGACTTCCTTTTTAAGATTGTCATCAAAGATTTGATTATCCACAAGCAAATGCCTTAACGCATAATCACTATTATAAAGAATTTCATCTATCACCGGTTTTTCACGATTCATACCATAGAAATCAAAGATTTCCCTTGCTTCCCGTACTATGAAATCAAATTCATTCATAAGAACAAGGGTGGCCAATTTTTTATCTTTGGGATTCTTTATAACGCGCAACTCAAAAAAAATATTTGCAAGGTAGGGTGAGTACAGATAAATTTATTTTCAAGTTTCAGAACAAGTGCTGAAATAGCTTTCGCATAAGATTTAGTCCTCTTAAGTATAGGAACATCATCAAGACTTAAATTTCCAACGCAGTTGAAAAATTCTTGGATACATTCTTCTCCTATAATGTTCCCTTGCCCCAAAACAAAAGTTTTAGCATCCAGATTGCCAGATCGTCCAATTTTAGGAGTTAGGCCATCATCTGTTTCTGCCATACCGAAATCACTCATGATTGCAAGCAAAAAAGATAGACGAGAAAACGGCGAACGAAAAAGAGGGCGAATAAAATGGCAAATTTTTGTGAAGTGGGAGAGAAGCAAATGGAAAATAATGTAAATTACAAGGAGATGAGATTTGTGATTAGGAACCTGGTAGATGTTGATGATGTCTCCTCGGCAACGGCGCCACAAATTCCTTTTGATGTCTGCTAGAACTACGTCGGTATTTCCCCAAAGATGAAGGGATGATGCAGCACAGCAACGGTAGGTATTTCCCTGAGTGATGAGACCAACGTTATCGAACTAGTAGGAGAACCACACAACACCACGTAAACAACTCCTGCACACAAAGAACAAATACTTGCAACCCGACGTAAGAGAGGGGTTGTCAATCCCTCACGGGTAAAAAGATAGACAAAATTGTAGTAGATTGGATAAATAGATCTCATGGGAACGCGAGATAAAATAAATAAACAAAAATTGCATCAAGGTATTTTGGGTTTTTGGAAATATATATCTGAAAATAAAAGCAAATAAAAATAGATCGCGAAGGCAAATATAATAAAGAAGAGACCCGGGGGCCGTAGATTTCACTAGTGGCTTCTCTCAAGAAAAATAGCATACGGTGGGTAAACAAATTACTGTTTGGCAATTGATAAAACTTCAAATAATCATGACAATATCCAGGCAATGATCATTATATAGGCATCACGTCCAATATTAGTATACCGACTCCTGCCTGCATCTACTAATTACTCCACACATCGACCGCTATCCAGCATGCATCTAGTGTATTAAGTTCATGGAAAAACGGAGTAATGCAATAAGAACGATGACATGATGTAGACAAGATCTATTTATGTGGAAATAGGCCCCATCTTGTTATTCTTAATAGCAACGATACATACGTGTCGGTTCCCCTTCTGTCACTGGGATCAAGCACCGTAAGATTGAACCCATCACAAAGCACCTCTTCCCATTGCAAGATAAATAGATCAAGTTGGTCAAACAAAACCCAAATATCAGAGAAGAAATACGAGGCTATAAGCAATCATGCATATAAGAGATCAAAGAAGACTCAAATAACTTTCAGGGATAAAAACATAGATCTGATCATAAACTCAAAGTTCATCGGATCCCAACAAACACACCGCAAAAAGAGTTACATCATATGGATCTCCAAGAGACCATTGTATTGAGAATCAAAAGAGAGAGAGAGGAAGCCATCTAGCTACTAACTACGGACCCGTAGGTCTACAATGAACTACTCACGCATCATCAGAGAGGCACCAATGAGGATGATGAATCCCTCCATGATGGTGTCTAGATTGGATCTGGTGATTCTGGAACTTGTGGCGGCTGGAATTGATTTTCGTCGACTCCCCTAGGGTTTCTAGAATATTGGTGTATTTATAGAGCAAAGAGGCGGTGCGGGAGGCCACCGAGGTGGGCACAATTTTTGCCGCCCTCGGGTAACCCCCCCCCCCCCAGGTGCTTCTCCGGCCCATTGGGTGTCTTTTGGTCCATAAAAATTCCACAAAAAATTTCATTGCATTTGGAATCCGTTTGGTATTGATTTCCTGCATTGTAAAAAACAAGCAGAAAACAGCAATTGGCACTGGGCACTATGTCAATAGGTTAGTACCAAATATGATATAAAATGATTGTAAAACATTCAAGAATGATAATATAACAGCATGGAACAATCAAAAATTATAGATACATTGGAGACGTATCAGTCCCCAACACACCAAATACAATGGTAAATTGTATAGGTGCACTAGTTCGGTGAAGAGATGGTGATACAAGTGTAGTAATGATAGTAGATATTGATTTTTGTAATAGTAACAATAAAAAACAGCAAGGTAGCAAGTAATAAAAGTGAGAACAAACAGTATTGCAATGCTTAAAAACAAGGCCTAGGGTTCGTACTTTCACTAGTGCAATTTCTCAACAATGCAAATATAATTGGATCATATAACCATCCCTCAACGTGCGATGAAGAATCACTCCAAAGTTCCTATCTAGCAGAGAACATAAGAAGAAATTGTTTGTAGGGTACGAAACCACCTCAGAGTTATCCTTTTTGATTGATCTATTCAAGAGTTCGTACTAAAATAACACTAAGTTATCCTTTCCGATCGATCTATCTAAGAGTTCATACTAAAATAACACCATATGATACACATCAACCAACTCTAATGTCACCTAGATACTCCAATGTCACCACAAGTATCCATGAGTTGATTATACGATATGCATCAAACAATTTCAGATTCATAATACTCGATCCAACACAAAGAAACTCAAAGAGTGCCCTAAGATTACTACCGGAGAAACAAGGATGAAAACGTGCATCAACCCCTGTGCATAGATTACCCCAATGTCACCTTGGGAATCCGCGAGTTGAGTGCCAAAACATATATCAAGTGAATCAATATGATACCGCATTGTCACCATGGGTATTCATAGCAAGACATACATCAAGTTCTCTCAAATCCATAAAAGTATTCAATCCGATAAAACAAAATGTAAAAGGGAAAACTCAATTCATCATAACAAGATACAGAGGGAGAAACACCATATGATCCGAGTATATTAACAAAGCTTGCGATACATCAAGATTGTGCCAACTCAAGAACACGAGAGAAAGAGAGATTAAACACATAGCTACTGGTACAAACCCTCAGCCCCGAGGGTGGACTGCTCCCTCCTCATCATGGTGGCCGTCGGGATGATGAAGATGGCCACCGGTAATGATTTCCACCTCCGGCAGGGTGCCGGAACAGGGTCTAGATTGGTTTTTCGTGGCTACGGAGGCTTGCGGTAGCTGAACTTCTGATCTAGGTTAACTTTCGGAGGTTTCTAAATATATAGGATTTTTCGCATCAGTTTCATGTGAAGATGGGCCTCAGGGGCCCCACTACCCACGAGGACGCGCCAGGGGGTGGCGCTCCCTGGTGCCTTGTGGGCAGTAGGGGGGGCCCCTCCAGTGGTTCTTTGCTCTAGTATTTTTCTTTTCTTCCAAAAAAATCGTCAAAAAGTTTCGTCCAATTTCGAGAACTTTTATTTCTACACATAAACAACACCACGGTAGTTCTGCTGAAAACAGCGTCAGTCCGGGTTAGTTCCATTCAAATCATACCAAAACCATATAAAATTGTTGTAAACATGGCATGAATACTTCATAAATTATAGATACGTTGGAGATATATCAGTAGGCCGTCTCTAGGTCGCCTGACCTTTGATACCAATTGTTACCGATCCGATCTAGATCAAGAGGGAGGAGGAGAGTAGGTGGGAATAATTTGGAGAGGAAGGAGGCCGAGGAAGGAGAAGGACAGCTTCTCGCTTCGTCTATTCGGTTACAATAATTCTCGATTATCTGTATCACTACCCACTCCGCTACTTAACCCTGCCACACACGGCAACACGCATGCTGCACACACACGCGCGCTCGTTCGACCCATCATGCTAGGGCCCAGATGCAGCGCCTCCACGACTTGGCTCATCGCTCTGCTTCTCTGTCATGGGGGCCCCGCTTGCCAGTGCGTGTGTCTTGGCGATGACCCACCTACTAGTCATGACAGGAGGTCCGAGCACGGACACCTGAGCACCATGTCAACGCCCCCAAGAGGGTGACGTCGCGAAGCGACGCGGCTGCCGAGTCCATACGGACAAGAGTTTTCTCTCGAAGCCCTAGCACAAGGGCGAGATCCTGACGTTGTCTTCAAGAAGCAAGCGACACCCATGGGCGCCACCTTCGCCGGCGCCAGAAGCACAAAGCTTTCGCTCAAACACTAGCCACCACCATAGGAGGGATGCCGGCCACCACCACAACTAGGGTCAACTCATCCACGCCAGATCTGGGCACTGCCAGAGCAAACCAGGGCCTCCCGCCACTACACCCCTCACCGCCTGCACAACCAAGAGGTGTAGCCACCACCGCCGCCACCATGGAGCCTGCCTGAAAGCCAACCGTGGCGCCTGCCATCCAGGACCACCACCCCGGCATCCAAGTCCCAAGGCATCACCAACTATCCACATCATGACCACCCAACCACGGTAGTAGAAGCGAAAGACGTCGTCTTTCTCCCCTAGCCCGGCATCAGCCACCGGGTCTGGGTCAGCGCCCCCACCCGCATCCCAAGCTGGTCATGGTGGACCAGGGGGATTCAACCCGAAGACTACCGACGGCCACTGCCAACCATACTTGACGCCGCCATATCTGTGGTACTAGCCGCCGATCCGAACGATGACACCGTAATGCCCCAGGCGTGAAATTCAGACCGACGCCACAAACAGAGAGCAAGCAAGTGGGCCATAACGCGAGGGCTTGCTCTGATACAGACCAAGTTAGACCCCCAATACCTGCACGCTACTGGAAATCGTCCACCACCACAAACCATGAACCCCGCCGCCACCCCAAACATCCACAGACCCCAACTCGACATCGCCAGAAATGGCCAAGGGCGGTGGCACTGTCGGCCAATAGTGGGACAGCACCACCGAGCGAAGCAAAGACTGCCCCATCAGATCTAACATTCAGATCCAGACCGGGATGCCCAAGGCAGCCGGCAACTCCGGTCGCCAGGGCAGCCGCCAATGGCCAGCTTGCCCTGCACCCAACCACCACCTCCAGCCCCAGCCGAACTCCGCCAGACAGCCGTCGGACCCACCTCCACATGCCCCCAACTAGGGGAAGAAGCAGTTGGAGCAAATCACGCCACACAACAGCCCCCCGAGTGCGCCCAGGCCCCGCCATCACACTCCCGTCCAAACCGGCAACCACGCCGGGCGCCGCCAGCCCCACGCACCGGACAGGCCCCCAACCGACGTGCCAGGTCTGGCATGGGGGCGCTGTCCTGGCCCACCTCCAACGCAGCACACCCTGCCGGCCACGAGGACGACCAACAGGGCACCACCCGCCTCCCGTGCCGCCCGCCAGATCGCCAGAACTGCCACTCGATGGAGCCCCCAACCACCAGAGGACAACCTCCCGCGACTGCCACGCCACAAGCCCTTGTGTGTGTCTCTGTTGCCACCCGCACCTATCGTCGAGCCGCCGGCCCCGTGTGAGCATGATGTCCCCATCCGGCCAGGCCGTTCTGAAGGTGCCCATCGCCACCGACACCACTAGGCTTTGCCCGGCGGTGCTTGCCGACGGTGACGGGGGAGGGGGTGGGAGGAGGGGAGAAAGGGTCAGCAGGTAGGGTTAGCCCTGTTAGTTGCCCGCGGGGACGACACGAGAGGAGGGGAGAAAGGGTGCTCCTCCTCCGCCGCCCCTCCGCGCCGCCGCCGGCGAGTCTTGCTACTTCTTGAGTTTGCGTTGATTTTTCCCTTAAAGAGGAAAGGGTGATGCAGCAAAGTAGAGATAAGTATTTCCCTCAGTTGAGAACCAAGGTATCAATCCAGTAGGAGGCACACGCAAGTCTCCAATAGATGCACATGCACAAACTAACAAACTCTTGCACACAACGCGAAAAAGGGGTTGTCAATCCCTTCGCGGTCACTAGCAAGGGTGAGATCTAATAGAGATTGATATAAAAGATAAGTAAAAGTGTAAAATAAAGTAAAGATAAATAAATTTCAGCAAGGTATTTTTGGGTTTTTGGTTTTATAGATCTGAAAATAATATGATAAAAATAGACCCGGGGGCCATAGGTTTCACTAGAGGCTTCTCTCTTGAAGAAAGCATACGGTGGGTGAACAAATTACTGTTGAGCAATTGATAGAAAAGCGCATAGTTATGACGATATCTAAGGCAATGATCATGAATATAGGCATCACGTCAGTGACAAGTAGACCGAAGCGATTCTGCATCTACTACTATTACTCCACACATCGACCGCTATCTAGCATGCATCTAGTGTATTAAGTTAACAAGAACGGAGTAACGCCTTAAGACACCGCAAGATTGAACCCATCACAAAGCACCTCTCCCATTGCAAGAAAGATCAATCTAGTTGGCCAAACCAAATCAATAGATCGGATAGAAATACAAAGCTATCTTAATCGTGCATAAAAGAGTTCAGAGAAGACTCAAATAATATTCATAGATAATCTGATCATAAACCCACAATTCATCGGATCTCAACAAACACAGGGAAAAATAAGATTACATTGAATAGATCTCCAAGAACATCGAGGAGAACATTGTATTGAAGATCAAAGAGAGAGAAGAAGCCATATAGCTACTAGCTATGTACCCGTAGGTCTGTGGTAAACTACTCACACATCATCGGTAGGGCAGCAAGGTTGGTGTAGAGGCCCTCCATGACCGAATCCCCCTCCGGCAGAGTACCAAAAAAGGCCCCAAGATGGGATCTCACGAGAACAGAAGTTTGCGGCGGCGGAAAAGTATTTTTGGTGTGCCCCCTGGTATACGGGGAATATTTGGATATTTATAGAGCTGGAATTAGGGTTAGGGGGTCTCGAGGGGCCCACCTTCGTGGTTGTCTTATGGTCCAAGAAAAATCCTCAAAAAGTTTCGTTCTGTTTGGACTCCATTTGGTATTGATTTTCTGTAAAAGACAAAAATAAGGAAAAAACAGCAACTGGCACTGGGCACTAGGTTAATAGGTTAGTCCCAAAAATCATATAAAATAGCATATGAATGCATATAAAACATCCAAGATAGATAATATAATAGTATGGAACAATAAAAAATTATAGATATGTTGAAGACGTATCAAGTCTCCCCTCATCCGCCCCTCCTCGCGTGACCCCCGCGGCGACCGGGGGAGCCTCACATCCGCCGCCAACAGACCCCCCTCCTCCTCCTGCCCCTACTCATCGTCGTCAGCGCGTGCTGACGGGCAAAGCCCGGCCGGCCTGGGCGGTGGTGGGCCATCTATTGTCCTGCCCGAGGGCGTTGGCGCGGGACGCACCTCACAGGTGGCGGCATGGCGTGCGGCAGCGTGCGCTGCGGCGGTGGCGGTAGGGTGATAGAGCATTTATGCTCTTAATCACTAAAAACACTTCTGTGACAATACGTGTTTGTCACAGTAGGTCACGTTTTATGTCAAGCATGTTGTGACGCCCCCGATTTGACCGTACACTAATCATGCACGCAAATGTGTACGATCAAGATCAGGGACTCACGGGAAGATATCACAACACAACTCTAAAACATAAATAAGTCATACAAGCATCATAATACAAGCCAGGGGCCTCGAGGGCTCGAATACAAGTGCTCGATCACAGACGAGTCAGCGGAAGCAACAATATCTGAGTACAGACATAAGTTAAACAAGTTTGCCTTAAGAAGGCTAGCACAAACTGGGATACAGATCGAACGAGGCGCAGGCCTCCTGCTTGGGATCCTCCTAACTACTCCTGGTCGTCGTCAGCGGGCTGCACGTAGTAGTAGGCACCTCCAGTGTCGTAGGTGTCGTCGTCGACGGTGGCGTCTGGCTCCTGGACTCCAACATCTGGTTGCGACAACCAGATAGAAAGGAAAGGGGGAAAAGAGGGAGAGAAGCAACCGTGAGTACTCATCCAAAGTACTCGCAAGCAAGGAGCTACACTACATATGCATGGGTATATGTGTAAAGGGGCATATCAGTGGACTGAACTGCAGAATGCCAGAATAAGAGGGGGATAGCTAATCCTATCGAAGACTACGCTTCTGGCAGCCTCCATCTTGCAGCATGTAGAAGAGAGTAGATTGAAGTCCTCCAAGTAGCATCGCATAGCATAATCCTACCCGGCGATCCCCTCCTCGTCGCCATGTTAGAGAGTGATCACCGGGTTGTATCTGGCACTTGGAAGGGTGTATTTTATTCAATATCCAGTTCTAGTTGTCATAAGGTCAAGGTACAACTCTGGGTCGTCCTTTTACCGAGGGACACGGCTATTTGAATAGATAAACTTCCCTGCAGGGGTGCACCACATAACCCAACACGCTCGATCCCATTTGGCCGGACACACTTTTCTGGGTCATGCCCGGCCTCGTAAGATCAACGTGTCGCAGCCCCACCTAAGCACAACAGAGAGGTCAGCACGCCGGTCTAACCCTATGCGCGCAGGGGTCTGGGCCCATCGCCCTATGCACACCTGCACGTTGTGTACGCGGCCGGAAGCAGACCTAGCCTAGTGGCGTTCCAGTCCAATCCGGCGCGCGCCACTCAGTCGCTGACGTCACGAAGGCTTCGGCTGATACCACGAGGCCGGGATACCCATAACTACTCCCGCGTAGATGGTTAGTGCGTATAGACCAAATGGCCAGACTCAGATCAAATACCAAGAACTCATTAAGTGTGTTATGTATCCGCGAACGCCGACCAGGGCCAGGCCCACCTCTCTCCTAGGTGGTCTCAACCTGCCCTGTCGCTCCGCCATAAAGTAACGGTCGGGGGCCGTCAGGAACCCAGGCCCACCTCTACCGGGGTGGAGCCACCTGTCCTTTCAGCCCCTTCATCAGAATCACTTGCGGGTACTCAACGAGCCGACCCGACTTTCATGTAGAAAACATTTTCATCCGAGTTACGGTTTAAAAGATATGAATTTTCAAAGATTATTTGAATTTCTGGAATTATTTAATTAACAGAAAAAGGAATATGACGTCAGCATGACATATGAGTGACGTCAGCAGTCAACAGTCCGGTTGACTGGTCAAAACTGACACGGGGGACCCACCTGTCATAGACAGTGGGTTAAACAGAGTTCAAACTAATCTAAATTTAGTTAGTAAAACTACTGGGCCCGCCTGTCAGTGACTGATCAGGTTTTAACTAATTAAGTTTATTTTTAAAAACGTTTGACTAACCTAATTAGGTGGTGGGGCCTATATGTCAGTGGCCGGGGAATAGTACCCCGCGTTGACCGTGGTCAACGCAGTCAAACAGAGGCGCAGGGGCCCACTGTCAGCGGCACTGGGCGGGCCCCACGCCACGCCAGGTCAGGGCCGGCGCCGGAGGAGCTCCGGCGAGCGCGTCCGCGGCGGTTTCTCGCCGGAGTTCGTCGGGACTTTCGCTACAGCAAGCCAAAACACGCGCCGTGACTTGTGTTCGAACGAGTGGAGAACGCCGCGTCCCACACGGGTGGTGACGCGAGCAGGGATGGCCGGAGTCGTCGCCGGTGACATGGACGGTGGAGACCCGAGGCACAGCGAGCTTGCAAACGGCGCAACGGCAAGAAAAACAAGCGGTGCTAAGCACGTACGACGTCTACGCGTGCGGGCGAGCATGATGGACACACTTGCGCGGTCGTTCGGTCACCGGAACATGGCCGGCGACGAGCTCGGTGGAGGCGAGCTCGGACATGTGGGGAACGGCACCTACGGGCACGACAACGGCGGGAAGACGAAGGGGAGAGAGGCGAGGCTCACCGGGCGGCTACGTAAAGCCCCTGGAAGGTTAGTAGCAGCAGCAGGCGTCGCCGGAGTCGAAGGGGATCGCCGGAGCAGAGGCGGAAGGAGGGCGGCTCGATCCGCTGCCTGCGGTGCTCCCCGGCTTGCGCTCGTGGACGGGGACGAGGAAGTCGACGACGGCGGAGCTGCTGGACAGGTCGGCGAGGCGAGGCGAGGTCGGTAGCCGTGGCTGCGACGGCGAGCGGCGACGGAGGCGCTCGGGATGATGGGGGGAGCAAGGAGCGGCGCGAAGGAGAGGGGAACTGCGGGCGTTAGGGTTAGGGTTTAGGTCGGGGGCGACCTAGTAGGCGACGGGGGAGCGGCGGATGGCCGCCGCGTGGCCATCCTTGGCCGCGGGCGGTCGAATGGCGGCCACCACGCCTCAGGTGAACAGAGGTAAGGGAAAGCCCCCGGATGGGCTGGGCCGTGGCACTGTGCAACTAGAGCCTAGTTGCACAGTAGCTTCTGGCCCTTTTTTTTACTTTCCTTTTTTAACTGCTTTCCAATTTCTTCCTCTGTTTTGCATTTTCTTTTAGCACCAAATGAGTTTTGTTTTGAACAAAACTTGGCACGTGAATCTAGCACAATATCTTGAGATGGAACAAAAAGGTTGGGGTCAAAAGGAGTTGGCTAACCAATTTTAGAAATTGAAAAGGCAAATTTAAAAGCTGTTGGACCACTAAATTAATTCCCATGGGCATTTTGAGAACTCAAATGAGGTTGGTTTCAACATAACAATGGTCAGGGGAATTTATAGGACAATGTGAACATTTTTGTTTTACTGCTTGAAGAAATAAATATTTGACTTGCATTTTAAATTTGAATTTGAGTTTGGTTTGAAACAAAGGATTAGCAACTTCATTATGATGACATGGCATCATCAGGCATGAGATTACTGTAGCATGACACTGGGGGTGTTACAAATCTCCTCCACTACAAGAAATCTCGTCCCGAGATTTAAGTGGGGAAGTAAAGAGTAACTTCGGGAGAACTGGCCCTTATAGGATTAATTATCTGGTGTACAATTCAGGGAATGAGGTAGAAGTATCTCTCGAGTTGAAATTCAAGAAAGTTATCGAGAGCAAGGTAAGGAGGGGCAACAAGAAGCTCCAAGCGGTTAGGCAACCGCCCGTTGCCTGAAACAGAGGGTGAAAGGGGTTCAGAGCAATGGGAATAAGTGTTGTGTCTGATACCAAAATTGATGATCTCACGAAAGGTGGCACGTGAATTACATACGAAGCCAAGCGTGAGGAATAACCTTGGGAACAGGGGGTGTACAAGAGAGTCAGGTTTCGATCCTGTGGAACTGTGGGTTTTGGGCCCACCATGTGGGTTAAAAGTAGAAAGGGCAGTAATGTCTTGCACGATCATGTAAGTAAGGCATGTAAGAGGATAGCCTGTCTTTTATGTCGGCAACAACATCGGTACCAAGGGCGAGGGACGAAGAGAACCATTTTCCTGCTCGTTGAAACGAGGCGGACCATTAGGCAAAGTTCTCGTCCATCGATGGCTACCGGGATGTCATCAACAATAGTAACAGGGTCTTGCTGACAGAATTGTACACCGAGGTGTTTACATAAGCAGGAGAATATTACTGCTTAGATCATATAGAACTCAAGAAGGGTTAAACAAAAGAATGGGAAGGAAAATATCGTTATCAGATTAAACAGAACAATGGAAAGGAAAATGTGTTTAAACACATATTTCAAGGGTATATTCTTCCCAAGGGTAAGCAGAGCATGATATCCATGTCGGGATATAACGTAGAAAACCCTTTAGGAAAGAGGAGAGAAATTTCATTCCATTACCCATACAACGGTGTTTGGATAATTGATAAAGAAAGTTTAGCATTGTGCTTCAAATGTTCTTATTAAAATTCGGAGTACCACAGACATGCTTCGAGATAGCATTGAGATGGTCTTCAAGCAAAAGACAGACTTGGAATACACAAGGATTCATCAGGAACAACATATAGAATAAGTCTTTCAATTTCCTCATGGAAGAATGGTTAACCTTGCTAAAAAGGAAATTATAACAAAAGGTCCTCTGGCTAGGGGTGCTAAGCAAAGACACCACCTTATCGAGTTATGTAGAGACCAATGTTATAACTCTTGGAAATATGTTCCAACCATCATATCTGACCGAGGTTCAGATCTGATTGGTGTCAGGATACCTCAGGCTCAGGATGTCTGAGAGGAAAGGTGCAACACAAATTGATGGGATGACATTGTAAGATTCTCGGGAAATGAACTATGAAAGCAAGTTCCAAAACAAGGGTTCATCACTAAACCAAGGGGAGGATGAGGGGGTGGCTGATGGACTCAGGGACAATTCCTCGAGATTTCCAAAAAATAGATTTCCACAACTATGTGACCAAGGAGATAACATTAGCTAGATCGAATGATATAATGAGGTATGCTCGAGGAAAACATACCCAATTAAACATTGGTGGAAAGTTGCACCCAAAATATGGGCTTAGGTAGCATGATCAATGTTGGAACGGTGATTCGATAACCAATAGTCTAAGCATGAACTATCGACCATTAGCTCCAAAGCAATAGGATTGCTAGAAGTTTTGAATTCACGCATCCTAGTTCAATTGTCGGTATTCAGGTTAGAAACAACACGGGGATCAGAAATCAAATGGAGATGGCGAGAAGTATTACTATATCAAGAATTCTCAAGAGGTGGAGAAATTCTCACAATATCCTTGACATAAAAGATAGCAATACTCCAAGGTAGAACATAACATAAGTTGGATAACAAGGATCTCAAGGTACAACACAAAACATGAACAAGTTTGTATTGAAGGGAAAGCAAGAATGTTGCCGATGATAACACAAATCATCGAGGGGCAAGGATGGTATTTCTCATCATGAATTCAATTGATATCCTGGAGGAACTCAGAATGTTGATGATGATCATGACAAATTTTGTCAAGAGGTTTCATGGAGATGTAATCGATCGACGATGACATCAAGTCAAAGGAATGATGAAAGCGAAAGGTTATTGGAACCACGGTTAGGACACAAACTCGGAATCAAGTTTGCTGTTCAAGGAGAAGTGATATGACGAGGAAGATCGACGTAAGCTTAGCTCATCGTCGAAAGCTGTGCTCTGGGAATAAGGACCAGGTAGCACAGTTAAAATCGGCACGATAATGGCATAGCTGAGCAGGCTAGGGATGACGTGATCGAGTACGAACTCGTAAGCAAAGGAGATTACTAAGAGTTGTTTAATCGTGATGCGGACTCGATTCAGTTATCGATGTCCTTGAGTGTTTAATAACTCGAAGCCCATGAACAATTGGAATCAATGAGAATGTAATACTTGGTGGAGAACTCATAAGAAGTTATGCAGTTCCGTGATAATCTTGAGATACCAGGGGGATAATACTCGACGACAAATCAAAGTAGAGGTTGGACTGGGGTATTACTCTGCAGAAGACAAGTGCTTAAACTTGCACGAGAAATGGTATTTAAAGGAGAACATGGTCGGAACCACGATTGCAAAAGGCCAGATCCCAGATATAAGATGAACTTATACCAAGGGAATAATTAATTTAAGAAAAGATTTAATGATAAGATCTACATCGTGTCCATGGGCATGAACGCAAAGTTCAAGGTCGACTCCCACTTCTTCAATGCATAACCTTTCATTCACTTCTCGCGTTTGATGAAGTTGCAGTGTTGAAAATTTTTATCTGGCAAAATACCAGAAGAGTATGACTCATGAAAACTTTCGAGTTCACACATATTATGAAAGGCATAGGTTTCAACTCATCAAGGCATCTTAGGAACATATACCACAAACTTCGGAGTAAATATTACAAGCTCGAAAGAAGAGCATTGTTCAAAAACAGATGATACAATTTACCAAAGGCATTATATACCCATGGAAAGGCTCACAAGGTTATTCAATATGAAGGACACTGTCGGATAAAATCCAACAAAGGAACCGATGGTCCACTAGGGATCTGATGTGAGCATCGGTACTCAACCAGAGGAAGAAGAACGCAAGGAGATCTAATTATAGAAACAACTGACTAACTCAAAGTTCAAATGCAAAAGAATTATGATTTCCAAATCATGGGGTCAGAAGCAACGCTCTGATCAAGGATGGATAAGTTGAGTAGGCTTAGGGGTACAATCGATGGCAATTTGATAGGTCGAGATCCAGCTCACGTTTAAAATGACGTCTGAGCCGGAAGAATGAATTCTAGGAGATGATGGAGGATTGCGAGCATTCGCAACAAATAGAATCAACGGACTCAGAATGATAATGACAAGAGATGCCAATAAGATTACGAGACTTATGGGATTAACCATAATGCAAGCAAACAAGAATTTCAAGAGTAATAGGCTCCTGAGGATTTTCGAAAGATCGAATAGTATTTTGAAGACTAATGTGGAATACTTGAATCAACTGGGGATGACCGGATACTCGGTAAGTGCGAGAATTATCCGTAGGGGTATTCAGGTGACAAAGAACAGCAAGGCAGTAAGCTCAAAGGATTCTCGGAACAACAGAGAGAATTTCGGGGTATCTTGTAATAACAAGATCAACTGGGAAACATTGTAAGAATGGCGAGTATACGTGGTTATCCATAGGAGTTTATCGATGAAAGGGAATTGCAAAAGCGATGAACACAAGTTCTCGGGTTATCAGCGGAGAGTATCTTCAGGGTCTTCACGTGCAGCAGACGATCATCAGTAATAAGGGGCTCTCCGGGTGAAAGTGATAACGAGATCCTAATGTCAGATTTAGCAAAATTCAATTAACCCGAATAGAAGAGATGTCAGAGTCCCAGAGTATAGGTTGAGGAATAAAAGATCCTACTACCACCCAATGGCGACGTGGGCCCGTAAGCCACATAGCCATGTTAGTAAAACAGTTTTCACTGACTAGACTCAACTTCGGCCAAGGAGTTGGAAAGGGGGATTCCTACAGGCAGTCGGCTCTGATACCAACTTGTGACGCCCCCGATTTGACCGTACACTAATCATGCACGCAAATGTGTACGATCAAGATCAGGGACTCACGGGAAGATATCACAACACAACTCTAAAACATAAATAAGTCATACAAGCATCATAATACAAGCCAGGGGCCTCGAGGGCTCGAATACAAGTGCTCGATCACAGACGAGTCAGCGGAAGCAACAATATCTGAGTACAGACATAAGTTAAACAAGTTTGCCTTAAGAAGGCTAGCACAAACTGGGATACAGATCGAACGAGGCGCAGGCCTCCTGCCTGGGATCCTCCTAACTACTCCTGGTCGTCGTCAGCGGGCTGCACGTAGTAGTAGGCACCTCTAGTGTCGTAGGTGTCGTCGTCGACGGTGGCGTCTGGCTCCTGGACTCCAACATCTGGTTGCGACAACCAGATAGAAAGGAAAGGGGGAAAAGAGGGAGAGAAGCAACCGTGAGTACTCATCCAAAGTACTCGCAAGCAAGGAGCTACACTACATATGCATGGGTATATGTGTAAAGGGGCATATCAGTGGACTGAACTGCAGAATGCCAGAATAAGAGGGGGATAGCTAATCCTGTCGAAGACTACGCTTCTGGCAGCCTCCATCTTGCAGCATGTAGAAGAGAGTAGATTGAAGTCCTCCAAGTAGCATCGCATAGCATAATCCTACCCGGCGATCCCCTCCTCGTCGCCCTGTTAGAGAGCGATCACCGGGTTGTATCTGGCACTTGGAAGGGTGTATTTTATTCAGTATCCAGTTCTAGTTGTCATAAGGTCAAGGTACAACTCTGGGTCGTCCTTTTACCGAGGGACACGGCTATTCGAATAGATAAACTTCCCTGCAGGGGTGCACCACATAACCCAACTCGCTCGATCCCATTTGGCCGGACACACTTTTCTGGGTCATGCCCGGCCTCGTAAGATCAACGCGTCGCAGCCCCACCTAAGAACAACAGAGAGGTCAGCACGCCGGTCTAACCCTATGCGCGCAGGGGTCTGGGCCCATCGCCCTATGCACACCTGCACGTTGCGTACGCGGCCGGAAGCAGACCTAGCCTAGTGGCGTTCCAGTCCAATCCGGCGCGCGCCACTCAGTCGCTGACGTCACGAAGGCTTCGGCTGATACCACGACGTCGGGATACCCATAACTACTCCCGCGTAGACGGTTAGTGCGTATAGACCAAATGGCCAGACTCAGATCAAATACCAAGAACTCGTTAAGCGTGTTATGTATCCGCGAACGCCGACCAGGGCCAGGCCCACCTCTCTCCTAGGTGGTCTCAACCTGCCCTGTCGCTCCGCCATAAAGTAACAGTCGGGGGCCGTCAGGAACCCAGGCCCACCTCTACCGGGGTGGAGCCACCTGTCCTTTCAGCCCCCTCATCAGAATCACTTGCGGGTACTCAACGAGCCGACCCGACTTTAGTCACCACATGTGTCATGTATATAATGTATATAGAATATACCCGTGATCACCTCCCGAAGTGATCACGGCCCAGTAGTATAGCATGGCAGACGGACAAGAGAGTAGGGCCACTGATGGTTCACTAGCATCCTATACTAAGCAGTAGGATAGCAGGTAAGGGTAACAACTGTAGCAACAATGACAGGATATGCATCAGGATAGGATTAACGGAAAGCAGTAACATGCTACACTACTCTAATGCAAGCAGTATAGAGAAGAATAGGCGATATCTGGTGATCAAGGGGGGGGGCTTGCCTGGTTGCTCTGGCAAGAAGGAGGGGTCGTCAACTCCGTAGTCGAACTGGGCAGCAGCAGTGTCGGTCTCGTAGTCTACCGGAGAGAAGAGGGGGAAGAAACAGTAAATACAATGCAAACATAAACATGACGATGCTTGACATGACAATGAGCAGTGCTAGGTGTGTCCTAACGCGACAGTAGGTGGTACCGGCGAAGGGGGGGAACAGCCGGGAAAGTATTCCCGATGTTTTGCGTTTTCGGACAGACGGACCGGAGGGGGAAAGTTGCGAGTTCGATATGTTAGGGAGGTGTGGTGGACGAACGGACTGCGTATCCGGATTCGTCTCGTCGTTCTGAGCAACTTTCATGTAGAAAACATTTTCATCCGAGTTACGGTTTAAAAGATATGAATTTTCAAAGATTATTTGAATTTCTGGAATTATTTAATTAACAGAAAAAGGAATATGACGTCAGCATGACGTATGAGTGACGTCAGCAGTCAACAGTCCGGTTGACTGGTCAAAACTGACACGGGGGACCCACCTGTCATAGACAGTGGGTTAAACAGAGTTCAAACTAATCTAAATTTAGTTAGTAAAACTACTCGGCCCACCTGTCAGTGACTGATCAGGTTTTAACTAATTAAGTTTATTTTTAAAAACGTTTGACTAACCTAATTAGGTGGTGGGGCCTATATGTCAGTGGCTGGGGAATAGTACCCCGCGTTGACCGTGGTCAACGCAGTCAAACAGAGGCGCAGGGGCCCACTGTCAGCGGCACTGGGCGGGCCCCACGCCACGCCAGGTCAGGGCCGGCGCCGGAGGAGCTCCGGCGAGCGCGTCCGCGGCGGTTTCTCGCCGGAGTTCGTCGGGACTTTCGCTACAGCAAGCCAAAACACGCGCCGTGACTTGTGTTCGAACGAGTGGAGAACGCCGCGTCCAACACGGGTGGTGACGCGAGCAGGGATGGCCGGAGTCGTCGCCGGTGACATGGACGGCGGAGACCCGAGGCACGGCGAGCTTGCAAACGGCGCAACGGCGAGCAAAACAAGCGGTCCTAAGCACGTACGACGTCTACGCATGCGGGCGAGCATGATGGACACACTTACGCGGTCGTTCGGTCACCGGAACGTGGCCGGCAACGAGCTCGGTGGAGGCGAGCTCGGACATGTGGGGAACGGCACCTACGGGCACGACAACGGCGGGAAGACGAAGAGGAGAGAGGCGAGGCTCACCGGGCAGCTACGTAAAGCCCCTGGAAGGTTAGTAGCAGCAGCAGGCGTCGCCGGAGTCGAAGGGGATCGCCGGAGCAGAGGCGGAAGGAGGGCGGCTCGATCCGCTGCCTGCGGTGCTCCCCGGCTTGCGCTCGTGGACGGGGACGAGGAAGTCGACGACGGCGGAGCTGCTGGACAGGTCGGCGAGGCGAGGCGAGGTCGGTAGCCGCGGCTGCGGCGGCGAGCGGCGACGGAGGCGCTCGGGATGATGGGGGGAGCAAGGAGCGGCGCGAAGGAGAGGGGAACTGCGGGCGTTAGGGTTAGGGTTTAGGTCGGGGGCGACCTAGTAGGCGACGGGGGAGCGGCGGATGGCCGCCGCGTGGCCATCCTTGGCCGCGGGCGGTCGAACGGCGGCCACCACGCCTCAGGTGAACAGAGGTAAGGGAAAGCCCCCAGATGAGCTGGGCCGTGGCACTGTGCAACTAGAGCCTAGTTGCACAGTAGCTTCTGGCCCTTTTTTTTACTTTCCTTTTTTTAACTGCTTTTCAATTTCTTCCTCTGTTTTGCATTTTCTTTTAGCACGAAATGAGTTTTGTTTTGAACAAAACTTGGCACGTGAATCTAGCACAATATCTTGAGATGGAACAAAAAGGTTGGGGTCAAAAGGAGTTGGCTAACCAATTTTAGAAATTGAAAAGGCAAATTTAAAAGTTGTTGGACCACTAAATTAATTCCCATGGGCATTTTGAGAACTCAAATGAGGTTGGTTTCAACATAACAATGGTCAGGGGAATTTATAGGACAATGTGAACATTTTTGTTTTACTGCTTGAAGAAATAAATATTTGACTTGCATTTTAAATTTGAATTTGAGTTTGGTTTGAAACAAAGGATTAGCAACTTCATTATGATGACATGGCATCATCAGGCATGAGATTACTGTAGCATGACACTGGGGGTGTTACACATGTACATCCGTGACGAGTTTTGACGGAATCAAGATAGTCATACATGTGCTGTCATAGAAGTGTTCCATTACAGTACTTCATTTATCATCACAGAAGTGTCCACTCCCGTGACGATAAATAGTGCGTCATGGAATTGTTTTCGTCAAGGGTAACCGACACGTGGCAGTGCCAATTTTGGATCTGATACCCGTTAACAGCCCCGGCCAATGACGATTCCACATGTCATTTTCTCATTCGCCAATGGAACCACGCGTCAGCTTTGTGTTGTGACATGTGTCGCCCATCCAATGGACAAACGCCAATTAAACGACGACATGTGGCACGACCAAATAGTGGCCCGTTTACATAAAAAGGTTGGTCCAGTCAAAGTTAGCGGGCCAGCCCATTGACAACCTACTTGCATCTGGCCCATTTACAACCACGACCCATATGAGTGATGCCAATTCGGACCATACCGGCCAATTGACGATTTGACCCCATTGCGGCCCGTCATCAATTCCAGCCCGTTAACTGTCATCGGATTCATTTGCGTCCTGCTGATTCTTTCAGCCTGTTAGCGGCCCATTCTAAAGATGGGCCAGTTTCTAGGCGGTATTTAATTCGGTCTTTCAGCGGCACATTCTGAAGTTGGGCCAATTTCCAGTCCGGTGTGTCTTTCGGCCTGTTAACAGCCTACACCACAGTTGGGCCATATACGGTCCGACTTGAATTTTGGCTTATTAATGATCCATGTTCTTCGTGACACAATTTCAGAATTTCAGTCTGACCTGACTCTCGACCTACAGAGAGAACGCGCGCACTGGTCCCTCATGCGGTGATGTCTCGTCCTGGCGGTATGTCTAGCATCATCGGTGGGCGTGTCAATGTGTGTCTCCGGGTATCTGTTCTGGGTGGAATTGTTCGGATCTGGTCGTAGTTCGTTACTTTCGTATGTCTTCAGGTTAGATCATCATAATCTACCCTAATCTTCGTCGGCGGTGGTTGTTATTTTGTTGCGCTGATGGCAGGCAAAACAGCGTAAAACCACACCGTTCTGGCACTGCAACTGCGCCAGGGTCCAGACCCGTGGTGTCATCGGCAGTACTGCCGTAGAGGATCTCAACCAATTGCATCAGGTCCAACAAGGTACTAGTATTGCAAAGCGACAAGGTAGTTATAACTTATGTACCAACAACTCCTCTGAATACAACAGGTTTCTTAATTATGTTCTACATACAACACTTGCATAAAGTCTAAGGTACTTCTCAGTTTCATCAGCCCAAACATGCTCTCTCTGATCTAACGGCAGATGTTCTTCAACGCAACATCTGCTTCCATTTTTGCGCACTAACTACTTTCCATCATTGGCCTCCGCCTTCTCAAGGTTGGCAGGCTCGGTAGCTGCAACGGCCTTGCCCTCCTCGGGCAAATGTGGCGACTGCGCCGTATCAGCCTCGCTCGGCCTTGGATTTTCACCATCAGGTGCAGTTTCAGTGTTGAGCACCTCCTCTCCCACGACAGCAGGAGACTCATCAGCTGCCACGTCTGAAGTTCCATCCGTTTTCGCTCCGACTGCGCTAGGAAGCTCTCCTGTGACTGCCATAGCCTCGCAGGATGAAGGTTGCTGCAACAGCTGTTCAGCTTCGGCTTCTCCAAGCTTCGCATTTTCACCGTCAGGTGCTGGTTCAGTGCTCAGCAACTCTGGTTCCTTCATAGCAGCCACCTCTATGCTTGGAGGTTCACTAGCCTCGGCCACCACACCCTCGGCAGACGGAAGTGGCAGTTGCTGCCTGGTTTCAGCTTCTCCCAGCATAGCTGTTTCCTGAACTGACTCTATCTCCATAGGACTAGGCTGAGTAGAAGCTTCCGCATTTTCCTGGGCTCTAGCAGATTCTGGCTCTGCGGCAACTGCTTCAGCATTATCCTCTTGGGTGGATGCCTCTACTTTCTTCTCTTCTGGTCCCGTACCAGGTATAACAGCAACTGGTTTGACTTGAGTAGGTGCATCTGCTTCTTCATTTTGTTCCGGTCCTGTAACCAAGGCTACAGCAGTGGTTTCCTCTTGAGGAGGTATAGATGCTTCTTTACTTGGATCGGCTTCTGTACCATCATGCTCCACCGCCTCTGGCTTTATGGCAGCCGGCTCAACATCTTTAGGTTCGTCGACCTCTTTCTTTGCTTCTGGTTCTGCAGCGACAGCAGTTCCCTCCTGAAGAGCCACAGGGGTTCCTGTGCCATCATGCTCAACAGGGTCAGGGATTACTGAAATACCATAACTAAGTTCTTTCAGTGGGCTTTGATGAACATTGCAAGCAGATAAAGAAGTACCTGTTCCATGTTCTAGACATCTTCCACTCTCCAAATCCTTTAGTTCCGTCGTAGACGCTTGGACGCTGCCAAGGGCCATTGTGCCATGACCATCCTCAGAAATAGCAACGTCCACATTGAATTCGTGCACATGAACAGCAGTTTCACAAGTAGGCTCTGTGCAGGGTCCATCTCCTGGTTCTGCTCCTCTAGGGACAGCTGAGATGCCATCATGAGTAGTTTCTTTACTTCCCACATCACCAACATCAGCTACCTGGATAGAATTGTCCTCATCTGAGTCTTCCGAATAACCAACTAGATTCATAATATGAGAATCACCATCAGTCCGACTACGATTGGAATTGCCACCACCAATTTCATCAGAAGTTTCTTCCAATTTCTCATGTTCTTTCGGACAAGCAGATATAGAGGGACTATTCTCTAATCCATCTTGTTCTGCCGGCTGATTTGAATCGGTCGATCGTAAAGCAGCAGGCAAATCACTTGAAGATCCTTTGGAGACACCATCAATCTGCATAGCTTCGGTTTCAGCTGAGTCTTGGTTGGCACCATTCATATCAACAACATTAACTTCACTTTGCGGATCAGTGTGATCATCTTTCACTGGGGCAACGTCCTTATCTGAGGCTTCACAAAAAGATTGGCTGCCTGCCAAAATAGTTTTAGGGGAATGGTCCTTTTCACCCTCACAATCTGCATATCTTGGACAAGTGGGCAAGTCTACATCAGCTCGCTGTATTTCTTGTTCCTCACCAGACGAAAATGTAACATCAACCATCTTGTTTCTTTTATCATCTGTACATATGTTAGATAACCCATGAGTAATTATTGACCATGCGTTAATTAATTCAGAAATTTAAAACTGTACCTTTCATAGATGCTTGTTCTGCACCCGAAACCATCTCCCGTTGTGCCAAACTATGAGCCTCAGAACCTGAAAAGGTGCAGATGTGCATGAGCCCCCTGGCCGTCTCTACTACAACAGAAAGTAATAACAGAGCATACTCTTATCATCGGGACTCAGCATTAGTATTGTGCACTCAATCTTAGGCCCGGCCAACTCCATCCCTTCTTTCAACTCTGGCAAAACATAAAAAAGATACACTAGCTGGATAAGAATAACAATCAGCATACACCGGGGAATGTGTACAGGATCATGGTTGGTGAGAGAGGGAGGGGGAAAGAGGGGATAGAGATAGGGAGTACCATGTGCACCATTTCTGGGTGATTTTTGTTCTCCTGATTCTACCAATGAAGTAGTCTGAATGTTGATACTGGCCTTTGTTTCATCAGCATTTACTGCGCTTGACTGGCTAGAAGATTTGGATTGGTTTGGCAGTTCTAACTCGAGCTCCGCTAACCCTACTGGCATCGACAACTCACCAGATACATTACTCTCAGGATCCTTGCATACTTCGCAAATAGAGGTAGCATCATCTCTAGACGCATCAACTTCTACCATGCTGCCCCCTCTATCAGAATGGGTGGATGGAACATTGTGAACTTCCTCACAGTCATCACGAGCGTTCATAGCAGCAGAGGCCAGTACAGACACTCTTACATGGCTCTCAGGATCCTTTGTTACTTCACAAACCGAGGTGGCATCTTTATTCGAATGGGTAGACGAAGCATTGAGTGCTTCCTCAGAGCCATCAGTGTTTACAGCAGAAACGACTTCAAGAAGAGTTTGTTTGCTTCCCAACAGGCCACCATCAACTACATGGGCACAACTGTCCTCTCTTTTGTCCTCTGAAGGAGAATGTCTTCCTAAAGCTATATCGGCATTTGCCTGAATAAGATTGTTATCCGTATTCTTATCCAAAGTTCCTTCCATTTCCTCTGTTTTCTTCCCAGATGCAAAAAATTTAGAGCCACTGTTCTCTGAACTTCCTTTCCGTTCTGCATGCTGGTTTGAGTCCGTTGATTGTAAAGCAGCAGGCAGATGACTAGCAGAACCTCCGGAATTAGTGTGCAGTGCTTCAACTACCATAGTATCTTGCTTAGGACTAGTCACATCAATAGCAGCAGCCTCACTTTGCAGATCACTGACATCAGCTTCTGTGGGGGCAAGAGTATCCTTAATATCCTTAACTGAGGCATCAAAAGGGGTTTGGCAGTCTGGTAACATCACTGTATTAGAATCACCCTTCTCCATTTCCAAATCACCAATTCTATGACGAGAGGCTAGGTCCAAACCAGCAATGCTATCAGTTTTATCCTGGAGTGTGTCATTTGCAGCACTGTGTTGGAGTATATTACCATCAGCAGTCTTATCATGTACTTCATGCAGCTTATGTTCATCATTTGCAGATGCCAGTTCTGCAGCCAAAACCATCTTTGTTTGTCCATGTATGGTATAAACTCCAACACCTGAAAAAAGGCATCATGGGCATCAGCATGAGCCATTGTTACTACCAAACAATGAATAATAACAGCACAGAGAGAGAGAGAGAGAGAGAGAGAGAGAGAGAGAGAGAGAGAGAGAGAACCTTGCTTGTCACCCATGGAAAGATTACTTTCTCTGCATATGGGAAGTGCAGGAGTTTGAGTGCTTAGACTGCTATTTGTTTCTTCAGTACATGCTGTAATTGACTGGGTAGCAATTTGCTTTGGGGCATCTAGTATCCCCATCGGAGTAGACATTCCACCACGTACATGACTCTCAGCATTCTTCTGCGGTTCGCAGACAGAAGCGGTGGGAGGCTCTGCCAGGGCGGTTTCCTGTTGCTCAACTGAAGAAACACAAACCGCCGTGCTTGGGCTTGCCAATATTTCTAATTTTCTCGCATCACCTGTCTGCTTTGGTCCAGCTAGTCGAGCACGACGTTCACATGCAGCTGTTGCGGCTTTACTTCTGGTGCGTGGTTCAGAGGCAGGACCTTTCCTCCTCCTACCTGATGCCTTACTGGGAGCGACACTATTGACCTCTGAAGGCACTGTACTGATGTTTTTACCTGAATTAAGTGAAGAACTAGGTGGTTCGACCTGGACATTTGCTAGTTCACTAACAGGATTTAGCAATGGTTTTTCAGTAACCGTTTCAGAATGTGTGGTAGTGACCACAGAACACACTGCAACATGGTCGTTCCCTGTCTTACATGGCACTTGAGGTTGTGAGGCTGCGGCTAGAGGTGCTCCTATGTGCAGATTTACTGGTTTATCTTGACCATCAGGATTGGTAGGTATCCTAGGAGTTATATCAGAATAAGCAACATGGGCATTACCGGAACCACTAGGAAGTGCAGCTTCACTAATGGGGACTGCTATAGGTGTTCTTGGTTGAGAGTCATACCCAGACTTGTCATATGGAGGAGAGTTTATATTTGGTAATTCCTTGGGAGTATCTTGAAGTGAACTGCCATCTTTTACATTCACTGCTCCTAGCTTCTCAGCTGTGCTCATGTCCGCACCAACATTGTCATTGGTACCAGGAATACCATCAGATTTCTTCATAGCTGCTCTTTGCCTAGTGCTTACTCCAGTATCCTCACCACCAGGCGCTTTCTTTCTGCGACGGCGTGAAGCACTTTGCTTCTCGGCAGGCTTATCTGCCAAGAGAATATGTGATGCTTTCAATATTCCACCTGAGACAGCAGTTAAAGTAGGTACTGATGCAGAAAAAACTTGCTCAGAGCTCGCTTGAACAAATCCAACATTTTCATTGTGAATGATCTTTGGCATTAGTAAGTTGGCATTGTCCGAGCTTATTGCAGTTCCAGTGTGTTTATCTTCGGCAACAGGCGTCGTACTTTCAGGGGCGGAGATGCCCTTAACTCCCTCTGGCAATGACGTAACAGGCCTACCTGTAACCAAATCCTTCTGAAATCTTGACATGAGACTTGCAGGCATATCCCCTTGAGGATATGGAGAACCCACAGAAGCAGGTCCACTACCAATTGCAACCACAGGGTTTATATTAATATCACCAGCACTAGATGAGAAAAGAGATTTTGGTTTTCGGCCTCGTCTGCGAGGGGTTTCAACTGCTTGGGTCTTTCTGCCTCTAGATGTAGCAGGAGCTGGTGGATGAGGGGCTGCACTGGCAGCTACTGGGTCATGACCGCTCTCTACCGCCGGACCAACTTCCTTTGCTATAGACCCTTCCAAAACAACATGGTCCGTAACTTCAGTACCAATCTCGGGTTTCATGGTAGCAGTTGGTACAGCAGCAACAAAAGCAGTAGCCTTAACTTCTGTACCAATATCTGGTTTGATGGCAGCAACAGGTGCAGCAGAATGGGTGGTAACATCTGGACCAGTAGAATGGATGGTAGCAGTTGGTGCTGCAGAATCGATGGTACTTGCTGGTGCAGAACTGCCAAGTGTAGTTCCTGCCTCTTGTTGGACAGCTTTTGCTGGGGACATAACAGGAGATACTGAAACGTCTGACCTTCTAGGTCTACCTCTTCGCCGCTTAGCTGGTGAGGAGTCTGGAACAGACGGGACTGGTGGTGAGGAGTCCGGAACAGCCAGGACTGGCACCGTTTTGGCTTCGACTGGATCTATTGAACTTTCTTTTGGGTCTATTGAACTTTCTGCAGGTACCTCCAACTTACTCTCTTTAGAGATATCTATATCCTTCAATACACCACCAGGTTGAGGTGAGTCAGGAGATTCAGCCTGACAAAGTTTTTCAAATTCTTCTTCGGTCCATTGATCCTCATAAGACCGGACCTACAAAGGATATATAATGAAATTAGCAAACAAATACTTCAACCAATAATAGAGAGACATACAGAAGATGATAATGCAACTGACCTCACGAGCACGTTTTCCCCTTCCGTAATGCTTTGTATCAAGGCCGCCAAGCTCGCCCTTCTTCCTCACATTTACCTTCACATTTTTTACATTTGAAGACTCGTAAATCTTCATAGCATGACAGAAGGGCTTCAGATCATCATCAGACACAAGGCGGGGTGGCAATACTGAGGGGTCTAGCCCACTAACTGAACCATCCTGAACAACCTTTAGCCATACAGCCTACAAGGGGTACAAGAATCAAATTGGGATGCACAAAATATTAGCAGAAATAAACATGTACAAAGTAAAGGAATTTAGTATACCATTTCATCATCTAGTCTTTGCTTGTCAATAGATTCAAATATGTCGATCTCATCTTCGCTGCAAGGAGAGAAATGTGATATGTCATGTAATTAGTTAAAAGTACCAGGAGTGACAGAGATTGTTAAAACAATGCTTAAATAATACTAACAGCAAACTCAGTCTTACCTGCGGGCAAGAATATTATTCAGAGCATCATCATCTAACACTGGAGCTGATTCTTCCTTTTTACACTCACGTAGAAGTGACTCAAGATACTCCCTCCGATCTTCAGCACTGCAATTGTTACTATCTAGCATGAAGGAAAGGAAAAAGAGAGCTAGAAAAGCTAAAATCTTAACCGAGTAGAAGAATTGACCTTGTGTTGTTGTCGAAAAATCCAGCAGTTATACTCTGATTAGCAACGCCTAATTTATGTTCTGCCGAAGCCCTGACTTGCTCTTCTACAGTTCGGACCTTAAATTCAACAAGGTACATCCAAGTCAGGAACAGGCGTATTGAAATTTTCAGTTGAAGTAATACAATGCATTGGTTCTGGTTAGAACATAACAGGCAGCATTTATTCGTATCATATTTGTGGCAGTGTCATAAATCACTAGTGGGTTCTGTCCAAGCTTAGAAAAATAAACAGCCAAGAAGACAAAGGCTCCGTAGAGAGCAGTCACGATCTGGTAGCTAGTGCAGTACCTTTTTCCACATATGGATAGTTACTTCATCAAGCGACCAGACAAAGAGAGCACTAAATCTGAGAGAGTAAATGAGAAATGACCATGCGCACCCCTACTAATTGACAGATACAAAGCATTTAAGTAAGAACAGAGACTGGAAACACAGCAATAACTACACTCGTGAAATTCTCCATGGACAGATATTCAGAAGCGTATTCTCGGAGGGAGCAGTTGAAAGTAACTTCTTTTGGAGTTATATCACCAAAATATACAAGAAAACAGTAAAGATCCCTATAGCTAGGTTCCAAAGCAGCGCAGCAACACAACAGCCACAAATTGGCGCAAAGAGAGGAAAACCCAAGCTATAATACAATGAAGATAGACCACGCACATCACTAATTTCTTGAATAAATCTGAAAACAAGCAATATTAAATACCACAAAAATACCTAAATACACGAAATGACATAAAACAAAGGACACTTTCAGGTATATAATTGAGAAGCTTTCAAGAAAAATGTGAGTTATATGACAAAATTAGTCAGCTACGGCCCTACAGTTTATTACTGCGTGTTCCAGAAACTTGTGCGAGCAATGGTGCTGGTTCTTGATTCTTTATACGTAGTCGTGAAAATTATAAAGGCTTTGTTGTTGCGGTCATGAAAATTACTCAAAATTTAGATAAAAACAATACTAGGATGACTTTATCATCACCAATAAAAACAATACTGTGACGTACAGATATGTATCTAGGCTCCAAACATCCAGCCTGTTTAGAGTGGTGACCTTAGTGGGTTTGGAATCCAGATTCCAGTGTGGGCATAGTAGCATATGATGCATGATGAGTCAAAACATTGCACTTCCAAATTAACCCTTTTACATGAAGTGAGGAAGAAAGTGCAAGGAGGGTGCTGTTCATGCATGGGGGCCCATCCCCATGGTGGAGTGCCATTGAGTAAATCTGGACCAGTTCTTCATTTAGAATACCACATAAGCCACATATCTAACTATTGATCTAAGATGCTCAAACAAACCCTATGCAACACTAAGGACTCAACTGGCGACTTGTTCTATTTTTTAACTACCATTTCCTTGTTAGCAAACAAATGTTCCTTGTTCATTTCGGTTTCTACATATTTACTCCAGGTGATAAGCGAACTGTCAGTGTGCACTTACAGTTTCTAAACGTAAAACAAGAACCTCCTTCTTTTGACCAATTCTGTGGGCTCTAGCCTGTGCTTGCAAGTCAACCTGAATAATCAAGGAAAAGATATATTTATGTAAAACAAATCTTACAACATAGAGTGACAACACTTAAGGAACTTTAGCTACCTGAGGATTCCAATCAGTATCAAATATGATGACAGTATCAGCTGCTTGAAGATTGACACCAACGCCTCCTGCTCGGATACTACAGAAAAAGTGAAGTAAGCCTTGGGTATCAAATATTAATTAATTAAATTGGCCGATAAGGATTCATGAGTTCACTATGTTCTATTTATATATTACCTCCTACACCACAATATACTGAACCAATATTTTACCTTAGCAGAAAAATGAAAGCTGGAGAATCAGGATCATTAAATCTATCAATAAGTGCTCCTCTCTCATGCCCAGAAGTGTGTCCATCTAACCGAAGGTACTGATACTTTTTCCATACCAGATAATCCTCCATCACATCAAGCAATCTTGTCATTGTAGAAAAAAGTAGAACCTGCATGCCAAGGAAGGAACAAGGAACGAACGACAACTTCAACTCAGATAATGCAAGTTTGATATGTGACTTGTTCGAGAAAATACAATTCATGCGACATACGAGTAGGAGATCTTTACAAACCTACCAAACTACCAGTAAAATCCACTTACCCTATGGCCAGTAGCTTTGAGTTTGGGTAGCAATCTGTCCAACATCTCAAGTTTCCCACACAACCTCACAATAGATGGCAGGTAGTGCCTAGGTAGATGACCCTCAATCTGCATAGAGAATCCATATGGCTGGTGATGCCCAAGAGGAAACAAAAATAGCCAGAATGTCGCGACAGGGCAGAATCATGCTCTACCTCCTCAACATGAAGCTGGCTAAGGTATGGATGGTTGCATATGTTCCTCAATTCCATGACAGAATTGTGCACCGAGCGGACCTAAAAAATTTAAGACACATAAGAACCTGTGAAATATCTGACAAGTGAAACATTAAAATAAACAACTCAGAACAGTCACACGCTACGCACCTTAACTGCTCCAATTCCACCAAGGTTGTCTTCCACCCTTGTCATCAGAAGTTTCTGATAAGCTGATGCCTCGCATCTTACAAGTCTTTCAATCTTCCCTGGCAATTCACTTTCAACCTGAAGACAGTAAAACGCAATTGAAACTATTGCACCATCCAGATGATCCAGATACAAACAAAGATGAGAAACAGTTGGGAAGCAATATCAAATCCCCAACCTGACGAGCTAGTTTCCCACACAGCATCACAATAGTAGTTTTTTGTTTAGACTTCAGAACCGTTGATGTCGAATAAGTTTGAAAGAAGTACAAATGGTTGGAGCTCCAATGATTGGTGCTTCTTTCGAATTTATTCGACATCAACGGTTCTAAAGTCTAAACAAAAATCAATTCAAAACCAAGAGAAAAAGGGGCATGGCCATATGAGTTGCTTTTTTAACTAAGTTGCAACGTAAAGTAATCATAATCTCTACTACTCCCTCCGTAAAGAAATATAAGAGCGTTTGGATCACTAAAGTAGTGATCTAAACGCTCTTATATTTATTTACAGAGGGAGTACTTGTAAACAGCAGTTTTGAACTTGATTTACACACCATCTACAGTGCTCCTGCCAAAACCAATTTTTCAGCTGGTCATTAGCATAAGAACCAATTAATATGTAGTTTGATCGAGTTTCCTTGACTATTGGCGTAATTATCAGGCATAATTTCAATACTTTCGGTTATTCTTTTGTGAAAATTTTATCACAAAAGATTTCAGTTTTCATATTCAAAATTTTGACTTTTGGCGTAACAAATTTGCTTCAAATATCAAATTTTAAAAATCAATGAACCGATTGCAAGATTGGTTCACCAACCTCTAAAAAGCAAAGTTGCACGTCTACACCACATGGTCGAAAATTATCCTAATTAAGTATTGTCAGAATATCGGCCGATAAATCAGTTAACTGGCCAATTAATCCCTACTCAGTGGGTCACCGAGTAGCCGATTAATTGACTTATAGGCCAATTAACTGATATATTTGCCGTTAACTGGCCGATTCACCTATCAATCCCTTATCACCAGCCGACCAAGCAGCTACCAGTTAATGATTTTTTGAACATTGCCAAATACCATGATTTCTGTTCGAATCGTATACTCTATCCTCTGTTCATAAATGTAAGACGTTTTTGCAGTTCTAAAAACGTCTTACATTTAGGAACAGAGTTAGTACCTTTTACTAGTAATCATAAACTAAGAAATATGGAGCACTCACCGTTTATAAATGAAAGATGCTTTCCTGTTCATGGTCTTAATGATTATATGTTTGTATAGTAGTTGGCAAAATTATATCTCATGCATTTCACAAAAATGTGAAGATGGAAAGCACGTAATTCTTTATCAAAAAGCGAAAAAAAGTCATAGATATACAAAATGCTCGCACAGATTGCTTTAAGAGTGAGTGTGACCATGTGTGCACATACAGGGCGTGTTTGGTTCCCTGGGTGCATCTGGGATGCATTGCATGAAGGAGCTTGGCTGGGGCTAGCCTGGTTGAGCTTATGCAAAAAAGAGTTGACATGCGTGTTTGGTGTACTACATGATATGGGCCAGGCTCAACTTAGATTTTGTTTGGTATGTTGCATCTGAAGTTGCATGAGATACACAGTACATCTTAGTGTTCACATATTAGATAGAGCTACAAATACATATTGTCCATATTACTCCATTACACTCCAACAAAGGAACATAACAATGGTGCTGCACCTATTTACATAAAAAAAATCTGCAGACATTTTTCATGAAGGGACAGATCACACAAATCTCAGCCTAAATACCAATCACCAGCCATGTATAATCCTATGGAAAATGAGGTTGGGGACAGATCTCTGCCCAATTCATGCTAATCAATAGCCACGTTTATATATAAACAACCCAACCATCTCTAATCGACAGAGGAAAATGAGGTTGGGGTCAGGTCTAAGATTAAATAAAAAAGAAGAGGGGGGGAGATGGGATCAGCACGCATCGGTCAGATGAGCCACCGCCCCTTCCCGAACCTCCAGCCCCGCCTTGCCTTCGTTCACGTTCACGGACGGACGAGGCCGCCGATCCATTCCGCTCACGCATCCGCCACGAGCAGCGCCAAGAACAGCGCGAGCGGCAGAGAGCTGGAGATGGGAGGGAGAATAGATGGATGCAGGCAGATGGGAGAGGGAAGGGAGGAGGAGAGTACTCCCTCCGCCGGAGATGAGGACGCGCCCGGCGATGCGACAAAGGCGACGGGGCGGCGAGATGCGAGCCACAGGAGAGAAGAGAAAAGCGAGGAGAGCGGCGCGAGTAGCAGGAGAGAAGAGGATGCGAGAGAAGACCCCCTTTGCTCGAGTGGGTGGGTGCATGCGCGGATGCAGGCTCGGGGAAACGGCCGAAACTTGCGTTTCCCCTCAGCCTGGCTGGGAGCCTCGTTTTGCATCTGTCGGGCCAGGCCCAGTTGGACATGCAGGGTACCAAACATCCAGAAAATTGCATGGTGGGTGCGAGCCAGGTGCAACCCAAGGAACCAAACACGCCCATAGTTGCTATACTATACACTCATCTCTTAATTTTTCGCACAATACACAAATGGTCATTTATCAGCTGCACATATTATAGCAAATTGTACATCTACGAAATTCCCATCTTTTTAGAACTTTTCGCGATGGATGCTAGAGTAGGGTGCAGCGGCAACTAGTTGAGAAAATCCACATTCATAAAAGCATCTACAACTTGTAGAGCAACTCTAGTGGAAGAGCTACTAGTGTTTTTCTGATGTGAAAATCTAGGTGTTTTTAATATGTTGGTCGTCAAACTTGAAAAGTGTGACCGTGCTTGTACTGATATGCCAAAGTGGCATATATTGAGAAACAGAATAAGCAACATTTTTTGGCATTCAGGCAGCTAGATGGATGTGTACAAGCACATAGAGAAATCTTGTCCATAGAATTTTTAAATTACAGATCATGTAGAGCAACAAAGCTAACAAGAACCAGTTTGACGTTGCTATATTGTGTTGCGTTGTGCTGTTGAACCTAGTTATGGACAATATTTAGCTCTTCACCACTGCAATGCCCAGCTCAGCATTCGTACAATACAAAAATATGAATCATCCCAACAAATGCAACATATAAAGACTTCAAATGGAAAAAGAAGTAAGGAACATCAAGCAATGTCTACTGAATCAGCTGACATATTGAAAGCCGAATTACATGCTGTGAGTAACTCCTGATAGGTAACACATATTTAAGGAACATGTGTACTGCTCAAATAATATGAGCTTATAATGTGTGACAAGTGGGGTCAGGCATACAGCCAATGCCTAAAGTCTAACCCCCTGGTCTGCCTTAAGCAAATACGTAACAAATTTCATCTCTAGTTGGTTACTGGTTATTAGATTTCTTTTAAATAACTAGATAAGCTTCCAAGATTGTTAGTTTATTTCCATATATCTATGTAGCCAGCTATATAAGGCTAGGCCCTCACATCAATAAAGACATCAAGCAATTATTTTCTTATCTGTCTCCCTACTATTACTAGGTTTCGGTTAGAAGCAAGGGTTCTGCCAATGTGATCAGCGGATGCAATTCTGGAAGGCTGGAACTCCCTCAGTTTGAGATAACGAGGTTGAATAGCTAAGCATAGCATAGATCTCCTGTTGGAACTTGGAATTTCAAATAAATTGCATGGTGAATTCCTACAGTGCCAGTGATTTCAACACAAGCATAAAGATAGCGAATAAAATCAATACCTTATGCTTAAGTCTTCGGAGTACAAAGGGCCGAAGAACTTGGTGAAGACGGTTTATGATCAGCAAGTTTTCCTCCTCTGAAAGTAAGGCCTTTTAAGAAAAAAGATGATTGGAGTCAAACACAGTTTCCTTCCAAGAAAACAATGCTGTATCATGAAAAACGGCAGCTTTACCTCATCAGCTGAGTTATCACCATTGCTTTCAAATGGTTTGTTAAACCACTGAGAGAAATCTTCGGATGAGTTAAATATATTAGGCAACAGAAAGTTCAAAAGTGCCCACAGCTCCTCAAGATTATTCTTCAAGAAGAAGTTACGTGAAGTTAGCAACTTGACATATATGCATAATAGAATACTTCATACAGAGACCCAAGAACATTAAATAAATATATGAGCAAGCCGTTCATACATTCCTTGAAAAGCAACAAATACAGGATCAAGTGTGAAAGTATAAGTGCAAGCTTTAGAACCTGCAGAGGTGTTCCTGTCAGCAATAGCCGATGAGAACTCCGATAAAGCTTCAGATCAGCATTGAGCTTACAAGACGCATTCTTTATACGGTGCCCTTCATCGATTATTATATAGTGCCACTGTATTTTGCTTAGTTTTGGCCTATCATGTTTGTTCATCAAGTACTCATATGTTGTCAAAAGGACATTGAACTTCTGTTGAACAATCATCTCTCTGAAAAAATTAGCTTGGTTAATAAAATGTTCACATGAACAACAAAGTATCGAACTATAAATTCAGAATTTACTTGAACAGTCTGCGCCTTTCTTCTGGAGGACCAAAATAAGCAATTTTATTTATGCTAGGTGCCCAGAAGTTGAGTTCAGATACCCATCCAGAAAGAACAGAGGATGGTACAACCACAAGAAATGGGCCCCGGTCATTTTTTGTTTCCATAAGGTAGCACAACAAAGAGATTACCTGACAAAGTAGCAAGGGCAGTGTAAGCAGAATTCAGACACTTGTTTAGATCAGATAACATACAAGCCGAACAATAAATGCTGAGATGGCGTTGTACTGGATCTTACTTGAACTGTTTTACCAAGCCCCATCTCGTCAGCTAAAATTCCATTCAAATTATTATTGTACAATGAAACCAGCCAACGCAAACCGTTCATCTGGTACCTGTAATACAGCAAGTAATAGATCAAGGAAATGTGTACTGGATGGTTAAACAGATTGTAACAGCACACAAGTCGGTAACAATAATGTCAAAAATACACTTAAAATGAAAAGGAGGTAAAGGCAGGGAAAATAGCAGCACAACTTACTCCCGCAACTTCCCACCATTAAGATAAGTAGGCTGGTCATTTACAATCTCCTTCACACTAGAAAAAATAAACAAATATGTATGAATACAAAGCAGAATTAGTAAGTTCAGTAATCTCAAAAAAAAAGAATTAGAAAGTTCAGTGGCAAAGAAGTATGAATAAGATGGTAAAGTTCAAAAAGAAGTATGAATAAGATGGAGGATTAGAAAGTTAGGTAGTACATAATTTACGCTAGGCAGACATTGATAAGGATTTACTAAATGAAGCATGAAAGTCTATTTAATCCATGTAGTACCTGTGGGCCAACTGATAGTACTTCTCGTTGCTCTCAAGATAATTCTGGAAAGAGAACAAAATTAAGTATATATTCAACAAAAATGCACCTAGACGTTGACTAAAACAAAGAGATAATAAAACCTGTGGCTGGTAGCTCTCGTCTTCAACATCGTTTGCAGTGACGCCCTTACCAGAAACATAAGAACGGCCGTCCATTGAGCTGTCACCTCGTAATTTGGCCCCAAGTTTCTGTAGATATTTCTCAGTCTCTCGTAGTAGTTGCTTAACACGGTCAGATTTTGCATCCTGCAAAGCAGCAAACACTTAGCAGATGTGACTTAGTCCAACAAATATTGAGAAACTAAAATGAAGGATTAAGCTTTTCTTTGTTTGACGTGTGAAGGGTTAAGCTAATATAGAAGAACATGATGAGAAACAAAGCAAATAAGACTCACCTGGACCATCCTAAGATACCCTTCGACGTCATTGTTCTTAAGCAAGTTAATTTTCTCCCGCTGAATCCTATCCAGCTTCTCCCGATGAATTCGCTCTTTCCTCTTGTGGAACTCTTTTATATATCGATTGAAACCCTTTAGACGCTCTCTTTTAGCCTTGAAACTATCCTCCAGTCTCTCTCTGCAAGTTACAAAGGCAAGGCATTATTACCAAATGACATGGGTAAAATGTTGAGGGGGTGTAAACACAGACAGACAGCGTTTACAAAGGTGACTACTGACTAGGTTGAATCAGCTATTCTAATCCAGTTCTTTTAGCAATATGTTTACTTAAGAAACCACCATTTACTTATTTCAGCTTAGCTTACTTATGTTTGATTATTTAAGGGCCAGCTTATTTTTGCTGTGCTCCACCATGGACTTTATTTAGCTGCAAGAATAATAATGTAAACTGCTTTTGTTGTGGCTCTAATGCAGATGATATTAGTCTATACACAATACCAAAATGAAAGTAAAGCTTGATAGTCACTGCATTGGCAAATAGACCCCAAATCATCAGTACTGTACAAACGGAGCATAGATGCCACAAATACTTGAGAATATTGCGTAAGAAAAAAATTAAATAACATCTCCATACTAAAGGGGTCAGAATGAATAATCAAATATAGTCATCCAACCTGTGAGACTCTATATCAGCAAAGAACTCTTTTTGCCTCTCGCGTATTCTTTTTTGCCTTTCCTCCTTCATTTTCTGTTCAATTTTTTCAAGCTGTTTCACACGGCGTCCATGCCGGTGTTTCTTTACTGCTTTTACACGCTCCAAATCAGCTGTATTAGGCTTGAAAAAGTCTGACAAGAATTCACTGCCCAATATAAGCAAGAAATTAGAATAGGGAAGTTACAGCCATAGAAACATGCGGTAAGCACAAGGAGAGAAACTGAAGACTGATGGTCTCCAATGGCAAGCAAACCTGCGCACACGACGTTGAAGTGAGAGAAGTTGAAGCTTTTTCAATTCAATGACACTCTTTGTCTTTGCAGTAAGATCTTCAGATGAACTAACACTTTCCTGTAGGATGAACAAGAACTTAAAATTTTGCAACCAACACTGCTACAGTGAGGAAAAACTGAACATATGAAACAGGAACTCACAAAAACTCATAAATATGTACACAGTATTTCTAAATGACACTCCCCCCATTTCAAGAATAAATGTGAGGAAGGCAGAGAGAGACCTTTAACTTCTGATAGGATGCTGACATCCTTTTATGTGCGCTCTGCTGCTCTAATACCTTCTTTTCATTTTCTCCATATTTTCTCTTTTGATAATCTATGATCCATTTTTCAGTCATTGTGTATTTTGGAGGAGTTGATGCAAAATCATCATGCTCAAATAGATCGTCATCTCCTTCATCAGCTGATCGATCAGACATCTCCCCCATCTGGGTACAATGTTCAACTTCATTTCTATCTGTATCTGGAGTTAGATCCTTTCCTGGTAAATTGGAGCTGTAACCATCGATAGGCATGTGATGAAGCCTCGAAGGTGGATATGATTCTTTAGATGCTTCATCCTGTAATCGATCTTTGGTCAAAACAGCAGCTTCAAAATTTGGATGTTGTCTATTACCACCCAAAGAAGATGGTCCCTGGCCTCCGAAACCTAAATTCCTGTTCAAATTTTCTGCATCCGTCCTGTAGGTCTCAGGGGCATTTCTTCTTTTATCTCCCTGAAAGTATGACTGCTGTGGTCCAGATGGCACAGGGGATGCTATTTCTTGGGAGCGCATTTCAGAACTTGAACCAGTTCCCTGCATAACAGCTTGCTGGATATTTTCTATTTCCATCGATGACTTCTCATGTTCAGCTATATTGATCTTCTTCTTAATTTCCGAGTCCTTCAGTGAAGAATCAGCCTCTGCAATGCTGCCTGCGGATGTGGATGGGAGTCTAGACATATCACTTTGGCTGCCGAAAATAGCAGAGTTTTCCTGACTGTTTCCGTTTTCCCTTACAGAACCATCAGCCACTCTGCTCTCGTTACCTCCCTGACCTGCGCCGCCACCTGTTTATTTAATTATAAGCTCATCATGAGTACAGAAACCCTGTCAACTCACACAATGTTTTCTGTTCTTAGTTCTTACCCTCTGCAGTGGGGCCTCCACCTAAGGCAATTTCAAGGTGCACCTTTCTGGGCTGCATATTATTTCTACAAGAAAGAGTAGCTAAATTAGTACTACAGAGATGAACTTCGGATACCAATCATCCTACAGTGCTCTAAGCATGTACCTGAATGCAAGAAATACTAAGCACTGTGCTCGGAGCTGCTTTAACTGTTGTTCTTTGAAAGGTGTGTTCGGAGAGATGTGAGACGTTTGATATGGCCCAACATTTCTATTCGGGAGCGAAGACAATCTGGCTTCTTGCAAAGATGATTCGGCCCTCTGTGGTGCTCTGGTAATATTTTGCCTTTCTTGCATTGGACTGCCCTGCAAAGTCGTATTACATAGATGCATCAAATAAAACACCTCTACTTGAGATACAGAAATCAATTAAAATATCACTAAATGACCAGACAACAAAATTCTTAAATCTTGCAGGCAGAAACAGCTTATTTATCGGTTGATCAACCTAAAACCTAGCAGAAAGTCTATCAAGGCACGCAAATAGACATACACGAAACCGGCGTGCAATACACTTGTGTTCGAAGCTCGATTACAATCTTATGCAAATGAATACCCTGCATTATACCATTACTACTAGGCATTTCCGTAACAAGTTACCATTGGCGAACACAGCAAAAAATATTAGCTTTTCAATTAAAAGGTTTTTTAGAAGGGCCAAACTGTAGCCAAAATAGCATGTTAACACCCCGGGTCTTTAAGGATTAAACTACAGGCCTTACATGCACAATCCCCATGTTAACTCCAACTTTAGCAGCAGAATGAAGTTCAGTGCCGATATTGCCAGAAGCCGAGTCCTTGCCCTTGTCCAGAAACTGTGAGCCACCTCCAAAGGAAGAAGACATGTAAGGAGGGATTTTGGGAAAATCCATCTGCGATGTGGGAGTAGGGTTAAAAGCTCCTTGTGACCCTACATTAATTTTCCCTGCAGTGTAAGCAAGCTCATTAAGGTAAATATTTGTAATTCAAGTCTTTCACAATGCTGTTATGTCATTATTTTTTAATGGAAGTACCTTCAACATTAACTCCTGGCCGCATTAAGTTGGCAACAGAACCTTGAGTATTCTTAATAGCTGAACCTTGTGAACTCTGATTCCAGCCAAAACCAGTGTTAAACATATTTGTTCCTCCCAGTATACTTTTCTGCAACTCAGTGGGGATACTACCAGAAGCCAGCCCTTCAGCAAAATTTGAAACTTGTGACATTGCGAATGGGTTTGATGGTTTAGTATTGTCAATAGTCCTCCCAGCAGAAGCTGGTGGACCTTCCTGGTGAGCCCTGAAAAATGATGCACCACCAGGTAAGGGTGGCACCTGAGCAGTAGCACCTTGCAGTATATGTGATTGCTCAGGCTCAGCTCCCCTGGAGGGCTGACCTTGTGCACCAGCTTTGCCAACCTGTTTCCTTTTTCTAATATTTTGTCCACTTGAGATACCATCTGATTTTGAGTTTTCTTCAGATTGCATATCCCCTGCTGCTTTTGAATCCATCCTTTTTCTCTTGGAAGAGGAAGCTTTCTTGCTTGTTTTTTCATCAGACTTCAAAGAATCATGTGAATTCATAGATCTAGTGTCCTCCATTTGCAGACTTGCAGGGCTTTCGACTCCAGAGGACCTGCCACTCTTTTGCGACATGGAGCCTTGATGAATATCAGATCCTGCGACATCGCCCCTATTTTGTCCTGCTGGAACCCTGCCTGGAATATACACCCCAGGCCTTGCCATATCTGCTGAACCTAATAATATAAAAAAATCATATCACATCTCCAAAACAGTGTGCAGTTTCCTTTTCAAGTTGGTTGGTTACCTGGTGGCAAATGCCATAATGCAGCTTGACCGCTGCTCTGGGATGCATCACTTCCAACCATGGAAGACTGACCACCAATGATCTCCTTGTCCTTAGACATAACGCCACTAGAATCTACTGCTTGTGGACCGCCGGCAAATGGAACTCGTGATGATCGCAATGCATCCATATCAATTCCATGTTGACTTACGACAGTCTCCATGGCCCTGCAGGCAAAAATTACGGATGTTACAGGCATCTTAGAAACTAGAAAGAGGAGAGAAGTCAAGCTAGAGAAAAATTGGAAGTTTGATAGAACTTTCTGACATACGCAGAATCCTTTCATTTGAAATTACAAACACTCAGGTAAAGTAGACCTAACCAAACTGGATTATTTGTATTATTATACTTATACTACACGTTGCAAACAGTACATTTGGTAAATCATCTGACACCACCTACTATAGAGTATAAACCATAACGCACTCAATATCATAATGGAGTATAAGCTCTACCAAACAAAAGATACTTAATTCTTTTGGTGCAAAACCAACCCCAAATTTATGGAAAACGATAGCTTCAGTTGACAACACTCATGATTGATTCCAGACAAAAGGTGCGCTCAAGGTTCTACACTCTTAAATTGTCTAAGGCAAAGGCTGCGTTTGGTTTGGCTTTCGCTGTGGATTTCTCTCCTTCGCAGCTGAAATCGCAACCAAACGGCAAAACGAGTGAACGCGATTCCCTTGAAAGCCATCGCAAAACACATGTACGAGTGAAAGCGGCCGAAGAGGTGCTTTTCTGGCTTTGGCTGCATGGCTCCCCGAACCTACATCCACTTGAGATCAAATTACTCACCTTCGCCGCCAAAATAATCCTGCCGGTACGTCCACGAGAGACAGCTCTACAAAGCCCATCGAGCAAGGCCCTTTTCTCGTCCCCCACCTCTGGCGATTCTAGGGTTCATTAGCACCGCCGGCCAGCTGCTGGTCACCAGCTCGCTCCCATGTCGCTGACGGCACGCTACCGCAAGACCGCCAGTGGATGCTTCCATCCCTTCATCCACCTCGGTCAATTGGCCTCCTCTTCCCCGCTCCACCCCCACCCCCTCATCTACCTCCACCAGTGTCCAAGGTTACTCAGACGAGCAAGGTCGCCGCCGACCATGGCTGCCTGACCTCCTCTGCTACATCCCCCATTCGAGGTGTACTACTGCCGGTCTGCCGCTTCCCTCGCCCATGTACATGTCGTTCCTTTCTCCAGATTTTCCCTACTGGAGATGTACGACCATTGCATTTTTTGGTGATATGTTTATGTTGTATGGCAGTAGTAGCCTATGGTCAGACTGGAACCAGATTAATGTGTCTGTTGATATGTAAATTTTGTATGGCACTAGTGCATCTATTTTGTGATATGTAGAGCTATATACATTTTCGTTAATATGCATTAAAACAAATTTGAATAGCTATATTTACGAACTAGGTCAACCTGTAATGATGTTTTTATCATTAAACAGTATGTATCCAATGTCTCAGCTTTCAAGGGTATTTCAGACATTTATCCCCGCAGCCGCATTTCAGACAGCTAGTTTGCCAAATGGCTTCACAGCTTTCTCACAACACACAGTCCACAGCAGCTTTCCCACGGCACATCTCTTGCATCTGCTTTCAGAAAATCCACAGCCCAGCCAAACACAATCAAATAGTCTTAAAAAGCTCGCTACTCCCATCAAGGATAGAGGATTTCAAGAATCAAGATCTATTACTACAGGCTAACAAGTCAACCAAAAGAAAAATATTATCAGTGGTAAGCCTCCAAATGACAGCTCGCTACTCCCATCTTACTCCTACTTGCACTTCTCTGCCACTCCCTCTTGCCATCCTCCAACGACTTCTCTCCCTACTCAATCTCCATCTCCATGAGAAAGGCTGCTCAGAGGGAGGATGTTGAACTCCAATTTGCCCATGCATTTTGGGGTTGTGGATATCATACTACTGTGTAAGTGTGTATTAACAGTTCACTACATAGATGAGGAAAGTGTCCATCACTGAGCTTCAATATCCTCCTGTCTCCCTCATTGAGCCTGTGTCCAGGGGCCTCTGGACTTTCTGCTTATTCCTATTTTCTTCACCTAAACTAGTTGGAGCAACATTTAGTACCTAGGGAGAGTACCAAGCTACAACCTCGCTGCAAAAGCATTTAGATGGTTAGGCCCCCTCCTTGTATACTATTCCACAATTGACAATGAGAACTGATGTGTGAAATCTAGTTTGATGAGTACTAACTGATGTGTGAAATCTAAATAAGCAGAACTTTCGAACATAAGAACAACACATCAACAATTATCAAATCTGAAAGTCAAGAATAACAAGACAACATGTGTAAGACACAAGGTAGAACTTTAACTACTCCCCCCGATCCAAATTAGTTGACACTTGTTTAGTACAAAGTTAATACAACTAAACCAGCATCAATTAATATGGATCGGAGGGAGTAATCTTTTTCTAACAGAATATTTGACTAACATTTACAGTAAAATTGATGGCAAAAAAAACTTCTGAAAAGATAGCCAAGAACAGAAGAAATATTTACCTAGATATGACCTGATAGGGAAGAGACTGCTCTTTTCCACTTAACTTCATATGTTGACATATCTAGAACATTGAACAAAGAAACAAGGTTATGGTTGAGTTAAGGCTTTTCATGTCCTGTATATTCGTTGCGCTGCATACCACGTAAAGTTTTGTTGCTAATTTAGCGGGCTCATCCTTTGATTCCAGAATGAGTTTTTGAAGTAGCTTCGCAGCCTCCACTTCAACATGCTGTGATGAAGCCATTCGCAAACTCTGCTTGCCATCAAAATAAGATCAATCAAAAAGAAGATAAATAAATCGTAATCCAACTAACACTTATAAATTATAAGTTATAAAAGGCAAACCAGTACGCCAGTAGTTAATGTAGGAAAACAAACCTGATAGATTTCGATAATCAAATACAGTACATTGAGTACAGATACAGCAGCATGAATTTCAGAGCTAATTTTTGAAGATGCAAACTGTTAATGCAGAGCAGCAGGTTTAGTAAATTGCAAACAGGCATACTCTACAGTTACATAGCTACCAATAACAGAACTTCCAAAAAAGTTGCTATAGAATTTGCATGTTCACCAAATGTAATGCTATGTAAATTAATAGCAGGCATCACAATGGCATGCATTCAAGCTGCTCTGGAGAAAGTAGCAAAGATATCACTATATGCTGAGCTAATGTTAAAAAATGGTATTTCTTGCTTCATGATAGCGTGGGACCGCTCCACATGCTACAAATTCTGTGAATAACAACGAAATAGCGCCACTCATTTGATATAAAAAAATAGTGCCACTCTTTGAGAAAAGCAAACAGATACGTGATACTGATCAAGCTTCACTAACAAGACATCCCACCCTATAACACAATTCACAGATCAATTAAGTGCAACCAAAAGCTAACCAATCAGGTCATGGCTAGGCAATGCACACAAGGAATAAACCCAAGTCACACCCAAAATATTCCTATCGGAACCGGGAAAAAGACGAAATGTTTAAAGATGAGATTATTGCACAGAATAGGCCAATTACTCCACATGGCGCGCTCAGAGCTTATAACTTCTCGCTACAGAAGCAGCTCGCTGACCCAAATCACATAAGGCTCCACGAATTCCAGTTCCCAACTTATGCTTCTACGAACTAACCCTAGCTGGGAACAGATCTACACTGATCGCGCAAGATCCGAGACCACGACCCCCAAATCCACCCACTCGGGGACCACGTGCACGCTCCCGTGAGCTTGAACCAGAAGGAAACTAGCGAGACAAGTCTTCGCGGCTTACAGTGATCGGGGATCGGGGGAAACCCTAACGGGAGACCACGACCCCCAAACCAACCCACTTGGGTACCACGCGCACGCTCCCGTGAGCTTGAACCAGAAGGAAACTAGCGAGACAAGTCTTCGCGGCTTACAATGATTGGGGATCGGTGGAAACCCTAACGGGAGAACGAGACGGGTGGAGACGCGGAGCCGCCGCATGGGGAAGCTGGTGGTCGCCGGCAGCGGCGCGGGGTCTCTGGAGAGAGCGACGGGGAACGATGAGCTGCGCGTGAGCTACGTGCCTGAGGTCGAGCACGCCGCCTCCGCCATTTTCCACTAGATCTGCGCACTGCTTGCCTCCTTTTTCTTCCCCCTTTTTTTCTTTTCAGTTCCTCTTCTCTGGCCGCTGTCTTGTGTGTGTGGTGGGGTGGGGGAGAGGGGAGGGAGGTTTACCAGTATTTAGCTAGTGGAAATGGGTGAGGGCTGAGGCATGAGGGCCAAGGGCCGTGGGTACCCGATGGGCTGGGCTTTCAGCTTCGTTGGGGCCATGGCCAGGGCCATGGTGTGTTATCCCTAAACAAATGCCGGAGGCCGAGTTCTTTCTCCCGATTCTCAAGATTCTAGGAGAATCGAACAAAAGAAAAACTGGGTCAGAGTCTTGTTTTCGAAAAGCAAATGTTGGAATCGGAGTGGAATCAGGATTCCAATTCAAGGTGGCACATACACTTTTGACGTGGAAACGAAAAATTCAGGATCAAATTCCATTTCATAAATCTAGGACCATCTCAACGAAATATAACAAGGTGTGATTGTAGGCTTGTTGTTATGAAAACAACTCCCAACTAGAGGTATTCTTCGTAACGCGGTTTTAAGTATAGTTAGCTTGGGTGCATACGTACATGGACAAAAACAAATAAAACAATATTTTAATAATAGGTTTCGTCGTCTCGACAAAGCACGGAGTCTTGCGTTAGGAAGGCCTCGTGGGATGGGGTGGATGGTCGCAGGCTTGTGATGCGACTCCTCGAAACCTTCTCCCGGACTCATGCCTTAGGTCCATCCAAGTTGTAACGTGAGAGGTCTTTTGGATTGAATTGTTAGAGGTTTGGGACAAGATCTCCAAAAGAGATATGTTAGGGAAATGATAATTGATCATAGATTGGATTTTATTGGTCTTTTGGAAACCACAAAACATTTTTTCCTAACAATGAACTAAACTCTTTGAGTGGTAGGAAAAAAATAGTGGCATTGAAATCATCCTAGGTGGAGGTCCAGTGGGATTTTAGTGGGTATTAGTAAAAATGTGTTTGATATTATCCAAGTGGAGAGGGGAGAGTACTTTATTAGAACATTACTTTTTGGTAAGATTGCCAAATTTAATTCAGATCTCATTACTGTTTATGGTGATGCGCACTTGGAAGGAAAAGCTAACTTCCTAGATGAGTTGGCTAGAATACATCATGATAATCCTCTACCATGTTTAGTAGGTGGGGATTTTAACACAATTGGAAAGAGCTGTGAAAAAACAAATCCAATGATACTGATCACTAGAGTTTTGTGTTTAATACATCATTTTTAACACGCCGAGTTGAGAGAGAAGCCTTTAAATGGGAGAAATTTCATGTGGGTAAATAATTTGGAGGATGCTACCTTTGAAAAACTAGATAGAGTATTCTTCTGCCCTAAATGGGAGGAACATTGTCCTTTGTCTATGTCGCAAGCCTTTGCTAGCGAGGTTTCTGATCATACTCCTTTGTTTTTAGATTATGGAGATCGCTGCCATGCCCCTCCTATTTTTAGTCTGAGAAATCATGGATGCTTATAGAGGGTTTTAGAGATTTTGTCTTCAAAATTTGGAATGAAAATTATTATGGATCCAAGTTCGAAAGAGAGTACAGATACAGCAGCATGAATTTCAGAGCTAATCTTTGTAGATGCAAACTGTTAATGCAGAGCAGCAGGTTTAGTGAATTGCAAACAGGCATACTCTACAGTTACATAGCTACCAATAACAGAACTTCCAAAAAAGTTGCTATAGAATTTGCATGTTCACCACATGTAATGCTATGTAAATTAATAGCAGGCATCACAATGGCATGCATTCAAGCTGCTCTGGAGAAAGTAGCAGAGATATCACTATATGCTGAGCTAAAGTTAAAAAATGGTATTTCTTGCTTCATGATAGTGTGGGACCGCTCCACATGATACAAATTCTGTGAATAACAACGAAATAGCGCCACTCATTTGGTCTAAAAAAATAGTGCCACTCTTTGAGAAAAGCAATCAGATGCGTGATACTGATCAAGCTTCACTAACAAGACATCCCACCCTATAACACAATTCACAGACCAATTAAGTGCAACCAAAAGCTAACCAATCAGGTCATGGCTAGGCAATGCACACAAGGAATAAACCCAAGTCACACCCAAAAAATCCCTATCGGAACCGGGAAAAAGACAAAATGTTTAAAGATGAGATTATTGCACAGAATAGGCCAATTACTCCACATGGCGCGCTCAGAGCTTATAACTTCTCGCTACAGAAGCAGCTCGCTGACCCAAATCACATAAAGCTCCACGAATTCCAGTTCCCAACTTATGCTTCTACGAACTAACCCTAGCTGGGAACAGCGCTACACTGATCGCGCAAGATCCGAGACCGCGACCCCCAAATCCACCCACTCGGGGACCACGTGCACGCTCCCGTGAGCTTGAACCAGAAGGAAACTAGCGAGAAAAAGTCTTCGCGGCTTACAGTGATTGGGGATCGGGGGAAACCCTAGCGGGAGAACGAGACGGGTGGAGACGCGGAGCCGCCGCACGGGGGAGCTGGTGGTCGCCGGCGGCGGCGCGGGGTCTCTGGAGAGCGCGACGGGGAACGGTGAGCTGCGCGTGAGCTACGTGCCCGAGGTCGAGCACGCCGCCTCCGCCATTTTCCACTAGACCTGTGCACTGCTTGCCTCCTTTTTCTTCCCCGTTTTCTTTCTTTTCAGTTCCTCTTCTCTGGCCGCTGTCTTCTGTGTGTGGTGGGGTGGGGGAGAGGGGAGGGGGGTTTACGTATTTAGAGTATCTCCAGTCGTTCGGCGCCCCAGAGGAAAATAATGTCTTCTGGGGTAAATTTGACAATTTTGACCTCTGGACAAAATCAATTCACAGAATTAACTGCCCGTAAAACTATTTCATACCCCTGACCCTTTTGTGTAGCGCCCGCCACGCCGGCGCCACACCCTACGGTGCGGCGCCTAGCTCGGGGACGTTGCACCTCTGTCCACCGTGGCAGCCCTGGGCCCCGCATCCCGCAGTGCAGCGCCTCCGAGCTAGGCGCCCCACGTGTAATGTGCAGCGCCTAGCCCTCGGGCGTTGCACATTGACTTAGATGCAGCCGCCGCGCGCTAGGCCTCCCGCACCCACCCCATTCTTCAGCAGTTACAGAAGCATCGCTGCGGCGGCTGGCTCCTCTCCCCCTCTCAATCCCATCTTCAAAAATCTTCAGATCTGACGATTTGGCCCGTGGACTCCTTCACCAATCCATCCTAGAAGGTACTTTTCTCCGATCCCCTTCTTTCTATCCGTAGAATGTATGCTATTTCGGAGATTTGGTGAACCCTTGTTTGAATCTTGCATGTATTAGATTTGGGGAACTTTTGTTTGAATCTTGCATGTATTAGATTTGGGGAACCCTTGTTAGATTATAATGTGGTTTGGATAGATAGGTTGACATGTTATTTATATAGTTTGGATACATAGGTTGACATGTTATTTATATGGAAAAGATATTTGTATTGAATCTTGCATGAAGTAGGCCTAGTTTAGTTTATTGAAATTATATTTGTATTGGCAAGAATGTTTTGGATACATATGCTTTGAATTTTGCATCTAGTAGGCCTACTTTAGTTTTTTTGAATTGAAAAGATAATCGTGTTGACAAGAATGCTTTGTTGAAATTGTTAGGATGGTTTGGCTTCTCGATGATCATTGGGACAAACAACACCGGTCGTACGCTATGTCGGTGGAGCAGCGGGTAATACTGAAAGTGGCCGGTGTTATGAATTTCGTATTTTTTTCAAACACAAATGCCCCATATGTAATGTTATGATTTGTTTGTTTGTAGGAGCTTGCACCTCTGAAGCTTCGGTCTCACGAGGTCACCCTTGGATGGATGCGCTATGATGAGCGGTACACACCGTATGTAAGGGAGGCAGGACTTCTCCCTTTCATTCAGTTGGTCCGCCGGTCGACGCCACCCAACAATGCTGCAGCACTCACCGCGCTTATTGATCATTGGAGGCCAGAGACACACACTTTCCATCTTCGGACCGGGGAGATGACCGTGACGCTCCAGGATATTGCTATGATCACCGGTCTTCCTATCGATGGGAATCCTTTATGTATGAACACCGATTCTAATGGGTGGCGCGCGCAGATGCATGCCCTTATCGGTATGGTTCCTCCGGAGCCTCGGGAACCAGAAGCAGAAGACAAGAAGAAGGAAAGAGTCGCAGCCGGCGCTACTTTCACGTGGATATCATCGAACTTCAGTACTTGCCCTGAGGATGCTAATGAGGACACGGTGAAGACATATGCTCGTGTCTACATGTGGTACGTGATATGCAGGACTATGTTTGCTGATGGCACAGGCAAGAATGCTCCATGGATGTGGCTGAAGGCGTTGACCGTCTTCGATAGCAAATGGAGTTGGGGTTCGGCGACACTGGCTTACTTGTATCGACAGGTATGAAGTTGTTTCCTTTTCACTTCATTGATACATTATCAATGTTCTCTTTTATGTGCAGTTGGACGAAGCCTGTTGTAGGCACACTGGAGGTATTGGTGGTTGTCTGCTCGCACTTTCCATATGGAGCTGGGAGCGTTTGCCGGTTGGACAACCGAAGACCGTGAAGTACGAGGATTGGGACGACAAAGACGACCCACTACGGCTCCCCACTTGGGCTCACAAGTGGGATGTGTTAAATGAGACGACGGATGATCCCTCGGTCATGTACAACTTGTACAAGAGCGAGCTGGACGCGATCACGCCTGAGGAGGTGAACCGACATTGCATAAGTGATTATCATGCTTGTATCGTAACTCGATATCAATTTTGCATTCTATCCCATTTTGCAGGTGGAATGGGAGCCGTATGGAAAAGGAGAGAGTTTTGGTAACCCTATGGAGTTCAGGCTGAATCCGATGTGCACTAGGGATAGGGATCTCTGGCATATGCGGTGCCCACTGATATGCAACTGGGCGGTTGAGCTTCACCTGCCACATCGGGTGTTCCGCCAGTTTGGTTTGTTCCAGCCACACCCACCGGAGTGGGAGGACACGGACAAGTTGCTACACGCATAAGATATAATTAACCTTGAGCACTTAGCAACTTCTCGACGGTTTCGATGATGCTAATATTCTGTTTCTAACTTGGAGGTTGGATAGGAAAAAGCAGCGGAAGATCAAGGATTGGGCCAACCATCACAGGAAGTATGTCGTACAGTTCGCGCTTAGTGTGGAGCAAGCAAGGGCTGGAAGACGAGCCCAGCTTCGTGAGCACTGCCCGATCACGTTCAACAACTATCTCACATGGTTTCTTGCAAGTACCCGCGTGGAGGTATGCAAGCCGGCGTATGCTGAGGAGATTCTGGAAGAACCCACCGTTTTTTATGAGGTAGCCCAGCACCAGTACAACGCATTAGTCAGGAAAGGCAACTCAGTGATCCCTTCAGCTCCAATGATGAACTTTGTGGTTTGCCCTTTTTGCTTTTCCATTCGCACTATTCACATCTTCGCTTGCCTAACACTTTGATACCGTTTCTGTTCATAGCGTGCCCAGATCAAGAAAACAACTGATGAGACCGAGACTATTCTGGAAACAACCCCGGCTGGCAAAAGCGATGGGGAAGGTGCACTTCGAGCATTCATTAAGGTTCACATCTCCTTCAAACTAGCACTTAACATATGTTGCTACGTTCCATGTCTCATTCACTTGTACATGTTGCAGCGCCAGGGCCAAAAGTTAAGGCGGCTATCAAACCTTTTCGGTTGTCGTGACCCCGAGTATGTATCACCAGAACGGTCTAGGTCGGCGACACCATCAGATCCCGCTTCGGGGCAGGGCCATGGTGAACCTTTGGAGGATGAGGATGTGGGTGTGGTCACCCAAGAGGTGCATGACGATATATATCCATTTGTTGATGCATTGCTAACTATATCCTCACACACGGTCTTTCCATATCTTCTGTTGATGCATAGGTTGCTGATGATATGACCGTGGGGACGTACCAGGCTCGGTCTGCATACGAGTTGAAGCCTAGGAAGGGAATCAACAAGTACACACCTGAAGACTTCACCCAAAGAGGCCAAAGAAGCAAAAGGACGGTCGGCACCTTGCGGATGGCGGCTTTGGATGACTATTTGGATGACGATGTAGATGACGTGGAGGAGCCGGAGCCGGAGCGGGTTCCTCTTCCTAGGAAGGTGAAGAAGATAAGCATCAAGAGGGGGGGAGGAGCCAGCAAGCGCGGAAAGCACTAGTCATCGTCCTTTATTTATAATGTTGAACTTCGAGTGGTGGTAGCTCTTAGTAATGTGGAATTTGTTATGTCGTTGAACTTGGAGTGGTGGTAGCTCTATGTTAAACTTGAACTTATTGATGGTCCTTTCTAAGAAATGATGTCTTTGTTGAACACTTTTTGAACCTTACTGTTTATTATACGAAATGTTGAAATGTGGCTGAAAATGACCCAGTCTGAATGACAAAAAAACACTAAGTGTTTGTGCGGCGCCTAGCTTGGAGGTGCCACACTCTACAGTGCAGCGCCTAGCTGCTAGGCGCTGCACTGTACAGTGGGGCGCCCCCGGGCTAGGCGCTGCACAAACACTTAGCGAAATTTTTGGCCCAAACTGGAGGCCTACCTTCTGTTGCTCTCTGGATAGCTACAGACTTGTGCAGCGCCTAGCATGGAGGCGCCACACTCTACAGTGCAGCGCCTAGCAGCTAGGCGTTGCACTGTGCAGTGTGGCGCCCCCGGGCTAGGCGCTGCACAAACACTTAGCGAAATTTTTGGCCCAAACTGGAGGCCTACCTTCTGTTGCTCTCTGGATAGCTACAGACTTGTGCAGCGCCTAGCATGGAGGCGCCACACTCTACAGTGCAGCGCCTAGCAGCTAGGCGTTGCACTGTGCAGTGTGGCGCCCCCGGGCTAGGCGCTGCACAAAGACTTAGCGAAATTTTTGGCCCAAACTGGAGGCCTACTTTCTGTTGCTCTCTGGATAGCTACAGACTTGTGCAGCGCCTAGCCTGGAGGCGCCACACTCTACAGTGCAGCGCCTAGCTGCTAGGCGCTGCACTGTACAGTGTGGCGCCTCCGAGCTAGGCGCTGCACAAACACTTAGCGAAATTTTTGGCCCAAACTGGAGGCCTACCTTCTGTTGCTCTCTGGATAGCTACAGACTTGTGCAGCGCCTAGCCTCGAGGCGCCACACTGTACAGTGCAACTCCTAGCGTCTAGGCGCTGCACTGTACAGTGGGGCGCCTCCGAGCTAGGCGCCACACATGTCTGTAACTTGCCATACCTTCTGTTGCTCTCTGGATAGCTACAGACCTGTGCAGCGTCTAGCTTGGAGGCGCCACACTGTACAGTGCAACGCCCTCGAGGTAGGCGTTGCACTTGGACTTAGTGAATTTTTTAGCATATGCAAACATAGTAAGATGATGTGAAGTAGGATTGATACGTAGCAAGCAAACAACTGTGAAGAGAACATATGCACAAAGTACTTCACGACACATAGTAGTTCATAACACATAGTACTTCACGACACATAGTAGTTCTTACAACCAAATCGAGGATGAGACATAGTAGTTCACGACACATATTAGTTCTTACAACCAAATCGAGGAGGAGACATAGTAGTTCACAACCAAATCGAGGAGGAGACATAGTAGTTCATGACACATAGTAGTTCACAACCAAATCGAAGAGGATGACATAGCTCTATTGCGTAGAGCAAGGCCCCTTTCCCTTCTTCTTCTTCCTCTCTTCTTCCTCTTCCTCCTCCCTTTTTCTTATGAGGTGAGCCTCCTTAACCACCCTCTCCATGAATATCTGATTCTCCCTCTCTTCTTTTTCAGCTGCAATTGCCCAAAGCTTCATGGTTCTTTCTTGAAAATCCTTTAGACGCTTCTTCTGTGCCTCCTCACATTTCCTCACCAACGCTTGCTCCCTAGCGCGCATCGCATTTGACGCTCTCTCTTTTGCCTTCCTCTCCTTCTCAAGCTCCTCTTCCTTCTTCTTCTTTAGCTTGGCTGCATCCTCCTCTCTAAGCTTCTTCGCAGCCTTCTCCCACCATCCCGCCATCTCATCTTCACCATCCTCCTTCATCGTTGGTTTGTTGGGTTGGGAAGCCGCCATACCTACAATGAGTGAAACATAATGGTTAGTAAGGACAATAAGAACAAATGGAAGCACATATGAAAAAGAAGAACATATGAAAAACAAGAACATATGATACATTATAGTTAGTGAGGAACATACGGAAACGGTCCATCTAGGTATCCAAACATTCCTCTATAACGAACTTGCCCTTGTCCATCACCACGGCCAAGTCCACCACCAAGGCCAAGACCATCACCAAGGCCTAGACCATCACCACGGCCATTACCACCACGACGAGCTCTACCACCACCACGGCCTAGACCACCACCATGAGCTCTACCACCACCACGGCCTCTTGTAAGTCCTAGTTGCCGACCTCTTTGTTGCCTAGATCCTCTTTGGCTAACACTTGGTTGGCTTGGCACTTGTTGGCTACCACTTGGTTGCCTTGGCACTTGTTGGTACCACTAGGTTGGCTACCACTTGGTTGCCTTGGCACTTGTTGGCTACCACTAGGTTGGCTACCACTGGGTTGGCTACCACTAGGTTGGCTCCCTTGTGTAGCTCCTTGTTGGCGTGTGCTTGCATCATTTTTCTTGGACCTTTTCCTTGGTTTCGTACATTTTCTTTTGTTGTGGCCATGACCTTTGCACTCCCCACAACGGGAGCTCTCACGAGGCTCTTGGAATTGGTCGTTGCCCGCTTCGCGACGGCCACCATGGCCCCATCCGTCCATGTTGCCTCTAAGACGCTTTGTCTTACGTCTACCCCGTTTAACAACCTTCAACTCCGGATCCGGGCATAGTTGCACTACAAAAAAAAGACACATCCGTGACATTTTGGGCCGAACGAATTTTTTTTCTGTCATACATATGACACTTCTATGACGATAATTGTGACAAAACCCGGTATCATCATAGATGTGGTGGGCTCCTACTTCTATGACAAAAAATCATGACAGAAAATGGGCTTTTCGTCCTGGGCGGGCCGGAGACGCAGCTGCATGACATTCTTTGGGCCGTCCATGATGGAAAAAACCATGGTAGAAGCGAGAGCGAGGAAAATTTCGGCAAGTTCCCGGTTACGGTGGGAGGTCGGGGGCCGAGCGATGCGCGTTTCTCTCGTACACGTACGCGCGTGTGTGCGAGGCGTTGGCTCTAACTGAACCCGAGCGAGGCGTTGGGCTCTAACTGAACCCGAGCGATTGCACTGCAGGCTACGCGTTACTGAACCCGAGCGATCGATCGATGGCTGTTAACTGAACCCGATCGAGCGATTCCTTCGCTACTGCTGCTAACTGAAGCCGATCGATGCTGCCTCTGGGATGAACAGTGAGCGTTGCGGGGGGGTTTGGATGAACAGTGAGCGGTGGCGTTGCCTCTGGATGAACAGGACCCCGTGGTGTGGTGGAGGGCTGGATGAACAGTAGATGGTGGAGGGGTGCCCGTGGAGGGGTGGTTGAACAGGACCCCGTGGTGTGGAGGGCTGGATGAATAGTAGACGGTGGAGGGGTGCCCGTGGAGGGGTGGTTGAACAGTAGCCGGTGGAGTAGCGCGCGGTGGAGGCTGGATGAATAGGAGCCCGTGGAGGCTGGAGGAGGTCGACGGTAGCCCGTGGAGGCTGGAGGAGGTCAACGGTGGAGATGAACAGTATCCCGTGGAGTCCCATTTTGCGGTACGTCACACCCTTCCCGATGAACAGGACCCCCATTTCGACCGTAGGAGGTCCGTTTCGTCCGTTTTGCGGTACGCCACACCCCTCCCGATCAACAGGACCCCCGTTTCGACCGTAGGATGTCCGTTTCGTCCGTTTTGCGGTACGCCACACTCCTCCCGATCAACAGGACCCCCGTTTCGACCGTAGGAGGTCCGTTTCCTCCGTTTTGCGGTACGCCACACCCCTCCCGATCAATAGGACCCCCGTTTCGACTATAGAAGGTCCGTTTCCTCCGTTTTGCGGTACGCCACACTCCTCCCGATCAACAGGACCCCCGTTTCGACCGTAGGAGGTCCGTTTCCTCCGTTTTGCGGTACGCCACACCCCTCCCCATGAACACGACGCATTCCGTTGCCTCCCCATGAACATGACGCATTCCGTTGCCTCCCCATGAACACGACGACGACGCTGTTTCTCTGTTCCGACCCAGCCATGTACACGAGCCCTGGCCGTACGTATGCGCGAGTAGGCGTTCGAGACCCCGCCCGTATGTACACATACGTGGCCGTATTTTCTTTCTTGCACCCTGGCCGCTGTACGTACGTGTACATGCTACATGCGCGCCTCTACTACGACACGTACGCGCCTCTACTACGACACGTGCGCGCCTCTACATCCACCAGTATATATGTATGTACACGTTCGCGACAACCAGAATGACAACACTACGTACGCTTCGACCAGGTGGGTCCCGACTGTCAGGCACTTCCTTGCCTGCGAAGATGTAGCCGGTGGGTCCCAGCAGTCACGGGGGCGAATCGTTTTTTTTTGCCCAGACGCACTTCCTTGCGTGCGAAGATGTAGCTGGTGGGTCCCAGCAGTCAGGGGAAATGTTTTTTCGCGAAATACGGTGGCCCATCCGGTGGGTCTCCGCTGTCAGGTGGAGGAATAATTATTTTGCACGTAATAAGGAGGCACTTCCTTGCTGCGGCCGTGGACCCAGCTGTCAGCCTCTCCACGTACAGTCCACGTCCGATGGAAGCCGTTCCTTGACCACGCCGCGTCGAGAGCACCAGGGCGGTGGACGAAGGCGAGGCCTAGGAAGGGGACGACGCGGAGCCGAGGAAGACGCGGCAGTGGATGCCCACGCGTAGAGGAGTACGAGGGTTCACTGGTTCGCTGCGGTGTGAGGCTGCCGTCGCCGCAGAATAACATGGGGTGTGGGTGAGTAGAGGGATGGCCTGGCTAGCAGTGGGAGTAGTAGGGGGCGGTGAGGCCTCCGCCGCATCGCAGCCGGCCACGGGAGGCATGACCGGTGCTGGTTTGGGCGGCTGGAGGAAGAAGACCAGAGGTTGAAGAAGCACTACGGCCGTTGGATGGACATCGTACGGTCACTGGAGCTAGAATCGTGCATATTGACTAAGTTGACAAAGCCCTCCGTCCCCGTCAACTTAGTAGGCCCACAAGTCAGCCTGCCACTATACTGGATCCCAGCTAACAGGGGGAGTATTCATTTTTTTGTGCGTAATAAGGAGGCACTTCCTTGCGTACGAAGATATAGCTGGTGGGTCCGAGCTGTCAGCGGCGGTAACGTTTTTTTTCGCGAAATACAGAGGCCCTTTCGGTGGGTCCCTGATGTCAGGTGGAGGAATCATTATTTTGCACGTAATAAGGAGGCATTTCCTTGCGTGCGGCCGTGGACCCAGCTGTCGGCCTCTCCACGTACAGTCCACTTCAGATGCATGTCGGTCGTTGACCACGTTGACCAGGCTGCGCCGAGAGCACCAGGGCGGTGGACGACGGCGAGGCCTAGGAAGGGAACGACACGGAGGCAGGGAAGACTCGGCAGTTGTTTCCCACGCAGAGGGGAGTACGACTGTACGAGGGTTTACTGGTTCATCTGCCGTCGCCGGAGAATAACAGCAGGTGTGGGTGAGTAGAGGGATGGCTAGGCCAGCGATGGGAGTACGGTGGGGCGGTGAGGCTTGCGCGACAGCACAGCCGGCCGCGGGGAGGAGGGAGCAGGCAGTCCCGCCGGCGCTTGTTTGAGCGGCTGGAGCAGGAAGAGCAGAGATTGAAGAAGCACGACGGCCGTTCGATGGACATCCAACAGTCACTGCTTGTGCGTCAACCTTTTATTAGGAAAGCCTCAAATCTGTGGAAAATAGCATACAACCCATCTGCCATTATTTCTAATAATTTACAGCCCATTTGCTAATTCTTAAGGTTTTTTTGGAGCCCATATTCTTTTTGTTAGCATTACAACCCATATTGTGGCCACGGTTAAAAAATTATACGAAATTTTGCATATTTCGGTGCGGTCCGAACTGTTTTTAATCCCGAAATTTCGACTCATATTCAAACTGATTTTAAAAATAAATGTATATCAATATAAAATCCAACAAATTCTCCACGCATAAAAATTAATGTAATTTAAAATCTCGAAATGAAAAAAAGATATTTGAAACTAATTGCCGGTTTGATGTGTTTTAAAAATGTACAACCGAATGAAGCTCTCCTTGTTTTGAAAGATTTGCAGCCCAACAGGCCTGACAAAGCGACTTACTTGGCAAATCACAAAAAAACTGGGCTGTGGCCGTGGACCCAGCTGTTAGCCTCTCCATGTACAGTACTCTTCCGATGGAAGTCGGTCGTTGACCACATTGACCACGCCGCGCCGAGAGCACCAATGCGGAGGACGACGACGAGGCCTAGGAAGGGGACGACGCGGAGCCGGGGAAGACGCGGCAGTGGATGCCCACGCGGAGAGGAGTACGAGGGTTCACTGGTTCGACTGTGGTGTGAGGCTGCCGTCGCCGCAGAATAACAGGGGGTATGGGTGAGTAGAGGGATACCCTGGGCCAGCGGTGGGAGTAGTAGGGGCGGTGAGGCCTCCGCGGCATCACAGCCGGCCATGAGAGGCAGGAGCACGCGGCACGACCGGCGCTGCTTTGGGCGGCTGGAGCAAGAAGACCAGAGGTTGAAGAAGCACTATGGCCGTTGGATGGACATCGTACGGTCACTGGAGCTAGAATCGTTCATATTGACTAAGTTGACAAAGCCCTCCATCCTCGTCAACTTAGTAGGCCCACAAGTTAGCCACCCACTATGGTGGGTCCCAGCTAGCAGGGGGTATTCATTTTTTGGTGCGTAATAAGGAGGCACTTCCTTGCGTGCGAAGATATAGCTGGTGGGTCCGACCTGTCAGCGGGGGGAACGTTTTTTTCGCGAAATACAGAAGCCCTTCCCACGTACAGTGCACGTACAGTGCGTAATAAGGAGGAACTTTCCTTGCGTGCGACCATGGACCTCGTGGGTCCCAGCCGTCAGGCTCTCCACGTACAGTCCTCTTCCGATGACTCTCGTATGTTGACCATGTCGCGCCGAGCGCACCGAGGCGGTGGACGGCGGCGAGGCCCCAGACTGGAACGACCCGGAGATGGGGAAGACGCGGCAGTGGAGTCGCAGACGGAGAGGAGTGGGAAACTTGACTGGTTCGGGTGCGGGGTGGGCCTACACTTGGCAGAGAATAACAGGAGGTGCGGAGTGGAGGGATGGCCTGGCCGTCGGCGGGGTAGCGTTTCGCTGAGGAGCGCAAAACAACGCCGCTGGACGCCGAAGGCTGGAGCAGGCGGTTTCGGCAGTGCTGGGGGAAGAAGGCGAGAGATTGAAGAAGAATGCTGACCCTTGGATGTAAATCCAACGCCTTCTTAGGCTTCGACCTACTGGCCCACATGTCAGCCAGTCCATTTGTTTTTTAGTCCATTTGGTGGGCTGGGTGAAACAATGATGTAGCATCTATGCAGCCCGTTTAAATCCCATTTGCATTTTTCTCGAAATCCGCGGACTTGCTGGGCTGGGTGAAAATATCATGTTGGGCTAGACGGAGAAATGTTATAAAAACATAAACACATGATTGCACGTCAGTAAAATATTTGCAACCTTATGTACGCAATCACTAGGAGTTAACTTGCGAAGTTATATATAAACAATTATTATTATTATTTTGTAAGAACTTTCAACTTACGAAATAAAATATCATTTTAATTTGATGAGTTAATAGTACGTGGGGTATTATTATTTTTTAGGCTAGACGTGAGACAGTTGAGTTGGTTCTAGGGGAAAGTACTGGGAGAAAACTCAGTTTACATCGAAAAAGAAAGTGGGAGAAAATTCAGAGACCTGCTGGGTCCACCTGAGGAGGGGAATATGTTGGGAGGAAGGAGATTCAAAGCATGGCAGCCGAGTGAACTAGTTTTTTTTACGGACAAGTGAACTAGTTTACATACATAAGCAAATAGCCACTAAAAAAAGCAATCAGGTTAATGGGTTCTTAAAAGAAATATTTCGGACAAAACAGATAATTACGACACATAGGCTAATGCATGAAACACTCAGATGATAAAGGTGCTTATAAACAGATAAAGTACAACATCTAGACCTTCCTGGCACGCTTGATCATGACGCTGCGGCTGTCCGTGTACTCGTCGGTTACGGGAAGCAGACACGCCCTCATGTCCAAGATCTGCCTGTACATGTCGTAGCATGCGTATGCGTCCTTGGCCGCGTAGGTTATGTAGGCTAGATTCAGAGGTACCTCCCATGTGTTCAGGTCGTCTTCTTTCATGTGGGCGTATCAGGGGTCGATGATGGTCTCAGCGAGGTCAACCACGGAGTCCTTCTCCTGCCCGTTGCTGATGATCTTGTATTGCTTCTGGATGTCGACAAGCTTGTTGCACCAGATGGCCGAATCGTCGCGTTCTTCCTTCTCTCCACCGTAGCGAAGGTGCAGTCGGCGCTGCCGATGAAACGGGCGAATGCTCCAGAACCTGGTGCAGCCATAGGACTGAGGCGAGGCAGAGCTTCACCGAGTCTGTATCGTTGGTGTACATCACATTCAACTTGGTGCAGCCATAGGACTGAACGGCGAACTCAAAGGGGAACTCCTTGCTGAAGTCCATATCCAGCAGGCTCACCCCTCGGATCGCCATTGGAGTCTCTTCGAGTGAACGAGTGTGTAGGCGGCGGCAGCAGTTCGTTTTTCAGCTCTAGGGGAACTGGATTCAACAGTAAGCTGAGTGTGTACATGCGACAACAGTTACTACCCCTCCCTCGTCCGCTGCACGCCCGGCAGAAGATGCACCCTCGGCCACACGTCGGTTCACGAGCGGGTCTGTATTGGTACTGTAATAACAGGAGTTAGTGGTCACTTTACTTAAATTTAATTAGCTTTAATAGAAATTTATACTTAAAACAAGCAATGCATTCACTCGTTCTATCAGTGCCACAGGATCAACATGCACAACAATTAGAATTATTATTCTCAGGACGCACACGATCAGCACATTTGTCGCAGTTTCACAAAGATAATACTACCAAGTTTGAACTGTTTGTTATGGTTGTTGTCCTCTGCATCATCATGCCGTGTTTCCCAGCTTGCAAGATTCAGAACCAACAAATAAGATCCAAATAATAAGTACAACAAAGATGCCTACACATCTCATTGATTCCCAGCTTGCAAGATTCAGAACCAACAAATAAGATCCAAATAATAAGTACAACAAAGATGCCTACACATCTCATTGATTCCCAGCTTGCAAGATTTAGAACCAACAAATAAGATTCAAATAATAAGTACAACAAAGATGCCTACACATCTCGCTGATTCCCAGCTTGCAAGATTCAGAACCAAACCATTAGAGCCTTTTGATAAAGTGAATATCGGGATTAAATCCATCTTGGCTAGCCATGTCATACAATCGAAGAACTTGGCGAATGCTCTTGACCGTCACAGCATCTGTAGTTGAGTATTCCTGTTTGCACAGCACAAACAAGGAGACAGGAGAGCATGATTTCGCTTTAATAGCGGCCTCCTTGAACTCAACCTCTAGCTCTACTTGGATGAGGTCTGCCTGGAGTACCATGATTCAATCCATGCGCCTTTTTCTGCAGTTCACCTGAAATGAAGCAAAGATTGCATCATTCAGCTAGCAAGAAGTACTTGCTCTTGTGAGCTGGCAGGTTCTTCTTTAGTAGTTGCACTAAAATTGAGGAACATTAAGGTTGGCTGTCCGGCTCATGTAAGGTGCAACTATAATTTTCTTATCCTTTTGTGCAGTTCCACTAAAATAAAGTGCCATTGTGGTGACAGTGACGGATCCATCTTGCAAAGGCTAATAAAATGCTGCACGAGATTACCAGCAGAACTTGACGGAGATTTTGGAAACTCCAATCACCATTTTGTGCAGTTCCACCAAAATTGAGAGATGTTGCCCACGTGACATTTTAGTTGAACTGCACAAGACACTCATTCTAAAAAAAGTGTTTTGTGCAGTTCACCAAAAGGTCACAATAGCAAAAAGGTGAAATGGATATCCCTATCTGCACAAAAAGATAGAAAGTAAACAGTTGCTGGTCAATAAGAATATACGAAACATATACAAAATGAAAAGAAGCATCTTAATTATGTTCATGGCAATCACGCAAGGACAGTAGAAATTTTAAAACGTCAGCAATGCTTCATGTTACCAGAAGCATTACGATCAACAATGAGATTCCTCAAATATGGGATTACTTTAATGGTGGCATTGCTTGTTTACCCAACACAGTAAATCAACAGCAGCTAAAGAGTTGGTTTAAGGGCATGGGACCGTGGGGACACCAGGACACTCAGCAGCGTAAAGGAGCAACTTACTTATCATACTGGGGAAAACAGCAGGAGTGCCATTTGTAACACAGTTTAATTGCATCTTATCACTGGAGGCATTAGATTAACAATAACACTGGTTAGACATGTCCCTAAGGTAACAGTGTGATCGCTTCATTTTACATGCGCCCTTACATTAACAACAACAAAAGGTTGGTATAAGGACATGCGACAGTGGACGCATCAGCACAATGTACCTACAAGGAGGCATAAAGTGGTGATGACGAGTTTGTTCATGCTATGTGAGGGCAGCAAACCTAATCCTGGAGACCTTGTACTATGTGAGGGCAGCAAATCTAATCCTGGAGACCTTTTACTATGCGAGGGCAGCAAATCTAATCCTGGAGACCTTTTACTATGTGAGGGCAGCAAATCTAATCCTGGAGACCTTTTACTATGTGAGGGCAGCAAATCTAATCCTGAGACCTTTTACTATGTGAGGGCAGCAAATCTAATCCTGGAGACCTTTTACTATGTGATGGCAGCAAATCTAATCCTGGACATACTCTGTTGACTTGTCCACCAGCCGCCACTTTCTATCCTTTTTTCAACCAATAATAGATATGTTCCTTATCCAGTTTGTACCGCGTTTTCCCATTATTTCCCTTTTCAACCAAGAGACCGGTTGGGTATCCGGTCTCTACTACTTTCACCATATTATTTCCTCTTTGAATCAAGTCCTAGATTCATGCTGCAACTTTCCCCCCTTTCTTCGTTGTTTGAACAAAGCCCTAGATTCGAATGCATGAAGTAGCTTTACCTCTAATAATACTAAAAATTTAGGTGGCTTTGGAAGAGCTGATGGGAGTAGAAAAAGATGCACATGCAGACACGTGGGGAGCTGGGGCAGTAGAGCAAGGCCGCTTTCGAAGAACTTATACCTAAGGGTCGTTGGGATGTCGGCGGCGGCAGGTCGGATCTGCGGACAATACGGCAGGGAGGAAGAAGGGTCGGAGGACCTCCCGAGCCGGCGCTGTGTCGGAGAGAACGGCACGGGCAGAGGATCGGGCCCCTCCGGCAGCTGTGGGTTTCCTCCCTCGGCGGCGATGACCGCGTGAATGATGCACCTTTTAGTCCTCTACACACACCGACCGTAGGGATCCGGCCGGATCTGTGACCAGCGCTGGGCAGAGAGAAAATGTCGCTACCGCTGTCTTGTTTATATCTGGAGAGGATGAGAGAATGAAGAGAGCAACCCTAGTAAAGCAAGCGCTCAGGCCCCTGCATCCATATATAGTGGAGTGATTATCTTTTTTCTCACCACAACAAGCGTTTCAATTTGTGCATGTGGCATTAAAGAAAAGAAACTCTCTATTTAAGGTGACTACTGTACGACTCCTACTTACTACTAGTAGTACTACAATATTGTTCACTTGTGCTCCCCGCCCCTCCATTCATTGAACAACCCCACGGGTGAATAAACATACAGTAAGTACTGTATTTATATAGAACGAACAAGCTCGAACTATTTTCGCGTAGTTAAAAGTTGAGGGCGGGGCTTTTCCCGGGCAGTACGCGCGGCAGCTTTCGGGTAGGCGGTTTGACAGAGAGGCGAGGAGGGTGAGCGAGTGGGGCTGTGCGATTTGACGGCGCGTTACTACTGGAAAGACTTGTGATATGACCACTCACTATAGTCATGAATTATTGGCGCTCCGACCGGGGTGATGCCCCCCTTCCGTTCCGCGCTCTAATCTGGTGCATGACACGTCGACCCGGATGCTGGCTCTCCCACATGTCGGAGTAGTAAGAAGGAGCAAAGAATGATGCGGTATATACTAGTACTATACTACAGTGCTACTCAGGTCAGAGGAGTGCGAACCACGGCAGCCCAGTGAACCAGCAGTGCGAACCACGGTAGCCCAGTGAACCAGCAGTAGAAAACAATGTGGTGATATGGCCATAAAAAACAATGTGCTATGGTCCACACTGTAGCATGTACAGTAACACTCCTCTTGGTTTGGATCCCTAAGTTAGAGCTAGTTTGGGTTGAAATAGCCTCAAATTATCGAAACAAGAGGGGTTAGTTTGAGCTAGTTTGCTCTAACCTAGCTAAAAAAACTAGCCCGGTGGAGAGGTTCTAATTGGGTTAGTTATCCTCGGGCCCACTAAAAGAGAACTAAAAAAATCTCCCCTGCCCGCACCAGATCGCTCCCCTCCCTCTCGCACGACTCCTCTCTGTTCCCCATAGGGCCGCTCGCCCTCTCTCTCCTCCGGCCGCCCTCTCCTTCCGGCCTCCGCCGCCCTACTCCGGCCGCCCTCTCCCTCCGGTCTTCGAAGGTCACCCCGCTCCCCCTTCACCAGTCGTTTTTCTCCCTCTGTCGTGCGCGGCGGCGACGCATCTACCAGGGAGGTCGCGAGAGGGGTGAGTTTGTTCGTTCCTTCTCTGTCTCACGGCCATATCATTGATCTTGCTTGCTCTAGCGCTAATTCTGATTTGGAAAAGTAGATCCTGATCAAACTTGGTATAGATTTGTGGTGCACGCATGGAATTGTTTGATGCTGCTTGAGGAGGTAATAAATCTTTCTAGAGGCCCAAAGATTCAGGTCACCTTTCTAGGTATTTCAATTTCAGGCTTGCATTATTTCTAGAGGCCCAAAGATTCAGTTCACCTTTCTAGGTATTTCAATTTCAGGCTTGCATTATTTCTAGAGGCCCAAAGATTCAGTTCACCTTTCTAGGTATTTCAGTTTCAGGCTTGCATTATTTATAGAGGCCCAAAGATTCAATTCACCTTTCTAGGTATTTCACTTTCAAGCTTGCATTATTTCTAGAGGCCCAAAGATTCAGTTCACCTTTCTAGGTATTTTAGTTTCAGGCTTGCATTATTTCTAGAGGCCCAAAGATTCAGTTCACCTTTCTAGGTATTTTAGTTACAGGCTTGCATTATTTCTAGAGGCCCAAAGATTAAGTTCCCAGTCGGCGGCAAGCGACCCTGCTACCCATGCCGGTGTCGACCTCAACTCGCAAGGGCCGGCGTCAGAGGGGTTCCCGGGGCTTGGGCTCTACAGAGCCTTCCTCTAGAGCAACGATGGCGAGCTCCTCCCTCGGTGCGTGAGGGGCTCCGGGCTCCCTCCCTATCGTGAATGACTTCCGTGATGAGTTAGCTCATTCTTTGTTTCATGAAGTGTTTTTTTATTTTGTGAAGCTTGATTGACGACTTGTATGTTTAAGTGGGATATCTCATTTGTATGGACAAAGTAAAAATTATCATGTTTTGCATGCTTGATTTGTATAGATGGTTCGTTTATGTCAATTGTGAGCGGGAGGAGGCCACAGAAGAGCCGGCCACACCAAGAGGGTGCTTGGATCCAAGGGACTTATTTTAGTCTGACTAAAAATAATCTCTTTAAGAGGCTAAAGTTCCAAGCACCCCTGACTAAATAGGGGCTAAACTAGTCTTGAGACTAAAAAAAATTAGTCAGGGGTACCCCTACTAAAATGTGGATTAGTCCTCTCTCTCCTCATTTAACTCCTCTCCTTTAACACAGGCGAGTTCTGGATTGGAGGGTTTGGAGGATAATAAATGCTCATTAACTTGATTTTAGTCTCTTTAGTATTTGGATCCAAGCATGGGTGAGGCTAGCAAGTTTTATCCCACTACTTTTAGTCATGGAACTAAAACGTATCCAAGCACCCTCCAAATCCGGCAGGAAGTAGGGTCCAAAGTAGTCAAATGATTGAGATAGAGCATTTATTGTCAATCTAACCCTGCCATCCATACACCTCTTTGGTTTAGAGTTAGTTCAGGGTTAGAATCTAACTCTAACCTCTAACTGAGTTAGAGTTCTCCTCGTCTCGGTTCATCGCCATCATACTTTCCCCATTCCTGTGTTTTCAGTATCCTGCGAATCAAAGAGGCCCTTTTTTTGCGGGAAAAATCAAAGAGGCCCTTAGACTGGTTTCGGTCCGGTCATTTTTTATAAACGTGTTATGTCCAAAATTTAATGAACGTGCTCCGGTTTCCATGAAAATAATCCGGTTTCATGTAGTAATTCATTCATTTATTTATTCTTCTGCGGGGGGTTTGCATGTAATTCGTGAGGTCTGAAATGTAAAGTACCCCGACATATGCTCCGAGTCGTGCATGCACTACGACCCAGATGCTCTATGTCCCACATGTCGGCGAATGGGAGCACGTGGAAATAGCCTAGGAGTACATATAGGAGGATAAATGCGTGAAATAATATGTATTGTGAAGCGTAGCCGCGGTTCGAAAAGGAGACCTAAAGTGATGACAGCTATAGGTCGCACGCACCCAACTAGTGGTACTAGACATACGACTAATTTTTCCCTCAAAAAAAAGAGGCACGAGTGCTCAGTACTCCTATTCTATAAACATGAGTCCCATCTGACAACAGCGTCCGTGCTACAGCTAGCTCTCCTCCCTCGTTTCTCTCTTCTAATTCTAAACTCGGCCGACGCCCGGTGGGCGGGGTGGGTTTGCTCAACTGCGGCCCCACCTCACAGTGAAAACGTTACGACTGGAATAAAAATGCCATATACTCCCTCGGTTCATAAATATAAGCCTTTTTAGATACTATTTCAAATGGAATAGAACATACAGATGTATGTAGACATAGTTTAGAGTGTAGATTCACTCATTTTGCTCCGTATGTAGTAGTCACTTGCTGGAATCTTTAAAAAGACTTATATTTGGGAACGGAGGGAGTACTATACTAATAAAACATTAAGGCCACGAGGCGATGCAGTGCTGGTTACAGGAGGCAAGAAGAGATGCATCCATCGATGACGTCCACCTCCTCGACTCAGGGCGCCGGCCCACCGAATGGCGCCTAAGTAGCAGCGACTTTCGTGGCCAGGTGGACGTGCTTCTGAACAATGGCGTCCAAAGATTCCAGCCGCTGGAAGAAGGCCAACGTCTTTCTGTCCTCGCTTGCCTTGTAGTGGCCTATGTAGATGATTTCCTCGTAGACATGGATGTGCAGGTCGACGGTTTCTTGCATGGCAAGGTGTTGCGCGGCGAGTGCGGCCTCGAGGTGCACATTCTTCGTCGCGACCTCCGGCACCTGCAGGGCCACCAGGGCTTGAAAGAGTTCGTCACCATGGGAGGCCGATGAGGGTGGCAGGCAATGATGAGCCTGGGCGCGCGGTCTGGAGCAGTACGGCAAGGTCGTCCGCGCGCTTCTTGATGGCGGTGAACTTGCGGATGGAGTTGACCATCATGTCGTCCATGCGAGAGGCGAAGCCGGCGTCGGCGAGGGCTACGATGCCTGCGGTCGCCAGCACCGCCTGGAAACACTGCGCGGTGCGGGGCCGCAGGCCGGCGCCTTGGATGATTTGGCACAGCCGACTGCCACTCGCGTCCATCGCCTCCATAGGTGCTTGTGGCTTCTGGTCACTTGGTCTTGGATTGGAGTGAGCAATGTTGCACAGAGACTTGGGAGTAGATGGATTGGAGTGGTGGGGCGCCTTTATCATATGAGAGTCCAAACTCTGTTGCATTCACATCGTGTTGGCTCTATTATGCTTCTCCAATTAATTCCCTCTGCATGTAATTCAGGATGCATCATTGACCGTTCAACGTCTCAGGAACCGCTACCCTCTCCCTCCTTGGCATTCAAGCACCTATGGACCCGTCGACGACGAGGTGCCTATGGTGACTTCGTAAATTTCAAGATGATAGTGCCGTGCGTGTGTGCATTCATAGGGGTGAGTGTATGCGCGTGTATATGAGCGCTTGCGTCTGTACTGTGTAAAAAAACGTAAATGCGTGTCAAAAAGAGACTAGTCAGTATACTCAATATTGTGCACCTCGGAGAGGAAAACGATAGAACTAGTACGTATTTATTTACGGTGCAGATTCACTCATTTTGCTCCATATGTACTCCGTCTCGGTGTAGTCTAGTCACTTGTTGAAATCTCTAGAAGGGCAAATACTCCTTTCTGGTTTACAGGGCTATACTAGCAAGTAGTTGTACGTACTAGTACAATAGTGGAGTCACATAGCAATTTTGTCTCATGCAAGAGCCTGGCTATATGTGTGCTCCAATGTTCGCAACTGCAACATTCGGTTTGCGCTTGGCTCTTCGCCTCTTCGAGAAGACGAACAATGATGTTACTACTACTGCTTCTATAGTGTCGAATCCACTGCTGCATGTCCGTCCACAGCGAGCGGGACGGATAGCTTGTTGTAGAAGTACTACTAAGCAAAAGCCTGTCCTCGTTTGTGAGCAACCGCGCGCATGGGTGAGGGAGAAGGTGTGTAGTAAAATCAAGCTTCTCCTCGTTGTACGAGTTGATGCGACACATCATAGCACTGGCCCCACATGCTTGCCTCTAAACTTGGCTGAAAGACCCGCAGCGTACAATATATTTGCTGCAACCTCTAACATTTACCCACCACAAATTAAAATATATGTGGCCGTATGCATCGTTCTGATGCAGAGGCCGGGGAGTCCCCCCTTTTCGAAAAAAACAAATTAAAATATATATTCTTGTCTTAACTAGATGAGCGTGTGAACTACAATCACCAGGGTGTCAGGTAGGGCCAGAAGACTATTTTAATTTTTTTAAAAACTTCGAGACGGCCACATAGCATGGAGCCGACCCCAACGATTTTAAGCTTACAGGCACGGTACACGCTATCCTAGACTACTCTACACATGAAACTGCCACACGAGCGTCCGGGCTGCGCTTGGCTCTTCGCCTCTTCAGGAAGTCGAACAATGATGGAGTACTACTGCACTGGAGGAGTACTACAGTACGCTTCTGGCCATCTGACACTGATTGAACTGCTGCATGTCCACCGCGTGCGGGAGGGAGAGCGTGTAGCGAAAGCTTCTCCTAGTCTTGCCAGCCACCACGCTCATGGGCGAGGGAGGGACGCTCCTGCCTTTGCGTGTATGACAGGTGGGCCCGACAGGTGTGTGGCCAACCTGTCATACAGCCAAAGGCGGGTGTAGTTAAGTCCGCGAGGGAGAGGATAATCAAACTTCTCGTTGATGTACGAGTTGACGCGACACATCAAAGCACCGCACTCGATATATTTCAATAATTTGCGTTTATCGATGCATTAATTACAACGCATGCATGCATGCCGTGACTCTCCTTTCGATACTTGCATGTGTTGATTTAATGCACCTTGAAGTAGTATAAAATATGTGACGGTAAAGCTTTGTAATACCCCGGCCCAAGTCGAGAGATGGTTGTGCACGAGGAGGGCGAGATCATGCAGACCGAACAGGACCCGACGATGGAGCTCTCTAAGGTCTCGATGGACCTCACCGTGCTCCACTGCCCCTTGTGCCTCCGCCCCTTGACGCCTCCAGTGTATGAGGTTCGAATACACCTCGTCCGTTCGGCTGATTGAGCAAGGTGCAGGTTTCTTGATTGATGTGCTGTTCGATTGATTTCTGCAGTGCAAGGGAGGGCACCTGGCCTGCGCGGACTGCCGCGTCGAGCGCCCCGGGAACCAGCGGCAGTGCCAGAAGTGCGAGCGCGGCGGTGGCTTCGACGTGCGGAACACGACGGTGGACTCCGTCCTTTCGTCGGTGAGGGTGGAGTGCCCGCATGAAGGCTGTGGGCTCTACGTCACTTACCACAAGCTCGCCGATCACCAGAGTGTGTGTCCGCTCGCGCCCTGCAAATGCCCCGTGCCCGTCTGCGGCTACGAAGGCCCGCCGCTGGCGCTCTACCACCACATCAGCACCGCGCATCCCATGCCCGTGCACAGGATCCAGTACGGCAAGGTGCTCCAGCTGCAAGTGCCACTATCGGAGCCACGACTCTTGCTGTTCGCGGAGGAGGACCGCCGCGCGTTTTTCTTGGTCGGCGGCATGCTCGACATCGGCGCGCCTATCGCCGTGTCGGTCGTCTACATCAGAGTGGGGGCGTCGCCACTGCCGCACTACGTGGCCAAGCTGTGGGCGAACGGCCCGCCAGGGGAGCCCAAAGGCACGACCGACGCCGTCAAGGTGGAAATGGAGGTGGCAAGCAGCAAGGATCCCGGCGACATCGACGTGCAGGAGCTGACCTTCTTGACAGTTCCGCCCAAGCTGCTGGCCAGGGCTAAGCTTGTGTCCCTCCACATTCAGATTGACAAGCTCACGTCCTAAATGTTTCTACAGTGCCTTCTGTTTATCTTAGTAATATGCTAATATAGGGATTACCTTGGTCTACTTTAGCTTAAGAAATGGTGGGTTTTGGTGGCGATGCAGCAATTACTTCGACATCAGATCAGTAATTTCCAACAGTCGAACGAATATTTTGTGTTTTTTGGATATAAAGTTCCTTTGGGTAAGAAGTACTACTTGTCATCAAAATGGATAAAAGGAGATGTATGTAGACGTATTTTAGTTCTAGATACGTCCCTTTTTATCCATTTTGATGACAAGCACTCCCTCCGTTCCACAATACATACCTTCCATTTGTCAAAATATGGATGTATCTAGACATGTTTTAGTATATAGGTACATCCATGATAGAGCCAATCAGATGGTTGAGAACACTACAATTCGTAGCTACAGATGCGTGTGTGACTCCCAGATGCAGAGGCCAGGGGTCATCATCCTCCTTTTCAAGAAAAAACAGATGCGTGTGTGAGAGGACGAGTGCGTGCATGCACCTCTTCTGTTCCTGTATAACGTACTACTAAACTCAGAGTACAAGTTTTTATGGGTGGCACGATGGTGCGTGCGAGAAGTCCCGAGAGATAGGTTTAATGCGTCTGAAAAAAAGACTAGCCTAGAGCTCACCACGCGGCTATTCCTGTCGAACGCCCCATTAACCGTAAGATATGTATACGACGGTGCCAGTTATTGCACGTACACAGCAGTACTCCCTCCTTTCCGGTTTATAGGGCTTAATTCAAAAATCTCACCAACCAAGATGGTGAATGGTGGAATATTTTTTGTAGTTTGCAAAAGCACCTAATTAATGCTCTTGTTTTTCTCAAAAAATTATGTTTATCAATGCATTAATTGCAATGCATGCATGCATAAAGTACATGCATTGGTCAATTTTCTCTTAATACTTGCATGCAATGATTTAATGCACCTTGGAATCTGAACATGTGTTGGGGAACAACCAAATTGAGCCTTATAAAATGGAAAAACTAAAATTTTGAGATAAGCCCTATAAAACCGGAAAGGAGGGAGTAGAAAAAGAAGTACTCCATCCGGGAATAGTGCCGCACTTCGAAACTAGAACCGTCAATAAATTTTGAGCTTGCGTCTCGTCACATTCCAAATCACTCCATGCTATATTGAATTGCAAACCTGTTCACACCGATCACAACCTAAACGGTTTCCCACTTAGGAGCGTATTAGTACCACGCTATATTGAATTGCAAACCTGTTCACACAGATCACAACCTAAACGGTTTCCCACTTAGGAGCGTATTAGTACTCGGTTATAAATACTAGTATGCCAAGATGACTGCACATTCCTCCTCAACTCCTCATCCACAAAAACAAACAAGTCATTCAGCATCCTTCCCTTGCGTCTGCCATGGCCAGCGTGAGTTCTGGGTCGAGAGATTGCCACCTGGGAGAGGCGAGCATGGAAGCGGAAGCACGAGAGATGTCCCGCCTTGCTGCAAGAGCAGCCGACATGTCCCGCCGCACGGAAGTAGCAGCACAGAGGTCCTGCCGCGTCGCTGAAGCAGCACGGAGGTCCCGCCGCGCTGTCGATGCAGCTAACTGGTCTGGCCGTGCCGCGGAAGCAGCAAAGATGTCCCGCCGCGCCATGAATGCAGCAGAGATGTCCCGCCGCGCCGCGGCGGCCTGGGAAAATTTCTCACGGGCAGGCGACGACTGTTACAAGCGCATGCATGCGATCGTCCATAGCCAGATGGATCAGATCTCCGGCTGGGCGAGGTTCTAGGACGACATGAAAGCCTCGTTTGAACAGGCTACCGGCGTCATCCGGCAACTAAGGGAGGGCAATGAGAGGCTCCGGGCCGAGCGCGACCTGCTGAGGGAGAAGATCGTCCGAAGTGCAGACCAGCAGGAGGAAACCAGTGCCTCGTTGAAGAGGACCAGCGTCATCGTCAAGAAACTTATGGACGAGAATGACATGCTCCGCAACGAGCGCCAAAGGCTGGTGGAGGAATCCGTGGATGTTCTCAAGCAGCGTCTTGAGGACACGAAAGAGCTCATCACCGCTCGCCGCGGAGACTAGTTCCCGTGGCCTGCAGCAACACATCAAGAAAGTAGAGATCAGCGAGCCAGATCCTTGTATTCCTTCTTCTTTTGCTCTTGTGTATTTTGGGCATAGCCGCATGTGGATTTTTTAATTATCTTTCTAATTATGTAAGACAATTAATCGTCCTTATCTTTCTGTGGAAGATCAATGTTGCGAGGCTGGAATGAAGAAAACTCTTGCTGTGGCGACCCTGGCATTGCTGTTCTTCTAGTTGCTGCTGGGCTTCCTTCAGTTTCCTGGTTTCTTTTGATGTAATAATCGGTTTAGGATGTGGATTGTGTCGTCGATTGTGAAATGTTGGGTTCTAGCGCGGATGTTTGGCCTTTGTTGGCCTCTTGGGATGTTGCGATTTCAATCTGGTAGCTTTTAGTCCTTCGTGTTAGGCTGGAGTTGTGCTGAACTTCTTGTGAATTGTGGTGGTTTTCAGTAGTGAAAATCGGAAGGGGCAAGCCCTTCTTTGATCGAAAAAAATTTAATCGTCCTTATATATTCATCAGTCTTGCTATAAGTCGAAGTAGATGCTATATAGGTCCGTCGGATCTTACATCAAGATCCGTGCTTTCAGATTTTCTTTTTTCTCTCTTAAATCTCAGTCGAGTGAGACATAGCCACACCATTAAACAGAGGCTCGGGCGCCATTAATGGAGACCTTGGGAGAGAGGTGGACGGCAGATGGAGGTCAAAGGGCTCTCCTCCCGATAAGCACGCGCAGGGGTCTGATCGCACGCCTCTCGTACTCAAATAGCTACCCTACACGGCGCCTCCTAGCTAATAAAAAATGGGGACGTGTGGCGGCACGTAAATGGTACTAGTAAGTAGAACGCCCACGGTTTCAATAATACTTGTGTTTCCGATTGTAACGTGACAGCACTTGTTCCAAAATAACTTTGTTGATTGTTAATGTGTGCGCCTTCGCAAATCGGACTACAAATTTACCACAACATGTTGGTGCCATGTCATGGCACCAAGCCAAGTTTCATTATTTTCATGCGTGTTTTGGATTTACAGGAATTAAAAAACTAAGTTTCTCAATGTTTCCAACCCAGCCACGACGCCCAGAATTTTGAATTTCATTCCCATTTCTTGCATGGAACCTAGAAATTTACCCGAGGACACACATGTGATTTTTCAACCAACTTTGGTGCACTGGAACATGTGCTTGTATTTCAAATTTGAATTATGCACACAAAGGTGACACGTTCCCTCCCAGAACCACGAGCCTTCTTGAGAGAAGCTCCGATTTGCAAGAAGCTTATACCAAAAATTGTTCCTATTCGGCCAATTTCTTTACCACGGCATGGTACTACCATGACATGACACCATGCCAAGTTTCATGATTTTAAAACAAAGTTTCTCAATGTTCTCGACCGAGCCACGATGCCCAGATGTTTGAATTTTATTCTCATTTTTTGCATGGGACCTACTCCCTCCTTCCATCTATATAGGGCCTAATGTGTTTTTCAAGACAACTTTTGACTATTGACAAGATTAATAGCACATGAGATGTATACTATGAAAATTATATTATTGGAAGCTCCTTTGACATACAAATTTGAAGGTATGCTTTGTGTAAGTTGCATGTCATATATTATTGCTCTAACGTTTGGTCAAAGTTAGCCTCGAAAAACGCATTAGGACCTATATAGATGGAAGGAGGGAGTAGAAATTCACCCGAGGACACAAATGTGATTTTTCAACCAACTTTGGTGCACGGGAGCATGTGCTTGTAGTTCAAATTTGTACTATGCACATTAAATGACCAAAACTCAATTAATGTGTAAATAAGGCCAAACGAAGCCGGAATAATTCCAAAATTTAACAGGGCACTCATGTAGTTCTATGTTGCCTTTGTAAATAAACTCAAGGGGGACAACGTATATCGTTTCGCACTCAAAGGTGGCACGTTCCCTCTCAGAACCACGAGCCTTCTTGAGAGAAGCTTCGGTTTGCAAGAAGCTTATACCAAAATCTGTTCCTATTCGGCCAATTTTTTTACCACAACATGGTAGTACCATGACATGACATCCATGCCAAGTTTCATGATTTCCAGACGTGTTTTGGATTTACAAGAACTTTAAAACCAAGTTTCTCAATGTTCTCGGCCGAGCCACGATGCCCAGATGTTTTAATTTTATTCTCATTTCTTGCATGGGACCTAGAAATTCACCCGAGGACACAAATGTGATTTTTCAACCAACTTTGGTGCACGAGAGCATGTGCTTGTAGTTCAAATTTGACTTATGCACATTAAATGACCAGAAACTCAATTAATGTATAAAAAACGACAAACGAACCCGGAATAATTCCAAAATTTAACAGGGCACTAATGTAGTTCTATGTTGCCTTTGTTAAGAAACTCAAGGGGGGGGCAGCGTATATCGTTTCACACTCAAAGGTGGCACGTTCCCTCTTAGAACCACGAGCTTCCAAATCGGCCCAATTTTTTACCACTACATGTTAGTGCCATGACATGACACCATGCCAAGTTTCATGATTTCCAGGCGAGTTTTGGATTTACATGAATTTAAAATCAAAGTTTCTCGATGTTCTCGGCCGAGTCATGACGCCCAGATGTTTGAATTTCATTCTCATTTCTTCCATGGGACCTAGAAATTCAACCAAGGACACACATGTGATTTTTCAACCCACTTTGGTGCACCGGAGCATGTGCATGCAATTCATATTTAGATTATGCACATTAAAAGTCCAGAAACTCAATTAATGTATAAAAAGGCCAAATGAACCCGAAATAATTCCAAAATTTAATAGGGCACTCATATAGTTCTATGTTGCCTCTGTAAATAAAATCAGGGGGGAGGCAGCGTATATCGTTTCGCACACAAAGGTGACACGTTCCCTCTCGGAACCACGAGGCTTGTTGAGAGAATCTCCGGTTTTGCAAGAGGCTTATACCAAAACTTGTCCCAATTCAGCCAAAAATTATACGTATGAAAACAGTGTTTAGATTATCCCAAACATCTCGCTACCTAGACCAATAATGTACTATGATTTGAATTCAACATAAAATGGATACAAATATTTGAATTGGAGAGCGTATGGTACATGTAGTTCATAGTGAAATATGATTACTGCTATATGTATGTTTTTTGTTATCAAGATAATATTTAAATTATTGTATAACTTGACAACAATCGTATTCAAATAAGGAAAATTGATTCAAATTTAGTCCATATGGTAGACGACAATATATATGTTCACATGGTGGAGTAAAATGTTCATTTATGATGGAAGATCAAAATGTACGACTACATCAATTATAAACCGCAAGGTCACCTAACGATATATTCAAATTGAACATAACGTGGATTCAAAAATTGAAATTCGAGATCATGGCATCTGTAATCATATAAAAAGGGACATTACTCTTTCTTTGGTGGGAATTGATTTGTTTTTTGTTGTTGTTGAGGGAAGTGCGAATCGATTTGGTACTGTGCAGGGTAATCTTGTTCTCCCGATTTTTTTTACATTTTTCTTGTAGTTTTTTCAATGGCATCTATAGCAATATAGTAAAAGGGGACATGACTCTCTTGTGTCTTGTATGAATTGTTTTTTTACACGTTAAGTTTGTTCTGCCGAACAAGGAATCCGCACCTTGTTATCCCGAAATTTTCAAGCTCGAGTATCTTTTGTCTCACCTGCTTTGAAACTCCCACTTCTTCAACCCGCGCCGCGCCTTGTTATCCCGAAATTTGGACGCGCGCGAGAACTCCCTCCTCATCCGAAATCGCTCCCGCAGCCCAGACACGCGAAATCCCCCTTCTACCCCTCAGCCGGAAATGAAGCTCCACGTCGCGGTGTCAAAATCGGTGGGGGTACGCTGGTAACTTACCCTACATTTCGGACAAGCGCGTCCCTAAGCTTGGATCCCCCTCCCCCTTCGCCCCCATTCGTACACCGAGGCCGCCAAAACCCGCGAAACCCCACGCTCCTCCGTCGGCCTCCCGACCGCCGCCCAGCCGGAAACTCTTCCCCGACTACGTCGTCCACCGCAACAGCTCGCCGTCCCTCATCCACCGCACCGGATGAGGATCCGTTGTCGATCTCGTCGTCCCGCCGGATCAGCCGCCCCGTCCTCCACCTCCAAGGAGCTGCCCCGACGTTCGCCTCGTCTATCGCGCCACCTCAATCCCCACAGCGTCGTCTTGACCTGCCCCACCGGAACCGCATCACCCTCACCAATTCCTCCGATGAAGCCGAGGCCAACTCGGCGCCACCAAGGAGGTTCTGCACTCACCGCTGCATTTTATCTTTTATTCAATCTCATGGGGCTGCCGGTGCTCGATACCGAGCAGACATGGCGTGTCTCCATCGATGGCGCCATCGCCGGCCACATCATCCACGGCGTCTCTCCCCCATGTCGTTGCTTCCTCGGCGGCGACTTCCACAACGGCACTAGCTGCAGCTGCTCCGGCTCTCGCTCGCGTTGCGGCTCTGTTCTTGCTGTCGGTCGCGCTGCTGCACTGCTCCTGCTTTCGTTCGTGCTGCTGCTCTGCTCTTGCACTGCTGCTGCTGCACGACCTCCGGCAGCTATAGGAGTTGCTGCTTTAGCACTCGCTCGCGGTGCTACTGCACGACTTGCTCTCTGCTAGTGCGTTCCCTGCTCGAGCGTCTGCTGATTTAGATCACTACTTCTCTGCTACTAGTGCTCGAACGCCCTAAACATCTATTGCAATGCTCTGTTACTAGTTCAATCAGTTTTGACAGTAAAATTCAATTTCGACTGTGAAGTTCATTTTCTTCAGTTAAGATCAGAGTGAACAGTACTTATAGCATCTGTCGGAGCGGCCGTGGCATGGCTGATGTGTTTTACATCTAGCACTTTTTGGTGATGTATTTTACATCATCTATTGCAGATGATATTAGGGTCCCACTTCAGATTAACGTTGTCTGTCTTGTCATGCTTCAGCCTCGTCGCCGTACACCTTAGCGGAGCTGCTCCAACGACGGAACCGTCCATCACAGCGGAGCAGTACCCTCGGCGCCATTTCCAGAGGCCTCGGATCTTCTTCCGCGCCTCCGACAGTCACACCAGCATCGTCACCATCCTCCACGTCCAACCCAATGATGCTGAGGTCCACAAGGCTATGCCGGTTGTACACTCGTCACATCACTTTGTTTCTCCATTCCTCTGTTCTTCCAATTCATGTGAGCCAAACACCCAGGTTGACTGAAATCCTATGTTTCCAAATGCTCTGTTTTGCACGTGCATTCCTATCCTATTCCTGTGTTTTTCCTGTCCCTGTGTTTATAGAATCCTCCAATTCTAAGGAGCCCTTATAGATTTACTTCATTTTCAGATAGGCATCAAAAAAACTCTGTGTGTTATGTCCTGCTCCTGTCGTGCCGTCATCCACCCCACCTGAGGTGCACCATCGACAGAAGCGTTCACTGCAGCAGAGATCCCCCCTGCAGACTTCCTTTCGCCGCCTCAGATCATCTTCCCCGTTGCCGGCAGCCACGCCAACTGCATTACCATCATCGACTGAGCAGATGAACCTGAGGACTACACAGTTCCGGAAGAGAGGTCACAGTCTTTCGTGTTTGCTTACGTTATACATCGGTTATTATTACCTGCTACTTTATCGTTCAATCTTGAGTTTTGAATTGCCCATGGGTCTCATATCGAGCCAGCAACGAATAGTATCTGTTTACTATCTGGTTCATCTGGGGTCTTCTATGTGGTTCATGTTGGGTGGGCAACAAACAATAGATGATCCATTGTCTATCTTTTTAAACTGAAGCTATAATCTACCTGCTATCATTAGTTTTGGATCCATCCACTCGTTTGCTACCATCAGTCTTGATTTTTGCATGCACCTTTTAGGCCTTACAAAATCTAACTATTTTTTTATTATGCATGTCAGATATTGTACACAATCGTACTGAACATGTAGAGAAAAAGAGAAGACCGTTGCGTGCGAATATAATGTCATGCAGACGCCGCTCCATGGTGGGCGAAGTGCCCCCCCTCCTGCATTTCCAGATTGTATTCCAGAGTAAGATAACTATTCAGATGGAGATTCAGAAGGAGCCGACCACGCATGTTTACCACCTGAGGTGTTTGCTCTAACCTGGCATGCTGATGTTGGTCATATCATGCATATGGCGCCTTGCATTGCTTACATTATACATCTTATATGTCATCAGCTTAGTTTAGATTTGCTTTATGTGAATGCCACCTGTTTGGTTTCTATATCATACTCCCACCATTCCTAAATATTTGTCTTTTTAGAGATTTCAACAAGTGACTACATACGGAACAAAATGAGTGAATCTACACTCTAAAATATGTCTATATACATCCGTATGTGGTAGTCCATTTGAAATCTCTAAAAAGACAAATATTTAGGAACAGAGGGAGTATATGGGAATTATGCAATGCCATCTTCTTTAGCCAGGCATCATATATGTGAATCATGCAATGCCATCCTGTTTAGCCAGTCATCGTATATGTGAATTGTATTGTGCCATATTTTTTTCCATAATGTATTCCATTTGTCAACAATGTTTATACATTCATCTACTCTTCCTGTGCATTAGCCATTTGAGTCGGTCATGGGAAAATCTGGAGTGAAAACAAGGTCTTCTGAGCAGTCAGTGCTACCTGTCGATGCAGATTTCTTGCTGGTTACAGATAGCTCCTCAGAGGAGGATTCAGAGAGAGATGACCGGTCGTATTCCCCCCCGAGGTGCATGCTCTAACTTGGCTGGGTTATATTGCTCATATCATGCATATGGTGTCTTGCATTGCCATGCCATCTGCTTAGATTAGACATGCTTTGTGTGAATGCCTCCTGTTTGCTTTCTATATCAGATATGTGAATTATGCAATGCCATGTTTTTCAGCCAGTTGTCAAATATGTGAATTATGCACCGCCATGGAGCCAGGCATCATATATGTGAATTATCTCATGCCATCTTGTTTTTTCATTACGTATTCCATTTGTCGACAATCTGTGTATATTGAACTACTCTTCATGTGTCTCAGCCATTTGAGCCGGTTATGGAAAAATCTGGAGTGAAAACAAGGTCTTCAGAGCAGGCAATGGTACCTGTTGAAGCATATATCTCGATGGTTACACGGAGCTCCTTAGAGGAGGATTCAGAGATAGATGACCAGTCCTATATCCCACCTGAGGTGTATGCTCTAAGTTGCAATGTTTATATTTCTCATATGATGCATATGGTGTCTTGCATTGCTTAGTTTAGACATCATATGCACAATACTGAATTCTACCTGCTTAGTTTAGAGATCATACATGCGAGTGCCAGCTGCTTAGTATATGAATCAATTATGTCAATTATATCATGCCATCCTGTATACTTAGACAACATGTATGTGAATTATTTCATCCCAACCTATTTTAGGAAGACATCATATAGTTTTGTCATGTCATCCTGTTTAGGTACTCATCATATGTTGAATTATGCCATTATATCCTGTTAAGTTATCCATCATATATCTGAAACCGTGTCATGCTATCCTGTTTAGTTAGGCATCATATATGTGAAATTGTGTCATGCTGTCCTGTTTGGTTAGACAACATATATGTGAATTACCACATCTGTCTATCATAGAATGTCTGTACGTTCAATTTCTTTTCTTGTTTATCAACCATTTGAATTGGAGGGGGTGATGGCAGTATCTAAGGGAGCAAAAACCCGTTCTTCACAAAAGACAGTGCTACCCGTCGATCCAGATAGAACCATGGTTGTACTGGCCCACAAACTAGCCCCACCACACATAATCGAGACTCTTCCAGATTGCACACTTACACCGTTGGGCAGAGAACCAGCTACAACCCATCTAACCGCAACCCTAGCGGATAGTAACCCACTTATAGTTGACAAAGCACCATGTCCACCACAAAGTACCCCCACACGAGCAGTTTGTAAAGCTACTGCAGTGCCCAAAGCACGAAGACCACCACAGCTAACCCAAACTCCACGTTTAAAGCAGAAGAACAACTGTTCTCAGGTCAGATTCCCTAGCTATGGTCCATACTCATTTGCTGTTGCATCACTGTATTTACTCATACCAACTACTTTCGAATTTGAAGGATCCAATTGAAACTCCAATGGCGCACCAGGTATGTTTTAAACCTATTTCTTTAACTAGATTGCTGTTCTAACTTCTTGCTCTATGTTGATTTCAGTTTAAGTTGTATAAACAGTTATGTTCTCATGTGATGCACATTACAAGTGCTGCCAATGCTGTGTAGTTTCTCACACTTATATTCTGTCTATGCTGCTATGTCTTAAAAATATATGAGTTGAACTGTGTCTCTATCTTGATTAGGGAACATAAACTAGAATGATATGGACAATACAGTGACCATAGTACATAGATATATGTTTGTTTCATGCTGTTATCCTGTCCACCTTACTACTGAACTGGTTTACCAAAATGAGTTTCGTATACTACAAGCTAAACCTGTGATGTGTCTGCTTGTTTCTCTTGTAGTATGCAAACAGAATATTGGAGAAGAGCACCCCACTATGCAATGGTAGAGAAAGTAATGCAGATAAGGTTCAAGATAGTGAGACAACCCTGTTGGTCTCCAAGAAAGGTGATAAAAACGATCTTGTAGACAATGAGAAAACCCCACAGTCCTGCGTTGATGTAGTGTTCGAGTTACTGGCCAGTATCGCTGGCACAAGCTCTTCGAACTCGCTGCCTGAATCACTTCGGCTTCTTCAGTCTCAGCTACAAGCTGAAAGGCATCAGTCAGCTGTGCTGCGGCAAGAAGCCGAAGGACTGAGGAAGTCCCTGCAGAATTCAGATGCGTACTTTCTTGTGCAACAACAAGCGCTGGAGGATTTAAGCGCCAAACAAGAGAAAGTTAATAAGCTTGCTAAGCATCTTGCCAGCATTATGGGTACCCAGGATATTGTTTCTTGAACTCTTCTGAAGTGGTTTCAGTTCTGGACTTGTTTTGCTGCGGCGTTTATATGCTGCTTTGTTCCCTATATTTGCACTGGTGGCGAACTTTGATGCCAAGTGGATGTAATATGTGTAGTAGCCCTGATAGCCTAGCATAAGTTGCTTGCTTATTTATTTCCTTGTTGTCTTGTTTATTTGTTTGCTTGTAGTCAGTGCAGTTCTTTTTCCGCGGTTTGCTAGTGGCTGCAATAACCTATTTTTTAAAACTAGGCCACAATAACCATGGGCTAATATTTACTGTAGTGACACTAGGCCTCCTACGGGCCGTAGAAATAGTGGGCCTTCTACGGGCCGTAGAAATAGTGGGCCTTCTACGGGCCGTAGAAACAGTAGGCCTTCTACGGGCCATAGAAACAATGGGCCTTCTACGGGCCGTAGAAACAATGGGCCTTCTACGGGCCGTATCATCAATGGGCCTTATACGGGCCGTATGATCGATTGGCCAAACATGGGCCAATAACATGCCGCATTATGGCCGTAAACGGGCTAGAGTTGGAATCGTCCATTCATGGGCCGACCATAACGGGCCATCGTTAATAGGCCGTATTTGATGATGCTATGAAAACGGCCCAACGTATTAACGGACCACAAACGGGCCGACTGTAACCACGGGCTGAATTTGGCCCACAAGCAAAAAATGACAGTAACGGGCCGTAAGTAAACGAATGCTGGAAATGAGCCCAAGAATAAATGGGCTCTGAGAAGGCCGAAAGATAACATGGGCTGGAAACGGCCCAACGGAATAACGGGCCGTTAATGGGTATAAAGTGATACACTGTTCATTACGGGCCAGTTTCACCACGGGCCGTTAATGGGTGTAAAGTGATACACTGTTCATTACGGGCCAGTTTCACCACGGGCCGTTAATAGGCCAAGAGTTACATAGGGCCTCATATGGGCCGAAAGACGTCATGGGCCATACATGGGCCAGAAGTGAAAACGGGCCGGAATCATATTGGATGGCCCAGATGATGCTACTGGGCCTAATTCGGATAGGGTGTAACGAGCCTTGGGTTAGCGGGCTGTAAATGGGCTATACGCGAACAGGCCGTTAACAGGCTTTCCATGGGCCGGCCCGCCACCTTTTGACCAAGTCAAACGGGCCGGCCTTTTCACAGGAATGGGCCTCTGTTGGGCCGTGCCACGTGTCGACGTATCATAGGCGCCTTCTGTCCAATGAGTGGATGACATCTGTCCCAACGATGAGCCGACACGTGTTTCCTCCAGCCAATGATGATTTTACACGTGGAAAATCCCCATTGGTCGGGGCTGTTAATGGGTTCTCGGATCCAAAACCCGACCTGATAGCTTAACGGCATTCCGTTACGGTGGATGCCACGTGTCGGTCACCCTTGACGAAAGCACTTCTGTGACGCGCGATTTATCATCATGGAAGTGCACACTTCCGTGATGATAATTTTGGTAATGTCATGGAACACTTCTACGACAGCACAGGTATGACTATCTTGATTCTGTCATAAAATCGTCATGGATGTACATGCATGCCAAAAAACGTGACCTACTGTGACAAACACGTATCATCACGGAAGTGTATTTTTTGTAGTGTTGAACTCCATGATACTTCGGCCATTGTGATTGGTCAAAGTATGGGTGAAAGCGGGGAGCCCATGTTTTCTTGACCGTCATGATTGAGAACTCCGACTCCCTCACGGTGCGTGGGTGATTGATGTCCACATTCCTAACGCGACCGGCGGTATACAAGTGTGAGCATGGGAGATGAAGCAACAATGGCCTCCCGCAAGTGCAATCACATTGTGTTAACGACACCTTGAAAGCCCGACCTCCATGTTGCCGGCCATCGTTTGTGGTTCCTCCTGGCTCTTTCACTTCGTACTTCCACTCTTCGTTGTCATATAATATAGCTTCTTCTGAGTCCGACTTCCGTGATTGAAATACCAACCATTCATCAACTTTGGGTGGGAACTTGTACTTGTACTTCCGTGGGTTCTCACCCGCTATCTGTGCATCGGTTTCCATCGAGTACTTTACAAAGTACGCATTCATCTTGTCAAATGTGTATTGAACTATTGCCGTCACGGGTAATCCACGTTCACCTTTGAGCACCCTATTGAAGCATTCGGCCATATTGCTTGTCATTTGACCGTATCTCCGGCCATCTTCATCAAAAGCACGTGCCCACTTGTTCCGGTATTGAATGTGCCTATTGAGAAAGTCTTGACCCCCGGGATCAAGTTTTTTGTGTGCGAGCAATTTGTTGTACAAAGTGGCGAAGCGCTTATAGGAGAAAGCGAGACAACAATCTTGAAGATCATCGGCCAACTCCTTAAGGCCACATGCCCTATAGAAGTTCAAACAAAAGTGCCTCATGCACCATCGATGGTGCAATGGAGCATGCCCGGGAATGTCAATCTGTAACAGCCCCAAAATTGGGTTATCAATTTTTGTGCTGTTATTCTCTCCTGGCACTCATTTTCAAAATTTTCTCCTGAGTTTGCTGGATGACCCTGAGAAAATTTTGTCATTTCCAACCTTTCAAAATCCTGCTCCTGTCTTTTTCAGTGGGCAAGACCTCATTTGCATCAGCTCAATTCCTCTTAAACCCTAATTCCAAAATTTTGGAATTTGGATATGCCCTTGTGATTACAAAGGAGCCACCATTTTCCTTGTTCTGTTGATCCTCCCAATTGATCCCAGAGATCATCTGTGACGCCCCCGATTTGACCGTACACTAATCATGCACGCAAATGTGTACGATCAAGATCAGGGACTCACGGGAAGATATCACAACACAACTCTAATGCATAATTAAGTCATACAAGCATCATAATACAAGCCAGGGGCCTCGAGGGCTCGAATACAAGTGCTCGATCATAGACGAGTCAGCGGAAGCAACAATATCTGAGTACAGACATAAGTTAAACAAGTTTGCCTTAAGAAGGCTAGCACAAAAGTAGCAACGATCGAAAAGGCAAGGCCTCCTGCCTGGGACCTCCAAACTACTCCTCGAAGCCGAACTCCATGTAGAATCATCCTCGGGATCTCTAGCTCCTGGACTCCAGCATCTGGTTGCGACAATCAGGTACAGAAAGGGGAAAAGAGGGAGAAAAGCAATCGTGAGTACTCATCCAAACTACTCGCAAGCAAGGAGCTACACTACATATGCACGGGTATATGTGTAAAGGGCCATATCAGTGGACTGAACTGCAGAATGCCAGAATAAGAGGGGGATAGCTAATCCTATCGAAGACTACGCTTCTGGCAGCCTCCATCTTGCAGCATGTAGAAGACAGTAGATTGAAGTCCTCCAAGTAGCATCGCATAGCATAATCCTACCCGGCGATCCCCTCCTCGTCGCCCTGTTAGAGAGCGACCACCGGGTTGTATCTAGCACTTGGAAGGGTGTATTTTATTCAGTATCCGGTTCTAGTTGTCATAAGGTCAAGGTACAACTCCGGGTCGTCCTTTTACCGAGGGACACGGCTATTCGAATAGATAAACTTCCCTGCAGGGGTGCACCACATAACCCAACACGCTCGATCCCATTTGGCCGGACACACTTTTCTGGGTCATGCCCGGCCTCGGAAGATCAACACGTCGCAGCCCCACCTAGGCTCAATAGAGAGGTCAACACGCCGGTCTAAATCCTATGCGCGCAGGGGTCTGGGCCCATTGCCCATTGCACACCTGCACGTTGCGAGGGCGGCCAGAAGCAGACCTAGCCTAGCAGGCGTTCCAGTCCAATCCGGCGCGCGCCGCTCCGTCGCTGATGTCGAGAAGAGCTTTGGCTGATACCACGACGTCGGGATACCCATAACTACTCCCGCGTAGATGGTTAGTGCGTATAGACCAAATGGCCAGACTCAGATCAAATACCCAGAACTCGTTAAGCGTGTTATTTATCCGCGAACGCCGACCAGGGCCAGGCCCACCTCTCTCCTAGGTGGTCTCAACCTGCCCTGTCGCTCCCCCACAAAGTAACAGTCGGGGGCCGTCAGGAACCCAGGCCCACCTCTACCGGGATGGAGCCACCTGTCCTTTCAGCCCCCTCATCAGAATCACTTGCGGGTACTCCTCGAGCCGACCCGACTTTAGTCACCACATGTGTCATGTATATAATGTATATAGTATATACCCGTGATCACCTCCCAAAGTGATCACGACCCAGTAGTATAGCATGGCAGACGAACAAGAGTGTAGGGCCACTGATGGAACACTTGCATCCTATACTAAGCAGTAGGATAGCAGGTAAGGGTAACAACTGTAGCAACAATGACATGCTATGCATCAGGATAGGATTAACGAAAGCAGTAACATGCTACACTACTCTAATGCAAGCAGTATAGAGAAGAATAGGCGATATCTGGTGATCAAGGGGGGGGGGCTTGCCTGGTTGCTCAGACAAGAAGGAGGGGTCGTCGGTGACGTAGTCGACCACAGGGGCATCACCATCGTCACGGGGTCTACCGAAGAGAAGAGGAGGGAGAAACAGTAAATACATAGCAAGCAAGTGCATAACAGGACAACAGGCAAAGCTAGACGTGTTCTAACGCGGTATGAGGTGATACCGGTGAAGGGGGGAAACATCCGGGAAAGTATCCCCGGTGTTTCACGTTTTCGGACAGATGAACCGGAGGTGAAATGTTGCAGGTTCACTATGCTAGGGACGCGTGGCGGACGAACGGACTGCGTATTCGGATTCGTCTCGTCGTTCTGAGCAACTTTCATGTAGAAAGTATTTTCATCCGAGTTACGCATTATTTTATATGATTTTCTAAAGATTTAAACATTTTCTGGAATTTATTTAAATTAATAGAAAAGGTAAATATGACATCAGCATGATGCAATGCTGACGTCAGCAGGTCAACAGGTCGCCTGACCAGTCAACCAAACAGGTGGCGCCCACATGTCAGCCACTGCTAATTAACAGAGTTTAAATTAAACTAATCTGAGGTTAAATAGTTACTGGGCCCCACATGTCAGTCTCTGATTAGTAACTAATTAGGTTTTAATTATTAAAACATTTTAATTAATTAATATAGGCGGCGGGGCCCACGTGTTAGTGGCACTGGGCTGCCTGGTCAGCAGTTGACTGGGTCAACCCAGTCAACTGGGACCCACGGGGCCCACTGGCAGTGGCTCTGGGGTGGCCCAAGGCCAGCCACGTCGGCGGCCGGCGCCGGAGTGGCTCCGGCGACCAAATCAACGGCGGAGGCGCTCGGGACCTCGCCGGAATCGTGCTAGGGGCGGCCGTTTCGCGTGCGGTTGGCACCGTTCGAACACGCGCATGGCGCCGTGTCGGATGGTGGTGGTGGCTCGCCCGGGGACGACAGGAATACCCATCGGCGGCGAGCATGGGCGGCGACGGCGTTCGGGGCCACGTCGGGAATGGGCTAGGGGCACAAGAGGGCGAGAGGAAGGGCTCGCCGGGCTCCTGGGAACACCAGGAGCACGGCGGAGGGCTCGGACGGGGGCCATGGCAGCGGTGGCCACGGCGGTGACGCAGCATGGCGGCGGGAGGGTGAGCGTGACGGGGGAGCGAGCTACGGGATGCGGTGAGCTAGGAGGGGAGGAGGAGGAGGTGGAGCTCACTGTGAGAGCGTAGGGTCTCGGCAGCGGGCGCGGGGAGAACCGGTGGAGCAGGTCGACGGCGAGGTCGCGCGGTGGCCGTAGATGAGGAAGAGGAAAAATGCGACGGCGGTGGCGCTCCCGGTCCCGATCCAGTGTCGAGGAAGAAGAGGCGGACCACGAAGGAACTCCCGGACTTGTCGGAGTGGCGAACGATGGTCGGTGGCTGCGGGAACGACGGCGGCACGTCGGCGATGGCGCTCGGGTGAGGCGGGTGAGCGAGACAGAGGGGGGGGGAGCGTGTGGATCTGGGAGGCGCAGAGGCGGGCGAGAGGGGGGCAAGTGGGAGAGATGGGTGGAGGCCGAGGCGTCGGGGCGGCCTTATCCCCTCCCGGCGTCGGCGCCGGCGAGGTGGTCGGGCGGGGACGTGCCCCTGTTGCGACCCCGGTCGGGGGAACAGGGGGAGGCGACCCGGGGAGGGGCTGTGGGCTGGTAGTTGGCCAGTTGGGCCAGGTGGGCCTGTGAGCTGGGCCGCCTGGTCCAGTGAGGGGGGGATTCCTTTTCTTTTCTTTTCTTTATTTTTCTTCTTCTTTTTATTTGTAGTTTCTTTTATTTTTTTGTTTTACAAAAATTACCACTAGTGCCTAAATTTGTATTTATCAACAAACTACTGTGAGATTAATCCTTAACCCATAATAAAATAGTTTTAGCATTTTATAAATTCAATAGGCATTTGTTTAATTGTTTTCACTATTGTTTTAATTGTTTTAGAGCCTTTAAACATTTTGTCAAAGCTTGGTTTCTCCACCATAATTACTTACGATTTATTTGACACAACCCGAACATTTTAGTTTTAATATTCGAAAATATTTTATTGTTTGCTTGATTTTGAATTTTAATTTGAATCATTTTTGAACTAACTCGAGTTTATCAACAGTAACCGAGGTGACGTGGCACCATTAGCAGATGTTTACTGTAGCTTGATTATCCGGGCGTCACAATTCTCCTCCACTACAAGAAATCTCGTCCCGAGATTTAAGAGGGAAGTAAAGGGGGAAGGTTCGGGTTACGAAATTCTAGGGAGTGTTCTTGGTCTTGGTTGTTCTTCTCGAAGAGGTTGATCCATTACATTGATGTCTTCATTCTGCTGTTTCAGGTCATCATGATGAAGTTGTCGTCCTTTCTTCGGGAACTCCATCGTACTTACGAAAGAATAAGGGGGTATTCTGGAAGAATGGGACCTCTGCAAGGTTGACTATCTGGTAGCTAACATCGGGGAAGGTGGCGGAAAGTAACTCTCGAACTGGAACTTTAAGAAAATATCGAGAGCAAAGTAAGAAGGTACCATGAGAAGTTTCAAGCGGGTAGGCAATCGTTCGATGCCTGAAACAAAGTGTAAAAGGGGTCCAGATCAATGGGAGTAAGTTTTGGTCTGATACCAGAACTGATGATCTCTCGGGAGGTGACTCGTGAATTATATACGAGGCCACGCGCGAGGAACAACCTTGGGAACAGGGGGTGTACAGGAGAGTCAGGTTTCGATCCTGTGGAACTGTGGGTTATGGGCCCACCATGTGGATTAAAAGTAGAAAGGTCGTTGGCATCTTACACGGTCATGATAGCAAGACATGTCAGAGGGTAGCCTGTCGATTATGTCGGCAACAACGTCGATACCAAGGGCGAGGGACGAAGAGAACCATTTTTCCTGCTCGTTGAACGAGGCGGACCAATAGGCAAAGTTCTCGTCCATCGGTGGTTACCGGAATGTCATCGACAATAGTAACAGGGTCTTACTGACAGAACTGTACACCGAGGTGTTTACATAAGCAGGAGAATACTACTGCTTAGATCATATAGATCACCAGAAAGGTTAAACCAAACAATGGAAAGGAAAATATGATTATCAGATTAAACAGAACAATGGAAAGGAAAATGTGTTTAAACACATATTTCAAGGGTATATCCTCCCCAAGGACGAGCATGATATCCAGGACAGGATATAATGTAGAAACTCTTTAGGTAAGGTGAGAGAAATTTCATGTCATTACCCATACAACGGTGTTTGGATAATTGAGCAAGAAACATTTAGCATCGGGCTTCAAATGTTCCTGTTGAAAATCAGAGTACCATAGACATGCTTCGAGATAGCATTGACATGGTCAATAGGTAAGATCAGGCCATGGATACACAAAGGATCCATCAGGAACAACTTATAGAGTAAGTCTTACAATTTCCTCCTGGAAGAATAGTTAACCTTGCTAAAAAGGAAATTATAAGAAAAGGTCCCCTGGCTAGGGGTGCTAAGCAAAGACACCACCTTACCGGGTTATGTAGAGACCAATGTTATAACTCTTGGAAATATGTTCCAACCATCATATCTGACCGAGATTCAGATTTGATTGGTGTCACGATACCTCAGACTTAGGATGCCTGAGAAGAAAAAGGTGCGACACAAATTGACGATAAGACATCGTAAGATTTCTCGGGAAATGAACCATGGAAGCTAGTTCTGAAACAAAAGTTCATCATTAATTCAAGGGGAGGGTTAGGAGGTGGCTGATGGTCTCAGCGACAATTCATCGAGATTTCCAGAAGATGGATTTCCACAATTATATGAACAAGGAGATAGCTTTTGTCAGTTCAAATGATATAATGAGGTATGCTCGAGGAAACATACACGATTAAACATTGGTTGACGGTGCACCCGAAATACGGACTTAGGTAGCACAAACAATGTTAGAATGGCGATTCGATAACCAATGGTCTAAGATTGAAATGTTGACCATTAACTTCAAAGCAATAAGGTTGCTAGCAGTTTTAAAATTACTAGTCCATCTATCGGTATTCCTGTTAGGAACAACACGGGGACCAAGAAAGAATGGTGATGGTGAAGTATCACTTATATCGAGAATTCTCAAGAGGTGGGGCAATCCTCACAACATCCTTGACAAAACGGCAGTAATACTACAAGGTAGATCGTAATACAAGCTGGATAGCAAGTTGCATCCATAAAATGAACAAGTTTGTGATGAAAGGAAGGTAAGGATGATGTTGATGGTAACCCAAATTACCAAGGAACGAGGATGGCACTTATCATCTAGAATTCCATTGAAATCCTGGAAGGAGTCAAAATTTTGATGATGATCACAAAAATTTGTTGTCGAGAGGATCCACGAAGAAGCAATTGAACAACGATTGCATCACGCAGAAGGACTGATGCAACAAAAGATTATTGGAGCCACAGATACGACACAAACTCAAAATCAAGCTTGCTGTTTTTAAGGCGAAAGGATATGATGAGGAATATCGATGTAAGCTTAGCTCATCGTCAAAAATTGTGCTTCGGGAAGAAGGACCATGTAGCACAGTTAAAATTTAGCACGATAATGATATAGCCAAACAGGCTAGGAATGACGTGATCGGGTACAAACTCGTATGTAAAGAAGATTACTAAGAGTTGTTGAACCGTAGTGCGGACTCGGTTCAGTTATCGGTGTCTTTGAGTGTTTAATAACTCAGAGCCCATGAAAAATTGGAATCAGTGAGAAATAATAGCTGATGAAGACTCATAAGATGCAACACAGTTCTTAGATATTCTCGAGATACCAGAGGGAAATACTCGACGGTAGATCAAGGTAGAGGTTGGACTGGTGTATTGACTTGCAAAAGACAAGTGCTTTAACTTGTCCGAGAAATGGTATTTAAAGGAGAACATGGTCGGAACCACGATTGCAAAGGATCAATTCATAGATACGAGATGATATTATATCAACGAATCAGTTAATATTACAAGAAGCTTCTACGGTAGGATCTACATCGTGTCCATGGGCATGAACACAAAGTTCAAGGTCGACTCCCACTTCTTCAATGTATAACCTTCCATTCACTTCTCATTTTCGAAGAAGTTGTAGTGTTGAAATTTTATCTGGCAAAATAGCAGAAGAGTATGACTTGTGCAAACTTTCAAGTTCACACATATCAAGGAAGGCATAGGTTCAACCCATCAGGGTATTGTAGGGACATATAACACAACCTTCAGGAGTAATAAACACAGGCTCGAAAGTAGAGCATGGTTGAAAAAGCAGAGGATACAATTTACCAAAGGCATTATATATCCGTGGAAAGGCTCACAAGGATATTGAGTATGAAGGACATTGTCGGATAAAATCCAACAAAGGATCTGGTAGTCCATAAAGGATCTGATGTGAGTATCGGCACAAAACCAGAGCAAGAAACAATGCAAAGACATTGAATTATAGAAACAATTGACTAACTCAGAGCTCAATTGCAAAGGAATTATGATTTCCAAACCAAGGGATCACAAGCAAACACTCTGATTAAGGATGGATAAGTTGAATAGCCTTAGGGGTACAATCGACGGCAATTTGATTGGTCGAGCACCAACTCATGTTTAATATGACATCTGAGCCGGAAGGATGAATTCTAGGCTCTGATTGAGGATTGCGAGCATTCGCAACAAACTGAATCAACGGACTCAAAAATGATAATGACAAGAGATGCCAATAAGATTACGAGACTTAAGATTAATCATAATGCAAGTAAGCAAGAATTTCAAGAGCAAAAAGGCTCCTGAGGATTTTCGGAAGATCGAATGGTATTTTGAAGACTATTGTGAAATACCTGAATCAACTGGGATGAGCAAATATCCGGTGAGTGCTAGAAATTATCCATAGTGGTATTCATGTGGCAAAGAACAGCAAGGTCGTAAGCCCAAAGGATTCTCGGAGCAGCAAGGAGAATTTCGGGGTATCTTGTAATAACAAGATCAACTGGGAAACATTGTATGAATGGCGAGTATACGTGGTTATCCATAGGAGTTTATCGATGAAAGGGAATTGCAAAAGCGATGAACACAAGTTCTCGGGTTATCAGCGGAGAGTATCTTCAGGGTCTTCATGTACAGCAGACGATCATCAGTAATAAGGGGCTCCCCGGGTGAAAGTGATAACGAGATCCTAATGTTAGATTTAGCAAAATTCACTTAACCCGAATAGAAGAGAGATCAGAGTCCCAGAGTATAGGCAAGGAGTAAAAGATCCTAATACCACCATATGATGACGTGGGCCCGTAAGACACACAACCATGTTAGTAAAAGTTTTGCAATGTCTAGACTCGACTTCGGCCAAGGAGTGTGGAAAGGGGGATTCCTACAGGCAGTCGGCTCTGATACCAACTTGTGACGCCCTCGATTTGACCGTACACTAATCATGCATGCAAATGTGTACGATCAAGATCAGGGACTCACGGGAAGATATCACAACACAACTCTAATGCATAATTAAGTCATACAAGCATCATAATACAAGCCAGGGGCCTCGAGGGCTCGAATACAAGTGCTCGATCACAGACGAGTCAGCGGAAGCAACAATACCTGAGTACAGACATAAGTTAAACAAGTTTGCCTTAAGAAGGCTAGCACAAAAGTAGCAACGATCGAAAAGGCAAGGACTCCTGCCTGGGACCTCCAAACTACTCCTCGAAGCCGAACTCCATGTAGAATCATCCTCGGGATCTCTAGCTCCTGGACTCCAGCATCTGGTTGCGACAATCAGGTACAGAAAGGGGAAAAGAGGGAGAAAAGCAACCGTGAGTACTCATCCAAAGTACTCGCAAGCAAGGAGCTACACTACATATGCACGGGTATATGTGTAAAGGGCCATATCAGTGGACTGAACTGCAGAATGCCAGAATAAGAGGGGGATAGCTAATCCTGTCGAAGACTACGCTTCTGGCAGCCTCCATCTTGCAGCATGTAGAAGAGAGTAGATTGAAGTCCTCCAAGTAGCATCGCATAGCATAATCCTACCCGGCGATCCCCTCCTCGTCGCCCTGTTAGAGAGCGACCACCGGGTTGTATCTGGCACTTGGAAGGGTGTATTTTATTCAGTATCCGGTTCTAGTTGTCATAAGGTCAAGGTACAACTCCGGGTCGTCCTTTTACCGAGACACGGCTATTCGAATAGATAAACTTCCCTGCAGGGGTGCACCACATAACCCAACACGCTCGATCCCATTTGGCCGGACACACTTTTCTGGGTCATGCCCGGCCTCGGAAGATCAACACGTCGCAGCCCCACCTAGGCTCAACAGAGAGGTCAACACGCCGGTCTAAATCCTATGCGCGCAGGGGTCTGGGCCCATCACCCATTGCACACCTGCACGTTGCGAGGGCGGCCGGAAGCAGACCTAGCCTAGCAGGCGTTCCAGTCCAATCCGGCGCGCGCCGCTCCGTCGCTGACGTCAAGAAGAGCTTCGGCTGATACCACGACGTCGGGATACCCATAACTACTCCCGCGTAGATGGTTAGTGCGTATAGACCAAATGGCCAGACTCAGATCAAATACCCAGAACTCGTTAAGCGTGTTATTTATCCGCGAACGCCGACCAGGGCCAGGCCCACCTCTCTCCTAGGTGGTCTCAACCTGCCCTGTCGCTCCGCCACAAAGTAACAGTTGGGGGCCGTCAGGAACCCAGGCCCACCTCTACCGGGATGGAGCCACCTGTCCTTTCAGCCCCCTCATCAGAATCACTTGCGGGTACTCCTCGAGCCGACCCGACTTTAGTCACCACATGTGTCATGTATATAATGTATATAGTATATACCCGTGATCACCTCCCAAAGTGATCACGGCCCAGTAGTATAGCATGGCAGACGGACAAGAGTGTAGGGCCACTGATGGAACACTAGCATCCTATACTAAGCAGTAGGATAGCAGGTAAGGGTAACAACTGTAGCAACAATGACAGGCTATGCATCAGGATAGGATTAACGAAAGCAGTAACATGCTACACTACTCTAATGCAAGCAGTATAGAGAAGAATAGGCGATATCTGGTGATCAAGGGGGGGGGCTTGCCTGGTTGCTCAGACAAGAAGGAGGGGTCGTCGGTGATGTAGTCGACCACAGGGGCATCAGCATCGTCACGGGGTCTACCGAAGACAAGAGGGGGGAGAAACAGTAAATACATAGCAAGCAAGTGCATAACAGGACCACAGGCAGAGCTAGACGTGTTCTAACGCGGTATGAGGTGATACCGGTGAAGGAGGGAAACATCCGGGAAAGTATCCCCGGTGTTTCACGTTTTTGGACAGATGAACCGGAGGTGAAATGTTGCAGGTTCACTATGCTAGGGACGCGTGGCAGACGAACGGACTGCGTATTCGGATTCGTCTCGTCGTTCTGAGCAACTTTCATGTAGAAAGTATTTTTCATCCGAGTTATGGATTATTTTATATGATTTTCTAAAGATTTAAACATTTTCCGGAATTTATTTAAATTAACAGAAAAGGGAAATATGACATCAGCATGATGCAATGCTGACGTCAGCAGGTCAACAGGTCGGCTGACCAGTCAACCAGACAGGTGGCGCCCACATGTCAGCCACTGCTAATTAACAGAGTTTAAATTAAACTAATCTGAGGTTAAATAGTTACTGGGCCCCACATGTCAGTCTCTGATTAGTAACTAATTAGGTTTTAATTATTAAAACATTTTAATTAATTAATATAGGCGGCGGGGCCCACGTGTCAGTGGCACTGGGCTGCCTGGTCAGCAGTTGACTGGGTCAACCCAGTCAACTGGGACCCACGGGGCCCACTGGCAGTGGCTCTGGGGTGGCCCCAGGCCAGCCACGTCGGCGGCCGGCGCCAGAGTGGCTCCGGCGACCAAATCAACGGCGGAGGCGCTCGGGACCTCGCCGGAATCATGCTAGGGGCGGCCGTTTCGCGTGCGGCTGGCACCGTTCGAACACGCGCACGACGCCGTGTCGGATGGTGGTGGTGGCTCGCCCGGGGACGGCCGGAATACCCATCGGCGGCGAGCATGGGCGGCGACGGCGTTCGGGGCCACGTCGGGAATGGGCTAGGGGTCACAAGAGGGCGAGAGGAAGGGCTCGCCGGGCTCCTGGGAACACCAGGAGCACGGCGGAGGGCTCGGACGGGGGCCATGGCAGCGGTGGCCACGGCGGTGACGCAGCAGGGCGGCGGGAGGGTGAGCGTGACGGGGGAGCGAGCTACGGGATGCGGTGAGCTAGGAGGGGAGGAGGAGAAGGTGGAGCTCACTGTGAGAGCGTAGGGTCTCGGCAGCGGGCGCGGGGAGAACCGGTGGAGCAGGTCGACGGCGAGGTCGCGCGGTGGCCGTAGATGAGGAAGAGGAAAAATGCGAGGGCGGTGGCGCTCCCGGTCCCGATCCAGTGTCGAGGAAGAAGAGGCGGACCACGACGGAGCTCCCGGACTTGTCGGAGTGGCGAACGATGGTCGGTGGCTGCGGGAACGACGGCGGCACGTCGGCGATGGCGCTCGGGTGAGGCGGGTGAGCGAGACAGAGAGGGGGGAGCGTGTGGATCTGGGAGGCGCAGAGGCGGGCGAGAGGGGGGCAAGTGGGAGAGATGGGTGGAGGCCAAGGCATCGGGGCGGCCTTATCCCCTCCCGGCGTCGGCGCCGGCGAGGTGGTCGGGCGGGGACGTGCCCCTGTTGCGACCCCGGTCGGGGGAACAGGGGGGAGGCGACCCGGGGAGGGGCTGTGGGCTGGTAGTTGGCCAGCTGGGCCAGGTGGGCCTGTGAGCTGGGCCGCCTTGTCCAGTGAGGGGGGGGGGTTCCTTTTCTTTTCTTTTCTTCTTTTTTTATTTGTAGTTTCTTTTATTTTTTTGTTTTACAAAAATTACCACTAGTGCCTAAATTTGTATTTATCAACAAACTACTGTGAGATTAATCTTTAACCCATAATAAAATAGTTTTAGCATTTTATAAATTGAACAGGCATTTGTTTAATTGTTTTCACTATTGTTTTAATTGTTTTAGAGCCTTTAAACATTTTGTCAAAGCTTGGTTTCTCCACCATAATTACTTACGATTTATTTGACACAACCCGAACATTTTAGTTTTAATATTCGAAAATATTTTATTGTTTGCTTGATTTTGAATTTTAATTTGAATCGTTTTTGAACTAACTCGAGTTTATCAATAGTAACCGAGGTGACGTGGCACCATTAGCAGATGTTTACTGTAGCTTGATTATCTGGGCGTCACATCATCCTATCTTTCTTAACCTTGGATATGCAAAAATATTGCTAAGTCCAATGCAATATTTTTGAATTATGATTTATTCCTTTTCTTGCCTTTCTGAGGAATAAAATCCAAAGGCATATCTAGCCATCTCCTAAATTCATGAGAATTGGTGGAGTTGATGCTTATGCCTAATCCAAGCTCTGGCAAGTATATTGGCCATAATTAAATAAGGAAAATTGCCTTTTCCTATTTAATGCCAATATTGCATTTCTGCCAATTTCCAAAGGAACTACTATTTTTATAGCAGAGAAAATTCCCACATAAATTGTGGAGCTTGTCCTTGCTATATAATCACTAGTTCCATCCTAATATCATGATTCCACAGTTCAAAATTTGGCACATGATCCTATGCAAGTTTCTGCCTTCTCTGAAATTTTGCAAAGGAAGTGCTTTATTGCTAAGTCCAATTGAGCTGAAATTTGGCAGGGTGTTTAACATTGTTAAATAACCCATGGATACCAAAGATGAGCTCAATCCATTCACCCTAGCTCCCTGTGCAATTTTTCAAAGTTTCTGACCAGAACACAAGTTTGTGAAGGAAGTACCTTCATAGTGTTTCCAAATGGGATGAAACTTTTCCATCCTCTCAAGTATTTCAAACCATTATCCTCCACCCAAATTCAGTTCATTTAATTGAACTATGTGAGCACAGGAGCAGTTCTTGTTTTCTGTCCAAATTTTCAGTTTGTGAAGCAATTGTATTTTATCTTGCTCCATTATGGCTGATAATATTTCCAGGCCTTCTCCTACTCATATAACCTATCTCCGCAAGATTGTGGCTCATTTCACTTGACCAATTGCCCTGAGGTTTTTTCTGAAGTTTTTGGACAGAAATGATAGCTGTGAAGGAAGTACCATTTTGGTGAGTGCATTTGGTATGAACTTTTTACAGCATCATGGTATGTTCAAATCATCAGGCTTTGCCAATTTATAGCCCAATCCATCACTCCTAGTGAGTGTTTCATCATGATTAAGTTTCTGGGTCAGTTTTGGTGGTTGTACATCAACTATGGTAAATAGTTGTCCATTTTACCTCAAAACTCCCAGGACCGTAGTCCTTTCTACCCCAAGCCTCCCGGACATCAAGTTTACCATTTACCCTCTCTAGTTTAATCTCTAGGATGTTGCCAAGTTTGCAACAGCAAACTTGTGGAGCTTGTTTCACTCATCTCCATTTGTCTCTGCCCGATCTTTCACCATGGTAACACTCCACGCTGGAAGGACTACGCGGTAGACATGAATTTACATCATTTAAAACCCCAGAGTGTGCCATGCCAGTGGTGACCACGCGTGTAACCAGCCAAAACAGTGGTCTAGCCACTGTGGTCGTTGGCATCGCTGCCCCGACCGCCTCTGGCCTCGCCATTAATGTCCTACAGCTCCCCCTCGATGTCGTCTTCCCTCTAGACCTCTGGCCCCCTCCGTTCTCTTCTCCAGCGAGCCGTGCCAAGGACCAAACAGTGAGCTACTGTAGCCATCGTCGCCTTCCTCGCTCATGTCCTCTTCTCCGTTCGTCCGCGAGCTTTGCTCGATTCCGTGAGCCTCTAGCGCTCGTCCTCACCCTCCTCGTCGCCTTCCCGCCGCTTCCCATGAGCTTTGGCCGTGTCTGCCGACACTGCACCCCTCGCCGGCACACGGACACGTTGCCCGCCGCGTGCCACCTCCTTCCCTCTTTGCCCCGGCTATAAATAGCCCGCCCTCGAGCCTGTGGAGATCATCAACAACCCTCCCCAACCACTCACAGCTCTCCCCCTCGCCTCGGAGCTCCCCATTCGCTGCCTCGGGCTCTACTCGATTCCGGTGATACCACGCTTCTCTCGCCATTCCACCTCCTCCAATACGCTCCCCAGTGCCCTGTGGGCCTCCCCGTTGCCTCGCCCGACCGTGTCCCCCACCGGAGCCTCTAGTTCGCCGGAGGCCGAAGCCCCTCTCCGCCGCAGGCCAGGTGGCTCCCTCTCTAGTGCTCGTCGCCGGCAATGGAGACTACCTCGGGGTGCGCCTCCCTCCCTGGTCATCTGGGTAGGTCGCACGACCCCCGCCGTGGCCGGAATCGCCGGCAGTCGCCATCGGGGTGTCCTCCTCCCTCGACCAGGCGCGTGCCCGAGCGTGAGGAGGAAGAAGCCAGGCCAGGCGGGCCCCTCCTCGCGCGGCCCCACCTATCGGCGACCGAAGGGCCTGGCCCAGTGCCAGCGTGGATAAGTGGCGGCGCCCCCGCCAAAAAGCCGTTTCCCCCACACGAAAGCGTATTGCTGGATAGTACGCTTTCAATCACCGAAAGCACATTCTTCCCCTTCTTCGGGCCGGAATGCGTTTTCCTTTCTGGAAAGCGTATTTCTGAGAAAGATGCGATCTGTTTTTCTGCCAGGGCCCAGCTTGTAATGATTTTCTTTACAGATAGGCCCCTAGTAGTTTAACAGTCATATCTTTTTACCCGTAGCTCCGAATCAGGTGATTCCAAAGCCCACGTCTTCGTTTCGTCGAGCCCGTTCCGTTGGTATCATTTTAATAATATTTTCACCAGTGAAAATGACCATTTTGCCCTTGCCCGTAAACAGCCCCCTCCGAGAGAGAACTGTTTCCGGCAAATCTTTTTGCGATCGTTTCACACTTCTTCCCGGAGTATTTGTCGACCCCCAGGCAAGCCAACCTCTTATCATGAGCTCCGAACTTGCATGTTGACTTTGCTTGCACCTTGTGTGTGTGTGTAGTTGTAGTTGTTTTATATCGTTTTCATCGGCAGTTATTTCTTTATGCCTATCTTGCATGCTTGTGTTTCATGGTACCTTCGTCATGTTAATTAGAATGTTATTATTAATAATGCCATGCCACTACTCTAATTTATTTGCATGTCATCGATATGAACTGTTATGAGGATTGTAATGCACCGTTGATATACTATTGTCGTGTCCTTTATGTTATAGTTGTGCACTTGAGGAGTTCAATATTTTGTTCGTGCATTTGTATGCGGCATGTTGCAGTCATGTTAAATATGTTCATGATGATGGAGAAGGAAATAAAATGACTTAATAATAACAAACCTCCTCCGTCATCGATGGGATCGATTCATAGTGCCGCCAAACCGAACTTTTTCAGTGCAGCCACATTTGCCTTACGGGAGGCCTTAATGCGAGCTATTGTCGTGACCTCTCGCCGGTGCCTCCCACTAGGGAAGGTTATGGGCGTGCTTACCCTGACCAGGTAAGCGGACATAACCTTGTGTGCTCGTTTTTTAGATTTGTGGTACCAGTCCCCGAGTGGGAGTTGACCACGACGGTGGTCGGGGTGTCTTTGGTAGACACGGGGCCACCCAGGACCAGCCCGTTGGGGATTGGGTCGGAGTGGCCGGGAGAGCGTCATGGCAGTAGGTTGGTTTCGTCGGAATGCCGTTGGTCCACCCGAATGGGATGACGAGGCCATGGGTTCCGTGGTGTGGGTACAGTGTGCTACCTCTGCAGAGTGTATAAAGTCTATCGATAGCAACACAGTTCGTAGTAGGTCCCACTATCAGGTCTTGGTCGAAATGGAGGACAAATCGAAATAATTAAGTTGGTAAATAAATATGTGATAACAAGAATATGGTAACTTGAACTATGAGATAGTCGTGAGGAGTCACGACGATATTTTGATGATGAGATAAGTGGTTGTGATCGCCGTAAGGATCACGGTTGGAGACCAAGTGTTGGTCGTGGTTGTGATCGCCGTAAGGATCACGAGTTGTTCTTGAGAAAGACCACTTTGGTGGTGTGTTTGTGATCCAGAGATGATCACAGTTGATAAGAGATTCCGAGGGACTCGGTGCACAAGTTTGGTTGCATTGCATGAGTAATATGTTTGCATTTAAAGAACCACGGCAGAACAAGATGGTTGCATAAAGTTAACATATTATGTCTGCATTGGATATGATCGGTAATTTATTTTCAGCATAGTTTCATGATGTCATGCCATGCTTTGATTTACATGTTAAGTTATGCCATGATTGAGATAAAATTCTATGTTTTTCTATTACAATGTTATAATCATGTTCTGATATGCCATGTCATTGCCATGTTAGTAGATGTTATGATTTTGTTCATGCTTAGTTGATTTTTATCATGCCATGTTTAGTAATTGATATGAGATAGGTTGTTGCATACGCTTGGTTCTTGCTTTGTCTGCAGCTTGTTTGGATGCTATGTATTTGGTTGTCTTGCAAGTACATTCAATGTACTGACCTGGCGTGTCATGCCAGTTTTGTAGGTCGTACCAGAATTGTTCGCTTGATCCGTCGTGCTAGGCCGTAACCTTGCCAGTCCTGTGAGTTGTGGAGCCCAGCCAGAGTTGTTATGCTGCCAAACCAAGACTTCCGCCGCCATTTTTATCAGACTTCCGCTGTCATTTAATAGCCTTAGGGCTATGCCAGATAATTGTATTCATCAATGATGTAATCTCATATACATGTATTTGATGAGTATTTTTGTACCTGGAATGCTGTATTATGGACCTATCGTGCGTCAGGTGTTATCCTGGGCTGACGTGCGAAGGCCCCCTGCTCCATGCGGATCGGGGTGCCACACAATCTCCACCGCGTTAAGAATTCCTTGATTCCGATCCGATATGACAAAAATTTCCCTTTGAGCGGGTAACACCTTCGTCCTCAAAAGATGCAGAAACCACTCCCAGTTGTCATTGTTTTCCACCTCAACCAAAGCAAATGCCAATGGCAACACCCGGTTATTGGCATCACTTGCTATCGCAACCAACAAGGTGCCCTTGTATTGTCCGGTCAAGAACGTGCCATCAATTGCTATGACCGGCCTACAATGTTCGAAAGCCCTCACACATTGCTCGAACGGCAAAAAAGCACGGCCAAATACTCTGACTTTTGTTCCTTCATGAACCGTTGTTTGGTGCCCATGAGGCTCAACCACATGAACCATGCCCGGGTTTGTCGCGGCCATGGCTAACAACAACCTAGGGATTCGGTTGTATGCTTCCTCCCGTGTACCATACAACATCTTAAATGCGGCTTGCTTCGCCTTCCATGCCTTGCCGTGTTTCACCTTGTAATGAAAGATGGCTTTCACAAGGTCAATGGCATGTTGGACGCTCATTGTTGGAAGTGTGGATATTGAGTTGGAGAGCCTGTAATCGATGAACTCGGACGTGAGTTGTTTGTGGTCTTGGGACACAATCTTGCCATCCACCCTTTTGCCTTGGCACATGTGAGTTGGCACACAACTCACTACATGCCAAGTTGGACCTCCTTTCCATGGTCTTGGATGCACAATCCACGGACATATTTCATCTTCACATGCACATGCAACCGTGTAGCGCACATTGACATCCGAGTTCACCACCTTGTGTGGACGATAATGCGTAACCGAGTAGTTGTCGAGCCACATCTTCAATTCCAACAAGGTGTCGAACTTAGAACCTTTAGCAATCCGGTTCTTGTCGTCTCCCAAATCACGGTGAGAGCTTGGCCTAACCCCAAGAGGTACACATTGGCCACCATCTACCACGGCTTCATCCGCGAGACTAACATCCTTGAACAATGTAGTCTGATGATCCCGACCAAATACCTTCTCGAAAGCTTCGGCCTCCTTCACCGTGAACCCCTCCGCATCAACTTGTTCATCGGGACCATCGTCATCCGAGTCCGATGCATATGCACGGGAAAAAGGGATGGAATGGTCCATTGTCTCTTGCAAATGATATTTGTCGAGATCACCCACAGTGTTGTCATGGAGATCAACTTCATTGTCATCGTCCGCATACTCATCATTGTCCTCTTGCAAAGCTTCATCTTGGTTGTTTGTAAACGGGCTCAATGTTGGCCTCACTTCTTGGGTCAAAAGAGGTTCAACAATTTCATCTCGCTTCAAGGGTGGGGGGCTACTAGCAACCAAAGGGGAGGGGTTCCGGTTCAAGTCCAAATGCAAACTTGAATCAACCTTCTTCGTTGCAAATAACTCAAGAGCCTTGTCTAGTGATTCGGCCACCGTCTCCTTGTATGCAACCCAACGTTGCTCTGAGTTGACACGCATTGTCTTCCAATGGATGTGCATTCCAAAACCAACATTATGCCTTCCCTCCAACTCAATGATATCACTAGGGTCCATCCAATTCAAATCTTTCCTAACTTGTTGCAAGAGCTCCGCATAGCTAGGACTACTATCAAACACCATGTCAAGCTCATCCGGGTCCGGTTCTATATTGCCTTCCAAAAGGGCGTCTTTGTCCCCATGATGAACAAACACACATGTTCTTCCCATCCCTATAAGCATTCAAAGAACACAAGGTAACATTGCTTCCATGAGTACTAATCCAAGGATTAACACAGAATACAAACCCTAATATATATATCAAACAACAACCCTAACCCTAACCATAACCATAACCATAACCCTAGCCCTAAACCTAACCCTAGCACCAACATAAGAACACCCATAAGAAGAACCCTAGCATACTAACAAAGCCTAATAATAGAAATTGCCAAACAAACATCTCACATCTCCATGCAAATCTCTAGAGCCAAACAAAACTAGGGTTTCCCCAAACTAGCAGCAAATGGGCAATGGGAGAACTTTACTTGGATCAAAACAAGGGGATAGAAGAATATTACCTTGAGGGAGGGTTTGACTTCGAAATCCACGGACAAATTCTTCAAATTTGCAAGATTTGGGAGAGGATTTGAGAGGGGGAGAGAGTGGGAGAGGGGGCAAAGCTCGGGGAGAGAGTGGGAGAGTGTGTGGTGTGGGGGGGGGGGTGGGGGAGGGGGGCCAGCCAAGTGGCTGGATAAGTCACAGTGCAGCGCCTAGCCGCTAGGCGCTGCACATTACATGTGTGGCGCCTAGCGGCTAGGCGCTGCACTTTACATGTGTGGCGCCTAGCTCGGAGGCGCTACACTGCTGGGTGCGGGCCCAAGGGCTGCCACGGTGGACAGGAGTGCAACGCCGCCGCGCTAGGCGCTGCACAGTAGGGTGTGGCGCCGGCATGGCGGGCGCTACACAAAAGGGTCAGGGGAGTGAAATAGTTTCGCACCCAGTTCATTCTGTGAAATGATTTCGTCCCGAGGTCAAAATTGTCAAATTTGCCCTCATGGGGCCAACCGGCGTTATTTTCGCCATGAGGGAAGTTGGGTTCCCACTCGCTGCCTCAAGTTGGCCCATAGACGCCCTTTTCGAAGAAAAAAATCGGCTAACATTTAAAGAATTTAGACCAAATTCATTCATGTTTGTACATAATTCAAAAGACATAACTTTAAAACCTAAAATTGCGCCGCCGCCGCCGTCCCGAGCCTTCTACATGCCGAGGAGCTTGTAGAAGGTTGTGTTGTCGCCGCCGTCATCGTCGTCGTCACCCTGCACGCCGCCGTCCTTGCTGCAGCCCTGCCCTGGGTCGCCTTGGTGGACGGGGTTGGTGGGCGGGGGTGTCTCGTCGTTGTTGTCCTCGAGGACTATGACGCTAGCCTCGTCGCGGTCGCGGCGCCGAGCGGCAAGCGGCGATCTCCTTGAGGGCGCGGCGCTGGCGCTCCAGCTTGACATAGTCGTCCCGCACCCATTTGAGGGCGGCCTCGTCGTCGGCAGCCATGTCGTCGTGTTCCTTCTTGACGGTGATGAGCCATGGCTCGGCCTTCACAGCGATGAGCCCCGGTTCGGGCTTCGTCTTGACGAGGTGGGAGGAGGGGGGAGAGGGGCCACCGTGGGTGCGCCGCCCGAGCGGCGTCTCCACAGGCTCGGCCTTGACCGGGGCGAGCAAGGTGAGCGCCAGCGAACCGGAGGAGGAGCCCGCCATGCGCCTCGGCAGCCAAGAAGAGTTGCCGCTCCGATGGGGGGCCAGGGCCGGGGCCGTGGGGTACTCGAGCGGCGGCTCATTGCAACGGCGACGTGGAGCATGCGCCTGGGGACGCACCACCACAGGCGGCGCCCGTCGGTGTTGTAACGGCCCCTCACTGGCGCATTGTTGGTGGAGGCGAGCTGCTCCTCGTGGCGGTGCCGGAAGTACGCTGACCACCAAGCGTGGTTGTCGGCGGTGTACTCCGGTAGGTCCCGCACCTCCTCCGGTAGGGACACCCGAACACGCGCGATCTCGGCGTCGCGGCGGTCGGCGTCGGCCGGTGGCGGGGGGACGCCTCCGGCGCTGAGCCTCCACGAACCCGGCACGCGCATGTCAGGCGGTGCTAGTAGTTCGCCTCATGGAGGAGGTATGCCTCCCACTTGTGAAGGTGGCGGCGGCCGAAGCCGTTGGCCGCCGCTCCGTCGCCCGGGATTCGGTGTGCCATCGGCGGTGGCTGCAGACAGGGGGAGGTAGACGGGGAGAGAGATGGATCGTCGTTGATACGTCTCCAATGTATCTATAAATTTTTTATTGTTCCATGCTATTATATTATCTGTTTGTATGTTTTATATGCATTAATATGCTATTCTATAATATTTTTGGGACTAACTTATTAACCCAGAGCCCAGTGCTAGTTTCTGTTTTTTTCCTTGTTTTTGAGTTTTACAGAAAAGGAATATCAAACGGAGTCCAAGTGAGCTGAAACTTTACGATGAATTTTCATGGACCAAAAGAGAACCCCGGAGCATCGGAGCCAGGCCAGGAGGTCGACTAGGAGTCCACAAGCCTAGGGCCCCCCAGGGCGCGCCCCCTGGCTTGTGGGCCCCTCGAGCATCCCCCTGACGTGAGACTGACGCCAAAATTCCTATAAATCCCGGAACCCCCAGAAATAAACCTAGATCGGAAGTTCCGCCACCGCAAGCCTCTATAGCCACGAAAAACCAATCGGGAGCCCGTTCCGGCACCCTGCCGGAGGGGGAAACCATCACCGGAGGCTATCTTCATCATCCCGGCGGTCTCCATGACAAGGAGGGAGTAGTTCACCCTCGGGGCTGAGGGTATGTACTAGTAGATATGTGTTTGATCTCTCTCCCTCTCCCTCTCTTGTGTTCTTGATATGGCACAATCTCGATGTACCGCGAGCTTTGTTATTGTAGTTGAATCATATGGTGTTTCTCCCTCTCTACCTTCTTGTGATGAATTGAGTTTTACCTTTGAGGTTTCACTATTATCGGATTGAATACTAATATGAATTTGAGAACACTTGATGTATGTCTTGCGTGGGATACCCGTGGTGACAATGGGGTGTTCAATTGATTCACTTGATGTATGTTTTGGCACTCAACTCGCGGATTCCCGAGGTGAAATTGGGGTAATCTATGCATAGGGGTTGATGCACGTTTTCGTCCTTGTTTCTCCGGTAGGAAACTTGGGGCACTATTTGAGGTTCTTTATGTTGGATTGAATATTATGAATCTGAAGTTGTTTGGTGCATATCGTATAATTGACCCACGGATACTTGTGGTGACATTGGAGTATCTAGGTGACATTAGGGTTGATTGATGTGTGTCATATGGTGTTATTTACTACGAACTCTAGGGCTGTTTGTGACACTTATAGGAATATCTCAATGGATTGATCTAAAAGAATAACTTTGAGGTGGTTTCGTACCCTACAAGCAATTTCATCTTATATTCTCCGCGATAGGAACTTTGGAGTGACTCTTTGTCGCACGTTGAGGGATTGCCATATGATTTAATTATGTTATCATTGTTGAGAGAACTTGCACTAGTGAAAGTATGAACCCTAGGCCTTGTTTCCAAGCATTGCAATACCGTTTTTTCTCACTGTTGTTACTAGTTACCTTGTTGTTTTTATATTTTCATATTACAAAAACCTATATCTACCATCCACATTACACTTGTATCACCATCTCTTTGTCGAACTAGTGCACCTATACAATTTACCATTGTATTGGGTGTGTTGGGGACACAAGAGACTCTTTGTTATTTGGTTGCAGGGTTGTTTGAGAGAGACCATCTTCATCCTACGCCTCCCACGGATTGATAAACCTTAGGTCATCCACTTGAGGGAAATTTGCTACTGTCCTACAAAACTCTGCGCTTGGAGGCCCAACACGAGTATACAAGAAGAAGGTTGCGTAGTAGACATCAAGCTCTTTTCTGGCGCCGTTGCCAGGGAGGTGAGTGCTTGAAGGTATATATTTGATCTTGCAATTGAATTTTTTAGTTTCTTGTTTTATCACTAGTTTAGTCTATAAAAGAAAACTACAAAAAAGGAATTGAGGTTGCCTCATATAATTCATCTTTATAATGTCTTTCTTGAAAACGATGGATCGGAAAATTATGCCAAAGTATTAGAAGAAGAAGTCAATAAAATGTTTGGAACTAAATATTTGAATGATGAGCATGATTGCAATCTTGTTAGTATGAATTGTTTGAATATCCATGATGTTAATGATATGCAAAGGCATAAGCTTGGGGATGTTATGTTTGATGAAGATGATATTTTTGGTCCCCCAAGTTTTGATGAGCAAATTTATTATGATGAAAGCATGCCTTCTATTTATGATGATTATTGTGATGACATGTATGCTATAAAGAGTAATGATAACCATGAAACTTGTCATCATGATTTTAATCAAGTATCTCATGATAGCTATTTTGTTTAATTTGCTCCTCCCACTACTATGAATGAGAAGAATTTTGCTTATGTGGAGGGTAATAAATTTTCTATGCTTGTGGATCATGAAAGGAATGCTTTATGTGATGGTTATATTGTTGAATTCATTCATGATGATACTGAAAATTATTATGAGAGAGGAACTTATGCTTCTACATATTGCAATAATATCAAGTTTCCTCTCTACGTGTTGAAAATCTTGAAGTTTTGCTTGCTTTGCCTTTCTATGCTAGTTGATTCTTCTTCCTATAAATTGTTTTCTCACAAAATCCCTATGCATAGGAAGTGATTTAGACTTAAATGTGCTAGTCATATGCTTCATGATGCTCCCGTTATATTTAAATTCTTATCTTTTATGTGAGCATCATTAAAATCATCATGCCTAGCTAAAAAGGCATTAAAGAAAAGCGCTTGCTAGGAGAGAACCCAATGTTTACCCCTACTATTTTTATGTGTTCACATGATTATGCTAATGTAGTAATCATGTTTTATAGCTTTTGTTTCAATAAAGTGTCAAGTAAAGCCCTTGGGATAGTGCGGATGATAGTTGACTTGATTCTGTGCAAAAACATAAACTTTTGCTCTCAGTCGAGGAATTTTGTAAATTCACTGGAACGTGCTTTTGATCTGAATTTTTAACACATGATTGATATACGAATTTTCTATGTTGTCCTAATTTTTCAGAAATTTTGGAGTTACATAAGTATACAAAGATTCCAGTTTACTACATACTGTTATGTTTTTGACAGATTTTGTTTTAATTGTGTTATTTGCTTATTTTGATGAATCTATGAGTAGTATCGGAGGGTATGAACCATGGAGAAGTTGGAATACAGTATATATATAACATCAATATAAATTTATAATAAGTTCACAATAGTATCTAAGTGGCGATTTGCTTTATTATACTAACGGAGATTACGAGTTTTCTGTTGAGTTTTGTGTTGTGAAGTTTTCATGTTTTGGGTAAAGTTTTGATGGACTACGGAATAAGGAGTGGCAAGAGCCTAAGCTTGGGGATGCCCAAGGCACCCCAAGGTAATATTCAAGGACAACCAAGCATCTAAGCTTGGGGATGCCCCGGATGGCATCTCCTCTTTTGTCTTCAATCCATCGGTAAATTTACTTGAGGCTATATTTTTATTCACCACATGATATGTGTTTTGCTTGGAGCGTCTTGTATGATATGAGTCTTTACTTTTTAGTTTGCCACATTCATCCTTACTGAACACACCTTTTGAGAGGGACACACATGAACCATGAATTTATTAGAATGCTCTAGTGCTTAACTTATATCTTTTTAGAGCACGACGGTGGTTTTATTTTGAAGAAATTGATGAACTCTCATGCTTCACTTATATTATTTTGAGAGTCTTAAACAACATGGTAATTTTCTTAGGCTATGAATTTATTCCTAATATGATGGGCATCCAAGAGGGATATAATAAAAACTTCCATATAAGAGCATTGAATATATGAGAAGTTTGATTCCTTGCAATTTGTTTTGAGATATAAAGATGGTGATATTAGAGTCATGCTAGTGAGTAATTGTGTGGATTGGTAGAAATACTTGTGTTAAAGTTTGTGATTCCCAAGCATGCATGTATGGTGAACCGTTATGTGATGAAGTCGGAGCATGATTTATTATTTGATTGTCTTCCTTATGGGTGGCGGTCGGGGACGAGCGATGGTTTTTTCCTACCAATCTACCCCCTAGGAGCATGCGTGTAGTACTTTGCTTTGATAGCTAATAAATTTTTGCAATAAGTATGTGAGTTCTTTATGACTAATGTTGAGTCCATGGATTATACGCACTCTCACCCTTCCACCATTGCTAGTCTCTCTAGTACCGCGCAATTCTCGCCGGTGCATTAAACCCACCATTTACCTTCCTCAAAATAGCCACCATACCTACCTATTATGGCATTTTCATAGCCATTCTGAGATATATTGTCATGCAACTTCCACCATTCCGTTTATTATGACACATACCATCATTGTCATATTGCTTTGCATGGTCATGTAGTTGGCATAGTATTTGTGGCCTTGCCACTGTTCATATTTTTATACATGTCACTCTTGATCATTGCACATCCCGGTACATCGCTGTAGGCATTCATATAGAGTCATATCTTTGTTCTAGTATCATGTTGTAATTCTTGAGTTATAAGTAAATAAAAGTGTGATGATCATTATTATTAGAGCATTGTCCCATGTGAGGAAAGGATGATGGAAGCTATGATCCCCTCACAAGTTGGGATGAGTCTCCGGACTTTACAAAAAATAAAAGAGGCCAAAGAAGCCCAAAAAAGAGAAAACAAAAAAATGAGAGAAAAAGAGAGAAGGGACAATGTTACTATCCTTTTACCACACTTGTGCTTCAAAGTAGCACCATGATCTTCATGATAGAGAGTCTCCTATGTTGTCACTTTCATATACTATTGGGAATTTTTCGTTATAGAACTTGGCTTGTATATTCCAATGATGGGCTTTCTCGAATTGCCCTAGGTCTTCGTGAGCAAGCGAGTTGGATGCACACCCACTTAGTTTCTTTTTGAGCTTTCATACACTTATAGCTCTAGTGCATCAGTTGCATGGCAATCCCTACTCACTCACATTGATATCTATTGATGGGCATCTCCATATTCTGTTAATACGCCTAGTTGATGTGAGACTATCTCCTTTTTGTCTTCTCCACAACCACCATATTCTATTCCACCTATAGTGCTATATCCATGGCTCACGCTCATGTATTCACTGGTACGTGTCAGTCCTAAACAAACGGTTTTTAACCCCTTTCCGTGACGGCATTTGGAACCATCGCCAAGTGAGTGTGGGCGATAGGGGAGTCCTTCCCACACGACCCAGAAACCGTCAGGGATATGCCCTCCTGGCACACACGCTCGGCAAAATGAGGTCGTGTGCGACCGGCGAGCGCTCAAATACGGAAATACGTACAGTAGAGCTAAAAAGTACAATTATACGGCGAAATTGTTTCCGGTCGCAAGTACATACCACACAGTCAGTCCCCGCTAAACGTTTCCGTTTGTATGTACATCCCACACAGTCGCTCCAAGTAAACGTTTCCGTTCACAGGTACATCACACACAATTTTTCTCATTAAATCGTTTGTGATAGCGTTGCCATTGCACACGATATTAATATTTTTATCGTTTGCGTTATTGAATTCATCACACACGGTGCGTAGAAGAAACTGTGTGGCAAAGATTGTCCATCACACACACTTTTTATGTGGTAAACATTTGCGCAAGGTGGCCTAACGCAAACAGTTTTTAAGAGAAAGTTGTGTGTGCAGTGGAGATTGATCGCACACGTAGTGGATCCTAGAAACGTTTCTGATCTCCACGTATATCACAGACGTTTCGCTTTCGCAAACCGTGTGCAGTGTAATCAGTAATTAACCCCTAATTTAAAAATCACATGTTTTGAATTTGAAAGTAGGCAATCACTTATTTCTTATCCAACCATGTTTATTACAAATATAGGTTCAACCACGAATCCATAATTCGATGCACAGGTACACATACTGAAGAACTACAGAAGCACCAAGTAAAGAATGATGAACCACAGTTATACTAAAGACTGTAAAGAGAGAGGCGAAAGACATTCTGGTTGCTGGAGAAGGTGAAGCGGAATGCCCATATTGTGCCCTCCTCCATGCGTAATGTGCGCACGACTCTAGGCCAACCCCTTGTGATGGCTGCCCGTCCATCCTTCGCTGTCTTCATGAGGACTTCTCGATGCTCATTGTAGTTTGGATGAAACACTTTAACCTTCATTGCGTGTTCACGAATCATGTACTTTGCGAGGTAATCTTGAGTGAACTGCTTCGGGAACCACTGTGAATGAAAAAGATTCAGACATTGTTGTCTAACAACTCATTATGGGCAGTAAAAAGAGAAGGCTGCAGAGTTTGTAGTTACCATCCTACAGCTCACTCTTGTGTTGGATAGAGTATAAACAAATAATTTGCTTGCCACCATTCGTATCTTTTTGCTAATAATCCTTATCAGTTTCCTCACTTGATGCTTGTTCATCAATATCTCATTGCCCCATACGCAAAAAGGGTCGATGCGGGGATCCTTGCCAAGGGCATATGTACCTACAAGCAACAAGTCAATATTAGAAGCTAACTAGTGTCCAGGTCTGGATCTATATGCACTACATTATGGAACGACGGGGGAAGTACAAGCCGAGGGATGAAGCTAACCTCGGCGAAAAATGGTGGCCACTCCCGTTGTTGTCCTACATAACTAGTGGAAAGGCATGATAAGTACAACAATCTTAACATCAAACAAATATAGAAAAGGTAAACAACATCATCTCCAAATGATAGCTTGAATGTGTTGGTTTCAGCATGCTGTTAAAGCAGATATAAAATGGAAGGCAATGTTACCGACAACAGGCTTAAGAGCCATCAAATATTGCAATTCAAACTAGTATTGTTGAAAATGAATAGAACGTAGGTAATGCTTAAACATCACACTGGATAAATGTGTAAAACTGAAATAAAGGGCATGTGTTAACTACACCAGGAATAACTGGAACCAAATATAGCTGTTCAAACTGGTATTGATTTAGTCGAGCGGCATAGTTCCGACTTGCACATAATGAACAACACATTGTGAATGACTGAAATAAACAAGGCATAAATGACCAGTATAACAACCAAATATAGCCATTGAAAACTGGACAGAGTCTCACTGCAACCAACCTAACAAGCAAATACAGATAAACATGGCATATGCTTGAAAACTGGACCGCTCACTGCAACCAACCTAACAAGCAGATAAAGATAAACAAGGCATCTGCTTGATAACTGGACAAATGCTAAAAAAAGCAACCTAACAACCAAATACAGATAAACAAGGCATCTGCTTGATAACTGGACAAATGCTAAAAAAAGCAACCTAACAAGCAAATACAGATAAACAAGGCATCTGCTTGATAACTGGACAAATACTCACTACAACCAAACTAAGAACCAAATACAGATAAACAAGACATCTGCTCGATAACTGAAAAAATACTCACTCCAACCAACCTAACAACCAAATACAGATAAACAAGGCATCTACTCACTATAAACAACCAAATATAGCCATTTGTGAAAATAAAGTGGACAATTCATATTTAAACATCACATAAACCTATTGAACAATACATTTTTGCATAACTGAAATAATTAAACACGGCACTGTTAACATGCAACGCACGACAAATGCTACAACAACAAAGGGTATGGGTTTGGCAAGCTAGAAAAGGTAAGGTTTGCTGATAGAATGCTGCCTCACATTTCATGGACGGGATCCTTCCAGTTGGAAGAGCACAGACCCATGGTGCGGTCTCTGATGTCACAGATGGGCTATTTCACCTTGGAAGAACCTTCGTGGGTGCCCTCCTCGTGGTCGTGGTCATGGTCGATGAGATCTGACTTGGCAATTGAGGATCCCAAGCCGCCGCCGTAGAACGTGTCCTTCAGAAGTGACAAAATGGGCTCGATGGCGTATAAAGCTTGCAAATCCTTGACTGCTTGGCGGAGGAGATCAGCGGCAGGGCCGTCGAAGAGATCGACGGCGGTTGAACCAGAGGGGTTGGGGATGGACCACTTAACCTGTGACATGGCCCGCGTGAAGCCGTCGGTGTGGACGAGCTTGATGTCGTAGCCAGCTTTCCCGAGATACAGTAATACGCTAGCCCGCTGACAGGAAGCCTTCGGCATGGCAACATAGTCAATGTCTTCGTCGGCTTCCGCGGCGACGTGTTGCTCCGGGGTCGACAGGTCGGGGCGAACGGCGGCCACCTCGCCAACGTTCGCCGGAGAGGCCATGATAAACCTCTTCTTGGCCGAACGCACGTCGGGCTCCCTGGGATACGTGGTCGAGCTTAGGCTGCGACATTCTGGAGCAGGGGATGTGGATCTGGCGGGGAGGGACACCGCAGGCCTCATCTAAAAACTCAGGGGAGTGGGGCGACGGTACGGGAATCGCTGGGTAACATGAACTTTATTATCTAAGCTAGGAGGAACGGGCAGACCGGCAGGGTTGGCGGCGGTGCCGGCGGCGGCCGTGAGCTAGGGTTCGAGGGGGGAGGGGGCGGGTGGGGGACTGTGGAGGGGGTGGTGGTGTTTGAGGATACGCCGCGGCTACTGAAAGTTTTAGTAATGGTGGGTGGAGATGGTGGTGGGCGAGGGAGGGTGACGTTTCAAATGCCTCGGCTACTGCAATTTTACTATAAGGTCGGTGCTGGAGGAGTGTGGGCGACGGTTGAAGTACGGCATCTACTAAAATTTGGGTAAAGGAATTGATGCGGGGCGGGAGTGCCCAAGATCGCACACGGTCCAATAACAATATGCGTGTATGATAATAAGGAAAAGTGGCGCGGATCCGCCGATTTTTGCAACGCTCAAGGCGGGTAGTTTGTTTTTTATATTTCTAGCTAGCTGGTCTATCGCACGGTTCGTCCTAATTTCCAAATAAACTTACCCGCCTTTAGCTTGCACAGGTGGTGGTTTTACAGCGCACTTGCATCGCACATGGTTAAGCCAGTACCTCCACCCTTTGCTCGCGCTTGCGCGGTCGTGGTGATTTCAGCGCACTTGCATCGCACACGGTTGAGCCAATACCTTCACCCTAATTTTCTCGCGCTTGCGCAGTTGTGGTGATTTCAGCACACTTGCATCGCACACGGTTGAGCCAGTACCTCCACCCTTTGCTCGCGCTTGCGCGGTCATAGTGATTTCAGCGCACTTGCATCACACACGGTTGAGCCAGTACCTCCACTTTAATTTGCTCACGCTTGCGCGGTCGTGGTGATTCACATCGCACTTGTATCGCACACGGTTAAGATATTATACCCCGTGTCCGTTGAGGGTCATCAGAGTCTTTGCAGCAAAAAATAACGTTAGAGAGGGTCAAAAGACAGCCAGACCAGCATGTGGCCCAAATATATATGAGTGAAAAGGGTGGTCTGTGATGTTCAAAATTCCAATGCACAACTTTGACCCCGCCGGCCCACGGTTGGGCACGTCGTTGAAGATCGATGAGAGGGGCCAGAAGTCAAGAACCACCTGGAAGTGGCCAAATATATGTGATGTTTAAAATTTTAAATACACAATGCATAACTTTGGTGGCACCTGCCTCGCAAACCCGAAAGCACCCTAACAACCACCTAGCTAGGATATATATAATGACATAATGTTGTACCTAGCTAGGATGCTTGGCCCACCACCTCCCACTTTGTGTCAGCGGGGCGGATGCACGTAATGATCGATACTTTGGTCATGCATGCATGTCGCCATGACCTACCATAAGACGGACCAATGAATCTTTCGTTTGGTCAAATGATAGTTGTTGTTGCCGATAAACCTCTTGGGCCAATAGACTGAACCATCATAAAAATCGCACGAGAGGGACCACAAAACCAGCACCTCTTGCATGCGGCCCAAAATGATGTACGTTGGGAAGGGGTGATGTGTGTTTTCAATATACAATAATGTACAATTTAGATGTGGTGCCTACCTCTCGATACAGACAACTGTTGGGGAACATAGTAATTTCAAAAAAAAAATCCTACGCACACGCAAGATCTTGGTGATGCATAGCAACGAGAGGGGAGAGTGTCGTCCATGTACCCTCGTAGACCGTAAGCGGAAGCGTTATGACAACGCGGTTGATGTAGTCGTACGTCTTCACGATCGACCAATCCTAGTACCGAACGTACGGCACCTCCGCGATCTGCACACGTTCAGCTCGGTGACGTCCCACGAACTCACGATCCAGTAGAGCTTCGAGGAGAGTTCCGCCAGCACGACGGCGTGATGACGGTGATGATGAAGCTACCGACGCAGGGCTTCGCCTAAGCACCGCTACGATATGACTGCGGTGGATTATGGTGGAGGGGGGCACCGCACACGGCTAAGAGATCAATGATCAACTTGTGTGTCTACGGGGTGCTCCCTCCCCCGTATATAAAGAAGTGGAGGAGGGGGAGGGACGACCCTCTATGGCGCACCCTGGAGGAGTCCTACTCCCACCGGGAGTAGGATCCCCCCTTCCCTAGTTGGACTACGAGAGAAGGAAGGGGAGAGAGGGAGGAAGGAAAGGGGGGCGCCGCCCCCCTCCTAGTCCAATTCGGATCAGAGGGAGAGGGGGCGCGCGGCCTGCCCTGGTCTCCTCTCTCTCTCCACTATGGCCCAATAAGGCCCATACACTTACCAGGGGGTTCCGGTAACCTCCCGGTACTCCGGTAAAATCCTGATTTCACCCGGAACTATTCCGATGTCCAAATATAGGCTTCCAATATATCGGTCTTTATGTCTCGACCATTTCAAGACTCCTCGTCATTTCTATGATCATATCCGGGACTCCGAACTACCTTCGGTACATCAAAACACATAAACTCATAATACCGATCGTCATCGAACTTTAAGCGTGCGGACCCTACGGGTTCGAGAACTATGTAGACATGACCGAGACTCATCTCTGGTCAATACCAAATAGCAGAACCTGGATGCTCATATTGGTTCGTACATATTCTACGAAGATCTTTATCGGTCAAACCGCATAACAACATACGTTGTTCCCTCTGTCATCGGTATGTTACTTGCCCGAGATTCGATCGTCGGTATCTCAATACCTAGTTCAATCTCGTTACCGGCAAGTCTCTTTACTCGTTCCATAATACATCATCCCGCAACTAACTCATTAGTTGCATTGCTTGCAAGGCTTATAGTGATGTGTATTACCGAGAGGGCCCAGAGATACCTCTCCGACAATCGGAGTGACAAATCCTAATCTCGATCTATGCCAACTCAACAAGTACCATCGGAGACACCTGTAGAGCACCTTTATGATCACCCAATTACGTTGTGACGTCTGGTAGCACACAAAGTGTTCCTCCGGTATTCGGGAGTTGCATAATCTCATAGTCATAGGAACATGTATAAGTCATGAAGAAAGCAATAGCAATATACTAAATGATCAAATGCTAAGCTAACGGAATGGGTCAAGTCAATCACATCATTCTCTAATGATGTGATCCCGTTAATCAAATGACAACTCATGTCTATGGCTAGGAAACTTAACCATCTTTAATTCAACGAGCTAGTCAAGTAGAGGCATACTAGTGACACTTTGTTTGTCTATGTATTCACACATGTACTAAGTTTCCGGTTAATACAATTCTAGCATGAATAATAAACATTTATCATGATATAAGTAAATATAAATAACAACTTTATTATTGCCTCTAGGGCATATTTCCTTCAGTCTCCCACTTGCACTAGAGTCAATAATCTAGATTACACAGTAATGATTCTAACACCCATGGAGTCTTGGTGCTGATCATGTTTTGCTCGTGAGAGTGGCTTAGTCAACGGGTCTGCAACATTCAGATCCGTATGTATCTTGCAAATCTCTATGTCTCCCTCCTTGACTTGGTCGCGGATGGAATTGAAGCGTCTCTTGATGTGCTTGGTTCTCTTGTGAAATCTGGATTCCTTTGCCAAGGCAATTGCACCAGTATTGTCACAAAAGATTTTCATTGGACCCGATGCACTAGGTATGACACCTAGATCGGATATGAACTCCTTCATCCAGACTCCTTCATTTGCTGCTTCCGAAGCAGCTATGTACCCTGCTTCACACGTAGATCCCACCACGACGCTTTGCTTAGAACTGCACCAATTGACAGCTCCACCGTTCAATATCAATACGTATCCGGTTTGTGACTTAGAGTCATCCGGATCAGTGTCAAAGCTTGCATCGACGTAACCATTTACGACGAGCTCTTTGTCACCTCCATAAATGAGAAACATATCCTTAGTCCTTTTCAGGTATTTCATGATGTTCTTGACCGTTGTCCAGTGATCCACTCCTGGATTACTTTGGTACCTCCCTGCTAAGCTAATAGCAAGGCACACATCAGGTCTGGTACACAGCATTGCATACATGATAGAGCCTATGGCTGAAGCATAGGGAACATCTTTCATTTTCTCTCTATCTTCTGCAGTGGTCGGGCATTGAGTCTGACTCAACTTCACACCTTGTAACACAGACAAGAACCCTTTCTTTGCTTGATCCATTTTGAACTTCTTCAAAACTTTATCAAGGTATGTGCTTAGTGAAAGTCCAATTAAGCGTCTTGATCTATCTCTATAGATCTTGATGCCCAATATATAAGCAGCTTCACCGAGGTCCTTCATTGAAAAACTCTTATTCAAGTATCCTTTTATGCTATCCAGAAATTCTATATCATTTCCAATCAACAGTATGTCGTCCACATATAATATTAGAAATGCTACAGAGCTCCCACTCACTTTCTTGTAAATACAGGCTTCTCCAAAAGTCTGTATAAAACCATATGCTTTGATCACACTATCAAAACGTTTATTCCAACTCTGAGATGCTTGCACCAGTCCATAGATGGATCGCTGGAGCTTACACACTTTGTTAGCACCCTTTGGATCAATAAAACCTTCAGGCTGCATCATATACAACTCTTCTTCCAGAAATCCATTCAGGAATGCAGTCTTTACATCCATTTGCCAACTTTCATAATCATAAAATGCGGCAATTGCTAACATGATTCGGACGGACTTAAGCATCGCTACGGGTGAGAAAGTCTCATCGTAGTCAACTCCTTGAACTTGTCAAAAACCTTTCGCAACAAGTCGAGCTTTGTAGACAGTAACATTACCATCAGCGTCAGTCTTTTTCTTGAAGATCCATTTATTCTCGATGGCTTGCCGATCATCGGGCAAGTCAACCAAAGTCCACACTTTGTTCTCATACATGGATCCCATCTCAGATTTCATGGCCTCAAGCCATTTCGCGGAATCTGGGCCCATCATCGCTTCCTCATAGTTCGTAGGTTCGTCATGGTCAAGTAACATGACCTCCAGAACAGGATTACCGTACCACTCTGGTGCGGATCTTACTCTGGTTGACCTACGAGGTTCGGTAGTAACTTGATCTGAAGTTACATGATCATCATCATTAGCTTCCTCACTAATTGGTGTAGGAGTCACAGGAACAGATTTCTGTGATAAACTATTTTCCAATAAGGGAGCAGGTACAGTTACCTCATCAAGTTCTACTTTCTTCCCACTCACTTCTTTCAAGAGAAACTCCTTCTCTAGAAAGGATTAATTCTTAGCAACGAATGTCTTGCCTTTGGATCTGTGATAGAAGGTGTACCCAACAGTCTCCTTTGGGTATCCTATGAAGACACATTTCTCCGATTTGGGTTCGAGCTTATCAGGTTGAAGCTTTTTCACATAAGCATCACAGCCCCAAACTTTAAGAAACGACAACTTTGGTTTCTTGCCAAACCACAGTTCATAAGGCGTCGTCTCAACGGATTTAGATGGTGCCCTATTTTACGTGAATGCAGTCGTCTCTAAAGCATAACCCCAAAATGATAGCGGTAAATCAGTAAGAGACATCATAGATCGCACCATATCTAGTAAAGTACGATTACGACGTTCGGACACACCATTACGCTGTGGTGTTCCGGGTGGCGTGAGTTGCGAAACTATTCCGCATTGTTTCAAATGAAGACCAAACTCGTAACTCAAATATTCTCCTCCACGATCAGATAGTAGAAACTTTATTGTCTTGTTACGATGATTTTCCACTTCACTCTGAAATTCTTTGAACTTTTCAAATGTTTCAGACTTATGTTTCATCAAGTAGATATACCCATATCTGCTCAAATCATCTGTGAAGGTGAGAAAATAACGATACCCGCCGCGAGCCTCAACATTCATTGGACCACATACATCTGTATGTATGATTTCCAACAAATCTGTTGCTCGCTCCATTGTTCCGGAGAACGGCGTCTTAGTCATCTTGCCCATGAGGCATGGTTCGCAAGTACCAAGTGATTCATAATCAAGTGATTCCAAAAGTCCATCAGAATGAGTTTCTTCATGCGCTTTACACCATGACCTAAACGGCAGTGCCACAAATAAGTTGCACTATCATTATCAACTCTGCATCTTTTGGCTTCAATATTATGAATATGTGTATCACTACTATCAAGATTCAATAAAAATAGACCACTCTTCCAGGGTGCATGACCATAAAAGATATTACTCATATAAATAGAACAACCATTATTCTCAGATTTAAATGAATAACCGTCTCGCGTCAAACAAGATCCAGATATAATGTTCATGCTCAACGCTGGCACCAAATAACAATTATTCAGGTCTAAAACTAATCACGAAGGTAGATGTAGAGGTAGCGTGCCGACCGCGATCACATCGACTTTGGAACCATTTCCCACGCGCATCGTCACCTCGTCCTTAGCCAATCTTTGCTTAATCCGTAGTCCCTGTTTCAAGTTGCAAATATTAGCAACAGAACCAGTATCAAATACCCAGGTGCTACTGCGAGCATTAGTAAGGTACACATCAATAACATGTATATGACATATACCTTTGTTCACCTTGCCATCCTTCTTATCCGCCAAATACTTGGGGCAGTTCCGCTTCTAGTGACCAGTCCCTTTGCAGTAGAAGCACTCAGTCTTAGGCTTAGGTCCAGACTTGGGCTTCTTCACTTGAGCAACAACTTGCTTGCCGTTCTTCTTGAAGTTCCCCTTCTTCCCTTTACCCTTTTTCTTGAAACTAGTGGTCTTGTTGACCATCAACACTTGATGCTCCTTCTTGATTTCTACCTCCATAACCTTTAGCATCGCGAAGAGCTCGGGAATTGTCTTATCCATCCCTTGCATGTTATAGTTCATCACGAAGCTCTTGTAGCTTGGTGGCAGTGATTGAAGAATTCTGTCAATGACACTATCATCCAGAAGATTAACTCCCATTTGAATCAAGTGATTGTTATACCCAGACATTTTGAGTATATGTTCACTGACAGAACTATTGCCCTCCATCTTGCAGCTATAGAACTTATTGGAGACTTCATATCTCTCAATCCGGGCATTTGCTTGAAATATTAACTTCAACTCCTGGAACATCTCATATGCACCATGACGTTCAAAACGTCGTTGAAGTCCCGGTTCTAAGCCGTAAAGCATGGCACACTGAACTATCGAGTAGTCACCATCTTTGCTTTGCCAGACGTTCGTAACATCTAGCATTGCTCCTGCAGCGGGTTTGGCACCTAGCGGTGCTTCCAGGACGTAATTCTTTTGTGCATCAATGAGGATAATCCTCAAGTTACGGACCCAGTTCATGTAATTGCTACCATCATCTTTCAACTTTGCTTTCTCAAGGAACACATTAAAATTCAACGGAACAACAGCACGGGCCATCTATCTACAACAACATAGACATGCAAAATACTATTAGGTACTAAGTTCATGATAAATTAAAGTTCAATTAATCAAATTACTTAAGAACTCCCACTTAGATAGACATCCCTCTAATCATCTAAGTGATCACGTGATACATATCAACTAAACCATGTTCGATCATCACGTGAGATGGAGTAGTTTTCAATGGTGAACATCGCTATGTTGATCATATCTACTATATGATTCACGCTCGACCTTTCGGTCTCAGTGTTCCGAGGCCATATCTGCATATGCTAGGCTTGTCAAGTTTAACCCGAGTATTCTGCGTGTGCAAAACTGGCTTGCACCCGTTGTATGTGAACGTATAGTTTATCACACCCGATCATCACGTGGTGTCTCGGCACGACGAACTTTCGCAACAGTGCATACTCAGGGAGAACACTTGTACCTTGAAATTTAGTGAGAGATCATCTTATAATGATACCGTTGATCTAAGCAAAATAAAATGCATAAAAGATAAACATCACATGCAATCAATATAAGTGATATGATATGGCCATCATTATCTTGTGCCTTTGATCTCCATCTCCAAAGCACCATCATGATCACCATCGTCACTGGCGCGACACCTTGATCCCCATCGTAGCATCGTTGTCGTCTCGCCAACTATTGCTTCTACGACTATCGCTACCGCTTAGTGATAAAGTAAAGCAATTACATGGCGATTGCATTTCATACAATAAAGCGACAACCATATGGCTCCTGCCAGTTGCCGATAACTCTGTTACAAAACATGATCATCTCATACAATAAAATTTAGCATCATGTCTTGACCATATCACATCACAACATGCCCTGCAAAAACAAGTTAGACGTCCTCTACTTTGTTGTTGCAAGTTTTACATGGCTGCTACGGGCTGAGCAAGAACCATTCTTACCTACGCATCAAAACCACAACGATATTTCGTCAAGTATGTGCTGTTTTAACCTTCACAAGGACCGGGTGTAGCCACACTTGATTCAACTAAAGTTGGAGAAACTGACACCCGCCAGCCACCTATGTGCGAAGCACGTCGGTAGAACCAGTCTTGCGTAAGCGTACGCGTAATGTCGGTCCGAGCCGCTTCATCCAACAATACCGCCGAATCAAAGTATGACATGCTGGTGATCAGTATGACTTGTATTGCCCACAACTCACTTGTGTTCTATTCGTGCATATAACATCTACGCATAAACCTGGCTCGGATGCCACTGCTGGGGAACGTAGTAATTAAAAAAAATCCTACACACACGCAAGATCATGGTGATGCATAGCAACGAGAGCGGAGAGTGTCGTCCACGTACCCTCGTAGACCGTAAGCGGAAGTGTTATGAGAACGCGGTTGATGTAGTCATACGTCTTCACGATCGACTGATCCTAGTACCGAACGTACGACACCTCCGCGATCTACACACGTTCAGCTCGGTGACGTCCCACGAACTCACGATCCAGTAGAGCTTCGAGGGAGAGTTCCGTCAGCACGACGGCGTGATGACGGTGATGATGAAGCTACCGACGCAGGGCTTCGCCTAAGCACCGCTACGATATGACCGAGGTGGATTATGGTGGAGGGGGGCACCGCACACGGCTAAGAGATCAATGATCAACTTGTGTGTCTACGGGGTGCCCCCCTCCCCCGTATATAAAGGAGTGGAGGAGGGGGAGGGCCGGCCCTCTATGGCGCACCCTGGAGGAGTCCTACTCCCATCGGGAGTAGGATTCCCCCCTTCCCTAGTTGGACTAGGAGAGAAGGAAGGGGGAGAGAGGGAGGAATGAAAGGGGGGGCGCCCCCCTCCTAGTCCAATTCAGACCATAGGGAGAGGGGGCACGCAGCCTGCCCTGGTCTCCTCTCTCTCTCCACTATGGCCCAATAAGGCCCATACACTTACCGGGGGGGTTCCGGTAACCTCCCGGTACTCCGGTAAAATCCCGATTTCACCCGAAACTATTCCGATGTCCAAATATAGGCTTCCAATATATCGATCTTGATGTCTCGACCATTTCGAGACTCCTCGTCATTTCTATGATCACATCCGGGACTCCGAACTACCTTCGGTACATCAAAACACATAAACTCATAATACCGATCGTCACCGAACTTTAAGCGTGCGGACCCTACGGGTTCGAGAACTATGTAGACATGACCGAGACTCATCTCTGGTCAATAACCAATAGCGGAACCTGGATGCTCATATTGTTTTTTACATATTCTATGGAGATCTTTATCGGTCAAACCGCATAACAACATACGTTGTTCCCTTTGTCATCGGTATGTTACTTGCCCGAGATTCGATCGTCGGTATCTCAATACCTTGTTCAATCTCGTTACCGCCAAGTCTCTTTACTCGTTCCGTAATACATCATCCCACAACTAACTCATTAGTTGCATTGCTTGCAAGGCTTATAGTGATGTGTATTATCGAGAGGGCCCACAGATACCTCTCCGACAATTGGAGTGACAAATCCTAATCTCGATCTATGCCAACTCAACAAGTACCATCGAAGACACCTGTAGAGCACCTTTATGATCACCCAGTTACGTTGTGACGTTTGGTAGCACACAAAGTGTTCCTCCGGTATTCGGGAGTTGCATAATCTCATAGTCATAGGAACATGTATAAGTCATGAAGAAAGCAATAGCAATATACTAAACGATCAAATGCTAAGCTAACGGAATGGGTCAAGTCAATCACATCATTCTCTAATGATGTGATCCCGTTAATCAAATGACAACTCATGTCTATAGCTAGGAAACTTAACCATCTTTGATTCAACGAGCTAGTCAAGTAGAGGCATACTAGTGACACTTTGTTTGTCTATGTATTCACACATGTACTAAGTTTCCGGTTAATACAATTCTAGCATGAATAATAAACATTTATCATGATATAAGGAAATATAAATAACAAATTTATTACTGCCTCTAGGGCATATTTCCTTCAACAACAACCATGAAGGCAAGGTAGTTAAGGACGAGATACGTATGCAGGGTTTGATGTAGGTCGAACCCAGCAATCCGAGTATCTGGGAGGGAATCCTGACAACGCATGAGCTCGAGCTTTGGTTGACCGGCATTTGACGGTGACCGGCCCTAACACGAACTATGAGGAATCCATTCATGGCCAACACACATACCCCTCATTATCGGTCAAAGGGATGGTATATATACACCCGGGGAGCCCATAGATATCCGTGTCGTCACAAAAAACCGCACAAGGGAGACATGGTCGATCAGAACACCCCGTATACACTGCATGCGGCCCAAAAATATGTATGGGTACGATGGTGGTATGATGTGTTTAAATCCCAAATGCATAACTTCGATGGGCCACACCAACTACATTACAAACGGAACACCGTACCCGACTGCAAGCCTGGTTCAATACCTATGATATCAGTTTGCCAACTTCGAGGTGGCGGCGGCGGGGGGGGGGGGGGGGGGCAGGGGGGTCGTCCCACGCATGTGCTCAAACTTTATTTTCTCTAGCATGGGACACATCTATATATATATCTATACATCTATACACCTATATAGTGTGCGAATAACTTTGAAAGTTGCTTGTTGGATGAAGCCAATCCGACGGTACAGAGATGGCAAATCCGAGCACTACTGGCCGTTGGATATCATCTACATTCCACCAGATTCTGCCACATGTACAATCTAGAAGACTCCATGGTTGAACTTAAGCATAATGCACAAACCTCAAAACACAAGCACTTCTCCTTTGTTCTCTAGAATCTTTCATATCTTAATTGCCCAAACCTTTTTTTCTAAATGAATTGTCACTTTTTGTATTTACCTTTACAATGCACAATTCCATGAATCTTAAAATAGTTTTTTATAAAACTAATTGATTTTGGATGAGATGAACTATAAGAATTAAACGAACATCTACATCATGCATATCTGGGAGAAGAGGCGGGAAACCGATGAGAGGAGTGGCGAGAAATGGTAGCCTGTTTTGAATGAAAACCTAGTAGACAAGGAAGCGTGAGCTACGCGACGCATGCGCACAGTGCTTACCCATGTACTGCATGTGATGTCGAAAGGGCTCAGGGTTGCCGTTCGATCTGGGAGCATCCAACGGTGCACACGTACGATCCGTGGGCTTTGGGTTCTGGCCAGTCAGAACGCACGACTCAGATCGCGCGCGCAGTGGGGGGGAGATATTATACGGAAACCAACATTTGGTGGAAACCGGTGAAAACCACGAGAAAAGATGTTTTGAAGTTAAAAAAAATTCAAAAAAATGCAGGATGTTAAGCGGATGATGTTTTATTGCCACACAAAATTTCAAGTTGAAACACATTACGGGATGTGAGCTATGAAAAAGAAAAAATCAGTCTTGAATAGTGCCGAATAGTAATGTCACTATTTAGGGCGGAATTTGTCTTTTTCATAGCTCACATCTCGTAATGTTTTTCAACTTGAAATTTTGTGTCGCAATAAAACATCACCTTCTTAACATCCCACATTTTTCCAGATTTTTATGGTACTTTAAAATATGGTTTCCACGAAGTTTTCATTGAATATTAGCTTTCGTGAGTGAACCATGTGCTATTTGAAAACATTTCGTGAGAAGAATCTCGGTTTTTAATTCCCCATAAATCCAAAACTAAGCTGAAAATCCTGAAACCTGCCATGGTGTCACGACATTGCACTTATATGTCGAGGAATTTTTTTCGTCCATTGTGGCGCAAGTTTTATTACAAGCCTCTTACAAACCGGAGCTTCTCTCAAAGAAGCCTCGTGGTTCTGATAGGGAAATGCGTCCCCCTTGTGGGCGAAACGTAATCACTGCCTCTTTTCGCCTTGTATTTTCTTCGACGGGCAACATGGAACGACATGATATCCGTGTTGAAATTTAAACTTATTCAGGGTTCGTTTGGCCTTTTTATACACTAATTGAGTTTCCTAGGCATTTAATGTCCATAATTTAAATATGAACTACAAATACATGCTCCAGTTCACCAAAATGGCTAGAAAAATTATACGTGTGTCCTTGGGTGCATGTTTAGGTCCCATGCCAGGAATGGGAACGAATTACAACCGTACCGGTGTCATGGCTCATCCTCAAACATTTCGAATCTCGGTTTTTAAGTCCCCATAAATCCTAAACTCACCAGAAAGTCATCAAAGGTGGCATGGTGTCACGTCATGGCACATATATGTCATGGTAAAAACATTGTCCAATTTGGGCCAAGCTTTATTACAAACCTCTTACAAAAACTGGAGCTTCTCTCAAAGAAGCCTCATGGTTTTGATAGGGAAACGTGTTCCCCTTGTGGGCGAAACGTAATCACTGCCTCTTTTCGCCTTGTATTTTCTTCCGCGGGCAACATGGAACGACAGGATATCCGTGCTGAAATTTAAACTTATTCAGGGTTCGGTTGGCCTTTTTATACACTAATTGAGTTTCCTAGCCATTTAATGTCCATAATTCAAATCCGAACTACAAATACATGCTCCAGTTCACTAAAATGGCTAGAAAAATTATACATGTGTCCTTGGGTGCATGTTTAGGTCTCATGCCAGGAATGAGAACGAACTACAACCGTACCGGTGTCCTGGCTCATCCTCAAACATTTCGAATCTCGGTTTTTAAGTCCCCATAAATCCTAAACTCACCAGAAAGTCATCAAAGATGGCATGGTGTCACGTCATGGCACATATATGTCGTGGTAAAAACATTGCCAATTTGGGCCAAACTTTATTACAAACCTCTTACAAACCGGAGCCTGTTGCAAGAACCCTCGTGGTTTCGATAGGGAAACGTGTCCCCTTGTGGGCCAAACGATAGCCACTCCCTCTTCTAGCCTCGTATTTTCTTCTACACGCGACACAGAACAACTGGAGATTCATGCTGAACTTTGAAATTATTCAGGGTTCGTTTGACCTTTTTTATTCATTAATTGAGTTTTCTAGGCATTTAATGTCCATCATTCAAATCCGAACTACAAATACATGCTCAAGTGCACCAAAATGGCAAGAAAAAATGTACATGTTTCCTTGGGGTGCATGTTTAGGTCCCATGGAATGAATGGGAACGAATTCAACCGCCTCGCCGTCCTGGCTTGGCCACAAACATTGCGAATCTCGGTTTTTAAATTTCTGTAAATCCAAAACTCACTAGAAAATCATGAAACTTGGCATGGTGTCACTACATGCATGGTACATATAATTGTCCAATTTGGGCGAAGCTATATTACAAGCCCTTTACAAACCGGAGTCTGTCGCAACCCTCGTGGTTCCAGTAGGGAAACATGCCCCTCTTGTGGGCGAAACGATAATCGCTGCCTCTTCTCGCCTTGAACTTTGTTTTCTACAGGCAACATAGAATAACAGGAGTGTCGGGCTGAAATTTGAAACTGTTCAGGGTTCGTTTGGCCATTGTATATATATTACTAATTACTAAGTTTTCTATGCATTTAATGTAGTCCATAATTCAAATTTGAACTACAACCACATGCTCCAGTGAAGCAAAATGGGTGGGAAATCGTACATGTGCCATTGGGTGCATGTTTGGGTCTCATTTAAGGAATGAGAATGAATTACAAACTTGTCGTCGTCCTGAAACAATGAGAATCTTGGTTTTTAAATCCCAGTAAATCAAAAAGTCACCCAAAAAACATGAAACTTGGCATGGTTTCATGACATCGCACATATATGTCGTGGTAAAAAAATCGTCCAGTTTGAGAAGAGGCGCACACATTAGTAGCCAACAAAGTCCTTTTTGAAACAAAAATCTGACACGTTAATATCGCAAACGGTTGTATTACATTTACTGTGTAGAAATTTAAACATACTCGGTGGCGTGCATGCAGCTGTTTGATTAGACGGGACGAGCGCGAGAAGTCCGCCGTGCAGGCTCGACGGGACGCGTGCGAGCAGTCCGCAGTGCAGGCTCGACGGGACGCGTGCATCCTGTCCACCTCACAGGCTCGACGGGACACGTGTGAGCAGCAAGGCCGCCCATGCTCACCGGGAAGCGAGCTCTTTGACCTCCATGCACCAGCCACCGCCCGCGTCGCTCACAACTTCTCCATTAATGGGTTAATTAAAGCACCTGGACGGAGGGTGTTGTCTTGTGATCCCATGGCAGCATTTGCTTTGTTCGTGTTTCCAACTCGTCGTCCGCCCTAATTTAAATTGCCACATAGGGCAACGGATAATACGACCACAAATAAAATGGCAACGGATAATACGATGACAAATTTACAATGGAGCGGATAATAATTGTCTTACATATTCCGAATAATTTAAAATGCTACATGTGGCAAAGCCCGGAAGACACGGGGGCAAGAGAAGAAGGAAATTGCAGACAACGATCTGGGTCGCTCTTGTCTATACACGTCGATGGATCGCCGAGCGGCAAAATCCTCCAGCTCCTTCAATTCCTCATGACTTTTCTTGAAAGCAGCCACGGATTCCTCCACCTCCTGCTCGCGCTCGATCCGGAGCTTCCTCAAGCCACCCATCAGTTCCTCGACGACCGCTTTCAGCGTCATCTCCGAGGCACTGCTCTGCTCATGCAACATCTTCCAGCCGGCGGCCTCCTCCTCCTTCTCGGCGACCAACTTGAGGAGCTTCGCATTGTCACCCATGAGTTGCTCGACGAAGCCGGTTGCCTTGTCAACCGAGGCATTGCTGATCTTGAGCAGCTTCATCAAGCCGTCGAGCAGCTCCTACTGCGTAGTGACGCCAGCGAGAATGTCGTCATCGCCGGCGAAGGACTTCAGGAACGCCGGCTCGTCATGATGGCCGACATCACGAATGCGCTTGTGAGAGCCCTCGCGTGCCCGTGAGAGCTCGTTCGAGGGCTCCGTGGCACGCCGGGACATCTCTGCTGCGGCTGCGGCGGGACCTCTCTAGTGCTTCCGCGGCCTTGGTCTTTGCTGCCTGGTTATATGTCCATGCTAAACTCCTCCTACCGGTCATGGCGGAACGACTTGACAGAAAAAACCAGTTTTCTGGGTGACGAGGAGAGGAACTGTGAAGTAATTTTCGAGTGGGTGGTTTTTATAGCCCGGTGCTAAGTGTGAACACATAATAGTTTGATAGTTGTGAACAGATTTGCAATTACTTATTGCGTTGTAATCAGCAATGTGACGAGAAACAATGTCAAAATTTGTTGATGGCAGAAGGTTGACCACGTGGTGGCTCGCCGTTGAGGCGGCCGTAGCGCGCTCCGCTCTGGCGTCCCTACGCGCGCTCTGCTCGCCGTTGAGGCAAAGTTACAATGACAACTGTTAATAATTCTTAATAATTGTCTTACATATTCAGGATAATTTAAAATGCCAAATGTGGCAAGGCCCAGAACACTCACGACCTACATATGCATACAATTATAATAAAATATAAGCTAAAAGGCTGAGCTGGCGGCCTTCCGACGATGGTCTTCTCGGACTCCATGATCAGCATAGCACCCTTGCGGCCGTTCACTCCAAGTGTCCCGGCCCACCTCCGCCTACAGAGCTGCTGGCGCTGGGAGGCTCTTGGGGCTGCTGGGCCTCTTCCAGAAGAGCTTGACAGCATGCAATCGCACGCATGACAACTCCGCGGAACCGCTCCATTTCCATGTCTCTGCCCTGGTAGCAAATTCCGTCGATCACCTGCATCCTCAATATCACGTTGGTGATGTTCTACTTCGTCGGGGACGTCAACTCCGCCAAGGATGCGCTCGAGCCTGGCCACCACATCATCGGGATCGAAGTTGACACGGCCGCCGCAGGCAATGATGAAGCCATAGGCTGCCTTTGTCTTGACTGAATCGCAGAGGTCCTCTACCCATTCCTTGCGGGGCATCAGGCTCTCGATGAGTACCGGTGACGGCGGCTCTTCGGGTGGGTCGTCGATCATGCCGCCGAGCAACTCTGGATCTTTTGCATGATGGATGGCAAACTGCTCATCACACCTCCTCTGCAATATGTCGATTGTGCTCCCAAGGACTGTGACGCCGATATCGCTGCCGATGGGCCATGGTGCCTGCACCGGCCGATGAAGCTCTTGCTCCCCGACCTGCTCTGGCTCGTTCTCCTCGCCGAAGATGTAACGCAGGTAGGCGTTGATACGTCTGCAACGTATCTACTTTTCCAAACACTTTTGCCCTTGTTTTGGACTCTAACTTGCATGATTTGAATGGAACTAACCCGGACTGACGCTGTTTTCAGCAGAATTGCCATGGTGTTATTTTTGTGCAGAAACAAAAGTTCTCGGAATGACCTGAAACTTCACGGAGATTATTTTTGGAAATAATAAAAAATACTGGCGAAAGAATCAAGGCCAGGGTGGCCACTGCCTGTCCACGAGGGTGGGAGGCGCCCCTGCCCCTTGGGCGCGCCCCCTACCTCGTGGGCCCCCTGGTGCTCCACCGACCTCAACTCCAACTCTATGTATTCGTGTTCGGAGAGAAAAAAATCAGAGAGAAGGATTCATCGCGTTTTACAAATACAGAGCCACCGCCAAGCCCTAATCTCTCTCGGGAGGGCTGATCTGGAGTCCGTTCGGGGCTCCGGAGAGGGGAATCCGTCACCGTCGTCATCATCAACCATCCTCCATCACCAATTTCATGATGCTCACCGCCGTGCGTGAGTAATTCCATCGTAGGCTTGCTGGACGATGATGGGTTGGATGAGATTTATCATGTAATCGAGTTAGTTTTGTTAGGGTTTGATCCCTAGTATCCACAATGTTCTGAGATTGATGTTGCTATGACTTTTCTATGCTTAATGCTTGTCACTAGGGCCCGAGTGCCATGATTTCAGATCTGAACCTATTATGTTTTCATGAATATATGTGAGTTCTTGATCCTATCTTGCAAGTCTATAGTCACCTACTATGTGTTATGATCCGGCAACCCCGAAGTGACAATAATCGGGACCACTCCCGGTGATGACCATAGTTTGAGGAGTTCATGTATTCACTATGTGTTAATGCTTTGGTCCGGTACTCTATTAAAAGGAGGCCTTAATATCCCTTAGTTTCCGCTAGGACCCCGCTGCCACGGGAGGGTAGGACAAAAGATGTCATGCAAGTTCTTTTCCATAAGCACGTATGACTATATTCGGAATACATGCCTACATTACATTGATGAATTGGAGCTAGTTCTGTGTCACCCTATGTTATAACTGTTGCATGAATAATCACATCTGGCATAATTCTCCATCACCGATCCAATGCCTATGAGCTTTTCACATATTTTTCTTCGCTTATTCACTTTACCATTGCCATTGTTACAATCACTACAAAGTTATCACTGTTACTTTTGCCACCGTTACCGTTACTTCCATACTACTTCGCTACTAAATACTTTGCTGCAGATATTAAGTTATCCAAGTGTGGTTGAATTGACAACTCAACTGCTAATACTTGAGAATATTCTTTGGCTCCCCTTGTGTTGAATCAATAAATTTGGGTTGAATACTCTACCCTCGAAAACTGTTGCGATCCCCTATACTTGTGGGTTATCAAGACTATTTTCTGGCGCCGTTGCTGGGGAGCATAGCTCTATTCTTTGAGTCACTTGGGATTTATATCCACTGATCACTATGAAGAACTTGAAAGACGAGAAAACCAAAATTTATCCCTCAACTAAGAGGGGAGGTAAGGAACTGCCATCTAGCTCTGCACTTGATTCACCTTCTGTTTTGAGTAAGCTTGCGACACCTAAACCTGCTTCTGCTATTAATTCTGATATGTCGCATGTTATTGATGATGCCACTTCTGCTATGCATGATACTTATGATGAAACTACTTCTACGCTTGACACTACTGTGCCACTAGGTGAATTTCTTGATGAACAACTTGCTAGGGCTAGAGAGAATGAAATTATTGAAACTGATAGTATTGATGAAAGAGATGATGAAGATTCTCCCCCTAGATATGAATTGCCTATTGTGCCTGAGGGTTATGTTATGATGAAGAAACTGCTAGTGACTTTCTTGCTTGCAATGATAGAAGTGATCTTAAGAAATTATTAGCTAAGCTTAAAGAAAAAACTCTAAATGCTAGAATGAAATATGACCCTGCTTATGCTACTTCACCTATCTTTGTTACTGATAAGGATTATGACTTCTCTGTCGACCCTGATATAATTACTTTGGTTGAATCTGATCCTTTTTATGGCTATGAATCTGAAACTGTTGTGGCACATCTTACTAAATTAAATGATATAGCCACCCTGTTCACTAATCATGAGAAAACTCACTACTATTATATCCTTAAAATATTTCCGTTCTCATTAAAGGGGGATGCTAAGATATGGTTTAATTCTCTTGATCCTGGTTGTGTGCGTAGTCCCCAGGATATGATTTATTACTTCTCTGCTAAATATTTTCCCGCTCATAAGAAACAAGCTGCTTTAAGGGAAGTATATAATTTTGTGTAAATTGAAGAAGAGAGTCTCCCACAAGCTTGGGGGAGGCTTCTCCAATTACTTAATGCTTTGCCTGATCATCCTCTCAAGAAAAATGAAATACTTGATATATTTTATAATGGACTAACCGATGCTTCCAGAGACCACCTGGATATTTGTGCTGGTTGTGTTTTCAGGGAAAGAACTGTTGATGAAGCTGAAATTCTATTGAATAATATGTCGACTAATGAAAATAATTGGACACTTCCTGAACCAACTCCGAAGAAAAGGGGTGTTCTATTTCTCAGTCCTGAAGATATGCAAGAGGCAAAGAAATCTATGAAAGAAAAAGGTATTAAAGTTGAAGATGTTAAGAATTTACCACCTATTGAAGAAATACATGGTCTTAATTTACCACCTATTGAAGAAATTCACGGTCTTGATAACCCGACACAGGTAGTAAAGGTAAATTCTCTCTATAGATATGATAAAGCTGAAATCCCTCCTACTAAGTTTGCTAGCCAATGATTGGATGAGTTTGATAACTTTATGGTTAAGCAAGAAAACTTCAATGCTTATTTTGGTAGAGAATTAAAACGCAATGCTTATATGATTGAACACTTGAGTGATTATATGTCTAGAGTTAAGGGTGAACTTAAACTCATTAGTAAACATGCTTCTATGGTTACCACCCAAGTAGAACAAGTGCTTAAAGCTCAACATGATTTGCTCAATGAATTAAATAATAAGAAAAATGACAATGCTGTTAGAGTTATGACTAGAGGGGGTAAAATGACTAAGGAACCTTTGTATCCTGAGGGCCACCCTAAGAGAATTGAGCAAGATTCTCAGAGAAATAATGTAGATGCACCTAGTCCTCTAAGAGGAAGAAAAGGAAAAATGATAGGACTTTGCATGCTTCTAGTGAACCTGCTGTTGACGCACCTGAGAATCCAAATGATATTTCTATCTCTGATGCTGAAACACAATCTGGTAATGAACATGAACCTAGTGATAATGCTAATGATGATGTTCATGTTGATGCTCAACCTAGCAATGATAATGATGTAGAGATTGAACCTGCTGTTGATCTTGATAACCCACAATCAAAGAATCAACGTTATGATAAGAGATACTTTGTTGCTAGGAAGCACGGTAAAGAAAGAGAACCATGGGTTCAGAAACCCATGCCTTTTCCTCCCAAACCATCCAAGAAAAAGGATGATGAGGATTTTGAGCGCTTTGCTGAAATGATTAGACCTATCTCTTTGCGTATGCGTTTTACTGATATGATTAAAATGAATCCCTATGCCAAGTATATGAAAGATATTGTTACAAATAAAAGAAAGATACCAGAAGCTAAAATTTCCACCATTCTTGCTAATTATACTTTTAAGGGTGGAATACCGAAGAAACTTGGAGATCTAGGGGTACCAACTATACCATGCTCCATTAAAAGAAACTATGTCAAAACTGCTTTATGTGATCTTGGAGCTGTTGTTAGTGTTATGCCTCTCTCTTTATATCGTAGACTAGATTTGAATAAGTTGACACCTACTAAAATATCTTTGCAAATGGCCGATAAATCAACTGCTATACCTGTCGGTATTTGTGAGGATGTGCCTGTTGTGGTTGCAAACGTTACTATTTTAACGGACTTTGTTATTCTTGATATTCCCGAGGACGATAGTATGTCTATTATTCTTGGAAGACCCTTTTTAAATACTGCAGGGGCTGTTATTGATTGCAACAAAGGCAATGTCACTTTTCATGTCAATGGCAATGAGCATACGGTACACTTTCCGAGGAAACAACCTCAAGCTCATAGTATAAACTCTATTGGAAAAATTTCATCGATTATTTTTGGAGGATTTGAATTTCCTCTTCCTACTGTCAAAAAGAGATATGATATTCTTATTATTGGGGACGTGCATATCCCTGTTGAGGTAACATAGTGTTATTCAAAATTTCTCCGGTTCCATGTTATTCGGAATGAGTTTGTTAACAAGACTTGATCAACCTTGTTAGTGGATTCCTTTTGATGAACATGAGATGGATGAAGTTAGAAAGCACAACCTTCTATACCCTCCTTTTACTTTCTGTTATTTAGAATAAATAAAGCAAAAATAGAATATTTTGTCTGTTTTCTGAATTATCTGTGCACTAAAAAAATACCCCGAAAATAAAAGTTCTCCAAATGCCCTGAAATTGAAATATGATTTTTTCTGGAATATTTGAGAATATCTGGCACTGAGAACACATCAGGGGGAGCTGGCACCTGGCCACGAGGGTCTAGGGCGCGCCCCCTGCCTCGTGGGCCCACGGTGGCTCCCCTACACTTATTCCAGCACCCACACACTCCTTCTTCCTCCCAAAAAATCACCAACCAGCTCAAGCACGAGTTCTAGCTCTTCTTGCTGCCATTTTCGATCTCCTTGTTCAAAGTTGCACTCACAAAACTGCTTTGGGGGATTGTTCCTTGGTATGTGACTCCTCCAATGGTCCAATTAGTTTTTGTTCTATTGCTTTATTCATTGCAAATTTTTGCTGCCTAGGTGACCATGTTCTTGAGCTTGCATGTCAAATTTATATGGTTCCAAGTAGTTCTAATGCATGATATAGTCTCTAGGCACTTGTGGGAGTAGTTGCTATCAATTTTGTTGAGTTTGGTTCACTTTTATTTGAAGTTACTAAAAATTTCAGAAATTTTCAGAAAAAGGATGAAGAGATTTTTGAGGGGCTCTTCGAGCCGAAGCTCGAGGGATAAGCAAAGTGAAGAAGATAAGAGGCCCAAGTATAATCTCCCTCGCACCGCGGAAGTTCGGCCGTGTGAATGGCCTTGTGATGATTTCTTGAGAGCAGCCGGGATTTATGATGATTTTTATGAGCTGGCTAATAATGCAGGCCTCACCGACTTCCTCCGCGACCAACGCGAACAATATCTCTTACTCACTAATATCTTTGTGCAAATTTTCATTTCCATGCTAGGAGGTCACCACCTTCGGTAGATTTCTATTTATATGATGAGTATAAGGAGATGCCCCTCTCTGAATTTTGTGAGGTTTGCAAATTGCCCTTTTTGGGCAGTGTAGAGGAACTACATCGTAACGATGTGGAGGGGTTTATTGATACAATTGCTGTAGGGGAAACTAGGAAAGTTTCCGATGCAAGAATTACTAGCATACATTTTCCTGTCTTATGTTACTTTGCAATATTTGCTAGTAGGTGCTTAATTGGTCGCGGGAACTATGGCAACCTTAGTGCCTGTGCTATTGTTCTTTTGTGCCAAGCCCTGTTTCGGGATGACACATTTAGTATGGGCGCTATTGTTGTAAAGCGGTTAAATCTTAACCGTACTAAAGGCCCCATCTTGGGAGGCATCTTCGCCTCGTGCCTTGCTGCATACTTTAACATACCTATTAGGCATTATGAGAAAGAAGAAAAATTGCTGCCTACTGTTTTTCTAGACTACAAGAGTATGGTTGCACATGATTTCATTGTTAAGAACAAGAAACAGGAGCTTAACTATAGACTGTTATTTGATAAAAATCACCCTGAGACTATTACTTTGCCTCCTCCTTCCTTGTTTGACTTATCTGCAGGCAAGTACCTTGTTCCGCTGGAGAACATTCATGCCTACCGGAACCCCACACCAGGCACAGAGCCGGAACCATGATTTGATCCTCCATGACAGTCTGTTTACCAGTGGGATCCGGAGGAGGTTGCCAACCAGTGGCAACCCGAGGCTCCTTCTCAGTATGACCCCAGTTACAACTTTGGATATCCGCCAGGCCAGCCGTGGCAATAGACCAACTTAGGACAAAAGCCTAAGCTTGGGGGAGTACGTATTTCTCACTAACATTACATTCATGTTCACACACTCATTGCTAGTTGTCGGTGCTCATACTTTTTCATTGTACTATCCATGCTAGTTTATTTTCTTTTTTCTTGCTTTCTTCTTGTGTGTTTGAATAACCTTAAGAAAAACAAAAAAAATTAGTTGTAGCTTTTAGCTAGTTTACTTTTCATGCTGTAGTAGTAATAATTAAGAGAAAACCCAAAAAGATTTCGTGTTCTTCTTTTGCTTGTTGGGAGCTTTCTCGTGTAAATAGTTTTATTTCTTTTCTTTCCTTTGGGGGTCGATAGGAGAAGACCATAATGAAAATGTTGAAGTGGCCCTTATATGCATTATTGTTGATTTAACCGAGAGCCTGTATTACCTTGTCTTCTCCCTTGAATTGAATGCTTGCAAATTCCAGCTTAGTCCAATGCACGTGCACTATTATTATTATACACATCGTTCGGTCGTGCAAGTGAAAGGCAATTATGACGATATATGATGGACGGCTTGAGATGGGAAAAGCTAGTATGAACTCGACCTCTCTTGTTTTTGTAAATATGATTAGTTCATCGTTCCTGATTCAGCCTATTATGAATAAACGTGTTTGCAATGACAATTAGAGATTATAGTTGCTTATGCCATGCTTAATTAGCTAGGAGTTTATAATGGTTTATCTTGCGTGCCAACATGCTATGGTATAGTAGGGTGGTATCCTCCTTTGAATGATTCGAGTGACTCGACTTGGCACATGTTCACGCATGTAGTTGAAACAAAATCAACATAGCCTTCACGATATTTATGTTCATGGTGGATTATATCCTACTCATGCTTGCACTCAATGTTTATTAATTTTAATGCATGTTCATGACTGTTGTCGCTCTCTAGCCAGTCGCTTCCCAGTCTTTTGCTAGCCTTCACTTGTACTAAGCGGGAATACTGCTTGTGCATCCAATCCCTTAAACCCCAAAGTTATTCCATATGAGTCCACTTTACATTCCTATATGCGGTATCTACCTGCCGTTCCAAGTAAATTTGTATGTGCCAAACTCCAAACCTTCAAATGAAATTCTGTTTTGTATGCTCGAATAGCTCATGTATCAACTAGGGCTGTCTGTATCTTCCATGCTAGGCGGGTTATTCTCAAGAGGAGTGGACTCCGCTCCTCACTCATGAGAAAATGGCTGGTCACCGGGATGCCCAGTCCCATGCTTTATGCAAACCAAATCAAAATAATTGCAAACAAAACTCCCCCGGGACTCTTGTTAGTTGGAGGCACTCATTGTTTCGAGCAAGCCATGGATGGATGCTTGTTGGTGGAGGGGGAGTATAAACTTTACCATTCTGTTTGGGAACCGCCTATAATGTGTGTAACATGGAAGATATCGCCATCTCTTGGTTGTTATGTTGACAATGAAAGTATGCCACTCAAAATATTATTTATCTCTATTTCAAAAATCGAGCTCTGGCACCTCTACAAATCCCTACTTCCCTCTGCGAAGGGCCTATCTATTTACTTCTATGTTGAGTCATCACCCTCTTATTAAAAAGCACCAGCTGGAGAGCACCGCTGTCATTTGCATCCATTACTATTAATTTATATGGGTATGACTATGACTGGATCTCTTTTACCATGAATTACAATGTCTAGCCAGTCCTTGATCTTTAAAGGTGCTCCACATTTATGTTTTGCGGTCTCAGAAAGGGCTAGCGAGATACCATCTTGTTATATCATATTATGATTGTTTTGAGAAAGTGTTGTCATTCGAGATTTATTATTATTACTCGCTAGTTGATTATGCCATTGATATGAGTAAACATGAGACCTAAGTGTTATTGTGAATATGGTTAGTTCATAATCTTTGCTGAAAACTTGAATGCTGGCTTTACATATTTACAACAACAAGAGCAAACAGAGTTTATAGAAGTTTTTCTTTATCACTTTCAGTTTATCAACTGAATTGCTTGAGGACAAGCAAAGGTTTAAGCTTGGGGGAGTTGATACGTCTGCAACGTGTCTACTTTTCCAAACACTTTTGCCCTTGTTTTGGACTCTAACTTGCATGATTTGAATGGAACTAACCCGGACTGACGCTGTTTTCAGCAGAAGTGCCATGGTGTTATTTTTGTGCAGAAACAAAAGTTCTTGGAATGACCTGAAACTTCACGGAGATTATTTTTGGAAATAATAAAAAATACTGGCGAATAAATCAAGGCCAGGGGGCCCACACCCTGGCCACGAGGGTGGGAGGCGCGCCTGCCCCCTGGGCGCGCCCCCTGCCTCGTGGGCCCCCTGGTGCTCCACCGACCTCAACTCCAACTCTATATATTCGTGTTCGGAGAGAAAAAAATCAGAGAGAAGGATTCATCACGTTTTACGATACGGAGCCGCCGCCAAGCCCTAATCTCTCTCGGGAGGGCTGATCTGGAGTCCGTTCGGGGCTCCGGAGAGGGGAATCCGTCGCCGTCGTCATCATCAACCATCCTCCATCACCAATTTCATGATGCTCACCGCCATGCGTGAGTAATTCCATCGTAGGCTTGCTGGATGGTGATGGGTTGGATGAGATTTATCATGTAATCAAGTTAGTTTTGTTAGGGTTTGATCCCTAGTATCCACTATGTTCTGAGATTGATGTTGCTATGACTTTGCTATGCTTAATGCTTGTCACTAGGGCCCGAGTGCCATGATTTCAGATCTAAACCTATTATGTTTTCATGAATATATGTGAGTTCTTTATCCTATCTTGCAAGTCTATAGTCACCTAATATGTGTTATGATCCGGCAACCCCGAAGTGACAATAATTGGGACCACTCCCGGTGATGACCATAGTTTGAGGAGTTCATGTATTCACTATGTGTTAATGCTTTGGTCTGGTACTCTATTAAAAGGAGGCCTTAATATCCCTTAGTTTCCGCTAGGACCCCGCTGCCATGGGAGGGTAGGACAAAAGATGTCATGCAAGTTCTTTTCCATAAGCACGTATGACTATATTCGGAATACATGCCTACATTACATTGATGAATTGGAGCTAGTTCTGTGTCACCCTATGTTATAACTGTTGCATGAATAATCGCATCCGACATAATTCTTCATCACCGATCCAATGCCTACGAGCTTTTCACATATTGTTCTTCGCTTATTTACTTTACCGTTGCCACTGTTACAATCACTACAAAGTTATCACTGTTACTTTTGCCACCGTTACCGTTACTTCCATACTACTTTGCTACTAAATACTTTGTTGCAGATATTAAGTTATCCAGGTGTGGTTGAATTGACAACTCAACTGCTAATACTTGAGAATATTCTTTGGCTCCCCTTGTGTCGAATCAATAAATTTGGGTTGAATACTCTACCCTCGAAAACTGTTGTGATCCCCTATACTTGTGGGTTATCAGCGTCGACGTCGAAGCTTTGGTCGTTGCCTGGCATGCTTGGAATAATTAATGGTAGATGGGTGAGGACTAGATCTTCACAGAGTGTCGCGGCGGTGCGTTGCCGCCTGGGTTATATGCAGCAAGCCGTTAGTTGGTGGCGGGAAACCGGTGAGGGAATAGGCGTGGATTTTACAATTCACCCAATGTGGAGTGCGGGAAGCATTCGCTGGAGTGCGGGAAGACTAAGTGGAGCACACACACAACCCGAATACCGTATCCGGTGCCACGTGTTATTTATGACACAAGTGTTAACATAAGGAAACGTATGTGTAACTTACTAATCATCGCACACAAGTACTCGCAGACGCATCGTGTGCGATACTCCTAGCCACCGCAAGAAACTAGTTTACATTTTTCAAAGTTTTTTGTACACACAGAATCGCACGCGAACTAACTGTATTAACCATCTGTGTTGTAATTTCTCATCGCAAACAGTTCATCCGAGTCGGCTGTTTGCCACGTATCACACACATCTTGTTAAGTTGAACCGTTTTTGTTGTGTTCGCTAATCGAAAACAGTTCATCCGAGTGAACCGCATGCCCTATATCACACACACCTTGATCTGGCTAACCGTTTATGTTGCACTCCCTAATAGCAAACGGTTCATCGGAGCAAACTGTATGTCGTATATCGCACACACATTGATATGGTTGCCCGTGTCTGTTGTTCTGCCTCATCGTAAACAGTTTGAACGGGTTAACCGTGTGGCCTAAATCGCACACGCAACTAAAATCTGAACCGTGTTTGATGGCTCTGCCATCGCAAACTTTTTGCACCTTTTTGACGGTTTTTTACATCCCCGTTTGTGATTAATGCATCGCACACAGTTTCGTCAAAGGGTCTCTGATCGTAGTGTCGCGTTAGCAGCATCGTGCAGTAGTGATTGCCTTAAAGTTGAAAAGGCTTGAGAACATTAAAAGTATGAAACAATTGCTTGACTTGTCATCGGGGTTGTGCATGATTTAGTATTTTGTGTGATGAAGATGGAGCATAGCCAGACTATATGATTTTGTAGGGATAACTTTCTTTGGCCATGTTATTTTGAGAAGACACGATTGCTTTATTAGTATGCTTGAAGTATCATTGTTTTTATGTCAATATTAAAATTTTGTTTTGAATCTTATGGATCTGAATATTCATGCCACAGTAAAGAAAATTACATGGATACATATGTTAGGTAGCATTCCACATCAAAAATTCTGTTTTTATCGTCTACCTACTCGAGGACGAGTAGGAATTAAGCTTGCGGATGCTTGATATGTATTGTCTCCCTCCGTTCCAAAATATAAGGTGTATTGGTTTCCGTGCAAGTCAACCATTTGAAAGTTTGACCAAGATTATAGAACAAAATAGAAACATCTGCAATACCTAATAGATAAAACATGAAACTACCTTTCATGATCGATCAACTGATATAAATTTCATATTGTGGATATTGATATATTTTTCTAAAAACTTGGTCAAACTTGCACTCGTTTGACTTTTGAAAAAACAAATACACCTTATATGAAGGAACGGAGGGAGTATTATATTATTTGTTTTGGATGTTTTATATGCATTAATATGCTATTTTATATTATTTTTGGGACTAACTTATTAACCCAGAGCCCAGTGCCATTTTCTGTCTTTCCTTGTTTTTGAGTTTTAAAGAAAAGGAATATCAAACGGAGTCCAAACAAGCTGAAACTTTGCGATGAATTTTTATGGACCAAAAGAGAACCCCGGAGCATCGGAGCCAGACCAAGAGGTGGACGAGGAGTCCACAAGCCTAGGGGGCGCCCCCTAGGGCGCGCACCCTGGCTTGTGGGCCCCTTGATAACCCACAAGTATATGGGATCAATTGTAGCCTCTTTCGGTAAGTAAGAGTGTCGAACCCAACGAGGAGCTAAAGGTAGAACAAATATTCCCTCAAGTTCTATCGACCACCCATACAACTCTACGCACGCTTAACGTCCGCTTTACCTAGAACAAGTATGAAACTAGAAGTACTTTGTAGGTGTGATAGGATAGGTTTGCAAGATAATAAAGAGCACGTAAATAAAATCTAAGGGCTATTTAGATAGACGCAACTAAGTTAGTTTTAGTAGAGAGCTTTTTGTCACGAGAAAGTTATTTGTCCCTAGACAATCGATAACTAGACCAGTAATCATTATTGCAATTTTATATGAGGGAGAGGCATAAGCTAACATACTTTCTCTTCTTGGATCATATGCACTTATGATTGGAACTCTAGCAAGCATCCGCAACTACTAAAGATCATTAAGGTAAAACCCAACCATAGCATTAAAGTATCAAGTCCTCTTTATTCCCATACGCAAACAACCTACTTACTTGGGTCTGTGCTTCTGTCACTCACGCCACCCACCATAAGCATATCATGAACATATTGCAAACCCTACAGCGGGGATACCTCATGCTTGCGCGACACGGAGAGCACCATAGGACATCACCAATAATAAAACATGCAACTCAAACCAATCACGATCATCAATGAACCCATAGGACAAAACGGATCTACTCAAACATCATAGGATAGCCATACATCATTGGGAAATAATATATAGCATTGAGCACGATGTTCAAGTAGAGATTACAGCGGGGAGGAGAGGTGTTACATCACTGCATAGAGGGGGAGAGAGTTGGTGATGACGGCGGTGAAGTTGTTGGTGTAGATTGTCGTTGCGATGATGGCCCCGGCGGCGTTCCGGCGCCACCGGGAGAGAGGGGGAGAGAGAGCCCCTTCTTCTTATTCTTCTTCCTTGTCCTTCCCCCCTAGATGGGAGAAGGGTTTCCCATCTGGTTCTTGGCTTCCATGGAGGCGGAGGGGCGAGAGCCCCTCCGAGATTGGATCTCTCTCTCTGTTTCCTTCTGTTTCCGCGCTCCCAGATTCTGGCCTTTCACCGTTTCTTAAATTCCCGGAGATCCGTAACTCCGATTGGGCTGAAATTTTAACACGATTTTTATCCGGATATTAACTTTCTTGCGCCAGAAGAAGGGCACCAACCGCCTTACGGCGTGGCCACAAGGGTCCAGGGCGAGCCCTACCCCCTGGGGCGCGCCCTCCGTCTTGTGGGCCCCTCGCGCATCATCTCGGGTTGATTCTTTTTCTCAAAAATCACATATATTCCAAAAAAAATCTCCGTAAGTTTTTATCGCATTTGGACTCTATTTGATATGGATTTACTGCGAAACAAAAAACATGCAACAAACAGGAACTGGCACTGGGCACCGGATCAATATGTTAGTCCCCAAAAATAGTATAAGAAGTTGCCAAAAGTATGTAAAAGTTGTAGAATATTGGCATGGAACAATAAAAAATTATAGATACGACGGGGACGTATCACCCCTCGAACTTCCCCCTGACGTGAGACAGACACCAAAAATTCATATAAATCCTGAAACCCCCAAAAAGAAACCTAGATCGGAAGTTCTGCCGCCGCAAGCCTCTGTAGCCATGAAAAACTAATCAGGAGTCTGTTCCGGCACCCTGCCGGAGGGGGAAACCATCACTGGAGGCCATCTTCATCATCCCGTCAGTCTCCATGACGAGGAGGGAGTAATTCACCCTCAGGGCTGAGGGTATGTACCAGTAGCTATGTGTTTGATCTCTCTCTCTCTCTCTCTCTCTCGTGTTCTTGATATGGCACAATCTTGATGTACCGCGAGCTTTGTTATTATAGTTGAATCATATGGTGTTTCTCCCCCTCTACCTTCTTGTGAAGAATTGAGTTTTACCTTTGAGGTTTCACTATTATCGGATTGAATACTAATATGGATTTGAGAACACTTGATGTATGTCTTGCGTGGGATACCCGTGGTGACAAAGGGGTGTTCTATTGATTCACTTGATGTATGTTTTGGCACTCAACTCGCGGATTCCCGAGGTGACATTGGGGTAATCTATGCATAGGGGTTGATGTACGTGTTCGTCCTTGTTTCTCCGGTAGGAATCTTGGGGCACTCTTTGAGGTTCTTTATGTTGGATTGAATTTTATGAATCTGAAGTTGTTTGATGCATATCATATAATTGACCCACGGATACTTGTGGTGACATTGGAGTATCTAGGTGACATTAGGGTTGATTGATGTGTGTCATATGGTGTTATTTTACTACGAACTCTAGGGCTGTTTGTGACACTTGTAGGAATAGCTCAATGGATTGATCGGAAAGAATAACTTTGAGGTGGTTTCGTACCCTACAAGCAATTTCATCTTATGTTCTCCATGATAGGAACTTTGGAGTGACTCTTTGTCGCACGTTGAGGGATTGGCATATGATTTAATTATGTTATCATTGTTGATAGAATTTGCACTAGTGAAAGTATGAACCCTAGGCCTTGTTTCCAAGCATTGCAATACCGTTTTTTCTCACTTTTGTTACTAGTTACCTTGCTGTTTTTATATTTCCAGATTACAAAAACCTATATCTACCATCCATATTACACTTGTATCACCATCTCTTCGCCGAACTAGTGCACCTATACAATTTACCATTGTATTGGGTGTGTTGGGGACACAAGAGACTCTTTGTTATTTGGTTGCAGGGTTGTTTGAGAGAGACCATCTTCATCCTATGCCTCCCACGGATTGATAAACCTTAGGTCATCCACTTGAGGGAAATTTGCTATTGTCCTACAAAACTCTGCCCTTGGAGGCCCAACATGAGTCTACAATAAGAAGGTTGCGTAGTAGACATCAGTAGGCGGCGTGAGAGGGCTGTGGCGAGGGACTGTGTGGCCAGCGGCGAGGGAGAGCGGTACTTATAGCGGCGGGTGGGTGGCGAGCAGGCGACAACCTTGTGGACGCGTATCAATTGAAGGCTGACTGGCGGCAGCCTTCGCAATGATTCCCCGCGAGAAAATGAGGCGATGAGGATGACGAACGCGCCTAGTCGCTGACTCGGAGTGTCCACCAGTCTTTCGCGCCAAAATCGTTTCCCCCGGCGCCCCGGGGCGCCCCCTGAGCGTGCCGGATTCGGCTGTGTCCGCCGGCGCCAAAATCGGCCCTAACCGGCGAAAAGTGGGCTTCTGGGGGCGCGACTGGGCCCTTTTTTCTCTCCGGCGATAAAAAAGGCCTTGGGGGCTGCTGGGGGGGGGGCAAGTGGAGTGCTCTTAGCTAGTGGAAATGGGTGAGAGCCGATGGCCGAGGGCCGTGGGTACCCGATAGGCTGGGATTTCAGCTTCCTTGGGGCCAGGGCCATGGTGTGTTATCCCTAAAAAAATGCCGGAGGCCGAGTTCTTTCTCTCGATTCTCTAGATTCTAGGACAATCGAACAGAAGAAAAATTGGGTTGGAGTCTTGTTCTCGAAAAGCAAATGTCAGAATCGGAGTGGAATCACGATTCCAATTCAAGGTAGCACATACAGTTTTGACGTGGAAATGAACACTTCAGGAACGAATTCCATTTCATAAATCTAGGACCATCTCAACGAATAAAACAAGGTGTAATTGTAGGCTTGTTATTATGAAAACAACTCCCAACTAGAGGTATTCTTCGTAACGCGGTTTTAAGTATAGTTAGCTTAGATATATATGGACAAAAACAAATACATCACTATTTTAATAATAGGGTTGTCGTCTCGACAGAGCGCGGGGTCTTGCATTAGGAAGGCCTCGTGAGAGGGGGTGGATGGTTGCAAGCTTGTGATGCGACTCCTTGAAACCTTCTTCTGGACTCATGCCTGAGGTCCATCCAAGTTGTAACGCGAGAGGTCTTTTGGATTGAATTGTTACAGGTTTGGGACAATATCCCCAAAAGAGATATGTTAGGGAAATGATAATTGATCATAGATAGGATTTTATTGGTCTTTTGGAGAGCACAAATTTTCTTTTTCTAACAATAAACTACACTCTTTGAGTGGTAGAAAAAAATGGTGGCATTGAAATCATCCTAGGTGGAGGTCCAGTGGGATTTTAGTGGGTATTAATAAAAATGTGTTTGATATTATCCAAGTGGAGAGGGGAGAGTACTTTATTAGAAAAGTTACTTTTTGATAAGATTGCCAAATTTAATCCGGATCTCATTACTGTTTATGGTGATGCACACTTGGAAGGAAAAACTAACTTCCTAGATGAGTTGGCTAGAATATATCATGATAATCCTCTACCATGTTTAGTAGGTGGGGATTTTAACATAATTGGAAAGAGCTATGAAAAAAATAAATTCGATGATACTGATCACTGGAGTTTTGTGTTTAATACATCATTTATACACCGGGTTGAGAGAGAAGCCTTTCAATGCAAGAAATTTCACGTGGGTAAATAATTTGGAGGATGCTACCTTTGAAAAACTAGATAGAGTATTCTTCTTCCCTGAATGGGAGGAACATTGTCCTTTGTCTATGCCGCAAGCCTTTGCTAGGGAGGTTTCTAATCATACTCCTTTGTTTTTATATTATGGAGATCGTTGCCATGCCCCTCCTTTTTTTAGTCTTAGAAATCATTGATGCTTATAGAGGGTTTTAGAGATTTTGTTTTTAAAATTTGGAATCAAAATTATTATGGATCCAATTTCGAAAGATGGCGGGAAAGACTGAGAAATCTAAGGAAGAAAGTTAGAGGGTGGTAGAAATGTTGATGTTCTGGTTACAAGAATAAGTTGGAGATTTTGGGTAAGCTAGATGTTATTGATAAAAGTGTTGATAATATGGGTTTTTTTGCGTGTGATAGACAGGAGCAGAAAAGAGCTCAGAGATCAGTTAGCTAGAGTTTTAAAATAGGAATAATTGAAGTGGCTGCAGAGATGTAAGGATAAAGAAATTGTGTATGGAGACAGCAATACCAGATACTATCATGCTAAAGTAAATGGGAGAGAAGAAGAAAATATGATTTTTTTCCTTGGAATGGGAAGAAGGGGTGATAGAGGGTGAAGTTCAGTCGATGGCTTTACATAACTGAATTTTATAAAAAAAAATAGGTAACCTGATTTTGCTCTGATATTGCTCTCTAAAACCAAGTTTTGCCTCAGATTACTAGCGAGGTGGCTGAAAAATTAATAGAACATTTTTCTATGCAAGAAATTCATGATGGAGAAAATAAAAGCCCTGGTCCTAATTCATGATGGAGAAATAGGCATGCATGTCTCTGATAATATGATGAGAAATAAGCATTGGAAAAGGTGTTGAGGAAAAAAAATTGAAAAGAGATGTGGATGTTGTCAAGAAAAATTGCATTGATCTACTACTGGAAGAATTACTTTGTCCAACCTAGCCTTAGTAATATGCCTCTCTTTATGATGTTGTTTTACCCAATTCTTGTGGTAGTATTTAAAAAGGCTGACTTATTTAGAGCTAGGATGGTGTGGCAGGGTGATGAAGATAAAAAATATATCACTTAGTTAACTGGAAAACTTGTTGCAAACCTAGAGATCAAGGAGGCTTGGGAATCCTTAATTTGGATCTCATGGATAATGCTTTACTAACTAAGTGGATTTGGAAATAGAAATTGAATTTGGACTTTGTCAATTTGTTTTGTTGAATAAGTATGTACATGATGGGTGTATTTCTAGAGCCAAGCCCAAGGTGAGTGATTCACAATTTTTGGGCTAGCACACTTAAAGTTAAGGATCTTGTTTATCAATTTTGCAAGTGAAGTTTGGGAGATGGGCATAACAAGTTCTCAGAAGATTGGTGGGTTGATGATAACCTTTAAGCTGCTTATGACATACTTTACCTATTGAGTTTTGATCATATTATTACTGTAGCTAAAGCATTACAGAAAGGGTCGGGGTGGGTTCAAATTTATCCATTGGGAGACCCTGGATTTATGGAATAGTTTGAAACTTAGACGTGAAGAGGTAGAAATGGGAACAGGGAAATATCAACTTAGATGGACGTTGTCCGCCGATGTGAAATTTTCTGTCAAGTCCTTGTATAGGAAACTAAATTAAACACAATGTAAATTTCCTCAAAGATTTCTCTAGAAGGTAAAGTTACAGCTAAGATCAAAGTGTTTTTTGTGGCAAAGATGAAACAATTGATCACCTTTTTTTCAAATGCCTAGCTTCCATCTTAGTCTAGAGTCTGCTGACATGTGCCTTTATTCTAAATTCTACTCCCAATAAACTGAGTGAGTGCTTTGGAAATTGGATTAAAAGTTTCCCAAAATGTGAGAAAAATTAGTACTACTTGGGATTTGAGCTGTTTTCTAGTCTATCTGGAAATGTAGGAATGGTATTATCTTTGAGAACAAATTGACTAATGATCATATGATCCTCACAAAACTTATTGGTTATTAGATTACTCGATGGTCTATCTTGAAGATATGGGAGGAAAATGGAAGGGTGCTAATGCTGGGGGCAAACTCGAGCGAGTAACACATCGAGCGTACAAATTGTCACAATGCTGGAGGCATGGGGTCTTGAGGATTGGCGACTGAACCTGGAGCTTTTAGGGCTGGTGCTTCTCCTTCTTCATGGTAGTTTAGTCTAGTCTCTTTAGTTGCATCGTCATGCTGAAAGTTTGGGCATCTGTTCTTCCTTGTAAAGATGTTGGTACTTTAGGTATAGGAGATTATGGGGCTTGCTTATATGGTAGCAACTCCTTCTTTTGGTGGATTTCACTTTGGCTATGGCCGATCTCTGTAAGATATATCCTAAGTAGAATTCATGGTCTGTTATTAGCTTGCATTTTGTCTTGAATCTTCTAGTTTTTATTAATATAAATCTAGGGGGTGATACGTCTCCAACGTCTCTATAATTTTTGATTGCTCCATGCTATATTATCTTCTGTTTTGGACATTATTGGGCTTTATTATTCACATTTTATATTATTTTTGGGACTAACCTATTAACCGGAGGCCCAGCCCAAAATTGTTGTTTTTTGCCTATTTCAGAGTTTCACAGAAAAAGAATATCAAACGGAGTCCAAACGGAATGAAACCTTCAGGAACGTGATTTTTGGAACGAACAAGATCCAGGAGACTTGGACCCTACGTCAAGCAACCAACAGGGAAGCCACGAGGTAGGGGGGCGCGCCCTCCACCCTCGTGGGCCCCCTGTTGCTCCACCGACATACTTCTTCCTCCTATATATACCTACGTACCCCCAAACGATCAGAGACGGAGCCAAAAACCTAATTCCACCGCCGCAACCTTCTGTACCCAAGAGATCCCATCTGGGGGCATGTTCCGGAGCTCCGCCGGAAGGGGCATCGATCACGGAGGGCTTCTACATCAACACCATAGCCCCTCCGACGAAGTGTGAGTAGTTTACCTCAGACCTTCGGGTCCATAGTTATTAGCTAGATGGCTTTCTCTCTCTTTTTGGATCTCAATACAATGTTCTCCCCCTCTCTCGTGGAGATCTATTTGATGTAATCATCTTTTGCGGTGTGTTTGTTGAGACCGATGAATTGTAGGTTTATGATCAAGTTTATCTATGCACAATATTTGAATCTTCTCTGAATTCTTTTATGTATGATTGGTTATCTTTGCAAGTCTCTTCGAATTATCAGTTTGGTTTGGCCTACTACATTGATCTTTCTTGCAATGGGAGAAGTGCTTAGCTTTGGGTTCAATCTTGCGGTGTCCTTTCCCAGTGACAGTAGGGGCAGCAAGGCACGTATTGTATTATTGCCATCGAGGATAACAAGATGGTTTTTTTATCATATTGCATGAATTTATCCCTCTACATCATGTCATCTTGCTTAAGGCGTTACTCTGTTCTTATGAACTTAATACTCTAGATGCATGCTGGATAGCGGTTGATGTGTGGAGTAATAGTTGTAGATGCAGGCAGGAGTCGGTCTACTTGTCTCGGACGTGATGCCTATATACATGATCATACCTAGTTATTCTCATAACTATGCTCAATTCTGTCAATTGCTCAACAGTAATTTGTTCACCCACCGTAAAATACTTATGCTCCTGAGAGAAGCCACTAGTGAAACCTATGGCCCCCGGGTCTATCTTCATCATATTAATCTTCCAACACTTAGTTATTTCCGTTGCTTTTTTACTTTGCTTTTATTTTACTTTGCATCTTTATCATAAAAATACCAAAAATATTATGCTATCATATCTATCAGATCTCACTCTCGTAAGTGATCGTGTAGGGATTGACAACCCCTTATCGCGTTGGTTGCAAGGATTTATTTGTTTTGTGTAGGTGCGAGGGACTCGCGCGTAGCCTCCTACTGGATTGATACCTTGGTTCTCAAAAACTGAGGGAAATACTTACGCTACTTTGCTGCATCACCCTTTCCTCTTCAAGGGAAAACCAACGCAGTGCTCAAGAGGTAGCAAGAAGGATTTCTGGCGCCGTTGCCGGGGAGGTCTACGCAAAAGTCAACATACCAAGTACCCATCACAAACCCTTATCTCCCGCATTACATTATTTGCCATTTGCCTCTCGTTTTCCTCTCCCCCACTTCACCCTTGCCGTTTTATTCGCCCTCTCTTTTTTCGTTCGCCTCTTTTCCGTTTGCTTGTCGTTATGGCTAGTCCCTTATCTACTCCGTTGTCCCCTGAGTTTGAAGTCTTTCACTTCAAACAAAGACAAGGAGAAAACTTAAAAGATGCCTGGTTGAGAATAATGGAGTCTTACCGTAATTGTACCTTTGAAGTGAACCTGAGAATTTTGCTTCGCAATTTTTATGTTGGATTAAATATGTCTCATAGACAACTCTTGGATTGCGTTGCCAAAGGCAATTTTATTGAAATTGATCCCCATATTGCGCATGAAGTTATATAAGGTATAGTGGGAACACTACCTCAACAAAAGGGGCCTCATCCTACCCAGGAAGAGACACAAGTTCTTTAAAAAAATTTCGAAGTAACTAAGATTTTACAGAAGTCTCTTGAACCTCTTAAGAACGTTAGCGGAAATATTCACCGCATGAATATGTTGATTACTCTTTGCAATAAGCGGTTGGATTCTTTAGATCTAAAAATTTCAGAATATGAAGGGAAACGTAAAGAACCTCCCGGATTCGAGCTTGATTCCGCTAAAAAGTTGAAAACCAAAGATGGCAATACCTAGATCTATCCTTGCTTTTATGCCTAGCTAGGGGCGTTAAACGATAGTGCTTGTTGGGAGGCAACCCAATTTTATTTTTTGTTTTTTTGCTTTTTTGCTTCTGTTTAGGAATAATTATTTGTTCTAGCCTCTGGTTAGAAGTGTTTTTATGTTTTAATTAGTGTATGTGCCAAGTTAAACCTATAGGATCTTCTTGGATGATAGTTATTTGATCTTGCAGAAATTTCCATAAACTTTCTGTTCACAAAAATAATTGTTAAAAATCACCAGAACGTGATAAAATACTGATTCCAATTGCTGCTGATCAATAAACAAATTGTCTAGGTCTTCCTATTTTGGCTGATTTTTTGGAGTTCCAGAAGTTTGCGTTAGTTACAGATTACTACAGACTGTTCTGTTTTTGACAGATTCTGTTTTTCCTGTGTTGTTTGCTTATTTTGATGAATCTATGGCTAGTAAAATAGTTTATAAACCATAGAGAAGTTGGAATACAGTAGGTTTAACACCAATATAAATAAAGAATGAGTTCATTACAGTACCTTGAAGTCGTCTATTGTTTTCTTTCGCTAACGGAGCTCACGAGATTTTCTGTTAAGTTTTGTGTTGTGAAGTTTTTAAGTTTTGGGTGAAAGATTTGATGGATTATGGAACAAGGAGTGCCAAGAGCCTAAGCTTGGGGATGCCCATGGCACCCCCAAGATAATCTAAGGACACCAAAAAGCCAAAGCTTGGGGATGCCCCGGCAGGCATCCCCTCTTTCGTCCACTTCCATCGGTAACTTTACTTGGAGCTATATTTTTATTCACCACATGATATGTGTTTTGCTTGGAGCGTCTTGTATGATTTGAGTCTTTGCTTTTTATTTTACCACAATCATCCTTGCTGTACACACCTTTTGAGAGAGACACACATGATTCGGAAATTATTAGAATACTCTATGTGCTTCACTTATATCTTTTGAGTTATATAGTTTTGCTCTAGTACTTCACTTATATCTTTTAGAGCACGGTGGTGGATTTGTTTTATAGAAACTATTGATCTCTCATGCTTCACTTAGATTATTTTGAGAATCTAAATAGCATAGTAATTTTCTTAAATAAACCTAATATGCTAGGTATTCAAGAATAATAAAAACTTTCTTATGAGTGTGTTGAATACTAAGAGAAGTTTGATGCTTGATGATTGTTTTGAGACATGGAGGTAATAATATCAAAGTCGTGCTAGTTGAGTAGTTGTGAATTTGAGAAACGCTTGTCTTGAAGGTTGCAAGTCCCGTAGCATGCATGTATGGTAAATGTTATGTAACAAATTTGAAACATGAGGTGTTCTTTGATTGTCCTCCTTATGAGTGGCGGTCGGGGACGAGCGATGGTCTTTTCCTACCAATCTATCCCCCTAGGAGCATGCGCGTAGTGCTTGGTTTTTGATGACTTGTAGATTTTTTGCAATAAGTATGTGAGTTCTTTATGACAAATGTTGAGTCCATGGATTATACGCACTCTCACCCTTCCATCATTGCTAGCCTCTTCGGTACCGTGCATTGCCCTTTCTCACATTGAGAGTTGGTGCAAACTTCATCGGTGCATCCAAACCCCGTGATATGATACACTCTTTCACACATAAACCTCCTTATATCTTCCTAAAAACAGCCACCATACCTACCTATTATGGCATTTCCATAGCAATTCCGAGATATATTGCCATGCAACTTTCCACCATTCCGTTTATCATGACACGTTCATCATTGTCATATTGCTTAGCATGATCATGTAGTTGACATAGTATTTGTGGCAAAGCCATCGTTCATAATTTTTTCATACATGTCACTCTTGGTTCATTGCATATCCCGATACACCACCGGAGGCATTCATATAGAGCCATACTTTGTTCTAGTATCGAGTTGTAATCATTGAGTTGTAAATAAATAGAAGTGTGATGATCATCATTTTCTAGAGCATTGTCCCAAGTGAGGAATAAAAAAAAAAGAGAAAGGCCATAAAAAAGAGAAGGCCCAAAAAAAATGAGAGAAAAAGAGAGAAGGGACAATGTTACTATCCTTTACCACACTTGTGCTTCAAAGTAGCACCATAATCTTCATGATAGAGAGTCTCTTGTTTTGTCACTTTCATATACTAGTGGGAATTTTTCATTATAGAACTTAGCTTGTATATTCCAACAATGGGCCTCCTCAAGTGCCCTAGGTCTTCGTGAGCAAGCAAGTTGGATGCACACCCACTTAGTTTCTTTTGTTGAGCTTTCATACATTTATAGCTCTAGTGCATCTGTTGCATGGCAATCCCTATGTCGGTGTCAAAACCGGCGGATCTCGGGTAGGGGGTCCCGAACTGTGCGTCTAAGGCGGATGGTAACAGGAGGCGGGGGACACAATGTTTACCCAGGTTCGGGCCCTCTCGATGGAGGTAATACCCTACTTCCTACTTGATTGATCTTGATGATATGAGTATTACAAGAGTTGATCTACCACGAGATCGTAGAGGCTAAACCCTAGAAGCTAGCCTATGGTATGATTGTTGTTATCCTACGGACTAAACCCTCCGGTTTATATAGACACCGGAGGGGGCTAGGGTTACACAGAGTCGGTTACAAGGGAGGAGATCTACATATCCGTATTGCCAAGCTTGACTTCCACGCCAAGGAGAGTCCCATCCGGACACGGGTCGAAGTCTTCAATCTTGTATCTTCATAGTCCAACAGTCCGGCCAAAGGATATAGTCCGGCTGGAGGACCCCCCAATCCAGGACTCCCTCAGTAGCCCCTGAACCAGGCTTCAATGACGATGAGTCCGGCGCGCAGATTATCTTCGGCATTGCAAGGCGGGTTCCTCCTCCGAATACTCCATAGAAGATTTTGAACACAAGGATAGTGTCCGGCTCTGCAAAACAAGTTCCACATACCACCGCAGAGAGAATAATATTTCCACAAATCTAATCTGCTGACGCATTTTGTAGCATGACATCACACCACGGCCCGGTCATTATTCGAACCGTTTTCCACAACCAGCCACTGCACATATCGCGAGGTGGTTTCCTTGGCACGTCTTGTCGAAGCAGAGATCGTGTCCCCTTATCACGGGATTCTCATCAATACGGGTGTGGGTAACCCAACCGCGCCATCAATTATGACACTTGGGGAATAAGCGATTTTACCAGGTAAGTGGGGAGGCGCATCACATCTTCCGCCCTTATAAAGGGGCAAGGATTCACCCTTTTTACCCACGCCTTCTTCTTCCTTGCTCATCCATTCTTGCGCACTCGAGCTCCAGCGCCCAAGTTCGCGTTTTTCTCCTCAAACCACTCCAAGCATGTCCGGAGCAGGAGGAAAGTGGATGGTCTCCTCCGTTACGGAGGAGAACATCACAAAGCTATGGGGAGCCGGATATCTAGCCGCGGATATCGCACACCGGCTGCGAGATGCGGGGCAGATCATCCCTACGCCCGAACCCCATGAGAGGGTGGTTTTCCTTACCCACTTTGTCCGCGGACTGGGATTTCCCCTCCACCCGTTTGTCCGCGGGCTCATGTTCTACTACGGGCTTGATTTTCACGATCTCGCCCCTAATTTCATCCTCAACATCTCGGCGTTTATCGTCGTGTGCAAGGCCTTCCTCCGCATCAGGCCCCACTTCGGCCTGTGGCTGAAGACCTTCAATGTTAAACCGAAGGTGGTGGTCGGCCAGCAAGCGGAGTGCGGAGGCGCCATGGTGGGCAAAATGCCAAACGTCACCTGGCTCGAAGGCTCCTATGTGGAGACCATAAAGGGGTGGCAATCGGGGTGGTTCTACATCATCGAGCCGTGCGACACCAACTGGGTGGCGGCCCCCGAATTCCGATCCGGAATCCCCACGCTGCTCACCTCCTGGAAAGAGAAGGGCCTGTCCTGGGGTTCATCGGTGGAGCTGACCGGACTCCGGAAATGCATCAGAAACATGATGAGCAAGAAAATCAAGCTTGTCAACGTGGTCCAGGTCGCTGCGAGAGCTCTTCGACACGACGCACAAGGACGTCTGGAAGGTGCTGTTCAAGGGTGCCGAGGTACCTCCTCCCCTTACCGAGGACCGCGGACTCAGCGCAAAGCGCCATGCCAATCCGGTAAGTTTTTTATATCTCACAGGATGTTTATTTTCCCCAGTTTAATCATGTGCGGGATCTAAGCCTCCATGCCATTAACAGGACTGGGTAGAGACAGTGGAGCAGATCGATTGCCCAACCCCCTGCCTGAAGATCCTGCATATGCTCTCCTAACGGAGATGCTGGTTCCGGTGCCTTACGAGGTGCCGGTGAAGAAGGCCACGGGGACCCGAAAGGGTCTCCGGCGCAAGGTTATATTGGACTCATCGTCCGATAACTCTGAGGCGCAGTCCTCCCACGAAAACGAGGAGGAGGAAGAGGAAAGTTCTCCCCCCCAGCCGGGGGAGCCAAGAAAAGGAAGGCCGCCCCAACCGGGGAGGCCGAAGGGTCCAAGAACGGAAGGACCCTCCTTCCGGACTGCTCCACGACGGCCGCCTACAGCGACGACGAGTGGTTACCCAGGGACAAGCCCCTGGCAAAGTCGTAAGTATCCGGATACCATAGTAATTCATGGTATGTTTTATTGCACTGCTTCTCATCACGCCGAACATGATTATGCAGTCCATCCCGAGCCCATATCGACGTATCTTCGTCGGCTGGTTCCTTGGACCCGTCAGATATGAACAGCGATTCAGTTCCGACCGCCTCCACCCCTCGCCCTACGAACAACGTCGAGGTGTTATCTCAAAGGGCACCGAGTTGAGGGGAGGTTGTCCTGGAGGCGCCTCAATGCGACATTCCGGACCCTGGGCGCAAGGGGAGCAAGACTCCCATGGGCTCCGAATTCGGCCTCCAGCCGAACAATTCGCCAGAACCTCCAGTGGTTCCGGACTCTGTCAGGCGACCCCCCGTTAAGAGGGGCAAGCCGCCCGTGCCGGTGGCCTCTGTCCATCCAGAGGCACTGGACAACTTGCTGGAAGCGCTTCGCGGCGCTTCCATCGACGAAGAGCACCGCACTATCATGAGTGCGGTGGTCAAGAAGGTTCAGTCCGCCAAGAGCGGACTGACTGAAGCCTATGCCAGCCTCCTAACAGGCTTTGAGGTAAATAACCAGATTATAAGAGAATGTTACCGCATAGACAGTAGCCCCTGATGCTCTGTTTGGCGTTCGTGAAGAAAGGCCGAATAGAGGATCAAATAATGACTCAGGAGTCTAATCAGAATATGTCTATGTGCATATGCAGGCTTCACTGCTGGCCGCTGCCGCACGTACTGCGGAGGTCGCTGCACTGAAGTAGGACCTTGAGCGGTCCAAGGAAGAGCTCGGCCTTACCAAGAGGCAGCTCGAAGAGAACAAAGGTAAGCGATACCCTGTCTGTATATTAAAAAGAAATTTGGTTGTAAAATAATAGGCTCATCATGAATTTGCCAGGGGCCACGACCGAAGTGGTGACCCTGAAAAAGGCGCTGTCCGAGGCCGAAAACAAAGCGGCCAAGGAGCGCATCGAGCGAGAAAAGCAGGAGGCCCGGGTAGGCGAGGTGCAGCAAGAGCTCCAGGCTCTCGCCAAAAAACACGAGTCCTTGGAGCTTGACTCTAAGACGCGAGAGTCCGAGCTTGCTAAGGCCCTCGAAAGCGCACAAAACGCCAAGGCTGAAGCCCACAAGGCCCAATAGGAGATTGAGGCAGTTTAGAAGATAGCAGCGGGTAAGGCATTCATTATGCAAAGCAAGCATGTGAAGGAAACTTTCCTTTTACTTACCCGAGTTTGGAGCTCTCCAGGAGCGTTCGCAGATCTTCCCCGCAGTGTGTTGGATGCCGCGGAGTTTTACCGGGCTGAGGAGGGGAGCTCGACGGAGAAGTTGTTCTGGTCTCAGTATACTGGGACCGAACACCCAATGCCCTTGAGCGACCAGCTGAAGCAACTGGTCGAGCTCCACACGGCGGCAAAAGAAGCCATGAAGGGTCTTATAGTCCGGATGTGGCCTGGCGATCCCCTGCCTGATAGCTACTTCGGTCTGGTGAGGCGGCTTGTGAATACCTGCCCACGGCTTGAAGTCATAAAGCGGTTCGTCTGCATCGAGGTTGCGCGCAGGGCTTTTGCCCGAGCAAAGGTGCACTGGGCGAAGCTGGACGCCGAGAAGCTGGTGAAGGAGGGGCCGTCGGAAGGCAAGGAGCATCGCCACCCCGAGATGTATTATAACAGTGTCCTGAAGGGTTCTCGCCTTGTGGCGGAGGAATGTACTAAGGATGTAATATTTGAATGAATGTACTCATGTGATCCTGTAATATGAAACGAGTTCATTTGTGCTTTGCAACGCTTGTGAATTTAAAATATTACCTTCTGTGCGGCCGTTTATAAAATCTGAGAGTTGGCCAGTCGCCGGCTTCTGCCCCCATGTAACTAGTACTGAGGTGTTCGGGATAAACCTGAGCACTCTTTATCCCAATTTTGGGTCCTTCGAGGGAGGTGTTCAGCACAACGAACCAGGCAATCAGACTATAAGGATTTATCACTCTCACTTAGCCATAGAAGTCTACAATTTTAAATTTTGGCGAAGCCCCTAGTATTCGGAAGGCCGAATTTGGGGCGCTATATATGCCTAAGTCGGGCAAGGCCGACTCCTCGCCCGAAGCGGAAAAAGTCTTTAAGGACTTGAGACCTCTCGAACAGCTACCAGCTCTCGCCTTATCATGACAGTCAGTTTTTGGCTTTCTCTACTGAGGTGCTCGTCCGGAAGAACCGGGACACAATCGCAGTAGTTCTCCCAGCGCTACCTTAGCCGATATTGCGGAATGTAAGGTACCAAAACATGGGAGCCGGGCAAACCCAACTATTGACCTAAGACATGATTCGGAGCTGATGCATATAATGCTATAAGTTCGGGGTGCCGCACTGTCGAAAGTGTTCGGACTTCTGACGCCGTATTATGGGGTATACTGAAGCCCCTGGTGTACTGGTCGTACTAGAATGTACGGGTGCAAGTTGTCGTAAATAAACAGACAAGAAAAAGGAAGGGTAATGCAATAATAGACTAATGCTATGCATTGTTATTTAAATAATACGTCAAAGCGTACTGATACAAGTAGTGCAATAAGCAAAAAATAGGACTATTTGACATGTCCTATCCAAGGGTAAGCTGCGTATGGGTATTAAAAATGGGTACTTCGATTGTTATCAGAGACCACCTGGGGATTCCCTTGTACGTCTTAGCTTCTTGCCTCCTTGGTTGTTCCTTCCCGTAATGTGTCCAGCAATCAGACTGCCGGAAAGGGCTTCCAGAGAGTGAGGTCTTGAAAGAGAGGAAATGATAAAGGTATACAGCCCCTGGGGCGGTTGAGCCGCATTGTGGGACATGCCCTGGTCGTGCCCCCGCCTATGCCCATGGTATTTTTAGTGCCTAATTATGTACGCACGGCGCAGATTTCGTCGCTTGACTGGGACTAGGACGGGGGCCGAATTGCTAGGCAAGCTCTGATCGTGCTAGGCGATCCTGTTGCAGGTTACTCCAGACTCGCTTGAAGGTGTCTGGGGGCTTTATCGCTGAATTGGCGGTTTGCCTTGAAAGGCTGCTTTGTGCCTCAGCTGCGAGGGCCGCGGTGTCCTCCTCCATGCGGAGCGAGCGTTCTGTGTTTCCATTGACTGTTATAACCCCACGAGGTCCTGGCATTTTGAGCTTGAGGTATGCATAATGCGGTACCACATTGAATCTGGCAAATGCGGTTCGCCCGAGCAGTGCGTGATAGCCACCGCGAAACGGGACGATATCGAAGATTAACTCCTTGCTTCGGAAGTTGTCCGGAGATCCGAAGACCACTTCCAGTGTGATTGAGCCCGTGCAATGGGCCTCTACACCTGGGATGACACCTTTAAAGGTGGTTTTAGTGGGTTTGATCCTCGAGGGGTCTATGCCCATTTTGCGCACTGTATCCTGATAGAGCAGGTTCAGGCTGCTGCCGCCGTCCATAAGGACTCGGGTGAGGAGAAATCCGTCAATGATGGGGTCTAGGACCAATGCGGCAGATCCGCCATGACAGATACTAGTGGGGTGGTCCCTGTGATTGAAGGTGATCGGACAAGAGGACCATGGGTTGAACTTTGGGGCGACAGGCTCCATCGCATAGACGTCCCTTAGTGCACGCTTCCATTCCCTCTTGGGAATGTGGGTTGCGTATATCATGTTCACCGTCTTCACTTGTGGGGGGAACCTCTTCTGTCCTCCCGTGTTCGGCGGTCGGGGCTCCTCCTCGTCATCGCTATGCAGCCCCTTGTCCTTGTTTTCGGCATTCAACTTGCCGGCCTGCTTGAACACCCAGCGTTCTCTGTTGGTGTGATTGGCTGGCTTATCGGGGTGCCGTGGATTTGACACGAGCGATCGAGTATGCGGTCCAAACTGGACGCGCCCGGAGTACTTCTTTTGAATGGCTTTTTCCGATGACCGGGTTTAGAGCCATTGAATCCGGCATTGACTGCCGTATCTTCGGCGTTATCGCCGTTGTTGCGGCGCTTATGTCTGTTACGGCGTGGTCTGCCGTTATTATCTTTGGTATCTGAAGTGCCCGGATTCCTTGATGTGTTGTTGCTGCGAGCCAGCCAGCTATCCTCACCCGCGCAAAAGCGGGTCATGAGTGTCGTGAGGGCTGCCATAGACTTCGGCTTCTCCTGGCCGAGGTGCCGGGCGAGCCACTCGTCACGGATGTTATGCTTAAATGCCGCTAAGGCCTCTGCATCTGGACAGTCGACAATTTGGTTTTTCTTAGTTAAGAATCGGGTCCAGAATTGCCTGGCCGATTCCCCTGGCTGCTGAGTTATATGGCTCAAGTCATCAGCATCCGGTGGTCGCACATAAGTGCCCTGGAAGTTGTCGAGGAATGCATCTTCCAAATCCGCCCAACTGCCAACGGAGTCTGCTCGCAAGCTAATCAGCCAATGCCGAGCTGGTCCTTTGAGTTTTAGTGGGAGGTACTTGATGGCATGTAGATCATCACCGCGAGCCATGTGGATGTGGAGGAGGAAATCCTCGATCCATACCGCGGGATCTGTTGTACCGTCATATGATTCAATATTTATGGGTTTAAAACCCTCTGGGAATTCGTGATCCATTACTTCATCAGTGAAGCATAGGGGGTGTGCGGCGCCTCTGTGCCGGGCTATGTCGCGACACAGTTCATATGAGTCTTGTCTGCTGTATTCGGCCCGGCTGGATTTGCTTTTAGTGTATCCGGCGTGACGGTCATCGTCCCGCATTGGTGCATGCCCCCGTGATCCGTAGATCGATCTTGCATGTTTTGCCTTGTTTTCCAATACGTCTCGCAGGTCCTGCGTGTTGCCCCGGGCCTTGGTATTTTTGTTTGATTGGCGGCGGGGCGTGGGCTGGACTTCGGGCTGAAATGCCTCTCTGTCTCGGCCACGAGGTGGCCAATCAGCCGCATCATACGCTGGTGATGTAGGTTTCAATGCTTCCTCCTCTAGTTGAGGTAGCAACCTGCGCTTTGGATAACTCTTGGTTGGGCGTTCGAGTTCGTATTCCTCGGCCGCAAGGACTTCAGTCCATCTGTCTGCTAGCAAATCTTGATCAGCTCGAAGCTGTTGTTGTTTTTTTCTTCACTCTATTTGCTGTGGCTATAAGCCGGCGCTTGAAGCGCTCCTGCTCGACGGGATCCTCAGGCACGATAAATTCGTCGTCGCCGAGGCTCACCTCATCTTCAGAGAGAAGCATGTAATTGTCATCCTTCGTTTCTCCATCTGCTGCCTGTTCTGGAGGGCTAGCTTGTTCATCCTCCCGCTCTAAATCTGGCTGGAGGGGATTGTCGTCGTCTTCGGCACTATCCGGAGTGTTATTGTCCCTTGTGCCGGTATCACTACTTTTGCTATGGCGGGACTTAGAGCGGCACCGCTGACGTTGATGCTTGGGTTGCTTCTTGGAGGGGTCATCCTCCGCTGTCTTATCGCCATCTCCTTCTTTGGGGGTATCCACCATGTATATATCATATGATGAGGTGGCGGTCCAGCGCCCTGTGGGCGGTGGTTCCTGTTCGTCTCCTGCATCGTCGTCCATACCGTCGATGTCTTCGGAGTCGAAGTCGAGCATGTCGGTTAAATCGTCGATAGTGGCTACTAAGTGGGTGGTGGGTGGGGAGCGAATTTCTTCGTCGTCCGCATCCCATTCTAGCCGGACAAAGTTCGGCCAAGGTTCTCCTGACAAGGAGAGAGACCTTAATGAGTTTAGCACATCGCCCAAGATATCCGCGGAGGTAAACTCCATGATCGGTGCCCAATCGGATTCGATAGACACGGACGCAGGCGGCTCGGAGCCCGTCGCCGGGGACGAATCCAATTATTCGGCAACACGGCTCTCGTAGGAGGTAAGGTCAGTATTCGGCACAATAGCCGCTGAGTGTGCGGCCTCCGTGGCGGGGTCCATCCACCCGTCCACAGATGGCGCAATTTGTTCCGGATTTAGGGCCGGAGTAGTTGCAGGCGTGATCTCCCGAACACAGTCCGACGGCAGAGCTAAATCATGCTCGTCGTGATTGTGCGGCGCACCTGACATGGGCTCGAATCCGTCGAAGATCAAGTCTCCGCGGACGTCGGCAGTATAGTTCAAGTTTCCAAACCTGACCTAACGGCCAGGGGCGTAGCTATCGATCTGCTCCAGATGGCCAAGCGAGTTAACCCGCAGTACGAAGCTGCCCAATACGAAGATCTATCCAGGGAGGAAAACCTCACCCTGGATCGCATCGTTGCCGATGATCGAAGGAGCCATCAAGCCTTACGGTGACGACACAATGGAACTCTCAATGAAAGCACCAATGTCGGTGTCAAGAGTTGATCTACCACGAGATCGTAGAGGCTAAACCCTAGAAGCTAGCCTATGGTATGATTGTTGTTGTCCTACGGACTAAACCCTCCGGTTTATATAGACACCGGAGGGGGCTAGGGTTACACAGAGTCGGTTACAAGGGAGGAGATCTACATATCCATATTGCCAAGCTTGCCTTCCACGCCAAGGAGAGTCCCATCCGGACACGGGTCGAAGTCTTCAATCTTGTATCTTCATAGTCCAACAGTCCGGCCAAAGGATATAGTCCGGCTGTCCGAGGACCCCCCAATCCAGGACTCCCTCACCCTACTCCTTGCATTAACATCAATTGATGGGCATCTCCATAGCTCATTGATTAGCCTCGTTGATGTGAGACTTTCTCCTTTTTTGTCTTCTCCACATAACCCCCATCATTATACTCTATTCCACCCATAGTGCTATGTCCATGGCTCGTGCTCATGTATTGCGTGAAAGTTTATAGGTTTGAGATTACCAAAGTATGAAACAATTGCTTGGCTTGTCATCTAGGTTGTGCATGATGAGTGCATTCTTGTGTGACGAAAATGGAGCATGACTAAACTATATGATTTTGTAGGGATGAACTTTCTTTGGCCATGTTATTTTGAGAGGACATAATTGCTTAGTTAGTATGCTTGAAGTATTATTATTTTTATGTCAATATGAACTTTTATCTTGAATCTTTCGGATCTGAATATTCATACCACAATTAAGAAGAATTACATTGAAATTATGCCTAGTAGCACCCCGCATCAAAATTTCTGTTTTTATCATTTACCTACTCGAGGACGAGCAGGAATTAAGCTGTGGGATGCTTGATACATCTCCAACGTATCTATAATTTTTGATTGCTCCATGCTATATTATCTTCTGTTTTGGACATTATTGGGCTTTATTATTCACTTCTATATTATTTTTGGGACTAACCTATTAACCGGAGGCCCAGCCCAGAATTGCTGTTTTTTGCCTATTTCAGAGTTTCGCAGAAAAAGAATATCAAACGGAGTCCAAACGGAATGAAACCTTCGGGAACATGATTTTTGAAACGAACAAGATCCAGGAGACTTGGACACTATGTCAAGCAGCCAACATGGAAGCCACGAGGTAGGGGGGCGCGCCTACCCGGGCGCGCCTACCCGGGCGCGCCCTCCACCCTTGTGGGCCCCCTGTTGCTCCACCGACGTACTTCTGCCTCCTATATATACCTACGTACCCCCAAACGATCAGAGACGGAGCCAAAAACCTAATTCCACCGCCGCAACCTTCTGTACCCACGAGATACCATCTTGGGGCCTATTCCAGAGCTCCGACGAAAGGCGCATCGATCACGGGGGGCTTCTACATCAACACCATAGCCCCTCTGATGAAGTGTGAGTAGTTTACCTCAGACCTTCGGGTCCATAGTTATTAGCTAGATGGCTTTCTCTCTCTTTTTGGATCTCAATACAATGTTCTCCCCCTCTCTCGTGGAGATCTATTCGATGTAATCTTCTTTTGCGGTGTGTTTGTTGAGACCGATGAATTGTGGGTTTATGATCAAGTTTATCTATGAGCAATATTTGAATCTTCTCTGAATTCTTTTATGTATGATTGGTTATCTTTGCAAGTCTCTTCGAATTATCAGTTTGGTTTGGCCTACTAGATTGATCTTTCTTGCAATGGGAGAAGTGCTTAGCTTTGGGTTCAATCTTGCGGTGTCCTTTCCCAGTGACAGTAGGGGCAGCAAGGCACGTATTGTATTGTTGCCATCGAGGATAACAAGATGGTTTTTTATCATATTGCATGAATTTATCCCTCTACATCATGTCATCTTGCTTAAGGCGTTACTCTGTTCTTATGAACTTAATACTCTAGATGCATACTGGATAGCGGTCGATGTGTGGAGTAATAGTAGTAGATGCAGGCAGGAGTCGGTCTACTTGTCTCGGACGTGATGCCTATATACATGATCATACCTAGTTATTCTCATAACTATGCTCAATTCTGTCAATTGCTCAACAGTAATTTGTTCACCCACCGTAAAATACTTATGCTCCTGAGAGAAGCCACTAGTGAAACCTATGGCCCCCGGGTCTATCTTCATCATATTAATCTTCCAACACTTAGTTATTTCCGTTGCTTTTTTACTTTGCTTTTTATTTTACTTTGCATCTTTATCATAAAAATACCAAAAATATTATCCTATCATATCTATCAGATCTCACTCTCGTATGTGACCGTGTAGGGATTGACAATACCTTATCGCGTTGGTTGCGAGGATTTATTTGTTTTGTGTAGGTGTGACGGACTCGCGCGTAGCCTCCTACTGGATTGATACCTTGGTTCTCAAAAACTGAGGGAAATACTTACGCTACTTTGCTGCATCACCCTTTCCTCTTCAAGGGAAAACCAATGCAGTGCTCAATAGGCAGCAGGGGGCGGCCCCTCTTTTGATAAAAAAGTCATAACATGACTTGTCAGGCTCAATCCAAGATCGACTTGGAGCTACCGAAGAGGTTCAACAGTTATAGTGCACTAGTGCAGGCGACTGCTACTTCTTGAGCTTGTGTTGATTTTTCCCTTGAAGAGGAAAGGGTGATGCAGCAAAGTAGAGATATGTATTTCCCTCGGTTAAGAACCAAGGTATCAATCTAGTAGGAGGCACAAGCAAGTCCCTAATAGATGCACCTGCACAAACTAACAAACACTTGCACTCAATGTGAAAAAGGGGTTGTCAATCCCTTCACAATCACTAGCAAAAGTGAGATCTAATAGAGATAGTTATAAAAGATAAGTAAAAGAGTAAAATAAAGTAAATATAAATAAGCAAGGTATTTTTGGGTTTTTGGTTTTTAGATCTGAAAATAATATGATAGAAAATAGACCCTGGGGCCATAGGTTTCACTAGAGGCTTCTCTCTTGAAGAAAACATACGGTGGGTAAACAAATTACTGTTGAGCAATTGGTAGAAAAGCGCATAGTTATAACGATATCCAAGGCAATGATCATGAATATAGGCATCACGCCCGTGACAGTAGACCAACTCCTACCTGCATCTACTACTATTACTCCACACATCGCCCGCTATCCAGCATGCATCTAGTGTATTAAGTTAACATGAACGGAGTAACGCCTTAAGCAAGGTGACATGGTGTAGAGGGATATATCCAATCAATATAGTAAAAAACCAATCTTTTTATCCTTAATGGCAACAATACAAATACGTGTTTGATATCCCACAAGCATAGGGGGTCGCAACAATTTTCGAGGGTAGAGTATTCAACCCAAACTTATTGATTCGACACAAGGGGAGCCAAAGAATACTCCCGAGTATTAGCAGCTGAGTTGTCAATTCAACCACACCTGAAAGAATTAATATCTGCAGCAAAGTGTTTAGTATCAAAGTAGTATGGAAGTAACGGTAACGGTGGCAAAAGTAACAGTAGCAGTTTTGTAGTGGTTGTAACAGTAGCAACGACAAAGTAACTTGGGGCAAAGATCAATATGTGAAAAGCTCGTAGGCAACGGATCAGTCATAGACAATTATGTCGGATGGCATTCATCATGTAGGCTTGTATTTCGTATATAGTCATACGTGCTTATGGAAAAGAATTTGCATGACATCTTTTGTCCTACCCTCCCGTGGCAGCGGGGTCCTTGTGGAAACTACGGGATATTAAGGCCTCCTAATAATAGAGAACTAGACCAAAGCATTAGCACTTAGTGAATACATGAACTCCTCAAACTATGGTAATCATCGAAAAGAATCCCAATTATTGTCACCTTGGGGTATGTGGATCGTAACTCTTAATAGGTGTCTACAACTTGCAAGATAGGATCAAGAACACAAATATATTCATGAAAACATAATAGGTTCAGATCTGAAATCATGGCCCTCGGGCCCTAGTGACAATCATTAAGCATAGAAAAGTCATAGCAACATCAATCTTAGAACATATTGGATACTAGGGATCAAACCTAACAAAACTAACTCGATTACATGATAAATCTCATCCAACTCATCACCATCCAGCAAGCCTACGATAGAATTACTCACGCACGACGGTGAGCATCATGAAATTGGTGATGGAGGAAGGTTGGTGATGATGATGGCGACGGATCCCCCTTTCCGGAGCCTAGAATGGACTCCAGATCAGCCCTCCCGATGAAGAACATGAGGTGGCGGCGGCTCTGTATCATAAAACGCGATGAATCCTTCTCTTCGATTTTTTTCTCCGCGAATAGGTACTTATAGAGTTGGAATTAGGGTCGGAGGAGGTCCAGGGGGCCCACAAGCTTGCAGGGCGCACCCTAGGGGGGTGGGCGTACCCCTAGGGCTTGTGGCCTCTAGGTGGCCCCCTCTGGTTGATTCTTGCGTCAATATTTTTTATATATTCTAAAAATATTCTCCGTAAATTTTCAGGTCAATCCGAGAACTTTTATTTCTGCACAAAAATAACACCATGGCAATTCTGCTGAAAACAACATCAGTCTGGGTTAGTTCCATTCAAATCATGAAAATTAGAGTTCAAAACAAGGGCAAAAGAGTTTGGAAAAGTAGATATGATGGAGACGTATCAACTCCCCCAAGCTTAACCCATTGCTTGTCCTCAAGCAATTCAGTTGACAAACTGAAAGTGACAAAGAAAAACTTTTACAAACTCTGTTTGATCTTGTTGTTCCAAATATGTATAGCCAAAAAAAATTCAGGTTTTCAGCAAAGATTATGAAGTAACCATATTCACAATAACATTTAGGTCTCATATTTACTCATATCAGTGTCATAATCAACTAGTGAGCAATAATAATAAATCTCGGATGACAACACTTTTTCAAAACAATCATGATATAATATGACAAAATGGTATCTCGCTAGCCCTTTCTGAGACCGCAAAACATAAATGCAGAGCACCCCTGAAGATCAAGGACTAACTAGACATTATAATTCATGGCAAAAGAGATCCAGTCACACTCATACTCAATATCAATAAATAACAAAGCATACAAATGATAGTGGTGCTCTCTAACTGGTGCTTTTTATAAGAGGATGATGACTCAACAATAGAAGTAAATAGATAGGCCCTTCGCGGAGGGAAGCAGGGATTTGCAGAGGTGCCAGAGCTCGAGCTTTTGAAACAAGATGAATATAACTTTGAGCGGTATGCTTTCATTGTCAACGTAACAACCAAGATATCTCACTATCTTCCATGCTAGATACATTATAGGCGGTTCCCAAACAGAATGGTAAATTTTTTACTCCCCCTCCACCAACAATCACACTTCACAGCCGGCCGCATCAACGGGTATCGTCCATACCAACAACAGTCCTGGGGGAGTTTTGTTTGATATTTATATTTTGATTTGATTTCGAGCATGGAACTGGGCATCCCATTACCAGCCACTTTCTCGTGAATGACAAGTGAATAAACACTTATCCTGAGAACAACCCACCTAGCATGGAAGATACTGACAGCCCCCAGTTGCTACATGAGCGATTCGGGCATACAAAACAGATTATTATTTGAAGGTTTAGAGTTTGGCACATGCAAATTTACTTGGAACGGCAAGTAAATACCGCATATAGGTAGGTATGGTGGACTCATATGGAACAACATTGGGTTTAATAAGGAAGTGGATGCACAAGAAGTATTCCCGCTTAGTACAAGTGAAGGCTAGCAAAAGATTGAGGAGCGACCAACTAGAGAGCGACAACGATCATAAACATGCATTGAGATTAACCAACATTGAGTGCAAGCATGAGTAGGATATAAATCACCATGAACATAAATATCGTAGAGGCTATGTTGTTTTTGTTTCAACTACATGTGCCAAGTCAAGCCACTCGAATCATTCAAAGGAGGATACCATCCTATCATACTACATCACAACCATTTTAAAAGCATGTTGGCACACAAGGTAAATCTTTATCAACTCCTAGCCAATTAAGCATGGCATGAGTAACTATAATCTCTAATTGTCATTGCAAACATGTTTCATTCATAATGGGCTTAATCAAGAACGATGAGCTAATCATATTTACACAAACAAAATAGGTCGAGTTCGTACCAGCTTTTCTCCAGCTCAATTATTTCATCATATATCGTCATTATTGCCTTTCACTTGCACGACCGAACAGTGTGAATAATAATAAGAGTGCACGTGGATTGGACTAAGCTGGAATCTGCAAACATTTATTCAAAAGGATAAGATAAGGTAATATGGGCTCTTTGTTAGATCAACAATAATGCATATGAGAGCCACTCAACATTTTCATCGTGGTCTTCTCCTTATGACCCAAAGAAAGGAAAAAGAATTTCGAAGAAACACACTGATTTTTTTAGTTTTTGTTGTTTTTCTAAAGAAAGTAAAACAAGAACGAGAAAAACTATAAGGTTGATCAAGTCTTATTAACAAACTTCTTCCGAATGACATGAAACTGGAGAACTTTCATATACCACTAGGTTACCTCAACAGGGATATGCATGTCCCCAACAATAAGAATATCATATTTCTTTTTGACAGTTGGAATAGGGAATTTAAAACCACCAATAGCAATAGTTGAAATTTTTCCAATAGAATTGATGCTTTTAACTTGAGGTTTTTTCTTTGAAAAGTGCACCGTATGCTCATTACCATTACCATGAAAAGTGACATTGCCCTTGTCGCAATCAATAGCAGCCCCTGCAGTATTCAAAAAGGGTCTACCAAGGATGGTCGACATACTGTCGTCCTCGGGTATATCAAGAATAACAAAGTCCATTAAAATAGTAACATTTGCAACTACGACAAGCACGTCCTCACAAATACCGATGGGTATATGAAAGTGCAACTATCCCTGGGTGGTTTTGGTAATTCCTAACAACATATAGCTCATTGAGCTAATGCTATTTCAAGATAAGTATTTCAGGAAAGCTCAATGATTGGCATGGCATGGATTAAAAACGGACCCTTCAAAATGCTAAGGACAAAAGATTGGCTCAAGCTCAAAGAACAAGACTCTACATTTTCTATTTTAGTGATCCAAGATCACATTGAGTCTATAGGAAAAGCCAATACTATTAAGAAGGGATGAGGTGTTGCTTAATGAGGTGCTTGCTCAAAATGCTTAGTGATATGCTCCAAAACCCTCCACTACTTTCTCATATCCACATATGTCCCAAACCACAAGTCCAACTCGGCCCCACCGATTCTTTCTATCCGGCGCCACCGAGTTCAGTTGACATAGCCACTGCCAGAAACCCTAGTCTTTTCCGTCTCACCGATAGGGATCTCGGTCTCACCGAGATGGGATTGTAATCTCTCTGTTTCCTTTTCGTAACGTTTCGGTCAAACTGAGATGAGCGATCGGTCCCACCGAGATTGCAATGCAAACACTCTGTTTCCTTTTCGTAACATTTCGGTCCAACCGAGATGAGCGAATCGGTCCCACCGAGTTTGCCTCACCAACTCTCTGTTTGACTATTACCAAAATCGGTTCCATCGAGTTTGTGTACTCGGTCTCACCGAGATTACGTTATGCCCTAACCCTAGTGATATAGGTCCCACCGAGTTGACGTGTCGGTCCCACCGAAACACCTAACGGTCACATTATGAACCAAATCGGTCTGACCGAGTTCTCTGAATCAGTCCCACCGAGTTTGGTGATTTGTGTGTAACGGTTAGATTTTGTGTGGAGGCTATATATACCCCTCCACCCACTCTTCATTCATGGAGAGAGCCATCAGAACATGCCTACACTTCCAACACATATTTTCTGAGAGAGAACCACCTACACTTGTGTTGAGGTCAAGATATCCCATTCCAACCACATAAATCTTGATCTCTAGCCTTCCCCAAGTTGCTTTCCACTCAAATCTTCTTTCTACCAAATCCAATCCTATGAGAGAGAGTTGAGTGTTGGGGAGACTATCATTTGAAGCACAAGAGCAAGGAGTTCATCATCAACACACCATTTGTTACTTCTTGGAGAGTGGTGTCTCCTAGACTGGCTAGGTGTCACTTGGGAGCCTCCGACAAGATTGTGGAGTTGAACCAAGGTGTTTGTAAGGGCAAGGAGACCGCCTACTTCGTGAAGATCTACCCTAGTGAGGCAAGTCCTTCGTGGGCGACGACCATGGTGGGATAGACAAGGTTGCTTCTTCGTGGACCCTTCGTGGGTGGAGCCCTCTGTGGACTCACGCAACCGTTACCCTTCGTGGGTTGAAGTCTCCATCAACTTGGATGTACGATAGCACCACCTATCGGAACCACGGATAAAAATCTCCGTGTCAACATTGCGTTTGCTCCCTCAAACTCATCCCTTTACCTTCATATGCAATTGTTTTACATTCCGCTGCTATACTCTTAGAATTGCATGTGTAGGTTGATTGCTTGACTTGGGCTAAGTTGCTAAAATCTGCCAAGAAATAAAATTAGGAAAGGCTAGATTTTTATTTGGTCAAGTAGTCTAATCACCCCCCTCTAGACATACTTTCAATCCTACAAGTGGTATCAGAGCTTTGGTCTCCATTTGCTTTGATTTCCATAGCTTTTGGTGGTCATAGCCTTGGTTTCACAACCTAGGAGAGTATGTCGTCTAGTGAGGGAAATTACCACCATAGAGGTCCTTACTTTGATGGTACAAATTTTGCTAGTTGGAATCATAAGATGAAAATGCATATTATTGGAGATAACCCCGCCGTTTGGGCTATTGTGTGTATTGGCTTGCAAGGTGAATTCTTTGATGGGAGAGAACCAAACCGTGAAGCTACCGCAGAAGAGTTGAAGATGCTACAATACAATGCTCAAGCCTGTGATATTCTCTTCAACGGATTGTGCCCCAAAGAATTCAACAAAATCAGCCGTCTTGAGAATGCAAAGGAAATTTGGGATACTTTGATTGATATGCACAAAGGTACCGACTCCATCAAGGAATCCAAGTTGGATGTGCTTCAAAGTCAACTTGACAAGTTCAAAATGAAGGATGGTGAAGGTGTCGCTGAAATGTACTCTAGGCTTGCTCTCATCACAAATGAGATTGCCGGCTTAGGAAGTGAAGAGATGACCGACAAATTCATCATCAAGAAGATCCTAAGAGCCTTGGATGGAAAATATGATACCGTGTGCACATTGATCCAAATGATGCCCAATTACAAATATCTCAAGCCAACGGAAGTCATTGGAAGAATTGTTGCTCATGAGATGTCACTCAAGGATAAAGAAGAGCTTCACAATAAGTCAAGTGGTGCTTACAAAGCCTCATGTGATGCTCCCACATCATCATGTGAGAAACAAACCTTCAATGAAGAATTGAGTCTAATGGTGAAGAACTTCAACAAGTTCTACAAGAGTAGAAGCAAAGAAAGAAGTTCCAAGTCAAGGTCCTACAATGACAAAAGATCTTCTAGTCGTGAGCGTAATTGCTACAATTGTGGAAGACCCAGACACTACTCCAATGAGTGTACGCCCCCCTAAAAAAGAAGAGAAGATTCTCCCAAACGAAGAAGTAGAAGAGAAGAATCACCACCAAGAGAAAGGAGGAGTAGAGATGATCGTTATGAACGAAAACCCTCTAGGAGAAGCAAGGACTCGGAAAGGAAACAAAAGTCATCAAGGAGCCACACAAAAAGAAGACATCAAGCTCATGTTGGTGAATGGGTATCCGGCTCCGACTCCGACAATCACTCCGAAAGAAGTTATCACTCCGACTCCGAATATACTCAAGATGAAGGTGTTGCCGGTCTAGCACTTGTGTCAACCAACTCCTACGACATATTTGACTCACCAAATGAAGGAATTGGAAGATGCTTCATGGCCAAAGGTCCAAAGGTAACACATCCCGAGTATGTTGATTTCAATAGTGATGAACATGATTTGCTAGGTGATGATGATTTACTTGTTGACAACTCTAGTGATGAAAACTATGATGAAACATCAATTACTCATGCTAATCAAGATAAAACGAATGACGATGATAAGAAGGAGATTGAGCATCTAACTAAAGAACTAAACACTCTTAAGTTAGCTCATGAAACTACCTTGGAAAATCATCGAGAACTTTTAAAGACTCATGATAAGCTACGCTTTGAAAAGCTCAATCTTGAGCAAGAGCATGAGTTTTTAAAGGCAATCAATGATGATCTTCGCAAGAAAAGTTCTTCTTACATTGCCAAGCGTTTACTCTTGTCTACTTACATGCCACAAGTTAAATCTAGCAACAAGAACAAGAAAGATGCTTCATCTAGTAGTAACAACAATCATGCTAAATCCAATGTTGTTGCATCTAGTAGTTCTCTTGATTCCACTAATGATTCTCTTAGCCAAGTTACACTTGAGCAAGAAAATAGCTTATTGAAGGGAATTATAGAGAAAGGTGTTTACAAGAGCCTTGCCGGAAGTAAGCAATTTGAGGAAATTGTACGCAAGCAAGGAAGACACCGGAAGAATCAAGGTGTTGGTTTTGAACAAAAGTTCAATGCCAATGGAGTTGAGTGGGAAGAAGATCAATACCCCAAGACGAAGTTTGTTCCTCAACAAGAGAAGTATGATCCTACTTCTTTCAAAGGGACACAAGATCAAGATGATCTTCCACCACAAGACCACAAGCAAAAAGGCAAGGACAAGCTTCAAGAGGAAATTGATGCATTTGAAGAAGCACCTAAGGCCTTGGTCAAGTGGGTTCCCAAGACTACATCAAGTTATACTTCATCAAGTACAACTACAACTCCAAAGATTCCCATCAAGACGGTGTGGATCCAGAAGAAGAAGAACTAGAGAGTTCTTGAGGGTGACTCCGCCAACATACTTCACTCTTATCATTTTGGCGAGAACAAGTGCAAACAACCTCCACATCTTGCACTAGTTCAAGGAGTCACAAACCCTCTTGTTGGTAAGACAAGGGACAAGGTAACCCAATGCTTTCATGGACATCATCTTGTGTATGCATCACTCTATGTCTATGGATATCCTTGTTTGTTCCTTGTGGGACTAACCCGTGTAGGTATTGAAAGTGCAACCCACTCCAAAGGATTGCTCCGAATGATCTACATCAACATCGAGCATTTACATCTTCAACACCTATATGAAGTCATCATCGACAAAACCCAAGGTTAGTTGATCCCTCTTAGGGGGGATATCACATCTAGGGGGAGCTTTACTCTAATCAATTGAGCTAAAGCAACTCTAATGGTGTGAACACAACAATGCTTTATGTAAAAGTGGTAACCCCACTTGTGCTTAAACGATGAGTATGACCTATGATAAAATGTTCTCATTTGACTCCTAAGTCAATATACTCATATATAGATGGCCTAGTCATCGCCAAAGTTCTTGATAGACGCTAGAGTGTTTGTGCATGCTTTGTCACATATTTCATTTGCCATTTTATTGTGTGAGCATGTTGGTTGCATATTTCACTCATTCGAGGACATCCATTTGTTGTTCTGAATGTTTGACTTTTTTCTCTTTTGCCAAATGGATGGACAAGAATGCCTAAGAACTCCCTCTAGCTATCTATGCTTTTCTCGTCTCAAACTCTATTCATGCTACATCACAAAGTTTGATCAAGTCAGATTCGAACCACTCTGTGTGAGGAGCACTCAGAGTTCCCGATTCATCATAGACTTACACCTCCAAAACCTCTTTGTGCATCTCGGTCTGACCGATTCATCCCTTTCGGTCCTACCGAGATCACTAAGTTGATCTAGGGTTTTCAATCTTGGTGCAACCGATTAGAACCCTTCGGTCACACCGAGTTGCAGTAACTGCTTGCAATTTTGCATCTCGGTGCCACCGAGTCGTTCCACTCGGTCACACCGACAAGGTCAGGTTATATATACCGACGGGCCAAATTTTGGAAATTTTTTCGAACCCTCTCGCCCGCGCATAACCTGCTCTGCCTCTTCGGGTCTCCGGATCGTCCTCTCGTCGCCAGCGACCTCCCGCCGCTAGTCTCCTCCGCCGTCAATGGAAATCTTCACCGCCGTTGTCGCCGTAGCAAGTTCGTCGCCGAACTAGGGTACGAACTTGATCATTGTGCTAATCCTTAACTCCGATTCTTAGCACATTGCTTTGCCATGATTCTCGCCACGATTGAAATCATCCTGTCCAGCGAAAACATCCCGTAGATTAGTTTTGATTTGAAAATTTAGGGTTAGATCTCCGCCGAATTCATCTCGGACCGACCGAGTTGTAGAAATCGGTCTCACCAATTTTGGCTTAGGCCAGAGCACACGCGTTTTTGGTGTGACCGAAAATTGCAAATCGGTGTGACCGAGTTCAATTCTCTGTGAAACCCTAGCAGTCTCGGTACCACCGAACTGTGACTCGGTCTGACCGAGTTCACTATTTTAGGTTCCAAAAGCTGCTTCGGTATCACCGAGTTTACAAATCGGTAGATCCGAAATGCTTTCTGTGAAGAACTAAAACTAAGTTTTTAAGTCATCTGTTTTGCAAAACTCCTGTACTTTGTGATGCTCATCTACTCTACCTCATCTATAACCTATTCACAGGGTCTGCTGTCAGAGAATTTGCAGAGATGTCTGATCAAAGTGATAGCCAGAACAGGTCTGAGCAACATGTGCAGTTGAGTGAGGGTTCAGATCCCTCCAGCAGTTATGATGATGGCAGCAGGAGCACTCCCAGCAATCTGCCAAAGGCTGCTACCAGGGCAAGGAAGAAGAGGAATTCTGACTCTGAAGATGAAGATTATGTGGCAGTTGAAGATGAAGCCACTTCAAAGAAGAAGGTGCTAAAGAAAGAGTATGGCACAGCTGCAACAAAGCCTGGTATGAAAACTAAGATGCCAGCAAGAAGACAGCCAATGTCAAAGCCAAGGAAAGTTGCCACAGGGGAAACCATGAAGTTCACCATTGAATCAGATGATGGTGAAGCAGCAGGTGATGGTAAGAAGAAGAGGGCCATAACCACTACTGCCAAAGTTCTTGGCAAGCCCTCAATGAGGAGAGATTCAAAAGAAGAGGAAGAGGATGCTGCACCAGCACCCAAAGCTCAGAAGCTTATGTGAGATGCTATCAAATCAGGGGCTGCTCCATCAAAGCCCAAAGCTGCTCCCAAGGCTACTGCTCCAGCTCCAAAGCCAAAACCCAAGAGGAGCACTAGGAATATCCCTGCTGAAGAGAAGAACAAGGCCCCAGTGCCTCAAGCTGCTGAAGAAGAAGATGATTCTGTTGTGTTGAGAAAGCTGAAGCCCAAGATCCCTGACCACACTGATGCACACCCAGTTGCAGAGAACATGAAAATCAGGAAGGATGCAGGATTGAGATTATGGAGACAATCTGATCCATATGCTGTAAGGAGAAGAACTGATGTGGACTACATGTTTCACACTAAGGAACAACAGGACTTCTATGAGACAATTTTGCTTGACAAGAAGCCCATTGTATGTGATATGAGATGGGTTGACTGGGAATTCATCAAGGAGAATGATGATCACTTTCCTGGAGTGCTTGATAGCTTTAAGGCATGTGGAGTGGATACCTTTGTTGCCCAGAAGCTCACCAAGTGGAATGATGAGCTCATCATGCAGTTTTACTCCACTGCCCACTTCTATCCAGATGGAAGGATAGAATGGATGTCTGAGGGTACTAGGTACCAATCTACAGTTGATGAGTGGGCCAAGCTTATAAATGCTCCTGAGGAACATGAGGATGACTTGGACATTTATGCAGAGAATAAGAAAGACCACAACACTATGGCTAACATGTACAAGGAGATCCCAGATGCTGCTTTGGAAACACATAAGTTTGGATCTGTCCATTACTTGTTGTCTGGTCTGCCAACAATCAACTGGATCTTAAGGCACACACTTCTACCCAAGTCAGGTGATCGCAAGATGATCAGAGGACATGCTATCAACTTTCTGCACATATTTGATGTCCCACAGAAGTTCAAAGTTATGAGCCTGATTGTTGAAACAATCAAGAGGACTGCAGCTGATCAGAAGAGAAGTTGTGGGTATGCCCCACACATTCAGGAGCTCATCAACTCAAAGATGGGCACAGTCACATATCTTTTGGACAAGGTGCACCTGCCCATCTATCCTGAATTTGAAGATAACACTATTGTGATGAACGAGAATGAACCATCTTCAGCTCAAGCACATGAAAAGAGAGAGAAGGCTAAGGCAGAGAAGGCTGCTAAGATGCCAACAGCAGAGGAGGCATCTCAGGTATTCTTGAAGAGCAAGCAAGACCAGCTTGGATATCTGATCCAATCCACCCTAAGGATTGAGAAGGGCTTGGCCACCCTGACCAAGAACCAGGAGAGCTTGGAAAGGATTATTGAGACAAATTTCTATGACCTTGATGTCAAGGTGACAGAGATCCAAACTGCAGTCGAGCAACTTCAGGAGGAAGCAAAGGAGAAGAAGGGCAAGTCTACCACAGATGCTTTTGCCAGAGTGCCCAGAGGACAGAGGTCTGCTGCAGTGCCATTGACAGACACTAGAGCCACAACATCAGCACCAACAGCTACAGCTCCAGTTCCACCTCCTGCAGCTACTCCACCAGCTCCATCTACCTCATTTGAAGCCTTCGTCCTTGGAGTTCTCTCTACACCACCTCCCGAAGATCAAGCTTGAGAGTCGTTTAGCACTATGCATTTTTGAACTTTTTGGTAACTTGTTGCCAAAGGGGGAGAAAAATGTATAGATCACAGGCTTCGAGAGAGAGAGAGTGTGTTGCTTTTTTATCTCTCTTTGCACTTATTTGGTTTGATTTGAAACTTTATTGTGTGCTTGTGTGAGCTACTTGTTTGATCATGTGTTTGATCATATACTACCCTTAATGCTTGTTGGATGACATTATCTCTTATATCCTAGATGATCATTCACTTGCTTTGGTGATGAGTGCATGCTTTAACTTCTATCATTTTGAGCGCTCCACCAAGATGTATGTGACATGAAAGAGTAACCCATGATCCTAATCGATTGTGCATTTGCATTCAAAAGCAAATTTTAAATAATGCACAAATTTAGGGGGAGCTCTTGCTTATCACATACTTCTCAAAGCGACGATGTTTTTCAATACTATTTATTATTTGTCGAAGCTTTGATCTATATGTTGTCATCAATTACCAAAAAGGGGGAGATTGAAAGTGCAACTATCCCTGGGTGGTTTTGGTAATTCCTAACAACATATAGCTCATTGAGCTAATGCTATTTCAAGATAAATATTTCAGGAAAGCTCAATGATTGGCATGGCATGGATTAGAAAGTGGACCCTTCAAAATGCTAAGGACAAAAGATTGGCTCAAGCTCAAAGCACAAGACTCAACATTTTCTATTTTAGTGATCCAAGATCACATTGAGTCTATAGGAAAAGCCAATACTATTGTGTTGCTTAATGAGGTGCTTGGTCAAAATGCTTAGTGATATACTCCAAAACCCTCCACTACTTTCTCATATCCACATATGTGCCAAACCACAAGTCCAACTCGGCCCCACCGATTCTTTCTATCCGGCGCCACCGAGTTCAGTTGACATAGCCACTGCCAGAAACCCTAGTCTTTTCGGCCTCACTGATAGGGATCTCGGTCTCACCGAGATGGAATTGTAATCTCTCTGTTTCCTTTTCGTAACGTTTCGGTCAAACCAAAATGAGCGATCGGTCCCACCGAGATTGCAATGCAAACACTCTGTTTCCTTTTCGTAACGTTTCGGTCCAACCGAGATGAGCGAATCGGTCCCACCGAGTTTGCCTGACCAACTCTCTGTTTGACTATTACCAAAATCTGTCCCACCGAGTTTGTGTAATCGGTCTCACCGAGATTACGTTATGCCCTAACCCTAGTGATATCGGTCCCACCGAGTTGACGTGTCGGTCCCACCGAAACACCTAACGGTCACATTATGAACCAAATCGGTCTCACCGAGTTCTCTGAATCGGTCCCACCGAGTTTGGTGATTTGTGTGTAACGGTTAGATTTTGTGTGGAGGCTATATATACCACTCCACCCACTCTTCATTCATGGAGAGAGCCATCAGAACATGCCTACACTTCCAACACATATTTTCTGAGAGAGAACCACCTACACTTGTGTTGAGGTCAAGATATCCCATTCCAACCACATAAATCTTGATCTCTAGCCTTCCCCAAGTTGCTTTCCACTCAAATCTTCTTTCTACCAAGTCCAATCCTATGAGAGAGAGAGAGTTGAGTGTTGGGGAGACTATCATTTGAAGCACAAGAGCAAGGAGTTCATCATCAACACACCATTTGTTACTTCTTGGAGAGTGGTGTCTCCTAGATTGGCTAGGTGTCACTTGGGAGCCTCCGACAAGATTGTGGAGTTGAACCAAGGAGTTTGTAAGGGCAAGGAGATCGCCTACTTTGTGAAGATCTACCCGAGTGAGGCAAGTCCTTCGTGGGCAACGGCCATGGTGGGATAGACAAGGTTGCTTCTTCGTGGACCCTTCGTGGGTTGAAGTCTCCATCAACGTGGATGTACGATGGCACCACCTATCGGAACCACGTATAAAAATCTCCGTGTCAACATTGCGTTTGCTCCCTCAAACTCATCCCTTTACCTTCATATGCAATTGTTTTACATTCCGCTGCTATACTGTTAGAATTGCATGTGTAGGTTGATTGCTTGACTTGGGCTAAGTTGCTAAAATCTGCCAAGAAATAAAATTGGGAAAAGGCTAGATTTTTATTTGGTCAAGTAGTCTAATCACCCCCCTCTAGACATACTTTCGATCCTACAGTATAGCAGTTGATTTATTGGCCATTTGCAAAGAGATTTCAGTTGGTGTCAACTTATTCAAGTCAAGTCTATGATATAAAGAGAAAGGCATAACACTAACACCAGCTCCCAAATCACATAAAGTAGTTTTAACATAGTTTATTTTAATGGAGCATGGTATAGTTGGTATTCCTAGATCTCCTAGTTTCTTTGGTATTCCACCCCTAGGGTTAGAGAAGCCACGGGGGCCCCAGGTGGTGCGCTCCCTAGGCTTGTGTCCCCCTCATGGGTCTTCTGGCTTCTTCCCGAAGCTTTGTGGTTGTCTTCTGGTCCAAGAAAAATCCTCAAAAAGTTTCGTTCCGTTTGGACTCCATTTGGTATTGATTTACTGTAGAAGACAAAAACAAGGAAAAAACAGAAACTTGCACTAGGTTAATAGGTTAGTCCCAAAAAATGGTATAAAACAGCATATTAATACATATAAAACATCCAAGATGGATAATATAATAGCATGGAACAATAAAAAAATATAAATACGTTGGAGACGTATCAAGCATCCCCAAGCTTAATTCCTGCTTGTCCTCGAGTAGGTAAATGGTAAAAACTGAATTTTTGATGTGAAATGCTACCTAACATGTTTATCGAGTAATCTTTCTTATTGTGGCATGAATATTTAGATCCATAAGATTCAAAACAAAAGTTTAATATTGACATAAAAACAATAATACTTCAAGCATACTAATAAAGCAATCATGGCTTTTCAAAAAAACATGGCTAAAGAAAGTTATCCCTACAAAATTATATAGTCTTGTCATGCTCTATCTTCATCACACAAAGTATTTATCATGCACAACCCCGATGACAAGCCAAGCAATTGTTTCATACTTTTGACGTTCCAAAGCTTCACCAGTGGAAAAGGTGCCAGCCACAACTTTCATTGGTGGCGCGCCATTTTGAAAGAAGGCCAACACTATTTTTTTAAAAAATATTAGTGGCGGCCGGCAATTTTGTACGCCATAGGTATGCTGTTATTGCTGGCATAGGAGTAATAGGGAACGCTACCTGTAAGTGGGTCCCAACGTTCTGCCATGTCCAAAGTTAGAGCTGGCGTAGCAAAATTTCCCTACGCCAGCACTAACTAGAATATCTATGGCATCGCCGAATAAGTTACGCCAGCAGTACATTTTGCGGGCCCATCAATTTTTTAGCCAACATAACACTGACGTCGGCTTTTCCCGAACGCCAGGGATACAAAGGACTCTAATGGCGTTCTCTAGTATGTCAATGCCAGTAATTACATCGCAATACTATTCACGTTTGACCCATAGCATCCATTTAGATATTTTCTTCTTCTTCCTCCTTTCATCTTCCTGCTCTCTCTCTCTTCTCTTCTTCTTGAGAAAAAGACCAAATTCTTTCTCTTGATTTCTTAAGTGGGTAGCTAGTTAGCTAGATCTAAGCTAGTTCACACACTCTCACTTGCTAATTAAGCTAGCTAGTTCTCTTCTCCGCCCACTCAAACACACACACACACGCACTTGCATTAAAAAAATTCATCACACTCCAATAATGGCGCCTCCAACGGTCGGCCGCCCCCGCCCCTGCTACATCTTGAGCTTGCGTTGATTTTTTCCTTAAAGAGAGAAAGGGTGATGCAACAAAGTAGAGATAAATAATTGTCTCAGTTAAGAACCAAGGTATCAATCCAGTAGGAGGCACAAGCAAGTCTCCAATCTATAAACCTGCACAAACTAACAAACACTTGCACACAACGCAAAAAGGGGCTGTCAATCCCTTCACGGTCACGAACAAGAGTGAGATCTAAAAGAGATAGGTATAAAAGATAAATAAAAAAGCAAACTAAAGTAAGTATAGATAAATTGCAGCAAGGTATTCTGGGATTTTTTGGTTTATAGATATGAAAATATATGATGCAAAATAGACCCGGGAGCCATAGGTTTCACTAGAGGCTTCTCTCTTGAAAGAAAACATACGATGGGTAAACAAATTACTGTTGAGCAATTGATAGAAAAGCGCAAAGTTATGACGATATCTAAGGCAATGATCATGAATATAGGCATCACGTCCGTGACAAGTAGACCGACTCCTGCCTGCATCTACTACTATTACTCCACACATCGACCACTATCCAGTATGCATCTAGAGTATTAAGTTCATAAGAACGGAGTAACACCTTATGTAAGATGACATGATGTAGAGGGATAAACTCAAGCAATATGATGAAAACTCCATCTTTTTATCCTTGATGGCAATAATACAATACGTGCCTCGCTACCCCTACTATGTCACTGGGTGAGGACACCGCAAGATTGAACCCAAAACTATACACCTCTCCCATTGCAAGAAAAACCAATCTAGTTGTCCAAACCAAACCGATAGTTCAAAGAGAAATACAAAGATATCTTAATCATGCATAAAAGAGTTCAGAGAAGACTCAAATAATATTCATAGATAATCTAATCATAAGTCCACAATTAATTCATCGGATCTCAACAAACGCACCGCAGAAGAGTATTACATCGGATAGAACTCCAAGAACATCGAGGAGAACATTGTATTGAAGATCAAAGAGAGAGAAGAAGTCATCTGGCTACTAGCTATGGACCCGTAGGTTTGTGGTAAACTACTTACGCTTCATCAGAAGGGCATCAAGGTTGATGTAGAGGCTCTCCGTTATTGGATCCCCCTCCAGCAGGGTGCCGAAAAAGGCCCCAAGATGGGATCTCACGGGAACAGAGGCTTGCGGCAGCGGAAAAGTATTTTGGTGAACACTTCTGATGTTTGGGGAATATTTGAGAATATATAGAAGCGGTTTTAGGGTTGGAGGACTCCCGAGGGGCCCGCAAGCCCTCAGGGTGCCCCCTGAGGCTTGTGGCCTCCTCGGGGATCTTCTGACCCTCTCTCCAAGTTTCGTGGGTGTCTTCTGGTCGAAGAAAAATCATCGTAAAATTTTATTCCGTTTGGACTCCGTTTGATATTCCTTTTTTTGTAGAAGTCAAAAACAAGAAAAAAAGAAACTAACACTGGGCTCTAAGTTAATAGGTTAGTTCCAAAAATAATATAAAATAGCATATTAATGCATATAAAACATCAAAAACATATAATATAATAGCATGGAACAATAAAAAAATTATAGATACGTTGGAGACGTATCACGCAACGGCCATGACGCGCTCAAACAATTCGGTTGCTTGTCAAATCACTACAAAAAAATACACTTCCGTGATGATACGTGTTTGTCACAGTAGGTCACGTTTTCTATCATGCATGTACATCCATGACAAATTTATGACAGAATCAAGATAGTCATACATGTGCTGTCGTAGAAGTGTTCCATGACATTACCAAAATTATCATCACGGAAGTGTCCAGTTCCATGACGATAAATCACGCGTCACAGAAGTGCTTACATCAAGGGTGACTGACACGTGGCATCCACCGTAACGGAACGCCGTTAAGCTATCGGGTCCGGTTTTGGATCTGATAACCCGTTAACAGCCCGGACCAATTGGGATTTTCCACATGTAAAATCATCATTGGCCGGAGGAAACACATGTTGCCTCACCGTTGGGACATATGTCATCCACTCATTGGACAGGAGGCGCCTATGATAGGTCGACACGTGGCACGGCCCAACAGTGGCCCATTCCGGTGAAAAAGGCCGGCCCAGTAAAAAATAGCAGGCCGACCCATATAAGGCCTACTTATGATAGGTCCATTTAAGCCCACGGCCCATACCAGTAAAAATCATCATTCGGCCCGTCAACGGCCCATCAAATATTTGACACCATTGCAGCCCATTGTCAGTTCGAGCCCGTTAACAGCCCGCTATATATTTGGGCTCAATATCGGCCCGATGAGATTTCGGCCTGTTAACGGCCCATTCAGTGGATGGGCCAATTTTCACGATGTACATCTTTCGGCCTTTTAGCGACCCATTTAAATGTCGGGCTAATTTCTGGCCTGGTGTGTCTTTCAGCCTGTTGACGGCCCATAAATCAGTTGGGCCATTTGTAGTCGGACCTGAGTTTCGACCTTTTAGCAACCCATTTAAGTGTTGGGCCAATTTCCAGCCCGGTGTTTCTTTCAGCCTGGTGACGGCCCATATATCTGTTGGGCCATTTGTAGTCGGACCTAAGTTTTGGCCTTTTAGCGACCCATTTAAGTGTTGGGCCAATTCCCGGCCCTGTGTGCCTTTCAGCCTGTTAACGGACCATAAATGAGTTGGGCCATTTGTAGTCGGACCTGAGTTTTGGCCTTTTAACGGCCCATGCCCTTCATGGTCCAATACCAGCCCGGTTTCTCATTCGGCCTGCTAAAGGCCCACAACACAGTTGGGCCATTTACAATACGACCTGACTTTCGGCCTCTTAGCGGCCTATGCTCTTCATGGTCCTGTACAAGCCCGCTATCTCTTTCGGCCTGCTAAAGGCCCACAGTATAGTTGGGCCATATGTAGCCCGAACTTAGTAATGGCCTGTTAACGGCCCGTGAAATCAATTGGGCCCACCTGTTGCCCGCTTCGATGTCAGCCTGTTAACGACCCGGGAGTTAAGAGGGCCGACCATTAACTTTCGGCTGGTAACAGCCCATTAACTTAATGGGCCCACTAAAGTTCGTACATGTCTTTAGGCCAAATTAGATAATTTGAGCCCATTACGACGAGAAATTATGCACAGGACCAAAACCGATCAAGCAACGGTACGGCATACAGGGAAAAACGTTGCACATCCAGCATATATTACAGGAAATTACATCCACTGGGCAATCAAAGATTGATGCCAGTGCAAATAAATGAACAGAACCTAACGATCTACAACATCACAATCTGCAACCTCAGCATGGATGACGCCCATAAGCATGTGGGCAAGTTCTTGCTGCTTTGCTACACTGTCTCTGGAAACATTGATCAGTTGTTGTGTCACACGACTCTGCACCTCTGATTCCTCCACCATTTCCATTATTCCTTCAGCCATTAATTGGATCACAAACATACATTTTTCCCGTTGCATTCGAGACAGAGGATACTGAACAGATTCAGATGGCCATTTTGGCAGGCTTGTATTATTGATAGTGGAGAGTGTCTCGACCACTGCATCATAACATAAATTAGGAGGGGAACCAAACAGATTAATCATGAGTTATTGGCATATTACCTGGCCTAGATTTATTGGAAAGAAACAATGGGGTTGCCTTGCTGTTTTCAGAGTTTGTCTGCTTATCTTCAGCAGCCTGCACCAAATTAAGACACTAGCATTGCTATCATTGGCCAAGTCAGATAATAGGAAGGCAACATTGGCACAACGAACATTTGGGCAACTAGCCAACACCAAATTAACACAATATGGCACAGCTATCATCAGCCAGGTAAGGTAATACGAAAGCAACATTGACACAATGAATGAATGGGCAACCAGAGCAGCACTACAATTCAGTAATGTGCATGATATGAGATAGTACACTCATGCAACTCAGTATGCAAAACTATCAGGCAGTTTTCTTTACAAAAAATCAACATTGGCACCTTTAACATTTTGCTACAACTAATTTTAGATCAGATAAAGGTTGGATTCATGCCGATTAACAAAATACATGCTGATGTAAAAATATAGTGATATACAACAGGTACTTACATTAGCATTGGAGCACAGAGAATTCCCGCAAGATATTTTCCTCGAATACAATCCCAATGAAGGACGTCTTCTATCATTTAACCTTATTTTCTAAAAGAGAGATGGGTAAGAAACATGTAGAAAATATGATCAGAATGCTATAAAATTTCATGATGCGAGGATACGCACACGCTTCTTAGAATGGAGTTGACATTCTTTTGCTAGACTGGAGCGGACTAGTTCTTTGGCCACTGGAATCTGCTTATTATCAGTGGGAGTTGGGTTTCTCTCTGCTGGAGCAGTATCTATGAAAAATGGAGTTGGTTTATTATCTCCTGGCGTTTGGATCTTTTGCAAAGACCTGGTTTGTAACCCTTCAGATTCTAACATAGCCGTCTTCCCCTTGCATGCCTTATATAGAAGAATGGTGCTTCAATTATAAAACATGCTACAGCAGAGATGGAATAGGTACTGAAGAATAGATGACATATTGACATGTATTCCCTCCATCCAGAAATAAATGGATGGGTCTAGGCATATTTCAGTTCTAGATACATCCAGTTTTATCCATTTCTGCGACATGTAATCCAGACGGAGGGAGTATGATGTAAGAGCTAGGGATACGACAGGACAACACAGTAAAAAAACATTGAAAACCCACCGCAGAACCAAAGTAATCAAACCCACTGATATGAGATAGTACACTCATGCAACTCAGGATGCAAAAGTACCAGGCAGTTTTCCTTACAAAAATCAACATTGTGGCCTTTAATCATACATTTTGCTACAACTAAATTTAGATCAGATAAAGGTTGGATTCACACCGATTAACAAAATACATGCTGATGTAAAAATATAGTGATATACAACAGGTACTTACATCTGCATTGGAGTACAGAGAATTCCTGTAAGAATCTTTCCTCACAGATGATAACAGTGTAGAAATTCTTCTATCTGTTAAGCTTATTTTCTAAAAGAGAGATGGGTAAGAAACATGTAGAAAATATGATCAGCATGCTATAAATTTCATGATGCAAGGATACGCACAGGCTTCTTAGAATGGAGTTGACATATTTTTGCTGGACTGGAGCGGACTAGTTCTTTGGCCACTAGAATCTGCTTATTATCAGTAGGAGTTGGGTTTCTCTGTGCTGGAGCAGTATCTATAAAAACTGGAGTTGGTTTATTATCTCCTGGCGTTTGGATCTTTTGCAAAGACCTAGTTTGTAACCGTTCAGATTCTAACATAGTCGTCTTCCCCTTGCATGCCTTGTATAGAAGAATGGTGCTTCAATTATAAAACATGCTACAACAGAGAGATGGAATAGGTACTGAAGAATAGAAAGGCATGACATATTGACATGTATTCCCTCCATCCGGAAAAAAATGGATGGGTCTAGGCGTATTTCAGTTCTAGATACATCCTTTTTTATCCATTTCGGCAACATGTAATCCGGACGGAGGTAGTATGGTGTAAGAGCTAGGGATACGACAAGACAACACAGTAAAAAAACACTAGTTGAATGTAAAACTGTATGCTAGCGGAATACGTATAGAAAAAACTAAGGCAACATACACGTGTATGATTGGGAAACTAAGATGGCATTGCAACAGAGCACTAGAACAACACTTCAATGTAAAAAAACATGGTATGGTAGACAGATGAAGTACATACTGATGAATAACAATGCATAAGATATTCAGAAGCATGATGTCCAAATTAAGCAGATGGCATTGCGATAGAGTAGAATGACAATACTTGAATTTGAAAACATGTTATCATGAATGGAATAGGTACTGAAAAACAGGAAGGCATGACATATTTACATGCATGATCAGCATGCTAAGCACATGGCATTGCAACAGAGTAGATACACTCCAGGACATTATATGCATGTTGTACCCATATCACGGGCCAAGTTAGAGCAAGGACCTTGTGGGGTGAAGAGGATTCAACATCTTTCTACAAGTCTTCTGAAGAACTGCCTTTACATGTTCCATCATATTGGGTATCATTGACATCAAGTTTATTGGCCTTTACATTGCTCCGTGAGGTTCTTGTGGATATATCAGTGTGTGCAATTATATCTGACATGCATGGAAGACAACTAGTAGTTAGATTTATGTAATGAGTGCCTGTAGGAGACGACATAAATAGTAGGACTGGGGTTAACTAGCAGCAACAGGTCTCAAAAACTAAAGGGAGAACACAGATGAAAGCTACAGAATATGTATCGTTTGTACTCGAGATTAACTAGATGGCACACAAAAGTATTAAAGAACAACATAGGTAATACTAGAAGTGGTATAATACTATAATCACCAGCCTGTGGGATAGCATTGGCTGATGGATGATAACTATGGAACAACGTTACCTAAAGAACAAGTATCTTAGCTGAACTATGGAACAACGTTAACTCCTGAACAAGACCCGTAAGAGATCAGCCTGAATATACAGTGAAATGTGATAATCTATTTTCCATGCTTAGATGAATAACAAAGCCATAAATGTTGCACACAAGTAAGATGAGGGTACAACCTATCTGGCCGCCATCCATAGGAGTGAGCATCATGTGCTGACTTGTCGATGGCCCTGCAGTTGTTGTGGCTGTCCATGTCGGGCACGCGCATTCGATGCAGGGAACTGTTGAGTGGGGACTATAGCTCCCTTCTAGTGTATGCTTCCCTTGTTGGAGCAACTACCGTGAGTCGGAAGATGGTGTGGCTGAAGATGCAGATAACACATAATGTTAAGAACGACACATCTCTTTGATATGAAGAAATACACTAAGAGATCAACAGCAAGGTACGAGAGTGGCCACACGTTTGTTACTGAAGACTAAATTGGGGTCACACGATTTTATTTTATTTAATTTAATTTTGGTACTGTCCGATCTACGCCGGATGGCTTGATGGCTGTCTTGTGCCTCCCGGCTGACACTGTTAGGAATCTTCCCCGAAGAGCCAGCGACCAAAGGCAGAGCAGCTTGCCTCCGCCGTCCGTGGCCCCGGCCAAAACCCCGCTCCCCACCCCACCGCACTGCCATGGTTGCGCCGCCCCCGGGCCAATCCACAAAGACTCCCTGTCATCCAGATCCGGCGGCGGTAGTACATTCAACCCTCGAAACTCTAAGATAGCCATCTAAGCGCTGCTTCCGCGGCGAACATGCGGCCCCGCACCCTTACATTAGACACCAGCCAACCGGCAGCCTAGGAGCTCCGCCGCCTTGAGGGGTGCTACTTCCCAATGGGAATCGATTGGCCCAGAATAAAAATTCAGCCAACTAACGCCTAAATAAAGTGATTTGAGATGAGGGTGCGACCTATCTGGCGGCATGGTGAAGTAGGCAGGTCCAGCTGCCGAGTCGGTGAGGCCGGCGTGGTTGCGGTGGCCACCGGCGGCAAGGAAACATCGATGTCGCGACGGTCGACGGCTACAGGGAAGCAGCGCCAGGACTCTGGACGGATCCGAAGTTGGAGCCGCTCTGGCACCATGAACAACGGCGGGGGTGAATCGGCTCCGGTACGGTTCACGCGGCCGTCGTCGAGGCAGCTCCAGTAGCACGGAGTAAGAGGCACACGGCCCAGTGCACGACAGCAAATGGACAGCATCTCCGGCATTAGGGAGGAGGGCGGCTGTGAAATTGGTGCAGTGGGGGCGCCATGGAGGAGGGGCTGAGGTTTCGCGGCTCGGGAGAAGGGAGCTTCCGGGGAGAAGGTGATTTGGCGACCACGAGGTATGAATGGGGGGGGGGGGAATTGGGAGGGGAGTGGAACCATGTTTTACGGACACATTTGTCTGAAATGTGAGGGGGAGTTACAGTTCTACCCCTGCCTTTAGGCTTCTCGGCTTGGGTCTATGTACTAAGGGTCGGGGATGGTAGAGTAACTTTGCGTCTCCCCAAATAGTGGGCGGGAGCGATTTCGGGCGAGGAGGGCGTGTTTTGAAATATAGTGGGCGCGAGCGATTTCGGGCGAGCAGAGCGTGTTTTGAAATAGAGGGCGCGAGCTATTTCGGGTGAGGAGAGCGTGTTTTGCCGACCATGGTTTATGAATTATTCGGCACATGTCATTTCGGCCGAGGAGAAGGCGCGCTTGGATGAAGTTATGAACCTACCCTCGATGTACAACGGGCCAATTAATGTGTCTCCCACATAGGACGGTAATTTCACGTCTCCCATTTATTTGCTCGGGCGAATTCCACCGAGCAGAGGATGTTTAACGGTTCGTTCAAAATTTGGGAGAACGAGCATCCACGTCTACCTTACCAAGTCGATTCGAATCAAATTTTGAAATATTAGCTTGCCACTTCTTTTTTAGATGGAGAGATGATGCTCGGGAGTAATGTGTTTTTACATGCTCGTTGCTAGCGATTTACTATATGACAAATAGTTGACCCACTCAAAAACGGGAATCAAACCCAAAATGAAATATCTCGATTCAATGAAATAGCTCGTTCACCAGGTCAAAATAGTGAACTAAATCCAAAATTGAACACCTCAATCGAATAGCATGTTGTACAGTATTATAGTACTCCATGAACATGTTGAAAGTCAAATTAATGAACTTTTTTGATATACGCATATATCTATTCATGTGTGGATTGCAGACAACATGTTCTCCAATTTAAATATTTGAATGCAAGTTTATATCGAAACATGGTTTATATCAGTCTTTGATGCATAAAACGCGACCTCCCCCTCTCCCGGACTCCTGCTCTCTCTCTCTCTACCTGGGTCACACATACACATGCATATCTCACTCGCACTCAATAGGCCCATCTAAAACTCAATCTCTCTCCCTCGTTCTCTCTCCATCTCACATGCACACACACACACACACAATCTCATGCCTAGCTAGCCAAGTATGATGGTCTCTCACTCAATTGTAGGCACACGCAGTCCCCCCTATATGTATATGACTAGCTAATCTTAGTCTCCATCACAAACATGTGCATGGTCTATCTCGATTTCTCTCGGGGCATCTTTCTATCGCGCACGCACCTCCCTCGATCTCCCACCCATATAGTCCCCTCACGATCTCGAGGGGGTCTCTCTATCACAAAAACACCCTCTCGCCCTCCCCATGCGTCCATGTTCTCCATGTGTCCCTCTCGACCTTTGTTCCTTGTTGGCCAGACCTCTATTGGACATGTGCTATAGGGGTGTCTCTCTCCGTTGCAAACAACCACACACTAACTATCTTCGTGTATCTCCTCGCCTCGCTTTTCTATCTCGGAGATGCATGCGTGATATGTTCGCCTACGAAATGAAAACACACACACACTCTCTAATTTATCGTTTGTTGTCACTTTCTCTTTCACACACATACTCTTTTTGCACACCTACTCATTCTCCTTCACACGCACTTGACCCTCTCGACTTAGGCACTCTCCTCGGTCCATAGCATATTGATTTATTGAAAAGTCAAACATCACAAAGTTTGACCATGTACGTGGAGAAAAACAATTACATCTAGAACGACAAACATATACCATTAGATTCACCATGAGATGTAGTTTCGTATGATGTATCTTTGGTATTGAAGATATAAATAACATTTGTGTAAACCTGATCAAAGTTTCCAAAGTTTGACTTCTAAAAAAATTACATGCACTGCATTATCGAGTAGATGGAATATCTCTTTCCCCCTCTCAGCTATCTGACGCACCACTCAGCCTTATCGGGGCTCCTCAATCTCTCTCAAACTTTATACTCCCTGGTTCACACATACACATGTCTTGCTAGCGCTATACATATAGACCCATCCAACACTCTCCGCCCTTGTTCTCTCTCTATGTGACACGCACCCCCTAATAAGTACCATAATCCCACACTCCATCATAGGCGCAAGCACTCCCCCCTAAGTATGATTATCTCTCACTAGCCATCAGGAACACACGTATTGTCTCCTTCCATCCATACGTCTATCTCGATATCTCTTGGGGTATCTTCTATGCGCACACACCTTGTCACTCGATCTCCCACCCATGTAGTCCCATCACGATCTCCAGGGGATCTGTCTATGAAAAACATACACTCTCTCCTCCCCATGTCTGCATTTTCTCCGTACGTCTCTCTCGACCTCTCTCCCTTGTTTGTCAGACCCCTCTTGGCCACGTGCTAGGGGTCTTGCTCTCTCGGTTGCAAACAACCACACACTATCTCCTCACCTTGCTCCCGTTGTCGAAGATGCATGTGTGATATGTTTGCATAAGACACACATGTATTTTCTCGACTTTTATCGAGTGTTGTCCATGTCTCTTTCACACAAGCACACACACATTTTTCAGTCACTCTTTCTATTTCACTCTCTCTCTCTCTAGTTAGGGACTCTCTCGCTTCCATAAGCATATGGATGTTTTGAAAGTCAAACCTCAGAAAAGTTTGACCAGGTATATGTGGAGAAAAACATTTACATCTGGAAGATCATTAGATTCATCACAACATGTACTTACTTCATACTATCATTTATCTTTGGTATTGTAGATATAAGTAATTTCTTTATAAACTTGGTCAAAGTTTCAAAAGTTTGACTTTTAAAAAAATGTTGGAACTACATTGTCGAACGGAGGGAGTAGCTCTTTCTCTCTCTCTCTCTCTCTCTACTATCTCTCACGGGCCTCCCCTCTCACATGAACACTCTATACCGACGGATTATACGCTCACTATGTCAGCGTATAGCTCTGTATATTGTTTAGTTGACCGGTCAACCAGTCCACATGCTGCCTTGTCAGCTCGTGTTCTGTATCTTCGTGTGCTAGCCCACGTGGCAGTGGGTGAAAATAAGTAAACTAGAGGCCCATCTGACATGCGGTGAAGTAAACAAAGTTGAAACCACTCAGGGTAGCACCCCGCACGCTAGTAAATTGAGGGTGCATTGAGGACACACTTCTTCCGCGTGGAGGACACACTCGCGCACAATTCACCACTGCGCGGCGGCATGCACAGAAGGACGCTCTCGCGCACACCCAGCACACAACACACACCAGCACACGTGTACACCGGCGTCACCGCCGGTTGAGATGGACGGCGAGGCGGCCAACAAGCGGAGGCGGCTCGAGCCAAAACCGCATCCGGCGAGCCTGGACTTCATCAGCAGCCTCCCCGACGACATGCTGCTCGTCATCCTCAGCCTCCTCCCCACCAAATCTGCCGTGCGGACCGCCCTGCTCTCCCGGCGGTGGCGCCCCCTCTGGCGCCGCGTCCCCCTCAACCTCACCATAGACAGCTGCCTTGGCGGCGGGGATTGCAAAAGCATGGCCGCAGTCTCCAAGATCCTTTCATCGCACCGTGGGCCAGCCAGACGCCTTGACATCCGCATGTTTAGTACCAATTGCAAGGTCCAACCCAAGTTCGACGAGTGGTTCTTATCCCCCGCCCTAGATCAGCTCGAGGAGCTCAGCTTTGAAGCTGGACGATGTTGCTCTCTTCCGCCGTCCGCGCTCCGCCTCGCGCCAACGCTGCGCCGCGCTAGCTTCAACTCCTGCTATCTTCCCCAGATTAATGCCGCACCCGCCCTTCTTCACCCTCAACTCAAGCAGCTCGACCTCTTCGACGTTGTCATCTCGAAGAAGGCTATGGAGCACCTGCTCCGCAGATGTACTGCGCTCGAGTACCTTCGTCTTGAGCAGATCCACGGGTTCATTAGCCTCCACATCGCCTCGATGAATCTCTGATGGATTTATGTGTCTTGCTGGCCCCGCAACAAGACATCAATTGGGAAGAGATCACTCCAGCTGTTCCATGTTATGGTCATTGAGAATGCGCCTTTCCTTGAGAGATTGCTTGTATCGGATCTAGAAGGTCCAACAAAAACCAGGGTCATTGACGCGCCGAAATTGACAGCGTTGGTGCACTCGTCTGCCAAATTCTCCGAACTCTTTATTAGATCCATAATCGTTCAGGTACAACACTCATCTTCTTCTCCGTCTTCTTGAAATTCACATTTTTAAATTTCTTCTTGATGTATTTACGACCGTCTTCCAGAAAATGATTCCCACAAGCTTGACCCAGTCTATGCGCACAGTGAATATCTTGGCAATAAAATCTATCGGCCCCAATCTGGATCAAGTTGTTGGATTCCTTACATGCTTTCCGTGCACGGAGAAGCTACTCATTGAGGTGAAACTTCCTTCCTATTAGTAAACCGTAATCACAACGTAGCTCAAATTTTCGTAATTTTCCCAAATTACGATGACAAGTGTAGTGTTCAAAACTGCATCTACGCATTGCACCGAAAGAAATGTTTTTAGTATTTTTTCTCACGTGATCACCTGCATCGTTTTTTGTTGTACTACTATAGTAGCCTAGGCTAGTCATAGTGGAAAGTAACTTAGACTACTCCAGTAACTCTATGGTTACCCTAAGAGCAAGTACTACCTCCGTCCTGGTTTACTCTTCCTATTTTGTAGTATCAAAATTTGACCATAGATTTAACTGACAAAATGTTACTGCATGTCACTAAGAACTATATCATTGGATTAGTATTTGAACATAATTTCAAATGGTGTAATTTTTAGTGACATGCATTGGCATTTTCTTACATAAATATATGGTCAAAATTTTATACTAAATAAGAGTTAGTACAAAAGTGGGCTATAACGGCCCTCCACTATGTAGGCCAAAACACGTGCCAAATTCACTTGTGATGCATTTGGCATCGATGCCCCTCCATTGCTCACCTGGTGCCCCAATCTAGATCACCTACTTTGCTCCGGTGCCAAACTAACTCACGCAATGAGAAAACACTTGCGTAGGAGAGAGAGAGGACTGAGGCAATAAAAAACAGTTGTTTGGGAGAGTGAGAGGCTGGTGTAGTTAGTTTGATTGATTTGTTTATACATGTGGGTCTGTGTGCACAGCGGTGCCAACTCTCTCTCATCACGAGAGCGGTGCCAATTTTTTTTGATTTGACATCGATGCGTATTATGCGGCATACTTTTGCGAAATATGGCATCGGCCACATAGTGGAAGGCAACAAATGCCCAAGCTCTTCACGTGCTCCTAGGTAAATGAGAGGAAAGAGAAAGAGAGAGAGAGAGAGAGAGAGAGAGAGTGAAAAAATATCGCTAGCCAGCCAACCCTATCGTATGAGCGAATGATATTGGTACCTCTTGATGACACGGCAATCTTATACAGCCAACTGCTCTAATATGTTCTCTTCTTTTGCAGATAAAAAAAGACCTGAAAGTGAAAAATGTGTTGCACTATAACAATCTCATCGAATGCCTTGATCTCCATCTTACAAAAATTGATTTGATCGACTACCGAGGCAGCACATCTGAGATAAAATTGGCCAGGTTATTTGTTCTGGAGGCAAGTGTGCTCAAGGTAATGAGGTTTGGAGTTCTCTGGCGCAACAATGAATGGCGTGCTGATCACCGCAAGCGTCTAAGCCTAAATGACAAAGTCTCCACAGAAGCTGAATTTGTTTTTGAAACATCAAGTGGCCAGAGACTCAAAAACTTTTTTGCCCATTAGTGACTTGTCAGGGCCGTGGATTTTAGTTTGTACGATAATGCTGCATCCACCTAAAGTAACGAAAGTTCTTACGTAAACTTCCTAGTAATTCCCTCTTCGTAGGTGCAGCATTACTCCTAACATTTGTAATATCACTTTGAAACTTGTAATATTGCCGTGTCCTATTCCTGCGTTTTCAAAATCCTGCAAATCAAACAGGTCCTGAGTTGGTGATGATGTTGTGCCTGCCATCTTTCACCAATAGCCGTCGGATCTAGATCTGACGCAGACAAACCAAACTTCTCCAGTTTTGCAAAAAGATACCCGCACTTGTTCCCCATTTACAAACAACTCCTTGTCTCTCACAATCAGCCTTATCTCCTCCCCACCACATCTAGAAGGCCATGGAAAAATCTGGCGTGATGGACGCTGCCGGCGCCGTCCACCCCCCAATCTTGGTGTTCCGTGCAATGCACGGGCATCTACGCAGGGGAAATTATGTCGAACATGGCTAGTTGTAAGCAGGCTAGGTCTACAGCCATGATGATAGTGACTACAGACGGTGAGGCTGACTATGGTATGCCGAACACGGCGCCTATACTCAGGTGTCATCTCTGGCGTAGGGTCTTGTCACTTCACTGTGAGGAGCAGCACGTAATAATTTGACCAACGGGTAGTACAGTGCTACTACATTGGTAGTACTACTACTACTAGTACTAGCACCACCGTCTGGATTTAGTAGTACTACCACGTCCATCTGGATTTAGTATTTGACTAGCAATATCTAGTAATGCATGCCACAAAAATTGTACTACTCCCTCTCTAAATAAATACATGGTGTATTGTTTTATTCCTATTGGCGAGATAACTTAATGTCTTTTTGCTACTTAATAGGATTACATGCAAGGAACTAACCACTGCATGTGATGTTTGGTAGTCTCAAGTCATTGAAAGCATGCACGGGCACGGAGGGGGATGCAACTTCATTGACATACTGCACCTGCCTTTGGGTGTATGACACGTGGGCCCAACGGGTGGCTAGCCAACCTGTCATACAGCCAAAGGCAGGTGCAGTAGAGGGGCGAGGAGTAGATGGCCAACACGCACGTGAATTCAATGCAGTCTGCACTTCTCATATAAAGGCTCCCGCCAGTCCAATCTACGAAATCCTACGCACCTACGCACCCAAGGGCAAGAGTGATCACTCCAATCGCAAGATCAGTTGACTAGAAGCTAGCCCCATGGAGGCGATGAGCGCGAGCATCAGCCGGCTGTGCCAGATGGTCCACGACGCCGGCCTACGGCCCGGCATCTAGGAACGTCTCCAGGTAGTGCTTGAGGCCGCCAGGGCGAGGGGCCGCTTGGACGACAGCTTCGTTTCCTTGTTCGATGAGGTCCTCGTCGGCTTCCTCGACAAGTTCACCGTCGTCAAGAAGCTCGCGGACGACCTTGACGTACGCCTCCAGCCCACGCGCCCAGGCTCTGCGATGCCTGCCACCCTCAACGGCCTCTATGGTGACAACCTCTTCGACGCACTGGTGGCCCTGCGACTGCCCGCCGTCGCGTCGGAGAATGTCCACATCGAGGTCGCGATCGCCGCGCAGCGCCTGGCGCAGCAAGACACCATCGACATAATCACCCACTTCTACGCGCAAATCGCCCACAAGGACTACTACATGCAAGAGGAGGACGATAGGACACTAGCCTTCTTGGACCGCAGGGCAACCTTGGACGGCATTGTTCAGAAGCACGTTGAGCTTGCCGCCAACCCCGCTGCTCCTCACACGTCGGTTGGTGACCCGGTGCACTAGGGCGTGAGGATGTCGTTGATGGATCCGTATGTATCTTTATCTTTCCGTCAAATCCATGTAGTAGTATATGGTACTGGTAGTAATTATCTTACCTTTCACATCAACTTCATAATTTTCCTACGTACTCCATGCATGAACCGCGCCAGAACCAAACTTCTTCCATTTCTTCTTAAAGAAAGTGCCTTTTGATGCAAGAATTGCCTTTCCTTGATATCGAACATAATGCATAAGAGGATCCATAAAGAACCATAGGGTTTTCCGAGAAAAACCAGGGTACATTATCCCAAAATGTTCCATCTTCCTAGAAAAGTGGATTCGTTCCAGAAAAGTTCCAGAAGATGCTAATGGTAAGCAAGAAGATTGTTTATGAAGAAACAACAAAAAAATTCATATTCTGATACATAAGAGTTATATAGGAATCGAAATAGTCTTTTATTTTCTTTTTGAGGAAAATCGTTATTTCTATCTATCGGTCGCGCCATGGAGCAGAACCAAATTTTACAAGTTACAAGTTCAAAAGGAAAATCCTGCCGTGTTCGCGTCGCACCCCCACACGGTTGGTCCGGCACACCGCTCAAGGGGGAATGCGTGCTGTGTTGCATTTTCACTTACAAGTGGGACCTCAGTTGAGCAAACCGACTATCGGCAAACCCCCACCCCGACCACCGCGCGATGGCTGAGAAAACAGGAGGGAGAAGAGATGGCTGTAGCACGGACTCCAAGAAAATTGGTGTCGGATGGGACTCGTGTGGGTGGCGTGTGCCATACTGCTAGACATGAATGCTAGTTATGGCCCATGCCACCCCACTATATCGAGGTGCTGGTTACGTAGAACAAATTTCCTGGAGTCCGTGCTCAGCCCTCCTCTATCTCTCTTCTCAACCAGCCAGCACACGCACGGAGCCCATCGTCTGTTTGCTCATATGCGGTCCCACATGTCAGTGAAAACGCAAGAGGACCCACTAAACCTGCACATCTTTCACCTCGATGTGCTGGTGATGAAAAACAAATCCAATAAATATCTTCGGTGGCCTCTTTTGGAGTTACTCAAGAGTAGTAAGATTCTATTTACAGTTTAACCCAAGATGCACATCACGTGGCTTCAACTAACACTCTATTTTCTTGCATGACACGACCTGGATGCTGGATGTCCCACGTGTCGGCAAAAGGAGGAAGAACTCAACCAAATCTTCGGTTGTGCTCTCGGATTAGACTAGTTGTGCTAACTTTAAATTTTATTGTGTAGAATGGATGCAAGTTTTGGTATTGGGAAGAAGAGTACAACGATATATTGATAGAGCGCAATTTAGTAGATGTTCTAGCACTTTTAGCTATCATAGAGGCTAGAGATGAGACTAGTGCACTTGTTGATAGAATAGAGGCTAGACACGTCTACTTCTTTACACTCGAAGAAGAAAGAAGCACGCAAGATCGAGCCTCCGCAGATCAACAATGAATGCAACGAGAAGGCACTAATCCAACTTACAGGAGCAGTTATGGAAGTTGGATATCTTCTAAAATGTCTTCTTGTGGTTCTTGTTTTCTTTGGTCTTGCTTTTCTAGTCAAAATTTTGGTGATGTATTTCCATGTACCAAAAAATCAATGATGAAAAAAATATATGTGTTTGCAAATAAAAATGTACGCGGCCGGGATGCATCCGCGCGTTCGGCGCACGGCCACCGCATCCGAGAAATGGCCCGGACACGACCCCATTTCCCTACCCAAACGGACAGAATCTGGGCAAAACAGAGGTCCGTTTGGGGTCGTGCGTTGGAGTTGGCCTTACAAGTGGGACCGCAATTGAGGACATCGACTATCGGCAAACCCCCACCTCGCCCGCCGCGCGATGGCTAAGTTAGAGAAACGACGAGGTTGAAGAGATTGCTGTAGCACGGACTCCAAGAAATATGGTGTCAGATGGAAGTCGTGCTGGTGGTGTGTGCCGTACTCCTGGACGTGAATGCTTGTTCTGGCCCATGCCACCTTACTACTCCTACTACTTATAGTAGTAGTATCGAGGATTCGAGGTGCTGGTTACGTACAGGGAACACATTAACATATGGCCCACCTCACACTGTGGCCAAATTTCCTGGAGTCTGTGCTAGGTTAAAAAGTGTTCTTTGTGAGGATGGGTGGCTAGTCTCAAGTTTAAAACTTGTTGTATTATGTACTGATGTCTACTATGCAACCTTCTTCTTGCAGACGTTGTTGGGCCTCCAAGTGCAGAGGTTTGTAGGACAGTAGCAAATTTCCCTCAAGTGGATGACCTAAGGTTTATCAATCCGTGGGAGGCGTAGGTTGAAGATGGTCTCTCTCAAACAACCCTGCAACCAAATAACAAAGAGTCTCTTGTGTCCCCAACACACCCAATACAATGGTAAGTTGTATAGGTGCAATAGTTCGGCGAAGAGATGGTGATACAAGTGCAATATGGATGGTAGATATAGGTTTTTGTAATCTGAAAATATAAAAACAGCATGGTAGCAAGCGATAAAAGTGAGCGTAAACGGTATTGCAATGCTAAGAAACAAGGCCTAGGGTTCATACTTTCAGTAGTGCAAGTTCTCTCAACAATAATAACATAATTGGATCATATAACTATCCCTCAACATGCAACAAAGAGTCACTCCAAAGCCACTAATAGCGGAAAACAAACGAAGAGATTATGGTAGGGTACGAAACCACCTCAAAGTTATTCTTTCGGATCGATCTATTCAAGAGTTCGTACTAGAATAACACCTTAAGATACAAATCAACCAAAACCCTAATGTCACCTAGATATTCCAATGTCACCTCAAGTATCCGTGGGTATGATTATACGATATGCATCACACAATCTCAGATTCATCTATTCAACCAACACAAAGTACTTCAAAGAGTGCCCCAAAGTTTCTACCGGAGAGTCAAGACGAAAACGTGTGCCAACCCCTATGCATAAGTTCACGAGGTCACGGAACCCGCAAGTTGATCACGAAAATATACATCAAGTAGATCACGTGAATATCCCATTGTCACCACAGATAAGCACATGCAAGACATACATCAAGTGTTCTCAAATCCTTAAAGACTCAATCCGATAAGATAACTTCAAAGGGAAAACTCAATCCATTACAAGAGAGTAGAGGGGGAGAAACATCATAAGATCCAACTATAATAGCAAAGCTCGTGATACATCAAGATCGTGCCAAATCAAGAACACGAGAGAGAGAGAGAGATCAAACACATAGCTACTGGTACATACCCTCAGCCCCAATGGTGAACTACTCCCTCCTCGTCATGGAGAGCGCCGGGATGATGAAGATGGCCATCGGTGAGGGATCCCCCCCTCCGGCAGGGTGCAGGAACAGGGTCCCGATTGGTTTTTGGTGGCTACAGAGGCTTGCGGCGGCGGAACTCCCGATCTATTCTGTTCCCCGAAGGTATTAGGGTATATGGATATATATAGGCGGAAGAAATACGTCAGGGGAGCCACGAGGGGCCCACGAGGGTGGAGGGCGCGCCCAGGGGGGTGGGCGTGCCCCCTGCCTCGTGCCTCCCTCGTTGCTTTTCTGACATGCACTCCAAGTCCCCTAGATTGCTTCCGTTCCAAAAATAACTCCCCCGAAGGTTTCATTCCATTTGGACTCCATTTGATATTCCTTTTCTACGAAACACTGAAACAAGGGGAAAACAGGAACTGGCACTGGGCTCTGGGTTAATAGGTTAGTCCCAAAAATAATATAAAAGTGCATTGTAAAGCCCATTAAACATCCAAGATGGATAATATAATAGCATGAATACTTCATAAATTATAGATACGTTGGAGACGTATCAGCATCCCCAAGCTTAATTCCTGCTCGTCCTCGAGTAGGTAAATGATAAAAGAAATAATTTATGAAGTGTGAATGCTAGCAGGTGCACAAGTTTGATCAATGATAATTTCAATCACCTTTTCTAGCATCATTATATGTCATAACAGTAGCTCAACTCATAAAACTTTTCATGATCAAGTAACAAACTATTCACATGTTAAAGCATAGACCATAAACTTTCTTGAAAACTAACAAACCGTGTTATTAGTCATCAAACAATTACAATTCATATTATTTTCAGGAAGAGTCTATGTCAGAGCTTTGATTTAGCAAACCCCACATACTCAACTATCATATAGTCTTCCATGATTGCTACCACTCAAAGCATATTTTTAGAACAAATAGCATCCATCGAACACAGAGAAAGATAGGGGCATAATGTTTCGCCTCCCAACTTATTTATCATATAGATAATTGTCAACAATAATAATTCATGATCAAATATATTTGAATGGCCATATATGCTCAAATCTGTCCATCACATGATGCTTGCCAACTAAAGAGTAGGTTGGAATGAGAAGGAATACTACTGACTCTTGCATAAAAGTAAAAGATAGGCCCTTCGCAGAGGGAAGCAGGGATTTGCAGAGGTGCCAGAGCTCGAAGCAAAAACAGAGATGAAAATAATTTTGAGAGGTATGCTTTCATTGTCAACATAACGACCAAGAGTTCCCAATATCTTCCATACTAGTTACATTATAGGCGGTTCTCACGCAGAAAGGTAAAGTTTTTACTCCCCCTCCACCAACATTCACACTCCACGGCTTGTCCGAAACAACGGGTGCCGTCCAACTATCAACATTCCTGGGGGAGTTTTGTTTAAATTATTTGCGATTTTGTTTTTGATCCTTTGATCATAGGACTGGGCATCCCAGTTACCAGCCATTTTCTCATGAATGATGAGCGGAGTCCACTCATCGTGAGAATAACCCACCTAGCATGGAAGATACTGACAGCCCCTAGTCGCTACATGAGCGATTTGGGCATACAAAACAGATTATTATTTGAAGGTTTAGAGTTTGGCACATGCAAATTTACTTGGAACGGCAGGTAAATACCGCATATAGGTAGATATGGTGGACACTCATGGAAGAAACTTGGTTCAAGGAATTTGGATGCACAAGCAGTATTCCCGCTTAGTACAGATATTTTGGCTAGCAAAGGATTCTAAATAGCAAGCACCACATGTTAGAGGATCCACAACAATATAACTTCTCTACAAATATACCCAAGCATAACTCATTATGTTGTCTTCCTTGTCCAAATTCAACTAATTTGCTCAGGTGTGAAAATAATTAATGGGGCTCACAATCATAGAAGATGTCCAAGATAGTATATTTATATGTGAAATCTCTCTTCCTTCAATATTCTTTCATGAATTGTTCAAGTGACAAATATAATGTTTGCTAACCTTCAATAAATTTACCACCTCTATTTCTTGTATGTGAAGGTATTACTCCCCATGGGAAAGGCATATGAACCATATATAATTTCAGATTTATGACATTAAAATCATTCAACCATTTACTCATAGGATATAAGTGAAGCACATGAGTAAATGACAAACTACTCCAAAAAGATATAAGTGAAGATCAATGAGTAGTTAAATAATTATGTAGCTATGTGAAGACTCTCTCTCATTTAAGAATTTCAGATCTTGGGATATTATTAAAACAGCAAGCAAAGCTAAAGAAAATAAAATGACACTCCAAGCAAAACACATATCATGTGGTGAATAAAAATATAGCTCCAAGTAAAGTTACCGATGAATGAAGACGAAAGAGGGGATGCCTTCCAGGGCATCCCCAAGCTTAGACGCTTGGTTATCCTTGAATATTACCTTGGGGTGCCTTGGGAATCCCCAAGCTTAGGCTCTTGCCACTCCTTATTCCATAGCCCGTCGAATCTTTACCCAAAACTTGAAAACTTCACAACACAAAACTTAACATAAAACTCGTAAGCTCCGTTAGTATAAGAAAATAAATCACCACTTAGGTACTGTTGTGAATTCATTCTAAATTAATATTGGTGTTAAACCTACTGTACTCCAACTTCTCTATGGTTTATAAACTATTTTACTAGCCATAGATTCATCAAAATAAGCAAACAACACATAGAAAACAGAATTTGTCAAAAAGAGAACAGTCAGTAGTAATTTGTGTCAAACGTATACTTATGGAACTCCAAAAATTCTAAACTAAATTGTTGGACCTGAGGAATTTGTCTAGTAATCATCTGCAAAAAAATCAACTAAATATAACTCTCCAGTAAAAAGTTTTAGCTAATCTCGTGAGCGCTAAAGTTTCTGTTTTTTACAGCATGATCATAAAGACTTCACCCAAGTCTTCCCAAAGGTTCTACTTGGCACAAACACTAATTAAAACACAAAACAACATCTAAACAGAAGATAGATGGGTTATTTATTCCTAAACAGAACCAAAAAGCAAGAAACTAAAATAAAATTGGGTTGCCTCCCAACAAGCGCTATCGTTTAACGCCCCTAGCTAGGCATGACGATTTCAATGATGCTCGCATAAAAGATAAGAATTGAAACACAAAGAGAGCATCATGAAGAATATGACTAGAACATTTAAGTCTAACCCACTTCCTATGCATAGGGATTTTGTGAGAAAACAAATTATGGGAACAATAATCAACTAGCATAGGAAGGCAAAACAAGCATAACTTTAAAACTTTAAGCACATAGAGAGGAAACTTGTTATTATTGCAATTCCTACAAGCATATATTCCTCCCTCATAATAATTTTCAGTAGCATAATGAATAAATTCGACAATATAACCATCACATAAAGCATTCTTTTCATGATCTACAAGCATAGAAAATTTTACTACTCTCCACATAAGCAAAATTCTTCTCATTCGGAATAGTGGGAGTATCATAAGAGACTCGAATACTATAAATTGTTTCCACATTAAAAGAGTAATATTCAGAAAAAGGGTAATCATAATCATGACAAGTTTCATAAATATAATCATCACTACTTTTTATAGCATAAGTTTCATCACAATAATCATCATAAGTAGCAACTTTGTTCTCATCATAATCAATTGAAACCTCTTCCGAAATAGTGGATACATCACTAAATAAAGTCATGACCTCTCCAAATCCACTTTCATAAATATTATAAGATTGAACATCCTCCAAAATAGTGGGATCATTACTTCCTAAAGTTGACACTCTTCCAAACCCACTTTCATCAATATAATCATCATAAGTAGGAGGCATGCTATCATCATTATAAATTTGCATATCAAAACTTGGGAGACTAAAAATATCATCTTCATTAAACGTAGCATCCCCAAGCTTGGGACAAACATTAATTGCAGCAAATATATTCTCAAAAACATCATCTTCATCAAACATAGCATCCCCAAGCTTGGGCCTTTTCATATCATAAGCATAATCACTCTCATCGTTAATAGTATGGATAGCACCAATAGTATAGCAATTATCATATTCTTCCAAGCAAGTGCCAAAAAGATTTTCAAGATCATAAGAAGTATCATTATCTTCCCAATCATAATCATCACAACAAGCAATAGGCATAACGAGATCATCATCAAGTGCATCATCTTCCACAATTATTTTTGATTCATTTTCATGAGGCGCAACAATAATAGGGGCAACATTATTTGGGAGAGATATCTTTTAACCTTTATTCCTTTTTGTTTTATTATTCTTCACCACATCATGTGTGGGTTCAATCCTCTTTTTGGAGCTCCTTATTAACGAAATTGGTTGAATAGAAGGCTCCTCCTCGTTACCTGATTCATCATAAGAAATAATAGGAGGATATTGGGAAGTCTCTTCCCTTTCATTAGTATTCTCTTCATCTTCTATTTCTTTTCTTTTCTTTATGTAATTGGCAATATAAGGATTTTCAATGCAATTCACCGCATAATACATATAAATTTCCTCTAGATCAAAATCAAGAAGTTTATCACGGGCAAATACTGGAAGATAGTTAGTTGTACGTTTCATTTCTTCATAACCCATAAGCAAACTAAGTTCATTATGATGTGCAAGGAAAATCAAGCCATCACAATTTTTGGACACGATTAGATCATGAAACAATTTGCATCGGATAGTTAAATGACCACTTTCATTGCAAAGTTCACAAGTACGGCCAAGCAAATTTAAATTTTCAGCACAAACATCTAGCCTTTCTTGCAACCATTTAGTTTCTAAGTACTTATGCTTCTTACAAAATCTATCTTCCCTTTTTGGTATGTATTTGCAAATTTTATGCACTCCACAAAAATCGACATGCTTATAAGAGATATTTTCATCATGACTAGTGCAATCATCATTAGTACTATGGATATTCAAAGAGTTCATACTAACAACATTGCAATAATGCTCATCATTCAAAGATTTAGTGCCAAACATTTTAATGCATTCTTCTTCTAACACTTTGGCACAATTTTCCTTTCCATCATTCTCACGAAAGATATTAAAAAGATGAAGCGTATGAGGCAAACTCAATTCCATTTTTTTGTAGTTTTCTTTTATAAACTAAACTAGTGTTAAAACAAGAAACAAAATTTCGATTGCAAGATCTAAAGGTATACCTTCAAGCACTCACCTCCCCGGCAACGGTGCCAGAAAAGAGCTTAGTTGACGGGGTGTGAGTGCCGCTTACCTAGCCTCCCCGGCAATGGCGCCAGAAAAGAGCTTCATGTCTACTACGCAACCTTCTTCTTGCAGACGTTGTTGGGCCTCCAAGTGCAGAGGTTTGTAGGACAGTAGCAAATTTCCCACAAGTGGATGACCTAAGGTTTATCAATCCGTGGGAGGCGTAGGTTGAAGATGGTCTCTCTCAAACAACCCTGCAACCAAATAACAAAGAGTCTCTTGTGTCCCCAACACACCCAATACAATGGTAAGTTGTATAGATGCACTAGTTCGGCGAAGAGATGGTGATACAAGTGCAATATGGATGGTAGATATAGGTTTTTGTAATCTGAAAATATAAAAACAACAAGGTAGCAAGCGATAAAAGTGAGCGTAAATGGTATTGCAATGCTAGGAAACAAGGCCTAGGGTTCATACTTTCACTAGTGCAAGTTCTCTCAACAATAATAACATAATTGGATCATATAACTATCCCTCAACATGCAACAAAGAGTCACTCCAAAGCCACTAATAGCGGAGAATAAACGAAGAGATTATGGTAGGGTACGAAACCACCTCAAAGTTATTCTTTCGGATCGATCTATTCAAGAGTTCGTACTAGAATAACACCTTAAGATACAAATAAACCAAAACCCTAATGTCACCTAGATACTCCAATGTCACCTCAAGTATCCGTGGGTATGATTATACGATATGCATCACACAATATCAGATTCATCTATTCAACCAACACAAAGTACTTCAAAGAGTAGCCCAAAGTTTCTACCGGAGAGTCAAGACAAAAACGTGTGCCAACCCCTATGCATAAGTTCACGAGGTCACGGAACCCGCAAGTTGATCACCAAAACATACATCAAGTAGATCGCGTGATATCCCATTGTCACCACAGATAAGCACATGCAAGACATACATCAAGTGTTCTCAAATCCTTAAATACTCGATCCGATAAGATAACTTCAAAGGGAAAACTCAATCCATTACAAGAGAGTAGAGGGGGAGAAACATCATAAGATCCAACTATAATAGCAAAGCTCGCGATACATCAAGATCGTGCCAAATCAAGAACACGAGAGAGAGAGAGAGAGAGAGAGATCAAACACATAGCTACTGGTACATACCCTCAGCCCCAAGGGTGAACTACTCCCTCCTCGTCATGGAGAGCGACGGGATGATGAAGATGGCCACCGGTGAGGGATCCCCCCTCCGGCAGGGTGCCGGAACAGGGCCCCGATTGGTTTTTGGTGGCTACAGAGGCTTGCGGCGGCGGAACTCCCGATCTATTCTGTTTCCCGAAGGTTTTAGGGTATATGGATATATATAGGCGGAAGCAATACGTCAGGGGAGCCACGAGGGGCCCACGAGGGTGGAGGGCGCGCCCAGGGGGTGGGCGCGCCCCCTGCCTCGTGCCTCCCTCGTTGCTTTCCTGACGTGCACTCCAAGTCCCCTGGATTGCTTCCGTTCCAAAAATAACTCTCCCAAAGGTTTCATTCCGTTTGGACTCCGTTTGATATTCCTTTTTTGTGAAACACTGAAACGAGGGAAAAAACAGGAACTGGCACTGGGCTCTGGGTTAATAGGTTAGTCCCAAAAATAATATAAAAGTGCATAGTAAGGCCCATTAAACATCCAAGATGGATAATATAATAGCATGAATACTTCATAAATTATAGATACGTTGGAGACGTATCACGTACGTAGATGTAGAGATAGTGCAGCATGTGAAGCTAGTACAAATAGTATACTATTGTTTATTGGCCTCATCCGATAACCTGTTGCACCATCGCAGCACCCACTTAGAGAAGCGACACGAAAGCCATTCATAAATTTAGTAAGTTTATCACAAGCATATCATTTTATTACATACAACAGGTCATCAACCCACAACGACAACGAGGATACATTATAAACACTGAAGTTTTCATCACACAACAAATAACAAACAATGAAATGAACTTCAACTCAACCAATCCTCGGCGTTGGAAACGCTTGCTTTCAACCACAAGCGATTCTCTAGGAAGAGCCAGCTACTGTCAATCTCGAGACCAACGCAGGACTGATCATCCAGGCTGAAGCGGCCTACTATATCATGACCAGGGTAGGGAACCACCGCAATGTCCGACGTATAGATACAATTGCTTCTCATAAATGGTAGTAACGTTGTGTCAATAGTAGTTGGATCGCCTTTCACCATCATTGGATAGTTTTGACCAAGGAAGAGCGAGTTTGCTCCAAGACTATCAATACTGTACCAGGGAGAAGGTGTTGGCGCTAGCACACTAGTATCCATCCAGAATACCATGCAACGGGTGTTGGAATAGGTCCGGAGAGTGCGACCATGGGAGACAACACTTGCTCCCTCAGTAGTAACATGAGCAGTGGGCTATATACAGACAAGAAGTGGTGATCCATTGGAATTAGTTGCCAGCCGCCAGTGAGCATATGGGCCATGCTTGTCCTCATGCTCGTGATCATCACCATCGTCATCTCCCCCTTGGTTATAAAATTTTTCAAGTACAGGTGGTGGAATGTTCACAGGACCTTGCAAACACAAGAAGAAGGTTAATTAGTAGAGAAGGGAAACTTGCTAACTCGCATGCATGTGGATGAAACAATTATAACTACGGTGGAAGACAAACGTACCGAAACTACAAGGATCCCATGCAAAAACAGTGCCACGAGTGGTGGCAGCAAACACAAGACCCTCGTATTCAATTGCATCACAGTACACATCCGTGTATAGAAACTGATTTTTGAGCAATATCCATCCAGTCGAACCACGAAGGACGGCAACAAGCTTGTCGAAGATAGCAACAACTTGATAGTTCTTGTAATTCCAAGAGCGGTTGGGAACTCGAGAAATTGCTATCTTCCGTAGACGAAAGTCACCATGATCATATTTGAACGTACGTAGATCATCTGTGTGCTCAACCTCAGGGCACTCGGAGATTTTTGGAACTGGAATCCGCTGATGAGTTGAAGGACATATGCCCTAGAGGCAATAATAAAGTATTATATATTTCCTTATATCATGATAAATGTTTATTATTCATGCTAGAATTGTATTAACCGGAAACATAATACATGTGTGAATACATAGACAAACAGAGTGTCACTAGTATGCCTCTACTTGACTAGCTCGTTAATCAAAGATGGTTATGTTTCCTAGCCATAGACATGAGTTGTCATTTGATTAACGGGATCACCTCATTAGGAGAATGACGTGATTGACATGACCCATTATGTTAGCTTAGCACCCGATCGTTTAGTATGTCGCTATTGCTTTCTTCATGACTTATACATGTTCCTATGACTATGAGATTATGCAACTCCCGTTTACCGGAGGAACACTTTGTGTGCTACCAAACGTCACAATGTAAATGGGTGATTATAAAGGTGCTCTACAGGTGTCTCCAAAGGTACTTGTTGGGTTGGCGTATTTCGAGATTAGGATTTGTCACTCCGATTGTCGGAGAGGTATCTCTGGGCCCACTCGGTAATGCACATCACTATAAGCCTTGCAAGCATTGTGACTAATGAGTTAGTTGCGGGATGATGTATTATGGAATGAGTAAAGAGACTTGCCGGTAACGAGATTGAACTAGGTATCAAGATACCGACGATCGAATCTCGGGCAAGTAACATACCGATGACAAAGGGAACAACGTATGTTGTTATGCGGTCTGACCGATAAAGATCTTCATAGAATATGTGGGAGCCAATATGGGCATCTAGGTCCCGCTATTGGTTATTGACCGGAGAGGTGTCTCGGTCATGTCTACATAGTTCTCGAACCCAAAGGGTCCGCACGCTTAAAGTTACGATGACAGTTATATTATGAGTTTATATGTTTTGATGTACCGAAGGTTGTTCGGAGTTCCGGATGTGATCACGGACATGACGAGGAGTCTCGAAATGGTCGAGACATAAAGATTGATATATTGGACGACTATATTCGGACACCGGAAGTGTTCCGGAGAAGTTTCGGATTAAACTGGAGTGCCGGAGGGTTACCGGAACCCCCCGGGGAAGTATTGGGCCTTAGTGGGCCTTGAGGGGAGAGAGAGGGCAGCAGCCAGGAGGTGGCGCGCCCCCTCCCAGGAGGAGTCCTAGTTGGACTAGGAGAGGGGGGCGCAGCCCCCTTTCCCTCTCCCTCTCCCTCTCTTTCCTTCCCCCCTTCTTTTCCTAGTAGGACTAGGAAAGGGGAGTCCTACTCCTAGTAGGAGTAGGACTCCCCCTCTCTCCTTGGCACGCCTAGGGCAGCCGGCCTCCCCCTTGCTCCTTTATATACGGGGGCAGGGGGGCACCTCTATACACACTTGATATACGATATTTTAGCCGTGTGCGGTGCCCCCCTCCACCATATTACACCTCGATAATACCGTTGCGGAGCTTAGGCGAAGCCCTGCGTCGGTGGAACATCATCATCGTCACCACGCCGTCGTGCTGACGAAACTCTCCCTCAACACTCGGCTGGATCGGAGTTCGAGGGACGTCATCGAGCTGAACGTGTGTAGAACTTGGAGGTACCGTACGTTCGGTACTTGATCGGTCAGATCGTGAAGACGTACGACTACATCAACCGCGTTGTGATAACGCTTCCGCTGTCGGTCTACGAGGGTACGTGGACAACACTCTCCCCTCTCGTTGCTATGCATCACCATGATCTTGCGTGTGCGTAGGAAATTTTTGAAATTACTACGTTCCCCAACAGTGGCATCCGAGCCTGGTTTTATGCGTTGATGCTATGCACGAGTAGAACACAAGTGAGTTGTGGGCGATATAAGTCATACTGCTTACCAGCATGTCATACTTTGGTTCAGCGGTATTGTGAGATGAAGTGGCCCGGACCGACATTACGCGTACGCTTACGCGAGACTGGTTTCACCGTTCGGAGCACTCGTTGCTTAAAGGTGACTGGCGGGTGTCTGTCTCTCTCACTTTAGTTGAACCGAGTGTGGCTACGCCCGGTCCTTGCGAAGGTTAAAACAGCACCAACTTGACAAACTATCGTTGTGGTTTTGATGCGTAGGTAAGAACGGTTCTTGCTAAGCCCGTAGCAGCCACGTAAAACTTGCAACAACAAAGTAGAGGACGTCTAACTTGTTTTTGTAGGGCATGTTGTGATGTGATATGGTCAAGACATGATGTGATATAATTTGTTGTATGAGATGATCATGTTTTGTAACCGAGTTATCGGCAACTGGCAGGAGCCATATGGTTGTCGCTTTATTGTATGAGATGCAATCACCATGTAATAGTTTTACTTTATCACTAAGCAGTAGTGATAGTCGTAAAAGCAATTAGTTGGCGAGACGACAACGATACTATGATGGAGATCAAGGTGTCGCGCCGGTGACGATGGTGATCATGACAGTGCTTCGGAGATGGAGATCACAAGCACGGTGCTTCGGAGATGGAGATCACAAGCACAAGATGATGATGGCCATATCATATCACTTATATTGATTGCATGTGATGTTAATCCTTTATGCATCTTATCTTGCTTTGTTTGACGGTAGCATTATAAGATGATCTCTCACTAAAATTTCAAGATAAAAGTGTTCTCCCTAAGTATGCACCGTTGCGAAAGTTCTTCGTGCTGAGACACCACGTGATGATCGGGTGTGATAGGCTCTACGTTCAAATACAACGGGTGCAAAACAGTTGCACACGCGGGATACTCAGGTTAAACTTGACGAGCCTAGCATATGCAGATATGGCCTCGGAACACAGAGACCGAAAGGTCGAGCGTGAATCATATAGTAGATATGATCAACATAGTGATGTTCACCATTGAAACTACTCCATCTCACGTGATGATCGGACATGGTTTAGTTGATTTGGATCACGTAATCACTTAGATGATTAGAGGGATATCTATCTAAGTGGGAGTTCTTAAGTAATATGATTCATTGAACTTAAATTTATCATGAACTTAGTACCTGATAGTATCTTGCTTGTCTATGTTAATTGTAGATAAATGGCCCATGTTGTTGTTCCGTTGAATTTTAATGCGTTCCTTGAGAAAGCTAAGTTGAAAGATGATGGTAGCAATTACACGGACTGGGTCCGTAACTTGAGGATTACACTCATTGCTGCACAGAAGAATTACGTCCTGGAAGCACCGCTAGGTGCCAGGCCTCCTGCAAGAGCTACGCCAGAAGTTATGAACGTTTGGCAGAGCAAAGCTGATGACTACTCAATAGTTCAGTGTGCCATGCTTTACGGCTTACAACCGGGTCTTCAACGACGTTTTGAATGTCATGGAGCATATGAGATGTTCCAGGAGTTGAAGTTAATATTTCAAGCAAATGCCCGGATTGAGAGATATGAAGTCTCCAATAAGTTCTATAGCTGCAAGATGGAAGAGAATAGTTCTGTCAGTGAGCATATACTCAGAATGTCTGGGTATAATAATCACTTGATTCAACTGGGAGTTCAACTTCCAGATGATTGCGTCATTGACAGAATTCTTCAATCACTGCCACCAAGCTACAAGAGCTTCGTGATGAACTATAACATGCAAGGGATGGATAAGACAATTCCCGAGCTCTTCGCAATGCTAAAGGCAGCAGAGGTAGAAATCAAAAAGGAGCATCAAGTGTTGATGGTCAGTAAAACCACTAGTTTCAAGAAAAAGGGCAAAGGGAAGAAGAAAGGGAACTTCAAGAAGAACAGCAAGCAAGTTGCTGTTCAGGAGAAGAAATCAAAGTCTGGACCTAAGCCCGAAACTGAGTGCTTCTACTGTAAGCAGACTGGTCACTGGAAGCGGAACTGCCCTAAGTATTTGGCGGATAAGAAGGATGGCAAGGTTAACAAAGGTATATGTGATATACATGTTATTGATGTGTACCTTACTAATACTCGCAGTAGCACCTGGGTATTTGATACTGGTTCTGTTGCTAATATTTGCAACTCGAAATAGGGGCTACGGATTAAGCGAAGATTGACTAAGGATGAGGTGACCATGCGCGTGGGAAATGGTTCCAAAGTCGATGTGATCGCCGTCGGCACGCTACCTCTACATCTACCTTCGGGATTAGTTTTAGACCTAAATAATTGTTATTTGGTGCCAGCGTTGAGCATGAACATTATATCTGGATCTTGTTTAATGCGAGACGGTTATTCATTTAAATCAGAGAATAATGGTTGTTCTATTTATATGAATAATATCTTTTATGGTCATGCACCCTTGAAGAGTGGTCTATTTTTAATGAATCTCGATAGTAGTGATACACATATTCATAATGTCGAAGCCAAAAGATGCAGAATTGATAATGACAGTGCAACTTATTTGTGGCACCGCTGTTTGGGTCATATCGGTGTAAAGCGCATGAAGAAACTCCATACTGATGGAATTTTGGAATCACTTGATTTTGAATCACTTGGTACTTGCGAACCGTGCCTTATGGGCAAGATGACCAAAACACTGTTCTCCGAAACTATGGAGAGAGCAACAGATTCGTTGGAAATCATACATACAGATGTATGTGGTCCGATGAATATTGAGGCTCGTGGCGGATATCGTTATTTTCTCACTGTCGGAGTATTTGGACATGGGTATCCCGAAGACGGCAAGACAATATTTCAAGACATCGGGGCTAGCAAAGCCCCTCAGTCCGACTGCCCGGCCGCTCCTGCCGGCTCCCCGTCTGACTGCTCCACCCGGCCGGCTGCCCGGCCGGCTGCCAGCTGACCGACTGCGCCGACCAGCCGGCTGCCGACTGCAGCCCGACCCGACACCGACAAGACCCCGACGAGACGGCCATACCGCGGACAAGACAACTGTACCACGACGCCATCATGTACAGTGTCACTTGTCCTTGGGCACTATTCATGAAGTGACCTAGGAGACAAGCATGACACTCACCCATGCCCCCCATGCCACTAGCTAGCTTACATACTAAGCTACCTCACACTATAAAAGGAGACACACATCCATCCATCCAGGGGATGGACTCACGCACACACCCACAAGCAAGCTAGCTAGCAAGAGAGCTAGCTAGCCATCCATCCATCCATCCATTCCCACGGGCAAGCATGCCCAAGCACACACATACGACCATGAGCATGGCCGGCCACTAAAGCATGCCTCGTACATGCATATATGGAGCCAGATGCCCATGGCACTGCCCCCAGATACAGCTCTAGGAGCACTTTGTACTGCTTGATGTACACCCCAGATATATATACTCAGACATGCAGCAGTAGGAGTATTATCTCTCCGGAGAGCTCCGAAGCTGGGTAAACTAGCGCGTGCTACTCGCATACCCGCTCCCGGTCCTATCAGCAGCAGTCTTACCCTCACACTAAGCCCTTGTGGCATCTGTCGCCTCGCAACCCCCCGTGAGAATACCACGACAGTTGGCGCCCACCGTGGGGCGGTACTATGCTACCGCGCTGCTGCTGGTTTCGCTGTCCGGGCAGGACTATCTTCTCATCTCCGCCGCGGCGTCGTGCCGTCTCTCTGGTAGCGCTCGGGGGCTCGACTTCAACCCGCCCCCGGAGCGGCCGCGTGAGACGGCGCGCCCTCGCCATCATCCTCTTCGTCTTCACCACCGCGGCGTCACTCCATCCCTCCGATAGCGGTCGGGGGCTCGACATCGACATGCCCCCGGAATGGCCGTGAGGGTCGGCGCGTCCTCGCCATCGGTTGCGCCTTCTTCACCGCCACCGTTGCGACACCGGCCGTCCGTCCGCGCGCGGTGCCTCGCCTCGGTCGGCCGTGTCCATCCACGCACCGCTCGCGTCTGCTCCTCTCCATGCTGCGCCTTTCTTTGGCCGGAATGCGCTTTTGATCCTCCATATTTCGCCCATACAAGCAAGCTAGATGCTAGTCAAAGCGTGGTCAAACACAACCCGTATACTGGCCAGAGGCACAGACGGATATTGCATGTGCATCACTCAGATAATCCCCGATGATCCCAAGATAAAGCGCCTCTCCATGCGTGGCCGTCGTCGCGCTCCTCGCGCTGGCGCTGCTCTTTGCCCGCTCGTGGCTGTTGCCTGCCGCAGCTCCGCCGGGTCCGCCCCGCACTGCCGCGCCGGCGTCTGCCTCGCCCTGCAGGCCGACTGGCTCCCCCGGCCTCGCTCGCATCCAGCCCCCCGCGCAGGCACGCGCCCACGTTGCTGCAGGACGCCTGCACTCCGCCTGCGCCGGTCCCGCGCCTGTCCACCGGGTCACCGGGAGCTGACCTCCCGTATGCCGGCCTCCCACGCGGCAGATGCTCCTCCGCCCGTCGCCGGCTACGACAGGCCGGCTCCGCCCGTCACCGCCTCCCCCAACCACGCTGCCGCGTTGCCCGCTGCGCCGGCTGCGGCTCCCTGCCGCCTCCCGCGCCCGACGTCCGACCTCCGTGCGTTCCCGGGTCCTCTATCGCCGCTCCACCAACTGCGCGGGCCGGCTCCGCCTCCCGCCCGCAGGCTGGGTCAGCTCGCCGTTCGCCGGCTCCGCCCACGCGCTCGGCCATGGCGCCGGCTTCTCTGTGTCCCGCGCTGGCTTCGGGTGGCCGCCCCGCGCGCAGCCGCATCCCGCCTCAGGCCGGCTCCTTCCGGGCTTGCCGGCTTCCGCTCACCCGGCCGCTGCCGTGCCTCCGGCCGACTCCGCCTTGCCGCCGCGCCCGGCCGACTCCTGCAGCACCCGGCCGCCGGGTCACTGGCGCCCCCACCTCCGGCTTTGTCCCTCTCCGGCATACGTCGCTCCTTGCCGGCTCCCCCCCAGCTCGGCTGGCTCCCGAGCACCGCCACTTCCGCACCGGCTCCGCCCCTGCCGAGACGCCTCGCCCGCCCCCCGGCTTCCGCGGGCCAGCTTCACCTCGCCTCGGCCGCCTTCGCGCCGACCCGGCCCCCGTCCCGGGCTGCCTCCTCGCGGCCGTGCCGGCTTCCAGCGCCCCCGCGCACCCGGCCCGGGCCGGCTCGCCGCCTCTTCCGCACCCTGCGCAGGCCGGCTCCTCTGTCCTGGCCACCCCCAAACTCGCGCCTCCGCCTGGCCCGTCGGCTGGCCGCCCGCGCCTCGTCGGCTCGTGCCCCTGCCGCGGCCGCGCGCTGGCTCTGGCGGATCCGCCCCTGGCCACGCCGGCTGCGCCGGCTGCCCCGCCTCCCAGCCTGCCCGCTGCGACCAGCGCATCCTGTGGCAGGCTGCTCCTGAACAAAAAGAAGCCGACTGCTCAACCAGATGGGTGCGGGGAGGAAAAGTCAGTGTCCGACTGGCCAAAAAAAAGAAAGAGAGAAGCAGGGGCCGGTTGCTCGCATAGAGCCGGCTGGAAAAATCAGTGGCCGAGTGCCAAGCAAAAAAAAGAGGCATCCAGCCGGCTGCTCGTGCAAAAGAAGGGCCGACTGCCCATCCGACATTGAGAGAAAAAGAAATGTGGCCGACTGCTCAAGTCGACTAAGAAAAAAATGTATCCGAAGAAAAAACGTCCGCCTGCTTCACCACTCGGACGGCTAGACGCGACCCGGCCTGCCTGCCAGCTTCAACGTTTGGCCGGCAAGAGCGCCGGCTCGGCCACGTCCCGCTCGCCCCCTGGCCGGTCAAGCCCGACCGGCTAGACCCCCTCGAGCGCCCGGAGGCTCGGGGGCTACACCCGGCGGGTGCGCTGACGCGCCCCCACGAGGAAGACAAAGTAGTTGCTGGGAGATCCGGCCCGACTGCTCAGCAGTCGGCCTGAATCTCGGGGGCTACACCCAGCGGGTGCGCTGACGCGCCCCCGCGAGGAAAGAAGACAAAGTCGTTGCCGGAAGATCCGCCCCGACTGCTCAGTAGTCGGCCCGAATCTCGGGGGCTACACCCAGCGGGTGCGCTGGCGCGCCCCGCGAAGATTGCAGACAAAAGAAGAGTTTTGTCCGGCTCCCAGCAGCCGGCAGAAGAGAAGAAAGAAGAAACGAGCGCTGCAAGTTACCTCGCCGCCTGGCCGGTCGAGCCTGACCGGCCGGGACCCCTTCGAGCACCCGGGGGCTCGAAGGCCACACCCAGCGGGTGCGCCGGCACGCTCCGCGTGTGCCGTGCCGCGCTGGCTATCTTTGATAACCTCTGCCGCGACTACATGAAAATCAATGTGAGCTCCTCACCCACATATTTTTTCACCGCGAGAGCACGGATAACCTCGAGCGATGCTCGGGGGCTATCTCCGCATTTTATTACAGTTGCATCACTGTTCTCCCCAGCGCCAGCCAGAGTTGGCCCAGGGGCTGGCCGCTTGGCCTGAGACGTTAGTTCCCGCAGACGGCTTAGTAGCGTGCGCCGTATGAAAAGCCCACTCTTAGTCACAGACCGCAGAGCGGCTGTCCGACTGGCAAGAGTGAACGCTGGAGGCCACCCACGCGAAAAATGTCCGGGAAGAAAAACGCTTCGGGCGACCCGACCGTTTTCTTTATGAGTATCTACTCGGTTAAATTCGCTCCCAGAGTCTGAGTATTGTACACTCCACTCCGCGGCCCACTCTCAGCCACAGACCGCTGAGCGGCTGTCCGGCAAGCGAGAGCACAAGCCAAAGAGCGGAGGGAACATGAAAAAGATTGAAGGGGGCTCGGACGAAACCGAGTCGGCACCCTCCGCATAAAACTTGCAATGCTAAAAGCAAACATTTGATATATCTGCGTGGACTAACTTCGTCCTTTTTATGATCATTTCCAAGTTGCCCGGAGGCTTGGGGGCTACTGTCTGAGTAATTGGACACGGGTATCCCGAAGAGGGCAACACAATATTTCAAGACATCGGGGCTAGCAAAGCCCCTCAGTCCGACTGCCCGGCCACTCCTGCCGGCTCCCCGTCCGACTGCTCCACCCGGCCGGCTGCCCGGCCGGTTGCCCGGCCGGCTGCCAGCTGACCGACTGTGCCGACCAGCCGGCTGCCGACTGCAGCCCGACCCGACACCGACAAGACCCCGATGAGACGGCCATACCGCGGACAAGACAACTGTACCACGACGCCATCATGTACAGTGTCACTTGTCCCTGGGCACTATTCATGAAGTGACCTAGGAGACAAGCATGACACTCACCCATGCCCCCCATGCCACTAGCTAGCTTACATACTAAGCTACCTCACACTATAAAAGGAGACACACATCAATCCATCCAGGGGATGGACTCACGCACAGACCCACAAGCAAGCTAGCTAGCAAGAGAGCTAGCTAGCCATCCATCCATCCATTCCCACAGGCAAGCATGCCCAAGCACACACATACGGCCATGAGCATGGCCGGCCACTAAAGCCTGCCTCGTACATGCATATATGGAGCCAGATGCCCATGGCACTACCCCCAGATACAGCTCTAGGAGCACTTTGTACTGCCTGATGTACACCCCAGATATATATACTCAGACATGTAGCAGTAGGAGTATTATCTCTTCGGAGAGCTCCGAAGCTGGGTAAACTAGCGCGTGCTACTCGCATACCCGCTCCCTGTCCTATCAGCAGCAGTCTTACCCTCACACTAAGCCCTTGTGGCATCTGTTGCCTAGCAACCCCCCATGAGAATACCACGACACTCATCTTCACAGATGATTTGAGCAGATACGGGTATATCTACTTAATGAAACATAAGTCTGAAACATTTGAAAAGTTCAAAGAATTTCAGAGTGAAGTTGAAAATCATCGTAACAAGAAAATAAAACTCCTACGATCTGATCGTGGAGGAGAATATTTGAGTTACGAGTTTGGCCTACATTTGAAACAATGCAGAATAGTTTCGCAACTCACGCCACCTGGAACACCACAGCGTAATGGTGTGTCCGAACGTCGTAATCGTACTTTATTAGATATGGTGCGATCTATGATGTCTCTTACTGATTTACCGCTATCGTTTTGGGGTTATGCTTTAGAGACGGCTGCATTCACTCTAAATAGGACACCATCGAAATCCGTTGAGACGACGCCTTTTGAACTATGGTTTGGCAAGAAACCAAAGTTGTCGTATCTTAAAGTTTGGGGTTGCGATGCTTATGTGAAGAAACTTCAACCTGATAAGCTCGAACCTAAATTGGAGAAATGTGTCTTCATAGGATACCCAAAGGAGACTGTTGGGTACACCTTCTATCACAGATCCAAAGGCAAGATATTCGTTGCTAAGAATGGATCCTTTCTAGAGTAGGAGTTTCTCTCGAAAGATGTGAGTGGGAGGAAAGTAGAACTTGATGAGGTAACTGTACCTGCTCCCTTATTGGAAAGTAGATCATCGCAGAAATCAGTTTCTGCGACACCTACACCAATTAGTGAGGAAGTTAATGATAATGATCATGAAACTTCAGATCAAGTTATTACTGAACCTCGTAGGTCAACTAGATCAAGATCCGCACCAGAGTGGTACGACAATCCTGTTCTGGAGGTCATGTTACTAGACCATGATGAACCTACAAACTATGAAGAAGAGATGGTGAGCCCAGATTCCGCAAAATGGCTTGAAGCCATGAAATCCGAGATGGGATCCATGTATGAGAACAAAGTATGGACTTTGGTTGACTTGCCCGATGGTCGGCAAGCCATTGAAAATAAATGGATCTTCAAGAAGAAGACTGACGTTGATGGTAATGTTACTGTCTATAAAGCTCGACTTGTTGAGAAAGGTTTTCGACAAGTTCAAGGGATTGACTACGATGAGACCTTCTCACCCGTAGCGATGCTTAAGTCTGTCCGAATCATGTTAGCAATTGCCGCATTTTATGATTATGAAATTTGGCAAATGGATGTCAAAACTGCATTCCTGAAGGGATTTCTGGAAGAAGAGTTGTATATGATGCAACCGGAAGGTTTTGTCGATCCAAAGGGAGCTAACAAAGTGTGCAAACTGCAGCGATCCATTTATGGACTGGTGCAAGCCTCTCGGAGTTGGAATAAACGCTTTGATAGTGTGATCAAAGCATTTGGTTTTATACAGACTTTTGGAGAAGCCTGTATTTACAAGAAAGTGAGTGGGAGCTCGATAGCATTTCTGATATTATATGTGGATGACATATTACTGATTGGAAATGATATAGAATTTCTGGATAGCATAAAGGGATACTTGAATAAGAGTTTTTCAATGAAAGACCTCGGTGAAGCTGCATATATATTAGGCATTAAGATCTATAGAGATAGATCAAGACGCTTAATTGGACTTTCACAAACCACATACCTTGACAAAGTTTTGAAGAAGTTCAAAATGGATCAAGCAAAGAAAGGGTTCTTGCCTGTACTACAAGGTGTGAGATTGAGTAAGACTCAATGCCCGACCACTGCAGAAGATAGAGAGAAGATGAAAGATGTTCCCTATGCTTCAGCCATAGGCTCTATCATGTATGCAATGCTGTGTACCAGACCTGATGTGTCCCTTGCTATAAGTTTAGCAGGGAGGTACCAAAGTAATCCAGGAGTGGATCACTGGACATCGGTCAAGAACATCCTGAAATACCTGAAAATGACTAAGGATATGTTTCTCGTTTATGGAGGTGACAAAGAGCTCATCGTAAGGGGTTACGTTGATGCAAGCTTTGACACTGATCCGGACGATTCAAAATCGCAAACCGGATACGTATTTACATTGAACGGTGGAGCTGTCAGTTGGTGCAGTTCTAAGCAAAGTGTCGTGGCGGGATCTACGTGTGAAGCGGAATACATAGCTGCTTCGGAAGCAGCAAATGAAGGAGTCTGGATGAAGGAGTTCATATCCGATCTAGGTGTCATACCTAGTACATCGGGACCAATGAAAATCTTTTGTGACAATACTGGTGCAATTGCCTTAGCAAAGGAATCCAGATTTCACAAGAGAACCAAGCATATCAGAAGACGCTTCAATTCCATCCGGGATTTAGTCCAGGTGGGAGACATAGAAATTTGCAAGATACATACGGATCTGAATGTTGCAGACCCGTTGACTAAGCCTCTTCCACGAGCAAAACATGATCAGCACCAAGACTCCATGGGTGTAAGAATTATTACTATGTAATCTAGATTATTGACTCTAGTGCAAGTGGGAGACTGAAGGAAATATGCCCTAGAGGCAATAATAAAGTATTATATATTTCCTTATATCATGATAAATGTTTATTATTCATGCTAGAATTGTATTAACCGGAAACATAATACATGTGTGAATACATAGACAAACAGAGTGTCACTAGTATGCCTCTACTTGACTAGCTCGCTAATCAAAGATGGTTATGTTTCCTAGCCATAGACATGAGTTGTCATTTGATTAACGGGATCACCTCATTAGGAGAATGACGTGATTGACATGACCCATTACGTTAGCTTAGCACCCGATCGTTTAGTATGTTGCTATTGCTTTCTTCATGACTTATACATGTTCCTATGACTATGAGATTATGCAACTCCCGTTTACCGGAGGAACACTTTGTGTGCTACCAAACATCACAACGTAAATGGGTGATTATAAAGGTGCTCTACAGGTGTCTCCAAAGGTACTTGTTGGGTTGGCGTATTTTGAGATTAGGATTTGTCACTCCGATTGTCGGAGAGGTATCTCTGGGCCCACTCGGTAATGCACATCACTATAAGCCTTGCAAGCATTGTGACTAATGAGTTAGTTGCGGGATGATGTATTACGGAATGAGTAAAGAGACTTGCCAGTAACGAGATTGAACTAGGTATCGAGATACCGACAATCGAATCTCGGGCAAGTAACATACCGATGACAAAGGGAACAACGTATGTTGTTATGCGGTCTGACCGATAAAGACCTTCGTAGAATATGTGGGAGCCAATATGGGCATCTAGGTCCCGCTATTGGTTATTGATCGGAGAGGTGTCTCGGTCATGTCTACATAGTTCTCGAACCCAAAGGGTCCGCACGCTTAAAGTTACGATGACAGTTATATTATGAGTTTATATGTTTTGATGTACTGAAGATTGTTCGGAGTTCCGGATGTGATCACGGACATGACGAGGAGTCTCGAAATGGTCGAGACATAAAGATTGATATATTGGACGACTATATTCGGACACCGGAAGTGTTCCGGAGAAGTTTCGGATTAAACCGGAGTGCCGGAGGGTTACCGGAACCCCTCGGGGAAGTATTGGGCCTTAGTGGGCCTTGAGGGGAGAGAGAGGGCAGCAGCCAGGAGGTGGCGCGCCCCCTCCCAGGAGGAGTCCTAGTTGGACTAGGAGAGGGGGGCGCAGCCCCCTTTCCCTCTCCCTCTCCCTCTCTTTCCTTCCCCCCTTCTTTTCCTAGTAGGACTAGGAAAGGGGAGTCCTACTCCTACTAGGAGGAGGACTCCCCCTCTCTCCTTGGCATGCCTAGGGCAGCCGGCCTCCCCCTTGCTCCTTTATATACGGGGGCAGGGGGGCACCTCTATACACACTTGATATACGATATTTTAGCCGTGTGCGGTGCCCCCCTCCACCATATTACACCTCGGTAATACCGTTGCGGAGCTTAGGCGAAGCCCTGCGTCGGTGGAATATCATCATCGTCACCACGCCATCGTGCTGACAAAACTCTCCCTCAACACTCGGCTGGATCGGAGTTCGAGGGACTTCATCGAGCTGAACGTGTGTAGAACTTGGAGGTACCGTACGTTCGGTACTTGATCGGTCGGATCGTGAAGACGTACGACTACATCAACCGCGTTGTGATAACGCTTCCACTGTCGGTCTACGAGGGTACGTGGAAACCACTCTCCCCTCTCGTTGCTATGCATCACCATGATCTTGCGTGTGCGTAGGAAATTTTTGAAATTACTGCGTTCCCCAACACGAGTGTACACATTCACAAGTTCCCACTCGCAATTGTACCCAATATAAACAACCCAATCTCCATTTGCGCCAGCCCAGGCCATACCTTGAAGCGATGGCATCTTGACATCACACGTATCGTTATCAAGCGGCATCAACTTGCACAAGGCGAGGCCACTGTCGTCCGCGCCCATGCGAACAGGCTTATAGCGAAGAAGATAAGGGAGATCAAACCGCTCTTGGACCCTTGGGTTCCTTGTAATGATGTTATTAGTTGAGTCGAGAATGGTCTTGAACGATCTGCCATGCTAGCCGAGGTGATGACGTTGCACCGATCAATGAGTTCCCCCACCACGTCATCTTTCAGATCGGGGAAAGAATAACGAGGTCGTTTCCGGCTTGTTCCCTCCATGGAGAAGACGATCGAACAATGGCATAAGGAAGGGTGAAGGCAAATGGAGGAGGGAGGAAGAGTGTGCGACAGTAGTTCCAAATCGAGAGGGAAAGGCGAAAAGTCGGTGGACGGTTGCCAATTTGCCACGGTACACGAAGAGGCGCCCCGGCCTACACATCCTTTCGAAAATTGTACAAAAGGACTCGCCGTCGTCTCACTGACATGTTGGAACGGGACCACATGTCAACAAAACATGGTGTGTAATTTCTCGTGCAAAATGCGATCTGGCTGCGTTGGCCCGAGGTGCCGCATTAGTTATCGACCTTTATTTTCTTTAACATACAATCTAAGTGGATAGGTCCTGTGGTCATCACACGTGAGCGGATATATAGGTGGGCTAGGTGGGCAGGCGGCAACAATCTAAGTGCTAAAAGAGTTGATCTCGAAAAAAGAGTTGATCCAATGCTTGGTTTTGTTTGGATTTTCCAACTATGACCACTGGATAGAGTGAATCAATGGCTTATGTTCAAAGTTATTCTCATACTATAGAATGGTATAGGAACATGGAGAGATTTGGTTGATTTTATATCGCTGAATAATATAAAATATTATGAGTGCATACGCTCCACCCCGAGGTTTGTAGCTCCTTCTCGGTCGTCAGGAATCTATGTTCTTCCACTCTCTCGTTTAAGACATGAGCTTTGTTCATCCTGTTGCCGACACGCGGGACATCTATATGCCTCCATTTTACAAAATCATACTATATGCCTCCATGACACGCGGGACATCTAGCATCAAGGTGGCGTGTCATGCAAGAAAATGGAGATATGCAGTGCGTAAGTGAGTCGTGCACTTCGATGGCACCTAGTACTATGCAATATTTTTTCTCCTCGATGGCACGTGAATAGTGCACGTACTCAATGACAGAGCACGGGATGGTAGCCATGGACATGGCCGGCCCTTTTTGAAGAGAGTACTAATAAATACGTAACTTTGATGTGTCATGTCAACTCGCAGAACAACGAGAAGCTTGCTTACTACGCCTTCTCCCTCGCCAACGCGTGCGCGGTGGCTCACAGCACGAGGAGAAACTTTTGCTTACAAGCGGTGGACGTGCAGCAGTTCATTTGGTGTCAGTTTGCCAGAAGTAGTACAATACCATCATTATTGTTCGACTTCCGGAAGAGGAGAAGAGCCAAGCGCAAGGTCACCTACTAACCTAGTACAGTACTACTACAGCCAAAGCTGGTCCACCTTTTTAGAGCATGGTTAAATTAATATAGGCGGCTCTTGCAGCGGCACATCATTTAGAGCAAGTACTCTCTTTGTAGGATCAAAGGAAGTGAAACAAAAGTTGGAGTGGATGCTAGATTGCCAATTAAAACATGATTACATAGGTAAAAAAATCCTATAGCATTCTATCCTATGAATCAAATGACCAATGTAGGAAAATTATGAGGGGGGTCTCTCCAACAGTGTTCCTCGGCTCGCACCTAGCATCACGGTGGTCGAACTTGGAGTCATTCATCTGGTACACGTGGCATCTCATATATGGTACTCCAATTTTAGGTTGGCTCTATGTGATGTGGCAACTTCATATACTAACCGGATGCTGGCTATACTACTATACTCACACTCCAAGAAGTGACTCAAAAACCATTCATAAATTGAGTCTATGACACGCATTTGCAAATGTACCATTCATTACATACAACAAGTTAGCAACACACAACGACAACGATGATACATGTTGGATTATAGATTATTTCCAACAAAACATTCCAGTAAATACTGAAGTTTTCATCACACAACAAATAACAAGCAATGAAATGAACTTCAACTCAACCAATCCTTGGCATTGGAAACGCTTGCTTTGAACCATAGGTGCTTTGGGAAGGGCCAGGTATTGTCAATATCGAGAGCAATGTAGGACTGATCATCCAGGCTGAAGCGACATATATCAGGAGCAGGGTAGGGAACCACCGCAATGTCCGAGGTATAGATACAGTTGCTTCTCATAAATGGTAGTAACGCTGTGTCAACAGCAGCTGGATCGCCTTTAACCATCATTGGATAGTTTGGTCCAAGGAAGAGCGAGTTTGCTCCAAGACTACCAATACTGTACCAGGGAGAAGGTGTTGGCGCTAGCACACTAGTATCCATCCCGAATGCCCTGCAACGGGTGTTGGAATGGGTCCGAAGAGGGCGACCGTGGGAGACAACACCTGCTACCTCAGTAGTAATAATCACAGTGCACTGTGTACAGACAAGAAGAGGTGATCCATCGGAATTAGTTGCCAGGCGCCACTGAGTATATAAGTTCTGCTCGTCCTCATGCTCGTGGTCATCACCATCGTCATATCCCCCTTGGTTATAAAAAAATTCAAGTATAGGTGGTGGAATGTTCACAGGACCTTGGAAACACAAGAAGAAGGTTAATTAGTAAAGGGAAACTTGCTAACCCACATGCATGTGGCTGAAACAATTATAATTACGGTGGAAGACAAACATATCGAAACTACGAGGATCCCATGCAAAAACAGTGCCACGAGTGGTGGCAGCAAACACAAGATCCTCGTAATCAATTGCATCACAGTACTCATCCGTGTACAGAAACTGATTTTTGAGCAATATCCATGGACGAACCGTGGAATCAGTAACGATGGCAACAAGCTTGTCGAAGATAGCAACAACTTGATAGTTCTCGTAATTCCAAGAGCGGTTGGGAACTCGAGAAATTGCTATCTTCCGTGACGACAGTCACCATGATCGTATTTGAATGTACGTAGATCATCTGTGTGCTCAACCTCAGGGCACTCGGTGATTTTTGGAAGTGGAATCCGCTGATGAGTGTACACATTCACAAGTTCCCACTCGCAATTGTACCAATATAAACAACCCAATCTTCATTTGCACCAGCCCAGGCCTTACCCTGAAGCGATGGCATCTTGACATCACACATATCGTTATCAAGTGGAATCAACTTGCACAAGGCGAGGCCTCCGTCGTCCGCGCCCATGCGAATAGGCTTATAGCGAAGAATATAAGGGAGATGAAACCGCTCCTGGACCCTTGGGTTCCTTGTAATGATGTTATTAGTTGAGTCGACAATGGTCTTGAACGAACCTGCCATGCTAGCCGAGGTGATGACGTCGCACCGATCAATGAGTTCCCCCACCACGTCAGCTTTCAGATCGGGGCAAGAATAACGGGGTCATTTCCGGCTTGTTCCCTCCATGGAGAAGAAGATCGAACAATGGCAGAAGGAAGGGTGAAGGAAAATTGAGGAGGGAGGAAGAGCGTGCGACAACAGTTCCAAATCGAGAGGGAAAGGCGAAGAGTCGATGGACGGTTGCCAGTTTGCCACGGTACACGAAGAGGCGCCCGGGCCTACACGTCCTTTCAGAAATTGTACAAAAGGACTCGCCGTCGTCTCACTGACATGTTGGAACGGGACCACATGTCAACGAAACATGGTGTGTAATTTCTCGTGCAAAATGCGATCTGGCCGCGTTGGCCCGAGGTGCCGCATTAGTTATCGACCTTTATTTTTTTTATGGCGTGCCATTCAGTTTTGAAGCACAGCTAACTGGTACTGTTTGAAGAGAAAATATAAACTACTCTACCACTACTCCACCTCTAGTACTAGTAGTATAAAAAAGATATATAGGCAGGAGCTTCAGAGCTTTCTTGCTAAGGGCTGCCCACTTGCTTCTCACACTATCACCCTCTCTCTAGATCTAAAAAAGGCGGCCTCTCTTTCCCTCCTCACCGGTGGTCACAGATCCGCCGAGGAAGAAAAGGACGTGCAGCGTTGACGCACTCATCATCGGCGAGCGAGGTCACGCACTGATGACAATGCCGTCCTCTCAGACCTAGCGCCCGCGGGGGATGGCCTCTGTCCCCAAGCTCGCTGCTGTAGTGCTTGCGGAGGACAACAACCACAAGCGAAGCCACTTCCCGCCGACCCTTGGGTATGCTACCTCTTTTCGAACCATACCCTTGTTCTATTGCCCCATCTGCCACGTCGCTGCATGTGGATCTTTTTCCACCCCACCATCTTCCCAATTTGCTATGCTCTGCTCTGCTGGTCACGCATATGAAAACCTTAATTTGCAATATTAAAGGAAACCCTACTTCATGCAGACTAATCCATGTCTGGGTTGAATAAGGAAAGGAAGGGAGACTGTACTGTCCAAGAGAGTAGGCATTGAACCTGCATCTAGGTTGAAAAGGGGAAAATCAGTAGCTAAGGAACGAGTCTCGTGTCTCTTGGTTGAAGAAGGGTAGAATGGCATGACAACGCAATAGAGAATGACCAGGTCGATCGGTTTGTTGTCCTCACATAGGAAAAAGGTGGCTAAACAGAACAAAAATGGGATGTAATCCACATATGCTGCCTGGGTATTTGTTGCTCTGGGCAACCATACCTACCTCACCACTCTATGCGTTTGTGGAGGTACATCGTACTGGTGTGCCCACTGTCCGTATGGGCCTCCCATGCTCTTATTGTCACTTTTTTGCTGTTAGTATAACGCCAGCAGTCAAGTCAAGCAATGCTACTGCTAAAGTGATGCCACATTTAACTAATGCCGCACTCAGTCTAATGCCACCGATAAATTTAAGCAATGCCATTTAATGTCACTCAATTATTTCAGGGTTAGCTGTTGATTGTGGATGTATTAAAGATTTTTCAGATAAGGCCTTCTAATTCTGTTGCATAGCCAGTATACCAACGATGAAACTTGTTACTACCTTCAGATTTTTGCACTGTTAATGCTTATAGATTACATACCTCACTTTCATGAGATAAGTTAATTTTTTTGTACAGTGTCACCAAAATGCCAAGGCGCTGATGTCATTTTGTTTTGGTTAAACTGCACAAAAAATTATGAAGACAAGAGGAAAGGTCAAGAGTGGGCACCTCCTCCTCTGGCTGTTCTCTTGATTCATTTGATCAAGTTTTTATGTTTGATCGATTATCAAGATTGGGATAGCAAATTTTAAGGCCCCCCCGAGTTCGAAATGATATTTACCTTGGAGGTACATGGTTTGCAATTTTTTTATACTGTCATTAGTTAATAATGCTAGTTACCTTCAGACTCTTGTATTTGGTTTAATGCTCATGCACAGCTAGTATACCAATGCTGAAACGTGTTACCTTTACATTTTGTATTGTTAATTCTTATAGAAATCTTCCAGTGCTAGAGTTTATTGAAATCTGTTCAGTAAAACCATTGTACTGTACCCTGTAATAAAATAACTACTCTACTGTTGCACTAGCCACTGGATTAGTGTATATTTGTAGTATTCGAAATTTCGAATGGTGTTGCATTAGCGTATGGACATAAATAAAGTGTGGCAAGCTTTCCCAGATATGTGCTCAAGAAAAATACTACCTGTTTTTCTAAATACTAGACGTTTGGGTACTTTATATTCAACCGCAAAACGTCTTATATTAAGGAACAGAGGGTGTAGAGTTCACTCAAATTATCCCGGTAAAGCTAGTCACACCTTTGTTAAAATTAATGTTCATTATGTTATCGGAGGAGGTCTGTAAGTTTGTCTCTAATGCCTGTCGACTACATACCTGACATCATGATGTAATGTTAAGTCATTTCCTTTTGTACAGTGTCACTGAATTGTCAAGGCGGTGATGGCATTTTATTTTAGTTGAACTGCACAAAATATGCTTAAAAGAAGAGGAAAGGTCAGGAATCGATCATTCTTTCAGAAAGAACTATATATGCCTTTTTGACATCAGTCGTTGTTGCCTTATTTATTCCTTCAAACAGGTGGTTAGAAACAGTCTTGCTACCTTTTCCCATTAAGAAATTGGAATGCTTATATTTGTGAGTCTATGCTTCAACTAGTGCCACTTTTGTAGTAATCACACTTTCAATATCTATGCAAACAGGGATGCTCGATTTTAGTGGAACTGCACAAAAATTCCAACTGGTTCAACATTAGGAGCATGTTTTCTTCCAAACCTTTATATCCAATTGGTGGCACTATGAGCTGTTCATTACGAAGGTACATGGTTTGCTACTATCTTGCTACTCTTTTTTTACTGTCATTAGATAGTAATACTAGTGGTTTGCATGTGAATTTATTGGCAGGGTGGACCTACATTGGAGGTGGAGGACATGATTCAATGATTGGATGCACAATTTCGGTTGTATCGATTTCACCTCTTCCATCACTGCGAACATGGATATCCTTGGTCTGATGCAGAATAGGCGCTATATTTTTGCTATGAACCAGAAAATCAATTCAGTATGAAATTGTCCAGGGCAAAACATGACTGTATCAAATTGTCCAGTGCAAAACATGACAGATGCTAAGCGGAAGAGACATGTTTAAACTGAAAATACAAGGTGGGGTATATGTTTACTAGCTGCTTGATATTTGTGCAGACAGAGATGTCTGCCCGTTGCTATTTGGCAAACACACAAAGTGACCGCAATTTTGGTTGAACTACATAAGATAATAGTATAGTCACTGCATGCAGTGCCATTTGAAAATAGACATAGAAAGATTGGATAGTCACTTCATGGACTGCAGAAAAGTAGTACTATACTATTTATTGGCCAACACTAGGTGCTTCATTGCTTTGGTCTGATTATACAATAGGCATCATTTTGCCTAAGTTAAAGTTTGTATTCCGAAAATAGTCTCGCCGTGTGATCGAGAGAAGACCAAATCATATTGCAGTGGATGTTCCTCCATCATGTGTGATTCATTCTCATGGTTCCAGCTGTTGGTGAAACCACTTACGTTTGCAAGAGGAATTGTAGACTTCACAAACAAATTTGTCTTTCAGTCTGTACTGAATGTGCCAAGGGAAGCATCCATGTTAGTAGGCAGAACAGATGTTTTTTCTAGATCTTTGCTTTTGGAGCCACATATTTGTATATGATCTGTGAATCATTGAGATGCATTAACATGTTGATCTTATGTATGGGAATCATACTAGTTGGTTTTAGTTGCGACGCAAGATCCGAAGTGGCTGATCTTTGCTTTTGGAGCTACATATTTGTATATGATATGTGAATCATTGAGATGCATTAACAGTTCCTTATTTCTGTTCGCTCAGTGTTTACAAGTTACTGATCGATCACTAGCTACCCTACTAATGCGCTCCTGGCAGTTTTAGTTGCAACGCAAGATCCGAAGTGGCAGTTTTTTGAATAAAAATGCCTACCTCTGAAGAAATTGACAAGCTGCTCTGAAGAAAATGCCATGCGAATATGAAGAAACTGCCAGCGAAAACGTTCGCAAATGCCTTATCTCCCAGCTAAAGTTCATCAACTAATGCCCTCGGCTGCGACTCGTTGCATGCTGCTCCGCGTACTGGCTGTGAGCGATTTTGAGTGCCTGCATGCAGCCGGACGTAATTAAGGCAACTAACTGATGCGAAAAAAGATGCGCTTTAATTGTTGCGGGCCTTTTAAATCCGTGGAATCATTATTGACAAGGAGGAAGATGATTCGAGTGCACTCGTTTGACCGTCATGCCGGCATGCGACCCAGCACAGACGGGATGGGACGGCACAGTCATAATTTCAGTTTCTCTAGTTTTCCACGGCAAGCTGGCGCGCTAAACCATGCCTGCTTAATTATGCATTGAATTTCGATGACCGTCGCGCTACCTTCCGCCTATAAGTACTGTTTCCCGGCCTTCTATGGTGGCACCGTGACCCAACTCGCCCTATCCTCATAAGCCCCCACCGGCCCGATGTCGCTCGCCACTTATCCTCGCTCTCGCCACGTCCGCCATGCCCCCGCCCGTCCGTGATAGGCGAGGCCGAAGGCGGTCACCGCCGGAACTAGTGTTCGGTTTTTCACCGGAAGGCAGACGGAGGGAGGAGGCATTCTATCGGTCTTTAGATGGCAATGCGGAGATCGAGGACTTGTTGGAGCGCGACCGCCTGGCGGAGGAGCAGGAGTTGTTGGAGCGCGACCGCTTGGCGGAGGAGTAGCTTATCGCTGATTTGCGCCGCCAGCGGGACATGGAGCAGCAGCGCACCGACGCTCTGAGTCGCGAGCAGAGCGCCCGCGACTGGGCCGACTACGTGGAGGCTGGCGCCCGGCAAATAGCCCTGGAGGCTGTCGGGCACGCACGCGTTCGCGATGCCGATTTTAACTACCAGCTCGTCAAGTGGGTTTCCCGCTTAGAAGCCGAAGCTTCGGTGGACCACGCCGGCATGGAAAGGGCCAACACGCGCGAGCAACGCGCCCTATCGCACCTCTGGCAAGTTCGAGGCGAGGCGGAGGACGCCGGTGCTGGCGTTTAGCGTGTACCGCAGATGGCGGCCTACATCATCTAGTTAGCTAAGAGTAAGTTGGTACTTGTACGCTACTAGAGTATTAGTGGGAGTAGATAGTTAACTTGGCTATGATGGTTGTCAACGTGGAAGTTCAGTACTCTATATGTGGATCAGACCTGTTACTTTGCTCTGAATGTTGAACTTTCCGTTTGAACGTATGGAATGGGCTGTTATTTTTTTTAAATGGGTTGTATTTGTCCTCCACGGGTTTAGAGGCTGACTTGTGGGCCTACCAAGTTGACGCGTACACAACCAGGAGATGATTGTACGTGGAGAGGATGACAGCAGGGACCCGCCAAGGTCATGGCAGTACGCAAGCAAGTGCCTCCTTATTTCAAGCCAATAAAAAAATGGCTCCTCCTAATGGATTTCCGACATTTGGGTCCCATGCCATTGTCAACGTAGTCAATAAACGAGAGAATTGCACAATGAGCGGCTGACACCAGGGACCCAGCAGCTCGCCCAGTTATTTTTGTTTTGGGTTAATTTGATAAATGCCACTCCAAATCTGGTGTTTCTGAGAAATGCCACTGCAATTTCCAAACTTTGAAAAATGCCATTTCATGCCATTTCCAGTGGCATTTTTTGAAGTCTGGAGTGGCATTTTTCAAAGTTTGCAAATTGCAGTGGCGTTTTCCAAAGTTTGCAAAAATTGCAGTGGCATTTTTCAAAGTTTGTAAATTGCAGTGACATTTTTATGAATCGCCATAATTGGAGTGGCATTTATCTAATTTGTTTTTGAGACGGAAGCAGGGTGTCAACTGGGCTGTGCGGGGCACTCTGGCCTCTCTAGACAGCCTTCTCTTTTATGTTTACCACAGACCAGCCCAGTAGTTTTTTTCTTTCTGAAAATGGCTAGCCCAGTTTTTTTGTGATTTGCCAAGTAAGTCGCTTTGTCAGGCCTGTTGGCCTGCAAATCTTTCAAGACGAGGAGAGCTTCATTCGGCTGGCCAAGAAAATGGCCTATCAGTAATGAGAAATGGGTTGTATATTTTTAAAACACATCAAACCGGCAATTAGGTTCAAATTTCTTTTTTTTCATTTTGAGATTTTAAATTGCATTAATTTTTATGCATGCACAATTTGTTAAATTTTATATTGATATACATTTATTTTTAAAATCAGTTTGAATGTGACTCAAAATTTCGGGATTAAAAACAGTTCGGACCGCACCAAAATATGCAAAATTTCGTATAATTTTTTAACCGTGGCCACAATATGGGCTGTAATGCTAACAAAAAGAATATGGGCTCCAAAAAAACTTAAGAATTAGCAAATGGGCTGTAAATTATTAGAAATAATGGCAGATGGGCTGTATGCTGTTTTCCACATACTTGAGGATTTTCTAAAAAAAAGGTTGACGCACAAGCAGTGACTGTTGGATGTCCATCCAACGGCCGTCGTGCTTCTTCAATCTCTGCTCTTCCTGCTCCAGCCTCTCAAACAAGCGCCGGCGGGACTGCCTGCTCCCTCCTCCTCGTGGCCGGCTGTGCTGCCGCGCAAGCCTCACCGCCCCACTGTACTCCCATCGCTGGCCTAGCCATCCCTCTACTCACCCACACCTGTTGTTATTCTCCGGCGACGGCAGATGAACCAGTAAACCCTCGTACAGTCGTACTCCCCTCCGCGTGGGAAACAATTGCCGAGTCTTCCCTGCCTCCGTGTCATTCCCTTCCTAGGCCTCGCCGTTGTCCACCGCCCTGGTGCTCTCGGCGTGGCCTGGTCAACGTGGTCAACGACCGACATGCATCTAAAGTGGACTGTATGTGAAGAGGCTGACAGCTGGGTCCACGGCCGCACGCAAGGAAATGCCTCCTTATTACGCGCAAAATAATGATTCCTCCACCTGACATTTGGGACCCACTGAAAGGGCCTCTGTATTTCGCGGAAAAAACGTTACCGCCGCTGATAGCTCGGACCCACTAGCTATATCTTCGCACGCAAGGAAGTGTCTCCTTATTACGCACAAAAAAATGAATACTCCCCCTACTAGCTGGGACCCAGTATAGTGGCAGGCTGACTTGTGGGCCTACTAAGTTGACGGGGATGGAGGGCTTTGTCAACTTAGTCAATATATACGATTCTAGCTCCGGTGACCGTACGATGTCCATCCAACGGCCGTAGTGCTTCTTCAACCTCTAGTCTTCTTGCTCCAGCCGCCCAAACCAGCGCCGGTCGTGCCTCGTGCTCCTGCCTCCCGTGGCCGTCTGCGATGCGGCGGAGGCCTCACCGCCCCTACTACTCCCACCGCTGGCCAGGCCATCCCTCTACTCACCCACACCCCCTGTTATTCTACGGCGACGGTGAAAGTGCAACTATCCATGGGTGGTTTTGGTAATTCCTAACAACATGTAGCTGATTGAGCTAATACTATTTCAAGATAAACATTTCAGGAAAACTCAATGATTGGCCTGGCATGGATGAGAAAAGTGGACCCCTCAAAATGCTAAGGACAAAGGACTGGCTCAAGTTCAAGGCTCAGGGCTCTACATTTTTTTTCATTTTAAGTGATCCAAGATCACATTGAGTCCATAGGAAAATCCAATACTATCAAGAGGGGGTGAGGTGTTGTTTAATGAGTTTCTTGCTCAAAGTGCTTAGTGATATGCTCCAAAACCCTCAACTACTTTCTCACATCCACATATGTCCCAAACCAAAAGTCAAACTCGCCCCCACCGTAACTGTCTATCCGGCGCCACCGAGTTCAATTGACATAGCCACTGCCAGAAACCCTAGTCTTTTCGGTCTCACCGATAGGGATCTCGGTCTCACCGAGATGGGATTGTAATCTCTCTGTTTCCCTTCGTAACGTTTCGGTCAAACCGAGATGAGAGATCAGTCCCACCGAGATTGCAATGCAAACACTCTGTTTCCTTTTCGTAACGTTTCGGTCCAACCGAGATGAGCGAATCGGTCCCACCGAGTTTGCCTGACCAACTCTCAGTTTGTCTATTACCAAAATCGGTCTCACCGAGTTTGTGTAATCGGTCTCACCGAGATTACGTTATGCCCTAACCCTAACAAAATCGGTCTCACCGAGTTGACGTGTCGGTCCCACCGAAAATCTTAATGGTCACATTATGAACTAAATCGGTATGACCGAGTTTAACAATTTGGTCCCACCGAGTTTGGTAAATTGTGTGTAACGGTTAGATTTTGTGTGGAGGCTATATATACCCCTCCACCCACTCTTCATTCGGAGAGAGAGCCATCAGAACATGCCTACACTTCCAACATACATTTTCTGAGAGATAACCACCTACACTTGTGTTGAGGTCAAGATATTCCATTCCAATCACATAAATCTTGATCTCTAGCCTTTCCCAAGTTGCTTTCCACTCAAATCATCTTTTCACCAAATCCAATCCTATGAGAGAGAGTTGAGTGTTGGGGAGACTATCATTTGAAGCACAAGAGCAAGGAGTTCATCATCAACACACCATTTGTTACTTCTTGGAGAGTGGTGTCTCCTAGATTGGCTAGGTGTCACTTGGGAGCCTCCGGCAAGATTGTGGAGTTGAACCAAGGAGTTTGTAAGGGCAAGGAGATCGCCTACTTCGTGAAGATCTACCCGAGTGAGGCAAGTCCTTCGTGGCCGACGGCCATGGTGGGATAGACAAGGTTGCTTCTTCGTGTACCCTTCATGGGTGGAGCCCTTCGTGGACTCGCGCAACTGTTACCCTTCATGGGTTGAAGTCTCCATCAACGTGGATGTACAATAGCACCACATATCGGAACCACGGATAAAAAATCTCCGTGTCAACATTGCGTTTGCTCCCTCAAACTCCTCCCTTTACCTTCATATGCAATTGTTTTACTTTCCGCTGCTACACTCTTAGAATTGCATGTGTAGGTTGATTGCTTGACTTGTGCTAAGTTGCTAAAATATGCAAAGAACTAAAATTGGGAAAAGGCTAGATTTTTAATTGGTCAAGTAGTCTAATCACACCCCCTCTAGACATACTTTCGATCCTACAAGTGGTATCAGAGCTTTGGTCTCCATTTGCGATTTCCCTAGCTTTTGGTGGTCATAGCCTTGGTTTCACAACCTAGGAAGTATGGCGTCTAGTGAGGGAAATTACCACCGTAGAGGTCCTTACTATGATGGTACAAATTTTGCTAGTTGGAAGCATAAGATGAAAATGCATATTCTTGGACATAACCCGGCCGTTTGGGCTATTGTGTGTATTGGCTTCCAAGGTGAATTCTTTGATGGGAGAGAACCGAACCGTGAAGCTACCGCGGAGGAGTTGAAGATGCTGCAATACAATGCTCAAGCTTGTGATATTCTCTTCAACGGATTGTGCCCCGAAGAATTCAACAAAATCAGCCGTCTTGAGAATGCAAAGGAAATTTGGGATACTTTGATTGATATGCACGAAGGTACCGACTCCGTCAAGGAATCCAAATTGGATGTGCTTCAAAGTCAACTTGACAAGTTCAAAATGAAGGATGGTGAAGGTGTCCCTCAAATGTACTCTAGGCTTGCTCTCATCACAAATGAGATTGCCGGCTTAGGAAGTGAAGTTATGACCGACAAATTCATCATCAAGAAGATCCTAAGAGCCTTGGATGGAAAATATGATACTGTGTGCACATTGATCGAAATGATGCCCAATTACAAAGATCTCAAGCCAACGGAAGTCATTGGAAGGATTGTTGCTCATGAGATGTCACTCAAGGATAAGGAAGAGCTCCATACAAGTCAAGCGGTGCTTACAAAGCCTCATGTGAAGCTCCCACATCATCAAGTGAGAAACAAACCTTCAATGAAGAATTGAGCCTAATGGTGAAGAACTTCAACAAGTTCTACAAAAGTAGAAGCGAGGAAAGAAGTTCCAAGTCAAGGTCCTACAATGACAAAAGATCTTCTAGTCATGAGCGTAATTGCTACAATTGTGGAAGACCCGGACACTATTCCAATGAGTGTACGGCTCCCTACAAAAGAAGAGAAGATTCTCCCAAAAGAAGGAGTAGAAGAGAAGAATCACCATCAAGAGAAAGAAGGAGTAGAGATGATCGTTATGAACGAAGACCCTCTCGGAGAAGCAAGGATTCGGAAAAGAAAGGATAAGTCATCAAGAAGCTACACAAAAAGAAGACATCAAGCTCATGTTGGTGAATGGGTATCCGGCTCCGACTCCGACAATCACTCCGAAAGAAATTATCACTCCGGCTCCGAATATACTCAAGATGAAGGTGTTGCCGGACTAGCACTTGTGACGACCAACTCCTACGACATATTTGAATCACCAAATGAAGGAATTGGGAGATGCTTCATGGCTAATGGTCCAAAGGTAACACACCCCAAGTATGTTGATTTCAATAGTGATGAAGATGATTTGCTAGGAGATGATGATTTACTTGTTGACAACTCAAGTTATGAAAACTATGATGAATTTGCTGTTAATCATGCTAATCAAGATAAAACGAATGATGATGATAAGAAGGAAATTGAGCGTCTAACTAAAGAACTAAACACTCTTATGTTAGCTCATGAAACTACCTTGGAAGATCATCGAGAACTTTTAAAGACTCGTGAGAAGCTACGCTTTGAAAAGCTCAACCTTGAGCAAGAGCATGAGTTTTTAAAGGCGATCAATGATGATATTCGCAAGAAAAGTTCTTTCTACATTGCCAAGCATTTACTCTTGTCTACTTACATGCCACAAGTTAAATCTAACAATAAGAACAAGAAAGATTCTTCATCTAGTAGTAACAACAATCATGCTAAATCCAATGTTGTTGCTTCTAGTAGTTCTATTGATTCCACTAATGATTCTCTTAGCCAAGTTACACTTGAGCAAGAAAATAGCTTATTGAAGGGAATTATAGAAAAAGGTGTTTACAAGAGCCTTGCCGGAAGTAAGCAATTTGAGGAAATTGTACGCAAGCAAGGAAGACACCGGAAGAATCAAGGTGTTGGTTTTGAACGAAAGTTCAATGCCAATGGAGTTGAGTGGGAAGAAGATCAATACCCCAAGATGAAGTTTGTTCCTCAACAAGAGAAGTATGATCCTACTTCTTTCCAAGGGACACAAGCTCAAGATGATATTCCACCACAAGACCTCAAGCAAAAAGGCAAGGACAAGCTTCAAGAGGAAATTGATGCATTTGAAGAAGCACCTAAGGCCCTAGTCAAGTGGGTTCCCAAGACTACATCAAGTTCTACTTCATAAAGTACAACTACAACTCCAAGGATTCCCATCAAGATGGTGTGGGTCCCGAAGAAGAAGAACTAGAGAGTTCTTGAGGGTGACTCCGCCAACATACTTCACTCTTATCATTTTGGCAATGACAAGTGCAAACAACTTTCATATCTTGCACTAGTTCAAGGAGTCACAAACCCTCTTGTTGGTAAGACAAGGGACAAGGTAACCTAATGCTTTCATGGACAACTTATTGTGTACACGTCACTCTATGTCTATGGATATCGTTGCTTGTTCCTTGTGGGACTAACCTGTGTAGGTATTGAAAGTGCAACTCACTCCAAGGATTGCTCCGAATGATCTACATCAACTTTGAGCATCCATATCTTCAACACCTACATGAAGTCATCATCGACAAAACCCAAGGTTAGTTCATCCACATCTTCAACCGAGTTGACGTGTCGGTCCCACCGAAAATCTTAATGGTCACATTATGAACTAAATCGGTCTGACCGAGTTTAACAATTTGGTCCCACCGATTTGGGTAAATTGTGTGTAACGGTTAGATTTTGTGTGGAGGCTATATATATACCCATCCACCCACTCTTCATTCGGAGAGAGAGCCATCAGAACATGCCTACACTTCCAACATACATTTTTTGAGAGAGAATCACCTACACTTGTGTTGAGGTCAAGATATTCCATTCCAATCACATAAATCTTGATCTCTAGCCTTTCCCAAGTTGCTTTCCACTCAAATCATCTTTCCACCAAATCCAATCCTATGAGAGAGAGTTGAGTGTTGGGGAGACTATCATTTGAAGCACAAGAGCAAGGAGTTCATCATCAACACACCATTTGTTACTTCTTGGAGAGTGGTGTCTCCTAGATTGGCTAGGTGTCACTTGGGAGCCTCCGTTAAAATTGTGGAGTTGAACCAAGGAGTTTGTAAGGGCAAGGAGATCGCCTACTTCGTGAAGATCTACCCGAGTGAGGCAAGTGCTTCGTGGGCTATGGCCATGGTGGGATAGACAAGGTTGCTTCTTCGTGGACCCTTCTGTTGGAAATATGCCCTAGAGGCAATAATAAAATGGTTATTATTGTATTTCCTTGTTCATGATAATTGTCTATTGTTCATGCTATAATTGTATTAACTGGAGACCGTAATACATGTGTGAATACATAGACCACAACATGTCCCTAGTAAGCCTCTAGTTGACTAGCTCGTTGATTAATAGATGGTTATGGTTTCCTGACCATGGACATTGGATGTCATTGATAACGGGATCACATCATTAGGAGAATGATGTGATGGACAAGACCCAATCCTAAGCATAGCACAAGATCGTGTAGTTCGTTTGCTAAGAGCTTTTCTAATGTCAAGTATCATTTCCTTAGACCATGAGATTGTGCAACTCCCGGATACCGTAGGAATGCTTTGGGTGTACCAAACGTCACAACGTAACTGGGTGGCTATAAAGGTGCACTACAGGTATCTCCGAAAGTGTCTGTTGGGTTGGCACGGATCGAGACTGGGATTTGTCACTCCGTTTGATGGAGAGGTATCTCTGGGCCCACTCGGTATTGCATCATCATAATGAGCTCAATGTGACTAAGTAGTTAGTAACGAGATCATGCATTATGGAACGAGTAAAGTGACTTGCCGGTAACGAGATTGAACCAGGTATTAGGATACCGACGATCGAATCTCGGGGAAGTAAAGTACCGATTGACAAAGGGAATTGTATACGGGATTGCTTGAATCCTCGACATCGTGGTTCATCCGATGAGATCATCGTGGAACATGTGGGAACCAACATGGGTATCCAGATCCCGCTGTTGGTTATTGGCTAGAGATGTGTCTCGGTCATGTCTGCATGATTCCCGAACCCGTAGGGTCTACACACTTAAGGTTCGATGACGCTAGGGTTATAAGGAAGGTTTGTATGTGATTACCGAATGTTGTTCGGAGTCCCGGATGAGATCCCGGACGTCACGAGGAGTTCCGGAATGGTCCGGAGGTAAAGATTTATATATGGGAAGTCACCATACGGTCACCAGAAATATTCGGGGGTATACCAGTATTGTACCGGGACCACCGGAGGGGTTGCGGGGGTCCACCGGGAGGGTCCACCTGCCCCGGAGGGCCTTATGGGCTGTAGGTGGAAGGGAACCAGCCCTTAGTGGGCTGGGCTCCAACCCCCCTAGGGCCCATGCGCCTAGGGTTTGGGGGGAACCCTAAAGGGGGGGCGCCCCCCTTGCTTGGGGGGCAAGCCACCTCCCCTAGCCGTTGCCCCTCCCACCAGATGGGATCTAAGGGGGCCGGCCCCCTCTCCCTTGCCCCTATATATAGTGGAGGGGTGGGAGGGCAGCCACACCTTTCCCAAGGCGCAGCCCCTCCCCTCCCCAACACTTCTCCTCCTCCGCGTGTGCTTGGCGAAGCCCTGACGGAGAACTGTCACTCCACCACCACCACGCCGTCGTGCTGTTGGAGCCTTTTCCTCAACCTCTCCCTCCTCCTTGCTGGATCAAGGCGTGGGAGACGTCACCGCTCCGTACGTGTTGAACGCGGAGGTGCCGTCCGTTCGGCGCTTGGATCATCGGTGATTTGGATCACGACGAGTACGACTCCATCAACCCCGTTCTCTTGAACGCTTCTGCTCGCGATCTACAAGGGTATGTAGATGCACTCCTCCCCTCTCGTTGCTAGTAAACTCCATAGATTGATCTTGGTGATGCGTAGAAAATTTTGAATTATTGCTACGTTCCCAACAGTGGTATCAGAGCTAGGTCTATGCTAGATTCTATGCACGAGTAGAACACAAAGTAGTTGTGGGCGATGATTTGTTCAATTTGCTTGCCGTTACTAGTCTTATCTTGATTCGGCGGCATTGTGGGATGAAACGGCCCGGACCGACCTTACACGTACTCTTACGTGAGACAGGTTCCACCGACTGACATGCACCTGATGCATAAGGTGGCTAGCGGGTGTCTGTCTCACCCACTTTAGTCGGATCGGATTCGATGAAGAGGGTCCTTATGAAGGGTAAATAGCAATTGGCATATCACCGTTGTGGCTTTTGCGTAGGTAAGAAACGTTCTTGCTAGAAACCCATAGCAGCCACGTAAAACATGCAACAACAATTAGAGGACGTCTAACTTGTTTTTGCAGGGTATGCTATGTGATGTGATATGGCCAAAAGGATGTGATGAATTATATATATGTGATGTATGAGATTGATCATGTTCTTGTAATAGGAATCACGACTTGCATGTCGATGAGTATGACAACTGGCAGGAGCCATAGGAGTTGTCTTAATTTATTGTATGACCTGCGTGTCAATGAAAAATGCTATGTAATTACTTTACTTTATTGCTAACCATTAGCCATAGTAGTAGAAGTAATGGTTCGCGAGACAACTTCATGAAGACACGATGATGGAGATCATGGTGTCATGCCGGTGACGAAGGTGATCACGCCGCGCCTCGAAGATGGAGATCAAAAGGTGCAAGATGATATTGGCCATATCATGTCACTTTATGATTTGCATGTGATGTTTGTCATGTTTACATCTTATTTGCTTAGAACGATGGTAGCATAAATAAGATGATCCCTCACTAAAATTTCAAGAGATGTGTTCCCCCTAACTGTGCACCGTTGCGAAGGTTCGTTGTTTCGAAGCACCACGTGATGATCGGGTGTGATAGATTCTAACGTTCGCATACAACGGGTGTAAGCCAGATTTACACATGCGAAACACTTAGGTTGACTTGACGAGCCTAGCATGTACAGACATGGCCTCGGAACACAAGAGACCGAAAGGTCGAATATGAGTCATATAGTAGATACGATCAACATGGAGATGTTCACCGATGATAACTAGTCCGTCTCACGTGATGATCGGACACGGCCTAGTTGACTCGGATCATGTATCACTTAGATGGATGTCTATCTGAGTGGGAGTTCATTAAATAATCAGATGAACTTAATTGTCATGAACATAGTCAAAAGGTCTTTGCAAATTATGTCATAGCTTACGCTTTCGTTCTATTGTTTAAGATATGTTCCTAGAGAAAATTTAGTTGAAAGTTGACAGTAGCAATTATGCGGACTGGGTCCGTATACTGAGGATTGTCCTCATTGCTGTCCAGAAGGCTTATGTCCTTAATGCACCGCTCGGTGTGCTGAACCTCGAGCGTCGTCTGTGGATGTTGCGAACATCTGACATACACGTTTTGATGACTACGTGATAGTTCAGTGCGTAATGCGAACGGTTTAGAATTGAGGCACCAAAGATATTTTGAAACGTCGCGGAACATATGAGGTGTTCCAAGAGCTGAAACTGGGATTTTAGGCTCGTGCCCACGTCAAGAGGTATGAGACCTCTGACAAGTTTCTTAAGCCTGCGAACTAAGGGAGAAAATCTCAATCGTTGAGCATGTGCTCAGATTGTCTGAGTACTACAATAGCTTGAATCGAGTGGGAGTTAATCTTCCAGATGAGATAGTGATGGTTCTCCATAGTCACTGCCACCAAGCTATTAGAGCTTCGTGATGAACTATAACATATCAGGGATAGACATGATGATCCTTGAGCAACTCGCGATGTTTGACACCGCGAAAGTAGAAATCAAGTAGGAGCATCAATTGTTGATGGTTAGTAAAACCACTAGTTTCAAGAAGGGCAAGGGAAAGAAGGGAAACTTCATGAAACGGCAAATCAGTTGCTGCTCTAGTGAAGAAACCCAAGGTTGAACCCAAACCCGAGACTAAGTGCTTCTGTAATGAGGGGAACGGTCACTGAAGCAGAACTACCCTAGATACTTGGTAGATGAGAAGGCAGGCAAGGTCGACAGAAGTATATTGAATATACATTATATTAATGTGTACTTTACTAGTACTCCTAGTAGCACCAGGGTATTAGATACCGGTTCGGTTGCTAAGTGTTGGTAACTCGAAATAAAAGGCTACGGAATAAACGGAGACTAGCTAAAGGTGAGATGACGATATGTGTTGGAAGTGTTTCCAAGGTTGATGTGATCAAGCATCGCATGCTCCCTCTACCATCGAGATTGGTGTTAAACCTAAATAATTGTTATTTGGTGTTTGCGTTGAGCGTAGACATGATTGGATTATGTTTATCGCAATACGATAATTCATTTAAGGAGAATAATGGTTACTCTGTTTATTTGAGTAATACCTTCAATGGTCTTGCACCTAAAATGAATGGTTTATTGAATCTCGATCGTAGTGATACACATGTTCATGCCAAAAGATATAAGATAGTAATGATAGTACCACATACTTGTGGCACTGCCATTTGAGTCATATTGGTATAAAACGCTTGAATAAGCTCCATGTTGATGGATCTTTGGACTCACTCGTTTTGAAAAGATTGAGACATGTGAACCATGTCTATCGGTAGATATGCATGAAGAAACTCCATACAAATGGATCGTTTGGACTCACTTGATTTTGAATCACTTGAGACATGCAAATCATACCACATGGGCAAGATGACTGAAAGGCCTCTTTTTCAGTAAGATGGAACAAGAAAGCAACTTGTTGGAAGTAATACATTTTGATGTGTGTAGTCCAATGAGTGCTGAGGCATGCAGTGGATATCGTTATGTTCTTACTTCACAGATGATTTGAGTAGATGCTGAGTATATTTACTTGATGAAACACAAGTCTGAATTATTGAAAGGTTCAAGTAATTTCAGAGTGAAGTTGAAGATCGTCGTGACAAGAGGATAAAATGTCTGTGATATGATCATAGAGATGAATATCTGAGTTACGAGTTTGGCACACAATTAAGACATTGTGGAAATTGTTTCACAACTAATACCGCATGGAACACCATAGTGTGATGGTGTGTCCGAACATCATAACTGCACCCTATTGGATATGGTGCATACCATGATGTCTCTTATCGAATTACCACTATCGTTTATGGGTTAGGCATTAGAGACAACCGCATTCACTTTAAATAGGGCACCACGCATTTCCGTTGAGACGACACCGTATGAACTATGGTTTAGAGAAACCTAAGCTGTCGTTTCTTAAAAGTTTGGGGCTGCGACGCTTATGTGAAAAGTTTCAGGCTGATAAGCTTGAACCCAAAGAGGATAAATGCATATTCATAGAATACCCAAAACAGTTGGGTATACCTCCTATTTCAGATCCAGAAGTAAAGTGATTGTTTCTAGAAACAGGTCCTTTCTCGAGGAAATGTTCTCTCAAAAGAATTGAGTGGGAGGATGGTGGAGACTTGATGAGGTTATTGAACCGTCACTTCAACTAGTGTGTAGCAGGGCACAGGAAGTTGTTCCCGTGGCACCTACACCAATTTAAGTGGAAGCTTATGATAGTGATCATGAAACTTCGGATCAAGTCACTACCAAACCTCATAGGTCGACAAGGATGTGTACTACTTCAGAGTGGTAAGTAATCCTGTCTTGGAAGTCATGTTGCTAGACAACAATGAACCTACGAGCTATGGAGAAGTGATGGTGGGCCCAGATTCCGACGAATGGCTCGAGGCCATAAAATCTGAGAGGGGATCCATGTATAAAAACAAAGTATAGACTTTGGAAGAACTACTTGATGGTTGTAAGGCTGTTGGGTGCAGATGGATTTTAAAAGGAAAACAGACAATGATGGTAAGTGTCACCATTAAGAAAGCTCGACTTGTCGTTAAGATGTTTTCCGACAAGTTCAAGGAGTTGAATGCGATGAGACTTTCTCACTCGTAGCCATGCTAAGAGTCTGTTGGAATTATATTAGCAGTTACTGCATTATTTATGAAATCTTGCAGATAGGATGTCAAAAAGAAACATTGTTTCCTCGACGATTTTCTTGAGGAAAGGTTGTATGTGATACAACCAGAAGGTTTTGTCAATCCTGAAAGATGCTAACAAGTATGCCAAGCTCCAGCAATCCTTCTAAGGACTGGAGTAAGCATCTCGGAGTTGGAATGTACGCTTTGATGAGATGATCAAAGATTTTGGGTTTTTACAAAGTTTATGAGAAACTTGTATTTCCAAAGAAGTGAGTGGGAGCACTATAGAATTTCTGATGAGTATATGTTGTTGACATATTGTTGATCAGAAATGATGTAGAATTTCTGGAAAGCATACAGGGTTATTTGAAAAGTGTTTTTCAATGGAAAACCTGGATTAAGCTACTTGAACATTGAGCATCAAGATCTATAAGGATAGATCAAAAACGCTTAATAATACTTTCAAATGAATACATACCGTGACAAGATTTTGAAGGAGTTCAAAATAGATCAGCAAAGAAGGAGTTCTTGGCTGTGTTACAAGGTGTGAGTATTGAGTAAAACTCGAGACCTGACCACGGCAGAAGAGAGAGAAAGGACGAAGGTCGTCCCCTATGCTTTAGACATAGGCTCTATAGTATGCTATGCTGTGTACCGCACCTGAAGTGTGCCTTGCCATGAGTTAGTCAAGGGGTACAATAGTGATCCAGGAATGGATCACATGACAGCGGTTGAACTTATCCTTAGTAACTAGTGGACTAAGGAATTTTCTCGATTATGGAGGTGGTAAAAGAGTTCGTCGTAAAGGGTTACGTTGATGCAAACTTTGACACTAATCCGGATGACTCTGAGTAGTAAACCGGATTCGTATAGTAGAGCAGTTATTTGGAATAGCTCCAAGTAGCGCGTGGTAGCTGCATCTACAAGATGACATAGAGATTTGTAAAGCACACACGGATCTGAATGTTGCAGACCCGTTGACTAAAACCTCTCTCGTAAGCATAACATGATCAAACCCTAGAACTCATTGAGTGTTAATCACATGGTGATGTGAACTAGATTATTGACTCTAGTAAACTCTTGGGTATTAGTCACATGGTGATGTGAACTTTGAGTGTTAATCACATGGTGATGTGAACTAGATTATTGACTCTAGTGCAAGTGGGAGACTGTTGGAAATATGACCTAGAGGCAATAATAAAATGGTTATTATTGTATTTCCTTGTTCATGCTATAATTGTATTAACTGGAAACCGTAATACATGTGTGAATACATAGACCACAACATGTCCCTAGTAAGCCTCTAGTTGACTAGCTCGTTGATCAATAGATGGTTATGGTTTCCTGACCATGGACATTGGATGTCATTGATAACGGGATCACATCATTAGGAGAATGATGTGATGGACAAGACCCAATCCTAAGCATAGCACAAGATCGTGTAGTTCGTTTGCTAAGAGCTTTTCTAATGTCAAGTATCATTTCCTTAGACCATGAGATTGTGCAACTCCCGGATACCGTAGGAATGCTTTGGGTGTACCAAACGTCACAACGTAACTGGGTGGCTATAAAGGTGCACTACAGGTATCTCCGAAAGTGTCTGTTGGGTTGGCACGGATCGAGACTGGGATTTGTCACTCCGTTTGACGGAGAGATATCTCTAGGCCCACTCGGTATTGCATCATCATAATGAGCTCAATGTGACTAAGTAGTTAGTCACGGGATCATGCATTATGGAACGAGTAAAGTGACTTGCCGGTAACGAGATTGAACGAGGTATTAGGATACCGACGATCGAATCTCGGGCAAGTAAAGTACCGATTGACAAAGGGAATTGTATACGGGATTGCTTGAACCCTCGACATCGTGGTTCATCCGATGAGATCATCGTGGAACATGTGGGAACCAACATGGGTATCCAGATCCCGCTGTTGGTTATTGGCTAGAGAGGTGTCTTGGTCATGTCTGCATGATTCCCGAACCCGTAGGGTCTACACACTTAAGGTTCGATGACGCTAGGTTATAAGGAAGGTTTGTATTTGATTACCGAATGTTGTTCGGAGTCCCGGATGAGATCCCAGACGTCACGAGGAGTTCCGGAATGGTCCGGAGGTAAAGATTTATATATGGGAAGTCACCATACGGTCACCGGAAATATTCGGGGGTATACCGGTATTGTACCGGGACCACCGGAGGGGTTCGGGGGGTCCACCTGCCCCGGAGGGCCTTATGGGCTGTAGGTGGAAGGGAACCAGCCCTTAGTGGGCTGGGCGCCAACCGCCCCTAGGGCCCATGCGCCTAGGGTTTGGGGGGAACTCTAAAGGGGGGGCGCCCCCCTTGCTTGGGGGGCAAGCCACCTCCCCTAGCCGTTGCCCCTCCCACCAGATGGGATCTAAGGGGGCCGGCCCCCTCTCCCTTGCCCCTATATATAGTGGAGGGGTGGGAGGGCAGCCACACCTTTCCCAAGGCGCAGCCCCTCCCCTCCCCAACACTTCTCCTCCTCCGCGTGTGCTTGGCGAAGCCCTGACGGAGAACTGTCACTCCACCACCACCACGCCGTCGTGCTGTTGGAGCCTTTTCCTCAACCTCTCCCTCCTCCTTGCTGGATCAAGGCGTGGGAGACGTCACCGCTCCGTACGTGTTGAACGCGGAGGTGCCGTCCGTTCGGCGCTTGGATCATCGGTGATTTGGATCACGACGAGTACGACTCCATCAACCCCATTCTCTTGAACGCTTCCGCTCGCGATCTACAAGGGTATGTAGATGCACTCCTCCCCTCTCGTTGCTAGTAAACTCCATAGATTGATCTTGGTGATGCGTAGAAAATTTTGAATTATTGCTACGTTCCCAACACCTTCGTGGGTGGAGCCCTCCGTGGACTCGCGCAACCGTTACCCTTCGTGGGTTGAAGTCTCCATCAACGTGGATGTACGATAGCACCACCTATCGGAACCACGGATAAAAAATCTCCGTGCCAACATTGCGTTTGCTCCCTCAAACTCCTCCCTTTACCTTCATATGCAATTGTTTTACTTTCCGCTGCTACACTCTTAGAATTGCATGTCTAGGTTGATTGCTTGACTTGTGCTAAGTTGCTAAAATCTGCCAAGAACTAAAATTGGGAAAAGGCTAGATTTTTAGTTGGTCAAGTAGTCTAATCACCCCCCTCTAGACATACTTTCGATCCTACAGACGGCAGCCTCACACTGCAGCGAGCCAGTGAACCCTCATACTCCTCTACGCGTGGGCATCCACTGCCGCGTCTTCCCCGGCTCCGCGCCGTCCCCTTCCCAGGCCTCGTCGTCGTCCACCGCCCTTGTGCTCTCGGCACGGCGTGGTCAACATGGTCAAGGAACGACTTCCATCGGAAGAGTACTGTACGTGGAGAGGCTGACAGCTGGGTCCACGGCAGCCGCAAGGAAGTGACTCATTATTACGCGGAAAATAATTATTCCTCCACCTGACAGCAGGGATCCACCGGACGGGCCACTGTATTTGGCAAAAAAACGTTTCCCCCTAACTGCTGGGACCCATCGAACGAGCCATCGTATTTCGTGAAAAAAACGTTCCCCCTGCTGTCAGCTCGGACCCACCGGAAGTGCCTCCTTATTACGCATAAAAAATGAATACTCCCCCTGCTAGTTGGGACCCACCTTGGTGGGTGGCTGACTTGTGGGCCTACTAAGTTGACGGGGACGGAGTGCTTTGTCAACTTAGTCAATATGAACGATTCTAGCTCCAGTGACCGTACGATGTCCATCCAACGGCCGTAGTGCTTCTTCAATCTCTGGTCTTCTTGCTCCAGCCGCCCAAAGCAGCGCCGGTCGTGCCGCATGCTCCTCCCTCCCGTGGCCGGCTGTGCTGCCGCGGAGGCCTCACCGCCCCCTACTATTCCCACCGCTGGCTAGCCCTGCGGCGACGACAGCCTCACACCGCAGCCGAACCAGTGAACCCTCGTACTCCTCTCCGCGCGGGCTTCCACTGCTGCGTCTTCCCCGGCTCTGCGTCGTCCCCTTCCTAGACCTCGCCGTCGTCCACCGCCCTGGTGCTCTCGGCACGGCTTGGTCAACGTGGTCAAGGAACGAATTCCATCGGAAGAGTACTGTACGTGGAGAGGCTGACAGCTGGGTCCACAGCCGCAGCAAGGAAGTGTCTCCTTATTACGCGCAAAATAATTATTCCTCCACCTAACAGCGGGGACCCACCGGACGGGCCACTGTATTTCGCGAAAAAACGTTTCCCCCTGACTTCTGGGACCCACCAGCTACATCTTCGCACGCAAGGAAGTGCGTCCGGGCAAATTCGCCTCCCTGATTGCTGGGACCCACCAGCTACATCTTCGCACGCAAGGAAGTGCCTGACAGTCGGGACCCACCTGGTCGAAGCGTACGTAGCGTTATCATTCTGGTCGCGAATGTGTACGTACATACTGGTCGATGTAGAGGCGCGCACGTGTCGTAGTAGAGGCGCGCACGTAGCATGTACACGTACGTACAACGGCCAGTGTGCAAGAAAGAAAATACGGCCACGTACGTACATACGGGCAGGGTCTCGAACGCCTATTCGCGCATACGTATGGCCAGGGCTCATGTACATGGCTGGGTCGGAATGGAGAAACTGCGTCGTTGTCGTGTTCATGAGGAGCCAACTGGCTGGGTCGGAATGGAATGCGTCGTCGTGTTCATCGGGAGGGCTTGGACGGAACAGCCGATGGAAACGAGGCCTGGCGTACCGCAGAACTGAGGAAACGGCCTTGTGTTCGACCGGCCACGGTCGAAACGGGATCCTGTTCATCGGGAGGGGTCTGGCGTACCGCAAAACGGAGGAAGCGGACCTCCTACGGTCGAAACGGGGGTCCTGTTGATCGGGAGGGGTGTGGCGTACCACAAAACGGTGGAAACGGACTTATGTTGGAGCACTACGGTCGAAACGAGGGTCCTGTTCACCGGGAGGGATGTGGCGTACCGCAAAACGGGACTCCACGGGATACTCTTCATCTCCACCGTCGACCCCCTCCAGCCTCCACGGGCTACTGTTCATCCACCGTCGACCTCCTCCAGCCTCCACCTGCGACTGTTCATCCACGGACTCCTGTTCATCTAGCCTCCACCTGCGACTGTTCATCTACGGGTTCCTGTTCATCCAGCCTCCACCGCGCGCTACTCCACCGGCTACTGTTCAACCAGCCCTCTCCACGGGCTACTGTTCAACCACCCCTCCACCGGCTACTGTTCATCCAGCCCTCCACCATCTACTGTTCATCCAGCCCTCCACGGGGTGGTCCTGTTCATCCAGGCCTCCACGGGGTCCTGTTCATCCAGCCCCAACCGAATCGATCGATCGGGGTCCTGTTCATCCAGAGGCAACACCACGGGGTCCTGTTCATCCACCCCCACCAGGAAGTGTTCATCCAAACCCCCCCAGCAACGCTCACTGTTCATCCAAACCCTCCAGCAGCACTCACTGTTCATCCAGAGGCAGCATCGATCGGCTTCAGTTAGCAGCAGTAGGGAAGGAATCGCTCGATCGGGTTCAGTTAACAGCCATCGATCGATCGCTCGGGTTTAGTAACGCGTAGCCTGCAGTGCAATCGCTCGGGTTCAGTTAGAGCCCAACGCCTCGCTCGAGTTCAGTTAGAGCCCAACGCCTCGCACCCACGCGCGTGCGTGCACGAAAGAAACACGCATCGCTCGCCCCTGACCACCCACCGTAACCGGGAACACCCCGATATTTTCCTCGCCCTCGCTTCTACCATGGTTTTTTCCTTCATGGACGGCCCAAAGAATGTCATGCAGCTGTGTCTCCGGCCCGCCCAGGACGAAAAGCCCATTTTCTATCATGATTTTTTGTCATAGAAGTAGGACCCCACCACATCTATGATGATACCGTGTTTTGTCACAATTATTGTCATAGAAGTGTCATAAGTATGATAAATTGTTTTTGTTCGGCCTAAAATGTCACGAATGTGTTTTTATTTTTAGTGAATGGAGGAAGGAGGGGTGGCCGTGGTGGACGGTAGCGGCGGCGGCAACTTCCTGATCCATTCATCCATCTTCATCTCCCACGACAATCAATGGGGAAGAAGACGCTTGAATACAGGTACGTGGGGACCGAGGGGAAGGACAGGATTTACAGATCTAAGAGCTGCTGAATAGAGAGAAGTTGGGATTGCGTTGGCCGTCGAGTAAGATGAAGGAGCCATGGAGGGATCTCGCCAGCCTTGTGTCGCATGAGGAATTGTAGCGGGTGACGGCCGAGCGGCCGGCGACGACCTTGTGTCACAGCCACAGGAGGAGTTGGAGTAGCCGAGGGCCGAGCAACGGCGGTAGCAACGCACAACTCTCAGCGGGAAGAAGCTCCCAAGCTGCGGTCGTGGATCGTCTATCAGTGGAGGCTGTCGGCTTGGAAGAGGAGAGATGCGACGCTGTGCGTGGGCTACAAGATGGATGGGTGGCAGCGGTGTATACGTTGTGTGCCGGCTGGGAGGTGGGGGCGTGGGGATTCGGGCGTGAGGCTGTGAGCACAACTCCACAAGGGTTACGTTGGATTGGGGAGTGGAGCTTGGTGGGTTGGGCTGGGCTGTTTGTGGTATTTTTTTTACTGGGCCTTCTATTTTTTGGGGGCTAATTAGGCTACTCGGGTACCGTAACCTGAAACCTGAACTTTCCAAATAAATTTTGGATTTCTAAAACTGTTACCTGATTTAGTGTTTGGGTTTTTGGGGTTTGGGCTTCGGGTATCGAGTTTTATGCCTATCGTGACTATATTACTAGACACCAGTATTATGCTGTTGTAATTTGTTACAATCATAAGATTTTTTTTCGGGGCTTCCAAGTAGGGCCTTAGTTTGTATGTGTGTGCGCATCGCCCTCTCATGGCCACTTGCCAGCCGCCATCACCCATTCAATCAAGTGTCGCCAGATGTGCACCCCTGCCCATGCCGGCGCCGACCGGCAGATAACTAGAATATTATACTCCTATATGTATTTCAATTTTGTTTAAGATACAACCCATCTACCTTAAGTACAATTACGTATATCAATTTTGTCTGTTTTTTAAAATTGTATTCCCATGGAATTCAAAATTAAGGTTATTACAATTGGGAATGAAATTAATGGAATTTGCCAAAAAAATATTGACATCTATTTGAATTATTTCTAGGTTGCGCACAACGAAAAGACATAATGTCGAGCGTACAGTTTTATCAATATGCTTCACTCACTGTCTCTACTCATACATCGGCAAACACATATATTGTAACTCTTTGTGCACATGCACAAACATATTAACCGGCAAAAATATTGGAGAATTTATGGAAAGATTTCTTAATGGGTTAAGATCTCAGCACAAGATGATAATGCTGAATGGTGATTGTATTTTTTTAATTGTTTGTATATTTCTTATGTTCTATTGTTCAGCTTTACATAGTTATCTATTATTTTAAATGGAAAGCTTCATTTTGGTAATTATTTTAAAATACACTAGTAGAAACAGAGGCTTCCATACGCCCCCATTAGTCCCTAAAATAATCGAACCGCGACAAAAGGGGTCTTTAGTCGCGGTTCGGGAGGAGACCCGCGACCAACTATCTGGGCCCAGCGCGCTCGGTCGACAGCTGGCGGACGGGAGGGGCTTTAGTCCCGGTTGGCCTGGCCAACCAGGACTAAAGGTCCTCAGGCTGCCCGATGGCCTTTAGTCGCGGTTGGCCAGGCCAACGGGGACTAAAGGCCCATCCCTATATATAGGACTCAGCTCACTTCACTTAGCCACAATTCGGAAGGGGGGTGGTGGGTTTGCTTTTGGTTCCTCCTATGCACACAAGGTGTTCGATGAAATGCCCGAGAGCATGAAACAAACATGATATGAAGTGTCCGAGCCACACTTGAGCTTTCTCATTTATTTTTCCTCCGCGATCGCGGTTAGCAACTTGAACCTTTCATGTGTCATTGATAAAATATGCATGTGTGTAGTTCATTGTTTAATTTGTATTATTTCTAGCTAGTTAGTTTAACAAATGCATGATGGTTAATTATATACTTTATATAATAATAATGCAGATGAATCGGCAATGGATCTACGGTCCCCGACTCTCCGGCGAGTTCACTACGGGTTTGAAAGATTTCCTCGTAGTGGCAAATGCGAACAAGCAGCGAGGTTTTATTATCTGTCCATGTGCTGTCTGTAAGAATCAGAAGGGTTACTCCTCCTCAAGAGACGTTCACATGCACCTGCTTCGGCACGGTTTCATGCGAAGCTATAATTGTTGGACCAAGCATGGAGAAAGAGGGGTTAGAATGGAAGAAGATGAAGAAGGGGATGGTATCGATGACAACTATCATGATCATTTCGGTGATACTTTCATGGAGGATGATGCTGAAGGTGGGGAAGGGTTAGGTGAAGGTGAAGAAGAGGCACATGATGAGCCCGCTGATGATCTTGGTCGGACCATTGCTGATGCACGGAGACGCTGCGAAACTGACAAGGAGAGGGAGAATTTGGATCGCATGTTAGAGGATCACAAAAAGTCGTTGTATCCAGGATGCGATAATAGTCTGAAAAAGCTGGGCTGCACACTGGATTTGCTAAAATGGAAGGCACAGGAAGGTGTAGCTGACTCATCATTTGAAAATTTGCTGAAAATGTTGAACAATATGTTTCCGAAGTATAATGAGTTGCCCGCCAGTACGTACGAAGCAAAGAAGGTTGTCTGCCCTCTAGGTTTAGAGGTTCTGAAGATACATGCATGCATTAACGACTGCATCCTCTACCGCGGTGAATACGAGAATTTGAATGAATGCCCTGTATGCACTGCATTGCGTTATAAGATCAGAGGCGATGACCCTGGTGACGATGTTGAGGGCGAGAAACCCAGGAAGAGGGTTCCCGCCAAGGTGATGTGGTATGCTCCTATAATACCATGGTTGAAACGTTTGTTCAGGAACAAAAAGCATGCCAAGTCGTTGCGATGGCACAAAGAGGACCGTAAGTCCGACGGGGAGTTGAGACACACCGCTGATGGAACGCAATGGAGAAAGATCGACAGAGTGTTCAAAGATTTTGCAGCTGACGCAAGGAACATAAGATTTGGTCTAAGTACTGATGGCATGAATCCTTTTGGCGAGCAGAGCTCCAGCCATAGCACCTGGCCCGTGACTCTATGCATCTACAACCTTCCTCCTTGGTTGTGCATGAAGTGGAAGTTCATTATGATGCCAGTGCTCATCCAAGGTCCAAAGCAACCCGGGAACGACATCGATGTGTACCTAAGGCCATTAGTTGATGAACTTTTACAGTTGTGGAGCAGACCTGGTGTACGTGTCTGGGATGAGCACAAAGGAGAGGAATTTGACCTACGAGCGTTGCTTTTTGTAACCATCAATGATTGGCCTGCTCTCAGTAACCTTTCGGGACAGACAAATAAGGGATACAATGCATGCACGCACTGCTTACATGAGACTGAAAGTGTACGTTTGGGTAATTGTAAGAAGAACGTGTACCTGGGTCATCATCAATTTCTTCCCCGAAATCATAACGTAAGAAAGAAAGGCAAGCATTTCAACGGCAAGGCAGATCACCGGCCGAAGCCTGCGGAACGTACTGGTGCTGAGATATTTGATATGGTCAAGGATTTGAAAGTCATCTTTGGAAAGGGTCCTGGCGGACAATCAGTTCCGCGGGGAGTTGACGGGCACGCACCCATGTGGAAGAAGAAATCTATATTTTGGGAGCTAGAATATTGGAAAGTCCTAGATGTCCGCTGTGCAATCGACGTGATGCATGTTACGAAGAATATTTGCGTGAACCTGCTAAGCTTCTTGGGCGTGTATGGGAAGACAAATGATACAAAGGAAGCACGGCAGGACCAGCAACTTTTGAAAGACCCAGATGACCGGCATCCGGAATGGTTTCAAGGTCGTGCCAGCTACGCTCTTACCAAAGAAGAGAAGGTCATTTTTTTTGAATGCCTGAGCAGTATGAAGGTCCCGTCTGGCTTCTCGTCAAATATAAAGGGAATAATAAACATGGCGGAGAAAAAGTTCCAAAACCTGAAGTCTCACGAATGCCACGTGATTATGACGCAATTGCTTCTGATTGCTTTGAGGGGGCTCCTACCGGAAAATGTTTGAGTAGCCATTGTGAAGCTATGTGCATTCCTCAATGCAATCTCTCAGAAGGTAATCAATCCAGAAGATCTACCACGGTTACAGAACGATGCGGTCCAATGCCTTGTCAGTTTCGAGTTGGTGTTCCCACCATCCTTCTTCGATATTATGACGCACCTCCTGCTCCACCTAGTCGAAGAGATTTCCATTCTCGGTCCTGTATTTCTACACAATATGTTCCCCTTTGAGAGGTTCATGGGAGTATTAAAGAAATATGTTCGTAACCGTGCTAGTCCAGAAGGAAGCATCGTCAAGGGCTATGGAAATGAGGAGGTAATTGAGTTCTGTATTGACTATGTTCCTGACCTTAAGCCGATTGGTATTCCTCAATCGCGGCACGAGGGGAGACTAAGTGGAAAAGGCACCATCAGAAGGAAATCAACGATATGTATGGACGGTCATTCTATGACTGAAGCACACCACACAGTTCTACAAAATTCCAGCTTGGTGGCTCCGTACTTCGAGCAACACAAGAATATTTTACGCTCGGACAACCCGGGGAAGCCTGAATCCTGGATTAGAAAGGCCCACATGGAGACTTTCGGTAGTTGGTTGTGAAAACATTTAATGAATGACAATGATGTTGGAGATCAGCTGTACATGTTGGCCAAGACACCATCTTCGACTATAACGACTTTCCAAGGGACGAGATAAATGGGAATACATTTTACACCATCGCCCAAGATAAAAAGAGCACCAACCAAAACAGTGGTGTCCGCTTTGATGCAGCAACCGAGAATGGGCAAAAGGTCACATATTATGGTTACATAGAGAAGATATGGGAACTTGACTATGGACTCTCCTTTAAGGTCCCTTTGTTCCGGTGCAAATGGTTCAAGCTAACAGGAGGTGGGGTAAAGGTGGACGAGCAATACGGAATGACAATGGTGGATTTCAACAATCTTCGTTACCTTGACGAACCATTCGTCCTTGCCAAAGATGTCGCTCAGGTTTTTTATTTGAAGGACATGAGTAGCAAACCGAGGAAACGGAAAGATAAGAACGATCAGTACATCATGCGATGATCCAAAGCGCCACATCGTTCTTTCAGGGAAAAGAAACATCGTGGGAGTGGAGGACAAGACATACATGTCAGAAGATTATAATATGTTTGGTGAAATTCCGCCCTTCAAAGTGAACACTGACCCAAGCATTAAGTTAAATGATGAGGATGCTCCATGGATACGGCACAATCGTTAGCAAGCACGGACATAAGGGAAGAATTGATGTGTAATAATTTATTGTACCAAACTTTGTTGAATGGATCATGTGAATTAAAACGTACGATGGCGAATCCGGATGATTTGTATTTGGTCGATGAACTGAATGATGTATCAAACCTTTTGTCAAACCTTCAAGGGATCGATGAACTGAATTTTTTGATATATTATTTGTATTTTTAAGATTTTAAAATGAATTAGTTTTATTTTTCTGAATTTTTTGATATATTATTTGTATTTTTAAGATTTTAAAATGAATTAGTTTTATTTTTCTGAATTTTTTGATATATTATTTGTATTTTTAAGATTTTAAAATGAACTAGTTTTATTTTTCTGAATTTTTGGATATATTATTTGTATTTTTAAGATTTTAAAATGAATTAGTTTTATTTTTCTGATTTTTTTGATATATTATTTGTATTTTTAAGATTTTAAAATGAATTAGTTTTATTTTATTGAATTTTTTGATATATTATTTGTATTTTTAAGATTTTAAAATGAATTAGTTTTATTTTTCTGAATTTTTTGATATATTATTTGTATTTTCAAGATTTTAAAATGAATTAGTTTGATTTTTCTGAATTTTTTGATATATTATTTGTATTTTTAAGATTTTAAAATGAATTAGTTTTATTTTATATGAAAAAGGACCTTTAGTCGCGGTTCGTGACACGAACCGCGACTAAAGGCTCTTTCCGCGCAGGAACGAAAGCGGCGCGAAAGAACCTTTAGTACCGGTTGGGGAGACCAACCGCGACTAAAGGGTACCTTTAGTCGCGGTTGGTGTCCCCAACCGGGACTAATGCTCTGTCTATATATACAACACTTAGTAAATTTTCCCCCACCTCCCATTCTCCTCTCGACGCCGACGCCCTGCCCCGACGCCGATCGACGCCGACGCCGCCAGGCTACTGCCCCGACGCTGATCGACGCCGCCGCCCTGCCCCGACGCCGACGACCTGCCCCTAGTGAGCTCCGACGCCCTGCACTGCCGCCCTGCCCCTGCGCGCCGCCGCCGCCCTGCCCCTGCGCACCGCCGCCGCCGCCGCCCTTGCCCCTGCGCGCCGCCGCCGCCGCCCTGCCCCTGCCGCCGCCCTGCCCGAAGGAAGAAGAATAGGAAGAAGAAAAGGAAGAAGAAAAGGAAGAAGAAAAGGAAAGAGAAAAGGAAGAAGAAAAGGAAAAAGAAAATAAGAAAAGGAAAAAGAAAAGGAAAAACAAAATAAGAAAAGGAAAAACAAAATAAGAAAAGGAAAAAGAAAAGGAAGAAGGAAAGGAAAAAGAAAAGGAAGAAGAAAAGGAAAAACAAAATAAGAAAAGGAAAAAGAAAAGGAAGAAGAAAAGGAAAAAGAAAAGGAAGAAGAAAAGGAAAAACAAAATAAGAAAAGGAAAAAGAAAAGGAAGAAGAAAAGGAAGAAGAAAAGGAAAAACAAAATAAGAAAAGGAAAAAGAAAAGAAAAAAAAGGAAAAACAAAATACTTGGCAGTGCTCAAACAAAAACTTCTATGCAAATTAGTGCTCAATAATCTTATTTTTTAATTGCTCCTCCTCTATGTCCCCTTAATCTTATTTTTTAATTCCTTTATACTTAATTAATTTTTACTACATGCAGGAGTGACATATGGCGGACGATAGAGCCAAGCCGCTTAGGGATCCGGAGGCTGAACGTTATTTAATGGACATCATAAACAACGAGATTCCTTATGTGCCGGGCTCAGAATATGAGCAAGAAGAGGATGTAGTCTCTTCTTTTCTGAACCTTGATGGTGGAACAGACATTGTCGATGATCAAGAAGGTGAAGGAACGGACATTGTCGACGGAGGTCAACCGTCAACAAACGACGATCTCGAATTGAAAGTAGCAACCACCTCCGGTGAGGTATATATATATACATTGAGCCTCTCGTGATACAAACTTACTGAAATGTGAATACATATGTATTAACGTGCGCGACTCTCTTTCTTTTTTTAGTCCTCGGCCGGATCGAGTACGACAAAGCGTGGCAAATCCAAGGCGATGAAAACAGGAGAAACATATGCCATTGATTTTGTCAGTGAAACCGGCAAGCCCCTACAGCACACCTCAAAGTTTATCAACCAATGCGGAGTCGTTGTTAGAGACAACGTCCCGATCACCGTCCAGGAATGGAAGGAGCCAAAGAAGGCACGTCTTGGTTTCAGTTTTGTCGACAAGAGAACGAAAAAGGATTGCTGGAGAAAGCTTATGGAACATTTCATTCTACCTCCGGAATACAACAAAGTCGATGAATTTGGTAACGAGGTTCCGGGTGGACGTGAGAGGAGGAGGCTAGTTAAAGAGTTCGCTCTTTAGAAGATGGGCGAAGCATTCCGGAACTTCAAGAAAAATTTAACCCGTGACTATGTCAACAAGGGCAAGACTCCGGATTTCAATGGACAACATGAGAAACTGAAAGATGATTGGCCAGAATTTGTGAGGCAAAAGAAATCGGAGCATTTCAAGGAAATATCGAAAAAAATAAGGATAATGTGAGTAAGAAAAAGTTCCATCATATTATGGGGCCAGGAGGATACTGCCTTTCGGAGCCTAAGTGGCAGAAGATGGAGGAGGACCTGAGGGTGCGAGGAATCCCTCTAGGTACAGAGGGATGGGACCCAAGGGCCAAAAGCTGGTGGTACGGGCATGGGGGATCGCTAGACCCGGAGACAGGGGTGTGTGTTCACCGGAAGAAAAAGTTTGCTCCCACCGAAGCCCTTATTGACGCAATGACCCAAGCTCAAGAGGGCTTGATCAAGTTCAACAGAGAGAAAGACGCACAGACAACAGCCCTCGGGAATGATGAACAGGGAGGACGTGTACGAGGCAAAGGCAGAATTCCGGGGAAAGTAGGGTTTTCCCAGGACAATGACCCGTACTGTTACAGAAGCCGTAAGAGAAAGACGGACCGGGATGCAGATCTTTTGGCGAAGTTTGCATCGGAACTCCATGAGTTGAGCAGACCGTGCATGACCTAGTAAAAGAAAAAACGGCTGCAGGGCCGCATGAAGATCATGAAGCGGATCGCGGAAGCCAGCAGCGGAGAAGCAGCGTGGCTTCCACGGATGCCCCGCCTAGTGCTAATGCACCGATGATCGAGATTCGTGCACCGGAGCCTCACTACCCCGTGGATGATGTAAAGGAGATGAAAGAATGTGATCTGCATTATCCCGTGGGGAACGTTTCCACGAAGGTAGCTACCGGCAGTGCTTTACCCTGTACACCTGGAGCACTCCACCACAACAACCCCATTGCATATGGCTATGCTCGTGTCACGGTGGAAGACATAGTCCAAGGGTTTGAGGACCTGGAGATTGACAAAGCTACACCCGAAGGGGAGAGAAGACTTGGAGATGTCAAGCGCCAGATCATTCTATGGAAAAAGAAGTACATAGTGTTTCCAGGCGAGGCGCCAAGGCTAACAAGTCCACCCCCCTCCGATGGTGGTGGTGGTGGCGGTGGTGGTGGTCGTGGTGGTTCACCTACACCTCCTTCACGCCATTCGACGTCGTCCCCCGATCCACAACCTCCGGCGGGTAAGCAGCCGCCGCCCCCCAATCCTCCTCCGGCGGGTACGACGCCCCCCAATCCTCCTCCGGCGGGTACGACGCCCCCCAATCCACCTCCGTCGAAGAAGCAGAAGCAGGCGGACAGCAAGGAAACCCGCTCCTGGACTATTAACCCGGACCCTTATGTACCTAAGACCACAAGGGTACCGGAGCCATCACTGAAGCCTCTCCTCCCAAGGCCTTGGGAACTTAGTGAAGCTGAAACCAAATTGGCCGCGTCTGCTCATTATGAGAAATGGAAGGCGGATATGAAGGCGATAAAAGAGCCTGAGCCCAAGCAAGTATTCACTGAGAAGCAAAAGAAGTGGGCTAAGGATTTTTTGACGACACCGTCCCAAGCCGAGCTGAATATGCCTGACGACTATGGACATGAACTTCGTAGGCAAGCAAAAATATTGAAGGAGGAGAAAGAAGAAAGTAAAAAAAGCGGGAAACAAGTTGACCAGCTCGGGATGCAGAATAAACAATCGATCCCCCCGCTCATAGTGAAAGCCGGTCCGGAAGAGGACCCCGAGATTATAGCAGCTGCGGCAGCACTTGGATTGACTGTAGCGAGTGCCATGAAACAAGCGTCCGAGATGGGTTTGACTCTTCGTGCCTTCTTAGGCCTTGAGGATGCGCCAGTATGTGAGATAGCATTACAATATGTGCGGAATGGGCCTCTCGTCGAGCCTGCGCGGGAAAAGAGTCTACCACCACAAATGCGAAATCTGCTATGTTGGTACAAGCAATTCATAACATGGGCCGACAAATAATATGTTTACGCGGATGTTACAGAGGAGCATCACACCAAACGGTACTCTGTACAAGTTCATATGAGTGAATTGTTCCAGCTGTTCAATCTGCGCGAGCTCGACAAATCTATGCTGAGTTGCTACGTTCTGTAAGTGATTTATTCCTACCTCATCTCGTTCTTCAATGCCTGCACTATATATATATATATATTGTCCTAACTATATTGTTGCGTACGCTATTATGCATATTGAAGATTTGGGAATGCAAAATAAGAAACATCCATGATGTTGGGTTCATTGACCCACATATCGTTAATGGACATGTGTTACAAAATCACCCCGAAGACGTGGAGAAAGACTTGTACAAGTTTCTTAGAAAGCATCAACTCAAAAGTCATATTCTATTTCCGTACCATTTTGGTGAGTGTTTCTCTCTTGTGCCCATTCTCTTTTGTTTACTCCATGCATGGTATGTCTAATCGATGAGTTATGCATGACTGTGCATGTAACGTGTCCGCAGGTTCCACTAGATTCTGCTAAATATTGAACTTCACACCTCCAGAGTTCTAATCATGGACTCTATGGATTCGGATCCAGAGCGTTGGGCCGACATGAGAAAAATGCTGCAAAAGTTATTATTTTCAATCATTTGAGCTCTATATCGATCGGTCTCTTTCGTTCATTTCCTAATATCAAGTAACTAATAACTCCCTTGTTCATTTAAATTTCTTTGCCCTTAGGGTTTGGAGACGGTTCTCAGAAGAAATTGTCGGTGAATTCAAACATGAGCTAGATTTTAGAAGGTTAGTTAATGTGGATAAGCAGCCACCGGGGACCAATCTATGTGGATACTATGTTTGTGAGAACATCCGGAGACACACCTCTGAGCGGAAGGCATCGGATAGCGTGCGGAAGGCGACGGATAACTTGCGGAGGAGGCTTAGTCCAGAAGCTCGCTTCCGACCAATTCAAGATGAATTAGCAGGATTTTTCATGAGGGAAGTCATCAATCCTAAAGGAGAACACTATACCGAGGACGAAGAAATTTATATGCATACCCGAGATTGAAACTTGTTCAAAGTTGTATATGGTCATCCATCCTAATTGTGTATGGAAACTTGTTCGAAGTTGTATATGGTCACCCGAGATTGAATATATATTATATATTCCTCTTGAATTCTTCTTGTTTGAAATTTCATATGCATGTATATAGTAGCGTAGAATATGTGTACTGAAACTTCATCAAAATTAAAATAAAACACAAAATAAAATATAAAAGAAATAAAACACTACAAATTAAAAAGAAACCAGGTTTAGGGGGGCTAAAACCCTAAACCTGCAGAGGAGGCCTTTAGTCCCGGTTAGCGACGAGAACCGGGACTAAAGGTCCTCCGCCCCGACGGACTCCTGGCGCCCACGTGGACGGGCCTTTAGTCGCGGTTCGTAAGAGGCGCGACTAAAGGGGGGGGGGCTTTAGTCGCGCATATTTAGTCCCGGTTGCACAGCCGGGATTAATGGCCTTTGCGAACCGGGACTAAAGGCCCATTTTCTACCAGTGATATCAAACCTTTTAAGTCGTTGCATGTGCTACTTTTATGTGTATTATTGCTTGGTATATACCAATTTATCAGGCTATAGTGTTTACATGGACACCGGGACATTTTAGTTCTGGGTCTGCCCAAAGATGGAGAGTCCCTTCTTTTTTTATAATACGAGGAGTCCGGCTAGCACACAAACACATTATTTTTCGTTTTTGTTTAGAAAATAAGACGTACAAATTAGTTGAAAAAGTAAACAACGGAACGCCAATTTGGAATAAAAAGGACCAACACAAACCATCTCCATGATGAGTGCAACATTGATACGTGAAAAGCAATCTATGGGAAATCTTATCCATGATAAAAAGAAAGCACCCAAATGCACCCATAACACGCTAGCTGAGTCCAACGTGGACACATAAAAAACTTTTTTTTTGACATTCGACACCTCCTTTATTAATTGACTACAATTGTAGCATCAGAAACCAGAAGAGGAACAACATCCATCGGGGCTGCTTCCATCCATACATCAGGAGGAGTGAATCTAGCTAGTCTAGCTAATTCGTGGGCTACTTTATTGTTCTCTCTATAACAATGTTCAAAAACAATATTATTGAAATCTAAGGAAATGAAAAAACAATCATCAAAGATCGCGCTGGCCACCGAAGATGAGTATCCCTCTTTGAGTGCTGAAATAACCTCCACGCTGTCTGAATTCACTTCAATTTTGCTGCACCCAACTGTACGTGCGAGGTTGAGTCCAAACCTAACTGCAATGGCCTCTGCAGTGAAAGCATCATAGCATATTTCCAGTTTTTCATTCGCGGCAGCTGTGAATTTACCATTATGGTCTCTGATGACAGCACCAACAGAACCTTCAAGTGAATCGGGATCAAATCCCGCATCCACGTTTAGTTTGACGTAATCCGTCCTTGGTCTTGTCCAGCCACCCATGAAAATTTTCAGCTTTGAGGAACACGCAGCAGTAAAGTTTGCCGCCAAGGCTCGAACAGCAAGGTTGATCTGTGCCGCAGATTGTGGAACATCTCCATGTGTAATCTTCCTCCTTTCCCACCACAAAAACCAACAGCATGTAGCAACAGTTTCTCTCGGTTTTGGCAGACCTAGCACATGGACATGATTGTCTGGTAAGCTGAGAAGAAATTCCAACACTACCTCGCCGGACACACTAATCTGTAGTCCATTCTTTATCACATCCAGCACTCCCAGGAGTTTCCATACCTGCACCGCAATAGGGCATTCAAAAAGAAGGTGGCGGATGCTCTTTGGTCCTTGATTGCATACTGGGCAGTGTGGCTTGATCTTGATATGTCTATCAGCAAGAATGGAACGGCATGGAATAGCACTAAGAAGTACTCTCCAGAATTTTTTTTTAATCTTTGATGGGCAACTCAGACTCCACACCAAATCCCAAGTAGGTGTTGGCGCGGATGAGCACTCCATGTCCTGCAGATTGTGGCCAAACTTTGCTTCCCACACGGTATGATATGCTGATTTCACCGTGAACACTCCTGTTTTAGTGAAGCTCCATGCTACAAAATCTGTCATTTCATGTACTGGAAGTGGGATTGCAAGAATTCTCTGAGCATCAACACTACAAAAAGTTTGGTTCACAAGCAGCGAATCCCAGTCACCTGACACTGGATCAATAAGTTCTGACACCCGCGAGAGGAGATGATTTCCTCTACTAGATATAACTTTCCTGGATGGTGATTGTGGGATCCAACTATCCTCCCATATCTTAATTTTTTGACCATCACCCACCCTCCAAATGTGTCCATGTTTCAAAGTTTCCACGCCTGCCATTATGCTTTGCCACGTATAAGAAGCCTTCTTGTTCAACCTAGCATTCATAAGGTCATCATTAGGATAATATTTTGCTTTAAGAATCTTTGCACAGAGAGATTCGGGATCATCAATAAGCCGCCATGCTTGTTTAGCCAATAGCGCCAAATAAAAACAATGGATGTCTCGAAACCCGATTCCTCCTCTGCTCCTTGGGATGCACATCTTCCACCAAGTAAACCAGTGCATTCTCTTGTGTGACGCATCCTCACCCCACCAGTAACGCGAGATCGCATATGTAATTCCTTTGCAGATTTTCTTAGGAATTTTAAACACCGACATCGCGTACGTTGGTATGGCTTGTCCAACAGCTTTGATAAGTACTTCCTTACCTCCAGAAGACAAACATTTTTCCTTCCACCCTGACAATTTGAAGATCAATCGATTGATTAAGTACTGAAAACTCTCAGATTTCTCCAGTCCTAGGGTTGTGGGCAACCCCAAATATTTGTCATTCAGAGCCTCCGTCATGATATTAAGAATAGTGCAGACTTGAGACTTGATGTTTGCATCCGTAGTAGGGCCGAAAAACATACTGGATTTATCCACACTCACCAACTGGCTAGAAGCACCACAATAAGAATCCAGAACAGATTTCAAACTTATCGCATTCGACACATTAGCTTTCATCAGAATTAAGGAGTCATCAGCAAACAAGAGATTTGTAACAGAGGGTGCATATCGACAAACCTTAATCCCCACAATCTCACCTGATTGCTTTGCATGGTTCAGTAGTGCTGTCAGTCCCTCAGTAACCAGCAAAAATAAGTAGGGTGATAATGGGGCACCCTGGCGAAGGCCACACGAGGGTTTGATAGTATCTGTTTCAATTGAATTGTATCTTACTCTGTACTCCACGGATGATACACAAACCATGACCATATTAACCCAATCAACCCTGAATCCTAGTTTTAATAGCATTGCCTCCAAGAAAACCCACTCAACACGATCATAGGCTTTATGCATATCCAATTTTACCGCACACCATCCCTCTTTACCTTTTTTCTTCTGTTTAATTGCATGGAGACTCTCATAGGCTATTAAGACATTGTCAGTGATGAGCCTCCCTGGAACAAAGGCACTCTGTGTGGGACTAATGATTTCTGGGAGCAAAATTTTCAGTCTTGTAGCAATCATCTTTGAAATAGTTTTATAGACCACATTGCACAAGCTAATAGGTCTGAACTGTGTAACTTTCTCAGGTGTGTTTACCTTGGGGATCATAACAATAGTTGTGTCATTCCATCCTGGTGGCATCACCTATGAGTTAACTGCAGTAAGAACTTCCATCACAAGATATTCCCCTAGCATTGGCCAAAACCTCTTATAAAAAACTGCATGCAATCCATCCGGCCTGGGAGCTTTGAGGTCACCACTCGAGAACAAAGCTTTCCGAACCTCCTCTGCCGTGTAGGGAGTCATAAGAGCAATATTCATGTCCTCTGTTACACGACGTTGTACCTTGGACAACACATTCAGGTCCGGCTGCTGCACCTGTGCTGTGAATAGAACAGAAAAGTAATCTGAAATAATGGTATTAATGTCCTCCTCAATTTCCTTCCACACTCCGGTGTCATCAAGTAACTTCTTAATGCAATTCCTCTTCTTATGTGCCGAAGCTGATTTATGAAAGTAAGTTGTGTTACGGTCTCCATGCAATAGCCAATTTGCTCTACCACGTTAGAACCAGATATGCTCTTCTTGATCCAGCAGGTTTTCAATCAAAACCTAGATATCTTTCATTTTCTGCCGGCTCTCAGCAGTGTTCGGCCCCCTCCTGACCTTCTTCAAGTCTTTCTTTAACTTATTTATTCTCTTCTTGGGACTCTTGAGGGTCTCACGATCCCACTCGTTCAAATCATTCAGCACAGCCTTTGTGCGGTCCGCTAGGGAGGGACCTAATCCAGCTAACTTGGCACGCTCCCAAGCCGAATTGATAATCTCGTTCACTGTCCCTTCGTCCAACCAGCGGGCTTCAAACATTCGTTTCCGATTTTGCTGTTGCCCCATGAGCCCTTTGAAATACTCAGTGTCAAGCAAAATAGGCCTGTGGTCCGAGTGGATATGATGTTCATGCACTAAGGCCGCATAAGGAAAATTTTCTGCCCACATCTCGTTGCACAGAGCCCTGTCAAGCCGCTCTCTGACAACTCCTCGGCTCCATGTGAAAGTATCACCAATCATCATCACTTCCTGTAACCCGCAGTCCTCGATGCAATCTCTGAAATCCCGCATGTAGTGATCAGGTCGGATATTACCACCTTCCTTTTCACTCATGTTGGTAATTTCGTTGAAGTCGCCAATGATCATCCATGGCCCAGAATTATTTGTGTGGATGTCTCGCAAGTACGTCCAAGAGAGGTGTTTCCTCTCCCAACTCGGTTCTCCATAGAATCCTGTAATTCGCCAAGCTGGGTTACTCCCATCCATCACTATGCCATCAATAAAATTATCCGAGGAATAATTCAAAACCACTTCATTTGCTAAGTTGTAGTAGAGTACAAGTCCACCAGCACGACCATCACTGGCCACTAAGTGAAACTGATTAAATCCTAACTTAACTCTCAAAACTTTTGCCTTATTTTTGCTCAGATGTGATTCCGACAGAAACACCACATCCGCTTTCAGCCGCCCCTGGAGATCCAAGAGCTCTCTAATTGCTGTGGGCGAAAGCATTTCACGGCAATTCCATGCTAAGGTTTTCATTGCTCCCGGCGATCCTCCAGCTTCCACTCGACAGGCGCCGACGAAATCTGTTGAACTTCACGTAGTAAAGACGAAAATCTTGACAAAGCAAGAGACGATAAACCAATCACAGAACCTCACACAACAGAGATCCGCGCCGGGACAAACAAGCCAGCACCACACCGTAGCGTGCTGGGACTGCATACAACTCCGGTGAGACCGTAGCCAAGATCACCACCCAATCTAGTTAGCACACATGCCTTTTTATGCCCGCACTTTCCATGGACTACAAGGCCCAGCAGAGGAGCAGGAGAAGAACAGCAGACGACGCCTACACCAGCGCCGGATTTGTTACCGCCCACGCCGCCGGGGGCGGCGGCGCCGAAACCTCAGCACGGTCGCCCTTGCGATTGCCCAAACTACAAAACTTGATCACGTGCAAATCAGAAAAAGCATGCACAAGTAAATCTGCCTACCTACAAGAAAATGTACATGCAGGGAGTGCGGCGTTTCTGTTCCCGAGCTCATCTGCACCCACCTTGACGGAAAAAATCAAAATAAATACTTAAATTTTTAAAAAATCCCAATTTTTTGTGCATAGTAGATAAGTTTTTGCGTGAGGTGCTCAGGTGTCCAAATTTAAACTCATTTGGACATCTGAGCAACTCTCGGCAAAAAAGACAAATTTAGGGTCTGTAAAAAAGTTTACTGTTCACAACTGTTCTGATCCGATTTCTTTCTTTTGCCGAGAGCTGCTCAGATGTCCAAATAAGTTGAAATTTGGAGCGAACCTCACACATAAACTTGTCAATCACATAATTTTTTGGATATTTTTTAGTATTCATGTTGATTTTTTCGACCGGGTGCAGATGAGCCTAGGCACCGAATCGGGTTTTTTACATGCAGGAGCTATATTTGCCACATATATGTTTGTACGTCCAGACCAGGTACACACGGGGCATCAAATGCACAGTTGATCAAGATTTTAAGTTGTTTAAAATAGTAATATGCTACCTTGTGTGTGTGGGGTGTGAACTTATCTGTCGTACCTTATGGTTCTTGTGGTTTGCTTTATATATAAGTAAAGCGGGGCGAAAGCCTGTTTAGATAAATACATTATTAAGTAGATGGATAAACAATACTACTTTATTTATATGTGAATTGGAAATAATAAAAATAAACAAAAAATTATGTGTTTCCTTTATATAAAATTCAGAATTAAAGCTCGCTCCTAATTAAAATATAGAAAGGTGTTTTCTTTCATGACCTATCAAGTGTCCTTTTAATCATTTCACATTTATATAATGAGTTGTGTAGAAACTATACTCTGCCTTGTGACTGGTATAACCTTGGGTTCATAAGCATGCGGCTAGCCCTTGAGTGAATTGTCATTGGTAACGACAAGGGTTGTCTTCATGTCATCCTTGCGCGATTTGTAAGCTGGTAGTATTCACAACTTTGCATTAAAGTCACTGGTTGGGGGGACGGAGGGGAAGTGATCTGGCAAACTCAGCTACATCCGGTTGCGTCGAGTGTGTAGTACATTTTGAAGGAAATATGCCCTAGAGGCAATAATAAAGTTATTATTAATTTCCTTATTTCATGATAAATGTTTATTATGCATGCTAGAATTGTATTAACCGGAAACTTAGTACATGTGTGAATACATAGACAAAACATAAGTGTCCCTAGTATGCCTCTACTTGACTAGCTCGTTTATCAAAGATGGTTATGTTTCCTAACCATAAACATGTTGTCATTTGATGAACGGGATCACATCATTAGGAGAATGATGTGATGGACAAGACCCATTCGTTAGCTTAGCATTATGATCGTTACAGTTTCATTGCTACTACTTTCTTCATGACTTATATATGTTCCTCAGACTATGAGAGTATGCAACTCCCGAATATCGAAGGAACACTTTGTGTGCTATCAAATGTCACAACGTAAATGGGTGATTATAAAGATGCTCTACAGGTGTCTCCGAAGGTATTTGTTGGGTTGGCATAGATCGAGATTAGGATTTGTCACTCCGTGTTTCGGACAGGTATCTCTGGGCCCTCTCGGTAATGCTCATCACTATAAGCCTTGCAAGCAATGTGACTAATGAGTTAGTTGCGGGTTGAAGTATTACGGAACGAGTAAAGAGACTTGCCAGTAACGAGATTGAACTAGGTATGATGATATCGACGATCGAATCTCGGTCAAGTAACACACCGATGACAAAGGGAACAACGTATGTTGTTACGCTTTGACCGATAAAGATCTTCATAGAATATGTAGGAGCCAATATGAGCATCCAGGTTCCGATATTGGTTATTTATTGGAGATGTGTCTTGGTCATGTCTACATAGTTCTTGAACCCGTAGGGTCCGCACGCTTAACGTTTGATGACGATTTGTATTATGAGTTATGTGATTTGATGACCAAGATTTGTTCGGAGTTCCAGATGAGATCACGGACATGACGAGGAGTCTCGAAATGGTCGAGAGGTAAAGATTCATATATTGGAAGGTTGCATTCGGACATCGGAATGGTTCCGAGTGATTCGGCATTTTTCGGAGTACCGGGAGGTTACCGGAACCCCCGGGGAAAGATATGGGCCTTATGGGCCATAGGAGGCAGGCTAACCAGCCCACAAGGGGCTGGTGCGCCCCCCAGAAGGGAGGAGGCCGAATTGGACTTGGGAAGGGGGCGCCACCCCCCTTTCCTTCTCCTACTCCCTCTCCTTCCCCTTTCCCCCCTCTGGTAGAAGGAAAAAAGGGTGGGGCCGAATCCTACTAGGACTGGAGTCCTAGTAAGACTCCCCACTCCCTGGCGCCCCCTTGTTGGCCGGCCTCCTCCTCCCCTCCTTTATATATGGTGGCAGGGGGCACCCCAAAGGCACAACAGACAATTGTCTTAGCCGTGTGCGGTGTAACACCCCGCATGTAACTTGCCATATTTGTAACTCCGACTCGCCATTTTCGGCTATGTGCTATGATATTCCCAACGTGGTCGGGTTTTGTTTTTCATTTTTGCATTTTGTTCATGTCATGCATTTGCATACGTGTTCGTCTCTTGCATCCGAACATTTTCCCCGTTGTCCGTTTTGCAATCCGGCGCTCCTATCTCCCCCGGTGCACCCCTTTCGTTTTCTTTCGTGTGCGGGTGTAAAACTTTCTCGGAATGGACCGAGGCTTGTCAAGTGGCCTTATTACACCACCCGGAGACCACCGGTCAAGTTTCGTTCCATTTGGAGGTCGTTTGGTAGTCCAACGGTTAACCGGGCAACCGCAAAGTCCATTTGAGTGTCCAGCAAAACCCCCCCCCCTAAAAACCAGCCCAAAACCCACCAAACTCTCTTCCATGCTCTAGGTCGTTCGAACACGATTGTGTGGGCGAAAACCGCACCTCATTTGGACTCTCCTAGCTCCCTCTACCTATAAAACTCCATCCCCTCCCGTATACATCTGCAGTCCAAACCCTAACCTCGCCCTCCGACGCCGGCGGACGTGTCCGCCCGCGCCGGACAAATCTCCGCCGCCGCCCGCGCCCAACCGGGAAGCGCCACGTGGCCCGCGCCGTCCCCGCGCCGCCGGCCCGCCGGGCCCGTACGCCGCCCCCGAGCCCGTTCCCGAGCCCGCGGCTCCCCCGCCGCCCGCGCCCTCCCGTCGCCAGCGCCGCGCCGCCGCCGCCCTGGTGCGCCTCGCCGCGCCCCGCAGCTTCCCCGCCGGCGCCGCCCGCCGCCCCATCGCCGGCGCTCCTATCTCCCCCGGTGCACCCCTTTCGTACTTGTAACGCCCACGATGCGGCTATATCTCCCACGTGTCGAGGCACGTCTTAGAGGCATAACCGCATAGTGGTTTTGTCGCAAGAAGGGTCATCTTCACACAATCCCATGTAATGAACAAGAATGGGATAAAGAGTTGGCTTACAATCGCCACTTCACACAATACATAAATATGTCTCCTACATCATCCAAGATACAAACATATAGACCGACTACGGTCAAAATCCAGATGAAAATAAGACAACCCCAAATGCTAGATCCCCGATCGTCCCAACTGGGCTCCACTACTAATCATCAGGAAAAGACACATAATAACGACCACGTTCCTCGTCGAACTCCCACTTGAGATCGACGCCATCATCTGCACTGGCATCGTCTACACCTGCAACTGTTTTGGTAGAATCTGTGAGTCACGGGGGACTCAGCAATCTCACACCCGCGAGATCAAGACTATTTAAGCTTATAGGAAAGGATGGTGTAAAGAGGTGGAGCTGCAGCGGCAATAAGCATATATGGTGGCTAACTTGCGCAAAAGAGAGCGAGAAGAGAAGCAACGGAACGGTCGTCATCTAGCAATGACCAAGAAATGATCCTGAACACCTACTTACGTCATTCATAACTCAGGCCGTGTTCACTTCCCGGACTCCGCCGAGAAGAGACCATCACGGCTACACACACAGTTGATGTATTTTAATTTGGGTCAAGTGACAAGTTCTCTACAACCGGACATTAACAAATTCCCATCTGCCTCATAACCGCGGGCACGGCTTTCGAAAGATAATACCCTGCAGGGGTGTCCCAACTTAGCCCATCATAAGCTCTCACGGTCAACGAAGGATAAACCTTCTCCCGGAAAGACCCGATCAGTCTCGGAATCCCGGTTTACAAGACATTTCGACAATGGTAAAACAAGACCAGCAAAGCCACCCGAATGTGCCGACAAATCCCGATAGGAGCTGCACATATCTCGTTCTCAGGGCACACCGGATGGGCAAGACGTCGGGTTGGCATAGACCCTGGTTGCCCAGGGGGCGCCGGACATCGCCCAGTTTGGGCCAGCACTCGAAGGAGCACTGGTCCGGGGGTTTAAAATAAGATGACCCTCGGGCTCGCGAAAACCCGGGGGAAAAGGCTTAGGTGGCAAATGGTAAAACCAAGGTTGGGCCTTGCTGGAGGAGTTTTATTCAAGGCGAACTGTCAAGGGGGTCCCATAAATCACCCGACCGTGTAAGGAACGCAAACTCAAGGAACATAATCCCGGTATATCAGTAACTAGGGCGGCAAGAGTGGAACAAAACACCAGGCATAAGGCCGAGCCTTCCACCCTTTACCAAAATATATAGATGCATTAATTAAATAAGAGATATTGTGATATCCCAACATATCCATGTTCCAACATGGAACAACTTCAACTTCACCTGCAACTAGCAACGCTATAAGAGGGGCTGAGCAAAAGCGGTAACTTAGCCAAACAACGGTTTGCTAGGAAAGGATGGTTAGAGGCTGACATGGCAAAATGGGAGACATGATATAGCGAGTGATAGGTAGCGTAGCATGGCAATAGAGCGAACAACTAGCAAAGCAAAGATAGAAGTGATTTCGAGGGGTGGTCATCTTGCCTGCAAGGTTCTCAGAGTTGTCGAAAGCTTGATCCTCGTAAGCGTACTCAACAGGTTCCTCGTTCACGAACTCGTCTCCCGGCTCTACCCAAGACAAGAACACAACCAAACGGAATCACAATCAACAACGAGAAATGCACAAGCAACATGATGCAAAACATGTATGATATGCAAGATATGATATGCGATGCATATGCGTGCTCCGGAAGGAAAATGATGAACAAGGCAGTAACTTGGAAAACCAAGCATGCCACTGGAAAGATGAGATGATTTCGGTCGAAATCGATATAAAGATCACCGGAATCGGATGCACGGTTTGCAAATGGCAAGCAAAACAAGAATGACACGAATCTGCGATTAACAGCATGATAGAACTTAAAATGCAACAAGTAACAATGCTACAGCACTCCAACATAGCAACAAAGCATATGACAGTAATCTACAGGATATGCTTGACAAAACATGAACACTAAGCTACGGCTAGTTCACAACATATTAAGCTCAAACAAGCATGGCAAATATGCAAAAGATAACAGGATCACAGACTTAGTGAAAAACTGGACATGGCAGAAAATAGCATCAGGTAGCAATGTTCAGAGCACGAAATCAACATGCTACAGGAACTTAACATAGCAAAACAAGGCATGGCAGTGTTTTACTAGATGCATATGACAAAAGTCCCTTAGTGACCATAAGCCAAAAAGGATCAGAAGATATGATGGCAAGCATGTAAACATAGCAAGTTTCGTTATTAGGTTTCAGACTTTGCAGAAAAGAGAGCATGGCAGAAAGAATAATATGTAGGCCTCTTTGTGAGCTTGATGCACTCACTAAAGAGCAATGCATGACAAACCAAGTGCACCTACAGCAAGATGGCATGTTTATGAAGCTAACCATGGCAAGAACAAAAGCATAGCATGTATGGATCAACTACAATAAGCTTGGCAAAAATGCATATCATGTTAAGAATCTGCCAGAAATATTTTATAGCAAAAGTAGAGTAAGATTGAGTCATGCTATGGCACTCCATAATTACAAACAATTGCACGAATGGATCAATTACAACTATATCTACAAAACATCCTTACTGAACATCTCCAAAATATGCATGGATCTCTCTGAAGCATCAAGTTTATATGGCAACAAAATAACAGCAGACAAAGACTTAGAGAAATTACCGAGTCCCTGAAATCAGAAACATTACGGAGCCTACTTTGCATGCTTGTGCTAGTCACCACAGAGATCACAAAAATACATGGACTACACCACTGGAAAGATGGCATGGCATACTTCAAAACACATGTAGAGCTCATGCCCATAAGATGCACATATTAAATGATACAAAAATGACAAATCTCCAAGTTCTGTTAAGAACCAGAGAATAACAGCAACTAGCCCTCTTCCAACAGAGATTTTGGCATCAAGATGACCTCTAATGAACATGGTGCAATTGAACAAAATGTAGAGCATCACGAGACGAACAATTTGACATATTACACGCGCGAATCGGAGCTACATGCAAGAAGTTATGGAGCTGTGAACAGAGGCATATGCTGTGAAAATTAAGGACTCGGAGAAATTGGGGAGGGGGGCGAGAAAGTTAACGCTCGTACTCTTCCTCACCAGATCCGATCGAGTTTCGACGGGCGGTGGCCGGAGATGAGGAGGAGGGGCGACGGGGAGGCGGCCGGAGGAGGAGAGGACGGCGGAGGAGAGGGGCGGCGACCCCGGGGTGGCACGGCACAGGTCCGGCGGGAGCGGGCGGCGGCGCCGGCGATGGGGCGGCGGGCGGCGCCGGCAGGGAAGCTGCGGGGCGCGGCGAGGCGTACCAGGGCGGCGGCGGCGCGGCGCTGGCGACGGGAGGGCGCGGTCGGCGGGGGAGCCGCGGGCTCGGGAACGGGCTCGGGGGCGGCGTACGGGCCTGGCGGGCCGGCGGCGCGGGGACGGCGCGGGCCACGTGGCGCTTCCCGGTTGGGCGCGGGCGGCGGCGGAGATTTGTCCGGCGCGGGCGGACACGTCCGCCGGCGTCGGAGGGCGAGGTTAGGGTTTGGACTGCAGATGTATACGGGAGGGGATGGAGTTTTATAGGTAGAGGGAGCTAGGAGAGTCCAAATGAGGTGCGGTTTTCGCCCACACGATCGTGATCGAACGAACTAGAGCATGGAAGAGAGTTTGGTGGGTTTTGGGCTGGTTTTTAGGGGGGTTTTTGCTGGAAACTCAAATGGACTTTGCGGATGCCCGGTTAACCGTTGGAGTACCAAACGACCTCCAAATGGAACGAAACTTGACCGGTGGTCTCCGGGTGGTGTAATAAGGCCACTTGACAAGCCTCGGTCCATTCCGAGAAAGTTTGACACCCACACACGAAAGAAAACGAAAGGGGTGCACCGGGGGAGATAGGAGCGCCGGATTGCAAAACGAACAACGGGGAAAATGTTCGGATGCAAGAGACGAACACATATGCAAATACATGACATGAACAAAATGCAAAAACGAAAAACAAAACCCGACCACGGAGGGAATATCATAGCACATAGCCGAAAATGGCAAGAGTCGGAGTTACAAATATGGCAAGTTACATGCGGGGTGTTACAACACTCCACCACTACGAGAGGATCTCGTCCCGAGATCTAGGACTGAAAGAACTCCGGATATTCGGAACGGAGATGGTCCTCGCATTCCCAGGTGGCCTCCCGGTCGGAATGGTGCGACCACTTCACTTTCAGGAATTTGATTGACTTGTGGCGAGTCTTGCACTCAGTTTCTTCAAGAATAGCAATGGGGTGCTCATGATAAGACAAATCTTCTTGGAGGTCAATCTCTTCGAAGTTGATAGTGCGCTCAGGCGTCTTGAAGCACTTGCGGAGCTGTGCCACGTGGAACACATCGTGCACGTTCGCGAAGTTGGAAGGAAGCTCAAGTTGATAGGCGAGGTCGCCTCTTTTACCAATGATCTTGGAAGGACCCACGTATCTAGGGGCAAGCTTCCCTTTGATACCGAAGTGACGAGTGCCTTTCATTGGAGAGACGCGGAGGTAGACATGGTCTCCGATCTCGAAAGCCAAATCACGGTGCTTACTATCATAGTAACTCTTCTGGCGCGATTGCGCGGCTTTGAGATTATCACGGATGACTTTACACATTTCTTCAACTTCAGTGATTAAGTCATTGCCAAGAAGTTGGCGTTCACCAGTCTCTGACCAATTGAGAGGAGTACGACACTTTCTGCCATAGAGAATCTCGAATGGAGCCTTGCCCGAACTTGCTTGGAAACTGTTGTTGTAGGAGAATTCAGCATACGGAAGACAATCTTCCCATTTCATGCCAAAGGAAATGACACAAGCCCTGAGCATATCTTCAAGAATTTGATTGACTCGCTCGACTTGGCCATTAGTTTGAGGATGCAAGGCTGTGCTGAAGCGAATGTTTGTGCCCATGGCCTTCTGGAAGGAGTCCCAGAACTTGGAGGTGAAGATGCTTCCACGATCAGAAGAAATCAATTGTGGAATGCCGTGCAAGGAGACAATTCTGGAGGTGTAAAGCTCTGCCAGCTGAGCTGCTGTGATGGATTCTTTGATTGGAAGGAAATGAGCCACTTTAGAGAGCTTGTCGATGACAACGAAGATAGCATCATTTCCGCGCTTGGACTTTGGAAAACCAGTCACGAAGTCCATTTTGATATGATCAAACTTCCATTCTGGGATAGCAAGAGGTTGGATGTGACACCCCAAAATTTTGACCTTGTTTTATTAATTAAAATTTTGCTAGGAAATAAAACTTTTCCATTTGTCAAGATTTACCCTTTTGTTATTGTGGATTTTTACTTCAAGTGGAAAACTTTCAAAAGGTATTGTTGGACTTATATGCCCTATTTAAAAAAAACAATTCTTTATCAGGGGATTTATTGGCATAATTGTTTCTCAGAGCTTTATTCTTTTAAAATGATCTTTCAAAAAAATTTGGAGCCTGTTTTGCACTGCAACCATTTGACAAATGCATTTAAAATTTCCACCAAAATTTGGGGATGTCATGTGATGGTCCCACATCACTTTTATGCAAAAATATCTTTTGGCCATTGGAGATTTTGAGCTCTACACCAACTTTTCCAATCTGGTCCAGTAGACATTTTTGCACTACAACCTATTTAAATATTTCTTTAAAAATTAATCCAAGTGTTTGGAGATATCAGTAGATGCATAAAATTCATCTTCATGCAAAAACCCAGTGATGTTCTTTGGAAAATTTGAGTGAATCGCCCTCTTTTTCATTCTGGCCCAATTTGGTGATTTGTACTGCAACCCTATTTTGTTTTGCTCTAGTGACCCTGAGCTTTTTCCTGCTTGTAGCCCTCCCTACCAAACCCTTAAGTCCAGGAGATTAGACCCATTGGAGAATTTTAAGTGCATGCAATGAGCTCTTGTTCTTCCTGTCCAAAACTGGAGTTTTGCAAATCTTGCACTAACAAGTTTCTGGTTTTGCCCAAATGAGCTTGCCATCATCATCCTCACCTAAAGAGGCCCTGATCTGGAGATTCTGGCCACTCCAAGAGTTGTCTAAGTGCACTTGGCTTTCTGTCGAACAGTTGGTGTGCATAGTCTGTTTTGGCTTGAGTTTTTAGTTTGCACGGTGGACTTGATCCCCTGGCCCAGCAACCTTGTCCACTAAACTCCCAGCTATCTTTATCCTAGTCCTGTTAATTGCCAGCTCCACCCTCGCGCTCTAGACCGCCCTGGCATTTCGTCGAGCATGTTCCGTGCGTGCTCTGGGCGCGCCCAGAGCGCACGTTTTGCACGCGCGCGCACTGAGCCGCCGCGTCGCACTGCTGCACTCGACGCGACCCATCCCTGGCCCCTGCTCACCTGCTGAGCAGCGCACTAGCCTTGCCCACTCCCCACGCCACCTCTGGCGCCCTACAGCGCCGCGGGCAGAGCGTTTGGCGGCACGCCGGCATCGGCAGCGAGCCTCTGCCATGGTCGGCGCCGCCCAAACCACACCAGCGCGCCAGCTGCCCCCACCGATGATGACTAGTCCGTCTCACGTGATGATCGGACACGGCCTAGTTGACTCGGATCATGTATCACTTAGATGACTAGAGGGATGTCTATCTGAGTGGGAGTTCATTAAATAATCAGATGAACTTAATTGTCATGAACATAGTCAAAAGGTCTTTGCAAATTATGTCATAGCTTACGCTTTCGTTCTACTGTTTAAGATATGTTCCTAGAGAAAATTTAGTTGAAAGTTGACAGTAGCAATTATGCGGACTGGGTCCGTATACTGAGGATTGTCCTCATTGCTGTGCAGAAGGCTTATGTCCTTAATGCACCGCTCGGTGTGCTGAACCTCGAGCGTCGTCTGTGGATGTTGCGAACATCTAACATACACGTTTTGATGACTACGTGATAGTTCAGTGCGTAATGCGAACGGTTTAGAATTGAGGCACCAAAGACATTTTGAAACGTCGCGGAACATATGAGGTGTTCCAAGAGCTGAAACTGGGATTTTAGGCTCGTGCCCACGTCAAGAGGTATGAGACCTCTGACAAGTTTCTTAAGCCTGCGAACTAAGGGAGAAAAGCTCAATCATTGAGCATGTGCTCAGATTGTCTGAGTACTACAATAGCTTGAATCGAGTGGGAGTTAATCTTCCAGATGAGATAGTGATGGTTCTCCATAGTCACTGCCACCAAGCTATTAGAGCTTCGTGATGAACTATAACATATCAGGGATAGACATGATGATCCTTGAGCAACTCGCGATGTTTGACACCGCGAAAGTAGAAATCAAGTAGGAGCATCAATTGTTGATGGTTAGTAAAACCACTAGTTTCAAGAAGGGCAAGGGAAAGAAGGGAAACTTCATGAAACGGCAAATCAGTTGCTGCTCTAGTGAAGAAACCCAAGGTTGAACCCAAACCCGAGACTAAGTGCTTCTGTAATGAGGGGAACGGTCACTGAAGCAGAACTACCCTAGATACTTGGTAGATGAGAAGGCAGGCAAGGTCGACAGAAGTATATTGGATATACATTATATTAATGTGTACTTTACTAGTACTCCTAGTAGCACCAGGGTATTAGATACCGGTTCGGTTGCTAAGTGTTGGTAACTCGAAATAAAAGGCTACGGAATAAACAGAGACTAGCTAAAGGTGAGATGACGATATGTGTTGGAAGTGTTTCCAAGGTTGATGTGATCAAGCATCGCATGCTCCCTCTACCATCGAGATTGGTGTTAAACCTAAATAATTGTTATTTGGTGTTTGCGTTGAGCGTAGACATGATTGGATTATGTTTATTGCAATACGATAATTCATTTAAGGAGAATAATGGTTACTCTGTTTATTTGAGTAATACCTTCAATGGTCTTGCACCTAAAATGAATGGTTTATTGAATCTCGATCGTAGTGATACACATGTTCATGCCAAAAGATATAAGATAGTAATGATAGTACCACATACTTGTGGCACTGCCATTTGAGTCATATTGGTATAAAACGCTTGAATAAGCTCCATGTTGATGGATCTTTGGACTCACTCGTTTTGAAAAGATTGAGACATGTGAACCATGTCTATCGGTAGATATGCATGAAGAAACTCCATACAAATGGATCGTTTGGACTCACTTGATTTTGAATCACTTGAGACATGCAAATCATACCACATGGGCAAGATGACTGAAAGGCCTCTTTTTCAGTAAGATGGAACAAGAAAGCAACTTGTTGGAAGTAATACATTTTGATGTGTGCAGTCCAATGAGTGCTGAGGCATGCAGTGGATATCGTTATGTTCTTACTTCACAGATGATTTGAGTAGATGCTGAGTATATTTACTTGATGAAACACAAGTCTGAATTATTGAAAGGTTCAAGTAATTTCAGAGTGAAGTTGAAGATCGTCGTGACAAGAGGATAAAATGTCTGTGATATGATCATAGAGATGAATATCTGAGTTACGAGTTTGGCACACAATTAAGACATTGTGGAAATTGTTTCACAACTAATACCGCATGGAACACCATAGTGTGATGGTGTGTCCGAACATCATAACTGCACCCTATTGGATATGGTGCATACCATGATGTCTCTTATCGAATTACCACTATCGTTTATGGGTTAGGCATTAGAGACAACCGCATTCACTTTAAATAGGGCACCACGCATTTCCGTTGAGACGACACCGTATGAACTATGGTTTAGAGAAACCTAAGCTGTCGTTTCTTAAAAGTTTGGGGCTGCGACGCTTATGTGAAAAGTTTCAGGCTGATAAGCTTGAACCCAAAGAGGATAAATGCATCTTCATAGAATACCCAAAACAGTTGGGTATACCTCCTATTTCAGATCCGGAAGCAAAGTGATTGTTTCTAGAAACAGGTCCTTTCTCGAGGAAATGTTCTCTCGAAAGAATTGAGTGGGAGGATGGTGGAGACTTGATGAGGTTATTGAACCGTCACTTCAACTAGTGTGTAGCAGGGCACAGGAAGTTGTTCCCGTGGCACCTACACCAATTTAAGTGGAAGCTTATGATAGTGATCATGAAACTTCGGATCAAGTCACTACCAAACCTCATAGGTCGACAAGGATGTGTACTACTTCAGAGTGGTACGTAATCCTGTCTTGGAAGTCATGTTTCTAGACAACAATGAACCTACGAGCTATGGAGAAGCGATGGTGGGCCCAGATTCCGACGAATGGCTCGAGGCCATAAAATCTGAGAGGGGATCCATGTATAAAAACAAAGTATAGACTTTGGAAGAACTACTTGATGGTTGTAAGGCTGTTGGGTGCAGATGGATTTTAAAAGGAAAACAGACAATGATGGTAAGTGTCACCATTAAGAAAGCTCGACTTGTCGTTAAGATGTTTTCCGACAAGTTCAAGGAGTTGAATGCGATGAGACTTTCTCACTCGTAGCCATGCTAAGAGTCTGTTGGAATTATATTAGCAGTTACTGCATTATTTATGAAATCTTGCAGATAGGATGTCAAAAAGAAACATTGTTTCCTCGACGATTTTCTTGAGGAAAGGTTGTATGTGATACAACCAGAAGGTTTTGTCAATCCTGAAAGATGCTAACAAGTATGCCAAGCTCCAGCAATCCTTCTAAGGACTGGAGTAAGCATCTCGGAGTTGGAATGTACGCTTTGATGAGATGATCAAAGATTTTGGGTTTTTACAAAGTTTATGAGAAACTTGTATTTCCAAAGAAGTGAGTGGGAGCACTATAGAATTTCTGATGAGTATATGTTGTTGACATATTGTTGATCAGAAATGATGTAGAATTTCTGGAAAGCATACAGGGTTATTTGAAAAGTGTTTTTCAATGGAAAACCTGGATTAAGCTACTTGAACATTGAGCATCAAGATCTATAAGGATAGATCAAAAACGCTTAATAATACTTTCAAATGAATACATACCGTGACAAGATTTTGAAGGAGTTCAAAATAGATCAGCAAAGAAGGAGTTCTTGGCTGTGTTACAAGGTGTGAGTATTGAGTAAAACTCGAGACCTGACCACGGCAGAAGAGAGAGAAAGGACGAAGGTCGTCCCCTATGCTTTAGACATAGGCTCTATAGTATGCTATGCTGTGTACCGCACCTGAAGTGTGCCTTGCCATGAGTTAGTCAAGGGGTACAATAGTGATCCAGGAATGGATCACATGACAGCGGTTGAACTTATCCTTAGTAACTAGTGGACTAAGGAATTTTCTCGATTATGGAGGTGGTAAAAGAGTTCGTCGTAAAGGGTTACGTTGATGCAAACTTTGACACTAATCCGGATGACTCTGAGTAGTAAACCGGATTCGTATAGTAGAGCAGTTATTTGGAATAGCTCCAAGTAGCGCGTGGTAGCTGCATCTACAAGATGACATAGAGATTTGTAAAGCACACACGGATCTGAATGTTGCAGACCCGTTGACTAAAACCTCTCTCGTAAGCATAACATGATCAAACCCTAGAACTCATTGAGTGTTAATCACATAGTGATGTGAACTAGATTATTGACTCTAGTGCAAGTGGGAGACTGTTGGAAATATGACCTAGAGGCAATAATAAAATGGTTATTATTGTATTTCCTTGTTCATGATAATTGTCTATTGTTCATGCTATAATTGTATTAACTGGAAACCGTAATACATGTGTGAATACATAGACCACAACATGTCCCTAGTAAGCCTCTAGTTGACTAGCTCGTTGATCAATAGATGGTTATGGTTTCCTGACCATGGACATTGGATGTCATTGATAACGGGATCACATCATTAGGAGAATGATGTGATGGACAAGACCCAATCCTAAGCATAGCACAAGATCGTGTAGTTCGTTTGCTAAGAGCTTTTCTAATGTCAAGTATCATTTCCTTAGACCATGAGATTGTGCAACTCCCGGATACCGTAGGAATGCTTTGGGTGTACCAAACGTCACAACGTAACTGGGTGGCTATAAAGGTGCACTACAGGTATCTCCGAAAGTGTCTGTTGGGTTGGCATGGATCGAGACTGGGATTTGTCACTCCGTTTGACGGAGAGATATCTCTGGGCCCACTCGGTATTGCATCATCATAATGAGCTCAATGTGACTAAGTAGTTAGTCACGGGATCATGCATTACGGAACGAGTAAAGTGACTTGCCGGTAACGAGATTGAACGAGGTATTAGGATACCGACGATCGAATCTCGGGCAAGTAAAGTACCGATTGACAAAGGGAATTGTATACGGGATTGCTTGAACCCTCGACATCGTGGTTCATCCGATGAGATCATCGTGGAACATGTGGGAACCAACATGGGTATCCAGATCCCGCTGTTGGTTATTGGCTAGAGAGGTGTCTCGGTCATGTCTGCATGATTCCCGAACCCGTAGGGTCTACACACTTAAGGTTCGATGACGCTAGGTTATAAGGAAGGTTTGTATTTGATTACCGAATGTTGTTCGGAGTCTCGGATGAGATCCCAGACGTCACGAGGAGTTCCGGAATGGTCCGGAGGTAAAGATTTATATATGGGAAGTCACCATACGGTCACCGGAAATATTCGGGGGTATACCGGTATTGTACCGGGACCACCGCAGGGGTTCGGGGGGTCCACCCGCCCCGGAAGGCCTTATGGGCTGTAGGTGGAAGGGAACCAGCCCTTAGTGGGCTGGGCGCCAACCCCCCTAGGGCCCATGCGCCTAGGGTTTGGGGGGAACCCTAAAGGGGGGCGCCCCCCTTGCTTGGGGGGCAAGCCACCTCCCCTGGCCGCCGCCCCTCCCACCAGATGGGATCTAAGGGGGCCGGCCCCCTCTCCCTTGCCCCTATATATGGTGGAGGGGTGGGAGGGCAGTCACACCTTTCCCAAGGCGCAGCCCCTCCCCTCCCCAACACCTCTCCTCCTCCGCGTGTGCTTGGCGAAGCCCTGCCGGAGAACTGTCACTCCACCACCACCACGCCATCGTGCTGTTGGAGCCTTCTTCCTCAACCTCTCCCTCCTCCTTGCTGGATCAAGGCATGGGAGACGTCACCGCTCCGTACGTGTTGAACGCGGAGGTGCCGTCCGTTCGGCGCTTGGATCATCGGTGATTTGGATCACGACGAGTACGACTCCATCAACCCCGTTCTCTTGAACGCTTCCGCTCGCGATCTACAAGGGTATGTAGATGCACTCCTCCCCTCTCGTTGCTAGTAAACTCCATAGATTGATCTTGGTGATGCGTAGAAAATTTTGAATTATTGCTACGTTCCCAACACCTTCGTGGGTGGAGCCCTCCGTGGACTCGCGCAACCGTTACCCTTCGTGGGTTGAAGTCTCCATCAACGTGGATGTACGATAGCACCACCTATCGGAACCACGGATAAAAAATCTCCGTGCCAACATTGCGTTTGCTCCCTCAAACTCCTCCCTTTACCTTCATATGCAATTGTTTTACTTTCCGCTGCTACACTCTTAGAATTGCATGTCTAGGTTGATTGCTTGACTTGTGCTAAGTTGCTAAAATCTGCCAAGAACTAAAATTGGGAAAAGGCTAGATTTTAAGTTGGTCAAGTAGTCTAATCACCCCCCTCTAGACATACTTTCGATCCTACAGACGGCAGCCTCACACTGCAGCGAGCCAGTGAACCCTCATACTCCTCTACGCGTGGGCATCCACTGCCGCGTCTTCCCCGGCTCCGCGCCGTCCCCTTCCCAGGCCTCGTCGTCGTCCACCGCCCTTGTGCTCTCGGCGCGGCGTGGTCAACATGGTCAAGGAATGACTTCCATCGGAAGAGTACTGTACGTGGAGAGGCTGACAGCTGGGTCCACGGCAGCCGCAAGGAAGTGACTCATTATTACGCGGAAAATAATTATTCCTCCACCTGACAGCAGGGACCCACCGGACGGGCCACCGTATTTGGCAAAAAAACGTTTCCCCCTAACTGCTGGGACCCATCGGACGAGCCACCGTATTTCGTGAAAAAAACGTTCCCCCTGCTGTCAGCTCGGACCCACCGGAAGTGCCTCCTTATTACGCATAAAAAATGAATACTCCCCCTGCTAGTTGGGACCCACCTTGGTGGGTGGCTGACTTGTGGGCCTACTAAGTTGACGGGGACGGAGTGCTTTGTCAACTTAGTCAATATGAACGATTCTAGCTCCAGTGACCGTACGATGTCCATCCAACGGCCGTAGTGCTTCTTCAACCTCTGGTCTTCTTGCTCCAGCCGCCCAAAGCAGCGCCGGTCGTGCCGCATGCTCCTCCCTCCCGTGGCCGGCTGTGCTGCCGCGGAGGCCTCACCGCCCCCTACTATTCCCACCGCTGGCCAGCCCTGCGGCGACGACAGCCTCACACCGCAGCCGAACCAGTGAACCCTCGTACTCCTCTCCGCGCGGGCTTCCACTGCTGCGTCTTCCCCGGCTCTGCGTCGTCCCCTTCCTAGACCTCGCCGTCGTCCACCGCCCCGGTGCTCTCGGCACGGCTTGGTCAACGTGGTCAAGGAACGACTTCCATCGGAAGAGTACTGTACGTGGAGAGGCTGACAGCTGGGTCCACAGCCGCAGCAAGGAAGTGTCTCCTTATTACGCGCAAAATAATTATTCCTCCACCTAACAGCGGGGACCCACCGGACGGGCCACTGTATTTCGCGAAAAAACGTTTCCCCCTGACTTCTGGGACCCACCAGCTACATCTTCGCACGCAAGGAAGTGCGTCCGGGCAAATTCGCCTCCCTGACTGCTGGGACCCACCAGCTACATCTTCGCACGCAAGGAAGTGCCTGACAGTCGGGACCCACCTGGTCGAAGCGTACGTAGCGTTATCATTCTGGTCGCGAATGTGTACGTACATACTGGTCGATGTAGAGGCGCGCACGTGTCGTAGTAGAGGCGCGCACGTAGCATGTACACGTACGTACAACGGCCAGTGTGCAAGAAAGAAAATACGGCCACGTACGTACATATGGGCAGGGTCTCGAACGCCTATTCGCGCATACGTACGGCCAGGGCTCATGTACATGGCTGGGTCGGAACGGAGAAACTGCGTCGTTGTCGTGTTCATGAGGAGCCAACTGGCTGGGTCGGAATGGAATGCGTCGTCGTGTTCATCGGGAGGGCTTGGACGGAACAGCCGATGGAAACGAGGCCTGGCGTACCGCAGAACGGAGGAAACGGCCTTGTGTTCGACCGGCCACGGTCGAAACGGGATCCTGTTCATCGGGAGGGGTCTGGCGTACCGCAAAACGGAGGAAACGGACCTCCTACGGTCGAAACGGGGGTCCTGTTGATCGGGAGGGGTGTGGCGTACCACAAAACAATGGAAACGGACTTATGTTGGAGCGCTACGGTCGAAATGAGGGTCCTGTTCACCGGGAGGGATGTGGCGTACCGCAAAACGGGACTCCACGGGCTACTGTTCATCCACCGTCGACCTCCTCCAGCCTCCACCTGCGACTGTTCATCCACGGGCTCCTGTTCATCTAGCCTCCACCTGCGACTGTTCATCTACGGGTTCCTATTCATCCAGCCTCCACCGCGCGCTACTCCACCGGCTACTGTTCAACCAGCCCTCTCCACGGGCTACTGTTCAACCACCCCTCCACGGGCTACTGTTCATCCAGCCCTCCACCATCTACTGTTCATCCAGCCCTCCACGGGGTCCTGTTCATCCAGCCCCAACCGAATCGATCGATCGGGGTCCTGTTCATCCAGAGGCAACACCACGGGGTCCTGTTCATCCACCCCCACCAGGAACTGTTCATCCAAACCCCCCCAGCAACGCTCACTGTTCATCCAAACCCCCCAGCAGCACTCACTGTTCATCCAGAGGCGGCATCGATCGGCTTCAGTTAGCAGCAGTAGGGAAGGAATCGCTCGATCGGGTTCAGTTAACAGCCATCGATCGATCGCTCGGGTTTAGTAACGCGTAGCCTACAGTGCAATCGCTCGGGTTCAGTTAGAGCCCAACGCCTCGCTCGAGTTCAGTTAGAGCCCAACGCCTCGCACCCACGCGCGTGCGTGCACGAGAGAAACACGCATCGCTCGCCCCCGACCACCCACCGTAACCGGGAACACCCCGATATTTTCCTCGCCCTCACTTCTACCACGGTTTTTTCCTTCATGGACGGCCCAAAGAATGTCATGCAGCTGTGTCTCCGGCCCGCCCAGGACGAAAAGCCCATTTTCTATCATGATTTTTTGTCATAGAAGTAGGACCCCACCACATCTATGATGATACCGTGTTTTGTCACAATTATTGTCATAGAAGTGTCATAAGTATGATAAATTGTTTTTGTTCGGCCTAAAATGTCACGAATGTGTTTTTATTTTTAGTGAATGGAGGAAGGAGGGGTGGCCGTGGTGGACGGTAGCGGCGGCGGCAACTTCCTGATCCATTCATCCATCTTCATCTCCCACGACAATCAATGGGGAAGAAGACGCTTGAATACAGGTACGTGGGGACCAAGGGGAAGGACGGGATTTACAGATCTAAGAGCTGCTGAATAGAGAGAAGTTGGGATTGCGTTGGCCGTCGAGTAAGATGAAGGAGCCATGGAGGGATCTCGCCAGCCTTGTGTCGCATGAGGAATTGTAGCGGGTGACGGCCGAGCGGCCGGCGACGACCTTGTGTCACAGCCACAGGAGGAGTTGGAGTAGCCGAGGGCCGAGCAGCGGCGGTAGCAACGCACAACTCTCAGCGGGAAGAAGCTCCCAAGCTGCGGTTGTGGATCGTCTATCAGTGGAGGCTGTCGGCTTGGAAGAGGAGAGATGCGACGCTGTGCGTGGGCTACAAGATGGATGGGTGGCAGCGGTGTATACGTTGTGTGCCGGCTGGGAGGTGGGGGCGTGGGGATTCGGGCGTGAGGCTGTGAGCACAACTCCACAAGGGTTACGTTGGATTGGGGAGTGGAGCTTGGTGGGTTGGGCTGGTCTGTTTGTGGTATTTTTTTACTGGGCCTTCTATTTTTTGGGGGCTAATCGGGCTACTCGGGTACCGTAACCTGAAACCTGAACTTTCCAAATAAATTTCGGATTTCTAAAACTGTTACCTGATTTAGTGTTTGGGTTTTTGGGGTTTGGGCTTCGGGTATCGAGTTTTATGCCTATCGTGACTATATTACTAGACACCAGTATTATGCTGTTGTAATTTGTTACAATCATAAGATTTTTTTTCGGGGCTTCCAAGTAGGGCCTTAGTTTGTATGTGTGTGCGCATCGCCCTCTCATGGCCACTTGCCAGCCGCCATCACCCATTCAATCAAGTGTCGCTAGCTGTGCACCCCTGCCCATGCCGGCGCCGACCGGCAGGTAACTAGAATATTATACTCCTATATGTATTTCAATTTTGTTTAAGATACAGCCCATCTACCTTAAGTACATCTACGTATATCAATTTTGTCTGATTTTTTTAAAATTGTATTACCATGGAATTCAAAATTAAGGTTATTACAATTGGGAATGAAATTAATGGAATTTGCCAAAAAAATATTGACATCTATTTGAATTATTTCTAGGTTGCGCACAACGAAAAGACATAATGTTGAGCGTACAGTTTTATCAATATGCTTCACTCACTGTCTCTACTCATACATCGGCAAACACATATATTGTAAATCTTTGTGCACATGCACAAACATATTAACCGGCGAAAATATTGGAGAATTTATGGAAAGATTTCTTAATGGGTTAAGATCTCAGCACAAGATGATAATGCTGAATGGTGATTGTATTTTTTTAATTGTTTGTATATTTCTTATGTTCTATTGTTCAGCTTTACATAGTTATCTATTATTTTAAATGGAAAGCTTCATTTTGGTAATTATTTTAAAATACACTAGTAGAAACAGAGGCTTCCATACGCCCCCATTAGTCCCTAAAATAATCGAACCGCGACAAAAGGGGTCTTTAGTCGCGGTTCGGGAGGAGACCCGCGACCAACTATCTGGGCCCAGCGCGCTCGGTCGACAGCTGGCGGACGGGAGGGGCTTTAGTCCCGGTTGGCCTGGCCAACCAGGACTAAAGGTCCTCAGGCTGGCCCGATGGCCTTTAGTCGCGGTTGGCCAGGCCAACGGGGACTAAAGGCCCATCCCTATATATAGGACTCAGCTCACTTCACTTAGCCACAATTCAGAAGGGGGGTGGTGGGTTTGCTTTTGGTTCCTCCTATGCACACAAGGTGTTCGATGAAATGCCCGAGAGCATGAAACAAACATGATATGAAGTGTCCGAGCCACACTTGAGCTTTCTCATTTATTTTTCCTCCGCGATCGCGGTTAGCAACTTGAACCTTTCATGTGTCATTGATAAAATATGCATGTGTGTAGTTCATTGTTTAATTTGTATTATTTCTAGCTAGTTAGTTTAACAAATGCATGATGGTTAATTATATACTTTATATAATAATAATGCAGATGAATCGGCAATGGATGTACGGTCCCCGACTCTCCGGCGAGTTCACTGCGGGTTTGAAAGATTTCCTCGTAGTGGCAAATGCGAACAAGCAGCGAGGTTTTATTATCTGTCCATGTGCTGTCTGTAAGAATCAGAAGGGTTACTCCTCCTCAAGAGACGTTCACATGCACCTGCTTCGGCACAGTTTCATGCGAAGCTATAATTGTTGGACCAAGCATGGAGAAAGAGGGGTTAGAATGGAAGAAGATGAAGAAGGGGATGATATCGATGACAACTATCATGATCATTTCGGTGATACTTTCATGGAGGATGATGCTGAAGGTGGGGAAGGGTTAGGTGAAGGTGAAGAAGAGGCACATGATGAGCCCGCTAATGATCTTGGTCGGACCATTGCTGATGCACGGAGACGCTGCGAAACTGACAAGGAGAGGGAGAATTTGGATCGCATGTTAGAGGATCACAAAAAGTCGTTGTATCCAGGATGCGATAATAGTCTGAAAAAGCTGGGCTGCACACTGGATTTGCTAAAATGGAAGGCACAGGAAGGTGTAGCTGACTCATCATTTGAAAATTTGCTGAAAATGTTGAACAATATGTTTCCGAAGAATAATGAGTTGCCCGCCAGTACGTACGAAGCAAAGAAGGTTGTCTGCCCTCTAGGTTTAGAGGTTCTGAAGATACATGCATGCATTAATGACTGCATCCTCTACCGCGGTGAATACGAGAATTTGAATGAATGCCCTGTATGCACTGCATTGCGTTATAAGATCAGAGGCGATGACCCTGGTGATGATGTTGAGGGCGAGAAACCCAGGAAGAGGGTTCCCGCCAAGGTGATGTGGTATGCTCCTATAATACCATGGTTGAAACGTTTGTTCAGGAACAAAAAGCATGCCAAGTCGTTGCGATGGCACAAAGAGGACCGTAAGTCCGACGGGGAGTTGAGACACACCACTGATGGAACGCAATGGAGAAAGATCGACAGAGTGTTCAAAGATTTTACAGCTGACGCAAGGAACATAAGATTTGGTCTAAGTACTGATGGCATGAATCCTTTTGGCGAGCAGAGCTCCAGCCATAGCACCTGGCCCGTGACTCTATGCATCTACAACCTTCCTCCTTGGTTGTGCATGAAGTGGAAGTTCATTATGATGCCAGTGCTCATCCAAGGTCCAAAGCAACCCGGGAACGACATCGATGTGTACCTAAGGCCATTAGTTGATGAACTTTTACAGTTGTGGAACAGACCTGGTGTACGTGTCTGGGATGAGCACAAAGGAGAGGAATTTGACCTACGAGCGTTGCTTTTTGTAACCATCAACAATTGGCCTGCTCTCAGTAACCTTTCGGGACAGACAAATAAGGCATACAATGCATGCACGCACTGCTTACATGAGACTGAAAGTGTACGTTTGGGTAATTGTAAGAAGAACGTGTACCTGGGTCATCATCGATTTCTTCCCCGAAATCATAACGTAAGAAAGAAAGGCAAGCATTTCAACGGCAAGGCAGATCACCGGCCGAAGCCTGCGGAACGTACTGGTGCTGAGATATTTGATATGGTCAAGGATTTGAAAGTCATCTTTGGAAAGGGTCCTGGCGGACAATCAGTTCCGCGGGGAGTTGACGGGCACGCACCCATGTGGAAGAAGAAATCTATATTTTGGGAGCTAGAATATTGGAAAGTCCTAGATGTCCGCTGTGCAATCGACGTGATGCATGTTACGAAGAATATTTGCGTGAACCTGCTAAGCTTCTTGGGCGTGTATGGGAAGACAAATGATACAAAGGAAGCACGGCAGGACCAGCAACTTTTGAAAGACCCAGATGACCGGCATCCGGAATGGTTTCAAGGTCGTGCCAGCTACGCTCTTACCAAAGAAATATGTTCGTAACCGTGCTAGGCCAGAAGGAAGCATCGTCAAGGGCTATGGAAATGAGGAGGTAATTGAGTTCTGTATTGACTATGTTCCTGACCTTAAGCCGATTGGTATTCCTCAATCGCGGCACGAGGGGAGACTAAGTGGAAAAGGCACCATCGGAAGGAAATCAACGATATGTATGGACGGTCATTCTATGACTGAAGCACACCACACAGTTCTACAAAATTCCAGCTTGGTGGCTCCGTACTTCGAGCAACACAAGAATATTTTACGCTCGGACAACCCGGGGAAGCCTGAATCCTGGATTAGAAAGGCCCACATGGAGACTTTCGGTAGTTGGTTGTGAAAACATTTAATGAATGACAATGATGTTGGAGATCAGCTGTACATGTTGGCCAAGACACCATCTTCGACTATAACGACTTTCCAAGGGTACGAGATAAATGGGAATACATTTTACACCATCGCCCAAGATAAAAAGAGCACCAACCAAAACAGTGGTGTCCGCTTTGATGCAGCAACCGAGAATGGGCAAAAGGTCACATATTATGGTTACATAGAGGAGATATGGGAACTTGACTATGGACCCTCCTTTAAGGTCCCTTTGTTCCGGTGCAAATGGTTCAAGCTAACAGGAGGTGGGGTAAAGGTGGACGAGCAATACGGAATGACAATGGTGGATTTCAACAATCTTCGTTACCTTGACGAACCATTCGTCCTTGCCAAAGATGTCGCTCAGGTTTTTTATTTGAAGGACATGAGTAGCAAACCGAGGAAACGGAAAGATAAGAAAACGATCAGTACATCATGCGATGATCCAAAGCGCGACATTGTTCTTTCAGGGAAAAGAAACATCGTGGGAGTGGAGGACAAGACAGACATGTCAGAAGATTATAATATGTTTGGTGAAATTCCGCCCTTCAAAGTGAACACTGACCCAAGCATTAAGTTAAATGATGAGGATGCTCCATGGATACGGCACAATCGTAAGCAAGCAGGGACACAAGGGAAGAATTGATGTGTAATAATTTATTGTACCAAACTTTGTTGAATGGATCATGTGAATTAAAACGTACGATGGCGAATCCGGATGATTTGTATTTGGTCGATGAACTGAATGATGTATCAAACCTTTTGTCAAACCTTCAAGGGATCGATGAACTGAATTTTTTGATATATTATTTGTATTTTTAAGATTTTAAAATGAATTAGTTTTATTTTTCTGAATTTTTTGATATATTATTTGTATTTTTAAGATTTTAAAATGAATTAGTTTTATTTTTCTGAATTTTTTGATATATTATTTGTATTTTTAAGATTTTAAAATGAATTAGTTTTATTTTTCTGAATTTTTTGATATATTATTTGTATTTTTAAGATTTTAAAATGAATTAGTTTTATTTTATTGAATTTTTTGATATATTATTTGTATTTTTAAGATTTTAAAATGAATTAGTTTTATTTTTCTGAATTTTTTGATATATTATTTGTATTTTTAAGATTTTAAAATGAATTAGTTTTATTTTTCTGAATTTTTTGATATATTATTTGTATTTTTAAGATTTTAAAATGAATTAGTTTTATTTTATATGAAAAAGGACCTTGACACGAACCGCGACTAAAGGCTCTTTCCGCGCGGGAACGAAAGCGGTGCGAAAGAACCTTTAGTACCGGTTGGGGAGACCAACCGCGACTAAAGGGTACCTTTAGTCGCGGTTGGTGTCCCCAACCGGGACTAAAGGGTACCTTTAGTCGCGGTTGGTGTCCCCAACCGGGACTAATGCTCTGTCTATATATACAGCACTTAGTAAATTTTCCCCCACCTCCCATTCTCCTCTCGACGCCGACGCCCTGCCCCGACGCCGACGACCTGCCCCCAGTGAGCTCCGACGCCCTGCACTGCCGCCCTGCCCCTGCGCGCCGCCGCCGCCCTTGCCCCTGCGCGCCGCCGCCGCCCTGTCCCTGCCCCTGCCGCCGCCACCGCCGCCCGAAGGAAGAAGAAAAGGAAGAAGAAAAGGAAGAAGACAAGGAAAGAGAAAAGGAAGAAGAAAAGGAAAAAGAAAATAAGAAAAGGAAAAACAAAATAAGAAAAGGAAAAACAAAATAAGAAAAGGAAAAACAAAATAAGAAAAGTAAAAAGAAAAGGAAGAAGGAAAGGAAAAAGAAAAGGAAGAAGAAAAGGAAAAACAAAATAAGAAAAGGAAAAACAAAATAAGAAAAGGAAAAACAAAATAAGAAAAGGAAAAAGAAAAGGAAGAAGAAAAGGAAAAAGAAAAGGAAGAAGAAAAGGAAAAACAAAATAAGAAAAGGAAGAAGAAAAGGAAGAAGAAAAGGAAAAACAAAATAAGAAAAGGAAAAAGAAAAGAAAAAAAAGGAAAAACAAAATACTTGGCAGTGCTCAAACAAAAACTTCTATGCAAATTAGTGCTCAATAATCTTATTTTTTAATTCCTCCTCCTCTATGTCCCCTTAATCTTATTTTTTAATTCCTTTATACTTAATTAATTTTTACTACATGCAGGAGTGACATATGGCGGACGATAGAGCCGAGCCGCTTAGGGATCCGGAGGCTGAACGTTATTTAATGGACATCATAAACAACGAGATTCCTTATGTGCCGGGCTCAGAATATGAGCAAGAAGAGGATGTAGTCTCTTCTTTTCTGAACCTTGATGGTGGAACAGACATTGTCGATGATCAAGAAGGTGAAGGAACGAACATTGTCGACGGAGGTCAACCGTCAACAAACGACGATCTCGAATTGAAAGTAGCAACCACCTCCGGCGAGGTATATATATATACATTGAGCCTCTCGTGATACAAACTTACTGAAATGTGAATACATATGTATTAACGTGCGCGACTCTCTTTCTTTTTTTAGTCCTCGGCCGGATCGAGTACGACAAAGCGTGGCAAATCCAAGGCGATGAAAACAGGAGAAACATATGCCATTGATTTTGTCAGTGAAACCGGCAAGCCCCTACAGCACACCTCAAAGTTTATCAACCAATGCGGAGTCGTTGTTAGAGACAACGTCCCGATCACCGTCCAGGAATGGAAGGAGCCAAAGAAGGCACGTCTTGGTTTCAGTTTTGTCGACAAGAGAACAAAAAAGGATTGCTGGAGAAAGCTTATGGAACATTTCATTCTACCTCCGGAATACAACAAAGTCGATGAATTTGGTAACGAGGTTCCGGGTGGACGTGAGAGGATGAGGCTAGTTAAAGAGTTCGCTCTTCAGAAGATGGGCGAAGCATTCCGGAACTTCAAGAAAAATTTAACCCGTGACTATGTCAACAAGGGCAAGACTCCGGATTTCAATGGACAACATGAGAAACTGAAAGATGATTGGCCAGAATTTGTGAGTCAAAAGAAATCGGAGCATTTCAAGGAAATATCGAAAAAAATAAGGATAATGCGAGTAAGAAAAAGTTCCATCATATTATGGGGCCAGGAGGATATCGCCTTTCGGAGCCTAAGTGGCAGAAGATGGAGGAGGACCTGAGGGTGCGAGGAATCCCTCTAGGTACAGAGGGATGGGACCCAAGGGCCAAAAGCTGGTGGTACGGGCATGGGGGATCGCTAGACCCGGAGACAGGGGTGTGTGTTCACCGGAAGAAAAAGTTTGCTCCCACCGAAGCCCTTATTGACGCAATGACCCAAGCTCAAGAGGGCTTGATCAAGTTCAACAGAGAGAAAGACGCACAGACAACAGCCCTCGGGAATGATGAACACGGAGGACGTGTACGAGGCAAAGGCAGAATTCTGTGGAAAGTAGGGTTTTCCCAGGACAATGACCCGTACTGTTACAGAAGCCGTAAGAGAAAGACGGACCGGGATGCAGATCTTTTGGCGAAGTTTGCATCGGAACTCCATGAGTTGAAGCAGACCGTGCATGAACTAGTAAAAGAAAAATTGGCTGCAGGGCCGCATGAAGATCATGAAGCGGATCGCGGAAGCCAGCAGCGGAGAAGCAGCGTGGCTTCCACGGATGCCCCGCCTAGTGCTAATGCACCGATGATCGAGATTCGTGCACCGGAGCCTCACTACCCCGTGGATGATGTAAAGGAGATGAAAGAATGTGATCTGCATTATCCCGTGGGGAACGTTTCCACGAAGGTAGCTACCAGCAGTGCTTTACCCTGTACACCTGGAGCACTCCACCACAACAACCCCATTGCATATGGCTATGCTCGTGTCACGGTGGAAGACATAGTCCAAGGGTTTGAGGATCTGGAGATTGACAAAGCTACACCCGAAGGGGAGAGAAGACTTGGAGATGTCAAGCGCCAGATCATTCTATGGAAAAAGAAGTACATAGTATTTCCAGGCGAGGCGCCAAGGCTAACAAGTCCACCCCCCTCCGATGGTGGTGGTGGTGGCGGTGGTGGTGGTCGTGGTGGTTCACCTACACCTCCTTCACGCCATTCGACGTCGTCCCCCGATCCACAACCTCCGGCGGGTAAGCAGCCGCCACCCCCCAATCCTCCTCCGGCGGGTATGACGCCCCCCAATCCTCCTCCGGCGGGTACAACGCCCCCCAATCCACCTCCGGCGAAGAAGCAGAAGCAGGCGGACAGCAAGGAAACCCGCTCCTGGACTATTAACCCGGACCCTTATGTACCTAAGACCACAAGGGTACCGGAGCCATCACTGAAGCCTCTCCTCCCAAGGCCTTGGGAACTTAGTGAAGCTGAAACCAAATTGGCCGCGTCTGCTCATTATGAGAAATGGAAGGCGGATATGAAGGCGATAAAAGAGCCTGAGCCCAAGCAAGTATTCACTGAGAAGCAAAAGAAGTGGGCTAAGGATTTTTTGACGACACCGTCCCAAGCCGAGCTGAATATGCCTGACGACTATGGACATGAACTTCGTAGGCAAGCAAAAATATTGAAGGAGGAGAAAGAAGAAAGTAAAAAAGCGGGAAACAAGTTGACCAGCTCGGGATGCAGAATAAACAATCGATCCCCCCGCTCATAGTGAAAGCCGGTCCGGAAGAGGACCCCGAGATCATAGCAGCTGCGGCAGCACTTGGATTGACTGTAGCGAGTGCCATGAAACAAGCGTCCGAGATGGGTTTGACTCTTCGTGCCTTCTTAGGCCTTGAGGATGCGCCAGTATGTGAGATAGCATTACAATATGTGCGGAATGGGCCTCTCGTCGAGCCTGCACGGGAAAAGAGTCTACCACCACAAATGCGAAATCTGCTACGTTGGTACAAGCAATTCATAACATGGGCCGACAAATAATATGTTTACGCGGATGTTACAGAGGAGCATCACACCAAACGGTACTCTGTACAAGTTCATATGAGTGAATTGTTCCAGCTGTTCAATCTGCGCGAACTCGACAAATCTATGCTAAGTTGCTACGTTCTGTAAGTGATTTATTTCTACCTCATCTCGTTCTTCAATGCCTGCACTATATATATATATATATTGTCCTAACTATATTGTTGCGTACGCTATTATGCATATTGAAGATTTGGGAATGCAAAATAAGAAACATCCATGATGTTGGGTTCATTGACCCACATATCGTTAATGGACATGTGTTACAAAATCACCCCGAAGACGTGGAGAAAGACTTGTACAAGTTTCTTAGAAAGCATCAACTCAAAAGTCATATTCTATTTCCGTACCATTTTGGGTGAGTGTTTCTCTCTTGTGCCCATTCTCTTTTGTTTACTCCATGCATGGTATGTCTAATCGATGAGTTATGCATGACTGTGCATGTAACGTGTCCGCAGGTTCCACTGGATTCTGCTAAATATTGAACTTCACACCTCCAGAGTTCTAATCATGGACTCTATGGATTCGGATCCAGAGCGTTGGGCCGACATGAGAAAAATGCTGCAAAAGTAATTATTTTCAATCATTTGAGCTCTATATCGATCGGTCTCTTTCGTTCATTTCCTAATATCAAGTAACTAATAACTCCCTTGTTCATTTAATTTTCTTTGCCCTGTAGGGTTTGGAGACGGTTCTCAGAAGAAATTGTCGGTGAATTCAAACATGAGCTAGATTTTAGAAGGTTAGTTAATGTGGATAAGCAGCCACCGGGGACCAATCTATGTGGATACTATGTTTGTGAGAACATCCGGAGACACACCTCTGAGCGGAAGGCATCGGATAGCGTGCGGAAGGCGACGGATAACTTGCGGAGGAGGCTTAGTCTAGAAGCTCGCTTCCGACCAATTCAAGATGAATTAGCAGGATTTTTCATGAGGGAAGTCATCAATCCTAAAGGAGAACACTATACCGAGGACGAAGAAATTTATATGCATACCCGAGATTGAAACTTGTTCAAAGTTGTATATGGTCATCCATCCTAATTGTGTATGGAAACTTGTTCGAAGTTGTATATGGTCACCCGAGATTGAATATATATTATATATTCCTCTTGAATTCTTCTTGTTTGAAATTTCATATGCATGTATATAGTAGCGTAGAATATGTGTACTGAAACTTCATCAAAATTAAAATAAAACACAAAATAAAATATAAAAGAAATAAAACACTACAAATTAAAAAGAAACCAGGTTTAGGGGGGCTAAAACCCTAAACCTGCAGAGGAGGCCTTTAGTCCCGGTTAGCGACGAGAACCGGGACTAAAGGTCCTCCGCCCCGACGGACTCCTGGCGCCCACGTGGACGGGCCTTTAGTCGCGGTTCGTAAGAGGCGCGACTAAAGGGGGGGGGCTTTAGTCGCGCATATTTAGTCCCGGTTGCACAGCCAGGATTAATGGCCTTTGCGAACCGGGACTAAAGGCCCATTTTCTACCAGTGATATCAAACCTTTTAAGTCGTTGCATGTGCTACTTTTATGTGTATTATTGCTTGGTATCTACCAATTTATCAGGCTATAGTGTTTACATGGACACCGGGACATTTTAGTTCTGGGTCTGCCCAAAGATGGAGAGTCCCTTCTTTTTTTATAATACGAGGAGTCCGGCTAGCACACAAACACATTATTTTTCTTTTTTGTTTAGAAAATAAGACGTACAAATTAGTTGAAAAAGTAAACAACGGAACGCCAATTTGGAATAAAAAGGACCAACACAAACCATCTCCATGATGAGTGCAACATTGATACGTGAAAAGCAATCTATGGGAAATCTTATCCATGATAAAAAGAAAGCACCCAAATGCACCCATAACACGCTAGCTGAGTCCAACGTGGACACATAAAAAACTTTTTTTTGACATTCGACACCTCCTTTATTAATTGACTACAATTGTAGCATCAGAAACCAGAAGAGGAACAACATCCATCGGGGCTGCTTCCATCCATACATCAGGAGGAGTGAATCTAGCTAGTCTAGCTAATTCGTGGGCTACTTTATTGTTCTCTCTATAACAATGTTCAAAAACAATATTATTGAAATCTAAGGAAATGAAAAAACAATCATCAAAGATCGCGCTGGCCACCGAAGATGAGTATCCCTCTTTGAGTGCTGAAATAACCTCCACGCTGTCTGAATTCACTTCAATTTTGCTGCACCCAACTGTACGTGCGAGGTTGAGTCCAAACCTAACTGCAATGGCCTCTGCAGTGAAAGCATCATAGCAAATTTCCAGTTTTTCATTCGCGGCAGTTGTGAATTTACCATTATGGTCTCTGATGACAGCACCAACAGAACCTTCAAGTGAATCGGGATCAAATCCCGCATCCACGTTTAGTTTGACGTAATCCGTCCTTGGTCTTGTCCAGCCACCCATGAAAATTTTCGGCTTTGAGGAACACGCAGCAGTAAAGTTTGCCGCCAAGGCTCGAACAGCAAGGTTGATCTGTGCCGCAGATTGTGGAACATCTCCATGTGTAATCTTCCTCCTTTCCCACCACAAAAACCAACAGCATGTAGCAACAGTTTCTCTCGGTTTTGGCAGACCTAGCACATGGACATGATTGTCTGGTAAGCTGAGAAGAAATTCCAACACTACCTCGCCGGACACACTAATCTGTAGTCCATTCTTTATCACATCCAGCACTCCCAGGAGTTTCCATACCTGCACCGCAATAGGGCATTCAAAAAGAAGGTGGCGGATGCTCTTTGGTCCTTGATTGCATACTGGGCAGTGTGGCTTGATCTTGATATGTCTATCAGCAAGAATGGAACGGCATGGAATAGCACTAAGAAGTACTCTCCAGACAAATTTTTTAATCTTTGATGGGCAACTCGGACTCCACACCAAATCCCAAGTAGGTGTTGGCGCGGATGAGCACTCCATGTCCTGCAGATTGTGGCCAAACTTTGCTTCCCACACGGTATGATATGCTGATTTCACCGTGAACACTCCTGTTTTAGTGAAGCTCCATGCTACAAAATCTGTCATTTCATGTACTGGAAGTGGGATTGCAAGAATTCTCTGAGCATCAACACTACAAAAAGTTTGGTTCACAAGCAGCGAATCCCAGTCACCTGACACTGGATCAATAAGTTCTGACACCCGCGAGAGGAGATGATTTCCTCTACTAGATATAACTTTCCTGGATGGTGATTGTGGGATCCAACTATCCTCCCATATCTTAATTTTTTGACCATCACCCACCCTCCAAATGTGTCCATGTTTCAAAGTTTCCACGCCTGCCATTATGCTTTGCCACGTATAAGAAGCCTTCTTGTTCAACCTAGCATTCATAAGGTCATCATTAGGATAATATTTTGCTTTAAGAATCTTTGCACAGAGAGATTCGGGATCATCAATAAGCCGCCATGCTTGTTTAGCCAATAGCGCCAAATAAAAACAATGGATGTCTCAAAACCCGATTCCTCCTCTGCTCCTTGGGATGCACATCTTCCACCAAGTAAACCAGTGCATTCTCTTGTGTGACGCATCCTCACCCCACCAGTAACGCGAGATCGCATATGTAATTCCTTTGCAGATTTTCTTAGGAATTTTAAACACCGACATCGCGTACGTTGGTATGGCTTGTCCAACAGCTTTGATAAGCACTTCCTTACCTCCAGAAGACAAACATTTTTCCTTCCACCCTGACAATTTCAAGATCAATCGATTGATTAAGTACTGAAAACTCTCAGATTTGTCCAGTCCTAGGGTTGTGGGCAACCCCAAATATTTGTCATTCAGAGCCTCCGTCATGATATTAAGAATAGTGCAGACTTGAGACTTGATGTTTGCATCCGTAGTAGGGCCGAAAAAATACTGGATTTATCCACACTCACCAACTGGCTAGAAGCACCACAATAAGAATCCAGAACAGATTTCAAACTTATCGCATTCGACACATTAGCTTTCATCAGAATTAAGGAGTCATCAGCAAACAAGAGATTTGTAACAGAGGATGCATATCGACAAACCTTAATCCCCACAATCTCACCTGATTGCTTTGCATGGTTCAGTAGTGCTGTCAGTCCCTCAGTAACCAGCAAAAATAAGTAGGGTGATAATGGGGCACCCTGGCGAAGGCCACACGAGGGTTTGATAGTATCTGTTTCAACTGAATTGTATCTTACTCTGTACTCCACGGATGATACACAAACCATGACCATATTAACCCAATCAACCCTGAATCCTAGTTTTAATAGCATTGCCTCCAAGAAAACCCACTCAACACGATCATAGGCTTTATGCATATCCAATTTTACCGCACACCATCCCTCTTTACCTTTTTTCTTCTGTTTAATTGCATGGAGACTCTCATAGGCTATTAAGACATTGTCAGTGATGAGCCTCCCTGGAACAAAGGCACTCTGTGTGGGACTAATGATTTCTGGGAGCAAAATTTTCAGTCTTGCAGCAATCATCTTTGAAATAGTTTTATAGACCACATTGCACAAGCTAATAGGTCTGAACTGTGTAACTTTCTCAGGTGTGTTTACCTTGGGGATCATAACAATAGTTGTGTCATTCCATCCTGGTGGCATCACCTGTGAGTTAACTGCAGTAAGAACTTCCATCACAAGATATTCCCCTAGCATTGGCCAAAACCTCTTATAAAAAACTGCATGCAATCCATCCGGCCTGGGAGCTTTGAGGTCACCACTCGAGAACAAAGCTTTCCGAACCTCCTCTGCCGTGTAGGGAGTCATAAGAGCAATATTCATGTCCTCCGTTACACGACGTTGTACCTTGGACAACACATTCAGGTCCGGCTGCTGCACCTGTGCTGTGAATAGAACAGAAAAGTAATTTGAAATAATGGTATTAATGTCCTCCTCAATTTCCTTCCACACTCCGGTGTCATCAAGTAACTTCTTAATGCAATTCCTCTTCTTATGTGCCGAAGCTGATTTATGAAAGTAAGTTGTGTTACGGTCTCCATGCAATAGCCAATTTGCTCTACCACGTTAGAACCAGATATGCTCTTCTTGATCCAGCAGGTTTTCAATCAAAACCTGGATATCTTTCATTTTCTGCCGGCTCTCAGCAGTGTTCGGCCCCCTCCTGACCTTCTTCAAGTCTTTCTTTAACTTATTTATTCTCTTCTTGGGACTCTTGAGGGTCTCACGATCCCACTCGTGCAAATCATTCAGCACAGCCTTTGTGCGGTCCGCTAGGGAGGGACCTAATCCAGCTAACTTGGCACGCTCCCAAGCCGAATTGATAATCTCGTTCACTGTCCCTTCGTCCAACCAGCGGGCTTCAAACATTCGTTTCCGATTTTGCTGTTGCCCCATGAGCCCTTTGAAATACTCAGTGTCAAGCAAAATAGGCCTGTGGTCCGAGTGGATATGATGTTCATGCACTAAGGCCGCATAAGGAAAATTTTCTGCCCACATCTCGTTGCTCAGAGCCCTGTCAAGCCGCTCTCTGACAGCTCCTCGGCTCCATGTGAAAGTATCACCAATCATCATCACTTCCTGTAACCCGCAGTCCTTGATGCAATCTCTGAAATCCCGCATGTAGTGATCAGGTCGGATATTACCACCTTCCTTTTCACTCATGTTGGTAATTTCGTTGAAGTCGCCAATGATCATCCATGGCCCAGAATTATTTGTGTGGATGTCTCGCAAGTACGTCCAAGAGAGGTGTTTCCTCTCCCAACTCGGTTCTCCATAGAATCCTGTAATTCGCCAAGCTGGGTTACTCCCATCCATCACTATGCCATCAATAAAATTATCCGAGGAATAATTCAAAACCACTTCATTTGCTAAGTTGTAGTAGAGTACAAGTCCACCAGCACGACCATCACTGGCCACTAAGTGAAACTGATTAAATCCTAACTTAACTCTCAAAACTTCTGCCTTATTTTTGCTCAGATGTGATTCCGACAGAAACACCACATCCGCTTTCAGCCGCCCTTGGAGATCCAAGAGCTCTCTAATTGCTGTGGGCGAAAGCATTTCTCGGCAATTCCATGCTAAGGTTTTCATTGCTCCCGGCGATCCTCCAGCTTCCACTCGACAGGCGCCGACGAAATCTGTTGAACTTCACGTAGTAAAGACGAAAATCTTGACAAAGCAAGAGACGATAAACCAATCACAGAACCTCACACAACAGAGATCCGCGCCGGGACAAACAAGCCAGCACCACACCGTAGCGTGCTGGGACTGCATACAACTCCGGTGAGACCGTAGCCAAGATCACCACCCAATCTAGTTAGCACACATGCCTTTTTATGCCCGCACTTTCCATGGACTACAAGGCCCAGCAGAGGAGCAGGAGAAGAACAGCAGACGACGCCTACACCAGCGCCGAATTTGTTGCCGCCCACGCCGCCGGGGGCGGCGGCGCCGAAACCTCAGCACGGTCGCCCTTGCGATCGCCCAAACTACAAAACTTGATCACGTGCAAATCAGAAAAAGCATGCACAAGTAAATCTGCCTACCTACAAGAAAATGTACATGCAGGGAGTGCGGCGTTTCTGTTCCCGAGCTCATCTGCACCCACCTTGACGGAAAAAATCAAAATAAATACTTAAATTTTTAAAAAATCCCAATTTTTTGTGCATGGTAGATAAGTTTTTGCGTGAGGTGCTCAGGTGTCCAAATTTAAACTCATTTGGACATCTGAGCAACTCTCGGCAAAAAAGACAAATTTAGGGTCTGTAAAAAAGTTTACTGTTCACAACTGTTCTGATCCGATTTCTTTCTTTTGCCGAGAGCTGCTCAGATGTCCAAATAAGTTGAAATTTGGAGCGAACCTCACACATAAACTTGTCAATCACATAATTTTTTTGGATATTTTTTAGTATTCATGTTGATTTTTTCGACCGGGTGCAGATGAGCCTAGGCACCGAATCAGGTTTTTTACATGCAGGAGCTATATTTGCCACATATATGTTTGTACGTCCAGACCAGGTACACACGGGGCATCAAATGCACAGTTGATCAAGATTTTAAGTTGTTTAAAATAGTAATATGCTACCTTGTGTGTGTGGGGTGTGAACTTATCTGTCGTACCTTATGGTTCTTGTGGTTTGCTTTATATATAAATAAAGCGGGGCGAAAGCCTGTTTAGATAAATACATTATTAAGTAGATGGATAAACAATACTACTTTATTTATATGTGAATTGGAAATAATAAAAATAAACAAAAAAATTATGTGTTTCCTTTATATAAAATTCAGAATTAAAGCTCGCTCCTAATTAAAATATAGAAAGGTGTTTTCTTTCATGACCTATCAAGTGTCCTTTTAATCATTTCACATTTACATAATGAGTTGTGTAGAAACTATACTCTGCCTTGTGACTGGTATAACCTTGGGTTCATAAGCATGCGGCTAGCCCTTGAGTGAATTGTCATTGGTAACGACAAGGGTTGTCTTCATGTCATCCTTGCGCGATTTGTAAGCTGGTAGTATTCACAACTTTGCATTAAAGTCACTGGTTGGGGGGACGGAGGGGAAGTGATCTGGCAAACTCAGCTACATCCGGTTGCGTCGAGTGTGTAGTACATTTTGAAGGAAATATGCCCTAGAGGCAATAATAAAGTTATTATTAATTTCCTTATTTCATGATAAATGTTTATTATGCATGCTAGAATTGTATTAACCGGAAACTTAGTACATGTGTGAATACATAGACAAAACATAAGTGTCCCTAGTATGCCTCTACTTGACTAGCTCGTTTATCAAAGATGGTTATGTTTCCTAACCATAAACATGTTGTCATTTGATGAACGGGATCACATCATTAGGAGAATGATGTGATGGACAAGACCCATTCGTTAGCTTAGCATTATGATCGTTACAGTTTCATTGCTACTACTTTCTTCATGACTTATATATGTTCCTCAGACTATGAGAGTATGCAACTCCCGAATATCGAAGGAACACTTTGTGTGCTATCAAATGTCACAACGTAAATGGGTGATTATAAAGATGCTCTACAGGTGTCTCCGAAGGTATTTGTTGGGTTGGCATAGATCGAGATTAGGATTTGTCACTCCGTGTTTCGGACAGGTATCTCTGGGCCCTCTCGGTAATGCTCATCACTATAAGCCTTGCAAGCAATGTGACTAATGAGTTAGTTGCGGGGTGAAGTATTATGGAACGAGTAAAGAGACTTGCCAGTAACGAGATTGAACTAGGTATGATGATATCGACGATCGAATCTCGGTCAAGTAACACACCGATGACAAAGGGAACAACGTATGTTGTTACGCTTTGACCGATAAAGATCTTCATAGAATATGTAGGAGCCAATATGAGCATCCAGGTTCCGATATTGGTTATTTATTGGAGATGTGTCTTGGTCATGTCTACATAGTTCTTGAACCCGTAGGGTCCGCACGCTTAACGTTTGATGACGATTTGTATTATGAGTTATGTGATTTGATGACCAAGGTTTGTTCGGAGTTCCAGATGAGATCACGGACATGACGAGGAGTCTCGAAATGGTCGAGAGGTAAAGATTCATATATTGGAAGGTTGCATTCGGACATCGGAATGGTTCCGAGTGATTCGGCATTTTTCGGAGTACCGGGAGGTTACCGGAACCCCCCGGGGAAAGATATGGGCCTTATGGGCCATAGGAGGCAGGCTAACCAGCCCACAAGGGGCTGGTGCGCCCCCCAGAAGGGAGGAGGCCGAATTGGACTTGGGAAGGGGGCGCCACCCCCCTTTCCTTCTCCTACTCCCTCTCCTTCCCCTTTCCCCCCTCTGGTAGAAGGAAAAAAGGGTGGGGCCGAATCCTACTAGGACTGGAGTCCTAGTAAGACTCCCCACTCCCTGGCGCCCCCCTTGTTGGCTGGCCTCCTCCTCCCCTCCTTTATATATGGTGGCAGGGGGCACCCCAAAGGCACAACAGACAATTGTCTTAGCCGTGTGCGGTGTAACACCCCGCATGTAACTTGCCATATTTGTAACTCCGACTCTTGCCATTTTCGGCTATGTGCTATGATATTCCCTCCGTGGTCGGGTTTTGTTTTTCGTTTTTGCATTTTGTTCATGTCATGCATTTGCATACGTGTTCGTCTCTTGCATCCGAACATTTTCCCCGTTGTCTGTTTTGCAATCCGGCGCTCCTATCTCCCCCGGTGCACCCCTTTCGTTTTCTTTCGTGTGCGGGTGTAAAACTTTCTCGGAATGGACCGAGGCTTGTCAAGTGGCCTTATTACACCACCCGGAGACCATCGGTCAAGTTTCGTTCCATTTGGAGGTCGTTTGGTACTCCAACGGTTAACCGGGCAACCGCAAAGTCCATTTGAGTGTCCAGCAAAAACCCCCCTAAAAACCAGCCCAAAACCCACCAATCCATGCTCTAGGTCGTTCGAACACGATCGTGTGGGCGAAAACCGCACCTCATTTGGACTCTCCTAGCTCCCTCTACCTATAAAACTCCATCCCCTCCCGTATACATCTGCAGTCCAAACCCTAACCTCGCCCTCCGACGCCGGCGGACGTGTCCGCCCACGCCGGACAAATCTCCGCCGCCGCCCGCGCCCAACCGGGAAGCGCCACGTGGCCCGCGCCGTCCCCGCGCCGCCGGCCCGCCGGGCCCGTACGCCGCCCCCGAGCCCGTTCCCGAGCCCGCGGCTCCCCCGCCGCCCGCGCCCTCCCGTCGCCAGCGCCGCGCCGCCGCCGCGCCCCGCAGCTTCCCCGCCGGCGCTCCTATCTCCCCCAGTGCACCCCTTTCGTACTTGTAATGCCCACGATGCGGCTATATCTCCCACGTGTCGAGGCATGTCTTAGAGGCATAACCGCATAGTGGTTTTGTCGCAAGAAGGGTCATCTTCACACAATCCCATGTAATGAACAAGAATGGGATAAAGAGTTGGCTTACAATCGCCACTTCACACAATACATAAATATATCTCCTACATCATCCAAGATACAAACATATAGACCGACTACGGTCAAAATCCAGATGAAAATAAGACAACCCCAAATGCTAGATCCCCGATCGTCCCAACTGGGCTCCACTACTAATCATCAGGAAAAGACACATAATAACGACCACGTTCCTCGTCGAACTCCCACTTGAGATCGACGCCATCATCTGCACTGGCATCATCTGCACCTGCAACTGTTTTGGTAGAATCTGTGAATCACGGGGGCCTCAACAATCTCACACCCGCGAGATCAAGACTATTTAAGCTTATCGGAAAGGATGGTGTAAAGAGGTGGAGCTGCAGCGGCAATAAGCATATATGGTGGCTAACTTGCGCAAAAGAGAGCGAGAAGAGAAGCAACGGAACGGTCGTCATCTAGCAATGACCAAGAAATGATCCTGAACACCTACTTACGTCATTCATAACTCAGGCCGTGTTCACTTCCCGGACTCCGCCGAGAAGAGACCATCACGGCTACACACACAGTTGATGTATTTTAATTTGGGTCAAGTGACAAGTTCTCTACAACCGGACATTAACAAATTCCCATCTGCCTCATAACCGCGGGCACGGCTTTCGAAAGATAATACCCTGCAGGGGTGTCCCAACTTAGCCCATCATTCTCACGGTCAACGAAGGATAAACCTTCTCCCGGAAAGACCCGATCAGTCTCGGAATCCCGGTTTACAAGACATTTCGACAATGGTAAAACAAGACCAGCAAAGCCACCCGAATGTGCCGACAAATCCCGATAGGAGCTGCACATATCTCGTTCTCAGGGCACACCGGATGGGCAAGACGTCGGGTTGGCATAGACCCTGGTTGCCCAGGGGGCGCCGGACATCGCCCAGTTTGGGCCAGCACTCGAAGGAGCACTGGTCCGGGGGTTTAAAATAAGATGACCCTCGGGCTCGCGAAAACCCGGGGGAAAAGGCTTAGGTGGCAAATGGTAAAACCAAGGTTGGGCCTTGCTGGAGGAGTTTTATTCAAGGCGAACTGTCAAGGGGGTCCCATAAATCACCCGACCGTGTAAGGAACGCAAACTCAAGGAACATAATCCCGGTATATCAGTAACTAGGGCGGCAAGAGTGGAACAAAACACCAGGCATAAGGCCGAGCCTTCCACCCTTTACCAAAATATATAGATGCATTAATTAAATAAGAGATATTGTGATATCCCAACATATCCATGTTCCAACATGGAACAACTTTAACTTCACCTGCAACTAGCAACGCTATAAGAGGGGCTGAGCAAAAGCGGTAACTTAGCCAAACAACGGTTTGCTAGGAAAGGATGGTTAGAAGCTGACATGGCAAAATGGGAGACATGATATAGCGAGTGATAGGTAGCGTAGCATGGCAATAGAGCGAACAACTAGCAAAGCAAAGATAGAAGTGATTTCGAGGGGTGGTCATCTTGCCTGCAAGGTTCTCAGAGTTGTCGAAAGCTTGATCCTCGTAAGCGTACTCAACAGGTTCCTCGTTCACGAAATCGTCTCCCGGCTCTACCCAAGACAAGAACACAACCAAACGGAATCACAATCAACAACGAGAAATGCACAAGCAACATGATGCAAAACATGTATGATATGCAAGATATGATATGCGATGCATATGCGTGCTCTGGAAGGAAAATGATGAACAAGGCAGTAACTTGGAAAACCAAGCATGCCACTGGAAAGATGAGATGATTTCGGTCGAAATCGATATAAAGATCACCGGAATCGGATGCACGGTTTGCAAATGGCAAGCAAAACAAGAATGACACGAATCTGCGATTAACAGCATGATAGAACTTAAAATACAACAAGTAACAATGCTACAGCACTCCAACATAGCAACAAAGCATATTACAGTAATCTACAGGATATGCTTGACAAAAGATGAACACTGAGCTACGGCTAGTTCACAACATATTAAGCTCAAACAAGCATGGCAAAAGTGCAAAAGATAACAGGATCACAGACTTGGTGAAAAACTGGACATGGCAGAAAATAGCATCAGGTAGCAATGTTCAGAGCACGAAATCAACATGCTACAGGAACTTAACATAGCAAAAGAAGGCATGGCAGTGTTTTACTAGATGCATATGACAAAAGTCCCTTAGTGACCATAAGCCAAAAAGGATCAGAAGATATGATGGCAAGCATGTAAACATAGCAAGTTTCGTTATTAGGTTTCAGACTTTGCAGAAAACAGAGCATGGCAGAAAGAATAATATGTAGGCCTCTTTGTGAGCTTGATGCACTCACTAAAGAGCAATGCATGACAAACCAAGTGCACCTACAGCAAGATGGCATGCTTATGAAGCTAACCATGGCAAGAACAAAAGCATAGCATGTATGGATCAACTACAATAAGCTTGGCAAAAATGCATATCATGTTAAGAATCTGCCAGAAATATTTTATAGGAAAAGTAGAGCAAGATTGAGTCATGCTATGGCACTCCATAATTGTAAACAATTGCACGAATGGATCAATTACAACTATATCTACAAAACATCCTTACTGAACATCTCCAAAATATGCATGGATCTCTCTGAAGCATCAAGTTTATATGGCAACAAAATAACAGCAGACAAAGACTTAGAGAAATTACCGAGTCCCTGAAATCAGAAACATTACGGAGCCTACTTTGCATGCTTGTGCTAGTCACCACAGAGATCACAAAAATACATGGACTACACCACTGGAAAGATGGCATGGCATACTTCAAAACACATGTAGAGCTCATGCCCATAAGATGCACATATTAAATGATACAAAAATGACAAATCTCCAAGTTCTGTTAAGAACCAGAGAATAACAGCAACTAGCCCTCTTCCAACAGAGATTTTGGCATCAAGATGACCTCTAATGAACATGGTGCAATTGAACAAAATGTAGAGCATCACGAGGCGAACAATTTGACATATTACACGTGCGAATCGGAGCTACATGCAAGAAGTTATGGAGCTGTGAACAGAGGCATATGCTGTGAAAATTAAGGACTCGGATAAATTGGGGGGGGGGGCGAGAAAGTTAACGCTCGTACTCTTCCTCACCAGATCCGATCGAGTTTCGATGGGCGGTGGCCGGAGATGAGGAGGAGGGGCGACGGGGAGGCGGCCGGAGGAGGAGAGGACGGCGGAGGAGAGGGGCGGCGACCCCGGGGTGGCACGGCACAGGTCCGGCGGGAGCGGGCGGCGGCGCCGGCGATGGGGCGGCGGGCGGCGCCGGCAGGGAAGCTGCGGGGCGCGACGAGGCGCACCAGGGCGGCGGCGGCGCGGCGCTGGCGACGGGAGGGCGCGGTCGGCGGGGGAGCCGCGGGCTCGGGAACGGGCTCGGGGGCGGCGTACGGGCCCGGCGGGCCGGCGGCGCGGGGACGGCGCGGGCCACGTGGCGCTTCCCGGTTGGGCGCGGGCGGCGGCGGAGATTTGTCCAGCGCGGGCGGACACGTCCGCTGGCGTCGGAGGGCGAGGTTAGGGTTTGGACTGTAGATGTATACGGGAGGGGATGGAGTTTTATAGGTAGAGGGAGCTAGGAGAGTCCAAATGAGGTGCGGTTTTCGCCCACACGATCGTGATCGAACGAACTAGAGCATGGAAGAGAGTTTGGTGGGTTTTGGGCTGGTTTTTAGGGGGGTTTTTGCTGGAAACTCAAATGGACTTTGCGGATGCCCGGTTAACCGTTGGAGTACCAAACGACCTCCAAATGGAACGAAACTTGACCGGTGGTCTCCGGGTGGTGTAATAAGGCCACTTGACAAGCCTCGGTCCATTCCGAGAAAGTTTGACACCCACACACGAAAGAAAACGAAAGGGGTGCACCGGGGAGATAGGAGCGCCGGATTGCAAAACGAACAACGGGGAAAATGTTCGGATGCAAGAGACGAACACATATGCAAATGCATGACATGAACAAAATGCAAAAACGAAAAACAAAACCCGACCACGGAGGGAATATCATAGCACATAGCCGAAAATGGCAAGAGTCGGAGTTACAAATATGGCAAGTTACATGCGGGGTGTTACAACACTCCACCACTACGAGAGGATCTCGTCCCGAGATCTAGGACTGAAAGAACTCCGGATATTCGGAACGGAGATGGTCCTCGCATTCCCAGGTGGCCTCCCGGTCGGAATGGTGCGACCACTTCACTTTCAGGAATTTGATTGACATGTGGCGAGTCTTGCACTCAGTTTCTTCAAGAATAGCAATGGGGTGCTCATGATAAGACAAATCTTCTTGGAGGTCAATCTCTTCGAAGTTGATAGTGCGCTCAGGCGTCTTGAAGCACTTGCGGAGCTGTGACACGTGGAACACATCGTGCACGTTCGCGAAGTTGGAAGGAAGCTCAAGTTGATAGGCGAGGTCGCCTCTTTTACCAATGATCTTGGAAGGACCCACGTATCTAGGGGCAAGCTTCCCTTTGATACCGAAGTGACGAGTGCCTTTCATTGGAGAGACGCGGAGGTAGACATGGTCTCCGATCTCGAAAGCCAAATCACGGTGCTTACTATCATAGTAACTCTTCTGGCGCGATTGCGCGACTTTGAGATTATCACGGATGACTTTACACATTTCTTCAACTTCAGTGATTAAGTCATTGCCAAGAAGTTGGCGTTCACCAGTCTCTGACCAATTGAGAGGAGTACGACACTTTCTGCCATAGAGAATCTCGAATGGAGCCTTGCCCGAACTTGCTTGGAAACTGTTGTTGTAGGAGAATTCAGCATACGGAAGACAATCTTCCCATTTCATGCCAAAGGAAATGACACAAGCCCTGAGCATATCTTCAAGAATTTGATTGACTCGCTCGACTTGGCCATTAGTTTGAGGATGGAAGGCTGTGCTGAAGCGAATGTTTGTGCCCATGGCCTTCTGGAAGGAGTCCCAGAACTTGGAGGTGAAGATGCTTCCACGATCAGAAGAAATCAATTGTGGAATGCCATGCAAGGAGACAATTCTGGAGGTGTAAAGCTCTGCCAGCTGAGCTGCTGTGATGGATTCTTTGATTGGAAGGAAATGAGCCACTTTAGAGAGCTTGTCGATGACAACGAAGATAGCATCATTTCCGCGCTTGGACTTTGAAAAACCAGTCACGAAGTCCATTTCAATATGATCAAACTTCCATTCTGGGATAGCAAGAGGTTGGATGTGACACCCCAAAATTTTGACCTTGTTTTATTAATTAAAATTTTGCTAGGAAATAAAACTTTTCCATTTGTCAAGATTTACCCTTTTGTTATTGTGGATTTTTACTTCAAGTGGAAAACTTTCAAAAGGTATTGTTGGACTTATATGCCCTATTTAAAAAAAACAATTCTTTATCAGGGGATTTATTGGCATAATTGTTTCTCAGAGCTTTATTCTTTTAAAATGATCTTTCAAAAAAATTTGGAGCCTGTTTTGCACTGCAACCATTTGACAAATGCATTTAAAATTTCCACCAAAATTTGGGGATGTCATGTGATGGTCCCACATCACTTTTATGCAAAAATATCTTTTGGCCATTGGAGCTTTTGAGCTCTACACCAACTTTTCCAATCTGGTCCAGTAGACATTTTTGCACTACAACCTATTTAAATATTTCTTTAAAAATTAATCCAAGTGTTTGGAGATATCAGTAGATGCATAAAATTCATCTTCATGCAAAAACCCAGTGATGTTCTTTGGAAAATTTGAGTGAATCGCCCTCTTTTTCATTCTGGCCCAATTTGGTGATTTGTACTGCAACCCTATTTTGTTTTGCTCTAGTGACCCTGAGCTTTTTCCTGCTTGTAGCCCTCCCTACCAAACCCTTAAGTCCAGGAGATTAGACCCATTGGAGAATTTTAAGTGCATGCAATGAGCTCTTGTTCTTCCTGTCCAAAACTGGAGTTTTGCAAATCTTGCACTAACAAGTTTCTGGTTTTGCCCAAATGAGCTTGCCATCATCATCCTCACCTAAAGAGGCCCTGATCTGGAGATTCTGGCCACTCCAAGAGTTGTCTAAGTGAACTTGGCTTTCTGTCGAACAGTTGGTGTGCATAGTCTGTTTTGGCTTGAGTTTTTAGTTTGCACGGTGGACTTGATCCCCTGGCCCAGCAACCTTGTCCACTAAACTCCCAGCTATCTTTATCCTAGTCCTGTTAATTGCCAGCTCCACCCTCGTGCTCTAGACCGCCCTGGCATTTCGTCGAGCATGTTCCGTGCGTGCTCTGGGCGCGCCCAGAGCGCACGTTTTAGACGCGCGCGCACTGAGCCGCCGCGTCGCACTGCTGCACTCGACGCGACCCATCCCTGGCCCCTGCTCACCTGCTGAGCAGCGCACTAGCCTTGCCCACTCCCCACGCCACCTCTGGCGCCCTGCAGCACCGCTGGCAGAGCGTTTGGCGGCACGCCGGCGTCGGCAGTGAGCCTCTGCCATGGTCGGCGCCGCCCAAACCACACCAGCGCGCCAGCTGCCTCCATGAACAGCTCGGTCTTATCCCGAAGCTCGTCGGCACGCGCTCGTCGTCGCCACGTCGCCCTGCAGCTACAGCACGGCTGTCGCCGGCGATCTTATCCCCAGCCGCCTCGGTCCAACCTCGAGAGCCTATATAAGGGGTCCCCGAACTTGTTCAAGACCTTAGGCGACCTCAAGCTTTCCTCCTAGTGCTTCCCTAGCAGTGGATTGGCTGGGAAAGGCCATCTCCCCCAACTCCGGCCAGTTCGGCCGCCGCTGCGCTCCGGTGCAATACGCCGCAGCCAGAACCTTCCCCGCCCAACCAACGCCACCAGTAACTTCCCCTTGTCCTTGCGGAGCTGCCCAGCAACCCAACCTCGATCGGAGACCACCGGAGCCCAAATCGCACTTCTCACCCGTAGCCCCCTCCGCCGCGGAGCTCGCCGCCGGCGACTCCTTCCACCTCCGACGACCCAGTGACCACCAAGAGGACCACCCTAGTCTGGCCGTTCCATCCCCGCCCTCGGGTGCCCGTGAGGAGCTGCCGTTCGTCGACGGCGATCGCCGGAGCCCCGCTCCCGTTCGGGCAGAGAAGAGGAGGGAGAGGGAAGAACGGTCAAACCTGACCAGTGGGCCCTCTTGACCCACTGTCAGTGACCCACGCGCCGTCTTCTCTGTTTAAGCGATAGCGCAAAGTCCCGAGTACGTCTCCTCTGCTGCGAAGCGTATTTCTCCTGAAACGTTTTCTTTTCTGGTTTTATTTAAAAACAGAGATTTGACCAAACTTTGACTAGCTATAACTTTTAAAATAAAACTCCAAATGAGTTGATTCTTTTTCCTAGCTCTCTCAAATTTCATCTAGTTTATTTGAAGATTTATTTAAAAAATATTTGAGACAAATTTTTGTACTGTGTTTGAAATATTTGTTGGTTGAATATTTCTCAAAATAGGATTTTGGAGAAAAGGGAGAGCTTTGAAAAAGTGCACCCTTTGCATACTCTTGAAGGCAAGCATTCTGAACTCTGGCATAATATTTTTGTGTGATGTTTTGATACGGTTACAACACCACGTTGACTTGGAGCATACGTTATTCTTATGTAACGGTATAGTCACATGCATGATTGCATATTGGAGATTTTCCTTACTGTTGTAATTGGATATGCTGGTGACAATGATCATCCTCGCGAGCTTCTCATGCATACCGGAAGGAAGCCGGGAAAGTCGTGGTCTTGGGTAGACACGAGCTTGTCTCTAGTTCGTCGTCGGGACGAGTGTGTCCGGTATGGCATGACGAGTTTTGGTGAGCGGTGATTCTGTCCGTCCTTGGTAATATTTGTTTTGGTTAAGCTGATCATTCGGAGAATACTTGGACCACCTGAGTCAGTCATGGGTCGAGTCTTGTTTAGTAGCTTCCACTTCTTGTTTTGTACTACCACCGGTCCCTGCCGCGGGTAGGGTACGGTTCAGTAAGTTGTCAACCCCTTACCAAGGCACACACCGTACAGAGAGGCCATGGTGGAAGATACCGGGTGCATCCGGTAGGCATGCCACCGGGTCCGGGGGCATGGGTGTTTCCGGTTGGGACCGAGAGGGGGGCACCCCTTAGAGCGCGCGTATATAAATTTGATCCCATGCTACGTCGAGGTTGTAGCCTCCCCACTTAGAGTTTTGCTTGACGGGTGTCGTGGGTGATTCCAGACACCGGTAAGTTAAGCTGGTGTGTGCAGGTCAGGCGTGTTTTCAACTAAAAGGCCGTGGATGGAATTAGTCTCGATGGACTAAATAAATCCGTTTGTTGAGGATATAGACCTTGGAGTCACCCGCCAGGAGGGCCGGGTTATTCTAAGGGTCATTGCCAGAAGCCTGGAGCTAAGTGTCAAGATAATGGGCCAGAGATGGGCTGAGACCCGGATATGGCTTAAAGCCTGTAGTTACAATCATTGTTATAGTAGGCTTGTAGTGTAAGGCAAGTATTGTTTAGAGTCCGAGCCGGACGCTATTATGAGCCGGGCGAGACTCTAAGGGCTGCTGGGCGTCAGCCTCCCTATATAAAGGGAGGACCCGGCAGCGGTTTGAGGGCGACAACAACCTCATCGAGAACCGGGCATAGCTGTTTAGCTCCCTGGCGATCGTAACCCTAATCAATAACACCCCGAACTGGACGTAGGCTTTTACCTTCACTGTAAGGGGCCGAACCAGTATAAACCCTCGTGTTCCTTGTCCCGCATAACCCCTTCAAGCTTCCTAGTTGCGATGGCTCCACGACTAAGTCCTAGCTCAAGGACATCTGCCGTGACAATTCCACGACAGTTGGCGCCCACCGTGGGGCTGGCGCACGGTGGATTTGAGTTCTTGAAGGGCAGCTTCGAAGGGCTCAAGGGATACGCCGTAGGCCGGATGACCAAGAGTCGTCGCGGCAAGCTCTACATCGACGACGAGGACTGGGGCCCTGACGCCGGCTCAATTGAGTACGGGTACCGGGTCCCCTTTGGCGGAATTCATGTCTTCATTGGCAAGATCGGCGAGCCGGGTCCCGAGCCGGATCTCTGCGCCGATCTCATCGAAACGGCTCAGCGCGCAAGACCCGCCCGGGCCCGGCCTGCCTTAAGGCGTGCCTTTGTGGGATGCATCCATGAAGGGCCCTCTGATCCATCCGGGTCCGGTGATGAGGCAGCCGCCGGCTCTGACAGCGAGTCGGCCACTGATGAGTCAAACTCTTTGTACCAACTTGAAGATGGCAGGCTCATAGGTTGTTCCGACGGTGACAGTATTCCGGATCTTTTCGAGCCGCCAAGTCAGGTTGGAGTTTTTATGGCTGGTGCGCAGCCTGTTCAGAACCCTGCTGCTGGAGCAGGAAACCCGGTGCCTTCTCCGGCTCAGGTGCTGATGGATCTCACGGACAAGATGACGGCCTTGTTAATCGCCACGGTTGACCCGGCGGATCAAGCCCAGCATGATGCGGAGGTGGCACAGTTAAAATTGGATTTGATAAAAGCTAAAGAGGATCTTGCAGCGGAAGGGATCAGGCTGGCCGCAGAGCGGGCGGCTCTCGACGCCCGGACTCAGCTGATTCAGGCGCAGTCCTTCCAACTAACGATGGATCAGAACGCGGCCAATGAGGTCATGAGAAGGAGGCATCAGAAAGCCCAGTCTCGACTCCCGCCGGTTTATGATCCACGCAATCTCTTCAACACGCCGGGCGCAGGATCCAGTAACCCGCCAGGGGTCATAGCACCCGGGTCTGGACCCCTTATTCAGCCACGAGTGATGGGGCCTATCCAGATGCCCCCTGCCCCGCCTCAGTATGTGCCAATACCCCCGGGTCATTATAATAACCCGTTGGAGAACATGGTCGCTGCGGCAGCACGGCTGCCGGCTCTCCCAGTTGACGGCGACTCCCCGACGGCTATTGAAACCCGCCGGGTCAGGGAACTGCTTCAGACAGCACTGGCGCAGCAAGAGGCATACTCTTACAGCCGGGACAGGATCCACTCAACCCCTCGACCAGGCCAGAGCCCGTGTTACAGCCGGCACATGGTCTCAGCGACCGGCTCAAGTAACGTCCGACGCCATGACCTGCCCCCTGGTCATGGCCCGGCTCATAATGGAGCCTTCTACGCAACAGACCAAGCGCGGCAAGAGGCGGAGCAGGCGCCTCAAATGACGGCTTACCAGACCCCCCCGGCGTATCCAATGACGTCCGTTGATGTGGGAATTTCTACTAGGACCGGGGGTGTCCCTTGTTTGGTACCAGCCATCCGTAATGAACGTCTGCCTAAGGACTTCAAGGGCCCTAGGAAGGTGCCTAACTATACAGCGCACTTACAGCCTGCAGCCTGGATTGAGAGTTATGAGATGGCCATGGAATTGCTGGAGGTTAGTGAGGCGGCCATGGCCAAATATTTCACCATGATGTTAGATGGAACTGCCCGCACGTGGTTGAAAGGGTTACCACCGAACTCCATTGGGTCTTGGGCTGAGCTGAAAGCCCGGCTCATTCAAAACTTCAAAGATACCTGTAGGCAGTCTATGTCAATTGTGGATTTGACTAACTGTAAGCAGCAGGAGGGTGAGTCCACGACCCATTGGGTCCGCCGGGTCAAGGAGATCATACATTCATCGGATAAGATGGATGCCGGCTCTTCAGTTTTAATGTTGGAACAGAACTGTCGCTTTGTGCCCCTTAAGATGAAGCTTGGGCGGCTCAAGCGCGACTGCACCGATATGGGTACCCTAATGGCGGCTCTTGTCAAGTACGCCGATTCCGATGGTACCAAGGATCCCCCTTCAGATGATGAAAGGGCAGGGAAGGGAAAGAAGAATGGCAACGGCAAGGGTCCTCAGTTTAACCCGGGGAACCAAGGAGGAGGCAAGCGTAAGTCCGATGGCAGCCTAGAGTTTGTAGCCAACACCAACTCTCAAGGTAATAACCAGCGACGCAAGGGGAGGCCCCCTCCCTGAGGCGGAGGGTCAGGACCTTCTCTGGAGCAGCTGTTGAACGAACCTTGTCCGAGACACGGCTCTAGAGAGAAGCCAGCGACTCATCTGTGGAAGGATTGTGCTATCATGAAGGCCTTTAAAAACTACAATGGTCCGGGTGGCGGCTCAGGCGCCGGCGGCTTTCATGGCTCGGGCGGTGGTTCAAATTCCGGTCCTCAGAACGGTCAAGGGGGCTTTAATCAACAGTTCGGTCAGGGTCATCAACAGCAGCAGGGGGGTTATCAGACCAACCCGAAGCAGCTTAGCGGTGGACAGTATCACGTGTTCACCACTAGTTTGTGCAAACGAGACGAGAAGCTTCACAAGAGGGCTGTTAATGCTATTGAGCCGGCGGTTCCACGCTACTTACGGTGGTCTGAGCAGCCCATAGTGTGGAGTAGGGAGGATCACCCCCCCGGGTGGATAACCCGGGCCACCTGGCCTTAGTGGTGGCTCCTCAGGTAGGAGGCTATAAGTTCACAAAGGTACTCATGGACGGAGGCAGCAGCATCAACATCCTCTATTATGAGACTTTCCGTCGTATGGGGCTAGTCGATAAGAACCTCAGTCAGTCAAATACTATCTTCCATGGTGTGGTACCCGGTAAGTCGGCTTATCCGGTCGGCAAAATCAAACTGGAGGTGGCTTTTGGTGATGAAAACAACTACAGGGTGGAGAAGTTGACCTTTGAGGTGGTCAAGATAAGAAGTCCATACCACGCTATATTTGGACGGCCGGCTTACGCCAAGTTCATGGCACGGCCGTGTTATGTGTACTTGCAGCTCAAGATGCCGGGTCACAATGGGACCATTACGGTTCACGGCAGCCGGAAAGTGGCTCTGGAGTGTGAGGAAGGTGACGCAGCTTATGCAGAGTCTGTTTGCGCCACAGAAGAGTTGAAATTTTATAAAGACAATGTTGACCCAACAGATATGACCTCTCTGAAAAAGCCAACCACAGAGAATGAACCAGCAATGAAGTTTAAATCAGCTGATGAGACTAAACTTGTTGATTTTGTTCCAGGTGACTCGTCTCAGCAGTTTAGCATCAGTGCAAATCTGGACCCGAAATAGGAAGGCGCGCTCATCGAGTTCATCCGTGAGAATAGGGACATCTTCGCGTGGAAGCCTTCTGACATGCCAGGTGTACCTAGAGAACTCGCTGAGCACACTCTCAATATTGATCCAAAATTCAAGCCGGTCAGACAGTTCCTTCGACGGTTTAACGAAGAGAGGCGGAAAGCTATTGGTGAAGAAGTGGCCCGACTCTTGGCAGCCGGGTTCATTGTTGAGGTTTTTCACCCGGAGTGGTTGGCTAACCCGGTGCTCGTACTCAAGAAGAACGGCACCTGGCGGATGTGTGTGGACTACACGGACTTGAACAAGGCGTGTCCGGCTGATCCTTTTGCTCTCCCCCGTATTGATCAAATCATTGACGCTACGGCAGGTTGTGCACGCCTAAGTTTCTTGGATGCCTATTCCGGGTATCATCATATTAAGATGGCAGTTAAGGACCAGGAGAAGACGGCGTTCATCACTCCCTTTGGAGCCTTCTGCTATGTGTCTATGCCTTTTGGACTCAAGTGTGCACAGGCGACTTACCAGCGTTGTGTACAGAATTGTCTTCATAAACAGATCGGGCGCAATGTTCACGCCTACGTGGATGATATTGTGGTTAAATCCATCAAGGAGGAAACCCTGATAGATGACTTAAGGGAAATCTTCGATAATCTCCGGGTCTACAATATGATGCTTAACCCGGCCAAGTGTGTTTTTGGTGTTCCTGCAGGCAAACTATTGGGCTTCTTGGTTTCTGACAGAGGTATTGAGGCTAACCCGGAGAAGATCAAGGCTATCACCTCCTTGGCTAAGCCGGCATGTATAAATGACGTTCAGCGTTTGGCGGGTCGCATCGCTGCTTTAAGCCGGTTTATAAGCCGTTTGGGTGAGAAGGCTATGCCCCTATATCAGTTGATGAAGAAGACTGATAACTTTATCTGGAATGATGCAGCCAATACCGCTTTCGAGGATTTGAAAAAGCAACTGGCAGAGCCCCCCGTCCGTGCTGCTCCAGTTGATAAGGAGCCCTTGCTACTATATGTAGCGGCAAATGCACGAGCCGTCAGCGTGGCTATTGTAGTGGAGCGCAAGGAGGCGGGTAAGGAGCATCCGGTTCAGCGGCCGGTGTATTATGTTAGCGAGGTGCTCATTGAGTCCAAGCAGCGGTACCCGCATTGGCAGAAGCTCGTATACGGTGTGTTCATGGCAAGCCGGAAGCTCAAACATTATTTTCAGGGTCATCCCATCACTGTGGTCAGTTCTGCCCCCCTTGGTGATATTATCCAGAACAGAGAGGCTACAGGGAGAATCGCTAAGTGGGCTATAGAACTGGGACCTCATGGCCTCAAATATGTGCCACGCACTGCTGTTAAATCTCAGGCTTTGGTGGATTTCATCAATGATTGGACGGAGTCTCAAGTGCCTGAACAAAAGCCGGATAACACTTATTGGACTATCCACTTCGACGGGTCCAGACAGTTGGAGGGCTCGGGGGCTGGTGTTGTATTGGCTTCCCCAAAACGTGACAAGTTCCATTACGTGCTACGGTTGATGTTCCCTTGCACTAACAATGCGGCTGAATACGAAGCTTTGCTCCACGGTCTTCGGGTGGCTAAGGAGATGAGCTTAAGCCGAGTAAGGTGCTTTGGGGATTCAGATTTGGTGGCTCAAGAAGTGTCAGGCACCTGGGATTCTAAGGATCCTCTCATGGCGGCTTATCGTCGCGAGGTTGATGCTATTGCTGGGCATTTTCAGGGATACCAAGTGGAGCACATTGATCGCAGGAAAAACGAGGCGGCTGATGCTTTAAGCCGGCTAGGCTCTCAGCGAAAGCCGGTGCCGCCTAACACTTTCTTGGATGTCTTGTATAACCCCTCGGTTAAGTTGCCTACAGAAGAGGACTTGGCTATCCCTGACCCGGAGGCACGACTGGTGGCGGCTCTTCATGTCATACCGGACTGGACAATGCCATATCTGGCTTACATAACCCGGGGAGAATTGCCGGAAGATGAAACTCTGGACAGGCAAATAACCCGGCGGGCTAAGTCAATGATTGTTATCGACGGCGAGTTGCATCATCGCAGTGTTTCAGGGGCATTTCAGCGTTGTATCACCCCTGTGGAAGGTCAAGAGATCTTGCGCGAGATCCATGAAGGGGATTGTGGCCATCATGCCGGTTCAAAATCTCTTGTAGCCAAGGCTTTCCGTCATGGTTTTTATTGGCTGACGGCTCACGCTGATGCAGAGGACTTGGTCAGTAAATGCGATGGTTGCCAAAGGTTCTCACGACGGGCTCATGTGCCGGCTCAGGAGTTGAGGATGATCCCAATTACTTGGCCCTTTGCGGTCTGGGGGCTTGATATGGTCGGGCCTTTTAAACGATCCAAGGATAAGAAGACCCACCTCTTGGTGGCCGTTGACAAATTCATGAAGTGGGTGGAGGCTGAGCCAGTTAGCAAGTGCGATGCAGCCACGGCGGTTCAATTTATGAAAAAGGTGATTTTCCGCTTCGGCTTTCCGCACAACATCATAACTGACAATGGCACCAATTTATCCAAGGGCGCTATGGAAGAATTTTGTCAACGGGAGCATATCCGACTTGATGTTTCCTCCGTGGCTCACCCCCAATCCAATGGTCAAGCTGAGAGAGCTAACCAGGAGATTCTGAAAGGTATCAAACCCCGGCTTTTGGTCCCTTTGCAATGGACGCCGGGTGTTGGGTGGAGGAGCTGCCCTCCGTCTTATGGAGCATCAACACTACTCCTAACAGGTCTACTGGCTTCACGCCTTTCTTCATGGTTTATGGAGCAGAAGCAGTCCTCCCCAGCGACATCCGTCACGATTCGCCTCGTGTGGCGGCTTATGTTGAGACGGATAATGAATAAGCGCGCCAAGATGCTCTGGACTTGTTGGACGAACAACGTGATGTGGCGGCAGCCCGGTCAGCGATTTACCAACAAGACCTGCGCCGTTATCATAGCCGCCGGGTCAAATCCCGGGTCTTCCAGGAAGGCGACCTTGTGCTCCGGCTCATCCAGGATCAAACTGATGTACACAAGTTATCCCCACCTTGGGAAGGGCCCTTTGTGGTCAGTAAGAACTTGCACAACGGGTCATATTATCTCATTGATATTCGGGAACATAAGGATTCGCGTAAATCTGAGGAGGAGACCCGTCGGCCATGGAACATAGCTCAGCTTCGGCCTTACTACACTTGAGCTGCCGGCTCTCGTGGTGTACATATTTATCTCAGACATGTATATATTATGATAAGCAATAAAGCAGGACCTCTGTCCTTTTTTCTCCTCCAATTATGTGTGTCATTTTTTACATACTAATTTGAAAGGAGGATCCGGCTTATGATCGTATTCGAGTCTAGCCGTAAGCAGTAAAGTCACTTGGGGGCTTCCTGTTCAAACATGGGTCGTATTCGAACCAAACAGAACATAGCTGTCGATACCCATTTTGATTGGCAAGGTGCCGAGCTCATTGGGAGGTTGCCTCTGGTCATATTTGAATCATAGTGTAACCCCTCTGAGAACCGACGTGGATCGTATTCGAATCAGCGTCGTTAAACAATTTTCAGAGTCACTTGGGGGCTTCCTGTTCAAACATGGGTCGTATTCGAACCAAAGAGAACATAGCTATCGGTACCCTTTTGATTGGCATCGCCGCACCCACTGGGGGCTATATGATCGCATCCGAATCTTAGCTTAACCCCTTTTGACCGGGTTTCTGGTCGTATTCGAATCAGAAGCCCCAAGTTTTTATATTTTGTCACAAGTCTATTCTGATCATGTCAAAGTATGTACTGCCGGGTCTCACTTGCCGGCTTAATTTTGGTTTATCTTGTTAGTTGAACATCATGGATGTCATCCAGACAGGTAAACCCGAGTTCAGGTATCAACCAAGCTGCCTGGGTTATTTAAACCGGAAGTATGCTTACAGGCTGTTAAGTGTGTTATCACGGCTATGTTCCGAGTATAGTTAATGACCAGTCATTTTTGGTTCGTATTCCGGGTTATCCATTTCAAACGTCTGATTCTTAGGGCGGTAAGCCGCCTTGAGACTTGTGATTTGCCTTTCTATGCAGACACTTGAAGTTATTTTTTAAGGTTGAGAAGGACAAAGGCATAATTATGACCCGGAGGAGCACCAAAAGAATAACTTCAAGGGGTTTTCAGCATTCATTACGTGCACGATGGCACGGCAGAGATAAATTGTTGCACTTATTCTATTACAAAAATCCTTCAAAGACTCAAGGGTGGAGCGTTGTTCGGTGAACCGCCAGCCGCTTTATGACGCCTGCTGAGTTGAAGTCCCCGGCTCGTCTTCTGCTCCGGCTGATCCCAAGACCTCGAAGGTTGACGACTTCCAGTCGATGCCGCTGAGAGCTTCGAACCGGGCCTCTTCGTCAATTAACCCGGCCGGGTCAATCTCGGGGGCGAAAGTGTGCTGGCGAGCCGGAGGAATCAGACTGAGAGCTTCATAGCGAGGGGTTGGAATCCTCTGATTCTCCGCGTTGTACCCCGGCTGATACTTGGATAAGTCGGTGTCGTTCCCAATGATGGTGGCCACTGGGCGTACAGCTTTTACACATGCCGCGAAGTCCTTCTGGTCGAAGGCGGAGCCGTCTTCCTTCAGGCTTGGGTAACCCAGGGCGATGTCTGCCGGGTCTAGCTCCGGCAGGAATGCTTTGGCCCGGCTCAGCGCGGCAATTGCTCCGGATCTCGCGGAGGCTCGGCGTAGCTCCTGGATCCGCTGTGGCAGAACAACGAGCCGGCGCAGGACTTCAGCCAGATGGGTTGGCACCTCGTTGGATAGGGCCACCACAGCTAAGGCGCGCTGTGACCCGGTGTAGAGTTGTTCCACCAGGGTGTACACGGCCTTTAACTTGGTGACCACGCTCTGGTTGAGGTTGGCACTCCTGGGACCTGTTTAATAAAGGTCAGATAAGCCGGTGACAAGGATGAATCATAACATATACAAACTTGATGAAAGCTGGCGAGGCGACTTACCGAAGATAGCGGCCACCATTTGGGAAACCTGGCGCTTTAGGCCGGAGAGCTCAGCAGTCTTCTCAGTGAGGGCCTTCTCCGCCTGTTCTGCCCGGGTTACCAGTGCGGCTTTCTCCTCAGCCCAGGCCTTCCGCTCAGCATCGAATTCGGTCTTCAGTTTCTCCTGAGCGGCGATGCTGGAGACAAACTTGGCGTTTGCCTTCCGGGTCTCCATCTCTTGTGTCTTTAGCCGGCTCTTGAGATCCGCAAGGTCCGACTCAAATTTCTTGCCAGCAGCCTGCATATATTTCCGGGTTATTAACAGTCATTCTATAAGTCCCAAGCACTTTCCAAGCAAAGACACTTGGCACTTGGGGGCTAATGCATATTGAACGTATCTATCTACGTACTGCCGGTTCAGTTAAGTAAACCGGAATCTAAGTCTACGACATATTCAAGTATAAGTCATAGACTTGGGGGCTAGAATGACAAGGATCACTATGCAGAAAGTAAGAAGACAGCAGAAGGTTACCTCAGATTTTTGTTGGATCTGGTTGACCATGGCGATCTCGGCGTCCCGGCTCTTGTGAACTTGGCTGATGTAGCCTGAGATGAGCTCTCCAATGCTTAAGTCGGTGTAGCTGGAGAGATCCAGATTCACCCGGTGGGGTTGCAGCAACTCCCCCTTGGCGGAGCATTTGGCCAGCGCGGTCGGCCTCCCCGGCTCAACATACTCCGTCCGGGTAATTACCACGTCCGGGTCGTTAGCTGGTGGGGCTGAGCCGGAGGCCTCCGGGTTAGCTGACGCTTCGGTCGTTGTCTTGGTGGTCGGGGCAGGGGCTTCAGGCGCCGTGTCCATGGGAACGGTGGCTTCGGGTGCGGAGGCGGCTGGCGGCTCTTGAGCCGTCGTCTCCGGCTCAGGCAAGTCTGGCACTCCGGCTGACCTGGTCTTCTTTGCTCTTTTGGTGAGCTTTGCATGGGCACTGAAAAGACAGAAGTGTTAGGTATACAAAGAGTAAGTACAGACAGATAATGTAAGGAGATTGTTATTACCCGGGTGCAGTTTTGAAGGCCGGCAGGCTTGACTGCATGGAGTCACCCGAAGAGGGGGAGGTCTCCTGGTAATTGGAGTCAGAAGAGTTGAGTGGCTGACGGATGACACCCGCCAACGGATGAAAAGGGTACAGGTGAGAAAAAACCTCAGTACGACGCTTCCTTGTTGCGTCAGGTAACCCGGCGGAGAGGTCGGCGTCCTTGCGGGCCCGGGTGTGACGCCGGCTTTCATGGACCTGTTGCTTCAAAAGAAATTGAGGGTCTTGATGAGCTAATGGATGAGAAAAGTTTACTTTCCGGGCTACTCTTCGGACTTTCAGCTGCGGCAAAGGCTCCGAGTCGGAGGAAAGTGATGTTACCTCTTCACTCACCGGGTTACTGGCACCGATGTCATCCTGTCAGTAAGCAAAATGTTGATAAGGCGAACAGCAGCAAACGACAAATATGGCAGGAGTTTAAAGGTTTAAGGGTTACCTCTGACTCGGAGCTGTCGCTTAATTGCAGCAGCTCCGAAGCAGTGGGTCTGCTTCCCTTTTTGCGAGGGGCGGCTTTCTTCGCCTTCCTCGCCTTCTTGGCCGCCTCATGGTCATACTTGACCCGCCAGAACTTGTCATCAGCCTGAGAAATATAGTAATGAACTCTTAAAATGGTTCAGAGCGAGGTGACATGTAAAAGAAGTGGAAAGGTTAAAGTCAGCGGCTTACCGCTGGGGCTGGATTGGTCTTGCAGAACGGGGCTAGCCCGGTTCTTCCACAATCTGCCAGGCTCTCGTTTAACAGAGCCTTGGTGTCTTCTTCGGCAACGTCTTCTGGAAGATCATTGCAACTGTGCCTCTGCGGGTCATCCTTTCACCCGGTGTACTCACACATTAAGCCGGGGCGGCGGCTTAATGGGATCACCCGCAATGAGATCCAGACCCGGACTAGATCAATTCCGTTCAGACCGTTTCCTAGCAGGGCCTTGATCTTGTTGATCGTTGGAAGCAGGGGCTGGCGTTCCACGGCAGTCAGTTTGTCGGATAGTGGATGAGTCGGTTCCAGGCGCGTTGGGCGAAAGCCGGGCAGCGGATTCTCGTCAGCCGGGGATGTATCTTGGCAGTAGAACCAAGTCATATTCCAGTCCTTAGGGTGGCTCGGCGGCTCTTCGTAAGGGAACAGACAGTCCCTACGTCGCTGGATGGAGATGCCGCCTAACTCTAGACTTGGCCCGTTGGCGCATTCATTTTGGCGGTTCAAATAAAACAGCTCTCTGAAGAGCAGCAGACTCGGCTCTTCTTCCAGATATACTTCACAAAAGAACTGGAAGTTGCAGATGTTGGATATGGAATTGGGTCCTATATCCTGAGGCCGGAGGTCAAAGAAGTTGAGCACGTCCCGGAAGAATTTTGAGCCGCGCGGTGCGAAGCCCCGGCTCATATGGTCTGCAAAGATCACTACCTCCCCGTCCCTCGGCTGTGGTCTTTCTTCTGACGGGTTAGGGGCACGGTAGGACATCACTTCCTTCTTGGGCAGATATCCGGACTTAATGAAGTTGGCCAGGGTCTCGTCAGTGACGTTGGATCTCATCCAGTTGCAAGTGATAGGAGCCTTGGGAGGCATGGTAAAGGTTGGTGGTCTATAATAAAGAGAAAAGTATCCGGGTCAATTATAAGCCGGGGATCTATTGTTCAAACTAAGGTGGCGGCTTATGAAGGGGACTAATGATATGTATTCAGATATGGTGGGTTATCTAAGCCGTAGGAGCGTTCAGAATAAGTTGGTCATCTACGGATTACTACAGTTAAGCCGGAAGAGTCTACAGAGCATGGTTCTCCTTAAACCGGAAAGTTCTATGGCACATGTTTTCTTTAAACCGGACATGTAAGCCGCCGAGATTCAATGGTTGCAGTTTTTACTAAGTGTGGTAAAACAGGTTTCACATACTACCGTAACTTTTTTGGATCAAAATAGTCGGAGCAGAGAAAATTTTCTAGACCTAAAAAACAGTGGCAGGAGAAGTTCTTGAGGTTGAACACAGTTCTTATGCAGTAAAAAGAGGATTTCTTGCAGATGAAATGGGTTTCAAACATCTACCGCAGTGGTTCTACGCAAGGTTAAAGATCAACCAACTACAAGTGGTGACAAGGACTACCGAGTTTTTGGGCAACGGTGACGAACACGAAGAACGGAAGGAACCCTACCACAGATCTGTTCTAGCAGGGCAGAGAAGACTCACCGGAGTTGAGGAAGAGCGGAGGTCGCCGCCGTTATCTGGTCCGAGTCAGGGTGATGCAGCGGCCGGGTTGATGAAGATCAGGGGCGCGACGGCGGCGGCAGTGGCGGAGCTCGGGCAGAGAAGCGACAGCGCGAGGAAGAAGAAGGAGAGTGTGAGAAGAGAGAGTTGGGCCGGCCTATTTATAAGGCAGGGCCATAAGTGGGCGCGAGATTCAAGGAGGCCACGGCGTGGTTATCTCCCCCTCACGGCGCCTCGATTTTCGGAATGACAGTAAAGGCAAAGATCCGTTGCGGATCTGGCGGAGTAAACAACGGACTTAATGGAGGATGACGTCACGGCGGATTATCCGGAGTCCAGAGGATGACGTCACTCCGGGTTATGGCCTTCACATGAATGGTAAGCCGGAGATTTTTTCTGTCTGCAGAGTTGAAGATTGACACGAGCCGGCTCAAGTCAATCTGGGGCCTAATGTTGAGGATATAGACCTTGGAGTCACCCGCCAGGAGGGCCGGGTTATTCTAAGGGTCATTGCCAGAAGCCCGGAGCTAAGTGTCAAGATAATGGGCCAGAGATGGGCTGAGACCCGGATATGGCTTAAAGCCTGTAGTTACAATCATTGTTATAGTAGGCTTGTAGTGTAAGGCAAGTATTGTTTAGAGTCCGAGCCGGACGCTATTATGAGCCGGGCGAGACTCTAAGGGCTGCTGGGCGTCAGCCTCCCTATATAAAGGGAGGACTCGGCAGCGGTTTGAGGGCGACAACAACCTCATCGAGAACCGGGCATAGCTGTTTAGCTCCCTGGCGATCGTAACCCTAATCAATAACACCCCGAACTGGACGTAGGCTTTTACCTTCACTGTAAGGGGCCGAACCAGTATAAACCCTCGTGTTCCTTGTCCCGCATAACCCCTTCAAGCTTCCTAGTTGCGATGGCTCCATGACTAAGTCCTAGCTCAAGGACATCTGCCGTGACAATTCCACGACACCGTTGCTCGTGGGTAAAGAGTACACCCTCTGCAGAGGATATATCCATTCGGATAGCCATGTTCATGAGTAAGGACTACAGATTGATTAGAAACATAGTAACGGTATTCGGATGGAGAACGGCTTGATTAGAACCTAGTGACGGTCTTCGGATGGAGAAACGAATATACCAGAACTTTGTTTATGACCTATGTCATGTGAGGATTATGTTTTGTTATTATTGTGGACTAACCAGTTACTTTATTTGAATTAATGAGTATCCCTGGGACGGTTCTACCTCCTGGATGTTCACTGTGATTATTCTTTTATAAGCCCTTTATGTGGTGTCGCTCAGACGCCCGACTGCGGCATGCTTGTTGTTTATTTATCTTTTATAAGCCCTTTATGTGGTGTCGCTCAGACGCCCGACTACGGCATGCTTGTTGTTTATTTATCTTTTATAAGCCCTTTATGTGGTGTCGCTCAGACGCCCGACTGCGGCATGCTTGTTGTTTATTTATCCTTTATAAGCCCTTTATGTGTTGTCGCTCAGACGCACGACTGCGGCATTGTTAAGTTTCTTGCAACCTTTCGAGGAGTCATTTTAGACACTCGCTCAGTGCATTTCTTTTACCTCCGTATTGCATGTCCATATTTCCTCTGCATACGTGCATCACAGATTCTCGTTTACTTCATGACAGACTTATCATCTTAAATGTTTCGGAGTATGATTACCTCTTACTATATTATACCCGTGTTCTTAATGTTTGCGAGTACATTCAAACGTACTCACTGGCTTGTCCCTGGCTATTGTCTTGGCCAGATTCCTTGCTTGGAGATAAGCATCGCGATGACAGCCCCGGAACCTACGCAACGACGATAGCAGCCTCGCGAAGATAGGAGTTATCCTGGTCAGCTGTTCTTGTGGGAAATGGAGTCCCATAGACGCAGATGAACCACAAACCGCTTCCGCCATCAGCCACTAGAAACCAAATGTTGTACTCCGAGGCCACAATGGTCTTGTACTACATATTTTGTAGCTTGCTTGGAATTCTTGTATCAAGTTGGTGCCTCATCAGCTAACAGTAATCCTGGAGCTGGTGAGCGCCAACAGCCATTTTTCTAGGAAATTAATATCCCGAAAATCCGGTCGTGACAGACTTGGTATCAGAGCCAGGCTGACCATTGGCTAATCCTATCTTAGCCAGGTCAATAAACCTAGGTTAACCAAACCACCAGACCTTAGCCTAACCCCGGTCAAGCTTCCCGCGTAAGATAGCTCCACAGTGACCCGACGCCTTTCGGTGGACGGTGCCCAACCTATCAGCCCAGCCCGTCGATCACGCGCCAGTGACCGACACCCAACCCGTCTCGTTTGCAAGCGTGCGAAGGAAGACTCCGCCCCTTTTCCCTATAAAAAGGGCACGCTAGCCTCAACACATCACAGCCCCTTTCCCAAAACCAAGCCACGATGCCTGGCCCCATTGTTCACAATGAGACCACAGCAACCAACCTTGGAGGTTTTGTGACCGTGCTCGCAAACCTCACCCGCCGTGCCTATGCGTTAGAGGAGCCTCCTGAATATGTTGTGTACCAAGGACCCATGTACGGTGTGAGCCGTCAGTACTGGGCCACTGTGCACATCTACGGTAGGGGTCTGTCGCCAGAACGCCCCTACAAGTTCACTGGAAGGACAACTTCCTTTGAGCCACAAGCCATCCAACTGGCAGCCCGAGAAGCTATAGTTCAACTCCGGCACTTGTCGCCCAGAGTTAACTGTCGCTCGTTCTACTACTACCCCAGTCGTGACGGGTATGGTAGGCCGCCCCAGGTTGCCAACGGAGATCACGAGACAGATCCTGCACTGTTGCATCTGGTGCGCTATGTAAGCGCACTAGAGCAACTGTTCGATCAGGTCACCCTCGATCTGATCGCAGCTCGTGGAGAACTGGTTCGCCGAGCCCCGGCAAGAAGAGAAGCGGAGCCCGACGCCGACAACCTAGTCGTGCTGTTCGGACACCCGATCGATCCTTTGAGGTCTGCCCCAGCCATCAACCAGAGTACGTTGGTGCCACCAGAAGCGCTTCGTCGCCTTTTGGGAACCCATTCCAACGGGATTGTGGCCAACAACCCCCGCGATGGTCACCACCACTACCCCGACCCTGCAGCCCCTCAACCTCAGCCGGCAAATCCCGACGGTGAAACCCGTGGAGAAACCTCGGCATCCGCCAGGCCAGCCCACTTAGACATTAACGAAGTAGACTAAGTCGCTCGAGTTGTATCGAGCCTTAGTTTTCCTACGCTTTGTAATGGTGTGGCCTTGTATCGCTTTTATTTAATGCTGTCTGCTTGTACGCTCCCTTTTTTAGAGTAGCAGCTATGTATATGTGCGTTGACGTACAGTTGCATTCTTTTAAATTTTCGGGCGCAGCAACCTAGACCAACCCCGACAGCACCCACAGTAATGCGTCACATTTATGTGATGCGTATATCTGTGGCTCTGACCCAAGAACAGGATCGACAACCGGTTACCCTTCACCCCGGTAGGTAACCCAGCCCCGATGCTATATAAAGGCCACCTCGTGACCTTGCCAAGTACCCCCACCTTGTGCACAACTTTCACAGCCATTCCTTTGCCATGCCGACCCCCAGTATTTATCTGAGAACCCCAGATGCAACCCCAGGTAGTTTTGTTAGATTATTGTGGGACTTTACCTGCAGCACCATGAGTGCCACCCACCCACCCCAGTACGAGTTGCTCAAATCAAGGATCACCCCTTCCACCTCGAAATATTGGGCAGTGGTGCACATCCCTCCCGCATACCCAAACCAAGACCCTACGGAAGTTTCCTTCGTGGGAAAATCCATGTCGACTCCGCATATGGCCATAGAAGCTGCTGCGTACGAGGCGCTCACTCGTCTTCGATTCGCGGTGCCCTATGCCAGCGAGCGGGGATATTATTATTTCCCGAGTCGGGCAGCACCCGGAGAAGTTGCATCTTTTCCCGGTGGACGGATTGAGAGAGATCCAGTACTGGCCAACCTTGCCCAGTACGTTATCGCTCAGGAGCGTTTAACTCAGCGAGTAATGGGTTATCTCCAGAGCCTCGCTGATTTAAATCCTCGGATCGCTATTGGCAGACCACTGAGGCCTGACCAGGAAGGGCGCATTCATCGACTGGTCAACCCACTTCCCCCGATAGAAGAGGAGTGTGCCCCAGTACCAGAGGTGTTTTCTCGAGACCCTGTCCTTTTGCCGTTTTCTTTGTAGACGTCACCGCTGTATTTATTATTCCAGTATTTAATTTATGTATTGTAATTTGTGCGGTGGATCCGATTTTGGTCTCATTTATGTGAGCAGTTTTACTGCTGTTGTTTTTGTTTTAACTAATTTTCACTCGCGATGTTTTCTTTTAATGAGATTTCTTTCCCCGAGTTACTACAGCATAGGTATCTCCTCGACATAGATTTTTATTCACGCAGCACCATAACAGCAGACTCACAGCCGCAACCACTCGACCTCGTGCGCTAAGATTACAAACCCTCGTACACATTTTTGCGCCTAACTGACCACACTCGAGGACACCACAGTCCCAGTAAGAGAGATTTGCGAGTGTTCATTCGAGCGCGAGCTGCCCCAGCACACCGACGGCAGTTAGCGCTCGGTGCCGCGCCTAATCCACGTGACCGCCGCCGCCGCGAAGAGCTAACACTCGAGCGGCTGCATCACGACGATCATCCAAGATCATCGCGCACAGGAGCACGGAGAACCCCAGCAGCACCGCCAAACCTCCACACACCAGGACCACATACCAGTCCGGCATCGCCTCCGCCATTAGAGCCTCGTTTCGAGCTCCTGCTAACAGCAATGGAGGAGAAGGAAGGAGGAGTAGGAGCGAGGCCAGATGTGAGGAAGAAGAGAGGAGCACCGCGATCATTTTATAGCTCGAGATCGGTGTACGGTGGGCGAGGTCCACCAGCGCCACTCGTCGCTCGACCGCCGGTGTTCGGAGGCGACTCCGCGAGCAGTGCCGACAGCACACTGGCCCACGAGGTGAGTGCACGCTGCACCGGCAGCTAGCACGCCGCGCACTACCACGGTACGGCCTCGATGCCCTACGAGCTAGGCATCGCCGGTGGAGGAAGCGCGGGAGAGCATGCGAGAGAGAAGAGAGAGCCAGAGGTAGAAGAAGAGGCCAACAGTGGGCCCTGGGTCCACCTGTCAGCCAGAGAGAACACTGTGCTCTCGGGTGCGACCAGCGTATTTTAGTAATTAAGAATTTATTCTAAATTACCGTATCCACGTAGAAATATCTCGTTTTTCCCCGACCATGGATTTTTCCACGCTACGCCAGTGTACCACACTATGGTTTTACACCACTTATTGCCCTCTCACTGTAGCCGCTTTGTTTTTGCACAGTTGACTGATTTATTTTGGTAAGTGCAATGTTGGTTCAAAACAGCTTTTAACAAATCTCGAGGACGAGATTTTTCTTAAGGGGGGTAGTGTTGTGACACCCCAAAATTTTGACCTTGTTTTATTAATTAAAATTTTTCCAGGAAATAAAACTTTTCCATTTGTCAAGATTTACCCTTTTGTTATTGTGGATTTTTACTTCAAGTGGAAAACTTTCAAAAGGTATTGTTGGACTTATATGCCCTATTTAAAAAAACAATTCTTTATCAGGGGATTTATTGGCATAATTGTTTCTCAGAGCTTTATTCTTTTAAAATGATCTTTCAAAAAAATTTGGAGCCTGTTTTGCACTGCAACCATTTGACAAATGCATTAAAAATTTCCACCAAAATTTGGGGATGTCATGTGATGGTCCCACATCACTTTTATGCAAAAATATCTTTTGGCCATTGGAGATTTTGAGCTCTACACCAACTTTTCCAATCTGGTCCAGTAGACATTTTTGCACTACAACCTATTTAAATATTTCTTTAAAAATTAATCCAAGTGTTTGGACATATCAGTAGATGCATAAAATTCATCTTCATGCAAAAACCCAGTGATGTTCTTTGGAAAATTTGAGTGAATCACCCTCTTTTTCATTCTGGCCCAATTTGGTGATTTGTACTGCAACCCTATTTTGTTTTGCTCTAGTGACCCTGAGCTTTTTCCTGCTTGTAGCCCTCCCTACCAAACCCTTAAGTCCAGGAGATTAGACCCATTGGAGAATTTTAAGTGCATGCAATGAGCTCTTGTTCTTCCTGTCCAAAACTGGAGTTTTGCAAATCTTGCACTAACAAGTTTCTGGTTTTGCCCAAATGAGCTTGCCATCATCATCCTCACCTAAAGAGGCCCTGATCTGGAGATTCTGGCCACTCCAAGAGTTGTCTAAGTGCACTTGGCTTTCTGTCGAACAGTTGGTGTGCACGGTCTGTTTTGGCTTGAGTTTTTAGTTTGCACGGTGGACTTGATCCCCTGGCCCAGCAACCTTGTCCACTAAACTCCCAGCTATCTTTATCCTAGTCCTGTTAATTGCCAGCTCCACCCTCGCGCTCTAGACCGCCCTGGCATTTCGTCGAGCATGTTCCGTGCGTGCTCTGGGCGCGCCCAGAGCGCACGTTTTGCACGCGCGCGCACTGAGCCGCCGCGTCGCACTGCTGCACTCGACGCGACCCGTCCCTGGCCCCTGCTCACCTGCTGAGCAGCGCACTAGCCTCGCCCACTCCCCACGCCACCTCTGGCGCCCTGCAGCGCTGCTGGCAGAGCGTTTGGCGGCACGCCGGCGTCGGCAGCGAGCCTCTGCCATGGTCGGCGCCGCCCAAACCACACCAGCGCGCCAGCTGCCCCCATGAACAGCTCGGTCTTATCCCGAAGCTCGTCGGCACGCGCTCGTCGCCGCCACGTCGCCCTGCAGCTACAGCACGGCTGTCGCCGGCGATCTTATCCCCAGCCGCCGCGGTCCAACCTCGAGAGCCTATATAAGGGGTCCCCGAACTCGTTCAAGACCTCAGGCGACCTCAAGCTTTCCTCCTAGTTCTTCCCTAGCAGTGGATTGGCTGGGAAAGGCCATCTCCCCCAACTCCGGCCAGTTCGGCCGCCGCTGCGCTCCGGTGCAATACGCTGCAGCCAGAACCTTCCCCGCCCAACCAACGCCACCAGTAGCTTCCCCTTGTCCTTGCGGAGCTGCCCAGCAACCCAACCTCGATCGGAGACCACCGGAGCCCAAATCGCACTTCTCACCCGTAGCCCCCTCCGCCGCGGAGCTCGCCGCCGGCGACTCCTTCCACCTCCGACGACCCAGCGACCACCAAGAGGACCACCCCAGTCTGGCCGTTCCATCCCCGCCCTCGGGTGCCCGTGAGGAGCTGCCATTCGTCGACGGCGATCGCCGGAGCCCCGCTCCCGTTCGGGCAGAGAAGAGGAGGGAGAGGGAAGAACGGTCAAACCTGACCAGTGGGCCCTCTGGACCCACTGTCAGTGACCCGCGCGCCGTCTTCTCTGTTTAAGCGATAGCGCAAAGTCCCGAGTACGTCTCCTCTGCTGCGAAGCGTATTTCTCCCGAAACGTTTTCTTTTCTGGTTTTATTTAAAAACAAAGATTTGACCAAACTTTGACTGGCTATAACTTTTAAAATAAAACTCCAAATGAGTTGATTCTTTTTCCTACCTCTCTCAAATTTCATCTAGTTTATTTTAAGATTTATTTCAAAAATATTTGAGACAACTTTTTGTACTGTGTTTGAAATATTTGTTGGTTGAATATTTCTCAAAATAGGATTTTGGAGAAAAGGGAGAGCTTTCAAAAAGTGCACCCTTTGCATATTCTTGAAGGCAAGCATTCTGAACTCTGGCATAATATTTTTGTGTGATGTTTTGATACGGTTACAACACCACGTTGACTTGGAGCATACGTTATTCTTATGTAACGGTATAGTCACATGCATGATTGCATATTGGAGATTTTCCTTACTGTTGTAAATGGATATGCTGGTGACAATGATCATCCTCGCGAGCTTCTCATGCATACCGGAAGGAAGCCGGGAAAGTTGTCTCTAGTTCCTCGTCGGGACGAGTGTGTCCGGTATGGCATGACGAGTTTTGGTGAGCGGTGATTCTGTCCATCCTTGGTAATATTTGTTTTGGTTAAGCTGATCATTCGGAGAATACTTGGACCACCTGAGTCAGTCATGGGTCGAGTCTTGTTTAGTAGCTTCCACTTCTTGTTTTGTACTACCACCGGTCCCTGCCGCGGGTAGGGTACGGTTCAGTAAGTTGTCAACCCCTTACCAAGTCACACACCGTACAGAGAGGCCATGGTGGAAGATACCGGGTGCATCCGGTAGGCATGCCACCGGGTCCGGGGGCATGGGTGTTTCTGGTTGGGACCGAGAGGGGGGCACCCCTTAGAGCGCGCGTATATAAATTTGATCCCATGCTACGTCGAGGTTGTAGCCTCCCCACTTAGAGTTTTGCTTGACGGGTGTCGTGGGTGATTCCAGACACCGGTAAGTTAAGCTGGTGTGTGCAGGTCAGGCGTGTTTTCAACTAAAAGGCCGTGGACGGAATTAGTCTCGATGGACTAAATAAATCCGTTGCTCGTGGGTAAAGAGTACACCCTCTGCAGAGGATATATCCATTCGGATAGCCATGTTCATGAGTAAGGACTACAGATTAATTAGAAACATAGTAATGGTATTTGGATGGAGAACGGCTTGATTAGAACCTAGTGACGGTCTTCGGATGGAGAAACGGATATACTAGAACTTTGTTTATGACCTATGTCATGTGAGGATTATGTTTTGTTATTATTGTGGACTAACCAGTTACTTTATTTGAATTAATGAGTATCCCTGGGACGGTTCTACCTCCTGGATGTTCACTGTGATTATTCTTTTATAAGCCCTTTATGTGGTGTCGCTCAGACGCCCAACTGCGGCATGCTTGTTGTTTATTTATCTTTTATAAGCCCTTTATGTGGTGTCGCTCAGACGCCCGACTGCGGCATGCTTGTTGTTTATTTATCTTTTATAAGCCCTTTATGTGGTGTCGCTCAGACGCCCGACTGCGGCATGCTTGCTGTTTATTTATCCTCTATAAGCCCTTTATGTGGTGTCGCTCAGACGCCCGACTGCGGCATTGTTAAGTTTCTTGCAACCTTTCGAGGAGTCATTTTAGACACTCGCTCAGTGCATTTCTTTTACCTCCGTATTGCATGTCCATATTTCGTCTGCATACGTGCATCACAGATTCTCGTTTACTTCATGATAGACTTATCATCTTAAATGTTTCGGAGTATGATTACCTCTTACTATATTATACCCGTGTTCTTAATGTTTGCGAGTACATTCAAACGTACTCACTGGCTTGTCCCTGGCTATTGTCTTGGCCAGATTCCTTGCTTGGAGATAAGCATCGCAATGACAGCCCCGGAACCTACGCAACGACGATAGCAGCCTCGCGAAGATAGGAGTTATCCTGGTCAGCTGTTCTTGTGGGAAATGGAGTCCCATAGACGCAGATGAACCACAAACCGCTTCCGCCATCAGCCACTAGAAACCAAATGTTGTACTCCTAGGCCACAATGGTCTTGTACTACATATTTTGTAGCTTGCTTGGAATTCTTGTATCAAGTTGGTGCCTCATCAGCTAACAGTAATCCTAGGGCTGGTGAGCGCCAACGGCCATTTTTCTGGGAAATTAATATCCCGAAAATCCGGTCGTGACATTGGAGGAGACCAGCTGGTCGTTGGTGTTCTGCTTTCACTCTTCGGCAGACATCACATTCATTCATGAATTGAGCAATTTCTCGCTTCATTCGAGTCCACCAATACGACTGCTTGAGGTCATGATACATCTTCATACTTCCAGGATGAATTGACAGGAGAGAATTGTGCGCCTCGTTCATAATGACTTTCCTTAGATCACCTTTAGGAACCACAATCCGGTTCTCGAAGAACAAAGTGTCTCTGTCATCAATGCGATAGCACTTGTATTTGGAAAGATCCTTGTCGATACCACGTTTCACCTTCTTCACCATGGCATCAAGGAGTTGTGCCTCACAAATTTGATCTTCCAAAGTAGGAGAGACTATGAGGTTGGCAAGAAAGCCTTGAGGAACAACTTGGAGATTCAGCTTGCGGAAAGCTTCACAAAGATCCGGTTGGGAAGGCTTGAGGATTAAGCTGTTGCAATAAGCCTTCCTGCTTAAAGCATCTGCAATGACATTTGCTTTGCCTGGAGTATATTCAATACTCGGATTGTACTCTTGAATCATTTCGACCCATCAAGTCTGCCTAAGGTTGAGGTTGGGCTGAGTGAAGATGTACTTGAGACTCTTGTGATCGGTGAAAATGGCCACTTGTCTTCCCAACAAGAGATGTCTCCACGTTATTAATGCATGGACAACTGCCGCCAACTCAAGAGAGAGTGGGGTAGTTCTTCTCGTTGGGCTTCAACTGAGGAGAGGTATAGGCCACAACTTTCTTCTCTTGCATTAACACAACACCGAGACCTTGGAGAGAAGCATCACAGAAAACTTCATACGGCTTGGATTCATCAGGAGGAGTCAAGACAGGAGCGGCGATGAGTTCCTCTTTGAGAGTGTTGAAAGCAACATCACACTCAGGAGACCAGACATACTTCACATGCTTCTGCAGGAGGTTGGAAAGAGGCTTTGCAATCTTGGAGAAATTCTCAACGAATCTTCGGCAATAGCTTGCAAGACCAAGAAAACTGCGGAGTTGCTTGACATTTTGAGGAGGTTCCCAATTCAGAATTGCGGACACCTTCTCGGGGTTAACAGCGATGCCCTTGGCAGAGATGATGTGACCAAGGAAAAAAACTTCATCGAGCCAAAACTCACATTTGGAGAACTTCGCATAGAATTGATACTCTCTGAGCTTGTCGAGCACCAATCGCAAATGTTTGGCATGATCCTGCTTATTCTTGGAGAAGACCAAGATATCATTGAGATACACCAGGACGAATTCATTGGTATAGGGGTTGAAGATGAAATTCATCATCCGAGAGAAAACTGGAGGAGCATTGACAAGACCAAAAGACACGACATTATATTCATAAGAACCAAAGCTTGTTCTGAATGCTGTCTTGGGAACATCTTCTTCACGAATGCGAATCTGATGATAACCCATACGAAGGTCAAGCTTCGAGAATACTTTAGCCCCTTTGAGTTGCTCAAATAGCTCATTGATTTTGGGAAGTGGATACTTGTTCTTGATTGTCTTCTTGTTCAATGGACGGTAGTCGACACAAAGTCGGTCCGTGCCATCCTTCTTCTTGACAAAAAGAACACCACAACCCCATGGAGAAGAACTCGGTCTGATCAAACCCAGACGCTCTTGTTCATCGAGCTGTTTCTTCAATTCCTTCAGCTTGTTGGGTCCAAGCTTGTATGGACGCTTGCAAACGGGTACAGTACCAGGCTCTAGTTCGATAACGAACTCAACTGGCCGGTGAGGAGGCATACACGGAAGCTCTTCTGGAAAGACATCTTGGTACTCACAAACGACTGGAATTTGAGAGATGGCATTCAATTCGCCCTTCTCATTGAGAGAGAATAACCTAATGGTTTCATCACGAGCGGCAAAAACAATCACATCCTCAGAAGAGTGTGTCAATAGAATTTCCCTGGCAGCACAATCAAGTTGAGCCTTGTGCTTAGAAAGCCAGTCCATCCCGAGAATTAGATCAATATCCAAGTCACCAAGAACCATTGGAGAAGACAGAAATTTATAATTGCCCATCTTGATAGAAACATCGGGATCCATCATTTTGGTATTCATGAATAATCCCGGAGAGGAAACCGCTATCGGCTAGTTCGTGAACGAGGAACCTGTTGAGTACGCTTACGAGGATCAAGCTTTCGACAACTCTGAGAACCTTGCAGGCAAGATGACCACCCCTCGAAATCACTTCTATCTTTGCTTTGCTAGTTGTTCGCTCTATTGCCATGCTACGCTACCTATCACTCGCTATATCATGTCTCCCATTTTTCCATGTCAGCCTCTAACCATCCTTTCCTAGCAAACCGTTGTTTGGCTAAGTTACCGCTTTTGCTCAGCCCCTCTTATAGCGTTGCTAGTTGCAGGTGAAGTTGAAGTTGTTCCATGTTGGAACATGGATATGTTGGGATATCACAATATCTCTTATTTAATTAATGCATCTATATATTTTGGTAAAGGGTGGAAGGCTCGGCCTTATGCCTGGTGTTTTGTTCCACTCTTGCCGCCCTAGTTACTGATATACCGGGATTATGTTCCTTGAGTTTGCGTTCCTTACACGGTCGGGTGATTTATGGGACCCCCTTGACAGTTCGCCTTGAATAAAACTCCTCCAGCAAGGCCCAACCTTGATTTTAGCATTTGCCACCTAAGCCTTTTCCCCCGGGTTTTCGCGAGCCCGAGGGTCATCTTATTTTAAACCCCCGGACCAGTGCTCCTTCGAGTGCTGGCCCAAACTGGGCGATGTCCGGCGCCCCCTGGGCAACCAGGGTCTATGCCAACCCGACGTCTTGCCCATCCGGTGTGCCCTGAGAATGAGATATGTGCAGCTCCTATCGGGATTTGTCGGCACATTCGGGTGGCTTTGCTGGTCTTGTTTTACCATTGTCGAAATGTCTTGTAAACCGGGATTCCGAGACTGATCGGGTCTTTCCGGGAGAAGGTTTATCCTTCGTTGACCATGAGAGCTTATGATGGGCTAAGTTGGGACACCCCTGCAGGGTATTATCTTTCGAAAGCCGTGCCCGCGGTTATGAGGCAGATGGGAATTTGTTAATGTCCGGTTGTAGAGAACTTGTCACTTGACCCAAATTAAAATACATCAACTGTGTGTGTAGCCGTGATGGTCTCTTCTCGGCGGAGTCCGGGAAGTGAACACGGCCTGAGTTATGATGACGTAAGTAGGTGTTCGGGATCATTTCTTGGTCATTGCTAGATGACGACCGTTCCGTTGCTTCTCTTCTCGCTCTCTTTTGCGCAAGGTAGCCACCATATATGCTTATTGCCGCTGCAGCTCCACCTCTTTACACCATCCTTTCCTATAAGCTTAAATAGTCTTGATCTCGCGGGTGTGAGATTGCTGAGTCCCCCGTGACTCACAGATTCTACTAAAACAGTTGCAGGTGCAGACGATGCCAATGCAGATGATGGCGTCGATCTCAAGTGGGAGTTCGACCAGGAACGTGGTCGTTATTATGTGTCTTTTCCTGATGATCAGTAGTGGAGCCCAGTTGGGACGATCGGGGATCTAGCATTTGGGGTTGTCTTATTTTCATCTGGATTTTGACCGTAGTCGGTCTATATGTTTGTATCTTGGATGATGTAGGAGATATATTTATGTATTGTGTGAAGTGGCGATTGTAAGCCAACTCTTTATCCCATTCTTGTTCATTACATGGGATTGTGTGAAGATGACCCTTCTTGCGACAAAACCACTATGCGGTTATGCCTCTAAGTCGTGCCTCGACACGTGGGAGATATAGCCGCATCGTGGGCGTTACATGCGGTGCCCCCCTCCACAGTTACACACCTCGGTCATATCGTCGTAGTGCTTAGGCAAAGCCCTGCGCCGGTAACTTCATCATCACCGTCGCCACACCGTCATGCTGACGGAACTCTCCCTCATCCTCAACTGGATCAAGAGATCGAGGGACGTCATCAAGCTGAACGTGTGCTGAACGCGGAGATGCCATACATTCGGTACTTGGATCGGTTGGATTGCGAAGACGTTCGACTACATCAACCGCGTTACTAAACGCTTCCGTTTTCGGCCTACGAGGGTACGTGGACAACACTCTCCCCTCTCGTTGCTATGCATCACCTAGATGGATCTTGCGTGTGCGTAGGATTTTTTTTGAAATTACTGCGTTCCCCAACACATTTGCCCCGATCTCCTGTCATCTCAATGTATAATTTTTTTCTTTAGAAATGAATTTGCCACCTCATCGGCCATAATAACTAATAATCAAAAGTTAATTTACTTGATATAGTACCCCATGTACCGAGCTCATAATGCGATCCTTAAATGATTCTTTTTTTCAATCAGTGATCATTCTTTCACGACACAGTTCCTTGACCCGACGATCTTTGATTCATAGGCATTGGTGTTTTCTCCCGTTGCAACGCACGGGCATTTGTGCTAGTCACACATAAATAGCTTGAGACAACAACTTATCAGACAAAACAATAACACTAATTGCACTGAACTACTTACATAAAATAATTGCAGACAACAAAATTGCACACATACTAAAACATTTCAAATCACCAAGTTGACACTACACTGAAAATTCAGCCACTTAATTGCACACATTCAGACAAAAAATCAACTAATTACACATGAAATATAACTAAGTAAAACATTGAAGAAGCCAATACCTGCCGCCGATGGAAGACCGAGGTGCCGACGACAACTGGAGGAGCTGCTCCGCCGGCTGCGAACCTGGTTGTGAACCAGGTTGCGTCGCAAAACTGTTGCTCCCCAACCAGTTATTGATCTCCGAGAACGAGCCGACGCCATTGACATTGCTACCTGCACCGTCGCCATCGCCATGGCCGCAGCCGCCGTTTCTGTCGCCATGGCCGCAGCCACCGTGGTCCTGGTCAGCAGCACGGTGGCTGATACGTCCATTTTGCATCATGCTTTTATGTTGATATTTATTGCATTATGGGCTGTTATTACACATTATGGTACAATACTTATGTCTTTTCTCTTTTATTTTACAAGATTTACATGAACAGGGAGAATGCCGACAGCTGGAATCCTGGACCGGAAAGGAGCAAATCTGAGAGACCTATTCTGCACAACCCCAAAAGTCTTGAAAATTTACGGAGAATTATTCTGGAATAAAAAAAAATATTGGGCGAAGAAATACCTGAGGGGGACCCACCAGGAGGCCACAAGCATGGGGGCGCACCCCTAGGGCTTGTGGGCCCCCTGCCAGGTCCCCGGTGCCCATATTCTGCTATATGGAGGGTTTTGGCCTGGAAAAATCCCAGAAGAGATCTTTTGGGACAAAGCGCCGCCATCTCGGGGCGGAACTTGGGCAGAAGCAATCCAGGGCTCCGGCAGAGCTGTTCTGCCGGGAAAACTTCCCTCTGGGAGGGGGAAATCGAAGCCATCGTCATCACCAACGATCCTCTCATCAAGAGGGGGTCAATATCCATCAACATCTTCACCAGCACCATCTCCTCTCAAACCCTAGTTCATCTCTTGTATCCGATCTTTGTCTCAAAACCTCAGATTGGTAACTTGTGGGTTGCTAGTAGTGTTGATTACTCCTTATAGTTGATGCTATAGTTGGTTTATTCGGTGGAATATCATATGTTCAGATCCTTAATGATATTTATTACCCCTCTGATTATGAACATGAATATGCTTTTTGAGTAGTTACGTTTGTTCCTCAGGACAGAGAAGTCTTGTTATAAGTAATCATGTGAATTTGGTATTCGTTCGATATTTTGATGAGATGTATGTTGTCTTTCCTCTAGTGGTGTTATGTGAACGTCGACTACATGACACTTCACCATGATTTGGGCCTAGGGGAAGGCATTGGGAAGTAATAAGTAGATGATGGGTTGCTAGACTGACAGAAGCTTAAACCGTAGTTTATGCGTTGCTTCATAAGGGGCTGATTTGGATCCACATGTTTCATGCTATGGTTAGATTTATGTTAATTCTTCTTTCGTAGTTGCGGATGCTTGCGAGAGGGGTTAATCATAAGTGGGAGGATTGTCCAAGTAAGGACACCACCCAAGCACCGTTACACCCACATATCAAATTATCAAAGTAACGAACGCGAATCATATGAGCATGATGAAACTAACTTGACAATAATTCCCATGTGTCCTCGGGAGCGCTTTGCTTTATATAAGAGTTCGTCCAGGCTTGTCCTTTGCTACAAAAAGGATTGGGCCACCTTGCTGCACCTTAGTTACATTTGTCACTTGTTACCCATTACGAATTATCTTATCACACAACTATCTGTTATCGATAATTTCAGTGCTTGCAGAGAATACCTTGCTGAAAACCGCTTGTCATTTCCTTCTGCTCCTCGTTCGGTTCAACACTCTTACTTATCGAAAGGACTACGATAGATCCCCTATACTTGTGGGTCATCAAGACTCTTTTCTGGCACCGTTGCCGGGGAGTGAAGCGCCTTTGTTAAGGAAAATTTATATAGTGTGCTGAAATTTACCGTCACTTGTTGCTATGGAAAATAATCCTTTGAGGGGTTTGTTCGGGGTATCTTCACCCCGACCGGAAGAGCAAAGAGTTGCCCCTCAACCTACTGAAACTACTGAAAACATTTATTCTGAAATTCCTTCTGGTATGATAGAGAAACTGCTAGCTAATCCTTATGCAGGAGATGGAACATTACATCCTGATATGCATCTAATCTATGTGGATGAAGTTTGTGGATTATTTAAGCTTGCAGGTTTGCCCGAGGATGAAGTCAATAAGAAGGTTTTCCCTTTATCTTTGAAGGGAAAGTGTCGGGGATATACCCCGCGGTAAGACCCGACCGGAAGTATGACCCGGCCGGACTTGGCGCTTCATCGTAACCCGCCGTAGGATTGGCAACTCACGGGTCTCGCGGTTCACTGGTGTGACAACTCATGAGCCTGGCGACTTAATGATGGCCCCGATGACAGGTCAGACAGATGACAAGGGCCCAAGGCCCAGTAGGCCGGCTCATGTTATTGTGGGCCGGCTTAAGGCGGAAGGCATGAGGAATATTTCCTTTACGAGGAAGCAAGACCCGTACTTGTATCCGACTTGTAATAGAGAATAAGTTAGTTCTAATCCTACTAGGACTCTACATGTAAGCCGCCTCTTCAACTTATATAAGGAGGGGCAGGGCTCCCCAAAGAGGGACAAGAAAGAAGCAATAATCTCTAGGGCTAGACATAATTAGAGGAGAGCCGGCTTACCGGCGACTCCCTCATGAGCATAATGAGACCTAGCCACAAACAGCATGTAGGGCTATTACCGGATGATGTTTCCCGGGGCCCGAAGCTGTCTAAATCCTTGTCTTGTGTGTTGATCCGCTTCGCATCTCTCGATTCCGACCAACCCCTTCAAGCTACCGCATAGATGCGTTGGCCTCACGACTAAGTCCTCACACTAGGACATCTGCCGTGACAATTCCACGACAGAAAGGCTATGACATGGTATAGGCTATGCGATGATATTGGGACTTGGAATTACAACCGATTGAAATTAGAATTTCATCAGAAGTTTTATCCTATGCATCTGGTTTATCGTGATCGGAATTATACATATAATTTTTGGCCTCGTGAAGGAGAAAGTATAGCTCAAGCTTGGGGGAGGCTTAAATCAATATTATATTCATGCCCCAATCATGAGCTCTCAAGAGAAAAATCAATATTCAGGACTTTTATGCTCAGCTTTCTCGTAATGATTAATCCATGCTCGATACTTCTTGTACTTGTTCTTTTATGAAGAAGACTATTGAATTGAAATGGGATTTGTTGGAAAGAATTAAACACAACTATGAAGATTGGGAACTCGACGAAGGTAAGGAGTCAGGTATAAACCTTAAGTTTGATTGTGTTAAATCTTTTATGGATACCAATGCTTTTCATGAATTTAGCACTAAATATGGCTTGACTCTGAGTAGCTTCTTTCTGTGAATCATTTGCTACTCATGTTGATCTCCCTAAGGATAAGTGGTTTAAATATCATCCTCCCATTGAAGTAAAAATAGTAGAACCTATTAAAGCTAAGGAGGAAACTATTACTTATAATGTTGACCCTATTGTTCCTATTGCTTATATGAGAAACCACCTTTCCCTGTTAGAGTAAAATAACATGATAAAGCTTCAACTATGGTTCGTAAGAGTTACACTAGAACACCTACACCCCCTGAACAAATTAAGGTTGAATATAGTATTGCTATGGTTAAAGATCTCTTGGTCGATAATATTGATGGGCATGTTATTTATTTCTGTGATGAAGCTGCTAGAATTGCTAGACTTAATGATAAAGATAAGCATAGACCTGTTGTTGGCATGGCTGTTGTTTCTGTTAAAATAGGAGATCATTGTTATCATGGCTTATGTGATTTGGGTGCTAGTGTGAGTGCAATTCCTTTTACTTCATATCAAGAAATTATGAATGATATTGCACTCGCTGAAATAGAAGATATTGATGTCACTATTAAGCTTGCCAGTAGAGATACTATATCACCAATTGGGATTGTTAGAGAAGTTGAAGTATTGTGTGGGAAAATAAAATACCCTACTGATTTTCTTGTTCTTGGTTCCCCACAAGATGATTTTTGTCCCATTATATTTGGTAGACCTTTCTTGAACACTGTTAATGCCAAAATAGATTGTGAGAAGAAACTGTTACCGTAAGTTTTGGGGATGTGTCTCATGAGTTTAATTTCTCCAAATTTTGTAGACAACCCCATGATAAAGAATTGCCTAGTAAAGATGAAACTATTGATCTTGCTTCTATTTTTGTGCCTCCTACTGATCCTTTAGAACAATATTTGCTTGACCATGAAAATGATATGTTCATGAATGAAAGAAAGGAATTAGATGAGATTTTCTTTACTCAGATGCCTGTTTTGAAACACAATTTGCCTGTTGAAACTCTTGGAGATCCTCTACCACCCAAGAGGGATCATGTGTTCGATCTTAAACAATTACCTGATACTTTGAAATTTGCTTATCTTGATGAGAAAAAGATATATCCTGCTATTATTAGTGCTAACCTTTCAGAGCATGAGGAAAAGAAATTATTGAAAATTCTGAAGAAGCACCGCGCAACTATTGGATATACTCTCGATGATCTTAAGGGTATTAGTCCCACTCTATGTCAACACAAAATTAATATGGAACCTCATGCTAAACCAGTTGTTGATCACCAACGATGGTTGAATCCTAAAATGAAAGAAGTGGTAAGAAATGAAATACTAAAGCTTCTGGAAGCAGGTATAATTTATCATGTTGCTGATAGTAGATGGGTAAGTCCTGTTCATTGTGTCCCCAAGAAGGGAGGTATTACCGTTGTTCCTAATGATAAAAATGAATTAATACCACAAAGAATTGTCACAGGTTATAGAATGGTTATTGATTTTAGAAAGTTGAACAAAGCTACTAGGAAAGATCATTATCCTCTACCTTTTATTGATCAAATGCTAGAAAGACTATCCAAACATACACACTTTTGCTTTCTAGATGGTTATTCTGGTTTTTCTCAAATACCCGTGTCACAAGAGGATCAAGAAAAAACTACTTTTACTTGCCCTTTTGGTACCTTTGCTTATAGACGTATGCCTTTTGGTTTATTCAATGCACCTGCTACTTTTCAAAGATGTATGACTGCTATATTCTCTGACTTTTGTGAAAAGATTGTTGAGGTTTTCATGGATGATTTCTCCATTTACGGAACTTCTTTTGATGATTGATTAAGCAACCTTGATTGAGTTTTGCAGAGATGTGAAGAAACTAATCTTGTCTTGAATTGGGAGAAGTGCCACTTTATGGTTAATGAAGGTATTGTCTTTGTAAGTGCATCTAGTGCCACCCCTAGTTGGTTTTGGAGTATTGACGACAAACATAGTTGAGGGACTAATGTGTTTGTGAGAATTGCAGGATAACACAGGTAGAAGTCCCTCATTGATTCGGTTTTCCTACCAGAGATGACCCCTAAAAATGTATGAAGACATTGAATACATTTGGTGGTTCGTGAAGACATTCATGTTGAAGATAATGACCTATGAAGACATTCACTTGAAGACTATGTGGAGACATAGTTTCTTTCGTAGTTTCCTTTTATTCTTTATTGAGTCATAGGAACCACCGTACTGTTAAGTGGGGTCCAAGTGAACAAAGTCAGAAGACTGACGTGATGCTCAACCAAAATCCTATCTCTTCGAACGAAGACAATGAGAGCAAATCTTAACCAGAGTTGGATGAGTCAGCTTTGCTTGTAGCCCAAGCCAAGCTGCCGCATGTGTTTCAAATCTGACCGTTGGACACATGTCGGTTCCTTAGTGGCCCAGGGTCATTTCGGACATATCATGTCGGGTTGCCTCCAGGCTATAAATAGACCACCCCCTACACCATAAATTGGTGGCTGCTCAGAGTTAGTGCACTGCTTTTGTCGTTTGAGAGCAACCCACCTCCGAAGCCTTTGAGAGAGAGAGATCCTTGCGAGGACAAAGCCCAAAACACCCAGAGCCAAAGAGTGTTAGGCATCACTGAAGTCTTTCTGTCTGCGTGACCTGAAGACTTGTTACACTTGAGGACTATGCATCCTCCAGTCGGTTAGGTGTCATGTTCTGAGGATCCAAGAGTCATTGTGGATCGCCGGTGAACGGAGTTTGTGAAGGTTTGGAAGTCTACCTTGAAGACTTACCTGAGTGATTGGGCGAGGACTGGGTGTCCTTAGCTCAAGGGGAATAAGGTGAAGACGTGGTCTTCTGAGTTCAATCTCAGCCTCCCTAACCAGACGTACAGTTGTCACAGCAACTAGAACTAGTCTACCAAATCCTTGTCTTCACCAAGCTACTGGTTCTATCCCTTACCTTCTTTGTCTTCGTGAAGTCTTTGCTTGATTGCCTGATCTGTTTGACTTCACTGTGCGAAGACTATTACCTGTTTTGCTTCATACTGTCTTCCATTCTGATCCGCACTACCTAGCTGCTATTAGTCCTCGTGCTTTATCTACATTGCTTACTTGACTATGGCTAGTCTAGTGTAGTTCATCTTCCGCTACATATCATATAGGCTCTATTACTTGTTTTTCTTCAAAAGACCTCGTGTTTTGAAGACTTCCATAAAAATCGCCTATTCACCCCCCTCTAGTCAATAACTAGCACTTTCAATTGGTATCCAAGCAAGGTGCTCCCTTGTTCTGTGTGATTCGGTTTAACCACCTAGAGTTTGAGATATGTCGACTGCATGGATAATCAAGGTCTACGCTGCGTGCCTAGTCTTTGGTGGCACTGATTACCCCTACTGGAAGAATAAGATGTGCATGCATCTTGAAGCCATTGACATTGATCTCTGGTATGTCGTCAAGACAGGCATTCCCAAGGTCGGTGAAGGTGTCACCGCTGCTGATGTCAAGAGGTTCGCGCAACTGGACTCAACCGCCAAGAACATCATCTGTGGTTATCTGACCAAAGGACAGTATGGACGTGTGAGTGCACTGGAAATTGCGGAGCTAGTCTGGGACTGGTTGTCCAAGGTCAACGAAGGCGTCTCAACCCAGAGACTCAAGGATTGATGTTCTTCGCAACCTCTTCAACCGCTTCAAGAGAAACAACAATGAGAATGTCCAGCTCACGTTCGATCGCCTCACTGATATCACAAATGAGCTTCGCACTCTTGGCGCCACTGAGATCACCAAGCATGGAATCATGAAGAAGCTTCTGAGATCACTTGACAGCTCATTTGACACGTTGGCCCTGATGATACAAGAACGTCCTGACTTTAGAGAACTCGATCCATCTGACATACTTGAGAAGCTCAACACACATGAGTTCCAGCTATATGAGAAGAGAGACATCTATGGCCCCAGCTATGGCGGATCCTGTGCTTTGAAGGCAAAGGCTGTTTCCTCATCTGAAGAAGAATCTGACTGTAGTTCTGATGATCCCGAAGACATTGGTAAAGAGCTAGCAATGCTTGTGAAGAAGTTCCAAAAGTTCTCCAACAAGAATCGCTTCGGAAAGTCCTCAAGATATAGTTCCAAGAATGACGAGGCTTCCTCTCGTGACTACAAGAAGAGACCATGCCACAAATGCGAAAAGCCAGGCCACTATATATCTGAATGTCCTCAATGGGACAAGGAATCTAAGAAGAAGAAGAGCCAGGAATATGATTCTGACGACAATAAGAAGAAGAAATCCTCAAAGTCTTCATCAAAGTCTTCATCTCACAAGAAGAGCTCATCTAGCAAGGCTCGTGCGTCCATTGGCAAGGAGATGGATTCAGAGGAGGAGTATGCTTCTGAGGAGGCAGAAGTGGAGTCTGAGGAGGAGTCCAATTCAGGCGTCGCAAGCCTGGCTCTAGCTTCGGCATTCGTCGCCAAGTCCATCTTCAACACGTTAGACAATGGTCATGTCGCCGATGCTCAAGCCGATGATGAGGACGACTCTGCTCTGACCTACTGCTTCATGGCACGAGGGGCCAAGGTAAACTCACGCGATGATTACTTTCAAACCTCCAGTGAAGATGACTCTGAGTGTGAATCCAAACCCCGCTATAAGACTCTTGCTAAAATTTCAACTGAACAACAAACTGCTATGGAACATATTCAAAAGTTTCTAGACAAAAGCGATGACCTGTTGGACGAGGAAATGAATCAAACTTAGTCCTTAATTGAATACATAAAAAATCTTCGTGTTAAGTACGAGGAACTTGAAAGTCGTCATGAAACCCTCTCAGCTACTCATGAGAAGCTTTCCTATGATTATCTTCAAAGGAAGCAAGATCTAGAGAAACTGAGAGCGTCTCATGAAGATCTTCAAAAGGAGAACGATTCACTACTCGCTCAAAAGATCAGTTCCGCTCAGGAAGATTTTGTACCACCATGTTGAAAATGTCTTGAGCATGATAATGTTGTCTCTGTTACTGAAATTTCTACTGCCACTGATGTTGCAATATCTTCAACTGCTGATGTGGTAACTAACCCCTCTTCTGAGGATACCACCACTATTGCTGATGAGAATGCTAGGTTGAAGACATTTCTTGAAACAGGCATGTAAAAAAAGCCTCAAAGGGCATCAAACACTATGCGATGTCCTCGTGAAACAGATTCTGAACCGAAACCCTAGGAAAGAGGGTGTTGGTTTCGAGAGGAAAATTAATGTTGATGGTTCCTACTGGAAGCCTGACCAGTACCCCAAAACCACATGGGTTGCTGCAAAGGACCCTTCAGTGGACCCATCTACCTTATCTCGCTTCACTTGTGCTAACCCCATTATCATTGATGAATCCTTTGACGCTAATTATAAGCTGTTTAAGAATCAGAATGGTGAAGTGTTTGCCAGGTTTATTGCTACTAACTGCAGGAATGGGCCACCTTTGAAGAAGATATGGGTGCCCAAGAGTTGTCTTGAGAAACTTCCCGCGAATGTCATCATGACATCACCGGGGAAGAAGACAAACCCCATACCAAAGGCTTCACATGGCCCAAAGGCTTCATACAGACAGAGGACCTCACAAGGTCACCCTAACGCCAAAGTCTTGCAGGGAAACTATCACCAAACTCATGAATATGAGCGTGTTTCTTCTAACCACTGAACAAGAACTTTTCTTCATATTCTTATGAGTATTATTCACCTCCTGCAAAACTATTTGCTAGGGCTCCGAAGCCAAAGTTCTCAGATGCTGCACTTAGACTCATTGCTTCTAAGCCACCTCTTAAGATGTGGGTGGTTAAGAAGAATTAACTTCTCCTGCAGGGAAAGGTCTCCAGCCGGAAATCAAAGACTTCTGATGCCAATGTTGGGGACCTAAAACATCTTGTGGGACGCAAGATAAAGTGCCAGAATGTTCTTACCATTTATTTCGTCCCAGGGTTTCTTGACGAGAATCCTATCTTACCAAACAAGAATCTTAACTTTGATATCATGCTTGTTCGCTACATGTTTGTGCTTCACAATACTCTTGGTGAAGCCTATCCCGCTAACTGCACTGTAGGGTACGACTCCGAAAGCTACTGAGTGGATAATGGACAGTGGATGCACTAACCACATGACTGGTGATCGAAGTCTTCTCATGGATTCAACCCTATGTCCGTCTACTAAAAGTCACCTCATGTTTGCTGACACTGGTAAAAGCAAGGTATTGGGCTTAGGTAGAGTTGCAATCTCAAAGGATCAGCACATGGATAAAGTGATGCTTGTTGAATCCCTTGGATTGAACTTAAGGTCTGTCTCAATGCTTTGTGATCTGAACATGATTGTGATATTTGGAAAGTATCGTTGTCTTGTGCTTATGGAACCTGACAAATCTCTAGTCTTCGAAGGGTATCGAAGAGATGATCTGTATATGGTAGATTTCTCCGCAAGACCACAACTTGCCGTATGTCTTCTAGCAAAAGCTTCAAAGTGCTGGCTTTGGCATCGAAGGATAGGACATGCAGGCATGAGGAACTTGCACACTCTCATGAAGAAGAAGCACAACATTGGCATCGAGGGCGTCAAGTTCAAGAAAGACCATTATGTGGTGCTTGTGAAGCCGAGAAGATGACTAGGGCCAAGCATCCCTCGAAGACAATCATGACTACATCACACCCCTTCGAGCTACCACATATGGATTATTTGGCCCTACTCATTACTCTACCCTTACTACCACTGCACATCTTGATGGCTTTGTTATTGTTGATGATTACTCGAGATACACCTAGGTGCACATAATTCTCTACAAGACTGAAGTGCAGCATGTCTTCAGACGCTTCGCAAATCGTGCCATGACCAATTATGGCATCAAGATCAAGCACATCAGGAGTGACAATGGCACATAATTCAAGAAGACCGGCCTCGACACTTATCTTGATACATTGGGCATCACACATGAGTTCTCTACTCCATACACACCTCAGCAGAACGACATCATGGAGCGCAAGAATAGAACTCTCATTGAGATGGTACGCATGATGCTTGATGAATACAAGACACCAAGAAAGTTCTGGCCTAAAGCCATTGATACTGCTTGCCACATCATCAACAGAGTTTATCTTCATAAGTTCTTCAAGAAGACATCCTATGAACTCCTGACTAGTAAGAAGCCAAACATTAGTTATTTCAAGGTCTTTGGTGCTAGGTGCTCGATCAAGGATCCGCATCACACTTCAAAATTTGCACCGAAAGCACATGAAGGTTTTATGCTTGGTTACGGAAAGGATTCGCACACCTACAGAGTCTTCAACCTCTTTCACTACAAAGTGGTTGAAACTGTAGAGGTGAGGTTCGATGAGACAAATGGCTCGCAAAGAGAGCACCTGCCAAATGTGCTAGATGAAGCTACACCAAGTGAATCTATCAAGCTAATGGGTACTGGAGAAATCATACCTACCGAGGAACAGGCTGAAGAGGAAATCATCATTTCTGCACCTAATCATCATGAAGAATGCTCAGCCTGAGGCCAATGCTGAAGATGAAGACAATAATCAGCAAGGGCAAAATCTTCGCCCAGTTCATCCTTGGGTTACAAATGAAGTCCAGATTGAGAAGATCATCGACAGTATAAATGCACCTGGTCCCCTCACTCGATCAAGATCTACACAACTAGCGAATTTCTGTGGTCACTTTGCATTTATCTCAATCTCTGAACCCAAGAAAGTTGATGAAGCCTTCATGGAACCTGAATGCATTCAAGCTATGCAAGAAGAGCTTCAACAGTTCGAGCTGAATAATGTCTGGGAGCTTGTAAACATGCTGATCCATGCAATAAACAAGATGAGCATGGTCAAGTATTCAGAAACAAGGCTCGTCTCGTTGCCCAAGGTTACACTCAAGTGGAAGGAATTGACTCTGACGAAACCTTTGGTCCTGTGGCTAGGCTTGAAGCCGTTCGCATACTGCTAGCCTATGCTAACCACAACAACATTCTTCTGTACCAAATGGATGTAAAGAGTGCCTTCCTCAACAACAAAATTGAAGAAGTGTATGTTGCACAACCACCTGGCTTTGAAGATCCAAAGCATCCTGATATGGTATACAAGCTCAACAAGGCGGTGTATGGCCTCAAACAAGCACCTCACGCTTGGTATGACACACTCAAAGACTTCTTGAAGAGCAAAGGCTTCAAACCTGGTTCTCTAGATCTCACTCTCTTCACGACATATGATGGTGAACTATTTGTATGCCAAATCTACGTGGATGACATTATCTTCGGCTGCTCCCATAAGAGATACAGTGATGAGTTTAGGCATATGATGCAAGAGCAATATCAGATGTCTATGATGAGTGAGTTGAAATTCTTTCTTGCTCTTCAAATTCGTCAATAGAGGAATGGCATCTTCATATCACAAGAGAAATACCTCAAAGATTGTCTGAAGAAGTTTGAATGCAAGACTGCAAAGGGTACACGACGCCAATGCCAACCAAAGGCCAATTGGGCCCCGACGACAATGGTAAAGAGTTCGATCAAAAGGTATACCGCTCCATGATAGGTTCTTTATTGTACTTTATGTGCATCTAGGCTAGATATAATGCTTAGCGTTTGCATGTGTGCCCGATTCCAAGCAACACCAAAGGAATCGCATCACCTCCCGGTGAAGCGAATACTTTGATATTTGGCTCACACTCCAACGCTAGGATTATGGTATCCAAAAGGCTTAGAGTTTGATCTAGTTGGATTCTCAGATGCTGATTATGCCGGTGACAAGGTTGATCGCAAGTCCACATTAGGCACATGTCACTTTCTTGGACGATCTCTTGTTTGTTGGTCTTCAAAGAAGCAGAATTGTGTATCACTCTCCACTGCTGAATCTGAATACATTGCTGCTGGATCTTGTTGCGCTCAGCTTCTCTGGATGAAGCAAACTCTCAAGGATTATGGCATCAACATGAAGCATGTGCCACTCTACTGCAACAATGAAAGCGCCATCAAGAATGCTCACAATCCAGTTCAGCACTCGAAGACAAAGCACATTCAGATCCATCATCATTTTCTCAGGGATCATGTGTTTTTTTACTATGTCAGGGATCATGTGTTGAAGGAAGACATTGATATCATTCACGTCAACACTGAAGAGCAATTGGCAGACATCTTCACGAAGCCCTTGGATGAGAAAAGGTTTTGCAAGCTGCGGTGTGAGATAAATATCTTAGAATCCTCGAATGTCCTGTGAATGGACACACATCCTAATGCTTATGCATATTGATGACTTAAGTGCACAACACACGAAGTACCATATATCTTCAAATCATGAAGACTTACCCTCTGAGTGTGAATACATTAATGCGGAATTTGACTTCGAAGCGCCACAATAATTGTGCGACGTGTCTGGGTCTAATATTTCCTATACGGCAGGTAACGCCACCACCACACTTTCTTGAAGATTCTCGTTTGACGTCATGATTGCATTATCTTCATATTTGGTTTGTCTTCAACATTGGTTTATCTTCAAAGTTTATATTCGCAATGTTGTTTTGGTCTTCACTTATATATAAAAACACCATTCTGATCACGGAATCAGAATATTATTCTGATCACAACACGAACTTCTTGAGTTACACAACCTAAACTTCCCTCTGTACGAACCCGACCTTCGGGCTATCTTCGCAACCGTGTCTCCCCGCGTGATTTTTTTGGTCAGTCGTGTTCTATGTGATGTAAGTGTAATCTGTAAATGGTTTTTAGCAACTAAATGCCCGTTTTAAATAAGAATCTCGCTCATTGGCGGATTTGCTCACGAGTCGTGATGAAACATGCCTCTATTGCAATTTTACTGCCAGAGTTGTTCGACCTGAACTTCCCCAAGTGCTAGGTTGAACTTCCGCCAACATTTCCCAATGGGGCTTGCGATATACCATTGGAAAGCTATGGACATGAGTATCATGACCCAAGTTAATTTTTTGGCAAAATGTAAGCGGTTTAAGAGTAGTTTTGAAAACTGTTTTTTCTTCATACAAAAAACGTGAATCGTATTTCCGATCGTATTTCTAAACCATTTATTGTAATGAGGCAAATAATATGGCATTGGAAAGCTGCAACAAAACCGCTCCTTCCACATGTTGAAAGTTTTCTCTAATTCCCTTTGGTTAAAGAGCAATTTGGAAAATCGTAAAATTTTGCAAATCGAACAGCCGAGTTCGTATTTTCGATGTCACTTCTAAACGGCTAACCCAATTGAGGCAAATGATATGGTGTTGGAAATCTTATGAAAATCCGCTACTTTTTCATGTTGAAAGTTTTTTCTAATTTTGAACGGTTTAAAAGTAATTTAGAAAACGGTATAAGTTCCACCGAGTTTGTATTTTCGAGCTAATTCTTTAACCGTCTGTCCGTATGCAGCAAATAATATGGATTTGGAAAGATTGAGGCAATGCAAAACTTTTTGGTATATATTGTTTCTCCTAATTCATTACGGTTTTAAGTCAATTTCGAAAATGGCTAAAAACGTTTTTTGGCCATAATTTCTACAAACTTTATTGGAATGGGGCAAATAATATACCGCTGAAAAGCTACGGAAAATGTGAAACTTTTTCATGTTGATGGTTTTATCCGATTCCTAGTCGTTTTCAAGTAATTTTGAAAACGACAAGATCATGCGTTCTGCCTTTATCGCGAAAGAGATTCTTCGAAAATGCACCGCGTGAAGAACTTAAACTTCTCGGCATGTCTACTTGAACTTCACTATGTTTTTCACGTGCTTTTTTTGCTCGTATCTCTCCATCCACTCATCGGAATTGAGTAAGTGATATACCGATGGAAAGCTACTATAAACATGCAATATTCCCGTGTTGATCATTTTTTCATACCCGTGATGGTTTTAAAAGTTTTTCATCTGAAATTCATTCAGCGTAGTAGTTGAACTTCCTGCTGTTTTCACGTTGAACTTCTGTGACGTATTTTCGTTTGTAAATTTCTCATCCATTCGTCAGTGTTACACAAATGATATTCCTTTTGTACAAACCTCTCTCACAATAAATTTTTTAACTTTGTCCGATCGAGGTCTTGAACTTACGCAAATGATATTCTGCCATTTTGAAGTAAATCAGAGCCTTCATCGCAAATGGAAATGCACTACGTGAAGTAGTTGAACTTCTCGGGCATGTTTGTTTGAACTTTACTCTGTTTCTGATGTGATGTTTTTTGACCGTAACTCCCAAACCATTTACCAGAATTTGAGCAAATGATATACCGATGGAAAGCTGTTGAAAACACGCAACTTTTTCGTGTTGTTCAGTTTTTTATACTCGCGACGGTTTAAAATATTTTTTGAATGTGTAAAAATTTGTTTTTAACGGTATACATAAAACTTTTGAACCATTCATCGGAATATAGCATATAATATACCGTTGGAAAGCTTATGAATAGGAGCATCTTTTTCATGTAGACACACGTTACAAATTTTTGTCGTTTGAGAGCAGTTTTAAAATGGCAAAAACAACGTCGTTTTTTGCCTGTTGTTTATATGTAATTGTAGGTCGGACGTCTCGCACGGTAGATCTTGAACTTCATCGGGAGGAGCACATGAACTTCTTGCGACAAACCTTTTAAGCTTTTTTGTTTTCTATTCATATATTCTTACGTGAAACGCATTCCGTGTAGTAGTTGACCTTCCCGCTGATTTCACCTTGAACTTCTGTCACGTATTTTTGTTCAACCTCTCTCACAAGAATTTTTTAACTTCTCGAGCCTAGTACTTGAACTTCTAGCAAGAAAACTTTTAGCCTTTGCCTTTTCATTCTTTTTTTCATACAAAACGCACACCGTGTAGTATGTGAACTTCTGGCTATTATTATTTTGAACTTCTCTCTATTCCGCTTTAGTAACGGAAAATGTTTGAGTTTTTTATAGACATCGAACCTCTCTAACTTTTTTATTTGAACTTCTTTGTGTATTTTTTAGAAATGTGAAAATTGGAGTTTTCTTAGAAACATCGAACTTCTTCATTATTCTCAAATTTGAACTTCGTGGTTTTATTCTTTAGTATTGAAGAAAATCCCTTTTGGACTTCTTGGTTTTATTATTTAGTAACAAGGAAAATCGGCGTGTTTTTATAAACATTAAATTGCTCCATCTTTCAATTTGGACTTCGTGTTTTATTTTCCATTAACGGCAAGTCCAAGTTTTTCTATAAATGGAAAACATTGAACCACTCCCTTATTTCAATTTGACCTTCTAGTTGTTTTAGAAACGGGGAAAATCCTTTTTTATAACTTCAAATTTAAAATCTGGGATTTTTTAGAAATGGGGGAGATCAGGGGACTTGAGCGCCCTGGGTTCACAGTGCTGAACGGCCTTTGTTCACCAATTTGTACTTAAAGAAAAAATGAAATAATTATTTACTTAGATTGTTCCAACCGAGGGATATTTGGCCATACGTCAAGTCAATTTTTCATAAGCCAAATACAGAAACAATGGAACAATAAAAAACATATTTTCAATTATTCTCTCGGCTTGTTGCCATACCAACAAACACATGCTGCATCCCTCATTTCTCACCACTATGAACAAAAAAAGGTAGAAAAACACATTTTTTGGGATGGTCGGTGCTCCCTCAAGCTTGGAGAAATAACTACAGAAGAACAAAAACTGAATTTTTTAATTTGTCACTTGTTCGTGCCATAGGAACGTAGAAACACAAAATAAATTGATTTAATAATGTGAAGTAGATGAGCTGAAAAGCATACAAAAGATGAACTTATGAGTCTAGCTTTTGCTGCAAAAAAATAGGAACAAGTATAAGAATTGAGGTTTGTCCAGGGGATACCGTAGAAGGTGTAGTCCAGCAATGGACCAGCCGCCGAGCAAGCAGATGGACAGGCGAACTGGAGGTCCTCGAGCCCGCGGCTCCTTCTGCAGGATCCATTGTTTGTCGCCGAATCTCAAGTCGTGGCACGTCCACGACGGCGGCATTGAACAGCCTGGGGCGGAGGCAATGGACTTCCTGCACGTGGTGGCAGCGTAGCCCCACCGGGAAGGAGGAAGAGTGGTGGCGGGGGAGCATCACCAGTTGCCGGAGGGTGGCGCCCGAGATATGCCAGCAGGATGAACGAGGAGGTCGGTGGTGGCGTGGATCTGCACGATGGAGGTGGGTGGCGGGCGTGGGGAAGGAGGAGGGCAACGTGTAGTAGAGGGAGGCCGCACGCGGGGCATGGAGGAGTACGACGCGCGGGGGTGAGAAGTGGCTGGCACGGGGGAATGAGGAGGGCGCTGCAGGATCACTGGTGGCGGCCTAGTCGATGTGGGTCGCCGCGTTGGACCTGGCCGCCGACCGGCGTGTTTGCGGGGAAGCTACCATCAAGCTTCCCACACGGTCCAGCGGCTTGGCCGGTCCGGCACTCCAACGGATCTGGGCGGGGTAGGTGGTTTCATGTGCGGCGGGCTGGGTGAACGGGCGGTGGCAGGAGGTCGCGCGCGACCCCTGCGCCTGACTGGGACCTTCCCCTGGTCGCCGGATTTGGTGGGAGGTGTGCGGGGCCAGGTTAGGTCCAGGAACGACGGGGACGGGGGGCTGGTGGGGTAGGCATGCCGGGGATTGGGGGTAGGGTGGGCGGGTGATGACCCACAAGTATAGGGGATCAATTGTAGCTCTTTTCGATAAGTAAGAGTGTCGAACCCAACGAGGAGCAGAAGGAAATGACAAGTGGTTTCCAGCAAGGTAATGTCTGCAAGTGCTGAAATTGTAAGTAGCAGAGTAGTTTGATAGCTAGATAATTCGTAACGAACAAGTAACGATAATAGTAACAAAAGTGCAGCAAGGTAGCCTAATCCTTTTGAGGCAAAATACAGGCCAAAACGATCTCTTATAGCAAGCAAAGCGTTCTTGAGGGTACACGGGAATTTCATCTAGTCACTTTCACCATGTTGATTCGATTTGTGTTTGCTACTTTGATAATTTGATATGTGGGTGGACCGGTGCTTAGGTGTTGTTCTTACTTGAACAAACCTCCTACTTATGATTAACCCTCTCGCAAGCATCCGCAACTACGAGAAAAGTATTAAGAATAAATTCTAACCATAGCATTAAACTATTGGATCCAATCGGTCCCTTACGGAATAGCGCATAAACTAGTGTTTAAGCTTCTGTCACTCTCACAACCCATCATATAATAACTACTCCACAATGCATTCCCTTAGGCCCAAATACGGTGAAGTGTCATGTAGTCGACGTTCACATGACACCACTAAGGGAATCACAACATACATACTATCAAAATATCGAACACATATCAAGTTCACATGATTACTTGCAACATGATTTCCCCCGTGACCTCAAGAACAAAAGTAACTACTCACAAATGATAATCATGCTCAAGATCAGAGGGGTATTAAATAGCATATTGGATCTGAACATATAACCTTCCACGAACTAAACCATATAGTAATCAACTACAAGATGTAATCAATACTACTAGTCACCCACAAGCACCAATCTAGAGTTATGGTAACAAGATTGAACACAAGAGATGAACTAGAGATTGAGATGAGATGGTGCTGTTGAAGATGTTGATGGAGATTGCCTCCCCAAGATGGGAGAGTTGTTGGTGATGATGATGACGATGATTTCCCCCTCCGGGAGGGAAGTTCCCCCGCCGGAATCGCTCCGCCGGAGGGCAAAAGTGCTCCTGCCCAAGTTCCGCCTCGAGACGGCGGCACTCCGTCCCAAAAGTCCTCTCCTCATTTTTTCTAGGTCAAAATGATCTATATACCAGAAGATGGGCACCGGAGGTGGGCCTGGGTGAGCACAACCCACCAGGGCGCGCCTGGGCTGTCTGGTGTGCCCAGGTAGGTTGTGCCCACCTGCTGGGCCCCCTCTGGTAGTTATTTGCTCCAATATTCTTCAAATATTCCATAAAAATTCTCCGTGAAGTTTCAGCTTGTTTGGTGTTGTGCAGAATAAGTAGCCTGATGTAGCTTTTTCAGGTCTAGATTTCCAGCTGCCGGAATTCTCCCCCTTTGTGTGTACCTTGCATATTATGAGAGAAAAGGCATTAGAATTACTCCAAAAAGCATTATTATGGATAAAAACAGCATAAATAACAGTAGGAAAACATGATGCAAAATGGACGTATAAACTCCCCCAAGCTTAGACCTCGCTTGTCCTCAAGCGAAAACCGAAATCAAAAAACATGTCCACATGCTTAGAGAGAGAGAGGTGTCGATTAAAACAAAATACAGACATAGAAGCATCATGTAGATTATTATAACAACAACAAAATTAAACATAAGACTTTTATCACAAGACTTTTATCATAAACTTCTCATGCATAAGTAACAATTCATCACATAATTGAAGTATAAAGCATAAACTCTATTAGAAACCAACAAACTACGTTCTCAGTCAACTTTGCAACTACAATTCATCATCTTTTCAGGAAGGGTCACGTATCGGAGCCTTTAGGCAAGTCCACATACTCAACCATCATATAGTCTTCTATGGTTGCTAACACTCACCGCATACACATGAGCTAAACGTTTCAACCGGACACATAGAAAGATAGGGGCTTATAGTTTCGCCTCCCAACATATTCACCTCAAGGGTGATGTTAACAATAATAACTCATGCCACCCATATTCAACTGGACATATGTGCCTAGATCTTTCCTCACCACATGATGCTTGCCAAAGGAGAAAATTAAAAGGAATAGAGAGAAAACTTTGACTCTTTGCATAAAAGTAAATACATAAAAGTAAAAGATAGGCTCTTCATAGAGGCAATCAGAGGTTGCCATGCGCTTATTTGTTTGTATGCTCAACCCCTTAATGCAAAAGAACGTCACGTTGCATTCCCCCTTGTGATAGCGACCTTTATTATGCAGTATGTTGCTTTTATTCTTCACCATCACAAGTTCGTGCAACGCTCAATTTTCTCTTACACTAGATGATCTCACACATTTAGAAGCAATTTTTATTGCCTTTTTGCACCGATGAAAACTTACTTGAGGGACCTTGCTCAATCCCTAGGTAGGTATGGTGGACTCTTGAAAATAAGATTTGGGTTTAAGGATTTTTGGATGCACAAGTAGTATCTCTACTTAGTGCGGAATTTTTGGTTAGCAAAGATAGGGGCAAGCACCACATGTTGAAGGATCTATGACAATATAACTTCTATTTGAATATGAACGAACATAAATCATTACGTTGTCTTCCTTGTCCAATGTCAGCAATTTTGGCATATTATATTTTGATGGGGGCTCACAATCACAAAACATTTCTAGGATAGTGTATTTATATGTGAATCTTCTCTTCCCTTTTAATTCTTTTATGAGTTGCATCATTGACCAATGCTATGTTTGTCAGTCTCTAATAAAATTTTCTACTTATACTTATCCATATGTGGTGTCATCACCTACCATAAAATTAGCATATGATCCTTTTCATTTTTTCCTTTCCCTTTTTTATTTATATCCTTTCTTTTTATTGCAACATGAAGGTAAAGAAAGCAAAAACTCAAACTAAACTTTATTATATATCTTGCACACTATTGCAAGGATAGATCACTAAGCACGCTCTCGAAAAGAAAGGATCGAACTAAACTTTTATTCATCTAAAGCAGAAGGTCAAATTAAAATAAGTAAAGGCAAAAGATAGTGGGGATGATACGATACCGTGGCACCTCCCCCAAGCTTGGCGGAAGCCAAGGGGAGTGCCCATACCCGAAACTCGGTTTTCTTTTGGTGATGACGAAGAAGATGGTGGTGGATGGAGAGATCATGTCCTTCAAGATCAAGAGATTCCCCAGTCTACGTATGATACTCCGGAGGAAGATGATGTGCTCTTGATGCAGAATATTTTCACGAGTGAGGTATTTATTCTGCACACGGACCGTTTCAACGATCCGAAAGTATGCAGTCTCAATAGGGGTAAGATGAGCATATTAAGGCTTAAGGATATCTTCTTCTTCCTCCTCAGCCGGCAGTGCTTGTTCAGCCACCGGGGGTGGATCTACGGTAGCCTCCTTGCTCTTGTCTCCCTTGACGGCTTCCGTGGGTTCTTCCTTCTATAGCTCAATCTTCATCAACCAAGCATCTTCTTCCATGTTGTTGGAGGAGGAGGAACACATGATGCTTGGCTTGATAGATCTGATCGAAAACAGCAAGAAAAGATAACAGAAGATTTCTCCGTGATACAGTGGTCAATAGGTTCGGGGAGTATATAAAGATTTTTTATCTTGGGAGATAAGAAACCAGAAGAAAAAGGAGTCCGTAAGGTGTCCCAGGTGGGCACAACCCACCTGGGCGCGCCTAGCAAGCCAGGAGCGCCCTGGTGTCTTGTGCCCACCAGGGTCACTTTCCTAGAGGTTTCTTATTTTCCTAATTTTCTAAATATTCCAAAACTGACAAAAAAATATTTTTGTGGATTTTTCGGAGTCTGTTTACTTACCGTATCACGTACCTCCTTATTTTCATGATTCTGGAGTGTTCCGGAAGGACTTTTTTATGTGCTCTTCCGGTGTCAATGTTTGGATAATATTGCTTTCTATATTAATGGGCATACCTGAGATATAATGTTATATTCGTTGCCCATTCACAACCTTCGGGTTAGTGCCTTCGACATTATTTATTTTGATAGCTCCAGACTGATAAACCTCCTCGATGACATAGGGGCCTTCCCATTTGAAGAGGAGTTTTCCTGCAAAGAACCTGAAACGAGAGTTGTACAAAAGAACATATTCTCCGACTTTCAACTCACGCTTTTGGATTCTTTTATCATGCCATCTTTTAACTTTTTCTTTAAATAATTTTGCATTTTCATAAGCTTGGGTTCTCCATTCATCTAATGAGCTAATATCAAATAACCTCTTTTCACAGGCAAGTTTGAAATCATAATTCAGTTCTTTGATTTCCCAATATGCTTTATGTTCTAACTCAAGAGGCAAATGACAAGCTTTTCCATAAACCATTTTATAAGGAGACATACCCATAGGATTTTTATAAGCTGTTCTGTAAGCCCAAAGTGCATCATCTAATTTCTTAGACTAATTCTTTCGGGACCTATTGACAGTTTTTTTGTAAAATCAACTTTATTTCTCAATTGCTAAGTTCAACTTGACTACTAGACTGAGGATGATAAGGGGATCCAATTATATGGTTAACATCATACTTGGCAAGCATTTTACGGAAAGCACCATGGATAAAGTGTGAACCACCTGAAGGAAATATGCCCTAGAGGCAATAATAAAGTTGTTATTTATATTTCCTTATATCATTATAAATGTTTATTATTCATGCTAGAATTGTATTAACTGGAAACTTAGTACATGTGTGAATATATAGACAAACAGAGTGTCCCTAGTATGCCTCTACTTGACTAGCTCGTTAATCAAAGATGGTTAAGTTTCCTAACCATACAGACGTGCTGTCATTTGATGAACGGGATCACATCATTAGAGAATGATGTGATGGACAAGACCCATCCTTTAGCTTAGGATAATGATCATTTAGTTTTATTGCTATTGCTTTCTTCATGACTTATACATATTCCTCTGACTATGAGATTATGCAACTCCCGAATGCCGGAGGAACACTTTGTGTGCTATCAAACGTCACAACGTAAATGGCTGATTATAAAGATGCTCTACAGGTGTCTTCAAAGGTGTTTATTGAGTTGGCATAGATCAAGATTAGGATTTGTCACTCCGTGTATCGGAGAGGTATCTCTGGGCCCTTTCGGTAATGCACATCACTATAAGCCTTGCAAGCAATATGACTAATGAGTTAGTTATGGGATGATGCATTACGGGACGAGTAAAGAGACTTTCCGGTAACGAGATTGAACTAGGTATGATCGAATCTCGGGCAAGCAACATACCGATGACAAAGGGAATGACGTATGTTGTTATGCGGTTTGACCGATAAAGATCTTCGTAGAATATGTAGGAGCCAATATGAGCATCCAAGTTCTGCTGTTGGTTATTGACCAAAGATGTGTCTCGGTCATGTCTACATAGTTCTCGAACCCGTAGGGTCCGCACGCTTAAACGTTCGATGACGATTTGTATTATGAGTTCCGTGTTTTGGTGACCGAAGTTTGTTCGGAGTCATGAAGACGGCGGATGGGGTGGCATAACTACTAACTCACGATAACAACGGTGGCGGAAATATCACCGCGAAGCGAGTGATATGACTCATGAAGACTACAGCTCTTCGAGCGTCGGAGTGAGGCTCGAGGAGACTTATTACGGGTGGCGGAAGCGTATATAATACAAGTGAACAATATCCGGGATCGCACAGGACTGACTGGGACTCCTCTAGGCGTCGGACGCACTATCAAACTCTTCATCCAAGAGATCGCCTTCGTCAACATCTGGCCAAAACAACAAGCCAGGTGAGTACTATGAAAGTACTCGCAAGACAGTTCGGACATAAGATATAACAAATGTAAACATGGAGCATTTGTACAGATTAACCAGTGCGTTCAGGCATAGAGATAATAAATACTGGGTGCCAAACGAGGGTCTGAATGACTCCTCGAGAGGAAACTGCAAGAATAGTAATACTGGTGCCAAACGAGGGTCTGAATGACTCCTCGAGAGGAAACTGCAAGAATAATAATACTGGTGCCAAACGAGGGTCTGAATGACACCTCGAGAGGAAACTGCAAGAATAATAATGCCGCAGTCGGGCGTTGGGGCGACACCACATAAAGGGCTTATAACAGAAAATAAAGGCAATGCGTGCCACAGTCGGACGTCTGAGCGACATCACATAAAGGGCTTATATTTAAAGTAAGAAACAAAAACACGCCACAGTCGGACGTCTGAGCGACATCACATAAAGGGCTTATAACAGAAAATAAAGGCAATGTGTGCCACAGTCAGACGTCTGAGCGACATCACATAAAGGGCTTATATTTAAAGTAAGAAACAAAAACACGCCACAGTCGGACGTCTGAGCGACATCACATAAAGGGCTTATATTGTAGCTCAATAATTCAGTAGCTCGGGATTATAAATTATTACAAGTACGAGACAAATATAAGGTTAGTCCATCCACAGTAATAATAATTAAATTGGGTTCACCACTTGAGCTTGTTCACCGGGGGACAAGTTTTCCACGCGGATAGATAGGGATATACTGACTTCACTACTTGATCATGGATACGATGACTTGGAAGAATTTGACTCTGCAGAGTTTGTACTTCACCACAGCCAACGGATTTCAGTAGTCACAGGGACTAGTTCCGTTTACGGTGTTTTGGAAGAAACACGTCTAACCAGTACACACCCTTTCAATCTTCCGAAGCCAGGGATCACCCTCGGCAACGTTCAAGAAAAACCTTGAGACGGGGAGGCTACAACCTCGCGTAGCATGGGATCAAATTTCTATACGCGCGCTCTAAGGGGGTGCCCCCCCTCTCGGTCCCAACCGGAAACACCCATGCCCCCTGACCGGATGACTGGCTTTAATCCTGGGCCAAGGTACCATCATCCCGGCCCCTCTGTTTGGTGTGTACACGAAAAGAGGTTACCAACTTACTAAACCGCATCCTGGCAAAAGAAACATGTGGTAGCACGGAAGGGAAAAGAACGATAACGTGGCTCCGTCCACGTTAACGTCGGGATTTGTCGGATGACGCAAGGCTGGTATGCTACAACAGTACCACCTTGCTGCCCTTCATGTCACCACATGATTAGGCCATCTCTCACCAGAGATCATCGCAACTTTGGAACATGCGGGTAGTTGCCTCGCAAGCAACGGGTAACTCACCGATACTCATATGCCACGCGCAAACTTTCACGCAAACATGCAAAACACCTATCATATCAAAGGTTCAAACATGCTTGCCTGGATCGGAGAAGTCGGAATCTAGCTCGGCGAAGTTCGCGGCTCCGTCACCTCTTCCGGAACCTACGACAATAATGAAAACGGGCACTAACGTGAAAACCAACGCGTGCATAAAAATTTTTTCAAATTTTTTCCAAATAAATCTCATAAAAAACTAGACAAAATTTTAAGACTGTCAGAAAAAGAATCACTCAAAAATCCCTTTTTATTAAAAAGTTATAAAGGTTTCTGTCGAGGGACTCATCTGTAATGAAACAGAAAAGTTCCAGGGTTTAAACTGAGAAACCAGAAAACGCTTCGGAAAGAAATGCGCTAGCTAAAGAGGGAAAGCGTATTTTGCCCGAGGGCGCCAACAGAAAACGGTTCGAGGGAGAATAGAACAGAGGCTGACATAGGGGGTCCACATGTCAGGTTCAAAAAGCTCGCCGGCGCCCGAAGACTGCGGTGGACGCCGGCGTCGAACCACGGCGAGTCAGGAAGATCGGAGGGTACCAACAGCTTCAGCGTGTTCTTCCACGTCGGTGGGTGGTGGACTCGACCAACAGGGAGCACCACATCGACGGCGACACTTTCTCCGGCGGACGGCGGCTCGGGTGATGGTGGAGAACTCCGGTGGAGGGCTGCAAACTTCGAATTGAAGCGCGGGTCAGAAGGAGGGATGCATAGTGAAGCTACTGGCAAGAGATGGGAGGCAGAGGCGCACGCACGGGAGCGAATCGAGCTGGATCCCGTGGCGGGTCGCGGCGGCCGGAGTCGAGGAAGGAGACCTCCTCGGGGCTCTTCCAGTGGCTAGGCGTGCTCTAGGTGGAGTGCAGAGGTGGTGTGGGTTCGAGTTGAAGCTCGGGGCCTCTATTTATAGGCGGATCGACGGGGTGGCTGTGAACGGAGAATCTCCGGCGAGCAATTACGGCGATGCAGTGGATTGGCAGGAGGTTTGAGTGGCCCGGCGGCATCAGTGGAAGTTACTGGTGCCGTTCCCCCGCTAATCCCGGCTGGTCTTGGCGTAACGGCGCCGGTCCACGGTGGGGTGGCCGCACGGGCACGACGGCGGTAGAGAGCGCGCTCCGCGCCCTGCGGTTCACGACGAGAGTGGCAGCATGTTCTGGGGAGTGGAAGACCACGCGGCGAGCTCCGGTGGCTTGGGCGGCGCTGGGTGGCGCCGTCAGCGCCGCGCCTCTCTCTCGTGGCCGCAAAGCCGTCGCTGGCGTCGGTCACGGGGCGGCGCACCTTCTGCTGCTCGTCGCCGACGTCCGCAAGGTGCCAGACGCTCGTGCGGTGCAGAGGACAAGGGGGAGGGGACAGGGAACACGGCGACACAGCGGCACTGGCGAGATCGACGTCGGGTTCTGAAGAAAACGACAGTGCACTGAAATGTTCTCTGAACTTTACTGAACCTGATTTTGACAATGCACTGCAGGTGTTCGACATAATGATTTGGCAATGAGAAAAAATTTCCTGGGGCTGGGACTTGGTGAGGTGACCACTCAATGCACCCAGAGGCTGCCTGATTTTACTTGGAATTTTTGGAGAAAGATTTTAATGAATTTCACCAAATTTGACAAATCTGGTCCAAACTTGCAGCAAGTGTAGTTTGAAAATTTTGAACTGAAGACCAGTGGATCTTCATGGATCTTGGTTGAGGGTTCAAGGGACTAGGAAGGGAAAAAGGTTTGGGGCCAAAAATCAAAACAGAAAGTGGAGTTCCTTTGTAAATCACCAATGGCTAGAATAGAAGACAGAAATTTGTTTGAATATGATTTAAATGGAAAAAAGTCATATGGGGAGGTTCAACTTGCTGGATTTGATGCAAATCATGATCCAAAGGTGAGGGAAGGTTTAGGAGAGTGGATTTGCACTAAGGCCATGGCAAGAGAGAAATGTTGAAAGTGGCAAAGGATTTATACAAAAGCCATAGTGCATTTTCAAAGAGATTTTCAAAAGGCATTTTTCTCAAGTGAAAAGTATTTTGTCTTGAGTTCAAATAAAAAGACAAGGACCTCCAAGACCAAAAGCAAGTCTTGGGTGAATCCAAATAAAACTCTTGTCATGAGAAAAATATTTGAAAGGGAGGGTCCTTTTGAAAAAAAATTTAATTCACCTCCCTCAAGTCAAATAAAATCTTTTGAAAAATCCATATAAAATTTGGGTGTCACAACACCTACCCCCTTAGGAAAAATCTCATCCTCGAGATTTCTGCTGATCCTCAAATAGATATGGATATTCTGCCTGAAGAAAATCTTCCCTTTCCCATGTGGCTTCATCCTCAGTGTGGTTGCTCCACTGAACTCTGAAAAACTTCGTCGTTTTCTGACGGGTCCTCCGTTCAGACTCTTCTAAAATCTTTACTGGCCTCTCTCTGTAGGTGAGGTCTGGTTGCACATCAATGCTCTCATGGGATACCTGCTTCTCTGGGTTACTTACACATTTTCTCAGTTGAGAGACGTGAAACACGTCATGGACGTCCGACAGCTCCTTGGGTAAGTCTAGTTGGTAGGCTACCGTGCCTCTTCGTGCCTTTATACAAAATGGTCCAATAAATCTTGGGGCTAGCTTCCCCTTAATTTTGAACCGTTGCAGACCCCTCATAGGAGATACTCGGAGGTATACGGAATCACCGGGTTCAAAGCTGACCTCACGATGCTTCTGATCATAGTAGCTCTTTTGTCGGCTCTGTGCTGTCTTGAGTCTGTCCCTGATCTATTTAACTTTCTCCTCGGCCTCTTTAAGCATGTCTGGGCCGAAGATACGGCTGTCACCTGTTTCTGAGCAATTCAGTGGGGTACGACACCTCCGTCCGTACAATGCTTCAAAGGGTGCCATTTGCAAGCTGGCTTGGTAACTGTTGTTGTAAGCAAATTCGGCATATGGCAAACTCTCTTCCCAAATGGATCCATAGGTAAGCACACAGGCTCTTAGCATATCCTCTAGGATTTGGTTTACACGTTCTGTTTGTCCATCAGTCTGAGGGTGGTACGCTATACTGAAAGCCAGTTGCGTGCCCAGAGCTTGTTGTAGGTGATCCCAAAATTTGGAGACAAATTGTGTGCCTCGATCGGATATTATAGTCTTTGGGACTCCATGCAAACAAACTATACGAGAGAGATAAAGTTTGGCCAGTCTTTGCGTGGAGTAGGTAGTCTTCACGGGAATGAAATGAGCAACCTTGGTTAGTCGGTCTGTGATGACCCATATGGCGTCATTTCCGCGTTGTGATCGGGGTAATCCGACAATGAAGTCCATTCCTATTTCATCCCATTTCCACTCCGGTATCCTGTTTGGCTGGAGTAGCCCTGCTAGCTTTTGATGCTAGGCCTTGATGCGCTGACATGAATCGCAACAAGCAATAAACGTGGCTATATCTCTTTTCATACCGTGCCACGAAAACCTTTCCTGAATGTCCTTGTACATTTTGGTTCCTCCAGGGTGGATCGAGTATGGAGCGGTGTGGCTTTCGGTCATGATTTGTTGCTTGAGTTCCTCAATGTTAGGTACACAAAGTCTGTCTCCGTACCATAATATTCCTTCACTGTCTGTGATGAACTCTGAAGCCTTGCCAAGGTTCATTTTCTTCTTTATACCTTCGATGCTGGGATGTCCCTGTTGAGCCTTCTTAATTTGTTCCACTAGGGTGGGTTGTATCTCCAGATTTGATACGGTGCCCTCAGAGACTAACATCATGTTGAGCCTAGCGAACTCTTGCTGAAACTCAGGCCTCAAGTTTCGCGGACCGTCATTGTCCGGGCTGGGGTTTCGACTAAGGGCATCGGCCACTACATTTGCTTTCCCTAGATGGTAGTGAATACCGACATCATAGTCCTTGACCAGTTCCAACCAGCGTCGTTGGCGTAAATTTAGCTCTGGCTGTGTGAAAATATATTTGAGGCTCTTATGGTCTGTATATATTTCACAGCGATTTCCCAACAGAAAGTGCCTCCACTCCTTGAGTGCATGAATGACTGCTGCTAGCTCCAGGTCATGTGTTGGGTAATTTTCCTCATGTTTTCGCAGCTGCCTGGAGGCATATGCGACAACTTTGCCATCCTGCATCAGCACACACCCGAGACCCTTTCGGGACGTGTCACAATATACTTCAAAACTCTTGTGTATGTCTGGCACAGTTAAGACCGGTGCGGTTGTCAGCTTCTTCTTGAGTTCTTGGAAGCTTTTCTCGCATGCTCCCGTCCATCCAAATTTCTTGTCTTTCTTGAGCAACTGTGTTATGGGTTTTGCCACAGTGGAGAATCCTTCAATAAATCTTCTGTAATATCCGGCCATTCCTAGGAAACTCCGCACATCTGTAACATTGGCGGGCGGCTTCTAGTCAAGTATGGCTTTGACTTTTTCTGGGTCTACGGCCACACCTTCTTGGTTCAATATATGGCCTAAGAAACCAACTTGTCTTAGCCAAAATTCGCACTTGCTAAATTTGGCGTACAACTGATGTTTCCTCAATTCTCCCAAAACAATTCGGAGATGCTCAGCATGCTCTTCTGGTGTCCTTGAGTATACCAGAATATCGTCGATGAATACCACAACAAACTTGTCCATGAATTTCATGAACACTTTGTTCATGAGGTGGACGAAATATGCGGGGGCGTTTGTTAGACCAAAAGGCATTACTGTGAACTCATATAATCCGTATCTGGAAGTGAATGCTGTCTTGGGGATATCTTCTGTCCGTACTTTCAATTGGTGATATCCCGATCTCAAATCAATCTTTGAGAACACCTTGGCTTGTGCGAGCTAGTCAAACAAATCATTTATCCGTGGCATCGGATATTTGTTTCTGATGGTGACCATATTGAGGGCTCGATAGTCTATACACAGTCTCAGTGTCCCATCCTTTTTCTTGGCGAACAACACTGGTGAACCCCAAGGTGAGGAGCTGGCTCGAATTAATCCTTTGTCCAACAATTCCTTTATCTGCTTCTTCAACTCCACCAATTCTGAGGGTGCCATTCTATAAGGCTTCTTATAGATGGGAGTGGTGCCAGGTGCTAGTTCGATGCTGAACTCTATCTCTCGGTCTGGTGGCATGCCTGGCAGTTCTTCAGGGAACACATCGGGAAACTCGCAAACCACTGGAACTTTCCTCAGTTCAGAAATGTCCACTTTGTTCAGTTTTGGTTGCTGTGACCGTGGCCTTTCTTGAGCTGTAACCTTTATTGTCTTGCCATGATGGTGGGTGAGAATCACGGTCCGATTGAAACAGTCAATGAATCCTTTGTTGGTGGTCAACCAGTCCATTCCTAAAATGACATCCAGTCCTTTACTCTCCAACACGATGAGATTTGCTTGGAATTGTAGTCCTTCGAACTCAATGATCACTCCTTGGCAGTAACCCTGAGCGATTTGCTTATTTCCGGGGGACTTGATGATCATAGATTTTTCCAAGGGAAGTATCGGAAAATCATGTTGTAAAACAAAACTCTTCGAAACGAACGAATGGGAAGCTCCAGAATCAAACAAAACTGTGGCAGGTACTGTGTTGACAGGGAACGTACCGAGCACGATGTCTGGGGCATTCTGCGCCTCTTCCCTGGTCACATGGTTCAGGTGACCCTTCTTGTGGTTGTTGTTGGGGTTGAAATTGTTGCGCTTGGGGGCTGGATTGTTTCCACCATTGTTTGGCTTGGGGGCCGCGTTCCTCGGCTTTGGGCATTGTTTAGCATAGTGCCCTTCTTCCCCACAAGCATAGCATGTGACCCCTGGACGGTACGTGAACTCTTTGTCCCTGGCATGAAACTGTCTGACGGGCCTTGGGTCGGTAGTCGTGGATCTCCTTGCTTCTGTCCTTGGAACCTCAGTCTTGCTTCGGTTGTTGCGAGCAAGAGTCGTCTTGTCCCTCTTTCGCTTACGGATATCTTCCAGACTACGGCGCTCATTCTCCAAGGTAATGGCCTTGTCCACTAGAGTTTTAAAGTCCGGAAAGGTGTGTACAATCAGTTGGCATCTTAGTGCTGGTGCCAGGCCGTCCAGGAATTTTTCCATCTTCTTGTTTTCTGTCATGTGCTCGTCGTAGGCATAACGAGATAGCTGGGTAAACTGACCATTGTATTCTGTCACTGACATGCCTCTCTGCTTCAGGTCATCAAACTCTCTCTTCTTGATTTTTATAATGCTCCTGGGGATGTGTGCCCCATGGAAGCCTTCCTTGAACTCTTCCCAGGTGATGTTGTGTTCACTGGAATGCATGTGTAGGAAGTTTTCCCACCATGCTGCAGCTGCTCCAGTAAGGTAGTGTGGTGCATAAAGTACCTTCTCATGATCTGAACACCGAGCAATGATCAGTTTCCTTTCAATGTCACGGAGCCAATCATCGGCTTCCCGTGGCCTATCGGTGTGAGCAAAAGTTGAGGGGCGAGTCTTCTGTAACTCAGACAACTTGGAATGTGGTTGATAGGGCTCACGGTGGTTTCCCATATTGATGACATGATTCATCATCTCTTGGTGTTGTTGCCGGCTTTGCTCGAAGAGACGGCATACTTGAGACAGGGCTGCTTCGCTGTCCCGTTGACTAGACTGACCCTGAGTGAAATTGTTGCTAGTCTGTGTCCCATAAACCTCTTCTGGCTGATTGGGCATGGAGCGAGTCCACGGACGAGACATTTTTCCAGTCTGGGGTATTATTTTACAAAACCCATGAGAAAAGCTGTGCAGCACAAGGAAAATTCTTGCAAAGGCAACAATTTAAAAGACCTCAAGGTTTTTAAGAAAACATAAACGATTTTGCACAGAGAAGAATTGCTTAGCATATATCTTACACGCGAAAAGCAAACACGCGATACAGCACTCAGGATGTGCGTACACATTCCTGCCATGTTATTTAGACTAGCGTACTCCTCCGGAAGGCAGCAAACACACCAATACAAACTAGCATACAGAGAAAACACATCATACAAGCAGACATAACGCGCGGCTACTCGGCGCTCTCAGTCGGAGATGGTGAAGATTTCCTTCCCCTTGCCGATGGCAAGACTCAGCGGTCCAGGAGAATCAACCTCCACCTCCTCTCTAGCTGGCTCCTGGCGCGTAACGCTGCGCTGCGGTGATGGCGCGGGAGCGACAGGTGGTAGAGCGGGTGCGGCAGGTGGTGCAGCTCTGACTGGAGTAGGAGCGATGACTCGGTCGAACTCCTCAGTGGTAGGCAGACGGCGAGCAGTGGCCAAAACGGCCGGTGCATAAGAGGCTCAAGACGAGACGAATGTCAGAGGTGGTGCCGTGTGGAGAAGCTCCTTCCTGCTGGCAGGACCGCCCCGGACTAAGTCCATGCGGGTAGCCACAAGATCGTCTACGAGGTTGTCGAAAGACTCCTCCAGAGCCTTGAGATACTCCACAACCATCTCGGTGGCTTCATCTCGCTCTCCCTGATGGCAGGCGAAAGCATAGTGACTGGTGTATGGCACATGGCATGGGAGGTAGCGGTAGCGACGAGTCTTCATCGTAGGAAGGATGTCCCGAAGACGAGCTATCGCCTCACAGGCAGCCATCTGCATGGCATGCCTCTCCGTAGGCATGGCCCTTCCCACAAAACGGAAGTGGCGAGCTGCAGAACGTCCTCCCTTGAATTGCACCACAGCTTGGTGCATAGACACGTCGTCGCTGAGCTTGTGCTGATAGAGTGTGAACTCCGGGCGAGCTGCTGGCCCGATCGCGAGCTTGGTGATGGAGACGAGGAGCTTGACAAACCCCTCGGGCACGTTCGTGAACACTCGATTCTCACAGCTATTGCCAGCCATCTACAAAAGTAGGCAAAAATTCTGAGTAGTCATGTCATAAATTTATGATGACCAACAGAAAATAGCTACAATTTGCAAAATGCTGAAAAGGCACAAAAGACGCTAATAACCGATTAGCGATCGCACCTAGTGGCTTCCTACAGTCAGCCTGGCTCTGGTACCAAGCTTGTCACGACCGGTTTTTCAATAAAATAATTATTGAGAGACCAATCCCTTTTATGGACCAGTAAGGAAGAATTCCTTCTCACTGGTAGACAATATCTTGGTCACAGAAGAAAAATACCAGGAGCACTGAATATAATACAAGGTTGAGCGGAGACTGCCCAACAACTTATTACATGCACGCCGATAACACAAGACGGCGGATGGGGTGGCATAACTACTAACTCACGATAACAACGGTGGCGGACGCGAAGCGAGTGATATGACTCATGAAGACTACAGCTCTTCGAGCGTCGGAGTGAGGCTCGAGGAGACTTATTACGGGTGGCGGAAGCATATATAATACAAGTGAACAATATCCGGATCGCACAGGACTGACTGGGACTCCTCTAGGCGTCGGACGCACTATCAAACTCTTCATCCAAGAGATTGCCTTCGTCAACATCTGGCCAAAACAACAAGCCAGGTGAGTACTATGAAAGTACTCGCAAGACAGTTCGAACATAAGATATAACAAATGTAAACATGGAGCATTTCTACAAATTAACCAGTGCGTTCAGGCATAGAGATAATAAATACTGGGTGCCAAACGAGGGTCTGAATGACTCCTCGAGAGGAAACTGCAAGAATAGTAATACTGGTGCCAAACGAGGGTCTGAATGACTCCTCGAGAGGAAACTGCAAGAATACTAATACTGGTGCCAAACGAGGGTCTGAATGACTCCTCGAGAGGAAACTGCAAGAATAATAATGCCGCAGTCGGGCGTCGGGGCGACACCACATAAAGGGCTTATAACAGAAAATAAAGGCAATGCGTGCCACAGTCGGACGTCTGAGCGACATCATATAAAGGGCTTATATTTAAAGTAAGAAACAAAAACACGCCACAGTCGGACGTCTGAGCGACATCACATAAAGGGCTTATAACAGAAAATAAAGGCAATGCGTGCCACAATCGGACGTCCGAGCGACATCACATAAAGGGCTTATATTTAAAGTAAGAAACAAAAACACGCCACAGTCGGACGTCTGAGCGACATCACATAAAGGGCTTATATTGTAGCTCAATAATTCAGTAGCTCGGGATTATAAATTATTACAAGTACGAGACAAATATAAGGTTAGTCCATCCACAGTAATAATAATTAAATTGGGTTCACCACTTGAGCTTGTTCACCGGGGGACAAGTTTTCCACGCGGATAGATAGGGATATACTGACTTCACTACTTGATCATGGATACGATGACTTGGAAGAATTTGACTCTGCAGAGTTTGTACTTAACCACAGCCAACGGATTTCAGTAGTCACAGGGACTAGTTCCGTTTATGGTGTTTTGGAAGAAACACGTCTAACCAGTACACACCCTTTCAATCTTCCGAAGCCAGGGATCACCCTCGGCAACGTTCAAGAAAAACCTTGAGACGGGGAGGCTACAACCTCGCGTAGCATGGGATCAAATTTCTATACGCGCACTCTAAGGGGGTGCCCCCCTCTCGGTCCCAACCGGAAACACCCATGCCCCCTGACCGGATGACTGGCTTTAATCCTGGGCCAAGGTACCATCATCCCGGCCCCTCTGTTTGGTGTGTACATGGAAAGAGGTTACCAACTTACTAAACCGCATCCTGGCAAAAGAAATATGTGGTAGCACGGAAGGGAAAAGAACGATAATGTGGCTCCATCCACGTTAACGTCGGGATTTGTCGGATGACGCAAGGCTGGTATGCTACAACAGTACCACCTTGCTGCCCTTCATGTCACCACATGATTAGGCCATCTCTCACCAGAGATCATCGCAACTTTGGAACATGCGGGTAGTTGCCTCGCAAGCAACGGGGAACTCACCGATACTCATATGCCACGCACAAACTTTCACGCAAACATGCAAAACACCTATCATATCAAAGGTTCAAACATGCTTGCCTGGTTCGGAGAAGTCGGAGTCTAGCTCGACGCGGCTCCGTCACCTCTTTCGGAACCTACGGCAATAACGAAAACGGGCACTAAGGTGAAAACCAACGCGTGCATAAATTTTTTTCCAAATAAATCTCATAAAAAACTAGACAAAATTTTAAGACTGTCAGAAAAAGAATCACTCAAAAATCCCTTTTTATTAAAAAGTTATAAAGGTTTCTTTCCAGGGACTCATCTGTAATGAAACAGAAAAGTTCCAGGGTTTAAACTAAGAAACCAGAAAACGCTTCGGAAAGAAATGCGCTAGCTAAAGAGGGAAAGCGTATTTTGCCCGAGGGCGCCAACAGAAAACGGTTCGAGGGAGAATAGAACAGAGGCTGACATAGGGGGTCCACATGTCAGGTTCAAAAAGCTCGCCGGCGCCCGAGGACTGCGGTGGACGCCGGCGTCGAACCACGGCGAGTCAGGACGATCGGAGGGTACCAAGAGCTTCAGCGTGTTCTTCCGCGTCGGTGGGTGGTGGACTCGACCAACGGGGAGCACCACGTCGACGGCGACACTTTCTCCGGCGGACGGCGGCTCGGGTGATGGTGGAGAACTCCGGTGGAGGGCTGCAAACTTCGAATTGAAGCGCGGGTCAGAAGGAGGGATGCATAGTGAAGCTACTGGCAAGAGATGGGAGGCAGAGGCGCACGCACGGGAGCGAATCGAGCTGGATCCCGTGGCGGGTCGCGGGGGCCGGAGTCGAGGAAGGAGACCTCCTCGGGGCTCTTCCAGTGGCTAGGCGTGCTCTAGGTGGAGTGCAGAGGTGGTGTGGGTTCGAGTTGAAGCTCAGGGCCTCTATTTATAGGCGGATCGACGGGGTGGCCGTGAACGGAGAATCTCCGGCGAGCAATTACGGCGATGCAGTGGATTGGCAGGAGGTTTGAGTGGCCAGGCGGCATCAGTGGAAGTTACTGGTGCCGTTCCCCCGCTAATCCCGGCTGGTCTTGGCGTAACGGCGCCGGTCCACGGTGGGGTGGCCGCACGGGCACGACGGCGGCAGAGAGCGCGCTCCGCGCCCTGCGTTTCATGACGAGAGTGGCAGCATGTTCTGGGGAGTGGAAGGCCACGCGGCGAGCTCCGGTGGCTTGGGCGGCGCTGGGTGGCGCCGTCAGCGCCGCGCCTCTCTCTGGCGGCCGCAAAGCCGCCGCTGGCATCGGTCACGGGGCGGCGCACCTTCTGCTGCTCATCGTCGACGTTCGCAAGGTGCCAGACGCTCGTGCGGTGCAGAGGACAAGGGGGAGGGGACAGGGAACACGGCGACACAGCGGCACTGGCGAGATCGACGTCGGGTTCTGAAGAAAACGACAATGCACTGAAATGTTCTCTAAACTTTACTGAACCTGATTTTGACAATGCACTGCAGGTGTTCGACATAATGATTTGGCAATGAGAAAAAATTTCCTGGGGCTGGGACTTGGTGAGGTGACCACTCAATGCACCCAGAGGCTGCCTGATTTTACTTGGAATTTTTGGAGAAAGATTTTAATGAATTTCACCAAATTTGACAAATCTGGTCCAAACTTGCAGCAAGTGTAGTTTGAAAATTTTGAACTGAAGACCAGTGGATCTTCATGGATCTTGGTTGAGGGTTCAAGGGACTAGGAAGGGAAAAAGGTTTGGGGGCAAAAATCAAAACAGAAATGGGAGTTCCTTTGTAAATCACCAATGGCTAGAATAGAAGACAGAAATTTGTTTGAATATGATTTAAATGGAAAAAAAGTCATATGGGGAGGTTCAACTTGCTGGATTTGATGCAAATCATGATCCAAAGGTGAGGGAAGGTTTAGGAGAGTGGATTTGCACTAAGGCCATGGCAAGAGAGAAATGTTGAAAGTGGCAAAGGATTTATCCAAAAGCCATAGTGCATTTTCAAAGAGATTTTCAAAAGGCATTTTTCTCAAGTGAAAAGTATTTTGTCTTGAGTTCAAATAAAAAGGCAAGGACCTCCAAGACCAAAAGCAAGTCTTGGGTGAATCCAAATAAAACTCTTGTCATGAGAAAAATATTTGAAAGGGAGGGTCCTTTTGAAAAAAAAATTTAATTCACCTCCCTCAAGTCAAATAAAATCTTTTGAAAAATCCAAATACAATTTGGGTGTCACAAGACACATCAGTTGTTTCTTAGCCATGTGCGGTGCCCCCCTCCATAGTTTACCACCTCGGTCATATTATTGTAGTGCTTAGGCGAAGCCCTACGCGGATCACATCACCAACACCGTCGCCACGCCATCGTGCTGACAGAACTCTCCCTTGACCCTCTACTGGATCAAGAGCTCGAGGGACGTCATCATGCTGAACGTGTGCTGAACTCGGAGGTGCCGTAAGTTCGGTACTTGGATCAGTTGGATCATGAAGACGTTCGACTACATCAACCGCGTTACTAAACGCTTCCGCTTTCGGTCTACGAGGGTACATGGACACACTCTCCTGTCTCATTGCTATGCATCTCCTAGATAGATCTTGCGTGATCGTAGGAATTTTTTTGAATTACTATGTTCCCCAACAGTGGCATCCGAGCCAGGTCTATGCATAGATGATATATGCACGAGTAGAACACAAAGATTTGTGGGCGATAATAGTCATACTACTTACCACCAACGTCTTACTTTGATTTGGCGGTATTGTTGGATGAAGCGGCCCGGACAGACATTACATGACCGCGTTCATGAGACTGGTTCTACCAACGTGCTTCACACACAGGTGGCTAGCGGGTGTCTGTTTCTCCAACTTTAGTTGAATTGAGTTTGACTACGGCCGGTCCTTGTTGAAGGTTAAAACAGCACACTTGACGAAAAATTGTTGTGGTTTTGATGCGTAGGTAAGAACTGTTCTTGCTAGAAGCCCATAGCAGCCACGTAAAACTTGTAACAACAAAGTAGAGGACGTCTAACTTGTTTTTGCAGGGCATGTTGTGATGTGATATGGTAAAGACGTGATGAGATATAAATTGTTTTATGAGATGATCATGTTTTGTAAAAGTTATCGGCAACTGGCAGGAGCCTTATGGTTGTCGATTTATTGTATGAAATGCAATTGCCATGTAATTGGTTTACTTTATGAATAAGCGGTAGCGATAGTCGTAGAATCAATAGTTGGCGAGACGACAATGATGCTATGATGGAGATCAAGGTGTCAAGCCGGTGACGATGGAGATCATGATGGTGCTTTGGACATGGAGATCAAAGGCACAAGATGATGATGGCCATATCATGTCACATATTTTGATTGCATGTGATGTTTATCTTTTATGCATCTTATTTTGCTTAGTATGGCGGTAGCATTATAAGATGATCTCTCACTAAATTTGAAGGTATAAGTGTTCTCCCTGAGTATGCACCGTTGCTACAGTTCGTCGTGCCGAGACACCACGTGATGATCGGGTGTGATAAGCTCTACGTTCACATACAACGGGTGCAAGCCAGTTTTGCACATGCAGAATTCTCGGGTTAAACTTGACTAGCCTAGCATTTGCATATATGGCCTCGGAACACTGAGACCGAAAGGTCGAACGTGAATCATATGGTAGATATGATCAACATAGTGATGTTCACCATTGAAAACTACTCCATCTCACGTGATGATCGGACATGGTTTAGTTGATATGGATCACGTGATCATTTAGATGGCTAGAGGGATGTCTATCTAAGTGGGAGTTCTTAAATAATATGATTAACTGAACTTTAATTTATCATGAACTTAGTACCTGATAGTTTTTGCATGTCTATGTTGTTGTAGATCAATGGCCCGTGCTACCGTTCCTTTGAATTTTAATGCGTTCCTAGAGAAAGCTAAGTTGAAAGATGATGCTAGCAACTACACGGAATGAGTCCGTAACTTGAGGATTATCCTCATTGCTACACAGAATAATTATGTCCTGGAAGCACTGCTAGGTGCAGGACCCGCTATAGGAGCAACTCTGGACGTTATGAACGTCTGGCAGAGCAAAGCTGATGACTACTCGATAGTTCAGTGTGCCATGCTTTACGGCTTAGAGTCGGGACTTCAAAGACGTCTTGAATGTCATGGAGCATATGAGATCTTCTAGGAGTTGAACTTAATATTTCAAGCAAATGCCCGAATTGAGAGATATGAAGTCTCCAATAAGTTCTATAGCTGCAAGATGGAGGAGAATAGTTCTGTGAGTGAACACATACTCAAAATGTCTGGGTATCATAACCACTTGACTCAACTGGGAGTTAATCTTCCTGATGATAGTGTCATTGTAGAGTTCTTCAATCACTGCCACCAAGCTATAAAAGCTTCGTGAAAAACTATAATATGCAAGGGATGGATAAGACAATTCCCGAGCTCTTCACGATGCTAAAGGCTGCGGAGGTAGAAATCAAGAAGGAGCATCAAGTGTTGATGGTTAACAAGACCACTAGTTTCAAGAAAAAGGGCAAAGGGAAGAAGGGGAACTTCAAGAAGAACGGCAAGCAAGTTGTTGCTCAAGTGAAGAAGCCCAAGTCTGGACCTAAGCCTGAATCTGAGTGCTTCTACTACAAACGGACTGGTCACTAGAAGCAGAACTGCACCAAGTATTTGGCGGATAAGAAGGATGGCAAAGTGAAATGTATATTTGATATACATGTTATTGATGTGTACCTTACTAATGCTCGTAGTAGCACCTGGGTATTTGATACTGGTTTTGTTGCTCATATTTACAACTCGAAACAGGGGCTACAGATTAAACGAAGATTGGCTAAGGATGAGGTGACGATGCGCGTGGGAAATGGTTCCAAAGTCGATGTGATCGCCGTCGGCATGCTACCTCTACATCTACCTTCGGGATTAGTTTTAGACCTGAATAATTGTTATTTGGTGCTAGCGTTGAGCATGAACATTATATCTGGATCTTGTTTGATGCGAGATGGTTATTCATTTAAATCAGAGAATAATGGTTATTCTATTTATATGAGTAATATCTTTTATGGTCATGCACCCTTGATGAGTGGTCTATTTTTATTGAATCTCGATTGTAGTGATACACATATTCATAATATTGAAGCCAAAAGATGCAAGATTAATAATGATAGTGCAACCTATTGTGGCACTGCCGTTTAGGTCATATTGGTGTAAAGCGCATGAAGAAACTCCATGCTGATGGGCTTTTGGAATCACTTGATGCTTGCGAACCATACCTCATGGGCAAGATGACTAAGATCCTTTCTCCGGAACAATGGAGCGAGCAACTGACTTATTGGAAATAATACATACTGATGTATGCGGTCCGATGAGTATTGAGGCTCGCGGCGGGTATCATTATTTTCTGACCTTCACAGATGATTTGAGCAGATATGGGTATATCTACTTAATGAAACATAAGTCTGAAACATTTGAAAAGTTCATGGAACTTCAGAGTGAAGTGGAAAATCATCATAACAAGAAAATAAAGTTTCTACGATCTGATCATGGAGGTGAATATTTGAGTTATGAGTTTAGTCTTTATTTGAAACAATGTGGAATAGTTTCGCAACTCACGCCACCTGGAACACTACAGCGTAATGGTGTGTCCAAACATCGTAACCGCACTTTATTAGATATGGTGCGATCTATGATGTCTCTTACTGATTTACCGCTATCGTTTTGGGGTTATGCTTTAGAGATGGCTGCATTCACGTTAAATAGGGCACCATCTAAATCCATTGAGACGACACCATATGAACTGTGGTTTGGCAAGAAACCTAAGTTGTCGTTTCTTAAAGTTTGGGGCTGCGATGCTTATGTGAAAAAGCTTCAACCTGATAAGCTCGAACCCAAATTGGAGAAATGTGTCTTCATAGGATACCCAAAAGAGACTGTTGGGTACACCTTCTATCACAGATCCAAAGGCAAGATATTCGTTGCTAAGAATGGATCCTTTCTAGAGAAGGAGTTTCTCTCGAAAGAATTGAGTGGGAGGAAAGTAGAACTTGATGAGGTAATTGTACCTTCTCCAGAATTGGAAAGTAATTCATCACAGAAATCAGTTCCAGTGATTCCTACACCAATTAGTGAGGAAGCTAATGATGATGATCATGAAACTTGAGATCAAGTTACTACCGAACCTCGTAGGTCAATCAGAGTACGATCCGCACTAGAGTGGTACGGTAATCCTGTTCTGGAGGTCATGTTACTTGACCATGATGAACCTACGAACTATGAGGAAGCGATGATGAGACTAGATTCCGCGAAATGGCTTGAGACCATGAAATCTGAGATGGGATCCATGTATGAGAACAAAGTACGGACTTTGGTTGACTTGCCCGATGATCGGCAAGCCATAGAGAATAAATGGATCTTCAAGAAGAAGACTGACGCTGATGGTACTGTTACTGTCTACAAAGCTCGACTTGCCGCGAAAGGTTTTTGACAAGTTCAAGGAGTTGACTACGATGAGACCTTCTCACCCATAGTGATGCTTAAGTCTGTCCGAATCATGTTAGCAATTGCCGCATTTTATGATTATGAAATTTGGCAAATGGATGTCAAAACTGCATTCCTTAATGGATATCTTAAAGAAGAGTTGTATATGATGCAACCAGAAGGTTTTGTCAATCCTAAAGGTGCTAACAAAGTGTGCAAGCTCCAGCGATCCATTTATGGACTAGTGCAAGCCTCTCGGAGTTGGAATATACGCTTTGATAGTGTGATCAAAGCATATGGTTTTATACAGACTTTTGGAGAAGTCTGTATTTACAAGAAAGTGAGTGGGAGCTCTGTAGCATTTCTAATATTATATGTGGATGACATATGGTTGATTGGAAATAATACAGAATTTCTGGATAGCATCAAAGGATACTTGAATAACAATTTTTCAATGAAAGACCTCGGTGAAGCTACTTATATATTGGGCATCAAGATCTATAGAGATAGATCAAGACGCTTAATTGGACTTTCACAAAGCACATACCTTGATAAAGTTTTGAAGAAGTTCAAAATGGACCAGTCAAAGAAAGGGTTCTTGCCTATGTTACAAGGTGTGAAGTTGACTCAGACTCAATGCCCGACCACAGCAGAAGATAGAGAGAAACTGAAAGTCATTCCCTATGCCTCAGCCACAGGTTCTATCATGTATGCAATGCTGTGTACCAGACCTGATGTGTGCCTTGCTATAAGATTAGCAGGGAGGTACCTTATGACCCACAAGTATAGGGGATCAATTGTAGCTCTTTTCGATAAGTAAGAGTGTCAAACCCAACGAGGAGCAAAAGGAAATGACAAGTAGTTTTCAGTAAGGTAATGTCTGCAAGTGCTGAAACTGTAAGTAGCGAGTAGTTTGATAGCAAGATAATTTGTAACGAGCAAGTAACGATAGTAACAATAAGTATGCAGCAAGGTAACCCAATCCTTTTGAGGCAAAGGACATGCCAAAACGGTCTCTTATGATAAGCAAAGTGTTCTTGAGGGTACACGGGAATTTCATCTAGTCATTTTCATCATGTTGTTTAATTCGTGTTCGCTACTTTGATAATTTGATATGTGGGTGGACCGGTGCTTAGGTGCTGTTCTTACTTGAACAAACCTCCTACTTACGGTCAACCTTCCTACAAGAATCCGCAACTACGAGAAATATATTAAGAATAAATTCTAACCATAGCATTAAACTTTTGTGTCCAATCGGTCCCTTACGGAATAGTGCATAAGCTGGGGTTTAAGCTTCTGTCACTCACGCAACCCACCATCTATTTACTACTCCACAATGCATTCCCTTAGGCCCAAATATGGTGAAGTGTCATGTAGTCGACGTTCACATGACACCACTAAGGGAATCACAACATACATACCATCAAAATATCGAAACACATATCAAATTAACATGATTACTTGCAACATGATTTATCCCGTGACCTCAAGAACAAAAGTAACTACTCACAAATAATAAACATGTTCACGATCAGAGGGGTATTAAATAGCATAATGGATCTGAACATAAAATCTTCCACCAAATAAACCATATAGTGATCAACTACAAGATGTAATCAACACTACTGGTCACCCACTAGCACCAATCTATAGTTCCGGTAACAAGATTGAATACAAGAGATGAACTAGGGTTTGAGATGAGATGGTGCTGGTGAAGATGTTGATGGAGATTGCCCTCCCCTAGATGGGAGAGTTGTCTGTGATGATGATGATGATGATTTCCCCCTCCGGGAGGGAAGTTCCCCCAGCAGAATCGCTCCACTGGAGGGCAAAAGTGCTCCTGCCCAAGTTCCGCCTCGAGACGGCGGCGCTCCACCCCGAAAGTCTTCTCTTCATTTTTTCTAGGTAAAAATGACTTATATACCAGAAGATGGGCACCAGAGGTGGGCCGAGGAGGTCACAACCCACGAGGGCGCGCCTGGGGGCCTGGCGCGCCCAGGTGGGTTGTGCCCACCTGGTGGCCCACCTCTGGTGATTATTGGCTCCAGTATTTCTTAAATAATCCATAAAAATTCTCCGTAAAGTTTCAGCTTATTTGGAGTTGTGCAGAATAGGTGGCCTGACGTAACTTTTTCAGGTCCAGATGTCCAGCTGCCAGAATTCTCCCTCTTGGTGTGTACCTTGCAAATTATGAGAGAAAAGACATTATAATTACTCCAAAAAGCATTATTATGGATAAAAACATTGTAAGTAACAGTAAGAAAACATGATGCAAAATTGACGTATCAACTCCCCCAAGCTTAGACCTCGCTTGTCCTCAAGCGAAAACCGAAATTGAAAAACATGTCCACATGCTTTGAGAGAGAGAGGTGTCGATAAAAACAAAATACGGACATAGAAGCATCTGTTGATTATTATAACAACAACAAATTTAAACATAGTACTTTTATCATAGAACTTTTATCATATACTTCCCATGAATAAGTAACAGTTCATCACATAATCAAAGTATAAAGCAAAAACTCTATTAGAAACCAACAAACTATGTTCTCAGTCAATTTTACAACTACAATTCATCATCTTTTCAGGAAGGGTCACGTGTCGGAGCCTTAAGGCAAGTCCACATACTCAACCATCATATATTCTTCTATGATTGCTAACACTCACCTCGTACACATGAGCAAAACATTTCAACCGGACACGTAGAAAGATAGGGGCTTATAGTTTCGCCTCCCAACATACTCACCTCAAGGGTGATGTCAACAATAATAACTCATGCTATCTATATTCAACTGGACATATGTGCCTAGATCTTTCCTCACCACATGATGCTTGCGAAAAGAGAAAAATAAAAGGAATAGAAGGAAAACTTTGACTCTTTGCATAAAAGTAAATGCATAAAAGTAAAAGATAGGCCCTTCGCAGAGGGAAGCAGAGGTTGCCATGCGCTTAGTTGTTTGCATGCTCAATCTCTTAGTGCAAAAGAACGTCACATTACATTGCCCCTTAAGATAACAACCTTTATTATGCAGTCTGTTGCTTTTATTCTTTGTCATCCAAGTTCGTGCAATGCTCAATTTTCTCTTACACTAAAAGATCTTACATATTTAGAAGCAACTTTTATTGCCTTTTTGCACCGATGACAACTTACTTGAGGGATCTTGCTCAATCCCTAGGTAGGTATGGTGGACACTTGAAAAAGATTTGGGTTGAAGGGTTTTTGGATGCACAAGTAGTATCTTTACTTAGTGCGGAATTTTTGGCTAGGAAAGATATGGGCAAGCATCACATGTTAAAGGATCTATGACAATATGACTTCTATGTGAATATAAACATACATAAACCATTACATTGTCTTCCTTGTCCAACGTCAACAATTTTGGCATATAATATTTTGATGAGGGCTGACAATCACAAAAGATTTCTAGGATAGTATATTTATATGTGAATCTTCCCTTCCCTTATTAATTCTTTCATGAGTTGCATCACTGACTAATGCTATATATGTTTGTCAATCTCTAATAAAATTTTCTACTTATACTTTTCCTTATGTGGTGCTACCACCCACCATAGGATTAGTATATGATCTTATTGATTTATTTCCTTTCTTTTATTTGCTTTCTTTCTCCTTTTCTTTTCTTATTTCTTTTCTTTATTTGCAACATGAAAGTAAAGAAAGAAAAAACTCAAATTAAACTTTATTATATAACTTGCACACGATTACAATGATAGATCACTAAGCAAACTCTCAAAGAAGAAAAGATTGAACTAAACTTTATTCATGTAAGCAAAAGATTGAACTAACATAAGTAAAAGCAAAAAGATAGTGGGATGATACGATACCAGGGCACCTCCCCCAAGCTTGGCGGAAGCCAAGGGGAGTGCCCATACCCGATACTCAATTCTCCTTTGGTGGTGAAGAAGATGATGGTGGTGAAGTAGTGTTTTCCAATATAACCATGAGTAGATCCTTCAAACCTTGAATCTCCCGCAGGGCTTGATGAATTAATTCACTGTTTTTCTTCACCTCAGCTATTATGTGTTTATTCTAAGGGCCCCAAGGTATGGTTCCTGCATTGTTTTCTCTCGGCCGAGATATGTCCCAGTTGGACGGTATGTGCCTACGAGGAGTGTTCTCGAACCCATAATTGTGAATCAAATTATGAAAATTGTTGCGATGTAACCTATGTAAGGGCCTCCTTGGTGGGAAATCTTCTTGCACTTCCAGGCTCGCTTGATTGCTCGATGATCCCATTGCTTGATGAGGATTAGGGAGAATGGAGATGCCAGCTAATGTGCCCCTCTCAGAGGCCGGAGAGTGAACCCCAAAAGGATTTTTCTCTACTTCCTCCATAGCGATCTCTTCAGCGTCATCCCTCCTTAGATCCTCCTGAACCAACCTTGTATCTCCTTCTCCATTGTTGAAGGGTGAGGAAGACATGATGTTGGTCTAGATGAATCTGTCAGAAAACAGCAAGAAAAGAAAACAGAGGATTTCTGCGAGTTACAGTGATCAACAGGTTCGGGAAGTATATATAGGTTTTTTTTATCTTGGAGGACAAGTAAGAGGTAGAAAAACGGAGTCCGGAAGGTGTCCCAGGTGGGCACAACCCACCTGGGTGCGCCCTGGTGTCTTGTGCCCACTAGGGGACGCTTCCTGGAAGTTTCTTTATTTCCAAAATTCTAAAATATTCAAAAACTGACAAAAAATATTTTTGCGGATTTTTCGGAGTCCGTTTACTTACCGTATCACGTACCTCCTTATTTTGACGATTCTGGAGTGTTCCTGTTGGATGTGGGGTTCCGGCAAACCCTTAAGGTTCGAACACTGGGGTGCGCGCGAAGTCATTCCCTCCTACCAATGTACGCCCTAGCTCGCTAAGATCTCGCGGACGAACTCGACGAACTCACAACACAGAAAGACACGATATTTATACTGGTTCGGGCCACCGTTGTGGTGTAATACCCTACTCCACTGTGGTGGTGGTGGATTGCCTCTTGGGCTGATGAAGAACAGTACAAGGGGAAGAACAGCCTCCTGAGGTTGAGGTGTTCTTGTGCTTGGTGGACTGGTGGGTGAGAGCTGGATGAACTACCTGATGCCCCTACTGTGGTTGCTAGCTCTACTTATATAAGCCCTGGTACTTTTCGCAAATATCGAGTGGGAAGGGAGCCAACAACGGCAGGCAAATTTGAAGGGGGACAGCTAGTACAAGCTATCCTAACAAAAGCGGTCTTCGCCTGCAAAAGGCTCTGGTGGTGACGCCGTCTTGGGCTCCACGATGACCTCCATCTTGCCGTCCTTCTGGTCTTGGTCTCATTGCACCGATATGGCAACCTTTTCCTGATGCCTCGGTACTTGTCGCCTGCGCTGTCCTCCTTAGCACCAAAGAGGAAACAAGGACGCTGCGCGCGCTGGCGCCCGCTTGGTGTCGATCGTCATGGCTCACCTCACGAGAGCCTCGTGAGGTTTGCCCCACCTTGATATATCCACTCCTCGTGAGCCTGCCTAGCTAGGCCACTCCTAAGGAGGCCCTGTGTCATCTGCCTCGCGAGGCTTGGCCCCTCGCGAGGGTCTTGGATGCCTTGTTGATGAAGATGGGTCGTACGGCCCGCTGGTTTAGCCATGCCGTGGGCCGCAGGCAGGCAAGTCTGGGGACCCCCGTTCCCAGAATGCCGACAGTAGCCCCCGGGCCCAAGGTGCACTCGGGCTTGGCTTCGCGGCGAAGCCAAGGGTCAAGTACGGTGCACCGCGGGCCCCAAAAGCCTGCGGCCTCGGTTGACGCGTGGCGGTTGATTGGACGTGGGCGTCTCCGCTTCCCCACGCTGCCTCGGCAACTGCTTGACTTGACATGTCTCTGCGACATGCAAGGAAAACCATCATTACCTGGCGATCGTGGGAGGCGCCGGTTGGCCTCCGTCCGCTATAAATGGGGACGGGGGCGGAGCCCCCGTCGCCCATCTATTCCTCGCTTGCTTGCTTCTTCCTCCTTGCTCCACTGCTAACAACGATGGCGCCTATCAGAAGGTTCTCCGCCGAAGAGAAGGGAAAGGCCCCGTGCGATGATCTGGGACCGCTTCCACCGAAGAAGAGGTCGGTTCACCGCCGTGATGAAGCGGCGATGCAGGTGGTGACGAGGCCTTGGTGCGAGCGGCCTCCTTCAGGATATCCGCTACCCTTGTATGCCCGAGCCGAGGGCTCGGGAGGATGGAGCGAGGAGCGGCGTCGCCCGCGCCGCGCCTGGGGGTGACCCACGGCTATTCTCCCGTTTCGTTCCTGCAACATGCATTAGGCCTCGTGGAGGCGTTTAGAATTTTCATTTGATATCGTGAGGACAATGTGTTTATAATATTTGCTTCGAGATTTTGCGATTTCCTTCCTATTTTCTTTGCGTTCTGCGTCGGCAGAGCCCGGCCCCGCGCATACCTCAACCGCCATTGGTCCGACCGGAGACCAGGACGGACCAAGGGGCGAGGGGCTACGTGACCAGTTAGGCTCCTGAGTCGTGATGCTCAGGAGTCCCCCTTGACGCGCAAACAGCTTATAGGGAGAGTTCGCGAGGATAGATTAACGTTCTACGTCGGCAGAGCCCGGCCCCGCGCATACCTCAACCGCCATTGGGCCGACCGGAGACCAGGACGGACCAAGGAGCGTAGGGGCTACGTGACCAGTTAGGCTCCTGAATCGCGATGCTCAGGAGTCCCCCTTGACGTGCAAACGATTACCATACCTGCCCTCGTCGAGGCCTCGGGATGGGCGCGCGACGCCCAGGTCTGGGAGACCTGGTTGGGTGGCGTGCGCTTGGGCATGACCCGAGCGCAACCCCCGTGCCCAGCCCCTGCGCGCGGCTCTCCCGAGGGGAGGCGTTGCGGTGAGGCTGGACGCTGAGCTCTGGGCTCCCTGAGGTTGGTACGACTGTGGGATCGCGCTCAGTTGTTTATCACCAGCGCGGAGCATAGTGCTTCCGCTTGTGCATGGGCATAGCCGCTCCTCGGCAGTGTCGACGGCCAGCGCGGAGCATGGTGCTTCCACTTGTGCGTGGGATGGGAGCCCCCCTCCGGGAGGAGCCCCCGGGGCGTGTAAAGCCCCGCCCTGACACGTGGCTTGCACGATAGGGCTGCGAGGTGTATCTGGGCACTCGTGAGCCAGCGCGGGACTCACGAGGCCCTACCTCAAGGCGGGTTGCGCCTGGTCTTGAGTCTTGGTGACTGTGTGTTCCTGCAAGGCGGTTAGGTGCAAGCACTCTACGTCCTCAAGTCCCGACCCTCGAGCGAGCTCAGTCGCTGCTGGTATGCCAGGTCCCGATGCCGTGGGCATGGCCAGGGGATGAGGGCTGGAGAGCCAGTAAGAGCTCCTGAGCCGCGATGCTCAGAATCCCCCCTTTTAACACGCAAGCGAATTGCATGGGGTGAATGGACCCGCGGCGGGTGGCGATCGAGCAGGTGATAACCATAGGCAGGTTAAGCATGGAAGGCAAATCAGCTTGGGTAAATGCAGGAAGATACATGCCACTGGGTCCGGCCCGAGCGGCTTGGGGATAATGCAGCCCGAGGGGCGCCCCCAGCAAGGTAAGCTAAAGACATAAGCAAAAGGGATACATGCCACAGGGACGGACCCATGCGGCCTGGGAATAATGCAGCCCGAGGGGCGCTCCCAGCTAAACGAGCTTGGAAGATGTCACCTGGTTCTGTAGACGAAGTAGAGTTGGTGCAGCTGAAGGCGCGCGTCGAAGGAGTGGCTCCTCACGAACCACCAGGGACCTGAGCCTCGGGAGGCTCTAGGGGCTCGGGAGGTTCCCTGAAGACTGTCTCCATTTGGTCCAGGACGGCATGGTACCTGGCCTCCTGAGCCGCCAGGGCGCGCCCCATGTGGCGCTGATAGGCTGACGCCACGCTCGGCAGGCCGAAGGGCATGCGAACATAGTTGTGTGGCGGACCCTCGCAACGGCCCACACGCGAAGGCCAGAAACGCTCCTGAGAAGCGGCCCTGTTGAGCCCTGGGACGTCGATGCAGACACGCAGCCCGCCATCCTCGCCTGGATTGGGAGCTGCGCCTCGTGAGCGGCTGTAGCCACGCATGGCCCTTGCATCTTGTAGTTCCTGAGTGGTCTTGGTGATAAACTCCTGAGTGGTGGGCACTCCTTGCTCTATGTTCTCCTGAAGGAAACGTGCCGCGAAGCACGCCTCCAAGTGGTGCCCAAGCGCCTCCCTCGTAAGGTTGGCAAGGTCTGAGGCCCTCCAGAGGAGAGCCCCCGAGCCCTGCCCGAGGAGGGCGCCGGGCGCGCCTTCCTATGCGACAAAGGGAGGCGCCCCTGGAGCGGGCGCTGATCCTGACGAGGCTCCAGCTGCGAAGCCATCCTCCCGAGGTCCTGCACAGCGCAGCTTCTTCTTGGGGATGGCCTCCGGAGGGCCCCCGCTCCTGCTGTCGGGGTCATTGATTGCTGCAGCTTGGAAGGCACGCTCGAGGGAGCACGCCGCATCTCTTTCTTCACACGGGACCGTGATGATTCCGCCGCTTCCTGGCATCTTGAGGACGTTGTAGCCGTGATGGGTGACTACCATGAACTTGGCCAGGGCCGGATACCCGAGGATGGCATTGTACGGCAGGCGGATGTGTGCGATGTCGAAGTCGATGAGCTCAGTGCGGTAGTTCTTGCGCTCTCCGAAGGTGACTGGCAGGCGGACCTGCCCTATCGGTGTGGTGGAACCATCGGTCACTCCCGAGAAAGGCTTGGTAGGCTGGAGCTGCTCATACGGCACTTGGAGGTTGTCGAACGTGTTGACGGACAGGACGTTGAGCCCTGCGCCGCCGTCGATGAGGGTCTTGATAACCTGCACATTGCTGATGACTGGGGAGCACAGCATCGGGAGGGCGCCAGCGGTGGCCGCGCACTTGAGCTGATCTGCCGAGTTGAAAGTGATGGCGCATTGGGACCACTTGAGCGGGCACGTGGCCTCGAGCTTGGGGAGCACCGCGTTCACTTCGCGAGCGAACTGTTTGAAGATGCGCTGGGAGGCTGGGGCCTGGGTGCCGCCCAAGATGCAGGCGATCGCACGCGGCTCCTGGAAGCCCCCAGCCCCCTCGTCCTGATGGTGATCATCGTTCCTTCTTGGTGGCGGCAGCGGGGGAAGGCTGGCGTTGCCCTGAGGGCGATCCTCACGAGGCTGGTCCCTCCAGGTGCCCTCGCGAGGACGGTCCTGCCAGCGGTCCTCACGAGGCCTATCGCGCCACTCCTGGCGCGGGCCACGGTCGTCCCAGAGTCCGCCTCCACGTCCTCCTCCACGGCCGTAGCCCCGGTCGCTGCGCTCGGGGTGTCGACCGAAACGTCCTTCTCGTATGGCTCTGAGCTCTTGACAGTCACTGGTGTTGTGGGTGTTCAGGTTGTGGAAGGCGCAGAACGGTCGGCTGTTCTTAGACAACTCGGGCTGATCTGTGCCCCGCTTGGTGTCGGGCTCCGCTGCGAGCACTGCCACTTCCTTGCGCTTCACGTCCTTTGCCTTGGCCTTCTTCTCCTCTGTGCGCGCGGCTGGCAGCTCGAGGAGGGAGAGGCGCCCCTCCTCAGCTCTTGCGCACTTGGTCACCAGGTTGAACAACTCCTGAGATGTGCACAGCTCCTCGTGGATAGCGAGCTCTTCCTTCATCTTGATGTCACGGACGCCGTCGGAGAACGCGGAGATGATGGCCTCGTCCGTGACCTTGGGGATCTTGAGGCAAGTGTTGTTGAAGCGCTAGATGTACTTCCGGAGGGTCTCTCCTGGTTGTTGCTTGATGCAGCGCAGGTCACCCGCGGCCGGCGGGCGGTCGCGAGTGCCCTGGAAGTTGGCGATGAAGCGCTCGCGCATCTCGTCCCAGGAGGAGATCGAGCCGTGCTGTAGGTTCAGGAGCCGGGAGCGGGCACCATCCTTGAGAGCCATGGGGAACCAGTTCTCCATGACTTTCTCATCGCCGTTAGCCGCTTCGATGCTCAGCTCGTAGAGCTGCAGGAACTCTGCGGGATCGGCGGTGCCGTCGTAGCGGGGACGCAGATCTGGCTTGAACTTGCCTGGCCAGGCGACACTACGCAGCTCGGGGGTGAAGGCGCGGCAGCCGGCCGTGGTTGCTGGGGCCCGGTTCGGAGGTGGAGCTTGGTCTTGATGAGGTCCACGCGGCGCTGTTGCGGGCGGCACGCGGTCTTGACGAGGCGGCGCGGGGAGCGCGGGTGCAGCTTCTCGCGGCCGTGGGATTTTTTGGCAGCTTCTCTCTTCGCGCGCGGGCACCGGGCGTGGTGGATCACGCCGCGGGGCCGCGCGCCTTGATGCCAAGGCACCGTCTTGGGGCAGAGGTGGTAGAGGCGCGCCATGAGCCTCGTCGCCCGTGGCTGGCTGAGGGTGAGGCAGAGAGTGGGATGGCGCCGGGGAGCCCCCTGCGGCACGGATGAGCTCGGTGACGCGATCGAGCCACTCCTCGTAGAGGTCGTCGACTGGGCGGTAGCGCAGGAGCTCGTTCGCCGCGATGAGCGCGGCCCGCGCCTCCATGGGAGCACGGCGTGCATGAGCCGAAGAACCGGCCGGGGTCAGTGACGGAGTGGCGGTGCGGCCGTCCTCCCGCACCGATGGATGCAGCGAGGACGCCTGCTGCTCGTTTCCTGCCGGGCCAGTGGCGGCGTTGGCGGCGGGAGACGGAGAACGACGAGGTGACCCGCCGACGGGGGCCGTCTGAGCTACGCGGGCGGTTAGGGAAGCCCGATGCTCAGCTCAAGCACGGCGAGCGTCCGCCATGGAAATGACGGAGCGCCAGATCGACTGACCGACGAGTGGGAAGCTACGGCGCACCCCTACCTGGCGCTCCAAATGTCGGATGTGGGGTTCCAGCAAACCCTTAAGGTTCGAACACTGGGGTGCGCGCGAAGTCTTTCCCTCCTACCGATCTACGACCTAGCTCGCAAAGATCTCGCGGACGAACTCGACGAACTCACAACACAGAAAGACACGAGATTTATACTGGTTCGGGCCACCGTTGTGGTGTAATACCCTACTCCAGTGTGGTGGTGGTGGATTGCCTCTTGGGCTGATGAAGTATAGTACAAGGGGAAGAATAGCCTCCTCAGATTGAGGTGTTCTTGTGCTTGGTGAATTGGTGGGTGAGAGCTAGATGAACTACCCGATGCCCCTACTATGGTTGCTAGCTCTACTTATATAAGCCCTGGTCCTCTTCCCAAATATCGAGCGGGAAGGGAGCCAACAACGGCGGGCAAATTTGAAGGGGGACAGCTAGTACAAGCTATCCTGACAAAAGCGGTCTTCGCCTGCAAAAGGCTCTGGTGGTGACCACCGTCTTGGGCTCCACGATGACCTCTGTCTTGCCGTCCTTCTGGTCTTGGTCTCATTGCACTGATATGGCAACCTTTGCCTGATGCCTTAGTACTCCTCGCCTGTGCTGGCCTCCTTAGCACCGAAGAGGAAACAAGGACGCTGCGTGCGCTGGCGCCTACCTGGCGCCCGCCTGGTGTCGATCGTCATGGCTCACGTCACGAGAGCCTCGTGAGGTTTGCCCCGCCTTGATATCTCCGCTCCTCGTGAGCCTGCCTGGCTAGGCCACTCCTGAGGAGGCCCTGTGTCATCCGCCTCGCGAGGCTTGGCCCCTCGCGAGGGTCTTGGATGCCTTGTTGATGAAGACGGGCCATACGGCCCGCTGGTTTAGCCACGCCGTGGGCCGCAGGCAGGCAAGTCTGGGGACCCCCGTTCCCAGAACGCCGACAGTTCCGGAAGGAGTCTTTTATGTGTTCTTCTGGTGTCAAAGTTTGGATAATATTGCTTTCAACATTAATAGGCGTACCTGAGATATAATGCTTTATTCGTTGCCCGTTGACAACCTTCGGGTTAGTACCTTCGGAGTTATTTATTTTGATGGCTCCAGACCGGTAAACCTCCTCGATGACATATGGGCCTTCCCATTTTGAGAGGAGTTTGCCTGCAAAGAATCTGAAACGAGAGTTGTACAAAAGAACATATTCTCCAACTGTAAACTCACATTTTTGAATTCTTTTGTCATGCCATCTTTAAACCTTTTCTTTGAATAACTTTGCATTTTCATAAGCTTGGGTTCTCCATTCATCTAATGAGCTTATGTCAAATAACCTCTTTTCACCAGCAAGTTTGAAATCATAGTTGAGTTCTTTAACTGCCCAGTATGCTTTATGCTCTAACTCAAGAGGTAAATGACAAGCTTTTCCATAAACCATTTTATAAGAAGACATACCCATAGGATTTTTATAAGCTGTCCTATAAGCCCAAAGTGCATCATCTAATTTCTTAGACCAATTCTTCCTGGACCTATTTACAGTCTTTTGCAAAATTAATTTTATTTCTCTATTGCTATGCTCAACTTGACCACTAGACCGAGGATGATAAGGTGATGCAATTATATGGTTAACATCATACTTAGCAAGCATTTTATGAAAAGCACCATGAATAAAGTGTGAACCACCATCAGTCATTAAATATCCAGGGACTCCAAACCTTGGGAAGACAACTTCCTTAAGCATCTTAATAGAGGTGTTGTGATCAACACTACTAGTTGGAATAGGTTCTACCCATTTAGTAACATAATCAACAACAACCAAAATATGCGTATACGCATTAGAGGAAGGAAAGGTGTCGGTGTACAAAAGTAGGGGCTCTCCTTTTGACCCCTTTACTTGTGCACGGGCAGTCAGAGCCGCGCGCCGTGGCCGCACTTAGCAGGGCAGAGGAGGGGAGCCGGAGAGAAGCCGAAGCACGAGGCAACCAAGGCAACGCCAAGACCAGAAACACAAAGAGCAAGAGGGCGGGGTGGACTCCCCCGGCAAGACCCTTGCCGGGGCAGCCACCGCGGCCCCGGCAAGAGCCTTGCCGGGGCAACTTGCCTAACGTCAGCAGAGCGCGCCGCCCTTAAGCCCAAGGGTTCCAACACCGTCAATCACATTGGGACCAGGGCTCGGGAGGCGCCTCCGTGGTGGCATGCAGATCTTTGTGAAGATCCTAAACACACAGGATCATATGAGGACCAGAAGATGGCGACCCTCGGCGGGATCCTAGCCGAGGAAATCCACAAGACCCCCAGCAAGCGCCTTGCCGGGGACGACTGCAATGCCACGGCAAGACCCTTGCCGGGCCTCCGGCAAGACCCTTGCCGAGGCCATCAGCGGGGCCACAGCCAGGCCCGCACCAGCCAAGACTCCATCGCCGTCCCCAAGCAGCTGCTAGCTCAACCAGCTGGGCAGGCACCTGCATGGCGACGGGCGGCCTCTACACCGACCTAGCAAGAACCTGCGTGGTGGCATGCAGACCTTTGTGAAGGCTCCACCACAGCGCCAGCCCAGCAGCCAGGCAACGTGGCGCCACGACGCCTCGTCAGCTGAGAGGTGTGTCGAAGCGAGGCAAGGTGGCGACAGCTGGGACGTGCTTCCTTGTCGTCCCCAATAAAGTGAGAGGGGCACGTCGGCAGCGCATTAAATGCATTTGTCCGACGGTGCCAGAGGATAGACTCATCCACTGTACACCTTTCCACCTCCTGTGTGCCACTGTGGCGACCCCTTCTGCCTATAAAAGGAGGTCCGAGGCGTCCAGGAGAAGGATTCGGATCTTTTGGGAAAGTTCTACCCCGTAGCTAGCTCAAGAGGCCAAGAACACTTGAATACATCCACCAAAGCAGGACTAGGGTATTACGCATCCTCGCGGCCCGAACCTGGGTAAACGATCCGTGTGCTTCCTGTCAGACCCGCTCTTTGCACAACCCCGCGCCCGCCAACCATAGAAGAGATCCCATTGATTCCATAGGTGTCGATTTCCCCCCGACAAAAAGGTCCCATGTAATCAAATCCCCAAACATCAAATGGTTCAACAGTAAGTGAATAATTCATAGGCATTTCTTGACGCTTACCGATTTTACCTATTCTTTTGCATTCATAACATGATGAGACATACTTACGAGCATCCTTGAAAGAGTAGGCCAATAAAATCCAGATTGCAATACCTTGTGAGCAGTTCTATCTCCAGCATGATGCCCTCCATATGGTTCCGAGTGACATTTCCGTAGGATTTGTCCCTGTTCATGCTCAGGTAAACAACGTCTAATAATACCATCTACTCCTTCTTTATAAAGATGTGGGTCATCCCAAAAGTAATGTCTTAAATCATAGAATAACTTTTTTCTTTTGTTGGTAAGTAAAGCTAGGTGGCAAATATTTAGCAACAATGTAATTAGCATAGTCAGCATACCAAGGAGTGCTATTAGTAACATTTATTGCAGCTAACTGCTCATCAGGAAAACTATCATCAATAGGAAGTAGGTCATCAAGCACATTTTCAAGCCTAGACAAGTTATCAGCTACGGGGTTCTCAGCTCATTTCTATCAATAATATGCAAATCAAATTCTTGTAACAAGAGGACCCAACGAATAAGTCTAGGTTTAGCATCTTTCTTTTCCATAAGATATTTAATAGCAGCATGGTCTGCGTGAACAGTTACTTTGGAATCTACAATATAAGGTCTAAACTTATCACAAGCAAACACCACTACTAAGAATTCTTTTTCAGTAGTAGCATAATTTCTTTGAGCACTGTCTAGAATTTTACTAGAATAATGAATAACATTCAATTTCTTATCAACTCTTTGTCGTAGAACAACACCAACAACATAATCACTAGCATCACACATAATTTCAAAAGGCAAGTTCCAATCAGGTGGTTGAACAATAGGTGCAGAGATTATGGCTTTTTTAAGTGTTTCAAGGGCTTCTAAACAATCATCATAAAAAACAAAAGGGATATCCTTTTGCAATAGATTAGTGAGAGGCCTAGAAATTTTAGAAAAGTCTTTAATAAATCTCCCATAGAAACCAACATGACCTAGGAAACTACGAATACCTTTGATGTCCTTAGCACATGGCATTTTCTCAATAGCATCAACCTTAGCTTGGTCCACTTCGATACCTTTTTCAGAAATTTTATGACCCAAGACAATGCCTTCATTAACCATAAAGTGGCACTTCTCCCAATTCAAGACAAGATTTGTTTGTTCACATCTCTGCAAAACTCGATCAAGATTGCTTAATTGGAACACATGCTGTTACATCCCTGGCGACTGCCCAAGCTATAGAGGTTGCAGATCTGAAGCAGAAACTTGATGTGGCAGATGATGACATCATGCTTATTAACAGGCGGCTCGACGAGGTGCAAGGTATGTCTTTGGGGCAGTCAGTTTATGCGAGTACTATATTATGAGCATGACGCTGAGAATTGCATACTGAGATATGCATAACTGCAGATAGTGCCGCCGCAGTTGAGACCCTTCGGGCTGAGCTTGCCTGGGCCAAGGAGCAAGCCAGGATGAGTAATGCGGCTGCCGAGAAGGCAGTTGCTGAGTTAAAAGCCGAACAGGCTGCTCGGTGTCAGTGCGAAGAGACAATATCTACCATGGCGCTCGAGCTTAAGGATGCCACTATCCGATGCGAATTTCTCGAGAAGGATAACAAAGCCAGAACGGCCGATCTTGACAAGGCCTTACAAGAGGTGAGAGAAGCACGGTCCGAGTCTAGAGCGGCTCGGGAGGAGATCCGGCAAGCTGGGGAGATCGCGGCCGGTAAGCCCTTCTTACTACAAAATAAATTCGGTGATCCGAAGTATGCCCCGCTTAATCAAATGTGGAGCTCTCCAGACGCATTTTTGGACTTGCCGAAGAGTTTCTCCGATGCGACGCAGTTTTTCCAGGCGCAAGAAGGACATGCAACGGAAAAGCATTTCTGGTCGCAATTCAGCATGCCAAAGTGTCTGCTGTTGCTGAACGAACAGATGGCCCAGTGGGCCGAGCTCCACAAGATATCCGGATCTGCTATGAAGGACGTCGTGGTCCGGCTGTGGCCGACTGAGCCAATTCTGAATAGTTATTTCGGTTTGGTGCAGCGACTTGTTGACGCGGTGCCGCGTATCGACGCTGTTAAGCGGTCAACGTGCATTGAAGGTGCACGGATGGCCTTTTCTCGCGTCAAGACATACTGGGCGAAGATGAAGGCCACCGATATTGCAGCGAAAAGTCCACCCAAGGGCAAGGACCATCACACGCCACAGCATTATTTTGAGGATGTCCTAGAGGGTGCCCGCTTGATAGAGGGTCAGTGCTCGAAAGATATGATATTCGAGTGAAATGTATCAAAATTGTAAAAACAATGTTATGATATTTTAAGGCTATGCCTAGAAGTTTTGGCTCCTCCTGTGCGGCCGTTTTTGTATAATCGGAAAGTTTTCCAGTCGTCGGCTTCAGCCCCCTAGCATAAAATACGGGGGTGTTCGGAAAAGCACTTGATCACTCTTGACCCAACGTCTTGGTCCGTGAAGGAGGTGTCAATGCGGCGAACTAGGCAATCGGACTATAGGGCTTTAACACTTTCACTTAGCCACAGGAGTTTGACGGTGGGTCTACGATATAGCCCCTGGTATGTTCGCAGTTATCCGAATACGGTGCGTTACATAGGTGACCAGAAGAACGGTCCTTCGTGTAATACGGAAGGAATCGCGAAAGATTCTGATAAGTCATCGAGTGGTTGACCAGCTCTCGCCGCATCATGAGAGTCAGTTTTCGGCTTTCTCTACTGAGGTGCTCATCCGGATAAACCAGGACACAATCACAGTAGTTCTCCCTTTACTACCCTAGCCGATAGAGCGAAACGTAAGGTAGTAAGCACAGGAGCCGGGCAACCCAACTATTGACCAAAGACATGATTCGGAGCTGATGCATATAAGTCCAAACTCGTGACGCCGAAGTGTGCTATAAAGCTGTTCGGACTTGCCAGCAATTCATTTGTTCCCATATTGAGCCCCTCGCAATTTGTGCCAAGGTGTGTGTGTGAAACAACCGAAGAAGAAAAATTCAGTTCTTTAGAAAAAGCGAATACTGAATACGGATTATGTTCACTGGAACTTGATTGATATGTCAATTGTCATTTTACAGAAAATAACGCCATGACCCAGGCTATTTGACATGCCGGTGGTCGAAAGCTGAGGGAGAAGGCACTTTACAGGCTCGAAATAGAGAGTGCGGTCTATGAAAAATTATGTGGACCTCCTGTCGCACGTCTGTGCCGCCTTGCCTCGGTGAAAGGACTCCTTAACAGGAATAGCCTTAGGGTAAGTGTACGAAGCCGAACTCTGTGGGATGACCAGGCTTTGAGCCACCTGTGGTAAAAGATAAAAAATAGTTAGAAAAGAAAAGGAGGCTATGGGAGTGCTTGTAGGCCTGTCCGTATTGTGCCTCTGCCGATGACCAGGGTATTTTAAGTACATAATTTTGTATGCGCAGTACAAACTTCGCGGGTATATGAGGCGAACGACGGAGGCCGGACTGCTAATCCATCTCTGAGAGTGATCGGTTCCAGTTATAGAGACCGACGACTTAATGGCCGATGAGATATGCGGCTTGATGAGGCCGCTTTGTGCTTCGGCTGTAGTAGCCGTAGTATGATCCTCTGTACGGAGGGAGTGTTCCATATTTCCATTTATTGTTGTGATGCCGCATGGACCGGGCATCTTAAGTTTTGCGTGGGTGTAGAGTGGGACCGCATTAAAATGAGCAAAAGTGGTACGCCCCAGAAGTGCATGGTGGCTACTGCGGAACGGGACAATATCAAAGGTTAAGCCTTCGCTTCGGAAGTTGTTCGGCGAACCGAAAATGACTTCCAATGTGATGGAGCCCGTGCAGTGAGCTTCTACGCCGGGTACTGCTCCCTTGAGGGTAGTTGTGGCGGGCTTGATTCTTGAAGGATCGATGCCCATTTTGCGGACAATGTCTTGGTAGAGTAGATTAAGGCTACTACCGCCGTCCATAAGGACTTTCGTGAGATGGAACCCATCGATAATTGGATCGATGATCAGAGCTGCCCAACCTTCGGGACAGATATGGCTAAATTTTGGGGGGGGGGGGGGCGGCTCTATGGCGTATGCGTCCCGCAGTGCGCGCCTGCGCTCCCCTGTATGGGTGTGCGTCACGTATACCATGTTTACGGTTTTAACTTCGGGGGGAGATTGCTTCTGACCCCCGGTATTCGGCTGGCGAGTCTCTTCGTCATCGCTGCCACTGGGCGGCCCCTTCCCCTTGTGTTCGGTATTAAGCTTGCTGGCTTGTTTGAAGACCCAACAACTTCTGTTGGTGTGAGTAGCTGGTTTATCGGGGGTGCCATGAATCTGGCAGGGCCGATGCAGTATCTTGTCTAGATTGGATAGTCCATCTCTATTTTCCTTGAATGGCTTTTTCCGTTGAACGGGTTTGGAGCCGCTGAATCTGGTGTTGACCGCCGTGTCTTGCGTTCTTTCATTATTATTGTGACGCTTGTGTTTATTGCGTCGTGGCTTGCCATTGTCGTCTCGGACTTCAGAAGTGCCCGGATCGCTGGTGCTGTTGCTTCTATGAGCGAGCCAGCTGTCTTCTCCCGCGCAAAAGCGGGTCATTAGAGCGGTAAGGGATGCCATGGATTTTGGTTTTTCTTAACCGAGGTGCCGGGCGAGCCACCCATCCCGGACGCTGTGTTTGAAGGCCGCGAGGGCTTCGGCGTCCGGACAATCGACAATTTGGTTATTTTTAATTAAGAACCTAGTCCACAGCTTCCTGGCTGACTCTCCGGGCTGTTGGTTGATGTGACTTAAGTCATCAGCATCTGGTGGCCGGACATATGTACCTTGGAAGTTATCACGAAAGGCGACTTCCAGGTCTTCCCAGCTGCCAACGGAGTTCTCTGGAAGGCTGTTTAGCCAGTGCCGCGCTGGTCCCTTTAGTTTTAGCGGGAGGTATTTGATGGCGTGGAGATCATCACCACGGGCCATGTGGATATGGAGAAGAAAATCTTCAATCCATACCACGGGATCTGTTGTTCCATCGTATGATTTGATATTCATGGGTTTAAACCCTTCTGGGAATTCGTGCTCCATTACATCGTCAGTGAAGCAAAGGGGGTGTGCGGCGCCCCAATATTGGGCTACGTCGCGCCGTAGCTCGGATGGAGTCCGTCTGCGGTTCTCGGCCCGGGCGTGATTATGATTGTTGCGTCCGGCTAAGTAGCCGTTGTCGCGTGTCGGGGCACGCCCCCGTGATCCATAGATCGATCTGTTCTGCCCTGCTCTACTGTCCAAGTTCTGCCGCAAGTCATATGTATGTCCCTGAGCTATTTTGTCTCTGCCTTTACGGTGAGGTAGTGCGGGCTGGTGTTCGGCTTGAGTTGCCGCTTTGTCCCGGCCACATGGTGGTCGGTCAGCCGCATTGCGCGATGATGGTACGGGCTCCAGCGCCTCGTCATCGAACTGAGGTAGCAATTTGCGCCTTGGGTAACTTTTGGTTGGGCACTCGAGGCCATATTCCTCGGCTGCCACGACATTAGTCCACCTATCATTGAGTAGATCCTGATCAGCTTGGAGCTGCTGCTGCCTCTTTTTCAGGCTCCTTGCAGTGGCGATTAGCCGGCGCTTAAAGCGCTCCTGCTCGAGAGGTTCCTCAGGTATGATGAAGTCTTCGTCACCGAGGCTCACCTCATCCTTGGAGAATGGTAGATAATTGATGTCCTTTGAGTCTTCATTTATGGCTTGTTCATCAGGGCTAACTTGCCCATCTTCCCGATCGTCCTGTTCGGCAGTTTGCTCGTCGAGGTCTTCTCTGTCTTCGGCACCGCCCGGAGTGTTATCTTCTCCTGTGCCGGTATTGCTGTTTTTTCCGTGGCATGAATTAGAGCGGCGCCGCTGACGTCGGCGCTTTGGTTGTATCTTAGGAGGTTCATCCTCGACTGAATTTTCCTTGTCATCACCGCTATTCTCTTTGGTTGTATCCACCATGTATACGTCATATGAGGAGGTGGCCGTCCAGCGCCCCGTAAATGGCGGGTTTTTGGCCTGCTCCTCTTCGGCATCGTCGTCCATGTCGTCGATGTCTTCGGAGCCGTAATTGAGCGTGTCGGTTAAGTCTTCGACAGTGGCTATTAATTGGGAGGTGGGTGGGAAGCGAAATTCCCCGTCATCAGCCCCCAGCTCAAACCGGATATAATTCGGATGTGAGTCCCCTGCTAAGGAGAGGGTTTTTTAATGAGTTTACCACATTCACGATCGGCGCCTGATCAGGCTCGATGGCCGCGGATGCACGTGGTTCGGAACCTATGGCCGGAGATGAATCCAAGGTTCCAGTGACATAGATCCCGCTCGAGGTTGGGTCTGTGTGCGGCTCCAACGCCGCTGAGTCTACTTCCGTGGCGGGGTTGAGCTTCCCGTCCTCGGATGGCGCAATCTGCTCTGGATCTAGGGCCGGAGCACTTACAGGTGCTATCTCCTGGGTATGGTCCGATGACAAATTTAGGTCATGCTCATCGCGGTGGCAGGGAGCGGCTGCCGTGGGCCCGAATCCGTCGAAGATCAAGTCTCCACGGATATTGGCAATGTAGTTCAAGCTTCCAAACCTGACTTGATGGCCAGGGGCGTAGCTGTCGATCTGCTCTAGATGGCCAAGCGAGTTGGCCTGCAGTGCGAAGCCGCCGAATATGAAGATCTGTCCGGGGAGAAAAACCTCCCCCTGGAAAGCATTGTTGTAGATGATTGACGGGGCCATCGAACCTCTTGAAGACGACGCAGCAGAACTCTCAATGAAAGCACCAATGCCGGTGTCAAAACCGGCGGATCTCGGGTAGGGGGTCCCGAACTGTGCGTCTAGGGTTGATGGTAACAGGAGACGGGGGACATGATGTTTACCCAGGTTCGGGCCCTCTCTATGGAGTTAATACCCTACTTCCTGCTTGATTGATCTTGACGAATATGAGTATTACAAGAGTTGATCTACCTCGAGATCATAATGGCTAGAACCCTAAAAGTCTAGCGTGTATGACTATGATTATGATTGCCTCTACGGACTAAGCCCTCTGGCTTATATAGACACCGGAGGGGACTAAGGTTGTACAAAGTCGGTTACAGAGAAATGAATCTTCATATCAGGGCGCCAAGCTTGCCTTCCACGCCAAGGAGAGTCCCATCCGAACACGGGAGAGAGTCTTCGGTCTTGTATCTTCACAGCCCATCAGTCCGGCCTACGTATCATAGTCCAGACGCCCGAGGACCCCTTAATCCAGGACTCCCTCACCCCGGCAAGGGTCTTGCCGGGGGTATACGGCCGTCCCCGGCAAGGATCTTGCCGGGGGTCTTCAGTCATCCCCGGCAAGGATCTTGCCGGGGGGGCTTCATCTTCTTGTCCTTATCTAGACTTGTAGGCCTTTGGTCTTCACAAAGATCTGCTTGCCACCACGCAGGCACCCCCGAGTCTTGGTCCTGATGTTGTCGATGGAGTCAGAACTCTCAGGCCAAGGGTGGCGGCCTTGCTGGTGTTGGGCAAGTTTCCCCAGCAAGGCCCTTGCCGGGGCTACGTAGGCCGCCTCGGCAAGGGTGTTGCCGGGGGAAATCCATCTTGCCCCTTTGCTCTTCATGCCTCTGGCTTGAGTGCTGCTTTGGTAGCCTCGTACCTTTCCTTCCTCTACCCCGCCAAGCATGGCCACAGGTGTGGCTACGACTGCCCCTGCACAAGTAAAGGGGTACAGAAAGGCTCCTACTTTTGTACACCGACAACAGGCATCTTAGACTAAATAGGAGTTTCATGCTAAATTTTGGAATTATTCCAGGTTCGTTTGGCGTTTTTTATACATTAACTGATTTTCTAGGCATTTAATGCACATAATGCAAATTTGAAGTACAAGTGCATGCTCCAGTGTGCAAAAGTTAGATGGAAAATCATTTATGTGTACTTGGGCGAATTTCTAGGTCCCATGCAAGAAGTGGGAATGGAATTCAAACATCTGGGCGTCTTGGCTCGGCCAGAAACATCGAGAAACTTGGTTTTAAAATTCCCGTAAATCCAGAACTCGCCTGAAAATCATGGAACCTGGCATGGTGTCATGACATGGCACCAACATGTTGTGGTAAATTTTTTGTCCAATTTGTGAAGGCACACACATTAACAATCAACAAAGTCATTTTGGAACAAGTGTTGTCACGTTACAAATCGGAAACACAAGTATTATTGAAACCGTGGGCGTTCTACTTACCATTTACGTGCCGCCACATGTCCTTTTTTATTGGCTAGGAGGTGCCGGGCGGGGTAGCTATTTGAGTACGGGAGGCGTGCGATCAGACCCCTGCGCGTGCTCATCGGGAGGAGAGCCCTTTGACCTCTATCCGCCGCCCACCTCCCTCCAACGTCTCCATTAATGGCACCCGAGCCCCTGTTTCATGGCGTGGCTATGTCTCACTCGACTGAGATTTAAGAGAGAAAAAAGAAAATCTGAAAAGAAAGTTTTGTACGGATCTTGATGTAAGATCCGACGAACCTATATAGCATCGGCTGCGACTTATAGCAAGACTGATGAATATAAGGATGATGACAATGGATAATAATTGTCTTACATATTTAGGAAGATAATTAAAAAAGCCACATGCGGCAATGCCCGAAATACACAAGGGCAAAAGAAGAAGGACGACAATGATCTAGCTCGCTGATCTCTACTTTCTTGATGCATTCCTGCAGGCCGCGGGAACTAGTCTCGGCGGCGAGCGGCGATGAGCTCTTTCATGTCCTCAAGACGCTGCTTGAGAGCATCCACGGAGTCCTCCACCAGCCTTTGGCGCTTGATGACCCACAAGTATAGGGGGTCTATCGTAGTCCTTTCGATAAGTAAGAGTGCCGAACCCAATGAGGAGCAGAAGGAAGTGACAAGCGGTTTTCCGCAAGGTATTCTCTGCAAGCACTGAAATTATTAGTAACAGATAGTTGTGTGATAAGATAATTCGTAACGGGTAGCAAGTAACAAAAGTAACTAAGGTGCAGCAAGGGGGCCCAATCCTTTTTGTAGCAAAGGACAATCCTGGACGAACTCTTATATAATGCAAAGCACTCCCAAGGACACATGGGAATTACTGCCAAGCTAGTTTTCATCATGCTCATATGATTCGCGTTCGTTACTTTGATAATTTGATATGTGGGTGGACTGGTGCTTGGGTGTTGTCCTTACTTGGACAAGCCTCCCACTTATGATTAACCCCTCGCAAGCATCCGCAACTATGAAAGAAGAATTAAGATAAATCTAACCATAGCGTGAAACATGTGGATCCAAATCAGCCCCTTACGAAGCAACACATAAACTAGGGTTTAAGCTTCTGTCACTCTAGCAACCCATCATCTACTTATTACTTCCCAATGCCTTCCCCTAGACCCAAACAATGGTGAAGTGTCATGTAGTCGACGTTCACATAACACCACTAGAGGAGAGACAACATACATCTCATCAAAATATCAAACGAATACCAAATTCACATGATTACTTATAACAAGACTTCTCCCATGTCCTCAGGAACAAACGTAACTATTCACAAAGCATATTCATGTTCACAATCAGAGGAGTAATAGTTATAATTAAGGATCTGAACATATGATCTTCCACCGATAAACCAACTAGCATCAACTACAAGGAGTAATCAACACTACTAGCAACCCACAGGTACCAATCTGAGGTTTTGAGACAAAGATCGGATACAAGAGATGAACTAGGGTTTGAGAGGAGATGGTGCTGGTGAAGATGTTGATGGAGATGGACCCCCTCTCCATGAGAGGATCGTTGGTGATGATGATGGCTTCGATTTCCCCCTCTGGGAGGGAAGTTTCCCCGGCAGAATAGCTCCGCCAGAGCCCTAGATTGGTTCTACCCAAGTTCTGCCTCGAGATGGCGGCGCTTCATCCAGAAAGCTTCCTCCTGATTTTTTCCAGGTCAAAACACATCATATAGCAGAAGATGGGCACCGGAGGCCTGCCAGGGCACCCACAAGGCAGGGGGCGCGCCCAGGGGGTAGGGCGTGCCCCCCACCCGTGTGGATGCCTGGTGGGTCCCCTTTGGTGCTTTCTTCCACTACTGTAGGATGGTCCAAACGGGACAGTGGAATCAGAGACCCTTCGATGAAACTGTGTGTGATGCATCAATCACAAACGGTGATGTAATAAAACCGTCAAAAAACATGCAAAACATTTGTGATGGCGGCGACATCAAACACGGTTCATATTAGAGTTGCGTGTGCGATGAGTGGAAAATGGTTAATCCAGAATAACTATTTGCGATGATGCTGAACAACAGAAACGGGCAACCAAAATAGGGTGTGTGCGATAGACGGCATACAGTTCATTCGGATGAACTGTATGTGATTAGGCAACACAAAGGAAACGGTTCAAATGAACAAGATGTGTGTGATACGCGGCAAACAGGTCCGTAATCAGAAATGTGTGCGAAGACCAATAATAACACAGACGATTGCTGCTAATAAGCCATGTGTAGGATCGAAAGTATGTCTAGAGGGGGGTGATTAGACTACTTGACCAAATAAAAATCTTGCCTTTTCCCAATTTGAAGTCTTGGAAGATTTTAGCAACTTAGCACTAGTCAAGCAACCAACCTACACATGCAAGTCTAAGAGTATAGCAGCGAAATGTAAAACATTGCACATGAAGGTAAAGGGAGGAGTTTGGAGCGAGCAAACGCAATGTAGACTGATGTCTACTACGCAACCTTCTTCTTGTAGACGTTGTTGGGCCTCCAAGTGCAGAGGTTTGTAGGACAGTAGCAAATTTCCCTCAAGTGGATGACCTAAGGTTTATCAATTCGTGGGAGGCGTAGGATGAAGATGGTCTCTCTCAAACAACCCTGCAACCAAATAACAAAGTGTCTCTTGTGTCCCCAACACACCCAATAAAATGGTAAATTGTAAAGGTGCACTAGTTCGGCGAAGAGATGGTGATACAAGTGCAATATGGATGGTAGATATAGGCTTTTGTAATCTGAAAATATAAAAACAGCAAGGTAACTAATGATAAAAGTGAGCGTAAACGGTATTGCAATGCTAGGAAACAAGGCCTAGGGTTCATACTTTCATTAGTACAAGTTCTCTAACCAATAATAACATAATTGGATCATATAACTATCCCTCAACATGCAAAAAAGAGTCACTCCAAAGTCACCAATAGCGGAGAACAAACGAAGAGATTATGGTAGGGTACGAAACCACCTCAAAGTTATCCTTTCTGATCGATCTATTCAAGTGTCCGTAGTAAAATAACATGAAGCTATTCTTTCCGTTCGATCTATCATAGAGTTCGTACTAGAATAACACCTTAAGACACAAATCAACCAAAACCCTAATGTCACCTAGATAGTCAAATGTCACCACAAGTATCCGTGGGTATGATTATACGATATGCATCACACAATCTCAGATTCATCTATTCAACCAAAACAAAGTACTTAAAAGAGTGCCCCAAAGTTTCTACCGGAGAGTCAAGACGAAAACGTGTGCCAACCCCTATGCATAGGTTCATGGGCGGAACCCGCAAGTTGATCACCAAAACATACATCAAGTGGATCAATAGAATACCCCATTGTCACCACGGGTATCCCACACAAGACATACATCAAGTGTTCTCAAATCCTTAAAGACTCAATCCGATAAGATAACTTCAAAGGGAAAACTCAATCGATTACAAGAGAGTAGAGGAGGAGAAACATCATAAGATCCAACTATAATATCAAAGATCGCGATACATCAAGATCGTATCACCTCAAGAACACGTAAGAGAGAGATCAAACACATAGCTACTGGTACATACCCTCAGCCCCGAGGGTGAACTACTCCCTCCTCGTCGTGGAGAGCGTCGGGATGATGAACATGGCCACCGGTGAGGGATCCCCCCTCCGGCAGGGTGCCGGAACAGGGTCCCGATTGGTTTTTGGTGGCTACAGACGCTTGCGGCGGCCGAACTCCCGTTCTATTCTGTTCCCCGATGGTTTTAGGGTATATGGATATATATAGGCGAAAGAAGTCGGTAAGGGGAGCCACGAGGGGCACACGAGGGTGGAGGGCGCGCCCGGGGGGGTGGGCGCACCCCCTGCCTCGCGCTCTCCTTGTTGATCCCCTGACGTGCACTCCAAGTCTCCTGTATTGCTTTCTTTCCAAAAATAACTCTCCCGAAGGTTTCATTCCGTTTGGACTCCGTTTGATATTCCTTTTCTTTGAAACACTGAAACATGGGAAATAACAGGAACTGGCACTGGGCTCTGGGTCAATAGGTTAGTCCCAAAAATAATATAAAAGTGTAAAATAAAGCCCATAAACATCCAAAACAGATAATATAATAGCATGGAACAATCAAAAATTATAGATACGTTGGAGACGTATCAGCATCCCCAAGCTTAATTCCTGCTCGTCCTCGAGTAGGTAAATGATAAAAACAGAATTTTTGATGTGGAAAGCTACCTAACATATTTATCAATGTAATCTTCTTTATTGTGGCAAGAATATTCAGATCCATAAGATTCAAGATAAAAGTTTAATATTGACATGAAAATAATAATACATCAAGCATACTAACAAAGTAATCATGTCTTCTCAAAATAACATGGCCAAAGAAAGCTATCCCTACAAAATCATATAGTCTGGCTATGCTCTATCTTCATCACACAAAATATTTAAATCATGCACAACCCCGATGACAAGCCAAGAAATTGTTTCATACTTTTGATGTTCTCAAACTTTTTCAATCTTCACGCAATACATGAGCGTGAGCCATGGACATAGCACTATAGGTGGAATAGAATGGTGGTTGTGGAGAAGACAAGAAGGAGAAGATAGTCTCACATCAACTAGGCATATCAACGGGCTATGGAGATGCCCATTAATAGATATCAATGTGAGTGAGTAGGGATTGCCATGCAATGGATGCACTAGAGTTATAAGTGTATGAAAGCTCAACAAAAGAAACTAAGTGGGTGTGCATCCAACTTGCTTGCTCACGAAGACCTAGGGCATTTTGAGGAAGCCCATCATTGGAATATACAAGCCAAGTTCTATAGTGTAAAATCCCCACTAGTATATGAAAGTGACAACATAGGAGACTCTCTATCATGAAGATCATGATGCTACTTTGAAGCACAAGTGTGGTAAAAGGATAGTAACATTGTCCCTTCTCTCTTTTTCTCTCATTTTTTTATTTGGGCCTTTTCTCTCTTTTTTATGGCCTCTTTTTTCTTTTATTTATTTATTTATTTTTCGTCCGGAGTCTCATCCCGACTTGTGGGGAATCATAGTCTCCATCATCCTTTCCTCACTGGGACAATGCTCTAATAATGATGATCATCACACTTTTATTTACTTACAACTCAAGAATTACAACTCAATACTTAGAACAAGATATGACTCTATATGAATGCCTCCGGCGTGTACCGGGATGTGCAATGACTCATGAGTGACATGTATGAAAGAATTATGAACGGTGGATTTGCCACAAATACGATGTCAACTACATGATCATGCAAAGCAATATGACAATGATGGAGCGTGTCATAGTAAACGGAACGGTGGTAAGTTGCATGGCAATATATCTCGGAATGGCTATGGAAATGCCATGATAGGTAGGTATGGTGACTGTTTTGAGGAAGGTAATAGTGGGTGTATGATACCGGCGAAAGGTGTGCGATATTAGAGAGGCTAGCAATGGTGGAAGGGTGAGAGTGCGTATAATCCATGGACTCAACATTAGTCATAAAGAACTCACATACTTATTGCAAAAATCTATTAGTTATCGAAACAAAGTACTACACGCATGCTCCTAGGGGGATAGATTGGTAGGAAAAGACCATCGCTCGTCCCCGAGCGCCACTCATAAGGAAGACAATCAATAAATAAATCATGCTCCGACTTCATCACATAACGGTTCACCATACGTGCATGCTACGGGAATCACAAACTTTAACACAAGTATTTCTCAAATTCACAACTGCTCAACTAGCATGACTCTAACATCACCATCTTCATATCTCAAAACAATCATCAAGTATCAAACTTCTCATAGTATTCAATGCACTTTATATGAAAGTTTTTATTATACCCATCTTGGATGCCCATCATATTAGGACTAAATTCATAACCAAAGCAAATTACCATGCTGTTCTAAAGACTCTCAAAATAATATAAGTGAAGCATGAGAGTTCATCTATTTCTTCAAAATAAAACCACCGCCGTGCTCTAAAAGGATGTAAGTGAAGCACTAGAGCAACCGACAAACTACTCCGAAAGATATAAGTGAAGATCAATGAGTAGCCAAATAATTATGTAACTATGTGAAGACTCTCTAACATTTAAAAATTTCAGATCTTGGGATATTATTCAAACAGCAAGAAAAACAAAATAAAATAAAATGACGCTCCAAGCAAAACACATATCATGTGGTGAATAAAAATATAGCTCCAAGTAAAGTTACCGATGAACGAAGACGAAAGAGGGGATGCCTTCCGGGGCATCCCCAAGCTTAGATGCTTGGTTATCCTTGAATTTTACCTTGGGGTGCCTTGGGCATCCCCAAGCTTAGGCTCTTGCCACTCCTTATTCCATAGTCCATCGAATCTTTACCCAAAACTTGAAAACTTCACAACACCAAACTTAACAGAAAACTCGTAAGCTCCGTTAGCGAAAGAAAACAAAACACCACTTCAAGGTACTGTATTGAACTCATTATTTATTTATATTGGTGTTAAACCTACTGTATTCCAACTTCTCTACGGTTTATAAACTATTTTACTAGCCATAGATTCATCAAAATAAGCGAACAACACACGAAAAACAGAATCTGTCAAAAACAGAACAGTCTGTAGTAATCTGTATCAAACGTATACTTCTGGAACTCAAACAATTCTACAAAAATAGGAAGACCTGTATAATTTGATTATTGATCTCCTGCAATTGGAATCAGTATTTTATCACGTTCTGGTGATTTTAAACAATTGTTTTCGTGAACAGAAAGTTTCTGGAATTTTCAGCAAGATCAAATAACTATCATCCAAGAAGATCCTATAGGTCTTACATGGCACAAACACTAATTAAAACATAAAACTACATCTAAACAGAGGCTAGATAGATTATTTATTCCTAAACAGAACCAAAAATAAAGAAACTAAAATAAAATTGGGTTGCCTCCCAACAAGCGCTTTTCTTTAATGCCTTTTTAGCTAGGCATGATGATTTCAATGATGCTCACATAAACGATAAGAATTGAAACATAAAGAGAGCATCATGACGAATATGACTAGCACATTTAAGTCTAACCCACTTCCAATGCATAGGGATTTTGCGAGCAAACAACTTATGGGAACAATAATCAACTAGCATAGGAAGGCAAAACAAGCATAACTCTAAAACTTTAAGCACATAGAGAGGAAACTTGATATTATTGCAATTCCTAAAAGCATATGTTCCTCCCTCATAATAATTTTCAGTAGCATCATGAATGAATTCAACAATATAACCAGAACATAAAGAATTCTTTTCATGATCTACTTGCATAGAAATTTACTACTCTCCACATAAGCAAATTTATTCTCATCAATAGTAGTGGGAGCAAACTCAACAAAATAACTATCATGTGATTGAAAATTAAGATCAAGATGACAAGTTTCAAGGTTATCATTATTCTTTATAGCATACATGTCATCACAATAATCATCATAAATAGGAGGCATGCTTTCATCATAATAAATTTGCTCATTAAAACTTGGGGAAAAATATCATCTTCATCAAACATAGCATCCCCAAGCGTGTGGCTTTGCATATCATTAGCATCATGGGTATTCAAAGAATTCATACTAACAACATTGCAATCATGCTCATCATTCACATATTTTATGCCAAGCATTCTATGTAATTCTTCTTCTAGTACTTGAGCACAATTTTCCTTCCCATCATTTTCACGAAAGACATTAAAAAGATGAAGCATATGAGGCACTCTCAATTCCATTTTCTTGTAGTTTTCTTTTATAAACTAAACTAGTGATAAAACAAGAAACTAAAAGATTCGATTGCAAGATCTAAAGATATACCTTCAAGCACTCACCTCCCCGGCAACGGCGCCAGAAAAGAGCTTAGTTGACGGGGTGAGAGTGCCGCTTACCTAGCCTCCCCGGCAACGGCGCCAGAAAAGAGCTTGATGTCTACTACGCAACCTTCTTCTTGTAGACGTTGTTGGGCCTCCAAGTGCAGAGGTTTGTAGGACAGTAGCAAATTTCCCTCAAGTGGATGACCTAAGGTTTATCAATCCGTGGGAGGCGTAGGATGAGGATGGTCTCTCTCAAAAAACCCTGCAACCAAATAACAAAGAGTCTCTTGTGTCCCCAACACACCCAATATAATGGTAAATTGTATAGGTGCGCTAGTTTGGCGAAGAGATGGTGATACAAGTGCAATATGGATAGTAGATATAGGTTTTTGTAATCTGAAAATATAAAAACAGCAAGGTAACTGATGATAAAAGTGAGCGTAAACGGTGTTGCAATGCTAGGAAACAAGGCCTAGGATTCATACTTTCACTAGTGCAAGTCCTCTCAACAATAATAACATAATTGGATCATATAACTATCCCTCAACATGCAACAAAGAGTCACTCCAAAGTTACTAATAGCGGAGAACAAATGAAGAGATTATGGTATGGTATGAAACCACCTCAAAGTTATCCTTTCTGATCGATCTATTCAAGAGTCCGTAGTAAAATAACATGAAGCTATTCTTTCCGTTCGATCTATCATAGAGTTCGTACTAGAATAACACCTTAAGACACAAATCAACCAAAACCCTAATGTCACCTAGATACTCCAATGTCACCACAAGTATCCGTGGGTATGATTATATGATATGCATCACACAATCTCAGATTCATCTATTCAACCAACACAAAGTACTTCAAAGAGTGCCCCAAAGTTTCTACCGGAGAGTCAAGACGAAAACGTGTGCCAACCCCTATGCATAGGTTCATGGACGGAACCCGCAAGTTGATCACCAAAACATACATCAAGTGGATCAATAGAATACCCCATTGTCACCACGGGTATCCCACGCAAGACATACATCAAGTGTTCTCAAATCCTTAAAGACTCAATCCGATAAGATAACTTCAAAGGGAAAACTCAGTCCATTACAAGAGAGTAGAGGGGGAGAAACATCATAAGATCCAACAATAATAGCAAAGCTCGCGATACATCAAGATCGTATCACCTCAAGAACACGAGAGAGAGATAGATCAAACACATAGCTACTGGTACATACCCTCAGCCCCGAGGGTGAACTACTCCCTCCTCGTCATGGAGAGCGCCGGGATGATGAAGATGGCCACCGGTGAGGGATCCCCCCTCGGGCAGGGTGCCGGAACAGCGTCCCGATTGGTTTTTGGTGGCTACAGAGGCTTGCGGCGGCGGAACTCCCGATCTATTCTGTTCCCGGATGGTTTTAGGGTATATGGAGGGCGCGCCCCCTTGCCTCATGCTCTCATCGTTGATCCCCTGACGTGCCCTCCAAGTCTCCTGTATTGCTTTCTTTCCAAAAATAACTCTCCCGAAGGTTTCATTCCGTTTGGACTCCGTTTGATATTCCTTTTCTTTGAAACACTGAAACAAGGGAAATAACAGGAACTGGCACTGGGCTCTGGGTCAATAGGTTAGTCCCAAAAATAATATAAAAGTGTAAAATAAAGCCCATAAACATCCAAAACAGATAATATAATAGCATGGAACAATCAAAAATTATAGATACGCTGGAGATGTATCTTAGACACGGAGATTTTTGACATGGTTCCGACAGGTGGTGCTATCGTACATCCACGTTGGTGGAGACTTCAACCCACGAAGGGTAACGGTTTCACGAGTCCACGGAGGGCTCCACCCACGAAGGGTCCACGAAGAAGCAATCTTGTCTATCCCACCATGGCCATCGCCCACGAAGGACTTGCCTCACTAGGGTAGATCTTCACGAAGTAGGCGATCTCCTTGCCCGTACAAACTCCTTGGTTCAACTCCACCATCTTGACGGAGGCTCCCAAGTGACACCTAACCAATCTAGGAGACACCACTCTCCAAAAGGTAATAGATGGTGTGTTGATGATGAACTCCTTGCTCTTGTGCTTCAAATGATAGTCTCCCCAACACTCAACTCTCTCTCACAGATTTGGATTTGGTGGAAAGATGATTTGAGTGGAAAGCAACTTGGAGAAGGCTAGAGATCAAGATTCATATGGTTTGAATGGGATATCTTGACCTCAACACATGAGTAGGTGGTTCTCTCTCAGAAAATGTATGATGGAAGTATAGGCATGTTCTGATGGCTCTCTCCACGAATGAAGAGTGGGTGGAGGGGTATACATAGCCTCCTCACAAAATGTAACCGTTACACACAAATCACCAAACTCGGTGGGACCGAATAATGAAACTCGGTCAGACCGATTTAGTTCAAAATGTGAACGTTAGGATTTTCGATGGGACCGACATGTCAACTCGGTGAGACCGATTTCATTAGGGTTCGGGTATAACGTAATCTCGGTGGGACCGACTACACAAACTCGGTGAGACTGATTTTGGTAATAGGCTAACCAGAGAGTTGGTCGAGCAAACTCGGTGGGACCGATTTGCTCATCTCAGTTGGACCGAAACGTTATGAAGGGGAAACAGAGAGTTTGCATTGCGAACTCGGTGGGACCGATCGCTCATTTTGGCTGGACCAAAATATTACGAAGGGAAACTGAGAGTTTGCAATCCCATATCGGTGAGACCAAGATCCCTATCGGTGAGACCGAAAAGACTAGGGTTTTGTGGCAGTGGCTATGTCAACTGAAGTCGGTGGCGCCGGATAGAAAGTTTCGGTGGGGCCGAGTTTGACTTTTGGTTTGGGACATATGTGGATATGAGAAAGTGGTTGAGAATTTTGTAGCATATCACTAAGCATTTCGAGCAAGTGACTCATTAAGCAACACCTCATCCCCTTTTAATAGTATTGGCTTTCCTATGGACTCAATGTGATCTTGGATCACTCAAAGTAAAATATAGAGTCTTGAGCTTTTGAGCTTGAACCAATCCTTTGTCCTTAGCATTTTGAGGGGTCCACATTTCTAATCCATGCCATGCCAATCATTGAGCTTTCCTGAAATATTTATCTTGAAATAGTATTAGCTCAATGAGCTATATGGTGTCAGGAGTTACCAAAACCACCCAGGGATAGTTGTACTTTCGATCTCCCCCTTTTTGGTAATTGATGACAACATATAGATCAAAGCTTCGACAAATAATCATAAGATTGAAATACATCATCGCTTTGGGAAGTATGTGATAAGGAAGAGCTCCCCCTAAATTTGTGCATTATTTGAAATTTGCTTTTGAATGCAAATGCACAATCGATTAGGATCATGGGTCACCCTTCCATGTCACATACATCTTGGTGGAGCGCTCAAAATGATAAAAATTACAAACATGCACTCATCACCAAGCAAAGTGAATGATCATATATGGAATACAAGAGATAACATCATCCAAGCAAGCATTAATGTAGCATATGATCAATCACATGATCAAACAAGTATCTCACACAGACAAAGACATATTGTATCAACCAAGCACACAAAAAAGGTTTCCAGCCAAAAGCAAGAGAGATAAAATGCAAAACACTCTCTCTCAAAGCCTATGATCTATACATATTTCTCCCCCTTTGGCAACAAGTTACCAGAAAGTTTGAAAATGCATAGTGCTATGCGTCTCTCAGGCTTGGTCTTCGGGAGGTGGTGTAGAGAGAACTCCAAGGACGAAGGCATCTGTTGATGTAGTTGGAGCTGGTGGAGTGGCTGCTGGAGGTGGCACTGAAGCTGTAGCTGCTGGTGCAGATGATGTAGCTCTAGAATCAGGTAGAGGCACTGCAGCAGACCTCTGACTCCTTGGCACTCGCTGAAAAGCATCAGTAGTTGCCTTCCCCCTCCTCTCTTCTGCTTCCTCCTGGAGTTGCTCAACTGCTATTTGGATCTAAGTAACCTTCATATCAAGATCATAAAATTTTGTCTCAACAATCCTCTCCAAGCTCTCCTGGTTTTGAGTCAGGGTGGCCAAGCCCTTCTCAATCCTCAGTGCTGATCGTGCTTTCTCTTCAGGAAAACTTGAGATGCTTCCTCAACACTTGGCATCTTAGCAGCTTTCTCAGCCTTAGCTTTGGCTCTCTTCTCTTGTGCTTGAGCTGATGATGGTTCATCCTCATTCATTACAACCTTGTTGTCTTCAAATTCGGGATATAGGGGTAGATGCTCCTTGTCCAACAAATATGTACATGTGCCCATCTTGGAGTTGATGAGCTCCTGAATGTGTGGAGCATACCCACAGCTTCTCTTTTGATCAGCAGCTATCCTCTTAATTGTCTCTACAATCAGACTCATGACTTTAAACTTTTGAGGGATATCAAAGATTTGCAACATGTTGATGGAATGTCCTCTAATCATCTTGTGATCTCCTGACTTGGGTAGCAGAGTGTGCCTTAGGATGGTGTTGATGGTAGGCAGACCAGACAACAAGTAATGTACAAATCCAAGCTTGTGTGTCTCCAAAGCTTTATTTGGGATCTCTTTGTACATGTTCGCCATTGAGTTGTGGTCTTTCTTTTTCTTGGCATACACATCCAAGTCATCTTCATGTTCCTCTGGGGCATTGATTAGCTTGGCCCATTCTTCAATAGTGGATTGGTACCTAGTACCTTCAGACATCGATATGATCTTCCCATCGGGGTAAAAGTGAGCAGTGGAGTAAAACCGCATGATCACCTCATCATTCCATTTTGTGAGCTTCTGCCCAACAAATTTGTCAACTCCACATGCTTTGAAGCTGTCATACACTCCTAGGAAGTGATCTTCCTTCTCCTTGATGTATTCCCAATCAACCCATCTCATGTCACATACAATTGGCTTCTTGTCAAGCAAAATTGTCTCATAGAAGTCTGGTTGTTCTTTTGTATGAAATCTGTAATCAACTGCAGTCCTTCTCCTCACAGCATAGGGATTAGACTGTCTCCACAATCTCAGTCCAACATCTTTTCTGATGTGCATGTCTTCAGCCACTGGATGAGCATCATTGTGGTCTGGAATCTTGGGTTTCAGTTTTCTCAAAATAAGAGACTCATCATCCTCTTCTTCAGCTTGAGGCACTGGGGCCTTGTTCTTCTCTTCAGCAGAAATACTTCTAGTGTTTCTCTTGGGCTTTGGGGGTTTCTGAGCTTGAGCTTTGGGAGCAGACTTGGGCTTTGATGGAGCAGCCCCTGACTTAATTGCATCTCCCATGAGCTTCTGAGCTTTGGGTGCTGGAGCATCCTCTTCTTCGTCTTCTTCTTCATCAGAAGAATGCACTCAGCCATGGGGTCTACCTTCTTGCACCATCTTCCCCTCTTTCTCTCCTTCTTTTTCTTTTCCTCAGCAGCATCTTCTACTCCAGTTGACTTGGAGGGTTCCTGAGTGGATGCCCTGGCCTTAGACATTGGGATTCTTCTGGCAGGTGCCTTCTTGTTCAAGCCTGGCTTTGTTGCAGCAGCTGTGCCATATTCTTTCTTCAGCACTTTCTTCTTTGAGGTGGCCTCATCCTCAACAGCCACATAATCCGCATCCTCAGAATTTGAGGTTCTCTTCTTCCTGGTTCTGGTGGCTGCCTTGGGCAAGTTGCTAGGTGTGCTTCTACTGCCATCATCATAGCTGCTTGAGGGATCTGAACCCTCACTCAATTGCACATGTTCTTCAGATTTGTTCTGACTGTCACTCTGGTCAGACATCTTGGCAATCTTACTGACAGCAAACCCTGTGAATAGATGTAGATGAGGTAGAGTGGATGAGCATCACAAAGTGCAGAGTTTTTGCAAAGCAGATGACTCAAAAACTTAGTTTTAGTTCTCCACAGAAAGCATTTCGGAGCTACCGATTTGTTAGACTCGGTGATACTGAAGCAATTTTGGAACCTGAACTAGTGAACTCGGTCAGACCGAGTCACAGTTTGGTGGAACCAGGCTGCTAGGGTTTCACAGAGAATCGATCTCGGTCGCACTGATTTGCAGTTTTTGGTTAGACCGAAAACGCATGTGCTATGGCCTAAGCCAAATCGGTGAGACCGATTTCTATAACTCGGTCGGTCCGAGATGAGTTCGGCGGAGACCTAAGCCTAAATTTTCAAATCAAGTCTAACCTAAAGGATGTTTTCAGTGGATGGATTGTTTGCATACGTGGTAAAGATCATGGCAAAGCAATGTGCTATGAATCAGAGTTAAAGGAATAGCACATCGAATCGAACCCATACCCTAGTTCCGCGGGAGTTTGCTACGGCGGCAACGGCGGAGCAGAAGTCTGTTGAAGGTGACGGAAACCAGCGGCGGGAGGTCGCTGGCGGCGAGGAAACGATTCGGAGACCCGAGGAGGTAGAGCAGGACACACGCGCGGGCTGAGGAGTTTGAAGAAATTTCCAAAATCTCAACCATGGGTTTATATATCCCAAAATGCACAAAGAGGTTTTGGAAGTTTAAGTCTATGACGAATCGGGGACTCTGAGTGCTCCTCACACAGAGTGGTTGGAATTTGACTTGATCAAACTTTGTGATGTAGCATGAATAGAGTTTGATACGAGAAAAAGCATAGATAGCTAGAGGGAGTTCTTAGGCATTCTTGTCCATCCATTTGGCAAAAGAGAAAAAAGCCAAACAACCAAAACAACAAATGGATGTCCTTGAATGAGTAAAATATGCAATCACATGCTCACACGCTAAAATGGCAAATAAAATATGTGACAAAGCATGCACAATCATTCTAGTATCTATCAGGCAATTTGACGATGACTAGGTTATCTATATATGAGTATATTGACTTAGGAGTCAAATGAGAACATTTGATCATAGGTCATACTCATCGTTTAAGCACAAGTGGGGTTACCACCTTTACATAAAGCATTGTTGTGTTCACACAATTAGAGTTGCTTTAGCTCAATTGGTTAGAGTAAAGCTCCCCCCAGATGTGATATCCCCCCTAAGAGGGATGAACTAACCTTGGGTTTTGTCGATGATCACTTCATGTAGGTGTTGAAGATGTAGATGATCAATGTTGATGGAGATCATTTGGAGCAATCCATTGGAGTGAGTTGCACTTTCAATACCTACACGGGTTAGTCCCACAAGGAACAAACAGGGATATCCATAGACATAGAGTGATGTTCACATAAGATGATGTCCATGAAAGCATTAGGTTACCTTGTCCCTTGTGTTACCAACAAGAGGGTTTGTGACTCCTTGGACTAGTGCAGGATATGGAAGTTGTTTGCACATGTCCTTGCCAAAGGATATGAGTGAAGTATGTTGGCGGAGTCACCCTCAAGAACTCTCTAGTCCTTTTTCTTCGGGATCCACACCATCTTGTTGGGAATCCTTGGAGTTGTAGTCGTACTTGATGAAGTGGAACTTGATGTAGTCTTGGGAACCCACTTGACCAAGGCCTTGGGAGCTTCTTCAAATGCATCAATCTCCTCTTAAAGCTTGTCCTTGCCTTTTTGCTTGTGGTCTTGTGGTGGAAGATCATCTTGAGCTTGTGTTCCTTGGAAAGAAGTGGGATCATACTTCTCTTGTTGAGGAACAAACTTTGTCTTGGGGTATTGATCTTCTTCCCACTCAACTCCATTAGCATTGAACTTTCATTCAAAATCAATTCCTTGATTCTTCCGGTTCCTTCCTTGCTTGCGAATAATTTCCTCAAATTGTTTACTTCCGGCAAGGCTCTTGTAGACACCTTTCTCTATAATTCCCTTCAATAAGCTATTTTCTTGCTCAAGTGTAACTTGGCTAAGAGAATCATTAGTGGAATCAAGAGAGCTACTAGAAGCAACAACATTGGATTTAGCATGGTTATTGTTACTACTAACTGAAGAATCTTTCTTACTCTTGTTGCTAGATTTTACTTGTGGCATGTAAGTAGACAAGAGTAAACACTTGGAAATGTAAGAAGAACTTTTCTTGCGAAGATAATCGTTGATTGCTTTTAAGAACTCATGCTCTTGCTCAAGGTTGAGCTTTTCAAAGCGTAGCTTCTCACGAGTCTTTAAAAGATCTCGATGATCTTCCAAGGTAGCTTCATGAGCTAACTTAAGAATGTTTAGTTCTTTAGTTAGATGCTCAATCTCCTTCTTATCATCGTCATTCGTTTTATCTTGATTAGCATGATTAATAGCAAGTTCATCATGGTTATCATAACTATAGTTGTCAACAAGTAAATCATCATCTCCTAGCAAATCATCTTCATCACTATTGAAATCAACATACTCGGGGTGTGATACCTTTGGACCTTTAGCCATGAAGCATCTTCCAATTCCTTCATTTGGTGAGTCAAATATGTCGTAGGGGTTGGTTGACACAAGTGCTAGACCGGCAACACCTTCATCTTGAGTGTATTCTGAGTCAGAGTGATAACTTCTTTCGGAGTGATGGTCGGAGTCGGAGCCGGATACCCATTCACCAACATGAGCTTGGTGTCTTCGTTTTGTATAGCTCTTTGATGATTTCTCCTTCCTTTCTGAATCCTTGCTTCTCCGAGAGGATCTACGTTCATAGCGATCATCTCTACTCCTTCTCTCTTTTGGTCGTGATTCTTCTCTTCTACTTCTTCTTTTGGGAGAATCTTCTCTTCTTTTGTAGGGAGCCGTACACTCATTGGAGCAGTGTCCGGATCTTCCACAATTGTAGCAATTTCGTTCACGACTTGAAGATCTTTTGTCATTGTAGGACCTTGACATGGAACTTCTCTCCTTGCTTCTGCTCTTGTAGAACTTGTTGAAGTTCTTCACCATTAGATTCAATTCTTCATTGAAGGCTTGTTTCTCACTTGATGATGTGGGAGCATCACATGAGGCTTTGTAAGCACTACTTGACTTGTTGTGGAGCTCTTCCTTATCCTTAAGTGACATCTCATGAGCAACAATTCTTCCAATGACTTCCGTTGGCTTGAGATCTTTGTAATTGGGCATCATTTAGATCAATGTGCACACGGTATCATATTTTCAATACAAGGCTCTTAGGATCTTCTTGATGATGAATCTATCGGTCATCTCTTCACTTCCTAAGTCGGCAATCTCATTTTTGATGAGAGCAAGCCTAGAGTACATTTCAGCGACACCTTCACCATCCTTCATTTTGGACTTGTCAAGTTGACTTTGAAGCACATCCAATTTGGATTCCTTGACGGAGTCGGTACCTTCGTGCATATCAATCAAAGTATCCCAAATTTCCTTTGCATTCTCAAGATGGCTGATTTTGTTAAATTCTTCGGGGCATAATCCGTTGAAGAGAATATCACAAGCTTGAGCATTGTATTGCAACATCTTCAACTCTTCCGCGGTAGCTTCACGGTTCGGTTCTCTCCCATCAAAGAATTCACCTTGCAAGCCAATACACACAATAGCCCAAACGACGGGGTTATGTCCAAGAATATGCATTTTCATCTTATGCTTCCAAGTAGCAAAATTAGTACCATCAAAGCAAGGACCTCTACGGTGGTAATTTCCCTTGCTAGACGCCATACTCTCCTAGGTTGTGAAACCAAGGCTATGATCACCAAAAGTTATGGAAATCAAGGCAAATGGAGACCAAAGCTCTGATACCACTTGTAGGATCGAAAGTATGTCTAGAGGGGGGTGATTAGACTACTTGACCAAATAAAAATCTAGCCTTTTCCCAATTTTAAGTCTTGGCAGATTTTAGCAACTTAGCACTAGTCAAGCAACCAACCTACACATGCAAGTCTAAGAGTATAACAGCGAAATGTAAAACATTGCACATGAAGGTAAAGGGAGGAGTTTGGAGGGAGCAAACGCAATGTCGACATGGAGATTTTTGGCGTGCTTCTGATAGGTGGTGCTATCGTACATCCACGTTGGTGGAGACTTCAACCCACGAAGGGTAACGGTTGCGCGAGTCCACGGAGGGCTCCACCCACGAAGAAGCAACCTTGTCTATCCCACCATGGCCATCGCCCAGGAAGGACTTGCCTCACTAGGGTAGATATTCACGAAGTAGGCGATTTCCTTGCCCGTACAAACTCCTTGGTTCAACACCACAATCTTGACGGAGGCTCCCAAGTGACACCTAACCAATCTAGAAGACACCGCTCTCCAAAAGGTAATAGATGGTGTGTTGATGATGAACTCCTTGCTCTTGTGCTTCAAATGATAGTCTCCCCAACACTCAACTCTCTCTCACAGATTTGGATTTGGTGAAAGATGATTTGAGTGGAAAGCAACTTGGAGAAGGTTAGAGATCAAGATTCATATGGTTGGAATGGGATATCTTGACCTCAACACATGAGTAGGTGGTTCTCTCTCAGAAAATGTATGATGGAAGTATAGGCATGTTCTGATGGCTCTCTCCACGAATGAAGAGTGGGTGGAGGGGTATACATAGCCTCCTCACAAAATGTAACCGTTACACACAAATCACCAAACTCGGTGGGACCGAATAATGAAACTCGGTCAGACCGATTTAGTTCAAAATGTGAACGTTAGGATTTTCGGTGGGACCGACATGTCAACTCGGTGAGACCGATTTCATTAGGGTTAGGGTATAACGTAATCTCGGTGGGACCGACTACACAAACTCGGTGAGACCGATTTTGGTAATAGGCTAACCAGAGAGTTGGTCTGGCAAACTCGGTGGGACCGATTCGCTCCTCTCGGTTGGACCGAAATGTTACGAAGGGGAAACACAGAGTTTGCAATCCCATCTCGGTGAGACCGAGATCCCTATCTGTGAGACCGAAAAGACTAGGGTTTTGTGGCAGTGGCTATGTCAACTGAACTCGGTGGCGCCAGATAGAAAGTTTCGGTGGGGCCGAGTTTGACTTTTGGTTTGGGACATATGTGGATATGAGAAAGTGGTTGAGGATTTTGGAGCATGTCACTAAGCATTTCGAGCAAGTAACTCATCAAGCAACACCCCATCCCCTTTTAATAGTATTGGCTTTCCTATGGACTCAATGTGATCTTGGATCACTCAAAGTAAAATGTAGAGTCTTGAGCTTTTGAGCTTGAGCCATCCTTTGTCCTTAGCGTTTTGAGGGGTCCACATTTCTAATCCATGCCATGCCAATCACTGAACTTTCCTGAAATATTTATCTTGAAATAGTATTAGCTCAATGAGCTATATGTTGTTAGGAATTACCAAAACCACCCAGGGATAGTTGCACTTTCACCGTGTGATTTCTGTCTACAGAAGAATAACATGTATATATATAACTAAAATAAACATCCAATTACATAAGTGACTATAAAGATCATTCGCACACACAATAAACAATTGCATGCATTCTAAACTAGGAGAAACGATCGTCTAGTCATCTACTTCTTGTGACGATCCCGCCACTGCTCTATGGCTCGATCCCTTGTCTGGGGTAGGAAGAAGACACTCCCTCATGTCAGCGATCCACATGTACATCTCGCAGCTTGTGTACGCGTCCTTGGCCGCATACTTGATGTGTTGGTCATCTAGTCTCTCATGCCAAACACTATGCCAAGCATTCTTATCCTTCTTGCTCTCATCCTTCATCTTCATGTAGTAGGGGTTTATGATGGCTGAGGCTAGATCAACCAGGTAGTTCTGTTTGTTGTCGTCTCTGCCCCAGACCTTGTAGTGGTCCTAGATGTTGACAAGATTCTGGCATTTCAAGTCCGAAACCTTGAGCGCTTTTAGATGGAGCTGTTGATAAATCTGGAGTAATGCTCGCAAGGCCTTGTGGCCAGGTGGTACTGGTAGACGAGGATGTCATATCGCATGCACAACTGGGCGATGGCAACCTTCTGATCGTGCCCGACACGACCGATGGTGTACTCGAGGTCGAAGCCGACCACTTGGTACTTGTCCTCTGCAAGAAACTGCTCCATAATTTGGATGGAGCTCTCCACCAAGACCGGATCATTCGTGTACACCACCGAGAGGGCCTTCCCCCTCATGTGGGTGTTCACTACGTGATGCGTGGTGAACTACCCACCGTTGTCGTCGTCGGCCGCTGGGAGCGCCACTGGAGCCACGGGGAGCGCCATTGGAACTGCTGGATGTCCTCTCTGTATGTGTCGTTGTGGGTGTGCTTATTGTGTCGTGTGGCGCGAGAGATGAAGGTAAATGGTCGTAGGAATAAATGGGGGCCAGGCGGCCTGGATTCTCGACTTGTCCGCATGGCAGTTTTTGCAGCGGGTAACTGCATCGTCGCGCCGTGCCCGGTGCAACCGCATGCACACGAACGTGCGTGATCGTGCGCCGGCCCCAAACACTGGCAGCACGCGTGGAGGGACAAGGACAGAGCGCCCAGAGGGACGCGAGAGCAGAGCGTGTGCGGCGGGAAGTGAGCAGAGTGCGTCGCGGCCACCTCAACCGCAAGCAACCACACAAATACAGCAGTTGAACACGCAGGAAATGGTCGCCTACAAGCCGGCCGACAGTTGCGTCGCTGTGTAGAGAGCGACTGTGTGCTACTACCTCCGTCTTGGTATATTAGTCCCCTTTATATTCTGTGCCATTGCCCTTAAATTTAACCAACAAAATGTTAATGCATGTTATAAAAATTATATAATTGGAAACTATGTTCAAATACGAATCCAAGGATATAATCTTTGGCGACATGCATTCGTATTTTATTAGTTAAAACCTACTTATAAACCAGGACGGGGGTATAGTAGGTAATTAAATCGCAAACGATTTTTATTAACCATATGTGTATGTGGCCTTTCGTCCTCCTCTCGCATGTCTTGTCACCCCGCTGCCGCAGACGGCTTACAGCACAAGCTTGCGCAGCGCGCGGGGTCGTTCCTTTGGCCAAACGGTGGCTCGAAGTGGCGCCAATGAATCATCGGTGAGCCCATTGCTACGCAACCTCGCAGGTTCCCGCGCAAGCTTCCCGCCCGACTCGGTGAAATCCCCCAAAATCCCAATGCTTACCGGCCTGCTATATAAACCCTCACGGCCAGTGAGTCCTGCGTCGCATTTTCCCCTCCCTCACTGTACCTTATCTCGTCTACTTCTCCCACAATCGCCAATGGCACCGGTCCATCATCGTCGCTCAGCCACTCAGCCGTCATTAGAGGACAGCTCCAGCTGGGAGGCTACACCGCGGCGGCGGTGCAGTCCCCAGCGTAGTGTAGTGCGTGTGGCATCCCTGTTGGGTGTGCGCGGAACACGCACCACACGCTCCACCACCGCTGCCCGTCGGCAGCTGTTGCCGGCTGCCGTTGCCGCCACCCCACCGTCTACGCCGTGGCGGACACACCACCGTTGAAAGCAAGGGCCATCGCCCACTCCGCCGCCGCAACCCGAAGGCGGGAGGTGGCCATCGTGGCCGCCACCTGCTACCTCTTGAGCATGCGTTGGTTTTCCCTTGAAGAGGAAAGGGTGATGCAGCAAAGTAGCGTAAGTATTTCCCTTAGTTTTTGAGAACCAAGGTATCAATCCAGTAGGAGGTTAGACGCAAATCCCTAGTACCTGCACAAACAAATAAGAACTTTGCAACCAACGCGATAAAGGGGTTGTCAATCCCTTCACGGCCACTTGCAAAAGTGAGATCTGATAGAGATAATAAGATAAATATTTTTGGTATTTTTATGATATAGATTGGAAAGTAAAGATTGCAAAATAAAATAGATCGGAAACTTATATGATGGAAAATAGAACCGGGGGCCATAGGTTTCACTAGTGGCTTCTCTCAAGATAGCAAATTCTATGGTGGGTGAACAAATTACTGTCGAGCAATTGATAGAAAAGTGCATAGTTATGAGAATATCTAGGCATGGTCATGTATATAGGCATCACGTCCGTGACAAGTAGACCGAAACGATTATGCATCTACTACTATTACGCCACACATCGACCGCTATCCAGCATGCATCTAGAGTATTAAGTTCATAAGAACAGAGTAACGCATTAAGCAAGATGACATGACGTAGAGGGATAAACTCAGGCAATATGATATAAACCCCATCTTTTTATTTTTGGAAATATGCCCTAGAGGCAATAATAAAATGGTTATTATTATATTTCTTTGTTCATGATAATTGTCTAGTGTTCATGCTATAATTGTGTTATCCGGAAATCGTAATACATGTGTGAACACATAGACCACAATATGTCCCTGGTGAGCCTCTAGTTGACTAGCTCGTTGATCAACAGATAGTCATGGTTTCCTGACTATGGACATTGGATGTCATTGATAACGGGATCACATCATTAGGAGAATGATGTGATGGACAAGACCCAATCCTAAGCATAGCGCAAAGATCGTGTAGTTCGTTTGCTAGAGCTTTTCCAATGTCAAGTATCTTTTCCTTAGACCATGAGACCGTGTAACTCCCGGATACCGTAGGAGTGCTTTGGGTGTACCAAACGTCACAACGTAACTGGGTGACTATAAAGGTGCACTACGGGTATTTCTGAAAGTGTCTGTTGGGTTGACACGGATCGAGACTGGGATTTGTCACACCGTATGATGGAGAGGTATCTCTGGGCCCACTCTGTAATGCACCATCATAATGAGCTCAATGTGACTAAGGAGTTAGCCACGGGATCATGCATTACGGTATGAGTAAAGAGACTTGCCGGTAACGAGATTGAACAAGGTATTGGGATACCGACGATCGAATCTCGGGCAAGTAACATACCGATTGACAAAGGGAATTGTATACGGGATTGATTGAATCCTCGACATCGTGGTTCATCCGATGAGATCATCGTGGAACATGTGGGAGCCAACATGGGTATCCAGATCCCGCTGTTGGTTATTGACCGGAGAGGCGTCTCGGTCATGTCTGCATGTCTCCCGAACCCGTAGGGTCTACACACTTAAGGTTCAGTGACGCTAGGGTTGTAGAGATATTAGTATGCGGAAACCCAAAAGTTTTTTGGAGTCCCGGATGAGATCCCGGACATCACGAGGAGTTCCGGAATGGTCCGGAGGTGAAGAATTATATATAGGAAGTCCAGTTTCGGCCACCGGGAAAGTTTCGGGGGTTATCGGTATTGTATCGGGACCACCGGAAGGGTCCCGGGGTCCACCGGGTGGGGCCACCTATCCCGGAGGGCCCCATGGGCTGAAGTGGGAAGGGAACCAGCCCTTACTGGGCTGGGGCGCCCCCCTTGGGCCTCCCCCTGCGCCTAGGGTTGGAAACCCTAGGGGTGGGGGGCGCCCCACTTGGCTTGGGGGGGGAAGCCACCCCCTTCCCCCTTGGCCGCCGCCCCCCCTTGGAGATCTGATCTCCCAGGGCCGGTGCCCCCCAGGGGTCCCTATATATAGTGGGGGGAGGGAGGGCAGCAAGAACACAGCCCCTGGCGCCTCCCTCTCCCCCTGCAACACCTCTCCTTCCCGCTTGTGCTTGGCGAAGCCCTGCCGGGATCCCGCTACATCCACCACCACGCCGTCGTGCTGCTGGATCTCCATCAACCTCTCCTTCCCCCTTGCTGGATCAAGAAGGAGGAGACGTCGCTGCTCCGTACATGTGTTGAACGCGGAGGTGCCATCCGTTCGGCACTTGGTCATCGGTGATTTGGATCACGACGAGTACGACTCCATCAACCCCGTTCACTTGAACGCTTCCGCTCGTGATCTACAAGGGTATGTAGATGCACTCCTTTCCCCTCGTTTCTAGTATACTCCATAGATGGATCTTGGTGATGCGTAGGAAATTTTAAAATTCTGCTACGATCTCCAACAGTGGCATCATGAGCCAGGCCTATGCGTAGTTACTATGCACGAGTAGAACACAAAGCAGTTGTGGGCGTAGATGTTGTCAATTTTTCTTGCCACTACTAGTATTATCTTGTTTCGGCGGTATTGTGGGATGAAGCGGCCCGGACCGACCTTACACGTACGCTTACGTGAGACAGGTTCCACCGACTGACATGCACTAGTTGCATAAGGTGGCTAGCGGGTGTCTGTCTCTCCCACTTTAGTCGGAACGGATTCGATGAAAAGGGTCCTTATGAAGGGTAAATAGAAATTGGCATATCACGTTGTGGTTTTACGTAGGTAAGAAACGTTCTTGCTAGAAACCTATAGAAGCCACGTAAAAACTTGCAACAACAATTAGAGGACGTCTAACTTGTTTTTGCAGCATGTGCCTTGTGATGTGATATGGCCAGAAGATGTGATGAATGATATATGTGATGTATGAGATTGATCATATTCTTGTAATAGGAATCACGACTTGCATGTCGATGAGTATGACAACCGGCAGGAGCCATAGGAGTTGTCTTTATTTTTTGTATGACCTGCGTGTCATTGAATAACGCCATGTAAATTACTTTACTTTATTGCTAAACGCGTTAGCCATAGAACTAGAAGTAATCATTGGCGTGACAACTTCATGAAGACACAATGATGGAGATCATGGTGTCATGCCGGTGACGAAGATGATCATGGCGCCCCGAAGATGGAGATCAAAGGAGCAAAATGATAATGGCCATATCATGTCACTATTTGATTGCATGTGATGTTTATCATGTTTTGCATCTTATTTGCTTAGAACGACGGTAGTAAGTAAGATGATCCCTTATAATAATTTCAAGAAAGTGTTCCCCCTAACTGTGCACCGTTGCGAAGGTTCGTTGTTTCGAAGCACCACGTGATGATCGGGTGTGATAGATTCTAACGTTCGCATACAACGGGTGTTGACGAGCCTAGCATGTACAGACATGGCCTCGGAACACACGCAATACACTTAGGTTGACTTGACGAGCCTAGCATGTACAGACATGGCCTCGGAACACGGAAGACCGAAAGGTCGAGCATGAGTCGCATAGAATATACGATCAATATGGAGATGTTCACCGATCTTGACTAGTCCGTCTCACGTGATGATCGGACACGGCCTAGTTAACTCGGATCATGTTTCACTTAGATGACTAGAGGGATGTCTATCTGAGTGGGAGTTCATTGAATAATTTGATTAGATGAACTTAATTATCATGAACTTAGTCTAAAATCTTTACAATATGTCTTGTAGATCAAATGGCCCACGTTGTCCTCAACTTCAACGCGTTCCTAGAGAAAACCAAGCTGAAAGATGATGGCAGCAACTATACGGACTAGGTCTGGAACCTGAGGATCATCCTCATAGCTGCCAAGAAAGATTATGTCCTAGAAGCACCGCTAGGTGAAGCACCCATCCCAGAGAACCAAGACGGTATGAACGCTTGGCAATCACGTGCTGATGATTACTCCCTCGTTCAGTGCGGCATGCTTTACAGCTTAGAACCAGGGCTCCAAAAGCGTTTTGAGAAACATGGAGCATATGAGATGTTCGAAGAGCTGAAAATGGTTTTCCAAGCTCATGCCCGGGTCGAGAGATATGAAGTCTCCGACAAGTTCTTGAGTTGTAAAATGGAGGAAAATAGTTCTGTCAGTGAGCACATACTCAGAATGTCTGGGTTACACAACCGCTTGTCTCAGCTGGGAGTTAATCTCCCGGATGACGCGGTCATTGACAGAATCCTTCAGTCGCTTCCACCAAGCTACAAGAGCTTTGTGATGAACTTCATTATGCAGGGGATGGAAAAGACCATTCCTGAAGTATATTCAATGCTGAAATCAGCGGAGGTGGAGATCAAAAAGGAACATCAAGTGTTGATGGTGAATAAAACCACTAAGTTCAAGAAAGGCAAGGGTAAGAAGAACTTCAAGAAAGACGGCAAGGGAGTTGCCGCGCCCGGTAAGCCAGTTGCCGGGAAGAAGCCAAGGAATGGACCCAAGCCTGAGACTGAGTGCTTTTATTGCAAGGGAAGTGGTCACTGGAAGCGGAACTGCCCCAAATACTTAGCGGACAAGAAGGCCGGCAACACCAAAGGTATATGTGATATACATGTAATTGATGTGTACCTTACCAGTACTCGTAGTAGCTCCTGGGTATTTGATACCGGTGCGGTTGCTCATATTTGTAACTCAAAACAGGAGCTGCGGAATAAGCGGAGACTGGCGAAGGACGAGGTGACGATGCGCGTCGGGAATGGTTCCAAGGTCGATGTGATCGCCGTCGGCACGCTACCTCTGCATTTACCTACGGGATTAGTTTTAAACCTCAATAATTGTTATTTAGTGCCAGCTTTGAGCATGAACATTGTATCTGGATCTCGTCTAATTCGAGATGGCTACTCATTTAAATCCGAGAATAATGGTTGTTCTATTTATATGAGAGATATGTTTTATGGTCATGCCCCGCTGGTAAATGGTTTATTCTTGATGAATCTCGAACGTGATGTTACACATGTTCATAGTGTGAATACCAAAAGATGTAAAGTTGATAACGATAGTCCCACATACTTGTGGCACTGCCGCCTTGGTCACATTGGTGTCAAACGCATGAAGAAGCTCCATGCAGATGGACTTTTGGAGTCTCTTGATTACGAATCATTTGACACGTGCGAACCATGCCTCATGGGTAAGATGACCAAGACTCCGTTCTCCGGAACAATGGAGCGAGCAACCAACCTATTGGAAATCATACATACTGATGTGTGCGGTCCAATGAGTGTTGAGGCTCGCGGTGGCTATCGTTATGTTCTCACTCTCACTGATGATTTAAGTAGATATGGGTATGTCTACCTAATGAAACACAAGTCTGAAACCTTTGAAAAGTTCAAGGAATTTCAGAGTGAGGTTGAGAATCAACGTGACAGGAAAATAAAGTTCCTACGATCAGATCGTGGAGGAGAATATTTAAGTCACGAATTTGGTACACACTTAAGGAAATGTGGAATAGTTTCACAACTCACACCGCCTGGAACACCTCAGCGAAATGGTGTGTCCGAACGTCGTAATCGCACTCTATTGGATATGGTGCGATCTATGATGTCTCTTACCGATCTACCGCTCTCATTTTGGGTCTATGCTTTAGAGACTGCCGCATTCACTTTAAATAGGGCTCCGTCGAAATCCGTTGAGACGACACCACATGAATTATGGTTTGGGAAGAAACCTAAGCTGTCGTTTCTAAAAGTTTGGGTATGCGATGCTTATGTCAAGAAACTTCAACCTGAAAAGCTCGAACCCAAGTCGGAAAAATGCGTCTTCATAGGATACCCTAAGGAAACCATTTGGTATACCTTCTACCTCAGATCCGAAGGCAAGATCTTTGTTGCCAAGAACGGGTCCTTTCTGGAGAAAGAGTTTCTCTCGAAAGAATTGTGTGGGAGGAAAGTGGAACTTGATGAGGTGATAGTCACCCCTTCCGAACCGGAAAGTAGCGCAGCGCGGGAAGATGTGCCTGTGGTGCCTACACCGACTGGGGAGGAAGTTAATGATGATGATCATGAAGCTTTGGATGAAGTTACTGCTGAACTTCGTAGGTCCACAAGGACATGTTCCGCACCAGAGTGGTACGGCAACCCTGTCCTGGAAATCATGTTGTTAGACAACGGTGAACCTTCAAACTATGAAGAAGCGATGGCGGGCCCGGATTCCAACAAATGGCTTGAAGCCATGCAATCCGAGATAGGATCCATGTATGAAAACGAAGTATGGACTTTGACTGACTTGCCCGATGATCGGCGAGCCATAGAAAACAAATGGACGTCAAAACGGCATTCCTTAACGGCTTTCTTAAGGGAGAATTGTATATGATGCAGCCGGAAGGTTTTGTCGATCCTTAGAATGCTGAAAAAGTATGCAAGCTCCAACGCTCAATCTATGGGCTGGTGCAAGCATCTCGGAGTTGGAACATTCGCTTTGATGAGATGATCAAAGCGTTTGGGTTTACACAGACTTATGGAGAAGCCTGTGTTTACAAGAAAGTGAGTGGGAGCTCTGTAGCATTTCTCTTATTATATGTGGATGACATACTATTGATGGGAAATGATATAGAATTCTTGGAAAGTATAAAGGCCTACTTGAATAAGTGTTTTTCAATGAAGGACCTTGGAGAAGCTGCTTATATATTAGGCATCAAGATCTATAGAGATAGATCAAGACGCCTCATTGGTCTTTCACAGAGTACGTACCTTGACAATATATTGAAGAAGTTCAATATGGATCAGTCCAAGAAGGGGTTCTTGCCTGTATTGCAAGGTGTGCAATTGAGCACGGCTCAATGCCCGACCACGGCAGAAGATAGAGAAAAGATGAGTGTCATCCCCTATGCCTCTGCCATAGGGTCTATTATGTATGCCATGCTGTGTACCAGACCTGATGTAAACCTTGACGTAAGTTTGGTAGGCAGGTACCAAAGTAATCCCGGCATGGAACACTGGACAGCGGTCAAGAATATCCTGAAGTACCTGAAGAGGACTAAGGATATGTTTCTCGTTTATGGAGGTGACGAAGAGCTCGTCGTAAAGGGTTACGTCGACGCTAGCTTCGACACAGATCTGGATGACTCGAAGTCACAAACCGGATACGTGTATATTTTGAATGGAGGGGCAGTAAGCTGGTGCAGTTGCAAGGAAAGCGTCGTGGCGGGATCTACATGTGAAGCGGAGTACATGGCAACCTCAGAGGCAGCGCAAGAAGCAATCTGGATGAAGGAGTTCATTACCGACCTAGGGGTGATTCCCAATGCGTCGGGCCCGATGACTCTCTTCTGTGACAACACTGGAGCTATTGCCCTTGCCAAGGAGCCCAGGTTTCACAGGAAGACCAGGCATATCAAGCGTCGCTTCAACTCCATTCGTGAAAGTGTTCAGAATGGAGACATAGATATTTGTAAAGTACATACGGACCTGAATGTAGCAGATCCGTTGACTAAACCTCTCCCTAGAGCAAAATATGATCAACACCAGAACTCTATGGGTGTTCGATTCATCACAATGTAACTAGATTATTGACTCTAGTGCAAGTGGGAGACTGTTGGAAATATGCCCTAGAGGCAATAATAAAATGGTTATTTATTATATTTCTTTGTTCATGATAATTGTCTAGTGTTCATGCTATAATTGTGTTATCCGGAAATCGTAATACATGTGTGAACACATAGACCACAACATGTCCCTGGTGAGCCTCTAGTTGACTAGCTCGTTGATCAACAGATAGTCATGGTTTCCTGACTATGGACATTGGATGTCATTGATAACGGGATCACATTATTAGGAGAATGATGTGATGGACAAGACCCAATCCTAAGCATAGCGCAAAGATCGTGTAGTTCGTTTGCTAGAGCTTTTCCAATGTCAAGTATCTTTTCCTTAGACCATAAGATCGTGTAACTCCCGGATACCGTAGGAGTGCTTTGGGTGTACCAAACGTCACAATGTAACTGGGTGACTATAAAGGTGCACTACGGGTATCTCTGAAAGTGTTTGTTGGGTTGACACGGATCGAGACTGGGATTTGTCACTCCGTATGACAGAGAGGTATCTCTGGGCCCCCTCGGTAATGCATCATCATAATGAGCTCAATGTGACTAAGGAGTTAGCCACGGGATCATGCATTACGATACGAGTAAAGAGACTTGCCGGTAACAAGATTGAACAAGGTATTGGGATACCGACGATCGAATCTCGGGCAAGTAACATACCGATTGACAAAGGGAATTGTATACGAGATTGATTGAATCCTCGACATCGTGGTTCATCCGATGAGATCATCGTGGAACATGTGGGAGCCAACATAGGTATCCAGATCCCGCTGTTGGTTATTGACCGGAGAGGCGTCTCGGTCATGTCTGCATGTCTCCCGAACCCGTAGGGTCTACACACTTAAGGTTCGGTGACGCTAGGGTTGTAGAGATATTAGTATGCGAAAACCCAAAAGTTGTTCGGAGTCCCGGATGAGATCCCGGACGTCACGAGGAGTTCCGGAATGGTCCGGAGGTGAAGAATTATATATAGGAAGTCCAGTTTCGGCCACCGGGAAAGTTTCAGGGGTTATCGGTATTGTACCGGGACCACCGGAAGGGTCCCGGGGGTCCACCGGGTGGGGCCACCTATCCCGGAGGGCCCCATGGGCTGAAGTGGGAAGGGAACCAGCCCTTAGTGGGCTGGGGCGCCCCCCTTGGGCCTCCCCCTGCGCCTAGGGTTGGAAACCCTAGGGGTGGGGGGCGCCCCACTTGGCTTGGGGGGAAGCCACCCCCCTTCCCCCTTGGCCGCTGCCCCCCTTGGAGATCTGATCTCCCAGGGCCGGCGCCCCCCAGGGGTCCCTATATATAGTGGGGGGGAGGGAGGGAAGCAAGAACACAGCCCCTGGCGCCTCCCTCTCCCCCTGCAACACCTCTCCTTCCCGCTTGTGCTTGGCGAAGCCCTGCCGGGATCCCGCTACATCGACCACCACGCCGTCGTGCTGCTGGATCTCCATCAACCTCTCCTTTCCCCTTGCTGGATCAAGAAGGAGGAGACGTCACTGCTCCGTACGTGTGTTGAACGCGGAGGTGCCGTCCGTTCTGCACTTGGTCATCGGTGATTTGGATCACGACGAGTACGACTCCATCAACCCCGTTCACTTGAACGCTTCCGCTCGCGATCTACAAGGGTATGTAGATGCACTCCTTTCCCCTCGTTGCTAGTATAATCCATAGATGGATCTTGGTGATGCGTAGGAAATTTTAAAATTCTGCTACGATCTCCAACATTTATCCTCGATGGCAACAATACAATACGTGCCTTGCTGCCCCTGCTGTCACTGGGAAAGGACACCGCAAGATTGAACCCAAAGCTAAGCACTTCTCCCATTGCAAGAAAGATCAATCTAGTAGGCCAAACCAAACTGATAATTCGAAGAGACTTGCAAAGATATCAAATCATACATATAAGAATTCAGAGAAGAATCAAATATTGTTCATAGATAATCTTGATCATAAACCCACAATTCATCGGATCTCGACAAACACACCGCAAAAAGTATTACATCGAATAGATCTCCAAGAGAATCGAGGAGAACTTTGTATTGAGATCCAAAGAGAGAGAAGAAGCCATCTAGCTAATAACTATGGACCCGAAGGTCTGTGGTAAACTACTCACACATCATCGGAGAGGCCATGGTGTTGATGTAGAAGCCCTCCGTGATCGTTTCCCCCTCTGGCGGAGCGTCGAAAAAGGCCCCAAGATGGGATCTCACGAGTACCGAAGGTTGCGGCAGTGGAAAAAGTGTTTCGTGGTGCTCCTGGATGTTTTCAGGGTATAAGAGTATATATAGGCGAAGGAAGTAGGTCAGTGGAGCCACGAGGGGCCCACGAGGGTGGGGGGCGCGCCTACTCCCCCTGGGCGCGCCCTCCTACCTCGTGGCCGCCTCGTTGCTTCCTTGACATCCACTCCAAGTCTCCTGGATTGCGTTTGTTCCAAAAACGATCCTCGCGAAGGTTTCATTCCGTTTGGACTCCGTTTGATATTCCTTTTCTGCGAAACACTGAAATAGGCAAAAAAACAGAAATTTGCACTGGGCCTCCGGTTAGCAGGTTAGTCCCAAAAATAATATAAAAGTGCATAATAAAGCCCATTAAACATCCAAAACAGATAATATAATAGCATGGAACAATCAAAAATTATAGATACGTTGGAGACGTATCAAGCATCACCAAGCTTAATTCCTGCTCGTCCTCGAGTAGGTAAATGATAAAAACAGAATTTTTGATGTGGAATGCTACCTAGCATAATTCTCAATGTAATTTTCTTTATTGTGGCATGAATGTTCAGATCCGAAAGATTCAAGACAACACTACAAAAAAAGACACATCCGTGACATTTTGGGCCGAACGAAAAAAAATTCTGTCATACTTATGACACTTCTATGACGATAATTGTGACAAAACCCGGTATCATCATAGATGTGGCGGGGTCCTACTTCTATGACAAAAAATCATGACAGAAAATGGGCTTTTCGTCCTAGGCGGGCCAGAGACGCAGCTTCATGACATTCTTTGGGCCGTCCATGACGAAAAAAACCGTGGTAGAAGCGAGGGCAAGGAAAATATCGGGGAGTTCCCGGTTACGGTGGGTGGTCGGGGGCCGAGCGATGCGCGTTTCTCTCATACGCACGCGCGTGTGTGCGAGGCGTTGGGCTCTAATTGAACCCGAGCGAGGCGTTGGGCTCTAACTGAACCCGAGAGAAGCGTTGGGCTCTAACTGAACACGAGCGAGGCGTTGTGCTCTAACTGAACCCGAGCAATTGCACTGCAGGCTACGCGTTACTGAACCCGAGCGATCGATCGATCCCTTGCTGTTAACTGAACCCGAGTGATTCCTTCGCTACTGCTGCTAACTGATGCCGATCGAACGCTGCTGCCTCCTTCCCTGGATGAACAGTGAGTGTTGTTGAGGGAGTTTGGATGAACAGTTCCCGGTGGGGGGTTGGATGAACAGGACCCCGTGGTAGTAGAGACCATTGCCGCCTGATGAACAGTACCCCAATCGATCGAGCCGGTGGATGAACAGGACCCCGTGGAGGGCTGGATGAACACGACCCCGTGGAGGGCTGGATGAACAGGACCCCGTGCAGGGCTGGTTGACCAGTAGCCGGTGGAGGGCTGGATGAACAGTAGCCCATGGAGGGGTGGTTGAACAGGACCCCGTGGAGAGGGCTGGTTAAACAGTAGCCGGTGGAGGAGCGCGCGGTGGAGGCTGGATGAACAGGAGCCCGTGGATGAACAGTCGTAGGTGGAGGCTGGAGGAGGTCGACGGTGGATGAACAGTAGCCCATGGAGGCAGTCGACGGTGGAGATGAACAGTATCCCGTGGAGTCCTGTTTTGCGGTACACCACACCCCTCCCGATGAACAGGACCCCTTTTTCGACGGTAGCGCTCCAACACAAGTCCGTTTCCTCCGTTTTGCGGTACGCCACACCCCTCCCGATCAACAGGACCCTGTTTGAACCGTAGGAGGTCCGTTTCCTCCGTTTTGCGGTATGCCAGACCCCTCCCGATGAACAGGATCCCGTTTCCACCGTGGTCGGTCGAAGACAAGGTCGTTTCCTCCATTCTGCAGTACGCCAGGCCTCGTTTCCATCGGCTGTTCCGTCCAAGCCGGCTGGCTCCCGATGAACAACACGCGTTCTGTTGCCTCCCGATGAACACGACGCATTTCGTTGCCTCCCCATGAACACGATGACAACGTAGTTTCTCCGTTCCGACCCAGCCATGTACACGAGCCCTGGTCGTATGTATGCGCGAGTAGGCGTTCGAGACCCCGCCCGTATGTACGTAAGTGGCCGTATTTTCTTTCTTGCACCCTGGCCGCTGTACGTACGTGTACATGCTACGTGTGTGGCTCTACTACCACACGTGCGCGCCTCTACTACGACACGTGCCCTTCCTTGCACGGCGACGATTCATCACTGGAGCCTGCATACAGACCGATCGACTAGTATGTACATACACGTTCGCGACCAGAATGACAACACTACGTACGCATCGACCGGGTGGGTCCCGACTGTCAGACACTTCCTTACGTGCGAAGATGTAGCTGGTGGGTCCTAGCAGTCAGGGGGGCGAATCATTTTTTTGCCCGTAATATGGACGCACTTCCTTGCGTGCGAAGATGTAGCTGGTGGGTCCCAGCAGTCAGGGGGAAACATTTTTTTCGTGAAATACGGTGGCCCGTTCGGTGGGTCCCTGCTGTCAGGTGGAGGAATAATTATTTTGCGCGTAAAAAGGAGGCACTTCCTTGCTGCGGTCATGGACCTAGCTGTCAGCCTCTCAACGTATAGTACTCTTCCGATGGAAGTCATTCGTTGACCACATTGACCACGCCGCGCCGAGAGCACCAAGGCGGTAGACGACGGCGAGGCCTAGGAAGGGAACGACGCGGAGCCGGGGAAGACACGGCAATGGATGCCCACGCGGAGAGGAGTACGAGGATTCACTCTTCACTGGTTCAGCTGCGGTGTGAGGCTGTTGTCGCCGCAGGGCCTGGCCAGCGGTGGGAGTAGTAAGGGCGGTGAGGCCTCCGCGGCAGCACGGCCGGCCACGGGAGGCAAGAGCACGCGGTGGTTTGGACGGCTGGAGCAAGAAAATCAAGTCTAAAGAAGCAGGACGACCGTTGGATGTTAACAATCCAACGGTCACTGGTGATAGAATCGTTTGTTGACTAAGTTGACAAAGCCCTCCGTCCGCGTCAACTTAGTAGGCCCACAAGTCAGCCTCCCACTATGGTGGGTCCCAGCTAGCAGGGGAGTATTCATTTTTTGTGCGTCTTAAGGAGGCACTTCCTTGCGTGCGAAGATATAGCTGGTGGGTCCGAGCTGTCAGCGGGAGTATTCATTCTTTTTGGTGTAATAAGGAGGTACTTGCTTGCATGGGGCCATGGACCATGTGGGTCCCAACTGTCAGCCTCTCATGTATGTCCCTCTTCCGATGTTGTGGTTTGTTGACAACGTTGACCACGCCGTGCCGAGAACACCAACGCGATGGACGATGGCGAGACCGAGGAAGGGAATGACCCGGAGGCGGCGAAGCCACATCAGTGGAGGGATGGCCTGGCCAGCGGTGGGAGTAGTAGGGGGCGGTGAGGCCTGCGCGGAAGCACAGCCGGCCACGGGAGGCGGGAGCTAGCGATCCCGCCGGCGCCAAATTTGGCGGCTGGAGCAAGAAGATCAGAGATTGAAGAAACACGACGGCCATTGGATTGACATCCAACGGATACGTCTACTAGAATCATTTGTTGTCGTATATAATAAGTAAAAAAATTCTTGCATACGCGTCAACTTAATAGGCCCACAAGTCAGACCATTCCCTATTTTTTTAATAATCTATATATAGCTTATTGCAACTTCTTATTCAATTTATTGTAGTCCGTTTTTTTGTTGGCCAGGGCCAGGGTTAAAAATTTAAACAAAATTTCGCATATTTCTGTGGGTTCCAAACTATTTTTAATACCCAAATGTCGAGCCAGATTTAAAGTACTTTGAAGATATATTTAAATTAGGTTAAATCCCAGTGAAATTGGAATCTAAAAATGTGAAAAAAATTCAAAAATTATACAGTAATTGCCAATTTGTCATCTGTTTTTATATTTACAGCCCATTTCATATTACTTTCAAGATTTGCAGGCGTCTTGAAAGAGTTGCAGCCCATCAGGGCATAGAAAAATAAGTAGGCCTGGATTGGGTATTCTTCAGAAAAATAAACTAGGCTCATTTTCACAAAAGAAAATAGTTGGGCTGGTCATGTGGTGAACATAAAATATAAGCCTAGGCTAGACGGGCCACAACCTAGTTGAAACCCTGCTTCGTCTCAACAATAACAAAAAAATACTGCTCGAGCAGCTACGTCCCAGGTGTCAGCCGATCTTGTGCTGTTCTCTTGTCTATTGACTATATATGCTAACAATGTCGTGGGTCCCATATGTCAGGAAACCACTAGTAGCAAGCATTTTCTTTTTCCATACACTGACAATGGAGTGTATATATATAACAAAAAATGAGGAACTTCCTTGCGTCCGGCCAAGGACATGGTGGGCCCCTACTGTCATCCTCTCCACGTACAGTCCTCTGCCGATTCCTCTTGTTTGTTGACCATGTTGACAACGCGAGAGGGAGGCGCCACGGCGAGCGCAGCAAAGCGCGCGAAGGATGACGGCGAGGCCTCGCAGGTCGGCATTAACGATTTAGGAGACGGTCGGGCGGCGATGCGTGCGCTGAGGCACAGCCAACCGTGGGAGGCGGAAGCAGGCGGCCTCGCAGGCGCTGGTTTGCTTTTGGCGGCTGGAGGAAAACAGGACTGAAGAAACACGATAGACTGTAAAAGTAGCAGGAGTACTTAACAACCTTAACTGGAACCAGCAAGGGCACTTAACAACCATAGCTGAAAGCAGTATGAGTACTTATACAGGTTCAACCGTACAAAGCACGCCTCGAACATTGCTACTTTGCCTACAGTAACCAAATGGTGAGGCCGCCAAGCCCCAGGACAAGGCCCAGGCGCCACCCCGCGCATCCACAACCTTCTGAAAGCGGCTTCATCTCACAATGTGGTCAATAAACATGATATTCGCTTTAGAGCCATGCAAAAGCAGGAACATAATCTTCTGTCCTATTCTCCAAGATGGACATGCCTTCATTATTTGAGACCACCCATGAATAAGTATCTTTTAACCTCCAAGGGGAATGGAGTAGGTCGACATAAACATCATGTTGTGACCAAGCGCAAGTCTGACCCGACCATGGTCAGGCATCTGTATAGGAACAATAGAACTGGGCAGTTCCTGTTTCAAGAAGATCACAGCTGTAAAACTGTGCGTAAGCAAGAGTTTATGAACAACATATATAACAGAAAACAGCTCGTACCATAAGTTTCTCAACACAGTTGGACCTGTTCAACGAGTGCAGCAGTGGCACACATATCCCACATGGTATTCCACCATTGAAACGCCCCACAAGGACCTCAAGACGATCAATAAAGTGTAGGAACTTGTGGATGTTGTCCAAGTCAACTTCAGTGCCATGAGTAACAGCCGAGTTCTTATAGAATAACAAACGAGTAGCCTACTTAACCCTGAAAAAACCTACACGTGCTACCAATTATAAGAAAATATTAGTTAGAAGTAGCATCTTCGTGAGAGATTCATTGCTACTTCTAAAGTTAAATTGTGATTAGTTAGAAAGAATAGGTGGATTAAGAAGTACTCGAGGCAAGAAGCAAGAACCAGATACAAAACTAACATGGATGAACAATTGGAACGACGTCGGGGTGGAAGATCGCAGTGAAGATGAGACCAGGTTCTCTATATCCATCAACATTCGTGCGCCAACTTTCAGTCCGTAACACTTGAGAAAGTTTATCCAAGTTCGGCCATAAAAAAGCAGCGATCTTCTTGGTTCATGAACCCAACTCGAAACTTATATCCATGGCTTGTCTTCACTGTTACCATTAAACTGGTGTATTCAGTTATGGCAAGGCCGGGCATCTTGAGTACATGTGTTCTGGCAGAGCAAGGAATGCACTGCAGGAAAAATAATATGAGAACACAATGTATTCCCTATATCCAAATCTAGAAACAATTTCCTCCTTCACGTCAGTGTTGACCATGGTACTAGTACCTTTTATCCAAATATTGCAACCCAAATTTCCAAATTAGTCGACAACATGTTCAAAAAACCCCACCCTCCCAGATAGAAAAGAGGATTCTAGGAACATACTATGCGCGTTTTCAAATCCTGTGTTAGGATGAGAAGGAACAAGTGTGGCGTCTCGCTGAGGGCGCAGAAACCTGTAGGGTCCTCGCACTTTGGGCACTGCAAATGAAACACACTAGATTCAGTAGGAAGAAAATTACATCAACGGCGGTGGCTGCCATCCTAGGAGTACCCGCGACCAAGGGACTTGGATTTATCGGGGATGGATGAAGAATTCATACCAGGTTCTCCATGAGAATCCCTCTGCAATCGCCGAGCGGGGGTTTTCTCTGAACAAGCAGACGAGGGAGAAGGGATTCAGGCCCAATGACATATTGCCGCTTCGTCCGTCCAGCTTACTGCTAAAGCTGGAAAGGTGGGGGTTTTTGTGATTTGACGGCTCATTGGGCATTAATGCGGCGCTACGACCAGGGTATGGCTACCGTGCAGTTGTGCACTCTAATTTGGTGCATATGGCACGTGGACCCCGTTGCCGGATGCCCCACATATCAGCGCAAGGAAGTAGAAAGACAGGAGTAACTAGTTATTACACATAAATATATTTTTGACAGAGAGATATTCCCTCTGTAAAGAAATATAAAGATCTTTTATATCACAACTTTATACATAAGAAAAATCAAGGGGAATATATATAACATATATAATTATAAAAAAACAAAGTTTTTTTAACACGGTATAGACGAGTTGGTGATGATGGTGTGCCTGTCATCCAGCAATATAGGCCGTCCGATTTATATCTGACGGATAGGAAGGAAACTATGGCGATTTTGCAAAAACGTACCCACACACCTCTCCACATTTGCACATAAGGCCTTCCCTCGTTCATCCTTTTCTCTCACAAGATAAAATACTCATACAAATGCATCTTGATGTTACGTGCAACGCACGGGCATTATGGGGGTTCAGCTGAGAAATACTCAGACAGGCTCACGGTTCTGGACTTTGGGCCACAGGCCGGTGGGCCTGCATGTTTGGGGGCCCATGTGTTCTACCTCAGCGCTTTTCATATTGCAAGCGGTCGGTACGGCGCTAGTTTTAGATGTTGTCGCAAGGCGAATACACAAAATTGAATAAAGCACGCGAGCTGTTGGAATGAAATCAAACGACAGTTCCTAACCAGCAATCAGAGTTGCAATTCTATCAACGATACTGTCGTACTACTTATACACACAGGACACTTGTTTCACCATGCCAGAGTATTACATCAAAATTTCTCGACGGATAGATCAGTTCGGCAGTACTGAAGAATTTCAAAGTTGTCACGACCGGTTTTTCAATAAAATAATTATTGAGAGACCAATCCCTTTTACGGACCAGCGAGGAAGAATTCCTTCTCACTGGTAGACAATATCTTGGTCACAGAAGAAAAATACCAGGAGTACTAAATATAATACAAGGTTGAGCAGAGACTGCCCAACATTTTATTACATGCACGCCGCTAAAACAATACGGCGGATAGGGTGGCAACTACTAACTCACGATAATAACGGTGGTGGAAATATCACCGCGAAGCGAGTGATGTGATTCCAGAAGACTACAGCTCATCGAGCGTCGGAGTGAGGCTCGAGAAAGACTTATTGCGGGTGGCGGAAGCGTAAACAATACAAGTGACCAAAATCCGGGATCGCGCAGGACTGACTGGGACTCCTCTAGGCATCGGACGCGCTATCAAACTCTTCATCCAAGAGATCGCCTTCGTCAACATCTGGCCAAATCAACAAGCCAGGTGAGTACTATGAAAGTACTCGCAAGACAGTTCGGACATAAGATATAACAAATGCAGACATGAAGTACATGAATAAGTTAACCAGTGCGATCAGACATAGAGATAATAAATACTGGGTGCCAAGCGAGGGTCTGAATGACGCCTCGAGCGGAAACTGCAGAATAGTAATACTGGTGCCAAGCGAGTGTCTGAAAGACGCCTCGAGCGGAAAATGCGGAATAATAATACAGGTGCCAAACGAGTGTCTGGAAGACTCCTCGAGAGGAAAATGCAGAATAATAATGCGGGTGCCAAACGAGTGTCTGAAAGACTCCTCGAGCGGAAAATGCAGAATGATAATGCCACAGTCGGGCGTCGGGGTGACACCACATAAAGGGCTTATAACAGAAATTAAAGACAGTGCATGCCACAGTCGGACGTCTGAGCGACATCGCATAAAGGGCTTATATTTAATGTAAGAAACAAAAACACGCCACAGTCGGACGTCTACGCGACGTCACATAAAGGGCTTATATCACAGCTCAATAATACAATCGTTCGGGAACATAATTTATCACAAGCATGAGACAAATATAAAGTTAGTCCATCCACAGGAATAACAATAAATCTGAATTACCACTTGAGCTTGTTCACCGGGAACAGGTTTTTCCAATGCGGATAGATATGGATAATAATGTTTTCATTACTTGATCACGGATACGATGATATGGAAGGAATTGACTCTGCAGAGTTTGTACTTAACCACAGCCAACGGATTTCAGTAGTCACGGGGACTAGTTCCGTCTACGGTGTTTTGGAAGAAACACGTCTAACCAGTACACACCCAATTCAACCATCCGAAGCCAGGGATCACCCTCGGCGACGTTCAAGAAAAACCTTGAGACGGGGAGGCTACAACCTCGCGTAGCATGGGATCAAATTTCTATACGCGAGCTTTTAGGGGGTGCCCCCCTCTCGGTCCCAACCGGAAACACCCATGCCCCCTCACCGGATGACTGGCTTTAATCCTGGGCCAAGGTACCATCATCTCGGCCTCTCTGTTTGGTGTGTACACGGAAAGAGGTTACCAACTTACTAAACCGCATCCTGGCAATGAGACATGTGGTAGCACGGAAGGGGAAAGAACGGTAACACGGCTCCAACCATGTTAACGTCGGAAAAGTCGGATGACGCAAGGCTGGTATGCTACAACAGTAGCACCTTGCTGCCCTTCATGTCACCACATGATTAGGCCACCTCTCATCAGAGGTCATCGTAACTTTGGAACATGCGGTAAAAAGGACGATAACGTGGCTCCAACCACGTTAACGTCGAAGAAAGTCGGATGACGCAAGGCTGGCATGCTACCACAATACCACCTTGCTTCCCTTCATGTCACCACATGGTTAGGCCATCTCTCCTCAGAGATCATCGCGACTCTGGAACAACCGGGTCGTTGCCTTACAAGCAACGAGGTATTTACCGACACTCATATGCCACGCACAAACTTTCACGCAAACATGCAAACACCTGTCATATCAAATGTTCAAAACATGCTTGCCTGGTTCAGAGAAGTCGGAGTCTAGCTCGGCGAAGTTCGCGGCTCCGTCTCCTCTCCCGGAACCTACGGCAATCACGAAACGGATACTAACGTGAAAACCAACACATGCACAGAAACTTTTCCAAATATTTTTCAAATAAATCCCATAAAAAACTAGACAAAATTTGAAGATTGTCAGAAAAAGAATCACTCAAAAATACCTTTTTATTAAAAAGTTATAAAGGTTTCTGTCCAGGGACTTATCTGTAATGAAACAGAAAAGTTCCAGGGTTTTAACTAAGAAAACAGAAAATGCTTCGGTTGGGAATGCGCAAGCGCAAAGGAGAAAACGTATTTTGCCCGAAGGCGCCAACAGAAAACGGTTCGCGAATAAAAGAACAGAGGCTGACATGCGGGGTCCACATGTCAGGTTTGAAAAGCTCGCCGGCGCCCGAAGACTGCGGTGGACGCCGGCGTCGAACCGCGGCGAGTTAGGAGAAACGGAGGGTACCAAGAGCTTCAGCGTCTTCTTCCGCGTCGGTGGGTGGTGGACTCGTCCAACGGGGAGCACCACGTCGACGGCGACACTTTCTCCGGTGGACGGCGACTCGGGTGAGGATGGGGAACTCCGGTGGAGGGCTGCAAGCTTCAAATTGAAGTGCGGGTCAGAAAGAGGGATGCATGGTGAAGCTACTGGTAAGAGAATGGAGGCGGAGGAGCACACACGGGGGCGAATCGGGCTGGATCCCGTGGCGGGTCGCGGCGGCCGGAGTCGAGGAAGGAGACCTCCTCGGGGCTCTTCCAGTGGCTAGGCGTGCTCTAGGGGGAGTGTAGGGATGGTGGGTGCTCGAGTTGAAGCTCGGGGCCTCTATTTATAGGCAGATCGACGGGGTGGCCGTGAACGGAGAATCTCCGGCGAGCGATTACGGCGGAGCAGTGAATTGGCAGGAGGTTTGAGCGCCCAGGCAGCATCAGTGGAGGTTACTGGAGTCGTTTTACAGCTAAACGGAGATGGTCTTGGCGTAATGGCGTCGGTCCACGGTGAGGTGACCGCACGGGCTCAACGGCGGCAGAGAGCGCGCTCCGCGCCCTGCGGTTCACGACGAGAGCGGCAGCGCATTCGGGGGAGTGGAAGGCCACGCGGCGAGCTCCGGTGGTTTGGGCGGCGCTGGGTGGCGTCGTCGGCGCCGTGTCTCCCGCTGGCGTCCGCAAAGCCGCCGCCGGCGTCGGTCACGGGGCGGCGCACCTTCTGCTGCTCGTCGCCGATGCCCGCAAGGCGCCAGGCGTTCGTGCGGTGCAGGAACAAGAGGGCGGGGACGAGGAGCAAGGCGACGCGGTGGCACTGGCGAGATCGACGTCCTTCTCTGAAGAAAACGACAGCAAGCCACTGCAGTGTTCTCTGAATTTTCTGAATGTGACAAAGACAGTGCACTGCAGGTGTTCGACAGAAGATTTTTGCAATCAGATGAATTTTTCTGGAGCTGTAACTTGGTGAGATGACCACTCAATGCACCCAGAGGCTGCCTGATTTTACTTGGAATTTTTGGAGAAGGTTTTGAATGAATTTCACCAAATTTGACAAATCTGGTCCAAACTTGCAGCAAGTGTAGTTTGAAAATCTTGAACTGAAGACCAGAGGATCTTCATGGTTCTAGGTTGAGGGTTCAAAGGACTAGGGAGGAGAGTTGGTTTGGGGGCAAAAATCAAAACAGAAAATGGAGTTCCTTTGTAAATCTCCAAGTAGTAGGATAGAAGACAGAAATTTGTTTGAATAAGATTCAAATGAAAATGATCACATGAGGAGGTCCAACATGCTGGATTTGATGCAGATCATGATCCAAAGGTGAGGGAAGGGTTAGGAGAGAGGATTTGCACTAAGGCCATGGCAAGAAGGAATTGTTGAAAGTGGCAAAGGAGTTTTCCAAAAGCCATAGTGCATTTCCAAAAAGATTTTCAAAAGTTGTTTTCCCCAAAAGATAAACATTTGGTCTTGAGTCCAAATGAAAAGCAAGACCCTCCAAGGCCAAAGGCAGATCTTGGGTGAATCCAAATAAAACTTTTGCCATAAAGAAAAATATATGAGAGGGAGAGTTCTCTTGGAGAAAAATTTAAATCACTCCCCTCAAGTCAAATAATTTTTTTTTTAAAAATCCAAATAAAAACTTGGGTGTCACAAAAGTTGATTTGGACCAGCTCTGCTTGCCGAGAAAGTTCGATTTTGACATCATCCCCTACGCAAGATATGATTTAGATTTGAACCTTGACCATCCTTTAGCATCAATCATCATGCGACCATCCTTTGTACTTACGTTATATTGAGCAGGTTCATGCACACCAAGGCTGCGCATGGTAAGAGAAACTTGGCCACGGTCCCCCGGATTGTTGAACGACTCCCTCGTTGCTCTAGGAATTCTCTGTTTGCAAACAAGAAGACATACACAAACAGTTAGATCAACACAGTGAATCATGTGAAACAACATGGAAAGAAAAAAGAACGAAGCTCTTGGGCGGCCAATGCTTACCAAGAAGGTGGACATGTCGGTTTTTGTAAGGACTTTGGTATATGAAGTGCGAACTGCAGCCCAGTCTATTGCCGGTGCAACTGCTGGTTCCATTGCCGCTGCACGGGCCGGAGCAGATACAAGTGCAAGTGTTGGTGCAGGTGCCGAAGCCATTGCTGGTGCCCGTGCTAGTGCAACTGGTAGTGCCGCTGCTGCTACCGGAGTTGGTGCTCCTTGTAGAGCTGGTGTCGATGTCGGAGCAGGTGCCGGTGTCGATGCCCGATCCTCCGGTAGATCAGCCTGATCCGCTGACGCGGTCGGTGCCCAATCCTCAGCTGGATCAGACTGAGCTGTTGCCGCTGTTAGTGCAAGAGCAACTGCCGGTGCTCGATCCATTGCTGAAGGTGGTACCGATGTGCGAGACAGCGGCGATCGTGTCTAGTCTGCTATGATCAGCTTTCTAACGTGACAAGGCTCCGTGACCGTGATCCAGTCTTTTTCTTCATTTCTTTTAAATGCGAGAAGGACTAATTGTGGCGTGTTTGTTAAACCAGACTGCAGTTCATCGTAGGGATTCAGCTTGTACTCAGGCAACAGACTGATCCAATTTTTTCCAGTAATATAAGTGATGGACAGTGCCTTCATTACTGACACGACATAAGAAGTGAAACCTACAAAAATATCCATCATAGAGCAAACCAAACGGTTTATTCTGTGACGAATGTCACATGGCAAAATCTGCATCGAAAAATTGCAGCAAAAGAAAGAAAACATGACATTAAATCAATAAGATTTTGACAGTAAATCAACAAGATTTACTTGATGTGAGACGAGAGAATCCTTACCAGGAAATCACTATGTTGAAGTACTAAACAGAAGATTGGTCGTCCAACTACGCGTGGCATGCAGGGCTCCCGCCTACTCCCACAAGCAGGACAGTCCAAAGGTTGTGACAAATCGTATGGACCAAACATCCATGGGACTGGAAATCCTGGTGGGTGCGTTAAACCCTACAATGCATACAAATATTGGAGTGTAACCATAATTGATAAACCGTCCTCACAAAAAAGATGATCTGGATACTTCAAAATATACAAACTAAATTGAGTGGACAAACATTAACATAAACTATTCTCAGGACTCATCACACACCAAAAGCGGCAGTACTAAACAATACAGGGTTCACAAACACAAATCAAGTACTGAACAATAGTACTTACTACAGACAAGCAAAGTTGCACTAACTAAACCCTGCAGACTATTTCTTGCCACCGACCTACAGGATGAACCCCGCATAACTGACTAGGCCATGGACTTCGTGAGAGATGTCTACCGGCACCATCACCATCTCCTCAACCTTGGAGAACCTAAGAGAGTGGTCTTTCCACTCATAAACATGACGATGAAGACAGGCCGCATCAGATTTGTCGGGAAGCTTTACAAGAACCACACCCTTCGTAATCGAAGGCACAACCAGGAAATTGTTGTGGTCAAGTACAGCCTTGAGAACACGCCTGACAACAATGCTACAGGAAAACACTAGATCAGGACACGTGGCGACAAGGACATAGCAGCTGGATAGTTTAGCAGTAGAACTGATACGTCTCCAATGTATCTATAATTTATGAAGTATTCATGCTATTATATTATCTGTTTTGGATGTTTGTGGGCTTTACTAAACACTTTTATATTATTTTTGGGACTAACCTATTAACCGGAGGCCCAGCCCAAATTGCTGTTTTCTTGCCTATTTCAGTGTCTCGAAGAAAAGGAATATCAAACGGAGTCCAAACGGAATGAAACCTTCGGGAGAGTTATTTTTGGAACGGAAGCAATCCAGGAGACTTGGAGTAGACGTCAGGGAAGCTTCGAGGAAGCCACGAGGTAGGGAGGCGCGCCCTACCCCTGGGTGCCCCCCCACCCTCGTGGGCCCCTCGTGGCTCCCCTAACCGACTTCTTTCACCTATATATGTCCATATACCCTAAAAACATCGGAAAACAGAATAGATCGGGAGTTCCGCCGCCGCAAGCCTCTGTAGCCACCGAAAACCAGTCTAGACCTGTTCCGGCACCTTGTCGGAGGGGGGAATCCCTCTCCGGTGGCCATCTTCATCATCCCGGCGCTCTCCATGACGAGGAGGGAGTAGTTCACCCTCGGGGCTGAGGGTATGTACCAGTAGCTATGTGTTTGATCTCTCTCTCTCTCGTGTTCTTGATTTGGCACGATCTGGATGTAATGCGAGCTTTGCTATTATAGTTGGATCTTATGATGTTTCTCCCCCTCTAATCTTTTGTAATGGATTGAGTTTTCCCTTTCAAGTTATCTTATCCGATTGAGTCTTTAAGGATTTGAGAACACTTCATGTATGTCTTGCATGTGCTTATCTGTGGTGACAATGGGATATTCACGTGATTCACTTGATGTATGTTTTGGTGATCAACTTGTGGGTTCCGTGACCTTGTGAACTTATGCATAGGGGTTGGCACATGTTTTCGTCTTGACTCTCCGGTAGAAACTTTGGGGCACTCTTTGAAGTTCTTTGTGTTGGTTGAATAGATGAATCTGAGATTGTGTGATGCATATCGTATAATCATACCCACGGATACTTGAGGTGACATTGGAGTATCTAGGTGACATTAGGGTTTTGGTTGATTTCTATCTTAAGGTGTTATTCTAGTATGAACTCTATGCTAGATCGAACGGAAAGAATAGCCTCGTGTTATTTTACTACGGACTCTTGAATAGATCGATCAAAAAGAATAACTTTGAGGTGGTTTCGTACCCTACAATAATCTCTTCGTTTGTTCTCCGCTATTAGTGACTTTGGAGTGACTCTTTGTTGCATGTTGAGGGATAGTTATATGATCCAATTATGTTATTATTGTTGAGAGAACTTGCACTAGTGAAATTATGAACCTTAGGCCTTGTTTCCTAGCATTGCAATACCGTTTGTGCTCACTTTTATCACTAGTTACCTTGCTGTTTTTATATTTTCAGATTACAAATACTCATATCTACCATCCATATTGCACTTCTATCACCATCTGTTTGCCGAACTAGTGCACCTATACAATTTACCATTTTATTGGGTGTGTTGGGGACACAAGAGCCTCTTTGTTATTTGGTTGCAGGGTTGTTTGAGAGAGACCATCTTCAACCTACGCCTCCCACGGATTGATAAACCTTAGGTCATCCACTTGAAGGAAATTTGCTACTGTCCTACAAACCTGTGCACTTGGAGGCCCAACAACGTCTACAAGAAGAAGGTTGCATAGTAGACATCAAGCTAATTTCCAGCGCCGTTGCCGGGGAGGTGAGTGCTTGAAGGTATATCTTTAGATCTTGCAATTGAATCTTTTAGTTTCTTGTTTTATCACTAGTTTAGTCTATAAAAGAACACTATAAAAAAATGAAATTAAGGGTGCCTCATATGCTTCATCTTTTTAATGTCTTTCATGAGAATAAGGATTCCGATAATTGTGCCCAGTTGCTAGAGGAAAAATGCATTAGAATGTTTGGCACTAAATCTCTGAATGATGAGCATGATTGCAATGTTGTTAGTATGGACTCTTTGAATATCCATAGTACTAATGATGATTGCACTAGTCATGATGAAAATGTCTCTTATAAGCATGTCAATTTCTGTGGAGTCCATAGAGCTTGCAACTACACACCAAATAGGGAAAATAGATTTTGCAAGAGGCATAAGTATTTGGAAACTAAATGGTTGCAAGAAAGGCTAGATGTTTGTGCTGAAAATTTAAACTTTCTTTGCCGTCCTTGTGAACTTTGCAATGAACGTGATCATTTCGATACCCAATGCAAATTGTTTCATGATCGTATCATGTCCAAAAATTATGATGACTTGATTTCCCTTGCACATCATAATGAACTTAGTTTGCTTTTGGGTTATGAAGAAATGAAACGTATAACTAAGGATCTTCCAGAATTTGTCCTTGATAAAGTTCTTGATTTTGATCTAGAAGAAATTTTTATGTATTGTGCGGTGAATTGCATTGAGAATCCTTATATTGCCAATTACATAAAGACAAGGAAACAAATATAAGATGAAGAGAATACTAACGAAAGGGAAGAGACTTCCCAATATCCTCCTATTATTTCTTATGATGAATCAGGTAACGAGGAGGAGCCTTCTATTCAACCAATCTCATCAATAAGGAGCTCAAAAAAGAGGGTTAAACCCACACATGATGTGAAGAAGAAAAAGAAAAGACGGAGAAGCAAAGGTAGAAAGGTATCCCTCCCAAATGATGTTGCTCCTACTACTCATTGTGATGATGATAATTGCTATACTATTGGTGCTATCCGTATAGTTAATGATGAGAGCGATTATGCTTTTGATATGAAAAGGCCCAAGCTTGGGGATGCTATGTTTGATGAGAATGACGAGTTTGAGAATATATTTGCTGAAATTAATGTTTGTCCCAAGCTTGGGGATGCTATGTTTAATGAAGATGATATTTTTAGCCTCCAAGTTTTGATATGCAATTTTTTTATGATGATAGCATGCCTCCTACTTATGATGATTATATTGATGAAAGTGGGTTTGCAAGAGTGTCAAATTTAGGAAGTAGTAATCCCACTATTTTGGAGGATGTTGAATCTTATTGTGACAATTATGAAAGTGGATTTGGATAGGTCATGACTTCATATAGTAATGATTCCACTATCTTGGAAGACGTTTCAATTGATTATGATGAGAACAAAGTTGCTACTTATGATGATTATTGTGATGACACTTATGCTATAAAAAGTAGTGATGATTATATTTATAAAACTTGTCATGATTATGATTACCCTTTTTCTGAACATTACTCTTTTAATGTGGAAATAATTTATAGTATTCGGGTTTCTTATGATACTCCCGCTATTCCGAATGAGAAGAATTTTGCTTATGTGGAGAGCAGTAAATTTTCTATGCTTGTAGATCATGAAAAGAATGCTTTAAGTGCTAGTTATATTGTTGAATTCATTCATGATGCTACTGAAAATTATTATGAGGGAGGAATATATGCTTGTAGGAATTGCAATAATATCAAGTTTCCTCTCTATGTGCTTAAAGTTTTGAAGTTATGCTTGTTTTGCCTTCCTATGCTAGTTGATTATTGTTCCCATAAGTTGTTTGCTCACAAAATCCCTATGCATAGGAAGTGGGTCAGACTTAAACGTGCTAGTCATATTCTTCATGATGATCTCTTTATGTTTCAATTCTTACCTTTTAATGTGAGCATCATTGAAATCATCATGCCTAGCTAGGGGCGTTAAACGTTAGCGCTTGTTGGGAGGCAACCCAATTTTATTTTTGTTCCTTGCTTTTTGGTTCTGTTTAGTAATAAATATTTGATCTAGCCTCTGGTTAGATGTGTTTTCATGTTTTAATTAGTGTTATGCCAAGTAAGACCTATAGGATCTTCTTGGATGATAATTATTTGATCTTGCTGAAAAAGACAGAAACTTTCTGCTCACGAAAATAATTGTTAAATATCACCAGAAAGTGATAAAATACTGATTCCAATTACAGTAGATCAATAATAAAATTATCTAGGTCGTCCTATTTTGGCAGAGTTTTCTGAGTTCCAGAAGTCTACGTTTGATACAGATTACTACAGACTGTTCTGTTTTTGACAGATTCTGTTTTCTATGTGTTGTTTGCTTATTTTGATGAATCTATGAGTAGTATCGGAGGGTATGAACCATAGAGAAATTGGAATACAGTAGATATTACACCAGTATGAATTTAGAATGAGTTCACAACATTACCTAAGTGGTGATTTATTTTCTTATACTAACGGAGCTTACGAGTTTTCTGTTAAGTTTTGTGTTGTGAAGTTTTCAAGTTTTGGGTAAAGATTCGATGGACTATGGAATAAGGAGTGGCAAGAGCCTAACCTTAGGGATGACCAAGGCACCCCAAGGTAATATTCAAGTACAACCAAAAGCCTAAGCTTGGGGATGCCCCGGGTGGCATCCCCTCTTTCGTCTTCGTTCATCGGTAACTTTACTTGGAGCTATATTTTTATTCACCACATGATACGTGTTTTGCTTGGAGCATCAATTTATTTTGTTAGGGTTTGCTTGCTGTTATTTAGAATTTTTTTTTGCATATTTTATTTCAATAAAAGTGGCATTGATAGCCATTACTATGCCTATTTTACAAGTCTTCATGTTGCTGTTTGAAAACAGAAAGTTTTCCGCTGTTGCAAAAATTCCCTAGAAAAGTAAGAATGTGATAAAATGTTGAAACCTTTTGCATAATAAGCTCTGATAAATTTACTACAGTGGGAATTTTCTTTAATAATTGTTGGAGCTAGGGAAGTATGGATCTTGCTGCATTCTTTACAGACTGTCCTGTTTAGGCAGATTGCTGTTATGTTTGCATTGTTTGCATATGTTTGCTTGTTTAATGATTCTATTTGAGGATAGGACTATTAAATATGCAGAGGCATTTAGTATGCAATGTTGAATAATAATTTTAGTGATTTGCTATAGTAGAGTATGATAAGGTTTTTGCATTGGTTTATACTAACTTATCTCACGAGTCCTTGTTGAGTTTTGTGTGGATGAAGCTTTTGAGATTTAGGGAGACCGTGATATGAGAGTAATTAAGGAGACACAAAAGCTCAAGCTTGGGGATGCCCAAGGCATCCCAAGATAATATTTCAAGAAGTCTCAAGCGTCTAAGCTTGGGGATGCCCCAGTTGGCATCCCACCTTTCTTCTTCGACAACTATCGGTTAGTATCGGTTGATCCTAAGTTTTTGCTTCTTCACGTGACGTTTGCTATTCTTAGAGTGTCATTTTATTTTGTTTTGCTTGCTGTTTGAATAAAATATCAAGATCTGAAATTCTTAAATGAGAGAGAGTCTTCACATAGCTGCATAATTATTTAACTACTCATTGATCTTCACTTATATCTTTTTGGAGTAGTTTGTCATTTACTCGTGTGCTTCACTTATATCCTATGAGTAAATAGTCGAATGATTTGAATATCATAAATCTGAAATTATATATGTTTTATATGCTTATCCCATGGGGAGTAATTACTTCACATATAAGAAGTAGAGGTGGTAAATTTATTGAAGGTTAGCAAACATTGTATTGGTCACTTGAACAATTCATGAAAGAATTTGAGGGAAGAGAGATTTCACATATAAATATACTATCTTGGACATCTTTTGTAACTGGGAGCACTCATTAAAAATGACATGCTAAAAGGTTGATGTTGGACAAGGAAGACAACATAATGGGTTATGTTTTCTTATATCTGAAATAAAGTATATTGTCATGGATCAACACGATGAGCTTGCCTTTCCCCCTCATGCTAGCCAAATTCTTTGCACCAAGTACAGATACTACTTGTGCTTCCAAACATCCCTTAAACCAGTATTGCCATGAGAGTCCACCATATCTACCTATGGATAGAGTAAGATCCTTCAAGTAAGTTGTCATCGGTGCATGCAATAAAAATTGCTCTCTAAATATGTATGATCTATTAGTGTGGAGAAAATAAGCTTTATACAATCTTGTGATGTGGAAGCAATAAAAGCGACGGACTGGATAATAAAGGTCCCTATCACAACTGGCAATATAAAGTAACGTTCTTTCGCATTAAGATTTTGTGCATCCAACTATAAAAGCGCATGACAACCTCTGCTTCCCTCTGCGAAGGGCCTATCTTTTATTCTTGTCTTATACCTTATGCAAGAGTCATGGTGATCTTCACCTTTCCTTTTTACATTTTATCCTTTGGCAAGCACATTGTGTTGGAAAGATCCTGATATATATATATCCAATTGGATGTAAGGCATCATGAACTATTATTGTTGACATTACCTTGAGGTAAAAGGTTGGGAGGCAAATCTATAAGCCCCTATCTTTCTCTGTGTCTGATTAAAACTTTGAACCCATAAATATCACGTGAGTGTTAGCAATTGTGAAAGACTAAATGATAGTTGAGTATGTGAAGTTTGCTGAATTAAAGCTCTGACATAGACCCTTCCTGAAAATAAGATGAATTGTAATTGTTTGATGACTAATAACACGGTTTGTTAGTTTTCAAGAAGTTTATGATCTATACTTTAACATGTGAATAGCTTGTTACTTGATCATGAGAAGTCTTATGAGTTGAGCTACTGTTATGATATATAATGATGCTAGAAAAGGTGATTGAAATTATCATTGATCAAACATGTGCACCTGCTAGCATTCACACTTCATTAATTATTTCTTTTATCATTTACCAACTCGAGGACGAGTAGGAATTAAGCTTGGGGATGCTGATATGTCTCCAGCGTATCTATAATTTATGAAGTATTCATGCTATTATATTATCTGTTTTGGATGTTTATGGGCTTTACTAAACACTTTTATATTATTTTTGGGACTAACCTATTAACCGGAGGCCCAGCCCAAATTGCTGTTTTCTTGCCTATTTCAGTGTTTTGAAGAAAAGGAATATCAAACGGAGTCCAAACGGAATGAAACCTTCGGGAGAGTTATTTTTGGAATGGAAGCAATCTAGGAGACTTGGAGTAGACGTCCGGGAAGCTTCGAGGAAGCCACGAGGCAGGGAGGCATGCCCTACCCACTGGGCGCGCCCCCACCCTCGTGGGCCCCTCGTGGCTGCCCTGACCGACTTCTTTCGCCTATATATATCCATATTCCCTAAAAACAGAATAGATCGGGAGTTCTGCCGCCGCAAGCCTCTGTAGCCACCGAAAACCAATCTTGACCTGTTCCGGCACCTTGTCGGAGGGGGGAATCCCTCTCCGGTGGCCATCTTCATCATCCCGGCGCTCTCCATGACGAGGAGGGAGTAGTTCACCCTCGGGGCTGAGGGTATGTACCAGTAGCTATGTGTTTGATCTCTCTCTCTCGTGTTCTTGATTTGGCACGATCTGGATGTAATGCGAGCTTTGCTATTATAGTTGGATCTTATGATGTTTCTCCCCCTCTAATCTCTTGTAATGAATTGAGTTTTCCCTTTGAAGTTACCTTATCCGATTGAGTCTTTAAGGATTTGAGAACACTTGATGTATGTCTTGCATGTGCTTATCTGTGGTGACAATGGGATATTCATGTGATTCACTTGATGTATGTTTTGGTGATCAACTTGTGGGTTCCGTGACCTTGTGAACTTATGCATAGGGGTTGGCACATGTTTTCGTCTTGACTCTCCGGTAGAAACTTTGGGGCACTCTTTGAAGTTCTTTGTGTTGGTTGAATAGATGAATCTGAGATTGTGTGATGCATATCATATAATCATACCCACGGATACTTGAGGTGACATTGGAGTATCTAGGTGACATTAGGGTTTTGGTTGATTTCTATCTTAAGGTGTTATTCTAGTACGAACTCTATGCTAGATCGAACGGAAAGAATAGCCTCGTGTTATTTTACTACGGACTCTTGAATAGATCAATCAGAAAGAATAACTTTGAGGTGGTTTCGTACCCTACAATAATCTCTTCGTTTGTTCTCCGCTATTAGTGACTTTGGAGTGACTCTTTGTTGCATGTTGAGGGATAGTTATATGATCCAATTATGTTATTATTGTTGAGAGAACTTGCACTAGTGAAATTATGAACCTTAGGCCTTGTTTCCTAGCATTGCAATACCGTTTGTACTCACTTTTATCACTAGTTACCTTGCTGTTTTTATATTTTCAGATTACAAATACTCATAACTACCATCCATATTGCACTTGTATCACCATCTGTTCGCCGAACTAGTGCACCTATACAATTTACCATTTTATTGGGTGTGTTGGGGACACAAGAGCCTCTTTGTTATTTGGTTGCAGGGTTGTTTGAGAGAGACCATCTTCAACCTACGCCTCCCACGGATTGATAAACCTTAGGTCATCCACTTGAGGGAAATTTGCTACTGTCCTACAAACCTGTGCACTTGGAGGCCCAACAACGTCTACAAGAAGAAGGTTGCATAGTAGACATCAAGCTAATTTCTAGCGCCGTTGCCGGGGAGGTGAGTGCTTGAAGGTATATCTTTAGATCTTGCAATTGAATCTTTTAGTTTCTTGTTTTATCACTAGTTTAGTCTATAAAAGAACACTATAAAAAAATGAAATTAAGGGTGCCTCATATGCTTCATCTTTTTAATGTCTTTCATGAGAATAAGGATTCCGATAATTGTGCCCAGTTGCTAGAGGGAAAATGCATTAGAATGTTTGGCACTAAATCTCTGAATGATGAGCATGATTGCAATGTTGTTAGTATGGACTCTTTGAATATCCATAGTACTAATGATGATTGCACTAGTCATGATGAAAATGTCTCTTATAAGCATGTCAATTTCTGTGGAGTCCATAGAGCTTGCAACTACACACCAAATAGGGAAAATAGATTTTGCAAGAGGCATAAGTATTTGGAAACTAAATGGTTGCAAGAAAGGCTAGATGTTTGTGCTGAAAATTTAAACTTTCTTTGCCGTCCTTGTGAACTTTGCAATGAACGTGATCATTTCGATACCCAATGCAAATTGTTTCATGATCGTATCATGTCCAAAAATTATGATGACTTGATTTCCCTTGCACATCATAATGAACTTAGTTTGCTTTTGGGTTATGAAGAAATGAAACGTATAACTAAGGATCTTCCAGAATTTGTCCTTGATAAAGTTCTTGATTTTGATCTAGAAGAAATTTTTATGTATTGTGCGGTGAATTGCATTGAGAATCCTTATATTGCCAATTACATAAAGACAAGGAAACAAATATAAGATGAAGAGAATACTAACGAAAGGGAAGAGACTTCCCAATATCCTCCTATTATTTCTTATGATGAATCAGGTAACGAGGAGGAGCCTTCTATTCAACCAATCTCATCAATAAGGAGCTCAAAAAAGAGGGTTAAACCCACACATGATGTGAAGAAGAAAAAGAAAAGACGGAGAAGCAAAGGTAGAAAGGTATCCCTCCCAAATGATGTTGCTCCTACTACTCATTGTGATGATGATAATTGCTATACTATTGGTGCTATCCGTATAGTTAATGATGAGAGCGATTATGCTTTTGATATGAAAAGGCCCAAGCTTGGGGATGCTATGTTTGATGAGAATGACGAGTTTGAGAATATATTTGCTGAAATTAATGTTTGTCCCAAGCTTGGGGATGCTATGTTTAATGAAGATGATATTTTTAGCCTCCAAGTTTTGATACGCAATTTTTTTATGATGATAGCATGCCTCCTACTTATGATGATTATATTGATGAAAGTGGGTTTGCAAGAGTGTCAAATTTAGGAAGTAGTAATCCCACTATTTTGGAGGATGTTGAATCTTATTGTGACAATTATGAAAGTGGATTTGGATAGGTCATGACTTCATATAGTAATGATTCCACTATCTTGGAAGACGTTTCAATTGATTATGATGAGAACAAAGTTGCTACTTATGATGATTATTGTGATGACACTTATGCTATAAAAAGTAGTGATGATTATATTTATAAAACTTGTCATGATTATGATTACCCTTTTTCTGAACATTACTCTTTTAATGTGGAAATAATTTATAGTATTCGGGTTTCTTATGATACTCCCGCTATTCCGAATGAGAAGAATTTTGCTTATGTGGAGAGCAGTAAATTTTCTATGCTTGTAGATCATGAAAAGAATGCTTTAAGTGCTAGTTATATTGTTGAATTCATTCATGATGCTACTGAAAATTATTATGAGGGAGGAATATATGCTTGTAGGAATTGCAATAATATCAAGTTTCCTCTCTATGTGCTTAAAGTTTTGAAGTTATGCTTGTTTTGCCTTCCTATGCTAGTTGATTATTGTTCCCATAAGTTGTTTGCTCACAAAATCCCTATGCATAGGAAGTGGGTCAGACTTAAACGTGCTAGTCATATTCTTCATGATGATCTCTTTATGTTTCAATTCTTACCTTTTAATGTGAGCATCATTGAAATCATCATGCCTAGCTAGGGGCGTTAAACGTTAGCGCTTGTTGGGAGGCAACCCAATTTTATTTTTGTTCCTTGCTTTTTGGTTCTGTTTAGTAATAAATATTTGATCTAGCCTCTGGTTAGATGTGTTTTCATGTTTTAATTAGTGTTATGCCAAGTAAGACCTATAGGATCTTCTTGGATGATAATTATTTGATCTTGCTGAAAAAGACAGAAACTTTCTGCTCACGAAAACAATTGTTAAAAATCACCAGAAAGTGATAAAATACTGATTCCAATTACAGTAGATCAATAATAAAATTATCTAGGTCGTCCTATTTTGGCAGAGTTTTCTGAGTTCCAGAAGTCTACGTTTGATACAGATTACTACAGACTGTTCTGTTTTTGACAGATTCTGTTTTCTATGTGTTGTTTGCTTATTTTGATGAATCTATGAGTAGTATCGGAGGGTATGAACCATAGAGAAATTGGAATACAGTAGATATTACACCAGTATGAATTTAGAATGAGTTCACAACATTACCTAAGTGGTGATTTATTTTCTTATACTAACGGAGCTGACGAGTTTTCTGTTAAGTTTTGTGTTGTGAAGTTTTCAAGTTTTGGGTAAAGATTCGATGGACTATGGAATAAGGAGTGGCAAGAGCCTAACCTTGGGGATGACCAAGGCACCCCAAGGTAATATTCAAGTACAACCAAAAGCCTAAGCTTGGGGATGCCCCGGGTGGCATCCCCTCTTTCGTCTTCGTTCATCGGTAACTTTACTTGGAGCTATATTTTTATTCACCACATGATACGTGTTTTGCTTGGAGCATCAATTTATTTTGTTAGGGTTTGCTTGCTGTTATTTAGAATTTTTTTTTGCATATTTTATTTCAATAAAAGTGGCATTGATAGCCATTACTATGCCTATTTTACAAGTCTTCATGTTGCTGTTTGAAAACAGAAAGTTTTCCGCTGTTGCAAAAATTCCCTAGAAAAGTAAGAATGTGATAAAATGTTGAAACCTTTTGCATAATAAGCTCTGATAAATTTAATACAGTGGGAATTTTCTTTCATAATTGTTGGAGCTAGGGAAGTATGGATCTTGCTGCATTCTTTACAGACTGTCCTGTTTAGGCAGATTGCTGTTATGTTTGCATTGTTTGCATATGTTTGCTTGTTTAATGATTCTATTTGAGGATAGGACTATTAAATATGCAGAGGCATTTAGTATGCAATGTTGAATAATAATTTTAGTGATTTGCTATAGTAGAGTATGATAAGGTTTTTGCATTGGTTTATACTAACTTATCTCACGAGTCCTTGTTGAGTTTTGTGTGGATGAAGCTTTTGAGATTTAGGGAGACCGTGATATGAGAGTAATTAAGGAGACACAAAAGCTCAAGCTTGGGGATGCCCAAGGCATCCCAAGATAATATTTCAAGAAGTCTCAAGCGTCTAAGCTTGGGGATGCCCCAGTTGGCATCCCACCTTTCTTCTTCGACAACTATCGGTTAGTATCAGTTGATCCTAAGTTTTTGCTTCTTCACGTGACGTTTGCTATTCTTAGAGTGTCATTTTATTTTGTTTTGCTTGCTGTTTGAATAAAATATCAAGATCTGAAATTCTTAAATGAGAGAGAGTCTTCACATAGCTGCATAATTATTTAACTACTCATTGATCTTCACTTATATCTTTTTGGAGTAGTTTGTCATTTACTCGTGTGCTTCACTTATATCCTATGAGTAAATAGTCGAATAATTTGAATATCATAAATCTGAAATTATATATGTTTTATATGCTTATCCCATGGGGAGTAATTACTTCACATATAAGAAGTAGAGGTGGTAAATTTATTGAAGGTTAGCAAACATTGTATTGGTCACTTGAACAATTCATGAAAGAATATTGAGGGAAGAGAGATTTCACATATAAATATACTATCTTGGACATCTTTTGTAATTGGGAGCACTCATTAAAAATGACATGCTAAAAGGTTGATGTTGGACAAGGAAGACAACATAATGGGTTATGTTTTCTTATATCCGAAATAAAGTATATTGTCATGGATCATTCAACACGATGAGCTTGCCTTTCCCCCTCATGCTTGCCAAATTCTTTGCACCAAGTTGAGATACTACTTGTGCTTCCAAACATCCCTTAAACCAGTATTGCCATGAGAGTCCACCATATCTACCTATGGATTGAGTAAGATCCTTCAAGTAAGTTGTCATCGGTGCATGCAATAAAAATTGCTCTCTAAATATGTATGATCTATTAGTGTGGAGAAAATAAGCTTTATACGATCTTGTGATGTGGAAGCAATAAAAGCGACGGACTGGATAATAAAGGTCCCTATCACAAGTGGCAATATAAAGTAACGTTCTTTCGCATTAAGATTTTGTGCATCCAACTATAAAAGCGCATGACAACCTCTGCTTCCCTCTGCGAAGGGCCTATCTTTTATTCTTGTCTTATACCTTATGCAAGAGTCATGGTGATCTTCACCTTTCCTTTTTACATTTTATCCTTTGGCAAGCACATTGTGTTGGAAAGATCCTGATATATATATATCCAATTGGATGTAAGGCATCATGAACTATTATTGTTGACATTACCTTGAGGTAAAAGGTTGGGAGGCAAATCTATAAGCCCCTATCTTTCTCTGTGTCTGATTAAAACTTTGAACCCATAAATATCACGTGAGTGTTAGCAATTGTGAAAGACTAAATGATAGTTGAGTATGTGAAGTTTGCTGAATTAAAGCTCTGACATAGACCCTTCCTGAAAATAAGATGAATTGTAATTGTTTGATGACTAATAACACGGTTTGTTAGTTTTCAAGAAGTTTATGATCTATACTTTAACATGTGAATAGCTTGTTACTTGATCATGAGAAGTCTTATGAGTTGAGCTACTGTTATGATATATAATGATGCTAGAAAAGGTGATTGAAATTATCATTGATCAAACATGTGCACCTGCTAGCATTCACACTTCATTAATTATTTCTTTTATCATTTACCTACTCGAGGACGAGTAGGAATTAAGCTTGGGGATGCTGATACGTCTCCAGCGTATCTATAATTTATGAAGTATTCATGCTATTATATTATCTGTTTTGGATGTTTATGGGCTTTACTAAACACTTTTATATTATTTTTGGGACTAACCTATTAACCGGAGGCCCAGCCCAAATTGCTGTTTTCTTGCCTATTTCAGTGTTTTGAAGAAAAGGAATATCAAACGGAGTCCAAATGGAATGAAACCTTCGGGAGAGTTATTTTTGGAATGGAAGCAATCCAGGAGACTTGGAGTAGACGTCCGGGAAGCTTCGAGGAAGCCACGAGGCAGGGAGGCATGCCCTACCCACTGGGCGCGCCCCCACCCTCGTGGGCCCCTCGTGGCTCCCCTGACCGAGTTCTTTCGCCTATATATGTCCATATACCCTAAAAACAGAATAGATCGGGAGTTCCGCCGCCGCAAGCCTCTGTAGCCACCGAAAACCAATCTAGACCCATCCTGGCCACATGCTGGAGGGGGGAATCCCTCTCCGGTGGCCATCTTCATCATCCCGGCGCTCTCCATAACGAGGAGGGAGTAGTTCACCCTCGGGGCCGAGGGTATGTACCAGTAGCTATGTGTTTGATCACTCTCTCGCTCGTGTTCTTGATTTGGCACGATCTTGATGTATCGTGAGCTTTGCTATTATAATTGGATCTTATGATGTTTCTCCCCCTCTAATCCCTTGTAATGGATTTAGTTTTCCCTTTGAAGTTATCTTATCGGATTGAGTCTTTAAGGATTTGAGTACACTTGATGTATGTCTTGCATGTGCTTATCTGTGGTGACAATGGGATATTCATGTGATTCACTTGATGTATGTTTTGGTAACCAACTTGCGGGTTCCGTGACCTTGTGAACTTATGCATAGGGGTTGGCACACGTTTTCGTCTTGACTCTCCGGTAGAAACTTTGGGGCACTCTTTGAAGTTCTTTGTGTTGGTTGAATAGATGAATCTGAGATTGTGTGATGCATATCGTATAATCATACCCACAGATACTTGAGGTGACATTGGAGTATCTAGGTGACATAAGGGTTTTGGTTGATTTCTATCTTAAGGTGTTATTCTAGTACGAACTCTATGCTAGATCGAACGGAAAGAATAGCTTCGTGTTATTTTACTACGGACTCTTGAATAGATCGATCAGAAAGGATAACTTTGAGGTGGTTTCGTACCCTACAATTATCTCTTCGTTTGTTCTCCGCTATTAGTGACTTTGGAGTGACTCTTTGTTGCATGTTGAGGGATAGTTATATGATCCAATTATGTTATTGTTGTTGAGAGAACTTGCACTAGTGAAAGTATGAACCTTAGGCCTTGTTTCCTAGCATTGCAATACCGTTTGTGCTCACTTTTATCATTAGTTACCTTGCTGTTTTTATATTTTCATATTACAAATACTCATATCTACCATCCATATTGCACTTGTATCACCATCTGTTCGCCGAACTAGTGCACCTATACAATTTACCAATGTATTGGGTGTGTTGGGGACACAAGAGACTCTTTGTTATTTGGTTGCAGGGTTGTTTGAGAGAGACCATCTTCATCCTACGCCTCCCACAAAGTTTTTTAACACGGTATAGACGAGTTGGTGATGATGGTGTGCCTGTCATCCAGCAATATAGGCCGTCCGATTTATATCTGACGGATAGGAAGGAAACTATGGCGATTTTGCAAAAACGTACCCACACACCTCTCCACATTTGCACATAAGGCATTCCCTCGTTCATCCTTTTCTCTCACAAGATAAAATACTCATACAAATGCATCTTGATGTTACGTGCAACGCACAAGCATTATGGGGGTTCAGCTGAGAAATACTCAGCAGGCTCACGGTTCTGGACTTTGGGCCACAGGCCGGTGGGCCTGCATGTTTGGGGGCCCATGTGTTCTACCTCAGCGCTTTTCATATTGCAAGCGGTCGGTACAGCGCTGGTTTTAGATGTTGTTGCAAGGCGAATACACAAAATTGAATAAAGCACGCGAGCTGTTGGAATGAAATCAAACGACAGTTCCTAACCAGCAATCAGAGTTGCAATTCTATCAACGATACTGTTGTACTACTTATACACACAAGACACTTGTTTCACAATGCCAGAGTATTACATCAAAATTTCTCGACGGATAGATCAGTTCGGCAGTACTGAAGAATTTCAAAGTTGATTTGGACCAGCTCTCCTTGCCGAGAAAGTTCGATTTTGACATCATCCCCTACGCAAGATATGATTTAGAATTGAACCTTGACCATCCTTTAGCATCAATCATCATGCGACCATCCTTTGTACTTACGGTATATTGAGCAGGTTCATGCACACCAAGGCTGTGCATGGTAAGAGAAACTTGGCCACGGTCCCCCGGATTGTTGAACGACTCCCTCGTTGCTCTAGGAATTCTCTGTTTGCAAACAAGAAGACATACACAAACAGTTAGATCAACACAGTGAATCATGTGAAACAACATGGAAAGAAAAAAGAACGAAGCCCTTGGGCGGCCAATGCTTACCAAGAAGGTGGACATGTCGGTTTTTGTAAGGACTTTGGTATATGAAGTGCGAACTGCAGCCCAGTCTATTGCCGGTGCAACTGCTGGTTCCATTGCCGCTGCACGGGCCGGAGCAGATACAAGTGCAAGTGTTGGTGCAGGTGCCGATGCCATTGCTGGTGCCCGTGCTAGTGCAACTGGTAGTGCCGCTGCTGCTACTGGAGATGGTGCTCCTTGTAGAGCTGGTGTCGGTGTCAGAGCAGGTGCCGGTGTCGATGCCCGATCCTCCGGTAGATCAGCCTGATCCGCTGACGCGGTCGGTGCCCAATCCTCAGCTGGATCAGACTGAGCTGTTGCCACTGTTAGTGCAAGAGCAACTGCCGGTGCTCGATCCATTGCTGAAGGTGGTACCGATGTGCGAGACAGCGGCGATCGTGTCTGGTCTGCTATGATCAGCTTTCTAACGTGACTAGGCTCCGTGACCGTGATCCAGTCTTTTTCTTCATTTCTTTTAAATGCGAGAAGGACTAATTGTGGCGTGTTTGTTAAACTAGACCGCAGTTCATCGTAGGGATTCAGCTTGTACTCAGGAAACAGACTGATCCAATTTTTTCCAGTAATATAAGTGATGGACAGTGCCTTCATTACTGACACGACATAAGAAGTGAAACCTGCAAAAATATTCATCATAGAGCAAACCAAACGGTTTATTCTGTGATGAATGTCACATGGCAAAACCTGCATCGTAAAATTGCAGCAAAAGAAAGAAAACATGACATTAAATCAATAAGATTTTGACAGTAAATCAACAAGATTTACTTGATGTGAGACGAGAGAATCCTTACCAGGAAATCACTATGTTGAAGTACTAAACAGAAGATTGGTCGTCCAACTACGCGTGGCATGCAGGGCTCCCGCCTACTCCCACAAGCAGGACAGTCCAAAGGTTGTGACAAATTGTATGGACCAAACATCCATGGGACTGGAAATCCTGGTGGGTGCGATAAACCCTACAATGCATACAAATATTGGAGTGTAACCATAATTGATAAACCGTCCTCACAAAAAAGATGATCTGGATACTTCAAAATATACAAACTAAATTGAGTGGACAAACATTAACATAAACTGTTCTTAGGACTCATCACACACCAAAAGCGGCAGTACTAAACAATACAGGGTTCACAAACACAAATCAAGTATTGAACAATAGTACTTACTACAAACAAGCAAAGTTGCACTAATTAAACCCTGCAGACTATTTCTTGCCACCGACCTACAGGATGAACCCCGCATAACTAACTAGGCCATGGACTTCGTGAGAGATGTCTACCGGCACCATCACCATCTCCTCAACCTTGGAGAACGTAAGAGAGTGGTCTTTCCACTCATAAACATGACGATGAAGACATGCCGCATCAGATTTGTCGGGAAGCTTTACAAGAACCACACCCTTCGTAATCGAAGGCACAACCAGGAAATTGTTGTGGTCAAGTACAGCCTTGAGAACACGCCTGACAACAATGCTACAGGAAAACACTAGTTCAGGACACGTGGCGACAAGGACATAGCAGCTGGATAGTTTAGCAGTAGAACTGATACGTCTCCAATGTATCTATAATTTATGAAGTATTCATGCTATTATATTATCTGTTTTGGATGTTTGTGGGCTTTACTAAACACTTTTATATTATTTTTGGGACTAACCTATTAACCGGAGGCCCAGCCCAAATTGCTGTTTTCATGCCTATTTCAGTGTCTCGAAGAAAAGGAATATCAAACGGAGTCCAAACGGAATGAAACCTTCGGGAGAGTTATTTTTGGAACGGAAGCAATCCAGGAGACTTGGAGTAGACGTCAGGGAAGCTTCGAGGAAGCCACGAGGTAGGGAGGCGCGCCCTACCCCCCTGGGTGCCCCCACCCTCGTGGGCCCCTCGTGGCTCCCCTAACCGACTTCTTTCACCTATATATATCCATATACCCTAAAAACATCGGAAAACAGAATAGATCGGGAGTTCCGCCGCCGCAAGCCTCTGTAGCCACCGAAAACCAATCTAGACCTGTTCCGGCACCTTGTCGGAGGGGGGAATCCCTCTCCGGTGGCCATCTTCATCATCCCGGCGCTCTCCATGACGAGGAGGGAGTAGTTCACCCTCGGGGCTGAGGGTATGTACCAGTAGCTATGTGTTTGATCTCTCTCTCTCTCTCGTGTTCTTGATTTGGCACGATCTGGATGTAATGCGAGCTTTGCTATTATAGTTGGATCTTATGATGTTTCTCCCCCTCTAATCTCTTGTAATGGATTGAGTTTTCCCTTTGAAGTTATCTTATCCGATTGAGTCTTTAAGGATTTGAGAACACTTGATGTATGTCTTGCATGTGCTTATCTGTGGTGACAATGGGATATTCACGTGATTCACTTGATGTATGTTTTGGTGATCAACTTGTGGGTTCCGTGACCTTGTGAACTTATGCATAGGGGTTGGCACATGTTTTCGTCTTGACTCTCCGGTAGAAACTTTGGGGCACTCTTTGAAGTTCTTTGTGTTGGTTGAATAGATGAATCTGAGATTGTGTGATGCATATCGTATAATTATACCCACGGATACTTGAGGTGACATTAGGGTTTTGGTTGATTTCTATCTTAAGGTGTTATTCTAGTACGAACTCTATGCTAGATCGAACGGAAAGAATAGCCTCGTGTTATTTTACTACGGACTCTTGAATAGATCGATCAGAAAGAATAACTTTGAGGTGGTTTCGTACCCTACAATAATCTCTTCGTTTGTTCTCCGCTATTAGTGACTTTGGAGTGACTCTTTGTTGCATGTTGAGGGATAGTTATATGATCCAATTATGTTATTATTGTTGAGAGAACTTGCACTAGTGAAAGTATGAACCTTAGGCCTTGTTTCCTAGCATTGCAATACCGTTTGTGCTCACTTTTATAACTAGTTACCTTGCTGTTTTTATATTTTCAGATTACAAATACTCATATCTACCATCCATATTGCACTTGTATCACCATCTGTTCGCCGAACTAGTGCACCTATACAATTTACCATTTTATTGGGTGTGTTGGGGACACAAGAGCCTCTTTGTTATTTGGTTGCAGGGTTGTTTGAGAGAGACCATCTTCAACCTACGCCTCCCACGGATTGATAAACCTTAGGTCATCCACTTGAGGGAAATTTGCTACTGTCCTACAAACCTGTGCACTTGGAGGCCCAACAACGTCTACAAGAAGAAGGTTGCATAGTAGACATCAAGAACTCATCCTCAGGTCTTCCAGTTCACACGGCATGACTTTGAGAACTTCATCTCCACCGCGGACCTGGTTCTAATTCAAACAGAAACCAAATATTTTATTACTACCTCCCTTCAGAAATATAAGATGATTCTCGATATTTTAATCCATATATGACTACATATACGCACAGAAATGAGTGAACAAAGACACTAGAACATGTCTTCAAAGGCATTAGAGCAGAGGGATTACTTGCAATATCCATAACATAAGTTACTGATGCAAATATACCCTCTTCAAAGGTAGCATTGATGTTCATAAAGTAGTTGAAAGTAATCTATAGGAAATCAGTGTCAACCTCTCGCATGTTTTGGTCAAAAGAGGAATTTAGAACCGCCATTTGGCACACAAAAATCACATGCAAGATCACCCAGAAAGTGGTACTACTAGTACTAGTACTGCGTGTTAGATGAAAAAACACGATCAATGTCGTGGAATTGTCACGGCAGATGTCCTAGTATAAGGACTTAGTCGTGAGGCCAACACATCTATGTGGTAGCTTGAGAGGGGTTGAGCGGAATCGAGAGACGCAACACAAGACAGGGATTTAGACAGCTTCGGGCCCCGGGAAACATCATCCGGTAACAACCCTACATGCTGTTTGAGGCTAGGTCTCATTATCATCATGAGGGAGTCGCCGTAAACCGGCTCTCCTAGTTATGTCTAGCCCTAAAGATTGTTTTCTCTTGCTTGTCCCCCTTTGGGGAGCCCTGCCCCTCCTTATATAAGTTGAAGGGGCGGGTTACATGTAGAGTCCAACTCGGACTTAAGACTTAACTATTCTGACTTCTCTTCATGGGCTTCTTAACATCTTGGGCTTCATAACGTCTCGGGCTTCATAACGTCTCAGGCTTCATAACCCCTGGCAACCCGTTATCACCGTCTTCCAGGTTATGACTGGTGCCGGTTTATGATGGTCTGTCGGTTTATGATGGTCTGCCGGTTTATGATGGTCTGTCGGTTTATGACTTCCTGCCGGTTTATGAACTGACTTAACACCTGCCTGATTATCATCTGACTTAACACCTGCCGGGTTATCATCTGACTTGAGTCCTGCCGGTTTACCACCAGCCGGTTTACCGTCTGTCTTAGCCATCTGTCTTAACTATCCGTCTTAACTGTCCGCCGGTTTACCAAGTCCCAGCCGGTATATAACTCCGGCCGGGTCATACCGCGGGGTATACCCCCGACATTAGCCCCCAGTTTAATTTGGATTTATCCATGTTAAACTGATCCTGATCATCCTTAAGTCCTTGTCATTTCCTTCTTCTAGAAAATCCGGGTCAATAGGCCAGCTTCATAATCAATTTTCTGACATTGTTTTGTCACAGAGAAATATTGTGAAGAATAACTCCTTTGACTCAGCTCCCAATGCTTAACAAAAATATTGGTCTTTTGAAATACTCATCTGATCTTCAGCCGGTTTAAGAATGTAGAACTTTGCCGGTTTACAAATATTGATGGCACCGGGTCATAATTGTAGCTAACATCAAGCTTGAAAATATACCTCTTATATACCTATCACTTGTAGCCCCCAAGTCTTAAGAAGGTAGCATAGCAACAGCTTAAGACTTGCTTCAATATAAATATCACAATCTTGAAGAAATCCGATTTGTTCATCCCAGTCATTAGTCATAAACTAAGTATTCCATATATGTAGCCCCCAAGTGACGGGTTGTCATGCTTGCAGCAACCTGGGACTTGTAATTGCCTGATGCTCATAAAAACTTCAACCAGTGTAGCCCCCAAGGGCCGGGTCATTATACAATAATGAGCAGGGACTTTGTAAATATAATCATGTAAACTTTGAACAACAACGTGTATCCCGCAAGGGCCGGCTCAGTAAGATAATATTGAGCTGGGACTTGATATATACTTCAATGAAAATAACATCATATGATATAACCCCCATCATGGGGCTTGAACCCACGTCCACAAGGTTAAGAGCTTTGTGCTTTACCAACTGAGGAGTGGACCCTTCAATATAATGGATTTAACTTGTGTACCTTGAATTGTTGACAGGAGCAATTGGTAGCCCCCAAGGGCCGGCTCATTACAATGTGATGAGTCGGATCTTCAATAAGGTGAGCAAAAAATGACTTTGCATTAGCCCCCAAGTGTCATGGTGCATGCTTGCAGCGACATGAGACTTGCATATTTGAGGTAATCTCAATTTGAATAATGTAGCCCCCAAGTGCCGGGTCGTAAGCCTGCAGCAACTCGGGACTATTCCTTCCATTGTAGAATAAATCATATCCTTTGATAAAATAATAGCCATTGCGCTAAAGCGACTTCGAAAACCTCAATAATACCGGTTATTAATAACCATAATAAAATCCAGCCATGTTGGCTATTCAAGATAATATAATCCGGTATGAAAACCTTATTCATTCAATATCATAATGAAAATTCAGCCAAGTTTGGCTATTTGAATAATATAACCCAATGATTTATAAGCGCATGATTCCAATGGCGCAATCCAAATATATACTGGCGACTTATAGTCCTAAGCCAGGCCGGTTTAATAAATACCGGATAATTTCTCATCATATACTGGCGACTTATCGTCTTAAAGCCAGGCCGGTTTAATAAACACCGGATAATTTCTCATCATATACTGGCGACTTATCATCTTAAAGCCAGGCCAGTTTAATAAACACCGGATAATTTATCATCATGCTTTATTCAACCTGTTTCTGCATACAACAAGTTTAAACTGTCCTGGCGGTTTACCGCCGGATGGGTCATAATGCCCAACATATAACCCGGGTTTATAACCAAGGCTGCTCTTAAGAATAATCAAATATGAAATATATCATACCTGTGACATTGAATCACATCGTTGGTTTACCAACTTTTTGTAGTAAGGGTGATAACCCAAATCTTGAGTACTGATAACTCCTTCCATATTGTGCCGGTTTATGATAAAACCGTGCCGGGTTGTGATAAACACCGGATTAACCATACGACTTGTAGTCAAAACCAGACCGGGCTGATAGTCTCCGGATTATAATGTGATCATGTACTGACAACTTGTAGTTGACAGCCTAACCGGGTTGATAAACACCAGTTTAAAAAACATCACAAATCTTATGAAAACGAAGAAAGCTTAGAAAAAGGCAAATGAAAACCATTGTAGTCGAGGCTTTTTACGGGCTGCCAGGCCCTAAATTCGATAGCAAAGAATCCCCAAGCAACATTGTTAGCTGTGCTCAGTGGGTGCCTATGTTTGAGCTGTTATTTTACAACACTCTCTTTGGCCCCGGACTGATGTGGCTTTGAGCCGATCAAGAGGCGTGACTATGGTTCGGGTTCGACCAAGCCTCTAAGTGATGCTATGGCATTACGCCGATCAAGAGGTGTAGCTATGGTTCGGATACGACCAAGCCCCCAAGTGATGCTGTGGCATTGCGCCGATCAAGAGGCGTAGCTATGGTTCGGGTTCGACCAAGCCCCCAAGTGATGCTGTGGCATTACGCCGATCAAGAGGTGTAGCTATGGTTCGGATATGACCAAGTCCCCAAGTGATGTTGTGGCATTGCGCCAATCAAGAGGTGTAGCTATGGTTCGGATATGACCAAGCCCCCAAGTGATGCTATGGCATTGCGCCGATCAAGAGGTGTAGCTATGGTTTGGATACGACCAAGCCCCCAAGTGATGCTGTGGCATTGCACCGATCAAGAGGCGTAGCTATGGTTCGGATACAACCAAGCCCCCAAGTGATCAATAATATGATAAGCCAATAAGGCATGATACCCATGTTTGAACCACGCATCATGGCAGCAGGTCCTCTTTGGCACCCTTTAACTTTTTGCAAGAGATAAATCCTTCTTGAACCGGGATTTTGAACCGGATATTGAGAGCATCAAAGCTTTGTGGGAGACATCTTTCCCTTGAACCGGATTTTAAACCGGAATCTTCATTTTCAGCCGGAAATTTTCTGACGGCCTTTCAACTCGAACTTGCGAGAATTAATTCCTTTTTGAACCGGACATTTTTAAACCGGATTTGAGCACTTCAGAGCTTTGTGGGAGAATAGATTTCCCTTGAACCGGACTGTAAACTGGATATTGAGAGCTTCAAAGCTTTGTGGGAGACAGCTTTCCCTTGAGCCGGATTTTAAACCGGAGTCCTTTTTTAAGCCAGAAATTTTTTGACGGCCTTTAAATTTTCACCGATATGGCGGTTTAGGGTCCTGCATTAGATAACTTTGCAAGCTGGAGTAATTGGTCTTTTAAAGAAAGCAATATATAATATAAAAATATACTGGATGGATTTCACCTGATATGTTAGACCAGAAATTATCCACCGCGGAGTTGATGATCACCCCGGTAAAGCTGATTTATTGTCCAATCGTGCGTAGTTGCGTTGTGCCCGAGCAGTGACTCACTTGCACTTAATAAACAGCTCATGCAGACGGTGCAGACAACTGCTGATAATATAGACCGGATCACATGGTCGCGGTTTGCACATGTCCATTGGACAGCTTGCATGGGCGGGTGTAACCCTGAGGTGCTGATATAGATTGGTCCTGCATATAAAAATATACAAACCAACATAATTGTTCTTTGACAATAACAATATCTGTCAAATTAAATAAACTTGAATGAATATCACCTGATTTTTTATCGGATGCTGACAGTTAATAATGTTTGAACATAGTCCAACGCAGATGTATGTTATGATCTAATGTAGCACTGCCTCGTATATGTCTGGGTATACAGACTGAAATATCAAATGTTGAAGTCTGTGCTATCCTTCATATTCTAGCACTTGATCACGTGGTCTTCCAGACTTGATTTAGTACTTGGTCCACGTGATGTTGCTATCCATCAGGTTGAATCTTTTCAACAAGTGCATGGGTCCTGCCTTGAAAACTGACCCGCCTATGACTGATGATCGTACAGCCTGAACCCATGCAAGTCTCGCTTATGGCAAACTGTGGCTCTTGCAAGGACAGATCACACTAGGTGCAGACAGAACCTTTGATAATTGACAGCGTTTTAGGAGCTGAACCGATCTGACCCCCTTTTCTCCCGATCTTCAGCACCAGAGGCTAAACTTTTGTATTTTGTTTCAGAACACGCTGATGTATCAATGAAAAGGCCTTTCGCCTTGTAGAAGCACTAACACATCAATCCAACTGTGCACCTGCCATCAGCAACGATCAGATGTACTCACAAGGGCGGCTCGTGGCGGCTCAAACCGGACCGGGTTAGGTGACACGGAACTGTCTCGAGGTACGCCTACAGCAGCAGCGGGTCAAAGCGACATGAGGCTTGCTCGAGGTGGCGTATTACACGGCCAGCAAAGGCAGCGGTGGTTTAGGCGAGGACCACGGCGGTTTAAACGAGGACCACGGCGGTTTAGGCAATGGCGGCTCAGCGAAGTAACAATCCGGCTCAGCCAAGGCCATGGTAATAGCAAGTCGCGACTCACCGGAGAAGCAGCAATTTAGCAAGGCAGAACAGAAGGCGACGCCTGCAGCACAGCCAGAAGACAGAGCCAAACTTTGACGCAGAAATTAGGCCGACTTGGCGTGATTTGTCAGAGGCAATTTAGAAGCAGGCGACTGAGGTTGTAACCGGCTTGGCGGAGGCGGGTTGCGACCCGGGGTGCGGCGGCTCAGGTCACCGGGAGGCGGCAGAAACAGCAGCTCGGAGGCGGGCCGCGGCGTGAAGGGAGCGACGCAGCAACCGGCGGAAGTGAGCCGGTTAAAGCGGTGCGATAAACCGTCCCTCGGACGGTAGCGTCTCACAGGGCGAGGCAGCGGAGGCGGAGACCGGCGACTTGCCACATGGTTCACGGAAATGGCAAAGCAGGCGGCAAAGAAAATGACCGCGACGGCGGTTTGAAGCAAGGCACCGTGACCGGTTCGGGGCGCAGCAGCAGAATCGGGCATCTCGAGGCCGCAGTGCTGGCGGTTCGTCATAGCAGAGGAGGCGACGGCAACTGTGGCAGGCCATGGTTGCAGAGGCAACGGCAGGCCTCGGCGGCAGCGCACGACAGAGGTGGCGCGACAACGGCTCGGATACAGCTTAAGTTCTTGCAGAGGCAACTCGGAGTCGCGGCTACTTGAAGCTCTGGCGGAGGCGAAACCAGCCAGTGGCGGAGGCAGAGATTGGAGATGGCCTGGGATGTTCTAGGTGTGCGTCCGAATCGTAGTGAGATACAATAGTTCAATGATGCAGTAGCTCGAACGTGTCGGCGGTGGCGGCTCAAGGTGGCTCGGCGAAGGCCCATGGCGGCCGTTCGAGATGGCAGTTAATCAGGCGAAGGCGGTTTGGAGGCGAGCGGAAGTAAGGCTGGCGGCTTGTGGCGTGGCTGGTAAGGGCGGCTCTCTGCCGAGGCCTGACGGGACGGCGACTTTCGAACTGAGGTGACAGGCAACGCGAGTCCGGGCTCGACGTCGCGGCGGCTCAGTTACGAGGCGGCTGCCGGAGGTGACTCATCGGCGACTCACGGCCAGGATTGAAGCGGAGAGCGGCAGGGGTGGATGAGGCAGTTTAGACCGGCGCGTCCAAGATGACCCGGCGTCGGCGCGCTGTCAGTGAGGCGAACGGGACCGGTTCACGAGGCTCGGGAGCCGACCACAGTGGAGCGGAGGGCGGCCGAAGCGCGCGGCTGCGGAGGCGAAGTACGACAGCGAGGGGCCGTGGCGGTTTAGGCAGATGGCGGCTCGGCTCCGCTGCTACTGAGGGGGGAGCCACGGCGCGGTAGGAGAAGCGCTGGCGAGTCGACGGCGACAACCGGCCCGGCGGCGTAGCGGCTCAGAACAAGCGGGCGGTTCAAGGGCGCAGGCACAGTCGATGGATCAGTCCGGGTTACAGACGGCTCTGTTTCCTTTCCTTGACTCTTTCCTTGACTTTGATTTTTTTATTCCAATTTGCTGCAGTACGTCTGGCCCTCCGATCCGGATTAGTTCCGATGTCTATCTTGTTTTCAATTCGGTTTCGCCAGATCATCTAGACGTAGAGGCGCGTACTGCTGTATAACTCCAACTTTAATCCAAAAGCAATGATTTGTCGGCTCTGCATATGGCTATCCCATGCCGGTTTATCCTGTGTGATTTCCTCTGTGCCGGTTCAACTTATTATCACGAGCTTCTCGATCCCTCGGAGAGATCCCTCCAAGAACTCAACACCACAGTGCGCAGGCCCCACGGTAGGCGCCAACTGTCGTGGAATTGTCACGGCAGATGTCCTAGTATAAGGACTTAGTCGTGAGGCCAACGCATCTATGTGGTAGCTTGAGAGGGGTTGAGCGGAATCGAGAGACGCAACACAAGACAGGGAATTAGACAGCTTCAGGCCCCGGGAAACATCATCCGATAACAACCCTACATGCTGTTTGAGGCTAGGTCTCATTATCATCATGAGGGAGTCACCGTAAACCGGCTCTCCCAGTTATGTCTAGCCCTAAAGATTGTTTTCTCTTGCTTGCCCCCTTTGGGGAGCCCTGCCCCTCCTTATATAAGTTGAAGGGGCGGGTTACATGTAGAGTCCAACTCGGACTTAAGACTTAACTATTCTGACTTCTCTTCATGGGCTTCTTAACATCTTGGGCTTCATAACGTCTCGGGCTTCATAACGTCTCAGGCTTCATAACCCCTGGCAACCCAGTTATCACCGTCTTCCGAGTTATGACTGGTGCCGGTTTTTGATGGTCTGCTGGTTTATGATGGTTTGCCGGTTTATGACTTCTTGCCAGTTTATGAACTGACTTAACACCTGCCTGATTATCAACTGACTTAACACCTGCCGGGTTATCATCTGACTTGACTCCTGCCAGTTTACCACTAGCCGGTTTACCGTCTGTCTTAGCCATCTGTCTTAACTGTCTGTCTTAACTGTCCATCTTAACTGTCCGCCGGTTTACCAAGTCCCAGCCGGTTTATAACTCCGGCCGGGTCACACCGCGGGGTATATCCCCGACAATCAAGATCAAGAAAAAGATCATCAAGAAGAGATATTACCTGGACTTGCTTAATGAGGGATCCCGGAGAGGGGGGCTTGGACAGGGCGATGGCTTTGAGCTTGTCTGCGGTAGTCTCGGCGGGTGCTTGCGCTTCTTTGTACCATGAGCCTTGATGGTTTTTGCCAGAGCCATAGACATCACTTCGGCCGGTGCTCCAGCATCCATCAAGAAACTGTCAAATAGAAATAAAAGAAAAGAAACCATAATCACAAACCCAAAAGAAGAACAGAGAGGGAGTTATAGGATCAGTCTCGGGGTTGCAAGACCGGCCTTGGCCAGAATCAACACCATTGATGCGCTCACCTTTCCTTCTTTGGGAGAGAAGAACAATGGAAGAAGCAGGTCGGGGTTTTCTTGAAGAAATGAGGAACAAGATGAGGGAGAATCGAGGGTTGGGTAGAGAGGAAGCTGAGAGAGAAGTGTGAAATGATGGTTGCTTCGTCCGTCCAACTTACTGCTGGAAAGGAGGGGGTTTTGTGATTTGACAGCTCATTGGGCATTACTGCGACGCTTCGATCGGGGAAGTCTACCGTGCTGTTGGGCACTCTACTACGGAGTAATTTAGTGCATGGATGGTGGACCCCGATGATGGCTATCCCACACGTCGGCGAAAGTGAGTAGCAAAGTTCCTAACGACCGTCGAGGAGGATGCGCATGGTAGAGCGAGTCCACTGTTTTTTCTAAAGAAAAAAAATGATTACAGCAAGCGTTTCCACTCTTACAATGGAGGAGTGCGAAACACGGTAGCCACTTGAACATACACAGTGCTCCTACTACTAGGCATGTGCAGTGGTTCATACGTCAGTACTACATAATCTTGTTGCTAGTGTAGGAGTAAGATATGACGATAACAAATGATGTTGTGCGCATGTCAACTATATGAACAGTAATGTAACTATATTGAGATGAGAATGCAACCAAACACACCCACACGCTTTGTGCTATAGTGACTGATCTGCACCATCTGATTTTGATCCAACGGTCATGTTGCGCCGAGACATGGACATGCCCATGCAGAGGACGCCTAAACACCACCGAAGTCCCTCTGCTTCTCGAGGCGCACGAGTTGGTGATGCAGGGTGCAACGGCCCGCAGAGCCTGCTCCTGGTCGACGGGAGCCAGCTCGTCAAAGACGGCGTCCAATGGCACAAATGGATTCCGGTGACGGAGCCCTGAGAGGATTTGCCCGGCGACGGCGACGGCAGCCTGCAACCCCTCCTTGTCCAGATCCGCCACCACCATCGCGCGGAGATGGCTCGGCTCCTCGGAGATATAGGTGAAGAAGGAGACCAGGTCAGGAAGCCGCAGCTTGTTGAAGTCGACGGGGTGGTCGAACGGGTTTAGCCCGACGGCCGGCATGGTCGCGCTGGCACGACGGTAGGCATCGCGCAGCCGCAACACGTGCGTGGCAACTTGGTCCACCAAGTGGCTGAGGCAATCCTGGACCTCGTCACGATCGACCCGCTCGCGCTCCAGCCGCCTCCCCTGAGGGCCTATCGTATCTCCCGCTTTCTGCAGCAACACCGCTGACACCTCGAGCATCTTTGTGGTGGACGCCTGCCGCTTTTGAAGCTCCGTGAACTCCCGCACATAACGGAGGAGCATGGCACTCCTCTCCTCCTTGAGCTCACGGAGCTCCACGTCCTTGGCCCCGAGCTCCGCATCCTTGGCCTCGAGCTCCTGTGTCAGGCGCCTCACCTCAGACTCCGTGATTTGCTGCGCCGCCATGGCACCAGGTAGAAGCAATGGGGAGAGGAAGCAAAGGGGGCGAAACGGCTGAAAGGCAATGCAATCTACGGGAAGGCGGAGGGAGCCAACCGAGGAGCGGGGAATCTTTAGGTTTTCACCATGGGAAAACACCAGTAGACAACTTCTCACATCAGGGAGCAGTGGGTTTTACAGGCGGAGTCATCGTGACTAATTACTGCCGCGCCTGCTCCCCTCAATCAAAAAATTAAAAAATCCTGCCGCGCCTGCCGCACCCAATGTCTAGAGCAACGCCGCGGTGGATATTTAAATTTACCTGCCGGCAAGGAGATAAAAAAAGGTGAAAAAACAAATGTGGCGGTGGCCTAGCTAATCAGTCGCACTAGCCCAACTAGCTAGCCACCGTGCTTCACTGATGTACTCGGCGGGAAAGGTGGTCTTTCGTGATTTGTCAACTCATTTACTTGCTTCGGCGCTACGACCGAGGAGGACCCAGAAAACACGCGGTAGGGAGTCCCACGTCTCAGCAAGGAAGAATATATGCGTGCACCACCCGGGAGGATCCCGAAACCGCGCGGTAGGGTGTGCCACGTCTCGGCACGGAGGAAAAATATGCGTGTAAAAATATATCAGATGTAGTAGTACCTATGGTTCGACCTCGGGACCCAGCCAGTCGGTCAAAAACACCCCACTAGCCACACAGCTTCATCATGCTAATGTGGCACGGAGGATATGTGTGGTTAGCTCTCGACCAGCCACAACGTCCCTTGTTCTAGGCGATTCTTCTATTTTCCAAGCTTTTTTAGTTATAATAACACCACGGCAAGCTAGTGCCGCTCTTCGTGTGTGCCCGTGCGTCTAAAGGTTAGACGATGGAGAGGAGAGAGAGATCGCAGTCGTGGGACCCACCAGTAAGTGAGTCAACGGTCATGCACGTGTTGACGAGGCACTCCCTCTACTCTACTCAACGTAATACTGTATAAAATCAAGTTATGAGACAAAGCCAACAACCATTGTTGTTTCAGGCTATCGACTTACGCTTTGTAGTCCAGGTTGCCAGTTTGAATCTCGTCTTTCAGATTTGTTAGTTTTAGGTCCAAATTTGATCAATGACAAGTGGGACCCCCGTGTGTTGTTCCGATATTTCAGTGTAGGATGGTTTTTTTGAATAAACACTTTGCATGGTTAGACAATTAACAGCACGAGTTACACGTTTTTGCAAGTTTACAAACAAAAATGACAACGGCATAGAATATGACATCCACCCCGCAGCTTAGATGCTATGGTGATACGAGCAAGGTTGTCAGAATCGCAATTTTGAATCGGATCGGAGCTCTGATGGTAGAATCGTAAATCATAGAGTCTTCACTACCAGGATCGTAGAAACGTAGATTTTATGAACAAAAATCATAGAATCAGATGGGTAAGTTTGGATCGTAAAGTCGTAGAATCGTATAACAGAATCGCGATTCTAACAACCTTGGATACGAGTTTTTACATCGTTGGAAGTGAGATCCAATGGCTTGGGAGTAGTCTTTGTATTTATGCGCAATTTACAAACTCTCCAAACGTTTTTTTGCAAATAAAACATTCAGGCCTCGTGTGTGGCGCTGCATCTTAGATCCAACGGCTCCCCGTTGCTCATACTAGGTGCTCCCCGCAGCTTAATTAGCCGCTACAGTGATACGAGCATCTAGGTCGTATGATCTGTGATCAGATGGCACATGCGTAGTACTTGTACTTTTTGCGCAATTCCCAAACTCTCTCAGTCGTATATTGCAAAAACATTCAAACCTCCTACTGTGGGCCGTTAGATCTCCGTGAACTCATATCACCATAGAATCTATGGTGTGGGAGCACCTCATATTCACCTGTGCGAGAAAACATCAGGTGCTCTCGCAGCTTGGATGCTACGGTGATACGAGCTTCGAGGTTGTTTGATCTGAGATCCAATGGCATCTGAGCAATCTTTGTGCTTGTAAGCAGTGGCCAAACTCTTTGGGGGCTTTTCTGCAAAAAAAACCATTTGAACCACCGAGGAGTTGTTGGATCACAAATCCAACGGCTCCGAAGAGCTTGTATCACCAAAGCATCTAAGGTGTGGTAGCACATGATATTCTTACATAGAGGAGAATATGATGTCCACCTTCATCTTAGATGCTACGGTGATACGAGCTTCGAGGTTGTTGGATATGGGATCCAAGGGCATCTGAGTAGTTTTTGTACAAATTGTGTGCAATTCTGAAACTCATTAAGGTTCCTGTAAAAATATTAAGACATCACGTGAGCTGCTATATCTCAATCTACAAGCTCCAAGCAACTCGTACCAGCATATATCATCTAAGGTGTGGGGGCAGATGATATTATCTCGGTGAGGAGGGGGTGCACAACCAATCGGTGTTTGGGAGCTAGGATGGGGACAAATATAATCTAAACATTCCTAAATAGAGCTTCACAAATTTATCTAAGGTCGAGGGGTTAACCCCCGACAATCTACATAGCTCCGCCTAAACACAACATTTGCATGTACTGTAGTACTAGACTTAATATTCATGTTTCAGTTTCCTGTTCATTTTAAATATTGAATTGAGGACCATGCATGTCTTACATTTTACTCCCTTCGTTCCTAAATATTAGTCTTTTTAGAGATTTCAACTGGACTGGCACATACGGATGTATATAAACATATTTTAGAGTGTAGATTCACTCATTTTGCTCCGTATGTTGTCACTTGTTGAAATCTCTAAAAGACTAATATTTAGGAACAGAAGTAGTATTTTTGAATTCGTGTCATACATGCATGGTTTGGAAAAATAGATGCACTATACTTATTGGATTGTTGTTGTGTTCGTGTGTGTGTGTGTGTGGGCATATGCTTGATACATACAAAGTTTTCTCACCACCATATTGTTCATCTTTTAAATTTGAATTTGCAATGAAAAACTTACTAGGGATACCATGAAATGTGAAATCCACGTTGAGATCAATATATCACAAACTCACTCTAATTCAAGAACTCGTCATAAATCAATTACCACGTCGAGATTACTATTTGCAAGGAAAATACGGGCATTGTAATACACATAGATTCGTTCGGCAATTTAAAAGATTCCTTTCATATTCTCGAATGGTACCCAACGGCGTACCAGCCAGACCTTGGCTCGTGTTAATCCTCAAAAAAACTCGGCTCGTGTCCTTCTGGTGGCGTGCGTGGTACGCACATTAGCCAACCCCAACCAGTCGCGCCTCCGCGTTTCGAGTCAAAATATCTGGCAGCCCGAATTCCAGCCCTAGGAAATTCTCCTCATGTCCCCGGTCCATAATGACTACTGATGAACGATGGAGGGATGATTTAGAAACTAGACAACGTTACCTACCGTGCCGAGCACGGTTCAATTCCCTCGGTCGCTGCTCCCCAAGGTCACCCGTCAACTGCATTTCCTAGTACTACTACTACACCAGGATGAGCACATAATTGAGCCCGTTTGTTCGTGCCTAGTACTACTTGAGTTAATATATCAGGGACCCCTCAAAAAAAGAGTTAATATATCAGGCAATGCACTGGTACAGACGAATTATACTTTTACTCTGCATATATAACTTGTCTGCAGTCTAACTAAGCACAATGTTTGACCAAATCCTTTCTTAAGAAATACAACAGAACATATGTATCGCTTGAAAATTTATTGCATGATGCATGTTATGATGTTGTTTCGAATCCTGGATTTTAAATTTCAGAAAATCCAAAAAGTGACCAAAAATTCATGAAACTGAGCATGGTCACGTGATATGGCACAAATATTCCTTCGTAAATTTTTTCTTCAATTTGAGACAAGCTGCTTATGACAAGTTGCACAAATGAAGAGCCAAGGTATTTTGGAACAAAGACCTGTCACGTTAAGGCGAACGCTTTCACTATTGAAACCGTGGGCGTTTATGTGCCGCCACGAGTCCCGCTTCTCATCGGCAGGTGCCGTCCGAGAAAGCATACGAGTCGATGGGAGGCGTCCGAGCAGACCGCTGCGCCGGCTGACAGGGAGGCATTCGAGCAGACCGCTGCGTAGGCTCACCGGGAGGTGAGCCCTTTGACCAGGCTCCGCCAACCACCTTCGTCCCAATTGCTCCCACTTTTAATGTTGCCGGCGCCGAAGTTTAAAATCAACCCCGCACTACCCGGTATCGCTACAATCTTCTCTCTTCCTCTCCGATTCTCCTGTCGTCTACCTCCAACCAGCCTGGCGTAAACGTACGCCATGCCGCATCACGATGGTCTGCCCTTAGTCTTCCAATTTTCTGAGGAAGACACCCAGCCGGAGTCTCAAGAACATAAGGCGCTTTGGGACGAGCTTGAACCGGCCTTGCGGGAAGACGCTGCACCTGTCCCCGCTCCCGTTCTAACTCCCGTCACCCCAACTGTGCCAACGCCCATCCCCGTGGCATTGATGGGCTGGGAGCCGCACATTGTCGCCGAGCTAGATGCCACAGGATTCCACGAGGTCCCCGCCGACTTTCACGCGCCCGTGCACCTGCCAGCGCCTGCGCGTGCACTGCCGCGCACGCCCGTGCCGGTGGCTGTGCACCTGCCAGCGCATGCGCATGCACGTGCACTAACGTGCGCGCCCGTGCCGGTGCCCGTGCACACGAATGACTCCGCCGCGCCGTTGCCAGCGCATGTCCCCGCGCGGGTGCCATTGCCCCCCTAGCGGCATGGATGGCCGCCGTCGACCGCTTCCTTGCACCAACGCCAGTCGCCTCCTCCCGCCAGTTGACTCGCTCCTGGAGTCCGGTCCAGAACATTGTGCCTTCCTTGAAGCTAGGGCCAACGCCCAGGAGTACGCCAACAACGGCGCAAGACGCCGCCGTCGCCGTCGCCGTCGGTCAGTGGCCCGATGACACACAGAGCACGGCAGAGGAGCCCCTTCCCACCGCAAGATGCCCCCGCCGCCGCGTAATCTAAATTTGCCATGAAAAACGTTCGGATTGCCGTGCTTAAAATCCGAACGTTTATCATTTCCGTTTATTTTAGATCGATCGTCGTATGAATGTAGTCGGAGTCAACTGAATGAAATCTATGGTTTGATCGATTGAATGTTCTACTAGAGCCGTATAAAATTAAATATAAAACGTCATCAAGCCACATGTATTCCTTCTCATCCAATGACCTAGACTGCTTCAATGTCGAGCGCTCAACACGTTTAGCGTGCAGTTAATTTCATGCCAAAAATAGTGCTAATCACATAATAACACGCAAATAATATCCTACTTAATATCCGCATGCACTTAATATACTTCCAAATTAACGTGCATTGCACGTACACATTGACTAGTACTACTAGTACGTGAAACTGGTGCCATAACTTGTGAACGCGTCCAGATATGGTCAACGGCAACATCGCCCGCGAGTTCTTCGTGTTTGCCCGTGCATCTAAACGCAGAAGGGGAGGAGAGAGAGAGAGAGAGACCACACATGGAACCCACCAGTAAGTGAAGGCGAATAGTATGTGCTAACGAGCCGGTCCCACTAATGTACTAAAAATAATATTACATGTTATCCATTAAATAGGCTGTGGTAATATAAAAACATTATATGAACAAAGGGGGGGGGGGTACAACAAACATTGATGTTCTACGTATGTTGCCTATTGACGTGCGGCTTGAAGGCCCTGGTCGCATGTTCGAACCTCGTCCTTTATTTTTTAATTTGTATATGGGTCCAAATTTGTTTCATGATAGGTGGGCCCCTCGGTGTGTAGTTTGTGGCACTTTAATTTGTGGGCGAAATTTGTTCCATTCCAAGTGGACTATCAGTGTGTAGTTTTGTAGCTTATTTGTAATAATCAGAGTTTTTTGCAATAATACCATGGTGCGACGTTGAAGGTGAGAAAGTACGTGCGAGAGAGCGATGACCGAGCCAGAGGGAAATCAATTGGGGGAGGTGCGGGGGTTGCAATGGTGTTTGGAGTAGTTGTGGGCCGAATGCTACGAAAATATAATCTACCACCGGAATAAATTCCTACACAAATTAATCCAAGGTTGGAGTCCCCCTCGCAATGTAAATAGCTCCGGCTTTGCGAGGGATGGAGAGGTAGCTTCAATGTGTGGAAAATACGGCGTGAGAAAGCGAGGTCAATCGAGAGACATATATATAGAGAGAGACAAAGTGAGTGTGGTCCGGCGTTCATTGAAAAGATATATATGCTCTGGAGAGATATTGTCTGATTGAGCTTTTGGAAGGGTGAGGGTTGTAAGATAGAGCTTGAGAGATGATCCAGTCACAGACATGTAGACATATTTTGTGCGTGGAAGGAAGCAAGGTCAATCGATTACATATATAAAGGGAGAGAGATTGGGCAAGTGTGGGTCGTCGTGCGATCGAAAGAGTGATACGGGTTGGAGAGAGTGACCTAGATAGACAATGTGCGTGAGAGAGTATACAATATGAATATGTCGAATTGGGCTCAAACATGGAGATATATCATTTGTGTCCGAGAAAGAGCGAGGTCAATCGAGACATACAAAGAAAGACAGAGAGAGAGGGGGAGGGAGAGAGAGAGATTGAGCGAGCGTGGCCCGCCATGAGGTTGAAAGAGGGGGGGCGGATTGGATGGACTAACCTAGATAGACAATCAGCATGAGAGAGTATATAGTGTGTCGATCGAGGCCCGAACAGGGAGATATATCATTTGTGTGTGAAACAAAACGAGGTTAATCGAGACTCAGATAAAGAGAATGAGATTGAGCGAGTGTGGCCCGCCATGCGGAAGAAAGAGTGAGACAGTCTCGAGGGAGTGACCTAGATAGACAACGTGCGTGCATGCGCACGAGAGGTTGGGGGCTAGATAGGCAATGCATGTATCTAGCGAGAGAGGTTGGGAGGGAGAGAGAGAGAGAGAGAGAGAGAGCTCGGCATGGGGTGCAATGGAGGGTGTGTGAGGTAAATACATTTAGTAACAGAGTGGAAAAAGGGGGTTGTATAGTTGAGAGAGTTAGAGATCGAAACATGGAGAGAAAGAATGAACGTGTGTCGGAAACCGATAGCTTCCTAAGGAGGTTAGGAGAGGAAGATTGACCGATACAGGAAGTATGTAGCGTGTGTGCCGGGGGGGCTAAAAACAACATTTGAATGTAGATAGTACTAGACTTAATATCGATGTTTCAATTCGGTGTACATTGTAAGATTTGAACTGAGGACCATGCATATGGGTAATTATTTAGAATTCGTGCCATATTAGGTTTGGAGAATTCGACATTGACTCGATTGTTGTGCTATTTTTGTAGGTCATATGTTTGAATCCATCCAAAAGTTTTCTCACTACCATGGTGTTCGTCATATACATATGAATTTGTATTAAAAAAGTAGCATGGATACAATGAAATGTGAAATCCACGTTAGAATTGGAGATCGCTATGTGACACACACTCTAATTCAAATAACTAATTATGTGACACACACTCTAATCCACGTTAGCGTGGATACCGTGGATACCGTTTCGTTTTTTTCTTTTCAAATAACTCCTCATTAATTAATTTATAGTATCTCGTTTCGAATGACTAATTATTTGCAAGGAAAACACGGGCATGGTAATACATACAGATTCGTTTGCAAATGAAAGAAGATTCGTTTGCATTCTCAAATCTCCTCTCAAATGTAGCCGCACTAGGCAGACCAGGGTCGTGTCGTGGTGGTCGCGTGTGTCGTACGGTGACTTAGCACCCAACCACCCACCCGGATGATGCTTCGGTGCCTTAAGGCACCTACCTTTGTGTCTATGACATGTGGGCCCAACAGGTGGCTGGCCCACATGTCAGTGACCCAAAGGCAGGTGCCTTTAAGGCACCGAAGCTGCGTCCCACCCACCCCCTCCCTCCCTCCCCCCTCCCCCACAAAAAAAGGACGACGACAAAATAAGTTCGCGCTTCCACGTTTTGGATTGAAATATCTGGCGGCCCCAATTCCAGCCCTGCAAAATCACCCTTCTCCACCGTCCCCTTCCGCGCCCAGATTGCTCAAATCCCCAATTCGCCGCCAACCCTAGCAAAGTTCGGATCGCCCCTCGTCTCGTCTCTTTCCCCACCTCTGTGTTGGACGACGACGATGAAGACGACGGTCGCGCTTCACCACCGCACCGGAGCTACCTCATCTATGCCCTCGTCCACCGCACCGGGTGGTCCACCGACAACGTCGGCCGCCGCATCCGACGTGCCTCACAGACACCGACTTCCACCGCATCAGGTGCGCTTCACGACGCCGTCTCCCACCTCACTGGGGCTACTTCACCGAGCACATCGTCGCACCTCCGCCCCCCGAGGCCGTTGGGGCTTCACCAACGGTCTCGTCCACCGCATCGTAGCGCTCCGCTGCCACACAAGATCTGCATCCATGCACGGCCAACCAACGCCATCGCATCACCCTCAACGGCTCTGAAGTGACCCACACTCTAGCTAGGCGAGCATGCCCAAACGCCGGCCCGAACTAGGTATCCACACATCACTCCCTTGTGCACTGTTCCAACGATGTTTGGATATCCTTTCACTGCTCTCTTAGCTTACACGCCTATGCAACTCTGACTTTAACTCTTATTTCTTCTGGAGATATCATCTGAAACAAGCAAACCCATTTTCTAGCGAAGCATGACGGTGCTACGGGATCTGGTACACATCCTGCACACCCGTATAACCTTGTAAGTATCTGTCCTCCGGTACAACACCAAGGTCGATTCCTCTTATTTGATCAACCATTCGCCGTGTCAAAAATGCAGAGCGGGATGCAAGGAGCACAAGGCCTGCACATCCAAGCAAGTTGTAACATGAACTTGTACATGGAACATCCCAAGCGCAAGCCGAGCTGCAGTGAGCCTGTACAACGAGCTAGCGTAAGTCCCTGCATTTCATTTAATTCGTACTGGCATGCGTGTATGATTTGTGTGCAGTGGCGGATCCACAAATTCAACTTACCAGGGGCGAACATTTAACTTAAAAATATGAAGGCACTTGCACTCCAGAAATCAACATAACTTGAGAAATGAGAAGCTACATGCACTTTGAAAACCAGCTAATGATCCAAAGTAGTTCATATTATAAAACACTAAATGATGCAAGCACCAAAAAACACAAAATGCAACATGGTGTACAAGGACTACTAACATGGTCTGTGCCTGCTTGAATTATTCGTTCTCTGGCTGAAAATATCAAAGTGTAATTGCACCTATAACCAGTGCGCAAACTGCATATCAATATATCTATCCTGCACAAGTATGCCAATAGTTTCAAACAACAGATTAGAAAAGTATTTATGCTACGTTGTCATGATATGGGGACTTTCTAGTAGATGGCCTCGACGTTTCCTCAAGCCATGAAAATGTACTATAATTTGCTTGTCATCAATGCCTGCAAATCTCTATGTCTCTCTCAACATAGCAGATCATCATTAGACACTAAATCCTTCAATGGGAGCTTGCAAAATGCTTGCATTAGATCCCTCATTAGACACTATATGTTCATCACCAGGAGCATGTAATTTTTTTGCATCAAATCCTTCATTAGCAGTCTGTTCATTAGACACTTCAGGCTCAAGAACAACATGAGCTTGTATGTTTGCACCGAAAACTTTATTAGATACATCAGATTCAGTCAGTTCAGTATTGATTGGGGGAGTTATAAAATAAGCAGAAATTGGTTTCATTTTCTCATAGATTCCCTACATACAAGCAGTTTTACAATACCGTCAGCAGAAATTGGCCAGAAATTGAACAGTTGAATTAGATATAATCAGGGATGTGATGTACCTGCTCATTGCGCATGCTACTCTTGCAAGCTGCGACTGTGCGTTTGCGCAAGCTCGATGCCATGCCCGTGCTGCCGCCGCTGCCTCCCACGCAGGCTACACCCAGGGTTGGATCTTCATCTTCTTGTCCTTCCGTTCGATTGAAGCCCGACAACCGCCGTCCAATGAGGGTGCGAGGAAGTGCTGTGTCGGTCTATCCAGCGGCGGCTAGGTTAGTAGCGAACCAGACTAGAGGCTGGAGCGAACGAATTGGGATTTTTCCTGCTGTTGATCGATATGGGAGGCGCTCGTTTGGGCCGCGAGCCTGCTATAGCGCCTGCCTTGCACTTACGTTATTGGCCCATCCAAATTGAAACATTTTTCTTCTTTTTTTACATTGCCTGCTTGTGCGTTGGGCCGAACAAAACTAGCCTCGGCCAACCTGGACGACTCAAACTAGGTGCACACTTTCCAGCCACCCGAGGCGGCCGCCCATACCAGCCCCAATGGTGGCGTCGCCCCTTTTTGTGTGTATGATTGGGGTAGTGAAAAATATTCCAGTGGTGCTTTTGATTTACCCACAGAATGGTTGAATTGCTTGTTTCTATGAACTGAGTTCGCCAATAATGTAAAGGATGTCAGTCTTTTCATCCTATTGTAGATTGCTTAGATCTCGATATGCCAAATGTAATCGCATGAAATATACAGTAAAAGCCGGTGTGTTGTGTGGCTACAACTTGTCTGACTACACGTCCTCATATAACATATCAAGGACACACCATCTTACCAGATTAACCATTCGACTTACCAATGCAGTGTGGGAAGAAAGAAGTATTGGGACTGCTTATCCAAGCAATTGATGCCATGGACTCCTTCATAGAACCTTGTAAGCGAAAAAGAAGTTGCAGTGTGCCTGTACAAAGAGCTAGCGTAAGTTCAGTTATCTGCTTCTCGGAATTTTAGTTAGCCACTTATTGCAAAGTTGTTCAATTACGTTGCTTGGCTTAATTTAGTTTGCTACTGATTACATAATTCCGTAGCCTGTTAATCCTATTATAGACTGTGCCTATCTATCTGTTTGATACTTACTGTTAAGAATTACCTGTTTGCCTGAACTTAAATAGCTACTTAAGCACGTAGATACCTGTCATATGTATTTCTAGGGTGCAGCAGAATTCACGTGTAATTTACGTTCTGATACCCTATTTGTTTAAATGGTTTGCTATTATCACTTGTAGCACTAGTAATGGTTGCATGTTCATAGATAGACAACTGTCAGGTTTATATGAGGGACACCGTCTTTTTAACTTATATATGTGTTGGAATCATTTTGCTTACATCAAAGAAATTTACAGATGTCTGTGTTGCTGGTAAACGGTACCGACTTGTTACTTTAATACGTTGCCAAGAACTTGTTAGTTTTACTAGTTCATGTGTAATTAAATACGTTGCCAAAACTGGCTAGTTTTACTAGTTTGATGTTAGTTTCTTATGGCTCTTGTAAAACTTTATTTATTGATTGCTAACATACAAGTTTGCAGGATCCAACTGAAACTCCGTTGGCACAACAGGTATGTTTTCAGAAACTTCCTTGTTTACCTGGTTTGCTGTTGTAACTTGTTGCTGTAATCATCTTTCCAACTTCAAGTTTTCAGGATCGAATTGGAAGTCCAATTGCACAGCAGGTACATTTTCAAAAATATATTTGTGTAACAGGTTTGCTGCTGTAACTTGTTGCTCTAATCAAGTTACTGACTACTCAACTTTTCAGGATCCAAGAGAAACTCCAATGCCAAAATAGGTTCCTTGTGCAAAACTTGTTTGTTTAACTGCTTTGCTGCTGCAACCGGTTGCTCTAATCATGTTACTGGCTACTCAACTTTTCAGGATCCAAGAGAAACTCCACTGCCACAACAGGTACCTTTTGCAAAACTTGTTTGTTTAACTGCTTTGCTGCTGCAACAACCGATTACAATGATGTTAATAACTACTTTTCAGAATCCAAGTGAAACTCTTTAATTCCTTGTTTGTTTACCTCATTTGCTGTTATAACTCCCAGTTGAGATGTTTTGCTAACTTCAACTTTTCGGAATCCAATCGGAACTTTAATGGCAAAACAGGTTAGCCCAAGATCAAAGAGCGATGTCCCCATGGACGTTGTATCATCCCACAGCAGTGGCACCGGCCCAATCGTGCATCATGAATTGCCAACTTCTGATGCTCTAGAGGCTAAACTAGTGGTAGAAAGAGATTCTGCTTCTGCACTTAGAGATGAAGTTGACATGTTGAGGAAGCAAACGGCACAATCACAAGCAGTACTCAAGACAACCATTAAATCTTTGGTGGATTTCAAAACGAAGCAAGCTGAGATAGACCGCATTGTTAAGGTCCTGAAGGAAAAAAGGAAATTAAATTCCCACTTGGTAAATCATAGGTGAAATGTTCATTCCATCATTGAATAACCTTTGTGTTGTTTGTTCATGTAATCAATCAAACCATTTGTTTTATAGATCATGTAATAATTGTTTTTTGTTTTTTGGTTTGTAATTTTATTTGAGCACAAGTCTGTATTAATTGATAAGACTTGGTGACATTTCATTTTGATTGTTGTGCCAGACCTACAAATATGCCAATCGGGCTGAATGTGCATTCAACAATAATAGTAGTGTAGATGGACCATAAGTGGCACGCATCAGAAAGGGCAAAGATGTTGTAGTAGCTTCGCTAAAAATAGGATGTTGTTCTAGCAAAAAAAGTACAGCGGCCTGGCTTATGTATGTTAGTTGATATTATTGATCCATATACTCTATAAGTGTTTATATGTCTGTTAGTTATGTACATTCTTGGTTGATTGACTCGGTGTTTGAATCTTGATACATCGCTTGTGTACATATCTAAATGGGAGTACACATTATGTTGCGTGTGACATTTGAGTTGGACATAAAGTGTTCCAAATATTCGAATTCACCTTCAACTAGATTCTAGCTTCTGAATTTGAGTATCGGCATTTGTAAATCATATTCATATATGACAGTGTAATACATCTTTGTCATGCTTTTGAAGATATATAAAAACACATAGAATGATTTATAAAGATTCTTATAGGAATACAAAATGGATTCGAATTTAGTTGCCAGGGTAAACGTGGATGCTTATTGTCCCAAAATTTGAAAGAAGCGGTAAAATGTCCACTCCCAGTCGGCTGCCCGCAGCAAAGTGTTTGGGAGATGGAAATTACTGTCTGCCCATTACAAGGACAATCCATCGGCCCGATTTCCACTGCTTTCAATAGGGGTAGGTTAGTAACTTCAATTAGACGTGACACGACCGCCTCTGAGCCCATTCCGACACGGTGGGCGCCAAACATGGGTGGCAAAACACATTTGATTCAAGCTTGTCCGAAAGACCTCTGTTTCTCCCTCCATTTCCCCAATCATACACGGTGGGCGGCAAAACAAACTCAACTTGGCCGAAATCGATGTAGGCAAATATTTTCAATAGGGGCAGGTTTGTAACTTCACTCAGATGTGACACAACCGCCCTACCTGTCAGCCCCGTTCATACACCATGGGTGCCAACCATGGGCGCCAAAACACCCTCTCCTCGCCCGAAATCGCTCTGGGCAAATATTGGCGAGATGCGAGATTACCGTCCTATCCCCAACCGACGAGACGTCCAAATTTTAAACGGGGGCTAAGTTCGTAACTTTCCCATATTTCAGACAGGCGCGTCCCAAAAACATGGTTCCTTGTACCTCTCCCTCCATTTTCCCATTCATACATCGTCCGCGCTAGAACACCATCCCCACACCAGCCTCCTCCGTCCGCCACCCCATCCATTGCCGCAGTCCTCCACCCCATCCATCGCCACCGTCCTCCACCATGCCGGAGCGCCTACCAAGACCGCGTCGTCCACTACTAGAGATGGACGTTTCTCATCCATGGCGATGGACCAAGAGCCTTGCCTCGCATCCTCTCACTTCATCGGCGCCGTCGTCCTCTTTGCCGGGGCTGCTCACACGACCTTCTCTTCCACCGCAACGGGACTTATCCCCCGATGCACCCATCTACCGTCGCAGATCTGCTTCAATGCCACCGAGAGCCATCACACCCCCGATGCCTACACGGCGCCGCAAGAGAGGTGGTACTTCATATCTCCTCAACTTTTTGATCTCAACCAGAAAATAGATTGTAACTTGGTTACTCTACTTTCTTTTCAGCTCTTAGAATTTAGTTCTTAGTTCGAAGCAAACAACGGATGCTAAATAACATTTCTCTGGTTTGCAGCTTTAAATCTACCATGGCACAATCATGATACGGTTTAATTGATCATGCTTAGGGTTTAATTGATCATGTTGGTTCCGTGGTGGTTTCTTTAATAGAAATCGGAGGGGAAACCGTCTTTTGCTAAAAACATGCTTAGGGTTTCCCCCTTTTATGATCACTATACAATCAGAATACGTGCTTCGTGTCATAATAGCACTGCTCCACCCATCAAGCTAAACATGCTTAGTTGTTCAAGTACGAATCTGATATTATTAAAACAGAGTCGTTTAATTGGTCAGCTAAATGTTCCTAATTTAGTTTCGAAAATGCATGTTCGCCCCTCAGGTGTGTATCTCTACAGGGTGCCCACGGTGGGCCGGCCCACCCTGGAATTTTGGGTCATCCCAGGCCCCGATTCCCTATGTTCTGCTGCGCGCTTCCGATCCCTACTCGCCCCTAGCCGCCTGCCTCGCCGGTGACTTGCCGTCCCCGGACGGCGTGACTCTAGGAGGAGACGCCTGGCTAGCAAGAGGTCAGGAGCCGCTCGCCCTACAACGTCACCGTTGCCCGGGCGCGCCGCCGTGCCTACCTTCCCAGTCCGTTCAGGGCTCAGGCGTGCAGCACCCACTACGCCAACCCGATTTATCCCGAGATACGTCCTCAACACTCAGTACTTCAGCAGCCACTCCTCATCACCCATTTTCTAATTGATTCATTACTCATTAGGCAGGACTGTCATTAGGGTTTGTTGTGTGCTGAGTGCTACCTACACTTAATGGTTCAGATGTATTTCAGTAATCTTTAGTACCGGTAAAGTTCACAGGGTTTTAAAATTCTGGCCCTAGGAACAGACACTAGTCATTTTGGATTGTTGGTCGTAGTGACATTGACCCAGATTACTACTACAGGCCAGGTTTGTTTACAATTTTACTTGTCTTTCTTACTCATTCGATATGATATCCAATTATTCACGTCGATTAGTTGCAAACAGTAAGTGCTAGACAAACTTCTTGATTCATATTTTGGACGGTCTCTTACTGCAGTTACAATTCTGCATACTTGTCCTAGTGAGCTCACAAGTAAATGATTGATTCACTACATCTATGTTTGCCTTCTCATATTTGTTGTCAATATTCTTTTAGGGTGGACCACCCTGTTTCAAAATACTGGAACCGTAGACATGAGTGAATAGTCTTTCTCTGTGTGATCTCTTCCATCATGTGTGGGCAACGAACACTGCATTGTATAGAAAGAAAGTCTCATTTCCAGCTTTTACATAGGCTACGATCTTTTACATGGAATACAATCTGCCTACTTGCTTTGTGTCGCACTACCAACACTCCACCCTTGAAGCTAAACATTATGCCACTCATAATTCCTTGGTTTATTTGTTCAAATACGAATTTGATATGATTCTAATGTTCCTACTTCTGTTTTGAAATGTGTGTCTTCCTGTTATAGAGACATAAGGGGTTTGTATTTCTGTGTGTTGTCTGGTCAGCACGGTTGGGGTGAACTTTGCATATGCAGGGGTTTATAGGGAGACACTCTTGGAGTTGAATCTGCAATGCATTCCATAGATAATCTGACTACTTTTTATGCTTTCATGAATATCATATTCTGAACAGCATCATAATGATTATGAGCTTGCGCGCATGAAAAGAATAAAGCAGAACAATGCCATGGCTATCAAACTTGGCATTAAGGGACTGAAATCAAGTCTGGATGTAATGCAATGCAAACGCTCTCCACCTACAGATTCATGCTTAGAATATGATCCTAACAGTGATTCTAAGCTAGAGGGAGACCTAAGTCAATGTAGCTCCCTAGTGGAGGAGTCAGAGGCAGATGCCCTATCTTATTCACCCATCAAGGTGCTTGCTCTAACTTTCCACGGTTATATTGGTCGCACATATCTTGCAACTGATGCTTTGCATTGCTTCTACTTTGTTGCACTGCCACTAGCTTAGTTTACCCATCATGTATGTGAATACGCCCTGCCTATCCATTTTCAGTACATATTCCATCTGTCATCATACCATATTTCTCCATTCAAATGTTGTTCTTGTGTATTAGACATTCAAAAGGAAGAGGGCGATTGCTGATCACGGAGGAGCACAAGCAAAGTATTTGGAAAAGGTAGTGACACCTGATAAATCAAATAGCCCATTAGGTGTAGTTGCAATATCACCTGACCCGCAAAACACCCAACTCTAGCAGACTCTAGCCCTACTACACTGGTCATTTCTGATGCCCCAACTCAGCAGACCCCAACTACAGCAAACAGTATGATGATGCCAGTTGACATAGCACCAGCTCTACAACGCAAAACCCCCATTCCAGCAAAGAGTACAACAAATCCAGTTGCCAAATCCCTTTTCGAACCAGAGAGAGCCCCAATTGCAGCAAATAGAAACCCTTTACCATTTCTTCCCAGTTTAGAAGACAAAGCTTATATTGTTGTCAGGAACTTTGTGTGCATCTTTCCTTCATGGAAAGATTATACCGCAGACACGGAAGAATTTCCAGTCTTCCTTCGCAACTTACGCGTAAGTAATGTACTAATTTTATTCATGGTAATTACTGCATATGTTTCTACTGACAGAAGACACACGATTTCATTCTTTTAAATAGGCGAAGACCAAACTGGATTGTCAAGACGAGCAAGGGTTGGTTGCGCTTTTCAAGCACTCGTTGATGAAGTATCGTTCCTACCTGAGGCAAGCGCACTTCGATGGCAAGCCTCTAAACGAAATTTCTGTAAAGTCTCCGGTGCTACATTTATCCGACAGTGACTGGAATAATCTTGTTACACATTGGTCTTGTCTGCAGCGTAAGGTACTGTCTATGATATCACATCACAATTTGAACTACATTTCTGCATTTGCCTTAACGTCTCACTTGTACAAAAACTGTTAGCAGAAGAACATTCATTCTCAAGGGACCACAGAATCTTGCAACTATACTGCACACTGCATTGCTCTTGTGAGTACCTCTTTCCCTGTATGACCATACTTACTTTCATACCTGTTTGATTATGTAGCATCACTGCACATGTTAGCCTTGTTATCGTCCATTTGGTGGACATTATAAGATCTGTATGGACTCTTACATAAATTTAGAATCAACCCAATGCTTTTGAAGAGGTTTAGCTCTGCAGTCCTCTTGTAAGGACTGAACGTCGTCTATCACTGTACTTACATTAACAGCTACTCCCTCCGTCCCATAATATAAGAACGTTTTGTACAATACACCAGTGTTCAAAACACTCTTGTATTATGGGAAGAGGGATTGGTTCATTGTGTAGCATTCTACATCTTATCTCCCTCGCCCACCATTTACTAAAAGATATCAGATCTATATTTAATCTTACCAAAAAGTTGAATACACAGACAATGCCAGTGCAGAAGTGTAGCCCATTGGTCTTGTCAGTACATTTTGTCCTGTAACGCTTGTACTTCCAGTGATTGGTAGTTGATTATGTAGCATGAATCTGCATCTTATCTTCATTATCCTCTATCCCTTCCAGTATTATCATATCTATAATTACCTCTACAAAATGTAGAGTACAGGCAATGCTTATGAAGAAGATTCTGTGCTGAAATTCTTGAGTTATCCTTCCCTTGACATGGAGAAGGGCATTATAAAGCCGGTGTTAACTGTTAATGTAAGTCAGTCCTTCTAAAGCCTTTATCCTCAACTGCTGTTTAATTTTCTCATACTCCCTATCGTTTACTGCTGTTTAGTTTGTTGTTTCTATCAAAATGTATGTTCGCAAGAACCGTAAGTTCTAGGTTTTACTTGTAAAACCAAATTCATTATTCATACCATGCACATTACTCAATACTCCCTATATGTATGCTTGTTTTTGTGGATCTATAATCCAGTGTGTAGTGAAGCAGCCCACGTATGCACCTTGTCATCTCCTGTTTTATCTTACTGATGTTGCTGATGATATGAACAACATGCCATGCACATTAACCAAAATAGATACAATGATTGTCTTTGCCCTTCATCTATGCTTGTTATGTTGACATGGTAATCCAGTAGTGTGGTGAAGCTCCCTGCATTATGAACAATGCCAGATTATGCTATTGATATTTTGAAATTACTCTTTATTTTCTAATTTGAATTTGAATGGAATTGACAGCACAGTTATCATCTTTGTTTATACACGTGGAAAACCTGTCATCTCTCTTCTTGTTTCAGGGTGATATGCCTGATGGCATGCACAAGTCTGCTGAAGGCTGTGAGACAAACCCAACATATATTGCAGCAAAGAAAGCAAAACATCTTGAAGATAGCGAGACAACCCCAAAGTCTTGTCTTGATGCAGTGTTCAAGTTACTTGAGACTAGCAGTCAAACAAGCTCACAGAATTCGCTGTCTGAATTAGTTCGACTTCTTCAGACCCAAGTTCTAGCAGACATGCATTCTGCAACTCAACTTCGACTTGAAGTCCTATCTCTAAGAAAGATTGCGGTGAACACCAATGAGAACCTCATTGCTAAACAGCTACACCTGGAAGCTATGACTGGCACGCTAGGCCGGTCTCACAGCCTTGCTCAACAGCTTGCGCAGCAGTTCCCGCGCAAGGCTAATCTTTCTTGAACTGTCTTGGAAGTGGTCTCGGTTTAGTATTATTTTGTTACGCTGCAATGGTGCCCAGTTTTTGTAATCTGCTTCTTCATTGCGCTTTATGATCACTGGTGGCGAACTTCGATGCCCAGTGGATGTAATATACTATAAATCCTTTATTGTATAGTGTAGGTTTATTCTAAGTTACTATGCCGTAATTTATTTATTATATAGAGTAGGTTTGTTCTTAATTCCTACTAGTTAGTGCCATCATTCGCTATCTGAAAAAAATCTGATGTAGTCGACCGGGCTGAAACATTCGCCTCTAACGGGCCTGGTTTTTAGCGGGCCACAATTGGGTCGGCCTGCATCTTTCTTGGGCCCGAATGGCCATTGGACCTTCACACTTTGCGCCAGGCCCACAACTTACACCGGCCTATATTCGGCCCAAATTTTAGTTGGGCCTTTTGTGGACCCAAAGCTTAGATTGGCCCAGGTAGCGTTGGGCCATTAACAGGCTGAATATTCTACTGGCCTGTTACGGCCCAGAAGAAACCATGGGCCTTTAGCAGGCCGAAATGCATGTTGGGCCTCAATTTTCACTAGTCGTTGACGGGCCTTCAGCAGGCTGAAATGTAGACTAGGCCTTTTTTGGCCCAGTTATATGATGGGTCGTTACCAGGCCGAAACATATCTTGGGCCTTAGTTGGCCCACTGATATCATGGGCCTTTAAGAGGCTGAAAGCTTAGTGCATGCATCAACATGCCGAATTATACGACAGGCCTTTAACAGGCCCAAAGTCATGTTGGGTTGAACTGTTGCCACCTTTATCACGGGCCGTTAGTGGGCCAGATGTCGCGTTGGACCATATGTGGCCCATGGGCAGCACGGGCCATTCCCAGGCCGAAAGACACACCAGGCCGAAATGGGCCCATGTCTACATCGGGCCTCTAACAGGCCGAAATTCACTGGGCTGTAATTGGGCCCAATTCGGCGAACAATTAACGGGCCAGATCTGGCTTCGGGCCGTAAATGGGCCTTTATTAAATAGGTCGTTATTGGGCTGGCCCACTAGTACCTGAGTATGTACTACGGGCCTTTGACTGGGCCGGCCTTTTTAACCTATATGGGCCTCTGTTGGGCCCTGCCATGTGTCGACGTATCATAGGCATGTCTGCTCCAATGGACGGGCGACATCTGGCCCACCGAGGAGCACACACGTGTTTCCTCCGACCAATGAGAATTTTACACGTGGAAAATCACCATTGGTCCGGGCTGTTAACGGGTTATCGGATCCAAAACCGGACCCGATAGCTTAACGGCGAGCCGTTATGGTGGATGCCACGTGTCGTTCACCCTTGATGAAAGCACTTCTATGACGCGCGATTTATCGTCATGGAAGTGGACACTTCCGTGATGATCATTTTGGTAATGTCATGGAACACTTCTACGACAGCACAGGTATGCCTATCTTGATTCTGTCATAAATTTGTCATGGATGTACATGCATGACAGAAAGCGTGACCCACTGTGACAAACACGTATCATCACGGAAGTGTATTTTTTTGTAGTGCAAAAGTTTAATATTGACATAAAAATAATAATACTTCAAGCATACTAATAAAGCAATCATGTCTTCTCAAAATAACATGGCCAAAGAAAGTTATCCCTACAAAATCATATAGTCTGGCTATGCTCTATCTTCATCACACAAAATATTTAAATCATGCACAACCCCAATGACAAGCCAAGCAATTGTTTCATACTTTTGATCTTCTCAAACTTTTTCAATCTTCACGCAATACATGAGCGTGAGCCATGGACATAACACTATATGTGGAGTAGAATGGTGGTTGTGGAGAAGACAAAAAAGGAGAAGATAGTCTCACATCAACTAGGCGTATCAACGGGCTATGGAGATGCCCATCAATAGATATCAATGTGAGTGAGTAGGGATTGCCATGCAATGGATGCACTAGAGCTATAAGTGTATGAAAGATCAACAAAAGGAACTAAGTGGGTGTGCATCCAACTCGCTTGCTCACGAAGACCTAAGGCATTTTGAGGAAGCCCATCATTGTAATATACAAGCCAAGTTCTATAATGTAAAATCCCACTAGTATATGAAAGTGGTAACATAGGAGACTCTCTATCATGAAGATCACGCTGCTACTTTGAAGCACAAGTGTGGTAAAAGGATAGTAACATTGTCCCTTCTCTCTTTTTCTCTCTTTTATTGTTTGGGCCTTTCTCTCTCTCTCTTTTTTATGGCCTCTTTTTTTTCAGTCCGGAGTCTCATCCCAACTTGTGGGGGAATCATAATCTCCATCATCCTTTCCTCACTTGGGACATGCTCTAATAATGATGATCATCACACTTTTATTTACTTACAACTCAATACTTAGAACAAAAGATGACTCTGTGTGAATGCCTCCGGCGGTGTACCGGGATATGCAATGAATCAAGGGTGACATATATGAAAGAATTATAAAGGTGGCTTTGCCACAAATACGATGTCAACTACATGATCATGCAAAGCAATATGACAATGATGAAGCGTGTCATAATAAACGGAACGGTGGTAAGTTGCATGGCAATATATCTCGGAATGGCTATGGAAATGCCATAATAGGTAGGTATGGTGGCTGTTTTGAGGAAGGTATATGGTGGGTGTATGATACCGGCGAAAGGTGCACGGTATTAGAGAGGCTAGCAATGGTGGAAGGGTGAGAGTGCGTATAATCCATGGACTCAACTTAGTCATAAAGAACTCACATACTTATTGCAAAAATCTATTAGTTATCGAAATGAAGTATTACGCGCATGCTCCTAGGGGGATAGATTGGTAGGAAAAGACCATCGCTCGTCCCCGACCGCCACTCATAAGGAAGACAATCAATACATAAATCATGCTCCGACTTCATCACATAACGCTTCACCATACGTGCATGCTACGGGAATCACAAACTTCAACACAAGTATTTCTCAAATTCACAACTACTCAACTAGCATGACTCTAACATCACCATCTTCATATCTCAAAACAATCATAAAGAATCAAACTTCTCATAGTATTCAATGCACTTTATATGATAGTTTTTATTATACCTATCTTGGATGCTCATCACTTTAGGACTAAAATTTTAACTAAAGCAAATTACCATGATGTTCTAAAAGACTCTCAAAATAATGTAAGTGAAGCATGAGAGATCAATAATTTCTATAAAATAAACCACCACCGTGCTCTAAAAAGATATAAGCGAAGCACTAGAGCAAAATTATCTAGCTCAAAAGATATAAGTGAAGCGCATAGAGTATTCTAATAAATTCCGATTCATGTGTGTCTCTCCAAAAGGTGTGTACAGCAAGGATGATTGTGGTAAACTAAAAAGCAAAGACTCAAATCATACAAGACGCTCCAAGCAGAACACATATCATGTGGTGAATAAAAATATAGCCTCAAGTAAAGTTACCGATAGACGAAGACGAAAGAGGGGATGCCTTCCGGGGCATCCCCAAGCTTAGGCTTTTGGTTGTCCTTGAATTTTACCTTGGGGTGCCTTGGGCATCCCCAAGCTTAGGATCTTTCCACTACTTGTTCCAAAATCCATCAAATGTTTACCCAAAAACTTGAAAACTTCACAACAGAAAACTCAACAGAAAATCTCATGAGCTCCGTTAGCGAAATAAAACAAACCACCACTTTAAGGTACTGTAATCAACTCATTATTTATTTATATAGGTGTTAAACCTACTGTATTCCAACTTCTCTATGGTTCGTACCCCCCGATACTAGCCATAGATTCATCAAAATAAGCAAACAACACACGAAAAACAGAATCTGTCAAAAACAGAACAGTCTGTAGTAATCTGTATCAAACGCAAACTTCTGTAACTCAAAAATTCTTACCAAAATAGGAAGACCTGAATAATGTTTTTATTGATCTACTTCAATTGGAATCAGTATTTTATCACTTTCTGATGATTTTTCACAATTGTTTTCGTGATCAGAAAGTTTCTGACTTTTTCAGCAAGATTAAATAATTATCACCCAAGAAGATCCTATAGGTTTTACTTGGCACAAACACTAATTAAAACATAAAACCACATCTAACCAGAGGCTATATGAAATATTTATTACTAAACAGGAACAAAAAGCAAGGAGCAAAAATAAAATTGGGTTGTCTCCCAACAAGCGCTATCGTTTAACGCCCCTAGCTAGGCATAAAAACAAGAATAGATCTAGGTATTGCCATCTTTGGTATGCAAATCATAAGTGGCCCTCATAATAGATGCATAAGGTAATTTAATTTTCTTCCTAGGAAAGTGTTCCATGCCTTTCCTTAATGCAAATTGGAATCTAATATTTCCTTCTTTCATATCAATAATTGCACCAATCGTTCTAAGGAAAGGTCTACCAAGAATAATAGGACATGTAGGATTGCAATCTATATCAAGAACAATGAAATCTACGGGCACATAATTACTATTTGCAACAATAAGAACATCATTAATCCTTCCCATAGGTTTCTTAATGGTGGAATCCGCAAGATGCAAATTTAGAGAACAATCATCAAATTCATGGAAACCAAGCACATCACACAAAGTTTTAGGAATCATGGAAACGCTAGCACCCAAATCACACAAAGCATAGCATTCATGATCTTTAATCTTAATTTTAATAGTAGGTTCCCACTCATCATAAAGTTTTCTAGGGATAGAAACTTCTAATTCAAGTTTTTCTTCATAAGATTCTATTAAAGCATCAACGATATGTTTGGTAAAAGCTTTATTTTGACTATAAGCATGAGGAGAATTTAACACGGATTACCACAAGGAAATACAATCTATCAAAGAGAAATTATCATAATTAAATTCCTTGAAATCCAAAATAGTGGTTCATTGCTATTTAAAGTTTTAACCTCTTCAATCCCACTTTTACCAATTTTTGCAACAAGATCTAAAAACTCCGAATCATTGGGACGCCTTCTAACTAAAGTTGACTCATCTACAGTCCCATATTTATCAAGATTCATATTGGAAAACAAAGATTTAATAGGGGACACATCAATCACTTTTAGATCTTCATCCTTATTACCATGAAAACTAGAAGAACATGCTTTCACAAAGCAATCTTTTTTAGCACGCATCCTAGCGGTTCTTTCTTTGCACTCATCAATGGAAATTCTCATGGCTTTGAGAGACTCATTGATATCATGCTTAGGTGGAATAGATCTAAGTTCAAAGAATCAACATCAAGAAAATTCTATCCACGTTCCTAGCCAATTCATCAACCTTAAGCAATTTTTCTTCAAGCAAAGCATTGAAATTCTTTTGCAAAATCATAAATTCTTTAACACTAATCTAAAAATCAGAGGGCATCTTATTAAAATTTCCATAAGAGTTGTTGTATGAATTACCATAGTTATTAGAGGAATTACTAGGGAACGGCCTAGAATTAAAGTTTCCTCTGTACGCGTTGTTACCAAAATTGTTCCTACCAACAAAATTCACATCCATAGATTCATTATTATTCTCAATCAAAGTGGACAAAGGCATATCATTAGGATCGGAGGAAACACTCTTATTAGCAAACAATTTCATAAGTTCATCCATCTTTCCACTCAAAACATTAATCTCTTCAATCGCATGAACCTTTTTACTAGTAGATCTTTCGGTGTGCCATTGAGAATAATTAACCATAATATTATCTAGGAGTTTAGTAGCTTCTCCTAAAGTGATTTCCATAAAAGTGCCTCCCGCGGCCGAATCTAAAAGATTTCTAGAAGCAAAATTCAATCCAACATAAAAAATTTGTATAATCATCCATAAATTCAAACCATGTGTAGGGCAATTACGTATCATTAATTTCATCCTCTTCCAAGCTTGTGCAACATGCTCATGATCAAGTTGCTTAAAATTCATAATATCGTTTCTAAGAGAGATAATCTTAGCGGGAGGAAAATACTTAGAGATAAAAGCATCTTTGCACTTATTCCATGAATCAATACTATTTTTAGGCAAAGAAGATAACCAAGTTTTAGCACGATCTCTAAGCGAAAACGGAAATAGCTTCAATTTGACAATATCATTATCCACATCTTTCTTATTTTTCATATCGCACAAATCAACAAAGTTGTTTAGATGAGTAGCGGCATCTTCACTAGGAAGGCTAGAGAATTGATCTTTCATGACAAGATTCAACAAAGCAGCATTAATTTCACAAGATTCATCATCGATAATAGGAGCAATCGGAGTGCTAAGAAAATCATTGTTGTTGGTATTGGAAAAGTCACACAATTTAGTATTGTCTTGAGCCATCGTGAAAAACAATTCAACACACAAGCACACAAGAGGCAAGCGAAAAGAGGCGAATGAAAAAGGGCGAATAAAACGGCAAGGGTGAAGTGGGGGAGAGGAAAAACAAGAGGCAAATGGATAATAATGTAATGTGAGGGATAAGAGTTTGTGATGGGTACTTGGTATGTCTTGACTTGTGCGTAGATCTCCCCGGCAACGGCGCCAGAAATCGCACGTTGGCGGGAGATCAAATCTTGACTTGAATTGGCGTAAGCCTCCCTGGCAACGGCGCGAGAAATCGGACGTTGGCGGGAGATCAAATCTTGACTTGACTTGGCGTAAGCCTCCCCGACAACGGCGCCAGAAATCCTTCTTGCTACCTCTTGAGCATGCATTGGTTTTCCCTTGAAGAGGAAAGGGTGATGCATCAAAGTAGCGTAAGTATTTCCCTTGGTTTCTCAGAACCAAGGTATCAATCCAGTAGGAGGTTACACGCAAATCCCTAGTACCTGCACAAACAAATAAGAACCTTGCAACCAACGCCATAAAGGAGTTGTCAATCCCTTCACAGCCACTTGCAAAAGTGAGATCTGATAGAGATAATAAGATAAATATTTTTGGTATTTGTATGATATAGATTGGAAAGTAAAGATTGCAAAATAAAATAGATCGGAAACTTATATGATGGAAAATAGACCCGGGGGCCATAGGTTTCACTAGTGGCTTCTCTCAAGATAGCAAATTCTACGGTGGGTGAACAAATTACTATCGAGCAATTGATAGAAAAGTGCATAGTTATGAGAATAACTAGGCATGATCATGTATATAGGCATCACGTCCGTGACAAGTAGACCGAAACGATTCTGCATCTACTACTATTAGTCCACACATCGACCGCTATCCAGCATGCATCTAGAGTATTAAGTTGATAAGAACAGAGTAACGCATTAAGCAAGATGACATGATGTAGAGGGATAAACTCAAGCAATATGATATAAATCCCATCTTTTTATCCTCGATGGCAACAATGCAATATGTGCCTTGCTGCCCCTGCTGTCACTAGGAAAGGACACCACAAGATTGAACCCAAAGCTAAGCACTTCTCCCATTGCAAGAAAGATCAATCTAGTAGGCCAAACCAAACTAATAATTCGAAGAGACTTGCAAAGATATCAAATCATACATATAAGAATTCAGAGAAGAATCAAATATTGTTCATAGATAATCTTGATCATAAACCCACAATTCATCGGATCTCGACAAACACACTGCAAAAAGTATTACATCGAATAGATCTCCAAGAGAATTGAGGAGAACTTTGCATTGAGATCCAAAGAGAGAGAAGAAGCCATCTAGCTAATAACTATGGACTCGAAGGTCTGTGGTAAACTACTCACACATCATCGGAGAGGCCATGGTGTTGATGTAGAAGCCCTCCGTGATCGATTCCCCCTCCGGCGGAGCGCCAGAAAAGGACCCAAGATGGGATCTCACGGGTATAAAAGGTTGCGGCGGTGGAAAAAGTGTTGCGTGGTGCTCCTGGATGTTTTCAGGGTATAAGAGTATATATAGGCGAAGGAAGTAGGTCGGTGGAGCCACGAGGGGCCCACGAGGGTGGGGGCGCCTACCCCCTGGGTGTGCCCTCCTACCTCGTGGCCGCCTCGTTGCTTCCTTGACGTCCACTCCAAGTCTCCTGGATTGCGTTTGTTCAAAAAATGATCCTCGCGAAGGTTTCATTCCATTTGGACTCCGTTTGATATTCCTTTTCTGCGAAACAGTGAAATAGGCAAAAAAAACAGCAATTTGCACTGGGCCTCCGGTTAGTAGGTTAGTCCCAAAAATAATATAAAAGTGCATAATAAAGCCCATTAAACATCCAAAACAGATAATATAGTAGCATGGAACAATCAAAATTATAGATACGTTGGAGACGTATCACCACCCCACTGTTGGCCATCGTGGCCATCACCCGCTCCGCCGCCGCGGACTGAAGGCGGGAGGTGGTGGTCGTGGCCGCCACCCCATCGTCGACCGCAGTGGCCATCAGCCCACCGCCGTCGACCGCCGGGGTCATCACCCGCTCCGCCACCACCGCCCGAAGGTGGGAGGCGGAGGTGGAGGCCCGCACGTGCGTCAGCGACCTTGCGCGCTACACCGTGTTCCCGCGGGAGGAGGAGGAGCGCCTCGTCGAGCATGCAAAGAGCCTTACCACCACTGTGGCCACAGAACACGCCACCGTAGAGGCGAGGAATCAAGAGATCTACGAGGAGAACCACCAGTTCAAGAGGGTTCGTCTCGAGCGGCAGAGGGCGTTCGAGGTGAGTGTCGCTGAAGGTGCAGCAGCGGCAGTCACCATATTGCAGTTGTCCAGCTCGTCGGTAGGCTCCTCCTCCTCTACCTCTTACTGAGCGCGCTCGGCAGAGGAGAGGCTACCGGAAGTAGTACAAAGCCCCTTCGTAGTAGTAGTCTTTAGGGGCTACTTTGTTCAGTTCATCTGACTATAGATGTGGTGAACTCTACGACGTACTTAAAATTAGCTAGTATATATAGTTGAACTAGCTATTTTAGTACGTGGTTGGCAACAATTGGGGAAAAGGTTGGTCAGTTCAGCTGTTGAGTTGACCTGTTTGTATAAAGAACGACTGCTTAATCTATGAATGAAATCTATGCTTAATTACTGAATTTTAGTTGCAAAAATTAGATAGTGCTAGTGATTTTTAGCTGCATATTTTGACAAATCGCAGTGTTACAAGGTTGACAAATGGCAATGTTACTAGATCAACAAATGTCAATCTTTCCAGTTTGACAAATGGCAATATACCCAATATGATAGTCGATGCAAACCTTACCAAATTGTATGTACGTGGTTGCACACGGGTCATCCAAAACAATGGTTTGCGTTGAAGGGATGTACAAATCCTGCTCGGCACATTTTCTCTTGGCTTAGTGCCGAAGTATGGCTTTGCATACTGTATTCAATCTGAACCGTTTGCGTTGAAGAGATGCACAAATCCTGCGCTGCGAATTTTCCCTTGACTTAAGGGGGAAGACCATAGCTCTAACTTTGCATACGCGTGTTCTATCTAAAACGCTTGCGATCAAGAGCTGCACAAATCCTGCTCGGCACATTTTCCCTTGGCTTCCTGGGGAAGCTGTCGGTTTGCATACGAGTGTTCTAACTAAAACGTTTGCGATGAGTATTTTATATTCAAAAACCATTGACTTTTTTTCAAAAGAAAATTGTTTGATAAGTCTGTACATTATGAGAGAAAAACGCAAGTTCGTTCAAACCTTATCTTTCATTCAGTCACACTGCAAATTTATATTCATAGGATCGAGATACAGTATTAAACCGAAAAAATTATTTCCAGCGGCGGCGGAGGCGGCGTGCCACGCCGGCGTTGTCGTTGTCGTCCTCCGGGACACCATTGTTGAAGTCTTGAAGGCAGCACGCAATCTTCTTCACTTGGAAATCAAACATCATGTCGTCGCGCGATCGACGTGCGGGGCGCGGGAGGATGGCAACTGGCGGCGCTGCGAGGTAGTGGTCGACGGCGGCGTCTCATGCCGCTAAGGGGGTGCGCGCACGGGCACGGGCGCGTCGGGTGCAGGCAAACGCACTGGGACCGGCGCCGCGGTGGGTGGAGGGGCGCGCACGGGAATGGGCTCGGGCGCTGGCGCTGGCATGTACACGAGCTCACACGGGTCCGCGGGGACCTCGCTGACGCCCGCGGCTTCCAGCTCTGTGATAGTGCTCGGCGACCAGCCCGTCAATGCTACGGGGATGGTCGCTGGCCCGGGCGCGAGGATGGGAGCTGGGATGGGCGGGGAGGGGGGCAGCAACCTCCGCGGCCAACTCATTCAAGGCCATGTCCATGAGGCCCCATTCCTCCTTATTTTCTATCTCCTCCGGCTCGAGTCGACTTCACCAAACTTGAAGACTAGTGCCAGATGATTCTTCTGCGCCATGGCGTTGGTGGAGGTCAGCGAGAGGGAGGGAAATGGGAGGCGAACAGTAAGGCCTCCCGTATTAAATAGCAGCTCGGGTTCCATTAATGGAGAGGATGCGAGCAAGGCGGGCGGCCATGGAAGTCAAAGGGCTTGCTTCCCAGTGAGCCTGCACAGCGTACAACTTGCACGCTTCCCGGTGAGCCTGCACATTGGAGGACAGCTTGCACGCCTCTCGATCAGCCTGCGCACCGGTATCTAATGTGGTGCTCAGTTAATATTTGGTTCATTTGTTGTGGTGTTTAGTTAACTGCTTGGTTCAATTCTACAATGCGATGTCCAATTGTCGTTGGTAGAATTTTGTATTGTTGTGCATGTGAGGAATAAATCAAATTTGGCTGCACTTAATACATGAGAAACATATACAAGTGCTATATTTCCTAGTTCTTAATCATGCTTGGTTTGGATACATGGGTTTTCTATGTGGCTTGAATTAATCTGATGAATCTGCAATGTGCTTATTTTTCATCAACATATTTTACTAATAGCATGTGAACCCTCACTTAACCTGATGACTAACTACCTTATATGTGTTGCAGGGAAACAATGGGAAGCACTGAGGTTTAAAATCGTGGTTAGCACATGCATGGTCCGTTGTCTAATAGCACATTATTGTGCAATTGGAGGAACCATTCTAATATTTAGCTTTTTAACAATTTGGTCTTGCACATGTAGGTCCTGCTGTCAAAGGTTTTGACCCATTGTTCGATCCTTTTTGCATATTGGGAAATGAGTTGTCCATGAATATCAATCAAGTCAAGAAACTCAGAAAGATTGTTAAGATAAAGAAATTAGCGACAAAAAACAACAAGATCTTTGCCTGCACAATGGAGAAGACATCAGTTCACTACAAGATGGTACTAACTATTATACCTTGCCTTTTTTATTCCTTTCCCAATTTCCAATATAGAGAATATATTTATGCAGATCCTTGTTTTCTGGCCTTTCCAAAGCAGTTCACTGATGATTACCTCTCAAACCACCTCTATGGTCAGGAGGCGAGGAAAGTTTTCATACAACACCCACAGTTCAATATTGAAGTTTTCCTGAAGAGGATGAAGGATGGACGGTCAATCATCCACAGGCACTGGCCTAAAGTTGCAAAGACCTTCAACATCAATGAAGGCTCAATATTTGCCTTCCGCTTGAGCAGTTTTCTAGATGAGATGCATCTATCTATGTATCATCTATGATGCTAATTTCGAAAGGTTCTAGACGTTGCATGTGAAACTTGGTCCTAGTGTAGTTGTGTAATGGGGTAGTTGAGTGCTGAAGCTATATAATGTTGTACTCTAATGTATTTCAATTATGAAATCCTACTTTCTTAATATGGAAATGAAATATATTGTGTGCTTAATATGAAATGTCAATTAGATTAATAAATGGATTATTAATAATAAGGCAATTAGCCTGCTAATGGCCAATTAGCCAACTAATTGGGTTTTTTATTGCAAACGGTTATTGAGAAAACACCGTGGGCGACTCAAGCAACACACACAGTTTCTAGGAACAACTGCGTTGGATGAACAATCACACACGACATCCTCTTGAAAACTGTTTGTGTTAGGCCACCTTGCGCCAACGTTTACCACAGAAAAACTATGTGTGATGGACAGCCTTTGCGAGACAGTTTATTCTACGCACTGTGTGTGATGCAATCAATAACGCATATGATAAAATTGTTCATATCGTGTGCAATGGCAACGCTATCACAAATGATATAATGGGGAAAATTGTGTGTGATGCACATGTGAACGGAAACATTTTCCTTCGAGCGACTGTGTGGGATGTATATACGAATGGAAACATTTAGCGGGGATTGACTGTGTGGAATGTACTTACGACCGGAAACGATTTCGCCTATATAATCATATTTTTAGCACTACTGTACGTATAATCGTATTTGATCACTCACCGGTCACACACGACCTAATTTTGCCGAGCGTGTATGCCAGGAGGGCATATCCCTGACGGATTTTGGGTCGTGTGGGAAGGACCCCCTATCGCAGTCACTCACTAGGCGACGGTTCAGAACGCCGTCGTGGAAAGGGGTTAAAAACCGTTTGTATAGCACCTTGCTGTACCAGTGTTCGACCAATATTTTTTATATATTCCAAAATAACTCTCCGTGAAGTTTCAGGACTTTTGGAGTTGTGCAGAATAGGTCTCTTAGATTTGCTTCTTTTCCAGTCGAGAATTCCAGCTGCCGACATTCTCCCTCTTCATGTAAATATTGTAAAAATAATAGAGAAAAGGCATAAGTATTGTGCCATAATGTGTAATAACAGCCCATAATGCAATAAATATCAATATAAAAGCATGATGCAAAATGGATGTATCAACTCCCCCAAGCTTAGACCTCGCTTGTCCTCAAGCAAAAGCCGATATCGAAAAATATGTCCACAAGTTTAGAGATAGAGGTGTCGATAAAATAAAATACGTACATGAGGGCATCATGATCATCTTTAGAACAGCATCATATATTGCCATATAATTTCTTATGCCAAAGTAACAGTTGGTTCACAAGGTAAAGTATGAATCAGAAACTTCATGAAAACTAACAAACTATGATCTCGGTCACTGAAGCAATTGCAATTTATCATAACATCGGAAAGAGTCAATACAAGAGCTTTTCAGCAAGTCCACACACTCACCTATCATTTAATCTTTCACAACTGCTAACACTCACGCGATACTTATGAGTTCAAAGCTCCAATCGGACACAGAGAAAGATAGGGGCTTATAGTTTCGCCTCCCAACCTTTTACCTAAAGGCTAATGTCAACAATAATACTTTATGATAACCTACATCCGAGTGGATATATATATCTGGATCTTTCTCCAACACATGGTGCTTGCCAAAAAGAGAAAGTATAAAAAGGAAAGGTGAAGATCACCTTGACTCTTGTATAAGGGTAGAAAACAAAAGTAACAGATAGGCCCTTCGCAGAGGGAAGCAGAGGCTGTCATGCGCTTTTATGGTTGGATGCACAAAATCTTAATGCAAAAGAACGTCACTTTATATTGCCAATTGTGATAAAGAACTTTATTATGCAGTTTATCGCTTTTATTTATTCCATATCACAAGTTTGTATAAAGTTTATTTTCTTCACACTAATAGATCATACATATTTAGAGAGCAATTTTTATTGCTCGCACCGATGACAACTTACTTAAAGGATCTTACTCAATCCATAGGTAGGTATGGTGGACTCTCATGGCAAAACTGGTTTAAGGGATGTTTGGAATCACAAGTAGTATCTCTACTGGTGCAGAGGAATTGGCTAGCATAAGAGGGAAAAGGCAAGCTCAACATATTCGAGGATCCATGACAATATAACTTCTATTCGGAAATAAGAAAACATAACCCATTATGTTGTCTTCCTTGTCCAACATCAACCTTTTAGCGTGTCATATTTTAATGAGTGCTCACAATTACAAAAGATGTCCAAGATAGTATATTTATATGTGAAGCCTCTCTTTCTTTATTACTTCCTATTAATTGCAACAATGACCAAAACTATGTTCCTCAACTCTCAACAACTTTTATTCATCATACTCTTTATATGTGAAGTCATCACTCTCCATAAGATCATTGTATGATCTTTTTATTTCCTTTTATTATTTCTATTATTTTATTCCCTCAAGCTCATAAGAAGAAAACAAAGCCCTCCACTCAAAACTATTCTTTATTATATATAAGTCACAGACTTGATTACATAGATAGATCTCAAAACAAAACTCAAAGCTAGATCATACTAAAGACTTTATTATCCTAGATCAAGATATAACCAAATGGATCGAACTAAGAAAAACGATAAAGGAAAAGGTGTGATGGTGATACGATACCGGGACACCTCCCCCAAGCTTGGCAGTTGCCAAGGGGGGTGCCATACCCATGTATTTATGCCTCTTTCTTCGGAGGTGGTGATGTGATATTCTTGGCGATGATGCCCCTTAGGATGCGATTCTCCCCCTCGAGCTTATTATTTTGCTGCTTAAGATCCATTATTTCCTTGTGAAGTTTACCCGTGACGGCTAGAGCTCCAATCACCCATGGATGTTTCATAGCTGCGGGGGAAAAAGCAACACTCTTTTTCATATTTTCATAGGAGAGAAATCTAGCATTGGGAGGGATGACCGAATTTGGTATCGCTGAGCTCTGAAGTTCCTCCAGCAGGAATCCAGGTTGAAGATTAGAGGTAGCTTCTTGATCCTCCTCCATGGCATCCACCCTTTTCAAGTCAGCCTCCATCTCTTCCTTCGTTGATTGACTAAAGTGATCAGCTTCGCTGTTTGCTCTTGGGCCCAGTGTTAGATGAGAGACACGACTCTCCTCGACCGACTCTTGCGAAGACATCTTGCTCTAAATCTGCTGCAGAAACAACTCAAAACGAAAATAGGAGATATTGTCGTGGTATGGTGGTCAAAACCTTCGGGAGATTATATAATGAATTTTTACCGACCAAAAGAAGTATTGTGCAAGAAAACAGAGTCCGGGGGCACACGAGGTGGCGGCAAGGTACAGGGGTGCACCCAGGGGTTAGGGCGCGCCCCCTGCCTCGCTGCTTCCTCGTGCACTCTTCGGACTGCTTTTAATTTTCTTAATTTTTTAAATATTCCAAAACCGAGAAAAATAGCCATTGGAAACGTTTTGGAGTTGGTTTACTTACCGTACCACATACCTATTCCTTTTCGGAGTCTGGAACGTTCTGGAAAGTGCCCCTTATGTACTCCTCCGGTGTTATGGTATTAATTATATTGGTCTCAACATTTATGGGAGTACGTGAGATATAATGTTTGATCTTTGACCGTTTACCACCTTCGGATTTGTGCCTTTGGCGTTGTTGATTTTTATGGCACCGGAATGATAGACCTCCTCGATAATGTAAGGACCTTCCCATTTAGAGAGAAGCTTTCCTGCAAAAAATCTTAAACGAGAGTTGTATAGGAAAACATGATCACCTACACTAAACTCACGCTTTTGTATCGTTTTATCATGCCATCTTTTAACCTTTTCTTTAATCAACTTGGCATTCTCATAGGCTTGGGTTCTCCATTCATCACGCGAACTTATGTCAAATAACCTCTTCTCACCGGCAAGTTTGAAATCATAGTTGAGCTCTTTGATTGCCCAATAAGCTTTATGTTCTAGTTCGAGAGGTAAGTGACATGCTGATACGTCTCCAACATATCTATAATTTTTTATTGTTCCATGTTGTTATATTATCATTCTTGGATGTTTTATAATCATTTTATATCATTTTTTGGTACTAACCTATTGACATAGTGCCAAGTGCCAGTTGCTGTTTTTTGCATGTTTTTTACATCGTAGGAAATCAATATCAAACAGAGTCCAAACACCGCGAAACTTTTTGTGGAATTTTTGTGGACCAGAAGACCACCAATGGGCCAGAGCAGTACCTGGGGGGTGCCCCGAGGGGGGCACAACCCACCAGGGCACGCCTAGGGGCCCAGGCACGCCCAGGTGGGTTGTGCCCACCTCGATGGCCTCCCGCAACCCCTCTTTACCCTATAAATTCACAAATATTCCGAAAACCCTCGGGGTTAACCTAGATCAGAAGTTCCGCCGCCGTAGGCCTCTTTAGCCACCGAAAACCAATCTAGACCCCGTTCCGGCATCCTTGAGGGCCTCTGTTCCTGTTCATGCTCAGTTACACAACATCTAATAACACCATCTACTCCTTCTTTATAAAGGCGTGGGTCATCCCAAAAGTAATCTCTTAAATCATAGAAAAACTTTTTCTTTTGCTCGTATGTGAAACTATGTGGTATAAATTTAGCAACAATGTAATTAGCATAATCAGCATACCATGGAGTATTATGTGAAGCATTTATGAGAGCTAATTTCTCATCAGGAAAGCTATCATAAGTAGGTAGTGGGTCATCCGGAACATTTTCTAACCTAGACAAGTTGTCTGCAATGGGGTTCTCGGCTCCCTTTCTATCAATAATATGCAAATCAAATCCTTGCAGCAAGAGGACCCATCTAATAAGTCTAGGTTTAGCATCTTTCTTTTCCATAAGATATTTAATAGCAGCATGATCAGTGTGAACATTTACTTTGGAATCAACAATATAAGATTTGTACTTATCACAAGCAAATACAACTGCTAAAAATTCTTTTTCAGTAGTAGCAGAATTTCTCTGGGCACTGTCTAGAGTTTTAGTAGCATAATGAATAACATTCAACTTCTTATCAACTCTTTGTCTAGAACAACACCAACAGCATAATCACTAGCATTACACATAATTTCAAAGGGTAAATTCCAATCAGGTGGCTGAACAATAGGAGCAGAAACCAAGGCTTTCTTAAGTATTTCAAATGCTTCTACACAATCATCATCAAAAACAAAAGGAAAATCTTTTTGCAAGAGATTAGTGAGAGGCCTAGAAATTTTAGAGAAGTCTTTAATAAACCTCTTATAGAAACCAACATGACCAAGGAAACTTCTTATACCTTTGATATCTTTAGGACACGACATCTTTAGGACATGACATCTTTTCAATAGCATCTACTTTAGCTTTATCAACTTCAATACCTATTTCAGATATTTTATGCCCCAAGACAATACCTTCATTAACCATAAAGTGGCACTTCTCCCAATTCAAGACAAGATTAGTTTCTTCACATCTCTGCAAAACTCGATCAAGGTTGCTTAAGAAATCAACAAAAGAAGTTCCGTAAACGAAGAAATCACCCATGAAAACCTCAACAATGTTTTCACAAAAGTCAGAGAATATAGCGGTCATACATCTTTGAAAGGTAGTAGGTGCATTGCATAAACCAAAAGACATACGTCTATAAGCAAAAGTACCGAAAGGGCAAGTAAAAGTGGTCTTTTCTTGGTCCTCTATTGACACAGGTATTTGAGAAAGACCAGAATAACCATCTAGAAAGCAGAAGTGTGTTTGTTTGGATAGTATTTCTAGCATTTAATCAATAAAAGGTAGAGGGTAATGATGTTTTCTAGTGGCTTTGTTTAATTTACAAAAATCAATTACCATTCTATAACCTGTAACAATTCTTTGCGGAATCAATTCATTCTTATCATTAGGAACAACAGTAATACCTCCCTTCTTAGGGACACAATGAACAGGACTCACCCATCTACTATCAGCAATGGGATAAATTATACCTGCCTCCAGAAGCTTTAGTATTTCATTTCTTACCACTTCTTTCATCTTAGGATTTAACCATCATTGATGATCAACAATTGGTTTAGCATCAGGCTCCATATTAATTTAGCGCTGACATAGAGTGGGACTAATGCCCTTAAGATCATCAAGATTATATCCAATAGCGACACGATGCTTCCTCAGAGTTTTCAATAATTTCTTTTCTTCATGCTCTGAAAGGTTAGCACTAATAATAACAGGATATATCTTCTTTTCATCAATATAAGCATATTTCAAAGTATCAGGTAATTGTTTAAGCTCAAACACGGGATCACCCTTGGGTGGAGGAGGATCTCCGAGGATTTCAACAGTCAAATTGTGTGTCAAAACAAGCATTTTGTTAAAGAATATTTCATCTAATTCCTTTCTTTCATTCATAAATATATCATTTTCATGGTCTAGCAAATATTGTTCTAAAGGATCAGTAGGAAGCACGGCAATAGAAGTAAGACCAATAATTTCATCCTTACTAGGCAATTCTTTATCATGGGGTTGTCTACGAAATTTAGAGAAATTAAAATCATGAGACACATCCCCAAAACTTAAAATAACAATTTGTTTCTCACAGTCTATCTTAGCATTAACATTGTTCAAGAAAGGTCTACCAAATATAATGGGACACAAATCATCTTGTGGGGAACCAAGAACAAGAGAATCAGTAGGGTATTTTATTTTCCCACACAAGACTTCGACATCGCTAACAATCCCAATTGGTGATATAGTATCTCTATTGGCAAGCTTAATAGTAGCATCAATATCTTCTATCTCAGCAGGTGCAATATCATTCACAATTTCTTGATATAAGGTAAAAGGAATTGCACTCACACTAGCACCCACCTCACATAATCCATGATAACAATGATCTTCTATTTTAATAGAAACAACAGGCATGCCAACAATAGGTCTATGTTTATCTTTAATATCGGGTTTAGCAATTCTAGCAGCTTCTTCATAGAAATAAATAACATGCCCATCAATATTATCAACCAAGAGATCTTTAACCATAGCAATACTAGGTTCAACTTTAATTTGTTTAGGGGGTGTAGGTGTTCTGGTATAACTCTTATGAACCATAGCCGAAGCTTTAGCATGATCCTTTATCCTAACAGGAAAATTTGGTTTCTCAATATAAGTAGTAGGAACAATAGGATCAACATTATAAGTAATAGTTTCTTCTTCAACTTTAATAGGTTCTACTACTTTCACTTCAATGGGAGGATGATATGTAAACCACTTCTCCTTGGGGAGATCAACATGAGTAGCAAATGATTCACAAAAAGAAGCTACTATCTCAGAGTCAAGTCCATATTTAGTGCTAAACTCACGAAAAGCATCTGTATCCATGAAAGATTCAACACAGTCAAACTGGAGGTTCATACCTGACTCATTACCTTCGTCGAGTTCCCAATAGAGTTGCGTTTAATTCTTTCCAATAAATCCCATTTGAATTCAATAGTCTTCTTCATGAAAGAACCAGTACAAGAAGTGTCGAGCATGGATTGATCATTACGAGAAAGCCGAACATAAAAATTCTGAATAATAATTTTTCTTGAGAGCTCATGATTGGGGCATGAATATAACATTGACTTAAGCCTCCCCCAAGCTTGAGCGACACTTTCTCCTTCACGAGGCCAAAAATTATATATATAATTCCGATCACGATGAACCAGATGCATAGGATAAAACTTCTGATGAAATTCCAATTTCAATCGGTTGTAGCTCCAGGATCCAATATCATCACATAGCCTATACCATGTCAATGTCGTTCCCTTCAAAGATAAAGGGAAGACCTTCTTCTTGACATCATCCTCGGGCAAACCTGCAAGCTTAAATAATCCACAAACTTCATCCACATAGATTAGATGCATATCAGGATGTACTGTTCCATCTCCAGCATAAGGATTAGCCAACAGTTTCTCAATCATACCCGAAAGAATTTCATAATAAATATTTTAAGTAGGTTGAGGAGCAACTCTTTGCTCTGTCGGTTGATAACACACAAGTATAAGGGATCGCAATAGTTTTCGAGGGTAGAGTATTCAACCAAAATTTATTGATTCGACACAAGGGGAGCCAAAGAATATTCTCAACTATTAGCAACTGAGTTGTCAATTCAACCACACCTGAAAGACTTAATATCTGCAGCAAAATATTTAGTAGCCAAGTAGTATGGAAGTAATAGTAATGGTGGCAAAAGTAACGGTAATAGTTTCGTAGCAATCGTAATAGTGGCAACGGAAAACTAACTTAGCAAAGATCAATATGTGAAAAGCTCGTAGGCAATGGATCAATGATGGATAATTATATCAGATGGCATTCATCATGCAATAGTTATAACATAGGGTGACACAGAACTAGCTCCAATTCATCAATATAATGAAGGCATGTATTCCGAATATAGTCATACATGCTTATGGAAAAGAACTTGCATGACATCTTTTGTCCTGCCCTCCCATGGCAGCGGGGTCCTATTAGAAACTAAGGGATATTAGGGCCTCCTTTTAATAGAGTACTGGACCAAAGCATTAGCACTTAGTGAATACATGAACTCCTCAAACTACGGTCATCACCGGGAAGTGTCCCGACTATTGTCACTCCGGGGTTGCCGGATCATAACACGTAGTAGGAGACTATAACTTGCAAGATAGGATCAAGAACACAAATATATTCATGAAAACATAATACGTTCAGATCTGAAATCATGGCACTCGGGCCCTGGTGTCAAGCATTAAGCATAGCAAAGTCATAGCAACATCAATCATAGAACATAGTGGATAATAGTGATCAAACCCTAACTAAACTAACTTGATTACATGGTTGATGATGACGATGGCAATGATTTCCCCTCTCCGAAGCCCAAAATGGACTCCAGATCTGCCCTCCCGAGGTAGATAGGAGGTGGCGGCGGCTCCGTATCGTAAAATGTGATGAATCCTTCTCACTGATTTTTTTTCTCCCCGAACATGAATATTTGGAGTTGGAGTTGAGGTCGGTGGAGCCTGGTGGGACCCACAAGACAGGAGGGCGCGCCCTAGGGGGGTGGGCGTGCCCTCCACCCTTGTGGACAGGTGGTGGGTCCCCTCTGGTTGATTCTTTCGCCAATATTTTTTATTTATTCCAAAAATAATCTCCGTGAAGTTTCAGGTCATTTCGAGAACTTCTATTTCTGCACAAAAACAATACCATAGCAATTCTGCTGAAAACATCGTCAGTCTGGGTTAGTTCCATTCAAATCATGCAAATTAGAGTCCAAAACAAGGGCAAAAGAGTTTTGAAAAGTAGATACGATGGAGACGTGTCAACACCCCCTAGCTTAACCCATTGCTTGTCCTCAAGCAATTCAGTTGACAAACTAAAAGTGATAAAGAAAAACTTTTACAAACTCTGTTTGATCTTATTGTTCCGAATATGTAAAGCCAGTATTCAAGTTTTCAGCAAAGATTATGAACTCACCATATTCACAATAACATTTTGGTCTCACATTTACTCATATCCATGGCATGATCAACTAGCGAGTAATAATAATAAATCTCGGATGACAACACTTTTTTTTTCAAAACAATCATGATATGATATAACAAGATGGTATCTCCCTAGCCCTTTCTGAGACCGCAAAACATAAATGCAGAGCACCCCTGAAGATGAAGTACAGACTAGACATTGTAATTCATGGTAAAAGAGATCCAGTCACAGTCATACTCAATATAAACTAATAACAATGCATACAAATGACAGTGGTGCTCTCTAACTGGTGCCTTTTATAAGAGGATGATGACTCAGCAATAAAAGTAAATAGATAGGCCCTTCGCAGAGGGAAGCAGGGATTTGCAGAGCTGCCAGAGCTCGAGTTTTTGAAATAGCCATAAATAATATTTTGAGCGGTATGCTTTCATTGTCAACATAACAACCAAGAGATCTCGGCATCTTCCATGCTACATACATTATAGGCGGTTCCCAAACAGAATGGTAAAGTTTATACCCCCCCCCCCCACCACCACCAACAAGCACACTCCACGGCTGGTCCGAAACAACGGGTACCGTCCAACTAACAATAGTCCTGGGAGAGTTTTGTTACAATTATATTTTGATTTGATTTGAGCATGGGACTAGGCATCCCAGTTACCAGTCATTTTCTCGTGAATGGTGAGCGGAGTCCACTCATCATGAGGATAACCCACCTAGCATGGTAGATACTGACAGCCCCCAGTCGCTACATGAGCGATTCGGGCATACAAAAAAGATTATCATTTGAAGGTTTAGGTTTTGGCACATACAAATTTACTTGGAACGGCAGGTAGATACCGCATATAGGTAGGTATGGTGGACTCATATGGAACAACTTTGGGTTTATGGAAGTGGATGCACAAGCCGTATTCCCGCTTAGTACAAGTGAAGCCTAGCAAAAGACAGGGGAGCGACCAACTAGAGAGCGACAACAGTCAAAAACATGCATTGAGAGTAACCAACATTGAGAGCAAGCATGAGTAGGATATAAATCACCATGGACATAAATATCGTGGAGGCTATGTTGATTTTGTTTCAACTACATTCGTGAACATGTGCCAAGTCAAGCCACTCGAATCATTCAAAGGAGGATACTGTCCTATCATACTACATCACAACCATTTTGAAAGCATGTTGGCACGCAAGGTAAACCATTATAAACTCCTAGCTAATTATGCATGGCATGAGTAACTATAATCTCTAATTGTCATTGCAAACATGTTTCATTCATAATAGGCTGAATCAAGAATGATGAACAAATCAAAATTACAAAAACAAGATAGGTCGAGTTCATACCAGCTTTTCCTCATCTCAATCATTTCATCATATATCGTCATTATTGCCTATGACTTGCACGCCCGAACGATGTGGATAATAATAATAGTGCACGTGCATTGGACTAAGCTGGAATCTGTAAAGATTTATTCAAAGGAGAAGACAAGGTAATATGGGCTCTTTGTTAGCTCAACAATAATGCATATGAGAGCCACTCAACATTTTCATCGTGGTCTTCTCATCTCAACCCCCAAAGAAAAGAAAAGAATTTCAAAGAAACACACTGAAATGTTTTTGGAGTTTTTGTTTTTCTGAAGAAAATAAAACAAGAACGAGAAAAACTATTTACACGGGAAAGCTCCCAACAAGCAAAAGCAGAACGAGAAATCTTTTTGGGTTTTCTTTTAATAGTACTAGTAAATGAACATGGAAAGGAAACTAAGCAGAAGCTACAACTACTTTTTTTGGGTTTTTCTTAAGGTTTTTCAAACATACCAGAAGAAAGCGAGAAAAAGAAATAAACTCACATGGATAATACAATGAAAAAGTATGAACACCGACAACAAGAATGAGTGTGTGAACATGAATGTAATGTCGGTGAGAAATACGTACTCCCCCAAGCTTAGGCTTTTGGCCTAAGTTAGTCTAAGCCCATGGATGAAAGTAGCCCTCTCCGGTGTACTGAGGAGGATCCTGGGGGTTCCACTGGTTAGCAAGCTCCTGCGGCTCCCACTGATAAACAGGCTCTGGATATGGATTAAATGATGGCTCTGGCTCGTGAACTGGGGTTCGCGACCGCTCCCAGTATGCATAAATTTCTTCGGGCATGATGAGGTACATGCCTGAATGAATATTAAACAAAGAAGGTGCAGGCAAGGTAATAATCTGACAAGTCTTTTCTCTAAATACCAGGTTATATTTTCCTTATTATAGCGAATAAAATCATCCGCTACCATACTGTTATAGTCTAGGTAAGTAGTGGGTACAGAAAGTCGTGCTTTCTAAATTCATCCATCTCATGCTCATCAAAATGAATCCATTAACAAGGTTGATCAAGTCTTATTAACAAACTTCTTCCGAATGACATGAAACCGGAGAATTTTTGAATAATACTAGGTTACCTCAATGGGGATATGAATGTCCCCAACAATAAGGATGTCATATTTATTTTTGACAGTAGGAAGAGGGAATTCAAAACCTCCAATAGTAATAGTTGAAAATTTTCCAATAGAATTGATACTATGAACTCGAGGTTGTTTCTTCGAAATGTGTACCGTACCGTATGCTCATTACCATTAACATGAAAAGTGACATTGCCTTTGTTGCAATCAATAACAACCCATGCGGTATTCAAAAAAGGTCTACCAAGGATGATCGACATACTGTCATCCTCGGGAATATCAACGATAACAAAGTCCGTCAAGATAGTAACGTTTGCAACCACAACAGGCACATCCTCACAAATACCGATGGGTATAGCAGTTGATTTATCAGCCATTTGCAAAGAAATTTTAGTAGGTGTCAACTTATTCAATTCAAGTCTACGATATAAAGAGAAAGGCATAACACTAACACCGGCTCCAAGATCACATAAAGCAGTTTTAACATAGTTTCTTTTAATGGAGCATGGTATAGTTAGTACTCCTGGATCTCCAAGTTTCTTTGGTATTCCACCCTTAAAAGTATAATTAGCAAGCATGGTGGAAATTTCAGCTTCAGGTATTTTTCTTTTATTAGTAACAATATCTTTAATATACTTATCATAAGGAGGCATTTTAAGCATATCAGTCAAATGCATACGCAAAAAGATAGGTCTAATCATTTCAGTAAGGTGCTCAAAATCCTCGTCATCCTTTTTCTTGGATGGCTTAGGAGGAAAGGGCATGGGTTTCTGAACCCATGGTTCTCTTTCTCTACCATGTTTCCTAGCAATGAAGTCTCTCTTATCATACTGTTGATTCTTTGATTGTGGGTTATCAAGATCAACAGCAGGTTCAATCTCTACATCATTATCATTACTAAGGGTAGCATCGGTATGAACATCATTATAAATATAATCACTAGGTTCATGTTCATCACCAGATCGTGTCTCAGCAACAGAAATATAAATATCATTGGGATTCTTAGGTGTGTCTATAGCAGGTTCACTAGCATGCAAAGTCCTATCGATTTTCTTTTTATTTTTATTTGAAGGACTAGGTGCATCAGTATTAGTTCTTTGAGAATCTTGCTCAACTCTCTTAGGATGGCCTTCAGGATACAAAGGTTCCTGGGTCATTTTACCACCTCTAGTCATAACCCTAATAGCAGTATCATTATTCTTACTATTTAACTCATTGAGAAAATCATCTTGTGCCTTAAGTACTTGTTCTACTTGAGTTGTAACCATGCAAGCATGTTTACTAATAAGCTTAAGATCATTAACAGTTCTACTCATATAATCAGCCAAGTGGTCAAGCATGTAAGCATTATGTTTCAATTGTCTACTAACATAAGCATTGAAGTTTTCTTGTTTAACAATAAAATTATCAAACTCATCCAAGCATTGACTAGCAGACTCATTATGAGGAATATCACCTTCATCAAATCTATGGAGAGAGTTTACCTCTACTACTTGTGTCGGGTTATCAAGACCATGTATTTCTTCAATAGGCGGTACATTCTTAACATCTTCAGCTTTAATACCTTTTTCTTTCATAGATTTCTTTGCCTCTTGCATATCTTCAGGACTGAGAAATAGAATATCCCTTTTCTTTGGAGTTGGCTTAGGAGTTGGTTCAGGAAGTGTCCAATCATTATCATTACTCAATATATTATTCAAAAGCAATTCAACTTGCTCAACAGTTCTTTCCCTGAAAACACAACCAGCACAACTATCCAGGTGGTCTCTGGAAGCATCGGTTAGTCCATTATAAAAGATATCAAGTATTTCATTTTTCGTAAGAGCATGATCAGGTAAAGCATTAAGTAATTGGAAAAGCCTCCCCCAAGCTTGTGGGAGACTCTCTTCTTCAATTTGCAAAAAAATAAATATTTCCTTTAAGGCAGCTTGTTTTTTATGAGCAGGGAAATATTTTTCAGAGAAGTAGTGAATCATATCCCGGGGACTACGCACACAACCAGGAGCAAGAGAATTAAACCATATCTTAGCATCACCCTTTAATGAGAAAGGAAACAACGTAAGAATATAGTAATAACGAATTTTTCCCTCATGAGCAAATAGGTGGCTATATCATTCAATTTAGTAAGATGTGCCACAACAGTTTCAGATTCATAACCATAGAAAGGATCAGATTCAACCAAAGTAATTAACTCTGGATCGACAGAGAATTCATAATCCTTATCAGTGACAAAGATAGGTGAAGTAGCAAACATAGGGTCATATTGCATTCTAGCATTCAAAGATTTTTCTTGCAGCTTAGCTAACAGTTTCTTAAGATCATCTCTATCATTACAAGCAAGAAAGTCTCTAGCAGTTTCCTCATCCATAATATAACCCTCAGGTACAACAGGCAATTCATCTCTAGGGGGAGAATCATAATCTTTAGTTTCAATAATATCTTCAGTTTCAGTAATTTCATTCTCTCTAACCCTAGCAAGTTGTTCATCGAGAAATTCACCAAATGGCACTGTATTATCAAGCAGAGAAGTAGTTTCATCATAAGCGTCATGCATAGCAGAAGTGGCATCATCAATAACATGAACCATATCAGAATTACTAGCAGGTGTAGGTGTCGCAAGTTTACTCAAAACGGAAGGTGAATCAAGTGCAGAGCTAGATGGCAGTTCCTTACCTCCCCTCGTGGTTGAGGGAAAAATCTTAGTTCTTTGATCTTTAAAATTCCTCATAGTGATCAACAGATATAAATCCCAAGTGACTCAGAGAATACAGCTATGCTCCTCGGCAACGGCACCAGAAAAAGGTCTTGATAACCCACAAGTATAGGGGATCGCAACAGTTTTCGAGGGTAGAGTATTCAACCCAAATTTATTGATTCGACACAAGGGGAGCCAAAGAATATTCTCAAGTATTAGCAGCTGAGTTGTCAATTCAACCACACCTGAAAGACTTAATATCTGCAGCAAAATATTTATTAGCAAAGTGAAAGTGCAACTAATCCCCATGTGGTTTTGGTAATTCATAACAACATATAGCTCATTGAACTAATATCCATTCAAGAATAATGTTTCAGAAAGTTCAATGATTGGTATGGCATGGACTAGAGATGTGGACCCCTCAAAATGCTAAGGACATGTATTGGAAAAAGCTCAAGACTCTACATTTTCATTTTAATGATCCAAGATCACATTGAGTCCATAGGAAAAGCCAATACTATTAAAAGGGGATGAGGTGTTGCTTAATGTCTTGCTTGCTCAAAATGCTTAGAGATATGCTCCAGAAGCCCTCAACCACTTTCTCATTTCCACATATGTCCTAAACCTAAAAGTCAAACTCAGCCCCACAGATTTGATCTATCCGGCGCCACCGAGTTCACTTTACATACCCATAGCCAAAAACCCTAAGCAGTTCGTGCTCACCGATAGGGATCTCGGTCTCACCGAGATGGGATTGCAAACTCTCGGTTTCCCTTTGTAACGTTTTGGTCTAACCGAGATGAGTGATCGGTCCCACCGAGTTGGCAATGCAAACTCTCTATTTCATTTTCGTAACGTTTCGGTCTCACCGAAATGAGCGATCGGTCCCACCGAGTTTGCCTGACCAAGTCTCTGTTTTCTTATTATTGAAATCGGTCTCACCGAATTCATGTGGTCGGTCTCACCGAGATGAGGTTTCACACTAACCCTAGCGCATCGGTCTCACCGAGTTGATCATGTCGGTCCCACCGAAAAGGCAAACGTTCACATTTTGAACCAGGTCGGTCTCACCGAGTTTCATTATCCGGTCCCACCGAGTTTGGTAAATTGTGTGTAACGGTTAGATTTTATGTGGAGGCTATAAATACCCCTCCACCCCCTTCTCCATTTGTGAGAGAGCCATCAGAACATGCCTACACTTTCACTACTCATTTTCTGAGAGAGAACCACCTACTCATGTGTTAAGACCAAGACATTCCAATCTAAGCACAAGAATCTTGATCTCTAGCCTTCCCAAGTTGCTTTCCACTCATATCCAAATCTGTGTGAGAGAGTTGAGTGTTGGGGAGACTATCATTTGAAGCACAAGAGCAAGGAGTTCATCATCAACACACCATCTATTACCTTTTGGAGACTGGTGTCTCCTAGATTGGTTAGGTGTCACTTGGGAGCCTCCGTCAATATTGTGGAGTTGAACCAAGGAGTTTGTAAGGGCACGGAGATCGCCTACTTCGTGAAGATCTACCCAAGTGAGGCAAGTCCTTCGTGGGCGATGGCCAGGGTGGGATAGACAAGGTTGCTTCTTCATGGACCCTTCGTGGGTGGAGCCCTCCGTGGACTCTCGCAACCGTTACCCTTCGTGGGTTGAAGTCTCCATCAATGTGGATGTAAGATAGGACCACCTATCGGAACCACGCCAAAAATCTCCGTGTCTACATTGCATTTTCTCCCTCCAAACTCCTCCCTTTTACCTTCATGCGCAATGATTCACATTCCGCTGCTATACTCTTAGAATTTCTCCTGTAGGTTGATTGCTTGACTTGTGTTAAGTTTCTAAAATCTGCCAAAACATAAAATTGGGAAATGCTAGATTTTATTTGGTCAAGTAGTCTAATCACCCCCCTCTAGACATACTTTCGATCCTACAAGTGGCATCAGAGCTTTGGTCTCCATTTGCCTTGATTTCCGTAGCTTTGGTGATCATAGCCTTGGTTTCACAACCTAGGAGAGTATGGCGTCTAGCGAGGGAAACTACCACCATAGAGGTCCTTACTTTGATGGTACTAATTTTGCTAGTTGGAAGCATAAGATGAAAATGCATATTCTTGGACATAACCCCACCGTTTGGGCTATTGTGGGTATTGGCTTGGAAGGTGATTTCTTCGATGGAAGGGAACCGAATCGTGAAGCTACCGTGGAAGAGTTGAAAATGTTGCAATACAATGCTCAAGCTTACGATATCCTATTCAATGGATTGTGCCCCGAAGAATTCAACAAAATCAGTCGCCTTGAGAATGCGAAGGAAATTTGGGATACTTTGATTGATATGCACAAAGGCACCGACTCCATCAAGGAATCCAAATTGGATGTGCTTCAAAGTCAACTTGACAAGTTCGAAATGAGGGATGGTGAAGGTGTCGCTGAAATGTACTCTAGGCTTGCTCTCATCACAAATGAGATTGCCGGCTTAGGAAGTGAAGAGATGACCGATAGATTCATCATCAATAAGATCCTAAGAGCCTTGGATGGAAAATATGATACCGTGTGCACATTGATCCAAATGATGCCCAATTACAAAGATCTCAAACCAACATAAGTCATTGGTAGAATTGTTGCTCATGAGATGTCACTCAAGGATAAAGAAGAGCTTCACAACAAGTCTAGTGGTGCTTACAAAGCTTCATGTGATGCTCCCACATCATCAAGTGAGAAACAAGTCTTCAATGAGGAATTGAGCTTAATAGTGAAGAACTTCAACAAGTTCTACAAGAGTAGAAGCAAAGAAAGAAGTTCCAAGTCAAGGTCCTACAATAACAAAAGATCTTCTACTCGTGAACGTAATTGCTACAATTGTGGAAGACCCGGACACTACTCCAATGAGTGTACTGAGCGAGTCCTGGATAATGGGATCCTCGAGTGTCCGGGCTATGTGACATGGGCCGGACTGATGGGCCGTGAAGATACAAGATAGAAGGCTTCCCATCGTGTCCGGATGGGACTCTCCTTTGCGTGGATGGAAAGTTTGGCGTCCGGATGTATGATTTCCTTTCTCTGTAAACCGACTCTGTACAACCCTAGGCTCCTCCGGTGTCTATATAAACCGGAGGGTTTAGTCTGTAGAGGCTATCAGAATTCAAATAGGCTAGATAGCTAGGGTTTAGCCATTATGATCTCGAGGTAGATAGACTCTTGTACCCCCTATACTCATCAAAGTCAATCAAGCAGGAAGTACGGTATTACCTCCATTACGAGGGTCCGAACCTGGGTAAACATCATGTCCCCTTTGTCTCCTGTTACCTTCGATCCTCAGACGCACAGTTCGGGACCCCCTACCCGAGATCGGCCGGTTTTGACACTGACATTGGTGCTTTCATTAAGAGTTCCATTGTGGCGTCGGCAGAAGGTTCGATGGCTCGTTCGATCATCAACAACGACGATGTTCCAGGGGAAACTTTCCTTCCCGGTCAACTTTTTGTGTTCGGCGGCTTCACTCTGCGTGCCAACTCGATTGGTCACCTCGAAGAGATCGACAGCTACGCCCCTGGTCACCAGATCAGATTCGGAAGCCTGAATTATGTCACTGACATTCGAGGAGACTTGATCTTCGAAGGGTTCACGACCTCGACCACTGTTCCTCATCTCCAAGAAGGAAACCCATCGGATTTGTCATCAGGCACCGTTCAAGGACCAACTATCACCCCTGCCTTGGCTTTAGATCCAGAGCAGGCTACTTCATCTGAAGATGGGTGTTTGGAACCCACCGGACCGTCTCCTACCATGGAGCTCTCTACCGAAGACCCAGGGGCAACTGTATATTCGGCGAACCTCGAATCAAACAGGACTCTCCTTGCCATCGGAGAACTGAACTTGCCTCCGGACTCCAACTCCGAACTCTTGAGGCCTGCGTCTAGTGAGCACAGCCTGGTAGAATCTTCCATGCCTAGCCCCGCAGGTCCTCGGTTCCCAGTCCGGCCTTCACTCCTAAGCGAGGCTTTGGACTTAATCGGGTCTCTCGCCATCACGGAGGTAGCACCTCTGAATTACGCCCAGCCCGAACTACGGGCTGAGTACGGGAAATTTTGCGTCCCATCCACCATCCACTTAATAGCCACTGTCGAGTATTTGACCGACATGCTCGATTATGCCTCCGAAAACATCGACGGTATGGACGACGATGCCGAAGACAAACAAAGCCCAGACCCGCCATTCACCAGGCGCTGGACGGCTACTTCCACATATGATGTGTATATGGTGGATACACCCAAAGACGACGAAGGTAGGAAAGATCCGATCGAGGACAAGCCCGCGGACGCACCACCGAAACATCGACGTCAGTGACGCCGCTCAAAATCACGTCGCGAAAAGGAAAGTAATACCGGCACCGGAGACAATAACACTCCGGACAATGCCGAAGATCCCGAAGACCCCATTGAGCCTGCATCCGAACAGGATGATTGGGAGGAGGGACAAGTTAACCCCGACGAGCCGGTCGAGAATGAGGACTCGGAAGATAGCAACTATCTAGCGATCTCCGAGGATGATGTCAGCCTCGGTAACGAAGATTTCATCGTGCCAGAGGAACCCCTCGAGCAAGAGTGCTTTAAGCGTCAGCTAATCACAACTGCGAGAAGTCTAAAGAAGAAGCAGCAACAGCTCCAAGCCAAACAGGATACCCTCAATGACAGATGGACCCAGGTCCTAGCTGCCGAAGAATACGGCCTTGAGTGCCCAACAAAGAGTTATCCGAAGCGTCGGCTACTACCACAATTCGACGACGAGGCCCTTGAGCTAATACCATCAAGGTATAACCGCGCTGATGAACCAGACCGACCACCACGTGGGCGAGATAAAGCGGCTGCTTATGCCGAACACCAGCCCCTACCACCCCGCAGTCGAGGCAAAGAGGTAGCAGCTCCGGGCTATACCTACAACTTATGCCAGGACCTGGACAATAGAGTCGATCAGGCCAGATCAATCTATGGATCAAGGGGGCGTGCTCCAACGCGAGATGAGGGCTATCAAGCCCCGCGCGATAAGCACAATCTCACCTGGGCCGGAAACCGAACACGGATTTCGTCTAAATTCTGTCGTGACATCGCCAGATATAGAGGCGCCACGTACCCCTTATGCTTTACCGACGAGGTAATGCAGCACCAGTTCCCAGAAGGGTTTAAACCCGTGAACATTGAATCATACGATGGAACGACAGATCCCGCGGTATGGATTGAAGACTTTCTTCTCCATATCCACATGGCTCGCGGTGACGATCTCCATGCCATTAAATACCTTCCCTTAAAGCTGAAAGGACCAACATGACACTGGTTAAACAGCCTCCCAGAGAACTCCATTGGTAGCTGGGAAAATCGGGAGGATGCCTTTAGAGACAACTTCCAAGGTACCTATGTCCGGCCACCGGATGCTGATGATCTTAGTCATATAGTCCAGACAGTCGACGATTTGGTTCTTTTTAATTAAGAACCTAGTCCAGAGTTTGCGGGCCGATTCTCCAAATCGTCGATTGTCCGGACGCCGAAGCCCTCGCGGCCTTTAAACATAGTGTCCACGACGAGTGCCTCGCCCGACACCTCAGACAGGAAAAGCCGAAGTTGATGGTAGCTCTTACCGCACTCATGACCCGCTTCTGTGCGGGAGAAGATAGCTGGTTGGCCCGTAGAAGCAACAGTACCAACGACCCTGGCACCTCCGAACCTAGGGATGGCAACGGCAGGCCACGATGGAACAAACATAAGCGTCGGAACAACAATGAAGAAACTGAAGATACGACGGTTAATGCCGGATTCAGTGGCTCTAAATCCGGTCAGCGGAAGAAGCCATTCAAAGGAAATAAAGATGGTCCATCCAGTTTGGACAAAATACTTGATCGGCCTTGCCAGATCCATGGCACCCCGGACAAGCCTGCCAATCATTCCAACGCAAATTGTTGGGTCTTTAAACAGACCGGTAAGTTAAATACTGAACATAAGGGGAAGGGGCCGCCAAGCGAGGACGATGAAGAGCCTCGCCCATCGAATACAGGGGGCAAAAGAAGTTTCCCCCTGAGGTGAAAACAGTGAATATGATCTATGTCACGCATATCCCCAAAAGGGAGCGCAGACGCGTGCTAAGGGACGTCTACGCCGTAGAGCCTGTCGCCCCTAAATTCAACCCGTGGTCAGCTTGTCCGATCACCTTCGATCGCAGGGACCACCCGACCAATATCCGTCATGGAGGTTAGACAGCTCTGGTCCTCGATCCAATCATTGACGGATACCATCTCACTCGAGTCCTTATGGACGGTGGCAGCAGTCTTAACTTGATCTATCAAGACACTGTCCGCAAAATGGGTATTGACCCATCAAGAATCAAGCCTAGTAACACTACCTTTAAAGGAGTGATACCCGGTGTCGAGGCCCGCTGCACGGGCTCACTAACATTGGAAGTAGTCTTCGGCTCGCCGGACAACTTCCGAAGCAAAGATTTGATCTTCGATATTGTCCCCTTCTGCAGTGGTTATCACACACTGCTCGGACGAACCGCCTTTGCCTGCTTCAATGCGGTCCCGCATTATGCTTATCTAAAGCTCAAAATGCCTGGACCCCGCGGCATTATCACAGTCAATGGAAACATGGAGCGCTCCCTCCGTACCGAGGAGAACACCGCGGCCCTCGCAGCCGAGGTACAGAGCGGCCTTATCAAGCCGAACACTTCATCGGCTGTCAAGCCGCCGGACACTGTCAAACGAGTCTAGTCTACCCTGCAGAACGACAGCTCGGTCCATCCAGAGCTGGACTAGCAATTCTGCCTCCGTCAGTCCCCCCATCTAAGCGCTGCATATGTACCGCGTGTGCATAACTACACACTCAAAATACCTTGGGCAAGGACGGAGGCACACGGAGGACAAGGTCCACAATGCGGCTCGGCCCTATTCGAACCTTAATCTTCTTTTTTCTTCTTTTTCCCTTTTCTCTCATATTTCAGGTTCTTTAAAACCTAACTCACTTTTCGTTGGTACAAGGGCCCTTTCCCAGGCCCCTTCTATATACATGATCATCGATCCTCTCAAAGGATCCTCCACCAAGGCAAAAAGCTGCGCAGATGTGCGGCAGGATGTCCAAAGGATCTTCAAGACCACCTTTTTCTTTTTTAGAACCTGTATACGGCTTTCCCTTGTTTACAAATTCTCGGCATGTAAAATAGCCTTGATGCTTATGACATTCTCTGTAAGAGCAAGTTTTGACATATCAATCAGACTATAACGGAAACAGTTTTTCCAACCCCTATTCGGTATTGGTTTATAATCTGTATTCCCTCTTCACATCAGATTGGTTTATACACCTCGGCATGATTTAATATGCTAGGGGCTCTATTCAGCCACATATATTTTCAAAAAAAAGTTCAGACACTTTTTGAGTATACTTCGGCGTCCCGAATACTGCACTATATGCATCGGCTCCGAATCATGTCTTTGATCAATAGTTGGGTTGCCCGGCTCCCGTGGTTACTACCTTACGTTCCGCCTGTTCGGCTAAGGTAGTAAAGGGAGAACTACTGTGATTGTGTTTCCAGTTCATCCGGTCAAACGCCTCAGTAGAGAAAGCCGAAAACTGGCTGTCATGATGCGGTGAGAGCTGGTCGGCAGTTCGACGACTTAATATAAATCTCTTGCAATTTTTTCCGTCTTACACGAAGGACTGGCCTTCGAACAGTCACGCACCTAAGGCTTCCTCGTTGGGATAGCTGCATGCGCACCAGGAGCTAGTCCCCTGTTCCATTGTAAAACTCCTATGGCTAAGTGAAAGTGATAAAACCGTATAGTCTGATTGCCTGGTTCGCTGCACCGACACCTCCTTTACGGACCAAGACGTTGGGTCAAGTGTGGTCGCGTGCTATTCCAAACATCCCCATAGCATCTACGTGGGGGCTGAAGCCGACGACTGGTAAACTCTCAGATTTAAGAACGGCCGCACAGGAGGAAAGTAATTTAAGATAAAAGGTACAAATATATTACAAAGTCTTGGTTCATAAAACAACGTCTGGGCAGCCCGGATACATTCACTCAAATATGATATCCTTCGAGCATTAACCCTCTATTAAACGGGCACCCTCTAGGACGTCTTCAAAATACCACTTCGGCTTGCGGTGGTCCTTGCCTTCGGGTGGGCCCTCGACCGCCACGACGGCGGCCTTCATCTTCGCCCAGTGCATCTTGACACGGGCAAAGGCCATCCGCGCGCCCTTTATGCACGCCGAGTGCTTCACAGCTTCAACTCGGGGCAGGGCGTCGGCAAGTCGTTTCACCAGGCCGAAGTAGCTGCTAGGAATGGGTTCGGTTGGCCATAGCCGGACTATGAGGTCCTTCATGGCCAATCCGGACATCCTATGCAGCTCCGCCCATTGCATCATCTGGTTGTTCAATAATGCAGGGTGCTCTGGCGCCAGGTACTGCGATCCAAAGAGCTTCTCTTTCATGTGCCCCTCCTGGGCTGGAAGAATTGCGCGGCGTCGGCAACGCTCTTCGGAAGATTCGCAAAGGCGTCTGGAGAATTCCACAACCGAGTGAGCAAGGCATATCTTTGACCGCCAAAAATACTCTGCAAAAGAAAGGGCTTACCGGCCGTTATCTGTTCAGCCTGCCGGACCTCCTCACGAGCCACCCGGGACTTGGACCGCGCTTCTTTCACCTCTTGAAGGGCCTTGGCGAGATCGGCCGCTTGGGCCTTATTCTTCTCCTCCAAGGCCTCGCACTTGCCGGTGGCGTCTTTGAGCTCTTGCTCCACTTCGGTCACCCGCTCCTCATACTGGCAGCGGGCGACCTGCTCGGCCTTTAAATCCACAGCCGCATTATCAGTGGCTGCTTTGCTCACCCTTTCCTGCTTCTTGGCTTGGGCGAGGGCGCTCTTCAGGGTCTCGACCTCAGCCGCACTACCTGCAATAATGATCAAGGCAACACATCAGCTTAAACTCCGCATTGGCATATTACTTCAGGTTTGTGAATAATTTTTCAAACATACCTTGCGCCTCATCGAACCACTTGTTAATGCGGACGAGATCCTCATCGGCCAGCTTCAGCTTCCGCTGAAGTTCGGGCACTTCAGCGGCATGGGCGGTCGCCGCTAACAGGGAGGCATGTTTACCAGAAGAACAGTACGTTACCTCATGCGATTATTATTTGATCCTCTATTCAGCTGTTTTTCAAAACCGAACAGAGTCTCAGGGGCTACTACCTATACACAGGCATATTTTTCATATGAAAAGCGGCTAAGAATATTACATCGCATACCTCGAAGCATGTTAGCAGGCTGGTGAAGGCTTCGTTCAGCCCGCTCTTGGCAGACTGAACCTTCTCAACCACTCTACCCATCAGGGTATGTTGCTCCTCCATAACGGAAGCACGTTGCAATGCTTCCATCAGAGTGTTCAGCGCCTCCGGATTAGAGGAGGTCGCCATTGGAGTAGGCGCTCCCCCTTCCTTTGAAGGGGGTTGCTCGCTCGATTCTGGAGCCACATGGGTGTCCGGAATGGTGTTCGGCTGGGGGCCGGACTGGTCAGGGCCCCTGTCATCAGTCTCCATGGGGGTCGCACCCCCATGTTCTCGGCAGCCGAGCTATTACCCTCTGGCGCCGTCTTGGCGGCCTCCCTCACCTCTCCGTGACCCAGAGAGGCCCTTCGAGACAACACATCGGTGTCATCCATGGTGGTAGGAGGAGAGGCTCGCGGAGGCGACTCGCTCTCCACCATCTCCGATGCCAGAGAGTTCCCCACAGATGACGATTGTTGGGGGAGGCCACGGGCTGGACTGCAACACATAACATGATGTGTTATAGTTACAATCATATAAAACTTGATAGCGTTAGAGTATCCTTTTGCACTTACGATGTGGCCAGGGGCTTTCCCCTGGGGCGCCACATGGGCGAGTGTTCGGCATCCGTGTCCGAACCGTCCGAGAGGGATACCTTCCCCCTCTTGGACGCCTCCGCCTCCGGGTCTATGGAGGCCGCCCTTTTCTTCTTCCTCCCTTTAAGGGGAGAATCGCTTTCTGCCTCCTTGATACGTCTCCATCGTATCTACTTTTCCAAACACTTTTGCCCTTATTTTGGACTCTAACTTGCTTGATTTGAATGGAACTAACCCGGACTGATGTTGTTTTCAGCAGAATTGCCATGGTGTTATTTTTGTGCAGAAATAAAAGTTCTCGGAATGACCTGAAACTTCACGGAGATTATTTTTGGAAATAATAAAAAATACTGGCGAAAGAATCAAGGCCGGGGGCCCACACCCTGTCCACGAGGGTGGGGCGCGCCTACCCCCCTGGGCGCGCCCCCCTGCCTCGTGGGCCCCCTGGTGCTCCACCGACCTCAACTCCAACTCTATATATTCGTGTTCGGGGAGAAAAAATCAGAGAGAAGGATTCATCGCGTTTTACGATACGGAGCCGCCGCCAAGCCCTAATCTCTCTCCGGAGGGCTGATCTGGAGTCCGTTCGGGGCTTCGGAGAGGGGAATCCGTCGCCGTCGTCATCATCAACCATCCTCCATCACCAATTTCATGATGCTCACCGCCGTGCGTGAGTAATTCTATCGTAGGCTTGCTGGACAGTGATGGGTTGGATGAGATTTATCATGCAATCGAGTTAGTTTTGTTAGGGTTTGATCCCTAGTATCCACTATGTTCTGAGATTGATGTTGTTGTGACTTTGCTATGCTTAATGCTTGCCACTAGGGCCCGAATGCCATGATTTCAGATCTGAACCTATTATGTTTTCATGAATATATGTGATTTCTTGATCCTATCTTGCAAGTCAATGGTCACCTACTATGTGTTATGATCCGGCAACCCCGAAATGAAAATAATCGGGACCACTCCCGGTGACGACCATAGTTTGAGGAGTTCATGTATTCACTATGTGTTAATGCTTTGGTCTGGTACTCTATTAAAAGGAGGCCTTAATATCCCTTAGTTTCCAGTAGGACCCCGCTGCCACGGGAGGGTAGGATAAAAGATGTCATGCAAGTTCTTTCCCATAAGCACGTATGACTATATTCGGTATACATGCCTACATTACATTGATGAATTGGAGCTAGTTCTGTGTCACCTTATGTTATAATTGTTGCATGAATAATCGCATCCGCCATAATTCTCCATCACCGATCCAATGCCTACGAGCTTTTCACATATTGTTCTTTGCTTATTTACTTTTCCGTTGCCACTGTTGCAACCACTACAAAACTATCACTGTTACTTTTGCCACCGTTACCTCTACTATCATACTACTTTGCTACTAAATACTTTGCTGCGGATATTAAGTTATCCAGGTATGGTTGAATTGACAACTCAACTGCTAATACTTGAGAATATTCTTTGGCTCCCCTTGTGTCGAATCAATAAATTTGGGTTGAATACTCTACCCTCGAAAACTATTGCGATCCCCTATACTTGTGGGTTATCACTCCTCCTCCTCCTCGTCTTCGTCTCCCTCGTGGGAGGAGGGAGCTTCGGTCTCTCCGAACATCGCGTCTGAAGTACCTTTACGGTGGAGGCCACCTTTGGCCTCCTTGCTCTTCTTCTTGGCCTTCTTCTCCGGTGCCTGATATGGCGCCGGGACCAGCATCCTCCTTAGCAAAGGAATGGTTGGGTCATCGGGCAGTGGAGCCGGACACTTAATCCGCTCCGCCTTCTTCGTCCAGCCCTAAATGAGGGATGGAAGGCTCAGCATACCCTTTGATTTGTGAACTAAAGTTATGTTCGGAAACTAAATGCTTACCGGAGTGGCCGGATTAGCGCTGTCGAGGCCGATGTCGTCGGTTTTCTCTGGCCATGTCTTCTGGGCCTTGAAGAGCAGCTTTCAGATCTCTTCATGCGTTGTGTCGAAGAATCGCTGCAAGGTTCGCGGCCCTTCTGGATTGAACTCCCACATATGGAGAGGCCAGCGCTGGTAGGGGAGGGTCCGGCGGAAAAGCATCACCTCAATCACGTCAGTGAGAGTGGTGTTCTTGTCTATCATATTTTTGATGCGCTTTTGCAGCATCATCACTTCGTCGGTTGACCCCCAGTCCAAACCCTTGTTGGTCCACAACGCGAGCCGCATTGGGGGTCCAGATCTGAATGCAGGAGTGGCCGCCCATGTGGCGCCGCGAGGTTCGGTGCTATAGAACCACTCCTGCTGCCATACTTTGACGGTCTCCATGAAGGCCCCTTTAGGCCAGGTGGTGTTGGGGAGCTTGCTCACCATGGCGCCGCCGCAGTCCGCATGCTGCCCGTCGACCACCTTCGGCTTCACGTTGAAGTCCTTGAGCCATTGGCCGAAGTGTGGAGGGATGCGGAGGAGTGCCTCGCACACGACGATAAACGCTGAGATGTGGAGGAAGGAATTCGGGGCTAGATCGTGAAAATCCAGCCCGTAATAGACATGAGGCCGCAGACAAAGGGGTGAAGGGGAAACCCTAGTCTGCGGAGGAAGTGGGGGATAAACACCACTCTTTCTTGGGCTCCTAAGTGGGGATGACCTGCTTCTTGACAGGGAGCCTGTGCGCGACGTCCGTAGTCAGGTACCCCGCCTCCCGGAGCTCCTTGACGTCTTTCTCCGTTATGGAGGAGGCCACCCACTTGCCCTGTGAGCCGGATCCGGACATGGGCAGAGAAGTTGGTGGCGGTGGGAAAGATCGAAGCTTGGGTGCTGGAGCTCGAGGATGGGAAGGAAGAGGAAGGAAGAAGGCGTGGGGTAAAAAGATGGATCTTTATCCACTTATATAGGCGGTGAATATCAAGCGCCCCCCTCTAGCCTTAAAACTCGCATGTTCCCAAGGGGTCATGCGAATGGCGCAGTTGGATTACCCAAGCCCGTATTGATGAGGACCACGCAGTAAGCGGACACGATATCTGTTTTGACAAGACGTGTCAGTAGAGGTCGCGCCTCGAAACGTGAAGCGGGAGTCCAAAAAATGGTTCGAAATGATGTAACGTTTCGCCAAAAAGTTATCAGTAGACATGCCTTATTTTGATTAAGTATTGTGCCTTTGTGTTTGAGGGTTGTGGCTATTATGCAGAGCCAGATACAGATCTCTTATTAAGAAGACTACTTTGAAGTATTCGGAGGAGGAACCCGCCTTGCAATGCCGAAGACAATCTGCGAACCGAACACGTCGTCATCGAAACACTGGTTCAGGGGCTACTGAGGGAGTCCTGGATTATGGGGTCCTCGGGTGTCCGGGCTATGTAACATGGGCCGGACTGATGGGCCATGAAGATACAAGATAGAAGGCCTTCCCCCGTGTCTGGATGGGACTCTCCTTTGCGTGGATGGCAAGTTTGGCATCCGTATGTACGATTTCCTTTCTCTGTAAACCGACTCTGTACAACCCTAGGCCCCTCCGTGTCTATATAAACCGGAGGGTTTAGTCCGTAGAGGCTATCAGAATTCACATAGGCTAGACAACTAGGGTTTAGCCATTATGATCTCGAGGTAGATCGACTCTTGTAACCCCTATACTCATCAAAGTCAATCAAGCAGGAAGTAGGGTATTACCTCCATTAAGAGGGCCCGAACCTGGGTAAACATCGTGTCCCCTTTGTCTCCTGTTACCTTCGATCCTCGGACGCACAGTTCGGGACCCCCTACCCGAGATCGGTCGGTTTTGACACCGACATGTACGGCTCCCTACGAAAGAAGAGAAGACTCACCTAAAAGGAGAAGCAAAAGGGAAGAATCACCTCCAAGAGAGAGAAGAATCAGCTCCAAAAGGGAAGAACCTCTCGCAGAAGCAAGGATTCGAAAAGGAAGGACAAGTCATCAAGGAGCTATACAAAACGAAGACATCAAGCTCATGTTGGTGAATGGGTATCCAGTTCCGACTCCGACAACCACTCCGAGAGAAGTTATCACTCTGACTCCGAATATACTCTAGATGAAGGTGTTGCCGGTCTAGCACTTGTGTCAACCAACTCCTATGACATATTTGACTCACCAAATGAAGGAATTGGAAGTTGCTTCATGGCTAAAGGCCCAAAGGTATCACACCCCGAGTATGTTGATTTCAATAGTGATGAAGATGATTTGCCAGGAGATGATGATTTACTTGTTGACAACTCTAGTGATGAAAACTATGATGAACTTACTATTAATCATGCTAATCAATATAAAGCAAATGACGATGATAAGAAGGAGATTGAGCGTATAACTAAAGAACTATACACTCTTAAGTTAGCTCATGAAACTAACTTAGAAGATCATCAAGAGATTCTAAAGACTCATGAGAAGCTACGCTTTGAAAAGCTCAACCTAGAGCAAGAGTATGGGTTCTTAAAAGCAATCAATGATGATCTTCGTAAGAAAAGTTCTTATTACATTGCCAAGCGTTTACTCTTGTCTACTTACATGCCACAAGTAAAATCTAGCAACAAGAGTAAGAAAGATTCTTCTTCTAGTAGTAACAATAATCATGCTAAATCCAATATTGTTGCTTCTAGTAGTTCTCTTGATTCCACTAATGACTCTCTTAGCCAAGTTACACCTGAGCAAGAAAATAGCTTATTCAAGGGAATTATAGAGAAAGGTGTTTACAAGAGCCTTGCGGAAGTGAGCAACAATGGAGTTGAGTGGGAAGAAGATTAATACCCCAAGACGAAGTTTGTTCCTCAACAAGAGAAGTATGATCCTACTTCCTTCAAGGGGACACAAGCTCAAGATGATCTTCCACCACAATACCACAAGCTAAAAGGCAAGGCCAAGGTTCAAGAGGAGATTGATGCATTTGAAGAAGCTCCTAAGGCCTTGGTCAAGTGGGTTCCCAAGACCACATCAAGTTCTACTTCATCAAGTACGACTACAACTCCAAGGATTCCCATCAAGATGATGTGGATCCCGAAGAAGAAGAACTAGAGAGTTCTTGAGGGTGACTCCGCCAACACACTTCATTCATATTCATATTGGCAAGGACAAGTGCAATCAACCTCCACATCTTGCACTAGTTCAAGGAGTCACAAACCCTCTTGTTGGTAAGTCAAGGGACAAGGTAACCTAATGCTTTCATGGACATCATCTTGTGTGTACTTCACTCTATATATATGGATATCCTTGTTTGTTCCTTGTGGGACTAACCCATGTAGGTATTGAAAGTGCAACTCACTCCAATGGATTGCTCCAGATGATCTACATCAACATTGAGCACCTACATCTTCAACACCTACATGAAGTCATCATCGACAAAACCCAAGGTTAGTTCATCCCTCTTAAGGGGGATATCACATCTAGGGGAGCTTTACTCTAAGAATTGAGCTAAAGCAACTCAAATGGTGTGAACACAAAAACGCTTTATGTAAAAGTGGTAACCACACTTGTGCTTAAACGATGAGTATGACCTACGATCAAATGTTCTCATTTGACTCCTCAGTCAATATACTCATATATAGATGACCTAGTCATCATCAATTGCTTGATAGATGCTAGAGTGTTTGTGCATGCTTTGCCACATATTTCATTTGCCATCTTATTGTGTGAGCATGCCGAATGCATACTTTTCTTCGTTCGAGGACATCCATTTGTTGCTTTGATTGTTTGGTCTTTTCTTTTGCCAAATGGATGGACAAGAATGCCTAAGTACTCCCTCTAGCTATCTATGTTTTTCTCGTCTCAAAATCTATTCATGCTACATCACAAAGTTTGATCAAGTCAGATTCAAACCCTCTGGGTGAGGAGCACTCGGAGCCACCGATTCGTCATAGACTTAAACTTCCAAAACCTCTCGATGTATTTCGGTCTGACCGATGCATTCCTTTCGGTCATACCGAGATCATTTATTTGATCTAGGTTTCAATCTTGGTGCAACCGATTTGAACAGTTCGGTCACACTGAGTTGCAGTAACCGCCTGTGATTCTGCATCTCGGTGCCACTGAGCCGTTCCACTCGGTCACACCGACAGAGTCTGGATATATATACCCACGGGTCAAATTTTGAAAATTTATCTAAAACCCTTCGCCCGCGCCTGTCCAGCTCTGCCGACTCGAGGTCTCCGGATCGTCTCCTCATCGCCAGCGACCCCCCGCCACTGGTCTTCGCCGCCGTCAATGGAATCTTCGCCGCCGTTGTCGCCGTAGCGAGCTCATCGCCAAGTTAGGGTATTAGTTCGACCCTTTGTGCAATCTTTACCTCTGATTCCTGCACTTAGGTTAATGCCATCAATCTTACCACGTTTAAGATATTTCTATCCAATCAAAAAATCCTTTAGATTAGTTTTATTCGAAAACTTAGGGTTAGGTTTCCACCAAATTCATCTCGGACCGACCGAGTTGTAGAAATCAGTCTCACCGATTTGGCCTAGGCCATTGCACTTGTGATTTTCGGTCTGACCGAAACTTATAAATCGGTGTGACCGAGTTCGATCCTCAGTGAAACCCTAGCAATCACGGACTCACCGAACTGTGTCTCGGTCTGACCGATTTCACTAGTTTAGACTCTAATATTGCTTCAATGTCACCGAGTTTAACAAGTCGGTAGCTCCAAAATGCTTTCTGTAGAAAAGTAAAACTAAGTTTTTGACTCAATTGTTTTGCAAAATGTCTGCACTTTGTGATGCTCATCCACTCTGTCTCTACTATATCTATTCATAGGGTCAGCTTTCAGGGTCAGCTTGCATTTTCAGCTATGTCAGATCAAAGTGACAGCCAAAACAAGTCAGAAGAGCACCAAAATCTTAGTGAGGGCACTAGTCCCTCCAATAGCAGTTATGATGAGGGTAGTAGAAGCAGCCCAAGCAACTTGCCCAAAGCAGCAACAAGGACAAGGAAGAATAGAAATTCAGATTTTGAAGATGAGGACTATGTTGTTGTTGAGGAGGAAGTCACTTCCAAGAAGAAAGTGCTGAAAAAGGAGTATGCTACTGCTACTGCAACCAAGCCTGGGTTGCACAAGAAAGCTCCTACAACGAGAGTGCCAATGTCCAAAGCCAGAGCCTCAACACAGGAAACTATTGAGTTCACTCTTGAACCAAAGGAGGCTGGTGAGGGCAAGAAGAGAAAGGAAAGGGTCAAGAAGACCATGGCCAAGGTGATTGGCAGATCCTCTATGATGAGAGACCTAGATGAGGACGAGGAAGAGGATGATGAAGAAAATGTTGCACCAGCTCCCAAGACTCAAAATTTGATGGGGATGCCATCAAGTCAGGGGCTGCTCCATCAAAGCCCAAGACTGCCCCCAAGGCTGCTGCTGCTCAAGCTTCTAAGCATGCAGCACCCAAGAGATCAACTAGAAACATACCAGCTGCTGAGAAGAACAAAGGCCCCAGTGCCTGAAATGGAAGAAGAAGAAGAGCCCCAACTGCTCAGAAAACTCAAACCAAAGATTCCTGATCATGATAACAATCATCCAGTTGTTGAGAACATGAAGGAAAGAAAAGACGCAGGACTCAGATTGTGGAGACAGTCAGACCCCTATGCTGCGAGAAGAAGAACGGTTGTGGACTACTGGTTTCACACTAAGGAACAACAGGACTTCTATGAGACAGTCCTCTTGGACAAGAAGCCCATTTTGTGTGACATGAGATGGGTGGACTAGAAATACATTGACAACAATGAAGATCACTTTCCTGGAGTTCGTGAGAGATTCAGACTGATGTCTACTACGCGACTTTATTCTTGTAGACACGTGTTGGGCCTCCAAGCACAGAGTTTTGCAGGACATTAGCAATTTTCCCTCAAGTGGATGACCTAAGGTTTATCAATCCGTGGGAGGTGTCGGATGAAGATGGTCTCTCTCTAACAACCCTGCAACCAAATAAAAGAAATCTCTTGTGTCCCCAACACACCCAATACAATGGCAAATTGTATAGGTGCACTAGTTCGGCGAAGAGATGGTGATATAAGTTTAATATTGATGGTATAAATATATTTTTATAATCTGAATAAATATAAACAGCAAGGTAGCAAATAGTAAACGGGCACAAAAACAGTATTGCAATGCTTAAAAATGAGGCCTAGGGTCCGTAATTTCACTAGTGCAATCTCTTAACAATACTAACATAGTTGGATCATATGATTATCCCTCAAAGTGCAATAAAGAATCACTCCCGAGTTCCTATTAGTGGAGAACAAAAGATAGGAATTTTTTGTAGGGTACGAAACCACCTCAAAGCTATTATTTTCATTCAACCTATTCAAGAGTTCGTACTAAAATAACACAAAGTTGTTTTTTCCGTTCGATCTATCCTAGAGTTCGTACTAGAATAACACCAAAGCATATCCATATTCATAATAATCAATCCACACAAAGAACTACAAGGAGACCCCAAAGTTTCTATCGGAGAAAAGATAAAAAAAATAGTGCATCAACTCCTATGCATAGATTACCCCAATATCACCGCGGGAATCCGCGAGTTGAATGCCATAACACATATCAAGTGAATCAATATGATACCCCAATTGTCACCTCAAGTATTCATAGCGCAAGACATATATCATATGTTCTCATCTCTGAATATTCAATCCGACAAGACAAAACTTCAAAGGGTAAAGACTCAATTCATCACAACAAGAGTATAGAGGGGAGAAACATCATATGATCCGACTATATTAACAAAGCCCATGATATAGATCACGAGAGAGAGAGAGAGAGAGAGAGAGATTAAACACATAGCTACTGGTACAAACCCTCAGCCTCGAGGGTGGACTACTCCCTCCTCATCGTGGTGGCCGTCGGGATGATGAAGATGGCCACCGGAGATGATTCCCCCCTCCGACAGGGTGCCGGAACGGGGTCTAGATTGGTTCTCGTGGATACAGAGACCTTGCGGCGGCGGAACTTCTGATCTAGGGTAACCCTTGATGGTTTCTCTATTTATAGGATTAATTGGTGTTGGTCTCACGCTAAGATGGGCCTCGAGGTGAGCGCAACCCACCGGAGCAAGCCAGGCCCACGAGGCATGCCCTGGTGGGTTGTGCCCTCCTCATGGCTCTTTTGGCCCTCCCATAAAGCTTCGGGGGTCTCTTTTGTTCCAAAAAATCGTCAAAAAGCTTCAGATCATTTGGAGAACTTTCATTTCTGCACAAAAAAACAACCGCACGGTAGTTCTGCTGAAAACAACGTTAGTCCGAGTTAGTTCCATGCAAATCATACCAAAACCATATAAAATTGTTGAAAACATGGCATGAATACTTCATAAATTATAGATACGTTGGAGACGTATCAGCATCCCCAAGCTAAAATCCTACTTGTTCCCGAGTAGGTAAATGATAAAAGAAATAATTTATGAAGTGTGAATGCTAGCAAAGTGCATAAGTTTGATCAATGATAATTTCAATCACTTTTCCTAGCATCATAACAGCAACTCTTTCTCATAAAACTTATCATGATAAAGTAGCAATTGAAAATGGAATTTTTGTTGTGGAATGCTACCTATCATATTCATCATAAACTCTTTTCTTTTGTAGCATGGACATTTGGACTTTTATATGGTTCAAAGCAATAGTCTAGTTTTGACATGAGGACTTTAATACTCAAGCATACCAACAAGCAACCATGTCTTTCAAAATATCAACGCTATATAAGTTATCCCTGGCCCATCATGCTCAATCACTGATCCATTCATGAAGCACACTCGCATATTAGCTACACCCAATGCTCAAGTACGATCATAGTGCCTCCTAGTTGGTTCTTTATAAGAGAAGATGGAGACTCAAATTAAAAATAAAAATTGCATAAAGTAAAATAAAGGCCCTTCGCAGAGGGAAGTAGGGATTTGTAGAGGTGCCAGAGCTCAAAGCAAAAATTGAGAGATAAAAACATTTTGAGAGGCATACTTTTCCCACCAACGAAAACGACTTAGAGCTCCCAACACCTTCCATGCTAGATATATCATAGGCGGTTCCCAAACAGAAAATAAAGTTTATTCCTTTTTCCACCATACTTTCACATTCCATGGCTAACCGTATCCACGGGTGCCCTCCATACCAACACTTTCCAAGGAATTTATTGTTTGACAACATAAAGTATATTCATTTTTCGTTCGGGACTGGGCATCCCTAATACCTTTGCCTTACTCTCGTGCAATGACAAGTGAATAAACACTCATCATGAGAATAACACATCTAGCATGGAAAATATTGCCACCCCTCACCGCCTCACGAGCGGTACGAGCACACAAAAGAGAAATTTATTTTGAAAATTAGAGATGGCACACATAAATTTGCTTAGAACGGCAAAAAAATACCACATATAGGTAGGTATGGTGGACTCATGTGGCAAAACTGGTTTAAAGGATTTTGGATGCACAAGTAGTGATCATACTTAGTGCAAAATGAAGGCTAGCAAAAGATTGAGAAGCGACCAACCAAGAAACGAATAATCTCATAAGCGAGCATTGAGCATAATTAACACTGAATAATGCACCACAAGTAGGATGTAATTTCATTGCACAACTATTGACTTTCTTGCTTGCATAGGGAATCACAAACCTTAACACCAGTATTCTTACTAAAGAATAATTACTCATCAACATGACTCACATATCACATCATCATATCTCAAAACTATTACAAGGAATCAAGTTTATTTTGTCCAATGATCTTCATGAAAGTTTTTATTATATCCTTCTTGGATATTTATCACTTTGGGACCAATTTTCATGTGTTGCTTTTGATAAGCTCAAATAAATATAAGTGAAGATCATGAGCATAATATTTTTTCTCTCAAATTAATTTAAGTGAAGCAAGATAGAATTTCTTCAAAAATACTAAAGCACACCGTGCTCAAAAAGATATAAGTGAAGCACTAGACCAATTCCATAGAAAAGAGCTTCTTCGACGGGGTGTGAGTGCCGCTTACCTAGCCTCTCTAGCAACTATTTGAGGACTCTATTTACTTAAAAACTTTCAGTTCTAAGTATTTTATAAAAATAGCAAGCAAAGCAAAACAAAATGACATTTCAAGAATAGCACACATCATGTGAAGAAGCAAAAACTTAGGCTCAACCAATACTAACCGATAATTGTTGGAGAAGAAAGGTGGGATGCCTACCGGGGCATCCCCAAGCTTAGATGCTTGTGACTTATTGAAATATAAATTTGGGATGCCTTGGGCATCCCCAAGCTTGAGATTTCGTGTCTCCTTAATTCCTCTCTATCACGGTCTCCCTAAATCTCAAAAACTTCATCCACACAAAACTCAACAAGAACTAGTGAGATAAGTTAGTATAAACCAATGCAAAAACCTTATCATTCTCTACTGTAGAAAATCCCTAAAATTATTATCCAACATTGCATACTAAATGTCTCTGCATATTTAATACTCCTATCCTCAAATAGAATCATTAAACAAGCAAACATATGCAAACAATGCAAACATAACAGCAATCTGCCAAAACAGTACAGTCTGTAAAGAATGCAAGAGTATCAATACTTATTTAACTCCAAATTACCACACTGTAGAAAATTTATTATAGCTTACTATGCAAAAAGTTTCGACATTTTATCACATTCTGACTTTTCTCGGGAATTTTTGCAACAGCGATAAACTTTCTGTTTTGAAACGGCAACATGTAGACTTGCAAAATAAGTAGGGTAAAGGATATCCTCGACATTTTTATTGAAAATAAAGATGCAAAACATTATTCTAAATAACAGAAAGCAAATCAAAACAAAATAAATTGACGCTCCAAGCAAAACTCATATCATGTGACGAATGAAAATGTAGCTCCAAGTGAGGTTACCGATAATGTTGGAGACGAAAGAGGTGATGCCTTCCAGGGCATACCCAAGCTTAGTTGCTTGGATATTCCTTGGATATTAAGTTGGGGTGCCTTGGGCATCCCCAAGCTTAGGGTCTTGTCACTCCTTATTCTCCTCATATCGACATCTCACCCAAAACTTAAAAACTTTTTTTTGAGGAACTGGCAGGTCACTGCCTATATATTAAGCAGGAGAAAAGTAAAACAAATAGTTCTTACAACACAGCGTTACAAAAAGGGTAGAAAACTTAAAAACTTCAATCACACAAAACTTAACGGAACTTCGTGAGATAGGTTAGTATGATAAAGAGCAAACTATTTCAGTTTGGTACTGTCAAACACAACATTCATAATTGTTTACACACAATGCCTACTGTAGCATATCATTTCCGCAATTTATATTGAGCAATATAAGCTATAGAAACTAGAAAACAAGCAAACTATGCACTGAAAACAGAATCTGTCAAAAACGGAACAGTCTGTAATGATCTGCAGAATAACCATACTTCTGGTACTCCAAAAATTCGGAACAATTAGAACCATGTGAGAAATTTGTATATTAATCTTTTTCAAAAAGAATCAACTCAAAATCACTCCTCTGTTAAACATTAGAATTATTTTCGTGAGCGCAAAAGTTTCTATTTTTCAGCAAGATCAAATCAACTATCACAACACTATCCCAAAGCTTTACTTGGCATTTTATTGAAACAAAAGCAATAAAACATGATTACTATAGTATCATAATCATGTGCACACACAAAAACATTAGGTAAAAGTGTCGGGTTGTCTCCCAACAAGCGCTTTTCTTTAATGCCTTTTAGCTAGGCATGATTAGTTCAATGATGCTCGCATAAAAGATAATGATTGAAACATAAAGAGAGCATCATGAAGCATATGACTAGCATATTTAAGTCTAACCCACTTCCTATGCATAGGGATTTTGTGAGAAAATAACTTTTGGGAGCAAGAATCAACTAGCATAGGAAGGCAAAATAAGCATAACTTCAAAACTTTCAACACATAGAGAGGAAACTTGATATTATTGAGATATGTAAAAGCATATGTTCCTCTCTCATAATAATTTCAGTGGCATCATGAATGAATTCAACAATATAACTATCACACAAAGCATTCTTTTCATGATCCACAAGCATAGAAATTTTATTACTAGCCACATAAGCAAATTTATTCTCATCAATAGTAGTGGGAGAAAACTCAACAAAATAACTATCATGGGAATGAAAATTAAAATCATGATGACAAGTTCCATGGTTATCATTATTCTTGAGATCATACATGTCATCACCATAATCATAATAGATAGCAACTTTGTTATCATGGTCAATTGAAGCCTCGTCCAAAATGGTGGATTCATCACTAAATAAAGCCATGACCTCTCCAAATCCACTTTCATCATTATAATCATCATAAATAGGAGGCATGCAATCATTATAACAAATTTGCACATCAAATCTTAGGGGACTAAAAGTATCATATTCATCAAACATAGCTTCCTCATGCTCATCATTTATACCAAACATTCTATTGAATTCTTCTTCTATCAATTGAGCACAATTTCCTTTCCATCATTTTCACGAAATACACTATAAAGATGAATAATATGATGCAACCTCAATTCCATTTTTTGTAGTTTTTTTTATAAACCCAACTAGTGATAAAACAAGAAACTAAAAGATTCGATTGCAAGATCTAAAGATATACCTTCAAGCACTCACCTCCCCGGCAACGGCGCCAGAAAAGAGCTTGATGTCTACTACGCAACTTTATTCTTGTAGACACGTGTTGGCCTCCAAGCGCAGAGTTTTGTAGGACAGTAGCAATTTTCCCTCAAGTGGATGACCTAAGGTTTATCAATCCGTGGGAGGTGTAGGATGAAGATAGTCTCTCTCTAACAACCCTACAACCAAATACAAGAAATCTCTTGTGTCCCCAACACACCCAATACAATGGCAAATTGTATAGGTGCACTAGTTCGGCGAAGAGATGGTGATAAAAGTGTAATATTGATGGTAGAAATATATTTTTATAATCTGAATAAATAAAAACAGCAAGGTAGAAAATAGTAAACGGGCACAAAACGGTATTGCAATGCTTAAAAATGAGGCCTAAGGTCCGTACTTTCACTAGTGCAATCACTCAACAATGCCAACATAGTTGGATCATATGATTATCCCTCAAAGTGCAATAAAGCATCACTCTCGAGTTCCTATTAGCGGAGAACAAAAGATAGGAATTGTTTGTAGGGTACGAAACCACCTCAAATCTATTCTTTCCGTTCGATCTATTCAAGAGTTCGTACTAAAATAACACAGAGTTATTTTTTTCCGTTCGATCTATCCTAGAGTTCGTACTAGAATAACACCAAAGCATATCCATATTCATCATACTCAATCCACACAAAGAACTACAAGGAGACCCCAAAGTTTCTATCGGAGAAAAGATAATAAAAACGTGCATCAACTCCTATGCATAGATTACCCCAATATCACCGCGGGAATCCGCGAGTTGAATGCCATAACACATATCAAGTGAATCAATATGATATCCCAATTGTCACCTCAAGTATTCGTACCGCAAGACATATATCATGTGTTCTCATCTCTGAATATTCAATCCGACAAGACAAAACTTCAAAGGCTAAAGACTCAATTCATCACAACAAGAGTATAGAGGGGAGAAACATCATATGATCCGACTATATTACCAAAGCCCATGATATAGATCACGAGAGAGAGAGAGATTAAACACATAGCTACTGGTACAAACCCTCAGCCTCGAGGGTGGACTACTCCCTCCTCATCGTGGTGGCCGCCGAGATGATGAAGATGGCCACCGGAGATGATTCCCCCCTCCGGCAGGGTGCCTGAACGGGGTCTAGATTGGTTCTCGTGGGTACAGAGACCTTGAGGCGGCGGAACTTCTGATCTAGGGTAACCCCTGATGGTGTCTCTATTTATAGGATTTTTTGGCATTGGTCTCACGTTAAGATGGGCCTCGAGGTGAGCACAACCCATAGGGGCAAGCCAGGTGCGCCCTGGTGGGTTGTGCCCTCCTCGTGGCTCTTCTGGCCCTCCCACAAAGCTTCAAGGGTCTCTTTTGTTCCGAAAAAATCGTCAAAAAGTTTCAGCTCATTTGGAGAACTTTCATGTCTTCACAAAAAACAACACCACGGTAGTTCTGCTGAAAACAGCGTCAGTCCGGGTTAGTTCCATGCAAATCATACCAAAACCATATAAAATTGTTGTAAGCATGGCATGAATACTTCATAAATTATAGATACGTTGGAGACGTATCACAGACTCAATGGAGTTGACACATTTGTTGGTCAGAAATTGACCAAATGGAATGATGAGATGGTGATGCAGTTCTATTCCACTGCACATTTTTACCCTGATGGAAGGATAGTCTGGATGACTGAGGGTACTAGGTACCAATCTACGATTGATGAGTGCGCCAAGTTGATCAATGCCCCTAAAGAAGCTGAAGATGACACTGATGTCTATGCCAAGCGCAAGAAAGATCACAACTCCATGGCCAATATGTACAAAGAGATACCTGACAAGGCCTTGGAGACACACATGCTAGGCTCAGTATATTACTTGTTGTCTGATTGGCCACCACGAACACTATATTGAGGCACACTTTGTTGCCCAAGTCAAGAGATCACAAGATGATCAGAGGCCACTCCATCAACTTGCTTCAGATGTTTGATGTGCCACAAAAATTTAAAGTGATGAGTTTGATTGTTGAGACTATCATGAGAACTGCAGCAGATCAGAAGAGATCATGTGGCTATGCTCCACACATTCAGATGCTCATAAATTCCAATATGTGCACAGGCACATATTTGTTGGACAGAGAGCACCTTCCCTTGAGGCCTGATTTTGAGGACAACACGATTGTTCTGGATGCTTCACATCCAACTTCTGTTGAGGCTCAAGAGAGAGAGAGAAGGCACAGGCTGAAAAAGCTTCGAAGATTCCAGATCCTTCTGCAGTCAATCTCAAGACCAAGCGGGACCAGCTCAGCTATCTGCTTGAGGCCACTGTGAGAATAGAGAAAGGACTAGCTACCCTGACTCGAAATAAAGAGAGCCTTGAGAGGATCTTTGAGACAAAGCTACATGACTTGGATGTCAAAGTCACTGAGATTCAGACTTCAGTTGAGAAGATACAAGAAGAGCATGAGGACAGGAGTGACAGGACAACCACAGATGCTTATCAGAGGGTGCCTAGAAGACAGAGGTCTGCAGCAGTGCCAGTGATTGACTCTAGGGCCACAACTTCAGCTCATGCAGCCACAGCCTCAGTTGCCCCTCCAGTGGCAACCCCTCTAGTTCCTCAGATGTCAGCTGAAGTCTTCGCAGATGCTGTTCTCTCCACGCCATCTTTGCACTCGAAGCTCCCGGAGATCATGCTTAGAGTGCCGTACAGCACTATGCATTTTCGAGCTTTTTTGTAACTTGTTGCCAAAGGGGGAGAAAGTGTATAGATCATAGGCTTCGAGAGAGAGTGTGTGTTTTGCTTTCTTTTGTCTCTCTTGCTACTTTATTTTCTTGCTTGTTTGGTTGATACTCTACTTATGTGTGTGTGAGATACTTCTATGTTCATGTGCTTGATCATATCATACTTTAATCTTGTGCTTGAATGATAATATTCTATCTCTCATGTATGATCATTCACATTTTGTCTTGGTAATGAGTGCATATTTAATATTCTATCATTTTGAGCGCTCCACCAAGATGTATGTGACATGGAAGAGTAACCCATGATCCTAATCGATTGTGCATTTGCATTCAAAAGCAAATTTTAAATAATGCAAAAATTTAGGGGGAGCTCTTGCTTATCACATACTTCTTAAAGCGACGATGTATTTCATTCTTATTATCATTTGTTGAAGCTTTGATCTATATGTTGTCGTCAATTACCAAAAAGGGGGAGATTGAAAGTGCAACTAATCCCCGTGTGGTTTTGGTAATTCATAACAACATATAGCTCATTGAACTAATATCCATTCAAGATTAATGTTTCAGAAATTTCAATGGTTGGTACGGCATGGACTAGAGATGTGGACCCCTCAAAATGCTAAGGGCACATATTGTCAAAAGCTCAAGACTCTACATTTTCATTTTAGTGATCCAAGATCACATTGAGTCCATAGGAAAAGCCAATACTATTAAAAGGGGATGAGGTGTTTCTTAATGGCTTGCTTTCTCAAAATGCTTAGTGATATGCTCCAAAAGCCCTCAACCACTTTATCATTTCCACATATGTCCTGAACCTAAAAGTCAAACTCAGCCCCACCGATTTGATCTATCCGGCGCCACCGAGTTCACTTGAAATAGCGATAGCCAGAAACCCCTATGAGTTCGGTCTCACCGATAGGGATCTCGGTGTCACCAAGATGGGATTGCAAACTCTCTATTTCCCTTCGTAACGTTTCAGTCTAACCGAGTTGAGCGATCGGTCCCACCGAGTTGGCAATGCAAACTCTCTGTTTCCTTTTCGTAACGTTTCGGTCTAATCGAAATGAGTGATCGGTCCCACTGAGTTTGCCTGACCAAGTCTCTGTTTGCTTATTACTGAAATCGGTCTCACCGAGTTCATGTGATCAGTCTCAACGAGATGAGGTTCCGCCCTAACCCTAGCGCATCGGTCTCACCGAGTTGATCATGTCGGTCCCACCGAAAAGCCTAACGTTCACATTTTGAACCAGGTCGGTCTCACCGAGTTTCATTATTCGGTCCCACCGGGTTTGGTAAATTGTGTGTAACGGTTAGATTTTGTGTGGAGGCTATAAATACCCCTCCACCCCCTTCCCCATTTGTGAGAGAGCCATCAGAACGTGCCTACACTTCCACTACTCATTTTCTGAGAGAGAACCACCTACTCATGTGTTGAGACCAAGACATTCCAATCCAACCACAAGAATCTTGATCTCTAGCCTTCCCAAGTTGCTTTCCACTCAAATCATCTTTCCACCATATCCAAATTTGTGAGAGAGAGTTGAGTGTTGGGGAGACTATCATTTGAAGCACAAGAGCAAGGAGTTCATCATCAACACACCATCTATTACCTTTTGGAGAGTGGTGTCTCCTAGATTGGTTAGGTGTCACTTGGGAGCCTTCGTCAAGATTGTGGAGTTGAACCAAGGAGTTTGTAAGGGCAAGGAGATCGCCTACTTCCTGAATATCTACCCAAGTGAGGCAAATCCTTCGTGGGCGATGTCCATGGTGGGTTAGACAAGGTTGCTTCTTCGTGGACCCTTCGTGGGTGGAGCCCTCCATGGACTCGCGCAACCGTTACCCTTCGTGGGTTCGAGTCTCCATCAACGTGCATGTACGATAGCACCACCTATTGGAACCATGCCAAAAATCTCTATGTCTACATTGTGTTTGCTCCCTACAAACTCCTCCCCTTTACTTCATGTGCAATGATTTACATTCCGCTGCTATACTCTTAGAATTGCATGTGTAGGTTGATTGCTTGACTTGTTAAGTTGCTAAAATCTGCCAAAACATAAAATTGGGAAAAGGCTAGATTTTCATTTGGTCAAGTAGTCTAATCACCCCCCTCTAGACATACTTTCAATCTACACAAAGTAGTATGGAAGTAACGGTAACGGTGGCAAAAGTAACAGTAATAGTTTCGTAGCAATCGTAACAATGGCAACGGAAAAGTAACTTAGCAAAGATCAATATGTGAAAAGCTCATAGGCAATGGATCAATGATGGATAATTATGTCGGATGGCATTCATCATGCAACAGTTATAACATAGGGTGACACCGAACTATAGCTCCAATTCATCAATATAATGTAGGCATATATTCCGAATATAGTCATACATGCTTATGGAAAAGAACTTGCATGACATCTTTTGTCCTACCCTCCCGTGGCAGCGGGGTCCTATTGGAAACTAAGGGATATTAAGGCCTCCTTTTAATAGAGTACCGGACCAAAGCATTAGCACTTAGTGAATACATGAACTCCTCAAACTACGGTCATCACCGGGAAGTGTCCCGACTATTGTCACTCTGGGGTTGCCGGATCATAACACGTAGTAGGTGACTATAACTTGCAAGATAGGATCAAGAACACAAATATATTCATGAAAACATAATAGGTTCAGATCTGAAATCATGGCACTCAGGCCCTAGTGACAAGCATTAAGCATAGCAAAGTCATAGAACATCAATCTTAGAACATAGTGGATACTAGTGATCAAACCATAACAAAACTAACTTGATTACATGGTAAATCTCATCCAACCCATCACCGTCCAGCAAGCCTACGATGGGATTACTCACGCACGGCGGTGAGCATCATGAAATTGGTGATGGAGTATGGTTGATGATGACGATGGCGACGATTTCACCTCTCCGGAGCCCAAAACGGACTCCAGATCCGCCCTCCCGAGGAAGAACAGGAGGTGGTGGTGGCTCCGTATCATAAAATGCGATGAATCCTTCTCTCTCATTTTTTCTCCCCGAACGTGAATATATGGAGTTGGAGTTGAGGTCGGTGGAGCCTCATGGGACCCACAAGACAGGAGGGCGTGCCCTCCACCCTTGTGGAGAGGTGGTGGGTCCCCTCTGGTTGATTCTTTCGCCAATATTTTTAATTATTCCAAAAATTATCTCCGTGAAGTTTCAGGCCATTCCGAGAACTTTTATTTCTGCACAAAAATAACACCATAGCAATTCTGCTGAAAACAGCGTCAGTCCGGGTTAGTTCCATTCAAATCATGCAAATTAGAATCCAAAACAAGGGGAAAAGAGTTTGGAAAAGTAGATACGATGGACACGTATCACCGGTCGAGGTGAAGATACCCCAAACAAACCCCTCAAAGGATTATTTTCCATAGTGACAAGTGACAGTAAATTTCAGCACGTAATATAAATGTTTCCTTACCAAATTCCACTCACCAAAAACGCTTCACTCCCCGGCAACGGCGCCAGTAAAGAGTCTTGATGAACCACAAGTATAGGGGGTCTATCGTAGTCCTTTCGATAAGTTAGAGTGTCGAACCCAACAAGGAGCAGAAGGAAGTGACAGGCGGTTTTCAGCAAGGTATTCTCTGCAAGCACTGAAATTACCGGTAACAGATAGTTGTGTGATAAGATATTTCGTAACGGGTAGCAAGTAACAAAAGTAACTAAGGTGCAGCAAGGGGGCCCAATCCTTTTTGTAGCAAAGGAAAAGCCTGGACGAACTCTTATATAATGGAAAGCGCTCCCGAGGACACATGGGAATTACTGTCAAGCTAGTTTTCATCATGCTCATATGATTCGCGTTCGTTACTTTGATAATTTGATATGTGGGTGGACCGGTGCTTGGGTGCTGTCCTTAATTGGACAAGCCTCTCACTTATGATTATCCCCTCTCGCAAGCATCCGCAACTACGAAAGAAGAATTAAGATAAATCTAACCATAGCATGAAACATGTGGATCCAAATCAGCCCCTTACGAAGCAACACATAAACTAGGGTTTAAGCTTCTGTCACTCTAGCAACCCATCATCTACTTATTACCTCCCAATGCCTTCCCCTAGGCCCAAACAAAGGTGAAGTGTCATGTAGTCGACATTCACATAACACCACTAGAGGGGAGACAACATACATCTCATCAAAATATGGAACGAATACCAAATTCACATGATTACTTATAACAAGACTTCTCCCATGTCCTCAGGAACAAACATAACTACTCATAAAGCATCTTCATGTTCATAATCAGAGGAGTAATAATTATCATTAAGGATCTGTACATATGATCTTCCACCGAATAAACCAACTAGCATCAACTACAAGGAGTAATCAACACTACTAGCAACCCATAGGTACCAATCTGAGGTTTTGAGACAAAGATCGGATACAAGAGATGAACTAGAGTTTGAGAGGAGATGGTGCTGGTGAAGATGTTGATGGAGATTGAACCCCTCTCGATGAGAGGATCGTTGGTGATGACGATGGCTTCGATTTCCCCCTCCGGGAGGGAAGCTTCCCCGACAAAACAGCTCCGCCAGAGCCCTAGATTGGTTCTGCCCAAGTTCCGCCTCGAGACGGCGGCGCTTCGTCCCAAAAGCTTCCTCCTGATTTTTCCAGGTCAAAACACATCATATAGCAGAAGATGGGCACCGGAGGCCTGCCAGGGGGCCCACAAGGCAGGGGCGCGCCCCCACCCTTGTGGATGCCTGGTGGGTCCCCTCTGGTGCTTTCTTCGCCCAATATTTTTTTTATATTCCGAAATAATTCTCCATGAAGTTTCAGGATTTTTGGAGTTGTGTAGAATAGGTCTCTCAGATTTGCTCCTTTTCAAGTCCAGAATTCCAACTGCCGGCATTCTCCCTCTTCATGTAAATCTTGTAAAATAAGAGAGAAAAGCCATAAGTATTGTGCCATAATGTGTAATAACAACCCATAATGCAATAAATATCAATATAAAAGCATTATGCAAAATGGACGTATCAACGCTCGATGCGGAGCATGTCATTCTCGTCCATAAGTTTCTTGATGATGACGCCGGTCCTCTTCAACAAGGTAGTGGTCCCCTCCTTCTTCACACTTCTGACGATCTTTGCCCTCAGCAGGTCGAGCTCGGCCCGAGCTTCGCATTGCCCTCCCTTAGTTGCCGGATGACGCTGGTAGCCTATTCAAACGAGGCTTTCATGTCGTCCTGCAACCTCGCCCAGCCAGAGATCTAATCCATCTGGCTATGGACGATCGCATGCATGCGCCTGTAAGAGTCCTCGCCTGCCCGCGAGACATTTTCCCAGGCCGCCGAGGTGCGGGAGGACATCTCTGCTGCATTCACGGCATGGTGGGACATCTCTGCCGCTTCCGATGCGCGGCCGGACCAGTCTGCTGCATCAACGGCGCGGCGGGACCTCTGTGCTGCTACGGCCGCGCAGTGGGACATGTCGGCTGCTTTCGCGGTGAGCGGGACATCTCTCGTGCTTCCGCTTCCAAGCTCGCCTCATCCTGGTGGTAATCTCTCGACCCGGAACTCACGCTGGCCATGGCAGACGCAAGAGAACGATGATGAATGACTTGTTTGTTTTTGTGGATGAGGAGTTGAGAAGGAATGTGCAGTCATCTTGGGGTAGTAATATTTATAACCGAGTACTAATACGCTCCTAAGTGGGAAACTGTTTAGGTTTTGATCGGTGTGAACAGGTTTGCAATTAAATATAGCGTGATAGTAATTTGGAATGTGACGGGCCGGAGGCTCAAAATTTATTGATGGTTCTATAATTTCTAAGTGCGGCACTATTCCCGGACGGCGTACGTGGGCATGCTTTCTCGGCCGTGTATGTGTCGTTTGCACCATAGGGTGTACCGCAATAGGCAATGTCAGCACACGTCTTTTTCCAACAACCGTGCGCGCTCGTTATTACCATCGCGCACGCTTCTTTTAATTAGAATGTGTGCACGTCTAGCGCACACACGTTGATCTGTCTAACTGTTTCCGTTTGTTGTGGCTAATCGCAAACAGTTCATCCATGTGAAGTGTATGCTGTCAATCGCAGACGCACGTTGACCTGGCTGACCGTTTCTGTTGTGTTGCCTAATCGCAAACAGTTAATCCGTCTGAAGCGTATGCCCTCAATCGCACACAGCTTCATCTGGCTGCCTGTTTCTGTTGTTCCGCCTCATCACAAATAGTTAATCCAACTGAACTGTATATCGTATATCGCACATGCCTTCATTTGGCTGGCCGTTTCTGTTTTTCTTCCTCATCGCAAACAGTTCATTGAACTAAACCGTATGCCCCCATCACACACGCAACTAAAATCTGAACCGTGTTTGATGTATCAGCCATCGCAAACGTTTTGCATCTTTTTTGACGTTTTTTTACATCACCGTTTGCGATTAATGCATCGCACACAGTTTCATTGAAGGGTCTCTGATTGTAGTGTCGCGTTAGCAGCATCCTACAGTAGTGAAATTATCTTATCACACAACTATCTATTACCGATAATTTCAGTGCTTGCAGATAATACCTTGCTAAAAACCACTTGTCATTTCCTTCTGCTCCTCGTTGGGTTCGACACTCTTACTTATCGAAAGGACTACGATAGATCCCCTATGCTTGTGGGTCATCAGTGGCCATGGCCAAGAGCACCACCTCCCCCATCAACGCCCAAGTCGTCTGGATCCACACCCGCCATGCCAGCCGCCACCAGGTCAGAGAGAGGGAGAGCAAGAGAGGGTGAAGTGCAAGAGGAGAGGGGAGAGAGTGAGCTGGGGCCGTGTCGTTGACCAACGACCGACACAACAACGCGTACCGACCAGCCAGCGACTTTAACAAAAGTTTTGTTGGCGCAGTCAGTTGTCTGTTGATGCATCGCTTGACTTGCGGCCTAGCCTCCTATAATCCAGCTTGAACTAGCTGAATCGACAACTTTTCTGACATGGTAGTTTTTTTGTCAAAAATTAGTATGGTAGTTTTTTTACGAAAAGGCAGGATCACTGCTTTTCATTGTGCTTAGAAGGAATAAAGGTTTACAAGTTGCACGAGAAGTACAGGGGAGGGGGTTTAGGTCATATAGTTACATCAATCTGGTTTTAAGGGTCGTTCTACAATGTGCAGAACCCGCCTACGACCAGCCCCAATCCAATCCTTGGCCTCCACCTGAATTTTCAGAAATAGTGGTCTTGGGCTGCAGGAGGAATTTATGAAAACTCTCGCATTCTGTTCTTTCCATATGATCCACCACACCAGAGTGATAATGGATCTCCACGACTTAGCCTGTTCCTTGGCCATTGCGGTTCTTGAGCGTTGCCACCAGTTGATCAGGGATTCACCATCGGTGGCAATCAAACTCAGATTCATGTCTAGCTTTAGTAAGGTAAGGTGCCAAATATGCTTAGCATAGGGGCAAGTGGCAAGCATGTGCGCATTGATTTTCAGGCTCTTGAAGATAGAGCGAACAAAGTGGGTTATGAGGTCATCCCTTCTTAGCAAGATTGTCTGCAGTCAGGCAACGATCTTGAGCTGCAAGCCAAATAAAAAATTGGCATTTAGGGGGTGCATCAGAGATCCATGCAAACTTTGCAAATAGCGGCTTGATGTTTGCAGCGAGGGTAGTCGCGTACGTTGATCTTGAGTTGAACAGACCATTTGCAGTCCAACGCCAAGTTAAAGTGTCTTCATGATTTTGAGCTAGATGCACTGGCTGCAGGTCATTCCACATGGTCATGAACTAAGTGAGTGAGTCTTGAGAGAGATTACCCTTGAAGTGTCGCATCCATTTTCCATCAGTCATAACATATTGGATGGAGATTGTTTTGATAGTGCATTGTCTGAACAAGTCAGGGAACCTCTTACAGAAACTCTCTCTATTGTGCCAGACGTCAGTCCAAAACGTGGTGTTGGCTCCATCACCAATGTTGAACTGAATTGACGCCTCGAAAAGACACCTGACAGAGCAATTAATAGGCAAAGGTAACCCAAGCCATGGCCGAGAAGTGTCCATCCAAGAGAGCCATAACCATTTGCATCGCACTGCCTCACTTTTTTTGTTCAGACAAGGAATCCCAAGGCCACCAAGCTTTTTAGGCAGGCAAACTTGCTTCTAGTTCACTAGGCATTTGCCCCCAATAGGCTCATCTTTATTTGCCCAAAGGAAACCTCGGCAACATTTGTCATACTTCTTGACAGCTCACCGTGGAGGTTCAATAGCCATAATCTGGAATATTGGCAAGGCATATAAAACGGAGGTGATCAGAGCTAGCCTTTCGGCAAGCATAAGCTTGTGCCATCCACATGTGTTGTGCTCGAGCTTGTCAAAGATTGGCTGGTAATGTATTTTCTGAAGTCTTGTGAAACTGAGAGGCATGCGAAGGTAAGTGACAAGGAACTCTTTAATGGGGCATTGCAGCATCTCAGCCAGGTCATGAATGTCAATACCTTCACACCGGATGTGGCAGAAGCTGATCTTAATGAAGTTAGTTCGAAGGCCGAAAGCATCTCCAAAGATATCAAGAATCTTCTTAACAGCGGTGACTTCGTGAAGGTTGGGTATAACAAAAATCATAATGTCATCTGCATAGAATGAGGCTCTGATTGACGGTAGGTTCCACCCCAGAGTGGGAAGCACTTCAGCATTGACAGTTGCCCGCACAATTGCATCAAGAATGTCCATAACAAGGATGAAAAGCATAGGCCAGAGAGGGTCTCCCTGCCGCAGTCCCTTCTGATGCAAGATGGAGTCAGTCAACTCCCCATTGACAAGAACTCTGGTAGAGGAAGATGAAAGCATTGATGAAATCCAGTTCCTCCACTTTAGGCTGAACCCCTTAGCCGCAGGCACCTCAATCAGAAATTCCCAAGAGACATTGTCAAACACCTTGTCAATGTCCAGTTTAAGCATGATGGAGGGGATCTTCGTCAACGATCTGACCATCCCTTCGATGAATAGAAAGTTGTCGTGAATAGCTCTTCCTTTGATGAATGCACTTTGAGATGGTAGCACGAGGTCTTTTAGCATTGGTTGAAGTCTTCTTGCTAGGATTTTCATAATGAGCTTAGCAAAAAAGATAGGAGACTGATAGGCCCGTAGTTCCTTGCTTCCTATGCATCCGCCCTTTTTCTGATGAGAATCAGAGTTGCCTCATTCATACAACAAGATTTCTGGAGTTGAACCCCTCAAAAGCATGGATTACATGCATAACATACCCCTTAATTATGTCCCAACACTGAGATCAGAGGAGAGCCTCTGCACCGACCCCACCGCTGCCCCTGCCCCAACTCGGGCGGCCTCCTCTCCCTACAGCGCCGCCGCTCCACCCCTCTCGCCCGACCCTCATCTTCTCTGCCAAGGGAGGTAAGGGAAGGGAAGGCCCCAGATCCGCAACGGCGATCAGAAACCCATCCGAAACCTAGCCGCCTCCCAGGTCGCCTCTGCCCAGGCTACTCCAGAGGATCCTCCCCCGTCCCCTCCAGCCCCCTTCATCGATGTGCCCCTGGCCGGTCCCGCCGCCGATGCCGGCGGCGGTGGCGGCGCCCTTCTCGTCTGAAGACGGAGGAGAGGAGAGTGCACCGTGGCGGCGGCTCCATGGGCGGTTTTGGAGTGGTGGAGCCGTTCAAGGGCGGCGCGGCCTGTAGGCGTGGCCTGAAGCCGGAGAGGCGTCTTCGCGGTGGGTGGTGCACAACGTCGGCACCAATCTCCAACGGCGCGGTGGTGCGTCGGATCAAGGCTAACGGACCGATCTGGGCCACCCCCTGCCATGGACTGTTTGTGGCCGTCGATGTGGCTGCTTTCTCCGATGCTGCTCTGACCAGCGGTGTGGGGGCCTGCTGGTGTGCTCGAATAAAGGCGACGGTCCTAGGGTTCCTCTTGCGCCAAGACAAAAATATGCCTGGCGCCTGTCCTTCCTGATCTGGCCGGAGTGGCGAGTTCCGGAAGGCTCCGCCGGCGAACTCCCATGGGCGTGTTATGCCTGGATATTGCTGGATCGGGTGGGATTCGGTCGTGCCCCTTGGTTCTCCGTTAAGGAGCGAGCGGCGCGAAGCTCTGCTATCTGTTGCCATCATGAGATATGTTTAGCTCCATGGTGAAGTCATAGGCGGAGAATGTCATGGAAGCCAAGATTGGAAGATTAGTAATGGTGATTGGAGCCTACGACGTTGAGGAACTTGCTCGGAGTTTCGGGATTCGTAGCAGCGGTATGTAAGTGGGGGCGGCAGCACATGTGAAGTTCAAAGTCTTGCCTTTCAGGGTGAAAATCTAAGGTCTGGCCTTAATTGGTTGTGCCTGACAATGGCCTTGTTGAAGGCAATGTTTTGAGAGCGGGAATTATCTCCGGGGTGAAAACCCAAGATCTACGATCGGGTGACGACGGTGTTGGCGCACCGTTTCCTCCTTCGAGGTGTCGCTTTTGGAGAACCTGGACATCAGGTGTTGTCTTAATGGTGGTTGTGCTGCTGCTGCAAGGCCTTGAACACTATAGCGGGATTATTTTTAGTTTCTTCTTTTTTTTGGTTGTGTGTATCCGTCATGTCATTAGGGCATTGCGTTGTTGTAGAGGATGGATGTAATTGGTATCTTCGCGAAATTAATATATACTCCCTCTGTTCCCAAATATAAGTCTTTCTAGAAATTCCAACAAATGACTACATACAAAATAAAATGAGTGAATCTATGCTCTAAAATATGTCTATATACATCTGTATTTTGTAGTCCATTTAAAATGTCTAAAAAGAATTGTATTTAGAAACGGAGGGAGTACTCTTTAACGAAAATGTCCCAATATTTCTAAAAGAAAAGCGTTGTGTAGCCATCGGGGCCAGGGGCTTTTCTGGGGTTCATGTCCATGACAGCGGCCTTTACTTCTTCGCCAGTAAACGGTCCATCAATGCTAGACAAATCAATAGAGGCAATTCCCAGAGCATTGTAGTTAAGACTACCCATAGTGCAAGTAACATAGATGGTAACATCACACTTATCTAGGCAAAATAGATGATGTGGCATGTTAATGAAGAAAGAGAGGCATGTGGTAACATAGCTAGTTACTGTGGAAAATTTGACAATTTTGACCTCGGGACGAAATCAAATCACAGAATGAACTGCCCGTGAAACTATTTCACGCGGCTGACCTTTTTGTGTGGCGCCCGCCACGCGGGCGCCACACCCTACGGTGCAGCGCCTAGCACGGGGGCGTTGCACCTCTGTCCACCGTGGCAGCCCATGGGCCCGCACCCAGTAGTGCAACGCCTCCGAGCTAGGCACCGCACATGTAATGTGCAGCGCCTAGCGCTCGGGCGCTGCACTGTCTGTTACTAGTTGGCTGGCCCCCCCTCCCCCCTCCCCCACCCCACACACCCCAACCCCCATAGCATTCGACCCGAGCTTTGCCCCCTCTCCCCCTCTCTCCCCCTCTCAAATCCTCTCCCAAATCTTGCAAATTTGAAGAATTTGTCCGTGGATTTCGAAGTCAAACCCTCCCCCAAGGTAATCTTCTTCGATCCCCTTGTTTTGATCCAAGTAATGTTATCAAATTGCTCATTTGTTGCTAGTTTGGGGAAACCCTAGTTTTGTTTGGATCTAGAGATTTGCATGGAGATGTGAGATGTTTGTTTGCCAATTTCCTATGATTAGGCTTGTTAGTATGTTAGGCTTATTCTTATGGGTGTTCTTATGTTGGTGCTAGGGTTAGGTTTAGGGCTAGGGTTATGGTTAGGGTTAGGGTTGTTGTTTGATATATATCTTAGGGTTTGTATTCCGTGTTAATCCTCGGATTAGTACTCATGGAAGCAATGTTACGTTGTGTTGTTTGAATGCTTATAGGGATGGGAAGAACATGTGTGTTTGTTCATCATGGGGACAAAGACACCTTCTTGAAAGGCAATATTGAACCGGACCCGGATGAGCTTGACATGGTGTTTGATGGTAGTCCTAGCTATGCGGAGCTCTTGCAACAAGTGTGGACAGATTTGAATTGGATGGACCCTAGTGATATCGTTGAGTTGGAGGGAAGGCATAATGTTGGTTTTGGAATGCACATCCGTTGGAAGACAATGCGTGTCAACTCGGAGCAACGTTGGGTTGCATACAAGGAGACGATGGCCGAATCACTAGACAAGGCTCTTGAGTTATTTGCAACGAAGAAGGTTGATTCAAGTTTGCATTTGGACTTGAACCGGAACCCCTCCCCTTTGGTTGCTAGTAGCCCCCCCCCCCACCCTTGAAGCGAGATGAAATTGTTGGACCTCTTTTGACCCAAGAAGTCAGGCCAACATTGAGCCCGTTTACAAATGATACGTCTTCAACGTATCTATAATTTATGAAGTATTCACGCTATTATATTATATGTTTTGGATGTTTATGGGCTTTACTAAACACTTTTATATTATTTTTGGGACTAACCTATTAACCGGAGGCCCAGCCCAAATTGTTGTTTTCTTGCCTATTTTAGTGTTTTGAAGAAAAGGAATATCAAACGGAGTCCAAACGGAATGAAACCTTTGGGAGAGTTATTTTTGGAATGGAAGCAATCCAGGAGACTTGGAGTAGACGTCAGGGAAGCTTCGAGGAAGCCACGAGGCAGGGAGGCGCACCCTACCCCCTGGGCACGCCCCCCCACCCTTGTGGGCCCCTCGTGGCTCCCCTGACCGACTTCTTTCGCCTATAAATGTCCATATACCCTAAAAACATCGAGGAACAGAATATATCGGGAGTTCCGCCGCCGCAAGCCTCTGTAGCCACCAAAAACCAATCGGGGCCCTGTTCCGGCACCCTGCTGGAGGGGGGAACCCTCACCGGTGGCCATCTTCATCATCCTGACACTCTCCATGATGAGGAGGGAGTAGTTCACCCTCGGGGCTGAGGGTATGTACCAGTAGCTATGTGTTTTATCTCTCTCTCTCTCTCATGTTCTTGAGATGGTACGATTTTGATGTATCGCGAGCTTTGCTATTATAGTTGGATCTTATGATGTTTCTCCCCCTCTACTCTCTTGTAATGGATTGAGTTTTCCCTTTGAAGTTATCTTATCGGATTGAGTCTTTAAGGATTTGAGAACACTTGATGTATGTCTTGCATGTGCTTATCTGTGGTGACAATGGGATATCGCGTGATCTACTTGATGTATGTTTTGGTGATCAACTTGCGGGTTCCGTGACCTCGTGAACTTATGCATAGGGGTTGGCACACATTTTCGTCTTGACTCTCCGGTAGAAACTTTGGGGCACTCTTTGAAGTACTTTGTGTTGGTTTGAATAGATGAATCTAAGATTGTGTGATGCATATCGTATAATCATACCCACGGATACTTGAGGTGACATTGGAGTATCTAGGTGACATTAGGGTTTTGGTAGATTTGTGTCTTAAGGTGTTATTCTAGTACGAACTCTATGATAGATCGAACGGAAAGAATAGCTTCGTGTTATTTTACTACGGACTCTTGAATAGATTGATCAAAAAGAATAACTTTGAGGTGGTTTTGTACCCTACAATAATCTCTTCGTTTGTTCTCCGCTATTAGTGACTTTTTAGTGACTCTTTGTTGCATATTGAGGGATAGTTATATGATCTAATTATGTTATTATTGTTGAGAGAACTTGCACTAGTGAAAGTATCAACCCTAGGCCTTGTTTAAACACATTGCAATACCGTTTGTGCTCACTTTTATCATTAGTTATGTTGCTGTTTTTATATTTTCATATTAGAAAAACCTATATCTACCATCCATATTGCACTTGTATCACCATCTCTTTGCCGAACTAGTGCACCTATACAATTTACCATTGTATTGGTGTGTTGGGGACACAAGAGACTCTTTGTTATTTGGTTGCAGGGTTGTTTGAGAGAGACCATCTTCATCCTACGCCTCCCACAGATTGATAAACCTTAGGTCATCCACTTGAGGGAAATTTGCTACTGTCCTACAAACCTCTGCAGTTGGAGGTCCAACAACGTCTACAAGAAGAAGGTTACGTAGTAGACATCAAGCTCTTTTCTGGCGCCATTGCCGGGGAGGTGAGTGCTTGAAGGTATATCTTTAGATCTTGCAATTGAATCTTTTAGTTTCTTGTTTTATCACTAGTTTAGTCTATAAAAGAAAACTACAAAAAAATTGAATTAAGCGTGCCTCATATGCTTCATCTTTTAATATCTTTCATGAAAATAAGGATTCCGATAACTGTGCTCAAGTACTAGAAGACGAATTACATAGAATGCTTGGCATAAAATATGTGAATGATGAGCATGATTGCAATGTTGTTAGTATGAATTCTATGAATATCCATGATGCTAATGATATGCAAAGCCAGAAGCTTGGGGATGCTATGTTTGATGAAGATGATATGTTTTGTCCCCCAAGTTTTGATGAGCAAATTTATTATCATGATAGCATGCCTCCTATTTATGATGATTATATTGATGAAAGTGGATTTGAAAGAGTTTCAACTTTAGGAATTAATGATCCCACTATTTTGGAGGATGTTGAATCTTATTGTGATAATTATGAAAGTGGATTTGGAGAGGTCATGACTTTATTTAGTGATGAATCCACTATTTTGGAAAAGGTTTCAATTGATTATGAGAATAAAGTTGATATTTATGATGATTATTGTGATGATATGCATTATATAAAGAATAATGATAACCATGGAACTTGTCATCATGATTTTAATTTTCAATTGGATTATGCCTCACATGATAGTTATTTTGTTGAGTTTGCGCCCACTACTATTCATGAGAAGAAATTTGCTTATGTGGAGAGTAATAAAAATTCTATGCTTGCGGCTCATGAAAAGAATGCTTTATGTGACATTTATATTGTTGAATTCATTCATGATGCTACTGAAAATTATAATGAGGGAGGAACATATGCTTGTAGGAATTGCAATAATATCAAGTTTCCTCTCTATGTGCTTAAAATCTTGAAGCTATGCTTGTTTTGCTTTCCTATGCTAGTTGATTATAGTTCCCATAAGTTGTTTGCTCACAAAATCCCTATGCATAGGAAGTGGGTTATACTTAAATGTGCTAGTCATATTCTTCATGATGCTCTCTTTATGTTTCAATTCTTATCTTTTTTATGAGCTTCATTGAAATCATCATGCCTAGCTAGGGGCGTTAAACGTTAGCGCTTGTTGGGAGGCAACCCAATTTTATTTTTGTTCCTTGCTTTTTGGTTCTGTTTAGTAATAAATATTTGATCTAGCCTCTGGTTAGATGCGGTTTTATGTTTTAATTAGTGTTTGTGCCAAGTAAAACCTATAGGATCTTCTTGGATGATAGTTATTTGATCTTGCTGAAAAAGTCAGAAACTTTCTGCACACGAAAACAATTGTTAAAAATCACCAGAACGTGATAAAATACTGATTCCAATTGCAGTAGATCAATAAACAAATTATCTAGGTCGTCCTATTTTCGTAGAATTTTTGGAGTTCCAGAAGTATACGTTTCATACAGATTACTACAGACTGTTCTGTTTTTGACAGATTCTGTTTTCTATGTGTTGTTTGCTTATTTTGATGAATCTATGAGTAGTATCGGAGGGTATGAACCATAGAGAAGTTGGAATACAGTAGATATTACACCAATATGAATTTAGAATGAGTTCACAACAGTACCTAAGTGGTGATTTATTTTCTTATACTAACGGAGCTTACGAGTTTTTTGTTGAGTTTTGAGTTGTGAAGTTTTCAAGTTATGGGTAAAGATTCGATGGACTATGGAATAAAGAGTGGCAAGAGCCTAAGCTTGGGGATGCCCAGGGCACCCCAAGGTAATATTCAAGGACAACCAAGAGCCTAAGCTTGGGGATGCCCCGGATGGCATCCCCTCTTTCATCTTCGTTCATCGGTAACTTTACTTGGAGCTATATTTTTATTCACCACATGATATGTGTTTTGCTTGGAGCATCATTTTATTTTCTTTTGTTTTTCTTGATGTAATTTAGAATAATATTTTGCATCTCTATTTTCAAAAAATATGTCAAGGATAGCCTTTACCATGCTTATTTTGCAAGTATACATGTTGCTGTTTCAAAACAGAAAGTTTACCGCTGTTGCAAAAATTTCCTAGAAAAGTCAGAATGTGATAAAATGTTGAAACTTTTTGCATAATAAGCTCTGATAAATTTTCTACAGTGTGGTAGAATTTCATAATGTTTGGAGTTAGGGAAGTATGATGAATCTTGCATTCTTTACAGACTGTACTGTTTTGGCAGATTGCTGTTATGTTTGCATTGTTTGCATATGTTTGCTTGTTTAATGATTCTATTTGAGTATAGGAGTATTAAATATGCAGAGGCATTTAGTATGCAATGTTGAATAATAATTTTAGTGTTTTGTTACAGTAGAAAATGATAAGGTTTTTGCATTGGTTTATACTAACTTATCTCACGAGTTCTTGTTGAGTTTGGTGTGGATGAAGCTTTCGAGATTTAGGAAACCGTGATATGAGAGGAATTAAGGAGACACAAAAGCTCAAGCTTGGGTATGCCCAAGGCACCCCAAGATAATATTTCAAGAAGTCTCAAGCATCTAAGCTTGGGGATGCCCCGGTAGGCATCCCACCTTTCTTCTTCAACAATTATCGGTTAGTATCGGTTGAGCCTAAGTTTTTGCTTCTTCACATGATGAGTGCTATCCTTGAAATGTCGTTTTATTTTGTCTTGCTTGCTGTTTGAATAATATCCCAAGATCTGAAATTCTTAAATGAGAGAGTCTTCACATAGCTACATAATTATTTAACTACTCATTGATCTTCACTTATATCTTTTTGGAGTAGTTTGTCATTTACTCGTGTGCTTCACTTATATCCTATGAGTAAATGGTTGAATGATTTGAATGTCATAAATCTGAAATCATATATGTTTCATATGCTTATCCCATGGGGAATAATGACTTCACATATAAGAAGTAGAGGTGGTAAATTTATTGAAGGTTAGCAAACATTGTATTGGTCACTTGAACAATTCATGAAAGAATATTGAGGGAATAGAGATTTCACATATAAATATACTATCTTGGACATCTTTTGTAATTGTGAGCACTCATTAAAATATGACATGTTAAAAGGTTGATGTTGGACAAGGAAGACAACGTAATGGGTTATGTTTTCTTATATCTGAAATGAAGTATATTGTCATGGATCATCCAACATGCTGAGCTTGCCTTTCCCCCTCATGCTAGCCAAATTCTTTGCACCAAGTAGAGATACTACTTGTGTTTCCAAACATCCCTTAAACCAGTATTGCCATGAGAGTCCACCATACCTACCACTGGATTGAGTAAGATCCTTCAAGTAAGTTGTCATCGGTGCATGCAATAAAAATTGCTCTCTAAATATGTATGATCTATTAGTGTGGAGAAAATAAGCTTTATACGATCTTGTGATGTGGAAGCAATAAAAGCGACGGACTGCATAATAAACGTCCCTATCACAAGTGGCAATATAAAGTGACGTTCTTTCGCATTAAGATTTTGTGCATCCAACTATAAAAGCGCATGACAACCTCTGCTTCCCTCTGCGAAGGGCCTATCTTTTATTCTTGTCTTATACCTTATGCAAGAGTCATGGTGATCTTCACCTTTCCTTTTTACATTTTATCCTTTGGCAAGCACATTGTGTTGGAAAGATCCTGATATATATATCCAATTGGATGTAAGGCATCATGAACTATTATTTTTGACATTACCCTTGAGGTAAAAGGTTGGGAGGCAAATCTATAAGCCCCTATCTTTCTCTGTGTCTGATTAAAACTTTGAACCCATAAATATCGCGTGAGTGTTAGCAATTGTGAAAGACTAAATGATAGTTGAGTATGTGAAGTTTGCTGAATCAAAGCTCTGACATAGACTCTTCCTGAAAATAAGATGAATTGTAATTGTTTGATGACTAATAACACGGTTTGCTAGTTTTCAAGAAAGTTTATGGTCTATACTTTAACATGTGAATAGCTTGTTACTTGATCATGAGAAGTTCTATGAGTTGAGCTACTATTATTATATATGATGATCCTAGAAAAGGTGATTGAAATTATCATTGATCAAACTTGTGCACCTGCTAGAATTCACACTTCATAAATTATCTCTTTTATCATTTACCTACTCGAGGACGAGCAGGAATTAAGCTTGGGGATGCTGAAACGTCTCCAACGTATCTATAATTTATGAAGTATTCATGCTATTATATTATCTGTTTTGTATGTTTATGGGCTTTACTAAACACTTTTATATTATTTTTGGGACTAACCTATTAACCGGAGGCCCAGCCCAAATTGTTGTTTTCTTGCCTATTTCAGTGTTTCGAAGAAAAGGAATATCAAACATAGTCCAAACGGAATGAAACCTTTGGGAGAGTTATTTTTGGAACGGAAGCAATCCAGGAGACTTGGAGTAGACATCAGGGAAGCTTCGAGGAAGCCACGAGGCAGGGAGGCGCGCCCCCCACCCTCGTGGCTCCCCTGACCGACTTCTTTCGCCTATATATGTCCAAATACCCTAAAAACATTGAGGAACAGAATAGATCGGGAGTTCCGCTGCCGCAAGCCTCTGTAGCCACAAAAAACCAATTGGGACCCTGTTCCGGCACCCTGCCGGAGGGGGGAACCCTCATCGGTGGCCATCTTCATCATCCCGTCGCTCTCCATGACGAGGAGGGAGTAGTTCACCCTCGGGGCTGAGGGTATGTACCAGTAGCTATGTGTTTGATCTCTCTCTCTCTCTCTCTCTCTCTCTCTCGTGTTCTTGAGATGATACGATCTTGATGTATCGTGAGCTTTGCTATTATAGTTGGATCTTATGATGTTTGTCCCCCTCTACTCTCTTGTAATGGATTGAGTTTTACCTTTGAAGTTATCTTATCAGATTGAGTCTTTAAGGATTTGAGAACACTTGATGTATGTCTTGGATGTGCTTATCTGTGGTGACAATGGGATATCACGTGATCTACTTGATGTATGTTTTGGTGATCAACTTGCGGGTTCCGTGACCTCGTGAACTTATGCATAGGGGTTGGCACACGTTTTCGTCTTGACTCTCCGGTAGAAACTTTGGGGCACTCTTTGAAGTACTTTGTGTTGGTTTGAATAGATGAATCTGAGATTGTGTGATGCATATCGTATAATCATACCCACAGATACTTGAGGTGACATTGGAGTATCTAGGTGACATTAGGGTTTTGGTTGATTTGTGTCTTAAGGTGTTATTCTAGTACGAACTCTATGATAGATCGGACGGAAAGAATAGCTTCGTGTTATTTTACTACGGACTCTTGAATAGATTGATCAGAAAGAATAACTTTGAGGTGGTTTCGTACCCTACAATAATCTCTTCGTTTGTTCTCCGCTATTAGTGACTTTGGAGTGACTCTTTGTTGCATATTGAGGGATAGTTATATGATCTAATTATGTTATTATTGTTGAGAGAACTTGCACTAGTGAAAGTATGAACCCTAGTGCACCTATACAATTTACCATTGTATTGGGTGTGTTGGGGACACAAGGGACTCTTTGTTATTTGGTTGCAGGGTTGTTTGAGAGAGACCATCTTCATCCTACACCTCCCACAGATTGATAAACCTTAGGTCATCCACTTGAGGGAAATTTGCTACTGTCCTACAAACCTCTGCACTTGGAGGTCCAACAACGTCTACAAGAAGAAGGTTGCGTAGTAGACATCAACAAACAACCAAGATGAAGCTTCGCAAGAGGACAATGATGAGTATGCGGACGATGACAATGAAGTTGATCTCCATGACAACAATGTGGGTGATCTCGACAAATATCATTTGCAAGAGACAATGGACCATTCCATCCCTTATTCCCGTGGCTATGCATCGGATTCGGATGACGAAGGTCCCGATGAACAAGTTGATGAGGAGGGGTTCACGGTGAAGGAGGCCGAAGCTTTCGAGAAGGTATTCGGTCGGGATCATTGGACTACATTGTTCAAGGATGTTAGTCTCGCAGATGAATCCGTGGTAGATGGTAGCCAAGGTATATCTCTTGGGGTTAGGCCAAGCTCTCACCGTGATTTGGAAGACGACAAGAACCGGATTGCTAAAGGGTCTAAGTTCGAAACCTTATTGGAATTGAAGATGTGGCTCGACAACTACTCGGTTACGCATTATCGTCCACACAAGGTGGTGAACTCGGACGTCAATGTGCGCTACACGGTTGCATGTGCATGTGAAGATGAAATATGTCTGTGGATTGTGCGTGCAAGACCATGGAAAGGAGGTCCCACTTGGCACATAGTGAGTTGTGTGCCAACTCACATGTGCCGAGGCAAAAGGGTGGATGGCAAGATTGTGTCCCAAGACCACACACAACTCACGTCCGAGTTCATTGCTTACAGGCTCTCCAACTCAATATCCACACTTCCAACAATGAGCGTCCAACATGTCATTGACCTTGTGAAAGCCATCTTTCATTACAAGGTGAAGTACGGCAAGGCATGGAAGGCGAAGCTAGCCGCATTTAAGATATTGTATGGTACTTGGGAGGAAGCATACAACCGAATCCCTAGGTTGTTCTTAGCCATGGCCGCGACAAACCCGGGCATGGTTCATGTGGTCGAGGCTCATGGGGAAAAACAACGGTTCATGAAGGAAGGAAAGTCCGAGTATTTGGCCGTGCATTTTGGGTGTTCGAGCAATGTGTGAGGGCTTTCGAACACTGTAGGCCGGTCATCGCCATTGATGGCACGTTCTTGACCGGACAATACAAGGGCACCTTGTTGGTTGCGATAGCAAGTGATGCCAATAACCGGGTGTTGCCATTGGCATTTGCTTTGGTTGAGGTGGAGAACAATGACAACTGGGAGTGGTTTTTGCGTCTTTTGAGGACGAAGGTGTTACCCGCTCAAAGGGAAATTTGTGTCATATCGGATCGGCATCCAGGCATTCTTAATGCGGTGGAGATTGACATTCTCGGGCATGCTCCGTTGCACCATCGATTGTGCATGAGGCACTTTTGTTCGAACTTCTATAGGGCATGTGGCCTTAAGGAGTTAGCCGATGTTCTTCAAGATTGTTGTCTCGCTTTCTCCGACAAGCGGTTCGCCACTTTGTTCAACAAATTGCTTGCACACAAAAAAACTTGATCCCGGGGGTCAAGACTTTCTCAATAGGCACATTCAATCCGGAACAAGTGGGCACGTGCTTTTGATGAAGATGGCCGGAGATACGGTCAAATGACAAGCAATATGGCCGAATGCTTCAATAGGGTGCTCAAAGGTGCACGTGGATTACCCGTGACGGCAATAGTTCAATACACATTTGACAAGATGAATGCATACTTTGTAAAGTACTCGATGGAAACGGATGCACAGATAGCGGGTGAGAACCCGCGCAAGTACAAGTACAAGTTCCTGTCACGCCCAATATGCGATACTATCCTAAAGAGAGTCGAAGGTCCCACCAAGGATAGAACCGCATATTGACACGCTTTTGCAAGGTGGATATCATTACATCAACATTACATAATAGATGGGGATACATACAAGACATACACATGCCGCAAGAATACATCAATACATCAAACACATGATCAGCATCCGAGTACGGATGAAACATAAACAGAAGCTCGAACGACATCCACCCTGCTAGCCCAGGCTGCCGACCTGGAACCTATCCCCTGATCGAAGAAGAAGCAGAAGAAGGACTCCAAAACAAGTAACATCGCTCTCGCGTCATGATCATCGCAAAACATGTACCTGCAACTGGTGTTGTAGTAAACTGTGAGCCATGAGGACTCAGCAATCCCATTACCATGGGTATCAAGACTAGCAAAGCTTAATGGGAAGGGAATGGATAAGGTGGTGAGGTTGCAGCAGCGGCTAAGCGAGATATGGTGGCTAACTTACGCAAATAAGAGCGAGAAGAGAAGCAATGGAACGGTCGTGAAACTAGCAATGATCAAGAAGTGATCCTGAACTCCTACTTACGTCAAACATAACCCAGGAACCGTGTTCACTTCCCGGACTCCGCCGAGAAGAGACCATCACGCCTACACACGCGGTTGATGCGTTTTTAATTAAGGTCAAGTGTCAAGTTCTCTACAACCGGATATTAACAAATTCCCATCTGCCACATAACCGCGGGCACGGCTTTCGAAAGATAATACCCTGCAGGGGTGTCCCAACTTAACCCATTATAAGCTCTCACGGTCAACGAAGGATATTCCTTCTCCCAGGAAGACCCGATCAGTCTCGGAATCCCGGTTACAAGACATTTCGACAATGGTAAAACAAGTCCAGCAAAGCCGCCCGATGTGTCGACAATCTCGATAGGAGTCGCACATACCTCGTTCTCAGGACACACCGGATGAACACTACGTACAAATAAAACCAGCCCTCAAGTTTCCCCGAGGTGGCGCTGCAAGTGACTCTAGTTTGGACCAACACTCCGAGGAGCATTGGCCCGGGGGGGTAAAATAAGATGACCCTCAGGAGCGCGACTCCCAAGGGAATAAGGCTAGGTGAGGCAAATGTAAAACCAAGGTTGGGCCTTGCTGGAAGAGTTTTATTCAAAGCGAACTGTCAAGGGGGTCCCATAAATCACCCAACCGCGTAAGGGACGCAAAATCAAGGAACATAACACCGGTATGACGGAAACTAGGGCGGCAAGAGTGGAACAAAACACCAGGCATAAGGTCGAGCCTTCCACCCTTTACCAAGTATATAGATGCATTAATAATATAAGAGATATTGTGATATCCCAACATAAACATAATCCAACATGGAGCAATCTTCATCTTCACCTGCAACTAGCAACGCTAAGAGGGGCTGAGCTAAAGCGGTAACATAGCCAAACAATGGTTTGCTAGGAAGGGGGACAAAGGTTAGAGGTTCATGGCAATTTGGGAGGCTTGAAGGGCAAGTGATGGGTAGCGCAGCATAGCGATAGAACGAAGCAACTAGCATAGCAATGATAGTAATGAGATCCAAGGTGACGGTCATCTTGCCTGAAATCCCGCTAGGAAGAAGAACAAGTCCATGAAGAAGATGAAGCCACGAAGACGAACGAATCCTCACGATAGCAACGACACAGGAACTATCGAGAAGAAGCACACAACATGGTAAACACACCACACATGAACAAGGCATGATTCTCAATCAAGTATGATGCATGACAAGGCTACATGAAGCTACACACGGCAAGAGAGGATGCATACAAGACCAACACATCAAACCAAGTTTAAATGAGGCCGGAACTAACATATAACAATTCCGGTAAGTCCTCATATGCAAATTTCGAAATTGGTCCAGATCTGAATAACCTTATGTTCAATTTGTTAAACAGCAAGTTTAAATGCACCAAGATGATCTATACGAAATTCTAGTCAAGTTACATATAAAGTTCATTAGATTCGGAGCTACGACCTAGAAGATATGAGCAAAACAAGTTAAACATGGCATTGATGCAAAATTCATACAAACATCAAGCAAACACCTCAAAACAAGGATGCAACATGATAATATGAGGCTACATGCAAAAAGTTTCATATAGAGCATGCTCAAAACGGAGCAACGGTGCAACACATACACTCCAAACAAGATATAGCAACAACCTGTCCAAAATAGCAACTAGGCATCTTGCAAGCATCATGAAAATATGCTACAGCACCTCAACATGAAAACAAAAGGCATGGGAATGAAGTACAGGTAAATCACAACAAAACATGAAAACTGAGCTATCTCCCGAAATCACTAGAACATGCTCAAAAGGACATGGCAAGATGGCAAATAATAACAGATCACAAACTTGGCAGAAATTACTGGACATGGCAGAAATAACATCAGGTTGCAAAGTTTATAGCTATCAATCAACAAGCTACATGAACATATCATAGCAAACAAAGGAATGACATCAATCTACTAATTGCATAGAACAAAAGTCCCTTACTGAACATGAGCCAAAAAGGCACAGAAGATAGGATGGCACCCATGTAAACGTAGCAAGTTATATGACAGATACAGACTTAGAAGAAAAACAGAGCATGACAGAAATAACGATAAGTAGGCATGTTGGTGAGCTTGAACCACTCACTACAGAGCAATACATGGCATGACAAGGTAACAAACAGTAAGATGGCATAAATATGAAGCTAAGAATGGCAATAGGATAGTCATAGGGTGCATGGATCACTAGTAACAACCATGGCAAAATTGATTAACATGTAAACAATCTGCCAGGAACATTTTATAGAAAAAGTAGAGCAAGATAACAACAAGCTACATCAGGCTATAAATGCAAAAAAGGGCATGTGTGGATATAGCATAACATGTATAACAAGACATCCTTAGTGAACATCTCCAGATTATGCATAGAATGACTTGTAGCAGCAGGTGTACATGGCATCACAACATAACAGACTCAGACTTAGCAGAAATGACCAAGTCACAGAAATCAGCAACATCACGGAGGCTACTTTGCATGCTTGTGCTAGTCACCACAGAGCTCCTAAAAATACAAGACAAGCACCTCTATAAAGATGACGTGATGTATAACAACATGTAGAGCTCATACTCATAAGATGCACACAACAAATGCAACAAAAATAACAAATCCTCAAGTCCTGATAAGTAACAGCAGTTAACAGCATATAGCACTCTTGCATCAGAGATTTGGGAATCAAGATGGACTCAAATGAACATGGCGTAATGGAACAAAATGAAGAGCATCTCATGAAGAACATTTTTACATATTACACGCACGAAACAGAGCAGTATGCATGGAGTTATGATGTAGAGAACATGGCAACATATTGCAAAATTTTACAGACTTGGAGAAATTCGAGGGAGAGGGGAAGTCAACCTCTCTGTCAGATCCAGATCGGGACGGAGGGAGTTCGCCGGAGGGGCTAGGGGCTGCACCGGCGGAGGAAGGAGAGGCCGGCGAGGGGGGCGGTCGGGGCCGGCCGGAGTCGGGGCCGCACCGGCGGAGGGTGGCGCGGGGACACGGCGGCGGGGCAGCGGGCGGAGCACGGAACGCTCCGGCGAGCTCGAGCTCGGGCGCGGGCTCCCATGGAGGTGCGGCAGGAGGGCGGCGGGGTCACCTCGGGCGACGGCGGCGGAAATGGAGGGCGGCAGCGCGGGAGCCAGGCGCGGCGACCGCGGGCGGCGGCGGCGGCTCGGGCCCGCGCGGGCCCCGGATGGGCTCCGCGGGCCACGGCGGCGGGGAGGAGAGAGAGAGGAGGCGCGGGGACACGTGGAGGGCGCTGGTTGGAGAAGAGATGCGGCGGGGTGACGTGGCGGGTGCTGATTGGTCGGAGCGACGTGTCCGGCGGACACGTCCGGCGGCGGCGATTTCGTCCGGTGGCGCAGAGGAGCGGGGCTAGGGTTTGGACTGCGCGAAATTTCGGAGGAATGCACATATATATAGGTAGAGGGAGCTAGGAGTGTCCAAACGAGGTGTGGTTTTCGCCCACACGATCGTGATCGAACGACCGAGAGCATGGAGGGGGTTTTGCTGGGCTAGTGTGCTGTGGTCAAGGGGTGCTGGCCTGCAAAGAGAGAGGGAGTTTCGGGCTACGCGGTTAACCGTTCGGGCATCAAACGACCTCCAAATGGAACGAAATTTGACAGGCGGTCTACCGGTGCTATACCAAGGCCACTCGGCAAATCTCGGCCCATTCCGAGAACGTTTTTCTCCCGCTCACGAAACAAGGACTGAGAGGGGCGACGGACGCGATGCGAGAGTGTCGGAGCTTAGAACGGACAACGGAGAGAACCGGGAGAACCCGAACGGATGCTGTCGGGTGGTAGGTGCGACATATGCCAACGGATGGCTTATCATAGTGGGTGCCAGTAAGACGTCACCGGTGCCTGGAAACGGGATGAGGCGAAGACATGCATGCCGGCGAATCTTACCCAGGTTCGGGGCTCTCCGAGGAGATAACACCCCTAGTCCTGCTCTGCGGGGTCTCCGTGTGATCACTAGATCATAAAGGGTAGCTACAAATGCTCCTAGAGCTGCTTGGTTCAAGGGAGAAGAAGAGCAAGGCTAGCTCTCGCTTCCCTCTCTCTATGGTGTGTGTGTAATGCTAAGGAGCCAACCCTTTGCATGGGTGCCCCGGGGGGCTGGGCGCGGGTCCCAGCCGTCAGTGTCTACGCTCGCCGGCTTCTCCGCCGGCCGCTGGGGCCTGCCGACTGGTGGGTCCCGCCGGCTGCCGGCCTCTCGGTCGACAGGCCGGCCCCACCGCCTAGGGTCTTGTCGGCGGCTGCTTACTGTAGCCTCGTCCCTGATGACGAGGGCTTCGTCGAGGTAAGCGTGGCTACAGTGTGCCGCCTCGAGGGCTCTCACTGTAGCCTTACCTCGTCTTGTCTCCTTAATGTGGCACATGCTTCGAGGGAGGGGGTAGCCGGCTTCTGGGGGCCGGCTACGCCCTTGGCCGACTGGGGGAGGCCGGGCCGCCTTCGCGCCTCTCTCTGGCTAAAGGGGCCCGCCGCCCGTGGGCCGTACTGGCGTCTGTCGTGGGTGACGTTGAGGCCAGCATGGCTATAGTGCCGAGCCGGACGGGAGACGGCCGTCACGTACGGCGTCCTATGGCCATGCCTGCCTCGGGCTTCGGGGGTAGAGGGCCGCACTGTGGCCATACCCCGTCTTTTCACCGTTACGTGGGTGTAGTTTTGGTAGGTGCGGTCTTGGCCGGCTTCTTGGAGTCGGCGCTCCTCGTGGCCGACTCTGGGGAGTCGGCGTTCTTCATGGCCGACTCTGGGGAGTCGGCCATCCCGTGGTTATCTTGGGGGGGAGGTTGCTGAGGCTGGGTCGCCTTCGGAGAGTCGGCTTCAGAAGTAGCCGGCCTGGGAAGGCGGCCCAATGCTTGAAATGCTTGAAGGCCCAAAGGCCTGATAATTTTTTGGAAGAGCCAGGGGCAGTCGGTTAGGCTACCCGTGGCCATTTACTCTGACAGTAGTCCCCGAAGCTGATTGGGCTTCGAGGTTGGGTAGGAGTTGAGAAGCTCGATCAGCTTCCTATCTTGACAAGCCGGCAGCTGGGAGCCGGCTTTGGTTAGGCGCGCCGTCTTGGCCAAAAATTTTGGAGTCGGAGGGCGGGAGCTCGCCACCGCGTGCACCGGGCCGCGAGCCGGCCACTTGCCGCCTGCGAACCACGTGGCCTCTCTTGGCTAAAAAGCCTGCCAGCCCACGCGCGCGACGGGACGTCGCCGCAGGGCGGGGGCCCGCCACGCCCACGCCCGGGCCCAGGCGTGGATCCTCTGCAGCCCGAAACCGCCCGCACGTCTCCCTGCGGCGGTTTTGGCACGCCTTTAGGGCGTAATAATCGCGAGGGGTGGGGGGAGTGGGTGCAGTTAATCCCACGTCTCACCCCACGTCCGGCCTCCCCGGCTTCACCTCTCGAAGCTATAAGTAGGGGGAGAGGGAGAGCGGCAGGCTCTCGCACGCTCCTCCTCCTTCCACCGTCTTCTTCCTCCTGCCGTTTCTTGCAACAGCGCCTCGCCGCCGCGCTCTTCCACCACTCGTTCCTCCGCCGCCGCGCTCGTTTTCGCCATGCCTCCCGCCACGGAGCAGTATGGCGGGGATTGGGACGGCTCCAACGTCCACGAGGATCCCGTCGAATTCCTCCGCAAGACGCGGCGGCTGCCCGGCGCGGACAAGGTGGAGGTTCGTCTCGCTCCGGCGAAGGAGATTACGCCGGAGCCGCGGGAGGGCGAGCGGTCTTCCGCTCGCATTTCTTGCGCGGCATCGGCCTGCCCGTGAGCGCCTTCTTCCGCTCTTGGCTCGAGTTCTACCAGCTCCAGCCGCACCACCTCACCCCGAACGCGGTGGTGCTGCTGTTTGCCTTCGTCACCTTGTGCGAAGGCTACCTCGGCGTCCTCCCTACCCTCGAGCTCTGGGGGGAGTTCTTCCAGTCCAAGCTGGGCACGCGCATGCAGGGCGTGCCGGCTCAGACTGGCGCCTTCATCGCGATGCGGAGGGTGGCTGCCGACAACCCCTTCCCCATCATCACGCTGATCCAGTCGGTGAAGCTATGGCAAAAGTCATACTTCTATGTGCAGAACGTCGCCCCGCAGGGCGACTATGTCAATCTGCCGGCTTACGTAGCCGGCCCACCGGCGGGCAGGCGGCCCCAGTGGTCCTTCCGGGCCGTGATGCTGACGCCGGCTGGCACCGCAGCCGTCGCCCGAGTGCGAGCGATGACCCAGTCGGAGGGCTTGTCGAGGTCCGACCTGCTGGCCGCCTTCGTCACGCGCCGGGTACTCCTGCTCCAGAGCCGCCCTCATCTGATCTGTCAGATGAGTGGCCAGCTCGATCCGAGCCGGATGTGTACCAAGGACATGCCGCACGACGAGGTGGCCTATATGGTGAACTAACTTGCGAACTGCAAACTCTCCGAAGAGTGGCAGTTCGGCAAGGAGCCATATTGCCGAGCCAATCAGCCGCCTACGGTATGTTCTCCTTGTCTCTTCTTCTTCTCTCAGTTTTGTTGCCGAGTTCCTTTTGGCCAATTCTAATTAGTCGGCTTGTTTTCGACAGAGCCCTCTTCTTCGGCCTGCAAGCGGGTCGGACGCGGAGCGCCGATTCGCCCCCGACCGGACGGTGCACGATCTGGAGGACCCCGACTTGGGGGCGGCCGCTATGGAGGACAACACCGAGCCGGGTGGTGGCCAAGCCGGCGGCGAAGCAGGCGGCTCCGGGCATGGAGTCGGCTTCGACGACTGGCCGGATGACGACGAGGCCGAAGTCGTCCCGCGCCGTCAGCCGGCGTCTGGCCGCGGCGCAGGTTCCTCCGCTGCACCGCCTGCTCGGGGCGGCGGGCAAAAGCGTCGGGCCGCGCAGGGTTTGTTCGGCAGTCGGACGAAGAAGCCCAGGGGCGGGGCGGCGGCGACCAGGCGGGAGGAGGCGGCCGCGAAGGCGGCTCGCTTCCGCAAGACGGTGAAGCAACTGCAGACGGTGTCGGCGTAAGTTCAAACTCCTTCGTGTACTATTTTTTCTTTCCTCTGGTGGTTCCTGAATCCTTGTCTTTTTCTCCAAACAACCAGAGCTCCGTTGTCGCTCGAGCGGGCGGCTGCCGCCTCCGTCGTTGAGTCGCCAAGGGGATCTGGGAGCACCACTCACCGCGTGGACCCCCGTGCCGACCTTCAGGCGGCGACGGAGCGGAACGCGCGGGAGATGCGGGAGGAGCGGGAGGCGCGGGAGGCGGAGGCGCGGAAGGCGGCCGCCGCCCAGGCGGCGCAGGAGGAGGAGGCGGCGAAGGCGCGCGCTGACGCCGCAGCCAAGGCCCAAGCGGAGGCTGCAGCTGCGGTGATGGTGGAGGGGGCGTTGTTGGTCACCCCACTGCGCGTCGCAGCGCCCGGGGCCACGGAGCCCCAGCCAGAAGAGGCCGGCGGCGACCAGCTGGGGCTGGAGAGGGATGACGACGTCCTCATCCTGGAGAGGGCGCCGGTGCCGACTCCGCCGACTGGGGCGGCTCAAGGCGGCCGGCCTGATCTGCCGCCTGCGCAGTCGGCGGGGGGCGAGCCGGCCGCGAGGGCTGAGCTGGCGGTCAGGATGCCGCCGAGCCGGCGCGCGGGGAAGGCGGCGTCAGAGCCACAGAAGGCGGCGTCAGAGCCGCAGCCGGCCGCGGGCTCCAGCTCGTCGGCCCAGGATGTGGAGGTGGCCAGCGCCACCTCAGGGTGGACGCCGGGCGGAGGGACGGCCGTGATGAACGTGGCCGCGCAGGACGTCCGGACCCGGCTCCAAGCCCAGGCTACGGCGCTGAGGCAATACACCGACGAATTCCTTGCGACGCGGGCGGCCATCCGGGTTAGGCTTCTTATCTTGCTTCTTCTTGATCTTGGTTTCTTCCGTGGGGGCGCGTCGGCGCACCCACTGGGTGTAGTCCCCGAGTTCTGAGTCGGCTGCTGAGCAGGCGGCTTGGAACTTCTTAGTGGATTTGGCTTTGCTATTCTTGTTTTTACTTCGATCTTCTGCCTATCTTTCAGGACTACCACAATCTTCGTGCGGCCGCCTTCAACTCCCAGGCTCGGGAGCTGACCCAGAAGACCGTCGACCTAACTGAGAGCCGGGGTAAGTGCTTTGTTCTTTATCTCACGTGGGGGCGCGTCAGCGCACCCACTGGGTGTAGTCCCCGAGATTCGGGCCGACTGCTGAGCAGTCGGGTCGGATCTTCCTTGACGACTTCCTCTTATTGTTTCTTCTTTTTCTGCCGTCTCTGCAGCGGCCAACGCCGGTCTGAGGGCACAGCTGGGAGAGTCTCAGACTGCCCTTCGTGCCAAGGAGGCCGAGCTTGCCGCCTTGGTGCAGGAACGCGACCGCCTGGCCAAGAAGTTGGCCGACCAGGAGGAGGGCCATAAGGCGGCTCTGAAGGCGGTGCAGGACCGCGAAGCCGCCCTCCAGGCCGAGTATGAGACAGAAGCGGCTGGCTGGGCGGAAGCAAGGCAGACTCTGATCACTGGCTATGGTCAGATCGAAGATCTGGTTGACGGTAAGCCGCCTACTTCTTCGTCCTTTCTTGCCGTCTGCCGCTTTTGGCTCGTTTTCTGACTTGGTGTTTTCTCTTCTTTCTCTTTCTTTCTTGCACAGAGTACTTCCCTGACTACTCTACCACCGCCAACCAGATCATCGAGGCCCGCCGCCAAGCGCGAAGGCAGGCTGGCTTCGAGATTGCACCAAGCGCTGGCCGTTCGCTGGAGGAGCAGCTCTTGGCGATCCAGGCCCGTCTCCAGCCGACTCACCGACTGCTCCGCCGGCTTCAGTGTGCTGGGGCACAAGTATTGGCCGCCCTCTGGCCCGGCGAAGTGGTTCCTCGCACCCCCAGTCGGACTGCCGACTGGCTGGAAGTGGCGGTCGGCCGTTTTGAAGCCTGGAAGGCTTCGACGGCTCGGTCCGGCGCCAGGCGGGCGCTGGAGTTCATCAAATCTTGGTATCCCGGCCTCAGTCTGGATCAGCTAGCTACCTGGCGGCAGCAGGCCGACACGGAGCTGGAGCCGGCGTGGCCGGCTATCATCCGGCGGGCTTCGGCGATTGCCGACTACACCGACACCAGCGTCTTCGCCCCTGAGGTAGATGACAACGGTGTCGCCCAGCCGGAAGAGTGGTTCGGGCTGAACCCAGCAGACGGTGAAGACTCGGCGGAGGAGATCGACTCCAGCGACGAGGGCGAGGAGGAGGAGGAGGAGGAGGGTGAAGACGCCGAGCCGGATGGTGGAGCGGCCGACCGGCCTCAGCCTGACCGCGCCTCCAGCACTACGTCACGCGCGGGTGCGCTGCCTGCCGCCGGTGGTGACCAAGCTGAGACCCGCCAGCCGGCCACTCCTTCAGCCGGCGACGCCATCTCCACCGACCAGCCTGGCTCCCGCACCGCGCCTTAGTCTAGTCTGCTATCTTTTGTTTTCCTGTCTTGTCACTTTTGGAACAATATTCTGTTAAGTCTGCACAATTCCACCCACTGGGGTGTATTCGAGCTTATGTCTATTGCCGGCCTGTTGGGGGCTTTATATGTATATACGACTTATGCATGCATTTGGCTTTTCCTCGTTCTTTGCTTTTCATCCTTCTACTGTTTCCTTTGCCGCCCTCCCTTGGTTGCCGCCTCCCCAGTCAGACAGCTGCTCTGCAATCTGTGGTTGGAAGAGTGCTTGGCCAATTGGGAGGGCAAGTACTCTAGCTTTGTTGGATTAGAGCTAAGTGTTTAGGAAGCCGGCCAGCCGGCTGTTCTGACAGCCGGCAAGCATGGTTGGAAGCCGTCTTTTTGCTATATAAGTTCGTTTAGTCCTTAGCCGTTTTTCATGTGGGCACCCTTTCTGCCTTGGCTCTTGCTAGTCGGACAGTCGGTTCTTCGAGCTGTGACTTTCAACAAGAGAAGACTCGGGAGCCGGCACACTACTTGTTTGACTTCAGGTGGAACTTTTAATATAGCTCAAGGCGGCCAGTCCCCGGGCCGACTAGTCGAACCCGGTGCCAGACAAGAAATCAAATGTAATAGTACATTCATGGATATGACACTCGTCATTCATAGATAAATGAAGGCAGTCCCCGAGTACCGCTCGGGGGGCCTATTGGTTTGTACTTAATACAAAAGGGTAGCATGATACATACTGCTTTTAACTGTAAAATCTTCTCAGGAGGTTCGCGTTCCATGGTCGCTCCGACTCCTTGCCGAAGTCATCTCTCTTGCGTGCTCTTGATTTTTGCGCGTCGATCAAGTAGTAGGAGTCGTTGCCGAGTGCCTTGCTGATGACGAAGGGGCCTTCCCAAGGGGCCGAGAGCTTGTGTTGGCCGGCTGTTCGCTGGATCAGCCGAAGCACAAGGTCGCCCTCTTGGAAGGATCTTGGCTTGACCTTGCGGTTGTGGTAGCGGCGCAACCCTTGCTGGTAGATGGCGGACCGGCTGAGTGCTAACAGCCGGCCTTCTTCTAGTAGGTCGACGCTGTCTTCTCTTGCTTCCTTGGCCTCCGCCTCCGTGTACATGGTGATCCGAGGCGAGTTGAACTCGAGGTCGGTTGGGATGACAGCCTCGGCACCATATACAAGGAAGAACGGAGTGAAGCCGGTTGACTTGTTGGGTGTAGTGCGCAGACTCCAGAGGACAGCCGGCAGCTCATCGAGCCAGCAGCCGGCCGATCGCTCTAGTGGTACAACCAGTCGGGGCTTGATGCCGGAGAGGATGAGTCCATTTGCTCGCTCGACCTGGCCGTTTGACTGTGGGTGGGCAACGGACGCTAAGTCCAGTCGGATGCCCTGCGTCGCGCAGAAACGTGCCAGTGCTCCTTTGGCAAAGTTTGTGCCGTTGTCGGTGATGATGATGTGCGGCACGCCGTACCGAGTAGTGATGTCGGTGATGAATGTTACAGCAGTCGGCCCGTTCAGCTTCTTGATTGGCTTCGCTTCGATCCACTTTGTGAACTTGTCCACGGCGACCAGTAGATGTGTCAAGCCGCCGCGGGCTGTCTTGAAAGGGCCCACCATGTCCAGTCCCCAGACGGCAAAGGGCCAGGTGAGGGGAATGGTCTTGAGTCCAAAAGCCGGCAGGTGTTGCTTGGAACTGAAAACTTGGCATCCTCTGCAGCTCTTGACTATCTCTTTGACATCTTCCAAGGCGGTCGGCCAGAAGAAGCCGTGGCGGAAAGCCTTGGCCACAAGTGATCTTGAGGCTGCGTGGTGGCCGCATTCGCCTTGGTGGATATCCTTGAGGGTTGCCACTCCTTTTTCTGGCTCGACACAGCACTGGAAGACTCCAGTAACGCTGCGCTTGACAAGCTCTTTGTTGATTATTGCGTATGCTCCGGCTCGTCGTTGCACTAGTCTTGCTGAGATTTCATTAGCCGGCAGCTCTCTGCTGACTAGGAACTTGAGGATGGGCTGGGCCCATGATGGAGCAGTGACTTCTTCTTCTGTTAACGTAGCCACCATGACTCGGGTGGGTGGGTCGGGAGGCGTGGAATTGGAGTCGGTCGCCGCTTCTTGTGTTGCTGCAGTCCCCGGGCCGACTGCTATAGTCCCGGGGCCGGGTTCTGAAGTCCCCGGGTTGGGTGTGACTACGGCAGTCGGCGGGCCGGTTGTCGAAGTCCCCAAGCCGCCTGCGGGGTTCCACCAGTCGGGTCCGGCTGCATCTGGCGCAGGCGGTACGAAGGTGGAGTCCGACTCTGGAGACGGCTTGATGGACGGCTTGAGGAGGCGCTGTTGGGAGACGCCAGTCGGTATGGCTTGTCAGGTGGAGCCGATCCGTGCTAGGGCATCTTCTTGGTCGTTGTCGGCCCTTGGCACGTGAAGGAACTCGCACCCTTCGAAGTACCCGCTGATCTGCTGGACGAGGAATCGATAGCTCGCCATGTTCGCGTCCTTGGCGTCCCAGTCGCCAGACGACTGCTGGACCACCAAGTCTGAGTCGCCGTAACACAGAATCCGGCGTATGCCGAGCTCTTTGGCTAGCCGGAGCCCATGTACGAGTGCCTCGTACTCGGCCACGTTGTTGGAGGCGGCGAAGCGGATCTGTAGCATGTACTTGAGCTTGTCGCCTTTGGGAGAGGTGAGGACGATGCCGGCTCCCAAGCCGGTGCGCATCTTGGACCCGTCAAAGTGCATCCGCCAATGGGTAGAGTCGGGAGCCGGCGGTAGGTACTGGGTCTCGGCCCAGTCGACGAGGAAGTCGGCCAATGCTTGGGACTTGATGGCGGTGCGGGGTTGGTAAAAGATCGTGTAGGGCTCCAGTGCAATGGCCCATTTAGCCACCCGGCCGGATGCATCCCGGCTGCCTATGATCTCGGCGAGCGGGGCGGTGCACACGACCGTGATGGGGTGCTCTTGGAAGTAGGGCTTCAGTTTCTTGGCGGCGAAGTACACCCCATAGCACATCTTCTGGTAGTGCGGGTAGTTCTGCTTTGAGCTGGATAGCACTTCGCTTAGATTGTACACCGGCCTCTGGACTAGCTGGGCTCGGCCTTCTTCCGGGCGCTGGACCACAACAACAGTACTGACCACTCGGCTAGTCGCGGCGATGTAGAGGAGCATGGGCTCCTTTTCAGTTGGCGCTGCCAGGACGGGCGGAGTGGTCAGCATTTTCTTCAACTCATGGAAGGCTTGGTCGGCTTGGTCATTCCACTCGAAGTGAGTGGACTTCTTCATGAGTCGGTACAGGGGGAGAGCCTTCTCTCCTAGTCGGCTGATAAAGCGATTCAAGGAGGCCAAGCACCCGGTGAACTTCTGCACATCTCGCAGTTTGGTGGGAATCTCCATCCTCTCGATGGCCTTGATCTTCACAGGGTTGCACTCGATGCCGCGTTCGGAGACCAGGAAGCCTAGCAGCTGGCCAGCTGGTACTCTGAACACGCACTTCTCGGGGTTGAGCTTGATTTGGAATCGGCACAAGTTGGCGAATGTTTCTTTGAGATCTTCCAACAGGGTGCCGCGCTTTTCTGTCTTCACCACAATGTCATCTAGATAGACGTGGGCATTTCTGCCGAGTTGTTTCAGGAGGCATTTCTGCATGCAACGCTGAAAAGTGGCACCGGCATTCCTCAAGCCGAATGTCATAGTCAGGTAGCAGAAAGCTCCAAATGGTGTGATGAAGGCAGTCTTCAGGCGGTCTGCTGGGTCCAACTTGATCTGATGGTACCCTGAGTAGGCATCCAAAAAACTCAACAGCTCGCATCTGGCTGTGGAGTCTATCACTTGGTCCATCCGTGGCAGAGCAAACGGATCCTTGGGGCAGGCCTTGTTCAGGCTGGTGTAGTCTATACACATACGCCACTTGTTATTCTTCTTCAATATGAGAACTGGGTTGGCAAGCCACTCTGGAAAAAACACTTCCATAATAAAGCCAGCGGCAAGGAGCCGGGCTATCTCTTCTCCCACGATTCTTCGCTTCTCTTCTGACAGTCGGCGGAGGGGTTGCTTGACCGGCTTCGCGTCACCTCGGACATGTAATTTGTGCTCGGCGAAATCCTTCGGGACACCCGGCATGTCCTTTGGGGACCATGCAAAAATGTCTCGATTCTCACGGAGGAAGTCGACGAGCTCGCCTTCCTATTTACTGTCCAAGTTCGCCCCAATGACAGCGAACCTCTCCGGATTCTCTGGGTCCAGAGGTATCTTCTTCGTCTCTTTGGCAGGCTAGAAGGAGCCCTGCGCATCACAATCTTTGGGGTTGGGGGACAGGGCCGGCTGCTTGCCGGCCATGGCCACAACCCGCTCCAGCATCTTCTTCTCTTCTGCCACTACGAGGGACTCGGCCAGCCGGCTACTGGCCATGGCACACTCTATGGACTTCTTGTAATCACCGGCTACCGTGATGATCCCCTTCGAGCTCGGCATCTTCATCTTCAGGTAGGCGTAGTGGGGCACAGCCATGAACTTGGCCAGAGCAGGTCGGCCAAGCAAAGCATGGTAGGGGCTCTCCAGATCCACTACTTCGAACCAGATCGCTTCTCGGCGAAAATGATCTTTGTCTCCGAAGAGAACATCCATTTTAATCATGCCGATTGGGGAGCAAGACAAGCCGGGGACGATACCATGGAACACGGTTCGGCTTGGCATAAGCTGCTTTGCCTTGATGTTCAGCTTCTCCATGGTATCGCGGTATAGTATATTGATACTGCTTCCGCCATCTATCAGGACGCGGGAGAATCGGGCAGCTCGCCTCTCCGTCGCGAGGGTAACATCCAAGACCAGTGCATAGGAGCCAGGGGATGGCATCACCTCTGGGTGGTCGGCCTGGCTCCAGCTGATTGGCTTCTCTGACCAGTGCATGAACTCGGGAGCGCTGGAGGCGACTGCGTTGACCTCTTGATGCTGGCGGCGCCGACTACGCTTGTCATCGGCTTGGCTGGTGAAGACGATGTAGGCGGCGTGCTCTTCAGGGAACTTGTCCTGGATGGCTCCGACTGCCGGCCGAGCCGCCTGCTGCTGGGGGGCTGGAGGCGGCGGGCCGGGTGGCGGAGGCGGCAACAACCCTTCGCCCTTGGAGATTCGCGTGAGCCAGTGGCATTTTCGGGTCGTGTGGTTGGACGGCTTCGCGCCGCTGTGGAACTTGCAGGGGGCGTCGAGAGTCTGCTCGTAAGAGAAAGACGGCTGCCAAGCCGGCCTGCCGCCCTTCTTCTTGAGAGCGGGCCGCTCTTCGGGCTGCTCATCTTCAACTGTGGCCACCTGCCGACTGGTGGAAGTCGGCATGGGGGCCTTGCGCTTGTGATCGTTCCGGTAGGAGCGCCGATTGGAGTCGCCAGCCGGCGTCTTGGGAGCCGGAGCAATCACCTTCCCAGAGGCGTCTACTCGCAGCTCGGTCTTCATCGAGGAGTCGGCCGTGGCGTACTTGTCCGCGATGACCAGCAGTTCGTCGAGGGTAGCCGGCTCGTCGCAGAGGAGTCGGTGCTTGAGGAGGGTGCCCTCTCGGCACCCGGCGGTGAAGTACTCGATGGCCTGGACCTCGTGCACCCCCTCGCAGGAGTTGCGGAGCTCGGCCCACCGCGTGAGGTAGTCGCGGGTCGACTCGCTGGGCCCTTGGACGCATAGGGAGAGCTGGCGAGGCTTGGGAGGCCGCTTGTACGTGCTGGTGAAGTTGCGGACGAAGACTTCCGTGAAGTCCAGCCAGCTGTTGATGCTGTAGGGCTTGAGGCTGTCGAGCCAGGTGCGCGCCGTGCCTTGCAGCATGAGGGGGACGTATTTCACGGCCACGCGCCGATTGCCGTTGGCTATGCTGATAGCAATGGAGTAGTCGATGAGCCAAACTTCTGGCTTCACTGAGCCGTTGTACTTGGGCGTGTCTCTGGGGAGCGAGAACCCTTTGGGGAAGGGCTCGTCGCGGATGCGGGGGCCAAAGCATGGCGGGCCGACATCGTCTTCTTCTTCTAACGCCAGGGATCGAGCAAGGCGGTCAATCCGGTGGCGGGCGTCGTTCTCGCCGACTCCTTCTCGGCGGCCTAGTCGGTCTCAAAGAGTCGGGTGCGTGACGGGCGGCGGGGTGAGACGTCTCTCTCTTCGAGGCGGGGGAGGAGGCAGGTTTCCTTGGCGCTCCACCACTCGAGGGCGGCCTTCCGCGTCGCGCTCGATGGTGATATGAGTCCGGCTGCGGCTAGCAGCCGGCTCCTTATCTTTCTTCTGGCGGGCGCCGCTCGCAGTCGGCGAGCGGGACGTCGCAGCGTGCTCTCGGCGCGGGGGATGACTATCGGCGCGGGCGCCGGCTTCATGCCGTTCTGCAGCCGCGTCGATCAGCTGCTGGATCCGTCTTGTCATGTAGGGGAGTTCGTCGGCTCCCAGCCCATTTAGCTCTTCGGCGGCCGCCTGAGCGGCTCGCAGATTCTCGAGCGGGGTAGCGTAGACGGGGCGATCTGCCCCCAGCATGCTGGCAATAGCCGCACCGCGCTTCTGGACGAAGCCGGCTCGGCTCGGCCCGCTAGGCGGCGGCGTACCGAAGGCGGCGCGATCGACTTCGCGCTGGTGGGCCTCGGTGAGGCGTCTCATGGAGGCTATCTTCTGGCCTTCCGCGATGAGGGCGAGGCGGCGTGCCTCCAGGGTCTCGGCGTCGGCGTCGGCCGGGATGGGGACGGAGAGGTCATGCATTGCCGCTTGCAGGGCGTCGTGGGCATTCTCGCCCGAGTTGGCGACGTGGCTGATGACCAACACTTCGGTGACAGCGCTGCTGCCACTGTCAGCTCGAGGGAGAGGGTCGTCGAAGACCACCACGTCGGAGGGGTAGGCGTCGAGCGATGCCGTGTCAGAGTCGAAGAGCATCGGGTCGGTGGAGCCGATCGACTCCACATCTGCAGCGGGCTCGCTAGAGACGTGAAGCTGGTCGAGGAGGCTGACGAGGCGGCTCTCGGGGTAGTCCGTGCCCGCGTCGGACGCGGGCTCGTCGGAGATGCGAGTCTCGCCGAGAAGATCGGCGAGGCAGCTCGCCGCGCAGGCGTCGTCGACGCCTTGCAGCGCGTCGAGGCAAACGCCATCGGGCGCAGCAGGCTGGCTGCACTCGCGGGGGAGGAAGAGGGTTCCCGTCCAGAACAGGTCTCCGGACGACGGTGCACCTGGCCCCACGGTGGGCGCCAAATCTCGGGTGGTAGGTGCGACATATGCCAACGGATGGCCTATCATAGTGGGTGCCAGTAAGACGTCGCCGGTGCCTGGAAATGGGATGAGGCGAAGACATGCACGCCGGCGAATCTTACCTAGGTTCAGGGCTCTCCGAGGAGATAACACCCCTAGTCCTGCTCTGCGGGGTCTCCGCATGATCACTAGATCATAAAGGGTAGCTACAGATGCTCCTAGAGCTGCTTGGTTCAAGGGAGAAGAAGAGCAAGGCTAGCTCTCGCTTCCCTCTCTCTATGGTGTGTGTGTAATGCTAAGGAGCCAACCCTTTGCATGGGTGCCCCGGGGGGTTTATATAGGCCTACCGCCCGGGGGTACAATTGTAATCCGGCTGGGCGCGGGTCCCAGCCGTCAGTGTCTACACTCGCCGGCTTCTCCGCCGGCCGCTGGGGCCTGCCGACTGGTGGGTCCCGCCGGCTGCCGGCCTCTCGGTCGACAGGCCGGCCCCACCGCCTAGGGTCTTGTCGGTGGCTGCTTACTGTAGCCTCGTCCCTGATGACGAGGGCTTCGTCGAGGTAAGCGTGGCTACAGTGTGCCTCCTCGAGGGCTCTCACTGTAGCCTTACCTCGTCTTGTCTCCTTAATGTGGCACATGCTTCGAGGGAGGGGGTAGCCGGCTTCTGGGGGCCGGCTACGCCCTTGGCCGACTGGGGGAGGCCGGGCCGCCTTCGCACCTCTCTCTAGCTAAAGGGGCCCGCCGCCCGTGGGCCGTACTGGCGTCTGTCGTGGGTGACGTTGAGGCCAGCATGGCTACATTGCCGAGCCGGACGGGAGACGGCCGTCCCGTACGGCGTCCTGTGGCCATGCCTGCCTCGGGCTTCGGGGGTAGTGGGCCGCACTATGGCCACACCCCGTCTTGTCACCGTTACGTGGGTGTAGTTTTGGTAGGTGCGGTCTTGGCCGGCTTCTTGGAGTCGGCGCTCCTCGTGGCCGACTCTAGGGAGTTGGCGTTCTTCATGGCCGACTCTGGGGAGTCGGCCATCCCGTGGTTATCTTGGGGGGGAGGTTGCTGAGGCTGGGTCGCCTTCGGAGAGTCGGCTTCAGAAGTAGCCGGCCTGGGAAGGCGGCCCAATGCTTGAAATGCTTGAAGGCCCAAAGGCCTGATAATTTTTTGGAAGAGCCAGGGGCAGTCGGTTAGGCTACCCGTGGCCATTTACTCCGACAGATGCAAGTTTTGAAAAACATGCAGATGAAATGCAGATGATGACATGGCAAAATGCAACACGCAAGCAGCTGACAAGGCAAGGACGGCGAATAACTAGGTGACACCTGGCGCATCAGATCCGGGGCATTACAGTTCCCACCCAAGGTTGATGAATGGTTGGTATTTCAATCACGGAAGGCTGACTCAGAAGAAGCTATATTATATGACAACGAAGATTGGAAGTACGAAGTGAAAGAGCCAGGAGGAACCACAAACGATGGCCGCCAACATGGAGGTCGGGCCTTCAAGGTGTCATTAACACAATGTGATTGCTCTTGCGGGAGGCCATTGTTGCTTCATCTCCCATGCTCACACTTGTATACCACCGGTCGTGTTAGGAATGTGGACATCAATCACCCACGCACCGTGAGGGAGTCGGAGTTCTCAATCATGACAGTCAAGAAAACATGGGCTCCCCGCTTTCACCTGTACTTTGACCAATCACAATGGCCGGAGTACCATGGAGTTCAACTATGGCCGGATCCGGAGTTGATGGTTGTTAAACGGGGTAGACGTAAGACAAAGCGTCTTAGAGGCGACATGGACGGATGGGGCCATGGTGGCTGCCGCGAAGCGGGCAATGACCAATTCCAAGAGCCTCGTGAGAGCTCCAGTTGTGGGGAGTGCGAAGGTCATGGCAACAACAAAAGAAAATGTATGAAACCAAGGAAAAGGTCCAAGAAAAATGATGCAAGCACAAGCCAACCAAGTGGTAGCCAACAAGTGCCAAGCCAACCAAGAGGTAGCCAACAAGTGCGAAGGCAACCACGTGGTAGCCAACCTAGTGGTAGCCAACAAGTGCCAAGGCAACCAAGTGGTAGCCAACAAGTGCCAAGCCAACCAAGTGGTAGCCAACAAGTGCCAAGCCAACCAAGTGGTAGCCAACAAGTGCCAAGCCAACCAAGTGTTAGCCAAAGAGGATCTAGGCAACAAAGAGGTCGGCAACTAGGACTTACAAGAGGCCGTGGTGGTAGTAGAGCTCGTGGTGGTGGTCTAGGCCGTGGTGGTGGTGTTGGCCGTGGTGATGGTCTTGTTCGTGGTGATGGTCTTGGCCTTCGTGATGGTCTTGGCCTTGGTGGTGGACTTGGCCGTGGTGATGGACAAGGGCAAGGTCGTTATAGAGGAATGTTTGGATACCTCGATGGACCATTTCTGTATGTTGCTCACTAACTATAATGTTTCATATGTTCTTCTTTTTCATATGTTCTTGTTGTCTTTACTAACCATTATGTTTCACTCATTGTAGGTATGGCAGCTTCCCAACCCAACAAACCAACAATGAAGGAGGATGGCGAAGATGAGATGGCGGGATGGTGGGAGAAGGCTGCGAAGAAGCTGAGAGAGGAGGATGCAGCCGCACTAAAGAAGAAGAAGGAAGAGGAGCTTGAAGAGAAGAGGAAGGAACAAGTGAGAGCGTCAAATGCGTGTCACGCTAGGGAGCAAGCGTTGGTGAGGAAATGTGAGGAGGCACAGAAGAAGCGTCAAAAGGATTTTGAAGAAAGAACCATGAAGCTTTGAGCAATTGCAGCTGAAAAAAGAGAGAGGGAGAATCAGATATTCATGGAGAGGGCGGTTAAGGAGGCTCACCTCATAAGGAAAAGGGAGGAGGAAGAGGAAGAAGAGAGGAAGAAGAAGAAGAAGAAGAAGAAGGGAAAGGGGCCTTGCTCTACGCAATAGAGCTATGTCATCTTCAACTTGCTTGTGGACGATGACCGTGTTATCCTCTAAACTATGATCTTCGATTTGGTTGTGAACTACTATGTTTCATGAACTACTATGTCTCCTCCTCGATTTGGTTGTAAACTACTATGTGTCGTGAAGTACTATGTATTTCCTCCTCGATTTGGTTGTATGAACTACTCCTCAAGTTGAAGTAGTATGTGTTATGAACTACTCCCTCCGTTCCAAAATAGATGACCCAACTTTGTACTAACTTTAGTACAAAGTTGGGTCATCTATTTTGGAACGGAGGGAGTACTATGTGTCGTGAAGTACTTTGTGCATATGTTGTCTTCACAGTTGTTTGCTTGCTATGTATCAATCCTACTTCACATCATCGTACTATGTGTGCTTATGCAAAATTCACTAAGTCCAAGTGCAACGCCTAGCTCGTGGGCGTTGCACTGCTCAGTGTGGCGCCTCCAGGCTAGGCATTGCACAAATCTGTAACATGCAGAGCTTCTGTTGCTCTCAGCAGTGCAGCACCTAGCTCTGAGGCGTTGCACCCCTGGGAAGACCTATCCAGAGAGCAACAGAAACTTTGCAAGTTACAGACTTGTGCAACGCCTAGCTTGGAGGCACCACACTGAGTAGTGCAACGCCCACGCCTACCTTGGAGGCGCCACACTGAGCAGTGCAACGCCTAGCTCGTGGGCGTTGCACTGCTCAGTGTGGCGCCTCCAAGCTAGGCGTTGCACAAGTCTGTAACTTGCAAAGTTTCTGTTGCTCTCTGGACTGCTCTTCCCAGGCGTGCAACGCCTAAGAGCTAGGCGCTGCACTGCTGCGTGGGACGCCTAGCCCTGAGTTGTTGCACGCCTGGGCAGAGCTATCCAGAGAACAACAGAAACTTTGCAAGTTATAGACTTGTGCGACGCCTAGCTTGGAGGCGCCACACTGAGCAGTGCAACGCCTAGCTCGTGGGCGTTACACTGCTCAGTGTGGCGCCTCCAAGCTAGGCGTTGCACTGCTCAGTGTGGCGCCTCCAAGCTAGGCGTCGCACAAGTCTATAACTTGCAAAGCTTCTGTTGCTCTCTGGATAGCTGTACACAGGCGTGCAACGCCTCAGAGCTAGGCGTTGCACTACTGCGTGCAACGCCTATCCCAGAGGCATTGCACGCCTGTGTACAGCTACCAGAGAGCAACATAAAGTTTGCCTCCAGTTTGGGGCCACAAATTTGCTAAGTGTTGGTGTGGCGCCTAGCTGGGAGGCGCTGCACTGTATAATGCAACGCCTCAGAGCTAGGCGTTGCACTGTACAGTGTGGCGCCTCTCTGCTAGGCGCCACACAAACACTTAGTGTTTTTTTGTCCCTCAAACTGGGTCATCTTCAGGCACAGTTCAACATTTCCTAGAATAAACAGTAATGATCTTTAAGTTCAACAAAGACAACATTTCCTAGAGTGACCATCACAACAAGTTTAACATTACTAAGACATACAATCACTTCAAGTTCAACATAGAGCTACCACCACTCCAAGTTCAACGACATAACAAGTTCAACATTACTAAGAGCTACCATCACTCCAAGTTCAACATTACATATAGAGGACGACGACTAGTTCCTTGAGCGCTTTTTGGCTCCTCCCCCCTCCTGTTAGCTATCTTCTTCGCCTTCCTAGGAAGAGCAACCCGCTCCGGCTCCGGCTCCGGTTCCTCCTCGTCATCCACATAGTCATCCAAAGCCGCCATCCGCGAGGTGCCGACCGTCCTTTTGCCTCTTTGGGTGAAGTCGTCAGGAGTGTATTTATTGATTCCCTTCCTAGGCTTTAACTCGTATGCAGACCGAACTTGGTAGGTCCCCAAGGTCATATCATCAACAACCTATTACAAAAACAAAAGATATGGAAAGACTGTGTGTCAAGATATAGTTAGCAATGCATCAACAATTGAATATATGCTCATGCCATACCTCTTGGGTGACCACACCCACATCCTCATCCTCCAAACGATCAGCATGGCCAGAAGTGGATCTGATGGTATCGCCGACCTAGACCGTTCTGGTGATACATACTCGGGGTCACGACAACCGAAAAGGTTTGATAGCCGCCTTAACTTTTGGCCCTGGTGCTGCAACATGTACAAGTGAATGAGACATCGAACGTACCAACACATGTTAAGTGCTAGTTTGAAGGAGATGTGAACCTTAATGAATGCTCGAAGTGCACCTTCCCCTTCGCTTTTGCCAGCCGGGGTTGTTTCCAGAATAGTCTCGGTCTCATCAGCTGCTTTCTTGATCTGGGCACGCTATGAACAGAAACGTGTTAGGCAAGCGAAGATGTGAATAGTGCGAATGGAAAAGAAAAAAGGGCAAATACCACAAAGTTCATCATTGGAGCTGAAGGGATCACTGAGTTGCCTTTTCTGACTAATGCGTTGTACTGGTGCTGGGCTAGCTCATCAAAAACGGTGGGATCTTCCAAAATCTCCTCAGCATACGCCGGCTTGCATACCTCCACACGGGTACTTGCAAGAAACCATGTGAGATAGTTGTTGAATGCGATCGGGCAGTGCTCACGAAGCTGGGCTCGTTTTCCAGCCCTAGCTTGCTCCACACTGAGTGCGAACTGTACGACATACTTCCTGTGATGCTTGGCCCAATCCTTGATCTTTCGCTGCTTTTTCCTATCCAACCTGCAAGTTAGAAACAGAATATTAGCACCATCGAAACCGCCGAGAAGTTGCTGAGTGCTCAAGGTTAATTATATCTTACGCGTGTAGCAACTTGTCCGTGTCCTCCCACTCCGGCGAGTGTGGCTGGAACAAACCAAACTGGCGGAGCACCCGGTGTGGCAGGTGAAGCTCAACCGCCCAGTTGCATATGAGTGGGCACCGCATATGCCAGAGATCCCTATCCCTAGTGCACATCGGATTCAGCCTGAACTCTATAGGGTTACCAAAACTCTCTCCTTTTCCATACGGCTCCCATTCCACCTGCAAAATTGGTATCGAGTTACGATAGAAGCATGATAATCACTTATGCAATGTCGATTCACCTGCTCAGACGTGATTGCGTCCAGCTCGCTCTTGTACAACTTGTACATGACCGAGGGATCATCCGTCGTCTCATTTAACACATCCCACTTGTAAGCCCAAGTGGGGAGCCGTAGTGGGTCGTCTTTGTCGTCCCAATCCTCGTACTTCACGGTCTTCAGTCGTCCAACCGGCAAACACTCCCAGCTCCATATGGAAAGTGCGAGCATACAACCGCCAATACCTCCAGATTGCCTACAACAGGCTTCGTCCAACTGCACATAAAAGAGAACAAGGTTGAATTAACAGCAAGATCGCATTGATAAGGTAGCAATGAGTGAAAAAGAAACAACTTCATACCTGTCTATACAAGTAAGCCAGTGTCGCCGAACCCCAACTCCATTTGCTATCGAAGACGGTCAACGCCTTCAGCTACATCCATGGAGCATTCTTGCATGTGCCATCAGCAAACATAGTCATGGATATCACATACCACATGTAGACACGAGCATATGTCTTGACCGTGTCCTCATTAGCTTCCTCAGGGCAAGTACCAAAGTGCCATGTAATCCATGTGAAAGGAGCACCGGCTGCGACTCTTTCCTTCTTCTTGTCTTCTGCTTCTGGTTCCCGAGGCTCCGGAGGAACCATACCGATAAGGGCATGCATCTGCGCGCGCCACCCATCAGAATCGGTGTTCATACATAGAGGATTCCCATCGATAGGAAGACCGGTGATCATAGCAATATCCTGGAGCGTCACGGTCATCTCCCCAGTCCGAAGATGGAAACTGCGTGTCGCCGGCCTCCAATGATCAATAAGCGCAGTGATTGCTGCAGCATTGTTTGGTGGCGTCAACCGGCTGACCAACTGAATGAAAGGGAGAAGTCCTGTCTCCCTTACATACGGTGTGTATCGCTCATCATAGCGCATCCACCCAAGGTTGACCCCGTGAGACCGAAGCTTCAGAGGTGCAAGCTCCTACAAACAAACAAATCATAAAATTACATATGGGGCATTTGTGTTTGAAATAAACACGAAATTCATAACACCGGCCACTTTCATTATTACCCGCTGCTCCACCGATATAGCGTACGACCGGTGTTGTTTGTCCCAGTGATTATCGAGAAGCCAAACCATCCTAACAATTTGAAACAAAGCTTTCTTGTCAACACGATTATCTTTTGAATACAAATAAACTAAAGTACCCCTACTATATGCAAAATTCAAAGCATATGTATTCAAAGCATTCTTGTCAATACGAATATAATTTCAACACAAATAAACTAAACTAGGCCAACTTCATGCAAGATTCAAGACAAATATCTTTTCCATAGAAATAACATGTCAACCTATGTATCCAAACCATATCTTTTCAATAAAATCAACTAAACTAGGGTTGCAAAATTAGGTATCTAATACATGCAACATTCTAATCTAATCAAAGCAAACAAGGGTTCCCCAAAATCTTCAAAATAGATACATTATATGGATAGAAAGAAGGGGATTGGAGAAGAATACCTTCTAGGATGGATTGGTGAAGGAATCCACGAACCAAATCGTCAGATCTGAAGAATTTGGGAGAGGGGATTGAGAGGGGGAGAGGAGTGGGCCGCTGTCGCGGCTTCTTCTGTTTCTTGTAACTGGTGGTGCAATGGGGTGGGTGGGGGAGGAGAGGGTCGCCGCGGCTAGATAAGTCACAGTGCAGCACCCGAGCGCTAGGCGCTGCACATTACATGTGTGGCGCCTAGCTCGGAGGCGTTGCACTGCTGGGTGCGGGCCCATGGGCTGCCACGATGGACAGAGGTGCAACGCCCCCGAGCTAGGCGCTGCACCATGGGGTGTGGCGCCCGGCGGGCGCCACACAAAAAGGTCAGCCGCGTGAAATAGTTTCACGGGCAGTTCATTCTGTGATTTGATTATGCCCCGAGGTCAAAATTGTCAAATTTGCCAGTTACTATAACATCACACATATCAAGAAAAGATGAGTCTACAACGTAATAAATGAAGTGATGCATGACACAACACATATGTTACTAACCACTATGGAGGTAGTAACTTAGACTAGTAACATATGCATGTTACTAGTCTAAGTTACTATCCATTGTGACTAGTCTAATGCAGCAGCCTCTCTGAGTTCTTGAGCCCATCACGGTGTGGAGAAATGTTCCCAAACCGCCTGCATCTTTTCCTCTTGACTAGTCAGCACCATTCCATTATGCTTTAAGTTGAGCATAAATTTTTTCTGGCGTCTTGTCGATGGTTTGGCTTGAAAGAATTTAGTATTAGCATCTCCATCTTTTAACCAGTCGATCCTGGCCCGCTGCCTGCTGTGAGCACGCTGGATAGCCGCAATACTGGCAGATTCATCTTAAGTGTTGCCCTTAACTGTCTCTCCCCATCAGAGAGATCTCTCATGATATCTAGCCTTTCTTTCTTTTTTTTGCGGGGGATATCTAGCCTTTCGACAGTAGCATGTTGGACTCCGCGTATATATGGACGTTTGCGTCTATACTGATGTTAAAATATAGACTCTATGCAGGTGATCCTACAGACGGCACCGCCATCGAACAACACGTCTGACATTGTGGGACACCTCAATGACCCGGCCGAGCGACAGTCCGTACACCACGTAGTCGCCAAGGCTGAGCCACCTCACACACCACGGATGGCCGTCGTTGGATCGCCGACGTCATCGAGCTCGATCAAGTCGAGAACAGTGGTGACGCCGGTGACTAACGATCTGGGCCGTTGAGGTTTGTCGCCGACCCGACGATCTGACCAGGGCCGATGTAACTCCCGTCGAGGAGAGTGATGTCGCCGGCGTTCCCGGTTGTGACGGCGTCGTCGACGGAGAGAATCATGAAGGTGCTGGTGGGGACAGAGCAGTTACCAGGGTTGTACATACCGTCGCCGTCGGCCGGGATGACCAGACCGCGGTCCACAAACCCGCCGACTCCGAGCCAGTAAACATTGGTGGATGTTAGAGTAGTCATTATGGTATACGACTTCTAGTCCAAGTCAGTTTTGTACCCCTACCCCAAGTCGGTTTGTACCCTCTTATATACTCTTGTATGCCGCACCAAATTATCAATAAGCAACAGTTTTATTCAGCTTTCATGGTGTCAGATACCGGTCCCAGGGTTTAGGGTATGGCTCCGCCAACGCCACCGCCGCCGCCGCCGCCCGGCTACTTCGAGCGCCGGGCCGCACTCATCGCCAAGGCTGCCAACGCCGCGGCCGCTTCTCTCTTGGCCCTCACCATAGCTCCACAAAACTACCCTGCACCCATCCTCGCCGCACCAATATCTCTTGCTGACACAATCTCCGACGTCAGCCCCTACATCCCCATAGTTCTTGATCTCGCCGCCCACAACTACTACCATTGGAGACATCTCTTCGATCTCCACCTCGGCCGCTGCAACCTGCGCTCGCATGTCGCCGCCAACTGTCTTCCCCGCCCCGACGATCCGCAATGGTTGAAAGACAATCTCGCGATCGTCCAGTGGTTCTACACCCGCATCACCATCGAAATCTTCAACATGCTCGATCACGACGGCGCCACCGCTGCCAACATCTGGCACTCCCTCCGTCAGCTCTTCCAAAGCAACACCGACGCTCGGAAAAACGCTCTCCACACCGAGCTTCGCAATATGGTGCAAGGAGACGCCCCGGTGAACCTGTTCTGCCAGCGCGTTAAGACCATTGGTGATGAGCTCCGCGAACTCGGCGATACAGTTAGCGACTCACAGCTAATCAATATCGTCGTCGGCGGCCTCAGCGAAGACTTTGACAAGCAAGCCTCGTTCATACCGATGATACGGCCCCCTCCTACCTTCGCTGAAGTTCGTTCCTTGCTACAACTCGCGGCGGAAACACAAGCTCGCAAGGACTCTTGCCCCAAGGTCTTTCATGCTGCGGCTCATCCTCCTCTGCCGTCTACACCAGCGCCGCCTTCCAGGCCGGCTCCTGCCGCCGGGCCGTCCGCATCGTCATCTGTTCAACCGCCCCCAGGCTGGCGTCCTAGTCTGAACTACCGCGGCAAAAACCCTATCTACAGGCCGCCGTCGACTCGTTCGGTTCCGCCTACGACATCACCAGCACCGAGTCCTGCACCACCCACCAGTGCTCCATCTGCGGTTGCATGGCGGCCTCCTCATGATCCTTGGACGGGGCTTGTTCAAGCATGGCCCATGCCCTGGTCCGCTCCGTCCACCCTCGGTGCTCCGCCGGCATACTCAGGTGCCTGGCAACCCGGTCTTCGGCCGCCTACTGGTGCTCCCGGGGTTCTCAACCCCCGACAGCCGGCCAATGCCTATCACGCCGCCCCGACGTATGCTCCTTATGGTCATTACAGCACCGACGGCGGCGCCTACTACACACCTCAGCCGGCCGTGCTCCCGACGCCACCCCCACCACAGCCGGCCAATGCCTACTACACTCCCTAGCCGGCCCTACTGCCTTCACCATCGTATCCGCCGGCACTGCTTCCGACGCCACCCTCACCTGCGACGCCGAGCTGGGATCAAGCTGCCTTTCTCCAGGCCATGAATAACTTTGCTGCACAAGGAAACTCAGGTACGGATTGGATCTTTGATTCAGGGGCCTCTAGTCATATGTCTGCATCTAGTAATTGGTTATCTTCTTGCACTAAATCTCCTTTCCCTTCCATTATCCTTGGAGATGGATCATCTATTCCTATATATTGTGTTGGTCAGGCTCAACTTCCCTCTTCCACCAAACCTCTTTTACTTCGCAATGTTCTAGTTGCACCCGCCCTCATTAAAAATCTTATCTCTGTTCGCCAATTTACTTGCGACAATCTAGTTTCGGCTGAATTTGACCCTTTTGGTTTATCTGTGAAGGATTACCTGACCAAGGCCGAGATCGCTCGCTTCAATAGCTCCGGTGATCTTTATTCTCTTAATGAAGTTCCTGCAGCCACCCCTCCAACATCCATGCTGGCCTCCGTCGATCTCTGGCATCGTCGCTTGGGCCATCCCAACCCCGCCGTCTTAGCTTCTATGCTTAGTGAATTTACCATACCATGTAATAGGGACTCTCATAATTCTGTGTTTTGCGAGTCTTGTCAATTAGGCAAACATGTGCGTCTTCCCTTTAGTTCCTCTAGTTCTTGTAGCACTTATCCCTTTGAATTAATACATTGTGATTTATGGACCTCTCCCATTGCAAGTGTTTCGGGTTTTAAATACTACCTTGTTATCCTAGATGATTTCACCCACTTTGTCTGGACTTTTCCTCTACGCAACAAATCCGAGGTCCATTCTCTTTTCCTTAATTTTCAACGCTATGTGTCTGTTCACTTCTTCCTCCTAATTCGCTTTATCCAATGTGACAATGGTCGCGAGTTTGATAACATTAAAAATCGTACTTTCTTCTTACAACATGGCATCCTGCTTAGGTTCTCATGTCCCTACACCTCCCCTCAAAATGGTAAAGCAGAACGCTCTCTTCGCACCCTCAATGATATAGTTCGCACTCTCCTCATTCAATCATCTATGCCTCCCAAGTTTTGGGCTGAAGCCCTACACATGGCCACCTTCCTTCTAAATATTCGACCTTCCAAAACTAAACCCAACACTACTCCCTATTATTCCATCTTTCTTTCCCACCCCGACTACTCCGCGGTTCGTGTTTTCGGCTGTCTCTGTTTTCCCAATGCCTACGCCACTTCTGCAAATAAATTGTCACCACGCTCTATCCCATGTGCTTTTCTCGGCTTCTCTGACGAGCACAAAGGCTATCGTTGTCTCGACCTTCACACCGGACACGTTCATGTCTCTCGTCATGTCACGTTTGCTGAGCACATTTTTCCTTTCTCACAACGCACTACTACACCATCCAACACCCCTAGCTCCGCAAACACCCCCTCTCCCCATCCTTTCCAACTATATACTCCCCTACCTGCCGAACACAACTTATCACCACCACCATTAACACCCACCATAGCCAATCCCAACCATACACTCACCCCACCCGAGACGTCCCCAACACCCCCGGCCCCTGCTCCCTCCCCAACACCCCCGGCCCCTACTCCCACTCCACCACCCAGCCCTGCTCCCACTCCACCACCCAGCCCTACTCCTTCGTCCGACTCTTCCGTTGCGCCGGACTCACCAGTACCCACCTTACCCCCTCGTGCTATTCCTACAGCAGCCCCGATTAATGATCATCGCATGCGTACTAGGGCCAAATCAGGATTTCATCAACCCCAAGACCGCCTAAACCTTCATACCTCCGTATCTCTCACTTCTCTTCCAAAGAATTACAAAACTGCTCTACTTGATCCCAATTGGGCCGCTGCCATGCAAGAAGAATATAGTGCTATACTTCAAAACAACACCTAGCAACTTGTTCCTCGTCTTCCCAATACAAATATTGTTTCTGGCAAATGGATTTTTCGCCAAAAGTTCCACTCCGATGGGAGCCTCTCACGATATAAAGCCAGGTGGGTTTGTCGTGGCTTTTCTCAGCAACAAGGAATTGATTACGAAGAAACCTTCTCTCCTATTGTTAAACCTAGCACCATTCGCACCGTTCTTAGTGTTGTTGTCTCCTCTTCATGGCCCATTCACCAACTTGATGTTAAAAATGCTTTCCTTCATGGTTCCCTTCAAGAAACTGTCTACTGCCAGCAACCTCTGGGTTTTGAAAATCCATCCTTTCCAACTCATGTATGTCTTCTTTAGAAATCTCTCTACGGTCTTAAACAGGCCCCACGAGCTTGGTTTCAACGCTTCTCCTCCTTCATTCAAACAATAGGCTTCACTCCATCTCTCTCCGACACCTCTCTTTTTGTGTATCATCAAACTTCTGACACTGCCTATTTACTTCTCTATGTAGATGATATCATTCTTACCGCCTCCTCTCAAAAGTTCTTAGATCATATTGTCTCTCTTCTTAGATCTGAATTTTCTATGACTGACCTAGGACTCCTTCATCATTTCTTAGGCATTGCTATTGTTCGAGATTCCTCCAGCCTTTTTCTTTCCCAACGCCAGTATATTCTTGATTTTCTTAATCGTGCTGGTATGCTTGACTGTCAATCATCTCGCACTCCTGTCGATACTAGTTTTAAACTTTCGGCTACCGGTGAACCCTTTTCCGATCCTACTCTCTATCGTAGCCTAACAGGTGCTCTCCAATATCTCACCATTACTCGTTCTGAAATCTCTTTTGCTGTTCAACAAGCATGTCTCTATATGCATGATCCCCGGGTTCCTCACTATAATCATGTTAAACGCATTCTTCGGTATTTAAAAGGAACTCTCAATCATGGTCTCCACCTCAATAATTCTTCTCCAAACTCGCTTACCGCATACTCTGATGCAGACTGGGCTGGTTGTCCTGACACTCGAAGGTCCACTTCCAGTTTTTGTGTTTTTCTTGGTAACAATTTGATTTCTTGGTCTTCGAAAAGACAGGTTACAGTCTCACGTTCGTCGGCCGAGGCTGAGTATCGCGCTGTGGCACATGCCGTTGCAGATACAATCTGGATTCGGCAGTTACTCTCCGAACTACACAGGCCTATTGAGCAGGCCACTATTGTCTACTATGACAACATATCAGTAGTCTACATGACCAGCAATCCAGTTCAACACCGACGCACAAAGCATATTGACATTGATATTCATTTTGTTTGTGAAAAGGTTGCTCTTGGTCAGGTTCGGGTGCTTCATGTTCCCTCTACGGCTCAGTTTGCTGACATTTTCACCAAGGCACTGCCTACTAAGCCGTTTCAAAATATCTGTTTCAGTCTCAACGTCGTCGAGCCTGCCGTTGATACTGCGGGGGATGTTAGAGTAGTCATTATGGTATACGACTTCTAGTCCAAGTCAGTTTTGTACCCCTACCCCAAGTCGGTTTGTACCCTCTTATATACTCTTGTATGCCGCACCAAATCATTAATAAGCAACAGTTTTATGCAGCTTTCAGTGGAAACGGCTGCCTCCACGGCGGCCAAGCCCATCGATCTTATAGCGTCTTCACGATCTTTGGTTGATCTCCCGGCAACTCCTCCAGCCCGGTTTGGTTGATCTTAGCAGTAGTATTTTGTAGCCATGAGTCCCCGACTAGGTAAGGTACGTGATAAGTATACAGGACTTTCGTGCGTGCGTACACATGTGACGGATTACAATTGGACTGCCAATCTACATGTAATACTATATATTTCTGATCGCACCTCCGCTGCCTGCAAAATCATCTATATAAATCGTTCAGTCTGCGCTAGCTTGTTTCGTTCGCCGACATGGACAAGAACCCCATGCTCAGCGGTGGCAGGTACACAATCGATCCCATCCATAGCTTGACTTTCTACACCATATGTGACTTCAATATACTGTAAAGTTTTTGACCTGCGGACAACCCTGTTCCTCTTTTTCTGCTATACAATCACAGACGCGAAGAACGACGCAGCAAATTGAGACGCTATGACGACGAGTGTGGTACAAGGATGTGCGATGAACGCTATGACGACGATGCCACGCTCCGAACGACAGTGTTGGGCCGTGAAGTAGCTCTGAGAGAGGGCATGGCTTTGATGACGGCCTACTTCGGCGAGCTTAAGAAACTGGGCATGCTCCGTTGGGCATATTACAAGGAACATCGAGACAGCATAAAAGAATCGCTGGCCATAATCAACCGGAGAATCAAGAAATACAAAGAATGTCGCTTGGAGTCTGGATTGTTCTATTTGGTGCCAAATCTTATGACTGGCAGGGTCACGGTCCGGAGTCACTTGCACCACATGCCGATCAAGGAAGCAACGAGGAAGCGAAGGTTAGAACTCCAAAAGAGAGAAGATGCTCTCGACAGATATAACAAGGGTGGCCAGGGATCTGTGGTCTCCGACGACGCTACTTCTGTTTCCCCCGTAAAGAGATTGTTGTTCTCCACTATGTGCTCCATGATCGTAGGTTGTGTAATTATCTTTGTTTAAAACTTCTTTCGTGTCTAAGCCTTTGAGCACGTAAGGTATGATAGCCTTACCGTGTTTTAGGCTGAAGCCTAATTTCAAGATGCTCCCAAATTAATCTGGGCAGTATAATCCTTTAGCACTTCACCTTTTTCTTCCTTTCTTCCTCCTCTGTTCCGGTAACCGGCAACGTTTCATCCTGTGAGAACTCTTTTCCTTCTCTGGATTCAGGAGAGATGATTTATAGCACGCAGGTCCGATGGACTCATCAGTTTGTACTGCCCTGCTGCTTCGCATGTCCATGCCATCATTCTTTCCATGAACTTGACAACGTGTTGTTGCAGTTGTTCCATTGGTCACTATTTTCACTTCTATTTCTTTATAAAAAAGGTTTTCGCCCCGCTTTATATATAAACCACCGACCGTACAAACACACCGATACAAACACACGTCACTACCGCACACGACACACACCCAAGGCAAATACAAAGGTGCCAAGCACCGCCACGCCACCCCAACGACTACCAAACAACATGAATCGCTTGGAGCCAACGCAATCTTCCGAGGAGAGGCGAGGCGGATAACGACGGAGCAAGGACTCCAGGACGGTGCCTCCAGAAGGGCACGACTATGGGTAGCCGCTACCGTCCGATCACGAAGATCAAGTTTTCACCTGGAGCATCACGAAGGAGTGGGAACACCGCGACGGAGCCTTCATGAAGGATACGGCGTCCACGGACGTCGCCACCGTCGGCCCATGAGCAAGTGGTGTACCCCGGCGCTCACACCCCTCCAACGCACCCTACCTCCGCCAACCACCCGCAACCAAACCACCCGCGTGGCCATGGCTGCACACCCGCACCTGAGACGCGAGCTCCGCCCACAAACGTCGCGTCTCCCACCGCCAAGGCCGCCGCCTGCATCCAGACACCCCCAAGACCAGCCAAAGTCACCGGCTTTGGCCCAAAGGACGCACCCGACCGCCAAACCGCAGCATACGTCCCGCCTCGAACAACGCCGGAGCTACATCGGCCCGCACTCGGCCGGGGAAAGGGGGAGGAGGGGGAGCGGACGCATCCGGACCGGCACACCCCCGTGCCGTTGACGGGTGGCCCGAACTCTCGTCGGCGCCTCCCATCCCTCCAGCCTACCTCCCCACCGGACACCCCCTTTGTCGCCCCACCTCGGCAGCCGGCGCAGCTCCACGTGAGACCACCAACACACACCCGTCCGCCGGAAAGGAAAACCCCAAGGTCCGCTGCCGACCACCAAGAAAGCTCACCGGGGAGCCCATCCGCGCTGCCCGCCGCCGCCCAACCACCGGAGCACCTGGAGCCGGCGAGCCCGCCCACCGACCTGCCGCTGCTGCGACGCTGCAGCCCCTGCCGCCCTCGGCCCGTGTCGCCCGGCCCCAGATCCAGCCGCGCCCGTCAGATCTGGCCACGCCGTCGCCGATCTCGGAGAGCCGAGCACGCACCAACACCTGGCCGCCCGCCGAGGGGGAGCAGAGGAACCGGAGCTCCACCTCTGCCCGCTGCACCGCCGTGTCGCCCGGCACAGCTCCACGCTCCGACCCGAGGCGCCGGCCCGCGCCAGCACCGCCCGAGCAGGAGGACGACGAGGCCCCGCCGCCGCCGGCGACGGCTGGGTTTTGCCCAGCCGCGCCCACGGGCGGCGGCGAGGGAGGGGGAGGGGAGAGGGGGCGGAGACCGGCGGGATTTAGGGTTGCCCCCCGGTCGCCTCGCGGGAGCGACGCGGGGGGAGGAGGACTCCACTTCTATTTCTTTTATAATAATTTGGTTGTGCTCTTAACATCGTGTTGTTGTAGAGGCTTGATTTCTTCTCAATATTATTATATTTCAACAAAATATAAAAAATCACTTACATCCGACTATATTTGTAAATTTACACTGAGAATTGTGTGTCAAGTAGTAATATTAATTACTCAGACTTGCCTTGCACGTGTAAGGCAAGCACAAAGAAATTTTTAGTATGGGTCACTTCTATTGTGTATCATTAGTGCATTATTAGGCCCTCTTTGTTAATTCGCAAAACAAAAAGTCCTCTTTGTTCATATATGATGACAAATATATATGCCTACTAACTAGGGTGAACAAAAGAAACAAGTCTGAGGTTACACATATGTTGGGTGTCCACGCAACCAGTGACAAACAAAGTTAAGAAGTAGCCAAATTTCACCGTGCATGCTTAAAGAGATGTACACAAGGGATGGTAGTTTAGAAGAAAAAATATTTATAATATAGCTAATCTAGTATCGTGCAACAACACAGTACTCCTACTGTAAAAAAAACACATTACTCCTCGTCCCCTACTTCTCTTATTGCCTCCATGAGGCTCGGCACCACGTTGGTAAGTGCAAGCCTTAACCCTGCCGAGCAAGGCCGCTCACTATTCTCCACGGTGGGGCTGGCATCACTAGTGAGCGTTCCAACGATGCATCCTCGAAGGTATGCCTCGCATGCCCTAAGCACGAATCTTCCACGGTGACGGAAGTGATCCTTGATGAACTCCTCGAATCCCTGCGGTGGGCGGCGTAATAGGTGGAGCATGGCCCGTAGGGTCGAAGAGCGATGACGCGTAAGGCGGTTCCGCCCGATTGCAGGTGGGCGGTGCACCTCGTCGCCGACCTTGCCACGCCGGCGCTTCTGATCTACGAGCGGGGCATCCTACTCCGACGCGGCGACTCCCCGGTGTTGACCCTTCTTGACGACCGCGGCGTACGGGTCGACTCGACGCGGGTACACGGGGAGATCCCGATCTGGGAGGGGACTCAGGTGCGGTTTCCTTGTCACGTTGTTTTGGTCGGCAGGGGATTGAGTCCCGGGGCGGAGGCGCGGCGCGATGCGCAGATCGAGGCGGAGGAGGAGAGAGAACGTCGGGAAGGGAGGCGGATTAAAGCTACGGCACGGAGCGGAGCGGCCATTCCCTCCCCTCTCGACGAAACACACCTCCCTTCTCTCCCACGAGCGAGCTCCCCGAAGGTAGGCGGTCATGGATTCCTGGAAGCAGAGACTCGAGAGGAGGGCTCTGGTGATAGCCAACGGCGACAAAGAGAAGCTGGCGAAGCTGCGGGAGATCATCTCCAGGTTCTCGACGGAGAGCAATCTGAAGAAGGCGGCGGGGTGTGCCTACCGGAGGCTCACCGAGGCGGAGGACTGGCGCCTCACTCCGTCAGGCGAGCCGGTGAGGGCGCTCCGGATGCTGCTGTGGGTGATGGAGGAGGCGGAATCAGACGATCCGATGCAGGCCATGAAGTGGATTGCGTTTCGTTCGTGTCGCACCGTCCCTGCGGATCCACCTGGATTCGTGGTCGGCGTGGTGATGGGTCTCCCCGCCCCAGCTCCGGTGGCGTCCAGGGCTGCAGTGGTGGAGAGGCGGCCAGATCTGGGGCGCGCCGAGGGCAGGAGGGGGATGAAGCTTGGGACGAAGAAGAAGATCTAGAAGAAGATGTCGTTGATTCTGAGGAGGTCACCGCGCTTCCCTCGCCGTTCCCCACGCCTGCTCGGTCTCGCTCGCTCCCAGGGACGAGAGTAGGAGCCTCGCCGGTGGGCGGCCGCTTCTGGTTGCTCGCCGGTGAGGTTTCCGACGAGGAGACTGGGCTCCCGTTGGATCTGCAAGGTACGATTCCCCCTTTTTCCAAATATGGCAGTGAACCTACATCGATAGGCGATAATAGAAGTAATAATAAGAGAAAAAAGCGGCTGATAGCTGCAAAAATCATAGAATGTAGTGATGAGAAGTGTGTTAATAGCCCTGCTCATGGGAAAAAACAGAGAGAGATGCTCGCCCCTGATCAGGTTTTACTGGGAAGGGAGGTTGTTAATAAAATGAGTAGAATTCAATATGTCCAAATTCCAGATTTCTGGTCTAATGAGGCAAACTATATTGAGGAAATGGAAATCAACAATGGCTTGGGTTGTTGTGTGGGGGATTACTCTGTCAGAAAAGGAGAATTTGGGGAAAGTGAGATATGGGGGCAAAATGGGCAACGGGAAGAAACGCCTTTGATAAATATGCTTTCTGAAAGTTTTGGCAGTATAAATAAAGCGCCTCTCTCCCTGTGGGGGGAAGAGTGTGATCCCCTCGAGGATTTAGGGTTTCCACCTCTTCCGCCGCCACCAGAAAGAGAGAAAGTAGAAGAGATGAACAGAGGTTTTGGGAATAATCGTGGAGGGGGAAGATTCAACCGTGGTGGCAGAGATGGTTTCCATTACAGAAAGAAAGAAGAAGATGTAGATAGATACAAAGGCACTTTCTCTCAGATTGGCAGGACGCCCGAAGGGTTTAGCTCAAGATCCACCATTGGGACTTCTAGCTACCAGGGAAATGGAGGCGGGACGCAGCTCCCAGATGCTGGTAGAACTACAGAAGACAATGATAGAGAGGGGGGCAAGCCAGAGGCTAACAGAGCCGGATCTGAGAACAAAGGTAAAGATCCTGTCCCTGGTGTCATTCCTCCTCCTGAATTTCTTCAACAGCAATAGTGGTTTGGGGCTCTCCTTGCCCAGATGGCACAACAGGGTGTTGGCATGGTAACTGGAACTGGCAAGCAAAAAGAGGAGGGGAAGATGATCGAGGGTGAGAGAGAGAAAGGGATGCAAAGCAGAGAGGTTAGCTACGGAGGAGATGTGGATAATGGTTCTGGATCCAGGCAAAATCAAAACGCTTGGGGGGGGAATGGCAGATTTCCACAGAGAGAAGGCCCTGATCTAGGAAAAAGTGGGAATAACTTCAGAATTCCCTGTAACAAGTGCAAAGATTTCAGACATCAAACTAGAGACTGCAAGCTTCCTAACTGTATCATATGTGGAAAAAATTCTCACATCACTGAAGACTGTAACTGGATGAAACAGATTAAGCCCCTGCCTAAATATGTTGGATATGCAGCCAGAGGTTTGGGAGTGCTCTTGGTTCAAAATTCCAAGGAGGTGGTGAGTAGTGAGCAGATTAACCCGATGGGAATTGTCACTATTGCATCTGAGGAGATCAATTAGACACAATTCTTGGAGGGGTTTAGCTACATGTTCAAATGGGACTGGCAATGGAGATGCAAAAAACATGGGGACAGGGCTTATCTCATGAGGTTCCCCAACAAGAGCAGACTGACTGAATTACACAAGTTTGGGAACTTTGACCTGTTGGGGACAAAGGTTGTCATAAATGTGGATAGTTGGACCTATGATACACAAGCCATAGGAAAGTTGCACACTGTGTGGGTGAAAATTGGCAAAATGCCTGAGTGTTTCAGACATTTTTTGGGGCTTGTGAAGTAGCTGCTACTATTGGCCCAGTCATGGAGATAGATATGACAACAATTCTGCTTGAAAAAAATTAGAGCCAGGGTGGGAGTGAGAGACTTTGAAAAAATTCCTACACATACTGAAGTAACAGACAAAGACCTCATGATATACAGAGTCACCTTGGAACTTGAAAAAGTGGTGGAACAGGGGTGGTATGAAGACAAGAGGAAACATGTGGATGTTGAAACAGACAGAGAATGTGAATCTGCAGACATGAGAAAAAAGATCAAGATTGGTGGAGTAGATATTGAAGGAAACAAAGAAAACATCTCCCTGGGAAGTGTGGGACTCAAGCAATTTGAGGATATGAGGAAAAAAATGAAGAGATCATGAACATTCAGAAAGAATATCTGGCTGAGGTGGGTTTGAGAAAAAAAAAGTTGAAGCTGATTTAGATAGACTAGTACATAGAATTCAAGAGATGGAGGAAGACAAAAACAAACAAAGAACCTGGAGGGCTGTGGAAGAACAGAAATACACTTCATGGGAAGAGGAGAAGAGAGCTATGTTAGATATGATCAAGAAGCAGCAAGTGATGATAGACAAATGTATGGAAAAGGTAGACCAGTGGGATAAAAAAGAAATCTCTGGAGATGATATGGGAGATAAAAATGACTCTGATAAAGACAATATTCAAGATCCTCTGATAGAAGACAATTACACTGAACCAGTGGATTATAATGCTAGCCAGGATTCTGTGGAATCTCTGGGATCAAAACTGGGGATCTTTGATAAAGAGGGGAAGGAAAAAGACAAAGAAGGTCCAACCAGAAGAAGTGACAGAAATCTAGATAAAAAGGACTCCAAGATTGAAGATCTGGCTAAGGAGAGAGCTGCTGATAAAGATAACTATGGTAAGTCCCCAACCCTTACTAAGGATCAAATCTCTTTGTTTGAAATGGCAGAGAAAGTAGGGGTGGACTTGGGATGTACTATTGACCTGGTCAGCGAAAACCTAGACCTGATTTCCAATATGGAACAGGCTAGAAGAGATATATATCTACAAAACATAAGAAATCAAGAGGAAAAAGAGAAAAATGAAAGCTCTCCAAATCAAATTGATATTGGTGATGCTAAACTAGAAGAACTGTGCTCAGGTGATGATCACTCTGATGCAGAAATGGATCTTGATTACTATGACACCCTGAGGAAAATATTCTCTAGTAATAAGAAAAATAAGAGTGGCACCTCAGCTGCTAGTGCTGGGAAGCTTGCTATATCTTTTAGGGGAGGGAGGAAGAAGAAAAAGAAACAATGAAAGGGATATTTTGGAATGTGAGGGGGATTAGACAGGACACAAAGAAAAACTTTGTTAGAGAGGCAATCATAGAGAAAATTTTAGATTTTGTTGGCCTTTTGGAGACCATTAAGGGTGACTTTATAAAAAATGAATTACACAACCTTGCTGGGGGGGGGGGGGAATTTCCTCTGGGAATGGGTTGCCCCTCGAGGCAAATCTGGAGGAATATTGGTAGGAATTAATAATGATAATTTTGACTTGTTACAAGTGGAAAAAGGCACACATTTTATTAGAACACTGCTTTTTGATTAAAAAAAAGCCAAGTTTAGTTGGAACTTGGTGAATGTCTATGGTGATGCTCAAAGAGAAGGGAAAGCAGCTTTTTTAGCTGAATTATCTAGGTTGTATCAAGATAACCCTCTCCCTTGTGTCATTGGGGGGATTTCAATATCATTAGGAACAGTGCAGAGAAAAATAAACCTGGGGGGTGGATCACTTCAGCTTTGTTTTTAATGCTATTATTGAACATGCTGGATTAAGAGACATCTCAATCAGTGGGAGACAATTCACTTGGGCAAATAATATGCCAAACCCTACATATGAGAAACTTGATAGGGTCTTGGTATGCCCAGATTGGGAAGATAAATACCCCATGACTATGGTCATAGCATTAGAAAGAGAGATTTCAGATCACACTCCACTGCTGTTGGATTCTGGTGAGCATAGAAATGCTCCTCCCATTTTCAGATTTGAAAATGCATGGATGCATATGGAAGGATTTAAGGAATTTGTGGAAAAAAAACTGGGAGGTGAGGTGTAATGGATCTAGTATGGACACTTGGCAAAAGAGACTCAGAAACATTAGACAAAAAGTCAAAGGGTGGGTTTTAAATGCTAATGCTATGTATAGGAAAAGAAAGAAGGAACTGTTAAATATGCTGGACATGATAGATAAGAATGCAGAATTGAGAGGGATTAATGCCCAAGAAAGAATTATGCAGAAAGAATTGAGAAGAGAATTAAAAGAAATCTTCAAATTAGAAGAAATCAAGTGGTTACAGAGATACAAAGATAAGGAAATCAAAGAAGGAGATTCCAATACTAGATATTATCATGCCAGAGTGAATGGGAGGAGAAGGAAGAATAGGATTGTCAGGTTAGAACAGGATGAGGGTGTGATTGAGGGAGAGAAAGAGCTGATTGAGTATATCACTACATTCTATAAAAATCTTTTTGGTCAAGCTGAAAACTCTACCATCAATCTCAACATACAAGGATCTGCAGAGATCTCTCCTCAAACACAAGATGAATTGGTTAAGGACTTCTCCATGGAAGAGATTAGGGAAGTGGTGTTCTCCATGGAAAAAAAAACAAAAGCCCAGGCCCTGATGGATTTGCTATTGAATTCTATCAAAACTTCTGGGATTTAATCAAAAATGATATAAAAAACATTCTGGATGATTTCCACAAAGGTGTGGTTGATTTAGCTAGGTTGAATTATGGGATCATTACCTTGGTCCCAAAGGTCAAAGATGCCAAACAGATACAGAAATTCAGGCCCATTTGCCTGTTGAATGTCAGCTTCAAAATCATCACTAAAGTCCTGATGAACAGGCTTAGTAAGGTTGTTAACCCCATCATCTCCCCCATTCAAACTGCTTTTGTGAAAGGCAGATACATTATGGAGGGAGTGGTGATCCTTCATGAAGCTATAAATTCAATCAAAATGAAAAAACAAAATGCTATGCTATTTAAGGTAGATTTTGAAAAGGCGTATGACAAAATCAAATGGCCTTTTGTCCATAAAATGCTGAAACTCAAAAATTTTCCTGACAAGTGGTGTGACTGGGTGATGCACACCATGAGGAGGGGGACAAGTGGGTGTGAAGGTAAATGACAATATTGGAAAGTTTTTTAAAACTTTTAAAGGGCTTCGCCAGGGGGACTCATTATCCCCCCTGTTGTTTGATCTAGCTGTTGACGCCCTAGCCATTATTATGGACAGAGCTAGAAATGAGGGATTTATTAAAGGGGTTCTCACTGACAATCATGAAAATGGAGTGAACATGCTGCAATATGCAGATGACACCATATTCCTAATCCAGGATGATGAGGTGTCAGCGAGAAATCTCAAATTTATTCTGACTGCTTTTGAACAAATGTCAGGACTCACGATTAATTTTCATAAAAGTGACATATACCTCTTTGGAGAAGCTAAGGACAAGAAAGAAATATATCAAGAGATTTTTACTTGTGCGTTGGGGGAGATGCCACTGAAATACCTAGGCCTGCCGGTCCATAATAAAAGGATCAGTAATGGGATGTGGAGGAATGTAACTGAGAAAATAGAGAAAAGATGTGCGTGCTGGCAAGGCAGATTGCTCAATATTGCTGGCAGAGTCACGTTAGTACAATCGTGCCTAACAAACATTCCTATATACATGATGTCTTTCTATCTGCTCCCTGTTGGGGTCAGGAAAAAAGTTGATTTCTTCAGGGCGAGACTGGTATGGCAAGCGGAAGAGGATAAAAAAAAGTATCATTTAGTTAACTGGAAAACATGCTGCCTTCCTAAACAACAAGGAGGTCTCGGGCTAATCAATCTAGAGAAATTTAACATTGCCTTGCTAGCTAAATGGATTTGGAAACTAGAAGCTGAGGAGGGACTTTGGCAAGACATCATTAGATCTAAATATATCCAGAACAAATGCTTGTCGGGCATTAAAAAAAGACAGGGGGACTCGCAATTCTGGACTAGCCTGATAAGTATCAAGAATTTAGTTTTCCCCCACATTAAAAAAATTAGGGGATGGGAGAAATACCAGATTCTGGGAAGATTGGTGGGTGGATGACAAACCACTAAAAGAAGCATGCCCCTCATTGTATGCGATTAGCAATGACAGAGAAATTACTGTCAGAGGGGTGATTGAAAAAGGGTGGAATGCTATGTCTTTCAGAAGAAAAATAGATGGAGGCTATGGGGGACTGTGGGATAGCCTTAAAAGAAGATGTGAGGACATAATGATGCACGGGGGCAGAGACAAGCCCATGTGGATGCTCAATGCTAACAGAATATTCACTGTAAAATCCCTATATCTACACCTAGTCCGTACTGACATGGGTTTTCCATACAAATTCCTGTGGAAAGTCAAAGTACCTGCAAAAATCAAGTTCTTTCTTTGGTTGCTAAGCAAAAAAAGTATCCTTACTAGAGACACCCTATTAAAAAGAGGGTGGAAAGGGGACAAACATTGTGTGTTTTGTGGATAGGAGGAAAACATTGATCATCTTTTCTTCTCTTGTTCGGTTGCCAGAATCATTTGGAATCTGGTGAGATGTTCATTTGACTTTAAGAAAACTCCCATAAACATTGATGACTGTTTTGGGGGGTGGCTAAACAATTTTAACAAAGAAAGTAAAAAAACTGGTGTTGATTGGCACTTCTGCTCTGCTTTGGGCGATTTGGAATTGCCGCAATGACATTGTGTTTGATAAGAAAAAGGTAAACGACCCGATTGGGATCGTTAAACGAATATGCTGCTGGATTACTGATTGGGCTATTTTGCAGAAAAAGGGCCCAGGGGAAAGAATGCTGACTTTGGGGGCAAGACTCATCGAGCAGGTGGCAAGTGAGATCTTCAAAGCTTCGCAAGGATGGCGCTTCGGGGTTCCGCGGCTGAAGGATTAGGGAAGCCGCGACATTTCAAGAGCTTGCTGCTGCTTTGCTTTATATTTGTCTTCTCCTTCGTTTAGCCTTTTGTGATGGAAACTTGTTATGATCTGGATATCCCGGGGGTGGGGGGTTGTGTCCCTGGCCACTCCCTGCGTGGGTTTCGCTTTTACTCTATGTTCCGCTTCTTACTATAAGACTTCTAGACTGCTCGTGGCTTCGGCCTGGTTTCTATAATGGAAATCGGAGGGGAAACCCTCTTTTGCTAAAAAAAAATGGCCCGTAGGGTGAGCAGATATGCCTTCTCGTTGTAAGGCAGCGCGTTGCGGCGGCCCTCCGGCGTGCCAACCAGGTCTTCGTAGCCTGCCTCATTGTAGTATGGCTGGTTATTGAGGACCAGGCCTTGGATGGACACGAGGACTTGAAGGAGGGTTGACATCGCCCGGGACCAGACCTCGGTGCCATCGCCACCAAAAGTGTTGAGCAGGCTGAGGCACACGGTGCCGGAGGCATATAGGTTGGGGTTGAGGCGGAGGCCAAACGAGTGGTAGTATACTTGCGGTGGTGCGGCCGGGTAGGACAACGGCAGTTGCAAGTCAAAAAAGAATAGCCCGTCCTGGTACGGGGTTCCACTTGCCCCGACAATCACCGCCCTGAGCAGGTCCATGCGATCTTTAAATGCACACACATAGATGGTGTCTGCATATGTACGTGAAAAGTTCATCGGTACTTCCATGCGCTCCATACTACTCCTTTTGTTTGAAATTAGATGATGCTCAAACGGATGTATCTAGACGTTTTTAGTGTCAGATACATCTGTTTGAGCTTATAACTAATTTTGGACGGAGGAAGTACTAGCTGGGTTTGGGTGGTAATGTACCTGGTAAGTCATTCATTAGTATTTTCCATTCCTTCTGCACGGTCTTAACCCACGTCTTTTCATTGCCGCCGTCCTACAGGTCATTTCCAAAAGAACATTGGTTAACTACATATATGAATCTGTATAAAATCTTTGCAGTGGTTCAACTATGCACCTCTATATCATATATATACAAACACGCTTCGAAAATGCCGTTTTTTGTAATGAGCAGTGTACCTGTGGGTTCATGGCTTCAAGGTAATGATGATCTGATGGGCTCTGCACTATATCAAAGCGTGGCAAGCGAAACGGATCGCCGCCATCACCAGTGGCATCTGTGGCCTTCTTGCCCTCATCCGGAGAGTCGTGGCTACCGGCGGTTGCATCGATGCTTGTCACCGCAGCAATGCTAGATAACATTGCAAGGCTTTCGCCACTACTGGAGAGAAGCATAGACACTTCGACGTTTTCACCCGCCACAGGTGACTCTGATATTGATGGCCAGGCCCGGTCCCGATGGGGGGGCAGGGGGGGCGGCCGCCCCGGGCCCCCGAAAGGGAGGGGCCCCCACCCAGGGATATGTGTGTTGTAGGCCTGCTGTGGCGTGGACTGAAAAATGTGTATTTTGGCCCAAGTTAATGGGTACACACGATTATAATGCATGTCCAGGCCTTGCGAAGCAGATAGGAGCGATCGTTTGTCTCAAAAAAAGAGATAGGAGCGATCGTGGATCGATTCCGTGGCTAGTGACGCATCAGTTATGATCTCGCAGATGTCGGCGGCTGCCACAGGATGCTTCGCTGCCCTTTCGCCGGTCACGCCGCAGCCTCGCCCTGATCGTCGTCTCCTCCTCCTTTTAGGCGTCATGACCGCGAGAAACAGTTGACCGGCAGGCGACGAGGGATGCCAATCGCGCATACGGCTGCAAACAGCTTCAGCCAAAGATGCCCATCACTGGTCCCTCCACCAAGAGATTAGAAGCTGATTCTTGAGCAGGTACCCATGCCCTAGCGATTTTTCCATAGTAATTACTAAAAAATATGAACGATAATCAATATTTAGTTTTCATTGCTGAAATAGGTAATTGATGATAGATCGATTAGGTATTAGGGATAGATCTCATCAGGGTTTGTCATTACTAGTTGAACGTGAATCAATAAGATTTTATCGAGGTATTTTTATAGATTTGCTCTAATTTCCAATTACTAAGGGCACGTCCAAGACATAGGTCTTTGTACGATGCTTACGGGAAATACATAAAAATTAACAGTTACAACATCTGTCTAAAAGTCTCTACCTCCGGTGCTAATTGCAATGTATAGATACTTTTCCGATTAGATTGGATAGTGTTTGTTCTCTGCAAGAGCAGATGCAAGCGCTCATCAATGAAAAGAAACCGGTCCGTGATTTTCTGGAGGGCGCTGGATTTGGCAGCGCTTCAAATTTTTCATCCTCGTCTGTAATTTCTGTGAGATTTAATCTTGGGATCAAATGAAAGCGGGGGGAATGGCCAGGAAATCGGTTTTGGTGACATGCTCTAAGGGGCCCCGAGCTTAAGCTTTGCCCCGGGCCCCTAAAATCTTAGGACCGGCCCTGTTGATGGCGGCCACCACTTTGCTAAATAGCTCTTGCCTTGAGCCAACGTTTCGGCTGCCAGTCGGGTGACAAATCGGACGGCAGCACCCAAGCCCCACGACCAAGTCGTAGCACGCCCGAATGCATTTGAAAGATCACCAGGGCCTTCCATGTTGCCATCCTCTACTGGGTTAGGATGGTAGTTGTCCTAAAATCAAATTTACGAGCAACATCTATTAGTTCAGACATAATAAGTGCAAATTTAAGGAGAGCGCACTATAAATATGTTTGATATAGTAACAGTATTGACAGCACCCAGTTCTCCAGGTGCATCATCGGCGCCGTTGTCCTCCAACCAGTCGCCCATTTCAGCCTGCAGTTCTGTGTAGATCTCATCATTGACGACTGTGATCTCATGCGGCAACACCTGATCAACGAAATATACATCGAAGCAGTTATGTCTTGCGAGTAGTGGTCCGTACTGAAATATTTGCATGGCCGTCTACGTACATACCGTTGACATGCTACCGTCACCCCATTTGACTTGGACTTGACCATCTGGAAGGCCAACAACACGCCCAACCCATGAAAGATCAGACGTCACGGCTATGTTCTTGTGACCTCGAGCCAGTGGTTGTTGCACTGGAGTTGCACATCCACTGCCAGTTAGTCCCGGAGACAGAAGGCGGACGACAACATCACCGTAGAAAGCACGGTGGTCATAGTCTCTGCCGAGATCATATGCACTCACGGTATCGTCGCACTCGTCCTCTCTGGCCTCCTCGACGCCTGACGCCGCCTTGAACCAAGACACATGCACCGTCTGGTCCTTGCAATTCAGGCTTCTAACGACACCCAAGCGTTGGGCAGTGCCATCATTGGTGGTAGTGGTGGCACTGTGGTTATCGACAACGTACTGGCCAGGGAAGAACTCGTGCTCGTTCATGATCTCAAAGGGCACGACGGACGTCGATGGCGCGCCATGCTGCACCGTGCCGTCCTGCCACAGCACGTCGACGGTTGTGCGCGTGTCGGAAACGCTCATGGGCAGCTCCAACTCCGTCTTCTTCCGAGCTTCTCGCCGCGTCCGCCTGTGCCGCACGAACAAAAATTTCCTCAGCTGATTCCGCTTCTTGCTTTGGATTGTATGAGTGGATGATGGCGCATGGCAATCATCAGACGCCGGTGTAGTCGGCCACAACTCGTCCAGTTCTTCGTCCGAACTGTAGCTATCATCGGGTGAACATGCGTGGTTTTCAGCTTGGCTAGAAAAATTGGACGAAGCAGCGGTCCGCTACGCCCCACGCGCAATTGGACGCCGGGCAGAAGAGCGTGAGATTCCGAGGGCTCTGGTAGGCCGGAGGAGCGGACTCCTGGACGAGTTGCTGGTCGGTGCCGCAGAGCGCCGACGCGAGCCAGTAGACAAGAACGCCGGCCATCTCCACTTTGCATACGGTGCCCAGCTGACGGCTGGGTTTCCAGTGGCCGTAAAGCCACCGAGAGGCCTTGAAGACGGCATGCGGGTCGCCGGTGACGCGCTGTCCCGGGTAGAACCGGGTGTTCGTCTGGCCTGCTTCTCCGCCGACCGTAGCTTCTTCGACTCCGCGTCCGTGACCCTGCAGACGGCGCCGTCGTCGAACAACACGTCGACGTCGAGTGACACCTCGACGACCCGGCCGAGCCACAGCCCGGACACCACGTAGTCGCCAAGGCTGAGCCCCCTGACACGCCGCAGGTCAGACGGCGACACGCCTCGGATGGCCCTCGTTGGATCGCCGAGCTAGAGCACGTCGAGCACAGTGGTGACCGCGGTGACGACGCCGATCTGGCCGCCGAGGTTTGACGCCGACCCGACGATCTGAACGGGACCGCGGTAACTCCTGTCGAGGAGATTGATGCCGCCGGCGTTCCCGGTCCTGACGGCGCCGTCGACGGAGAAAATCATGAAGGTGCTGGCGGGGACAGAGCGGTTATCGGGGTTGTACATACCGTTGGGCGGGACGACCAGACCGCGGTCCACGAACCCTCCGAGCTCTGGCTCGAACCTCACAAGGTCCAGCCAGTAAACATTGGTGGAGACGGCTGCCTCCTCGGCGGCCAAGCCCATCTGCACGATCGACCTTTGGTTGATCTCCCGGCAACTCCTCCAGCCCGGTTTGGTTGATCTTAGCAGTAGTATTTTGTAGCCACGAGTCCCCGACTATGTAAGGTACGTGATGAAGTATACTTCTTGTCCGGGTACGATAAGTATACAGGACTTTCGTGCGTGCGTACACATGTGTTGGATTACAATTGGACTGCCGATCTACATGTAATATACCTTCATTTTAGCTATGGGTGTGGCTAAATCTCAGTCGACTGAGAGTTAATGATGTCTCAATCAAGTGATAGAACATATAAAAAAGAAGAGAAAAATTAAAAGAAAATTCTAAATAGATCATTTAGCAATTCTGTTTAGCTATTCGGCAGTCGATTGAAAATAAAATTAGGCCTGCTAAAACAAGCTAGCCCGAGGAGAGCTCATCCATGTGTCTGTCAGCCCCCCCCCCCCCCCCCCCCCAGCCGCGCAACATGACAGGGGAATTATACCGCGGTATACATAAAGAGTTAAACAAAATTAAAAGAATGAAGTTTTTTAAGAAAGAATGAATTAGTGTTATAGGTTTCCCTTCAAGAGGAAAGGAACTGGAAAATAATAAAACAAATAATGATTTTCTTTTTGCAAACCATTTACACGGAAGTTGCACATTTTTATAATATGCAGGAATTATAATATAATATTGTAATTTTCATAAAAAGGAAGTTCCGTAAGAAAAATGAATTTGTGGCATTGGCATTATCATTAAAGAATAAAGGAAATAAAATAAAACTAAGATATCAAAATACCAAAGAAAGAATGAATTAGTGGCTTAGGTGTTACTCTTTAAGAAAAAAAATAAAACAGAATAAAAACTAGAGAAAGGTCAAAATAATGTAGTTTTCTAAGGAAGAATTAATTATTGACATTTGTATTAACTTCTAAGAAGAAACAAAGTACAATAAAAATAATAATAAGGTTTTCTAAGGAAGAATAAATTTGTGTCATTAGTATTACCCTTTAAGAACAAACAAAAAGGAAACAATAAAATAAATAATAATAAAAATTAAAATAATGAACAATGTAGTAGTAGATTTATTATTATCCTTTACAAAATAAATATAAAGTAAAAACTTTACAAAGCCTGCACACAACTTCACTCTTAAATTGCACTTTTTTAGTACACAAACAATAATCATATAATAGTGTAATTTTCGCACATATTGCAAAGTATTACTTTACACTCACCCAACATCCCAAAAAAATCCACAAAATAAAAATAAAACCAACTAACAAAGAGAAGCAAAAAAACAGAGGCAAAAACACATAAAACAGAAAAAAAAACATTAAAATGAAGGGAGAGACAAGAGGGTTGCATCACACAATTAATGGGCTTTGGCCCAGGAGGAAATCGACTGACCCAAATAAGGTGTCAGTCAAAAAAAGAAACAAACCCACAAAACAAACAACACAGGCCAGATTGCAAAAAAAAACACAGGCCAGAAAAAAACACAGCACGAATCTTGAAGAAAAAGCAACGGACAAAAAATCGACTGACCTAAATATAAAATAAAGTTGACTGACATCTCTACCTAATAATAAAGCACGCAGGGTTTCTGCCCGCCCGTCGCATCGCTTTGCAAAAACGCCCCTGCGTTTTTATGAAATCAACCCGCAGTCCGGATTTAAGTCACACCGAACCGTTAGTTTACAGTTTTTTGAAACCCCCCTGACTTTTTAGGTATTCCATCCACAGATCATATTTAAGTCAAACAAATGCTTTTCTAAACCATCCATATTTTTTAAACCGTAACTCCAATTTAAACATGTTATATATGAAATTTGATTAGAAAAATATGTAGAATATGAATATAAGATTATTTTAACCTGTTAAGTATTTATAAATATTATTTTGAAAGATATTTAAGTCAAACAAATGGTTTTCTAAATTATACGTATCTTTTAAACCGTAACTCCGATTTTAACATGTTATATATGAAATTTGATTAGAAAAATGTGTGAAATCTGAATATGATGTTAATTTTACCTGTTAAATATTTTTTAGATATTGTTTTGGAAGCAAACTTATAACTATAGCGCACGATCCATTTTTGTTTCGTACAGGCGGCGATCCGGATTGTAAATAAACACCCACTATAGTCATATAGGAAAAAGAAAACATCGAGAACTACACATGCATACCTTTGAATGCATCGCAGGGGAAAACAACAGATTTCTCATCGCGAGTGTGAGAGAAAGAGAGAGAGGGAGAGGGAGGAGAGAGGGAGAGAGGGAGAGAGAGACGTCTTAGGATTAACCACATTCAAATACGTTTTGGTTTGTGTGAACACTAAGGCCATCGCCGGCGAGGGTGAGAAGAAGGATAAACGGCACACAAATATGACGCGTCGCTAAAATAAAGGAGATGGACCTATTGTGATCTTGAGTGATGATTGTTCAGTTAAGAGTGTGTGTTGTGTTTTTTCTCCCGTTACAACGCACGGGCTTTTTTGCTAGTATAGCTAAAGTGAAAACAGTTCCTATTCCTAAAGCACCCACACATCACGTATACGGTTCCTCCCAGAGCGGCCGCTACAAACGATACTGGTGGGACGTTTGCTGACCCAACTGCAACACTACTGACGAATCACCGCCATAGGATTTCGAGAATGAACATCCCATATTCATCACAGCGATAATGCTTCATCTACGGGTAGCTACCTAACAGTCTACATAATCTGCCTAAAGTAAACCCCTCCCCCCCCCCCCCCCCCATTTTCAGGTGGGTGAGGCCCCTTTGTCCCCCTTCTTCAATCAGTTTTGTCCATGTGGCCTTTTACGTACGGGTCTGTTTAGGACACATCTAGATGTGACATAGTTTATGTCACATCTAAACTGATGTCCATTCTGTTTGTGGTCTATTTTTTTTGTCCTATTTTCCTTTTGTTTCTTGTTGCTGCATTATATATTTGTGCGCGCTTAGATGTGATATCCTTTAAAAACATCTAAATGTGAATTAATCAAAGTGTTTACGTAAAACACGTAACTTCAGATGTAGCATTACCGTTCATCACAGGGCACCATAAAAGAGCTCTTTTTAGTTTGCTCATTTGTACTACAGGTTAATTCCGGTGTTATGAAGCCCGCGCCAAGCCAAGCTCCCCTCCCCCCCTCCCGTGCCGCGCGCCACTCCGGCCGCAGCGGCCACCGGCCTCCGTCCCTGCCCGCCCGGGCCGGGGCGCCACCAAACCTGCAGGCCATGAGCCTGCGGTCCCCAGCTAGATCCCACCGCTCGGCCTGCTCCCCGCGTGGCGCTGGACCGGAGCGGAGCGCCCCTGCGACCGCAACGGATCTGCCTAGATCCAGTGGTCCTTTGCTGGCGCCGGTCGCTGCGCCGCCACCCCCTCCCCCCCCCCCCCCCCCCCGCGTCAACGGCTCGCCCTGGCTTCCCGGCACGTTTCCTGCTGCTGGGTGAGAGCTCCAAGGCGGGAGCTGCGCGCGGGCCAGCGGTTCATGCGGAGCACCCCTGCCCCGGGAGTTGCCGGCTCAAATCCATCGTGGTAGTGCCTTCCCCCGCACCGTCCATTTCCTCTTCGGGCGATGACGACGGATGGACGGAGGTCAAGCCGCGCGCTCAGTAGATCTTCAGGCAACTCCAGGCGTCGCCAGCAGAGGCGGATGGGTAGGCGCTCCGCCATTAAGGAGGACGCGGGCCGCGCTGCCTTCTTAAGCCAGTTCGCTGGCCGCTGCTTCAGATGCCTCAATAGCGAACACCGCCGCATAGACTGCCGAGACCCACTCCGTTGCATCATCTGCAAGCTGCAAGGCCATTTCGCTAGAGAGTGCCCACAGAACCCAAAGAAGAGACGCGGGGCGGGCGGCGCCACCCGCGGCCCGGTGAGGGAACGGCTTCGCTTCCCGACTCCGCCACCACCGGCCGCGCACCCCACCGGCATGGATCGTCAGGCCAACCTCACCGACCCCTCTCGCCGCCCCAGATCGAGCCACAAGGTGGTGGTCGCCACCCCGGCCATGGAGCACCAGGAGTTCCTGCTCCGGAAGCATGTCGTGCTCCTCACAGCCGCGTCGCCGCAGCACGCCGCCAGCCCCATGTCGATTGGCCGCGCCATCGAGGAGCAGCTCCGCACGCCGCCGCATCTGCTGCGCATCACCAGCCACGATCCAGAGGACTTCCTCGTCCATTTCGAGCTCCCGGCGCACAAGGAGAACGCCGTCCGCCGCGGCATCATCAAGGTGGACGGCGTCGAGTTCGCGGTCAAGGGGTGGCATGAAGATGAGCATGAGGTGCCGGACGACTGCACCCTCCACATTCGTGACGTCATCGAGCGCATGCCCATGCAGCTGTGGTCGCTGGAGGGAGCGGAAGAAGTCCTCGGCGACCTCTGCATCGTTGATCGCCTGGACAGCTGCACCCACGAGCGCGGGCATACCAAGACTTCGCCTGCTGGGTGTGGACGACCGACGTCGCACGCATCCCCACCAGGCGGGAGATCTGGCGCGCGGTCCGCGGAGCGGGCGGGGTCGAGGCCATGCTCGGGTTCTCGCCGCCAGGTGGCGCCACCGCCCGGCATCAGGCGCCGTGAGCTGCTGGTGCACGTCGACAGGATCGAAGACTGGACTCCCCGCACGCCGCAGTCCTCCCGCTCGCGCCAGAGAGCGGCCTCCCCTCGTCGAAATCGGGCGAAGACGCACCCCTCCCGGACATGTACATGGCGACGTGGACCAGGCACGTCGAGGACGGCCAGGGGCGCCGTCAGCCGCCTGCGGTGGCCTCCTTGGGCTGCCTCGGGCTGTAGCGTGGGGCCGGACGTAGGGACCACGACGACCACGACAGCGAGCGCGGCGGCCGGCGCTCATGGGCAGACACGCTGCTGGGCCGCGGCGGCGCCAAAGGAGCGCTCCCACCAGCAGCATCAGCGCAGCCGCACCCCCACCAGCAGGCACCGCAGCTTGGGTTGCCACGGGCGGGAGGTCGCCATCCGCGCCACCCCCCCCCCCCCTGCCGCTGCGTCGTGCTCCCTCGCCGCCGCCTCCACCACCCGAGCTGCGGAGCCGCGTCGACATTGACCCCGTCACTGCGTTCTTCACCAACGACGACACCCAGCTCCCTCCCCCACCACGCGTCGACCTCAGGCAGGCGGAGCTCGAGGAGGCCGTCGCGGACACCCTTGCCGTCCCACTGGAGTTCGACACCGACCACGCAGGCGCCAGCGATGCAAAGGCGTTGACCACCGGTGGGCCCGTTGCATGCATGCAGTCCGACACGGTCCATGCATGCAGGGCTGCGGCTCCCCCGGCCGCAACCACGACTGAGCTCGGGGCGGTGACGCACCAGGTGCAGCAGATGCAGCTGGGGCAAGACGGCGCCACCGCCCGGCTCCTCTTCCACGACGCCCCAGAGCCCCTCGTCGCCGCTGCGCCACCAGCCCGTAGGCCATCAGCACCGCCCAAGACGCGCGCTCCATCGGCCCCCGTCAGGCACAGCGCCCGCCAGGCGGCCAACCCCTCCTCCACCCTGGTTGCGCAGCGGGCCACCCTGCGCCTGGTCAAGGAGCTCGGCGTGCTCGGTCCAAGGAAGCGGATGACGGTGAAGGCAGCGGAGGCGCTGCTGCGGCGCTTCGACGAGCCACTTTCGGAGGGCGACATCGACTGCATTGCCAAGCTCACGCGCCTTGACGTCCAGGCGCTGCGCACCATGGCCAGCCTGGCCGGCCCGGACGGTGCAGCCGAAGAGTAGTCCATGTTAGGCACTAGTTTAGTTAGCCTCCGGTGGCAGCTGACACTTAGTCAGTCTGAGTTAGGTTTTTATTTCATGATTAGTGCTGGGCTACAAGGATTAGCTAGATGTCAGTGTAGTTTGGGGCCTATTGGTGGACACTGGCTCTCCCCGACCGATCGGTGGTGTAGTTGTACTTGTTTCATCTCTGCAGTAGTATCATTTTCGTCGCCGGAGCATATTTTGTTTGCCTTATGAGTACCACAACCATCCCAATGATGAACTGGAACGTCCGTGGGCTAAACTCCCCGGAGAAGAGGGCCACCATTTGCGAGGTAGCCGACACCCACAGCCTCGCTCTGTTGTGTTTGCAGGAGATGAAGATCGACGCCTGGTCGCCAGAGATGGTCAGGGAGGTAGGAGGCCGCAGACTCGACAACTGCGCCGTGCTGCCGGCGTTGGGCACCCGAGGCGGCGCCGCAATCTTCTGGGACTCCACCAAGATCACAATCGCCACGCAATCTGTGGGGCAGTTCTCCATTACTGCCAGAGTGTTCCTCCCCCACGGTGGCCTCTCCTTCTGGATCACCACCGTCTACGGCCCAACTGATGACACTAGAAAAGATGATTTCCTCGAGGAGCTGACCAGAAGCAGGCCACCCCTTGGCGAGCCGTGGCTGATCAACGGTGATTTCAACGTCATCTACGAGGCAAGGGATAAGAGCAACCACAACATCAACAGAAGGGTGATGAGCAGATTCAGGGATGCAATCGACCGGGCTTGCTTGCGAGAGATAAAGTGCAAAAACAGGCGCTTCACATGGAGCAACGAGAGGGAAAACCCTACTTTTGTCGCCATCGAGAAAGTGTTCTGCAACCAAGAATGGGAGTCAATCTTCCCCTCCTACACACTGATGGCTGCATCCACTTCCTGCTCTGACCACTGCCCCCTGTTGCTCACGGATGCCGCGGCGCCACCGCGAAAGGCAGTTTTCAAATTTGAATCCTTCTGGCCAAAGTTCCCGCATTTTCAGCAGATAGTGCAGAGGGCGTGGCAAAGGCCAGTAAATCACTCCTGCCCGTTCACCGGGATGAAGATCAAGCTCAAACGAACAGCAGCAGACCTGAAGATCTGGGCCAAGAGCATCTTCAGCAACACAAAATTGCAATTTCACATTGCGTCTGGGGTGGTGCTGAGATTGGATGTGGCGCAGGAGAGACGCCAACTAACTCAGAGAGAGTTTTGGCTGAGGAAAACCCTAAAGCTGAAGATTGTTGGACTTGCAGCTCTCGAACTAGTGCGGAAGAGGCAAGCTGCAAGGACTACCTGGCTCAAAGCGGACGATGCAAAGACAGCATTTTTCCAGGCCAAGATCAACTCCCGAAGAAGGAAAAACTACATCCACGGCCTGGAGTCAAAGAACAAGCAAGCCACGGATCACAAAGAGAAGGCGGAAATGATCCACGACCACTTCACCACCCTCCTGGGCAGCAAGGAGAGAAGGACGAAGACGATCGACTGGGATAAGATTCAGCTGCCTTGTCTGCATGCTGGGGAGGGCCTTGACAACCCCTTCACAGAGGATGAAGTCTGGGCGGCGATCTGCGCGTCTCCGGCCGAGAAGGCGCCAGGGCCGGACGGCTTCAGCGGGACCTTCTTTCGAGCATGCTGGCAAACGATCAAGGCAGACGTCATGGGAGTCTTCCATGCATTCTATCAGCTCACCGGAGGTGACTTCGCAGCTCTGAACCGTGCCATGATCATCCTTCTGCCAAAGAAGGATGGCGCAACAAAACTGTCAGACTTCCGCCCGATCAGTCTGATCCACTCGATGGCCAAGCTAATTGCAAAAGTGCTCTCGATCAGGCTAGCAGGTGTGCTTGATCAGCTTATCTCGCCGGCCCAGAGCGCTTTCTAGAAGAAGAAGGGCATTCATGACAGTTTCCTCTACGTCCAGAGCGCGTTGCGGCAGTTTCAGAGGAAGAAATCACCAATGCTCCTGCTAAAGATCGACATCGCCAAGGCATTCGACACGGTGTCATGGGAATACATACTCGAGCTGCTGCAATGCATGAACTTCCCGGCGCGCTGGCGGGACTGGATCACGCTGCTCCTCTCCACCGCGTCCTCCGCCTGCCTGCTCAACGGAGACCCGGGCTCTGTGATTCTCCATCAGCGGGGACTGCGGCAGGGAGACCCACTCTCACCGATCCTCTTCATCCTGGCGATTGATCCCCTCCACCAGCTGTTAGAGGGGGCGTAGCAGGCCGGCGCCATCGCGCCCCTGCCGACCGGCACGGCGCGCCTACGCGTCACGCTGTACGCGGACGACGCGATCTTCTTTGCCAATCCGGTGCGCCAGGAGATCGACGCCATCATGCAGCTCCTAGAGGGGTTCGGGGACACGACGGGGTTGCGCGGCAACCCTCAAAAATCGTCGGCGGCAGCCCTAAACTGCGGCAATGTAGACCTCATAGACGTCCTTCATAGCTTCGGCGGCGCCAGGGTATGCTTCCCGATCAGGTATCTAGGTCTCCCGCTCTGCATCGGCAGACTACGGCTTGTGCACATCCAGTACCTCCTCGATCGCATCCGCGCAAGGCTGGCGGCTTGGAAAGGCCGGCTCCTGCCGATCGCCGGGCGCCGTGTGCTGGTCAGGTGCGTACTATGTGCGCTGCCAGCTTTCGCAATGGCTGTCCTGCGAATCCCGAAGAGATTCTACAAGGACGTCGACAAGGCGCGACGTCGGTTCCTGTGGGCACAAGACGAAGAGGTCACTGGCGGTCGATGCAAAGTAAACTGGAGGCTTGTCACGTCCCCGGTCAATCGTGGCGGCCTCGGCATCCCCAACATGGAGCGGTTCGCGCGTGCCTTGCGCCTCCGTTGGCTCTGGCTGGCGTGGACGGATCCGGCCAGGCCATGGGCACGCCTAGAACTGCCTTGCGACGACAAGGATAGAGCACTCTTCGCCTCGGCAACGACGCTGACGGTAGGCGACGGCAACAGAGCCCTCTTCTGGCACTGCTCCTGGCTCGGCGAGCAACCACTACGCCTGGACTACCCCGACCTATTTGGACTCTCAACCAGGTAGAACCGCACGGTGGCGGAGGCGATACGCGATGACAGATGGGTCATGGACCTCAGGCGCGGCAACAACCTGGAAATCATCCCCCAGGTCGTGCTGCTACAGCGCCGCATCAGAGAGGCCAGTTTGGCACTGCAAGAAGGGATCGAGGACAAGATCACCTGGAAAGCCAGCGGGAATTACACGGCGAGGTCGGCATACAACTCTCAACTCCCTTCGCAACCAACCTCGGCCATGAAAACCTTGGTATGGAGGATCTGGGCACCCGGAAAGATCAAGTTCTATCTCTGGCTGCTCCACCACAACCGGCTCTGGTGCAACGATCGCCTGCAACGTAGGGGCTGGGAAAATCCATATTTCTGCCAACTTTGCTGCCGCAACCTCGAGTCCTCCTTCCACCTGCTTTGGGAGTGCAACACATCAAGGGAAGTTTGGATGAAGGCAGCCACCTGGGAGGGCTGTGCGGCACTCTCCCCGGCCTCCTGGAGTGCAAGCAACTCAACAACCGAAGTTGTCGCCGCAATCCTCAACTCCGCGGCGCCAGGGGAAAGAAGAGGAGTCAAGTCCATGGTGGCTTTGATCGCCTGGCAAATCTGGCTCGAAAGAAACAAATGCACTTTCAGAGGAAAGACACCAAGCACACTCAGCGTAATTGAGGCCTGCCGGAGAGACGTCGAGCAATGGAGACTCGCCGGAGCACATGCCATAGCGCCCCCGTTCGAGGAAACAACGTGAGGAATAGACCTAGGTTTTTGCGATGCGGCGGAGGGGGAGAGGGCCAATGCTCCCTCCTCCTACGCCTCTGTATCACTTTTCTCTTGCTTGATCATTTGATCACAAATTCTGTAACTCTCCCCTGCTAAGCCAATGAAAAGCCAGCAAGTCTGGATCTTTCAAAAAAAAAAATTCCGGTGTCATATCAGTTGATCCAATGTAGGAATTGTGTGGGTAGTGGACTGGCAAGATGCGGCAGAATCATACTATACGGTGCAGCCTGCTGGCAACAGCATACGTTGATCACTCTTTCTGCGAAATTACACAACTGGCTGTGGAGAAATTGATATACGTACGGATCCCTTTCGATCCGCTACGTAGCCCCAATCATTTCCTAAGTGGCCTTGGGCTGAACGAGCAAACGTATATAAACAAGAAGGAATACACGTTTTATATGCCCCGTTCGTCGATCGCCATTAACGAGAAATCTACAAGAACAATGCGTGACGTTGCGACACCTCTGCACTGAGCTAGCTATATATACGCAGCACGGCCGGTTTGTCCGGCTATCATGCAACCAATCCATCTGCTAGCTGTTTGGTGCCATAGCAAACAAATGACTCGTGGGCGTGGGGTTTCCTCTCTGCTCTTGTGCTGCTTGCTTCTCCTTGCTCCTCACCTCGGCAGCTCCTACCGCACCAGCTACACCCGTGCCGGAAAGCTGGTCGCCGTCCGTTCAGCTGACGGTGCATCTCCGACGACCTTCTGCTCGGACATCCCCTCAGGTGAACCCACATGCAACATTAAGCTAGTGACTTAAGTGATAGAACTTTAGATCGGAGTAGGCTAGTAGATTCGGTGAACCTACCTTGTCTAGCAGCAGATGAACTCGAGCTGGAGGCCATCGTGGTGCTGGGGCGCACGACGATGGCGGAGAGTGGGCGAGGCGATGGAGCTTCCCGTGAGCACCGCGCTAACCCTAGATCGGTAGGGATTGTAGGTGGGGATTGTGGCAGCGATTAACCTCGTGCGTCGTGCCCCGGCCCCCACCTCTGTTTATATAGCGCGGGTCACAGGGGCCCACCAACCATGGTTTGGTTGGGCGCCCCCGATCAGGGCGCGAGTCAAGGGCCCGTTCGACCCGTTGGGTTCGAACGGGAGAGAGATCAACCTAACATTCTCTCCCTTGATCTCAACTTTACTTTTAACTTTATACTTTCTAGTTTATTTGTTTCATCACATATTGGTACATAGAGCATGCTTCATCGTCACGGCTTAATTGCCGTTAGAATCATACAGCTACAACATACGTTATGTTCAGAAACAAATTCTGTTCCTTTTGGGCCTATCCAGGAGTCATAAGGCTTTCCCTTAAACCCATGCCGGCTAAGTGTTCCTTGAACACATTGGGTGGTAAGCCTTTCGTTAGCGGAGCCGCAAGCATATCTTTTGTCCTTATATGCTCGAGATTTATAGTTTGATCCTGGATTTTATCTTTCACAACATAATACCTTATCTCTATTGTTTTGGCAGCATTACTCGACTTGTTGTTGTGAGCGTAAAATACCGCGGGCTGGTTGTCGCAGTACATCTTTAGTGGTTTGTGAATACAATCTACCACTTTCAAGTCGGGTACAAATTTCTTTAATCATATCGCCTGCCCCGTGGCTTCGAAGCATGCTATGAATTCTGCATACATCGTGGATGATGCAACTATCGACTGTTTGGAGTTTTTCCACGAAATAGCTCCCCCAGCGAGGGTGAATATGTATCCTGACGTGGATTTTCTATCATCTCTGTCCCCCGCAAAATCTGCGTCTAAATACCCTTTTATCTTTAGGGAATCACTTCTCCTATATATTAGCATGTAGTCCTTCGTGCCTTGCGCATAACGCAATGCTTTCTTTACCATCTTCCAGTGCTCTAGGCCTGGATTCTCTTGATATCTACCGAGTACCCCGATGATAAAAGCTAAGTCAGGGCGAGTGCACACTTGTGCATACTGTAAGCTGCCAACTGCCGAAGCATATGGTACTGCTTTCATTTGATCGATCTCATACTGGTTCTTGGGACATTGAAATTTTCCAAAACTATCGCCCTTGACTATTGGAGCAGATGTGGCTTTACTCGCATGCATATTATACTTTTTAAGAACCTTCTCTAAATATGCTTGCTGAGATAGTCCTAAGACTCCATTGTTCCTATCTCGGTGAATTTCTATGCCCAAAACATATGATGCTTCACCAAGATCTGTTATGTCAAAATTTGAGGATAAGTATTTCTTTGTTTCTTGTAGTAGACTAACATCACTACTAGCAAGCAGGATATCATCCACATACAAGATTAGGAAAATATATTTCCCACTTTTAAACATTGCATAAATGCAATTATCCTCAATATTTTCTTTAAATCCAAAACTTTTAATCGTTTGATTAAACTTTAGATACCACTGCCGAGAGGCTTGTCTTAATCCATAAATGGATTTCTTCAGGCGGCATTCCGTATTTTCCTTGCCTTCCATGATAAAACCCTTGGGTTGTTTCATGTAGACCTTTTCTTTTAAATCACCATTCAGAAATGCCGTCTTAACATCCATTTGATGCAACTCTAAATCAAAATGAGCAACTAATGCCATTATGATTCTGAAGGAATCCTTACATGAGACTGGAGAAAATGTCTCATTGTAATCTATCCCTTCTCTTTGTGTAAATCCTTTTGCCATGAGTCGTGCTTTATACTTTTCTATATTCCCTTTAGAGTCATACTTAATTTTGTGGACCCATTTACAGCCTACTGTTTTGGCTCCTTTAGGAATTTCCTCTAAGTCCCAAACATCTTTGGAACTCATCGATTTCATCTCGTCTTCCATTGCCTTCATCCACTTCGATGAATGAGGGCTTCTCATGGCTTCTTCATATGAGGTGGGATCTTTTTCCATATGAACCATTTCTGTGTTATAAACTTTAAAGTCAGTAGAAATAGCTGACTTTCTTGGTCTTGTAGACCTTCTAAGGGCCTCAGTTTCTGGCACATTTTGTGCCTCAACTTCCGGCACTTCTTCTAAATTTTGCTGTTGCACCTCCCTTTCATGCTCAACAACGGGTTCAGCCGGCTCCTGACGGACAGGTTCCGGGTCTTCCCCCATAGCTGTCATGGGTGGAGTTGCAACTGGTAGTGAGAAAAATGGCTCCTGAATCATCGGATTAGGTGCATGCACCCTCTTCTCCTCAAGATCAATTTTCCGAGCTACCAAGCTCCCCCTCATCATTTCGTCCTCTAAGAAGACTGCATGTCTCGTTTCTACAAACTTTGTATATCTGTCAGGGCAGCAGAAACGAAAACCTTTTGATCTGTCTGGATAGCCAATGAAGTGGCAACTTATTGTTTTGGGATCTAACTTTGCAATGTTTGGATTAAACATTTTGGCCTCAGCAGGGCACCCCCACACCCTGAAGTGTTGTAGGGAGGGCACCCTTCTTGTCCATAGCTCGTACGGTGTTTTGGGACCGACTTGCTTGGTACTCTATTGAGAATGTGAATGGCGGTTTCAAGCGCCTCCATCCATAATCCCAATGGCAAGTTGGAATAACTCATCATGTTGCGCACCATATCCATAAGTGTACGGTTGCGCCTTTCAGCTACTCCATTCTTTTCTCCCAGAGTGGGATACATTAAAAGCACATGAGTTATCATATCTTTCTCTTTCCAGAATTTCTCACGCCATACGGGATTTTTGACATAATATCATGTCAGCTTTACCCTGTTACGCAGGTATTTTCCCAGACTTTTCCCGCCATGCGGGTTTTATCATAATCATCTTTTCCCGCCATGCGGGTAATTCCCTGTAAGGGAACATAAATGCCAGAATTGGCTCTTTTGACTGCATATTCAATCATCAAATTTAGGAATAAATCAGAATGCTCTTTGGCACACATGCTTTATCCGACGTTGGTCAAATTAAACACGCATGTTGCTTATTTCATCTCAAATAATGTTGACTGAAAAATCTTCTTCATAGAGAGTACATGAAAGACATTCATCAACCAAGACTCTCAATGATATATCTCTTTTCTTTTGATGCCATTCTTTAGAGAGAACATACTCCCTCACGTTATGACCTTTCTTGGTCATCTTTCGGGTCACAAGTACCCAGCCATTCACTTTCACGAATGAAAGCATGGAAAACTTTTAGTCTAAGAAAACTTAGCCAATAATCAACAATAATGGGCATAAAAATAACCCTACGTTTGGTCTGGTTAAAAGAAATGCACATTAAACTTTTGAAACTTTCTTTTATATTCTAAATCACCATTGTGGCAGAATTAGAATCAACATCATCCTTATACATTAATTCCATATCACCGTTGGGCGGAAATGGAAATAATGCATATAACTTATAAACAATGTGATGATAGTATTTCTATTAAACAACTTTGCTAAGAATTAATCTTCACCATCAACTTTATTGCAGCGGGAACAAGCAATATACATTTCTCTAGTTCAAGAGCATTTCTTGATCTTTATCCGTTCTCTAAAAAATTGATCACTTTGATACCAAATTTATCAGAGATTTAAACTTTGAACATAAAACTCATAGAATTATAGCACTGTTATCATCAATGTTGGTCAGAAAATAACAATACCATATTTTTAACTTTAAAACAAATATCTTTTCCTTTGTCATAGCGGAAACTATCTGCATCTTATTTCACCCACAGGGGAAAAACATTGCTTAGAGCATTTCTTCCAATTAAACTTTCCCGTTGGTTCCAATTTAATTGGAGGATAAAACTTTTACTTTGCAGCGGAAACTTTACAATATTCTATTCAAAAAACAATCTGTACTCTTTTACTCTCTAAGCAATTTTAACCAGTTGGTTAAAAATGCATTACAGAAGCAACAATTTAATCTTTTACTTTAATTCTATTCACTTTTAAAAGAGCATTTTTATTTTAAATAATAAAACATGATCATGTTATTAACAACGTTGGTCATAAAAAATAACATAATCATATTCATTTTAATAATTACTTTAACATGCTCTTAAAAACATAATTCTATCTAAACTTTTATTTTCTTTGTAAAAGAGCACTATTAATTATTTACGCAGCGGAAAATCATGAATAAAAATTCACGAACTTTTACTCTTTACAGAAACTTTTTCTTTGACAGAATAAAAAATTCTGAACTTTTTAATTTTCTTTATAAAATTCATGAACATTTATTTTCTGAAAATTTTCTTTTTGCATTTTCAGAAACTTTTTCTGTCACTTTTCTATTTTCTAGACAAAATTTTCGTTGGAAAAAATTGCATAGGAAAGCTATTTAAAATCTGCCCAGAAACTGGACAAAATCTACAGCAGCAACGGCGTGCGGCTAAGGCCTCGGCCCAGCCGGCCTGGACCCAGCGCGCCCGCGGCGGCTGGCCACGGCCCAGCGGCGACTGCGCCCGGAGCTGGCGGCCTCGGCCCAGCTCGCGCCTTCTCTTTCGGCCCAGTGGCCCGCAGCGGCTGAGCTAGGGTTTCGCTCGTGGTCGTCCGATCTGATCGGACGGTCCAGCGCCCTTTTAGCTGGATCAAAACTGCCTCCCCCTCGCGCGCCGCTCGCCTCTCAGCCTCTCGCTCCCGTCCTCTCTGTCGCGCCGCTCTCGTCCGCTCGGGGCAGAGCTCACTTCACTGGCCACCGGCCAGCCGCCGACGGCGAGTCTGCCCGGCGCGGCGCACTCTTTCTCTTCCCTCTTTTGTTTCCTCCCTCCAGCTTCCCTTTTCTGTTGCAGAGAGGACTAGGGGCGAGCCCTTCCTCTGATTTGTCGCTCTGTCCCGAACGCGTGGGCATCGCGCCGCGCCCAGGGCGCCGGCGACGGCGTCGACCGGCCACCGCGCCGCGCGGGCCTCCTTTTCCCTACGCCCTCCGTTCCTCCCTGCACCCTCCTGTAACAGAGAGAGAGAGAGAGAGGCGGGGCTGAGCCCTCCTTTGCTCCACTACGCGCGACGGCGCCAGTGGAGGAGCTTCGCCCCGGCCGCTGGCAACGGCATCAAAACCACCGCGCCGCGCGAGCCTGGGCTCCTGCCATCTATTCCACCCCTTCCTTGTTTCTCTGTTTCTCCACCACCCACTTCTCCTCTCTGTGTTCACCGAGGACAACGACGGCGTGAAGCAGCGGTGCCCCCTCTGTCCCCCTTGCCGGTGTGCGCGAGCTCCCGTGGGAGAGCGCGCCGCCGTCAAGCGGTGCGGTGGTGGTGCCCTTTTGCCCCCTTGGGGAGGCTGTGTTCTTCTTCCCCGCACCTCGGCTTGCCGATGCGTGTGGGGATCGAGAGGAACGGCGCGGCCTTGCGGCGGCGCGATTTCTTTGCCCTTTGCCCCTATTGTTCTTTTAGGGTTAGGGTTCTTTGGGGGGATCTCTTTTCTTTTTCTTTTTCTGTTGTTGTTTCTTTTCTGTTGTTGTTTCTTTGTACCGAAACTAGCCCGATCTGGCTGATACCATTGATAGAACTTTAGATCGGAGTAGGCTAGTAGATCCGGTGAACCTACCTTGTCCAGCAGCAGATGAACTCGAGCTGGAGGCCATCGTGGTGCTGGGGCGCACGGCGATGGCGGAGAGTGGGCGAGGCGATGGAGCCTCCCGTGAGCACCGCGCTAACCCTAGATCGGTAGGGATTATAGGTGGGGATTGTGGCAGCGATTAACCTCGTGCGTCGTGCCCCGGCCCCCACCTCTGTTTATATAGCGCGGTCACAGGGGCCCACCAGCCATGGTTTGGTTGGGCGCCCCCAATCAGGGCGCGAGTTAAGGGCCCGTTCGACCCGTTGGGTTCGAGCGGGAGAGAGATCAACCTACGTTGTTAACGCGGGTAGAAGTAGTCCTTCGTTTATGCTTTGAATAACTTGCATGGGTTCACTTTCTTTCGGAGAAGATGGCGGCGGTGGAATTGCAGGGCGGCTGCCCGTGGCGCATCGCCTGAACCCGTGCTCTCCGTACGCAGGCGCTAAGAGCCAAGGCGAGCCCTCAGAGTCGGCGGCCGACGTCCTCCGCCGCGACGCCCTGGGCCTCCGCTCGCTCTACGGGGACTCTGGCTCGGCGTCGGACGTGACGATCCCTAGCACCGGCAGCCCTCTCGTGGCTTACCCGGGCGCGTCTGAGTACCACGTCGTCGTCGGCTACGGCACGCCGCTGCAGAGGCTCGCCGTCGGGTTTGACACGGCCAGCAGCGGCGTCTCCCTGCTGGCATGCAAGCCGTGCGCCGCCGCCGGGGCGTCGTGCAACAAGGCCTTCGACCAGTCCCGGTCGTCCACGCTCGCCCAAATCCCTGCAACTCGCTGGACTGCCCGCTCAGCGCTTGCTCCGGGCCCAGCTGCACGTTCTCCGTCAGCAAGAACGACACCGTGGTGCTCAACGGCACGGTCGTCACGGACACGCTCGCGCTCTCCGGGTCGACCACCATGCAGGGCTTCAGGTTCGCGTGCCTGGAGACGGGCTACGCCGGAAGTTCCAGAACTGTCGACGACACCCCGTCCGGCGTCCTCGACCTCAGCCGGGATATCCACTCCCTGGCGTCGCGGGCGCCTTTCTCTCCGGACACGGTGGCCTTCTCGTACTGCCTGCCGTCGGACACGACCTCACACGGCTTCCTCTCCATCGCCGCCGCCCGGCCGGAGCTCTCGGGCCGCTTCGTGAGCTACGCCACCCTGCGGACCAGCCCCGCCCGCCCCAACCTGTACTTGGTCCAGCTCACCGCGATAAGCGTCGGCGGGAAGGACATCCCGGTCCCGCCCGCGGGGCTCGCCGGCGACTCGCTGATCGCGCTCCGTACGACCTTCACCTACCTGAGGCCGGACATCTACGCGGCCCTCCGCGACGCGTTCGTCGGGCAGATGAGCCGGTACCGCCACCGCCGCGCGCCGCCGGTGGGGGAGCTCGACACGTGCTACGACTTCGCCGGCCTGCGCTCGGTTTTGCTGCCGGCCATCGCGCTCCAGTTCGACGGCGGGGCGAGCATGTACCTTGACATCGAGCACGTGTTCTACCTCGAGGAACGCCACAGCATCTTCGCCGTGGCGTGCCTCGCGTTCGCCGCGGCGACGGCCTACCCTGTAGGGTCCGAGGCGCCCGTCGCCGTTATCGGGACATTGGCACAGGCGGCGACCGAGGTGGCGTACGAGTTGCACGGCGGGAAAGTCGGGTTCGTCCGCGGCAGCTGCTGATAAAGGAGAATATCACAGAGGTAATATCACAGGTGGTGCTTAAACTTGCCACCGATGTTCACTTTAGTGCCTGAAGTTGAAAAATACACCGAACTGGTTTCAAAACTTGGCTATAGCGTGCAAATACAGTGCATCCTATTAATAGACGTGTTTTTACGCTGATGTGGCACCGTAGTTCGCTTAGCATGCACAGACAACCTCGCCCTAGGAAAGAACCAGTATGCCATACGTTTTCTCGTTCCTGTTAATGAAAACAGATCCTTTTTCTTAGAATAATGAAAACATTTCCTTTTTTTTAGATAAGAAAGAAGAGACACGTACGTGGGTTTTAATCGGCTCAGCAGTGCAGCCCAGTTTGCGCATCTTAGTTTCATTTAGAAATTTGTAAAAAAGTTTGTAAATTATAATTACAGTAATAAAAATATTCACATATTTGTTTTAAACGTACCATATAAATAAAATGGTATTTCTGATTATAAAAATGGCTGTACAATTTAGAATTATATAAATATTTTCTATACTACAATTCATGAATATTATTTTAACTACATAAACCTTTTAATAGTTACATGTACATTTTTACAATTCATATTGTTTAAGAATTTTTCAACAATGTAAAATGTTCATAAATATCCAAAATTTAAAATTTCAGTTTATGAAAAATATTCACTACTGACTATGTTTTAATTATAATTTTTTTTGAATATATGACATGATGAAAGTTATACACATGTTTCTCGCAAAAAAAAGAAATTTATACATGTCTGAATATTAATGAAAATGTTTCTACCTATAACATTTTTTTTTCATTTAAGCATAAGCCAAGCATGCATAATCTTTTGGAAGTTACTCAAAAAATTAAGTTTTTTATAATTATTTTTGCATATACTAAACAATTTAGAAAATTTATTTACGAAAAGCTTTAACTATAAATCACATGTAAATTGCTGACTATTTTTTTAAATTACATGAACATTTTAGTTATTTAATTTATATGTATTTATAAAAAAATTGAAGCACAAATATTTGAAATGTATTTTTATTACTGTGATTATAATATATAATTTTTTTTACAAATTTCTAAATCAAACTAACATGCGCAAATTGGGCTGTACTGCAGCAGGCCATTAAAACCCACGAACGTGTTTCTTTATCTAACAAAATAGGAAATGTTTTCATTATTCTAAAAAAAGATATGTTTTCATTAACATGCACGAGAAAACGTATGGCGTACTGGCCAGTAGTTCCAGTTTGCTAGGGCGAGGTTGTCTGTACATGCTAAGCGAACTACGGTGCCACATCAGCGTAAAAACGTCTACTAATGGGATTAGCACTGTATTTGTACGCTCGTGCCAAGTTTTGAAACCAGTTCGGTGTATTTTTCAACTTCAGACACTAAAGTGAACATCGGTGGCAAGTTTAAGCACCACCTGTGATATTACCTCAATATCACACCAAAACCAACATTCGACATTCAGTGGATCAGCGAGCACGATGGTGGCACTCATCAGATGTTCCTTTGTATCTTATTTTGAAACAACGCATAGCATGTACGTGTCGAATGTAATAAAATTGTGGTTTTGCTAAATGTGAGGTGGCGGAAAAAATTTCGAGCGTCAATCGATTTGCTCCTTCGCAAGAGGCCGAATATAGGTGAGATGTGAGGAGAGCAGCGACGAGCCTCGACCACGGCGAGGCCGAGCCAGGACCTTGCCGGAGGCAGGTATGACGCTCCAAGCGGTAGCTATGACATCCCAGTCGGAGGTGAGGAAATAGGTTGATGGGTGCAGGTGCGGGGACGCCAAAACATGAGGCTGGAGGAAGGAGGGCTTAGAGGGATGGCCGCTACGGTGGCAAGCACGACGATTGGGGAGGGAGGGAGCATGAGACGGTCGCATGAGTGCCATCAGTTAGACCTGGGCTTGGAGGCGTTAAGAAACTAATTTGGGCTACGCAATCCTCACATTTGAGTGATGATCAGATAGCCCAAAAATTTGACCGGATGGTCACATAGAAATGTGATTGACTATTATTTTAGAAAAACAGGGAGACTCACCCAGCTCCATTAACAGAATGAAACGTAACTGACTATTTCTAAGTTGACTTTAAAAAATTGGCGCCAGTCTCCATTTAATTTCACCAACGTTTGATAGACTGTCTTCCTCGTCGGCCTATTTTCTTCCTCCTATACATGTACCACCGGCCAAATAGCCGACAACCTTTTTTTTAAGAAATCGACAGCCTATTTTCAAATGTATCGATGTTTTATCCGGTGCAACACCTTTTCTTGTCTGCAACTAAGAATTAGCAAAATCTTGGACACGATATTTCTTAGTTCGGGCCCAAATGAGCATGGATGAACAGTGAAATCCAAAAAATAATAATCAAGAAATCTGCTTTTTAGAAACATTGACACATGTTTTTAGTGCTTGTTAAGTTTCATCATTAAATGACATCTTGTGGCAAGAAAAAAAAACAAAATTGATGCAAAAATGCTATTTTTTAAAAGTATTTTGGACTGTTGATTTTTTTTCACGACTTGCACAAATGTCATTTCATAATGAAAATTTGGAAGCACTCGAAATATTTGTCAAAAAAATCATCTTGTTATTATTATTTTCGGATTTACTGTTGAGCGCAAGCTCAGTTGAGCTTGTGACCTTCCGCAAAATCAAAATCTTTTCTATGTCTCTTGTAATTTATCATCCATGCTATGGGAACAAGTAATTACAAACCAGAAGCCACCGCGCTTTTCTATGAACCAAAAATAATCGTTGTTGCTTGGTTGGAGATCGAGTTTGTTTTTTATTCAAATCATTGGAATCGAAAACCTCTGAGCTAAGTACGTTTAGCATCGTCGGTGGACGTGTGAAGGTGTGTCTCCGGTGGATTTGTCTTCGAAAACACTAATGCCCACACGCCTCGATCCCCACCCAGTACCTTTTGCACGAATCTTGGCACGAGAGGGCTGATTTTGTGTGCCACGTAGGACAACTCGCGTGTGTGGCATGTGAGGGAGTTCGCCCGCACGCTGTTTTCCTTCCGATGTCAGCGTTTGCGACTCGGGACGTGCGGTGGAACTGCCGTCGCGCCCGCACGCCCCGCACGACTTCTGTCCCCCATCTCCCACGACCGCCCAGTTGCCATGTTTTTTGCAGGTTACATGGCAACTGCCCTGTTCGTGATTGTAAGCAGATGACAACTCTCTTTTACCCTGAACATGTTATTGTTGTCACGTCTGTTTTGTAGCGCTACATGGCAACTGTCTAGTGTTAGTAGGTGGCAACTCCTAAAAATACCACCGTAGTCCACATGCCCGTCTCCTCTCCCACACACCAAAAGCTATCAGTTGCCATGTGTTTTTGCAGGGTACATGGCAACTGCCCTAGTGTGCTTGTAAGCAGATGGCAACTCTCTCTTTACCCGGACATGTTTTTTTGCCATGTTTAGTAGTACTACATGGCAACTGTCTAGTGTAGTAGGTGGCAACTCCTAAAGTTTTCAAATCATGGCAACTGTAGTAGACCAGACCATACATGGCAACAGCTGCAGTTGCCCAAAAATGGCATCCGGCACTTGACCTGAGATGACAACTGCAGTTGAGCAATGATGGCAACTGTAGTTGTCTGACATGGCAACTGTAGTTGTCCGACATGGCAACTGCAGTTCAGTGACATGGCAACTGGAGTTACACGTACATGGAAGAGGGTTCGGACCATGGCAACCGCGACAGGACGTGTGGTTACTGCCACGCGGGGCGTGTGGCTCGCAGGCGGGGACGGGCGACGGTCGAGACGGGTCGTGCGGGCCGCGTGGTCGCTCGCCCGGACGTGCTCATGCGGGCGATCGCGTCGCACACCGAACGTGTGGGCTGTAGCGGGGTGCGCTCGGACGTGCTCGGGCGGGCGGGCCTGTGTCGATGCCACACGGGGCGTGCGGCAGATACCCCCTAGATGCCACACGTGTGGCAGTTATCGACGTCCTTTGTCTTTGGTGGATCTGCTCAGATCTGATCGTCGTCCGTCTACGTTCGTGTGCCTTCGGGTTGGATCCTTCCGATCTACGCTACTCTTTATCGGTGACAGTTGTTGTTCTGGTGCGCTGGTCCTATGTGGCCTTAGCACGACGACTTACCGAGTGTCTACTACAAAAAGTTTTGCCCAGCTCCGGTGAAAGAGGGGCGATGACGGCAGTGCGCCTTCGGCTCGCTTCTGTGCTTGTAGTCGTCGCTAGGCGGTCTACGAATCTGGATGTCATTTTTATTATTTCTTATGTTCATTGTACTATCATGATTAAAGATGAATAAAAAAGGACGCCGCTAACTGCCACACGTGTGGGCGTTAAGGGATCTGCCCACACGTTCTGTGTGGTGCCTAAGAGGACCGGCCCACACGCCTGTGTGTGGGCAAAACAACTAGCGCCCACACGCCTCTTTTTTTCCCTCCCGGTCCCTCTTACACGCGTGCGTGTGGGCAAAATAGATAACGCCCACACGCCCGGTACGTCAGGCCTCGTACCTCGTGATCCCGCACGCCCCACGTGACACTTTACCGCGCGCCCGCAGTTGCCATGGGTCGGACCCTCGTCCATGTTCGTTTAAGTGCAATTGTCATGTCGCTGAACTACGGTTGCCATGTCGGACAACTACAGTTGTCATGTTTGCTCAACTGCAGTTGCCATCTCGGGTCAAAGTTCCAGATTGCCATTTTTTTTGACAACTATAGCTGTTACCATGTGTGGTCTGGTCTACTGCAGTTGCCATGATTTCAAAACTTTAGGAGTTGCCACCTACTAACCCTAGGCAGTTGCCATGTAGCGCTACAAAAACAGGCATGGCAAAAAAACATGTTCGGGTAAAAGAGAGAGTTGCCATGTGCTCACAAGCACGCTAGGGCAGTTGCCATGTAAAAAGAAAGAGTTGCCATCTGCTTACGTGCACGCTAGAGCAGTTTGCCATGTACCATGCAAAAATATGGCAAGTGACATGTTTGGGGTAAAAAAAGAGAGAGTTGTCATCTTCTTGCAATCACACTAGGGCAGTTGCCATGTACACTACAAAACGCATGGCAACTAGCGGCTTGGGGTGTGGGAGAGGAGGCGGGCGTGTGGGCAAGATGGCAAACGCCCACACACCAGCCCTTGTGCGTGACTGAAAACTGGTGTGTGGGCGAACTGCTAAACGCTCACACACCGGCCCCTCCGTGTGGTAAAATAGATGTGTGGGCGACCTCTCTCACACACCACACACACGCCTTGTCCTACGTGACACCCAAAATCAGTCAAAACGTGCCAAGATTCGTGCAGATACTGCTGGACGGCGATGGAGGCGTGTGGTTGAGATGGCTAACGCTCACACGAAACATTTCCGAGAAAAAAAATGCACTAATGGCACGATGAGACGACATGTACAAGCCACTCAAAGCTCATGGAGACGGCGAAATCGTGGGCCCAAGAACTTACCTGGCAGCGTCGGTATATAGGCTCGTCAACTTTTGAAGAAGTCAACTCAAAGCTCATGATTTGGTTCGTTTACTGAAAATCCTCCCTTTCTATACACACAAGAGGATCCAGGCAAATCTGGTGATCACACTGAAAATCCTCGCCGCCGTGGAACCTTGGCCGTAGTCGAGCCCCGTCGCCGCCGTGATCACAGCCGGTGCTGCGGCCGCCGGAGCCGTGTTCCTTGCCTCTGTCAGCGCCGTCGCGGCCGCGTCTCAGGCACCGTGCCTCGTCGCGTCCGGCCACGATGATGCGCGTCTCGCCGCCACGGCCGATCACATGCCGTCACCTGACCGTCGCCGAACACCGCCGCTCGGTCGGGAGGTTGGACACACGGCGAGGTTTCTACCAACCGCGCGGAAAGGATAAGAAGTCGCGCCAACTGCACGGCGCCCACACGGCCCACCCTTCTCGGCCCCATCCCCTCCACACGTCACCGAATCCAACGGACGCACGCAACCCGACGGCCATGGCGTCCGCCGCCGCCTCGGCCGCCCCCGAGTCCGACCGCGCCGCCCTCGTCAAGGCCTTCGACGAGTCCCGCACCGGCGTCCGCGGCCTCGTCGAGTCCGGCGTCTCCACCGTCCCGGACCTCTTCGTCCACCCCGACCCCTACGCCTCCGTCCCGCTCGCTCCCCCCGGCGTCTCCATCCCCGTCGTCGACCTCTCCCTCCCCGCGCCCGCCGCCGCCGCCGCCGCCGCCGCGGCCGCCCGCGACTGGGGCTTCTTCCACCTCGTCAACTACGAGGCCCTCGTCCCCTCCGACTACCCCGCGAGGGCCCTCGCCGCGGTGCGCGCCTTCAACGAGCTCCCCGCCCCCGAGCGCTCCGCGCACTACGGCCGGGCCATGGGCGGCGGGGTCTCCTACTCCTCAAACGTGGACCTGTACCGCTCCGCCGCCGCGAGCTGGCGCGACACCATCCAGGTGGGGTTCGGGCCTACGCGGCCCGACACGGAGCGCATCCCGCCGGTGTGCCGCTCGGAGATCGTCGAGTGGGAAGCGCACACCACCGCGGTGGCCCGCGCGGTGATGGCGCTGCTCTCCGAGGGGCTCGGGCTCAGCGAGGCCGCTCTGGAGGAGGCCTCGTGCCTGGAGGGGAAGGTCATGGTCTGCCATTACTACCCGGTGTGCCCGGAGCCTGAGCGCACCATGGGCTTAGTCCCGCACACCGACCCGGGCGTGCTCACCGTGCTTGCACAGGATGGCGTAGGTGGACTGCAGGTGAAGCACACCAATGAAGACGGGGAGAGCTACTGGGTGGACGCGAAACCTGTACCCGGCGCGCTTGTGATCAATGTTGGAGACCTCTTGCAGGTAAAATGCACTCTGTCAATGCCCAAATGCTGGCAATTGAATTCAGTTCTAAATACAGTCTGTGCCAACTCGGTTCAAGTTATACTTGAATTATCTAAAGCACGCGTGCTACCAATTCAGCTCAAACCAGATGATTTGGGAACGGTGGACATGTTCTAAATCTTCCACTTGTGTACTAATTGACTTTATGATGTGAGAATTTGTGCACTTAAAACTTTGAACCCAAGAACACATTTACTCTCATGATGGAAGAATGTAAACTACAGTAGAAAATACAAATGATAATAATTTGTGACTGGATAACCCCATGAACCGTTATGCTTTGAACTCACATTTGGTGTCATTTTATTTGCTCGTTGTGCGCCACCTGAAGTGTAGAAAATATGAAATGTGATTTTCCACCCGGTTGATTCATAAAATCGATCAAGTGGAGTGTCAAGTGTGTTCAGTAGCTGCAAGTTATTTTATCTCCAAAGTCTTGTTTGGCAAACAAGAGGGGTTATAACTCAAGATATCCTTCTTATTCCAACTTAGATCACCCTCTGATTATTTGTAAAAACTGCTGATTCATCAAAAAAAGATTACCATCAGATTCTTTTATGATATGTTGGCAACAAACCAGACACTCAAGCAACGGTGCTTTAGTGAACCCTGCAACTGCAAGTACCCATAAAGGATACCACTAGAAATTGTGAATAGCTATCCCACTTAATTATCCAATCAGTGAATCACTAGTCCGGATTGAAGTCGTATAACCAACACAGATATGTTTGAACTGCAGAAAGGCAGTCCATTTTACTCTGTAGCAACATGTTCTAACTTCCAACATTCTATCCCCTCTGTAAAATTTAGGCGTACTTTGACTACTCGAGTCCATGCTTTGACCAAGAATCGATCCAGTAATACTTATTGTGTTATACACATAAGATACTACTCATTTTGTCTTCCAAATCAATTTCTTCCAAATCAACTTTACAGCTCAACGTAATTCAACTCACTTGAGTTGGACATGTTATTGTAATAGTCGATACATTAGAAATTAATATTCCCTCCGATCCAAATTACTTGTCGCGGCTTTAGTACAATTTTATACTAAAGTTGTACTAAAGCTGCAACAAGTGATATGGATTGGAGGGAGTACCAGAAATTTAAGTCACATGGGTAACATGTGATGCTGGTTGATGAACAAAGCTGGCGCTGAAGATTATTGCTGTGTGGATTACACTTTCATCTACTCCCTCGGATCCGAACCGAGGGAGTATCTCTTTTTTTAAAGGGAAATCCTCTGTCTCATAGTTTTAATTATTAAAAAGAGACGCTATTACATACTCCCTCCGTTCCTAAATATATGTCTTTTTAGAGATTTCACTATGGACTACATACGGAGCAAAATGAGTGAATCTACACTCTAAAATATGTCTATGTACATCCGTATGTAGTTTGTAGTGGAATCTCTAAAAAGACTTATATTTAGGAACGGAGGGAGTAGAAAAGAAACTATTCACTAAAACAGAGCGTAATCTCATGGTTATCCCAAATTCTCATAAGACTATTCAAAGAGCTTGAGGAAATTTAAATCAGCTTCTTTTTATTGAATTGGATATCTAGACACTTAAAGTACTGGTCCACAGTGCAGTTTTGAGGAGCAGTTTCATAATGCCATCATCTCATGCGCATCTAATCTGTTTTTTTAACCCTATTCTTTCTTCAGATAATGTCCAACGATAAGTACACGAGTGTCGACCACAGGGTGGTGATGAATTCACGTGAAGAAGCCAGAGTTTCGATTGCTGTCTTTTTCAATCCTGGGAAGCGAGGGGATTCGGTTTTTTATGGACCGCTGCCAGACCTGGTTTCTGAAGAAAACCCACCGAAGTACAGGAGTTTCACGATGTCTGAATTTTTTGGGGCTTTCTTTAAACGAGACCTTGCTAGCAAAGCTCTACTTGAGAACTTCAAATTGTAAGATGGTCCAAACATCACCACACAATGTTTAAACTACCCCAAAGAAAAACAATGTTCAAACTTATGTACATGCAAGTATGTAACCATCTCTGTGCAAATGTCATTCTGCGAGAGTGAAATGCGATTATTCTACCTCATGTGGTTTCTCTTCCCAACACAATGCTAGTTTTTTTTTTCAATGCGTAATCATCATATTCTTGCTGTCTCAGTGGGTTGGCTTGTCGAGCTGACAGCTGAGTGTGGCCTTAAGGCTGTTAGTCTGCCTGCAAAAATCATTTTCCCTAATTATCCTTTCACACATCGAGGCCTCCTTTGGTGGTTCATAGGATAGGAATTTCATAGGAATAGAAAAATCATAGAAGGTGACATGACATCATCTCAATTCCTATAGAGAAAGATCTATTTATTTGATGCATAGGATAGGAATTTTTCATTGAGTCTAGGATAATGTTTTCTTTCCTTTAAAGTATGAAGGATTGGTTCCTATCCTACATAGGAATAGGAATCCATTCCTACAAACCAAGAGGCTCCATAGGAATTTTTCCTTGGAAATCCTATCCTACGAAATTCATATCCTACAAGATTCCTACAAACCAAACCAAGGAAGGCCTGAGTATATTGTTTCTTCCTGTGATTAGCAAGTGGACTGACATGTATATTGACTGCAACTATCATCGCTTGGCCTGCTGGCTTGAGCATTCAGGCACTCATTACTTCATTTTTTTAGAAATGGACTCATTACTTCATTAGCCGCTGGAAGTTGTATTCTTGTGCCTCTGGTTGAAATTCTCTATCTTTCGCAATCTGATTTTGACTGAAAGATTTGATGGTACCATCATTTGTGCCATGATTCTAGTTCATCCGAATGTCCTTTCCGCTGGCTGTTGATAACGTTAGTGTGGCGCCTTTACACTGCTTTCATCACATCTGCCAAGCAGAGGAGGTACGAATGGTCCAGGAGAGTCGACATGACACCACCTCGCTCGGCATGAAAACAGGGTGCACTCACGCATACATAGTACATACACACATCTCAAAAATGCGAGTGTTCGAGTATTTTTCAACTTTAAATTCACATGTGTTAGAAATCAAGCTTCCTGTTTGGGTTATTTCTCATTCCAGTTTTGGTGCTTCTTGCCACAAAACGGGGGTTTTAACTGAAATTTCATACTCCATAAGAAGATCCATAATTAATTATGAAATGCATCGCCATGCTTGTTTCGCTTGCTTTTATATGATATTATAAGGTGCCCAAATGGAAGGGCGTGCAAAGGGCACGTTGGGTAGTGCTCCGCCACGAACGGTGCAGCTTCAAGGTTTTGCTTGCTGTTCAGGCTCTGAAGCGCACACGCTAGCTGCATGTGGGGCTAGTAAGCATGGACAGGTACGCGATTGCTACTGATGCTGTGTATATATAAATAGCTCAGTCAACTGAGCTCGTGAGTTGTCTTGACTTTGGACTCTCGATCATAACCAAGCACTATGATATGATAATAACTATATAAATATATAATCACCAGTCTTTCTGTACCCGTTTGATTTACAGCTTGCGCATACCGTGCAGATAACATAGTATAAGTTGTGTGCATCTGCCAGGGATCGATCGGAACACGGAAAGTTGAGAGCAGTCTGAATGAGCAACTGAATAGAGAGGACAATATAATTTCATTTAGAAAATGAGAGAGGATATATAATTTGAGAATGAGATGACGAACGAAAGCAACCAGAGTTCAGATTAGCATTATAGGAAGTTAAATTCTTGAAGACTTTGAACGCAGCGGTGCATCAGATATACTCCTATTTTGCAGCATGCCGTTTAGAGTGCGGTGCAAGTGCAATCTCCGCACGTCAGGCCGACTAGCTTGCAGCTGCATGCATGGGGAAACCAGGCGTGCACGGCCACTGAATCGGCCGAAGCTACGAGAGCGCCCAACAGTTTTATAGTTTGGCGTGAAGGAACCGGCTTTACCGCCGCAGCAGGCAGCACGCAGCCCCAGCTCCTTGCCTAACAAAAATGTCGAATCCGATCAGTTGAGTTGAGTCGAGTTCCCCTGTGCTGTGCTTAATCTGGGAACTGCAGGCGACTCGTGTAGCATCCGGCAAGACCACCCTGTCGATCGTGCACACGTACGTGGGTACATGAGGCTGAGGTCAACCGTGCAATAGTGTCCGATTGATCAGATCCGTGATTCGTGCACGTCAAGGACTCTCGGTGGTCCGGGTCGGAAGGCATGGAGAAAGGGTGGCGCGTCGTGGCCCCGTCGATCCTTCCGGACGCGCGGTCTTCCTCTCGTTTGTCTTGGCTTTCGCGCGTCGCCTCGCCGGGAAATCTTTTGCTTCGCATCTCGTGGGAACGTGGGGCTCGATGCGGACGTATAGCTAGCTGTGGATTGCACGCGTGGCCAACGTGCGCGCGCACGTCGTGGCGTACGTGGCGGCGCGCGTGCGCTGGCTCCTCCATTCGCGTGATCGCGTCGGCGTCCGTCGGCCTCCATTCGCGCACAGGAAAAAGTTACCGTCCTTCGGCGTTTGTCACGGACGTACAGCGTTTATTTTCGAGGTTACGACAAGATGAATCGTAGCTTCACGTACGTACGCTGTACCATTTTTTCTCCAAAAGAGGTTAAAACCCGGCTCTGCATCCATGCTTGCCCGCAGCCATATTTATTAATTATTCAACAATGATCTGAAAAGAATATACCAACATTTACACTTACAAACTCGATAATGTGAAGTGCCTCACACCCCATCATCTAAAACCGGGGACGTCGTCGCTGATGTATCACGTATAACCGGTGCAGCAAATCTAAAACGTACATCGCATGCATACATTTTAGCAGTCGCCACCATCATCAAACCGCTGACCCATCTCATGGAAAGAGATCCGCATCATCCTTGATAGTCTGGCCCTCCTTCGATGCCGCGACGGCGCCACCGCCATGCACTCGTCCATCCAGGCACATTTATCGCCGAGACTTAGCCACACCATCCCGCCAAGATCCGTCGTCGTCGACACGGTAGATACAATGTCGCTCCACCTGCCAACCTCCACACCGTCGCTGCCGCTGTAGTTGCCACGTGGAGCCCACCACTCACAGTAACTGTCCCCGAACTCCCAAGCCCCCCCTAAAGACGGTGCCTCCATTGAGGGTACGACGCGCAAGACGCCACCGCCGCCCAATCCAAGACGGATTTTGGATTTTCCTCCGGGAGGGGGTCGGAGGTGGATAGAGGGGCCTCGGGTTCGCCTCCAAGGACGACAACGACGTCGAGAGACGTCGCCAATGCCGGGCCAAATCAGCTGACCAAAGTTTCCTCCGGTCCCCATCCTATACCACGAACCTCCATCTGCTGAAGATCCGGCAGCGAGCCGTGAACCGAAACATACAGAGAGGAAAGTACCATGGGGCTCAACCCACCAAGAAGGAAGATCGAGGAGAGCACACGACACAGATCCATACATGCGCTAGATCCAGGAATCCGACCAGGCCAACGACGAACGCCACCACCCCTCGCTAGCCGACGACGTCCAAGCGTCGGGTCCAGAGGGATCCGACCGGAACCAGACGGCGCACACGACCACCAGGTCTTGCCCACTGCTACCTCTTGAGCACTGCGTTGGTTTTTTCCTTGAAGAGGAAAGGGTGATGCAGTAAAGTAGCGTAAGTATTTTCCTCAGTTTTTGAGAACCAAGGTATCAATCCAGTAGGAGGCCACGCACAAGTCCCGCGCACCTACACAAACAAATAAGAACCTCGCAACCAACGCGATAAAGGGGTTGTCAATCCCTTCACGGTCACTTACGAGAGTGAGATCTGATAGATATGATAAGATAATATTTTTGGTATTTTTATGATAAAGAGAAATAAAGATGCAAAGTAAAATAAACGGCAATAAAAGTAGCTAAGTGTTGGAAGATTAATATGATGGAAAATAGACCCGGGGGCCATAGGTTTCACTAGTGGCTTCTCTCAAGAGCATAAGTATTACGGTGGGTGAATAAATTACTGTCGAGCAATTGATAGAATTGAGCATAGTTATGAAAATATCTAGGTATGATCATGTATATAGGCATCACGTCCGTGACAAGTAGACCGACTCCTGCCTGCATCTACTACTATTACTCCACACATCGACCGCTATCCAGCATGCATCTAGAGTATTAAGTTCATAAGAACAGAGTAACGCTTTAAGCAAGATGACATGATGTAGATGGATAAACTCATGCAATATGATATAAACCCCATCTTTTTACCCTCGATGGCAACAATACAATACGTGTCGTTTCCCCTACTGTCACTGGGATCGAGCACCGCAAGATTGAACCCAAAGCTAAGCACTTCTCCCAATTCAAGAAAGATCAATCTAGTAGGCCAAACCAAACTGATAATTCGAAGAGACTTGCAAAGATAACCAATCATACATAAAAGAATTCAGAGGAGATTCAAATATTGTTCATAGATAATCTGGATCATAAACCCACAATTCATCGGATCTCGACAAACACACCGCAAAAGAAGATTACATCGAATAGATCTCCAAGAGAATCGAGGAGAACTTTGTATTGAGATCCAAAGAGAGAGAAGAAGCCATCTAACTAATAACTATGGACCCGAAGGTCTGAGGTAAACTACTCACACATCATCGGAGAGGCTATGGTGTTGATGTAGAAGCCCTCCGTGATCAATGCCCCCTCCGGCAGGACGCCGAAAAAGGCCCCAAGATGGGATCTCACGGGTACAAAAGGTTGCGGCGGTGGAATTAGGTTTTCGTGGATGCCTCTGATGGTTTGGGGGTACGTAGGTATATATAGGAGGAAGAAGTACGTCGGTGGAGCAACGTGGGCCCCACGAGGGTGGAGGGCGCGCCGGGGGGAGGGGGGTAGGCGCGCCCCCTGCCTCGTGCTTTCCTCGTTGATTACTTTACGTGGACTCCAAGTCCTCTGGATCACGTTCGTTCCAAAAATCACGTTCCCGAAGGTTTCATTCCATTTGGACTCCGTTTGATATTCCTTTTCTGCGAAATTCTGAAATAGGCAAAAACAACAATTTGGGCTGGGCCTCCGGTTAATAGGTTAGTTCCAAAAATAATATAGAAGTGTATAAATAAGCACATTAAACATCCAAAACAGAATATATAATAGCATGGAACAATCAAAAATTATAGATACGTTGGAGACGTATCAAGCATCCCCAAGCTTAATTCCTGCTCGTCCTCAAGAAGATAAATGATAAAAACAGAATTTTTGATGTGGAATGCTTCTTGGCATACTTCTTAATGTAAATCTTATATTGTGGCATGAATATCTAGGTCCGAAAGATTCAAGATAAAAGTTTAATGTTGACATAAAAACAATAATACTTTGAACATGCTAACCAAGCAATTATGTCTTATCAAAATAACATAGCCAAAGAAAGCTTATCCCTACAAAATCATATAGTTAGGCTATGTTCCAATACTGTCACACAAACGTTCTCATCATGCATAACCTCGATGACAAGCCGAGCAATTGGTTCATACTTTTAACAGCTTCAGTCTTTTCAACTTTTACGCCATACATGAGCACAAGCCATGGATATAGCACTATGGGTAGAGTAAAGTATAATGATGGGGGTTATGAGAGAAGACAAAAAGGTAGAAAGTCTCACATTGATGCGGCTAATCAATAGGCTATGGAGATGCCCATCAATTGATGTCAATGGGAGGAGTAGGGATTGCCATGCAACGGATGCACTAGAGCTATAAATACATGAAAGCTCAATCAAAATAACTAAGTGGGTGTGCATCCAACTTGCTTGCTCATGAAGATCTAGGGCATTTTGAGGAAGCCCATCATTGGAATATACAAGCCAAGTTCTATAATGAAAAATTCCGTTGGGCCTTTTTTTGAGCAAGCAAGTTTGAAGCACAAGTGACAACATAGGAGACTCTCTATCATGAAGATCATGGTGCTACTTTGAAGCACAAGTGTGGTAAAAGGATAGTAGCATTGTCCCTTCTCTCTTTTTCTCTCATTTTTTTGTTGGGCCTTTTCTTTTTTTTCTTTGGCCTCTTTTTTTTATTTAGTCCGGAATCTTATCCCGACTTGTGGGGGAATCATAGTCTCCATCATCCTTTCCTCACATGGGACAATGCTCTAATAATGATGATCATCACACTTTTATTTACTTTACAACTCAAGAATTACAACTCAATACTTAGAACAAAATATGACTCTATGTGAATGCTTCCGGCGGTGTACCGGGATATGCAATGAATCAAGAGTGACATGTATGAAAGAATTATAAACGGTGGCTTTGCAATAATTATGATGTCAACTACATGATCATGCAAAGCAATATGACAATGATGAAGCGTGTCATAATAAACGGAACGGTGGAAAGTTGCATGGCAATATATCTCGGAATGGCTATGGAAATGCCATAATAGGTAGGTATGGTGGCTGTCTTGAGGAAGATATAAGGAGGCTTATGTGTGATAGAGCGTATCGTATCACGGGGTTTGGATGCACCGGTGAAGTTTGCACCAACTCTCAATGTGAGAAAGGGCAATGCGCGGTACCGAAGAGGCTAGAAAATTGTGGAAGGTAGAGAGTGCGTATAATCCATGGACTCGCATTAGTCATAAAGAACTCATATACTTATTGCAAAAGTTTATTAGCCCTCGAAGCAAAGTACTACTACGCATGCCCCTAGAGGGATAGATTGGTAGGAAAAGACCATCGCTCGTCCCCGACCGCCACTCATAAGGAAAGCAATAAAAGAACACCTATGTGTCAAAATTGTTACACAACTTTTACCATACGTGCATGCTACGGGACTTGCCAACTTTAACACAAGTATTTCTCAATTTCACAATTACTCAACTAGCACCCTCTAATATTACCACCTTTATATCTCAAAACACTTATCAAGTATCTAACTTCTCATGATATTCAATGAACTCAATATGGAAGATTAATTTCACAATTAAAGCAAATTACCATGCTGTTTAAGATTCTCAAAATAATATAAGTGAAGCATGAGAGTTCAACAATTTATATAAAATATAACCACCGCCGTGCTCTAAAAGATATAAGTGAAGCACTAGAGCAAAACTATATAGCTCAAAGAATATAAGTGAAGCACATAGAGTATTCTAACAAATTCCGAATCATGTGTGTGTCTCTCAAAAGGTGTGTACAGAAAGGATGATTGTGGCAAACTAACAAATAAAGACTCAAATCATACAAGACGCTCCAAGCAAAACACATATCATGTGGGGAATAAAAATCTAGCTCCAAGTAAATTTACCGATGGATGAGGACGAAAGAGGGGATGCCTTCCGGGGCATCCCCAAGCTTTGGCTTTTTGGTGTCCTTGGATTATCTTGGGGTGCCATGGGCATCCCCAAGCTTAGGCTCTTGCCCCTCCTTGTTCCATACTCCATCAAATTTTTACGCAAAACTTGAAAACTTCACAACACAAAACTTAACAGAAAATCTCGTGAGCTTCGTTAGCGAAAGAAAACAAAACACCACTTCAAGGTACTTTAATGAACTCATTCTTTATTTATATTGGTGTTAAACCTACTGTGTTCCAACTTCTCTATGGTTTATAAACTATTTTACTAGCCATAGATTCATCAAAATAAGCAAACAACACACGAAAAAACAGAATCTGTCAAAAACAGAACAGTCTGTAGTAATCTGTAACTAATGCAAACTTCTGGAACTCAAAAAATTCTGCCAAAATAGGACGACCTAAATAATTTGTTTATTGATTTTATGCAATTGGAATCAATATTTTATCACATTCTGGTAATTTTTAACAATTGGTTTCGTGAACAGAAAGTTTCTGGAATTTTCAGCAAGATCAAATAACTATTATCCAAGAAGATCCTATAGGTTTAACTTGGCACAAACACTAATTAAAACATAAAATAAATCTAACCAGAGGCTATATCAAATATTTATTCCAAAACAGAAGCAAAAAGCAAAAAACTAAAAATAAAATTGGGTTGCCTCCCAACAAGCGCTATCGTTTAACGCCCCTAGCTAGGCATAAAAACACGGATAGATCTAGGTATTGCCATCTTTGGTTTTAGGGAAGAAAAGAGCAAACTTGTTATCTATGGAATTAATCTTTCTATTTTGATAAAGCACGTGGCTATTAATGGTGGAAGAAAGATTAAGCATGTTGCGGAAATTTGCATCTAAGCTAGCTTTTATCTCTTTGATAGATTCGTTTTGGTAGGAGAGCAAAAGAGATGTAGATTCAACTTTCTCATTCATGGGGTGCCCAAATATGGTCTTCATATTTTCATAAGTATATACGGCATCCCCTTCAAGAAAACCTTCTTCAATATAGAATCTAAGACATGCTTAAACGAAGAAGGTAGGGCAACATAAAAGCTCTTCAAGTAAATTTGAATTTGGTATTGGGGCACATAGTTAGCCCGGATCCTTAACAGTCTATCCCAAGCATCTTTCAAAGATTTCATCGAGTAAATAACGAAAAATTCCGGAATCATCTTCATCAAAATTATTAAGACTCTCATTGATAACTCCGGCATGTTTTTTCATGGCATCATTATTTACGAGTTTAGATGGAATAGAAGGATCGTCCAAAGTACTTAAACTCGGGAGAGAACCCCCAACTCTTTTTGGTTCCGACATGGCGAAGGAAAGGCGAGCGGAAAAGAGGGCGAATAAAACGGTAAGGGTGAAGTGGGGGAGAGGAAAATGAGAGGCAAATGGCAAATAATGTAATGCGAGGGATAAGGGTTTGTGATGGGTACTTGGTATGTTGACTTTTGCATAGACTCCACGGCAGCGGCGCCAGAAATCCTTCTTGCTACCTCTTGAGCACTACGTTGGTTTTTCCCTTGAAGAGGAAAGGGTGATGCAGTAAAGTAGCGTAAGTATTTCCCTCAGTTTTTGAGAATCAAGGTATCAATCCAGTAGGAGGCCACGCACAAGTCCCGCGCACCTACACAAACAAATAAGAACCTCGCAACCAACGCGATAAAGGGGTTGTCAATCCCTTCACGGTCACTTACGAGAGTGAGATCTGATAGATATGATAAGATAATATTTTTGGTATTTTTATGATAAAGAGAAATGAAGATGCAAAGTAAAATAAACGGCAATAAAAGTAGCTAAGTGTTGGAAGATTAATATGATAGAAAATAGACCCGGGGGCCATAGGTTTCACTAGTGGCTTCTCTCAAGAGCATAAGTATTACGGTGGGTGAACAAATTACTGTCGAGCAATTGATAGAATTGAGCATAGTTATGAGAATATCTAGGTATGATCATGTATATAGGCATCGCGTCCGTGACAAGTAGACCGACTCCTGCCTGCATCTACTACTATTACTCCACACATCGACCGCTATCCAGCATGCATCTAGAGTATTAAGTTCATAAGAACAGAGTAACGCTTTAAGCAAGATGACATGATGTAGAGGGATAAACTCATGCAATATGATATAAACCCCATCTTTTTATCCTCAATGGCAACAATACAATACGTGTCGTTTCCCCTACTGTCACTGGGATCGAGCACCGCAAGATTGAACCCAAAGCTAAGCACTTCTCCCATTGCAAGAAAGATCAATCTAGTAGGCCAAACCAAACTGATAATTCGAAGAGACTTGCAAAGATAACCAATCATACATAAAAGAATTCAGAGGATATTCAAATATTGTTCATAGATAATCTGGATCATAAACCCACAATTCATCGGATCTCGACAAACACACCGCAAAAGAATATTACATCGAATAGATCTCCAAGAGAATCGAGGAGAACTTTGTATTGAGATCCAAAGAGAGAGAAGAAGCCATCTAGCTAATAACTATGGACCCAAAGGTCTGAGGTAAACTACTCACACATCATCGGAGAGGCTATGGTGTTGATGTAGAAGCCCTCCGTGATCAATGCCCCCTCCGGCAGGACGCCGGAAAAGGCCCCAAGATGGGATCTCACGGGTACAGAAGGTTGCGGCGGTGGAATTAGGTTTTGGTGGATGCATATGATGGTTTGGGGGTACGTAGGTATATATAGGAGGAAGAAGTACGTCGGTGGAGCAACATGGGCCCCACGAGGGTGGAGGGCGCGCCTGGGGGGGGAGGTAGGCGCGCCCTCTGCCTCGTGCTTTCCTCGTTGATTACTTTACGTGGACTCCAAGTTCTCTGGATCACGTTCGTTCCAAAAATCACGTTTCCGAAGGTTTCATGCCGTTTGGACTCCGTTTGATATTCCTTTTCTGCGAAACTCTGAAATAGGGAAAAAACAACAATTTGGGCTGGGCCTCCGGTTAATAGGTTAGTCCCAAAAATAATATAAAAGTGTATAAATAAGCCCATTAAACATCCAAAACAGAATATATAATAGCATGGAACAATCAAAAATTATAGATACGTTGGAGACGTATCACCCACCATGCAGCCGCCATACCGCGCTGCGAGCTCACATCCACGCCATCGATGCGCCGCGCAAGCCGCCGCCAGGAGGTGTCCGCACGCCACGCCGCCGAACCCCACGCAAGCCCGCTACCTCCTCACGATCTGGCCGTCCCGCGCCAGCCATGATGCGCGAAGGGGAGAGAAGCCTCGCCGCCGTCCCTGCCGGCCAGGCTTCGCACGGCGGCCTTGCTGACGGCGGTGAGGAGGGTGGAGAGGCAGGGGAGGAAGAGGGCTGGGGGTGACGTCGTACTATCTTTTGTGTCCTTAGAGCAACTCCAAAGGGCCGAGCCATTTCGTCCTCCTGCGTCTGTCTGGGTCGGCACGGGCAAAAGTGGCGGCCCAACGCGCGGACCCAAACCCAAATCACGTCCGCGTCGCGTCCGCGCCGACGCATTTGCGGCCCAAATTTGCGCCCCAAATGCGTCGGCGCGGACGCCGAATGGACGCTTCACGCGCCTTCTCGCTGTCCGCCGCGTCCCCACATGGCGGCCGTCCAACTACCCGCTGCCCACGCGGTCAGCTTAATTTATGACCACGGGCCCACACGTCAGCGACGACGCTCGTCCTTTTTTAAGCCGACCGTGCAGCGGGGCCGTCCTCATCCAAACTCACCGTCCACATCTGCCAAGCTTTGCTCCCCCGTCGCCGGCAAACCGTAGCCACCACAACCACAACGAGATGGGCCTCTTCTCCGGCGCCAGCGGTAGCAAGGCCCCCGCCAGCACTTTCCCCTCAGAGTTCCTCCCACCTCCGCCGGCGCCGGCGCCTCGCCGGTAGAGGCAGCGCGTGAACGTGCCAATGCACCAGGCGGAGTGGCACTGGCAGCACCGCCAGCCTCTGCCGTATCCCGACGTGACCCTACCGCACGACTGGCATCTGGATCCAGATAGGATCCCAGTGCCGGCGGCGCCGCGGGCGACTCGGGCTCATGCTGAGGAGGTGCGGCGCCGGCGGGCGCTGCTGATGCCGGAGCAGCGCCGCGAGGCCGCCTACGCAACCGACTCGCCCAACTGGGCGAGGTGGTTCGCCTTTGAGCACGAGGAGGCGAGGCGACGGGGCGTGCGCAAGGTCAACCGGAGCTCGCCGCCGCCGGCGCTCGTCAACCGCGTGGAGGACCAGGCGGCGGAGGACGCCTACCAGGCGGCCCTTGCGGCCGTCTACCGGGAGAGCGAGGAGGATGAGCGGCGTAGGGCGGAGGCGGCGGAGGAAGAGGAGGCTCGGTACGAGGAGGCAATGGCGCAGGCCCTTGCCCTCTCCACGGCGGGCGACAACGTGGTTCCGCCGGTGGCCCCGCCGCCCGCTATCAAGCCGGAGCCCAAGCTGGAGCCGTCCCCCATCGAGCGCTACTCCTGGACGGGAGTAGTGCGCGAGTGGGTACGCGTGCCGCCGGTTTGGATGGGAGCGACGCCGGCGCAGGAGGAGGCGTACCTCGAGCACGGGCACCAGATCCGGGTGGCCGAGGAGCGCCGCGACGGCGAGTACCTTGAGATGATCGAGCACGACCTGGAGGAGGAGCAGCACGAGGCCGAGGAGGAGGCGCACCAGGCCGCGGTTGCACAGGCGGCCGCACATCCCCCTGCTGTCGGTGTCAAAACCGGCGGATCTCGGGTAGGGGGTCCCGATCTGTGCATCTAAGGCGGATGGTAACAGGAGGCGGGGGACACAATGTTTACCCAGGTTCGGGCCCTCTCGATGGAGGTAATACCCTACTTCCTGCTTGATTGATCTTGATGATATGAGTATTACAAGAGTTGATCTACCACGAGATCGTAGAGGCTAAACCCTAGAAGCTAGCCTATGGTATGATTGTTGTTGTCCTACGGACTAAACCCTCCGGTTTATATAGGCACCGGAGGGGGCTAGGGTTACACAGAGTAGGTTACAGGGGAGGAGATCTACATATCCGTATTGCCAAGCTTGCCTTCCACGCCAAGGAGAGTCCCATCCGGACACGGGACGAAGTCTTCAATCTTGTATCTTCATAGTACAACAGTCCGGCCAAAGGATATAGTCCGGCTGTCCGAGGACCCCCTAATCCAGGACTCCCTAAGTAGCCCCTGAACCAAGCTTCAATGACGATGAGTCCGGCACGCAGATTATCTTCGGCATTGCAAGGCGGGTTCCTCCTCCGAATACTCCATAGAAGATTTTGAACACAAGGATAGTGTCCGGCTCTGCAAAACAAATTCCACATACCACCGTAGAGAGAATAACATTTCCACAAATCTAATCTGCTGACGCATTTTGCAGCATGACATCACACCACGGCCCGGTCATTATTCGAACCGTTTTTCACAACTAGCCACATCACGTATTGCGAGGCGGTTTTCTTGGCACGTCTTGTCGAAGCAGAGATCGTGTCCTCTCATCACGGGATTCTCATCAATACGGGTGTGGGTAACCCAACCGCACCATCAATTACGGCGCTTGAGGAATAAGAGGTTTTACCAGGCAAGTGGGAAGGCGCAGAATCCCTGCTGCCTTTATAAGGGGATAAGGACTCCCTTTCGTACCCATGCTTTCTACTTCCCGATTCATTCCCTTCCGCTCAAGCTCCATTGCCCAAGCGTTCGTCTTCTCTGCCCACAAAAGGTCTTCCGAAGATGTCTGGATCCGGAGCAGGAGGCAAATGGATGGCCTCTACCGTCCGAGAGAAGGATATCAAAAAGCTTCGGGAGGCCGGGTACCTGGCCAAGAAAATCAGCCACCGTCTCCCGACGGCGGGACAGATCGTCCCTACTCCGGAACCCCATGAGAGGGTTGTATTCCTCCCTCACTTTGTCCGCGGGCTAGGGTTCCCCCTCCACCCGTTCGTTCGCGGCATCATGTATTATTATGGGATCGATCTTCACGATCTGTCCCCTAATTCCTTCATCAACATCTCGACATTCATTGTCGTGTGCGAGGCTTTTCTCCGCATTTCGCCGCACTTCGGTTTATGGCTGAAGATTTTTAATGTGAAGCCCAAGGTGGTGGGCGGCGAGCACGCCGAGTGCGGGGCGCCATGGTGAGCAAGATGCCCAACGTCATATGGCCAACGGGAACCTTTAATGATTCTATCAAGGAGTGGCAACAGCAGTGGTTTTATATCACTGAGCCGCACGACACAGAGTGGGCCGCCTCTCCCGAATTCCGATCCGGCGCCCCCCTGCGGCTTACATCCTGGGTCAAGAAAGGCCTGGACTGGTCCTCGTCCGACGAACTGTCGGTGCTCCAGACGCGCGTTGAAGATATGGGAGACAAGAACATTGAACTTGTCAATGTGGTCCAGGTGATGTTAGTTCGCCGGATCTTGCCTTGTCAGCACCGGACTTGCAATTTATGGGAATTTGATCCGGCCAGGCACCAAACCTTGCGAGAGCTTTTCGGCTCCTCGCACAAGGACATTTGGAAGGTGCTTTTCAAGTCCAGCAAATCGTGGCCGGACTCCGCCGAGGACCGTGGGTACCAACTGTACCACCCTGCAAGTTCGGTGAGTTATCAAACTTTTCTATCCGCGTAACCCAAAGGAAGCGCTTAACGTGTTTTATACAACTCTCCCAGGGCTGGACGAAGAAGGCGGAGCGGATCCATTGTCCGGCCCCGCTGACCGAAGAACCGGCCATCCCACTTCTGACGAAGATGCTCGTCCCGGCGCCTTACAAGGTGCCGAAGAAGACGGCCGAGAAGGAGGCCAAAAAGACCTGGGGCGGCCTTCGTCGCCGCGGCACTTCGGCCACAAGATCCGAAGGCTCCAATGCCCATTCCGCCTCCGAAGAGGACGAGGAGGAGGAGGAGGAAGATGAATCCCCTGCTGGGGGAAGAAAGAAGAGGACGGCCTCCGTACACTTGGAGGCCGAGCTGGCCAAAAGGGGAAAGGCTCCTCTTCCAGAGGAGTCCACTGCCGCTGCCGACAGCGGCCCGGCATGGGATCCCAGGGCCCAGCCCCTGGTGAACTCGTAAGTATATAAAATCCGAGTATGTTTTAGGCGTCCGGACTCATCGTGGCTTAGTATTTTAACCTAAGCCATATTTTTTGTAGTCCGGCGAGGTCCCGTACCAAACAATCCTCATCAGAGGACTTGCTGAGCTCAAATGCTATGGAGAGCGGGACGCCCCCAAAGGCCCCTTCCTCCAAACAGGTGCATAACACCGAGGCTTCTTCCCGGAAGGACCCCGGCCAAGGAGGAAAGGGAAAAAACGTGAAGGCGGCGCCTGGAGGTCAAACCTTAGGGGCTGGACACGTGGGGGAAAAGATTCCCATGGGAGCTGACGGCGGGGGCGATCCTGAGTTCGGCTCCCAGCCGGATGCAATTCCAGAGACCTATACGGCTCCAGAATCAAGCAGGCAGCCTCCCTCGGCTGGAGGGGGCGTGCCTGTTCCATCGGCGACCTTTGTCCAACCAGAAGTGTCGGATGCTTTGTTGGTGGCGTTGAAAAACGCCTCCATCGTTGATGAACACCGTGCCCTTATGGGTGCGGTGATTGAGAAGATTCAGTCAACTGAGAGTGGACTGAACGAAGCCTGTATCAACCTTATAAGAGGCTTTGAGGTATGTTTTATGAGTTGTCGAAGAGTGTCATAGTATAGATAGTAGCCCCTGATACACTATTCGGTGAAAGAAAGAACCGGACGGGGGATCGAATTTATGATCGCAGGAAGACTCATTGAATGATATTGATTTCTCTTCTGTTATGAGCAGGCGTCTGTAGCGGCTGCTGCCTCTCGTACTGCGGAGATCTCCGGACTGAATCAAAGTCTGGAGGGGGCCATAGAAGAACTTGGCCAATTGAGAATGCAGTTGAGAGATAAACAAGGTATGCACAAGCTTTGATCGCGTTTATTGCGAATGAATTTTCAGTATGAAATAAGCTGCATAATTTGTGCTAGGGATTCTGACCGAAGTCGAGGCCCTTAAAAAGGCCGTGGCCGAGGCCGAGAAAAAGGCAGCCACAGAGCGGACTCTTCGTGAGAAGCACGAGACCAGGGTTATTAAAGCTGAGCAGGAGCTGCAAGAGGCCATAAGGAAATGCGAGACCTTGGAGCAGAGTTTAACGGAGAAAGAATCCAAACTCACCAAGGCGCATCAGGCCACGAGCGATGCTCGGGGGGAAACCCAAAGCGCTCTGCAGGGCATCCAAGAGGCGAGAAAGATCGCGGCGGGTAAGGCTTTTTCCATGTAAAGCAAGTATTTGAGGTGAAAACTATGTTTCTACTTTTGAATCCGGATTTCTCAGGGGTATTTGCCGAGCTACCTCGCAGCATATCAGATGCCGCCCAATTCTACCGAGCCGAAGAAAGGAACACCGCAGATAAGCTTTTCTGGTCGCAGTATTTGGCGCCGAATTATCCGGTGCCTTTTGCTGATCAACTGAAATAGCTGATCGAACTGCATAAGGCGGCGGAACTAGCCATGAAAGATTTGGTTATCCGGCTATGGCCTGCCGAGCCGATTCCAAGCAGCTACTTCGGGCTCGTGAAGCGGCTTGTAAGCACTTGCCCTCGACTTGACGTCATCAAGCGGTCGGTCTATATAGAAGGTGCGCGAATGGCCTTCGCCCACGCAAAGGTGCACTGGGGGAAGATGGATGCTGAAAAGCTGATGACCGAAGGACCGCCAGAGGGGAAGGAGCACCGCAAGCCTGAATTGTATTATGAGAGTGTCCGGAAAGGATCCTACCTTGCAGCGGAGCTATGTACCAAGGACATTATATTCCCATGAATGCAAATCATGTTGTCCTTTCTAATTTTTGAACAAGGTCATTGATTTATTTCCTGTTATATAAAAGTTTACCCTCCTGTGCGGCCGTTTTATATGTTAAATCTGAGAGTTGGCCAGTCGTCGGCTTCTGCCCCCACGTAAGAAGTACGGGGGAGTTCGGGATAAACCTGAGCACTCTTTATCCTAGTTTTGGGTCCTTCGAAGGAGGTGCTCAGCACAACGAACCAGGCAATCGTACTATAGGGCTTTATCACTCTCACTTAGCCATAGGAGCTTTAGTAAGGTAGGCGCAGCCCCTGGTGTTCGGAAGACCGTACTAGGGGCTCTATAAGCACCTGATCGGAGAAAAGACCGATCCATCGCACGCTGCATTGGTTGTGGCATTATGCGGGAGAAATCCTTAAAGATTTTACGACCTCACGAACAGCTGACCAGCTCTCGCCATATCATGACAGTCAGTTTTCGGCTTTCTCTACTGAGGTGCTCGTCCGGAAGAACCGGGACACAATCGCAGTAGTTCTCCCAGTGCTACCTTAGCCGATATAGCGGAACGTAAGGTACCAAAACATGGGAGCCGGGCAAACCCAACTATTGACCCAAGACATGATTCGGAGCTGATGCATATAATGCTCTAGGTTCGGGGTGCCGAACTTCCATGAAGGTGTTCGGACTTTACTGCCATGTTATGGGTAAAACGAAGCCCCTTGCATATTTTAAGGCATATCGCTGTGTACGGATGCCATTTGACAAAAGAATTTCGATAAGAAATAACAGCAGGTAAACGTCATATAAATCCACATGTTGTATTTGAATAGTACGTCTATGCGTATGAGTACAAGTAATGTGATAGAAAGGGAATATGATTGCGGAACCTGCTGAGACCAGGGGGAAGAAGCTGAGTGCGGATCCGTGATATAGCCGGATGGTCATTGCGGGGAATGTGTAAGGATTCCCTTGCGCGTTCAAGCTGCCTCCGTATGGCCCGTCCTGGTCGGCGCAAAGGTGAACCTGCGAAGGAAATGTAAGAAATATTTGCGTGCCGGAGAGCGGTTGAGCCGCTGAGCTCGGCCTGCCCTGGCCTTTGCCGGAGTGTTTAATTGAGCTCTGGACGAGCCGGGCTATCCTTCCGCGAAGCAGTTCGGAGTCCCTTGACGGTGTCCGGGAGCCTGGACGTCGACTCGAGGTTCGGCTGCAAGGTGCTGCTCGTTGCTTCTGCTGCTAAAGCAGAGGTGTATTTGTTTGTGCCGGGGGAAGGTTCGGCCTTGCCATTGACCGTGATGACGCCGCGTGGACCGGGCATCTTGAGCTTACGGTAGGCATAATGTGGCACCGCGTTGAATCGAGCGAACGTGGTTCGTCCGAGCAGTGCCTGATAATCACTGCGGAAAGGGACGATTTCAAAGATTAACTCTTCGGTACGGTAATTTTCTGGTGATCCGAAGACTACCTCAAGGGCAATGGAGCCTGTACAGCTGGCTTCCACACCTGGTATAATGCCTCTGAAAGTGGCTTTAGTGGGTTTGATCGCCGAATGATCGATGCCCATCTTGCGCACTGTGTCCTGGTAAAGCAGATTTAGGCTGCTGCCTCCGTCCATAAGGACTCGAGTGAGGTGGAACCCGTCTATTATTGGGTCGAGGACTAGTGCGGTTGGATTGCCATGATTGGCGTTAACCGGACGATCCGTGCGGTTGAAGGTGACCGGCCCTAGTTTATATTATGGGACGGCTAGTTCCGTTAAGTCAGCATCCCTAAGGGTGCGTATCCGGTCCGAGTTGGTAATTTGGGTGGTATTTACCACATTCACCGATTGAATATGCGGGGGAAACTTCTTTTGCCCTCCCGTGTTCGGTGATCTGGGCTCTTCGTCGCCATCATCGCTTTGGGACCCCCCTTCTCCGTTTTTGGCGCTTGCCCTGCCTTGTTGTTTGAAGACCCAACATTCTCTGTTGGTATGGGTGGCTGGCGCTCCTGGGGTGCCATGAATTTGGCATTGGCGATTGAGTATGCGGTCCAAACTGGATGGACCCGAATTATTATTTTTGAGTGGCCCCTTCCGCTGACCGGACTTTGAGCCCCTGAATCCGGCATTGACTGCCGTATCTTTGGCGTTTTCACCATATTTGCGACGCTTGTGTTTGTTGCGTCGTGGTTCGCCGTTGCTATCCCTGGCCTTTGATGTGCCAGGTTTGCTTGCTGTATTGTTACTACGAGCCAACCAGCTATCTTCGCCGCGCAAAAGCGGGTCATAAGTGTCGTGAGGGCTGCCATGGATTTTGGCTTCTCTTGACCGAGGTGTCGGGCGAGCCATTCGTCACGGATGTTATGTTTAAATGTTGCTAAGGCCTCTGCATCCGGACAGTCGACAATTTGGATTTTCTTAGTTAGGAACCGGGTCCAGAATTTCCTGGCCGATTCCCCTGGCTGCTGAGTTATATGACTTAAATCGTCAGCATCCGGCGGTCGCACATAAGTGCCCTGGAAATTGTCCAAGAATGCATCTGCCAGGCTCTCCCAATTTCCGATGGAGTTTGCCGGCAAGCTATTAAGCCAATGCCGAGCCGGCCCTTTGAGTTTTAGCGGGAGATACTTGATGGCATGTAGGTTATCCCCGTGGGCCATGTGAATGTGGAGGAAGAAGTCTTCTATCCATACCGCGGGGTCTGTAGTACCATCATATGATTCAATGTTTACGGGTTTAAACCCTTCTGGGAATTCGTGATCCATTACTTCATCAGTGAAGCATAGGGGGTGTGCGGCGCCTCTGAGCCGGGCTATATCACGAAGCAATTCATACGAGTCTTGTCTGCTGTGTTCGGCCCGACCGGATTTGCTTTTAGTGTATCCGGCGTGACGATCATCGTCACGTGTTGGGGCGCGACCCCGTGATCCATAGATCGACCTTGCATGTTTTATTTTGTTTTCCTATACGTCTCGCAGGTCCCGCGTATTGCCCCGGGCCTTGGTATCTTTGTTTGAATGGTGGCGGTGTGCGGGCTGGCCTTCGGGCTGATATGCCTCTCTGTCTCGGCCACGAGGCGGCCAATCAGCTGCATCATACGCTGGTGATGTAGGTTTTAATGCTTCCTCTTCGAGTTGAGGTAGCAACCTGCGCTTTGGGCAACTCTTGGTTGGGCGCTCGAATTCGTATTCCTCGACTGCCAGGACTTCAGTCCATCTATCCGCTAGCAGATCTTGATCAGCTCAAAGCTGTTGTTGCTTTTTCTTCAGGCTGTTTGATGTGGCTATAAGCCGGCGCTTGAAGCGCTCCTGCTCGACAGGATCCCCAGGCACGACAAATTCTTCGTCGCCGAGGCTCACTTCGTCTTCGGAGAGAGGCATGTAATTGTCATCCTCTGATTCTCCGTTTCCTGCTTGTTCCGAGGGGCTAGCTTGTTCATCCTCCCGCTCGAGGTCTGGCTGGAGGGGATTATCGTCGGCACTATCCGGAGCGTTATTGTCTCTTGTGCCGGTATCGCTGCTTTTGCTATGGTGAGACTTAGAGCGGCGCCGTTGACGTCGGTGCTTGGGTTGCTTCTTGGAGGGATTATCCTCCGTTGTCTTATCGTCATCCCCTTCTTTGGGGGTGTCCACCATGTATATGTCATACGACGAGGTGGCAGTCCAGCGCCCTGTGGGCGGTGGTTCTTGTTCGTCTCCTGCATCGTCGTCCATACCATCGATGTCTTCGGAGCCGAAGTCGAGTATGTCGGTTAAATCGTCGACAGTGGCTACTAAGTGGGTGGTGGGTGGGGCGCGAATTTCTTCGTCGTCCGCATCCCATTCTAGCCGGACATAGTTCGGCCAAGGGTCTCCCGACAGGGAGAGAGACTTCAACGAGTTTAGTACGTCGCCAAAATGCGAGTGCTGAAAGATATCCGCGGAGGTAAACTCCATGATCGGTGCCCAATCGGATTTGATGGGCACGAACACAAGCGGCTCGGAGTCCGTGGCCGGGGACGAGTCCAACGGTTCGGCAACACAGGTCTCGTAGGAGGTGAAGTCAGTATTCGGCGCTATCGCCACTGAGTGTGCGGCCTCTGTGGCGGGGTCCGTCCACCCGTCCACAGATGGCGCAATTTGTTCCGGATTGAGGGCCGGAGTAGTTGCAGGTGTGATCTCCCGAACACAGTCCGACGGCAGACTAAATCATGCTCGTCGTGATCGTGCGGCGCACCTGACATGGGCTCGAATCCGTCGAAGATCAAGTCTCCGCGGATGTCGGCAGTATAGTTCAAGTTTCCAAACCTGACCTGATGGCCAGGGGCGTAGCTATCGATCTGCTCCAGATGGCCAAGCGAGTTAGCCCACAGTACGAAGCCGACGAATACGAAGATCTGTCCGGGGAGGGAAAACCTTACCCTGGATCGCATCGTTGCCGATGATCGAAGGAGCCATCAAGCCTTACGGTGACGGCACAGTGGAACTCTCAATGAAAGCACCAATGTCGGTGTCAAAACCGGCGGATCTCGGGTAGGGGGTCCCGAACTGTGCGTCTAAGGCGGATGGTAACAGGAGGCGGGGGACACAATGTTTACCCAGGTTCGGGCCCTCTCGATGGAGGTAATACCCTACTTCCTGCTTGATTGATCTTGATGATATGAGTATTACAAGAGTTGATCTACCACGAGATCGTAGAGGCTAAACCCTAGAAGCTAGCCTATGGTATGATTGTTGTTGTCCTACGGACTAAACCCTCCGGTTTATATAGGCACCGGAGGGGGCTAGGGTTACACAGAGTAGGTTACAGGGGAGGAGATCTACATATCCGTATTGCCAAGCTTGCCTTCCACGCCAAGGAGAGTCCCATCCGGACACGGGACGAAGTCTTCAATCTTGTATCTTCATAGTACAACAGTCCGGCCAAAGGATATAGTCCGGCTGTCCGAGGACCCCCTAATCCAGGACTCCCTAAGTAGCCCCTGAACCAAGCTTCAATGACGATGAGTCCGGCACGCAGATTATCTTCGGCATTGCAAGGCGGGTTCCTCCTCCGAATACTCCATAGAAGATTTTGAACACAAGGATAGTGTCCGGCTCTGCAAAACAAATTCCACATACCACCGTAGAGAGAATAACATTTCCACAAATCTAATCTGCTGACGCATTTTGCAGCATGACATCACACCACGGCCCGGTCATTATTCGAACCGTTTTTCACAACCAGCCACATCACGTATTGCGAGGCGGTTTCCTTGGCACGTCTTGTCGAAGCAGAGATCGTGTCCTCTCATCACGGGATTCTCATCAATATGGGTGTGGGTAACCCAACCGCGCCATCAATTACGGCGCTTGGGGAATAAGAGGTTTTACCAGGCAAGTGGGAAGGCGCAGAATCCCTACTGCCTTTATAAGGGGATAAGGACTCCCTTTCGCACCCATGCTTTCTACTTCCCGATTCATTCCCTTCCGCTCAAGCTCTAGCGCCCAAGCGTTCGTCTTCTCTGCCCACAAAAGGTCTTCCAAAGATGTCCGGATCTGGAGCAGGAGGCAAATGGATGGCCTCTACCGTCCGAGAGAAGGATATCAAAAAGCTTCGGGAGGCCGGGTACCTGGCCAAGAAAATCAGCCACCGTCTCCCGATGGCGGGACAGATCGTCCTTACTCCGGAACCCCATGAGAGGGTTGTATTCCTCCCTCACTTTGTCCGCGGGCTAGGGTTCCCCCTCCACCCGTTCGTTCGCGGCATCATGTATTATTATGGGATCGATCTTCACGATCTGTCCCCTAATTCCTTCATCAACATCTCGACATTCATTGTCGTGTGCGAGGCTTTTCTCCGCATTTCGCCGCACTTCGGTTTATGGCTGAAGATTTTTAATGTGAAGCCCAAGGTGGTGGGCGGCGAGCACGCCGAGGGCGGGGCGCCATGGTGAGCAAGATGCCCAACGTCATATGGCCAACGGGAACCTTTAATGATTCTGTTAAGGAGTGGCAACAACAGTGGTTTTATATCACTGAGCCGCACGACACAAAGTGGGCCGCCTCTCCCGAGTTCCGATCTGGCGGCCCCCTGCGGTTTACATCCTGGGTCAAGAAAGGCCTGGACTGGTCCTCGTCCGACGAACTGTCGGTGCTCCAGACGCGCGTTGAAGATATGGGAGACAAGAACATTGAACTTGTCAATGTGGTCCAGGTGATGTTAGTTCGCCGGATCTTGCCTTGTCAGCACCGGACTTGCAATTTGTGGGAATTTGATCCGACCAGGCACCAAACCTTGCGAGAGCTTTTCGGCTCCTCGCACAAGGACATTTGGAAGGTGCTTTTCGGCTCCTTGCGAGAGCTTTTCGGCTCCTCGCACCAAACCTTGCCAAGCTTGCCTTCCACGTCAAGGAGAGTCTCATCCGGACACGGGACGAAGTCTTCAATCTTGTATCTTCATAGTCCAACAGTCCGGCCAAAGGATATAGTCCGGCTGTCCGAGGACTCCCTAATCCAGGACTCCCTCACCCGCGCCGGCACTGCTTGCTCCGGCAGAGCCTGCGCCCGACATGACGGCGCTCTGGAACACGGCGTTCGCCTGGGCCATGCCGGCGCCGACGCTCATCGACCTCACTGACCCCGAGGACGACGACGCCGACGCCTAGGGCAGCGCGCCGCCTCGTAGTTTAGGCTGTTTTTATTTTTTTAATGCAAATGTGGACGCGTGGACTCTCGCCGGCCTTCGTGCCCGGCTTTAATGTTTAATTAATGTTGTTTTCGCTTTTTTAATATGCATGCGTTTATTTTTTTTCATACCGCCGTCAAAATGGGTCAGGCCAGTGTTGGACGCACGCGCCGACCCAAACGCGGAAGCGGACATCCGTGTCCGTCTGGCCGACCCAAACGGACAAAAAACGGACAAAATCACCGTCCGTTTGGGTCGGCCCGTTGGAGTTGCTCTTACCGAAGCTACTCTGCATCTAGAGTTGATTGCCATTCATCCTCCGGCGTTTGTCACGCACAGCGTTCATTTTCGTGGTTACGACACGATGAGTCAAAGCTTCACGTACTTTTTTGGTTGTTGTGAAAAGCACGTAGTACGGAGTACGTCGCAGTACTAGACTACCCGTTGTGTCCTTCCCGAAACTCTGCATCTGGAGTGTCGTGTACTTTCGTTTTGGATTTTGTGGGCCTTAAGAAGTACAGTACCTCTACTACGGGCCCTCTTGACGTAATTCCTGCTTTGAAGATACTTGAAACTTTTCCATAAAAAAAAAGATACTTGAAACTTCGGTCCAAATGATCCTACTAAAACTTCACGAAAAGCATGCTGTCAAAAAAAAAACTTCACGAAAAACATATTTATTTCTTTTATAGTAAAATTTACATGCGGGTGTTTCTACTCATTCTTTATATCCACTTCTTTTATCATTACAAAAAAATTCCTAATGAGTGCATTGCCCTATATCTTGAAGGAAATTTCAATCAACTCAAACCTAGTTACATTTCTTTTTCTTGTTTTCAACCAAGAATCCTTTTCCTGTGATGTCAAATCGCTGTTTGATGTTATTCACGAAAAAAACACACTCATTGATGTAAATTCTGGTTTGCTAATACTATAGGATTCATATACTCTAATTTTATGTTTTTCACTATTCTCTATTCCTATGGTATGAGAATCTTGTGAAGCAAATAGGTCTGCTTATTACCGCTTGGCATTGGACTCTTGGGGCGACGTGGCAGCTAGATAGTCGGTGAAGATACATGCCAGTATTTTTGCTCTACTCACGCGCGTCGACGTCGGCAAGATATCGTACTGTATCTCATCAAGAAAAGACACTAGTACCAAAGGTGGGGCGGTGCGAGGTCAAAGGAAGGAAACAGCAGCAGCGGCGAGATCCTGGAGAAATTAAATGAAGTGATCGCATCGCATGCATGGCTGGCTGGTGCCCGCGCGCACGGCACCCATGGACGGAGCACTACATATACCCACGAGCTCCCTGCGTACCAGCACCACCAGCACAAGCCACTCCCGCTTTCCTCTCCCCGCGCCACCTTGGCATCATCATTACCGACATATCCAGCTGATCTTCACCTCCCGCTTTCCCGCCCCTCGATCGCCGGCCGGCCGAAACCATCCGTCCATCAATGGGCTCCAAACCCGCGGGCGCGGCAGGGAGCCAGCAGCAGGTGAAGGAGGAGTCCATGGCGGACTTGTACAGCGGCCACGAGCTGACGCCGCTGCAGAAGCACGCCGCCTTCTTCGACACGAACAGGGACGGCATCATCTACCCCTCCGAGACCTACCGAGGGCTACGCGCCATCGGCTGCGGCGTCTTGGTGTCCGCCGCCGGCACCGTCTTCATCAACGGCTTCCTCGCGTCCAAGACGGTACCGGTATGTAGACTGTTAGTCATACTGCTGCTATAGCGCTCCACTGTTGTTGATGGCTTGGTAGCCTCTGCCCTTTGGCCTAGTTGCATTCTTTCGGCTGCAAAGGAGATGCCAGCCTGGGCCTCTTTACCAGAAAAGAAAGCGAGATCGAAACAAGGCATACTATACTACGTACTCTACATCACTGTAAAGCAGTTGGAATCGTCAAAACTGGCCAAAGATCTCTCTTGACGTGGCACGAAACGGGCTTTCATGCATTATTATTTCTGGCGTAAAGAACTCGAGTTTAATACTTTACTTCATGTTATTGATTGTCGTTGTGTTGCTGCAGGCGAACGTGAAGCCTCCAGCTTTCAAGTTCCCCATCTACGTGAAGACCATTCAGCAGGGCAAGCATGGGAGCGATACAGACGTGTACGATATCCAGGGAAGGTACTTATAGATACTACTACAGTACTCCTATCTCATACTACTAGTACCATGTGCCCATCGCCCCTAGGGCGGGCAGATCATGCATGCTAACTGGTAAAATTACTGGTAACTGGTAACTGGTATCTCATACTATAGTACCTCCCTTTCAAAGTGTACAAACTGTAAAATTACTGGTAACTGGTAAGATATGAACTGCATGGCAAATTAAAAGGAATCGACTGACTTTCAAATCAGATATGAAAAATATAATCAGACATACAAGTAAATATTTCATTCAAATGTGCAATTCGAGAGCAAACTACAACAATCAATTGATTCCATACAAGTAAATAATAGTCGACTAGTTGGTCTAAAGCAAATCCATTTTATTTACGTGGTACAATAAAAACAACAAGTGTGCGTGAATCTATAACGGTATACTTTTGCTATTACAGGTCCCCGTCTTTTTCCCCTATAGCACACAAATGCGTATAATTACAGACGAGGTATTACAAGTATATAGGCAACATCTACGTATACATGTAGGAGTCGGCTTATCTTCAAAACTTTATAAAAGCTTCTAAATATAAGGTCCACCCCTTGGGGCTTCGATCTTAGCCGCAACTCCCTAAAGCCTAAGAGAAACAAAATAGCAGTTTTTTTTTTGGGATAGCAAAATAGCAGGTGAAAGGTATGGTTGCCAACATGTGCCAGTGCATAATAGATTGCTCTTTTATGATGCTAGGGAACTCCTACTGCCAAGTTGCACTTCCCAATGCTAGTTTGTGTTAGAAGGAATAAATGATACAGTTCTAGATCATTTGGCTTTCTTAATTAGAATGACTACCATGGGTGCATACTTGCTAACTTCTCAGTTTGTCAAAATTGCAGGTTTGTTCCTGAAAAGTTTGAGGAGATATTCAAGAAGCATGCCCACACTAGGCCTGATGCCCTAACGGACAAAGAGCTGGGGGAGATGCTTAAAGCAAACAGGGATCCTAAAGATTTCAGTGGACGGTAAGGTTACTTCATCTAGAGTATGAATAATGTAAAATGCAACTATCGCGTTCTTTTTTAGCTCATGCTTTTGGCGCACACACACAAAAAAAATGGCAGGGTGGGTGCTTTCGTAGAGTGGAAACTTCTATATGCGCTGTGCAAAGACAAGGAGGGATTTCTTCACAAGGAGACTGTCAAGGCGGTCTATGATGGCAGCGTCTTTGAGAAGTTGGAGCGAGAAAAGAAGGAAGCTAAGGAATTTGCCAAGAAGAAATGATGAAATGTCCTCCGATGCCCAGTTATTTGTGGTTTTGTGCAATTATCTGTAGATTGGTGTGCTTGTGAGTTCCGTTCCCGAAATTATTGTTGTGGTCGTTTGGTTTCATTTGTTTCTGGTTTCATGCTTCCTGGAATGAGGCTGGGAGCCTGATTGTAAATGTATAGAAACTGCTTGCAAATTGGAAAAAACCATTCACATTTGTTTTAATTTTGGCATTTTGTTGTTATTCCTTGCTAATTTACGTCTCGACAAACAACTGACTCCTTATCCCATCCGATTCTCCATTTTTATCTTCAAGAAGATACACACATTGCTACTAATCTCCAAGTAACTAATTTGTATGAACTTCCTTTGAAAAAAAAGGTAATTTGTATGAACTTCCATGAAAAAAAAACTAATTTGCATGAACTTGATGTTCACTTGGGTTTCACGATTAGTTTTTCACTTATTTTGTAAGTTTGTACTTGTGTGCACATCGACGACGAAACCTTTCCATTCGGGCGACAAAGAGTAGTGATGTTTTACTGTTCATTAGTGAGAAATTTCAAGATCAAACACGAATTCATTTACTTACAGTGCAATAGAAACGGATTAAGTGATGAATAGTGATGCTAATTGGTGTGCACTATTAATTCACTGAGGACTTTGCTTCTTCATACCTCATAGCTGAATTTGTGTTTGAACTTATAATTTTACATATCTAATATAAATAAATGAAAACAAGCTTATTGCTGGATCAAGTAGCTCCTCTGCCTAGCAAGGTACGATGATGCGAACCAACCTGTGTGTTCGCACACGAACACGTCACCGTGTACCCTCGACGCCAGGGGTGATGCACCGCAGCTCACGTCGAAGGAGACCCGCCGGAAGCGCGGTACGCAAGACAATCCGGCGGGTGCTTTTGAGGACCCGAAACCCCACATGCCCGGGAGGGACCCCGTCAGGGCGCGCGTTCGCTATGGGCTGCCCTAGGTCGGCCTAACCGCCCCTAGGGCCTCGAGGTTCGCCGCCCTGCAAAAGAAGAACAAGCGAAGAACGAGGAAGAAGAAGAACGAGGGAGAAGATAAAAGATAAAAAAGTGGTAAATGATTGTTCGATTGTGTGTTGTTGTTCAATCGGCCGTCACCTCTTATCTATATAAGAGGCGGATGGACTTCCCGTACAAGAAAAGGACTTGCCTTGCCGTCCAAATCATCAAAATCTAACCATACTCAGACTTCTCACGACCTCCGGCCCGGATGTCTGGCTCTAGGCCCGGATGATCCGGCCTAGCCCAGTTTTCTGACAGCAGCTCACTGTTTTGCCTCTAGAATCCACATACGACCTCGGATTTGGACGTTTTTATATCAAAATCAACCATCTCGACGGGACGCACAACTTTCATGTTGAACACTTTTCGATCCGAGGCCATCTTGACGGTGTTTCGGGCCGTTTTCTAAAGTCTGTAGTAGAAAAAGTTGTCCGGACGTCCGGACTTCTACCCGGATTGTCCGGCCTCCACCCGGTCCGGGACTGGACCCAGATCATCCGGCTTCATCACAAATCTTGTGTTGTTTTCGGTGCTTGAATTTCCCGGATGATCCGGACCCCGGCCCAAATGATCCGGCCAAACACTACTACAGCGCACGATTTTGCCTGTAACTTTTGTATACGACCTCGGATGGAGACGATTCTTATATCAAAATCGTCCGTTTCGACGAGACGAAGAACTTTGCAGTTATAACTTTTTCCATCAGAGGCCATCTTGGGGGCGTAATCAGTCGAATACTGTTCTGAATACAAAATCTCAGTAATTCGAACACAACTTCGGACTTAGAGATGAGATCGGATAGCTATGGCCCAAATAGCAAAGTTTCTCCTTTTGACGATATAGAACTTTCTCACTTTGATCGCTTTTCCATTTGAGGCCTTCTTAATTACATTTTTGACCATGCCAAAATCTGGTGTCAAGCTCTTTTTCAATGTAGTCACAACCGCTTCTGGAAGGGATTGCTCCGCAATATTTTCAGATTCTTTCGGCAATGATTCGTGAGTATTGCCAAAATTCTTGAATTGCGTAGAGTATGCATTATATGCTACAGTACTTGATGACGGCACATGTGTTCCTGTAAAATTTCCACTTATTCGGCTATGACCATGAAGATGCGGGGCCGAATTATGAACATTTACAGTTGCATACGGTGCTGAAAAATTACTAACATGAGGTGTAGCATATGATGGTTGAGAGTAACTGTCCGAATAGCTAGTACTAGCATGGCCAATTCTCCCATCCACCGGCAAGGTTTGATTCACATATTGCAAATTAGTTGCCGATGAATAAAAAGGTGAAACACTTTCTTGTATGCTATTGGACATTTTAACATGGGGTGTTTCAAATTGATTAACCAAACCCATCATGTTGCTCATCGGCATATGAATTTGTGGGGTTGTCGATGCATGAGAGTTTGGATAGCTATGTTGTACGTTGCTAAAATCATAATAATTTGAAGCATGAAGATTGTTTTGCATCGGCCCTTGCGCATAATTAGATACATAATTGATAAAACTAGGGCTAGCCGATACATTATGCTCATTACGTGATCCAGCAACAACATGTGGATTATTTGCATCTATAAAGGGGAATTGGGTATTCATATTACCTTTGTAGATTGCAGCAACTTGATGAGGATCTCTTCGTAGCAAGAACGGGCTGGAGACCGTTCAAAGCTTCTTCCCCAGCGGAGTCGCCAAAAAGTGTGTTTGCACACGAACACGTCACCGTGTACCTCCAACGCCGAGGGTGATGCACCGCAGCTCACGTCGAAGGAGACCCGTCCAGAAGCGCGGTACGCAAGCAATCCGGCGGGCGCTTTTGTAGACCCGAAACCCCACACGCCCGGGAGGGACCCCGTCAGGGCGCGCGGCGGCTATGTGCTGCCCTAGGTCGACCTGATCGCCCCTAGGGCCTCAAGGTTCGCCGCCCTACAATGAAGAAGAACAGACAAAGACCGAGAAAGAAGAAGAACAAGGGAGAGATATAAAGGTAAAGGGTAAAAAGTTGTAGATGCTTTGTTCGATTGTGTGTTGTTGTTCAATCGGCCGTACCTCTTATCTATATAAGAGGCGGATGGACTTCCCGTACAAGAAAAGGACTTGCCTTGCCGTCCAAATCATCAAAAATCTAACCAAATACGGACTTCTCACGACCTCCAGCCCGGATGTCCGGCTCTAGGCCCGGATGATCCGGCCAAACCCAGATTTCTGACAGCGGTCCACTAATCGGGCTGTAACTTTTTCATACAAACTCGGATTAAGACATGTTTTATATGAAAATCATCCGTTTCGACGAGACGCATAACTTTCATGTTGAACACTTTTCGATCTGAGGTCATGTTGAGGGAGTTTCGGGCTGTTTTCTAACATCTACAGCAGAAAAAACTGTCCGAACGTCCGGACTTCTACCCGGACTGTCTGGCCTCCATCCGGATCATCCAGGACTAGATCCAGATCATCCGGCTTCAGCGCCAACCTTCTGGTGTCTTGATGCTCCAATTACCCGGATGACCGGACCTCGGCCCGGATGATCCGGCCAAACATTGCTGCAGCGCACAGTTTTGCCTGTAACTTTTGCATACGAACTCGGATGGGGACGATATTTATATCAAAATCGTCCGTTTCGACGAGGCGAAGAACTTTACAGTTTTAACTTTTTCCATCAGAGGCCATCTTCATTAGGTTTCATGCCATTTTGTAATCTGGTGTCAATACGAGCATCTCTAAGATTGTCATAATTTTGCATCCGAGCTCCGTTTTGGACCATCTATATATTTATTCCCATCGGCTTGAAGAGAGTCATCCAATGGTGACATGAAATCATGAATTTGACATCATCTCATTATAGCCTCAAGTTACTCTTTGCGATCATGCCATTTTAGCGTCAACACATGCCCCCTGTTTTTCGGCAAAGGTAGCGTGCCGAAAAATAACTTGTACCTGCTGGTTCTAAGGACGATGTCAACACTCCATTGGCCACTTTGCATGTGCTTAGGGCGATAAATATATATCGGCCATTATTTGTTTGAATCCTTGATGCAAACTTGGGTGAAACCTTTTGAACTTCATTAACAATTCGATGATAAAGTTCCATAGATATGTATCTCAAGGCCATCCTCTGAACCATATTGTTCACCCTTTTGTTTAGACTTTGCAGATAATCAACAATAAACTTTCTCCAATCCTCACTTTTACCTACATAAAAAATATATTAGTGGCCGAAGCGGTGGGCTTCGGTTCGGCCTTACCTATGTTGACGAGACTAAGCATTGGCTATTGACAGAAATGCAACATACCATGATTAACATAGTAGCCAGATGCTTGCTGTGCCAACTTTTCCGAATTGTCATGTCTAGAAATATGAACAATTTTAAAGGAACCCAAGGTAAATTTTGCATCTAAACATACCTCAAGATAAACTATAAGTGATTCGTCAAAACATTGATAACCCTTGGATATTTGTTGCACTACTCATAACGAATCACCGAAAGCCTCAATATGTATAGAACCTTGTCTCGCTTTCCAATTGAGCTAAGGACGATGTTAGAATACTACACCGGCCATGCATTGACATACTCTTAAGATGATAGATAAATATCGGCCATTACCATAACGTCCATGTAGAATTCACCCACCAAAGTATGTATAGCCGAAATAAACAAATGAAATAACAATAAAATATTTCGGCCCCTTTGTATTAGCAACAAAAATGTAACTAACCAAATGTATAGTGATTGGTAATACGCTCTCATGATATAGAAAATTATGTTGCATCCATGGATCAAAACGAATCCATGGAGGGTAATTGATCATACCTAGGGATGGATTCCATGGCAAAGGAATCAATGGCATGGTTGAAGAAAATGGATGATGTGCTAACCGAAGATTTTGACGTTGTGATGCACACCTTCGGCTTAATTGTTTGTTGCTTCCATCCTTCTCTTTCCTCACTTTTATTGTACTTGTTGCAATAGAAGCATGTACATCATTTTTGTTTTTAGTACTTCCTTTGGGAACCCATGCCATGTTCATCTTTCTCAGCTCTTGTGCACTAAGATTTTGTAATTCCTTCTTTTGTCAATACGATAAACCGAGTGGGATGTCGGTTGTGATTTTTTCAACCAATGGCAACTCGTTTTGGGCCTTGTGCACCCTCAATCTCTTTTCTTCAGATTTGACACTCTGATTTTTATCAATCGATTGCTTCACTTCTTTGCCTTTTGTAGCCAATGTAAACAATTTAATTGGCTCTTTGTTATTCGTGATCAAATCTGAATTAGCACACTTACGACCATCTTTTTTCACGCGTAAACTTGCTTTACCACCTCTTTCTTCTTCCTTGATCTCTGGACCGATTCCTTATGATTGAAACGGTCTTTGATGCGTGATTGTTCAAATGTTGATCTTCTTGGAGCTGCATAGTGTTGGTGAGATGGTCTAAAATAAGATGGAAAATGTGCCCTTGTATCATACCTGTCCCATGATGAATATGGATCTATATGAACATAGGGAGGCATCCACGGCATTGGCATTGGTGGCCAAAAATAAGGATATGAATATGTTGCATTAAAATTATCACTTTGCCAATACCGATCCTCATATTTGCGCCTTGGGGGTGATCTTGGTTTCTTTGCATGATTTGGCCGATAAGCATTCTTCTCTTCACTCTTCTTTTGATATTTATCCAATAGTTCAACGAAGGTGATTTTTGATCTCTTACACTTGCGCTTATTTCGGCCTTTATTTTGTTTTGGCTTGCTTTCATTGATCATTGGATTTGCTTGCTGCCCCCAGTCCTTGGCGTCTCCATTGTAGCTTCGATGGAATTTTTGCCCTCAAGATTATGTTCATTATCCTCTTCAACAAATTCTTTACTTGAAAGCTCGATCCCATCACCTGCAGTTTTTACCTTCTCTTTAAATGGATCGGCTTGAAGCAGCCGATGCAAAAACTTTCTGCCATCGGGACCAATCGGAATAGACTGGTCATCTCTTGGTGTCTTAACAAATTTCAATCGTCCTTTATCAATAGCCGATTTAACTATTTGACGAAACATATTGCAATCCTCAAAATTATTGTGACGCCCGGATAGTTAAGCTACAGTAAACCTCTGCTAATGAGGCCACGTCACCACGATTACTGTTGTTAGTTTCACGATGTTTCAACCTCGTTCGAATTCAAATTCACAATCAAGTCGAACGATAAAAGTTTTCAAAATTAAAACTAAATGTTCGGAGTGAGCCAAATAATACATAGGTAATTATGGTGGAGAAACCACACCTTTATAAAATGTTTAAACACTCTAAAATAAATAAAATAGTAGTAATAATAATTATTTAAATGCTTTTAAAATGATAAACAATTTCAAAACTATTTTATTTCAGTGCTAAGTTGTTTGTGGCTCTGGCATAATTTGTAACATCTATTTGGGTGCCACTTTAGTATTTTACCAAAACTGAAAATAAAAGAAAACTAAAAAAACAAAAGAGAAATAAAAACAGAAACCCCCCCGCCCAACTGGGCCACAACCCAGCCGGCCGGCCCACCGGCCCAACTGCGCCCCTCGCATATATGGCCTGCTGATGCTCAAACCCTAGCCTCTCCCCTCCCCGATCCCCTCTCACCCCCTCGCCCCCTGGATCTGGACGGCGCCCCTCCCGTCGCCTCGCACGATCCCCCCCACTCCTCCCGCACGAACCCCCCACTCCTCCCGATCGAGGCACCCACTCCTTCTCGTTCTCCAGCGTCACCGACGACCCCGCCGCCCGGATCGACCGCACCGCGCCGCCTCGACCACTCCTCCTCGGTGGACGCCTCGCCGTCCTCTCCGCCGTGCGCCGCACCCCCTTGCCGCCTCCCCGCCGCCCGGTCGTCCCCGTCCTCCTCCCCAAGGGCCTTCCTCGAGCCTCGCATGGTCTCTACTCGCCCGTGAGGACCCCAACTTCCTCTTTTCCCTCTCGCTCGTCCCCGCACGCTGACCGCCTCACCAAGCCCCGCGACCTCCCATGCGCGTCCGCACCTGCTACGCCCGTGGCCATGCCCGTCGGCGTCGGCAGCCGCGCCCTGCCTGCCGAGCCCGCGGCAACCGCGTTGCCGCTGCTCCCGACCGCGGCGCTCCACGCCCCGGGCCACTCCCTTTCGCTCTGGCCATCGGCCCCGCTCGCGCGACCGCGCCCTCGCGCCGTCCAGCCACCGCCCTTGCTCCCCGTGCCGAACCCCGTTGCCGCGCGCCGCATCCACGGCCGCATCCGCGTCGCGCCCGCCGCTTGTTATGCGCGCCCGCACGCACCCCCCTGCGTCGCGCTTGGCCGCCGCCCCCCTCACCCCGCAGACCCGCTCCAGCCAGCTGCGGCTGCCCTGCCGTGGCCGCCGGCCAGCCCGCGCGCGCCCGGGTCCAGGCGACCCGGTGCCCGCTCCCGTAACTGCAGTCGCCCGCGCCCGCTATGGCCTCTGGCCCTATGACAAGTGGGCCCTTGCCCAGAACGTTTTGAAAAACAAAATTAGGAAAAAGAAAAATTAAATTAAATTAAAAATAATAATTAATTAATTAATTAACTAACTAATAATTAATTAAAGAATTAATTAACTTAATTAATCCTGATTAGATTAGCCTAATTAATTAATTAACCTGACTAATCTGTTATTTAAACTAATTAAATTGGTTAATTAGTTAACAGTGTATGACAGTGGGACCCGCATGTCAGTTTGACCCAGTCAACACCTCTGTTGACTGCTGACGTCATGCTGATGTCATGCTGACGTCCGCATGCACTATTCTGGATAATGTTGAATTAAATTAATTAAATAAATTCTAAAAATTATTTAAAACTTTAGAAAATCATATAAAATAAATCGTAGCTCAGATGAAAATACTTTCTACATGAAAGTTGCTCAGAACGACGAGACGAATCCGGATACGCAGCCCGTTCGTCCGCCACACATCACTAGCATAGCGAACACGCAACTTTCCTCTCCGGTTCATCTGTCCGAAAACGTGAAACACCGGGGATACTTTCCCGGATGTTTGCCCCCTTCGCCGGTATCACCTCCTACCGCGTTAGGGCACACCTAGCATCGCGTATTAGCTCGTTATGTTTTGTGATGTTTTGCTTGCTCCGTATTTACTGCCCCGAGACCGTTGCTGATGCCACTGAGTACGACTACGGTGTTGACGACTCCTCCTTGCCAAAGCAACCAGGCAAGCCCCCCTTGATCACCAGATATCGCCTATTCTTCTCTATACTGCTTGCATTAGAAGAGTGTAGCATGTTACTGCTTTCGGTTAGTCCTATACTGATGCATAGCTTGTCATTGTTGCTACAGTTGTTACCCTTACCTGCTATCCTACTGCTTAGTATAGGATGCTAGTGTTCCATCAGTGGCCCTACACTCTTGTTCGTCTGCCATGCTATACTACTGGGCCGTGATCACTTCGGGAGGTGATCACGGGTATATACTATATACTTTATATACATGACACATGTGGTGACTAAAGTCGGGTCGGCTCGTTGAGTACCCGCAAGTGATTCTGATGAGGGGGCTGAAAGGACAGGTGGCTCCATCCCTGTAGAGGTGGGCCTGGGTTCCTGACGGCCCCCGACTGTTACTTTATGGCGGAGCGACAGGGCAGGTTGAGACCACCTAGGAGAGAGGTGGGCCTGGCCCTGGTCGGCGTTCGCGGATACTTAACACGCTTAACAAGATCTTGGTATTTGATCTGAGTCTGGCCATTTGGTCTATACGCACTAACCAACTACGCGGGAACAGTTATGGGCACTCGACGTCGTGGTATCAGCCGAAGCTCTTCTTGACGTCAGCGACGGAGCGGCGCGCGCCGGATTGGACTGGAACGCCTGCTAGGCTAGGTCTGCTTCCGGCCGCGTACGCAACGTGCAGGTGTGCAATGGGCGATGGGCCCAGACCCCTGCGCGCATAGGATTTAGACCGGCGTGTTGACCTCTCTGTTGAGCCTAGGTGGGGCTGCGACGTGTTGATCTTCCGAGGCCGGGCATGACCCAGAAAAGTGTGTCCGGCCAAATCGGATCGAGCGTGTTGGGTTATGTGGTGCACCCCTGCAGGGAAGTTTATCTATTCGAATAGCCGTGTCCCTCAGTAAAAGGACGACCCGGAGTTGTACCTTGACCTTATGACAACTAGAACTGGATACTTAATAAAACACACCCTTCCAAGTGGCAGATATAACCCGGTGATCGCTCTCTAACAGGGCGACGATGAGGGGATCGCCGGGTAGGATTATGCTATGCGATGCTACTTGGTGAACTTACCATCTACTCTCTTCTACATGCTGCAAGATGGAGGTGGCCAGAAGCGTAGTCTTCGACAGGATTAGCTATCCCCCTCTTATTCTGGCATTCTGCAGTTCAGTCCACTGGTATGGCCCTTTACACATATACCCATGCATATGTAGTGTAGGTCCTTGCTTGCGAGTACTTTGGCTGAGTACTCACGGTTGCTTTTCTCCCTCTTTTCCCCTTTCTATACCTGGTTGTCGCAACCAGATGCTGGAGTCCAGGAGCTAGAGATCCCGAGGATGATTCTACGTGGAGTTCGGCTTCGAGGAGTAGTTAGGAGGTCCCAGGCAGGAGGCCTTGCCTTTTCGATCGTTGCTACTTTTGTGCTAGCCTTCTTAAGGCAAACTTGTTTAACTTATGTCTGTACTCAGATATTGTTGCTTCCGCTGACTCGCCTATGATCGAGCACTTGTATTCGAGCCCTCGAGGCCCCTGGCTTGTATTATGATGCTTGTATGACTTATTTATGTTTTAGAGTTGTGTTGTGATATCTTCCCGTGAGTCCCTGATCTTGATCGTACACGTTTGCGTGCATGATTAGTGTACGATTGAATCGGGGGCGTCACAATTATGTTTGAACGAATGATGCAACCTACAATACATTCGTCCTTGAATTGATGGCTTGACATGGTGATCAAGAATTCTTATGTAATTATTTTTCAGCAACAAATCAAATATTTGATCACACATGCTTGAATTGAAGGCAACCCTTTTATTTTCTAGCCGATCTTGTTGTGAGAACGGCTTTGGAGTTAAGAAAATGAATGGTTCAGATTTTGTATCACCCCATTCGGCTATGAATTTTATTTTGCATTCTCTTACCGATGTCATTGGATAAGAAACTATACTTGCATCGGTTTGCTCAGAAGATTTTAACCTTGGCTTTAAATTTCTGAAACGAAAATAGTTAGAACATACATGTCTCAATTGAGACCAAGTGTAAGCCAAGTAAGAAGTAAGCAAAGCTACCCAATTAGATATGAACTTTAGATAAAGCAATGGGGAAAGCCTTGGCTGCAATAACTTTTCGCTATCGGTCTTTCTGAATGGTGTAATGTGTTGACTTATATGCTTTGTGACAATCTGATTGCTAACAAATAAATTACCCTTCTTCATTGGTCTCTCAATATTTCTTATGAAGATTTTTCTAATATATGCATCAACAACAAAGTCATGACCATATCTGAAAATAGGTAAATTAATTGCTAGACATACCTCTTCAAATATGTTGGGAGAGCGTGATGGTGGTGTGACTTGAAGAATATCTTGCTCCGCCTTCGGATAGCTCCCCAACGCCATGTCATCATCTTTCTCTTGATTTCGTGCATCATTAGTTCGAAGAACTTCGTCCACCAAGCTTTCTTCGGCCACTTGTTCTTGTTCTTGAAGCTCATCAATTTTTATGGCACGAAACTCATAGGGCAAGAAGTAGGTTCCATTAACTTCAGAAAAGTCAAGTATGGCTGTCTTGCTATACTTTCCATGCCTTTCCCAATAATGTTTGCCTCTTTGGATTTGATGGATTTGGAATATATACTACTTGATTCGGCTTTTTCAACCGAAGCACTTTTAGTTTCCGAATCATCATTCTTTTCACCAGTTATATCAATTGGCAAGGCTTCTTTTCTCTGAGCTAATTCCCTATCAATTCTCTCTTGGCGAAGTACTTGCACCCTATCGCGGCTTTAACTCCCCTCTCAATTTTAGCCCGCTCTGGATTAGTTTGCCCCCCAATGCTTTTAGGATCTTTCGGCAATGAAGTGTTAGTGTTGCCGAAATTTTGCAATTGTGTAGGGGGTGTATAATATGCTGCAGTACTAGGTGGAAGTGTATGCACTGCTGGATAACCATATGCTCTCTCAACAATACTATCGATTGATGAAGTTTCATCTTCCTGCAAAACTCTAGGCTTTATTGCAGCATAATCAGGAAACAACCCCTTTTATATTGTTCAAGGCAAAGAGCACTAATTGTCTTGTTTTGTGCCAAGCTCTTTTTTAATGCAGTCACAACCGCTTCTGGAAGGGATTGCTCCGCAATATTTTCAGATTCTTTCGGCAATGATTCGTGAGTATTGCCGAAATTCTTGAATTGCGTAGAGTATGCATTATATCTACAGTATTTGATGATGGCACATGTGTTCCTGTAAAATTTCCACTTATTCGGCTATGACCATGAAGATGCGGGGCCGAATTATGAACATCTACAATGCATACGGTGCTGAAAATTTACTAACATGAGGTGTAGGATATGATGGTTGAGAGTAACTGGCCGAATAGCTAGTAGTAGCATGGCCAATTCTCCCATCCACCGGCAAGGTTTGATTCACATATTGCAAATTAGTTGCCGATGAATAAAAAGGTGAAACACTTTCTTGTATGCTATTGGACATTTTAACATGAGGTGTTTCAAATTGATTAACCAAACCCATCATGTTGCTCATCGGCATATGAATTTGTGGGGTTGCCGATGCATGAGAGTTTGGATAGCTATGTTGTACGTTGCTAAAATCATAATAATTTGAAGCATGAAGATTGTTTTGCATCGGCCCTTGCGCATAATTAAATACATAATTGATAAAACTAGGGCTAGCCGATACATTATGCTCATTACGTGATCCAGCAACAACATATGGATTATTTGCATCTACAAAGGGGAATTGGGTATTCATATTACCTTTGTAGATTGCAGCAACTTGATGACGATCTCTTTGTAGCAAGAACGGGCTGGAGACCGTTCAAAGCTTCTTCCCCAGCGGAGTCGCCAAAAAGTGTGTTCGCACACGAACACGTCACCGTGTACCCTCGACGCCGGGGGTGATGCACCGCAGCTCACGTCGAAGGAGACCCGCCGAAAGCGCGGTACGCAAGACAATCCGGCGGGTGCTTTTGAGGACTCGAAACCCCACACGCCCGGGAGGGACCCCGTCAGGGCGCGCGTCGGCTATGGGCTGCCCTAGGTCGGCCTAACCGCCCCTAGGGCCTCGAGGTTCGCCGCCCTGCAAAAGAAGAACAAACGAAGAACGAGGAAGAAGAAGAACGAGGGAGAAGATAAAAAATAAAAAACTGGTAGATGATTGTTCGATTGTGTGTTGTTGTTTAATCGGCCGTCACCTCTTATCTATATAAGAGGCGGATGGACTTCCCGTACAAGAAAAGGACTTGCCTTGCCGTCCAAAGCATCAAAATCTAACCAAACTCAGACTTCTCACGACCTCCGACCCGGATGTCCGGCTCTAGGCCCGGATGATCCGGCCTAGCCCAGTTTTCTGACAGCAGCTCACTGTTTTGGCTCTAGAATCCACATACGACCTCGGATTTGGACGTTTTTTCTATCAAAATCAACCATCTCGAAGAGACGCACAACTTTCATGTTGAACACTTTTCGATCCGAGGCCATCTTGACGGTGTTTCGGGCCGTTTTCTAAAGTCTGTAGTAGAAAAAGCTGTCCGGACGTGCGGACTTCTACCCGGATTGTCCGGCCTCCACCCGGATCAGCCGGGACTGGACCCAGATCATCCGGCTTCATCATAAATCTTCTGTTGTTTTTGGTGCTTGAATTTCCCGGATGATCCGGACCCCGGCCCGGATGATCCGGCCAAACAGTACTGCAGCGCACGATTTTGCCTGTAACTTTTGCATACGACCTTGGGTGGGGACGATTCTTATATCAAAATCGTCCATTTCGACGAGACGAAGAACTTTGCAGTTGTAACTTGTTCCAGCAGAGGCCATCTTGGGGGCGTAATCAGCTGAATACTGTTCTGAATACAAAATCTCAGTACTTCGAACACAACTTCAGCCTTAGAGATGAGATCGGATAGCTATGGCCCAAATATCAAAATTTCTCCTTTTGACGATATGGAACTTTCTCACTTTGATCACTTTTCCATTTGAGGCCTTCTTAATTACGTTTTTGACCATGCCAAAATCTGATGTCAACACTGTGGTTGAATGGTTAAGAGGACAGTGATATCCTGCCCATCAGAGTTCAAGTCCCGGACTTGACATTGTTGCTCGCATTTGCTGGATTTATTTCAGGCCTTTCGGGAATGTGTGTTCGGTGGGAGTAGACGTCCCCGTCAACTATGAAGACATCCGTGGCGACTTCATCAATCTCAAAATGATGTGCTGACTCAAGGTTAGGATGGGCGTGCGTGCGTTCATAGGGATTAGTGTATATGGGTATATATGAGTGTCTACATTTGTACCGTGTTAAAAAAATACAATGATTTTTCTTTTTCAGGTAAGATACAATGATTAACTCCCTGTGCTGTGATGTATGCCCACCTTGTAGTACGAACGTATAGTTTGGGAAGGTTGGCCACTACTTTCGCGACCTGCCACTCGGCCGTGCACGTACACGTACGCATTCTACTCGAGGTTGAGGTCAATGATGCCCTCGTGTAGGACGCTTGATTGATCGAGGTGTCGGATCGTGCTGCACTTCAAGAAGCGTAGGGTGCGTCGTGGCCGCCCACGACGAGGACGACTCGCCGTCCTCTCGGCACGACCTGCCTCCCATCGTTGCTTGCGTGCGTCGTAGCGGACGCCCCCACGCAGAATCTTTACTTCACATCCGGTGGCCGGTGGGAATATTGGGGTCGTGGTCTCGAGCCGACCGGTTGTTGTTTGCACGCGTCGCCAACGCGCGCGGCTGCTACCAGACCAGAGCGTCGTCGAACTTCGCGGCCGCCGTGGTGGTGGTGGTGGTGGTGTGTGTGGTAGTGCAATGGTCTTCCCTGCTCCGTCCAGTCGCGGTCCAGTCGCGTCCGTGTTACTACTTACTAGAAGCCACTTTGGGCTGGCTGGGTGGGCGCCGCTATCGTGCGCGCGCGGGCGAAGCAACCGGTTGATCCGTCGAATCAGGTTCCCAGATATTGTTCCTCGGCGAAGAATTGCTAAAATGGGGCGCAGGACGTGTCGCGAGCTGCCTAGTCGGCCGTAAGTACGTGACCACTGAAAATCAGACAGGCCACTCCATCACGATTCATCAATAATATAGTCCAGCGGTGTTCGGAACTACTACTATCTTGCCGCCATATCACATTGATCGCTAAAGTTAACACTAGAAGGTGAAAGGATTTAAAACAAGGTCATGATCGTTGCCTGGAAAGCTCCGCTCTCCCCTCCTCCCCTTCCCCGCCGCCACCCGCGAGGCGTCGGGGAGGGCTTCAGATCCCCGCCGCCGCACCCCCTCTCCTCCTCCCTCGCCGCCGCCAGAGGGCGTGGCCGGGCGAAGCTCGGTCGTCACCGGCGGCGGTGGGGCCTCTTCGTCCCCCGCGCGTGGAGTTGGTTGCGGGTCAGATCTCGCGGCGGGGCGCGGCGCTCCTGAGCAGGCCGGCGATGGTGGCATGGCGTCGGGCGGAGGGGGCCATGGTGGTGGTGCAGGCCGGTGGTGGCGTTGGCGGCGGTGCTTCCGGCAGCGCCTCAGCGTCGCGGCCGGCGCCGCAGGTCGTGGTTGACCAGGTCGCGGGCGGCCCTCTTGCCGTGGTTCTCTGGTGGGGGGCGGCGCTGCTCCCACCCAGTCGGGCCCTCGCGGTTGGGTGTCAACGCTCGGCTCGGGCGGATCCCCCTGTGACGTTTCTAGGCGGCGGCTACAGGTCGGCCATCCTTCCTCTCCGGCTTCTGGCGGTGGCCGATGCCCCATGGTGTCCTGGGCCTTCGACGTGGGGGCGGAACTCGATTTCGCGGGGGGGGGGGGGGGGGGGGGGGGAGGGGGAGCTGGAGCCGGCACAGGCATCGGTCGTGGCCATGGGCCACCTCTCCACCTTCCCCTTCCCCCGGTCGATGTTTGGTCGTGGTCCTTCTCGAGGCAGGTTTCCCGCCGACGGTTCTGGAGGTGGTCGGGGTTGCAGATCTGGGCAAAGTCGTGGCCTTTGATGGCTTCGGGGTGGTCTCATGGCAGGGCGGCGGCCCTGGCGGTGGGAGTCGGGCATTTGTCGTGGGCGGATTGCGCGACTCGGATGCGGGCAGGCAACCATGGCGCTTGGGCGGCATGGCTGCGGGTGTTGCTGGACCGGGGTGGCGGTGGATGAGTTGAAGCACCGGGGTCCATCACCTACCCAATCTGTGCATTTGTCGACGGTGACGGCGTCCGTGGACGTCGTGTTCTTCTTGCAGACTCCGTCGTGGTGCTTCTACTCGTTCCATCTTACTCCGGGTGAAAACTTGATCTTCGGATCGAACGGTGGCGACGTTCATGATCGTGCCCTTCCTGGAGGCACCGTATTGGAGTCCTCGGTCCGGCTTGTTCATCGCACATCCTCTCGGACGATTGCTCCTCCTGGTGGTGGTCTCCGTCGGCTCTAAGCGGATCCATTTTGCTCATCTTTAGGTGATTTGTAGTTGTTGAGATTATGTGTCGGTGCCCGACATTCATGTATCTTGTTTTGGGTGTGTGTGGCGTGCGTTTGTATTGGATGCTTTGATGTTGTGTTCGTGCTTTTATATATAAAGCGGGGAAACCCTTTTTCGTTAAACAAGGTCATCTTCTTTTCAGGAAAAATAATAATTAAATCCCTTGAGACAAGAACCAAGGTGGTGTGTTACATTGCAATAGATATATCTGCTGAACCAGATGATCTGTTAGAATTAGAATGGAAAAGCTTGCATGTGTACATCGGTACATATCTCCTAAAGACAATAGGAGTACTACAGTGCACAGTTTGACTTGCCAGTTTCTCTCGGCCCCTTTGGTTCATAGCCGTTGAATTAGTGCCGGGGCCCGGGGCAACAAGCAACTAGACGTTGGGCAAAAAAGAAAAAAGAAAAATAGCAGTTTTTTTAGGCGTAAAAAAAAGAGAGCAGCTAGACGATTTAGGCCCGGTTGGGCCACGGTATAGCCTACGGCCGGGGTGGCGTGCAACGGAGCCCAGGTGTGGAGTCTTGTTTGAGTGCGACGCTGAGCGAAGGCGACGGCTCCTCGATATTTTCCGTTCCTTTTTGGCAAACACAACGGCGGCTCGACTGAACCGTGGAATCACAGCGAACAGCCCATTGCACACGGGCAACACGCCAGCATCCATCGAAGGACCACGCGCACGGCACAGTGGATATGCGGGGCACGCTGACAAGAGGTCCAAAACCGCCAAATCAGAAGCAGTGCACCGCTATCGCCTTTGCCATCGTCAGAGGCTTCCATTCATTCTCGTCATCCGCCGCAAGATTGATCCAGTTCCTTCGGTTCCGTGATTCCTTCTCTACCTAGAGCATCTCTCGCAGTGGCGGAGCCCTATCCTAAAACTTTGAATTATTCTTCATATACCATTTCCATATACATTTTTTAAGGAAATCATTGTTGCTCAGCTACTAGATCCCCTAAAAACCAATCTCTTAAAAAAATTGAACAAAATTGTTTTTCATCCAAATTCATTTGAAACACACATTCAAAATACTTAATTTCATAATTCAATTACTGCTCGTGCATACTATATTATGACAAAATCAACATCTAAACATATAGAAACTACATACTTCTTGTTGTCCATGCCGGAAATTCGTAGGGGCACACACCTGCCAAGCCATGCCCGTCCGCTCGATTGCCTCGCAATTCATAAAGTAGTTGAATCCCGCATGAGGGCACAGTACATTTTTAAGTTTCGGTCGTTGAAACTTATGACTTTTTATTTGAAACTTGCAATTTCTCGCTCACTCTTGCCAAATTTCATTAATAATTTTTGTAGACATTTTTTATCCTAAAACTTTGAATTATTGATAAAAATCGTGATTCTATCGATCGCTCGTACTATGTTTCAAGAGTTGACTTAACATTTATTTTCAAAATTCATCAAAACATATTCAAAATGGATCTTATTTGAAAGCCCTCACGAGAAACACGAATATGAAAACAAGACTTAATTTGGACTGTTCGTTCAAAGGATATAAAGGTTTAAAAAATCCGAAGCCAAAAATAAAAAGAAAGCATGCGGGACTGCGTGCCCCAAATCCGATCCCTTGTGTCCATGCAGGTATGATATTCATCAAGGTCCGAACCAAGCCGAGGTCCAAGTCTGAGCATGAGAGAGTGATCACCCCACCGTGGGAGGGACTGGCCTCATTGTCGTTGGCGTTTGGCCAGCTCCATAGCTCCTCGTCCTCCGACTTCTCAAGTATCTCGTTGAAGATCTGTCCTTTCTGCAAGAGACACTTAAGATATTCGGAGAGGCATCCGGGCTCAAGATGAACTATGCTAGATCGTCTGTCATACTTATTCGAGGGGAAGAAGGGGATGAGGAGCTGGTTCGGAGCATGGTGCCTTGGCAGATTGAGAAGTTTCCATGCAAATACTTAGGCCTACAGCTCAGCATCAAGCAGCTCAAAAGATCTGATTGGCAGCCGCTGATTGTCTCAGCTCTGAGAATCTTGCCGGGATGGCAGAGGATATGGTGACCCGGCCCGGAAGGCTGATCCTAGTTCACCAGGTCATGAGGGCAAGGCCTACACACCACATGATTGTTGCACATGCTCCTAAATGGCCGTTGGAGAAGGTCGACAAAGGTTGCAGAGCTTTCTTTTGGGTAGGTTCTGATCATATTCATGGAGGGAAGTGCGCCGTGTCCTGGCAGAGGGTTTGCAGGCCAAAGCATCTTGGTGGGCTGGGAGTAATCGACCTGCAAAAGCAGGGGATTGCGCTAAGGATGAGGTGGGAATGGCTCAACCGAACAGAGGATTCTAGGCCTTGGCAGGGGCTCAGCGATCTGGTGGACAAGCAAGTAACATCGACGTTCGACAGCCTCGTCAAATGGAAGATAAAAGATGGATCGAAGGCACTTTTTTGGAAAGACAGATGGATCGACGGATCGGCAGTACAGGACCTGGCTCCCGCACTGGTGGCCACGGTCAAGACACGAGTTACCAACCGTAGAACTGTCAAGGAGGGGCTACATCTACATGCTTGGATGGAGGATATTGTGGGGGTGTTGGACACGGATGGGTTGACTCAATTTGTAAGGCTGTGTGAGGCAGACGTGCAAGTTGAGCTGCAGCTAGGAGAGGAGGACAGACCAATTTGGGAGTGGAACTCCACAGGGAAGTACACGACATCATCGGCATATGCAATGCTATGTGAAGGTGGGATCGGGTTCCAGCTTGCCACACCGATATGGAAGTGTGGAGCACCTCTCTCATGCAAAATATTCATGTGGCTGGCGGCTCAGTACAAACTATGGACATCAGACAGAAGAACCCGGCATGGTTAACAGGATTCAACATCTCCTTGTTACCTATGCGAGCAGGAGGAGGACACGCATTAGTAGGAAAAGGGGCTTTTACCCCGGTTCATAAGGGCCTTTAGTCCCGGTCCAGGAACCGGGACTAAAGGTCGTTACTAATGCCCTAGACCTTTAGTCCCGGTTCTTACACGAACCGGGACTAAAGGCCGTCCACGTGGCCGGTGCGGGGAGCCCAGGCAGGAGGGCCTTTGGTCCCGGTTGGTGCCACCAACCGGGACCAATAGGCATCCACGCGTCAGCACCTGGCAGGAGCTGAGGTTTTTGTTTTTTTTGAAAGGGGTGGTTTAGGGGTTTTGGGGGGTTAATTTAGGTGTTTCATATATTGTGTTAGCTAGCTAATTAATAGAGAGAAGTGTCCTCTCTTATCTCCGTGCTTGGTCGACGCTACGTACTATATACGTATGGAGAGGAGTAGACACGCTAGCTAGTAATCAAATGAAGGAAACAGAAGATCGTCATGAACATATGCATACAGAGAGAAGTGATATCGACCACCTCTCCTTCTCCGAGATATTGGTCGAACAACAAGTTCTCGTATATCTATCCGACACTACCGGCTACATATATACAATAATTATCTCTTACAATACAATCTCCTAATTATATTGTAGGAACACAGGGTCCACATAGTATTCTCCGTTTTCAGCGATCACGTGGTCAAGGAAGAATGCCGCCAATTCCTCTTGAATTCCTAGCATACGATCTTCTGCTAGGAGTTGATCCCGCTTCCGAAAAATCTAATTTGAAGAAGGGGGTCAATACATATATATATGAATAAATGAAACTCAACACAAATGATGGTAATAAAATAAAATTGTGAATATTATTGCTTACGCACTTCATATTGTTCTTCAGTGGAGCCCCGCTCACAGGTATGGTAGCGGATGGACTCGCAAACGTAGTATCCACAGTAATTATTCCCGGGTTGCTGCCACAACCACTTTACAAGAAATAGAGGTCAATCAAACTGATAAGCAAGCATGCTAAATGGTATTAATCAAACTAGCGCTTGAATCACTAGGAGATGCGCGGAACATGCTACTATAGTACTTACTTTCGGGTGCCTAAATTGCAGCTGGTTCGGCAGTCCCGGGGCTTTTGAGGTGAATTTTCTCCAAACCCTGCCAGACAAAGAAAACAATAACTTGATATCAGGAAATGAACAAAGTTGCTGATATGGTGGATAATGATCGATTTAACTTACTTCTGGAGCATTTGAGTCATGTTCGCATAGTCCTGGGGATCTTTTCGTCTCGAGTCTAAGACGGTTACTACTCCCGGCTCAAGCTTAATCTCTAGGAGAATATAGTGGAAGCTGCGCATGCATGCATAAGTCATCAATTACATTACCATAACCTGGACTAATAAGGGAAACCGAATATGCAGAAGACAGTAACACTCACTTGAAGTTGTAAGGAAAGAGTATTATATCTTTGTTTTGATTTAATACCAACGATTGTAGCAAGTTGGCCTCGGCTTCTTTGGGATGTTTTTCAACCGTATATGCATCTATGAGATTTGTGTTGATGAACCCAATATCACCGATTTGTCTTTTCTTCAATTCGGCGATCTTCAATCTGCATAATATAGTGAGGATAAGTATAAATACATGCAATGAAAGAGCTGACCTATATAGAGAGACTTAATGACAAAAGTAGTACTACTTACAGACAGTAGCAAGTGATCGTTGTTTTATTGAGGGACTTTAGATTGTAAAACTGGAAGAAATCCTCAAATGGAAAATTCAGCAGTTCAATTCCAACGAGGTCATGCTCCGGTTTAACTCTCAGCATCAAAGTACTCATCCCATCAGACTCTCTGCGGGTTTTCATGTACCAATCATGTAGTCTTCGCATCATCGTGCTTAGAGATCTGACATCTTTGACGAGAGGCTTCCCGTAATGGTATTTGTGGTTGTCCACCTCCATGATTTCATAATGTACATCGTCGGGCAGGTAATCTCCAAGATTGCTATAACCGGGCACCATACCCGGATCATTAGCGACGATGTCTTTTGACACCTTGAGCGGGGGGCACGATTGGTTCGCTTGTTCGCCGAGCTGGGCAATTTTTTTCCTAGCTCGTCGTTCTTTCATCCTTTTATCACTGACAGTACTTCCCGACCGCTCCGCTTCGGCATATGCCTTTCCAAGAACGCACTCATAGTTGCCTCTTGGCGGAGACTTTGGTGGTTTTGTCAAGGCAGCCAGAGTGCGCTTTGCTTTCACCGGATCTACCTTCTCCTCCGGAGGTGGATGTTTCTTTGCTTTGACCCCTTCAAAGAAGTTCTTCACTTCGGCTCGCACGATCTTCGCGTTCTCCTCCTCGGTCCTCTCATATGGTAACTTCTCTGGAGTCTTCAGAGAAGGACCGAATCTGTATTGCCTCCCGCCTCTAGCAGCTGTACTGCTAGACGCCGGCAGAGCAGACGGAGCGGCTGCGGCTGTCTTCTTTCCTTGCTTACGAGGCGGAGGAGAAGGACTACGATGCGCCGGAGCAGCCGCAGCGGCGGCGGGTCTCTTCCGCCCTTGCTGATGAGGCGGAGAAGGAGGAGGCTGGCTGCTCTGGCGCGCCGGCGCTGGCGGAGAAGGAGGCGGAGTGCCGCCACGCACCGGAGAAGGAGGCTGAGTGCCCTGATCACTCGCCGGAGGAGGAGGCGGAGGAGGAGGCGGAGTGCCCTTACTCGCCGGAGCCGTCCAGTTCGGAAGCTTGATGAGCTCCTTCCGCCATAGGCATGGAGTCTTCAGAGCTAAACCCAGCCGAGTCTCCCCTTCACCGGTAGGGTGGTCAAGCTGGAGGTCCTCAAATCCCTCCGTTATTTCATCGACCATCACCCTAGCATATCCTTCTGGAATCGGCCGGCAGTGGTAGGTTGCGCCGGGTTCAGTAGGTAAAACAGAGCCAACAGCCGCCTTGACTTCCAAGTTCTGCCATTCCGCCATAAGGTGGCAATGTTGAGACTCCATGATAGCATCCACGGGGTAGCTAGGAGTAGCCGCATGCTCCAGCTGAGGCAGCTCGGTGGAAGCCACGCTGCTTCTACGCTGAGATGGCGGTGTAGCTTCGGGGGCAGTTTCGGCATCTCTATTGCCGTCTCGTTCCTCTAGCACTTGAACCCTTTCGTGCAGACGCTGAATTTGGATCTGCTCCACTTTTTTCCTCCTCTCCTGGGTTTTGTAACCGCCCGCGTCCGGAAAACCAGCCTTCCACGGAACGGAGCCTGGCGTGCCTCGTGTCCGTCCAGGGTGCTCAGGATTCCCGAGGGCCATTGTGAGCTCGTCGTTCTCTTTGTCTGGAACGAACGTCCCTTGCTGCGCTGCATCGATATAGTGCTTAAGCTTCTTGACGGGTATTGCAAGTTGCTCGTCCGTCCAATGACACCTCCCTGATACAGGGTCCAAGGTTCCGCCAGCCCCAAAGAACCAAGTCCGGCAACGGTCTGGCCAGTTCATTGTCTCTGGTTCGATCCCTTTATCAAGCAGATCCCTCTCAGACTTGGCCCACTTAGGCCGGGCTTTGAGGTAGCCACCTGACCCCGTGCGATGGTGAAGCTTCTTCTTCGCAGCATTCTGCTTGTTTGTCGCTGACATCTTCTTACTCTTTTCCGATGTCTTGTGGGCCACAAATGCGGGCCAGTGATCTCTGATCTTCTCATACCGGCCGACGAATTCTGGTGTCTCTTCTTTGTTGACAAAAGTTTTCAGCTCATTCTTCCACCTCCTGAATAGGTCTGCCATCTTCTTAAGAGCATGAGACTTGATTAATTGCTCTATAACTGGCTTCTCCGGATCCTCCTCTGGCGGTAGGGTGAAATTTGCCTTCAGCTCAGTCCAAAGATCATCTTTCTGCATATCATTGACATAAGACACCTCAGGGTCTTCCTTCTTAGGCTTATACCATTGGTGGATGCTGATCGGGATCTTGTCCCTAACTAGAACCCCGCACTGAGCAGCAAAAGCATCCTTTGTCCGGAGGGGTTCAATCGGTTGGCCGTCGCGCGCGATTGCTATGATCTCAAACCTTTCATCCGAGCGCAACTTTCTCTTCGGGCCTCGTCTCTTTACCGCAGTTGTGCTCGATCCGAAGGGCTAGAAAAAAGAAGAAAGACGAGTGTTAATTAATATGTGTACATACCAAAACAACGAATGCATCAATTAGCTAGTCAGCACAGGCTTAACTAATATATTTACCTGGCCGGACTCTGTTCGGTCACCGGAGCCGTCACCACGGGCTCCTTCTTGCACCAGCATTGGGTCACCGGAGCCATCATAATCATGTCTTTCCTCCTCCACTCTTCGATCACCACAGCCTGCTTCTTCACCCTGTTCTTCCAGACCATCATTGTCGTTAAGATACGACAAGATATCACCTCCGGCTAAGATTATGTCCCCCAACACATCTTCTGCTTGCTCATCTCGTCCGTGCTCCATTGTTTCTGCAAATATTACAACATGGCAATTATTACACAAACATGACAGCAGGTGGATATATTAGTGCAAACATAGACCTAGCTTATTCCGGGTTTGGGGTGGCCTAGGCAACGCTTCAAGGGTAGGGGCGCGGCGGGAGGGGGTAGGAGATCGACATCGTTTTTTCTAGGGTTTGGGTGTCCTCGAGAGTTTTGGTCGAGCGAGAGGGCCGGGGGTGCTCCCGTGGTATAAGTTATCACGGTCGAGAGGGGGTATACATATCGACCGTCCATCATGTCGAAGTTATCTGGGAGGGAGTTATATGTATCGACAACGACGACATACATACACGGGAAAATAATGTTATCGGGGAGGGGGTATATATCGACCCCCCCCCACGTGTTGAAGTTATCGGGAGGGGGTTTTATATCGACAACGACGACATACATACATGGGAAAATAATGTTATCGAGGAGGGGGTATATCGACCCCCCCTCGTGTTGAAGTTATCCCCCCTCGTGTTGAAGTTATCGGGAGGGGGTAATATCGACAACGACAACATACATACACGGGAAAATAATGTTATCGGGGAGGGGGTATATCAACCCCCCCCCCCACGTGTTGAAGTTATCAGGAGGGGGTTATATCGACAACGACGACATATATACACGGGAAAATAATGTTATCGGGGAGGGGGTATATCGACCCCCCCTCGTGTTGAAGTTATCCCCCCTCGTGTTGAAGTTATCGGGAGGGGTATATATCGACGATGACAGACCCGATAAAACATAAGAAAACGAAGAAGAAATAAAAAGAGGAGAGAAGAAGAAAGGAATAGAGGAGAGGATTGAAGAAAAAAAAGGAAGAAAAAAAAGAGGAGAAGAAGAAAGGAATAGAGGAGAAGAAGAAAAAATAGAAAATATTCTATTTCTTCTTCTTCTCCTCTATTCCTTTCTTCTTCTCCTCTTCTTTTTCTTCTTTTTTCCTCTTCTTATTTATATCTCCTCTTCTTCTTTCTTTCCTCTTCTTATTTTCTTCTTTCCTATCCTTCTTTTTCTTCTTCTTCCCTTCCTAGCTAGATATATAAAACTTTTCTAAAATTGTAACTTTTGCATATATAAAACTTTTCCATGTGGATCATCATTTCTCATATATATCGAATATATATCCATTGTCATATATAAAAACTTTCTATATATGAACAAAAAAACATTTTTGACATATATATTCATACATTTTGAACATCTACATACATACAATTTTTTTTGTTCACATATACATTATAGCCACATACACATATACATCACATATGAACCAAAAAATTAAACTAATAAAAATAAAAAACAGAGCCGGGGCGGCGGCTCTCACAGCGGGGGCGGCTAGGACGATGGCGACGGCGGGGGCGGGGGCGGCGAGGGCGCCGGCGAGCACGCGCGGCCGGGCAGGGGGGCTCGGGGAGCCGAGGCGGCGCGCGCGAGCAGGGGAGCACGAGGCGGGGTGGCGCGTGGGGGCAGGGCGACGGCGACGAGCATCGGGCGGCGACCCGTCGAGGCAAGGGCGCGGGGCGACGACGATGAGGAGCGGGCGGCGACGGCGAGCACGGGCAGCCTGGCGGCATCGGGGGCAACTGGCGAGGTATGTCGAAAATTTCCTAAGTGTGGACTTATATAGCAAAGCCTTTAGCCACGGACTAAAGGTGGGCATTAGTCCCGGTTGGTGCCACCAACCGGGACCAAAGGCCTCTTTTCAGCAGCCCAAAGGGCGGGAAGCGGCGGCCTTTGATCCCGGTTGGTGGCACCAACCGGGACTAAAGGGGGGCATTGGTCCCGGTTGGTGCCACCAACCGGGACCAAAGGCCTTGCGCTGCCCGCGGCCAAAAGTTTAGTCCCACCTCGCTAGTTGAGAGGGGCTCGGAGTGGTTTATAAGCCCCACTGCGGCTGCCCTCTCGAGCTCCTCTCAAATGCAGGCTTACGGGCCTAATGTCACACTATGCTGTCTGTTGGCCTATTGGGCCTTCTGCGGGCCTGAATCCTGGCCCAGGTTGGGTTTCTAGTCGTATTCAGGCCGTGGTGGCCCAATAGGTGGCCGTTTTTTAATTTTTTTTCCAGTTTTTTGGTTCTGTTTTTTGCATTATTTATTTTCTTTTGTTTTTTGCTTTATTTTTTAATTCTTTTTGCTTTTAGGTCAGCAAAATTATAAACTGTCTGTTAGTGCCATTAGTTTTAGAAAACATATAAACTTTCTATTAGTGCCATTAGTTCTTTATGAAAATTCTTTTTGCTGTATTTAGTTTTTTTGTTTTCTTTTTTGCTATATTTATTTTGTTTTGTTTCTACTTACAACAAAAAACTTATTTATTTTATTTTATTTTGTTTCTAATTACTTATTTATTTTACTTTATGATAATTCTTTCTGCTATTAAAGTTTCTATCAAAAAAAGTCCTTTATGAAAATTCTTTTTGCTTTTAATGATTAAAAATAAAAAAGAGGCGCAATGCGCGTTGATTTGCTTCAAGCCTTTCGGAATAGTGTAGACTGCACTGCACATAGCTCGATGCAGTCTACCTTATTCCTCAAGGCTTGAAGCTAAGCAACGTGAGCATTGCACCTCTTCTTCATCGTCTCTGCACTCAGGGCTTATAAACCGCTCCTAGTGCCTCTCAGCTAGCGAGGTGGGACTAAAAAACTGCTTAGCTAGTAAGAAACTCTAATACCGGTTCGTGCCACGAACAGGTACTAAAGGTGCTCGTGGGGCCACAGCCTCATTAGTACCGGTTCGTGGCAGCAACAGGGACCAAAGGGTGGAATTGGTCCCGGTTCGTGCCACCAACCGGGACCAATGGCCTTGCACAGCGGCGTGGTGGTGAGTTTAGTCCCACCTCGCTAGCTAAGAGAGAGCCGCACCTGTTTATAAGGTGCGGTGCGCCTGAGCTGTCGAGCTCCTCTCTAAAGCAGGCTTACGGGCCTAACCTCTCTGCACTCAGGGCTTATAAAGCATTTCAAATGAACTCTGAAAAGGTTGAAAGTTGGCATGGTATCATCATTTCATCCACATAGCATGTGCAAGAAAGTTGAGAGGGTTACAGCAAAAACTAGATGCACTTCTTGTACAAAACGGACAATGGTATCATACTCGTCTATTACAAAGTTGGCATGGTATCATCATAATAGTTGCGGGAGAAAGTCTTCATTTTTTCTTCGCTTGTGTCATTTGCTTATTGCGCCGTAACCATGGATAATCTTCATCGTTTATCAGGATGCTTGGATCAGCCTTGACTTTGAAGGGAGGAATTTCATGAAACTTTTCATAATCTTCAGACAATGTCCCTTTTTCCTGAAAGAACTATGTGCCGCTTTGGCTCATCGTATGATGTATTTGCTTCCTTATCTTTTCTTTTCCTCGGTCTAGTAGACATGTCCTTCACATAGATAACCTGTGCCACATCATTGGCTAGGACGAACGGTTCGTCAGTGTACCCAAGATTGTTCAGATCCACTGTTGTCATTCCGTACTGGGGGTCTACCTGTACCCCGCCTCCTGACAGATTGACCCATTTGCACTTCAACAAAGGGACCTTAAAATCATGTCCGTAATCAAGTTCCCATATGTCCATTATGTAACCATAATATGTGTCCTTTCCCCTCTCGGTTGCTGCATCAAAGCGGACACCGCTGTTTTGGTTGGTGCTCTTTTGATCTTGGGCGATCGTGTAAAATGTATTCCCATTTATCTCGTATCCTTTGTAAGTCAATACAGTCGAAGATGGTCCCCTGGACAACGAGTACAACTCATCACAAACAGTGGTGTCACCTCTGAGACGTGTTTCCAACCAACTGCTGAAAGTCCTGATGTGTTCACATGTAATCCAGTCGTCACACTGCTCCGGGTGTTTGGAGCGCAGACTGTTCTTGTGTTCATCGACATACGGGGTCACCAAGGTAGAGTTCTGTAGAACTGTGTAGTGTGCTTCAGACCAAGAATATCCGTCCCTGCATATTATTGAGTTCCCCCTCCAAGCGTGCCTTTTCCAGTCAGTCTCCCCTCATACCGCGATTTAGGGAGACCTATCTTCTTAAGGCCAGGAATGAAGTCAACACAAAACCCAATGACATCCTCTGTTTGATGGCCCATGGAGATGCTTCCTTCTGGCCTAGCGCGGTTATGGACATATTTCTTTAAGAATCCCATGAACCTCTCAAAGGGGAACATATTGTGTAGAAATACGGGCCCCAGAATGACAATCTCGTCGACTAGATGAACTAGGACGTGCGTCATGATATTGAAGAAGGATGGTGGGAACACCAGCTCGAAACTGACAAGACATTGCGCCACATCACTCCTTAGCCTTGGTATGATTTCTGGATCGATCACCTTCTGAGAGATTGCTTTGAGGAATGCACATAGCTTCACAATGGCTAATCGGACGTTTTCCGGTAGAAGCCCCCTCAATGCAACCGGAAGCAGTTGCGTCATAATCACGTGGCAGTCATGAGACTTTAGGTTCTGGAACTTTTTCTCTGGCATATTTATTATTCCCTTTATATTCGACGAGAAGCCAGTCGGGACCTTCATACTGAGCAGGCATTCAAAGAAGATTTCTTTCTCTTCTTTCATAAGAGCGTAGCTGGCAGGACCTTCATACTGCTTCGGAGGCATGCCGTCTTTTTCGTGCAAACGTTGCAGGTCCTCCCGTGCCTCAGGTGTATCTTTTGTCTTCCCATACACGCCCAAGAAGCCTAGCAGGTTCACGCAAAGGTTCTTCGTCACGTGCATCACGTCGATTGAAGAGCGGACCTCTAGCTCTTTCCAGTAGGGTAGGTCCCAAAATATAGATTTCTTCTTCCACATGGGTGCGTGTCCCTCAACGTCATTCGGAACAGCTAGTCCGCCGGGACCCTTCCCAAAGATTACGTGTAAATCATTGACCATAGCAAGTACGTGATCACCGGTACGCATGGCGGGCTTCTTCCGGTGATCTGCCTCGCCTTTGAAATGCTTGCCTTTCTTTCGACATTGATGGTTGGTCGGAAGAAATCGACGATGGCCCAGGTACACATTCTTCCTGCTTTTGGCCAGGTATATACTTTCAGTGTCATCTAAACAGTGCGTGCATGCGTGGTATCCCTTGTTTGTCTGTCCTGAAAGGTTACTGAGAGCGGGCCAATCATTGATGGTTACAAACAGCAATGCGTGCAGGTTAAATTCCTCCTGTTTGTGCTCATCCCACGTACGTACACCGTTTCCATTCCACAGCTATAAAAGTTCTTCAACTAATGGCCTTAGGTACACATCAATGTCGTTGCTGGGTTGCTTAGGGCCTTGGATGAGAACTGGCATCATAATGAACTTTCGCTTCATGCACATCCAAGGAGGAAGGTTATACATACATAGAGTCACGGGCCAGGTCCTGTGATTGCTGCTCTGCTCCCCGAAAGGATTAATGCCATCCGCGCTTAAACCAAACCATACGTTCCTTGGGTCAGCTGCAAATTCAGCCCAGTACTTTCTCTCGATTTTTCTCCACTGCGACCCATCAGCGGGTGCTCTCAACTTCCGGTCTTTCTTACGGTCCTCACTGTGCCATCGCATCAGCTTGGCATGCTCTTTGTTTCTGAACAGACATTTCAACCATGGTATTATAGGAGCATACCACATCACCTTCGCACGAACCCTCTTCCTGGGGGGCTCGCCGTCAACATCATCAGGGTCATCTCGTCTGATCTTATACCGCAATGCACCGCATACCGGGCATGCGTTCAGATCCTTGTACGCACCGCGGTAGAGGATGCAGTCATTAGGGCATGCATGTATCTTCTGCACCTCCAATCCTAGAGGGCATACGACCTTCTTTGCTGCGTATGTACTGTCGGGCAATTCGTTATCCTTTGGAAGCTTCTTCTTCAATATTTTCAATAGCTTCTCAAATCCTTTGTCAGGCACAGCATTCTCTGCCTTCCACTGCAGCAATTCCAGTACGGTACCGAGCTTTGTGTTGCCATCTTCGCAATTGGGGTACAACCCTTTTTTGTGATCCTCTAACATGCGATCGAACTTCAGCTTCTCCTTTTGACTTTCGCATTGCGTCCTTGCATCGACAATGACCCGGCGGAGATCATCATCATCGGGCACTGGTTCCTCTTGATCTTCAGCAGCTTCCCCCCTTGCAGCATCATTGGGCACATCGTCTGGTTCCTCTTGATATTCAGCAGCTTCCCCGTTGCAGTATCACCGTATTCAGGGGGCACATAGTTGTCATCATCCTCTTCTTCTTCGCCGTCTTCCATCATAACCCCCATTTCTCCGTGCCTCGTCCAAACATTATAGTGTGGCATGAAACCCTTGTAAAGCAGGTGGGCGTGAAGGATTTTTCGGTCAGAGTAAGACTTCGTATTCCCACATGTAGGGCATGGACAACACATAAAACCATTCTGCTTGTTTGCCTCAGCCACTTCGAGAAAATCATGCACGCCCTTAATGTACTCGGAGGTGTGTCTGTCACCGTACATCCATTGCCGGTTCATCTGCGTGCATTATATATAATTAAGTGTGTCAAAAACCATTACAAAACATCATGAATAGATAATTAAGTGACCAAATTAATAGAAGTTCATCATCACATTAGAACCAAAGTACATACATAGTTCTCATCTAACAACATATATATAGCTCTCCAGAGCATCTAATTAATTAAACCATACATTGAAACTATGTAAAACATTTCAATGCGAAAACAAATGCGATCATAATCGCAACCAAGGTAACAATTGATCCAACGGCATAATGATACCAAGCCTCGGTATGAATGGCATATTTTCTAATCTTTCTAATCTTCAAGCGCATTGCATCCATCTTGATCTTGTGATCATCGACGACATCCACAACATGCAACTCCAATATCATCTTCTCCTCAATTTTTTTTATTTTTTCCTTCAAGTAATTGTTTTCTTCTTCAACTAAATTTAACCTCTCGACAATAGGGTCGGTTAGAATTTCCGATTCAACCACCTCCTAGATAAATAAAATCTATGTCACGCTGGTCGGTATATTTGTCATAAACAATAAATGAATCAAATAGTTATAAAAAGATAATATATACCACATCCGAATCATAGATAGGACGAGGGCCGACGGGGGCGGATACCAAAACCATCGCACTATGTAATAAGAAGGAATAAAATAGTAAGAAAATTAGACAAGTATCTATCTAAAGTAAGAATTTTTTTCTTTCAAAAAGAAGATAAGAACAAGAGTCTCACCACGGTGGTGCCGGCGACGAGATCGGCGCGGGCGGTCGACGGCGGTGAAGACGGGAATGGGACGTGACGGGCCGCTAAACCTAGACAAATCTCGAGGAAAATGGAGCTTTGAGGTCGAGCTTCGAGAGGACAAAGCTTAACTAGTGTGGCTCGGGCATTTCATCGAACACCTCATGTGCATAGGAGGTGAGCTAGAGCACCACAAAGCCCTCCCCTCGCCGGCTAGAGAAAAACAGAGCACTGGAGTGCTCTGGTCGCGGGCGAGGGGTATATATAGGCACCTCATTGGTCCCGGTTCGTGGCATGAACCGGTACTAAATCCGGGCCTTCTGTCCCGGTTCATGCCAAGAACCGGGACAAATGGTTGTGGGCCAGGAGCGAGGACCATTAGTCCCGGTTCGTGGCTCGAACCGGGACAAATGGTTCCATACGAACCGGGACCCTTGCCCACGAGGCCCCGGCCGGCCCCCTGGGCTCACGAACCGGGACGAATGCCCCCATGGGTCCCGGTTCGTGACTGAACCGGGGCTAATGTGAAAACTGCCCTGTGACCTATGCCCTGTTTTCTACTAGTGACGGTGGACCACATCTTGATCCAATGTGTGTTTGCCAGGCAAGTGTGGTTCCAATGCCTTACTAGGGTTGGGCTACCGCTGGAGCTCATGCCAACTGGACAAGCTACAATGGAAGAATGGTGGACGACGACGTCTCGGAAGCTGGTGCCAAAGACCCACCGGAAGGATTATGACTCATTGGTGGTGCTTATTTGTTGGTGTTTGTGGAAGCAAAGGAACGGGAGAGTTTTCGGTAGGAACGACAATTGTAACGAGCTTGGCATAGTCCAGCTTATATTTAGGGAGCGCCATCTGTGGGCGATGGCGAGAAGGAGTGGAGTGCTACAATTTTGTGAGTAGTTCCTAGCCTATTTAGGGAGGGCTCGGGTGTAGGCACACCTAGGTGATGCCTGCCGTCTGTAATCTCTTGTAAATATTTTTCTCCCTTTTATAAAGCTAAGGTACGTCTTTGGCGTACTCTCGAAAAAATCTCGTTGAAGATCTGGTTTAATTTCTCTAGTTGTTGAGGCAGGCGGGCTCGGCGTGGTCATCGTCGACAACGCGCTCATTGACGATGGACCCCGAAGAATGCCTCGTTGACGGCAAGGAGGTCCGACTCGTCCTGAACGAGCTTGGCTTATATTTACGGGCGATGCACTCGGCCTCCCGCCACGCCCCCACCGCTGCTGCCTTGTGCTACATCTATTTCACCGGAGAGACGATGCGAATGTTCGGAGGGGTGCGAGTGGTCCCGCAGGCGGTGTTGCCCGCGTCACGAAGGGGCGAACATCAGCCGCATCGTAGGCATGCGCCTGCTGAAAGTGCCCAACCAACGACGGTCGAACTCCTTATGCCGGATCTCGGGTGCGAACTTACCCCAGGGATGCCACCAACAGCCGTCGGCGGACCTCGTGGAGTCGTCGACACCATCGGAGCTGTGGAGCTCGAGAGGATGGTGCAAGAGTCGAGGAAGGTGGTGTTGGGTGGCGGCGGTGGAGTAGAAGAAGACGGCGAACGAACCGTGGGAGGTGGCGTAGGAAGATGTCACGACCCTGAGGGTGTTGTTGGCGGGGTGTGAGATGCGGCCGAGATCGACCGCCAGCCGCGACGGTGGGACACGACCAATTCAAAAGCGGCAGGAGAGGATTGATCACTACAAAATTTGCTCTATTTTGCGATGTTTCACTTGTGTCACTTATAACAGTTTTTCATGACAGAAAATACACTGGCGACGATTTCCGGCCGTCACCCCCCACCGTCACCGAAGCACCGTCATAAAAAATAAAATCTTGACGGTCACTTCCTCCGTCATGCAAGATCGCATCTTAGATGACGAACTAAAAATCACCGCCAAAGCTATCTTCTGCGATGGCCATAAAATATCACTAGAACTGTCATCATATACTAGCAACCGACCCACCATGTTTGAACAGTTAATGATTCTAGCATGCGGGCCCATAATATGCTGACATGGCATCTTACAGCTAGGTCCGGCCGAGGTTTCATCACTAACGGTGCCTGTCAGTAATAATCAGATTTACCGGGCAAAGATCCTGACATGTGGGCCCATGGGATGCTGACGTGGCTGTTACATGTGGGTCCGGAAGCTAGTGATGGCACACATTTCCATCACTATTGCCGCCATAGTTTATTCTGTGTTGGAACTGCCAACCAAAATTAAATTTGAATGTAAATTTTAAAATTAGTAAAATTTCAAATATGAGATCAAAATTACTTTTGTCAACGCTGAAAATAGACATGCTTAACAAAATTATAATAATGATGAGCCAACTAAGGAACTTGCTGGTAAACATAGTAGAAAACAAAAGTTTTTCGCCCTATAATTAACCAGGAACAATATGAAGATGCATATAGGGATTGGATCAACGATCGTTATCAAATCCGAGTGCAGCGAAAGTAGGCGAGTCAATGTAGATCGTACTTGGAGTCCCTCATAACCGTAGATGACGATCCAACAAACCACCCTCGAACGGAAGACCAAAAGCGTGACCTCTCTATTTTGTTGCAAGTGTACGGCCTTCACGATCCGGCAGCGCTTCGCTCAGAGGTAATTGTCGCCTGAGAATATTAGAGGGGAAGATTAAAACTACACTGGGCTTTCAATTATGAGAATTTAGATGAACTAGTTCTAGCTCTAATTAGTCAACTAGGACTAAGTAGAACTAGAACTAGATGAACTAGAGTACGCTCCAAAACTTGTGTATTCAAAAGGTCTAAATTCTCGAGTATATATAGGTTGGAGAGGGGAGAGGAGGCCCACACAAGGGGGAGGGCGAGTTCCCCCCTTTGGCCAGGCAAGAGGCGGGGGAAACCCCTCCAATTCGGCCTCCCCCTTCCATCCAACGGGGGAAAGGGGCGCCACCTCCTAATTGGGCCCACGTGGCCCAAGTATCTTTCCACCAGTTGGCCTTTTTAGATACGTTGATATTAAATTAAATATTAAAGCATCTTAATAATTACTAGAACCTTTTAATATTAATTTGACATCATTAGAAATATTTTCTACCATATATTATTTATCGGAAATAACCGGTATTGCCCGATTAACTCTGAAACCCTTTTGGTGACTCTGAGACGCTTCTGGTTCCTCTCGAAACTATTCCGAATATTAACGAAAAATTTCCACAAATAAATCTTCGATATTCCCGTCCTACTAACACTCAACAGATTGTGATTACCTTAACCTTGTGACCCTGTAGGTTAGTTAAAACATAGTCATGAACGAAACCCCTTCGTTCAATGACCGATAGCGAAACCGTGGATGTCCATATCGATCCCTATGATTACACGAATGATATTCGAGTGAACCTTTTGTTATCATGTGATGTTCCCTTTGCTTCACGATACTTTACAAAACACGAGATGCATCGATATCTATCCCTTTGGTCTTATTGACATAAGAGATGTCATTTATAGTCTATCTCTTTCTATATATGGAAAGTCAAGAAATTCTCATCGAAACATCGAGAAATTTCCTGAGTCATACACATGCTCACTATACCTTCATCCTCGTTATCGATTTTGTTCTTCTTTCTTGTTGATATGTTCCGGCATCCCCCTGACATAGTCAACTGTGTCTGGCCAGATGATGACAGATTCCATCACACCAAGATGGCCCTAAGAATATCTCTCCATCGCCGGAGGAGCAAATACCACTCTCGAGTTATCTAGTTCCTGGTCAAACTTTCTGATAAACCTGTACGTTGTTGTTATGATCACCTAATTACAGATGACGTTTGAGCAATCTCAAAATCCACCATACGTACATTGTATTAGCTTCATGTACATACGTTGTATTACCCTGTGTCCTTCCCGAAGCTACTCTGCCAATGTGATAATGGAGACTGACAGTCTGGAGATTGTGAATCTCTGGAACACTCGCCGCAACAGTCGCTCTGTTGTGGCACCAGTTTTCTTCGAAATTGATGAGTTAGCGGATAGTTTTCATACTTTTTTAATTCAGCATGTTAGTAGATCCGCAAATGGTCCAGCGCACTTGTGTGCCCATCATGCATGTAATGTGTCTGTAACCGAGAGTTGGCTCTCTGAGACTCCTAGTTTTCTGGTTAGTAGCCTGATGGCTGACTGTCCAGCGAACACTTTTGTTTGAATAAAGCTCAGAAGTTCTATGAAAAAAATGGACTTTCGTGTACTTTCGATTTAGGTTTTGTGGGTCTTAAGAAGTACATTACCTTTTTTAAGTTAAGAAGTACAGTACCTATGATGGGCCCTCTCCACGTAATCAACTGTTCCTGCTTTGAAGATAGTTGAAACTTCGGTCCATATGATCCTAATACTAAGCATATCTGTAGTTTGAGCAAATGTGAAATGACAACCCGAGAACAAGTAAACTCACGTACACGCAAAATATGGATAAAAGATATGATCATTTGCAAGACAGAGATAAACCACAAGTTAAGCCACTGTGTAGTTTGCTACAACCCAAGTTATGTAATTTCACGTTAAAAGTTGTAATCTCTGACCAGAAATAAAATTATTTCTTCTAGTAAAATTTACATGCCTGTGTTTCTACGCATTCTCTATATCCACTTATTTTATCATTAGGAAGTATTCCTAATGACTGTATTTGTTATGCTCCCTCTCAAATCTTAACAGCACACAGAGGAATTGAGGATACAAGTCTCGATCGATCTAGGGTTCTTGGGAGGAAGAAAGGGGATCGGGAGAGAAGAGTGTCGCCGCCAGCCTATTACTTTCTCCACACCTCACACAGGAGGCCTCGAGACCTACTTAACCCTACCCCTCATTTCCCAAGTGTGGGTTGGGAACTTGCTGTCTGGCTTCACTTCGCGTCGCGGCCGTTCCGGGCCGTCGGGTGGTGCGGCAGCCTGGCCCGTAGTAGTTGCTGCAGGCGGGGCCAGGGTGGCAGGGACCATAATTAACATCCCCTCCCCCTCGAGACACAGCTTGCCCCCAAGCTGGTGCATCCGGGAAGTGGTGCTGGAGCTCGGCGACGTCTTCCCAAGTCGCCAACTCCGAAGGCTGGTCCGTCCAGCGAACTCGGACTTGTGGCACGCTGTTGCCCCCTCGCTGGATGACTCGATGCTCCAGGATCTCCTCCGGAACTGGATTTGCTGCTGCCGCTGTTGGGAGTTTCTCAAGGGCTTGCTCCGTTGGAGGTAGTGCTTGATGAAGCTGGGAGACATGAAACACCGGTTGCACGGTGCTGGAGTCTGGAAGCTGAAGCTTGTAAGCCGCTGCTCCCACGCGTTGGAGTATCTTGTACGGCCCAAAGTACTTGAAGGCCAGCTTCTGGTTGGTGCGAGTGGTCACTGAGCGCTGCACGTAGGGCTGTAGCTTGAGTAATACCCAGTCATCGACGACGAAGACACGGTCGGAGCGGCGCTTGTCGGCTGAGTCCTTCATTTGCTGACGTGCGCGCTGGAGGTGTTGCCGGATCAGCGCCTCCATCTGGGCTCGGTCTTGCAGCCACTCCACGAGGTCTGGCGATGCGCAGGCCACTGGGTCGACGATGCCGAAGAAACGCGGAGCATGGCCGTACAGAACCTCGAACGGAGTCGCTCCCAGCGCCGAGTGTGGTGAGGTGTTGTACCAGAACTCCGTGAGGGCCAGCCACACATGCCATTTGGTAGGACATGCATTGACGAAACACCGGAGGAAGGTTTCCAGGCATTGATTGACCCGCTCCGTTTGTCCATCCGCCCGAGGGTGTTGTGCTGTACTCATGCGAAGCTTGGTATGAGTGAGGAGAAAGAGCTCCTTCCACAGAGTGCTGGTAAAGACCGGATCACAATCCGAGACGATGGACTCCGGTAACCCATGGAGCTTGTAGATGTTCGACACAAAGGCCTGCGCCACTTGAAAAGCTGTGAAGGGGTGAGACAAAGCAACAAAATGGGCATACCGGGAGAACTTGTCGACGACCACAAGAATGGAGTTAAACCCCGAGGACCGAGGAAGGCCTTCAATGAAGTCCATTGTGATCATTTGCCACGCTTGGGTCGGCACTGGAAGCGGCTCGAGGAGGTCGGGATAACGAACCCGCTCCGGCTTGGCTTGTTTGCAGGTTTGACGCGCCTCCACAAACAGCCGGACGTGATGTTTGAGCCCCAGCCAATTGAACAGGCGCCTGACACGTCGGTAGGTCGCGTTAAACCCAGAATGGCCTCCGATCGGTCCGGTGTGTAACGCTTCCAGCACTTGCTTTTGTAGGGACGCATTATCCCCCAGCCAGACCCGACCATTCTGCCGAATGATGCCCTCCCACAGCTGATATCCATCTTGGGATTCTTGCTTTGTTGCCAGTCAAGCTAACAGGCGTTGAGCTGAAGGATCGGTCTGGTAACCCAGCTGCACTGCTTCAAGCCAGGTGGGCACTACCGTCGTGATGGTCACAAGATCTCCCTGTGGAGGGCCGGGAAGGCGGGAGAGAGCGTCGGCTGCCCGGTTGTCTGCACCTCTCTTGTACACGATGCGGTAACGCAAGCCGAGCAGTTTAACCATGATTTTCTGCTCCCATGGAGTGGACAGCCGCTGATCCTCTAAATGAATGAGGCTTCTTTGATCAGTATGAATGATAAATTCATCATTTTGGAGATAGGTGCGCCAGTGATCGACTGCCATGAGGATAGCTAGTCCTTCCTTTTCATAGGTGGAAAGCATCCGGTTGCGCGGCCCCAACGCGCGACTCAGGAAACCAATAGGATGCTTCTCCTGCATCAAAACCGCTCCAATGCCCAAATCAGACGCATCCGTTTCCAGTTCAAAGGTCTTGGAGAAATTGGGCAGAGCCAGCACCGGCGTGGTGACCAACGCTTGTTGCAGAGCTCGGAATGCGCCGTCTTCCAGATTAGTCCAACGGAAGATGGTACCCTTCTTGAGCAAATCTGTGAGTGGCCGGGAGATGATAGCGAAACCACGGACGAATTTGCGGTAATAACCGGCCAACCCAAGGAAACCCCTCACTTCCTTCACATTGGTAGGGACCGGCCACTTTTGTACTGCTGCAATGTTTTTCCCATCGGTGTGTACCCATCGCCGCTGATCTCATGACCCAGGTAAAGCAGCCTCGGGCTGGCAAATGTGCACTTACTGTACTTGATCTTCAATTGATGCTCTTGGAGTAGCTGAAATACTTGACGTAGCAGCCGAATATGCGAGCTCAGGTCCTTGCTCTAGATGAGGATATCATCGATGAAAACAAGAACTCCATGGCGCAGCAATGGTGACAGGACAATGTTCATGCCGCCTTGGAAGGTTAGTGGGCCACCAGTGACTCCATATGGCAGTACCTTGAACTCAAAATGGTCATGGTGTGTTTTGAATGCTGTCTTATGATCATCCTCGGGTCGTATCCGGATTTGATGGTACCCTGCCCGCAGGTCCAAGCTGGTGAACAGGCAGGCTCCCGCTAGCTCGTCGAGCAGCTCCTCAATGACGGGAAGAGGGTAACGATTCTTGACGATCACCGCGTTGAGGTGGCGATAATCCACGCAAAAACGCCACGTGAGGTCCTTCTTCTGAACCAACAAGACTGGAGAGGCAAAAGGACTCGTGCTAGGTTGAATGATGCCTTGAGCTAAGATATCAGCTACTTGCCGTTTGATTTCATCTTTTTGCGCTGGACTGTGTCGGTATGGGCGCAAGTTGACAGGCCGTGCCCCGGGCACCAGAGGGATGGCATGATCAAAAGCTCGTTGCGGTGGCAATCCATGCGGCTCCTCAAAATACACCCCGTACTGATCAATCAGTTCCCCAATAGCTGACGGAATGGGTGGTCTTTCCATGTCTTCCGTTGTTGCACAAAGTTGCACGACCCGAGCCACTGCCTCTTGTTCCAACAAACTGTGCAGTTCAGCCCCTTAAATCAAATCACAGCGGGTGACATTCGCTCGCACACCTGTGAGATGCACTTGCTTGTCCTTGTACACAAAATCCATGGTCTTTTCTAACCAGTGGACTTTCATTGGGCTATGGCACGCCAGCCAATCAATACCCAAGATTACATCATAGCACCCCAGGGGTAGAACCTTGAGATCCGAGGTGAAATCAACCCCCTGAGAACGCCAAGCACACGCCGGTATTTCTTGATCACAATGCAGAACCCCACCATTGGCCACGCACACAGAAATGGCACGTTGAGCTTGCTGCACCCCTTGAAGGTGTTGAGCCAGAGATGAGCTGACAAAACTGTGCGAGGATCCAGAGTCCACAAGCATGATAACCTCCCGCTGCTGTACCCAACCGTGCAAAAGCATCATCGTCGGTGATTCAGCCCCTTCAATTGCTTCCCTGGAGAGGACACAACAATCAGCCTCAGTGGTCGATGCCTCCACGGGTGTTGTATCAGATGATGGTTGGTGAAGCATCTCAATAAGCTCCTCGACCACGTGAAGCTGCACTATGGGAGCACTGCGATGATCGCGCCCCCAACGCTCGCCGCAAGTGAAGCAGAGGCCCTTGGTGCGGCGATACGCCCGCAGCGCCCGCCAGCCGGTCGTCGCTTGCTGGTGGTCGAGGTGTGTCGAGGGTGCGGCGATCGTCTTGGCGCATGTCACCGGGGGCGCCGCCTGCCTTCGTTGGTGGAGGAGGAAGCGGCAATGCTGTGCGAGGAATCGCCCGCCCTCCTGCAGACGTGGAGAAGGACGCAGGGGTACGTCGTTCCTCTCGCCGGAATGTGTCCACCACCTCTTCCTGTAAACAACTAAGATCCACAGCAGTATCCAAGTTTTGGGGGCGATGAAGCACGACAGCAGCACGGATATCACGTTGCAAGCCACCCAGAAATTGAGTAACAAAAAATGCAGGATCCCACCAAGTGTGATGTGCTAACAGGTTATGCATGATTTGTGTGAAATGTTCAGCATACTCTGCTACGGTGCCAGTTTGTTTCAGCCTATTAAACTGCCTCAGGAGGTTCTGAAACTCCTCACGACCGAACTGGGTGCATATAGCAGTGGCAAAATCGCCCCAATCGGGATAATGCAAATGCGCTTGCGATGATTGCAACCAAGTGAGAGCGCCCTCTGTAAAGTACATAGCGGCACAACTAACCCAAGTATCTGGACTAAGCGTGCAAACCCGGAAGTAGGCCTCACATTTGAGACGCCACGCTCTCGGGTTATTCCCATCAAACAGAGGAAAGTCAAACCGTGGTGGTGGTGGCATGCGAAGATACCCACGATCCCCGAAAAACGACTGCTCGCCATGGTGGTAGAAGTCGGACGTACCAGTGGCCGGACGTAATCGAGGGGTGTGGATCTCCCCTGACGATTTCCCCCGAAGATCAGTGAAAACACCGTGGCCATCGGGCCTGTGCCCAGTGTCACCACGAACTGGAGTGTCGATGGCGCGCGGATGGGTCGCGTCGGCCATCGGTGGCGGAAGGCGAGGTCGCAACCCGTCCGCGAGTTGGGGAAGCAACGGCGGAAGCTCGCTGAGCCGCAGGGGAGGGGGTGGTGGAGCGGTCGCCGCGGCCTTGTCCGCAGGCGATGTGGTGGTGGCCTTGTCGATCTGAGTCCGCAAGTGGCCCACATCCGATCGGATCTCTTCCATGGACTGCTCGATCAAGGGGCGCCATCCCTGCAGCTCGTGGACGACGAGGTGGATGTCTTCGATTTTGGTGGTGGGGGCCGCGATTGCCGCGGTCAGATCAGCGATCGCCTTGGTGTGCTCCTCCATCGCCGTGGCCTTGCCTTTCCGCGTCTGGATGATAGATGGGAATCGCCCAGCCAGATTGGGGGTGGAGAAAAACATTTTTGGGTGGATCGGACGGGCTCTGATACCAATTGTTATGCTCCCTCTCAAATCTTAACAACACACAGAGGAATTGAGGATACAAGTCTCGATCGATCTAGGGTTCTTGGGAGGAAGAAAGGGGATCGGAAGAGAAGAGTGCCGCCGCTAGCCTATTACTTTCTCCACACCTCACGCAGGAGGCCTCGAGACCTACTTAACCCTACCCCTCGTTTCCCAAGTGTGGGCTGGGAACTTGCTGTCGGGCTTCACTTCGCGTCGCGACCGTTCCGGGCCGTCGGGTGGTGCGGCAGCCTGGCCCGTAGTAGTTGCTGTAGGCGGGGCCAGGGTGGCAGGGACCGTAACAGTATTGCACTATATTTTGAGGGAAATTTCAATCAACTCAAACCTAGTTACATTTCTTTCTTCTTTTCAACCCAGAATCTTTTTTCCTGTGATGTCAAATCGCTCTTTGATGTTATTCACGCAAAAACAAAACACTCCTTGATGTAAATTATTATAAGCAAGGTTTGCTAATATTATAGGATCCATACTACTAATTTTTGGTTCGAGAATCTTGTGAATCAAACAGGTCTGCATACATGAGTGGTAAGCTACATAAAAAACAATGAAAAAAAAAGTGCTTGCGTTCGTGCGTGTGTGCGTTTATATGAGTGAGTGTATGCGCGTTTATATAAGCGCTCGCGTCTGTACTGTGTTCAAGGAGAAAAAAATCGAAGGAAGGAAACAGCGTGCATGGCTAGCTGGCTGGTGCCCGCGGCGCACGGCACCCATGGATGGAGCACGTACTACATATACCCCACGAATTCCCCGGGTACAACACACACACCATCTTTCCCCTCTCCCCGCGTCAGTCACCTTGCATCACACCGAGACATCCAGCTGATCCTCCCGCGACACCATTCTCCCGCCCCTCTCTCTCCCCTCGATCGCCGGCCGGCCGAAACCATCCATCCTTCCATGGGCTCCAAACCCGCGGACGCGGCAGGGAGCCGGCAGCAGCAGCAGGTGAAGGAGGAGTCGTCCATGGCGGACGTGTACAACCACGAGCTGACGCCGCTGCAGAAGCACGCCGCCTTCTTCGACCGGAACAGGGACGGCGTCATCTACCCCTCCGAGACCTACCAAGGGCTGCGCGCCATCGGCTGCGGCGTCGTCGTGTCCGCCGCCGGCGCCGTCTTCATCAACGGCCTCCTCGCGCCCAAGACGGTACCGGTACGTACGTACGCGTGCAAAACCCTCTCGCTGGTCGATCGATCTCTCTCTCTCCACCATGTGGATGACGGAGACGGAGATGCGCGCGTAGTAGTGCTGTTCTTGATGCTGCTCCAGCACTGTTGTTGGTGACTTGGTGCTGTACGCGAACTAGTTGGACGGCCGGCGATCAGCAGCTAGTCATTTTCGTTTCCGTTCGTCTTTCCGTTCTTGGCTTCGCGCGCCTCTTCCGGCCGGTTTGGCGGGCGTTTGCTTCCTTTGAAATGGTGCACCGCAGAGCCCTTGCCTTTCGCGGCAAAAGAAAGAAAGGGATGCCAGCTACTTTTACCAGAAAAGGAAGCAGGAACGAAATAGATTTATACGTACTCTACTTACATCACCAAAGCAGTTGGGATCTGTCAAAAGCGGCATGAAATGAGATTTCATTATTTTTTCTTTCGTACGTAAAGAGGTGCTGATCGACTCGAGAGTTTATTGCTGCAGGCGAACGTGAAACCTCCAGCTTTCAAGTTCCCAATCTACGTGAAGACCATCCAGCAGGGCAAGCATGGGAGTGACACAGACGTGTACGATACCAACGGAAGGTACTACTTTATAGCTACGACTCTAACTTAGCGTACCATGTGCGTGCCACCGCCCTAGGGCAGACAGATCATGCTCATGCTACCGATGAGAGAATCTATTGCCTCTATTTCAAAGTAGATGACCTCCTACAAACTTTTAATTTGCTCTAACTAAGAACGTCGACATATAAGTACATTGTCGAGCTCGTGCAATGAAAATAACCTCACTCCATTTGTCATGTATAGGTAATACTGTCTCTTAACTATTGTAAAGATGTGTCTACAACCAGGTGCCTAGTCCTACAAACTCTACAATTACTCTTACCTAGAAACTCTACAATTAATCCATCTCTTACGTAGAAGACCTCCTAGTCCTACAAACTCTACAATTAACATGGGTGCATGTACAAAGTTGCTAACTTAATTATGGTTTGTGATCAAAACTGCAGGTTCGTTCCTGAAAAGTTTGAGGAGATATTCAAGAAGCATGCCCACACCAGGCCTGATGCCCTAACGAGCAAAGAGCTGGGGGAGATGCTTAAAGCAAACAGGGACCCTAAAGATTTCAAAGGACGGTAAGATTACTTCACCTCGAGTGTGAACAATGTAAAAATGTAAGCAGCACGCTCTTTTTTAAGCTCATCATGCTTTTGGATTCAAAAAACATGGCAGGGTGGGCGCCTTCGGTGAGTGGAGACTTCTCTATGCGCTGTGCAAAGACAAGGAGGGATTTCTTCACAAGGAGACTGTCAAGGCGGTCTATGATGGCAGCGTGTTTGAAAAGTTGGAGCAAGAAAAGAAGGAATCTAAGGAATTTGCCAAGAAGAAATGATGAAATGTCCTCCGATACCCGCTTATTTGTGGTCCTGTTCAAGTATTTGTAGATTGGGGTGTGCTTGTGAGTTCGGTTCATGAAATTAATGTTGTGATCGTTTGGTTTCACTTGTTATTGGTTTCATATTTCTTGGAATGAGAATTGGAGCCTGATGTAAATGTATAGAAACTGCCTGCAAATTGGGAAATTTTCTTTTCACATTTCTTTTTACTTTGTACATTTTGCTGTTATTGTTGGCTTATATATGTCTGGCCTGACAGCTTACACTCCTTACGACATCTGATTCTCCACTCTATCTTCAAGATACGCACATTGCTAGTAATCTTCAGGTAACTAATTTGTATGAACTTCCCAGAAAGAAAGAAAAATAATAATTCGTGATGTCCACTTGGGCTCCATGAATACGATTTCAGTTATTTTGTAACTTTGTACTTGTGTGCACGTTGATGACGGAACGCTTCCATTCGGCCGACAAAGAGTAGTAACGGTTACTGTTCATCGGTCAGGATCAAACACAAATTCATTTACTATGTATTAAGAACCAATTAAGTAATGAATAGTGAGTATAACTGGTGTGCGCTATTCATTGCTGAATGTGTTTTTTATACCTCATAGATGAGTTTGTGTTTAATTTAGAATTTTATATATCAAAAGAAAAGCTATCTATTCGACATACTTATTTACCAGAATTTTATACTCCCTCCTTTCGGAATTAGTTGTCGCTTAAACGGATGTATCTAAACGCATTTCAATGCTAGCTAGATACATCGGTTTGAGCGGCAACTAATTCCGGACGAAGGAAGTAGATTTTTCTAAATATTCAAAACATATAGTCTTCAAAAAGAAAAAGAAAAAGTAACCCATTGCCTTATCTCCAAAAAAGGAACATAAAACTAGCTTATTAATGGATGACGCAGCTCCCCTTCCTAACAAGATATGCTGACCGCGTCGCTCTCGCCTAGGGCGACTCGGGGGCGCCTCCCTAACCCTAGCGCGCCGCCACCCAATCGCCCCCAGCCCCGCGCCGCCGCCGGAGGAAGCCGCCGGGCGAAGCTCGTGAGGCTGACGGCGGCGGCGGGGCGACTCCTCGCGGCTCCTGTTGGGACTGGGGCGGCGGATCTCGGCGGGAACCGGCGGCAGCCCGGGCGTGCGCGGCCCATGGCGTCCGGCGGCGTGGTGGCGGGTGTCGGCGAGGGGTTGTAGGTGGTGGCGGAGGGGTCGGCCGTTCCCGTCCTCTGCGTTCCTTGGACGATGCGAGTCCTTGGGAGCAGGAGGGGGTCGGCCTGACGAGCTCCGGTGGGCGTGGCGTGTTCGTGGCAGCGGCAATCCGGCGTTCCGGGTGGTGTCTTCTTCGAGCGGCGCGAGGTGGACAGCGGGCATGTGGTGGCGGTGCTGATCTTGGATCTGGCGAGGCACCACGGCCCGGTGCTAGGTGATCCGTGTACGCGATGCTTGATGGAGGCTCTTCGAATAGATCTGGGTGAAAACCTGCCTTTGGCTAGCTGCCAAGGCCGGCGGTGACGGCGCTGTTATGCGGCGTTCCCTTCTTGAAGGCATCGCCGAGGAGAAGTTCAAGGCCACCATCTGCTATCTCCGGGGGAAACCCTAGATCAGTAGATCGGATGACGGCGGCGCTATTTTGTGTCGTTTCCTCTCGGGGGCGTCAGTCTTGGAGGTGTTCACGGGATCGAGGGACCAGTGGGCGGCTTCTTTGGTGGAGCGGTGCTTCATCTTAAACATTGATGGCAGCAGGTCTCGGCGGCGTGGTGCAGTGGAGACTTGGCGCCCGATGCACGGAGATGGACTCGCGCAGGAGGAGGTAGCTGTCTGGCGTCATGGTGACGTTGATGGCGGAGTGGCCTACACAAGGTAGAAGACTCAATATATTCTGAAGACGGACCTGTGGAAGATGGCTGCGACGACACAAGAGTGTGTCTGACCGGATTGTGCCCCAGACCCGGTATGTGGCTCGGCTGGGGCTTCCGGCTTTTGATGTTAGGTTTAGGTGAGTGGTTTGGGTAGTGGCCCAACTAGCATCCCTTCATCATATGGATAAGAGTAGCGGCATATGTTGCCGAGATGATGGATTCAGAAATATTGTCTGTAATACTTTGTAAGGTCCTCGAGAATAATTAATAAAGTGGCCGTATGCATCTCCCAGATGCAGAGGCCGGGGGTCATCCTCCTTTTAAAAAAAAACAAGATATGATTAACTCCCTGAGTTTTTTTTAAGGAATTAACTCCTTGTACTTCTTTTTGACAGTAATTAACTCCTTGTGTACTTAGTTTGGAAAGGTTGGCCAGTACTTTAGCGACGCGCGTCTCGGTCGCGCACACGTACGCACTCTACCTGAGCTCGAGATCAATGTTGCATTCGTGTAGGACGTCTGATTGATCGGGGCGTTGGATCGTTCTACACGTCAAAGACCTCCCGGTGGCGCGGGTCGGAGCTCTACCAAGGCGTAGGATGTGTTGTGATCGTGGCCGCCCACGGCAAGGACGAGGGCGACTCGCCGGTCCTCTCCACACGGTCCGCCTCCCATCGTTGCTTCGGCGAAGAGTCTTTACTTCACATCCGGTGGGAATGTTGGGATCGCGGTCTCGAGTCGACCGGTTGTTTGCACGCGTCGCCAACGCGCGCGAGAGCGTGGTGGTGTGGTGTGGCGTGGTGTCTCTGGTGCAGTGGCATTCCCTGCTCCGTCCGGTCGCGGTCCAGTCGCGTCCGTGTTACTACTTACTAGAAGCCACTTTGGGCTGGCTGGGTGGGCGCCGCCTTCGTGCGCGGGCGGGCGAAGCAACCGGTCGATCCGTCGAGTCACGTTCCCAGATATTGTTCCTCGATCGGGCGGAGAATGGACGTGTCACGACCTGCTAGTCGGCGCCGTACGTGGCCACTGAAATTTGGACACGCAAGGTTGCATTTGCATACGATCCCCGGGCATCCCATCACGACTCATCAACAACAATCCGCATGAAACTTATAACAGCGTGATGCAGCTTCGTGTGGGTCTTTTTCTTCTTCTAAGAAACACAGTCCAAACGCGAATGCTCACATACACGCACATATACTCATCTATATGAAGAGCGTGGTGTAGCTGTTGGAAATATCAGCACTTTTCCGATTAGACTAATCTACGAGTAAACAGTAAGCATGACATAAATGATATGCATCTCGTAGCGATACCTAAGCATACTAGCACGTACAGAACATAGAAGCGAACCATCTATGAACATCACATATACGGCTAGCACAAGTATGAGTAAACGAGGGATGAATGGATCATACCCTCCGGTTGGCCAGGCCAACGCGGCGGCGGCGGCAGCAGCCTCGGCGTCGTCCGTGGCCTTTTTCTTGGCGGTGGCGTTGTCGGCCATGGTGTCGATGCAGGGAAGTAGTGGAAGCAGAGGCTGGCGGAGTTGGAGACAGATCGGGAGCAGTCGCGTCGAGACGCTCCCAAAAAACCTTATTGCCGTTCTCCCGGGCAGGATCTCGAACGACAGGGTTCCGGAGGCACCTGCTCTCCTGACCAACCGTGCACGCAGTCGTCGGGATGGGATCGCCGGAAGCAGCACAGAGAGAGGAACAGTGGATGACGACTAGGGTTGTACGAGAGGGAGTGAGTGAACTGAGTTAGGGTTCACTCCACTGGCCAACGCCTTCTTACACTAGTAGAAAAAGAGGCTTCCATACGCCCCCATTAGTCCCTAAAATAATCGAACCGCGACAAAAGGGGTCTTTAGTCGCGGTTCGGGAGGAGACCCGCGACCAACTATCTGGGCCCAGCGCGCTCGGTCGACAGCTGGCGGACGGGAGGGGCTTTAGTCCCGGTTGGCCAGGCCAACCGGGACTAAAGGTCCTCAGGCTGGCCCGAAGGCCTTTAGTCGCGGTTGGCCAGGCCAACCGGGACTAAAGGCCCATCCCTATATATAGGACTCAGCTCACTTCACTTAGCCACAATTCAGAAGGGGGGTGGTGGGTTTGCTTTTGGTTCCTCCTATGCACACAAGGTGTTCGATGAAATGCCCGAGAGCATCAAAACAAACGTGATATGAAGTGTCCGAGCCACACTTGAGCTTTCTCATTTATTTTTCCTCCGCGATCGCGGTTAGCAACTTGAACCTTTCATGTGTCATTGATAAAATATGCATGTGTGTAGTTCATTGTTTAATTTGTATTATTTCTAGCTAGTTAGTTTAACAAATGCATGATAGTTAATTATATACTTTATATAATAACAATGCAGATGAATCGGCAATGGATGTACGGTCCCCGACTCTCCGGCGAGTTCACTACGGGTTTGAAAGATTTCCTCGTAGTGGCAAATGCGAACAAGCAGTGAGGTTTTATTATCTGTCCATGTGCTGTCTGTAAGAATCAGAAGGGTTACTCCTCCTCAAGAGACGTTCACATGCACCTGCTTCGGCACGGTTTCATGCGAAGCTATAATTGTTGGACCAAGCATGGAGAAAGAGGGGTTAGAATGGAAGAAGATGAAGAAGGGGATGATATCGATGACAACTATCATGATCATTTCGGTGATACTTTCATGGAGGATGATGCTGAAGGTGGGGAAGGGTTAGGTGAAGGTGAAGAAGAGGCACATGATGAGCCCGCTGATGATCTTGGCCGGACCATTGCTGATGCACGGAGACGTTGCGAAACTGACAAGGAGAGGGAGAATTTGGATCGCATGTTAGAGGATCACAAAAAGTCGTTGTATCCAGGATGCGATAATAGTCTCAAAAAGCTGGGCTGCACACTGGATTTGCTAAAATGGAAGGCACAGGAAGGTGTAGCTGACTCATCATTTGAAAATTTGCTGAAAATGTTGAAGAATATGTTTCCGAAGAATAACGAGTTGCCCGCCAGTACGTACGAAGCAAAGAAGGTTGTCTGCCCTCTAGGTTTAGAGGTTCTGAAGATACATGCATGCATTAACGACTGCATCCTCTACCGCGGTGAATACGAGAATTTGAATGAATGCCCTGTATGCACTGCATTGCGTTATAAGATCAGAGGCGATGACCCTGGTGACGATGTTGAGGGCGAGAAACCCAGGAAGAGGGTTCCCGCCAAGGTGATGTGGTATGCTCCTATAATACCACGGTTGAAACGTCTGTTCAGGAACAAAAAGCATGCCAAGTCGTTGCGATGGCACAAAGAGAACCGTAAGTCCGATGGGGAGTTGAGACACACCGCTGATGGAACGCAATGGAGAAAGATCGACAGAGTGTTCAAAGATTTTGCAGCTGACGCAAGGAACATAAGATTTGGTCTAAGTACTGATGGCATGAATCCTTTTGGCGAGCAGAGCTCCAGCCATAGCACCTGGCCCGTGACTCTATGCATCTACAACCTTCCTCCTTGGTTGTGCATGAAGCGGAAGTTCATTATGATGCCAGTGCTCATCCAAGGTCCAAAGCAACCCGGGAACGATATCGATGTGTACCTAAGGCCATTAGTTGATGAACTTTTACAGTTGTGGGGCAGACCTGGTGTACGTGTCTGGGATGAGCACAAAGAAGAGGAATTTGACCTACGAGCGTTGCTTTTTGTAACCATCAACGATTGGCCTGCTCTCAGTAACCTTTCGGAACAGACAAATAAGGGATACAATGCATGCACGCACTGCTTACATGAGACTGAAAGTGTACGTTTGGGTAATTGTAAGAAGAACGTGTACCTGGGTCATCGTCGATTTCTTCCCCGAAATCATAACGTAAGAAAGAAAGGCAAGCATTTCAACGGCAAGGCAGATCACCGGCCGAAGCCTGCGGAACGTACTGGTGCTGAGATATTTGATATGGTCAAGGATTTGAAAGTCATCTTTGGAAAGGGTCCTGGCGGACAATCAGTTCCGCGGGGAGTTGACGGGCACGCACCCATGTGGAAGAAGAAATCTATATTTTGGGAGCTAGAATATTGGAAAGTCCTAGATGTCCGCTCTGCAATCGACGTGATGCATGTTACGAACAATATTTGCGTGAACCTGCTAAGCTTCTTGGGCGTGTATGGGAAGACAAATGATACAAAGGAAGCACGGCAGGACCAGCAACTTTTGAAAGACCCAGATGACCGGCATCCGGAATGGTTTCATGGTCGTGCCAGCTACGCTCTTACCAAAGAAGAGAAGGTCATTTTTTGAATGCCTGAGCAGTATGAAGGTCCCGTCTGGCTTCTCGTCGAATATAAAGGGAATAATAAACATGGCGGACAAAAAGTTCCTAAACCTGAAGTCTCACGACTGCCACGTGATTATGACGCAATTGCTTCCGATTGCTTTGAGGGGGCTCCTACCGGAAAATGTTCGATTAGCCATTGTGAAGCTATGTGCATTCCTCAATGCAATCTCTCAGAAGGTAATCAATCCAGAAGATCTACCACGGTTACAGAACGATGTGGTCCAATGCCTTGTCAGTTTCGAGTTGGTGTTCCCACCATCCTTCTTCGATATTATGACGCACCTCCTGCTCCACCTAGTCGAAGAGATTTCCATTCTCGGTCCTGTATTTCTACACAATATGTTCCCCTTTGAGAGGTTCATGGGAGTATTAAAGAAATATGTTCGTAACCGTGCTAGGCCAGAAGGAAGCATCGTCAAGGGCTATGGAAATGAGGAGGTAATTGAGTTCTGTATTGACTATGTTCCTGACCTTAAGCCGATTGGTATTCCTCAATCGCGGCACGAGGGGAGACTACGTGGAAAAGGCACGATCGGAAGGAAATCAACGATATGTATGGACGGTCATTCTATGATTGAAGCACACCACACAGTTCTGCAAAATTCCAGCTTGGTGGCTCCGTACTTCGAGCAACACAAGAATATTTTACGCTCGGACAACCCAGGGAAACCTGAATCCTGGATTAGAAAGGCCCACATGGAGACTTTCGGCAGTTGGTTGCGAAAACATTTAATGAATGACAATGATGTTGGAGATCAGCTGTACATGTTGGCCAAGACACCATCTTCGACTATAACGACTTTCCAAGGGTACGAGATAAATGGGAATACATTTTACACCATCGCCCAAGATAAAAAGAGCACCAACCAAAACAGTGGTGTCCGCTTTGATGCAGCAACCGAGAATGGGCAAAAGGTCACATATTATGGTTACATAGAGGAGATATGGGAACTTGACTATGGACCCTCCTTTAAGGTCCCTTTGTTCCGGTGCAAATGGTTCAAGCTAACAGGAGGTGGGGTAAAGGTGGACGAGCAATACGGAATGACAATGGTGGATTTCAACAATCTTGGTTACCTTGACGAACCATTCATCCTTGCCAAAGATGTCGCTCAGGTTTTTTATTTGCAGGACATGAGTAGCAAACCGAGGAAACGGAAAGATAAGAAAACGATCAGTACATCATGCGATGATCCAAAGGGCCACATTGTTCTTTCAAGGAAAAGAAACATCGTGGGAGTGGAGGACAAGACAGACATGTCAAAAGATTATAATATGTTTGGTGAAATTCCGCCCTTCAAAGTGAACACTGACCCAAGCATTAAGTTAAATGATGAGGATGCTCCATGGATACGGCACAATCATAAGCAAGCAGGGACACAAGGGAAGAATTGATGTGTAATAATTTATTGTACCAAACTTTGTTGAATGGATCATGTGAATTAAAACGTACGATGGCGAATCCGGATGATTTGTATTTGGTCGATGAACTGAATGATGTATCAAACCTTTTGTCAAACCTTCAAGGGATCGATGAACTAATTTTTTTTGATATATTATTTGTATTTTTAAGATTTTAAAATGAATTAGTTTTATTTTATTGAATTTTTTGATATATTATTTCTATTTTTAAGATTTTAAAATGAATTAGTTTTATTTTTCTGAATTTTTTGATATATTATTTGTATTTTTAAGATTTTAAAATGAATTAGTTTTATTTTTCTGAATTTTTGATATATTATTTGTATTTTTAAGATTTTAAAATGAATTAGTTTTATTTTTTTGAATTTTTTGATATATTATTTGTATTTTTAAGATTTTAAAATGAATTAGTTTTATTTTTCTGAATTTTTTGATATATTATTTGTATTTTTAAGATTTTAAAATGAATTAGTTTTATTTTATTGAATTTTTTGATATATTATTTGTATTTTTAAGATTTTAAAATGAATTAGTTTTATTTTTCTGAATTTTTTGATATATTATTTGTATTTTTAAGATTTTAAAATGAATTAGTTTTATTTTATATGAAAAAGGACCTTTAGTCGCGGTTCGTGACACGAACCGCGACTAAAGGCTCTTTCGGCGCGGGAACGAAAGCGGCGCGAAAGAACCTTTAGTCCCGGTTGGGGACACCTACCGCGACTAAAGGTACCCTTTAGGGACTAAAGGGTACCTTTAGTCGCGGTTGGTGTCCCCAACCGGGACTAATGCTCTGTCTATGTATACAGCACTTAGTAAATTTTCCCCCACCTCCCATTCTCCTCTCGACGCCGACGCCCTGCCCCGACGCCGATCGACGCCGACGCCGCCAGGCTACTGCCCGGACGCCGATCGACGCCGACGCCCTGCCCCTAGTGAGCTCCGACGCCCTGCACTGCCGCCGCCGCCCCTGCCCTGCCCTGCGCGCCGCCGCCACCGCTGCCCCTGCCCCTGCGCGCCGCCGCCCTTGCCCTGCACTGCCGCCGCCGCCCATGCCCTGCCCTGCGCGCCGCCGCCACCGCTGCCCCTGCCCCTGCGCGCTGCCGCCGCCGCCACCGCTGCCCCTGCCTCTGCCCCTGCCGCCGCCGCCTGCCTGCCGTCCTCCGCCTCCCGCCGCCGCCTGCCGTCCTCCGCCGCCCGCCGCCGCCTGCCGTCCTCCTCAAACAAAGAAAAGGAAGAAGAAAAGGAAGAAGAAAAGGAAAAAGGAAAGGAAGAAGAAAAGGAAAAACAAAATAAGAAAAGGAAAAAGAAAAGGAAGAAGAAAAGGAAAAAGAAAATAAGAAAAGGAAAAACAAAATAAGAAAAGGAAAAAGAAAAGGAAGAAGAAAAGGAAAAAGAAAATAAGAAAAGGAAAAAGAAAAGGAAAAAGAAAAGGACGAAGAAAAGGAAAAACAAAATAAGAAAAGGAAAAAGAAAAGGAAGAAAAAAAGGAAAAAGAAAAGGAAGAAGAAAAGGAAAAACAAAATAAGAAAAGGAAGAAGAAAAGGAAGAAGAAAAGGAAAAAGAAAAGGAAGAAGAAAAGGAAAAACAAAATAAGAAAAGGAAAAAGAAAAGGAAGAAGAAAAGGAAAAACAAAAGGAAGAAGAAAAGGAAAAACAAAATAAGAAAAGGAAAAAGAAAAGGAAGAAGAAAAGGAAGAATAAAAGGAAAAAGAAAAGGGAGAAGAAAAGGAAGAAGAAAAGGAAAAAGAAAAGGAAAAAGAAAAGGAAGAAGAAAAGGAAAAACAAAATAAGAAAAGGAAAAAGAAAAAGAAAAGAAAAAAGAAAAGGGAAAACAAAATACTTGGCAGTGCTCAAACAAAAACTTCTATGCAAATTAGTGCTCAATAATCTTATTTTTTAATTCCTCCTCGTCTATGTCCCCTTAATCTTATTTTTTAATTCCTTTATACTTAATTAATTTTTACTACATGCAGGAGTGACATATGGCGGATGATAGAGCCGAGCCGCTTAGGGATCCGGAGGCTGAACGTTATTTAATGGGCATCATAAACAACGAGATTCCTTATGTCTCGGGCTCAGAATATGAGCAAGAAGAGGATGTAGTCTCTTCTTTTCTGAACCTTGACGGTGGAACAGACATTGTCGATGATCAAGAAGGTGAAGGAACGGACATTGTCGACGGAGGTCAACCGTCAACAAACGACGATCTCGAATTGCAAGTAGCAACCACCTCCGGCGAGGTATATATATACATTGAGCCTCTCGTGATACAAACTTACTGAAATGTGAATACATATGTATTAACGCGCGCGACTCTCTTTCTTTTTTTAGCCCTCGGCCGGATCGAGTACGACAAAGCGTGGCAAATCCAAGGCGATGAAAACAGGAGAAACATATGCCATTGATTTTGTCAGTGAAACCGGCAAGCCCCTACAGCACACCTCAAAGTTTATCAATCAATGCGGAGTCGTTGTTAGAGACAACGTCCCGATCACCGTCCAGGAATGGAAGGAGCCAAAGAAGGCACGTCTTGGTTTCAGTTTTGTCGACAAGAGAACGAAAAAGGATTGTTGGAGAAAGCTTATGGAACATTTCATTCTACCTCCGGAATACAACAAAGTCGATGAATTCGGTAATGAGGTTCCGGGTGGACGTGAGAGGAGGAGGCTAGTTAAAGAGTTCGCTCTTTAGAAGATGGGCAAAGCATTCCGGAACTTCAAGAAAAATTTAACCCGTGACTATGTCAACAAGGGCAAGACTCCGGATTTCAATGGACAACATGAGAAACTGAAAGATGATTGGCCAGAATTTGTGAGGCAAAAGAAATCGGAGCATTTCAAGGAAATATCGAAAAAAATAAGGATAATGCGAGTAAGAAAAAGTTCCATCATATTATGGGGCCAGGAGGATACCGCCTTTCGGAGCCTAAGTGGCAGAAGATGGAGGAGGACCTGAGGGTGCGAGGAATCCCTCTAGGTACAGAGGGATGGGCCCCAAGGGCCAAAAGCTGGTGGTACGGGCATGGGGGATCGCTAGACCCGGAGACAGGGGTGTGTGTTCACCGGAAGAAAAAGTTTGCTCCCACCGAAGCCCTTATTGACGCAATGACCCAAGCTCAAGAGGGCTTGATCAAGTTCAACAGAGAGAAAGACGCACTAACAACAGCCCTCGGGAATGATGGACACGGAGGACGTGTACGAGGCAAAGGCAGAATTCCGTGGAAAGTAGGGTTTTCCCAGGACAATGACCCGTACTGTTACAGAAGCCGTAAGAGAAAGACGGACCGGGATGCAGATCTTTTGGCGAAGTTTGCATCGGAACTCCATGAGTTGAAGCAGACCGTGCATGAACTAGTAAAAGAAAAGGCTGCAGGGCCGCATGAAGATCATGAAGCGGATCGCGGAAGCCAGCAGCGGAGAAGCAGCGTGGCTTCCACGATGCCCCGCCTGGTGCTAATGCACCGATGATCGAGATTCGTGCACCGGAGCCTTACTACCCCATGGATGATGTAAAGGAGATGAAAGAATGTGATCTGCATTATCCCGTGGGGAACGTTTCCACGAAGGTAGCTACCGGCAGTGCTTTACCCTGTACACCTGGAGCACTCCACCACAACAACCCCATTGCATATGGCTATGCTCGTGTCACGGTGGAAGACATAGTCCAAGAGTTTGAGGACCTGGAGATTGACAAAGCTACACCCGAAGGGGAGAGAAGACTTGGAGATGTCAAGCGCCAGATCATTCTATGGAAAAAGAAGTACATAGTGTTTCCAGGCGAGGCGCCAAGGCTAACAAGTCCACCCCCCTCCTATGGTGGTGGTGGTGGTGGCGGTGGTGGTGGTCGTGGTGGTTCACCTACACCTCCTTCACGCCATTCGACGCCGTCCCCCGATCCACAACCTCCGGCGGGTAAGCAGCCGCCGCCCCCCAATCCTCCTCCGCCGGGTACGACGCCCCCCAATCCTCCTCCGGCGGGTACGACGCCCCCCAATCCACCTCCGGCGAAGAAGCAGAAGCAGGCGGACAGCAAGGAAACCCGCTCCTGGACTATTAACCCGGACCCTTATGTACCTAAGACCACAAGGGTACCGGAGCCATCACTGAAGCCTCTCCTCCCAAGGCCTTGGGAACTTAGTGAAGCTGAAACCAAATTGGCCGCGTCTGCTCATTATGAGAAATGGAAGGCGGATACGAAGGCGATAAAAGAGCCTGAGCCCAAGCAAGTATTCACTGAGAAGCAAAAGAAGTGGGCTAAGGATTTTTTGACGACACTGTCCCAAGCCGAGCTGAATATGCCTGACGACTATGGACATGAACTTCGTAGGCAAGCAAAAATATTGGAGGAGAAAGAAGAAAGTAAAAAAAGCGGGAAACAAGTTGACCAGCTCGGGATGCAGAATAAACAATCGATCCCCCCGCTCATAGTGAAAGCCGGTCCGGAAGAGGACCCCGAGATCATAGCAGCTGCGGCAGCACTTGGATTGACTGTAGCGAGTGCCATGAAACAAGCGTCCGAGATGGGTTTGACTCTTCGTGCCTTCTTAGGCCTTGAGGATGCGCCAGTATGTGAGATAGCATTACAATATGTGCGGAATGGGCCTCTCGTCGAGCCTGCGCGGGAAAAGAGTCTACCACCACAAATGCAAAATCTGCTACGTTGGTACAAGCAATTCATAACATGGGCCGACAAAGAATATGTTTATGCGGATGTTACAAAGGAGCATCACACCAAACGGTACTCTGTACAAGTTCATATGAGTGAATTGTTCCAGCTGTTCAATCTGCGCGAGCTCGACAAATCTGTGTTGAGTTGCTATGTTCTGTAAGTGATTTATTTCTACCTCTTCTCGTTCTTCAATGCCTGCACTATATATATATATTTTCCTAACTATATTGTTGCGTACGCTATTTCGCAGATTGAAGATTTGGGAATGCAAAATAAGAAACATCCATGATGTTGGGTTCATTGACCCACATATCGTTAATGGACATGTGTTACAAAATCACCCCGAAGACGTGGAGAAAGACTTGTACAAGTTTCTTAGAAAGCATCAACTCAAAAGTCATATTCTATTTCCTTACCATTTTGGGTGAGTGTTTCTCTCTTGTGCCCATTCTCTTTTGTTTACTCCATGCATGGTATGTCTAATCGATGAGTTATGCATGACTGTGCATGTAACGTGTCCGCAGGTTCCATTGGATTCTGCTAAATATTGAACTTCACACCTCCAGAGTTCTAATCATGGACTCTATGGATTCGGATCCAAAGCGTTGGGCCGACATGAGAAAAATGCTGCAAAAGTAATTATTTTCAATTATTTGAGCTCTATATCGATCGGTCTCTTTCGTTCATTTCCTATTATCAAGTAACTAATAACTCCCTTGTTCATTTAATTTTCTTTGCCCTGTAGGGTTTGGAGACGGTTCTCAGAAGAAATTGTCGGTGAATTCAAACATGAGCTAGATTTTAGAAGGTTAGTTAATGTGGATAAGCAGCCACCGGGGACCAATCTATGTGGATACTATGTTTGTGAGAACATCCGGAGACACACCTCTGAGCGGAAGGCATCGGATAGCGTGCGGAAGGCGACGGATAACTTGCGGAGGAGGCTTAGTCCAGAAGCTCGCTTCCGACCAATTCAAGATGAATTAGCAGGATTTTTCATGAGGGAAGTCATCAATCCTAAAGGAGAACACTATACCGAGGACGAAGAAATTTATATGCATACCCGAGATTGAAACTTGTTCGAAGTTGTATATGGTCATCCATCCTAATTGTGTATGGAAACTTGTTCGAAGTTGTATATGGTCACCCGAGATTGAATATATATTATATATTCCTCTTGAATTCTTCTTGTTTGAAATTTCATATGCATGTATATAGTAGCGTAGAATATGTGTACTGAAACTTCATCAAAATTAAAATAAAACACAAAATAAAATATAAAAGAAATAAAACACTACAAATTAAAAAGAAACCAGGTTTAGGGGGGCTAAAACCCTAAACCCGCGGAGGAGGCCTTTAGTCCCGGTTAGCCACGAGAACCGAGACTAAAGGTCCTCCGCCCCGACGGACTCCTGGCGCCCACTGTAGCGACCAGACCTCAAATGGCATGTGCTGCTGTGCACCAGTGTCATCCTTGGATCAGTAATGCTGACACGCACAGTACAAATGGAGGATTTATAGCAGAGTAGCAATCACACACTTATTACATCGAATATCCCCGAAGAGATTAAGTATAATAAACATGGCTTAAGGCCATCTAATAACGATAACAGCGGAAGACTTGGAAGATAAGTGAGTCCATCAACTCCAGCGGCATCACTGAGTATAAGACCACGACCTAAGGCACCTTACTCGTCGTCTGAAAAGTCTGCAACATGAAACGTTGCAGCCCGAAAACGGGTCAGCACATAGAATATGCTGGCAATGTAACACATAGAGAGCAATGAACAATGATAAGGCTATACTATATGCATATATGGCTGGTGGAAAGCTCTATGGTTACAGTTTTGCGAAAAGCCAATTTTATCCTACTGCAAAGGAATAAATTTTATTTAACTATCATGGTGGTTGAAACATTGAGAAGGTACCTCCAACTCAATCCCAATTAAGTAACATCATTAACCCAACAAAATTAATTATAAGTATCACGGTGATGAGATTCAAATGATAATCCAGGTACTAGATACTCAAGTTGTCCATAACCGGGGACACGGCTAATCATGATCAGTTTGTACACTCTGCAGAGGTTTGTGCACTTTTCCCCACAAGACTCGATCGCCTCCGCTTGATTCTCGCACTACATGATGTTTGAGAAACGGATGACCGAGACACAGTCTTTCAGAAACAATCACTCTTTACTCTGGATGGACCGGTACACCTACTTTCCCCTACATCTGCTAGTCCACCTCTTCAAGAGATCCTGTAACCTACTCAGCTATGCTAGAGCCCATAATAGCTTGCGGCTGCACACGAAAGTTTCTAGCATGAATAATCTTATGATCCCTTTGAGCCTGGGTGGCGGACCTTATACATACAGACAACACTGGGTTCTCCAGGTGTCTCAATCCACCCAGATGTGAGTTTTAGTTGCCACCTTAAGTTAAACCATTATTAAACACTCACATCTGTCATGAATATCTCTCAAACCCAATCCACGTCTACGCATAGCATGGCATTGATAAAAAGTAACGTAGAAGTAACTTCCGTGGGTTTGATATATGAAACAGGTAATAGGTACTACCTCAACTACTTCCCAATACCCACAGTTTAATTAGATCCTAATCATGCAATGTGTTTGAGGAAATAGGTCTAATGCAATAAAACTGGGTATGAACGGGGTATGATCAAAGTGTTACTTGCCTTGCTGATGATCCGCAAAACCTAGCGAGTCGAAGTAACAAGCGGCACACTCCGGGTACTCTATCGCAAACAAACAAGCATCCAATCAGTACTCATCTAATGCACAGGTAAAACTCGAATGAAAGATCCAACCAGAAAGTTCAACTTAAGAACTCCGGTTTGCAAAAAGAATCAACTCGAAAGAAACAACGAAAGTCAAACGGCGAAAGAAAGAAACTTCGTTTGCTAATCTGGATCTAGGTCAAATTTTACTGTAGCAAAAACTTGTTTGAGTAGGTTAAACGGAAAGAGAATTTCGAGACGAAACTCTAGGCGCTTGAATCACCTGATTCCGATAAACGAGCGAAAAGTTAAACAGATTCGAAGTTTCGATCAGAAATCGAATCTGAGAAAATAACGAGAAAATCCGCCGAAAAAGAAAAACGGACGAACGGTTGAATAACGGACGTTCATTAACAGAGAAAAACCGACGAACGCGTTCGTTAAAACGAACGGTTCGGTGAACGCTCGTGAAATAAGAAAACCGAAAAAAACCGATCTAGGGATTTTTTTTAAACAAAAGGTTTTTTTTTCAAAAACCGGTCAACGCGAACACGGGCAGTACCTCGACGGGGCTCGCTCCGGCGAGGGGCTCCGGCGGGCGGGGTCGGCGGCGGGGGTGCGGAGCTCGGGGGCGGCGGCTCCGGCGGCGAGGGACGGGGCTCCGGCGGGCGGGCGGCGAGGCAAAAGGCGGCGGCGGCGGCAGCGGGATGCGGTGGCGGCGGCGGGCGATGCAGGCGGCGGCGGTGGCTCAGGTGAGGAGAAACGGAGGGGGGGCGGGGTATATATGGAGGGGGGGCTAGAGGCTTGGGGGAGGGGGCACCGAGGCGGCGGCGGGCTCCGTGGCGTGGCCGGACTCCGGCGGCGTCGTGGGGAAGAAGGAGAGCGCGGGCGGGCTCGGTTGGGCTCGACCCAGCCGGCGCGGCGCGGTATTTTGTTTTTAAATATGTTCCGCGGAAAATATTGCGTAGAAAAATAAATAAAAATCGGAAAAATATGAAATAAATTTTCCCCTTCTAGTTAGAAAATGTAGAATAGGGTGAACATTTTTAAAATGAAAAATAAATATTTTGAAAACATGCATATTTTTTTAAATGCAATAAAAATTGCAAATAAAATCCAATAAATTCCAAAAATGTTTTTAACATTTTTCCTCCAGTATTTCAATTGTTTTGGAGAAGTCATATTTTCTCCTCTCGTTTATTTAAAGATGAAATATTTTTCCGGAGAGAAAAATAATTAAAATCCCAATCCTCATTTGAAAAATCAAATAAGAAAATTTGAGAAAATCCCCAACTCTCTCCGAGGGTCCTTGAGTTGCTTAGGATTTATCGAGGATTTGTCAAAATGCAATAAAACATGATATGCAATGATGATCTATGTATAACATTCCAAATTGAAAATTTGGGATGTTACAAACCTACCCCCCTTAAGATGAATCTCGCCCTCGAGATTCGGGTTGGCTAGAAAACAGGTGGGAGTGGTTTTTCCGTAGATCTTCCTCTCGCTCCCAGGTGGCCTCATCTTCGGTGTGGTGACTCCACTGAACTTTGGAAAACTTGATAACCTTGCTGCGGGTAACTCGGCTGGCATACTCGAGAATCTTAACTGGCTTCTCCTCATAGGTCAAATCACTTTCCAACTGAATCGCTTCCAGTGGCACAGTATCTCTCAGCGGTATTTCAGCCATCTCTGCGTGGCACTTCTTCAACTGCGAAACGTGAAATACATCATGTACTTCAGACAATCCTTCGGGCAATTCCAGCTTGTAGGCAACTTCTCCCATACGTTCCAACACTCTGTATGGTCCGATAAAACGAGGCGCTAACTTTCCCTTAACTCCAAAGCGCTTCACTCCTCGTAGTGGTGATACTCGAAGATACACTCTGTCTCCGATTTCGTGAACTGTCTCCTTGCGTTTAGAATCAGCATAACTCTTCTGCCTGGATTGGGCTACCTTGAGCCTATCACGAATCAACTTCACTTTCTGTTCAGACTCCTTAATCAAATCTGGTCCAAACAACTGACGGTCTCCAACTTCGTCCCATAACAACGGTGTTCTACACCTCCTTCCGTACAAAGCTTCGAAAGGGGCCATCTTCAAACTGGTTTGATAACTGTTGTTATAAGAAAACTCCGCATATGGCAAATTGTCGTCCCAACTTGATCCATAATCTAGCGCACATGCTCTCAACATGTCCTCCAAAATCTGGTTGACTCTCTCGGTCTGTCCATCTGTCTGCGGATGAAATGCTGTACTAAATTCCAGCCTGGTTCCCAATGTTTCATGTAACTGCTTCCAAAACTTCGAGGTAAATTGGGTTCCTCTGTCTGATACAATGGTCCTCGGAACTCCATGCAAACATACTATCCTGGTCATGTATATCTTTGCCAACTTAGCGCTGGTGTAAGTGGTCTTCACTGGAATGAAATGAGCCACTTTCGTCAAACGATCGACTACAACCCATATCGAGTCATAGCCTGAACGGGTCCTGGGTAATCCTGTGATAAAATCCATGCCTATTTTATCCCACTTCCATTCGGGTATCGGCAATGGCTGTAACAATCCTGCTGGCTTCTGATGCTCTGCCTTCACTCTCTGACATACATCACAAACTGCTACGAACTCCGCAATATCCTTCTTCATTCCGGTCCACCAGAAAGTATTCTTCAAATCCAAATACATCTTGGTATTCCCTGGGTGAATCGAGTACGGTGAATCATGGGCTTCTTGCAAAATCAACTTCCTGATCTCCAGATCATTTGGCACATATACGCGGTCCTCGAACCATAAGGTATCGTGCTCGTCCTCACGAAATCCCTTGGCTTTTCCTTTGCTCATCTTCTCCTTTATCTCTTCAATCTCCTTGTCTGTCTTCTGAGCTTCTCTGATCTTGTCCATCAAGGTAGACTGAATATCCAATGACGCTAAATAGCCTCTTGGGACTATCTCCAAACATAGCTCACGTATGTCCTCGGCTAACTCCTGAGGTAACTCTCCTGTCATGAGGGTGTTGACATGACTCTTGCGGCTCAACGCATCTGCTACTACGTTAGCCTTTTCAGGGTGATAATGCAATCTCATATCATAGTCTTTGATGAGCTCCAACCATCTCCTCTGTCTGAGGTTTAACTCCTTCTGCGTGAAAATGTACTTCAAACTCTTGTGATCCATGTACACCTCACAATGGTTTCCGATGAGAAAATGTCTCCATGTCTTCAATGCATGCACCACGGCTGCTAATTCCAAATCATGCGTAGCATAATTCTTCTCATGGGGTTTAAGTTGTCGTGAAGCATACGAAACAACTCTTCCTTCCTGCATAAGCACTGCTCCAAGTCCTCGACGAGAAGCGTCGCAATAAACTTCATAGTCCTTGCGTTGATCTGGCAGAATCAACACGGGTGAGGTAACCAATCGTTTCTTCAACTCCTGGAAACTAGCTTCACATTCCTCAGTCCAATTAAATTTGGTGTCCTTCTTCAATAGCTCAGTCATGGGCTTAGCAATCCTTGAGAAATTCTCGATAAATCTCCGGTAGTATCCTGCAAGTCCAAGAAAACTCCGGATTTCTCCAACTGTCGTGGGTGATTCCCAACTTGTCACTGTGTCAACCTTGGCAGGGTCTACTGCTATTCCTTCTCCAGAAATAACATGTCCAAGGAATCCAACTTCCTTCAACCAAAACTCACATTTGCTGAACTTGGCATATAACTGATGTTCACTGAGCTTCTCAAGTACCAATCGTAAATGCTCCTCATGCTCTTCTTCATCCTTCGAAAAGATTAAAATATCATCAATGAACACCACGACGAACTTATCCAAAAACTCCATAAACACTTTGTTCATCAGGTTCATGAAATAGGCCGGTGCGTTAGTCAGTCCAAATGACATAACGGTATACTCATACAATCCATATCTGGTGGTAAATGCCGTCTTAGGTATATCCTGCTCTCGAATCTTTAACTGATGGTATCCCGATCGCAGATCGATCTTGGAAAATACTTTAGCTCCTTGCAGGCGGTCAAACAAATCATTAATCATCGGCAGTGGGTACTTGTTTTTGATGGTCACTTCATTCAATCCTCGGTAATCAACAACCATCCTCAGCGATCCATCTTTCTTCTCCACTAGAAGTACTGGTGATCCCCAAGGTGACGAACTTGGGCGAATATAGCCTTTATCCAGTAACTCCTTGATCTGCTTCTTAATCTCCTCCAAATCCTTTGCGGGCATCCTGTACGGTCTCTTAGATATTGGCCCTGTGCCTGGCAAAAGTTCAATCAAAAACTCAATGTCTCTATCTGGTGGCATGCCTGGCAGCTCTTCTAGAAATACATCCGGATAGTCCTTCACCACTCGTACTTCCTCCTGTACAACTCCTGATAAGGAATTCACTTGAGTCCTCTTCGGCATATGCCGAGATACATACTTGATCCTTTTTCCTTCCGGGGTGGTAAGCAAAATAGTCTTGCTGGCACAATCGATGTTTCCTCCATACAACGATAGCCAATCCATTCCCAAAATCACATCCAAACCTTGCGATTCCAAAACAATGAGGTCTGAGGGGAAAACATGCCTACCAATGGCCAACGGTATCTTAAAACATCCTTGGGTGGCCATATACTCTGCTCCGGGCGAGGTTACTAACATGGGGCTTTTGAGAACTTGGGTGGACATCTTAAACTTGTTTACAAATCCCCTTGATATGTATGAATGCGATGCACCAGTACCGAAAAGAACAGTTGCAGTAAATGACTTAACCAAAAACTTACCTATTACTGCATCAGGCTGCGCTTCAACCTCCTCCACGCTCACGTGGTTCACATGTCCTTTGTTGAACGGGTTCGGCTTCTTCCCAGAGCTTCCATTGCCATTTCCATTTTGGGCTTCGGGACAATCAGTTGCATAATGTCCCGTCTTCTGGCACTTGAAACAAGTAATGTGACTTAGATCTCTCTTAGTTGGGGTAGATGGGTTGGTGCGGTTCTGTCCGTTTCCTCCTCCATTCCCATTACCATTCTTGGAGCCATTATGGTTGTGCGAACTACCTCCTCCATGGGTATGCTGAAACTGTCCTCCCGGCTTCGGGGTAAATCGTGGCTTCCGCTGGGCTCTAGAATTGTACTTCCCTTGTCCATACTTCCTCTTGCGGTTTTCAATCTGTTGTTGCTTCCCTTCTATCATGAGAGCTCTATCTACCAGCTCCTGGTAGTTGTTGAAGGTTGCTACCATCAATTGCATACTTAGCTCATCATTCAGTCCTTCCAGAAATTTCTCCTGCTTGGCAGCATCCGTAGCAACGTCATCTGGTGCATAACGTGCTAACTTACTGAAATCTTCCACATACTGGCCTACGGTGCGTCCTCCTTGGCGTAGGTTGCGAAACTCACGCTTCTTCATAGCCATAGCTCCTGCTGAAACATGAGCTGTACGGAAAGCTTGCTGAAACTGGTCCCATGTGACAGTGTCAATAGGGTGCGTGGCTGTATAATTCTCCCACCATGATGCTGTGGGTCCATCAAGCTGATGTGCGGCAAAACGCACTCTTTCCGCATCTGTGCATCCTGCAGTGGTCAACTCCCTTCCAACTTTGCGGAGCCAATCATCTGCAACAATCGGCTCGGTGCTACTGGAAAACACCGGCGGGTTTAGCCTTAAGAAACGGGCTAAGTGATCAACAGGTGGTGGTGGCGGTGGGTTGTTGTTGTTGTTGTTGCCTTGGTTCTGAACTAACACTTGCATCCAGGCATTCTGTTGCTGAATCAACTGGGTGATCTCTGGCGGGAAAACAAATCCGGTGTCGCGTCTCGGAGGCATCTGATAGGTTTAGAAAAGATGAGAATTAAGAATAGAATGAGGTCTAGAGAGAAAACACTACCCATATGCTCATGAGACAAATTCAATCAATATCACTCAATCAATCCAAACAAGGCAAAACAATCGATCTAACTAGCATTACAAAGTGCTTGAACTTTACTACTAAATGGGCGAAAACTACTACTGATATGGTAGTCTACTAAAAATTCTGATCCGTTGAAGACTCCATGATGTCTGCTCCAGCTTCATCAATCCATTCGTCTTCACTTGGTTCCGAGTCGGTGTCGTCGATGATGATGTAGTTATCCAGACAAGTGCATTCGTCGACTTCTGCTTTTGGCACTGGATTTCTCACGAATGCTCCAATCTTATTCTCCAGGTCGTCAATCTTCCCGACTAGTGCGTTGATTTCTTCCAGATAGTCTTCGCGTGTAGTCTTGAGTTCTTCTTGGAGTTCCTTGATCTTCGTGAATGCCTTCTTCAGTTCTTCCTTGTCCGTGCATATCTGGTTCTCCTGGCGTCGAATATGTTGGTTCTGCTCCTGGATGAAAGCTGCAATTGATCCATCCTTCTTGGTCTTGATCATCTCCCATTGCGCGTCTCGACGTCCACAAATTTGATAAATTGTATCCTTAAGCTCCTGGTGATAGACTTCTCCAATGCGTCCCATGACGATATGTGCGGCCATGCTCTTCCCTAAACTCCAAGTTGGTGCTTCGAAAACCAATCTCATGGCACTAAACATCCTTTCTGGAATGATAACTTGAATCTTCCAGCTCTCCTCTTCAGGTAATGTAGCGTTGCAGGTTCCGGTGACGCTTGGTATTCCTATGTTCAAGTACTTGGTGACTTCCTTCAAGAGTCGTCCAAATGGCGTGTCTTCATCTGGTTGCATGAACTTGCTCCTTGCATTCGCCATTCCTAAAAGAGTAGAAAGTGAAGAGGAGTCAGAAATGAGAAGAGAGAAGTTTTTCTAGGGCTTAAGCTTAGTGGTCGTGTCCTATAGTCAGCGTGTGCTCTGATACCAACTTTGTAGCGACCAGACCTCAAATGGCCTGTGCTGCTGTGCACCAGTGTCATCCCTGGATCAGTAATGCTGACACGCACAGTACAAATGGAGGATTTATAGCAGAGTAGCAATCACACACTTATTACATCGAATATCCCCGAAGAGATTAAGTATAATAAACATGGCTTAAGGCCATCTAATAACGATAACAGCGGAAGACTTGGAAGATAAGTGAGTCCATCAACTCCAGCGGCATCACTGAGTATAAGACCACGACCTAAGGCACCTTACTCGTCGTCTGAAAAGTCTGCAACATGAAACGTTGCAGCCCGAAAACGGGTCAGCACATAGAATATGCTGGCAATGTAACACATAGAGAGCAATGAACAATGATAAGGCTATACTATATGCATATATGGCTGGTGGAAAGCTCTATGGTTACAGTTTTGCGAAAAGCCAATTTTATCCTACTGCAAAGGAATAAATTTTATTTAACTATCATGGTGGTTGAAACATTGAGAAGGTACCTCCAACTCAATCCCAATTAAGTAACATCATTAACCCAACAAAATTAATTATAAGTATCACGGTGATGAGATTCAAATGATAATCCAGGTACTAGATACTCAAGTTGTCCATAACCGGGGACACGGCTAATCATGATCAGTTTGTACACTCTGCAGAGGTTTGTGCACTTTTCCCCACAAGACTCGATCGCCTCCGCTTGATTCTCGCACTACATGATGTTTGAGAAACGGATGACCGAGACACAGTCTTTCAGAAACAATCACTCTTTACTCTGGATGGACCGGTACACCTACTTTCCCCTACATCTGCTAGTCCACCTCTTCAAGAGATCCTGTAACCTACTCAGCTATGCTAGAGCCCATAATAGCTTGCGGCTGCACACGAAAGTTTCTAGCATGAATAATCTTATGATCCCTTTGAGCCTGGGTGGCGGACCTTATACATACAGACAACACTGGGTTCTCCAGGTGTCTCAATCCACCCAGATGTGAGTTTTAGTTGCCACCTTAAGTTAAACCATTATTAAACACTCACATCTGTCATGAATATCTCTCAAACCCAATCCACGTCTACGCATAGCATGGCATTGATAAAAAGTAACGTAGAAGTAACTTCCGTGGGTTTGATATATGAAACAGGTAATAGGTACTACCTCAACTACTTCCCAATACCCACAGTTTAATTAGATCCTAATCATGCAATGTGTTTGAGGAAATAGGTCTAATGCAATAAAACTGGGTATGAACGGGGTATGATCAAAGTGTTACTTGCCTTGCTGATGATCCGCAAAACCTAGCGAGTCGAAGTAACAAGCGGCACACTCCGGGTACTCTATCGCAAACAAACAAGCATCCAATCAGTACTCATCTAATGCACAGGTAAAACTCGAATGAAAGATCCAACCAGAAAGTTCAACTTAAGAACTCCGGTTTGCAAAAAGAATCAACTCGAAAGAAACAACGAAAGTCAAACGGCGAAAGAAAGAAACTTCGTTTGCTAATCTGGATCTAGGTCAAATTTTACTGTAGCAAAAACTTGTTTGAGTAGGTTAAACGGAAAGAGAATTTCGAGACGAAACTCTAGGCGCTTGAATCACCTGATTCCGATAAACGAGCGAAAAGTTAAACAGATTCGAAGTTTCGATCAGAAATCGAATCTGAGAAAATAACGAGAAAATCCGCCGAAAAAGAAAAACGGACGAACGGTTAAATAACGGACGTTCGTTAACAGAGAAAAACCGACGAACGCGTTCGTTAAAACGAACGGTTCGGTGAACGCTCGTGAAATAAGAAAACCGAAAAAAACCGATCTAGGTTTTTTTTTCAAACAAAAGGTTTTTTTTTTCAAAAACCGGTCAACGCGAACACGTGCAGTACCTCGACGGGGCTCGCTCCGGCGAGGGGCTCCGGCGGGCGGGGTCGGCGGCGGGGGTCCGGGGCTCGGGGGCGGCGGCTCCGGCGGCGAGGGGCGGGGCTCCGGCGGGCGGGCGGCGAGGCAAAAGGCGGCGGCGGCGGCAGCGGGATGCGGCGGCGGCGGCGGGCGATGCGGGCGGCGGCGGTGGCTCGGGTGAGGAGAAACGGAGGGGGGCGGGGTATATATGGAGGGGGGCTAGAGGCTTGGGGGAGGGGGCACCGAGGCGGCGGCGGGCTCCGTGGCATGGCCGGACTCCGGCGGCGTCATGGGGAAGAAGGAGAGCGCGGGCGGGCTCGGTTGGGCTCGGCCCAGCCGGCGCGGCGCGGTATTTTTTTTTAAATATGTTTCGCGGAAAATATTGCGTAGAAAAATAAATAAAAATCAGAAAAATATGAAATAAATTTTCCCCGTTTAGTTCGAAAATCTAGAATAGGGTGAACATTTTTAAATCAAAAATAAATATTTTGAAAACATGCATATTTTTTTAAATGCAATAAAAATTGCAAATAAAATCCAATAAATTCCAAAAATGTTTTTAACATTTTTCCTCCAGTATTTCAATTGTTTTGGAGAAGTCATATTTTCTCCTCTCGTTTATTTAAAGATGAAATATTTTTCCGGAGAGAAAAATAATTAAAATCCCAATCCTCGTTTGAAAAATCAAATAAGAAAATTTGAGAAAATCTCCAACTCTCTCCGAGGGTCCTTGAGTTGCTTAGGATTTATCGAGGATTTGTCAAAATGCAATAAAACATGATATGCAATGATGATCTATGTATAACATTCCAAATTGAAAATTTGGGATGTTACACCCACGTGGACGGGCCTTTAGTCGCGGTTCGTAAGAGGCGCGACTAAAGGGGGGGGCCTTAATCGCGCATATTTAGTCCCGGTTGCACAGCTGGGATTAATGGCCTTTGCGAACCGGGACTAAAGGCCTATTCTCTACCAGTGTTATATAGGCCGTCAGGTAAATGGGCCTGGGCCAGGCCCACGACCGAGTCCGCGAACAGCCCACGGTCCAACGTCTCGGACAGTGGTGCTTCCGTAAGCGACTCGTTAATTAATTAATAATTAATTAACCAGTCCTGAGCGGCAAAAATAAGCTTCGGCTCTGCTCATTCCCGCAACCCGCGGCGCGCGCGCGTCTTGACGAGGCGAGGCGTGGCGTGGCGAGGCGAGGCGGGCGGCGGCGGAGGAGGAGCGCGCGTGTACAACTCCTATTCCCAAGGTCCCAATAGCAAGTGGTAGAGCAGCCCTTATAAATAGGTCTCACTCTTCTTACTGTAGCAGTATGGGACTAAAGATCCCACACTTCCCATCACTTGCCGTAGACATGCATGGGCCTTAGAGATTAACTAGGGATTATTGCCTTATATGCGCCTAAGCCCATCCATAATCCATCAATCCCCCACCAGATCTCGAGGCACATAAGTTTGTCAACTGTTCCAAACAATGTTTGATATACCAGAATTTTCAGTGGAGACTGTTAAGTTGAACTTCCACCTAGAGCAATAAGATTAGACTTCTTCACAACTGAACAATGGACTATGCCTTGAATTGTCAGTTTGGCGTGTAGAAGTTTCGCCTATTGTCGCTGATACGTGGCTGCTGAAGGCTAAACCCCACGGGTGGATCTTATTAGTCATACTCCGTACCTTCTCATGAGCTTCCTAGAGATCACCCAATCTCATAGACTGTGACCAGCAGTTGGGCTCACATAGGTGTGTTCCTCCAAAGATGCTCTGTAGGTTAGCATCTTACTTACATAAGCTTTGGAACACATTAAGACAAAAGTCGCCTGCCTTACAGAATTGAGAGTATTATTGCATCTCCAACGGAGTGGGTTAATTAAGGATACTCTCCTCAGTTGACCACTGGATTGTTTTCCCAGGTCCTAATTCACGGGATCTCCGATCACATAGGTTGGGTTACCCCCATGGCAACTTACATGGGTCTCATACCCATCTCCCTCGATGCATTTTCTATCACAATCCATGATAGCCCTTTCGTAAAAGGGTCTACCAGATTCTTAGCCGTCTGAATATGATCCAACGCTATTACTCCGGAGTTTCTTGATTTTCTGACAGATTTTAATCTTCTTCTTATGTGTTTTGTGGATTTCAAGTTGTCCTTTGAACTCTTAGCCTTGGCAATCACTGTTTGATTGTCACAGTTCATAAGAACAGCCGTGACTGGTTTATCAACCACCGACAAATCCATCAAAAGCTCACGAAGCCATTCTCCTTCAACGCATGATGTGTCTAATGCTGTGAGTTCTGCTTCCATAGTCTATCTGGTTAAGATCGTCTGCTTGCAAGACGTCCCGGAAACAGCACCACCACCAAGTGTGAAGACATATCCACTTGTGGCTTTCATCTCATCAACATCAGATATCCAGTTAGAATCACTATACCCATCAAGTACCGTCGGGTACCCAGAATAGTGAATCCCGTAGTTCACAGTACCTTGCAAATAGCGCATCACTCGCTCAACAGCATGCCAATGCACATCTCCCGGATTGGAAACAAACTGGCTTAGTTTGCACACAGCAAATGAGATGTCAGGACGAGTAGCACAAGCTAGGTACATTAGTGAACCAACCACTTGAGAATATCTCGATTGATCTACAGCTGTGCCTTTGAACTTTTGTATCCGCACGCTTGGATCATATGGTGTTGCAGAAGGTTTGCAGTCCGAATATCCAAAACGGCTGAGAATCTTCTCAACATAGTGGGATTGCAAAAGTGTAATTCCACCCTCAGTATTTCTCAGTAGCTTGATGTTCAAGATAACATCAGCCACGCCCAGGTCTTTCATCTCAAAGTTATGAGATAGAAAAGCCTTGACCTCCTCAATGACCTTGAGGTGGGTCCCAAATATCAGTATGTCATCGACATACAGACACAGTATAACTCCTTCGCCCCTACCATAGCGATAGTATACACATTTGTCAGCTTCGTTAACAACAAAGCCAACACATGTCAAAGTTGTATTAAACTTCTCATGCCATTGCTTAGGCACTTGTTTCAGGCCATACAAAGATTTCACTAGCTTACACACCTTTCTTTCCTGACCATTTACTACAAAGCCATCTGGCTGTTGCATGTAAATTTCCTCGTCTAGCTCTCCGTTAAGGAAAGCCGTCTTAACGTCCATCTGATGAACGAGAAGACCATGCGAGGCAGCCAATGCGAGTAACACTCGAATGGTTGTCAGTCTAGCCACAGGTGAGTAAGTATCAAAGAAATCATCTTCTTCTTTTTGGGTGTAACCCTTGGCCACAAGCCTAGCCTTGTACTTCTCAACAGTACCATCGGGCCTAAGCTTCCCCTTGAACACCCACTTACATCGCAATGGTTGGCAACCATAGGGACAATCAGTGATCTCCCATGTCCCGTTTGCCAAGATGGAATCCATCTCGCTACGGACCGCATCCTTCCAGTAGTCAGCATCCGGAGATGCATAAGCTTCTGAAATGGAACTGGGAGTGTCGTCATCCATGAGGTACACGAGGAAATCATCACCAAAAGACTTTGCAGTCCTTTGTCTCTTGCTCCTAACAGGAGCTTCCTCGTCATCCTCTGATGAACTTTCATCACTTTTGTGTTCATAATATTCCATCGGAATGGCAGGTTCAGGAGTCTCATCAGATTCAGTCTAGAAGTGCTTTGCATATCTCTGATGGGAAAAATATCCTCAAAGAATGTAGCATCCTTAGACTCTATAATTGTACCGACCTTCTGGTCAGGTACCTCAGAATTCACTACTAGAAATCTATAGCCAACGCTATTCTTAGCGTAGCCCAAATTAACGCAGTCCATGGTCTTCGGACCAAGCTTACGCTTTTTGGGGACCGGCACATTGACTTTCGCCAAACAGCCCCAAGTGCGCAAGTAAGAGAGTGTAGTTCTTTTCTTTTCCCATTGCTCATAGGGAGTAGTCTCATTATCCTTTGCGGAAACTTTATTCAGGACATGACATGATGCCAATATAGCCTCCCCCCACCATGCCTTGGATAAACCCGATGTATCTAACATGGCGTTAGCCAAATCAGTTAGAGTATGGTTTTTCCATTCGGCAACCCTGTTTGACTGGGGTGAATAGGGAGGCGTCCTCTCATGAATAATACCATGTTCCGCACAGAATAAATCAAACTCACTAGAAAAGTACTCTCCACCACGGTCAGACCAGACTCGTTTAATTTTCTTCTCAAGTTGGTTCTCAACTTCAGCCTTATAGATTTTAAAGTAGTGTAGAGCCTCATCCTTTGTATTTAACAAATACACATAACAGAATCTAGTGGAATCATCAATCAAAGTCATGAAGTATTTCTTTCCACCTTTAGTCAACACACCATTCATGTCACATAGATCTGAATGTATGAGCTCTAATGGTGCCAGGTGTCTCTCCTTCGCAGGCTTGTGAGGCTTATGAGGTTGCTTTGCTTGCACACACGCATGGCACTTAGAGCCTTTGGCTAAAGTGAAACTCGGGATTAGATTCATCTTAGCTAGCCGCATCATACAACCAAAATTTATGTGACAAAGAAGTGAATGCCACACCTCACATTCGTTCACATTATAATGAATTTGGTTCACAACTTTATTACAGAAATCCTCCAGGGAAAGGCGGAACAAACCACCACAATCATATCCTTTTCCAACAAATAGTCCATACCGAGATACAACTACTTTGTTAGACTCAAATACTAACTTAAACCCTTCTTTACATAGAAGGGAGCCACTAACGAGATTCTTCTTGATGGCGGGGACATGCTGCACGTTCTTCAGTTGCACGATCTTTCCCGAAGTAAACTTCAGATCTACCGTGCCAACACCATGAACAGAAGCATGCGAGCCGTTCCCCATCAGGACTGAACAATCTCGTGTGACCTGGTAAGAAGAAAACAAAGACACATCAGCACACACATGAATATTGGCCCCAGTGTCAACCCACCAATCAGTGGACTGACAAACTGAAAGTACGGTAAACAGATTACCATACTCAGATGCCCCATCATTGTTGCTCAAAGTGACATTGACAGACTTGGCGTCCTGCCCTGACTTCTTATACTTGTTTAGGCACTTGTTGGCCCAATGTTCAACTGAACCACAAGTAAAGCAGCCTTCTTAGCACATGATAATCAGTATTAGGTAGGACCTAAATACCCTCTTTAAGGTAAAATAGCATGAAACAATATAGGCCATGAATCTCCATTATGGAGAATGGAGATCATCCTGTCTCCAATTCTTGCGCTTCGCTTCCTTTTGCTTCCAAAAACCTCCTTACGACTGTCCATACATTTTTCCATTCTTTGATTTTCATGTCTCCACTTCTTTTAGAAATCCGATATGAACAGGTGAGTTTCGTAGGATGACCTGGCCGTATGTTCAAAACATCAAGGCGACCATTCTGATACATCAGATGAGGCACACAATCATTCGGGATTTTCTGTTGAAAAACATAGTAATAACTTTGTAGTTAGCAATGTAGTTAAGTTTCAAAAGAATTTATGCAAAAGATGCACGGATGTTGTAATAGTAAAAAAATCTTACCATGGCATCTCCATGGATGTCCTACCTCTTGAGCACTGCGTTGGTTTTCCCTTGAAGAGGAAAGGGTGATGCAGTAAAGTAGCGTAAGTATTTCCCTCAGTTTTTGAGAACCAAGGTATCAATCCAGTAGGAGAACACGCTCAAGTCCCACGCACCTACACAAACAAATAAGAACCTTGCAACCAATGCGATAAAGGGGTTGTCAATCCCTTCACGGCCACTTGCAAAAGTGAGATCTGATAGAGATGATAAGATAATATTTTTGGTATTTTTATGATAAATACTAAAAGTAAAGGAAGCAAAATAAACGGTAATAGAAATAATGGTAGATTAATATGATAGAGAATAGACCCGGGGGCCATAGGTTTCACTAGTGGCTTCTCTCAAGAGCATAAGTATTATGGTGGGTGAACAAATTACTGTCGAGCAATTGATAGAATTGAGCATAGTTATGAGAATTTCTAGGTGTGATCATGTATATAGGCATCATGCATGTCTGTGACAAGTAGACCGACTCCTGACTGCATCTACTACTATTACTCCACACATCGATCGCTATCCAGCATGCATCTAGAGTATTAAGTTCATAAGAATAGAGTAACGCTTTAAGTAAGATGACATGATGTAGAGAGATAAACTCATGCAATATGATATAAACCCCATCTTTTTATCCTCGATGGCAACAATACAATACGTGTTGTTTCCCCTACTGTCACTGGGATCGAGCACCGCAAGATTGAACCCAAAGCTAAGCACTTCTCCCATTGCAAGAAAGATCAATCTAGTAGGCCAAACCAAACTGATAATTCGAAGAGACTTGCAAAGATAACCAATCATACATAAAAGAATTCAGAGGAGATTCAAATATTGTTCATAGATAATCTTGATCATAAACCCACAATTCATCGGATCTCGACAAACACACCGCAAAAGAAGATTACATCGAATAGATCTCCAAGAGAATCGAGGAGAACTTTGTATTGAGATCCAAAGAGAGAGAAGAAGCCATCTAGCTAACAACTATGGACCCGAAGGTCTGAGGTAAACTACTCACACATCATCGGAGAGGCTATGGTGTTGATGTAGAAGCCCTCCGCGATCAATGCCCCCTCCGGTGGAGTGCCGGAAAAGGCCCCAAGATGGGATCTCACGGGTACAGAATGTTGCGGCAGTGGAAATAGGGTTTTGGCTCCTCTCCTGATGTTTTCGGGGTACGTAGATATATATAGGAGGAAGAAGTAGGTCGGTGGAGCCATGAGGGGCCCACGAGGGTGGAGGGCGCGCCTCCCTGCCTCGTGGCCTCCTCGTTGATTGCTTGACGTCCACTCCAAGTCCTCTGGATCATGTTTTTTTAGAAAATCACGTTCCCGAAGGTTTCATTCCGTTTGGACTCCGTTTGATATTCCTTTCCTTCGAAACACTGAAATAGGCAAAAAAAAACAACAATTTGGGCTGGGCCTCCGGTTAATAGGTTAGTCCCAAAAATAATATAAAAGTGTATAATAAAGCCCATTGAACATCCAAAACAGATAATATAATAGCATGAAACAATCAAAAATTATAGATACGTTGGAGACGTACCAAGCATTCCCAAGCTTAATTCCTACTCGTCCTCGAGTAGGTAAATGATAAAAATAGAATTTTTGATGTGGAATGCTTCTTAGCATAATTTTCAATGTAATTATTTTTATTGTGGCATGAATATTTAGATCTGAAAGATTCAAGATAAAAGTTTAATGTTGACATAAAAACAATAATACTTCAAACATGCTAACCAAGCAATTATGTCTTATCAAATTAACATAGCCAAAGAAAGCTCATCCCTACAAAATCAGATAGTTAGGCCATGCTTCAATTTTGTCACACAAAACGTTCTCATCATGCATAACCCCGATGACAAGCCGAGCAATTGGTTCATACTTTTTAACGCGCTTCAGCCTTTTCAACCCTTACGCAATACATGAGCGCAAGCCATGGATATAGCACTATGGGTGGAATAAAGTATAATGATGGGGGTTATGTGAGAAGACAGAAAGTTAGAAAGTCTCACACTGAGGCGGCTAATCAATAGGCTATGGAGATGCCCATCAATTGATGTCAATGAGAGGAGTAGGGATTGCCATGCAACAGATGCACTAGAGTTATAAATATATGAAAGCTCAACAAAATAAACTAAGTGGGTGGGCATCCAACTTGCTTGCTCACGAAGACCTAGGGCATTTTGCGGAAGCCCATCATTGGAATATACAACCCAAGTTCTATAATGAAAAAATTCCCACTAGTATATGAAAGTGACAACATAGGAGACTCTCTATCATGAAGATCACTGTGCTACTTTGAAGCACAAGGGATAGTAACATTGTCCCTTCTCTCTTTTTCTCTCATTTTTTCCTTTTTTTTCTTTTTCTTTCTTTTGTTGGGCCTTCTCTTTTTCTTTTCTTTGGCCTCTTTTTTAGTCCGGAATCTCATCCCGATTTGTGGGGGAATCATAGTCTCCATCATCCTTTCCTCACATGGGACAATGCTCTAATAATGATGATCATCACACTTTTATTACTTACAACTCAAGAATTACAACTCATACTTAGAACAAAATATGACTCTATGTGAATGCCTCCGGCGGTGTACCGGGATATGCAATGAATCAAGTGTGACATGTATAAAAAACTTATGAAAGGTGGCTTTGCCACAAATACGATGTCAACTACATGATCATGCAAAGCAATATGACAATGATGGAGCGTGTCATAATAAACGGAACGGTGGTAAGTTGCATGGCAATATATCTCGGAATGGCTATGGAAATGCCATGCGCTTTAGCAAGGGATGAGCGCGAAATCCGTTGCTTGTTCTTTCGGTAGCCTTCTTTCATTTCCGAATTTGCTTGCGAGCAGTCCTTGCAATAAGAAGCTTTCAAAACACCACTACTATATCTAATATGCCCCGCCAGACCAAGAGTGAGGAGCTTGACTGAACCTCTGAGCGAGCTATTAGATTACTCCTTTTTTCCTTTTTAAAGAGTGGCATTCTATGTCCAATATCTCGATCGAAGTACGGAGGTCAGAATAAATAGAATAATGATCAATGGAAAAAAGCAAAAAATCCTTTAGCTGGATAAGGGGCAGATGTAGCCAAGTGGATCAAGGCAGTGGATTGTGAATCCACCATGCGCGGGTTCAATTCCCGTCGTTCGCCCATCGCATTATTGCAAATTCCAAAAATGCAATTTTCCATATTCCTAGTTACGTATTTACTTACGGCGACGAAGAATAAAACGGTAGGTATGGTGGCTGTTTTGAGGAAGATATAAGGAGGTTTATGTGTGATAGAGCGTATCATATCACGGGGTTTGGATGCACCGGCGAAGTTTGGACCAACTCTCAAGGCGAGAAAGGGCAATGCACGGTACCGTAAAGGCTAGAAAATTATGGAAGGTTGAGAGTGCGTATAATCCATGGACTCACATTAGTCATAAAGAACTCATATACTTATTGCAAAATTTTATTAGCCCTCGAAGCAAAGTACTACTATGCATGCCCCTAGAGGGATAGATTGGTAGGAAAGCAATAAAAGAACACCTTATGTGTCAAAATTGTCACACAACTTTTACCATACGTGCATGCTACGTGACTTGCCAACCTTAACACAAGTATTTCTCAATTTCACAATTACTCAACTAGCACACTCTAATATTACCACCTTTATATCTCAAAGCACTTATCAAGTATCAAACTTCTCATGATATTCAATGAACTCAATATGGAAGTTTTTATTATGCTCATCTTGGATGCCTATCACTTTCGGATTAATTTCACAATTAAATCAAATTACCATGCTTTTTAAGACTCTCAAAATAATATAAGTGAAGCATGAGAGATCAATAATTTCTATAAAATAAAAACCACCACCGTGCTCTAAAAGATATAAGTGAAGCACTAAAGCAAAAACTATATAGCTCAAAAGATATAAGTGAAGCACATAGAGTATTCTAACAAATTCCGAATCATGTGTGTCTCTCTAAAAAGGTGTGTACAGCAAGGATGATTGTGGTAAACTAAAAATCAAATACTCAAATCATACAAGACGCTCCAAGCAAAACACATATCATGTGGTGAATAAAAATATAGCCCCAAGTAAAGTTATCGATAGACGAAGACGAAAGAGGGGATGCCTTCCGGGGCATCCCCAAGATTAGGCTTTTGGTTGTCATTGAATTTTACCTTGCCTTGGACATCCCCAAGCTTAGGATATTGCCAATCCTTTTTCCATAATCCATCAAATCTTTACCCAAAACTTGAAAACTTCACAACACAAAACTTAACAGAAAATCTCGTGAGCTCCGTTAGCGAAAGAAAACAAAACACCACTTCAAGGTACTGTAATGAACTCATTCTTTATTTGTATTGGTGTTAAACCTACTATATTCCAACTTATCTATGGTTTATAATCTCTTTTACTAGCCATAGATTCATCAAAATAAGCAAACAACACACGAAAAACAGAATCTGTAAAAAATAGAACAGTCTGTAGTAATCTGTATCAAACGCAAACTTATGGAACTCAGAAAAATCTACCAAAATAGGAAGACCTAGATAATTTGTTTATTGATCTACTTCAATTGGAATCAGTATTTTATCAAGTTCTGGTGATTTTAAACAATTGTTTTCGTGAACAGAAAGTTTCTGGAATTTTCAGCAAGATCAACCAACTATCATCCAAGAAGATCCTATAGGTTTAACTTGGCACAAACACTAATTAAAACATAGAAACACATCTAACCAGAGGCTAGATCAAAGATTTATTACTAAACAGGAACAAAAAGCAAGAAAATTAAAATAAAATTGGGTTGCCTCCCAACAAGCGCTATCGTTTAACGCCCCTAGCTAGGCATAAAAGCAAGGATAGATCTAAGTATTGCCATCTTTGGTAGGCAATCCATAAGTGGCTCTCATAATAGATTCATAAGGTAATTTAATCTTCTTTCTAGGGAAGTGTTCCATGCCTTTCCTTAACGGAAATTGGAATCTAATATTCCCTTCCTTTATATCAAAAATTGCACCAATCGTTCTAAGAAGGTCTACCAAGAATAATAGGACATGAAGGATTGCAATCTATATCAAGAACAATAAAATCTACGGGCACGTAGTTCCTATTTGCAACAATAAGAACATCATTCATTCTTCCCATGGGTTTCTCGATAGTAGAATCTGCAAGATGCAGGTTTAAAGAACAATCATCAAATTCACGGAAACCTAGCAAATCACACAAAGTTTTTGGGATCGTGGAAACACTAGCACCCAAATCACACAAAGCATAGCATTCATGATCTTTAATTTTAATTTCAATTGTAGGTTCCCACTCATCATAAAGTTTTCTAGGGATAGAAACTTCCAACTCAAGTTTTTCTTCGTAAGATTGCATCAAAGCATCAACAATATGTTTAGTAAAGGCTTTATTTTGGCTATAAGCATGAGGAGAATTTAGCACGGATTGCAACAAGGAAATAATATCTAGTAGGGATCGAGCACTGCAAGATTGAACCCAAAGCTAAGCACTTCTCCCATTGCAAGAAAGATCAATCTAGTAGGCCAAACCAAACAAGATAACCAATCATACATAAAAGAATTCAGAGGAGATTCAAATATTGTTCATAACTAATCTTGATCATAAACCCACAATTCATCGGATCTCGACAAACACACCGCAAAAGAAGATTACATCGAGTAGATCTCCAAGAGAATCGAGGAGAACTTTGTATTGAGATCCAAAGAGAGAGAAGAAGCCATCTAGCTAATAACTATGGACCCGAAGGTCTGAGGTAAACTACTCACACATCATCGGAGAGGCTATGGTGTTGATGTAGAAGCCCTCCGTGATCAATGCCCCCTCCGGCAGAGCACCGGAAAAGACCCCAAGATGGGATCTCACGGGTATAGAAGGTTGCGGCGGTGGAAATAGGGTTTTGGCTCCTCTCCTGATGTTTTCGGGGTACGTAGGTATATATAGGAGGAAGAAGTAGGTCGGTGGAGCCACGAGGGGCCCACGAGGGTGGAGGACGTGCCCAAGGGGGTAGGCGCGTCCCCTGCCTCGTGGCCTCCTTGTTGATTGCTTGACGTCCACTCCGAGTTCTCTGGATCACGTTTGTTCAGAAAATCACGTTCCCGAAGGTTTCATTCCGTTTGGACTCCGTTTGATATTCCTTTCCTTCGAAACATTGAAATAGGCAAAAAAACAGCAATTTGGGCTGGGCCTCCGGTTAATAGGTTAGTCCCAAAAATAATATAAAAGTGTATAATAAAGCCCATTGAACATCCAAAACAGATAATATAATAGCATGAAACAATCGAAAATTATAGATACGTTGGAGACGTATTAGGATGTTACCGTAGTTCAACACGTGCACTAGTGGTACGTATTCACCATAATGTGGGGGAGTTTTATAATAGATATTGTAATTCTCAAGATCAGTACAAAATGCGACCAGATGATTTTTCTGCTGATAAGTTCACTCAGAGCCATTGGTGTAGTGGGTTTTGTCTACCATCTTCCGCACATTGTTTGAACAATGAAAATAAGCTGTCAATGGAAATAAGCTGTCAACTATTTTGAAATAAACAATATAAATTAGCTAATAACTATGTTTGAGAAACACATATAGCGGTAGAATTGGAAGCGTATCAACAAGGACCCAAATGTCCATATTGTTTTGCTCAATGTCAGGATCACCAAGATCCATGCTGACAAGCATATCCTCATAAAAACCATACATCTTGCAAAGTGCTTCCCAATTTGGGCAACCAAAATGGGTTAAGCTCTCAGAATTATACAGATTTACGTCAAAATCCATACCATGATGAGTCCTTAGGTGAATTTTCTTTGTTTCAAAACTTTCATGGTCTTCAAAACCCATCCTCTCCAAGACATAGCGTCTTGCATGGCATGGGATAAGCTAGTCGAATTGTAAAGGATGAAAATTACACGTTGAAATAGTTGAAGTCATGCTTAATTACGAAAAAACACTTGTCGTCGTTGCGTACCATTTCAACATCGAAGGTCTCCTCGAGCTTAATGCTGAAGCGCCGATCTTCATCCAGGTGAGGCCTGTCGCACATACCTCGGTCATCGTGGCACCAGTCGCACTCCCTCGAGAGACTTTCGTTGTCCGAGTACGACATTTCCTATGTTCATAATTCAAATATCAAACTTGTACAATTAAATATATGTACTAAAAAACCTAAATTAGATCATTATTATTCATCACGGGTTGACTATCGGTCTGTCGAGTCTTTTCTTGAAAACTCTCAGCTCACGTGGTGTATATATTCGACCGTCGGTGATGGTAGCTCCTCCTTTCGTTCCCGAGTGCATTACACCAAATTGTCTAGCACACGGGAACGAAGGAGAAGCTACCCCCACGACAACAGTCGGGATTCTTCGTCCTCTCATATATATATATGGTGGACAGTCTCCCTCACTGATTCCTCTCTGACATTTGCGACCATCGGTGATGGTAGCTCCTCCTTTCGTTCCCGGGTGCATTACACCAAATTTTCTAGCACGCGGGAACGAAGGAGAAGCTACCCCCATGACAACAGTCGGGATTCTTCGTCCTCTCATATATGGTGGAGACTCGACAAACTTAAAGTCAACCCGGAATATCGTTTAATTATCTTTCTAAAAAAAGGTCATATCGAGCGCCTGAAATTTGCCGGAACGGAAATATACATGTTTTTATCTACATCATATGAGCATTCAAACTTGATGGCCATTAAATTTCAATGGTTGAAAATATGAGCAAAACCATTTCAAAATATCTTATAGGACTCATATTGACATGGAGATTTGGCTGGTCTCACCTCGAGGTCGGAGGGGGGGTCGGTGACGGGGACGACGGCGGGGATGATGGAGGGGGCTCCTAGATTTCTGCAAAAACAAAAACCCTATAAGCTATCAACTAATCAAATGCATACGCCTTGCATAGTGCTCTCCAATTTTAGCATTCAAAGTAGGAGTAGTTTTCCAATTTGAGCATTCAATAAGCAAAACCAAATCGTAAAATAAATTAGTATTCAAATTAGCATGCATTCAATAAGCAAAACTACATCATCTCTTGTGTCCATACATCGTCAAATATTATCACTAATACACCTCGAATAGTATCATACATATAGCATCGCTAATACAGCTAGAACCGTAGCGCCCGACGGGTATCGGCGCGGGCAGTCGACACCCAAAGAGAAGGAACCATCACAGGATCATAGCTCGAGTGAGATCCCTGAAGAACCTCCAAGGTATTGGAGAACCCGCCCTCCAACGCAACCATGTAGCAACGGACGTGCTCGTCCTCCTCGCTGACACGGTGACGTACCACCTCCGCAGTGTCCAGAAGCCTCGGCATCATCACTGGTACACGCGACCGCCACCAAACAAGGTTCGGGTCAACGACGGGCTGGCTCCTCACCAAGCTACGCCCCCCCGGAAGGTAGCACCTCCCAATACCAGCTCGGTGGAGCCCAGTCCCGGACATGGCCCCTCTGATCAAGCATGTCGGATCACGGGTTCCAGCAAAACCCTTAAGGTTCGAACACTAGGGTGCGCACGAAGATTTCCCCCTACCAATCCACGTCCGAGCTTGCTAAGATCTCGCGGACGAACTCAACGAACTCACAACACAAGAGAGACAAAATTTATACTGGTTTGGGCCACCGTTTGTGGTGTAATACCCTACTCCAGTGTGGTGGTGGTGGATTGCCTCTTGGGTTGATGATGAACAGTACAAGGGGAAGAACAGCCTCCTGAGGTTGAGGTGTTCTTGTGCTTGGTGAACTTGTGTGGGTGAGGTTTACTCAAGATGAGATGAGATGCCTCCGAATGAGTTATCTCCTACGGTGGTGGCTAGTTCTACTTATATAGGCCCTGGTACTCTCCCCAAATATTGAGCGGGAAGGGAGCCAACAACGACCAATTTGAAAAAGGATAGCTAGTACAGCTTATCCTGACAAAAGCGGTCTTCGCCTACAAAAGGCTCTGGTGGTGACGCCGCCTTGGGCTCCATGGTGACCTCCGTCTTGCCGTCCTGCTGGTCTTGGTCTCGTTGCACTGATATGGAAACCTTTGCTTGATGCCTTGGTACTCCGTGCCTGCGCTTGCCTCCTTAGCACCAAAGAGGAAACAAGGACGCTGCGCGCGCTGGCGCCTGCCTGGTCTCGATCGTCATGGCTCACGTCACGAGAACCTCGCGAGGTTTGCCTTTCCTTGATCTCTCCGCCCCTCGCGATCCTGCCTGGCGAGGCCGCTCCTGAGGAGGTCTTGTGTCATCCGCCTCGCGAGGCTTGGCCCCTCGCGAGGGTCTTGAACGCCTTGTTGATGATGGTGGGCCGTACGGCCCTTGTCGTGGTTTTGTCACGGCAGATATCCTAGTGAAAGGACTTAGTCGTGGAGCCATCGCGACGGGTTAGCTTAAAGGGGTCAAAGCGGACAAAGGACGCAGGGAGTTTATACTGGTTTGGCCCCTTGCGGTGAAGGTAAAGGCCTAATCCAATTGATGTGGAATTGCTCGGGTTTCGATGACAGGGAGCGAATCCGCTATGCCTGGCTCTCGGGTTGTTGTTTGTTGTCCCTAAACCGCCGCCGGGTCGTCCCTTTATATACACGGGTTGACGCCCGGCAGTTTACAGAATCCCGAGGCCAGCTCATCAACATGTCCGGCTCGGTTTCTACCCTTTCTTATCTTACAACACAAGTTACACATTATATGGCGGTTTATGTCTACACGCCCTAATCTGCCATTGGGCCTTGGGCCTCCGTGTTAGATCTCCTTCATAAAGCGCCATACTCCTTGTCTTCATGGGCTTCAAATATAAATGACTCATTATGGGTATAACCCGGCCCCTCCTGGCCGTTTATATTCAGTAGTAATATCCCCAACATTAGGCCCCAGATTGATTTGAACCTGTTCATGTCAATCTTCAATACTTAAGAAAAATCCCCTTTTAGCGCCTTCGCATAACCTTGTAATCCGCCATGACATCATCTTCCAAGATTGTAATAAACCGCCATGACGTCACCTGTTATAAAAATTGTATATATCTCCCCTTCATTAATGAGCCTCCGACAAACGAGGCGGCAACTCTGTCACATATCCAACTTTTGGGCTCCTTGATTTTCGCGCCTGTCACTTATCCATTTGCCTCATAAATAAGACCCGGGGTCCTTTTAATCCCCCCGTGCCTCCTCGCTTATTATTCTTCCTTGCGCCGCCCTGACCCTCACGCGCGGCCGCCGTCGTCAAGCTCCGCCCTCGACCTCAACTCTAGCCGCTGCATCAACCTGAACGTACCAGAGAAACGCGGCGCTCCTCCGCTGTTTCATCAGCATCAGTAAGTTTCCCTTTCCCTTGCTCTAGATCCGCCATTATGGTTTCGGTGTTCACCGAGGTTCGAAGCTATTTTTCCCTGTTCGTCTCTGCGCCACAGTTCTTGATCGAAACTTTGATGTTTATCCTGTATAAAGATGGCCATAATCCTTCGTTTCCGCTAATGCATCTCTTTTTAAATAGAAAATCCCATCTGAATCCTTCGACTGTTCAAGTATCAGAATTTTTAACCCTGAATAATTTTCCATTTTCTGACACATGATAGATCCAGATTGGTAATACCAATTTGTGGAAACTGTTTCTCCATCACTTAGTTATGTCAGATCTGTACCTTCCTTACCAGTATAGGCGGTTTAGCTTTTAGAAAATGATAATCCGGCAGGTACCATTAGTCCCCTCTTAAACCGCCGATTTGTTTATATTTGTAACTCTTCCAATGTTAGACTCCGGTTTAACATGTGTATATGCCTCAACGTCTTTCCCTTTGATCTTGCGACGCTTTATACTTGTCAGTTACAAATCATAAACCGGGATTCTAATCTTTTTCCAGCTGTCCATTGAAATGACCAAACAATTTTATGCTTGTAACTGGGTCCCCTCCCGGGTTACTGAAGAACAACTGAATGGGTGCGTTGCAACCGGCGCCTTAGCAAAAAAGGATGTCATACATTGGAGAGCCCCCGGTCCAGAAAATCCTCCTGAGCCCAAGGATGGAGAAGTGATTGTATTCATTGATCACCTGGGTCAAGGGTTCAGTCCCCCCGGATCAAAATTTTCCGTGATGTACTTGCTAGCTTCCAACTCCACCCTCAAGATATTGGGCCCAACTCTGTGTCCAATATCTACAACTTTCAAGTGTTCTGCGAGGCTTATCTGCAGGAAGAACCCACGGTTGAACTGTTCGGAGATTTCTTCTATCTGAACCGCCGCACTGAATTTACAGATGGGCCCAATACTGAACTTGACGGGGTCTCAATTCAAAAAAGGAAAGATGTCAGTTTTCCTCACGCCAAACATCATACTCATCCCAAAGATTGGAACCAGATTTGGTTCTATTGCCGAGATACATCTCCCATTGAAGAATATCCTCTGCCGGGTTATCATGCTCACCGGCTTACCAATACACATCCATTCCCTCAACGGCTGACTGCAAAGGACGATCCAACTATGCACCTCAACTCTCCAAGCTCAGAGCCTTTGTTGCGAACGGTTTAACATGCGTTGACTTTGTCCGCTGCTGGATATCTTGGAGCATTCTGCCTTTAAGCCGCCGCCCCGGTTTAATGTGCGAATATACATGGAACTTACAAGATCCTCAAGGGCATATCAACATTCAGCTAACTGACGCTAAAATTACAGAAGCTGTTAAAAAGATATTGGATGAATCGGTGGCTGTCTGCAGCAAAACAGGGCTTAGTCCCTTCTGTGTTTTCAATAAACCGCCAGCTGTAAGAATTGCATAACTCTTATTTTTAATCCGACCCTTATAATTTTCCCTTATATATTTCATCAATCTCTGACAGGACGATGATCCGTTCTGGAAAAAGAAGTCGCAGGATAAACCGGCGAAGACACCTCGTGTCAAGACTAAGGTCACTGATACGTCTCCAACGTATCTATAATTTATGAAGTATTCATGCTATTATACTATCCTTCTAGGATGTTTTATATGCATTTATATGATATTTTATATGATTTTTGGGACTAACCTATTAACCTAGAGCCCACTGCTAGTTTCTGTTTTCTCCTTGTTTTAGAGTATCGCAAAAAAGGAAAACTAAACGGAGTCCAATTGACGTGCCAGTTGACGGAGATCATTTTTGGACCAGAAGAAGCCCACGGAGTACCAGAAGCAGGCCAGAAGAGTCCCGGGCTGCCCACGAGGGTGGGGGCGCGCCCACCCCCCTAGGGCGCGCCCCCTGCCTCGTGGACAGCCCGGAGACCCCCCTGACGTGAAATCAACGCAAAAATCTTCTATATATATATACCCAAACTTCCATAAAGAAACCTAGATCGGAAGTTCCGCCGCCGCAAGCCTTTGTAGCCACGAGAATTCAATCTAGGCTCTCTCCGGCACCCTGCCGGAGGGGGCCATCATCACCGGTGGCCATGGAGGAGTATCCCGGAGGGGCCATCATCACCATGAAGGCCAAGGACCAGAGGGTGGAGGCCATGGAGGAGGAAGCACAAGGGGGAGAACCTCTCCTCCTCTCTTCCGGTGGCACCGGAGTGCCATCGGGAGGGGAATCATCGCCACGGTGATCGTCTTCATCAACATCACCATCAACATCACCATCCTCATCTCTTTTACGCGGTCCACTCTCCCGCACCCTACTGTAATCCCTACTTGAACATGGTGCTTTATGCCACATATTATGATCCAATGATGTGTTGCCATCCTATGATGTTTTGAGTAGATATGTTTTGTCTTTGGGTTGATTGATGATCTAGATTGGTATGAGTTGTATGTTTTACTTTGGTGCTGTCCTATTGTGCCCTCCGCGTCGCGCAAGCGTGAGGGATTCCCGCTGTAGGGTGTTGCAATACGTTCATGATTCGCTTATAGTGGGTTGGTGAGTGACTGAAACACAAACCTGAGTAAGAGGGATTGTTGCGTATGGGAATAAAGAGGACTTGATGCTTTAATGCTATGGTTGGGTTTTACCTTAATGATCTTTAGTAGTTGCAGATGCTTGCTAGAGTTCCAATCATAAGTGCATATGATCCAAGTAGAGAAAGTATGTTAGCTTATGCCTCTCCCTCATATGAAACTGCAATAGTGATTACCGGTCTTGTTAACAATTGCCTAGGACAATTCCGCACACCGATCCACCATTATTCCACACTCGCTATTTATAATATTTAGTAATATATTCTAACTTTATGATAACAGCACGTACTTTTATATTTTAGCTCTCCGATACCATGCAAAGTTATCCTCTTCATACCCACAACGTAGTTTTATTTCTCGTTTCTAGTTGGAAGCAAACGTTCGGTGCACGTAGAGTCGTATCAGTGGCAGATAGGGCTTGAGAGAATATTGATCTTACCTTTAGCTCCTTGTGGGTTCGACACTCCATACTTATCACTTCCACCTTTGGAAATTGCTACGATGATTCCCTGCACTTGGGGATTATCAAGCTCTTTTCTGGCGCCGTTGCCGGGGAGCAATAGCGTGGGGTTGATATCCTCGTGTGTGCTTGTTTGCTTTCTTCACTAAGTAGGTTTTGTTTTTCCTTTTTGTTTCTGTTTAGTTGTGGGTGAAACATAATTTTTTTTAAAAGAATTAAAATACAAAAAATTTATTACTTGCCTCTCATGCCTAAAAAAGTTTTTCAAAAAGAGAAGTGATTGGAAAGTTATGCATTGAAGAAGTGAGGGTCGACCTTGAGCACTTGTGTTCATGCTCACGGAAACAATGTAGAATTTTTCATGGAAGTTTCTCTGTAAATAATTATCCCCTTGTATATATTCATTGTATTATAAAAATAATGTGCCAAGCTTTGGTTTTAGGATGATTAGATTGCTTGTTTACTATGTGCAGAACAAAAACAGAAACTTTGGCTGTAGTGCGTGAATTTACATTTTTTACTGGAAAGTCAAATGGATCTAAAACGTTTTGCACATTACTTCTGTACAAATTTTTCAAATTTTCAAATTTAGTTCATAATTTTAGGAGTTACAGAAGTTTGCTAAACTTCCAGATTACTACAGACTGTCCTGTTTAAGACAGATTCTGTTTTTGATGCATTGCTTGCTTGTTTTGATGAAACTATCAGTCTCTATCAGTGGATTAAGCCATGGAAAAGTTATATTACAGTAGATATAATGCAAAAACAAAATATGAATTGGTTTGCAACAGTACTGATAGTAGTGATTTGCTTTGTTATACTAACGGGTCTCACAAAGTTTTTGTGGATGAAGTGTTCGAAGAACGAGGAGTTACCGATGTGAGAAGAATAAAGAGAGGCAAGAGTTCAAGCTTGGGGATGCCCAAGGCACCCCAAGTAAATATTTCAAAGGATACTCAAGTATCTAAGATTGGGGATGCCCCGGTTGGCATCCCATCTTTCTTCTTCAACAAATATCGGTATTCCTTGGTTTTTGTTTTGTTCACATGATTTGTGTCCTTTGTGTTTTTATTTTTCTTTAAGAACCGTGCTAGTATGAGATGTCCCTTCATCAATTTATATAATGCTTCATGTTCTTCACTTATATCTTTTAAGTATGATCTTATAGAATTGCTCTTCGTGCTTCACTTAAATCTTTTGAGTATGGTTTTATAGAATGCTTCGTGTGCTTCACTTATACATTTTGAGCTTGGATATTGGTTAGCTTATATTAATTGGAGAATGCTCCATGAACTTCACTTATATATTTTGGAGTATGAATAATACTATCATTTAAAGTGGGTTTGGAAGAGTGTCAACTTTAGGAATTAGTGATCCCACTATTTTGGAGGATGTTGAATCTTAGTGTGATATTTATGAAAGTGGATTTGGAAGAGTGTCAACTTTAGCTAGTAATGACTCCACTATTTCGGAAGAGGTTCCAATTGAGTATGAGAACAAAGTTTCTATCCATGATGCTACTGAAAATTATTATAAGGGAGGAATACATGCTTGTAGGAGTTGCAATAATATCAAGTTTCCTCTCTATGTGCTTAAAGTTTTGAAGTTATACTTGTTTTGCCTTCCTATGCTAGTTGATTGTTGTTCTTATAAATTGTGTGCTCACAAAATCCCTAGGCATAGGAAGTAGGTTATATTTAAATGTGCTAGTCATATTCTTCAAGATGATCTCTTTGTGCTTCAATTCCTATCTTTTATGTGAGCATCATTGAAATCATCATGCCTAGCTAAAAGACATTAAAGAAAAGCGCTTGTTGGGAGACAACCCAATATTTACCCTTACTGTTTTTGTGTGTTTACATGATTAATATACTGTATTAATCATGTTTTATAGCTTTTGTTTCAATAAAGTGCTAAGTAAGACCTTTGGGAAGACTTGGGTGAAAGTTAAGGTGATCTTGCTGTAAAAAACAGAAACTTTGGGCTCACGAGATTAGCTGTCATTTTTTACAGAAGAGTGCTTTTGAGTGGATTCTTTTTGCAGAAGATTAATAGACAAATTCCTCACGTCCACCAATTTATTTCATAATTTTTGGAGTAGCAGAAGTATGGTTTATGTTCAGATCATTACAGACTGTTCTGTTTCTGACAGATTCTGTTTTCATTCCATAGTTTGCTTGTTTTCTAATTTCTATGACTTATATTTCTCAATATAAATTGTAGAAATGATATGGTACAGTAGGCATTGTGTGAGAACAATTATGAACCTTGTCTTCGAAAGTACTAAAGTGAATGGTTTGCTCTTTATCATACTAACCTATCTCACGAAGTTTGGTTAAGTTTTGTGTGATTGAAGTTTTCAAGTTTTGGGTGAGGTATCGATATGAGGAGAATAAGGAGTGGAAAGACCCTAAGCTTGGGGATGTCCAAGGCACCCCAAGGAAATATTCAAGGAATACTCAAGTACCTAAGCTTGGGGATGCCCCGGAAGGCATCCCCTCTCTCGTCTTCAAAACTATCGGTATACCTTACTCGGAGCTATATTTTTATTCGTCACATGATATGTGTTTTGCTTGGAGCATATTTTCAATTTTACTTGCTGTTTGAATAAAATCATTGGATCTGAAATATTGAATGAAAAAGAATCCTCCCATGGCTAGTTAATTATTTGACTACTCATGGTTCTTCACTCATATCTTTTGGAGTAGTTTGTCATTTGCTCATGTGCTTCATGAATATCCTATGAGTAAATGGTTGAATAAATTGAATGTCATAAATCTGAATTTATAAATGTTTCGTATGCTTATAACATGGCGAGCAATGGCTTCACACATAATAAGTATAGGTAGTAAACTTATTGAAAGTTAGCAAACGTAGAATTGGTCACTTGAACAATTCATGAAAGAATATTGAAGGGAGAGGGATTTCACATATAAATATACTATCCTGGACATCTTTTGTAATTGTGAGCACTCATTAAAATATGGCATGCTAAAAGGTTGATGTTGGACAAGGAAGACAACGTAATGGGTTATGTTTTCTTATATCTGAAATAAAGTATATTGTCATGGATCGCCCAACACGTTGAGCTTGCCTTCCCCCCTCATGCTAGCCAAATTCTTTGCACTAAGTAGAGATACTACTTGTGCTTCCAAATATCCTTAAACCAAGTTTTCCCATGAGATTCCACCATACCTACCTATGGATTGAGTAAGATCCTTCAAGTAAGTTGTCATCGGTGCAAGCAATAAAAAATTGCCCTCTAAATATGTATGATTGACTAGTGTGGAGGAAATAAGCTTTATACGATCTTGTGATGTGGAAGAAATAAAAGCGACAGACTACATAATAAAGGTCCATATCACAAGTGGCAATATAAAGTGATGTTCTTTCGCATTAAGATTTTGTGCATCCAACCCTGAAAGCGCATGGCAACTCTGCTTCCCTCTGCGAAGGGCCTGTCTTTTACTTTTATCTCTTACCCTTATGCAAGAGTCATGGTGATTTTCACCTTTCCTTTTTTCATTTTATCATTTGGCAAGCACCTTGTGTTGGAAAGATTCTGATATATATATATATATATATATATATATATATATATATATATATATATATATATCCAATTGGATGTAAGGCATCATGAACTATTATTGTTGACATTACCCTTGAGGTAAAAGGTTGGGAGGCGAATCTATAAGCCCCTATCTTTCTCTGTGTCTGATTAAAACTTTGAACCCATAAATATCGCGTGAGTGTTAGCAATTGTGAAAGACTAAATGATAGTTGAGTATGTGGAGTTCGCTAAATCAAAGCTCTGACATAGACTCTTCCTGAAAATAAGATGAATTGTAATTGTTTGATGACTGATAACACGGTTTGTTAGTTTTCAAGAAAGTTTATGATCTATACTTTAACATGTGATTAGCTTGTTACTTTATCATGAGAAGTTTTATGAGATGAGCTACTGTTATGACATGTAATCATGCTAGAAAAAGTGATTGGAATTATCATTGATCAAACTTAAGCACTTGCTAGCATTCACACATCATAAATTATTTCTTTTATGATTTACCTACTCGAGGACGAGCAGGAATTAAGCTTGGGGATGCTGATACGTCTCCAACGTATCTATAATTTATGAAGTATTCATGCTATTATACTATCCTTCTAGGATGTTTTATATGCATTTATATGATATTTTATATGATTTTTGGGACTAACCTATTAACCTAGAGCCCAGTGCCAGTTTCTGTTTTCTCCTTGTTTTAGAGTATCGCAGAAAAGGAAAACTAAACGGAGTCCAATTGACGTGCCACTTGACAGAGATCATTTTTGGACCAGAAGAAGCCCAGGGAGTACCAGAAGCAGGCCAGAAGAGTCTCGGGCTGCCCACGAGGATGGGGGGCGCGCCCACCCCCCTAGTGCGCCCCCTGCCTCGTGGACAGCCCGGAGACCCCCCTGACGTGAAATCAATGCAAAACTCTTCTATATATACCCAAAATTCCAGAAAGAAACCTAGATCGGAAGTTCCGCCGCCGCAAGCCTCTGTAGCCACGAGAAGTCAATCTAGGCCCTCTCCGGCACCCTGCCGGAGGGGGCCATCATCACCGATGGCCATGGAGGAGTATCCCGGAGGGGCCATCATCACCATGAAGGCCAAGGACCAGAGGGTGGAGGCCATGGAGGAGGAAGCACAAGGGGGAGAACCTCTCCTCCTCTCTTCCGGTGGCGCCGGAGTGCCATTGGGAGGGGAATCATCGCCACGGTGATCGTCTTCATCAACATCACCATCCTCATCTCTTTTACGCGGTCCACTCTCCCGCACCCCGCTGTAATCCCTACTTGAACATGGTGCTTTATGCCACATATTATGATCCAATGATGTGTTGCCATCCTATGATGTTTTGAGTAGATATGTTTTGTCTTTGGGTTGATTGATGATCTAGATTGGTATGAGTTGTATGTTTTACTTTGGTGCTGTCCTATTGTCCCCTCCGTGTCGCGCAAGCGTGAGGGATTCCCGCTGTAGGGTCTTGCAATACGTTCATGATTCGCTTATAGTGGGTTGGTGAGTGACTCAAACACAAACCCGAGTAAGAGGGATTGTTGCGTATGGGAATAAAGAGGACTTGATGCTTTAATGCTATGGTTGGGTTTTACCTTAATGATCTTTAGTAGTTGAGGATGCTTGCTAGAGTTCCAACCATAAGTGCATATGATCCAAGTAGAGAAAGTATGTTAGCTTATGCCTCTCCCTCATATGAAACTGCAATAGTGATTACCGGTCTTGTTAACAATTGCCTAGGACAATTCCACACACCGATCCACCATTATTCCACACTCGCTATTTATAATATTTAGTAATATATTCTAGCTTTATGATAACAGCACCTACTTTTATATTTTAGCTCTCCGTTACCATGCAAAGTTATCCTCTTCATACCCACAACGTAGTTTATTTCTCGTTTCTAGTTGGAAGCAAACGTTCGGTGCACGTAGAGTCGTATCAGTGGAAGATAGGGCTTGAGAGAATATTGATCTTACCTTTAGCTCCTTGTGGGTTCGACACCATACTTATCACTTCCACCTTTGGAAATTGCTACGATGATTCCCTGCACTTGGGGATTATCAGTCATCAAGAAGCCTCATTGACAATGACTATGACCAGGATGACGCTGAAGGCAGCCAAGCTGACGATGTAGAGGTAATTATTCTTTCCTCCCGTTCAGATCCTCTGCCAACACAGAAAATCCGTCAAGCAAACCGGAAAGTAAGATTTTCTCACCCCCTAGCTCACTTGGACCCAAACTTTCTTTTGAAGAAGCAGCAACACGAAGCTCGCCGTACAACCCGGCACAGCGGCCAGGTAGTTACCTCCGCCGGTTTACCGAACACTCCAGTCCGGATACGTCGATCAGAGGTCTCTTATATTCCTGATACTTCTTACCCCAAGGCGGGTTGTTTCCACAGCCTCTTAATCCGTCTGATTCAAATTATCAGGGAACACCTCATTCATCCTCTGGCGAGTCAACGACCACACAACTTCCAACCCTCAAGACGGTTCCTGGGTGAGTTATGCTTTAATTTTATCCTTAATACATTATATTTGCCCGATGTATTGATCTTTATGTTTGTTCTCCTCAGTGCCAAGCCTAGACCCAACAAGAAGGCCCGGTTAAATAAACCGGCTGACGACAATGTAGTTATTGATCCGGAAAAAACTCCAGATCCGGAAGAAACAAATGCTGATGCCATGCTTGATGATCCGCCACCACAAGATTATGACTTTGTTGTTGAACAAGTAGAGGTTGATCCAACGGGCCATGCTGATAAAACGACAAGCCCGGTCCGAGCCACTGACAAACCATCAAGCCCAGTCCGCGCCGCTGATAAACCGTCAATCCCACTCAAGGCTGCAGATGACAAGGCAGATGATGTTATGATTACTGGCTTTGGCCACACCACCCCTGGTAATCCTGTTGCTTTATCAAAGCATAGTGCCAAGGAAGAGCTTTCTGCTATGAGCAAAGGCAAGTGGAATGCAGACTTGTCAAGCTATGCCCATCTCAACGCCCAATACATTCATTCTGGCTTCTTAAATCGTCCGTACACAAGCCGCGACTATGAAGCTGGCTTAGTGAACTTGATGAAAGAATGATATGAGGTAACTACTGCTTAACTCTGCATATCTGTTTCTCTTGTGTCCAAACATCCACTCCAGTAGCCCCCAAGGGCCGGTTTATGATATCAATCTAAACCGGGAATTTAGAATACCTCAACATTGCGCGTACCCCACAAGGGCCGGTTTATCTTTTCAAGCTGAACCGGGACTTTTACCCATGTTACTTTGAACAAATGTACATTAGCCCCCAAGTGCCAAGAATAATACCTGTATTGTGCTTGGGACTTGTAAAATTTTCTGATAATCAAGCAAATAGGCATTAGCCCCCAAGTATCAAGTGTATAACTTGTTATGTGCTTGGTACTTCAAATATGTGCTGCCAACTCATGATATGTCTTGCTCTTATAGGCTGAGCTGAGCAAAAAGGAAGCCCAAACCACTGATCTTCAAGAGAACATCAAGTCCCAACAAGCAGAAACCTCCAGAGCCAAAGATGAACTGACCAGTGCCTTAGCAGCCATGGAGAAGCTGAAGGAAAATTTCAAGAAGGAGCGGGCGGATTGGGACATAGAGAAAACCACATTGCAAAAGAGAGCTGAGGATGCAGAGGCAGCCCTTAAACCGGTGGCAGAAGAGCTGACTGGTTTAAAGCGGTAGATAAATGCCATGACCACTGCTGTGTTTGGTAAATATCCTCACTTTAAGTTTTCGACATATATTATCCCACCAGTTGCTGGTTTACTGATGCTCTTTATGATGCAGGAACTCGCATTACCCATCGAGGCTCTGACATGCAGAAGAAATTGAAAGCAATTGTATACTGGCGCGCAACGGATCATATGCACTGCTTCTCATAACAAGCCTCCCCCAACCTTGATCAAGGAAACCTTAGAAAGGTTGTCAATGTTGCCTGCCCGGTTTGAAGAATTAAAAAGAACGGCTGCAAGGGCAGGTGCTCTGACCACGCTAACCCGGGCTAAAGCATGGGTGCCTGATCTTGATCCGGTGGATGTGGGTAAGGGCTATCCAAGCTTAAGGGAAGACGGATTAGATTTTGACAATGATGACCTTCGAGCCATAACCAGGGAAATGCGTCCACTGGCTTGCCAATTGGCTGAAGAAACTGATCTTTCACACTATCATGCGATTTATGACGTCAACAACAAACGGGTTGCTGCACCGACTCCTGATGCTCAAAATCTTATCCCGCCAATCCGTAAGCATACCTATGCCCGTGACGTTGAACCGTCCACACTTATAAGCGATGTATTCCAAGCCCTAACTGGGATCAATTGGGCAACCATTAACTTCCAGCCACTGGATAGAGAGGAGGAAGGTGAACCGGCGCAAGATGATCCGCAGCCGTCAAGTCAGCCTGGGGACGAGTCATGATCCGGAGGCCGGTTTAGCCTTCTGCATACTGCCACACTTGCTGAAAACAATTATTCTTTTGGGCATTAAAGCGCCTTGTAATAGGCTAGTTCAAACACTTGGTCTGCCATGCCATCGCGCATATTTATTTTGCCTGACACTGTTAATCCGCCATGCTTAGGATATATTATGCTCATAATCCGTAGCGGTTTTATTCAAGCTGTTCCTGCATACAATAAGTTGAAAGTGTCCTGGTTGTTTACCGCCGGACGGGTCATGATGCCCAAATATATAGCCAGGGTTTATAACCAAGGCTGTATTTGAAAATAATCAAATATGAAATAGATGATACCTGTGACATTGAATCACACCGTTGGTTGGCCAACTTTATTGTAGTAAGGGTGATAACCCCAATCTTGAGTACTGATAACTCCTTCCATATTGTGCCAATTTATGATAAAACCATACCGGGTTGTGATAAACACCGGATTATCCATATATAACACTGGCGACTTATAGTCGAAACCAGACCGGGTCAATAAACGCCGGATTATAACTGATCATGTACTGGCAACTTGTAGTTGAAAGCCAATCCGGGTCAATAAACGCCGGTTTATCATAAAAATATTATCAACCTCATTAAAGGAGAAAAAACTTGGAAAATAAAAGCATAAAAAGAACATGCAAGGCTTTTCATCGGCTGCCAGGCCCAAAATCGAGGCTTTTCATGGGCTGCCAGGCCCAAAATCGAGGCTTTTCATGGGCTGCCAGGCCACTGAGTTAAACCATTTTACAAAGCCTTTTAAGATGGACCTCACATTAACCAATCGTTGTTTTAACTTTGACAAGTCCAGGGTCTATGAGATTGACTTGTCAAACGTTCGGCGGGTCATACTAGGATTACCTGGACGGAGTGGCTTACTTAAAGAGGTGGGATAACCCGGGGTTTTAGGTGAATACACCTGGCTTCCAAGCCTGGCTTGATAGCCTATTACAAGGGTGTAGACTCTTTTTCTTTGAGAAGCAAAGAGCCCCCAAGCAATATTTTGAGCTGTGCTCAGTGGGTGCCTATGTTTGAGTTGTGCTTTTGCAACACTCTCTTTGGTCCCTAAGTGATTTCCTGTTGGCCTTAAGCCGATGAAGAGGTGTAGCTATGGTTCGAATACGACCAAGCCCCCAAGTGATTTCCCTGGTGGCCTTACGCCGATCAAGAGGTGTAGCTATGGTTCGAATACGACGAAGCCCCCAAGTGATTTTTTTATATATGGCTTTATAAGCCGGATCAATGGGTAAATAGGAATCCGCTTTATGAACAGAAGCCCCCATGTAATCACACATGATGTAAGGAAAACAACAAAGACCCCGCTTTATCTGAGGCTCCACTTTATTATATTGATCATAATATATACATTGTCATAACTATGTACATAAGAAGAGCGTGTGGCTCAAGTATAATAAGGCCGAAGGTGAGCGATATTCCACGGCCGGTGGGTCTCCTCCTCCGATTTACGTGAGTCTTTGTGCTCTCGAACATCGATAAGGTAGTATGACCCGTTATGCAGATTCTTGCTGACCACAAAGGGCCCTTCCCAAGGCAAGGATAACTTGTGCATATCAGTCTGATCCTGGATGAGTCGGAGCACCAGATCGCCTTCTTGAAAAGTTCTGGTTCTAACCCGGCGGCTCTGATAACGACGCAGATCTTGCTGGTAAATCGCCGAACGAGCCGCTGCAATGTCACGCTCCTCATCTAGCAGGTCAAGTGCTTCCTGTCGTGCCTTCTCATTGTCAGTTTCGACATAAGCCGCCACATGAGGCGAGTCATGACGGATGTCACTAGGGAGAACCGCCTCTGCCCCGTAAACCATGAAAAAAGGCGTGTAACCCGTAGATCTGTTGGGTGCACTACAAAAAAATACACTTCCGTGATGATACGTGTTTGTCACAGTAGGTCGCGTTTTTTGTCATGCATGTACATCCATGACAAATTTATGACAGAATCAAGATAGTCATACCTGTGCTGTCGTAGAAGTGTTCCATGACATTACCAAAATTATCATCACGGAAGTGTCCACTTCCATGACGATAAATCGCGCGTCACAGAAGTGCTTTCGTCAAGGGTGACCGACACGTGGCATCCACCGTAACGGAACGCCGTTAAGCTATCGGGCCGGGTTTTGGATCCGATAACCCGTTAACAGCCGCGACCAATGGGGATTTTCCACATGTAAAATCACCATTGGCTGGAGGAAACACGTGTCGGCTCATCGTTGGGACAGATGTCATCCACTCATTGGACAGAAGGCGCCTATGATACGTCGACACATGGCACGGCCCATCAAGTTTAAATGGGCCGGCCCAACTAAAGGCCCACAAGATTTTGCGGACCATAATGGGCCGGCCCAGCTAAAGGCCCACGAGATTTTGCGGGCCATAATGGGCTGGCCCAGCTAAAGGCCCACAAGATTTCGCGTGCCATAATGGGCCGGCCCAGGTAAAGGCCCACAAGATTTTTGTGTGCCATAATGGGCCGGCCCAGGTAAAGGCCCACAAAATTCTTGCGGATCATAATGGGCCGGCCCAGCTGAAGGCCCATGAGATTTCGCCGACACTAATGGGCTGGCCTAGCTGTAGGCCCACAAGATTTTGAGGACCCTAGTAGGCCGGCCCATTAACTGGCTGCCATGTTTTGGGCCAAATGGCGGCCCATATTTGATCCGGTCCATTAATGGTCTGCCACGTTCCGGGCCTAATAATGGCCCATTTGAGATCCGGCCCGTTAAAAGCCTCCCACGTTCTGGGCCAAATCATGGCCCAGATCAGGTCCGGCCCTTTAAGAGGCTTTGACCTCAATTATGGCCCATATCAGATTGGGCCCGTTAACTGGACACTATGCTTTTGGGCCCACTTGCTAAAGTCCCATTTAGTAATTCGACCTGATATTAGTTTTGGCCTGTTAAGGGCCCGTTTAACATTTCGGCCCTATATTAATTTCGGCCTGTTAAAAGCCCGTCATATAGTTGGGCCTAACTACGGCCCGGTTTGGATCCGGCCTGCTCGCAGCCGATATCTGATTGGGCCAAACAAGGACCGAGACAATTTTGGCCTATTAAAATCCCGTGATTTGATTCGCACAATCATGGGCCGGGGTCCATTTCGGGCTGCTGCCGGCCCGTGAGCTGTTCGACACGTTTTAGGCCCAACCTACTTCTCAGCCTCCTAAAAGCCCATTGAGTTTTCTTGCGAAAAGAGGGCCGGGGGTTACTCGGCCTATTAAAGGCCCGAATCTACTAGTGGGTCAGTTTGACGAGGCCCATGATGCGGATCATACATCGTGATTGCATGACGGCCCGATTATGTACCATAATTTTACGGTTTGGCTGGTTTACTGCGAAGACAGGATATATATACAGTAAAATAACTGCAGCATCGTGAATAAGAAAAAACCTAGACTATACAATAAAGAAATTACGGCATATTACATCCACTGGGCATCAAAGTTCGCCACTATGATAATAAAGCACAAGCAGACAGCAGATTACATACACTGGGCATCAAAGATCACCACCAGTGCAAATAAACACGCCGACAAAATAATATACAAAACCGACAACACTTCAATAGAGTTCAAGAAAGGTTAGCCCTGCTGGCGAGCTGCAGCGCAACCACCTGAGCAAGATGATGAGACTGCACTTGTTCAACACTTATATCTTCCTCACCCTGAAAGATAAACAAGCAGACAGATGACAGGTTTTGCACATAAAAGTATCAGTGCTGACAATTCATCACATTTCTTACTGGCGAATAAAGTGACACAGTTTAAAATTGCATTAACACAATATGGTATTGTTCAGGTCAAGACATGGCAGGAAATGACATTGTGAAGGAGTTGGCAGCTTCACGACACCACTGGATTACAGATCAAGAACTCATAAGTATCAATGGTTAGTGTGCTGTCAATTTATCCCATTTCAGATTGGCAAATAAAGAGACGGTTTAAATAATAGTAGAATGATATGACATTGTTCATAGTTAAGACATTGCAGAATATGACATTGTGTTGTAGTGGGTAGGTTCACCACACTACTGGATTACGGATGAAGAACAGAAGCATACATGCAGTGCAAAAGAAGATCACTTGCTCTGTATAGTTTAATTTACATGGTATGAAGAAGGAACTTGGTTGTACAACTGAAAACTTAAATTGAGAAGCACAAACTTTTGTTTATGAACTACATAATAAACTTTAAACATGCAATTTGATGCAAACACCAAAAAAAAACAGCTGCTGGAGTCATGCCTAACCAAATATACACAACAAAGTTTGAAGGCTTGAGAAGGACAAACTTACATTACTGGTGAAGACAGGCTCTATAAAGCCCTTGTCCATGCTGATGGGGGGCAATTCAAGAAGTTTACCACAGAATCTTCTTCATAAGCATTGCCTTTATTCTACATTTTGTTAAGAGTAAATATAGATGTGATAATATACGAAAAATGGAGAATATTTAAGATAAGATGAAGAGTGATGCTACATAACCAAGTAGCTATAAATGTATGTGCAGCGATACAGGCAAAAGGCACAGCCAAGAGCAATGCACAGCTAAACTTCTTCAGTACCAACCTTATGGTAAGAGTAAATATAGATCTGATGTGTAGAAAATGGAGGGCAAAGGAAAATAAGCTGCAAAGTGATGGTACATGAACAACTACCTGTCAATATAAGTACACTGATAAAGGACAGCATGTACTTACAAGAACAATGCAGAGCTAAAAAAATCATTGGCATTGGATATATTCTACACTAATGTAACCATTCATACAGATCAGATAATTTGGAGCGAACAATTGATAAGCAAGCTATCATGCATACTGCTGTCACATAATGAACAAGGTATGTATGCAAGTACAGTGATACAGGACAACAGGTACTAACAAGAGCAAAGCAGCGGGCAGCATATTTGCGATATCCTGTTGTTCTTTTCAAACCGGAATTCTTCTTCGAGCAGATTTCCTGCAAAAAAGATCCGTAAGGCACATGCGGAAAAGTAGAAGTTCAAATTGTCATTCGATTTCATAGACAGTACCTCATCCTGGGAACGAGACCAGTGCATAACAAGGTTTTTTTCCATTCAATGTCTTCTAAATTTAGCACAGGAGACTTCACCGGAAATTCGTTTATAGACTTGCCATCAAAGTGTGATTTCCTCAGGTAACACCGATACTGCTGCAATGCTTCCTTGAAAAGCACAAGCAAGCTTTGCTCGTCATGTCTATCCAGATTGACCCTCGCCTAGTTACAACAATGTAATGTAAATCATTGATGTGTTCGATCAGCAGAAAACAGGAAAATAATAACCATGAATAATAGCACTTACACGTAAGTTGGATAGGAAGATGTGAAAATGGTGTTTGTCTTCACTATAATCTTCCCATGATGGGAATATATGCACGTAGTCCCTAACAACATTGAAAGCATTGTCTTTTAAACTGGGAATAAATGGAATGGGGTTCCAATCTACAGGAATTGGCCGTCTCTGCAGTTGGGATAGGTCTTCGGCCAGTGGACTTGCTATACTTTTTGCTGGAGTGGGATTTTTCTGTGGTACAGCTGGTGCTATGGAAAATGAAATCGGTATACCTTTTGCTGGAGTGCAGGTCCTGTGTGGTGGGGCTAGTGGTGTGGCCAGTGAAGTATGGGTACAGTCTGCTGGAGTCGGTCCTACGTTTAGTGTCACTGGTTGTACAGCCAATATAAGTGGGGCGCTGTCTGATTTCTCCGGCACCACCACATTTTTCAAGGACTTTGCTGGTGCTCCTTCAGGTTCGGCAATCACCCTCTTCCTTTTTGATGTCTGATGCACAAGAACAGCATTTGAGTGGAAAAACATGGTATGATGATAGATGGAATATGTATTGATAATGGATGGGCATGGCATCTTGAGTTATATGATGAGTAAACTAAGCAGATGGCGGTGCAACAAAGTAGAAGAAATGCAAGACAACATATGCAAGATACGCGCAATCAATAAAACCTTGCTAAATTAGAACAGGCACCTTGATGGGTGAACAGGACAGGCCATCTGCCTTTGACTCCTCGAGGTTAGAATAGTCATTAGGATGATATTCTGAATAAGAATCAACAGGTGGGGAGCGTATGAGTTTCATTGCTTCCAGAATGGCACTCAATGCCTTGGTGCTAATTTTGTAAGTCATTGCAGTGTTCCACAATATTCTTCTGATGCGCGGATTCTGATATTCACTGTAATTGCGTATAATATCTGAGAACCATGAAAACACAAATAGTTGTGAGATTATCTTTGTAATGCAGATGATATTCTAATATAGGGGCGCCCCTGTAAACACTTGTGTGCTATCACTGGATTCTGATGTGAGAGCTCATGTGTGCTGTAATATGGTGCGTGCATTTATATAATCTGGTACAAGTACACAAAAAAAAGGCTCCAGAAGTAAGGATAGCTAGCAGATGATAGGTTCATAATATACTATATAGAGGGTTTATTGCCAAACCATGATAACAAGAGCACACAACAACTAGGCAGATCATAGTGTACATTACAGGGGTACACCATAACCACGATATATAAATCGGGAAAGTGGAACTGGCTTGAAAATACGGTGTTGTATTGCCGCTAGTAATTGAAAGCCTATCGATCACGTACAGGCCAGCTCTATCAGCTGTTCACTGCAGATGTCCCTGCGCCCTTTCCTGACAAGGAACATACTGTATGTACTAAATACAGAATAAACAAAGAGGAACATGTTAAAGAACAAAAGAGGAAGCATATTCTTGAGGTTCCGCTTCATTGCATACAATGTTGGTTGCCCACTCATGATGAATCACAGCGCCCAAAGAAATGCAATTCCATGTTGTGTCTCTATATGTGGCAATTTTGAACAAGAGTCATTAGGATCATATTCTGAACAAGAATCAACAGGTGGGGAGCGTATGAGTTTCATTGCATCCAGAATGGAACTCAATGCCTTGGTGCCAATTTTGTAACTCATTGCAGTGTTTAGCTTCAAGAGTGGACTGCTTCTAGTGCGACACAAAGCAGCTACACAGATCATAGTGTAGATATAACGGGGAAAACCGTAAGCATCAGAGTAAAATCAGCAAAGTGGAACTTGCTGGAATATATGTGCTAGTATTGCCGGTATGGCTAGAAAGGCTTCGGATACCAGCTCTCTTCAAGTGAAGGTGCGGTACTGTTAATATCAGTGTTACTCTCAAAGGCGACACGGCTCCCCGCATTTCCTTGCTATTCTTATAGGATTCAAGTGGGCAGGTGACTACAAATCCTATTCCTATGTTTACAAGATCCTATGAATCAAAGAGGCTCAAAGTGTCCATCACAACCAACCGTATAGACCTCTACACTGCAAAAGTCCCTGCTCATCTTCAGTACAAGGAACATACTGTACCACTATCATACTCCCTTCGTTCCAAAATATAAGTCTTGGTAGAGATTTCCACTATGGATCACATACAGATGTATCCAGATACATTTTAGAGTATAGATTCACTCATTTTGCTCCATATGTAGTCCATGGTGGAATCTATACAAAGACTTGTATTTAGGAATGGAGAGAGTACATATTAAAGAAGAACGGAAGAGGAACATGGTAAAGAAGAGCAAGCAGATTTTGGATAATAAAATGTTGGTTGCGCAGTGCCCACACATGATGAACCAGAGCGCATTAAGAATGCAACTCCCAGCTATCTCTCGACCATTTCAGGCGGTTGGATGAAGATCCTACGTCTCCTAACCCATCTTCTTCCTCGTCTCTGATTCTTCCCATACAGAACACCGCACGGGCTGCCGGCCGGACCATCGGCCTCCGCCGCCTGTGTTCCTCCACCACCCCCACCCCCACCCCCGCCCCAACCCCCACCCGCGTCAAGTTTTCTTCGTTCGGCGAGGCTCCACAACCACCCAAGCCCCTTCGTTCGCACCGGCGAGCTCTGAAAAATCGACTGACCCAATTTTGAAATTTAGTCTACTATGATTTAACTAGTCTGGAATATAAAAGGGGAAAACCATAAGCATTGGGAGTATAGTGTTGAGCGTGCCATGGCGGATCTGAAGGTGCAAACCGGACAAATGAAACTTCGCAACCAAGACAAGAAATCAGAGTAAAGCAGTGGCGATCTATTTTCTTGCTGCGATAAATAAGTTGAGCAGATACGAAAGAGTACCGCCTCTGGTGCGGCGCCGTGTACGCATCTGCTGAGAATTTGACGGTGCTGCGGTAGCGATGGCTGTCGGCGGCGTGGAAGCAGATCTAGGAGGGTAGACGGTGGCGGCGGGGCGCGGTGGACGAGACGGTCGTGGAGCGGCGCCGGCAAGGTGGACGACGGCGGGGATGAAGCGAGAGGACGGGATGCAAGGATCCCGGTCCGAAGCCGTGGATGAGAGAGGTCGATCTCTTGTAATGGACAGCGGCGTTGGGGTATCAGCTCCAGCATGGTGGAGGAGGACGGCGGTGGATGGGGTGGCGGACGGCGGCGGACGGAGGAGGGTGGGGTGGAGAGGGTGTTTTGGCGCCCACGGAGTACGAATGGGGAAAAGGGAGGTAGAGAGGAAGGGGGGAACCATGTATTCAGGGCGCGCTTGTCTCAAATGCGAGGAAATTTACAAACTTGGCCCTCGTTTCAAATTTCTACTACATCACAGCAACATTAGTCGGTTGGGGATAGGACGGTAATCTCGCATACACCGAATATTTGCCGACGAGAGTTTGTTTTTGGCGCCCACCGTGTATGAATATGAATCGGGGAGGGAGTCGGTTTTGGCTGAGGACACACTGTGTTTTGGCGCCCACCGTGTATGAATCCGGGTGAGAGGCGGTTACGTCACGTTTGGGTGAAATTACAAACCTACCCCTATCGAAACCTATAGAAATCCAGCAGATAGGCTTTGCGTGGCAGGGATAGGCACTAGTGATTTCCATCTCACAGATTTTGGTTTCGGGCGGTTACTGTGACTTTCCCCGCTTCGTTCAAATTTTGCAGAGTGCATGTTTACCGTGCCAACTCAATTCGAATCCCGTTTGTATTCTTTTTTTTTGGGCGGGATCCATTTTCAATTGGAATTACATTCTATATACATCATTTTTTTATATATACTTTCAAAAGCACAACACCATTTATACATAAATATGGTTTAGAAATGGCATGATCTCACATTCATAAGGTTGTATCCATCAATTTGGATTTTCAAATATTTGAAACCACTTTATGTTGAAATCCAATGTATGCATTCCTCGCTAACTGTCTCCAATTAATGTGTGTTTCATGCGGGTTTTTTTACTTCTCAAACATGTATAATGTGTTTCACACACGCAACATATAGTGTAATCCCGTTTAGACATTAATTGCATATAAACCATGCATTGTTTGTAATTGAAGAATCTATGGATCACCAATATTGATAAACTATATAACATTACACGTGTGCCCAAATTCAAATGAATATGCATGTTTGATACACCAATTTGCGTTATGATATTATCGATGTCGTGATCTCCAGTTTAAATATTTGAATCCCCTTTAATCCAGATATTCGTCTCATATAGCTATCACTCATGCTTATATAGGACTATCTCTCTGGACCTATACGCGTTCATCGTCTCTCAGGTATCTCTCGTGCTACCTGTATGTCGACAATGATCTTTTATCTTCGTAACACACTGACGGTACTCTCTCCCTCGACCTTCATCACTCTATCTCTCTCTAAGTATATCTCGCTCCCTGCTATGTGTCTCTAACTATGATTCTCCATGTGGAATCTCTTTCTCTCACACAAACACAAAACTTTGTCTCCCGGGGTCTCATTTCTCTCTACTATTCCCACGTGTGCCACTCACACACCCCTCATACAGAGATGTCTTTCGCTCCTTAGAGATGAGAACCTACGACTCTTCCTCTTCAATGTCTCTTTCTCACACACAAACACAAACTCTGTCTCCCAGGGTCTCATATTTCTCCATTGTTCTCTTGTATGTCGCTCACACACACCCTCTCTCCCTAGAGATATCTTGCGTTCCCTCGTAGGTCTCTCTAGCTATCACTCTCGTTGTGAAATATCTTTCTCTCTCGCAGACACAAAACTCCGTCTCTCTGGATCTCATTTCTCTCTGATATCTGTTTGTATGTGACTCACATGCACCCTCTCTCTATCTCTCTCACACCCACACACATAACCCAGCCTTCTGATCCACTCGACTCCTATCTCTAACGCACACTAGCTAGCATCTTTTTCTTTCTATTTATCTGTTTCTCCATCAACCTTCATTCTCGCCCTCACTCTTGATTCCTATCACGCACACTACATATGTTTCTCTCTACATGCAGTCAAGTGCCCTCTCACACACATATATAACTTCACCCTTTGAACCACCCGACGGTCATCTCCAACACCCAAACTAGCGGATGTCCCCCTAGCTAGCATCTCCATCTCTGTATCTATCTGTAGTTTCTCCGTCAACATTTCTTTCTCGCACGGAGTCTTGCTTCCTATCACCCACACTATATATGTCTCTCGATACATATGCATTTATTGGTTGGTCTCTTTTGCACAATCGTTGCGCCTCACTCCCTCTGCTCGCCATAGGTGCATGCTCCAGCCCACGCCACTATCTCTTAAAGACAAAAACACATGCTCAATTGTCGGGCCTTCTTCCCTGCATTCTCACATGCATGCATATTGTCATACCGATCCGTCTCTCCCATGTCGTTGATCTTATGACTTATGTCTTCTTTCTTTTATCTCGATCATGCGCGCGCGCACACACACACATCCCACGTATACATGTATACCTCTCACACATGCACGTTCAAGGTCTCTATGTCTCCATACGTAGTTAATTACCCTCAATCCTAACGCCACATCGAATCGTTCTCCTCTTTTATGCACATAACTTCCGCCTGGATGGGTAAAACACACACTCACACTTAACACTCTCCTTCTAGCTACCCCCCCCCCTCCCGCCTCTCACTCTTCCCCTATATCCCCGAAACCAATAAGACCATCCCTTTGTTTAATTCCCGCCTACATGCACCATCGATATATAGTAGTCTTCCTCGGTGTCTCCCGAACAAACACGTTCTCTCGATGTCGACTCCTCTCACGCGCACACACCTTCTCTTCCCTCTCTACGGGCATTTTCTCTCTCGCACCCCATCGTTGGTGGCCTCTGCCATACACATCACCTCTCTATGATGAAGCCATGCACACTTAAATTACATCCGCCATAGAGGACCCCGCGACACACACACACACACACACACGCACCCCCCCATACACACTAAGACTCCATCTCTCTCTCTCTCTCACACACACACACACAAACACAAACACATGCACGCACGCACGCACACCCCCCCCCCCACACACACACTAAGACTCCATCTCTCTCTCTCTCACACACACACACACAAACTAAGACTCCATCTCTCTCTCTCCTCTCTCTCTCTCTCACACACACACACATACCCCACACACACACTAAGACTCGATCTCACACACACATGCTCTAGGCGGAGCATTTGTTCCTACCATCCTTCATCCAACCTTACCCGTATGATAAACAATCACCTTTATTTACTTGCATAACATGGACAAATTCCACTTTACTTTAGTAGTCAGCAAACTTATCATCTGTACCCTTATAAAAAAATGAGTTGGCGGTGATGGTGTGCCTGCCATCTTGTAATACAGATCGTATGATCTATATCTGAGGATAGAAAGCAAACTATGATAATTTTACAAAAGATACCCGCACCTCTCTCCACATCATTATCTCCCGCAACCTCATTGCTCAGCAATTAAAAAAGGAATAAGTCTCTGGAACAATCTAGCATGCATGGTGGCCGCTGCCACCTGCCGGCGCCGTCCATCCCCATGCCTCCGCCCATTCCGACCACCAGTCACCACCACGCTCCACTCCTCCTCGCCTTATCTCTCATCTTTCATTTTTTCGATGACATTCTCGAGATACCAGTTTTTCGATAAAATTCTTGAGATATCATTAGTTTTTACACATGGGATTACTCCTGCATGGGTCAATCACAACAGGTGTTCTGTAAAAAAATGCATATTGATGTTCCGTGCAATGCACGAGAATCTTGCTTGTAATTATATAATGCAAATCACGAGCAGGAAGTGACATTTTTTTGACACAACCACGTTAACATGGCCACGTAAATCACTAGCTAAAGTAAATACCATTATACTTATATACCGATGCAAAAGGTTGAGTACAAGTCCGAAGAGTAGAGTCGCACACACGCACTCTGTCTCTCAGAATCTCTCTCACACACACACCAGTTACGTGACGCCCACTTAAGCAGACACGTATGTTACAATTTGTGCACCCGCGGGTACACGTGATGCTGCGCATTTATTTAAGCCGGAAGGCGAACCCAAACAGTAGCTGCATTCATTCCCCTCCCGCAGCCTCTTCTCTGGTCGCCGTCGCCCGGTAGCCATGGGCCGGCCGAAGGTAACAACATACGCCATACTCCCGCCGGAGCGGCGCTTTAATATGGAAATTTTAGTGGTCATGCATGCATCTTTTTGTGCTAGCACTCCTATATAAGGGTTGACCGGTCGCTTCCCGCGGACGTGCGCGGGCGGTGGAAGAGGAAGGAGAAGGGAAGCGGGCTGTGGAGTAACGTTTTTTACCACAATTTCTTAGGAAACTGAGTGCAATAATTGAGTAGTTTTGCAAACTACCAGTACTACACCTGAAACGGTTCAAAACCTATACTCCCTTGCCAGCGCGCGCTTCCCGCGTGAAACGGTCAGCGTCGCCCTGGAGCGTTAGTGCTGCATTAACGCCCGGCCAGAGCGGAGGCGACCTCTCACTGGCGTCGGCTTTGAAGTGGCGCGACGGCCGAGAGAGCGCCGCTTCCCGGTGCACGCGACTGCTCCGCGTCGAGACTGGCCATAGGCCCTGTTTGGATCCATGGGTTAGAGTTAGTTTGAGCTAGTTGGGGCTCAAATAGCCCTAAATTATCCAAGCATGAGGGTTTAAATTGGAGCAAGTTGCACCGAACCCACCAAAAAAAACTATCCCACTAACTGGAGATAGTTCTCATTGGGACCACTGAAAAATCACTTTTCTCTCTCCATGAAGTGCATTTATTGTCAATCTAACCCTGTCATCCAAACACCTCTTTGGCTACAGTTAGTTCAGGGTTAGTCATGAGTTAGTCTAACCTCTAGCTAAGTTAGAGTATCAAACAAGAGCAGTATAGGACATGCAAGTTGCTCAAAGCATACAGGCAAATTCGTACGTGAAAGGATTTTTTTCTTTTTGAAAACGAAACGTGAAAAGAATTTTTTTAGAATGCTCTTGGCATGCCGCTAACATGTGATAGTTAACCGACCTCAATAGACGGCAGAAACGCCAGCCCGCCGCACTTTGATAGAGACGAGGAGGGAGAAGCGATACAGGCTGCTGGATTACTAGAGATAGGTGTCGCATGGAAGCCAAGAAATATGGTGATAGCGTGGGTTAGCCATGTACTAGTATGATGTAACTACACTGGGTTGCCGTGTTTCGTACTCTTCCAGTCCACTGTGGAGATGATTGGTTAATTTTATATCGCTGAATAAGATTAAATATTATGAGTGCAGACGCTCCACCACGAGGTTCCTTGCTCCTTCTCGGTCGTCCGGAATCTATGTTCTTCCACTCTATTTTTTTACGTGAGCTTTGTTCATCCTTTTGCCAACACGCGAGACATCTAGCATCAAGGTGCACGTGTTATGCAAGGATCGTTCCATCTATATGAAGAACACGTGGGACTCGAACTACGAGACGAACATGTACCCAGGAGTGGACGTACAAACCTGAGTAATGTAGCGCAGTAAGTGAAGTAGAAAGGCACAATGGTATGAACATGCGTGGCATATAGGGTGTGTTTGGTTGCGTTCTCGTCTCAACATAGTTGTTCCCTCTTCATGCATGCTCAACTCAACACCCCTCTTCGTGCATGCTTCTAGTGTATTTGTGCTAAACTAGTGTGGACTCATGCACCCTCCATACACTCTACCAAACACCCAAAAGTAGGTCGAGAAGGGAACTCTTGGGCGGCATTTGTCTCTTACTACGTACTACCACTAAATGTTGTACGTGCAATGCACGGTGATGTTATGAAGTACGTGCCTAAGTACTCTACTACTACTATATTAGTTGGAGGCACATATTAACTTTTATATTTGTTTATGTGTATGCCCCGAGACCTTCCAACTAGACGTGTCTTTCTCTCCAGGTCACACTTTGTATCGTTCATACCACTAAGTACTACTACGTGTGGTCTCCGACCCAGAAGTGGAGAAGTGGAGACGCTCTACCACACTGTTTTTTTACGCTGGGCTCTACCACGCTGTTCATGTCCCACTCCTTTCGCTGACGTGTGGGACATCCAGCATGTGCCGTGTTTGGCACCCTTCGTCGTAAGAGTTGAAACGCTAGCATTCATCAGAAATAAAAAATAATTATAAATCAGTAGTGATACTATTTTTTTGCGAACCAATCAGCAGTGATACTATACCACGCGGTTTCCTTGCTCCTCGATATTGGAAAGAATACTTCCGTTCGCCAACATGTGGGACGTCGACCATCCTGGTCCACTTGCCATGCACGCAGAACTCCAAGGGAGAGTCACCCAGGTCGTCGCGCCGCATTAAGAATGACTAATGAGCCGTCAAATCACAGGCCCACTTCCCACTTTCAAGTTGCTCGGACGAAGGAACCATCATGACTTCGTTGAATTCCGCTTCTTGAAGAAAACTACTGTACCAGCAGTACTGCTAGCTACAGTAGTTACTCCAACAGAGGCCTCCTTTCGTTCATAGGATAGGAATATGAAAATCATAGGAAGTGAAATGACATGCATCTCAATTCCTATAGAGAAAGAGATCCCATTTGATGCTTAGGATAGGAATTTTTCCATTTAGTCTAGGCTAATGTACTGGTAATTTGCTCTAAAAACTACAGTAGTAACTAGTAGTATTGGTACATGCTCGTACTCAGACACAGACACACACTAACTACTAGTACTACTACTTCTCACATGCTGGCCAGACGCCGTCGTTCTCCTTCCCGGCTTTGTCGGCGACACCCCACCGTGCTTGGATCTCCGCCGACCTGTCCGCAGCAGCGCGTACGTCCTTTTCTTTCTTGCGGCGGCGGGCCTCTCTTTTCTTGAGTGCTTTCTGACTTTTCCGCTCCCTCTGTGCGGCTTTGGCCGCCTCTTGCTCTACCGCCCATTCAGCCTTGGCATCTTCAAATTCCTCCCACATAGTTGTTAGGTCGCGAGCGGCGATGAACTCGGCACGGCGAGATGCCATCGCTTCCCTACCATTTTGTGTGCGGTCGTGGGCGGCAAGGAACTCGGCGCGGCGGGATGCCATCGTTGCCTTACCGGTTAGTGTGCGGCGCGGTGGCATGAACGACGCTTGGTGAGAGCTCTGGGGTGGAGTGGCCGGACAACCGTATAGTGCATTGGTTTGTCAAGAGCTCAAGGACAGAAGACGAAGCAAATTTGGATTCCCCTTCAATCCTGGTCATTTATTACCGAGTAAAATGCATTGGCGTTCATCGAACTTGTCTTGATAGCTCACTTTGATCATTGTATACGAGATATGGTGATTATACGGTCATTGGCTCAGCGTATAGCTCCGTATTTGTCTGGTTGACCAGTCAAACAGTCCGCATGCGCCTCATCAGCTCTTGTTCTTTATCTATCTACGTGGGCCTACCTGTCAATGGAGAAAGAAATACTGTAAAACCAAAATTATGCGTATGTGGGGAATCAAACCACAGACTCGTCGCTGCAACGCACCCTCGTCAGCCAAATGAAAATGAAATACTTCGCGTCAGACACTCACGCTCACGCTGTCAAAGCATGCTAATGCATGCACGTCGCCCTCTAAATCAAAGTCCTGCTCATGGCGCAACGCAAACGGCGAGCCCATCACCTGCGCGCCCCGGCGGTGCCTGACATTACTGTTTAGACATTTGATGGAGGCCTACGCGAACGCCGAGCATCTATTCACCTGGCTCAACACCAACGGTCATACTCGGACCGCCTTGCTCATGTATATCGTCCATCACAACAACAATCTATAAAACAGCCTAAGCTAGAGAGGGTACTATAGTAGTATGGTACGGAGTATGTACTATCGTGAGCGACCGATCTTAGTGCCACTGCACACCGAAACCCCTTCCATTGCTAGCGCGCGCTTCCCGCCTGAAACGGTCACCGTCTCTCCAGAATGTCAATGCCGCATTCACCGGACTTAACTGCAGGTGCAATTGGTGTGTCACTGACATGCGGGCCAGATGCCCGATGGGCCCACATGTCAGTAACCCAAACGCATCTGCAGTTAAGTCACTGAAGCAGCGTCCGCATTCACGCCCGATGAACCTACTCCGGCGCCAGTTGTCCATCCGTCTGCCGCGGCTCATTGCCATTCACCCGCTATATTAACTTGAGCCCCAGCTCCCAGCCATAGCCAAAGACCCACACTTATTCTCCTCCGGTCCCTTCCTTCTGTTGGCACCACTTCAACAAAGGCCTCCTGGTGCTCCGAAGCTCTCTTGGACGTACTGTCGCAGGAGCAGACGAGGGACATCGGTGGCTCCACTCCGGGCGCGCTCCAAAGCTCTCTTCGACGTACTGTCGCAGGAGCAAACGAAGGAGATCGTCGGCACCCCCCCCCCCCCCCGGCCGCCCTCCGCCGCCAAGACCACGAAGCCGGCGCGCGTGCGCGGGCGCAGCCGGCAGCGAGGAAGAGTAGTACACGGTAGGTTGCCGCCGCTCTGGTCCCGGGAAGGCCACCGCTACTCCACTCAGTCGACGCCAAGCTTGGTGGGGTAAACATCGGCGGCCGATTAGCCGCTTGACGGCGACGTGGAGGCAGAAATCTTCAGAACCTTGTGCTCCAGAGGAGGAGGTTATCGAGGCGGATGAGGAGGAGGCAAAGGCAATGGCCGGCTTTCTCGGGTTCATGGCCGGACATGGTGGTCGGGCACCGGCGATCGTTTAGATTAGGTTTACAGTAGGTTTGAGTACGGTTTGTGCGAAATATGTAATGAATTTCGTCCAGTTTGTAGGAAAAGTTTTCGAAATGTAATGAATTTCATCCGGTTAATTTGAAATTTGCTTTCTTTGCACGAATTTCGTCCGGTTAGTTCATATAGTTGTCGAAAGGTATGCGGGCAGCATCGGATGGCATCCATCAGTGTCCACGGACAGATGCCGGTGTAAATTTGTGGGCCAGCGCTGGAGATTCCCTAACTATCATGCTATAATCGCTAACAATCCTCCATTATTTGGCAGGGATCAGTTATCCCTCGATCAAAATCAGACCCGCGATGTTTCGCACTCCTCCCGCGTAAGAGTGTAAACTCTTGCTTACATAAAAATGGAGCAAGTGGACGGCACTGTAGCACGTCATATCACTTGAAGTAGCCCGCCTAACGAGCGGGAAAGCACCGCCCTCGTCATTTTGTTCTGGATTTCTATCGATCGATCGCGCGAAAATGTTACGCTTCGCAAGTTCTAAAGGAAAAGGCGGCACACTTACGACTCGTACGCGTCGCAACCCCGACAGTCCGACTCGCACGCCACTCACCAGAGGGGACACGCGTTGTCTTGCAATTTGACTGGCATGTGGGACCGTAATTGAATAAACCGTCGATAGCCGAAATCTAATCGCTCGGCGGGCATCGGCGGAGAAGAGAGAAACGGGGGAGGGAGAAGAGATCGCCCGCCCGCCGCGCACGGACTCCAAGAAATATATGGTGATAATGTGAGGTGGGCCATGCTGGAGTCCGGACCGCTTCGGGAGCCCGCTCTCACCACCCTGGCCCCTCAAGACGCCAGCTGCCCGCCGCATGCATGCATAGCAAGTAGTACTCCTTATGTGGAGGAGAGAGAGGCATTGACAAAGTCAAGGAGTGGGTTCTGCATGAGCCCATCTCTACACGTGCTCCTAGGTATAAAAATAATAATTCTAAAAAAGGCATAAAAACAATTGTGTCTTAAAAAAAGAAAGGTAAAAAACATTTGAGAGGAAATAGATAGAGAGAAAGTGAGAAAAAGCTGTAACCTGGGCATTACATGAGGAAGGAGGGAGTGGTGCACATGCCAAGTTCACTGGGCTGCCGTGTTTCACACTCCTCCGTCGTAACAGTGGAGACAATAGCTTTCATAAAAAATAAACAATGAATACTCGTTGCTCGTCCTCTATATCGGAAAGAATACTTTCATTCGCCGACATGTGGGACGTCGACCATCCTGGTCCACCTGCCATGCACAAAATTATCCTGGTCTACCCCGGTCGTATCGCAGGCCCAACCTTTCCCACTGTAAGTTGTTCGGACGAAGGAACCATCATGACTTCGTTGAATTCCGCTTCTTCAAGAAAACTTACTGTACACGCAATACTGCTACCACACGCGAAGACTGGACGGCACTGTACCACGTCATATCACTGAAACCCACTAGGCCAAACTAGCCCGCCTAGGTCATCTATTTTGGAATGGAGGGAGTACGTCTTTGCACTGCTATGATTTTGTGTTGCACGTTCTCTGTACTTTTGCTACGATTTTCCTACCCTATGAACCAAATGGGCCTGAATGTATGTCGACTATTGTCTGATCAATCGCTAAGCCTACAATTTTAGGAGCTAGGGCTATTGGTTGATCGACGAGGGATAAGTATAAGCGTACCACGAGCTCATCAGCCCCAACGTTTCTCTTCGGTGAGTGTTTTGCAAGTACTATAGCTTGCACAGTAGCTAGCCTACTAACACCAAGAATCATCAAACAAGCCCTGCTGATATGATAAACAGTTCAAACTTACATCTAAGCATGCCATATATTACATCAAAAGCTGGTGAGGATACATCTGTTTCCATAACTCGGAGAGGGTTCGCATGATTCATCGCATGATTCACTATCAAACAAAAGTAGCAAGATCCGCCCACACAAGACAGTGCACTAGCCCTAAGATGGTTTGATAACACGCATCGTTCTGGTAATTAAACACAGGGCAATGCAAACTACCCTGAAGGATTAGCGCGACCAACTATTTCTTGTCATCGATCTCTCGGGCAATGACCACAGCACGGACAGCGGCATGGGAATCGATTTCTGGGGCAATGATGTCCACAGGACTGACCGCGACATCGGAATCGATCTCTGGGGCGATGTCCACAGGATGGACAGCGGCATCGGAATCGATCTCCGGGGCGATGCCAACAGGACAGGCCACGACATCGGAATCATCAAGGACGTCCACCGGCACCTGCACAACCCTAACATATTAGCAAGCACATTGCAAATAATCAAAAACCACAACTATGGTAATAAGCCATTATTTTTTACCTTGTGCAGCTCACCGGGGGATCTCATCCCTCCGGGGGCCATCTCCTCGTCCTCGATGGGGGCCATCACCTTGCCAGGGGAATACTGCTTCTCAACGGCGACTATCTCCTCAAACTCGGTCTTGAGCCTCACATAGGTGGCAATCAGAGTTCCTGGGGTAGGCACGGTGGGGCCCTTGTTGTTCCTCCAACTTTCTTTGAGGAGTTCGTCCGCCAACGTCCTCAACTCTTTGGCCAGTGCTTGTTTCTTGGAGTTCTTCGTCTCCATGGGTTGGCCCGCCAACATGGTCAACTCGTTGGTCGGTGCTCGCTTCCTGGAGATCGCTGTCTCCAGTGGGTTGTCCGCCGGCAACTATTTGCCTAGTGCTCCAGGATCCATCAATGAACTGACAAACAAAAAGCAGTCGAAAGGAAACCACAATCGCAATGAAAACGGGAAAAGAATAGGATGTGAGAATTGGTCGGTGCTTCGCAAAAAGAAGATTCTTGGAATGAAAATATAGCAGCATAACTGATTCGCCCACCTTTCCTTCGTCTCTACAGAAGAAAAATGGCAGAAGTGAGTAGCCTGGAGTGAGGTTTTCTTCAAGAAAGGGAAGAAAGGGCTTGAACGAGCGTTCCAGTGAAATGATGGTTGCTTCGTCCAGTCCAACTTGGAGGACACCTTACGACTGCTGGTAAAGGTGTGGGTTTTGTGATATGACGGGTCATGACGGCCACACCGGGGTGACAGGTGAGTCTCGACTGTAGCACCTCGCTGTGATTTGGTGGATGGCACGCGGGCCCGGATGCTTTGAAATGTCCCGCATGTAGATAGAGCGGCTAGTCATATAGGAGTGCTCAATATTGTGCACCGCGACCAAGGGCGGAGAGGAAAACGAGAGAACTACGTAATTAATGCATGAGTTTAATTAGGGTAGTTTTGTAAAGTACGAGATACATTCCTCCAATCGCAAAATGCCTTGGTTCATGAGATTTGAGATTTGAGCCCTATAAACCGGAAGGGAGGGAGTACTGCACATGGTGTAGTCTAGTCACTTGTCGAAATCTCTAGAAAGGCAAATCCTCCTTTCCGGTTTACAGGGCTATACCACTCCCTCCGTCTAGGTGTGTAAGTCATCTTACGAAAACCAAATAGTCCCAAAACACTTAGGCGCGGTGCATTAACTTCTACCTTGCTTCTTGTTTCTTGACATATCAACCAATAAGAGATGAGAGGTGTGCATGCTTTTAATGACTTGCAATGGCTAGTTCATTGCATGCAATGCTATTAATTAGCAAATAAACATTGGTGACCCCAGGAGGAAACGGTGCTAAGCATGTGGACCTATGCAGAATGAGTATCAACCAAAGGATAATGGAGTTTAATTGTTAAACAATAGCAATTTTGTCTCATGCAAGAGCCTGGCTAGTACTCCAAGGAACCGCACCACGCGAGCGTTCGCAACTCCCACGTTCGGGTTGCGCTTGGCTCTTCACCTCTTCGAGAAGACGAACAATGATGTTACTCCTACTTCTACAGTATCGAATCCACTGCTGCATGTCCGTCCACCTCGTGCGGGAGGGATAGCGTGTAGCGAAAGCTTCTACTTACTGCTCCTGCCTTTACGTCTATGACAGGTGGGCCCAACAGGTGGTTGGCCCTCCTGTCATGCAGCCAAAGGCAGGTGCAGTTAAGGCACCGGAGCTCAGTCCGCGAGGGAGAGGGCGTTGTAGTAATCAAATTTCTCGGTCTTGTATGAGTTGACGCGACACATCAAAGCACTGCACTCGATATAAGTCTTTTTACACATTTAAAATGGGCTACTTCGTATGTAGGAGTAGACATATTCTGCTTCGTATGTAGTCACTTGTTGCAATCTCTAAAAAGACTTATATTTGGAAACGGAGGGAGTACAACGCATGCATGGATGCCGTGACTTTCCTTTTGATACTTGCATGTATTGATTTGATGCACCTTGCCAAATTTTGACTATAAATTTAACTAACCAAATTTTCATGCATGTCACAAAAAATTACGGGGCTGTTTGGATTGTGACTATGTTTGTCTTATGTTCCCACAATATTTTTCCCACACTTGCCACACTTTCCTAACCTGAGTTGCTCAAATTGTTAGACACACTTTGGCTTGCCTAAGGGAATCTTGCCACAATTTTTGTGTCTACGACATGTGCGGTTCATTGCTAATAAAAAAATTCTTGTCTTAGGTGTGGCTTATAAAAAAGACTTATATTTAGGAATGGAGGGAGTAGAAAATATAAATAATAATGCATGTTGGGGCAACCCACGTTTCCACTAATTTTAGCCGTGGGCTTGTTCACAATTTTTATGAGGGGTTGGTTGTTCATTTAATGGAGGGACTTGTAGTACCAGACTTGAATGATACAAAGTGCGACCTGGCACACCGTAACACCACTTGGAACAAGCGGGTAGCTATCTCAAAAAACAATCAACAACTAAAAGAACCGCGACCTGGCATGTAGTAGTACACAATTTTAAATGATTTTTTTGATGGAGTGAAAAAGGAAAACTACCCCACTACGTATATATAGGCCGGAGCCTCCGCGCTTGCTTGCTAGGGTTGCTCTATTCACACACTCTCATCCTCTCCAGATCTAAACAAGATAGGGGTAGTAACACTGTCTTTCTCCCTTCAAAAAACACTGGCTTTCTATCCTCACCGCTGGTTACAGATCCGGACGTATCCCCCTCCGCCGGTGAAGGGGAGGAGGGGCAGCGTTTAGGCCGTCGTCGACAGCGAGGGAGGAGACCCACTGCCGGCCGCACCGTTATCTCTGGCCGAGCGCCGGCGCGGGAGGTCCTCCGATCCCTTCGTCGTTGCCTGTGGGCGGATCCGGCCTCCCGCCGCCCACCTATCCACATCCCGACGACCTTCAGGTATATCTTCATTTGAAACCTCCTTAGCTCTACTTCCCCAGTTCACTACGTCGCTGCATGTGCATCATTTTCTACCTCTCAGCCCCTCTCGATCGGATGGTCCAACGTCACATATTCTTTTTTTCTTGTATTGTTAGAGGTAAAGCTACTTCATGGAGTCGAATCTTGTACTCCCTCCGTCCAAAAATACTTGTCATTGAAATGGATGTATCTAGATGTATTTTAGTTCTAGACACATCCATTTTGATGACAAGTAATTCCGGACGGAGGGAGTACTTGGTTCAAACAAGAAATAAAGTGGGGGTGGGGGAATTTAGTATGTACTCCCTCCGTTCAGAATTACTTGTCTCGGAAATGGATGTATCTAGAACTAAAATACATCTAGATATATCCATTTCTGCGACAAGTAATTCCGAACGGAGGGAGTACATCAGACTTGGCACAAACAGGAAGGAAAGGGAGTGAAAGTAGTACAGACTGGTCATCCAACCGGTCTCCTGGTCGAAAAGGGAAATATAGGGGTAAGGCTGTACACAGTGGTATGACCAGGACTAGATTTGCTATCCACACATAGGAGTAGGTGGCTAGAGTGAACAAAAATGGGACCAACCCAGATATGTTTCTTGGATGTTTGTTTCTCAGGACAACAAACTATGAATCACCACTTTATGCCCCTGTTTACGTACATGGTGCTGGACTGCTGGTGCACCCACTGTCCCATGCCATTATACCAAATATTTAGGCTCCGCTCGGAATAAAGGGGCAGAAAACATAGGTCTTGATGAAAATAGAGGAATAGGAAAGGAATGTAGGTATAAAACTATGGAACAGCGAACCGGAGGAAACTCTCAAGAGAATGTGTTCGGATGGACTACGAAATGTACAGATTTGTTTTTTAGAGTAGCATGCTTGGCAGTATGAGATGCTATTTGTTTATTCAGCTGCACAGTGACTACTCTTGTCCTCACCTCACGTACCACACATAGGTTGATTTTTTTATCCCGGCAACACAGCACAGCAACCTGTCTAACGCATGGCAGCGAGCGCCTGCCTCGGGCTTCCGCCCAAAAAATGAGCAGCGCGTGGATGTTTCTAATCCTATGGAATCAGTACTACCAGACCAGCTTTCCTATGAAACACTATTCACCTTTCCCGTGTTCCGAACGGTTGGAAGGGAAAGAATACCGTAGGAATTGTGTTCCTACGAAAATCCTGCACCAAACCTGTGAACCGAACGCAGCCTTAGCTATTCTTAATCTAATGTCCCTGGTAAAAATGAAGCCATGCCACTGTTATAAGCCATGACAAGTTTAGCCAAATGTTTTTGCCTGTCATTGTTTGAGACTCTGACTGTTTCCTCTGTGCCTTTTTGTGCAAACAGGGATATCCAATTCACCTGGTTGCTGTTGTGACCTTTTGGTGCACTACACAAAACTCTTCTTAAAAGAAGTGACTTTTGTGCTGTTTAACTGGAATGTCAGAATGGAACAGTTGGTTCATTTTGGTGGAACTGCACAAAGGGAGATCTGTGTTCCAATCCTCATCATCCATATTGGCGCCATAACCTTCCTTTAGGTAAGAATGATATTTAATGCATGTGTTCATCTCTATTTTCCGACTGCCATGAGAAAATAATGCTGTTTTTACGAGTACACTTGTACTCCCTCACTGACAAAGCCAATTCTGAATTAGAAGGCCAATCATGTACTTGGTTTCACCAATTGGTGAGGAGAAAGAGAAACAGAGCATGAAGAGGAAGAAGAAGAAGAATAAACAGTGCCAAGGCGATCTTGCTGAAGCCAGAGGCCTCAGTCGAGGCCATTCAAGGGCTCTGGCAACGACTACCTTACATGTGAGACGATCCTCCAGGGAGCCCTTCCACTTCTGCTATCTCACTTAATTAATTATGAGTACTTAAGTACCACTAATTTATTACTACCTAATTTTCCTGTTGGAGTTAAACAAATCTTTAGTAGGACCCTATGCTGAATCATGTACGTGTGTATGTTTGTCTATGGAGGTGAATCATGTGGTGGAGCAGGGAGGGAATATTATTAGTGTCATGACATAATAGTGCTATTGTTTTGCATGTCAATTTATTGACATTGGCTCAATGACGCAATGTTTTGCGTATTGTCCATCATGAATTTGATGCTACTGTTTGAGTAATATGCTAATGTCTTCCTATCCTTTCTCACTAAGCTAATGAAGGTTTCACCTTGTTCCTACTTGTGCAAACAGGGATCATGTTGTGCCAATCATACATTTTAGTGGAACTACACAAGACAATACAATGAATTGTATCCCATCGAGTGCTTTAACTCTGCTGGAAGTTCTTGACAATCTTTCGATATAATCTCAGCACTGGTAAACAAGAGTGATTTCAACCATACATTTGAAGTGCACAAAAATATATACTATTGTGTGATTCCAGTGAGTGCTTTATCATCGCTTATGGGACTACATGAATAAGCTTTTTTTCTCAGGTTGGTACGGGCCTAAGGCCTTCATCCATATTAGTTTGTTGTCATCTCTATTTGTATCATGCTACTGTCATGAGAAACTCCTTTATCTTTGCACGTTAAAGTTTTGCAACCTATGATAAATGGCAATGCTTTGAGTTTTGAGTTGAGCTAATTGGCACTGATTAAATAAACTAATACCTCTCTTTAAGCAAGACTACTATGTTGCTAACTTTACCCATTAAGATAATGAGGGTGCTTCTATTTGTTAGTGTATGTTTCATCAACTAGTCCCACTATTACAGTAATCTCACTCTCTCAATATATGTGCCAACAGGGATGCTCGATTTTGGTGGAACTGCACAAAAACTTTGGGTGCTTCATTGCCTCGACAGCTTCCGTCCTTTCCTGTCAGTCGCTAATCTCCGCTTGCTTTCTTCCTTTGCTATGAGTCGCTTGGCTTATCTCGGCTTCCAGTCAAAGGAAATAGTAATTGATATGCTACCTCACACAGGTTGGTACTGGTCTTTATCCTGATTATTGTGCCTGTCATATGTATTGGTAATTTGGTATTGTGCTACTGTTTGCCGATTTCATAAAGGAGTAATTTGGAGCCTAAACTCGCAGGCAAATCATTACATCGGGTGATTTCAGTAGAACTTCACAAAATGATCAAATGGACAGGTACTTATGCTGCTGCTATGTACTCCAAAGTTCACTCAGACAAGCATCGATGTTGACAAGAAGTGCCTATATTCATTCGAGTATCAACCGGCGTCAACCAATTGTCAAACTCCAAGTATTAGGAGAGTGAACGCCAAAAATATTGCTTGGTGCATAGCCCAGAAAAACGCAGTCCAGTCTTTGGTCCCAACTTGTGCCTTTTGGTTATCGGCACATATGGTAGCGAACTATATGGCATGGAGTCTAAAGATTCCAGACAAGTTGGTTGACGCGTATATTCATCTGGCACTTAATCAGTCTGCACGCCAAGGATGCTCCATTTCAGTTGAACTGCACAAAAATTTGTGTGGTTCATTTTCTCAACCGCCTCCTTTCTCGTCTGCAATGTAGAATTTTGGCGAGATACAGGACCAAGATGAGCCAGTAAACTAGTTGGATGAAAGTAGTGGCCAAGTTGCTCAAACCTCCCTCGGCACGAGGCCACTATTTGAGGATAAAACTACAAGCAAAGTTCAGATTGTCTGTGCTGCCTCTTATGTACTCGAAAGTTTACTCGTACAAGAACTAATTTTAGCAAGAAGTACCTCTGATTGAACACCATTTACCAGTCTGTACCCTAGGTAATTAAAGTTCGTCCATGGATCATATTGGATGTGATCTCAATCATTTGGATGCATAAACATACTGAACATGTGTATATCTGAATCTTTTTGTGAATTATGTATGGATATTGTCGTGTGATCTATCAATCATTTGGATGCATAGATATGCTGAGCTTGTGTATATATGAATCTTTTGAGTTGTTGATAGTGAATGTTGGCTATGAATATGAACGTGTCATGTGAACCTGAGTTTGATATGAATGTTTACATTTCTGTTGTATTTGTGTGTGAACTTGTTAGTATGCCTACTGTGGGATATAAAACGCAGGTCTCTTATAAAAGTGATGTTGTGTCCAATTTATGTTTTCCCTTCTAACCACATTATATATATTTATATTATTACTATTATCGTATATTTTATAGAGACTTATATATACATTATAAAAACATCCCACGTGTTATTAACTTATAAAAGTAAATGTTTAACGGAAATTGGCAAGGAAAATCCTCGTTGTTTTTGACTCACAGGCAAGGAAAATCCTGGTGATTGCGTACAAAAGCTTTCGAAGATTTTAAGGACCAATTTAATAATAACGCGCTCATTTTTTTTAGCAATAAATGGCTAATTTCTTAATTATATATATATATAATGTACCTCTCCGGTTTATTCTTTGATATTAATTGCTCCTTCTAACATAACATTATATATATAACGAGCCCACCTAATACGTGTATTTCAAGGAAGTGCAAATGGGCTGGGTTTTCTTAGAAAATATAAATGGGCCTGATTGACGCAAAATTATTTGTTCACCCAGCCCAGCAAATGGACTGTACATTCTAGAAAACATGGGTTAAATATATGCCACATTTTTGCAGGCTGACATGTGGGCCAATAGGTCGAAGCCTACGCAGGGCATTGTCAACTTGGTCAACAAATGATTGTGTCATCCACAGCCATTCGATTTATATCCAACGGCCGGCATGCACCTTCAATCTCGCGTCTTCTTCCTCCAGCGTCGCCGGGACCGCCTGGTCCGGCCTCCGGCGGCTAGCGGTTCTGCTTAGGACGCATCGCTGCGAAGCGCTACCCCACCGCCGGCTAGGCTGTCCCTCCACCCCTCGACACCTCCTGTTATTCTCCACAGACTACAGCCCCACGCCGCAATAGAACCAGTTATAACCCTTCTCCTCCTCTCAATCTGCGACTCCACTGCCGCGTTTTCCCATCTCCGAGTCGTTCCCGTCCGGGGCCTCGCCGTCGTCCACCGCCTCGCTGCGTTCGGTGCGGCATGGTCAACAAACGAGAGTCATCAGAAGAGGACTGTACGTGGAGAGCCTGACGGCTAGGACCCACGAGGTCCACGGTCGCACGCAAGGAAAGTTCCTCCTTATTAAGCTGCAAAAAAATGTTTCCTCCACCTGACAGCTGGGACCCACCGGCTGTATCTTCGCACGGAAGGAAGTGCCTCCTTGTTTTGCAAAAAAAATTATTCATCCCGTTGACAGCTGGGACCCGTCAGATTTGGTGACTGACTTGTGGGCCTACTAAGCGGACGTGTACGCACGGCTTTGTCAACTTAATCAACAAATGATTCTAGCAGCTGGACCGTTGGATGTTAATCCAACAGCCGTGCTCCTTCTTCAACCTCTGTTCTTGCTCCTGTCTCCCGTGGGCGGCACCGCGGCTGTGCTGCCGCGCACCCGAACGAGTGAAGTTTCCTGCATCTCCCCATCTGCGACTCCACTGCCCCGTCTTCCCCATCTCCGGGTCGTTCCAGTCTGGGTGCGCTCGGCACGGTGTGGTCAACGTGGTCAACAACCGAGAGTCATCGGAAGATGACTGTACGTGAGAGGCTGACAGTGGGGACGCACCACGCCCATGGACGCATGCATGCAACGGAACGCGGCGAGGTCAACGTGGTCAAGGAACGACTTCCATCGGAAGTATACTGTACGTGGAGAGTCTCAGCTGGGTCCACGGCCGCAGCAAGTAAGTGCCTCCTTATTACGCGAAAAATAATGATTCCTCCAACTGACCGCAGGGACCCACTGGACGGGCCACCGTATTTTGCAAAAAAAACGTTTGCCCTCTGACTGCTGGGACCCACCTGACGGGCCACCGTACTTCGTGAAAAAAACGTTCCCCCCGCTGTCAGCTCGGACCCACCGGAAGTGCCTCCTTATTACGCACAAAAAAATGAATACTCCCCCGGCTAGCTGGGACCCACCTTGGTGGGAGGCTGACTTGTGGGCCTACTAAGTTGACGGGGACGAAGGGCTTTGTCAACTTAGTCAATATGAATGATTCTAGCTCCAGTGACCGTACGATGTCCATCCAACGGCCGTAGTGCTTCTTCAACCTCTGGTCTTCTTGCTCCAGCCGCCCAAAGCAGCGCCGGTCGTGCCGCATGCTCCTGCCTCCCGTGGCCGGCTGTGCTGCCGCGGAGGCCTCACCGCCCCCTACTATTCCCACCGCTGGCCAGGCCCTGCGGCGACGGCAGCCTCACACCGCAGCCAAACCAGTGAACCCTCGTACTCCTCTTCGCGCGGGCTTCCACTGCCGCGTCTTCCCCGGCTCCGCGTCGTCCCCTTCCTAGGCCTCGCCGTCGTCCACCGCTGTGGTGCTCTCCGCGCGGCGTGGTCAACGTGGTCAAGGAACGACTTCCATCGGAAGAGTACTGTGCGTGGAGAAGCTGACAGCTGGGTCCACGGCCACAGCCCAGTTTTTTTGTGATTTGCCAAGTAAGTCGCTTTGTCAGGCGTGTTGGGCTGCAAATCTTTCAAGACGAGGAGAGCTTTCATTCGGCTGGCCGAGAAAATGGCCCATCAGTAATGAGAAATGGGTTGTACATTTTTAAAACACATCAAACCGGCAATTAGTTTCAAATATCTTTTTTTCATTTCGAGATTTTAAATTACATTAATTTTTATGCGTGGAGAATTTGTTGGATTTTATATTGATATACATGTATTTTTAAAATCAGTTTGAATGTGAGTCGAAATTTCGGGATTAAAAACAGTTCGGACCGCACCGAAATAAGCAAAATTTCGTATAATTTTTTAACCGTGGCCACAATATGGGTTGTAATGCTAACAAAAAGAATATGGGCTCCAAAAAACCTTAATAATTAGCAAATGGGCTATAAATTATTAGAAATAATGGCAGATGGATTGTATGCTGTTTTCCACAGATTTGAGGCTTTCCTAAAAAAGGTTGACACACAAGCAGTGATGTTGGATGGCCATCCAACGGCCGTCGTGCTTCTTCAATCTCTGCTCTTCCTGCTCCAGCCGCTCAAACAAGAGCCGGCGGGACTGCCTGCTCCCTCCTCCCCGTGGCCGGCTCTGCTGCCGCGCAGGCCTCACCGCCCCACCGTACTCCCATCACTGGCCTAGCCATCCCTCTACTCACCCACACCTGCTGTTATTCTCCGGCGACGGCAGACGAACCAGTAAACCCTCGTACAGTCGTACTCCCCTCCACGTGGGAAACAACTGCCGAGTCTTCCCTGCCTCCGTGTCGTTCCCTTCCTAGGCCTCGCCATCGTCCACCGCCCTGGTGCTCTCGGCGCGGCCTGGTCAACGTGGTCAACGAATGACATGCATCTGAAGTGGACTGTACGTGGAGAGGCCGACAGCTGGGTCCACGGCCGCACGCAAGGAAATGCCTCCTTATTACGCGCAAAATAATGATTCCTCCACCTGACATCAGGAACCCACCGAAAGGGCCTCTGTATTTCATGAAAAAAAAACGTTACCGCCGCTGACAGCTCGGACCCACCAGCTATATCTTCGCACGCAAGGAAGTGCCTCCGTATTACGCACACAAAAATGAATACTCCCCCTGCTAGCTGGGACCCACCATGGTGGGAGGCTGACTTGTGGGCCTACTAAGTTGACTGGGACGGGGGCCTTTGTCAACTTTAGTCAATATGAACGATTCTTGCTCCAGTGACCGTACGATGTCCATCCAACGGCCGTAGTGCTTCTTCAACCTCTGGTCTTCTTGCTCCAGCCGCCCAAAGCAGCGCCGGTCGTGCCGCATGCTCCTGCCTCCCATGGCCGGCTGTGCTGCCGTGGAGGCCTCACCGCCCCCTACTATTCCCACCGCTGGCCAGGCCCTGCGGCGACGGCAGCCTCACACCGCAGCCGAACCAGTGAACCCTCGTACTCCTCTCCGCGTGGGCTTCCACTGCCGTGTCTTCCCCGGCTCCCCGTCGTCCCCTTCCTAGGCCTCGCCGTCGTCCACCGCCCTGGTGCTCTCAGCGCGGCGTGGTCAACGTGGTCAAGGAATGACTTCTATCGGACGTGGACTGTACGTGGAGAGGCTGACAGCTGGGTCCACGGCCGCAGCAAGGAAGTGCCTCCTTATTACGCGGAAAATAATGATTCCTCCACCTGACAGCTGGGACCCACCGGACGGGCCACTGTATTTCGCAAAAAAAACATTTCCCCCTGACTGCTGGGACCCACCAGCTACATCTTCGCATGTAAGGAAGTGCGTCCGGGCAAAAAAAAAACGATTCGCCCCCCTGACTGCTGGGACCCACCAGCTACATCTTCGCAGGCAAGGAAGTGCCTGACAGTCGGGACCCACCTGGTCGAAGCGTACGTAGCATTGTCATTCTGGTCACGAACGTGTACGTACATACTGGTCGATGTAGAGGCGCGCACGTGTCGTAGTAGAGGCGCGCACGTAGCATGTACACGTACGTACAGTGGCCAGTGTGCAAGAAAGAAAATACGGCCACGTACGTACATACGGGAAGGGTCTCGAACGCCTACTCACGCATACGTACGGCCAGGGCTCGTGTACATGGCTGGGTCGGAACAGAGAAACAGCGTCGTCGTCGTGTTCATGGGGAGCCAACCGGCTGGGTTGGAATAGAATGCGTCGTCGTGTTCATCGGGAGGGCTTGGACGGAACAGCCGATGGAAACGAGGCCTGCCGTACCACAGAACGGACGAAACGGCCTTGTGTTCAACCGGCCACGTTTGAAACGGGATCCTGTTCATTGGGAGGGGTCTGGCGTACTGCAAAACGGAGGAAACGGACCTCCTACGGTCGAAACGGGGGTCCTGTTGATCGGGAGGGGTGTGGCGTACCGCAAAACGGAGGAAACGGAATTGTGTTGGAGCGCTACGGTCGAAACGGGGGTCATGTTCATCGGGAGGGGTGTGGCGTACCACAAAACGGGACTCCACGGGACACTGTTCATCTCCACCGTCGACCCCCTCCCGCCTCCACGGGCTACTGTTCATCCACCGTCGACCTCCTCCAGCCTCCACCTGCGACTGTTCATCCACGGGCTCCTATTCATCCAGCCTCCACCACGCGCTACTCCACCGGCTACTGTTCAACCAGCCCTCTCCACGGGCTCCTGTTCAACCACCCCTCCACGGGCTACTATTCATCTAGCCCTCCACCGTCTACTGTTCATTCTGCCCTCCATGGGGTGGTCCTGTTCATCCTGCCCTCCACGGGGTCCTGTTCATCCAGCCCCAACCGGCTCGATCGATCGGGGTCCTGTTCATCCAGAGGCAACACCACGGGGTCCTCTTCATCCACCCCTACCGGGAACTATTCATCCAAACCCCCCAGCAACGCTCACTGTTCATCCAGAGGCAGCATCGATCGGCTTCAGTTAGCAGCAGTAGCAAAAAATCGCTCAATCGGGTTCAGTTAATAGCCATCGATCGATCCTCGGGTTCAGTAACGCGTAGCCTGCAGTGCAATCACTCGGGTTCAGTTAGAGCCCAACGCCTCGCTCGGGTTAGCCAACGCCTCGCACACATGCGCGTACGTGTACGAGAGAAACGCGCATCGCTCGGCCCCCAACCTCCCACCGTAACCGGGAACTCCCCGAAATTTTCCTTGCCCTCGCTTCTACCATGGTTTTTTCCGTCATGGACGGCCCAAAGAATGTCATGCAGTTGCGTCTCCGGCCCGCCCAGGACGAAAAGCCCATTTTTTGTCATGATTTTTTGTCATAGAAGTAGGAGCCCACCACATCTATGATGATACCAGGTTTTGTCACAATTATCGTCATAGAAGTGTCATATGTATGACAGAAAAAAAAATTCGTTCGGCCCAAAATGTCACGGATGTGTCTTTTTTTTGTAGTGGTGTGGTATTGATGCTCCATAACACAGAAGGTAACTCCTCCACCCAACAACCCCGCATCCGTTGTAAAGGAACCATGAGCCGGGGCTTGATGCCTCTCAGGATCTCTTGATTGGCTCTCTCCGCTTGACCATTAGACTGGGGGTGAGCCACTGATGATATGTCAAGCCGGATGTGTTCACGTTGACAAAATTCTTTCATAGCACCCTTGGACAGATTAGTGCCATTATCAGTTATAATGTTGTGTCGAAAACCAAACCGGAAAATCACCTTCTTGATGAATTGAACCGCTATAGCTGCATCACACTTACTGACTGGCTCTGCCTCCACCCACTTAGTGAACTTATCAACCGCCACCAGAAGGTGGGTCTTCTTATCCTTAGATCTCTTAAAGGGCCCAACCATATCCAGCCCCCAAGTCGCAAACGGCCAAGTGATTGGAATCATCCTCAACTCTTGAGCCGGTACATGAACGCGCCATGAGAATTTTGACAGCCATCACACTTTTTGACTAAGTCCTCAGCATCGGCATGAGCCGTCAGCCAATAGAAACCGTGACGAAAAGCCTTGGCCACCAGAGGCTTTGAACCGGCGTGGTGACCACAATCTCCTTCATGGATCTCACGCAAAATCCCACGACCTTCTTCAGGAGACACGCAACGCTGAAACGCCCCCGTCACACTGCAATGATGTAATTCTCCATTGACAATAGTCATTGACTTGGACCGCCGGATTATCTGCCTGGCCAAAGTTTCAAACTCCGGTAACTCGCCCCGGTTCATATACGCCAAATATGGGACCGTCCAATCTGGGATGACATGAAGAGCCGCCACTAACTGAGCCTCCGGATCAGGAACAGCCAAATCCTCCTCTGTGGGGAGCTTGACCGACGGATTATACAAAACATCGAGAAAGACATTAGGTGGCACCGGTTTACGTTGGGAACCCAAACGGCTTAAAGCGTCTGCCACTTTGTTCTTTCGCCGGTCCACATGATCAACCTGATAACCTTTGAAGTGACCTGCAACAATATCCACCTCTCGACGATATGCTGCCATGAGCGGGTCCTTGGAATCCCAAGTACCAGACACTTGTTGAGCCACCAGGTCCGAGTCACCGAAGCACTTAACCCGGCTTAAATTCATCTCCTTAGCCATTCGAAGACCATGGAGTAAAGCCTCATATTCAGCTGCATTGTTAGTGCAAGGGAACATTAAACGAAGAACATAACAAAACTTATCTCCTCGTGGGGAAGTTAATACGACTCCAGTCCCCAAGCCCTCCAATTGCCTGGACCCATCAAAATGAATAGTCCAATAAGTATGATCCGGCTTCTCTTCTGGCGCCTGTAACTCTATCCAGTCATTGATGAAATCCACCAACGCTTGGGACTTGATTGCCGTTCGAGGCATATATTTTAACCCATGAGGTCCAGTTCAATGGCCCACTTGGCAACCCAGCCAGTTGCTTCCCTGTTTTGGATTATATCCCCCAAAGGAGCAGAACTGACCACAGTGATTGGATGACCCTGAAAATATTGCTTAAGCTTCCGGCTCGCGATGAAAACTCCATACACCAGCTTCTGCCAATGTGGCACCTCTGCTTGGACTCGATAAGTACCTCACTGATATAATAAACCGGCCGTTAAACCGGATATTTCTTTCCAGCCTCCTTGTGCTCCACCACAATCGCCACACTAACAGCCCGGGCATTAGCGGCCACATATAACAACAAGGGCTCTTTGTCAACGGGAGCAGCAAGGACGGGCGGCTCAGCTACCTGCCGCTTTAGATCCTCAAATGCTTCATTGGCGGCATCACTCCAGACGAAGTCATTCGTCTTCTTCAGCATCTGATACAAAGGGATGGCCTTCTCCCCAAGGCGACTTATAAACCGGCTTAAAGCTGCAATCCGGCCCGCCAAGCGTTGAACATCATTGACACACTTCGGTTTAGCCAGCGAAGTACTAGCCTTGATCTTCTCCGGATTAGCTTCAATACCCCTGTTAGACACCAGAAAACCCAAGAGCTTGCCCGCCGGTACACCAAAGACACACTTGGCTGGATTAAGCATCATCTTATAAACCCGGAGGTTATCAAAAGTCTCCTTCAAATCATCTATCAATGTCTCCTCTTTCCTGGACTTCACCACAATATCGTCCACATAATCATGAACATTATGCCCAATCTGATTATGAAGACAATTCTGCACACAGCGCTGATAAGTCGCCTGGGCACTCTTGAGCCAAAAGGGCATAGATACATAGCAGAAGGCTCCAAAAGGAGTTATGAAAGTTGTTTTCTCCTGGTCCTTAACTGCCATTTTAATCTGGTGATAACCAGAGTAAGAGTCCATAAAACTCAAATGCTCACAACCCGCCGTAGCATCAATGATTTGATCAATACGAGGGAGGGCAAAAGGATCCGCTGGAAAGCCTTGTTCAAATCTGTGTAGTCCGCACACATACGCCAAGTGTCGTTCTTTTTAAGTACTAGCACCGGATTAGCCAACCACTCAGGATGAAATACCTCAATGATAAACCCAGCCGCTAAGAGCCTGGCTACCTCCTCACCAATGGCCTTGCGTCTTTCTTCATTGAAGCGGCGGAGAAACTGCTTGACCGGTTTAAACTTGGGATCGATGTTAAGAGTGTGCTCAGCGAGTTCCCTCGGTACACCTGATATGTCAGAAGGTTTCCATGCAAAGATGTCCCGGTTCTCACGGATGAACTCGATGAGCGCGCCTTCCTATTTCGGATCCAGGTTAGTGCTGATGCTAAACTGCTTGGATGAATCGCCAGGTACAAAATCAACCAACTTAGTCTCATCAGCCGATTTAAACTTCAAGACCGGATCATGCTCCGTAGTTGGCTTTTTCAAAGAAGTCATATCCGCCGGATCAACATTGTCCTTGTAGAACTTCAACTCCTCTGTTGCACAAACCGACTCAGCATAAGCCGCATCACCTTCTTCACATTCCAAAGCGATCTTACGGCTCCCATGTACCGTGATGGTCCCCTTATGACCCGGCATCTTGAGCTACAGATAAACATAACAGGGCCTTGCCATAAACTTAGCATAAGCCGGCCGTCCAAACAAGGCATGATACATGCTCTTGATTTTTACCACCTCAAAGGTCAATGTCTCTGATCTTGAATCATGACCATCCCCAAAAGCAACCTCCAGAGCTATCTTACCAACTGGATACGCCGATTTACCAGGCACCACACCATGAAAAACGGTGTTTGACGGTTTAAGATTTTTATTCGTCAACCCCATGAGACGGAAGGTTTCATAATAAAGAATATTGATACTGCTCCCTCCATCCATGAGCACCTTGGTGAACTTATACCCTCCAACCTGAGGCGCCACCACCAACGCCAGATGACCCGGATTATCAACCCGGGGTGGATGATCCTCTCGACTCCACACAATGGGCTGTTCAGACCAGCGCAAGTAACAGGGCACCGCTGGTTCAACGGAGTTCACTACCCTTTTATGAAGCTTCTGATCGCGCTTGCACAGGCTAGTGGTGAAGACATGATACTGCCCACTATTCAACTGCTTTGGGTTGCTCTGGTAACCCGACTGTTGCTGCTGCTGTTGATTACCTGATGATTATAACCACCCTGGTTGCCCTGATTGCCTTGATTGCCATGTCCGCTTTGGTTACCCTGAAATCCTGAGCCAGAACTACCTCCACCATAACCCGGCCCATGAGAACCGGGTCCTGAACCGCCGGACGGTCCATGATCATATCGGAAAAGCTCCAAATTTTTAAACTCCCGCATAATAAAGCAATCCTTCCAGAGGTGCGTGGCTGGCCTTTATCGCGACCCGTGCTTTGGGCAAGGCTGGTTTAATAGGCGCAAAAGATTGGGACCTGATCCTCCACCCTGCGGGGGTGGTTTACCCTTACGACGCTGACCATTATCCTGCGTGTTGGTGTTAGCCACAAAATCTAAACTGTTATCCGCTTTATGCTTACCGTTGTTTCCATGGCCTGCCGGGTTATGCTGCTGCCCTTTGGTGCTGCCACTCTTCTTTCCCTTTCTCGGCTTTTCATCATCAGACTCAGGGTCCTTGGTACTATCAGAGTCGGCATACTTAACCAGAGTTGCCATAATCGTCCCCATGTCATTGCAATGGCGCTTCAGCCGTCCCAACTTCAGCTTCAGAGGTGCGAACCGGCAATTGCCTTCCAACGTTAAAACTGCTGTATCAGTGTTGATGCGGTCCGATGAATGCAAAATTTCCGAAACCCGACGCACCCAATGGGTTGTTGATTCTCCTTCCTCTTGGACACAGGCAGCTAAGTCCACAATTGACATGGGCTGTTTGCACGTGTCCTTGAAATTCTGAATAAACCGGGCCCTTAATTCGGCCCATGCCCCAATGGAGTTAGCTGGCAAGTTCTTCAACCAAGTGCGAGCTGTTCCCTCCAACATCATGGTGAAATATTTAGCACATGCTGCATCATCCACATCCAGCATCTCCATCGCCATCTCGTAACTTTCGACCCATGACTCGGGGGATAAGTCGGCAGTGTAATTGGGCACTTTACGTGGACCCTTGAAGTCCTTGGGCAGCCGTACATTACGTAGAGCCGGGACAAGGCACAACACCCCCAAAGAATTGGAGGTAACTCCTGGTTCCACCGAAGTTGTTGGACGAACCGGAGTAAGCTGACGGGCCGCGTACTGCGCTGCTAACTCGGCTTCTCGACGCGCCCTGCCATGATCCACCACATCCTGAGCATTAGCACCACCGCCCGCCGGATTATGCCCTCGAGGCGGGTTAGGATTCCGCGCACTGCTCGACACGGCCGGTTCATCCATGCGTCTGCTGTAACTCCAGCTTGGGCGGGGAGTAGAATGAATCCTCTCGTGGCTGTATGAATAAGCCTGCTGCTGAGTCAAAGCCGTCTGAAGGAGCTCTCTACCCGTCGTGTCTCGACCGCTACTGGGGACTCGCCTTCGATCGGGAGAGCTGCCAATCGTGAAGCGGCGGCGACTATGTTATCCAATGGGTTAGAGTAATGACCCGGGGGCGTTGAGACGTGCTGTGACAGGACATTGTTCTGACGAGGTGGGTCCAGCGGACGTGACTGAACCGGCGCTCCCGTTCCAGGTGCCTCCACCCGGTTTACCACGGGCGGGTTACTGGTTCCTGCTCCTAGCGTGTCAAAGAGATTCCTTGCCTCATAAACCGGAGGTAGATGGGATCGGTACCTTCTCCTCATGACATCATTTGACGCGCTCTGATCTAACATAAGCCGGTAAGCCTGTGCCTCCAACTCGGCCCGCTCTGCAGCCATCCCGGTATCCTCAGCTGCCAGGTCTGCCTTGGCTTGAGTTATCTGATCCTTCACCTTCGTGATTTCCGCGTTATGCTCATCCTGATTCGACGGGTTAACTTCCGCCAGCAGCGTTGCTAAAGCGTCAAATAAATCAGAAAAAACCTGAGCCAGCGGTCGCACAGGGCCTCCTGCCCCGGCTGCTGTCGCCGCTACTGATCCGGAAATCACCGCCGCTGCAGTCGAAGAGTGCTGCACAAGCTACGTACCGGCCATGAAGATCACAACCCGGCTTGGCGGATTGAAGGGGTCCGGAATACTGTCGCCATCGGAACAGCCCCCAAACCGGCCGTCTTGTAGTTTGGTACAACGACTCGGTCTCTCCGGTAGATGACCCGTCATCAGAGTAGACGATGGTTTCACCACCAGATGCCGATCTAACCTCAGATTCCGCTCAGTGAATGACTCCCATGAAGGCACGCTTCATGGCGGGCTGAGCCCGGGCGGGTCTCGCACACTGACCCGTCTCGACGATGTCGGTGCAAATGTCCGGCTCAGTGACCGGCTCGCCAATCTTGCCAATGAAGACGTGAATACCAACGAAGGGGACCCGGTACCCGTACTCGATTGAGCCGGCCTCGGGGCCATAGCCTGTGTTGTCGATGTAGAGCTTGCCGTAACGACTCTTGGTCATCCGGCCTACAACGTATCCCTTGAGCCCTTCGAAGCTGCCCTCTAAGAACTCGAAACCATCGTGCGATAGCCCCACGGTGGGCGCCAACTGTCGTGGTTTTGTCACGGCAGATGTCCTAGTGAAAGGACTTAGTCATGGAGCCATCGCGACGGGTTAGCTTAAAGGGGTTAAAGCGGACAAAGGACGCAGGTAGTTTATACTGGTTCGGCCCCTTGCGGTGAAGGTAAAGGCCTAATCCAGTTGATGTGGAATTGCTAGGGTTTCGATGACCAGGGAGCGAATCCGCTATGTCTGGCTCTCGAGTTGTTGTTTGTTGTCCCTAAACCGCCGCCGGGTCGTCCCTTTATATACACAGGTTGACGCCCGGCGGTTTACAGAATCCCGAGGCGGGCTCATCAACATGTCCGGCTCGGTTTCTACCCTTTCTTATCTTACAACACAAGTTACACGTTATATGGCGGTTTATGTCTACAGGCCCTAATCCGCCATTGGGCCTTGGGCCTCCGTGTTAGATCTCCTCCGTAAAGCGCCATACTCCTTGTCTTCATGGGCTTCAAACATAAATAACTCATTATGGGTATAACCCGGCCCCTCCTGGCCGGTTTATATTCAGTAGTAATATCCCCAACAGGCTTGCTAGCAGAGTCACGCCGTGGGCCGCAGGCAGGCAAGACTGGGGACCCCCGTTCCCAGAACGCCGACAAAGCAGACCTCCTCCGCCGAGTCGACGACGAGGATGCGGGATAGGTATCATCGACGTCGATGTGGGAATAATTGCTTTAACTAAAAAAAATAAACTAGTTCTATTAATTTTCTTACTAGAAATAAACTACTTCTATAGTAAAATAAAGTAGTTTTATTAAATCAACTAGTTCAACTACTAAGCACTTACTATAAATAAAATAAAGTAGTACTTACTAAAAATAAACTACTTCTATAGTAAAATAAAGTAGTTTTATTAAATCAACTAGTTCAGCTACTAAGCACTTACTATAAACAAAATAAAGTAGTACTTACTAAAAATAAACTAGTTTAACTAGCTAGTTCTATTTTTTTTAACTAATTCTATTAAACACTTACTAAGAAACATCTAATTCAACTAATCTAAAATGCACACTAACCTAACATCTAATGCACTAACCTAAATCAGAGAATGTTCAAATAAAGTAGTATTGCTTGGTTTTTTTAAAGAAATGTTCAAATAGAAAATTTAGTCAAAAAGTAAAGGTTTTGCCTAATGCATTCTTCATATAGAAAATTGTTACTCTGTAATTTAATAATTTAGTACTGCGTGACTATACATAATTACTAGTATATATACACGAAAAAAATACATATATGAAAAAATGAAAAAAAAAAGAGAGCCGGGCGGCGGCCGCTCACAGCGGGGCCGGCCGGCGAGGGCGGCGGCGGGGGAGGCTAGGCCGTCGGCAAGGGCGGCGAGGGCGTCGACGGGGGCGGGCGACGGCGACGGCGTGAGGGGGCGCGCGGGGACAGGGGCACCGGCGACGGCGACGTACGGCGTGCGGGGCAGGGGCACGGGCGACAGCGACGGCGTGGGTGGCGGACGGCAGCGGCGCGGGCGGCGGACGGCGTCGGCGTGGGCTCCTAGGCGGGGGCAACGACGACGGCGTCCGGCAGCCTGGCGGCGTCGAGGAGGTCCGCGCGTGCGCGTCGTCGGGGGCAACTGCTAGATGAAAAGTGAAATTTTCTAAGTGTTTGCTATATATACATGAAGCATTGGTCCCGGTTCGTGGCACCAACCGGGACCAGTGCACCCTTTAGTCCCGGTTGGTGCCACCAACCGCGACCGAAGGTCTCTTTTCAGCAGCCCAAAGGGCGGGAAACAAAGACCTTTGGTCCCGGTTGGTGCCACCAACCGGGACCAAAGGGGTGCATTGGTCCCGGTTGGTTCTAAGAAATGGTACCAATGCCACCCATTAGTCCTGGTTGGTGCCACCAACCGGGATCAAAGGTCGTGTGCTGGAACTGGCGCGGTGTTGTGCGATGTTTAGTCCCACCTCGCTAGCCGAGAGGGGCTCGGAGTGGTTTATACGCCTTGCCGAGCCGACCACTTCGAGCTCCTCTCTACTGCAGGCTTACAGTCCTAAATCCACTCTCTGTGCATGTGGGCCTACTGCGGGCCTGTATCCAGGCCCCACTAGTGGGTTTCCAGTCGTATGCAGGGCGTGGTGGCCTAGTAGGTGGCACTTTTTAAATTTTTTCTTCAGTTTTTTGCTTTCTTCTTTTGTTTTATTTATTTTATTTTGTTTCTACTTACAGAAAAATAGTTACTAGTTTTTCAGTTATTCTTTTTGGTTTTAGGTAATAAAAATTATAAACTTTCTGTTAGTGCCATTAATTTTCCAATTTGAATAGTTTAAATTTGACTTATTTGAAATTTGTGTGAATCACTAGTTTGTGATTAACTTTACTATAAAAATAGATTTTGGAGTGATTCCTTTTCCTGCTATTTAATATTACTGTGTTTTATCATTATATTCAAAAACAGTTTTTGTTATTTTAGTTTCTAACAAAAGAAATCTTTATGATAACTCTTTTTGCTATTAAAGTTTCTAACAAAAAAAGTTCTTTATGAAAATTCTTTTTTGCTTTTAATGTTTTGAACAGAAAATACTTTGATAATTTTAGTAGCATAAATTTTAGTTTATTATTTTTGGTATTAGAGTTTCATAAAAGTTGAGAGGGTTACGGGAAAAACTGGATGCACTTCGTGTACAAAATGGACAATCTCTTTCGAAGTATCAGGGTTTCGGACGAAAACTCATCTGTTACAAAGGGATTTCATTTTTTTGAACTTATTTGAACTCCAGACTCTTTGTGTGTTCAAAATGCACCATTCAAAGACATATCATCAATATTCAACCCTTTCTGACATCATTTGTTATTTTTCATGCATTTACTGATTTTTTTTTAGCTAAATGACCCTGAAATTGAAAAGCACTACAGATGAACTCTGAAAAGGTTGAAAGTTGACGTGGTATCATCATTTCACCCAAATAGCATCTGCTAAAAAGTTGAGAGGGTTACGTTAAAAACTGGATGCACTTCGTGTACAAAACGGACAATCTCTTTCGAAGTATCAGGATTTCATATGGAAACTCGTCTGTTACATGGATATTCTAGATCAAAGGCGTCATCATAATAGTCGTGGAGAGAAAGTCTTCACTTTTTCTTCGCTTCTGTCCTTTGCATATTCCGCCATAACCATGGATAATCTTCATCGTTTAACAGGGTGCTTGGGTCAGCCTTGACTTTGAAGGTAGGAATTTCATGAAACTTTTCATAATCTTCGGACATGTCTATCTTGCCCTCCACTCCCGCGATGTCTCTTTTTCCTGAAAGAACTATGTGGCGCTTTGGCTCATTGTACGATGTGTTCGCTTCCTTATCTTTTCCTTTTCTCGGTTTGGTAGACATGTCCTTCACATAGAAAACCTGCGCCACATCATTGGCTAGGACGAACGGTTCGTCTGTGTACCCAAGATTGTTCAGATCCACTGTTGTCATTCCGTACTGTGGGTCTGCCTGTACCCCGCCTCCTGACAGATTGACCCATTTGCAATTAAACAAAGGGACCTTAAAATCATGTCCGTAGTCAAGTTCCATATGTGCACTATGTAACCATCATATGTGTCCTTTCCCCTATTGATTACTGCATCAAAGCGGACACCGCTGTTTTGGTTGGTGCTCTTTTCATCTTGTGCGATCGTGTAAAATGTATTCCCATTTATCTCGTATCCTTTGTAAGTCAATACAGTCGAAGATGGTCCCCTGGACAACGAGTACAGCTCATCACAAACAGTGGTGTCACCTCTGAGACGTGTTTCCAACCAACTGCCGAAAGTCCTGATGTGTTCACATGTAATCCAGTCGTCACACTGCTCCGGGTGTTTGGAGCACAGACTGTTCTTGTGTTCATCGACATACGGGGTCACCAAGGTAGAGTTCTGTAGAACTTTGTAGTGTGCTTCAGACCAAGAATGCCCGTCCCTGCATATTATTGAGTCCCCTCCAAGCATGCCTTTTCCAGTCAGTCTCCTCTCATGCCGCGATTTAGGGAGACCAATCTTATTAATGCCAGGAATGAATTCAACACAAAATCCAATGACATCCTCTGTTTGATGGCCCATGGAGATGCTTCCTTCTGTCCTAGCGCGGTTACGAACATATTTCTTTAGGACTCCCATGAACCTCTCAGAGGGGAACATATTGTGTAGAAATACAGGGCTCAGAATGACAATCTCGTCGACTAGATGAACTAGGACGTGCGTCATGATATTGAAGAAGGATGGTGGGAACACCAGCTCGAAACTGACAAGACATTGCGCCACATCACTCCTTAGCCTTGGTATGATTTCTGGATCGATCACCTTCTGAGAGATTGCATTGAGGAATGCACATAGCTTCACAATGGCTAATCGGACGTTTTCCGGTAGAAGCCCCCTCAATGCAACCAGAAGCAGTTGCGTCATAATCACGTGGCATTCATGAGACTTCAGGTTCTGGAACTTTTTCTCTGGCATATTTATTATTCCCTTTATATTCGACGAGAAGCCAGTCGGGACCTTCATACTGAGCAGGCATTCAAAGAAGATTTCCTTCTCTTCTTTGGTAAGAGCGTAGCTGGCAGGACCTTCATACTGCTTTGCAGGCATGCCGTCTTTTTCGTGCAAACGTTGCAGGTCCTCCCGTGCCTCCGGTGTATCTTTCGTCTTCCCATACACGCCCAAGAAGCCTAGCAGGTTCACGCAAAGGTTCTTCATCACGTGCATCACGTCGATTGAAGAGCGGACCTCTAGGTCTTTCCAGTAGGGTAGGTCCCAAAATATAGATTTCTTCTTCCACATGGGTGCGCGTCCCTCAGCGTCATTCGGAACAGATAGTCCGTCGGGACCCTTTCCAAAGATTACGTGTAAATCATTGACCATAGCTAGTACCTGATCACCGGTACGCATGGCGGGCTTCTTCCGGTGATCTGCCTCGCCTTTGAAATGCTTGCCTTTCTTTCGACATTGATGGTTGGTCGGAAGAAATCGACGATGGCCCAGGTACACATTCTTCCTGCATTTGTCCAGGTATATACTTTCGGTGTCAGCTAAACTGTGCGTGCATGCGTGGTATCCCTTGTTTTTCTGTCCTAAAAGGTTACTGAAAGCGGGCCAATCGTTGATGGTTACAAACAGCAACGCGTGCAGGTAAATTCCTCCTGTTTGTGCTCATCCCACACACGTAAACCGTTTCCATTCCATAGCTGCAAAAGTTCTTCAACTAATGGCCTTAGGTACACATCAATGTCGTTGCCGGGTTGCTTAGGGCCTTGGATGAGAATTGGCATCATAATGAACTTCCGCTTCATGCACATCCAAGGAGGAAGGTTATAGATACATAGAGTCACGGTCCAGGTGCTATGATTGCTGCTCTGCTCCCCGAAAGGATTAATGCCATCCGCGCTTAAACCAAACCATACGTTCCTTGGGTCACCTGCAAATTCAGCCCTGTACTTTCTCTCGATTTTTCTCCACTGCGACCCGTCAGCGGGTGCTCTCAACTTCCCGTCTTTCTTACGGTCCTCTCTGTGCCATCGCATCAACTTGGCATGCTCTTCGTTTCTGAACAGACGTTTCAACCATGGTATTATAGGAGCATACCACATCACCTTCGCAGGAACCCTCTTCCTGGGGGGCTCGTCGTCAACATCACCAGGGTCATCTTGTCTGATCTTATACTGCAATGCACCGCATACTGGACATGCGTTCAAATCCCCGTACGCACCGCGGTAGAGGATGCAGTCATTGAGGCATGCATGTATCTTCTGCACCTCCAATCCTAGAGGGCATACGACCTTCTTTGTTGTGTACGTACTGTCGGGCAATTCGTTATCCTTTGGAAGCTTCTTCTTCAATATTTTCAGTAGCTTCTCAAATCCTTTGTCTGGCACAGCATTTTCTGCCTCCCACTGCAGCAATTCCAGTATGGTACCGAGCTTTGTGTTGCCATATTCGCAATTGGGGTACAACCCTTTTTTGTGATCCTCTAACATGCGATCAAACTTCAGCTTCTCCTTTTGACTTTCACACTATCTCCTTGCATCAACAATGACCCGGCGGAGATCATCATCGGGCACAATATCGTCTGGTTCCTCTTGATCTTCAGCAGCTTCCCCCGTTGCAGCATCACCGTATTCCGGGGGCACATAGTTGTCATCGTCCTCTTCTTCTTCGTTGTCTTCCATCATAACCCCTATTTCTCCGTGCCTGGTCCAAACATTATAGTGTGGCATGAAACCCTTATAAAGCAGGTGGCTGTGAAGGATTTTCCGGTCAGAGTAAGACTTCCTATTCCCACATATAGGGCATGGACAGCACATAAAACCATTCTGCTTGTTTGCCTCAGCCACTTCGAGAAAATTATGCACGCCCTTAACGTACTCGGAGGTGTGTCTGTCACCATACATCCATTGTCGGTTCATCTGCGTGCATTATATATAATTAAGTGTGTCAAAAACCATTACAGAATATCATGGATAGATAAGTGACCAAATTAATAGAAGTTCATCATCACATTAAAACCAAAGTACATACATAGTTCTCATTGACAAGCAATAATAGAAGTAAGAAAATTAGACAAGTATCCATCTAAAGTAAGAATTCTTTTCTTTCAGAAAGAAGATAAGAACAAGAGGCTCACCACGGTGGTGCCGGCGACGAGATCGGCGCGGGCGATCGACGGCGGTGAAGACGGGGACAGGACGTGACGGACCGCTAAACCTATGCATATCTCAGGAAAAATGGAGTTTGGAGGTCGAGCTTCGAGGGGAGAAAGCTTAACTAGTGTGGCCCGGGCATTTCATTGAACACCTCATGTGCATAGGAGGTGAGCTAGAGCACCCAAATGCCCTCCCCTCGCCGGCCAGAAAAAACAGAGCACTGTGGAGTGCTCTGCTGCGGCGATGGGGTATATATAGGCAACTCATTTGTCCCGGTTCGTGGCTGGAACCGGGACTAAAGCCCCCCTTCTGTCCCGGTTCGAGCCACGAACCGGGACAAATGTATGTGGGCCAGGAGCGAGGCCCATTGGTCCCGGTTCGTGCCAGGAACCGGGACAAATGGGTCCAGTCGAACCGGGACCAATGCCCACGAGACCCCGGCCGGCCCCCTGGGCTCACGAACCGGGACGTATGCCCCCCCCATGGGTCCCGGTTCGTGACTGAACCGGGACTAATGGGCTGGCCAGGCCCGAACCAAAGCCCTGTTTTCTACTAGTGGAGGGATGAACAGATCATACCCTCCGGTTGGCCAGGCGAACGCGGCGGCGGCAGCAGCAGCCTCGGCGTCGTACGTGGCCTTCTTCTTTGCGGCGGCGGCGGCCATGGTGTCGATGCAGGGGAAGTAGTGGAAGCAGAGGCTGACGGAGTTGGAGACGGATCGGGAGCAATCGCGTTGAGACGCTCCCCAAAAACCTTATTGCCTTTCTCCCGGGCAGGATCTCGAACGACAGGGTTCCGGAGGCACCTGCTCTCCCGACCAACCGTGCACGCGGTCGTCGGGATGGGATCGCCGGAAGCAGCACAGAGAGACGAGCAGTGGATGACGGCTAGGGTTGTACGAGAGGGAGTGAGTGAACTGAGTTAGGGTTCACTCCACTGGCCAGCGCCTTCTTATATAGGCCGTCAGGTAAATGGGCCTGGGCCAGGCCCACGACCGAGTCCGCGAACAGCCCACGGTCCAACGTCTCGGACAGTGGCGCTTCCGTAAGCGACTCGTTAATTAATTAACAATTAATTAACCATTCCTGAGCGGCAAAAATAAGCTACGGCTCATTCCCGCAACCTGCGTCGCGTCGTGACGAGGCGGGCGGCGGAGGAGGAGGAGCGCGCATGTACAGCTCCTATTCCCAAGCTCCCAATAGCAAGTGGTAGAGCAGCCCTTATAAAGAGATCTCACTCTTCTTACTGTAGAAATATGGGACTAAACATCCCACACTTTCCACCACTTACCGTACACATGCATGAGGCTTAGAGATTAACTAGGGATTATTGTCTTATATGGGCCTAAGCCCATCATAATCCATCAGTAGCTTCGCCTGGGTCCTAAGGGTCAGGATGGTTTGGGATAAATCTCGATGAAATCACTCCAGATTCCGACGGTATAAATCTCTTGCCGCCATATCACATTGATTGCCAAGTTAAAACTAGAAGTTTTCATGAAAAGACTAGTCTTTTAAGAGAAGATGATGTTCCCCATTGCGATAAATATACTCCTATCTATTAGACTAGATGAACTATTGAAATTAGAATGAAAAGGTTTGCATGTGTACATCAGTACATCCATGTCTCCTGAAAGCAATAGCAAAAGTTTGCATGGATAAAGGAAGAGTAGGTAAAATCCCCGCCGAAAAGAGAAAGAAAGAGTAGGTAGGGCATCGTAGAAATTTGACTGCTAGGCTTTCATCCGAAGAGAACGAAACACAAAACAAGAGAGGAGAAATACAGAGCGGCCAACTTTTTTGTAAGTATTTTTTTAGACATACATCTTCAGAAGTAGTACTAAAGTGCACAGTCATAGGAATCCGACGGTAATTCTGCACGCCCAGTTTCCACATGAATTTGTCCACGTCTACAGCCGGACTCAGCAAATCCGGCTCCTGAAACACCCGAGGGCGCGTCCGCGGGCACTGACCGGACATTCTTTATATCCGCGTCTCTATACCCATGTATCTCATATTTCGTCCTCTATTTTCAAACTAGCTCTGTGTAGACATGTGCTCTCGGCGATGCCGGTGCACACGCTACTCGTGCTGGCCCTCAACGGCTCCGTCCTCAAGCAGGTCAACTGTCTCCTTTGCAGCTTCCTCTGGTACGGGCGCAAGGACGCGAGCAGCGGCCACTGCCTCGTCAGCTGGCGTCGGGTATGCCGGCCCATCGCCCTGGGCGGCCTTGGCATCCCAGACCTCCAGCGCCTAGGTGTCTCCCTTCGCACCCGCTGGCTTTGGCTCCAGAAGACCGACGCCTCGCGGCCCTGGCAACAACTACACCTCCCCCACTGCCCCGACGTCCAAGCTATCTTCAGAGCCTCCACCTCCTGGTCCATCAGCGACGGGCGGACCTGCAAATTTTAGGAGGACCACTGGCTCGATGGTCAGTCCATCGCCGAGATCGCGCCCCTCGTCCATGCCAAGGTTCCCAAACGGCGGCGCAAGGCCCTCTCCGTACGCGACGGCCTCCAAGACCAAGCTTGGGTTGCGGACATCCAGGGCGCTTTGGGCACCGAGATGGCAATCCGGTATGTCTCTCTGTGGCGACGCCTGCGGCAGGTCACTCTCTGCGGCGTGCCGGACACGATATCTTGGCGTTGGTCCCGCTCCGGCTCCTACAGCGCGCGGTCATGCTACCAGGCTTTGTTCAGCGGATCCACCGAGGACCCCCACTGGCGCATCACCTGGCGATCGTGGGCTCCGCTTCGCATCAAGTTCTTCATCTGGCTGGCCCTGCTCGGACGATGCTGGACGGCCGACCGCCTCGCGCGACATGACCTGCCCCACGAGCCTACCTGTCTTCTCTGTGATCAGGAGCCCGAGATGATGCAGCACCTTCTCGCGGGCTGCTCCTTTTCCTGCCAGGTCTGGCAGGAAAAACTCTCCTGGTGTCATTCCACCGCCACCATCCCGGACCAAGATGAAGAGTTCAACGCCTGGCTGACCTCGCCGTCGCTGCGACGCCTTGAAGCCTTCGACGTGGGCTCGCCTCCATTGCCATCCTCATGGCATGGTGGCTATGGAAACACCGCAATGGTTGTGTCTTCAACGGCGACCACCCCTCCGTGAGCCGCGCCATCAACGACATCCTGGAGGAAGCGAGACTTTGGGCACGCGCGGGCTCCTCAGGATTGGCGCTCATCATGCCGGAGACATAGCCTAGGGCCGCTGTGGCAGGCGCACCCACTCCTCCCCGTGCGCCACGACTGTCGTTGCATGCCATCCTTGCGCCCATGCTCGACATACCACCACCCCTCTTTTCTGTAACATCCATGTAATTCTTGGTACTTTCTAACTATCAATGGAATGATACGCAAGCCTTTTGCGTATTCACGAAAAAAACGTTGATAAGAAGTACGTAGATCATGAGCGGACACACAAATGCACAATCGGTTCATCAAAAGATCACAGTCGAATCATCGAAAGATAGCAAAGTTCAACATAATACACATAATACGACGGACAAGTTCAAACTACGTACAACTAAAAACTTGAAATAAACACGGATTTTCACCACTTCCTCACTGGCCCTTTGCCCTTCCGGTCACTAGCGCAGCTGTAGGAGTCCGCGACAAGAGGTGGGTCCACGTCGGAGTCGTCGAACCCGTCGGATGAGGAGGAATCGGAGATGACGATGAAGCCTTGCAAGCGCTGGACGACGCGGTATTGCTGACACTTGAGTTTGGCCAGCCTCGCCGCCTTCCTCACCACCTCCGCCGCCTCCTGCTCGGATTGCTCAATGCCGAGCCGGAGTTGTTTGGCATTGAGCCTCCGGAGCCGTCGGGCCTTCGTCTCCGCCTCAGTCAGTGACCGGCGGCACGCCCACTCGAAGAGACTGTCCTCCTTGTCGGGCACCCGACAGCTATGGGTGGACTGCGCAGACCCGTCGGACCCCCCCCCCCCCCCCCCGCCATCTCCCTAGCCCTCTGCCTCTCACGGCGGGGAGCTCGTGCCTCCGACTCCGGAGTCCGCATCCGCGGCATCTGCAGAGCGGGTACTAAAACCCAGCATTGCTCGCGCGGAGCAGAGGCCGGAGGTGGAGGAGGTCGTCGAGCGGGGGGAGCAGATCTGGCAGGCCTCGCTGATCAGCGCGCGGGGCGGGAAGGGCCAGTGCCGACATCAGCGCTGGCACGACGGGCGACAGGGGGCGTCGCACCGGAGCCGGAGCTGCCGCCCGTATCGACCCGCGTGCGCTCGAGCGTGATGCGGAGCGCCAGCTCCTCCTCTTCTCCGGAGCTGCCATCGGAGTGGCTGCCGGTGCTGGACATGGTCGTCGGCGCTATGAATTTGGTAGATTGGGGAAATGGGACCGTCGGAAAGGGGAGGGGATGAGAGCGGAGTGATCTAGGGTTTCTGTCGGACGGGGGTTTTGTGGGGTCGAGGTGGGCCAACGGTGGTCCGGGCTGATGTGGCGGGCGCGCCCGGGCGTGCCCGAACCGCCTTATATCCGCCCTACATTTGGGACGGATATGAGGGGTGCCGGTCGCGTTTGAGGCACGTTTGAGAGCTCCGGTCGGGTCGGTATTTTGGGGTCGGCCAGTGACCGGACGGCCTGCCCAGATGTATGAGATGGATATAGGGCACTCGGTTGTAGACGCTCTAAGCCCGTTGAATCAGCACTGTCCATTCCACAGGAAATCGCGCTTTCGAAGCCGCCATCCATGTGTACGGCAACGTAAGACGCCCCCACCCCCCCCCCCTCCGCGTAAACCTCTCCCACTCATATTCCACAGGAAATCGTCGTCGACCTATACTTTTCGCAGGAAAACTAACATCTACTCAAAAAAAACTTCCCTTCCTGTGCTTAATCTCTATTTCGAAGGAAAAAATATGGACAACGCTAACGCCCACACGTGTGGTGGAAGCGAAACCCGCCCACACGCCCTATAACACACAGGCTGCGCCACGTCACGGCATGCATGCATGTAGCAATCTTTTTGGATTTTCAGTTTTTAAAATGTTTTATCTCTTAAACGAAAAATCCGATTGAAGATCCGTTTTCACCATTAAGTCCCTCGCGACGAGATCTTCGAAACTAGATCTCATGTTGATATGTTTCGATGAAATTTTTTTTGATTAAAAGTTGCCATGTCTATTGCATATGAATTGCCATGGTGTTTACACTGAAGTTGCCATGATATGTTTCAGCTATTTTCTTCTGCATTTAAAAGTAAATTTTGACATTTATAAAACGGGGAATTAAGAAACTAGACTTGCCATGAACCATAAACTAAAATTGCCATGATACATGCACTTAAAATTGCCATGGTTCATACAAAAGATAATTTTTCATGGTCAAAGTACTGTAGTTGCCATCATCAAAATACTAAAATTGCCATACTCTACAACTGAAATTGCCACATGGCAACTTTAGTCTAAGCCCTATGGCAACTGCAGTGTAAACATCATGACAACTTTTGTGTGAATTTTTTTTGTCGAAACATATCAATATGGGGTCTAGTTTTAAAGATCTCGTCGAGACGGATTTAATGGTGAAACGGATTTTTAATTTGATTTTTTAATTAGATTTTTTTAAGCCGAAAACCAAAAAGATTCCTGCTGATGTCATCTGTTCACGTGTGGCAAAATGAGTAGTAAAAGAGGCGTGTGGGCGATGTGCAACATGCCACATGTGTGGGCGTTAGTTTTTTCGAAAAATATCTGTACTTTTTTTCATTTCTTTGTTTTGCTCTCCTCCGGTCCGAGCGCAGCCCTTAACTTGCCGTTGCTCGCGGCCCCTTGGTCCATGGCCGTTGGTTTGTGCCGGCCCGGCAGCTTGACGATTCAGGCCTCATTGGGCCACGGTATAGCCAGCCTCTACGGCCGGGTAGCGTGCAACGGAGCCCAGGTGTGGAGTGAGACGCTGAGCGAAGGCGACGGCGAGACGATTTTTCTCTTCCTTTTCGGCCGGCAAACACGACGGCGACTCGACGGAACCGTGGAATCGCAGCGCGTGGCACAAGCCCCATGCGCATGCATGCACGGGCGGCAGGTGGCAACACGCCAAACACCCATCCAAGGACCACGCGCACGGCACATAAGCAGAAGCAGTCCACCGCTATCGCCTTTGCCATCGTCAGTCTCTTCCATTCTCGTCATCCCGCCGCAAGATTGATCGAGCTCCTTCGGTTCCGTGATTCCTTCTATTTACCCTTGGGCACGGGCATCCCTAGCCGATCCGTTAAAAACAGAGTAAATCCTCGAGTAATTTTCTTTACTCTATTAATGGTGGCCGGATGTAGCCAAACTCTTAATTTTTGATGGAGTATTTTTCCCCCTTTATTCTTTTAGCCTAGCCGCATGAACTTCAACCAATTGCATGACATGACATCAATAATTCAAATATTTGAAGATAAACATGCACATCATATAAACCAGTAACAAGCATATAGTTTCACAGATCGAGATTATCTAATTACAACATGTGTAGTTCATAAAGAAATGCATCACTTCACCGATCAAGTTTGATCTAAAATCACCACAACGTAACATGTTTTATGTTGTGTATCGAGGCCGACCAATGGCATGCACGAACTCAAACATCGCCCTCGTCAAAGAAGTCACAACCGCCACCACCATACACAAAACCACCACCACCATTCCGAAAAGAGACCTCCGTTTGGGTCAATATCTCTCCACAAGTGAGCTCTCAATATTTTCTTGTGGTGACATCCATTGTGGTTAGGTTCATGAACATTTAGCACGTTCATCGGCTCTCTTGGTATCCCGAAGCCTCTCCTCCTCAAGTGCAAGCCTACGCTCCTCCGCGTTCAACTTCCTCTCTTCGGCCGCCAATTTGGATTTCTATTTCTCATCCTCCGACATCTTGAACTCGTTCCATCCCGCCATCTATTCTTCTTTGTGTTAGACCGCCAAAACTTTCTTGGCCTCAATCATGGCTAAAGTTCTACTTTGTATGTGCCACCGAATGCACCTCTCCTCCTTTTCTCTTTTGAAATCTTGTTGCCATCCGGTCTCTTGTTGACCTCTTCATTCGGTCTCGCCAAGTCTCTAAATCCACTTCTCAGAGGTACATAACACTTTGTAACAATGATGCAATGTGAACAGCTTGTGGCCGAACTTTTCGTTCTTCGCTTGAAGAGCCCTTGAATGATTGGACCAAACTCCGTGACCGGCACACCGCTTGGTGGTGCATGGTTGCATTGATCTAGGATGGTGCCCCAACGATGCCCAAGTGAGACTTGGGTGCGGCTAGATGCGCGACCCTTGTTGCTGGCTGCGGCGGTCGGACGAGCCGAAGCAGTGGCCGTAGGGGTGGCTGGAGACGGGGCACTAGCTGCCGGACGGGGGCGAGGGGCCGGAGTGGCTTTCTTCTTCATCATCATCATCGCCGCTTTGGCAAGGGCCGACACGGCCACCATCGTCTTCCAAGCACGTTTGTGAGCGCAAGAGTAGAGGGAGGGCGGCTGACCGACGCCAGCCAGGCAATCGCCACCTCTAGCGACGTTGCTACGGGCGATGGCAGACGGTATGGTGGAGCGGACAAGATTGTTGATGCCCAACCTTTTCTTCAGTGCGGGCGGCGGCGCGGGGGTGGCTTGCGGCAGAGATGCACCGGTGGTGGTGGGCGGCGAGGTGTGGAAGGGTCTTGAGAACCCATTCCGGCCACAATAGCGGTTATCGGCAGTGATGGCGGCGCGTGGGGAGGCGGCAGTGTGAACTATGACGCCGCTTGGAGTGAAAAAAAGAGAGGGAGAGGGATTTATTCGGCCAGGCGGGGATGACTATATTTGGGCACCATGGGCCAATTTTTTGGCGGAGTAAAAATTTTACTCCTATAAACGATTTGGAACTTGGGCTAGATGGAGTTTAGTGATCATTCCCACATATATACCATAGAACTGGCGACTCGGGATGGCTCCAACGGCTCTGGTACGGACTGGCGACTCGGGCGGCGACGGGGTTGGCGACGCGACGTTGGCCGCTGGCCTCGGCGAGTCGGAGGCCTGGGCGGAGGGGCGGATGTCGGGGCGGCCGGCGCGCGCGTCCCCGGCACTGGCCTCGGGCGCGGCGGTGTCTCCGCGCTGGGTGGGGAGCAGATTCTGGGCTTTGGCCGAGGTAACTGACGACGAGGATTCGGAGGCGGAAGATGGCGAATGCGTCGCTAGGCGCAGTGATGGTGCGCTGCCGTCGGTCGACGAGTTCGTGGCTCGTGCTGAGGAGCTTGGGGGCTCGCTCAAAGCCGGGCGGTGCTGCGCTTACGCGCCCGGCGGCCGTGGTGCTCGCCGACCAGGGGTGTCGTGTCAAGCATCGCAGCAGCGTGCGGCGGAGGCGCCGCGAGCGCGGCCGTTGCGGGATGAGGCGGGCGGCGCGGTGGCCTCGTCGCCGGCTGCTTCTCACCGGTGAGTCACGGGGCCTGCACCGGCGTCGGTGGCAGAGCCCGGGGCGGTGACGCCGGTGGGGCCGCGGGCGGCGGCGGCGGAGATGCCCGAGCCCTGGCCTAGGGTTGGCTCGGACGGCCGGGATGGGCCGCTGGGCCATCCTCTGGCCGTGGGCCGCACGGACCCGTGCGTGCCGTGCTCGGCCCAGCCTGTTTTCCCAAAGGTGGAAGCGGTGCGGGCGGACGTGGACTGTACTGTGCGGCCCAGGCCTGGCTCCCCTGGCCCGCTTGCGGTGCGCCCGGTACTTAAGTGGCTCTGGATTCGCCGGGGCGCTCTAGACTGTTCTCTAGGGTCTCCAGCCACCACATCTGAGGTGCGGTGCTTCGGCGGATCTGCACGCTCTTTCTCCCCTCCTTCCCCTCCCCCCTCTCGATCGCTCCTTCACCGAGGTCGTAGCCATGGGATCCAAGGCGGACCGGCGTGCGGACAAGCGGGCGGAGCCGGATCTGGAGGCGGAGCGGCGTCGCGAGCGAGATCTGCGCGCCCAAGCGAAGGTGCGCGCGGCGGAGCGCGCCGGCGAGGAGGGTGGCTGGGGGCCTCCCCCTTCCTGGTGGCTCAAGGAGCAGGAGCATAAGAAGAAGGAGGAGGAGTACAAGAAGCGGGGGTTGGATCTCAAGCGCAAGGAGTTGCTCCACCCCCATTGCGGCGACCGCGTCGGCGACCCCTTCACCAAGCAGAAGAAGAAGAAACACAAGCCGGCGATGACGACGGTCTATAAGCCCTCCTCTTCCAAGTGCACGGCGGCGGAGCCCATCCCCGTCGAGGAGGCGGAGGGGCCGGAGTGCTTCAAGTGTGGGCGCACGGGCCACTACCAGAACGAATGCACCTTCAAGCAGCTCTGCGTGCTCTACAGTGAGGAGGGCCACGCATCGGCCTATTGCCCCACGCGCGGCAAGCCTCTGGTGCTCCAAACCATGGGCCACGCGTTTGCTGGCGGTGGTTTCTTCTGCTTGCAGTACCCCGAGGAGGCGGATGCGGTGACGGCGGGCCTGCTGGGGGCCAACGCGGCCCTGGTGTCGGCGGGGCCCGGTGTGCTGTCCAAGGAGATCCTGGAGGCGGAGCTTCCTCATCTCTTCGAGGGCGAGTGGGACTGGCAGGTGGCCCCTTTCGACACGGATTGTTTCTCGGTGGTCTTCCCTGATCCGGTCATGTTGAGGATGGTGACGCGCAGTGGCAAACTCTTCCTCTCCACCAACAATATCACAGCTGATATCCGCGACGCGGTCCTCGCCGAGCCCAAGGCGCTGTCCATGCCGGAAGTGTGGGTGAAGATGTGGGGCATACCTCCAAAGCAGAGGCGCGTGGAGCGTCTAATGGCGGCCACGACCATGATTGGTCGGCCTTTGGTGGTGGATGAGCTATCTTTGATCCGCTCGGGCCCGGTGCGCATGCGTTTTGCTTGCTGTGCACCGGCCAAGCTGCGCGGTTCCGTGCAGATCTGGTTCAACGGTGAGGGCTACAACATCAAGCTCGAGCCCGAGATGGACCTTCCTCGCCAGGCGGCCCCTGCCCTCCCACCCCACCTCCTCCTCCCAGTGGTAGGGGTCCGGGTAACCAAGAGAAGGACAAGCACAAGGACAAGGACCAAGAGCACGATGCAAGCATGGAGGAGGATGACTCCATCGACACGGCGGCATGGGACAAGCTCGAGATTTCTGTGTCGGGCCCTGCTGCGCCGGCTGAGGGGGCGGCGGTGCTGCGGGCTACTGAGGAGATGGGTTCTGCTGGGATGGCGCTCTCGATCCCCAATCAGTATGGGTCCAACCTGGGTTCGGTGTCTTCACCTCCCATGTGCGCGGCCCCTGCTGCGATAGCGGGTGCAGGCGGTGGCCGTTCCCCGCTCGCTCTCTCCCCCAGCCCCTCGCGTCTCCGCCCTGCCGGGTCCCCTGCCTCAGGTGGCCGCGGCTCCACCCTGAGCGGCTCGGTGAAGCCCATGAAGAAGACGGCGGTGCGCAAGGTCAGCGCGGAGGCGGTTCGCGCGATGGAGCCACTTGGGGCGCCTCCCACTCCACGATAGTCCGTCATGGCGTTGGCGGCCCCGACTGCGCCTCCCTCTGTCGACCCGCTGTTGCAAGAGGCCTCCAAGATGGCGCTGATCTCCAAGGCCAAACGCACCAAGACGGTGCTGGCGGCGCCGGTGCGCACTAGCTCACGCTCCAAGGGGGCCAAGGGCACCATGCCGTCCCTGCAGAGGGCGCAACTACTCCAAGCGCAGAAGAACATGGAGATCTCAGGTAATCCACCCCCCTCCCCCGCTTCACGGTTTTAGATTCCTTCTCAGATGATCATCTGCATGAGGTGTTGGATGCGAGCGGTGTTGATCCCTCGTGCGTGGTGGGGCTAGCGAGCTGATTTCGCTCGTTCGCGCCAAGGAGACAGCGCAGGCAGCGCTCGCGACGGCGGCTGCAGCGCGTGCCGAACAGAGGACCGGGGATCCTGAGGGAGGGGTCAGGCAACAAGGGTTGCCCCCTCTCCCTCTCCTTGCAGGGGCAAGGTGAGGCGCGTGGCAAAAGCGGTCACCTCGAGAGGTGTCTGACTGCGTAACCGCGTCATCTAGATGCGAGCCTTGTTTTGGAATATTCGTGGTTTCGGCCACGCGGGGCGGCGAACCCAGCTTAAGGAGTACATGCGCAGGGAGGACGTCGATATCGTAGGTTTACAGGAAACGATCAAGGCGGACTTCCGTTTTCACGAGTTGCTTTCTCTAGACCCGCTGGAGCAGTTTGAGTAGCAGCATGTACCCGCGGTTGGGCACTTGGGTGGCATGCTGATGGGCTTAAGTCGCGCCTTGTATGATATTATCGCTTGGGATATTGGTATGTTTTTCATTGCTGCGCACTTTTGCATTCGTGCTTCGCTTCGCGAGTTAGTTGTCATACAGGTCTACGGACCGACCGATCACTCTCGATCGGCGGAGTTCTTGGGAGAACTCCAAGCTAAAGTCACCACGATGACCGTGGCGGCGCTCCCTGTCCTGGGATTTCAACCTGATTAGGTCAGGAGCGGATAAAAATAACAGTAACATAAACTGGCCTCGGGTGTCCATGTTTAATACTGCCATTGCATCCATGGCCCTAAGGGAGGTGGCCAGGTCGGGCGCGAGGTTCGCATGGACAAACAAACAACTTGACCCGGTCCGCTCGGTTCTGGATCGGGTGTTCATGTCGCCGGAGTGGGAAATGGGTTACCCTCTCTGCACAATGGTTGCAGAGACCCGCATTGGCTCTGACCATGTCCCGCTAGTCTACTCCTCGGGGGAGGATAGGTTTGCGTCGCAACCCGCGTTGTTTCTTCGAAACGGCCTGATTTGAAGTGTCGGGCTTTGAGGAGATCTTTAAGGAGAAATGGTGGGTGTGCGTTAATCAGGCTGGGCCCCACAGGGGCCCGATGGAATTCTGGAACGCTGTCGGGGGACGGCACAGGGCTAGCCTCAAGGGGTGGGGCGCCAACCTAGGGAGGAATGATAAAGAGCACAGAGCCGGATCCTTGGATTGATGCGCAGGCTGATGCTCGGGTCTTCTCGGAGCAGGAATGGGGCAGGTCGAGGCGTCACTTCGAGCGGAGGAAGAATATTGGCGCCACCGTAGTGGTCTGAAGTGGACACTTAAAGGCGACGCCAATACCAAGTACTTTCACGCCTACGCAAGCGGTCGTCGTAGAAAGTGCGCAATTCTCAGGCTGCAATCGGAACAGGGGCTTCTGTTGCGACAAGAGGACATCTCTCGCCACATATATGAGTTTTACATCAACTTGATGGGGTCGTGCGAGGCCCGGGGGCTGGCCTTCGCGCGGACGTGTGGGTGCCTCACAACGAGTCCTGGAGTGTGAGAACAACGAGCTGGGGCTTGCTTTCCTCCCCGAAGAAATTGACGCCGCCCTGATGGGTATGAAAGTGGACACGGCATCGGGCCCAGACGGGTGGCCGGTGGCTATGTTCAAGCGTTTTTGGCCACTTCTTAGAGGCCCAATTTTTGCGATCTGCAATGGGTTTATGCGAGGGACGGTAGATATAGCTCGCCTTAATTTTGGAGTCTTAACGCTCATTCCGAAGGTCCAAGGGGCCGACAACATTAGACAGTTCCACCCTATTGCGCTCATCAACGTTCCTTTTAAGATTTGTGCTAAAGCGTGTGCCACACGTCTAGGACCGATAGCTCATCGCTCGATTCACCGTAATCAATCCGCGTTCATTTGCGGCCGCAACATACTGGAGGGCCCGCTTGCCCTCCAGGAGATTGTTCATGAACTCAAACGCACGAAGGAACCGGCCGTTCTGCTGAAGCTAGACTTCGAGAAGGCTTATGACCGGGTAAATTGGGATTTCCTGCGTCAGGTGCTTATAAGCGAGGTTTCTGAAGGAAATATGCCCTAGAGGCAATAATAAAGTTATTATTTATTTCCTTATATCATGATAAATGTTTATTATTCATGCTAGAATTGTATTAACCGGAAACATAATACATGTGTGAATACATAGAAAAACATAGTGTCACTAGTATGCCTCTACTTGACTAGCTCACTGATCAAAGATGGTTGAGTTTCCTAGCCATGGACATGAGTTGTCATTTGATTAACGGGATCACATCATTAGGAGAATGATGTGATTGACTTGACCCATTCCGTTAGCTTAGCACTTGATCGTTTAGTATGTTGCTATTGCTTTCTTCATGACTTATACATGTTCCTATGACTATGAGATTATGCAACTCCCGTTTACCGGAGGAACACTTTGTGTGCTACCAAACGTCACAACGTAACTGAGTGATTATAAAGGTGCTCTATAGGTGTCTCCGAAGGTACTTGTTGAGTTGGCGTATTTCGAGATTAGGATTTGTCACTCCGATTGTTGGAGAGGTATCTCTGGGCCCTTTCGGTAATGTACATCACTATAAGCCTTGCAAGCAATGTGACTAATGAGTTAGTTGCGGGATGATGCATTACGTAACGAGTAAAGAGACTTGCCAGTAACGAGATTGAACTAGGTATTGAGATACCGACGATCGAATCTCGGGCAAGTAACATACCGATGACAAAGGGAACAACGTATGTTGTTATGCGGTTTGACCGATAAAGATCTTCGTAGAATATGTGGGAGCCAATATGAGCATCCAGGTTCCGCTATTGGTTATTGACCGGAGACGTGTCTCGGTCATGTCTACATAGTTCTCGAACCCGTAGGGTCCGCACGCTTAAAGTTCGGTGACGATCAGTATTATGAGTTTATGTGTTTTGATGTACCGAAGGTAGTTCGGAGTCCCGGATGAGATCGGGTACATGACGAGGAGTCTCAAAATGGTCCAGACATAAAGATCGATATATTGGACGACTATATTCGGACATCGGAAAGGTTCCGAGTGATTCGGGTATTTTTCGGAGTACCGGAGAGTTACGGGAATTCGCCGGGGAGTATATGGGCCTTATTGGGCTTTAGGGGAAAGAGAGAGGGGAGGCTGCGCGCCCCCCAAGGCTTAGTCCGAGTTGGACTAAGGGGAGGGCGGCGCCCCCTCCTTCCTTCTCTCTCTTTTTCCCTTTCCTTCTCTCCTACTCCTACTACTTGGAAGGGCTCCTAGTTCTACTAGGAAAGGGGGAATCCTACTCCCGGTGGGAGTAGGACTCCCCTAGGGCGCGCCATAGAGAGGGCCGACCCTCCCCCTCCTCCACTCCTTTATATACGGGGGGGGGGGGGGTGCGCACCCCATAGACACAACAATTGATCATTGATCTTCTAGCCGTGTGCGGTGCCCCCTCCACCATAATCCACCTCGTCATATCGTAGCGGTGCTTAGGCGAAGCCCTGTGTCGGTAACTTCATCAACACTGTCACAACGCCGTCGTGCTGGCGGAACTCTCCCGTGAAGCTCTGCTGGATCGGAGTTGGTGGGACGTGATCGAGTTGAACGTGTGCTGAACTCGGAGGTGTCGTGCGTTCGGTACTTGGATCGGTCAGATCGTGAAGACGTACGACTACATCAACCGCGTTGTTCTAACGCTTCCGCTTTCGGTCTACGAGGGTACGTGGACACACTCTCCCCTCTCGTTGCTATACATCACCATGATCTTGCGTGTGCGTAGGAATTTTTTTGAAATTACTACGTTCCCCAACAGTTTCTCCGCTGTGTGGGTACACCGCGTCATGCAATTGGTCTCGGGAGGCCAAACTTCAGTCTCGGTGAACGGAGAAGTAGGGCACTTCTTCCGGAACAAGGGTGGACTCAGGCAGGGGGACCCGATGTCCCCTCTTCTGTTCAACTTTGTTGTTGATGCGCTTTCCGCTATATATGCTTCGGAAAGCGGCCGCGGCAGGCCATATCCAAGGATTGGTAGGCCACCTCATTCCAGGGGGAGTGACGCATCTGCAATATGCGGATGACACGCTATTGTTGTTTCGCCCGGATCTGCATAGCATAGCTTGGTCAAGGCGATTCTCCTTAGTTTCGAGCTCATGTCGGGCCTCAAAATAAACTTCCACAAATGTGAGGTGCTCTCGATGGGGGTAGAGCCGGAGGAGGGAAGGCGCATAACTAATTTGCTCAACTGCAAAGTGGGAAAATTCCCGTTGATGTACCTCGGCCTACCGGTAGACACCAAACGGCCCACGATAGAGGATTGGGATCCTTTGTGTGCCAAGGTGAGGGGTAGGGTCTGCCCTTGGAGGGGCAAATTCCTTTCGAAAGCGGATAGGCTCGTACTCACGAACTCGAGCCTTTCCTCCTTGCCAATGTTTGCTATGGGCCTGTTTCTGCTCGCAGAAGGGGTTCATGCAAAGTTTGACACGCCCCGCGCCAAGTTCTTTTGGGAAGGAACTAGTCCGAACCGTAAGTATCATATGGTTAAATGGGCTTGGGTATATCGACCCAAGGACTTGGGGGGCCTTGGGATCACCAACTCGAGATTTTTAAACATCGCGATGATGTGTAAATGGATCTGGAAAATTGCCCGGGGGCAACCGGGTTGTGGGTCGATCTCCTAAGGGCCAAATATTTCCCTAATGGGAATTTCTTTGAAGGGAGGACAAGGGGCTCCCCCTTCTGGAATGACCTGCAGGTGATTAAACCGGCATTTGCCATGGGGGCAAAATTCTCGATTGGGAATGGCCGGTCGGCTCGTTTTTGGACCGATCTTTGGATAGGGGCCCAACCCTTATGGGCAGAATTCCGGGATTTGTACGATATTGCTGTCGACCCAGCAATGACGGTGGCGGATGCGCTCGTGTCTACACCACCAGAGATTCAATTTAAACGGGAACTCAACGGGCAAGAGCAAACTAGCCTTGCGGCCTTGCTGCAGTTGATTGACCCAATAGGCCTATCGGACCAACCTGACACAGTGAGCTGGGCGCTCACCAGCTCGGGTAAGTTCACGGTTAACTCCTTATATCGCAAGTTGTGTCGAAGGCCGGCACAACTCGTGATTGCAGGGTTGTGGAAAGCGCGGCTGCCTCTGAAGATCAAACTCTTTCTTTGGCAAATGTTTCGTGATAAACTGCCCACCTCCTTGAACGTGGCCAAACGAAACGGACCGGCCACCGGCCCGTGTGCGCTGTGCGAGGAACCAGAGGATGCCAATCATGTGTTCTTTCGATGTCCTCTTGCGAGGTTTGCGTGAAGCACGGTTCGGACCGCGGCGGGTGTCCAATGGGACCCGCGATCGGCTGCGGAGCTTATCCAGCTTTTAGATGCGATTCAGGGTCATGTGAATCGGGTTATGTGGAGTTGTGTAGGGGCACTACTCTGGGCCATGTGGCTAACTAGAAACAAATTCACTATCGAGGGATGCTTTCCAACACATCCGGCTAATATTATCTTCAAATGCAACCTCCTCTTGCAGCAGTGGACTCCGTTGAGGAGGCGCAAGGATGCTGAGATGATCAAGACTGCCCAACAACGTCTGATGCAAGTGTACGTGATGGCTAGGGAGCCTTGACTACGGTTCTGGCCGTGGTCCCTTTTGATGCTTGACGAGCCTGCGCGCTCAGTACGGGCTCTGCCTTGTAATCCGCTAGTGGCTTGTTAAGTTTCGTCTGAACTGCGTGGGTTGTCCTATTGGCGAGGGCCGAAATGGCTTTTTGGTGTTGTACTAAGACTTGGTGTTATGCTACGCTGCCTGTTGGGGCTTTATTAATTTAAAGCCGGACGCATCTGACGTCTTCGTTAGAATTTTTTTTTACTCCTCCAGCCCTCACATCAAAAGGGCGGAACACGCGCGCGCGCGACTCACCCCATGCGTCAATGCGCGAGTCGTAATTAAGCAAAGCAAGTCTCGCTTCCGCGACACCGCGAAGTCACTCGATCTGAGCACAGGTGATCACGCGACAGTCTTTTTTTTGTTGTTGTTTTCGGAAGATACACGCGAGATCCACAAGAAATCAATCACCGCTCTCCTTTCGTTTACTTATCAGTGACGGAAGAGCACGCCGCGTTCACGGGCACGGCGGGCGGCCGCGTATCGTCGTCGCGCGCGACGTCGGCCAGCTTCCTTCCAATTCCAATTCCAATTCCAACTCCAACTCCAACTCCAACTCCAAGGGGTGCGGTGCGACGTCAGACAGAGGTAGGAAACCGACGGGGATATATTCGCGAAGACGAGAGAAACTGGTAATTAAGGGCTGTGTCTTTGTGCGTGTTAGCCTGGCGAGGGGCCCACGCGCGCATTCCGTCGAGCACATCGCCTGCATATATACCCCACGAACGCGCGCCGTGGATACCAGTACACCACCCACAAGCCACCCATCGCATTCGCAACCGCTCTCCGTTTATATCCCCGGCCTCACCACCTTGGCATCACTACTTCTCCCTCCTCGCAACCTTTCCCCCCGTCTCGTTGGAATCCATGGCGTCCAAGTCCGCGGTCACCGCAGGTACTTAGTTCGACCTCCCGGACAGTTATATTGAGAGACCGCCATGGCTCTGTTTCTTCACGCTCTGTGGGGCGGCGGCAAGCCCCTGGCGCTCCTGCTCACCATCGTGCTCCTCTGTGTGCTGCGGCCAGGTGGGCAGCCCAAGGAGAAGGAGGAGCCGTCCTCCATGGCGGACGTGTACAACCACGAGCTGACGCCGCTGCAGAAGCACGTCGCCTTCTTCGACCGGAACAAGGACGGCGTCATCCACCCCTCCGAGACCTACGAGGGTACCTACTTACGTGGCGGGCACACAGCACACTCACACTCGCTTTACAGCAGAAATCACACGAGAAACGGCACAGTTCGTTCCGGATTACTCTCGCGATCGAAAACTGACGATGCGGTTGGTTGGGTTTGCAGGGTTCCGCGCGATCGGGTGCGGCGTCGCGCTGTCCGCCTTCAGCGCCGTCTTCATCAACGGACTGCTCGGTCCCAAGACCATACCGGTATGCACGCAAAAAAACCTCTCTGTTTTTCTGTTTTTCTTTTTCTCTCCATGATCGATCTTTCTGTGCATGATTGAGATGCGTACCCTGTTACAGTACTGTTGTGGGTGCAGTTGTGGGGCAAAGTTTGGGTTGCCTTTGTCATGTCTAGTTGCTTTCGGAGTTAACGTGGGTACTTTTAGAAACACGGTGCAAACACATATTCACACACGCACACACAAACATGCACGCTCACCCCTATGAATGCAGACACGCACATCAATACCCCTATGAACATCTTGTGAGACCAAACCGACCTACCTTGAGGTCGACGAAGTCGCCACTGACGCCTTGTAGTTGAGTAGCACGCCATGCCGCTGACAGAACAGCCCCGGAAAGATTTAAAATAAATCTTGTAAAATACAATCACCCGTGCCAAAGTCTACAACTTAAGCTCAGATGGACAGGTTCCACCGCAAGAAACTTAGTCACCCGAGCATGAATTCACTACTTTCGCATGGTTGGTTAAAAAATTTCCAGCAGTACACGAACAGAGTTGCTTGATTTAGATGGAGGGCAGTATAAATAAACGGCTGTACGAGATTCAAAAGCTAGTTGCTCATTGGTCAAAGGGCTCGTAACTAAACGGCGTCGAGATCTACAAATGGCTTGGCAACAGGCATTACTAAAACACACATACGCGGTTCGTATACGACTATCTCATCACTACAAACACATGGCCAGGTCAATAAGTTAATCACAGAATGTGCATATGCGCTGAGACGCACATGAACATGTTAGTTCATGCAGCATGGGTTCAGTCGCAAAGAGAAATGAATAGCCAATGATTTAGCTATACATTGTTCCTTTCTACTACAACGAGACAAAGAAACTTTAGCGTGATCTATTGCGCTTTGCTTATTCTAAGCAGGCAATGGTAACATGCAATGCAAGTACATCCTATACTTTAAATTGGCCCAACGGTGTATTATATATCTCTTTCGTAGACCAGTTTCTCACATGACCATCTAGAAAATTAACCATTGCTGCTCCCAAAAGAGATGAAATGTATTGCCTTCCCGGACTGATCAAAGTATGATGGGAGTAAATCGGGTAAGGTGACTAAAAGATGATGCAACTGCCACGGTCGATCTTGGTTCAGACTTCAGAGTATTCGACAGAGTGCCTTATGACTAGACAACTTCTGGCCAAAAACCAGAAGATATATTCTTAGCGTGAGGACATGCACACGCCAACAGATATCACAACAAGAAAAGATGCATTATTCACCCCTACTTTTTCAGAAAAGAAAGCGAAAACACTGAACAAAGGAGCACACTGTCAGGCTTTAATTTCAGTTGATCGTTCATCTCTTTAGTCTTTACAGCAGGAAATGGGGACTGATTCAGGTGCAAAGAGGTGCTGATTGGCTAGGGTTTTCCGTTCATTATTAATCCTCGTGTGTCGTTACTGCTGTAGGAGAACATGAAGGTTGGTGCTTTCAAGTTTCCGATCTACGTAAAGAACATCCACAAGGGCAAGCATGGGAGCGATTCGGGCGTGTACGATGCCAATGGAAGGTACTAGCTGCCATCTCATATTTGTTTATGTGCACATCGCCGCCCTACCTCTATTTCAAATTAAGTAGATGCTATCCTACAAACCATGTGATTAAACTCTCTAACTTGGAGTATCGAAATATAAATATTCAGATTGGTCAAATGAAGATGATACTGTTCAAATAATGGTAGCGATCAAAGATACTTCGTGAAGACTAGTCTATCTAAAATATCATGTATGTTTTACATAGGAGTATTTTCTTTATTAGCGAAGATATATACTACTAGCTGAACTAAAAAAAAGATCAGCTAATTACTTGCAAAGTATTGTAGAGAGAGAGTGAAATAGATGTTAGTCCCAACTCCCTAATAAAACCTAAAAGAATCTAAAGTAGTCGTGCCGCCTTATGATATGGATGCATGACTGTCAAGCCACCTCTTGGTCTGAAACATAATGTTAAGGGAAGCAGTTGGGAGTGTTGCGTTGTCTTTGTTCTTTCCCCCCCTTTGTCCAAACTCTCAAGGCAGAGATGCCACAGTGCCACACACTTAACAGTAAACTACTGGCCAATGTGAGTCGCATGAGATTGGTTAACGTATTGTGGCATAGAACAATGTTGCTACGACATGTAGAGAAGTTGCACCACTCAATGGTAACTAAAAAAAATGAAGATAGCAACACAACTCTAAAGCATAGGTCTTGTCTAGACGTACAAAGATAATGCAACATGGGTGCATACGTGCGAACCTTACAGTCTATCTAACTTGCAGGTTTGTTCCTGAAAAGTTTGAAGAGATATTCAAAAAGCATGCTCACACCAGGCCTGATGCCCTGACAGGCAAAGAACTGAATGAGTTGCTTCAAGCAAACAGGGAGCCGAACGATTTGAAAGGACGGTAAGTTCTGATTCATGTCGAGTATGAACAATGGAAATATAAGTTGTGCTCTTTAGCTCATTTTCCTTTCCTCTTCTGGAACCAACACTGCAGAGTGGGTGGCTTCACAGAGTGGAAGGTTCTCTACTCGCTGTGCAAAGATAAGGAGGGATTTCTTCACAAGGAGACCGTCAGGGCGGTCTACGATGGCAGCCTGTTTGTGAAGTTGGAGCAAGAGAGGAAGCAAGCTAAAGAATCTGCCAAGAAGAAATGATGAAAACTATCCCAATACCCTCTTATTTGTGATTATGCGCAAGTATGCGTAAATTATGGTGTGCTTGCGAGTATGGTTCTGTAAATTAATGTTGTGATTTGATTTCGTGTGTTTGCTTGTTCTTTTATGGAATGAGAATTCAAAGCCTGTTTGTCTAGATATCGCATTTGTTTACCAAATATGATGTTTTCAGTTGACATTTTCGATTACTAAAAAGTTTTGACTTTAGTAGTGCTTTGTTTTATGTCTCCACAAACATTCAACTTCATGCAACAAGTTGTACGGACCATGTGGCGCGCAGCGGCATCACCTCATGATCCTTGTCCCATTGTTGCACTTTACCATTTGTCACTGGCAAAAAATTTGAGGACTTTATGGTTCAAAGGAATTCCATAGGATTTCGGTTCATACAGTAAGTTTTTTCTATATAAAATCTATTTGGTTCAAAAGAACGAGTCCTCCAAAGAAGACATAAATCTCTAAAATGTTCCTGTATTTTTCATATGGTGCAATTATTGTATTTTTTTATCCATGTAGAATCTCCAATGTTATGACATCCTATTCTAGTATATTCCCTATATTTCAAATCTTACAAACCAAAGAGGCACTGAATTTTATTGCTTTTACATTAGATTGGTGCTTAGTTTCACCACAACATTTTACTGTTTATTTCTACTGCACAACACAGACTATATTGAAGTATAACCGCATTCTCCATCCTTTCCCTTTCAGCTTGATCTTTTGTGAGAACAGAGGCTAGTTCAGATACCCCGAGACCAGCTAGCGCAACTTAATAAAAAATTATAGCCCACAATTAGTCCTGAGGGAGCCACACGAGAGATAAATGGCTTTTGGTTGAACTAGCTAGTGCATGCAACCGTGAAGGTGTGAACACATCTCGAGGTGCGCTTTGTTTAACTGCTACTAGTACACTTGCCTAGAAACATAGCAAATAATGTATATGACAATATAAAAAAAGAATGTGCAAATGTGAAGAGATAGATACGAGTTAGTAATAGAACAACATAATTGTAAAACTTTGTTCGACATGGATACACAACTGCCGAACCACCTCCTCAATATGAAACAAAAAAGTCAAGGGAAGAAGGTGAGAGTGGTGTGTTGTCTTTGTTCTCTTCCCCCTTTGTCTCGAGCAAAGTGAGTGCCACGCTGCGTCATGTGGCATAAGATTTAATTTAATGTGAAGCACATGAGGTGGATGGGGTGGCACTAATATTCATCGGTTGTTTAGGACCAGCATGCAGATCATAGGATGCCCTCACGTAGGAAAATCCAACGTGATATTGACAAATGACATTAGCATATCTGATTAAATAAATGGAAGAACAAATGCACAGGTATGAGGTATTGCCTGATGCCTGTCACTGTTCTCATTTTCTTGAACTAATTTATGTAAGACTAAAAATAAGACCACATGTCTTATCTAGATGTACAAAACAAATGCAACAGATTAAGATGGCTGGTTTGTTCCTGAAAAGTTTGAGGAGACATGCAAGAAACATGCCCACACCTGAAAAGTCTGATGCTGAGAATTGAGAGCCTATTTGTAAGTGTATCCTTGCAACGCGTGGTGTAAGACTGAATTTGTTTCCAGTTTATGTTTCCTTTCGTTGTTTATTTACAAGGTATTGTTACTCTTGCTTGAATCGCGTGGTGTACGACTGAATTTCAGTTTTGTAAGTTCATCAGCGCAGAGTCTGTTTAGCAGCCAGTAATTCTTTTTACAGAAACATAGAAGCTAGTAGAGCTGCGAAAGTGCTCTTCTGAGCGCGATCGTAGGTGCTCGCGATATCCCTCCCGCCCGTGATCTTCGAGATTCCCATTCTGACGCATACAGGCCCACGTATTACTGCCGTATATCTATTAATGAACAGTTATATTGGCCCACTTCTAGCAAACGGCCATTGGTACAGCGTCACGGACTGGGCCGCTAACTCGCTGATTCTGGACCAACGACGGCAGCTATCTCCAGTCGCCGCACGCCCCAGCCGTAGACTGCTCGCCGTCTTCAAGCTCGGGGCTCGGCAAGCTCACACAGCAGCTAATCATGCTTTTCCGGATCGTGTTCTCTGCACCGTTCATCCACCGCGCGGAGCGCCTGCATCTGCACTTCGTCCTGCGGGCCCATCTCTTATGTCTCCAGATCTGCGGTTGCATGGCATGTCTCCTGCAGGAAACTCGTCAAGATAAGCAAGGAGAAAAATCAGGAACAGAATTAATGGGTGGACTGAATCTTCTTACCTGCTCAAAGACAGCAGACACTCCCGAAGATGAAGTCAGCGTAACAACTTGTAGTCCTACAGGCTGGTTTACTGAACTTTCAGCTCAACTGAACCCTGCACGCGAGCTGTACAACTTAAATAGAAGTTCCTGCCAATTCATGCTACAACAGAGTTTACAGCGCAAGGGGAATCACCTCTGCGGATACTTCATCCAGCTTGCGAGTTGCATCTGATTTTGTAATGCCAGACGCCCATAGGGATAGCACGGTCAGAGCCATGGCAAGAACTGCCCTGTAGTATTCAGTCTTTTCTACCTAAACGAAAAGGGATGGATCGGTCAGATGGGGCACGCATGGTGGAGGAACGCTTATGTAATTGCTCCTCTGTTTTCCCTGCTCTTGTAGTGCAATTAGAAATGGATCGGCCAAGCACTGGGCGCACGGCCTCACACAGGCATGCACTTGTCCAGCATTTAGCACAATTGCCCATCTAGCAGCCAAAGATAACCAGATTGTCTCAGTAAAAAATTCAGCCAACAGAAACCATGTTGGCAATGGGAAATGCACTTCACAGAATCACCAAGACAGATCAACAACCATATGTACACCACTCTGTATACAAAGACAGACAGTACGCCTGAAAACAACATACAAACACATACATTAGCAACACAAATCATCACATGTTGTTTAGCCGCAGATCACCTACTTTGCGGCAGTTGTTTCGTTTGTGACCTTCAACGCCGCAGTTTTTGTGCCGCACTGGTTTACAAACTGGCTTGGGGATATCAGGTTGTCCTCTTGTGCCCCTGCTGGCAACATATCGTGCAGAAGCTTGTCCGTTTGCTGAGCCCCTCGTACGGCGCCTTCTCTTGGCTAGTTGTTGGGCGACCCATCTCTTTTGGCTTCTTTGGCGCCAACATCCAGCGAGCCTGTTCCCAGTCTCATTTGCCGAAGTAGCATCATCGTTCTGGTTTCCAATGGTTGCATCTCCACTTGCAAAAACTAATGGCCCTTGTTCTCGTAGCTTATTGACGAGATGGTCTTCCTTAGAGGTCTTGTACGCAGCAGTGGTAATGCTCCCTGTTACCAAGCGTATTCCAGCCATACCGTCCCTCGCGATCTGCAGACTGGAACCTACCTTGAATGGTAATTTATGTGATGCCCCGTGGGATACATACATCTGATAAAACGAGAAAGAAAAGGAAGATGTCAGCCGGTAGCAACAAAACTAGGACTGCCGTTAAAAGATGGAAGTAGTTATGACTAGCCATAGCAGATACAAAAAAACTAGATAGGACTAACCATATCAGATCCAAATCAAAAACAGAGAACTGACAGCAAAATTAGGCTGCAGTTTGAGAGCTGAGGGGGGGGGGGAGGGGGGGGAGTTTAGTTGTGCTGCTAAGGTCACCTTTTCGGACTGAAAAGAACAAAGAATTGTAGTAAGAGAAAAAATAATGTACTGAAGCAAGAAATACTGAAAAAAGAATGAAGACTGAAAGCTGAGACTTGGGTGCCGATCCTTATGGGTACTGAGTGAGAACTAGCATTTCTCTGTTTTTCTCAATCGGCACTGACACCTCATTCAATAATCTACTGAAGCAAGAAATACTCAAACTTTGTTTTTGGCCTATCCAGAAAAGCAGAGTAGATTCGTAAAGGCTTGTCAAGAAGAAATCCATCAAACAATAAAAATGAGCAACCAAGAACTGAATAGTTGTACATAAATTTCAGGTGGTTAGTGACAGAGAAACATAGTGTGCGCTATATACAGAAAAATTGTACCAAAATTTTAGGGTGATGGTTGACCTTAGCCTCACATTTTTAAAATGCACACGTACACGTCATGGTGGTAAGCTCTATTGTTATTGAGATGCTTACCAGCTTTGCCATCAGAATATAGAGGGCTTTTGGTTTTTGGTTGCTATAGCCACTGGAAGTGACACCGCTTGAGCCACGCCGCAGGCTTCTTGGTGCCCCCATGCAAAATATGATTTCACAGCATGTATCTGATCATGGTGCAATTTGACGCCACTGAAACCTCATTCAATCCACGGGATCAGAATGATGAAGAAAATAAAATGAAGACTTAAAAACTGAAATGATAAAGTGAATAATAGACTGAAAACACATAAACTGAATACAGACTGAAAACACATAAACTGAATATAGACTGAAGAAACGACAATACTGACAACCACTGATCAAATAAAAGAACAATATGACTAAAAGAAGAACAATGAATTAAACTAAAGAAATCTAAAAAGGGAAAAAATACTGATATTTAGGCTCTATCAAAAGTTTACTAACAATTCGACAAAAAGTTTACAGAATGCCAGCCATTATGTTATCCCTTTCCGAATCATGCATGTTAGGTTGCAACGTCCTTAAAATCAAAGACAGAACGCTCTGCGTCAAACGATTGCTAAGGAAAACATCTGAACCAAGAGTACCGCTCAACTTCTCCCCTCTCCCTCTGATGTTGACAGGCTCACCGATGAGCATGCAACATAAACTGCTAAAAAAGAAAAAGGAAAAAATGAGGGACCGAACATGGACTAACGAATAAAGAGTGAGGACTGAGAAAGTTCGCTCATGTAAATTGCAGATAGAGCAATGAACATAAAAACTGAACACTAACAGAAATGGGTAACTAAATAAATAAAAACGAATAATTAGAGCCTAAAATATCTGAAAGAGACTAACTATGGTCATACCAAAAATGAAGAGAATAACTAAAAACGGCAGATATTGAAGACGTAAATTAAAAAAATGAGATCACAGTCCTCTTGAAGGAAATAAATGCTCGTTGCCTCTCGCACCTCGCAACTGCACGAGGCCACGTCCAACTTGACATGATGAAGCAGAAACCGAAAACCCTTATTTAAGCTGGAGGCACCCTATTGAACCTGAATTCTCAGTAAGACCTTCACTCTCTAGTTTCAAGCTCCCAACTAAGCTTATGACAGTTGTTGATTTCATTTGACGCGCTTTTATCTGCACTAACTTATGACTTTTATGTCAAGCAGACTCTGGTGTTGTCCGATTCTTGCACACGGTGTCAATACAGAAGCAGTTATCTGCTGACTTGCTGAAGTACGACATAACATCATCTCAAATGGTACACAAGGACGACGCACCAGTTTTACCGTGCTTTCCGGATGATATCCACCTACATGTACACACAAGTCGTATGTTTCGCCCAAAGAGTCGAAACTAGTACCGAGAACCGGTGTGATCACGTTTTCAGCTGGGTTCTCTCCGCAACACCTGACTGCCTTCTCAAACGCACTGATTCGATTTGGGCATGGTGTTCTGCTCGGTGCGGCAGCACCAATCCTAAGGCTGCAAACACAGGCATACATTGCATAAATTTTCTGAATGCACAGAGCAATCAGCCTGCAGACACAGGCACATGTAGCATAAATTTTCAGAATGCAGAGAGCAATCAGCCTGCAAACACATGCACATATAGCATGAATTTTCAGAATGCAAAAAGCAATCAGCCTGCAAACACAGGCACATATAGCATGAATTTTCAGAATGCAGAGAGCAATCAGCCTGCAAAAATAGGCACATATAGCATGAAATTTCTGAATGCAGAGAGCAATCAGCCTGCAAGCACAGTATAGCATGCTTTTTCTGAATGCAGAGACCAATCGGCACTTCCTCTAACTGTAGGATTTCTTCAGTCATGATTAGTTTTACTTCCTAAATCCCTGAATCTATGATGTGATGCAAGTTGCCCTTCACTAGCTTCTTGTTACACCCCAGCGCTTGGGGATTCATCTTCCCCGTTGATAGCATAGGAAAGATTTAGGCATTTCAATTATTTGGGTAATATGTGCCGGAAGTTTGGGATAAAGCACAACAAAGCTTAACTGATGTTGTCATTTTGTCTCTGGTCTTGTATTGGATTGTTATGAACTAATATATTTTTATCTGGGTAGTATGAAATATAATGTTGTTATCTTGTTGCAGTTAACTGATGAACAAGCCAAAATGAATAAATGAATCATATCTGTAAAAAGGGAATTTTAGCAACGGATAAGAAACAGTTGAACTATAAACATGTATGAAAATGTATGAACTGACAATTTGCAAGTGGTGCAGAGATGGAGGTGGCTATCATCGATTTGGTGACAAGTGTGCCTGCGACTCACATGGTTGAACTACCAGTGGAGCCTCCAGAAGAGCCAGGTCAGTGTCGGTGCTATATGTGGGTAAACGTTGATCACAACAAGAAATATTGTACATGGAATTTGACAGTAGTGATGGGGTAATGTAGATGCCAACGCTAGGGATGAAGCAGTTGATCACGGGGGGACTAACACATGTCTAAAGTTTGAAACTGAAATCAACAGTAAGTGATGAACACAATTCCCATCAATTAGATGGCACCTGTGAAAATAATAGTGGTACTGACATATACATATTTTTTGTGAAATTCCACCTTGTAAGATGTCCGAGTTGTCAGTTCGACATCGGAAAGCCGTGTTGAGGCAAGGCAGAACACAGAAGATTGTACTGCTGTAGCCTTAGGGCATGACAAATGATTCGTTATTTGCTTCGTCGGATAGAGACATCTCCCCAGGGATTCGATTTTTTTCCTATATGTCTATGCATCCTAGAGCAGAACAGAACAGTCTCCAGTGCAAGAACTAGTACAGACAGAGGTTACCTGCGATTCCAGCCTGGTGTTTTTGGATCAACCTAGCCAATAGATTGCTCAGACGCCTGCGGTTCATCATTCCCCTCCGCCGCAACGGCCCCATCCGCCGCACAGATCTGCCCGTCAACGCTTACAGCGGCCATGGGGGACAGCTCCTCCGTTGCTGTCGCAACCGCTGGGTAGTGCACCGGCTCCATTGGCAGCTGGTTGTCATTCACCTCCTCCATCACCGCGGACCTGCAGTTCAGCAAATCCATTCTGGATCAGGACCAGTTACACAATGAACAAGCATAATCACTGTGGACAACGGATTGGGGGCGGGGCAAGAGGACCGGGGGTGAGGGATTTTTGCCTTACCTCCTAATTGGTTGCATCAGGAACTCCATCCACGAAACTCGCCGCCGTGAACTCCTTCCGCAGATCTCGGACGGCGTCAATGGCGGACACAAGAAAGATTGGCGAGAGGTGGGAGACAGCGGCGCTGTTTGTCATAGTAGCCATTTACTGGCCTGCCCAGCGCCGACTGACGGAGATTCGATTTCCTGAGCAAAGGATCAGGGAATCCGCTGACGCCCCGAGCCACGGCGAGGGGAAATCCCGTCACGGCGCCATCCGCGGGCTCCGTCCCGACGCGGTGTACGAGGCGGCAGTATACTGTATTCCCTCCCCTCGCGATTTAACACTGCTCGACGCGCTGGCTCAGTAATTCAACGACACAATCCCAATGCGGTATCGACTGGTCTCGATAAAGTGCTCACCTGTGCTCGCGAGCAGAACAGCCGCGTCCACGTAGAGTTGGACATATATTACTACTATAACATGGGAACTAATAAACAGTTCTCCAGTTTATGTTTTTTATTTATTGTTCCAGCCTGCTTTCTATTAAATTGTGGTTGAGTTTTTGCCAAGCAAACACAAGGACCACCACAAAGAAGGGATGCAGCATGTGGCTTCGTTTTCTTCTCTATCTACGCCTACCGATATCATCTCTCATAATTGCCAAAAAATAACAAATCTGCATGAAAGAAAAAGCTGGTCGTTGAAACCAAGATCAAGGACAAGTACCTACTAACAAACATGAGAGGACACATCTACCACGTCACCATAATTTCTCACTACCAAGATCAAGGACAAGTACACCTACTAACAAACATGGGTAAGTACCACATAGTGAACATCTTCATCTCTGGCTCTTCCCTGAGCTATTTAAACAGGGTCATGCATTGCCATCTGTTGGATGCGCATTCACCGTCACATAGCTTTCTTATTAAGGGGACATGTGACGGCATACCGTGATCTTGCTAACATGACGGCGCTTCAGAAGCGCGCCTCTTTTTTTTTGGACGACGATAACTGCCACACGTGTGGGTGTTAAGGGGTCTGCTCACACGTTTTGTGTGGTGTCTAAGAGGACTAGCCCACACGTCTACGTGTGGGCAAAACAACTAGTGGCCGCACGCTTTTTTTTCCCTTGCGGTCCCTCTCACGCGCCTACGCGTGGGCAACATGCATAACGCCTACACGACCTCTCTCAGCCACCTACCTCACGGCCCCGCACGTCCCTGCGTGACAGTCACCACGCGTCCCCGCAGTTGTCATGGTCCGGACCCTCTTCAATGTCCGTTTAACTGCAGTTGCCATGGTTGCTCAACTGCAGTTGCCATCTCAGGTCAAGTGCCAGATGCCATTTTGGACAACTGCGGATGTTGCCATGTATGGTCTGATTTACTATAGTTGCCATGATTTGAAAACTTTAGAGGTTGCCACCTACTAACACTAAGCAGTTGCCATATATGGTCTGGTTTACTACAGTTGCCATGATTTGAAAACCTTAGGAGTTGCCACCTACTAACACTAGGCAGTTGCCGTGTAGCGCTACAAAGAGACATGGCAAAACAACATGTTCGGGTAAAAGAGAGAGTTGCCATCTGCTTACAAGCACACTAGGGCAGTTGCCGTGTACCCTGCAAAACACATGGCAACTGACATGTTCGGGTAAAAAAAGAGAGAGTTGCCAAGCACACTAGGGCAGTTGCCATGTACACTGCAAAACGCATGGCAACTGGCATCTTGGGTGTGGGAGAGGAGACGGGTGTGTGGGCGAGATGGCAAATGCCCACACACCAGCCCTTGTGCGTGAGTGAAAACTGGCGTGTGGGCGATCTGCTAAACGCCCACACACCGGCCTCTCCGTGTGGTGAAACGGATATGTGGGCGACCGGGTGAATGCCCACACACCAGCCCAGTCCTATGTGGCACCACAAAAATGCCAAGATTCGTGCACCCACAAACGGACGCGGATCCACACGTGTGGGCGAGATGCAAACGCCCACACGTGTGGGCGTTAGTGTTTCCAGTTTTTTTACCATAACAAGGATAACATTATAAGTCCTTCAGAAACATTGAAGGTGAATGTGGTCAAGCAATGAATTGTGCAAAATAAAAAGTTCCTGCTGAGTGTTCAGAATCATATGTACGAATGAATCTGCAGGTCTTTCAATAAAATAACGTGTCTACTGTTTGACGAGCAGAATTTAAGCTCAACTAGATGATTTAATCGTAAATAGACAAAACAAATTCAGGAGCTCTACTTGTTTCACATAATTGTCTAAACTCTGAAGCAGGTGATACCAAGCTGGCCGTGGCATACATTTTCCTTTTAATGTGAAGCACATGAAGTGAATGGAATGGCATCAACATCAGATTATAGGATGTACAGGAGAATGCTCCTGTGATGTAGGAAAATCGAACAAGATATTTGACAAATGACATTACCAGATCTGATAACATAAATGGAAGAGAATAGTACAAGTATGAAGTAGTGGTGTCACTGTTCTCACTTTTCTTGCATTAATTTATGTAAGACTAAAAATAAGAGCACATATCTTATTTGCAGGTACAATATAAACTTCACAACCCTTTACAAGTTGCAGGTTTGTTCTAAAGAAGTTTGAGATATGCAAGATGCATGCCGACACTAGGCCTAATGTCCTGACAAGCAAAGAGAGCTGCAGAAGTTGCTTCCAACAAAAAGGGAGCCTAAATATTTCAAACGATGGCAAGTATTCCTCTGGAGTACAGTAATAAAACTGTAACCAGTGCTCTTTAGGAGAGCGTCCTAAAAGGCAAATAAGTAAAACATTCTTAGACGCCCTCTTAGTTATGAGGATGCTCAAGTATTTGGAAACTATTGGTGTTCTACTGTTATTGTGAGTGTTGGATCAGTAAATTAATGATGTAGCTTGATTTTGTGTGTTTGCTGATTCAACTTGCAGTGAGAATTGAGAGCCTGATTGTAAGTGTATCCTTGCAGAGCGTGGTGTGTGTTAAACGATAGGCTTATAGGTGTGTGCATGTGTTTGTGTACGTGACAACTTGTACGTGGTGTGTGTGTGTGTGTGTGTGTGTGTGTGTGTGTGTGTGTGTGTGTGTGTGTGTGTGTGTGTGTGTGTGTGTTGTGCATCACAGGTAGTTAGATGATCCTTATCTTTGTATAGCTTCGCCTACGGGTCAACCGGTCAAATTTACTAACTACCTGCCGCAATATTATAATTCTATTAGCCTATATAACACGCACACGTCCCTGCTGATCGGCATATGCTTCCATGCATAGAACTTTACATGGTAATGAGAGCTAGCCTCACAATCATCCATGGCAAGATCTTCAAGTTCCTTCCCCTCATCTCCATTTGCTCATGCTGCAACCAAGAGGCTCACCAAGGGGAACTCGGTGTTGTGGCGGGCGATCAGCCTCTCTGCCATCAGAGGTGCACAAATGGTGGACTACCTCGACACCACGAAGACGGTCCCTCCTATGACCATTGAGGTCGCTCCTCCGACGGGAAGACATCGACCAAGACGCCAAATCCCGAGTTTCAGACGTGGTATGTGCAAGATCAGCACGCTTTCTCCTAAGTACTGACCACAATGCCACGAGAGATGGCGATCCAGGTGGCTTCTTGCCACACGGCGACGGAGTTGTGGAACACCATGGAGGGCATGCTCACCTCCCACACCCGCGACAAGACCGTCAATGTCCGAATGGCGCTTGAAAAGTCGGACATCCGGCCTGGAAGTGCTGGAAAAGGTTTGATTCCTCCTATCAACGAGGGGAGGACAGATAGGCCAACATGGCCTCCTCTCGGTGTGGATACCGATTGGTATCGGGATAGTGGAGCAATGGATCACATCACCAGGGATCTAGACAAGTTGACTGTTCGCGATCGGTACACCGGCAACGAGCAGATCCATATGGCAAGTGGCTCAAGTATGACTATTGAGCATATTGGTCAATTCGCAAATTCATACCCCTGATTGTGATATCCATCTTAAAAATATAATCCATGTACCTGAGGCTAGTATGAGTTTGATTTCTGATAGTCATCTTGCTATTGATAAAAACTCATATGTTGAATTTCACCTATACTCTTTTCTTGTAAAGGATCGGGGAACAAGGAAAGTCCTTCTTCAAGGCAGGGGTAGGAGAGGCCTATATCCAATCAAGCACATGAGATCACACGTCAAGAAGCAAGTGCTCAGTGCCATCAAACCTTCCTCGAATAGGTGGCACCCATGTTTAGGACATCCGTCATCCGTCTTTTCAATGAGTTTGTATGTGACAATGACGGAGTTTATTTTGGCTATAATAATTTTCCTAACAATGATGGATGAAAGATGTCCTAAACGTCGGTGCCACCTATCCAAGGAAGGTTTGGTGGCACTGAACACTTGCTTCTTGTCATGTGATCTCATGTGCTTGACTGGATATAGGCCTCTCCTACTACTACCTTGAAGAAGGACTTACTCGGCCCCGTTCCTTTACAAGAAAAGAGTATGGGTGAAATTCAACAAATAAGTTATTATCAATAGCAAGACGACTAGCAGAAATCAAACTCTTAGTAGCCTCTCGTACATGGAGTGTATTTTTAAGATGGAGATCACGATCAGGGGTATGAATTTGCGAATGACCAATATGCTCAATAGTCATACCTGAGCTACTTGCCATATGGATCTGCTCGTTGCCTGTGTACCGACCACGAACAATAAACTTCTCGAGATCTTCGGTGCTGTGTTCATTGCTCCAATGTCCAGATACCAATTGGTATCCACACCGTACGGAGAGGCGGCCATGTTGCCCGATCTGTCCTCCCCTCCTTGATAGGAGGAATCAAACCTTTTCCAGCACTTCCAGGCCGGATGTCCGACTTCGCCACAAATTGGGCAAGTCACCTTGGCAGTGGCGTTGTTATTGTGGTTGCCTCCACCGCCGTATCCAGTGTTGCCGCTGCGGGCGCCCTGCTAGGAGAAGTTGCGGCCACGGTCACCACCGTTGTTGCAACCTTGCTTGTGGGGTAGTTGCGGCTACGGTCACCGTTGCTGCTGCCGGTTTGTTCGGTGAAGTGGCCGCCAGCAACCGCATTGGCAGACGACTGAGAGCCCCCATTGCAGAGGTTCATGTCGGTCTAAAAGTTGAGGAGCTAAGAGTACAGCTCCAGGACGATACTGACGCTCCACCCGAGAGCACATGGCGGAGATGACTGGGCTGAACTCTTCATCGATCCCGGCAAGGATATGGGAGACGATGTCCTTTTCTTCAACTTTCTTTCCTATGGCCATCAGTTCATCACAGAGCGCTTTTGCAGATTTGCAAACGCCATCCGGACATTGACGGTCCTGGCGCAAGTGTGGGAGGTGAGCATGTCCTCCATGGTGTTCCACAGCTCCGCCGCCGTGTGGCAGTAGATCGCCATCACTCGCGGCAGCGTGGTCAGTAGGTAGGTGAAGACCTGGTGATCCTACACATACCATGTCTGAAACTCAGGGTTTGGCGCCTTGGTCGTCGTCTTCCCGTCGGAGGACCAATCTCAATGGTCACAAGAGGGACCGTCTTTGTGGTGTCGAGGTAGTCTGCCATCTATGCTCCTCTGATGGTGGAGAGGACAATCGCCCGCCACAGCACCTGGTTCCCCTTGGTGAGCTTCTCGGTTGTGACATGAGCAAATTGAGATGAGGGGAAGGAACTTGAAAAGCTCGCCATGGATGATTGTGAGGCTAGCTCTGATTACTATGTGAAGTTCTAGGCATGGAAGCGTATACCGATCAGAAGGAACGTCTGTGTGTTAGTATAAACTAACAAAATTACAATATGGCGGCAGGTAGTTAGTAGGCTTGACCCCTAGGCCAAGCTATACAAAGATAAAGATCGTCTCTAACTACCTGCGATGTACAACACACGGACACGCACCACGTACAAGGTGTCACGTACACACACATGTATATCTTGGCCTAGGGGTCAAGTCTACTAACTACCTGCTGCCGTATTGTAATTCTGTTAACCTATATAACGCGCATGCGTCCCTCCTGATTGGCATATGCTTCCAGGCATAGAAATTTACGGTGTGCCACTGAAGTTGTTAGCAGTCCATGTTTCCTTGCGTTGCTGGCAAGTTACTACTGTGCAACATAGCAGCTAGTAGAACTAGACATATACTCCCTCCGTTTCAAAATAAGTGTCTCAAGCTTAGTACAATTTTGTATTAAAACTAGTACAAAATTGAGACACTTATTTTAGGACGGAGGGAGTATTACTCAAACAAGGGAATTGCACATAGAGTTCTCCAAGTTTATGTCATTTTTAGTTGTCCAGACTTTCTTTTACTAACTTGTGGTTCAGTTTCCGCCAAGCAAACAAAAGGACGACCACAGAGCAGGCCGCTATGCAATTTCGTTTTGTCCTCTATTTACACTTACCAATTTCTACGGTCATAACTGCATATATATATAAGTGATTTCTACCCATGCACATCAATCATAAATGCACCAAGGACAAGTATCTACTCCATTGTGAAAGGGGGAGAAAGAGGGATCAGTGTTGTGACAGCGAGGACATCTTCATCCATAGCTCTTCCCCGAGTTATGAAACAGGGCCATGCGCTTCCACCTGTGAGGTGCAGAACAAACAAATCCCGAGTGGCGATGATGTTGAGCCGGCGAAGATCACCGGTAGTGGCTTCGCTACAGCTGCCGCCGGTGACAACTCTTCTGTTTCTATGGGTCTTAAGCTGTAAGTACTTGATACATGCTGCAGTTTGCTCCTCTGTTTCTGAGACATAATCCTTTCAGCAAAACACTGTTACCACTATCAAATGATGAATATCATCGTTATTTTTGGAAGGTGGGCATGCAACAGCAAACACTGATATAGCTAACATGACGGCACTCCAGAAACATGTCTCTTTTTTCGACCGTAACAAGGATGGCATCATTACTCCTATAGAAACATTTGAAGGTAATTGTGCTTAACTGCTTATGCAAAAAATCTCTAAAGAAATGTCATTGTTGAGAGTTTGTGGAGCTAATAGACTCACATGTGTCTGCATTTCTTTTAACAGAAAGCATGTTTACTGTTTGTGGAGCAGAATTTAACACAGCTAGATGACTTGTAAATAATATAGAAAGCAAATTCAGAAGCTCTACTTGTGCCGCATAGCCCTAAGAAAAAATCTAAGGCATGTTAAGTTAATTCCTTTGCCGTGTTTGTATCTTCTTGATTTTGACTAACTATACTTGGAACAAGGGCTAACATATCTTTCCTTCTAGCACAACTATGACATGTATATTAACTAATTATGGTCTGGTGATGTTAAAAAATAAAATCAATTTTACATGTGCCTAAATTACCAATGTATGGTCCATGTGTTAACTAACTTGTTACTTCGAGATTTCTCAGGTAGTATGCTAGTGGCCATGGTGTGTTTTGGATTGAGGCATAGAGACTTACCTTTCAAGGTGCAGTAAGGGCACAAACCACTGATTAGCGTGGCGGTTAGAGCTAGCTTAATCTCCTTTTATGTTTATTGGTAATTTGATGGCAAATATATAAATAAGCTTAGAGGGATTTCAAAAAGGAAAGCTTTAGCCGACTTTGAAGGATAAGGGAAGAACTAACAAACTTGAAAATAAGCTAAACAGACTGATGCTATCCTGATTTGAGAATTGAAGAGACTTGATGATGGTGGCCCATGCTCCTTATCCTTGTGGTGAGGGATATATGCTGGGTCCCATGTGCCAGAAGCCCAGAACTATATCTATTATTATGACAATATATTTTATCTTGTAGGATTTGTTGCAATTGGTTGTGATGTTGCATATTCTAGAGACTCTGCCTCCTCCGTGCATGCTGCCCTTGGTCCTATAACAAGCCCGGTATGACTACCTCAAACATGCATGTGCGCACACAGACAATGAACTTGATATTTTTGTGTTCAATTCAGGTTGATGCACCATTGCCCCACATTAATATTCACATAAACCTAATCCATAGAGCAATGCATGGAAGTGATACAGGTGCATTAGATGCCAAAGGAAGGTAATTCAAATCACCTACTTATGTATGTGCATATCTGGTACATATTACCATGCATACTGTAAAGTAAAAGAAACATGGAAGTGATACAGGTACATTTTTATTAATTTATTCAAATCTATACATATACTGAACATGTCAAGCTGTAGGTTTGTTCCCCAAAAATTTGAGGAAATATTCATAAAGCATGCAAAAGTTAGACCAGATGCGCTGACATCCTCGGAGGTGGAGGAGATGATCCTAGCAAATCGAGATCCACTAGACCGTCGATCATGGTAATTTTCATTGGAAGTTGGTTATTTGTTAACTGCATTCTTGAGAACCATTCGAGGCGTGCAACATGATTCTATCACGTAGGCTCTCGTGCCAACTAAAGAAATGTTTCCTTTGGAATAGCATGTAAAAATCAATGGAGGGATCAAATTTTAAGTTATGGATTTTAAATTCGACTAAGTTTTCTTATAAATATAGGCTGGCGCCTGTAAAAGAGTGGGGGCTGACATACAAGCTTGCAAGTGATAAGGATGGTTTTCTTCACAAGGATAGTGTAAGAGGTATATATGATGGAAGTGTGTTCGTCAAGTTGGAGGAAAAGAGGTCTCTTCAGATTGAAATATGACGCGCTATACCATTGTGTGTTTTGCACAACATTTGGGGAACCTAGGTGGTCATATAGTTGTCAAATATGATATATATTGTTCAAGTGTATTTGACCACGTGTAATTATTGGATTTTTTTTGTAAGGAAACATAGTGTGTCAACTAGCTGGTAGAATACGGATATGTACTGTTACGCAATGTGTTTACGTTATCAGTTGCATGTCAATTGTAAACTACAATTGTTTATTGCACCGGCGTCTTAGCTATAGTTAGCTTGATCAAGTACCATTTTCAATCCATATCCTACCACATTCACACCTGCTCTCATTTACATATCCTTATGTCATCCACTGATAGTGTTGATTTGGATTTGGAAAATCAGGAAAATCCAGATGTGGCCTACATGGCTACATAGTATCCCATGAGATGTTAATGTCCATCTCCCACTTTTGATAAGTCATTGACAGCAATAGAAATATTTGTAGACTATCCCCTTGGCTAACTAATATAACCACATAGTGAAAGGAGGCGTCAACGTTCACTTTTATCGTCCCATGGGATGGCTTCTTCCATGTATGATCTACCCTACGGGTAGGCTGATTTGGTGTATAAGCTCGAATGAAGTTTGTAGCCAGCACCCGAATGAACATGGCCGTTCGCTTTGGACTGTGGATTGCCTCTCCTTTTGTGTGTTGTCGTCTCTGCCACCAAATATACCACATGGCCACCACAATCAACTCAGCAGCTGGTAATTCATGTACTAAAGGCCGAGTCTGGAGGAGGATCTCCAAATTAACTGAGCCAGGCCGGTCTTGCACCACATAATTTTGAATAGTTTCCAACAGACCAAGCTCTGCGCAAACATCTGTTGCCCTCGAGCATGTAAGTAGACAGTGTTGGATGTCTTCATGTCCAATTTTACACAATGGGCATTGAGGGATAAGAGGGATATGTCTCCCTGCCAGCACACCCAAGCAAGGTAGGACTCCCTTGAGGACCTTCCATCCGAAATGTTTGATTTTCCCAGGCAGCCGTAATTGCCATAAATCTTTCAAGCACAAGTTCATATGAGCACTTTCAGGACGGTCCGAACTGACAAACTGGCGGCCGAACTGGTGATCAAACTGTACATGATAGGCCGAACGAACAGAGAAGGTCCCCGACCTTGTAAAGTTCCACGCCACAAAATCCTCCATAGCTTCGGTATGTAATGGATTTGCAATATTCTGTTAACATCAACTATTGAAAAAACTGATCGAAGTAGCACGTCATCCCACTGTCCCGAGTGGGGATCAATTAACTCTTGTACCTTGCTCAACATTGTCCCGCTTCTAGGAGTAATAATTTTCCTTGACTCACTAGATGGAATCCAGGGATCTTCCCAAATATTTATACTGGATCTTGAGCCAACCCTCCATATACAACCTCTTTTGAAGGTCTGAATTCCTGCAACTATACTTTGCCAAGTATAAGAAGAACCCTTGTTTGGTCCAGCTCTTAGTATGTCTCCATTAGGATAGTACTTAGCACTCAAAACTTGCGCACACAATGAGTCAGGGTTTTGGAGAAGTCGCCAACACTGCTTTGCTAACATAGCAAGATTAAAGCTGTGAAGGTCCCTAAACCCCATGCCACCCTTCTTCTTTGGCACACACATTTTCCACCACGCAAACCAATGCATCCTTTTCTTTTCTTCTCCATCTCCCCACCAAAAACCTGCTATCTCATCAGTAATTGACTTGCAAATTCCTTTAGGCAGTTTAAAAACAGACATGGCATAAGATGGAATTGGTTGAGCAACAGACTTCACCAAAATTTCTTTACCTTGCATAGATAGCATTTTCTCTTTCCATCCCTTTAATCTCTGACAGACTCTATCAACCAAATGTTGAAAGCAATCACTCCTATCCACCCCCACTATGGTGGGAAGGCCCAAATACTTATCTGACATGGCTTCAGTTACTATGTCCAATCTTGCACATATATCTTCTCTGACAAGGACAGTAGTATTAGGACTGAAGAAAATACTAGATTTTCGAAAGTGCTATTCTGAGCTCGAGCTCAGATGCACCCTATATCTCAGTCGTCCAGTGATGCTAAGATTCGCAACAGTCTGTGAATATTTCTATGTATTTTGATTAGTATATCTGAGCTATCTCTGGGCTAGGGTCCACGCACCTGCTACATTTAATGCCACCGTCGCGTCCAGACCCCCACGGCTCAGACGACCATTCAAGTTATGGGCTACGGCTCAAGTCTCATCAGCGGCCCGTTGTCCACCAATGATTTTTAAAACCGGTGTACAGTGCTGACCGAACACTGTATCCATTCACTACCTCCTCAACCCTTCATTATCTCCTCACTTGAAGATTCACACACCAGCTACTGCCAGACCGGGAAGAACACCTTCGGGCAGCTCGTCGGAATCACTGCTGACTAGGTACATCGCCCCCACCCGATCTACATGTTCTGGCTATATTGTTTTGGTAGATCAAGGTTCTTTCTACTCAAATCAGTTGTTCATGCATTTTTCGGCCAGTACGCAAAACTGTATTCTATCAAATATAATTAAGGTATTGATTAGAACTAAGATCTCATGCTCGACCATCTATTTAGCACTGCCAGATCTAATCAATTATTTAACCATTTACCCTCTTTCAGGGTGTACACTAGCAGGTCTAACTAATTCATTCACAAATATCAACCCATGCAGCAACGTCAATCAAGTATTCTGATCAATCAACGATTTTCCCCTGCATACAAAAACTTGCTGAACAATTTTTCTACAAACTTTTAGCTAGACCCACAGGCCACAGCTATCTTTTCAAATCGATGCTTTACATGTTTAATCTAAATGCTTAATTTCTTACAGGGAGCAGATGTCCAGCGAAGGCAGCTGTGAGGGGGAGACCGCGGCTGAAGATGTACCCACACCTAGCCACATATCAAAACACATTAGAGAACCCCCAACACAAACTTCACGCATCTTGTTACGCATGCCGTAGAAGTTATTCAGTCCTTTGATGAATTTAAGTGATGGCTTGTCACGAGTCCAATGCTGCACAAACTGAATTTGAAATTCAGTGCCTGGAAAATGAGCAAGGTTTATGTCATGAGTTTGAACCATTTCGTGTGAACAATGACCCGACATTTATTTGTTATGCCGTTGTGTGGCCGTATGTCGATTTAAGACAGGGACAAGCCTTACAAATGTAGTTACTTGTCAAGGTCCGATCTTGTGCAGCCCGGCATCTTGTTGTAGAAATGAAGCACATTCCTAGCATTAGGTTCATTGTGTTTACGCCCAACCTTTTTTGGAAACTTATCACCTGTCTCCCCTTTCACTTCAACCCTCACCCCCTTACTAGATACCCTGCCTTTGCCTGTGAGAGCATCAACAGGAGATGGCAGCAGTAAAAGGTGGCCAGCATACGACCATACTTATGTGGGGTGTCTGTCTCATAAAAAATGTGAAAACTTGACTTACTCCTTGCCCTTCAGTCCCCTGCATTTTCTGTCTGGGGATGCTCACTTCCGCGCGGCGGTGTGTTCATTCCATGCTCTCCCAGGACGTTTGGGACCTCTGGGTGCACTGCCGAGACACAAAACTGAGTCGGCACAAGTTTAGCAGTACATCCAAGAAGCAATACTATTTGAAAATGTACTCTTCTGCCAATAGAACTATAAAGAATCATCATAACCCCAATTAGGATTTCCCCAAATTTATGTCTGAGGTTCTTATCTGCATCACACAAATATTGCTAGGAATGCGCCGCTTAATAAGATATGCCACGGCCCACAGAGGCTTACCCAGAGCTCTACCACACATAGGGAAAAACACCCACCCAGCTACCCCCTACTACATGCTGAATTCTTAAACTTTACGAAAATATGTGTACCTTCATCATTTCCACCAATACCTCGCCCTCCCTGTCTTGAGCTCCCTCCAACCTCTGCTCATGTCAGTGACACAACATTGTTAGCACGACATGCTTTCATACAAATGCACAACCGTCGACCAGCCTCATTTTTCTTTTTTCTTTTGAACTAACCTCGTGAACCCCTGAATGTGTATCCAGGCTCACAACTGCGACGCTCAATTCTCCCGCATGTCCTACTGCCGATATCGTCTGCTCCTTGGGTCATGTCAGTTCCATATCTGTGCGGAGCAGCACCAACAATTCAAAACATTAATATAGACTGTCCAATTGTAAAGTATTCAATAGGAAAACATGGTCATAATGATCATCATGGAGGCACGTACCATCTGAACAGCTTGCTGCACTTCCTGTTATGGCTGCCGTGGCGGCTCTTCCACCCTGCTTGGCCTTGCCGAGACGATGTCATTTGCCACCAATGTATCCAAACCATCTTCCTTGCTATCAGGAAGATGTGCGGGCTCAGCGTCATCCTCGGTATGAAGTATCCGACATTATGCTCTTGATCGCCAGTTCCATAGCTCGGTTCTGGTCTGCCGAAGCACAAAAATCAGCATCCATCAGTTACCCCCGCAACCATATTATAAGGATATCAATACTACCCTACCAACAACAACAACATAATGACTATCTTACATGTAAGTATATTTTGCATGCAGAGCCACCCATCATTCTCAGGAATTCGGAGAAAACGAATTCAAAACTCTCTGTGGTTTCATCAGGACAAGCAATCCAGCAAGTATCACACTCTGGTAATGATTGTTCACACCAACAAATAAGCCAAAAGGCATGACATACAAATTGGTCCTGTATGTAGTGTCAAATGTTATCACGTCGACGAAAAATGTGTTCTTGAGCTTATCGAAAAATCAGTGCTTCAATGATGAAATGACTGCATAACTGTCACACAAGATAACACTCGAAAAGATTGTTGTGGACTTGAACTAAATATGACACCTCGTTACAACAGCCCATGTCTTCGGTGTGTGACCTTGCACTTTCAGCATCTAATTTTTAACTGGGCACTTTCTTATCTTATCTTAAACAGAGCTACAGCAATCATTATCAAGCAAATACTAGACACTTTATGAAAACATTGTTGTAGACTTGTAGTGAATATGACACTTCAGGGCTACAGTTCATGTACTTGGTGTGTAACCTTGCACATTCAGCATCTTGAACAGAGAAAGAGCGATAGTCATGAAGCATATAAAGTCCTCGAAAATTCCTTTCTGAACTACATGCTGTTCATGAAATTTACAGCGCAGATATAGGTTAAACTTACTTTTAGAGTTTTAGCCGACTAGTTTAGCCGGAGGCCTTGGCCCAGCATTATCACAGAACAAATTAAGGGCGCAATGGGGGCAGAAAGCACACTAATTTCCAAAGAAATCCAAAGATAACCAAGTTAATTCCACCATTTAACATGGAAAAAGAGCTAAGAGGCTTGCCTCCATGCATACTATCAAAAGAAGCTCAAGGATGAATTTCTCGCGCGAGTTGTAAGAAATACAAGGTTTTGAGCTGAAATTTTGTACACAGTATGACGGTTATTATCTTGTTAACTCTTGGATATTCACATATCTGTTCCTATGTTTTTCACCATTTTGACTTATTACTAGAACTCAGGGACAACATATATTCAATTATTATCTTCTGACATGTAGTCAGTAACTTGGATGGTTATCACTTACTCCCTCCGTCCCATAATATAAGAGCGTTTTTGACACTACACTAGTGTAAAAAGTGCTCTTATATTATGAGACGGAGGGAGTAGTAGATTGAGAATATCAGCATCTACATGTGGGAAGGTACTGAACATTTGTTTCCTATGCAGCAAAGAATAGGAATTGCTTACCCTTTTTTTTGAACCGGGCATAACCCCTTAAGGAATTGCTTACCTGAACAAGTGATTGTTTGTACCACAGTTTGAGCCTGGAAAAGCATGCCCGCTTAACGCTGGCGAAATCTGGACGAGTATATGACAAGAGGAGAACTAAGAATAGGAGTTTGGAAGGATAATACTCATGCTAAAATGATTGTATCATCCAAATTAATTCACTGACCATCAAATTGCAGTCCAAACTGCTAATTCATATACATCTTAATTACACTGTATTAAATGTTTCAAACATCAAGCTTTCACAGTAATTCATATCACACCACGCCTAACTGTCGTAAAAATTCTATTAGTACTGTACGGCCTTAATTGATTCACTGGCCATCAAATTGCAATTCAAACTAGTAATTCTTATCAAGCTTAATTAGATTATATTAAATGTTTCAAGCATCAGTCTTTTCACACTAATTCATATCACACCATGCCTACCTGCCGTCAAAAAATCAACCAACACTTCACGGCCTAGATTGATTCACTGCCCATCAAATTGCAGTTAAAACTACAAATTCATATCACGCTTAATTAGATCATATTATATGTTTTAGACATCAAGTTTCACACTAATTCATATGGCACCATGCCTAACTGACGTCAATCAAGACTACACGGGTATACACAGCCTGCAACCACGTTGTACTGAAATTATACATAGCACTGCTCAAATTAAATTCAGTTCCTCTAACCTCTTATTCCAACCAGGAGCCTTAGGAGTTGACAGCTCAGAAGTAGGAGGCGAGCTGTCCCTTCTCACTGCTGCCGCTTGAGCCACGCCGCTGGTCCGCCCTTCTCAGCTGTGAGCAGCTGCTCCAGACACGCCACAGATCCGCCGCCGCTCACACCCGTGCCCTCCGGCAGCGCCACCTCCACCAAAGTTCGCCTGGTTCCATCCCCCGGCGTCCTTCCGGCACCAGGCACTCTCCGACCTCTCAGTCAGGTGGATCTGTGGCAGGGAAAGCAAATGAGCTCCAATCTTCAAATCGAACGCGGCGGCCGCGGTGGGGAAAGAGTCTGGGCAGCCTCGTTCTATTCGAGGCGGTGCTACCGCTTGACGAAGAGCGATTTTTTCGAGCCACGGGTCAGACAGACAAACGCGAACCTGGGCCACGGCTCAGCCCGTCACCTGCGGACGGCCGCCCTTGAACTGGCCCAGATCCCCGCGCTCTAGCGAACGCCCAAGATATCGTGAGCATCTGTGCTCGAGACTAGTTTCTCCGCGTCCCTAGATTTTGTTGTACTTACACATTGGCCTGAGCTAGCACAATATATATCCAAAACCCTCTTAAGGGTATTTGCATTATGTTCATTTGCTCTCATCAAAATAAGGGAGTCATCTGCAAAGAGAAGGTGAGAGATGGAGGGTGCATTCCTGCAGACTTTAATACCTTCAATCCCTCCGATATTTTCCTCATGTGCCAACAGGCTAGAGAGACCCTCCGAACATATCAAAAAGAGATACGGGGATAAGCGATCCCCCTGTCTCAATCCCCTTGTGGGTGAAAATTCATCTGTCTCAGTGTCGTTAAATCTGATTTTGTAACTCACCGAGGAAACACACTCCATTATCATATCCACCCACTGCAAATGAAATCCCATCTTAATCATCATTTGCTGCAAGAAGCCCCATTCTACTATGTCATATGCTTTCATCATATCCAACTTGATTGCACAAACTCCATTAGACCCATGAGTTTTCTTTTTAATTGCATGAAAACACTCATAAGCTACTAGCACATTATCAGTAATAAGCCTGCCTGGAACAAAAGCACTTTGGGTTGGGGATATCACCTCAGGCAGTATCTTCTTGAGTCTATTTGCCAGCATCTTAGAGATTATTTTATAGACCACATTACATAAACTAATGGGTCTAAATTGGGTTATTACCTCTGGACTGTCAACCTTGGGGATTAGCACTACATTTGTGGCATTCCACCCATCGGGAATCTTTTTATTGTTAATAGCATCAAGCACCTCTTTGGTTAGATCATCGCCAATAATATGCCAAAAGCGCTTAAAGAAAACGGCATGTAGCCCGTCCGGGCCCGGGGCTTTCATATCTCCTATTTGAAAGAGCGCCTTCTTTACATCGTCCGGTGTGAACGGCGCAATCAGAATTCTGTTCATATCTCTGGTTATTGTCGGCTTAACCGATCCTAACAGACTTGCATCAATAGCGCCTGCATCCGAATGAAAGAGACCATGAAAATAATCAAACACGACGGGCTTGAGGTTATCATTACCCTCAACCCATCCATTATTATTATTCTTGAGTTTCTTAATTAAATTTCGGCGTCTACGTGCCGCTGCAAACTGTGTAAAATACTTCGTATTACGATCTCCGCGACGCAACCAGTTGACCCTGCGGCGCTGGGCCCAATAGATCTCTTCCTGTTCAAGGAGGTTCTCAATCAGCAACGTCAATTCCTTTTGCTTGAGGCTTGCTTCCCCCATATAGGGAGACCGCATCAATTCATCCAGCTCACGCTGGGCATTTCTCAACCGGGTGCGGGGTCCCTTCAGGGTCTTGCGATCCCATTCATGCAGATCCCTGTGCACAACCTCCAGCTTCTCTCTGGCCGAGGGGCACTGGCCTTGCGTAACAGCTTTCAGCCAAGCTGTTTTAACAACCTCTTCCACTGTTTCTTCTGCCAGCCATCTTGCTTCAAATTTCCGGCTTGGTCGCTGGGATTGTTCAGCTACACCCGCCAATCAGGATGGGAATGGGCCGACCCGGCCCTCATGGCCCCAAGGCCAATTTGAGAAGCCACGGGTCGACCCATATAAAAAATAGTCAGTGGCCTTGTTGGCCCGATGGGCATTCCGGGTCGACCCAAATTCTTGATTTACATTGTCTTGTGCACAAATGAGATGTTAAAATTAGACACGCTTTAATGGAATCTAACTAGTGTAAGAATTAATAAAATATTTAATACATGGTAATAGGAAAAAATTAAGCCGTCTACTTATGATTTTGTACATGCGCATTTTGATGAAACATATCAAGACAATTTTGTTGTTCATATACGCGAGCGTTCGCCGAAAATTATACAACTGACTGCATTGTAAAATTGGCTCCTACGACAAAGTCGGCAGGATGAAGACTGCGGCTGTTGTGAGCTATAAGACTATAAGGCGGGCCGGCCCCGCTGACCCAACGGGTCACTCGGTGGCGGCCCTGTTGACCCAAATCTTGTTTGAGGCCGACCCACGTGACCCATTGGCCTTGAATTTTTGGGTCGGGTCAGTGACCCGGCGGGCCGACCCGGCCCATTCCCATCCTGACCCGCCAAGTATTCAGTATCAAGAAGGATTGGGCGGTGATCTGATTTGCCCGTCTCAAGGTTTGCTAAACCGACCAATGGGTGCATCTCCATCCATTCTGCATTAGACACAGCTCGATCCAGTCGTTCTCGTAGGCCTCCTCTAAACCAAGTAAATTTATCTCCTTTCACTCTGAAAATCTAGCAGGAGCGAACGGTGCAGTGGCGCGCGATTTTCATGGAGATTTCTTAGCTGCAGCAACCTGGGTACTTCCTCATGTGTCAAGTGTTCTTTCAGCTGAGTTGAAGGCCATCCAGCATGGACTTGTTCTGGCAGCAAACATTGGATGCACAAAAGTTGTCATCGAGTCTGATAGCATGGCTGCGGTGGAAGCACTAAACAACCCAGAAACATATCTTGGTCCTGATGTATCGATCATATCTGAGTGCACTCAGTTGGCGTTGGAATTTACTAGCGTCAGTTATATTCATTGTAGCAGAGAGGCCAACCACGTAGCTGATTGCTTAGCTAGACATTCTTTTAGTTTGAACTCTTCTGAGTTCTGGGATTCTTATATGCCCGACTTTATTCTTCCAAAAATTGTAAACGACATGGCTATTATTTGAGGAATAAAGTTGGTTTTGATCCAAAAAAAAACTAATATAACCACATAGGTGCACACTCTACATGGCAGACAGCCATACCCATTCAAGACATTATCTACTTATATTGCACATACATAGAACACACAAACTTTAGGTATAGCCTTCAGCTCCTCTGATCCACAGCTCAATATATAAATATTGCCACCTTGCCCTTTGCCCGGGAAAAAATAACTTGAGACAGACTTCAGATAGCAAGACATGAGAATTAAAGTTATGCGAAAATAGCATCACCATCTACTCTATCCATTCCCACGATTCGCATCTAACATGTCATTCACTTGGCCAGAATCAGGATTCAGGTTATATTTCTGTGACAGGGATAAACAACGAACAAAAACACAAGTGACACTAAACGTTTGTTGCTTAATTTGCTCTGCTATCAAATATTCAAATGGCATTTTTCACTGCTATTTTGTGGCTTGTGATGTTGCGGCCCTTCTGCTTGTGATATTGGGCATTCAAATGCGTGCCTATGTAAGTATGTCGAACAACCACATCTGGCCATTCAGTCCAGAGAGGAGCAACTGTATCTATCAACTCGGCTCAGAGCCAGGGGTATTTATTTAGGTATATTCGCACGCGCCAACTTGTCTAAGAGATAAACAAAATAAGACATGATGATGGATGTGGATGGAAATGCTATGAATGATAATTTGAGGTTGGTTTGTGCCATACGTGGAGAGGCAAGTAAAATTTCTGCTATATATTTAGTACACCCTCATACAGTTAAATTTACCGCCAGGCTGTTTGGGGTTTGATTTGACCTGGTTTATTCCTAATATTGTGCTTATGTCAACGCCTCCTGGTCAGCCATGCTTCAGGTTGTCATGTCGCCATATGCAACACAAAAGAAATGACAGGGAAAAAAAATAAAGGGCAGCCGGGGCACACCTGTCATTCTCTCGCAGCTCTTCTTCTTCCTCTTACCCTTCCCATCTTCTCTTCTCGCCTTTCTTACCAGTTGCCACGGCGACCAACGGCTGTCCTGTCTTCTTCCCTGCTCTGATTCTATACCCCCTATTAGCAAATGGCCACATGCCAATATGATTAAGCATGTCCTGAAATAATACACACCCCAGTCCCGCATTCCGTCGAACACCTCATGAGCGACCACCATCTGTCCATCTGGATCAAAGAATTCTGTTAAATGGCATTGGACCTGCACCCAGACGTCGGCAGGTTAGCACGTACCTTCATGAACGGTGGGTGAACAGTCAGATCGGCACAACCACGAGCGGTGATCAGGGACGGCACGTACTCTGGTTCTGGTCACTACCGGACAAAACCGTTAGGCAAATAGGCCATACCGGAGCAAGGGCAAGCCAATGTAGATGGTAAAAGCATCGTGGTTTCCGGAGATTCTTGGACATGACTGTTCTTTGTGCAGTAGTTGATCATGGGAAATGGCGGTGTGGAGCTAGAGGCTGGGTTCGCGCACGTCGGCGAACCCCCGCGTGGCGCAGGCGTGGCAATCCGCGCGGCGAGCCTAGCTTTTTTGAGGGACAGACGTCTGCACGACATGGGTGTGGAGGCGGACGAGATCCCGGATGGCGGCGCTAGAAGGAGGCCCCTATAGGCCAGGCGCCCCTATATCTCGCATGCAGCAACAGTTTTTTTTAACACACCCTCGCTGAAGGGGAGGGCCAATTGAGCCGGCCCAGGCGCGCGAGAGGCCGAAACCTCTTTCTTACTTTCTTTTTTTCACGTTTTCCGTGTTCGTTTTTGCTTTATTTTTTCTTTTGTCTACACTATTAAAACTTCTATATATTAAAAAAAACTACAAAAACATTTGAAAAATGTTGACAAAGCATTTGAAACATGTTAAATATGTATATAGGAAATGTTCATCACGTATATGAAAATGTATAAAAAAAATGTTTATGAAAAATTGATCTTGTATTTAAAAAATGTTAGTCGACATTTTAAAAATTGTTGAAAATGTATTAGAAATTTTTTAATCAAGCATTTGAAAAAAGTTAATCAAACATTTAAAAAATGTCAATCAAGCACTTGACAGATGCTAAACGTGTATAGAAAAAATGTTGACCATGTATTTACAAAATGATGATTTTTTTGTTATTATGTATATAAAAATGTTAATCAAGCATTTGAAAAAATGTTGAACCGGTATTTAAAAATGGTAATCAAGCATTTGAAATTTGTTAATAAAATAAGTTTAACATTTATTAATAAAATGATGAATATTTTCGATAATGTATATTAATGTTAATAAAGCATTTCAAAAAATGTTGAACAAGTATTTTAAAATGCTGAATGTGTATATAAAAAATGTTGGCCGTGTATTAAAAAATGTTAATATTTTATTTTAAAAATCAAGATCAATATATTTTTTTAAATGAATAGGAAAATTGTTGATCAATTATTCAAAAAATGTTAACCAAGCATTTAAAAAATGTTACAAAAATGTGTATAGAAAAAGTACTGACCACATATTTAAAAATATTAAACTTGTGTTTGAAAAATGTGCTATTAGATACCTGTTCAACATTTTTTGAAAACAAAGAAAATAGAAAAGAAAAAAAATTGAGAACCGTGAAAAGAAATAAATAAAACCAAAGAAAAGGAAAGAAAAGAAAAAACAGTGAAAAATGGAGAAAGGAACGAAGGAAAACCATGAAAAACAAGGAAAAATAAAAAGCCTAGTGTGTTCGTTAGCAGCGCTACGACCTAGGATCGAATCCTGGTATAGCCCTTTTTTGTTCTCCTTTTTTTTAAAGTCGCTATTGGTCCGCCTGGAACTGTAGATGCTTAAGCAAGATATCCTATCGTCTCACTTAAAGAGAGATATCGTTGTCGTGCAAACGACGAGACTGGCCAAGGTATATGATTCTAGGGCATGTTTGGTTGGTCGCATGCGGTCCATACAATCTTGGTATGTAAAATCGGCATGTTTGCTTACCTGGATTGCATCAAAATTCTGCCCGACATGCTTTTTAAAGCAGCAATGTCTGGTTGAGGAAGAACCCTCGATCGTTTCCTCTCGACCCGAGTAAGCGCAGGTAGGTTTGCAGATAATTGGGTTCAAGATAAGTTTCGCACAAAAAATGATGTACATCGACGTTGTAATAGTTTCTAATTTTGTTGATTGTAAATCGTAAATTTGGTGTTTATGTTTGGACTTTTTAGATAACTCACTGACGCATTCAGGGCTCTGCAGTTGAAGCGTTCCTACCATCCATATATAGGGAATCCACACCGTCGGCTTACTCTTTTCATATTGCTTGCATATAGTCGACCTTTCAATTTTTTTTGAGATGATTCAAAATTTTCTTTGAGAAATAGTTTCATCTCGTTGTTTCACAAAACTTTATTGTTGTGAGTTTTATGTGCCAACGGTCACAGACGAGTATATTGTTCTTCATTTCTTTTAAAGTTGCTATTGGGCCGGCCCAGGACTGTAGATGCAAATGACGAGACTGGCCCAGGTATATGGTGTCTAGGGCATGTTTCGTTGGTCGCATGCGGTCCATACAAGTTTGGGATGTAAAATCGGCATGTTTGCTTACCTAGATTGCATAGAAATTCTGCCCGACATGCTTTTTAAAGCAGTAAGGTCTGGTTGAGGAAGAACTCTCGATCGTTTCCTCTCGGCCCGAGTAAGCGCAGGTAGGTTTGCAGATACTTGGGTTCGAATAAGTTTCACACAAAAATGATGTACATCGACGTTGTGATTGCATTCTCGTGATCGGTTTCTAATTTCGTTGATTGTAAATCTTAAATTTGGTGTTTATGTTTGGACTTTTTAGACGATTCTTTTCAAATTGCTCGCATATGGTCGACCTTTGAAATTTTCTTTGAGAAGTAGTTTCATCTCATTGTTTCACACAACTTTATTGTTGTAAGTTTTATGTGTCAACGGTCACAGGCGAGTATATTGTAGTGTACTAACATGTTCACCTCTCAGTGTTTCAAACAACTCTCATGTTGTAATTTCTTTTTATTTCGATTGCACAAAGTTGTTCAAGTGTGGTGGTGTGAGTAAGTTCATCATGTAGACAAGATGTAAGATTAATCATCGGTGCAGACGTAACGGAAAAACCAAACATTGCATCCTGAGGAGCACATGCAACCGAATGCCATACATATGTTTCTGCTCTCATGCAACCTATAGATTTGTGGGCAACCAAACACAGTGCACAACATAAACCAAACCTTGTATTTACGCAACCAAGCTATAACAGGCTACAAGTGCAAGAAGGAGAAATTTGATGCAGGGAATCAAACACGTCCGTAGAACTTACACGAGCCGGCCACCAACTATGGTGTGGTATCATGGAACCAATTTCACGCATAGGTCATTGAATAGGGGTACGTTTGTGACTCGCATGTAGCAAGACAGAAGCACACCCCACCTCAAGAAAGGCTAGAGTGGGTCAGTCAATCAGCGTCTTCGTTAGGTTGCTTCTTGGTTTGGTTCATTTCTTTCTTTTTCCTTTTCTTTCTCTCTTTTACTTTTTATTTATATTTCAAAATGTTACATTTATTTTTAAAAATTAATTAACTTGGTTTTCAAAAAATTCACCCCACATTTAAACGTTTCCGTGCAATGTAAAATCTTCTTCGCAAGGTTTTAAAAGAAATTATACAATTCAAAAAATGCGTGTGAATTTGAAAATACCTTTAAAAATATGTTCATGGTATTTAAAAAATACATGAAACTATATATTTGTTGTTTTAGTTTGTAAAAAATCATAGTATCACTCAAAATATTGTTATTGACATTCTAAAACGGTTGACATGTCTAAAACATAATTCATGACAATTTTTAAAGTGCTAAAAAATATAGAAAATTGTTTGTGTAATTTAAAAGGAAATAGTTAGTAGTGCCTTTCAAAAAATGTTCATAAAATTTTAAAATATTGATATATCTAAAAAATATGTTCATGGAATTTTGGGAAAACAATTAATGTGTCCTTAGAAAATATTCAAAATGTAAAATGTTCAATATTTATTTGACAAATATTCATTAAGTGTCCATAAAAATGTAAACATGGATTAAAAAATGTCCGAGATGCACCTGAAATATGTTTTGCCTGGCTTCAAAAACTTTTGGATGTGTATTTGTAAAAGTGTCAATGTGTATTACACAAAGAGGGAAAAGGTAAAAAGATTGGAGAATTAAAAAAAAATTTATAACTAGTAAAGGAAAAGGGAAAATAAATCAAAAGATAAACCAATAGAAACATATAAAAGAAAAGAAAAACCGAACAAAACATTTGCAAAACCAGGAGGATGGTTCGCAAACCAATCCTTAATGTACATTTCTAGGAGAATCCTGTATTTATATGGAAGCAAGACCTCCTAGTTGGCACCTTAAGCGCTGGCTAGGAGAATCAACACCCACACGCTGGCATTTTGGGCCGGCCAAAAATCATGCATGACGTGGTCGTTCATTCACGGCGGCCTTTGGTGCGCTCGTAACAGTTGAACGGTCAACTATTGACTTTTCAAAAAGTTTTTAAATAAAATTCAATAAAAAATGGGAATAACTTCACAAAATCAAAAAAAATAACAGATTAGAAAAAGTTCACAAGACCAAAAAGTTCTTGTATTTTGAAAAAAATGTTCACAAATTCAAAAAAAATAAAGGTGATTTAAAACATTTCACAGATTAAAAAAAAATTATTTTAAAAAAAGTCATCTATTTTGAAAAAAATCAATTTTTTAAAAGTTCACCTTTTTAAAAATTATTATTTTTCAAATATGTTTGCAGCTTTTTTAAATAAAGTTCATGGATTTGAAAAAAGGTCATCAATTTTGAAAAAAAGTTCAGGAATTTGAAAAATGTGTGGAGCTTTTGAGAAAAAGTTTGTGGATTGAAAAAGATTCAGGCATTTGAAAAAAGTTCATGATTCATAAAAGTGTTTTGAATTAAAAATATATTCAAAAATGGAAAAAGTTCATGAATTTAAGAAAAGTTCATGATTTTATAGTAGAAAAAATGACAAAAGAAAGAGAGAAAAGAAAAACAGAAGAAAAACCAGCGACACAAAACTGGAATTTTAGCGCTACATTTGAAGAAGGAAGAAGTAAAGTAGGCACAATAGGGAAGTTGTCCGACTTGGTTACTGACCAAGAGGTGTGGAGTTCGAATCACATCGCAGACACATTTATTGAAGGTTAAGAGAAAAGAAAAGAAAAAGAGTAAATGGGTCGGGGCCAGGGTAGAGGGGTGTGTGTGCCGGTTGTCAAAATAGCCTATAACCGACGCTTAAGGCGCGAATTGGATTTGGACATAGAAGCCTCCTAAATTTGCTCGTATGCAACTCCCGTCGGTAAACCAATCCTTGCTTAATGTATATTTTTAGGAGATTCCATAATGTGTACATAGAAACCTCCTGTGGGGTCGGCCCACTTGAGAGAATGCTTGAATTGAGATATATAACTCTCGGAGCAATTAATCAAAGAGCGCTTCTTCGGGAGCCTCCCCAAGGGTAACTTGGGGTGGGCTTAGAGTGCGCTATATGGCGCGCTATTAGCCGCCGCCACATGTCACGTTTTGGGTGCTCTCTCTGATTTTTTTTCTACATCGTTTCCGGCTGTTAGATGATTTTTTTGCGTTTTCCGTTTCCCCCGGCTTTTCTTAGGTTTTGGACCCAGAGCTACGAGCCATGGAGGCACGGATTTGCTTCCGCGAGAGGCACAATCGTGCCTCTCACAAAAGGTAAAAAAGCATATTCTTTTTCCCCTACGACGACAGGCACATATTTACTTCTCGTATATGCACACTTTTGCTTTTGCGAGCGTGCCTCTCGGAAAGGAAAAACAACGTTTTTTTTCTTTTTCTTTCGCGAGAGGCACATATTTACTTCCTGTGGAATCACGGATTTGCTTCCGCGAGAGTCACGGCCATGCCTATCCCAAAAGGGCACAAATATATTTTCTTTTTTCCCTACCACAAGAGCAACAGATTTACTTCTCATAGAGGTACGGATTTGCTTCTGCGAGAGGCACTCTCGGAAAGGAAAAAACGTGTTTTTTCTTTCGGGAGAGACATCGATTTACTTCTCGTGGAGGCACAAATTTGCTTACCGGAGAGGCACGGCCGTGTCTCTCGCAAAAGGGAAAAACACATCTTTTTTCCTACCACTAGAGGCATGGATTTACTTCTCGGGGAGACATGGATTTGCTTCCGTGAGGGGCACGGCCATGCCTCTCGGAAAGGAAAAACGTGCCTCCGATTTGGGTTTTTTTCGTCCGATTTTTTCATGAAAAAAAGTTTGAGGAAACCAAGCAACATAGGGTCAGGTTTTGAAGATCTCGATGCGGGGAATCCAATGGTGAAAGCGGTTCGAGATTTGGCGCGTGGTTTGAGAGTAAAACATTTTTGAATAAATAAATCAACGAAAAAAAGGAAAACTCACTGGTTGCGACAAGTGACGTACATGCAGTGTGACACTTGTCGCGATATGGAGAGGTGGGAGTGAACTTTACAAAGAGTGCTACTTAACTAGTTATTTCGTATAACTCTTGCAGCTTTTTATAGGTGTATAACTCTTGTAGCTTTTTTAGGGGTAAAGCCAATTTATTCATCAAATACCATAGAGTGTGGGATACAGTCAGGGTCATGAGGTTGGCCCAACCAAACATGGTGCCCCGACCCTCTATCAAGGGAAAACTTAGCTAAAACTATGTGCTTTCATATTGGCAGCACGACCTTCAAAAGAAAAAAATACAATGAAACTGAACTAATCTAAGCTTTATCTCATTTACAACTGATCCATTCCTCCCCGTGCTTCCTCTATCAATATCTAAGATAGCCTGTTTGGAATCATAAGCCATCAGCAAATTCTGTAAGTTGAGATCTTCTGCGAGAGCAAGTGCCTCTCTATATGCAATGGTCTCCAGTATCAAAGGGTCCTCCAAACCTGTGAACCTTGGCATAACTAGCCCGGGGGTGCCTTCTGTCGGGTGGTCTGGGCATTCGGTACTCCTCCTGGAGCTCTAGTACCTCGTTGTTTCAAAATAAAGTTCCTTACAAAGGAATGAGTGACTTGCGGAGTTTGGAAGATCTGCTCATGCATGAATACCTTTGCGTCGAGTTGTCCATATGGCCCAAAGTGTGACTGCCAATATCACAAGCTGCTCATGTGATAACAATTCGATGAGCATGAAAAGCCACTACTTGGCATTGGGTTCAGTCGCTGCTACCAATCTCCGAGCAAGCTCATCATCTACTATCGCCTAGGTACAACCTTGATGTTGTGCAACTAACCAGGGAGTGTCTCCATGAGTCCGGAGCTCCACACATCCTTCATAGTGGATTGTCTGCCATGTGTCTATGTGCACGCACATCTTGAGTTGGTAGTGACTACTTAGATAGTCTTTAGAGAAACATTTTCACCTTCCCCTAGGACTTTGGTATTCCATAGATTCTTCCAAGGTCCTTCCTCAGCTATCGATGACGACGTTCCTGCAGTTACTTCCAACCACACCTCGCGGCGTTCTCTTGTGGCAACTAGCATGCGATAGGCCGACTTTACTGAGAAAACTCCGCTTCTTTCAAAGTTCCAGCTCCAGAAATCCCTTGTGTTGCGAGTATAGAGGGGGATCCCCATGATGGTTCGCACATCCATTGCCAAAAACTCTTGCAGCTGAATACACCAAACGCGTACCACCACAATGCTAGTTGGGCCAACCCAGTGTGTGTGAGGCACCATTCATTCTTATGCTCCTTCCTCCTTTCGGACGACTTTTTCGGTCTTCGATTGTTTTTTGGGTTTTCTTTTCTTGGTTTCTTCTTGTTTTCCCCCTTTTCTTCCTTATTTTATTTTTATATTTATAATAGTTATTTATTTTTCTAAAAATCCTTGAACAATTTTAAAACCCATGAATAATTGCTAAAGAATCCATTAACTTTTTTAAAATTGGTGAACATTTCTTTAAAACATATGAAATATTTTTAAAATTAGCGAACATTTTATCAAAAAGTTCAATATTTTTTGTTTTAATGTGTGAAAATTTTAAAATTTCTCAAGCATTTTCTAAAAATTCATGATTTTTTGAAATTTGTGAATATATTTTTGCAAATCATATTCATCTTCTTAAATTCATGATTTTTTAAAATACATGATTTTTTCCCACATTTTCTCTGAAGTGTGTAAAATAAAAAAAACTTACTGCAATAAAAATGTAGGAGCCTCTACGCTAAATTGGTCGTGGCCCATAGGGACGCAGTTGCATGCTAACTTGTTATTCCATGCATTGCACACAGAATAGGACTCATGTGGTATTATGACTGGAGAGCATGAAATTGGATCCAACCACCATACATGCTGCGGTACTACCGAAGTTCTTTTAAATGACATGGAGGGACATGAAGGTTCCAAAAATTGACATTTATGTAAAAAATGACACATCACTGCGAATGGACCTAAAAGACAGAAAATTATATCCATGTCATTCCCTTTTGCACACATGACTACAAAGAAAACACAAAAAACAAAAACAATCAAGTCATGGAGAAGCATTTGCCACCTTCTCAGACCATGGATTTCGCCATCTTTTGGCAAAGAAAGGGCCTCTCCATTGGAAGTTGAAGGAGGGAGCGTAGTAAATTGTCAGCGATCCTTCGGTAATGGGCATTCCACCCTAGCCACCCGACAAGCCCGTTGGAGATCTCTTGTCGACTGATCTGCAACTCCGGTGACGGAGGTCGAAGCAACGGAAGAGGAAAGGAGCTTGCCGATGATAGTTCTTGAACATTGGAATCCCCTAATCTTAACAAGCTAAGTTCACCCCCCTCACCTTTTCCCCTTCTGTTGGGGATATGACTATCATATATGACCCGCCCAGGAGGGGCCGGGTTATCCCAATGGCGGTTCATCTAAATGAAGCCCAAGAGTATATTGAAGATGGCGGTTCATAAGACAGGCTTGTTAAAGGGCCCAAACCCGAAGGCGGCTTAAGGCCCGTAAGTGTAAACTGCCATGTATATGTAAACTTGTATTGTAAGACATGTAAGATAAGTCACCGAGCCGGACACGTTTGTATGAGCCAGCCGGGACTCTGTAGGCCGCAGGGCGTCAACCCATGTATATAAGGGGACGACCTGGCAGCGGCTTAGGGCAAGAAAAACAACAGATCGAGAGCCAGGCAAAGCGTATTCGCTCCTTGGTAATCGAAACCCTTGCAATACCACCTCAAACTGGATTAGGCCTTTACCTTCACCGCAAGGGGCCGAACCAGTATAATATCCTCGTGTCCTTTGTCCCGTTTAACCCCTTTAAGCTAACCTCGTCGCCATGGCTCCACAACTAAGTCAAAAAAAAATTTACTTGCCTCTCATGCCTAAAAAGTTTTTCAATAAGAGAAGTGATTGGAAGGTTATGCATTGGAGAAGTGAGGGTCGACCTTGAACACTTGTGTTCATGCTCATGGAAACAATGTAGAATTTTTCATGGAAGTTTCTCTGTAAATAATTATCCCCTTGTTTATATCCATTGTATTATAAAAATAATGTGCCAAGCTTTGGTTTTAGGATGATTAGATTGCTTGTTTACTATGTGCAGAACAAAAACAGAAACTTTGGCTGTAGCGCGTGATTTTACATTTTTTACTGGAAGGTAAAATGGGTCTGAAACTTTTTGCACATTACTTATGTACAAATTTTTCAAATTTTCAAATTTATTTCATAATTTTTGGAGTTACAGAAGTTTACTAAACTTCCAGATTACTATAGACTGTCCTGTTTTTGACAGATTCTGTTTTTCGCATGTTGTTTGCTTATTTTGATGAATCTATGGCTAGTATCGGGGGGGGGGGGGGGGGTATGAACCATAGAGAAGTTGGAATACAGTAGGTTTAACACAAAAATAAATAAAGAATGAGTTCATTACAATACCTTAAAGTGGTAGTTTGCTTTATTACACTAACGGATCTCACAAAGTTTTTGTTAAAAGTTTTGTGTGGATGAAGTGTTCGAAGATCGAGGAGCTATCAATATGAGAAGAATAAAGAGAGGCAAGAGTTCAAGCTTGGGGATGCCCAAGGCACCCCCAGTAAATATTTCAAAGGATACTCAAGCATCTAAGCTTGGGGATGCCCCGGTTGGCATCCCATCTTTCTTCTTCAACAAATTTCGGTATACCTCGGTTTTTGTTTTGTTCACATGATTTGTGTCCTTTGTGTTCTTGTTTTTCCTTTAAGAACCGTGCTAGCATGAGATAGCCCTTCATTTATTTATAGAATACTTCATGTGCTTCACTTATATCTTTTAAGTATGATCTTATAGAATTGCTCTTTGTGCTTCACTTAAATCTTTTGAGTATGGTTTTATAGAATGCTTCGTGTGCTTCACTTACATATTTTGAGCTTGGATATTGGTTAGTCTATATTAATTGTAGAATTCTCCATGAACTTCACTTATATATTTTGGAGTATGAATAATACTATAATCTAAAGTGGGGTTGGAAGAGTGTCAACTTTAGGAATTAGTGATCCCACTATTCCGAATGAGAAGCATATTGCTTATGAGGAGAGTAGTAAAATTTCTATGCTTGTAGATCATGAAAAGAATGCTTTATGTGATGGTTATATTGTTGAACTCATTGATGATGCTACTGAAAATTATTATGAGGGAGGAATACATGCTTGTACGAGTTGCAATAATATCAAGTTTTCTCTCTATGTGCTTAAAGTTTTGAAGTTATACTTGTTTTGCCTTCCTATGCTAGTTGATTCTTGTTCCTATAAATTATGTGCTCACAAAATCCCTAGGCATAGGAAGTGGGTTAGATTCAAATGTGCTAGTAATATTCTTCATGATGCTCTCTTTATGTTTCAATTCTTATCTTTTATGTGAGCATCATTGAAATTATCATGCCTAGCTAAAAGGCATTAAAGAATAGCGCTTGTTGGGAAGCAACCCAATTTTATTTTTGTTTCTTGCTTTTTGTTCCTGTTTAGTAATAAATAATTCATCAAGCCTCTAGTTATATGTGGTTTTATGTTTTAATTAGTGTTTGCGCCAAGTAGAACCTTTGGGAAGATTCTTTGCAATCTTGATGTAAAAAACAGAAACTTTGCGCTCACGAGAATAGATGCCATTTTTTTTACTAGAGAGTGGTTTTAGATTGATTCTTTTTGCAGAAGATTAATAGACAAATTCCTCACGTCCACCAATTTATTTCATGATTTTTGGAGTAGCAGAAGTATGGTTGTTATTCAGATCATTACAGACTGTTCTATTTCTGACAGATTCTGTTTTTATTGCATAGTTTGCTTGTTTTCTAGTTTCTATGGCTTATATTTCTCAATATAAATTGTAGAAATTATATGGTACAGTAGGAATTGTGTGAGAACAATTATGAACCTTGTCTTTTACAGTACCAAAGTGAATGGTTTACTCTTTATCATACTAACCTATCTCACGAAGTTCCGTTAAGTTTTGTGTGATTGAAGTTTTCAAGCTTTGGGTGAGATATCGATATAGGGAGAATAAGGAGTGGAAAGACCCTAAGCTTGGGGATGCCCAAGGCACCCCAAGGTAATATTCAAGGAAGACTCAAGCGCCTAAGCTTGGGGATGCCCCGGAAGGCATCCCCTCTTTCGTCTTCAAAACTATCGGTATACCTTACTCGGAGCTATATTTTTATTGGTCAGATGATATGTGTTTTGCTTGGAGCATATTTTCAATTTTACTTGCTGTTTGAATAAAATTATTGGATCTAAAATATTTAATGAAAAAGAATCCTCCCATGGCTAGTTAATTATTTGACTACTCAGTGTTCTTCACTTATATCTTTCGGAGTAGTTTGTCATTTAGTCACGTGCTTCACGTATATCCTATGAGTAAATGGTTGAATGAATTGAATGTCACAAATCTGAATTTATATATGTTTCATATGCTTATAACATGGGGAGTAATGACTTCACACATAATAAGTATATGTAGTAAACTTATTGAAAGTTAGCAAACGCAGAATTGGTCACTTGAACAATTCATGAAAGAATATTGAAGGAAGAGAGATTTCACATATAAATATACTATCTTGGACATCTTTTGTAATTGTGAGCACTCATTAAAATATGACATGCTAGAAGGTTGATGTTGGACAAGGAAGACAACGTAATGGGTTATGTTCTCTTATATCCGAAATAAAGTATATTTTCATGGATCGTCCAACATGCTGAGCTTGCCTTTCCCCTCATGCTAGCCAAATTATTTGCACCAAGTAGAGATACTACTTGTGCTTCCGAATATCCCTTAAACTAGTTTTGCCATGAGAGTCCACCATACCTACCTATGGATTGAGTAAGATCCTTCAAGTAAGTTGTCATCGGTGCATGCAATAAAAATTGCTCTCTAAATACGTATGATCTATTAGTACGAAGAAAATAAGCTTTATACGAACTTGTGATAGGGAAGAAATAAAAGCGACGGACTGCATAATAAAGGTCTCTATCACAAGAGGCAATATAAAGTGACGTTCTTTTGCATTAAGATTTTGTGCATCCAACCTTAAAAGCACATGACAACCTCTGCTTCCCTCTGCGAAGGGCCTATCTTATATTCTTATCTTATACCTTATACAAGAGTCATGGTGATCTTCACCTTTCCTTTTTACATTTTATCCTTTGGCAAGTGCATTGTGTTGGAAAGATCCTGATATATATATCCAATTGGATGTAAGTTATCATGAACTATTATTGTTGACTTTACCCTTGAGGTAAAAGGTTGGGAGGCGAATCTATAAGCCCCTATCTTTCTCTGTGTCCGATTAAAACTTTGAACCCATAAATATCACGTGAGTGTTAGAAATTGTGAAAGATTAAATGATAGTTGAGTATGTGGAGTTTGCTGAATCAAAGCTCTGACATAGACCCTTCCTGAAAATAACATGAATTGCAATTGTTTGATGACTGAGAATATAGTTTGTTAGTTTCAAGAAAGTTTATGATCTATACTTTAACATGTGAATAGCTTGTTACTTGATCATGAGATGAGCTACTGTTATGACATATAATGATGCTAGAAAAGGTGATTGAAATTATCATTGATCAAACTTGTGCACTTGCTAGCATTCACACTTCATAAATTATTTCTTTTATCATTTACCTACTCGAGGACGAGCAGGAATTAAGCTTGGGGATGCTGATACGTCTCCAACGTATCGATAATTTATTAAGTATTCATGCCATGTTTACTAAAGTTTTATATGATCTTGGTATGATTTGATTAGAACTAACCCGGACTGACGCTGTTTTCAGCAGAACTACCGTGGTGTTGTTTTTGTGCAGAAATAAAAGTTCTCGGAATGTGCTGAAAATCAACGGAGAATTTTTCTGGAAAATATAAAAAATACTGGAACAAAAATCTACCGGAGGGGAGTCCCGGGGGCCCCACGAGGGTGGGGGGCGCGCCCACCCCCTGGGCGCGCCCCTGTGCCTCGTGGACTACCCGTGGGCCCCCCTGACTTGTTCTCGACACCAACCTCTCCTATTAATACAGAAACCTCCAGAAATTAACCGAGATCGGAAGTTCCGCCGTCGCAAGCCTCTATAGCCACGAGAAATCAATCTAGGCCCTCTCTAGCACCCTGCCGGAGGGGGCCATCATCACCGGAGGCCATGGAGGAGGATCCCGGAGGGGCCATCATCGCCATGAAGGCCAAGGACCAGAGGGAGAACCTCTCCTCCTCTCTCTCGGTGGCGCCGGAGTGCCATCGAGAGGGGAATCATCGCCGCAGTGATCGTCTTCATCAACATCACCATCACCATCATCATCACCATCCCCATCTCTTTTACGCGGTCCACTCTCCCGCACCCCGCTGTAATCCCTACTTGAACATGGTGCTTTATGCCACATATTATGATCCAATGATGTGTTGCCATCCTATGATGTTTTGAGTAGATATCCTTTGTCTTTGGTTGATTGATGATCTAGATTGGTATGAGTTGTATGTTTTATTTTGGTGCTGTCCTATGGTGCCCTCCGTGTCGCGCAAGCGTGAGGGATTCCCGCTGTAGGGTGTTGCAATATGTCCATGGTTTACTTATTGTCTGCGTTGCTTGAGTGATAGAAGCATAAACACGGATAAGTGGGTCACAACGTATGGGATAAAGGGGACTTGATGCTCTAATGCTATGGTTGGGTTTTACCTTAATGATCTTTAGTAGTTGCGGATGCTTGCTAGAGTTCCAATCATAAGTGCATATGATCCAAGACGAGAAAGTATGTTAGCTTATGCCTCTCCCTCATATGAAATTGCAATAGTGATTACCGATATTTTTAACAATTGCCTAGGACAATTCCGCACACTGATCCATCATTGTTCCACACTCGCTATTTATAATATTTAGCAATATATTCTAACTTTATGATAACAGCACCTACTTTTATATTTTAGCTCTCCGATATCATGCAAAGTTATCCTCTTCATACCCGCAACGTAGTTTTATTTCTCGTTTCTAGTTGGAAGCAAACGTTCGGTGTACGTAGAGTCGTATCAGTGGCAGATAGGACTTGAGAGAATATTGATCTTACCTTTAGCTCCTTGTGGGTTCGAAACTCCATACTTATCACTTCCACCTTTGGAAATTGCTACGATGATTCCCTGCACTTGGGGATTATCAGTCGTCCACGGGCGAGACCAACTCAATGTATCAACTGCAAGATGGACAGCTTGGGGGCTGTTCCGATGGCGACAGTATTCCGGACCCCCATGAGCCGCCGAACAGAGTGGCGATCTTCATGGCTGGTACCCAGCCGGTTCTCGACTCGACAGCCGCGGCGGCCATGACTTCCAGTGCAGCGGTGGTGACGGCAGCGGGTGCTGGCGCTTCAGCGCGCCCGCCAGCTCAAGTTTTCACAGATCTGTTGGAAGCTCTGGCGACTCTGATGGAGGTGGATGTAACCCCAAACAACCAGGAGCAGCATAAGGCAGAAGTGGCTAAGCTGCGTGATGAGATAGCACAAGCCAAGGGAGAGCTGGCAGCGGAGAACGCCAGGATGGCTGCGAAACGGGCCGTCTTAAACGCCCAGGCGCAGCGGATTCAAGCAGATTCATACCGGCTCACGGTGGACAAGAACGCGTCAAATGAAGTCTTGAGGAGAAAATACCGGAGTCATCTGCCCTTGATTTATAAGTCAAGGAACCTCTTCAACACACCTGGAGCGGGGGCCAGTAACCCGCCGGTGATGAACCAGACGGCTGAAGCACGAGGGGGTGGAACGCCGGGTCAGCCACGCGTGACAAGTTCTCCGCATGCGAATAATACCCCGCCACAGCACGTGGTGACGCCGCCGGGTCATTACTCCGCCCCTTTAGACAACATGATTGCTGCAGCCACGCGATTGGCGGATCTACCAGTCGAGGGAGAGACCCCGACGGCGGTTGAAACCCGAAGGGCCAGGGAGCTTCTTCAAACGGCTTTGGTACAGCAGCAGGCTTATTCCTATAGTCGTGACTGAATTCACTTGACCTCTCGTCCAAGCCGGAGCTATAGTAGGCACATTGACTCACCAGCAGTCTCTAGTACTGAGCAGCGCCGTAACCAACCTCATGGACATCACCCAGCGCGCAATGGTGCCAATGCACAGGATTTGGTAGACCAGGGCAGAGCGCGTCGAGAGGCAGAGCTGGTGGCTCAACTAGCAGCTCATCAGCACGCGCCGGTTTACCCGACGGCTTCAATTGAGGCAGGTGTAACTTCTAGAGCTTTGGGTGTGCCATGCTTAACGGCGGCTCTGCGAAACGAACGTCTGCCCAAGGACTTCAAAGGCCCTCGTAAGGTGCCTAATTACACAGCAGATCAGCCCCCTGAGGCTTGGGTGGAGAGTTATGAGATGGCTATGGAGATGCTGGATGTCAGCGAGGCTGCATATGCTAAGTATTTCACCATGATGCTGGAAGGGACGGCTCGTACATGGTTGAAGGGGCTGCCGACCAACTCCATTGGGTCATGGGCAGAGCTGAAGGCCCGGTTTATCCAGAATTTCAAAGACACGTGCAAGCAACCCGTGTCGATTGTGGATTTGGTCTCTTGTGTTCAAGCCGAGGGCGAGTCAACGACCAGCTGGGTGCGCCGGGTCTCGACTATCATACATTCTTCAGATAATATCAATGTTTGCTCAACAGTTTTAATGTTGGAGAAAAATTGCCGTTTCCTTCCACTCAAGCAGAAACTGGGGCGGCTTAAACGTCATTGCAACGACATGGGGGAGCTCGTGGCGGCTCTTGTCAAGTATGCCGACTCTGATAGTACCAAGGACCCCGACTCTGATGATGAAAGATCGGGAAAGGGAAAGAAGAGTGGCGGTATGAGGGGACAACAGTACAACCCAACCAATCAGGGCGGCAACGGTAAGCGCAAAGCTGACGATTTTGTGGCTAACACCGGTGCGCGGAATTATAACCAGCGTCGTAAGGGAAGGCCGGCTCAAGGGACAAAATTTGACATTGAGGCAATGCTAAACCAGCCATGTCCAAAACACGGAACGGACCAGAAGCCAGCTACCCATCTGTGGAAAGATTGTAGCATAATGAGACACTTTAGGGAGTCCATCCAGCACAACACGATGGCCCGAACGGCGATTCAGGGTCCAGCTCTCATGGTCTGGGTCATGGAGGCGGGGGTTCAAATTCCGGGTTTCAAGGCCACGGCAACCAGGGTGGCTACAACCAGCAGAATAATCAGGGAAATCAACAGCAGCAGTCTGGTTATCAGAGCAATCTGAAGCAATTGAATAGTGGACAGTATCACGTCTTCACCACCAGCTTGTGTAAGCGGGATCAGAAGCTTCATAAGAGGGCAGTGAATGCTGTTGAGCCGGCGGTGCCCCGTTATTTACGGTGGTCAGAACAGCCTATTGTGTGGAGTCGTGAGGATCATCCGCCCCGGGTTGATAATCCGGGTCACCTGGCTCTGGTGGTGGCGCCTCAGGTTGGGGGCTATAAATTTACTAAGGTACTCATGGATGGAGGCAGCAACATTAACATACTTTATTATGAGACCTTCCGTTGCATGGGACTGACTGACAAGAATCTTAAGCTGTCAAACACTGTTTTCCATGGTGTGGTGCCGGGTAAGTCAGCCTACCCAGTGGGTAAGATATCTTTGGAAGTTGCCTTTAGAGATGAGCATGATTCCAGGTCTGAGACTTTAACCTTCGAAGTGGTCAAGATCAAGAGCCCTTATCATGCTCTGTTTGGGCGGCCAGCTTATGCTAAGTTCATGGCAAGGCCTTGTTATGTTTACTTGCAGCTTAAGATGCCGGGTTACAAGGGCACCATCACCGTGCATGGGAGTTGAAAGGTGGCCTTGGAGTGTGAAGAAGGTGATGCTGCTTATGCCGAATCAGTTTGTGCAACGGAGGAGCTGAAATTTTACAAGGATAATGTTGACCCGGCAGACATGACGTCCTTGAAAAAGCCAACCACAGAGCATGATCCTTTGTTAAAGTTTAAGTCGGCAGATGACACTAAATTGGTTGACTTCGTTCCTGGTGACTCATCTAAGCAGTTCAACATCAGTGCTAATCTGGATCCGAAATAGGAAAGCGCGCTCATCGAGTTCATCCGTGAGAACCGGAACATCTTTGCATGGAAGCCTTCAGACATGCCGGGTGTACCGAGGGAACTCGCTGAGCACACTCTTAATATTGATCCAAAGTTTAAGCTGGTCAAGCAATTCCTTCATCGTTTTAACAAGGAGAGGTGGAAGGCCATTGGTGAAGAAGTGGCCCGGCTCTTAGCGGCCGGGTTTATCATTGAATTTTTTCATCCTGAGTGGTTGGCTAACCCAGTGTTGGTGCTTAAGAAGAACGGCACTTGGTGAATGTGTGTGGACTACACGGACTTAAATAAGGCTTGTCCGGCTGATCCGTTTGCTCTCCCTCGTATTGATCAAATCATTGATGCTATGGTGGGTTGTGAGCGTTTGAATTTTTTGGATGCTTATTATGGTTATCATCATATCAAGATGGCAGTTAAGGACCAAGAGAAGACAGCTTTCATTACTCCGTTTGGAGCCTTCTGCTATGTGTCTATACCTTTCGGGCTCAAGAGTGCCCAGGCGACTTACCAGCGGTGTGCAGAATTGCCTTCACAATCAGATCGGGCGTAATGTTCATGCTTATGTGGATGACATTGTGGTGAAATCCAGGAAGAAGGAGACCTTGATTGATGTTTTGAAGGAGACGTTTGACAATATCCGGGTTTACAAGATGATGCTTAACCCGGCCAAGTGTGTTTTTGGTGTGCCGGCGGGCAAGCTTCTGGGTTTTCTAGTTTCAAACCGAGGCATTGAAGCTAACCCGGAAAAAAATCAAGGCTATTACTTCCCTGGCTAAGCTGAAGTGTGTCAATGACGTCCAACGCTTGGCGGGTCGGATAGCAGCTTTGAGCCGGTTCATAAGCCGCCTAGGAGAAAAAGCCATCCCTCTGTATCAGATGATGAAAAAGACAGATAATTTCATCTGGAGTGATGCTGCTAATGAGGCGTTTGAGGCGTTTGAGGCGCTTGAGAAGCAACTGGCTGAGCCGCCGGTTCTTGCTACCCCTATTGATAAGGAGCCTTTGTTGTTATATGTGGCTGCCAATGGCCGAGCTGTCAGTGTAGCCATTGTGGTGGAAAGGAAAGAGGCAGGCAAGGAGTATCCAGTTCAACGGCCGGTTTATTACATCAGTGAGGTGCTTATTGAGTCCAAGCAGAGATATCCGCACTGGCAGAAGCTCGTGTATGGGGTCTTCATGGCAAGCCGGAAGCTTAAGCAATATTTCCTGGGTCACCCCATTACTATGGTTAGCTCTGCCCCTTTAGGGGACATTATCCAAAACAGAGAAGCTACAGGCCGGGTTGCCAAGTGGGCAATTGAGCTTGGACCTCATGGTTTGAAGTATGTGCCTCGTACGACCATCAAGTCCCAAGCACTCGTGGATTTTATCAATGATTGGAAAGAGTTGCAGACGCCTGAGGAAAAGCCGGACAACACATATTGGACTATTCACTTTGATGGATCCAGGCAGTTGGAGGGCTTGGGGGCTGGAGTTGTCTTGACTTCCCCACGAGGTGATAAATTTTCTTATGTTCTCCGGTTAATGTTCCCTTGTACTAACAATGCAGCTGAGTATGAGGCCTTGCTCCATGGTCTTCGGATGGCTAAAGAGATGAATTTAAGCCGGGTGAGGTGCTTTGGCGATTCAGATCTGGTAGCTCAACAAGTTTCTGGTACTTGGGATTCTAAGGATCCGCTCATGGCGGCTTATCGTCGAGAGGTTGATGCGATTGCAGGTCATTTTAAGGGTTACCAAGTTGAGCATATTGATCGTAGTCAGAATGAGGCGGCTAACAACTTAAGCCGGTTAGGATCTCAGCGTAAGCCGGTGCCACCTAACACGTTCCTGGATGTTCTGCTTAACCCTTCTGTCAAATTACCTACGGAGGAGGATCTTGCTGTTCCTGACCCGGAAGCACAATTGGTGGCGGCTCTTCATGCTATTCCTGATTGGACAGTGCCGTATTTGGCTTACATGGCCCGGGGCGAGTTACCTGAAGATGAGATCCTGGCCAGGCAGATAACCCGGTGGTCTAAGTCAATGAAGATTGTTAGTGGAGAGTTGCATCATCGCAGTGTCACAGGGGCGTTTCAACGTTGTGTCTCTCCTGAAGAAGGCTGCGAGATTTTGCGAGAGATTCATGAAGGAGATTGTGGTCATCATGCCGGCTCTAAATCTCTCGTAGCCAAGGCTTTTCATCACGGTTTTTATTGGTTGACGGCTCATGCTGACGCTGAGGATTTGGTCAGCAAATGTGACGGTTGTCAGAAGTTTTCACGACGAGCTCATGTTCCGGCTCAATAGTTGAGGATGATTCCAATTACTTGGCCATTTGCGACTTGGGGGCTTGATATGGTTGGGCCTTTCAAGAGGTCCAAGGATAAGAAGACCCACCTTTTGGCGGTGGTTGATAAGTTTACTAAGTGAGTTGAAGCAGAGCCGGTCAGTAAGTGTGATGCAACAACGGCGGTTCAATTCATCAAGAAGGTGATCTTTGATACGTCTCCAACGTATCTATAATTTTTGATTGTTCCATGCTATATTATATTCTGTTTTGGATGTTTAATGGGCTACACTTTTATATTATTTTTGGGACTAACCTATTAATCGGAGGCCCAACCCAAATTGCTGTTTTTTGCCTATTTCAGTGTTTCACAGAAAAAGAATATCAAACGGAGTCCAAACGGAATGAAACCTTCGGGAACGTGATTTTCAGAACAAACGTGATCCATAGGACTTGGAGTTCACGTCAAGAAATCAACCAGGAGAGCACGAGGCAAGGGGGCGCCTACCCCCCTGGGCGCGCCCTCCACCCTCGTGGGGCCCACGTTGCTCCACCGACATACTTCTTCCTCCTATATATACCTACGTATCCCCAAACTATCAGATACGGAGCCAAAAACCTAATTCCACCGCCGCAACCTTCTGTACCCGTGAGATCCCATCTTGGGCCCTTTTTCGGCGCTCCGCCGGAGGGGGCATTGATCACGGAGGGCTTCTACATGAACACCATAGCCTCTCCGATGATGTGTGAATAGTTTACCTCAGACCTTCGGGTCCATAGTTATTAGCTAGATGGCTTCTTCTCTCTCTTTGGATCTCAATACAAAGTTCTCCATGATTATCGTGGAGATCTATTCGATGTAATCTTCTTTTGCGGTGTGTTTGTTGAGACCGATGAATTGTGGGTTTATGATCAAGTTTATCTATGAACAATATTTGAATCTCCTCTGAATTCTTTTATGTATGATTGGTTATCTTTGCAAGTCTCTTCGAATTATTAGTTTGGTTTGGCCTACTAGATTGATCTTTCTTGCAATGGGAGAAGTGCTTAGCTTTGGGTTCAATCTTGCGGTGTCCTTTCCCAGTGATAGCAGGGGCAGCAAGGCACGTATTGTATTGTTGCCATCGAGTATAACAAGATGGGGTTTATATCATATTGCATGAGTTTATCCCTCTACATCATGTCATCTTGCTTAAGCGTTACTCTGTTCTTATGAACTTAATACTCTAGATGCATGTTGGATAGCGGTCGATGTGTGGAGTAATAGTAGTAGATGCAGGCAGGAGTCGGTCTACTTGTCACAGACGTGATGCCTATGTACATGATCATACCTAGATATTCTCATAACTATGCTCAATTCTATCAATTGCTCAACAGTAATTTGTTCACCCACCGTAATACTTATGCTCTTGAGAGAAGAAACTAGTGAAACCTATGGCCCCCGGGTCTATTTTCCATCATATTAATCTTCCAACACTTAGTATTTCTTTTGCCTTTTGTTTTACTTTGCATCTTTATCATAAAAATACCAAAAATATTATCTTATCATATCTATCAGATCTCACTCTCGTAAGTGACCGTTGAGGGATTGACAACCCCTTTATCGCGTTGGTTGCGAGGTTCCTGTTTGTTTGTGTAGGTGCGAGGGACTCGTGCGTGATCTCCTACTGGATTGATACCTTGGTTCTCAAAAACCGAGGGAAATACTTACGCTACTTCACTGCATCACCCTTTCCTCTTCAAGGGAAAACCAACGCAGTGCTCAAGAGGTAGCAATCTTCCGTTTTGGCTTTTGACACAGCATTATAACAGATAGTGGTACTAATCTCTCGAAAGGCGCTATGAAAGAATTTTGTCAACGGGAGCATATTCGACTTGACGTCTCCTCTGTGGCTCACCCTCAGTCCAATGGTAAAGCGGAACAAGCTAATCAAGAGATTCTGCAAGGTATCAAGCCCCGGCTTATGGTTCCTTTGAAACGAACGCCGGATTGTTGGGTGGAGGAGTTACCCTCAGTGTTATGGAGTATCAATACAACCCCAAACAGATCTACAGGTTATACACCTTTCTTCATGGTTTATGGAGCAGAGGCGGTTCTCCCTAGTGACATCCGTCACGATTCACCACGGGTGGCGGCTTATGTTGAAGCTGATAATGAAAAGGCATGCCAGGATGCACTTGACCTGTTGGATGAGGAGCGTGATCTCGCGGCGGCTCATTCGGCGATTTACCAGCAAGATTTACGTCGTTATCACAGCCGCCGGGTCAAAACAGAACCTTTCAAGAAGGCGACTTAGTGCTCTGGCTCATCCAGGATCAAACAGATATGCATAAGCTATCACTGCCTTGGGAAGGACCTTTTGTGGTCAGCAAGAATCTCCATAATGGGTCATACTATCTTATCGACGTTCGAGACCACAAGGACTCATGCAAGTCGGAGGAGGAGACCTGTCGGCCGTGGAATATCGCTCATCTTCGGCCCTACTATACTTGAGCCACCGGCTCTCATGATGTACATTGTCAGATGATGTATATATTATAAACAGTATAATAAAGCCGGCATCCCTGATAATTCAGGGCCTCTATCGTTTCACTTCTTCGAAGCTGAGTCTTTACCATCGTCTTACATATTTATTTAAGAGGCTTGACGCCCAAATTATAGGGACCAAAGAGAGTTGGATGCACAATACAGCTCAAACGTAGGTCCCTGACGAGCATGACTTGTCAGTATGTCACTTGGGGGCTTCCTGTTCAAACATAGGCATATTCGACCAAAGAGAACATAGCGTTACTACCCTCTTGACCAGGTTATCTTGTTCAAACATAGGCGTATTCGACCAAAGAGGACATAACCTTTGCGGGTCATCCTACCTGTATACCAGCTGTTTCAACTCCATCAGGTCATCCTGATTGACCCGTCGTACTCTTAACAATCAGTCTTTTACGGTGTATTCACCAAAGATCCTGAGCTTGTTAAGGTTCAAACGACGGTTTGTCATGCGAGAGCACGGCTTATAGACAGTCAGGATAGATCCAGGCTTCATAAGATGCCTTCCTTGAAACTTGGATAAATCGGCCCGTGATGCATGCTGCTACTCTGACCCCGCGTACTCCTGATAAGTCTATCTTTATACAAGACCTGGCTTTATCTGGGTTCAAATGTCGATTGGGTACCGTGAGTGCCGGCTAACGGAAAGCACGTACCTTCCAGTGGCTCAGGCTAGTTTCATCGAAGAAGACAGTTTGGCTTGGTGGCCTACGAAAGCCTCGAATTTTTTGATTTCTCATTTTTTCATCTCTTTTTTGCCGTTTGGTTTTACAAATCGGGCCAAGCTGCCCTATTTATGGCTCATATTTGAAGCATCTTTTGGGTTTCTGCAACCCGCCAGGATGGCAGACTCTAAGTCGCCAGAGCATAATACTCTTATGTTTCGAGTTATATCTCTACATACTCTAACGGCACGAAGTTGATAAGCCGGCAGTCTAAGCATACAACACAGGTATGATATTTCATTATGTCAACATAATGGATAAACCATCTCTGGTTATGAACTATTCATCCCCAGTGGTTTCAATTGGGTATCATGACCCGCCCGGCGGTAAGCCGCTAGGGCATTTGTGATCTCTTTGTGTGCAGGATAATAATCAACCAGATCGGCATAAATCAAATGTTGTCATAGGCATAAAGTGATGGTTTCTCAAGCTGGTGATCAGCAGTGTTGCGCAAAAACAGAAACATGCACGATGGCATGACAGATTCAAGTTTTTACTACTCTATTACATGACTCCACGAGCCAAATCAGATCAAGTGTTTATAGAGGGACCACTATATAAACCGCCTAGCGGTTCATTCTTCTTGGCCTTGCTGATTGGAGGCCTCTGGGTCATCCCTTTCTGGTTCTTCGTCCTCCTCCGCCATCTAAAAATTTGGTGATGACCAATCGATGCCAGATAAAGCTTGAAATTCAGCCTCGTCATCTATAAGACCAGACGGCTCAACTTCAGGGGCAAAGGTGTGCTTACGAATTGGGGGAATTAAGTCCATCACTCTATAAGCCGGGGTCGGCATCTTCTGATTCTCCTTGTTATAAGCCGGATGATACTTTGAAAGGTCCGAGTCATTGGCAATCAGAGTCACCATTGGACGTATTTCTTTCACGCAAGCCGAGAAGTCCTTCTGATCAAACGGAGTGCCATCTTCTTTCAAGCTTGGGTATCCAGTGGCTACCTCAGACGGGTCAAGCTCTGGTACCCATGCCTTGGCCCAGCTCAAAGCCGTCACGGCACCGGCTCTTGCAGACGACCGCTTCATTTCATCAAACCTGGCAGGCAGCACAGAAAGTTTTTTCAAGACATCTATCAAAAGAGTAGGCGCTTGATTCGTTGGAGAAATTGCGGCCAGTGCACGTTGAGCTCTGGTGTACAGCTGTTCAACAAGTGTGTTGACAGCCTTGAGCTTCACAAGCATGTCCTGGTTATGGTTGCAGCTCCTGGGACCTGAATAAATTACAAATTGGTTAATGGCGGTTTATATTATCACGACAAGGATTCACTTTTGATGGCTAGCAAGGCGACTCACCAAAGATAGCAGAAACCATCTGAGATACACGGTGTTTTAAGCCGATGAGCTCAGTGGTCACCTCTTGAAGAGCTGCTGTCGGTGTCAAAACCGGCGGATCTCGGGTAGGGGGTCCCGAACTGTGCGTCTAGGGTCGATGGTAACAGGAGACAGGGGACACAATGTTTACCCAGGTTCGGGCCCTCTCTATGGAGGTAATACCCTACTTCTTGCTTGATTGATCTTGATGAATATGAGCATTACATGAGTTGATCTACCACGAGATCGTAATGGCTGAAACCCTAGAAGTCTAGCCTGTATGATTATGATTATCCCTTCGGACTAAGCCCTCCGGTTTATATAGACACCGGAGGGGATCAGGGTTGTACAAAGTCGGTTACAGAGAAAGGAATCTTCATATTTATTCGCCAAGCTTGCCTTCCACGCCAAGGAGAGTCCCATCCGGACACGGGAGAGAGTCTTCGGTCTTGTATCTTCACAGCCCATTAGTCTGGCCCATGTCCAACAGGCCGGACGCCCGAGGACCCCTTAGTCCAGGACTCCCTCAGTAGCCCCTGAACCAGGCTTCAATGACGAAGTGTCCGACGCGCAGATTGTCTTCGGCATTGTAGGGCGGGTTCCCCTTTCCGAATACTCCAAAATAGTCTTTGGACGCAACGAACGTGTCCGGATCTGCAACACAAGTACCGCACACAACCGCAGAGAGTATAATATTTCACGAGTCCAACCCGCTGACAACTTTTTGTAACGTGACATCATGTCTGCCCGGTCATTATTTCGAACCGTTTTCATCTGCCGTTCCACGTTTTGAGACACGGTTTTCATTGGCACGTCTTGTCGAAGCAGAGATCGTGTCCCCTTCTTGCGGGATTTCTCATCAATACATGTGTGGGTAATCCAACCATGCCGTCTGCACAGCCCTTGGGAATAGGCGAGTTTTGAGGCGAGTGGGGAGGCGCTTGATATTCACTGCCTTTATGAGGAGATAAGGATTCCTTTCCTTCACCCACGCCTTCTCTCTTTCTCTGCCCTTCCATTCTCAAGCTCCAGCGCCCAAGTCCTCATCTTTTCCGCCTCAAGAAAGCACTCCACCATGTCCGGATCTGGAGCGCAAGGCAAGTGGATGGCCTCCTCCGTCAAGGAGAAGGACATCACCAAGCTTCGGGAGGCCGGGTACCTGCCAAAGAAATCGTCCATCGGCTCCCAGCCAAAGGGTAGATCATCCCCACCCCGAAGCCCAATGAGAGGGTGGTGTTCATCCCCCACTTTGTCCGCGGGTTAGGGTTTCCCCTCCAACCTTTCGTCCGCGGACTTATGTTCTATTATGGGCTAGATTTCCATGATCTAGCCCCAAAGTCCTTCCTCAACATCTCGACATTTATTGTCGTGTGCGAGGCCTTCCTCCGCATTCCTCCCCACTTCGGACTGTGGCTCAAGATATTCAATGTGAAGCCGAAGGTGGTGGATGGTCAACATGCAGAGTGCGGAGGCGCCATGGTGAGCAAGATGCCCAATGTCACATGGCCTAAAGGTACTTTTGTGGAGACCGTCAAAGAGTGGAAAAACTGTGGTTCTACATCACAGAGCCTCACGACGCCACTTGGGCCGCGGCCCCCGAATTCAAGTCGGGTGCCTCAATGCGGCTCACCTCCTGGCTAGAGAAGGGCCTGAATTGGTCTTCATCAGACGAGCTGATAGCGCTGCAAACGCGCATCCAGAGCTTGGTGAATAAGAACATCAAGCTCGTCAATGTGATCCAGGTGATGCTAGTTCGCCGGATCCTTCCATGCCAGAGCCGGATTTGCCACTTGTGGGAGTTCGATCCAGCCAAGCACCAGACCCTGCAACAGTTCTTTGGAACTACGCACGAGGACATCTAGAAAGTGCTCTTCAAGGGCAACGAGATGCCGCCGGTGATGACTGAGGACCGTGGGCACGCCCTGGCCCATCCCGCCAGTCCGGTAAGTTTTTCACGTCTCAAGATGTACCCTTTACTTACTTGTTCAGTGAAGATTCCTCAGCTTCACCATTTATTTCTCAGGGCTGGACAAAGAAGGCGGAGCGGATTTGGTGTTCGGCTACGCTACCTGAGGAACCAGCCATCCCGCTCCTGATGAAGATGCTGGTTCCGGCGTCCTACAAGGCGCCGGAGAAGAAGGCCAAGAAGAAGGCCAAGGGGGCCAAAAGTGGCCCTCGCCTCAAGGGTGCTTCGGACGTGACGTCTGAAGACGACGAGACTCACTCCTCCACCGCCGAGGACAATGACGAGGAGGAGGAGGAGAGCAACTCTCCCGTGGAGGGGGGAAGGAAGAAGAGGGCGGCCTCCACAAATTTGGAGGCGGAGGCGTCCAAGAGGGGGAAGGGCTCCTTCGCGGATAACTCCGCGTGGGACATCGACAGCAGCCCAGAGCGACGCCCCCGAAACAAGCCCCTGGCCGACTCATGAGTACTAAAAACCGTACACGTCCATGTATCCGGCCTCTCCACTTCATGGTATTAACATGTTAAATTATGCTATCGCAGTCCGGCCCACGACAGCTCCCTGCGATCCTCATCAGGAGGTTCGCTGGATTCAAAGGCGATGGCCAGCGAGTCACCGCTGGCCGCTCACTCTCCCAAGGCCAAGGGCGACACCGAGGTGCTGTCCCGAAGGACCTTCCCAAGTCAGGGGGAGGTTCAGGAGGCCGTCAGGGAGGCGCCGGAGGGCGAAATCTCGGTTGCCGGACACATGGGGGAGCAGATCCCCATGGAGACTGGCGATGGGGGCCATGTTCAGTTCGGCCCCAGCCGAATACGGTCCCGGAGACCTATATGGATCCGGAATACGGAAAGCAACCTCCTTCAAAAGAAGGAGGTGTGCCTATTCCGCCGGTGACCTCTGTCCAACCAGAGGCACCGGATGCTCTCTTGGAAGCCCTGCGAAGTGCTTCCATTGTGGAGGAACACCGTACCCTCATGGGTATGGTGATTGAAAAAATTTAGTCCGCGACGAGCGGACTGGCCGAAGCCTGCGCAAGCCTTCTAACAGGCTTTGAGGTAAGTAATGCAATTTTTATAAAAAGAATGCCACATTATAGATAGTAGCCCCTGAGACTCTGTTCGGTGTTCGGAAAGAAGAGCCGGACAGAGGATCAAGTAGTTTTTCGCAGGAGACTAATCATATGCGCCTATGTAATTAAGCAGGCGTCGTTGCTGGCTGCGACCGCACACACTGCCGAAGTCTCCGGACTAAGGCAAAGACTGGAGCGGGCCAAGGAGGAGCTCAGCCAAGCGAGGAAGCAGCTAGAGGACAAGCAAGGTATGAAATGACCTGCTGTATATTCAGAAATAATGAATGCTGTGTATTGACCAGAGTGCCATGATTTTTGTAGGAGCGGCGACCGAGGTCGAGGCCCTTAAAAAGGCGCTGGCCGAGGCCGAGGAGAAAGCTGCTAAGGAATAGGCCGCCCACAAAAAGCATGAGGCCCGGCTCGATGAGGTCCAACAAGAGCTCCAGGATGCCGTGAAAAAGTGTGAGTCCATGGAGCGCGATGTTTCGGCTCGAGAGACTGAACTTGCCAAGGCTCATCAAAGTGCACAAGAGGCCCGGGTTGAAGCCCAGGGCGCCCTCCAGGAAATCCAGGAGGCCAAGAAAACCGCGGCGGGTAAGGCTTTTAGTATGCAAAGCAAGTATGTGAAGAAGATGTATCTCTTACTAACCCGAATTTGGAGTTCTCCAGGGGCGTTTGGGGATCTGCCGTGCTGTGTTTCTGACGTTGCGGAGTTCTTCCGAGCCGAAGAAGGGAGCTCAATGGAGAAGCTGTTCTGGTCGCAATATCTTGCGCCAGAACATCCAGTGCCCTTTAGCGATCAGCTAAAACAGCTGGTCGAGCTGCATAGGGTGGCCGAACTGGCCATGAAGGATTTAATAATCCGGTTGTGGCCTGCCGAAGCTATACCCAGCAGCTACTTCGGGCTCGTGAAGCGGCTGGTGAATGCCTGCCCTCGGCTGGACGTCATCAAGCGGTCGGTCTACATCGAGGGCGCGCGCATGGCCTTCGCCCGCGTCAAGGTGCAGTGGGCAAAGATGAACGCCGTCAAGCTTGCGACCGAGGGACCGCCTGAGGGAAAGGAGCACTGCACGCCCGAGCGGTATTGTGGCGACGCAATGTGTGCAAGACATTATCTTCGAATGAATACATTCATGTTGTCTCTGCCTTGTATGATGAAACAAAGTCGTTATGTAATATAATGTTTGTTTAAAAAAATTACCTCCTGTGAGGCCGTGTTTTGTGAAATCTGAGGGTTGGCCAGTCGTCGGGTTCTGCCCCCACGCAGGTAGTACGGGGGTGTTCGGGATGGAATCTAAACACTCTTGATCCAATTGTTTGGTCCTTGAAGGAGGTGTTTAGCATAACGAACCAGGCAATCGGACTATGCGGCTTTAGCACCCTCACTTAGCCATAGGAGTTTGACAATAAAAATTTAGGCGCAGCCCCTAGTATCCGAACTAGGATGCTATAAACACCTGATCGGGCAAGTACCAATCCCTCGTGTAATGCAAAAAAAAATCGCTAAAGATTTGAAACCTTCGAAGAGCTGACCGGCTCTCGCCGCATCCTGACAGTCAGTTTTCGGCTTTCTCTATTGAGGTGTTCATCCGGATAAACCAGGACACAATCACAGTAGTTCTCCCTTTACTACCCTAGCCGATATAACGGAACGTAAGGTAGCAAGCACAGGAGCCGAGCAACCGAACTATTGACCAAAGACATGACTCGGAGCCAATGCATATAGTGCTAAATTCGGGGTGCCGAACTATACTGTAAAAAGTGTTCGGACTTTGTTGCCGTGTTGCGGGGCGCTATGAATCCCCTAGCAAATTGAAATGTACCAAAGTGTACGGGTGCTATTTGATAAGGTTATCAAAAAAAAAAGAAAAGAGGAAGGAAGAAAGGGTAGTAAGCTAGAGCCGCAGAATATGGGCCGCAAACTATTTCAATTATAATTTGAATAATATATCAAAGCACATTCATACAAGTAGTGCAATAAGCAACATGCTATTTAATATGCCACCACCAAGGGAGAGCTACATGTGGGTCCTGAAAACAGGTAGAGTGATCGTTAAAGAGACCACCTAGAAATTCCCCTATACGTCCGTGCTTCTTGCTGTCTTGGTGTATTTATCCTTCGAAAGGACCGGTGATCAGGCCATCAGGGAAGGCCTGTGGAGAAGAAACCTGAAAGGGAGAAAAAGGAAACAGTGAAAGTATGTGTGTCCGGGGGCGGTCGAGCCGTATTGTGGATCACGAGCTAGTTATGCCTCCGTCTATGCCCATGGTATTTTGAGTGCGTAATTATGTACGCGTGGTACGAATGCTGCCACTTGGTCGGGACTGGGACGGAGGCCAAATTGCTAGTCGAGCTCTTGACGAGCTGGGCTGTCCTGCTGCAGAATAGTCTGGACTCTCTTGACAGTGTCCGGGAGCTCGGCCACCGAATTAAGGTTCTGCTTGAAAAGGCCGCTCTGTACTTCTGCTGCTAAGGCAGCGGTGTGCTCCTTGGTGCGAAGGGAGCATTCCGTGTTTCCACTAACTTTTATGACGCCGCGTGGTCCGGGCATCTTGAGCTTGAGATAAGCATAGTGCGGCACCGCGTTGAATCGAGCAAATGCGGTTCGTCCAAGCAGTGCGTGATAGGAGCTGCGAAAGGGGACGATATCGAAGATTAACTCTTCGCTTCGGAAGTTGTCCAGAGATCCGAATACAACCTCTAGTGTGATTGAGCCCATACAGTGGGCCTCTACACCTGGTATGACTCCTTTAAAGGTAGTCTTTGTGGGCTTGATCCGTGATGGATTAATGACCATTTTGTGCACTGTATCCTGATAGAGCAGGTTGAGGCTGCTGCCACCGTCCATGAGGACTCGCGTCAGGTGGAATCCATCAATTATTAGGTCAAGGACCAGTGCGGCCGAACCGCCATGACGGATACTGGTCGGATGATCTCGACGATCGAAGGAGATCGGGCATGACGACCATGGATTAAATTTTGGGGCGCCTGGCTCTATCGCATAGACGTCCCTGAGCGCGCGCTTGCGCTCCCTCTTGGGGATGTGGGTAGCGTATATCATGTTCACCATTTTGACCTGAGGGGGAAACGTCTTCTGTCCCCCTGTGTTCGGTGGCCGGGGCTCCTCGCCATCGTCCTCGCTTTGCGATCCCTTCTCCTTGTTCTCGGCATTTAACTTGCCGGCCTGTTTAAAAACCCAACAATCTCTGTTGGTATGATTGGCTGGTTTGTCTGGGGTGCCATGGATCTGGCACGGACGATCGAGTATGCGGTCCAAGTTGGATGGTCCCATGTTGTTTCTTTTATATGGCTTCTTCCGCTGACCAGACTTGGAGCCACTGAATCCGGCGTTGACTGTCGTGTCATCGGTGTTACACCATTGCTTCGACGTTTGTGCCTGTTGCGTCGGAGCTTGCCATTGCTGTTTTTGACCTTGGAGGTGCCCGCTTCGCTGGCCGTGTTATTGCTACGAGCCAGCCAACTATGCTCACCCGCGCAAAAGCGGGTCATGAGTGCCGTAAGGGCTGCCATGGACTTCGGCTTTTCTTGGCCGAGGTGGTGGGCGAGCCATTCGTTGCGGATGCTATGTTTAAAGACCGCTAGGGCTTCGGCATCCGGACAATCGACGACCTGATTCCTTTTAGTTAAGAACCTAGTCCAGAATTTCCTGGCTGACTCTCCGGGCTGTTGAACTATGTGACTTAAGTCATCAGCATTTGGAGGTCGTACATATGTGCCTTGGAAGTTGTCGCGGAAGGCGTCTTCCAAGTCCTCCCAGCTGCCAATAGAGTTTTCAGGCAGACTATTTAACCAGTGCCGAGCTGGCCCTTTGAGTTTTAGCGGGAGGTATTTGATGGCGTGAAGGTCATCTCCGTGGGCCATATGGATATGTAGAAGAAAATCCTCGATCCATACCGCGGGATCAGTTGTTCCATCATATGATTCGATATTCACGGGTTTAAACCCTTCTGGGAATTCATGCTCTATTACTTCATCGGTGAAGCAAAGAGAGTGTGCGGCGCCTCTATATCGGGCCACATCGCGACGTAGCTCAGATGGAGTCCGTCCGTGGCTTTTGGCCCGGGCGTGATTAGGCTTGTCACGTCCGAATAGATAGCCGTTGTCGCGTGTCGGGGCACGCCCTCGCGATCCGTAGATCGATCTGGTACGTCCTGCTCTATTGTCCAGGTCCTGCCGAAGGTCATATGTATAACCTCGAGCTGTTTTATCTCTGCCTTTACGGTGAGGTAGGGCGGGCTGGTGTTCGGCTTTGGTTGCCGCCTTGTCCCGACCGCGTGGTGGTCGGTCAGCCGCATTGCGCGATGATGGTATGGGCTCCAGCGCCTCATCATCGAACTGAGGTAGCAATTTGCGCTTCGGGTAACTTTTGGGTTGGCGCTTGAGGCCGTATTCTTCGGCTGCTAGGACATCAGCCCATCTATCATTGAGCAGATCTTGGTCAGCTTGAAGCTACTGCTGCTTCTTTTTCAGGCTTCTTGTAGTGGCTATTAGCCGGCGCTTAAAGCGCTCTTGCTCGAGGGGTTCCTTAGGCACGATAAAATCCTTGTTGCCGAGGCTCAACTCATCCTCGGAGAGTGGAAGATAATTACTGTCCTCCCAGTCGTCGTGTATGGCCTGTTCATCAGGGCTGACTTGCCTGTCTTCCCGTTCGGCCTGTTCGGAAGTTACCTCAACGGGATCTTCATTGTCTTCGGCATCGTCTGGAGTATTGTTCTCTCCCATGTCGGTATTGCTGTCTTTTCCATGATGTGACTTAGAGCGGCGCCGCTGACGCCGGCGCTTTGGCTGTGTCTCAGGAAGTTTATCCTCGACTGGATCTTCTTAGTCATCGTCGTTAGTTTCTTTAGGTGTATCCACCATGTACACGTCGTACGAAGAGGTGGCCGTCTAGCGTCCGGTAAACGACGGGTTTTGGCCCTGCTCCTCATCGGCATCGTCGTCCATACCGTCGATGTCTTCGGAGCCGTAATCGAGCATGTCGGTTAAGTCTTCGACAGTAGCTATGAAGTGGGTGGCGGGTGGGAAGCGAAATTCTTCGTCATCAACCTCCAGTTCGAACCGGATATAATTCGCCTGTGAGCCCCCCACTAAGGATAGTGCTTTTAATGAGTTTAACACGTCGCCTAAAGGCGAGTGCCGGAAAATGTCCGCGGAGCTGAATTCAACGATCGATGACTGATCAAGCTCGACGCACGCGGACGCACATGGTCCGGAACATGTAGACGGAAACGAGTCCGAGGCTCTGGTGACACAGATTCCACTCGAGGTTGGGTCTGTGTGCGGCTCCGACGCCGCTGAGACTGCGGAATCTGTGGCGGGGTTGAGCGTCCCGTCCTCGAATGGCGCGATCTGCTCCGGATCTAAGGCCAGGGCAGTTACAGGTGCTATCTCCTGAATATGGTCCGATGACAGATTTAGGTCATGTTCATCGTGGTGACAGGGAGCGGCTGCCGTAGTCTCGAATTCATCGAAGATCAAGTCTCCGCGGATATCCGCGACATAGTTCAGGCTTCCAAATCTGACCTGATGGCCCGGGGCGTAGCTGTCGATATTCTCTAGATGGCCAAGCGAGTTGGCCCGCAGTGCGAAGCCGCCAAACACGAAGATCTGTCCGGGGAGGAACACTTCCCCTTGGACATCATTGTTGTAGATGATTGAAGGAGCCATCAAACCTTTTGATGACGGCACAGTGGAACTCTCAATGAAAGCACCATTGTCGGTGTCAAAACCGGCGGATCTCGGGTAGGGGGTCCCGAACTGTGCGTCTAGGGTCGATGGTAACAGGAGACAGGGGACACAATGTTTACCCAGGTTTAGGCCCTCTCTATGGAGGTAATGCCCTACTTCCTGCTTGATTGATATTGATGAATATGAGTATTAAAAGAGTTGATCTACCACGAGATCGTAATGGCTGAAACCCTAGAAGTCGCCTGTATGACTATGATTGTCCCTTCGGACTAAGCCCTCCGGTTTATATAGACACCGGAGGGGATCAGGGTTGTACAAAGTCGGTTACAGAGAAAGAAATCTTCATATATAGACGCCAAGCTTGCCTTCCACGCCAAGGAGAGTCCCATCCGGACACAGGAGAGAGTCTTCGGTCTTGTATCTTCACAGCCCATTAGTCCGGCCCATGTCTAACAGGCTGGACGCCCGAGGACTCCTTAGTCGAGGACTCCCCTAGCTGCCTCTGCTTTTTCAGCTCGCTGCGCTAAAGCAGTCTTTTCTTCAGCCCAAGTGCTTTTCTCCGCCTCAAAACTGGTCTTCAGCTTTTCTGATTCAGCTATGCTAAACTAGAATTTTGACTCAGCTTTCCGGGTCTCAGACTCCTGATTCGCCAGCCGGGTCTTTGCATCATTTAACTGTGACTCAAGTTCAGCAGTAGCAGCCTGTATGAAGCACAGAGTTGTCAACACGTTCATATCAGGATTACAGGAATATAAGTCCCAAGTCTTTTGCAAGCAACAACACTTGGCACTTGGGGGCTAATGCCTGCCGAAAAATTTATTCATGCAAAACGGCTCATGTGAATAAGTCCCAAGCACTTTGCAAGCAAGACTACTTGGCACTTGGGGGCTAATGCATATCGCTTGTGTCTTCCTACTACTTTATGATGACCCGGTTGTGCTGTAAACAATCACAACCGGCTCATGGGGGCTACACAGAATAAGCTTTCATTTTTAAACAATGATAAATAGGACCGGCTCATTCATGTTGATTAAACCGGCCCTTGGGGACTACGGATGCAATGCTGAATTGTTTAAACATCCGGCTTGATTTTAACTATGATAACCGGCCTTGGAGGGATTCTACTACAGAAGCTTATGGATTATTCTAAGTCTATAGCATATTCAATCTTATCATAACCAGTAGACTTGGGGGCTGGCAGGATGTACATAACTTATTTAAAGCCGGAAGTCATACCTCATACTTTTGATGCATCTGCTTCACCATATCAATTTCAAGATCACGGCTGGAGTGCACTTGGTTGAGGTAGCCAGACATAATTTCACTTCTGCTCAATTTTGCATAGTGGGAGACGTCAAACCTCACTTTCCGCCTCTCAGTAACCTCTTGCTTGGCGGAGTGCTTGGCCAAGACAGTTGGATTTCCCGGTTCTGCAAAACCAGTGCGAGTGATCAGAATGTCATTAGCATGAGTCTCTGGCGGCTTGAGCGAGCTTGATGGTTCAGTGTTCAAAGATTCAGTATTGGTGTGATCAACAGAGAGGTCAGGAATTTCAGGTGGAGTATCAGAGGCAGGTTCTTCTGGCTGTTTTTCAGAAACTTCAGGTGCAGAGGCTTGCTGTTCTGATTCAACAACTTTAGGATCCTCAGCTAGCTTGGTCACCTTTGCCTTCTTGTTAGGCTTTGCTTGTCCACTGTACGGGTTATGAAAAGTTAGTATAATTGTGAGAATATAAAGAGGTACAGAATAAAAAATGTTTTTACCCAGGAGCAGTCTTGAAAGCCGGCAGCTGGGTCTGTGATGAGTTGCCAGAAGAAGAGTGAGAAACTTCCTGGTAATTTGAATCAGAGGAATTGAGTGGCTGGCGAATAAGACCCGCCAGCGGGTAAAAAGAACTTAAGTTTGGAAGGGCCTCGTTTTGGCGTTTCCTCGGAACTGGAGTGTTTGGTAAGCCGGAAGACAATTCTTCACCTCCACTATTCCGAGTCTGGCTCCGGCTCTCGTGCTGCTGTTGCTTCAAAAGAAAGTGAGGATCCAAATGAGCTAAGGGGTGTGAAAAGCTTACTTTCCGGGTTACTCGTCGAATTTTCTGCCTTGGCAAATGTGCTGAGCCGGAGGGAATAATAGTTACCTCTTCTTCAACTGCTTGGCTGACTCCCGTGTCATCCTGAGAGTAATCAATGTCAATAAGATAATTGAAAAAGGAGCCAAGAGAGTCAAGGGCTACCTCCGACTCAGAGGTGTCATCTAGATCAAGAAATTCAGAGGCAGTTGGTTTCTTCTTATGCTTCTTGGTGGTTTTCTTGGCGACTTTCTTGGCAGCTTTGGCCTTTTTGGCAGTTTCATGATCATATTTTGCCTTCCAAAAATCAGATTCAGCCTGCGAAAGTCAGAAACAGTTGAGTTAGTAGAATATTCGGATGATGAGCTAAAAAGTAAAGAAAGTTAGAGACTCACATCCGGTGGCAGGTTAAGCTTGCAGAAAGGGTTCAGGCCCACTTTGCTGCAGTCTTCTGAATCTTTGTTCAGAAGGGTTTTGGTAATTTCAGTGATTGCCTCCTCAGTCAAACGTACAGAGCTGCGGCGCAGTCGATCCTTTACGCCACAAGTGTAAGTGCACATTAAGCCGGGTCGACGGCTCAAAGGTATGATCCACCAGGCAACCCAGCACCGAACTAAGTCAATGCCAGTTAAACTGTTTCCTAGCAGAGCCTTGACCTTGGCAATGGTGGGAGCAAGTTTTTTACGCTTAGCAACGGTAAGCTTTTCAGGAAGATGATGCTTTGTGTCAAGACGTTGAGCACGATAACCCGGCAAGGGATTTTCATCAGCCGGAGAGGTGTCTTTGCAATAAAACCACGTCTGGTTCCAATCCTTGGGGTGACTCGGCAAGCGAGCATAGGGGAAGATGGCATCTCTTCTTCGTTGAATTGAGATTCCGCCAAGTTCCAAGCTGGGTCCGTTTGTAACCTCGTTCTGGCGGTTTAAATAAAAATATTCCCTAAAGAGTTCGACGCTGGGCTCCTCTTGCAGGTATACTTCGCAGAAGACTTGAAAGTTGCAGATATTTGACACGGAATTGGGTCCGATGTCTTGAGGATGGAGTTGGAAGAAGTGCAGAACATCTCGAAAAAACTTAGAGCCGGGTGGTGAGAAGCCTCGGTTCATGTGATCAGTAAATACAATGACTTCGCCATCCTTTGGCTGAGGTCTTTCTTCGCCTGGTTCAGGGGCACGATAATGCATAACTGATGACCCACAAGTGTAGGGGATCTATCATAGTCCTTTTGATAGGTAAGAGTGTCGAACCCAACGAGGAGCAGAAGGAAATGACAAGCGGTTTTTAGTAAGGTATTCTATGCAAGCACTGAAATTATCGGTAAGAGATAGTTTTGTGACAAGGTAATTTGTAACGGGTAACAAGTAACAAGAGTAAATAATGTGCAGCAAGGTGGCCCAATCCTTTTTGTAGCAAAGGACAAGCCTGGACAAGATCTTATATAAAGGAAAACGCTCCCGAGGACACATGGGAATTATCGTCAAGCTAGTTTTCATCACGCTCATATGATTCGCTTTCGTTACTTTGATAATTTGATATGTGGGTGGACCGGTGCTTGGGTGGTGTCCTTCCTTGGACGAGCATCCCACTTATGATTAACCACTATTGCAAGCATCCGCAACCACAAAAGAAGTATTAAGGTAAACCTAACCATAGCATGAAACATATGGATCCAAATCAGCCCCTTACGAAGCAACACATAAACTAGGGTTTAAGCTTCTATCACTCTAGCAACCCATCATCTACTTATTACTTCCCAATGCCTTCCTCTAGGCCCAAACAATGGTGAAGTGTCATGTAGTCTACGTTCACATAACACCACTAGAGGAAAGACAACATACATCTCATCAACATATCGAATGAATACCAAATTCACATGACTACTTATAGCAAGACTTCTCCCATGTCCTCGGGAACAAACGTAACTACTCACAAATCATATTCATGTTCATAATCAGAGGGTGTTAATATGCATAAAGGATCTGAACATATAATCTTCCACCGAATAAACCAACTAGCATCAACTACAAGGAGTAATCAACACTACTAGCAACCTAGGTTTTGAGACAAAGATTGGAACAAGAGATGAACTAGGGTTTGAGAGGAGATGGTGCTGGTGAAGATGTTGATGGAGATTGACCCCCTCCCGCTGAGAGGATCGATGGTGATGACGATGGTGATGATTTCCCCCTCCCGGAGGGATGTTTCCCCGGCAGAACAGCTTCGCCGAAGCCCTAGATTGGTTCCGCCAAGGTTCCGCCTCGTGGCAGCGGTGTTTCATCCCGAAAGCTTCCTCCTGATTATTTCCAGGGTAAAAGATTTCGTATAGCAAAAGATGGGCACCGGAGGCCTACCAGGGGGCCCACAAGGCAGGGGGCGCGCCTAGCGGGTAGGCCGCGCCCCCACCCTCGTGGATGGTGGGTGGCCCCCTCTGGTACTTCCTTCGCTCAGTATTTTTTATTAATTCCAAAATAACTTCCATGGAGTTTCAGGTCTTTTGGAGTTGTGCAGAATAGGTCTCTAATATTTGCTCCTTTTCCAGCCCAGAATTCCAGCTGCCGGCATTCTCCCTCTTCGTGTAAACCTTGTAAAACAAGAGAGAATAGGCATAAGTATTGTGACATAATGTGTAATAACAGCCCATAATGCAATAAATATCGATATAAAAGCATGATGCAAAATGGACGTATCAACTCCCCCAAGCTTAGACCTTGCTTGTCCTCAAGCGGAAGCCGACAACGATAAATATGTCCACATGTTTAGAGATAGAGGTGTCGATAAAATAAAATACGGACATGAAGGCATCATGATCATTCTTATAACAGCAACATATATAAATATTGTCATATGATTTCTTATTCTAAAGTAACAATCTATTCACAATGTCAAGTATGAATCAGAAACTTCATTGAAAACTAACAAACTATAATCTCGGTCATTGAAGCAATTGCAATTTATCACAACATCGGAAAGAGTCGATGTAAGAGCTTTTCAGCAAGTCCACATACTCAACTATCATTTAGTCTTTCACAATTGCTAACACTCACACAATACTTATGGGTATGGAGTTTTAATCAGACACAGAGAAAGATAGGGGCCTATAGTGTTGCCTCCCAACCTTTTACCTCAAGGGTAATGTCAACAATAATAGTTCATGATGACTTACATCCAATTGGATATATATATCAGGATCTTTCCAACACAATGTGCTTGCCAAAGGATAAAACGTAAAAAGGAAAGGTGAAGATCACCATGACTCTTGCATAAGGTATAAGACAAGAATAAAAGATAGGCCCTTCACAGAGGGAAGCAGAGGTTGTCATGCGCTTTTATGGTTGGATGCACAAAATCTTAATGTGAAAGAACATCACTTTATATTGCCACTTGTGATATAGACCTTTATTATGCAGTCCGTCGCTTTTATTTCTTCCACAACACAAGATCGTACAAAGCTTATTTTCTCCACACTAATAAATCATACATATTTAGAGAGCAATTTTTATAGCATGCAACAATGACAACTTACTTGAAGGATCTTACTCAATCCATAGGTAGATATGATGGACTCTCATGGCAAAACTGGGTTTAAGGGTATTTGGAAGCACAAGTAGTATCTCTACTTGGTGTAAAGAATTGGCTAGCATGAGGGAGAAAGGCAAGCTCAACATGTTGGATGATCCATGACAATATACTTTATTTCAGATATAAGAAAACATAACCCATTACGTTGTCTTCCTTGTCCAACATCAACTCTTTAACATGTGATATTTTAATGAGTGCTCACAATCAAAAGATGTCCAAGATAGTATATTTATATGTGAAAACCTCTCTTTCTTTATTACTTCCTCTTAATTGCAACGATGACCAAAACTATGTTTGTCAACTCTCAACAACTTTTATTCATCATACCCTTTATATGTGAAGTCATTACTCTCCATAAGATCAATATGATCTCTTTAATTCTTTTTGTTCTTTCTTTTTCTTTTTGTCCCCTCAAGATCATAGCAAGATAATCAAGCCCTCGACTCAAAACTAATCTTTATTATATATAGCTCACGGACTCGATTACATAGAGGGATCATAAAGCAAAACTCAAAACTAGATCATACTAAAACTTTATTCTACTAGATCAAGATATTACCAAAAGGATCGAACTAAAAAAAACGGTAAAGATAGAAGTGTGATGGTGATATGATACCGGGGCACCTCCCCCAAGCTTGGCAGTTGCCAAGGGGAGTGCCCATACCCATGTGATCATGTCTCTTTTGCTGGTGAAGAAGATGGTGGTGATGATGGATAGTCTCACATGGAGCGTAGGAGATCGTCCAATTTGCGGATAATGCCCTTGAGTGTGGTGATATGCTCCTTCAACAAAATATTTTCACGTGTGAGATACTTGTTTTGTATACGAGCTAACTCAATCATCTTGAAAGCTTCAATCTCAGTTGGGGTAAGAAGATTGTGATGAGGTTGAAGGATGTCTTCTTCTTTTGCTGCCGGAGCTTGATCCTCCATGGCCTTCTTGATTCCATCATCCTTGTTGATCTCTCCGGGTTCTTCTCTCTTCTGCTCTATCTTCATTAGCCAAGCATCGTTGCCCTCATTGTTGGAGGAGGGGGACGACATGATGCCTGGCCTTGACAACTCTGGCAGAAAACAACTCAAAACAAGAACAGAGGATATTTGCGTGATACGAGAGTCAAAACCTTCGGGAGATTATATAATGAATTTTTACCGACCAAAAGAAATATTTTGTAAGAAAATGGAGTCCGGAGAGTGCACGAGGTTCCCACGAGGCAGGGGGCGCACCCAGGGGGTAGGGCGAGCCCTCCACCCTTGTGGACACCTCGTGTCCTTCCCGGACTACTTGTTATTTTCCTATTTTCTTAAATATTCCAAAACGAAGAAAAATTGCCCTTAGGGCTGTTTTGGAGTCGGTTTACTTACCGTACCACATACCTATTCCTTTTCGGAGTCTGAAACGTTCTGGAAAGTGTCTCTTATGTATTCCTCCGGAGTTACAGTCTCAATAACATTAGTTTCAACATTTATGGGATTACCTGATATATAATGTTTGATTCTTTGACCGTTCACCACCTTCGGATTTGTGCCTTCAAAGTTGTTGATTTTTGTGGCACCGGAACGATAGACCTCCTCGATAACGTAAGGGCCTTCCCATTTAGAGAGAAGTTTACCTGCAAAAAATCTTAAACGAGAGTTGAATAGCAACACATAATCACCTACATTAAACTCATGCTTTTGTATCCTTTTGTCATGCCATCTTTTAACTTTTTCTTTAAACAGTTTGGCATTCTCATAGGCTTGAGTTCTCCATTCATCAAGTGAGCTAATGTTAAATAGCCTCTTCTGACCGGCAAGTTTGAAATCATAATTGAGCTCTTTAATGGCCCAATATGCCTTATGTTCTAGTTCGAGAGGTAAGTGACATGCTTTTCCGTAAACCATTTTATATGGAGATATACCCATAGGGTTTTTATATGCAGTTCTATAGGCCCATAATGCATCATCAAGTTTCTTGGACCAATTCTTTCTAGATCTATTAACAGTCTTTTGCAAAATTAATTTGTTCTCTCTATTACTCAATTCTACCTGGCCACTAGATTGTGGGTGGTAAGGAGATGCAATTATATGATTAACGTCATACTTAGAAAGCATTTTACGAAAGGCACCATGAATAAAATGTGAACCACCATCAGTCATTAAATATCTAGGGACCCCAAACCTCGGAAAAATAACTTCTTTGAGCATCTTAATAGAGGTGTTATGATCAGCACTAGTAGTTGGAATAGCTTCTACCCACTTAGTAACATAATCAACAACAACTAAATATGAGTATAGCCATTAGAGGAAGGAAACAGTCCCATATAATCAAAGCCCCAAACATCAAATGGTTCAATAACAAGTGAGTAATCCATAGGCATTTCTTGACGTCTACTAATATTACCAATTCTTTGACATTCATCACAAGACAAGACAAACTTACGAGCATCCTTGAAGAGAGTAGGCCAATAAAAACCGAATTGCAATACCTTATGTGCAGTTCTATCTCCAGCGTGATGTCCTCCATAAGCCTCGGAGTGACACTTGCGCATGATCTGTTCCTGTTCATGCTCAGGTACACAATGTCTAATAACACCATCTACCCCTTCTTTGTAAAGGTGTGGGTCATCCCAGAAGTAATGTCTTAAATCATAAAAAAACTTTTTCTTTTGCTGGTAAGTGAAACTAGGTGGTATAAATTTAGCAACAATGTAATTAACATAATCAGCATACCATGGAGCAGTACGAGAAGCATTTATGACATCTAATTGTTCATCAAGAAAGCTATCATCAATAGGTAGTGGGTCATCAAGAACATTCTCTAACCTAGATAAGTTGTCTGCAACGGGGTTCTCAGCTCCCTTTCTATCAATAATATGCAAATCAAATTCTTGTAGCAAGAGAACCCATCTAATAAGTCTAGGTTTAGCATCTTTCTTTTCCATAACATATTTAATAGCAGCATGATCAGTGTGAATAGTTACTTTGGAATCAACAATATAAGGTCGGAACTTATCACAAGCAAATACAACCGCTAAAAATTCTTTTTCAGTAGTAGCATAATTTCTTTGGGCACTGTCTAGAGTTTTACTAGCATATTGAATAACATTTAACTTCTTATCAATTCTTTGTCCTAGAACATCACCTACAACATAATCGCTAGCATCACACATAATTTCAAAGGGTAAATTCCAATCAGGTGGATGAACAATAGGTGCATAAATCAAAGCTTTCTTAAGTATTTCAAATGCTTCTACACAATCGTCATCAAAGATAAAAGGAACATCTTTTGTAAGAGATTAGTCAGAGGCCTAGAAATTTTTGAGAAGTCCTTAATGAACCTCCTATAAAAACTGGCATGACCAAGGAAACTTCTTATACCTTTAATGTCCTTGGGACACGACATATTTTCAATAGCATCAACTTTAGCTTTATCAACCTCAATACCTCTTTCAGAAATTTTGTGCCCCAAGACAATACCTTCATTAACCATAAAGTGGCACTTCTCCCAATTCAAGACAAGATTAGTTTCTTCACATCTCTGCAAAACTCGATCAAGGTTGCTCAAGCAATCATCGAAAGAAGTTCCATACACGGAGAAATCATCCATGAAAACCTCAACAATCTTTTCACAAAAATCAGAGAATATAGCCATCATGCATCTTTGAAAGGTAGCAGGTGCATTGCATAAACCAAAAGGCATACGTCTATAAGCAAAGGTACCGAAAGGGCAAGTAAAAGTAGTCTTTTCTTGATCCTCTTTTGACACAGGTATTTGAGAGAAACTAGAATAACCATCTAGAAAGCAAAAATGTGTATGTTTGGATAATCTTTCTAGCATTTGGTCAATAAAAGGTAAAGGGTAATGATCCTTTTTAGTAGCTTTATTTAATTTGCGGAAATCAATTACCATCCTATAACCTGTAACAATTCTTTGTGGGATCAATTAATCTTTATCATTAGGAACAACAGTAATACCTCCCTTCTTAGGGACACAATGGACATGACTTACCCACTGACTATCAGCAACGGGATAAATTATACCTGCCTCCAGAAGCTTTAGTATTTCATTTCTTACCACTTCTTTCATCTTAGGATTTAACCGTCGTTGGTGATCAACAACCGGTTTAGCGTCATTCTCCAATTTTATTTTGTGCTAGCATAAAGTGGGACTAATGCCCTTAAGATCATCAAGAGTATATCCAATAGCAGCACAATGCTTCTTCAGAGTTTTCAATAATTTCTTTTCTTCCTTCTCTGAAAGGTTAGCACTAATAATAACAGGATATATCTTCTTTCCATCAAGATAAGCATATTTAAGAGTATCAGGTAATGGTTTAAGCTGAAACACAGGATCACCCTTGGGTGGAGGAGGATCCCCTAGGATTTCAACAGGCAAGTTGTGTTTCAAAATAGGTCCCTGTTTAAAGAATACTTCATCTATTTCCCTTCTTTCATTCATAAACATATCATTTTCGTGGTCGAGCAAATATTGTTCTAAAGGATCATTAGGAGGCACGACAATAGAAGCAAGACCAATAATTTCATCTTTACTAGGCAATTCTTCATCATGGGGTTGTCTACGAAATTTAGCAAAATTAAACTCATGAGGCATACCCCCCAAACCAATAGTAACAACATCCTTTTTGCAGTCTATCCTAGTATTAACAGTATTCAAGAAGGGTCTACCAAATATAATGGGACAAAAGTTATCTTGTGGGGAACCAAGAACAAGAAAATCAGCATGATATTTAACTTTTCCACACAAGACTTCAACATCTCTAACAATCCCAACTGGTGAAATAGTATCTCTATTGGCAAGCTTAATTGTAACATCAATTTCTTCTATCTCAGCAGGTGCAATATCATGCATAATTTCTTTGTATAAGGAATGAGGTATTGCACTTGCACTAGCCCCGATGTCACACAAGCCATGATAACAATGATCTCCTATTTTAATAGAAATAACATGCATGCCTACAACAGATCTATGTTTATTTTTAGTGTCGGGTCTAGCAATTCTAGCAGCTTCATCACAGAAGTAAATAACATGCCCATCAATATTATCAGCCAAGAGATCTTTAACCATAGCAATACTAGGTTCAACTTTAATTTGCTTACGGGGTGTAGGTGTTCTAGTATTACTCTTACGAACCACAGTCGAAGCTTTAGCATGATCCTTTATTCTAACAGGGAAAGGTGGTTTCTCAATATAAGCAGTAGGAACAACAGGATCATTATAAGTGATAGTCTTTTCTTCAACTTTAATAGGAGCAACTACTTTTACTTCAATGGGAGGATTATATTTAAACCACTTCTCCTTAGGGAGATCAACATGAGTAGCAAATGATTCACAGAAAGAAGCTACTAACTCAGAGTCAAGTCCATATTTAGTGCTAAATTCACGGAAAACATCGGTACCCATAGAAGATTTAACACAATCAAACTTAGGTGTTATACCTGACTCCTTACCTTCGTCGAGGTCCAAATCTTCAGAGTTGCGTTTAATTCTTTCCAATAAATCCCATTTGAATTCAGTAGTCTTCATCATAAAAGAACCAGTACAAGAAGTATCGAGCATGGAGCGATTATTGAGAGAAAGCCAAGCATAAAAATTTTGAATAATAATTTCTCTTGAGAGCTCATAATTGGGGCATGAATATAACATTGACTTAAGCCTCCCCCAAGCTTGAGCGATGCTTTCTCCTTCGTGAGGCCAAAAATTATATATATAATTACGATCACGATGAACAAGATGCATAGGATAAAACTTCTGATGAAATTCCAATTTCAATCGGTTGTAGTTCCATGATCCCATATCATCACATATCCTAAACCATGTCAATGCCTTTCCCTTCAAAGATAAAGGTAATACCTTATTCTTGATAACATCCTCGGGCATACCTGCAAGCTTAAATAATCCACAAACTTCACCCGCATAGATTAGGTGCAGACCGGGATGCAATGTTCCATCTCCTGTAAAAGGATTAGCTAGCAGTTTCTCTATCATACCCGAAGGAATTTCAAAGTAAATTTTTTTAGTAGGTTCAGTAAGTTGAGGAGCAACTCTTTGCTCTACTGGTCGGGGTGAAGATACCCCGAACAAGCCCCTTAGAGGATTAATTTCCATAGTAACAAGTGACAGTAAATTTCAGCAGACTATATAAATCTTTCCTTACCAAATTCCACTTACCAAAGGCGCTTCACTCCCCGGCAACGGCGCCAGAAAAGAGTTTTGATGACCCACAAGTGTAGGGGATCTATCGTAGTCCTTTCGATAAGTAAGAGTGTCGAACCCAACGAGGAGCAGAAGGAAATGACAAGCGGTTTTCAGTAAGGTATTCTCTGCAAGCACTGAAATTATCGGTAACAGATAGTTTTGTGATAAGGTAATTTGTAACGGGTAACAAGTAACAAGAGTAAATAAAGTGCAGCAAGGTGGCCCAATCCTTTTTGTAGCAAAGGACAAGCCTGGACAAGATCTTATATAAAGGAAAACGCTCCCGAGGACACATGGGAATTATCGTCAAGCTAGTTTTCATCACGCTCATATGATTCGCGTTCGTTACTTTGATAATTTGATATGTGGGTGGACCGGTGCTTGGGTGCTGTCCTTCCTTCGACGATCATCCCTCTTATGATTAACCCCTATTGCAAGCATCCGCAACTACAAAAGAAGTATTAAGGTAAACCTAACCATAGCATGAAACATATGGATCCAAATCAGCCCCTTACGAAGCAACACATAAACTAGGGTTTAAGCTTCTGTCACTCTAGCAACCCATCATCTACTTATTACTTCCCAATGCCTTCCTCTAGTCCCAAACAATGGTGAAGTGTCATGTAGTCGACGTTCACATAACACCACTAGAGGAAAGACAACATACATCTCATCAAAATATCGAATGAATACCAAATTCACATGACTACTTATAGCAAGAATTCTCCCATGTCCTCGGGAACAAACGTAACTACTCACAAATCATATTCATGTTAATAATCAAAGGGGTATTAACATGCATAAAGGATCTGAACATATAATCTTCCACCGAATAAACCAACTAGCATCAACTACAAGGAGTAGTCAACACTACTAGCAACCTAGGTTTTGAGACAAAGATTGGATACAAGAGATGAACTAGGGTTTGAGAGGAGATGGTGCTGGTGAAGATGTTGATGGAGATTGACCCCCTCCCGCTGAGAGGATCAATGGTGATGACGATGGTGACGATTTCCCCCTCCCGGAGGGATGTTTCCCCAGCAGAACAGCTCCACCGGAGCCCTAGATTGGTTCCGCCAAGGTTCCGCCTCGTGGCAGCGGTGTTTCGTCCTGAAAGCTTCCTCCTGATTTTTTCCAGGGTAAAAGACTTCATATAGCAGAAGATGGGCACCGGAGGCCTGCCAGGGGGCCCACGAGGCGGGGGGCGCGCCCAGGGGGTAGGGCGCGCCCCCACCCTCATGGATGGTGGGTGGCCCCCTCTGGTACTTTCTTCGCTCAGTATTTTTTATTAATTCCAAAAATAACTTCCGTGGAGTTTCAGGACTTTTGGAGTTGTGTAGAATAGGTCTCTAATATTTGCTCCTTTTCCAGCCCAGAATTCCAGCTGCCGGTATTCTCCCTCTTCGTGTAAACCTTGTAAAATAAGAGAGAATAGGCGTAAGTATTGTGACATAATGTGTAATAACAGCCCATAATGCAATAAATATCGATATAAAAGCATGATGCAAAATGGACGTATCAATAACACTCTTTGCGGGCAAGTACCCGATTTTGACAAAGTCTTTGAGTGAGCCCTCGGTGATGACGGAGGGAACCCAATTGCATGTATAGGTTGTCTTTGTAGGCATTGTGAAAAGAGAAAACCTAAAGGAAAGGAAAATTTTGCCGGTTCAAATCAATTTGTGAAACTACAAGTTAATAACTACAGTATATATTCATAATGGCGGCTTAAATGAGGACTAATGATATATGAGTAATTATAAGCCGGTGATGTAAGCCGCCATGACAAGTACTGGTACTCGAGATCTGACAAGAGCAAATTTTACCAAGTATTGGGACAAACAGGTTTCACAGATTGAAGCTATGAGATTGGATCTGCAGCTGTTCAGAAAAAAAGAAATAAAATCTAAACCTAAGGTGGCGCCGGCAGAAAAGTGGAAATGTCTAGATGAGATCTGTTGCTATGAGGATACTCTGATATTAAAAATCAAGTGCTAAGACTGCTACCGCACAAGATTGGTATCGTTTTTCGGATCAATACTATACAATCTAAGAAAGAAAGGGAAGAACGGTGATGAACACCGACGAACAGAGAAACCCTAAGACAGATCTATGAAGATGAAAGGGGAAGACTTACCGACGCTGGTTGACAGCAGAGGAGTGCCGCAATGTTCTGGACCGTTCAGGGTGATGCAGCGGCCAGAGTCGAAGCAGGGGACGAAGGTCGACGGCGGTGGAGCTCGGGCGCGCTGGGGCATTGTGAGGAGGAAGAAGAAGGCGAGAAGGAAAAGGAGGAGTGTGAAAAAGAGGCCTCGTGGCCCTATTTATAAGGTTGGAAGGATAAGTGGCATGCGCGGGAATCGAGGAGACCAGAAAATGGATATGTGACGGCGCGGACGCCTCGATTTTCGGAGGATCAGTAAAGTAAAAAGATTTATTAAGATTTGGGCCGTATATAATATTAATGACAGGTGACGTCACGGCGAGTCACCACAATTTCAGGAGATGACGTCATGGCGGGTTACAAATAACATAGGAAGACGAAGAAGGATTTTTTCTAAGTGTTGAAGATTGACATGAACAAGTTAAAATCAACCTGGGACCTAATGTTGGGCATATGACTATCAGATATGACCCGCCCAGGAGGGGCCGGGTTATCCCAATGGCGGTTCATCTAAATGAAGCCCAAGAGTATATTGAAGATGGCGGTTCATTAGACAGGCATGTTAAAGGGCCCAAACCCGAAGGCGGCTTAAGGCCCGTAAGTGTAAACCGCCATGTATATGTAAACTTGTATTGTAAGGCATGTAAGATAAGTCACCGAGTCGGACACGTTTGTATGAGCCGGCCGGGACTCTGTAGGCCGCAGGGCGTCAACCCATGTATATAAGGGGACGACCCGGTAGCGGCTTAGGGCAAGAAAAACAACAGATCGAGAGACAAGCAAAGCGTATTCGCTCCCTGGTAATCGAAACCCTAGCAATACAATCTCAAACCGGATTAGGCCTTTACCTTCACCGCAAGGGGCCGAACCAGTATAAACTCCTTGTGTCCTTTGTCCCGTTTAACCCCTTTAAGCTAACGTCGTCGTCATGGCTCCACAACTAAGTCCTTCACCAGGACATCTGCCATGACAATTCCACGACACCTTCTGTCTCCATGATGACAAGGAGTAAATTTGTATGAACTATATGTAGAAATTTATATCTCAATCATTTTTGGAAAATATTTAACACATCTTTCAATCAATTTCACAAAATATTGAACATATATTTCAGTTCATTAAGGGAAGGTATTGCCAGAGTTGTTGGCTCTCTTCAAATCTTGGCAGTTGGTGTTTTAGTTAAGGAAAGCAGTTTGGCTGGATTTTGATGCCACGCCTTCGACCTCTTCTTTTGAGGGATTTTGATGCCACGCCTTCGACCTCTTCTTTCAAGTTGTGTTACGACATGGCCCGGTTTCTCCGAATAATTGCAAGTTTGTGTTGCTTGGGGTGGTGCCCCAATTGATATTCCATCAGCAGTTAACCTCGTCTCTAGCAATAGCCGTTAATCTCGTTTTCATAATGAGTGGCTATTGCAGTCTATAAAATTTAGTATGACGAGGGCTTTTGCATGTGCCCCTTTTTCTTAGTGCTTGTTCAACAAGCTTTGGAAGACGATGTACAATCGAAGAAAGAACACAGTTAGTATGATTTTCGATGTAATTTTATTTTTTGCTAGTCATTTTGTATCTTGTTGTTTTTCTAACGTAGCCTGGAGCCTTGGAATGCTCTTCTTAATAATAGTCTATTTCAAAATGTACGGAAAAAGAATATTACTCCCTTCAATCCATATTACTTATCGCTCGAACAGATGCATCATATATAGACATAGGGTAATTAGATCTTGTTTTCGTGGGAACATCATCTGTTACCTTACGTGGTAGGATGAAAACCTGAAAAGTAAGATGCGTTGCAACGTCACCAGTAGTAGTAGTATTTTTTTAGTGGAGGCAAAAACATTCACAGGTACTTACAATACTATGTTGTCGTCCTCGCTCCCCGCTCCCTGCGGTGCGCTACTCTGGCGCCGGCGTCCACCGCGCCCAGGCGCTCTCGCCGCGGCCACTGCGGCGACCACCTCCCTGCCGTCCGGCGGCCACCTCTCACCGCCCTCGGCCTCTCTCCCCGGCCTCCCCATCTTCCTCATGGCCGCCAGTTCCAGATCTGTGACCTCGACGTTCCGGCCGCAGGGAGAGCGCCCTGTGGTGTCGGGATTGGGGATCTCCTCCGGCTTCGAGGGCTCGGACGCGCATGGCCCGGTCGCGGCGGAGGACGACGTCCCCGCTCCGGGGCTGGGGCAGGCTCCGTGGGAGCACCCGCCTCCCTCCAAGAAAGAGCTTTGGAGGATGACACAGCCCGGATGGCCCAAGACGGCGCCTGCTGCCTGCGCGGCCTGCGTCGCTGCCCGTCGTGGTCTCGCCGGAGATGAGAGACAAGTGCTTCAAGTGTTTGGAGAAGGGCCACTACAAAAAGGAGTGCACCAACCAGATCGTCTATTTCAGATGCGGCTTGCCCGGCCATGGTTCCAAGGATTGCAAACGGCGCGGAGTCCTTCGTCGGTGGATGACCTGCGTCAGGAGGCGATGGCTAAAGTGGCGCGCCGCGCCACTCCCCCACCACGGCCGGTGCTCGCGGCCACGTCCCACGGCGCCAGCTTGCCACCCCAGACCGCGGCGCTGGGCATTGACTCGGCATGGCCACCTTTGGCCCCGCCACGACTGCAAGTGGAGAACAGGGTCGAGGAGGCGCCTGCGGAGCTCTGCGTCGTCAGGCGCTCTGCTGTCGTGTCCGACCTGGAGCGTCGCCTCCAGTTCGCCATGGTGGCATACGTGGCCGGTCAATGGCGGGCTCTTGCACTGGCGCGTGTGATGGAGATCCTCGCCGGGAAGCTCGACATCGCCCCTGAGCTCGTGTCGGTGCATAGCTACAGGCCAGAGGACTTTCTGGTGGTTTTTGCGTCTGCGGAGGTGCAGAACAGAGTGGCGGCGTGCCCCTCGGTGGAGTCTGAAGGTGATTGACTGATCTTCAGGCCGTGGAATCGGCAGTCGCAGGCAGTCCATTCAGTGTTTGGCTTCAAGGTGTGGCTAGAAATTGAGGGCATCCCCCCTCATGCTTGGGATCGCTCCGTGGTGGAGGAGTTGCTCGGGTCTTCTTGCAAGGTTGATGCGGTGGCGCCAGAGACTGCTTCCCGCTCCGACTTGTCCTCGTTCAAGCTCACGGCATGGATGGCGAGCCCGGAAGAGATTCCTGTTCTTAGATGGCTGGCGGTGCCGCAGCCAGGCTTGGAGGCACCGCCCGCTCTTCTGCAGTATAAGGTGCTCATTCACATTGACATGGTCTTGGATCTGAGAGAGGCTGGCGAGCCATGGTTCTTTGGGAGTTCGTCGGACAGCGGCCAGAGCGGTCTTCCTGACGACGACGGTGCTGACCTCGCGGGCGGCGGACCCAGGCCGCGCAGGCTGGTTTGGCAGTTCGGTGTTCCTGACACCCGCGTCGGCGGCGATGGCGGCTTCGCCGCCGGTGGTGGGGGTGGGGCCTGGTCCAGGCCGATGGGACACGATTGGCGCCTCCCCCCATGGAGGCCCCGCCTGTCGCTGCGCCGGTGGCCCCACCCATCCCTATCCTGAGCAGGCTGACGAGGCGTGTGTCTGCTTTTCAGCGTTTGACTGGTCAGCCCAGGCGAGAGGTTTCGAACCGCGCGGCGATTGAGAATTCTGACAGGAGTGGTGGAGCCGTTGAGAATTCAAACATGAGTGGTGGAGCTGTGGGCGGATTGGTGGTTCCGGAAGCGGCGGTTATTCCCCCGCCTCGGATGCTGGGGCGAGTGGAGTCTGAGCAGAGAAAAGAAGGGGAGACCACATGCAACGCGGTCGTCCAGTCTAGAGCGTCGCCAGTGGGACCACTGGTGACAGCCCCGGTGCTTCCTGTCGCTTTGGAGCAGGTGGGGCCAGTCTTCGAGCTGGCGACCACTAAGGAAGGAGAGCAAGGATCCCAAGACGGTGTGGCGATTGGGCACCCGGATGCGGCCAAAATGCCTGTCGTGCCGCGGGAAGAGCCGACACACTCGGTGGAGGGCGCGCCCCTCGTGACCATGCAGGGTGCAGCGATACACGATTCTGTGGTGGAGACGCAGCTAGAGGCGACACCTGGCCAACTGTCACTGGTGGAGTGCATGCAGCCGGTGGATGGCCACACGCTGGCTGGGCCCCGCCCTGATGGGAATCATGCAGTTTCTGCATGCGACTCGATTCACGTACCCGGGCCAACGGAGGTGCATGTGGGCAATGTGCTGCCTGTTGAGAGGCCAACGGAAGACCGCGCCAATGGGACATGCATGGAGATCGTTGTGGCTAACGTTCCAGCGAGTGGATTGACAACCAAGGAGGCGGAGATGTACGTAAAGCTCAAGGCGTTCTGTTCAAGCATTGTGAAGAAACTTGCCCCACCAATCCTCAGGGAGGTTCAGGCCTCCACCTTGTTTGAGGCAGAGCCATTCACACCCAGGAGAACTACTCGGGCAGCCAAGAAATCAGCGGTACAGGCAGCGCCAAGGGCCACACCAGCGGAGAATGTACTCCTGCGTACGCTGGGACTCATTCCGGAAGACTTGGAGGTGGAGGACACGGCCGTGCAAGAGCTCAAGTCGCTTTTTGACTCACCTCTTCGCGAGCAGAACGGGCGCGTGATCGCAGCTCTGTTTGGCAAGGAGTTGCCAGGGCAGCTTAGCGGTGCTTGCTCAGGGGCTGCAGCTGGGATCGGTGCGCATTGAGCACATCTCGAGCTGGGTGATGGGTGCATATCTGTTTCATGGATTTAAACCCATCGGTGACGTGCTGGAATGTCCGAGGCTTGAACAATCCAGCGAAGAGGCAAGCGGTCAAAGATTTCCTAGTCTCAGTGCTTACAAGAAACTAAGCTTGATGTAGTGGATAATTTTCTTATAATGCAATGTTGTGGGCCGTCCTTAGACAGTTTTGCTTATTTGCCGGTGGTTGACACGAGAGGTGGGATCATATTAGCCTGGGATACCATCGTGATGATTGTTGATCACATCACGCGCGACATAAACTCCCTCACTGGCTTGGTGCACCCAAAGTCAGGGGACGATTGGTGGATCACCGTGGCCTATGGGCCACAAGGAGATGACCTCAAGACACTATTCCTTGAGGAGCTGAATGTGAGGAGAGCGGCATGCCCGGGGCCGTGGATGGTCCCAGGTGACTTCAACTTGATCCTTCGAGCCTCGGAGAAAAATAACATGAATCTAAATCAGGCCATGATGAATGAGTTCAGAAGTTTCGTTGATAATAACGAGCTGAAAGAGCTCTACATGCATGGACGTCGTTTCACTTGGTCAAACGAGAGAGATGCCCCGACCATGACCAAAATAGACAGGATCCTCGTTTCAGTGGATTGGGAACTGGCGCGCCCAGATTATCTACTGCAGGCGCTCTCGACAAGTGTCTTTGATCATGCTCCGCTACACTTATCGACCAACGCAACCTACTGGCCGAAGAAAAGGTTTCGTTTTGAGAGCTTCTGGGTTAAGCTAGAGGGTTTCGAGCAGGCTGTGAGGGAGGCCTGGGTTTGTGTGTTGGGGAACGTAGTAATTTCAAAAATTTCCTACGCACACGCAAGATCATGGTGATGCATAGCAACGAGAGGGGAGAGTGTTGTCCACGTACCCTCGTAGACTGAAAGCGGAAGTGTTAACACAACACGGTTGATATAGTCGTACGTCTTCACGATCCAACCGATCAAGTACCGAACGCACGGCACCTCCGAGTTCAGCACACGTTCAGCTCGATGACGTCCCTCGAACTCCGATCCAGCCGAGTGTTGAGGGAGAGTTTCGTCAGCACGACGGTGTGGTGACGATGATGATGTTCTACCGACGCAGGGCTTCGCCTAAGCACCGCTACGATATTATCGAGGTGTAATATGGTGGAGGGGGGCACCGCACACGGCTAAGAGATCAATAGATCAATTGTTGTGTCTATGGGGTGCCCCCCTGCCCCCGTATGTAAAGGAGCAAGGGGGGAGGCCGCCGGCCTAGGAGGAGGGCGCGCCAAGGGGGGAGTCCTACTCCCACCGGGAGTAGGACTCCTCCTTTCCTTGTTGGAGTAGGAGAAGGGAAGGGAGAAGGAGAAGGAAGGAAGGGGGCGCCCCCCTCCCTAGTCCAATTCGGACTAGTCCATGGGGAGGGGTGCGGCCACCCTTTGGCGCCTTTCTCTCCTTTCCCGTATGGCCCATTAAGGCCCAATACGAATTCCCGTAACTCTCCGATACTCCGAAAAATACCCGAATCACTCAGAACCTTTCCGATGTCCGAATATAGTCCTCCAATATATCGATCTTTACGTCTCGACCATTTCGAGACTCCTCGTCATGTCCCCGATCTCATCCGGGCCTCCGAACTCCTTCGGTACATCAAAACTCATAAACACATAATAAAACTGTCATCGTAACGTTAAGCGTGCGGACCCTACGGGTTCGAGAACTATGTAGACATGATCGAGACACGTCTCCGGTCTATAAACAATAGCGGGACCTGGATGCCCATATTGGCTCCCACATATTCTACGAAGATCTTTATCGGTCAAACCGCATAACAACATACGTTGTTCCCTTTGTCATCGGTATGTTACTTGCCCGAGATTCGATCGTCGGTATCTTAATACCTAGTTCAATCTCGTTACCGGCAAGTCTCTTTACTCATTCCGTAATACATCATCTCGCAACAACTCATTAGTTGCAATGCTTGCAAGGCTTAAGTGATGTGTATTACCGAGAGGGCCCAGAGATACCTCTCCGACAATCGGAGTGACAAATCCTAATCTCAAAATACGCCAACCCAACAAGTACCTTTGGAGACACCTGTAGAGCACCTTTATAATCACCCAGTTACATTGTGACGTTTGGTAGCACACAAAGTGTTCCTCCGGTAAACGGGAGTTGCATAATCTCATAGTCATAGGAACATGTATAAGTCACGAAGAAAGCAATAGAAACATACTAAACGATCGAGTGCTAAGCTAACGGAATGGGTCAAGTCAATCATATCATTCTCCTAATGATGTGATCACGTTAATCAAATGACAACTCATGTATATGGCTAGGAAACATAACCATCTTTGATCAACGAGCTAGTCAAGTAGAGGCATACTAGTGACACTCTGTTTGTCTATGTATTCACACATGTATCATGTTTCCGGTTAATACAATTCTAGCATGAATAATAAACATTTATCATGATATAAGAAAATAAATAATAACTTTATTATTGCCTCTAGGGCATATTTCCTTCAATCTCCCACTTGCACTAGAGTCAATAATCTAGATTACACAGTAATGATTCTTACACCCATGGAGCCTTGGTGCTGATCATGTTTTGCTCGTGGAAGAGGCTTAGTCAACGGGTCTGCAACATTCAGATCCGTATGTATCTTGCAAATTTCTATGTCTCCCACCTGGACTAAATCCTGGATGGAATTGAAGCGTCTTTTGATGTGCTTTGTTCTCTTGTGAAATCTGGATTCCTTTGCTAATGCAATTGCACCAGTATTGTCACAAAAGATTTTCATTGGACCCGATGCACTAGGTATGACACCTAGATCGGATATGAACTCCTTCATCCAGACTCCTTCATTTGCTGCTTCCAAAGCAGCTATGTACTCCGCTTCACATGTAGATCCCGCCACGACACTTTGTTTAGAACTACACCAACTGACAGCTCCACCGTTCAATGTAAACACGTATCCGGTTTGCGATTTAGAATCGTCCGGATCAGTGTCAAAGCTTGCATCGACGTAACCATTTACGATGAGCTCTTTGTCACCTCCATAAATGAGAAACATATCCTTAGTCCTTTTCAGGTATTTCAGGATGTTCTTGACCACTGTCCAGTGATCCACTCCTGGATTACTTTGGTACCTTCCTGCTAGACTTATAGCAAGGCATACATCAGGCCTGGTACACAGCATTGCAACATGATAGAGCCTATGGCTGAAGCATAGGGGACATCTTTCATCTTCTCTCTATCTTCTGCAGTGGTCGGGCATTGAGTCTTACTCAACTTCACACCTTGTAACACAGGCAAGAACCCTTTCTTTGCTTGATCCATTTTGACCTTCTTCAAAACTTTGTCAAGGTATGTGCTTTGTGAAAGTCCAATTAAGCGTCTTGATCTATCTCTATAGATCTTGATGCCCAATATATATGCAGCTTCACCGAGGTCTTTCATTGAAAAACTCTTATTCAAGTATCCCTTTATGCTATCCAGAAATTCTATATCATTTCCAATCAGCAATATGTCATCCACATATAATATCAGAAATGCTACAGAGCTCCCACTCACTTTCTTGTAAATACAGGCTTCTCCAAAAGTCTGTACAAAACCAAATGCTTTGATCACACTATCAAAGTGTTTATTCCAACTCCGAGAGGCTTGCACCAGTCCATAAATGGATCGCTGGAGCTTGCACACTTTGTTAGCTCCCTTTGGATCGACAAAACCTTCCGGTTGCATCATATACAATTCTTCTTCCAGAAATCCATTCAGGAATGCAGTTTTGACATCCATTTGCCAAAATTCATAATCATAAAATGCAGCAATTGCTAACATGATTCGGACAGACTTAAGCATCGCTACGGGTGAGAAGGTCTCATCGTAGTCAATCCCTTGAACTTGTCGAAAACCTTTCGCAACAAGTCGAGCTTTATAGACAGTAACATTACCGTCAGTGTCAGTCTTCTTCTTGAAGATCCATTTATTTTCAATGGCTTGCCGATCATCGGGCAAGTCAACCAAAGTCCATACTTTGTTCTCATACATGGATCCCATCTCGGATGTCATGGCCTCAAGCCATTTTGCGGAATCTGGGCTCACCATCGCTTCTTCATAGTTTGTAGGTTCGTCATGGTCTAGTAACATAACCTACAGAACAGGATTACCGTACCACTCTGGTGCGGATCTTACTCTGGTTGACCTACGAGGTTCAGTAATAACTTGATCTAAAGTTTCATGATCATCATCATTAACTTCCTCACTAATTGGTGTAGGCGTCGCAGAAACCGGTTTCTGTGATGAACTACTTTCCAATAAGGGAGCAGGTACAGTTACCTCATCAAGTTCTACTTTCCTTCCACTCACTTCTTTCGAGAGAAACTCCTTCTCCAGAAAAATTCCGAATTTAGCAACAAAAGTTTTTCCTTCGGATCTGTGATAGAAGGTGTACCCAACAGTTTCCTTTGGGTATCCTATGAAAACACATTTCTCCGATTTGGGTTTGAGCTTATCAGGTTGAAGTTTTTTCACATAAGCATCGCAGCCCCAAACTTTAAGAAATGACAACTTTGGTTTCTTGCCAAACCACAGTTCATTAGGCGTCGTCTCAACGGATTTTGATGGTACCCTATTTAACGTGAATGCAGCCGTCTCTAAAGCATAACCCCAAAACGATAGCGGTAAATCCGTAAGAGACATCATAGATCGCACCATATCTAGTAAAGTACGATTACGACGTTCGGACACACCATTACGCTGTGGTGTTCCGGGTGGCGTGAGTTGCGAAACTATTCCGCATTGTTTCAAATGAAGACCAAACTCATGACTCAAATATTCTCCTCCATGATCAGATCGTAGAAATTTTATTTTCTTGTTACGATGATTTTCAACTTCACTCTGAAATTCTTTGAACTTTTCAAATGTTTCAGACTTATGTTTCATTAAGTAGATATACCCATATCTGCTCAAATCATCTGTGAAGGTGAGAAAATAACGATATCCGCCACGAGCCTCAATATTCATCGGACCACATACATCTGTATGTATGATTTCCAACAAATCTGTTGCTCCCTCCATAGTTCCGGAGAACGGTGTTTTAGTCATCTTGCCCATGAGGCACGGTTTGCAAGTACCAAGTGATTCATAATCAAGTGGTTCCAAAAGTCCATCAGTATGGAGTTTCTTTATGCGTTTTACACCGATATGACCTAAACGGCAGTGCCACAAATAAGTTGCACTATCATTATCAACTCTGCATCTTTTGGCTTCAATATTATGAATATGTGTATCACTACTATCGAGATTCAACAAAAAATAGACCACTCTTCAAGGGTGCATGACCATAAAAGATATTACTCATATAAATAGAACAACCATTATTCTCTGATTTAAATGAATAACCGTCTTGCATGAAACAAGATCCAGATATAATGTTCATGCTTAACGCTGGCACCAAATAACAATTATTTAGGTCTAAAACTAATCCCGAAGGTAGATGTAGAGGTAGCGTGCCGACCGCGATCACATCGACTTTGGAACCATTTCCCACGCGCATCGTCACCTCGTCCTTAGCCAATCTTCGCTTAATCCGTAGCCCCTATTTCGAGTTGCAAATATTAGCAACAGAACCAGTATCAAATACCCAGGTGCTACTGCGAGCATTGGTAAGGTACACATCAATAACATGTATATCACATATACCTTTGTTCACCTTGCCATCCTTCTTATCCGCCAAATACTTGGGGCAGTTCCGCTTCCAGTGACCAGTCTGCTTGCAGTAGAAGCACTCAGTCTCAGGCTTAGGTCCAGACTTGGGTTTCTTCTCCTGAACAACAACTTGCTTGCTGTTTTTCTTGAAGTTCCCCTTCTTCTTCCCTTTGCCCTTTTTCTTGAAACTAGTGGTCTTATTGACCATCAACACTTGATGCTCCTTTTTGATTTCTACCTCCGCAGCCTTTAGCATTGCAAAGAGCTCGGGAATCGTCTTATCCATCCCTTGCATGTTATAGTTCATCACGAAGCTCTTGTAGCTTGGTGGCAGTGATTGAAGAATTCTGTCAATGACGCTATCATCCGGAAGATTAACTCCCAGTTGAATCAAGTGATTATTATACCCAGACATTTTGAGTATATGCTCACTGACAGAACTATTCTCTTCCATCTTGCAGCTATAGAACTTATTGGAGACTTCATATCTCTCAACCCGGGCATTTGCTTGAAATATTAACTTCAACTCCTGGAACATCTCATATGCTCCATGACGTTCAAAACGTCGTTGAAGACCCGGTTCTAAGCCGTAAAGCATGGCACACTGAACTATCGAGTAGTCATCAGCTTTGCTCTGCCAGACGTTCATAACATCTGGTGTTGCTCCTGCAGCAGGCCTGGCACCCAGCGGTGTTTCCAGGACGTAATTCTTCTGTGCAGCAATGAGGATAATCCTCAAGTTACGGACCCAGTCCGTGTAATTGCTACCATCATCTTTCAACTTTGCTTTCTCAAGGAACGCATTAAAAATCCACGGAACAACAGCACGGGCCATCTATCTACAATTAACATAGACAAGCAAGATACTATCAGGTACTAAGTTCATGGTAAATTCAAGTTCAATTAATCATATTACTTAAGAACTCCCACTTAGATAGACATCCCTCTAATCCTCTAAGTGATCACGTGATCCATATCAACTAAACCATGTCCGATCATCACGTGAGATGGAGTAGTTTCAACGGTGAACATCACTATGTTGATCATATCTACTATATGATTCACGCTCGACCTTTCGGTCTCCGTGTTCCGAGGCCATATCTGTTATATGCTAGGCTCGTCAAGTTTAACCTGAGTATTCCGCGTGTGCAACTATTTTGCACCCGTTGTATTTGAACGTAGAGCCTATCACACCCGATAATCATGTGGTGTCTCAGCACGAAGAACTTTCGCAACGGTGCATACTCAGGGAGAACACTTATACTTTGATAATTTAGTGAGGGATCATCTTATAATGCTATCGTCAATCAAAGCAAGATAAGATGCATAAAAGATAAACATCACATGCAATCAATATAAGTGATATGATATGGCCATCATCATCTTGTGCTTGTGATCTCCATCTCCGAAGCACCGTCATGATCACCATCGTCACCGGCGCGACACCTTGATCTCCATCGTAGCATCACTGTCGTCTCGCCAATCTTATGCTTCCACGACTATCGCTACCACTTAGTGATAAAGTAAAGCATTACAGGGCGATTGCATTGCATACAATAAAGCGACAACCATATGGCTCCTGCCAGTTGCCGATAACTCGGTTACAAAACATGATCATCTCATACAATAAATTTAGCATCATGCTTTGACCGTATCACATCACAACATGCCCTGCAAAAACAAGTTAGACGTCCTCTACTTTGTTGTTGCAAGTTTTACGTGGCTGCTACGGGCTTAGCAAGAACCGTTCTTACCTACGCATCAAAACCACAACGATAGTTTGTCAAGTTGGTGCTGTTTTAACCTTCGCAAGGACCGGGCGTAGCCACACTCGGTTCAACTAAAGTTGGAGAAACTGACACCCGCCATCCACCTCTGTGCAAAGCACGTTGGAAGAACCAGTCTCGCGTAAGCGTACGCGTAATGCCGGTCCGGGCCGCTTCATCCAACAATACCGCCGAACCAAAGTATGACGTCCCTCGAACTCCGAACCAAAGTATGACGCCGCTTCAAGTACCGAACGCACGGCACCTCCGAGTTCAGCACACGTTCAGCTCGATGACGTCCCTCGAACTCCGATCCAGCCGAGTGTTGAGGGAGAGTTTCGTCAGCACGACGGCGTGGTGACGATGATGATGTTCTACCGACGCAGGGCTTCGCCTAAGCACCGCTACGATATTATCGAGGTGTAATATGGTGGAGGGGGGCACCGCACACGGCTAAGAGATCAATAGATCAATTGTTGTGTCTATGGGGTGCCCCCTGCCCCCGTATATAAAGGAGCAAGGGGGGAGGCCGCCGGCCTAGGAGGAGGGCGTGCCAAGGGGGGAGTCCTACTCCCACCGGGAGTAGGACTCCTCCTTTCCTTGTTGGAGTAGGAGAAGGGAAGGGAGAAGGAGAAGGAAGGAAGGGGGCGCCCCCCTCCCTAGTCCAATTCGGACTAGTCCATGGGGAGGGGTGCGGCCACCCTTTGGGGCCTTTCTCTCCTTTCCCGTATGGCCCATTAAGGCCCAATACGAATTCCCGTAACTCTCCGGTACTCCGAAAAATACCCGAATCACTCGGAACCTTTCCGATGTCCGAATATAGTCGTCCAATATATCGATCTTTACGTCTCGACCATTTCGAGACTCCTCGTCATGTCCCCGATCTCATCTGGGACTCCGAACTCTTCGGTACATCAAAACTCATAAACTCATAATAAAACTTTCATCGTAACGTTAAGCGTGCAGACCCTACGGGTTCGAGAACTATGTAGACATGACCGAGACACGTCTCCGGTCAATAACCAATAGCGGGACCTGGATGCCTATATTGGCTCCCACATATTCTACGAAGATCTTTATCGGTCAAACCGCATAACAACATACGTTGTTCCCTTTGTCATCGGTATGTTACTTGCCCGAGATTCGATCGTCGGTATCTTAATACCTAGTTCAATCTCGTTACCGGCAATTCTCTTTACTCGTTCCGTAATACATCATGTCACAACAAACTCATTAGTTGCAATGCTTGCAAGGCTTAAGTGATGTGTATTACCGAGAGGGCCCAGAGATACCTCTCCGACAATCGGAGTGACAAATCCTAATCTCGAAATACGCCAACTGTTGAGGATTGAGGATATAAACCTTAGAGTCACCCGCCCGAAGGGGCCGGGTTACTCATAATGGTCATCACCTGAAGCCCGGTGCCAAGCTTGAAGACGGTGGGCCAAAGATGGGCTTAAGACCCGGATATGGCTTAAGACCCGTAGTTACAACCATCATTAAGGTAGAACTTGTAGTGTAAGGCAAGAATAGTTGAGAGTCCGAGCCGGACACTCTTAAGAGCCGGACGGGACTCTGAGAGTTGCTGGGCGTCAACCTCTCTATATAAAGGGACGACCCGGCAGCGGTTTAGGGGCAGAAAAGATATCGTCGAGAGCCAGGCATAGCAATTAAGCTCCCTGGTTATCGAAACCCTAATCAATACCACCTCAACTGGACGTAGGCTTTTACCTTCACCGTAAGGGGCCGAACCAGTATAAAACCCTCGTGTTCCTTGTCCCGTTTAACCCCTTCAAGCTTCCTAGCGGCGATGGCTCCACGACTAAGTCCTAGCTTGAGGACATCTGCCGTGACAATTCCACGACAGTTGGCGCCCACCGTGGGGCCAGCGCACGGTGGATTTGAGTTCTTGAAGGGCAGCTTCGAAGGGCTCAAGGGATACGCTGTGTGCCGGATGACCAAGTGTCATCGCGGCAAGCTCTACATCGACGATGCAAGCTGGGGCTCCGACGCCGGCTCAATCGAGTACGGATACCGGGTCCCCTTCGGCAGAATTCATGTTTTCATTGGCAAGATTGGTGAGCCGGGCCCTGAGCCGGATCTCTGCGCCGATCTCATCGAGACGGCTCAGCGCGCACGACCCGCCCGGGCCCTGCCTGCCTTGAAGCATGCTTTTGTGGGATGTGTCCATGGAGGGCACCCTGATAGATCTGGATCTGGTGATGAGACGGCCGCCGGCTCTGACGGCGAGTCGTCCATAGATGAGTCAAACTCGTTGTATCAACTTCAAGATGGTAGGCTCATGGGTTGTTCCGATGGTGACAGTATTCCGGACCTGTTTGAGCCGCCGAGCCGGGTCGGAATCTTCATGGCCGGTGCGCGGCCTGTTCAGAACCCTGCTGCTGGGGCAGGAAACCCGGTGCCCTCGCCGGCTCAGGTGCTGATGGATCTCACGGACAAGATGACGGCCCTGTTGACCGCCGCGGTTGACCCGGCGGATCAAGCTCAGCATGACGCGGAGGTGGCGCAGTTAAAGTTAGATCTAGTGAAAGCCAAGGAGGATCTGACAGCAGAAGGGATCAGGATGGCTGCGGAGAGGGCGGCTCTCGACGCCCAAACTCAGTTGATTCAGGCGCAGTCCTTCCGGCTCACGATGGATCAGAACGCGTCCAATGAGGTCATGAGAAGGAGGCATCAAAAGGCCCAATCTCGACTCCCTCCGGTCTACGATCCTCGAAATCTCTTCAGCACGCCAGGTGTAGGGTCTAGTAACCCGCCAGGGATCATAGTGCCCGGGTCTGGGACCCCTGTTCAGCCACAGGTGATGGGGCCTCCCCAGGTGAACCCTGCCCCGCCTCAGTATGTGCCAATACCACCGGGTCATTATGCTAACCCGCTGGAGAACATGGTCGCCGCAGCAGCACGGCTGGCGGCCCTCCCAATTGACGGCGACTCTCCGACGGCTATTGAAACCCGCCGGGTCAGGGAACTCCTTCAGACAGCGCTGGCACAGCAAGAGGCGTACTCTTACAGCCGGGACAGGATCCACTCGACCCCTCGTCCAGGTCGGAGTCCGAGTTACAGCAGACACATGGTCTCAGCGACCGGCTCAAGTAATGTCCGACGCCATGGCCCGCCCCCTGGCCATGGCCCGGCTCATAACGGAGCCTTTCACGCAGCAGACCAAGACAGAGCGCGGCAAGAGGCGGAGCAGGTGCCTCAGCTGACGGCTTACCAGACTCCCCCGGCTTATCCGACGACTTCCGTCGACGTAGGTATCTCTACCAGGACTGGAGGTGTCCCTTGTTTAGTACCGGCTCTCCGCAATGAACGCCTACCCAAGGACTTCAAAGGGCCTAGGAAGGTGCCTAATTACACGGCTGACTTACAACCCGGAGCCTGGATCGAGAGTTACGAGATGGCCATGGAATTACTAGAGGTCAGCGAAGCGGCAATGGCCAAGTACTTCACCATGATGTTAGATGGGACTGCCCGCACGTGGTTGAAAGGGCTACCATCGAATTCCATCGGGTCTTGGGCTGAGCTGAAAGCCCGGTTCATCCAAAATTTCAAAGATACCTGTAGGCAGTCTATGTCAATTGTGGATTTGACTAACTGTAAGCAGCAGGAGGGTGAGTCTACGACACATTGGGTTTGCCGGGTTAAGGAGATAATACATTCATCTGATAAGATGGATGCCGGCTCTACAGTTTTAATGTTGGAACAGAATTGTCGCTTTCTGCCCCTGAAGATGAAACTCGGGCGGCTCAAGCGTGATTGTAATGATATGGGTACGCTGATGGCGGCTCTCGTCAAGTATGCCGACTCTGATAGTACCAAGGACCCCGGTTCAGATGATGAAAGGACAGGGAAGGGAAAGAAGAACGGCAATGGCAAGGGTCCTCAGCATAACCCGGGGAACCAAGGAGGTGGCAAGCGCAAGGCCGACGGCAGCCTAGAGTTCGTGGCCAACACCAGCTCACAGGGTAATAACCAGCGACGCAAGGGGAGGCCCCCTCCCCGAGCCGGCGGGTCAGGCCCGACGCTGGAGCAACTGTTGAATGAGCCTTGTCCAAGGCATGGTTCTAGAGAAAAGCCAGCTACCCATTTATGGAAGGATTGTGCAATCATGAAGGCCTTTAAGAATTCCAACGCCTTTAATGGCAACAATTGCCCGGGCGGCAGCTCAGGTGCCGGCGGTTTTCATGGCCCGGGCGGCGGCTCAAGTTCTAATCATCAGAACGGTCAAGGGGGCTTCAATCAGCAATCTGGCCAGGGTCATCAACAGCAGCAGGGGGGTTATCAGACCAATCCAAAGCAGCTCAGCGGTGGACAGTATCATGTATTTACCACCAGTCTATGTAAGCGAGATCAGAAGCTTCATAAGAGGGCTGTGAATGCTGTTGAGCCGGCGGTTCCACGCTATTTGCGATGGTCTGAGCAACCTATAGTGTGGAGTAGGGAGGATCACCCTCCCCGGGTGGATAATCCGGGTCACTTGGCCTTGGTGGTGCCTCCTCAGGTGGGAGGATATAAGTTCACTAAGGTGCTCATGGATGGAGGCAGCAGCATCAACATCCTCTATTATGAGACTTTCCGTCGTATGGGGTTGATTGATAAAAACCTCAGCCAGTCAAACACTATTTTCCATGGTGTGGTACCTGGTAAGTCGGCTTATCCAGTCGGCAAGATCGAGTTGGAAGTGGCTTTTGGAGACGAGCACAACTACAGGGTAGAAAAATTGACCTTTGAGGTGGTCAAGATCAGAAGTCCATACCATGCCATATTTGGGCGGCCGGCTTACGCCAAGTTCATGGCACGGCCGTGTTACGTGTATTTACAGCTCAAGATGCCGGGTCATAATGGGACCATTACGGTTCACGGCAGCCGGAAGGTGGCCTTGGAGTGTGAGGAAGGCGATGCAGCTTATGCAGAATCTGTTTGCGCAACAGAGGAGTTGAAGTTTTACAAGGACAATGTTGACCCAACAGATATGACCTCTCTAAAAAAGCCGACTACGGAGCATGAGCCGGCAATGAAATTTAAGTCGGCTGATGAGACTAAACTTGTTGATTTCGTTCCAGGTGATTCATCTCAGCAGTTTAGCATCAGTGCCAATTTGGATCCAAAATAGGAAAGCGCGCTCATCGAGTTCATCCGTGAGAATAGGGACATTTTTGCATGGAAACCTTCTGACATGCCAGGTGTACCTAGAGAACTCGCTGAGCACACTCTCAATGTTGATCCAAAATTTAAGCCGGTCAGGCAATTCCTTCGGCGGTTTAATGAAGAGAGGCGGAAAGCCATTGGTGAAGAGGTGGCCCGGCTCTTGGCGGCCGGGTTTATTGTTGAAGTCTTTCACCCGGAGTGGTTAGCTAACCCGGTGCTCGTGCTCAAGAAGAACGGCACCTGGCGGATGTGTGTGGACTATACGGATTTAAACAAGGCATGTCCGGCTGATCCTTTTGCTCTTCCCCATATTGATCAAATCATTGATGCTACGGCGGGTTGTGAGCGCTTGAGTTTCTTGGATGCTTATTTTGGATACCATCAGATTAAAATGGCAGTGAAGGACCAGGAGAAGACGGCGTTCATCACTCCCTTTGGAGCCTTCTGCTATGTATCTATGCCTTTTGGGCTCAAGAGTGCACAGGCGACTTATCAGCGTTGCGTGCAGAACTGTCTTCATAACCAGATTGGGCGCAATGTCCATGCTTATGTGGATGATATTGTGGTTAAGTCCAGGGAGGAGAAAACCTTGATAGATGATTTGAGAGAAACCTTTGATAATCTCCGGGTCTACAAGATGATGCTTAACCTGGCCAAGTGTGTTTTTGGTGTTCCTGCAGGCAAGCTCTTGGGTTTCTTGGTTTCTAACAGAGGTATTGAAGCTAACCCGGAGAAGATCAAGGCGATCACCTCTCTGGCTAAGCCGGCGTGCATAAACGACGTCCAGCGCTTGGCGGGTCGTATTGCTGCTTTAAGCCGTTTTATAAGCCGTTTGGGTGAGAAGGCCATGCCATTGTACCAGTTGATGAAGAAAACTGATGACTTTATCTGGAATGATGCAGCAAATACTGCTTTTGAGGATTTGAAGAGGCAACTGGCAGAGCCCCCAGTCCTTGCTGCTCCGGTTGACAAGGAGCCTTTATTGCTATATGTGGCTGCTAACACACGAGCCGTCAGTGTGGCTGTGGTGGTGGAGCGCAAGGAAGAGGGTAAGGAACATCCAGTTCAGCGGCCGGTTTATTACGTCAGTGAAGTGCTCATCGAGTCCAAACAGCGGTATCCACATTGGCAGAAGCTTGTTTATGGTGTGTTCATGGCAAGCCGGAAGCTTAAGCATTATTTCCAGGGTCACCCCATCACTGTGGTCAGTTCTGCCCCCCTTGGAGATATCATTCAAAACAGAGAGGCCACAGGGAGAGTGGCTAAGTGGGCTATAGAGCTCGGACCTCATGGCCTGAAATACGTACCACGCACTGCTGTTAAATCTCAGGCCTTGGTGGATTTCATCAATGATTGGACAGAGCTACAAGTGCCTGAACAAAAGCCGGATAACACATATTGGACTATTCACTTCGATGGGTCCAGGCAATTGGAGGGCTCGGGGGCTGGAGTCGTATTGGCTTCCCCTAAGGGTGACAAGTTCCATTATGTGCTACAATTGATGTTTCCTTGCACTAATAATGCAGCTGAGTACGAGGCCTTGCTCCACGGTCTTCGGATGGCTAAGGAGATGAGCTTGAGCCGGGTAAGATGCTTCGGCGACTCAGACTTGGTGGCTCAGCAAGTATCAGGAAAGTGGGACTCCAAGGACCCTCTCATGGCGGCTTATCGCCGTGAAGTTGATGCCATTGCTGGGCACCTTCAGGGTTACCAAGTAGAGCACATCGATCGCAGGAAGAACGAGGCGGCTGATGCTTTAAGCCGGCTGGGCTCTCAGCGAAAACCGGTGCCGCCTAATACCTTCCGGGACGTCTTGCATAACCCTTCTGTCAAGTTGCCTACAGAGGAAGACTTGGCTGTCCCTGACCCGGAGGCACGACTAGTGGCGGCTCTCCACATCATCCCGGACTGGACAGTGCCCTATCTGGCTTACATGACCCGGGGAGAGTTGCCTGAGGATGAAACTTTGGCCAGACAAATAACCCGGTGGTCTAAGTCAATGGTTGTTATCAATGGTGAGCTGCATCGCCGCAGTGTTACAGGAGCGTTCCAGCGTTGTGTCTCCCCTGAGGAAGGTCAAGAGATCTTGCGTGAGATTCACGAAGGGGATTGTGGTCATCATGCCGGCTCAAAGTCCCTTGTGGCCAAGGCTTTTCATCATGGTTTTTATTGGCTGACGGCTCATGCTGATGCGGAGGACTTGGTCAGTAAATGTGATGGTTGCCAAAGGTTCTCGCGATGGGCTCATGTGCCGGCTCAGGAGCTGAGGATGATCCCAATTACTTGGCCCTTTGCGGTCTGGGGGCTTGATATGGTTGGGCCTTTTAAAAGGTCCAAGGATAAGAAGACCCACCTCTTGGTGGCGGTTGATAAATTTACCAAGTGGGTTGAAGCGGAGCCAGTTAGCAAGTGTGATGCAGCCACGGCAGTTCAGTTTATGAAAAAGGTGATCTTTCGCTTTGGCTTTCCACACAACATTATAACTGACAATGGTACCAATCTATCCAAAGGCGCCATGGAGGAGTTTTGTCAACGAGAGCATATTCGACTTGATGTTTCATCCGTGGCTCATCCTCAATCCAATGGTCAAGCTGAGAGAGCTAATCAGGAGATCCTGAAGGGCATCAAGCCCCGGCTTTTGGTCCCTTTGCAACGGACGCCGGGTTGTTGGGTGGAAGAGTTACCCTCCGTGTTATGGAGCATCAACACCACTCCTAACAGGTCTACAGGTTTCACGCCTTTCTTCATGGTTTATGGAGCGGAAGCAGTCCTCCCCAGTGACATCCGTCATGACTCGCCTCGAGTGGCGGCTTATGTGGAGGTGGATAATGAACAGGCACGCCAAGATGCTCTTGACTTGTTGGATGAATAGCGTGATGTGGCAGCAGCTCGTTCAGCGATTTACCAACAAGACCTGCGCCGTTATCACAGTCGCCGGGTTAAATCCCGGGTCTTCCAGGAAGGCGATCTGGTGCTCCGGCTCATCCAAGATCAAACAGATGCGCACAAGCTGTCCCCGCCTTGGGAAGGGCCCTTTGTGGTCAGCAAGAACTTGCACAACGGGTCATACTACCTTATCGACATTCGGGAGCACAAGGATTCACGCAAGTCGGAGGAAGAGACCCGTCGGCCGTGGAACATAGCTCAGCTTCGGCCTTATTACACTTGAGCCATCGGCTCTCATAATGTACATATTTCTCTAAGCCATGTATATATTATGATAAGCAATAAAGCAGGACCTCTATCCTTTTTTCTCCTCCAAAGGTGAATGTGTTGTTTTCATTACAAGATGACATGATAACTTGAAGGAGGATCCGGCTTATGATCGCATTCGAATCTAGCCATACACAATATAGTCACTTGGGGGCTTCCTGTTCAAACATAGGTCATATTCGAACCAAAGAGAACATAGCTGTCGATACCCATTTGATTGGCAAAGCGCCGAGCTCATTGGGGAGTTTTCTTTGATCATATTTGAATCATAGTTTAACCCCTTTGGGAACCGACGTGGATCGTATTCGAATCAGCGTCGTTAAACAACTCCTGAAGTCATTTGGGGGCTTCCTGTTCAAACATGGGTCGTATTCGAACCAAAGAGAACATAGCTGTCGGTACCCTCTTGATTGGCATCGCCACACCCACTGGGGGCTATATGATCGCATTCGAATCTTAGCATAACCCTTTGGGACGGGTCTCTGGTCGTATTCGAACCGGAAGCCCCTAAGCTTTTCTGAGTTACAAAAGGTTCTTTTGATTATTTCAATAGTGTACACGGCGGGTATCACTTTGCCGGCTTAACTTTGATTCACAGTACTAGTCGAACACAATCGGCGTTATTCAGACTGGTGAACCGGAATTGAGGTACCAACCTTGCTATTCCGGGTCATATAAACCGGAAGTGTACTTGAAGGCCGGAAAGTGTGTTATTACGGTTATATCAAGGATATGATTGAGGATCAATCTTTCATGACTTAGCTCTTTATTCTGGGTTATATGTATGAGACTATGATTCTTAGTGCGGTAAGCCGCCTAGAGACTTGTGATTTGTTTTTCTATGCAGGATAGTTAAAGGCAACTATTTGAGCTTAAGGAAAATGAATGATCAAAGTATGACCCGGAGAAGCATAAGGAAGCAACTTCAATGAAATTCCGCATTCAACACGTGCACGATGGCACGGCAAATTTAAAGTGTTGGTCCTATTCTATTACAAGACTCATCGAGTCCAAAAGGGTGAAGCATTGTTTAAATAAGCTGCCTATAGAGTTAAGATGCCTGCTGGGTTGAAGCTTCCGGCTCATCCCTCTCCGCTCCTCCGGCTGTTCCCAAGACCTGGAAAGTTGACGATTTCCAGTCAATGCCGCTCAGAGCTTCAAATTGAGCTTCCTCGTCAATTAACCCGGCCGGGTCAATTTCCGGGGCAAAGGTGTGCTTACGAGTTGGCGGGACTAGGCTGAGGGCTTCATAACGCGGAGTGGGAATCCTCTGATTTTCTGCATCGTAACCCGGCTGGTACTTGGTCAGATCCGTGTCATTTCCAATGAGGGTGGCCACTGGGCGCACGATCTTCACGCAGGCTGCAAAGTCCCTTTGGTCGAAGGGTGTGCCGTCTTCCTTCAAGCTGGGATAGCCGAGGGCAATGTCCGCCGGGTCTAATTCTGGAAGGAATGCCTTGGCCCGGCTCAGAGCAGCTATGGCTCCGGCTCTTGCAGAGGCCTGTCGCAGCTCTTGGACAAGCTGGGGAAGAACGGCAAGCCGGCGAAGAACTTCCGCCAGGTGAGTCGGCACCTCATTTGATAGGGCCACCACGGCCAAGGCGCGCTGTGACCCGGTGTAGAGTTGCTCCACCAGAGTGTACACGGCCTTCAACTTGGTCAGCACACTTTGGTTGAGGTTGGCGCTTCTGGGACCTGTATGACGGAGTAAGATAAGTCGCCGGCAATGATGGGTTATGAGACATAAAAATTACAAACTTGATGAAAGCCGGTGGGATACTTACCGAAGATGGCGGCGACCATCTGTGACACGTGGCGCTTTAAGCCGGAGAGTTCGGCGGTTTTCTCCGTCAGAGCCTTCTCCGCCTGTTCGGCCCGGCTCACTAGAGTCGCCTTCTCTTCGGCCCAAGTTCTCCGCTCAGCTTCAAAGTCCTTTTTCAGCTTCTCTTGAGCAGCAATACTGGACACAAATTTGGCGTTGGCCTTCCGGGTCTCAGTCTCTTGCGTCCTCAGGTGGGTCTTCAAATCGGAGATGTCAGCCTCAAGCTTCTTGTAAGCGGCCTGCACAATTTCCGGGTTATAGTATGAATAATTATTATGCGACTTTTAAGTCCCAAGCACTTTCCAAGCAAAGACACTTGGCACTTGGGGGCTAATGCATGTCGAAAGTTTCTACAAATTACCGGTTCAAGCGAGTAAGCCGGAACTTAAGTCTACAACATATTCTATCATAAGTAGTAGACTTGGGGGCTAGAGTATGGTAAGGATAATAAGATAACTATGCAGTAAGCAAGAAGAAAGAAGAGTGGTACCTCAGACTTCTGCTGAATCTGGTTCACCATGCTGATCTCTACATCCCGGCTCTTGTGCACCTGACTGACATAGCCGGAGACGATCTCTCCGATGCTCAGATTGGCGTAGTCGGTGAGGTCCAGATTAGCCCGGCGGCGCTCTAACAACTCCTCCTTGGTGGAGCACTTGGCCAGCGCAGTAGGTCTCCCCGGCTCAACAAACTCCGTCCGGGTGATTACCACGTCCGGGTCATTGGCCGGCTGAGCCGGGCTGGAGGTCTCCGGGTTAGCAGAAGTTTCTGCGGTTGGCTTGTCGGTTGGAGCGGTGGCTTCAGGAGCAGAGGCAGCTGGCGGTTCTTGAGCTGCAACCTCCGGTTCAGGCAAGTCCGGCTCTTCGACCGGCTTGTTCTTTTTCGCCCTCTTGGTGAGCTTTGCCTGGGCACTGAAAGGACAAAAAAGGTTAGTACAAAAGTATGAGCAAAGATAAGCACAACAAGAGATGATCATCATTACCCGGGTACGGTCTTGAAGGCCGGCAGGTTTGATTGCATCGAGTCACCAGAGGAGGGTGAGGTTTCCTGATAGTTTGAATCAGAAGAATTGAGCGGTTGACGTATAACACCTGCCAAAGGATGAAAAGGGTACAAGTTGGAGATAACCTCGGTTCGGCGTTTCCTCGACGCGTCAGGTAAGCCGGAGGAGAGGTCAGCGTCCTTGTTGGTCCGGGTGTGCCGCCGGCTCTCATGAATCTGTCGCTTCAAAAGAAATTGAGGATCTTGATAAGCTAAAGGATGTGAAAATCTTACTTTCCGGGTTACCCTTTGGACTTTCAGCCTTGGCAAGGGCTCCGAGTCGGAGGAAAGTGTCATTACCTCTTCAACCACCGGGTTACTGGCTCCGGTGTCATCCTGTTGATGAGCAGTCTTGATAAGGTGAACAGAAATAAAATAACAAATACAACAAGAGCTTACAGGTTTAGGGGTTACCTCTGACTCGGAGCTGTCGCTTAGTTGCAGCAGCTCTGAAGCAGTAGGCCTACTTCCCTTCTTGCGGGGAGCGGCTCTCTTGGCGGCTTTCTTGGCTTTCCTGGCCTTCTTGGCCGCCTCATGGTCATATTTGACCTTCCAGAATTTGTCATCAGCCTGAACAATATAATGACGATTTCTTAAGGTTCAGAGGAAAGTTATTTGCAGAAGAAAATAAGATGTTCAGGTCAGCGGCTTACCGCTGGGGCCGGGTTGGTCTTGCAGAAGGGGCTTAAGCCGGTCCTCCCGCAGTCTGCCAAACTCTCGTTCAAGAGAGCCTTGGTCATGTCCTCGGCAACGTCTTCAGGAAGATCGTTGCGGCTCTGTCGCAGGGGGTCATCTTTCCGGCCTGTGTATTCACACATTAAGCCGGGGCGGCGGCTCAAAGGGATCACCCGCCACGAGATCCAGACCCGGACGAGATCAATTCCGTTGAGACCATTGCCCATGACAGCCTTGATCTTGTTGATGGTGGGGATCAGAGGTTGGCGCTCCGCTTGAGATAGCTTGTCGGACAAAGGGTGAGTTGGTTCCAGACGCGAGGGGCGAAAGCCGGGCAGCGGGCTCTCGTCAGCCGGCGACGTGTCTTGGCAATAGAACCACGTCTGGTTCCAGTCCTTTGGGTGGCTTGGCGGCTCGGCGTAAGGGAAAAGGCAGTCTCTCCGTCGTTGAATGAAGATTCCACCGAGTTCCAAGCTTGGCCCGTTGGCGCACTCGTTCTGGCGGTTCAGGTAGAAGAGCTCTCTGAAGAGCAGCAGGCTGGGCTCTTCTCCCAGGTAGACTTCGCAGAACACTTGGAAGTTGCATATGTTGGACACAGAATTGGGTCCTATGTCTTGTGGCTGCAGGTCAAAGAAGTTCAGCACGTCTCTAAAGAACTTTGAGCCGGGTGGTGCGAAGCCCCGGCTCATATGATCCGCAAAAATGACCACCTCCCCGTCCCTTGGTTGTGGTCTCTCCTCTGATGGGTCGGGGGCACGGTAGGACATGACGTCCTTCTTGGGCAGATAACCCAACTTCACAAAGTCCGCTAAGGTCTCGTCGGTGACGTTGGACCTCATCCAATTGCAAGTGATGGGTGCTTTGGGAGCTTTGGGAGGCATGGTGAAAGTCAGAAGCCTATGATAAAAGGGAAATATGTCCGGTTTAATTATAAGCCGGAGGAAATTTACAGTTCAATATTTCAAGTGGCGGCTTATGGAGGGGCCTAATGACATATATCCAAGTGCATCGGGTTATCTAAGCCGTTGGAGGTATTGAGAGTAATTCAATTGTCTACAGCCTTATTGTAAATGAGCCAGAAAATTCTACGGCGCGTGGCCTCTTTAAGCCGGAAACGTAAATCGCCATGATTCGGCAGGTGCAGTTTTTTACTAAGTGTGGTGAAAAACAGGTTTCACACATCGCAGTAAATAATTTGGATCAAAACGGTCGGCTGAAAAGGAAAATTTCTAGACCTAAAACAGACGCAGGAGAAAGTTTGCAGGTTCAAACGGGACCTCTATGCAGTAGAAAGGGATCTATGAACATTGGAATGGGTGTGAAACAGCTACCGCGGCCGTCCTATGCAGATAGAGATCGGGAAAGGCAGTAAAAATTAAAAACTACCAAGGACTCGTGGGCGACGACGAAGAACACGGAAGAACAGCATGAGCTTGACGTAGATCTATTCCGCGAGGAGTACGGAACTTACAGATGAGGTGTGCTGCGAGGGTTCGCCGCGGTTCTCTGGACGGTTCAGGGTGATGCAGCGGCCAAGGTCGACGAGGACGAGGAGCTCTGTAGCGGCGACGGCGGCGGCGGAGCTCGAACAGCACAGGAGTAGCGAGAGGAAGGAGATGACAGAAGGGGGAGAATGGAAAGGACCCGAGGGTCGGGTTATTTATAAGGCCGGACTCATAAGTGGGCGCGAGAAACGAGGAGGTCACGGCGCGATTATCTCGCCCAAGAGGCGCCTCGATTTTCGGGATGGCAGTAAAGATAAGATCCGTTGCAGATATGGTGGAATAAAAAATGGACTTAATGGAAGATGACATCACGGCGGATTACCCGGAATCCAGAGGATGACGTCACGCCGGGTTATGGCCTTCACGCAATTGTAAGCCGGAGTTTTTTCTGTCGAAAGAATTGAACGTTGACATGAGCCGGCTCAAATCAATCTGGGGCCTAATGTTGAGGATATAAACCTTAGAGTCACCCACCAGAAGGGGCCGGGTTACTCATAATGGTCATCACCTGAAGCCCGGCGCCAAGCTTGAAGACGGTGGGCCAAAGATGGGCTTAAGACCCGGATATGGCTTAAGGCCCGTAGTTACAACCATCATTAAGGTAGAACTTGTAGTGTAAGGCAAGAATAATTGAGAGTCCGAGCCGGACACTCTTAAGAGCCGGACGGGACTCTGAGAGTTGCTGGGCGTCAACCTCTCTATATAAAGGGACGACCCGGCAGCGGTTTAGGGGCAGAAAAGATCTCGTCGAGAGCCAGGCATAGCAGTTAAGCTCCCTGGTTATCGAAACCCTAATCAATACCACCTCAACTGGACGTAGGCTTTTACCTTCACCGTAAGGGGCCGAACCAGTATAAAACCCTCGTGTTCCTTGTCCCGTTTAACCCCTTCAAGCTTCCTAGCGGCGATGGCTCCACGACTAAGTCCTAGCTTGAGGACATCTGCCGTGACAATTCCACGACACCAACCCAACAAGTACCTTTGGAGACACCTGTAGAGCACCTTTATAATCACCCAGTTACGTTGTGATGTTTGGTAGCACACAAAGTGTTCCTCCGGTAAACGGGAGTTGCATAATCTCATAGTCATAGGAACATGTATAAGTCATGAAGAAAGCAATAGCAACATACTAAACGATCGAGTGCTAAGCTAACGGAACGGGTCAAGTCAATCACATCATTCTCCTAATGATGTGATCCCGTTAATCAAATGACAACTCATGTCTATGGCTAGGAAACATAACCATCTTTGATCAACGAGCTAGTCAAGTAGAGGCATACTAGTGACACTCTGTTTGTCTATGTATTCACACATGTATCATGTTTCCGGTTAATACAATTCTAGCATGAATAATAAACATTTATCATGATATAAGAAAATAAATAATAACTTTATTATTGCCTCTAGGGCATATTTCCTTCATTGTGACCATTCCATTGTGGACCCATTCAAGAGACTCGACGCACTCTTTCGTAACACAGCGGTGGCGCTTCAAGCATGGGGTCAGAGGAAAGTTGGGAACATAAAACTCCAAATTGCCATTGCCACGCTGGTAATTCTCCGCCTGGATCAAGCAATGGAAATTAGAGGGCTCACTGAGATAGAGACGTGGCTGAGAAGAACTCTCAAGCTTGCACTCTTGGGGCTTGCGTCGCTAGAACGCACGATCGAGCGGCAAAGATCGAGACACAGATGGCTTCGTGAGTGAGATGCCAACACCAAGTTTTTTCAGTTGGTTGCGAACGGAAGGAGAGCCAAGAACTTCATACCGCAGGTTAGACAAGGTGAAGAGATCGCCACTGAGCAGATTCGCAAAGAAGAGATTTTCACGGAGACTTTCCAAAACTTGCTTGGCACGGCTCAGGCTAGAGAGCACACGCTCAATCTACAAATGCTAGGCTTGACTCTGCAAGATTTGAGCAGTTTGGACGCGCTGTTCACTGTTGAGGAGGTCTGGTCAGCCATCAAGGAAATGGCCCCGGACCGGGCTCCCGGGTCGGACGGATTCACGGCAGAGTTCTACCAAAGAGCATGGACAATTATCAAGGACGACATCATGGCCGCGCTCCTCAAGCTTTGCGTTGGAGATGATCGAGGGTTTGCAAGGTTAAATCGTGCTTTGATCGTCTTGATACCTAAGAAGTCGGACGCCATGGAGGTGGGCGATTATAGACCGATCAGTTTACCGCACGGCTTCTCCAAACTGTTCGCCAAGCTCTTGGCCAATCGTATCAGACCGCGCATGAAGGACTTAGTGGCCGCCAACCAGTCTGCGTTCATCCGCGGAAGAAACCAGCATGACAACTACCTCTTAGTGAAGCAAGTGGCAAGGAAGATCCATGCCAGAAAGAATAGAGGTGTCTTCCTAAAACTAGATATATCCCGTGCTTTTGACTCCTTGTCCTGGCCTTTCTTGTTCGAAGTACTCTGCGCCAAAGGTTTTGGAGGGAGATGCCTCAGGTGGATAGCTGTCCTGCTGCAAACATCGAGCACCAGAGTGTTGGTTAATGGAGTCCCGAGAAGGAGGATTTGGCATGCTAAAGGACTGCGACAAGGGGACCCGGTCTCCCCGCTGCTTTTCGTCATTGCCATGGAGGCCCTCACGGCCTGGGTCTCCAAGGCCATGACAGACGGAGTTTTGAGTTCATACACCGGAATCTCGGCGACCCAACGACTATCTATCTACGCGGATGACGTGGCTTTATTCGTAAAACCTACAAATCAGGACCTTTTGTTCGACAGAATCGCGCTGCAGCTATTTGGAGAAGCTTCGGGACTGAGGGTCAATTACAGAAAATCATCGGCGATCCTGATCTCCGAGGACCAGGACGACAAAGCGAGAGTTGAGAAGCTGCAATGCCCCATCGGAGAATTCCCGTGCAAATACCTCGGGTTGCAGCTGGCCATAAAGCATCTCACTAAGGCTCATTGGCAGCCTCTTTTGGACCAAGTTCGGCATTGCCTCCCGGCTTGGCAGAAAGGACTATTGCAGAGATCCAGTCGGCTTGTACTCGTGAAATCGGTGCTCGCAGCGAGACCTGTACATCAATTGCTCGTGATGAAGGCCCCTGGCTGGGTACTCGAGGACATCGATGGATGGATGTGTGCGTTTTTCTGGGCTGGGAAAGATCAAGTGAATGGAGAGGTCAATGCTTAGTGGCATGGAGCGCGATCTGCAAGCCGACTTGTTTCGGAGGCCTGGGAGTGAAAAATTTGAGTCTGCAAGCACTAGTACTTAGGGTGCGATGGGAGTGGCTGCGGCGCACAGATCCGCAAAGGCCATGGCACGGGCTCGGGCTTATGGTGGATGATGACGCCAGGCAAGTATTCGACAGCCTGGTGCAGATCACATTGGGCAAAGGAGACAAGGTTCTTTTTTGGAGGGATAGGTGGATCCATGGATTTTCCGTCAGGGACATAGCGCCCATGCTAGTGGCTGGAGTGGAAAAAAGGGTCAGAAACTCCCGCACGGTGGCCCAGGCCTTGATCGGCGAAAGGTGGGCAGTCGACGTTCAACCGCAGATATCTTTCGAAGCACTGCTACAAACAGTTCACTTGAGGCATGCTATCGCAACGGTGCCTAGAGATGCGCAAATGGAGGACACATTCTCTTGGCCGCATGATCCATCGGGTATATACACGGCGAGATCCACTTACATGAGGCTCAACCAAGGAGCGATCGGATCGCCTACAGCTGCGGCGATATGGCGTAGTTGGGCGCCGTTCAAGTGCAAGATCTTTGTCTGGCTCGCGGTGCAGCACCGATTATGGACATCCGACAGACGGGCACGACATGGATTGCAGGACAACCCCTCGCCTTGTTACACTTGTTTGCAGGACGAGGACACGGTTGAGCATATCGTGGTGCAATGTGTTTACACGTGTTTTGACTCCCTGCAAATCAACATCCCTCCCCCCCCCCCAACAGCACGGATACATTTGCCGAATGGTGGCTAAGGGCACGATCTGGCTTTCAAGGGAAACACAAGCGAGGCTTTGATTCAGTCGTCATTGCCGCGGCTTGGTTGTTATGGAAGCAGAGGAACGCTAAGGTGTTCAACCGACCGGAACAAGTCAAGGACTGCAATGAGTTAGCTAGAGCCATCCTTGACGAAATTCACAACCGGCACAGTGCAGGTGTAGGTGTGGGTGGATTAGATCGTTTTGTGAGAGATCACGATTGATCTTCTTGTAGGTGTGTGTGGGTGCTCGGGTGATCGATGTTCGCATTGATCGCACGGATCTTGTAAATTGTTTTCTCCCTTCTATAAAGATATGGTACGCTACTCTCGGGGAAAAAAACAATACTATGCTGGTGACAGTGACCTGTATTATTGACCCGAGTGATTAGCTCCTTATAAACCCTTTCAAGCCTACTCCACTCCAGACTCAGAACACTAGCTACTGCCCTGCCATTCTGCTCCGCGCTTATCTTCCTCAGCTTCCTACGTCTGCCGAAGCATCAAACACTAGCACGTCGAAGCCGAGAAGTTCCAAGCATGTGGAAGTTTCTTGCAGCAACGGCGCTGCCGATCCTGATCTCGCTGCTCGCCGTGCGCGCGCGCGGCGCCGACGACTACACGGCGTTCGTGTACGCCGGGTGCTCGCAGGCGCGCTACGACGCCGGCACCCAGTACGCCGCGGACGTGGACGCCGTGCTCTCGACCCTCACCGACACCGCGGCCTCCACCCCCTACGCCAACTACACCCCGCCGTCCGGCGCCGCCACGGGCCTGGTCGGGCTCTACCAGTGCCGCTCTGACCTCCCCGCCGCCGTCTGCGGCGTCTGCGTGAAGGCGTCCGCCTCCAAACTCTCCTCCCTCTGCAACTCGGCCGCCGGCGGCGCGGTGCAGCTGCGCGCGTGCTTCGTCCGCTACGGCAACGACTCGTTCCTCGGGAAGCCGGACAACACGGTGCTGTTCAAGAAGTGCGGCGGCGAGAGCGGGGACGCCGGCGTCGCGGCGCTGCGCGACGCGGCGCTCGGCGCGCTCCAGGCCGCGTCGTCCCCCGCCGCCGACGGCTCGTACCGCGCCGGCGCGGCCGGGTACGTGCAGGCCATGTCGCAGTGCGTGGGGGACCTCGGCGCCAAGGCCTGCACCGACTGCGTCTCCGTCGCCGCCTCGCAGCTCAAGGCCGGCTGCGGCGACGCCTCAGCCGGGGAGGTCTACCTCGGCAAGTGCTACGCGCGCTTCTGGTCCAATGCCGGCACCGGCACCGGCGGCGGCGGGGCCACCCCCGGAGGAGGCAACGTCATCGGCGGCGGCAACGCCGGCCCCATCGGTGACGGCGGCAACGGCATCGCTGGCGGAGGCAATGGCATCGCTGGCGGCGGCACCGTCGGCGTCCCGGGCGCGGGCAGCGGATACGGATACGGGTTCGTGCCGCGTCCGTACGGCGACGTCCAAGGTAACCACACCACACCATGCCACCATTGGCGACTTCTTGCCCTCCTCAGATCCTTCCTTCCACTTGCGCGACGTAGAATTTTCAGCTGCTGATTGATGATCACACGGCGTGTACGTACCACCTTAATTTCCGGGCTTAATTACCGTTATCTAGTTGTGCGCGCCTCGCATCGATGATCGGCTCGGACGCTGAAGAAAATGGACATCGATTTCGGGAGCCCTGCCGCTGCCAATCCGGTTACTTGTTACGGAAATCCGAATATATTTGTTGGATCTTGCAATGGTCCATGCAGAGCTAGCTTGCACTACGCGTAGGATACAATTATGCCTTCTTTTGAGACGGGCGTACGATTATCTTTGTTAAGAATTCGCTAGGATCACCCATTAGGCCACTATCGAAAACAGATCCGCATATTCAAATGCTTTGCAGGGTACACACCACCTTGTGTCCATGTCTGCACCATGATGGCCGCACGTATAAATTTAGGGGAAGCTTTCTAGATTTGCACGTACGTACTACAGTTGCTATTTACAAAATGCTAGTTGCCTTTTCTTCAGGTTTAATTTTACCTGTTAATCGGCACTACAATGCAAGGCAAATACTCCATAGAAGGAGTATTTGGTTAGAGTTTTGTTTCAGAACCACATAGAAGGAGTATTTGGTTAGAGTTTTGTTTCAGAACCACACTTCGACAAAGCTAAAGAAAATCTTATCAGGCCATACTTGGCTACAACTGAAGTGTGTCAATGTTGTGGTAGCCGACCAAGTAGGTTCTTAGACTGACAATATAAACAGTGGGCGACATGGTGAGGGTACCCTCCGTCAAAATCTACTCCGGAAATTAGGAATGACTACTGCCTAGGGTATCATCAATGATTAGGGGCGGCAGGTAGAACGTTCCTTCAGTTTTATTTTTCCTCACACTATGCAAGTAGATCTTACTTACCCTACTGTTACAGTGTGTAAACTAGTTAACATTGGCAAGTTGACAGTTCGACCCTGCTTGTGGCATGCATTCCCTAATGCATGCACGTTGGCATAGTAGATGGCCCTCCTAGTTACTGATTAGCAGCAAATGATGGTGTGTGCGAACTGCAGCAAAGGTAGTACCAAAGAGACCATGGAAAGGGCTTTTTGGCCAACACTATTTAAATCTCAACTTTCAGAAAGACTTTCATGTGGATTCACTTTCCTGTTCTTCTTCTTCATTGAGCCAAGCATATCACAAAGTGGATTCAAAATGATCCTGCCCTGCTTTGCATCGTCCGTATATCTCTCTGGCACCCACCGTTGCTAGGGTACTCCGTAGCTTTTTCTGCTTTGCGCTGTAGCTTTTGAGTTTTGAGACTTTCACTTGGCCACTTTGCACAAAGCTACATTTGTACAATACTAGTAGTTGTAAAGGATTATCAAACAGAGCACATGCATGGAGTGAGTGGGATGAATCTTATCTTGACATCCACGTGTTGTATCTGTTATGTTCGTCAGATGGTTCCGGGAAGACGCTCGCCATCATCATCGGCATCGTGGCGGCGGCCGCCATCATCATCATCTTCCTCTCCTTCGTCCGAAGAGCCCGCGCCGCCAATGGTAAGACCCGAACTCGAGCCGAGAATCATCGTCGAATCATCTCAGAATGTTCATGGCATATTCATGATGAATCCACTTGTTTTTGTCTGAACCATGAATATGCAGGCAAAAGCTAAGCTTAAGGGTTGCAGCAGGGATGGTCGCCACTCGCCACCATTAGCTCAGATTGGATCGGTCGGTGGCTTTTGGCTTCGGCGTTGCTTTAGTATCTCTCTTTTTATCTTTTATAGGGTCTCTCTTTTACCGTGTCATCATAGGGCCAGAAAAACAAAGGGAGACCATGCCGCCACTGTGCTGAAGTAGGGAACTGAAGATTCCAGCTGCATGCTACTAGCCACTAAGGAAAATATTACGCAAAAATAAGAGGATATATATTTGTTGAAGTGACCACTATATATGTGATTCATGTCCATGTTATTGTTGTACTGCTGTTCATGTCGTTTCGTTGGTTCGTGTGATGGGCTCATGTAAAGTGCTGTTAATTTATCGGAGGTAATCAATTAGTACAATCTTGTGGGCTGTTGTTGGAGTAAATATATAAACTTTCTCAAAATATATGTTGCTGACTAATGCGGTTGGGGAAAGGAATAATTTCAATCATCTTTTGCGAGAGCCACAAGGGTTATCATCATGAGGCATTCTTAAAAATGGATCAAAATGCATCTTTATGTAATCTTTGCTGTTAAGATCATTGCTGGTGAGTCAGCATAGGACCGCCAATCAAGTCAAAAGGTACATTCACCAATTGTGAATTCAAAAGCATGAAGTACGTTAGTTATGCAAACAAGGTAATGCAACTCATCATGTGCTAATCTGCAACGCGACAGTGGCCTTTCTGTCAATAATCCCGAGGGCCCGAGGCATACCAAGTATGAACATTATCTTGTAACAGAAATAAAAAGACGCTTAAAGCTCGACAGTAGAAAATGAAGCAACAAATAGTTAAAAGTATCACACATCTATCCAGTGCAACATTAAACATCACAAAAAAAACTATAGAAGGCTAGGAGGTTCAGCTTAAGCAGTAACACAACCACCATAAACATCTCTTACAAAGTATTAGAAACCGGGGCACCAAAATATAAGGCAAAGGTTGAATTCCGAGTGCTAATGTCACCATGAACATCTCCAAACTCATACCCGAGATGCAGAAGAGGAAATTTCCCAATAAGCTTGAGCATATATAGTTAGACCAGCAAGTTGTAGGTACACGTGACGATCAAGGGCCATCTGAATAGAGCATGCTCGGGTACACCCAAAGGGGTTGCATCAGGTGGCACCAGATCCTGAAGTGCTGATGGGTGGGATCAACAGATGGATCTGGCTCATTTCCTAACCCATATTCACTCCAAGGTTTAGGGGAACGAGCAACATATAGACATTTGCTCCTTCCTCCCCAATGTTCTGGGTTCATGCAAGAAAATGATGTACTCCTGATATCACTCCCCGTGAAGATGGCCCAGTTGTCCAGCTTTTCCATATCCACCCATTTTGCAGGCTTGGTTGACATGTCAAGGTAATGGACCGTGCGGATAAATGACACACTGGCATTGTACTGAATACTCGTGCAAGAATGGACCAACATCAGAAGCATGTCACCGCAGACCACTAGCCATGATATTCTAGACGGGTCTTGGCAACTCTTGGTCAAGTCAGGGGGGCAGTTAGTGGTTATCTCCTGCAGTCTAAGCTTGGGGGCCATCTCCAAAGTGTATATCTGTTGACGAAGATCCATGGCAATGAATTGGCCGTTGAATTCCACAATCTGAATTATTTGTACATCAGAACACTGGAGTTCAGACCAAGTATCACTTCCAACCGACCAACTAAATAAGGAGGGGCCAGTGCTAACAAGCATATGCGAGTTTGGTGATGCAAGAGGAGCTGTTAGAATGGCACTGCAGTAAGACTCTGTAACTAGTTGTTGGAGCTCCATTATTTTTTGTTTGAATGGAATATCAGACCAGTTGAGCTTCCTATACTCATCACGTAATGGGAGACGTGGAGGTGAAACCTTGGTACCTCTAAAAGGATCAACAACAACGCAATGTCCATGGTTGTAGAAGATGAGTTGACCATATGAAGGGCCAGCACAACGCATCGTCTGCAAAATTTCTTCATCAATATGGCAGTGAAGGCCAATGGCACTTTGCTTGGCTGGATCGATAACTTTATATGCCTGTAAGTTGCGATGACCATTGTTACATGGAGGACGAGGAACATGGACACGAATATTGGGCTGGATGAGCAGAGGCGGGAATAAAGTGCATAAGGTGGATTTGGATGAGTATGAAGTTAATGCAACCCGCCAAGAACGGCAGGTTGCAACAAAGGCAAGAAGGTCATGGATTGAGCCTAAGCGAGAGAAAATTGATTGTAACAGATCCTTTGGGAGGTCTGTCCAATCTTGGAGTCCGGACATAGGGGTGGATGTGGAGACACATAGTTTGCTATGCCTTTGCATGATGACGACCTCTCTGCAAACCATAATAAATTCAAGTCAAAGAAATTGAAAGAATGAGTCACTTAAGATATGTGCAATAAAATAAAACTTGAATGCTATAACAATGTATACGCATATGTTGGTGACTGTAACTATATATCAAGAAACTTGTTATATATTCTCATGCTTGACACTTCTTTCCATTTGCAGATCATTGTGTCTGAAATATTACCAAATAAGAATATATTATGTGATGTTATCCTAGCCACACTATGTTTGTTTGTCGAAGGCTTGTGCTCCACCAAACCTATTGGATAAGTCTACTCTAGAGTTCCCTACTCTAGAGTTCCAATTCTTAAATTTTGGAGTAATAAATGGCAAAAAAGACAGCAACATATCTACTAGGAAACTAGACTTGTGGTATGAATGCAATGTTATCTTTGACAACGAGTATATATATATAGAAGAAATTGTGAAAAACAAAATAATATCTTTATTTTAAGAATCAAATACCAGATCTTGAAATCGACGAAGGAGGAGAGGAGTGCAGTGCGATGGAGGAGCGAGAGGCACACAGTGGGGGGAGGGAGAGTGGCGGTTTTGTGGCTGTAGGGGAGGCCTGGAAGTTGACACCGATGACTGAGGGGCGTGCAGTGCGGCGGCTCATCGGTGAGTGATGGTTCGAGAAAGGGAGTTGGGGAGAGGCATATGTGGTAGCCCGGTTGAGAAGGAGAGGGTTGGCGGCAGGCGAGGGAAGAAAGAGGAATGAGGGGGTTAGGGTTAGGTATACCTTTATATACTTCCTAGGTTGGTGAGCTTAGTGGGTTGGGCCAAATAAACTAGTGACGAGATGAAATGGGATGCACTTTAGTAGAGGTCAGAGCACTAGTGACGGGCTTAACCGTTTAGCCGATATGGTCCACAATACTATTAGAGGAGTGCACAAATAAAGGCCCATCATTAGTGGGGTTTTCATAAATTCTAACCATCAGTTGCAGACTCCGGTTAAAAGGTCTTTTTGGTGCCCTCACTGTTGATTGTGAAATTGTAGGTACTCTAAATGCGACTAAGTGAATCACCCTACACGATAATATTGGTGGCAACAAGATAAATAAGGAGCAAGCTGACACAACACAAACTTGAAATTAAAAGCACAAAACAGAAGCAAGCACAAAGTAGGAGACTAAGATTCATCCCAAAGGTTACACCCATGACATGGACGGTAATCTTTGTTGGAGAGGTGTGGGTAACACGTATCCCCAAGAATGTTCTTCGCCTTGAGCCTTTACCAACAAATGCATGATTTTTTTAAATATTGTTTTGTATAAGAAATTACGAAAATGTATGCCCTAAATCAAAGAAATCAGTACTATGACCCTGTCGGCCTAGCTGAAGCCGAAGAGGGACATTTCAGTCTTCCTTAGGCCGAAGATGGCTCTTCAGTGTATAATAAGCCGAAGATATGCGAAAACGGGCCGAAAAGAGCATTTCGGCTTTCCATAGAAGGAAGGCCTCAAAGACGGAAGCACAAGACTTCAAATTAAGTTGCAATCGTCTGTTTCACTCGTGCCATGACTGAGGGGGAATGTTAGAAGTATAATTATGTTCAAGTTAGATATATAATAGGATTAAATCATGTACGACTTGCTGTCTACTCCAAATCTCTCGCTCATATTGTACTCTATATATACCCTGCATCTGGCTCGATCAATACAACAATACAATATAATATTAGCATCCTACAATTTCTACACACAAATATAAGATGTTTTAAATATTTCAATATAACCTTGGTACGGATTGAAATGAGTGAACAATCACACTGAAACGTGTCTATATGTATTGGATTCAGAAAAAAGTTAGAAACGGAGGGGGTGGGTGTCTATAAATTATTTGCCCTCACGGTAGCTTCTTCAGCATGCTAGGGAGTTACAAATATCCCCGCAAAAAAAAAGTGAGTTACGAATACCTGGTAAAAAAAATTCTTGAATTTAAAATAAAAATAAAAAATTCAAGCATACCCTCGCTTGAACAGAAAATAATGTCTCCATTGTTTAACTCCTTGCCGTCGTCCCAAATTGAACTGCGAGACTACCGTGTTCGCCAGGACACGCAGTAGATTTATCACCGGCTCACCGCGTTGGAGGGATCAATACATCGCTTTCCCCTTCTGAATTACCGTCGGTAACACGAAAAATACCAGCGTGCCGTCAATGTTTAATTGCCGCCTGTTCACCCTACCTAGTCAGCCAATGTCACCTCGTATATGCACTAGTAAAAGGGAACAACTCAAGCTGCATGTATCCAACGTATCCTCTGCGTGTAAAATCAAGAGCACTATTTAATTAAGCTGTCAATTCCCCAACTTCGAACATAAGGTACATACTGATAAATCGCCAGAGCCTATATATAAACCACAGGGAGCTTGATTACTCCCACCCATCTCATCATCACAAGTCTCTGCATCGAGAGATAATTCAAGGCAAAGCACAAGAAGCCACACACGTAGGATATAAAGTACCAATGGCTCCTCGCTCTCTCTCTTGGATTAGCGTCTCTCTGCTCGTCTTGTTGGCGTCGTGGTCATGCGTTGCAGCCAGGGGCGCACGCGCACCGAGAGCGGCCGACCCAACCTATGGGTTCACGTCGGTGAGGCTCGAGGAGAGCAACTTTGTGCTGCAGCGCCCCTACGACGAGGCGAGCGGCGCACGCTACAGCTTCGACGGCACCGTGCGGAAGCTCTGGGTGCTCGCCTCTGACAAGCCCCATGCCCGCCAGAGCCATACCAGCCCAAGAACTGAGATCAGGATGGCAGTAAGTTTACCGCATCATTAGTTGTACTTCGTTTGGGTGTAATTAAGGTCTAGTGATCTTACTAATCTTCTTTTACTTGCAGGGCTACGACTACAGCTCCGGCGTGTGGCAGTTCGAGGGTTACGGGTACGTCCCCTCCGGCACCACGGGGGTGTCTATTATGCAGGTGTTCGGCGCCGGCGAGACGGCCACCACGCTCATGCTGCATGTTTACAATGGCGCGCTGCGGTACTACGACCGACAGCTCGTCGAGGATGCCATCTATGACAGATGGTTCCGGCTGAACGTGGTCCACGACGTCGAGGCGTCGACGCTCACCGTGTACATCGACGGCCAGCAGAAGCTGCATGTCCAGGGCCGCGGCGGGGACTCACACTACTTCAAGTTTGGCGTGTACGCACAGAACCACGACTCCAGCTGCATGGAGTCTCGCTGGAAGGACGTCAGGATCTTCAAGAAGCATTAGAATTATTTGTGCATATATATGTATGTTGATGGAGTTACTATGTTTGTATTGTTTATTTTGTTGGTTGGTTCTTTGCCTCCTCACAGCTTCTACTCTATTTGTTGGTTGGTTCGATCTTTAATTCCATAAATATTGAGTGTTCTCTACACTACTGTAGGATTCCCAAATCTACAATTTTGTTTCAGTGATGTATTGTTAGCATCTTGATGTGATAATTTATTCTTTATTTGGTTAGTTAGTTAGTTCCTGAATATCCACTTCGGTGCCCGGGCTCAGATGAGCCCGGTGAACAGTATAGTGCTTAAAAATAGAAAACATAGAAACAAACAAAAATCTGATATTTTTTTTGCAAGCAAGATGTTCATGTATGTGATGTTTGTGCAAAATTTGGCGAAGTTTGGACATACGAGGAGGGCGCGGCAAAAAAGACAAATTCGTGTAAGAACAGTGTTGTTTTCAAATGTTTCTCACATACCTGATTTTTTTTGCCACGAGCTACTCGAATGTCCAAACTTCACGGTATTTTGCACGAGTATAACGCATCTGAGGATCTTGCATCGCAAAAAAAATTGGAATTTTATGAATTTATTTAATTTTTTTTACGATTTACTGTTTATGCCCGGGCTCATCTGAGTGTACGCGGGCACCAAATGCTGCTTCAGTTAGTTCCCCTTCAAATTGTTTTTGGTTCGATAACTGATCTCTTCATGCTCCATTGGCAACGTTTATTGTTGTATTACTCTGTTTCATTTTTTTTCACTTGCTTCGAGGTTTTCGCTATTTTTGTCCTGCCACATTTTACTTTAAAAATTAAGAGAACAAGCCTTCTGTGACACATCCAATATGTTCAGGTACCTCACTAATTAGAAATTTAGAATGCTCCGCCCAATACATTTCCTAACTCAGGCTCTTTCCATACATCGGTTACATCCGCCGTTGCTAATGACGAAGATCATTTGCACGCTTCACCTATTTCATTTACGGCCTGTCTCATGACCTATAGATATGTTAATCAGAGTTCAGTTATATCTATAGCAGCTCTATACTTTTAGTGATATCTATAGGACCACATCTGGGTAGTTTCGACGTCTTCAAATATGGCTTACAACCGTCAATTCTCATGCTCGTACCCAATTCTCATGTTTATTGACATTTTTCTAACCTTGTACTAAAGATCAAATGCTAAACATATAGGACCACATCTGGGTAGTTTCGACGTCTTCAGATATGAGTGTGTCTATGCAGGCGAACACTGGTACGCGTCGGTCCTAAACAAACGGTTTTTAATCCCTTTCCGCGACAGCATTCGGAACCGTCGCCAAGTGAGTGTGGGCGATAGGGGGGTCCTTCCCACACGACCCAGAAACCGTTGGGGATATGCCCTCATGGCACACACGCTCGGCAAAATGATGTCGTGTGCGACCGGCGAGCACTCAAATACAGAAATACGTACAGTAGTGCTAAAAAATACAATTATACGGGCGAAATCATTTTCGGTCGTAAGTACATCCCACACAGTCAGTCACCACTAAACGTTTCCGTTCGTATATACATCCCACACAGTCACTACAAGGAAAACGTTTGCGCAAGGTGGCGTAACGCAAACAGTTTTGAAGAGAATGTCATATGTGATTGTTCATTGATCCAACACGGTTTATTCCTAGAAACTATGTGCGTTGCCTGAGGTCATCGCCCACGGTGGTTTCTCATTAACCGTTTGCAATAGAAAACCCTATTAGCAAGCTAATTGCCCTATTATTAATAATCCATATACTAATCTAATTGACATTCATATTAAGCACATAATATATTCCATTTCCATATTAAGGAAGCAGAATTTCATAATTGAAATACATCGGAGTATAACATGATATAGCTTCAGCACCCAACTACCCCATTACACAACTGCACCAGCAGCAAGTTTCACATGCAATATCTAGAACCTTTCGAAATTAGCATCATAGACGGTACATAGAGAGATGCATCTCATCTGGAAGACCGCTGAAGCAGAAGACGAATATTGAGCCTTCATTCATGTTGAAGGTCTTTGCAACTTTAGGCTAGTGCCTGTGGATGATTGACCGTCCATTCTTCGACCTCTTCAGGAACACTTCAATATTGAACCATGGTTGTTGTATGAAAACTTTCCTTGCCTCCTGACCAGAGAGGTGGTTTGAGAGGTAATCATCAGTTAAGCCTGAAAATAAGGATGTGCATAAATATCTTCTCTATATTGGAAATTGGGCAAAGGAATACAAAAAAGCGAGGTATAATAGTTAGTACCATCTTGTAAACCTCAGTGCTTCCCATTGTTTCCCTGCAACACATATAAGGTAGTTAGTCATCAGGTTAAGTAAGGGTTCGCATGCTATCAGTAAAATATATTGATGATAAATAAGCACATTGCAAATTCATCAGATTAATTCAAGCCACATGGAAAACCCATTTATTCAAACCAAGAATGATTAAGAACTAGGAAATATAGCACTTGTATATGTTTCTCATGTATTAAGTGTAGCCAAATTCGATTTATTCCTCACATGGTATACAATAACAGAATGTAGCCACAACAATTGAACATCGCATTGCAGAATTGAACCAAGCAGTTAACTAAATACCACAACAAATGAACCAAACGTTAACTGAGCACCACATTGCATAATATAACATACTCCTAATAGAAGATCAGGCAGTTAACCAAACCAAGCATGCTTAACAACTTGGAAATATAGCAATTGTATTTGTTTCTCATGTATTTAGTACATCCAAATTCGATTTATTCCTCACATGGTATACAATAAGAGAATGCAGCCACAACAATTGAACATCACATTGCAGAATTGAACCAAACAGTTAACTAAACACCACAACAAATGAACCAAACGTTAACTGAGCACCACATTGCACAATATAACATACTCCTAATAGAAGATCAGACAGTTAACCAAACCAAGCATGCTTAACAACTTGGAAATATAGCAATTGTATTTATTTCTCATGTATTTAGTACAGCCAAATTCGATTTATTCCTCACATGGTATACAATAATAGAATGCAGCCACAACAATTGAACATCGCATTGCAGAATTGAACCAAACAGTTAACTAAACACCACAACAAGTGAACCAAGCCACAACAAAAGAACCAAGAAGTTAACTAAACACCAACTGAACAATATAACATACTCCTAATAGAAGATCAGACAGTTAACCAAACCAAGCATGCTTAACAACTTGGAAATATTGCACCCTGAAGAATTGAACATGACATTTGCAGAATTGAACCAAGCAGTTAAATGAACACCACATTGCACGACATATAGAACATATACACTATAGCAGAAGATTGCATGGTGAAAGTAGATAGCACAATTCACTAGAATTTGTTAAGGAAAAGCAGTAGCTAGCAAACTGAACATGGGTCCTTATAGTGAGCTAATAAGACAAGCTACTCCTCATTGTCGGAGATATCGATGACGATTGGCTTCTTGGACATGGAAGAGGGCGAGGCCTCCGCATCATGGGTGCCCTCGTTGTAGTGGTGATTTACCTGAGCCGCTCCGGGCACCAACCTGCTGGCTCTCGAGATGAGGTAAGCACGTGCACGCTAAGAAAACACCTCGTAGTCTTTGTCGAAGGCACTGACGGTGGCCTCGAGAAAACGCCATGAACTGTCGTTTAAAGCAGCCAACCACGTCGCGGCGTCGGCGCGCGAGGCGTCAACGGTAGCCTCGATGGCGACGTGCTCTCCAAGATCTGGGGGTCGGCACGAATGACAGCCATCGCGACCTCATCCGTGCGTGCGGCTGCGATTTGCTTCTCTGCTGCCAAATGCTCCTTGAGGTCCTTGCTATACTGCGTGCACCATGGCTTAGGCCGACGCTTATTTGGTGGAGGGGTAGGTGATTTGGGTGGAAGGTGTCGCCCTCGCGCCGGCGGTCGGGGGATGTGGGATGTGGAAGAAGGAGGAGGATGGGGGTCGGGTGTGGATTACCTGCCTGGATAGGCGAGGCCGAGCAGCGTGAAGGAGGGTCGCCGGCGAGGAGGCGGCGGCGCTGCAAGCAAGGAGTGAAGGTTTCAACTTGGAAAGGAAGGCGGAAAGGGGGGAAATGTGGCTTTTGGGAAGGGGGAGGGGGCGGGGAGGTAGATATTTCCGCGGAAGCCGAAAATTTGGAATCGCTTCAGCCAAAAATTGGCGTGCAAAGTGTCATCAGACACGGTCCCTTATTCAGACACGGTCCGAAGATATTTTGTGCTGCATCTCACAAGGTTGGTTATAATAAACTATGTGGGATCTACTTGATTTTTCGTCTTGATTTGAATTACATAATGGGGTCACAGTGGCCATGGACGGTGTTTGAATTGCTAGACCTTTTATCTGCAGTGATCATAAAAGAATTGGAATTATTCAGGGTTCGTTTGGACATTTTTATGCATTAAGTGAGTTTTCAATGCATTTATGTGCTAATTCAAATTTGAACTACATGCACATGCTCCAGTGCATATAAATTGGTCGAAAAATCAAATCTTTGTCCTTGGGTGCATGCTTAGGTCCCATGCAAGAAATGGGAATGAATTTCAAACACCATGGCACCGTTGATAGCCGACAAAACATTGAGATGCCTGGTTTTTAAATTCTAGTAAATCCAAAACTCGTCTGAAATTCATGAAACTTGGCATGCTATCATGGAGCGGCATAAACATGCCGTGGTAAATTTTTTGTCCCATTTGGGGCAGGTTTGGGTATATGCTTCTCACAAACCGGAGCTTCTCACAACAAGCATGATGGTTTTCGGTAGGGAACGTCCCACCTTTGGGGACGAAACGATATCCATTACCTCTTATTGCTTTTAATTTTTTTATCGTGTCAACATAGAACAATAGGAGTGTTGTGTGAATTTTTGTGATTTTTCGGGGTTCGGTTGGACATTTTTATGCATTAACTGAGTTTTCAATGCATTTATGTGCATAATTCAAATTTGAACTACATGCACATGCTCCAGTGCATATAAATTGGTTGAAAAATCAAATCTGTGTCCTTGGGTGCATGCTTAGGTCCCATGCAGGAAATGGGAATGAATTTTAAACACCAGGGCACTGTTGATTACCGGCAAAACATTGGGATGCCTGGTTTTTAAATTCTAGTAAATCCAAAACTTGTCTGAAATTCATGAAACTTGGCATGCTATCATGGAGCGGCATCAACATGCCGTGGTAAAAATGTTGTCCCATTTGGGGCAGGTTTGGGTATATGCTTCTCACAAACCGGGGCTTCTCACAACAAGCATGATGTTTTCGGTATGGAACGCCCCACCTTTGGGGACGAAACGATATCCATTGCCTCTTATTGCTTTCAAATTTTTTTCTCGTGTCAACATAGAACAACAGGAGTGTTGTGTGAATTTTTGTGATTTTTCGGGGTTCGTTTGGACATTTTTATGCATTAACTGAGTTTTCAATGCATTTATGTGCATAATTCAAATTTGAACTACATGCGCATGCTCAAGTTCATATAAATTGGCTGAAAAATCAAATATATGGCCTTGGGTGCATGCTTAGGTCCCATGCAAGAAATGGAATAAATTTCAAACACCAGGGCACCGTTGATTGCCGGCAAAACATTGAGATGCATGGTTTTTAAATTCCAGTAAACCCAAAACTCGTTTGAAATTCATGAAACTTGGCATGCTATATCATGGAGCGGCACCCGACATGCCGTGGTAAATTTTTTGTCCCATTTGGGGCAGGTTTGGGTATATGCTTCTCACAAACCGGAGCTTCTCACAACAAGCATGATGGTTTTCGGTAGGGAACGCCCCACCTTTGGGGACGAAACGATATCCATTGCATCTTAGTGCTTTCAAATTTTTTTCTCGTGTCAACATAGAACAACAGGAGTGTTCTGTGAATTTTTGTGATTTTCGGGGTTCGTTTGGACATTTTTATGCATTAACTGAGTTTTCAATGCATTTATGTGCATAATTCAAATTTGAACTACATGCGCATGCTCCAGTGCATATAAATTGGTTGAAAAATCAAATCTGTGTCCTTGGGTGCATGCAAAAAATGGGAATGAATTTCAAACACCAGGGCACCGTTGATTGCCGGCAAAACGTTGAGATACTTTGTTTTTAAATTCTAGTAAATCTAAAACTCGTATGAAATTCATGAAACTTGGCATGCTATCATGGAAGGGCACCCGACATGCTGTGGTATTTTTCGTGTCCATTTTGAGAGAAGCGCACTCGAATAATGACAGCCAACAAAGGCATTTTGAAAATAATAGCTGCCACTTTAATATCTCAAACGTTTGTATAATTCAAACCGTGTGCGTCGGTTAACCATTCACGTGACGCCATGTGTCTTGGTTTTAACGGCTATAGGAGGTGCCATGTGGACAGCTGCTTGACTGAACGGGAGGCGTGCGAGCGCAGTCCGGTGCGCAGGCTCACCGGGAAGCGTACAAGCTCAACGCAGGATCTGTGCATCTCTTCAACGCAAACGGTTCAGATTACGGTATGCAAATTAAAGACAGACTTCGGCGCTAAGCCAAGGGACACTGCGATTTGTCAAAATATGCAGCTAAAAATCAATATCACTATCTATTTTTTGCAACTAAAATTCAGTAATTAATTAAGCATATATTTCATTCATACTAGAGATTAAGCAGTCGTTCTCACCGGGAAGCGAGACAGCCTTGGACCGCCGGTCGCCTCGCTCCCACTGGTCTATATTAATGGCGCCGCCGAGCGGCCGCACCCCCCCATCCTCGCCACACACACAATTCCTCTCTCTCCGCTCGCATCCTCGACGCCGCTCTGAGTCCTCAAAGCCGTCAGTGTACGAGGATGCCACCGAAGCGCCCCATCGGAGGGAGTGGTGATGTCGGGGCTGCTGAAGCACGGCGTGAATATGGAGACAGAGGTTTCCGTCCACGCCGACGAGGTGGAGAACGAGGCTGCCAACAAGCAGAGGCGGGTCGAGAAAGAACCACAAGCGACTCCAGCAGGGCTAGACTTCATCAACAACCTCCCCGATGAAATGTTGATAGTCATCATATCCCTCCTCCCAATCCAAAATCGGGTGAGGACAGCCGCCGTTTCCCGGCGATGGCGCACCCTATGGCTCCGCACCCCTATCGACCTCCTCCACGCTCACAAGCTCTGCCATGGCTATTGCCAAAGCTTGGATGCGTTCTCCCAGATCCTCGGCAGTCACCATGGCCCAATCAAAGGCCTTATCGCGGGCAAGTTCTGTTCCAATGGCAAGGAGCGAGCCAAGCTTGACGAGTGGTTCCGATCCCGCGCCATAGATCAGCTCGAGAAGCTAAGTTATAATGATGGGCATATGAGCTTGCTGCCAACGTCCGCGCTCCGCTTCGCGCCCACACTGCGCCTCGCCAAGTTCATGAACTGCCATCCCCCACCCTTAATGACGCGCCCGCTATTTTTCTACCACGACTGAAGCACCTCGAGCTTGTCGTCGTCCGCATCCCAAAGGATGACATGGAGCGCCTGCTCCGCGGCTGTACTGCACTCGAGTTCCTTCGTCTTCGTGCGATGAATTGGTCGAGTACCTTGCACATCACCTCCAGGACTCTCCGCACTATTTATGTGTGTTGCTGGTGCTGCAACGAGAGGTCACAAAAGATGGACCACAATATGGTCATCCAGGACACACCTTTACTTGAGAGATTACTTGTAGTTGATCAACAAGGTCCAACAAGAATCAATGTCATTTCTGCGCCGAAATTGAAATTAGTGGGCTACTCGTCTGTCAAATACTACAACTTTCAGGTACAACAGTCGCCTTATATACCTCTCCTTCTTGATATCAACGTTATTTCTAGTTTTGAAGATGTATGTTCGTCTGTCATCCAACGAAGCTTCACCCAGACTCTGGGCACAGTGAAGGTCTTGGCAGTAGAATCTGTCGTCCCCAACCTAGACCAAGTTTTCAGTTGCCTGAGATGCTTTCCGTGCCTGAAGAAGCTGTATATCGAGGTCATGTTCCTTTCCTGTTAAATGTTAACCATAAGGGAGTTCAATTTTTTGCAACTTTTCCCAAGTTTACAATGACAATGTACTATGATTTCTGAAGGAATTTTGGAGGATTTTAGGACATACACCCCGACCCCATATTGGTTGCTTCATTCATATGGTTACAATCGTCCATAAGCATTTCTCCTTTGGATTCATCTGTACTGGCACTACTAGGAAAAGGCCTGCTAGTGGCGCACCTGTTTTGCCTACTAATGGCGCACTACAGGTGCGCCACTAGCATCACGCCATTAGAATTTTTTAATGACGCACCACAGGTGCGCCATTAGTATCTGGTATACTAATGGCGCACCAGGTAGTGCGCCATTAGTATATCACACGGTGCGCCATTACTATCTGACTTAGTAATGGCGCACCAGTGCGCCATTACTACCTTTTTTCAAAAAAAAAATCAGATTTTTTTCAAACTTTTTTCTTTTTTTCTTAATCTCGGGTCACTATGGCTTAATCTCGGGTCAATATGCTTAATCTCAAGTCAAATCGCACTCATCCTCACACTACTCCAGCCCAAGCACGCTTAACTTCAGAGTTCTATCCAACCCCAGCACCAGCTCACTTAACAGGCACTTGTTGATATATCTAGCATGTCAATCCTATTAAACCTTGTTGATGTCTAGGACTTTGTTCATGTTCATGAGTGTGATGAAATTTTGAAAAAATATTTCAAACTTCCGTTCATATTACGTATCATATTTTGAACATTTTTTCCAAAAAAAATTTGAAACTATTTTTTTTCTGTTATTAGTGGCGCACCTAGCAAATGGTGCACCACTAGTAAGTTTGAATTTTTTTTCCATTTTTCCCCCTCTAGATCTTAAAAGTCCCGTATCTTTTTTCTGTTAGGTTTTTGGGGATTCTAAAAATGTTCAACTGGGTTCCCCCCATTGAATTCGGATGTATCTTTTCGAGTAGATGATTTTTCATATAAAAAACTTTTTAATCCTAGTTCGTATGCAAAAGTTATGCCCATTTTACAAATTCCAGAGAGATTTTGCAAATAAAGTCGAAATTCATATTTGTAAATTTTCCCAACAACTAGACCACATATCACATGGGAAACTTATTTTTTTGACATTTCCATCATTTTCTTTTATTGTTTCTAAAATTGAAAAGGCGGTCCACAAGGGGGGGTGCATTCGGTGGAATTTTTGGGCAAAGTTAGTAATGGCGCACCGTGGGTGTGGTGCGTCATTACTAGTTCTAGTTTAACTAGTAATGGCGCACCATTACTAACTTTAAAAAAATTGTTAGTAGTGGCGCACCGAGTGTGTGGTGCGCCATTACTAGTTAAAACTAGTATGGCGCACTGTCCCCTGGTGCGCCATTACTAGTTTTGAAAAAAAAAATTAGTAGTGGCGCATCGAGGGTGTGGTGCGCCATTACTAGTTAAACTAGTAATGGCGCACTATCCCCTGGTGCGCCATTACTAGTTTTGAAAAAAAAAATTGTTAGTAGTGGCGCACCGTGGATGTGGTGCGCCATTAGTATTTGGACACTAATGGCGTACCAACACATGGTGCGCCATTAGTATATAGTAGTGGCGCACCACATGTGTGGTGCGCCATTAGTGTCCATATTATCTATAGCCCTTTTCCTAGTAGTGTAGTTTTCTTAGGGATTTTTTCATCCAATCCAACCTCTTGTGAAGAAGGCTACATGTTTCTAGATTGTAATCAAATTAATTCCCATGTTAATCATGCCAGATCGAAGATGGCACATTGGTGCATTTTACAAATCCTGCAAACCAAATGGGCGTGTAGCAGTGTTCAAAACTGCATGTAGGCACTAACACGTTCTCTTCTTTTGCAGTGCATATTAGGCCCGGTGGAAGATGTTGATAACGACAATCACATCGAATGCCTGGATCTGCATCCCTCAAATATTACTTTGAACTCCTACCGAGGGACCCCACCGGAGATTACACTCGCCATGTTCTTTCTTGCCAGAGCAAAGGTGCTGAGGGTACTGAGGTTGAACACGCATTTAATTAGGAAAGATCAATGGTATGATTATCAGAGGCGGCTGGTACTGCGGAATGGAAGTGCCTCCAAAAATGCCAAACTTCGTATTGGAAGAGCATATGGCAAAGCAATTCGAAGTTATTGTGTCAAACCCATACATGACTTGTCAGCGGCTGATCCCTTTTCAGAAATGACGCAACTTGCAATGTTTGAATTTGGGCATTGTAATCTTTGAATTTGAACCTTGCAATATTTATGGTATTTGTTATATTGAACCATTTATGTTCTCTTGTCTCAACGCAAACAGTTCATCCAGGTGAACCGCATGTCGTACATCGCACACACCTTGATCTGGCTGACCATTTCTTTTGTGTTGCCTAATCACAAACAGTTCATCTGAGTGAACTATATGCTGTACATCGCACACACCTTGATCTGGCCGACCGTTTCTTTTGTGTAGCCTAATCACAAACAGTTCATCCGAGTGAACCGTATGATGTACATCGCACACACCTTCATCTGGCTACCCGTTTGTTTTGTTCCTCCTCATCGAAAATGGTTAATTGAACTGAACCGTATGCCCTGAATCGCACACGCAACTAAAACCTGAACCGTCTTTGATGCATCCGTCATCGCTAACGTTTTGCACCTTTTTTGACGGTTTTTTACACCACCGTTTGCGATTATTGCATCGCACGTCGAAGGGTCTCTGATCGTAGTGTCACGTAGCAGCATCCTGTAGTAGTGGAATTGGACATTTGCCTGTGCGAGCTCAAATGACTTGAGCGTTACATGTTGGGGAACGCAATATTTCAAAAAAATTCCTACGATCACGCAAGATCTATCTAGGAGAAGCATAGCAATGAGATGGGAGAGTGTGTCCACGTACCCTCGTAGACCGAAAGCAGAAGCGTTTAGTAACGCGTTGATGTAGTCGAACGTCTTCACGATCTAATTGATCCAAGTACCGAACGTACAGCACCTCCGTGTTCAGCACACGTTTAGCACGATGACGTCCCTGGAACTCTTGATCCAGTTGAGGCAGAGGGAGAGTTCCGTCAGCACGACGGTGTGGCGACGGTGATGATGAAGTTACCGGCGCAGGGCTTCACCTAAGCACTACGACGATATGACCGAGGTGTGTAACTGTGGAGGGGGGCACCGCACACGGCTAAGAGAAGACTTGGTGTGTATTCTAGCGGTGCCCCCACATATATATAGGTGGGAGGGGAGGGAGCAGCAGGAGGCGCCCCCCAAGTAGGAGGAATCCTACTTGGGGCCTAATCCTATTCGGCCTCCCCCCTTTCCATGTTTTCCGGAGGGAGAAGGAAAGAGGAGGGGGGAGAGAAGGAAAGGGGAGGCCGAATTGCCCCCCTTCCTTTATCTCCTCTCCCTTTCCTTTCTCCCACCCTTTTCGGCAATGTATCGGGCGCACCAGCCCACTAGGGGCTGGTCTGTCCCGCCCAAGGCCCAATAAGGCCCATATCCTGGCCGGGGGTGCCCGGAACCCCTTTCCGGTGACCCGATACGTATCCGGTACCCCCGAAACACTTTCGGTGTCCAAATCTATCGTCCTATATATGAATCTTTACCTCTCGACCATTTCGAGACTCCTCGTCATGTCCGTGATCTCATTCGGGACTCTGAACAACATTCGGTCATCAAATCACATAACTCATACAATATAAAATCGTCATCGAACGTTAAGCATGCGGACCCTACGGGTTCGAGAACTATGTAGACATGACCGAGACACCTCTTCAGTCAATAACCAATAGCGGGACCTGGATGCTCATATTGGCTCCCACATATTCTAGAAGATCTTTATCGGTCAAACCGCATAACAACATACGTTGTTCCCTTTGTCATCGGTATGTTACTTGCCCGAGATTCGATCGTCGGTATCATCATACCTAGTTCAATCTCGTTACCGGCGAGTCTCTTTACTCGTTCCGTAATGCATCATCCCGCAACTAACTCATCAGTCACATTGCTTGCAAGGCTTATAGTGATGTGCATTACCGAGAGGGCCCAGAGGTACCTCTCGGATACACGGAGTGACAAATCCTAATCTCGATCTATGTCAACCCAACAAACACCTTCGGAGACACCTGTAGAGCATATTTTTAATCACCCAGTTACGTTGTGACGTTTGATAGCACACAAGGTGTTCCTTTGGTATTCGGGAGTTGCATAATCTCATAGTTAGAGGAACATGTATAAGTCATGATGAAAGCAATAGCAATAAAAACTAAATGATCATTAATGCTAAGCTAACAGATGGGTCTTGTCCATCACATCATTCTCTAATGATGTGATCCTGTTCATCAAATGACAACACATGTCTATGGTTAGGAAACTTAACCATCTTTGATTAACGAGCTAGTCAAGTAGAGGCATACTAGGGACATTCTGTATTGTCTATGTATCCACACATGTACTAAGTTTCCAGTTAATACAATTCTAGCATGAATAATAAATATTTATCATGATATAAGGAAATATAAATAACAACTTTATTATTGCCTCTAGGGCATATTTCCTTCAGCCTCCCACTTGCACTAGAGTCAATAATCTAGTTCACATCGTCATGTGATTTAACACCAATAGTTCACATCTTTATGCGATTAGTTCACATCTCCATGTGACTAATACCCACCCAAAGAGTGATCATGTTTTGCTTGTGTGAGAAGTTTAGTCAACGGGTCTGCCACATTCAGAGCCATATGTATTTCGCAAATTTTCTATGTCTACAATGCTCTGCACGGAGCTACTCTAGCTAATCGCTCCCACTTTCAATATGTATCCAGATTGAGACTTAGAGTCATCCGGATCAGTGTTAAAGCTTGCATCGACGTAACCCTTTACGACGAACTTTTTGTCACCTCCATAACCGAGAAATATTTCCTTAGTCCTCTAAGGATAATTTTGACCGCTGTCCAATGATCTACTCCTAGATCACTATTGTACTCCCTTGCCAAAATCATGCTAAGGTATACAATAGGTACACAACATAGCATCCTTTATAGAACCTATGACTGAGGCATAGGGAATGACTTTTCATTCTCTTTCTATTTTCGGTCGGGTTTTGAGTCTTTACTCAACTTCACACCTTACAACTCAGGCAAGAACTCCTTCTTTGACTGATCCATTTTGAACTTCTTCAAAATCTTATCAAGGTATGTACTCATTGAAAGTCTTATCAAGCGTCTTGATCTATCTTTATAGATCTTGATGCCTAATATGTAAGTAGCTTCACTGAGGTCTTTCTTTGAAAAAATCCTTTCAAACACTCCTTTATGCTTTCCAGAAAATTCTACATCATTTCCGATCAACAGTATGTCATTCACATATATTTATCAGAAAGGCTGTAGTGCTCCCACTCACTTTCTTGTAAATACATGCTTCACCAAAAGTCTGTATAAAACCATATGCTTCGATCACTTTATCAAAGCGTATATTCCAACTCCGAGAAGCTTGCACCAGTCCATAGATGGATCGCTGGAGCTTGCACACTTTGTTAGCACCTTTCGGATTGACAATACCTTCTGGTTGCATCATATACAACTCTTCTTTAAGAAATCCATCAAGGAATGTAGTTTTGACATCCACTTGCCAAATTTCATAAAATGCGGAAATTGCTAACATGATTCGGACATACTTTAAGAATAGATACGAGTGAGAAACTCTCATCGTAGTCAACACCTTGAACTTGTCGAAAACCTTTTGCGACGATTCAAGCTTTGTAGATAGTAACACTACTATCAACGTCCGTCTTCCTCTTGAAGATCCATTTAATCTCAATGGCTCGCCGATCATCGGGCAAGTCAATCAAAGTCCATACTTTCTTCTCATACATGGATCCCATCTCAGATTTCATGGCCTCAAGCCATTTCGCGGAATCTGGGCTCATCATCGCTTCCTCATAGTTTGTAGGTTCATCATGGTCAAGTAACATGACCTCCAGAATAGGATCACCGTACCACTCTGGTGCGGATAGTACTCTGGTTGACCTACGGGGTTCGGTAGTAACTTGATCAGAAGTTTCATGATCATCATCATTAACTTCCTCACTGATTGGTGTAGGAATCACTGGAACTGATTTCTGTGATGAACTACTTTCCAATAACGGAGAAGGTACAATTACCTCATCAAGTTCTACTTTCCTCCCACTCACTTCTTTTGAGAGAAACTCCTTCTCTAGAAAGGATCCATTCTTAGCAACGAATATCTTGCCTTCGGATCTATGATAGAAGGTGTACCCAATAGTCTCCTTTGGGTATCCTATGAAGACACATTTCTCCGATTTGGGCTCGAGCTTATCAGGTTAAAGCTTTTTCACATAAGCATCGCAGCCCCAAACTTTAAGAAATGGCAACTTGGGTTTCTTGCCAAACCATATACGGTGTCGTCTCAACAGATTTAGATGGTGCCCTATTTAATGTGAATGCAGCTGTCTCTAATGTATAACCCCAAAACGATAGTGGTAAATCGGTAAGAGACATCATAGATCGCACCATATCCAATAAAGTACAGTTATGATGTTTGGACACAACATTACTCCGTGGTGTTCTAGGTGGCGTGAGTTGTGAAACTATTCCGCATTGTTTCAAATGAAGACCAAACTCATAACCCAAATATTCACCTTCACAATCAGATCGCAGAAACTTTATTTTCTTGTTACGATGATTTTCCACTTCACTCTGAAATTCTTTGAACTTTTCAAATGTTTCAAACTTATGTTTCATCAAGTAGATATACCCATATCTGCTCAAATCATCTGTGAAGGTCAGAAAATAACGATAACCCGCCGCGAGCCTCAACACTCATCGGACCGCATACATTAGTATGTATTATTTCCAACAAGTCAGTTGCTCGCTCCATTATTCCGGAGAATGGAGTCTTAGTCATCTTGCCCATGAGGCATGGTTCGCAAGCATCAAGTGATTCCAAAAGCCCATCAGCATGGAGTTTCTTCATGCGCTTTACACCAATATGACCTAAACGGCAGGGCCACAAATAAGTTGCACTATCATTAGTAACCTTGAATCTTTTGGCTTCAATATTATGAATATGTGTATCACTACGGTCGAGATTCAATAAACCATTTATATTAAGTGTATGACCATATAAGGTTTTATTCATGTAAACAGAACAACAATTATTCTTTGATTTAAATGAATAATCGTATTGCAATATACATGATCCAATCATATTCATGCTCAACGCAAACACCAAATAACATTTATTTTAGGTTCAACACTAATCTCAAAGGAAAAAGGAGTGTGCGATGGTGATCTTATCAACCTTGGAATCATTTCCAATACACATCGTCACCTTGTCCTTGACTAGTCTTTGTTTATCTTGCAACTCCTGTTTTTGAGTTACTACTCTTAGCAACTGAACCAGTATCAAATACCGAGGGGTTGCTATAAACACTAGTAAAATACACATCAATAACATATATATCAAATATACCTTTGTTCACTTTTGCCATCCTTCTTATTTGCCAAGTATCTAGGGTAGTTCCAATTCCAGTGACCATTTCCTTTGCAGTAAAAGCACTCAATTCCAGGCTTGGGTCTAGCTTTGGACTTCTTCATGGGAGCAGCAACTTGCTTGATATTCTTCTTGAAGTTCCCTTTCTTTCCCTTGCCCCTTTTCTTGAAACTAGTGGTCTTGTTAACCATCAACACTTGATGCCATTTCTTGATTTCTACCTTTGTGATTTCTGCATCGCGAAGAGCTTGGGAATCGTTTTTGACATATCCCTTGCATATTATAGTTCATCACGAAGTTCTAGTAACTTGGTGATAGTGACTAGAGAACTCTGTCAATCACTATCTTATCTGGAAGATTAACTCCCACTTGATTCAAGCGATTGTAGTACCCAGACAATCTGAGCACATGCTCACTAGCTGAGCTATTCTCCTCCATCTTGTAGGAGAAGTACTTGTCAGAGGTCTCATACCTCTAGACATGGGCATGAGTCTGAAATGCCAATTTCAACTCTTGGAACATCTCATATGCTCCGTGGCATTCAAAACATTTTTGAAGTCCCGGGTCTAAGCCGCAAAGCATGGTGCACTAAAATATCAAGTAGTCATCATACCGAGCTTTGCCAAACGTTCATAACATCTGCATCTCCTCCTGCAATAGGTCTGTCACCTAGCGGTGCATCAAGGACATAATTCTTCTATGCAGCAACTAGGATAATCCTCAGATCACGGATCCAGTCCGCATCATTGCTACTATCATCTTTCAACTTATTTTTCTCTAGGAACATATCAAAAAAACGGGGAGCTACATCGCAAGCTATTGATCTACAACATAGATATGCAAATACTATCAGGACTAAGTTCATGATAAATTAAAGTTCAACTAATCATATTACTTAAGAACTCCCACTTAGATAGACATCCCTCTAGTCATCTAAATGATCACGTGATCCATATCAACTAAACCATGTCTGATCATCACGTGAGATGGAGTAGTTTTCAATGGTGAACATCACTATGTTGATCATATCTACTATATGATTCACGCTCGACCTTTCGGTCTCAGTGTTCCGAGGCCATATCTGCATATGCTAGGCTCGACAAGTTTAACCTGAGTATTCTGTGTGTGCAAAAACTGGCTTACACCCATTGTATGTGAACATAGAGCGTATCACACCCGATCATCACGTGGTGTCTCATCACGACGAACTGTAGCAACGGTGCATACTCAGGGAGAACACTTATACCTTGAAATTTAGTGAGAGATCATCTTATAATGCTACCGCTGTACTAAGGCAAATAAGATGCATAAAGGATAAACATCACATGCAATCAAATAAGTGATATGATATGGCCATCATCATCTTGTGCCTTTGATCTCCATCTCCAAAGCACCATCATGATCACCATTGTCACCGGCTTGACACCTTGATCTCCATCGTAACATCGTTGTCATCTCACCAACTACTGCTTCTACGACTATCGCTGCCGCTTAGTGATAAAGTAAAGCAATTACATGGCGATTGCATTTCATACAATAAAGCGACAACCATATGGCTCCTGCCAGTTGCCGATAACTGTTACAAAACATGATCATCTCATACAACAATTTATATCTCATCACGTCTTGACCATATCACATCACAACATGCCCTGCAAAAACAAGTTAGACGTCCTCTACTTTGTTGTTGCAAGTTTTACGTGGCTGCTACGGGCTTCTAGCAAGAACCGTTCTTACCTACGCATCAAAACCACAACCATTTTTCGTCAAGTGTGCTATTTTAACCTTCAACAAGGACCGGGCATAGTCAAACTTGATTCAACTAAAGTTGGAGAAACAGACACCCGCCAGCCACCTGTGTGTGAAGCACGTCGGTGGAACCAGTCTCATGAACGTGGTCATGTAATGTCGCCCGGGCCGCTTCATCCAACAATACCGCCGAATCAAAGTAAGACGTTGCTGGTAAGTAGTATGACTATTATCGCCCACAACTCTGTGTTCTACTCGTGCATATAACATCTACGCATAGACCTGGCTCGGATGCCACTGTTGGGGAATGCAGTATTTCAAAAAAATTCCTACGATCACGCAAGATCTATCTGGGAGAAGCATAGCAACGAGACGGGAGAGTGTGTCCACGTACCCTCGCAGACCGAAAGCTGAAGCGTTTAGTAACGCGGTTGATGTAGTCGAACGTCTTCACGATCCAACCGATCCAAGTACCGAACGTACAGCACCTCCGTGTTCAGCACATGTTCAGCACGATGATGTCCCTCAAACTCTTGATCCAGTTGAGGCCGAGGGAGAGTTCCGTCAGCATGACGGCGTGGTGACGGTGATGATGAAGTTACCGTCACAGGGCTTCGCCTAAGCACTACGACAATATGAACGAGGTGTGTAACTGTGGAGGGGGGCACCGCACACGGCTAAGAGAAGACTTGATGTGTATTCTAGCGGTGCCCCCCCGCATATATATAGGTGGGAGGGGGAGGGAGCAGCCGGAGGCGCGCCCCAAGTAGGAGGAATCCTACTTGGGGCCTAATCCTATTCGGCCTCCCCCTTTCCATGTTTTCCGGAGGGAGAAGAAAAGAGGAGGGGGGAAAGAAGGAAAGGGGAGCCCGAATTGCCCCCCTTCCTTTCTCTCCTCTCCCTTTGCTTTCTCCCACCCTTTTCAGCCATGTATGGGGCGCACCAGCCCACTAGGGGCTGGTCTGTCCCGCCCTAGGCCCAATAAGGCCCATATCTTGGCCGGGGGTGCCCGAAACCCCTTTCCGGTGACCCGATACGTATCCGGTACCCCCGAAACACTTCCGGTGTCCAAATACTATCGTCATATATATGAATCTTTACCTCTCAACCATTTCAAGACTCCTCGTCATGTCCGTGATCTCATTCAGGACTCTGAACAACATTCGGTCATCAAATCACATAACGCATACAATATAAAATCGTCATCGAACGTTAAGCGTTTGGACCCTACGAGTTCGAGAGCTATGTAGACATGAACGAGACACCTCTCCGGTCAATAACCAATAGCGGAACCTGGATGCTCATATTGCCTCCCACATATTCTACGAAGATCTTTGATACGTCTCCAACGTATCTATAATTTTTTATTGTTCCATGCTATTATATTATCCATCTAGGATGTTTTATATGCATTTATATGCTATTTTATATGATTTTTGGGACTAACCTATTAACCTAGAGCCCAGTGCCAGTTCCTGTTTTTTCCTTGTTTTTGAGTATTGCAGAAAAGGAAAATCAAACGGAGTCCAATTGACTTGAAATTTGACGGAGCTTATTTTTTGACCAGAAGAAGGCCATGGAGTAAAAGAGTTGGGCCAGAAGAGTCCCGGGCTGCCCACGAGGGTGGGGGGCGCGCCCACCCCCTGGGCGCGCCTCCCTACCTCGTGGACAGCCCGGAGACCCCCCTGACTTTTATCGACGCCAAACCTCTTATATATACAGAAACCTCTAGAAAATAACCTAGATCGGGAGTTCCGCCACCGCAAGCCTTTGTAGAAACCGAAAACCAATCTAGACCCGTTTCCGCACCCTGCCGGAGGGGGTTACCCTCACCGGTGGCCATCTTCATCATCCCGGCACTCTCCATGACGAGGAGGGAGTAGTTCACCCTCGGGGCTGAGGGTATGTACCAGTAGCTATGTGTTTGATCTCTCTCTCTCTCGTGTTCTTGAGGTGGTACGATCTTGATGTATCACGAGCTTTGCTATTATAGTTGGATCTTATGATGTTTCTCCCCCTCTACTCTCTTGTAATGGATCGAGTTTTCCCTTTGAAGTGATCTTATCGGATTGAAAAAAAATATTTTTTTTCACGAGGTCACGGAACCCGCAAGTTGATCACCAAAACATACATCAAGTAGATCATGTGATATCCCATTGTCACCACAGATAAGCACATGCAAGACATACATCAAGTGTTCTCAAATCCTTAAAGATTCCATCCGATAAGATAACTTCAAAGGGAAAACTCAATCCATTACAAGAGAGTAGAGGGGGAGAAACATCATAATATCCAACTATAATAGCAAAGCTCGCGATACATCAAGATCGTGCCAAATCAAGAACACGAGAGAGAGAGAGAGATCAAACACATAGCTAATGGTACATACCCTCAGCCCCGAGGGTGAACTACTCCCTCCTCGTCATGGAGAGCGCCGGGATGATGAAGATGGCCACCGGTGATGGATCCCCCATCCGGCAGGATGCCGGAACAGGGTCCCAATTGTTTTTTGGTGGCTACAGAGGCTTGCGGCGGCGGAACTCCCAATCTAGGTTTCTTTCTGGAAGTTTGGGTATATATAAGAGGTGTTGGTGTCGGGGACAAGTCAGGGAGGTCTCCGAGGCGGCCACGAGGTAGGGGGGCGCGCCCCCACCCTCGTGGGTGCCTCGGGACCCTTCTGGCCCATCTCCGATGCTCCGTGGGCTTCTTCTGGTCCAAAAATAAGCTCCGTCAAATTTCAAGTCAATTAGACTCCGTTTGGTTTTCCTTTTCTGCAATACTCAAAAACAAGGAAAAACAGAAACTGGCACTGGGCTCTGGGTTAATAGGTTAGTCCCAAAAAATCATATAAATAGCATATAAATGCATACAAAACATCCTAGTTGGATAATATAATAGCACCCTGCCGGAGGGGGGAACCCTCACCGGTGGCCATCTTCATCATCCTCGCGCTCTCCATGACGAGGAGGGAGTAGTTCACCCTCGGGGCTGAGGGTATGTACCAGTAGCTATGTGTTTGATCTCTCTCTCTCTCTCTCTCTCTCTCTCGTGTTCTTGAGGTGGTTCGATCTTGATGTATCGCGAGCTTTGCTATTATAGTTGGATCTTATGATGTTTCTCCCCCTCTACTCTCTTGTAATGGATTGAGTTTTCCCTTTGAAGTGGTCTTATCTGATTGAGTCTTTAAGGATTTGAGTACACTTTATGTATGTCTTGCATGTGCTTATCTATGGTCACAATGGGATATTCACGTGATCTACTTGATGTATGTTTTGGTGATCAACTTGCGGGTTCCGTAACATTGTGAACTTATGCATAAGGGTTGGCACACGTTTTTGTCTTGACTCTCCGATAGAAACTTTGGGGCACTCTTTGAAGTACTTTGTGTTGGTTTGAATAGATGAATCTGAGATTGTGTGATGCATATCGTATAATCATACCCATGGATACTTGAGGTGACATTGGAGTATCTAGGTGACATTAGGGTTTTGGTTGAGATGTGTCTTAAGGTGTTATTCTAGTACGAACTCTTAAATAGATCGATCCGAAAGAATAACTTTGAGGTGGTTTTGTACCCTACAATAATCTCTTCATTTGTTCTCCGCTATCAGTGACTTTGGAGTGACTCTTTGTTGCATGTTGAGGGATAGTTATATGATCCAATTATGTTATTATTGTTGAGAGAACTAGCACTAGTGAAAGTATGAACCCTAGGCCTTGTTTCCTAGCATTGCAATACCGTTTACGCTCACTTTTATCACTTGTTACCTTGCTGTTTTTATAATTTCAGATTACAAAAACCTATATCTACCATCCATATTGCACTTGTATCACCTTCTCTTCGCCGAACTAGTGCACCTATACAATTTACCATTGTATTGGGTGTGTTGGGGACACAAGAGACTCTTTGTTATTTGGTTGCAGGGTTGCTTGAGAGAGACCATCTTCAACCTACGCCTCCCATGGATTGATAAACCTTAGGTCATCCACTTGAGGGAAATTTGCTACTGTCCTACAAACCTCTGCACTTGGAGGCCCAACAACGTCTACAAGAAGAAGGTTGCGTAGTAGACATCAAGCTCTTTTCTGGCGCCGTTGTCGGGGAGGTGAGTGCTTGAAGGTATATCTTTAGATCTTGCAATTGAATCTTTTAGTTTCTTATTTTATCACTAGTTTAGTTTATAAAAAGAAAACTACAAAAAAATGGAATTGAGGGTACCTCATATGCTTCATCTTTTTAATATCTTTCATGAAAATAAGGATTCCGATAATTGTGCTCAATTGCTAGAGGAAGAATGCATTAGAATGTTTGGCACTAACTATTTGCATAATGAGCATGATTGCAATATTGTTAGTTTGAATTCCTTGAATATCCATAGTACTAATGATGATTGCACTAGTCATGATGAAAATGTCTCTTATAAGCATGTCAACTTTTGTGGAGTGCATAGAGTTTGCAAGTACACACCAAATAGGGAAGATAGATTTTGCAAGAGGCATAAGTATTTAGAAACCAAATGGTTGCAAGAAAGACTAGATGTTTGTGATGAAAATTTAAATTTTCTTAGTCATCCTTGTGAACTTTGCAATGAACGTGGTCATTTAAATATCCAATGCAAATTATTTCATGATCGTATCGTGTCCAAAAATTGTGATGACTTGATTTCCCTTGTGCATCATAATGAACTTAATTTTCTTTTGGGTTATGAAGAAATGAAACGTATAACTAAGGATATGCCAGAATTTGTCCTTGATAAAGTTCTTGATTTTGATCTAGAAGAAATTTTTATGTATTGTGCGGTGAATTGCATTGAAAATCCTTATATTGCCAATTACATAAAGAAAAGAAAACAAATAGAAGATGAAGAGAATACAAATGAAAGGGAAGAGACTTCCCAATATCCTCCTATTATTTCTTATGATGAATCAGGTAACGAGGAGGAGCTTTCTATTCAACCAATCTCATTAATAAGGAGCTCAAAAAAGAGGGTTAAACCCACACATGATGTGAAGAAGAAAAAGAAAAGACGGAGAAGCAAAGGTAGAAAGGTATCCCTCCCAAATTATGTTGCTCTTATTACTCATTGTGATGATGATAATTGCTATACTATTGGTGCTATCCATACTATTAATGATGAGAGTGATTATGCTTATGATATGAAAAGGCCCAAGCTTGGGGATGCTATGTTTGATGTGAATGACATGTTTGAGAATATATTGGCTGCAATTAATGTTTGTCCCAAGCTTGAGGATGCTATGTTTAATGAAGATGATATTTTTAGCCTTCCAAGTTTTGATGAGCAAATTTATTATGATGATAGCATGCCTCGATTATGTTTATAAAACTTGTCATGATTATGATTACCCTTTTTCTGAACATTACTCTTTTAATGTGGAAACAATTTATAGTATTCGAGTCTCTTATGATACTCCCACCATTCCGATTGAGAAGAATTTTGCTTATGTAGAGAGTAGTAAATTTTCTATGCTTTTAGATCATGAAAATAATGCTTTAGGTGCTGGTTATATTGTTGAATTAATTCATGATGCTACTGAAAATTATTATGAGGGAGGAATATATGCTTGTAAGAATTGCAATAATATCAAGTTTCCTCTCTATGTGCTTAAAGTTTTGAAGTTATGCTTGTTTTGCCTTCCTATGCTAGTTGATTATTGTTCCCATAAGTTGTTTGCTCACAAAATACCTATGCATAGGAAGTGGGTTAGACTTAAATGTGCTAATCATATTCTTCATTATGTTCTCTTTAGGTTTCAATTCTTATCTTTTAGGTGAGCATCATTGAAATCATCATGCCTAGCTAGGGGCGTTAAACGTTAGCTCTTGTTGGGAGGCAACCCAATTTTATTTTTGTTCCTTGCTTTTTGTTCCTGTATAGTAATAAATAATTCATCTAGCCTGTGTTTAGATGTGGTTTTATGTTTTAATTAGTGTTTGTGCCAAGTAGAACCTTTGGGAAGACTTGGGTGAAAGTTAATGTGATCTTGCTGTAAAAAACAGAAACTTTGAGCTCACGAGATTAGCTGCCTTTTTTTACTGGAGAGTGTTTTTAGGTTGATTCTTTTTGCAGATGATTAATAGACAAATTCCTCAGGTCCACCAATTTATTTCAGAATTTTTGGCGTTCCAGAAGTATACGTTTGATACAGATTACTACAGACTGTTCTGTTTTTGACAGATTCTGTTTTCTATATGTTGTTTGCTTATTTTGATGAATCTATGAGTAGTATCGGAGGGTATGAACCATAGAGAAGTCGGAATACAGTAGATATTACACCAATATGAATTTAGGATGAGTTCACAACAGTACCTAAGTGGTGATTTATTTTCTTATACTAACGAAGCTTAAGAGTTTTCTGTTAAGTTTTGTGTTGTGAAGTTTTCAAGTTTTGGGTAAAGATTCGATGGACTATGGAATAAGGAGTGGCAAGAGCCTAAGCTTGGGGATGCCCAAGGCACCCCAAGGTAATATTCAAGGACAACCAAGAGCCTAAGCTTGGGGATGCCCCGGAAGGCATCCCCTCTTTCGTCTTCGTTCAACGGTAACTTTACTTGGAGCTATATTTTTATCCACCAGATGATATGTGTTTTGCTTGGAGCGTCATTTTCTTTTGTTAGTATTTTCTTCCTGTTTGAATAATATACCAAGATCTGAAATTCCTAAATGTTAGAGAGTCTTCACATAGTTACATAATTATTCAACTACTCATTGATCTTCACTTATATCTTTCGGAGTAGTTTGTCATTTGCTCTAGTGCTTCACTTATCTTCCTAGAGCATGGCGGTGGTTTTACTTTGAAGAAATAGAGGAACTCTCATGCTTCACTTATATTATTTTGAGAGTCTTAGAACAGCATGGTAATTTGCTTCGGTTATAAATTTAGTCCTAATATGATAGGCATCCAAGAGGGATATAATAAAAACTTTCATATAAAGTGCATTGAATACTATGAGAAGTTTGATTCTTTATGATTGTTTTGAGATATGAAGATGGTGATATTAGAGTTATGCTAGTTGAGTAGTTGTGAATTTGAGAGATACTTGTGTTAAAGTTTGTGATTCCCGTAGCACGCACGTATGGTGAACCGTTATGTGATGAAGTCGGAGCATGATTTATTTATTGATTGTCTTCCTTATAAGTGGCGGTCGGGGACGAGCGATGGTCTTTTCCTACCAATCTATCCCCCTAGGAGCATGCGCGTAATACTTCGTTTCGATAACTAATAGAATTTTGCAATAAGTATGTGAGTTCTTTATGACTAATGTTGAGTCCATGGATCATACGCACTCTCACCCTTCCACCATTGCTAGCCTCTCTAATATCGCCCACCTTTCGCCGGTATCATACACCTACCATATACCTTCCTCAAAACAGCCACTATACCTACCTATTATGGCATTTCCATAGCCATTCCGAGATATATTGCCATGCAACTTTCGACCGTTCCGTTTATTATGACACGCTCCATCATTGTCATATTGCTTTGCATGATCATGTAGATGCCATCGTATTTGTGGCAAAGCCACCATTCATAATTCTTTCATACATGTCACTCTTGATTCATTGCACATCCCGGTACACCGCCGGAGCATTCATATAGAGTCATATTTTGTTCTAAGTATCGAGTTGTAATTCTTGAGTTGTAAGTAAATAAAAGTGTGATCGTCATCATTATTAGAGCATTGTCCCATGTGAGGAAAGGATGATGGAGACTATGATTCCCTCACAAGTCGGGATGAGACTCTGGACTAAAAATTAAAAAAAAAGAGAAAAAGAGGCCATAAAAAAAGAGAAGGCCCAAAAAAAAAATAAGATAAAAAGAGAGAAGGGGCAATGCTACTATCCTTTTACCACACTTGTGCTTCAAAGTCGCACCATGATCTTCATGATAGAGAGTCTCCTATGTTGTCACTTTCATATACTAGTGGGAATCTTTCATTATAGAACTTGGCTTGTATATTCCAATGATGGGCTTCCTCAAAATACCCTAGGTCTTCGTGAGCAAGCGAGTTGGATGCACACCCACTTAGTTTCTTTTTGAGCTTTCATACACTTATAGCTCTAGTGCATCCGTTGCATGGCAATCCCTACTCACTCACATTGATATCTATTGATGGGCAACTTCAAAGCCCGTTGATACGCCTAGTTGATGTGAGACTATCTTCTCCCTTTTTGTCTTCTTCACAACCACCATTCTATTGCACCTATAGTGCTATGTCCATGGCTCACGCTCATGTATTGCGTGAAGATTGAAAAAGTTTGAGAACATCAAAAGTATGAAACAATTGCTTGGCTTGTCATCGGGGTCGTGCATGATTTAAATATTTTGTGTCATGAAGATAGAGCATAGCCAGACTATATGATTTTGTAGGGATAGCTTGCTTTGGCCATGTTATTTTGAGAAGACATGATTACTTTGTTAGTATGCTTGAAGTATTATTGTTTTCATGTCAATATTAAACTTTTGTTTTGAATCTTATGGATTTGAATATTCTTGCCGCAATAAAGAAGATTACATTGATAAATATGTTAGGTAGCATTCCACATCAAAAATTCTGTTTTTATCATTTACCTACTCGAGGACGAGAAGGAATTAATCTTTATCGGTCAAACCGCATAACAACATACGTTGTTCCCTTTGTCATCGGTATGTTACTTGCCCGAGATTCGGTCGTCGGTATCATCATACTTAGTTCAATCTCGTTATCGGCAAATCTCTTTACTCGTTCCGTAATGCATCATCCCGCAACTAACTCATTAGTCACATTGCTTGCAAGGCTTATAGTGATGTGCATTACCGAGAGGGCCCAGAGATACCTCTCCGATACACGGAGTGACGATCCTAATCTCGATCTATGTCCACCCAACAAACACCTTCGGAGACACCTATAGAGCATCTTTATAATCACCCAGTTATGTTGTGACGTTTGATAGCACAGAAGGTGTTCCTCCGGTATTCGGGAGTTGCATAATCTCATAGTCAGAGGAACATGTATAACTCATGATGAAAGCAATAGCAATAAACTAAACGATCATAGTGCTAAGCTAACGGATGGGTCTTGTCCATCACATCATTCTCTAATGATGTGATCCCGTTCATCAAATGACAACACATGTCTATGGTTAGGAAACTTAACCATCTTTGATTAACGAGCTAGTCAAGTAGAGGCATACTAGGGACATTCTGTTTTGTCTATGTATCCACACAAGTACTAAGTTTCCGGTTAATACAATTCTAGCATGAATATTAAATATTTATCATGATATAAGGAAATATAAATAACAACTTTATTATTGCCTCTAGGGCATATTTCCTTCATTACATTGGTTCAACAGGTCCCTGGGAATCACCAGAGGTGGAGAGGACGTGACAGAGGCCACACTTGCTGACTTCACAGCCAAGTTCAGAGAGCAGCTTGCTCCAGAGGTGATTATGGCCATGAGAGAGTTCTTCCACCTAGACGATGCGGTTGTCAATGGCGTTGAAGACCCGCTGATCGAGCATGGCGGGGAAGGTACCCTGGAGATGATCCAAGAGGATGGTACGGCCTAGCCAAGCCTGGGAGTGCAGTAGGCGGCTTGGTAGTGTGTCGTTTAAGGGATGTTCTAGTTATCTATGTTAGCTATCTCCTCCACTGTTGTATGTGTTTGCCTGTTGGCTATAGGTGGCCTTCCCTTGGGTCTGGTCAATGCCGTTTGGCTTGGCCCTGTTCGTTTACTTCCAGTATGCGTGTGCCCCGGTGGGGCTTGTATCATCTTGCAATTTGGTCAGACTGTTGCTACTAGCTGGTTGTTGTTGGCACCCTGGACTTGCCAAAGTGTTTGCTTATTTGCTCAATGACATCACAACCTGTCAATACACTAAGCTGGAACGTGCGGGGGCTTAACTGCCCGGCCAAGAGGGCAACAGTCAATGCTACGATTGCTAACTCCTCATGCCAAATTGTGTGTTTACAAGAGACGAAGCTTGATAATGTTGATAAGTATGTGGCGACCTTTCTAGGTGGCAATCGACTAGAAAGTTTTGCGCAGCGCCAGGCCACAGGAACTAGGGGTGGTATTTTACTGCTATGGGACGACAATGTCGTCGAGATTTCCGACATTTCTACCTCGGCCTTTTGTCTCTCTGCCATGGTTTGCATCCGGGTGACAAATGTGTGCTTTAAGTTAACATCCTTCTATGGACCAATTGACCATGCCAGCAAACATTCCTTCTTCGCCAAGCTTGTCTCCCACAAGCCTTTATCAGGTGTTGCTTGGTTGGCTCTTGGGGATTTTAATCAAATATATCACGCAAGAGATAAAAATAAGAGAATGGTAAACCGGAGTAGGATCAACCGTTTTCATGCAGCTCTGCAATCTTGTGAGCTCAAAGAGATTCATCTCCAAAATAGGCGCTTCACTTGGAGCAACGAGAGGGAAAACCCCACCCTCTGCAGGCTTGACTCGTTTTTATGCAATGCGGATTGGGACATGTCTTTCAACACCCATGTGTTGCACGCTTTATCTTCTTCCCTCTCCGACCATTTACCCCTCCTACTTGCCGATGATAAGTGGCCGAGACCACCGCGATTCTTCAAATTCGAAAATTTCTGGGTATCGTTACCCGGATTCAATGACGTGGTTCAGAAGGCGTGGGATGAGTGGGTCAACCACACAGAGCCTTTCCAAATCCTTCATCATAGGCTCAAGAAAACTATGACCCGTCTTACTGAGTGGAGCAAGAAGTTTTTCTCTAAGGCCAAGATCCAACTCCATGCGGCTCACCTGGTGATCTTCCATTTGGATATTGCGTAGGAGGAGAGGGCCCTCTCCCCTGCGGAGCGAGACCTATGTGCTAGGCTCAAGCATAGAGTGGTTAGCTTGGCAGTCCTAGAGCGGCCCCGAAAGAGCCAATGTGCTAGGCTGGCAAATCTGAGGGAGGGTGATGCCAACACAAAATTCTTCCACTGTCACATAAATGCCCATAGGCAAAAAACCACATTCACCGGTTAAATCATGCACGAGGTTGGGTGACTGAGCACAAAGAAAAAGAGAAGATCATCCACGATCACTTCTCCGAGGACATGGGGCGGGCAAGCACGATCAACAAGGATTTCAATTCGGAGGAATTGGGCATGGAGAATCATGCTTTGCAAGACCTCGACTCCGCCATCACCGAGGAGGAGGTTTGGGAGGCTATAAAGGAGATGCCTAGCGATAAGGTGTCGGGTCTGGACGGATTCACGGGGATGTTCTTTAAGAAGTGTTCGGGAACCATCAAGCATTCGATCATGGGGGTCATTCAGCGATTTGATTCTCTGCACACCTCCAACCTTCAGTGGCTAAATTCGGCCAACATTGTTCTGTTGCCAAAGAAGGATGGCGCGGAATACATCTCTGATTATAGGCCCATTAGTCTCATCCACACCATCGCTAAAATCATTGCCAAGATTCTGTCGCTTCGGCTTGCGCCCCACATGGACGATCTTGTCTCCAACGCCCAGAGTGCATTCATCAAAAGGAGAAGTATTCATGACGACTTCATGTATGATCGAAATTTCGTCCGACGTCTTCAGAATGCAAAACACCCGCACTCCTCTTCAAGCTTGATACAAACAAGGCATTTGACTTGGTCAAGTAGGGATACATCCTGGAGCTTCTCCAACGGTTGGGCTTCCCACCAAAATTTCGGGCTTGGATTGCTGCATTATTATCATCTTATTAATCTCTGAATTATATTAAATGGGTTGCCCGGTCCTCCGGTCAAGCACGGTCGTGGATTCCGGCAAGGAGACCCCATTTCCCCCCTCCTCTTTGTTCTGGCAATTGACCCCCTGCACAAGATCCTCGACCTGGCCACGAGAAAATGGCTCCTCCACAAGATCCGTGGTCATGGGTCCATGGTGCGTACCTCCCTTTATGCAGATGACGTGGCGTTCTTTCTGGCTCCCATCAAGCGGGACATCAACAATCTTGCCTCTATTCTGAGAGGCTTTGGGGGCGTGACGGGCCTTTGCTCCAACTTCCAAAAAAGCTCGGTCGTGCCTATTCGTTGCAACCACCTCGATCTTGAGCAAATCCTTGTGAGTATGCCGGCAACATGGGCCTCTTTCCCGGTAAAATACCTTGGCTTACCACTTTCAGTTTGGCAATTAAAGAAGGTGGATTTTCAATACCTTGAGGATAAGGCGGCCGGGAAACTGGTTACCTGAGAGGGACAAAACATCACTACCATTGGCCGTACGACACTTGTTAGGTCGGTCATCTCCTCCCAAGCAGTGTTCTCCATCACCCCTCGTCGTGCCTCAGGGCTCTCTAGATACCTAAACAAGATTGAGAGGGCTTTCCTTTGGTCCGGTGCAGACAAGACAACGGGAGCCAAATGCAAGGTCAACTAGGAGGTGGTTTGTAGACCAAAACAATACGGTGGCCTTGGAGTGCTCAACACCGACAAATTTGCGCGTGCCTTGCAGCTTCGGTGGCTGTGGTTTGAATGGAACGATCCCCGCAAATTATGGGTTGGACTAGGAAACCCCTGCATCGAGGAGGACTACGATTTTTTCTATGCCTCTATGACCATCACGGTGGGAGATGGTGCCAAAACGCCTTTTTAGGACTCCCCGTGGCTTCTTGGTCGCAAACCCAAGGATATTGCACCACTCATCTTTGCGGCCTCGACAAGAAAGAACTGGAAGGTTCGTGATGCCCTCAAGGGGAACGCCTGGATCCTCAAGATCAGCCACATCGCGGTTGTCTCCGCCGCCCACATTCCGGAATTTTTCACTCTATGGATGCTCCTAAATGACTTTCATCTTCATGAGCAAACCAAAGATACCATCGTTTGGAAGCATGCGAACGACGGGATATACATGGCGGCCACCGCGTACAAGGCTCAATTCCTAGGCTTGTCTTTTCCCCCCTTGGATCGTATGGTTTGGAAGGCATGGGCACCTCCAAAGGTCAATTTTTTGCATGGTTGGCATTGCAAGATAGGATTTGGACCGCCGATCGTTTAGAGAGGTGAGGTTGGCCAAATTGTGGCCTCTACAAGCTTTCCAATAGGGAACAAAAAACATGTGCCCACCTTTTCTTCAAGTGTCGCTATATGATCCAGCTATGGAAGTCTCTCATTGAGGTGCTTGGTCTCGCGCACATGGATACATCCGAGTGGCACATGGACGAATCCGTCTTCAAATGGTGGGACAAGAGAACCGACAACCATAACCCCAACTGGCAAACTTTGGCCTCTCTCACCATGCTTGTCTCATGGACCATTTGGAATGAAAGAAACGCATGGGTGTTCCGTCATAAGAGTGTGCCACCGACCATCCTACTCGCCGCCATCGTCGACGAGGCCAAGCTTTGGGTGACCACCGGTGCAAAGAAATTAGGGAATATTTTTGTGGGTGAGTAATTGTCATGCCGTACTTGTTGGTGTGCTGTAAAACGCTAAACTCTATTATCTCCTTATTTAATAGATGAGGCAAATCTTATGCCTCCGTTTCAAAAAGAAACATTGGTTCAACAGCCCTAACATCAAGTATTATGTTTGTGAGATGAACAAGACATCCATCACTCCTGGACAAAGAATGGTATGGATCTTAAGTACCCTACTTCTTACAAGTAGAATATCATAGTACCAAACTCTGACCAATGCATATTTCTTTTTTCCCGTACTTCTCCTGCCGCTTCACATAACTACATCTAATGGACAAGAGGGCCACAATAATGAACAATTGGTCACACATTGTCAAGGCGGAAGAGATCATGGAGTATCAGATATGTGTCTTTGCCTTCGAAATTGAAAGGGGAAAACCGCCTACTGTCCATAAGCTTTAATTAGAAGACTAAGGTACAAAATCGCAAGTGCATTGTCTATAGAGAAATCATTATATGCCATATATCTCACAGATTGTTTGCATGAGGTTCAAGTGAAGTGCCGCCTATGAAGTTGATCGACAAGGTAGTTGAATGAAACCACTTATTAGCACACTTAATAGCTATGACTCCGTAGTTGTTTCTTTTTTATCATGTTCCTGCTCTATCCACTTCCTTCCTCGCGTCCGCGATTTTATTACTAAACTTAATATCAAGTGGTTAAATTTTCTGGTCTCATGAGCGAACTTAACTCGATGCTTCCTTATGATAATCTCATGGTAATTTTGAACTCCATAATGTCTTGCTTCTAACACATGTTAATGTTTCTTCGTTCTTTTATTTTGTATCCTGTTTGGATAAGTATGCTATAAATCAGGATTCCTACTAATTTGAGCATTACCTGCTTGATCAAAATGTTGGGACCCGCACCCTCGTGCCAAGGCGCGCTACCGATCTAGTATAGACTATGTGCAGATTGAATTGAGTGAACAATCACATCGGAACGTGTCTATATACATTGGATTCAGGGAAAAAGTTAGAAATAGAGGGGGTGGGTGTGTATGTGTGGGCACGTATGTATTTGCCCTCACGGTAGCTTCTTCAGCATGCTAGTGAGTTACAAATATCCCCGCAAAAAAGGTGAGTTCCAAATACCTGGTAAAAGAAAAAATTCAAGCATACCCTTGAACAGAAAATTATTTCTCCATTGTTTAACTCCTTGCCGTCGTCCCAAATTGAACTGCCATGTTCACCGGGACAATACTTCCATGCAAAAGCAAATGGGCGTCGTAGGAAAAACAAAATCACAACTCTTGACCAGGAAGAAGGGACGATAGAAGGGGGGAAATCTGGTAGATTACATCACAAATTTTTATAAAACCCTGTTTGGAGAGGCAGATACTTCCAGTATTTCCTTATGTGTTGAAAACTCTGAAAAAATTCTCCCAGATCAAAAAGAAATGCTGACCAGGGAATTTTCCTTAGATGAAATTAAGGTAGCTGTTTTTCAAATCTCACATAACAAATCCCCAGGCCTAGATGGGTTTACTGCTGAATTTTATCAGCACTTCTGGGACCTGATCAAAGATGATCTCAAACTTATGTTTGATGATTTATATAATGGGACACTTGACATTAAAAGACTGGACTATGGCATTATTACCTTGATACTGAAAACTAAAGAAGCCAATCAAATCCAGAAGTTTAGGCCTATTTGTCTATTAAACGTTAGTTTCAATTTTTTTTACAAAAGTCTTGATGAACAGACTTAATCTTGTGGCTGGGTCCATTATTTCTCCAATTCAGACAGCTTTCATCAAAGGTAGATATATCATGGAGGGGGTTCTGGTATTGCATGAAGCACTCAACAGTGTACATGTCAAAAAACAGAATGCTCTGCTGTTGAAAGTAGATTTTGAAAAAGCATATGACAAAATTAAATGGCCGTTTGTGATGCAAATGCTAAAAGGGAAAGGTTTCCCTGAAAAGTGGATAGATTGGGTGATGAGTACTATAAGGGGTGGTAGCGTGTGTGTCAAGGTTAATGAAAACTATGGGCCTTATTTTCAGACCCATAAAGGATTGAGACAGGGGATTCTTTATCTCCCTTAATGTTTAACCTTGCAGCTGATGCTCTAGCTATTCTGATGGATAATGCACAAAAAACGGGGCTAATCAAAGGTTTGCTGGGTGAAAATACAGAAGGGGGGATTAATATGTTACAATACGCAGATGACACCATTTTTCTGTTGCAAGATGATTATGAAAGTGCCTGCAACTTAAAATACATTTTATGTCTGTTTGAACAAATGTCTGGTTTGAAAATTAATTTTCACAAAAGTGAGATCTTCTTATTTGGGGCAGCTGAAGATAAAAAACAGGAATACTCCAGAATTTTCACATGTCCTGTGGGTGAGTTACCAATGAAATATTTCGGACTCCCAATTAATAATAAAAGGATTAGAAATAAGGACTGGAAACCTTCTGAAAAATAAATGGAAGGAAAATATGGGACCTGGCAGGGGAGGCTTTTAGCTAGTGCAGGTAGACTGACTTTAATCCAATCCTCATTGACCGGGATTCCATACTTTATGATGTCATTTTATGGGTTGCTAGTGGGTGTTGAAAAAAGAATGAACTTTTTCAGAGCTAGGCTGCTGTGGCAAGAAAATAATGATAAGAAAAAGTATCACCTGGTGAAATGGGGAGAGGTTTGTAAACCGAAGGATATGGGTGGTCTGGGGGTCCATAATCTAGCTTTTATGAATAAACCTCCGTTGTGCAAATGGTGGTGGAAGCTTTATAACACAAATGGAGTGTGGCAGGGGATTCTGAGGAAAAAATATATTAAAAAGAACTGCCTTACTAGTGTGAAAAGCAAGAAAGGGGACTCACAATTTTGGGGGGAAATGTTGAAACACAAATTTTTTTGTTTCTCCTTGTGCAAATTTGAAATAGGCAATGGGGAAGATACCAGGTTCTGGGAAGACCGGTGGATTGGCCCAAAAGCCTTGAAAGATAGTTATCCATGCATTTATAATATATGCTTTGATAAAGAGAAATCTGTGGCTTGTATGTTGAAAAAAGGATTAGACAATATTAGCTTTAGAAGATCACTGTGTGGGGAATCTTTGATGTTGTGGGGGCATATAAAAGATGCATGTGAGAGTGTGACGCTTGATGACTCCCCAGACAGGATAAAATGGACCTTATCTGGGGATGGAAAGTATAATGTCAAAACATGCTATAGGCACATGATCCAAAATGAAATGCAATACCCTTATAAATTTCTGTGGAAAGTGAAAATGCCCCCTAGGGTTAAATTTTTTGTTTGGTTATTGCTGAGAAAAAGTATTCTTACCAAACAAAATCTTAGAAAAAGAGGATGGCAGGGAGACACAAAATGTTCCTTTTGCGGGAGAGAGGAAGATATTGAGCATTTATTTGTACATTGTTCTGTGGCAAAAATGTTATGGATGGTTTTGAAATGATCCTTTAATATACAGGATGTTCCAGAAAGAATTAATGACATTTTTGGCAAATGGCTGGTCAAATTTGAGAAAAATGACAAGAATCTTATGACAGTTGGTATTTCGGCAATGCTTTGGACCATGTGGAAGTTGAGAAATAGACTAGTCTTTGATAATCATAGGGTTACTGATCCCTGTGTTCCTGTAAATTTGATTATTAAGAACTTGCACGAATGGTGTGTGTTGCAGAAAAACCAAGAAAGAATAGATCGCATGAAGGAGGGCGTAAATCAAGTTGAGCGGGTGGCCACGGAGATCTTCAAAGTGACGCGTGGATGGGCGACTGGGGTTCCAAGACTTGGAGGCTCCTAATGATCAATTACGCTGAAGCTTCATCTTCTCCGTGCCTGCTTTTTAGCTCCTCTGCTTTTCTCCCTTCTTCTCATTTTGGGGCTGTAATCTGAACTTCTGGCCCTGGTGGCTTCAAATACTTCCTTTTTATGTAATAGCTAGCAGTAATCTTGGAGTCTAGTTTGTTCTGGGTTTCCTTAGTGTGGTCTTTCGTTAGGGTCTACCAATAATCCTGACAAGAGATGATGTGTGGGAGGGCGGGAGGGATGGCTCCCCTCTTCAACATATCATCGTCAGAATTCGCTCCCACCTGTTACTTTGTAAGTCCTGGCGTCTGTGACCGGTTGATTTCTTTATATGAAATCAAAGAGCTGCCAGGACACGCAGTAGATTTATCACCGCGTAGGAGGGATCATCAATACATCGCTTTCCGCTTCTGAATTACCGTCGGTAACACGAAAATACCAGCGTGCCGTCAATGTTTAATTGCCGCCTGTTCACCCTACCTAGTCAGCCAATGTCACCTCGTATGTACTAGTAAAAAGAAACATGCTTACACTACGTTGAACAACTCAAAGCTGCATCTATCCAACATATCCTCTGCGTGTAAAATCAAGAGCACTATCTAATAAAGCTGTCAATTCTCCAACTTCGAACATAAGGTATATACTGATAAATCGCCAGAGCCTATATAAACCAGAGGGAACTTGATTACTCCCACCCATTCCATCATCAGTAGTCTCTGCATCGACTGAGAGTACAGTTCAAGGCAAAGCAGAAGCCACACATATAAAGTACACATGGCTCCTCGCGTTCTCTCATGGATTAGTGTCTCTCTGCTTGTCTTCTTGGCGTCGTGGTCATGCGCCGCGGCCAGGGGCGCACGGGCACCGAGAGCCGCCGACCCGACCTATGGGTTCACGTCGGTGAGGCTCGACGAGAGCAACTTTGTGCTGCAGCGCCCCTACGACGAGGCGAGCGGCGCACGCTACAGCTTCGACGGCACCGTGCGGAAGCTCTGGGTGCTCGCCTCCGACAAGCCCCATGCCCGCCAGAGCCATACCAGCCCAAGAACTGAAATCAGGATGGCAGTAAGTAATTACAAGTCATTGCTATGTACTCCATTTGGGTGTAATTGAGATTTAGTGATCTTAATGATCTTCTTCTGCTTGCAGGGCTACGACTACAGCTCGGGCGTGTGGCAGTTCGAGGGCTACGGCTACGTCCCCTCCGGCACCACGGGGGTGTCTATCATGCAGGTGTTCGGCGCCGGCGAGACGGCCACCACGCTCATGCTACACGTCTACGATGGCGCGCTGCGGTACTACGACCGGCAGCTCGTGGAGGACGCCATCTATGACAGATGGTTCCGGCTGAACGTGGTCCACGATGTCGAGGCGTCGACGCTTACCGTGTACATCGACGGCGAGCAGAAACTCCACGTCCACGGCCGTGGCGGGGACTCGCACTACTTCAAGTTCGGCGTGTACGCGCAGAACCACGACTCCAGCTGCATGGAGTCTCGCTGGAAGGACGTGAGGATCTTCAAGAAGCACTAGAATTTGTTGTGTATTTATATGTATGTTGGAGTTATTATGTTTGTATTGTTTATTTGTAAGTTTAATAGTACAGTATTTATTACATATGATGTTTATATATATATATATATATATATATATATATATATATATATATATATATATATATATATATATATATATATATATATATGAGGATTTATTTTCTATATGTATGCCCGCAATGTTCTTTCTAATGTACAGTCTCTTGTTCCAATAACAATTTTCTTTTTTGAGGAACTGTTCCAATAACAAGTTGAACCATAGTTTCAATGAAAACAAGCTAGATTGGATTGAACCCGTTTCAATGAAAACACACTAGATTTGTTCTCTAGTGCCGAATGTTTCTTTCAAACTATACTTGTTTATAGACAACCACCTCATGATAGCGGTGGTAAGAGGCATCACGTGACAATGTTTAGTTGTGCCATCGTACTAATGTACTATATTTACTGTATACATTCATATGTGCCTAGGGGTGCGCAGGCCATGGGGCCCACACAAACGCGCTAGCCTGATTGGCATACCTTCAGGCTCCCTAAGCTAGACGTCACGTGGGTTACTTAGCAAAGGGGCCATGGGTACCACCCATTTTACTCGAGAATCCTGCTCTTGCATGGCCTTCAGTCCTACTCTGAGATGAGGAGGCTTTCGCCATACCCCGGTTGTATAAAGTAGACCAAGGCCCCGCCCGAGGACCAACTGATAGACATGCCACAACTTGGACAAGTAAACCCATGACTATCTAGTGCATCTCGCCTAGTTCGTCCACCATAGTCGTTGAGTTGCTTCCCAATTCGCCGGCTCCATTCATTTTAACCTAGGTAAATCGTGTTCATGTGATCCCTCCTACTCACATGTGGGTACCCTACGGCAAGATAAATCCCATACAAATTGTTGAAATCAATGGGGAAAGCCCATTTATTTTCTTAGTAATTCTAAGGATAAATGCGAGAGTCCCATTTGGCACATTCATGCATGATAGGAGGTGTGGAAGCTTAGTCCAACCCCAATAGTGGTGGGTAAGTTAGACCAACATATAAGGGTAGGTCTTTGACACAGCACTAGCTAAGAGCATGAGAAGAGGACACATAGACATATGCTCCTCCGCTGTTACCAGTCTTACGTGTGCTTCATTTTTTTTGTCTTTTTGTAGTCAAGCCAAGAAAAGTCTTATTTCTCGTGTGCGTGATGTATTATTTTCGCCATGCATGGCAAAAGTCAAAAATTTGATCCATTAGTGGGAAAGAAATTTGTAACCACGTTTCAGTTCCTTACTCTAGTATATCAGTTTTGGCTTATGTTTACGGGGGTCGCCCCTCTTCCCCTCCGCACATAGAAAAACTTGGAACACATGAGACCACCCTTCGATTCAAGAGCTTTGCGTCGCCTAAGTCGTTAACATCCCACTTCTTGGCGAGCAATACGAGTGGGACATCAAACTTCCGAAACTCCGTCTCTTGTGATCCTGTATGAAGATCAAGATAAAGATGAGAAAGGCGGCAATTGTGAAGTTGGATGGTGGTGTGGTGTCTGCTCTCCACTTCCGTGTCGTCCTTTCCCGTAGGGTTTTCTCATCCCCTTTATAGTCATGGAGTGCAGAATAGGGTTTCTGTAAAGGTAAAAAAAATGAGACCAACCCAAAGGCTAACCTCGTTGGCTTTTCTTTATAGGAGAAACTCCGTAAGTACCGCGCGTTCGTGCCGGACTCGAACTCAGGTGGGCTGGCAGCAATCTCAGCTGTCCAGCCAACGGATCGACGTGCGATGAGAATTAGGCGTCAAAGCCTCTATGAAGTTAGATGCTGCTGAGATCAGCGACCCTGTGTCGTGCGGTACGAGCGCAAGCGCTCGTAACAGGTGCTGCTTTCTTTACTAGAGGCTGCTGCGCGCCTCCAATTGATTGGTCTTGATCGCCTAGCTCCTTATTTTCCATATATGACTTATTTTCCCCCTAAAACGGCTCATTCATGCAAGGAACAAATTATCAAAGGGATTTGCCATCTTTCACATTTATTAGTCATTAGTAATCAAACCAAAGTGATTTTTTAGAAAATTTGGGATGATTCGATTTAAACAAGGATAGAATGAGTGCTAAATAGACTCATCAAGGTGCGCGTCCCCGAGCAGCCCTGCCTTGTCGCCTTGCTCTTGCAGCCGCCGCCGCTAGTTCCGACCCCGCCAGAGACTCCCAGCTCGATCCTGCACGCTGCCGCAAGCTCCGTGCACGCGGCTGCGACCACTAGGCCATGTGATCGGTCTACCCGTTGCTCGGTAACTACCTGTGCTCAACCACACTTGGGTACGCATCACCCCTAACCCACCCCCCGAGAGAGATTTTGAGAAATTTTTTTGGTTTTCCTTTTTGCATATGGATCCCACTTGTAAGAGAGCCGGGAGAGAGTTCTTTCACTTTCCTTTGTTTACGAATGGTTCCCACCTGTAAGAGAGAGGATCGCATAGTTTTTTCTTCGATTTTTACCCCCATTAGTCCCCAAAATAATCGAACCGCGACAAAAGGGGTCTTTAGTCGCGGTTCGGGAGGAGACCCGCGACCAACTATCTGGGCCCAGCGCGCTCGGTCGACAGCTGGCGGACGGGAGGGGCTTTAGTCCCGGTTGGCCTGGCCAACCGGGACTAAAGGTCCCCGAAGGCCTTTAGTCGCGGTTGGCCAGGCCAACCGGGACTAAAGGCCCATCCAGCTGGCGGACGGGAGGGGCTTTAGTCCCGGTTGGCCTGGCCAACCGGGACTAAAGGTCCCCGAAGGCCTTTAGTCGCGGTTGGCCAGGCCAACCGGGACTAAAGGCCCATCCCTATATATAGGACTCAGCTCACTTCACTTCACTCAGCTCACTTCACAATATTCAGAAGGGGGTGGTGGGTTTGCTTTTGGTTCCTCCTATGCACACAAGGTGTTCGATGAAATGCCCGAGAGCCTGAAACAAACATGATATGAAGTGTCCGAGCCACACTTGAGCTTTCTCATTTATTTTTCCTCCGCGATCGCGGTTAGCAACTTGAACCTTTCATGTGTCATTGATAAAATATGCATGTGTGTAGTTCATTGTTTAATTTGTATTATTTCTAGCTAGTTAGTTTAACAAATGCATGATGGTTAATTATATACTTTATATAATAATAATGCAGATGAATCGGCAATGGATGTACGGTCCCCGACTCTCCGGCGAGTTCACTACGGGTTTGAAAGATTTCCTCGTAGTGGCAATTGCGAACAAGCAGCAAGGTTTTATTATCTGTCCATGTGCTGTCTGTAAGAATCAGAAGGGTTACTCCTCCTCAAGAGACGTTCACATGCACCTGCTTTGGCACGGTTTCATGCGAAGCTATAATTGTTGGACCAAGCATGGAGAAAGAGGGGTTAGAATGGAAGAAGATGAAGAAGGGGATGATATCGATGACAACTATCATGATCATTTCGGTGATACTTTCATGGAGGATGATGCTGAAGGTGGGGAAGGGTTAGGTGAAGGTGAAGAAGAGGCACATGATGAGCCCGCTGATGATCTTGGTCGGACCATTGCTGATGCACGGAGACGCTGCGAAACTGACAAGGATAGGGAGAATTTGGATCGCATGTTAGAGGATCACAAAAAGTCGTTGTATCCAGGATGCGATAATAGTCTGAAAAAGCTGGGCTGCACACTGGATTTGCTAAAATGGAAGGCACAGGAAGGTGTAGGTGACTCATCATTTGAAAATTTGCTGAAAATGTTGAAGAATATGTTTCCGAAGAATAACGAGTTGCCCGCCAGTACGTACGAAGCAAAGAAGGTTGTCTGCCCTCTAGGTTTAGAGGTTCTGAAGATACATGCATGCATTAACGACTGCATCCTCTACCGCGGTGAATACGAGAATTTGAATGAATGCCCTGTATGCACTGCATTGCGTTATAAGATCAGAGGCGATGACCCTGGTGACGATGTTGAGGGCGAGAAACCCAGGAAGAGGGTTCCCGCCAAGGTGATGTGGTATGCTCCTATAATACCACGGTTGAAACGTCTGTTCAGGAACAAAAAGCATGCCAAGTCGTTGCGATGGCACAAAGAGGACCGTAAGTCCGACGGGGAGTTGAGACACACCGCTGATGGAACGCAATGGAGAAAGATCGACAGTGTTCAAAGATTTTGCAGCTGACGCAAGGAACATAAGATTTGGTCTAAGTACTGATGGCATGAATCCTTTTGGCGAGCAGAGCTCCAGCCATAGCACCTGGCCCGTGACTCTATGCATCTACAACCTTCCTCCTTGGTTGTGCATGAAGCGGAAGTTCATTATGATGCCAGTGCTCATCCAAGGTCCAAAGCAACCTGGGAACGACATCGATGTGTACCTAAGGCCATTAGTTGATGAACTTTTACAGTTGTGGGCCAGACCTGGTGTACGTGTCTGGGATGAGCACAAAGGAGAGGAATTTGACCTACGAGCGTTGCTTTTTGTAACCATCAACGATTGGCCTGCTCTCAGTAACCTTTCGGGACAGACAAATAAGGGATACAATGCATGCACGCACTGCTTACATGAGACTGAAAGTGTACGTTTGGTTAATTGTAAGAAGAACGTGTACCTGGGTCACCGTCGATTTCTTCCCCGAAATCATAACGTAAGAAAGAAAGGCAAGCATTTCAACGGCAAGGCAGATCACCGGCCGAAGCCTGCGGAACGTACTGGTGCTGAGATATTTGATATGGTCAAGGATTTGAAAGTCATCTTTGGAAAGGGTCCTGGCGGACAATCAGTTCCGCGGGGAGTTGATGGGCACGCACCCATGTGGAAGAAGAAATCTATATTTTGGGAGCTAGAATATTGGAAAGTCCTAGATGTCCGCTCTGCAATCGACGTGATGCATGTTACGAAGAATATTTGCGTGAACCTGCTAAGCTTCTTGGGCGTGTATGGGAAGACAAATGATACAAAGGAAGCACGGCAGGACCAGCAACTTTTGAAAGACCCAGATGACCGGCATCCGGAATGGTTTCAAGGTCGTGCCAGCTACGCTCTTACGAAAGAAGAGAAGGTCATTTTTTTTGAATGCCTGAGCAGTATGAAGGTCCCGTCTGGCTTCTCGTCGAATATAAAGGGAATAATAAACATGGCGGAGAAAAAGTTCCAAAACCTGAAGTCTCACGACTGCCACGTGATTATGACGCAATTGCTTCCGATTGCTTTGAGGGGGCTCCTACCGGAAAATGTTCGAGTAGCCATTGTGAAGCTATGTGCATTCCTCAATGCAATCTCTCAGAAGGTAATCAATCCAGAAGATCTACCACGGTTACAGAACGATGTGGTCCAATGCCTTGTCAGTTTCGAGTTGGTGTTCCCACCATCCTTCTTCGATATTATGACGCACCTCCTGCTCCACCTAGTCGAAGAGATTTCCATTCTCGGTCCTGTATTTCTACACAATATGTTCCCCTTTGAGAGGTTCATGGGAGTATTAAAGAAATATGTTCGTAACCGTGCTAGGCCAGAAGGAAGCATCGTCAAGGGCTATGGAAATGAGGAGGTAATTGAGTTCTGTATTGACTATGTTCCTGACCTTAAGCCGATTGGTATTCCTCAATCGCGGCACGAGGGGAGACTAAGTGGAAAAGGCACGATCGGAAGGAAATCAACGATATGTACGGACGGTCATTCTATGACTGAAGCACACCACACAGTTCTGCAAAATTCCAGCTTGGTGGCTCCGTACTTCGAGCAACACAAGAATATTTTACGCTCGGACAACCCGGGGAAGCCTGAATCCTGGATTAGAAAGGCCCACATGGAGACTTTCGGCAGTTGGTTGCGAAAACATTTAATGAATGACAATGATGTTGGAGATCAGCTGTACATGTTGGCCAAGAAACCATCTTCGACTATAACAACTTTCCAAGGGTACGAGATAAATGGGAATACATTTTACACCATCGCCCAAGATAAAAAGAGCACCAACCAAAACAGTGGTGTCCGCTTTGATGCAGCAACCGAGAATGGGCAAAAGGTCACATATTATGGTTACATAGAGGAGATATGGGAACTTGACTATGGACCCTCCTTTAAGGTCCCTTTGTTCCGGTGCAAATGGTTCAAGCTAACAGGAGGTGGGGTAAAGGTGGACGAGCAATACGGAATGACAATGGTGGATTTCAACAATCTTGGTTACCTTGACGAACCATTCGTCCTTGCCAAAGATGTCGCTCAGGTTTTTTATTTGAAGGACATGAGTAGCAAACCGAGGAAACGGAAAGATAAGAAAACGATCAGTACATCATGCGATGATCCAAAGCGCCACATTGTTCTTTCAGGGAAAAGAAACATCGTGGGAGTGGAGGACAAGACAGACATGTCAGAAGATTATAATATGTTTGGTGAAATTCCTCCCTTCAAAGTGAACACTGACCCAAGCATTAAGTTAAATGATGAGGATGCTCCATGGATACGGCACAATCGTAAGCAAGCAGGGACACAAGGGAAGAATTGATGTGTAATAATTTATTGTACCAAACTTTGTTGAATGGATCATGTGAATTTTTTTGATATATTATTTGTATTTTTAAGATTTTAAAATGAATTAGTTCTATTTTTCTGATTTTTTTATATATAATTGTATTTTTAAGATTTTAAAATGAATTAGTTTTATTTTTCTGATTTTTTGATATATTATTTGTATTTTCAAGATTTTAAAATGAATTAGTTTTATTTTTCTGATTTTTTTGATATATAATTGTATTTTTAAGATTTTAAAATGAATTAGTTTTATTTTAGTGATTTTTGTGATATATTATTTGTATTTTCAAGATTTTAAAATGAATTAGTTTTATTTTTCTGATTTTTTTGATATATAATTGTATTTTTAAGATTTTAAAATGAATTAGTTTTATTTTTCTGATTTTTTTGATATATAATTGTATTTTTAAGATTTTAAAATGAATTAGTTTTATTTTTCTGATTTTTTGATATATTATTTGTATTTTCAAGATTTTAAAATGAATTAGTTTTATTTTTCTGATTTTTTGATATATAATTGTATTTTGAAGATTTTAAAATGAATTAGTTTTATTTTATATGAAAAAGGACCTTTAGTCGCGGTTGGGAGGCGGACCGCGACTAAAGGTACCCTTTAGTCGCGGTTGGTGTCCCCAACCGCGACTAAAGGCTCTTTCTGCGCGGGAACGAAAGCGGCGCCAAAACCCTTTAGTCCCGGTTGGGGAGGCGGACCGCGACTAAAGGTACCCTTTAGTCGCGGTTGGTGTCCCCAACTGTGACTAAAGGGTACCTTGCCCCAGTGAGCTCCGCCGCCGCCCCCGCCCTGCCCCTGCGCCTCGCCGCCACCCCTGCCCTGCCCCTGCCCGCCGCCCGACGCGCTGCCCCTGCCCCTGCCCGCCGCCCGCTGCCCCTGCCCTGCCCGCCGCCCGCCGCCGCCTGCCTGCCGTCCTCCGCCTCCCGCCGCCGCATGCCGTCCTCCGCCTCCCGCCGCCGCCGCCAGAAACGAAGGAAAAAACAAAAGAAAAGAAAAACAGAGAAAACAAAGAAAAACAAAAGAAAAACAAAAGAAAACAGAAGAAAACAAAGAAAAACAAAACAAAAGAAAAACAAAAGAAAACAGAAGAAAAACAAAGAAAACAAAACAAAAACAAAAGAAAAACAGAAGAAAACAAAGAAAAACAAAGAAAACAAAACAAAGAAAAACAAAGAAAAACAAAAGAAAAACAAAGAAAACAAAACAAAAACAAAAGAAAAATAGAAGAAAAACAAAGAAAAACAGAAGAAAACAAAGAAAACAAAACAAAAACAAAAGAAAAACAGAAGAAAACAAAAGAAAAACAAAAGAAAACAAAAGAAAAATAGAAGAAAAACAAAGAAAACAAAACAAAGAAAAACAAAAGAAAAACAAAGAAAACAAAAGAAAAACAAAAGAAAACAAATAAAAACAAAAGAAAAACAAAGAAAACAAAACAAAACAAAAGAAAAACAAAACAAAACAAAACAAAACAAAAAGAAAAACAAAGAAAACAAAGAAAACAAAACAAAACAAAACAAAACAAAGAAAAACAAAGAAAACAAAACAAAACAAAAACAAAACAAAACAAAAACAAAACAAAAGAAAAGAAAAGGAAAAACAAAATAAGAAAAGGAAAAAGAAAAGGAAGAAGAAAAGGAAAAAGAAAAGGAAGAAGAAAAGGAAAAAGAAAAGGAGGAAGAAAAGGAAAAACAAAAGGAAGAAGAAAAGGAAAAACAAAAGGAAAAACAAAATACTTGGCAGTGCTCAATAATCTTATTTTTTAATTCCTCCTCCTCTATGTCCCCTTAATCTTATTTTTTAATTCCTTTATACTTAAATAATTTTTACTACATGCAGCAGTGACATATGGCGGACGATAGAGCCGAGCCGCTTAGGGATCCGGAGGCTAAACGTTATTTAATGGGCATCATCAACAACAAGATTCCTTATGTGCCGGGCTCAGAATATGAGCAAGAAGAGGATGTAGTCTCTTCTTTTCTGAACCTTGACGGTGGAACAGACATTGTCGATGATCAAGAAGGTGAAGGAACGGACATTGTCGACGGAGGTCAACCGTCAACAAACGACGATCTCGAATTGCAAGTAGCAACCACCTCCGGCGAGGTATATATATACATTGAGCCTCTCTTGATACAAACTTACTGAAATGTGAATACATATGTATTAACGCGCGCGACTCTCTTTCTTTTTTTAGCCCTCGGCCGGATCCAGTACGACAAAGCGTGGCAAATCCAAGGCGATGAAAACAGGAGAAACATATGCCATTGAGTTTGTCAGTGAAACCGGCAAGCCCCTACAGCACACCTCAAAGTTTATCAACCAATGCGGAGTCGTTGTTAGAGACAACGTCCCGATCACCGTCCAGGAATGGAAGGAGCCAAAGAAGGCACGTCTTGGTTTCAGTTTTGTCGACAAGAGAACGAAAAAGGATTGCTGGAGAAAGCTTATGGAACATTTCATTCTACCTCCGGAATACAACAAAGTCGATGAATTCGGTAACGAGGTTCCGGGTGGACGTGAGAGGAGGAGGCTAGTTAAAGAGTTCGTTCTTCAGAAGATGGGCGAAGCATTCCGGAACTTCAAGAAAAATTTAACCCGTGACTATGTCAACAAGGGCAAGACTCCGGATTTCAATGGACAACATGAGAAACTGAAAGATGATTGGCCAGAATTTGTGAGGCAAAAGCAATCGGAGCATTTCAAGGAAATATCGAAAAAAATAAGGATAATGCGAGTAAGAAAAAGTTCCATCATATTATGGGGCCAGGAGGATACCGCCTTTCGGAGCCTAGGTGGCAGAAGATGGAGGAGGACCTGAGGGTGCGAGGAATCCCTCTAGGTACAGAGGGATGGGACCCAAGGGCCAAAAGCTGGTGGTACGGGCATGGGGGATCGCTAGACCCGGAGACAGGGGTGTGTGTTCACCGGCAGAAAAAGTTTGCTCCCACCCAAGCCCTTATTGACGCAATGACCCAAGCTCAAGAGGGCTTGATCAAGTTCAACAAAGAGAAAGACGCACTGACAATAGCCCTCGGGAATGATGAACACGGAGGACGTGTACGAGGCAAAGGCAAAGTTCCGTGGAAAGTAGGGTTTTCCCAGGACAATGACCCGTACTGTTACAGAAGCCGTAAGAGAAAGACGGACCGGGATGCAGATCTTATGGCGAAGTTTGCATCGGAACTCCATGAGTTGAAGCAGACCGTGCATGAACTAGTAAAAGAAAAATCGGCTGCAGGGCCGCATGAAGATCATGAAGCGGATCGCGGAAGCCAGCAGCGGAGAAGCAGCGTGGCTTCCACGGATGCCCCGCCTGGTGCTAGTGCACCGATGATCGAGATTCGTGCACCGGAGCCTCACTACCCCGTGGATGATGTAAAGGAGATGAAAGAATGTGATCTGCATTATCCCGTGGGGAACGTTTCCACGAAGGTAGCTAGCGGCAGTGCTTTACCCTGTACACCTAGAGCACTCCACCACAACAACCCCATTGCATATGGCTATGCTCGTGTCATGGTGGAAGACATAGTCCAAGGGTTTGAGGACCTGGAGATTGACAAAGCTACACCCGAAGGGGAGAGAAGACTTGGAGATGTCAAGCGCCAGATCATTCTATGGAAAAAGGAAGTACATAGTGTTTCCAGGCGAGGCGCCAAGGCTAGCAAGTCCACCCCCCTCCGATGGTGGTGGTGGTGGCGGTGGTGGCGGTGGTGGTGGTCGTGGTGGTTCACCTACACCTCCTTCACGCCATTCGACGCCGTCCCCCGATCCACAACCTCCGGCGGGTACGACGCCCCCCAATCCACCTCCGGCGAAGAAGCAGAACCAGGCGGACAGCAAGGAAACCCGCTCCTGGACTATTAACCCGGACCCTTATGTACCTAAGACCACAAGGGTACCGGAGCCATCACTGAAGCCTCTCCTCCCAAGGCCTTGGGAACTTAGTGAAGCTGAAACCAAATTGGTCGCGTCTGCTGATTATGAGAAATGGAAGGCGGATATGAAGGCGATAAAAGAGCCTGAGCCCAAGCAAGTATTCACTGAGAAGCAAAAGAAGTGGGCTAAGGATTTTTTGACGACACCGTCCCAAGCCGAGCTGAATATGCCTGACGACTATGGACATGAACTTCGTAGGCAAGCAAAAGTATTGAAGGAGGAGAAAGAAGAAAGTAAAAAAAGCGGGAAACAAGTTGACCAGCTCGGGATGCAGAAGAAACAATCGATCCCCCCGCTCATAGTGAAAGCCGGTCCGGAAGAGGACCCCGAGATCATAGCAGCTGCGACAGCACTTGGATTGACTGTAGCGAGTGCCATGAAACAAGCGTCCGAGATGGGTTTGACTCTTCGTGCCTTCTTAGGCCTTGAGGATGCGCCAGTATGTGAGATAGCATTACAATATGTGCGGAATGGGCCTCTCGTCGAGCCTGCGCGGGAAAAGAGTCTACCACCACAAATGCGAAATCTGCTATGTTGGTACAAGCAATTCATAACATGGGCCGACAAACAATATGTTTATGCGGATGTTACAGAGGAGCATCACACCAAACGGTACTCTGTACAAGTTCATATGAGTGAATTGTTCCAGCTGTTCAATCTGCGCGACCTTAACAAATCTATGCTGAGTTGCTACGTTCTGTAAGTGATTTATTTTTACCTCATCTCGTTCTTCATTGCCTGCACTATATATATATATATATATATATATATATATATATATATATATATATATATATATATATATTGTCCTAACTATATTGTTGCGTACGCTATTATGCAGATTGAAGATTTGGGAATGCAAAATAAGAAACATCCATGATGTTGGGTTCATTGACCCACATATCGTTAATGGACATGTGTTACAACATCATCCCGAAGACGTGGAGAAAGACTTGTACAAGTTTCTTAGAAAGCATCAACTCAAAAGTCATATTCTATTTCCTTACCATTTTGGGTGAGTGTTTCTCTCTTGTGCCCATTCTCTTTTGTTTACTTCATGCATGGTATGTCTAATCGATGAGTTATGCATGACTGTGCATGTAACGTGTCCGCATGTTCCACTGGATTCTGCTAAATATTGAACTTCACACCTCCAGAGTTCTAATCATGGACTCTATGGATTCGGATCCAAAGCGTTGGGCCGACATGAGAAAAATGCTGCAAAAGTAATTATTTTCAATCATTTGAGCTCTATATCGATCGGTCTCTTTCGTTCATTTCCTAATATCAAGTAACTAATAACTCCCTTGTTCATTTAATTTTCTTTACCCTGTAGGGTTTGGAGACGGTTCTCAGAAGAAATTGTCGGTGAATTCAAACATGAGCTAGATTTTAGAAGGTTAGTTAATGTGGATAAGCAGCCACCGGGGACCAATCTATGTGGATACTATGTTTGTGAGAATATCCGGAGACACACCTCTGAGCGCAAGGCATCGGATAGCGTGCGCAACGCGACGGATAACTTGCGGAGGAGGCTTAGTCCAGAAGCTCGCTTCCGACCAATTCAAGATGAATTAGCAGGATTTTTCATGAGGGAAGTCATCAATCCTAAAGGAGAACACTATACCGAGGACGAAGAAATTTATATGCATACCCGAGATTGAAACTTGTTCGAAGTTGTATATGGTTATCCATCCTAATTGTGTATGGAAACTTGTTCGAAGTTGTATATGGTCACCCGAGATTGAATATATATTATATATTCCTCTTGAATTCTTCTTGTTTGAAATTTCATATGCATGTATATAGTAGCGTAGAATATGTGTACTGAAACTTTATCAAAATTAAAATAAAACACAAAATAAAATATAAAAGAAATAAAACACTACAAATTAAAAAGAAACCAGGTTTAGGGGGGCTAAAACCCTAAACCTGCGGAGGAGGCCTTTAGTCCCGGTTAGCCACGAGAACCGGGACTAAAGGTCCTCCGCCCCGACGGACCCCTGGCGCCCACGTGGACGGGCCTTTAGTCCCGGTTAGCCACGAGAACCGGGACTAAAGCCTTTAGTCGCGGTTCATAAGAGGCGCGACTAGGGGGGGGGGTCTTTAGTCGCGCATATTTAGTCCCGGTTGCACAGCCGGGACTAAAGGCCTTTGCGAACCGGGACTAAAGGCCTTTTTTCTACCAGTGCGCCCAGTGGCATTTTACACAAAAGAAAATGATCAAAGCCCTTTAACTGGAAGGAAACGGCGCGAAAGGGTATTTCCATAGAGACACGTAACTGAAGAGGGGTAAAAGTGAGCTTGATCAAAAATTAGGGACAAATGTTATTAGTGGGACTTAGTTAAGGGCAAACATGAAATTGGCGCTTATATCTATTTTCATAAATACCTCAACGCTTTCCAATTGTTAATACATTAAGCCCGATAAAAAAATCGGATCGCGAATAGCGGTGGTTCAAGCCCATCAGATCGAAGATCTATGTCTAGAAGCACATCTGCTTGGTGCGAAACGGTAAGTAAAGATTATGTCATGTTGCTTGGCGTACTGTTGGGTCTGTGCTTGCACTGATCAATGCCCAGATAATATTTGGCAGTGCTTCTCTCGGTGCTACTGTTTCCTACCTAATTGTGAATGTTTGTGTACTGTTGGTCTTGCTCAATTATTTCGTCCATTTGAAATTTTCGTAACAGAGCAAACTTAATTTGAAGGAAATATCCTAAGAACTCCTTTTGAGATCGTATTTGATGCTTGCTCTTCTTTCTTGTCTTGGGAAGGGATTCAGAAGGCTAAGAATGTTGATACTATGAAAAGAGGAGCAGAGCTGCTTAGATCCAGTGTTGTGAACATGATGATTTGTGCAACCGCTCATGATGTTCAAGTGCCGACGGGAAGCTGAAGATTTGAGGGCTTTGCCGGTAGGAGGGGTTTTCGACCGCTGCTTCACTCGCTTTGTTGTGTAGCTATGATCGACTGGCTGTTTTGCGTATGGGTGTGGCTAGGTCTTAGTCGATTGAGACTTAACCAAGTCTAAGTCAAGTGACATAACTTGTAAGAAAAAGAAAGAAAACTAAAAAGAAAATTTTGCATGGATCTCCAGGTGAGATCTCGCGGATATAGCATGGACTGAGACTTGGTTAAGTCTTAGTCAACTAAGATTTAGCAATCCCATTTGCATATCTGTAATGGCCTTCCCTGCTAGGCTGGTGGTTTGTTGATTAGGATAGTTTGAACTCTGAATAAGTGTAAACAGGTTTTCGTTCCATAGTACTCGTTTCAATTGCGCGTGAGTACGATAGGTTTCATGCTATTGTAGAACTCGTTTTCTCTTTCTCGTCCCCTTTACTCTGTTCTGTAAACTGATGTGTTTTCGTTACGTGAGTAATGGAAAGGGGTTTAGCCTGGTTAAAGAAAAAAGTAGAGATAGTGTCCGTTGCATCTGAGATCTACGTCCTGTCAACAGGTTGAGGCGGTACACAGGGTTCTAACTGAATGTTTTGACAGTAGCGAATTTATAATTCTGCAGAGTTCAAAGATCTGATGCTCACACTATCTGTCCTGATTAGTTTCGTTGTCCGAATCCCAGCTGAGGTCGCAAGAAGCAGCCGCTTTGGCCAAGAGGATGAAGTAGAACTACGATTGAGACTTTTTCTTCCTCGACTATGTAGGTGTGCATGGGTGGGCACGGATGCGTTTGCCCTCATGCTAGTAGTTTCTAGAGCCGGCATGCACGTCAGTTGAAAACACCAGGTAAAAATAAAAAATCAAGTATCCTCCCTCGAACGGAAGAAGAATTTCCATTGTCCAACTCCTTGCCGTCAGCCAAAATTGAACCGCCGTGTTCACCTAGACACACAGCAGATTTATTACCGCGTAGGAGGGTTGAATTCCCGTCTGTAACACAAAAATAAACAAGGTGTTCACGCTACCTGCTCACAAGTCGGTCAGTGTCACGCTGCATGCGTCCAACGTACTATCCTCTGCATGTAATTGAAGATCACAAGAGTACTACTCCCAACAAAAGAGGTTCCGAAAGAAAAGATGTGAGTATCTCCTACTAGTATACTGATAAATCGCCAAGGTCTATATAAAGTTATAAACCACAGGGAGCTTGATTACTCCCACCAATCTCACCTCTCATCATCACAAGTGGTCTCTGCATCGAGGGACACATGGCTCCTCGCGCTCTCTCATGGATCAGCGTCTCTCTGCTTGTCTTCTTGGCGTCGTGGTCATGCATTGCGGCCAGGGGCGGACGGGCGCCCAGAACCGCCGACCCGACTGACGGGTTCACGGCGGTGAGGCTCGGCGAGAGCAACTTCGCGTTGCAGCGCCCGTTCGACGAGGCGATCGGCTCACGATACAGCTTCGACGGCACCGTGCGAAGGCTTTGGGTGCTCTCTTCCGACAAGCCCCATGTCCGCCAGAGCCGAACAAAACCAAGGACTGAGATCAGGATGACAGTAAGTTAATCATCACATCATTATTACTACGATGTATTGGGGGTGTAATTAATTATGAGTTACTGATCTTCTTCTACTTGCACAGGGCTACGACTACAGCTCCGGCGTGTGGCAGTTCGAGGGCTACGGCTACGTCCCATCCGGCACGACGGGGGTGTGTATCATGCAGGTGTTCGGCGCCAGCGACGGGGCCAGCACGTTCATGCTGCGCGTCTACGATGGTGCGCTACGCTACTACGCCCGGCAGCTAGTCGAGGACAACATCTATAACAGGTGGTTCCGGCTGAACGTGGTCCACGATGTCAAGGCGTCGACACTCACCGTGTACATCGACGGCGAGCAGAAGCTGCGTGTCCACGGCCGCGGCGGCCACTCGTACTTCTTCAAGTTCGGCGTGTACGCGCAGAACCACGACTCCAGCCGCATGGAGTCTCGCTGGAAGCACGTGAGAATCCTCAAGAAACATTAGAATTACTTGTGTTATTACGTGTATGTTTGAGGGAGTTGTTATGTTTGTACTACCACGCCGCAGGTGTGGTGAGCAATCTTCAAATCATTCGAACTATGTTTATTTGTTATGAAGTGAAGTACATTGTAGGTCCATGAACTATTTCAGGGGTGTCATGTAGGTCCTCAAACTATGGAAATCGATATCCAGGTTCATGAAGTACAGTAAGTGTGCCATTCAGACCCAAAATATGTGTGAGCTCACCTGATCGGCCAGCTAGTGCCGTTGACCCGTGATGTTAGAAGGGGCCCCGCAATGTAAGGCCAGTGACGGAAATATGCAAATAAATTCAGATTCATGGTTTCCAAAAATGTTCATGGATATGGAAAATTGTTCATGACTTTAAAAAATTGTTCATTAGTTTATAAAAATGTTCACAAATATGGAAAAATGTTCGCGACTTTAGAAAAATGTATGCGGACGATGAATTTGAAAAAAAAATTCGCGAACAATGAACTTGGAAAAATTACTCGCAACCTTAAGAAAATGTTTGCAAATGATAAATTTTATTAGAAAATAAAATATGTTCACAAACAATAAATTTGAAAATATGTTCACGAACAACAAAAATAAGTTTGTGACTTTAATAAAATTGTACGCGAATGATGAATTTGAAAAAAGTTCGCGAACAATGAATTCGGAAAAAAAGTGTTACGCAACTTTAAGAAAATGTTTGCGAATGATATATTTTATTAAAAAAGAAAATATCTTCATGAATGATAAATTTGAAAATATGTTCACAAACAACAACAAAAAGTTCGCGAATATGAAATAAATGTTCACAACTTTAAAAGGTATTCACACACAATAAGTTTGAGACCTACATGACACCTTTGAAATGGTTTAGGAACCAACAATGCACTTCACTCTTTGTTATGAGATCCAACGTGATCTATGTTGAAGAGAAGAAATCACGCCACAGACCAGCATGATCCTTTTCTTCAAGTCGTTTAAGTCTATGTGACCACATTTTGCAAACAAGTCTTCACTGTCTGCTGAAGAAGACCGAATTGTGAGCATCCCAAATCATCCACAGCTGCACTAACTTCCATAAGAGCTCAATGGTGCCCATTAGATGTGGCAACCTCGTCTTGGACCGCATAACCCATGGGCTGCCGGCTGTTAGGGCTGCCTTTCCGCTCCGTTATTTGGGGCTACCGCTGTCGATTTGGAGGCTGAAGCTTGCTGATCTTCAATTCTTAGTGGATAAAGTGGCGAGGAGATTGACAACATATGAGGGCCAAAACATCACCACCATTGGACGCGCGGCGCTCGTCAAGTCGGTTCTCGCTTCCCAAGTCATCTACTTCATCATGCCGCTTGTCATACAAACCACCATCCTGCAAAACATTGACAAACTCGAGCGGGCATTCCTTTGGTCAGGATCGGATAAGACAACTGGGGCAAAGTGCAAGGTCAATTGGGACACTGTCAGTAGGCCGCTTGACTATGGTGGGCTTGGGGTCCTAAACACCTTCAAGTTCGCGCGGGCCTTGCGTATGCGGTGGCCTTGGTATGAGTGGAAGGAGCCCACAAAGCTGTGGGTTGGAGGTGGGAACCCGTGTGATGAGGATGACCTAAATTTTTTCTACGCATGTACCACCATCACGGTTGGCAATGGTGCGCGGACACCTTTTTGGGACTCTCCTTGGCTTCTGGGTCGCAAGCCCAGAGACATCGCTCCGCTCATTTATGAGGCTTCCTCGCGGAAGCGCTGGAAGGTGCGGGAGGCCCTCAAGGAGAGCGCGTGGATTCTCAAAATCAGACCACCTACACCGGCCTCCATTGAGCATGTTTCACAATTCTTCACCCTATGGACGCTGCTCCAAGAGGTCCACCTTGATGAGCTTGCCGACGATGACATACTTTGGAAGCACACGGCTTCCGGGAACTACTCCGCAGCCTCCGCGTACAGGGCGCAGTTTTTGGGCTTGGTCCTCTCCCCCATGGACCAAATGGTTTGGAAGGTTTGGGCCCCTCCGAAAGTCAAGTTCTTTGCTTGGCTCGCGCTTCAAGATAGGATCTGGACTGCAGACAGATTGCAGAGGCGAGGCTGGCCAAACTGTGGCCCTTGTCCCTTGTGCAGAGGGGTGCAGGAATGCGGTCCCCATCTATTCTTCAGATGCCGCTTCACCCTCAGGCTCTGGAACATGGTGATTCAGAAGCTCTGCATCCACGACGTGGACACGTCCGCATGGCACTTGTACGACTCCATCAAGGAATGGTGGGCGAGTTTGAGCGCCGAGGGCACCGCCAACCGAAAAGCGAAGGCTTCGATAACCATGTTGGTTTCATGGGTGATCTGGAATGAGCGTAATGCAAGGGTGTTTAGACACAAGAGTGCCCCTCCGCTTGTCTTGCTAAACAATGTGATCGAAGAGTCTAACCTTTGGGTTAAAGCCGGGGCGAAAAATTTAGGGTCTTTCTTATTGCGAGAGTAATTGCCATGCCGTTTCTTGGCACTATGTTGTAACAAACTCTTTCTCCTCCTCATTTAATATATGAGGCAAATCTTTTGCCTCCGTTTAAAAAAAAAAATCATCCACAGCAAGTAAAAGCAGCATGAACATTTGGAGGTTCGCCGGCAGACCAACCGGCGCTGGGGTGTCCCATTTTTGAGAATCCGGTCGAAGGCCGTCAGCTCGCAAAACGGCCTTGGTTGCAGAGCATTGCAGGAAGAGGTGAGCTTTTGTCTCGTTTTGGTTGCCACGCATCGGGCAGGTCGGTTAGTCCAGGATTGTTTTGTTAGGGAGCGGACCCATAAACATCTCACATATGGATAGTACTATTCGGACCACGAAAGCCATCCAATGTAGACCGCGGATGTCATCCAATGCGGGTATGTATCGGTCCGCGGCGTCATTTGAATGCGATTTTTTCCGCAAATCGAGGGGCTTTGCGGGAGTTCGGACCGTTCTCAAGCCCGCTTCTGACCACCCTGGCCCACCCAAACTCCCACCCGTTCATCCCGCGCTTTCCATCCCACGCCTCGTGTCGCTTGCCATGTCGCATTCATGCCGGCCCAGAGCATGCAGCGATCAGCATTGATGCCACGATTTGACCAGACGGGAAGGCGGCGCAGACGGCCGTGATCTCTCGGGCGTGGCCGTCGCTTCAATGCGGACGCCGTGTCACGAGAAACCAACTCCGGCCGCTGCGTCGCATTGAAGTTGGCCGACAACCCCTTCGCCTGCCGTGCCCGCGGCTATTTAAGCCGTGCTCCGGCGCGTCCAGATCCACACCCTCCCGAGCATTGCACCGTCCTCCTCCCCCTCATCGAGCCCTTCCCTTCTCTGAGCCCAGCGGTGATGCCGAAGTCCTGGTTCTCTACGCCGGTAGGCGGCAGTGGTGGAAGTCCGTCATTGGGCGGATCATGGTGCCACCGCCCTCACTCACCTGGACCATCCGCATCCACGACGGCGGACTCCCCCGGCAAGGAGGAGATAGTCCTCTCCTCCAGCGATGACGAGGACCAGAGCCGCAGCAGCGGCCACGTCTCGTCTCGGAGGCGGCTTCGATGACGAAGAGTACTTCCGTCAGATGGAGATCATGACGGAGCGCTCATTCTGCAAGGCGGGTCTGGCGCCACCGCCGCCAGCGCGCGTGAAGTAGGAGCCACCATCCCCACCGCGGGTCCGTGTTATGTGGGAGCCGGCATCCCCATGCCGACAGGTGAAGGACGAGTCGGCGTCCCCGCCACGCAACCGCGACCTCCACATCGGCGGTTGCGTGAAGCAGGAGCCATCGTCCCCCCAGCTCCTCCGCCGTGTGAAGTTGAAGCCGCATAGCCGCTACGTGCGGATCGACGGGCCCTCTTCGGCATCACAACGCCAACACCGCCCGACGAAGGAGGAGCTGCCGCCCGTGATCGCCAAGGCACGTGGCCGCATCCTCCACTATCTCGGAGGCGGCGGTTACGGCGGTGCCTCTGGCTCTTGGGTCGTGGTATCTGAGGCCGAGCGCACGGCGCGACAACACGCAAGGTACGACCGGCGCAATGCCGGTCGCCGCTCCAAGTTCGCCAAGATGGATGTGGCGGGGTCTGCAACTACTAAGACCTCGCCTTGGCGTGGGCGCTCGACTGCTCCGTCACCATCGCGGGGATGGCTGCCGGCCGCCACCGCCGCCTTGACGGCGAGCTCGCCACGATCGGCGACGAGTGGACGCTAAGCTATTGCTTCGCCAACGTCGGCAGGGGCTAGGCCGCCGCTAGGGCACTGCCAGCACCGTTGGCAATGGCCAGGGCGGACCTTCGCACCACGCAACATGAGGTAGAGCGACTTCTCTGCGAGCGGCAGGCATCCGTGGCCCTCTAGCATCCTTGCGCCGCTGGGGGACGACGACGACGGCACGAACGCCAACGGCGGTGCGGTAGGACAGGGCGGCCACACTTGCGAGTTGGTCGTCTGATATAGGACTTAGTGTTTTTTATACTTTTAGTAAAAGGATGAAATATTGTCCGTTTATGTAAATTATATTATAATTGAATGAAATTCGTTTGGTTTGTATGATTTTCATCCGGTTTGTTGAAAAGATGTTTGAAATGTATGCGGTTACGGTTGGATGGCATCCTGCCGCATCTATGTCCGCGGACCCCCCTCCTAATCCGCTAATCCGCGGACGGATGCGGGAGAAAATTTGCGGGTTGTAGTTGGAGATGCCCTAGGGCATTTTCAAGGGAGACCCTCAAAACTTCGGTATATGTCCGGCTAAACACTTTTATTCACTTTTGCAATTCAACGCGGTTCTGCATCGGTCTGCGAAGTGGTCCGGACATCCGTTTTTCGGTAAAGCACAGACAATCATGGGGAGCTACATCGGAGTCCGGACATCCACTTAACCAACCAAAAGCCTCCATGTGGTCCTCCTCTCTTTTCTCTCTCTTCACATGCATGCCCCCTCTCCTCCCAACCGGACACCACAATACAAATAGCCCATCACATGCATGGTCTCACCTACTTTTTCTCTTTTCAACTGGATAATTTGTGATTAGTATTGAATGGATCACTCCGGCATCATGTACTTGGACCACATCCGGACATAAAAATAGACATATGCCAGAGGCTTTCGCCGGCCAGCATTGGAGATGCCCTTATGGAGGTTGACGCATGTGTTCAATCGATCGTTGTAGAGGAGTCATCCAAATATTTTGATCTTGTTTGGCACCCTAGACCAGATGGCTTCAATGGTGGCGTCTGTCGTTGCGTTGTAGATGGCCTCATAGGCTGCAAATAGTGGACAAAGGCTTCCTACTTGTCAGTGACTGGCTGGTTTGAGAGGTCTACTTCGTGCAACAAAAGGTAAAAATGCAAGGTCTTCCTATGTTTGCATGGTTAGTCGACTACACATTGCAGAGCCAATCTCCTCATGCATTAGAGCATCTATAGTTAGACTTAGCAAATCTATCCCCCCTAAATGCCCACGGACACGCCCCGTCAATGACCGGATGTGTCCATCTTAAGCCCCTATTTGTCCGTCTATGCAGTCACACTTCTCATTTTCTCCTTCATATGTCCGGTCACTTGTACATGATTGGTGAAAATGTAGAGAGAGAAAAAAGAATGAATAAATAAAGAGAAAAGGTGGTCCAGGGTGGGCCGTGTCCTATGTGGCGGCCTGACCGGGCGCATCTGCGAGCCCTCATATCTTCCCTACGTTTGTCTTCAATATGAGGTTTTGCGGACAACCCAGACGTATAGGGATGGTATGAGGGTTCCAGTTGGGTCACTTTTTTCATTCTCTCTCCTGTCCGGCCACTGACCAGGCGCGTCCACGAATATTTAAGGAGGATTTCAGGATGTTGGCTATAGATGCTCTTATTTGGTGGACCAATGCAATTTGTTTTAAGTGGTGTGAGTAAAGTGCACGAAAAGGAGTGACGAGTGGATCATGGAGTAGCCATTTATCCAGCCAAAAGAAGGTTTGAGTGACTTCAGGTACCTGTAAACTAGTTTTGCTAAGTAGGATGATTTTTGTCCCAACGCAGTTGTGTAAGGTGAATCAAGAAGAATCCACTACTTTCAAGGGAGGTTTTTGGAATGCAAGAACTTGAAAGCAAATTTCATCATAAGGAAAAAACTGTACTTGTATGTTTTTAACGCCGAGATTAATAGCATTTTTGGATGTGCAAACGTTTCTCAAGCTATCAGGCATTGTGGCCCAGAGCAGGTGTCTTTGTTTGACCAGGAGAAGTATCTACATTTTTTGCCAAACCACTCAATGAGTAGTTTGAGTAGAGTGAAAGATCCCATGAAGTTAGTCGACAACAAGTCAAGAGCAGGGGTAAGAAGAACTGACCTACCTCCCTTTGTTAATAAAGAGAGCTCTCCCACCAGAGATTTCTAACAAACATGCCAACAAGGGGTTGGAAGTGTGATGAGTGTAGTTTGGTAGGTGATAGTGGCAAACCTAGATAGTTCTGTGGAAGGGATGCAACTGGCGTGCTGTTGACATCAATCGCATGGATCTGTGATTCCTCGTCACTTACATTTAGTGTCAGGAACATGTTTTTCGAAGAACTGAAGGCTCAAGGTTGTTTTTTATGAGGTGATGTAGCTTGTCTGTTTGGGACGTGCGATTGATCAGGCGTTTCAGGACGTCGACAACGATTATGACGAGGTCGGGTGATAGGGGATCGCCCTCCCGATTCCCTTATTTTGTAGTTGATCCATGGCCATGGGCATCCATTCAGCAAGACTGATGTTTTGCTTGTTTGAAGCAGATCGGTGATCGAGTGACACCACCGTGGCGGGAAGCCACGTCATTGCAGTATTTGTTGCATGGTGGCCCAACAAATAGAGTCGAAAGCTTTCCTGAAATCCAACTTGATTACAATTGTTGGGGCTTTAGCTCGGTGGCAGTAGAAAGAAAGTAGTGATCTGACTAGAAAAATCAGCTTCCGTTCGCCTGACCCGCTCCCGCGAGGGGGGGGGGAACCCTAGACTCCGCCGCCGCTAGCCAGGGGGGAGGGGTCACCAGGAGCACTCCGGTGCAACGAACGCAAGTGCAGGAGCTCGGGAGCGCGGAGCTCGCCGGCCATGGCGGACGGCGAGCTACGGCCATGGCGGCGCAGCTAGCTAGCGGACGGACCAGAGAGGGAGAGGTGAGTGGAAATACCCCGGGGCTCACAGCGGGGTCGAAGAGCAGCTCGGTGGTCTCGGGGAGGCGTCGGAGACGGCGAATCGACCGCGGTGATCGCCGGACAGATGCGGTGATGAAGGCGGCGGGGACGACGCTGCGGTGCACCCGGCGTCACGTGGGTTGGTGGAGACGAAGAGGAAGGCGCGGCGGTTCTTCTGGAAGCATCGACGAGGCGAGGGGTGGACGATGGCCGCGGTGGTGCTCGTCGGCGCTCTCAGGTGCTCGTGGTCGATCACGGGAGAGAGAGCAGAGGAGGAGGAGGGGGTCCAGTGGGGTGGGGGGGTTGCGTGGCGTCTCCAGCCAGCCCCCAGCGTCGGCGGAAGTAGGAGGTGGCTCGGGCGCGTGCCGGCGCGCGGCGGCCACGCGCCTCTCGTCCTTCTGGCGAGAGGTCGGTGGTGACTGGCACGGCCAGTGGGCCAGGCCAGCTTTGCCTAGTTGGGCTGCAGGTAAGGCCAGGTAAGCCTTTTCCTTTTCCTGTTTTCCTTTTTCCATTTTGTTTTCTTTGTTCTGATTTAGTTTAGGAACTAAATCATTTTAGATAATTCTGAAAATTATTTTGGTGGTTAACTGAATTATTTCAGGGCTCCACAAATAACTTCAGAATATTTGGATCATTTAAAATATATATAGCATTTAAACGGCTCCAATTCAAATACTTTTGTGTTAATTCAAAAATCCAAAGATGACCTAGAAATATATTCATCATTTTTGGGAGAGGTTTTCACCTTAACCAAAAAATCATGAACTTTTCTTAGGGACATTTTGGGTTTATTGAAAAAGATTTTAATCAAGCCTAGATAGATTGATTTAGTGCTAGGGTTTGAACAATCCCCATTTCAAGTTTAAGAGAAATTTAGACATGATGCAACAACGAAGCTAGTCCAAGTGCATATCAAGGCTAGGGATGTTACAACTCTCCCCCACTAAACAAGAATCTTGTGCCGAGATTCAAGACGTGAGGTAAGAGGAAAGGGGGTCACAAAACTATCACAATCTTCATGATCCATTTGCCCTTCTCAAGAACGTTGATTCGATCATCATCTTGATCTTGACATCTTTGCTTTCGAGATCTTCATCCAACACGACGATAGAAATAAACTCTACAGGATTCGATCTTCTTGAAGATCGAGCAACTCACGATCAATTAATGGAATGACACATAATAACATCTCTTGAGCTGAGACACATAACACACATCAGGGGTGATGGAAAAGTAGATGACGAAGGTTCAAGTTGGTAGGCAATGATTCCACGCTTGAGTAAGATGGTGCATGGTTTGAAGATAGCAATGAAATAATTACAATGATTCCATAACGGGGCACCTTAGAAGAGATGACTCATAGAATTATTCCCTTAAGTGGCAAAAGAATTACTTTTGATACAAAGATCATTGAAACTCCTCATACCAGCCTAAGGAAAATCACAATTGATCGTTTCAAAGAGTTCGAAGAAATGACATACTCAAACTAGAATAGATGACGTGGACTACCTTGTTGAAGACAACGCAAAGGATGATTTTTGCTTATCATTGGAAATGGATGGGACCCATGGTAGGACCACTTTTGAAGGTGATCCTGACCAGAAATTACCGAGAAGGGTAGTCCATGGTTGAATGGCACAATGGCAGTGCAAGCTAGGAACAAAATGCTATGCTGGGAATGATTCTAGTAACTAGGAGAAACTCAACAGTAGAGAGTGATTCCACCGTTAGAAAGGTTATGGCATAATCGAGGAAAGCCGAAAGATCTATCATTGTAGTATCTTGATTGAGCTATTTAACCATCTTCTCCATGAGGATTTAGTGCAACTTATTCTAGAAGTTGATCCTCAGGGGTCCTTGTGTTCTTGGTAGGTGTCGGCCAGAACATCAACCTTGTCGGGACCTACATCATAGATCTTGGAAAAGTTCCAACCGTCATATCTGCCTGAGATTCAAATCTGGTTGGTAACAGGATATTCCAGACTCATCGAGTCTAGAAGAAATTAAAAGTTTGCAACACAAATCGACGAGATGGCGTTGCGAGATTCTCGGGAAATGGACTATGGTAGTAAGCTCCAAAACATGAGCTCGATCTGCTAAACACATGTGAACATGCTGTCCCAGACAAGCATGGCCACATAGTAGTCTTACAATGAAACACTACCGAGTCCTAGTTGGGAACCATCATCAAGGATATCGAAGTCCTTGCATAAGTCATATGATTCTCTTATGAAGAAACTTCTTCTCCCTGAACAAATCAGCTAGTGGCTTGGTGTGCTAGGGTATACATATGGAATTGAGGTAATTAATCTACCAAACCATAGAATGCTTCGCACATGCATGACTGACTTGGGACGATTCCAGGGGAAACAAAACTAACTTTCTCAAATTCACGGCGGCAACTTGCATCGAATGCACATGAATGAGAGGGAGGCACTTCTTTCATCCAACATATGCTTCACGAACGGGGCATGAAGATAATGCTTATAAAAGTTTCTAACACTAGCTTAATGTTCAACATGATTCGTGGAGGAGACAAAATGCTGCTGATGGACTCAATAGCAACTCATCGGAATTTCCATATCACTGGACTTCCACCATTATGTGAACAGTGTGATAGTATTGGTTAGACCAAAGGATGTAATGGTATATGCTCGAGGAACAACCACGAGTAAGACAACATTACGAATATCGTTTGTTCTAACTTGATTTGACGATAGCCCACACTCAAATCAAGGTTTGGACAAGACGATAGATTCAACAACTGATGACAGGGACCAATCGATGAAGATATCATCTTTCTTCAACTAACACACACACACACACACACACACAAAGATATCCCTTAACATGAACTAAGTCAGACAAGCTTTTATCTTCCAACTCTCCAAGTTGTTGTTTGGCTTAACCAACTAGCTCAGGGGTATCCGACACAGATTCTTGGAGAATGGGTGGTTTGGAGGAAAACCAACATGATCACGAACTCAACATAGCGGTCAGGTGACAACCTGGTAATACTTCCGAGAAGATATTCAGAACATCACGAACGACCGATATGTTACTAAGCTCGAGAACAATCTTGCTTTTCAGGGCAAGACGATATGATCAAATAAGCAAAGATTGACACTATCCTAACTCATTGATCGAAAAGTGCACCGGAAATAAGGACTAGGTAGCACGATAAACCTTAGGGTGATGATTCAATAATCAACACGCTAAGGATAAGATTATTGTCCATTAACTACCAAGCAACACAGTTGCTAGGAGTATTGATTTCACACATCACGATTCACTTGTCGGTATTCCGGTTGCAACAACACGGAACCGAGGAGCGAATGATGATAGCGAGAAGTATCACTGTGTCAAGAATTCATAAGAGGTGGTGCAATTCTCATGACAATCCTGACATAAGGAGGCCACACTCCAAGGTAGAACAGAACAAAAGCTGGATTGGCATTTTGATCTGCGGAATACAACTGCTTTGACCCAATCCCAGAGATGGACGAGGTACTGGAGTTTGTTTCTCCTAGTCATTCTGGAATAGAATGGCTTGACGGACCACAAGAGTAAAAGGCATCGATGAGCACGAATGCACAACTACTCCTAACTATCAACTGATAGACGGGGATCGGAATACAACTAAAGAGGGACAACTCAAAGGAACATATGTTTTTCTGAGTTGTGGATGCATGGATTAGTATGCCGAACAAATTCAACATATTTCTTTCGGATAACCCATGCAGAGAGGTAGAATTGGCAGAGTCACGATATAGAATGGGGAACTCATCGAGAGCACTCTTGTTGTGATCTTTTGGTTCAACGAGGAACTTCTGCCAAGGATGGTTCATGGTATTTGGAAGAATGATATACCACGGACCTTGAAGACTATCACAAGGTCACTAATATCCTAAAGGAACGAGCAACACTATCTACACGAATTAAGTAGAGTGAATCTCGGGTTCAAAAACCCAGAAATAGAATGCCTACTAACTAAATGGCATCACGGGATGCTTTCGAGAATGACGGCCAGAATCATCACACTGGGGATGCAAAGCATTGCTAGATTACTAAGTGGTCCTCTAAGATGCCTAGGGTCATAATACTAGCTCCAACACATATGTCAAGGCAATGGAGTACCTCAACAGACCGTTAGTGTGCTTAATCTGGCCCAATGGGACGCGGAAACAGAGGGAAAGGATTTTGCAAATGCATCAGATTGTTTGGAAACCTGGGATGACTCGGACAGCATAACGGCTGTAAATGCTCAAAAAGATTTGACACATCATGAAAAATGGTGGATAAACCACTCAACATCACAATATCAAGGTTTCGAGACCAACTGTTAACACATGGAAGTACTAGAAACTGAACTGAGACTTGAATCCATCAATCCTATAAGTCTACAGATTAGTAACACGTGATCCTGATAGAAGATGAGAAAGCCTAGTTCTTAATCCCCGGAGAAAAGAAGAGGGTGACTCAGATCAGAAGGGCATAGGGTATAAGAAGTAAAAAGAGCCTTACGTTCCCTTCCACAATCAATTCCCTTATATAACTAAAGCATTTCTAGACTCAACTTCGACCAGTTTGGCTTGGTAATCCTACAGGCAGTCACGCTCTGATACCAAAGCTGTCAGGACCCCGATTCTAAGTCACACCGATCTAGCCTATAACACCTCATATCACTTTGCGGCCTCACGCACGGTATTCCCACGGGTGTCGCCTTACCATGGCCCGGGACCGTTTGCGCCTTTTGGCTCACGTATATGATAGTGTTGCTAGCATCCATATGACAGAGAACCCGGTCCGACATGGCTAGTCGTGAACCCAAAGCGGCGCTAACTTACGGGGACAGGCATACATGAATCAACATCGAGCATGTCGGTCAGCAGCGTGTGAATCCGGGCTGTAGCACTGGGTTAACAGGACTATGGGAACCCGGGCTGTAGCAGGCTAGGCAGGACTCCGGATGTCACCGCGTGACATTTCCCCAAAGGGACAGACACATGAACGAAGTGAAACACATGCCGGCCAGTCTAGGTGTTCCGGAGCAGTAGTGCTGGGCTAGCAGGACCCCGGTAAACCGGGCTGTAACGGACTACCAAGGCTCAGTGGAGACACCAGACTACATTTCCCCATAAGAGAGGCTGCCAAGGATAAACAACTAGATTGTCGGATCCCACACATACCAAGCATTTCAATCATACACACAATATGCTCGATATGTGCAAATACAACATGGCATCACAACAAGACTCTACGACTTAGAGTATTTATTCATTAGGCTCCGAGGAGCCAAGTATTACAAACATGGGTCTCATGACCCAACATACAGAGCATACAAGCAACAAGCACATGCGGAAGCTTAACTTGTCTGAGTACAGACAACTACAAATGAAAAAGGCTAAGAAGCCTGACTAACTACAAGACCCTCCCAAGGTACAAGCTCGTAGCTGAGGTTACAAGCTAAACGTCGAAGTCCACGCGGAACTACTAGCGAGACTGAAGTCTCTCTACAAAAACATAAATTAAGCAAACGTGAGTACAAATGTACCCAGCAAGACTTACATCAGAACTAACTACATATGCATCGGTATCAACAAAGGGGGTGGTGGAGTTTAACTGCAGCAAGCCATCTTTGACTCAGTGGCTATCCTATACTACGACCGCAAGTAACTCTTTGAGGTGGCGCACACGAGTCCACATATTCACCATATCAATACACCACTATGGATCCGCTTCCGTCTCCCTACAAGAACGCCATCCATAGCACTCACGCTTATCTTGCGCATTTTAGAGTATCCACTTTCACTTGTCTATGAACTGTATAGGCAACCCAGAAGTCCTTTACCGCGGACACGGCTATTCGAATAGATCATTTATAACCCTGCAGGGGTGTACTTCTTCACACACGCTCTCGCCACTTGCCACCATGTACACGCCGTGTATCTCGGCAACCTTCAAGCGAAAGCCTGGCGAGGGAGTCGGCCACGACCTGACTAACCACACAAGTCTCTAATCCAGGTTTATCGCCTATTCGGGTTCCACCCGCGAGGAGATCCGGCCGGGGTTTCGCTCACAGCCCCAAACGATGTGTGCAGGGTTCCTGAGACATCAAACGGGCGCCCGGTACACCGGGCCACGGTGTATATACCGCATCATAGCCCACCCCTAGGGTCAGCGCTACGCACGGCCTCCAACACATATCCTACAAACACCAGAAACTAGTTGCAACTCCTGGACAGAGATCAAGGCGATTAATAAGTCGAGAGGGTCCATTGGTTTCGGGCCCAATGCGTGGTAGTAGCTGTTCATGGATCACAAACACAGAACTCAATTCCCGAGGACGGTTTCAATGAGACACCCACCATGTACTCCTACATGGCCTCTCACCGCTACCTTTACCAAATCGTGTTCCCATACTTAGCTCACACACAGTAGGACATGTTCATCACCATTCCGATTCATTCCCGATGAATCAGACCTGACTCAACTCTAAGCAGTAGCAGGCATGACAAACAAGCATGAATGAGTAGGCACATCAGGGATCAAACAACTCCTACTCATGCTAGTGGGTTTCATCTATTTTCTGTGGCAATGACAGGTCATGCAGAGGAAAAGGGGTTCAGCTACCGCAGCATGTAATAGTTGAATCGATGTTCTCCTAATGCAGGAAAAGAGAGCAGGAGTGAGGGAGTGGAACTGTATCGGAATGAACAAGGGGTTTTTGCTTGCCTGGCACTTCTGAAGATAATATAGTTCTCCATCGGTGTCATCGATCACATCATCGAAGCAACGTCTACTGAGAGGGGACAATTACCGGCAACAGAGAGAAAACACAATCAATGCAATGCAACAATATGATGCATGAATATTACATGGCAAAATGAGTGTGTTGGGCTAATGCATCTACAACCAGGGTGGTTTGAGCTCATTTGAATCAAAGATTCAAATACAAACTCAAGTTATGGGTTTATAAAGTGCATTAGCATGTTTTGAGCTAAACAGCAAGGTTAAGTTGCTTAAACATGCATGAAACCAGTACAGATGGATATATTGGATTTTTCTGATCATTTTTCATATATAACTTATTTCATTCTGAGCTACGGTTGAATCAGGGTGACATCAGCAAGTCAACACGCGAGGTCCAGGTCAAACCTGACCCGTGGGACCCGTAGGTCAGTGACCAGTGCTGTTCAGTGTCAATGGCAGGTGGGTCCGGTCAACGGACACGTCAGCGCGGTCAAAGCTGACACGTGGGTCCACCGTGCTTAACTAAAACTAAACAGGAACTAAACTTTGATTAATTAAGGGTGCGGGGCCCACTGTCAGTGACTGCGGGGAGTCATTGGTTAGCGCCTAACCGGTGTTTAGCCGGAGTTAAGGCCGCTCGCGAGGCCAGCCGCGGCGGAGGTCATCGGAAAACCTACTCCGGCGACCAAACGACGCGCGGGAGGTCGTGTTCGGAAGCTGGAAGTGCGGCGCGTCTAACAGTGCTATTAGTTTCGCCGGAGATGGCCTAAGTCGACGGCGGCAAGCTCAAAGGTGGCGGACGGAGTCCGGATGGGGTCAGGTTCGGCGTTACACGGCACGGCGAGATCAGTTGAGGGGCTCTACGGGTTCCTGGGGTCACCAGGAGCACTCCGGTGCAACGAACGCAAGTGCAGGAGCTCGGGAGCGCGGAGCTCGCCGGCCATGGCGGACGGCGAGCTACGGCCATGGCGGCGCAGCTAGCTAGGGGACGGACCAGAGAGGGAGAGGTGAGGGGAAATATCCTGGGGCTCACAGCGGGGTCGAAGAGCAGCTCGGTGGTCTCGGGGAGGCGTCAGAGACGGCGAATCAACCGCGGTGATCGCCGGACAGATGCGGCGATGAAGGCGGCGGGGATGACGCTGCGGTGCACCCGGCGTCACGTGGGTTGGTGGAGACGAAGAGGAAGGCGCGGCGGTTCTTCTGGAAGCATCGGCGAGGCGAGGGGTGGACGATGGCCGCGGTGGTGCTCGTCGGCGCTCTCGGGTGCTCGTGGTTGATCGCGGGAGAGAGAGCAGAGGAGGAGAAGGGGGTCCAGAGGGGTCGGGGGGTTGCGTGGCGTCTCCAGCCAGCCCCCAGCGTCGGCGGAAGCAGGAGGTGGCTCGGGCGCGTGCCAGCGTGCGGCGGCCATGCGCCTCTCGTCCTTCTGGCGAGAGGTCGGTGGTGACTGGCACGGCCAGTGGGCCGGGCCAGCTTTGCCTAGTTGGGCTGCAGGTAAGGCCAGGTAAGCCTTTTCCTTTTCCTGTTTTCCTTTTTCTATTTTGTTTTCTTTGTTCTGATTTAGTTTAGGAACTAAATCATTTTAGATAATTCTGAAAATTATTTTGGTGGTTAACTGAATTATTTCAGGGCTCCACAAATAACTTCAGAATATTTGGACCATAAAATATATATAGCATTTAAACGGGTCCAATTCAAATACTTTTGTGTTAATTCAAAAATCCAAAGATGACCTAGAAATATATTCATCATTTTTGGGAGAGGTTTTCACCTTAACCAGAAAATCATGAACTTTTCTTAGGGACATTTTGGGTTTATTGAAAAAGATTTTAATCAAGCCTAGATGGATTGATTTAGTGCTAGGGTTTGAACAATCCCCATTTCAAGTTTAAGAGAAGCTTAGACATGATGCAACAACCAAGCTAGTCCAAGTGCATAGCAAGGCTAGGGATGTTACACCACATACAGTACTCTTCCGATGGAAGTCGGTTGTTGACCACATTGACCACGCCGCGCCGAGAGCACCAAGGCGGTAGACGATGGCGTGGCCTAGGAAGGGGACGACGCGGAGCCGAGGAAGACGCGGCAGTGGATGCCTACGCGGAGAGGAGTACGAGGGTTCACTGGTTCGGCTGCGATGTGAGGCTGCCGTCGCCGCAGGGCCTGGCTAGCGGTGGGAGTAGTAGGGGGCGATGATGCCTCAACGGCAGCACAGCCGGCCACTGGAGGCAGGAGCAGGCGGTCTCGCCGGCGCTGGTTTGGGCGGCTGGTGCAAGAAGAGCAGCGATTGAAGAAGCAGCAGGACCGTTCGATTCAAATCCAACAGTTACTGCTGCTAGAATTGTTTGTTGACTAAGTTGACAAGCCCTGCGTACGCGCCAATTTAGTAGGCTCATAGGTCAGCCTCCCAACTGGTGCGCCCCAGATGTCAGTGGGAGGAATCGTTTTTTTCGCGTAATAAGGAGGCAGTTGATTGCGTGCGGCCAGACCAGCGGAGGGAGTAGGGTGGGCCGGGAAGCCTGCGCGACATCACAACGGGCCACAAGAGGAGGGAGCAGGCAGTCCCGCCGGTGCTAGTTTAGGCGGCTGGAGCAGGAAGATTAGAGATTGAAGAAGCACGTCGGCCGTTGGATGGACATCCAACAGTCACTGCTGCTAGAATCGTGTGTTGACTGACAAAGCCTTGCGTAAACAAGTCAGCCTCGAAATATGTGGCGTGTACAGCCCATTTGCTATTATTTTTGTAATTTTTACTCATTTTCTAATTCATATGGAATTTATTGCAGCCCGTTTTCTATTTTAGAATTGCTGCCCATTTTCTGGTGAGTACCAGGGTTAAATAAATTAACTAAATATGTGGGAAATTTTGAAAATTCGCAAATTTTTGCTGGGGAACAAAATATTCTTAATCCAAAAATTAGTAGCCATACTAAAACAAATTTAAAAATAAATTAGTACTATATCATGTTAAATCCAATGAAATACATATAAGATAACAGTGAAGAACAAAAACAAAAAAAGAAACTAATATCCCATTTGCTAGAATTTTTTTGGAATTTTCAAACCCTTTTGCAGCCTAGTAAGTCGGAGAAAACAAATAGGCCTAGCTTGGGTATTCTTCAAAAAGAAATACTGGGCTACTAATACGTCCATTTTGCATCATGCTTTTATATCAATATTTACTGCATTATGGGCTGTTATTACACATTATGTCACAATACTTATGCCTGTTCTCTCTTATTTTACAAGGTTTACATGAAGAGGGAGAATGCCGGCAGCTGGAATTCTGGGCTGGAAAAGGAGCAAATATTATAGACCTATTCTGCACAACTCCAAAAGTCCTGAAACTCCACGGAAGTTATTTTTGGAAATAATAATAAAAACTGAGCAAAGAAAATACCAGAGGGGACCTACACCCTGGGCACGAGGGTGGGGGGCGCGCCCTACCCCCCTGGGCGTGCCCCCTGCCTCGTGGGCCCCCTGGTGGCCCTCCAATGCCCATCTTCTGCTATATGAAGTCTTTCGTCCGAAGAAAAATCATATGCAAGCTTTCGGGATGAGAATCCATCGCCACGATGCGGAACCTTGGCGAAACCAATCTAGGGCTCTGGCGGAGGTGTTCTGCCGGGGACACTTCCCTCCGGGAGGGGGAAATCATCGCCATCGTCATCACCAACGCTCCTCTCATCGGGAGGGGGCCAACCTCCATCAACATCTTCACCAGCACCATCTCCTCTCAAACCCTAGTTCATCTCTTGTATCCAATTCTTGTCTCTAAGTCTGAGATTGGTACCTGTAGGTTGCTAGTAGTGTTGATTACTCCTTGTAGTTGATGCTAGTTGGTTTATTTGGTGGAAGATCATATGTTCAGATCCTATATGCATATTAACACTCCTCTGATTATGAACATGAATATGCTTTGTGAGTAGTTACGTTTGTTCCCGAGGACATGGGAGAAGTCTTGCTATTAGTAGTCATGTGAATTTGGTATTCGTTCGATATTTTGATGAGATGTATGTTGTCTCTCCTCTAGTGGTGTCATGTGAACGTCGACTACATGACACTTCACCATTATTTTGGCCTAGAGGAAGGCATTGGGAAGTAATAAGTAGATGATGGGTTGCTAGAGTGACAGAAGCTTAAACCCTAGTTTATGCGTTGCTTCGTAAGGGGCTGATTTGGATCCATATGTTTCATGCTATGGTTAGGTTTACCTTAATACTTCTTTTGTAGTTGCGGATGCTTGCAATAGGAGTTAATCATAAGTGAGATGCTTGTCCAAGTAAGGACAACACCCAAGCACTAGTGCACCCACATATCAAATTATCAAAGTACCGAACGCAAATCATATGAACGTGATGAAAACTTGCTTGACGATAATTCCCATGTGTCCTCGGGAGCGATTTTCTTTATATAAGAGTTTGTCCAGGCTTGTCCTTTGCTACAAAAAGGATTGGGCCACCTTGCTGCACTTTATTTACTATTGTTACTTGTTGCTCGTTACAAATTATATCATCACAAAACTATCTGTTACCTATAATTTCAGTGCTTGCAGAGAATACCTTGCTGAAAACCGCTTATCATTTCCTTCTACTCCTCGTCGGGTTCGACACTCTTACTTATCGAAAGGACTACGATAGATCCCCTATACTTGTGGGTCATCAAGACTCTTTTCTGGCGCCGTTGCCGGGGAGTGGAGAGCCTTTGGTAGGTGGAATTTGGTAAGGGAAAATTTATATAGTGTGCTGAAATTTACTGTCACTTGTTACTATGGAAAGTAATCCTCTGAGGGGCTTGTTTGGGGTATCTTCACCTCGACCAGTAGAGCAAAGAGTTGCTCCTCAACCTACTGAAAATGAAATTTTTTACTTTGAAATTCCTTCGGGTATGATAGAGAAACTGCTAGATAATCCTTTTGCAGGAGATGGAACATTGCATCCCGATTTACACTTAATCTATGTGGATGAAGTTTGTGGATTATTTAAGCTTCCAGGTATGCCCGATGATGTTATCAAGAAGAAGGTCTTCCCTTTATCTTTGCAAGGAGATGCATTGACATGGTATAGGCTATGTGATGATATGGGATCATGGGACTACAAGCGATTGAAATTGGAATTTCATCAGAAGTTTTATCCTATGCATCTTGTTCATCGTGATCGTAATTATATATATAATTTCTGGCCTCGCGAAGGAGGTAGCATCGCTCAAGCTTGGGGAGGCTTAAGTCAATGTTATATTCATGCCCCAATCATGAGCTCTCAAGAGAAATTATTATTCAGAAAAATTATGCTTGGCTTTCCGACAACAATCGCACCATGCTCGATACTTCTTGTACTGGTTCCTTTATGATGAAGACTATTGAATTCAAATGGGATTTATTGGAAAGAATTAATTGCAACTCTGAAGATTGGGACCTCGACGAAGGTAAGGAGTCAGGTATAACACCTAAGTTTGATTGTGTTAAATCTTTTATGGATACCAATGTTTTCCGTAAATTTAGCACTAAATATGGATTTGACTCTGAAATAGTAGCTTCTTTCTGTGAATCTTTTGCTGCTCACGTTGATCTCCCTAAGGAGAAGTGGTTTAAATATAATCCTCCCACAGAAGTAAAAGTAGTTGCACCTATTAAAGTTGAAGAAAAGACTATCACTTATAATGATCCTATTGTTCGTGCTGCTTATGTTGAGGAAACCGTCTTTCCCTGTTAGGATAAAGGATCATGCTAAAGCCTCAACTGTGGTTCGTAAAAGCAATATTAGAACTTATACACCTCCTGAGCAAGTTAAAGTTGAAACTAATATTGTTATTGTTAAAGTTCTCTTGGCTGATAATATTGATGGACATGTTATTTATTTTTGTGATGAGACGGCTAGAATTGCTAAACCTAGTGCTAAAGATAAACATAGACCTGTGGTAGGTATGCCTGTTATTTCTGTTAAAATAGGAGATCATTGTTATCATGGCTTATGTGACATGGGTGCTAGTGCTAGTGCAATACCTATTGACTTATACAAAGAAATTATGCATGATATTGCACCTACTGAGTTAGAAGAAATTGATGTCACAATTAAGCTTGCCAATAGAGATACTATATCACCAATTGGAATTGTTAGAGATGTTGAAGTCTTGTGTGGGAAAACTAAATATCCTGCTGATTTTCTTGTTCTTGGTTCCCCACAAGATAGCTTTTGTCCCATTATATTTGGTAGACCCTTCTTAAACACTGTTAATGCTAAGATAGACTACGAAAAGGATGTTGTTACCATTGGTTTAGGTGCTATGTCTCATGATTTTAACTTTTCTAAATTTCGTAGACAACACCGTGAAGAGGATTTTCCTAGTAAAGATGAAATTATTGGTCTTGCTTCTATTGCCGTACCTCCTAGTGATCCATTAGAAAAATATTTGCTAGATATGTTTATGAATGAAAGAAGGGAAATAGATGAAGTGTTCCTTAAACAGAGACCTATTCTGAAACACAACTTGCCTGTTGAAATCCTAGGGGATCCTCCTCCACCCAAGGGTGATCCCGTGTTTGTGCTTAAACCATTGCCTGATACTCTTAAATATGCTTATCTTGATGAAAAGAAGATATATCCTGTTATTATTAGTGCTAACCTTTCAGAGAAGGAGGAAGAAAAATTATTGAAAACTCTGAAGAAGCACCGTTCTGCTATTGGATATACTCTGGATGATCTTAAGGGCATTAGTCCCACTCTATGCCAACACAAAATAAATTTGGAGAAATATGCCAAACCAGTTATTGATCACCAACGACGGCTGAATCCTAAAATGAAAGAAGTGGTAAGAAAGGAAATACTAAAGCTCCTTGAGGCAGGTATAATTTATCCCGTTGCTGATAGTCAGTGGGTAAGTCCTGTCCATTGTGTCCCTAAGAAGGGAGGTATTACTGTCGTTCCTAATGATAAAGATGAATTGATTCCGCAAAGAATTATTACATGTTATAGGATGGTAATTGATTTTCGCAAATTAAATAAAGCTATTAAAAAGATCATTACCCCTTACCTTTTATTGATCAAATGCTAGAAAGATTATCCAAACATACACATTTTTGCTTTCTAGATGGTTACTCTGGTTTCTCTCAAATACCTGTGTCAGCTAATGATCAAGCTAATACCACTTTTACTTTCCCTTTCGGTACTTTTTCTTATAGACGTATGCCTTTTGGTTTAGGTAGTGCACCTGCTACCTTTCAAAGATGCATGATGGCTATATTCTCTGATTTTTGTGAAAAGATTTGTGAGGTTTTCATGGACGATTTCTCCGTTTATGGATCCTCTTTTGATGATTGCTTGAGCAACCTTGATCGAGTTTTGCAGAGATGTGAAGAAAATAACCTTGTCTTGAATTGGGAAAAGTGCCACTTTATGGTTAATGAAGGTATTGTGTTGGGGCATAAAATTCCTGAAAGAGGTATTGAAGTTGATAAAGCTAAAGTTGATGCTATCGAAAAATGCCATGTCCCAAGGACATCAAAGGTATAAGAAGTTTCCTTGGTCATGCTGGTTTTTATAGGAGGTTCATTAAGGACTTCTCAAAAATTTCTCGGCCTCTGACTAATCTCTTACAAAAAGATATTCCTTTTGTCTTCGATGATGATTGTGTAGAAGCATTTGAAATACTTAAGAAAGCATTGATTTATGCACCTATCGTTCAGCCACCTGATTGGAATTTACCCTTTGAAATTATGTGTGATGCTAGCGATTATGCTGTAGGTGCTGTTCTAGGGCAAAGAGTTGATAAGAAATTAAATGTTATTCAATAAGCTAGTAAAACTTTAGACAATGCCCAGAGAAATTATGCCACTACTGAGAAATAATTCTTAGCAGTTGTATTTGCTTGTGATAAGTTCAGACCTTATATTGTTGATTCTAAAGTAACTATTCACAGAGATCATGCTGCTATTAAATACCTTATGGAAAAGAAAGATGCTAAACCTAGACTTGTTAGATGGGTTCTCTTGCTACAAGAATTTGATTTACATATTATTGATAGAAAGGGAGCTGAGAACCCCGTTGCAGACAACTTGTCTAGGTTAGAAAATGTTCGATGACCCACAACCTATTGATGATAGCTTCCCGGATGAACAATTGAATGTCATAAATGCTTCTCGTAGTGCTCCATGGTATGCTGATTATGCTAATTACATTGTTTGCTAAATTTATACCACCATGTTTTTCTATGATTTAATTAAGACATTACTTCTGGGATGACCCACATCTTTATAAAGAAGGAGTAGATGGTGTCATTAGCCGTTGTGTACCTGAGCCTGAACAGGAACATATCCTACGCAAGTGTCACTCCGAGGCTTATGGAGGACACCACGCTGGAGATAGAACTGCACATAAGGTATTGCAATCCGGTTTTTATTGGCCTACTCTCTTCAAGGATGCCCGTAAGTTTGTCTTATCTTGTGATGAATGTCAAAGAATTGGTAATATTAGTAGACGTCGGGAAATGCCTATGAATTATTCACTTGTTATTGAACCATTCGATGTTTGGGGCTTTGATTATATGGGACCGTTTCCTGCCTCTAATGGATATACACATATTTTAGTTGCTGTTGATTACGTTACTAAGTGGGTAGAAGCTATTCCAACTAGTAGTGCTGATCATAACACCTCTATTAAGATGCTTAAAGAAGTTATTTTTCCGAGGTTTGGAGTCCCTAGATATTTAATGACTGATGGTGGTTCACATTTTATTCATGGTGCTTTTCGTAAAATGCTTGCCAAGTATGATGTTAATCATAGAATTGCATCTCCTTATCACCCACAGTCTAGTGGTCAAGTAGAATTGAGTAACAGAGAGCTCAAATTAATTTTGCAAAAGACTGTTAATAGATCTAGAAAGAATTGGTCCAAGAAACTTGATGATGCATTAGGGGCCTATAGAACTGCATATAAAAATCCTATGGGTATGTCTCCGTATAAAATGGTTTATGGAAAAGCATGTCACTTACCTCTCGAACTAGAACATAAGGCATATTGGGCTATTAAAGAGCTCAGCTATGATTTCAAACTTGCCGGTGAGAAGAGGTTATTTGACATTAGCTCACTTGATGAATGGAGAACCCAAGCCTATGAGAATGCCAAACTGTTTAAAGAAAAAGTTAAAAGATGGCATGACAAAAGAATACAAAAGCATGAGTTTAATGTAGGTGATTATGTATTATTATACAACTCTCGTTTAAGATTTTTTGCAGGAAAACTTCTCTCTAAATGGGAAGGCCCTTACGTTATCGAGGAGGTCTGTCGTTCCGGTGCAATAAAAATCAACAACTTCGAAGGCACAAATCCGAAGGTGGTGAATGGTCAAAGAATCAAACATTATATCTCAGGTAACCCTATAAATGTTGAAACCAATGTTATTGAAACCGTAACCCCAGAGGAATACATAAGGGACACTTTCCAGAACATTTCAGACTCCGAAAAGGAATAGGTATGTGGTACGGTAAGTAAACCGACTCCAAAACAGTTCTAATGGCAATTTTTCTCCGTTTTGGAATATTTAGAAAAATACAAAAATAAGAAGCAGACCGGGAAGGACACGAGGCCTCCACGAGGGTGGAGGGCGCGCCCTACCCCCTGGGCGTGCCCCTACCTCGTGGGCACCTCGTGTGCTCTCCGGACTCCGTTTTCTTGCACGATACGTATTTTGGTCGGTAAACATTCATTATATAATCTCCTGAAGGTTTCGACTCCTGTATCACGCAAATATCCTCTATTTTTGTTTCGAGCTGTATCGGCCGCAGATTAGAGCAAGATGTCTTCTCAAGAGTCAGTCGGGGAGAGTCGGGTGTCTCATCCGACACCAGGTCCAGGGGCAAACAGCGATGCCTATCACTTTGGGCCCTCAACGGAGGAAGAGATGGAAGCTGACTTGAAAAGGATAGATGCCATGGAGGACGATCAAGAAGTTACTTCTCGTTTCCGGGCAGGCTTCACAATGGGGGAACTAAAGAGCTCAGCTATCCCAAACTCGGTCATCCCCTCCAATGTTAAATTTCTCTCTTATGAAAATATGAAAAGGAGTGTTACTTGTTCTCCCGCAGCTATGCAGCATCCATGGGTGCAAGGAGCTTTAACCGTCACGGGTAAGCTCCGTAAGGAAATAATGGATCTTAAGCGACAAGTCAACAAGCTCGAGGAGGAGAATCGTATCCTGAGGGGTATTATAGCCAAGAATATCACATCACCACCCCCGAAGAAGGAGATATAATCACATGGGTATGGGCACTCCCCTTGGCAACTGCCAAGCTTGGGGGAGGTGCCCCGGTATCGTATCACCATCACACTCCTATCTTTACCGTTTTTCTTAGTTCGATCCTTTTAGTAATATCTTGATCTAGTAGAATAAAGTTTTTGCTATGATCTAGTTTTGAGTTTTGCTTTATGACCCCTCTATGTAATCGAGTCTGTGAGCTATATATAATAAAGATTAGTGTTGAGTCAAGGGCTTGATTATCTTGCTATGATCTTGAGGGAATAAAAGAAAAAGGAAGAATAAAAAGAGATCATATTGATCTTATGGAGAGTAATGACTTCACATAGAAAGAGTATGACGATTAAAAGTTGTTTAGAGTTGACAAACATAGCTTTGGTCATCATTGCAATTAATAGGAAGTAATAAAGAAAGAGAGGTTTCACATATAAATATACTATCTTGGACATCTTTTATGATTGTGAGCACTCATTAAAATATGACATGATAAAGAGTTGATGTTGGACAAGGAAGACAACGTAATGGGTTATGTTTTCTTATATCTGAAATAAAGTATGTTGTCATGGATCATCCAACATGTTGAGCTTGCCTTTCCCTCTCTTGCTAGCCAAATTCTTGCACCAAGTAGAGATACTACTTGTGCTTCCAAATAACCTTAAACCCAGTTTTGCCATGAGAGTCCACCATATCTACCTATGGATTGAGTAAGATCCTTCAAGTAAGTTGTCATCGGTGCAAGCAATAAAAATTGCTCTCTAAATATGTATGATCGATTAGTGTGGAGGAAATAAGCTTTATACGATCATGTGATGTGGAAGAAATAAAAGCGACGAAATGCATAATAAAGGTTCATATCACAAGTGGCAATATAAAGTGACGTTCTTTCGCATTGAGATTTTGTGCATCCAACCATAAAAGCGCATGATAACCTCTGCTTCCCCCTGCGAAGGGCCTATCTTTTACTTTTATCTCTTACCCTTATGCAAGAGTCATGGTGATCTTCACCTTTCCTTTTTACATTTTATCCTTTGGCAAGCACAGTATGTTGGAAATATCCTGATATATATATATATATATATATATATATATATATATATCTAATTGGATGTAAGTTAGCATGAGCTATTATTGTTGACATTACCCTTGAGGTAAAAGGTTGGGATGCGAAATTATAAGCCCCTATCTTTCTCTGTGTCCGATTAAAACTCCGTAACCACAAGTATTGCGTCAGTGTTAGCAATTGTGAAAGACTAAATGATAGTTGAGTATGTGGACTTGCTAAAAAGCTCTTACATAGACTCTTTCCGGCGTTATGATAAATTGCAATTGCCTCAATGACTGAGATTATAGTTTGTTAGTTCTCAATAATGTTTCTGATTCATACTTGACATTGTGAATAGATTATTACTTAAGCATAAGAAATCATATGACAATATCCATATATGTTGCTGTTATAAGAATGATCATGATGCCCTCATGTCCGTATTTTATTTTATCGACACCTCTACCTCTAAACATGTGGACATATTTATCGTTAGCGGCTTCCGCTTGAGGACAAGCGAGGTCTAAGCTTGGGGGAGTTGATACGTCCATTTTGCATCATGCTTTTATATCGATATTTACTGCATTATGGGCTGTTATTACACATTATGTCACAATACTTATGCCTATTCTCTCTTATTTTACAAGGTTTACATGAAGAGGGAGAATGCCGGCAGCTGGAATTCTGGGCTGGAAAAGGAGCAAATATTAGAGACCTATTCTTCACAACTCCAAAAGTCCTGAAACTCCACGGAAGTTATTTTTGGAAATAATAAAAATACTGAGCAAAGAAAATACCAGAGGGGACCCACACCCTGGGCACGAGGGTGGGGGGCGCGCCCTACCCCCCTTGGCGCACCCCCCTGCCTCATGGGCCCCCTGGTGGCCCTCCGGTGCCCATCTTCTGCTATATGAAGTCTTTCGTCCGAAGAAAAATCATAGGCAAGCTTTCGGGATGAGCCGCCACGAGGCGGAACCTTGGCGGAACCAATCTAGGGCTCTGGCGGAGCTGTTCTGCCGGGGACACTTCCCTCCGGGAGGGGAAATCATCGCCATCGTCATCACCAACGCTCCTCTCATCGGGAGGGGGCCAATCTCCATCAACATCTTCACCAGAACCATCTCCTCTCAAACCCTAGTTCATCTCTTGTATCCAATTCTTGTCTCTAAGTCTGAGATTGGTACCTGTAGGTTGCTAGTAGTGTTGATTACTCCTTGTAGTTGATGCTAGTTGGTTTATTTGGTGGAAGATCATATGTTCAGATCCTATATGCATATTAACACTCCTCTGATTATGAACATGAATATGCTTTGTGAGTTTGTCCAGGCTTGTCCTTTGCTACAAAAAGGATTGGGCCACCTTGCTGCACTTTATTTACTTTTGTTACTTGTTGCTCGTTACAAATTATATTATCACAAAACTATCTGTTACCTATAAGTTCAGTGCTTGCACGGAATACCTTGCTGAAAACCGCTTATCATTTCCTTCTGCTCCTTGTTGGGTTCGACACTCTTACTTATCGAAAGGACTACGATAGATCCCCTATACTTGTGGGTCATCAGTTACCTATTTTCCCAACGAAAAAACTGCTGGGCTGGTCATGTTGTTAGACGGGCCACAGAGAGCGCACAACCCAATTTATAGCCTGCTCCTCCGAATTACTACTAAAAAAAGTTGTGCAATTCTGTCGTTAATTGACTATTCGTTGAAAATTATGTGGGTCCCAGATATCAGCAGGGTGGATTAGAGTAAAAAACGAGGGGTTCATCTGAGTAGTAAAAGAGGCGCTTGCTTGTGTTCGGGAGTGGACCTGGTGGGTCCATACTATCTTACTCACAACTACAGTCCTCTCCCGATTCACTATGTTGACAGGGACCGTTTCAAAAAAACTATGTTGACAGGGCCGGACGGCGGTGCCGCGGCGAGCGCACCAAGGCGGAGGATAAAGTGCTGTCGCCAATGTGCTGGGCTGGGTTGGACATTCTTATTGAAAAATAAAAATGGAACGGGTCTATTTACGACGTTGACTACGATTTGCATGGGTCCGCTGGTTGTAGGAAGAAAATCCTGGGAGAAAGAAGACTGGTCGCTATCTTTGCCGAAGAATAATATCGACTGAATGTAACGACACTATCATAGGAAATAATATCCTCCTGTTAAATCGTGAATTTAAAGAACTGGTGCATGAGCATTTAGCTTTATTTATTTATTTACTTATTTATGTTTAGGGGACCATGACCATGTACCTGGGCCGGATTCATGTGAGAGCCTCCCTTCCAGTTAATTATGGGCTTCTCTATTGGGCCTTCATCAGTGGGCTGCATGTTATCAACAAGTGGAAAATGTGTTCCATACGAAAAATAGTATGCGCTACGTACAGTACGGGGCACTAAAGGATCGAAGAAAAATAGTATGCACTACGTACGGTACGAGGCACTAAAGGATCTAACCGTGCAACGACTTCCAAAACATTGTGTTTGTCGTTCTAACAACACATTTATTCAACCAACAGACGAAATATACTATTGATTGTACATTGAAAACAGCAGCAGCAACAACCAGGGCTGGGGGTGCAACAGAAGCAGTAAGCAGGCCAGAAGAGTGAAGACGCAGCTCTCTCTTCCAAACCAAACATCAGCCATCATTACAAAAGGGCTACCAAAAAATAACAAGTGTATGCATCAAACAAAATAAAGATCGTACTACACAAGTGTACGCATCTAACTAACTGGCTCAGTTAGACGTTACTATTTATTAAGCTGTGGAGATTGGCTGACGACTTGAACCAGATGGGTGCCTAACGGGGGAAACTCCAGCCAGCAAGTCGAAGTATGATACTTGCGACCCTCTCTCCTACTTTGGGCTGTAGAGCGTGGCGGCACATATCAGGGTATGGTGCATGCAGAGACGCATGGTACGCTGTGTACACACAATTTTTCCTAATGAACGAAACTGCGCTGGCATCATGATCCTTGCCGTCGGTTATCTCCTGGTTAATCTAATAATTCAGTTCGACAAACAGAGAGCGTGTACCAAGGCTACTTACCAACCTCCAGTCAAAAATTCCTGAAGGCCCAGAGAAGCTGGGATCCTGCTCAAAGACCTTGCAGTGACTGTGATTGTATTCCACGAAATAACACGTCCGGTACGCACGAAGGATCATCAATCGTTCGCCGTCGTCTGATCGAGCCAGGAACCACCTGCAACTGCCATGCCACTTTTCTTTGAAAGGTTCTGGGATTAGGAAGGGTAGGGACACCCGGCGGCCTACAACATCATATCAAGTTGGAGTCAAATAACCCTAAAAAAGTCGGAGTCAAATAAAAAATGGCTCTTGATGTAGTCAATCTTAAGAACAACATGTTATGAGCATGAATATTTTTCAGTAAATGTTGACAGTAATATAGGCAAGCCATCATGATATCATAGGAAAGTAACATACTGCTGTAACAGCCGTTTGTAGCGATGACTGGAGTAGGCCAGCAATACATCCAGCCATAGAAGGAGTCGACAGCGTAAATGAAGCCCTTGTGTTCAATGGCATCAGAGAACCATGGAGGATGTATGATCCTGTGATGGACGTGCAGATTTATCCACTTACTGCAGTGACCTGTCAGATAGGCGAGACCGTGGTTGAAGAACACAATTAGCCTGAAGTCTTTATAATTGGCAGATCTTGTGGGCACTTGGCAGATTACAACCTTGAGCAAATCAAACTTGGTATCATGTTGGCTACTGTAAGATTCCGAGTATTCTGGGCCGTAGTGCCAAAGCAGTGCAGAGTTAATCGAAGGAAGGGGGATCAATCGCCGGGTGTAGACCTCCATGAGCATCCAGCTGCCGCGACCGTCGACGAGCACCATCCAAGACGTGTTCATGCCGACCCAGTACATACCGTTAATGTAGTTGAGGGTGACGGGGATCGAATCGCAGTCAAGGGGGTTGATGCTCGCCACCCTACGATTGTTATGCTGCGTGACACGCCGTTTCTGAAGATCATGCGGCATCAGCAAGCAAGGAGCTGGCTTAAAAAGCTCCGGCCTAAGGGCTTTGAGTAAACAGTACAGCCCCGATGAGCACGCGGCGAGCGGCATGGTACTGAGATTGTCCACACGCGAAACAATGAGCTTGATCACCTCTGTGGGGAGCGAATTCCAGCCACTCTTTCGGCGGACGCTGCTCGGTTCTGCCATTGTTAGTGCTTGGGTTTCGGACAAGGGGGGAGGCGCCTTAGCGGGGATGGAAGATTGGACGAGGGGGGGAGGCACCTTAGCGGGGATGGAAGAGCGGACAAAGATGGAGAAGCGAATATGTGTTGCGGGAAGTGGACAGGTGATGATGACTACAGCACGCCGCTTGACTTACGAGACACATACCAGCATCGTAGGGTCATATCGAAGTCAGACAACTTGCTTGAGTGATCACAGTACTGGTACTCCCCACAGTAGCTGCTACTATGCCCTAACTTGCTTGAGTAGAGTAGTAGTAGTGGAGTAGGACTCTGCTCTACTACTAGCACCGGAGGAGTAGTATGTTCTAATCTAAAATAGTTACAAACTTCAATGCCCGAGCGTGGAACGACTACGAACCGCCATCGGTGCTAACTCCAATCCTGCAAGTCATGGATTTGTTTCTTTTTAACTTTCTGTACGAATCTGTAGCCAGCCTGCAAGTCATGTACACTGTACTGACAGTGGAACCCACAGAGTACTTAGAATACCAGATTAAGGATGCAATTAACTTTTTATAGAGGGAGAATCATACATGCAATTAACTCAAATGGATTGGACGTGACTATTATTCTCCAACGGCAACCGGCAAATTTCCTCCCGCGGGCCAGAGTAGGTTTCTCAGTTTGCATGCGGGTTTAACGGAGGGGTTTGATAGAGGCGAGGAGGCGTGTTCAGCCGGGCGTGCAGTGGATGGCGCAGTACTATTCGATTTGACAACTACAACTAGTATATTATAAAAACAAAGAAGAGTAGTAGAGATAGAGATAAGAATAGAGACTAGGGAGGAGCACCATCTACTGCTTCGTGGGCTACTCCTGCGCTCCATTCGGCGGCCGCAACGTCCCCTACAGCCACTCCCTCCTGCGCCCCATTCGGGTTTAGGGTTTAGGGTTAGGGTTTAGGGTTTAGGGTTTAGGCGGGCGCTGTTGAAATTTGGGGACCGCACTCTCGCGACTGCTAGCAGCGACGACTTCACCGAGGACGACTTCTTCCCCGACCTCGGAAACCACTTCCTCAACGACATGGGCGACAACCTCAACGCCAATGGTGCTGCTCCCGTTGCACCGTATGTGTTTCTGTCCTTCCTGTTCGAAATTGTGGTAGAATTCGTGTTGCTAGTCTGTGTCCTAGATTTGATCTGTTCATCTACTATGCTAGTCCGCATGATTAGTTTAATCTCTGTTATAGCCGTCATGATTTATTTTGTAGTAAATCTCATAGTAACTTGCTCATATATTCAACTGGCGGAACGTCCCCTACAGCCACTCCCGTTTCATGGACGGCCTGGTCGATGCCTCCAAGGAGCCCTTCGTCTACTGCTCTGAGTGCCCGGTGCTGTTTTGGGGCTCGCCGGTGGACATCGTGCATCACCTGACGCAGGCGTGTGACGATCACTACTGGCCCTTGGTGAAGAACATCAAGTATGAGACGTGCTACCCGTTCACCGTGCCGGAGTCGCTGGAGGATCAACACCGCCTGCTAGTCTCGGAGGAGGACAGCAGCGTCTTCCTCTTGATCGTGGCCACCGGCGAGGCCCGCGCAGGCCGCCGCCACATCTCTGTAGTGTGCGTCAGGGGCGACGCTGCTGATGCTGACACTGACACGAGGCCGATGTACGGGTGCGTGCTCACTATTACTACCCCTCGGAGGTACGTGGGCAGCGACACTGGCTACGTCAAGCTGACTTGGACTCTGCCGAGCTGGGACCTTCCCGCCGATGTGGACATGGAAGAGTCACGGTATTATTTGACCCCCAACGATGTGCACGGGGACTCCAAGGAGGTTCACCTGGACATCTGCATTATCAAGTTAAATGTTGATCATTAGTCTTCGCTCAATGTAATCCGCTGTCTAAGCATGTGGAGACTTCCATGCATGATCTTGCTCTATTGGAGTATCGTGCATGAATAAAAGTGTATCCATTTATGGTTTAGTCTAGAATCTTCCATGTATGAATTTTTACTACAGTACTGGTGAAAGACTTATGATGAACCATTTCTTACATATCCTCTGCCCCCTTCCAAGTCATCCTGATTTAATCCCTCCGTCTAGGTGTATAAGGGCATGGTTAATACTTAAATAGTATAGCCAACTGTTGACTATAAGAAAGTGCCATGTCATCTGTAGCCAACATGTATAACAATGGATACTCAAAAACTAATTCTTGAAGATCATTTCATGCAAAGCACAATAAGAGTTATTTCTTCACAAGTTTTGGATGCAGGTTGAACAATTGAATGCTTTTGTTTGAAAAAGATACTTTTTTTTATCTATTTCACCCGGATGTTTGTGAGCTCTAGAGATGAAATAATATCCGAACAAACCTATCGATACCCGTTACACATGAGATGACCCCCACATCCTTTGTCAAAATAAACAACTCCCCGATCAATGCATTTCACTCTTCCGTGCAACGCACGGGCACCTTACTATAGATTAGTATGACCAAAAATTGAACTAACATTATATATAGTACTATAAATGATGATGCATGTCACCTAAAATTATAGGAGTATCATTGAAAACTATGTTCAAATACGAATCCAACGATATTGTTTTTGTTGACATGCACTATCATTTTGTCAGTTAAATCTTCAGTCAAATTCAATGGGGGATAAACCACGACCGATGTAGTAGTACTAGTGTAGAGGGCGGCGCTGCACAGGAGTCTCACCCCGCTCGTGGCACAACAGTAAAGCCGTCATATCACAAAACCCAACCACTCCCAGTAATAAGTGGCCTGGTAAAATAAACGGACAAGCAACCATCACATCCCTCATCTTTTTTGCATTTCATCTCTCTGCATTTACTTTCTCTGGTTCATCTCGCACACTCGATCCCTAGCTACTACTCCTAGTATCCCTAGCTACTACTCCTAGGGCCAGTTCTTTTGGCGGCTTCCCCAGCTTTTCCCATAAGACTAGTCACAGTGGAGAGTAACATTAAGGCGCCTCACTCATTTATTTGGGCTTCTAAACTATACTAGTAGTACCTCCGTCCTGGTTTATTCCTCACCATTGTAATTTGTGCTAAATTTTGACCAAAGATTTAACTGATAAAATGTTAGTGCATGTGACATGCACTAACATTTCATTAGTTAAATTTATGATCAAAATTTGACACAGATTACAATGGGGACCAATAAAACAGGACGGAGGTAGTAGTTATGGGATTACTAATCTAGAAGCCTAAAAGAACTGGCCCCTGGTACTCCTACTAGTAGTAGTACTCAAGTTGGAATTCCAATTGCACGACACAACTTGTTAGGCAAAAAATTCGATACAGGGTGTAGGAAGCGGTTTTGGAATTTGCATGCCTTTCCGAGCAGTGAGATACTCCGTACAAAGTACGACAGAGAAATAACCACAGAGAAGGAAGATAAAAGTAAACAATCAAACGAGCATTTTTGCATTTGTTTTGCATTGAATCATTTCACAAGCTTGACTACTGCTGTTTTTCTACTTTTACAAAAACCGCATCGTAATGTTAAAATGTGCATTTCCACGTACATAAGTAATAGTAGTACTCCCTCCGTCTAGGTGTATAAGTTTTCCCTCCTTCTTGGTCACGGTGCACAACCAAAGATGACTTATTGACCTGGACGGAGGGAGTAGCACAGTCTGCAAGTATATAGAGAGAGACGTGTAGTGCGATAGTATATAGTAAAGATTGTGATATATGCACGTACTTGCAAAATGCGTACGAATACACAAGGTTTCCAAACTTTCCCTTTTACATACTTAATTAAGGATGCTAATAATTCCTGAACGTTCGGGATTTATCATTTGCGTCCCAAAACTAATGAGACCGCCTTATGAAACAAAAATTATACTCCTACTAAAAGCCACGGCGCTCGCAGGAGCGCTTGCGGCGCGCCACGAGTGCCATGATGCGCGGCCGTTTCCCAGCGCGCCGACACAACGCCTCTTCCTCAGCCTCGCAACTCGTGAGGTGCTGATTGGTGGCTTGCCGGCTGGCGAGCGCGATCTCACCGGTTTGGTGATCCGGCACCAACAGGTACTCCTCCTCGCTGGAAGCGTGCACCCGGTCCACGTACCGCCAAGCGTAGATAAGACGCCTGGGACCGACTGCACTCAGGGCGTCGGCACGGGCGTCCTCCGCCACCCTCACGGCCCTCGCACAAGCCTTCTGCTAAAGAGCCAATTGCCTGACTCTCTCGGACGCGACATAGGCCTCCCAGGCAGCTTGTTCCGCGTTGCGCTTCTCTTCCTCGGCCTTCTTCTCCGCCTCTATTTTGGCGCGCTCTGCTGGAGGCAAAGCCTCCCACAAGGCGACATCCATTTCTTTCCAAAGCTCCTCAAGGCTGGGGGGCTCGACAGGCGGCGCGGCGTTCTCCTCGTAGAGGGGAGCCGACGCGTGCTCCGACGCGCGTGCTGGTGAGATTGGGAACGCCGACGCGTCGCGGCGAGGAGCATAACGCCGACGCGTCCTCCTCGACTAGTGGCGGCGAGGAATGGAACGGCGACACGTCGCGTCGCGGTGAGGAGCGGAACGCCGATGCGTCCTCCTCAACTAGTGGCACCGAGGAACGGAACGCGATGCGTCGCGGAGAGGAGCGGAACACCGACGCGTCCTCCTCGACTAGTGGCGGCGAGGAACGGAACGGCGATGCATGACCGTCCGCGCGGTGCAGCGAGGGGCGCCTAGGGCTTGGGAGGGGCGATGCCATGGTGGTCGACGTGAGAGGGATGGGAGGAGATAGCGATGAACGTGAACGTGAGGGGGAGGAGATAGCGATGTCGTGGGAGGCGCATTATTTATAGCGAGTAATGGCACACCTACGTAAGATATGGACTGAGCTGCACTGACTTAACTCCAGGTCCAGTTGCGTCACTGACATGTGGGCCAGACCCCTGTTGGGCCCATATGTCAATGACCCAATGCACCTGTAGTTAAGTAACAGCTACGTGGGCATATTTGTTGGAGTAAATTACGGGGGAGGGAAGGGGTGGAAATATTGCTGGTCACAACGGATTGGACGAGCGCGGGGGGAGGAGAGTCATGCATGCAGATTTTTTCCACACGGGGTGGAGTGGTGGGACCGCCGGAGGGAGAAGGAGAGTCTGGCAGGCATATTGTTTCCACACATGTAGAGGAAAAGATTTGGAGACGAATAGGCTTCCTGCAGGTATGGGGAACGGTGCATAATAAGTCTCATCTTGCATGTCGGGCTAGGTATAGTCTCAAGTCATTAAAAACATACACGCCCCACACATGTTCATATTTCAAGGTGCACTAAATTATTGCATGCGATGATTAAGGCTGGCCATAATGGGGGTATCTTAGCTGGTATCATGCACACGGGAATAGCAAACATGCTGATGTGGCAAAGAATTAAAGAAGAGAGGGGGGTTAGAGTAACTAGTGTTCATGCATGCATTGGTAAACACATTTTTTTGTGAAGAACTACAAAAACTATTCCACCGCCTCTATCTTGCTAAGAGTAGGTGAAAATTTTGAATCGAGCCCTTTAAACTAGAAGGGAGGTAGTAGTACTCTAATAGCTAACCGTGGCCTTGTTTGGATCCATGTGTTAGAGTTAGTTTGGGTTAGTTTGAACTCAACTAACCCAAAAAAATCTAACCCACCCAAGAGGTGCTTATTTGGGTTACTCCTAGTTCTTCTCAGGACACTAAAAAACACATTTTTCTCTCGCTCTCCCCGCAGCAGATCCCTCCCCACTTCCTCGAAGCTTCTCGTCCTCTCCCTCCCTCCCTCCCTCCCTCTCGCACCGCCCATGAAGGCACCTCGCCGTATCCGCACTACATCTAACCCTGTCATCCAAACACCTCTTTCGCTAGAGTTACCTCAGGGTTAGTTCAGGATTAGAATCTTTAACTCATCTAATAGTAGTTCTTATACTCATTATAATCAGTATTGTAGATATTGATATTTTTAGTATAAACAGTTGACGGAAGTAAAAAGGACCAGAGGGAGTATCATGCATGCGGAGTAGGCAAAAAATTGCTCATTTATAGCCGGTCGAAGTCTCAAAGGGCGCGACCGCGCAAGGGAGGCGAAGGTCGTGGGAGGCGCAACAGTTGACGGAATTAATTGAAGTTACACACAAGCCGGCATGGCGTGCGAACATGCAGAAGCTATACCGTCAGGCCTACGATATGGGTCTAGTAGACATGACAACTAGTGGGTCCCACATAGTTCTCGAGAACTCTTTGGGGGCTTGCAGCCGTTTATCCACCGGGCAAGCCAGCAACCCCACGCCGTTCGCACGCCCTACTTGTCCGCGTCTATTACTAGTACAGTACCTTACAACAGTTCGCTCCCAGTCGTCCCGTCCTTTCACATTATAGCAGTTCCACTAATCCTAACCCTCCTCCCAAATCCATAGTGTCCCAAATCTCCATGATCGGCGGTGAGTACAACGTTAGAACCATCATCGGCGATGAGTTCGACGTCATCTACACCCGTTCTTCCGCAACGGCGAAAGAATGCCTTGCTCGCTTCAAACGCATGTTCGAAAACCACTTGACGGGGGGGGGGCGTTGATTTCGTGAATGTATTTGTGGGAATATGTGTCGATGACATCTCAAACAAAATTTTGCATGCAATGTGTGTGAAATGGAGGCCTATCCATATCATATATAGAGGGTCAGGCGATCCACGAGAAGAGAGGGAGGGCTCATAGATATCGATAGAGTCGAAGAGAGGATCAAGTGTGTGGGTGCGAGATCGATGAAGAGAGCCATTGAAATTGTGTGTGTGTGCAAGTCAAAGATATAGGGCGACTGACCTAGCTACCAGAATGTCAGAGGGCACATGTCAAGTTTGTGTGTGGCAGGGAGACATGACTAGAGCGCTTGATGTATTGGTGTGTGTGTGTGGGGGAGGGGTGGGGGAGGGGTAGGAAGAGGCCTAACTATAGAGGTAGAACGACTCGTATATGTGTTGAGAAGGAGAGACCCAACTATGTCTTGAGGGAGATCGGTCGACATCCATACATAACTAAAGGACGGAAATAGGATGGGACACAGAGAGAGAGAGAGAAAGAGAGAGGGAGGGAGAGGGGTAGAGTGCTGGATGGGTGATGGAGTTGCTTCTCGAAGATGGTGGGAGAGGCCTACTAGACAAACTGAGGGTGGAACTGCAATATTATCAATAAGAGGTGGATGTGTTTCTGTGTGTGCCTGTGCGTGATAGATCTATTGGGACACATCCATGGATGATGAAGGGGAACCATGTGTTTGGTAAGCATACGTAACTAGATCGATAGATCAATTGTTGTTTGTCGGAGGAAGGGAGAGACATAACTAATGAGGTTGATCGATCGACGCATGGGGGAAAACGAGTTATAAGGACCTAGCTAGCTATATGTATAGCGGGAGATCGGTCGGTGTATGTCCATTTGTTAGAGGCAAATAAGGCCCGACGAGAAGGATAGACAGAGAGAATGGAGCTAGGAGGTGCTGTTGTGAGCTCGGTCAAAAGAGGGGCGAGAGTTTACATGTGTGTGGGACCGTATGAGAGACACGAGGCAAGGACACATAAAGGAGGATATTGAAGGTGCGTGTGTATGTTGTAGGCAGACATCGCTGGAGAGGTTTATCGATCGGTGTGTGTTGGAAAGGAGTTGTGGAGACTGTGGGAGAACGACCTAAAGAAATAAAATGAATGTGCGCGATGGATAGAATGTTGAGGGAGGGGGAGGGCGAGGAGGGCGTGTGCATGCCCGAGAGAAAGTTAGTGGTAGCTACAAAGGTTAGAGGATTGTGTGGGTGTAAGAGACTAACAAATATCATAATTTGATATGAAAGTGGATTCATATATTTGAATAGGAGATCATAGTGTTTTAAACATATGCATGCATGAATATAGCTAGCGGTGATACGCGTGTTGTGGTTTTGCACATGTTATACCATAATGTGATAATGCATGGCGTTTGCAACTCACAGCTAAATATCGACCAATCTAAACCATACTATACATCGAACAATCTCACATTTTATTTGAATTTGTGATAATGTGTGGCGTTTGCAGCTTACAACTAAATATCGAACAATCTAAACAATACCATATATCGAACATTCTCACATTTTATTTGAATTTGTGGTAATGTGTGGTGTTTGCAACTCACATCTAAATACTTGTAGGCGTAGGGGGCGGGGCACCATACATAATGTGATAAACACATTATACATATGAGACATGGTTTAGTTTGTGAAGGTCCAGCTAGAGCTTGAAATGTACTATGATTTGAAATCAACATAAAGTGGATTCAAAAAATCGAGTTCGAGTTCATATAGTACACATAGTTCATATGTAACTCGAGACTAATCATGTGGTGTGCTGTGAAGATAATACACAAACGATGGTTTAACTTGACAATAATGACGATTGTAGATCTTATTAAAACAGAGAAACGAATTCAAATGCTTTGACTTCACAACAATCATTATTGTAGATCTTATTCAAATATAGAAACAAATTCAAATTTAGTTCATATTGAAGCGGTAGTATATACGTTTGGAATGCACTAAAACGTTCATTTGAGTACTAGGTTACATGCATTATACACGTAGCGAAATATTTTAATTGAACATAACATGAATTCAAAGTTTTGAATGCCATTTGTAGTGTGAATTGATCTGGTACAGTACACGTTAGGCTTGTCTGGAAATTCAACCCGCGCCTTGTTATCCCAAAATATTTAAGATATATCTTTGTCTCGTTGTGCTCCGACAACTCCCTCCATCTCAACCCGCGCCTTGCTATTCCAAAATTACATCGCGCGCGAAAACTCCCACCTCTAGTGAAATCACGACACGTGAAATGCCCGTGATACCCCTGAACCGAAAGAACCGCCTCAAATGGGTGGGGGTACTTTCATAACTTACCCCACATTTCAGACAAGCGCGTCCCTAAGCCATGGTTCCCCACTCCCATCCCATCCACCCACCCATTCGTACACCTAGGCCGGCAAAACCCGCGAAGCCCCACACCCTCCTCCGTCCGCCACCCAGCCGGAGCCTCTTCCCCGACGACGTCGTCCACAGCAACACCTCGACATCCCTCATCCACCGTACCGGATGAGGATCCGTCGTCGATCTGGTCGTCCCGACGGTTCAGCCACCCCGTCCTCCACCTCCAAGGAGCTGCCCCGATGTTCCCCTCGTCTTTCGCACCACCTCCATTCCCACACCGCCATCCATCACCGTTTCCTCGGATGAAGCTGCGGCCTAATCGGCGCCACCAAAGAGGTTGTACATTAATCGCCGCATTTTCTTCTTGATTCGATCTCACGGTGCTGCCGGCGCTCGGTCCCGAGCCGACACGACGCGGCTCCATCCACGGTGGCGTCACCGGCCACTTCCTCCACAGCGTCGCTCCCTCGGCGGCGACGTCCACATCAGTAGGAGCTGCTGCTGCTTTAGCTCTCGCTCGCACTGCTGCTCTGCTCTTGCTCTCGGTCCCCTGCTTGGTCTGCTCTTGCTCTTGCTCTTGCTGGCGCTGCTGCTCTCGCTCTTGCTCTTGCTTGCGATGCTGCTCCGATTTAGCTACACTTCAGTCGACTGAATCGACTTTTGGGTCAGTCGATTTTTAGGGGGTGGGGGGCTAGCCGGAGTTAAGGAAGAACCGGCCGCAGCGGGGAGGAGGGCTCGCCGGAGAGGTACCCCACTATCTATCTTAGGGTTCAGGGTGGGGGCGGTGGTCACCGGCGGTGGTGGGGCGGTGGCGTGGGGATCGCCGCAGAAAAATCTCGGCACGGGGGGGCCTACAGGGATGGTCGGGGTGGCGGCGGACCAGCAGTGGGGAGTGTTTTCGAGGCGGGCAGGGCGGCGCACCGCCGGCCGCGGGATGCGGGGGGCGGCTATTTGGCCGGTGGTGGCTGGCGGCTCAAGGGGGTGGAGGTTGAAGATGAACTGCAGGCCCTTGATTTCGTATCCAACGGCTGCAAAATCGACTGGCCAGAGATGAAAAAGTCAGTCGACTGACGTGTAGTCTCACCTCTAGTGCGTTCAGTTTCGACAATAAAATTCAGTTTCGGCAGCAAAATTCAGTTTTGACAGTTAAGTTCAGTTTCGACAGTTAAATTCAGTTTCGACAGTTAAGTTCAGAGATGAGCGGCTGATGTATACATCTAGCACTTTGTGGTTATGTATATTACGTCATCTATTGGAGATGCTATTAGAATTACACTCAGGTTAACATTGTCTCTCTTGTCTTGCTTCAGCCTCGGCGTCGTACAACTCACCGGAGCTGCTCCAACGACGAAACCCTCCATCACAGCGGAGCAGTACCACGGGCCCCATCTCCAGACGCCTAAGCTCTTCTTCCCCTCCTCCGACAGCCAAGTCAGCCGGAGCATCCTCACCGGCCAATCCAATCATGCTGAGATCGACATGGCTTCGCCAAAGAGGTTGTACACTTCTTGTGGTTTGACTTAATCTCACCATGCTTCTTTGTATCCTGTGATCTTCCAATTCTTGTGAACCAAACACCCAGATTGGCAGAAATCCTGTGGTTTTAAATTCTCTGTTTTGCACGTGCATTCCTATCCTATTCCTGTCTATTTCCTATCCCTGCATTGTTAGAATCCTCAAATTCAAACAAGGCCTTACACAATTACTTCTGTCAAAGAAAACCTTGTGTGGTTTGTCCTTCTCTTGCGGTGTTGTGTTCCACCCCAGCTCAGCTGCTCCAACGACGGAAGGGTTCACCACAGCAGGGATCCGCTCTCCAGACTGTCTTTCGCCGCCTCAGATCTTCTTCCCCGCCGCCGGCAAGCACGACAACTGCATTACCATCATCAACTGAGCAGATAACCTTGAGGACTACACGGGTCCACAAGAGAGGTCCCACTCTTCCGTGTCTGCTTACATTATGCATTGCTTAATATGATGACATGCTACTTTATCATCGTGTTCACCTATTAGACTCCGACTCAGGTCCAAACTTATGCTAAAACTTGAGTTTTTGAATGGTTGTGGGGTACATATTGGGGCAACAATCAGTACTATCTATCTACTATCTGGTTAATCTCGAGTGTCTACTATGAGTTTCATGTTGGGTGCAAACAAGCATTAAAGGAGCCATTATCTGTATTTTTTAACTAAAGCTATTATCTGCCTGCTATCATTGATTTTGGGTCTATCCACAGTTTGCTACCTTCACTCTGGATTTGTGCATGCTCTCCTTACATAATCTCAGTATGTTTTATTCCTATGCATGTCAGTTATTGTACACAATGGAACTGAACATGTAGAGCAAAAGAGACGAGCCGTGCGTGGCAATAAAATTTCATGCAGACGTCGCTCCATGGTGGGCGGAAAGGCAGCCCTCCTCCACCCATTTCGGATCGTAATCAAGAGGAAGATAACTGTTCTGAGGGGGATTCAGAAGCAGAAGACCACTCCTATTTACCCCATGAGGTCTTCGCTCTAACTTGGCATGCTGATGTTGGTAATATCATGCATATGGTGCCTTGCATTGCTTACTGTATACATCAAAGATGTCATCTGCTTAGTTTAGACATGCTTTATGTCAATGCCATCTGTTTAGTTTCTTTATCGTATATGTGAATCATGCAATGCCATCTTGTTTAGCCAGGCATCATATATATGTGAATTTTGCAATGCCACCCTGGTTAGCCAGTCATCTTATATGTGAATTATATCATGACATCATTTTTTTATTACGTGTTAAGTTTGTCAACGATTTTAGTACATTCAATTACTCTTCCTGTGCATCAACCATTCGGCTTGGTCATGGAAAAATCTAGAGTGGGAACAAGGTCTTCAGAGCAGACAATGCTATCTGACGAAGCGCATGTCTTGCTGGTTACAGATAGCTCCTCAGAGGAGGATTCAGAGACAGGTGACCAGTCCTATTCCCCCCCCCCAAGGTGCATGCTCTAACTTGGCAGGGTTATGTTGCTCATATCGTGCGTATGGTATCTTGCATTGCTATGTCATTTGCTTAGTTTAGGCATGATTTGTGTGAATGCCACCTGTTTAGTGTCTAATTACCATATATGTGAATTATGCAATGCCATCTTTTTGCAAGACATTATATATGTGAATTACGCAATGCTATCTTGTTGCAAGGCATTATATATGTGAATTATGCAATGCCATGCTGTTTAGCCAAGCGTCATATATGTGAATTATATCATGCCGTCCTTTTTTTGTATTTCTCATTGCTTTTGTCGACAATGTTTGTATATTCAACTGCTCTTCCTGTGCATCAGCCATTTGAATTGGTGATGGAGAAATCTAGAGTGAAAACAAGGTCTTCAAAGCAGACAATGCTACCTGGTGAAGCAGATATGTTGCTGGTTACAGATAGCTCTTCAGAGGAGGATTCAGAGGCATATGACCAATCATATTATCCCCCTGAGGTGTATGCTCAAACTTGGCAGGGTTATATTACTCATATCATGCATATGTTGTATTGCAATGCTTAGTTTTTACATCATATACACGATATTGAATGCCATCTCCTTAGTTGACACATCATATATGCGATTGCCCTCTGCTCACTTCCTTGGTATATAAATCATATATTTGAATTATATCATGCCATGATGTTTACATAGACATCATGTATCTGAATTATGGCATGCCAACCCATTTTCTAAAGACATTGTATAGTTATATCATCTCATCATGTTCACATAGTCATCATATTTTGAATTATGTCATTCTATCCGTGAATTATATCATGCCATCATGTTTCCATCGACGACATGTTTGTGATTTATGGCATGCCAACCACTTTAATAGACACATCATATAGTTATATCATGTCATCCTGTTTACATAGTCATCATATTTTGAAGTATGTCATTCTATCCTGTTTAGTTAGCCATCATACATGTCAAATTGTGTCATGTTATCCTGTTTAATTAGCCATCATATATTTGAAATTATGTCCTGCTATTCTGTTTGGTTAGACAACATAAATGTGAATTATTTCATGCCCTATTTTCTTCCCTACTATCCATTGCACCTGTCTATCTTACAATGTCTGTACATTCAATTACTTTTCTGGTTTATCAGCCATTTCAATTGGAGGGGGTGATGGCAATATCTGTGGGAGTAAAAACACTGTCTTCAGAAAAGATCCTGCTACCTGTCGATGGAGATAGAACCACGGTTGTACTTGCCCAAGAACCAGCCCCACCACACATAACCCAGACTCACGCAGATTGTACCCCTACCCAGTTGGACACAGAACCAACTACATCCCTTCTAACCCCAACCCCAGCAGATAGTAACCCAGTTCCCGTTAACACAACACCGTCTCCACCATAGAGCACCCAAACACAAGCAGTTAGTAAGGCAACTTCAGTGCCCAAAGCACGAGGACCACCACTCCGAACCCCAAGTCAATGCTTAAAGCAGAAGAAGAATAGTTCTCAGGTCAGGTTCCGTAGCTATGGTTCATACTACTTTGCTCTTGCATCACTGTATTTACTCATACCAACTAATTTCAAATATGAAGGATGCGATAGAAACTCCAATGGCACAACAGGTATGTTTTAAACCTGTTTCTTTAACGTGTTTGCTGTTGTAACTTGCTCTATGTTGATTTCAGTTTCAATTGAATAAACAGTTATGTTCTCATGCCATGCACATTACAAGTGTTGTTATTGCTGTGTAGTTTCCCACACCTATATTCTGTCTATGCAGCTTTGTCTTAAATAGATATGATTCGAACTGTATCTATCTTGATTTGGCAACATAAACTAGACTGATATATACCATACAGTGACCATACTACATAGATATATGTTTGTTTCATGCTGTTATCCTGTCCACCTCACTACTGAACTGGTTTACCAAAATGAGTTTCATATACTACATTGTAAACCTGTGGTGTGTTTGTTTGTTTCTCCTTTAGAACGCGGATAAAATATTGGAGAAGAGTACCCCGTTATGCAATGGTAAAGGAAGTAATGCAGATCAGGTTCAAGATAGTGAGACATCCTTGTTGTTCTCCAAGAAAGATGATAAAAACTATATTGAAGACACTGAGACAACCCCAAAGTCCTGTCTTGATGTAGTGTTCGAGTTACTGGCTACTACTGCTGGCACCAGCTCTTCGAACTCGCTGCCTGAATCAGTTCGGCTTCTTGAGTCTCAACTTCAAGTTGGAAGACATCGATCAGATGTTATGCGACAGGAAGCCGAAGGACTGAAGAAGTCCCTGCAGAATTCAGATGCATACTTTCTGGTGCAACAACAAGTGCTGGAGGATTTAAGCGCCAAACAAGAGAAAGTTAATAAGCTTGCTAAGCATCTTGTCAGCATTATGGGTACCCAGGATATTGTTTCTTCAGCTCTTCTGAAGTGGTTTCAGTTCCGGACTTGTTTTGCTGCGGCGTTTATATGCTGCTTTGTTCCCTATATTTGCACTTGTGGCGAACTTTGACCCAGTGGATGTAATATGTGTAATAGCCGTGATAGCCTAGCGTAAGTTGCTTGCTTATTTGTTTCCGTTGTCTTGTTTATTTGTTTTCTTGTAGTCAGTGCAGTACTTTTTCCGCGGTTTGCTAGTGGCCGGAATAACCTACTTTTTTAAAACTAGGCCACATTAACAATGGGCTACATATTTACTGTAGTTAACATGGGCCTCCTACGGGCCGTAGAAACAATGGGACTTCTAAGGGCCGTAGAAAAAATGGGCCTTCTACGGGGCATAGACACAATGGGCCTTCTACGGGCTATAACTTTAATGGGCCTTCTACGGGCCGTACGATCGGTTGGCCGAACATGGGCCAATAACAGACCACATTATGGCCGTAAATGGGCTAGAGTTGAAATCGTCCGTTCATGGGCCGACCATAACGGGCCGTCGTTAATAGGCCGTCTTTGATGACACTATGAAAACGGCCCAACGTATTAACGGGCCACAAACGGGCCGACTGTAACCACGAGCTGTATTTGGCCCACAAGCAGAAAATGACAGTAACGGGCCAGAAGTAAACGAATGCTGGAAATGAACCCAAGAATAGATGGGCCTTGAGAAGGCCGAAAGATAACATGGGCTGGAAACGGCCCAACGGAATAATGGGCCGTTAATGGGTATAAAGTGATACACTGTTCATTACGGGACAGTTTTACCACGTGCCGTTAATGGGCCGAGGGTTACTAAGGGCCTCATATGGGCCAAAAGACGTCATGGGCCATACATGGGCTGGAAGTTAAAATGGGCCAGAATTATATTGGACGGCCCAGATGACACTACTGGGCCTAATTCGGATAGGCCGTAAACGAGCCCTGGGTTAGCGGGCTGTAAAAGGGCTATATGCGAACAGGTCGTTAACAGGCTTGCCGTGGGCCGGCCCGCCACCTTTTGACCAAGTCAAACGGGCCAGCCTTTTCACAGGAATGGGCCTCTGTTGGGCCGTGCCACGTGTCGACGTATCATAGGCGCTTTGTGTCCAATGAGTGGATGACATCTGTCCCAACGGTGAGCCGACACGTGTTTCCTCGAGCCAATGATGATTTTACACGTGGAAAATCCCCATTGGTCAGGGCTGTTAACGGGTTATCAGATCCAAAACCGGACCCGATAGCTTAACGGCGTTCCGTTACGGTGGATGCCACGTGTCGGTCACCCTTGACGAAAGCACTTCTGTGACGCGAGATTTATCGTCATGGAAGTGGACACTTCCGTGATGATAATTTTGGTAATGTCATGGAACACTTCTATGACAGCACTGGTATGACTATCTTGATTCTGTCATAAATTTGTCATGGGTGTACATGCATGACAGAAAACGTGACCTACTGTGACAAACACGTATCATCACAGAAGTGTATTTTTTTTGTAGTGTTAGTAGCGGCTACGAGCTCAGCCCTCCTCTCTTCGAGCTTGATCTTCTTCTCTTAGAGGTTGATCTTCTTCTTGCTCGCCATCAAGAAGTTAAACCTCTCGGCCTTCTTTTCCTTCTTTGCATTGGAGTGCTTAACACATGCCTCTCCTTCGTCGCCAAGATGTCCTCGAACATTTCCATCATCTTGGCTGCCGCCCCTTCTTGCTTCTTCTTCTCCTCCTCCCACTTATTTCCTTGAAACACCCTTCTAACATTCATGGGCAATTCTTTTGTTGGATTGGTTGGATCACCCTCTTCTTGTTCGGTGTAGATACCAACGGTTTTGATGGGGTTGGCAATGGATAGTGGTCACTTGGGTTGCCAATTCAACTTCAATAAACAATGCGTGAGGATGAAGTCTCTCTTCTCCACCTTCAAGAACAAGTTGCACGCACGGGAGAGCTAGAAAGAAAAACATTGGCAACAAGTTGCATATCTAGCCAAATGACAAACGCATAGAGCATATCCGGCCAACAAGTTACATATCCGACCAATTTTCAACACATATAACAACTTACTTCTCAGTAATTAGTGAACACTTTCCCACAGACGATTAGTTCTTCTAAATGACCCCAATACTTGCTTACAACATCTTGGATGGCGTACCATCGATGGTTGGGCGACTTTGTCCCATGATCGCAGATAAGTTTGATGTAGCAAGGCTTGAAATTCTTGTGCTCATGGAACCAAGAATGAATATTGGACCATAATTTTGTGCTCTTTTGCTCCGTTTCATGGATTAGATAAAGGTAGTGGTCAACCAAGCATCGCACAATAAGTCGTCCTCCCGCATGTTGAAGCTTTCTCCGCTAACCCTCTTCTTCGAATAGGCCGGCCAATCCTCCAGATCAAGTTCGTTGTCGCCGTAGTGCCCTGCTCCAGCAGCCCGATGTACAATTTTGGTTGTTGGGCGTGCGTGTCCGGCTAGGTGTACATGCCTTGTTGTTGGGCGTGCACCTATGGCTCAGAGTCATCCACTTGTCCGTCCTCAAAGTAGCCTCTACCTCCATCATGGGTCATCTCAAACAACTGCCTGTCTACATTGTCACACATCGGATCGCCCAGTTGAGACAGACTGGCGAACGGAGAGCAGGCACCAAACTGATCCACACCCAACGTCTGCAACCAAACAAGTTGCGGTGATGCCGGATTGGCAAAATGGAGCGGCACCGTGTTGACGTCAACGCAATACGGCACGTGCTCGGCGGCGGAGGCCGGTGACTGCAGGCCAAGCTTCTAGGCGGCGTAGAAGTAGGGAGGCTGGTGTTGCTCCTTCCGGGACGCCGTCTGCATGGACAGTCACGGTGACAGGGGCGGCGCCCCACGTCCTGGCCCCTGCACCCTGTCCCTAGCCGTCCCGGCTGCCTTCTTTTTGCCGGCCATACCGTCCTTTGCCTTCGCTTTGGGGCGGTGATACGTCTCCAATGTATCTACTTTTCCTAATGCTTTTCCTCTTGCTTTGGACTCTAATTTGCAGTATTTGAATGAAACTAACCCCGGACTGATGTTGTTTTCAGCAGAACTACCATGGTGTTGTTTTTGTGCAAAAATAAAAGTTCTCGGAATGGAATGAAACTTTGCGAGGATTTTTTATACAATAAAAGAGAATTTCTAGAGCCAAGAGTCACCTGAGGGGGGCACCTGGGTGGGTGAGGGAGTCCTGGACTAAGGGGTCCTCGGGCATCTGGCATGTTATCCATGGGCCGGACTAGTGGGCTGTGAAGACATGAAGGCCGAAGACTCTGCCCTTGTCCGGATTGGACTCTCCTTGGCGTGGAAGGCAAGCTTGGCGATCAACTATGAAGATTCCTTCCTATGTAACCGACTCTATGTGACCCTAGATCCCCCCCGGTGTCTATATAAACCGGAGGGTATAGTCCGGAAATGATATACTCATTACCATAGTCATATAGGCTAGACTTCTAGGGTTTAGCCATTACGATCTCATGGTAGATCAACTCTTGTAACACTCATATTCATCAAGATCAATCAAGCAGGAAGTAGGGTATTACCTCCATAGAGAGGGCCCGAACCTGGGTAAACATCGTGTCCCCTGTCTCCTGTAACCATGGGATGCTAGACGCATAGTTCGGGACCCCCTACCCGAGATCCACCGGTTTTGACACCGACATTGGTGCTTTCATTGAGAGTTCCGCTGTGCCGTCGACGAAAGGTTCGATGGCCCCTTCGATCGTCGATAGTGACACCGTCCAAGGGGAAACCTTCCCCCCGGACAAATCTTCGTGTTCGGCGGCTTCGTACTGCGGGCCAACTCGCTTGGCCATCTGGAGCAGATCGATAGCTACGCCCCTGGCCATCAGGTCAGATTCGGAAGCTTGAACTACGTCGTGGACGTCCGCGGAGACCTGATCTTCGACGGATTCGAGACCGCGACGATCGCTCCCCCTCGCTCTGATGAACATGACCTAAATATGTCATCGGATCGCATCCAGGAGATGGTTCCTGTTGCTGCAATGACCTTAGAACCAAAGCAGATTGTGCCATCCGAGGCCATAGAGTCTGCGGCGTTGGAGCCGCACGCAGACTCGACACCCTGTAATATTTGCGTCAACGGAACTCCGGACTCGTCTCCGGCTATAAGTTCCGGACCATGTATGGCTGCGGACGCCGAGCTGGATCAGTTGTCGATTTTTGAATTCAGCGCTGTAGACATCTTCCAGCACTCACCTTTGGGTGACGTGCCAAACTCTTTAAAGAATTTGTCCTTGGAGAAGGACTCACAGCCGAACTATGTTCGGTTTGAACTAGGGGCTGACGACGGAGAATTTTGCTTCCCACCCGCCACCCACTTCATAGCCACTGTTGATGACTTAGCCGACACGCTGGACTATGGCTCCAAGGACATCGACGGTATAGACGACGATGCTGACAAGGAGCAAGGCCAAGACCCGCCATTCACGGGGCGTGGGACGACCACCTCTTTGTACGACGTGTGCATGGTTGATACACCTAAGAAAGCTAGCGACGATGACAAAGAAGATCCAGTTGAGAACAAACCTCCTGAGACACAGTCTAAGTACCGGCCCCCTAAACGCCGCTCAAGTCACATCGCAGCAATGCTGGCACCGGAGAAAATAGTACCCCGGACGACGCCGAAAACAATGAAGACCCTGTTGGAGCAAGATCCGAACAGGAGGAAGAAGAATACGGGCAAGCCAGCCGCGATGAACAGGCCCTGCCTAGCGACAATTCAGAGGACGACAACTACCTTCCGCCCTCCGGAGATGAGGTAAGCCTCGGCGACGAAGACTTCATCGTACCCAAAGAACCCCTCGAGTAGGAGCGCTTCAAGCGCAGGCTAATAGCTACTACGAGGAGCCTGAAAAAGAAGCAGCAGCAGCTTCAAGCTGACCAAGACCTACTCAACAACAGATGGACTGAAGTCCTGGCCGCCGAAGAATACGGCCTTAGTGGCCCAGCCAAAAGCTAGCCGAAGCATATATCGCTACCTCAGTCTGATGACGAGGCACTGGGGCCCGTACCATCATCACACAACGCGGCAGGTCATCGACAACTCTGTCTGGATAAAGAGGCAACTCAAGCCGAACACCAGAACCCCCCACCTCGCCGCAAAGACAAGAATAACACAGCTCATGGCTGTACTGATGACCTCCGACGGGACTCGGATAGTAGAGCAGGACACGCAAGATCGATCTATGGATCCCGAGGGCATGCCTCGACATGCGACAAGGGCTACCTAATTCGGACGTGACAAACCTAGCCACACCCGAGACGAAAACCACAAATGGGCTCCTCCGGAGTTATGTCATAGTGTGGCCCAACATAGAGGCGCCGCAAACCCTCTTTGCTTCACTGATGAAGTAATGAATCACGAATTCCCCGACGAATTCAAACCCGTCAATATTGAATCATACGACGGAACAACCGATCCCGTGGTATGGATAGAAGATTTTATCCTCCACATCCATATGGCGCGTGGAGACGACCTCCACGACATCAAATACCTCCCACTAAAGCTAAAAGGGCCAGCTCGGCACTGGCTAAACAGCCTGCCTGAAAATTCCATAGGTAGCTGGGAAGACTTGGAAGAAGCCTTCTGTGACAACTTCCAAGGAACATATGTCCGGCCACTAGACGCCGATGACCTAAGACACATTGTCCAGCAGCCCGGAGAGTCAGCCAGGAAGCTCTGGACTCGGTTCTTAGTCAAAAAGAACCAAATCGTCGACTGTCCGGACGCGGAAGCCCTTGCGGCCTTCAGACACAACGTCCGGGACGAATGGCTAGCACGCCACCTCGGACAAGAAGGACCTAAACCCATGACAGCCCTCACTGCTCTAATGACCCGCTTTTGCGCGCGAGAAGACAGCTGGCTCGCTCGTAGAAGCAACATCGCCAGCGACGCGGGCACTTCTGAAATCCGAGATGACAACGGCAAGCCGCGACGAAGCAAACACAACAGTCACAATGATAATGAAAGATCACGTGACACAGTGGTCAACGCCGGATTCAGCAACCCCAAACCCGGTCAACGGAAGAAGCCATTCAAGGCAAACCGAGATGAACCATCCAACCTAGATAGGATATTGGACAGACCCTGCCAGATTCATGGCCACCCCGATAAACCAGCTAATCATACTAACAGAAACTGCTGGGTCTTTAAACAGGCCGACAAGCTCAACGCCGAACACAAGGGGAAGAAGCCGCCAGGCGACAGGGACGACGGAGAGGTTCACCAACGAAATACTTGGGGCCAGAAGCAATTTCCACCCGAGGATCAACTACTCCCGGAGCGAAAATAGCAGTCCGGCTTCCGCTGCCCACCTCATACACCTGCAAAATTTGTGCCGCGCATATATCACTACGCACTCAAGATACCATGGGCATTGGCGGAAGCACACTACACACAAGCCTGCAAGCACCCCCGTAACATTTTTATCCATTTTATTTTTTATTTCTTCCTTCACTATCCCTTAAAAACAGGTGACAAACAGGACAAACATCGGAATCTGGTGCTATCGGAGTCCGGATCCGTACACTCACCTAAGGGGCTATTTCCATCAAGGATTTCCCCCGCCGAGGACTGGCGGCGCAGACGTGCGACTGGAGGTCCAAAATAACTTTTTGTAGACCGCACTCTCTATTATGAGCTTGTACTATGCCTGTTCCTCCGCCTCCGACCCCGAGCATGTCAAATAGCCAGGAGGATGACTTTTATATAATAATAAGTAATCATTGGCATATCACTCAGCTCCCAGTAAATAGTATCCGAATTAATCATCCGTGTTGTTTCACCACTGAATACGGCTCCCATGGTTGTCTCACAGATATACCTTGGCATAACCTGCCAGGGGCTCGGTATGGGAACAAATGAGTTGCCAGCAAAAGCCGAACAGGTGTACAGCGTACTTCGGCGTCGCAGGTTTGGCCTCATATGCATCAGCTCCGAATCATTGTCTTCTGTCAATAGTTGGGTTGCCCGGCTCCTGTGCTTGCTACCCTACGTTCCGCTCTATCGGCTAGGGTAGTAAAGGGAGAACTACTGCGATTGTGCCCTGGTCTACACCGGATGAGCACCTCAGTAGAGAAAGCCGAAAACTGACTGTCATGATGTGGCGAGAGCTGGTCAACCACTTGACGACTTATTGGAATCTTTAGCGATTCTCCGTGTCACATGAGGGATCTTTTTCAGATCAAATATGTAAGGCACCATACGCCGCATACATACCAGGGGCTATGTCGTAGCCCCACCATAAAACTCCTATGGCTAAGTGAAAGTGTTAACGCCCTATAGTCCGATTACCTGGTTCGCCGCATTATCACCTCCTTCATGGACCAAGACGTTGGATAAAGAGTGATTAAATGCTTTTCCGAACACCCCTATACTTCCTACGAGGGGGCTAAAGCCGACGACTGGAAAACTTTCAGATTATATTAAAACGGCCGCACAGGAGGAATTCAAGCTTTCAAGCAAAACATAAAATAGATCAACTATAAAATGGTATTTACAATTCTCATACACCTCACTCGAACATTATGTTTTTCGAGCACTAACCCTCTATCAAGCGGGCAGCCTCCAGGACATCTTCAAAATAATGCTCTGGTTCAAGACGGTCCTTGCCCTTGGGTGGACTCTTCGCTGCAACATCGATGGCCTTCATCTTCCCCCAGAATGTCTTGACTCGGGCAAAAGCCATCCGTGCACCCTCAATACACGCCGATCGCTTCACAACATCGATACGCGGCACCGCTTCAACAAGCCTTTGCACTAAACCAAAGTAGCTATTCGGAACAGGCTCGGTTGGCCACAACCAGATTACGACGTTCTTCATGGCAGCGTTGGATATCCTATGAAGCTCGGCCAATTGAGACATCTGCTCATTTAGCAAAAGAGGGCGCTTTGATGCGCCAAACTACGACAAAAAAAGCTTCTCCGTTGCATACCCATCTCGCGATTGGTAATACTGCGCCGCATCAGAAGAACTCTTTGGCAGGTCTAAAAACTCGTTCGGAGAACTCCACACTTTGTTAAGATGAGCATAGTTCGGATCACCGAACTTAGCTTGCAGCAGAAACGGCTTACCAGCCGCAATCTCCCTGGCTTGCCGGATCTCCTCACGGGTTGCTCGGGATTCCGACCGCGCTTCTCTCGCCTCTTGTAAGGCCTTGTCCAGTTCAGTCATTAAGGCTTTACTCTCCTTCTCCAGAAATTCACAGCGGCCAGTAGCATTCTCCAGTTTGAGCATCATCGTGGATATCTTCTCCTCGTCTTGACGCCGTGCAGCTTGTTCGGCTTTTAACTCAGCCAATGCCTTTCCGGCAGCCGCATTGCTACATTGGGCCTGCTCCTTGGCTCGGGCTAGCTCCGCTCGAAGTACTTCAACTGCGGCAGCACCATCTGCAACCACGCATATTCCAGCATATAAATCTTAGCATCATGCTTATACCGCAAAAAGGTATGGGGATTGCCCCGAATACATACCCTGTGACTCGTCAAGACGCGTGTTGATTAAAGCAAGGTCATCCCCTGCTACGTCAAGATTCCGTTGGAGTTCGGCAATATCCATAGTCCGGGAAGTAGCCACGGGGGAAGCAGCATGTGTTCAAGTTCATCAGATTAAGTCCTTGAATAAATTTTTGATCCTCCGATTCGCTTCCCAGTGGAAGCCAACCCGAGTCTCAGGGGCTACTACCTATACACAGGTGCATCTTTTCAAATAAAACATAGCTGAAAATATTATATCACAAACCTCGAAGCCTTTTAGCAGGCTCATCAAAGCTTCATTCAATCCGCTCTTCGCGGACAAAATCTTCTCAACCACTGTACCCATCAAGGTACGCTGCTCTCCCGAGACAGATGCTTTTCGCAACATGTCCCGCAATATATCCACAGCCTCCGGGTCCCCGGAAGCCGCTCTAGGAGCACCACCATCCTTTGAAGGAATCTGTCCACCCATCTCCAGAATCACCGTCGGCTGCGATCCAGACAGTCCGGGGCCTTTATTATCCGCTCCAGAATCTCGGACGGTCGGTGATCCACCTTCGGGTACTGCCTCTTTTATCCCCTGCGTAACTTGTTGATCAAGAAGAACCCTCTGCCTTATTGGGTGAGGAGGTTGGGGGAGGCGTCTCGCTCTCCATCATCTCTGGGAGGAGACCTCCCGAAGAAGAGGATTGCCCAGAAACACCCTGCGTCAACCTGTTAAAATGCACGGACGCGTTACGTAAATCTTCGGTAACGGCAAAGAAGCGGGATGCTATCAAAGTATTCCGGATTCACTTACGGTTTGGCCGAGGGCTTGTCCCCTTGTCGGAGCTGTTCAACGGCGTCGCTTTCCAAACCCAAGCCGCTCAACGGTGGCATCTTGCCCCTTTTGGGGGATCGCCCCTCCCAACTTTCGGAGGCGGCCCTTTTCCTCCTACTCGGAGAAGGGATGCTGGCTCCTCTTTCGCCTCTATCTTCAGGCGGGGAAAGGTCGATTTCTCTGGACTCAGTATCCGGCTTACTTGCAGAGCAAAGGTCATCCCGGTTCTTTTCGCTCTCCTCTTTGCCTTGCCTTGTCGGCGCCTGATTTGGTGCCGAGGCCAGCATCCTTGTTAGCACCAGATTAGCTGAGTCTTCGGGAAGGGGAGCCGGACACCTAATCCGTTCCACCTTCTTTATCCAGCCCTGAAAAAGGATGATTCGGTCCATGTTTTGCCAGTGGGTATCTGATTATGAGGTATTCGGCAAACGGGTACTTACCGGGGTATCTGGATGATTACAGTCTAAGCCGACATCTTCGATGGTGTCCGGCCATTGCCTTCGTTTCCCGAAGAATAATCTCCACATTCTTTCGTGCGTAGTGCCGAAGAAGTGCTAAAGAGTCCGCGGCCCTTCTGGATTGAACTCCCACAGGCGGAGAGGCCGTCGCTGGGACGGCAGGATCCGACTGACTAGCATTACTTGAACAACGTTGACGATATTGATGTCCCTCTCAACGAGGCTTCGGATGCGACTTTGCAGAGTTCGCACCTCGTCTGTTGATCCCCAGTCCAACCCCTTATTGATCCACGATGCAAGCTGAATTGGGGGTTGGATCGAAATGCCGACGCAACTGCCCACTTGGAGCCGTGGGGCACGGTGATATAGAACCACCCCTGCTGCCATAAATCAGAAGATTTGGCGAAGGATCCTTTCAGCCAAACAGCACTGGCAAGCTTGCTCACTGTAGCACCACCACACTCAGCTTGCTCCCCTCTATCACTTGCGGCTTCACATCGAAGGTCTTGAGCCACAAGCCGAAGTGCGGAGGAGTTCGGAGGAAGGCTTCGCACGTGACGATAAACGCCGAGATAAGAAGAATAGAGTCCGGGGCCAGATCGTGAAAATCTATCCCGTAATAGAACATGAGCCCTCAGACGAAGGGGTTAAGTGCAAACCATAACCCGCGGAGGAAGTGGGACACGAACACGACCCTCTCGCTGGATCTGGGGGTGGGAATAACCTGCCCCTCGGCAGGAAGCCGATGATGGATTTCTGCGGTCAGATACCTCGCCGCCCGAAGCTTTGCAATATCTCCCTCCGTGACAGAAGAAGCTACCCACCGGCCTTGACGGCTGGATCCGGACATGATTGGAGTTTGTGGCAATCAAAACATGGGTGTTGGAACTCGAGGTAGCAAGGGTTGAGGAGGAAGCAAGCGTGAAAGAAAAAGACGGGTTTGTACCCCTATATAAAGGCCACGAATATCGAACGTCTCCTCCTGGGCCTCAAAACTTACTTATTCCCAAGGAGTTGTGCCCACGCGACGGTTGGGTTACCCACGTCCGGGCTGATAAGAATCCCTTAAAAAAGGGAAGACACGATCTCCGCTTGGGTAAGACATGCCAATAAAACCACGTCTCGAGACATGGACGACGAGCTAGCTAACGGTTCGAAAATAATGACCGAGAAGGCGTGATGTCATATAACCAAAAAGTTGTCAGCGGATTGGACTCGTGAAATATTATATCCTCTACAATTGTGTATATAGGTCCGTATACAATCATTACATCTGAAGACTATCTTGGAGTTCGGAAAGGGGAACCCGCCTTGCAATGTCGAAGACAATCGGCGCGCCGGACTCCTCGTCATTGAAGCCAGGTTCAGGGGCTACTGAGGGAGTCCTGGACTAAGGGGTCCTCGGGCATCCGGCCTGTTATCCATGGGCTGGACTGGTGGGCTGTTGCTACCTCTTGAGCACTGCGTTGGTTTTCCCTTGAAGAGGAAAGGGTGATGCAGCACAGTAGCGTAAGTATTTCCCCTCAGTTTTTGAGAACCAAGGTATCAATCCAGTAGGAGGCTACGCGCGAGTCCCTCGCACCTACACAAACAAATAAATCCTCGCAACCAACGCGATAAGGGGTTGTCAATCCCTACACGGTCACTTACGAGAGTGAGATCTGATCGATATGATAGGATAATATTTTCGGTATTTTTGTGATAAAGATGCAAAGTAAAATAAAAGCAACGGAAATAACTAAGTGTTGGAAGATTAATATGATGGAAAATAAACCCGGGGGCCATAGGTTTCACTAGTGGCTTTTCTCGAGAGCATAAGTATTTATGGTGGGTCAACAAATTACTGTTGAGCAATTGACAGAATTGAGAATAGTTATGAGAGTATCTAAGTATGATCATGTATATAGGCATCACGTCCGAGACAAGTAGACCGACTCCTACCTGCATCTACTACTATTACTCCACACATCAACCCCTATCCAGCATGCATCTAGAGTATTAAGTTCATAAGAACAGAGTAACGCTTTAAGCAAGATGACATGATGTGGAGGGATAAACTCATGCAATATGATATAAACCCCATCTTGTTATCCTCGATGGCAACAATAGTATACGTGCCTTGCTGCCCCTACTGTCATTGGGAAAGGACACCGCAAGATTGAACCCAAAGCTAAGCACTTCTCACATTGCAAGAAAGATCAATCTAGTAGGCCAAACCACACTGATAATTCGAAGAGACTTGCAAAGATAACCAATCATACATAAAAGAATTCAGAAGATTCAAATATTGTTCATAGATAAACTTGATCATAAACCCACAATTCATCGGTCTCAACAAACACACCGCAAAAGAAGATTACATCGAATAGATCTCCACAAGAGAGGGGGAGAACATTGTATTGAGATCCAAAAAGAGAGAGGAAGCCATCTAGCTAATAACTATGGACCCGAAGGTCTGAGGTAAACTACTCACACTTCATCGGAGAGGCTATGGAGTTGATGTAGAAGCCCTCCGTGATCGATGCCCCCTCCGGCGGAGCTCCGGAACAGGCCCCAAGATGGGATCTCGGGGTTACAGAAGGTTGCGGCGGTGGAATTAGGTTTTTGGCTCCGTATCTGATCGTTTGGGGGTACGTAGGTATATATAGGAGAAAGGAGTACGTCGGTGGAGCAACGTGGGGCCCACGAGGGTGGAGGGCGCGCCTGGGGGGTAGGCGCGCCCCCCTACCTCGTGGCTTCCTGCTTGATTTCTTGACGTAGGGTCCAAGTCCTCTGGATCATGTTCGTTCCGAAAATCACATTCCCGAAGGTTTCATTCCGTTTGGACTCCGTTTGATATTCTTTTTCTGCGAAACTCTGAAATAGGCAAAAAACAGCAATTCTGGGCTAGGCCCCCGGTTAATAGGTTAGTCCCAAAAATAATATAAAAGTGTATAATAAAGCCCAATAATGTCCAAAACAGAAGATCAGATAGCATGGAGCAATCAAACATTATAGATACGTTGGAGACGTATCAAGCATCCCCAAGCTTAATTCCTGCTCGTCCTCGAGTAGGTAAATGATAAAAACAAATTTTTTGATGTGGAATGCTACTTGGCATAATTTCAATGTAATTCTTCTTAATTGTGGTATGAATATTCAGATTCGAAAGTTTCAAGATAAAAGTTCATATTGACATAAAAATAATAATACTTCAAGCATACTAACTAAGCAATTATGTCCTCTCAAAATAACATGGCCAAAGAAAGTTCATCCCTACAAAATCATATAGTTTAGTCATGCTCCATTTTCGTCACACAAGAATGCTCTCATCATGCACAACCCCGATGACAAGCCAAGCAATTGTTTCATACTTTAGTAATCTCAAACTTTTTCAACCTTCACGCAATACATGAGCGTGAGCCATGGACATAGCAGTTTGGGTGGAATAGAATATGATGATGGGGGTTATGTGGAGAAGACAAAAAAAGAAGGTCTCACATCAACGAGGCTAATCAATGAGCTAGGGAGATGCCCATCGATTGATGTTAATGCGAGGAGTAGGGATTGCCATGCAACGGATGCACTAGAGCTATAAATATATGAAAGCTCAACAAAAGAAACTAAGTGGGTGTGCATCCAACTTGCTTGCTCACGAAGACCTAGGGCACTTGAGGAGGCCCATTGTTGGAATATACCAGCCAAGTTCTATAATGAAAAATTCCCACTAGTATATGAAAGTGACAAAACAAGAGACTCTCTATCATGAAGATCATGGTGCTACTTTGAAGCACAAGTGTGGTAAAAGGATAGTAACATTGTCCCTTCTCTCTTTTTCTCTCATTTATATTTTTTTTTGTGCCTTCTCTTTTTTATGGCCTTTTTCTTTTTTTTATTCCTCACTTGGGACAATGCTCTAGAAAAATGATGATCATCACACTTCTATTTATTTACAACTCAATGATTACAACTTGATACTAGAACAAAGTATGACTCTATATGAATGCCTCCGGCGGTGTAACGGGATATGCAATGAACCAAGAGTGACATGTATGAAAGAATTATGAATGGTGGCTTTGCCACAAATACTATGTCAACTACATGATCATGCAAAGCAATATGACAATGATGAACGTGTCATGATAAACGGGATGGTGGAAAGTTGCATGGCAATATATCTCGGAATGGCTATGGAAATGCCATAATAGGTAGGTATGGTGGCTGTTTTGAGGAAGATATAAGGAGGTTTATGTGTGAAAGAGCGTATCATATCACGGGGTTTGGATGCACCGGCGAAATTTGCACAACTCTCATTGTGAGAAAGGGCAATGCACGGTACCGAAGAGGCTAGCAATGATGGAAAGGTGAGAGTGCGTATAATCCATGGACTCAACATTCGTCATAAAGAACTCACATACTTATTGCAAAAATCTACAAGTCATCAAAAACCAAGCACTATGCGCATGCTCCTAGGGGGATAGATTGGTAGGAAAAGACCATCGCTCGTCCCCGACCGCCACTCATAAGGAGGACAATCAAAGAACACCTCATGTTTCAAATTTGTTACATAACGTTTACCATACGTGCATGCTACGGGACTTGCAAACTTCAACACAAGTATTTCTCAAATTCACAACTACTCAACTAGCACAACTTTAATATCACTACCTCCATGTCTCACAATCATCAAGCATCAAACTTCTCTTAGTATTCAAAACACTCATAAGAAAGTTTTTACTATTCTTGAATACCTAGGATATTAGGATTTTTTAAGCAAATTACCATGCTATTTAAGACTCTCAAAATAATCTAAGTGAAGCATGAGAGATCAATAGTCTCTATAAAACAAATCCACCACCGTGCTCTAAAAGATATAAGTGAAGTACTAGAGCAAAAACAATATAACTCAAAAGATATAAGTGAAGCACATCGAGTATTCTAATAATTTTTGAATCATGTGTGTCTCTCTCAAAAGGTTTGTACAGCAAAGATGATTGTGGTAAAATAAAAACCAAAGACTCAAATCATACAAGACGCTCCAAGCAAAACACATATCATGTGGTGAATAAAGATATAGCTCCAAGTAAAGTTACCGATGGAAGTAGACGAAAGAGGGGATGCCTTCCGGGGCATCCCCAAGCTTTGGCCTTTAGGTGTCCTTAGATTATCTTGGGGGTTCCATGGGCATCCCCAAGCTTAGGCTCTTGCCACTCCTTGTTCCATAATCCATCAAATCTTTCACCCAAAACTTGAAAACTTCACAACACAAAACTCAGCAGAAAATCTCGTGAGCTCCGTTAGCGAAAGAAAACAAAAGACCACTTCAAGGTACTGTAATGAACTCATTCTTTATTTATATTGGTGTTAAACCTAATGTATTCCAACTTCTCTATGGTTTATAAACTATTTTACTAGCCATAGATTCATCAAAATAAGCAAACAACACACGAAAAACAGAATCTGTCCAAAACAGAACAGTCTGTAGTAATCTGTAACTAACGCAAACTTCTGGAACTCCAAAAAATCAGCCAAACTAGGAAGACCTAGACAATTTGTTTATTGATCATCAGCAATTGGAATCAATATTTTATCACGTTCTGGTGATTTTTAACAATTATTTTCGTGAACAGAAAGTTTCTGTAAATTACAGCAAGATCAAATAACTATCATCCAAGAAGATCCTATAGGTTTAACTTGGCACAAACACTAATTAAAACATAAAAACACATCTAACCAGAGGATATAACAAATATTTATTTGTAAACAGAATCAAAAGGCAAAAAACTAAAAATAAAATTGGGTTGCCTCCCAACAAGCGCTATCGTTTAACGCCCCTAGCTAGGCATAAAAGTAAGGATAGATCTAGGTATTGCCATCTTTGGTAGGCAATCCATAAGTGGCTCTCATGATAGACTCATATGGTAACTTTATTTTCTTCCTAGGGAAGTGTTCCATGACTTTCTTTAATGGAAATTGGAATCTAATATTCCCTTCCTTCATATCAATAATTGCACCAATCGTTCTAAGGAAAGGTCTACCTAGAATAATAGGACATGAAGGATTGCAATCTATGTCACGAACGATAAAATCTACGGGCACATAGTTCCTATTTGCAACAATAAGAAAATTATTAATTCTTCACATAGGTTTCTTAATAGTGGAATCCGCAAGGTGCAAGTTTAAAGAGCAATCATCAAAATCACGGAAACCTAGCAAATCGCACAAAGTTTTTGGAATCGTGGAAACACTAGCACCCAAATCACACAAAGCATAGCATTCATGATCTTTAATCTTAATTTTAATAGTAGGTTCCCACTCATCATAAAGTTTTCTAGGGATAGAAACTTCCAACTCAAGCTTTTCTTCATAAGGTTGCATCAAGGCATCAACGATATGTTTGGTAAAAGCTTTATTTTGACTATAAGCATGAGGAGAATTTAGCACGGATTGCAACAAGGCAATACAATCTATCAAAGATCAATTATCATAATTAAATTCCTTGAAATCCAAAATAGTGGGTTTATTAATATCTAATGTTTTGATCTCTTCAATCCCACTTTTATCAACTTTAGCATCAAGATCTAAAAACTCCGAATTTCTGGAACGCCTTCTAGGTAAAGGTGGATCATATTCAGTCCCATCATTATCAAGATTCATATTGCAAAACAAATATTTAATAGGGGACACATCAATAACTTTTATATCTTCATCTTTATTTTCATAGAAATTTGAAGAACACGCTTTCATAAAGCAATCTTTCTTAGCACGCATCCTAGCGGTTCTTTCTTTGCACTCATCAATGGAAATTCTCATGGCTTTGAGAGACTCGTTGATATCATGCTTAGGAGGAATAGATCTCAGTTTCAAAGAATCAACATCAAGAGAAATTCTATCAACGTTCCTAGCCAATTCATCAACTTTAAGCAATTTCTCTTCAAGCAAAGCATTGAAATTCTTTTGTGAATTCATAAATTCCTTAACACTAGTCTCAAATTCAGAGGGCATCTTATTAAAGTTTCCATAAGAATTGTTGTAGGAATTACCATAATTATTAGAGGAATTACTAGGATAAGGCCTAGGATTAAAGTTTCCTCTATACGCGTAGTTACCAAAATTATTCTTACCAACAAAATTCACATCCATAGATTCATTATTATTCTCAATCAAAGTAGACAAAGGCATATCATTAGGATCAGAAGAAACACTTTTACTAGCAAATAATTTCATAAGTTCATCCATCTTTCCACTCAAAACATTAATTTCTTCTATCGCATGCACTTTTTTATTAGTAGATCTTTCAGTGTGCCATTGAGAATAATTAACCATAATATTATCTAGGAGTTTAGTAGCTTCTCCTAAAGTGATTTCCATAAAAGTGCCTCCCGCAGCCGAATCTAAAAGATTTCTAGAAGAGAAATTCAATCCGGCATAAAAAAATTGTATAATCATCCAAAAATTCAAACCATGTGTAGGACAATTACGTATCATTAATTTCATCCTCTCCCAAGCTTGTGCAACATGTTAATGATCAAGTTGCTTAAAATTCATAATATCGTTTCTAAGAGAGATAATCTTAGCGGGAGGAAAATACTTGGAGATAAAAGCATCCTTGCACTTGTTCCAAGAATCAATACTATTTTTAGGCAAAGCCGAAAACCAAGCTTTAGCACGATCTCTAAGCGAAAAGGGAAATAGCTTCAATTTAACAATATCATTGTCAACATCTTTCTTCTTATGCATATCACACAAATCAACGAAGCTATTTAGATGAGTAGCGGCATCTTCACTAGGAAGGCCGGCGAATTGATCTTTCATAACAAGATTCAACAAGGCAGCATTGATTTCACAAGATTCAGTATCGGTAAGAGGAGCAATCGGAGTGCTAAGGAAATCATTATTGTTGGTATTGGTAAAGTCACATAATTTGGTATTATCTTGAGCCATCGTGACAAACAAGCAATCCAACACACGAGCAAACAAGAAGCAAGCGAAAAAGAGGCAAACGGAAAAAGGAGGGCGAATAAAACGGCAAAGGTGAAGTGGGGGAGAGGAAAACGAGAGGCAAATGGCAAATAATGTAATGCGGGAGATAAGGGTTTGTGATGGGTACTTGGTATGTTGACTTTTGCATAGACCTCCCCGGCAACGGTGCCAGAAATCCTTCTTGCTACCTCTTGAGCACTGCGTTGGTTTTCCCTTAAAGAGGAAAGGGTGATGCAGCACAGTAGCGTAAGTATTTCCCCTTAGTTTTTGAGAACCAAGGTATCAATCCAGTAGGAGGCTACGCGCGAGTCCCTCGCACCTACACAAACAAATAAATCCTCGCAACCAACGCGATAAGGGGTTGTCAATCCCTACACGGTCACTTACGAGAGTGAGATCTGATAGATATGATAGGATAATATTTTTGGTATTTTTGTGATAAAGATGCAAAGTAAAATAAAAGCAACGGAAATAACTAAGTGTTGGAAAATTAATATGATGGAAAATAGACCCGGGGGCCATGGGTTTCACTAGTGGCTTTTCTCGAGAGCATAAGTATTTACGGTGGGTGAACAAATTACTGTTGAGCAATTGACAGAATTGAGCATAGTTATCAGAGTATCTAGGTATGATCATGTATATAGGCATCATGTCCGAGACAAGTAGACCGACTCCTGCCAGCATCTACTACTATTACTCCACACATCGACCGCTATCCAGCATGCATCTAGAGTATTAAGTTCATAAGAACAGAGTAACGCTTTAAGCTAGATGACATGATGTAGAGGGATAAACTCATGCAATATGATATAAACCCCATCTTGTTATCCTCGATGGCAACAATACTATACGTGCCTTGCTGCCCCTACTGTCACTGGGAAAGGACACCGCAAGATTGAACCCAAAGCTAAGCACTTCTCCCATTGCAAGAAATATCAATCTAGTAGGCCAAACCAAACTGATAATTCGAAGAGACTTGCAAAGATAACCAATCATACATAAAATAATTCAGAAGATTCAAATATTGTTCATAGATAAACTTGATCATAAACCCACAATTCATCGGTCTCAACAAACACACCACAAAAGAAGATTACATCGAATAGATCTCCACAAGAGAGGGGGAGAACATTGTATTGAGATCCAAAAAGAGAGAGGAAGCCATCTAGCTAATAACTATCGACCCGAAGGTCTAAGGTAAACTACTCACACTTCATCGGAGAGGCTATGGAGTTGATGTAGAAGCCCTCTGTGATCGATGCCCCCTCCGGCGGAGCTCCGGAACAGGCCCCAAGATGGGATCTTGGGGGTACAGAAGGTTGCGGCGGTGGAATTAGGTTTTTGGCTCCGTATCTGATCGTTTGGGGGTACATAGGTATATATAGGAGAAAGGAGTACGTCGGTGGAGCAACATGGGGCCCACGAGGGTGGAGGGCGCACCTGGGGGGTAGGCGCGCCCCCCTACCTCGTGGCTTCCTGCTTGATTTCTTGACGTAGGGTCCAAGTCCTCTGGATCATTTTCGTTCCGAAAATCACGTTCCCGAAGGTTTCATTCCGTTTGGACTCCGTTTGATATTCTTTTTCTGCGAAACTCTGAAATAGGCAAAAAACAGCAATTCTGGGCTGGGCCTCCAGTTAATAGGTTAGTCCCAAAAATAATATAAAAGTGTATAATAAAGCCCAATAATGTCCAAAACAGAAGATAATATAGCATGGAGCAATCAAAAATTATAGATACGTTGGAGACGTATCAACCATCCCAAAGCTTAATTCCTGCTCGTCCTCGAGTAGGTAAATGATAAAAACGGAATTTTTGATGTGGAATGCTACTTGGCATAATTTCATTGTAATTCTTCTTAATTGTGGTACGAATATTCAGATCCGAAAGATTCAAGATAAAAGTTCATATTGACATAAAAATAATAATACTTCAAGCATACTAACTAAGCAAATGGTTGACAAATCAACTACCATACCTATCGGTATTTGTGAGGATGTGCGCGTTGTTGTTGCTAATGTTACTATTTTGACTGACTTTGTTATACTTGAGATGCCCGAGGGTGACAACATGTCGATTATCGTTGGTAGACCCTTCTTGAATACTGCAGGGGCTGTTATTGATTGCAACAAAAGCAAGGTCACTTTTCATATCAATGGTAATGAGCATACGGTGCACTTTCCGAAGAAACAATTCCAAGTGAATGGTATTAATGTTATTAAAAAATCTCCTACAATCACTATTGGAAGTTTCCAACTAACTCTACCTACTGTTAAAAAGAAATATGAAATGCTTATTGTTGGGGACATTCATATCCCCATTGAGCTAACTTAGTGATTTACGAAAGTTCTTCGGTTTCATGCTAATCTAAAGTGGTTATTAATAAGACTTGATCAACCTTATTAATGGATCATTTTTGAGAGGTATGAAGTTGATGAATTTAGTAAGCACTACCTTCTGTCCCTACTTTTTTTTATGTTTTTATTAGTTAAATAAAATAAAATGCCATGTTTTGTCTGTTTTCTGAATTTCCTGTGCAAAACAAAAATGACCCAAAAATAAAAGTTCTCAGATCTCTGAAAATTTAATACGATTTTTTCTGGATATTTAAGAATTTCTGGTGCAAATAATATCAGAAGGAGGTGCACCAGATGGGCACAACCCACCTGGGCGCGCCAGGACCCCCAGGCATGCCCTAGTGGGTTGTGGTCCCCACATGGGCCTCCTTATCTCTTCACACAACATCATCACCTACCTCCAGAAAAAATTCACCATTGCTCTCTCTCTCTCTCATGTTCTTGCTCTCAAACCTGCGGATTTCGATCTCTTTGCTCGAAGCTCCATTTCCGAAACTGTTTTGGGGGATTGTTGCTTGGTATGTGACTCCACGATTTATCCAATTAGTTTTTTAGTGGTTTATATTTTGAATAATTAGCTACTCTTGGTGCTGCTGTAGATGAGCTTGCATGTTGAATTCTTAGAGTTTTAAGTAGTTTGAATGCTTGCTATGGCTTCTATGCATCCCTATGAGTAGTTGCTATCAATCTCGTAAAGTTTCGTCGATAAATTTTTGTCATCCAAAAATTTTCAGAAAATTGTACGTGAATATGATGAACCTCTTTGGAAGGAGGTCCTCGAAGAGGAGATCCTCGGAGGCATCTTCTAGTGACAGCTCCGTTCGTCGGTCTTATGTTGAATCGAGTGAAAGTTCCATACAAGATGTCACCACCAAAACATGCTTATGGCCTTGCGATGATTATATGGTGCATGTGGGAATTAAGGAGGAATTTGAGCAATATGTTCACAATGCCGGTCTCGGTCCCTACATTTCAGATAAGTGCAATCAACACCACACTCTCACTGAATCATTTGTCAAGGGATTTAAATTCCATCCCCGTGAGTCTAGGGTGTCATTTAAACTGTATGAAAATTCATTTACCATATCGCTAGAGAGATTTTCTCACCACTGCAAAATCCCATTATGGGGCTCGCTAGACGAACCGCCAAGGGCTGAGTACCAATCATTCTTGACTAATCTTTGCTACAGTGAGACGAGGGGAGTGACACAAGGTAGAACAAAGAGCATTCATTTTCCTGCAATTCAGTACTTTGCATTATTTAATGGAAAATGTATAGTAGGCAAGAAAGATTGTAGCACACTTTGTGCTCCTGACTTGAGCCTCATACGCACCGCTCTCACCGAAGATAGGAGTTATAATCTTGGAGCGATTGTTGCGGGCAGGTTGCAACACAACGCTAATAGTGGCTATTTCTATGGTGGAATTTATGCCACGCGTTTAGCAAGAGAGCTGGGTGTTTCACCTTTGCCCTATGACCCTATTCTACCCACGCAGTATTTAGACTTTGATGCTATGAAACATCATAAGATCCTTAAAGGAGATATTCATAATTTCACCTATAAATTGTTGTTTAACCAAGCATCTGTGGTGTACACACATTTGCCTGCGCCTGCTCTCTTTGATTATCACAGCAAGGGAAGGTATTTTGTTCTTGAGAGCGAGGCCCGAGCCCACAACACGGCGGTTGAGGCAGCACAGCAGGCCGAGGCATCCGCACCGAGAGCCTCCGTGAGCTACCACTCCGATTATTATCCAGGCTACTGATTACCAAGTTAGGCCAAAAGCCTAAGCTTGGGGGATTACGTGTTTCCCACCGACATTACATTCACGTTCACACATTTCATTCCAGTTGTCGGTGTCCACACTTCTTCATTGTATTATCCATGTTAAATTTACTTTCTCGCTTTCTTCTTGTGTGTTTGAAAAACCTTAGAAAAAAATTAGTTGTAGTTAGTTTACCTTCTATGCATGCTTAGTTGTAATACTAAAAATAAAACCGAAAAAGATTTCCTTGTTCTTCTTTTGCTTGTTGGGAGCTTTCCCGTGTAAATAGTTTTAGTCATTTTTGCTTTTCCCTTTTATTTGCTTATTCAAGAAAACCAAAAAACTCCAAAAATATTTTAGTGTGTTTCTCTGAATTTCTTTTCTTCTTATTCGAGTCGTACAGAGGAGAAGACCACGATGAAAATGTTGAGTGGTTCTCATATGCATAATTGTTGATCTAACAAACAGCCCATATTACCTTGTCTTTTCATGTTGAATAAAATGTTTGCAGATTCCAGCTTAGTCCACGGCACTCTTGCTCTATTATTATTTTCACATCATTCGATCGTGCAACTGAAAGGCAATAATGACGATATTCAATGAACTGGCCGTGGCAGAGAGAAACGGGTATGAACTCGACTTGTTCTGTTTTTGTAAATATGTTTAACCTAGTGTCCTTGATTCAGCCCATTATGATTAAACATGTTTGCAATGACAATTAGAGATTATAGTTTCTAATGCCACGCACAAGTAGCTAGGAGTGGATAATGATTTATCTTGGATATCAACATTGCGTTAAAATGATTGTGATGTAGTATGATGATATGGTATCCTCCTCTGAATGTTCGAGTGGCTTGACTTGGCACATGTTCATGCATGTAGTTCAATCAAAACCAACATAGCCTCTATGATATTTATGTTCATGGTGTTCATATCCTACGCATGCTAGTTTCCAATGTTACTTATGCATAATGCATGTTCATGACCGTTGTTGCTCTCTAGTTGGCCGCTTCTCAACCTATTTGCTAGCCTTCGCCTGTACTAAGTGGGAATTCTGCTTGTACATCAAAAACCTTGAACCCAAGTTATTGTAGATGAGTCCACCATACCTACCCATATGTGGTATTACCCTACCGTCCTAAGTAAATTTGCATGTGCCACCTCTAAAAACTTCAAATAAATATCATTTTTGTGTGCCTGGCTCATTCATGGAACGATAGGAGGTGGTCGGTATCTTCCATGCTAAGCAGGTTGTTCTCAGGTTGAGTGTTTATTCACTCACCATTGCACGGGAAAAGGGTGGTAATAGGGATTCCCAGTCCCGAACTCAAAATGCAAATAATTAAACACAACTCCCCCGGGACTGTTGTTGGTATGTGTTGGGGAACGTAGCATGCAATTTCAAAAAATTTCCTATGATCACGCAAGATCTATCTAGTAGATGCATAGCAACGATAGGGGGAGAGTGTGACCACGTACCCTCGTAGACCGAAAGCGGGAGCATTAGGTTAACACGGTTGATGTAGTCGAACATCTTCGCGAGTCAACCGATCAAGTACCGAATGTACGACACCTCCGAGTTCAGCACACGTTCAACTCGATGACGTCCCTTGAACTCTTGATCCAGCAAAGTATCGAGGGAGAGTGTCGTTAGCACGACGGCGTGGTGAAGATGATCGTGATGTGATCCGCGCAGGGCTTCGCTAAGCACTACGTGAATATGACCGGTGGAGTAAACCGTGGAAAGAGACACCGCACACAGCTTGGAAAAATTGGTGTGTCTCCAAGGGGTGCCTTGCCCACGTATATAAAGGAGGGAGAGGGAGGAGGCCGGCCCTAGAGGGCGCGCCAAGTGGGGGGAGTCCTACGAGGACTCCCAGTCCTAGTAGATTCGGCCCCCCTCTTATTCCTTCTCACGGAGGGGGAAAAGGGGGAGGAGAGGGAATATGAGAAGGAAAGGGGGGCGCGCCCCCTCCCCTAGTCCAATTCGGACTCCCCATGGGAGGGGGCGCGGCCACCTCTTGTGGGCTGCCTCCCCTCTCCCCTATGGCCCATGTAGGCCCAATACTTCCTCGGGGGGTTCCGGTAACCCCTCGGTACTCCGAAATATACCCGAACCATTCTGGTGTCCGAATATCATCGTCCAATATATCAATCTTTACCTCTCGACCATTTTGAGACTCCTCGTCATGTCCATGATGTCATCCGGGACTCCGAACAATCTTTGGTCACCAAAACACATAACTCATAATACAAATCGTCATCAAACGTTAAGTGTGCGGACCCAACGGGTTCGAGAACTATGTAGACATGACCGAGACACATCTCCGGTCAATAACCAACAGCGGAACCTGGATGCTCATATTGGTTCCTACATATTCAACAAAGATCTTTATCGGTCAAACCGCAATGACAACATACGTAATTCCCTTTCGCATCGGTATGTTACTTGCCCGTTATTCAATCGTCGGTATCATCATACCTAGTTCAATCTCGTTACCGGCAAGTCTCTTTACTCGTTCCGTAATGCATCATCCCGCAACTAACTCATTAGTCACATTGCTTGCAAGGCTTATTATGATGTGCATTACCGAGAGGGTCCAGAGATACCTCTCCAATACTCGGAGTGACAAATCTAATCCGATCCATGCCAACCCAACAAACACCTTCGGAGATACCTGTAGAGCATCTTTATAATCACCCAGTTACGTTGTGACGTTTGATAGCACACAAGGTATTCCTCTGGTATCCGGGGGTTGCATAATCTCATAGTCAAAGGAATATGTACATGACATGAAGAAAGCAATAGCAATAAAACTTAACGATCATTATGCTAAGCTAACGGATGGGTCTTGTCCATCACATCATTCTCCTAATGATGTAATCCCATTCATCAAATGACAACACATGTCTATGGTCAGGAAACTTAACCATCTTTGATTAACGAGCTAGTCTAGTAGAGGCATACTAGGGACACTTTGTTTTGTCTATGTATTCACACATGTATCAAGTTTACGGTTAATACAATTCTAGCATGAATAATAAAAATTTATCATGATATAAGGAAATATAAAATAACAAATTTATTATTGCCTCTAGGGCATATTTCCTTCAGTATGGACGGCACCCGGTGTTTCAGACAAGCCGTGGAGTGTGATTGATGGTGGAGGGGCGTAAACCTTTACTTTTGTCGCTTGGGAACTGCTACTAGCGTGCTTAGCATGGAAGATATTGATAACTAATGGTCGGGAAGTAAACAAGAAGGGTGCATCTCTCAAATTTATCATTTACCTTTGTTTTAAAAACTTGAGCTCTGGCACTGCTGCAAATCACTGCTTCCCTCTGCAAAGGGACTATCTATTTACTTTTATGTTGTGTCATCACCCTCTAAAATAAGCGCTAGAACCTGAGAGCATTGTTGTCACGCTGATGCATTGTGTGTAGGTAATGTTGGGTGCATCATGACAGGATCTTTTCTACCATGAATTACAATGTTTAGTCGCTGCTTGAACTTTGGAGGTGCTCTGCATTTCTGTTTTGTGGTCTCATAAAGGGATAGCAAGATACCACTATTGTCATCTTATATCATGGTTGTTTTAATAACGTGTTGCTACTTGAGATATCTTATTATTGCTCGCTAGCTGATTATGTTATTGATATCAGTTAATATAATTTTTAAGATTTATTGTCGGCATGGTTAGTTATAATGTTGGCTGGAAACCTGGGTGTTGTTTAAGCTTATTTATGCAAACAAGAGCAAAAGAGTTTGTAAAAGTTTTTCTTTTTCACTTTCAGTTTATCAACTAAATTGCTTGAGGACAAGCAAAGGTTTAAGCTTAGGGGAGTTGATACGTCTCCAACGTATCTACTTTTCCTAATGCTTTTCCTCTTGTTTTGGACTCTAATTTTCCTGATTTGAATGAAACTAACCCTGGACTAACGCTATTTTCAGCAGAACTACCATGGTGTTGTTTTTGCGCAGAAATGAAAGTTCTCGGAATGGAACGAAACTTTGCGAGGATTTTAATACAATAAAAGAGAATTTCTGGAGCCAAGAGTCACCTGAGGGGGGCACCTGGGTGGCACAACCCACCAGGGCGTGCTTGCCCCCCCCCCCCCAGGAGTGCCTAGGTGGGTTGTTCCCACCTGGTGGCCCCGCAGACCCTGAAACCGACGCTATAAAATCCTATTTTCGGAGAAAAAATAGAGAGAAAGAATTATCATGATCCACGAGACGGAGCCACCGCCACCTCCTGTTCTTCATCGGGAGGTCAGATCTAGAGTCCGTTTGGGGCTCCGGAGAGGGGGGTCTTCGTTCTTCGTCACCACCAACCCTTCTCCATCGCCAATTCCATGATGCTTCCCACCGGGAGTGAGTAATTCCTTCGTAGGCTCGCTGGTCGGTGAGGAGTTGGATGAGATTCATCATGTAATCTAGTTAGTTTTGTTAGGGCTTGATCCCTAGTATCCACTATATTCTGAGATTGATGTTGCTATGACTTTGCCATGCTTAATGCTTGTCACTTTGGGCCTGAGTGCCATGATTTCAGATCTGAACCGTTTATATTATCACCATTATATCCATGTTACAAATCCAATCTTGCAAGTTATAGTCACCTACTACGTGTTATGATCTTGCAAGTTAGAGTCACCTACTCGTGGGATTAGTAGAGTGCCACGGTCAGTTGTTTTGTTTTGATTTTATCAATGTTGTCTTATGTTTTAATTACATTATGAAGGTGTTTTTTCATTTGTTTATCTTGTCGGGTTTTTGTTGGAGACAATATTTCCTAGAGGAGAATGAAGTTTTTGGTGTGTCGTTGTGGTGTCTTTACACGTGTCGGTCTCGGTGCCAGTTGGTGGTGGTCGTTTGAGCCTCTTGAGAGGTCCTATCCACGCTAAAATCATGGAATTGTTGCTATAACACTCACATGGATCGGCCCATGAGCTCTCCTCGCTTAGTTTGACTCCCTATTCCTCTCAGTCGGTTAGCTTTTTTCAGCTCGCCCCACTGCTCCCTCGGAAAAAATGGACTATTTAAAAAAATAGGTTAGTTTAATTAAAATATGTTCAAGGATTTTCCGAAAATATGTGAATTTACAAAACCATGAATTGTAGAAAATGTTTATGAGATTAAAATATATTCATGGATTTAGAAACATTTGCAAATTAAACATGTTTCAAAATTTTAAAATATTCGCAAACTTTAAAAATACCCATGAACTTCAAAATACTATGTAATAAATATTAATGAAGCTAAAAATATAAATTATTTTTTCTTTTTGATGTTCGCAAATTTTAATAAATGCTCATAATTAAAACCTGTAAGAAAATAAAGAGAGAAGGGAAAATAAAACTAAGCAATAGACAACCTTACATGCAGGTTCCACAACGACCCCACAAACTCCGAAGCACCAGAGCGCTTCAAATCGTGGGAGCTTAGTATCTCTATAGATATGTAGGTGTGCATGGGTGGGCACGGATGTATTTACGATCACGCTAGTCTCTAACGCATGCACGTACGTCAGTTAAAAATAGCAGGTAAAAATAAAAACTCAAGTATCCTCCGTCGAACAGATGAATAATTTCCGTTGTTTAAGCGTTGATCGATAAATTGAAGAAGTATAGGAGTTGGAAAACCTCCTGGCTAGCTAGGCGTGCTCCCCCTCCTGCACGCGCCGTTGGCCGCTCCGGCCATGGCGGCCACCAATCTCCGTCGCTTGGCCGCCCGGTCAGCGGCGCCACCTCGCCTGCGGCATGGGCCGCGCCCGCTCCCTACGCTCCCACACTTCCACCCGCTCCAGCTCGCGCAACAGCGAGGGATGGGGCCACCCCGCGTCCATCCCAGATCCCGTTCTGCCCGGTGGTCTGTCGGCAGATCCGGGCACTCCGGCGTCTCCCAGCTCTCCAGCGGCTCCCCCCCCCCCCCCCCCGCCGTGAATCCTGCTGTGGGGCGAGTGCTCCAAGGCCGCGGCCGTCTGCGCCCCCCGGGCAATGTAGTGCATCGTCATTCTGGGCAGCCTTGCCTTAAGTCCATCGTAGTTAGGCCGTCCCCCCGCTCCACTTCGAGCCAGGCTGATGGCTGGACATAGGTCCAGTCCCACAACACGCGCCCATGCCGGTGGACGGCCGCGCCGGCGTCAATGCCACCGACTTGACTTCAATGCTAGCGCCGGGCGCGAGGCCTTCTTAAGGCGTTTCCAGGGGCTCTGCTTCCGGTGCCTAAGCTCAGAGCATGGCCGTGTAGACTACCGAGATCCTATTCACTGCATCGAGTGCAAGCTCCCCGGCCACATCGCCCGCGACTGCCCAAAAAATCCACGCAACTCCCAGGGCGGTAGCTCGTCTGCAGTGGAGCGCGGGTCTGCTGTCGTCCGCGGCCCAGTCCGCTCCCGCCTCCATTTCCCTTCGCCTCCGGCACCTGTGCCGGCCATGGAGCTCTGCCGCCACACTGACCCCTCCAGGCGCCCAAGGGACAGCCACAAGGTCGTCATCGAGACGCCGGCAATGTAGCTCCAGACCGCCTTCCTCCATCGTCACGCCGTCCTCCTGACCGCTCAGGTGGACCGGCATGCGGCGAATCCCATGTCGGTGGGACTTGCGTTCGATGCCGCGCTCCACACGCCGGCGCATCTGCTGTGGGTCATGAGCCATGATCCGGAGGACTTCCTGGTGCTGTTCGAGCTGCCTGGCCACCATGACAACGTTGTCCGCCTTGGCTCCCTCACCATCGACGGCGTCGCCTTCACCATCAAGCCGTGGCATGAGGATGACCACGCCGTGCACCAGGACTTCATGCTGCACGTGCGGGTGGTCATAGAAAAGATGCTGCTGCAAATGTGGTCGCTGGAGGGCACGGCGGAGGTGCTCGGCGTCAACTGCATCATCGACCGCCTCGACACCCGCACGCACGAGTGTGGACACACTCGGACATTTGCGTGCTGGGTGTGGGTGTGGGACGTCGCCTTCATCGCCACCAAGCACACCATCTGGCGGGCCGCGCGCGTCGAGACCATGATGGGCGCCTCTCCTCCGAGCCGCGAGGTCGCCCCCCCCCCCCCCGCGTCAAGCAGCACCAGCTGCTCATCCACGTCGACTGCATGGAAGAAAGGTCCACCCTGTCGCCCCGCTCCTCCCACTCCGGCCGGAGCAGCCTCCCTTCCTCCGGCTCCGACGACAACCGACTGTGCCCGATGACTTGACCTGGCACATGGACAATGCACGTGGAAGACGGCCAAGGCCCGCCCAGGCGCCACCCACCTGTGGTCTCGCCCGTCGCTGCAGCCTCTTGCGCCCCTCCTTCATCCGTTTCCACTGCTGTCCACGTTGGTGCTATAACGCAGCAGGTCATGCAGCTCCAACTGGGCAGTGGGGACGGGCACGCAGGGCCAAGCAGCAGCCTCTTCACCGAAGCTCTGGTGCCACTCATCCCTGCTCCACCGACCCGCCACACCCCAGCACCCCCAAGACCCGCGCCAGTGCCACACCGATCAGGAAGAGCGCACGGCAGGCGTGTGCGGGCCACAAGGCCCCCGTGGCGCAGCGCGCCTCCCTGCTGCTGGTCAAGAAGCTCGGCCTGCTCGGCCCCAAGGAAGCCATGACTGCAAAAGCTGCTAAGGCCCTCATCAAGCGCTTCGACGAGGCCCTCACCGATGAAGACATTGCCATCATCGCCAAGCTCACCCGCCTCGAACCGGAGGCGCTTCGCATCACAGGCGGCACGGCCGGCCCCGATGCTGTTGCTGATAGCCTAGTTTAGTTATGATAGGTCTCCTATCTATTAGTATTAGTCTCCAGCAGCGATTGGCCTTAAGCCAATTCGAGTTAGGATCAATGTCATTAGTTCTCAATTGCAATTGCTTCAATGACCGAGATCATAGTTTGTTAGTTCTCAAGGAAGTTTCTGATTCATACTTGACATTGTGAATAGATTATTACTTTAACATAAGAAATCATATGACAATATCTATATGTTGCTGTTATAAGAATGATCATGATGCCCTCATGTCCGTATTTTATTTTATCGACGCCTCTATCTCTAAACATGTGGACATATTTTTCGTTATCGGCTTCCACTTGAGGACAAGCGAGGTCTAAGCTTGGGGGAGTTGATACGTCCATTTTGCATCATGCTTTTATATCGATATTTATTGCATTATGGGCTGTTATAACACATTATGTCACAATACTTATGCCTTTTCTCTCTTATTTTACAAGGTTTATATGAAGAGGGAGAATGCCGGCAGCTGGAATTCTGGGCTGGAAAAGGAGCAAATGTTAGAAACCAATTCTGCACAACTCCAAAAGTCCTGAAACTTCACGGAGGCACGTTTTGGAATATATAAAAAATACTGGAGAAAGAATCAACCAGAGGGGGCCCACACCCTGGCCACGAGGGTGGGGGGGCGCCCTACCCCCCTGGGCACGCCCTCCTGCCTCGTGGGCCCCCTGGCAGGCCTGCGGTGCCCATCTTCTGCTATATGAAGTCTTTCACCCTGGAAAAAAATCATAAGCAAGCTTTCGGGACGAAACACCGCCGCCACGAGGCGGAACCTTGGCGGAACCAATCTAGGGCTCCGGCGGAGCTGTTCTGCCGGGGAAACTTCCCTCGGGGAGGGGGAAATCATCACCATCGATCCTCTCATTGGGAGGGGGTCAATCTCCATCAACATCTTCACCAGCACCATCTCCTCTAAAACCCTAGTTCATCTCTTGTATCCAATCTTTGTCCCAAAGCCTCAGATTGGTACCTGTGGGTTGCTAGTAGTGTTGATTACTCCTTGTAGTTGATGCTAGTTTGTTTATTTGGTGGAAGATCATATGTTCAGATCCTTTATGCATATTAATACCCCTCTGATTATGAACATGAATATGATTTGTGAGTAGTTACATTTGTTCCTGAGGACATGGGAGAAGTCTTGCTATAAGTAGTCATGTGAATTTGGTATTTGTTCGATATTTTGATGAGATGTATGTTGTCTTTCCTCTAGTGGTGTCATGTGAACGTCGACTACATGACACTTCACCATTTTTGGGCCTAGAGGAAGGCATTGGGAAGCAATAAGTAGATGATGGGTTGCTAGAGTGACAGAAGCTTAAACCCTAGATTATGCATTGCTTCTTAAGGGGCTGATTTGGATCCATATGTTTCATGCTATGGTTAGGTTTAACTGAATAATTCTTTTGTAGTTGCGGATGCTTGCAATAGGGGTTAATCATAAGTGGGATGCTTGTCCAAGGAAGGGCAGTACCCAAGCACCGGTCCACCCACATATCAAATTATCAAAGTAACGAACGTGAATCATATGAGCGTGATGAAAACTAGCTTGACGATAATTTCCATGTGTCCTCGGGAGCGCTTTCCTTCATATAAGAGTTTGTCCAGGCTTGTCCTTTGCTACAAAAAGGATTGGGCCATCTTGCTGCACCTTATTTACTTTTGTTACTTGTTACACGTTACAAATTACTTTATCACAAAACTATCTGTTACCGATAATTTCAGTGCTTGCAGAGAATACCTTACTGAAAACCGCCTTGTCATTTCCTTCTGCTTCTTGTTGGGTTCGACACACTTACTTATCGAAAGGACTACGGTAGATCCCCTATACTTGTGGGTCATCACTTCTCGATCACGGCCAAGGTCTCAGCTGTTCAGAGCAGTTCGTCGTTCTAGCTGACGACCGTCTATGGGCCTGCCGACGACGCCCGCAAAGAGGCCTTCCTGGCCGAGCTGATCCCTGCCGCCCGCCCAGTGGAGAACTGTGGCTGAGTACTGGCGATTTCATTGACATTTATGATGCCCGAGATAAAAGCAATCTCAACCTGAACAGAAGAATCATGGGACAATTTAGAAGAGCCATTGACTCTGCTTGCCTGAAGAAAATAAAGTGTAAAAACAGGCGTTTCACCTGGTCAAATGAGAGGGAGGATTCGACCCTTGTGAGCATCGACAAAATCTTCTGCAACTCTGAATGGGATGCCCTCTTCCCAAACCACATGCTGATGGCTGCTTCAACGGCCTGCTCCGATCACTGCCCCCAGCTACTAGCCAATGAAGCGCCTCCCGCGCGCCGGCCCCCTTTCAAATTCGAATCATTTTGGCCGCGCTTTCAGGAGACTGTGGAACGAGCTTCCCAGCGCCCAGTGGCCGCCACCTGCCCCATCGCCAGGATCAAGCTTAAGCTCAAGCCCACCGCTTTCGACCTTAGGATCTAGGCCAGGTCTCTCTTCAGTGATGCCAAGATCCAGCTACACCTGGCCGCTGAAATCGTCCTCCGTCTGGATATTGCCCAGGAAAAGTGACACCTCACGACTTCTGAATTCCATCTTCGAAAATAGCTGAAGCAACGAATTGTTGGCCTCGCTGCAATCGAGCGCGCACGCAAGAGGCAGGCGTCCAGGATAACTTGACTCTAGGCCGGAGACGCAAAAACTGCCTTATTTCAAGCCAAGATCAACTCTCGCAGAAGAAAGAACTTCATTCACTCACTGCAAGCCAGTTCAACCACCTCGCATGCTGACAAAGCTGATGTAGCATACACGCACTTCGCCTCCCTTTTGGGCACCAAACAAAATCAGGGCTGCTCCATAAACTAGGAGGCAATCGACCTTCCGTGTGTTCAGAATGTTGGCCTGGATAACCCCTTCACTGAACCTGAAGTGTGGGCTGCCATCCTTACCTCGCCAGCTGACAAGGCGCCAGGGCGGACGGCTTCTCGGGTGCCTTCTTCAGAGCCTGCTGGAGCATAATCAAGCACGATGTCATGGCAATCTTCGATCACTTCTACAGGCTAGCCGGGGGAAATTTCACCAATCCAAACTCGGCCATGATCGCCTTACTGCCCAGGAAAGATGGTGCGACTTGCATGGGGGATTTTGGACCCATAAGTCCCATTCAATCCATCGCCCAGCTTATAGCCAAGGTGCTCTCAATGAGGCTGGCTGCGGTCATCGACACGATCATCTCCCCCACGCAATCTGCATTCCAGAGGGCCAAATGCATCCACAACAGTTTTCTCTTCGTCGAGAATAGTGTTCGCGCTCTTCATCACCACAAAACACCCACCCTCCTGCTGAAATTAGACATAGCGAAGGCCTTCGACAGTGTGTCGTGGGAATACATCTTAGAGCTGCTAGAAAAAATGGGCTTCCCAGCGCGCTGGAGGGACTGGGTAGCTCTACTCCTTTCAACCTCGTCTTCAGCCTGCCTCCTCAATGGCATTCCAGGCTGCCCCATCGAGCACCGGCGTGGCCTGCAGCAGGGCGACCAGCTCTCCCCCTTGCTGTTCATCCTCTGCATCGACCCGCTGCATAGACTCTAAGAAGCTGCAACTAGAGATGGCCTTCTCCAACCAATCCCCGGGAGGACAGTGCGCATGCGCACTACTCTTTACGCAGACGATGCAGTCATGTTCATCAATCTCGCACGATAGGAGATCGACGAGCTGCTACACATCCTGCATCTCTTCGACGAGGCAACCGGGCTGCGCGTCAACCTAGAAAAATCGTCGGCCATCCCGATCGCGTGCGACGTAATTGACCTGCACACGGTCCTGCACAACTTTGGGGGCGCGATCGCGTCCTTGCCAATCAGATATCTCGGCCTGCCAATCACCACGGCCAGGCTTAGATTAGTGCACCTCCAATTCATCCTCGATAGGATCCGCGCACGCCTGGCAGGTTGGAAAGGGAGGCTGATGCCCATCGCCAGCAGACGCGTCCTGGTTCGCTGCGTGCTCTCAGCAATGCCCACATTCGCCATCACCGTGCTGCGGGCGCCCAAGAAGTTCTACAAGGAAGTGGACAAGGCCAGGAGTCGCTTCCTATGGGCGCAAGACGAAGAGGCCACTGGTGGAAAGTGCAAGGTAGGATGTCAGGTGGTGACCGCGCCAGTGCGCGTCGGGGGCCTAGGTATTCATGATCTGCCAAAGTTTGCCCGCGCCCTTCGCCTGCGCTGGTTATGGCTAGCATGGACACAGCCATCCTGCCCTTGGGTCGGCATCGGTACCCCGTGCGACGATGCTGGTCACACTTTGTTCGCTGCCTGCACGTCTATCACCGTCGGGGACGGAACAACAGCATCCTTCTAGTTCCCTTCCTGGCTGAATGGTAGACGGCTAAGCCAGGCCTACCCAACGGTATTTTCTCACTCCGTCCGCAAGAACAGATAGGTCCAGGAAGCCCTACATACAAACCGCTGGGTCCTTGACCTCCGCCACGGCGACCACGGCAACATCATGCACCTGGTGGTGCAGCTCGCCAGGGAGATCAAAAACGCTGGTACCACGCTGGAGGCAGGAAGGGCTGACACTATCGTTTGGACCCTGGGCAACTCCGGCAAGTACTCCACGCGCTCCACCTACGACAACCAGTTCGAAGACCGCCCGCACTCGACTTCACAGCATCCATCTGGAAGGTTTGGTCCCCGGGCAAGATGAAAGTCCTCCTCTGGCTGCTGCACTTAGATCGTCTCTGGTGCAACGACAGACTTCAGAGACGTGGATGGATCAACAACTACTTCTGTGACCTGTGCCTCCGCAACCTCGAGACCTCGTCGCACTTGTTCTGGGAGTGCACCATCGCCATTCAGGTCTGGAACAAGGTGGCAACTTGGCTAGGCTGCCACTCCCTGGGTAGTACCACCTGGAGCTCGGGAAGAACCACCGCCGAGAGGGTCCGTTTGATCATCGACGGAGCCGACCCAGGCATGAAGAAGGGTACCAGATCGCTGCTGGCATTGGTGGTCTGGCAAATCTCGCTAGAGCGAAACGCGTGCACCTTCAGGGGAAAAGCAGCATCTGTCCGCAGCATCACAGAGGCCTGCCGCCGCGACATGGAGCAGTGGAGGATCGCCGGAGCCAAATGCATAGCGCACCCCTTCGGGGACTTGCGTGAAAATATCGAAATCAGGCCATCTTCGCCAGCTTACACGCTTGATAGGCTGGCTATGTAATCTCCTCTTCATTCCACCGATCACTTGATCAAACTATGTATTTTTCCGCTCTCTTCTGCTTATGAAATGAAAGCCAGAAATGGCCACTTTCAAAAAAAACTCCTTGCCCTCGTCCAAAACTGAACCTCCATGTACACATAGACATACAACAGATTTATTACCGCGAGGAGAGTTGAATTCCCGTCGGTAACATAAAAATAACAAGGTGCCGTTAAGGTTAAAATGCTGCGTGTTCACGGTTCCTACTCAGAAGCCAGTCAATATGATGTTGAACAACTCAAGCTGCATGCGTCCAACGTACCATCTACCTCTAATTAAAGTTCATAAGAGTACTACTACTAATTAATTTTTTAAAGAAGGAGGTTAAACCCCCGGCCTCTGCATCAATCGATGCATGCAGCCATCTTTATTAATAATTTCATAAAGGACAGAAAAGAACATACATCAATCCACCTGAAGCCACCAACCACATATACAGACTCATCATGTGGAGTGCTCTCATTCCTCATATTAAAACGGGTGTCATCGCCGATCCATCCACATAACGTATCAGGACCAACATCCGGTGCAGCCTATCTAAAGCGCACAACACATGCACGTGTTTTAGGAGTCGCCATCATCATCCGACCGTTGATGCACCTTCAGGAGAGAGATCCGCATCATCCTTGCCAATCCGGACATCCATTGACGCCACCATGTTGCCCAATGGCGCCACCGCCTTGCGCTCGTCCGTCTAGACGCGAAGACTCTAGAAGATCTGTCATGCGTAGCACCTGCCAACCAGGCATGACTCGGCGTAGCACCTATTGGCCAGGCATGACATGACAGCTCCACCGAAGCTCCGTGTAAGATGAAGCCGCTCCATCTCCTGCCTCTGTCTTCCAGCGCTGCTCCACAAACGATGCTTCAAGAGAGGAACGGCACTGTATTACCGCCATCGACCGATCTGGAGGACCAGATCCTAGGGTTTCCCCCGAAGTAGCACAAGTGGGTCGACAACAGTTACACGACGATGCCTTCATCAAGGCATAACGGTGCAAAACGCCGCCATCGCCCGCCAACAGCTCGGTTTTCACCGGCAACTATGTCTCCCCGACTCGTAGTCGGGACTAGATGACGAATCTCGAGATTCGACCACCCAGCCACAGGCTGACCACCTCTAGCGGAAGAGATGACCACCATCCCGGCTACACCGGCCAGAACAGATCTGACTAGAGGTGCCGCCGATGCTACCACCAGGCCCTCCACGCCGCCGCCGCCGATCCAAAGGCTGATGGCGCGCCGCCGCCGCCCGAACAGGGCTAGCCGCCGCGCCGTAGCCATCGTCGTCGTGCCGATCGGATCGGACGCGCCTCCATACGAATCGGGGCCCGGCACAATCCTAGAGGCGCGGGAGAGAGGTGATGTCCTCCGCCACCGCCGTTGGCCCCGGGGCTTAGAACGACGGCGTCCCCCGGCCGCGGTGGAGGGAGGGGAGGAAGGAGTGCGGGCTGGCGGCGGCTAGGTTTTTGGGCGCCGCCTGAGTCGCCCTAGCGGGGGGCGACACGGGGTCCTTGGCCTTTCCGATACAGACTTAACCCTATTTAATTAAGTTGTGGATTCTCCTATCCTAGTAGACTGGCCTATATAAACCAGGGGGAACTTGATTCCTCCCACCCATCTTCTCATCAGCACAGATGGCTCTTCGCGCTCTCTCTTGGATTAGTGTCTCTCTGCTTGTCTTCTTGGCGTCCTGGTCATGTGTTGCGGGCAGGGGCGCACAGGCAGCCAGAAGCTGTAGCGTGCGCCGATGGACTCGTCGAACGGGCGCTAGAGCGTGAAGTTGCTCTTGCTGAGCCTCACCGCAGTGCACCCATCAGTCGGGTCGGCAGTTCTGGGTGCCCGTGTGCCCCTGCCCGCAACGCATGACCAGGACGCTGATACGTCTCCAACATATCTATAATTTATGAAGTATTCATGCTATTATATTATCTGTTTTGGATGTTTAATGGGCTTTATTAAACACTTTTATATTATTTTTGGGACTAACCTATTAACCGGAGGCCCAGCCCAAATTGTTGTTTTCTTGCCTATTTCAGTGTTTCGAAGAAAAGGAATATCACACGGAGTCCAAACGGAATGAAACCTTCGGGAGTGTTATTTTTGGAACAGAAGCAATCCAGGAGACTTGGAGTAGACGTCAGGGAAGCCACGAGGCAGGGAGGCGCGCCCTACCCCCCTGGGCGCGCCCCCCACCCTCGTGGGCCCCTTGTGGTTCCCCTGACCGACTTCTTTCGCCTATATATATCCATGTACCCTAGAAACATCGAGGAACACAATAGATCGGGAGTTCCGCCGCCGCAAGCCTCTGTAGCCACCAAAAACCAATCGAGACCCTGTTCCGGCACCCTGCCGGAGGGGGATCCATCACCGGTGGCCATCTTCATCATCACGGCGCTCTCCATGACGAGGGGGGAGTAGTTCACCCTCGGGGCTGAGGGTATGTACCAGTAGCTATGTGTTTGATCTCTCTCTCTCTCTCATGTTCTTGAGGTGATACGATCTTGATGTATCGCGAGCTTTGCTATTATAGTTGGATCTTATGTTGTTTCTCTCCCTCTACTCTCTTGTAATGGATTGAGTTTTCCCTTTGAAGTTATCTTATCGGATTGAGTCTTTAAGGATTTGAGAACATTGATGTATGTCTTGCATGTGCTTATCTGTGGTGACAATGGGATATTCACGTGATCTACTTGATGTATGTTTTAGTGATCAACTTGCGGGTTCCGTAACACTGTGAACTTATGCATAGGGGTTGGCACACGTTATCGTCTTGACTCTCCGGTAGAAACTTTGGGGCACTCTTTGAAGTTCTTTGTGTTGGTTGAATAGATGAATCTGAGATTGTGTATCTAGGTGACATTAGGGTTTTGGTTGATTTGTGTCTTAAGGTGTTATTCTAGTACGAACTCTTGAATAGATTGATCCGAAAGAATAACTTTGAGGTGGTTTCGTACCCTACCATAATCTCTTCGTTTGTTCTCCGCTATTAGTAACTTTGGAGTGACTCTTTGTTGCATGTTGAGGGATAGTTATATGATCCAATTATGTTATTATTGTTGAGAGAACTTGCACTAGTGAAAGTATGAACCCTAGGCCTTGTTTCAACGCATTGCAATACCGTTTGTGCTCCCTTTTATCATTAGTTACCTTGCTGTTTTTATATTTTCAGATTACAAAAACCTATATCTACCATCCATATTGCACTTGTATCACCATCTCTTCGCCGAACTAGTGCACCTATACAATTTACCATTGTATTGGGTGTGTTGGGGACACAAGAGACTCTTTGTTATTTGGTTGCAGGGTGGTTTGAGAGAGACCATCTTCATCCTACACCTCCCACGGATTGATAAACCTTAGGTCATCCACTTGAGGGAAATTTGCTACTGTCCTACAAACCTATGCACTTAGAGGCCCAACAACGTCTACAAGAAGAAGGTTGCGTAGTAGACATCTCTTTTCTGGCGACGTTGCCGGGGAGGTGAGTGCTTGAAGGTATATCTTTAGATCTTGCAATCGAATCTTTTAGTTTCTTGTTTTATCACTAGTTTAGTTTATAAAAGAAAATTACAAAAAAATGGAATTGAGTTTGCCTCATACGCTTCATCTTTTTAATATCTTTCGTGAGAATGATGGAAAGGAAAATTGTGCTCAAGTGCTAGAAGAAGAAGTCTATAAAATGTTTGGCACTAAATCTTTGAATGATGAGCATGATTGCAATGTTGTTAGTATGAACTGTTTGAATATCCATGGTACTAATGATGATTGCACTAGTCATGATGAAAATGTCTCTTATAAGCATGTCAATTTTTGTGGAGTGCATAGAGTTTGCAAGTACACACCAAATAGGGAAAATAGATTTTGCAAGAGGCATAAGTATTTGGAAACTAAATGGCTGCAGGAAAGGCTAGATGTTGGTGCTGAGAATTTAAACTTTCTTTGTCGTCCTTGTGAACTTTGCAATGAACGTTATCATTTCAATACCCAATGCAAATTGTTTCATGATCGTATCGTGCCCAAAAATTGTGATGACTTGATTTCCCTTGCACATCATAATGAACTTAGTTTTCTTTTGGGTTATGATGAAATGAAACATATAACTAAGGATCTTCCAGAATTTGTCCTTGATAAAGTTCTTGATTTTGATCTAGAAGAAGTTTTTATGTATTGTGCGGTGAATTGCATTGAAAATCCTTATATTGCCAATTACATAAGGAAAAGAAAACAAATAGAGGATCAAGAGAATACTAATGAAAGGGAAGAGACTTCCCAATATCCTCCTATTATTTCTTATGACGAATCAGGTAACGAGGAGGAGCTTTCTATTCAACCAATCTCATGATGTGAAGAAGAAAAATAAAAGACGGAGAAGAAAAGGTAGAAAGGTATCCCTCCCAAATGATGTTGCTCCTATTACTCATTGTGATGATGACAATTGCTATACTATTGGTGTTATCCATACTATTAATGATGAGAGTGATTATGCTTATGATATGAAAAGGCCCAAGCTTGGGGATGCTATGTTTGATGAGAATGACATGTTTGAGAATATATTTGCTGCAGTTAATGTTTGTCCCAAGCTTGGGGATGCTATGTTTAATGAAGATGATATTTCTAGCCTCCCAAGTATTGATGAGCAAATTTATTATGATGATAGCATGCCTCCTACTTATGATGATTATATTGATGAAAGTGGGTTTGGAAGAGTGTCAACTTTAGGAAGTAATGAACCCACTATTTTGGAGGATGTTGAATCTTATTGTGATAATTATGAAAGTGGATTTGGAGAGGCCATGACTTTATTTAGTAATGATTCCACTATCTTGGAAGAGGTTTCAATTGATTATGATGAGAACAAAGTTGCTACTTATGATGATTATTGTGATGACACTTATGCTATAAAAAGTAGTGATGATTATATTTATAAAACTTGTCATGATTATGATTACCCTTTTTCTGAACATTACTCTTCTAATGTGGAAATAATTTATAGTATTCGAGGTTCTTATGATACTCCCACTATTCCGAATGAGAAGAATTTTGCTTATGTGGAGAGTAATAAAATTTCTATGCTTGTGGATCATGAAAAGAATGCTTCATATGATGGTTATATTGTTGAATTCATTCATGATGCTACTGAAAATTATTATGAGGGAGGAACATATGCTTGTAGGAATTGCAATAATATTAAGTTTCCTCTCTATGTGTTGAAAATTTTGAAGTTATGCTTGTTTTGCCTTCCTATGCTAGTTGATTATTGTTCCCATAAATTGTTTGCTCACAAAATACCTATGAATAGGAAGTGGGTTAGACTTAAATGTGCTAATCATATTCTTCATGATGCTCCCTTTATGTTTCAATTCTTATCTTTTTTTGTGAGCATCATTGAAATCGTCATGCCTAGCTAGGGGCGTTAAACGTTAGCGCTTGTTGGGAGGCAACCCAATTTTATTTTAGTTTCTTGCTTTTTGGTTCTATTTAGTAATAAATAATCCATATAGATTTTCTGTAGATGTGGTTTTTGTTGGGGAACGTAGCAGAAATTCAAAATTTTCTACGCATCACCAAGATCAATCTATGGAGTAATCTAGCAACGAGGGGAAGGGGAGTGCATCTACATACCATTGTAGATCGCGATGCGGAAGCGTTGCAAGAACGCGGATGAAGGAGTCGTACTCGTAGCGATTCAGATCGCGGTTGATTCCGATCTAAGCACCGAAGAACGGTGCCTCTGCGTTCAACACACGTGCAGCCCGGTGACGTCTCCCACGCCTTGATCCAGCAAGGAGAGAGGGAGAGGTTGGGGAAGACTCCGTCCAGCAGCAGCACGACAGCGTGGTGGTGGTGGAGGAGCGTGGCAATCCCGCAGGGCTTCGCCAAGCACCGCGGGAGAGGAGGAGGAGGGAGAGGGGTAGGGCTGCGCCGAAAGAGAGACGTTCTCGCGTGTATGGCAGCCCCAAATACCTCAAGTATATATAGGGGAAGGGGAGGGGCTGCGCCCCCATCTAGGGTTCCCTCCCCAGGGGTGGCGGCAGCCCCCAAACCCATCTAGGGTGCGGCCAAGGGGAGGAGAAGGGGGGGCGCCACTAGGGTGGGCCTTAAGGCCCATCTGGACCTAGGGTTTGCCCCCTCCCACTCTCCCATGCGCCTTGGGCCTTGGTGGGGGCGCACCAGCCCACCTGGGGCTGGTCCCCTCCCACACTTGGCCCACGCAGCCTTCTGGGGCTGGTGGCCCCACTTGGTGGACCCCCGGGACCCTCCCGGTGGTCCCGGTACATTACCGATAACACCCGAAACTTTTCCGGTGACCAAAACAGGACTTCCCATATATAAATCTTTGCCTCGGGACCATTCCGGAACTCCTCGTGACGTCCGGGATCTCATCCGGGACTCCGAACAACATTTGGTAACCATGTACATACTTTCCCTATAACCCTAGCGTCATCGAACCTTAAGTGTGTAGAGCCTACGGGTTCGGGAACCATGCAGACATGACCGAGACGTTCTCCGGTCAATAACCAACAGCGGGATCTGGATACCCATGTTGACTCCCACATGTTCCACGATGATCTCATCGGATGAACCACGATGTCGGGGATTCAATCAATCCCGTATACAATTCCCTTTGTCTATCGGTATGTTACTTGCCCGAGATTCGATCGTCGGTATCCCGATACCTTGTTCAATCTCGTTACTGGCAAGTCTCTTTACTCGTTCCGTAACTCACATCATCCCGTGATCAACTCCATGGTCACACTGTGCACATTATGATGATGTCCTACCGAGTGGGCCCAGAGATACCTCTCCGTTTACACGGAGTGACAAATCCCAGTCTCGATTCGTGCCAACCCAACAGACACTTTCGGAGATACCTGTAGTGCACCTTTATAGCCACCCAGTTACGTTGTGACGTTTGGTACACCCAAAGCATTCCTACGGTATCCGGGAGTTGCACAATCTCATGGTCTAAGGAAATGATACTTGACATTAGAAAAGCTCTGAGCAAACGAACTACACGATCTTGTGCTAGGCTTAGGATTGGGTCTTGTCCATCACATCATTCTCCTAATGATGTGATCCCGTTATCAATGACATCCAATGTCCATGGTCAGGAAACCGTAACCATCTATTGATCAACGAGCTAGTCGACTAGAGGCTTACTAGGGACATGGTGTTGTCTATGTATCCACACATGTATCTGGGTTTCCTATCAATACAATTCTAGCATGGATAATAAACGATTATCGTGAACAAGGAAATATAATAATAACCAATTTATTATTGCCTCTAGGGCATATTTCCAACAGTCTCCCACTTGCACTAGAGTCAATAATCTAGTCCACATCACCATGTGATTAACACTCACAGGTCACATCACCATGTGACCAACATCCAAAGAGTTTACTAGAGTCAAGAATCTAGTTCACATCTCTATGTGATTAACACTCAATGAGTTCTGGTTTGATCATGTTATGCTTGTGAGAGAGGTTATTTAGTCAATGGGTCTGAACCTTTCAGATCTTTGTGTGCTTTACGAATATCTATGTCATCTTGTGGATGCTACCACGCGCTACTTGGAGCCATTTCAAATAATTGCTCTACTATACGAATCCGGTTTACTACTCAGAGTCATCCGGATTAGTGTCAAAGTTCGCATCGACGTAACCCTTTACGACGAACTCCTTTTCACCTCCATAATCGAGAAAATTCCTTAGTCCACTAGATACTAAGGATAAGTTCGACCGCTGTCATGTGATCCATTCCCGGATCACTGTTGTACCCCTTGACCAACTCATGGCAAGGCACACTTCATGTGCGGTACACAGCATAGCATACTGAAGAGCCTACGTCTAAAGCATAGGGGACGACCTTCGTCCTTTCTCTCTCTTCTGCTGTGGTCAGGTCTTGAGTCTTACTCAATACTCACACCTTGTAACACAGCCAAGAACTCCTTCTTTGCTGATCTATTTTTGAACTCTTTCAAAATCATGTCAAGGTGTACGTTCTTTGAAAGTATCATCGGGCGTCTTGATCTATCTCTATAGATCTTGATGCCCAATATGTAAGCAGCTTTTATCCAGGTCTTCCTTTGAAAAACTCCTTTCAAACAACCCTTTATGCTTTCCAGAAATTTTACATCATTTCGGATCAACAATATGTCATTCACATATACTTATCAGAAATGTTGTAGCGCTCCCACTCACTTTATTGTAAATACAAGTTTCTAACAAACTTTGTATAAACCCAAAAACTTTGATCTCTCCATCAAAGCGTATATTCTGACTCCGAGATGCTTGCTCTAATCCATGGAAGGATCGCTGGAGCTAGCATACCTTTTAGCATCCTTAGGATCGACAAGACCTTTCTGATTGTATCACATACAACCTTTCCTTACGAAAACTGGTAAGGAAACTTGTTTTGACATCCATCTGCCAGATTTCATAAATGCAGCTAATGCTAACATGATTCCGACAAACTTAAGCATCGCTACGGATGAGAAAATCTCATTGTAGTCAACTCCTTGAACTTGTGGAAATACTCTTTGCCACAAGTCGAGCTTCATAGACGGTAACATTACCGTCCACGTCCGTCTTCTTCTCAAAGATCCATTTATCTCGGATTTCATGGCTTCTAACCATTTGTCGGAATATGGGCCCACCATCGCTTCTCCATAGCTCGTAGGTTCAGTATTGTCCAACAACATGATATCTCAGACAGAATCACATACCACTCTGAAGTAGCACGCATCCTCGTCGTCCTACGAGGTTTGGTGGTGACTTGATCCGAAGTTTCATGATCACTATCATAAGCTTCCACTTCAATTGGTATAGGTGCCACAGGAACAACTTCCTGTGCCCTGCTACACACTAGTTGAAGTGACGGTTCAATAACCTTATCAAGTCTCCACCATCCTCCCACTGAATTCTTTCGAGAGAAACTTTTCCTCGAGAAAGGACTCGTTTCTAGAAGCAATTACTTTTGCTTCCAGATCTGAAATAGGAGGTATACCCAACTGTTTTGGGTATACTTATGAAGATGTATTTATTCGCTTTGGGTTTGAGCTTATTAGCCTGAAACTTTTTCACATAAGCTTCGCAGCCCCAAACTTTTAAGAAACGACAACTTCGGTTTCTCTAAACGGTGTCATCTCAACGGAATTGCGTGGTGCCCCTTTTAAAGTGAATGCGGTTATCTCTAATGCCTAACCCATAAACGATAGTGGTAATTCGATAAGAGACATCATGGTATGCACCATATCCAATAGGGTGCAGTTATGATGTTCGGACACACCATCACACTATGGTGTTCCAGGCGGTATTAATTGTGAAACACTTTCCACAATGTCTTAATTGTGTGCCAAACTCGTAACTCAGATACTCATCTCTATGATCATATCACAGACATTTTATCCTCTTGTCACAACGATCTTCAACTTCACTCTGAAATTACTTGAACCTTTCAATAATTCAGACTTGTGTTTTATCAAGTAAATACACTCAGCATCTAGTCAAATCATATGTGAAGTAAGAACATAACGATATCCACTGCATGCCTCAGCACTTATTGGACTGCATACATCAAAATGTATTACTTCCAATAAGTTGCTCTCTTGTTCCATCTTACTGAAAACGAGGCCTTTCAGTCATCTTGCCCATGTGGTATGATTTGCATGTCTCAAGTGATTCAAAATCAAGTGAGTCCAAACGATCCATCTGCATGGAGTTTCTTCATGCATATATACCAATAGACATGGTTCGCATGTCTCATTCTTTTCAAAAACAAGTGAGTCCAAGGATCCATCTACATGGAGCTTCTTCATGCGTTTTATACCAATATGACTCAAGTGGCAGTGCCACAAGTATGTGGTACTATCATTACTATCTTATATCTTTTGGCATGAACATGTGTATTACTACGATCGAGATTCATTTTAGGTGCAAGACCATTGAAGGTATTATTCAAATAAACAGAGTAACCATTATTCTCCTTAAATGAATAATCGTATTGCGATAAACATAATCCAATCATGTTTGTGCTCAACGCAAACACCAATCTCGATGGTAGAGGGAGCATGCGATGCTTGATCATATCAACCTTGGAAACACTTCCAACACATATCGTCATCTCACCTTTAGCCAGTCTCCATTTATTCCGCAGCTTTTATTTCGAGTTACTAACACTTAGCAACCGAACCGGTATCCAATACCCTGGTGCTGCTAGGAGTACTAGTAAAGTACACATTCATATAATGTATATCCAATATACTTCTGTCGATCTTGCCTGCCTTCTCATCTACCAAGTATCTAGGGTAGTCCTGCTTCAGTGACCGTTCCCCTCATTACAGAAGCACTTAGTCTCGGGTTTGGGTTCAACCTTGGGATTCTGCACTAGAGCAGCAAATGATTTGCTGTTTCATGAAGTATCCCTTTTGCCCTTGCCCTTCTAGAAACTAGTGGTTATACTAACCATCAACGATTGATGCTCCTTCTTGATTTCTACTTTCGCGGTGTCAAACATCGCGAGTTGCTCAAGGATCATCATCTATCCTTGATATTTATAGTTCATCACGAAGCTCTAATAGCTTGGTGGCAGTGATTATGGAGAACCATCACTATCTTATCTGGAAGATTAACTCCCACTCGATTCAAGTGATTGTAGTACTCAGACAATCTGAGCACATGCTCAACGATTGAGCTTTTCTCCCTTAGTTTGCAAGCTTAAGAAACTTATCAGAGGTCTCATACCTCTTGATGTGGGCACTAGTCTGAAATCCCAATTTCAGTCTTCGGAACATCTCATATGGTCTGCGACGTTTCAAAACGTCTTTGGTGCCACAATTCTAAACCGTTAGCATTACGCACTGAACTATCACGTAGTCATCAAAATGTGTATGTCAGATGTTTCGCAACATCTACAGACGACGCTGAGGTTCAGCACACCGAGCGGTGCATTAAGGACATAAGCCTTCTGTGCAGCAATGAGGACAATCCTCAGTTCACGGACCCAGTCCGCATAATTGCTACTACCAACTTTCAACTAAATTTTCTCTAGGAACATATCTTAAACAGTAGAACTAAAGCGCAAGCTATGACATAATTTGCAAAGACTTTTTGACTATGTTCATGATAATTAAGTTCATCTGATTAATGAACTCCCACTCAGATAGACATCCCTCTAGTCATCTAAGTGATACATGATCCGAGTCAAACTAGGCCGTGTCCGATCATCACGTGAGACGGACTAGTCATCATCGGTGAACATCTCCATGTTGATCGTATCTGCTATACGACTCATGTTCGACCTTTCGGTCTCTTGTGTTCCGAGGCCATGTCTGTACATGCTAGGCTCGTCAAGTCAACCTAAGTGTTCCGCATGTGTTCCGAGGCCATGTCTGTACATGCTAGGCTCGTCAACACCCGTTGTATTCGAACGTTAGAATCTATCACACCCGATCATCACGTGGTGCTTCGAAACAACGAACCTTCGCAACGGTGCACAGTTAGGGGGAACACTTTCTTGAAATTATTACAAGGGAGCATCTTACTCACTACCGTCGTTCTAAGCAAATAAGATGCATAACATGATAAACATCACATGCAATCAAATAGTGACATGATATGGCCAATATCATTTTGCTCCTTTGATCTCCATCTTCGGGGCACCATGATCATCTTTGTCACCGGCATGACACCATGATCTCCATCATCATGATCTCCATCATTGTGTCTTCATGAAGTTGTCACGCCAACGATTACTTCTACTTCTATGGCTAACGCGCTTAGCAATAAAGTAAAGTAATTTACATGGCGTTATTCAATGACACGCAGGTCATACAAAAAAAATAAAGACAACTCCTATGGCTCCTGCCGGTTGTCATATTCATCGACATGCAAGTCGTGATTCCTATTACATCACATATATCGTTCATCACATCTTCTGGCCATATCACATCACATAGCACATGCTGCAAAAATAAGTTAGACGTCCTCTAATTGTTGTTGCAAGTTTTTTTACGTGGCTTGTATAGGTTTCTAGCAAGAACGTTTCTTACCTACGTAAAACCACAACGTGATATGCCAATTTCTATTTACCCTTCATAAGGACCCTTTTCATCGAATCCGTTCCGGCTAAAGTGGGAGAGACAGACACCCGCTAGCCACCTTATGCAACTAGTGCATGTCAGTTGGTGGAACCTGTCTCACATAAGCGTACGTGTAAGGTCGGTCCGGGCCGCTTCATCCCACAATGCCGCCGAAACAAGATAAGACTAGTAGCGGCAAGAAGAATTGGCAACATCTACGCCCACAACTGCTTTGTGTTCTACTCGTGCATAGAAACTACGCATAGACCTAGCTCATGATGCCACTATTGGGGAACGTAGCAGAAATTCAAAAATTTCTACGCATCACCAAGATCAATCTATGGAGTAATCTAGCAACGAGGGGAAGGGGAGTGCATCTACATACCATTGTAGATCGCGATGCGGAAGCATTGCAAGAACGCGGATGAAGGAGTCGTACTCGTAGCGATTCAGATCGCGGTTGATTCCGATCTAAGCACCGAAGAACGGTGCCTCCGCGTTCAACACACGTGCAGCCCGGTGACGTCTCCCACGCCTTGATCCAGCAAGGAGAGAGGGAGAGGTTGGGGAAGACTCCGTCCAGCAGCAGCACGACGGCGTGGTGGTGGTGGAGGAGCGTGGCAATCCCGCAGGGCTTCGCCAAGCACCGCGGGAGAGGAGGAGGAGGGAGAGGGGTAGGGCTGCGCCGAAAGAGAGACGTTCTCGCGTGTATGGCAGCCCCAAATACCTCAAGTATATATAGGGGAAGGGGAGGGGCTGCGCCCCCATCTAGGGTTCCCTCCCCAGGGGTGGCGGCAGCCCCCAAACCCATCTAGGGTGCGGCCAAGGGGAGGAGAAGGGGGGGCGCCACTAGGGTGGGCCTTAAGGCCCATCTGGACCTAGGGTTTGCCCCCTCCCACTCTCCCATGCGCCTTGGGCCTTGGTGGGGGGCGCACCAGCCCACCTGGGGCTGGTCCCCTCCCACACTTGGCCCACGCAGCCTTCTAGGGCTGGTGGCCCCACTTGGTGGACCACCGGGACCCTCCCGGTGGTCCCGGTACATTACCGATAACACCCGAAACTTTTCCGGTGACCAAAACAGGACTTCCCATATATAAATCTTTTCCTCGGGACCATTCCGGAACTCCTCGTGACGTCCGGGATCTCATCCGGGACTCCGAACAACATTTGGTAACCATGTACATACTTTCCCTATAACCCTAGCGTCATCGAACCTTAAGTGTGTAGAGCCTACGGGTTCGGGAACCATGCAGACATGACCGAGACGTTCTCCGGTCAATAACCAACAGCGGGATCTGGATACCCATGTTGACTCCCACATGTTCCACGATGATCTCATCGGATGAACCACGATGTCAGGGATTCAATCAATCCCGTATACAATTCCCTTTGTCTATCGGTATGTTACTTGCCCGAGATTCGATCGTCGGTATCCCGATACCTTGTTCAATCTCGTTACTGGCAAGTCTCTTTACTCGTTCCGTAACTCACATCATCCCGTGATCAACTCCATGGTCACACTGTGCACATTATGATGATGTCCTACCGAGTGGGCCCAGAGATACCTCTCCGTTTACACGGAGTGACAAATCCCAGTCTCGATTCGTGCCAACCCAACAGACACTTTCGGAGATACCTGTAGTGCACCTTTATAGCCACCCAGTTACGTTGTGACGTTTGGTACACCCAAAGCATTCCTACGGTATCCGGGAGTTGCACAATCTCATGGTCTAAGGAAATGATACTTGACATTAGAAAAGCTCTGAGCAAACGAACTACACGATCTTGTGCTAGGCTTAGGATTGGGTCTTGTCCATCACATCATTCTCCTAATGATGTGATCCCGTTATCAATGACATCCAATGTCCATGGTCAGGAAACCGTAACCATCTATTGATCAACGAGCTAGTCAACTAGAGGCTTACTAGGGACATGGTGTTGTCTATGTATCCACACATGTATCTGAGTTTCCTATCAATACAATTCTAGCATGGATAATAAACGATTATCGTGAACAAGGAAATATAATAATAACCAATTTATTATTGCCTCTAGGGCATATTTCCAACAGTTTTATGTTTTAATTATAGTTTATGCCAAGTAGAACCTTTTGGAAGACTTGGGTGAAGTCTTTTTGATCTTGCTGTAAAAAAACAGAAACTTTAGCGCTCACGATATTAGCTACAACTTTTTACTGGAGAGTGCTATTTAGTTGATTCTTTTTTCAGATGATTAATAGATAAATTCCGCACGTCAAGAAATTTATTTCGGAATTTTTGGAGTTCAGAAGTATACGTTTGGTACAGATTACTACAGACTGTTCTGTTTTTGACAGATTCTGTTTTCTATGTGTTGTTTGCTTATTTTGATGAATCTATGAGTAGTATTGGAGGGTATGAACCATAGATAAGTTGGAATACAGTATATTTTACACCAATATGAATTTAGAATTAGTTCACAACAGTACCTAAGTGGTGATTTATTTTCCTATACTAACGGAGCTTACGAGTTTTCTGTTGAGTTTTGTGTTGTGAAGTTTTCAAGTTTTGGGTAAAGATTCGATGGACTATGGAATAAGGAGTGGAAAGAGCCTAAACTTGGGGATGCCCAATGCACCCCAAGGTAATATTCAAGGACAACCAAGAGCCTAAGCTTGGATATGCCCCGGATGGCATCCCCTCTTTCGTCTTCGTTAATCGGTAACTTTACTTGGAGCTATATTTTTATTCACCACATGATATGTGTTTTGCTTGGAGCATCAATTTATTTTGTTAGGATTTGCTTTCTGTTATTTAGAACAATGTTTTGCATATTTTATTTCAATAAAAGTGGCATTGATAGCCTTTACTATGCCTATTTTACAAGTCTTCATGTTGCTGTTTGAAAACAGAAAGTTTACCGCTGTTGCAAAAATTCCCTAGAAAAGTAAGAATGCGATAAAATGTTGAAACCTTTTGCATAATAAGCTCTGATAAATTTAATACAGTGGGAATTTTCTTTCATAATTTTTGGAGCTAGGGAAGTATGGATATTGCTGCATTCTTTACAGACTGTCCTGTTTAGGCAGATTGCTGTTATGTCTGCATTGTTTGCATATGTTTGCTTCTTTAATGATTCTATTTGGGGATAGGACTATTAAATATGCAGAGGCATTTAGTATGCAATATTGAATAATAATTTTAGTGATTTTCTACAGTAGAGTATGATAAGGTTTTTGCATTGGTTTATACTAACTTATCTCACGAGTCCTTGTTGAGTTTTGTGTGGATGAAGCTTTTGAGATTTAGGGAGACCTTGATATGAGAGGAATTAAGGAGGCGCAAAAGCTCAAGCTTGGGGATGCCCAAGGCATCCCAAGAGAATATTTCAAGAAGTCTCAAGTGTCTAAGCTTGGGGATGCCCCGGTTGGCATCCCACCTTTCTTCTTCAACAACTATCGGTTAGTATCGGTTGATCCTATGTTTTTGCTTCTTCACATGATGTTTGCTATTCTTAGATGTCATTTTATTTTGTTTTGCTTGCTGTTTGAATAAAGTATCAAGATCTGAAATTATTAAATGGGAGAGTCTTCACATAGCTAAATAATTATTTAACTACTCATTGATCTTCACTTATATCCTATGAGTAAATGGTTGAATGATTTGAATGTCATAAATCTGAAATTATATATGTTTCATATGCCTTTCCCATGGGGAGTAATGACTTCACATATAAGAAGTAGAGGTGATAAATTTATTGAATGTTAGCAAACATTGTATTGGTCACTTAAACAATTCATGAAAGAATATTGAAGGAAGAGAGATTTCACATATAAATATACTATCTTGGACATCTTCTGTAATTGTGAGCACTCATTAAAATATGACATGCTAAAAGGTTGATGTTGGACAAGGAAGACAACGTAATGGGTTATGTTTTCTTATATCCGAAATAAAGTATATTGTCATGGATCATCCAACATGTTGAGCTTGCCTTTCCCCCTCATGCTAGCCAAATTCTTTGCACCAAGTAGAGATACTACTTGTGCTTCCGAATATCCCTTAAACTAGTTTTGCCATGAGAGTCCACCATACCTACCTATGGATTGAGTAAGATCCTTCAAGTAAGTTATCATCGGTGTATGCAATAAAAATTTCTCTCTAAATATGTATGATCTATTAGTGTGGAGAAAATAAGCTTTACACGATCTTGTGATGTGGAAGCAATAAAAGCGACGGACTGCATAATAAAGGTCCCTATCACAAGTGGCAATATAAAGTGACGTTCTTTCGCACTAAGATTTTATGCATCCAACTATAAAAGCGCATGACAACCTCTGCTTCCCTATGCGAAGGGCCTATCCTTTATTCTTGTCTTATACCTTATGCAAGAGTCATGGTGAGCTTCACCTTTCCTTTTTACATTTTTATCCTTTGGCAAGCACATTGTGTTGGAAAGATCCTGATATATATATCCAATTGGATGTAAGGCATCATGAACTATTATTGTTGACATTACCCTTGAGGTAAAAGGTTGGGAGGCGAATCTATAAGCCCCTATCTTTCTCTGTGTCTGATTAAAACTTTGAACCCATAAATATCACGTGAGTGTTAGCAATTGTGAAAGATTAAATGATAGTTGAGTATGTGAAGTTTGCTGAATCAAAGCTCTGACATAAATCCTTCCAGAAAATAAGATGAATTGTAATTGTTTGATGACTAATAACACAGTTTGTTAGTTTTCAAGAAATTTTATGATCTATACTTTAACATGTGAAGAGCTTGTTACTTGATCATTAGAAGCTGTATGATATGAGCTACTGTTATGACATATAATGATGCTAGAAAAGGTGATTGAAATTATCATTGATCAAACTTGTTCACCTGCTAGCATTCACACTTCATAAATTATTTGTTTTATCATTTACCTACTCGAGGACGGGCAGGAATTAAGCTTGGGGATGCTGATATGTCTCCAACGTATCTATAATTTATGAAGTATTCATGCTATTATATTATCTGTTTTGGATGTTTAATGGGCTTTATTAAACACTTTTATATTATTTTTGGGACTAACCTATTAACTGGAGGCCTAGCCCAAATTGCTATTTTCTTGCCTATTTCAGTGTTTCGAAGAAAAGGAATATCAAACGGAGTCCAAACGGAATGAAACCTTCGGGAGAGTTATTTTTGGAATGGAAGCAATCCAGGAGACTTGGAGTAGACGTCAGGGAAGCTTTGAGGAAGCCACGAGGCAGGGAGGCGCGCCCTACCCCCCTGGGCGCGCCCCCCACCCTCGTGGGCCCCTTGTGGCTCCCCTTACCGACTTCTTTCGCCTATATATATCCATATACCCTAAAAACATCGAGGAACACAATAGATCGGGAGTTCCGCCGCCGCAAGCCTCTGTAGCCACCAAAAACCAATCAGGACCCTGTTCCGGCACCCTGCCGGAGGGGGGATCCATCACCGGTGGCCATCTTCATCATCCCAACGCTCTCCATGACGAGGAGGGAGTAGTTCACCCTCGGGGCTGAGGGTATGTACCAGTAGCTATGTGTTTGATCTCTCTCTCTCTCGTGTTCTTGAGGTGATACGATCTTGATGTATCGCGAGCTTTGCTATTATAGTTGGATCTTATGATGTTTCTCCCCCTCTACTCTCTTGTAATGGATTGAGTTTTCCCTTTGAAGTTATCTTATCGGATTGAGTCTTTAAGGATTTGAGAACACTTGATGTATGTCTTGCATGTGCTTATCTGTGGTGACAATGGGATATTCACGTAATCTACTTGATGTATGTTTTGGTGATCAACTTGCGGGTTTCGTAACACTGTGAACTTATGCATAGGGGTTGGCACAGGTTTTCGTCTTGACTCTCCGGTAGAAACTTTTGGGGCACTCTTTGAAGTTCTTTGTGTTGGTTGAATAGATGAATATGAGATTGTGTGATGCATATCGTATAATCATACCCACGGATACTTGAGGTGACATTGGAGTATCTAGGTGACATTACGGTTTTGGTTGATTTGTGTCTTAATGTGTTATTCTAGTACGAACTCTTGAATAGATCGGTCCGAAAGAATAACTTTGAGGTGGTTCCGTACCTACCATAATCTCTTCGTTTGTTCTCCGCTATTAGTAACTTTGGAGTGACTCTTTGTTGCATGTTGAGGGATAGTTATATGATCCACTTATGTTATTATTGTTGAGAGAACTTGCACTAGTGAAAATATGAACCCTAGGCCTTGTTTCAACGCATTGCAATACCGTTTGTGCTCACTTTTATCATTAGTTACCTTGCTGTTTTTATATTTTCAGATTACAAAAACCTATATCTACCATCCATATTGCACTTGTATCACCATCTCTTCGCCGAACTAGTGCACCTATACAATTTACCATTGTATTGGGTGTGTTGGGGACACAAGAGACTCTTTGTTATTTGGTTGTAGGGTTGTTTGAGAGACACCATCTTCATCCTACACCTCCCACGGATTGATAAACCTTAGGTCATCCACTTGAGGGAAATTTTCTACTGTCCTACAAACCTCTGCACTTGGAGGCCCAACAATGTCTACAAGAAGAAGGTTGCGTAGTAGACATCAGACGCCAAGAAGACAAGAAGAGAGACACTAATCCAAGAGAGAGCGCGAGGAGTCATATGTGCTCTATAGTACTATGTGTTGCTTCACAAAGCACCTCTCCCACTTAACATAAATCAATTTAGTTGATCAAACAAAACAGATAGATCGAAGAGAAATACAAAGCTATATATAACAATCATGCATAATAAAGTACAACAAAGACTCAATACTTTTAATGAATAATCTGATCATAAACCCATAATTCATGGGATCCCAACAAACATATCGCTAAAGAAGATTACATCAGATAGAACTCCATGGAGATCATGGAGAACTTTGTATTGAAGATCAGACAGAAGAAGAAGCCATCTAGATACTAGCTATGGACCCTTAGGTCTGTGGTAAACTACTCACACATCATTGGAGGTGGAGCAAGGATGATGTACAACACCTCCGTGATCGACCCCCCCCCCCTCGGTAGAGTACCGGAAAAGACCTCCAGATGGGATCGCAGAAGAACATAAGTTTGCGACGGTGGAAAAAGTCTTTTGGATGGCTCTCTATTGGTTTGGGAATATTTGGGAATTTTTGGAGTTAGAATTAGGTCAAACGGAGTTGCGTGGGACCCACAAGCTCAGGAAGCACCACCCTAGGGCATGCCTGCTAAGCTCGTGGCTCTCTCGTAGACCTTCTAGCCTCCTTCCGAACCTTCTAGGGTCCCTTCTGGTCCAGAAAAAATAGTTATAAAGTTTCATTGTGTTTGGACTTCACTTGGTACTGATTTTCTCAAAAGCCAAAAACAAGCAGAAAAACAAAAACTGGCGTTGATCACCGAGTTAATAGGTTAGTCCCGAAAAATAATATAAAATTGCATATAAAGTATCTAAGATTTGTAATCTAAAAACATGAAACAATCAAAAATTATAGATACGTTGCAACGTATCACTAGTCCGTGGATACGGGAGCCAGCCATCCAACATCATTTCCTAAACGTCTACCCAATTCTGGTCAATTACATTTCAAATACATAGCAAGATGAAAGCAAGTTAAAGTGTCATGTTCATAGCAGGTTGTTCATAGTTTTTACATGCGCCTGATCACAAAAGTACCAGTTTGACAGTCGATGCGAAAAAATGCAGTTTTTCCTTGCCAAACTGGCTTTCTGAGCCTCCTCGCTCACTCTGTCGGCGGCTCCCCCTCACCATCCACCTCCTTCTCGGTCGCCTCCATCTCGGCTGCCAAGCGCTTCAACATCTTGACACGAATGGCACACACGATCATCGTTGTATCGTCATCCAACTTGTCCATCCTCGTGGTCAACATCTTGGTATCCTTAGTAGCGAATGCAAGCTCAGCCCTCCTCTCTTCGAGGTCAATCTTCTTCTCTTCGAGGTTGATCCTTCTTCTCGCTCGCCGAGGGAGTCCTGGATTAAGGGGCCCTTGGGTGTCCAGCCCGTGTGTTGTGGGCCGGACTGATGGGCCATGAAGATACAAGGTAGAAGGCCTTCCCCCATGTCCAGATGGGACTCTCATTTGCGTGGATGGCAAGATTGACATTTGGATGTATAGTTTCCATCTTCTGTAAACAACTCTGTACAACCCTAGGCCCCTTCGTGTCTATATAAACGGGAGGCTTTAGTCCATAGAGGCAATCAGAATTCACATAGGCTAGACATCTAGGGTTTAGCCATTACGATCTCGAGGTAGATCAACTCTTATAACCCTATAATCATCAAAGTCAATCAAGCAGGAAGTAGGGTTTTACCTCCATTAAGAGGGCCCGAACCTGGTTAAACATTGTGTCCCCTTTGTCTCCTGTTACCTTCGATCCTCAGACGCACAGTTCGGGACCCCCTACCCGAGATCGACCGGTTTTGACACCGACATTGATGCTTTCGTTGGGAGTTCCTTTGTGTCGTCGATGGCTTGCCTTGTCATTAATGACAACATCACCTCTGAAAGGGCCTTAGCTCTAGGACAGGTCCTCCATCTCAGCAGTTTCACCATGGGTGCCCGCTCGGCCATTAAGCCAAAGCCAGCCCCCGAAATCACCGAACACCATCTTCGTATCGGCTTCAAACACTTCGAAAAGATGGATCCGGCTGATGTCTCGTCCTTGAACGAACTGCTAGATCGCATCCCCGCCCTGGGGGTTGCAACAGACTATGATTGGATTGGGCTTAAACTCGATCAGAGGGAAATGAAGTCCCCACCGATCACCCATCTGATAGCGGTCGTGGAGGAATAAGCTGAGAATACTTCTCCCCCTAAGTTAAGAACAAGCTATGTTCGGATTTCTGAGCCTTGCGAGCTGGATACCCACCTTCGGGAAGAGACCACATGTCCTCCGAACGTAGAATCAGGCGTTGAGCCCGAAAGTTACCAGGACCCTCCAGATCCTGGACTAGTGACCTCGGAGATTCTTCAAACTCCAGATCCAATAGTGGGTTAGGGTTCGGATTCCAGCCCGCCCACCCACCACAAGCAATATTCCCCAAGCAATTCAGGTCCTCCAGACGTATGTGACCTAATGTACGTACGGCGGCAACCTCAGGAAATGGTCCATCACTTCTGGGCCAGGTTCCTCCTTGTTAAAAACAAGATTAAAGATTGTTGCGACGACAACGCGGTTTCAGTTTTTTGCCGCAATTGTACGGACGAGGGAATCCTCAATGCCCTCAACTGCCGCCGCATACTGCACTTCACAAATTTGGCACACATAGTACAGAAGTACTGCACAATGGAAAGCGCCTGGAAAGCCCAGACAGCCCAATTGGATCATCCTTCCTTTAAGCAGCCCACCGGACAGGCAAAAGGAATGCACCCTTTCGGGGCACCCGATCATCATCTCATTGACAAGAAAATCAAATCCTTCACGAGACATAGAACTGTCCTTGACGAATTGCTCAACAAGTCCTGTCAGATACACACGACGCCGAATACCGAACCAACACATAGCCTTCGGGCATGTTGGGTACTCCGACAGGTGACTAAGAGCGGCAAGGCCATCCTCACCAACACTACCACGGAGAAGTACTCTTCGGGGGATGACGATCTCAATGTCTTTACGGTCTTCGAGAGCTTTTCTTCAAATAATCGGCGCAAAAGGGCGCTTCGCAACCTCGCCGAAGTTAACCAAGTAGCCGCAATAAAATCCTTGGAACAATATGTCAATAACTTTTACCGCCGCCGACGAACCAAGGGCCAGATCAGTCCGAGCACCTGCCGCCTTGGTCTTAAACCCAAATGTGGATGGCTTTCAACTCACCAAGGTGCTCATGGATGGCGGCAGCGGACTGAACCTCATCTACGAGGACACGCTCAATAAAATGCAAATGGACAAGAGTCACATCAAGCAAAGCAGCACCACCTTTCGAGGCATTATCCCCAGTCTAGAAGCTCGATGCTCGGGGAAAATTAAACTTGATGTAGTATTCGGCATGCCAGATAACTACAGGTCCAAAAAATTTCTCTTCCACGTGGCACCTTTCAATAGCGGATATCACGCCCTGTTGGGGCGAGACGCCTTCGCACGCTTCCTAGCCATACCCCATTACGGGTACATGAAGCTCAAAATGCCAGGGCCCAACGGAGTTATCACCATCACTAGTGATCCGGATATAGCACTCCGTGCTGAAAACAAAACTGCATCCTTGGCCCTCGAGGCACTATCTGAGGCCCTCGCGGTCGAGGAGCTAACCACTCTGTGTTGCACAATGGACAAAGATGATGTAATCCTCGATAAGAGGCCCAAGTCCACTTCTTTCAAACTAGCATACAAAATAGTCAAATTTCAAGTGCACCCGACGAATCCTAACAAGACAGCCTCCATCAAAGCACAGCTGGATCCGACGGTCGACGTCGCCTTGCGAGCGTTCCTGCACGAAAATTGGGACATCTTTGCCTGGCATCCTTCGGATATGCCAGGAATCCCACGGAGACTGGCCGAACACAGCCTCAACATAATAAAGGGGTTCAAACCAGTCAAGCAAACGATGCGACGATTTTCCAAACCTAAACGACAAGCTATGGGGGAGGAGCTAGCCAAGCTACTTGAAGCCGGGTTTATTAGAGAAATCAAACACCCATACTAGCTCGCAAACCTGGTCATGGTGCCGAAGAAGGATAAATCATGGTGCCTTTGTGTCGGTTTCAAGGACCTCAATAAGGCTTGCCATAAGGACCCCTTCCCACTGCCCCACATTGACCAAATCATTGATACGACCGCAGAACACGACTCACTGTGTTTCCTCGACGCGTACTCCGGATACCATCAAATTAAGATGAAGGAGTCCGACCAGGCTGCAACAACATTCATTATCCCCTATGGTCCTTTCTGCTTCAACACTATGCCTTTTGGGCTCAAAAACACTGGCGCCACTTACCAACGCATGATTCAAGCATGCCTGGAAAAGCAAATTGGCAAGACAGTGGAGGCATACGTAGATGATGTCGTAACCAAGACTAAACATGTCGAATCATTGGTGGACGATCTACGGCTCACATTTGACAACCTTTGAACATATGATATACGATTCAATCCGGGAAAATGTGTTTTCGGCGTTCCAGTCGGAAGCCTACTCGGGTTCATCGTTTACAAAAGAGGAATTGAAGCGAACCCAGCAAAAAATCCAAGCCTTGTCACAATTGGCAACGCCAACAGACTTAAAGCAAGTCCAAAAATTAGTTGGGTGTGTGGCAGCCTTGAGCCACTTTATCTCTAGATTAGGAGAAAAGGCGCTACCACTTTATCGACTGCTCCGACACACCGACCACTTTGAATGGACAGGCGCGGCTACAGCCGGATTAGAAGAAATAAAAACTTTGTTAGCAAGCAACCCAATCCTTGCCGCACCAAGTGTTGGCGAACCTATGTTGCTCTACATATCTGCGACTCACCAGGTAGTGAGTGCGGCACTCGTCGTCGAACGAAATGGAGGAGGGACATAAATTCCCACTCCAGAAACCAGTGTAGTATGTATCGGCGGTTCTTACACGATGCAAATATCGATACCAAAACTATCAAAAGATAGTGTATGCGGTCTTCATGGCATCCCGGAAGCTGCGGCACTACTTTCAAGAGTGTTTGATCACAGGGCTTCCGAAGTACCACTCAACGACATCATAAACAATCGGGACGCCACCGGCCGCATTGCCAAATGGGCCATCAAGCTCTTACCATTTGAAATAACATACAAGCCACGCCAAGCTATTAAATCTCGGTGTTGTCCGACTTTGTCCCCGAATGGACAGAAGCCGAACTCCCTAAAGAGTACAGCACATACTCCAACTAGGTGATGTACTTCGACGGCTCTACAACGTTAGCTGGATTGGGGGCTGGTGTCATCCTAACATCCCCTACAGGGGACATAGTCCGTTACGTGTTACAGATCATGTATATGGACTCCAACAACGTGGCCGAATATGAGGCACTATTGCATGGTCTCCGAATGGCTGTTTCTATGGGCATACAACGCCTCGAGGTGCGTGGGGATTCGAACCTCGCAATATCCCAAATAAATGGATATTTCGATGCAAACGATCCAAAGATGGCGGCATAACGCAATGCCGTACTCAAAATATCAACTCGGTTTGAGAGGCTCGAGTTTCATCACGTTGCTCGAGACAGTAATCAGGCAGCGGACATCCTTGCTTGAATGGGCGCTAAATGCGACCCCGTCCCACCTAACACCTTTGTGGAAAGGCTCTTCAAGCCATCCGTGGTATGACAGGATGATAGCGACAATACTAGTCCAGAGCCGATCATACCCCCAGATGTCGAACACAATTCTGATATCATCGGGGGCTGGGACACCGAAATGACACCTTCCGCCCATGTAATCATGGCTGTCGTTGCTCCATTGACCGAACCCTTGCTAGCCTACCTTAATAGGCGGGAGCTCCCTGATGACCAGAATGAGGCCCGTCGCATAGTTTGACGCTCGAAAGCCTACAAAGTTCATGAAGGAGAACTCTACAAGAAAAGTACTATTGGAGTTCTTCAAAGATGTATCTACGAAGAGGAGGGATGGCAGCTCTTGGCCGAAATGCATGCTGCCCTCGGTGCCCACCACGCCGCAGCTCGGGCCCTCATAAGTAAGGCCTTCCGTACAGGTTTCTTTTGGCCCACGGCCCGAGCAGATGCACAGGCCCTTGTACAGCGCTGTGTCGGATGCCAGCTGTTCGCCAATCAAAGTCATATGCCGCCCACCGCCCTAAAAACAATCCCCATTACCTGCCCTTTTGCAGTATGGGGGCTAGATATGGTCGGACCCCTTAAAGGGGAAGCCACAAGAAGAAATATTTGTTGGTTATGGTGGATAAATTCACTAAGTGGATAGAGGCCAAACCAGTAAAAACCGCTGAAGCTAGGCCGGTGATCGACTTTATATCCGGCGTTGTACACCGTTATGGTGTCCCACACAGCATCATAACTGAAAATGGCTCTAACTTTACAACCGATGAGGTGAAAAACTAGCGTGCTAACCTGGGCATTAAGCTCGATTACGCCTCCGTATATCACCCTCAAACAAACAATCAGGTCGAACGGGCTAATGGCCTGATAATGAGCGGCATTAAACCCAGACCAGTGCGATCCCTATGGGAGTCAGATAAACACTGGGTCGAGGAACTTGATTCCGTACTCTGGGGACTGCGGACAACGCCCAATCACACGACCGGATACACACCATTTTTCATGGTGTACGGCGCAGAGGCTGTCTTGCCCTGTGACATTATTCATGACTCACCTCGAGTGCGCATGTATGAAGAGAGAGAAGCTGAGCTTGATCGGCAGGACGACCTAGATGGCCTGGAGGAGGAGCGCGATACTGTAAAAGCCCGTTCCGCGTTCTATCAACAACAGGCTCGGAGATACCAAAGCAGAGAAGTGCGGGCCAAGACTTATAATGTCGGTGAACTCGTTTTACGCCTCTCGGAGAAGGAAAAGGACAAACTCAAACTAAAATGGGAGGGTCCCTTCATTATCGATGAAGTTCTCACATGAGGAGCCTACCTCCTTCGTAATGCATCGGATAATCGCCTCGAGCCAAATCCATGGAACGCTGCTCGGCTTCGAAGATTCTAGGCATAAGTTCGGCCATACTTCTTTTTCGTTCCTTTTCCCCCTCTTCATTTATTTTTTTTCTCGTTTTTGTACAATTTCCATGATGTGTTCGGATAAGCCGAACACTTGAGGGGTACACATCCTTAAATGTATACACCCCACAATAACTGGGGCTTCTTTAACTGAAGCTTATTATTATTCCGAGCCTGGAGCTCACAATATATGTGTCGTTTGCTCATATACATCTTTTTTGCCATTATGTGCACCTCCATGACTTAAGTTTTTGCCAAGCTGGGTTGCCTTTCTCCTGTGCTTATGCCCTACGTTCGCGATCGTTCGGCTAGGGCGTAAAGGGAGCACCTCTGTGATTGTTACAACCGGGTTATCCGGACATGTACCTCAGACGGGTGAAGCCGAAAGCTAGCGTTCTTAAGAGAGTGATTGGTCGGCAATCAAACAACAGATTGTTACATTATTGTAACCACTCTCACACTGCGGGACACCTTTTTCCGCATTGCGGACCCACGCCCCAGCACGCATAATCACAGCATGCCAACCCAAGGAAAGGAACCCTTAACGGAACTATTTTCCTTGGAAGATGTTTCTTACATATGTAATATAACATACATCCTGAACTAAATTTTTTTGTCTGTTCGAGCACAATGACTAGGTTGCCTGGTTGCCAGACATAGTGAATGCTTTTTTTTCATTTCAAAAAGTATCTGAAAACACTCCACCATTTTTTTGGTTCGGAGGTTAAAGCCAAAAGCCTGCAATGACAAACTTTTTACATGTTCGGATAAAGGTACAGGTTGATTAATACATTAAATCATCAACCTATTCCTTATCTATTCCATCTATAAGACTGTCTAATCTACAGTCTTCCTGCGAATACTTCGCAGCTACCATTACTTGGTGATACACCAAGTTCACTTGAATTTATTTCCCGTCTAGTCCCTGTGGTCCCACTCGGGCCATATGATTTGGATCTAGTTTGGTGAAACATGTCTTCACCATGGCCCAGGCTTCTCGTGCGCCTTCACGGCAGGCAGATGTCTTCCATAGCTCGAACCGGTGCCAGGCGCCTTTGAACAGGTCTGTCAGGCCCTCCATACTTTTTGGAGGGGTATCATATGGCCATAAAGCCTTCACCATACTTTTCATGACTATCCGGGCCCGAGCATGTACCACTGACAGTTCCTTCAACACGTCGCCTTGAAATCCCGATACTTCTTCCTCCGGTCGACCAGTCAACAGGCCTGCGGCAACAGAGTCATGACATTCCGATCTATGGACTAAAACATGAGCACCTAGGGTGGTTTTGCACAAAAAAGGAAAGACATGCCGCCCTTCAGTTTTTCATTTTCTTTCTGCGCGGCCGATAACTGAGCCCTTAAGCTCTCTATCTCTTCGAATTGTTTGTTTCCCCCCACCCCTCGTGATTTTTCTCCCTGGACGCCCATTGCGTTCTTTTTCATTTCCACCAGTTCAGCGGTGACAACATTCAGCTGCGTCTAGTTTGTTTCAGCTCCTGAGCTAGCGCAGTATTCTTTTCTTTAAGAACCTGCAAATAGTATCGATCCTTAAATCGGTTTGCTTCACCGCTTCAAGTCTCAAGGGCTACTGGCATATGACTATTTAAATTGCATAACCTTTTACCTGTATGTCCTTTGAGAACAACTGAGTGACTCCGGCAAGTCCGTCTCGAGCCGCTCGGATGTATGCATCCACCGAACTGAGTGCGGTAAATTCTTGCTCAGAAAAGGCTGGAGCGCGCATGACCTCTTTCAATCGACGGTGATTCATCACGCCCTCCACTTTAGAATTCGTGACAGATACGTCGTCTGAATCCTCATGAGGCGGTGGAACTGGCATTGCATCGGCTCCCGTCCTAGTTGACGAGTTCGGCACCAGATTGGCGGACATACGGCTAACAGGGCGTTTTCCCACTGTCTGCCGCGTGTTTCTCCTGACATCAAGAATAAAAGAGACTTTGAACAATCCGGACTCATACCCAAGCATGTATTAAAGCGGACGTACCTCTTAGAAGGCGATGAGGTTTCTGCAACGCTCCCGGTCCCCCTTCGCTTTGAACGACTACCCCGTGTGGGGGCTACCCTAGAGGAGGTGCGGTCCGCTAAGCGTCGATCCTATTAAAATCCGGATCAGTATAATGAGAAAAAGTGCAAATAAGGGTTTCCTTTTAAGAACCCTCTGAATACTCACGATGCAGAAGGGATAGAGGCGGGGGTAGTCGGCGGTGATAGCCACTTCCGAGCCGTCAAGGCTCGCTTGATAAAATACCCCATCATCGAACTCTATATATGTCCGGATCCTTGCAAAAGCCAGGGTCTTCATCGCGGTTATGATCCTCTGGTTGTGGAACAGGACAATGGACGTCCTCGATCATCTTCCTCCATGACTATTTGTGGCAACAAAGCGCAAATTTGATTAGTGTCTGTAACAGCAATAAAATAACACAGACGATCAAAATCTTACCCATTCAATGGGGTTGTACATGGAATAGCCTTCCCAGCAGTTTAACTGGAGAAAATCTTCTTTCTCGCCCTTATACAGATCGGCCAAGATTGTGGCCAGCTCGGCTGGGGTATCCAGACCTTCCATCTGTAATGGGACGCGTCATCTTCTCAGCTGTAACACCATAAGGGAGTTACTCTAGATTGGAGAGGCTGGAGACACCTCTTTATCGTAATAGCCATGACCTCAACTATCGAGAGCTCGGTATGGGCTAGCAACCTAACCTTGCTGACCAACCTCTTTATCTCTGCACTATCTTCTTCCTTGGGACTTCGGGGACACCAGTTGAGGCGCTTCTTTAAAGGAGCACTGGAAAATTCAGGAAGGCCGCGCCGAACTGGGTCCAGCAGTGGGACGTCGTCCATATAGAACCATTCCGAAGACCATTGTGGGTATACCTCTTTGGGAGTTCCAATGAGGTATCCGGATCCATCTATGCACCATACTTCGGTGCCACCCACTTCAAATATGGAGCCTCCTCGATGGCGGGGAACGAGGCAAAAGAACTTCTTCCATAATTTAAAATGGGCCTCAATGCCGAGGAACAGTTCCCAAAGGGCAACAAAACCTGAGATGTGCAGAATCGAACCTGGCGTAAGGTTGTGCAGTTGGATGCAGTAAAATTCCAATAGGCCCCTGAGAAAGGGATGGATTGGAAATCGTAGGCGCCGCAACAGGAATGGGACGAAGCACACTCTCTCCTCCTTATTGGGGTTGGGGAAATTCTGAGCCATCACATCGTTGCCAATTGAGGCCAGTCCCGCTCGAACAGGGACTAGATCTGCGAGGGGAAGATAGCCCTGCGTCTGGAGTCGGCTCAGCTGAAGATGAGGCACGGAGGAACTCTGCCAATCACCCTCTTGAGGGCCATGGGGGCGCGAAGAGGAGCCTGGGGCACTAGCCATGTTGGGAAGCTTTGTTCGGGGCTAATCTTGACGGTTTTCCTTTCGCGCAATGTGAGATGGCATTATGGGATCTACATCTCCTTATATAGATGTCGTTCGAGCCTGGTGAAGGGCTTATTTGCAAAAAAGCATGGACCGTTTGTATTCACCTGGCGCGCAGAAATCGAAGCAACAACAGGGAGGAACCATAAAAGACAAAAACGAGGTCACAGCCAGATTGTCGTTGGTCCGAAGTATAATGAAGAACCCGCCTTGCAAAGCCAAAGACATAGTCGTCATTGAAGGCAAGTTCGGGGGCTACTGAGGGAGTTCTGGATTAAGGGGTCCTCGGGTGTCCGGCCCGTGTGTTGCGGGCTGGACTGAGGGGCCGTGAAGATACAAGGTAGCAGGCCTTCCCCCGTGTCCGGATGGGACTCTCCTTTGCGTGTTTGGCAAGATTGACGTTCGGATGTATAGTTTCCTTCTTCTGTAAACCGACTCTGTACAACCCTAGGCCCCTCCGGTGTCTATATAAACCGGAGGGTTTAGTCCGTAGAGGCAATCAGAATTCACATAGGCTAGACATCTAGGGTTTAGCCATTACGATCTCGAGGTAGATAAACTCTTGTAACCCCTATACTCATCAAAGTCAATCAAGCAGGAAGTAGGGTTTTACCTCCATTAAGAGGGCCCGAACCTGGGTAAACATCGTGTCCCCTTTGTCTCCGGTTACCTTCGATCCTCAGACGCATAGTTTGGGACCCCTACCCGAGATCGGCCGGTTTTGACACCGACACTCGCTGCCATCAAGATGTTAAACCTCTCTGCTTTCTTTTCCTTCTTCACGTCAGAGTGCTTAACACATGCCTCTCCTTCGCCGCCAAGATGTCCTCGAACCTCGCCATCATCTTGGTTGCTGCCCCTCCTTGCTTTTCCTTCTCCTCCTCCCACTTCTTTCCTTGAAACACCCTTGTAACATTCTTGGGCAATTATTTTGTTGGATTGGTTGGATCATCCTCTTCTTATTCGATGTCGATACCAACGGTCTTGATGGGGTTGGCAATGGATAGTTGCACCTGGGTTATCCATTCAACTTCAATAAACAATGCATGAGGATAAAATTCCTCTTCTCCACCTTCAAGAACAAGTTGCATGCACAGGAGGGCTACAAAGAAAAACATTGTCAACAAGTTGCATATCTGGCCAAATGACCAACACATAAAGCATATCCGGCCAACAAGTTACATATCCGACCAAATTTCAAATACATATAACAACTTACTGCTCGGTGATTAGTGAACACTTCCCAACAAACGATTAGTTGTTTTAAATGACCCCAATACCCGCTCACAGCCTCTTGGATGGTGTACCATCGATGGTTGAGCGACTTTGTCCCACGATCGCAGATGAGTTCGTTGCCATAAGGCTCGAAATTTTTGTGCTCGTGGAACCAAGAATGAATATTGGACCAAAATGTTGCGCTCTTTTGCTTCGTTTCAGGGATTAGATAAAGGCTAGTGGTAAACCATCGCATCGCACAATAACTTGTCCTCCCGTATGTTAAAGCTTTCTCCTCTACCCCTCTTCTTCGAATAGGACGACCAATCCCCCAGATCAAGGTCGTCATCGCCGGAAGTGCCCTACTCCAGCTGCCCGGTGTACAATTTTGGTTGTAGGGTGTGCGTGCCCGGCTAGGTGTACATGCCTTGTTATTGGGCGTGCACCTATAGCTCCGAGTCATCCACTTGTCCGTCCTCGAAGTATCCTCTGCCTCCATCGTGGGTCATCTCAAACAACTGCATGTCTATGTTGTCATATATCGGGTCGCCCAATCGAGACATATTGGCAAACAGAGAGCAGGCACCAAACTAATCCACACCCAGCGTCCACAACCAGACAAGCTACGGCGATGCCAAGTCGGCAAAATGGAGCGGCACAATGTTGACGTCATCGCAATACGACACGTGCTCAGTGGCGGAGGCCAGTGACTACAGGCCAAGCTTCTAGGCGGCGTAGAAGTAGGGAGGCTGATGGTGACGGTGATGGCGGCGACGCCCCGCATCCTGCCCCTGCCCGACCCCTGCACCCTGTCCCTGGCCGCCCCCGCTGCCCTTCTTTTTGCCGGCTACTCCATCCTTTGCCGTCGCTTTGAGGCGACGGGCTTGCTGTGTCGCCGAGTTGATCTTCCGGGCCGCCATCTTTTCCGGATCCTCCACCTCCGCCGTCTCCGGTAGCTTTTCATATGGGTCCATGCGGCGACAAAAGCGAGAAGCGCGGGAAGTGTGGATGGCCGCGGCGATGAGAGGGGAGATGGGGTGACACCTCAAAAGTACGAACAACTCCACATATGCGGGCTCCGCCTTGGGTTTGGGTGCGCCGAGGGTGTTGGAGTCCTATATAGCCGAGGTTCGGACTCCCAGTTTGTTTGCTTCCATTCTACAGGAAAACAGACACGTGAACTCGTTTGCGGACAAATATATGCCCACGTTGGATGGCTTGCAGCGTCCGGACAGTTCAGTCCGGCCGCTTGCGGATATTTTGAGGGCCCGTGGGCCCGTGTGATGTCTGTTGCATCTGAGATCGACGTCCCACAACTGTCGAGAGGTCGAAGCGGTATTCAAGGATTTTAACAGAGTGCTTTGAGAGTGGCGAACTTACATTTCTTCAGAGTTCAAGGATCCGATGCTCACACTGTCTCTCCCAATAAATTCTCCCAAGGGCAGCTGAGGTCGCAAGGAACGGCCGCTTTCGCCAAGAGGATGAAAGTAAAACATCTATTTCTATATGTAGGTGTGCATGGGTGGGCACGGATGTATTTACCCTCACGCTATTTCTACTAGTAGTCTGTAACGCATGCACGTACGTCAGTAAAAAATATCAGGTAAAAACTCAAGTATCCTCCGTCGAGCTGAAGAATAATTTACATTGTTTAACTCCTTGGTGTCATCCAAAATTGAACCACCGTGTTCACCTAGACATACAGCAGGTTTATTACCACGTAGGAGGGTTGAATTCCCGTCGGTAATGCTAATTGCCGCCTGTTCACGTTACCTACTCAGAAGTCAGTCAGTATCACGTTGGACAACTCAAGCTGCATGCGTCCAACGTACCCACTGCGTCTAATTAAAGTTCACGAGAGTACTACTACTATTTAATTAAGCTGTGGATTCTCCTATCCTAGTAGACCGATAGATCGCCAAGGCCTATATAAACCAGAGGGAACTTCATTAGTCCCACCCATCTCATCATCACAAGTCTCTGCATCCAGAGCACAATTCCAGACAAAACAGAAAGCTACACACATAGTACTATAGAGTATAGAGCACACATGGCTCCTCGCGCTCTCTCTTGGATCAGTGTTTCTCTGCTTATCTTCTTGGCGTCGTGGTCATGCGTTGCGGCCAGGGGCTCACGGGCACCCAGAACCGCCGACCCGACCGATGGGTTCACTGCGGTGAGGCTCAGCGAGAGCAACTTCGCGCTGCAGCGCCCGTTCGACGAGTCTAGCGGCGCACGATACAGCTTTGATGGCACCGTGCGGAAGCTGTGGGTGTTCTCTTCCGACGAGCCACATGCCCGCCAGAGCCATACCAAACCAAGAACTGAGATCAGGATGGCAGTAAGTTCATCACCACGTCATTATTACTAGTCATTAGTCATTACTCGTTACTATGTATTCAGGATTTAGTGATTTTACTAATTTTATTTGGTGCTCTCTTCTTCTACCTGCAGGGCTACGACTACAGCTCCGGCGTGTGGCAGTTCGAGGGCTACGGGTATGTCCCTTCCGGCACCACGGGAGTGTGTATCATGCAAGTGTTTGGCGCCGGCGAGGCGGCCAGCACGCTAATGCTGCACGTCTACGATGGCGCACTGCGGTACTACAACCGGCAGCTCGTCGAGGACGCCATCTATGACAGATGGTTCCGACTGAACGTGGTCCACGACATCGACGCATCGACCCTCACCGTGTTCATCGACGGCGAACAGAAGCTGCATGTCGACGGCCGCGGCGGCCACTCGCACTACTTCAAGTTTGGCGTGTATGGGCAGCGCCAGGAGTCCAGCCGCATGGAGTCGCACTGGAAGGACGTCAAGATCCTCAAGAAAGATTAGAATTATTTGTGTATTTATGTATATTGATGGAGTGACTATGTTTGTACTCCCTCGGTCCCATAATATAAGAACGTTTTTGACATTAGTGTAGTGTCAAAAACGTTCTTATATTATGAGACAGAGGGAGTATTATTTATGCATGGAGTTTAGTAGTATGTGTTTATTTGTTATGATGTATATACGAGGATGTGTATTTTATATGTATGTGTGCAATATCTATCTATCTACCATCTATTATATATAATTAAAACAAAAGTCATGTACGCCATCACGTTTGTCCACATGTGGTGATATTATTTGCACCGTTTGATTAGAAACACAATGGCTAAGATTTAAAGTTTTTATGTAACAGAAAAATTACATACAATATAGTCACGTACAAACAAGTGCACCATCGACACGTGAAATAAATCTAATAGGGACACATATAAAACCAGGTCAGGTGCACGTTAGAAAGAAAAAAAGAAACTTACGTGACATGCTTTTTATGAAACAAAAATCTAGCAGTATATGCTCAAATAGGTAAACATATAATAAGGAAACTCACACCTGGAATATGAATGGAATATGGACAGTTAACAAATCAGGTCACGTACACATAGGGAAAAAGGAAGCATACGGGCAGGTCAGGTCTTTCAGCTGGAAAAGAATTATACAGAAATAGAATTAGAAAACATAAAAATCATAGCGCGTTGGAAAAGGAAAGAGAAACGTAATCCAAGCTAACTCACGGGAGGCAATCACAAAACACTCACCTACGCCGCCGCCGCCGCCGCATCAGGAGCAGTAGCAAGGTCGCTGTTTTGTCTATCAAATTCACGAGCGGAAGTCTTGGTCGAAGTACCTCCTCGACGGCATGTGAGGATGATAGGCTATGGCGCCGTAACTCTTGGTTCTCAGAGGCAATCCTCTAGCCTGAAGAAAACATGGACCAGCAGGCTGGCAACGCTGTTGACATCAGATTTTGGCATGGTCAAAAACGCAATTAAGATGGCCTCAAATGGAAAAGTGTTCAAAGTGAGAAAGTTCTGTATTGTCAAAAGGAGAAACTTTGATATTTGGGCCGTAGCCATCCGATCTCATCTCTAAGATCGAAGTTGTGTCCGAAGTACTGAGATTTTGTATTCAAAACATTATTCGGCTGATTACGACCCCAAGACGGCCTCATTTGGAAAAATGATCTACATGAATTGTCTTCGTTTCCTTGAAACAGCCGATTTTGATATAGAAATCGTCCCAATCCAAATTCATATGAAAACGTTAGAGCCATCCGAATACAACCCTGTCACGAGCCAAAAGTGGCGCGCCCCATCAACCACTGTGTCTGATGGGTAGCGCGAATAGTAGCCTGCTTTGCGTAAATGATTTGACCCTTGAGATGACCTTTGATCAAAAAAGTTCAACATGAAAGTTGTTCGCCTCGTTGAAACGGTCAAGATTGATTTTGGGCTCGTTTCCATCCGAGGTCGTTTACCACCTCCAAAAAGACCCACAAGGTGCAGCCAGTTTTAGACCGAACAGTTTTGGAAAGTTCGGGCAAAACCAATCCGAATTTGACTAGGGTTTTGGACGTGAATCCAAACCTTTTCCTTGCATGGGAAGTCCAGCCACCTCTTATATACCTAAGGTTGACGGCCGATTGAACAACACACAATCGATTAAATCATATACCATTTTTTATCTTTTATCTTTTCTCCTTAACTCTAGTTCCTCTTCTTCCTCGTTCTTCATTCGTTCTTTTTGTTGCAGGGCGGCGATCCACGAGGCCCTAGGGGTGATCAGGTCGACCTAGGGTAGCCCATAGCCGCCGCGCGTCCAGACGGGGTCCCTCCCGGGCGTGTGGGGTTTCGGGTCCTTAAAAGTGCCCGCCTGATTGCTTGCGTACCGCGCTTCTGGACGGGTCTCCTTCGACGTGAGCTGCGGTGCATCACCCTCGGTGTTGGAGGTACACGGTGACGTGTTCGTGTGCGAACACACTTTTTGGCGACTCCATTGGGGACGAAGCTTTGAACGATTTCCGGCCCGTTCTTGCTACGAAGAGAGCGTCATCTAGGGTTTGCAATCTACAAAGGTAATATGAATACCCAATTCGCTTATGTAGATGCAAATAATGCATATGTTTTTGCTAGATCGTTTAATCAGCATAATATGTCGACTAGCCCTAGTTTTATCAATCAAGCATCTAGTTATGCACAACAGCCGATTCAGAATAATCTTCATGCTTCTACCTCATATAATTTTAGCAACATGGAACATATGTATACTAACTCCCATGCATTGGCAGCCCCACAAATCCATATGGCGATGAACAACATGATGAGTTGTCACATCCCTAGATCTGGTTTGCACTAGGCTAGCCCTTCATGTGTGCATCATGTCTAATTTTTTCTTAAACTTGAAATGGGGACTAACAAACCCCAACACCCCCTTTGAAATACTAGGTTCCAACAATTGGAATTTCAATGAACCCAAAATGCCCTTCATAAATGTTCACCATCTTTGGTCCTGGCTAAACCCTCTGCCAAAATTGGTTTCATATTTTTGGAGGCTATTCTGGATTTTTGCACCAAGCCATAAGTATTTGCATTTGGGCAATTTAAATCCTATAAATATTTTAAAATGCCCAAATAATCTTGAAGGTATTTTTAGGCTGTTGAGAACATTTTCAAATGTGCCTCTGAATATCTTCAGGTTTTTTCTAAATGGAATAGAATTTCTACTATTTCAAAACACAAAACAGAAACAAATAAAAAGAAAAATAGAAACAGAGAAGGGAGATTGATTTACCTGGGCTTACCTGGCCGGCCCAGTGGACAGCCCAGCCCACTGGCCTGGTGCCAGTCATCCCTAACCTCTGCCAGTAGGAAGAGGCGGGACAGCGCATGCACGCGCCGGCCACCTCCTGCTTACCTGCTCGCCGCTGGAGGCACCTGAGGGCGCCACACACTCCCTCAACCCCTTGCACCTCTCCCCTCTCTCCCAGGACTCCCTCTCCCTCCACTGCTCGCTTCCGCAGCGCCACCGAGTGCTGCCGTCGACGCCGCTCGCCACCACCGCGGCCACCAGCATCCCCGCGGCCTTCCAGCTAGCCCACAAGCTCCGCCACCGTCGCCTACGTCTCTCTGTCGACTCATGCGACGCCAAACTCCCCGAAGCGTCGCCCCCGACCTCGTCTCCATCGTTCGGCCGCCGAGATCGCCGGCGACCTCCCGTCTTCATCAGCTCCTCCCCGACCTCGCCGACCCGCTCGTCGTGACCGTGGTGAGCTGCTGGCCGTTCCCCCCCCCCTCTCCGTTTTCTTCCTCGCATGCCGTAGCGACCGCACCAAGCTCGACCTCACCCGCCGCCGCTGGCGCCCACCGCCGACGCGGCGCCGGCAACCAAACAGCGCGTGCGTCGTGTCCAACATGCTCGCCGGCTCGCGTAGTTGCTGTAGGTGCCATGAACGCGCTGCCACGGCCACTGCAGCCCCGTAGCCACAAACACCCGAACGCCAGCGCCGCCCCGAGCTCGTTTCCGGCGAGCTCCGTCCGTCCCCGCTGCTGCCGCATGCCGCTCTGGATGCGGGCGAGCCCCAGCTCCCCACGCGTGCCCTCCTCTGCTCGATTGGGCGCCGGAGGAGCAATTCCGAGCCCTTCCGCCGCGTCTGCTGCCGCCGCCGGCTAAACGCCGGTGATTTAGCCCCGGTTGACCAGGGATTTGACCCCCCCTGGGTCATTGACATGTGGGCCCCGGCCCCACTGACATTTTGGTTAGGTTTAACTTAAGGCTAATTAACTATATTAATTAGCTGAGTCGATGACATATGGGTCCCACTGTCAGGTTTGACTCTGGTTAGGCGCTGTTGACCAGCTGACGTCACAGTGACGCAGTGCTGACGCAATAATTCATTTTCTGGATTTATTATTATTCAGGAAATTCCAGAAAATACCCTAAACTTCTAAAATTCATAGAAATTCAACCATAACTCCAAATGAAACAAATTATATATGAAAAATTATCAGAAAAATCCAACCTATCCATCTGAACTGGTTTCAAGCATGTTAGAGCAACCTAACCTTGCTGTTTAGGTGAAACAAGATAATGCACTTATATGACTTTATAAAATGGGTTTGCATTTGAATCTTTGGTTCAAATGGACTCATCTCAATCTGTTCTAGCTTGCATTAGCCCAGAACACATTCATATTGCCATGTCATGATCATGCATCATATTGTGCATTGCATTGATTGAATTTCTTCTCTGTTGCCGGTATTTGTCCCCTCTCGGTAGATGATGTTCCGGCGTTGTGATCGTTGACACTAATGAAGACTCAATGCTATCTTCAGAAGTGCCAGGCAAGCAAAACCCCCTTGTTCATTCCGATACAATCCCACTCTCTCGCTCCTGCTCTCTTTTACTACATTAGGACAACTACGTTTCATCTGTTACTTGCTGCGGTAGTTGAACCCCTTTCCTCTGCATGACCTGTCATTGTCACAGTAAATAGATGAAACCCACTAGCATGAGTAGGAGTTGTTTGAGCCCTGATGTGCCTACTCATTCATGCTTGTTGTCTTGCCTGCTATTGCTTAGAGTTGTGTCAGGTCTGATTCATCGGGAATGAATTGGAATGTGGTGAACATGTCCTACTGTTGAGAGCTAAGTGCGTGAACACGATTTGTTAAAGGTAGCGGTGAGAGGCCATGTAGGAGTACATGGTGGGTTGTCTCATTGCAGCCGTCCTCAGGAACTGAGTTCTGTGTTTGTGATCCATGAACAGTTACTACCAGACATTGGAATGCTTAAGTGCCCCTCTCGACTTATTAATCAACTTGATCTCTGTCCAGGAGTTGCAACTAGTTTCTGGTGTTTGTAGGTAGTGTTAGTAGTCTACCAAGTGGCACCCGGTACAGGTGGGCTTGGGACAGACTAGGCACACGTGGCCTGGTGTACCGAGTGGCACCCGGATGGTGGGCTCGGGAACCCTGCACACATCGTTTGGGGCCATGAGCGACACCCCGGCCGGATCTCCTTGCGGATGGAACCCGAATAGGCGATAAACCTGGACGAGAGACTTGTGTGGTTGGTCAGGTCGTGGCCGACTCCCTCGCCAGGCTTCCGCTTGAAGGTTGCCGAGGTACACGACGTGTACATGGTGGTAAGTGGCGAGAGCGTGTGTGACGAAGTACACCCCTGCAGGGTTAATATGATCTATTCGAATAGCCGTGTCCGCGGTAAAGGACTTCTGGGTTGCCTGTACAGTTCATAGACAAGTGAAAGTGGATACTCTAAAATGCGCAAGATAAGCGTGAGTGCTATGGATAGCGTTCTCGTAGGGAGACGGGAGCGGATCCATAGTGGTGTATTGATATGGTGAATATGTGGACTCGTGTGCGCCACCTCAAAACAGTTACTTGCAGTCGTAGTTCAGGATAGCCACCGAGTCAAAGCTGGCGTGCTGCAGTTAAACTCCACCACACCCTTTGTTTATACCGATGCATATGTAGATAGTTCTGATGTAAGTCTTGATGGGTACATTTGTACTCACGTTTGCTTATTTTATGTTTTGCAGAGAGACGTCAGTCTCGCTAGTAGTTCCGTGTGGACTTCGATGTTTAGCTTGTTACCTCAGCTACGATCTTGTGCCCTCGGCAGGATCTGGTAGATAGTCAGACTTCTCAGCCTTTTTCATTTGTAGATGTCTGTACTCAGACATGTTAAGCTTCCGCATGTGCTTTGGCTTGTATGCTCTGAATGTTGGGTCATGAGACCCATGTTTGTAATATCTGGCTCTTCGGAGCCTAATGAATAAATACTCTGAGTCGTAGAGTCTTGTTGTGATGCCATGTTGTATTTGCACATATCGAGCATATTGTGTGTATGATTGAAATGCTTGGTATGTGTGGGATCCGACAACCTAGTTGTTTATCCTTGGTAGCCTCTCTTATGGGGAAATGTAGTCTGTGCTTCCATGAGCCATAGTAGTCTGCTACAGCCCGGTTCACCGGAGTCCTGCTAGCCCAGCACTACTGCTCCGGAACACTTGACTGGCCGGCATGTGATTCACTTCGTTCCTGTGTCTGTCCCTTCGGGGAAATGTCACGCGGTGACATCCGGAGTCCTGCCTAGCCTGCTACAGCCCGGGTTCCCGGAGTCCTGTTAGCCCAGAGCTACAGCCCGGATTCGCACGCTGCTGACCGACATGCTCGATGTTGATTCATGTATGCCTGTCCCCGTAAGTTAGTGCCACTTTGGGTTCACGACTAGTCATGTCGGCCTGGGTTCTCTGTCATATGGATGCTAGCGACACTATCATATACGTGAGCCAAAAGACGTAAACGGTCCCGGGCCATGGTAAGGCGACACCCGTGGGAATACCGTGCGTGAGGCCGCAAAGTGATATGAGGTGTTACCGGCTAGATCGATGTGACTTGGAATCGGGGTCCTGACAGCTTTGGTATCAGAGCCTGACTGCCTGTAGGATTACCAAGCCAAACTGGTCGAAGTTGAGTCTAGAAATGCTTTAGTTATATAAGGGAATTGATTGTGGATGGGAACGTAAGGATCTTTTTACTCCTTTACCTTATAGCCTTCTGATCTGAGTCATCCTCTTCTCTTCTACGGGGATTAAGAACTAGGCTTCTCATCTTTCTATCAGGATCACGTGTTACTAATCCGTAGACTCGTAAGATTGTTGGTTCCAGGCCTCAGTTCAGTTTCTACTACTTTTAGTATGTTGTCAGTTGAACCAGAACCTTGATATGATGTTGTTAAGTGACTATGCAAATCCTTGTGAATGTCTCAAATCCTTTCTGAGCATTTACAGCCGTTATGCTGTCCGAGTCGTCCCAGGTTTCTAAATAGTCTGATGCATTTGCAAATCCCTTCTTCCCGTTCCGATGTCGCTTTGGGCCAGTTCAACCACACTAATCGGTGAGTTGAGGTACTCTATTGCCTCGACATATATGTTGGAGCTATTATTATGACCCTAGGTGTCTTAGAGGATCACCTAGTAATCTAGCCATGTTTTGTGTTCCCAGTGTGTTGATTTTGGCCACCATTCTCGAAAGCATCCCGTATGATGCTATTTAGTAGTAGGTATTCTACTCCTGGGTTCTTGACCCAAGATTCACTCTACTTAATCCGTGTAGCTAGTGTTTGCTTGTTCCTTTAGGATATTAGTAACCTTTGTGATAGTCTTCGAGGTCCGTGGTATATCGTTCTTCCAAATACCGTGAACCATTCTTGGCAGGAGTTCTTTTGAACCAAAAGATCACAACCAGAGTGCTCTTGACGAGTTCTCCATTCTGCATTGTGAATCTGCCAGTCCTACCTTTCTGCATGGATTATCTGGAAGAAATATGTTGAACTTGTTTGACATACTAAATTTATGCATCCGCAACTCAGAAAACCATATGTTCCTTTGAGTTGTCTCTCTTTAGTTGTATTCTGACCTCTGTCTATCAATTGATAGTCAGGACTAGTTGTGCATCTGTGTTATCGATGCCTATTATTCTTGTGGTCCGTCAAGCCATTCTATTCCGGAATGACTAGGAGAAACAAACTCCAGTACCTCATCCATTTCGAGGATTGGGTCAAAGTAGTTGTATTCCGCAGATCAAATTGCCAATCTAGCCTTTGATCTGTTCTACCTTGGAATGTCACCCTCTTTCATATCAAGAATGACGTGAGAATTGCACAATCTCTCATGAATTCTTGATGTAGTGATACTTCTCGCCATCATTATTCATCTCTCGGTCTCCGTGTTGGTTGTAACCGGAATGCTGACAAGTGAACAATGATGTGTGAAATCAATACTCCTAGCAACCGTGTTGCTTGGTAGTTTATGGACATTAATATCATTCTTAGCGTGTTGGTCATCGAATCACTATTCTAGGATTGATCGTGCTACCTAGTCCTTATTTCTGGTGCACTCTTCGATCAAGGAGTTAGGATTTTGTCAAACCCTTACTCTCTTGATCACATCGTCTTGCCCTGAAAAGCAAGATTGATCTCGAGCTTAGCAACGTACCGGTGGTTCGTGATTTTCCGAATATCTTCTCGGAAGTGTTACTAGGTTATCCCCTGACTGTTATGTTGAGCTCGTGATCAAGTTGGTTTTCTTATGAACCACCCCTTCTCCAAGAATCTGTGTTGGATACCCCTGAGCTAGTTGGTTAAGCTGAACAGCAACTTGGAGAGTTGGAAGATAAAAGCTTGTTCGACTTAGTTCATGTTAAGGGATATCTTTTGTGTGTGTGTGTGTGTTGAAGAAAGATGATATCTCCATTGATTGGTCCTCGTGATCAGTTGTTGGATCTATTGCCTTGTCAGAACTTTGACTTGAGTATGGGCTATCATCAAGTCAAATCAGAACCAATGACATTCATAATGATGTCTTACCCGTGGTTGATTCCTCGAGCCTACACCGTTACATCTTTTGGTCTGACCAATGCTATCATTATGTTCACATGATGGTGGAAGTCCAGTGATATGGAAATTCCGATGAGTTGCTGTTGAGCCCATCAGCAGCATTTTGTCTCCTCCATGATTCGTGTTGAACATTCATCTAGTATTGGGAAATTGTGTAAGCATTTTCTTCATGCTCTGTTCATGAAGTATATGTTTGGATGAAAGTAGTGACTTCCTCGAATTCATGTGCATTTGGTGCAAGTTGTCGCCGTGAGTTCGAGAAAGATTGTTTTTGCTTCCTTCGGAACCATCCCAAGTCATGTGTTTGTGTGTTTATTGTAGAAAGATGATTTCTTCATTGATTGGTCCTTGTGATCAGTTGTTGAACCTATCGTCTTGCCCAAACTTTGATTTGAGTATGGGCTAATATCAAATCAAATCAGAACCAACGATGTTCGTAATGTTGTCTTACCCGTGGTTGATTCCTCGAGCCTACACCATTACATCTTTTGGTTTGACCAATGCTATCATTATGTTCACATGATGGTGGAAGTCCAGTGATATGGAAATTCCGATGAGTTGCTGTTGAGCCCATCAGCAGCATTTTGTCTCCTCCATGATTCGTGTTGAACATTCAGCTAGTATTGGGAAATTGTGTAAGTATTTTCTTCATGCTCTGTTCATGAAGTATATGTTTGGATGAAAGTAGTGACTTCCTCGAATTCATGTGCATTTGGTGCAAGTTGTCGCCGTGAGTTCGAGAAAGATTGTTTTTGCTTCCTTCGGAACCATCCCAAGTCAGTCATGTATGTGCGAAGTATGCTATGGTTTGATAGGCTCGCTACCTCCATTCCATATGTATCCCTAGCACACCAAGCCACTAACTGACTTGTTCAAGGAGAAGGAGTTCCTCCATAAGAGCTAATCCGGACTTATGAAAGAACTTCGATATCCTCGTTGATGGTTCCCAACCAGAACTCGGTAGTGTTTCATTGTAAGACTACCATCTGGGCATGCTTGTCTGGGACAACGTGTTCACATGTTTGTAGCAGAACCCGCTCATGTTTTGGAGCTTGCTACCAAGTTCATCTCCCGAGAATATCGCAATGCCATCTCGTCGGTTTGTGTTGCAAACTTTCCTTTTCTGGACATACCGTCTGAAATATCCTGTTACCAACCAGATCTGAATCTCAGGCAGATATGATGGATGGAACATCTCCCAATAGCTATAATATTGGTCTTCATAACCCGGTAAGTGGATGTCGTGGCCGACACACCTAGCCGGAAGATCTATCATTGTAGTATCTTGATTGAGCTATTTAACCATCTTCTCCATGAGGATTTAGTGCAACTTATTCTAGAAGTTGATCCTCAGGGGTCCTTGTGCTCTCGGTTTCCTAGATTATGCTAGAACCATTCAACGGTGGAATCACTCTCGTTGAGTTATCCCCAGTTACCAGAATCATACCCAGCATTTGCATTTTGTTCCCAGCTTGCACCTCAGTAATTACTGTTTAGGATCATCTTCAAAAGTGGTCCTACTATGGGTCCCATCCATCCCCGATGATAAGCAAAATCATCCATGGTGTTGTCTTCAACAAGGTAGTCCACATCATTCCTTCTGGTATGAGTATGCCATTCTTTCGAATTTGTTCACACGATTGTTTGTGATTGCCTTAGGCTGGTTTAAAGAGTTTCAACGATCTTGTATCAAAAGTAATTCTTTTTGCCACTTAAGGGAATATTTCTACGAGCCACCTTCCCTAAGGTGCCCCGTTATGGAATTGTAGCAATTATCTCCTCGCTACTTTGAGACCATGCACCATCCTACTCAAGCATGGAATTGTTGCCTACCAACTTGAACTTTCGCCATCTGTCTCTTCCCATCACCCTGATGTGTCTTTTGTGTCTCAGCTCAACAGGTGGTTTATGTCTCATTCCGTGAGTTGTTTGTCAGTTGCTCGATCTTCGAGAAGATCGATTCTTCTAGATTTTCCCTTTCTTCTCGTTTTCATGTTAGATGGAGTTCTGAGAGCAAGATGTCGAGACAAAGATGATGATCGAATCAATGTTCTTATGAAGTACAACTTGGATCGTGAAGATCGTGTTAGCTTTTGTGTCCCCTTTTCCTCTTACCCTACGCTTAAATCTCGGGACGAGATTCTTGTTTAGTGGGGGTGAGTTGTCACATCCCTAGATCTGGTTTGCACTAGGCTAGCCCTTCATGTGTGCATCATTTCTAATTTTTCCTTAAACTTGAAATGGGGACTAACAAACCCCAACACCCCCTTTGAAATACTAGGTTCCAACAATTGGAATTTCAATGAACCCAAAATGCCCTTCATAAATGTTCACCATCTTTGGTCCTGGCTAAACCCTCTGCCAAAATTGGTTTCATATTTTTGGAGGCTATTCTGGATTTTTGCACCAAGCCATAAGTATTTGCATTTGGGCAATTTAAATCCTATAAATATTTTAAAATGCCCAAATAATCTTGAAGGTATTTTTAGGCTGTTGAGAACATTTTCAAATGTGCCTCTGAATATCTTCAGGTTTTTTCTAAATGGAATAGAATTTCTACTATTTCAAAACACAAAACAGAAAAACAAATAAAAAGAAAAATAGAAAACAGAGAAGGGAGAGAGATTTACCTGGGCTTACCTGGCCGGCCCAGTGGACAGCCCAGCCCACTGGCCTGGTGCCAGTCATCCCTAACCTCTGCCAGTAGGCAGAGGCGGGACAGCGCACGCACGCGCCGGCCACCTCCTTCTTACCTGCTCGCCGCTGGAGGCACCCGAGGGCGCCACGCACTCCCCTCAACCCCTTGCACCTCTCCCCTCTCTCCCAGGACTCCCTCTCCCTCCACTGCTCGCTTCCGCAGCGCCACCGAGTGCTGCCGTCGACGCCGCTCGCCACCACCGCGGCCACCAGCATCCCCGCGGCCTTCCAGCTAGCCCACAAGCTCCGCCACCGTCGCCTACGTCTCTCTGTCGACTCATGCGACGCCAAACTCCCCGAAGCGTCGCCCCCGACCTCGTCTCCGTCGTTCGGCCGCCGAGATCGCCGGCGACCTCCCGTCTTCATTAGCTCCTCCCCGACCTCGCCGACCCGCTCGTCGTGACCGTGGTGAGCTGCTGGCCGTTCCCCCCCTCTCCGTTTTCTTCCTCGCATGCCGTAGCGACCGCACCAAGCTCGACCGCACCCACCGCCGCTGGCGCCCGCCACCGACGCGGCCCCGGCAACCAAACAGCCCGGGCGTCGTGTCCAACATGCTCGCCGCCTCGCGTAGTTGCTGTAGGTGCCATGAACGCGCTGCCACGGCCACTGCAGCCCCGTAGCCACAAACACCCGAACGCCAGCGCCGCCCCGAGCTCGTTTCCGGCGAGCTCCGTCCGTCCCCGCTGCTGCCGCATGCCGCTCTGGATGCGGGCGAGCCCCAGCTCCCCGCGCGTGCCCTCCTCTGCTCGATTGGGCGCCGGAGGAGCAATCCCGAGCCCTTCCGCCGCGTCTGCTGCCGCCGCCGGCTAAACGCCGGTGATTTAGCCCCGGTTGACCAGGGATTTGACCCCCCCCCCCGGTCATTGACATGTGGGCCCCGGCCCCACTGACATTTTGGTTAGGTTTAACTTAAGGCTAATTAACTATATTAATTAGCTGAGTCAATGACATATGGGTCCCACTGTCAGGTTTGACTCTGGTTAGGCGCTGTTGACCAGCTGACGTCACAGTGACGCAGCGCTGACGCAATAATTCATTTTCTGGATTTATTATTATTTAGGAAATTCCAGAAAATACCCTAAACTTCTAAAATTCATAGAAATTCAACCATAACTCCAAATGAAACAAATTATATATGAAAAATGATCAGAAAAATCCAACCTATCCATCTGTACTGGTTTCATGCATGTTAGAGCAACCTAACCTTGCTGTTTAGGTGAAACAAGATAATGCACTTATATGACTTTATAAAATGGGTTTGCATTTGAATCTTTGGTTCAAATGGACTCATCTCAATCTGTTCTAGCTTGCATTAGCCCAGAACACATTCATATTGCCATGTCATGATCATGCATCATATTGTGCATTGCATTGATTGAATTTCTTCTCTGTTGCCGGTATTTGTCCCCTCTCGGTAGACGATGTTCCGGCGTTGTGATCGTTGACACTAATGAAGACTCAATGCTATCTTCAGAAGTGCCAGGCAAGCAAAACCCCCTTGTTCATTCCGATACAATCCCACTCTCTCGCTCCTGCTCTCTTTTACTACATTAGGACAACTACGTTTCATCTGTTACTTGCTGCGGTAGTTGAACCCCTTTCCTCTGCATGACCTGTCATTGTCACAGTAAATAGATGAAACCCACTAGCATGAGTAGGAGTTGTTTGAGCCCTGATGTGCCTACTCATTCATGCTTGTTGTCTTGCCTGCTATTGCTTAGAGTTGTGTCAGGTCTGATTCATCGGGAATGAATTGGAATGTGGTGAACATGTCCTACTGTTGAGAGCTAAGTGCGTGAACACGATTTGTTAAAGGTAGCGGTGAGAGGCCATGTAGGAGTACATGGTGGGTTGTCTCATTGCAGCCGTCCTCAGGAACTGAGTTCTGTGTTTGTGATCCATGAACAGTTACTACCAGACATTGGAATGCTTAAGTGCCCCTCTCGACTTATTAATCAACTTGATCTCTGTCCAGGAGTTGCAACTAGTTTCTGGTGTTTATAGGTAGTGTTAGTAGTCTACCAAGTGGCACCCGGTACAGGTGGGCTTGGGACAGACTAGGCACATGTGGCTTGGTGTACCGAGTGGCACCCGGATGGTGGGCTCGGGAACCCTGCACACATCGTTTGGGGCCATGAGCGACACCCCGGCCGGATCTCCTTGCGGATGGAACCCGAATAGGCGATAAACCTGGACGAGAGACTTGTGTGGTTGGTCAGGTCGTGGCCGACTCCCTCGCCAGGCTTCCGCTTGAAGGTTGCCGAGGTACACGACGTGTACATGGTGGTAAGTGGCGAGAGCGTGTGTGACGAAGTACACCCCTGCAGGGTTAATATGATCTATTCGAATAGCCGTGTCCGCGGTAAAGGACTTCTGGGTTGCCTGTATAGTTCATAGACAAGTGAAAGTGGATACTCTAAAATGCGCAAGATAAGCGTGAGTGCTATGGATAGCGTTCTCGTAGGGAGACGGGAGCGGATCCATAGTGGTGTATTGATATGGTGAATATGTGGACTCGTGTGCGCCACCTCAAAACAGTTACTTGCAGTCGTAGTTCAGGATAGCCACCGAGTCAAAGCTGGGGTGCTGCAGTTAAACTCCACCACACCCTTTGTTGATACCGATGCATATGTAGATAGTTCTGATGTAAGTCTTGATGGGTACATTTGTACTCACGTTTGCTTATTTTATGTTTTGCAGAGAGACGTCAGTCTCGCTAGTAGTTCCGTGTGGACTTCGATGTTTAGCTTGTTACCTCAGCTACGATCTTGTGCCCTCGGCAGGATCTGGTAGATAGTCAGACTTCTCAGCCTTTTTCATTTGTAGATGTCTGTACTCAGACATGTTAAGCTTCCGCATGTGCTTTGGCTTGTATGCTCTGAATGTTGGGTCATGAGACCCATGTTTGTAATATCTGGCTCTTCGGAGCCTAATGAATAAATACTCTGAGTCGTAGAGTCTTGTTGTGATGCCATGTTGTATTTGCACATATCGAGCATATTGTGTGTATGATTGAAATGCTTGGTATGTGTGGGATCCGACAACCTAGTTGTTTATCCTTGGTAGCCTCTCTTATGGGGAAATGTAGTCTTGTGCTTCCATGAGCCATAGTAGTCTGCTACAGCCCGGTTCACCGGAGTCCTGCTAGCCCAGCACTACTGCTCCGGAACACTTGACTGGCCGGCATGTGATTCACTTCGTTCCTGTGTCTGTCCCTTCGGGGAAATGTCACGCGGTGACATCCGGAGTCCTGCCTAGCCTGCTACAGCCCGGGTTCCCGGAGTCCTGTTAGCCCAGAGCTACAGCCCGGATTCGCACGCTGCTGACCGACATGCTCGATGTTGATTCATGTATGCCTGTCCCCGTAAGTTAGTGCCACTTTGGGTTCACGACTAGTCATGTCGGCCCGGGTTCTCTCTCATATGGATGCTAGCGACACTATCATATACGTGAGCCAAAAGACGCAAACGGTCCCGGGCCATGGTATGGCGACACCCGTGGGAATACCGTGCGTGAGGCCGCAAAGTGATATGAGGTGTTACCGGCTAGATCGATGTGACTTGGAATCGGGGTCCTGACATGAGTTCCGTTAATCAAGTTAAAACACCTCACATAGAAACTTCCAATAGTATGCAACAAAGTGTTTCACATTTTTATTCATCGGCAACTAGCTTGCAATATGTTAATCAAAACATGCTGGTGGATAGGGGAATTGGCCATGCTACTACTAGTTATCCGGCCAATTACCCTCAATCATCATATACTACACCTCATGCTACTAATTTTTTGGCACCATATGCAACTATAAGTATTCATAATTCGGCTTCGCACCTTCACGCTAATAGCCGAATAAGTGAACATTCTATAGGATCACAAGTGTCTTCACCTAGTATCGTAGCATACAATGTTTTCCCTTCACAATTACAGAGTTTCGGTGACATCTCGTTACCGAAAGAGTCTAAAAGTGTCGTGGCACAATTCTATCCAGATTGGGTCATTAAGAAAAATCTTATGTCTTTTTGGGACGAATGCAATGTTGTTCTACATGAATTAATAAAATAGGGAAAGTCTATTAATTCTACTGCAATCCAAGCTAGATTATGCCAAAAAGAGAAAACATTGGGTGTGGATAGAATTGTCAAAAAAAAGTGGTGATTCGGATAACAAAGTTAATTCGGCTATTGAAAAGACCAAATCAAATATTACGTATGCCGAATCTGTTCTAGAAAAAACAGTACGACAAGGTGTTGGGGAGCTATTCGAAAGAGGAACAACATATCGTTCAAGTAACACAACCATCATGCTCTCCCAACGTGTTTGAAAAGGTATGTCTAGCAAGTGATTTACCTATCTTCCGATTTGGTCGCAACTTTATTGTTGATGCTTCTATAAGAAAAATTCTCATAAGTAATTTTGAAAGACCAATAAAGAAGGGAAATTTACTTGTTAGCAATAAAATTGTTATAGAGCATATCGGTCAACCTATTGTGCTATTTATAAAGACCGATAGTGACCTATTATTGCAGCCAAAGTTTTCCCCATTGCTTTATCAAAATTTCATATCTAATTGGGTAGCTTTGCTTGTTTCATACTTGGCTTTCACTTGCTCTCAATTGAGACATGTGTATTCTAACTATTTTTGTTTCAGAAATTTAAAGCCAAGGTCAAATTCTTTTGAGAAATCCGATGCTAATATAATATCTTATCCAAATACATCGGAGATAGGGTGCAAAACACAATGCATAGCCGAATGGGGATATTCCAAATTTGAACCATTCGTTTGCTTAACTCCAAAGCCGTTCGCACAGCAAGATCGGCTAGAAAACAAGAAGTATACCTTCAATGCAAGAATGTGTGATCAAATATTTGATTTTTTGCTAAAAAATAATTACATTAGAGTTCTTGATCACCATGTGAAGCCATCAATCCAAGGACGAATGTATTGCAAGTTGCATGATTCATCCAAGCATAATTTTGAGGATTGCAATATGTTTCGTCAAATAGTTAAATCGGTCATTGATAAAGGACGATTAAAATTTGTTAAAACATCAAGGAATGACCAGTCTATTCCGATTGGTCCTAATGGACAAAAGTTTTTGAATCGGCTGCTTCAAGACGATTCCTTTAAAGATGAGAAAGTAAAAAACAACAGGTGATGGGATCAAGCTTTCAAGTAAAGAGGTTGTTCAAGAGCACAATGAAAATATTCTTGAAGGCATGAGTTCTATCGAAGATACAATGAAGACGCCAAGGACTGGGGGCAACAAAGCAATCCAAAGATCGATGCAAGCAAAACAAAAGGAGGTAAAGGCCACAATAAGCACAAGCACAAGAAATCCAAGGTCACTTTTGCACATTTACTAGATAAATATCAAAAGAAAAGTGAAGAGAATGGTGCTTATCGTCCGAGTAATGCAAAAGCATCAAGATCACCCCCTAGGCGCAAATCCAAGGATCAGTATTGGCAAGAAGAGAATTTAATGCAACATGTTCATATCCTTATTTTGGGTCGCCAATGCTAATGCCGTGGATGCCTCCCTATGCTCATGTAGATCGATATTCATCATGGGACAGGTATTCTCCATCATATTTTAGACCATCTCACCATTATTATGCAGCTCCAAGAAGATCAATGTTCAGTGAGCAGTCATATGTTCAAGACCGTTTCAATAAGAAAGAATCGGTTCGGAGCTCAAGAAAGAAGAAAGAGGTGATCAAACAAGTATATCGAGTTAAAAAAGATGGTCGCAAGAGTGCCAATTCAGATTTGATCTTAAAGGATAAAGACCCAATTAAAGTGTTAACATTGGCTACTAAAGGCAATGAGATGAAGCAATCAATTGTCGAGAATCAAAGTGTCAAATTTGAAGGGAAGAAGTTAAGAGTGCACAAGATAAAACAAGAATTGCCATTACTTCAAACAAAATCGCAGCCGGGGTGCCCACTCGGCTTATCGTATTGGCAAAAGAAGAAGTTGCAAAAGCTTAGTGCACAAGAACTTGAAAAGAGAAACATGGCACGGGTTACCAAAGGAAGTATTCAAAATAAGAATTATGTGCGAGCTTCCTTTACAAGGAGTGGGACAAAGGTGAAGAAGGAAAAGAGTGAAAACTATCAAGGACCAAGCCGAATGTTTCAACATCTTCGGTCGACACATTATCCATTTTCTTCAGCAATGTCATTGATGTCTATGCCATGGAATTCTTCATCACTTATGATTGGTTACCCTCAATGGGCTTATTTTAATCCATGGATGCAATATCATTCCTTACATCATGAAAGGGTATTACCAAATCATCATATGTTTGATTAGCTTCACTTTTGTTGCTAATCTAAATGGCCGATATATAATTATCGTCCTAAGCATGTACAAATGGCCGATGAAGTGTTGACATCGTCCTTAGAAAGAGCTATGTGCAAGTTATTTTTTGGCACACAAGCTTTGCCGAAAAACAGGGGGGCGTGTGTTGACACCAGATTTTGGCATGGTCAAAAACACAATTAAGATGGCCTCAAATGGAAAAGTGTTCAAAGTGAGAAAGTTCTGTATTGTCAAAAGCAGAAACCTTGATATTTGGGCCGTAGCCATCCGATCTTATTTCTAAGGCCGAAGTTGTGTCCGAAGTACTGAGATTTTGTATTCAGAACACTATTCGGCTAATTACGCCCCGAAGACGGCCTCATTTGGAAAAATGATCTACATGAATTGTCCTTGTCTCCTTGAAACGGTCGATTTTGATATAAAAATTGTCCCAATTCGAGATCGTATGCAAAATTTAGAGCCATCCGAATACAACCCTGTCACGAGCCAAAAGTGGCGCGCCCCATCAGCCACTGTGTCTGATGGGTATCACGAATAGTAGCCTGCTTTGCGCAAGCGATTTGACCCTCGAGATGACCTCTGATAAAAAAAACGTTCAACATGAGAGTTGTTCGTCTCGTCGAAACGGTCAAGATTGGTTTTGGGCTTGTTTCCATCCGAGGTCGTTTACCACCTCCAAAAAGACCCATAAGGTGCAGCCAGTTTTAGACCGAACAGTTTTGGAAAGTTCGGACAAAACCAATCCGAATTTGACTAGGGTTTTGGACGTGAATCCAAACCTTTTCCTTGCACGGGAAGTCCAGCCGCCTCTTATATACCTAAGGGGTGACGGCCGATTGAACAACACACAATCGATTAAATCATATACCACTTTTTATCTTTTATCTTTTCTCCTTAACCCTAGTTCTTCTTCTTCCTCGTTCTTCGTTCGTTCTTCTTGTTGCAGGGTGGCGATCCGCGAGGCCCTAGGGGTGATCAGGTCGACCTAGGGCAGCCCATAGCCGTCGCGCGTCCAGACGGGGTCCCTCCCAGACGCGTGGGTTTCGGGTCCTTAAAAGCGCCCGCCTGATTGCTTGCGTGCCGCGCTTCCGGACGGGTCTGCTTCGACGTGAGGTGCGATGCATCACCCTCGGTGTTGGAGGTACACGGTGACGTGTTCGTGTGCGAACAAACGCCACATCGACAACCTGCAGCTAAGGTCTCTCCATGCTCAAGGCTAGGTCATGCCTCCGGTAAGGACATCAGACGGCTACAACACAAGCAAATGCCGGCCGCATTCGACTACGACTTGCACCCTGTATGACGTCAATCATCGAGTCTGCAGCCAGTACAGTACTTAAATGAGCTCAAGTTTTGCATAGATGATGCTAAATTGGTAAAATCTTCGCATCCCTGCAAGGACTAGATGCAGAGCACAACAATAAAAAAGAACTATCTTGTTTGGTTAAAATCTTGAGTTATTATCCCACGATTTTAAAGAGAGAGAAAATTAGTTGTCAAAGGTGTCATGGTGTGTGCAGATACACTGGTCAGGCCCGTGATAAAACCCTTTCTCTTTTATGGCGTGCATGACACCTGGGTAATGATACTCTTCATGGGGAATGTGAGGCATCCATCAGTGAGTTGGTAGATTTTCTGAAGAATTATTGGGTCTGTCTGACAAATGAAATCCCAGACGAATCAGATAAAAAGGGAAAGAAACCTGCACATAGAATACATGTAGCTACTCCGGCTGAATACTCCCATTGCCAGTAATCTTTTGTGTACACCCCCAGGAGGATTTCTGAAACTGAACACCGATGCAGCTTTTGGGCAATCGCTCAAAACAGTAATGGGGATGTAATGTTTTCCGCAATGCAGGAAGCCGAGGGAGGAGACCTGCTGTTCGGGTACAAACTCTGTAAGAAACTGTACAAGGGTCAACACTGGTGGAGACTGATTGTTCTGCTTCTGTGGTGGCTTTTGATCCAGATGGTGGACGACGTATGTGGAAGCAAAGGACGCAGTTAAAAACTGTACAATGGCCTAATTAGCACTACAGGACGTATGTGGAAGCAAAGGCCAGCATTGAATAGTTTCGAAAATTGTAGGGTCAGGAAGATTTTGAGAGGGAGCAACGAGACTGCACATGCATTGTGTGTCTATTGTAGAAGTACTGGAGATTTCTTCAGTCTACTAGGACATGTGCGGTGTGCCGGCGTCTCTAGACCATATAATTGTAAAAGACATGAGTTTGCTGAAAGAAATATACAAGTGCTCGCTTTCCCTAGAAGAAAGTGTTACTGTGAGTCAAAAGTGACGTACAGGATGTCCCGGGTAACAACTTTTCAGCAGTAAGTGCATTCTTTGACATGGATGAGATGGTAGCTACTCCCTCCGTTTCAAAATAGATGACCCAACTTTATACTAAAGTTAGTATAAAGTTGGGTCATCTATTTTGAAACGGAGGGAGTAGAATTAAGCAGGGGCATGCTGATTAACTGACTTCCGAATTATAGATTTTACATTCCTGGTGATATTCGTGGTAAGCACTACGATATATGAGTCGTCCCAGTGTAATGGCGATATGACCGACGAAGAACGATGATGATGAACAGAGCTCGCTGACTATCTTACAGCCCCAAGCCGGCCAGACCCAACGAGATACTTTACGTCGAGACGCACCGTATGAAGCAGATGCACCGCAGTGCAAAACTGACCTCAGCTCACTGATCTCCAAGCCTAAACACGCACTTACACAACAGCCTTTGGGCTGGATACTCAAACGCACGCACGCACAGGAGACTTCGGCTGATTGCCACACGTACGTATCGTACGTGGTGATTTTACTTTATTGCTTCACAGTTACAAGTTACAGGCGTGCAGGCTACATATATATACATGCTAGGATCAGCTATAGCAATACTACTCGGTCACAACTTGTGCTACTACACGGTCATGACTTCTTGCAATAGTTGGACTCGTATACACACATGTACCTGGTTCACGTCAGGATTAATTCCAACAATCACCCCCCTAATCATGACGTCGTCACGTCACAGCTCCGACGTCGATTCTTCTTCGCATCTTTAAGACCTTCTCTCGGTCCAACACTTTAGTCAGGATATCCGCCAGCTGATCATCGGTGCAAATATAGTTGACCTTCGTCTTACCTTCTTGCACACAATCCTTCTTGTAATGATACACCGTATCAATGTGCATGCTCCTTTCTTGCCACACTGGATCCTCACGTAGAAAAGTTGTAGACTCACTGTCAACATTGGGCATCACTGGTTCCGGATCTCGATCCATGAGATCACCATATAGCCTCCTTAGCCACACACCTTGACACTCTGCTTCACCTGAAGTCGATGTCACCACCTTATGCTTTCGTGATAGCCAGCTTACTATGCTTCCTCCAAGAAAATATGTCACGTCCGAGGTACTCTTATGGTCGTCAACAATCATTTCCTTGTCACTACCACTATAACCGAGTAGTTTCACCATCTCCTTCTTGCTCAGCTCAAGACGAGGTTCCATTGAAACATCAACTGGATTGCAATCTTCCATGCCACAGCTTTCAAGAACCTTCCTTGCGTATGCCTTCTGGCGCAGTGTGATCCCCTCTGGCCTTTGACGTTCCTCCATCCCGAGGTAGTAACTCAATAGCCCTAGGTCATCCACCTTGAATAGCTCCTTCATTTGTAGCTTGAACTTTGCAATCACCTCTTCATCTCCTCCAGTTATCAATAGGTCGTCGACATAGATGCCAACTAGTAGACGATCTCTTCCTTCACCTCTCTTGTACATCGCATGCTCTAGTGGGGCTTTCTCAAATCCAAGAGAAATCATCGTCTGATCAAGTTTGATGTTCCACGCCCGAGAGCCTTGCCGTAGCCCGTACAAGACTTTGCGTAGCTTCAGTACCTTGTGTTCCTCTCCCTCTTTGATGAATCCCGGTGACTGATTCACATACACATCTCCTTCTAACTCGCCATTCAAAAATGCGGATTTTACATCCATGTGATGTATCTTCCATGATTCCTGAACCGCGAGAGTGATGAGTAGTCTCACCGATTCCATCTTTGCAATGGGAACGAACACTTCTTCGAAGTCCACACCTTCCTCTTGCACGTACTCTTTGGCTACTAGCCTCGCTTTGTGTTTCACGGACCCATCGGTATCTTTCTTGATCATAAATTCCCACTTGAGATCCATGACTTTTTCATTGTTGGGAAGATCCACAACCTCCCATGCATTATTGTCGTGGATCGACCTCAACTCCTTTTCCATAGCGCGACGCCAACACCACTTCGTATTCGCGTCCTTGAAATCCGCTGTTTCCTCGGTGCTTGCTAGACACTGTCACCCACTCCCTTTCATTTTTACCGGGTCAATCGTCCGAAGAGTTTTCTTCGAATATAGGTGTAACACCGGTTGTAGATGTATTGGTGTAGGTAATAGTGTCATTTCCTTGTACCATTCGTGTTTGCCTACTCCATTGGTCCAATGGTACGAGCGCACCACATGTGCTACACGGCCCTCCTGACTCGGGCTGAAACAAAACATCCACTGTTGGTAGGCCTCGTGGGCTGCTTCCAAGACCATGTGCGCCCATTCCTGGGCTGCACGAGGCGGCTGGGTCTGGCTTTCCTTTCCGAGCGTTCCCAGCACCCGTAGGTACGAGTGCGTCGCCTCCCAGTGCAACTCTTGTCTTCGGTGGGATTCCACGTCTGCCTGTTCCTGGGCACCGCGGCACGGCTGCTGCGCATCGAGCTGGCCCTACTTCCAGAGCACTTTCCAGCATGTCTCAAGCTATCCGCATAACTCAATGCACCAGCTTCTTCCAGTGCGTCAGTAGCCGCTGCACTCGTCTCCACTTTTGCACGAGCTTCAACAACAGTTTTTGTTTCTTCGTGGACTTTCGGCGCCACGTACGCCTTCATTTTTTCTGGACACATCGTATGAAGACTGCTTCTCCATGGTCGAGCACATGCGACAATTGCTGCATCCGCTCCAGCGAAGTTAGCACTTATGCTCGTAACATCGACGTAAGCTTCGGAATCACCCCCCATGTCCGTAGCGTCGACATGAGTTTCCGAACCATGAACTTGACAGTGAACTTTTTTCTTCACGGAGCACGACAATTTCTTTAGCCGACGCTTGAAGAACTTGATCTACCTTGTCCACGAGTTCGCACATCAACATCATGTAACTTTCATCACCTAACTAGGCCATGAGCGCCTTCTCCTTCGGGGGATTCTCACACTCCAACTTGAACTGTCCGAGCAGATTACAGTTGTGGCAGCGGATCTTCCTCTTGTCGAACTTTTTCTTCTTTGGCTTCTCCGACTGTTCGTCGGTGTCCTTTGCGGGACGGTACTTTCCGCCGCTACCAGACGCCTTGTCGAAATTGTTCTCCTTGAAAACCATTGCCTGCCACTGAGCACGCGTTAGCATCAGGTACTCATCCTGTTTTGCATCACCGTAACTCAGCTTCATCCGCTCGTCATGCGCCTTGAAGCGACCAACCAGATCATCCAAAGTGAGAGTCTTGAGATCAATGCATTGCTCGATCGCTGACACAATTGGCATGAAGCGCGGTGGAGCGGCACGTAGAAAACGCCGGACCACGGAGATGTCCTCTAGCTTCTCCCCGAGACTGCGAATCCCGTTTACCATCATGGCGACCCTTGCTGTGAAGGCATCCACCGTCTCATCTTCTCCCATCCTCAGATTCTCGTAACTTTTCAGCAAAGTTTGCAAGTTCGCCTCGCGCACACGCGAGTGCCCTAGATGCAACGTCTTGAGTGTGTCCCACGCCTCCTTCGCTGATGTCTTCGAGATAAGATGCTCTTGCACGTCCACCGGCATCACCGAGCAGATGGCCGTGATAGCCTGGCGATCCTTCCGATACAAGGCACCACCCTTCAGGTACTCGTCACCGCCGGGGTCGAGGGCTTCCCAGAGCTCATTGGCCTCAAGCGCCCACTCCATCATGGTCGCCCACACCACGAAGTTCGCACGGTCGAATGGTGGATACTCTGATCTCACTGAAGCATCAATTACTTTAGCCACACCGGAGTACTCCGCCAGCTGCTTGGTCTTCTCGTCGTCTGACATAATCTTCCATTATATTAGAAGATCAACCTTGCTCTGATATCAATTGTTAGCCCAGTCCCGATGCCGAGTACTTCCGGCAACGGCGATATGACCGACGACGAACGACGATGATGAACAGAGCTCGCTGACTATCTTGGTTTCAGCCCCAAGCCGGCCAGACCCAACGAGATACTTTACATCGAGACGCATCGTATGAAGCAGATGCACCGCAGTGCAAAACTGATCTCAGCTCACTGATCTCCAAGCCTAAACATGCACATACACAACAGCCTTTGGGCTGGATACTCAAACGCACACACGCACAGGAGACTTTGGCTGATTGCCACACGTACGTATCGTACGTTGTGATTTTACTTTATTGCTTCACGGTTACAAGTTACAGGGGTGCAGGCTACATATATATACACGCTAGGATCAGCTATAGCAACACTACTTGGTCACGACTTGTACTACTACACGGTCATGACTTCTTGCAATAGTTGGACTCGTATACACACATGTACCTGGTTCACGTCGGGATTAATTCCAACAGTGGTCTCCTCTTCGGATGTACTGGAAATAATTTGCATTTTTTGGTGGGATCAATGCGTATCCTTATGAGGCCGAGTTTATTAATTTATGCATATACTTATTTTTAGTTCATTATTTCTATCTGCTTTCTATATTGTTCTATTTCTGTTGTGCAACGTTGTGTCAGCGTTCAGTTTTATAAATTTTGGAACTGTAATTCGAGCGTGTAAGATTTATCCTAGGCGTAACATTGTAAAGCCTGACCAAATTAATTATACAAAAAAAATGTCAACATCCACAATAGAAACTCAACATGAAGGGAGTATGCAATGTATTTAAACATGAAGGAGTATGTTATGTTATCTCAAACATACCCAAGTAGTGTCGTTCTTACATTTCCTAACAATCACAAATTTGCTTGGTATGCTGCACGGAGAAATGTTATCATTATCGATGACTGAATGGAAACTACAATTGATACTTTTATAAAAGAGCATAAGATCCCTGGTATTTATCATGTCCATCTATGCTAGAAACAACAATTAACGCTTACAGTCTCCGTTCATGCAAACAAATATATAGTATAATTTTCTGGAGAAAACCATTAGTCTTTGTTTATATATTTCAGTTTTTCTTTTCTTATTTGCAGGTTTTGGATCCTTTTGGATAATGGTTTGAAGAATAAATGACAATAGATTTCCCAGGTTTTTTTTTGTATGGGTGCCTCAGGTTGCTTTTACTTTTGTGGTTCAAACTACGAAGGTATTTTGGTACTGAGATTTCCCATCAGCACATGAGAGGCCAGGGGAGGGAATAGTGGGATATTTAATATGAAAACCGCAGGAGAATTGCACTATTTCACAAAATAATAACATTCCTATAATACTTATATCTTCTAAAAATGTATGTTGTATATGGAGTGGTTACAATACCCATAAAGCGTATATACTAATTTCAATTATCTTAAAAATCTCCTGGTTTTGACATGTTAGGGATGTGCTAATTTAACACAGTAAAGTACTTTGGTCAGTTAATTGCTGTTAGAGGAAAAATGACACATTTGGTCAACCTTTTCAAATTTAAGAGGACAAATTTGCCGGATTAAATAGTAAAAAGTATATTTATTATGGTACAACTTATACTTATATAATAATAATAATAATAGTATAGAATATACTCTCACTTTCAAGAATATACACGCATATTGGCACACAACCTCATGTCCACCAGAATATATAGATGACATGATATTCAAAGGATTTTGAAGGAGACATGGAAACACAAAAAGTCAACTAATGGATTCATGTGTTAATCATCCTTATGTAATATGTGAAACCTTACATAATTTACCTAATCTATGAAATTTAAGTCCCATATATCTATTTTTGTGTATCGTTTCAATCATAATAGCAAATTTAATTAGATGATTCTACTATATATATATATATTTAAATAAATATATATATATAGTGTTACTATTCATCATCCAGGGTGCAAAATAAGTTAGTCTTCACCCGAGGTAATCTTACAATCATTATATATATTTTCATTCAGTAGGTTGACAAGAAAAACATAATTGGCAGGAGGTGCCAATAATGCATGAGTAGGTAGATCGCCAATCTTTGTTTTTTGTTACCAAACATGGCTAAATCACTCCACGAGTGATTAGACTTATTGTTTGTCAGAGTTAAAAGAAAAGAATACATGTTGAATGGTAAATTCCATTAATACATAGTGAAGTTACTTGGGTTTGCATTTCTACATGTCCACAAGTTTTTACTCCATGAACCAACCATCATAATTTCAGCTTATTATCTATCTTCAATTATTCCAAAAGATGGCATGAAGAAGACAAAGAAACATTAGATATCAAGATTCAAATCGTTTCAATGCTAGCCGCGCAATTGCGCGGGCCACACTACTAGTTCTTTGTAATGTACATTCTATTATTAGTTATGTGTCAATCCGGTGTTTCTTTGAAAAGCTGAAGTAGGAACCAATCAAGAATTCAAATTAAAAAAAAATTAACGTTATCATTTAAAGTGAATAACCAATCGAGTGATGCACCACGTTCAGAAACGAATCAGGTCCAGCGTGCTCCGGTGATACGAGCTCCCGCGAGTTGTTGGATATGAGATCGAATGGCCACGGACAGAGCTCCTGTCACTTTGTAAAAATTTCCTCCATGAATATTAGATTTACGCGCAATTCCAGGAGCTGGGTTGTGAACTCTTGGATCTCAGATCCCACGGCTCATGATGGCTCGTATCACGGGAGCACCTAACTCCATGTCACCTGATATTTTTCCCCATGCACCATGCACCATGCAGCACGCAACAATTCAGTACACACCATCCAAACATCACATACCACACAAAATTAAAAAACAAAATTAAACTTTCTCACATTAGACCATGTTATAGCCAAACCAATCAAAATGAACTACAATGAAAATAATTTTTCATACAAATGAAGAATCAAGTGCTTTGTGAACCATCAATGTCAATACCATGTTCTCTCACCAAAGCATCAACCGTAAAATTCCTAGTTACAGTCCAGAAAACTGGATATTACAATTAAATTTCAATGAGCGCAACAATATAAGAAAGGGTATCATATATCACAAATACGAAGAGAATCACAAGCATCCACAAATAATCAGTTGCAAACAAATGCTCCTAGCTAGTATAACAGTAGGTCACGGTAATTGGGAAGATGCATGAATCATTGTCTCGCTTCATATAAAATTTCTTATTCATGAATAAAACCAAAAATTTATTTGTTATTATCCATTGACAAGTATAGTTAAATTATAATAATGACTTGACTTTTCTAATGAAATTAGGAGAATACATACACGGAACATTGCAAATCACTTAGTCTTTTAACAATTGAACGCATTCAAGTACTATACAAATGGCAAGAATAAAAAGATTACGACCCAACCGAGCATAAGTAACCTGTCTAGGATGCATACATATCCCTCCTTGTGGACAAATCGACATTATGGGGCGATTCTTGCGAATAAAGTCAACACGCAGATAAAGTTTTTAATTTTACCATGATTAGCCCCCCATAACCCACTACTCCATTAGCATTATACCTTCTTCAAACCAAGACCGAAAACATCTAATGACTGTCTAGTACCCATCGCTTAAATCATGACATTTCAACTTTTATGTCAAGAAGTTGTGTCCGAAATTTCTTACATATTTTATATCGAATGAATTTATTTAGTAATATATCCTCTCCGGTTAATTGGCCTACGAGTATCCTTAGGTTGAAAATTTTACCAACATAATACAAGTTGTATATCCCTAAAATTATCGATAGTTCAAAGACGAGCTCGGGCTCATCACCCGGTGAATAGTAAAATAAGAAATAATATCAGAAAAAATGAAAAAAAAAAATCCAAGATGCTTCTGCGTGTGATGTGCGTGCAATACTTCGGGGTGCTTCACATTCGAGGAACTTGTGGCAAAAAAGACAAAATTGGCTCTGAACAGTGTTTTTTAATTGTTTTCTACCATGAGCCCCTCGATTGTCAAAGCACCCCGAAATTTTGCTCGCATATAACACATAGGAGCATCTTGCATGTAAAAGAATAAGAAATTTTCTTTATTTTTTCTATGCTTTGCAAATTTATTGTTCATATTTTATTTTATTTTCCCTATTTTAGCGAATTTATTGTTCATGTCCGGGCTCAATACGTTGCATCCTAAAATTTATATAATTAAAAATATACCTTTTGGGGGAGAAAATATTCCATTTGAAGTTTCTAATGATATATTATTTCATGAAGTATAACTTCACTAGTAGAAAACAAGGCTTTGGTCCAAGCTCAATGTACACATTAGTCCCGGTTGCATTACGAACCAGGACTAATGTGAGCATTAGTCCCGGTTCGAGCGGCTAGGGCGTCAGGAAGGCATTAGTCCCAGTTCAAATGGGACCTTTAGTCCTGGTTTGAGACACGAACCGGGACTAAAAGGTGGGATATCCCGGTTTGAGACACCAACCGGGACTAAAGGGTGTGATGCCCTTTAGTCCGGATTTGTGTCTCAAACCGGGACTAGAGGGTTTCTAAAATTTATTTTTTGTTTTTCCATTTTTTTTGTTTTTAGTTCTATTTTAAATTGCGTATATCTTTTAGGATATTTGATGTTTTTGAGTGATTCTTTTTGCATTAGATTCAAAACTTAGTCTAGTTTCTATTTGTGCCATTAGTTTTCAAATTTGAATGATTTAAATATGAATTTATTCAAATTTGCTTCAAACCCTAGATTGTGAATAATTTGAGTTTAAAAATAGTTTGTAATTTAATTATTTTTGCTCCTAGTCACATGTTAGATTGTTGTCACAGTAAGATTTATTTGGTTATTTTTAGAATAATGTAAATTAGGATTTTAATTAAAATAGTACTGCTTTGCTTATATAGTTGTTTTAGTCCTTTACTTATTGTTTTCAATTTTTTTTGTTAGTTCCTTCTGTAGATTTTAACATGTTGTAGTATGCTTCTGTTAGACAACAATAGAGAAATTTTTATATTTAATTAATATTGATTTTGCTACCGCTTTGTATTAATAGTTGTTTAGCCTTTAATAATAGTTGATAGAATTAGTTTTGCTATATTAAAAAGTAATTCTTTTGCCACATTAATAGAACGTGACTCTGGCTTGGTTAACCTTAATTGTGACTCTGGCTGGGACGGTGCTAGCAGATGTAGTCGACGGTAGGATTGGATGGACACCATCCCGGACTAAAGGATTTCAAACTCTACCCCCCCCCCCCCCCCCGTGTATCGCCATTTCAGTTTTGAAAAAAAAAGAAAATGATAAAAACTTCAAAAATTAAAATCCTTCAAGATGTATTTATCTTACTACATCTACTAGTTAGGAAAATTAAATAACTTAAATTTGGACATGTTTTGCAGAAAAAAGTGTTATGAAAAAGTAAAATGGTTATAACTTTTGCATACGATGTCAAAAAAATGTATAATATATCAAAATGTTCAGCACGAAAAGCCGGTTCCGATTTCGACGGCCGTAAGCCGTTTTGCAAATTTTTAGAATCGTCAAATTCTGAAAGGAAAAAAAAGTTACCCTCAAATTTATGTTTTTTGAATTTTTGGTCAAACTGTGGTCAAACTACTTATTCATGAAATATTAGTGTTACTAAATAATTATTGGTTTTAAGAATAATAGTTTCAAACTCAAACGGTGAAACGTGTGACTTCATGCTCAAGTTCAACTCCTAAGGGTTAATAGGATTGACAACCTACTATTGTCAGGAAAACAAACAAGTGAGGACTTGGAAACAATGGGGAATAGAACTCGAAAGTTAAGGCCCTGTTTGGTTCAGCTTTTATCGACGGATTCCGCTGCCGCGCAGCAGAATCTGAACCAAAGGGCGAACCCAGCAGAATCCGTTTCCAGAAATCTGCTGCCAAAATTTGAACCAAAAGCGGAAGCAGCCCAAGACGTGCTTTCCAAAATTTGATTCCGCTGCGGGCCAAAATATGAAAAAGTTGTATCAGTTGGTTTGCCAAATGGCCTACATCTTTTTCACATCAGATTTTCCACAGCTATTTTCCATAGCAGATTTTTCACAGCTGCTTTTAGAAATCCACAGCCGAACCAAACAGGGCCTAAGTGTGCTCAGGCTGGAGTAGTGAGAGGATGGGCGACCGGCCGGGAAGTTAGACGATTTGGAATGATGATGGGTGATTAGAGATTAAATTGAGCAGTTATGAGGGGTTATGAGGGGTGATTAGAGATTAAATTGTCAAATAATTCAGAAATTTGAAAATTGGGAAAATTTTAAAAAAATTCAAAATTTGTTTCCGAAAAAAACAAAAAAAATTCAAAAAAATTCCTTTAGTCCCGGTTGGTGTTACCAACCGGGACTAAAGGTGGAGCTCCAGACAGCAGCCACGTGGAGCCCCTTTAGTCCCGGTTCGTAAGCGAATCGGGACTAAAGGTTTTGGGCTTTTGTCCCGACCTTTTTGGACCGGGACTAATGGCCCTCTGGAACCTAGACTAGTTCCCTGTTTTCCACTAGTGCTTGTATCACGTTGGTCAAATTATTATTCTAGAGATATAACAGGCTTTATAAACCATAAAGGAAGGGCGCCAATATTGGCCGGACATGCGGTCTAAGACCTCCCAGGCCGAACGATTCGTTCGATACGAGCGATTGATCCCCGAAACGATTTCGTTCGGTAGGGGGAACCCACAGACCGAACGCCTCTCTATCGCCAAGCCTTTTCCATGCGAAAGCCAAAAAAGGAAAGAAACACTACGAAACAAATGAAAAGGCCCAGATTTTAACTTTTTCTGTGACAAAAAGCCCAATTCTTGCTCTGCTACAAAAAAATGCCATAAACTTTAAAAGCAGAAAAATGCCATGGAAAATTCTAAAAAATGCCATTTGAGTTTGACCAAACTATTTATGATTTACCATGATATTATTTTTTACAATGGCAAGGTTTATAAAACATATTTGATTACCTAATAAAAGCATGGTAAAAAAGTCAAAATTGTCATGGCAAAAAAATTATGTTCACAAAATGACATGGACTGAAAAGTTCTATATATCAAGATCCATAGACTAAAAATATATGCCATGACCCATACGCTAACCATGATGCATAGGCTATAGTTGCCATGGGCCATGGCAACTACGTTGGAAATGTACTATGTATGATCCATAGATTAAAAAGTGCATAGACTATAATGTCACAGCATGATCTATGGACTAAAAATGCCATGATCCATGCACAAAAATTTCCATGATGCATAGACTATATTTATCATGCTCCATGTGTAGAACAAATTTGCCATGTTGCAGAAAAGGAAGAAAAATTGGCCATGGTACAGATAGTAAAAATTGCCATGATCCATAAACTACATTTGCCATGCTCGAACAACTTAATTTGCCATGGTCCAATAAAATTGCGATGGTTTTAAACGAGAAACATGAGGAGTAAAACTAAAGTTGCCATGGGCCATGGCAACTTTATTGGAAAATTTTCTATATATCATGATCAGTGGATAATAAAAAATGTCATGCTCCATAACCTACATTTGCCATGATACATACACTGAGTTTGCCATGGTCCCTTTCAAAAATAAATTTTGCCGTGTTGCAAAAAAGGGGAAAAAATTGCCATGGTCCATATAATTAGAAATTTCCAGGCTCCATAAACTACATTTACCATGAGACATACACTAAGTTTGCCATGGTCCCGTTCAAAAATAAAATTTGCCATGTAGCAAAAAAGGAAGAAAATTTTGCCATGCTCCATAACCTACGTTTGTCGTGATACATGCCTGAGTTTGCCATGGTCCCATTCAAAAAAGAAAATTTTCCATGTTGCAAAAAAGGAAGAAAAATTGCCAAGGTCAATATAATTAGAAATTGCCACATGCTCCATAAACTACATTTGCCATGAAACATACACTAAGTTTGCCATGGTCCCGTTCAAAAAGAAAATTTGCCATGTTGCAAAAAAGGAAGAAAATTTTGCCATGCTCCATAACCTACATTTGCCATGATACATACACTAAGCTTGCCATGGTCTTCTTAAAAAATTGCCATGTTGCATAAATGGAAGAAAATTTGCCATGGTCCACATAATTAGAAATTGCCATGCTCCATGGCAACTACTCATATCATTTCTGTCGTGGCAACTATTTGCTAAAGAAGAATGCAGAAGTATTTACTAAATTTGCCATGGCAAATAAAAAGTAAAATTGCCATGTGTATGAAGGTACAATTGCCATAACAAATAAAGATTGATAATTTGCCATAGCAAAACACTATAATAACTAACCATGGCCTTTGAGCCCTTATTTTTATCAATTGTCATCGCAATTTCCCTGAATAATTGCGACTATATAAGATGTGGGACACATGAAACACATGATTGGCAAGGAATAAAATTACTTGCATGACGAATACAAACTACTTGCATGACACATACAAACTATGTTCCATGGTGCAAAAAAAAACTCTCATGACGCATACAAACTACTCCCTATGTAAAGAAATATAAGAACGTTTTGATCACTAAAGTAGTGATCTAAATACTCTTACATTTATTTACAGAGGGAGTACTTTCCATGGCAAACCAAAAAGTGGTGGAAAAATATTGGTAAAAATCTCATGACGCATACAAACTACTTGCCATGGTGCTCAAAAAACATCATGGCAACAACCTATTTTGCCAGGATGTTAGTACACAAAGGCAATTATATGTGGTTGATACGTCTCCAACGTATCTATAATTTTTTATTGTTCCATGCTGTTATATAATCATTCTTGGATATTTTACAATCACTTTATGGCAATTTTACATCATTTTTGGGACTAACCTATTGACATAGTGCCCAGTGCCAGTTGCTATTTTTTGCTTGTTTTTTACATCGCAGGAAATCAATATCAAACGGAATCCAAATGCAGCGAAACTTTTTGTGGATTTTTTCTGGACCAGAAGACACCTATTGGGCCAAGAAAGTACCTGAGGGGTGTTCCGAGGGGAGCACAACCCACCAGGGCGCGCCCAGGTGGGTTGTGCCCACCTCGGTGGCCTCCCTCACCGCCTCTTTGCTCTATAAATACCCCAATATTCCAGAAACCCTAGGGGAGTCGACGAAAATCAATTCCAGCCGCCGCAAGTTCCAGAACCACCAGATCCAATCTAGACACCATCACGGAGGGGTTCATCATCCTCATTGGTGCCTCTCCGATGATGCGTGAGTAGTTCATTGTAGACCTTCGGGTCCATAGTTAGTAGCTAGATGGCTTCCTCTCTCTCTCTCTTTTGATTCTCAATACAATGGTCTCTTGGAGATCTATTTGATGTAACTCATTTTGCGGTGTGTTTGTTGGGATCCGATGAACTTTGAGTTTATGATCAGATCTATGTTTTTATCCATGAAAGTTATTTGAGTCTTTTGATCTCTTATATGCATGATTACTTATAGCCTCGTATTTCTTCTTCGAATCTTTGGTTTAGTTAGGCCAACTAGATCGATTTTTCTTGCCATGGAAAGAGGTTCTTTGTGATGGGTTCGATCTTACGGTGCTTGACCCCAGTGACAGAAGGGGAACCGACACGTATGTATCGTTGCCATTAAGGATAACAAGATGGGGTCTATTTCTACATAAATAGATCTTGTCTACATCATGTCATCGTTCTTATTGCATTACTCTGTTTTTCCATGAACTTAATACACTAGATGCATGTTGGGTAGCGGTCGATGTGTGGAGTAATAGTAGTAGATGCAGGCAGGAGTCGGTCTACTAATATTGAACGTGATGCCTATATAATGATCATTGCCTGGATATCGTCATGATTATTTGAAGTTCTGTCAATTGCCCAACAGTAACTTGTTTACCCACCGTATGCTATTTTTCTAGAGAGAAGCCACTAGTGAAATCTACGGCCTCCGGGTCTCTTCTTTATTATATTTTCCTTCGAGATCTATTTTTATTCACTTTTATTTTTAGATCTATTAATCCAAAAATACGAAAATACCTTGCTGCAATTTCTATTTATTTATTTTATCTCGCGTTCCCGCGAGATCTTTTTATCCAATCTACTACAATTTTACCTATGTTTTTACCCATGAGGGATTGACAACCCCTCTCTTACGTCGAGTTGCAAGTATTTGTTCTTTGTGTGCAGGAGCTGTTTACGTGGTGTTGCGTGGTTCTCCTACTGGTTCGATAACCTTAGTATCATCACTGAGGGAAATACCTACCGTTGCAGAGTTGCATCGTCCCTTCCTCTTTGGGAAAATACCGATGTAGTTCAAGCAAACATCAGTAGTCAGCTCAAAAAATTTACTAGCTCATACTACCTCGCATAGCAAAAAAATGAATCATAGATACATCAACAGTTAGAGAAAATTAATGAAAAGTTGCCATGGGGTAACTAAATGACCATGGTGTATTGCCTGCTTGTCTAGCAAAATTTCATGGATATCTCCTTAGTCAAAAAAACTAATGATGATGCTCCTCTACAAATACATTAAGACTGCAATCACAAACTGATGTGCCTCTACTGTGTCGTGGCATGTCATTTGTAGAGAATGAAACTAAAAAAATGAAGCGGAAGTGTTGAGCAGGATGCTACCTATAGGGAGGGAACCAACGCTGGGCCCTTGTGCGATGAGTCGCCATGGTGGTCAGCTCGAGTTGTGGTTGCCGCGTCGCCTCATCACCTCAGCGAGATCCGGCATCGGTAGGACGACGTGTGGGGGGCAGTGAGGCCGCCGTGCCCCGCTTGGGGTGGGAGGAGGACACCAACGCGAGCCTCCATCGCGTCATCAACCTCCAAGTCAGCAAGGATAGGGGGACGACACGAGCAGCGACTGCACGCGGCCTTACGCACAACAAAGTAGACGACTGTCACGCCCCATCCCAACCCGCGGCTGTAAGGAGCGAGCGCCGCCCCTTGGAACATGTTGGCTTCAGACGCTTCTCTCATTTACAAATGTTGCGGATGTATTTGTAAAGGCATTTTCAAGACGGAGCCGCAAACCTCCCGCAACCGTTGGACCGCGTTGTCCGGACTAGGAAAGGCATCCAACACCGATCTGTATCGATGCACGGACCGGTACGGACGCCATTGTACGAATCCGTAAATAAGTACTAGTGAGGAATCACAATAGTTATGAAGCATAAGTGAAGGTACTTGGCAAATCATGATATGCAAAAGATAAAAGATCTAGATTTGGAAGTGACAAAACAACTTTCTGAAGATAATGAATGATAATCGGATCAAACAAACGGTACAGAGTGGGACTTCATTTACTGCTCAAGAACTAGGAATGAACTACAAGATGAGTCGGAGAGGAGGCTGTCGAGGATATACCCCGCGGTATGACCCAGCCAGAGATATGACCCGGCTGGGACTTTGGTGTTTCATTGGTAAGCCGGCAGATGGTTACGACCTGGCAGATAGTGGTCCCGCAAACTGGAGACAAACTCGAGCCAAGCCCGTTTCCGACCGCTTTGGCCCACCAAAAATCCTCCTCCCTCGCACGCGCGCGTTCCTGCCCAAAGCCAGCTGCCCGCATTCATGCCGTTGTAGAGTGATACGTCCATTTTGCATCATGCTTTTATATCGATATTTATTGCATTATGGGCTGTTATTACACATTATGTCACAATACTTATGTCTATTCTCTCTTATTTTACAAGGTTTACATAAGGAGGGAGAATGCCGGCAGCTGGAATTCTGGGCTGGAAAAGGAGCAAATATTAGAGACCTATTCTGCACAACTCCAAAAATCCTGAAACTCCATGAAAGTCATTTTTCGAAATAATAAAAAATACTGAGCGGAAGAAATACAAGTGGGGGCCCACACCCTGGCCACGAGGGTGGGGCGCGCCCTACCCCCTGGGCGCGCCCCTGCCTCGTGGGCCCCCTGTTGGCTCTCCGATGCCCATCTTCTGCTATATGAAGTCTTTCATCCGAAGAAAAATCATAAGCAAGCTTTCGGGACGAGACTCCGCCGTCACGAGGCGGAACCAATCTAGGGCTCCGGCAGAGCTGTTCTGCCGGGGACACATCCCTCCGGGAGGGGGAAATCATCGCCATCGTCATCACCAACGCTCCTCTCATCGGGAGAGGGAAATCTCCATCAACATCTTCACCAGCACCATCTCCTCTCAAACCATAGTTCATCTCTTGTATCCAATTCTTGTCTCTAAGTCTAGGATTGGTACCTGTAGGTTGCTAGTAGTGTTGATTACTCCTTGTAGTTGATGCTAGTTGGTTTATTTGGTGGAAGATCATATGTTCAGATCCTTTATGCATATTAATACTCCTCTGATTATGAACATGAATATGCTTTGTGAGTAGTTACGTTTGTTCCTGAGGACATGGGAGAAGTCTTGCTATTAGTAGTCATGTGAATTTGGTATTCGTTCGATATTTTGATGAGATTTATGTTGTCTATCCTCTAGTGGTGTTATGTGAACATCGACTACATGACACTTCACCATTATTTGGGCCTAGAGGAAGGCATTGGGAAGTAATAAGTAGATGATGGGTTGCTAGAGTGACAGAAGCTTAAACCCTAGTTTATGCGTTGCTTCGTAAGGGGCTGATTTGGATCCACATGTTTCATGCTATGGTTAGGTTTACCTTAATACTTCTTTTGTAGTTGCGGATGCTTGCAATAGGGGTTAATCATAAGTGGGATGCTTGTCCAAGTAAGGGCAGCACCCAAGCACCGGTCCACCCACATATCAAATTATCAAAGTACCGAACGCGAATCATATGAATGTGATGAAAACTAGCTTGACGATAATTCCCATGTGTCCTCGGGAGCGTTTTCCTTTATATAAGAGTTTGTCCAGGCTTGTCCTTTGCTAAAAAAAGGATTGGGCCACCTTGCTGCACTTTATTTACTTTTGCTACTTGTTGCTCGTTACCAATTATCTTATCACAAAACTATCTATTACCTATAATTTTAGTGCTTGCAGAGAATACCTTGCTGAAAACCGCTTATCATTTCCTTCTGCTCCTCGTTGGGTTCGACACTCTTACTTATCGAAAGGACTACGATAGATCCCCTATACTTGTGGGTCATCAAGACTCTTTTCTGGCGCTGTTGCCGGGGAGTGAAGCGCCTTTGGTAGGTGAAATTTGGTAAGGAAAAATTTATATAGTGTGCTGGAATTTACTGTCACTTGTTACTATGGAAAGTAATCCTCTGAGGGGCTTGTTCGGGGTATCTTCACCCCGACCAGTAGAGCAAAGAGTTGCTCCTCAACCTACTGAATCTACTGAAAACGAAAATTTCTACTTTGAAATTCCTTCGGGTATGTTGGAAAAACTGCTAGCTAATCCTTTTGCAGGAGATGGAACAATGCATCCTGATGAGCACCTAATATATGTGGATGAAGTTTCTGGATTATTTAAGCTTGCAGGTATACCCGATGATGTTATTAAGAAGAAGGTCTTCCCTTTATCTTTGAAGGGAGATGCATTGACATGGTATAGGCTATGTGATGATATGGGATCATGGAACTACAAACGATTGAAATTGGAATTTCATCAGAAGTTTTATCCTATGCATCTTGTTCATCGTGATCGCAATTATATATATAATTTTTGGCCTCGCGAAGGAGAAAGCATCGCTCAAGCTTGGGGGGAGGCTTAAATCAATGTTATATTCATGCCCCAATCATGAGCTCCCAAGAGAGATAATTATTCAAAAAAATTATGCTCGGCTTTCTGATAACAATCGCACCATGCTCGATACTTCTTGTGCTGGCTCTTTTATGATGAAGACTATTGAATTCAAATGGGATTTATTGGAAAGAATTAAACGCAACTCTGAAGATTGGGACCTCGACGAAGGTAAGGAGCCAGGTATGACACCTAAGTTTGATTGTGTTAAATCTTTTATGGATACCGATGTTTTCCGTAAATTTAGCACTAAATATGGACTTGACTCTGAGATAGTAGCATCTTTCTGTGAATCTTTTGCTACTTATGTTGATCTCCCTAAGGAGAAGTGGTCTAAATATCATCCTCCCATAGAAGTAAAAGTAGCTGCACCTATTAAAGTTGAAGAAAAGACTATCACTTATAATGATCCAATTGTCCCTACTGCTTATGTCGAGAAACCACCTTTTCCTGTTAGGATAAAAGATCATGCTAAAGCTTCAACTGTGGTTCGTAAAAGCAATATTAGAACCTATACACCTCCTGAGCAAGTTAAAGTTGAACCTAATATTGATATTGTTAAAGATCTCTTGTCTGATAATATTGATGGGCATGTTATTTATTTCTGTGATGAAACTGCTAGAATTGCTAAACCTTGTGCTAAAGATAAACATAGACCGGTGGTAGGCATGCCTGTTATTTCGGTTAAAATAGGAGATCATTGTTATCATGGCTTATGTGACATGGGTGCTAGCACTAGTGCTATACCTCATGACTTATACAAAGAAATTATGCATGATATTGCACCTGCTGAGATAGAAGATATTGATGTTACCATTAAGCTTGCCAATAGAGATACCATATCACCCATTGGAATTGTTAGAGATGTTGAAGTCTTGTGTGGGAAAACTAAATATCCTACTGATTTTCTTGTTCTTGGTTCCCCACAAGATAGCTTTTGTCCCATTATATTTGGCAGACCCTTCTTGAACACTGTTAATGCTAAGATAGATTGCAAAAAGGATGTTGTTACTATTGGTCTAGGTGATATGACTCATGAGTTTAACTTTTCCAAATTTAGTAGACAACACCGTGAAGAGGAATTGCCTAGTAAAGATGAAATTATTGGTCTTGCTTCTATTGCCGTACCTCCTAGTGATCCTTTAGAACAATATTTGCTAGACCATGAAAATGATATGTTTATGAATGAAAGAAGGGAAATCGATGAAGTATTCTTTAAACAGGAACCCATCCTGAAACACAATTTCCCTGTTGAAATCCAGGGTGATCCCGTGTTTGAGCTCAAACCGTTACCTGATACTCTTAAATATGCCTATCTTGATGAGAAGAAGATATATCCTGTTATTATTAGTGCTAACCTTTCAGAGCATGAAGAAGAGAGATTATTGAAAACTCTGAAGAAGCACCGCGCTGCTATTGGATATACTCTTGATGATCTTAAGGGCATTAGTCCCACTCTATGTCAACATAAAATAAATTCGGAAAGATTCCAAACCAGTTCGTGATCACCAACGACGGCTGAATCCTAAGATGAAAGAAGTGGTAAGAAAGGAAATACTAAAGCTCCTTGAGGCAGGTATAATTTATCCTATTGATGTCCATTGTGTCCCTAAGAAGGGAGGTATTACTGTCGTTCCTAATGATAAAGATGAATTGATTCCGCGAAGAATTATTACAGGTTATAGAGTGGTAATTGATTTTCGCAAATTAAATAAAGCTACTAAAAAGGATCATTACCCCTTACCTTTCATCGATCAAATGCTAGAAAAATTATCCAAACATACACATTTTTGCTTTCTAGATGGTTACTCTGGTTTCTCTCAAATACCTGTGTCAGCCGATGATCAATAAAAGACCACTTTTACTTGCCCTTTCGGTACTTTTGCTTATAGACGTATGCCTGTTGGTTTATGTAATGCACTTGCTACCTTTCAAAGATGCATGATGGCTATATTCTCTGACTTTTGTGAAAAGATATGTGAGGTTTTCATGGATGATTTCTCCGTTTATGGATCCTCTTTTGATGATTGCTTGAGCAACCTTGATCGAGTTTTGCAGAGATGTGAAGAAACTAATCTTGTCTTGAGTTGGGAAAAGTGCCACTTTATGGTTAATGAAGGTATTGTCTTGGGGCATAAATTTTTTGAAAGAGGTATTGAAATTGATAAAGCCAAGGTTGATGCTATTGAGAAGATGTCATGTCCCAAGGACATCAAAGGTATAAGAAGTTTTCTTGGTCATGCCGGTTTTTATAGGAGGTTCATTAAGGACTTCTCCAAAATTTCTCGTCCTCTGACTAATTTATTGCAAAAAGATATACCATTTGTCTTTGATGATGATGATTGTGTAGAAGCATTTGAAATACTTAAGAAAGCATTGATCTCTGCACCTATTGTTCAGCCACCTGATTGGAATTTACCCTTTGAAATTATGTGTGATGCCAGTGATTATGCTGTAGGTGCTGTTCTAGGGCAAGAGTTGATCAGAAATTAAATGTTATTCAATATGCTAGTAAAACTCTAGACAATGCTCAGAGAAATTATGCTACTACTGAAAAAGAGTTCTTAGCAGTTGTATTTGCTTGTGATAAGTTCAGACCTTATATTGTTGATTCTAAAGTAACTATTCACACTGATCATGCTGCTATTAAATATCTTATGGAAAAGAAAGATGCTAAACCTAGACTTATTAGATGGGTTCTCTTGTTACAAGAATTTGATTTGCATATTATTGATAGAAAGGGAGCTAAGAACCCCGTTGCAGACAACTTGTCTAGGTTGGAAAATGTTCTTGATGACCCACTACCTATTGATGATAGCTTTCCTGATGAACAATAAAATGTCATAAATGCTTCTCGTACTACTCCTTGGTATGCTGATTATCCTAATTACATTGTTGCTAAATTCATACCACCTAGTTTCACATACCAACAAAAGAAAAAGTTTTTCTATGATTTAAGACATTACTTCTGGGATGACCCACATCTTTATAAAGAAGGAGTAGATGGTGTTATTAGACGTTGTGTACCTGAGCATGAACGGGAACAGATCCTACACAAGTGTCACTCCGAGGCTTATGGAGGACACCACGCTGGAGACAGAACTGCACATAAGGTATTGCAATCCGGTTTTTATTGGCCTACTCTCTTCAAGGATGCCCGTAAGTTTGTTTTATCTTGTGATGAATGTCAAAGAATTGGTAATATTAGTAGACGTCAAGAAATGCCTATGAATTATTCACTTGTTATTGAACCATTTGATGTTTGGGCCTTTGATTATATGGGACCTTTTCCTGCCTCTAATGGATACTCACATATTTTAGTTGCTGTTGATTACGTTACTAAGTGGGTAGAAGCTATTCCAACTAGTAGTGCTGATCATAACACCTCTATTAAGATGCTTAAAGAAGTTATTTTTCCGAGGTTTGGAGTCCCTAGATATTTAATGACTGATGGTGGTTCACATTTTATTCATGGTGCTTTCCGTAAAATGCTTGCCAAGTATGATGTTAATCATAGAATTGCATCTCCTTATCACCCGCAGTCTAGTGGTCAAGTAGAATTGAGCAACAGAGAGCTCAAATTAATTTTGCAAAAGACTGTTAATAGATCCAGGAAGAATTGGTCCAAGAAACTTGATGATGCATTATGGGCCTATAGAACTGCATATAAAAATCCTATGGGTATGTCTCCATATAAAATGGTTTATGGAAAAGCATGTCACTTACCTCTCGAACTAGAACATAAGGCATATTGGGCCATTAAAGAGCTCAATTATGATTGCAAACTTGCCGGTGAGAAGAGGTTATTTGAAATTAGCTCACTTGATGAATGGAGAACACAAGCCTATGAAAATGCCAAATTGCTTAAAGAAAAAGTTAAAAGATGGCATGACAAAAGGATACAAAAGCGTGAGTTTAATGTAGGTGATTATGTATTGCTATACAATTCTCGTTTAAGATTTTTTGCAGGAAAACTTCTCTCTAAGTGGGAAGGTCCTTACGTTATCGATGAGGTCTATCGTTCCGGTGCCATAAAAATCAACAACTTCGAAGGCACAAATCCGAAGGTGGTGAACGGTCAAAGAATTAAACATTATATCTCAGGCAATCCCATAAATGTTGAAACCAATGTTATTGAAACCGTAACCCCGGAGGAATACATAAGGGACACTTTCCGGAACGTTTCAGACTCCGAAAAGGAATAGGTATGTGGTACGGTAAGTAAACCGACTCCAAAACAGTTCTAATGGCAATTTTTCTCCGTTTTGGAATATTTAGAAAAATAGAAAAATAAGAAGCAGTCCGGGAAGGACACGGGGGATCCACAAGGGTGGAGGGCGCGCCCTACCCCCCTGGGCCCACCCCCTGCCTCATGGGCACCTCGTGCGCTCTCCGGACTCCGTTTTCTTGCAGGATATGTATTTTGGTCGGTAAAAATTCATTATATAATCTCCCGAGGGTTTCGACTCCTGTATCATGCAATTATCCTCTGTTTGTGTTTCGAGCTGTTGCTGCTGCAGATTAGAGCAAGATGTCTTCTCAAGAGTCAGTCGGGGAGAGCCGGGTGTCTCATCCGGCATCGAGATCAAGGACAAACAGCGATGCTGACCACTTTGGGCCAGCAACGGAGGAAGAGATGGAGGCTGATTTGAAGAGGATAGAGGCCATGGAGGAGGATCAAGAAGTCACTTCTCGTCTCCAAGCTGGATTCACGATGGGGGAACTACAGAGCCCGGCTATTCCAAACTCAGTTGTCCCTTCCAATGTTAGATTTCTTTCTTATGAGAATATGAAAAAGAGTGTTACTTGTTCCCCCGCAGCTATGCAACACCCTTGGGTGCAAGGAGCTTCGGTCGTTACAGGAAAGCTTCGTAAGGAGATAATGGATCTCAAGCAGCAACTCAATAAGCTCGAAGAAGAGAATCGTATCCTGAGGAGTATCATCGCCAAGAATATCACACCAACACCTGCGAAGAAGGAGATATAACCACATGGGTATGGGCACTCCCCTTGGCAACTGCCAAGCTTGGGGGAGGTGCCCCGGTATCGTATCACCACCACATCTCCTATCTTTACCGTTTTTCTTAGTTTGATCCTTTTAGTAATGTCTTGATCTAGTAGAATAAAGTTTTGGTATGATTTAGTTTTGAGTTTTGCTTTATGATCCCTCTATGTAATCGAGTCCGTGAGCTATATAATAAAGATTAGTGTTGAGTCAAGGGCTTGATTATTTTGCCATGATCTTGGGTGAATAAAAGAAAAGAGGAAAAGAATAAAATAAACAAAGAGATCATATTGATCTTATGGAGAGTAATGACTTCACATAGAAAGAGTATGATGATTAAAAGTTGTTGAGAGTTGACAAACATAGCTTTGGTCATCATTGCAATTAATAGGAAGTAATAAAGAAAGAGAGGTTTCACATATCTCTACTCCTAATGGACGAGTTGGTTGAATAGTCCCCCCACTTTCGTCCGGGTTTTTTTCGACTATTTTTTTCGCTGGTTTTTTTCGTCACCTCCCCGCCCCACCTCACCCCACCCCACGCACGCACCCAAGAAAACCACCCCGCATGAGGAACGCCGTTCCTCTCGATCCCCTTCCGTCGTCGCCGCCGTCCTCTCGATCCCATCTATCGTTGCCACCGCCGCCGCCTCTGCAAGGCAGGGCGGTTTGAATCCCGCAGCCGCCGAACTCCGGGAGATGCCGTCGCCGCCTCTCCAGGGCAGGGCGGTTTCAGTCCCTGCCGCCGAACTCCGGAAGACGCCGCCGCCACCGAACTCCATGACCCATGGCTGCCACACATCTTCCTCCACGCACGGCCGCACCCCCACCCCTTTTTCTTCCCTCCCTTCGGCCTTCATCTCTACCCGTCCCACTCCTCGGCCTTCAATGGTGATCCGCTGCCTCCCGCTCCTCGTGCTCCGATCTGACAACTGATTCACCGCCGCGCCTCGGATACGTCACGGCGACTCGGATACAGGCGACCGGCGGTGATCTGAGACCAACGAGTCGGCACCACATCCCTGGTACTTCCCTTCCCCATCTGCCAACCCTCTACCCTCCCCCTCTACAAAGGCCCGTGCGGCTCTGTCCGTCCGACCTCGACGGACACAACCATCCGGGCAGACGCGGCCATCATGGATCACGAGAACGCCGGCGCCACCGGCGCCTTGGATGCATCGCCCGTCACCACCACGATGGCACCTCGCTACTGCCGCTCGGCATGGATGGCCGCCCCAAGACATGGATAAGCTCTCGTGATCCCCAGCCCACCCCTCTCATCCCCTGAATCCGTATCCTCTGCTCGTGCTCTCCTGTTCCTCCTGAAACGACGAGGGGTAGTGCCGGCCGTGGCTCAGCAGGATAGCATAATTAAGCTTACCCTTTTTCTTTTGTGTTTGAATCAGATTTGCTGGTTCTCAGTTTTACATGCACGTATCAATCTTTCTTCTGTATGCAGGTTACACACCTGATGATTTTTACAACCTCTTCTGCAGATCTTCAGAACACCGAGCGAAATATTGGCTTGGAACGATCTTGGGTTGGCAGGGCGGCCAGACCAGGTGGCAAATGTGGTGCACGAGTCAACCTCACATCATACTGTGGTGTCTAGGATGGGCGTGGTGTAACATGACGCTTTCTAGAAGCATGTTATCGAACATCTCCACAGAATCACGAGCTTGCCTAATTCCCAAAGCATGTTATCATAAGGATGAGTACGGAGGACAACTCTCTCAATTCCCAAAGCACTAATCTTGTCCTAATTGCTCATATATTGAATCACTTTTCGCTGCAAATATGTTTTCTGTTTGATGAGCTAGAAGATGCTTGGAGGCTAAGGACAAAGAGGATCTGACGTTCACGTTCTTGGGAGGCAATCAGTACTTTGTGCACTTTGGCTGTGGATATGGGTACACATTCTTGATGTCTCGATGAATTGGAGAACAGATGTAATGGTACGTGCTCTATGCAAGGACATGAGAACAATCCTCCAAATTGAACTACGTGATGGGAGAGTAGGTAGGAAACTTTGTTCGTGTACGGGTTGCTTTTCCTGTATATAGCGGGCGCTGGAAATTTCAGTTGCGATGATAGAAAGGATCAAGGAAAAGAGAACAAGGGTGGGGCTTAAACTTCAGTACGGGTGCTTGCCGTGGTTCTGCTATGCATGTGGCTACATCGGGCATCAGGTCATGTCTTGTGCGCGTAAGTTCAGGTGGTGAACCTGTATGCTGACGACTGCGATGCTTACCACCGAGGAAGTTCGTGCAGCAAGCAGGAAGTAAGACCTGAATTTAACTAGATGACCCACAATATCTAGCAACTCAAACCATTGTCTCACATTAGAGTAATTTTTAATACAGTCATATAGCTATCCATGCTGACATGCTGTATTATTATTTTCATTGGAGGTTAATTAAGTATTTTTTTTCAGGCACCTTGGACAAATTTTGGAAAGAGGAGCATGACTCGGAGGTATGAGCCCCAGCAAGGGCCATCACAGCTGCGCTGACAAGCAAGTGTAAGTTGGTGATGGTGCCACCGTGTCAGAGTTCGGAGACTACCCTTGGAAGCACAAATTGGACAAAGTGCCTTGTGCCACTGGTGTTTCAACACCAGGGATGTGATTTTGCTCTATAGTTTGCAGTACATTAGACAATTTTGTATGCTATTCAGTAATTAATGCTAAAGTTTATTCCTACAGCTTGTACTTGAACAGGTCCCTGTTTACCGATGGCGAAAACTCATCCTTGATCCAGCTTACTTCTGCAAATGTTGACCAACAGACAATTCTCTTCATGCCTTATTCATAACATCAAATTTCTCAACCTAATGGCATCTGTCAAGGATCTCTAAAGCCGATGGATTAAACTTGTGTTTTTCTCATGTGTTCAGTATACATGGTTATCTTCGTAGGCTAATTTCACTTTTGATGAACTGATGATAAAGCGACAATGGAATCAGAAGGTGAGCTAAAAATAATCTTGTTATCTATTGTTGTTGCAAATTTTCCAGTATGCGTGTATCTATATCATAAAAAAGGAAGCAAGTTTATACCATGATTATAATGTCCTACTGATGTGCTTATTGTATCGATGAAACATCTCGAATGTATTTCTTTTTACAAATCTATTTATTTTTACTGGGCTTTTTACAAATCTAATTACTTGGATTCTTTTTTTCTTTTGTTTTATATTTAACATTAAAGTTTGCTTTTCTATCTTTTCTGATTCACAAATTACGGTCATGCCAATGGAAATGATGAATACACCTCTATAGTTGGTCGTAAAACCAGTCGAGCATCTGGCCAAACCCATTTGCGATGCAGGCCCAAAAAACTTCATCATTCATTCTGCAAGCTGCCTAAAGAAAAAACAGCACCACTGAAACATACAGTATGACTTAAAGGTAGCAATAAAAAACCATCTCTGGTTCATTAATTGGTTCAGATAATCAAATTATTCAATTGAAACATGTGAGAAATTATTATAAAAAGAATCTGGATGCATCATATTAAAAGTGGAATAGGGGCAACGGCATCGATCCTTTGTAATGACCATCTGCTGGAAGGCGATGCGGTTGGCGAGAATTTGCTTAGCTCTTTCGATGACGCCACACGGGCATTCGTGAATTCCGAGTAAGCCGCAACCCGGTTTGACAGGGCGAGGGATGCGGGAGTGGTTGACAATGAGGTGGCCCTGTCTAAGGGCACCCAGTAGACTGAGAAAGGAACATTGTTTCTGTAACACAATGATATTTAGACTTTCAGAGCACCCCTGCACTACGTGAGATTCAGAAGGTATTCAGATTAGTGTTTGCTGATATCTGTAAATTCCGTTTGTGTGAGTTTTATATTTTTCTATCCCTGTCGACGTAGTAATCCACTGTTCAATGATGTGCAGGTGGTACGGCCGGCGGATGCATCCATGTGCAAATCATCTGGCACCAAGCGGACGGAGCTGTACGAGTTGGGGCCACCAGCTGGCTGACAGCGCACACATGGGCGAGCATGAGCAACATGGAGCTAGGGAGTAAGCTGGGAGCGGATGGACGGGGCGTGAGGTAGAACGGGGGTGGGGAGCGGGCAGACCGTGGACAGAAGAGAACAACACCGGGTTTGTTAATTACTTTATGCACGATCACAGATTTATCTCTTTATTTATGTGGCTTATCAGGCTTGCTGCACGATCACAGATTTATCTCTTTATTTATGTGGGTGGACAGAAACATCCTTTCTAAAGTTTTCTTGGGGCTGTACTGACGAACAACTTGTTCAGTGATACCAACCCCTTCGAGCTCCCTCAACCCTTCGACAACACTTATTCAGTTTCTCACCACAAGTGAGTTCTATTTGCACCAACATTCGTGTTAATCATTGTACGTGCTGGTAATCAGAGTTTAGATAAATGCTACTAATGCTAGCGCTCGCCCTACATGGACAGAGTGGTGGCCGAACGATATGGTTAAATAATAAACTGACTTGGAAGAAGCAACAGAACTTATTATGGACAAAGAGAGATGCACAATTTTTCTAATCTGTTTATTATTGGTCGTTTCATGCATCGTTTAGGGTAAAAAATTCCTAGAACATGAGTTTGTCCTTGCATAATTATCCATGCTTGATGGCACTACATCGTATCAGCATACTTTAAGTTTGTCCTTGTATTATCATGTATTCAGGGGCAAAAATGCCGAGAACAAAGAAATGATGAATTGTATTGTAGTCATTCTTGTAGCTAAATATTATGTTTAAAATTGATCATCACTTGGGATGTTGCCAACTGCAGGGTCGATGAGACATTGAATTGCCATATTGCTTTTCCCTCTTATTGACATGTTAAGAATATATCTTTAACAATAGAATTTAATATTTGTGCTTTCAGGTAGTAAGAGACATGATCAGATCACTAACCAGTGATGAAGGCGTTATGTGGTCGTTGACGTCATGCTAAATGTTGGTGTAGTGCCAAATAAGAAGATACGGAACAAAATCCCTAAGCTAGACATTATGGTATAATGGAAATTTGAGGATTCTTGCCTATCATACCCATTTGTAGTCTATATCATACTGCAAAATTCCATGAACATTTGGTCCACAATATATTTTTTGTTATATGGTTCCTGCCAAAGCGTGGATGTAGGTGGATGTGGGCGCTGTGGCTGCCACCAAGGATGTAGGGGTCGCGCCCCAAGCTGCAAGTACGTGGTAGGGCGTCAAAACTGACGAGGACACGGGAGCCGCACTGCAGCATGAGTGTTTTTCATAATTTATTTAGGTATGTGAAGTCTTTTTAATGTTCACATATATGCTGAAATTTTGACATTGAAGAACCAGCAATGGAGTTGTATGTAATTTCTTGCGAGAGCTATACCATTCTTTTTAGTACTAACTAATTCCCATGAGTGCCAGTGGTGAAATTTTCAGGCCTATGAACTGGATGATATTTTCATTGCTGGCAATCTTCATCAACCTACCTACGAGGACATTGATATACTAATTGCTGCACAAGTGTTCTCAGCACCGGCTAGCAAGAAGAGAGTATGATTGTTCAATGCTCACTGTTGTAAGCTTGTTTCACGAGGAGCTTCTCAGTGTTGTACATGTAGGGTGTTGATAATATAAATAAAATCTATTTGTTCATTCTTCTACTGTACCTCCGATTCGTCCCCCACGGTTCAGTAGAGTACAGTTATGTGCTAAAGTATTAGGAAGTCATCATCTTCTAAAACATATTGTTACCTACTCAACCCAGTAAGCAAATAAAGAGTATGGTGAACTTAACACCTTTCTATCTTTATTTTTTGTTTCTCTTATTCATAGCATCTTTTCCCCATTTATAAATCTAACGGTGGTGAACTTAGACTTTGTGTAAGGAGAGCCATTCTGTTTTCTTGAACTTAACAACTCCATATATCCTTATTTATCCAGAAAGCTTTCAGACGATACTCACACCATCTGACTCTTTGAAACATATAAATGTTTTTTCAGATCTATTACAATCCAAGATTTGTTAATTAATCATATTATTTATACACATAAGTAGTATAAAGTTACCCCAAAATTGTTAATATGGTTTTGGATTATATATTATGATGCTGAAAAGGACGTTATTGGTGCCCATTAAAATAACAGTATGAAATAACCCTGCATATATTTGTTGGTTTTTAATTTAAGTCTTTCAACTCAACTGAAATTATTATTTGTACTCCCTCCGTTCCTAAATATAAGTCTTCCTAGAGACTCCAATGTGAACTACATACGGAGCAAAATGAATGAATCTACACTTTAAAATATGTCTATATATATATCTGTATGTAGTCCTTATTGAACTTTCAAAAAAGACTTATATTTAGGAACAGAGGGAGTACAACATTTACTAACTTTTATCTCCTATTGGCTATCTGGAACGATTGTGGGTATTAATGAAGAAGTCCTCGTTAGGTGGACTAGCTCAAAATGGAGAAGTATGTTGGTATTTTCGGTTGATTGTTTTAAGCATTTAAGCTCGTAGCAACTTGTAACGTCAATATCTTCGGGATGCCTTGCAATATTTTAGAAAACTATATTTTTTTTCCAGCATGGTGTGATCCGGCCTGATCTAGCGTGCTGCCCTGAGACGTCCTGACCCCATTACTTCTCACATATGGCGGTTTTCAGATAGCGTAGACACATGGAGACAATTTGGTGATCCGATTCTCTCTCCCTCCCTCCCTCCCCCCCTCTCTCTCTCTCTCTTAGTTGCTAATAGAATAATGAACAATCGATAAGACTAATATTATAGACCTCCTCCTCCTCAATCCTACCATGTATTATTCGACTTTTGTGCTAATACAGAAAAAAGTATGTTGTAAACTTGTGAGTCGTGAGCAATATTCTCTGGGCAAGTTTTAACCTGCTTATTCACAATTGATGTTGCATGTCAATCGCCCTTTCACCCTTATTTTTTATTTTAATGTCTTAGTGTATGTATAATTAGGGTTTTTCTCCGGTTGGTATTTGAATAGGAGTTGGTCGCTTCCCTTTACATCATAGTTCATAGTACAACACACACATTTCCTTTTGAGTCTTATGTGAATTTCATTTTGAGCCGATACACCAAATCTGAAGTTACATAATTCTAACAAAACTAAAAATTACTATAAAAATATAAATAAATGCCAATAAATTTTTAATCAACAAATGTTATCAAAGATTGATGTATCTACCTCTCCCAAGATAGCTGGGAGTAGCATGTTCTAGAAGATGTGTTTTGCTGCTGCAGTTTCTAAATGGTAAATTGTATGGTTTCAAGTGCCTAAGTTCATATGCAATAGTTTGCCAGCCAATTGCACATTGCAATTAAGTTTCTGGTTATAACTTCTTGGAACATTTTTTAAAAGGGAACAAAATCATCCATGTGTTAATTTTAATTAAAGGAGAATAGCAATGCACACGCTTTCACGAGACAATCGATCTTAAGCATAAAAAAACATTCAAGTGTTATTATCATTTGTAATGCAATGCACAATAAAGAGGTCAATATTTGTGTACCACCTTTATTTTGTGCATCAGATATGATAACCCTTTTGTGTATAGGGTAGAGTTACATTTTATTATCGAAATACATTGCAAGCGAAGTACATTACAATTACTTTGGCTATATTTTCTATCTATATGAAATTTACATGCAACCAATACAAATTATGAAAAGCCCGTGGCAACGCACGGGCAGTCTACTAGTAAATATACTATCTTGGACATCTAAAGAGTTGATGTTGGACAAGGAAGACAACGTAATGGGTTATGTTTTCTTATATCTGAGATAAAGTATATTGTCATGGATCATCCAACATGTTGAGCTTGCCTTTCCCTCTCATGCTAGCCAAATTCTTTGCACCAAGTAGAGATACTACTTGTGCTTCCAAAAACCCTTAAACCAGTTTTGCCATGAGAGTCCACCATACCTACCTATGGATTGAGTAAGATCCTTCAAGTAAGTTGTCATCGGTGCAAGCAATAAAAATTGCTCTCTAAATATGTATGATTGATTGATGTGGAGGAAATAAGCTTTATACGATCTTGTGATGTGGAAGAAATAAAAGCGACGGACTGCATAATAAAGGTCTATATCACAAGTGGCAATATAAAGTGACGTTCTTTCGCATTAAGATTTTGTGCATCCAACCATAAAAGCGCATGGCAACCTCTGCTTCCCTCTGCGAAGGGCCTATCTTTTATTATTACCTTCTACCTTATGCAAGAGTCATGGTGATCTTCACCTTTCCTTTTTACATTTATCCTTTGGCAAGCACAGTGTGTTGGAAAGATCCTAATATATATATCTAATTGGATGTAAGTTGGCATGAACTATTATTGTTGACATTACCCTTGAGGTAAAAGGTTGGGAGGTGAAACTATAAGCCCCTATCTTTCTCTGTGTCCGATTAAAACTCCGTAACCACAAGTATTGCATGAATGTTAGCAATTATGAAAGACTAAATGATAGTTGAGTATGTGGACTTGCTAAAAAGCTCTGACATAGACTCTTTCTGATGTTATTGTAAATTGCAATTGCTTCAATGACTGAGATTATAGTTTGTTAGTTCTCAATAAAGTTTCTGATTCATACTTTGCATTGAGAATAGATTATTACTTGAGCATAAGAAATCATATGACAATATCCATATATGTTGCTGTTATGAGAATAATCATGATGCCCTCATGTCCGTATTTTATTTTATCGACACCTCTATCTCTAAACATGTGGACATATTTATCGTTATCGGCTTCCGCTTGAGGACAAGCGAGGTCTAAGCTTGGGGGAGTTGATATGTCCATTTTGCATCATGCTTTTATATCGATATTTATTGCATTATGGGATGTTATTACACATTATGTCACAATACTTATGCCTATTCTCTCTTATTTTACAAGGTTTACATAAGGAGGGAGAATGCCGGCAGCTGGAATTCTGGGCTGGAAAAGGAGCAAATATTAGAGACCTATTCTGCACAACTCCAAAAGTCCTGAAACTCCATGAAAGTCATTTTTGGAAATAATAAAAAATACTGAGCGGAAGAAATACAAGTGGGGGCCTACACCCTGGCCACGAGGGTGGGGGCGCGCCCTACCCCCCTGGGCGCGCCCCCTGCCTCGTGGGCCCCCTGTTGGCTCTCCGATGCCCATCTTCTGCTATATGAAGTCTTTCGTCCGAAGAAAAATCATAAGCAAGCTTTCGGGACGAGACTCCGCCGCCACGAGGCGGAACCTTGGCGGAACCAATCTAGGGCTCCGGCGGAGCTGTTCTGCTGGGACACTTCCCTCCGGGAGGGGGAAATCATCGCCATCGTCATCACCAACGCTCCTCTCATCGGGAGAGGGCAATCTCCATCAACATCTTCACCAGCACCATCTCCTCTCAAACCCTAGTTCATCTCTTGTATCCAATTCTTGTCTCTAAGTCTGGGATTGGTACCTGTAGGTTGCTAGTAGTGTTGATTACTCCTTGTAGTTGATGCTAGTTGGTTTATTTGGTGGAAGATCATATGTTCAGATCCTTTATGCATATTAATACTCCTCTGATTATGAACATGAATATGCTTTGTGAGTAGTTACGTTTGTTCCTGAGGACATGGGAGAAGTCTTGCTATTAGTAGTCATGTGAATTTGGTATTCGTTCGATATTTTGATGAGATGTATGTTGTCTATCCTCTAGTGGTGTTATGTGAACGTCGACTACATGACACTTCACCATTATTTGGGCCTAGAGGAAGGCATTGGGAAGTAATAAGTAGATGATGGGTTGCTAGAGTGACAGAAGCTTAAACCCTAGTTTATGCGTTGCTTCGTAAGGGGCTGATTTGGATCCACATGTTTCATGCTATGGTTAGGTTTACCTTAATACTTCTTTTGTAGTTGCGGATGCTTGCAATAGGGGTTAATCATAAGTGGGATGCTTGTCCAAGTAAGGGCAGCACCCAAGCACCGGTCCACCCACATATCAAATTATCAAAGTACCGAACGCGAATCATATGAACGTGATGAAAACTAGCTTGACGATAATTCCCATGTGTCCTGGGAGCGTTTTCCTTTATATAAGAGTTTGTCGAGGCTTGTCCTTTGCTACAAAAAGGATTGGGCCACCTTGCTGCACTTTATTTACTTTTGCTACTTGTTGCTCGTTACCAATTATCTTATCACAAAACTATCTGTTACCTATAATTTCAGTGCTTGTAGAGAATACCTTGCTGAAAACCGCTTATCATTTCCTTCTGCTCCTCGTTGGGTTCGACACTTACTTATTGAAAGGACTACGATAGATCCCCTATACTTGTGGGTCATCATAGAGCACGCCACTCAACATTGAAGACGGCTCAGGCCGGATGTGACCTCTCACTGCCTCCGCCATTGAAGCGGCGCGCCGGCCATGGGAGTCGCCCGCTTCACATCTCCGGTCTCTGTACCTGTTCAATGCCGGAGACGCGTGACTGGATGGGACGGGACGGATATCTATCACGTATGTTCAATGCCCCATCTCTCCGTATGCTGCCATTAAGCAAGCTCGCCGGCCGAAAAACCCACTCCAGCGTCCCGCATTAACGTCCGGCTTCACCGAAATCCACTATTTAAGAGCAGCCACTCCCGGCTATGTCCATAGCACAACACATCCGCCCCACATCCTCCTTCTTTCCTCCACATCCGCCATGACCGCTACCGAGAAAGCACTATGGGACAGTCTGTTGCTGAAGATGAACCACTCGGTGGCCAGCCTTGCAGCCACATGGCATAGCCGCCATGCCAGGCAGATCGAGTCCAGCTTGCCGGCCAGCTCACCCGAGGCCTCCGATGATGAGGACAACACCATGATGGAGACGGGCTCCGACAACTCCGCCCCGGCTCCCGCGCCTCCTGTGCATGTCGGCTTCACCATGGAGCAGGAGCAAGCGCACTTCAAATGCCGCCATGGCAGAGGCCCGGCCTGTTGGGGAACGCAGTAATTTTAAAAAATTCCAACGCACACACAAGATCCATCTAGGAGATGCATAGCAACGAGAGGGGAGGGTGTTGTCCACGTACCCTCGTAGACCGAAAGCGGAAGCATTATGACAACGCGGTTGATGTAGTCGTACGTCTTCATGATCCAACCGATCCTAGTACCGAAAGTATGGCACCTCCGCGATCTGCACACGTTCAGCTCGGTGACGTCCCATGAACTCTAGATCCGGCTGAGGTCGAGGGAGAGTTTCGTCAGCACGACGGCGGGATGACGGTGATGATGAAGTTACCGATGCAGGGCATCGCCTAAGCACTACAACGATATGACCGAGGTGGAAATCTGTGGAGGGGGCACCGCACATGGCTAAACAATCAACTTGTGTGTCTATGGGGTGCCCCCCTCCCCCATATATAAAGGAGTGGAGGAGGGGAGGGCCGGCCCTCTCATGGCGCACCCAAGGGGGGAGTCCTACTCCCGGTGGGAGTAGGATTCCCCCTTTCCCTAGTAGGAGTAGGAGAAGAAGGAAGAGGGAGAGAAGGAAAGGGGGGCCGGCCCCCTCCCAATTTGGATTGGTCTTGGGGGGCGCGCCCCCACCTTGGCCGCCTCCTCCTCTCTCCCACTAAGGCCCATTAAGGCCCAATGACTCCCCGGGGGGTTCCGGTAACCCCTCGGTACTCCGGTAAATGCACGAACTCACCCGGAACCATTCCGATGTCCAAACATAGCCTTCCAATATATCGATATTTATGTCTCGACCATTTCGAGACTCCTCGTCATGTCTGTGATCACATCCGGGACTCCGAACAACCTTCGGTATATCAAAACACATAAACTCATAATAACGATCGTCATCGAACGTTAAGCGTGCGGACCCTACAGGTTCGAGAACTATGTAGACATGACCGAGACTCGTCTCTGGTCAATAACCAATAGCGGAACCTGGATGCTCATATTGGTTCCTACATATTATACGAAGATCTTTATCGGTGAAACCTCATAACAATATATATTGTTCCCTTTGTCATCGGTATGTTACTTGCCCGAGATTCGATCATCGGTATCTCAATACCTAGTTCAATCTCATTACCGGCAAGTCTCTTTACTCGTTCTGTAATGCATCATCCCGCAACTAACTCATTAGTCACATTGCTTGCAAGGCTTATAGTGATGTGCGTTACCGAGAGGACCCAGAGATACCTCTCCGACAATCAGAGTGACAAATCCTAATCTCGATCTATGCCAACTCAACAAACACCACCGGAGACACCTGTAGAGCATCTTTATAACTACCCAGTTACGTTGTGACGTTTGATAGCACACAAAGTGTTCCTCCGGTATTCGGGAGTTGCATAATCTCATAGTCATAGGAACATGTATAAGTCATGAAGAAAGCAATAGCAACTAACTAATGATCATCGTGCTAAGCTAACGGATGGGTCAAGTCAATCACATCATTCTCTAATGATGTGATCCCGTTAATCAAATGACAACTCATGTCTATGGCTAGGAAACTTAACCATCTTTGATTGAACGAGCTAGTCAAGTAGAGGCATACTAGTGACACTCTGTTTGTCTATGTATTCACACATGTACTAAGTTTCCGGTTAATACAATTCTAGCATGAATAATAAACATTTATCATGATATAAGGAAATATAAATAACAACTTTATTATTGCCTCTAGGGCATATTTCCTTCAGTCTCCCACTTGCACTAGAGTCAATAATCTAGATTACACAGTAATGATTCTAAAGTCTTGGTGTTGATCATGTTTTGCTCGTGAGAGAGGCTTAGTCAACGGGTCTGCAACAATCAGATCCGTATGTATCTTGCAAATCGCTATGTATCCCTCCTTGACTTGATCGCGGATGGAATTGAAGCGTCTCTTGATGTGCTTGGTTCTCTTGTGAAATCTGGATTCCTTTGCCAAGGCAATTGCACTAGTATTGTCACAAAATATTTTCGTTTGACCCGATGCACTAGGTATGACACCTAGATCGGATACGAACTCCTTCATCCAGACTCCTTCATTTGCTGCTTCCGAAGCAGCTATGTACTCCGCTTCACACGTAGATCCCGCCACGACGCTTTGCTTAGAACCGCACCAACTTACAACTCCACCGTTTAATATAAATACGTAGCCGGTTTGTGACTTAGAGTCATCTGGATCAGTGTCAAAGCTTGCATCGACGTAACCATTTATGATGAGTTCTTTGTCACCTCCATAAATGAGAAACATATCCTTAGTCCTTTTCAGGTATTTCAGGATGTTCTTGATCGTTGTCCAGTGATCCACTCCTGGATTACTTTGGTACCTCCCTACTAAACTAATAGCAAGGCACACATCAGGTCTGGTACACAGCATTGCATACATGATAGAACCTATGGCTGAAGCATAGGGAATGACTTTCATTTTCTCTCTATCTTCTGCAGTGGTCGGGCATTGAGTCTGACTCAACTTCACACCTTGCAACACAGGCAAGAACCCTTTCTTTGCTTGATCCATTTTGAACTTCTTCAAAACTTTATCAAGGTATGTGCTTTGTGAAAGTCCAATTAAGCATCTTGATCTATCTCTATAGATCTTGATGCCCAATATATAAGCAGCTTCACCGAGGTCTTTCATTGAAAAACTCTTATTCAAGTATCCTTTTATGCTATCCAGAAATTCTATATCATTTCCAATCAACAATATGTCATCCACATATAATATTAGAACTGCTACAGAGCTCCCACTCACTTTCTTGTAAATACAGGCTTCTCCAAAAGTCTGTATAAAACCATATGCTTTGATCACACTATCAAAATGTTTATTCCAACTCCGAGATGCTTGCACCAGTCCATGAATGGATCGCTGGAGCTTGCACACTTTGTTAGCATCCTTTGGATTGATAAACCTTCGGGTTGCATCATATACAACTCTTCTTCCAGAAATCCATTCAGGAATACAGTCTTTACATCCATTTGCCAAATTTCATAATCATAAAATGCAGCATTTGCTAACATGATTTAGACGGACTTAAGCATCGCTACGGGTGAGAAGGTCTCATCATAGTCAACTCCTTGAACTTGTCGAAAACCTTTCGCAACAAGTCGAGCTTTGTAGACAGTAACATTATCGTTAGCGTTAGTCTTCTTCTTGAAGATCCATTTATTCTCGATGGCTTGCCGATCATCGGGCAAGTCAACCAAAGTCCACACTTTGTTCTCATACATGGATCCCATCTCAGATTTCATGGCCTCAAGCCATTTCGTGGAATCTGGGCTCATCATTGCTTCCTCATGGTTCAGAGGTTCGTCATGGTCAAGTAACATGACTTCCAGAACTGGATTACCGTACCACTCTGGTGCGGATCTTACTCTGGTTGACCTACGAGGTTCATTAGTAACTTGATCTGAAGTTACATGATCATCATCATTAGCTACCTCACTAATTGGTGTAGTAGTCACAGGAACTGATTACTGTGATGAACTACTTTCTAATAATTAAGGGAGCAGGTACAGTTACCTCATCAGGTTCTACTTTCCTCCCACTCACTTCTTTCGAGAGAAACTCCTTCTCTAGAAAGGATCCATTCTTAGCAACGAATGTCTTGCCTTCGGATCTGTGATAGAAGGTGTACCCAACAGTCTCCTTTGGGTATCCTATGAAGACACATTTCTCCGATTTGGGTTCGAGCTTATCAGGTTGAAGCTTTTTCACATAAGCATCGCAGCCTCAAACTTTAAGAAACGACAACTTGGGTTTCTTGCCAAACCACAGTTCATAAGGTGTCGTCTCAACGGATTTAGATGGTGCCCTATTTAACGTGAATGCAGCCGTCTCTAAAGCATAACCCCAAAACGATAGCGGTAAATCAGTAAGAGACATCATAGATCATACCATATCTAATAAAGTGCGATTACGACGTTCGGACACACCATTACACTGTGGTGTTCTGGCTGGCGTGAGTTGCGAAACTATTCCGCATTGTTTCAAATGAAGACCAAACTCGTAACTCAAATATTCTCCTCCACGATCAGATCGTAGAAACTTTATTTTCATTTTACGATGATTTTCCACTTCACTCTGAAATTCTTTGAACTTATCAAATGTTTCAGACTTATGTTTCATCAAGTACATATACCCATATCTGCTCAAATCATCCGTGAAGGTCAGAAAATAACGATACCCGCCGCAACCCTCAATGTTCATTGGACCACATACATCAGTATGTATGATTTCCAATAAATCTGTTGCTCGCTCCACTATTCCGGAGAATGGAGTTTTAGTCATCTTGCCCATGAGGCATGGTTCGCAAGTACCAAGTGATTCATAATCAAGTGATTCCAAAAGTCCATCAGAATGGAGTTTCTTCATGCGCTTTATACCAATATGACCCAAACGGCAGTGTCAAAAATAAGTTGCACTATCATTATCAACTCTGCATCTTTTGGCTTCAATATTATGAATATGTGTGTCACTATGATACGTCTCCGTCGTATCTACTTTTCCAAACACTTTTGCCCTTGTTTTGGAATCTAACTTGCATGATTTGAACGGAACTAACCCGGACTGACGTTGTTTTCAGCCGAATTGCCATGGTGTTATTTTTGTGCAGAAATAAAAGTTCTCGGAATGACCTGAAACTTCACGGAGATTATTTTTGGAAATAATAAAAAATATTGGCGAAAGAATCAAGGCCAGGGGGCCCACACCCTGTCCACGAGGGTAGGGGCGCGCCTACCCCCCTGGGCGCGCCCCCTGCCTCGTGGGCCCCCTGGTGCTCCACAGACCTCAACTCCAACTCTATATATTCGTGTTTGGGGAGAAAAAATCAGAGAGAAGGATTCATCGTGTTTTACGATACGGAGCCGCCGCCAAGCCCTAATCTCTCTCGGGAGGGCTGATCTGGAGTCCGTTCGGGGCTCCGGAGAGGGGAATCCATCGCCATCGTCATCATCAACCATCCTCCATCACCAATTTCATGATGCTCACCGCCGTGCGTGAGTAATTCCATCGTAGGCTTGCTGGACGGTGATGGGTTGGATGAGATTTATCATGTAGCTGAGTTAGTTTTGTTAGGGTTTGATCCCTAGTATCCACTATGTTCTGAGATTGATGTTGCTATGACTTTGCTATGCTTAATGCTTGTCACTAGGGCCCGAGTGCCATGATTTCAGATCTGAACCTATTATGTTTTCATGAATATATGTGAGTTCTTGATCCTATATTGCAAGTCAATAGTCACCTACTATGTGTTATGATCCGGCAACCCGAAGTGACAATAATCGGGACCACTCCCAGTGATGATCATAGTTTGAGGAGTTCATGTATTCACTATGTGTTAATGCTTTGGTCCGGTACTCTATTAAAAGGAGGCCTTAATATCCCTTAGTTTCCAATAGGACCCCGCTACCACAGCAGGGTAGGACAAAAGATGTCATGCAAGTTCTTTCCCATAAGCACATATGACTATATTCGGAATACATGCCTACATTACATTGATGAATTGGAGCTAGTTCTGTGTCACCCTATGTTATAACTGTTGCATGAATAATCGCATCCGGCATAATTCTCCATCACCGATCCAATGCCTACGAGCTTTTCACATATTGTTCTTCGCTTATTTACTTTTCTGTTGCTACTGTTACAATCACTACAAAGCTATCACTGTTACTTTTGCCACCGTTACCGCTACTATCATACTACTTTGCTACTAAATACTTTGCTGCAGATATTAAGTTATCTAGGTGTGGTTGAATTGACAACTCAACTGCTAATACTTGAGAATATTCTTTGGCTCCCCTTGTGTCGAATCAATAAATTTGGGTTGAATACTCTACCCTCCAAAACTGTTGCGATCCCCTATACTTGTGGGTTATCACACTACTATCGAGATTCAACAAAAATAGACCACTCTTCAAGGGTGCATGATCATAAAAGATATTACTCATATAAATAGAACAACCATTATTCTCGGATTTAAATGAATAACTGTCTCACATCAAACAAGATCCAGATATAATGTTCATGCTTAACGCTGGCACCAAATAACAATTATTCAGGTCTAAAACTATTCCTGAAGGTAGATGTAGAGGTAGCGTGCCAACGACGATGACATTGACTTTGGAACCATTTCCTACGTGCATCGTCACCTCGTCCTCAGCCAATCTTCGCTTAATCTGTAGTCCCTATTTTGAGTTGCAAATATTAGCAACAGAACCAGTATCAAATACCTAGGTACTACTGCGAGCATTAGTAAGGTACACATCAATAACATGTATATCACATATACCTTTGTTCACCTTGCCATCCTTCTTATCCGCCAAATACTTGGGGCAGTTCCGCTTCCAGTGACCAGTTCCTTTGCAGTAGAAGCACTCAGTCTCAGGCTTAGGTCCAGACTTGAGCTTCTTCACTTGAGCAGCAACTTGCTTGCCATTCTTCCTGAAGTTCCCCTTCTTCCCTTTACCCATTTTCTTGAAACAGGTGGTCTTGTTGACCATCAACACTTGATGCTCCTTCTTGATTTCTACCTCCGCAGCTTTTAGCATTGCGAAGAGCTCGGGAATTGTCTTATCCATCCCTTGCATATTATAGTTCATCACGAAGCTCTTGTAGCTTGGTGGCAGTGATTGAAGAACTCTGTCGATGACACTATCATCAGGAAGATTAACTCCCAGCTAAGTCAAGTGTTTGTGGTACCCGGACATTCTGAGTATATGTTCACTGACAGAACTATTCTCCTCTATTTTGCAGCTGTAGAATTTATTGGAGACTTCATATCTCTCAATCCGGGCATTTGCTTGAAATATTAACTTCAACTCCTGGAACATCTCATATGCTCCATGACGTTCAAAACGCCATTGAAGTCCCGGTTCTAAGCCGTAAAGCATGGCACACTGAACTATCGAGTAGTCATCAGCTTTGCTTTGCCGGACATCGTCATCAGCAGCATCTGCAGCAGGCCTGGCACCTAGCGGTGCTTCTGGGACGTAATTCTTCTGTGCAGCAATGAGGATAATCCTCAAGTTACGGACCCAGGTCGTGTAGTTGCTACCATCATCTTTCAACTTAGCTTTCTCTGGGAACGCATTAAAATTCAAAGGAACAGTAGCACGGGCCATTGATCTACAACAACATAAATATGCAAAATACTATCAGGTACTAATTTCATGATAAATTAAAGTTTAATTAATCATAATACTTAAGAACTCCCACTTAGATAGACATCCCTCTAATCATCTAAGTGATCACGTGATCCAAATCAACTAAATCATGTCCGATCATCACGTGAGATGGAGTAGTTTTCAATGGTGAACATCACTATGTTGATCATATCTACTATATGATTCACGCTCGACCTTTCAGTCTCAGTGTTCTGAGGCCATATCTGCATATGCTAGGCTCGTCAAGTTTAACCCGAGTATTCTGCGTGTGCAAAATTGGCTTGCACCCGTTGTATGTGAACTTAGAGCTTATCACACCCGATCATCACGTGGTGTCTCGGCACGACGAACTTTCGCAATGGTGCATACTCAGGGAGAACACTTGTACCTTGAAATTTAGTGAGAGATCATCTTATAATGCTACCGCCGAACTAAGCAAAATAAGATGCATAAAGGATAAACATCACATGCAATCAATATAAGTGATATGATATGGCCATCATCATCTTGTGCCTTTGATCTCCATCCCCAAAGCACCGTCATGATCACCATCGTCACCGGTGCGACACCTTGATCTCCATCGTAGCATCATTGTCATCTCGCCAACTATTGCTTCTACGACTATCGTTGCCGCTTAGTGATAAAGTAAAAACAATTACAGGGCGATTGCATTGCATACAATAAAGCGACAACCATATGGCTCGTGCCAGTTGCTGATAACTCTGTTACAAAACATGATCATCTCATACAATAAAGTTTAGCATCATGTCTTGACCATATCACATCACAACATACCCTGCAAAAACAAGTTAGACGTCCTCTACTTTGTTGTTGCGAGTTTTACGTGGCTGCTACGGGCTGAGCAAGAACCGTTCTTACCTACGCATCAAAACCACAACAATTTTTCGTCGAGTGTGCTGTTTTAACCTTCAACAAGGACCGGGCGTAGTCGCACTTGATTCAACTAAAGTTGGAGAAACTGACACCCGCCAGCACCTGTGTGCAAAGCACGTCGGTAGAACCAGTCTCGCGTAAGCGGACGCGTAATGTTGGTCCGGGCCGCTTCATCCAACAATACCGCCGAATCAAAGTATGACATGCTGGTAAGCAGTATGACTATTATCGCCCACAACTCTTTGTGTCCTACTCATGCATATAACATCTATGCATAGACCTGGCTCGGATGCCACTGTTGGGGAACGCAGTAATTTAAAAAAAAATTCCTACGCACACGCAAGATCCATCTAGGTGATGCATAGCAACGAGAGGGGAGAGTGTTGTCCACGTACCCTCGTAGACCGAAAGCAGAAGCATTATGACAACGCGGTTGATGTAGTCGTACGTCTTCACGATCCGACCGTTCCTAGTACCGAAAGTACGGCACCTCCGCGATCTGCACACATTCAGCTCGGTGACGTCCCACGAACTCTAGATCCAGCTGAGGACGAGGGAGAGTTTCGTCAGCACGACGGCATGATGACGGTGATGATGAAGTTACCGACGCAGGGCTTCGCCTAAGCAGTACAACGATATGACCGAGGTGGAAATCTATGGACGGGGCACCACACACAGCTAAACAATCAACTTGTGTGTCTATGGGGTGCCCCTCCCCCGTATATAAAGGAGTGGAGGAGGGGAGGGCCGGCCCTCTCATGGCGCGCCCAAGGAGGGAGTCCTACTCCCGGTGGGAGTAGGATTCCCCCTTTCCCTAGTTGGAGTAGGAGAAGAAGGAAGAGAGAGAGGGAGAGAAGGAAAGGGGGGCCGGCCCCCCTCCCAATTCAGATTGGGCTTGGGGGCGCGCCCCCACCTTGGGCGCCTCCTCCTCTCTCCCACTAAGGCCCATTAAGGCCCAATGACTCCCCGGGGGGTTCCGGCAACCCCCCCGGTACTCCGGTAAATGCACGAACTCATCCGGAACCATTCCGATGTCCAAACATAGCCTTCCAATATATCTTTATGTCTCGACCATTTCGAGACTCCTCGTCATGTCCGTGATCACATCCAGGACTCCGAACAACCTTCGGTATATCAAAACACATAAACTCATAATACCGATCGTCATCGAACGTTAAGCGTGCGGACCCTATGGGTTCGAGAACTATGTAGACATGACCGAGACTCGTCTCTGGTCAATAACCAATAGCAGAACCTGGATGCTCATATTGGTTCCTACATATTCTACGAAGATCTTTATCGGTCAAACCTCATAACAATATATATTGTTCCCTTTGTCATCGGTATGTTACTTGCCCGAGATTCGATCGTCGGTATCTCAATACCTAGTTCAATCTCGTTACCGGCAAGTCTCTTTACTCGTTCCTTAATGCATCATCCCAGAACTAACTCATTAGTCACATTGCTTGCAAGGCTTATAGTGATGTGCATTACCGAGAGGGCCCAGAGATACCTCTCCGACAATCGGAGTGACACATCCTAATCTCGATCTATGCCAACTCAACAAACACCACCGGAGACACCTGTAGAGCATCTTTATAACTACCCAGTTACGTTGTGACGTTTGATAGCACACAAAGTGTTCCTCCAGTATTCGGGAGTTGCATAATCTCATAGTCATAGGAACATGTATAAGTCATGAAGAAAGCAATAGCAACTAACTAATGATCATCGTGCTAAGCTAACGGATGGGTCAAGTCAGTCACATCATTCTCTAATGATGTGATCCCGTTAATCAAATGACAACTCATGTCTATGGCTAGGAAACTTAACCATCTTTGATTGAACGAGCTAGTCAAGTAGAGGCATACTAGTGACACTCTGTTTGTCTATGTATTCACACATGTACTAAGTTTCCGGTTAATACAATTCTAGCATGAATAATAAACATTTATCATGATATAAGGAAATATAAATAACAACTTTATTATTGCCTCTAGGGCATATTTCCTTCACGGCCTGCGCCGGCGTTCCAGCAAACGCAGGAGGAACAACGGTACAACATGTTCCTTCTGGAGCAGCACCGGCTGGCGGAGGGCCAGATCTACCGCGAGCGCGCGAGCGAGGAGGCCGTGGCGAACCCCAACTTCGTGGTGGAGCAACGTGCCATCTACAATGCCGTTTGCGCTCAAGCCGCCGCTCGCCAGGAAGCGGCCGCCGCGGAGGCGCAGCTGCAGGCGGTTGCGGAGGAGAACAACGCCAGATGCGCTTCCTACTCGCCGCCGACGATTCATCAGCCGGCCCGATGGGACCAAGACAGAGCTGGCGCCACCATTTCCATCGTGTACCTCACGTCCACCGGCGACGGACAGGTCGCAAACTCCTCCGAGGATGACTAGGCCATGGGAGGCGGCGGTGCCTTGTGTCTCATGTGGGTTGGTCCGTCTCCCGTGTTCTACTCTTCCTCGCCGAAGACCGCACCTTCACTTCACGGGTCTTATCGCCGATGCTTGTGGAGACGGCTGATGGAGGACGACACGGGCTTGGACGCTGGCCGCCGCGGCGTAGTATAGGTTTAGGGGCGGGTCTTTTATTTGTTCTAAATGTTCGAAATATAACCAAATCCGTTATGTTTGTATAAAATCCGTCATGTTTATACAAAATCCGGTCGTGTTTGCATGAATTTCATCCGATTTGTTGATAAAAATTGAAATGAGGTAAATACACCAGTGGTGTTTGAACTTGCCATGGATGTGCACTTTAGTGCCTGAACTTGCAAAATACATTGAAGTGGTTCCATAACTTGGCATGGACGTGCATATACGGTTCAAATGGTGTTTGTATACGTCCGTGAAGCTAAGGAGGCGGGCCAGCATGCCATGGGGCCCGCTGTCAGTGACAAGGGTGTGTGGCCTGTTTTTTTGGAAAAAACCCCTGAAATTATTTTCTTACCATAAGGCCCTCAGGGAGAAATCGATAAATTATAAAATAAAAACTAGAGTATAATTATAAGATAAAAAATAAAACTGGTGTGCTGGATCGAACAAGCGACGTACCAGTCAGAGTGCATGCGGCTAGCCACTCGACAACTTTAATGATTCATAACCTTTATAAACATTTGGCCGAACAAAATAAATAAAGAGAATTTAATAATCCAGCAAAAACACCATCGGATCTGTGACCCAAATATCGGACCAAAGCTTATAGGCACGGATGCCACTCCAACCATTGAGTTGTCATGTATCAAAAGTACAAGTACTCTTTATGACTGTATAACAAACATAATTTAAAAATAATGAAAAAAATCTTCATGTCACTTTAAAAATAATTCACGTGTTATTTTAAAACATATTCATAAAATTGAAAATATTTATGAATGACTAAAATGTTTATATGATTCAAGTATTATTCATGTGAGGATCCATAGTCTAATGGCGCACTGGGCTTGTATTTTTTTTTAGAAAACACACAAACTTATATACTCACTCCGTCCCAAAATAGGTGTTTGAAGCTTAGCACAACTTTGTACTAGAGTTAGTATAAAGTTGAGACACTTATTTTGGGACGGAGGGAGTACTATATAAACTTATTAAAACAACACAGGTTTTTTTTAAAGCATGAACACGTTGATATACTACAGAAATAGTTTGTTAAAAATGTGAAATTTTAAAATTATATGAGAATTTGTTTAAATATATGGACATTTATAAAATTACTTTTATTTTTTATTAAAATGTGAACATTTTTTCAAATTATAAATTATATTCTTAATTTTTAATTTTATTATGTGTATTTCTGTTAAATTATTGCATAGGTATTTTATGAAATGATATGAACTTTTTAACGTAATTTGTTTGAAATATATGTATATTTTTTGTAACATGATAATAATTTAAGTATTTTTTAGAAAAATGAAATGAAAAAGAACAAACCCGCTGAAAACTGAGCCACACTGTGGTCCATTTTAGCCATACGGGCTCGTTATGTTATAAACCTAAATTTATCGTTTTACCATTCGATGTCGCCAGTTGGAGTGGAATGTGCGGCCATATAGCCCCTGGTTGCAGGTTCAAACCAATGACAGTGTATTGTTGAAATATTTTTTAATTTATGTTGTTCAGCTTTATGTTTATAAAGTGTATGAATCCATTCTTGACACTAAATTTGAATGGGTCGATTGGCTAACCATGCACACCTACGCGTGTGGTTCAAACCCCGGACCAGTTTTAATTATTAAGAGATTAATAGATTTTTTTAATTTATCAATTTCTCTTTGAGGGCCTTTTGTAAGAAAAAAGTATTCTAGAGGGTTTTCTGCAAAAAACCAGGCCACATGCCTTGTCTCTTACATCCTGGCGTGCCTCGTCAGCGTCATGGACGTATAAAAACAAGATTTGAACCGTATATGCATGTCCATGCCAAGTTGTGGAACCAGTTCAATGTATTTTGCAAGTTCAGGCACTAAAGTGCACATTCGTGACAAGTTCAAGCACCAGTGTTGTATTTACCTCAATTGAAATGCATGTGGTTAGTGTTGGATGTCTATCTCTGACAGCTGAAGGAACTGTTCCACACGAGTACAGACATATCAAAGCATACATACTCCAGAAGCTTCTCCCATGTACTACGCCATTATCCAGCGAGTCGCTCCTTCTCTCTGCGCCTCTCGAACCATCGCTCTGACGTCGACGCCGCAAACCCGTCCTGATTTATTGGCCCCATCGTTCCAGTTCCTTCGCCATTTTTCCCAGCTCGCCGACGCCGAGACCGCAGCACCAATTCCCAACCGTGCGATCCTCAACTGCAGTCCCAGCGGACCCCATCCGAGCTAGCTCTCACGTTCCAATCAATGGCGGACCTCTTCTTCGGGGGAAGCCCTTTCCGGCGGCTACTCTACGCCCGCCCCTTCGCCTCCGCCACGGCCGCCATGGACTGGGTGGAGACCCCGACCTCCCATGTCCTCCGCATCAACGTCCCGGGCCTGGGCAAGGACGACGTCAAGGTCCAGGTGGAGGACGGCAACGTACTCAGCGTCAGGGGCGCGGCCAAGGAGAAGGGAAAGGAGGGGAACGAGGAGGAGGCGGTGTGGCACGTGGCGGAGCGCGGGAAGCCGGAGTTCGCGCGGGAGGTGGCGCTGCCGGAGCACGTCAGGGTGGAGCAGATCAGGGCCAGCGTCGACAACGGCGTGCTCACCGTCGTCGTGCCCAAGGAGCCCGCTCCGGCCCGCCCCCGGACCAGGCCCATCGCGGTCTCCAGCAAGCTCTGACGCCGGACTCTGTTTATTTGCTCAAAAAATAGAAATCTGGTATGTTTATGGGGTTGGTGATGTGTCAACGTAAATCGACCGTGAAAGTTGTACTGTGATGTGATAAATATGCCAAGCAGCTGTGAATAATAAACTAGTAGCCGTGAATGATTTTACTGTAAAATACAAATACAAATCGTGATGATGCTGTGCTGAGGACGTATGACAAGCTGAGGAATTTGGTTAATACTTAGTGATGAGTATGACAAAAGAATTGATCTTGGGGCAATGCAGAAATTTGAAAGACCATTTTGAGCTTGCTTATTCTGACAAATTTGTTAAGGTGTACTTACTACACTGAAATATAACTTGCTTGACAAATCGGCCTACATACGAATTTTCTCTGACCTCACTGGAAAGTGAGACCCGTGGCGCGGAGCTTGTCGGCGACGATATCGTCCATGCGGCGCGCCATCTCCGGCGTCATGTGGTTCACCCAGTCGCCGGCCACGCCCTTCCGGAAGAGGGCCTTGCGAGGGAACTTGAGGCCGTCCATGTAGCCCGTCCTGTTCACCTCCATGCTCCTCAGGCTCTCGAGGCTGCAGAGCTCGACGATGCCGCGGACGACGCCGGCCTCCTCCTCCGCCTCCGAGAACGGCAGCCCGACGAACCGCGCGAGCTTTCTCACGTTCTCGGCGGGGTCGCGCAGCAGCTCCTCGTACCTCAAGAAGAGCGCGTTCTCCGGCCACGACTCGCTGGCGCGCCGGTACCCGAGGATGTGGTCCCAGAACGGCCCGTACGTGTTGGCGCCGCTGCAGATGGACTCGAAGGTGTCGATGAACGGTAGCTCCGGGTGCATGCTCCGGCGGAACTGCCACAGCGACACGGCCGTGTCCTTGGGCTCCCTGCAGATGTACACGACCCTGCAGCCGCCGGCGCGCGGCAGCATCTCGTGCGGCATGTGCGTGTACATGAGACGCGGGGACGGGAGCGCGTCGAGCCTGGCCTCCCGGCCGCCTCCGGCGAAGAGGGCGTCTAGAAAAGGCACGCACTGGTGCGGGCTGAGGCGGAGGAGTGGGTGGTCGGCGCCGGCGGGCGGGTAAGAGCGGCGCGCCATCGTGGCGAACGACAGGGCGTTGAGCCACGTGGTGCCGCACTTGGGCAGGCTGGCGATGATGACGTCGTCGGGGCGGGGTACGAAGCGGCGCTGCAGGCCGATGGCCGCCGGGACGAAGGTCTCCGGCAGCCAGAAGCCCTGGTAGCAGCGGAGCTTGTTCTGGGTGCCGGCCAACAGCTTGCTCGGTAGCGCCGATACCAGGACATCGCCGTGGTCTTCCGAAGATGTCTCCGCCGCTATGGCGGCGACCAGGTTGACGTTGTCGAGGACAACATCCTTGAACGGGATAGGGCCTGCCGGAGCACTGGCTGCGTTAGTCGCCATGGATTGAAGTTGGAGTTGTTGGACTGCCATGTGATTGATAAGGAAGGTCTGCATTACCGCAGCGGTGCCATGCTATATCATCACTGGTGACCCGAGCAGTATATTTGGAGCGTGGATCACGCGTCATTAAAAAAGTGGAAATGTACGGGCCTGTTCGGCAACGCTCCAGCTCCCAGCTTCATGAACTCCACGCATGAAGCTGAGCCGAACGCTCTAGCTCCAGGAAGCTGGAATAGAGAAGCTGGCGGCCCGTCTCAGTGTAAAAAGGAAGGAGTTTGGGAAGCTGGTCCTTTCCAGATCCGTGAAAACAGGGAAGTTGGAGTTGAGGCAAATTACATAGGATTGCCACCGCCAAGTGACATTCAGCATACCGTTTCGATTTTCTATCGCTAACTCTCTCTAGCGCGCGTTGGCTATTGGCTTTGGGCCCCAACCCGGGCTGCCAATCCATCTAAAGTTGGGCTTATTGCTAATCAAATGGCCTGTCAGACCCGTGCCTAACCACGGAAACCGGAAGTTGGGTGCCGAACGCTTTCCATAGCGCCAGCTGAAGTGAGAAGCCATACGAGAAGTTAAATCTAGGAAGTTTTGGAGAAGCTGGGCACTTGCAGAACACGCCCGTCTTTCGCTACCGATTTCTTTGCTTTTTGATGATTATCTTTTTTATAAGATATAAGAGAAGGACCCTCTTAGCTGACGCATCGAACCAAGGAATAGTAAAAGGATGATGGAAAGCGAAAGTAAGAGAAGACCAAATGCCACGCCGAATTTGTTTTTTTCATCCCCGAAACACTGTTGCTCCATTTCGCATGAAATTTTTCAAGCATGCTTGTGACACTAACACGAACTTGTCATGCCCAATATGCAGTCTTATTCTCATGAGTCTGGGGAGACCCGTCAAGAATAGAAGCGCATATCAAGTCACTTCATAAAGAATAGTGCAATGCACATAATGATCATGATGAAATGCAACATGACAAGAGGCACAATGCAACAAACAAAGATGAGCATGGCATGCAACAGATAAAGAGACAATGCAAAACAAAGATGAATAAGCCATATAATAAACCCACATGGAAATACTCATGACCAAGGTTGGAAAGGTTACAAAATGGAAAGGATTACACTCGAGGTATTACACGAACATCTACAAAAAAATCAGAATTTTTTGATTTTTTTTTAATTTACTATTCATCTGGGATTCAAAGCGCCTCCCAGATTCAAAGCGCTGCCGGGATGCAGCACTTGTTCGAGGTAGGTTAGTAAAATGATGATTAAAAACGCTACCGAGATGCCTTTGGTAACGGTGTGTGCGTTACAAAGGGGATATCCTATCACACACCCCTGCTTGTTGACTCGGGTGAGGCGGTTCACCGAGGCAACAAGGATGTCTTCTCTTTCGAACTTTTGTGGTTTGAGAGGGATGACTTCCTTGCTTTGATAGCCATGGAATGGGCCTCAAAGCAGAGGAGAGATTCGAACATTGACATATGGCAATTTGAATTAGACATCTGAGATAGTTTTTGAGGGGATGGGTTAAAAATGAAAGTGGTATCTACAAGCAGCAAAAGAAAGGTTACTTAATTTCATTAATGATCTTGATTTAAAGGTTGAGACTAATTTGCTTGATATAAGTGAACGAGGAGCTAAATGTGAGGCTGAGGTTAGTTTGGCGAAGATTCTTAGAGAAGAGGAGATCAAATAGGCACTTAGAGCTAAAGTGCGTCAGGTGGTTCAAGGAGATAATAATACTCAATTTTTCCATATGATTGTGAATGGGAAATATAGAAAAAGGAAGATTATCCAACTTGAACAGGACGAGGGTACAATAGTAGGGCATGAGAACGTAAAGTTGTACATTTCCAACTTTTATAAAAAGCTGTTTGGGGCACCAGTAGTGAATTTTGTTTCACGCAACGAGGATATGGTTGAGGATGTACCGCAGCTAGGAGAGGATGAGAACGAGTTACTCACTACTCCTTTCACGGAAAAGGAGGTTTTCGAGGCGATTTCGCAGATGAATAATAATAAGCCACCTGGCCCGGATGACTTTTTAGTAGAATTTTATAAGAGATGTTGGGATATAATTAAGCTGGTCTGATGCCAATGTTCCATGATCTGTTTAAGTCCCACATGGCGAGCAAAAAACTTTAGATTTTCTATATCGTAAACACGAACTCCCAACATTCGCTAGGAGGGGTGGCATTTCAAACAGTTTTGATGGTAGTTGTAGTTGTGAGGTGATGGCAACTCTTCAGAACAACATGACGGTTTCTTTAGAAGAAGGCATTTTTCATTTAAAACTGTCATCGTTTAATCTCGTGAAGCAACTAAAACAGTCAGGCAAAAACATTCACTCGTCACCCCCCTCCTAACTGACGTTCGCTAGAAAACATTATCGATAAATGAAGCCATCAACCAGAAAAAAGTATATATATATATATATATATATATATATATATATATATATGTATCTGTTTTGCTGGAACTTAGCTAGTAGCTGGGAAATAAATTGGTCTCATTCACTTCACTGACCGTCGGATCTAAAGGCCGGATATTCATGTTGGCTGTTTTTTCCTTACACGCGAGAGCTGAGCAATGGCCTGGGGTGCAACACGTTATTTCGTCTGGCGGCCCTCATTGTCAACACTGATGTTCGTCGTGGCATGCATCAACACACTAGCAACTATCACTCATGTTTTTTCTATCAGCTTTTTATGTTTTTTATATGGATGCTTATGTTGTACAGTGGCGCTTTACGGGTTTCTATGGTCATATGTCTTGGAGTGATCGTCATATATCTTTGAATGATATCCGTAATTTGCATAATAAAGGCCCATCCTTGGATGGTTTTAGGGGATTTTATAATTGTATACTATTCGGAAGAAGAGGGTGACAATATGAAATCTAATGCTATGATGAAATAGTTTCATGATTGTCTTACATAGTGCGGTTTGGATGAATATGTGTTCCATTGGTGATCTCATTACTTGCAAAAGAGGGGATATCAGGGAAAGACTTGAAAGGGCTATCTGTAATGCGGAATGGGCAAATAAATTTCCTTGGGCTGCGGTTATCAATTAGTAACATGTACGCTCGGAGCACCACCCTTTGATTCTGGATATGGATTATTTTTACGGTAATGTATTTAGTCGTCCGAAGGGCCATGTAAAACGAATTGAAGCAAGATTGCTCAAAGAAGAGACAGTTGAGGAAATCGTGAAGTCAGCTTGGGAAAAGGCCAAGATTGCAAGTATTGATCCATCTCTCGTGGCTCAGACTCGAGCGGTGCATGCGAATATGCATACAACATACTCGGGGTCATGATACTCTGAAGGGTCCAAAATGGAGAATCAACAAATTAAAAAAGGAATTAGAGAGACGGTGGTGTGGTCCTCTAAATACACAGTCCCGATCTCAACAAAAGGAAGCTGTAGTGCTTATTGAAAATCTTTTGGATCAAGAAGCAATTTTCTAGATACAGAGAGGTCGAGCAAATTGGTTGATGCATGGGGATCGTAATACCTCTTTCTTCCTTAATGCGACTACAACTAGGGAAAAGAGAAATAATATTAAGAAACTCCATGATGATTTTGGGGTTCGGCAACAAGGAACGGAACTGAAGGATCACACCACAGACTATTTTTGAAATCTTGTCACTTCTAAAGTTTTGCAACCGGGTCAGGAGATTTTATCTCTGGTACATAGAAGGGTGCCAGCTAAGATGAATAATGCACTCCTTGCCCCTTACATCGTTGAAGATGTTTGTAAGGCTCATTTTGATATTGGTGATTTAAATACTCCGGGGCCGGATGGACTACATGCTATTTCTTATAAAAGATTTTGATACATGTTAGGGGACGATCTGGTCGAGGAGGTTTTGTAAGAGGTTAACATGTGTACTATTCCAACGAGATGGACTAACACTACTATTATGATGACCCCGAAGGTTAATTCTACGAAAAAGGTCACCTAATTTAGGCCGGTTAGCTTGTGTAATGTGGTGTATAAAAGTACTGCAGAAATGGTGGCTTCTCGTTTGAAGTTTTTTCTCCCAGAAATTGTGAGTCTGAATTAGAGTGCTTTCGTGTCAGGAAAATGATTACAGAGAATGTTTTAGTGGCTTATGAGTGCTTTCATACAATTGAAAATAAGATAGAAGGTAAAGAGGGTCTATGTGCCATCAAGTTTGATATGCATAAACCTTATGACCAGGTTGAGTGGTCCTTCCTGAAGGAGATTATGCTGAAACTAGGCTTCCGAGAAAAAACTGGGTAAATTTTATTATGCAATGTGTATCCACTGTTGAATACCGAGTTCGATTTAATCTGGAAAAAAGTAAGAGTTTCAAGCCTTCGAGGGGGTTAAGGCAGGGAGACCCCCCATCTCCTTATCTTTTGTGTTATATGTACGGAGGGTCTGATTGGATAACACGTGAGGAGGAGCACGTGAAAACATTGTTGAGCCTCCTTGTATTTGCAATCTACTAAGCTCACTCCCTTTAACTTACTTGCAAGTTTTACTTCCGTGCTTTACCCTTTATTAGATTTACATGTCTGGGGTGTTTTAGGAAATATCTAGATAAGCTTAAAATTGCCAAGAACTAAAATTGGGAAAACCATCTAGGTTGTGATATAATTAGTTTTAGTAGTCTGTTCACCCCCTCTAGACTCAGTTCGATCTTACACAACACCAAGTGAGGCCTTGACTTTTGTGGTAGCAAGACATGGTGGAATACATGGTCATGTGCTTTCTGGGCGCTTTGTGGGCGACTGAAAGTGCATAAACCCCGACCCACGTGTGGTTTTCATAATTAATAGCAATCCTATGGACTAATGATTTAACAGATATGGGTTCCATAGGTAATCCATGCAGAACATTGGACGGGTTCAAGGATGAAAGCCATCAAGATAAACATATGCATTGAGATTTGGTATGATTGGCACTTGCATGGACTAACAGTTGCATTGAGTTATATACGAAAGAATGTTCCATATGTGATTCATAAGTATATGGGTTGGATTTGGGAAGAATGACATTAAAATGAGGGTATGCATCAAGATTATTTAGTTATAGAGATGAATATGTTATGGTCAAGAATATGCAGAAAATTGACTAAGATAAATCAAGATTGATTCTAGTGAGTAAGTCAAATATGACCAAGATAGAGTTCGTTGGAGGAAACAAAAAGTTTTTGTGTGTGGGCTTATGAGTTGAGCCATGAAGGATCAAGCTCTTGAGAGAGTGATTAAAGAAAATAATTCTAGACATGTCTTGAAGATAATTAAGGTCATGATGAGCTCATGAATTGGGCCAAGGTTGATAAAGTCTTGAAGTGAGTAAATTTAAATGAAAAAATTCACTATGGCTCTCAAGATATTGTGGTGGAGTATTTAGAAGAGCAAGTGATGACCAATATGATTCTCATGGAGAAACTCAATATTGTCATGAGAGAATTGATCCTTTAGTGATCAAGTCTTGAAGCAATGAAGTAAAGCAAAGAGTTGGTTCTGGCTTTAAAAAAACTAAGGTAGAACATAAAGTGAACTTAAAGGTTGACTAAGATGAAGCCCGGTGATTGGACTATAGATTGTCCACAAATAATAGTAAATGATGTACGACGTGGATCAAATGATCTAGTGGTATGTTAAGAAATTGTGAATTGCACTTCATGAACTCACCCATACTGTGTGTTTTCTATGCCTATGTGGGTTAGGAGAAGTTGATGACTTACATCAAAATAATTTTTTAAAATAGGCCATGTGAGGATGACTTCAGTGGGGATGGGCATCAATGTCCAAAAATGCAAGTTCAAGACGAGCATGACGATGGATTATATGCTACTTGATTGGCCCAGAAATTAATCCAAAATTTGAGTGGTTAGAAATATGGGTGGTACGAATGCGGATGGAACCTTTAGGTGAGCCCTAGGAGCCCCAACGAGGCCCACTGAGCCAGCCTTCATCTATGTTTCACAAAGTACCTAATGACGATACAGTAAACATATGTGGATTACAGTGATAGGGGTGATCACCTCAGGTTATCACATGGTCATGGGACACAAGCTTGACCCACGTTCAGGCCCTCACATGGCGAGAAATGACTCTGTTGATGATTATAGTTAACAACTACTACAACACGTGCCCAATGGCAACGTCTGGTCAGTTCGATGTCTAGTCGCCGGAGTTGAAGGTGGACGAATCTAGACGGGACATGTAAACGATCTACTAATCGACTATCTCTACACTTCTCTAGCTTACGGATTGACGAAGTCCCGTATTCCTCCTAGAGAATGTCCTTATGTAGCGGCCTTGGCCGGTGGCCACCATCCTCCACGTCGACAACCGACTCATACCGGAAGGGGGTTAATGCGCACATGTCGTCCTAATAGGCGCCCCATTTAAAGTGGAGACACACCAATTCATCATATGTCGTTCTCGTTTGTTTACTAGCACGAACAAATACGCCCGTCTAAATGCGTGGTTGCTGCAGATGCTCAAGTTCGCACACTTTTTCAAAAGAAACTTGCATGTGCATTTGATAGATTAAATAATATTATGAATTACCAAAATGCTAACAAAATTTTAAAGTTTTTTTGAATATTAAAAACTGTTCATGCACTGTAAATAATTTTCATGATTTATAAAAAAATGCTCAATAATTTAATAAATTCATAAATATTAAAAATATTCATCAATACTAAAAATGTTCACAATTTTAAAACTTCTTCATGAAGTTTGAAAAATATTAAAAATTACAAAAAATCTTGAATTTTTAAATATATTCATGAATTCTGAAAAGTATCTGAACGTAATATTCATGAAAATTGTAAAACAAAAAATGGAAACAGAAAAAGAAACAAGAAAAACATGCAAAATGAAAAAGAACATAAACATGAAAAGAAGAAATGACGCAACAAAAAGGACCCGATAACGCACAAACACATGATTTGACCAGGAGAAATCAATCGTTTTTTAATTTCGATGACAAGCTTAGTGATGCGAGGATGGCAAGTTAGTTGGCAAGCATGACTACTCCATCCTTAGCATATTTTTTATCAAAAAATTGTCGTGCGTGAACTTTTAAACTTGCCATCCACGCGCCAATTAAATTAACATCGAAAATGTTTGATTTGCCATGGTCAAATCCCAAACTTCGGGATTTATCATTTCCCAAGAAAAAGAGGAAAACAAGGTCAAGGAAACCGGTGGAAAATCATGCCCACGTTATGCATCAAACCTTTCCGGCTCAGAGCATCTCCAACAGCCGCGCTATATAAGCGCCACGCTGAAACAATTAGTGCTTTTTGCGCGCGCTACCGCTCCGGGCGCTCCAGCGGATGCGCAAAAATCGCACGCGCGTCATATCCAGTTCAGCGCGCCGGCCGAAACGCCATCGCGCGCCGCTTATTTGCTGCGCCTGCTCCCGCGCGCTGGACTCTCGAGCGCTTGCTCGCAACTCCACCTACCCCCATCCAGCCGTTGGCGCCGCCGCCGCCCGCGCCACCCCATTTCTTCCGGCGACCGTTCCGGCGCTTCCCCGGCCTATCCCCGCGCCGCCGCGGCTTCCTCTAGTCAACGCCGCCCATCGCGCACGACAGTCCTCCGACGAACAGCGCCCGGCCGCCCACTGCCGCTCGGCGCCCGCAAGGTGTTTGACAAAACGCCCGCAAGGTATGTATTGCTTCAACTTCACATTTTTTACATGTTTGTAGTTTTTATAGCCTAGTTTAAATTGAACATTGTAGATGACTTCATCGTATGATTCTTCCGAAGAAGAATTTGATATGGAAGAGGAGGAGGATCTTGCAATGATCCTACCTATGCACATCAATAAAAAACCGAAGCACGGGTTATGGTCGGCAGAAAATTTGGAGGGATAGGGTCGATGCCCACAACAGATTGATAAGGCCTATATTGTGGAGAATCCCACAAACATCGAGTCATACTTTCGTCGCCGGTTTAGGATGAGCACCGAGTTGTTCAGGCACATTGCAGAGAAACTAGCGAGCCATGACCGGTTTTTTCAACAAAGGAGGAATGCCGTCGGCGGAGAGCTCGGGCATAGCACCTTTCAGAAGGTGACAGCCGCTTTGCGTATGTTGGCATACGGTATCCCGGCTCATCTAGTTGATGATCACTTAGCCATGGGTGAGAGCCAAGCCATCATGTGTGTCAAGCGCTTCGCAGTCGGAATTGTGCAAGTGTTTGGCCAGGAGTATTGGAGATCTCCCAATGCTGAAGACGCTGCAAGGCTATTGGAGATGAACAAAGTTGGCGGCTTCCCAGGTATGCTTGGCTCAATAGATTGCATGTATTGGAGTTGGAAGAATTATCCAAAGGCATGGCATGGGCAATTCCACGGCCAAAAAAAGGGTTCCACTATAATCCTTGAAGCGGTGGCCGATCAAGAGACTTGGATTTGGCATGCTTTTTTTGGAATGCCTGGATCTTTGAATGACATCAACGTTGTGAACCAATCACCACTGATGAATAAGATTGCAAAGGGTGAACTGCCACCGGTGCAGTTTGTAGCAAATGGTCGTACATACAACTATGACTACTATCTTGCGGATGACATCTACCCAAAGTGGCAAACATTTGTGAAGCCGTTGAAAAAACCAGAAGGTAAGAAAAATCTTGATTTCCACAATGCTCAGGCGGCGGCTAGAAAAGATGTGGAGAGAGTTTTTGGGATTTTGCGAGACCAATTTGCTATTGTGAGAGGAGCGGCTAGATTTTGGGATCAAAAGATACTTTGGTACATCATGCACAACATGATCATCAAGAATGAGCATGGCCAAGATGTAGACTACTCTCAGTATGAGCTCTTGGGACATCCCGTGCGAGTGCGGCGGAGGGCTGAAAGGGTGGCCCGTTTTGTTACCTCCTATCATGCTATTCGATGTCCTGCAGCGCATGATGATCCTAAGAAGGATCTCATTAAGGAGTGGTGGGCTTGGAATGGCCGACAAAGAGCATCATAATTTGTGCGTTTGATATTGTATTGTTGAACTATTTGTTGTATTGAACGATAAACTATTTGTTTGAGTTGTAATAACGAAATTGAACTATTTATTGTTCATTTATTTTGTTTGTATTTGATCTTTTTGCTTGTGTTTGGAGCGCATATGTTGTTTGTGCGAGAGCGCGCGCTGCATTTTTGCACGCTACTGGAGCTACGCGCGCGCTGCATTTTGCTGCGGTTGCTGGAACCAGCGCTGCCCGCCGCGCCAAACCAGGTGATGGGCACGCTGCAAACTGGTTTTTAGCGCGCCGCGCGTTGGACGGCTGTTGAAGATGCTCTTAGGCGAGGTACCATATTCGTTGTGTCTTGTGCACCGAAAGGTCGAACCATGTATGTTTTTCAAGCGAGCTGCTGAACAAAACTCACAGTTAGACTACAATTTAATAATAAAAAAGTGCAACGGCTGTAGGGTGAAAAGGCCATGAAGCTCCTTTATCTACCATAGATAGAATGGAAGAGTTTTTTCTCACTGTTGTTTCTGATGTAGGAGCGTGAAACTAAAGAGGATTTTCAGTCCTCTGCTCTACCAGCCAAAACCTAGAAGGACACTTCATACCCGATTTGACACAGCTAGACTGAAAACACTGCTTGTCAAGAGCACAGACCCCAGTATAGAATACTTTTTTGAGTATGTTGAGCAACTCCAATGGGGCGATTCATTTCGTCCGCCGCCGTCCGTTTGGGTTGGCGCGGACACAAAAGGCGGCTCAACGCGCCGACCCAAACGGACGCGCATCCGTTTTTCGTCAGCGGGCGACCCATTCCCGACCCATTTTTGAGCCGGATTTGCGTCGGCGCAGACACGCGACGAACGCGCGCACGCTCGCCTTCTCCTCTTCCCGGGCCCGCTGGTCGGTAGCACATTGGCCTCCCCCCTCACCCCCAGCCAACAGCAACCCCCGCCCGCCTTCTTCGTCGCCGACACCGTCGCCCATTTTTGCCGGCGACTCTGCCAGCTGCCGCCGCCTCCACATCCGCCCAGCAACGCCGCCCACTCCCCCCGTCGCCCGCCACCGCCGTCTTGCCGCCGGAGGAGCAAACTGCTTCCCACCACCGCTCCTCCCATGCACAGCCGCCCGCGACCAAGAAGCCGCCTCGCCGCCCCGGTCAGATCAGACCGGCACGCTCGTCGGACGCCGGCCCACTCGTAGGACGCCGGCGGGGCAGCTAGCTGGTCTGTGCGCGCCGCGACTCCCCTCGCCGGCCGTCTCCTTCTTCGACGCCCGCAAGCTGTTCGACAGTTTGCCAAGGTACGAAAATGGACTCCGCCGACGAGTTCTTTTTCCACAATTTCCTTTGCGACTCTAATGATTCGTCGTCCGACGACGAGGAGGAGATATTGGCTACCGTGTTGGTCCATCACCACCTCAACAGCCAGCGGCCGTTGTTCTGTGGCTCCATTCTGGGCCACCTTCCGGCGTTGAATCGCAACCGAGAGTGCGGGCATTTCCTTCTTTGGAAGGACTACTTTGATACAACAAACCCGTTGTTCAAACATCAAAAATTCCGCCGCCGTTTCCGTATGAGTAGGCATCTTTTCAACCGTATTAGAGAGGGGGTGGTCGGCTATGATGACTATTTCGAGTGCAAAGAGGATGTCGTCGGCAAGATCGGTTTCTCCTCTTATCAGAAATGCACTGCCGCCATCCGTATGCTTGCATATGGAGTGACTGGTGATCTCATTGACGGGTATGTCCGTATGAGTGAGTCTACATGCCTAGAGTCCCTGTATAAGTTCTGCAAGGCTGTTATTGTTGTGTTTGGCCCTGAGTACTTGAGAGAGCCGACAGCTGAAGATACAACCTGTTTGTTGGCGATGAATGCCAGAAGGGGCTTCCCAGGGATGCTTGGTAGCATAGAATGCATGTACTGGTAGTGGAAGAACTGTCCTTCTGCTAGGCAAGGGCAGTATAAGGGACATGTCAGGGCTTGCACTGTCATACTAGAGGCCGTGGTGTCTCAAGATCTCTAGATCTGGCACTCTTTCTTTGGCATGGCTGGATCACATAATGATATCAACGTGCTTCAGCGCTCGACGGTGTTTGCTAGGCTTGCCGAAGGCAACAGCCCACCGGTGAACTTTACTGTCAACGGCCACAACTACGACAAAGGATACTACCTGGGTGACGGTATCTATCCTCAATGGACCATTATTGCCAAGACAATACCCAACCATGTCGGAGAGAAGAGGAAAAGATTTGCCCAAGAACAAGAGAGTGCTAGGAAGGATGTCGAGCGTGCCTTTGGTGCTTTGCAATCTCGATGGGGCATCATTCGGTATCCTGCTAATACCTGGAGCACGCAGAAACTGTGGGAGGTGATGACTGCTTGTGTGATCATGCACAATATGATCGTAGAAGACGAGCGCCCAGAATGTCTGTGCGATCAAGGATTTCAGTTTCAGGGTGAGAATGTTGTGCCTGAGCATGGAGTAGCGGCAACGTTTGAACAGTTCACCCAATTTCATCAAGACATGCGTGATTGGGAAACTCACGTGCAACTGCAAAATGATTTGGTTGAACATATGTGGACTCATGTTGGCAACCAATAGATGTATCTTCTTTTATTTGTTTGCAAAACTATGTGATTTTTTTTATTTGTATCCGGCTTGTAAAACTATACTATTTTATTCGATGAACTATGTTTGACAATATGTTTGAATGCAAATCAATGTAATATTGGGCGGCCAGCCGGCCACGCCGGCACATATGGGTCGGCGCCTCCACAAGAAACGTCTCCTTCCTCCTCCCGTCGGCGCCGCCGCGGATCCACCCCGCCTCCGATGGCCTTTGGCCTATGGAGGTGCGGAGGATCTCGGCCCCCCGCCGTCGGGAGGGACCCTGTTCTCGTTTTTGCTAGGTTGAACGTCTTGGTTGGGGCTGTGTGGCGGCGGCGATGTCCCTCTGTAGCAATAATGTCTCCCACGTCCTATCTCCGTCCCGGTGGTGGGAATATGTGACGCCCCCGATTTGACCGTACACTAATCATGCACGCAAATGTGTACGATCAAGATCAGGGACTCACGGGAAGATATCACAACACAACTCTAAAACATAAATAAGTCATACAAGCATCATAATACAAGCCAGGGGCCTCAAGGGCTCGAATACAAGTGCTCGATCACAGACGAGTCAGCGGAAGCAACAATATCTGAGTACAGACATAAGTTAAACAAGTTTGCCTTAAGAAGGCTAGCACAAACTGGGATACAGATCGAACGAGGCACATGCCTCCTGCCTGGGATCCCCTAACTACTCCTGGTCGTCGTCAGCGGGCTGCACGTAGTAGTAGGCACCTCCAGTGTCGTAGGAGTCGTCGTCGACGGTGGCGTCTGGCTCCTGGACTACAGCATCTGGTTGCGACAACCAGGTAGAAAGGAAAGGGGGAAAAGAGGGAGAAAGGCAACCGTGAGTACTCATCCAAAGTACTCGCAAGCAAGGAGCTACACTACATATGCATGGGTATATGTGTAAAGGGCATATCAGTGGACTGAACTGCAGAATGCCAGAATAAGAGGGGGATAGCTAATCCTGTCGAAGACTACGCTTCTGGCCATCTCCATCTTGCAGCATGTAGAAGAGAGTAGATTGAAGTCCTCCAAGTAGCATCGCATAGCATAATCCTACCCGGCGATCCCCTCCTCGTCGCCCTGTTAGAGAGCGATCACCGGGTTGTATCTGGCACTTGGAAGGGTGTATTTTATTCAGTATCCGGTTCTAGTTGTCATAAGGTCAAGGTACAACTCCGGCTCATCCTTTTACCGAGGGACAAGGCTATTCGAATAGAGAAACTTCCCTGCAGGGGTGCATCACATAACCCAACACGCTCGATCCCATTTGGCCGGACACACTTTTCTGGGTCATGCCCGGCCTCGGAAGATCAACACGTCGCAGCCCCAGCTAAGCACAACAGAGAGGTCAGCACGCCGGTCTAACCCTATGCGCGCAGGGGTCTGGGCCCATCGCCCATTGCACACCTGCACGTTGCGTACGCGGCCGGAAGCAGACCTAGCCTAGTGGCGTTCCAGTCCAATCCGGCGCGCGCCACTCAGTCGCTGACGTCACGAAGGCTTCGGCTAATACCACGACGCCGGGATACCCATAACTACTCCCGCGTAGATGGCTAGTGCGTATAGACCAAATGGCCAGACTCAGATCAAATACCAAGAACTCGTTATGCGTGTTATGTCGAAGTAACCGCGGACGCCGTCCAGGGCCAGGCCCACCTCTCACCTAGGCGGTCTCAACCTGCCCTGTCGCTCCGCCACAAAGATCCACTTGCGGGTACTCCTACGAGCCGACCCGACTTTATTTACCACATGTGTCATGTATTGAGTATATAAGTATATACCCGTGATCACCGCCCAAGTGATCACGGCCCGATAGTATAGCACAGCAGACGGACAAGAATGTAGTGCCACTGATGGAAAACTAGCATCCTATACTAAGCATGTAGGATTGCAGGTAAAGGTAATAACAGTAGAAGCAAGGACAGGCTATGCATCAGGATAGGATTAACGGAAAGCAGTAACAGGCTATACTACTCAAATGCAAGCAGTATAGATAAGAATAGGCGATATCTGGTGATCAGGGGGGCTTGCCTGGTTGCTCTGGCAAGTAGGAGGGGTCGTCAACTCCGTAGTCGAACTGGACAGCAGCAGTGTCGGTCTCGTAGTCTACCGGAGAGAAGAGGGGGAAGAAACAGTAAATACAATGCAACATAAGCATGACGATGCGTGACATGACAATCAGTGGTGCTAGGTGTGTCCTAATGCGACAGTAGGTGGTACCGGCGAAGGGGGGGAACATCCGGGAAAGTATTCCCGATGTTTCGCAATTTCGGACGGACGGACTGGAGGGGGAAAGTTGCGAGTTCGAGAGGTTAGGGATGTGTGGCGGACGAACGGGCTGCGTATCCGGATTCGTCTCGTCGTTCTGAGCAACTTTCATGTACAAAGTATTTCCATCCGAGTTACGGAATAAAAGATATGATTTTCTAAAGATTTAATCATTTTCTGGAATTATTTTTAACAGAAAAGGAATATGACGTCAGCATGACGTAATGATGACCTCAGCAGTCAACAAAGCGGCTGACCAGGTCAAACTGACTAGTGGGTCCTACCTGTCATAGACAGTGGACTAACAGAAGATTAAACTAACTAAATTTAGATTAGTTAACTACTCGACCCCACCTGTCATTGTCTAATCAACTAAACTAATTAGTTTTAATTATTAAAATGTTTTAATTACAGGATTAAGCGGTGGGGCCCGCACGTCAGTGGCTGGGGCCTGCCCAATCAGCAGTTGACTGGGTCAACCCAGTCAACTGGGACCCACAGGGCCCAGTGGCAGTGGCTCTGGGTGGCCCCAGGCCAGCCACGTCGGCGACCGGCGCCGGAGCGACTCCGGCGACCAAAACAGAGGCGGCCCCTCGCCGGAGTTGGCCGGAATCGCGCTACGGGGCTCGGGGAGGAGCGGGGCTAGGCTCATTCGAAGGCCCGCGCCGTGGCGCATTGAATGGAGGTGGTGGCTTGGTCGGAGGAGGGCCGCAGCGTCGCCGGCGACGAGCGGGGCGGACACCGGGGCTCGGGTGAGTTTGATGGCGAGGCTGCGGGGCATGGTTTATCGCGCGGCTGGGCGCGTTCGAACGCAGAGACAAAGCCGCGTCGAACGGTAGCGACACCGTGGCCGGAGAGGCTGTGTAGCGACGGCGACGAGTGGCGCGGCGGACGCCGGCGTTCGGCCGCGAGAGGGAACGGCGGTGCCACGCGTTAATGGGCAAACGGGAGGGCTAGTCGGCCCCTACTCGACGCGGCGAGTTCAATGGCAACACGCCCGTGTCCATTTGGTCACCGAAGACTCGTCGGCGACGAGCTCCGCGGTGCTGCGTTCGGGCGCTTCGGCGGAAACTAGCTAGGGCGCATGAGAAAGAGAGGAGGAAGCAGGGGCTCACCGAGCGGCGCACACGGTGGCCCTTGGGGGTTTAGTAGCTGCAGGGGCGCGGCCGGAGTTGGTGAAGAGCGGCGGCGGAGCTTGTCGGAGCAGAGGAGGAAGACGGCGATGTCGGGGGGGAGGGGCGTTGCGGTGGCTCCGGTCTCCAACGGGCTGCACCAGTCGAAGCAGCGGGCGACGGCGGCCCTTGGAGACACCGTGGGGCGGCGAGGTGGGCACGGTGGCCGTGGCTAGGCCGGAGGCATGGCGGCGGTTGCGTTCGGATGTGAAGGGGAAGGAGAGGGCGAGGTGGATCCAAGGGAGGAGGGAGAGGCGCAGGAACCGAGGGCGAGAGTGGGGGCGAGTGGGAGGCGCGATCGAGGAGGCGGGGCGTGGCAGCCTTATCCTCCCCCGTCGCCGGCGAGGGGGTGCGGCGGGGACGTGCCCCTGTTCCGACCCCGGTCGGGGGAACAGGGAAGGGGAGGGAGCGACCGAGCGAGGTGGGCCAGGCCGGCCGGTGGTGAGTTGGGCCGTCTGGTCCAATAGAGGGGGGGTTCTTTTCTTTTTAAATTTTCACTTTTTCCTTTTATTTATTTTCTTTTCTGTTTTAATTCAATTTAAATTATTTAGGCATTTTATAAAAATGTGTTTACTACACCATATTTACTTATGCAAAATATGGCATCTCCCGAACATTTTGTTTTAAATTTTGAAAAACTTTTATTGTTGACACTAATTGAATTTAAATTATGAAACGGTTTTGGATCATCGCATGGTTAACAACAGTAACCGAGGTGACATGGCATGATTAGCGGGGAATTACTGTAGCTTGATTACCCGGGCGTTACAAAACTCCTCCACTACAAGAAATCTCGTCCCGAGATTTAGGAGGTAGAAGGAAACAGTGCGAGGTATTCATCACGCAGGCGATCCTCGCGTTCCCAAGTGGCCTCATCTTCAGAATGGTGCGACCACTGGACTTTGAGAAACTTGATCGCCTTCTGACGTGTGCGGCGTTCAGCTTGGTCGAGAATGCGGACCGGATGCTCCTTATAAGAGAGGTCCTGCTGCAATTCGAGCACTTCATGATCCACTTCTCGGATTGGGTCCTTGAAGCAACGGCGGAGCTGTGACACATGGAACACATCGTGAACCTGAGAAAGGTTCGGCGGAAGCTCCAGTTGGTATGCCACTTTTCCACGCCTTTCCAGAATAGTGAATGGGCCAATATAGCGAGGAGCTAGTTTGCCCTTGATTCCGAAGCGGTGAGCACCCTTCATTGGTGTGACTCGAAGATAAGCCTTTTCGCCAGGTTGATAGACCATGTCTTTATGATGACGGTCATACTGACTCTTCTGACGTGACTGAGCAGCCTTGAGATTCTCACGAATAATGCGGACTTGTTCTTCGGCATGTTGGATAATATCCGGACCGAAGAGTGGACGTTCCCTCGTTTCTGACCAGTTCAGAGGGGTTCGGCACTTTCGCCCATATAACACTTCGAAGGGGGCCATCTTCAGACTAGCTTGATAGCTATTATTATAGGAGAACTCAGCATACGGGAGAGATTCCTCCCATTTCTTGCCGAAGGAAATAACACAAGCTCGAAGCATGTCTTCGAGAACTTGGTTGGCGTGTTCAACTTGCCCTTGCGACTGAGGATGAAATGCAGTACTGAATGACAGATGAGTTCCCATGGCTTCTTGGAAACTTGCCCAGAATCTTGAAGTGAATAAGCTGCCACGGTCTGATCTGATAACCAATGGAATACCATGGAGTGAAACAATCCTGGACATATAGAGTGTTGCCAGTTGACTAGCAGTGATCGTTTCTTTGACCGCCAGGAAATGTGCAACTTTGGAAAGCCGGTTAATGACGACAAGAATAGCATCATTACCTTTCTGTGATTTGGGAAATCCAGTGACGAAGTCCATCTCAACATGGTCCCATTTCCATTCAGGAATAGAGATAGATTGCAGAGTTCCAGCAGGTCTTTGATGTTCTGCTTTGATACGACGGCAAACGTCACACTCAGCAACATATCGAGCAATGTCTTGCTTCATATTAGACCACCAGAATCTCTGACGGATGTCTTGGTACATCTTTGTACTACCAGGGTGGATACATAGAGGCGTATCATGAGCTTCTTTCATAACTTCCTGTGTCATATCCAGGTTTTTCTCTGCACATGGCACCACTAGGCGGCCCTTGAAGTATAAGGTGCCATCTTCAGCAATAGTGAAGAATGAGGGCTTTCCTTCTGCGAGGTAGCGCTTAATCTTGTGGGCTTCAGAGTCATACTTCTGTAGCCTTTTGATGCTGTCCACGAGATCTGGTTTAGCAACTAGGGTATTGAGGGAACCCTGGGTAACAACGTGGAGGTTCACCTTGCCAAACTCCTTAGGAGGGGGAGCGAGTGCACCCGGAGGAACAATATGGAGGTTCAGCTTCCTGAATTCTTCAACAAGCGAGGGCTGAACTTTGTGAACCTGGAGGTGGTTGCAGTAAGACTTGCGGCTCAAGGCATCAGCCATTACATTAGCCTTGCCTGGCGTATAGGAAATACCCAAGTCAAAGTCTGCAACAAGCTCCATCCATCTCTGCTGACGGAGGTTCAGGTCTGGCTGAGTAAACAGATACTTCAGACTTTGGTGGTCAGTGAAGATCTCGCAACGATTACCGAGAAGGTAATGTCGCCACTGCTTCAGCGCATGAATGACAGCAGCAAGTTCGAGGTCGTGAACTAGGTAGTTCTCTTCGTGAGGGTGCAATTGCCAAGAGGCATAAGCAATCACTTTGCGGTCTTGCATTAGGACACAGCCTAATCCTTGACGGGAAGCGTCGCAGTAAATGACGAAGTCCTTCTTAGTATCAGGTGGTGCTAGAACTGGGGCAGAAGTCAACTTGTCTTTGAGTGCCTGGAAACTTTTCTGACATTTGTCTGTCCATTGGAACTTGACGCCCTTATGCAACAGGTTAGTCAGAGGCCTGGCGATCTTGGAGAAGTTCTCGACGAATCGACGGCAATAGCTGGCGAGACCGAGAAAACTTCTGACTTGCTTAACGTTCTTGGGAGGAGTCCAATCAAGGATAGCCTGGACTCGTTCAGGGTTGACGGCAATACCATCCTTAGAGATGACATGCCCAAGATAGGTTACTTCCGGTAGCCAGAATTCACATTTGGAGAACTTGGCATATAGTTGATGCTCTCGTAGCTTTTCCAGCACAAGTCGAAGATGTTCAGCATGTTCTTCTTCGTTCTTGGAAAATACCAGGATATCATCCAGATAAACCACGAAGAACTTGTCGAGGTAATCCATGAATATATAGTTCATCAGACGAGAGAAGGTGGCGGGAGCATTGGTTAAACCGAAGGACATGACAGTGTACTCGTATGAACCATAGCGAGTCACGAAGGCGGTCTTTGGGATATCCTCTTCGCGAACACGGATCTGGTGGTAACCCAACCTCAAGTCGAGCTTAGAGAACACTAACGAACCCGCCAGTTGATCATACAGATCATTGATCCGAGGAAGAGGGTATTTATTCTGAATGGTAGCTTGGTTTATAGGACGGTAGTCTTGAACTAATCGGTTTGTCCCATCCTTCTTCTTGACAAACAGAGAAGGTGCTCCCCAAGGAGAGCAACTTGGGCGAATGAATCCTTTGCGAAGAGAATTGTCTATTTCCTCCTTAAGCTCAAGGAGTTCATGCGGCGGCATTTTGTAGGGTCGCTTGGCTATAGGAGTGGTGCCTGGTTTCAAGTCGATGATGAATTCGACAGCTCTAGCAGGGGGAATCCCTGGAAGTTCTTCAGGGAAGACGTCGAGGAATTCACGCACGACGGGAATGTGTTCAATGCCCTCGAGTGGTGCAGCGTTCAATGCATTCAATGCATAGAGCCTGGCCTCGGCATTTTGCACCACATGAGCTTGGTAAGCAACTATTTCATCTGAAGGGTGAAGTAGATGAACGGTCTTAGTGGCGCAAACTATAGAAGCAGTATGCGCTTTCAGCCAATCCATCCCCAAAATGAGGTCGATGTTAGACGACTTCAGGATAATGGGAGAGGCATAGAATTCCAGCCCTTCGATTTCCACGGGGACATCGATGCCAACCAGGGAGGTTTGACACTGTCCCACGGGGGTTTTGACCAATACCGAGGTGTTCATCTCCTCACATTTAACGTTGTGCTTGTATGCAAAATCTTATGACATGAATGAATGCGATGCACCTGTATCAAATAAAACGGATGCTGGTACTGAATTTACGAGGAGTGTACCCATCACAGTAGCAGGCTGGTCTTGAGCTTCGTTGAGATCAACGTGGTTGGCATGAGCACGACCATAAGACTTAGCATTGTTGTTGCGGGGCTGGTTGTTACCACGGCCAGTTGCTGGAAGGGCCAGTTGATTCTGGTTCTGGTTGCATTCTCTAGCACGGTGTCCTGGTTGACCACACCTGAAGCACAAGCCATTATTGGGAGTGGGAACAGGAGCTTGGGACGGTGGAGCTGGAAGTCTTGACCGCCTAGATGGTGGTGGAGGCAGACGAGGTGCAGCATAGGTCTGCCTTGGGGCAGATGCATTTGGACGGTACAGGCTGTTCGGGATCCATATCTTACGCTTCTGTGAGGGCGGGCCCGAAGATGAGCCCGTGTCACGGTTGCGCCTGTGAGAGCTCTGGTATTCCTGCAGGCCAGTTTTGACATTGATGGCCTTGTTCACCAAGGTGGCGAAATCAGCAAAGTCATGCACTAGAAGTGCGAGCTTGATGTCAGCTTGAAGGCCATCACGGAACTTCTCCTGTCTGCGTGCATCAGTTGCAATGTCCTCTTCAGCATAGCGAGACAAGTCCAGAAACTCCCGCTGATAAGCTTCAACAGTTTTGTTGCCTTGGGTGAGGTTGCGGAACTCACGCTTCTTCCGGTCCATGACTCCCTGAGGAATGAAGTGGGCACGGAAAGCTGCTTGGAAGTCTGTCCAGGTGATGATTGTTCCAGCTGGCAGAGTACGCCTGTGGCTATCCCACCATTGAGCTGCGGGTCCCTTTAGAAAGAAGGAAGCAAAGTTGACATAGCTGGCAGGGGCTACATCGGCAGACTCCATCTCATATGTGATGTCACGGAGCCAGTCATCAGCATCCAGAGGCTGAGTTGAGCTGCGGTACACAGTTGGGTTCAGGCGCATGAAATCCTGCAGAGTTACTGGGGTTGGTTGCTGGTCCATATTGGGGCGAGGAAACTGAGCCATCATATTTTCCATGAATTGGCGGTTCAGTTCGAATTGTTGGATCATACCAGCCATGTACTCAGGTGGTGGTGGGGCATTGCCACCACGACCACGACCACCTGGTCTAACCATCCTGCTAATATATAACAGGGGTAGTTCAGCATTGAGAAATTTGCAAAGACAAGAATCATTCATGATGAAACATGCATAATGAAAGGAGCACGATAGCTACTACATAGTAACCGGCATAACTTACAAAAGGGGTCATGCATAGAGTTCGGTACTCAGAGTTCAGTACATAGACTAAAACAACATAGGCGGCACACAGGCTCGCGGAGAATGCATCTAACATTACAAGCAAGCCTACATCAGTCCCAAGAGGTACTGTGGAGGTAATCGTAGCCCGATAGCTGGTAGTGAGGCAACGGATAGCCCTTCACGTCAGCAGACTGGGGGCCGCGGATACTCAGGTGTAGAGCCCGACGCTCAGGTGGCAGAAGAGGACCAAGTGCGGGAGAGTAGCCTCCCACCTCTGGCCAACCAACACCGTGGGGCATCACGGTCCTGGCTGGGTAGATCGCAGTACGTGGTAGCTGTCCAGATCGGACAAAGGGGTGCAGCAGCGTCAGAGCACGGTAAAGGTGCTGACGGGTGGTGTACATCTCGTGGCGAAGAGCTCGGTTAGCTCGATCCAGCCCATCAGCATGCAGAACCAGGTTCTGATGGTAGAAGGGCTCTCGGGTGACAGTGGAGTAGGCAGCAGTATAGTATCCCTCCGCACCAACATCAAATGCGATAGCAATGTGCCTGAAAGGGGAGGTGTCCAACTCCCGATACTCTCCACGAAGACGTGTCAGAGCAGCATAGGCAGCATCGTGGACAGCCATATCGATGGTCACACCAACACCATGAGCAGTGTGCAGCACAGTAGTGGAGTCATACTCCCGCGAGTAGAGGTGGACGATGGCACGGTACTGCTCCTGGTTAAAGTCCTGGTACTCCTTGTAGACGGTGTACTCAGGGTGCCAGCGATAACCCAGATAGGTCATCATCTCAGCTAGCACAGCAGGTGATCCCGAGGCACCAATGGCCGTCGTTGGGCGCACGACCTGCCTCGTGGGTTCCATCTGAAAGCAAAGATGTTTCAAAGGAGTCAATTGACAGTGTGTGAATTGTTCAAAATACCATTCTAAGAAATAACTATGGCTTATCCAACTTTGGGGTGAATGCGGTCACGGGATCCTAGTGTTAGAGTTAGTAAATTCGTTTAACCCGAGTAGAAGAGAGTTCAGAGTCCCAGAGTAAAGGTCGAGGAGTAAAAGATCCTATTACCATCCAATGGCGACGTGGGCCCGTAAGCCACACACCCATGTTAGTAAAAGTTTTGTAATGTCTAGACTCGACTTCGGCCAAGGAGTGTGGAAAGGGGGATTCCTATAGGCAGTCGGCTCTGATACCAACTTGTGACGCCCCCAATTTGACCGTACACTAATCATGCACGCAAATGTGTACGATCAAGATCAGGGACTCACGGGAAGATATCACAACACAACTCTAAAACATAAATAAGTCATACAAGCATCATAATACAAGCCAGGGACCTCGAGGGCTCGAATACAAGTGCTCGATCACAGACGAGTCAGCGGAAGCAACAATATCTGAGTACAGACATAAGTTAAACAAGTTTGCCTTAAGAAGGCTAGCACAAACTGGGATACAGATCGAACGAGGCGCAGGCCTCCTGCCTGGGATCCTCCTAACTACTCCTGGTCGTCGTCAGCGGGCTGCACGTAGTAGTAGGCACCTCCAGTGTCGTAGGAGTCGTCGTCGACGGTGGCGTCTGGCTCCTGGACTCCAACATCTGGTTGCGACAACCAGGTAGAAAGGAAAGGGGGAAAAGAGGGAGAAACGCAACCGTGAGTACTCATCCAAAGTACTCGCAAGCAAGGAGCTACACTACATATGCATGGGTATATGTGTAAAGGGCATATCAGTGGACTGAACTGCAGAATGCCAGAATAAGAGGAGGATAGCTAATCCTGTCGAAGACTACGCTTCTGGCCATCTCCATCTTGCAGCATGTAGAAGAGAGTAGATTGAAATCCTCCAAGTAGCATCGCATAGCATAATCCTACCCGGCGATCCCCTCCTCGTCGCCCTGTTAGAGAGCGATCACCAGGTTGTATCTGGCACTTGGAAGGGTGTATTTTATTCAGTATCCGGTTCTAGTTGTCATAAGGTCAAGGTACAACTCCGGGTCGTCCTTTTACCGAGGGACACGGCTATTCGAATAGATAAACTTCCCTGCAGGGATGCACCACATAACCCAACACGCTCGATCCCATTTGGTCGGACACACTTTTCTGGGTCATGCCTGGCCTCGGAAGATCAACACGTCGCAGCCCCACCTAAGCACAACAGAGAGGTCAGCACGCCGGTCTAACCCTATGCGCGCAGGGGTCTGGGCCCATCGCCCATTGCACACCTGCACGTTGCGTACGCGGCCGGAAGCAGACCTAGCCTAGTGGCGTTCCAGTCCAATCCGGCGCGCGCCACTCAGTCGCTGACGTCACGAAGGCTTCGGCTGATACCACGATGCCGGGATACCCATAACTACTCCCGTGTAGATGGCTAGTGCGTATAGACCAAATGGCCAGACTCAAATCAAATACCAAGAACTCGTTATGCGTGTTATGTCGAAGTAACCGCGGACGCCGTCCAGGGCCAGGCCCACCTTCACCTAGGCGGTCTCAACCTGCCCTGTCGCTCCGCCACAAAGATCCACTTGCGGGTACTCCTACGAGCCGACCCGACTTTATTTACCACATGTGTCATGTATTGAGTATATAAGTATATACCCGTGATCACCGCCCAAGTGATCACGGCCCGATAGTATAGCACAGCAGACGGACAAGAATGTAGGGCCACTGATGGAAAACTAGCATCCTATACTAAGCATGTAGGATTGTAGGTAAAGGTAATAACAGTAGAAGCAAGGACAGGCTATGCATCAGGATAGGATTAACGGAAAGCAGTAACAGGCTATACTACTCAAATGCAAGCAGTATAGATAAGAATAGGCGATATCTGGTGATCAAGGGGGGGGGCTTGCCTGGTTGCTCTGGCAAGTAGGAGGGGTCGTCAACTCGGTAGTCGAACTGGACAGCAGCAGTGTCGGTCTCGTAGTCTACCGGAGAGAAGAGGGGGAAGAAACAGTAAATACAATGCAACATAAGCATGACGATGCGTGACATGACAATGAGCGGTGCTAGGTGTGTCCTAACGCGACAGTAGGTGGTACCGGCGAAGGGGGGGGAACATCCGGGAAAGTATTCCCGATGTTTCGCAATTTCAGACGGACGGACCGGAGGGGGAAAGTTGCGAGTTCGATAGGTTAGGGATGTGTGGTGGACGAACGGGTTGCGTATCCTGATTCGTCTCGTCGTTCTGAGCAACTTTCATGTACAAAGTATTTCCATCCCAGTTACGGATTAAAAGATATGATTTTCTAAAGATTTAATCATTTTCTGGAATTATTTAATTTAACAGAAAAGGAATATGACGTCAGCATGACGTAATGATGACCTTACCAGTCAACAAAGCGGCTGACCAGGTCAAACTGACCAGTGGGTCCTACCTGTCATAGACAGTGGACTAACAGAAGATTAAACTAACTAAATTTAGATTAGTTAACTACTGGACCCCACCTGTCATTGTCTAATCAACTAAACTAATTAGTTTTAATTATTAAAATGTTTTAATTACAGGATTAAACGGTGGGGCCCGCACGTCAGTGGCTGGGGCCTGCCCAGTCAGCAGTTGACTGGGTCAACCCAGTCAACTGGGACCCACGGGGCCCACTGGCAGTGGCTCTGGGGTGGCCCCAGTCCAGCCACGTCGGCGGCCGGCGCCGGAGCGACTCCGGCGACCAAAACAGAGGCGGCCCCTCGCCGGAGTTGGCCGGAATCGCGCTACGGGGCTCGGGGAGGAGCGGGGCTAGGCTCATTCGAAGGCTCGCGCCGTGGCGCATTGAATGGAGGTGGTGGCTTGGTCGGAGGAGGGCCGCAGCGTCGCCGGCGACGAGCGGGGCGGACGCCGGGGCTCGGGTGAGTGTGATGGCGAGGCTGCGGGGCATGGTTTATCGCGGGGCTGGGCGCGTTCGAACGCAGAGACGAAGCCGCGTCGAACGGTAGCGACACCGTGGCCGGAGAGGCTGTGTAGCGACGGCGACGAGTGGCGCGGCGGACGCCGGCGTTCGGCCGCGAGAGGGAACGGCGGTGCCACGCGTTAATGGGCAAACGGGAGGGCTGGTAGGGCCCTACTCGACGCGGCGAGTTCAATGGCAACACGCCCGTGTCCATTTGGTCACCGAAGACTCGTCGGCGACGAGCTCCGCGGCGCTGCGTTCGGGCGCTTCGGCGGCAACTAGCTAGGGCGCAGGAGAGAGAGAGGAGGAAGCAGGGGCTCACCGAGCGGCGCACACGGTGGCCCTTGGGGGTTTAGTAGCTGCAGGGGCGCGGCCGGAGTTGGTGAAGAGCGGCGGCGGAGCTTGTCGGAGCAGAGGAGGAAGACGACGACGTCGGGGGGGGCGTTGCGGTGGCTCCGGTCTCCAACGGGCTGCACCAGTCGAAGCAGCGGGCGACGGCAGCCCTTGGAGACACTGTGGGGCGGCGAGGTGGGCACGGTGGCCGTGGCTAGGCCGGAGGCATGGCGGCGGTGGCGTTCGGATGCGAAGGGGAAGGAGAGGGTGAGGTGGATCCGAGGGAGGAGGGAGAGGCGCAGGAACCGAGGGCGAGAGTGGGGGCGAGTGGGAGGCGCGATCGAGGAGGCGGGGCGTGGCGGCCTTATCCTCCCCTGTCGCCGGCGAGGGGGTGCGGCGGGGACGTGCCCCTGTTCCGACCTCGGTCGGGGGAACAGGGAAGGGGAGGGAGCGACCGAGCGAGGTGGGCCAGGCCGGCTGGATGGGCCGGCCGGTGGTGAGTTGGGCCGTCTGGTCCAATAGAGGGGGGGTTCTTTTGTTTTAAATTTTCACTTTTTCCTTTTATTTATTTTCTTTTCTGTTTTAATTCAATTTAAATTATTTAGGCATTTTATAAAAATGTGTTTACTACACCATATTTACTTATGCAAAATATGGCATCTCCCGAACATTTTGTTTTAAATTTTGAAAAACTTTTATTGTTGACACTAATTGAATTTAAATTATGAAACGGTTTTGGATCATCGCACGGTTAACAACAGTAACCGAGGTGACGTGGCATGATTAGCGGGGAATTACTGTAGCTTGATTACCCGGGCGTTACAGAATAGCTTTGTCGGAGGATGTGTGGAGGTGTGTGTCCGTCGGATCTCATGGGATTTTATCGGTGCTGGTCTTTCGTGGATCTCTTTGGATCCAGTTTTTGTCCGTCTTCATTCGTGTGGTTCCAGGTTTGATCTTTCCAATCTACAACTCTCTTCATCGGCGATGGTTGCTGCTCTGGTGTGTTGGTCCTTTGGGGTCTTAGCACGACGACTTCCCGACTGTCTACTACAACAAGGTTTGCCCGACTCCGGTGATGGAGGGGCGATGACGGCGGCGCGCCTTCGGCTCGCTCCAGTGCTTGTAGTCGTCGCTAGGTGGTCCATAGACCTAGTTGTAATTTTTATTACCTCTTGTGTTCTCTGTACTGCCATGATTGATGAATAGATTGGAAATTTCTCTCGCAAAAAAAATAACATATGAGTCGGTGCGTTAGACATGCTGCCGACCCATATCAAAAAGAGGGCGGACGCCGGACGAGCGGCCAACCCAAACGGACAAAAAACGGACGAAATCGCCGTCCGTTTGGGTCGCCCCATTGGAGTTGCTCTTATTATCTGTGAAATGAACAAGGATTCAATACAAGCAAAGGTACCTTGCGGAAGTCTCATGAGTATAGGAATCAAGCAAAAGGATGTGCAAAAATTCCGTTTCATCAATCAAACGAATAATGCACAAAGTGTGGATTCCGATTTCAAATACACAAACGGAAGAGCGTAGAGTTTGCCACCAAAGTCGAGCTGCCGAGTTTCAAACGGACCGGCAAGAGCTCCGTTTGGTAACCGGACGCGATCGGTGCAAGCTCTCCGTGGTTAAATACAACTACGCCCTGTGCGTATGCGTCTCAAACCAATCGCGGCCAATCTCATCCTCCCAAATCGCCGGCGTCGAATCAATCAACCCCCTCCCATCTAGAAGCAGCAGAGCAGCCGCCGGCCGGCATGGAAGGGCTCAACGTCGACGAAGTCTTCCAGCACTTCCGCTTGAACCCTACAGAGGTGGAGGCCGTCACTTACTACCTTCCACGCCTCATCGCCGGCGAGACGCACGGCGCCGAGAAGCTCATCCACGACGCCCACGTCTACGACTGCGAGCCCAAGGATCTGGCCGCCCGCTACGCGCCGGTGCCGCAGGCGGTGAGCAGCGGCGACCGCTTCTTCTTCACCACGTGCAAGCGCGCGAAGGGAAGGACCACCCGTTGCGCGCGCAAAGCCGGCGGCGGGACCTGGACCGTCAACACGACCACGGTCGTCACGCACGCGGGAGTCGACGTCGGCGAGAGGAAGAACCTGTCCTTCAAGAAGCAGGGCAAGTCCACCGGCTGGGTCATGGAGGAGTACCGACTCCTGCCGCCGCCAGAGGCCGTCGTCGCCGACGAGGAGAAGGTCTTCTGCAAGATTCACTTGTCCCAGCACGCTCCTGACGAGGCCCGCCGTGAATCGGCCGCGTACAAGCATCAAGGAAGAGCAGAGCTCGTGCCACGACCCGCGCCGCAACCAGAGCACGCAGGAAAGAGGCCAGCGCCGGGTGCCGTCGCGGATCCTCATCCGCCGCGCCCCATGAAGAGGATCCGAGTTGATGTCCCCGTCCCGGAACCTGCCACCCCGTCGTTCACCGCCGCAGCACCGGTCTCCTTGCCGGCTGAGCCCATACCTGAAGCTGAGGACGACATGGCCTGGCTCTCTTGCACAATGGAAGAACTTCTCGGGGAGGTACAACTGGAGGAAACTCTCCCGGTCCAAGCTAGAAACAGCATCGAACAGAATTTCTACTCTGAATCACAGGAGCCGCAAAATCTTTTCGCTGATGCTGAAGAAGAAATCGTGGGGACTTCCAATGCCGCGGCCGATCTTCAAGCTCCATTTGAAGCAGAGTGTCAGGCCGAAGAGGCGCTCGACATGGAGATGCTTTTCGCTATGACGGATGAAGCAGCAGCAGAGCAGGAGCGGCAGGCCGTCTCGACGAACGACAACTCTTCCATCGTCCAAGACAAGCCGATCTTCCTCCATCCATCTGAAACAAAGTGGCAGGCGGACAATGCCGCGGCCGATCTTCAGGCTCCATCGCTTCAGGGAGACGACCACCTGTTCAACTCGCGGCCGAGCTTCTCCGATCCATTTGAAGCAGCGTGGCGGGCCGAAGAGGCGCTCGAGAAGGAGAATGCCGCGGCCAATCTTCAGGCTGGACCGCTTGCGGGACACAACGACTTCTTCTGGTCTTCAACTGTATATTGAATCTGATGTTGAAACTCTTAGTGTATTCAAGTGTACTAGAGGATTCTCAGTCGCCGGTACATTAATCCGTCCTTGTACGATCGCCACGGGTTCTGCACCTCTGAACCTCAGAGCAATTTGCTCCACTGGTTGATGTTGTTGCGCCAGTTATTGATGTTCTGAACCTCGTGTTCGCTGTTTTTTAACCTGTATGTATGCTGCAACTCGTATATATTTCGCACAGTCTCTCGCAGTTGCAAACGTTATAGTCTGAACTTAGAGCTTATCTCTTGGTCAATTTTGGTTCATGTTCCACTACTAAGATTTGGTAGTGACTTGGTTCAGTTCTTTGGAATTCTTAGCTTGTGATCCTTTCAGTTTTTCTTTTCGAAACGGAGGCAAAAGATTTGCCTCATCCATTAAATAAGGGAGAAGAGAGTTTTTAGATTGTTACAATGCCCTCACAGAAAAAAAAAACGGCATGCCAATTACTCACGCCATACAAAGCATGGGCAACTTTGGCACATTACTTGCCCTCTGGTGTAGTGGGCAGTTTAAAACACAAGGCCTTCTGACTTATGACTTGAAAGAATGATTTACCCTTGCAACGCTTAGTACCAGTCGAACTGGCCAACCCATCTCAGACTTCTGGTTCAAAGGATTCGACCTCAATTAAAAGAAAACCATGCAAATACAGGTAGCTCGTCTCCTGCCTAGAACTCCATCAGTTTACATGCTCAGAAGGAGGTATGTTAGGAGGTCCGACTAGATGAAGTTCTACAATTGTCACTGACTTGTGAGCCTGGTTCAGAAGCCACCGAACCTGAACTTCAAAATCTTGTTTAAGTTTCACACATAACATTGAGGAACTCTCTCTCTCTCTCTGAACCTTTGAAACTTATTTGGTTGAGAAATCTTAGTTTCAGAGTTTCAGTTAGTCTGATCAGAATCCTCAACAAATGCAAGGTTTCGTAGTTCGTACTATGGAACAAGTGCAAGTGGCATGCTACTGAAGAAAGTAGTATGCAACAAGTTGTTGTTCTTGCACCTGTTATCGATGTTCTGAACCTCGTGTTTGCTGTTTTCTTATTTGTACGCTGCAACTCATATATTTCGCAGTCTGTCTCGGTTCCAAACTTTTTAGTCAGAACTTGGCAAATGTTGATTCATGTTCCAGTACTAAGATATGGTAGTGAGTAGTGACTTGGTTCAGTTCTATGGGATTCTAAGCTTGTGATCCTTTTAGTTTTAGGCATGTACTACTATCTTTGCGTCCCTATGATGTCGTCAGTTGTTTGCACGCACGTTTGGTTCTATATGAATCAAGCCTGAAGCAGTTTGGTGAGGTTTGGTTTGCTCTGTACTCTCGTTTGAGCAAACTTAAGCAAGTATTGGGGAACAACCTCTGTATATTAATCTCTGTGGTGTAGTATGCAGTCTAAAACACAAGCCCTTCTCAGTTATGACTTGAAAGAATGATTGTTAGCCTTGCAACGCTTACCATCCGAACTGGCCAACCCATCTCAGACACCTGAAGTAAAAGATAACCACGTAACAGGTTGCTGTTCTGCATGGTGGTTTACAGTTCAATTTGAACGGCAAAAACACTCTTCACTGTTGATGTCTTGTCCTTCGTTTCCGATTGGCTCCATTCTTTGTTACAATTATAATAGGCGTTGCTTTTCGGCTGTTTATTTTGGGACAAAATCCTTTTGTTTTGATCCTCATCTTCATCCTAATTTCATTTGGTCCAAAATGTGGGGTACTGCTTCCTGAAGCACCTCGCAGGAGATTATGAGCCTGGTTCATAAGCTACCAAACCTGAACTTTGAAATCTTTTTTATTTTTAGCATCACACCCCCTGTCGCCCATCCTGTTCATGTTAGCTATCGCTGGATCGCCTGCTCGACGACGCGCGCGGGCACCCTTGATCCACTGCTAGTAGCCCGGCCGGCTACGAGACTAAAAAGTTGCTGTTGTGAACCACATATGATTGAGGAACTCTCTCTGAACCTGAAATTTTTAGGAGTTGTAATCACATTCCTTGTGAACATTCATATTTTTTTCAGATTTTTTAAAACATTTAAAATTGTTTTTTTAAGTTGAAGCATGTGGAGCACCTGATATTTTTCCTGCGTGTGTTGTACCTTAATCTCGTGGGCCGGTTGAGTTAGATTATCTTGTATAGAAAATTGTACAGGCTGTGTATATATCGTAGAGATCAAGTAGCCAACCAACCGTATCTCAACCACATGTCTTATAAGCACGTATGCATCACTCCTTGTATAGCATATGCTTCAACTAATTTTACATGCTGAGATCCCGCTGCCGCCCGGCCACATCAGCAATTGGCCAGTCCCGACGAACGCCAGAGGAGCAGAAGCAAGCGGCTCCGCCACGTTCGATGCCCAGGACCGGACCATAACTTCTCCGGTTTTAAAAGTTGAGGGACTAAGTTTTGCTGATTTTGAAGTTGAGAGACGATTTCTATACTTTTAAAAGAGTTGAAGGACGGAAATTATACTTCTCCCTAAAATAAACCAGCCCAGCTGGACGAATGGCCATCCAGGTCACTGATGCCCTGGCGGTGGTGCCCTCAAAACAGTCAGGACCTCTGGAAATCTGGGTAGAAGCAAGTATTTTGCCAGGAGATCCTGGAATAGTTGCCCACCCTCAACTGCACGGTGCGAGCCGAAACGAGTCTTCACGTCAGGATCAATGACCATGCGCTCGAGAGCGGTGGCGTGCTGGAGGATATACCACGCGAGCTCCAACTGGCCCCGGGGATCAGCAAATCCTGACATGTATACCCTCTTGAGATGTCTAAGTTTGTGGCCTGAAGTCTTCGTGGCATCACCACCACCATTGTATCGCAGGCTAGAATTAAACAACACCTGCAAGGGCCAAAAATATTCCCATTATTCTGGTGTAAGCTCTTCAATGTTCAATCACTTTCATAAGCATAATAGATGCCGTCTGGGGGGGAATCTACTTATTAAGAGCTTCATACAAATGGTATGCCCAGAGGATAAAGGAGAAAGCAAAAACGACAAAAAACACGTACAAGCAAACTTAAGACTGTAACTCACATGCAAATTGAACACTTCAAGAGAGGGAGTTAGTTCCAATAGAGAAGCCAAACGAAGAATCCCACTTGAACAACCTGGATCTCTGTCCACCAAAACCTCTATATTGAGATGCCTCAGATTAATAAAATCACATCGGCTGTCTGTCATGAACTGTCGTGCCTGAAAATAAATATAAATATTAATGAGCACCAGGTTCTAAAGTTGCAAGAAGTTGGTGCAGTAACAGAGAAACAGACATAGCTATTGTCTTAGTTATAATTACTCAGAAAGTGCTCAAAATGAAACCTACCTCATTTTGGATATGAATTCTGAGGGAGATTTCCTCCGCATTAGGCATAGCCCTAACAAGATGACTAAAAGTGTAGCCTAGATTGTCAGAATCTGATAATACTTCAATTTTTGCCTTTGTCAGCTTGTGAAATTTGCCAAGCACAATCGGGACATCCTGCTCTGAATACTCGAATACGGTGAGATTTGGTGCATGCAGTTCCATGCTTTGTAGGCTGCAATTCTGAATACAAGCATACTGCAGGTGGTCAAGTGGCTCAGACATGGTGAAGGAAGGCATGAAACAGTCTGTTAGGCTTAACCACTCAAGGGCAGCACAGTATGGGAGCATGCAATGGAGGTCCTTCGATACATAAACTCTATGCAATTTGAGTGATCGAAGGTTTGTAAAGCCACAGAAATTCGGAGCTGGCCTTAGGCACACTAAGACAAGTCGGAGAGACAGCACACATGAGCTGTTTCGATCATCAAAATGATGCAGAGGGAAGTTGTAGACATCATCCGGGCATTTGGGTGGAGGGCGTAGATCAAGAACAACGTTCTTTGCCTTTGATAGAACAGCAAAATGGAGCCATTCATCAAGATCATCACCGTGTTCTTCAGATAGTCCATAATTCACCTTAAACTTGTTCACAGCAGTACAGTAGTGATCCTTCAGGACATCATTGACACTAGTAACAAATTCTTGGCCCCCCTTGTCCTTGCCATCAAACAATTTTTCAACACTGAAGATTAGATCTGGGTGGTATCTCCAGACATGTCTCCACCCACTCGACAGTGTGCTTATCTGCACCACCTCCTTTAGAGGCAAGCGTGATAGTATCTTCTGTATAACATCCTGTAGAATATAGTATAGATGAGAAAATAGTGCTTTGAATAATAGAATGCTCAGCGGATGAAAATCGTGCAAGAACAGAATCTGCATCATTCTTTTACCCCTAAAATATACATGTTCTACAAAAAAATTCTGATAGGAATTGCCTAGGTGCAGTTTTCCTAAACTACTTGTTCTTAAAATCACACATTAAAAAAATTCTAAAGTTAATGATATTTGGATGAAAAACGATCATCATCCTTACTACTATTGAGTTTCTTAAATTTTGGGTATGTCGTTCACAAACTTTCACAAGAATAGGAAAGAAAATTGAAGAGTCTGTGTAACTTAAGAGGACAATACTAAAAGTTCATGTCTTTTCCTTAGCAATGTCATTGTTGACCTAGTGTACCACAGTCCACAGGTAAAGCCATACCTCCGGGAGATTGTCCAGGCGTGTCTTCGGCCTGCTGTTGTGGCGTCGGAGCTTGAATCTACGTGCTTCTTGGGGGCTCATCTCCATAACCCATCTCTTGCCCATTTGATCTTCAGATCACTGACCAGTGGCCACTATGATGTTCCCCAATCTGCAACAGTGGACCTGGATAGATCTGTAGCTTACAAGGAGAGAAACCTAAAACTCCTAGGGAAGGATGAGTTTAAAGCAGGACTCAAGTAGCGCACTTTATCTCTCCCTCGAACCGATTACACCGCAGCTGGCTACCTGTAGTAGTACGTTTCAGTTTCCTCTCCGATTAGGAGAGGGAAGGACAGATCTAGGAACGACGCCGGAATAGGTATACCGACGGGCAAACAGAGCAGGAAACTCCGACAACTGCAAGCACGCTGGTCGGATGCGCCGGGAAGACCATGAACCGCCGACCCGTGAAGGACGCTGGGGGGTCGGGGGCGTCCACCAGCAAGCGGAAATACACCTGGATGCGACAGGCGGAACGGTGGCGCGCGCGCCGGGCGGTTGAGCGGTGGACGGCAAGATGCGGCGGCGCACAGCGCTCTTCTCGGGAGCAGCACAGGGAAAATAACAGGTGGGTCCAAATGACGAAAAACAAAGAAAACTTCAAACATTAGCGCCCACGCCCGTGGCAACATTGCAACTCGCCCACGTGCCTAGATCACCGTCTAGTTAAGTTTACACGAATCTTAACACACCGAGACAGTTTTCGCGTGCCACACAGGACAAGGCCGGTGTGTGGGCGTTGGAGAGGTCGCCTACAGGCCTCACATCACGCGGTTGACAGCTGCGCTGTGTGGGCACTAGTTTCTGCCCATACAGTCACCACCTAGTCCAACGCGTGTGTGGGCGAGCTGCTTTTCGCCCACACGACAACTGTGCGTTGTTGGATGGCAACTGCAGTTGCGCGTACATGTCAACTAGGCAAGCACACATGGCAACTATGATTCGTTTGCTAGACGGCAACTGCAGTTGCGCGTATGTGGCAATCAGATAAACATACATGGCAACTGTGATTAACCACACGTGGCAACTAGGTAAACATACATGACAACTATTGTTTGACCATATGTGGCAAGTAGTTAATCACCACAACAACTATGGTTTGATTACACGCGGCAACTACCATAAATTAGACATGTCAACTATAGTTAACCAAAACAGAGAGAGTTGCCATGCTTTTACAACCATATTTGCCATCCCGAATAACTACATCTGCCATCCCGGATGACACCTAAATCGTCATCCCGCCGGTACCTCATGTAGATGCGCCAGGACGTGTGGGCATATTTGCTTCGTTCCACACGCACGGGGTGAGGATGAGTAGTACTTGTTGGGCGTGTGGCACGAAGTAGCTGCGCACTTTGTTCATTGGATTCATAGGAATCTCTTTTGATAATGGAGGCCACACGTGTGGGCAATTCTACTGTTGGCCCACACACAGTCCGTGTGGGCTGCCCCTGCTCATGCCACACACGGTGTGTGGGCGAATGTCTATTATGCCACACGTGTGGTGGATATCGGCGTCTTTTTAGGGAAAATCGTTGCCACTTTATTCAATGCTCCCGTCTAGAGTGACGTCCGAGGTCAAGGAGCCAAGTTTTACAAAGAGATATAAGGCGACTGATGCCGGCGCACCGGCTGAAAATTTCAGCCGGTCCTGTGTGGGCCGTTCGATCTGTCTAATACGGAGCCCCGCGGAACCGTTTGATCATGTTCAATCAGTCGTCGTCTTCGTCGCCATGCGAATCCCCCGCTCGCCCTGCGAATCCCACGCACGGACGCACCCCCCCTCCCGCCTGAATCAGTACCCCACTCCATCGCGCCCCCGCACCTCCTCCCTTGCCGGAGGTAAAAAACATCCACCCCGCATCTTCCATGTCAATTATGGGGTCGAAAATACTCCTCGTATGCACATACCGTCCAATTAGGACATATCTCGTCCAAGAGAAAGTGATGCAGGAGCAAGTTCTTGGGGATAGGAGAATAAGCACATTATGGACGAAGTGAAGAAAAACACTGAGTTGGTTCATAAAGCTCTTCGTGAGATTCAAGGGACGAAGGAGACACTCATGGCAATATTGGGAGTTATATCACCACCACCTTTTTCTTCATCACCAAAAGAAATTTGAGTATCGGGTATGGGTACTTCCCTTGGCTTCCGCCAAGCTTGGGGGAGGTGCCCCGGTATCGTATCATCCCCACAATCTTTTGCCTTTACTTATTTTAGTTTGATCTTTTGCTTTAGATGAATACAAGTTTAGTTCGATCCTTTCTTTTCGAGAGCTTAGTGATCTATCCTTGTAATCATGTGCGAGATATATAATAAAGTTTAGTTTGAGGTTTTTCTTTTCTTTACTTTCATGTTGCAATAAAAAGAAAGGAAATAAATGGAAAAAAATCATATGCTAATCTTATGATAGGTGATGACACAGTATAAGTAGAAAATCTCTACTTCTAATGGAGCATTTGGTAGCCTGGTATGGTTTATTTAATGTCCGGTTTTTCTTCGTCCCACCTCACACCATCCCTTCCCACTGGTTTTTATTTCATTGGTTTATTTTTCTCTCCACTCTTTTCTTTTAAAAAATCAGAATTTTCCTAACGTACAAAAGATCACGAATCTAACTTTTCTAACTTATCAAAATCAACCAATCTCTCTCATTAATGCAATTTGTTTTGGAAAGCAAATAATAGATTTTTAGGAAACAAATAATGGATTTTAAGGAAATTAGCAAGTAAAACATGAAAAACAAATCTTATTGTGGAAGTATTATATCTCTACTCCTAATGTCTCAGTACGTAGGTCGTTCGTTGGTTTCGTTTGTTTCCTACCCTTCCATCGATTGATATATGGCCCTACCTACAATCTCCCTCCCACTGATTTTCCTCCCCCCTCCGAAAACCAACACCGGTTTTAATCCATCGTCAGATCCACACGTCCCATGCCCAAGAAAACCAAACCGACCCTTCCGTCCTTCCAGCAATCCCACCCTTCCATATAAGACACCAATCAAATCATATCGAATGGTCGATTTAAAACCTTCCATCCAAAACATTTCCTTGTTAGCGCATTTATTTATTGTTAATATTGCTACAAATATTTATGTAATCAATTAGCTACCAAATAAAATATCTCAAGATTATTCTCCAACAAGCCAAAAGGAAACAACCCGTGTTAATTCATAAACCAGAAGCACATCCCCTACAAAAAATCAATCCACGGAATATACATGGAAGCTATGATATTTTCTTTTGGAAAGTACTGCTCGTATTCCAAAGGAAATTCCAAATCAATCCGTCTATTAAACATGGAGATTTCTTAAAGAAGTGTGTGCCCGTCGATCCATAGCTGCTACGCAAAGAACGCGCTGCTCGATCAAATCAACCGAGGGATGAGAGGAGAAAGGTCTCCGCCGAACTCCGCTTCCCCACCGCCGCCGAGCTGCCCGCTCCCCTCGCTCCAGATCGAACTCCATCCGGACCAGCCCATCACGTCGATCCCTTCGCCGACCGTCTACTCCGCTCAACGCCGTCTCGCTGGACGCTCTTTCTCTCTTCTGCGCCTGGCCTTCCACCACAACCCGGCGTCTCACTGTCGCCGGCGGCCATCACCAGGTCGCCGCCTCCCAAACTCACCTACAGATCGACTGGTACTCAGGAGAATAGCAGATCAGTACCTCTGGCCCTAAAATCCCATGTTCTTTTCTCTGGTCCGTTGAATATTTTTGGAATCACATATATTTTATTTATATGATGCAATTTCTGCCAAATTCGCAGATAATTTAGAAAGTGTGTTGCATGAGTAATCTTGAATTCTTCTGTCAATTTTGCTGTTGTCATTTTTTGTTAGTTCAACAGGAAAACGAATGTGATGCACATTGTAAGCTGCCATGGACTGCTGATACGACTCATGCATTACTTCATGGTATGTGTCCTCTGCGTCTTTTAACCAATAATCTCATTCTTTGAGATTTTAGCCAGTAGAGAAAATAGATTGAGATCCTCTGGTCTTGGCCGGAGGTGTTTTGTTATTCATTGTGATTCATATTCCAGTCTGTGTAGATTGGTCTAATTCTGAGCCAGCATGGACCTCCTAGGCTTTAATATATGTTCAGTTATCCATTCATCCGCTATGCATTGTTAATAGAAATGAAAACCTTATGGAGTACCATATACTTGAAAGTATGCATAATTAATTTGCCCATATGAAACGAACAATTCATCGGCTAGAACACATAGTAGTATCGCTATTTTTACAATTACACTCCACTGTACTTCTCTCATTTAGTTACTTATAATTACAAAATAATATGAAGATCAACTTTAGAGAATTGAACTGATATTTAATTCAGTTGAATCTAAGGCCACTATATAATATCATTTGTGCAGGTTCATTATGAGAGACGTGCATTAACTTGGCAATATCAAAACTGGTGTTCCATGAAACAACATTCATGCAGTCACACGCCGATGTGCATCACGAACGTTGACATGACTGGATCATTTAGTGTCAGAAATAATCTTATATTCTAGGATGGAGGGAGTACCATACCACTGTTTGTGCCTGATTCGAGTAAGTTCAGATGAAGCTTTACAATAAAATTCGCATTGAATTAAGAACATAACTTGTGTTATGTGCCTGATTCGACCTTCTGTTGATTTTTAAATTGCTCATAGCCCATTGGTGCTTAAATACATGAAGAAATGTCTAGAGATGTCCAGTATGTTACAACTGCAGTATTTAATATGTATTATTAATATCATTTTAGCACAAATTTACATTTATGTTTACCCAGCTTGGCCTACATGCTTTGTTTTTTGTTAGTAAGTTAAATAATTAAATTTTGTACTACTTAGAAAACTCGTTAGATGTTTTTACTGCTTGATCTCACATCATATTTACGTGCTAAGAAATGAGTTGTAACTGAAACAATAATGTTAGTTTATGTAACTACATACTGTGTTGGATATTAGTTTTTTGAAATTAATTACGTGTTTAATTGGCTTTTCTTTTTGTGTGTCAAGAATTTATTTACAATCTGTAACACGAGTGATTTATTTGACATACATACATATCTATATTTTTTGTATACGTGGAATATATTACAAGATCCATCATAAAAACAGCATCTAGGCTCTTTGAAGTCATAATATCCAGCTTCACCTTCACACGTCGACGTTCTACCATGACTGTGCAATATATTTCAAGGCCCATGATAAAACTGAAAGAGGATCATGGGTTTTATAGCTCATGGTGGCCGGGTTTTGCTAGCGTTGTGGTCCATGCATACCAATTCTTTGAATCAGTTCCACCGTGCAGTGATGTAAGAAAAAGGTGTGTCGTTTGTCGACTGTGGGCAATGGAGTAATGTAGATGTACTATAGAGTACATATCCAAGGTACGGAGTGAACTATTTTAGTTCTTTCTTGTGCTATATGCCAATCTCAGATTTTTTGTTTGGTCTATTTTAGCTCAACATTGGTGTTAGCAGTAAAAACACTTGCAAATGTATGTGTCTTGAATACATAATTTGTGCTCTAGAAGATAATTGTAGAGAATGGTCACAATAATTTAATTCGCTGTTTCAATATTTGTATTCAGAATAAGTAGTAGTTATATTCTCCTGTGTAGTTTTAGTACCTGAGTTGAGAAATAAATAATAGCCTTTCTCTAAAGAGGTTTGATGCCTTGCTTTTTATAATTCAAATCATTTGGATTTGTTTTCTAATATTCAGAACATAATGGTTTGCAGAGAACAGTGAGGTGACTTTAGATAGCTGTAATGAGCTGATGGAGCCTTTGACCTGAAGTTATATTTGTATAGATTACATGATTTGTTGATGAGGATAATAAGGAGGAGCTGATGGCAAACCAACCAAGGAAGGTCACGGAAGATTGAGGTTGGGCACGATGCCACATCAGAAGTTATTAGGCTATGGGTGAGTTAGGGGCCATGGAGGAGTGAGCCGATAGGAGGGTCAAGTATGGTGCATACATGTCAACATTGGTAGTCAGAACTTGATGATGAGTGCAGATGGGAATGATGGAATGAGGACGGGCGTGCTGCAGTCCAGCAATTTGTCATTGCCAAATGATTCAATCCCGGTGAGGTCATTGCTGGATATGCAAGGTCTCACTGGGCAAGGTATTCGAAGTTCTTAAGTGCTTAGGAACCTCGCTGTGTTTTCGTATTGACGTGATTAGCAAGTGTATTTACCGAAGCATAGATGTAATGTGGGTTATGTGCAGCACCGAATCTGAGGTGGCTGCAATCCAGTCGGTTCTGGCATCGGAGAGTTAAGAGTGAATCAGACTTAATCAGATGGCATCGACACTGTGCCAATACGTACTTTTGATTCTTATCCTAGATGATCTCATTTAAAGTTGTTGCCGTTTGTTAAAATCATTCTTGATAAGCTACACAACGCTTCATGTATTGCACTACTAATGTCGTTTATTGCACTAATATCCTGTTCCACTCGTATATAGATGATTTGTTTTGTTTACTAAAATGTGAATATAAGTGAATCTATCTTATATTAGTACAATGATTATAATTTGTCTTAAGTTAACACAATGATTGTAATTTTGAAGTGTGGGTGTGACAGGGTTGAGGGATTGTGAGTCGGATGTGCCATTAATGGCACCATGCTTGGATTGGGGAGTAGAAGAGTAATCATTATATATGTTTGACATGATTAGTGTATTATGCACCGTAGCAATGCAAGGGCAAGGAGCACGTGAAAGTAGATGTTTTGCATGCATGGCTGGTGGAGAAACATATTTAGAGGAAAGCGAGATATTGACAAGAACTATTTGTCACAACATAGAGTGCTAAGCATGTGATGTACGCACTGCATATAATGATATTTTGATTGAGAGTGCTAAAATAGTTGTGGCTATACTTGTCCCATAGATAAGCTTGTTGTTCCATAGCAATGGAAGGGCATTCAACCAGATTTAGATTCCTTGGATTAGGAATAGATCAAGAAGGTGACTGTCGGTGGAAACGACACCTATGGAATCACTGGGATCCCTTCTACGGTTGGCGGGCGCGGGGTTGTGCAAAGAGCGGGTCTGGTAGTCAGCACAAAGATCGTTTACCCAGATTCGGGCCGCGAGGATGCGTAATATCCTAGTCCTGCTTTGGTGTATATTTGAGTGTTTTTGAGCCCTCGAACTAGCTGCGGTGCATGCCTAGTCCAAAGGATCCGAATCCTTCTCCTAGGTGCCTCCTCCTTTTATAGTCAAAAGGGGTCGCCACAGTGGCACACAAGAGGTGAAAAGATATACAGTGTACAAGCTTATCACCTGTCATTACGGGTCAAGGCGCATTAAATGCGCCCCTTAGGTGTCCCGTTGCTTTATTGGGGACAGCGACGAGGCCCGTCTCGTCCGTCGCCGCTCCGCCTCGCTCCGACACGCGCCCAGGCCAACGAGGCATGCAGCGCCACGCAAGCTGGCAGGCTGCTGAGATGGCGTGGTGGTAGGATCTTCACGAAGATCTGCATGCCACCACACAGATGCTTGCTGAGTTGGCCTGAAGGCTGCACGTTGCCACGCAGGTGCCTGTCCAGCTGGTTGGGCTGGCAGCTGCATGGGAACGGCGGTGGAGTCTTGGCAGACATGGGCCTGGCTGTGGCCCCGCGGGTGTCTCTGGCAAGGGTCTTGCTGGGGCCCCGACAAGGGCCTTGCCGTGGCTTCGCGGTTGTCCCCGGCAAGGATCTTGCCGGGGGTCTCGTGGATCTCCTTGGCAAGGATCTCGCCGAGGATCGTCGTCTTTTGGTCCTCATTTGATCTTGTGTGTTTATGATCTTGACAAAGATCTGCATGCCACCATGGAGGTGCCTCCCGAGCCTTGGTTCCAATGTGGTTGATGGTGTTGGAACCCTTGGGTTCAAGGGTGGCGCGCCCTGCCGGCGTTGGGCAAGTTGCCCCGGCAAGACTCTTGCCGGGGCTGCGGAGGCCGCCCCGGCAAGGGTCTTGCCGGGGGAGTCCACCTCGCCCTCTTGCTCTTAGTGTTTCTGGTCTTGGCGTTGCTTTGCCCGTCTCGTGCCTTCCTCTGCCCTACTTAGTGTGGCCGCGGGCGTGGCTCTGACTGCCCGTGCACAAGTAGAGGCTTACAAAAAGGGCCCCTACAGGACCCCCCGGGCCTGGGCCACACATAAGCGCAACGCGTTGTTGGGCCAGGCCCAGAACGGTGCGCGGGCAGGCGGGGCGGAGTTTCACCGCGGTAATTCCCTCGCCCGCCGCGCTTCCCCACGACCCGTGTTGAATGCGCGACGTGGAGGGTCGTGCGTGACGTGGGGGTCATGCGCGGGGCGGTTCCTGCCCTCATGCGTCACATCGTGGTAAAGAGGCGGCTCGCGCCTTCCCCATAAAAAGAGGTAAACGCAGGGGCGCGGCTCATTTACTGAGTGGACTCGGGTCGTGGCCTTCGAGGCGCCGTGCCCTACGATCACGGGGTGGAAAACGGTCGCCCCACCCGTCCCCTTGATTTCTGTTTGCTCGCCACGTGTCCTCCATGCCTTGAAGATGGTAGGCGGCGGGTGCGGGCCTTGAATGACGAGGCGGGAAACCGGGCCGCTGCTGATTGGAGCAGCGGGTCGGTCTCGATTCCCTGCGCTCCTGATGGCCGGATTGGTTAAGTGGGGCGGCCGAGCCCCGACCCCGCCCCTTTACAAGAAGGGGAGGGGGAACGACACCCCTCAATCTTTCACCATCCGCCTCCTTCCACCTTGGCTTCTCTCTTTCTTCGGCTATGGCGAGAGGGTGCGCCGGTGCTTCGATGGTGGCGATGAGGGTCTCCGCTCGACAGCGCGCCCCTCCTTCCCAAGAGGAGGCGAGGCCGAGGTCGCCGTGGCGCTCGAGGAAGAGGAGGACGGGGCGGCGCACTGGCCTCGCCTCCGCCGGCGGTTCCTCCCCCAATGGAGGGCCACGTCGGGGACCAGCCCCGCGAGTTCTTCATCAGGCTGCACCGGCCAGCACGTCGTCGTCTTCGTCTCCCTACTCCATTCGCTCGGGAGATGGAGCTCGACCCGCCACAAACACTCAGATTGCATATGATGGGCTGCGGGAATGACGGCACGCGGGCTGATGTCGATTTTCCTGCCCCTCACGTCATGTATCTTCATCGTGGATGGAAGACCTTCGCTCGCATCCACAGCCTGACGGCGGGGCTCGTTCTCTATTTCAAGTTAATGGAGAACGGCTTGCTCTCCGTCAAGGTCTTTGGAGACTTTGGAACTCGCCTAAAGTGCTGCGTGGAGAGCTCCTCCGACGATGAAGACTCTTCCTCAAGCGGGAGTGACGAGGAGGACAACGACAGCAACGACAAGAGCAGCGGGCGGGAGGATGACGGGTCCGACTAGGCGTCGGGCACACCGTTCCTGGGCGACGCCGGCAGCACCACCATCTGTATCGCCAGCTCCTTGAACTTCTCGGGGTCGTCGTCTTGGGCGGCTGCCGTTGGAGGGACAGAGGAGACGAAGAAGGCGGGTGGCGGGCCATCAAGTCGGAGTACGCGGGCGCCGACGCCTTCATCGCGTATTGCCGGCCCGTTGCACTACAAAAAAAAGACACATCCGTGACATTTTGGGCCGAACGAAAAAAAATTCTGTCATACTTATGACACTTCTATGATGATAATTGTGACAAAACCCGGTATCATCATAGATGTGGTGGGGTCCTACTTCTATGACAAAAAATCATGATAGAAAATGGGCTTTTCGTCCTGGGCGGGCCGGAGACGCAGCTGCATGACATTCTTTGGGCCGTCCATGACGGCAAAAATCGTGGTAGAAGCGAGGGCGAGGAAAATATCGGGGTGTTCCCGGTTACGGTGGGTGGTCGGGGCCGAGCGATGCGCGTTTCTCTCATACACGCTCGCGCGTGGGTGTGAGGCGTTGGGCTCTAACTGAACCCGGGCGAGGCGTTGGGCTCTAACTGAACCCGAGCGATTGCACTGCAGGCTATGCGTTACTGAACCCGAGCGATCGATCGATGGCTGTTAACTGAACCCGATTGAGCGATTCCTTCGCTACTGCTGCTAACTGAAGCCGATCGATGCTGCCTCTGGCTGAACAGTGAGCGTTGCTGGGGGGTTTGGATGAACAGTTCCCAGTGGGGGTGGATGAACAGGACCCCGTGGTGTTGCCTCTGGATGAACAGGACCCCGATCGATCGAGCCGGTTGGGGCTGGATGAACAGGACCCCGTGGAGGGCTGGATGAACAGGACCACCCCGTGGAGGGCAGGATGAATAGTAGACGGTGGAGGGCTGGATGAACAGTAGCCCGTGGAGAGGGCTGGTTGAACAGTAGCCGGTGGAGTAGCGCGCGGTGGAGGCTGGATGAACAGGAGCCCGTGGATGAACATTCGCAGGTGGAGGCTGGAGGAGGTCGACGGTGGATGAACAGTAGCCCGTGGAGGCTGGAGGGGGTTGACGGTGGAGATGAACAGTATCCCGTGGAGTCCCGTTTTGCGGTACGCCACACCCCTCCCGATGAACAGGACCCCCGTTTCGACCGTAGCGCTCCAACACAAGTCTGTTTCCTCCGTTTTGCGGTACGCCACACCCCTCCCGATCAACAGGACCCCCGTTTCGACCGTAGGAGGTCTGTTTCCTCCGTTTTGCGGTACGCCAGACCCCTCCCGATGAACAGGATCCCGTTTCGACCGTGGCCGGTCGAACACAAGGCCGTTTCCTCCGTTCTACGGTACGCCAGGCCTCGTTTCCATCGGCTATTCCGTCCAAGCCCTCCCGATGAACACGACGACGCATTCCGTTCCGACCCAGCCGGTTGGCTCCCCATGAACACGACGACGACGCAGTTTCTCCGTTCCGACCCAGCCATGTGCACGAGCCCTGGCCGTACGTATGCGCGAGTAGGCGTTCGAGACCCTGCCCGTATGTACGTACGTGGCCGTATTTTCTTTCATGCACACTGGCCGCTGTACGTACGTGTACATGCTACGTGCACGCCTCTACTACGACACATGCGTGCCTCTACATCGACCAGTATGTACGTACACGTTCGCGACCAGAATGACAACGCTACGTACGCTTCGACCAGGTGGGTCCCGACTGTCAGGCACTTCCTTGCCTGCGAAGATGTAGCTGGTGGGTCCCAGCAGTCAGGGGGCGAATCATTTTTTTTGCCCGGACGCACTTCCTTGCGTGCGAAGATGTAGCTGGTGGGTCCTAGCAGTTAGGGGGAAACATTTTTTTCACGAAATACGGTGGCCCGTCCGGTGGGACCCCGATGTCAGGTGGAGAAATAATTATTTTGCGCCTAATAAGGAGGCACTTCCTTGCTGCGGCCGTGGACCCAGCTGTCAGCCTCTCCATGTACAGTACTCTTCTGATGGAAGTCGTTCCTTGACCACGTTGACCACGCCGCACTGAGAGCACCAGGGCGGTGGACGACGGCGAGGCCTAGGAAGGGGACGACGCGGAGCCGGGGAAGACGCGGCAGTGGAAGCCCGCGTGGAGAGGAGTATGAGGGTTCACTGGTTCGGCTGCGGTGTGAGGCTGCCGTCGCCGCAGGGCCTGGCCAGCGGTGGGAATAGTAGGGGGTGGTGAGGCCTCCGCGGCAGCACAGCAGGCCACGGGAGGCAGGAGCATGCGGCACGACCAGCGCTGCTTTGGGCGGCTGGAGCAAGAAGACCAGAGGTTGAAGAAGCACTACGGCCGTTGGATGGACATCGTATGGTCACTGGAGCTAGAATCGTTCATATTGACTAAGTTGACAAAGCACTCCGTCCCCATCAACTTAGTAGGCCCACAAGTCAGCCACCCACCAAGGTGGGTCCCAACTAGTAGGGGGAGTATTCATTTTTTGTGCGTAATAAGGAGGCACTTCCGGTGGGTCCGAGCTGACAGCGGGGGGAATGTTTTTTTTCGCGAAATACGGTGACCCGTCCGGTGGGTCCCAGCAGTCGGGGGGAAATGTTTTTTTCGCAAAATACGGTGGCCCGTCCGATGGGTCCCTGCTGTTAGGTGGAGGAATCATTATTTTCCACGTAATAAGGAGGCACTTCCTTGCTACGGCTGTGGACCCAGCTGACGGTGTCCTGGACTTGGGGGGTACTCATCACGTCGTCTCCCGATCAGTTGGATTGGGCCGAGGACCCCCATGGCCGTATACTCATGGGCCAGTTCGGACACCTGCCGCATACAAGGAAGATTCCACAAGACTTGCTGATCAAGACAAGGACTCCTCCCCACCGGCGTATTCAGCTAGGACTCTTGTTATCCTAGGCCTCTGGTGCATTATATAAACCGAGGCCAGGCTAGTCGATAGAGATATACACAATCATAATCATAGGCTAGCTTCTAGGGTTTAGCCTCTATGATCTCGTGGTAGATCAACTCTTGTAATACTCATATCATCAAGATCAATCAAGCATGAAGTAGGGTATACCTCCATCGAGAGGGCCCGAACCTGGGTAAACATCGTGTCCCCCGCCTCCTGTTACCATTAGCCTTAGCCGCACAGTTCGGGACCCCCTACCCGAGATCCGCCGGTTTTGACAATGACATTGGTGCTTTCATTGAGAGTTCCGCGGTGTGATCGGCAAAAGGATCAATGGCTCGACTGCAGATCAACTGCGACGTCGGCTTCTTCGTCACCGGCTCGACTGGTCACCTTGGCTGAACCGAGGACTGCGCCCTACCTCCGATCGTCATATTTGGAGGAGGGCCTTCATCAACATCAACTCCGATCTCTATCAAGATCATGGAGGAATCATCCAGGGAGCCCGGGGGCTCAACGTCAACATTGCCCTCGGGCGACCGTGCTGTTTTTCTGGACAGCGAACTTGTATCCGCCGCCACCGCCTCCTCAAGCGTCGTTTTAACGATTGCTTCAGTGGAATTGTGCGTAATTGAGTCTACAACAACCCTGGAAAATTTCGTCGAGTTCCGATGGAGGAATCTCTGGCAATCTATGATATACCGGAGCCTTGTCAAATCTGGACGGGAATCTGGACGAGTTTAGGGTGTGGTGTCCAGCTTCTAGCTCGGACGTCCTTTGGAAGATCCAACCGTTGATCGGCTGCGGAATTCCTATATCTACCACCCTCAAAATTTCAGCTCGATCAGACCGTCCAAACTCCGGGAACCTTCCGATTAGTGCATCACGTTTCAGATCTGTTTTCTGCGCGAGAACGAATTTGACCCGAATTCATCTTTTTATGAACGGGTTTTCGGACATCCTTTTTGAAGGAAGTTTTGTATGGGGTATTGTGTTTTGTTCCCAAACACATCCCGCTAATTTTGAAGTCTTTTCCAATATGATCTTCATCATCGCGCAGGTGTCAAACCAGCCCGACAACGTTGCTCTACGGTTGCCGACCTGCGCTAGACACGTTGTCACTTTATTGAGCCGAGCTCAACTTCTTCGGATCATCATCTCGGCAAGCCGAACAAGAGTTCGGCATCGCGAAGGATAAATCATCACCAACATCGCCGCCCCACGGATTACACGGAGCGGGCACACCGGCATCGCTGCACGGTCACTTCATCAAGCCGACATTGACCACGTCACGACCGGCATCGGCAGGGACGCACTGTTGCTTCTTCAAGCCGATGTCCATCACGCCGACCTACTTCGACTCATCGGCTGACATCGAGGCTTCGACATCTCGGCTGGACCGGGGGATTCGCCATCTCTTCATCAACCTGCTCCGGAGACTTCAGCATCACTAGCCGACCAGCTTCGTCACGTTAGCTGGACCGAGGGCTTTGCCTCGGCAAGCCAACCTTTGCCAGCATCGCCATGCCGTCGCTTTATCGCCCATTAGGCAATGGGTGTGCGGATCGAGTCCCAATTTTGGGAGTCACCTTTCTTCGGATTGCTACAACAAATAAACCAGGTGCTATTAATCCTAGTAATTTTTGCTTGTTTGGGTTTATTTTTCCCAAGAAATTATTACTCTGGTTTGTTCCATCATCTGTACACAGGTCTATCAAATGATGGCCGCACTAACGACGGTCGCATGGTGGTTCGGTCAGGTTCCGTACATAGTCCGGCGCACGCCGCATCCGGAACTCGGACCGACCTGTGAATTCAGGCTTTGCCACGCCTTTACCGCATCACGCCGATGCCCTGCATCGACATTCACTTCGGCGCGCAGGCCATATTTTCTTTTATTACTCACTTTGCATAAATTATTTATTATGCAACGATTTTTTTAATTATTATTATTACTATTATCTCCGGTTTGCACTATTTTTTGTGCACAGGAAAATGATCCGGGTCGGGCAGTATCGTCAACTCGGTGTACTGACATAGCACGTCACCTCGGCTGGACGGGGGGCTTCATCAACACTTCATTACCCCACGCCGGGGACTTCGGCGTCACTCTGCCGGCATGCATTGGCCGTGCTATGTCACCACTTCGGAGTGTCGAGCTCTTCGCTCCGCCACCTCGGGACCGGCTTGGGGGATGGAACCTTGTCCCGCATCAAGCTCGGACCGTGTCATCAATGCCGAACACATTAACCAGCTAAGTTGCCTTCATGCTCAAAGTTTTAAATTTTTAACTTGTGTTCGGTTCGACCTAGCATTATACCTTTTTGGCAAAAAGTTGTTAGTGAAAAAAATTCCTTGTCATAACCTTGTTTGTGACACACAAATTCAAATACCCAGTTCACTTGGGGGCTTCCTTCATGAAGCCTTTCCTCTTGCATATGATTATACTTGTACGGCTTCGTTCCTTGTTCGTGTATTACGCCACAATATGCACCATATTGACTTAAGCGATTTGCAAGCTGGGTTGCCTCGCTCCTGTGTTTACCCCTACGTTCCCGATTGTTCGGCTAGGGAGTAAAGGGAGCACCTCTGCGATTGTCACGATGGGGTCATCTGAGCTCGGACCTCAGGCTGGGTGAAGCCGAAAGCTAGCGCTCTTATTGTTTTCAATTATGGTCGGCACACAACGGAACTCATGAGTACAAAAAAGCTATTGCACAAGTCTCATAGTAACAATGAGCAACCAAAGAAAGGTATCGGTGGGGGTACTATTTTCTTTGAACATGCTTCTTACACTTCGTTAGTAATATAGCATAAGTTCCCTGAGCGCGCTTTGTCTGTTACAGCCTTATGGCCTGATTGCCTGGTTATCGGAAACACCGTCGATATTTTTGACAGGTGGAGTACATAACACTTTTTGGTCCTTGACCGAAGAGGGAGAAGCCGACGGTCGGTTAAGACGCGTTTAAAGTTCGGGTGAACAAAGATATGATATTAGTACTTCGGTACATACAATCATTATACATAAAATTCTTTTACCCAAGTCACTTGGGGCTCTTAAATGAGCCGTTTTATAATAAGTGTTCTTCTTCTTAGTCGTTGCAAAGTTATTATTATTATTATTATTATTATTATTATTATTATTATTATTTATCACTCCTTTCTCGACGCAAGTGTGTGGTCAATAGCCGGATAGCCTTGCTTCTCTCTAAAGCCGCTCGAACTTAGTTTGCTAAACTAGCCTCGGAGAAGCACTCCGCCTTCGGGATAAGGAGGTTGAAGCCGTAGGATGACCCGCTTGAAGTCTTGAGATAGGATGTGCCATTGTAAAGCATGACAGCAACACAATTTTCTTTTTCTAAGACCAATTTTCGATTTGGCACCAAACACTTGATCTAGTTCGGGCGTCCAGCTTTTACTGAAGTTTTTGGTTTTCCAAGCCTATGGCACTTTTAAGCTATTTGTGTGTTTCCAGCATTAGTCTCGTAGTGCGGCCGGACACCTTTAGGGATTCGGCAAAAACATTCTCGGACATTGATGTATATGCATCGGTTTCGAATTGCGTCTTTGGCAATAGTTGGGTTGCCCGGCTCCTATGCTTGCCTCCTACGTTCCGCTTTGTTCGGCTAGGTGCCCAACGGGAGAACCACTGCGATTGTGCTTCCAGCTAGCAAGGTTAAGCGCCTCAGTGGAGAAAGCCGAAAACTGACTGTCACAATAAGCGTAAACTGGTCAGCGATCCGATGACTGTGTTAAATGACGGGCCGTTCATAATATTGGCCGAAGTGTTTACGGCTTGACCTCGACTGTCGCCGAACACTAACCGGAGGCTAGTAACTGGCCTTCCAACTTTAAGCTCCTATGACTAAGTGAAAGTTATAAAGCCCGCATATCTGATTGCCTCATTTCTGCTAACACAACCGCCTCTGGGCACCGAGACGTCAGCTAAGGGTTGTTCGTGCGGGAACACCCTGCGTAGTATCTACCAAGGGGTAGAAGCCGACGATGGGCCACTTTCAACTGATAAACGGTCGCAATGGAGTCAAAAAATGATGTAAAGTACTTGGACACAAAGAATCATTACACATAATCTGTGATTTTACTCTGGATATCGATCCTTAATTCGGCCACCCGTGCCCACATTAAGGATCGGGGGCTACTGGGCTTCGTGCTCATTATTTATAAATATTAAAGGGGCACATCGATCCCCTGATTTGGTGTTGCCACCGACCAGTGTCTCGGGGGCTACTGCATTGCTTATTCAATGTAGAGAATTCAAAGTGCTCAGTGTTCGGCTTGACCGAACTATGCGCATACGCGTCTTCGGACAATAATAGGTACCATATGGACCTATCCGGCATCAAGCTAGAATATTGCGGCGACTTCTCACGACCCTCTCTCAGGGGCCCGTTCGCCGATCACTATTATCTCTAATATATTACACTGCATTTTTATTCCTATGTATGCTACCGAGCTAGGAGTTGATCCTCAGGCCGATTTCACGACCCGAGTCTCAGAAGCTACTAGGATCAGCGGTTTCATATTTTCCTTCAGGTGCGTCTCAGATTTTAGACCAACACACACCTTGAGGGCTACTGGATATACATATACTGGCTATATATCTTGGCAGAGAATAAATTGCACCAATCAAAAATATTCACAAAAAATCAGCCCGCTGTCAGGTGGTGCACCACCTCGGAAGCAGTCCGGCATAAAGCTCGGGCGCCAGTGGCTGGCTCCTTAGAGGGCATTTCCAGCATTGATATCGGCTAAAACTCCTTCAACTTTTTAGAACCAAGGTGATCTATGACACCTTGGACACAGTCCGGCGTTGGAGCTTGGATATAGTCCGGCGTTGGAGCTCGGATACAGCCCGGCGTTGGTACCTGGCTGCAAAAGATACCTCGAATACAGTCCGGCGTTGGGGCTTGGACGCAAGAGGACACTGCCGCCCGGGAACAACTTCAAACCCGAGGTGTGGCATAAAAATAACAAGGCATTGATAAAGGCCGGAAACTTAAAGGGGCTCCTCGGATACCCGACGTGTAAACTCGTCGGATGCACTTCGGCGATCCTCAAGATCGAAGATGAGAAGATTTGTTGAACCAGTTTTCAAGACCGACAACCGAAGATGAAGAACAGTTCAGAAGAATCGAGGAGCGTCCCCAACTTGAAGACCGGTTCAGGGGGCTACTGACGGTGTCTTGGACTTGGGGGTACTCATCACGTCGTCTCCCGATCAGTTGGATTGGGCCGAGGACCCCCATGGCCGTATACTCATGGGCCAGTTCGGACAGCTGCCGCATACAAGGAAGATTCCACAAGACTTGGTGATCAAGACAAGGACTCCTCCCCGCCGGCGTATTCGGCTAGGACTCTTGTTATCCTAGGCCTCTGGTGCATTATATAAACCGAGGCCAGGCTAGTCGATAGAGATATACACAATCATAATCATAGGCTAGCTTCTAGGGTTTAGCCTCTACGATCTCGTGGTAGATCAACTCTTGTAATACTCATATCATCAAGATCAATCAAGCAGGAAGTAGGGTATTACCTCCATCGAGAGGGCCCGAACCTGGGTAAACATCGTGTCCCCCACCTCCTATTACCATTAGCCTTAGACGCACAGTTCGGGACCCCCTACCCGAGATCCGCCGGTTTTGACACCGACACCAGCTGTCAGCCTCTCCACGTACAGTACACTTCTGATGGAAGTCGTTCCTTGACCACGTTGACCACGCCGCGTTCCGTTGCATGCATGCGTCCATGGGCGTGCTGCGTCCCCACTGTCAGCCTCTCACATACAGTCATCTTCCGATGACTCTCGGTTGTTGACCACGTTGACCACACCGTGCCGAGTGCACCAAAGGCCGGTGGACGACGGCGAGGCCCCAGACTGGAACGACCCGGAGATGGGGAAGACAGGGCAGTGGAGTCGCAGATGGAGAGGAGTGGGAAACTTGACTGGTTCGGGTGCGTGGCAGCACAGCCGCGGTGCCGCCCACGGGCGACAGGAGCAAGAACAGAGGTTGAAGAAGGAGCACGGCTGTTGGATTAACATCCAACAGTCCAGCTGCTAGAATCATTTGTTGATTAAGTTGACAAAGCCCTGCGTACACGTCTGCTTAGTAGGCCCACAAGTCAGCCACCAAATCTGACGGGTCCCAGCTGTCAACGGGAGGAATATTTTTTTTTGCATAACAAGGAGGCACTTCCTTCCGTGCGAAGATACAGCCGATGGGTCCCAACTGTCAGGTGGAGGAAACAATTTTTTCAGCTTAATAAGGAGGAACTTTCCTTGTGTGCGACCATGGACCTCGTGGGTCCCAGCCGTCAGGCTCTCCACATACAGTCCTCTTCCGATGACTCTCGTTTGTTGACCACGCCGCACCGAGCGCAGCGAGGCGGTGGACGACGGCGAGGCCCCGGACGGGAACGACTCGGAGATGGGAAGATGCGGCAGTGGAGTCGCACATTGAGTGGAGGAGAAGGGTTATAACTGGTTCTGGTCCGGCGTGGGGCTGCAGTCGGTGGAGAATAACAGGAGGTGTGGAGGGGTGGAGGGATAGCCTGGCCGGCGGTGGGGTAGCGCTTCGCAGCAATGCGTGCTAAGCAGAGCCGCTAGCCGCCGGAGGCCGGACCAGGCGGTCCCGGCGACGCTGGAGGAAGAAGACGAGAGATTGAAGGTGCATGCCGACCAAGTTGACAACGCCCTGCGTAGGCTTCGACCTATTGGCCCACATGTCAGCCTGCAAAAATGTGGCATATATTTAACCCATGTTTTCTAGAATATACAGTCCATTTGCTGGGCTGGGTGAACAAATAATTTCGCGTCAATGCGGCCCATTTATATTATCTAAGAAATCCCAGCCCATTTGCACTTCCTTCAAATACACGAATTAGCTGGGCTCGTTATATATATAATGTTATGTTAGAAGGAGCAATTAATATCAAAAATAAACCGGAGAGGTACATTTTTATATACATAATTAACAAATTAGCAAGTTATTTCTCAAAATGAAAATGAGCGCGTTATTATTACCTTGGTCCTTAAAATCTTCGCAAGCTTTTGTACGCAATCACCAGGATTTTCCTTGCCTGTGAGTCAAAAACAACCAGGATTTTCCTTGCCAACTTCTGTTAAACATTTACTTTTATAAGTTAATAACACGTGGGATGTTTTCATAATGTATATATAAGTCTCTATAAAATATATGATAATAGTAATAATATAAATATATATAATGTGGTTAAAAAAATACATTGGGCTGCCGATCTTTACGAAAAAGCCCATAGGCCGGTATGGACCTCAAAAAATTAGTTGAAACCACTGTCACCCGTATGTCGTGGGCTACGCATGTTAAAATACAAAACCTACTCCTAGCTGATACTTGTTCGCCCTCTGGAAAAAAATGATACCAGATCCCCGGCGAACTGGATTATAGAGGGGGCCTGCGGCACGACTGAAGAAGCACATCGGGAGCGATTTTTTTTCTTCAGTGGATGGCTCTCGATGGCGTTTTTTACTTGCCTCTACACCATACAACTTGTATTTTTAGCCTCCCAGTCCGTGGTGGACCAGCGGCCCATTTGCTGGGCGGGCCAACCTACAGAAACCAGCACTCGATTTTTCATCAAGCCCCAAAAACAACACAGTACTATGTTTGTTTTGAGGCCGAAAACATTACGGCAGGGGTTGAGCAGGGGAGGGGGAAAGATAGAGCAAAAAGATTAAAAAGAGCTGATGCGCCGTTGCTACCCTAACAAAGCAGGTGCAACTCTTCTCGAGAATAAGGTGTGCCGTTGACACCCACACGTCACATACCCCACAGTAGGCATACTAACAAGTTCACACACAAGCACAACAGAAAAGGTAAACATTCGTATCAAACTCAGGTTCACAGGACACGTTCATATTCATAGCCAACATTCACTATCAACAACTCAAAAGATTCATATATACACAAGTTCAGCATGTCTATGGATCCAAATGATTGATAGATCACACAACAATATTCATCGATAATTCACAAAAAGATTCAGATATACACATGCTCAGTATGTTTATGCATCCAAATGATTGAGATCACAACCAATATGATCCATGGACGAATTTTAATTACCTAGGGTACAGACTGGTAAATGGTGTTCAGTCGGAGGTACTTCTTGCTAAAATTAATGCTTGTACGAGTAAACTTTCGAGTACATAAGAGGCAGCACAGACAATCTGAACTTTGCTTGTAGGTTTATCCTCAAATAGTGGCCTCGTGCCGAGGGAGGTTTGAGCAACTTGGCCACTACTTTCATCCAACTAGTTTACTGGCTCATCTTGGTCCTGTAGCTCACCAAAATTCTACATTGCAGACTGGTAAATGGTGTTCGGTCGGAGGTACTTCTTGCTAAAATTAATGCTTGTACGAGTAAACTTTCGAGTACATAAGAGGCAGCACAGACAATCTGAACTTTGCTTGTTGGTTTATCCTCAAATAGTGGCCTCGTGCCGAGGGAGGTTTGAACAACTTGGCACTACTTTCATCCAACTAGTTTACTGGCTCATCTTGGTCCTGTATCTCGCCAAAATTCTACATTGCAGACGAGAAAGGAGGCGGTTGAGAAAATGAACCACCCAATTTTTTTGCGCAGTTCAACTGAAATGGAGCATCCCTGGCATGCAGACTGATTAAGTGCCAGATGAATATACGCGTCAACCAACTTGTCTGGAATCTTTAGACTCCATGCCATACAGTTCGCTACCATATGTGTCGATAACCAAAAGGCACAAGTTGGGACCAAAGACTGGACTGCGTTTTTCTGGGCTATGCGCCAAGCAATATTTTTGGCGTTCACTCTCCTAATACTTGGAGTTTGACAATTGGTTGACGCCGGTAGATACTCGAATGAATATAGGCACATCTTCTTGTCAACATCGATGCTTGTTTGAGTGAACTTTGGAGTACATAGCAGCAGCATAAGTACCTGTCCATCTGATCTTTTTGTGCAGTTCTACTGAAATCACCCGATGTAATGATTTGCCTGCGAGTTCAGGGTCCAAGTTACTCCTTTATGAAATCGGCAAACAGTAGCACAATACCAAATTACCAATACATATGACAAGCACAATAATCAGGATAAAGACCAGTACCAACCTGTGTGAGGTAGCATATCAATTACTATTTCCTTTGACTGGAAGCCGAGATAAGCCAAGCGACTGACAGCAAAGGAAGAATGCAAGCCGAGATTAGCGACTAACAGGAAAGGAAGGAAGCTGTCGAGGCAATGAAGCACCCAAAGTTTTTGTGCAGTTCCACCAAAATCGAGCATCCCTATTGGCACATATATTGAGAGAGTGAGATTACTATAATAGTGGGCTAGTTTATGAAACATACACTAACAAATAGAAGCACCCTCATTATCTTAATGGGTAAAGTTAGCATTCCCTCCCTGCTCCACTACATGATTCACCTCCATAGACAAACATACACACGTACATGATTCAACATAGGGTGCTACTAAAGATTTGTTTAACTCCGACAGGAAAATTAGGCAGCAATAAATTAGTGGTACTTAAGTACTCCTAATTAATTAAGTGAGACAGCACAAGCGGAAGGGCTACCTGGAGGATCGTCTCACATGTAAGGTAGTCATTGCCGGAGCCCTTGAATGGCCTCGACTGAGGCCTCTAGCTTCAGCAAGATCGCCTTGGCACTGTTTACTCTTCTTCTTCTTCCTCTTCATGCTCTGTTTCTCATTCTCCTCACCAGTTGGTGAAACCAAGTACATGATTGGCCTTCTATTTCTGAATTGGTTTTGTCAGTGAGGGAGTACAAGTGTACTAGTAAAAAATAGCATTATTTTCTCATGGCAGTCGCAAAATAGAGATGAACACATGCATTAAATAGCATTATGGTGCCAATATGGATGATGAGGATTGGAACACAGATCTCCCTTGTGCAGTTCCACCGAAATGAACCAACTGTTCCATTCTGACATTCCAGTTAAACAGCATAAAAGTCACTTCTTTTAAGAAGAGTTTTGTGCAGTGCACCAAAAGGTCACAACAGCAACCAGGTGAAATGGATATCCCTGTTTGCACAAAAAGCTAGAGAGGAAACAGTCAGAGTCTCGAACAATTACAGGCAAAAACATTTGGCTAAACTTATCATGGCTTATAACAGTGGCATGGCTTCATTTTTACCAGGGGCATTAGTTTAAGAACAGCTAAATATTTGGTATAAGGGCATGGAACAGTGGGTGCACCAGCAGTCCAGCACCATGTACCTAAACAGGGGCATAAAGTGGTGATTCATAGTTTGTTGCCCCGAGAAACAAACATCCAAGAAACATATCTGGGTTGGTCCCATTTTTGTTCACTCTAGCCACCTACTCCTATGTGTGGATAGCAATTCTAGTCCTGGTCATACCACTGTGTACAACGTTACCCCTATATTTCCCTTTTCGACCAAGAGACCGGTTGGATGACCAGTCTGTACTACTTTCACCCCCTTTCCTTCCTGTTTGTACCAAGTCCTATGTACTACATACTAAATTCCCCCACCCCCATTTTATTTCTTGTTTGAACCAAGTACAAGATTCGACTCCATGAAGTAGCTTTACCTCTAACAATAGAAGAAAAAAAATAGGTGACGTTGGACCATCCGATCGAGAGGGGCTGAGAGGTAGAAAATGATGCACATGCAGCGACGTAGCGAGCTGGGGAAGTAGAGCTAAGGAGGTTTCGAAGGAAGATATACCTGAAGGTCGTCGGGATGTGGGTAGGTGGGCGGCGGGAGGCCGGATCCGCCCACACTAGGGCAACGACGAAGGGATCAGAGGACCTCCCGCGCCGGCGCTCGGCCAGAGATAACAGTGCAGCCGGCAGTGGGTCTCCTCCCTCGCTGTCGACGACGGCCTAAACGCTGCCCCTCCTCTCCTTCACCGGCGGAGGGGGATTCGTCCGGATCTGTAACCTGCGGTGAGGATAGAAAGACAGTGTTTTTTGAAGGGAGAAAGACAGTGTTACCACCCCTATCTTGTTTAGATCTGGAGAGGATGAGAGTGTGTGAATAGAGCAACCCTAGCAAGAAAGCGCGGAGGCTCCGGCCTATATATACATAGTGGGGTAGTTTTCCTTTTTCACTCCATCAAAACAATCGTTTAAAATTGTGTACTATGTGCCAGGTCGCCGTTTTTTAGTTGTTGATTATTTTTTGAGATAGCTACCCGCTTGTTCCAAGTGGTGTTACAGTGTGCCAGGTCGCACTTTGTATCATTCAAGTCTGGTACATGTCCCTCCATTAAATGAACAACGACCCCCTCGTAAAAATTGTGAACAAGCCCACGGCTAAAATTATCGGAAACGTGGGTTGCCCCAACATGCATTATTATTTATATTTTCTACTCCCTCTGTTCCTAAATATATAAGTCTTTTTTATTAGCCACACCTAAGACAAGAATTTTTTTATTAGTAGTGAACCCCACATGTCATAGACACAAAAAGTGTGGCAAGATTCCCTTAGGCAAGCCAAAGTGTGTCTAACAATTTGAGCAACTCAAGTTAGGCAAGTGTGGCAAGTGTGGGAAAAATAATGTGGCAACATAAGACAAACATAGTCACAATCCAAACAGCCCCGTAATTTTTTGTGACATGCATGAAAATTTGGTTAGTTAAATTTATAGTCAAAATTTGGCAAGGTGCATCAAATCAACACATGCAAGTATCAAAAGGGAAGTCACGGCATGCATGCATTCGTTGTACTCCCTCCGTTTCCAAATATAAGTCTTTTTAGAGATTGCAACAAGTGACTACATACGAAGCAAAATATGTCTACATACATCTGTATGTAGTAGTCCATTTGAAATGTGTAAAAGGACTTATATCGAGTGCAGTGCTTTGATGTGTCGCGTCAACTCATACAAGACCGAGAAGTTTGATTACTACAACGCCCTCTCCCTCGCGGACTGAGCTCCGGTGCCTTAACTGCACCTGCATTTGGCTGCATGACAGGTGGGCCAACCACCTGTTGGGCCCACCTGTCATAGACGCAAAGGCAGGAGCAGTAAGTCAATGAAGCAGCATCCCTCCCTCGCGCATGAGCGTGGTGGATGGCAGGACTAGTAGGAGCTTTCGCTACACGCTTCTTGACGGCGGCGAACTTGCGGATGGAGTTGACCATCATGTCGTCCATGCGAGAGGCGAAGCCGGCGTCGGCGAGGGCTACGACACCGGCGGTCGCCAGCACCGTCTGGAAACGCTGCGCGGTGCGGGGCCGCAGGCCGGCGCCTTGGATGATTTGGCACAGCCGACTGCCGCTCGCGACCATCGCCTCCATAGGTGCTTCTGGCTCCTGGTCACTTGGTCTTGGATTGGAGTGAGCAGTGTTGCGCAGAGACTAAGGAGTAGATGGATTGGAGTGGTGGGGCGCCTTTATATGAGAATCCAAACTCTGTTGCATTCACATCGTGCTGGCTCTATTCTGCTTCTCCAATTAATTCCCTCTGCATGTAGAGTAATTTGAGGATGCATCATTGACCGTTCAATGTCTCGAGAACCGCTACCCTCTCCCTCCTTGGCATTCAAGCACCTATGGAGGCGACTGCCGCTCGCGTCTATCGCGTGTCAGGAGACGTTCCCGTCGACGACGAGGTGCCTATGGTGACTTCATAAATTTCAAGATGATAATACTAGTATACTCAATATTGTGCACCACGACCAAGGCCGAGAGGAAAACAAGAGAACTAAGTATTTATTTACGGTGTAGATTCACTCATTTTGCTCCATATGTACTCCGTCCCGGTGTAGTCTAGTCACTTGGTGAAATCTCTAGAAAGGCAAATACTCCTTTCTGGTTTACAGGGCTATACTAGCAAGTAGTACTACAATAGTGGGCTCACATAGCAATTTTGTCTCATGCAAGAGCTTGGCTATATGCGTGATCCAAGGTTCGCAACTGCCACGTTCGAGTTGCACTTGGCTCTTTGCCTCTTCAAGAAGACGAACAATGATGTTACTACTACTGCTTCTACAGTATCGAATCCACTGCTGCAAGTTCGAATCCACTGTTGCATGTCCGTCCACCGCGAGCGGGAGGGATAAGCAAAAGCCTGTCCTCGTCTGTGAGCCACCGCGTGCATGGGCGAGGGAGAAGGCGTGTAGTAGTAAAATCAAGCTTCTCCTCGTTGTATGAGTTAACGCGACACATCATAGCACTGGCCCCACATGGTTGCCTCTAAACTTGGCTAAAAGACCCGCAGTGTACAATACTCCATTTGTTGCAACCTCTAACATTTACCCCACCACAAATTAAAATATATATTCCTGTCTTGACCAGATGAGCGTGCAAACTAGAATCACCAGGATGACAGGTAGGGCCAGAAGATTATTTTAACCAAAAAAATATAGCATGGGGCCGACCCCAACGATTTTAAGCTTACAGGCACGGTACACGCTATCCTAGACTACTCTACACATGAAACTGCCACACAAGCGTCCGGGCTGCGCTTGGCTCTTCGCCTCTTCGAGAAGTCGAACAATGGCCCTGTTTGGATACTCTAACTCAGTTAGAGGTTAGAGTTAGATTCTAACCCTGAACTAACTCTAACCAAAAAGGTGTTTGGATAGCAGGGTTAGATGGAGCGCGGATACGGCGAGGCGCCTTCACGGGCGGTGCGAGAGGGAGGGAGGGAGAGGACAAGAAGCTTCGAGGAAGTGAGGAGGGATCTGCCTCGAGGAAGTGCCATCTGACACCGATTGAACTGCTGCATGTCCACCGCGTACGGGAGGGAGAGCGTGTAGCGAACGAAAGCTCCTCCTAGTCCTGCCAGTCACCACGCTCATGGGCGAGGGAGGGACGCAGCTTCATTGACTTACTGCTCCTGCCTTTGTGTCCATGACAGGTGGGCCCAACAGGTCGGTGGCCCACCTGTCATGCAGCCAAAGGCAGGTGCGGTTAAGGCGAGAGGGCGTTGTAGTAATCAAACTTCTCGGTCTTGTATGAGTTGGCACGACACATCAAAGCACTGCACTCGATATATTTCAATAATTTGTGTTTACCGATGCATTAATTACAACGCATGCATGCATGCCGTGACTCTCCTTTTGATACTTGCATGTGTTGATTTAATGCACCTTGAAGTAGTATGAATATGTGACGATAAAGCATTGTAATGCCCCGGCCCTAATAAAGCGAGAGATGGTTGTGCACAAGGAGGGCGAGATCATGCAGACGGAACAGGACCCGACGATGGAGCTCTCTATGGTCTCGATGGACCTCACCTTACTCCACTGCCCCTTGTGCCTCCGCCCCTTGAAGCCTCCAGTGTATGAGGTTCGAATACACCTCATCCGTTTGGCTGATCAAGCAAGGTGCAGGTTTCTTGATTGATGTGTTGTTCGATTGATTTGTGCAGTGCAAGGGAGGGCACCTGGCTTGCGCGGACTGCCGCGTCGTGCGCCCCGGGAACCAGCGGCAGTGCCAGAAGTGCGAGCGCGGCGGTGGCTTCGATGTGCGGAACACGGCGGTGGACGCCGTCCTCTCCTCGGTGAGGGTGGAGTGCCCGCACGAAGGCTGTGGGCTCTATGTCACTTACCACAAGCTCGCCGATCACCAGAGTGTGTGTCCGCTCGCACCCTGCAAATGCCCCGTGCCCGTCTGCGGCTATGAAGGCCCGCCGCCGGTGCTCTCCCACCACATCAGCAGCGTGCATCCCATGCTCGTGCACAGGATCCAGTACGGCAAGGCGCTCCAGCTGCAAGTGCCACTGTCGGAGCCACGGCTCTTGCTGTTCGCTGAGGAGGACGGCCGCACATTTTTCTTGGTTGGTGGCGTGCTCGACATCGGCGCACCTATCGCCGTGTCGGTCATCTGCATCAGAGCGGGGGCGTGCCCAGTGCCGCACTACGTGGCCAAGCTGTGGCCGAACAGCCCGCCGGGGGAGCCCAAAGGCAGGACCGACGCCGTCAAGGTGGAAATGGAGGTGACAAGCAGCAGGGATCCCGGCGACGTCGCCGTGCAAGAGCTGACCTTCTTCACAGTTCCGCCCAAGCTGCTGGCCGGGGCTAAGCTGGTGTCCCTCCACATTCAGATTGACAAGCTCATGTCCTAAATGATTCTACAGTGCCTTCTGTTTATCTTAGTAATATGCTAATATAGGGGTTAGCTCGGTCTACTTTAGCTTAAGAGATGGTGGGTTTTGGTGGCGATGCAGCAATTACCTCGACATCAGACCAGCAGTGAAAGTAATTTCGAACAGTCGAATGGATATTTTGTGTCTGTTGGATATAAAGATCCTTTGGGTAAGAAGTAACAGCTTATATGCTTTTTTTTCGAAACGGAACAGCGATACTAGTATAATTTTTGTTGACATGCACTAATATTTTCGAAACGGACGTCGGGCTGTAGCTAGAAGGGCGGTTGGGACGCGGCATCGGCCCATACCGCGGTGACCCCCAATTGGGACGCACCGACTGTGGATTTTCTCCCTCGCCGATGTCGACCGCGTCTACGTAGAACATTGTTCCCTTCCCCCAGCTGCGGGATCAGGCCGGATATGTGACTAGCGGTGTGGCCACCGTCATTCTATGCTTGTAAAGAGAGCAACCCAAGCAAGCAGGCTTGTAGCTTAGGCTCGTGCTAGTGTATATATAGTGGTTTTCTCTTTCTCTCCATATCAACCATTTTATATTGCGTACGTGTCATTGAAGAGTGAAATGATGGTTGCTTCTTCCGACTAACTTACTGTGTGATTTGACTGCTCCTTTAGTGGCCCCTACACGTACCCCCCCACGTGTATGCAACAGTCACACGTAGACATGGATGCAAAAACGCGCGCGACGCCCTAATGCATGCATGTCCGAGCACACGACGGAACACACACGGTCACGCTCAAGTGCTCAACCTACACGTGCATGCACACACATACTCAGCCAGGGTGAGCTAGTGACCGTATAAACACCGAAAAATGTATATATTGAGCGCAATGAGCGTATTATGAAGTCCACCGACCGTATTTTTTACAAATATACAGTGACAGACAGTGTATTTATCTCATTTGAAATTAAGCCATATTAACCGGAGAGGAGGAAGTATGGACTAGCATTACTTTGTTGTGTCCCGTCAACTTGCCGAACGAGGAGAAGCTTGCAGGACAGGAGAAGCTTGCACGCGGTGGCTCGCAGGACAAGGAGAAACTTTTGACTAATGCAAGCTGTCCTTCGCCCAGGCGGTGGACGTGCAACAGTTAATTCGGTGTCAGATTGCCAGAAGCATACACTATACTAGTACTATTATTTTTGCACTTCCCGAAGAGGCGAACAACCAAGCGCAAAGTTTACTAGTACTAGTACTACTACTATAGTCTATAGAGGCACTATACTAGTACTAGGAACCGGATGGAGGAGCGTCTGCACTCTTATTATATTTTTAAAATGTGATAAAGCAATCTTCAACACACTTGGTTCTCTTCGAGGGTTCTCGCGTGTGATAATGGAAGTTGATTACATAGAACACTCGCCACAATTCTCGCTTAATTCTGGCTCATATCCTGTTACAAATAGGAGCGCTCAGTAATATTTCCTCTTTTTTTTGTTATTCAGCATGTAAACAGGTCAGCAAACCTTGCGGCGCATCTTTGTGCGAACCGTGCTTGCTGCACTTTGAATGTGGCCGAGAGCTGGCTTGATGAAACACCTCGCTTCCTATTTCTTTTTTTGCGAGGTACCTCGCTTCCTAGTGACCAGTGTCTTGGCTGATCGTCCTAAGAATGCTTATATATGAATAAAGCTCTCTCATTTACCCACAAAAAATATTAAGCCATATTAACCGGAAAGGAGGGAGTATGGACTAGCACTACTTGTTGGTGTGTCCCGTCAACTCGCAGAACGAGGAGAAGCTTGCAGGACAAGGTGAAGCTCGCTTACGCCTTTTGACTAATGCAATGTACCCTCACCCAGGCGGTGGACATGCATCAGTTCATTCGGTGCCAGATTGCCAGAGGCATACACTGTAGTACCGAACATGTGGAGTACCATCATTGTTCGACTTCACGAAGAGGCGAAGAGCCAAGCGCAAGGTTTAGTAGTACAAGTACTACTACTACTAGAACCACATGGTGGAGCCTTTGTATTCTTATTTTTCTTAATCTTTGATAAAGTACACATTTGTTCCGGAGAAGGGCGGAAAACGGCAGCCCAACATGTAATGATGATATCGATCAACCATGCTCGGATATATCTTGGCCTCCGTGCGAGCCCGTCTGTGTGTTCTCGCTCCTCGTCTCTCTCAAGGAACGGCGGGTTGGCCATTTTGCCGTCAATTGAGATCGGTTTGCTCACACTCCGGTCCCACATGTTAGTGATATGCCAAGAGGAGGTGCGTTGACTGACTGGCCATACGCGTTCTTGGTTTTGCACCTTCATACTACTCCTCCCTCTGTCACAGTTTACAGGGTGCACTTCATTATGATGCATTTCTCTCAATGCATTTCCACCACCAGAGAGACTTTAGACGCGTTTGGTTTAATGCTCAATTAATTAGGGCGTGGTAACCGCAATTTTCTCTCGATGTAGTACTACGGAGTGGAGTAAGTGCATGCATGTGTGTACCCGGGGTGGAAGCACTACATGCATGTGTGTACGCATTATTTCCTCTAGTAATAGACGTCGTCCTATAACTACCAATGCTATTTTTCAGGCCGATCGCTAGTCGCCTTGGTCCCAGAGATTTTCTCTTTTTCTGAAGCGCGCTCTATAAACAGTGACGGATGGATTAGTATGAGCGGATTCAAAGAAGAGCGTATTGATGGTTGCTTCTTCCGAGCAACTTACAGTGGGAAAGGTGGCGCTTATGATTTGACTGCTCATTACTCACTATTAATGCGGCGCAACGACTGGTCTGAGTCTCCCATGCGGCTGTGCACTACCCCCTCGGTTCTTAAATATACTCCGGAGTATTTGTCTTTCTAGAGATTTCAACGAGTGACTACTCATATATTTGTCTTTTTAGAGAGTCAAATGGACTACTACATACAGATGTATATAGACATATTTTAGAGTGTAGATTCACTCATTTTGCTCCGTATGTAGTCACTTGTTGAAATTTCTAGAAAGACAAATATTTAGGAACGGAGGGAGTACACATATGAAGCAAAATGAGTGAATCTACACTCTAAAATATGCCCATTTGAAATTTGTAAAAAGACAAATATTGTTGATGACAGTTGCGACGACAAAAAAGAAGCATATTCCTTGTCCTAAGGGAAGATAACAACACGGTTGTGTTTGTCTAAAACGGTGTGAGGACGAGATTGCAATATGGAAAGTACGCCGAACGAGCTACGTTTTGTGCAAAGAACTATGGAAGATCCACATGCAGCGACGTGGGAAGACGGGCAGTGGAGCAAGGATGAAGGGGATACCTGGAGGTCGTCGGGATGTAACTAGGTGAGCGGCGGCGGGCGGAATCTGCCCATACTGCGGCAGTGAGCAGGTGGCGTAGGCCCTATCGCGCCGGAGCTTGGTTAGAGAGAACGGCGTGTACCGCAGATCGGGACGTGCTGCCTCGGCGCCGTCGAACGGAGAAACGATGCACGTCCACCCTTTCCATCGGCGGACGGGATGCGGCCGGATCAGTGACCAACGGTGAGAGAGAGAGAGAGAGGCCACCGCAGCCTTGTGTGAGATACTCTGAAGAGAGACAAACCAGGCAGGGAGGCTCCATTGTATATAGTGGAGCGGACTACCTTTTTCTCCATAAAAATCATTTTATATTCTGTGTACGTGCCATTGAGCGATATAACTTTATTTAAAAATAACGTGCCAACGCATCAAGTTGAACTTTGTTTCGTGCACCCGACCTCCATAGGTAAACAACCGCTACACGCGTTCAAATTAGCACATGGGCTGCCATTTCGTACATAAATGAGCTCCACCGTGTACCCGTGCGGGTGTGGCTGGGCACGAAGCGTGAGTATGTGCACGGTGCACCTATTCTCTTCTTGTATACGTACACCAACTACGTGGGGTTGTGTGAGAGAGATACAAAAGTAGAGAGATATAGTGTGTGGGTTCATGAGAGTTTTTTTAGGGGGAGGGGGTCAATCAAAAAATGTAACATATGCAATGTGTGTGAAATAGAGTCCTGGATATATCATATATATAGAGTCGGCGATCCACGAGAAGAGAGTGGAGGTATCATCGACTTGAGGTGTCCATAGAATCGAAGAGAGGGATGATGTGTGTGTGTGCGCGCGCGCGGTCGATAAAGAGTGCCATCGAATTTGTGTGTGCCCACATCAAAGATATAGAGTGGCTGGCCTACTAGAACGAGAGAGGGGACAGGTGCGGTTTGTCTCTGTGGCATGGATACCTACCTACAGCGCTCGACTATCGGTGTGTGGTGGGGGGGGGGGGGGAGGGAGGCCTAATTAACTATAGAGGTACAATGGCTGGTATATGTGTGGAGGAGGAGAGAGGCCTACCTCATGTATTAAGGGAGATCGATCTACCTCATGTATTAAGGGAGATCGATAGGCATCCAAGCATATGTGTAGGAGAGGAATAAGGTTGGGAGAGAGACAGAGCTAGAGTGTTGGAGGGGGTGGTAGTGGAGTTGCTTCTAACAAATGGTGGGATAGGCTTGCTAGACAACCAGAGGGCACGCCTGCAATATCAATAAGAGAGGGGATGGCTGCCTGTCTGTGCACGTGCGTGTGAGAGACGGGTCAGGAGGCATGCATGAATGATGAGGGGGGAAAGATATGGCTGTGGTAAGCAGACATAACTACATAGGAAGATCAATCGTCCTTTGTCAGAGAAAGGAGAGACATAACTTGTGAGGTACGTCGATCGATGGGGGGGGGGAATAGTTAAAGTCGACCTAGGTATATGTTGGGAGATCGATCGGTATACATGCATGTGTGTGTGTTAGAAGCAAATGAGGCATGGGGAGAAGGATAGAGAGAGAGGGATGCATCTAGGAGGTGGTGCGAGAGTCATACTATATCGAGGGGGAAGGAGTGTGCGAGTACGAGATCGATGAAAAGAGTGGTGGGAGTGAGGCATGGATGGTGATAAGAGAAGAGGGGAAGCTTGTGTTTGTGCTAGGCACACCTGGCTAGAGAGGCATATCGATCGATGTGTGCCGTAAAGAAGGAGCTGGGGGGCCTACACACACCGTGGGTGAACGACCTAAAGTGAAAAGACGAATTTGCGCGATGGAGCTAGAGAATGCCGAGGGAGGGTGAGAGGGATGCGGGCGTCTGCATGCATGAGAGAAAGTTAGCGCTAGCTAGCTACAAAGATAAGAGGATTGTGTGGGTGTAAAAGACGAATAGAGATCATACTTCATTATAAAAAGCGAATTCGGATATTTGAAGAATTTATCATAGTGTTTTAAACCGACGCATGTGTGAATATATATAACGGTGATACACATGGTGTGGTTATGAACATGTTACACTACATATAATATATTTTATCTCTACTCTTATAAAAAAACAGAGTTGTTGATGATGGTGCCATCCTGCAATATAGGCCGTCCGATTTATATCTGACGGATAGGAAGGAAACTATGGCAATTTTGAAAAAAGATACCCACACCCTTCTCCATATTTCCAAATTAGGCCTCCCCTTGATCATGTTGATGTTCTGTGGAACGCATGGGCATCTTGCTAGTACTACATATAACATATAGAACATCGGTCATAATTTGGGCTAATGTGTGGCTTTTGCAGCTCAGGTCTAAATACTTGTCATAATGTAGGGGGCGGGCACTATACTATGTGTGATAAACATGGTGTACACGTATGGAACATGGTTTAGATTATGAATATATAGTTAGTACATCAAATGTACTATTATTTGGAATCAACATCAATTGTATTCAAAAAATAGAATTCGAGTTCATGTAGTACACATAGTTCATATCTATCTCTATAGTAATCATGTGGTGTGTTATTAAGGTAATACATGAATGATGGTTGAAGTTGGCAACAATCATGATTATAGATTCTTATTGAAACAGAGAAACAAATTCAAATTCAGTTCGAATTGCAGCGGTAGTATAGACATTTGGAATGCACTAAAATGTTGGTACGAGTAGGTTACATGCATTATACAGCAAGCGAAAAAATTTAATTGGACATAACATGGATTCATACTCCCTCCTTCCATCTATATAGGGCGTAATGCGTTTTTTAAGACCGCCTTTGACTATTGACAAGATTAATAGTACATGACATGCACAATGTGAAAATTATATCATTGAAAGAACCTTTCACAGACGAATTTAACGGTGTGCTTTGTGTAAGTTGCATGTCATATATTATTGCTCTAATATTTGGTCAAAGTTAGCATCGAAAAACTCATTAGGCCCTATATAGATGGAAGGAGGGAGTAGCTTTGAATAGCATTTTTATAGTAAAACGGGGCAAGACTCTCTCTTTGTGTGGTGTGAATAGTTTTATTTTTTTCGTTTTCTTTTTGGTTGAGGGAAGTGCGAATTGATTTGGTACGTACAAGTACAATATTACACGTTAGGCTTGTCCCTAAAATTCAACCCGTGCCTTGTTATATCCCGAAAATTCAGATATCGTGCTCCCAAAATTGGCGCCTTCACAACCCGCGCCTTGTTATCCCGAAATTACAACGCGCGCGGAAACTCCCTCCAGCTGCCAAATCCCGACACGCGAAATCCCCCTTCTAACCCTGAGCCGAAAGGGCCGCTAGTTCAAATCGGTGCACTACAAAAAAACACGTTTGTGATGATACGTGTTTGTCACAGTAGGTCGCATTTTTTGTCATGCATGTACATCCATGACGATTTTATGACAGAATCAAGATAGTCATACCTGTGCTGTCGTAGAAGTGTTCCATGACATTACCAAAATTATCATCACGGAAGTGTCCACTTCAATGACGATAAATCGCGCGTCACAGAAGTGCTTTCGTCAAGGGTGACCGACACGTGGCATCCACCGTAACGGAACGCCGTTAAGCTACCGGGTCGGGTTTTGGATCCGATAACCCGTTAACAGCCCCGACCAATGGGAAATTTCCACGTGTAAAATTCTTATTGACCGGACGAAACACGTGTCAGCTCGTCAGTGGGTCAGATAGGCGCCTATGATATGTCGACACGTGCCACGGCCCACCGCTGGCCCATTTAGCTTACAAAGCCGGCCCGTTTGACTTGGTCAAAAGTTAATGGGCTGGCCCATGAAAAGCCTGTTAACGGTCTCTTTGCAAATAGCCCATTTTATGGTCCGTTAACTCACGGCCCGTTAGGCCCTAAAGGAAATCGGCCCAACAACGTCGTGTGGGCCGTCGAATATAACACCAGCCCATTTCACTTTCATCCCATGTATGGCCCACGACGTCTTTCGCCCCATATGAGGCCTTCGTATCTTTCGGCCCTTTACAGGCCCACGGTGACTCTAGCCCATAATGAACAGTAGTTTTCTTTATACCCGTTAACGGCCCGTGATTTACATGGGCCGTTTCCAGCCCGTGTTAGCTTTCGGCCTGTTGATGACCCATACGTTCTTGGGCTCCTTTTCGGCCCTCGATTACTTCCGGCCCGTTACTGGCCTGTTCCCCTAATGGGCCAAATTCGGCCCATGGCAAGAGTCGGCCCGTTACTGGCATGTTCCCCTAATGGGCCAAATTCGGCCCATGGCAAGAGTCGGCCCGTTATTGGCCTGTTACCCTAATGGGACAAATTCGGCCCATGGCAAGAGTCGGCCCGTTTCTGGCCTGTTAACCCGTTGCGCCGTTTCCAGCCCGTCCTATATTCTGGCCCATTAATGACCCGTTATGCCTGTGACAGAATTAAGCCTTTGTTGTCCTACGACCTATTAACGGCCTGTTACCGTGCTGGGCCGATACCAATTACGCCCGATTACGGCCCATGTAGACCCATTTATCCGACGGCCCGAGGCCCACCGATTACAGGCCCATTTATCGACGGCCCGTAGGAGACCCATGGATCCTATGGCCCGTATATGGCCCATGGTAGTTGCGGCCACTAGCAAACCAAGGAAAAAGAAGACTAGGAAATAAATAAGGCCGAAACTAATGCTAGGCTATTAAGGCGATTGCACAGATTACATCCACTCGGCATCAAAGATCGCCACCAGTGCAAATATAGGGAACACCCTACACTATACAAAAATGGCTTGCTGTTTTCTTCAGCCGGTGGCTGCACGTTAAGAATAAATTTTGTATCGCACCAAAACAAATTACAACTATATAACAAAAGGAAGGTTGGCATAAAACTTAACAGTCTAGCAGATAAATGCACCACCAGAAGTTCAGAAGCTCAGTTCATTTGACCTGACTGTTATGTTTTCATGCTGTATTGTCCGATGGAGCACCATAACCCTCGCCTTCATTTCCCTTAGGCTCCTGAAAAACATAGCAAATGTCTGATAGTCTGGTTTGAAAACCATGCATATATTGACGACATTGAGCAATGTTTCTCCTTGTTTCACAAAGGGTCTTTGTTAGGGAGTGGACTTGTGTCTGGAGCGCAGATACAACATTGCTTTGAGCTTGCATATCTTGATCATGAGGCAGTTTGGACGATATTGCCTTAACAACCAACCCAGTATTACGCAGGAACGTGCTTTTGGCACTGTTAGTGGACAGGTACTGACCCACTGCAGCAAGAGCTGACATTGCGGTTATAGTTGCCTCGCCACCTTCAGAAGGTGGAGGTTCCACCATTTTTTCCATAGCCCGCTGAAAAGTTGAGGTTTTACATTAGTAGTACCAGAACAGAAGATATTAAGGAGGCAGCAAAACCAAACAAATAGCTTTGGTCTATATACAGAACTTATTCTGGTGAACCCATGTAAAATATTAGTTGTATTTTATTGCAAAATACATAATAAAACTAGGTTCCAAACATATGACCATGTACCATCGCTAATGTATTGTCTATTTCTTCACATTGTATTGAGGGCTAAGGATAAAGAGACGAAGTTTATAATACGGTAAGCATAGTATGACATCATTCATATCACAAAACAACTGAGAACAGACAAACAGGCAATTGTAACGTTGTGTGGGCAAGTCAAGCACGGAACTAGATTACGGGTCAAGATCAAAGGAACATCACTCCTCTCTTTTAAACCTTGTAAGGTGCAATGATACGCTAAGATAATTGTGTATAAAATTGAAAAGAGTAATAGACATTGGCTGCAAACCATGCAGTTCAAGGCACAAGTCAGAGTAAGTGGTAGTTAAAAGGCATGAGGATTAAGGACTTACAACAGCGGCTTTGACTGGTGTAGTCATGCCCTTCTTCTTGCTGGTGTGACAGTCCTTGAAGATTTCCACAGCATTTGGTTCAGGTACTTTTTGGTCCTTGCGGGCTTTCCTCTGCATTTTGAACAAGTCAATATAGATCTGATAATATGGTACAGCGAAAAGAGTGAAACAACAGCTAATTACAAGAGCCTCGCAGTGTGCAATATAGCTACGAGATCCTGTCGTCTGTTGGAATTTCACTTTCGTACGGTTGGCCTTGTTCTTTGAACAGTTCACCTACAAGAAGATAGATTTGTGTGGCACATGCGTAAATAGGACTTCAACATGTGATCTGATCACATATATATAATATACCTGATACTTCGGATCAGACCAGTGTTTAACAAGGCCCCTCCAGTCTTCATCCGATATATTTTCCACTGGAGATGTTTGGGAAAGTTCACTGTTAGCCTTGCCTTCAAAGTGAGTTTTCCTCAAGTTATACCGATACTTTCGCAGAGCAGACTTGAAAACATGGGTGCAAGCTTGTCTGGTTGCATCATCTTGGCTATCCAACTTGAACCTCATCTGTTGAAAATTATGGGAGTCTCATTATCAGCAACCTAGAAAGTATGGGACAGAGCAAGACGATATTACTAGTTTCCATACATAGCCATACTTACAGATAAATGGTCGAGGAAGGTGTTGAACTGGGTTTCGTCTTTGTCATTCCTGTACTGAATCCATGTTGGGAGGATATGTACATGACACCTAACGGCAACCGCTGCCTCTGATACTAACTTGGCTGACTCTGTAGCATCACATGGCCTTTTTAAACCTGCCTCAAAACGGATCTCCATTCTTCCTCCTCTAGATTTAGTTAACCTATCGAGCATTATCCCTGATGTTTGTTTCCTCTTGCGCCTAGGTGCTAGTCCAACAACGAACATAGGAAGTGTTAGTGTACATCAAACTATGAGACTACATATAAAGAAGCATGCAACTGTAACTTGACTCCAGCAACTACCTTCTTGCTGTTGAAGCTCACAAGGTTCATCTGATATTGCCAACTCATCTTGTGTCAAGAGTGCTTGGGAAGTAGTGTCAGGTGGCAAGGGAGCTTGGGAACGTGCTGCTAGCTCAGTTGACGCACGAGTAAGTCGTGCAGCTGGTAGTAATATGGTAGGTGTTGCAAGAACTAGGGCTGTCTCTGCTTGTCTGGTGGCAGCTATTTGTTTCTGTTTGGTTTTTTTTGCAACCCGTGTAGCATGGGATGCCGTGTTTGTAGAATTTTCCGCTGGCCTTTGACCTTCTATTGCACCATCAGTACCAGCAGAATCTGCAGGATTCATCCGCTTCTCATTCCCTGCCATTCTGTGTTTCTTCCTCTTTCTCTGTGCCATGTTAAGTCAAGCCGACAAGAAAAATGAATAACAATTTAGTTCTTCAGAACAAATTGATGCGTGATGCAGACGAACTGAACTTTGATGTTAGACAACCACATGATAGGAGGATGTAATATGTATGAAAAACAGGACGGAAGAGATAACCAGAACTATGATGTGTAAACTATGATGTGTAGACACCATATGAAAGATGCTACAAATATCGCTCTGCCAAGTTAACAGTGTCTCATCATAAATGGCGTTTAAACAAATGTGAAGCAGTACAAGAAATAAATCATATGCAATATGCAAACAACATCACACTACCATGTTAGAGGTCTCTCGTCATTAGGGCCATTGCATATTCACAGCTTATGATGTGTAAACTAAGGAGAAGGCATTTCAACAAATTAGAAGCAATGAAAGCTAGACACCATATGAAAGATGCAACGAATATCACTCAACCAAGTTAAAACTGTCTCGTCATAAGTGCCATTTCAACAAATTAGTAGTACAAGCTAGAAAAGAATGTGAGATGTAACCTATATCACACTCCGAAGTCAAACGTGTCTTATGATAAGTGATTGTTGCAGGTTACACAACAGTAGTAATTTGATGTAAGAACATGGTGTGATAGACAGATATTGTATGTTCTAGAAACAGGAACACGTGTCTTATTCAAGTATAATGTGTAAAGTAAGCAGATGGAATTCAACAAAATTAGAAGCAATACAAGCTAGACATCACACATAAATGTAACCACATATAACAGTGCCAAGTTAGAGGGAGCACCGGTGATGCTGCACTAGGGGAGACGTGCTCATCATAAACACAACTTTGTTGAGTGTCTATGCATGTGTTGTCTTGGAAATCATCTTGGGGGTGTGGAGGAGTAGAAACTGTAGAGGCCCTCCGTTCGGAAGGAGCACCTTTATCCGCTGCCTTGCTAACTTCCTTCCGCTTTATTGATTTTGAATTGTCAAGTAAAACCGACAAGAAAAAGCAATAAAATTCTCTCTTCAGAACTCATTCATGCATGATACTAACAATCACTACTTTTATGTAAGGCAAACACATGATACCAGGATGGAATATGTACGAAAAACAGGACGGCATGGCATGTTCACAACTGTTTGTGTAAACTAAGCAGAAACCATTCCAGCAAATAAGAAGCAATGCAAGCTAGACACCACATGAAAGATGCAACCAATATGACTCTGCCATGTTAAAAGTGTCCCATCATAAATGGAATTTCAACAAATTAGAAGCAGTGCATGCTATAAATCATATGAAAGATGCAACTAATATCGCACTGCATATACTAAAGGTGTCGCGTCATGTTGATTGATGCGGGATACAAAAAAACAATAGTTTTATGTAAGGACATGCTTAATAGACAGATGTACTATGTACTAAATACAGGAAGGCATGTCACATTAACAGGTATAATGTATAAGCTAAGCAGACTAGCACATGCAGTTTAACCAGATTGGAAGAATTACAATCTAGACACCATATGCAACATGCAACCACATATCACGCTGCCAAGTTAGCGCAAGCATCTGCGATGCTAGTGTAGGGGAAATGCTGTAATCAACTACAGAGCTACATTCACTATCTTCATCTAGCATTTCTGTTTCTTGAGAATCATGTCGGGAGGCTGACGCTGCATTCTTTAAATGAGGAGTAGTCCCCTTGCCTGCCTGCCTCGTCATAAGTGATTGATGAGGGATACACAAGAACATTAGTTTGATGTAAGAACATGGTTAATACACAGATGTACTAGTATGTACCAAAAACAGAAAGGTATGTCATATTCAAAGGTATAATGTGTAAGCTAAGCAGATGCAATTTAACCAAATTGGAAGCAATGCAAGCTAGACATCCGGCTGGAGTGGTGAGCATGATCATCTAGGACCTGAGAGCCTGGTGGGAGGCGGGCTGCTTCGCCACCATCGCAGCTTTTTAGTTGGCTTCCAGGTGATGCCTATCTTTGCTGGGCTTGTCACTGGCTCAGCCAGTGCCCTGACTAGCTATTTGTCTTCTGGTGCTCACGGGATGGTGGTTCATGTAAAAAAATATCTTTCCTTATCTTACCGACTTCGGCCTTTCGAATACAAGCTAGACACCATATGGAACATGCAACCACATATGACACCTCGAAGTTAAAGCAAGCACCTGGGATGGTGGTTCATTGCGAGCGAGGTCATCAACTCCAGAGCTACGTTTACCGTCCCATCTGCTGACACTGCACACTTTATAGCGCTGTAACGTGTCTTACCTACCCGCATACGAAGCTGGAGCGACTTCTCTCTTTTCTTTTTGGCTTCTCTCATGGCAGCAGAGTCTGAAATACCCTTGCATAAAAACACAATAGTGAGAGTAAGGGTGAAGTGTGTGCAGAACTAGTGCGCTGTAAAAGTAGCAGATAGCAGGTGGTTGAAAAATAAATGACAGGAGACATATGATAGCTCTACAACATTGCATGGCAAACAAAATTAGATTCTACTTCGTATGATTTTGTAATATATGAGCACAGGAAATGTAGGTACTCCTCCAGGACACCACCACATGTGGTCATATCTAAGATAACAGTCGACTGGAAATAAATAGGTCAGTTGATTTTTTAATGAACCATCCGATCTATAAGGAACGAGCAGATGGCCTTCGTCTACCTCCCGCCAGTCACTGTTGACGATCTTTCTCGAACCGCCAGCGACCACCGGCCCAGACCCCTGCCTCCGCCGCCCCGCCCTCCCATCGACCTCACACCACCGCCGTGCTTGGCAGCGCCCCCAGGCCATCCCTTTAATCCCGGCCGACCTCCAGATCGAGCGCCAGTAGCTCTAGGCCGCACACGCCCCTAAGATAAACACCAAGGCGCTGCTTCCCCGGCATAATAGGCGTACTAGCGCCTGTTACGCCGGGGAATGCTTCCGTTAATTGGGAATCAACTGGCCAGAAATTGAAATTCAGGGGGGCGACAGACCTCTAGCTAAGGTGAAATAGTATATGAGGAGAAACCTTGTGCATCGCGAGTTACTAGGAACATCTAGTATCAAGAAGAAGCGGTCAACTAGTGTCTTCTATGGGATGAATACCGTGCAAGCAGAGACGTAAGATTTGCACGAATAAGGGAAGAGGAGTACCTTTTTCGGTTGCCGGTGTGGTCACCTCCACATATCGCGCCGATCTTCTTCTTTTTACCGGGGAAACCGATGTTCTGGAGGGTGTAGGCTTGGACGAACCCATGGCCAAATTGTTGACTGTGTTGCCGTGGCCGTATGTTGGCGGAGGGGAAGCAGATCCAAGGCGGTGAAGGACGGCGTAGCAGGAACAGCTCCGGTGCGGTGGAGGGTGGCGAAGTTGGAGCGGCAGCGGTGAGGCGCAGGACGACATGGTTGAACTGGCTCGGGTACGGACGGCTCGGCCTCGGCTTCAACTACTAGCCGTGGAGGGCGTTGCAGTTGAGGTTGCGGTGGACGACGACGTCGGGGTATCGGCTCCGGCGTGATGGAGGAGGGCGGCGGTTGATGGGTGGGATGGGGTGGCGGACGGAGGACGCCGGGGTTTCGCGGCTGGTGGAGAGGTAGTTTTGGCGCCCACGGAGTACGAATGGGGAATCGGACGGGTGGGGGGGGGGGAACCATGTTTCGGTCTGGGACGCGCTTGTTTTTGGCTTTTTTGAACAGAAGATGGGACGCGCTTGTTTGAAATTTAGGGAAAGTACAAACTTTGCCCCCCTCTTAAATTTCAGACCTACTGCGGGTCGGGGGTAGGATGGTAATCCGAGGTGTCCCAAATAGTGGGCGGGAGCGATTTCGGCCGCGCGCATGTGTGCTTAGGCGGCCATTGTGTATGAATGTTTTTCGAATGCGGTTGCGTGGCGTCTAGATGAAGCTACAAACCTACCCCGGTTTAGACCTTTGGACGTCTAGCCGGTAGGTTTCACGGGTCGGAGTTATTAGAAAATTAATTTCCTTGTACTACCAAACATTGGTCTCACGCGGTTTCGGGCGAGTAGAGGCTCTTTTGGCGCTTCATTCGAAATTTTGAAACACAAGCATTCACGTTTAGCATACTCTTGAACTATGAGGATTGACCTAAATAGACAACGTTATATTTGACCTTGTATGTTTGAAAACCTCATTAAATTATCCGCTTCTTTTTGAAATTTTGACACTTGAAAATCCTATAACTACGATTATTTTGGAATGGAGGAGCTAAATTTGAATCTATTTTGTACACGACTACATATGCTATTATGTACAAAATCAGAGCAAAGATTGGTGCCCCCATAAGTATGGTTTACAAATGCCATGATATCAAATTCAAATAATTGAATGGACTTCATGTTGAATTCGATTTTTTTAAACCACCTTAAGTTGAATTCAAATGTATGCTAGTTCATAGGTAGCTATTTATAATGTCCATTGTGTAACTTTCGTATGTATAATGTGCTTTACACACACAACATGAACTATACTCACGTTTATATTCGATTGCTAAAGCGATGCATTGTCTGGAGTTCAAAATACTAACTATGTGGATCAATTGTGTCGAATAATAACATAGACATGCTCAAATTCGATAGAATCTAGATGTCTGATGGATCAATGACCGCTCCTTATGCGAATTGCAAATATCATGATCCCATCCTAATATTTGGATACAATTTATATCTTTAATCAATGTGTAGAGCAGTCTTTTACGTGTAGTTTCACTCTCCATCGGTGGTCTCTCACACATGCTCACACACTCTCTCCCAAGGTGTCTTTCTCGCACACATGCTCTAGATATAACCCTCCCTCCCTCTCGTAACCATTTACAACTGTTTTCACTAACCTTTATCACAAGCACTCTTCCTCTCGCAAACATACACATGCACAATCCTCATCGACCCTTTCTATATACATGGACCTGCCTACGTGTCCCATGTACACACATTATCTTTACGCCTGTCTCTCACGCATTGTCTCACACCTCTCTTCCTAATCGACGAGTACGATTCTAGCAGAGCATTCTGTAGGATGCCCCTTAAAGTTAGGTTGGATGAATAGTAATATCAGAGATAAAGGGGTTACCTTAGTCCGAGAACCTAGGGTTACAAATCCTGGCCGGCTTTGTCAGTGGACACAGAGTCCTTCACAATTCTGCTATCTTTGTCTTGTACGACTAGTCATCCATGGGTCTTCCTAAATGCGTCACGGGCCGACCAATGTGGCGCAGGACGGAACCAAACGAAGGGCCTCACCTCGACCCACCGGACCTCACGCGGTGACACACCGTCTGCCCCCACGTCTCATTATCTTCTCACACCCACACATACCAACACAAACACTACACACACAGAAAATTTCTCCTGGTGCCTCTATTCCCTCCCCCCTTGCATATACACACTCAAGGGAATGGAATCTCTTGTCGTGACGTCATATTCGTCTCTCTCTCTCTAGACCACTCTCATTTCTCGTGCTATCTCTCCCACGCCCCCCCGTCGGCCCCTCTATCCATGCCTCTCTCGAATACGTAATACACACACATACCTCTCTAGGCCCCGCCAAATGCATCAACTACACATTCACACATGTTACATCACGTACCCCATTGATCTAAAAAGCCCTCTCTTCACGTTTATTTCGCATACAACATTCCTTTTGAATAAAGTGTGGCCAAAAAATTATTTTAGAGTTTCTACACATATACAACATTACAAAGTTATATGGAGGAGTACGAACGCTAATTTGCATTGCATGGTGCCCACAATGATATTTATTCCGCACTGTGAATTTGTATATTTTTATACTATATACAAAGTTAGTCATAATAAAGAGAAACGAAGAGCATCTCTCTCTCCATCGCATACCCCCCTGTACGCCCCTTTCACGTATGCACACAAAACTATCTCCAGGTCCTCTAAAAGTAAGCCCCCAGAAAATTCACGCATGTTTCATCTTTCTCTCGCGATATATGCAATGACAATCATTGTATTTGAAGCGAAAGCACGATACGTACATTGGACTTCAGAATCCACTCATTACGGTCACCATTTATGTTTAGTGGTTATTATACAGTCACGGGCTCACCGTACAACTCTGTATTTGCCCATGACATGACTAGTTGACCAGTTAAACGCTCCACGTGGCACCTCTAGTGTTGCATCACATTATCTCACTACCATCGTGCCCACCTGTCGACTTGTATCTACTCTACATCTACACTCTTATAAAATACATAAAATACACTCTTATAAAAAACAGAGTTGGTGATGATGGTGTGCCTGCCATCCTGCAATATAGGCCGTCCGATTTATATCTAACGGATAGGAAAGAAACTATGGCAATTTTGTAAAAAGGTACCCACACACCTCTCCACATTTGCAAATAAGGCCTTCCCTCGTTCATCCTTTTCTCTCACAAGATAAACAAGTCATACAAATGCATCTTGATGTTATGTGCAACGCACGGGCATCTTGCTAGTAAGAATAAAAACAAACGACAAAAAAATATTTGGACGGTGGTTCGAAGTCATGACCGCGGGCACAACGGACAAGGTGGCCTTGTATTGGTATGCTGAGCCGTCTGTTTTAACACACAGGAGCTGGTGTGGTGATTATACACACACGCACGCATGCACACGAACTGCATCCACGCAACACTCACACAAACACATGCACCCATGCATGCACACAACACTCACACGTACACACGCAGCCACGCACGCACGCAACACTCAAACGCACGCATGCAACACTCACACACACACACACGCACGCATGCATGCACACACCAGTACACCACACGACCAACACACACTCTCACGCTCAAGTGCTCAACCTACACGTGCATGCGCACACATCAGGCCCTGACAGACACATACACAACCAGGTGATTCCCGCGCACGGGTTGGAGCCTTGTCGCGCCTGCGTAAATTTGTGTTTATCTGACCTTTTGCCTATGCGAACTGACAGGTGGGACCCACAAGGAACATGGTCAATTTAACTAGTCAACATGGCGCCACGCAGACTATTTGGCCGGTCAACAGAGTGCAATCCGATGCTGAACTGTGAGCAAGTGACCGTATAATCACCGCAAAACGTATATAGTGACCGTAATCAAATTATTCTGAAGTTCAGTGACCGTATTACGCTTTTCTCTCTGTAGGCCCTCCAAAACTACATCTCTACACGTTCTCGCATGTTACATCTAACAACTATGCAATACAGCACTACTACTACACTCTAACACAATAAATCATATGTGTTTTTAGTTTTACTAGATATCATATTGTTACTTATAATTATTCAGTTTGCATACATTAAAATTGCCTTTGAAATGTATGGCCAGTATCATCTACCGCGCGGGAAAAATCCTGCCCTTTCCTGTTTAATCGGGTTTGTATCGATGGATCGTGTGAAACAGCAAAACTATAGTACTATACAGTACTACAAGTGACAGTTCACTGGGCCGTCGTGTCGTCTACTCCTCCGTCGTAAGAGTGGAGCGCTCGCTTTCATAAATCTTCTAGTCCCTTTCGCCGACATGTGGGACATCAAGCTACCGGGTCCACGTGCCATACCGGAATACAGTGCAGAGCAGCCAGGGTGAAGCACCCCAGTCATAGCGCCGGCGTAGTAATGAGCAATGAGGCGTCAAATCACAAAGCTGCACCTTTCCCGCAGTTAAGTTGGAGGGACGAAGCAACCATCACATCATTTCACTCGTTGCTGAATCCGCTTCTCCCTCATCTTCCTCAACTTAACCACGTGTTGCTTCTGCCGTTGTTCTGCCTCATGTGGGACGTGGATCGGCTTGGTAAAGCACTAACACGTGGGACCGCATGTTAGCAAACCGCCAGGACAACGTCCTCCGAAAATAAGAAGCCTAATCCTAGACTTACAAAGGGCTATGTAGCTGCTACGTATACTTTCCATCTAATCTATATATGCCCCCTTGATTTTCAGGTGGGGTGGGCCTAATCCTCTCCTTTAATCCAATCAGATAGTCCCACATCACATCAGTTCGTAACTTTACGTAAACCATTACGTGAATGTAGCATTGCTCAAATAAGAAACCTCCCCCGCCATCCGCGCGGCAAAATCACCTCCTTTTTACTAATCTTGATTCTATAATTTTTTAGATCAATATAATTGAGATTTGTATAGATAGCACACAGGAGCAAAACCAAGTGGTATGGTTAAGGGCATCCACAATGTGTAGCCAAATGTGAAAATAGCTTTTGGCATCGTGGGAACCATTGTGGTCGGTGTTGCCAAAGCCGAAAAGATGGAACCGAAGCTCCCTGATTGATTGATTGAAGGAATAGAAAAATGCAACGTCTCTCCTCTTTCTCCCATGCTTGGACGCATGTACTACAGTATAGAGCACAGAGTCTACTCCCCTGTCCCTTCTATCACAAATCACAAAGCAGTGAGGTGTCAAATCACAAAAGCACGGACGAAGCAACCATCATTTCGCTCTTCGCTGACTCTGCTTCTCCATTGTCTTCTTCGAGAAACCATCTCACCGCACTAGTACTCCTAGTAGTACTAGTAAAGGACTTCCTGGATGCAAATAAGGCGGTTGTCTCGGCTTGCAGGCGGCACTTGCGAACGACTTATCGTGGTCTCCCTCAACGGTGTTCTCCGTCGAACGCACTTCGCCAAACCACCCAAAAAAAGATATCGTCGACGTCACCGCAATGGGGAAGGAAGTCAAATATAGTTACTACCTCCATTTTTTTGTACACAAGGCCAGTATATCAAAATTACAATTTGCAAAGAGCCACTAACACTAATCGAGGCAAAATTGATGGGGTTAGCAACCAAGGACATTAATATCCCCTGCATGCATGCGGAAGTGAGAAGGTTGGTTTGCATGGCGCTGCATTAATCAAGCGATGAGGAGTGAGATGGTTAGCTCTTTGGTCTTTGGAGAAAAAAATACGCATTAATTGACACGTGAAACGAGGATTTGTATCGATTAAATCCCGCGAAGGAAAACCCCGCCTTTCTTTTTTAACACTAGTACTCCTAGTACGTACGTACTTATCCTGTTTGGGTCTAGGCCTTGCATTGCCAAACTTCGCCACACATTTTTGCCAAGCTTGCCTAAAGTTTTCAAAATGAGAAGGAGGTACACTTGCGCACGGCTGTCGCGGTCGCACCGCACCCTCACACGGTTGCTCCTGCACGCCGCGGTCGCACCGCACCCTCACACAGTCGCTCCTGCACGCCGCAAACCCAACCAAGGGAACGCACCCTCACTGACACGTGCTGTCGCATGTGAACAAACCAAACTCAGCCATCCTATCGCTGACACATAATTTTCGTTCATAGAGTATGTTTATCCAACCACATGTTGGTGAGTATCCGTATGGTCCGTGCGGTGGTCTGTTGGGGAAGAAGAAGAGGTGAGGAAGAAGGAAAGAAGGATTAGGAGACGTAGGATATTCATCCAACCGCCTGAAATGGTAGACTGGCCCAAGTCAGGCGACTTGCATAACAAATATATGTTTTTACACAGCAAAAGATCCATAAAAACAACAACATAAAGAAAAACCATCACTGCTCGCGGAAAGAGACGGCCTCATCGTCTTTGGCTGCCGGCATGAACCAGCCGTCGCTGCCGACGTGTGTCTCCGCACCGTGGTTGTCCTCGGCCTCCAGCTACTCGTTCAAGCGGAGCATGCGGGCGCTCTGCACGGACGAGAGCACAGCCCGGTTCAAGTCGAGGACGTCCGGTTCCGCCTGCAGGAGGGCCTCGATGGCAGCGGCATCCGCGCGCTCCGCGTCGAGTCGAGCCTCTGCCGCCCGATTCAAGTCCAGGACGTCCGGTTCCGCCTGCAGGAGGGCGTCGATGAGAGCGGCATCCGCGCGCTCTGTGTCGAGTCGAGCCTCTGCCGCCCGGTTCAAGTCTAGGACGTCCGGTTCCGCCTGCAGGAGGGCCTCGATGGCAGCGGCATCCGCGCGCTCCGCCTCAAGTTGAGCCTCCGCCGCCCGGTTCACATCCACGACATTCGGTTCCGCCTGCAGGAGAGCCTCGATGGCAGCAACATGCGCGCGCTCCACGTCGAGTTGAGCCTCTGCCTCCCGGTCCTCCTTTAGTATCGCCATGTTGAACCGCTGGTCCGCCTGCACCATGGGGGACTCGGACGCCGGCACGAAGTCGACGTCCATGGTCTCATACCCATCGGGGGCCTTCTGTGCCGCGACCTCCGCCATGAACATTGGATCGGCTTCCTCCTCCTCGTAGCTTGGCTCCAGAGAACTCGGGGATTGGCCCGCCGCAAAGCGAGCTTGGGAACGGAGGTCTGTGGCGCCGACCGCTGCCGCGATTTCTGCGGTGCTCCGGCGTCAGCATGTTGTAGTAAGTGATCTTGCGGCGCACCATGGCTTTCCGGCGAACTAGGGGATGCTTGATGCGGGCTAGGGGATCGAAAGGTGGGGGAATGGGCTGGAGATTTGGTGTGGTTTTAGGGCAGTGGCTGGCGTAGGCCGAGCAGCGAAGGTTCTGGTGTGAATAGTGGTTTCGGTGACGACCGGTCAATCGGTTTTGACTGTACATCGCTCTTGTCGCGTTCGCGTTGCAGCCTGACACGCTGGACCCTCCACGTCGCTCACCGAATGGAACACGCTTCGTCTTGCGTTTTCGCTCACTTGTGGGACCGCAGTTGAGAGCAAACCGACGTCCCTCCCCCTCCCCCGCCCGCGTCATTTATTATACCACCACTCCCTCCGTTTTATGCGGAGTAAATAAAAACAGAGGGAGTATACTACGGATGAGGATCCCCTGACGTGGCCGAACCCATTGAGTAACTGACATGCGGGGCCTAGCAAGCATGGGGTCCGCCAGTAAGTGACCGAAAGGGAGGGTAAGGCAGGGATACCTACGTCAGAGGATCCACTTCCACTATAGTACTTTGACCAAATGTTAGAGTAATAATATATGACATGCAACTTACACGAATGTTAGAGTAATAATATATGACATGCAACTTACACAAAGCATACAGGGTCTAATGCGTTTTTCGAGGCTAACTTTAACCAAATGTTAGAGTAATAATATATGACATGCAACTCACACAAAGCATACGGTCAAATTCGTATGTGAAAGGAGTTTCCAATGATATAATTTTCACATTATACATCTCATGTACTATTAATCTTGTCAATAGTCAAATTGGAAACCATCTCGAGTACAAATCTAGGAGTACGTACGAATCTAACAATATTGATTGGGCGTTGTTGAATGTTGATACCTTTTTGATCAAAGTATAGATACTTTGACTACACATAAAACTTATATGTAAACTAGAAAGGATAGGGGGAGTATATTGTACGTTCAAAAACGAAACAAACATTGAATACCCTTTATATATGATTTGCGGATGCTATGATCACCGGTTCAAAATTTTGAATCCGCCTTAGGTATCACGTGCCCCAATTCCCTCTCGATTTCATCTCGGGGTCTGGAGATCTATTGAAAGAGGACTAGGGTGGGTACATGTGAATGATACTCGGCAGAATGTTCAAATGAGGCATGCGGGAGGATGGACTCGACTGGAGGGCAACATGATCGATGGAGAAGAGGGTTGGAGAGGAATGAGAAATAAGCAAACGCCACATGATTATACTTGAACGGCTCAAATAAACAATAAGTTGTCTCGCTTGGCCTACATAGTGAAAGGCCTAATGCGCAACGCGGAGCACTGACGCTCGAATATGGCCGGGAAAACAGGGAAACCGACATGTGGGGCACACCCGTCGGGACGACGTAGCACAGACTAGTCCAATGGAGGAGCTGGCCCACGACCTCCTCGCCACCGACAGCCGTTCATGTGGGTCGTTGGGGCCAACAACGGGGCGCAGGTCCAGCACTGCCTCTGGACACGGCGACCGCGGTGAGCGACACACTCATATCGTCGCTAGACACGGTCGGTTTCAGTGTGCCGAGGGTGGCATTAGTGCTGTGGCACGACCAACGGTATGTTTGGTTTGTTCCCAAGGTTGCCCCATCAAAGCATTGGGTAGCCGAAGTTTTGGTTGAGGTATTGGTTGCCCATGATTTGGCCGACATTGGCAAGAAAAATGAACTAGAGTTGGCTAGAGTTCATTGGCATGCCAAAGAAATGGCAACCGTCCAAACAAAGACCAATCTTTGGGTCATGACCAAAATTTTGGTTGAGGTATTGGTTGCCCATGATTTGGCCGACATTGGCAAGAAAAATGAACTAGAGTTGGCTAGAGTTCATTGGCATGCCAAAAAAATGGCAACCATCCAAACAAAGACCAATCTTTGGGTCATGACCAAAATTTTGGTAAGGTGCACTTTGGCCACAATCCAAACACAGCCCAACACCCGGCTCGTCGAGGATGCACGGGGCGCCGCGACGCATCCGCGGAGTGGTGTAGTGCGGCCAACTGCATCCTCTGGACCTGAGACCATGCCGGGTCGTCTTGCTTTTTCAATGACATGCGGGGATCGCATGTGAGCAAAGGGCATCTCCAACATTGCCACGACCGCAGCTGACTACCCTGGCACACCAAAACCCTCGTCCCTCGCGCCGTCGCGCGGTGCGTTCCCAGCCGGCGCCAGCTGCCCGCATTCATGCCGTCCGTTTGTATGTCGTCGTTAAGAGGCTCGGTGCCCGAGGAACCAACTCCGGCGACTTAATGACGCACCCGGACGCTTGGCCTCACCGGAATTCGCTACTTAAAGCGGCAACGCCCAGCTAACCTCCACACCATAGCGCATCGTCCTCCTACCTGGCACCACATCCGCCATGACCGCAAGTGCGAACGCTCTGCGGGAGAGCTTGTCTTCGGGGATGAAGCTCGAGGTCGCTGCCCTCGCTCAAGTCGTCTCTCGTGACGCAATAGCGGCGTAGCCGGACGCGGACGCGACCGCACAAGCGGTGGCCACGCTGGCGGCCGACGACGGGAGCACCATCAGCCATGCGTCCTACTTGCCGCCGTCCAACGTACGGCACCGCCGAGGTCGGGGACTCCTCCGAGGATGAGTAGGGCATGGGAGGCGGTAGGGCATGGTGTGCCAAGTGGCCGGTCCGTATCCCATGTTCTACTCTTCCTCGCCGGAGACCGCACCTTCACTTCACGGGTCTTGAACCCCGCCCCCGTACATAGAGATTGCAGATGGAGGACGTCGGTCGCCGCCGTAGAATAGGTTTAGGGTCGGGTTTCTTTTATTTTTCTGTCCTATAAAAGTTCGAAATGTAATGAAAATCTGCCGTGTTTGCATTAATCTCGGCCGGTGTATATGAACTTTCACAATAATATACATATTGTAGGAGTACTAGCAAGATGCCCGTGCGTTGCACGGAAGATCAAGATCTTGTGGGAGAAAAGGATGAACGAGGGAAAGCCTTATCTGCAAATGTGGAGAGGAGTGCAGGTAAATTGTCATAGTTTCCTTCCTATCCGTTAGATATAGATCGGACGGCCTATATTGCAGGATGACAGGCACACCATCATCACCAACTCTGCTTTTTATTGAACCGAGACAAATCTAACATGCAAAGTAAAATAAACACATAGGGTCTATACATGCACAAATTATCTTAGGCACTCCAATAGTACGTCCACTACACATTCACGCATTTCACATCTTTCTACATCTACGGGAACCTACGAAAGGGTTAACGTAAATTGCCTCTCTCTCTCCTCCCCTGATTTTCATGGTGGTGGGCCCCTCCCTCCCCCCAATCTACAATCAACAGCTCACACGTTTCACATTACGTTAATTACGTAACTGGGATTACGTAGGTGTAGCATTACTCGTCCTAAAAAACCCAACTAAGCCAACCTCCCAGCATATCACGCGGGAAAAGACCCGGCCGCGCCGTTTTAGTCGGGATTACCGGATTACTAGTAGTAGTATCGATGGATTGCGCGAAGCAACAAATTTTTTTGAGGGGGCGAAGCACCTAGTTTAAAAGGAAAAAAGGCGGTACACTCACAGCACTCCTGTCGCGGTCGCATTGCACCCCACACACGTTCGGTCCTGCACACGGCTCACGCAAACGGAACGCGCTTCGGCTTGCCTCTTCACTGACACGTGGGACTGCACTTGGAGAAACCGACCATACGCCAAACTCCCCCCGCCCACCGCGCGAAAATCCTCCCCCCACCCCACACCCAAAAATTCCCCCCAAATCCGATTCAACCGCCCTTCGGCCAACTAGCCAATAATATTCCCCAAACCCCCTCCCCCCTGTCCCCCTCCACTCCATTCGCTCCACCAAAGCCGCCCTCGCCGCCGCGCCGATACGTCGGCGCCGTGGTTCGGCGATCCTCTTGCTCCCACAGTATGCTCTCGTTGACTGCCGTCCTCTAGCCGCGTCGCCACCTCTGGCTACGTTCTTGTGGAGGCGCACGGCGGTCAGCGCCGCCACCACTGGCGACGTTCGTGTGGAGACGCACGGCGGTCAGCTTCTCCCACGGTACGCGCATTCTAGACTAAGGCCCCGTTCATGTCGGTGTAGCGCTGAATGTTAGCTGATAGACGCTGTTAATCTCACTGTTTGCCGAAGTAGTTTACTATCAATATGCTCTGCTTAAGAAGCTTCCTTGCCCTGTTCTGCACTCAATCTGCTTAGCTGAGATGGCATGCCAAGGCCGATTAGTTTCTAAAATATCCTGCCATATATTTATTGTGACGTAGATTCCCATGGTCTAGTAGCCAATCTGTTAGGTGAAATAGCTCTACACCGTTTTATACTCGATCTTTGTTGCTGCGATGGTCTTCGATAGTTTGATGGATGTGTGCTCGGCCTCATTAACTGCTGAAACAGCCTGCCATAATTTGGCACTCAAATCTGTTTGCTGAATTAGCTTTACATATATTTTGTTACTTAGATCTGCTCGTCCAAATATCTTGCCATAGCTTTAGACATCGACCTAGGTATTTTTTTCTGGACTTCATAAAAAAGCATATATGTTTTTCCTGTAATATCTAGTAGAAGAACTAATTTGTATGTCTAACAGATGGACAGGACTTGGATAACTTCTGCTCGAAGATTCTCCGCTGCATATGTCGAGGGGGTTGAAAACTTCATGAACTTTATCAGAGCTGAGTACGGTGGTCCGAAATCAGATGTGCTCTGCCCGTGTAGCAGTTGTATGAATTCAGTTACAAGACCCCAGTCAACTATGCAAAATCATCTACACTTGTATGGGATGTCGGTCACATATACTAGGTGGGTTCATCATGGTGAAGTTGTGAACGTCAATGTTAGTGACTACGTGGAAGCAGCAGATCACCATCTTGATCTTCCTGATGCTCAGGTGGAAGAGGAGGAGGAGGTGGTGGTGGCGGAGCCAGTGAGTTTGACCAACATTGAAACAATGCTACGAAATGCTCGTGCATTCCGTGAACTTTCACCTGCAGAAGAAAAACGGTGGGCCCGCATGTTGGAACAATGCAACGTTGTTGTCACCCCAGGAAATAAGTTGTCAGTATTCTCAGCTATGGTCACCTTTCTTCAGGTGAAGACATCTGAGCGGATGACCAACAAATCATTCGTTGCGATGTTGGCTGCTTTCCGCGAATCTTTCCCAGATGCGTCTGAGCTGCCACACACCTACAGTAAAATGAAGAATTTCCTTCGTGCAGTTGGAATTGGATATGATATGATCCATGTTTGTAAGAATAATTGTGTTCTGTTCCGGAAGGATTATGCCAACTTAAGTGAATGCCCGAAATGCAAATCATCAAGATGGAAAGATGGTGATGCTGTGAAGAGGATTCCTCATAATGTTCTGAGACATTTTCCAATTACACCAAGATTGCAGAGGTTGTTTCATGATGCTGAAACAAGAGAGGATGTACTGTGGCATTCTAGGAACCAGGAGTACAGAGATCAGAATGTAATGAGCCATCCATTTCATGGTAGTGAGTGGAAAAGCTTCAATGATAAACACAAAGAGTTTGTTGCTGACCCGAGAAACATTAGACTTGGCTTAGCTTCAGATGGATTTAACCCATTTGGCCACCAGAGCGCCACATATAGCACGTGGCCAGTGCTTGTTATCCCTTACAACATGCCTCCAGATGTCTGCACCAAAGAATCAAACTACATGATGGCCTTGCTCATCCCAGGTCCAAAAAGTCCTGGAAAGGATTTTGATTTGTTCATGGAGCCTCTTGTGGAGGAACTTCAACAACTATGGATGGGTGTTCTCACTCGAGACCTATATAGCAGCCCACCAGCTGATTTCTTTCTGCGTGCTGTTATAATTTGGTGCATCCATGATTATCCGGCTTTGGGCACTATGTCAGGGCGAACGACACATGGTTACAATGCATGTGTTCGCTGTGACAGGAATCCGCTGTCATACGCAATACTTAGCAAGATTTACATTGGACACCGCCGTTTCCTTGCCAAGGACAAGCCGCATCCTAGAAAATACCGAAGACATGTGTTCAATGCAAAGCATGAAAACCGTGATGCGCCAAAGAGGCTCACCGCCGATGAGTTGCAAGTGGAATTAGAGAAGGTCAGGCATATTACACCAGGAAACCATCCTGGTAATGGTAGCGGGAAAAGGAAGCATGGCAGGGTAGAAGAGAGATTATTGTTTACCCGCAGGTCCACTTTGTGGGACTTGGAGTATTGGAAAGATTTGGATCTGCGGCATAATCTTGATGTGATGCACATCGAGAAAAATATATGTGACAGCATTATCGGCACACTTCTTAATATTGAAGGCAAGACGAAAGATACCTTAAAATCTAGGATTGATTTGACACACCTGGGTATCAGAAATGATTTGCAGGTGCAAGATGAAGGTAAACCACGGGATATGGCACCAGCTGTGTACGTCTTGGACAAGGTAAAAAGAAAAGAATTCTGCGAGGTCCTGTCACGTGTGAGATTCCCACATGGATTTGCTTCCAACCCTGAAAGGAGAGTCAGTGCAGATGGAAACAAGGTACAAGGGTTGAAAACTCATGACTGCCACGTCCTACTTCAAAGGGTTTTACCTGTTATCCTTAGAGGATTGGGCCGCCCTAAGTTATACAGAGCAGTTGCAGAGTTGGGACAATTCTTCAGGGAACTCTGCAGTTGGAATATCAGGATAGATGCTTTGGAGCGTCTTAGAGACAAGATACCAACTATCCTATGCGACCTTGAGAAGATATATCCTCCAGCCTTCTTTGATGTGATGGTGCATTTGGCTGTTCATCTACCTGATGAGGCACTACTTAGAGGTCTAGTTACTTTCAAGGGCTATGTTAGGAACAGAGCTAGACCCGAGGGTTCCATTGCAAAGGCCTACATTGCTACAGAAGCGTTGACATTCTGCTCAAAATACATTGAAACAGCTGATCAGCTTAGCAAAGAGGTGGGTGAAGACAATCCTGGGCTCAATGTTTTCGATTATTCTGTTCGAGTTACATGGAAGAGTCAACAAGAGGACAAACCTAAAGATTTGGACAAAATGGTTTGGTATGTGTTGAATAACTGTCCTGAGATACTATCTTATATCAAGTAAGTGCAGTACTGCAGCTTATACATCGTAATCTACTAAACTTGCAGCACATTCTTATATATTTAGATGTTTGACGCGATCACTATGTTGTGCAGCATCTACAAAGAGGAGTTACTGCCGCAAAATCCAAGAAACATTGACAAACTGGTTATGGCAGTATTTGCGAAATGGTTCAAGAACCATGTAAGCTTTTGAAGTGCACTGTTAGTTTTTTTAATATATTGAGTACATAAGATGATCAGCCTGTCTATTTTCTAACCATAGGTTAAGAAGATGCGGGAGGATGGGCAGGCAGTTGATGATGCCCTTTACTCACTAGCAATGGGTCCTGATACTCGGGTAAGACATTATGAATCTTGCGTTGTTGGAGATGTGCGCTACAACACCCTTGCACGAGATGAAGGCAGGAAGACACAAAACATTGCCATCATGAGCACGGATACATATGACAAAGAGACAACTGAAATGTATGCTAACATAACAGACATTGTTCAGTTGCAGTATATCTCCAGTTTCGAGGATCATCGGTGTGTGGTTCTGTTGTGTTGTCGTTGGTATAACCTGTTTTCCAGGATCGCAAAACCCAGAGCTGATGATTATTTCAAATCCATCAATGTCAAGGCGGCGTACCAGACGAATGAGCCTTTTATTTTGGCAAATCAAGCAACACAGATATTTTTCTTGGAAGACACATTTGCACGTAGAGATGACTGGAGAGTATTGCAAAGGTTTGAGCAGAGGAATTCGTTTAATGAAGTTGCACAACAAGATGATGCTTACACTGCTCCTGATGTACAAGATAACACAGATGTTCCTAATATCTTTGAGAACCATCACGTCAATGACGCCGGCGAAAAGATTGCATGTCGTGCTGTGGACATACAAGAGTTGATCAAGAAGAAGCCAACGTTCGAGGACATTGAGGACGAAGAAGAAGAAGAAGACACCATGGGGAATTACGATTCAGACTGATACACATGGCGAAGATGTTGACGCTACTGCTGCAGATGATGATTACATTGCTTTTGTCGTATTTGCCTGTCAGAAGACGTTTTTTTATCTACTATGTGAAATTGTGTTTCCTATGACAACTGAAACCTGATGAACATGTTGTTTAGTATTTTGCTGTGAGAACATCACTTGTTATGTATGCTGATTTGTGTTTGGTGATTGTATGACAACTAAAACATGATGACATTGTTGTTTAGTTGTACTCATATTTGGCTGTGAAACTTGAATTTGATGAATAGTTTGCTGTTGGACTGCAATTTGTTCGATGTCTTCGAATGAGAACAAAGCTGACCCGACAGGGCCTCTGCTATTTATTTATTTATATGAGCAAAAGGGGATACCCCCTGATTTCCATTAATAGAAATCATTAGTCACAACACTACGCCCAGCCTGCTACACAGGTTTCATTCATTACTAGTTTCAGCAAAGTGCTCATGTCGTAGCCACTGAATACATCACGAGTGCTACATACACTGCAAATAAAGAGACAATCATCCTACGGAGCACATCAATTTTGTCCATTATCTTCACAAGCTCTTTCATCTCCTCATTGCTGTCAAGGCCATTCAACAGCTGTTGCTTGGCCATGATCAGAGGAACTACATCTTTAACCTTCTGCTCTGCATCTTCCTCTTCTGTCGTTCCTTCAGTTACTTGTCCAACACCCCAATCTGTTGGTATTGGGATTCCTCGGCTAACCAAATAATCAGCGTAGTTGCATTTCCCCACATCAGCAACATCCCGGAAATATAAATCACACGAATCTTCCCTTTTCTGCACGAATCAAATTGGAAGATCATCAACCAAACTATTAAAAAAATCAGCAACTGAAAGCAGCAGAACAACACTTAAACATATTATTACCCCATGATTCGGGCATTTGTAGAAGACTCGGCCAGGGTTGCGGATTGTGGTTGAGACGCGACGGATGACTCTGCGTGATTTGGAGCAGTGGCACCACACCAACGGCAGTGGGTTGTGATGAGCAATCGGCTGCGGTGCGCGTGCCGGCGGGGGTGTGATGAGACCCACAGGCGATGGTACGGGTGGCGACTTGGCGCATATCTGGTTGTTGCCTGCTGAAGAGCAGGTGGACGAGCAGCCAGCGGACATGGTTGCTGCGGCCAGAGCTTCTGATGCTAGGCAGAGTAAGTAGAGAAGAGGAGAAGCAAACGTTGGATATGTCAGTTTCATTACTTGCAGAGTAGCATAGCACCATATATAGTCATAGTCTAGGTTTGGATTCGAACCAGCTACAGGAGCACGTCTTTCTTTTTTCTAAAACTCGGCAACGTCTCTTTACTGGTACACTAGCTTGTTCTGTACGCCTTCCCAAGTTTTTGCGAGGAAGGAAGGAGGACAAAATTGAGAGTTCCTGGGACTCGAACCCAAGACCTCTCGGTTGAAAACCAAGGGTGCTAGTCACTTATGTGGCGAACGTTCCCTGTGAGGAGGACGGCAGACGAACGCATTTTCGTCGCAGTTTTCTTCCTATATATAAAAAAGTATGCTACTTGGTGTCCGCTTAGTCAACAAAGGATTGTGCCAACCTTGACCGTTGGATTGACATTCAACGTCTGTCGCGTTTCTTCAGTCTCTTCTTCCTCGAGCCGCCAAAGCCAAACCAGCGCCGGCGGGACCGCCTGCTCCCGCCTCCCACTGCTAGCTGTGATCTTCCCCGGCTCCTGTTCGTTCCCGTCCGAGGCCTCACCATCGTCCTCCGCCTTGGTTCGCTCACCGCGGCGCCGCCCTCCGGTGTTGTCAACATGCTCAACAACCGAGAGGAATAAGGAGATGACTGTACATGGTGAGGATGACAGTAGGGACCCAGCAGCGCGCAGTAATTTTTTTTTTCGGGACGGAGAAGGATATCAAGTGGGTTGTGCGGGACCCGTGGCCCGTCTAGCCCAGGCTTTTGTTTCATATGTTTAGCACATGACCAACCCAGTTTGTTTTTTTTCCTTTCTGAAAATGGCTAGCCAGCTATTTTGTTTTTTGCAGAATAACCAACGTAGGCCTACTTGCTTTTCTACGCCCTGCTGGGCCGGAAATCTTTCAAGACGAGGAGGGATGCATTTTGCCCAGAAAATGGGCTATAAGTAATAAGAAATGGGCTATAAGTAATAATAAATGGGCTCTAAAATGAAAAAATACAGCAAACAGGCAATTAGTTCCAAAATACTGTTTTCTTTCGGATTTTGATATTTTAAATTTCATTGTTTTTGTGCGGGTAAAATTTCACTGAATTTAAATTAAGGTATAATTAGATTTAAAAATAATTTGAATCTGGCTAGAAATTTCGGCCTGTATGCTGTTTGGGACAGATTTGGAGGCTGACTTGTGGGTCTACTAGGTTGACGTGTACTTTGGCTTTGTCAACTTAGTCCACAAACGATTCTAGCAGCAGTGACCGTTGGATGTTAATCCAACGGCCGTGCTGCTTCTTCAATATCTGATCTTCTTGCTCCAGCCGCCCAAACCAGCTCCGGTGGGACTGCCTGCTCCCGCCTCCCGCGGCCGGCTGTGCTGCCGCATAGGCCGCACCGCCCCACCCTACTTCATTGCTAGCCAGGCCATTCCTCTACTCACCCACACCTCCTGTTATTTTCCGGCGACGGCAGCTGGACCATTAAACCCTCGTACTCCCCACCGCGTGGGCAACCATTGCCGAGTCTTCCCCGGCTCCGTGTCATTCCCTTCCTAGGCCTCGCCGTCGTCCACCGCCATGGTGCTCTCGGCGCGGCCTGGTCAACGTGGTCAACGAACGACATCCATCGGCCGTGGACTGTACGCGCAAAATAATGATTCCTCCACCTGACAGCTGGGACCCACCGGAAGGGCCTCTGTATTTCGCGAAAAAAACGTTCCCCCCACTGACATGTCAGACCCACCAGCTATATCTTCGCATGCAAGGAAGTGCCTCCTTATTACGCACAAAAAATGAATACCCCCTGCTAGCTGGGACCCACCATAGTGGGAGGATGACTTGTGGGCCAACTAAGTTGACGGGGACGGAGGGCTTTGTCAACTTAGTCAATATGAACGATTCTAGCTCCAGTGACCGTACGATGTCCATCCAACGGACGTAGTGCTTCTTCAACCTTTGGTCTTCTTGCTCCAGCCGCCCAAAGCAGCGCCGGTCGTGCCGCATGCTCCTGCCTCCCGTGGCCGGTTGTGCTGCCGCGGAGGCCTCACTGCCCCCTACTATTCCCACCGCTGGCCAGGCCCTGCGGCGACGGCAGCCTCACACCGCAGCCGAACCAGTGAACCCTCGTACTCCTCTCTGCGCGAGCTTCCACTGCCGCGTCTTCCCCGGCTCCGCGTCGTCCCCTTCCTAGGCCTCGCCGTCGTCCACCGCCGTGGTGCTCTCGGCGTGGCCTGGTCAACATGGTCAAGGAACGACTTCCATCAGACGTGGACTGTACGTGGAGAGGCTGACAGCTGGGTCCACGGCCGCAGCAAGGAAGTGCCTCCTTATTACGCGGAAAATAATGATTCCTCCACCTGACAGCTGGGACCCACTGGACGGGCCACTGTATTTCACGGAAAAAACGTTTCCCCCTGACTACTGGGACCCACCAGCTTCATCTTCGCACGCAAGGAAGTGCGTCCGGGCAAAAAAAATGATTCGCCCCCGTGACTGCTGGGACCCACCAGCTACACCTTTGCACGCAAGGAAGTGCGTCCGGGCAAAAAAAACGATTCGCCCCCTGACTGCTGGGACCCACCAGCTACATCTTCGCACGCAAGGAAGTGCGTCCGGCAAAAAAAACGATTCGCCCCCCTGACTGCTGGGACCCACCAACTACATCTTCGCAGGCAAGGAAGTGCCTGACAGTCGGGACCCACCTGGTCGAAGCGTACGTAGCGTTGTCATTCTGGTCGCGAATGTGTACGTACATACTGGTCGATGTAGAGGCGCGCACGTGTCGTAGTAGAGGCGCGCACGTGTCATAGTAGAGGCGCGCACGTAGCATGTACACATACGTACAGCGGCCAGGGTGCAAGAAAGAAAATACGGTCACGTATGTGTACATACGGGCGGGGTCTCGAACGCCTACTCGCGCATACGTACGGCCAGGGCTCGTGTACATGGCTGGGTCGGAACGGAGAAACATCGTCGTCATCGTGTTCATGGGGAGGCAACGGAATGCGTCGTGTTCATGGGGAGGCAACGGAATGCGTCGTGTTCATGGGGAGGCAACGGAATGCGTCGTGTTCATCGGGAGGCAACGAAACGCGTGGGAGCCAACCGGCTGGGTCGGAACGGAATGCGTGGTCGTGTTCATCGGGAGGGCTTGGACGGAACAGGCGATGGAAACGAGGCCTGGTGTACCGCAAAACGGAGGAAACAGACTCCTACGTTCGGAACGGGGTCCTGTTGATCGGGAGGGGTGTGGCGTACCGCAAAACGGAGGAAATGGACCTCCTACGGTCGAAACGGGGGTCCTGTTATTCGGGAGGGGTGTGGCGTACCGCAAAACGGACGAAACGGACCTCCTACGGTCGAAACGGGGGTCCTGTTGATCGGGAGGTTGTGGCGTACCGCAAAACGGACGAAACGGACCTCCTACGGTCGAAACGGGGGTCCTGTTGATCGGGAGGGGTGTGGCGTACCGCAAAACGGACGAAACGGACCTCCTACGGTCGAAACAGGGGTCCTGTTCATCGGGAGGGGTGTGGCGTACCACAAAACGGGACTCCACGGGATACTGTTCATCTCCACCGTCGACCTCCTCCAGCCTCCACGGGCTACCGTCGACCTCCTCCAGCCTCCACGGGCTACCGTCGACCTCCTCCAGCCTCCACGGGCTCCTGTTCATCCAGCCTCCACCGCGCGCTACTCCACCGGCTATTGTTCAACCACCCCTCCACGGGCACCCCTCCACCGTCTACTGTTCATCCAGCCCTCCACACCACGGGGTCCTGTTCAACCACCCCTCCACGGGCACCCCTCCACCGTCTACTGTTCATCCAGCCCTCCACACCACGGGGTCCTGTTCATCGAGAGGCAACGCCACCGCTCACTGTTCATCCACCCCCCCCCCCCCCGCGCAACGCTCACTGTTCATCCAATCGATCGGCTTCAGTTAGCAGCAGTAGCGAAGGAATCGCTCGATCGGGTTCAGTTAACAGCCATCGATCGATCGCTCGGGTTCAGTAACGCGTAGCCTGCAGTGCAATCGCTCGGGTTCAGTTAGAGCCCAACGCCTCGCTCGGGTTCAGTTAGAGCCAACGGGTCGCACACACGCGCGTACGTGTACGAGAGAAACGCGCATCGCTCGGCCCCCGACCTCCCACCGTTACCGGGAACTCCCCGAAATTTTCCTCCCCCTCGCTTCTACCATGGTTTTTTCCGTCATGGACGGCCCAAAGAATGTCATGCAGCTGCGTCTCCGGCCCGCGCAGGACGAAAAGCCCATTTTCTGTCATGATTTTTTGTCATAGAAGTAGGAGCCCACCACATCTATGATGATACTGGGTTTTGTCACAATTATCGTCATAGAAGTGTCATATGTATGACAGAAAAAAAATTCGTTCGGCCCAAAATGTCATGGATGTGTCTTTTTTTGTAGTGGTGGGGGGTACTTTTGTAACACACCCTACATTTTGGACAAGCGCGTCCCTAAGTCATGGTTCACCCCCTCCCATCGCCTCCTTTTTGCCATTCGAAATCCCAGGCCGCCATAACCTCTCCGCTCGAGCCGCGAAACCCTATCCTTCTCCGTCCGCCACCTCACCGCTGCCCAGCCGGAGCCTCTTCCCCGACGACGTCGTCCACCGCAATAGCTCGACGTCCCTCGTTCACCTCCCCGGATGAGGATCGGTCATCCATCTCGTCGTCCCGCCGGTTCAGCCGCCCCGTCCTCCACCTCCAAGGAGCTGCTCCGACGATCGCGTCGTCTATCGCGGCTACTCCATCCCCACAGCGCCGCCTAAACCTGCTCCACCGGAACCGCAACATCCTCACCGACTCCTCGAACGAAGCCGAGGCCTACTCGGCGCCACCAAAGAGGTTGTACACTCATCGCATCGCACCTTCTCCTTCACTCGACCTCCCGACGCCGACGGTGCTCCATCCCGCAACCCCATGGAGCGGCTACCTTGAAGCCGGCGCCGCGGGCGACATCTGCACGGTGGCTCTCCCCCAGTGCGAGGCCCCTTCGGCGGCGACGTCCATACCAGCCGGATCTGTTGCTGCTGCTCCGGCTCTCGCTCGCTCGCTCGCTCGCGCTGCTGCTGCTCCGGCTCTCGTTCAATCGCTCGCTCACCCAGCTGCTGCTGCTCCGGCTCTCGCTCGCTCGCTCGCGCTGCTGCTACTCTCCCCCTCGCTCGTGCTACTGCTCTACTCCGATTTAGCTACACTTCAGTTGACTGAATTGACTTTTGGGTTAGTCTATTTTCAGGGGGTGGGGGGGCTCGCCGGAGTTAAGGAAGAACCACCCGCAGCGGGGACGGGGGCTCGCCGGAGAGGTACCCCACTATCTATCTTAGGGTTTAGGGTGGGGGCGGGGAGCCTATAGGGCTGGCCGGGGCGGCGGAGGACCGGCGGTGGGGAGTTGTTTCGGGGCGGCGAGGCGGCGCTGGGGCCGACGGTTCGGCCGGTGGTGGCTGGCGGCTCAGGGGGGTGCAGGTTGAAGATGAACTGCAGGCCCTCCCTAAACTACATGTCAAGTGCCTCTCTGCTACCATTGCGTTCAGTTTCAACAGTAACATTCAGATTCCACAATAAATTTTAGTTTCGACAGTTAAGTTCAGAGTCAACAGTTTTACCTCATCTATTGTAGTCAGGTGGTTTTTGGTGATGTAAATTTTACATCTATTTTACATCATCTATTGGAGATGCTATTAGAATCCCACTTGAGATTGATGATGTCTGTCTTGTGCTGCTTCAGCCTTGACGTCTTACGGCTCACCAGGGCTGCTCCAACGACAGAACGATCCATCACAACAGAGCAGTGCCCTGGACGCCGTCTACAGATTCCTCAGATCTTCCTCCACACCTCCGACAGCCACCTCTGCCTCAACTGCTTCAGCGACCAACCCAATGATGCTGAGGTCGACACGGCTATGACAAAGAGGTTGTACACTTGTTGCATCACTTATTACTATACATTCAGGTCGATCCATTAGGGCTATTTTGGTTCAACGGAAAAACATAGTAATAAGGAATTTTCCAATGGCACTCTACTCTTCAATTATTCATGCATTTTGTTGAAAGGAATGAAGCAAAACATCCACCTAGACCTACTTTTCAAAATCCTATGCATGAAAACAAGACCAAGTGCATTAGTGGCAGAACAACATTTAACTGTACACGCTTTCATATGGTTTCACTTTATTTTGGCCATGTTTCTTTGCATTCCTCTGCTCTTCCAATTCCTGTAAACCAAACACTCAAGTTGACAGAAATCCTGTGTTTACAAATGCTCTGTTTACCATGTGCATTCCTATCCTATTCCGGTGTTTTCCCTATCCCTGTGTTTTTAGAATCATGTAAGCCAAATGAGCCCTTACAGAATTACTTCAGTTACAGGTAGGTGTCGAAGGGAAATTTGTGTGGTTTGTCCTGCTCCTGCCGCGACGTCGTCCACCTCAACTGAGCTGCTTCATCGACAGAAACATCCACCAAACCAAACATCACGACTCCTGACCGTCTTTCGCCGCCTCAGATGTCCTTCCCTGCCGCCGGCACCCACCGCAACGGCATCACCATCATCGACTCAGCAGATGAACCTGAGGAGTACACGGGTCCACAAGAGAGGTCGCACTCTTTTGTTTCTACTTATGTTATGCATTGCTTAAAATTACCTGCTACTTTATCATCCTGTTCACCTCTTGGACTCCAAGTCAGGTCCAAATTAATGTTCAAACTTGAGTTCTAAATTAGTTGTGGGGCACATATCGAGGAAGCAATGAATAGTATCTCTGTCTAATATCTGGTTCACCTAGGGTATGCCTATGTTGTTCATCTTGGGTGGGAAACAAATAGTAAAGCAATCATCATCTGCCTTTTTATTAAATTAAAGCAATCATCAGCCTACTATCATTATTTTTGGATCCATCCACTGGTTGTTACCATCACTCTAAATTTCGGCATGCTCTCCTTACATAATCTCACCATATTTTTTCGTATGCATGTCAGATATTGTACACAGTCATGCTGAACATGTAGAGAAAAAGAGAAGAGTTTTGCGCGGCAATACAATGTCATGCAGACATCGCTCCATGGTGGGTTAAATGGCAAACCCTCCCTACCCCTCTCCAGATTGTAATCCAGAGGAAGATATCTGTTCTGGGGCGGATTCAGACGCCGCTGACCACTCCTATTTACCCCCCAAGGTGTTTGCTCTACCTTGGCATGATGTGTTAGTCATATCATGCATATGTTGCCTTGCAGTGCCTACTTTTGACATCATATATGTCATCTGCTTAGTTTAGACATGTTCTGTAATGCCACCTGTTTAGTTTCTATATCATATACGGGAATTGTGCAGTCTCATGTCTTTTAGCCAGCCATAATATACGTGAAATGTGCAATGCCATCCTGTTTAACCAGGCATCATATATTTGAATGATATCTTGCCCATCCTTTTCTTCATTAAATTTCCATTTGTCGACAATGTTTGTACATTAAACTACTCTTCCTGTGAAACAGTCATTTGGGTGGGAGATTGAAAAATCTAGAGTGAAGACAAGGCATTCAGAGTAGACAGTGCTACCTGTTGAAGCAGATCTCTTGTTGGGTCCCGATAGCTCCTGAGAGATGGATTCAGAGATAGATGACCAGTCCTATTCCCCCACCGAGGTGTATGCTCTAACTTGGCTCGGTTATACTGCTCATATCATGCATATGGTGTCTTGCCTTGCATAGATTAGACATCATATACACAATATTCAACACCATGTTCTTAGTTCAAACATCATATCTAATGCCCTCTGTTTAGCATATAAATCACATATGTGAATTAAATGATGCGGTCCTGATTACTTAGATAACATGTAGGTGAATTATGTCATGCGATCATGTTTAGTTATTCATCATATCTTTGAATTATGTTATGCTATGCTATCCAGTTTAGATAGACATCATATATGTGAAATTATGTCATGCTATCCGTTTTAGTTAAATAATATACATGTCAACTATTTCATGCCCTCTTTTTTCCACACTATCTATTGCATCTGTCTCTCATACAATGTCTGTACATTCAACTATGTTTCCTGTTTATCAACCATTTGAATTGGAGCGGGTGATGCCAGCATCTAGCGGACTAAACACACGGTCTTCAAATTAAACAGTTCTACCTCTTGGTGGAGATAGCACCCCGGTTGTACATGCACAAGAACTAGCTCTACCACACATAACCCAAACTCTCGCAGATTCTACCCCTACTGTGATGGACAGAGAACCAGCTTCACCCAATCTAACCCCAACCCCAGCAGATAGTAACCCAGTTCCTGTTGACCCAGCACCATCTCCACCACAGAGCTCCCAAACAAGAGCAGTTAGTAAGGTAGCTCCAGTGCCCAAAGGGCCAGTACTACCATGGCGAACCCCAACTCCACCAGTTCGTACGCCTATTCCTGTGGAGGAAGCACAACCAGCTAGTCGTAGTTTAGCATCTAACGCATTTGATGTTGTTAAATCGTATGTGCGTATCTTCCCATCTTGGAAATATTATACTGAAGATGAAGGAAAATTCCAGTTGCAGGTGTTTGTCCAGGAGTTATGTGTAAGTAATGTTATTCATGGCAATTACTTTGCTTTGTCCCATACATCCTACCTCCATGATGGTTATAATACAGCAAATTTTCCCATTTTTCTCTATAGAGAAGGACCGATTTGGAAACTCAGGATGATGTAACCTGTGCTAATACCTCTGCTATCTTCAAGAATGCTTGGTGGCAGTATTGGAATTACCTGAAGAAAACGCACTTCACCGGCAAAGAAACTCATCAAATTCCCTTATGTTCTCCTGAGACACATTTACTGGACGATGACTGGGAACGCCTTGTTCTGTACTGGTCCCGAACCAAGAATGTGGTAAGGTCTATGAGCTCATTTTCTATTTTTAAGTACTATATTCTTGCGTCTTACTATACTCTGTTCATGTAGAACAAGTGCCTAAACCTGAAGAACAACTGTTCTAATTTAAGATTCCATTGCTATCATAGTTCAAAAAAGCGCTAGGCGTTAATTGTGCGTTTTGCCACCGCCTTGCGCTTTACTGACCAAAGCGCATGCTTATGCGCAGTTACGCACAGATTAAGCATAGTTATGCGCAATGCGTTTCGCCAACGCCTAGAGCCTAGGCGTGCTTAAGCGCTCGCTTAGGCGCGCCTTTTTTTAACTATGATTGCTATCGTGCATACTGCTTTGCTCTTGTATCACTGTATTTACTCATACAAACTTATTTTTAAATTGAAGGATCCAATCGAAACTGCAATGGCACAGCAGGTATGTTCACGCATGTTTCTTTAACAGGCTTGCTCTTATCAATAACTCTGTTGATTCCAATTTCAATTGTGTATACAGTTAACTTCTCATATCATGCACATTACTAGCATCACAACAGAGCCAATAGTGTTGTTGTACATGTAGACCCGTGGTACCCATCTGAAATCTTGTTGTGCCGTGTAGTTTCCCACGCTTTGTATTATTTCACTGCTGCTTTGTCTTGAACTGATATGATTTGAATCGTGTCTCTATTTTGATTTGGCAAGACAATGCAGTGACCATAGTACATAGATATATGTTTGTTTGATGCTTTTATTATGTACTAGTACTTGGCAATAGAAGACTTGGTAGTTTAATCATGTCCACCTTACTAATGAACTGGTTCACCGAAATGAGTTTCATATACTAGTACATGCTAAACTGTTATGTGTCTGCTTGTTTCTTCTTTTAGAATGCTGACAGAATATTGGGGAAGAGTGCCTTATTGAGCAATGGTAAAGGAAGTAATGCAGATAAGGTTCAGGATAGTGACACGTCCTTGTTGGTCTCCAACAAAGCTGATAAAACAGCTAAGGAAGACTATCTCGAAGACAGTGAGACAACCCCAAAGTCATGTCTTGGTTTAGTGTTGGAGTTACTGGTCACTACCGCTTGCACAAGCTATTCAAACTCACTGTCTGAATCAGTTCGGTTTCTTGAGTCTCAACTACAAGCTGAAAGACATCGATCAGCCGTGCTGTGACAAGAAGCGGAAGGACTGCGGAAGTGCCTGGAGCATTCAGATGCATACTTTCTGGTGCAACAGCAAGCGTTGGAGGATTTTAGCGCTAAACAGGACAAAGCTAATAAGCTTGCTAAGCTTATTGCCAGCATGGTGGATACCACGTTTCTTGAGCTCTTCTGAAGTTGTTTCAGTTATGCTCTTGTTTTGCTGCCGGGTTTATTTGCACTGGTGGCCAATTTTGACGGCCAGTGTATGTAATATGCTGCTTTGTTCCCTATATTTGCACTGGTGGCGAACTTTGATGCCCAGTGGATGTAATATGTGTAATAGCGATAATAGGCTAGCGTTAATTGCTTGCTTATTTATTTCCTTATTGTCTTGTTTAGTTGCTTGCTTGTAGTCACTGCAGTTCTTTTTCTGTGTTTTTCTAGTGGCCACAATAACCTATTTTTGGTAACTAGGCCAAAATAATCATGGCAACACACGGACTGTTGTAACCATGGGCCTCCTGCGGGCCGTATGATCCATGGGCCTTCTACGGGCCGTAGGATCCATTGGCCTTCTATACGGGTCGTAGGATCCATGGGCCTTCTACGGGCCGTACGATCCATGGGCCTTTTACGGGCCGTAGGATCCATGGGCCTTCTACGGGGCGTATCATCATTTCACCAATCATGGGCCATACTATTCGTGGACAATAATGGGCCGTTTATTGGCCGTATTTGATAACTCTATGAAAACAGCCCAACGGGTTTTTTTCGACATGAAAAGGGCCCAACGTATTAACGAGCCATAAACGGGCCGACTGTAACCACAGGCTGAATTTGGCCCACAAGCAGAAAATGACAGTAACGGGCCGTAAGTAACCGAATGCTAGAAATGAGCCCAAGAATAAATGGGCCCTGAGAAGGCCGAAAGATATCATGGGCTGGAAACGGCCCAACGGAATAATGGGCCGTTAATGGGTATAAAGTGATACACTATTCATTACGGGCCAGTTTTACCACGGGCCCTTAAGGGGCCGAGGGTTACTAAGGGCCTCATATGGGCCGAAAGACGTCATGGGCCATACATGGGCCGGAAGTTAAAACGGGTTGGAATTATATTGGATGGCCCAGATGACGCTACTGGGCCTAATTCGGATAGGCCGTAAACGGGCCCTGGGATAGCGGGCTGTAAATGGGCTATATGTGAACAGGCCGTTAACAGGATTGCCGTGGGCCGGCCTGCCACCTTTTGAACAAGTCAAACTGGCCGGCCTTTTCACACGAATGGGCCTCTTTTGGGCCGTGCCACGTGTCGACGTATCATAGGCGCTTTGGGTCCAATGAGTGGATGACATCTGTCCCAACGGTGAGCCGACACGTGTTTACTCCAGCCAATGATGATTTTACACATGGAAAATCCCCATTGGTCGGGGCTGTTAACGGGTTATCGGATGCAAAACCGGACCCGATAGCTTAACAGCGTTCCATTACGGTGGATGCCACGTGTCGGTCACCCTTGACGAAAGCACTTCTGTGACGCGTGATTTATCGTCATGGAAGTGGACACTTCCGTGATGATAATTTTGGTGATGTCATGGAACACTTCTACGACAGCACAGGTATGACTATCTTGATTCTGTCATAAATTTGTCATGGATGTACATGCATGACAGAAAACGTGACCTACTGTGACAAACACGTATCATCACGGAAGTGTATTTTTTTTGTAGAACAAGGTCGCCTTGCTCAAAGCTTCGGGCATGAACCTTGCGGCTATGATAGCGGCGCAAGGCTTGCTGGTAGCATGCTGCTCGCACAGCCGCCTGAAGACGATCTTCCTCAAGGAGCGTTGCCTCATCTTGCCGCAACTGCTCTTGCTCAAGCTCATCATAAGCGAACACTCAAGGTGACCCGTACGTGAGTTCCGTGGGGAGAACTGCATCTGCCCCATAAACGAGGGAGAAGGGTGTCTGGCCGGTGGCTCGATTTGGTGTCGTTTTGATCGACCAAAGAACCGCCAACAATTCATCAATCCAGCGTCGTCCACACCTGTGCGGCTTGTCAAACGTCCTCGTCCAGAGGCCTCGCAAAACTTCAGCATTTGCCCTCTCAGCCTGGCCGTTGCTTCGTGGGTGTGCAACAGAAGCAAAACAGACCTTGTTGCCGAGGTCCTGGATGTACTGCATGAAGGTGCGGCTCGTGAACTGCGTGCCGTTGTTGGTGATGACTCTATTTGGCACACCAAAACGGCAGACTAGTCCCTTGAAGAATTTGTCGGCCGACTGTGCTGTCACCTTTCTCACTGCCTCCACCTCCGGCCACTTTGTGAACTTCTCGATTGCAACGTACAAGTACTCAAAGCCCCCGACAGCACAGGGAAAGGGGCCCAGTATGTCGAGCTCCCAGACCGAGAATGGCCAGGAAAGAGGGATTGTTTGGAGAGCTTGAGCTGGTTGATGAAGCTTCTTTGAATGGAACTGGCATGCTTCACACTTGGTTACTAGCGCCGCTGCATCCTGGAGGGCTGTGGGCCAGAAGAAACCTTGCCGGAATGCCTTGCCGGCAAGGGCCCTCGACCCTATGTGGGAGCCACATACGCCTCCGTGTACCTCTGCCAACAGCTCCAGTCCTTCCTCCCGGGGAACGCACTTCAATTTCACACCATTTGGTCTTTTCCTGTACAGAACATCGTGGACGAACTGATACATGGCAGACTGATGGGCTACTTTCTCCACTTCTTCCTTCTCCTCAGGGAGTTCCCCTATTTGGAGGAATCGGACGGTATGTCATGCCCATGCCGGAGCCTGGGGCTCGACGGCAAGGACCAAAGGCATTTCCTCTGCCATGGGAGTGGCTGTCTCTACGGCCAGGGCTTGACGCCCTGCCAGAGTCTGTTGCCCCATGGCAGGCTCGGTATCCACGGAAACATCCTTGCCGGCGGTTCCTGGGAGCTCGGCGAGAAAGTACTTGCCGGGGCCTGATTTCCTGTGCTTGTTCTGCTCTGTCGATGGTTCAACGGATGGTTGAGTTAACTGAAGCACAAAAGTACCTGGTTCCACAGGTAGTTTGAGGGCAGCGCGTTTTGACAAGTAGTCTGCGATGTCGTTCTCCACTCGGGGAACATGCTCCGCTTGTATACCGTCAAAATGCTCCTCTAGCTTCCTCACCTCATCTACGTAGGCCTCCATCAACAGGCTTTGATAGTCTTTGTTAACTTGCTTGACGACAAGCTGTGAATCACCCCTGACGATGGGCTTCTTGATTCTGAGGTCTGCCGTGATCCTGAGACCGGCAAGTAGCCCCTCGTATTCAGCTGTGTTGTTTGTCGACATCTCCCTGGGAAAGTGCATCTGGACCACATACTTGAGGTGCTCTCCGGTGGGTGCAACGAGTAGCACACCAGCACCGGCGCCTTGCAGCGAGAAAGCGCCGTCAAAGTACATAACCCGGTTGCGACTTGTTTCCTTGCCGGGGAGAGTGGTCTCCTGGATCTCTTCGTCGGGCATTGAGGTCCATTCTACAATGAACTCTGCCAAGACTCTACTCTGGATTGTTGAAGTACTTTCAAACTTCAAACCAAAGCTCGACAGTTCCAAGGCCCATTCCACAATCCTCCCAGTTGCGTCTAGGTTATGCAATATCCGTTGCAACGGGAGGCGGGTGACGACGGTGATTTCGTGGGCTTGGAAGTAATGACGCAGCTTCCTCGAGGCCATAAGAAGGCCGAAGAGCAATTTTTGCACACCAGAGTACCTTGACCTAGCCCCCTGCAAGAGGGAGCTGACAAAGTAAACCGGGTGCTGCATCATCTTCTTCTTCTGCACCACTCCATTTGGTTGCACAGGCCCCGTCCCGCCAGCGTTAGACTCTGTCGGGGGCCTTGCCTTGCCGGCATCAGGCCCTGCCGGGGGGCTCTGGCTCGTCATCCGCCAGTCCTGCCATTGCCACTGCCTCTTCGTCGACCTCCCTCTGCGCCACTAGCGTGGCGCTAACCACTTGGTTTGTCGCCACTAGATACAGGAGCAACGGCTCTTGCGGTCTAGGCGCAACTAGTATCGGCGTAGAGGAGAGGTATTTCTTCAAATCCTGCAGTGCTGCTTCGGCTTCTGGGGTCCATTCCATTGGGCCCACCTTCTTCAAGATTTTGAAAAAGGGAAGGGCATGCTCGGCAGACTTGGAAATGAACCTGCTCATGGCGGCAACGCAACCAGTGAGCCGACGCACATCCTTGATCCGCCTAAGCGTCTCAATTTGCTCAATGGCCTTGATCTTATCTGGATTCGCCTCGATCCCGCGTCATGACACAAAGAACCCGAGAAGTTTGCCGGATGGAACACCGAAGACACGCTTCTCAGGGTTCAGCTTGAGGTTGATCTTGCGCAAGTTTGCAAACGTCTCTTCCAAATCTTGTACGAGTGTCGCCTTGTCCTTGGTTTTGACCACTATGTCATCCATATAAGCTTCCATATTTCTATGCAGCTGGGGCTCAAAACCAATTTGGACTGCTCTTGCAAACGTTGAGCCAGCACTCTTCAACCCGAAAGGCATTCGTAAGAAACAATATGTACCACATGGGGTGATGAATGATGTATTCTCTTCATCTTCTCTTGTCATGAAGATCTGGTGGTATCCTAAGTAGGCGTCGAGGAACGATAACAAGTTGCACCCGGCTGTGGAGTCAACAATCTGGTCAATGCGCGACAACGGGAAAGGGTCCTTTGGACAAGCCTTATTGATATCCGTGTAATCAATACACAGCCTCCATTTCCCATTTGCCTTGCGCACCACCACCGGATTGGCCAACCACGTCGGATGGAGTACTCCCCTCACCAAGCCTGCCGCTTCTAACTTCCTAATCTCCTCCGTGATGAACTCCTGCCGCTCTAAAGCTTGCTTCCTGACCTTCTGCTTGATGGGTCGTGCACGAGGACAGACAGCAAGATGGTGCTCAATCACCTTCCTGGGAACGCCGGCGATGTCGGATGCTTGCCATGCAAACACATCGACATTCGCCCGTAGGAAGGTGACGAGCGCTTTTCTATTTGCTGTCAAGGGAGTAGCTTATGGTGAAAGCCCCTCCCGTGCCATCCTCCTTGACGGACACCTTCTTGGTCTCTGGTGGTGTAGCTCTGGATTTCTTGCTCTTGCCGGTGGAGCTCTCTGGCACGTCCTCGACAGGAGCACAGCACTCCGAAGAGGTGTGCTTGCCGGAGTGGGTGCGAGATGTCTTGTCGGTCTTCTTCCCTCCCGGGGCTTCGGCGGTAGGGGAAGTGCCTTGGCGGCAGTCGCTGCAACTGCCTCCCGGTAGAGTTGGTCAGTGCAGATCAGTGCATCCTTCTTGTCGGAGGGGACGGTGATGATAGTCATCGGCCCAGGCATCTTCAGCGTGTTGTAGGCGTAATGTGACGCCACCATGAACTTGGCTAGTGCCGGGCGGCCGAGGATCCCGTTGTAGGGCAAGGGGATCTCAGCCACATCGAAAACAATCCTCTCTGTCCAGTAGTTCCACTCGCCTCCAAACGTCACGGGCAGCGTGACCTTACCCTTTGGCTGGCTCCTTCCCGGGTTGACCCCTTGAAAAGTACCCGTCTCTTCGAGGTCTCCATCGGGAATCTGTAGCCTTTTGGTCACAACAGGCGAGATCAAGTTCAGACCGGCCCCGCTGTCAACTAGCATTTTTGTCACCTTGAGGTTGCGTATTGTTGGCGAAACCAACAACGGAAAGCACCCGACCGCAGTTGTGCAATCAGGGTGGTCCTCGGCGTCAAAAATGATAGGCATGCTGGACCACTTCGGTGGCTTTTGAGCATCGAGTGATGGTTCCGCTGCTGTGATCTCACGCGCCCACTGCTTGAGCTGGCGGTGAGAAGTGTGCAGCGAGGCACCACCTTCGACGCACATGGCCTCCGTAGCTTTCTGGAACTCTTGCTCGCCGGACTCGTCGTCCTCGTCATGACCGTCGTCTTCCTGCTTCTTGTCGCGACCCCGAGCGGGCCTCTCTTGCTGGCTATCCTTGCCGCAGCGACCCCCTTGGCCGCCACGCTTCTTGCCGGATCCTTCGGCACCATCCTGACCCTTCTCTTTGTCCGGCCTCTCATACTCAGCTTTTTGCTTCTCAGCAAGTAGCTCACTTGTCGGCAGTTCTAGAGGTCATGGCCCTTGGTGCGGTGGATCTTGCAGTACTGCTTGTCGGAGCCTCCTAGCTTGTCGGCAGCCGCCAAGGCCCGGCAAGCGGCGCACCCGGCAATTTCCTTGCTGGGGTCGTCTGCCTTGGCCTTCTTGGCGGCGCCGGTGTCCTCGGATCCCTCGACGGCAAGCACGGTCTTGCTCTTGTGCTTCCTGTTGCGCCGCCGGCCCTTCTTCGTCGGGGTGGCTGTGTCTTCATCTGTGGAGTCGGTTTCCGCACCGGCATCCTCGCCGGGGTACTTCCTCCCCTCTTCAGCTCGAGCGCACCTATCGGCCAGAACATAAAGTTCGGCCACATCTTTGACCTTGTTCATCACCAACTCTTCACGCATCTTGCGGTTGCGCACATTCTGGTGGAATGCGCTAATCACGGCGGCGAGATGAACATCTGGGATGTTGTACTGCACCCGGCTGAATCTCGGTATGTACTTGCGCAGGGTTTCACCTTCTTTCTGGGGGATGATATGCAAATCGCTTTCCTGGCCATGAGCTTGGTGGCCCGCTGTAAAGGCGCCAACTCATGGCACAAATCCGACCAAGAAGAAATAGAATCCACTGGCAAGTGCATCAACCATGACATGACATTGGGTTTAAGTGCCAACGGGAAGTAATTGGCAAGCACCTTGTCGTCGCGAGCCCCAGCAGCTTGCATGGCGATGGTGTAGATGCTGAGGAACTCCGAGAGATGGGTCTTGCCGTTGTACTTCTCGCCGACGTAGGGCTTGAACGTGCGGTGGGAGGGCCACTGGAACTGCTGCTGCTCACGGGTAAAGGCTGGGCAACCCACCTCGTAGGGTAGGCCGCCAGAGCCCCCTGGTGCTGGGTGGTCCATAGTGGGCCCCACCCGCCTATCTGACTGGTGGCGTGCATCGCACCGATGCTCGACGGTGGTTCGAGCGTCTTCATGGGCTCGCTCCCGAAGAACTTGGCGCTGATCGCGGTGGGTCCGTGGGTCGGACGACGCTATGGAAATGTTATCACAAGCGCCATCACGACGGACCGACACCCGTGGTGGCTGGCATGGAGGAGGAGAGTGCACCGTGGCCGCAGCACCTCCGGTCCTTCCACCACTGGCGTGCGGTGGCTCGACGGAGCGCCGGCCTGAGGGCCCTGCTGGTCGTGGCTTATCTTTGTTGGCGATGCCGACGAGGCTCCGGATGGTGGCTCTCCACTCGTCGAGCTTTTCTGCGGCAGTAGGAAAGTCGAGGAGCAACTGCGCGTGCGCCAAAGCTTCTGCTGGCGTTGGTGGCGGCGAACGCTGCGTGGACCGTGACGCGCTCCGGCTTCTAACCACGTTAGAAGGAGCACTGTCACGGCCCGACGGCTGTGCACCATTTTCGCCAGCGTCTCGGCGTGCATGCTGGCCTTCTACGTCCCACGAATGGCGCACAGGTCTCTTCCCACGATGGCGCCCAGGGTCACCAGCGTGGTGACGCTGCTCGTCGCGCACAACCTGGGAAGAGCGCGTCGTGGGCGCCGGCGTAGGCATCTTGGAAGTCGCCGCAGTGCCCGTGGGTGGTGAGGGAGTCCTGGACTAAGGGGTCCTCGGGCGTCCTGCCTGTTATCTGTTGGGCCGGACTGATGGGCTATGAAGACATGAAGGCTGAAGACTATACCTGTGTCCGGATTGGACTCTACTTGGTGTGGAAGGCAAGCTAGGCGACCGATTATGAAGATTCCCTCTTATGTAACCGACTCCATGTAACCCTAGATCTCTCCGGTGTCTATATAAACCGGAGGGCATAGTCCCGATGAGACAGATTCATTACCATATACTCATAGGCTAGACTTCTAGGGTTTAGCCATTACGATCTCGTGGTAGATCAACTCTTGTAACACACATATTCATCAAGATCAATCAAGCAGGAAGTAGGGTATTACCTCCATAGAGAGGGCCCGAACCTGGGTAAACATTGTGTCCCCCGTCTCCTGTTACCATCGATCCTAGACGCACAGTTCGGGACCCCCTACCCAAGATCCGCCGGTTTTGACACCGACATTGGTGCTTTCATTGAGAGTTCCATTGTGCCGTCAATGAAAGGATTGATGACCCCTTCAATTGTCAATAATGACGCTGTCCAGGGAGGGACCTGTTGGGGAACGTAGTAATTTCAAAAAAAAATCCTACGCACACGCAAGATCATGGTGATGCATAGCAACGAGAGGGGAGAGTGTTGTCTACGTACCCTCGTAGACCGACAGCGGAAGCGTTATCACAACGCGGTTGATGTAGTCGTACGTCTTCACGATCCGACCGATCAAGTATCGAACGCACGGCACCTCCGAGTTCTACACACGTTCAGCTCGATGACGTCCCTCGAACTCCGATCCAGCCGAGTGTTGAGGGAGAGTTTCGTCAGCACGACGGCGTGGTGACGATGATGATGTTCCCCCGACGCAGGGCTTCGCCTAAGCTCCGCAACGGTATTATCGAGGTGTAATATAGTGGAGGGGGCACCGCACACGGCTAAGAGATCTCAAGGATCAATTGTTGTGTCTCTGGGGTGCCCCCCTGCCCCCGTATATAAAGGAGCAAGGGGGAGGCAGCCGGCCAAGGGGAGAGGCGCGCCATAGGGGGGAGTCCTACTCCCACCGGGAGTAGGACTCCTCCTTTCCTTGTGGGAGTAGGAGAAGGGAAGGGGGAAGGAGAAAGAAGGAAGGGTGCGCCCCCCTTCCCTAGTCCAATTCGGACCAGACCATGGGGAGGGGTGCGGCCACCTTTTGAGGCCTTTCTCTCCTTTCCCGTATGGCCCATTAAGGCCCAATACGAATTCCCGTAACTCTCCGGTACTCCGAAAATTACCCGAATCACTCGGAACCTTTCCGAAGTCCGAATATAGTCGTCCAATATATCGATTTTTACGTCTCGACCATTTCGAGACTCCTCGTCATATCCCCGATCTCATCCGGGACTCCGAACTCCTTCAGTACATCAAAACTCAATAAAACTGTCATCGTAACGTTAAGCGTGCGGACCCTACGGGTTCGAGAACTATGTAGACATGACCGAGACACCTCTCCGGTCAATAACCAATAGCGGGACCTGGATGCCCATATTGGCTCCCACATATTCTACGAAGATCTTTATCGGTCAGACCACATAACAACATACGTAGTTCCCTTTGTCATCGGTATGTTACTTGCCCGAGATTCGATCGTCGGTATCTCGATACCTAGTTCAATCTCGTTACCGGCAAGTCTCTTTACTTGTTCCGTAACACATCATCCCGCAACCAACTCATTAGTCACAATGCTTGCAAGGCTTATAGTGATGTGCATTACCGAGTGGGCCCAGAGATACCTCTCCGACAATTGGAGTGACAAATCCTAATCTCGAAATACGCCAACCCAACAAGTACCTTTGGAGACACCTGTAGAGCACCTTTATAATCACCCATTTACGTTGTGACGTTTGGTAGCACACAAAGTGTTCCTCCGGTAAACGGGAGTTGCATAATCTCATAGTCAGAGGAACATGTATAAGTCATGAAGAAAGCAATAGCAACATACTAAACGATCGGGTGCTAAGCTAACGGAATGGGTCAAGTCAATCACGTCATTCTCCTAATGAGGTGATCTCGTTAATCAAATGACAACTCATGTCTATGGCTAGGAAACATAACCATCTTTGATTAACGAGCTAGTCAAGTAGAGGCATACTAGTGACACTCTGTTTGTCTATGTATTCACACATGTATTATGTTTCCGGTTAATACAATTCTAGCATGAATAATAAACATTTATCATGATATAAGGAAATATATAATACTTTATTATTGCCTCTAGGGCATATTTCCTTCAGTCTCCCACTTGCACTAGAGTCAATAATCTAGTTCACATCGCCATGTGATTTAACATGAATAGTTCACATCACCATGTGATTAACACCCATAGTTCACATCGTCATGTGACCATCACCCAAAGGGTTTACTAGAGTCAGTAATCTAGTTCACATCGCTATGTGATTAACACCCAAAGAGTACTAAGGTCTGTCACATTCAGATCCGTAAGGATTTTGCAAATTCCTATGTCTACAATGCTCTGCACGGAGCTACTCTAGCTAATTGCTCCCACTTTCAATATGTATCTAGACCGAGACTTAGAGTCATCTAGATTAGTGTCAAAACTTGCATCGACGTAACCTTTTACGATGAGCCTTTTGTCACTTGCATAATCGAGAAACATATCCTTATTCCAGTAAGGATAATTTTGACCGCTGTCCAATGATCTACTCCTAGATCACTATTGTACTCCCTTGCCAAAATCAGTGTAGGGTATACAATAGATCTGGTACACAGCATGGCATACTTTATAGAACCTATGGCCGAGGCATAGGGAATGACTTTCATTCTTTTTCTATCTTCTGCCGTGGTCGGGTTTTGAGTCTTACTCAATTTCACACCTCGTAACACAGGCAAGAAACTCTTTCTTTGACTGTTCCATTTTGAACCACTTCAAAATCTTGTTAAGGTATGTACTCATTGAAAAAACTTATCAAGCGTCTTGATCTATCTCTATAGATCTTGATGCTCAATATGTAAGAAGCTTCACCGAGGTCTTTCTTTTGAAAAACTCCTTTCAAACACTCCTTTATGCTTTGCAGAATAATTCTACATTATTTCCGATCAACAATATGTCATTCACATATACTTATCAGAAATGATGTAGTGCTCCCACTCACTTTCTTGTAAATACAAGCTTCACCGCAAGTCTGTATAACACTATATCCTTTGATCAACTTATCAAAGTGTATATTCCAACTCCGAGATGCTTGCACCAGTCCATAGATGGATCGCTGGAACTTGCATATTTTGTTAGCACCTTTAGGATTGACAAAACCTTCTGGTTGCATCATATACAACTCTTCTTTAATAAATCCATTAAGGAATGCAGTTTTGTTTATCCATTTGCCAGATTTCATAAAATGCGGCAATTGCTAACATGATTCAGACAGACTTAAGCATAGATACAAGTGAGAAACTCTCATCGTAGTCAACATCTTGAACTTATCGAAAACCTTTTGCGACAATTCTAGCTTTGTAGATAGTGACATTACTATCAGCGTCCGTCTTCCTCTTGAAGATCCATTTAATCTCAATGGCTCGCCGATCATTGGGCAAGTCAATCAAAGTCCATACTTTGTTCTCATATATGGATCTTATCTCAGATTTCATGGCCTCAAGCCATTTCGCGGAATCTGGGTTTACCATCGCTTCTTCATAGTTCGTAGGTTCGTCATGGTCTAGTAACATAACCTCCAGAACAGGATTACCGTACCACTCTGGTGCGGATCTTACTCTAGTTGACCTACGAGGTTCAGTAATAACTTGATCTGAAGTTCCATGATCATCATCATTAACTTCCTCACTAATTGGTGTAGGAGTCACAGGAACAGATTTCTGTGATGAACTACTTTCCAATAAGGGAGCAGGTACAGTTACCTCATCAAGTTCTACTTTCCTCCCACTCACTTCTTTCGAGAGAAACTCCTTCTCTAGAAAGGATCCATACTAAGCAACGAATGTCTTGCCTTCGGATCTGTGATGGAAGGTGTACCCAACTGTCTCCTTTGGGTATCCTATGAAGACACATTTCTCCGATTTGGGTTTGAGCTTATCAGGATGAAACTTTTTCACATAAGCATCGCAACCCCAAACTTTAAGAAACGACAACTTTGGTTTCTTGCCAAACCACAGTTCATAAGGCGTCGTCTCAACGGATTTTGATGGTGCCCTATTTAACATGAATGTAGCTGTCTCTAATGCATAACCCCAAAACGATAGTGGTAAATTGGTAAGAGACATCATAGATTGCACTATATCCAATAAAGTACGGTTATGACGTTCGGACACACCATTATGCTGTGGTGTTCCAGGTGGCGTGAGTAGTGAAACTATTTCACATTGTTTTAACTGAAGGCCAAACTCGTAACTCAAATACTCTTCTCTACGATCAGATCGTAGAAACTTTATTTTTCTTGTTACGATGATTTTCCACTTCACTCTGAAATTATATGAACTTTTCAAATGTTTCAGACTTATGTTTTATTAAGTAGATATACCCATATCTGCTCAAATCATCTGTGAAGGTGAGAAAATAACGATATCCTCCACGAGCCTCAATATTCATTGGACCACATACATCTGTATGTATGACTTCCAACAAATCTGCTGCTCTCTCCATAGTTCCGGAGAACGGCGTTTTAGTCATCTTGCCCATGAGGCATGGTTCGCAAGCATCAAGTGATTCCAAAATCCCATCAGTATGGAGTTTCTTCATGCACTTTACACCAATATGACCTAAACGGCAGTGCCACAAATAAGTTGCACTATCATTATTAACTTTGCATCTTTTGGCTTCAATATTATGATTATGTGTATCATTACGATCGAGATCCAACAAACCATTTTCGTTGGTGTGTATGACCATAGAAGGTTTTTATTCATGTAAACAGAACAACAATTGTTCTCTAACTTAAATGAATAACCGTATTGCAATAAACATGATCAAATCATATTCATGATCAACGCAAACACCAAATAACACTTATTTAGTTTCAACACTAATCCCGAAAGTATAGGGAGTGTGCGATGATGATCATATCAATCTTGGAACTACTTCCAACACACATCGTCACCTCGCCTTTTACTAGTCTCTGTTTATTCTGCAACTCCCGTTTCGAGTTACTACTTTAGCAACTGAACCAGTATCAAATACCGAGGGGTTGCTATAAACACTAGTAAAGTACACATCAATAATCTGTATATCAAATATACCTTTGTTCACTTTTACTAGTCTCTGTTTATTCTGCAACTCCCTTTTCGAGTTACTACTCTTAGCAACTGAACCAGTATCAATTACCGAGGGGTTGCTATAAACACTAGTAAAGTACACATCAATAATCTGTATATCAAATATACCTTTGTTCACTTTGCCATCCTTCTTATCCACCAAATAGTTGGGGTAGTTCCGCTTCTAGTGACCAGTCCCTTTGCAGTAGAAGCACTTAGTCTCAGGCTTAGGACCAGACTTAGGCTTCTTCACTTGAGCAGCAACTTGCTTGCCGTTCTTCTTGAAGTTCCCCTTCTTCCCTTTGCCCTTTTCTTGAAACTAGTGGTCTCGTCAACCATCACCACTTGATGTTTTTCTTGATTTTTACCTTCGTCGATTTCAGCATCACGAAGAGCTCGGGAATTACTTTCATCATCCCTTGCATACTATAGTTCATCACGAAGTTCTACTAACTTGGTGATGGTGACTAGAGAATTCTGTCAATCACTATTTTATCTGGAAGATTAACTCCCACTTGATTCAAGCGATTGTAGTACCCAGACAATCTGAGCACATGCTCACTAGTTGAGCGATTCTCCTCCATCTTTTAGCTATAGAACTTGTTGTAGACTTCATATCTCTCAACTCGGGTATTTGCTTGAAATATTAACTTCAACTCCTGGAACATCTCATATGGTCCATGACGTTCAAAACGTCTTTGAAGTCCCGATTCTAAGCCGTTAAGCATGGTACACTAAACTATCAAGTAGTCATCATATTGAGCTAGCCAAACGTTCATAACGTCTGCATCTACTCCTGCAATAGGTCTGTCACCTAGCGGTGCATCAAGGACATAATTCTTCTGTGCAGCAATGAGGATAATCCTCAGATCACGGATCCAATCCGCATCTTTGCTACTAACATCTTTCAACATAATTTTTCTCTAGGAACATATCAAAAATAAACAGGGAAGCAACAACGCGAGCTATTGATCTACAACATAATTTGCAAAATACTATCAGGACTAAGTTCATGATAAATTTAAGTTCAATTAATCATATTACTTAAGAACTCCCACTTAGATAGACATCCCTCTAATCCTCTAAGTGATCACGTGATCCATATCAACTAAACCATGTCCGATCATCACGTGAGATGGAGTAGTTTCAACGGTGAACATCACTATGTTGATCATATCTACTATATGATTCACGCTCGACCTTTCGGTCTCCTTGTTCCGAGGCCATATCTGTTATATGCTAGGCTCGTCAAGTTTAACCTGAGTATTCCGCGTGTGCAACTGTTTTGCACCCGTTGTATTTGAACGTAGAGCCTATCACACCCGATCATCACGTGGTGTCTCAGCACGAAGAACTTTCGCAACGGTGCATACTCAGGGAGAACACTTATACTTTGATAATTTAGTGAAGGATCATCTTATAATGCTACCGTCAAACAAAGCAAGATAAGATGCATAAAGGATTAACATCACATGCAATCAATATAAGTGATATGATATGGCCATCATCATCTTGTGCTTGTGATCTCCATCTCCGAAGCACCGTGCCCGTGATCTCCATCTCCGAAGCACCGTCGTGATCACCATCGTCACCGGAGCGACACCTTGATCTCCATCGTAGTATCGTTGTCGTCTCGCCAAATAATTGCTTTTACGACTATCGCTACCGCTTAGTGATAAAGTAAAACTATTACATGGTGATAGCATCTCATACAATAAAGTGACAACCATATGGCTCCTGCCAGTTGCCGATAACTCGGTTACAAAACATGATCATCTCATACAACAAATTATATCACATCATGTCTTGACCATATCACATCACAACATGCCCTGCAAAAACAAGTTAGACGTCCTCTACTTTGTTGTTGCAAGTTTTACGTGGCTGCTACGGGCTTAGCAAGAACCGTTCTTACCTACGCATCAAAACCACAACGATAGTTTGTCAAGTTGGTGATGTTTTAACCTTCGCAAGGACCGGGCGTAGCCACACTCGGTTCAACTAAAGTGAGAGAGACAGACACCCGCCGGTCACCTTTAAGCAACGAGTGCTCGCAACGGTGAAACCAGTCTCGCGTAAGCGTACGCGTAATGTCGGTCCGGGCCGCTTCATCTCACAATACCGCTGAACCAAAGTATGACATGCTGGTAAGCAGTATGACTTATATCGCCCACAACTCACTTGTGTTCTACTCGTGCATAGCATCAACGCATAAAACCAGGCTTTGATACCACTGTTGGGGAATGTAGTAATTTCAAAAAAAAAATCCTACGCATACGCAAGATCATGGTGATGCATAGCAACGAGAGGGGAGAGTGTTGTCTACGTACCCTCGTAGACCGACAGCGGAAGCGTTATCACAACGCGGTTGATGTAGTCGTACGTCTTCACGATCCGACCGATCAAGTACCGAACGCACGGCACCTCCGAATTCTACACACGTTCAGCTCGATGACGTCCCTCGAACTCTGATCCAACCGAGTGTTGAGGGAGAGTTTCGTCAGCACGACGGTGTGGTGACGATGATGATGTTCCACCGACGCAGGGCTTCGCCTAAGCTCCGCAACGGTATTATCGAGGTGTAATATAGTGGAGGGGGGCACCGCACACGGCTAAGAGATCTCAAGGATCAATTGTTGTGTCTCTGGGGTGCCCCCTGCCCCCGTATATAAAGGAGCAAGGGGGAGGCAGCCGGCCAAGGGGAGAGGCACGCCATAGGGGGGAGTCCTACTCCCACCGGGAGTAGGACTCCTCCTTTCCTTGTGGGAGTAGGAGAAGGGAAGGGGGAAGGAGAAAGAAGGAAGGGTGCGCCCCCCTTCCCTAGTCCAATTCGGACCAGACCATGGGGAGGGGTGCGGCCACCTTTTGAGGCCTTTCTCTCCTTTCCCGTATGGCCCATTAAGGCCCAATACGAATTCCCGTAACTCTCCGGTACTCCGAAAAATACCCGAATCACTCGGAACCTTTCCGAAGTCCGAATATAGTCGTCCAATATATCGATTTTTACGTCTCGACCATTTCGAGACTCCTCGTCATATCCCCGATCTCATCCGGGACTCCGAACTCCTTCGGTACATCAAAACCCAATCAAACTGTCATCGTAACGTTAAGCGTGCGGACCCTACGGGTTCGAGAACTATGTAGACATGACCGAGACACCTCTCCGGTCAATAACCAATAGTGGGACCTGGATGCCCATATTGGCTCCCACATATTCTACGAAGATCTTTATCGGTCAGACCGCATAACAACATACGTTGTTCCCTTTGTCATCGGTATGTTACTTGCCCGAGATTCGATCGTCGGTATCTCGATACCTAGTTCAATCTCGTTACCGGCAAGTCTCTTTACTCGTTCCGTAACACATCATCCCGCAACTAACTCATTAGTCACAATGCTTGCAAGGCTTATAGTGATGTGCATTACCGAGTGGGCCCAGAGATACCTCTCCGACAATTGGAGTGACAAATCTTAATCTCGAAATATGCCAACCCAACAAGTACCTTTGGAGACACCTGTAGAGCACCTTTATAATCACCCATTTACGTTGTGACGTTTGGTAGCACACAAAGTGTTCCTCCGGTAAACGGGAGTTGCATAATCTCATAGTCAGAGGAACATGTATAAGTCATGAAGAAAGCAATAGCAACATACTAAACGATCGGGTGCTAAGCTAACGGAATGGGTCAAGTCAATCACGTCATTCTCCTAATGAGGTGATCTCGTTAATCAAATGACAACTCATGTCTATGGCTAGGAAACATAACCATCTTTGATTAACGAGCTAGTCAAGTAGAGGCATACTAGTGACACTCTGTTTGTCTATGTATTCACACATGTATTATGTTTCTGGTTAATACAATTCTAGCATGAATAATAAACATTTATCATGATATAAGGAAATATATAATACTTTATTATTGCCTCTAGGGCATATTTCCTTCAGGACCTTCCTCCCCGGACAGGTTTTTGTGTTCGGCGGCTTCGCACTGCGGGCCAACTCGCTTGGCCATCTGGAGCAGATCGATAGTTACGCCCCTGGCCACTAGGTCAGGTTCGGAAGCTTGAACTACGTCACGGATATCCGTGGAGACTTGATCTTCGAGGGATTTGAAACCACGGCAATCGCTCCCCCTTTCTCCGATGAACATGACTTAAATCTGTCATCGGAGCACATCCAGGAGATGGATCCTGTTGCTGCAACGGCCTTAGGACCGAAGCAGATCGTGCCCTCCGAGGCCACAAAGTCTGCGGCGTTGGAGCCGCACATGGACTCGACATCCGGCAATGCTTGCGTCAATGGGACTCTGGACTCGTCTCCGGCTACACGTTCCGGATCAAGTGCGCTTACGGACACCGAGCTGGATCGGTTATTGATTTTCGAATTTAGCGCCGCAGACATCTTCCAGCATTCGCCTTTGGGTGACGTACTAAATTCTTTGAAGAACTTGGTCCTGGAGGAAGACTCACAGCCGAACTATATTCGGTTTGAGCTAGAGGCAGACGACGAGGAATTTTACGCCCCACCCACCACCCACTTCATAGCCACCATCGACGACTTAACCGACGTGCTTGACTACGGCTCCGAAGACATCACCAGTATGGACGACGATCTCGACAATGAGCAAGGCCAAGACCCGCCATTCACTGGGCGTTGGACGGCCACCTCCTCGTATGACGTGTACATGGTTGATACACCCAAAGGATCTGGCGACGACAAAGAAGAGCCGGATAAGAACAAACCCTCGGAGATGCAGTCCAAGCATCGGCGCCCCAAACGCCGTTCTAAGCCTCGTCGCTCAAAGGATGGCAACACCGGTACCAGAGAAAATAGCACTCCGGGTGACGCCGAAAATAATGAAGACCCCGTCGGTGCGGCATCCGAACAGGAGGAACACGACAACAGGCAAGACAACCCCGATGAACAGGCCACAGAAGATAACTCGGAGGACAATAGTTACCATCCACCCTCCGAGGAAGAGACAAGCCTCGGCAACAAAGACTTCATCGTGCCGGTGGACCCTGTGGAGCAGGAGCGCTTTAAGCTTCAGCTCATAGCCACTGCAAGGAGCCTAAAAACAAACAGCAGCAACTTCAAGCCGAACAAGATCTGCTCGTAGACAGATGGACTGATGTCCTGACTGCCGAAGAATACGGCCTCAAGCGCCCAGCTAAGAGCTACCCGAAACGCAGACTGCTACCTCAATTCGACGAGAAGCACCGGAGCACACATCTCCCTCGCGTATTGCAGAACGACCACCGCGTGGTCGAGACAGGGTGGCCGACCGGCCACCCCACGGTCGAGATAAAGCGGCAACTCAGGCCGAACAACAGCCTGCCCCACCACCCCAAAAAAATAAAGCGAAAGAGTTCGGGGTCACACATACGACCTTCGGTAGACCTTGGACAATAAAGCAGGACATACAAGATCGATCTACGGATCACGCGGACGTGCCTCAAGGCACGACGATGGCTACCTATTCGGACGTGACAAACCTAATCACGCCCGGGCCGAATGCCGCAGACGGACTCCATCAGGGCTACGCCGTGATGCGGCCCGATACAGAGGAGCCGCACACCCTCTCTGCTTCACAGACGAGGTACTGGATCACGAATTCCTCGAGGGATTCAAGCCCGTCAATATCGAATCATACAACGGCACAACCGATCCCGTAGTATGGATCGAGGATTTCATTCTCCATATTCATATGGCTCGAGGAGATGACCTCCACACCATTAAATGCCTCCCACTAAAACTCAAAGGGCCAGCTCGGCACTGGCTTAACAGCCTGCCTGAAAATTCTATCGGCAGCTGGGAGGACTTGGAAGAAGCTTTCCTGGACAACTTCCAAGGAACTTATGTCTGGCCACCAAACGTTGATGACTTAAGCCACATAGTTCAACAACCTGGAGAATCAGCCAAAAAATTCTGGACTAGGTTCCTAACCAAAAAGAACCAGATCATTGACTGTCCGGATGCCGAGGCCTTAGCAGCCTTCAAACACAGCATCTGTGACGAATGGCTAGCACGCCACCTCGGCCAAGAAAAGCCGAAGTCCATGGCAGCCCTCACGGCACTCATGACCCACTTTTGCACGGGAGAGGATAGTTGGCTGGCCCGTAGTAACAACACAGCCAGCGAGACAGGCCCCTCTGAGGCCAAGAATAGCACTGGCAAGCTCCGGCGCAATAGGCACAAACACCAAAGCAATGAGAACAACACCAATGACACCACAGTCAACGCCGGATTCTGTGGCTCCAAGTCCGGCCAACGGAAGAAGCCCTACAAAAGAAACAATGAAGGACCTTCCAGCCTAGACCGCATACTCCACCGTCTGTGCCAAATACACGGCACCTCGGATAAGCAAGCCAATCATACCAACAGGGATTGTTGGGTTTTCAAGCAGGCTGGCAAGTTAAATGCCGAAAACAAAGAAAAGGGATCACAAAGTGAGGACGAGGACGAAGAGCCCCGGCAGCCGAACACTGGGGGGCAGAAGAAATTTCCCCCTCAAGTCAAAACGGTGAACATGATATACGCTACACACATCCCCAAAAGGGAGCGTAAGCGTGCACTCAGGGACGTCTACGCGGTAGAGCCAGTCGCCCCCAAATTGAATCCATGGTCGTCATTTCCGATCACCTTTGATCGTCGAGACCACCCAACCAGTATCCGTCATGGCGGTTCGGCCGCATTGGTCCTCGACCCAATCATAGACGGATTTCACCTAACACGAGTCCTAATGGATGGTGGTAGCAGCCTCAACCTGCTCTATCAAGACACAGTTTAGAAAATGGGCATTGACCCCTCACGAATCAAACCAACAAAGACTACCTTCAAAGGAGTCATACCAGGCGTCGACGCCCGCTGTACGGGCTCAATCACGCTAGAAGTGGTCTTCGGCTCTCCGGACAATTTTCGAAGCGAGGAGTTAATCTTCGACATCGTCCCCTTCCACAGCGGCTACCACGCATTACTCGGACGAACAGCGCTTGCTAGATTCAACGGAGTGCCACACTACGCTTATCTCAAGCTCAAGATGCCTGGTCCACGCGGCGTCATAACAGTCAATGGCAACACGGAACGCTCCCTCCGAACAAAGGAGCACACCACCGCCCTAGCAGCAGAGGTACAGAGCGGCCTTCTCAAACAGCACCATAGTGCGGCTGCCGAGCCCCTGGACACCATCAAGAGGTTCCGAACTACACTGCAGATGGACAGCAAGGCTCGTCAAGAGCTCGACTAGAAATTCGGCCTCCGTCCCAGTCCCGATGAAGTAGTGGCATTCGTACCACGCGTACATAATTAGGCACTCAAAATTCCATGGACATCGACGGAGGCACAAGCTAGCCCGGGATCTACAGTTCGGCTAGACCGACCCCGGACACACTTTTTCCTTTCTGTTTCAGGTTCCTTTTCCCGCGAGCCTGATCACCAGCCCCTTCGAAGGATCGGCATACAAAGGGGGCATGCAGCATAGGTGCATAGGGTAACCTCCATACGTTCTTCTTGACAGTATTTTTACTTATTTCCCAGGACCCGCACGCTGCTCCTTCTTGATCCCGGCATGTTAAATAGTCCGGGTGCCTATCGCACTATTTGTATAAGATACGCCTGGACGTATCGATTCTATTATAACAAAAATGATTTGCAGCCCAGTTTTTGTGGTTCTCGCTTCTTACTTCATTTTATTTCGATCTGCTTATCAGCTACATCGGTACTCCTTTGTACGTTTCTTATTCGCCAGGGGCTGCTTATCGCCCCATAACACGGCAACAAAGTCCAAACACTTCTTGTATAAAAGTTCGGCACCCCGAATTTAGCATTATATGCATTGGCTCCGAATCATCTCTTTGGTCAATAGTTGGGTTGCCCGGCTCCTGTGCTTGCTACCCTACGTTCCGCTCTATCGGCTAGGGTAGTAAAGGGAGAACTACTGCGATTGTGCCCTGGCTTTGACCAGATGAGCACCTTAGTAGAGAAAGCCGAAAACTGACTGTCATGATACGGCGAGAGCCGGTCAGCTGTTCGAGTCCGTGTCACGCGAAGGATCGGCACTTCCCGATCAGATGCTGACAGCACCCTGGCTTGGACCAGGGGCTGCGCACTTGCTTAATTATAAAACTCCTATGGCTAAGTGAGGGCGTTTAAGTCGTATAGTCTGATTGCCTTGTTCGTTGCGCTAAACAACTCCTTCAAGGACCATATAACTGGATCAAGATTGTTCAGATCCCATCCCGAACACCTCCGTACTAACTACGCAAGGGCAGAAGTCGACGACTGGCCAACCCTCAGATTGCATATAAAACGGCCGCACAGGAGGAAACAATTTAAAGCATAACGAAATTACATTACAAGCTTTGTCTTTATAATACAAGGCAAAGGACAGTGCGAATGTATTCATTCGAAAATAGCGTCCTGCGAACATTGAGCTGCCGCAAGTCGAGACCCTTCTATGACATCCGCAAAATATTTCTTGGGTGTGCGGTGCTCCTTGCCCTCTGGCGGCCCGCTGGCAACTTCAACAGCGTTCATCTTCGCCCACCACATCTTGCAACGAGCGAAGGCCATACGAGCACCTTCTATACAAGCGGAGCGCTTGACGACCTCCAGCCGCGGGCATGCTTCCACTAGCCGCCTCACGAGTCCGAAGTAGCTGTCGGGCATAGCTTCGGCTGGCCATAGCCGGATTGCCAAATCCTTCATGGCTAGCTCGGCCACCCTGTGCAGCTCCACCAGCTGCTTCAGCTGATCGGTGAAGGACACGGGATGCTCTGGCGTCGCATACTGCGACTAGAATAGCCTCTCCGTAGAACCTCCTCCTTCGGCTCGGTAGAACTCTGCAGCGTCTGATACACTATGCGGCAGATCCACAAAAGCCCCTGGGGAACTCCGAACCCGGGTTAGTAAAAGATATTACTTTTCCGCATACTTGCTTTGCATCTTAAATGCCTTACCCGCTGTGATCTTCTTGGCCTCCTGGATCTCCTGGAGGGCGGCCTGGGCCTCATTCCATGCGGTCTCCGCGCTCTAACGAGCCTTGGTGAGTTCGGCCTCTTGAGCCGACGCATTATTCTCCAAGGTCTCACATTTTTTCACGGCATCTTGGAGCTCCTGCTAGACTTCTTTGACCCGGGCCTCGAGCTTCTTACGAGCGGCCTGCTGCTGGACAGCCTTCCCCTCGGCCTCGCCCAAGGCCTTCTTTAGGGCCTCGACCTCGGTCGCGGCTCCTGTGCACATTACGACATTACAATCAATACACAGCGTCTCCGCTTTCCGAACATACATCAAGACGTTACTTACCTTGCTTCTCCTGTAGCCGCACTCTGACCTCGCCGAGCTCGTTCTCGGTCCGCTCCAGCCTCTCCTTCAGTTCAGAGACTTCGGCAGCATGTGACGTCGCGGTCAACAGCGACGCCTGCCAATGCACACATATCACGTTAGTCTCCTACACTAGAGGATTGATCCTCTGTCCGGTTCCTCTTGCCGAACACCGGACAGTGTCTTAGGGGCTACTGACTACATGGGTTTTTTTCTCTTTCTATGTCACTTACCTCGAAACCTATCAACAGGTTGTTGCAGGCTTCGTTCAGTCCACTCTTGGCAGACTGAACCTTCTCGATCACCGTGCCCATAAGGACACGATGCTCGTCCATAACGGAGGCGCCTCGTAGCGCCTCCATCAGGTTATCTGGCGCCCCTGGATGGACAGGGACCACCGAAGGAAGCGGTGCACCCCCCCTCCTTCAAAGGGGGCTGCCCGCCCGACTCCGGAGCTATATGGGCCTTCGGAATCGAATTCGGCTGAGGGCCTAGCTGGATGCGGCCCTCTTCGCCAGTCTCCATGGGGATCGTCTCCTCCATGTGTCCGGCAGTGGAGGTTTCGCCTCTCGGCGCCTCCCAGACAGCGTCCTGGGCTCCTCCCCGGCTCGGATAGGCCCTCTGGGACAACACTTCGGTGTCATCCCTGGCCCCAGGGGAGTAAGCAGGCGGTGGCGACTGGCTCGCCATCTCCGATGAAGCCAGCGAACCTCCAGACGAGGATCGCTAGATTAGGTCGCGGGCCGGACTGCAATAGTACAGTTAAATACATCAAGATAAATGGAGAGAAAGGGCTGGATGTGCGCACGAGCGAGCCCTGTCACTTACGATGCGGCCTGGGGCTTGGTGCGGGGGCGTCGTTCCGGACTGCTATCAACGTCCCACGCGGTGCTGACCGCTGGAATGCTCTTCCCCTTCTTGGGCGTCTCTGCCTCCAGATGCGCCGAAGCCGCCCTCTTCTTCTTCCTCTCCTCAGGGGGAGGATTGTTTTCTTCCTCCTCCTCTTTTTCCTCGTTATTGTCCTCCGGAACAGAGGAATGAGTTCCGTCGTCTTCGGACGCCATGTCCGAAGTGCCCTTACGGCGGAGGCCACTCTTGGCCCCCCTTGCCTTCTTCTTGGCCTTCTTCTCCGGCGCCTTATAGGGCGCCGGTACCAGCATCTTCGCCAGGCGTGGGATGACTGGTTCTTCGGGCAATGGAGCCGGACACTGGATCCGCTTCGCCCTCTCTGTCCAGTCCTGAAAGAGCAATAACAAGAGCTCAAGCATCGCCCTTGCAACAAACAAGCGGGGAATACATCAAAAACAACATACCGCACTAGCGGGGTTTTTGCAGTTGTGACCACGGTCTGAATCTGTGGCCAGTGGTTTCTCATTGCCCTTAAAGAGCGACTTCCATGCACCTTCATGTGTAGTTTCGAAGAGCCTCACCAGGGTCCGGTGCTTCTTCGGGTTGAACTCCCACAGCGGGCGGCTTCGGCGCTGGCATGGAAGGATCCGGCGAATCAACATCACCTGGATCACATCAACGAGCCTGACACTCTTGGTTACCATGCTCTGGACGCGCGTTTGCAGCATCATCAGCTCGTCAGGGGAACACCGGTCGGGACTCTTCTCGACCCAAGAGGTGAGCCACATAGGGGCACCGGAGCGGAATTCGGCAACCGCGGCCCAGGTGGTACCGCGGGGTTCTGTGATGTAGAACCATTGTCTCTACCACTCTTTCACTGTCTCCACAAAAATACCTTTCGGCCAGGAGACGTTGGGCAGCTTGCTCACCATGGCTCCTCCGCATTCCGCGTGCTGGCCGTCTACCACCTTCGGCTTCACGTTGAAAACTTTGAGCCACAGCCCGAAGTGGGGGTGGATGCGGAGGAAGGCCTCGCACACGATGATAAACGCCGAGATGTTGAGGAGGGAATTCGGGGACAGATCATGGAAATCTACCCCGTAATAATACATCAGCCCGTGGACGAAGGGGTGGAGTGGAAACCCCAGCCCGCGGAAGAAATGAGGGAGAAATATTACCCTCTCGGTGGGCTCCGGCGTAGGGACGACCTGTCCCTCGGCCGGCAGGCGATGGGCGATTTCCTTCGCCAAATATCCGGTCGCCCGGAGCCCGGTAATGTACTCCTCCTTGACGGAGGAGACCATCCACTTGCCTTGACCACCGGATCCGGACATGGTTGCTGGAGTGGAAAGGAGATTGAAACTGGGGCGTTGGAGCTCCAGATTGGGAAGGCAGAGATAGAGAGAAAGCGCGAGAAGAGGAAGGGGGAATCCTTATCTCCTTATAAAGGCAACAAATATAAAACGCCTCCTCACTCGCCTTGAGATTCGCCTATTCCCAAGGGCTGTGTAAACGGCACGGTCGGGTTACCCATGCCCGCATTGATGAGAATCCCGCGATAAGGGGACACGATCTCTGCTTCGACAAGACGTGCCAATAGCAACCGCGTTTTGAAATGTGGGATGGCGGATAAAAACGGTTCGAGATTATGGCCGGACAGACATAATGTCTTGTTGTAAAAAGCTGTCAGCAGATGGGACTCGTGTAAACATATGTATATATTCTCTCTGCGGTTGTGCATGGTGTGTAACAGGTCCGGATACAATCATCGCATCTGAAGACTATCCTGGAGTTCGGAAAAGGGGAACCCGCCTTGCAATGTCGAAGACAATCTGCGCGTCGGACTCCTCGTCATTGAAGCCAGGTTCAGGGGCTACTGAGGGAGTCCTGGACTAAGGGGTCCTCGGGCGTCCGGCCTGTTATCTGTTGGGCCCGACTGATGGGCTATGAAGACATGAAGGCCAAAGACTATACATGTGTCCAGATTGGACTCTACTTGGCGTGGAAGGCAAGCTAGGCAACCGATTATGAAGATTCCCTCTTATGTAACCGACTCCATGTAACCCGAGATCTCTCCGGTGTCTATATAAACCGGAGGGCATAGTCCGGATGAGACAGATGCATTACCATATACTCATAGGCTAGACTTCTAGGGTTTAGCCATTACGATCTCGTGGTAGATCAACTCTTGTAACACTCATATTCATCAAGATCAATCAAGCAGGAAGTAGGGTATTACCTCCATAGAGAGGGCCCGAACCTGGGTAAACATTGTGTCCCCCGTCTCCTGTTACCATCGATCCTAGACGCACAGTTCGGGACCCCCTACCCGAGATCCGCCGGTTTTGACACCGACAGGTGGCGCGGCACCGCCATTGGAGGGCCCCGCGCCGCCAGCGCGGTGGGGGGGGCTCCGTCTTTGGATTTGGCGGCGCGCGGCCCATCGTCTCGCGCACGAACGACGCCGCTCGCCAGGCTTTGACTGCCAGAGCGATGTGGGTGTTCGCGGGCCACGCCTCGGCTTCCGTCCGCGACCGCCCCACCACTCGCCCGCACTGGTACGGGCCGTTCGGCTCCCGACGAACCGATCGCCGTGATCGTCTTCTTCTTGGGAGCCATGGCGATGAAGAACTGCTAAACCAACTACTAGACCGGATTTTCACAAATGCGCCCCCTACCTGGCGCGCCAAAGATGTCGGTGGAAATGACACCTATGGAATCACTGGGATCCCTTCTATGGTTGGCGGGCGCGGGGTTGTGCAAAGAGCGGGTCTAGTAGTCGGCACAAAGATCGTTTACCCAGGTTCGGGCTGCGAGGATGCGTAATACCCTAGTCTTGCTTTGGTGTATATTTGAGTGTTTTTGAGCCCTCGAACTAGCTGCGGTGCGTGCCTAGTCCAAAGGATCCAAATCCTTCTCCTGGGCGCCTTGGGCCTCCTTTTATAGTCAAAAGGGGTCGCCACAGTGGCACATAGGAGGTGGAAAGGTATACAGTGTACAAGCTTATAACCTGTCATTACGGGACAAGGCGCATTAAATGTGCCCCTTAGGTGTCCGGTTGCTTTATTGGGGACGGCGACAAGGCCCGTCTCGTCCCTCGCCGCTCCGCCTCGCTCCGACACGCGCCCAGGCCAACGAGGCATGCAGCGCCACGCAAGCTGGCAGGCTGCTGAGATGGCGTGGTGGTAGGATCTTCACGAAGATCTGCATGCCACCACACAGATGCTTGCTGAGTTGGCCTGGAGGCTGCACGTTGCCACGCAGGTGCCTGCCTAGCTGGTTGGGCTGGCAGCTGCATGGGAACGGCGGTGGAGTCTTGGCAGATGTGGCCTAGCTGTGGCCCCGCGGGTGTCTTTGGCAAGGGTCTTGCCGGGGCCCCGGCAAGGGCCTTGCCGTGGCGTCGCGGTTGTCCCCGGCAAGGATCTTGCCGGGGGTCTCGTGGATCTCCTCGGCAAGGATCTCGCCGAGGATCGTCGTCTTTTGGTCCTCATTTGATCTTGTGTGTTTATGATCTTGACAATGATCTGCATGCCACCATGGAGGTGCCTCCCGAGCCTTGGTTCCAATGTGGTTGATGGTGTTGGAACCCTTGGGCTCAAGGGTGGCGCGCCCTGCCGGCGTTGGGCCAGTTGCCCCGGCAAGATTCTTGCCGGGGCTGCGGAGGCCGCCCCGGCAAGGGTCTCGCCGAGGGAGTCCACCTCGCCCTCTTGCTCTTAGTGTTTCTGTTCTTGGCGTTGCTTTGCCCGTCTCGTGCCTTCCTCTGCCCTACTTAGTGTGGCCGCGGGCGCGGCTCTGACTACCCGTGCACAAGTAGAGGGGGTACAAAAAGGGCCCCTACTTTTGTACACCGACAGTGACATGGTCGGGGTTTTTTCTACCGTTTGAGACAACAAAACAATTGACAAGGTGATGGATTGAGAGGATGAATGTTGTATAGACAGAAAAGGTGATGTATGACAAGTTTAGAGGAAAAGAGCAGCTATAGGAGTGTGTGGTGTTTGTAAGAATAGAGAGAAGATGCATACATTTGTGTTGTGGTTGAACATTGCGTGCAATATGCTCATTTGTGTGTGTGTGTGTGTGTTGGGGGGCATGAGCTTTGTTTACAAATTTATTTGTTGGCCCGTGGCAACGCACGAGCAGTCTACTAGTTTTATTAGAGATTGACAAACATGGCATTGGTCAATGATGCAACTCATGAAAGAATTAATAAGGGAAGAGAAGATTCACATATAAATACACTATCCTAGAAATCTTTTGTGATTGTGAGCCCCCATCAAAATATTATATGCCAAAATTGTTGACGTTGGACAAGGAAGACAACATAACGATTTATGTTTGTTCATATTCACATAGAAGTTATATTGTCATAGATCCTTCAACATGTGGTGCTTGCCCCTATCTTTGCTAGCCAAAATTCCGCACTAAGTAGAGATACCACTTGTGCATCCAAAACCCTTAAACGCAAATCTTATTTTCAAGAGTCCACCATACCTACCTAGGGATTGAGCAAGATCCCTCAAGTAATAAGTTGTCATTGGTGCAATAAGGCAATAAAAATTGCTTCTAAAAGTGTGAGATCATTTAGTGTAAGAGAAAATTGAGCGTTGTACGAACTTGTGATGGTGAAGAATAAAAGCGATAGACTGCATAATAAAGGTTGCCATCACAAGGGGCAATACAACGTGACGTTCTTTTGCACTAAGGGGTTGAGCATACAAACAAATAAGCGCATGGCAACCTCTGCTTCCCTCTGCGAAGGGCTTATCTTTTACTTTTATGTATTTACTTTTATGCAAGAGTCAAGTTTCTTCTCTCTATTGCTTTTTATTTTTCTCCTTTGGCAAGCATCATGTGGTGAGGAAAGATTTAGGCACATATGTCCAGTTGAATATGGGTAGCATGAGTTATTATTGTTGACATCACCCTTGAGGTGAATATGTTGGGAGGCAAAACTATAAGCCCCTATCTTTCTATGTGTCCGGTTGAAACGTTTTGCTCATGTGTATGCGGTGAGTGTTAGCAATCATAGAAGACTATATGATGGTTGAGTATGTGGACTTGCCTAAAGGCTCCGATACATGACCCTTCCTAAAAAGATGATGAATTGTAGTTGCAAAGTTGACTGAGAACATAGTTTGTTGGTTTCTAATAGAGTTTATGCTTTATACTTCGATAGTGTGATAAACTACTACTTATTTATGAGAAGTCTATGATAAAAGTTCTATGATAAAAAATTTATGTTAAACTTTGTTGTTGTTATAATAATCTACATGATGCTTCTATGTCCGTATTTTGTTTTTATCGACACCTCTCTCTCTCTCTAAGCATGTGGACATGTTTTTCGATTTCGGTTTTCGCTTGAGGACAAGTGAGGTCTAAGCTTGGGGGAGTTGATACGTCCATTTTGCATCATGTTTTCCTACTGTTATTTATGATGTTTTAATGCATAATAATGCTTTTTGGAGTAATTCTAATGTCTTTCCTCTCCTAATTTGCAAGGTACACACAAAGAGGGAGAATTGCGACAGCTAGAAATCTGGACCTGGAAAAGCTACGTCAGGCTACTTATTCTGCACAACTCCAAACAAGCTGAAACTTTACGGAGAATTTTTATGGAATATATGAGAAATATTGGAGCCAATAAGTACCAGAGGGGGCCACCAGGTGGGCACAACCCACCTGGGTGCGCCAGGGAGCCCAGGAGCGCCCTAGTGGGTTGTGCTCTCCTCGGCCCACCTCTGGTGCCCATCTTTTGGTATATAAGTCATTTTGACCTAGAAAAAAATAAGGAGAGGACTTTCGGGATGGAGCACCGCCGTCTCGAGGCGAAACTTGGGCAGGAGCACTTTTGCCCTCCGGAGGGGCGATTCCGCCAGGGGAACTTCCCTCCTGGAGGAGGAAATCATCGTCATCATCATCACCAACAACTCTCCCATCTTGGGGAGGGAAATCTCCATCAACATCTTCAACAGCACCATCTCCTCTCAAACCCTAGTTCATCTCTTGTGTTCAATCTTTGTACCGGAACTATTGATTGGTGCTTGTGGGTGACTAGTAGTGTTGATTACATCTTGTAGTTGATTACTATATGGTTTATTTTGGTGGAAGATTATATGTTCAGATCCAATATGCTATTTAATACCCCTCTGATCTTGAGCATGGTTATCATTTGTGAGTAGTTACTTTTGTTCTTGAGGTCAAGGGAGAAATCATGTTGCAAGTAATCATGTGAACTTGATATGTGTTTGATATTTTGATAGTATGTATGTTATGATTCCCTTAGTGGTGTCATGTGAACGTCGACTACCTGACACTTCACCATATTTGGGCCTAAGGGAATGCATTGTGGAGTAGTTATTATATGATGGGTTGCGAGAGTGATAGAAGCTTAAACCCTAGTTTATGCGCTCTTCCGTAAGGGACCGATTGGATCCAAAAGTTTAATGATATGGTTAGAATTTATTCTTAATACTTTTCTCATAGTTGCGGATGCTTGCGAGGGGGTTAATCATAAGTAGGAGGTTTGTTCAAGTAAGAAAAATACCTAAGCACCGGTCCACCAGAAGGAAATATGCCCTAGAGGCAATAATAAAGTTGTTATTTATATTTCCTTATATCCTGATAAATGTTTATTATTCACGCTAGAATTGTATTAACCAGAAACTTAGTACATGTGTGAATACATAGACAAACAAGAGTGTCACTAGAATGCCTCTACTTGACTAGCTCGTTAATCAAAGATGGTTAAGTTTCCTAACCATAGACATGAGTTGTCATTTGATGAACAGGATCACATCATTAGAGAATGATGTGATTGACAAGACCCATCCGTTAGCTTAGCACGATGATCGTTTAGTTTGTTGCTATTGCTTTCTTCATGACTTGTACATGTTCCTATGACTATGAGATTATGCAACTCCTGAATACCGGAGGAACACTTAGTGTGCTATCAAACGTCACAACGTAACTGGGTGATTATAAAGATGCTCTACAGGTGTCTCCGATGGTGTTTGTTGAGTTGGCATAGATCGAGATTACGATTTGTCACTCCGATTGTCGGAGAGGTATCTCTGGGCCCTCTCGGTAATGCACATCACTATAAGCCTTGCAAGCAATATAACTAATGAGTTGGTTACGGGATGATGCATTACGGAACGAGTAAAGAGACTTGCTGGTAACGAGACTGAACTAGCTATTGAGATACCGACGATCGAATCTCGGGCAAGTAACATACCGATGACAAAGGGAACAACGTATGTTGTTATGCGGTTTGACCGATAAAGATCTTCGTAGAATATGTGGGAGCCAATATGAACATCCAGGTTCCGCTATTGGTTATTGACCGGAGATGAGTCTCGGTCATGTCTACATAGTTCTCGAACCCATAGGGTCCGCACGCTTAACGTTTGATGACGATCGGTATTATGAGTTTATGTGTTTTGATGTACCGAAGGTTGTTCGGAGTCCCGGATGTGATCACGGACATGACGAGGAGTCTCAAAATGGTCGAGACATAAAGATCGATATATTGGAAGGCTATGTTTGGACACCGGAATGGTTCCGGATGAGTTCAGGCATTTTCCGGAGTACCGGGAGTTACCGGAACCCCCCGGGGAGTCAATGGGCCTTATTGGGCCTTAGTGGAAGAGAGGAGGAGGCGGCCAGGTGGAGGGCGCCCCCCCAAGCCCAATCTGAATTGGGGTGGGGGGCCGGCCCCCCTTTCCTTCTCTCCCTCTCCCTCTTCCTTCTTCTCCTACTCCAACTAGGAAGGGGGGAACCTACTCCTACTGGGAGTAGGACTCCCCCCCTTGGGCACGCCCTATGAGGGCTGGCCCTCCCCTCCTTTATATACGGGGGAAGGGGGCACCCCATAGACACACAAGTTGATCTTAGCCGTGTGCGGTGCCCCCCTCCACAGGTTTCCACCTCGGTCATATCGTTGTAGTGCTTAGGCGAAGCCCTGTGTCGGTAACTTCATCATCACCGTCATCACGCCGTCGTGCTGATGAAACTCTCCCTCGGCCTCAGCTGGATCAAGAGTTAGAGGGACGTCACCGAGCGGAATGTGTGCAGATCGCGGAGGTGCCGTGCGTTCGGTACTTGATCGGTTGGATCGCGAAGACGTTCGACTACATCAACCGCGTTACTTAACGCTTCCGCTTTCGTCTACGAGGGTACATGGACACACCTCCCGCTCGGTTCTATGCATCACATAGATAGACCTTGTGTGATCGTAGGTAAATATTTTGAAATACTGTGTTCCCCAACAATGGTATCAGAGCCAGGTCTATGCGTAGATGTTATATGCACGAATAGAACATAAAGAGTTGTGGGCGATAATAGTCATACTTCTTACCAGCATGTCATACTTTGATTCGGCGGTATTGTTGGATGAAGCGGCTCAGACCGACATTACGCGTACGCTTATGCGAGACTGGTTCTACCGACGTGCTTCACACACAGGTGGCTAGTGGGTGTCTGTTTCTCCAACTTTAGTTGAGTCGAGTGTGACTACGCCCGGTCCTTGTTGAAGGTTAAAACAACACACTTGACGAAAAATCGTTGTGGTTTTGATGCGTAGGTAAGAACGGTTCTTGCTAAGCCCATAGCAGCCACGTAAAACTTGCAACAGTAAAGTAGAGGACGTCTAACTTGTTTTTGCAGGGCAAGTTGTGATGTGATATGGTCAAGACGTGATGATATAAATTGTTGTATGAGATGATCATGTTTTGTAACAGAGTTATCGGCAACTGGCAGGAGCCATATGGTTGTCGCTTTATTGTATGCAATGCAATCGCCATGTAATTGCTTTACTTTATCACTATGCGGTAGCGATAGTCGTGATAGCAATAGTTGGCGAGACGACAACGATGCTTCGATGGAGATCAAGGTGTCAAGCCGGTGACGATGGTGATCATGACGGTGCTTTGGAGATGGAGATCAAAGGCACAAGATGATGATGGCCATATCATATCACTTATATTGATTGCATGTGAGGTTTATCCTTTATGCATCTTATTTTTCTTAGTTCGACGGTAGCATTTTAAGATGATCTCTCACTAAATTTCAAGGTATGAGTGTTCTCCCTGAGTATGTGATACGTCTCCAACGTATCTATAATTTATGAAGTATTCATGCCATGTTTACAATAGTTTTATATGATTTTGGTATGATTTGATTAGAACTAACCCGGACTGACGCTGTTTTCAGCAGAACTACCGTGGTGTTGTTTTTGTGCGGAAATAAAAGTTCTCGGAATGCGCTGAAAATCAACGGAGATTTTTCTGGAAAATATAAAAATAGTGGAACAAAGAGTTACTAGAGGGGAGTCCCGTGGGCCCCACGAGGGTGGAGGGCGCGCCCACCCCCCTAGGGCGCGCCCCTGTGCCTCGTGGACTTCCCCTGGGCCCCCTGACTTGTTCTCGACGCCAACCTCTCCTATAAATGCCCAAACCTCCAGAAAATAACCTAGATCGGAAGTTCCACCGCCGCAAGCCCCTGTAGCCACGAGAAATCAATCTAGGCCCTCTCTAGCACCCTCCCGGAGGGGGCCATCATCACCGGAGGCCATGGAGGAGGATCCCGAAGGGGCCATCATTGCCATGAAGGCCAAGGACCAGAGGGAGAACCTCTCCCCATCTAGGGGGAAGGCCATGGAGGAGGAAGCACAAGGGGGAGAACGTCTCCTCCTCTCTCTCGGTGGCGCCGGAGTGCCATCGGGAGGGGAATCATCGCCGCGGTGATCGTCTTCATCAACATTACCATCATCACCACCATCCTCATCTCTTTTACGCGGTCCACTCTCCCGCACCCCGCTGTAATCCCTACTCGAACATGGTGCTTTATGCCACATATTAGGATCCAATGATGTATTGCCATCCTATGATGTTTTGAGTAGATATCCTTTGTCTTTGGTTTGATTGATGATCTAGATTGGTATGAGTTGTATGTTTTATTTTGGTGCTGTCCTATTGTGCCCTCCGTGTCGCACAAGCGTGAGGGATTCCCATTGTAGGGTGTTGCAATATGTTCATGATTCGCTTATAGTGGGTTGCTAGAGTGACAGAAGCTTAAACCCAAGTAAGGGGGTTGTTGCGTATGGGATAAAGGGGACTTGATGCTTTAATGCTATGGTTGGGTTTTACCTTAATGATCTTTAGTAGTTGCGGATGCTTGCTAGAGTTACAATCATAAGGCATATGATCCAAGAGGAGAAAGTGCGTTAGCTTATGCCTCTCCCTCATATGAATTTGCAATAGTGATTACCGGTCTTGTTAACAATTGCCTAGGACAATTCCGCACACCGACCCATCATTATTCCACACTCACTATTTATAATACTTAAGTAGTATATTCTAACTTTATGATAACAGCACCTACTTTTATATTTTAGCTCTCCGATATCATGCAAAGTTATCCTCTTCATACCCACAACGTAGTTTTATTTCTCGTTTCTAGTTGGAAGCAAATGTTCGGTGTACGTAGAGTCGTATCAGTGGCAGATAGGACTTGAGAGAATATTGATCTTTCCTTTAGCTCCTTGTGGGTTCGACACTCCATACTTATCATTTCCACCTTTGGGAATTGCTACGATGATTCCCTGCACTTGGGGATTATCAAGCTCTTTTCTGGCGTCGTTGCCGGGGAACAATAGCGTGGGGTTGATATTCTCGTGTGTGCTTGTTTGCTTTCTTCACTAAGTAGATTTTGTTTTTACTTTTTATTTCTGTTTAGTTGTGGGTGAAACATACCAAAAAAATTAAAAGAATGAAAATACAAAAAAATTACTTGCCTCTCATGCCTAATTTTTTTTTCAATAAGAGAAGTGATTGGAAGGTTATGCATTGGAGAAGTGAGGGTCGACCTTGAACACTTGTGATCATGCTCATGGAAACAATGTAAAAAAAATTCATGGAAGCTTCTCTGAAAATATTTACCCCCTTGTATATATCCATTGTATTATAAAAATAAAGTGACAAGATTTGGTTCTAGGATGATTAGATTGCTTGTTTACTATGTGCAGTACAAAAACAGAAACTTTGGCTATAGCGCATGAATTTACATTTTTTACTGGAAAGTCAAATGGGTCTGAAACATTTTGCACATTACTTCTGTACAAATTGTTTAAATTTTCATATTTGTTTTATAATTGTTTGGATTTACAGAAGTTTACAAAATTTCCAGATTACTACAGACTGTCCTGTTTTTGACAGGTTCTGTTTTCTATGTGTTGATAGCTTATTTTGATGAATCTATGGGTAGTATCGGGGGGTATGAACCATGGTGAAGTTGGAATACAGTAGATAAAGTGCTAATATGAAATTGGAATGAGTTTGCAGCAGTACCTAAAGGTATTGATTTGCTTTAGTATACTAATGGATCTCACAAAGTTTTTGTTAAGTTTTTGTGGATGAAGTGTTCGAAGAACGAGGAGTTACCGATGTGAGAAGAATAAAGAGAGGCGAGAGTTCAAGCTTGGGGATGCCCAAGGCACCCCAAGTAAATATTCCAAGGATACTCAAGCACCTAAGCTTGGGGATGCCCCGGTTGGCATCCCATCTTTCTTCTTCAACAATTATCGGTATACCTTGGTTTTTGTTTTGTTCACATGATTTGTGTCATTTGTATTTTTCTTTTGCTTAAAGAACCATGCTAGTATGAGATAGCCCTTCATCGATTTATAGAATGCTTCATGTGCTTCACTTATATCTTTTGAGTATGACCTTATAGAATGCTCTTTGTGCTTCACTTAAATCTTTTGAGTATGGTTTTATAGAATGCTTCGTGTGCTTCACTTATATATTTTGAGCTTGGATGTTGGTTAGTATATATTAATTGTAGAATGCTCCATGAACTTCACTTATATCTTTTGGAGTATGAATAATACTATCATCTAAAGCGGGTTTGGAAGAGTGTCGACTTTAGGAATTAGTGATCCCACTATTTTGGAGGGTGTTGAATCTTAGTGTGATATTTATGAAAGTGGATTTGGAAGAGTGTCGACTTTAGTTAGTAATGATTCCACTATTTCGGAAGAGATTCCAATTGATTATGAGAACAAAGTTGCTATCTATGATGATTATTGTGGTGACATGTATGCTATAAAGAATAATGTTAACCATGAAACTTGTCATCATGATTTTAATTTTCAATTGGATTATGCCTCACATGACAGTTATTTTGTTGAGTTTGCTCCCACTATTCCGAATGAGAAGAATTTTGCTTATGTGGAGAGTAGTAAAATTTCTATGCTTGTAGATCATGAAAATAATGCTTTATGTGATGGTTATATTGTTGAACTCATTCATGATGCTACTGAAAATTATTGTGAGGGAGGAATACATGCTTGTAGGAGTTGAAATAATATCAAGTTTCCTCTCAATGTGCTTAAAGTTTTGAAGTTATTCTTGTTTTGCTTTCCTGTGCTAGTTGATTCTTGTTCCTATAAATTGTGTGCTCACAAAATCCCTAGGCATAGGAAGTGCGTTAGATTTAAATGTGCTAGTCATATTCTTCATGATGCTCTCTTTATGTTTCAATTTCTTATCTTTTATGTGAGCATCATTGAAATCATCATGCCTAGCTAAAAGGCATTAAAGAAAAGCGCTTGTTGGGAGACAACCCAATATTTATCCTTACTGTTTTTGTGTGTTTACATGATTAAGCTACTGTAGTAATCATGTTTTATAGATTTTGTTTCAATAAAGTGCCAAGTAAGACCTTTGGGAAGACTTGGGTGAAAGTTAATATGATCTTGCTTTAAAAAGCAGAAACTTTGCGCTCACGAGATTAGCTGTCCTTTTTTACAGAAGAGTGATTTTGAGTTGATTCTTTTTTCAGAAGATTAATAGACAAATTCCTCACGTCCACCAATTTATTTCATAATTTTTGAAGTAGCATAAGTATGGTTGATGTTCAAATCATTACAGACTGTTCTGTTTCTGACAGATTCTGTTTTCATTGCATAGTTTGCTTGTTTTCTAGTTTCTATGGCTTATATTTCTCAATATAAATTGTACAAATGATATGTTACAGTAGGCATTGTGTGAGAACAATTATGAACCTTGTCTTTGACAGTACCAAAGTGAATGGTTTACTCTTTATCATACTAACCCATCTCACGAAGTTCCGTTAAGTTTAGTGTGATTGAAGTTTTCAAGCTTTGGGTGAGATATCGATATGAGGAGAATAAGGAGTGGAAACACCCTAAGCTTGGGGATGCTCAAGGCACGCCAAGGTAATATTCAAGGAAGACTCAAGCGCCTAAGCTTGGGGATGCCCCGGAAGGCATCCCCTCTTTCGTCTTCAAAACTATCGGTATACCTTACTCGGAGCTATATTTCGTCACATAATATGTGTTTTGCTTGGAGCGTATTTTCAATTTTACTTGATGTTTGACTAAAATCATTGGATCTGGAATCTTGAATGAAAAAGAATCCTCACATGGCTAGTTAATTATTTGACTACTCAGTGTTCTTCACTTATATCTTTTTGGAGTAGTTTGTCATTTACTCACGTGCTTCACGTATATCCTATGAGTAAATGGTTGAATGAATTGAATATCATAAATCTGAATTTATATATGTTTCATATGCTTATAACATGGGGAGTAATGACTTCACACATAATAAGTATAGGTAGTAAACTTATTGAAAGTTAGCAAACGCAGAATTGGTCACTTGAACAATTCATGAAAGAATATTGAAGGAAGAGAGATTTCACATATAAATATACTATCTTGGACATCTTTTGTAATTGTGAGCACTCATTAAAATATTACATGCTAAAAAGTTCATGTTGGACAAGGAAGACAACTTAATGGATTATGTTTTCCTATATCCGAAACGTTATATTGTCTTGGATCATCCAACATGTTGAGCTTGCCTTTCCCTCTCATGCTAGCCAAATTCTTTGCACCAAGTAGAGATACTACTTGTGCTTCCAAACATTCCTTAACCCAGTTTTGCCATGAGAGTCCACCATACCTACCTATGGACTGAGTAAGATCCTTCAAGTAAGTTGTCATCGGTGCATGCAATAAAAAATTGCTAAATATGTATGATCTATTAGTGCGAAGAAAATAAGCTTTATACGAACTTGTGATAGGGAAGAAATAAAAGCGACAGACTGCATAATAAAGGTCTTTATCACAAGCAGCAATATAAAGTGACGTTCTTTTGCATTAAGATTTTGTGCATCCAACCATAAAAGCGCATGACAACCTCTGCTTCCCTCTGTGAAGGGCCTATCTTTTAATTTTACCTTCTACCCTTATACAAGAGGCATGGTGATTTTCACCTTTCCTTTTTACACTTTTTTCTTTGGCAAGCACTTTGTGTTGGAGTGATCCGGATATATATATCCACTTGGATGTAGGTTTTCATAAAGTATTATTGTAGACATTACCCTTGAGGTAAAAGGTTGGAAGGCGAAACTATAAGCCCCTATCTTTCTCTATGCCCGATTAAAACTTTGAACCCATAAATATCACGTGGGTGCTAGCAATTGTGAAAGATTAAATGATAGTTGAGTATGTGGAGTTTGCTGAATCAAAGCTCTTACGTAGACCCTTCCTGAAAATAAGATGAATTGCAATTGTTTGATGACTAAGAGCATGGTTTGTTAGTTTCAAGAAAGTTCATGATCTATACTTTAACATGTGAATAGCTTGTTACTTGATCATGAGAAGTTTTATGAGTTGAGCTACTGTTATGATATATAATGATGCTAAAAAAGGTGATTGAAACTATCATTGATCAAACTTAAGCACTTGCTAGCATTCACACTTCATAAATTATTTCTTTTATCGTTTACCTACTCGAGAACGAGCAGGAATTGAGCTTGGGGATGCTGATACGTCTCCAACGTATCTATAATTTATGAAGTATTCATGCCATGTTTACAATAGTTTTATATGATTTTGGTATGATTTGATTAGAACTAACCCGAACTGACGCTCTTTTCAGCAGAACTGTCGTGGTGTTGTTTTTGTGCAGAAATAAAAGTTCTCGGAATGCGCTGAAAATCAACGGAGAATTTTTCTGGAAAATATAAAAAATAATGGAACAACGAATTACTGGAGGGGCGTCCCATGGGCCCCACGAGGGTGGAGGGCGCGCCCACCCCCTGGGGCGCGCCCCTGTGCCTCGTGGACTTCCCGTGGGGCCCCCTGACTTGTTCTCAACGCCAACCTCTCCTATAAATGCCCAAACCTCCAGAAAATAACCTAGATCGGAAGTTCCGCCACCGCAAGCCTCTGTAGCCACGAGAAATCAATCTAGGCCCTCTCTGGCACCCTGCCAGAGGGGGCCATCATCACCGGAGGCCATGGAGGAGGATCCCAAAGGGGCCATCATCGCCATGAACGCCAAGGACCAGAGGAAGAACCTTTCCCCATCTAGGGGGAGGCCATGGAGGAGGAAGCACAAAGTGGAGAACCTCTCCTTGTGGCACCCCGGCTCAGAGAAACCGGAATGCCCCGTATTCCAGCCCAGAGATCAAGGAGAAGTCTCTGGAATACGGCACTGTTTGACATAGAAAAAATCAGCTCTTATTACAAGAATAATAATTACACGGGTCTGATGTTACAATGATCACATCAGCATGGCGACACTACGCCTGCGATGCTACACTTGCTCTATGCTAGCAGCGGAACAACTCGTAGCAGCGAAAAACTTCTAGCAGCGGAACAACGACGAAGGTGGTGAACTCCACTCCGTAGGGATTCTGGCTGGGACACGATCTAGCTCGCACGAACAGACACCTCAACAAACAATCAAGCAATCACGGCAGCACCTGCAATCTGGCATGACACGCCAGGTCAATACATTGAATGTACTTGCAAGCTCACAACAACCAGAAGCATCAAGGCAAAACAACAACATAGCATTAAGCAGGTTAATTAAATTAACATCTACCATGATACGACAGCAACTACTAAGCATGATATGAAACTACTACAATACTAATAAATCACCATCTCAGATCTCCATAACCATATCTCTCTTGGCTCACCGGCCAAGCAATATACCATCTCGATCACCTCGTGATCAAAACCAAACGGTGATCTTTCCGGCGATCACAACCATGACCAACACTTGGTCTCAACATCATCATCAACATCATGCCAATCTGTACTGCTCAAAATATCCACATATAAATCACCTATAAGTCATTCCATCATGTGAGTGTTGATTGAACGGTGTGACCTAGTACGAACCCATGCCCATGACCGAGGACGCGGCTATCGATAGATTTAATTACACACTCTGTAGAGGTAGCGCACTTTACCCACACCACGGAACCCATGGCCTCGCACTCCCATTCGGGTGGACCAACAGCGTTCCGACAAAACCGATCTACTGCCGTGACACTCTCCCGGCCACTCCGACTCACTCCCCACTAGGCTAGTCCTGGGTGGCCCCGTGTCTACCAAAGACACAACGACGACCGTCGTGGCCAAAACATAAACGGTCCCAAACGGGGACCCGGATCCATAACAACAACAACGGGCACTCAAGGTTATGTCTGCTTACCGGGCCAGGGTACCGCACGCCCATAACCTTCCCTCGTTGGAGGCACCGGCGAGAGGCACGACAATAGACCGCATTAGGGCCTCCCCATAAAAGGCAAATGTGGTTGCACTGGAAAAAGCCCGGTTCGGTGGCACCTGACCAACTTAATGACGGAATTTATCCCCAAAATATAATAGTAATGACTGATACTCCGATATCATTTATCAACCTATAATCCAAGTCATAGCAATATCCAACAAGTAATCCAAAGCTTAATATCGTCATATCAAAATACTCCGAGGACAGTATAACACTACTATCATGATGAATCCAAGAACGATAATACTACTACTCAAATATCAAGAACTAACTATCCAGCTATGATCCACATGCAAGCATCATCTCCATCATCATACTCCAAAACATAATATCAACTAGCATCATGATAAAACTAACACTAGCCACTAATAATCCAAAGGCAACATGATATCCAAAGTAATACTCCAAAGTAATACCAGATACCATCATGAAAATAATCATAATAGCCACTAAGAATCCAAAGGCACATGTCATCCACATAATCATCAAAACATATGTCCTAGAACTCCAAGCAATATCATGGCAATATCAAGATCAAAACCATACTCCGAGAAATGCCATGAACAGATCACACATAGCTAATGCAATATTTTAAATAGGTTCAAATAAATAAACCATGTCACTGCATTGCAATCATGCAAATGGAGGCTGTGTCTTGAGTGGGGTGGAAGAAATCACCGGGAGAAAGTGTGAGAAACTCGCAGAAAGGATAGCCGGAAAACGTACTCTCTCGGAGGGGACTGAATAAGGGCAGGGGCAAAATGGTCATTTTCAGAATGTCAAAACATGGTGAAAATAATTCCATCAGAACGGGCTCGACGAAACGAAGAAGTGGGCTTTGGATTCACCTCAAACGGAGTTGCGAGCAAAAAGTTATAGCCCGACGAAGTTCAGGGACCAATCTATAAAAATAACTCTACAAACAGGCCCCTGAGCTGAAAAACAGAAAACACATTTTAGGAAATACGTCTTCAGAACGGAGAAAGCGTATTCAAGTAAAGCAGAGGCGGAATACGCTTACTTCACGCGAAAACGTACTTTCTGAAGTACGCTTCCACTTCAGCGCGCGCGGGTCCGGGGCTGGGGTCGCTGACGTGTGGGTCCCACGGGGTGGGGCCCGTCACTTATCCATGCTGGCCGCCCGGGTCAACGCATGCAGGGGCGGGGCCGGGCCTGAGTGGCTGCCAGGTGGGGTCGGGGAAAGGAGGGGGCCCGCCTGGCCTGGCTCTTTCTTCCTCCTCGCGCGTGCCCGACGGAGCAGAGCAGGGGCGCGGCTCCGGCGACGAGCCCCGGCGACTCCGGCCACCGTTGCCGACGCTCCGAGCACCGACGAGCTCGGGGAAGAGTGCCGCGTCCATCCCCGCACTGCACGGACGCCGAGAAGGAGCAGAATGACGATGGCACGGGTCACGGCGGAAGAGGCTACGGGTGGCGATGGGACTCGAGGCCATAGTGGCTCTGGCGACTCGTGGAGAGGTGGGGGAGGTTCGCGGGGGACTAGGTGGGTCTCTGGTGGTGGTAGAAGGAGGGGAGGGGCTCGACTGCGAGCGAATTTAGCCGGAGCACCGTGGCGGCCATGATGGCCAACAGAGGCGAGGAGAGCTTCTGGAGCTCGTGGGAGAGGTCAGGGAGGCTTGCTGGAGTGGGTGAGGCTGGTGTTGTGCTCGAAGGGCTCGGGGAGGGCCATTTATAGGCGGGGCGAGGATGGCCGAGCCGGGCGTCGCCATGGACACGCGGCCGGCGCCGCGGACGCGTGTGCACACGCATGGGCTCGTCGTTAGGCAACAGAGGAGGAACAGGAGGGACTCTCACGGGGCAGAGGCGGCCAACGGAGCACAGGGAGGATGACGACGGCGACGAACAGAGCCAAACCGCCACTGTGCTCTCGTGGGCGTTCGGCGGCGAGCGTCGGTGAGGAAGCGGACGGAGGGGGAGAGGGGTCCAGGGGAACGGAGACGTCGCGGGCCAGCTGCTGGACACGCTCACGCGCGCGAAGCCGACGAGAGGAGGAGGTGCCGAAGCACAAACGGCCACTGAACACGGCCACTGCACACAGAGCGCGTGCACAGTGATACCATTAACGCGGTCACCACGTGCACTGGCACGTAGCGGGGGAGATGGGCTTGAACATGTTGTCTAGTGGTAAGATCATCCAGGGTAGGTCTCAACTACGGTGGTAGTTTGGTTAAAACTACTATGGTTAAATGTTAATCATCCTCTGAAGTTTACTGCAGTAAACTTGGGTGAGCACTAGTGATCAACAGAAAGGGTTTTTGAGCCATAGAGTTTGTCTGCGAGATTTAAGGTAAGAAGAACTTTCATCCTGGTAACTTTTAGAAGGTTTGGACCAAGATAAATCATAGTTGCTTTGCAACTGACCAAAATGGTCCAGAAACTTGATCAGGAAGGTGCACTCACATGGAGTGTCAAATTGAGCTCAAATTGGGCAAGGCAGAGTCATTCGGTCCTATGAATATGCTCAAAAAGTATCATACCAATTGGCCAAGCCAAACTGGTACTTGCTTCACAAACATCTCCTCTGGACAGAAACTTGCAAAAATTCTAGAGGAATAATGGCTTAATGAACCATGCCCAAAATGGGTGGAGTTAGGTTATATGGATAATACAAGGCCTAGAAAAATTGGCAGCCATAATGGAGCAAGATAAAATATACTTGCTTCACAAACTGAAATTTTGGGCAGAATCAAAGAATTGAAGATGAGCTCACATGGAGGCATAACATGAGCTCTACTTTGGTGTAGGGCTAATATATGATGATATGAGGGATCATGAAAAATGGCAACTCATTTGGATATTCCTATCTTGCACCTCCTTCACAATGCTTCTTTCTGGGTAGAAACTTTGGAAAATCTTAATTAAATAATTACTAGGAAAATGAGGTTGCATTTTGGCATGTGGAAATGATATGGACAGGAAAAGATGTCCAAGGAGTTTGAGGTCAATTGGGAAAAGAAAAATAACACTTGCTTCACAATGTGCCATTTAGGGCAGAATAGGAAATGAATTATTTGAGCAAGATGATAAACATGAAAAATGAAATATTTTGCCATATTTGAGAAAGATATGACCCAAACAATTTATGAAAATTATTTGGTAATTTTAGTTGTGATGGAAATAAAGGTTGCTTCACAACCTAGGGCAGACAGGGTTATTCCTTTAATAGAAAAAGGAATATTCCTGAGAAAAAGAAATTAGGGTTTGGTCAAGCAGTGGAGTGACATGATCTTGGCAAGGCTTTTAGGATGATGAGTAACTAGGGAGGGAAAAATAGGATAATTTCCCAGGTGACAAGGCCACAGAACCACTCCAAAAAGAAAAACAGAGCAAAAACCAATTAAATTAAAAGAAAAAGAAAAGGGCCAAAATCCAGGCTGTTACACTCCTCCTCTCTCTCGATGGCTCCGGAGTGCCATCGGGAGGGGAATCATCACCGCGGTGATCGTCTTCATCAACATCACCATCATCATCACCATCCTCATCTCTTTTACGCGGTCCACTCTCCCGCACCCCGCTGTAATCCCTACTTGAACATGGTGCTTTATGCCACATATTATGATCCAATGATGTGTTGCCATCCTATAATGTTTTGAGTAGATATCCTTTGTCTTTGGGTTGATTGATGATCTAGATTGGTATGAGTGTATGTTTTATTTTGGTGTTGTCCTATTGTGCCCTCCGTGTCGTGCAAGCGTGAGGGATTCCCGTTGTAGGGTGTTGCAATACGTTCATGATTCGCTTATAGTGGGTTGCTAGAGTGACAGAAGCTTAAACCCGAGTAAGGGGGTTGTTGCGTATGGGATAAAGTGGACTTGATGCTTTAATGCTATGGTTGGGTTTTACCTTAATGATGTTTAGTAGTTGCGGATGCTTGCTAGAGTTCCAATCATAAGTGCATATGATCCAAGAAGAGAAAGTATGTTAGCTTATGCCTCTCCCTCATATGAAATTGCAATAGTGATTACCGGTCTTGTTAACAATTGCCCATGACAATTCCGCACACCGACCCAACATTATTCCACACTCGCTATTTATAATACTTAAGTATTATATTCTAACTTTATGATAACAGCACCTACTTTTATATTTTAGCTCTCCAATATCATGCAAAGTTATCCTCTTCATACCCACAACGTAGTTTTATTTCTCGTTTCTAGTTGGAAGCAAACGTTCAGTGTACGTAGAGTCGTATCAGTGGCAGATAGGACTTGAGAGAATATTGATCTTGCCTTTAGCTCCTTGTGGGTTCGACACTCCATACTTATCATTTCCACCTTTGGGAATTGCTATGATGATTCCCTGCACTTGGGGATTATTAGTATGCACCGTTGCGATAGTTCGTCGTGCCGAGACACCACGTTATGATCGGGTGTGATAAGCTCTACGTTCACATACAACGGGTGCAAGCCAGTTTTGCACACGCAGAATACTCGGGTTAAACTTGACGAGCCTAGCATATGCAGATATGGCCTCGGAACACTGAGACCGAAAGGTCGAGCGTGAATCATATAGTAGATATGATCAACATAGTGATGTTCACCATTGAAAACTACTCCTTCTCACGTGATGATCAGACATGGTTTAGTTGATATGGATCACGTGATCACTTAGATGATTAGAGGGATGTCTATCTAAGTGGGAGTTCTTAAGTAATATGATTAATTGAACTTTAATTTCATGAACTTAGTACCTGATAGTATTTTGCATGTCTATGTTGTTGTAGATCAATGGCCCGTGCTACTGTTCCTTTGAATTTTAATGCGTTCCTAGAGAAAGCTAAGTTGAAAGATGATGGTAGCAACTACACGGACTGGGTCCGTAACTTGAGGATTATCCTCATTCCTGCACAGAAGAATTACGTCCTGAAAGCACCGCTAGGTGCAAGACCCGCTGCAGGAGCAACGCCGGACGTTGTGAACACCTGGCAGAGCAAAGCTGATGACTACTCAATAGTTCAGTGTGCCATGCTTTACGGCTTAGAACCGGGACTTCAACGACGTTTTGAACGTCATGGAGCATATGAGATGTTCCAGGAGTTGAAGTTAATATTTCAAGTAAATGCCCGGATTGGGAGATATGAAGTCTCCAATAAGTTCTACAGCTGTAAAGTGGAGGAGAATAGTTCTGTCAGTGAACATATACTCAAAATGTCTGGGTATCATAATCACTTGACTCGGCTGGGAGTTAATCTTCCGGTTGATAGTGTCATTGACAGAGTTCTTCAATCACTGCCACCAAGCTACAAAAGCCTCGTGATGAACTATAATATGCAAGGGATGGATAAGACAATTCCCGAGCTCTTCGCAATGCTAAAGGCTGCGGAGGTAGAAATCAAGAAGGAGCATCAAGTGTTGATGGTCAACAAGACCACCAGTTTCAAGAAGAAGGGTAAAGGGAAGAAGGGGAACATCAAGAAGAACGGCAAACAAGTTGCTGCTCAAGTGAAGAAACCCAAGTCTGGACCTAAGCCTGAGACTGAGTGCTTCTACTGCAAAGGGACTGGTCACTGGAAGCGAAACTACCCCAAGTATTTGGCGGATAAGAAGGATGGCAAAGTGAACAAAGGTATATGTGATATACATGTTACTGATGTGCACCTTACTAATGCTCGCAGTAGTACCTGGGTATTTGATACTGGTTCTGTTGCTAATATTTGCAACTCGAAATAGGGACTACGGATTAAGCGAACATTGGCTAAGGACGAGGTGACGATGCGCGTGGGAAATGGTTCCAAAGTCGATGTAACCGCCGTCGGCATGCTGCCTCTACATCTACCTTCGGTATTAGTTTTAGACCTGAATAATTGTTATTTGGTGCCAGCATTAAACATGAACATTATATCTGGATCTTGTTTGATGCGAGACGGTTATTCATTTAAGTCTGAGAACAATGGTTGTTCTATTTATATGAATAATATATTTTATGGTCATGCACCCTTGAAAAATGGTCTATTTTTATTGAATCTCGATAGTAGTGATACATATATTCATAATATTGAAGCCAAAAGATGCAAAGTTGATAATGATAGTGCAACTTATTTGTGGCACTGCCGTTTGGGTCATATTGGTGTAAAGCGCATGAAGAAACTCCATACTGATGGACTTTTGAATCACTTGGTACTTGCGAACCATGCCTCATGGGCAAGATGACTAAAACTCCTTTCTCCAGAACAATGGAGCGAGCTATACATACTGATGTATGCGGTCCAATGAATGTTGAGGCTCGCGGCGGGTATCGTTATTTTTTGACCTTCACAGATGATTTGAGCAGATATGGGTATATCTACTTGATGAAACATAAGTCTGAAACATTTGAAAAGTTCAAAGAATTTCAGAGTGAAATGGAAAATCATTGTAACAAGAAAATAAAGTTTCTGCGATCTGATCGTGGAGGAGAATATTTGAGTTATGAGTTTGGTCTTCATCTCAAACAATGCGGAATAGTTTCGCAACTCGCGCCACCCGGAACACCACAGCGTAATGGTGTGTCCGAACGTCGTAACCGCACTTTATTAGATATGCACTACTGGAATCAGCTAATTTGCCATCTGCCAGCTCTTTGCCGTCTGCTAGCTGACGGCAAAGAAGCTCTTTGCCATCAGCTACACATAAGCAGACGGCAAAGAAAAGGCTGACGGCAAAGAAGCTCTTTGCCATCAGCCAGCTCTTTGCCGTCTGCCAGCAGACGGCAAAGAATCTTTGCCGTCCGCTGGCAGACGGCAAAGAGTGTGGTGGCCCCCACCGCCCGCTCGTTTGAAAAAATCTTAACGACCCACCTCTTTGCCGTCCGCTAGCAGACGGCAAAGAGGCAAAAAGGCGGACGGCAAAGGCTGGCTGACGGCAAAGAGGGCACTTGACTAACGGCCGGTACCCCCCGCCCGTTACTCACTTCGTCCTCGCCCTTCTCCTCCCACCCCGCCGCCGCCGCCCGCCGCCCTGTCGCCCCACCGCCCCGTCCCCCCGCCGCCCCGCGCCCCACCGCCGCCCCGGCCCCCCGCCGCCCCGGCCCCCCGCCGCCTCCTCCACCGCCCCGCCCCGGCCCCCCGCCGCCCGGCCCCCGCGCCGCCCCGGCCCCCCGCCGCCTGGGCCCCCGCCGCCCCGCCTCCTCCACCGCCCCGCCCCGGCCCCCCGCCGCCCCGCCTCCTCCACTGCCCCGCCCCGGCCCCCCGTCGCCGGCCCGTCCCCGACCCGTCGCCGCCCCCCACAGTGAGCCCCTCCCATTTTTTTTTCTGTTTTTTTGTTTTTTTTTCTGTTTAGATAAGGTTTTTTAGTTTATGTTTTTTCAGTTTAGAATTAATTAGTTTAGGTTATTTAGTTTAATTAGTTTAGGTTTAATTAGTTTAAATAGTTTAGTTTTAATTAGTTTAGGTTTTTAGTTTAGGTTTAGGTTAAGTAGAAGGGGGAAGAAGAAGAAGAAGAAGAAGAAGAAGAAGAAGAAGAAGAAGAAGAAGAAGAGGAAGAGGAGGAGGAGGAGGAGGAGGAGGAGGAGAAAGAAGAAGAAGAAGAAGAAGAAGAAGAAGAAGAAGAAGAAGAAGAAGAAGAAGAAGAAGAAGAAGAAGAAGAAGAAGAAGAAGAAGAAGAAGAAGAGGAGGAGGAGGAGGAGGAGGAGAAAGAAGAAGAAGAAGAAGAAGAAGAAGAAGAAGAAGAAGAAGAAGAAGAAGAAGAAGAAGAAGAAGAAGAAGAAGAAGAAGACGAGGAGGAGGAGGAGGAGGAGGAGGAGGAGAAAGAAGAAGAAGAAGAAGAAGAAGAAGAAGAAGAAGAAGAAGAAGAAGAAGAAGAAGAAGAAGAAGAAGAAGAAGAAGAAGAGGAGGAGGAGGAGGAGGAGGAGGAGGAGGAGAAAGAAGAAGAAGAAGAAGAAGAAGAAGAAGAAGAAGAAGAAGAAGAAGAAGAAGAAGAAGAAGAAGAAGAAGAAGAAGAAGAAGAAGAAGGGGGATGAGAAGAAGTAGAAGAATGAGAAGAAGTAGAAGTAGTAGAAGAATGAGAAGACCCCCTGACCCCCCAACCCCGACACCCGACCCCGACTCCACCCCGACACCCGACCCCCTAACCCCCTGACCCCGACACGACACCCCGACCCCGACCCCGACACCCCGACCCCGAGCCTGACCCGACACCCCGACCCCGACCCCGACCCCGACCCGACACCCCGACCCCGAGACCCCGACCCCGACACGGCACCCCGAGACCGACACGACACCCCGACCCCCGACACCTCCCGAAAAGGTGTTCTTTGGCCTTCCAGAAGCCGACGGGGTCATATATTTGTGAATTATTAGTTAGGTCATATATCTTTCGATTTTGTTATGAAAAACATCATATATAATTGTGTTGATCGGGTAGTTTTAAATGTGCAGTTGTTTCATCGCTGCGAGGTTTGGTGTTCGACGACCTCGCCGTGCGTTTGACGAGCTCTGCCCCTTTGTTCGTGGGTGAGCACAAATGACATGTCCTCCTCCCCCATTAATTATTTGATCTATTCCGATGAAACTTGATAGCTAGATATATATGTGTCTTGAATCATCAGTATGCGTAACCAATATGTGTCTCCCGTTCGAAAGCGCCATAGTTATAAATATGCATGCATTTGCATATTTATAACCTTGATTCTTTCGAATTGTCCAACGCTATCCATGGACAGCCCGAGTATGTTTAGATTGGGTTCGTTTTCCCATATGCTTTGCTCCGGATCCGACGCATAAATTTCGTCAGTGCCTCCCCTGTTGTTCTCCGGGTACACATCCTCTCTGTTTATTGCAGAGACGTGTATCAGGAGAACAGCGGGGAGGTGCTGCCGAAATTTTGCGTAGGATCCGGGGCATAGCATGGGAAAATGAACCCAATCTAAACATACTCGGGTGGGATTAGGACCTATCATTACCTATTAGAGTGTAGGTTGCATGGACGTAATAAAATTGACAAAGTAGATCAACTGATGAATACATACATGGTGAATTATATATATATATATATATATATATATATATATATATATTTGTTGTGTGTCTAGTAGCTCTGAAAGTCAAGATGAGTGATCGTGCGTGGATGTACACCGGTCACACTAGTCAGAACAAATGGAGCACTGAATGGTTCACAAAAACCAAGGGGTTTGTGCGAGCCGCATTTGCAAATGGCCAGAGGAAAACCTGGTGCCCCTGTTTACGGTGCGGCAATTGGGAAAAGAGGACAGAGGCTGCAATGGGCAAACACCTGCAGAAGAGTGGTTTTACGCCCGATTATACGGTGTGGACATTTCATGGTGAGTCTGCCCAACGTGACCGAGCTGAGGTGGATCGTCGTCGCACCGACGAGCATGGTACCGGGATGGAAAACATGGTGCAAGACTTTGATGATGCTCGGGATTCGGACGAGGAGATGGAGGAATCTGCAAAGGCCTTCAATGAAATGTTGGAGTCTTCAAAACGTCCGCTCCATGAGCACACTGAGCTTTGTCAGTTGGATGCCATCTCACAAGTAATGGCTCTGAAGGCTCAGTTTAACTTGGGCAGAGAATGCTACGATGCAATGATGACAGTATTTGGACGCTTTCTACCCAAAGGCCATGTAATGCCTGCAAACCTGTACCAGTCGGACAAAATCCTCCGTGCACTGAAGATGCCCTATGATAAGATACATGCCTGTGAGAAAGGATGTGTCTTGTTTAGGCTTGACTATGCGGACTTGAACTATTGTCCCATTTGCAAGTCTTCCAGGTATGTTGTGGTAGACAACGGTATGGGTGAGAAGACACAGACCAAAATCCCCGTTAGTGTTCTTCGGTATATGCCAATCGTACCAAGACTTCAACGTCTTTTCATGGTCGAAGAGACGGCCAGACAGATGACATGGCACAAAACGGGCAAAAGAACTGAACTAGATGCAGATGGGAATCTGATGATTGTACACACATCGGATGGTGTTGCGTGGAAAAAGTTTGATGAATTACATGGTGACAAAGCGGCAGATCCGAGGCATCCTCGAGTCGGCATCAGCACGGATGGGTTCAGTGTGTTTGGTATGATGGCAGCCCAATACAGTTGTTGGCCCGTATTTGTCTTTCCACTCAATCTCCCCCCCGGACAGATTATGCAAAGAAAGAACATTTTCCTGACGTTGATAATTCCAGGGCCCAACTATCCGGGGAAAAATATGAATGTGTACATGCAACCGCTTAAGGACGAATTGCAAGAAGCCTGGGATAATGGGTTCAAGACATACGATGCCTATAGCAAACGGAACTTCATAATGCGTGTCTGGTACATGTACTCGACGCATGACTTGCCGGCGTATGCGCTATTCGTTGGCTGGTGTGTGCATGGAAGGTTCCCGTGCCCCACATGCAAGGGAGCTCTTGAGTTTCGTTGGCTTCAGGCCGGTCGCAAGTTTTCTTGCTTCGACATGCATAGACAGTTCCTGAATCCTCGCCATAAGTTCAGGAAAGACAAGAAGAACTTCATCAGAGGTAGAGTTGTCAAAAACTCTGCACCACATGCATTGACAGGCCAACAGACCCTGGATCAGTTAAACGCTCTCGAGCCAGATCCAGAGCGTCCAGGGTACTTCAAGGGGTATAATTCTAAGCACGCCTGGACTCACAAAACATGCTTATGGGATCTGCCTTACTTCAAAGACCTCCTTTGCCCACACAACATCGACGTGATGCACACTGAGAAGAATATCGCCGAGGCACTTTTTGGTACATTGTTCGGCATAGATGGGAAGTCAAAGGATAATACTAAGGCTAGAGTCGATCTGGAGGCGCTATGTGATAGGTCGTTACAAAACATGAAAGAACCGAAAGGAAAGCAGAACTGGATGAAGCCAAAGGCATGGTTCAATCTTGGAAGGCCAGCTATGAGGGAAATTATCTTGTGGGTGAAAATGCAGTTGATGTTCCCCGATGGGTATGCAGCGAATCTACAGAGGGGAGCCGGTCTTGATAAATTGAAGATATTTGGTCTCAAGAGTCATGATTGGCACATATGGATTGAGCGGGTAATGCCGGTGATGTTGCGTGGCTTCATCCCTGAGGATGAATGGCTAGTACTGGCAGAACTCAGCTATTTCTTCCGTGTTCTTTGTGCGAAAGAACTATCGCCTGGCGTGCTAGAAGAAATGGAAGAGTTGGCGCCGGAGTTGATCTGCAAGTTAGAGAAGATCTTTCCACCGGGCTTCTTTAATCCAATGCAACATTTGATTTTGCATCTCCCGACCGAGGCAAGGGCCCGTGCAAAATCGTTGGTGCTACCCAACTGAGAGGATGCAGAAGACGCTTCGACAAAAATGTAAAAATAAACGTAGAATTGAAGCATCGATGGCTGAGGCATTCATCACTGAGGAGGCGGCAAACTTCGTGACAGCACACTACGAAGCCAAAAATCGTCATTTGCATAATCCGAAGCCTCGGTACAATGCTAACGACCCTAAAAAGGGTGGATCCAACCTCAGCCTATTCAAAGGGAATCTCGCACCAGCCAGTGTTTCAAATCCAGTATCTTTGGATAACGAACAATGGCGGACCATTTCGTTGTATATCTTCAACAACCTGATAGAAGTGCGACCGTACATCGAGTAAGTTCTCGGTACATAGTTTCGCAACTTCTATTTCCTTTGAACTGCTCTTATTCCTAGATATTTCATACAGTCGATACGTCGCCTTATTCTCGTATGGAGCGGTGATCCAAAAGGATTCTGTCGAAGAGTATGAGCTTCTCGCAAAGCAAGGAGGCGGCTATCCCGGTTTCATCTCTTGGTTCAAACAAACGGTAATTTCTATTAGACTTGTAGGCTAATTTGTAGGCGGCTATCCCGGTTTCATTCGCTAATTTGTGCGTAATGCAACAATCCTTTCATATTAAACTTGTAGGCTAATTCAGAGTCTATGGACGCCGAATTGAGACAAGTCGCTAATGGTTTTGACTATAAGGTCCGTTCATTTGACAAATACGACATCAACGGGTATCGCTTTCGTACCTATGGCAAAGAGCTATCTATGGCCGACCGAAAGTCTACAAATTGTTGTGTATCTGCTATCGGCGAAGGAGGTACCGAGTATTATGGGAGAGTTGAAGCAATTTATGAACTTCTATTCTATGGTGAAAACCCACCGAATGTCGTAGTCTTCAAATGTTATTGGTTTCAGCCGAAGGAGACTAGAAGGACTCATGAACATATAGGGCTAGTTGAAATCAACCAAAGCACCCATTTAGATGTTCCTGATGTCTATATTACGGCTCAACAGGCGACCCAAGTATTCTATCTACCGTGGGCCTGCCAAACTAATCCAAATCTGAAAGGTTGGGATGTCGTTTATGAAGTGCCGCCACGTGCTAGACTATCTCCCCCAAAGGAAGAGGATTATGAACCTCACATTAACCCAGACACATATGAAGGAGAATTCTTCCAAGAGACACGTCTTTCCAAAAAGCGTTTCAAGAACCGCTATACTTCACCCGAAAACATTGAAGTAGACAGCGACAGTGAATCCGACATCACCCCAGAGGAGGAACAAGAAGAGCCGGAACAAGAAGAGGTTACTGCTGCGGATGACCTGTCATTGCTTGACCGATTACGTCAAGGTGGCCTTGCACATGTTGATGCCACTGAACCCTATGAGCCTGTCATTGATTATAGTGATGATGATGATTATGCATTTATTGATGATACTGATCGAGATTATTAGTAGTGTCAGGTATTAAATTTTTTAATGTTGTACTTGATGATGATACACTTAAGTGATACACATATTATTATTCATGTCGGTCTGTTTTTATGTTGTACTAATTTCGTTTACTGTTTGTCATGGCAGGTGTTGAAAGATGGTGGGCGCTGGTCGGGAGCGCGCCAAGGCCCCTTCTTCGTCGGCGCGTGGTCTGAGGTCTTCGATTCCAGACGTACCTCTCCGCCGAGCGTTGCTGGACAGTATGTCCACACCGCCGGGCCCTTCTTCGTCGACCGTGGTGCCCAGCAGGGGACGAGGTAGGAAGAGAGGAGGTGGGGCACGTGGTCGCGGGAGAGGAGGTAGGGTGACTGCTAGGGCGCCTTCCTCGCCGCCACCCCCAGCTGTTTCACCCGAGCACGTGACTGCTAGGGTGGACTCGTCCGAGGAGGAGGCTACACGGACTCCGGTCCACGAGCCTCCGGTCCACGGGTCTTGGGCCCACGAGCCTCGGGTCGACTGGCCTTCGGCCCACGAGAGTTCGGCCCACGAGACCCCGGAGGAGCACACGTCCGGATGGGGTACCTGGCCGGATCAGCCCGAGGAGCCGAGTGGCCATGCTGATGATAGCGGGGAGCCGACTGATCTTGAGGAGGAGGGTGGCACCGTCTACCAGCGTGGTGCTACACGGCTCCCGTCCGTGCCGGCGACCCGCGAGCAGAGGTGGTTGATCTTCCCTGATGGGGAGAGGTACGTAAGTGCATTTAATATTTTTGTACCTTCTACATTCACGTTTCTTCAAATAACTAATGCGTTGGCCTTGTCATGCTGCAGGGGTTGGGACCACCATCATAGTGTCCGCCGGCCCAACTCCGTCCTTGGAGTTCTTTGCCGGCAAAACTTCCCGGGGTTTGTCACGTTACCTGGTGAGGGTCGGCTTCCAGAGCTTGGGTTGAGCTGGGAGCACTACGTGGCTGCCCCGGCCCCGCCGGATGTCATTATCGACGGTGTCGTGTGCGACACGAGGGCAGACATGGTGATCAGGACGTTCTGGGTAATTTCTCCTTTACACATTTCAAAATCTTCAACTAGCTAGTTATTAATTGTACTAATCAATATTGTCTCATTTGATTGCATACATTCTACAGGTGTGAGGAGGGATACGAGGAGGACAGCGCAAATGTTATCCAGAACGTCTGCAAGCGCCTACTCCAGAACTTACGGCACGAGGCTCGGGTGCAGGCTGTTCGAGACTACTACGCCTTGCGTGGTATCAAGAAGACCAAGCCGGCGTGCCGCGATAAGTTCCTGAGTAAGGAGCAGTACATGAAGGTAATTCTTAAGGCCTTCTACTTAACTTCCTTCATTTGGTAATTCTTAGCCGTAGCGCTCAAGTTTCTATTTGCTGACTTAGGCGCCTCCGAGATGGTGTGCGGATCGGATGGATTGTTGGGAGGTGTTGGTCGATGAGTGGTGCTCACAAGAATGGCTAGCCCTCCACAACCAGGCCAAGGACAAACGTGCCCAAATGGAAGGTGTGCCACACCATCAAGGCAGCTCCAACTTATATCAGTTCGGGCGCAACTGGGTATGTGGTTTGCTTCATGATTCATGCAATTCATTCATCATGCTAGCTTGAGCCCTTTAATTACTAATTTTCATTGTTTCTCTCTTTCAGGCATGCCACAATAAGGCGGATAAGGTGCCAGAGGTGTACGACCTGTATGCCATGGCCCACACTGGCTCTTTCAAGAAAGTCAAGGCTTTCTCTCAGTCTGACCTCGATGATGCAAACAACTTCACCAACATCTCCTCCCACAACAAGCTCGTGAGATATAGCGATGAGGGGAAGGCGAGGAAAGGGGAGGACTTTAACCCGAGCCAGGGTCCCATTGATCCAGAGCTGGTGATGATATCTGGTGGCGGGAGGTCCCATGGCTCCATAGCCATTGGAGATGGACTTATCCGTTGTCCTAGCACTCTCCCGGAGATCAAGGCGCGCCAGTCGAGCTCCGCTCCTGAGATAAGGCCTCGTGAACGGCCAGTGCAACTCGCCATCAAGGTTAGTGATACGTACTCAGTTATCTTTCTCCATTACATTGTGTGCGCTTCCATCAATGATTACAAATGGTCATGTGAGTGGTGTTGCAGGCTGCTATACAGACTGAGAGAGATAGAACGGAGAAATTTCTGGCAGAGGCGGCGGAGAGGCAGCGGGAGATCGAGGAGAGGACGAGAAAGATGATGGAGGAGGAGAGGGCACGGAATGACATGCAGGCAAGGGCCATGTACGAGCTCCTTGTGGTAAGTTTCTTCTGCAGATTACTTGCTAGTCTTAACATTTGAGTCTCATTACTAACTAGTATGACTCTGTTCTGAAAACCAAATGTGCAGTCTGTGTGCGAGAAGTTCGGTCAGCCCGCTCCGCCGATGCCAGTGATTGCTCCTGGGAGCACGGTGAGTTTAGTTTGAATGGACATTACTTGGTAGTATTAACATTTGAGTGTCGTAATGCTAACGAGACATTGGAAATGATCTTTGGTGCAGCTTAACTCCAGAAACGCATCGCACGATCCTTCTCCAGGTAGCGGCACTAGCCACCCCGCTCCTACACCTCCCTGATCACGGTAAGTTTCTCTAGTGTTTTGCTTAACAAATGCATAAAGACCTAGACTTAGCTTTATTTCCTCCAATATGCTTACCATAATGACCTAGAGTTAGCTTATTTTCCTCCAAAATGACCCATTTTACCTAGGTTAGCTTATAAATGATGCAGTTCATCCAAGTTAGCTCAAAAATGACCCATTTTACCTAGATTAGCTCCTAAATGATCCATTTTACCTACGTTAGCTTTAAAATGGCCCATTTCACCTAGGTTAACTCCAAAATGACCCATCTTACCTAGGTTATCTCATAAACGATCCATTTCAACTAATTTAGCTCATAAACGATCCATTTGACCTAAGTGAGCTAAAAAACGATCCATTTCACCTAAATTAGCTCTTAAATGATCCATTTCACCTAAGTTAGCTCAAAAAGATCCATTTCAACTAAATTAGCTCTAAAATGATCCATTTTACGTAGATGAGCTCCTAAATGATCCATTTTACCTACGTTAGCTTTAAAATGACCCATTTCACCTAGGTTAGCTCCAAAATGACCCATTTCACCTAGATTAGCTCCAAAATGACCCATTTCACCTAGGTTAGCTCCAAAATGACCCATTTCACCTTACTTAGCTCAAAAACGATGCCCTTCACCTTAGTTAGCTCATAAACGACCCATTTCAACTAAGTTAGCTCATAAATGATCCATTTCAACTAAGTTAGATCATAAACAACCCATTTCAACTTAGTTAGCTCATATATGATCCATTTCACCTAAGTTAGCTCATAAATGACATATACTTCTTGTTCTAGTCTTCTTCTTGTTCTAGTCACCTATTTCTAACTTTCTTATTTACCATTTTGCAGATTTCATTCACTTCATGGAAGCTAGCTTGCTATGATGGAGTGCTTGCTTTTCCTTTGATGAAACTTTGCATTGTATCTAGCTTGCTATGATGGATGGAACTATGTGATATGGATCATTGCATCTAACTTGCTATGTTGATGAAACTTTGCATTGTAATATATATATGGATGGAACTATGTGTATGGATGGAACTTGCTTATGTATGAACAATGTGTATGGATCAAACTGATGTGATATGTGATATGAAACTTATGTGCTGGATATGTGCTGGATATGTGATATGAAACTTATATATTTTCTGTGCAAATTGTGGGATTTAATAAAAACATAAAAAACAGACAATATGCAGGCTCTTTGCCGTCTGCCACCGACGGCAAAGAGCTCTTTGCCGTCTGCCGCGGACGGCAAAGAAGCCACGTGGCAGCCAACTGTGCTTCCTGGGAGCTGACCCATTTGGTCAGTTTGCCTACAGTGGCAGACGGCAAAGACTTTGCCGTCCGTGGCAGACGGCAAAGAACCTGCACTTTGCCATCAGTGGCAGACGGCAAAGAACCTGCCATCTAGTGACGTGTAGATGACATTATAAGGCGGACGGCAAAGACCAGAGAAATTTTGCTGTCCGCGGCGGACGGCAAAGGACTGCCGTTAGCCACTTAACGGACTGACAGCGCAATTATTGCCGTCCGCCGCAGACGGCAAAGAGCCTTTGCCGTCCGCCGCCAGGAAGCAGACGGCAAAGCAGCTGTTTACCGTAGCCTTCTTTGCCGGAGCCTTTTGCCGTCCGCCTTTCGAGCCTTTGCCGTCCGCCGTGGCAGACGGCAAAGTAGCTGTTTCCTGTAGTGATGGTGCGATCTATGATGTCTCTTACTTATTTACCGCTATCATTTTGGGGTTATGCTTTAGAGACGGCTGCATTAACGTTAAATAGGGCACCATCTAAATCCGTTGAGATGACACCTTATGAACTGTGGTTTGGCATGAAACCCAAGTTGTCGCTTCTTAAAGTTTGGGGCTGCGATGCTTATGTAAAAAAGTTTCAACCTGATAAGCTCGAACCCAAATCGGAGAAATGTGTCTTCGTAGGATACCCAAAAGAGACTGTTGGGTACACCTTCTATCACAGATCCGAAGGCAAGATATTCGTTGCTAAGAATGGATCCTTTCTAGAGAAGGAGTTTCTCTCGAAAGAAGTGAGTGGGAGGAAAGTAGAACTTGATGAGGTAATTGCACTTGCTCCCTTATTGGAAAGTAGTTCATCACAGAAATCAGTTCCTGTGATTCCTACACCAATTAGTGAGGAAGCTAATGATGATGATCATGTAACTTTAGATCAAGTTACTACCGAACCTCGTAGGTCAACCAGAGTAAGATCCACACCAGAGTGGTACGGTAATCCTGTTCTGGAGGTCATGTTACTTGACCATGACGAACCTACGAACTATGAGGAAGCGATGATGAGCCCAGATTCTGCGAAATGGCTTGAGGCCATGAAATCTGAGATGGGATCCATGTATGAGAACAAAGTGTGGACTTTGGTTGACTTGCCCAATGATCGGCAAGCCATAGAGAATAAATGGATCTTCAAGAAGAAGACTGACGCTGACGGTAATGTTACTGTCTACAAAGCTCGACTTTTTGCGAAAGGTTTTCGTCAAGTTCAAGGAGTTGACTATGATGAGATCTTCTCACCCGTGGCGACGCTTAAGTCCGTCCGAATCATGTTAGCAATTGCCGCATTTTATGATTATGAAATTTAGCAAATGGATGTAAAAACTGCATTCCTGAATGGATTTCTGGAAGAAGAGTTGTATATGATGCAACCAGAAGGTTTTATCAATCCAAAGGATGCTGACAAAGTGTGCAAGCTCCAGCGATCCATTTATGGACTGGTGCAAACATCTCGGAGCTAGAATAAACGTTTTGATACTGTGATCAAAGCATATGGTTTTATACAGACTTTTGGAGAAGCCTGTATTTACAAGAAAGTGAGTGGGAGCTCTGTAGCATTTCTAATATTATATGTGGATGACATACTGTTGATTGGAAATGATATAGAATTCTGGATAGCATAAAATGATACTTGAACAAGAGTTTTGCAATGAAAGACATCGGTGAAGCTGCTTATATATTCGGCATCAAGATCTATAGAGATAGATCAAGACGCTTAATTGGACTTTCAAAAAGCACATACCTTGATAAAGTTCTGAAGAAGTTCAAAATGGATCAAGCAAAGAAAGGGTTCTTGCCTGTGTTACAAGGTGTGAAGTTGAGTCAGACTCAATGCCCGACCACTGCAGAAGATAGAGAGAAAATGAAAGTCACTCCCTATGCTTCAGCCATAGGTTCTATCATGTATGCAATGATGTGTACCAGACCTGATGTGTGCCTTGCTATCGGTTTAGCAGGGAGGTACCAAAGTAATCCAGGAGTGGATCAGTGGACAGTGGTCAAGAACATCATGAAATACCTGAAAAAGACTAAGGATATGTTTCTCATTTATGGAGGTGACAAAGAGCTCGTCGTAAATGGTTGCGTCGATGCAAGCTTTGACACTGATCCGGATGACTCTAAGTCACAAACCGGATACGTATTTATATTGAACGGTGGAGCTGTCAGATGGCGCAGTTCTAAGTAAAGCGTCGTGGCGGGATCTACGTGTGAAGCGGAGTACATAGCTGCTTCGGAAGCAGCAAATGAAGGAGTCTGGATGAAGGAGTTCATATCCGATCTAGGTGTCATACCTAGTGCATCGGGCCCAATGACAATCTTTTATGACAATACTGGTGCAATTGCCTTGGCAAAGGAATCAAGATTTCACAAGAGAACCAAGCACATCAACAGATGCTTCAATTCCATCCGCGATCAAGTCAAGGAGGGAGACATAGAGATTTGCAAGATACATACGGATCTGAATGTTGCAGACCGGTTGACTAAGCCTCTCTCATGAGCAAAACATGATCAGCACCAAGACTCCATTGGTGTTAGAATCATTACTGTGTAATCTAGATTATTGACTCTAGTGCAAGTGGGAGACTAAAGGAAATATGCCCTAGAGGCAATAATAAAGTTGTTATTTATATTTCCTTATATCATGATAAATGTTTATTATTCATGCTAGAATTGTATTAACCGGAAACTTAGTACATGTGTGAATACATAGACAAACAAGAGTGTCACTAGTATGCCTCTACTTGACTAGCTCGTCAATCAAAGATGGTTAAGTTTCCTAACCATAGACATGAGTTGTCATTTGTTGAATGGGATCACAACATTAGAGAATGATGTGATTGACAAGACCCATCCGTTAGCTTAGCACGATGATCGTTTAGTTTGTTGCTATTGCTTTCTTCATGACTTATACATGTTCCTATGACTATGAGATTATGCAACTCCCGAATACCGAAGGAACACTTAGTGTGCTATCAAACGTCACAACGTAATTGGGTGATTATAAAGATGCTCTACAGGTGTCTCCGATGGTGTTTGTTGAGTTGGCATAGATCGAGATTAGGATTTGTCACTCCGATTGTCGGAGAGGTATCTCTGGGCCCTCTTGGTAATGCACATCACTATAAGCCTTGCAAGCAATATAACTAATGAGTTAGTTACGGGATGATGCATTACGTAACGAGTAAAGAGACTTGCAGGTAACGAGATTGAACTAGGTATTGAGATACCGACGATCGAATCTCGGGCAAGTAAAATACCGATGACAAAGGGAACAACGTATGTTGTTATGCGGTTTGACCGATAAAGATCTTCGTAGAATATGTGGGAGCCAATATGAACATCCAGGTTCCGCTATTGGTTATTGACCGGAGGTGAGTCTCGGTCATGTCTACATAGTTCTCGAACCCGTAGGGTCCGCACGCTTAGCATTCGATGACGATCGGTATTATGAGTTTATGTGTTTTGATGTTTTGATGTAGCGAAGCTTGTTCGGAGTTCCGGATGTGATCACGGACATGATGAGTAGTCTCGAAATGGTCGAGACATAAAGATCGATATATTGGAAGGCTATGTTTGGACATCGGAATGGTTCCGGATGAGTCCGGGCATTTTCCGGAGTACCCGGAGATTACCGGACCCCCCCGGGGAGTCAATGGGCCTTATTGGGCCTTAGTGGAAGAGAGGAGGAGGTGGCCAGGTGGAGGGCGCGCCTCCCCGGCCCCCCAAGCCCAATCCGAATTGGGGTGGGGGCCGGCCCCCCTTTCCTTCTCTCCCTCTCCCTCTTCCTTCTTCTCCTACTCCAACTAGGAAGGGGGGAAACCTACTCCTACTGGGAGTAGGACTCCCCCCCTTGGGCGCGCTCTATGAGGGCCGGCCCTCTCCTCCTCCCCTCCTTTATATACGAGGGAAGGGGGCACCCCATAGACACCCAAGTTGATCTTAGCCGTGTGCGGTGGCCTCCTCCATAGATTTCCACCTCGGTCATATCATTGTAGTGCTTAGGCGAAGCCCTATGTCGGTAACTTCATCATCACCGTCATCACGCCGTCGTGCTGACGAAACTCTCCCTCGGCCTCAGCTGGATCAAGAGTTCGAGGGACATCACCGAGCTAAACGTGTGCAGATCGCGGAGGTGTCGTGCGTTCAGTACTTGATCGGTTGGATCGCGAAGACGTTCGACTACATCAACCGCGTTACTTAAGGCTTCCGCTTTCGGTCTACGAGGGTACGTGGACACACTCTCCCGCTCGTTGCTATGCATCACATAGATAGATCTTGCGTGATCGTAGGTAAATTTTTTGAAATACTGCGTTCCCCAACACCACCCACATATCAAATTATCAAAGTAGCGAACACAAATCGAATCAACATGATGAAAGTGACTAGAGGAAATTCCCGTGTACCCTCAAAAACGCTTTGCTTACTATAAGAGATCGTTTTGGCATGTCCTTTGCCTCAAAAAGATTGGGCTATCTTACTGCACTTTTGTTACTACTATAGTTACTTGCTCGTTATAAATTATCTTGCTATCAAACTACTCTGTTACTTACAATTTCAGCACTTCCAGACATTATCTTGCTGAAAACCACTTGTCATTTCCTTCTGCTCCTTATTGGGTTCGACACTCTTACTTATCAAAAAGAGCTACAATTGATCCCATTATTGGGTTGACTGATGTATTACTTTTTATGGTCTCTGTGAATAATTAATAAAATGGCATGAATCGTTCAGATGCAGAAGCCGGGGGTCTATCCTCCTTTTCTACAAAAAACTAGGGGGTGATGGTCTGGCCCTTGTCCATCTGACACCACACCCAGTTTTCGATATGGCACGTCGCTGAGAGGGTCACACCGCAAGGATTTTTTTTAGGTTTCATTTCCATAAGAGTGGCTGAACTTTGACGTTGGCTCGCCATGTCTATCACAACCGTCCTTCTTTACCTGGGCTTGGGAGTGGCTATGTTGAGACAATATAGACGGAGTAAGCCTACAATGAAAGTTGGTTATTAATCGGGTTGATGATTCTAGAGATAAGTTTGTTTTGGTTGTCCCCTACTTAGTACACCATGAGCCGCATCTCCACAAAGCATAGTCCAGTGAACCGAAAAATAGCCTACGTAAACCAAGTCGTACTTTCCCAAAAAATAGCCGAGGATTAAAAATAGCTTATGAATAAATTCGAAAATACTTTTTTTTAAAAATATTTTTGAAACACCAAATAGTTTTTTGAAACTCCAGTATTTTCTAAAAAATTTAACATTTATTTAAAACAGTGAAGAATTTTTAAAACACTATTTTTTGAAAATGCAACATCTCTTAAAAGGCCTAACACTTTTTGAAAAAATGAAAATAGTTTCTTAAATTACAAATAGTTATTGAAGAAGGGAACAATTCTTGAAATTCAGAAAATGTTTTCATTTTTTAAAAATTTCAAAAAAATTATGGTAGGAACATTTTTTGAAATTATGAATAGTTTTTGAAAATGAAAATATTTTTTTGGAAAGTTTAACATTTTTCGAAAATTAAAATAATATGAAATCGGTTTTTAAATAAACTTTTAAAATTCCTATAAAATAGGAAGCTAAAATATCGGGAAGAAAAAAAAACAAAAAGAATGGACCAGGACCGTCTAGAAGGTTCCACAGACCGGTAAAAAGACTGAAATGAGACCTTTGAGAAGATCTCTTATAATAACTTGAATGGGCCTACCCATCTCTCCTTGCCTCACTTGTTTCCCTGTGCGGAAAAGCAACATCTTGACCACAAATACGGAATATCCTAACGGACGCTCATTGCGGCAGAATGTCGAGCGAACGCACAGAGGTGAGCTGACCTAGCGATCAAGATGGCCGGCCCAACTACGAGATAGTACATGCGCTACAGTATCCGGTTTTTGGGTACTTTCTGGAAGGGTCCTGACCGGTTTTGGGAACGTTCCAGAAGGTTCTTGAACCGGTTTTTCACTGTTTTTTTTCTTTTTCTTTTTCTTTTTTCTTTGTTTTTCTGATTCTTTATTTCATTTTTCAATTCTTTTTTCTTCTTTTTCTCTTTCCTTTTTATTCTTCAGATTTTCAAATTCCTTTCTGTTTCTTTTTTATTTTCTTCTTTTTTCTTTTTTCTGTTTGTTTTCTTTCTTTGGCTTCTTATTTCATTTTCTATTTCTTTTGTATTCTTTTTCAAAATATTCAAATTTTGTTTGCCTTTCAATAAAATGTTCAGTTTTTTAAAAAAATGTTCTCGAAATTCAAAATTTGTTCTCGTTACACAAAAAAGCTCAAAACTTTCCAAATTAATATAATATACCAAACTTCAATTTTTTAGTTCAAGGTTTCAAAAAATGTTCGTGCATCCAAATTTCTTCAGGATTTTTCAAATTTGTTCTCCGTCTCAAAATTTGTTCTCAATATTCATAAAATGTTCGTGCTTTAAGAAATTGTTCATGCTTCCAAATTTGTTCTACATTTCAAAATTTGTTCTCAAGATTCAAAAAAAAGTTCATGCTTTAAAAAAATTTCCGCGCTTCCAAATTTGCTCTCTGTTTCAAAAACTTTTCTCAAGACTAAAAAAATGTTCGTTCTTTAAAAAATGTTCATGTTCAAATTTTGGTCTCGATTTCAGAATTTTGTTCTCTAAATTCAATAAATGTTTGGGATTTTTAAAAGTGTTCATTTTATAAAAACTTTGTTCAAGCTTTTTAGGTTTTCTTCTAAAATTTGGAAAATGTTCGCTTTATAAAAAACACTTTTTCAAAATAATTTTCGCGTTAGGAATCTGAGAAAATGTTCGGATCTACATTACATTTAGCCTCGCGCGCCATGCCAAACCAAGAAAGCATGTCTATGGCGTTGGCTGGGCTCGTGCGTACAAAGTTGAATATCCTTGGTTCGATCCCTCCCTTGAGCGAAGTTTTTAGGGATTTTTTCACTGCGTTGCGCTAATGGGCCGGCCCAGCTGGAGACTCGCCTGTGCGTCCGCTCGACCATGCTTGCGTTACCACCGCGCCACGCAGCCCGTTATGATAAGTTGCAACCTTTCTTCTCTTTTATTCTCTCATATTTCTTTTTTCCTTTTCCTTTTCCCTTTTTTATGTTTTCTTATTTTTGTACGATTTGAATTTGATGATTTTATTTAAAATCGATGAACTATTTTGAAATTCTATGAACTTTTTCAAATTTGGTGAACCATTTTCAATTTTGATGAACATTTTTTAAATTTGATGATTTTTTTTCAGTTCCAATGAATTTTATTACATTTTCAATGAACTTTTTCTAAGTTAATGAATGTTTTTAATATAATTGATTTTGTTTTAAAACCGGTGAACTATTTTTTTAAATTTGATGAACTTTTTTATTCAAAATCGATGAACTTTTTTTAAAATTGGTGAACTTTTTGTTCAAAATCGGTGAACTATTTTCAAAATCGATGAACTTTTTCCAAGTTTGTGAACTTTTTTCGAAATTTCATGAACTTTATCCTAAATTTTGCGAACTTTTTTCAAATTCATGAAGATTTCTCAAATTCATGATTTTTTTTCCAGTTTGTACGAACCTTTTCAATTTTATGAACTTTCTTGAAATTCATGTTTTTATATTGGGCATTAATTTTTCTTTTTTCTTTTCATTTTATCATAAAATAAAATGCATAATAGATTGGGTATATAATAAGGTTAATTTGTCCTCGGAGTAAATGGTGTGAAGAGTTCGGCCTAGTGGATGTGTTAGAATGTTACAGGACAGGCGATCAGAGATCGAATCCTGGCTCTACCACATTTCCGGACATGCGAATCGGCGCTCGCAGCGCTGTATAGGAGCTCCCCAAATACTATGTATCGCTCGTTGTGAGCGTTAAGCCTCCGATCGCTAACTGGCATAGGAGATGGGCCGGGCGCTTAGGAAAGCAAGCGAACCTTTAGGACCGGTTTTAGGAACCTTCTCTAGCTTTGGGAACCTTCTAGAAGGTTCCTAAATCATTTTTATTGTATTATTTGATTTTCTTATTTTTTTCATTAGGCAATTGCCCGTGCGTTCTTACGGGTGTAAAAATATGTTGGTGGTTCCACGTCAATTCTGATTAATGAACTACAATAGAGATTTTTATTTATTTAAAATTGATTTGTGACCCTTATTAGGATGGTCATCCCATAACAGTAATTGAGAGTTACCACACATTACAAAGGGAAAAAAAATCAAACCATTATTGCAAAGAAATAAAATTGTGAGTGCCTTGCTATACATGGAAGGCATATTACTTATGATTCAAGGGTCTATCAACTTACGGGGAAAGTTGGACGAAGATGTCTCTGCTGGCAGGAAAAGAAACACTACTTAGTTTATAACTAGTAAAGATTATTTATTAGAGATTGATTTGTGGCCTTGTTTAGGAAGGTGATCCGGTAATAGTAACTATAGAGTTACTGTGCATTACAACGGAAAAAAAATCAAACCATTATTGCAAAGGAGAAAAAATTGTGTCTCCTCGCTATACATGGAAGGCATATTATTGATGATTGAAGGGTCTATCAACTTACAGGGAAAGTTGGATGAAGGTGTCTCTGCCACAGGAAAAGGAACACTACTTTGTTTTTTAGTAGTAGAGATTCCCCCCCCCCTTTTTATGTTTATTTTTTATTTTCTTTTTTAATAAAAACTAAAAAAAATTCAAAATCTTCCAAACATTATCAGAACTTTAAATTTTGTTCAAGTTTTCTAATTATCTTTTGTGTTTTTATAAAATGCTTGAAATGTTATAAAATATTCACAATTTCAAGAATGTTCATAAACTTAAATTTTTTCGCATTTCTCAAAAAAATATTTGGGGTTGCATAAAAATTGCGTTTTTCAAAAATTGTTCTCGAACATTGTGTGCTCACGTCAACATTTTTTTTTCAATTTCATGATTTTTATGAATTTCCAATCATTTTTTAATTTTTCTAAATTTTGATTTTTTTAAAACCATCATTTTTTTATATTCATGAATATATTTTGAATTTAAATAATTCATAATATATTTTTCAAAATTTTCAAATTCAAATTTATTAATTGCAAATGAAACAACTCGACGGACTCGCTTGCTACAGAAGACTTGCGCGAGGCCCAGGACCAAGTTGCTGCTACCGACCTGTGCCACGTGATTTATGCTTCAAATAGGAAAGAAGCTATCAGGTATACGGTAGATATATATATATATATATATATATATATATATATATATATATATATATATATATATATATATATATATAGTGATATTATTCATCACCCAGGGTGTAGAATAAGTTATTCTTCACCCGAGGTAATCTTACGATCACTTCATAATTAAATTACATTTGGAATTCAAATAGTTACATTCCTATTGATTTAGTATGTAAAATTTGGCATACAAAAATGAAAATATAGGTAATAAGACAAGAAAATTTGCAGTTTACGTATATTTTACACTATATTTTTACGTTTGTAATTTTACGTAACATAAATTTTTTTACGGCGATTATATATTTTCTTACGGTCTCTTTTTACGTTGGAAATAAGACAAAACTTACAGAACGTAAAATTACGGTGCATTGTGGTAAAAAAGAGGGGGGGGGGGGGTGATGAATAGTCAATCCCTATATATATATATATATATATATATATATATATATATATATATATATATATATATATATATATATATATATAATACGTTGCCATTTCCGCAGAAGTTACCAGGGCTATGGTTTCAACAACTATTTTTTTGGGTGAAAGTTATCGTGGTCTCTGTGCGTAAGTTACCACGGCCGCGGTGTGTATATTGTCATGCTATTTAGAAAGAAGTTACCAAGGGTATGGTTTCAATAACTATTTTATCTCCGGGTCAAATTTACCACGGTGTTTGTGCGTAAATTGTCATTCCCATAGTGTGTGTATGACTATGCTATTTAGGCAGAACTTATCGGGAGTATATTTCGCACAACTTCTTCACCCGATTCAAAAAGTAAACGTGGTGTTTGTATGTGAGTTATCAACCCTGCGACACGTAGATTATCATGCTACTTAGACAGAAGCTTTTAAGGTTTAACTATGTACGGCGGTGATGGCCTGGACTTTCAGTATGCATTGCAAGTATATTTTTAATTTCCAGTGTGAAATCCATCGAGCCGTGTTGGGTAGCTAGCTACCGGCTGGCAGATGCAAAAGGACGCTCATGTCCGTTTTGCAGATCCAAACGGACAAAAAACAGGAAAAAAAAAACACCCGTCTGTTTTGGTCGTCGCGTTGGAGTTGGCCTAAGGCGTGTAAGGACTAAGAAAAAACAGTTTTTCCATGCCCTGGTTTTTTTCAGTAATACCTGGCGCTGAAGAATCAAGAACCGAGCACGTAGTTTCCTGGAAAAAGGGATGGCTAACTGCATCTCCCAACGGCTGTTAGAGAAGACCAATAGAATATCTTCTATTACCATATTGCAACGGCTAGATCATGCACTAATTACAAGGCCAAAAAGTTAGATTATTTATATACTATGTATATAACAGGAAGTACTCCTAGCAGCCCAGGTGACATGGGTTCGAATCCCATTCCACACTGTATATTTTGTCTTCATATCCGCGTTAGAGTTCTTTGCCAGCGAGTGTTATTGACTGACGTGGCTTCGAGATTCCCATTCCACGCTGCATATTTTTTCTTCGTATCCGTCAACCTGCGGGCAGGAGACAAAAAATTGGATGCAGCCTAGGGGGGCGGGAACAGAAAATCGGCTGGAAAAAAAGAAAACTACTCAAATGATAAGTGCCGGTCAATATAACGTATAAGTAGAAGACGATGTGATACGTTGTAGGAGGTCACGTCCTTGTACGTTGGTCGACGCAAACATTTACCAAGTTCGAGTTTGCTACAAGACAGAGAGATTACAACTCGCACCCAAAGCATATATGCGCAACGAGGCGCGCAAGATGCTAACAACCTAACGTATACTGGCCACTCTAGGCAATGACCAAGGTACTTTTAACAGGTCGCACGCAAGATAGGACTAAGCAACAGTACGTGTCCATCATAACGAAGTTTTCGACCGGGTCAAGTCGTCGCGTGTGCCCATATTGACCTGAGCCTTGGGATTATACTCGGATACATTGCCCTCTGGCCCTTTTGTAGCCATGTGGTGAAGGTTTGGGCAGTGGCAGGGTGGTGACCGAGGTGGAAACTCAAGAGCCCAACGATCATGCATGCATCGAAGTGAACACTACTGTAGAAAATAGGCGCGTTGAGCTCATGCATGCATGTGTCACAACAGCAAAGCTTACATAGGTTGGTAGCTTCATTTGGCAAAGCCAACGGTTAGAGATAGCCACCCTTTTTTTCTTTTCTTTTCTTTTTGACAGGAGTAAGTGACAGCCACATTTCTTTTGTTGGTGTTAATTTTGCGATTGCGAGTCCCTCCGTATAGAAATCGACTGAGAAAACCAAAAAGAGCCGGAGGTATTGGTTTCAGAGACTTGCATTTATTCAACCAAGCTCTTCTGGCCAAGCAAGGGTGGAGGCTCCTGCAAAATCCAGATAGTCTGTGTGCAAGAGTCCTAAAATCTAAATACTACCCAAATGGGAATCTGTTGGATACGGTGTTTGCACATGATGCCTCGCCGGTGTGGAGAGCTATTGAGTTTGGCTTGGAACTATTGAAGAAGGGGCTCATTTGGAGGGTGGGTGACGGAAAAAGCATACAAATACAAAGGGATCAATGGATCCCGAGAAAGGAAGGCCTTATGACAGCCGCATTTGTGAGGCGTTCCCGTATCAGATGGGTCAACCAACTTACGGAGCCAGAGAGGAAAGCATGGAATGAAATACTCATCAGACAAAATTTTCACCCGTTCGATGCTGACGAGATCTGCAAGCTCAGCATCCCATCCTCGGAGGTGGGTGATTGCATTGCCTGGCATCATGAGAAAAACGGTGTGTTCTCGGTCAAGAGCGCTTACAAGCTGGCTGCGGCCATGCAGGATCAGTCGGCTTAGAATCCTTCGAGTTCTACTAGGGATCCGTATGACAGAAGCATTTGGGATCTTATTTGGAAGGCAAAAGTCCTTGGGAAGGTCCGTATCTTTGCTTGGAGGATTGCGACTAATACTCTGGCTACCAAGAAAAATAAATGGAAGAGAACCTTGGAAGCGGATGGCACATGCAGCATTTGTGGCTACGGGGAGGAGGACGAGCACCATGCCGTTATTACCTGTACCAAGAGCCGGGCCTTGAGGGCAGAAATGAGAAAGATCTGGGCGTTACCGGCTGAGCATAAACTAAGATACACTGGAACAGATTGGTTACAAGTTGTCCTCGATGCGGAAAATGAGGAGGTGCGCGCCAAGTTACTGTTACTCCTATGGCGACGCTGGCACCATAGGGAAGATTGCATGCGCCATGATGGTAAAGAATCTATCATGGGTTCTGTGATCTTCTTGCAGAAGTACGAGGAGGACTTGAGGTCTGCTGTCGGGACCAATGACAACCAGGGCGACCTCCTGAAGGCGGGAGTGGAGAGGGGAACTCGAACCGCTGGCCCAATTCCCAAAGCAGATAAGTGGTCGGCGCCCAACCGGGGAACGGCCAAAATAAATACCGACGCTGCTTTCAATACTACCACCGGGGAGAGCGCAGCCGGCGCAATTGCCAGGGACTACAGAGGACTGGTCTTTCTTTCTGTCTGCAAAAAGCTGCCGGAGTGTAGCAGTGTTAGTGAGGCTGAGGCCAGAGCTGCCCTGGTTGGGCTCACGTCGATGAGCAAATACTATAATGGGGAGGTGGTACTGGAGATGGATAATCAAGACGTCATTGATGAGTTAAACTCAAAACTCCCTCCCCGATCGGACTGATATGGACTCATCATGGACATCAAATTTGCGATGAAGAACTTCGCCGCGTGCAGAGTCCAGTATGTGAATCGGAAGTGTAACGAGCTTGCGCACGGCTTGGCAGCTCTACCCAGGAGTACGGGTGACCAACTGGTAATTGCAGATGTTCCACCGAGTCTTCGATCCCTGATGTTGGCAGAATCTTGTGCTCCTCCTGAGTAGTCTGTACTACTCTGACCTCAAAAAAAAATCGACTGAGATTCCCCCCCACCGGCCACCGGAACGGGTGCTATGTTTTGCCTGTTATGGACCATGCCTTGTTATTATGTTTTCGGGCTCTGATTAATTCATTATTCGGTGTTTTTGTTAGTTTCCTCGAGTCGAGTGGCGATACCAGGGATTGAATTCCACTTCTTATTTACCTGATTATATATAAGGTATCGATCCCCTATCCGGCGCTAGAGAAGTATCTTTGGTTTTATTGCTCTAGTCGGGACCTAACCGAACCTCTAAAACCTATGGAGGAGTAAAATTTATCCTCCACCGCTTATCCGGCGCCTATATTTACTCCGTCGCTATCGTTTGGAGAAAAAAAAATCCCCTCCCCCGCTGCCTAACGCACCCAACTCCCATGTCGTATCTACGCTGGCGCCATTCTTCCCGCCCCCTTCGGCCACCATCCGCCACCGCGAAAGCTCCATAGGTCCCGCCGCGGTCCTCGCCCACCCGGATTTGAACCTCTCTCGCCGCCATCGGTGCATAAATCAGCAAATCTACGGCTGTGTCCGCCGCCGCCGGATTTGACGCATCCAGCCACCGCCGACGGCGCCTTTGTCAGGATTGGCCGGCTACCGGACCAAACAACCCCTACAACGAGTCTGCGCCGCATGCAGGTATGGCCACCTCCTCTAGCTGCTCGAATCTCAGTCGTCGTCGACTTGCCAGCAAAGAACCCGGCCGTCGGCCGGGCTCGACACTGGCCCGGCAGCTAGTCGGCTCCCCGTTGCCAGTCATAAAGTGCGACGACTGCCTGCGGCAAGTGGTGCGCTGAGTTTCGACCACGCCGGAACATCCCGGATGGGTGTTCTTCAAGTGCAAACAAGATAGAGTGAGTGCTTGTTTTGGTTCCATTTTTCACAGGATTCGGCGCAATGTGTAGCTCATTGTTTGCTCAAATTTGCATGTAGGATGGATGCAAATTTTGATATTGGGAAGAAGATTACATCGATCTATTAGTCGTGAGAAATTTGTTAGATGTGCGTGCACTCCTTACTACAGATGAGACTAGATGCGACACAATGTTGAATTCATCGAAACTGAAGAAGAAAGAAGTGTCCAAGTTCGAGAAGCCAATCGAGAGAATCAACAATGAATGAAGACATAGAGAAAATATTAATCCAACTACAGAAAACAATTATGGAAGTTAGATATCTATTAAAGTGGCTAATTGTGGTTTTTGTTTTCTTTGGTCTAGTTCTTGTAGTGAAGAATTGGTGAATTATGTACTCTAGTGTATCAAAATGTCTTTCAATGAAAGGAAAAAAAGAAATGAAATTTGTTTCAATGACCGAAAATGAAATACAAAAGATAAAAAAATTACTCCGTTATATTTAGAGGATCGGCTAGGTCTGGCCAAAACTTAGTGGAGTAAATATACTCCACTAAGTTTACTTCGCCATTTTACTCCTCTAAGGGACCGGCTAAAATTGGCCTAAGTAAGATAAGATGCAGTTTGTGACACTTCTTACCCTGTTGATTTTTTTTCTTCCAAAATTCCATATTAAGAATTATATTTTTAGAATCATGGAGCCGTGCTCCGGTCTTCTATGTCCTCCATTCTTCTTTAGAAATGGAGGACTCTGTTTTTTAAGTACTCTGTTCTTTTTACGGGGAACTTCCAATCTATCCATCTTCAATCACGATGTAACAGGTACTATGTCATCCATATTTGTAGACCACATAGCGACGACTACAAACACTCATGCGAGCCGAAGGCGCACTGCCGTTATCACCCCTCCCTCACCGGAGCCGGGCAAATCCTATTGTAGTAGACAGTCCGAAAGTGCTTGGGCAGATCATTGGATTGGCCATGCAATAGTTCAATACTTTTTTTACCAAGTTAGCTTGACTGTGTCAAATCAATATGCATATCGTGGATCTTGATTCCAGACTTTATTGTGCTACATCTATGGTAGTTTGTTCTATTTTTTTAGGTGACTTTGTTTTAGTTCTCACCCCTTAAAAAGTTTTCTCCTATTGTGTGGGTCCCATTATTAGTCTAGCGCGGTACATCTTCCCTTGATGGCGCCAGGGAATGTATCTGGTGCATCGGTGCTTGTCGTGCTACCGGTGTAGCGGTTCTTGTGGTGCTACTGATGCACGGGACGTCGTAGCGCATTTTAAATTGTTTCAAAGAATCTAAAAACAATCTAGCACCATTGACACAACATTTATGTACGTTATCACAAGTTTTCATATCAAAATTTAAAACATGCACGAGATATAAAAATGAAAATTTTGACATCAATGTGATAATGAACCAAATCTAAAGACCAACAACTTCTGTTATGTGCTATTCAGTGTTGAATTTGTTATTTTTTACCTTAAGAAATGTTTCGAAGTTTGGTTTGAAATTTTATGACAACATAGACCGATGTTGTATGAATGTGCTAAAAAATCCATTTTTTAGCATTTGTAAATGCGTGACAAGCATCCGGTGCGCACCGGTAGCACGACAAGTGTACCAGATACATCCCCGATGGTGCCATGGCCGTGCTTCTCTTGCTTGGTAGATCATCTACTCCCCTCTCCCTCCCACCCACTTATTAGTTTCCCTAGCATATTCCCTACAAGTTCCAGACATCTCTCATGCCAACCAATGTAGCAACCGACATGTTGATCATGCTTAAGCACCAGCCATTGCTGCAAATTGTTTTTAGAATCTCTCATGCCAACCAACGTAGCAACCAACATGTTCCAATCCTATGTTTTTTCTATTCCCATGTTTTTAGAATCCCGCAAATCAAAGAGGCCCTAGGAGTTTGCGAGTAACAAAGAGTATTTTGAATGAAAATTTGCGAATTACCTGCGTCGAATAAGGGGCGTTTCGCACAAGGTTCTGGGCCGGACCATTTAGCAGCTTCTGCTACTCCGGTTTTAAGAATATTTTTTGCGGTACCTTTTAATTGCTGTTTTTTCATTTATTTTTCCTGTTGTTTCTGTTTGCTGGTTTTCTGTTCTTTATTTCCTTTTTTTATTCATTTTCTATCTTTATCTTTTTTTCTCGTTTCATAAATTCACAATTTCAAAAAAAATTAAAAATTTTGTTTTGAATTTAAAAGAATCATTTTTCGAAAAAAATTGTATTTCTCAAAAATTCCCCAAAAATTTCAAAATTTGTTCACGCTTCTCAAAAAAATGTTCGCAAGCTTAAAAAAAGTTCGAAATTTTCAAAATTGTTTGGATTAATATAATTATTTTTATAAAAAAATTCGGGATTCAGAAGTTGTTCATTTTCCAAACAATTCACAAATTCAATATTTTTGGAAAATTCCAAAAGTTGTTCACACTTAAAAAATGTTCACAATTTTTGATAATTGTTCACGTTTTCCAGAAAATATTTTATTTTTTCAACACTTGTTCAGAATTTTCGAAAATGTTCAAAAGATTTCCAAATTGTTCAGATATGCCGCTGCATTTAGTTCCTATTACTTCACACCTGTGATTCATTCAGTAACAAACATCATCTCGAGTTGTGACCAACTCTCGGTTACCAATGGCTGATCACGTGTTCAATCCCCTGAAGAGCCTTTTTTTGTTGATTTTTACTTCACACCGTTCGCACAGGGTCAATTTGGAATTATGCGACAAAAAAGGTACACTTATGTAAATCCTACGAACTCCATACATAAATTTCCTACCCCCCCCCCCCCCCCCCCCCCCCCAAAAAAAATTCAGCTGGGGTGGGTCCCCTACCCCGATTGCATCCAAACAAAAACTGCCACCAAAACTTTTAGGTTAATCACGTATGGTTCTTTACGTACGTGTAGCATCTCTCATTACGTAGTTACTCGATGGAGCTTAGGCACTAAACATGGCACCGATACTCATCCTGTAGGAAAGTGAGATAGGTAGAACAACGTACTTCCTCCATCTACATATATAGGGCCTAATATGTTTTTTGAGGTACCCTTTGACCAATAATAAAATTATTAGTATATGAGACGTATGATATAAAAATTATATTATTAGAAACTCATTTCACATACGAATGGTATGCTCTGTGTAAGATGCATCATATATTACTTTGCTAACTTGTGGCCAAATTTAACCTCGAAAAACCTATTAGGCCCTACTTGTAATTTGTACATGCTTCACACGTTAGATTATTTTGTGTGATCACAATACTAAATCGTTTTAATTAAAAGTAAATATCCTATGCTATAAAAAATTATCATGTAATTTTCAAAAGTACATATGTGTTTTCTAGCGGAAACTTGTGGTTTTTTTTTACTATTCGTATCAAATCACTATAGCACAACGAATTTCTAGATGAAGAATGCATTAGAAAAAATATAGTGTTATCTGAAAAGAAATATTATTGATGTTTGTTTGAAATCTTGTAGCTTTTTGAAGTTCAAACATTAGATAAAGATCAAATTAGTTTGATCTTATAATTTTCACGTACCAAACCTTCAAGTCAGTTTTTTAAAATGAAGGCAAAATCTTTGCCTCATCTATTAATTAAGGAGTTTTACAGAGTTAATGCTACAACGTGAAACAAGCATTACATTGTCACATGAAAACATCATGGGGTCTACTCTCGCGGCATCAACAAACTCAGGTGCTTCTCCCCAGCGGCAATCCAAGTCTTGGTTTCCTGCTTAATGCTTTGCATGATGTAAAGCACCAATGTCAATATTTTTGCAGAAAACACACACCTTTCTTTCAATTCAGATTGTCCATGTCACAAGCATGGTTAGAGAGTCCATTGCCTTCCGGTTGGCTTCGTTTGGGCCCCACATATTCATCCAACAAGATCTAACATTTCTCTCGCCGGCCCAAAGGGATAGGTCCAAGGCAGCTAGACCAAGTCATGCCTTGGCCAACCTTCATATCCTCGCAGTGAAACGACACCCAAATAAGAGATGAGCGGACGTCTCATTTGCCCTCTTGTAGAGGGAGCAAAGCCCGCAGTTTTCCCAACCTCTTTTTGCGAGACGATACGCGGTTCAAACTCGGTATTGTATAGCAAGCTAGGAGGAAAATTTAACCTCTACGCGAGACGTCAGTGTTTTCTTGCAAACTCTATTTCATTTGTGTGTTCTTGACCACACGGTGCTTTAAATAACTTAACACCTCATTAAGAAAAATAAAGTAAAATATAAATCTAATTTTTTAACTGGTTGTTTGAATATTTCTCTCAAAGAACAGCAATAATGCTATGCGTGCACTTTTTTCAGAGGGTACTAATTCTTCTGAGAGAAAAAAATGCTTTCGTGCATGCATCCAACAGTACTCATGTCAGGAGCAAATTGCTACTGCAGTAATATAGGCTGCTAGTCTCTACGTGCACACTTTTTTTTGAACAAGACGTGCACACTTAGAGCATCTCCAGCCGTTGGCACCTGCAAGAACATCACCGAACCAAAAAAGTTGATGTTTTGGGGGTCATCCGGCGAAATCCGGCGAAATAAAGAGGACATCTTCCCAGTCACACTCCACCCCAAGCAAAAGTTTGTGAGGAGAATGATTAAGTGGGCCAAGAAAAAGGACATGTGGAGGACATGTGGTGAGACACGATTCGCCGAAACTTCCGCCGGCGCCCCCAAGAGACCCCAGCGCTCCGGGTTTCGTCTGGGTTTGCCGGCGCTATTTTGACGTCCTGGGAGCGTTGGGGGCGTGGCTGGGCCTTTTTTCAGCGAAAAGTGCCGTCCGAGCCTAAAACCGAGCCTAAAAAGGTGTCTTGGGGGCGTCCTGGGGAGGCTAGTGGAGATGCTCTTATGTAGATGCTTCTAGCCTAAACTGGAGTACTAACCTTGTCTATGTTAGAATTAATGGGCTAGGCCCATAGCAATTTCTGAAATCTCAAAGCCCATGTGTAAAATGGCAAGTGGTGGTGCTAAGTTTAGTCCCACCTTGGAAGTTGAAGAAGAGTTGGACCTCTTTATATAGTGGGTTCTCTCCACCACTCTAAGTGGTGTGTGAGAAGAGAAAGGGAAAACCACACGCGCGCTCGCTCGCCTCGCCGGGCCGTGCCGTGCCGTGCCGTGCCGTGGCGAGGCGAGGCGAGGCGGCGCGTACATGCGACATGCGCGTGAATGGTCCGCCGAAATCCGGTCCGCACCGAAAAACACCTAGGGTTTTGCCTCATCTCACAACTTGCGCCGCCATCGTAGTCTACTCCATCCCAAACGCCGGCGTGCATCGGCGCGTGGGAGAGCAGGTCTCCGGAACCGTTCGTCTTTGCGATCCTGCACCGGGAGAGGACGAATTAGGTTTTTGGGAAGCGCTGTGCGCGACTGCTCAAATTCGTCATCACGGGTCGTCTTCCGTCCAAGTCGGGCGGTGCTATTCATCGCCGTCAGCAGCAGATCGTCGCCAACATCGTCATGAACACTGTCGCACCCATAATAGCTAACGATCAGTACGTCCAACATCCTCTGTTCATGTCTGTTTCTACAGCTATTGTTACGTGTTTGCTGCTGTTATGCATGTCTTGCTGTTCTTCTAGTTTGCTAGATTATTGCATGCTAGTATCTCTTCTAGTCATGAATTATTTACTGGAATTAATCATGAACTTGCCTAATATTCCAACAATCCAAAAACCTAATTATAGGCAATTTCCTGAGTTAACTATGGCTGGATTCGCTGATGCACTGAGGCCGGATAAGTTTACCGGTGTGCACTTTAAGAGGTGGCAGGTGAAGACCACGCTCTGGCTTACTGCTCTGAAAGTTTTCCACGCTAGTGTTGGTGCTCCAGAGGGAATGACCGACGAAGATCGGAGAAAATTCCAGGAAGCCAATACTATGTTTGTGGGATGCATTCTGAGTGTTCTTGCTGACCGTCTGTGTGATGTGTACATGCACATAAACGACGGAAAAATTCTGTGGGATGCACTGAATGCAAAATTCGGTGCAACAGATGCAGGCAGTGAACTGTACATCATGGAGAGTTTTCATGACTACAAGATGGTGAATAACCGTTCTGTGGTTGAACAAGCTCATGAGATACAGTGCATTGTGAAGGAACTTGAACTCCTTAAATGTGTTCTACCCGACAAATTCATGGCTGGGTGCATGATTGCAAAGTTGCCTCCTTTATGGAGGAATTTCGCCACAACTCTGAAGCATAAGAGACATGAGATATCAGTTGAAAATCTGATTGCATCTCTTGATGTTGAAGAAAAAGCTCGGGTTAAAGATACCACTGAAAAAGGAGGTGAGGTTCAGCCTACTGCTAACATGGTGCAGAGGTACCCACGGAACAAGAACAAAGGGAAGAACAAACCTGTTTTCAACAAGCCTACCAAGACTACTACCTTCAAGAAGAAGAAGTTCAACAAGGCTGAGCTAGAGTGCTACGCCTGTGGGAAGCCTGGACACTTTTCCAAGGAATGCCCTGAACGTGCAGACCGCAGAGGGAAAACAAGCTCCAAGACTGTCAACATGGTGACCGCTAGCAATACTGATGGGTATGGTAATTTACCTATTGTGCTTTCAGTATTTCAATCATCTTCGTGATGGATTGATTCGGGTGCTAACGTTCATGTGTGTGCTGACATCTCCCTGTTTACTTCTTATCAGGTCGCAAGGGATTCTTCCGTCCTAATGGGGAATGGGTCACATGCTTCTGTTCGTGGCATTGGCACGGTGGATCTGAAGTTTACTTCGGGAAAGATCGTGCAACTAAGGAACGTGCAACATGTCCCTACTATGAACAAGAATCTAGTTAGCGGCTCCCTTCTATGTCGAGATGGATTTAAGATAGTTTTAGAGTCCAATAAAGTAATCGTGTCAAGATTTGGACAATTTATAGGAAAAGGCTATGAGTGCGGAGGCTTGTTCCGCTTTTCTCTTTCAGATTTTTGCAATAAGTCAATAAACCAAATTTGTGCTAATGTTAATGATGATGCAAGTATTTGGCACTCTCGTTTATGTCATATTAATTTTGGTTTAATGTCTCGGCTATCCAGCATGAGTTTAATTCCGAACTTCACAGTTGCCAAAGGTTCTAAGTGCCATAGTTGTGTGCAATCTAAGCAACCTCGAAAGCCTCATAAGGCTGCCGAGGAGAGAAACTTGGCACCTCTAGAACTCATACATTCTGATCTTTGTGAGATGAATGGTGTGTTGACAAAAGGTGGAAAGAGATATTTCATGACTTTGATTGATGATGCGACTAGATTTTGCTATGTTTATTTGTTGCAAACTAAAGATGAAGCATTAGACTACTTTAAAATCTATAAAGCTGAAGTTGAAAATCAACTAGAGAGAAAGATCAAGCGTCTTAGGTCCGATCGTGGTGGAGAGTATTTTCCAAAAGTTTTTGATGAATTTTGTGAGGAACATGGTATTATTCATGAGAGGAGGCCTCCCTATTCACCTCAATCAAATGGAGTGGCTGAGAGGAAAAACCGCACATTGACTGACTTGGTGAATGCCATGTTAGACACTGCTGGTTTATCTAAGGCATGGTGGGGGGAGACTCTATTGACTTCATGTCATGTCCTGAATAGAGTTCCCAACAATAATAAAGAGAAAACCCCTTATGAGGAGTGGGTTGGGAGAAAACCATCACTTTCTTATTTGCGTACTTGGGGATGTTTGGCAAAGGTCAATATTCCTATTCCTAAGAAACGCAAACTTGGACCAAAGACAGTGGATTGTGTCTTTCTAGGGTATGCTCAACGGAGCATTGCTTATAGGTTTTTAGTGGTAAAATCTGAAGTACCTGATATGCATGTTGATACTATAATGGAATCTCGTGATGCAACATTTTTTGAGAACATATTTCCTATGAAAGATATGCATAACATTGCTAGATTTTCTTCTGAGATAGTTCCTGAATCTAGTACAACTGATGAATATTTCGAACAATCACATGAGGAAGTCCTTGAGAAGGATAACAATGAAGTTCCTAGAAGGAACAAGAGACAAAGGATTGCAAAATCCTTTGGTGATGATTTCATTGTATACCTTGTGGACGACACACCCAAGACGATTGCAGAAGCATATGCTTCTCCGGATGTAGATGATTGGAAAGAAGTTGTTCATAATGAGATGGACTCAATTCTTTCTAATGGAACTTGGGAACTAACTGATAGACCATATGGTTGTAAACCTGTGGGCTGTAAGTGGGTGTTCAAAAAGAAGCTAAAGCCTGATGGTACTATTGATAAGTATAAGGCGTGGCTAGTGGCCAAGGGCTACACTCAAAAAGAAGGCGAAGATTACTTTGACACCTATTCACCCGTTGCTAGAATGACCACCATTCGAGTGTTACTTTCCTTGGCTGCCTCTTATGGTCTTATCATTCATCAAATGGATGTAAAGACAGCTTTTCTCAATGGAGAGTTGGAAGAGGAGATCTATATGGATCAGCCTGACGGGTTTGTGGTAAAGGGTGAAGAGAGAAAGGTGTGCAAGTTGTTAAAATCTTTGTATGGTCTGAAACAGGCACCTAAGCAATGGCATGAGAAGTTTGAAAGAACTCTGACTTCTGCAGGATTTGTCATTAACGAGGCTGATAGGTGTGTTTACTATCGCCATGATGGGGGCAATAGTGTCATATTATGTTTGTATGTGGACGACATACTGATATTTGGTACAAACATTAATGCAATTAATGAGGTCAAGTCTTTTCTATCAAAAAGTTTTGACATGAAAGATCTGGGAGAAGCCGATGTAATTCTAAACATCAAACTTATTAAGGATGAGAGTGGGATTACATTAACGCAATCTCACTATGTTGAGAAGGTCTTGAACCGATTCGGTTTTATGGATAGCAAGCTTTCTCCAACACCTTATGATCCCAGCGTGACACTCAGAAAGAACAAGAAAGAAACGAGAGATCAATTAAGATACTCTCAAATTGTCGGTTCACTCATGTACTTAGCTAGCGCTACAAGACCAGATATCTTTTTTGCTGTGAGCAAACTGAGTAGGTTCATGTCCAACCCGGGTGATGATCATTGGCATGCACTAGAAAGGGTCTTGCGCTATCTGAGAGGTACTATGAGTTACGGAATTACTTATTCAGGGCATCCTGCTGTGCTAGAAGGATATAGTGATTCAAATTGGATCTCCGATGTTGATGTACTTTACGCAACAAGTGGGTATGTATTTACTCATGGTGGTGGCGCAGTGTCATGGAGATCTTGCAAGCAAACCATATTGACGAGGTCAACTATGGAAGCAGAATTAACTGCTTTGGACACAGCTACTGTTGAGGCAGAATGGCTGCGTGAGCTCTTGATGGACTTGCCGGTTGTTGAAAAACCTGTACCGGCTATTCTTATGAATTGTGATAACCAAACGGTTATCGCTAAAGTGAACAATTCTAAAGATAATGCAAAGTCATCAAGACACGTGAAAAGACGTTTGAAGTCTGTCAGGAAGTTGAGAAACTCCGGAGTAATAACTGTTACGTATATACAAACAGACAAAAACCTGGCAGATCCCTTTACAAAGGGACTATCACGAAATGTGATAGATATTGCATCGAGGGAGATGGGTATGAGACCCATAGATGTTACACCATAGTAGTAACCCAACCTTTGTGATCGGAGATCCCGTGAATTAGGATCTGGGAAGAACAAGCTATTGTTTAACTGAGGAGAGTAATAACTTATGATCGTCTCCAAGTGAAGATGCAAAACTCTCAGAGCTGTAAGGCTCAGATCTGTAAGGCAGGTTGGCAACATGCCTTAATGTGGTTCTATTGGCTATAATTAGCAAAGATGCTGTCCTACAGAGCAGTCTTGAAAGAACACACCTATATGAGTTCTGACTGTAAACGTCGCAGTCTATGAGATTTGGGTGATCTCTAGTAAGCTCACGAAGAGACCAGGGAGTATGACGTATAAGCTCCAAACCGCGGGGTAGCCTACTGGCGGTCAGGTACTGGTTAAGACTTTGAGTGAAACTTGTTCACACAAAACTAGCAATTCAAGGCATAGTCCATTGTCAAGTTGTGAATGGATGTAGCTTAAAGTTCTAGGCAGAAGTTCAACTTAACAGTCTCTGCTGAAACACTGGTATATTAAACAAGTGGTGAGAGAAGGCAAATCTCTAAATGGGTATTTGAGATCTGGTGGGGGATTGTTAGAATCAATGGGCTAGGCCCATAGCAATTTCTGAAATCTCAAAGCCCATGTGTAAAATGGCAAGTGATGGTGCTAAGTTTAGTCCCACCTTGGAAGTTGAAGAAGAGTTGGACCTCTTTATATAGTGGGTTCTCTCCACCACTCTAAGTGGTGTGTGAGAAGAGAAAGGGAAAACCACACGCGTGCGCTCGCTCGCCTCGCCTGGCCGGGCCGGGCCGGGCCGGGCCGTGGCGTGGCGTGGCGAGGCGAGGCGAGGCGTACATGCGACATGCGCGTGAATGGTCCGCCGAAATCCGGTCCGTCTCCTTGCAGGAGCGCAGCTTCCTTTTGCCGTTTTATTTTTATGTCTTGGCAGACAAGTTTTTGATTTCTTGTCCGGTAAGTATACGAATTAGAAACCGAGTCGGTTTGGGATTGTGGTCGCGACACAATACCGCCTCTGGTCCTAATATATATACAGCTACCGGCTGCGGCCAGAGACACACCGAAAAACACCTAGGGTTTTGCCTCATCTCACAACTTGCGCCGCCATCGTAGTCTACTCCATCCCAAACGCCGGCGTGCATCGGCGCGTGGGAGAGCAGGTCTCCGGAACCGTTCGTCTTTGCGATCCTGCACCAGGAGAGGACGAATTAGGTTTTTGGGAAGCGCTGTGCGCGACTGCTCAAATTCGTCATCACGGGTCGTCTTCCGTCCAAGTCGGGCGGTGCTACTCATCGTCGTATTCATCGCCGTCAGCAGCAGATCGTCGCCAACATCGTCATCAACACTGTCGCACCCATAATAGCTAACGATCAGTACGTCCAACATCCTCTGTTCATGTCTGTTTCTACAGCTATTGTTACGTGTTTGCTGCTGTTATGCATGTCTTGCTGTTCTTCTAGTTTGCTAGATTATTGCATGCTAGTATCTCTTCTAGTCATGAATTATTTACTGGAATTAATCATGAACTTGCCTAATATTCCAACAGTCTAAGAGTCAGGTTGAAAGTTCCTCGCGAGGGTCAGGTTTGTCAGATGGCTGGTGCGATTAGCTCTAGGAAGATCCCCCTGACCTCATTTTGGCGCGGCCGTGCGGAGCGAATCCCACAAACCATGACCGTTGGATCAATTGCATTCAATGTTGATAAATGGTAGTGATTCACCCCGTGAAAGAAATCAACGGCTAACAATTGCTTGCATCACTGCGGGTGGCCTATCCAAGTTTGAAAATTGGTGTACTATATATAGTAGTAGAGATAGAGATGGAGATAGAGATATATGTGGATGGAGGGAGTACTTCTTTTGATAAAAGCACTACATCATGTCTTGCATGAATGTGGAGCGAAAAACACGGTTGATTTACTCAACGTGAGCTAGCACTACATCATGTCTTGCATGAATATGCATCCGTACAAAAACAAAAACAAAAAGGTTGGAGGTGTGAATGTGTATATCACCTCCTGTACGACGGTAGGAGGCCACGTTATTGTACATATATATTGATCAACACAAAGTCAGAGACATTTACTAAGTTTGAGCTTGCTACAGGACAGAGATTTCATCTTGCACTCGGAGCATATCGGCGAGACGAGGCGCTTAAGATGCTAACAACCTAACGTATACGAGTTTCTTTAGAGATGGCTGAAATGTATACAAGTTACTTTAACGTGGTCTCACGAAAGATGGGGCTTCTCTAAGCAAGAGTGTCTCCGTCATCACAAAGGTTTCATCACAAAGGTTTCGACCGGGTCAAGTCTCCGCGTTATGTTCATACTGACCATTGAAAAACTTCCAAGTATAATGGCGCAGACCCTGTTGATTGAAGAGTTATAGGGTGTTCATTTTTTACTAGGATACATTGCCTCTGGCCATGTGGTGATCGACGTGGCCATGTGGAGCTGGAAACTGAAGTGAACGCAGCATGCATGACTTGCACCATATCCGTGCAGCTGGATCATTGATCATGCATGCACGGGAACGAAGGTTGCATCGGTCGAACTGAACACTTGAACAGTGCAAAATAAGGGCCTTGAGCACATCCATACACCGAGAAAGCAACAATATAAGGCAAACAAGATTATAATAATACTCTTATTTTTGCAAAATAGATCAGATCTATTATAAAGACTCACCAGAAGTACAAAGCACCTCAAACATAATAAAAATTATATCGAGGTCTATGAATCACCGAACGATCATTGCCACCGCTAGAATGAGCCGCCGACGCGCCGCTGTCGCCGCTCCCATACTGGAGCCGGGCTGACCTTGTCGATGGCAGCCGGAAAGTCTTCGTGCATGTGCCGCTAAGGACTAGCGCCCTGAAGCCGCAGTCGTCGCCGTTGAATTGTTGAATCGATCTGAATAACCTGACACCAAATATCGCGGTTGCGTACGCACGGCGAGAAACCCTAACCTCGCCGCCCAAGGAGCTGACAGGAATCTATAATTCGTTGCTCTCGCCCTACCAGGGACCAATGCAAATTATTACTCAAATTTGAGTAGATAGAACAACCAACATTAGCTAGCTTCATTTGGCAAACCCAAGTGTTAGCGATAGCCACCTAGTAAGGAGGAATCTAAGGTTGATGGTGTGATGGTGTCAATCTTGCCCTTGGTAAAGTGGGTTTGTCTAGGGCACATCTAGATGCCCTAATTATTGCACATCTAAGTCTTAGTCAAGCTTAAAAAGAAAAATAAAAAGAAAAAGAAAAAGATACCCACACGAATCTCTATGTAATATCAATGACATAAGACTTAGACGTGCAACACTTATGACACATCTAGATGTGCTTTAGCAAAACTATTCGGATTTTCTTACATCTAACTACGTTCTGCTTTTCTCAACTAGATATGACTTAAGACATAAGGAAATCTCGGACTACTGAGATTTAGCAAAACCATTAAGTTTTTTTAATGACATAATGTTAATGATGCCTACTTGTGACGTCAGCTACTATTACTAGGTCCTCCCTTGTATCTCTATATAATCAACTCTTGTACTTTGCTTGTGTGCATGCTGTGCATGATCTCGTGGCCACTAGTGTGATCTTTGGGTCTAACCGTTCGGAGCTCTTTTTGCTCAGAGCTAGCTAGCTAGCAATGGAGCAGACGGCCTCCTCCACATTAATTCTGGGACGCCCTTCCTCCTCTGTAGCCGCGAAGGCGGTGCTGCTCGTGCTAATCGTTATTTACCTCGTGCTTAGGCTCAGGCCCAAGAGGCGCAATATCCTATGCGGTGCTGGTGCCGGTGCTGGCGCGTGCTCGTCGGCCGCCACGCCACTCCCGCTCCCGCCAGGCCCCGTGCCGTGGCCGGTGGTCGGCAACCTTCCTGAGATGATGCTCAACAAGCCCGCGTTCCGGTGGATCCACCACATGATGAAGGAAATGGGCACCGACATCGCCTGCGTCCGCCTCGGCAGCGTCCACGTCGTCTCCATCACCTGCCCCAAGATCGCCCGCGAGGTGCTCAAGAAGCAGGACGCCAACTTCGCCTCCCGCCCACTCACCTTCGCCTCCGCCACCTTCAGCGGCGGCTACCGCAACGCCGTGCTCTCCCCCTTCGGCGACCAGTGGAAGAAGATGCGCCGCGTGCTCACCTCCGAAATCGTCTGCCCGTCGCGCCACAGGTGGCTGCACGACCGCCGCGCCGACGAGGCCGACAACCTCACCCGCTACGTCCACAACCTCATCACCAAGGGATCATTGTCGTCGTCGTCGTCGTCCGGTGGCGCCGCGGTGGACGTCAGGCATGTTTCCAGGCACTACTGCGGCAACGTCATCCGCCGGCTCCTCTTCGGCAGCCGGTACTTTGGCGAGCCCCGGCTGCACGACGACGGCGGGCCGGGGCCGTTGGAGGTGGAGCACATGGACGCCATGTTCACCTCCCTCGGGCTCCTCTACGCGTTCTGCGTCTCCGACTACCTCCCCTGGCTGCGCGGCCTCGACCTCGACGGACACGAGAAGATGGTCAAGGAGGCCAACGCCACCATCAACCGGCTGCACGACACGGTCATCGACGAGCGCTGGAGGCGGTGGAAGTCCGGCGAGAGGAAAGACATCGACGATTTCTTGGACGTCCTCATCACGCTCAAGGACTCTGACGGCAACCCGCTGCTCACCCTCCAGGAGGTCAAAGCGCAGTCCCAGGTACGTACTTCCATCCACGGTTAACCACTTTTACAACAAGAAGTTACTACTCCTACCTTGCATGCATGCACGTCACGTCAAACATTCCCAAGCATCCTATAAGATACAACAACAGAAATATCTCTCACTAACTAATGTGTTGCATGCGTACTGCAATGCATGGTGGTGCCGTGCAGGACATAACATTTGCAGCGGTGGACAACCCGTCGAATGCCATCGAGTGGGCCCTGGCAGAGATGGCAAATGCGCCAGAGGTGATGGCAAAGGCAGTGGAAGAGATGGACCGTGTGGTGGGCCGGGAGCGGCTGGTGCAGGAGTCGGACATCCCACAGCTCATCTACACCAAGGCATGTGTCCGTGAGGCGTTCCGGCTGCACCCCGTGGCACCCTTCAACGTGCCACATGTCGCGCTCTCTGACACCACCGTCGCTGGCTACCGCGTGCCCAAGGGAAGCCACGTTATCCTCAGTCGCATAGGGCTCGGTCGAAACCCAGCGGTTTGGGATGAGCCGCTCCGCTTCAAGCCTGAGCGTCACATCAATATGGCCGCTGGCAGTGATGGTGGTGTGGCCCTCACGGAGAACGAGCTGAGGTTCATCTCCTTTAGCACCGGACGTCGCGGGTGTGTAGCTGCATCGCTTGGGACGGCCATGTGCATGATGCTCTTCGGCAGGCTCATACAGGGGTTCACCTGGAGCAAGCCAACGGGCGTGGCAGCAATCGATCTCAGTGAGGCGAAGCATGACGTCTTTCTAGCCAAGTCGTTGGTGCTACATGCCGATTTGCGCCTGCGAGCGAACCTCTACCCTGCCACCACCATCTAATACATGTTTGGAATAATTAATTTTGCAAATAATGAGGTCGAGCGGTTGATCACAACACGAGCTCATATCAGCTCTTTCTATAGTAGAGCTGCATTCATACAAAGCTCGGTTGATTTGAAATAACTATTTCTCAGTTGACATTAATAATCGTCCATCCAAGATTTTCATGTCCCTTCTATACTTGCACGAATCTCAAGTTTAGGTCGAATGGTTTTTTGGAGCCTTAGAATCGGCAAAGTATCTCTTACATGAGTATTGTATTTTGGGATCCAAGTGTTCTTGCATGACTCTTGTGTTTGAACCCAAGCATCTCAAGAGGATTTTGACCCTTCAAGCCCCTCAAATGTAATAATGGATTGGATCACAAATTCCCAGCTATCGCTAGAGTGCTCTTCACTCTTCCCTATCCCAAGCTTCGATCCTTTTGTGAGGGAGAAGAGAGATTTAAGAGAAAAACCAATGATCCGGCCAACCAAACCTTCAAGCCGAGAATAACCCACTTGCCGAGTTTCCATCGTCTCGGTTACTCTTGGAATTTGGATACCTGTATACGTTTGGAGTCCTATAAAACATCGAATGTTGTGGATTTGCAACCAATAAGTTGTGAAGGCACTGGAGATCACTTGATCTTCTACTAGTGGTTGATTTTAGAATTTGCGTGAAACTGAGGATGTGATTGTCAGACTCTTAGACTCTCTAGCAAGGAGGTAGATCCCTCTCATAGATTAGAGCTCTGGGGACAAAACTTTTAGCCTCTCCCGTGGGTTAACTCTATCACTTTGCCTTCTCAACTTGGTCTTCCCTTTGCTAGCATATTACCACATTATTCTTGTGTGACTAGAGTTGCTAGGTTTATATAGGTTGTTTAGCAAGAAATTGCATTAGGTAACCTTTACATTTCGATAATATTACAAAAGATTTAACTGAGAATAATTTTTTTTACTTTTCTTTTCACCCTCCTTTAGTTGTCACCTTTGATCTTTCAGATAAGCTATCATAGCAAAAGAATATATGTAGCGAAACCGAGCGTATGAAATAGCTATGATATGCTATTGCGTGGGTAACATGCGAAGAAACTTATAACTTGCAAAAAGTGGATTTTGGATTTGGTTCTAATTTCATTAAAATAATGTAAGTGATACATACCAAAGGTATTTATAATTTTTGATTGTTTCATGCTATTATAGTAATATCACTTTCAATACTTTTCATAACAATTTATATTATTTTTCTGAACTAACCTATTAATTCAGTGCCCAGAGTCAGCTGTTATTTTTTGCATGCTTTTGGCCTTTTAGAAAATCCATATATATGAAAAAAAACCCTAAGGATTTAATACAATTTTTTCCACGACACGAGGAGTCCAGAAAGTGTCGGGACCTGCTGGGATGGGGGGGTGGCACCCGCGTGGCTAGGCTGCGTGGACATCCTGGGCACCGCCTTACGCACATTCTTTCGCCTATAAATCCTATATTTCGCAGATCAATATGATGTAATCGGTGGCGTGTTTGTTGGGATGTGATGAATTGTCACTTTATGATCAGATTGTAATCATATTGAATCTTTTGAAATTTCTTTGCTTTAGAATTAAGTAGCTATGTATGCTCTCCGATCCATTTGGTTGTTGTCTTTGATGAGGATTGATGGGTAGTTCACTGGAGGGAATGATGCATAGTAGTGAGTTCAATCTTGCGGTGATTCATCCTAGTGACAGAAAGGGAATGGACACGTATTGTATTGTTGCCACTAAGGATAAAACGATAGTTTCTTTCTCACACTTGGATAATAATTTTACTGGCTACATTATGTCATCATGCTTATTGTAATGTTTTGTTTGTCATAAAGTTAATACTTCGACGTGCATGCTGGATGTCGGTCTTGGGATGGAGTATGAGTTGTAGATGCAGTTGGATAACAGTCTACATATCACACACGTAATGCCTACTAGATCATTGATGGCGCGCGTTGCTGCGCCAGTCTATTTTAGTGACCAAATGATAGGAAATTGCATAAAAATTGACACGAAACATGAATGTTTAGATGCTTGTTCTTAATATCACCATTTTCATCAGATGGTAGAATAATACTCGCGGGGATCTCAATAAAAACATGGATGCATGAGAAGCCTGCCCAATTTAGGTTAGGCCAATCTCGAGCAAGTAATAAATGGTAATAGTAAAGAAATCTAAAATGCTAGTAACATGCAATAGAATTTGTACATATAATTAACATTGCCCAAGTGAAAAACAAGGCAATATGAAACAGAACAAAACATAGCAACAATACAGTGTGATTCACGGAATTATGCTAAATAATATTTTGGTGTCTAATTATGAGTAGATTTCACATGACCCATCAAATAACCAATAGTGCAAGGGGAGAGAAAGATAAGTACTAAAATCATAATTCTAACTGAGTAATGCAAAACCTCTTTTACTGTGAAGGATACCCATAGGCCGGAGATGGAAACATACAATGATGGGTTTCTGTCTTATCAGCCCACATTGAATTTTTGCTTGTAAACCCTATGTTTTTAAAATTAAGGAGCCTTCTGCTCCCGATTTTGTCAAAAACGAAACCGTGTGCTCTCATACACCAATAGACTCAACATTTGTTTTGTGAGAATACAGGATGTCCCTTTAATCAAATTACAGGCATTAAAAAAATACCCAACAACAGTGTGGAACCGAAAATATCGTAACTAATCTTCACTGCACAACGAAATTCAAAATACTAAAATCTTTCATTATGCATGCAAGTGTTCTGTTGTTGTAACACAAAAGCTCACCAAGAATAAAAATAACTGAGAATATCAAGGTGCCTGAATATGCCAACAACAAGAATATAGTTTCAGACCACATAGTGGCAGTTGGAAGAGTAACCACCTAAATTAAATAACCTCTAAAGATGAACATACTGATATTTTATGTGAGGATGTACAAATGTAACGACGGGCCCAAAGTAACCGTTAGATTCCCTGGCTTTGTTAAAATCAATGAATTGATAACGCTCATTCATACCATAACGAAAGCACGCCAGATACAATTATGAGTTGAATATTCCGCCTTATCACGGAGAGGCTGAGTAATTTCTCAATAAGGCTCGGCTGACCAGCTAATATGGTTGAGGAATGTATGCACCTGCATTAGTCAAACAAACACATGAATTTAGACTCGCACGACCAATTCGCTCAAGGAAACAAAATGATTTCTAAAGACTTTAACTGGGTTGCCCCGGATAAAAATAGCGATCTAGCAAACGGTCAATTCGACCATTTCTAGCATGCCTCGCTAGATAGTACTTTAAAAACCGTGCTATGCAGTCCCAACAGTACCTAATGACTATCAGACGGACCAAAATTGCATCTCCTCGGCCTGACTGGGGATGTGGGCTAACAAACATGTTCCTAAAGACTCTGTAGCTATCTTCCAGGTGAAGATACGTATTGTCCCCTAAAAAAAGTGAATATACGTATTTTGGGGGCACCCGTGCTTTCCGAATGGAATTCCAGATGCTTGGGTCACCAGTTGTGAGACTTGTGACTAGGTCCGGCCCTCTCCGGCTGCTTTGCATCCATGGCTTGTCTGTTTTATTGGCCGTATGTGCTCTGTACTGGGAAGATGTCGTGGTTTTCCGGTTGCCATGCGATATAGTCGCCATCGTCGTCATAGTTTGAAAGCCGGGTTCTTAGAATTTCTATGAACTGGAACCATGTACACGTTATTTCAAAAGAATATGTTGGTATCTTAAATTTGTACAAGCATTGTGGGCTTTTCTACAGCTGTGAAGATGGGATTTGCTACACTTACGGACTCCATCTTATGGATTAGAAGCTACAGGCTGACATGGCATCAGTTGATTAGGAATCAGGAGGACCCACGGCTGAAAGCACGGGAAGGAGGGAGATTGATGGGGGGACACGTACTCCCGTAAGCCCCTTCCGTGCGATTCTGTCCGTAAGTCTAGGATTTTCGTGTGAAGATGCATGTTTAGCGCGTAGATCTCGGGATATCTAACTTGCGAGTGTGCAGTGTCAGTTCCATCGTTTAACCAAAGCACCAAGGCCTATTTGAAAGATACGAGTACGTAGTAGCTAGGCATCTACTATCTGGTTTCCAAGATTGACGGGAGACCAGACAATCAGCTTGTCAAGCTACGCGGCCGTTGAGATGTCGCGTCGTCCGACGTAGTACAACCTGCGACCCTTCCATGTCTTCCATCTTCTTCGATGCACCTTCTCGATTGCGCAGTGCTTGTTCACAAATTGCAGTTTAGTACTGGTAATGCATCGAAATATATCATGTTATGCACTCAGCACTAGAAGAGGTATATACTTCTACTATATATCTCGTCTAGACTTGACTTTAGTAATTTGGCACAACTTTCCTGTCACGTTCGTAAGGCCACCGTATATCTACCTAAAAAAACACAAGAAGACTGTGCATCTTTTGAATTAGAACATAAATAATTCAGAGTCAATATTCAACACAAGAGGCAGTGTGATGACCATAAATGAAAATACCACCTCGCAGGTGAGATGTGACCCGTCGTCCTATAAAGACCAAGGAGTTCTAGTTGTGGAAGACCTTCAGATTAAAAATAAGGGTTCGTTGAGCAAATGACTATATACAAGATACTTATTAAGGAGGGAGTTTGGCAAAGTACCTACATTCTAACACCCTCTCGAATGTTGAAGCCAAACAAACAGACTTGTCTTTCTGAAAAGGTCTCATGGGGGCGTCAAAAATGACTTTTTCTGTAAACGGGCGGTTGTGGTTGGCAATGACCTGACTATTAGGTTACAGGAAGATACACGGTTAGGACATCTCCAACGGCAATCCATAAATTTTCTACCGCATCCGTCCGCGAACAGGGAGGATCAATTCGTGAACACGGATGACGGCCATCCAACGCTGCCCGCATACCAATTCAAGCCGAGTTTTAACATACCGGATTACTAGTTCTAGTTAAGCAAATCATTAGTGAAGCCTTTGTGTTTTCTGCCAACAGCCTTGCATGCTTTCCGCCAACAACATAAGATCAGGTTTATGCAATTAAGTAGTGAAGATCATGTGCACAAGTGCCTTCCACCAACATCAACAGCCATGCACAAATGCTTTCCGCCAAAAGCCATGCATGCAAATTACTAGTGATATGCTTTCGCCAAATTACTACTCCCTCCGTTCCAAAATAGATGACTCAACCTTGTACTAAACTTTAGTACAAGTTTAGTACAAGGTTGAGTCATTTATTTTGGAACGGAGGGAGTATGTGCTTTCCGCCAATAGCACATTCTATTTGTATAGCTTCCGCCAACATTAATTATACTAGACAATACCCCGCACGTTGCAGCGGGATGGTAGTGTGATAAACAATTTGAAAGAGAGGGGCACACAATAAGGAGAAAAAGAGTATGAAAATAAAAATAAGAAATGTTTGCGGCAGAAGATGGCTTGGCTTTAATGTTCAACTCTGAAATAGAGTAGTGAAGATGACTCCTCCCACCCCCCGCGCGCGCGTTGTTGTGGTAACTTTGTTTAAAAAAATGCGTAAGTAATTGACAAAAATAACGAAATCTAATGAAAAGAAAGTATAAGCTTGAAAATCAATAAAAGAACGTGTCTAAAAATAGAATAAAAACTTTTAACTTACGATTAAAAATGCCATTTCAAACAAAACTATGAAGAATGACTAACATGAATATATGATGTGGGAGCGTTACATGCATAGACTAATGAAAAATAATTGTAATTTATAAGTTAAATGCATGACTCGCTTATGTGACAAATTTTGCATCGCTTAGTGGGAGAGAAGACTTAAATGCATTGCTTGATGGGACATTGAGCTGGACACTATAGATGTTGAGAGAATTGGGACCAACTTCTTAAGAATATAAGATTAATACATTTCATTACACTAATTATGTAATTTAATCACTCCTTCCGCCAACATGCGTGGGCAGAGAGGAGAGGGGGTGCTGGCATTGCGTAGCGCCCTTTTGTTGGCCAGACGGATGTCCGGACTCCTACAAAGACATCCCCCCCCCCCTCCACGTTTGTCTCGGATTTGTTAGAAAAAGTTTGTTCAGATCGCTTGATGGACCGATACAGACCCACGTTGAATGGCAAACTATGTCCGAACAGCGCGTCCAAACGGATGCTGGTGGTTTGAGGGTCCGTCTTGGAGGAGCCCTTAGGGGACATGTCAGTAGGCTTTCAACACCATTGCCTCTATCATATTGTGCAGCGGAAAGATATCTATGTTGCCTCTTTAACATATCTATAATCTTCCGTTTCCGTTGTCTTTCAGATGTCTGACGCTGTAGACATGTCTTCGCAGACCGACGCAACCCCGTACACTGTATTGTACATCATCAACGGCCAGAAGGTGGATATGAGAAAGATAACGATACTGAAGCCCAAGGAACGCTCGTTCCACGGCCAGCTGATGCCCGTTGGCACCTTCAGGTTATCATGCGAGATATAGTCACCATCGTTGTTCTTAGAATTTCTATGAACCGGAATATCTAACTTGCGTTGGTCTTTTCTACCGCTGTGAAGATACATGTTTAGCGCGTAGATCTCGGGATATCTAACTTGCGAGTGTCCAGTGTCAGTTCCATCGTTTAACCAAAGCACCCAGGCCTATTTGAAAGATACGAGTACGTGGTAGCTAGGCATGTATCTGGTTTTCAAGATTGGCGGGAGATCACATACAATTAGCTAGTCAAGCTACGCGGCCGTTGAGATGTCGCGTCGTCCGACGTAGTACAACCTGCGACCCTTCCATGTCTTCCATCTTCTTCGATGTACGTTCTCGATTGCGCAGTCCTTGTTCACAAATCGCAGTTTAGTAATGGTAATGCATGATGTATACCATGTTCTGCACTCAGCACTAGGTATATACTCCTACTATATATCTCGTCTAGACTTGACTTTAGTAATTTGGCACAACTTTCCTGTCATGTTCGTACGGCCACCGTATATCTACTTAAAAAAACAGAAGAGGACGGTGCATCTTTTGAATCAGAATAGGAATAATTCAGAGTCAATATTCAACACAATAGGCAGTGTGACGAACATAAATGTAAATGCCGCCTCGCGAGGTGAGATGCGACATGTCGTCCTATAAAGACCAAGGAGTTCTAGGTGTGGAAGACCTTCAGATTAAAAATAAGGGTCCGTTGAGCAAATGACTATATACCAGATACTTATTAAGGAGGAGTTTGGCGAAAATTACTTAGGAATAAGTACCTACATTCTAACACCCTCTCAGAGGTTGTGGCCAAACAAACAGACTCGTCTTTTTGGAAATGTCTCATGGGGGCGTCAAAAATGATTTTTCCGTAAATGGACGCTTGTGATAGGCAATGGCTTAACTACTTGGTTCTACCAAGATACATGGTTAGGGGACAATGCCACTAGGCTTGCAATACCATTGCCTCTATCATATTGTGCAGTGGAAAGGTATCTATGTTGCCCGTGTGGTGGACTAGGTACCATTTGAGCGCAGTCTTCCGAAGACTACTGATCAAGGACAAATGGACCGACTGGCTAAATCTTATTGAAAGATTGATCACGCTTAACCTTTCACAGGAATCACACACATGTCATTGGAAGTTGACTACTTTTGGTACCTTCCCCGTAAAATCCATGTATTCAAACCTCACCAATGATATACTACCTTAGATCGCAAGGTCCCATTGGAACTTTATATCTTCATGTAATACTTAGATCGCAAGGTCAGCTGGAAAAAACATAATCGAAAAAAAAGATTGGTAAGAATGCACTAAGTGTTGCTTTTGTGGTAATGAGGAGTCGAATCAGCATCTATTCATTCACTGTCCACTTGCCAAGCTATTTTGGACATGTGTATTATAGCTTGTAATTTACCTCCATCAACAAGTAGTACAAATATGTTCGGAAACTGGTCACTCGGGGTACAACCCAAGCTGAAGTCTCGGGTACGTGTGGGAATTTGTGGTTTACTTTGGGCCATTTGAATCACTCGAAATGATTGTATTTTTAACAGAACAAAAGTTCTACATTTTTGCAGATTATCTTTAAGGACATGAGCTGGATCCATATATTGTCGTTACTACGCAAGGAGGATGATTGGGGTGCCCAGAGTCTTTGGGTGCAATCGATGGAAGATGGTCTATCAGGATTTGTTTAACCAATTTGGTTGGCGGCCTATTAGTAGGATTTGTGATGCATAAGACTAATCTCCTTGCATTTTTTTCTTTTATACTTGCGTGGGGGCAGTCATGTGTGATAGTATTTTTGTTAACTTTATCACTCTTGCTATCACTACTATCATATTACTGTGCTACTAATAAATTGCCGCCAGAAAAGTTATCTCTCATGTGTTGTTGAATTGACAACTCAACTGCTAAGGCTTAAAATATTCAGTGGCTCCCCTTGTGTTGAATCAATAAATTTAGGTCAAATACTACTCTTGAAGAGTGTTGCGGTCCCCTATACTTGTGGGCCATCAGCCGGCCCATTTAGCAGCCTCTACTACTCTGGTTTTAGGAATACTCTAGGTTTTTTCTGGTTCTTTTCTTTGATGTTTTTTCATATCTTTTTCCTGTTGTTTTTCGTTTGCTGGTTTATTGTTTTCTATTCCTTTTTATTTTTTTTCTGTTTCACTTTCTTTTTATTTTCCATAAATTAACAATTTTCCAAAAAACATTCAAATTTTTGTTTGGAATTTGAAAATTGTCCATTTCCAGAAATTATTGTATTTCTCAAAAAAATCAGAAATATGAAAATTTATTCGAGCTTTTCAAAAAATGTTCGCAAGTTTCAAAAAAATCAGAAATATCAAAATTATTTGGATTTTCAAAATAAATCTTTTTTTATAAAAATGTTCGGGATTTCAAAAATTGTTCATTGTTCAAAAAATTCACAATTTAAAAAAAATTGAAAATTTGAAAAGTTGTTCACACTTTGTAAAGTTCATAAATTTCAAAAAATGTAAAAGATTTCCAAATTGTTCAGATCTGCTGCTGCTTTTAGTTCTTATTATTTCATGCAGCGATTCATACAGTGACGAACATCAGCTCGAGTCGCGAGCAACTCTTGGTTACCAATGGGAGCTCGCATTTTTTATCCCGTCAGGAGAGTTTTTTTGTTGATTTTTACTTCACACCGTTCGCACAAGATCAATTTGGAATTACGTAAAAAAAACGCCACACTTAGGTAAATCTCACGAACTCCTACAAAAACTCTCCACCACCAACCCTTCAATTTGGGTGGGTCCCCTAGCCTGGTTCCATCTAACCAAAAACTGCCACCGAAACTTTTACGTTAATCACGTGTGGTTGTTTACGTACGTGTAGTATCTCTCATTACGTAATTACTCAATGGAGCTTAGGCATTAAATATGGCACAGATACTCCTCCTCAAGAAAACCGACACAGGTACAAAAACATACTTCTTCTGATAAAAAGTACTACATCATCTTGAACATGATATTATGAATGAAGACATGGATGCATGGGTGGCGGTTCACATGGTTGGCTCTCCGGCGGGCAACCTCGTGGCGGTGGTGACTCCCTGTCTTGGTCATGTGGGTGACGGAATGGGTGAGGAGGGTGGCTCGGGCGTCCTCTCTCTCTCTCCTCTCAGTGGCGGTGCTCCGATCTAGATCTGGGGACCTGAACTCGCCGTGCTAGTCTTGCGCGCACACCTCGTGGTGGCATGGGTGAGTTGCCGAGCGAAAGCTCTGCGCCTCGGCGCCGACGACGGCAACGCTTGCGGACGCCGCTATCTTCCTGAAGACGTTGTCATGGTTCTTCCCTCCGTGTCAGGGCTCCGGTGAAAACTTTGTTCATGAAGGACGCGGCAGCGGCAACGCTTGTCGTCGTTCTCCTTCCTGAGGGCATTGTCGTGGAGCTTAGTTGTGCTAGGGCGTAGTGTGGTGTTGTGTTCAGTTCTTCATGTATTTTCTTTTGGTTTCGTTGTCGGTTATCTTAGGATCGGCTTTGTAAGAGACCCACCTCACCACCTTGTATAGTTCAGCCGTGTACCTTGATTTAGAGCTAGCGCTCAGTTCTCAATGTGGAGAGAGAATATGCTTCTCTACAAAAACAAAAACAAAAACAAAAACAAAAAGGTTAGACGTGTGATGAGCGGAAAATCCATCGGCGTGGACGGGCTCGCCTGCTCACTGAATCGTGAGGCGTTGCTTCACTTCGGGATGCTGGACGCATCAGTTTTCCAGGGCGTGTACGGCGGTTTATTTAAGGAAAACGCTTAAAATCAGGCGGATGATTTTCTCGCCGCTTAAGTCCCTTCCCTCTCTCGCCACGTGTCCCCTGCGGGACCGATGAAGCCTTATCTTCTCGGTCGTTCTGATCTCATCGTCTCTCTCGAGCTAATCCCCTCCGCACTAGCGCGCTTTCTCTCCCCCACCCCTTTCCTCTCTTTCCCCAGCGCCCTCTCCTCCCTGGAGTGATGCCCGGCCGGCCACCACTCGTCGTCGGGGCTAATTGCTGCAGGAAACTCCGTGGCGACCTGTTTTTGCAAAAGAAGAGACACCCACCGGTGCTTTTCACGGGGAGCCGCCCCGTTTTTCTTCTTCAAATCAGCGCCACCTCGCTGCTGTTGCAGGAGGAGCCAACCGGCGGCAAGCCCGCCGGTCGTTGCGGCGACGCTTGCTGCAGAGCAACACGGGAAAGGGAGGTACGTGCTTCGCCGGAAGGTTCGGTGTTGCGAAGTGTCGACGATGAGATCTCGAAGCCGACATCACTGCTGCATCCCCCACTTCATCCCGGCGCTGGAGTTGCAATGGAGCTTCGCGGAGGCGGCGGCGCTGCGTTGGAGCTCCGCCGTGGCTGCAATGGAGCTCGGCTGGAGTTGCAATGGAGCTCTCTCGGAGCCTCCGGAGCTTTGCCAGGGCTGCAATGAAGCTCGGCCGGAGTTGCAGTGGAGCTTTGCCGGAGCGTCGGTGCTGCGTTGGAGCTCCGTCGGGGCTGCAATGGAGCTCAGCCGGAGTTGCAATGAAACTTCGCCGGAGCGTTGGTGCCGCGTTGGAACTCATCGGACGCCATCGGTGCTTCATTGGAGCTTCGCGCGAGGCTGCAGTGGCGCTGGGTTGAAGCTGGCGCGCTCGCTGCTGCCTGCTATGATCCAACGACAGCCAGCATCCTGATCTAACGGCTGAACAGGCGGATGATTTCTCTCATCCGACTTATTTGTAGCAGCCGCCTTTATTTAATGCGCACTGTGGACAGAAGAGACGGTATGTGGCGACGGCCGTCGCAAAGCTAGTGACGGCGTTTTGGTTCTGTGTTGGCTGGTATGGTCGTTGGTGCTGATCACGAATAGTTCTGCGGAATAAAAGCATGTACTAGCTTGGCACACCAGTGGCAGTGGCAGGATCTTCCAAATGATTTGCTAGACCGGACCTATGTTATGTACGAAGACCAACGCATTCGAATAATGTTTTTCCCAAACCTCTTTGCTTTTTTCTGACCATAAATCAGAAACCTTGATCCTTACAAGGCGTTGATCTCTACAAAATCCATATATGCCTGGCCAGACGTGAATTCAATTTGTTTTTCGCAACTGGCTGTGGGGGCGGCAGCTAGAATGAGTTCAACTTTTAAATAAACTATGAACATGAGCCATGACGAAATGACCAATTTTAGTGTTTGCTGAGCTAATTAAGAGCATCTACATGGACGGTCACCAAATCCGGCCTCTTAATTTCTGTCATCCACATTCATGTATCTCATATCCGGTACTAGAGACGGACGTTTGGTCATAGGGACATCTACACCCTATGTGGATTTCTTTTAGTAATTCAACAAAAAGTCAAAAGAATCTGAAAATATTTTTGAAATAAACTAGACCTTCCATTGTACTCATGAGAAAAATCCATAGAAAGAAAAACCCCTTTGACTTCTTTTCAAAAAAGACAATATTTTGCCAAAATAGTGTGAATAATGACCTATAATAGTAAATAATTTTGTTTTTTTCGTTGTGAAGTCAACATTTTTTTTTCATGAAAGTTTATATACTAATGCAAAAGTAAGTCAAGTTTATTCTAAAAGGAAAAATAGTGGCTGCACCCACCTTCGGTGCATCCACGGTGCACCCACGCAAGAAAACATAGCAAAAGATTTCAAAAAATTCTGAAACTTTGTGGGAATGATAATTAACAAATGTTATGGGTGCTTCCAAAATTTGGTGGTCAAATAACATTCGAAGAGCTCTCTACAAAAAAGACAAAATTACAAAATCTACTCAAACAGTTCACTTACATTTTGACTAATTTTCAATGAATTTTTTTTGTAGAGGGCTCCTCGAATGTTTTTTTTTACCACCAAACTTTGCAAGCGCCCATAACATTTGTTGATAATCATTCACACAAAATTTCAGATTTTTTTGAACTATTTTGCTATGTTTTCTTGCGTGGGTGCACCGTAGGTGCACCGAGCTGGGTGTAGAAAAACCACTCTCTATTCTAAAAATAGTTCTTACCTATTTTGAGTTTTTGTTTAATTATTAAAAAATCCTCATATAGGGTGTATCTAAAACCAAGAACCAAAGTGTATTACGCATCTCGTACCCTATATCCATGCTAAAGCATGCAACACGAATTCAAACAGACATAGAAATGCACACCCTCACAACCAAAAAATCACCAACGGGTCTCCAAATGATCACCAAAGTTCACATATCCACATAAACGACGGCCAATTTTAAACTAGATTACTTGAAACGCGAAATTAAAGACTGAGACGCACCACTGGCCAATGAAAGTGAAACCCATCCCACTGAGCTGATCACGGCACGAGGTATCCCTTTTGCATTGAATCGGTATTTCACTGCATGTCAAGGACACATGCATGCTGTACCGTCATCATGTCGTTATATTACACGGTGCCGTCACCGTATACTCCTGTTGCATGAGTATATATATATATATATATATATATATATATATATATATATATATATATATATAACGCAAAGTCAGAGACATTTACTAAGCTCGAGCTTGCTACAGGACAAAGATTTCATCTTGCCCTCGGAGCATATCTGCACGACGAGGCGCTTAAGATGCTAACAACCTAATGTATACAAGTTTCTTTAGGGATGACTGGAATATATACAAGTTACTTTAACGTGGTCGAACGCAAGATGGGACTTCTCTAAGCAACAGTGTCTCCGTCATCACAAAGGTTTCGACCAGGTCAAGTCTCCGCATTGACCATGGAGGAACTTCCAAGTACTCCGTATAATGGTGAAGACCTCTTGACTGAAGAGCTCTAGAGTGTTCATTTTGTGCTCGGATACATTGCTTCTGGCTATTTGGTGATCGATGTGACCATGTGGAGCCGGAAACTAAAGTGAGCGCAATGCATGCATGACCAGCACCATGCCGGTGCAATTGGATCATCGATCATAGTTACATGGGAATGTAGCTAGGATTTTTTTTAGGGATAGGGAACGTAGCTAGGTTGCATCGGTCGAACTGAACACTTGAAACGGCAAAATACGGGCCTTCAGCCGATCCATGCACCGAGAGAGCAACAATATAAGGCAAAAAAGTTGAGTAGGGCATTTTGAGGACAGAACTCCATGGAGGTCTTAATTTTGAAAAATTCTAAATTCAAACTTTTCAGTTTTAAATAATTCTAAAAATACACATGTATACAAAGATGTAATGTGTATATCTCTAAAATATCAGGATGAAATACCTTGAATTGCGAGCTGCACAAAAATATATCATGGCCTGTGAGGATGAGCAGTACGTATGCTAAAAAGCCCCAGATTTTTCTTTAGCTCTCAATTTAACATATTTTGACCTAAAAATTTGCATGCATGTACATTATGGCTCTAGATACATGTGTATGTTTTTTTTGCTTATGCGGAAATTTCTCACATCATAAGGACTAAATTAGTACATACACAACATTACCATACATCAATTTCCACAGTAACACACGGGGCATCGTCTTGTATAAGTAGATACAACAGCCAGGATTAGGTAGGTTCATTTAGCAAACCCAAGTGTTAGCAATCGATAGCCACCTAGCTAGCAAGGAGCAAGCTGAACTTGTTGGTGTCAACCTTGCTCGAGTCCCTCTACGTATAACTCGACTTTTGGATTTTTCTTCTGTTTTTAACTGAGTGCTGCTTTTCTCAATTCGGAGATACATACTCCCTCCGTTTCAAAATAAGTGTCTCAAGCTTAATACAACTCAAAATTTGAACACTTATTTTGGGACAGAGGAAGTATGACTTAGACACAAGAAAATCTTAGACGACTTTGAAAGGATCGATATAGTTGATTAGAGGGAGGGTGAATAGGCAACTAACAATTTTTAGCTTTTTTTTACCAATTTAAACTTTGCATCAAAGTAGGTTGTCTAGATATGCAACTAGGTGAGCAACATATATGATGCAACAACAATAAGCACACACGCAAGCAAGAGATAAAGCACAAATAAGCTTGCACAAGTAAAAGGCACGAGATAACCAAGAGTGGAGCCGGTGAAGACGAGGATGTGTTACCGAAGTTCCTTCCCTTTGAGAGAAAGTACGTCTCCGTTGGAGCGGTGTGGAGGCACAATGCTCCCCAAAAAGCCACTAGGACCACCGTATTCTCCTCACGCCCTCACACAATGCGAGATGCCCTGATTCCACTATTGGTGCCCTTGGAGGCGGCGACCAAACCTTTACAAACAAGATTGAGGCAATCTCCACAACTTAATTGGAGGCTCCCAGCGATACCACGAAGCTTCACCACAATGGACTATGGCTCCGCGGTGACCTCAACCGTCTAGGGTGCTCAAACACCCAAGAGTAACAAGATCCACAAGGGATTAGTGGGGGGATTCAAATTTCTCTTGGTGGAAGTGTAGATCGGGGCCTTCTCAACCAATCCCTAGAGAATCAACAAGTTTGATTGGCTAGGGAAGGAGATCGGGCGAAAATGGACCTTGGAGCAACAATGGAGTTTGGAGGTGGAAGAGATAGTCAACTAGAGGAGGAAGACACCCCTTATATAGTGGAGGAACAAATCCAACCGTTATCCACCAACTCAGCCTGCGCAACGCGGTACTACCGTACCTGAGGTGCGGTACTACCGCAGGGCCCCGCGGTACTACCGCCCACGCAGCAGAGACAGGACAGCCTAAAATGCACTAAAGCAGAGGGTTGTAGTACTGCTGGCGCGGTACTACCGCTCCCCCTTGCGGTACTACCGCAAGGCAGAGGCTGTCCAGAGATGGGAAGGCACGGATATAAAAAATTACATCCGTGGCTACTTCCGCAGAGTTGGAGTCGATGAAAAAACCCGATGCGGTAGTACCGTAAGCCAGCAGCGGTACTACCGCATGAGGCGCGGATGTAAAAAATTACATCCGCCCCTTACTGCCGCGTACTTGCGGAACTATGTCAGATACCACGGTACTACCGCTTACTAGAAGCGGTACTACCGTGGGCCCTTGCGGTACTACCGCACCAGCGGGCGGTACTACCGCAAGGTCCTGCGGTACTACCGCTCTAAGGAGCAGTACTACCGCACGCCCTAGTTCAGCAAGCAAGAGCAATATTTGCATAGACAAGGAAAACATAGGATACTCCAAAGGCTAGAGGAAAGGAGGTGCAAAGGAAGATGTGTACGTGATGAATCCACCCAACCATTCCAACACGGACCCCCTCTTAATAGTACGGCTTCCCTACGACTCAATACCACCGAAAAAAAACGAAGAGAAACGCCGTCTTCCATAGCCTTCGAGGGGAACCAAATCATATTGTGCCTAGTCAATATATCTGAAATATTCGATGCACATGATTAGTCCGCAAAAGCATTGTCATCAATCACCAAAACCAACTAAGGGATAAAAATGCCCTTACAATCTCCCCCTTTTTGGTGGATTGATGACAACACAGGATTTGCACGAGGGTATAACGCAAAGAGCAAGGGCAAACCCCAAGTCTCTAAAATATAGACGGGCTCCCCCTAGATGTGTGCTATCTCGATGAGTGCTTTGGACTGCACGACACACATACTAGGATCAACACTCCCCCTATATTTTATAGACATGGCAAATCTTGCAATAAGGCTAAAGCTAAGCAAGATGGACAGGAGCATAATGTAATAAGCACAAGATAGAATAAGCTCACTACGGTACGATAGAGTGCATATGTCTTACACCATATGATAGAAGGTCTCACGAGCACAAACCAAAGCAAACCAAAGCAAACGAAATAAACGAAGTTCAACTGACCCAAACACGACACAACTCGCAAATCCTACACTCTCTCCCCCTTTGGCATCGAGACACCAAAAAGGCAGAGAGGACACCTACAGCAATAGTGGTGGCTCAAGCGGAGGAGTCACTTGCACGCTCCCCGTCAGACTCTGCAGCTGGGACGGACTCCTCCTCGGACTCGGTCCACCGATAACCCTGCTTGTGCATCCATTCTGCCTCTGGGGTGATGTGCACCTCTGACCCGCTAGATATGTTCTCGCCAAAGGTCTTGAAAATCTGCTTGTCGCGGCGGCGAGTCTCCTTGGAAGCCACATGGGTCTGGTACTGCCCCTTTGCCTGCATACAGAACAAAATCTTCATCTTGTTCTTCAGTCGCTTAGCCCAAGAAGGCTCAGAGGTGGGAGGGATGTAACCCTCAGAGCTGTCCTCGTCTGCTGCCTCCTCCTCATCTTCATTTGCATCCATGTCCATGGCAGCCGCAGTATCAGCACGAGAGGTAGTGTTGGCCCACTGAGGCTTGATACGGAGGTTGATGGGCTCATGCCGGATCCAACCAGGGGCCTCAAACTCATCCTGAGGGTAGACCCGCTCCCAAGTAGCCGAGATCAACTGAAACAGATAAGGTCCATAGATGGGGACCTTGCGGTTGTAGACCGCAAACCGAAGCTCATGCCACATGATATGTGAGACATCAAGTGGTAGTGTCTGAGAGTTGCGAGCATCTTCACACAGGAGCATCATATCCACAAGATAGGCATGCACCTTGTCCTTGTCCCCAATGCGTGGGAAGAGAGTGTTGCAGAAGATCCGGTGCATGATGTCAAGAAAGGAGTTGAGTACCCAAGATGACTTGCCATTGGAGAGCTTCTTCTCCACATAGAAGGGCATAAGCTTGTTCTTGTTGGAAGACTCGGGATTGGCATGAGGGTGAACACCTTGGGGTGTGGCGAGCCCCTCATCCGGAACCCCAAGCAAAGTCATGAATTCCTTCCAAGCAGCAGTCAGCTGCCGACCATTGGTCATCCAAGTCATGGTCCTTTCCTCATTGGGATGAAAATGCACTGAGGCAAAGAACTGAGCAAGGATCTCAGGATCATAGTCTTTGTGGAATGAGATGATATGCCCAATGCCAAATTGCTCCACTAGGTCTAAAGCCTCACCAAAGTATTCCCGGTGCGCCTCTTTTCGCATGTGATGCATGTTGATCCACTTCACCTCCACATAGGTGTTTTGCTTGGCCTTGATGACATCCAGATAAATGAGATTCTACTGCTTGGTCCAGAATAGCTCATTCCCTCGAAAGTTGGCACGAGGGTTTCCATATGGATTGATCTTCCTCCGAGAGATGAACTCAGCAAGCGGTATCTCATCCATACCCATGGCGGGTTCCTTCTCTTTGGTGGCGGTGGTCTTGGTTCTGCGTTGGGGGGCATTGGAGCCCTCTGCTGCCTCTGTGTTGCGCATACGGTTGGATCCCGTGTCACGGCTTGGATTGGAGCGGCGAGCCGGAGCACCTGAGCCACCACCTAAAACACACACCACAAAACAAACACGCAGGAAACGCGAGAAGGATCAATGCAAAGACCACAGCAAAGCAGGTGAAACAAGTAGACATGGCACGTGAGAAGTGCCACAGGAGGGATTTGAGACAACGGTAGTATCGTGTGTTGCGCCACGTGCGGTAGTACAGCTCCAAGGAGCGGTAGTACCGTAGACGCGGTAGTACCGCACCAGCAGGGCGGTAGTACCGGACGTGCGGTAGTACCGCATCTAAAGAGCGGTAGTACCGCATGGTTGCAGATCTGAAATGGCCACGGAGATCTGAGCACAACCGTGTCAACACGCGGTACTACGGTCGATCAAATCCATCACGGGACAACTATAGCAAGTACCATCACTACACAAAACTACTCTCCTACGTCCTACTCTTGCATAAATTTGGCCTAAAATCTCAAGAACAACTTGCATCTCCCCAAAACCTAAAAGCAACAAGACGAACAAGAAAAAGGGAGGGATTGGGGAGAAACCTTGTTCCATGGCAAGAGGGAGTGGTGGGGAACGATCCCACCAGTCGGAATCCGAGGAGAGCGGCCGGAGACGGAGATCCGACGAGGACCTTCGGCGCCGTTCTTGAGGGGGGGGAGAGAGAGAGACGGAGTGGGGAGAGAGACGAATGGGTATGGGGGAGTTAGAACTCCCCCTGCCCATGTTTAACCCCCCACGCGCCCTCGACCGCACGGTAGTACCGCACGTCATTGCGGTACTACCGCCCCGGGCGGAAGTACCGCACCGTGACTTTAGTACCGCTCCCCAGGCGGCAGTAAAAAATTACTGCGCGCTGGGTGCGGAAGTACCGTGCGCTCCTCATGCGGTAGTACCGCACGTCATTGCGGAAGTACCGCCCGGGCGGAAGTACCGCACCGAGGCCGTAGTACCGCTCCCCCAGGCGGTAGTAAAAAAAATTACTACCGCGCTGGGTGCGGAAGTACCCCCCCTTGCGGTAGTACCTTGGCAGGCCGCGGTAGTACCGTGGCAGACCGCGGTAGTACCGTGAGCTCAAGAAAAGACAGTTTCAACCAAAAGAAAGAACACCGAAGCACGAAACCTTCAAGCGAGAGACCACACCAAAGAGCTAACACACTGGACACCGTAAGCACAAGCTCGGCACGAAGGAAGAGAGCCAAGAGACAACACAGACCAAAAACGAGACACAAACTCTCCAAGGAGAGGGCGGTGGCCGGAGCCACCTATGTTTGAGTCAATTGGTTTGGCACCACGAAGAATTATCCTTGGGCCCATGACCAAAACTCGTCTTTGAAGCACAAGTACCATCAAAAATGGCTAATGTGAAAGAGTTGATCACTTTATGCATAATGGGGGGAGGGAGAGTTCATTGAGAGAACAACACTCCCCCTATGTCCATGCCTACACCTAGATTAGACAACAAGTTGAGTGTGGTGGGGTGTGCAAGGGTTCAAGCAACATTGCTCGAATCAATGATATTTAGCTCATGCCTTAACTCGCGAAATCTTGCTTCATCCAAAGGCTTCGTGAAAATATCTGCAAGGTTATCATGGGTGTTGACATAGTTGAGCTCGATCTCCCCTCGCCTAACGTGATCTCGGATGAAGTGATACCGAATCTCAATATGCTTCGTCTTGAAGTGTTGCACGGGGTTGAGTGAAATCTTGATGGCACTTTCATTATCACACCAAAGAGGCACTTTGTCACAAATGACACCGTAATCCTTTAAAGTTTGCCTCATCCATAAGAGTTGTGCACAACAACTGCCGGCCGCCACATACTCTGCTTCGGTGGACAAGAGAGACACACAACTTTGCTTTTTAGAAGACCAACTTACCAAAGAGCAACTAAGGAATTGGCACCCTCCGGAAGTGGACTTCCTATCCACTTTGTCTCCCGCCCAATCGGAGTCCGAATACCGTACAAGCTTGAAGTTTGCTCCTCTTGGGTACCATAAGCCAAAGTTTGGGGTATGAGCCAAATATCGAAAGATTCGCTTGACCGCCACAAAGTGGCTTTCCTTAGGTGCGGCTTGAAACCGTGCACAAATTCCCACACTCGACATGATATCTAGTCTAGATGCACAAAGGTAAAGCAAGGAACCAATCATGGAGCGATATACGTTTTGATCCACCGCTTTACCATTGGGATCGATGTCAAGTTGGCACTTGGTGGGCATTGGAGTGGACGCCGGCTTGACATCACTTAGATTGAATCTCTTGAGCATGTCTTGAGTGTATTTGGCTTAGTTGATGAAGGTTTCTTCTCTTCTTTGCTTTACTTCGAAACCGAGAAAGAACTTCAACTCTCCCATGGAAGACATCTTGAACTTTGAGGTCATGAGTGCGGCAAATTCCTCATTGAAAGCTTTGTTAGGGGAACCAAAGATAATGTCATCAACATATAGTTGGCACACAAAGAACTCCCCTTTAACCTTCTTAGTAAAAAGAGTGGAATCGATTAGCCCAACTTCAAACCCACGATCTTGTAACAACTCGGTAAGGTGGTCATACCACGCACGTGGGGCTTGTTTAAGGCCATAGAGTGCCTTATCGAGTTGATACACATGATCGGGAAAGTAGGGATCCTCGAACCCGGGGGGTTGTTTGACATAAACCAACTCATTAATAGGACCATTAAGAAAAGCACTCTTCACATCCATTTGTTGCAACTTAAAGTTGTGATGAGAATCATAAGCAATCAACAAACGAATAGATTCAAGGCGAGCAACGGGAGCAAAGGTTTAACCGTAGTCGATACCCTCGACTTGGGAGTAGCCTTGTGCCACCAATCGTGCCTTGTTGCGGATGATGGTCCCATGAGCATCTTGCTTGTTCTTGAATATCCACTTGGTTCCAATGACATTGTGGTTCCCCGTTGGCCTTGGCACTAATCTCCACACCTTGTTGTACTCGAAGTTGTTGAGTTCTTCATGCATGGCATTAAGCCAATCCGGATCTTCGAGTGCTTCATATACCTTTTGGGGTTCAACACAAGAGACAAACGCGTGATGTTCACAATAGTTTGCTAATTGTCTACGAGTGCTTACCCCCTTTTGAATGCTTCCAAGCACATTCTTCATGAGATGACCCTTGGTGGAGAGCTTGGATGCAATCTTGGCGGCACGACGCTCCAATTCCTCCTCGGTGATGAGTTGAGGAGCGGTCACTTGATCATCTTGAGCACCGTCTTGAGCTTGTTCTTGATCTTGAACATGCTCGGAGGAGAGAACTTGACCTTGGGCATCACTTGGAGTGTCAGCACCGTCTTGAGCATGATCTTGCCCTTGGTCTTGTTCATGAGGTTGAGGGCCTTCACTTTGTTCTTCGGAAGCATGTGGGCCTTGGGTTGGTGATGGCTCCACTTGAGTGGAGCATTGTCCTTCTCCTTCGGCCACAAGGGGTTCCTCAATGGGTAGGATAAAACCAACACCCATTCTTCTTATGGCTTGAGAAGGAATTTCATCACCTACATCACAAGTGCCACTTTGCTCCACTTGGGAGCCGGTATTCTCATCAAACTCCACGTTACACGTCTCCTCAATAAGTCCCGTGGATTTATTGAGGACACAGTAAGCATGAGAGTTTGTAGCATAACCAACAAATATGCCCTCATAAGCTCTAGCCTCAAATTTTGACAACCGAACACCTTTCTTGAGAATGAAACACTTACACCCGAACACCCAAAAGTACTTAAGGTTGGGCTTGTTACCGGTGAGTATCTCATATGGAGTCTTGTTCAAGCCCTTGCGGAGGTAGAGCCAATTGGATGCATGACATGCGGTGTTGATGGCTTCGGCCCAAAAGTTGTATGGAGACTTGAACTCCGCCATCATGGTCCTTGCCGCATCCATCAACGTCCGGTTCTTCCTCTCCGCAACACCGTTTTGTTGAGGGGTGTAAGATGCGGAATATTGATGCTTGATCCCCTCATCACTAAGAAACTCATCCAAGGTGTAGTTCTTGAACTCGGTGCCGTTGTCACTTCTTATTGTCAAGATCTTTGCATTGTGTTGACGTTGGGCTTCATTTGCAAAGTCAATGATGGTTTGTTGGGTCTCGCTCTTCCTCTTGAAGAAATACACCCAAGTGTACCTTGAATAGTCATCCACAATCACCAAGCAATACTTCCTACCCCCAAGACTATCAAAGGATGGAGGCCCAAAGAGATCAAAGTGAAGGAGCTCCAAAGGCCTCTTCGAGTAAATGATAGTCGTGGGAGGGTGAGCCTTCTCATGTAGCTTTCCTTCGATACAAGCACTGCAAGCATGATCTTTAGCAAAACTAACATTCGTTAGTCCATGGACATGGTCCCCCATGAGAAGACTTTGCAAAGATCTCATATTGACATGGGCTAAACGGCGATGCCAAAGCCATCCCACGTCAACTTTAGCCATTAGGCATGTCGCGGTCTTAGTGGGTCGCTCTGAAAAGTTAATCACATAGAGACTGTTCTCGACATGCCCAACAAAGGCTACTTTAAGAGTCTTGCTCCACAAGAGGGCCACGGTATCAATATCAAAGAAAGTGGCAAAGCCCATGATTGCAAGTTGACGAACGAAAAGTAAATTGTATGCAAGGGACTCAACAAGCATGACCTTCTCGATCGTGAGATCATGAGAAATGACAACTTTGTCGAGTCCCAATACCTTAGAAGACGAGGCATCACCCCATTCGACATTGGTGGGCATAGATGGAATCTTGTGCACGTCCACCACCAAGTCCTTGCTTCCGGTCATATGATTTGTAGCTCCACCATCGAGCAACCATGATCCCCTACCGGAAGCAAACACCTACAGATCAATGCTTGGTTTTAGGTACCCATTTTGTAATGGGTCCTTTGATATTAGTAACAAGGGTCTTAGGAACCCAAATAGACCATTCAATATACTCATGAGGAGAACCAACAAATTTGGCATAAACATGCCCATCACTAGCACGGCATAACACATAAGAAGGATTAAAGTCACCGGCTTTGTTGGAAGGGGTGGCATTGCCCTTCTTGACACCGCCACCCTTCGCATTGTTCTTCTTCTCCTTGGAAGCACCCTCTCCCTCCTTCACAAAAGTTTGCTTGAGAGGAGGAGGTCGTTTGGTCTTGTCATTCTTCTTCTTGTTCTTGGGCTTGGGTGCGAACCCAATCCCCTCCTTGGCCACAACTTCCTTTTGATTGCTCAAAAGGTCGTTGAGGTTCTTCTCACCTTGTATGCATGACACAAGGCCTTTCTCAAGTTGCTCCTTCAACTTAGCATTTTCCTCAACAAGATGCACATGCTCACAACAAGGGTTAGTAGCATTTGCATTATCAATTAACACCATATGAGGAAAGGTGGCTTTCTCCTTGGTTAGCCTCACTTGGAGTTGATCATGAGACTCCTTGAGGCTAGCATGAACACCCTTCAAGACTTTGTGAGCCTTGTCGAGAATGTCAAACTCCTCTTTGAGTCTAGCAAGATCAACCCCAAGCTTTGCCTTCTCGGAGTTTAGCACACGAGAAATAACAAGAGCATGATCAAGATCTTTCTTTAACTTAGCATGATCATCGTTGTGTGACTCCTCAAGAGCCAAACGAAGACCACGCTCTTCGTCAAGAGCATTGGAAAGATCCGAAATCTCATCGGCATAGTCACGACTATGCCCCTCCATCTTAGAGATGGTATCTTCGTGAGCCTCGATCATGTCATTGGCTTCACCAAGTTGTTTCAAGAGAGCAACAAAGTGCTTCTTGGACTTACCCTTGAGTTTACCCATAAAGGTCTCAAACTCATTCTCCTCCACATTCGTCCCCTCATGTTCATCAATGCTATCCGAAGAAGGATGATTAATGATGGTAGTTTTGATGTTGGGGGTTACCTTGTTGGTGGCTTTAGCCATGAGGCACTTGGCGGTGATGTTCTCATTGGGTGAGTCAAAGAGAGACAGCCGTGGAGTCGTCGCAATGGCAACGGAGGCCATGGCAACCGACTCACCATCTTCCTCATCGTCATCATTCTCATTGTACTCTTCTTGTACCAGCAATGCCTTGGGAGGAGTCTTCTTGGTGAAGTTGCTCTTGTTGGGGAATGACTTGGCCTTGTCCTTTCGGATGAGCTTGCCACCATTGTCTTCCCTCTTCTCATAAGGGCACTCCGCAACAAAGTGGCTCACATTGTCACAATTGAAGCAAGTCCTCACTCGTTGCTTGCCCTTTGCGCCACTTGAATTGTTCTTGTTGAAGTTGGGCCTTGAGTTCTTTTTTCTCCAAAATTGCCTTGAAGCAAGCGCCATGTGTTCATGATAGGCATACTTCGTATCTTCGAGGTTGCTCTCCTCTTCTTCCTCTTCATCCTCTTCCTCCATACTAACCTTGGCCTTTAGAGCAAGGTTGGGCTTCTTTACTCTTTGAGAGCGAAGAACCGCATTGTCGGCGGTCTTGTCCAAGATGCTCATAGCAACGAACTCATCCAACACTTCACTTGAGGACAAGGTGTGGAAGTTCGGCCTTTGACGAATGACGGAGGACATGGCTTCGTAGTAGGGCATCATTGCCTTGAGGAATTTGCGCTTGATCCAATTGTCATCCGTGTCCTTACTTCCATGATCTCGAAGAGAGACCGCGAGTTTAGTTACTCTCCGATAAAGCTCACGAGGTTCTTCATGTTCTTTCATTGCAAACTCATCAGCCTCATCTTGCACCACTTCATAGTTGGAGCGTTGAATGCTTGCGCTTCCCCCATAGAGGGAAACCACTTGGTGCCAAGCATCTTTGGCCACGGTGTAGGGCCGGAGATGAGGAAGATCTTCGGGTGGGATTGCTTCCTGGATGATGAAGAGAGCATTCTCATTGAATTGATCATCCACAGCTTCTCTAGGAGTGAGGTTCCTTCGGTCATGCAGATAGAAACCTTCTTCAATGATTCTCCAAAGGTTAGTGTTCACATGATTTAAATGACGCTTAAAACGATAGACCCAAGAATCAAATTCTACATTCTTCTTAATCTTAGGGGCCGGTCTGGCATGATTCAAATGAGTGGAAGGAAGCGGTCCACCATAGACAAGTGGAGGTTCCACATGGGCAAAGATGCCGGTGCCATTTTTACCACTAGAAGAAGGAGCTTTCTCGCTAGTAGCTTCCCCCTTGTCGGAGGTAGCATCCATCACCTTGTTAGCGGGATCACCCACTTTACGGTGCGGTGGAAAGTTTAAGCCCTTCTAAGAATTTATTAAACATGCTTTCGACCTCGGTCGTCATGGAGGTTTTCAATGTGTCCAACGCCACATTGAATTCCTCACGAGAGACCGCGATTCCCCAATCTCCCGTAGAAGAGACCGGATTCACACCGGAGTGCTCCTCCACACCGTCTACGACGTCAACCATACTCTTTCGACGGTAAAGTCCTTAATAAAGAGACGAGGCTCTGATACCAATTGAAAGGATCGATATAGTTGACTAGAGGGCGGGGTGAATAGGCAACTAACAATTTTTAGTTTTTCTTTACCAATTTAAACTTTGCATCAAAGTAGGTTGTCTAGATATGCAACTAGGTGAGCAACCTATATGATGCAACAACAATAAGCACACACGCAAGCAAGAGATAAAGCACAAATAAGCTTGCACAAGTAAAAGGCACGAGATAACCAAGAGTGGAGCCGGTGAAGACGACGATGTGTTACCGAAGTTCCTTCCCTTTGAGAGGAAGTACGTCTCCGTTGGAGCGGTGTGGAGGCACAATGCTCCCCAAGAAGCCACTAGGACCACCGTATTCTCCTCACGCCCTCACACAATGCGAGATGCCCCGATTCCACTATTGGTGCCCTTGGAGGCGGCGACCAAACCTTTACAAACAAGGTTGGGGCAATCTCCACAACATAATTGGAGGCTCCCAACGATACCACGAAGCTTCACCACAATGGACCATGGCTCCGCAGTGACCTCAACCGTCTAGGATGCTCAAACACCCAAGAATAACAAGATCCACAAGGGATTAGTGGGGGGATTCAAATTTCTCTTGGTGGAAGTGTAGATCGGGGCCTTCTCAACCAATCCCTAGAGAATCAACAAGTTTGATTGGCTAGGGAAGGAGATCAGGCGAAAATGGACCTTGGAGCAACAATGGAGTTTGGAGGTGGAAGAGATAGTCAACTAGAGGAGGAAGACACCCCTTATATAGTGGAGGAACAAATCCAACCGTTATCCACCAACTCAGCCTGCGCAACGCGGTACTACCGTACCTGAGGCACGGTACTACCGTAGGGGCACGCGGTACTACCGCAGGGCCCCGCGGTACTACCACCCACGCAGCAGAGACCAGGACAGCCTAAAATGCACTAAAGCAGAGGGCGGTAGTACTGCTGGCGCGGTACTACCGCTCCCCCTTGCGGTACTACCGCAAGGCAGAGGCTGTCCAGAGATGGGAAGGCACGGATATAAAAAATTACATCCGTGGCTACTTCCGCAGAGTTGGAGTCGATGCAAAAACCCAACGCTGTAGTACCGTAAGCCAGCAGCGGTACTACCGCGCAAGGCGCGGATGTAAAAAATTACATCCGCCCCTTACTGCCGCGTACTTGCGGAACTAAGTCAGATACCACGGTACTACCGCTTAATAGAAGCGGTACTACCGTGGGCCCTTGCGGTACTACCGCACCAGCGGGCGGTACTACCGCAAGGTCCTGCGGTACTATCGCTCTATGGAGCAGTACTACCGCACGCCCTAGTTCAGCAAGCAAGAGCAATATTTGCATAGACAAGGAAAACATAGGATACTCCAAAGGCTAGAGGAAAGGAGGTGCAAAGGAAGATGTGTACGTGATGAATCCACCCAACCTTTCCAACGCGGACCCCCTCTTAATAGTACGGCTTCCGTATGACTCAATACCACCGAAAAGAAACGAAGAGAAACGCCGTCTTCCATAGCCTTCGAGGGAAACCAAATCATCTTGTGCCTAGTCAATATATCTGAAATATTCGATGCACATGATTAGTCCGCAAAAGCATTGTCATCAATCACCAAAACCAACTAAGGGATAAAAATGCCCTTATAGACTTAGACTAGGCAAAACCATTAAGTTTTTTTAACTACATAATGTTGATAATACCTACTTGTGAGTTTGTGACGTCAGCTACTATTACTAAACCATTCAGCTTTTTTAACAACATAATGTTGATGATATTATGCATGCACGTCACGTCAAACATTCCCAAGCATCCTATAAGATGCAACAACAGAAAAATATCTCTCACTAACTAACGTGTTGCATGCGTACTGCAATGTATGGTGGTGCTGTGCAGGCCATAACAGTTGCCGCGGTGGACTACCCGTCGAATGCCACCGAGTGGGCCCTAGCAGAGATGGCGAATGCACCAGAGGTGATGGGAAAGACGGTGGAAGAGATGGACCGTGTGGTGGGCCGAAAGCGGCTGGTGCACGAGTCGGACATCCCACCGCTCATCTTCGCAAAGGCATGTGTCCGTGAGTAGTTCCGGCTGCACCCCATGGCACCCTTCAATGTCCCACATGTCGCGCTCTCTGACACCACCTTCGCTGGCTACCACCTGCCCTCTTTAGCCATTGCTTCTTTAATCATATCTTTGATATTCTTTAGGGGCAATTTAAACATGTTCGCATCCCGCGGGAAGCGAAAAGCCAGAAATCGACCCAGGGGAAGCCATGCTATCCTTAGCTGCACAGGGCTCGGTCGAAACCCAATAGTTTGGGATGAGCCGCTTCGCTTCAAGCCAGAGCGGCACATCAATATGGCCGCTGACAGTGATGGTGGTGTGGTACTAACGGAGAACGAGCTAAGGTTCATCTCCTTTAGCACCGGCCGTCATGGGTGTGTAGTTGCATCACTTGGGACTGCTATGTGCATGATGCTCTTCGCCAAGCTCATACAGGGGTTCACCTGGAGCAAGCCAACAGGCTTAGCAGCAATCGATCTCAGTGAGTCGAACCACGACGTCTTCCTACCCAAGTCGTTGGTGCTACATGCCGAGTTGCACCTACGAGCGAACCTCTACCCTGGCACCACCATCTCATATATGTTTGGAATAACTAATTTTGCAAATAATGAGGTCGAGAGGTTGATCACAACATGATCTCATATCAGCTTTATCTATAGTAGAGTTGCATTCATACAAAGCTCGGTTGATTTGAAATAACTAGTTCTCAGTTGACACTAATACTCATCCATCAAAGATTGTCATGTCCCTTCTATACTTGCATAAAACTCAAGTTTAAGTCGAATGTTTTTTTGTAGCCTTAGAATCCCCGAAGTATCTCTTGCACGAGTATTGTATTTTGGGATCCAAGCGTTGTAGCACGGCTCTTGTGTTTGAACCCAAGCATCTGAAGAGGATTTTAATCCTTCAAGCCCCTCAAATGTAAGAATGGATTGGATTGCAAAGTTACAGCCATCGCTTGAGAGCTCTTCACTCTTCCCTACCTCAAACTTCGAACCTTTTGTGAGGGAGAAGAGGGATTTAAGAGCTAACCATACCAACGATCTATCCGACTAAACTTTGAAGCCAAGAATAACTCCCTCGCCGAGTTTCCATCATGTGAGTTACTCTTGGAGTTTGGATACCTCTATACATTTGGAGTCCTTATAAAGCATCCAATGTTGTGGATTTGCAACCAATAAGTTGTGAAGGCATTGGAGATCACCTAATCTTCTACTAGTGGCAGCCCTTCGGGATGAAGATCAACAATGGCAGGTGTATCTGCCTCGTGAAAATATTTGAATCATATGATGGTGATTTTTTTAGCTAGGTATATAAAAGGGCAAGGGCACTCAGAGGGGTTGGTGAGCTCAAGCACCCTCCCTTCGTGCGCTTAAAAGAGCGCCTCCGCGGATATTATTTCATCGCGAAAATTTGCACGCCGTGGAAAGAAATATCAATGTTTCTTACCAAAAAAACATATTTACTGATTTTTTTTACTATTTTGTTGGAATTATTGTTCACTCGAGCTCATGCGAGCTTGAGCTCACAAACTCCATATCCTACTATGAACTTGTTTACCGGTGATGGTCTCAACTGCCCAACATTCCTAATTAGTTAACTAAAGTACTATGAAAAGATATCTATCATTGTTGTTAATTGCCTATCTTGAAACAAAGTTGCCTATTGTAGGAAACCTAGAATAATATTAGACAACTCATTATTCATGGTGTTAACTTATGATAAAGGTTAGCCATTATGGTAGCCAACTTAACAAAAATATCAGACTAACTTGCGTCATGTTTGCCACCGACAAAGGAGGTTCTTTCTGTAGCAATAAACCTCGTCGAAACATGTACAAATGAGATGTAGTTCGAAATTTGACCGTCGCAAGAACAAAGTGAAAACGGATCATAATTCCTATGCACGGATTGAAAGTTGTAGTTCTTTTTTAATGGAGCTAAATTCACATGGTGCCAATCATGTACTCCCTCCGTCCGGAATTACTTGTCCCTGAATTGGATAAAAATGGATGTATCTAGAACTAAAATACGTCTAGATACATCAATTTCCGCAACAAGTAATTTTAGAGGGAGGGAGTATGTAGACATGCAAATGGGAGACCAATGAGTCACACTAAATATATAGTACTCCCTCCATTCCATAATGTAGTGCATATAGATTTTAGAAGTCAAACCTCACAAACTTTGACCAAGTTTGGGGAGAAAAATATTTACATCTAGAATGCAAAACATAAATCATAAGATGTAGTTTCATATTTTATATACTTGGTATTGTAGATATAAATAATTTTCTTTATAAACTTGGTTAAAGTTTGACTTTTGAAAATCTATGGTATATGTTTGATTACATTTTTTTTTGTCATTTTGGTCCATGCTTGCCCGGTTCCACCAAAAAGTATATTTGCACTTTTCAAAAATTAAGTTACGAACAATAACAATGGCAAGAGAGAACTTCTTTATTTGTGGGAATGGCCAGAGAGAACTAACAATATGCATTGAGAAAAGAATCATAAAATATAAGTATCATAGACTACTCATTTTTTTGCGGCAATTATAGACTACTCATTATTCATGGTGATTAACTTATAATAAAGAAAAGTAAAACATATAAATATGCGTCAAAGGAAAAGTATATTGTACAAAATAAGGACTTAATAATGTGGATTGTATAGAGGTTTTTTTGTTTGTTTGCGGGTAATATAGAGTTGAAGAAGCTAAGGGCCTGTTTGGTTCCAATAAGTCACCTGACTTATAAGTCAGGTGACTTATAAGTCACGCCTGTTTGGTTGTCACCTGACTTATAAGTCACCTGACCACATCTTCCCACCTTGTTTTTTCATGTAAAGGTGATGGGACCCACGCAAAAAGGGGTGACTTATAAGTTTTAAGTTGGGGTGGAGCAACTTATGACTTATAAGTTGGGTCTGTTTGGCAAAATAAGTCACTTTTTCCACTTTTCGACTTATAAATTGATGACTTATTTGGAACCGCCTAAAAAAGGCTATTTGAAAAATTGAGTTTCGAAAAGGTTCCCTAGCTTAGAGATAGACCAGCGAGGTCAAGTCAACCATACTCGGGGCACTCCGCTGGCTTTAAAACTTCCCTTGTCACGGGCAGCGCTAACACATCGATCCTCACATGCGAGGACAAGGCTAGACCTCCAAGAAAAACAAAATGCCGATCCCCCAGATCCACTGGCAGCTCCTCCCACAGGTCCAGCTGCCCCAACAATGGCGGCAGCTCCTCCTCGGCCTCGGCCTCCTGCTGCCTGTCCTGGTTCTGATAGTGAGGCGCAGGAAAGGGTTCAAGCTGCCGCCGGGACCGGCGCGGCTGCCGGTGCTAGGCAACCTGCACCAGCTGGGCTCGCTCCCGCACCGGAGCCTGCGGGAGCTGGCGCGGCGGCACGGTCCCGTGATGCTGCTGCGCCTGGGCGCCACGCACATGCTGGTGGTGTCGTCGGCGTCGGCGGCGCGTGAGGTGCTCAAGGAGCACGACGCCGACTGCTGCAGCCGGCCGGCGTGCCCCGGCCCGAAGCGGCTCTCCTACGGGTTCAAGAACATGGCGTTCGCTCCCTACGGCGAGCACTGGCGCGAGATGCGCAAGATCTTCATCGTGGAGCTCCTCAGCATGCGCCGCGTCAAGGCCGCCTGGGGCGCGCGCCAGGAGCAGGTGGACAAGCTCATGGCCGCCCTCGCCCCAGACGAGCCGGTGGCGCTCGGCGAGCACATCTTCGCCTTCACCGACGGCATCATCGGCACCGTGGCGCTCGGGAACGTCTACGGCGCGGACATGCTGGCGCGCAAGAAGCACTTCCAGCACGTGCTCGACGAGGCCATGGACATGCTCGCCACCTTCTCCGCCGAGGACTTCTTCCCCAACGCCGCCGGCCGCCTCGTCGACCGCCTCACCGGCCTCGTCGCGCGCCGTGACCGGCTCTTCAGCAGCCTCGACGACTTCTTCGAGACGGTCATCGAGCAGCACCTGGACCCCGCGAGGCCCAAGCCGGAGAACGGCGGCGACCTCGTCGACGTCCTCATCGACCTCTGGAAGCAGGAGCACCGTGGCTTCACCAAGGACCACGTCAAGGCCATCATCATGGTATCTCCTCCTGTCCTGACTCCCGATTCCAATACAAAATCTCTACTGATTGACACTGATCGCCTCGCCGGCCGGCCGCACTTAATTGTCTGCTCTCATATATACTCTAATAATCACTGAAATTCGGTTAGGACACTTTCGTGGGTGGCATCGACACGAGCTCGGTGACGATCCTGTGGGCCATGTCGGAGCTGATCCGGAACCCGCGGGTGATGAAGAAGGCGCAGGAGGAGATCAGGGCGGCGGTGGGCGAGCAGCGCGCCCGGGTGCAGCCGGACGACCTGCCCAAGCTCAACTACCTCAAGATGGTCCTCAAGGAGACGCTGAGGCTGTACCCGCCGGCGACGCTGCTGCTGCCGCGCGAGACGATGCGGCACGTCAGGATCGGCGGCTACGACGTGCCGGCGGGGACGAGGGTCGCCGTCAACGCGTGGGCCCTCGGGAGGGACCCGGCGAGCTGGGGCGAGGACGCCGACGAGTTCAACCCGGACAGGTTCGAGGCCGGAGCGAGGCACGGCGAGGTGGACCTCCACGGCGCGCACTTCGAGCTGGTGCCGTTCGGCGCCGGGCGGCGGATCTGCCCGGGCATGGCGATGGCGCTGATGAACGTGGAGTTCGCGCTGGCCAACCTGCTGTGCGGCTTCGACTGGGCGCTGCCGGAGGGGACCAAGGCGGAGGACCTGTGCATGGAGGAGGCCGGCGGGCTCACCTTCCACCGCAAGACGCCGCTCGTGCTCGTGCCCACCCCGTACGTGCCGCCCTCCGCCGCTTAATTAATTCCGCGTCAACTCCGTCAGCTGCGTCGTGATCGAAAGTTTTAAACCGGCCAATCAGTTTGTCGCTACCCAGGTTTGGCCATATGCTGAATATCCCAGCGTCGGCTCAGTTTCAGCATAAATTTGTTGCTTTATCCTGCTGCAAGTCAGTATTTTGTTTGTTTGTTTGTACTACTTGTCTCGACCTCTGGGGCAAAATGTATTCAAGGAATAAAATTGGCAGCTATGTTATCTGGACCTACTTACAATTATACAACGTATCATGTCCCTGTCCATGGCTGGCGAAATGAACTCTATCTTGGTTCGGTTTTGCCGGCTAGAGTTGGAATATTGGTATAAAGAAGCTCATGATCCAGTGGTAAATGGCAATCCTGGAGCACCCATGAATCTGCTGTGCGTGGTTAAGTTATGGAATGAATGTTCCAGTTCAGAAAAAAATGGCAATCCTTTTTTTTTTTGCGGGGAAAAAACCGGCAATCCTTGGAGCACCCAGCTGAGCATGTGTATGAAATGCGGAAAAGGCTTTTCCATTCGCGTTCCATACACAGCTCGTATCACAGCCGTGCAGCCCTCGTGTGGATCCGAGCCACTGGCCCACCTAGCCCCACGCCCGAAACTCCAAATTCTCAATTCACAGCTGAGTATACGGTGCCAATACAGTCCCGTCGTATCTGCTTTCCCCCCACCTAGACCCCACCCCATCACCCTGCTTCCATTCCCTCTCTGTCGTTTGTCCTCTGTCTTCCTCCCCTCTTGGATTGCTCTCAGCCGCCGGCGTCCCTGTACTCCTCCACAAAATGGCCGTCGACGAGCTCCTCCGTGTATTGGCAGCAAGGACTTAGGCCAACCTACACGCCAGGCTGGGCCAAGGACTCGCTTGTTCAGAAGCTCGGGTTCGACCAGATCTAGATTTCCCTCCTTCTCGCTTGGGAGAAGAGGAGAAACCGCGTTTGGGAGCAGAACGAGCTGCCACGGCCAGAGGAGAAGATGCTAAATCTGCCGAATCCATCGCTCTGGGGCAACACCATCCTCTCCCAAGCAAGAGCGCAGGGTGAGATCCAACCACCCGCCTTCTTCTTTTTGTTTATGTGCGAGTTAGATACATCCAAGCACTTGGTGCAAGTGTCTCTTGGTTCAATCTTGGAATTTTACTTGTGAATTCGGTCGATGGATTTCTGATCGGGTGAGCATCTTTTATTTTTGTTTGTTTTGTGTGATAGGTATTCATCTCCCGTGCATGTCCAGCACCAGCCATGGCCAAATCGGGTCGTGCCTCTCCGCGTATCGCCCATGGAGAAGAGGGAACACCGGCACCAGAAGACTGATTGACTTCGCGAGCCCTTTAACTATGCACTATTTTAGCTTAACTTTTCTATTGAAAAAACTATTTCATTTAAATATTTATTTGCGGATCAGATTTGATTGCACGGCCTGTGCATATGTTTTGACTATATACACAGTAAACGCTTTGTCTGTTCTGTACGCATGAGAAGTACAGCACTTTTCCGGCCAATATATAGATTATTTTACAAACAAGCAAGACCAAGCGTTTGATTTTTTACATAAACTTTTGGTGAAAATTATGAAGAACTTTTGAACTTGTTTATTCAGGGCATCGTCTATTGTTAATTGTGGTGAAATAACTCTTGTAAAGTCTTTGGGAAACTTATTCTACAACCTTTTGCACACAAAAAAAAAACTAGGTCTGTCTCTTCCTTTCCATCGGACTAGTTCAGGGAAGAAACTTGCGATTTTTGTTGTCGGTCATTCGGTGATATGGATTTGTGCTACAGGCCATAGACCTCAGATATGAACCACATGACTGACCGAGTAGTAGTGCAGCATCATACGCGGAAAATTTCATAATATCAACATTGAGAAAACAAGTTAAATAATTTCAAAAGAATTGAGAAGTTTTTGTGCGTGTTTACGATGAGGGCCTCGGATTTTTTTGGACACACTCATATTGTTCACATGCATGTCTTTTCATGGCCACACCACTGAATAAATCTATGAATGATCTTTGCCTTTCAAGTCATTATGGTAGTTTGATCCGGCCCCAAAACAGTAGCATTTTCATTCATCTCGCCAGGTACTTAGAATCCTCCGATCAAAAAACTTCCAGGAAGTACACCCAAGTGTCGTGATGTTACAAATATGAGAAGTTTAATATCACGCGCGGTGAGATCGGGTTTTTCCTCTCCCGTGTCAATCCGGTTTCGTGGCTAGAAACTAAGAGTAATGTTTACATCAATTGACACTACATCCCATATAACTACCGCGTTGCACTTTATATCCTCAGTTGCGGTCCTCATGTTGTCTAACACGAAGAACTTTAGAGACATTTGCCAAAAAAAGATGGGGGGCATCATCGGTCGTCGACCCAAGTGAGAAGAGGCCAAGGGGGAGCATTCCGTATAACTTTACAAGGAGGTAGACAGTTCCCGAGTTACGGACTCTAACTCAACTGTGTATTTTACTAACATTACTCGGGTACTCGATCCAACGACATCAAAGGAGCTAGACACGTTACATGCATTGAACACTTTAATGTAGCATTCAAGTGGGACTTTGATTCCGGGGGCCTGATATTTCATTAATCAAACATGACGGAATCAAGCACTCGATATACATGATATTTATTGAGTACTTTGTTTTCGCGTGTGGCGTACTTAAGCGGTCGGACCTGACGGACTTTAGCCTCATTTATATGTTATTTACTAGTGCACTTACTTTCCGCATGCCCGGTACTTCGGGTATCAAAACAGAAGGACTTTTATCTAGTTTCATACAGTAAAATCTGGTTTCTAGACATAGCACTTAACATGCTGTTGTTGTTTATTCAGATAAATTGTAACAAAACTTACGATACCATATAGTGGAGCACCTCGAACTCACATGATCTGTACTTAGTACAGGTCCAGTTTCTTGGCTAGAACCCTAACGACCCACACGGTGAGATCGAGGTTCCCCTCTCCCGTGTCGATCCGGTTTCTTGGCTAGAAACTAAGAGTAATATTTACATCAATAGACACTACATCCCATATATCTGCCACTCCGCACTTTATATCCTCGGTTGTGGTCCTCATGTTGTCTACCATGAAGAACTTTTGAGAGATTTTCCAAAAAGAAGGTGGGGGCATCATGGGTCGTCGACCCTAGTGAGAAGAGGCCGAGGGGGAGAATTCCATATGACCGTGCAAATTATGTTTATCGAGGATTGCAAGTTTACTTGGCGAGCATTGAGGGAGTCCTAGACTAAGGGGTCCTCGGGCGTCCGGCCTGTTATCCATGGGCCGGACTGATGGGCTCTGAAGACATGAAGGCCGAAGGCTGTACCTGTGTCCGGATTGGACTCTTCTTGGCGTGGAAGGCAAGCTTGGCGACCGACTATGAAGGTTCCTTCTTATGTAACCGACTCTATGTAAACCCTAGATCTTCCCGGTGTCTATATAAACCGGAGGAATTAGTCCGGAAAGGATATACTCATTACCATAGTCATACATGCTAGACTTTTAGAGTTTAGCCATTACGATCTCGTGGTAGATCAACTCTTGTAATACTCATATTCATCAAGATCAATCAAGCATGAAGTAGGGTATTACCTCCATAGAGAGGGCCCGAACCTGGGTAAAACATCGTGTCCCCCGTCTCCTGTTACCATCGATCCTAGACGCACAGTTCGGGACCCCCTACCCGAGATCCGCCGGTTTAGACACCGACATTGGTGCTTTCATTGAGAGTTCCACTGTGCCGTCGACGAAAGGTTTGATGGCCCCTTCGATCGTCTATAGTGACGCTGTCCAAGGAGAAACCTTTCTCCCCGGACAGGTTTTCGTGTTCGGCGGCTTCGTACTGCGGGCCAACTCGCTTGGCCATCTGGTGCAAATCGATAGCTACGCCCCTGGCCACCAGGTCAGATTAGGAAGCTTGAACTACGTCGCGGATATCCGTGGAGACTTGATCTTCAATGGATTTGAGACCGCAGCGATCGCTCCCCCTCACCCCGATGAACATGACTTAAATCTGTCATCGGATCACATCCAGGAGATGGTTCCTGTTGCTGCAACAGCCTTAGAACCGGAGCAGATCGTGCCATCCGAGGCCACAGAGTCCGCGGCGTTGGAGCCGCACACGGACTCGACACCCCGCAATATTTGCGTCAATGGAACTCCGGACTCGTCTCCGGCTATAAGTTCCGGACCGGGTACGCCTGCGGACACCGAGCTGGATCGGTTATCGATTTTCGAATTTAGCGCCGCAGGCATCTTCCAGCACTCACCTTTGGGTGATGTGCTGAACTCTTTAAAGAATTTGTCCTTGGAGAAGGACTCACAGCCGAACTTTGTTCGGTTCGAGCCAGAGGCTGATGACGGGAAATTTTGCTTCCCACCCACTTCATAGCCACTGTCGATGACTTAACCGACGTGCTTGATTACGGCTCCGAAGACATCGACGGTATGAACGACGATGCCGACAAGGAGCAAGGCCAAGACCCGCCATTTACTGGATGTTGGAAGGCCACCTATTCGTACGATGTGTACATGGTCGACACACCTAAAAAAGCTAGCGACGATGACAAAGGAGATCCAGCTGCGAATAAACCTTCTGAGACACAGTCCAAGCGCTGGCGCCCTAAACGCCGCTCTAAGACTCGTCGCTCAAAAGATGGCAACACTGGCACTGGAGAAAACAGTACTCCGGGCGACGCCGAAAACAATGAAGACCCTGTCGGGGCTGCATCCAAACAGGAGGAACATGACAACGGGCAAGATAAACCTGATAAACAGGCCATGCCCAATGACCCAGATGATGATAGTTATCGTCCAGTCTCCGAGGATGATGAGAGCCTCGACAATGAGGACTTCATCGTGCCTGAGGCACCCCTCGAGCAGGAGCGCTTCAAGCACCAGCTAATAGCCACTGCAAGAAGCCTGAAGAAGAAGCAGCAGCAGCTCCAAGATGATCAAGACCTGCTCATTGGCAGGTGGACTGATGTCCTGGCAGCCGAAGAATACGGCCTCGAGCGCCCAGCCAAGAGTTACCCAAAGCGCAGACTGCTACCTCAGTTCGATGAGGAGGCACCAGATCCCATACCCCCCTCACGCAATGCGGACCGACCACCACATGGTCGGGATAGTGCGGCGGACCGACCACCCCGCGGTCGGGATAAAATGGCAACTCAGGCCGAACAACAACCCGCCCCACCGCCTCACAAAAATAGAGACAAAACATCTCGGGACCATACATACGATCTTCGGCAGGATCTGGACAGTAGAGCAAGACACACCAGATCAATATACGGATCGCGAGGACGCTTCCTGACTCGGGATGACGGCTACCTATTCGGACGTGACAAACCTAGTCACACCCGGGCCGATAACCGCAGACGGACTTCATCGGAGGTGCGCCGTGATGCGGCCCGATATAGAGGCGCTGCATACCCTCTCTGTTTCACAGATGAGGTGCTGGATCACGAATTCCCCGAAGGGTTCAAACCCGTCAATATTGAATCATACGACGGAACAACCGATCCCGCAGTATGGATTGAGGATTTTATTCTCCACATCCACATGGCCCGTGGAGAAGACCTCCACGCCATCAAATACCTCCCACTAAAGCTCAAAGGGCCAGCTCGACACTGGCTAAATAGCCTGCCTGAAAACTCCATCGGCAGCTAGGAGGACTTGGAAGAAGCCTTCCTTGACAACTTCCAAGGTACATATGTCTGGCCACCCGATGCCGATGACTTAAGCCACATAGTTCAACAACCTGGAGAATCAGCCAGAAAATTTTGGACTAGGTTCCTAACCAAAAAGAACCAGATCGTTGACTGTCCGGATGCCGAAGCCCTAGCGGCCTTTAAACACAGCATCCATGACGAATGGCTAGCACGCCACCTTGGCCAAGAAAAGCCGAAGTCCATGGCAGCCCTTATGGCACTCATGACCCGCTTTTGCGCGGGTGAGGACAGCTGGCTGGCTCGTAGCAAAAACACAGCCAGCGAGACAGGCCCCTCCGAGGCCAAGAACAGCACCGGCAAGCTCCGGCGCAATAGACACAAACGCCGAAGTAATGGCGACAACACCGATGACACCACCGTTAACGCCGGATTCAGCGGCTCCAAGTCTGGCCAGCGAAAGAAGCCCTACAAAAGGAACAGTGAGGGACCATCCAGCCTGGATCGCATACTCGATCGTCCGTTCCAGATACATGGTACCCCAGATAAAGAAGCCAATCACACCAACATAGACTGTTGGGTTTTCAAACAGGCTGGCAAGTTAAATGCCGAAAACAAAGAAAAGGGATCACAAAGTGAGGACGAGGACGAAGAGCCCCGGCAGCCGAACACTGGGGGGCAGAAGAAATTTCCCCATCAAGTCAAAACGGTGAACATGATATATGCTACACACATCCCCAAAGGTAGCGCAGGTGAGAACTTAGGGACGTCTACGCGGTAGAGCCAGTCGCCCCAAAATTCAATCCGTGGTCGTCGTTCCCGATCACCTTCGATCGTCGAGATCACCCAACTAGTGTCCGCCATGGCGGTTCAGCCGCACTAGTCCTCGACCCAATTATCGACGGGTTTCACCTAACACGAGTCCTGATGGACGGTGGTAGCAGCCTCAACCTGCTTTATCAGGACACAATGTGGAAGATGGGCATTAACCCCTCACGAATCAAACCAACAAAGACTACCTTTAAAGGAGTCATACCAGGCGTAGAAGCCCGCTGTACGGGCTCAATCACGCTGGAGGTGGTCTTCGGTTCTCTGGACAACTTCTGAACCGAAGAGTTAATCTTCGATATCGTCCCCTTCCGCAGCGGCTACCACACACTGCTCGGACGAACCGCGTTTTCTAGATTCAACGCAGTGCCACACTATGCTTATCTCGAGCTCAAGATGCCCGGTCCACGTGGCGTCATAACAGTCAATGGCAACACTGAACGCTCCCTCCTAACAGAGGAGCACACCGCCGCCCTAGCAGCAGAGGTACAGAGCAGCCTTCTCAAGCAGCACCATAGTACGGCTGCCGAGCCCCTGGACATCGTTAAGAGGTTCTGGACTACACTGCAGCAGGACAACGTGGCTCGTCAAGAGCTCGATTAGCAATTCGGCCTCCGTTCCAGTCCCGATGAAGTAGTGGCATTCGTACCACGCGTACATAATTACACACTCAAAATTCCATGGACATCGACGGAGGCACAAGCTAGCCCGGGATCTACAGTTCGGCTAGACCGATCCTGGACACACATATAACTTTACTATTTCCTTTTTCCCTTTTTCGCAGGTTTCTCTTATGCGGGCCTCTTTCGACGGCCTGATTTATGGTCCTGTCAAAGGACAAATACACCGGATCGACATGGAGCACATGCGTACAGGGGCAGCCCTAGAGGCCAATCCAACGATTAGTCTATCTGTTTTCAGGACCCACACGCAGCTCGCCTTTAGTTGTGGCATGTCAAATAGCCGGTTGCTTATGGCATTATTTTGTACCAATGTGCTTGGACGCATTAACTCAAACTATAATGGAAACAGTTCATGATCCAAGTTCAAGGGCCCCAGATCCTATCTCTGTTCTCCCTTTGTTTTCCTGTAAATTACTTATTTCCTAGCAACCGTATGCTCTGGTACATTTCATATTTGCTAGGGGCTCTCCATCGCCCCACGATATGGCAACAAAGTCCGAACAATCCTTAAAGATAAGTTCGGCACCCCGAATTTGGCATTATATGCATTGGCTCCGAATCATGTCTTCGGTCAATAGTTGGGTTGCCCGGCTTCTGTGCTTGCTACCCTACGTTCCGCTAAATCGGCTAGGGTAGTAAAGGGAGAACAACTGCGATTGTGCCCTGGCCTTGACCAGATGAGCGCCTTAGTAGAGAAAGCCGAAAATTGACTGTCATGACACGGCGAGAGCCGGTCAGCTGTTTGAGGGTTACAAATCGTTGGAGAATTTTTTCCGCATTATGCAAAAGATCGGCACTTCCCGATCAGATACTTTATTATAAAACTCCTATGGCTAAGTGAGGGCGTTTAAGCTGTATAGTCTGATTGCCTTGTTCGTTGCGCTAAACAACTCCTTCAAGGACCATATAATTGGATCAAGATTGTTTAGATTCCATCCCGAACACCTCCGTACTACCTACGTGAGGGCAGAAGCCGACGACTGGCCAACCCTCAGATTACATACAACACGGCCGCACAGGAGGAAACAATTAAAAGCATAACAAAATTACATTACAAAACAGGCTTTGTTTTCATAATACAAGGCAAAGGCAACATGAATACATTTATTCAAATACAATGTCCTGCGAACAATGTGCTGCCGCAAGGCGAGACCCCTCTAGGACATCCGCAAAATACCGTTCGGGTGTGCGGTGCTCCTTGCCCTCCGGTGGCCCTCTGGTAACCTCGACGACGTCCATCTTCGCCCACCACATCTTGAAACGGGCGAAGGCCATGCGCGCACCTTCAATGCAGGCCGAGCGCTTGACGACGTCCAGCCGAGGACATGCGTTCACCATCCGCCTCACGAGTCCGAAGTAGCTGCCTGGCATCGCTTCGGCTGGCCATAGCCGGATTATCAAATACTTAATGGCTAGATCGGCCACCCTATGCAGCTCCACCAGCTGTTTCAGCTGATCGGTGAAGGACACGGGATGCTCTGGCGCCGCATACTGCGACCAGAATAGCTTCTCCGTAGAACCCCCTCCTTCGGCTCGATAGAACTCCGCGGCGTCTTATACACTGCGGGGCAAATCCGCAAGAGCCCCTGGGGAACTCCAAACCCGGGTTAGTAAAAGGTACTGCTTCTCCGCATACTTGCTTTGCATCTTAAATGCCTTACCCGCCATGATCTTCTTGGCCTCCTGGATCTCCAGGAGGGCGGCCCGGGCCTCATTCCATGTGGTCTCCACGCTCTGACGAGCCTTGGCGAGTTCGGCCCCTTGAGCCGACGCATCATGCACTACTACAAAAACAGCTATAGCCAATATGGACACTAATGGCGCACTGTACATGTGGTGCGCCATTACAAACTAGTAATGGCGCACCATGTGTTGGTGCGCCATTAGTGTGAAAATACTAATGGCGCACCACATCCACGGTGCGCCATTAGTAAAATATTTTTTATTTTTTTTTATTTTCAAAACTACTAATGGCGCACCAGGGGATAGTGCGCCATTACTAGTTAAACTAGGAATGGCGCACCACTCCCACGGTGCGCCATTAGTAATTATGTTTCAAAATTTTTATTTTTATTTTATTTTTTAAAGTACTAATGGCGCACCGTGGGTGGTGCGCCATTACTAGTTGAACTAGTAATGGCGCACCACTCCCACGGTGCGCCATTAGTAGTTTGGCCCAAACATTCCCTTGAATGCACCCCCCCGTGGACTGCCTTTTCAGTTTCAAAAAAAATAAAAGAAAATGATAGAAATGTCAAAAAAAAAAAGAAAATAAGATTCCCATGTGATATGTGGTCTAGTTGTTAGCAAAATTTGCAAACATGAATTTTTGACTTTTTTGCAAAATCTCTCGAGAATTTGTAAAATGGGCATAACTTTTGCATACGAACTCGGATAAAAAAGTTTTTTATATGGAAAATCATCTACTCGAAAAGATACATCCGAATTTAACGGGGGGAACCCCATTAAGCATTTTCAAAATCCTTAAAAACCTAACAGAAAAAACGATACGGGGCTTTTAAGATCTGGAGAGGGAAAAAAATTCAAACTTACTAATGGCGCACCTGCGCATGGTGCGCCATTACTATCTTCCCGCCTTCAATATTCAAAATAAATCAAAAAAAAGTTAGTAATGGCGCACCAGATCCAAATTTAAAATTCAAAAATACTAATGGCGCACGGTGGGGGTTAGACGGTGCGCCACTACTATTTTCCCGCCTTCAAAATTCAAAAATACTAATGGCGCACCAGTGGCCTATACTAATGGCGCACCAGTGGTGCGCCATTAGTATACCAGATACTAATGGCGCACCAGTGGTGCGCCATTAGTATACCAGATACTAATGGCGCACCAGTGGTGCGCCATTAGTATTTAATACTAGTGACGTGGTACTAGTGGCGCACCAGTAGTGCGCCATTAGTAGGCAAAACTGGTGCGCCACTAGTAGGCCTTTTCCTAGTAGTGATGCTCCAAGGCCTCGCATTTTTTCACCGCATCCTGGAGCTCCTGCTGGACTTCTTTGACCCGGGCCTTGAGCTTCTTACGGGCGGCTTGCTGCTGGACAGCCTTCTCCTCGGCCTCGCCCAGGGCCTTCCTTAGGGCCTCGACCTCGGTCGCGGCTCCTGCACATATTATGACACCACGGTCAATATACAACGCTTATTCTTTCCGAACACATAGCAAGTTGTTGTCAGTGTCAAAACCGGCGGATCTCGGGTAGGGGGTCCCGAACTGTGCGTCTAAGGCGGATGGTAACAGGAGGCGGGGGACACAATGTTTACCCAGGTTCGGGCCCTCTCGATGGAGGTAATACCCTACTTCCCGCTTGATTGATCTTGATGATATGAGTATCACAAGAGTTGATCTACCACGAGATCGTAGAGGCTAAAACCCTAGAAGCTAGCCTATGGTATGATTGTTGTTGTCCTACGGACTAAGCCCTCCGGTTTATATAGACACCGGAGGGGGCTAGGGTTACATAGAGTCGGCTACAAGGGAGGAGATCTACATATCCGTATTGCCAAGCTTGCCTTCCACGCCAAGGAGAGTCCCATCCGGACATGGGACGAAGTCTTCAATCTTGTATCTTCATAGTCCAACAGTCCGGCCAAAGGATATAGTCCGGCTATCCGAAGACCCCCTAATCCAGGACTCCCTCAGTAGCCCCTGAACCAGGCTTCAATGACGATGAGTCCGGCGCGTAGATTGTCTTCGGCATTGCAAGGCAGGTTCCTCCTCCGAATAGTCCATAGAAGATTTTGAACACAAGGATAGTGTCCGGCTCTGCAAAACAAATTCCACATACCACCGTAGAGAGAATAATATTTCCACAAATCTAATCTGCTGACGCATTTTGCAGCATCACACCACGGCCCGGTCGTTTATTCGAACCGTTTCTCCCAACCAGCCACCGCACATATCGCGAGGCGGTTTCCTTGGCACGTCTTGTCGAAGCAGAGATCGTGTCCCCTTATCACGGGATTCTCATCAATACGGGTGTGGGTAACCCAACCGTGCCATTAATTACGGCGCTCGGGGAATAAGCGGTTTTACCAGGCAAGTGGGGAGGCGCAGAATCCCTGCTGCCTTTATAAGGGGATAAGGACTCCCTTTCGCACCCACGCTTTCTACTTCCCGATTCATTCCCTTCTACTCAAGCTCCAGCGCCCAAGCGTTCATCTTCTCTGCCCACAAAAGGTCTTCCGAAGATGTCCGGATCCGGAGCAGGAGGCAAATGGATGGCCTCTACCGTCCGAGAGAAGGATATCAAAAAGCTTCGGGAGGATGGGTACCTGGCCAAGAAAATCAGCCACCGTCTCCCGACGGCGGGACAGATCGCCCCTACTCCGGAGCCCCACGAGAGGGTTGTATTCCTCCCTCACTTTATCCGCGGGCTAGGGTTTCCCCTCCACCCGTTCGTTCGTGGCATCATGTATTATTGTGGGATCGATCTTCACGATCTGTCCCCTAATTCCTTCCTCAACATCTCGACATTCATTGTCGTGTGCGAGGCTTTTTTCCGCATTTCGCCGCACTTCAGTTTATGGCTGAAGATTTTTAATGTGAAGCCCAAGGTGGTGGGCGGCGAGCACGCCGAGTGCGGGGGCGCTATGGTGAGCAAGATACCCAACGTCATATGGCCAACGGGAACCTTTAATGATTCTGTCAAGGAGTGGCAACAGCAGTGGTTTTATATCACTGAGCCGCGCGGCAAGGAATGGGCCGCCTCTCCCGAGTTTCGATCCGGTGCCCCCTGCGGCTTACATCCTGGGTTAAGAAAGGCCTGGACTGGTCCTCGTCCGATGAACTGTCGGTGCTCCAGACGCGCGTTAAAGATAAGGGAGACAAGAACATTGATCTTGTCAACGTAGTCCAGGTGATGTTAGTTCGGCGGATCCTGCCTTGTCAACACCGGACTTGCAATCTATGGGAATTCGATCCGGCCAGGCACCAAACCTTGTGAGAGCTTTTCGGCTCCTCGCACAAGGACATTTGGAAGGTGCTTTTCAAGTCCAGCAAATCATGGCCGGACTCCGCCGAGGACCGCGGGTACCAACTGTTCCGCCCTGCAAGTTCGGTAAGTCATCAAAACTTTTTATTCGCGTAACCCAAGGGAAGTGCTTAACGCGTTTTATACAACTCTCCCAGGGCTGGACGAAGAAGGCGGAGCAGATCCATTGTCCGACCCCGCTGCCCGAAGAACTGGCCATCCCACTTCTGACGAAGATGCTGGTCCCGACGCCTTACAAGGTGCCGAAGAAGACGACCGGGAAGGAGGCCAAAAAGACCCGGGGCGGCCTTCGTCGCCGTGGCACTTCGGACACAATATCCGAAGGCTCCAATGCCCATTCCGCCTCCGAAGAGGACGACGAGGAGGAGGAAGATGAATCCCCTGTGGGGGGAAGAAAGAAGAGGATGGTCTCCGCACTCTTGGAGGCCGAGCTGCCCAAAAGGGGAAAGGCTCCTCTTCCGGAGGTGTCCACTGCCGCCGCCGACAGCGGCCCGGCATGGGATCCCAGGGCCTAGCCCCTGGTGAACTCGTAAGTATATAAAATCCGAGTACGTTTTAGGCATCCGGACTCACCGTGGCTTAGTATTTTATCCTAAGCCATATTTTTTTGTAGTCCGGCGAAGTCCCGTACCAAACAATCCTCATCAGAGGACTTGCTGAGCTCAAATGCTATGGAGAGCGGGACGCTCCCAAAGGCCCCTTCCTCCAAACAGGTGCATAACACCGAGGCTTCATCCCAGAAGGACCCCGACCAAGGAGGAAAGGAAAAAACCGTGAAGGCGGCGCCTGGAGGTCAAACCTCAGGGGCGGACACGTGGGGAAAAATATTCCCATGGGGGCTAACGGCGGGGGCGATCCTGAGTTCGGCTCCCAACCGGATGCGATTCTAGAGACCTATACGGCTCCAGAATCAAGCAGGCAGCCTCCCTCGGCTGGAGGGGGCGTGCCTGTTCCATCGGCGACCTCTGTCCATCCAGAAGTGTCGGATGCTTTGTTAGTGGCGTTGAAAACGCCTCCATCATTGATGAACACCGTGCCCTTATGGGTGCGGTGATTGAGAAGATTCAGTCAACTGAGAGTGGACTGAACGAGGCCTGTATCAGCCTTATAAGAGGCTTTGAGGTATGTTTTATGAGTTTTCGAAGAGTGTCATAGTATAGATAGTAGCCCCTGATACACTGTTCGGTGAAAGAAAGAACCGGACAGAGGATCGAATTTATGATCGCAGGAAGACTCAGTGAATGACATCGATTTCTCTTCTGTTATAAGCAGGCGTCTGTAGCGGCTGCTGCCTCTCATACTGCGGAGATCTCCGGACTGAATCAAAGTCTGGAGCGGGCCAAACAAGAACTTGGCCAATTGAGAATGTGGTTGAGAGATAAACAAGGTATGCACAAGTCTTGCTCGCGTTTATTGCGAATGAATTTTCAATATGAAATAAGCTTCATGATTTGCGCTAGGGATTGTGACCGAAGTCGAGGCCCTTAAGAAGGCCGTGGCCGAGGCTGAGAAAAAGGCAGCCACAGAGCAGGCTCTTCGTGAGAAGCACGAGGCCAGGGTTATTAAAGCTGAGCAGGAGCTGCAAGAGGCCGTGGGAAAATGCAAGACCTTGGAGCAGAGTTTAATGGAGAAAGAATCCGAACTCACCAAGGCGCATCAAGCCACGAGCGATGCCTGGGGGGAAACCCAAAGTGCCCTGCAGGGGATCCAAGAGGCGAGAAAGATCGCGTCGGGTAAGGCTTTTTCCATGTAAAGCAAGTATTTGAGGGGAAAACTATGTTTCTGATTTTGAATCCGGATTTCTCAGGGGTATTTGCCGAGCTACCTCGCAGCATATCAGATGCCGCCCAATTCTACCGATCCGAAGAAAGGAACACCGCAGATAAGCTCTTCTGGTCGCAGTATTTGGCGCCGAATTATCCGGTGCCTTTTGCCGATCAACTGAAACAGCTGATTGAACTGCATAACGCGGCGGAACTAGCCATGAAAGATCTGGTTATCCGGCTATGGCCTGCCGAGCCGATTCCATGCAGCTACTTCGGGCTCGTGAAGTGGCTTGTAAGCGCTTGCCCTCGACTTGAAGTCATCAAGCAGTCGGTCTGTATAGAAGGTGCGCGAATGGCCTTCGCCCGTGCAAAGGTGCATTGGGGGAAGATGGATGCCGAAAAGCTGATGACCGAAGGACCGCCAGAGGGGAAGGAGCACCGCAAGCCCGAATTATATTGTGACAGTGTCCTGAAAGGATCCTACCTTGCAGCGGAGCTATGCACCAAGGACATTATATTTCCATGAATGCCAATCATGTTGTCCTTTGTAATGTTTGAACAAGGTCATTTATTTGTCGCCTGTTGTATAAAAGTTTACCCTCCTGTGCGGCCGTTTTATATGTTAAACCTGAGAGTTGGCCAGTCGTCGGCTTCTGCCCCCACGTAAGAAGTACGGGGGTGTTCGGGATAAACCTGAGCACTCTTTATCCCAGTTTTGGGTCCTTCGAAGGAGGTGCTCAGCACAACGAACCAGGCAATCATACTATAGGGCTTTATCACTCTCACTTAGCCATAGGAGCTTTAGTATGGTAGGCGCAACCCCTGGTGTTCAGAAGACCGTACTAGGGGCTCTATAAGCACCTGATCGGAGAAAAAACCGATCCATCGCACACTGCATTGGTTATGGCATTATGCGGGAGAAATCCTTAAAGATTTTGTGACCTCTCGAACAACTGACCAGCTCTCGCCGTATCATGACAGTCAGTTTTCGGCTTTCTCTACTGAGGTGCTCGTCCGGAAGAACCGGGACACAATCGCAGTAGTTCTCCCAGTGCTACCTTAGCTGATATAGCGGAACGTAAGGTACCAAAACATGGGAGCCGGGCAAACCCAACTATTGACCCAAGACATGATTCGGAGCCGATGCATACAATGCTATAGGTTCGGGGTGCCGAACTTCCATGAAGGTGTTCGGACTTTATTGCCATGTTATGGGTAAAACGAAGCCCCTGGCATATTTTAAGGCATATCGCTGTGTACGGATGCCACTAGACAAAATGATTTCAATAAGAAATAACAGCAGGTAAACGTCATATAAATCCACATGTTGTATTTGAATAGTACGTCTATGCGTATGGGTACAAGTAATGTGATAAAAAAAGGAATATGATTGCGGAACCTGCTGAGACCAGGGGCAAGAGGCTGAGTGCGGATCCGTAATATAGCCGGATGGTCGCTGCGGGGAATGTCTAAGGATTCCCTTACGTGTTCAAGCTACCTCCGTGTAGCCCGTCCTGGTTGGCGCAAAGGTGAACCTGCGAAAGAAATGTAAGAAATATTTACGTGCCGGAGGGCGGTTGAGCCGCTGAGTTCGGCCTGTCCTGGCCTTCGCCGGAGTGTTTAGTTGAGCTCTGGACGAGCCGGGCTATCCTTCCACGAAGTAGTTCGGAGTCCCTTGACGGTGTTCGGGGGCCTGGACGTCGACTCGAGGTTCGGCTGCAAGGTGTTGCTCGTTGTTTCTGCTACTAAGGCAGTGGTGTATTTGTTGGTGCTGAGGGAAGGTTCGGCCTTGCCATTAACCGTGATGACACCGCGTGGACCGGGCATCTTGAGCTTACGGTAGGCATAGTGTGGCACCGCGTTGAATTGAGCGAACGCGGTTTGTTCGAGCAGTGCTTGATAATCACTGCGGAAAGGGACGATTTCGAAGATTAACTTTTCGATACGGTAATTTTCTAGTGATCCGAAGACTACCTCAAGGGCAATGGAGCCTGTACAGCTAACCTCCACACCTGGTATAATGCCTCTGAAAGTGGCTTTAGTGGGTTTGATCGCCGAATGATCGATGCCCATCCTGCGTACTGTGTCCTGGTAAAGCAGAATTAGACTACTACCTCCGTCCATAAGGACTCGAGTGAGGTGGAACCCGTCTATTATTGGGTAGAGGACTAGTGCGGCTGGATTGCCCTGATTGGCGTTAACCAGACGATCCGTGTGGTTGAAGGTGACCGGCCCTAGTTTATATTGTGGGACGACTAGTTCCGTTGAGTCGCATCCCTAAGGGTGCATATCCGGTCCGAGTTGGTAATTTGGGTGGTATTTACCACATTCACCGATTGAATATGCGGGGGAAATTTCTTTTGCCCTCCTGTGTTCGGTGATCTGGGCTCTTCGTCGCTATCGTTGCTTTGAGACCCCCTTCGTCTTTGGCGCCTGCCCTGCCGGCTTGTTTGAAGACCCAGCATTCTCTGTTGGTATGGGTGGCTGGCGTTTCTGGGGTGCCGTGAATTTGGCATTGGCGATCGAGTATGTGGTCCAGACTGGATGGGCCCGGATTTTTATTTTTGGGTGGCCCTTTCCGCTGACCGGGCTTTGAGCCCCTGAACCCGGCATTAACTACCGTATTTTCGGCGTTTTCACCATGTTTGCGGCGCTTGTGTTTGTTGCATCGTGGTTTGCCGTTGCTATCCCTGGCTTCTGATATGCCAGGTTTGCTTGCTGTATTGTTACTACGGGCCAACCAGCTATCTTCGCCCGCGCAAAAGCGGGTCATAAGTGTCGTGAGGGCTGCCATGGATTTTGGCTTCTCTTGGCCGAGGTGCCGGGCGAGCCATTCGTCGCGGATATTATGCTTAAATGCCGCTAAGGCCTCTGCATCCGGACAGTCGACAATTTGGTTCTTCTTAGTTAGGAACCGGGTCCAGAATTTCCTGGCCGATTCCCCTGGCTGCTGAGTTATATGACTTAAATCGTCAGCGTCCGGCGGTTGCACATAAGTGCCCTGGAAATTGTCCAGGAATGCGTCTGCCAGGTTCTCCCAACTTCCGATGGAGTTTGCCGGCAAGCTATTGAGCCAATGCCGAGCCGGCCCTTTGGGTTTTAGTGGAAGATACTTGATGGCATGTAAATCATCCCCGCGGGCCATGTGAATGTGGAGGAAGAAGTCTTCTATCCATACCGTGGGGTTTATAGTACCATCATATTATTCAATGTTTACGGGTTTAAACCCTTCTGGGAATTCGTGATTCATTACTTCATCAGTGAAGCATAGGGGATGTGCGGCGCCTCTGTGCCGGGCTATATCACGACGCAGTTCATATGAGTCTTGTCTGCTGTATTGGGCCCGGCCGGATTTGCTTTTAGTGTATCCGGCGTGACGGTCATCATCCCGCGTTGGTGCACGCCCCCGTGATCCGTAGATCGATATTGCATGTTTTGCCTTGTTTTCCAATACGTCTCGCAGGTCCTGCGTGTTGCCTCGGGCCTTGGTATTTTTGTTTGATTGGCGGCGGGGCGCGGGCTGGACTTCGGGCTGAAATGCCTCTCTGTCTCGGCCACGAGGTGGCCGATCAGCCGCATCATACGGTGGTGATGTAGGTTTCAATGCTTCCTCCTCGAGTTGAGGTGGCAACCTGCGATTTGGATAACTCTTGGTTGGGCACTCGAGTTCGTATTCCTCGGCTGCCAGGACTTCGGTCCATCTATCCGCTAGCAGATCTTGATCAGCTCGAAGCTGTTGTTGCTTTTTCTTCAGGCTGGTTGCTGTGGCTATAAGCCGGCGCTTGAAGCGTTCCTGCTCGACGGGATCCTCAGGCACGAAAAATTCTTCGTCGCCGAGGCTCACTTCGTCTTCGGAGAGAGGCATGTAATTGTCATCCTCTAATTCTCCGTTTGCTGCCTGTTCCGGAGGGCTAGCTTGTTCATCCTCCCGCTCGAGGTCTGGCTGGAGGGGATTATCGTCGTCTTCGGCACTATCCGGAGCGTTATTGTCTCTTGTGCCGGTATCGCTGCTTTTGCTATGGCGAGACTTAGAGCGGCGCCGCTGACGTCGGTGCTTGGGTTGCTTCTTGGAGGGATTATCCTCCGTTGTCTTGTCGTCATCCCCTTCTTTGGGGGTGTCCACCATGTATATGTCATACGATGAGGTGGCCGTCCAGCGCCCTGTGGGCGGTGGTTCTTGTTCGTCTCTTGCATCGTCGTCCATACCGTCGATGTCTTCGGAGCCAAAGTCGAGCATGTCGGTTAAATCGTCGACAGTGGCTACTAAGTGGGTGGTGGGTGGGCCGCGAATTTCTTCATCGTCCGCATCCCATTCTAGCCAGACATGGTTCGGCCAAGGGTCTCCTGACAGGGAGAGAGACTTCAACGAGCTTAGTACGTCGCCAAAAGGCGAGTTCTGAAAGATATCCACGGAGGTAAACTCCATGATTGGTGCCCAATCGGATTTGATGGGTACGGACACAAGCGGCTCGGAGTCCGTGGCCGGGGACGAATCCAACGGTTCGGCAACACGGGTCTCGTAGGAGGTGAGGTCAGTATTCGGCGCTATCGCCACTGAGTATGCGGCCTCCGTGGCGGGGTCCATCCACCCGTCCACAAATGGCGCAATTTGTTCCGGATTGAGGGCCGGAGTAGTTGCAGGTGTGGTCTCCCGAACACACTCCGACGGCAGAGCTAAATCATGCTCGTCGTGATTGTGCGGCGCACCTGACATGGGCTCGAATCCGTCGAAGATCAAGTCTCCGCGGATGTCGGCAGTATAGTTCAAGTTTCCAAACCTGACCTGATGGCCAGGGGCGTAGCTATCGATCTGCTCCAGATGGCCAAGCGAGTTAGCCCGCAGTACGAAGCCGCCGAACACGAAGATCTGTCCGGGGAGGAAAAACCTCACCCTGGATCGCATCGTTGCCGATGATCGAAGGAGCCATCAAGCCTTATGGTGACGGCATAGTGGAACTCTCAATGAAAGCACCAATGTCGGTGTCAAAATCGGCGGATCTCGGGTAGGGGGTCCCGAACTGTGCGTCTAAGGCAGATGGTAACAGGAGGCGGGGACACAATGTTTACCCAGGTTCGGGCCCTCTCGATGGAGGTAATACCCTACTTCCTTCTTGATTGATCTTGATGATATGAGTATTACAAGAGTTGATCTACCACGAGATCGTAGAGGCTAAAACCCTAGAAGCTAGCCTATCGTATGATTGTTGTTGTCCTACGGACTAAGCCCTCCGGTTTATATAGACACCGGAGGGGGCTAGGGTTACACAGGGTTGGTTACAAGGGAGGAGATCTACATATCCGTATTTCCAAGCTTGCCTTCCACGCCAAGGAGAGTCCCATCCGGACACGGGACGAAGTCTTCAATCTTGTATCTTCATAGTCCAACAGTCCGGCCAAAGGATATAGTCCGGCTGTCCGAAGACCCCCTAATCCAGGACTCCCTCAGTCGTCATTCACCTTGCTTCTCCTGGAGCCAAATTTTAACCTCGCCGAGCTCGTTCTCGGTCCACTCCAGCCTCTGCTTCAATTCAGAGACATCGGCAGCATGCGAGGTTGCGGCCAACAGTGACGCCTGCTTATTGATACATATTAAGTTAGTCCCCTATAACAAAGGATTGATCCTCTGTCCGGTTCTTCTCGCCGAACAGCGGACAGTGTCTCAGGGGCTACTGTCTACACGGTTTTTTTCTCTTTCTTACCTCGAAACCTGTCAACAGGTTGCTGCAGGCTTCATTCAGTCCACTCTTGGTAGACTGAACCTTCTCGATCACCGCACCCATAAGGACACGGTGCTCGTCCACGACAGAGGCGCCTCGTAGCGCCTCCATCAGGTTATCCGGCGCCCCTGGATGGACAAGGGCCACCGGTGGAAGCGGCGCACCCCCTCCTTCAAAAGGGGCTGCTCGCCCGACTCCGGAGCCATATGAGTCTCCGGAATCGTATTCGGCTGAGGGCTGAACTGGATGCGGCCCTCTTCGCCAGTCTCCATGGGGATCAGCTCCCCCATGTGTCCGACAGTGGAGGTCTCGCCTCGTGGCGCCTCCCGGACAGCGTCCTGGGCTCCTCCCCGATTCGGAGCAATCCTCTAGGACAACACTTCGGTGTCATCTCGGGCCCCGGGGGAATAAGCAGGCGGTGGCGACATGCCCACCATCTCCGACGGAGCCAACGAACCTCCAGGTGAGGATCGCTGGATAAGGTCGCGGGCTGGACTGCAATAATACATTTAACTATGTCAAAATAATGAAGAGAAAGGGCCGGATGTGCGCACGAGCGAGCCATGTCACTTACGATGCGGCCTGGGGCTTAGTGCGGGGGCCTCATTTTGGACTGCTGTCAACGTTCCACGCGGTATTGACCGCTGGGACGCCCTTCCCCTTCTTGGGCGTTTCCGCCTCCGGATGCGCCGAAACCGCCCTCTTCTTCCTCCTCTCCTCAGGGGGAGGGTTGTTTTCCTCTTCCTCCTCCTCTTCCTCGTCATTGTCCTCAGGGACAGAGGAATGAGCTTCGTCGTCTTCGGACGTCACGTCCAAAGTGCCCTTGCGACGGGGGCCACTCTTGGCCCCCTTGGCCTTCTTCTTGGCCTTCTTCTCCGGCGCCATATAGGGCGCTGGCACCAGCATCTTCGCCAGACGCGGGATGACCGGTTCTTCGGGCAGCGGAGCCGGGCACTGGATCCGCTTCGCCCTCTCCATCCAGTCCTGAAAAAGCAACAATAAAAGCTCAGGCATCATCCTTGAAACAAAGAAATGGAGAATGCATTAAAAATGACATACCTCGCTAGCGAGGTGTTTAGTGTCGTGCCCGCGATCTGAATCTGCGGCCGGCGGTTTCTCGTTGCCCTTAAAAGCAACTTCCATGCACCTTCGTGAGTAGTCTCGAAGAGCCTCACCAGGGTCTGGTGCTTCTTCGGATTGAACTCCCACAGAGGGCGGCTTCCGCGCTGGCACGGAAGGACCCGGTGAACTAGCATCACTTGGATCACATCAACGAGCTTGACATTCTTGGTTACCATGCTTTGAACGCGCGTCTGCAGCGCTATCAGCTCGTCAGGTGAACACTAGTCCGGACTCTTCTCGACCCAGGAGGTGAGTCGCATAGGAGCGCCGGAGCGGAATTCGGCAGCTGCGGCCCAGGTGGTGCCGCGAGGTTCTGTGATGTAGAACCACTGCTTCTGCCACTCCTTTACCATGTCCACAAAAGTACCTTTGGTCCAGGAGACGTTGGACAGCTTGCTCACCATGGCTCCTCCGCACTCCGCGTGTTGGCCATCCACCACCTTCGGCTTCACGTTGAAGACTTTGAGCCACAGCCTGAAGTGGGGTTGGATGCGGAGGAAGGCCTCACACACGACGATAAACGCGGAGATGTTGAGGAAGGAATTCGGGGACAAATCATGGAAATCTATCCCGTAATAATACATCAGCCCGCGGATGAAAGGGTGGAGTGGAAACCCTAGCCCGCGGAAGAAATGGGGGATAAACACTACCCTCTCGGTGGGCTTCGGCGTGGGGACGACTTGCCCCTCGGTCGGCAGGCGATGAGTGATCTCCTTCGCCAAATATCCGGCCGCCCGAAGCTCAGTAATGTCCTCCTCCTTGACGGAGGAGACCATCCACTTGCCCTGACCTCCGGATCCGGACATGGTCGCTTGAGTGGAAAGGAGATGAGAACTTGGGTGCTGGAGCTCGAGATTGGAAAGGCGGAGACAGAGAGAGTGCGTGAGAGAAGAAGAGGGAATCCTTATCCCCTTATAAAGGCAGCGAATATTAAACTCCTCCCCACTCACCTTAAGATTCGCTTATTCCCAAGGGTTGTATAAACGGCACGGTTGGGTTACCCATGCCCGCATTGATGAGAATCCCGCGATAAGGGGACACGATCTCTACTTTGACAAGATGTGCCAATGGCAACCGCGTCTCGGGACGTGGGGCGTCGAACATGAAAGCGGTTTGGAATTATGGCCGGTTAGATGTAATGTCGTGCTGCAAAAAGTTGTCAGCGGATAGAACTCGTGTAAAAATATATTCTCTCTACGGTTGTGTATGGTGTGTGTGACAGGTCCGGATTCTATCATCGCATCCGAAGACTATCATGGAGTTCGGAAGGGGGAACCCGCATTGCAATGCGAAGACAATCTGCGCGCCGGACTCCTCGTCATTGAAGCCAGGTTCAGGGGCTACTGAGGGAGTCCTAGACTAAGGGGTCCTCGGGCGTCCGACCTGTTATCCATGGGCCGGACTGATGGGCTGTGAAGACATGAAGGCCGAAGACTGTACCTGTGTCCGGATTGGACTCTTCTTGGCGTGGAAGGCAAGCTTGGCGACCGACTATGAAGATTCCTTATTATGTAACCGACTCTATGTAAACCCTAGATCCTCCCAATGTCTATATAAACCGGAGGAATTTGTCCGGAAAGGATATACTCATTACCATAGTCATAGAGGCTAGACTTCTAGGGTTTAGCCATTACGATCTCGTGGTAGATCAACTCTTGTAATACTCATATTCATCAAGATCAATCAAGCATGAAGTAGGGTATTACCTCCATAGAGAGGGCCCGAACCTGGGTAAAACATCGTGTCCCCCGTCTCCTGTTACCATCGATCCTAGACGCACAGTTCGGGACCCCCTACCTGAGATCCGCCGGTTTTGACACCGACAAGCATTACAAATCTTCTTTAGTTTATTTTTTATCAGAAAATTACAGTGCTTGTAAACTAAATTAATCCTCGCACCAACATAAATTGTCATTCCAGCCGCCGCCTCCTCCTCCAAGAAAAGCTAGGGTTTGTGCCTCTCGCCGGCTCCGCCACAGGTCCGCCTCATCTCCGGTGGCCCTAGGGCCATGGGGGCACGGTGGATCCTGGCAAGGGCTGGCGAGAGGGCTCCGTTGTTAGTCGTTCCTTCAAGATTTGTTAGGGTTTGTGTCCTACTCAGGAAGACGAGACGGCGGCGGCTTTCTGAAGATGGAATAAAGGTCTCCCAGCCTAGTCCCCGTTCCGGTGGTGCGTCTAGCATCGTTGGTGGGCCTGTGGAGGTGTGTCTCCGGCGGATCTATCCTCGGTGGATTTGCTCGGATCTGGTTGTGGTTCGTCTATGTTCGTGTGTCTTCAGGTTGGATCCTTTCGATCTACGTTATTCTCCATCAGCGACGGTTGTTGTTCTGGTGCGCTGGTCCTACGGGGCCTTAGCACGACGACTTCCCGACTGTCTACTACAACAAGTTGTGCCTGACTCTGGCGAGGGGGGGGGGGGGGGGGTGACGGCGGCGCGTCTTCGGCTCGCTTCAGTGATTATAGTCGTCGCTAGGTGGTCTACGGATCTGGATGTAATTTTTATTATTTCTAGTGTTTGTTATACTGCCATGATAGAAGACGAATAGATTGAAAGTTTTCTCGCAAAAAAACATAAATTGTCATTTTCTAATTAATTGGGCATCAACTCCTGCAACTCCGTGCTTTGAACCGGCCAATGGGTTTGTTGTTGGCTATGTTTACGCCCTAACCCGAATATTCCAACCACGTCTCAGTTTCAGCATAAATTTGTTGTTTTATCCTACGGCAAGTACTTACTACTGTATTTTGTTTGTTTGTTGAGTTGTATCTGTCTGGGCCTCACGGGCAAAATGTATTGAACGAATAATAATAAATTGGCAGCTACTATTTTATTTTGACCTACTCGTTTACGGCGACTATACAAAGTAATCTGTCTCTGTCCATGGCTGGCTAAATGAACTCGATCTTGCTTCGGTTTCGCCGGCCAGAGTTGGAATATTGGAAAACAAGCTCACGGTCGAGGGGTAATGCACAAGCACCCAGCTGAGCGCGTCTTCCAAATGTTCTTATTCATGCCTGCAGGCTATGAGGACAACATTGAGGGAGGTTCACACCGCATGAATCAGGGGCAGCCGAATCTTGAGGTATAACTGGAAAATGAGTTTCATTCAACTTCCTCTCTCGTCGCGTTCGTCTTCCTCCAATTCCTGCCGACCTGCCCCGCCACTCACAAGCCGCGAGCGGCGTCACTGCATGTGGGAATGTATCCGGTGCACCGGTGCATCAGACGCTGTATCACACTTTTAAATATTTTGAGATAATCAGAAAAAAAAATCTTGCACATTGACAAAATATTGATATATCGAAATATGTATGTGACAACCGTGTGACAGATTGCAAAAGTTGGCAACCGCTCGATCTACATCTTGTTCGTTAATGAGCGTTCAAACTCCTACGCCAGAGCGCCGAGCCACGGCCACGCGAGCACGCCGTCACCAGCTTCGATCGGCCCAGTCGCTCCCTTTCACCCCCTGAAGCACTAGCGCCTCCTCAAGTTGCCACCATAGCCCACTGCTCCGACGAGCGGCTCCTCCACGGCCAACAACCACCAAAGCCGGAGCTCCATCACCATCTCCGTGTGATTCCTATCTCCCATGCAGCAGATCCACGGCCACGTCCTCCACATGTCTCGGCCATAGCAGCCGCTGCTGCCGCTTCCCGACCTTCGTCCCCACAGCCATAGGCTCCGGCTGGCGCCGACGTCAAGATAGGACACTTGCATCGATCTCCTTCATCTCTGAACAATAAGTTGTGTGCTCAACTGAAATGGATTCGTAATGAAGAGATCTACAAAATCCATATTGAAGTCGATGTGATTCGTAGCCTAAATCACCAAGTATAATGGGTAACTAGGAGTTCATTTGTGTTTTAAGTTTTCAGATACATGTTCGTTGGTTAGAGGTTGAAGACAGCATCTTCGGTGGGCTTCAGAGTGAGAAAGGAGCTGGGCTGGGCTCATTGGTGGGTAGAGGCCTAGTTAGGAAGAGTAAATATTTGGCTCAAAAACAAAGGAAAAGTCAATGTTTTGCTTGTTTTTTGTTTCTCTGGTGCATCATTTGTACTACTTCCTCCGTCTCAAAATAAATGTCCAACTTTGTACTAGAGCTAGTATAAAGTTGTACTAAGTTTGAGATAGTTATTTTGAGACGGAGGGGTACATTTTAATATGGAATGACTTGTGCATAAAACATAATTCTAAAATTCACCTATCAAAATTGATGTAGAAATATACCCTTTGTAGTTTCTATGTAAATATCAATATAATTTATACACCACAGATCTAATAACTTTCATTGAAACACCATGGTAAATTTGACCCATGACACTATTGCTGGAAATAATCTCATTAATTTCTATGTAAATAACACGGTAATATACACACTATAGACATGATAACTTATGCAAAAAACACCGCGGGAACTTTGACCAGGGAAAACATATACCCGGTTAATTCTGTGTAAATATCATGGTAATATACGGACCGCAGACTTGATAAATTACGCGCAAACACCATGGTAATTTTGACCGGGGATTTTTTTGTTAAGATACAAAACGCTGTTAACTTATGTGTAAATAGGATAATAATTTACGCTCCGCAGGCTTGATAGCGTATGTACAAACATCACGATAACTTTAATCCCGAGGGGTGGCTATAAATAACATGGTTCTAGTAATTTTTGTGTAAATAACATGGTAATATAAGCACCGCATAAGTGACAATTTATGTACAAAACATCATGGTAACTTTTTAACCCGGAATAAGCACCGCATAAGTGACAATTTATGTACAAAACATCATGGTGACTTTTTAACCCGGAAAAAAAGTTGTTGAAAAACATACTCTCGCTAATTTATGTGTAAATGGTATGGTAATATACGTCCCGCATACCCAATAACTGACATACAAAACACCGCGGTAACATTGATCAAGGGAGGAAATTTGTTCAAAAACATACCCTGGTAATTTATGTGAAAATAACACGGTAATATACAAACCGCATACATGATAACTTACGTATAAACACCACGATAACATTTTTTACGAAGGGGAAAAGTTGTTGAAAAACATACACATGGTAACGTGTCTGTGAATATCATGATAATATACGAAGTGCAGATCTGATAACATGTGTATAAACACCTCGGTAACATTGAACAAAGAGGAAAAAGTGGTTGAAAAACATACCCTCGGTAACTTATGTGCAAATAGCATGATAATATATCAACCGAAGACCTGATAACTTATGTAAAAACACTGCTGTAACTTTTGACCTTGGGAGAAAAAGTTGGAGGAAAAGATTACGCCGGTAACTTATGTGTAAATGGAATGGTAACACACAAACAGAAGATTCGATAATTTTTGCACAAACACCGCGGTAACTTTTGACTAGGAGGAAAAAAGTTGTTGAATAAAATTACCCCGGCAACTTATGTGTAAATAGCATGGTAATATACGAACCCAAAACTTGATAAGTATATGTGAACACCGCGGTAATTTTTGAAATATAGGATCTCGTATGTGGAAACTTCATGTTTTCGTCACCCGCTTTTTGTATGCCACCAGGCTTCCTCTCAAAATCATACTCCTAATAACTTACGCTCAAAACATGATGATAACTTTCACCCGGGAAGGGGAGTTGTTCAAACATACCCCCCTCCCCCGCGGTTAAACTTTGTGCAAAGTTATCATGGTACACATGTTATTGTTATTGTGCTTCTGACGCTATATTTATCGACCTTCGCATGATATATTTACCAGCTTTATCATGTCAATGTTATGGTCACCAAGGTGTTAATATTAAAGAAATCATGATGCACATGTCATAGTTATCATGCTGCTCATGCTAAAGTTATCAAGGCTAAAATTAACCTTTTTGTGTACATGGTAGAAAGAAGAAGGATTCAAGTTCCGTTATTTACGTATCGAAATATGTATGTGGCAACCGTGTGACAGATTGCAAAAGTTGGCAACTGCTCGATCTACATCTCGTCCGTTCATGAGCGTTCAAACTCCTACGCCAGAGCGCCGAGCCACGGCCCCGCGAGCACACCGTTGAAGGAAATATGCCCTAGAGGCAATAATAAAGTTGTTATTTATATTTCCTTATAACATGATAAATGTTTATTATTCATGCTAGAATTGTATTAACCGAAAACTTAGTACATGTGTGAATATATAGACAAACTAAGTGTCACTAGTATGCCTCTACTTGACTAGCTTGTTGAATCAAAGATGGTTAAGTTTCCTAGCCATAGACATGAGTTGTCATTTCATTAACGGGATCACATCATTAGAGAATGATGTGATTGACTTGACCCTTTTCGTTAGCTTAGCATTCGATCATTTAGTATATTGCTATTGCTTTCTTCATGACTTATACATGTTCCTATGACTATGAGATTATGCAACTCCCGAATACCGGAGGAACACTTTGTGTGCTACCAAACGTCACGACGTAACTGGGTGATTATAAAGGTGCTCTACAGGTGTCTCCGAAGGTACTTGTTGGGTTGGCATAGATCGAGATTAGGATTTGTCACTCCGATTGTCAGAGAGGTATCTCTGGGCCCTCTCGGTAATACACATCACTATAAGCCTTGCAAGCAATGCAACTAATGAGTTAGTTGCGGGATGATGTATTACGGAACGAGTAAAGAGACTTGCCGGTAACGAGATTGAACTAGGTATTGAGATACCGACGATCGAATCTCGGGCAAGTAACATACCGATGACAAAGGGAACAACGTATGTTGTTATGCGGTTTGACCGATAAAGATCTTCATAGAATATGTAGGAGCCAATATGAGCATCCAGGTTCCGCTATTGGTTATTGACCGGAGACGAGTCTCGGTCATGTCTACATAGTTCTCGAACCCGTAGGGTCCGCACGCTTAACTTTCGGTGACGATCTGTAATATGAGTTTATGTGTTTTGATGAACCGAAGGTAGTTCGGAATCCCGGATATGATCACGGACATGACGAGGAGTCTCGAAATGGTCAAGACATAAATATTGATATATTGGAAGGCTATATTTGGACATCGGAATGGTTCTGGGTGAAATCGGGATTTTACCGGAGGGGGGGGGGGTTACCGGAACCCCCTGGGGATTAATGGGCCTTGATGGGCCCTAGTGGAGAGAGAGAGGGGCCGGCCAGGGCAGGCTGCGCGCCCCCTCCCCTTGAGTCCGAATAGGACAAGGAAGGGGGGGCGCCCCCCTTGCCTTCCCCCTCCTAGTGGGACTAGGAAAGGGGAGTCCTACTCCCACTAGGAGGATGACTCCTCCTCTTGGCGCGCCCTGCTAGGGTCGGCCGGCCTCCCCCCTTGCTCCTTTATATACGGGGGCAGGGGGGCATCCCAAGACACACAAGTTGATCAGTTGATCTTTTAGCCGTGTGCAGTGCCCCCCTCCACCATAATCCACCTCGGTCATATCGTAGTGGTGCTTACACTACTAGGGAAAACCTTATACACATAATCTTAGCAGCAGCGCGGCACAAAAAGAGGCGTTAGCAGTAGCGAGGTTAAGAAAAGCACGCTACTGATGTAAATTTAGCAGTAGCGCGTGATGTCTAAACCGCGCTCCTACAAAAATCTACCGGCAGTACCCAAGAGCCTAAGTTTACCAGCAGCGCGGTGTCACGATGCGCGCTACTGCTAATGCAATAGTAGTAGCGCACTTTTTACTCACGTCGCTGCTGCTAATTTTGAAATTGTCCACACGGTTGGCCCGTTTAGCAGTAGCGCGTGTGAGAAAAGTGCTGCTGCTGCTACGCTATTAGGAGTAGCGCGTTTTTCCTCCCGTGCTACTGCTAAGACGCAGCACCCCACCACATTTTTCCACCCGTCCTCCCCTCCCCCATCTCCTCTTCTCCCTTTCCCCTACCTCCCACATCCTCCCTCTCTCACTCTTCTTCTTCCTCAATACTTCTCCCCCCATTACTCTCCCTCATCTACCTACCTTTCTCTTTTCTTCATTAGTCCTAGCTAACTACACCACCTCCATTAATGCATCTCCTTTCTTTTTTTTCCTTCCCCCTCCACTAGTTGAAGTTGTCTCCTCCCAAATTAGCTAGCTAGGTTGATGTAGCATTTAGGCAAGTGACCTATTTGCCCCCTAACTAGATCTATCTTTGTCAAGAAGAGCTTTGTGCACTTTTGATCTCCCTACATCATCATCTCCACCGTGTGCTCGATCTCGAGATAGAGGTGATTAAAATTTCATGCTTTTGCAAAATGGAAATATGTGTATGTGTGTGTGATATGATAAATGGGCAATATGATGGAAATTGTGTGTGTAGCATGAGTTGACGCCAAATTGTGCTTTTGAGTTGCCTATGTTTTGCCGAAATGTCGATTTATTTCCGTTTCGGCAAATTCCGGGCAAACTCTAGATCTATATATTTCCTATTTTTAGGGAAGGTCATGCCGAATTTTTGTATGACTTTGATGCATGCATGCATTTTTATAATCAATTTGTTTTTTATTACCGTGCAGACGTTCATGATGGTCAGTGGAACGATGGTCGACATGTGGTTGCGGTCGACGGTGTAGGACATGAAAGAAAATAACCGGACAGAGGTTTTATGTCCGTGTCGAAAATGCAAAGGAATAGTTTGGCTCGACCCCTATGACGATGGTCGTGTCGAAGCGCACCTGCTCATGACTGGTTTCATGGATGGCTATACTCGGTGGATAATTGAAGATGACGATGACGATGTTGAGGATGCCGACGGGGCAGGCAATGACGACACGGGGCAAGACGAAGAGATGATCGATAATGGCGGCGGGGAAGAGGCCGGACATGGCGGCGGAGAAGGGGCCGGACATGGCGGAGGAGAAGGGGCCGGATATGGCGGCGGAGAGAACGACGTGGACTCCACGCAGCAGTGTTCGTCGGTACTAAGTTCAATCATGCGGGACCCTCATGTTCAAGCACTGCTTCGCAAGGAGACGAGTACTAAGAGAGCTGCTTCTAGAGAGGAGGCTAAGCTGGAGCAACTGGTGGTAGACTCGAACACTCCATTGTATGATGGTTGCAATCCTGAGGTGACCCGCTTGAGTTTCACGCTCCAACTCCTAAAGACGAAGGCTAAAAACAAATGGACCGACACAAGCCTCGATGAGCATCTCAAGTACCTAAAGGATGTTCTTCCCGCGGGGAATCTATGTCCTACTAGTGTTGATGAGGCCAAGAAGATCATGTGCCCTCTTGATCTGCCGCACGTTAGATACCATGCATGCATCAACGATTGCATAATTTATCGGAAGGAGCACGCGGAAAAAACCAGCTGTCCGGTGTGCAATGCTTCTCGATACAAGAAGGCGGGGAAGAAATGTCCCTAGAAAGTTGTATGGTACTTACCGATCACTCCCCGTCTCCAGCGGTATTTCATAGATCCCAAGGAAGCAAAGCTAATGCGCTGGCACGCGGAGAGGAAGAAGCCCGACGATGGAGATGATCCGAAGCTGAGACACGTCAAGGATGGAAGCCAGTGGAGAGCGTTGAACAGCTTCTATCGGTATTTCAAATGTGATGCAAGGAACATCGTGCTCGGCGCGTGTACCAATGGCATGAATCCGTTTGGAAACCAGAACACCAACCATAGCACATGGCCCATGTTTGTATGGATGTACAACCTCCCCCTGGTTGTGCATGAAGTCGAAGTACATTCACATGAGCATGCTTATTCAAGGGCCAAAACAACCAGGAAATAATATTAATTTGTATCTTGGGCTACTTCAAGAGGAGTTAGACACGTTATGGAAAACACCGGCCAAGACATGAGACGCCAGCAAAGGCGAGTATTTCTACATGAGAGCCGCGCTGATCACGACGGTGCACGACTATCTCTGTTATGGATATGTCACAGGCCAGGTGTGCCATGGATATTGCGGATGCACGCAGTGCATGGATGATACGACGTCTCAACATCTAACGTCAAGGAAAGATGGCGGGTCTAGGAAAATCGTGTACATGGGGCATCGAAGATGGCTTGAACAGGACGACCCGTGGAGAAACCGTGGAGATCTATTCAATGGTCACGCTGAGCATCGAGGACCTCCACGTAAGCGGAGCGGTGCCGAAATCGATGAGCTGTTGAAAAGCTGGAAGGAGTGCCCCGCGCCGGGAAAGACGATGAAAAAGGCGTCGGAGCCGCTGCTGAAGGTATGGAAGACGAGGTCTGTGTTCTGGGACTTGGAGTACTGGCACAAACTCGATACACCTCATTGCCTTGATCAAATGCATATCTGTAAGAATGTCCTTGAGAGCTTGCTCGCGACACTGATGAACATGCCGGATAAGACCAAGGATGGGCCGAAGGCAAGAAAAGACTTGCAAGATTTAAAAATCAGGGAAGATCTGCACATGCCGCCCCGTAAAAAGTCAGACGAGACAGAGACGAAGACAAAGGCGCGGGAGAAGAAGGGCAAGAAAATAAAGAAAGAGGATTATTGCCCCCCTTCTTGCTTCACCTTAAGTCAGGCTGAGATCGATCAATTCTTTAAGTGCCTTACCGGAGTCAAAGTTAGTTCCGGTTACTGTGGCAAGATAAGCAGATATCTAGACACGGACAAGAAAAGGTTCAGCGGGATGAAGTCCCATGACTGTCATGTGATGATGACGCAGATACTACCTGTTGCCCTTAGAGGGATAATGGACAAGCACGTCCCTGACACGCTTATTGGTCTCTGCAACTTTTTCGACGTCATCTCTCGAAAGTCGATCAGTCTGAAGCAGCTCCGAAGGCTACAGGAAGAGAACGTTGTGATACTGAATGAGCTTGAGATGTACTTCCCGCCCGCGTTCTTTGACGTGATGGTGCATCTGTGTGTCCATATTGTGGACGACATAATTGACCTGGGGCCGTCATTTCTGCACAACATGATGCCGTTTGAGAGGATGAATGAGATCATCAAAGGATTCGTTCGTAACATGTCCCATCCGGATGGAAGCATCGTCCAGGGCTATCTGACACAAGAGTGCATCTCTTTCTGCGAGAATTTTCTATATGGCGCAGACCAGCCGCCTGGTGTTAGTGTTGGTTTGCCCGTTAACAAGCACAATGGGAGGCTCGAAGGAGAAGGTCACTCCAACGGTCGCAGGGAACTGCACGTGGCATACTCAGATCGACGCATCGACTTTGACAGAGCAAACTTGGTAGTGCTACAACACCTAGACGAGGTAGATCCTTTTGTGGCACCGCACAAATAAATTATCGCAAAGAAGTATCGTGACCGGGGGGTATGCAGGACGGACGCCGAAGTTACTAGAGAGCACAACTCCACTTTCCTGCATTGGTTCAAAGAGCATATTTTTGCTAATCCCCCGGAGGAGGGCTCTAAGGAAAGATTACTCATATACGCCTTAGCACATGGCCCCTCGCCCAACCTCGTAACCTATCAGGCATACGATATCAACGGATACACGTTCTACACGGAGGCCAAAGATATGGACAGTGATGATCAGAACTCAGGGGTGACGATGGAATGCATGACCGGCAGCGACAACGGCGCAACTGAAAGATTTTACGGAAGGGTCGAGGAGATCTGGGAGCTTGACTACTCTGGACTGCACAAAACGACGATGTTCCGTGTCAGATGGGCTAAGAATGTCGAAAAAGAAAACCGGAATTTCACTACCATGACCATACCCGACGCCAAGAGCACTACCGTGAACGCTATCGCAAAAAACGAGCCATGGGTACACGCTAAGCACGTCACACAATGCTTCTTCATAACCGACCCGCGCAATCCCAGCCGTGTTGTCATGAGGAGAGGCAAAAGGAACATCATTGGAATGGATGGAGTCGCCAACGAGGAAGACTAAATTCAGTACGGCAACCAATGAGGGAAGATGACGATGATGATGAAGTATACGTCAAAAGAAGAATCAATACTACATTACCTAAGAAAAATCGTACTCCATGGAAAAGGCAAAGTCACAATGAGGGGCTCAATTATTCTTCAACGAACAAGAAGGGAAAGAAGCTGACTCAAAAACGAAAACGTCAACGCCGAGGAACCGTATGTATGTTATCGGTCAAATGATGTAATATATATGTTCCTATTTTGTATACACACTTAGCCATTATTATGCATGGGTCCAATAATGTAATATATATGTTCCTAGTTTATATACATATTTAACCATCAAATGATGCAATATATCGCGCCTTCCCTTCGTTCACTGCTCTCGGAAAAAAAGTGAGAGAAAATAAAGGAAACAAACATGAAAACTGTTATATAGGTGTTATAGCAGCAACGCTTTTGTGAGAAAAGAGCTACAACTAGTCAAGATAGCAGTAGCGGTTTCTACACGAAACCGCTACAGCTACCTGGAGTAGCTATAGTGCGTTTTTCCTAAACGCGCTACTGTTATGCCCACGTAACCCCCAAAATCGATCCCACTCCTCTCTTCATCCCGCCTCTTTTCCCCCAAACCCCCGCCGCGCGCCAGAGCCCTGCCGTCGTCGGGCCTCTGCGCTCACCCCCGACCCCGACCGACCCCGGTGCCGGCTCCGCCCCCGACCCCGACCCTGGCGCTGGCTCCGACCCCGACCCCGACCGGCCCCGGCGCTCGCCCACGGCCCCGGCCCCGGCCCCGACCCCGGCTCTGGCCCCGGCGCTCGACCCCGACCCGACCCCTCCCAACCCCGGCCGTCGTCGAGCCTGCACCCTTTGTAAGCCCCCCACCGCTCCTCCTCTCTCTGGTAGATAGGTTTTTTGGTTAATTTACTTAGGTTTTAGTTAGGGCAGATGGTTAATTAGGTCATATATTTAGTTATGAATTTAGCTAGGTTTTTTCTTCAAGTTCTATATTTTTCTTCCTTTTATATGCAAATTTGAAGTGGACATGTGATGTTTTGGACATGTCATATTTGGAATTTGGACATGTCATTTGGACATGATGATTACGTGCAGGGTAAATTATCCGAGTGGCCTATGTTACGCCGGAATGTTGATTCATTTCCGTTCCGGTGAATTTCAAGCGCTCGATATGTCCATTTTTAGCAAAGGTCATGCCGAAATTTTCCGTGAATTTTGACATGATTTGTGCTAGACAGTAGGCATATCGAGTGCTGCGAGTTGCTAGGAAACGACATTCCGACAAACATAGATTTCTTTTTATGTCATTTCTCATTTTTTTCATAGTTTTAGAATTAAACGAGGAGACTTAATCAGAGGAAACATGTCGAACAACGAAGAAACTGGGCCTTCTGACCAAGATGCAGACGAGATGGATTATGAGGGTGAACAAGAGTACCTCGAATATTTGACTGCTAAGCAATTCCAAAGTCAAGGTTTGCAAGTCGGCCTCGACGATGGTACTGATGCCGACATCGACACCGACGGCGCCGGCACTGATGGCGGCACCGAGACCGATGGAGGCGCCGAGACGGGCGGGGAAGGTACCGGCGGGGAAGATACCGGCAGGGAAGGTTCCGGCGCCGATGCCCCTACCGAAAGGAAGAGGCAGAAGAAGCAGAGGATACGAAAACCTAACAAACTAGGGATTGAACGACTGGTGATCACAAAGATGGCACCTGGCAAGTTTGAGCCATTAGATCCGGAAGAACCTCGCAAGTGCTATGGGAACCAAGTAGGATGCATCCTACGGGAATGCGCGAGCATCAACGACGATGACTTAAGAAGTAAAGAACATTTGATGCAGTTGCTCCTGACGAAGTTGCACAAGAGATTCAAGTTCCCCGGCCGGGATGATAACATAGAACAACCGTGGGATGATCCGAAGATGAAAAAGATTAACAATCACGCCATGGGCATGTTCAGCAATGATTTGGCCTCCTAGAAAGGGAGGGTGAAACGAGCTATTGAGGCTGAGGAACCCCTGTCCAAGATTCTAGAGGAAAATCTGACACTTACGGAAGAGGAGTTTGAAAAGTTCAAGGACACTTGCGCTACCGAGGCAGCCAAGGCTAAGGCTGCAACATTCAAGAGCCTTCAGCAAAGGAACACGGGGAAGCATCGCCTCGGAAGCCATGGCTACCTCAGTAAAAGGCCCATATGGGATAAGGAGGACGCGGAACGTGAAGCCGCGGGTATCCCAGACCCCTTCGCAAAGTTCACCAACCCCTTGGAGCGTGACTTCATCAGGGCCCGCTACAAGTGGGACAAGGAAAAGAAGGTTTTTTACACGGACCAGATCACGAGGAAATTGATTAGACTACTGGTATTTATTCTTTTACCACCTTACATTTAGCTCCATATCTAGTCGACTACACATTCCTAAACGGTTCACGCTCCTTCTGCAGGAGAAGCAACACCAGCTTGCAGCCGAAAGCCCTACTTCTCCGATGAGGCCCAGGTGGGACACCCCTCTCAACCGGGCCTTGAACGAACTTAAGGGACTCCCTTTGGGCCAGCGGCTGCAATATGGTCGTGTGCACGGCGCTGGAGACGGCGCCACATGGAAGGTGTTTTACAACGAGGGCCCGGAGCCAAGAAGCAGAAAAAGAAGTTTAGTCAGGCGAACATCAACGAGAAGGTGAAGCTTGTGGTCGAGAAAAAAGCAGCTGAGGACGCGAAAAAAACAGCCGAGGAGAAAAATGAGTTGCTACAGCAGGCAGTCAATGCAGTTGTAACTGCCTGCAGAAATGATTTCGCTACTAACTTGGTTCCAGCTATCATCAACTGGACGAAGGAAAATCCAGACAAGACGGTACATGATTTCCCGTTGCCCAGTTTCGCCGGGAGCAACTCCATGAACAACAACACCACCGCACCATCACTTGCTCACGCAACCGGGCCTCCTCTCGCAGTCGCTCCCGCTCATAGCAGCCCGTCCTCAGTCTTTGGCGTGCTAGGTGGGCTTCTCTTTGGCTGAGCTCGACGCCCTCACGGTAATTACATGTCGCACTAACATATATATATATATATAGAATATTCCATTTCCGTTGCCTTATATGTGTTTGCAGGCCGAAGAAACCCCGTGCACCATACTCTACTTGATCAAAGGCCAAAAGGTGGACGTGGCAAAGGGGATGATAATGAACCCCTTGCAACCCACATTCCACAACCAGCCGATCCCCGCTGGGCACTTTAGGGTTAACTTGTCCAGTGTGAAATTGGGGCACGAGGATTTGCCTCCTCCAGTACTGCATGTGGGAGAGGATGACGAGACCCCGCCGTGGATTGGAAGCTGCAAGGGTTGGGTGCTGCTATGGCCGAAGAATCGTATTCGTCTGGAGCCGGCCGAGAGCACACCAATAACCGCACATCAGCAAGCATGTGCGGCGACCACCACCCCGCCGACGCAATTACCAGCTCCTGTAGTGCCGGGTGAGAGCGGCGGACGACGTGATGAAGGGGGTGCAATAGTACTGGCTGCTGTAATCGGTCCTGTAGAACAGAGAATGGATGATGAGACGGAGGTCGACCCAATGGGTTTCCTCAATACAAACGCGTATGACTGTGACTTAGATATGATCGATGAGTCAACCATATGACGAATCGGGCTATCAGCATGCTAATGAGGATATGGATGATCTGCCCGGGCAAGAAGGTCGTAGCAGGGATTGCAAAAAGTCTCTCTTCATGAAATCCTCACATGACACGCCTGAAGATGCCGCCTCAACACAGGCTCAACTAGCCGGGGGTCGTACAGTGCTTAGCCCGGGAACACTGGGGCAGGGGTTAAGGAAGGGTCTGGAAGGTGTGCCCAAGAAAAAGGAGAGGAAGAGATCAGGGAAGATAGCTGCCTCCAAACAAGCCAGAGCACATAGCAGCCAGACGATGGATTCTGAAGAGCGTGTACCCGTGAAAGGTGCGGCCATGTTCCATCTCACGGGCGAGCCGATGCTACCGCCAAAACCGCTGGAGGCACTATCAGGGGATCTCAGGAGACTGCACGACCATGTGCTGTCGACTGAGGAAAGCCTACTAGCCTCAAAGGATCCAGGATATCCGACATATGCGGCTCGTGTGCCTGAGGGGAAGTGCTACGTCGACACACGGCCCGCGGAGGTGTTCTTCCTGCGGTCTGACCATATCTTTGAGATGTTTCTGACAAGGCGGCTCGAATTTACAATCGTCCGCCTTTTTGCGCTACATATGAGCTCCGTCATGAAGAGAGGAGAAGTCTCGCAAATCTGTGTGGCAGATCCGTACTACATGCACGAGTCTTTCTTGAGTCTCGGCGACTTTGAGCGTGAAACTGCTTGGGACTACCTCCAAAACTTCATGGTACAGAATAAGGACCAGGAAATTGTCCTCCTGCCTTATCATCCAAAGTAAGTCAGTTCCGAACAACCCTTTCGTACATTTCAATCATTCCTTCTCGCTCATATGGAGAATATTTTAAGGTGTCTTTTCCCCGCAGCAACGGGCACGCCATCCTTATCGTTCTTTACCCGCGAGTCTCCCACGCCGTGTATTTCGACCCTTCCAGAGACTACGAGAAAAAGGACTACACCCACATAATGAATATTCTAGATGATGCTCTCCAAGGCTTCAGCATTAGAGGTGGCCACATGCAGATCAGGAAACAAAGGAACAAGAAGATGGGTTCGCGCATAAAACTAACTTCTGCTGCATCCACGTCCCAAAACCAAGCAAGAAGGATGGATTGTACATCCTCCATCTCATGATTGAGTTCAGCACGGATCACCAAAAGCTTCGCATGACAAGCAGAAATGATGATCATATCCACAAGTGGCTAGAATCTCATGGAGAAGCGGATTATAAACTTAGAGATGACTTCTTTCGCATCCAAAGGGACATTGCGACGATCATCATGAAAGAAGTCGCCGATGAGAAGGGGATGTTCCACCACGGCCCTATATCGCGAGCTGACGTCCGAACTCGCATAGGCATGCAACGTCAAGACCTCACGCCGTTCAAGAAGCTAGGGTCCATCCTCGATGATATGGAAGGATGGAACTTCTAGTGATTTACGATGCCGATGATGATGATATGCGTCGGTTGAACTTGTATACTTTCTGTAGCGATGAAACTTTGTGATGTGCACGGTTCCTGCCGAACTTGCGTAACGCTACTTTGTTAGTTTGCTACGATGACCTGCGTACCTCTAGTTAATTAGTTTGCGTACTGTATGTTGCATCTAGTTGCTAACCCTTTCTTTTTCGTGTTGCTCTAGTATATTTTGTTGCATATGATTGTACATCCTCTTCAGGAAGATGCATCTCTAACAGGTACCTAGTTTCTTGATGGCGAGATGGCAGTGCTATGTCGTGTACAAAGGGAAGGTTCCGGGGATGTACAACGAGTGGCCTGAGTGTCAGGCGCAAGTGAATGGGGTCTCGGGCGCCAGCCATAAAGGCTTCAAAAGCAGACAAGAAGGAGAATCTAGTTACTTGAGGTTCACGCTAGCGCGAAGAGGACTCGTAACCACCGCCTCATGTACTGCATAGTTCTGCTCTCACTCATAGTGATAGCTCTCCTCGCGTATACCATTGTTTAGATGGATGACGTTGTAGTTGCAAGCATTCGAGACTTGCATGTATCGCTATTTTCGAGATGATGACGAGATACCATTTTGTGTTGGGATAATGATTATGATGAGACTATTTGTATGTATATGCTATGATTACATTTCTGGTCTCGCAGCCATTTGTACGTGTATCATGATGACATTTGTATCTACTAAATATTCTTGTATAAAGCCTGTTCAAATACAAAACAAATATGCAGAAAAAAAACAAAAACTACTAAAATTAGCTGTAGCGAGTGGAGAAAAGTTAGCAGCAGCGTCACAGTAGCAGTAGCGCGTCCAGACAAAGCGCGCTAGAGCTATTAGCAGTAGCGAGCTTCCACGAAGCACGCTGCTGCTACACTTGTATAGCTGTAGTGCGGGCGTGCACGCGCTGCTGCTACGGGTTAGCTGTAGCGCCTTATTAGTAGCGCCGGTCCCCACGCTACTGCTATACCTAGAACCCGCGCTGCTGCTAGGCTTTTCCCTAGTAGTGTTAGGCCAAGCCCTGCGTCGGTAGCATCATCATCACGGTCATCATGCCGTCGTGCTGACGGAACTCTCCCTCGAAGCACTGCTGGATCGGAGTTCGTGGGACGTCACTGAGCCGAACGTGTGCTGAACTCGGAGGTGCCGTGCGTTCGGTACTTGGATCGGTCGGATCGTGAAGACGTACGACTACATCAACCGCGTTCTCATAACGCTTCCGCTTATGGTCTACAAGGGTACATGGACGACACTCTCCCCTCTCGTTGCTATGCATCACCATGATCTTGCGTGTGCGTAGGAATTTTTTTTGAAATTACTACGTTCCCCAATAGTGGCATCCGAGCTAGGTTTATGCGTAGATGTTATATGCACGAGTAGAACACAAGTGAGTTGTGGGCGATACAAGTCATACTGCTTACCAGCATGTCATACTTTGATTCGGCAGTATTGTTGGATGAAGCGGCCCGAACCGACTACGCGTACGCTTACGCGAGACTGGTTCTACCAACGTGCTTTGCACACAGGTGGCTGGCGGGTGTCAGTTTCTCCAACTTTAGTTGAATAAAGTGTGGCTATGCCCGGTCCTTGTGAAGGTTAAAACAGCACATACTTGACGAAATATTGTTGTGGTTTTGATGCGTAGGTAAGAACGGTTCTTGCTCGGCCCGTAGCAGCCACGTAAAACTTGCAACAACAAAGTAGAGTGTCGGGACCCCGATTCCAAGTCACATCGATCTAGCCGGTAACACCTCATATCACTTTGTGGCCTCACGCATGGTATTCCCACGGGTGTCGCCTTACCATGGCCCGGGACCGTTTGCGCCTTTTGGCTCACGTATATGATAGTGTCGCTAGCATCCATATGACAGAGAACCCGGGCCGACATGACTAGTCATGAACCCAAAGTGGCACTAACTTACGGGGACAGGCATACATGAATCAACATCGAGCATGTCGGTCAGCAGCGTGCGAATCCGGGCTGTAGCTCTGGGCTAACAGGACTCCGGGAACCCGGGCTGTAGCAGGCTAGGCAGGACTTCGGATGTCACCGCGTGACATTTCCCCGAAGGGACAGACACAGGAACGAAGTGAATCACATGCTGGCCAGTCAAGTGTTCCGGGCAGTAGTGCTGGGCTAGCAGGACTCCGGTGAACCGGGCTGTAGCGGACTACTATGGCTCATGGAAGCACAAGACTACATTTCCCCATAAGAGAGGCTACCAAGGATAAACAACTAGGTTGTCGGATCCCACACATACCAAGCATTTCAATCATACACACAATATGCTCGATATGTGCAAATACAACATGGCATCACAACAAGACTCTACGACTCAAAGTATTTATTCATTAGGCCCCGAAGAGCCAGATATTACAAACATGGGTCTCATGACCCAACATTCAGAGCATACAAGTCAAAGCACATGCGGAAGCTTAACATGTCTGAGTACAAACATCTATAAATGAAAAAGGCTGCGAAGCCTGACTATTTACTAGATCCTGTCGAGGGCACAAGATCGTAGGTGAGGTATCAAGCTAAACGTCGAAGTCCACACGGAACTACTAGCGAGACTGACGTCTCTCTGCAAAACATAAAATAGGCAAACGTGAGTACAATTGTACCCAGCAAGACTTACATCAGAACTAGCTACATATGCATCGGTATCAACAAAGGGGTGGTGGAGTTTAACTACAGCAAGCCAGCTTTGACTCAGTGGCTAACCTGAACTACGACAGCAAGCAACTCTTTTGAGGTGGCGCACACGAGTCCACATATTCACCATATCAATACACCACTATGGATCCGCTCCCGTCTCCCTACGAGAACGCCATCCATAGCACTCACGCTTATCTTGCGCATTTTAGAGTATCCACTTTCACTTGTCTATGAACTGTTATAGGCAACCCAGAAGTCCTTTACCGCGGACACGGCTATTCGAATAGATCATATTAACCCTGCAGGGGTGTACTTCGTCACACACGCTCTCGCCACTTACCACCATGTACACGTCGTGTACCTCGGCAACCTTCAAGCGGAAGCCTGGCGAGGGAGTCGGCCACGACCTGACTAACCACACAAGTCTCTAGTCCAGGTTTATCGCCTATTCGGGTTCCATCCGCAAGGAGATCCAGCCGGGGTGTCGCTCACGGCCCCAAACGATGTGTACAGGGTTCCCAAGCCCACCTCGACGGATGGATCTACGCTTGGTACACCGTGCCACGGTGCCTAGTCTGTCCCAAGCCCACCTGTACCGGGTACCACTTGGTAGACTACTAACACAACCTACAAACACCAGAAACTAGTTGCAACTCCTGGACAGAGATCGAGGCGGGTAATAAGCCGAGAGGGGTCGAGTTACCGGAACCCAATGTGTGGTAGTAACTGTTCATGGATCACAAACATAGAACTCAGTTCCTGAGGACGGCTTCAATGAGACAACCCACCATGTACTCCTACATGGCCTCTCACCGCTACCTTTACCAAATCGTGTTCACACACTTAGCTCTCAACAGTAGGACATGTTCACCACATTCCAATTCATCCCCGATGAATTAGACCTGACTCAACTCTAAGCAGTAGCAGGCATGACAAACAAGCATGAATGAGTAGGCACATCAGGGCTCAAACAACTCCTACTCATGCTAGTGGGTTTCATCTATTTACTGTGGCAATGACAGGTCATGCAGAGGAAAGGGGTTCAACTACCGCAGGATGTAACAGTTGAATCGTTGTTGTCCTAATGCAGTAAAAGAGAGAAGGAGCGAGAGAGTGGGTTTGTATCGGAATGAACAAGGGGGTTTTGCTTGCCTGACACTTCCGAAGATAGTATAGCTCTTCATCGGTGTCATCGATCGCATCGTCGAAGCAACGTCTACTGAGAGGGGACAACACCGGCAAATAGAGAAGAAACACGATCAATGCAATGCACAATATGATGCATGCTATGACATGGCAATATGAATGTGTTTTGAGCTAATGCAACTAGCAACATATTAAATGGAGTTGGTTTGAACCTTAGGTTCAAATTCAAACTTCATATGTGGAAATTCAAATGCCATTTACATGATTTGTCCTAAACAGCAGCCATAAATTGTTCTAACATGCATGAAAATAGTACAGATGGATAGATTGGATTTTTCTGATCATTTTACATATATAAATTATTTCATTTGGAGTTATAGATTAATTTCTATGGATTTTTGAAGTTTTAAACATTTTCTGGAATTTCCTGGCTATTTAAAATTAAACTACTTCCAGAAAATGTAATACTGCGTCAGCAAGGCGTCAGGCTGACGTCAGCAGGGTCAACAGGGTCAACCCTGACGGCTGGGACCCACATGTCATTGGCTCAGAGTTAACTGGAAGTTAATCCCGTGTTGACTGGGATTTGACCCACCGCGGGGCCCGCTGTCAGTGACTGTGTTGTGTAATTAGCAGTGTGGTTAGGCCCTAATGGCGTGGTTAGCCGGCAGCTTAACGACGGCGACCACACCATGCGGCGGCGGCTCGCCGGAGTGGCGCTAGGGCAGCGGCAGAGCGCGCTGAGGGCACTAGGGGGAAGCCCAGGCCCGTGCGCATCTAGGGAGGCCGCGTTGCTGCCGGGGATGGACTGTTGCGGCGGCGGCAGCGAGGTTAGCGGCGGCCGGAGCTCGGCCGTGTACGGGCAGGGTGCTGTGGTGCACTAGCAATCCAAAGGAGAGGCTGGCCAGGTCGCTGGGCTACCCGGAGCTCGACGGACAGTAGCGGCGACGGCGGTGAGCGTATGCGGCGGCGGAGCTCGGTGGGGTGCGGGCGCTGCGCTGGGACTCGCTTTCGAGCCGGCTGGGCTACACAACGGCGTCAGGGGCTCTGTGGAGCATACGGCTGAACTGGGTGAGGTGCCACATAAGATGGTCTCGGGGTATAACCGGGTGGAAGAGCAGAGTTCGGAATCCAAATCCGGCGCTTCTAAGAACTAGAACCGGAGGAAGAAACCAAATCACGGGTGTGCTTACGAGACTCCTCGTAGGTGAGCTGAGCTGTCTCTGCATTAATGGCCTTGTTCACAAGAGCCTGGAATGTATTGCAATGGTGCAGGTGGAGATCTCGATGCAACTTGGGGTTGAGACCCTTTCGGAACCTAGCCTGCTTCTTAGCGTCCGTGGACACTTCTTCTGTAGCATAGCGGGCGAGGTTCTCAAACTCTCTACTGTAAGCATCAACAGCCATCTTACCCTGGGTGAAACTACAGAACTCTTCTCTCTTGCGGTCAATGAGAGGCTGAGGAATGTGATGCTCGCGAAAAGCCTCAGTGAAATCTCTCCTGGTCGGTATCTGGCCAGCTGGAAGCATAGCCTCATTGTTCTGCCACCAAAGACAAGCAGGACCTTCCAGGTGATATGCAGCATAAGTGACCTTGTTACCTTCAGCTACGTTCGCAGAACGCAGCTTGTGTGTGATACTACGGAGCCAGTCATCTGCATCGAGTGGCTCAATGGAATGATGGAAGGTAGGTGGTTTCAGACCAATGAAATCATAGATGGTCGCTGACTCTTTGCACTGGGGTGCGGTGTTCTCCTCGATACGTGCTAACAAGCGGTTAGACTCATGCTTGTTCCTCTCCATCTCTAACATAAACTCTGCCAACGAAGGCTGGTCGGGAGGATCCTCCTCATCCCTACCACCTCCGTGGTTCAGGCAACGAGCAACAGAACTTCGGTTAACTGACGACATCCTGAGAAGCGGAACCAAGGACGAGGTCAACAACAACTATAGGATGCAACATGTAGCATCAGGAAATTTAGTATCTCTCAAACTCCTAGGACAAATCCGGTAGCATAACGGCAGTAAAATGCTCAAAATGAGACATTCTGCAAAAGGCGGGGTAGCACCATACTCAACATCGTCACTCAAGGTTCTGAGATATTACTAAACAGGCTACACTGGAGGTACTCAAACTGGGATATGACTCTGATCAACCAATCCTAAGAGACTACGGAATAGTAACACGTGATCCTGATAGACGGAAGAGGAAGCCTAGTTCCTTAACCCCGTAGGAAAGATAGGATGACTCAGATCAGAAGGCCATGAGGTAAAGGAGTAAAAAGAGCCTTACGTTCCCTTCGACAATCAATTCCCTTACATAACTAAAGAATTTCTAGACTCAACTTCGACCAGGTTGGCTTGGAAATCCTACAGGCAGTCAGGCTCTGATACCAAAGCTGTCGGGACCCCGATTCTAAATCACATCGATCTAGCCGGTAACACCTCATATCACTTTGCGGCCTCACGCACGGTACTCCCACGGGTGTTGCCTTACCATGGCCCGGGACCGTTTGCGCCTTTTGGCTCACGTATATGACAATGTCGCTAGCATCCATATGACAGAGAACCCGGGCCGACATGGCTAGTCGTGAACCCAAAGCGGCACTAACGTATGGGGACAGGCATACATGAATCAACATCGAGCATGTCGGTCAGCAGCGTGTGAATCCGGGCTGTAGCACTGGGCTAACAGGACTCCGGGAACCCAGGCTGTAGCAGGCTAGGCAGGACTCCGGATGTCACCGCGTGACATTTCCCTGAAGGTTGGCTATTTTCTGGAATTTCCTGAATATAATTAAATCCAGAAAATAAATAATTGCGTCAGCACTGCGTCACGCTTGCGTCAGCAAGTCAACGGTGCTGACCTGGTCACCTGACGTGTGGGGGCCACACGTCAGTGTCACACGTTTTAAACAGAGGGTTTAATTTATTCTAATTATAGGATTAGGCGCAGGGGCCCACTGTCAGTGTCAGGGGCTTAGTTAAGTGGTGATTAGCTGGCAGGTCGGGCCCGCACGTCAGGCCGGCGAGGTCATCGCCGGCGACCTCTGGACGCGGCGGTGTCCACGATTCAGGCCACGTGGGCGGCGGCTAAGGGCACCGGGGCGTAGCCCGGGCTCTCGCGCATCCAGGGGAGGTGACGGAAGGACGCGGGGTGGCCGGAGCTCGCCGGAGCGGAGCTCGAGCGGCGGCCGGAGCACGGCTACGGGCGGGAGCGGGCTGCGGGGCACGGGGAGGCCACCCGAGGGGCTCTGCGGCACCCTCGTGGCACCAGGAGCACGGTGAGGTGCTCGGGGCGAGCTGCGGTGGCTCTGGCCACGACGGTGACATGGTCGGCGGCGAGGCGCTCGCGGGCACGTCGGCTAGCACGGCTACGGCGCGAATTCGAGCGCGGGGACGGAGGGGAAACGGAGGAGAGCTCACGGAGGTTCGACGGGCATGCTCAGCGGCTCGGGGGAGGTTCTGGAGTCGACGGAGTGGCGACGGCGGTCTCCGGTGCTGGAGGTTGAAGACGACGGCGATTGCGGCGATGCAACGCGTCCCTGGCCGCGTGGGTCATCGGAGCGGTCAGAGACGAGCAAGCGGAGCGTCTGGGCACGAAGCGAGGGCGAGGCCGTGGCGGTGGGTGCGACAACGGCGAGCGGTGGCGAGGGCAGCGCTCGGGCGCGGTGAGAGAGAGCGAGGGAGAGGAGGGGAAGGAACGAGAAAGAGTGAGAGAGGTGCGGGGTGGCGCGTGGCGACGTTCGCGACGGCCAGGGCGTCGAGGAAGAGGCCAGGCAGGCAGGTGGCATGGCACCACGGCGGTGCGCGCGCATCGGCCACACACCCCTGACCTCCTGGCGGGAGGTGGAGGGCGACTGGCACTGGCCAGTCAGCTGGGCCGGCACAGAGCCAGGCCAGCAAGTGGCCCAGGTAAGTCCAGGTAAGGGTTTTCCCCTTTCTGTTTCTTTTCTATTTTTCTGACATTTGTTCTGATTTAGTAAAGTGCTAAATCATTTTATTTTCTTATGCCAATTTTTGTAGGGGCTAGTGGTATTATTCCAGAACTCCTCAACAAATGGCATAATTTTTGGACAATATTATATATATAAAACAATATATATCCAAAGCAAATAATTACTGCATTAATTCCAAATGCCCAAAATAAATATTTATGAGCTCCTAAAAATATTGGTTTGATTTTTATCTCTGTCCAATATTTTCAGAGAGCATCATGAACATTTTGTTGGACCCTTTTGGAGCAATTTTTATCTGGGTCATTTCCAGAAATGATTCTGAGGGTTTCACAGATCCCCACTTCAAATTTAAATGGAATTTAAACATGATGCACACATGACTAGCTAGTCTAGGTCATACCAGAGCTAGGGATGTGACAACTCGCCCCCACTTGAAAGAATCTCGTCCCGAGATTCAGGGGTCGATGGAAAGAAGGTGGGGTACTCCAGTCGAAGACGATCTTCTCGCTGCCAAGTAGCTTCTCTCTCGGAATGATGAGACCACTGAACCTTGAGAAACTTGATGTTCTGACGTCGGGTGACACGCTCTGCTTGATCAAGAATGCGAATAGGGTACTCTCGATATGTGATGTTATCTTGGAGATCAAGCGTTTCGTGGTCCACTCCGCGGATGGGATCCGAGAAGCAACGCCTGAGTTGAGAGACGTGGAAGACATCATGGACTCGAGAAAGATGTGGGGGTAGTTCCAACTGGTAGGCAACCTCTCCTCGTTTAGCGAGAATGCGAAAAGGACTAATGTAACGAGGAGCCAACTTGCCCTTGATACCGAAACGATGGGTACCCTTTAGAGGAGTGACCCGAAGGTAAGCCTTGTCGCCAACTTCGTAAGCCACTTCCTTATAACGACGGTCATATTGGCTCTTTTGACGAGACTGGGCTGTTTCAAATTCTCACGAATGACGCGAACTTGCTCTTCTGCTTCCTGGATCATGTCCGGCCCAAAGAATTGTCTTTCACCGGTTTCTGACCAGTTCAAAGGTGTTCGACATCTTCGTCCATACAGAATCTCGAAAGGAGCTTTCTTAAGATTGGATTGATAGCTATTGTTATAAGCAAACTCGGCGAAAGGTAGGCATTTCTCCCAATCCATACCGAATGAGATAACGCAAGCTCTAAGCATGTCTTCGAGAATTTGGTTGACCCTTTCCACCTGACCACTTGATTGAGGGTGGAAAGCGGTACTGAAGGAAAGATGGGTGCCCATGGCAGTTTGGAAACTCTCCCAGAAATGAGAAGTGAAGAGACTACCACGGTCTGAATTGATCTCTAGTGGAACACCATGAAGTGACACTATTCGAGAAATATATAAGTCAGCGAGCTGACTAGCAGTGATACTCTCTCAAACAGGTAGGAAGTGAGCCACTTTGGAAAGACGATCAATGACTATGAAGATAGCGTTATTCCCTTTCTTGGTCCTGGGAAAGCCGGTGATGAAATCCATACCAACTTTATCCCATTTCCACTCAGGAATGGCTAAAAGTTGAAGGGTGCCAGCAGGCCTTTGATGCTCTTCCTTAGCGCGACGACAAACGTCACAGTTAGCTATGAACTCAGCAATTTCTCTCTTCATCCTAGTCCACCAGAACCTCTGGCATAGGTCCTGATACATCTTAGTACTACCGGGATGAATCGTGAGAGGGGATTCATGCACCTCCTTAAGGATCAATTGCCGAAGATGTTGCTTCTTGGGAACCACCAGACGGTTCTCGAAGAGAACAACACCTCGATCATCTATAGAGAAACTACCAGCAATACCCTTGGCAATGTTTCTCTTGATCCGGGTAATCCCCGCATCATGCTTCTGGGCTTCTATGATATGATCCACAAGAGTAGGCTTCGCCACCAAGGTAGAAAGGAATCCTTGAGGAGCAATGTGAAGGTTAAGCTTACAGAATTCCTCATGGAGAAGTGGTTGGCCCTGCTGCAACATAAGATTGTTGCAATAGGACTTACGACTTAGCGCATCAGCCATGACATTGCCCTTGCCTGGGGTGTAGGTAATCCCTAAGTCGTAATCTGAGATCAACTCCAACCAACGTCTTTGCCTAAGGTTCAAATCTGGTTGGGTGAAGATAGACTTGAGACTCTGGTGATCGGTGTAAATCTCGCAACGTTTACCAAGAAGGTAATGTCGCCATGTCTTAAGAGCATAGACTACGGCTGCGAGCTCTAGATCATGTGTAGGATGATTCTCCTCATGTGGATGCAACTGTCGAGATGCATAGGCAATCACATGACGATCATGCATAAGAATGCAGCCTAGTCCCTGTCGTGAGGCGTCGCAGTAGATAACAAAGTCTTTAGTGAAATCCGGTGGCACCAGTATGGGAGCAGAAGTCAGGCGTCTTTTCAGTTCCTGGAAGTTGTACTCACACTGTGGGGACCACTCAAACTTTTTATCCTTCTTGAGAAGTTCCGTGAGGGGTTTGGCTACTTTGGAGAAGTTTTCAACGAAGCGGCGACAATAACTGGCTAGACCAAGGAAACTCCTAACTTGTTTAACTGTTTCAGGTGGAGTCCAATCAAGAACGGCCTGAACTCTCTCAGGATTGACAGCAATGCCCTTACCAGAGATCACGTGGCCTAGGTAGGTCACTTATGGCAACCAAAATTCGCACTTGGAGAACTTGGCATAAAGGCGGTGCTCTCTGAGTTTTTCTAACACAAGTCTAAGATGTTCGGCATGCTCTTCCTCGTTCTTCGAGTAGATAAGGATATCATCGAGGTAAACCACGACGAACTTGTCTAAGTACTCCATGAAGATCGAGTTCATCAAGCGGGAGAAGGTAGCTGGAGCATTGGTTAGACCAAAGGACATGACGGTGTACTTGTACTGGCCATAACGAGTGACAAAAGCCGTCTTAGGAATGTCCCCGTTTCTAATCTTGATTTGGTGGTAGCCTAACCTCAAATCCATCTTGGAAAAGACTGAGGATCCAGCGAGTTGATCATACAGGTCGTTGATCCTGGGGAGCAGATACTTGTTCTTTATCGTGACCAAATTAACGGGACGATAATCTACAACCATCCGGTCCGTACCATCCTTCTTCTTGACGAAGAGGATGGGGCAAGCCCAAGGAGAAGAACTAGGACGGATGAAACCCTTTTGCAAGGATTCATCGAGTTATTTCTTAAGCTCGGCTAGCTCTAAGGGTTGCCATCTTGTAAGGTCTCCTAGAAATTGGGGCGGTTCCTGGGATAAGATCTATGACAAACTCTACATCCCTGTCAGGTGGAATACCTGGCAGTTCTTCTGGAAAGACATCCGGAAAGTCACAGACTACCGGGATATCTTCAAGGTCTGGAAGAGGACTGGCATTAAGAGAATAGAGTTGACGCCTTGCAATTCTGGTGGAGACAGTGACTATCTTGCCAGATGGGTGTGTGAGCTGAACAGACCGGGTGTAACAATCAATCTTGGCATAATGAGCTTTCATCCAGTCCATACCCAAGATGATGTTAATATCTGAAGACTTGAGGGCTATGAGTGATGCAAGGAATACAAGTCTGTCAACAAGGATTTCGTTACCATGGCTTACACTAGAAGTTTGCCATTTGGATCCAGGAGTTTGAAGGAGTAGTGGGGAGGGAATATCACAAAATGATATGTCGTGCAAGCGGGCATAACTTTCGGAAATGAAGGAATGAGACGCCCCAGTATCAAATAGAACCGAAGCTGGATGACAGTTTACAAGGAGTGTACCAAGAACGACATCTGGATCATCCTGAGCGTCTTTAGCTGAGACGTGATGCACACGTCCACATTCAGTGGGAGCTGACTTGGTACTGATCATCTTGCGTGATGGCTTACCACGGCCAACAGACTTCTCGGGCTGGGGTGGAGCAACACGGGTCTGAGTGCAAATACGGGTGGTGTGGCCTGGCTCTCCGCACTTGTAACAAATCTTGGAGGTAGGACATGGACCCGCGTTGGCAGGCGGTCCACCAATAGGCCTGGGTGGAGCATACGGCTGAACTAGGTGAGGTGCCACATAAGATGGTCTCGGGGTATAACCGGGTGGAAGAGCAGAGTTCGGAAGCCAAATCCGGCGCTTCTGAGAACTAGAACCGGAGGAAGAAACCAAATCACGGGTGTGCTTACGAGACTCCTCGTAGGTGAGCTGAGCTGTCTCTGCATTAATGGCCTTGTTCACAAGAGCCTGGAATGTATTGCAATGGTGCAGGTGGAGATCTCGACGCAACTTGGTGTTGAGACCCTTTCGGAACCTAGCCTGCTTCTTAGCGTCCGTGGACACTTCTTGTGTAGCATAGCGGGTGAGGTTCTCAAACTCTCCACTGTAAGCATCAACAGCCATCTTACCCTGGGTGAAACTACAGAACTCTTCTCTCTTGCGGTCAATGAGAGCCTAAGGAATGTGATGCTCGCGAAAAGCCTCAGTGAAATCTCTCCAGCTCGGTATCTGGCCAGCTGGAAGCATAGCCTCATAGTTCTGCCACCAAAGACTAGCAGGACCTTCCAGGTGATATGCAACATAAGTGACCTTGTCACCTTCAGCTACGTTCGTAGAACGCAGCTTGTGTGTGATACTACGGAGCCAGTCATCTGCATCGAGTGGCTCAATGGAATGATGGAAGGTAGGTGGTTTCAGACCAATGAAATCATAGATGGTCGCTGACTCTTTGCACTAGGGTGCGGTGTTCTCCTCGATACGTGCTAACAAGCGGTTAGACTCATGCTTGTTCCTCTCCATCTCTAACATAAACTCTGCCAATGAAGGCTGGTCGGGAGGATCCTCCTCATCCCTACCACCTCCGTGGTTCAGGCAACGAGCAACAGAACTTCGGTGAACTGATGACATCCTGAGAAGCGGAACCAAGGACGAGGTCAACAACAACTATAGGATGCAACATGTAGCATAAGAAAATTTAGTATCTCTCAAACTCCTAGGAAAAATCCGGCAGCATAACGGCAGTAAAATGCTCAAAATGAGACATTCTGCAAAAGGCGGGGTAGCACCATACTCAACATCGTCACTCAAGGTTCTGAGATATTACTAAACAGGCTACACTGGAGGTACTCAAACTGGGATATGACTCTGATCAACCAATCCTAAGAGACTACGGAGTAGTAACACGTGATCCTGATAGACAGAAGAGGAAGCCTAGTTCCTTAACCCCGTAGGAAAGATAGGATGACTCAGATCAGAAGGGCATGAGGTAAAGAAGTAAAAAGAGCCTTACGTTCCCTTCCACAATCAATTCCCTTACATAACTAAAGAATTTCTAGACTCAACTTCGACCAGGTTGGCTTGGAAATCCTACAGGCAGTCAGGCTCTGATACCAAAGCTGTCGGGACCCCGATTCTAAATCACTCCGATCTAGCCTGTAACACCTCATATCACTTTGCGGCCTCACGCACGGTACTCCCACGGGTGTCGCCTTACCATGGCCCGGGACCGTTTGCGCCTTTTGGCTCACGTATATGACAATGTCGCTAGCATCCATATGACAGAGAACCCGGGCCGACATGGCTAGTCGTGAACCCAAAGCGGCACTAACGTATGGGGACAGGCATACATGAATCTACATCGAGCGTGTCGGTCAGCAGCGTGTGAATCCGGGCTGTAGCACTGGGCTAACAGGACTCCGGGAACCCGGGCTATAGCAGGCTAGGCAGGACTCCGGATGTCACCGCGTGACATTTCCCCGAAGGGACAGACACAGGAATGAAATGAAACACATGCCGGCCAGTCAAGTGTCCAGAGCAGTAGTGCTGGGCTATCAGGACTCCGGTGAACCGGGCTGTAGCGGACTACTATGGCTCAAGGAGGCACTAGACTACATTTCCCCATAAGAGAGGCTGCCAAGGATAAACAACTAGATTGTCGGATCCCACACATAGCAATACACGTTACACGTACGCATAACATGCAAGTATGTGCTGTACAACATGGCATCACAACATAACGCAAACTCATATAGATAAAAGGCCCAGAAGAGCCACATAACATTAAGTACAAACAGGGGTCACATGACCCATCATTCAGAGCATACAAGCAACGGAAGCATTACATGTCTGGGTACAGACAACTACAAAAGAAAAAGGCTGAGAAGCCTGACTATCTACAAGACCCTCCCAAGGGTCCAAGATCGTAGCTGAGGTACAAGCTACTCGTCGAAGTCCAAGCGGAGCTACTAGTAAGACTAAAGTCTCCGCTGCAAAAACATAAACAAAGCAACATGAGTATAAAGGTACTCAGCAAGACTTACATCAGATCCTATCTTACATGCATTTGTATCAAGAAGGTAGTGTGGGGTTTAGTTGCAGCAAGCCAGCTTGACTCAGTGGCAATCCTGTTCTACGACTACGAGAAACTTCTTTGAGGTAAGAAGGCGCACACGAGTCCACTAATCACCACCTCAATACACCACTATGGATTCATTCCCGTCTCACTACGAGAAGCCATCCATAGCACTCACACTTATCTTGAGCATTTTAGAGTATCCACTTCAAGTTGTCTATGTACCACGTAAGCATCCAAGAAGTCCATAACCGAGGACACGGCTATTCGAATAGATCATGATAACCCTGCAGGGGTGTACTGCCTCACACACGCTCCCGCCACTTACCGCCATGTACACGTCATGTACCTCGGCAACCTTCAAGCGGAAGCCTGGCGAGGGTGTCGGCCACGACCTGACTAACCTCACAAGACTCTAGTCCAGGTTTATCGCCTATTTGGGTTCCATCCGCAAGGAGATCCAGCCGGGGTGTCGCTCACGGCCCCAAACGATGTGCGCAGGGTTCCCAAGCCCACCTCGCCGGATGGATCTACGCTTGGTACACCGTGCCACTTGTGCCTAGTCTGTCCCAAGCTCACCTGGCCGGGTGCCACTTGGTAGACTACTAACACTACCTACAAACACCAGAAACTGATTGCAACTCTTGGACAGAGATCACGTTGGTTAATAAGTCGAGAGGGGTCGAGTTACCGGAACCCAATGTGTGGTAGTAGCTAGTCATTGGACAACATACACAGAACTCAGTGCTTAAGGACGGTTCCAGTGAGACAACCCACCATGTACTCCTACATGGCCTCTCACCGCTACCTTTACCAATCGTGTTCACACGCTTAACTCTCGGCACCAGAACATATCGTAACACTCCAATTCATTCCCAATGAACCAGACCTGACACAACTCTAAGCAATAGCAGGCATGGAATGGTAGGAACACAACATGGCTCAATCAACTCCTATACATGCTAGTGGGTTTCAACTATTTACTGTGGCAATGACAGGTCATGCAGAGGAATGGGTTCAACTACCGTAGCATAAAGTAGCAGTTAAATCGTTGTTGTCCTAATGCAGTAAAAGAGAGCAGGAGCGAGAGAGTAGGTTTGTATCAGAATGAACAAAGGGGGTTTGCTTGCCTGGTAGATCAACAGGGTGGCACTGCTCCTCAGACAGGTACTTTGGAACACTCTCCGGAGCAGGACCTATCGAGAAGGAACGGTGTCGACAATCAAAACACAATCATATGCAACAATATGATGCATGAATATGGCATGAATATGTGATGTGTTTGAGTTAATGCAACTAGCATTCAACTTGGAAGAGGTCCATTTGAACCAAAGGTTCAAATGCAATTCTAAGTTAAGTCCCCTTAAATGCCATAAGTGTGTTTTCATATATACAGCATGTATAGGTTGATTTTTCATGCTTGAAAATGGTACAGATATATAGATTGAATTTTTCTGATAATTTTTCATATATAACTTTTTTCAATCTGAGTTACGGTTGAATTTCTATGAATTTTAGAAGTTTTGGCTATTTTCTGGAATTTCTTGAATAAAATTAAATCCAGAAAATAAATAATTGCGTCAGCACTGCGTCACGCTTGCGTCAGCGACATTTTCATATACGTGAGCCAAAAGGCGCAAACGGTCCCGGGGCATGGTAAGGCGACACCCGTGGGAGTACCATGCGTGAGGCCGCAATGTGATATGAAGTGTTACAGGCTAGATCGGTGTGACTTAGAATCGGGGTCCTGACAGCGTTGGCATCAGAGCCGGACTGCCTGTAGGTGCGTTAAGCCAAACTGGTCGATGTCGAGTCTAGAAATGCTTTAGTTATACGTAGGGGAATTGATTGTGGGAGGGAACGTAAGGCGCTTTTACTCCTTTACCTTATGCCCTCTGATCTGAGTCATTCTGTTCTCATTCTACGTGGGTTAAGGACTAGGCTCTCTTCTCTCTATCAGGTTCACGTGTTACTAATCCGTAGTAACTTATAGGATTGTTGGTTCCATGCTTCCGTTCAGTTTCTACTACCTTTAGTATGTTGTCGGTTGAACCAGAACCTTGATATGATGTTGTTGAGTGGTTTTGCAAACTGTGCGAATGATTCAAGTCTTTTCCGAGCATTTACAGCCGTTATGCTGTCCGAATTCTCCTAGAAATTCTAATGCCTTTGCATTATTTCGTGCTTTCAGATGGCCACCCGTTCCCAGAATCAAGTGGTTCGTCTGACCCGGTGCCTCGATGTACCTGGTCACACGGCCATGCTGGTCCGAGTGATGGTTGAGACAGGCTATCGATGGTATCCCGAGTATACCGTCGAGGAGCAGTTTCGAGACTTTATCAAAGTCAATATCTTTGCACAGTCAGGATTTACCCTTCCTATCCGGAAGCCACTGAACCCCTCCATTGCTCTTATGGACTTGGGGTTACCATCGAGATGTCCGTGCAGGACGCAGCTTACTCAATGATGACTATCATACGAGCCAGAACTGCCTTGCTTCAGAACACTGATTTCCGCTATATGCCAGCATCACTCCCTGGGGCACCGGGGTACTATCAGGCTACTTACTGTGATCCTACCCATGAGGATTCACTACTCCGCACCACCACCGAGATGCTTGAGGACAAGGACCGTGAGAATCGTGCCTTGCGAATGGAGCTCTTTAATGCCCGTTCTGATCACTGGGCCACTCTGACACGGTTTGCACCTGCCGTGCAGGCTGGGTATATGGACATGAGGGACTTGTACCCCGTGCGGTCTGGTCTGCCAGATTGTATGGAATGGCGTGATGTAGGAGGCATCACCCCTCCTCATGGACCCCGTCTGCCACCGTTTGTTGGACCAAGGCCACACACGAGCCCTTATGGACCGCAAGCTCCACAGGACCGACTGTTTCCAGATGATCATATTCAGCTCCCAGGACATGGCGGTGATTTCTATGAAGATTACTACGGAGACGTCTGAGTTGGTAGTAGTTCCACTAGTATTGTAATAGTTGTATTCTCCACAGTCCTGCGTGTCTTGTGGGATACGACTTGGTGTGTATCACGTTCCGGAGGTGGAGAAAAATAATGTATAGGAGCTTGGAATGCCTCTGATGAGATGTATCGTCTTTCATCGTAGCTGTACTCTAGCCTGGACTTGTACTAAACTATGTATGGTGTGTATGACCGTTGGTATATGTATGTCAGTTGCTATATTACCATGTCATACTGATGATCATCCCTGCATTCCGTGTTATCCATTACATTCCGTATTTCCCTGCCAAGATTTAGCCATCCTTGTCTAAACCGTTGTCTTGTTTCTCCTAGGATGGTCAACACCCGCAACAACCCTGCTGTCCAGGCGCAGGGTGAAGCCAATGCAGTTAGGGGGGAGAATCTGCCTCAACCGCCTTCACTGGCCGAAGTTATGCTGGAGGCAGAAAGAAACAAGCGTGAGACTAACCGCTTGCTAGAGCGAATTGAGCAGAATACTGCATGTCATCAGAGGAACGACTTGGTGTCCATCAATGACTTTATCAAGTTGTACCCACCGAAGTTTAACCATTCCGTCGAGCCCCTTGATGCAGATGATTGGCTTCGCAACATCACCCATAAGCTACGTTCTGCCAACGTAGCCGAAGCTGATAAGGTTACCTACGTTGCCTATCACCTCGAAGGCCCTGCTAGCCTTTGGTGGGAAAACTTTGAGGCTATGCGCCCAGCCGGCCAAATCACTACTTGGGCTGAATTCAGTGAGGCTTTCCGTGAGCATCACATTCCGGAGGGTCTCATAGATCGTAAGAGGGAAGAATTCTGCAACTTCACCCAAGGCAGACTGACTGTGGATGCATACAGCCGTGAGTTTGGAAATCTAGCACGCTATGCTCCTGAAGAGGTATCCACCGACGCCAAGAAGCAGGCAAGGTTCCGCAAGGGACTTAGCCCCGAGCTTCACCATGATCTTCGTCTGCACGAGTGCACCTCCTTCCAGAAGTTGGTCAATAAGGCCATCAGTGCTGAGACATGTCAGACTGACTATGACGCTTCACGCAAGCACTCTCGCCATTTTGGTTCCTCATCCGGCTCTGGATCTCAGAAGCGCCGGGTCTGGATTCCAAACACTGCCCTGCCACCTAGGTTCACTCCGAGGCCATCCTTTGAGGCGCCTCGCCCCAACCAGCAGTATGCACCGCCCAAGGTCTATGGTGGCCCCGCTGGTAATGCTGCTCCACGCCCCAATGTTGTGACATGATTCAAGTGTGGAGAAACGGGTCACTATTTGCGCGAGTGCCCCCGAAACAACCCCAATCAACCTGGACAGTCCGTTGGCCGTGGTAAGCCAGCAGGAAAGACTTACTACGCCAAGCCAGCCACCACTGCACGTGGCCATGTCAACTATGTTTCAGCTGAAGAAACTCATGAGGATCCCAACGTCGTCCTTGGTACGCTCCTTGTTAATTGCCATCTGGCAACTGTTCTTTTCGATACTGGAGCATCTCATTCATTTATCTCTGAGAGCTATGCTCGATTGCACAACACCACATTTTGTGACATGCCCACCTCCATGGTAATTCAAACCCCTGGTTCTAAGTGGCAAACCTCTAGGATAAGCCATGGAAATGAAATTCTTGTCGACAGATTGGTCTTCCTTGCATCACTAATAGCTCTCAAGTTCTCGGACATAAACATCATCTTGGGTATGGACTGGATGTCAGCCCATTATGCTAAGATAGATTGCTCTACTAGAACTGTTCAACTCACCCATCCGTCGGGCAAGACAGTCAATGTTTTGACCCGAGTGTCCAAGCGTCAGCTTTACTTATTAAATGCCAACCCTCTTCCAGAACTTGAAGATGTTCCGGTAGTCCGTGACTTCCCGGATGTCTTTCCAGAAGAACTGCCAGGTATTCCACCTGACAGGGATGTCGAGTTCGTGATAGACCTTGTTCCAGGAACCGTCCCAATCTCTAGAAGACCTTATAAGATGGCACCCCTAGAGCTAGCCGAGCTTAAGAAACAACTCGATGAGTCCTTGAAAAAGGGTTTCATCCGTCCTAGTTCTTCTCCGTGGGCTTGCCCCGTCCTCTTCGTGAAGAAGAAGGATGGTACGGATCGGATGGTTGTGGATTACCGACCTGTCAACCTAGTCACTATCAAGAACAAGTATCCGCTCCCCAGGATCAATGACCTGTATGATTAGCTCGCTGGATCCTCAGTCTTCTCTAAAATGGATTTGAGGTTGGGCTACCATCAAATCAAAATCAAGAACGGGGACATCCCCGAAACGGCCTTTGTTACTCGTTATGGCCAATACGAGTACACCGTCATGTCTTTCGGTCTAACCAATGCTCCAGCCACCTTCTCTCGGTTAATGAACTCGATCTTCATGGAGTACTTGGATAAATTCGTCGTAGTATACCTCGATGATATACTCATCTACTCCAAGAATGAGGAGGAACATGCCGAGCATCTAAGGCTAGTGTTGACGAAGCTTCGAGAGCATCGCCTTTATGCTAAATTCTCTAAGTGTGAATTCTGGTTGCCAGAAGTGACCTACCTAGGCCATGTAATCTCTGGTAAAGGTATTGCTGTCAATCCCGAGCGAGTTCAAGCCGTCCTTGACTGGACTCCACCTGAATCGGTCAAGCAAGTTCGGAGTTTCCTTGGCTTAGCGAGCTACTGTCGCCGCTTCGTCGAGAATTTCTCCAAGGTTGCTAAACCTCTAACTGAACTCCTTAAGAAAGATAAAAAGTTCGAGTGGACCCCACAGTGCGAGTTCAACTTTCAGGAACTGAAAAGACGCCTGACATCTGCTCCCGTACTCATACCTCCAGATTTTTCTAAGGACTTTGTTATCTATTGCGACGCCTCGCGACAAGGACTAGGTTGCATACTCATGCAAGATCGTCATGTGATTGCCTACGCCTCTCGACAGTTGCGTCCACATGAGGATAATTATCCCACACATGATCTAGAGCTTGCAGCCGTAGTCCATGCACTCAAAACATGGCGACATTACCTTCTCGGTAATCGTTGCAAGATCTTCACCGATCACCAAAGTCTAAAATACATTTTCACCCAACCGGATTTGAATCTCAGGCAAAGACGTTGGATCGAGTTGATCACAGATTATGACTTAGGAATAACTTACACCCCGGGCAAAGCCAACGTCATGGCTGATGCGCTAAGTCGTAAATCTTATTGTAACAACTTGATGTTACAACAAAGTCAACCACTTCTCCACGAGGAATTCTGTAAGCTTAACCTTCACATTGTTCCTCGAGGATTTCTATCCACCCTGGTGGCGAAACCTACCCTTACGGATCAGATCATCAAAGCTCAGAAGGTAGATCCGGGAATCTCCCGTATTAAGAAAAACATCAAGAAAGGAGTTGCGGATTGTTTCTCCGTTGATGACCAAGGTGTTGTGTTCTTTGGAGACCGTCTTGTGGTTCCCAAGGTACGCAACCTGAGGCGATTGATCCTTAAGGAAGCTCATGAATCTCCTCTCACCATTCATCCTGGTAGTACTAAAATGTATCAAGACCTACGCCAGAGGTTTTGGTGGACTAGGATGAAGAGAGAAATTTCTCAATACATTGCTAATTGCGACGTCTGTCGTCGTGTTAAAGCAGAGCATCAACGGCCTGCTGGCACCCTTCAACCTTTGGCTATTCCTGAATGGAAATGGGATAAAGTCGGTATGGATTTCATTACCGGGTTTCCCAGGACCAAGAGAGGGAATAATGCTATCTTCATTGTTGTCGATCGTCTTTCCAAGGTAGCCCACTTCCTACCTGTTCGTGAGAGTATAACCGCTAACCAGCTAGCAGACTTGTACATCTCCCGAATAGTGTCTCTTCATGGTGTTCCATTGGAAATTAACTCAGACCATGGAAGTCTCTTCACCTCTCGATTTTGGGAAAGTTTCCAAAATGCTATGGGAACTCGTCTCTCCTTTAGCACCGCCTTTCACCCTCAATCAAGTGGTCAGGTAGAACGAGTTAATCAAATTCTGGAGAATATGCTCCGAGCTTCTGTCATCTCCTTCGGCATGGATTGGGAGAAATGCCTTCCATTCGCCGAGTTCGCTTATAACAATAGTTATCATGCTAGCTTGGGCAAAGCTCCTTTCGAGGTTCTCTATGGACGAAAATGTCGAACGCCTCTTAACTGGTCAGAAACCGGGGAAAGGCAACTCTTTGGCCCTGATATGATTCAGGAAGCAGAAGAGCAGGTTCGCAATATTCGTGAGAAATTGAAAACAGCCCAATCTCGCCAAAAGAGCCATTATGACCGCAAACATAAGGCTATGACTTTTGAGGTTGACGAGAAGGCTTACCTTCGGGTTACTCCTTTAAAGGGAACCCATCGATTCGGTATCAAAGGCAAATTGGCTCCTCGTTACATTGGACCCTTTCGCATCCTTGCCAAGCAAGGAGAAGTTGCCTACCAACTAGAACTACCTCCGCATCTTTCCAAGGTTCATGACGTCTTCCACGTTTCTCAACTCAGGCGTTGCTTCTCGGATCCTATCCGTGGAGTGGACCACGAAACGCTTGATCTCCAAGATAATCTCACATATCGGGAATATCCCGTTCTCATCCTTGATCAAGCCGAGCGTACCACTCGACGCCAAAACATCAAGTTTCTCAAGGTTCAATGGTCACACCATTCCGAGAAAGAAGCTACTTGGGAAAGGGAGGATCGTCTTCGACTTGAGTACCCCACCTTCTTCCCAACGGATCCTAAATCTCGGGACGAGATTCTTTTGAGTGGGGGTGAGTTGTCACATCCTAGCTAGTTCATGCATTAGAGTGTTGCATCATGTCTACTTTTCACAGAAACTTGAAATGGGGATGCCAGAAACCCCCAGCACCCCCCCTGAACACAACTAGGGTTTACTAAAATCCTTTTCAATGAACCTGAAATGCCCTCCATAAATGTTCACCATCTTTGGTCCTGGCTAAAACCTCTGCCATAAATGGTTTCATATTTTTGGAGGCTATTCTGGATTTTTCACCAAGCCATAAGTATTGCATTTGGGCAATTTAAATCCTATAAATATTTTAAAATGCCCAAATAATCTTGAAGGTATTTTTAGGCTGTTGAGAATATGTTCAAAGGTGCCTCTGAATATTTTCAGGATTTTCCTAAATGGAATAGTATTTCTACTATTTCAAAACACAGAACAGAAACAAATAAAAAAAGGAAAACAGAAAGTAGAGAAGGGACTTACCTGGCAGCCCAGCACTGTGCTGGCCCATGGCCAGTCAGTTGCTTGCTCCCGCCAGAGCAGGCACAGAGGTGACGCCGGCGTGCGTGAGCTCGCCCAGGCGCCACCTGCTTGCCGCCTCGCCCGTGGACGAGCTGGACGACCTCCACGTCGCACCCCCGAGCCCCTGGAAACCTCCTTTCTCCCCCATCGCCTCTCCCTCGCCTTCCTCCACCATGGCCGACGCAGCCGCTGCCACCTCGCCGGAGTAGCCGTAGCCACTGTCGTCCTCGCGCCGCCCCACCGTGTCCAGCAGCTCCGCCATCGCCTTCTCCTTCGAGTAGGTCGAGCCCCGAGTGCTCGCTTGCCCCGAAGCCACCGCTCCGACCTCGCCTTCGCCGCCCACCGCCGGAGATCCCCTCCGCCGTCACCACCGCAGCAGTTCGCCCCCGGCCTCGCCGTCCGGTCCGTCGCAACCACCGTGAGCCTGGCCACCTTCCTATCCTCTCCCTTCTCCCTCTCGAGCTCCGTAGCCACTGCACGTAGCTCACCCGCACGCGTCGCCGCCGAGCTCGTCACCGACGAGGCTCCGGCCATCCAACGGTCGCACCACCATGGCCGTTAGCTCCACTGCATCGCCAGGAGCCCGTAGCACCATCGCACGCCCCTCGCCGTGCTCCCTAGCGACGGGTCCGACTACACCCGTACCCCGGCAGCCGCACAGCTCGTCGCCGCCGTCAATTCCGGCGACCCCGAGCTCCACCTTCACCACCAACCAACGCGAGTTGCTCTCAGCTACGCGTGGGTGCTCTCCGCCGCCCATTTGGTCGCCGGAGCACGAATCCCGCAGCCTCCGCCGCGTTTGGACGTCGCTGGCGGCTAAACGCCGGCGAGTCAGCGTGGTTTGACCACGGGTTTGACTCCCCAGGGTCAATGACAAGTGGGGCCCGCCTGCTAATTAACCTGAGTCAGAGTTAAATCAATTCTAATTAGTTTAACTAACTAACAGTGACACTGACACAGGGGACCCACACGTCAGGTTTGACCTGGACGACCCCGTTGACCGCTGACGTCATCATGACACACTGCTGACGTAATAAACAATTTAATTACTGGAATTATCTTTATACAGGAAATTCCAGAAATTATCACAAACTTCAAAAAATCATAGAAAATAATCTATAGCTCAGAATGAAAAGATTTATATATGAAAAATGATCAGAAAAATCCATTCTATCCATCTGTACTGGTTTCATGCATGTTTCAGCAAATTAACCTACTGTTTAATGCAGAACAAGATAAAGCACTAAAAAGGGCCACATATGAACTTGGAATTTGAATCTTTGATTCAAATTAGTCCAAACCCATCTGGTCTTAGTTGCATTAGCCCAATACACCCATTTTGCCATGTCTCATGCATGCATCATATTGTTGCACTTTGCTTGGTGTTGATTGTGCTTCGATGTGTTCTTCGTGGTAGGTTCTGCCTCCGAGGATATTCACAAGTATCCAACTGAAGGGCAGCATCCCACCACCACTCCGTCAGGCAAGCAACCCATTGATCATTTCGATACAAACCCATCTTCTCGCTTCTGCTCTCATTTACTGCATTACGACAACGCGATTCAAACTGCTGTGTGTTGCGGTAGTTGAACCCACTTTCCTTTGCATGACCTGTCATTGCCACAGTAACTAGATGAAACCCACTAGCATGTGTAGGAGTTGATTGAGCCATGTTGTGTTCCTACAATGCTATGCTTGCTACGCTTAGAGTCGTGTCAGGTCTGGCTCATCAGGGTGATGAACTAGAGTGAAAGCGTGTGTCGGTAATGAGAGTGAGGTGTTGAATACGTTTTGCTAAAGGTATCGATGAGAGGCCATGTAGGAGTACATGGTGGGTTGTTTCATTGAGACCGTCCCTAAGAACTGAGATCTGTATGCGTGATTTAAGATTCAGCTACTACCACGCATTGGGCCCGAAACCAATGGACCCCCTCGGCTTCTTAATCACCCTTGTCCTCTGTCCAGGAGTTGCACGTAGTTTCTGGTGTTTATAGTAAGCTGGAGGCCGTGGACAGCGCTGAACAAGGGGTGGGCTGTGATGCGGTAGGCTCGTGGCACGGTGTACCGAGTCGCCCGTTTGGTGTCCGGGAACCCTGCACACATCGTTTGGGGCCGTATGTGGAAACCTCGGCCGGACTCCCTGCGGATGGAACCTGATTAGGCGATAAACCTGGACTAGAGACTTGCGTTTTTAGGTAGGCTGTGGCCGACACCCACGTTGGGCTTCCGCTTGAAGGTTGCCGAGTACATGTCGTGTAGCGACGGTAAGTGGTGAGAGCGTGTGTGACGAAGTACACCCCTGCAGGGTATAAAACTATTCGAATAGCTGCGTCCGCGGTAAAGGACTACTTGGTCGCCTATAACAGTTCATAGACAAGTGAAAGTGGATACTCTAAAATGCGCAAGATAAGCGTGAGTGCTATGGATGGCGTTCTCGTAGGGAGACGGGAGCGGATCCATAGTGGTATATTGATATGGTGAATATGTGGACTCGTGTGCGCCACCTCAAAAGAGTTGCTTGCTGTCGTAGTTCAGGTTAGCCACTGAGTCAAAGCTGGCTTGCTGCAGTTAAACTCCACCACCCCTTTGTTGATACCGATGCATATGTAGTTAGTTCTGATGTAAGTCTTGCTGGGTACAATTGTACTCACGTTTGCCTATTTTATGTTTTGTAGAGAGACGTCAGTCTCGCTAGTAGTTCCGTGTGGACTTCGACGTTTAGCTTGATACCTCACCTACGATCTTGTGCCCTCGACAGGATCTAGTAAATAGTCAGGCTTCGCAGCCTTTTTCATTTATAGATGTCTGTACTCAGACATGTTAAGCTTCCGCATGTGCTTTGGCTTGTATGCTCTGAATGTTGGGTCATGAGACCCATGTTTGTAATATCTGGCTCTTCGGGGCCTAATGAATAAATACTCTGAGTCGTAGAGTCTTGTTGTGATGCCATGTTGTATTTGCACATATCGAGCATATTGTGTGTATGATTGAAATGCTTGGTATGTGTGGGATCCGACAACCTAGTTGTTTATCCTTGGTAGCCTCTCTTATGGGGAAATGTAGTCTTGTGCTTCCATGAGCCATAGTAGTCCGCTACAGCCCGGTTCACCGGAGTCCTGCTAGCCCAGCACTACTGCCCGGAACACTTGACTGGCCGTCATGTGATTCACTTCGTTCCTGTGTCTGTCCCTTCGGGGAAATGTCACGCGGTGACATCCGGAGTCCTGCCTAGCCTGCTACAGCCCGGGTTCCCGGAGTCCTGTTAGCCTAGAGCTACAGCCCGGATTCGCACGCTGCTGACCGACATGCTCGATGTTGATTCATGTATGCCTGTCCCCGTAAGTTAGTGCCACTTTGGGTTCACGTCTAGTCATGTCGGCCCGGGTTCTCTGTCATATGGATGCTAGCGACACTATCATATACGTGAGCCAAAAGGCGCAAACGGTACCGGGCCATGGTAAGGCGACACCCGTGGGAATACTGTGCGTGAGGCCACAAAGTGATATGAGGTGTTACCGGCTAGATCGATGTGACTTGGAATCGGGGTCCAGACAGCTTTGGATTAATTCAAACATATTTGAATTGGAGCTATTTGAATGCTATACATATTTCAGATGCTCCAAAAATGTTGGAAATTGTTAAGGGTCACTGGAATAATTCAGAAGCCACCCATAATTATTTCCAGAATTTTATGAAATGGTTTAGTATTATTACTAAATCAAAACAGAGCAAAAGAAATAGAAAATAGAAAGAAAAATAAAGGCAACAGGAAACCTACCTGGCCCCAAACCTACCTGGCGGCCCACTTACCTGGCCCAGCCCACCACTGTAGCAGCCTACTGGCCGAAGCCAGCCCAGCCCACCAGGGGCAGCACTATCTTCATCCTCCTGCCAGGAGGAGAAGCAGTTGCGTGCCCGGTGCGCAGACGAGCCACGCCGGCTCCTCCCTGCCTGCGTGCTCCCTCGTCGCCCTGGATCTCCCTCACGATGCCACGCAGACCCCTAGTCCCCCTCGACCGCTCCCATCTCTCCCCACCTCCCTCTCGCGCCCGACCGATGCCGTCGCCGCCGCTTGCTGCCTACGTAGCCACGGCCACCGTTCACCCCTCGCCTTGTCGAAGCGCCCAGAAGAACCGCCGTCGACTCCTGCATCGTCTACGCCAACCCGTTTGATCGCGGGAGCTCTGCAACCTCGTCCTCGACCTCATCTTCTTCCTCGGCCACAGGAGATCGCCGCTGGGATTCCGACGCCGTCAAGCCTTCCCCGAGCACGCTGAGATCACCGTCGACCCCGCCGTGAGCTCCTCTACCGAACCCCTCTCTCCCCGCCGTCGATTTCCTGCTCTAGCCCCGCTAACCATCAGAGCCGACAGCTCCTTGCCGCCGGCCATGTCGCCACCGCGGCTACGGCCCTGCAAGCACGCGTTCAAGCTTACCACTGAACTCACTGCACCCCCACGGGTCTAACGCGCCCACCCGTGGCTCCTGCCATGCCCTGCACCGTCGATTCGTTCGACGCCCGAACGCAAGCCGCCACGCTTGCCATCGCCGCCGTCGTTCTGGGCCATCTCCGGCGAAGCTGAGAGCACCGCTCGACGCGCGCGAGCTCCAGCTACTCGTAGATGGGCTCCGCCGTTGATTTGGTCGCCGGAGGAAGATTTTCGAGCCTCGCTGCCGTGTCTGGCCTCGCCGGCGTCGAGTCGCCGGCGAGTTTGACCTGTTCGGCCCGGGGTTTGACCTCCCTGGGGTCAACACACGTGGGACCCGGCCCTGACTAGATTAGTTTAGGACTAATTAACCCTGCTGACACTGATAGTGGGCCCAATGGCTGTTAATTTGATTAGTTAGATTTAATTAACCCTGTTAGTTATTTGTGTCACTGACCTACGGGTCCCACTGGTCAGGTTTGACCAGGGGCAGCCCAGTTGACCTGCTGACGCCAGGCTTACGTCGTGCTGACGCAATAAAGCCTTTCTGGCGTTTTTATTAATCCAGGAATTCCAGAAAATTGTTTAAACTTCTAAAAATCATAGAAAATTATCTGTAACTCCAAATAAGATAAATTATATATGCAAAATTATCAGAAAAATCCAATCTATCCATCTGTACCATTTTCATGCATGTTAGAACAATTTAAGGCTGCTGTTTAGGACAAATCATGTAAATGGCATTTGAATTTCCACATATGAAGTTTGAATTTAAACCTAAGGTTCAAACCAACTCCATTTAATATGTTGCTAGTTGCATTAGCTCAAAACACATTCATATTGCCATGTCATAGCATGCATCATATTGTGCATTGCATTGATCGTGTTTCTTCTCTGTTTGCCGGTGTTGTCCCCTCTCAGTAGACGTTGCTTCGACGATGCGATCGATGACACCGATGAAGAGCTATACTATCTTCGGAAGTGTCAGGCAAGCAAAACCCCCTTGTTCATTCCAATACAATCCCACTCTCTCGCTCCTGCTCTCTTTTACTGCATTAGGACAACAACGATTCATCTGTTACTTGCTGCGGTAGCTGAACCCCTTTATCCTCTGCATGACCTGTCATTGCCACAGTAAATAGATGAAACCCACTAGCATGAGTAGGAGTTGTTTGAGCCCTGATGTGCCTACTCATTCATGCTTGTTTGTCATGCCTGCTACTGCTTAGAGTTGAGTCCGGTCTGATTCATCGGGAATGAATTGGAAAGTTGTGAACATGTCCTACTGGGTGAGAGCTAAGTGTGTGAACACGATTTGGTAAAGGTAGCGGTGAGAGGCCATGTAGGAGTACATGGTGGGTTGTCTCATTGAAACCATCCTCAGGAGCTGAGTTCTGTGTTTGTGATCCATGAACAGTTACTACCACACATTGGGTTCCGGTAACTCGACCCCTCTCGACTTATTAATCAACTTGATCTCTGTCCAGGAGTTGCAACTAGTTTCTGGTGTTTGTAGGTTGTGTTAGTAGTCTACCAAGTGGTACCCGGTACAGGTGGGCTTGGGACAGACTAGGCACCGTGGCACGGTGTACCAAGCGTAGATCCATCCGTCGAGGTGGGCTTGGGAACCCTGTTCACATCGTTTGGGGCCGTGAGCGACACCCCGGCCCGATCTCCTTGCGGATGGGACCCGAATAGGCGATAAACCTGGACGAGAGACTTGTGTGGTTAGTCAGGTCGTGGCCGACTCCCTCGCCAGGCTTCCGCTTGAAGGTTGCCGAGGTACACGACGTGTACATGGTGGTAAGTGGCGAGAGCGTGTGTGACGAAGTACACCCCTGCAGGGTTAATATGATCTATTCGAATAGCCGTGTCCGCGGTAAAGGACTTCTGGGTTGCCTGTACAGTTCATAGACAAGTGAAAGTGGATACTCTAAAATGCGCAAGATAAGCGTGAGTGCTATGGATGGCGTTCTCGTAGGGAGACGGGAGCGGATCCATAGTGGTGTATTGATATGGTGAATATGTGGACTCGTGTGCGCCACCTCAAAAGAGTTACTTGCAGTTGTAGTTCGGGATAGCCACCGAGTCAAAGCTGGCTTGGTGCAGTTAAACTCCACCACCCCCTTTGTTGTTACCGATGCATATGTAGCTAGTTCTGATGTAAGTCTTGCTGGGTACATTTGTACTCACGTTTGCTTATTTTATGTTTTGCAGAGAGACGTCAGTCTCGCTAGTAGTTCCGTGCGGACTTCGACGTTTAGCTTGATACCTCAGCTACGATCTTGTGCCCTCGGCAGGATCTGGTAGATAGTCAGGCTTCTCAGCCTTTTTCATTTGTAGATGTCTGTACTCAGACATGTTAAGCTTCCGCATGTGCTTTGGCTTGTATGCTCTGAATGTTGGGTCATGAGACCCATGTTAGTAATATCTGGCTCTTCGGAGCCTAATGAATTAATACTCTGAGTCGTAGAGTCTTGTTGTGATGCCATGTTGTATTTGCACATATCGAGCATATTGTGTGTATGATTGAAATGCTTGGTATGTATGGGATTCGACAACCTAGTTGTTTATCCTTGGTAGCCTCTCTTATGGGGAAATGTAGTCTTGTGATTCCATGAGCCATAGTAGTCCGCTACAGCCCGGTTCACCGGAGTCCTGCTAGCCCAGCACTACTGCTCCGGAACACTTGACTGGCCAGCATGTGATTCACTTCGTTCCTGTGTCTGTCCCTTCAGGGAAATGTCACGCGGTGACATCCGGAGTCCTGCCTAGCCTGCTACAGCCCGGGTTCCCGGAGTCCTGTTAGCCCAGAGCTACAGCCCGGATTCGCACGCTGCTGACCGACATGCTCGATGTTGATTCATGTATGCCTGTCCTCGTAAGTTAGTGCCACTTTGGGTTCACGACTAGTCATGTCGGCCCGGGTTCTCTGTCATATGGATGCTAGCGACACTATCATATACGTGAGCCAAAAGACGCAAACGGTCCCGGGCCATGGTAAGGCGACACCCGTGGGAATACCGTGCGTGAGGCCGCAAAGTGATATGAGGTGTTACCGGCTAGATCGATGTGACTTGGAATCGGGGTCCTGACAGCGTTGCCCCTTGGACGTGTTCCCGAGCTCAGTTTTCTTCCTCTACGTCGTCTGCCCCGAGACACGCGACGCCGGACGCGCTGCAACGCCAACTACGCCGTCGTCCTCGTCCTCCGCATCCGACGGCCGCCGTCGCACGATTCGCCGCCTCCAGAGCGTCCCCGAGCCTGCTGACCGCCCCTCGAACCCACTGTGAGCTCCTGCTCCTCCCCCCTTTCTCACCCCCTCCGTTCTCGCCCGTTAGCCGCTGCCCCCGCGAAACCGAGCTCCGGCCATCGCCATGGCCAGCGAGCCCCGCGCTTCCGAGCTCCTCCGCTCGCCCCAGTAGCACCCGCCTGCTAATCATGCTCTCAGGAGCCGAACGCACGCACCAGCTCCTTCGCCCGTGCACCGCAGCGTCGTCCTCACCGACGCCGAACTCCGGCCGCCGCCTTGCTCGCCGCCGGCGCTGCTCCCGGCCACCTCGCTGCCTCCCGTCCGGTCCTTTGGTTGCGGACGAGCAAGAGCTACTCCCTGGTGCCCTTAGCTCACCAAACCACCACCCGTAGCTCAAATCCGAGCCGAGCCGCTGTCGTTTTGGTCGCCGCCGGCAAGGCTCCGGCGACTGCTGATGTGGCCGTCATTAGCGGCTAATCGCGCCACCAATTAACCTCCAGTGAAACAGATAGCCGGGCCCCACCGCCTAACTAACTGGCTAACTAAATAAGATTAAGTTTAATTTAACTCTAGTGGGCCCACATATCAGTTTTGACTATGCTGACGTGGCCGTTGACCCGACCCCACCTGTCTATGTCTCTAGTCAGCGCTGTGTCACTGACCTACGGGTCCCACCGATCAGGTTTGACCTGGACCAGCCGCTGTTGACTTGCTGACGTCATCCTCACGTAGTGCTAACGCAGTATTACATTTTCTGGATTTATTTTAATACAGGAAATTCCAGAAATTCCTATAAAGTTCTAAAATTCATAGAAATTCAACCATAACTCCAAATGGAATAATTTATATATGAAAAATGATCAGAAAAATCCAATCTATCCATCTGTACCATTTCCATGCATGTTAGAACAACTTATGACTACTGTTTAGGACAATTCAATTAAATGGCATTTAAGAAATCACATATGGAGTTTGAATTTGAATCTTTGATTCAAGCCAACTCCATTTAACTTGCTGCTAGCTGCATTAGCTCAATTCACAGCATATTGCCATGTCACATTCATGCATCATGTTGTTGCATTGCATTGATTGTGTTTCCTCTCTGTTGCCGGTGTTGTCCCCTCTCGGTAGACGTTGTTCCGGCGTTGTGATCGTTGACACTAATGAAGACTCAATGCTATCTTCAGAAGTGCCAGGCAAGCAAAACCCCCTTGCTCATTCCGATACAATCCCACTCTCTCGCTCCTGCTCTCTTTTACTGCATTAGGACAATAACGATTCATCTGTTACTTGCTGCGGTAGTTGAACCCCTTTCCTCTGCATGACCTGTCATTGTCACAGTAAATAGATGAAACCCACTAGCATGAGTAGGAGTTGTTTGAGCCCTGATGTGCCTACTCATCCATGCTTGTTTGTCATGCCTGCTATTGCTTAGAGTTGTGTCAGGTCTGATTCATCGGGAATGAATTGGAAAGTGGTGAACAAGTCCTACTGTGTGAGAGCTAAGTGTGTGAACACGATTTGGTAAAGGTAGCGGTGAGAGGCCATGTAGGAGTACATGGTGGGTTGTCTCATTGCAGCCGTCCTCAGGAACTAAGTTCTGTGTTTGTGATCTATGAACAGTTACTACCACACATTGGGTTCCGGTAACTCGACCCCTCTCGGCTTATTAACCGCCTCGATCTCTGTCCAGGAGTTGCAACTAGTTTCTGGTGTTTGTAGGTTGTGTTAGTAGTCTACCAAGTGGCTCCCGGTACAGGTGGGCTTGGGACAGACTAGGCACCGTGGCACGGTGTACCAAGCGTAGATCCATCCGTCGAGGTGGGCTTGGGAACCCTGTTCACATCGTTTGGGGCCGTGAGCGACACCCCGGCCGGATCTCCTTGCGGATGGAACCCGAATAGGCGATAAACCTGGACGAGAGACTTGTGTGGTTAGTCAGGTCGTGGCCGACTCCCTCGCCAGGCTTCCGCTTGAAGGTTGCCGTGTACATGGTGGTAAGTGGCGAGAGCGTGTGTGAAGAAGTACACCCCTGCAGGGTTAACATCATCTATTCGAATAGCCGTGTCCGCGGAAAAGGACTTCTGGGTTGCCTATACAGTTCATAGACAAGTGAAAGTGGATACTCTAAAATGCGCAAGATAAGCGTGAGTGCTATGGATGGCGTTCTCGTAGGGAGACGGGAGCGGATCCATAGTGGTGTATTGATATGGTGAATATGTGGACTCGTGTGCGCCACCTCAAAAGAGTTACTTGCAGTCGTAGGTTCAGGATAGCCACCGAGTCAAAGCTGGCTTGCTGCAGTTAAACTCCAAGGACGTCTAACTTGTTTTTGCAGGGCATGCTGTGATGTGATATGGTCAAGACATGATGCTAAATTTTATTATATGAGATGATCATGTTTTGTAAACGAGTTATCGGCAACTGGCAGGAGCCATATGGTTGTCGCTTTATTGTATGAAATGCAATCACCATGTAATTGCTTTACTTTATCACTAAGCGGTAGCGATAGTCGTAGAAGCAATAGTTGGCGAGACGACAACGATGCTACGATGGAGATCAAGGTGTCACGCCGGTGACGATGGTGATCATGACGGTGCTTTGGAGATGGAGATCAAAGGCACAAGATGATGATGGCCATATCATATCACTTATATTGATTGCATGTGATGTTTATCTTTTATGCATCTTATTTTGCTTAGATCGATGGTAGCATTATAAGATGATCTCTCACTAAATTTCAAGGTATAAGTGTTCTCCCTGAGTATGCACCGTTGCGAAAGTTCGTCGTGCCGAGACACCACGTGATGATCGGGTGTGATAAGCTCTACGTTCACATACAACTGGTGCCAGTTTTGCACATGCAGAATACTCGGGTTAAACTTGACGAGCCTAGCATATGCAGATATGGCATCGGAACACTGAGACCGAAAGGTCGACCGTGAGTCATATAGTAGATATGATCAACATAGTGATGTTCACCATTCAAAACTACTCCATCTCATGTGATTATCGGACATGGTTTAGTTGATTTGGATCACGTGATTACTTACATGATTAGAGGGATGTCTATCTAAGTGGGAGTTCTTAAGTAATATGATTAATTGAACTTTAATTTATCATGAACTTAGTACCTGATAGTATTGTGCATGTCTATGTTGTTTGTAGATAGATGGCCCGTGCTGTTGTTCCGTTGAATTTTAATGTGTTCCTTGAGAAAGCAAAGTTGAAAGATGATGGTAGCAATTAGGACTGGGTCCGTAACTTGAGGATTATCCTCATTGCTGCACAGAAGAATTACGTCCTAGAAGCACCACTAGCTGTACCACCCTCGCCGGCAACTGCAGACATTGTGAATGCCTGGCAGTCGCGTGTTGATGACTACTCGATAGTTCAGTGTGCCATGCTTTACTGCTTAGAACCGGGACTTCAACGACGTTTTGAACGTCATGGAGCATATGAGATGTTCCAAGAGTTGAAGTTAATATTTCAAGCAAATGCCCGGATTGAGAGATATGAAATCTCCAATAAGTTCTACAGCTGCAAAATGGAGGAGAATAGTTCTGTTAGTGAACACATACTCAGAATGTCTGGGTACTACAATCACTTGATTCAACTGGGAGTTAATCTTCCGGATGATAGTGTCATTGACAGAATTCTTCAATCACTGCCACCAAGCTACAATAGCTTCGTGATGAACTATAATTTGCAAGGGATGGATAAGACAATTCCCGAGCTCTTCGCGATGCTAAAGGCTGCGGAGGTAGAAATCAAGAAGGAGCATCAAGTGTTGATGGTCAACAAGACCACCAGTTTCAAGAAAAAGGGTAAAGGGAAGAAGGGGAACTTCAAGAAGAACGGCAAGCAAGATGCTGCTCAAGTGAAGAAGCCCAAGTCTGGACCTAAGCCTGAGACTGAGTGCTTCTACTGCAAGCAGACTGGTCACTGGAAGCGGAACTGCCCCAAGTATTTGGCGGATAAGAAGGATGGCAAGGTGAACAAAGGTATATGTGATATACATGTTATTGATGTGTACCTTACTAATGCTCGCAGTAGCACCTGGGTATTTGATACTGGTTCTGTTGCTAATATTTGCAACTCGTAACAGGGACTACGGATTAAGCGAAGATTGGCTAAGGACGAGGTGACGATGCACGTGGGAAATGGTTCCAAAGTCGATGTGATTGCGGTCGGCACGCTACCTCTACATCTACCTTCGGGATTAGTTTTTGACCTGAATAATTGTTATTTGATGCCAGCGTTGAGCATGAACATTATATCTGGATTTTGTTTGATGCGAGACGGTTATTCATTTAAATTTGAGAATAATGGTTGTTCTATTTATATGAGTAATATCTTTTATGGTCATGCACCCTTGAAGAGTGGTCTATTTTTGATGAATCTCGATAGTAGTGATACACATATTCATAATATTGAAGCTAAAAGATGCATAGTTGATAATGATAGTGCAACTTATTTGTGGCACTGTTGTTTAGGTCATATTGGTGTAAAGCGCATGAAGAAACTCCATTCTGACGGACTTTTGGAATCACTTGATTATGAATCACTTGGTACTTGCGAACCATGCCTCATGGGCAATATGACTAAAACGCCGTTCTCCGGAACTATGGAGCGAGCAACAGATTTGTTGGAAATCATACATACTGATGTATGTGGTCCGGTGAATGTTGAGGCTCGCGGCGGGTATCGTTATTTCTCACCTTCACAGATGATTTGAGCAGATATGGGTATATCCACTTGATGAAACATAACTCTGAAACATTTGAAAAGTTCAAAGAATTTCAGAGTGAAGTGGAAAATCATCGTAACAAGAAAATAAAGTTTCTACGATCTGATCGTGGAGGAGAATATTTGAGTTACGAGTTTGGTCTTCATTTGAAACAATGTGGAATAGTTTCGCAACTCACGCCACCCGGAACACCACAACGTAATGGTGGTGTCCGAACGTCGTAATCGTACTTTACTAGATATGGTGCGATCTATGATGTCTCTTACTGATTTACTGCTATCGTTTTGGGGTTATGCTTTAGAGACAGCTGCATTCACGTTAAATAGGGCACCATCTAAATCCGTTGAGACGACGCTTTATGAACTGTGGTTTGGCAAGAAACCAAAGTTGTCGTTCCTTAAAGTTTGGGGCTGCGATGCTTATGTGAAAAAGCTTCAACCTGATAAGCTCGAACCCAAATCGGAGAAATGTGGCTTCATAGGATACCCAAAGGAGACAGTTGGGTACACCTTCTATCACAGATCCGAAGGCAAGACATTCATTGCTAAGAATGGATCCTTTAGAGAGAAGGAGTTTCTCTGGAAAGAAGTGAGTAGGAGGAATTAGAACTTGATGAGGTAACTGTACCTGGTCACTTATTGGAAAGTAGTTCATCACAGAAATCTGTTCCTGTGACTTCTACACCAATTAGTGAGGAAGCTAATGATGATGATCATGTAACTTCAGATCTAGTTACTACCGAATCTCGTAGGTCAACCAGAGTAAGATCCGCACCAGAGTGGTACGGTAATCCTGTTCTGGAGGTCATGTTACTAGACCATGACGAACCTACGAACTATGAGGAAGCGATGATGAGCCCAGATTCCGCAAAATGGCTTGAGGCCATGAAATCTGAGATGGGATCCATGTATGAGAACAAAGTGTGGACTTTGGTTAACTTGCCCAATGATCGGCAAGCCATCGAGAATAAATGGATCTTCAAGAAGAAGACTGACGCTGACGGTAATGTTACTGTCTACAAAGCTCGACTTGTTGCGAAAGGTTTTCGACAAGTTCAAGGAGTTGACGACGATGAGACTTTCTCACCCGTAGCGATGCTTAAGTCTGTCCGAATCATGTTAGCAATTGCCGCATATTATGATTATGAAATTTGGCAAATGGATGTAAAGACTGCATTCCTGAATGGATTTCTAGAAGAAGAGTTGTATATGATGCAACCTGAAGGTTTTATCAATCCAAAGGATGCTAACAAAGTGTGCAAGCTCCAGCGATCCATCTATGGACTGGTGCAAGCATCTCGGAGTTGGAATAAACGTTTTGATAGTGTGATCAAAGCATATGGTTTTATACAGACTTTTGGAGAAGCCTGTAATTACAAGAAAGTGAGTGGCAGCTCTGTAGCATTTCTAATATTATATGTGGATGACATATTGTTGATTGGAAATGATATAGAATTTCTGGATAGCATAAAAGGATACTTGAATAAAAGTTTTTCAATGAAAGACCTCGGTGAAGCTGCTTATATATTGGGCATCAAGATTTATAGAGATAGATCAAGGCGCTTAATTGGACTTTCACAAAGCACATACCTTGATAAAAGTTTTGAAGAAGTTCAAAATGAATCAAGCAAAGAAAGGTTTCTTGCTTGTGTTACAAGGTGTGAAGTTGAGTCAGACTCAATGCCCGACCACTGCAGAAGATAGAGAGAAAATGGAAGATGTTCCATATGCTTCAGCCATAGGCTCTATCATGTATGCAATGCTGTGTACCAGACCTGATGTGTGCCTTGCTATTAGCTTAGCAGGGAGGTACCAAAGTAAGCCAGGAGTGGATCTCTGGACAGCGGTCAAGAACATCCTGAAATACCTGAAAAGGACTAAGGATATGTTTCTCGTTTATGGAGGTGACGAAGAGCTCGTCGTAAATGGTTACGTCGATGCAAGCTTTGACACTGATCCGGATGAATCTAAGTCACAAACCGGATACGTATTTATCTTGAACGGTGGAGCTGTCAGTTGGTGCAGTTCTAATCAAAGCGTCGTGGCGGGATCTACGTGTGAAGCGGAGTACATAGCTGCTTTGGAAGCAGCAAATGAAGGAGTCTGGATGAAGGAGTTCATATCCGATCTAGGTGTCATACGTAGTGCATCGGGTCCAATGAAAATCTTTTTTGACAATACTGGTGCAATTGCCTTGGCAAAGGAATCCAGATTTCACAAGAGAACCAAGCACATCAAGAGACGCTTCAATTCCATTCACAACCAAGTCAAGGAGGGAGACATAGAGATTTGCAAGATACATACGGATCTGAATGTTGCAGACTCGTTGACTAAGCCTCTCTCACGAGAAAAACATGATCAGCACCAAGACTCCATGGGTGTTAGAATCATTACTGTGTAATCTAGATTATTGGCTCTAGTGCCAGTGGGAGACTGAAGGAAATATGCCCTAGAGGCAATAATAAAGTTGTTATTTATATTTCCTTATATCATGATAAATTTTTATTATTCATGCTAGAATTGTATTAACCGGAAACTTAGTACATGTGTGAATATATAGACAAACTAAGTGTCACTAGTATGCCTCTACTTGACTAGCTCGTTGAATCAAAGATGGTTAAGTTTCGTAGCCATAGACATGAGTTGTCGTTTGATTAACGGGATCACATCATTAGAGAATGATGTGATTGACTTGACCCATTCCGTTAGCTTAGCATTCGATCATTTAGTATATTGCTATTGCTTTCTTCATGACTTATACATGTTCCTATGACTACGAGATTATGCAACTCCCGAATACCGGAGGAACACTTTGTGTGCTACCAAACGTCACAATGTAACTAGGTGATTATAAAGGTGCTCTACAGGTGTCTCCGAAGGTACTTGTTGGGTTGGGATAGATCGAGATTAGGATTTGTCACTTCGATTGTCGGAGAGGTATCTCTGGGCCCTCTCGGTAATACACATCATTATAAGCCTTGCAAGCAATGCAACTAATGAGTTAGTTGCAGGATGATGTATTATGGAACGAGTAAAGAGACTTGCCGGTAACGAGATTGAACTAGGTATTGAGATACCGACGATCGAATCTCGGGCAAGTAACATACCGATGACAAAGGGAACAACGTATGTTGTTATGCGGTTTGACCGATAAAGATCTTCTTAGAATATGTAGGAGCCAATATGAGCATCTATGTGCTCCTATTGGTTATTGACCGGAGACGAGTCTCGGTCATGTCTACATAGTTCTCGAACCCGTAGGGTCCGCATGCTTAACGTTCGGTGATGATCGGCAATATGAGTTTATGTATTTTGATGAACCGAAGGTAGTTCGGAGTCCTGGATATGATCACGGACATGACGAGGAGTCTCGAAATGGTCGAGACATAAAGATTGATATATTGGAAGCCTATATTTGGACATTGGAATGGTTCCAGGTGAAATCGAGATTTTACTGGAGTGCCCGGGGGGGGGGGGGGGGGGTTACCGGAACCCCCCGGGGATTAATGGGCCTTGATGGGCCCTAGTGGAGAGAGAGAGAGGGGCCGGCCAGGGCAGGCCGCGCGCCCCCTCCCCTTGAGTCCGAATAGGACAAGGAATGGGGGGGCCTTGCCTTCCCCCTCTCCCACTCCTTCCTTCCCCCTCCTAGTGGGACTAGGAAAGGGGAGTCCTACTCCCACTAGGAGGAGGACTCCTCCTCTTGGCGCGCCCTGCTAGGGCTGGCCGGCCTCCCCCTTGCTCCTTTATATACGGGGGCAGGGGGCACCCCAAGACACAAATTGATCAGTTGAAATTTAAGCCGTGTGCGGTGCCCCCCTCCACCATAATCCACCTCGGTCATATTGTAGCGGTGCTTAGGCGAAGCCCTGCGTCAGTAGCATCATCATCACCGTCATCACGCCGTCGTGCTGACGGAACTCCCTCGAAGCTCTGATGGATTGGAGTTCGTGGGACGTCACCAAGCTGAACGTGTGCTGAACTCGGAGGTGCCGTGCGTTCGGTACTTGGATCGGTCGGATCGTGAAGACATACGACTACATCAACCGCGTTCTCATAACGCTTCCGCTTACGGTCTACAAGGGTACGTGGACGACACTCTCCCCTCTCGTTGCTATGCATCACCATGATCTTGCGTGTGCGTAGGAATTTTTTTGAAATTACTACGTTCCCCAACAACCGTCACCAGCTTCGATCGGCCTAGTCGTTCCCTTTCACCCCCTCATGCACCAGCAGCTCCTCAAGTCGCCACCATAGCCCGCTGCTCCGTCGAGCAGCTCCTCCACGGCCAACAACCGCTGAAGCAGGAGCTTCCTATCTCCCATGCGGCGGATCCACGGCCACGTCCTCCACACGTCTCGGCCATAGCAGCCGCTGTTGCCGCTTCCCGACCTTCGTCCCGCCAGCCATAGGTTCTGGCTGGCGCCGACGTCAAGATAGGACACTTGCATCGATCTCCTTCATCTCTGAACAATTAGTTGTGTGCTCAACTGAAATGGATTCGTAATGAAGAGATCTACAAAATTCATATTGAAGTTGATGCGATTCGTAGCCTAAATCACCAAGTATAATGGGTAACTAGGAGTTCTTTTGTGTTTTCAGTTTTCAGATACATGTTTGTTGGTTAGAGGCTGAAGACAACATCTTCGGTTGGCTTCAGAGTGAGAAAGGAGCTGGGCTGGGCTCATTGGTGGGTAGAGGCCTAGTTAGGAAGAGTTAATATTTGGCTCAAAAACAAAGGCAAAGTCAATGTTTTGCTTGTTTTTTGCTTCTTTGGTGCATCATTTTTACTACTTCTCCGTCTCAAAATAAATGTCCCAACTTTGTATTAGAGCTAGTACAAAGTTGTATTAAGCTTGAGATAGTTATTCTGAGACGGAGGGGTACATTTTAATATCGAATGACTTGTGCATAAAACATCATTCTAACTTTCACCTAACAAAATTGATGTAGAAATATGCCCTTCGTAGTTTCTATGTAAATATCAATATAATTTATACACCACAGATCTGATAACTTTCATTCAAACACCATGGTAAATTTGACCCATGACACTATTGCTGGAAATAATCCCGTTAATTTCTATGTAAATAACACGGTAATATACACACTGTAGACATGCACTAGTAGAAAACGGGGCAAAGGTCACAGGGCAGTTTTCACATTAGCCCCGGTTCAGTCACGAACCGGGACCCATGGGGGCATTCGTCCCGGTTCGTGAGCCCAGGGGGCCGGCCGGGGCCTCGTGGGCATTGGTCCCGGTTCGTATGGAACCATTTGTCCCGGTTCGAGCCACGAACCGGGACTAATGGTCCTCGCTCCTGGCCCACAACCATTTGTCCCTGTTCTTGGCATGAACCGGGAAAGAAGGCCCGGATTTAGTACCGGTTCATGCCACGAACCGGGACCAATGAGGTGCCTATATATACCCCATCGCCACGGCAGAGCACTCCACAGTGCTCTATTTTTCTCTGGCCGGCGAGGGGAGGGCTTTGTGGTGCTCTAGCTCACCTCCTATGCACATGAGGTGTTCGATGAAATGCCCGAGCCACACTAGTTAATCTTTCTCCTCTCGAAAGTTGACCTCCGAGCTCCATTTTCCTCGAGATTTGTCTAGGTTTAGCGGCCCGTCACGTCCCATTCCCGTCTTCACCGTCGTCGACCGCCCGCGCCGATCTCGTCGCCGACAACACCGTGGGGAGCCTCTTGTTCTTATCTTCTTTTTGAAAGAAAAAAAATTCTTACTTTAGATAGATACTTGTCTGATTTTCTTACTATTTTATTCCTTCTTATTACATAGTGCGATGGTTTTGGTATCCGCCCCCGTCGGCCCTCGTCCTGTCTATGATTCGGATGTGGTATATATTATCTTTTTATAAATATTTGATTCATTTATTGTTTATGACAAATATACCGACCAGCGTGACATAGATTTTATTTATCTAGGAGGTGGTTGAACCGGAAATTCTAACCGACCCTATTGTCGAGAGGTTAAATTTAGTTGAAGAAGAAAACAATTACTTGAAGGAAAAAATAAAAAAAAAATTGAGGAGGAGAAGATGATATTGGAGTTGCATGTTGCGGATGTCGTCGATGATCACAAGATCAAGATGGATGCAATGCGCTTGAAGATTAGAAAGATTAGAAAATATGCCATTCATACCGAGGCTTGGTATCATTATGCCGTTGGATCAATTGTTACCTTGGTTGCGATTATGATCGCATTTGTTTTCGCATTGAAATGTTTTACATAGTTTCAATGTATGGTTTAATTAATTAGATGTTCTGGAGAGCTATATATATATGTTGTTAGATGAGAACTATGTATGTACTTTGGTTCTAATGTGATGATGAACTTCTATTAATTTGGTCACTTAATTATCTATTCATGATGTTCTGTAATGGTTTTTGACACACTTAATTATATATAATGCACGCAGATGAACCGGCAATGGATGTACGGTGACAGACACACCTACGAGTACATTAAGGGCGTGCATGATTTTCTCGAAGTGGCTGAGGCAAACAAGCAGAATGGTTTTATGTGTTGTCCATGCCCTACATGTGGGAATACGAAGTCTTACTCTGACCGGAAAATCCTTCATGCCCACATGCTTTACAAGGGTTTCATGCCACACTATAATGTTTGGACGAGGCACGGAGAAATGGGGGTTATGATGGAAGACGGCGAAGAAGAAGAGGACGATGACAACTATGTGCCCCCTGAATACGGTGATGCTACAACGGGGGAAGCTACTGAAGATCAAGAGGAACCAGACGATGTGCCCAATGATGCTGCAAGGGGGGAAGCTGCTGAAGATGAAGAGGAACCAGTGCCCGATGATGATGATCTCCGCCGGGTCATTGTCGATGCAAGGACGCAATGCGAAAGTCAAAAGGAGAAGCTGAAGTTCGATCGCATGTTAGAGGATCACAAAAATGGGTTGTACCCCAATTGCGAAGATGGCAACACAAAGCTCGGTACCGTACTGGAATTGCTACAGTGGAAGGCAGAGAATGCTGTGCCTGACAAAGGATTTGAGAAGCTATTGAAAATATTGAAGAAGAAGCTTCCAAAGGATAACGAATTGCCCGACAGTACATACGCAGCAAAGAAGGTCGTATGCCCTCTAGGATTGGAGGTGCAGAAGATACATGCATGCCCTAATGACTGCATCCTCTACCGCGGTGCGTACAAGGATCTGAACGCATGCCCGGTATGCGGTGCATTGCGGTATAAGATCAGACGAGATGACCCTGGTGATGTTGACGGCGAGCCCCCCAGGAAGAGGGTTCCTGCGAAGGTGATGTGGTATGCTCCTATAATACCACGGTTGAAACGTCTGTTCAGAAACGAAGAGCATGCCAAGTTGATGCGATGGCACAGTGAGGACCGTAAGAAAGACGGGAAGTTGAGAGCACCCGCTGACGGGTCGCAGTGGAGAAAAATCGAGAGAAAGTACTGGGCTGAGTTTGCAGCTGACCCAAGGAACGTATGGTTTGGTTTAAGCGCGGATGGCATTAATCCTTTCGGGGAGCAGAGCAGCAATCACAGCACCTGGCCCGTGACTCTATGTATGTATAACCTTCCTCCTTGGATGTGCATGAAGCGGAAGTTCATTATGATGCCAGTTCTCATCCAAGGCCCTAAGCAACCCGGCAACGACATTGATGTGTACCTAAGGCCATTAGTTGAAGAACTTTTATAGCTGTGGACTAGAAACGGTGTACGTACGTGGGATGAGCACAAACAGGAGGAATTTAACCTGCACGCATTGCTGTTTGTAACCATCAACGATTGGCCCGCTCTCAGTAACCTTTCAGGACAGACAAACAAGGGATACCACGCATGCACGCACTGTTTACATGACACTGAAAGTATATACCTGGACAAAAGCAGGAAGAATGTGTACCTGGGCCATCGTCGATTTCTTCCGACCAACCATCAATGTCGAAAGAAAGGCAAGCATTTCCAATGCGAGGCAGATCACCGGAAGAAGCCCGCCATGCGTACCGGTGATCACGTACTTGCTATGGTCAATGATTTACACGTAATCTTTGGAAAGGGTCCCGGCGGACTAGCTGTTCCGAATGACGTTGAGGGACACGCACCCATGTGGAAGAAGAAATCTATATTTTGGGACCTACCCTACTGGAAAGAGCTAGAGGTCCGCTCTTCAATCGACGTGATGCACGTGACGAAGAACCTTTGCGTGAACTTGCTAGGATTCTTGGGCGTGTATGGGAAGACAAAAGATACACCTGAGGCACGGGAGGACCTGCAACGTTTGCACGAAAAAGACGGCATGCCTCCGAAGCAGTATGAAGGTCCTGCCAGCTACGCTCTTACGAAAGAAGAGAAAGAAATCTTCTTTGAATGCCTGCTCAGTATGAAGGTCCCGACTGGCTTCTCGTCGAATATAAAGGGAATAATAAATATGCCAGAGAAAAAGTTCCAGAACCTAAAGTCTCATGACTGCCACGTGATTATGACGCAACTGCTTCCGGTTGCATTGAGGGGGCTTCTACCGGAAAATGTCCGATTAGCCATTGTGAAGCTATGTGCATTCCTCAATGCAATCTCTCAGAAGGTGATCGATCCAGAAATCATACCAAGGCTAAGGAGTGATGTGGCGCAATGTCTTGTCAGTTTCGAGCTGGTGTTCCCACCATCCTTCAATATCATGACGCACGTCCTAGTTCATCTAGTCGACGAGATTGTCATTCTGGGGCCCGTATTTCTACACAATATGTTCCCCTTTGAGAGGTTCATGGGAGTCCTAAAGAAATATGTCCGTAACCGCGCTAGGCCAGAAGGAAGCATCTCCATGGGCCATCAAACAGAGGATGTCATTGGGTTTTGTGTTGACTTCATTCCTGGCCTTGAGAATATAGGTCTCCCTAAATCGCGGTATGAGGGGAGACTGACTGGAAAAGGCACGCTTGGAGGGGGGAACTCAATAATATGCAGGGACGGATATTCTTGGTCTGAAGCACACTACATAGTTCTACAGAACTCTACCTTGGTGACCCCGTATGTCGATGAACACAAGAACAGTCTGCGCTCCAAACACCCGGAGCAGTGTGACGACTGGATTACATGTGAACACATCAGGACTTTCAGCAGTTGGTTGGAAACACGTCTCAGAGGTGACACCACTGTTTGTGATCAGTAGTACTCGTTGTCCAGGGGACCATCTTCGACTGTATTGACTTACAAAGGATACGAGATAAATGGGAATACATTTTACACGATCGCCCAAGATCAAAAGAGCACCAACCAAAACAGCGGTGTCCGCTTTGATGCAGCAACCGAGAGGGGAAAGGACACATATTATGGTTACATAATGGACATATGGGAACTTGACTACGGACATGATTTTAAGGTCCCTTTGTTTAAGTGCAAATGGGTCAATCTGTCAGGAGGCGGGGTACAGGTAGACCCACAGTACGGAATGACAACAGTGGATCTAAACAATCTTGGGTACACTGACGAACCGTTCGTCCTAGCCAATGATGTGGCACAGGTTATCTATGTGAAGGACATGTCTACCAGACCGAGGAAAAGAAAAGATAAGGAAGCGAATACATCATACGATGAGCCAAAGCGGCACATAGTTCTTTCAGGAAAAAGGGACATTGTGGGAGTGGAGGGACAGACATGTCTGAAGATTATGAAAAGTTTCATTAAATTCCTCCCTTCAAAGTCAAGGCTGACCCAAGCATCCTGATAAACGATGAAGATTATCCATGGTTACGGCGCAATAAGCAAATGACACAAGCGAAGAAAAAGTGAAGACTTTCTCCCGCAACTATTATGATGATAGCATGCCAACTTTGTAATAGACGAGTATGATACCATTGTCCATTTTGTACAAGAAGTGCATCTAGTTTTTGCCGTAACCCTCTCAACTTTCTTGCACATGCTATGTGGATGAAATGATGATACCATGCCAACTTTCAACCTTTTTCAGAGTTCATTTGAAATGCTTTATAAGCCCTGAGTGCAGAGAGGTTAGGCCCGTAAGCCTGCTTTAGAGAGGAGCTCGACAGCTCAGGCGCACCGCACCTTATAAACAGGTGCGGCTCTCTCTTAGCTAGCGAGGTGGGACTAAACTCACCACCACGCCGCTGTGCAAGGCCATTGGTCCCGGTTGGTGGCACGAACCGGGACCAATTCCACCCTTTGGTCCCTGTTGGTGCCACGAACCGGTACTAATGAGGCTGTGGCCCCACGAGCACCTTTAGTACCTGTTCGTGGCACGAACCAGTACTAGAGTTTCTTACTAGCTAAGCAGTTTTTTAGTCCCACCTCGCTAGCTGAGAGGCACTAGGAGCGGTTTATAAGCCCTGAGTGCAGAGACGATGAAGAAGAGGCACAATGCTCACGTTGCTTAGCTTCAAGCCTTGAGGAATAAGGTAGACTGCATCGAGCTATGTGCAGTGCAGTCTACACTATTCCGAAAGGCTTGAAGCAAATCAACGCGTATTGCGCCTCTTTTTTATTTTTAATCATTAAAAGCAAAAAGAATTTTCATAAAGAACTTTTTTTGATAGAAACTTTAATAGCAGAAAGAATTATCATAAAGTAAAATAAATAAGTAATTAGAAACAAAATAAAATAAAATAAATAAGTTTTTTGTTGTAAGTAGAAATAAAACAAAATAAATATAGCAAAAAAGAAAATAAAAAAACTAAATACAGCAAAAAGAATTTTCATAAAGAACTAATGGCACTAATAGAAAGTTTATATGTTTTCTAAAACTAATGGCACTAACAGACAGTTTATAATTTTGCTGACCTAAAAGCAAAAAGAATTAAAAAATAAAGCAAAAAACAAAAGAAAATAAATAATGCAAAAAATTTAAAAAACTGCCACCTATTGGGCCACCACGGCCTGAATACGACTAGAAACCCAACTTGGGCCAGGATTCAGGCCCGCAGAAGGCCCAATAGGCCAACAGACAGCATAGTGTGAGATTAAGCCCGTAAGCCTGCATTTGAGAGGAGCTCGAGAGGGCAGCTGCAGCGGGGCTTATAAACCACTCCGAGCCCGTCTCAACTAGCGAGGTGGGACTAAACTTTTGGCTGCGACGCGGGCAGCAAGAGGCCTTTGGACCCGGTTGGTGGCACCAACCGGGACCAATGCCCCCCCCTTTAGTCCCGGTTGGTGCCACCAGCCGGGACCAAAGGCCGCCGCTTCCCGCCCTTTGGACTGCTGAAAAGAGGCCTTTGGTCCCGGTTGGTGGCACCAACCGGGACTAATGCCTACCTTTAGTCCCAGTTGGTGCCACGAACCGGGACTAAAGGATTTGCTATATAAGTCCACACTTAGGAAATTTTCGACATACCTCGCCAGTTGCCCCCGACGCCGCCAGGCTGCCCGTGCTCGCCGTCGCCGCCCGCTCCTCATCGCCGTCGCCCCGCGCCCTTGCCTCGACGGGTCGCCGCCCGGTGCTCGTCGCCATCGCCCTGCCCCCACGCGCCGCCCCGCCTTGTGCTCCCCTGCTCGCGCGCGCCGCCTCGGCGGCCCGAGCCCCCCTGCCCGGCCCGCGCGTGCTCGCCGGCGCCCTCGCCGCCCCCGCCCCGTCCCGGCCCCGTGCGCCGGCGCCCTCGCCGCCCCCGCTCCCGCCGTCGCCATCGTCCTAGCCGCCCCCGCTGTGAGAGCCGCCGCCCCGGCTCTGTTTTTTTTATTAGTTTAAATTTTTTGTTTTATCGGGTCTGTCGTCGTCGATATATACCCCCTCCCGATAACTTCAACACGAGGGGGGATAACTTCAACACGAGGGGGGGTCGATATACCCCCTCCCCGATAACATTATTTTCCCGTGTATATATGTCGTCGTTGTCGATATAACCCCCTCCTGATAACTTCAACACGTGGGGGGGGTCGATATACCCCCTCCCCAATAACATTATTTTCCCGTGTATGTATGTTGTCGTTGTCGATATACCCCCTCCTCGATAACATTATTTTCCCGTGTATGTATGTCGTCGTTGTCGATATAAAACCCCCTCCCGATAACTTCAACACGTGGGGGGGGGGGTCGATATATACCCCCTCCCCGATAACATTATTTTCCCGTGTATGTATGTCGTCGTTGTCGATATATATAACTCCCTCCCAGATAACTTCGACATGATGGACGGTCGATATGTATACCCCCTCTCGACCGTGATAACTTATACCACGGGAGCACCCCCCGGCCCTCTCGCTCGACCAAAACTCTCGAGGACACCCAAACCCTAGAAAAAACGATGTCGGTCTCCTACCCCCTCCCGTCGCGCCCCTACCCTTGAAGCGTTGCCTAGGCCACCCCAAACCCGGAATAAGCTAGGTCTACGTTTGCACTAATATATCCACCTGCTGTCATGTTTGTGTAATAATTGCCATGTTGTAATATTTGCAGAAACAATGGAGCACGGACGAGATGAGCAAGCAGAAGAGGTGTTGGGGGACATAATCTTAGCCGGAGGTGATATCTTGTCGTATCTTAACGACAATGATGGTCTGGAAGAACAGGGTGAAGAAGCAGGCTACGGTGATCGAAGAGTGGAGGAGGAAAGACATGATTATGATGGCTCCGGTGACCCAATGCTGGTGCAAGAAGGAGCCCGTGGTGACGGCTCCGGTGACCGAACAGAGTCCAGCCAGGTAAATATATTAGTTAAGCCTGTGCTGACTAGCTAATTGATGCATTCATTGTTTTGGTATGTACACATATTAATTAACACTCGTCTTTCTTCTTTTTTCTAGCCCTCCGGATCGAGCACAACTGCGGTAAAGAGACGAGGCCCGAAGAGAAAGTTGCGCTCGGATGAAAGGTTTGAGATCACAGCAATCGCGCGCGACGGCCAACCGATTGAACCCCTCCGGACAAAGGATGCTTTTGCTGCTCAGTGCGGGGTTCTAGTTAGGGACAAGATCCCGATCAGCATCAACCAATGGTATAAGCCTAAGAAGGAAGACCCTGAGGTGTCTTATGTCAATGATATGCAGAAAGATGATCTTTGGACTGAGTTGAAGGCAAATTTCACCCTACCGCCAGAGGAGGATCCGGAGAAGCCAGTTAAAGAGCAATTAATCAAGTCTCATGCTCTTAAGAAGATGGCAGACCTATTCAGGAGGTGGAAGAATGAGCTGAAAACGTTTGTCGACAAAGAAGAGACACCTGAATTCATCGGCCGGTATGAGAAGATCAGAGATCACTGGCCCGCATTTGTGGCCCACAAGACATCGGAAAAGAGTAAGAAGATGTCAGCGACAAACAAGATGAATGCTGCGAAGAAGAAGCTTCACCATCGAACGGGGTCAGGTGGCTACCTCAAAGCCCGGCCTAAGTGGGCCAAGTCTGAGAGGGATCTACTTGATAAAGGGATCGAACCACAGACAATGAACTGGCCAGACCGTTGCCGGACTTGGTTCTTCGGGGCTGGCGGAACCTTGGACCCTGTATCAGGGAGGTGTCATTGGACGGACGAGCAACTTGCAATACCCGTCAAGAAGATTCAGCACTATATCGATGCAGCGCAGCAAGGGACGTTCGTTCCAGACAGAGAGAACGACGAGCTCACAATGGCCCTCGGGAATCCTGAGCACCCTGGACGGACACGAGGCACGCCAGGCTCCGTTCCGTGGAAGGCTGGTTTTCCGGACGCGGGCGGTTACAAAACCCAGGAGAGGAGGAAAAAAGTGGAGGAGATCCAAATTCAGCGTCTGCACGAAAGGGTTCAAGTGCTAGAGGAACGAGACAGCAATAGAGATGCCGAAACTGCCCCCGAAGCTACACCGCCATCTCAGCGTAGAAGCAGCGTGGCTTCCACCGAGCTGCCTCAGCTGGAGCATGCGGCTACTCCTAGCTATCCCGTGGATGCTATCACGGAGTCTCAACATTGCCACCTTATGGCGGAATGGCAGAACTTGAAAGTCAAGGCGGCTGTTGGCTCTGTTTTACCTACTGAACCCGGCGCAACCTACCACTGCCGGCAGATTCCAGATGGATATGCTAGGGTGATGGTGGATGAAATACCGGAGGGATTTGAGGACCTCCAGCTTGACCACCCTACCGGTGAAGGGGAGACTCGGCTGGGTTTAGGTCTAAAGACTCCATGCCTATGGCGGAAGGAGCTCATCAAGCTTCCGAACTGGACGGCTCCGGCGAGTAAGGGCACTCCGCCTCCTCCTCCGGCGAGTGACCAGGGCACTCAGCCTCCTTCTCCGGCGCGTGGCAGCACTCCGCCTCCTTCTCCGCCAGTGCCGGCGCGCCAGAGCAGCCAGCCTCCTCCTTCTCCGCCTCGTCAGCAAGGGCGGAAGAGACCCGCCGCTGCTGCGGCTGCTCCGGCGCGTCGTAGTCCTTCTCCTCCGCCTCGTAAGCAAGGAAAGAAGACAGCCGCAGCCGCTTCGTCTGCTCTGCCGGCGTCTAGCAGTACAGCTTCCAGAGGCGGGAGGCAATACAGATTCGGTCCTTCTCTGAAGACTCCAGAGAAGTTCCATATGAGAGGACCGAGGAGGAGAACGCGAAGATCGTGCGAGCCGAAGTGAAGAACTTCTTTGAAGGGGTCAAAGCAAAGAAACATCCACCTCCGGAGGAGAAGGTAGATCCGGTGAAAGCAAAGCGCACTCTGGCTGCCCTGACAAAACCACCAAAGTCTCCGCCAAAAGGCAACTATGAGCGCGTTCTTGCAAAGGCATATGCCGAAGCGGAGCGGTCGGGAAGTACTGTCAGTGATAAAAGGATGAAAGAATGACGAGCTGGGAAAAAATTGCCCAGCTCGGCGAACAAGAGAACCAATCGTGCCCCCCGCTCAAGGTGTCAAAAGACATCATCGCTAATGATCCGGGTATGGTGCCCGGTTATACCGATCTTGGAGATTACCTGCCCGACGATGTACATTATGAAATCATGGAGGTGGACGAACACAAATACCATTACGGGAAGCCTCTCGTCAAAGATGTCAAATCTCTAAGCACGATGATGCGAAGACTACATGATTGGTACATGAAAACCTGCAGAGAGTCTGATGGGATGAGTACTTTAACGCTGAGAGTTAAACCGGAGCATGACCTCGTTGGAATTGAACTGCTGAATGTTCCATTTGAGGATTTCTTCCAGTTTTACAATCTAATGTCCCTCGATAAAACAACGATCACTTGCTACTGTCTGTAAGTAGTACTACTTCTGTCATTAAGTCTCTCTATATAGGTCAGCTCTTTCATTGCATGTATTTATACTTATCCTCACTATATTATGCAGATTGAAGATCGCCGAATTGAAGAAAAGACAAATCGGTGATATTGGGTTCATTAACACAAATCTCATAGATGATTATCAGGTTAAATTTCATGCCAAAGAAGCCGAGGCCAACTTGCTACAATCGTTGGTAATAAATCAAAACAAAGATATAATACTCTTTCCTTACAACTTCAAGTGAGTGTTACTGTCTTCTGCATATTCGGTTTCCCTTTATTAGTCCAGGTTATGGTAATGTAATTGATGACTTATGCATGCATGCGCAGCTTCCACTATATTCTCCTAGAGATTAAGCTTGAGCCGGGAGTAGTAACCGTCTTAAACTCGAGACGAAAAGATCCCCAGGACTATGCGAACATGACTCAAATGCTCCAGAAGTAAGTTAAATCAATCATTATCCACCATATCAGCAACTTTGTTCATTTCCTGATATCAAGTAATTGTTTTCTTTGTCTGGCAGGGTTTGGAGAAAATTCACCTCAAAAGCCCCGGGACTGCCGAACCAGCTGCAATTTAGACACCCAAAAGTAAGTACTATAGTAGCATGTTCCGCGCATCTCCTAGTGATTCAAGCGCTAGTTTGATCAATACCATTTAGCATGCTTGCTTATCAGTTTGATTGACCTCTATTTCTTGTAAAGTGGTTGTGGCAGCAACCCGGGAATAATTACTGTGGATACTACATTTGCGAGTCCATCCGCTACCATACCTGTGAGCGGGGCTACACTGAAGAACAATATGAAGTGCGTAAGCAATAATATTCACAATTTTATTTTATTACCATAATTTTGTTGAGTTTCATTTATTCATATATATATATGTATTGACCCCCTTCGTCAAATTAGATTTTTCGGAAGCGGGATGAACTCCTAGCACCAGATCGTATGCGAGGAATTCAAGAGGAATTGGCGGCATTCTTCCTTGACCACGTGATCGCTGAAAACGGAGAATACTATGTGGACCCTGTGTTCCTACAATATAATTAGGAGATTGTATTGTAAGAGATAATTATTGTATATATGTAGCCGGTAGTGTCGGATAGATATACGAGAACTTGTTGTTCGACCAATATCTCGGAGAAGGAGAGGTGGTCGATATCACTTCTCTCTGTATGCATATATATATGTTCATGACGATCTTCTGTTTCCTTCATTTATTTACTAGCTAGCATGTCTACTCCTCTCCATACGTATATAGTATGTAGCGTCGACAAAGCACGGAGATAAGAGAGGACACTTCTCTCTATTAATTAGCTAGCTAACACAATATATGAAACACCTAAATTAACCCCCCCAAACCCCTAAACCATCCCCTTTCAAAAAAAAACAAAAACCTCAGCTCCTGCCAGGTGCTGACACGTGGATGCCTATTGATCCCGGTTGGTGGCACCAACCGGGACCAAAGGCCCTCCTACCTGGGCTCCCCGCACCGGCCACATGGACGACCTTTAGTCCCGGTTCGTGTAAGAACCGGGACTAAAGGGCTAGGGCATTAGTAACGACCCTTTAGTCCCGGTTCCAGAACCGGGACTAAAGGCCCTTATGAACCGGGGTAAAAGCCCCTTTTCCTACTAGTGATGATAACTTATGCAAAAACACCGCGGGGACTTTGACCCAGGGAAAACATACACTCGGTTAATTCTGTGTAAATATCATCGTAATATAGGGACCGCGGACTTGATAAATTATGCGCAAACACCATGGTAATTTTGACCGGGGATTTTTTTTGTTAAGATACAAAACGCCGTTAACTTATGTGTAAATAGGATAATAATTTACGCTCCGCGGGCTTGATAGCGTATGTACAAACATCACGATAACTTTGATCCCGAGGGGGTGGCTATAAATAACATGGTCCCAGTAATTTTTTTGTAAATAACATGGTAATATAAGCACCGCATAAGTGACAATTTATATACAAAACATCATGCTAACTTTTTAACCCGGAAAAAAAGTTGTTGAAAAACATACTCTCGCTAATTTATGTGTAAATGGTATGGTAATATACGTCCCGCATACCTGATAACTGACATACGAAATACCGCGGTAACATTGATCAAGGGAGGAAATTTGTTCAAAAACATACCCCGGTAATTTATGTGAAAATAGCACGGTAATATACAAACCGCATACATGATAACTTACGTATAAACACCGCGGTAACATTTTTTACGAAGGGGAAAAGTTGTTGAAAAACATACACACGGTAACATGTGTGTGAATATCATGATAATATACGAAGTGCAGGTCTGATAACATGTGTATAGACACCTCGGTAACATTGACGAAAGAGGAAAAAGTGGTTGAAAAACATACCCTCGGTAACTTATGTGCAAATAGCATTGGTAATATATCAACCGAAGATCTGATAACTTATGTAAAAACACTGCTGTAACTTTTGACCTTGGGAGAACAAGTTAGAGGAAAAGATTACGCCGTAACTTATGTGTAAATGGAATGGTAACACACAAACAGAAGACTCGATAATTTTTGCACAAACACCATGGTAACTTTTGATCTAGGAGGAAAAAAGTTGTTGAAAAAAATTACCCCGGCAACTTATGTGTAAATAGCATGGCAATATACGAACCGTAAACTTGATAAGTATATGTGAACACCGCGGTACTTTTTGAAATATAGGATCTAGTATGTGGAAACTTCATGTTTTTGTCACCCGCTTTTCGTATGCCACCAGGCTTCCTCTCAAAATCATACTCCTAATAACCTACCCTCAAAACATGATGATAACTTTCACCAGGGAAGGGGAGTTGTTCAAACATACCCCCCCCCCTCCTCCCCCACGGTTAAACTTTGTGCAAAGTTACCATGGTACACATGTTATTGTTATTGTGCTTCTGACGCTATAGTTATCGACCTTCGCATGATATATTTACCAGCTTTATTATGTCAATTTTTTGGTTACCAAGGTGTTAATATTAAAGAAATCATGATGCACATGTCATAGTTATCATGCTGCTCATGCCAAAGTTATCAAGGCTAAAATTAACCTTTTTGTGTACATGGTAGAAAGAAGAAGGATTCAAGTTATGTTATTTACATATTGAGGATAACAAGTTAGGATGATTGAGTTGGTTATTGGGTGTAGTGACTAATTAGTAGACCTGGGTTCAGGTCTCCTTGTGAGTGCTTTATTTCTTTTTCTTTTCCACCTACACTAACTCGCATAAAACCAGGAAAGATAAGAAACCCGATATGAAAAAAAATTGGTGAAAGCATTCACAACTCGGTCAAAGGGGAGCGATCGAGCCAACTGGCCTCAACGCTCGATCGAGCAGGATACCGACCGAAGGAGAGCGATCGAGCAGGCAGGTTGCCTTCTAATGGTCGGTAATTTTCCTAACGGCCACACATGTGCCAGTTATCACTGTCCTTCGTATATATATAGTGATCGAGCAGGCAGGTTGCCTTCTAATGGTCGGTAATTTTCCTAACGGCCACACATGTTATATATAGTGATGCTATTCATCACCCAGGGTGCAAAATAAGTTATTCTTCACCCGAGGTAACCTTACGACTATTTCATAATTAAATTACATTTGGAATTCAAATAGTAACATTCCTATTGATTCACTACGTAAAATTTGGCATAAAAAATAAATATATAGGTCATAAGACAAGAACATTTACAGTTTATGTGTATTTTACACTATGTTTTTACATTTGTAATTTTACATAACATCAAATATTTTTTACGACGATTATATATTTTATTACGGTCTGTTTTTACGTCAGAAATAAGACATAACTTACGGAACGTAAAATTACGGTGCATTGATGGTAACATAGAGTGGGGTGAGGAATAGCTATTTCTCACCCAGGGTGACGAATATATATATATATATATATATATATATATATATATATATATATATATATATATATATATATATATAGAAAGTCTATTAGACACCTAGGGTGAAGAATAATTTCCTCACCCTCGTCAACCGACCCAGCCAAAGTTTCATTGCTCCCGATCCCACCGCACCCCATCGGCCCATCCTGGCTCCTCTGTCGTAACCTTTTGTCCCTGTTGGAGGTAATTTTACATCGATGTTACAGCGCCCACGCCTCTGAATGTCACACGTCGTGGGATGGATGGAGTAGAAAAAAAAAGTGGTCCAGGGATTACAAGCCAGCCACATCCCAGTTTTATTCTGGTTAGATAATGAGAGCGGTTCCAGCGGCGGCGACTGGGCTCGACTGTGTGATGGTCAACGCCTCAACGGGGCAGCCGGGATGGCGTGGTGAGCGGCGGCTGGCCTCGGTCGCTGTGGTGGATGATCGGAAGCATAGTTTGCGGAGGCGGCGCTATTGTGGCAGTGGCGGTCACCTCAGATCCTCCATGGCTGGCGCGACTCCCGTGACTTCCTCTCCCTCGGCTCGTAAGGTTCCCGTTCCTTCCATCCCCCAACTCTCTTTTTTCATTGTCTTTGATTCCTCCCTCTGAATGCTGACCCCATTATGGAGGAGGCCACCACGCCATGAGCGCAAGGACTGACATGGGATTGATTCGGGGGCGTGAGAAACTGCTGCATTGGCCTCGCGGTTCGGCCGTGTACGGTCTGGCGGCAGACGACAGCGTCGTAGCGGTATGACGCCGGGCGGCCGGGGGACCATTTGGAGCTGAAGCGGTGGGTTAGAGGAGTGCCAGATTGGATAGGATACATGGCCTTCATTTTTGCAACATGGATTTGTTAGTGTTCGTAACTTTCCCAATTTTCTGATGTTGATTTCCGAGATCTGGAGAGTTTGATCTAAACTAAAGAATTATTTACCTGGCCCAATAAATTCCCCGATGCAGGGTGTAGCTCTGTTACAGACTACCAGCTCATACCTTAAATACAAGTATGTTGATCAAATCCTGTTTTTACTTTATCCGCCTCATTCTTTGTTTGGGCACCTCTCTATATAGATTCATCTATGTGTTTGATTGTTGTATTCACAGAAACAATTGTGTACGAGAGATTAATTTATGCGTCGTTTGAAATTCAATTTTAGGGCTAGTAAGAAAAGGCATTTTTTTAGTACTTATCAGTGCGAGTAGTTGTTTTGTTTTTCTTTTCTTAGTAAGTTTATACAAAATTTTGAGTTACAATTTACAGTCAGTGTTCTTCGGCAGGTACGGCAGGTATATAGCATGTACTTAGCCAATACATCTGGGTGGGCAAGCTCACTGCACAGTTGAACTTGTAGCAACCTTGATATGTATTAGTAGCACTATTTGTGCTGATACACCAACTTTCCTTTGTTGAAGGGTATGCTCTTTCCTATTTTTCTTAAATTTCATTTGAACACATTTGAATTGGCCATGCTATTATGAAAACATAGCCTTATTTCAGTTTGTTGAAATTTATCTAGAAACAACTTGGCCTATAGTTGCGTGGGTTATTATCAAAAAAAATTTACTCGTTTTTAACTAGTTTTCTTATAGAAGTTTGTCAGAAGATAGGAGCTATCCAGCTTTGTTGGGCAACTTTTTAAGATTGACGTTGATGTTCTAACCTCCGTATTGCACTATGTTTTCTTCTCAGATCATAGATCAATTGGGAGCTTTTCTCCCCTGCCAAAGTAACTACTATAGATTTATAGACACATATGCTTCCCCTACGATGAATGTCAGTTGAACGAAAAATGCATTCATCTTGTGTGTAGTTTTTGGAACCAGTGAATTATTTGGACATATTTGCACTTGAAAGGACTGGATGCATATATGCTGGTACTGAAAAGGGGTACATTGTACTGATTTTGTCCAACATGCATGCAAATCTTTCAGACTATATTTTCCAGTCATGTTTTTTTAATTAATTTTCCCTAGCATAAACCCAACTTTCTATGTTTATGTGTTTCAGCCGTAATAGTTTACTAGGTATGAATCATCAGTTAATCCATCTCGGTGTTCTCTTAACAAAGGATTGCATGCTATTGAGCTTGGCTCAACTACCGATGGCACAGATATTCCTTTCTTTTTTCCCAATGGTGGTTGATTTGCTTCTTCCATGGAGGCCTGTGTTTTGTTAATTGTCTATTAGCCAGTTAGAGAAGTAGTGGCAATCAATGTATATTTCAATTCTTGTATCTTGTCTGGATAGCTTCAGACATACTTAGCTCTCTTGTGTTTCAAGGAAATGAATGTTGCTAGTCAAAAGAAGTGATGGACTAGGTACTAAGTATGTATTACCCGATTTTACTATATTGCGAGTTACATAGAATATTTTGCTTGTGCCTGGTCGATTGCTTGCTTCTCTACACGCATATGCTTGTACTGGCAGTGATTTTTTCAGGCACATTATTGCAGCAGGCTGGTTGGTTTGATTTGGTGTTGTGTGCTTGATTTCTCCATTTGCTGGTCAGGAGTGGACAAGGTGTAAATACCTGTTACCTCTAGAAAGATCCAAGGGTTGTTGGTATACTTTTTTTAGGTCATATAGTTGGTTGTTTTATCCTTTTGAATGATTACAGGTTAAGAAACATACTAGCATCCCCTACAAAAAAGAAAAGAAAAAGAATACTAGCATAGAAGGCAGAAGTCGGACATGCCTCAGTTCTGAAGATTATGAAGCTCCAGATAGAAGTATTGTTTTTTTTTTTGAAACAAGGCAAAAGATTTGCCATTTCATTGATTAAGAAGAAGAGTATTGTGAGCAAACAATGAAGTCATGTACATCAAACTGCAACTTTGAAAGATAGTTACCGTGAATGCTTCAGAGCACATGTGGACTCCAAAATCTATGGTGTCAATGTTGTGAAGATATTGGAATGTTCCATGTTTGGGACTTTCAGAACGTATGATATGCCGGTGTGGCAAATTTCCAGAGATATTTAGGAAACCTAGTTATTTGATTCTGCTGTTACAAAATAACCTTGAGAGAATCCCCATAGTTTGCAAATATTCGTGGAATTCTCACTGCAACAAAGAGAAGACCTACACCTGCAATGCCGGCGTGACAGCAAAGTGGCTAATCTTGTTTCTTGTGTAAAGTAACGCAACTGGCGTTACTCTGTAGAGCTTCATGTTGTGAGAATAGTTCCAAGTTGGCCGTGTGATTTGGTTTACATTTTTGGTTGCGTGCCGGTGTACAAAATAAAAGATGGCATTATGAAGTATTTTACATTTAATCCATGGACCGTGCATTGGTGACATTTTCTGTACGTTGAACATCTTTATTTCACATCGCTCCCAAATTTGTAACGTTCTTTCGTCGGCTTCAAATTTCTTACGTTCTTGTTTGTAGAATTAGTGTGTGTTGTATCCATGCACATGCCAAGATGGCGGCGCTCTCTACGGATCAGCCGGCCGAGTGACATGGTGGACGACGACGACCCGGAGAAGCATCCTGCCGCCGGCCGAGCGACGGGCTGGACGATGGCAACCTGGAGAAGCATCTTGCCTCTCTCTTCGTAGTGCACTCTATCATCATTTCTTCGGAGTTGGCTGGGAGATTTTTTTTGTTATAAAAAAAGATGACAGATGATAGAGGAAAATGCAATAGAGATCTTATAGACAGAGGTAATTTAAGTAGTCTATCCACAGTAAAATTACGTTGCACGCAAAACAAAGCAAAACCGGATGGGTTGCTCGGATGCACGATATGTAACTTACCTCCATGCATCTTGTAAAATTACCTTCAAAGCCTTTTTACTTACGGTAGTTTTAGCCGGACATGCTCCTTCCTCCACAATGTAATTTTACCTTAGAGTGTGCCATGCGTGCCTGTAGATGCATGGACAGGGTGACGAATAGCGCGACCCTATATTCATCCTAGCAGCCGGTGGTAGTTACCCCACATATCTCATATACTATATATATATATGTGTGTGTGTGTGTTGTCACAAAAATTTATATCAAAATACAAAACATTGCACCAGATACAAAAAAGAAAATTTGGCCATCCATGCACGTTATTTACTTGAAAAATTGATCAAAAAAAAACATAGAATCAGAAATAGAAAAGAAATGTTATTTAAACTAGCACAGTTTCCCCAAACCCTTCAAGCGACCTCCTATAGCGCGCATATGGCGCTGGTTGTCGCGCAAACGCAAATCCAGAAGCTCCACGCCACTCCTCTGGCCGGCCCATCTATTCCATTCCAAACAATTCTGACTATGTACAATGCATGCAATTTTTTCTGCCGCCATATCGTTTTTTAGCTGGTTTTAGTATTCGGTCATTTGCTATAAAAGTACTTTCTAAACATTTGAAAAATATATTCAAGAATACTTTTTTCGAATTTGAAAAAAATCGCAATGAATATATTGACTTTGATAATGTTTACGAATTCTTTTTTTGCGGGAAAAAGTTTCTTAATTCAAATTCATTAAATATTCCAAATAATATTTGCAGATTCGAAAAATGTATGTGGGCATAAAACATGTCCATGAATTTGAAAATTCACGAATTAGAAAAATGTTTGCAAATTTCACAAATGTTTCAAAAAAATGATCGAATTTTCAAACAATGTTCACGAATTTTTACAAATTGTTTAAAAATAAAGAATTTTAGAGAAATAAAATAATAATCAGAAATGTTAAAAATTGTTCGCAACATGTAAAAAACATTCATGAACTAAAAACTATAAGCAAATTATGAAAAACATGAATTCATAAATTGTTTGGGGATTTGAAATATTTGGATTTAAAGAAAATCATGGTTACACAAAATTGTCATGAATTGAAAATTTGTTCATAAAACATGCAATTTTCAGGAAACAAAATATACTCAGGAATTCAAAAAATGTTTTTATTTAGAAAATGCACGTTGATTGAGAAGTAGAAAAAATAAAAAAGAGAAAGGAAAAAAGAAATCAGAAGAAATCATGAAGAAATCCAGTAGAAAAAAAGACAATGAAAAAACGGTTCGGGGAAGGTTTTTAGGAAAAGTAGCACCTTCCCTCAATGGTTGGGAATCATAAACAAGATGGGCCGGCCCAATATGGCACTAGAGCAACTAACTCACGGGTATCCCTAGATGCATGCAAGGGTTTCGTTAAGGGCTGTCGCCGCCGCTAGGAAGTATTTGGTCCCCTCTCCTTCGGCTGCCATCTTGGCGATGAGAGGTGGGGGACCTCACATATTCAAGAGTTATATGTTCTTCGTCATCATCTAGTGATCATCATATTTTGTGAGAATAAATTTACTCTTTTCTTTTGGCGGTGCCATGAGCTTCGTGAGTTTTCTATCCTTGCATATCTCTGGTGAGTTTATGTTGGTGTGTCAAACTTTTTGTTGGTTTCATTATTTATGGAGTTGAAATCTTTCATCGGCACCATGGTGAAGATATTCTGATTCGACGGCATGCACTTGTAGGGGATCATCCCCGGCCCAAGTACGTTCAGTAATCAAGGCTTCACATGTGTTTCGATGGGCAACTCAAGGCGCTTTAAAAATTCATTAATGATATTGTTCGTGCGGGTGAAAGAGCAGAACATCGTTGCTCCAGTCCAATTGCAGCCTTTTTACCGAAGTCTTTGGAGTATTTCTTCTAGCAGAGCCTGATACCGCGAAGAAGGAGTTTACAAAAGATTTTATTGTAATTCTTAGTCATAAGACTTATTCTATATTTTCTTGAATCTTAAATTCAAGTCAGTGTACCTGTAATTGTTATGAGTATAAACAAAACTACAAGTGTTTCTAAAAAAACTGAGGGGTACCCCTTGAAGGAGCTCCTCAAGGGTCACTTTTTGTGGGCTGAGAGCGCGTCACTTGACATGCTCTCAACCGTTGCCGCGTGTCGCGTGCTGGGTGCTTCCTCGGGATTTTTTTTCTTTGCGCGTTTTCCAACGTAAATGGTTTTTTTGGCTTGCAGTTTTTGCCTAGTTTTCCCGAGTTTTTGGAGAAAACAAAATTCAAATTTTTTTGTGCGAATAAAACACATTTTTTCTTCCGGGAGAGGCACAAATTTTCTTCTCGCGGGGGCACAGGTTTGATTCTGCGAGAGACACAATTGTGCCTCTTGAAAAGGGAATAACCGTGATTTTTTTCTTCTTCCACGAGAGACACGGTTTTGCTTCTTGTGGAGACAAAGGTTTGCTACCACGATAGGCACACTGTGCCTCTCAGAAAAGAAAAAAAATGAGTTTTTTCTTCTTCTCGTGGAGGCATAAGTTTGCTTCCGCGAGAGGAACAGTTGTGCCTCTCATAAAGGAAAAAAACACATATTTTCTTGCTTCCACGAGAGCCAAAGATTTGCTTCTCGTGGAGGCACAAGTTTGCTTTCACGAGAGGTACATATTTGCTTATCGTGGAGGCACATGAGATGGCGAGGTTTAGTTTTGATAATAAGTCAGATGGTCTTCTTCCTAATAGTGTTCCGCACTACATGGTGTTTGTTGTAAGGAATGATTGTATGAGCATTTTAATTGATTGTAATACGTGGAGGGCTTTTTCAAAAAAAATGCGTGTACCTTCAACATCATGGAAGACTCAATATTCGCCTTCCGCTTCAGCAACTTTCTAGATGAGATTCATCTATGTATTTATCTTCTATGGTGCTATTTTTAAAATGTTTTAGACGTTTCATGTGAAATTTGGTGCTTGTGTATGGTGGTGTATGAACTATATAGTATTGTGATGTCAATTATATAATCCCGACACGCATTTGATGGATATAAAATATATTGTGTGTTGAAAATGAAATCGTGGCGAACATTTATTACATATGACATGTGAATTTCTTATTACAGGGCCAAATAATGGGGCAATAATAAACATGCTTACTAGGCCATTGCATTGCACGCGGCTCTGTAGGAAGGTGCATGGGCAATGATCACATGCAACACAAACTCGATTGCTACAAACTACGCGGGTGGGATAGACGAACTACTACACATTATGCTATTGTTGGCAACATGTGCGATGGACGAAGTAACTCACATAGTTCCATCATCTCATTGTGTATTGTGTGATATGGATGACCCCAATCCGCATGATTGTGCTTCTACAATCATCTGTGATACAGAACCGAGCCACAAATGTTTCATATGCTAAATCATGTACGGTGCAGGACCTGTCTGAAAGTAAACATTTGCTTCTTGTTAATCATGTGGGATGTATGACAACTCTCACACGTTGTGTTCTTGCTTATTGTTTGTGATTGCTCAGCACATCACACGCATTTGCTTCGGACGGACTGTGTGCGATATGCAGAATGTATGCCACACGGTTATCCCGTAGCGTGTGCGATGCACCTCTCTATCACACACTATCGCAATGCGACGGTTCCGGACTATATTTGTGATACGGGGTTTTAACCGTGTGCGATGGACGGCTGCACTAGTGCCTGGTAATCATGAAAATCAGAGACCAAGATTTCAGAAACAGTTTACGTAACTTTTAGTTTTACAAGGCTCATGATGTTAATTTGTAGTGCAGTCTTTATGATCTGATGTGTTATCAAACGGATGCCAAAATCACACGACTTCCCCAATCTCCAGCTCACGGCAGTTCTGGTCCGTGCTTGCTGGAACGTTGCTCGCCATTTGTCTGTTTCCCAATTCAACAGCCCTCCCGCAGCCCGTGGCTAAGGCTAAGCCAGATCGACCGGCCGATCCGTGCATGGCTCCCAAATTCAAACCCGCGATACGGACACCTGAGCGGCGATCATACGGGAGGGCTCATTCAATGCCACCTTCGTAGGGAAATGCTTCGCAAGCCCGTCTCCCATCTCCGTCGCATCGTGATAGCGTCGATCGAGGAGAGCACCGGCTGCTCTCATCCACGCACACGTACCGAACACGGGATGATCGATCTCAGACTTCCAGCAAAAGAGAACTCTCGGTGCCGACTTGCCGTGCGGAGGAACTCGACTCCACGACGGAGCTCAATCTTACTAAAATTCAAGTTTTTTTTGTGCCAATAAATATTATTAATTAAAAAGAATTTCTCGTCGCAATTTTTTTTAAAATTCAGCACACTGAAAAATATTTGGGGTTAGAAAACAAGCAAAAATAAGAGTCACAAGCACAAAATTAGACTACTAAAAAGACTAGAGAACTTAAATGCCTTTTGCTACCGCGATGACTCTTTTTTTTTATTGTGACTCTAGTGGTACTAAAAAAAAAGAGTCGCCGTTTGAAAGTGGAATGGTGGCACACCGAGCGAAGAAAGCACGCAGCAATCCAACTATCCAAGATGATTCTCTTCGGGAGCTGCACCCGCTTGCGTTGCGCGTACTACGAGAAAAGCGGATCAACCAGACGGGGTCAAAAACTCCAAAAGAGCAGCTGCATCGCATCGCACACCCAATCTTCAAAGCAAAAGCAAGCACAGAACATGTAAATCCGCACCAAACCATTGGACAAAAATTATCTGAAATTTATTTACACTGTTCGTAATCGACCGATCACTCACATTATACCATCATGGAGACACGATTACGTAAAAGAAAAAGATACCAGAAGAGATAAGTCTTCAAATTACACGGTGAATCCTGCAACTGCTCTCGTATTTGAATTCCACAAACCGCGCACAAGGAAAAGTAGACGTTGATCCATACATGCATGCATGCACGGTTGCTACACCTTCTCGACCTCCCGATAGCCCGCGCGCCGCGGCCTCCGGCCGTTTTCAACGGCGGAGGAAACGGCGAGGGCGCCGCTGCATAGCTTCACTGCGTGCTTCCCCAGATGTAGCCGCGTCCGGCCGCCCGAGAGCTTCTTGGCAGCCGGTGGTGGCCGCGGCGGCGGCGGTGGCGCGGGTATAGCGTTCTTGGCACTGATCGTCTTCTTGCTGCTGTGGCGGCGGCGGCGGCTGAGGCCGAGTATTTCCGCCGCGGCGTCGCTGCTGCTGGATGCCGTGCCCTCCCCGGCGTTCTGCTTGAGGAGGAGACTCTCCAGCTCCCGCCTGATGCAGTCCACCTCGAACGCGTCAAGGAGCGTCGACGTGGACTTCTTCGGTGCTGCCGCCGCCGGCGACGGAGCGGCGGTAAGCTGCTGCTTCTTCGGCTGGTCCATGACGGCGTACGCACCGGCAATTGAGAGCCTCACGTGGATGAGTTTGGTTCGCGCAGGGATGGGAGACCCGTGGGTACCTATGCCTGCTCGCTCCGCTATAAGAAAGGAAGCAGGTGACGTTTTCTGGCAAGGTGGACCCACAAGTATGTTCACCTTTCATCTACTTTCGCGTACTTGACTCTGTTAGAAGGGAGAGAGAAGAATTGATGAAATTGTTGCGGAATATGATGAATGTATTATTGAGCCTCGAGGGCGAGTATATATTGAGTACAAGACTTGGAGGGCAAGAAGCCTCTCCTAGAGATAAGGTAGGAGACGGATTACAAATCCTAGACTACCAAATACAAGTAACCCAAATATATCTCTAACATCCCCCGCAGTCGTAGCGGTAGCGTCGCAGACAACGGGAGCGTCGCGGACGGTCAGACTGAAGAGAATAGCAGCCGACAGGCTGACATCCCCCCGCAGTCATACCCGAAGCTCGTGGACGGTGTCGCGTCGCGGACGCGTTGACTGTAGAAGAAGCCGACGAGTTGCTCAAGCGAATGATAGCCCTTTGTGCCGATGTCGAAGTGGCCGAGAGCGTAGGGTGGTGTAGCCATGGTCGAGGTAGCCGTGCGAAGAATGCTGTGGTCGATGTCGTGTCGGGTTAGCCAGTGTCGAGGTAGTCGCCGTGGACCGGAAAGAAGAGCGGCGGCGGCCTGAGGAGGAGGCGGCGGCAACGGCTTGGAGCCCGACGGTGCTCGAAGTAGGCGAGGAAGAACCCGACAGCATGACGAAGATCGGCGCGGACGGTGGCGTTCCCGCTCGTAGGAAGACGGGGCGGCGCATACCACACAGGAGTTAACGCGCGTGGACGGCGAAGTGGATCGCGTGCCGCGGTGCTACGCCTCAAGGGGCGACGCAACGGCACAGCGCGGGTCGGGGCGACGGTGGGGAAGACCTCAGGACGGCAGCAGGGACCGCGTGCCACGCTCGCTACGGCCCGATGGGGCGACGCAGCGGCAGCGCGAGGGTCGATGCAGCCACGAAGATGGCCTGAGTAGAGAGCCTCGGAGTGACGGTGGACCGCGGGCCGCGGCACTACGGCCCGAAGGGGCAACACAGCGGTAGCGTGCGGGTCGGTGCAGCCGCGGAGGGAACGACGGAGCGACGGTGTGCCACGCTCGCTACGATCATATGGGGCGACGCAGCGGCAACGCGAGGATCGGTGCGTCCACGAAGATGGCCTAGAGTGGATAGTCACGAAGCAGCGATGGACCGCGGGCCGCGGCACTACGGCCTGAAGAGGCGACACAGCGGCAGCGCACAGGTCGATGCAGCCGTGGGAAGAACCATAAGACGGCGACGCTGTGGTCCGAAGGGACGACGTAGCTGCAATCCCGTGCTCGATGGGTGGAGACGCCCAATCCTTCGACGACGACCTTCATAGAATGCGACGCAGTAGTCCAGTTAATCGGACCGAATGGGTGCGTCAGACGATGGGATGTTACAGTAGTAACCAGACATAGCAAGCCCTTGTGGTCAAGCACGTGAAGAATCAATCCGCTTGAGATGCAACGAGCCAAGCCACGAAACTTGCACGGCAGGCCAACATTTTTTTTAGAAAAGGAGGATGACCCCCGGCCTCTGCATCTGGGCGATGCATACGGCCACTTTATTAATTATTCTCACAAGACCTTACAAAGTAATACAACAGTAAGACTAAAGCCGCCGTCTAATCATCTCTATCCCGCTGATGAAGGGGCGCAGATAGCCTGGGCCTAATACCAAACAGACATCGCAGCCAAACCTAACATCTAAGACCTGAAAACCCATCCAGGACGCCTGCCAGGCATGGGTCTCACCGGTCCGGCGCGCACTCAGATGCCGCCTCCGCCAACTGCCACCGCTCCATCTTCAGAACTGTCCTGATGCATCAACCTTGCTCGGTCTAGCTAACGTTGACGCCACCACGGCGCCAAACGACACCTCCTCCCTGCGCGCAAACAGCTGAACACGTCGCGGTCGTCACTGATACACCTCAGCGCCATGCTGCCAAGTATCACTAGCCGACACAGCTTGAAGTCCTTGAAAGATCTGTCGTGCGTAGCACCTGCCGACCAGGCATGACAAGGCGTAGCACCTGTCGGTCAGGCATGACTTGACATCACCACCGAAGCTCCGTGCAAGATGAAGCCGCTCCACCTCCTGCCTCTGATCTCCAGCGCTGCTCCGCAAACGATGCTCCCAAGAGAGAAACGACACCGCAGTGCCGCCATCGTCCGATCTGGAACACCAGATCCTAGGGTTTCCCCCGGAGCAGCACGAGTGGGTCGACAATAGTTACACGACGATGCCTTCATCAAGGTAACGGCGAGAACGCCGCCATCGCCTGCCATTGGCTCGGTTTTCACGGCAACCATGTCTCCCCTACTCGCAGCCGGGACAAGATGATGGATCTCGAGATCCGATCACCAAGCCTCTGGCCGGCCATCTCGGGAAGAAGATGACCACCACGTCCAGCAGTGTCACCACGCCTGGCACACGTCGCCGCCGGCACCCCCATGGTGCCTAGAGGCCAACAAGCCCCGACGATTCCCCTCCAGCCGCCATGGCCCAGACCCCAGCACCCCCAGATCCAGATCGGATCGGGGTCCAGGGCCCCAAGCCGTAACCGCCGCGGAGGCAGCACCACTGGACGATGCCAAGCCCTCCAGCCCGCCGCCGAGTCATCGCCGGAGCTTCGCCGCGCCACGCCGCCAAGCCACCGCCGGGATACCTCGAGCCGCCACTAGAGAAGCCGCAGCCGCCGCGCGTTGGAGAGGGCTCAAGCCGCAGTAGCCCCGCCGCCAGGCAGGGACGCCGCCACCCAGCACGCCCTCCGCCGCGCCGCTAGGCCCCGCCCAGCCCAGCGCCGTCCCGCGCCGCGCCGGACGCCAACCGCGAGGAGGGGCAAGATCCCCGCCGCCACCAACGCCGGCCGGTCTTTGCCCGGCGGCGCTGTGCGGTGGCGGCGGGGGGAGAAGTCGACGAGGGTGGGCGAGAGGCGGCGGCTAGGGTTTCCCCCGAGGACGCTCGCGGGAGCGGCTCGGGGGTCTGACCGATGATAATCTTCTCGGCAGGCCAACATGAATATGCATGGTACACGACCACGCGTCCTGCGCTGGCTGCATTGGCAGGCGGCCAGCGCGCTAATCACACCCGCTTGGGATGCCGGAGTGGCCGCAGGCGAAGCGGCCAGCCCGACGATCCAACGCAAGACTGCGCGAGCCATCACTGTACCAGCGCCTGCAATATACGTCCGAGGTACCATGTGACAGCCAATCCCGTCGGAGCTGATGAAGACGATGACGAAGTAGCGTGCGTAGTAGATGACAAACGGCGGCGGGCGACGCAAGCCGATTTTAGATCGAAAAACCAAAAAAAACTGCCGATCAAGACGACCGGTGAGAGAGAAAAATCCGGATCAAGCAATCGAGGAAAAAAACTCTCTAGGGCAGCCGACCAACACGGTCGGTGGACGAACCTTAGGTACGGGTGGCGCGGCCCCCGGCGGCGATCATGGAGATCGACCGCCCCAGGGACGGCGCGGAGCGGAAGCGACGGCGGCTAGGGTTTGGATCGGTTAGGCTGATACCATGTTAGAAGGGAGAGAGAAGAATTGGTGAAATTGTTGCGGAATATGATGGATGTATTATTGAGCCTTGGGGGCGAGTATATATTTGAGTACAAGACTTGGAGGGCAAGAAGTCTCTTCTAAAGATAAGGTAAGAGACGAATTACAAATCCTAGACTACCAAATAAAAGTAACCCAAATATATCTCTAACATCCCCCGCAGTCATAGCGATAGCGTCGCAGACAACGGGAGCGTCACGGACGGTTAGACTGAAGAGAATAGCAGCCGACGGGCTGACAGTCTTGCGATCAATTAAAACCGACGAGCTCAACGGAGATTTAAGATGACTTTTGGTTTGAGGGTAGAATTAAGACGGTTTTATTATATTCTTAAAAAAAAGATGACTTTATTCTTAAAATCAATAGGGGTACGGACAGATCCCATAGTTAGAGGTGATCTACGGTTTTCCTGCATCGTCATCCTCCTTCGCCAGTAGACCGCTGGCCTCGTCCTCCCCCGCCGGCTCCGCTGGTGAGGGTGTGTGGGAGGCCCCGATCTATAGGTGGGAGCCATAATTTTCTCCTCTTGGGGCATGAGATAGGTCTTCGTTCGGTGGTGCCGGGACGATGGTGTCATCGTCGGTGTGTAATAAGGTTTGTGTGGAACTCTTGTCCGTGTTGTCACGCAGTGTAGACAAAACGTTTTGGTCCACTGGCTCCAGTTCCGGGTGACGATGGTTGGCCAGTCTCGGGCTTGTCGGAGAGTGTGATGTTTTTGTTTCCCAACTCCTTTTGGCTGGAATTGTGGTGTTCTACATTGCCCTCACTAATTTTTTTCTCCACAGAGACAATTTGCTATGAAGATCAAAGCCCATGGAGTTGTCACATCCCAAATTCGGATTGTTTAAAAAAATTAGTGTTAATTAAAAATCTTCAAAATAGCTTGTGAGTGAGCAAACTTAGCTAGTTTTGACTAGGAGTTGATTGAACTGGTTGAAAGTGTGGCTCAATTTTTTTAATTATTCAAAACCCTAAGTTGTCAATAAAGGATTATTTGTAAACCCAAGATTGAGCTCACAAAATGCATACAACCTTTTACCAAGTCTAGGGTTGGAAAAGTAATTTCCATAAATCCAATATCAATTAAAACCAAAATTCAATTCAGAATTAAACTGGACCCTAAATAAATTAGGAAATATAATTAATATCCAAAATAGGCTGACAACTCAAATATTTAATTTAGGCAGAAAAGTATTTTTGTTAACTCCCAAATAATTTTTTTTGCCTGTGTTAATTTTCTCAAAGTGATTGGAGTGAATCTGATTTTTTAATCAATTCAAAATAAAAATAAGAATAATACAAATAGGGCTATAAATTTTATTTTGGCAGGAATTCAATTTTCCTAAGTCCTAAATATTAATTTGACCTTTTGTTGTTTTTTCTAAACGGTATGGAGCACATTTGATTTTTGAACTAAATTCAAATCCAAAAACAAGAGAAAACATGAACTAAACCTAACCTATATAGAGGCCCAGCAACAAAGCCTACCCCTACACGCTGACAATTCCTATTTGGCGCTTCAGGCGCCTGTTATAGGTTATTTTGTAAACGGGGGCCTGAAGCGCTGCAAGCTGGGCCGGCCCATTTTAAGTTTTCCTTGTTTAAAGTGGAAAAAATGGTGTGAATTCGACGGATCGAACTCGGCTCCTGCCGTTGACAGTGCGACGGGACATCGCACACTTGTGCATACCAATTCCTTTTGTTCTTTTATTCTTCTCCACTTCGCGTTTCTTTTTATTATTTTATTTTTCTCTGTTATTTTTCTATTTATTTCTTTCTCTTAAATGCACAATTGTAGATCGATGAACTTTTTCTTCAAAATGGATGAACATTTCTTCAAAAGTCCATGAACTTTTTTCCAAATCGATGAACTTTTGTTCAAAATTTGTGAACTTTTATTACCATTTGACGAACTTTTCAAAATTTGTGCGATTTTTTTAATATATGAACTGTTTTCAATATTGATGAACTTTTTTTTCAAAATCGATGACCTTTTTCTGAATTGTGAAAAAATTGAAAATTGATGAACAGTTTTCAATATTGACAATCTTTTTTCAAAACATCGAATAACATTTTTTATACAAAAATAACAAAATGATGAACTTTTTTCACAATAAATGAACTTTTTTCTATGTTGTGATCTTTCTTGAGTACATGAACTTTTCTCTAATTAAGTCGAACTAGTACGGAGCCATATCAGTCATTTAACCAATTAAGTTGAACTAGTACGGAGTCATATCAGTCGTCCGATTGTAGTGATGACCAACAGAAACCAGTGAACCATGCCAGCCTCTCTCTCTCACCCGCTCTGTGTCGCTGACGGGTGCACCCCACCGTCAGGTTCTTCAACCTCTAGCCGCACGACCCACATGCATTATGTCTGCAAACGCCGCACACAACCTGCAGGATCTCTACTCTCTCGTCCACCCACAGGCACACCGCCATGCTGTTCGATTACCCCTAGCTACCCTCTGCAAAGGCCCTCTACCCACACCTCCCATCATCACCAGGCTGCCGTCGTGCAACCCCATCTTTGCTGCCTCTGACAGAGCCACGTTAGTCAAAATCCGATGGCCATCGTCTCCCCCAAGCCACACCTTCAAGAATTTGAAAAGAAGTTTGCAAATAAAAATTCATGTTCATGAACTTCATAAATATTCATGAATTAAAAATGTTTGTTGATTTTTTTTAAAATACATGCTTTCTAAGTGTTCATGAATTTTAATAAATATAGCTAATGTAAAATATGAAAACAAAAATGAAAATTAAAAGAGAAGAAAACAGGGAAAAGAAAATACAGACATGAAAAAAAGACAAAAAAGCAAAACAAAACTATTAAAAGTAATAGAAAAGGCCCAAAAAATATATAAGCAGGCAATACATTCTCAAAACCGTGGAAACATGTTAGACACTACGGCTAGATATGTGTTACTCTCAACCAGCGACACACACCCTTATAGGCGGGCCACATAGCGACCCCGCAACCTCCAACATACCAAAAGGCTCCAAATCTTGAAAGCCTGTTCATAAATTACAATGCAAAAAAAAACATAAAACAGAATACAAAACAAAATATATATTAAAGACATTAGGAAAACACAAAAAATAAAGAAAAACAGAAGGCAAGGCAATACCTTTTTGAAACCGGCCATCCATTATGGCTAGGTGTGTGCTACTCTTAACAACGACACATAGTCTTCAAATATAGAAGCTTAGTATCTTGGAAGATTTGTAGTGCAGACTAGCATGTTTAAAAAAAGTTATATTGTTAAATTTGTATTTGAATGTAGTTCTCAGTTATATTATTTGTACTACACATAACTTATATTTCATTTGTTAACGTTATGGTCAAAATACGACCCAAGAAACCAAAGTTTCCCATGCCTACAATTCCTCGTCTGAGCCCGCGTCTTGGACATCGCCGATGAAGGTGAGGTCCAGATAGACGTGGACAGGCCGGCCTCATGGTCGGCGCCCGAGGCCCCAACCATGCAGTCGCGACCCTAGGGGGTGCTGTTCACCCATTGCGGCTCCACATCCGTGGTGGCGTGCGACTCCACCTTCGCGGCTGAGGGAGTCCTGGATTATGGGGTCCTCGGGCGTCCGGACTATGTAACATGGGCCAGACTAATGGGCTACGAAGATACAAGACAAAAGACTTCTTCCCGTGTCCGGATGGGACTCTCCTTTGCGTGGATGGCAAGCTTGGCATTCGGATATGTAAATTCCTTCCTTTGTAAACCGACTCTGTACAACCCTAGTCCCCTCCGGTGTCTATATAAACCGGAGGGTTTAGTCTGTAAAGGCAATCATAATCATACAGGCTAGACATCTAGGGTTTAGCCATTACGATCTCGTGGTAGATCAACTCTTGTAATCCTCATATTCATCAAGATCAATAAAGCAGGAAGTAGGGTATTACCTCCATCAAGACACTACTAGGGAAAACCCTAGCAGTATCGCGGGTATTTTGCCTATCAGTAGCGCGGGACGACGCGCTACTGATAAGGCGCTACAGCTAACGTGTAGCAGTAGCGCCTGTCATCCCACGCTACTGCTATACATGGCTAGCAGTAACGCGCTTTAGTGCAGAGCGCTGCTGCTAATATCTGCAACACTTTTTAGCAGGAAGCGCTACTGGTAAGGGAGCGCTACTGCTAACTTTATTCCCCTCGCTACTGCTAGTTTTATTAGTTTCTGTTTTTTTTCTGCATATTTGTTTTGTATTTGAATAGGCTTTATACAATAATCTTTAGTATATCATACACATACAAATGTAATCATAGCATATACATACAAATAGTCTCATCAAATCATGTCATCATCATAATCATCATCCAACATAAAGTGGTCTCTCGTCATCATCTCGAAAATAGCGATACAAGTCTCGATTACTTGCAACTACATCGTCATCCATCTAAATAATGATATACGCGAGAAGAGCTATCACTTTAAGTGAGAGCGGAACTATGCAGTACATGAGTTCGTATCCCTCTCTCGCATTAGCGTGAACCTAAACTAACTACTGCCTGTCGCTCGGAAACCGGAAACCGGTACACCTGGGCCTGACATTCCGGCCACTCGTCATATACTCCTGCAGTAGCACTTCTTCGCCATCGATGATCTATACACCCGCATCGTCACATGAGTCGATGTTATGCAACATATATAGTTGAGCAACAGAAAGAGACAGACTTGGCAAAAATAGAAGCAACATATCACAAATAAAGTTTCGTCGTGCATAACTCAAGGTTTCGTCATACAGATAGTATGGACTAAACGGACACATTGTCATATATCGACAATCACTCCAACATGTCGTGCCATCCATCCAAGTCAGGGAGATAGTCCCTAAGCTTAGTGAAAGGCTTCAGGTCGAGACGCTGAGCGGCTACGCGTGTTCGGACGTCTTCCCGCGACATTTGTCCTTCTTCGTAGAACATCCCTGTTTTTCCGACGACCTCCTTCATGATGATTTGGGCAAGTTCACGCTGGATGTGATGGAACTCAGCTCGAAGTCGATGATCCTCGATATCTCCTAAGTTCTTTGCCCATTGCAGAATATGGGCATCGCCGGATCTAGGTGACATGCGAAGGTTCTGGTGATCCCATCTGTACTCCAGCATGTGGTGTAGGACATAGAATCCATCATTAAGAGAATCACTCGATTGCTGGATGTAGCAGAAGTCGGTCTTATGGCCGAAGGCGGGCCTGCCGTCCCTTTTCTTCTTGTCCTTGACCTCTCCACCCCGTGCGCCGTAGTAAAACATAGCACTGTCGAGAACAGACTTGGTGTGGGTGTAATCCTTTTTGTTAATGTTCTTCGACGAGTCCAAGTAAAGAGCGTGGGAGTATAGGGGGTAGAGGATGATGAGGACGGCACGCCCGCCGCTGCGAAAAATAAGTACACCTCAAATTACTTAGCCTCCACCGTGCAAATGAATGATTGAAATCAAAGGAAGGATATCCGCGCGGATGACTTGCAGGGGATGATAAGGCACGAGAATCGCCTCCTTGTACTTATTGGCGAGCATGAAATTGGCGATGTATTCCCCCGCGTATTCACGGTGCTCTGCGCAGACTCCCAAGAAGCCCTTGTGCATGAAGTACGGGTCAGCGACAGAGATATGAGGTATCTGCTCAACCCCGATGAGGTAGTTCATGTGCAAGGCATAAAGGCGGACAAACGTAAAATCCAGCTTCTTCAAGTGAAACATGTCGAAGATGTAATCGAATCGAAGGAAGAACTTCTCCGCAGGGAATGTGTCGACATATGACAATTGCCGCGGCACATTAACCACGTAGAGTGGGTATCCTGGATTTTTTGAGGCGATGATACCTTTCTCTATCCGTAGCACATCGTCATGAAGTCTCCTTAAATCGCCGAATCTGGCCCCTAGCGCTGCTTTAGGTAGGATTGGTTGACCGGGGATATGCCATTTTGCCACACCGGGGATATCTGTACGGTCTTGAACCCGAGGCTTCTGAGGCAGCTGGATCATAGAAGCAGCTTTTTTGCCTTTCCTCGGTCTCTTCCTAGACTTCTTTACTACCGGAAGGTTGTCCATAATACGTTCAGACTCCGGAGGCGGCAATTCAGGCATTGACTCATGATGCTCAAACCCTAAGTAGGCGCCAGTATTGACATACTGTTAAGTGTCATCGTCATCCTCATCCTCATCTATGGCAACGTCACCAGCGACTAATGGAGCCTCTTCCTCACCCCCTCCGCTATCACCCAGCACGACAGCCGACGCTAATTGGGTAGGTGAGGTGTTGATGTTCATACCTAACTGCGTGCTCGTGGGTGTGCTCCCGGCCGCCTCCAGACGAAGCAGACTCTTTGGCCACAACAGGACCCACCCATTGCAACAATCACCAAGCCGCCGTGGGGTCTCGTCGTCATCCCCCACTAGTACCAGAGGAGCCAAATTCTCGTGGCCCGGTTTGACACTGGCCACGGAAACCTTGAAGACGTCCGGGGGGATCGGCCGACTGTGGAACAATGGTTCCTTCGGCTCCATTATCGTCGCCTTCCCCACATCCACCTTCTGGTCGCCGATGGTGTACAATATGGTGCACGGGGTTTCGTCGGCCTACAAAGAAAAGTCTGTGACGTGAGACATCCGAAAGGCAACGAAAACGGGAGATTATACATTTATTGAAGGGGGGCGGTGTGACAGATATCGTGAGGGTGTCGAGCTCAGCCAAAGACGAAGCACCGCCGAGCACGTCCGGTGCGGGAGCAGGTGAAGGAGCCGGTGCGGGAGCAGGTGCAGCTACAGGTGCTGGTGCAACGCTAGTCGAGCTGCTCCCGAAGAAGTTAGCAAGGGGAAAGTCCGCTACATTTTTTTCTGGATTTTGCCTGCTCCAATTGAAAACGGCCGGAACCAAGGTAGCAGACATATCTACAAGCACCTATTTTGTGGCAGCTACTGCTGTTGCGACTGTCTCAGATGATTTCTTCTCAACCGCAATCTCAACCTTCTTGTCGATGTTTTCTTCAGTTAACCTCCGTCTTTCCTTTCTCTCCTCCGTGGTCTCACGGTAGTACTTCTTCCACGTGGCGCCATCTCCGACACTGTGCACGCGTCCATGCGACGGTCGAGTCTCCACCGGGAGTCCTTTCAATATGTTCAACGCCCGTTTGAATGGAGTGTCCCACTTGGGCCTCGCCAACGCTCAGACGGCGAGTCGCTTTCGGCCGCAATCCTGTGCTGCTCTGTCTGCAAAAGGCACAAGGAACGTTTACAAATATGACTAACATGCAGTCGAATTGATCAGAAACTAAAATTACCAGCAGTCTCATGAACTCCGTCGTGAGTGCGTCGTCTCGAAAACCTTCTTCACTGGGTCCCAACGGTGCCGGGCCCTGAGGACGTCACGCTCCCGCGGGACGGTGAACTCTGCCAAGGGGTCTGGGATGCCCAGACCCGCGGCTTCCGCGTCCTCCTTGGCCCATATGGACGTCTTCCCGCCGTAACCACAGCTTCCGAGGTGCTGGCACCCAATGTTCCTCTGTTGAAGCCCCTTCATGTACTTCAACTTTTTTTGGCAGCTTCGGCCTTGCAAGCCGCCTTGAATATTTGAAAGTGCTCTGCCGTGATTGTCGAATTATCCTTTACAATCTCGGAGTAGGGTTCCTTTTTGTTGATGATCCGATATTTCACCCTTGATTTCTAGGCGGCCAACGCATCGCTAAACTTGGTCATGGCGTGTTTGTTTATCTTCTTCATTGCCGGGTCCTTATCTGGATCGTTATAATCCTTTTCATTCCGGCCCGGGAACAAGAATATCTGGTGCAGCTTCTTTAGGAGGGAGGGCCTCATATTATCTATCTTCTTTAGTTTCTCATCGTTGATGGTGGCGGTTGTCTGTATGATGCAGCCTATTTGATTGCCGTAGCACGCGCACGCTTCCTCGGGCGCGTTTGGCTCAAAATTGCCGTCGTCCACCTCCGTGACCACCAGTATAGTAGTCCTGAGCTTGTTAGGAAGCCGTTTCCTCTTTGCTTTCGGTTCTATACCGGCTCCGCTAGTGTCGGCACCGGTCTCAGTCTCAGTGCCAGTCTCGATGCCGGTCTCAGTCTCAGTGCCGGTCTCGAGGTTTGTCTCAATCTCCGATGTGATAGGTGGATCCAGCAACATCAACTCTTGATCGTCGGCTTCCCTCAAAAATCCTTCTGCCGCCAGGTAGACGTTGTCGCAGTCACCAGAACCATGTCCTTCATGGTTGCTAGCCATGTTTCCTACGATTAAATCTAGTCAATTAATTCTAGACCTAATAAAATGAATAATGACATAAAAAGGCCTATGCTTTGCAGGAACGTTGACTCCTTCCTGGTGCGGCAAATCCCGGGCACTCGATATGCCCTAGTTTGTAGCACAAGTCATGCCGAAATTCACGGAAAATTTCGGCACGACTTTTGCTAAAAAGTGGACAAATCGAGAACCTGAAATTTGCCGAAACAGAAATGAATCAACATTCCGGCAAAACATAGGCCACTCGCTTCATTCCCTAGAAACAACAAAGCCACTTGGGCAAAATCGAACCACTTCAATGAAAAGATATAACATGAGCAAACACTATTGAGGAATTTGCATATAACATGGCCAATTCAATGAAAATATATAATCAACAATAATGGAATATGCAAATGAACATCAATGACATATATCATATAACAACAATCTAGTTTTTTGTTTACATAGCAACAATTAGTTTAACCAAGTTTTTGAAAAGAAAAACAATTCTGTTTTTTGTTTATAGCTAAATGCCATAGCTACTGTTTTTTATTTATAGCTAAATACTTTTGATTTTTTTTCTAAAGCTAAAAGTCTAGGAACTCCATTTTCTCTAACCCTTCTGACCTCACCAAAATTTCCACAGCAAGACCTTAGTACCTACACCCAATTTCTTCAAAAATATTCAGGTCCATAGTCCAAATAATTTTTTATAGGTAAGTGTTTTTTGTTTATAGCCTCTATAATTTAAATCTAAATGCTACTATTATTTACATACCCTCTATTAATTTAAAGCTAAATGGAACTACTGTTTAGGCATTTTCATAAAAAATTGCCCTAGCTAATTTTCTAAAAAAATTGCTAATCATTTTTCCTAAATGCTAAAAAATGACTACTGCCCCCTAAACAAATCTAGGGTTCATATGAACACCTAGGGTTCATATGAATATCAACACAGCATCAACATATATATGAATTGCCCTAGCAGAGAGAGAGAGAGGAGGGTAGGGGAGAGGAGAGGCAGAGCCTTACAGTCGGCGGCGAGGGCAGGCTCTGGCTCGGGCGGCGGAGGTCCTGGGCGGGCTCGCGCGGCGGCGGCGAGGTCGAGGGCGGCGGCGGCGAGGTCGACGACGGCCTCGGGCGACGACTGTGAGGTCGAGGGCGGCCTCGGGCGGCGGCGGTGTGGTCGAAGGCGGCCTCGCGAGGCGGCGGTGTGGTCGAAGGCGGCAGGGTGACGGCAGCGATGGAGCAGCTGGGGGAGAGGGGGGAGTGGAGGGGGAAGGACTTAGCGAAATTTTGAGCCCGCATGGCCGGGGGTTAAGTCAATCTACCAGTAGCACGTTTTGCCGAAACACGCTATAGCTAAGTTAGCTATAGCGTTTTCCAGCGAAACGCGCTACAGCTATTCCTTTCTGTTTTATTTTTATTTTTCTTTTGTTTTCTTTACATTTTCTTTTTTTTCATTTCCCTTTTTCTATTTCTTTCATTTTCATTTACTTTTCTACTTATTTTTCTATTTATTTTCTTTTTCATAGCAGTAGCGCTCTACAGCATAAACGCTCTGCTACAAAGTTTTTAGCAGCAGCGTGCTTCTGGAAGAACCGCTACTACTATTCCTAGCCTACCGGCACCAGTGAGGGAATTATTGTAGTAGCGCTTTTCCGCGCAGACGCGCTACTGCTACAACAATGGTTGTAGCGTGCTTTTGTAACAAGCGCTACTAATAAGTAGCAATAGCGCCGTGTTTTGACCAGCGCTACTGCTATACCTCTGTGTATAAGGTTTTCCCTAGTAGTGAGAGGGCCCGAACCTGGGTAAACATCGTGTCCCTTGTCTCCTGTTACCATCGACCTTAGACGCACGGTTCAGGACCCCCTACCCGAGATCCGCCGGTTTTGACACTAACATTAGTGCTTTCATTGAGAGTTCCTCTGTGTCGTCGCTAGAAGGTTCGATGGCTCCGTCAGTCATCTACAATAATGCTGCCTTGCGGGAGGATTTTCTCCCCGACCAGCTCTTCATATTCGCGGCTTCGCACTGCGGGCCAACTCGCTTGGCCATCTAGAGCAGATCGACAGCTACGCCCCGGGTCACCAGATTAGTTTTGGAAATCTAGACTATGTCGCTGATATCCGAGGAGACTTGATCTTCCAAGGGTTCACGACCCCAACCTCCGCTCTGGCTTTAGATCCGGAGCGCGTCGCCATGTCCGAAGACGGGATTACTGAGCCCGCCGGACCATCTGCAGCCGCTAAGCCCCGCACGGGAGAACCGGGGGAAGTAGTGTCACCGGCAACCATCATGAAGCCGGACTCCTCTCCGGACACCGGCTCCTAACCCTCAGAGTCAGCATCGTGTGAGCTCGGCCAAGGAGTTTCCTTCCCGCCGTACTCCACGGATTTTCTTCTCACTGGGCAAACCTCACCTTTAAGCGAGGCTCTGGACTTGATGCGTTCCCTCGTCATTACAAAGGAGCAATGTCCGAACTACGCCCAGCCCGGACTAGGGGCTGAGAGCAGGGAATTTTACGTCCCACCCACCACCCACTTAATAGCCACCGTCGAGGACTTAACTGACATGCTCGACTACGGCTCCGAAGACATCGACGGTATGGACGACGATGCCGGAGAGGAGCAAGCCAAAAACCTGCCGTTTACCGGACGTTAGACGGCCACCTCTTCGTATGACGTGTACATGGTGGACACACCCAAAGCGGGTAATGGCGATGACAAAGAAGATCCAGTCGAGGACAAACCTCCTGAGATACAGCCAAAGCGCCGACGTCAGCGGCGCCGCTCTAAATCACGCCGTGGAAAAGACAGCAATACCGGCACGGGAGAAAACAATAGTCTGGACTATGCCGAAGACAAAGAAGACCCCGTCGAGCCACCTTCCGAACAGGACGATCGGGAAGATGGGCAAGTTAGCCCCGATGAACAGGCTGAAAACAAAGACTCCGAGGACAACAATTATCTTCCTCTCTCCGAGGATGAGGTGAGCCTTGGGAACGAGGATTTTATCGTGCCCGAGGAACCTCTTGAGCAGGAGCGCTTTAAGCACCGGCTAATAGCCACTGCAAGGAGCCTGAGAAAGAAGCAGCAGCAGCTTCAAGCTGATCAAGATCTGCTCAACGATAGATGGACTAATGTCCTGGCAGCCGAGGAATGCGGCCTCGAGCGCCCAACCAAAAGTTACCCGAAGCGTAAATTGCTACCCCAATTTGACGACGAGGCCCTCAATCCCGCACCATCAGCACGTAATGCGGCTGACCGACCACCTCGTGGCCGGAACAAAACGGCAACTCAAGCCGAACACCAGCCCATACTACCTCGCCATAAAGGTAGAGATATAACAGCTCGGGGATATACATATAACTTGCGGCAAGACCTGGACAGTAGAGCAGGTCAGACCAGATCGATCTACGGATCACGGGGGCGTGCCCCGACACGCGACGACGGCTATCTAGCCGGACGTGACAAGCATAATCACGCCCGGGCCGAAAACCGCAGACGGACTCCATCCGAGCTACATCGTGACTTGGCCCGATATAGAGGCGCCGCACACCCCCTCTGCTTCACCGATAAAGTAATGGAGCACGAACTCCCAGAAGGGTTTAAACCTGTGAATATCGAATCGTATGACGGAACAATAGATCTCGCGGTATGGATTGAGGACTTTATTCTCCATATTCGTATGGCCCGCAGTGATGACCTTCATGCCATCAAATACCTCCCGCTCAAGCTCAAGGGACCAGCTCGGCACTGGTTAAACAGCCTGCTTGCAAACTCTTTGGCAGCTGGGAGGACTTGGAAGACGCCTTCCGCGACAACTTCCAAGGTACAGACATCCGACCTCCGAATGCTGATGACTTAAGTCACATAGTTCAATAGCCCGGAGAGTCAGCTAGGAAATTCTGGACTCGGTTCCTAACTAAAAAGAACCAGATTGTCGACTGTCCGGATGCCGAAGCCCTAGCGGCCTTTAAGCATAACATCCGCGACGAATGGCTCGCCCAACACCTCGGCCAAGAAAAGGCGAAGTCCATGGCGGCCCTCACAGCACTTATGACCCGCTTTTGTGCAGGCGAAGATAGCTGGCTAGCCCATAGCAATAATAGTGCAAGCGAACCTGGCACCTATGAAGCCAGAAATAGCAACGGCAAGCCCCGATGCAACAGACACAAACGTCGAAACAATGGTGACAATACGGATGACACGGCAGTCAACGCCGAATTCAGTGGCTCCACGTCTGGTTAGCGGAAGAAGCCATACAAAAGGAACAATCCGGGCTCTTCCAGCTTGGACCGCATACTCGATCGTCCATGTCAGATCCACTGCACCCCTGATAAACCAGCCAATCATACCCACCGGAGTTGTTGGGTCATTAAACAGGCCGACAAGTCAAATGCCCAAGATAAGGAGAAGGGGTCACAGAGTGAGGATGATGACGGGGAACCCCGTCCACCGAACACAGGGGGACAGAAGCAGTTTCCCCCCAGGTTAAAATAGTAAACATGATATACGTTACCCATATCCCCAAGAGGGAGCGCAAACATGCGCTCAGGGACGTCTATGCGATAGAGCCAGTCGCCCCAAAATTGAACCCATGGTCGTCCTGCCCGATCACCTTTGATCGCAGGGACCATCCGACCAGTATCCGTCATGGTGGTTCAGCCGCATTGGTCATCGACCCAATCATTGATGGATTCCACCTCACGCGATTCCTCATGGACGGTGGCAGCAGCCTTAACCTGCTCTATCAGGTCACAGTGCACAAAATGGCATCGATCCATTAAGGATCAAGCCCACAAAAACTAGCTTTAAAGGAGTAATACCAGGTGTATAAGCCCGCTGCACAGGCTCAATCACATTGGAAGTCATCTTCGGATCTCCGGACAACTTCAGAAGCGAGGACTTGATCTTCGATATCATCCCCTTCCGCAGTGGCTATCATGCACTGCTCGGACGAACTACATTTGCTCGATTCAACGCGGTGCCACACTATGCTTGTCTCAAACATAAGATGCCCGGACCACGTGGTGTCATAACAGTCAATGGAAACACAGAGCGCTCCCTCCGTACTGAGGAGCACACCGCGGCCCTGGCAGCAGAAGTACAGAGCGGCCTTATCAAGCAGAACCTTAATTCGGCGGACAAGCTCCCGGACGCTGTCAAATGAGTCTGGACTACTCTGCAGCAGGACAATCCAGTTCGTCAGGAGCTCGACTAGCAATTCAGCCTCTGTCTCAGTCCCGACCAAATGGCGGCGTACGTACCGCGCGTACATAACTACGCACTCAAAATACCATAGGCATAGATGGAGGCGTAACTTGATTGTGGTCCATCATACGGCTCCCACACATACTTTTCCTTTTCCGTTTTTACCATTTTTTAGTCTTTTCTTTCACAGGCCCCTCCCGACGGCCTGATCATCGATCCTTTCGAAGGATAGATATACCAAGGCGGCAAACAGTACAGACGTGTTGGGGAATCTCTAGATGTTCTTCTTGACGATCATTCTACCTGTTTTCGGGACCCGCACGCAGCTCCCCCTTGGTCTTGGCATATAGCCAGGATGCTTATCGCACTATTTGCACAAATACTCTTTGACGTACTAATCAAACTATAATGGAAACAGTTTGCGGCCCAACTTACGTGGCACTAGCTTACTACTTCTTTTTATTTTGCTATTCTAATAGATTGCACCCGTACACTTTGGTACGCTTTAATTCGCCAGGGGCTTCATTATGCTCCATACTACGGCAACAAAGTCCAAACACTTTTTACAGTACATTTCGGCACCCCGAATTTTAGCATTATATGCATCGGCTCCGAATCATGTCTTTGGTCAATAGTTGGGTTGCCCGGCTCCTGTGCTTGCTACCTTACGTTCCGTCCTATCGGCTAGGGTAGTAAAGGGAGAACTACTGCGATTGTGTTTCTGGTTTATCCGAGCAAACACGTCAGTAGAGAAAGCCGAAAACTGACTGTCATGATGCGATGAGAGCTGGTCAGCTATTCAGAGGTTAAAAATCTTTTGCGATTTTTTCCGCATTATGCGATGAATCAGCCTCCATCCGATCAGGTGTTTATAGCATCCTAGTCCGGATTAAATACTAACTAGGGGCTGCGCCTACATTTTTATTGTCAAACTCCTATGGCTAAGTGAGGGTGATAAAGCCACATAGTCCGATTGCCTGGTTCGTTGTGCTAAACACCTCCTTCAAGGACCAAACTATTGGATCAAGAGTGTTTAGATTCCATCCCGAACACCCCCGTACTACCTACGTGGGGGCTGAAGCCGACGACTGGCCAACTCTCAGATTTAACAAAACGGCCGCATAGGAGGTAAAATTTTAAACTACAAACATTATATTACATAACAGCTTTGTTTCATAATACAAGACAACATGAATGTATTCATTCGAAGATAATGTCTTTTGGACACTGGCCCTCTATAATGCGGGATCCCTTGAGGACATCATCAAAATACCGCTCGGGCGTGCGGTGCTCCTTGCCCGCGGGCGGTCCCTCGGCCGCGAGCTTGACGGCGTTCATCTTCGCCCACTGCATCTTGACACGGGCGAAAGCCATCCGCGCACCTTCGATGCAGACCGACCGCTTGATGGCATCAAGCCGAGGGCAGGCATTGACCAGCCGCTTCATGAGCCCGAAGTAGCTGTTGGGTATGGCTTCGGCAGGCCACAAACGGATTATTAAATCCTTCATGGCCAGTTCGGCTACCCTGTGCAGTTCGGTCAGCTGTTTCAGCTGATCGCTAAAGGGCACCGGATGCTCTGGCGCAAGGTATTGCGACCAGAACAGCTTCTTCGTTGAGCTCCCCTCTTCGGCTCAGAAGAATTCTGCAGCGTCGGCAACAGTGCGCGGCAGATGCGCAAACGCCCCTGGGGAACTCCAAATCCGGGTCAGTAAGAGGTACCTTTTGTTCACATACTTGCTCTGCATAATAAAGGCCTTACCCGCCGCGATTTTTCTGGCCTCCTGGATTTCCTGGACGGCGGCCTGGGCTTCAACCCGGGCATCGTGTGCGTTTTGGCGGGCCTTGGCAAGTTCGGACTCTTGATCCGCAATATTGCGCTCCAAGGACTCACATTTCTTCACAGCGTCCTAGAGCTCCTGCTGAACCTCACCGACCCTGGCCTCGTGCTTTTCGCGAGCGGCTTGTTCCTTTGTCGCTCTCTCCTGGGCTTTGGCCAGTGCCCTTTTGAGGTCCTCCACCTCGGTCGCCGCTCCTACAAATGTCATGGCACTATGGTCAGCATAAATAATTCATCCTTTCTGGATTTAAAAAAAGGGGGGTCCTTGCATACCTTGCTTGTCCTCCAGCTGTTTTTTTCACACGACCGAGCTCTTTCTCGGTCCGCTCCAGACTCAGCTTCGGTCCGGAGACTTCGGCAGTATGAGAGGTCGCAGCCAGCAAAGACGCCTGCTTGTTCACATAGACATGTATGGTTAGTCTCCTGCGAATATTATTTGATCCTCTGTCCGGATTTTCTTTTCAAACAACGGACAGTGTCTCAGGGGCTACTGTCTATACTATGACATTCCTTTTACATAAATTGTGTTTCATACCTCAAAGCCTGTTAGAAGGCTGGTGCAGGCTTCGGTCAGTCCGCTCTTCGCGGACTGAATCCCCTCAACCACCGTGCCCATGAGGGTACGATGTTCCTCCACAATGGAAGAGCTTGGCAGCGCTTCCAGTAGAGTGTCCGGTGCCTCTGGATGGACAGAGGTCATCGGTGGAATCGGTGCACCTCCTTCTTTCGAAGGAGGCTGCTCGTCTGATTCCGGAGTGTTGGGGAACGTAGTAATTTCAAAAAAATTCCTACGCACACGCAAGATCATGGCGATGCATAGCAACGAGAGGGGAGAGTGTTGTCCACGTACCCTCGTAGACCGTAAGCGGAAGCGTTATGACAATGCGGTTGATGTAGTCGTACGTCTTCACGATCGACCGATCCTAGTACCTAAAGTACGGCACCTCCGCGATCTGCACACGTTCAGCTCGGTGACGTCCCACGAACTCATGATCCAGCAGAGTGTCAAGGGAGAGCTTTGTCAGGACGATGGCGTGATGATGGTGATGATGAAGCTACCGGCACAGGGCTTTGCCTAAGCACTGCAACGATATGACTATGGCACCCCAGCTCAGAGCGACCGGTTTACCCTGCATTGCCAGCCCAGAGATCATGTCTTCTCGCAACACACAACATATTGGTACAGATTACAACCGCTTTATTGATGCTAGCGGAACAGAGTTCATATTACAATAGTGGTCGAGGCCAAGCGGCACACTCGGTGCGGCGGAACAATATGTACATTATTTAGTGAACAGAAAGGGGCCTCGACTCGAACAACTACGTGGCAGCGGAATAACGTCGTAGCGGAAGCTCCATATCACAGGGACACTGATGTGGACACGATCTAGACTCGAACAACGCTCCTTTCCAACGAGACTTTCCTGAAATCTAGCATGACACGCCAGGTCAGTACATTGAATGTACTTGCAAGCTCACAACAAGCATAATCATAATGACAAACAATACCATGATATTTAACCAATTATTAATAATGCAACATTATATGTCAACATGCTGTGATCAAGCCCGAACGTCCCTCAGGACAGCTTACCAACTGTGATCATCTCTGGACCACAAACACACCACCATAGTGGTCTTTCTCAAGAACAACTCGTGATCCTTACGGCGATCACAACCATGACCATCATTTGGTCCCAAATACCTCGATGGCCTTTCTGCCATCCATTGACAATGCAAAGTTCATAGCTTAGTGTGCAATTTTTATTAAACATTGACTCATGCTGGGACCTAGTACGAGGTGTCCGTGACCGTGGACTTGGCTATCGATAGATTATGCACTCTGCAGAGGTAGCACACTATACCCACACCACAGAACCCATGGCCTCGCATTCCCATTCGGGTGGACCAACGGCATTCCGACAAAACCCCTCCATTGCCACAGCACTCTCCCGGCCACTCCGACCCAAATCCCCAACGGGCTGGTCCTGGGTGGCCCCGTGTCTACCAAAGACACCCCGACCACCGTCGTGGTCAAAACACTCCCACTCGGGGACTCGGTACCATGATCTCATCAACGAGCACACAAGATTATGTGTGCTTACCGGGCCAGGGCAAACACGACATAATCTTCCCTAGATGGAGGCACCGATCAGAGGCCGTGTCAATGGACCAAATCAAGGCCTTCCCACAAGGCAAATGTGGTTGCACTGGAAAGAAACTCGATTCAGCGGCACCATGACCCAGTCAACGGTATATTCAAGTTGAGTTATATTCAGGATTAACTTTAAACTAAAAATGACCGGTGTCATAGCATGCCATGAAATGCAAAACAACACATGCATCACATATTGATAAAAATGACCGACGTCATCCATATGCACACCAAGCATAAACGTCAACAACTCATATTACTCTACTTGCTCAAAATGACTCACAACTTAACCAAAATATTTTGCAACAAGTTTTATTAATTTCCTACGCAAGAAAGTAACTTCGATAAATTTTTCATATGCTTGACCAAAAGATATCATTATCAACAACTCTTAATTTCTTTATCACTAAGTTGGGTTCAAACATTCTGTAAGACAAGTAAGATGATCAAACAAGTATTTAACATAATATTTTCTAACAAATTTTTATCAATTTAAGAATGCAAACACAAAGCTTTAAATAATTACTAACATGGATAACAAAATTATTTCTAACATCACCTCAAATAAATTTTAACTTGCTTTATCCACTTAAACTAGTTTCAACTATTCTGTAAATCAAGCATAACAACTGACCAATACTTAACAGAATACAAATAATTCAATAATTATTTAAATGCATGGGTTAATCATTTCATTTAAGTGAGAAAATCACAAATATTGAAATGGCATCATAAAAATGTTGCTGTGGCTTGCCTTAGTGCAGATGAGGTTCACAAGCCTCCTGGTGATCCTCAAGACAAGCCTCACCTTCTGAAAATAATTTTAAACACAAAAAGAGAATATCAAGAACACTTCTAAAAAGAATAATCTCATCTTTGGTGAGCTGTTAGATTTCCTTTCAAAGAACACAATGCAAAAAGAATAATCTCATTTGGACTTATGGTTAAAAAGTTAAAATTGTTTGAAGCTCTTTGGAATATAAATGAATTTGAATAAAAAGAAACAGCTGGGGGGGGGGTGACGTCGAAGGCGTAAAGCCCAGGGGCGCCACCACTCGTACCGCTTCGCGCGTGTACTGAGTGGCTGACTAGCGGGCCCCGCTAGTCAGGTGGGGGAAGAGGGAGAGAGAAACAGAGAGGGCCGCGGCTTCGCCGGAGCTCTTGCCAGCGACGAGGGCTCCTTGTCCCAAACGAGAGGGAGGGATTGAGAGAGGGGACGATGGCGCACCCGCCCATACCCGTAGCGTGGCTAGGGATGGTCGGACGGCGTCGGAAACTAGCTCGCAAGCGGAGGAAGACCGTGGAGGTCGCCGGAGTTGAGGAAGACGGCGAGCAGAGGTCACTCCAGAGGCTCCAAGTGGGCGAGATGGCCTCACCGGAGAGAGGCGGAGGCCTTGGAGGGGTCGCCCAGGCCTGGGAGGGGCTGGTGCTACCGCGGCGACCAGAGGGGATCGCCGGCGAGCTCGAGCTCAGGGATGGCGGCCCGAGGCTTGCCCGGCCGGGCTATGGCTTCCTACTCGATCGTGGGGTGTGTGTGAGTGCTGGATGGTGCTCGAGGAGGCTGGGGGTGGCTCTATTTATAGGCGAGCGGCGAGGATGCTTCGGGCTCCGCCGGTGGACACCTGTCCACGGCGCCCGGCGACGAGCGGTGTCAGTGAGAGGGGGAGAAGGCGATGGAGGTCACGCGGCCACTGTGGGCGAGCGGAGACGAGCACAGGATCAAGGGGATGGCGACGAGCACAGTGCGCTCCGCACTGTTGGGCTGGCCGGACCTTGCCCGTGCTCGCTGCGGCGAGCTCCGGCGTCGGCGCGTGCCAGGGAGGAGTTAAGGACGTCGAGACGATGATGGTGGCGGGGTGTGGCATGGTTGGGCAGGCGGGGGAAGCGAGCACGCTCGAACAGAGCACTCGGCGTCACCCAGAGCGCGTCGACACGCATGCCTGGCATCGTGGACACGCGTGGTCACCGCGCGAACTCTCTCCTCAGGCCAACCTTCGTCCAAAAATCATGTCTGGCATGTTGTTCGTGGTAGTTTTGAAGTTTACCACGGTTTGGTTTGGATCCAGGTGCAGTAGAGAAGATTTTACAAGCCAGGTAAGTTTCTGGTCAGTAACTTTGTGATGTTACTGTGGTCAAATGGCTGGGAGTTTGGGGCTGTGCTTTGGAGGCTAGTTATAAGTTACTAAGGTAAAGATGCACAAGAAAGTTCAGGTCAAATGGAGCAAGTAAAATGGTAGTTACTGTAGAAACCACCATTTCTGTCCAGAACAGAAAAGATTTTCTATAGCAAAAATATTCCAAAAAGTGATGAAATATTTTTGCTCAGGGAGGTGCCCTAGGGTCCCTAGAATATTTGTGAATTATCTTAGAATTTTCTGAGCCATAAAAATTAGGGTTGCCTTGAAGCAAATAGATCTGGCTTAGGGTTTTTGAGAGAAAATGAATATTTTTCATTTAAGAAAAATATTCCAAAGGTTATTTTGTGGTGGATCAGAAGTGAAGTGATGGTTTGGGAGAGAAGTGAACACTTGGTTGAAAGCCAAGGATGCCCAAGTGTTTAAGTCCAAATGAAAAGATTCAGAAACTCCAAGTTTCCAAAACTTTCAAATGAAATTTCAAGCAAATAAGAAAGGGCAAAAACCAGGCTGTCACAATGACCGAGGTGGATTATGGTGGAGGGGGCACCACACACGGCTAAGAGATCAATGATCAACTTGTGTGTCTATGGGGTGCCCCCCTCCCCCGTATATATAGGAGTGGAGGAGGGGGAGGGCCGGTCCTCTACTATGGCGCGCCCTCGGGAGTCCTACTCCCACCGGGAGTAGGATTCCCCCCTTCCAAGTAGTAGGAGTAGGAGAGAAGGAAGGGGAGGAGAGAGGGAAGGAAGGGGGGCACCCAATTCGGATTGGGCTAGGGGGGCGCGCCCTCCACCTTTTCCCTTCTTCTCATCTATTCCACTAAGGCCCAATAAGGCCCATATACTCCCCGGGGGATTCGGGTAACCTCCCGGTACTCCGGTAAATGCCCGAACTCACCCGGAACCATTCCGATGTCCAAACATAGCCATCCAATATATCGATCTTTATGTCTCGACCATTTAGAGAATCCTCGTCATGTCCGTGATCACATCCGGGACTCCGAACAACCTTCGGTACATCAAAACACATAAACTCATAATACCGATCGTCACCGAACATTAAGCGTGCGGACCCTACGGGTTCGAGAACTATGTAGACATGACCGAGACACGTCTCCGGTCAATAACCAATAGCGGAACCTGGATGCTCATATTGGCTCCCACATATTCTACAAAGATCTTTATCGGTCAAAACCATATAACAACATACGTTGTTCCCATTGTCATCGGTATGTTACTTGCCCGAGATTTGATCGTCGGTATCTCAATACCTAGTTCAATCTCGTTACCGGCAAGTATCTTTACTCGTTCCATAATGCATCATCCCGCAACTAACTCATTAGTCACATTGCTCGCAAGGCTTATAGTGATGTGCATTACCGAGAGGGCCTAGAGATACCTCTCCGACAATCGGAGTGACAAATCCTAATCTCGATCTATGCCAACTCAACAAGTACCATCGGAGACACCTGTAGAGCACCTTTATAATCACCCAGTTACGTTGTGACGTTTGGTAGCACACAAAGTGTTCCTCCGGTATTCGGGAGTTGCATAATCTCATAGTCATAGGAACATGTATAAGTCATTAAGAAAGCAATAGCAATATACTAAACGATCAAGTGCTAAGCTAACGGAATGGGTCAAGTCAATCACATAATTCTCTAATGATGTCATCCCGTTAATCAAATGACAACTCATGTCTATGGCTAGGAAACTTAACCATCTTTGATTCAACGAGCTAGTCAAGTAGAGGCATACTAGTGACACTCTGTTTGTCTATGTATTCACACATGTACTAAGTTTCCGGTTAATACAATTCTAGCATGAATAATAAACATTTATCATGATATAAGGAAATATAAATAACAACTTTATTATTGCCTCTAGGGCATATTTCCTTCAGTCTCCCACTTGCACTAGAGTCAATAATCTGGATTACACAGTAGTGATTCTAACACCCATGGAGTCTTGGTGCTGATCATGTTTTGCTCGTGAGAGAGGCTTAGTCAACGGGTCTGCAACATTCAGATCCGTATGTATCTTGCAAATCTCTATGTCTCCCTCCTTGACTTGATCATGGATGGAATTGAAGCGTCTCTTGATGTGCTTCGTTCTCTTATGAAATCTGGATTTCTTTGCCAAGGCAATTGCACCAGTATTGTCACAAAAGATTTTATTGGACCCGATGCACTAGGTATGACACGTAGATCGATATGAACTCCTTCATCCAGACTCCTTCATTTGCTGCTTCCGAAGCAGCTATGTACTCCGCTTCACACGTAGATCCCGCCACGACGCTTTGTTTAGAACTGCAACAACTGACAGCTCCACTGTTCAATATAAACACGTATCCGGTTTGTGACTTAGAGTCATCCGAATCAGTGTCAAAGCTTGCATCGACGTAACCATTTACGATGAGCTCTTTGTCACCTCCATAAACGAGAAACATATCCTTAGTCCTTTTTAGGTATTTTAGGATGTTCTTGACCGCTGTCCAGTGATCCACTCCTGGATTACTTTCGTGCCTCCATGCTAAACTGATAGCAAGGCACACATCAGGTCTGGTACACAACATTACATACATGATAGAGCCTATGGCTGAAGCATAGGGAACACCTTTCATTTTCTCTCTATCTTCTGCAGTGGTCGGGCATTGAGTCTGACTCAACTTCACACCTTGTAACACAGGCAAGAACCCTTTCTTTGCTTGATCCATTTTGAACTTTTTCAAAACTTTATCAAGGTATGTGCTTTCTGAAAGTCCAATTAAGCGTCTTGATCTATCTCTATAGATCTTGATGCCCAATATATAAGCAGCTTCACCGAGGTCTTTCATTGAAAAACTCTTGTTCAAATATCCTTTTATGCTATCCAGAAATTCTATATCATTTCCAATCAACAATATGTCATCCACATATAATATTAGAAATGCTACAGAGCTCCCACTCACTTTCTTGTAAATACAGGCTTCTCCAAAAGTCTGTATAAAACCATATGCTTTGATCACACTGTCAAAACATTTATTCCAACTACGAGATGCTTGCACCAGTCCATAAATGGATCGCTGGAGCTTGCACACTTTGTTAGCATCCTTTGGATCGACAAAACCTTCAGGTTGCATCATATACAACTCTTCTTTTAGAAATCCATTCAGGAACGCAGTCTTTACATCCATTTGCAAAATTTCATAATCATAAAATGCAGCAATTGCTAACATGATTCGGACGGACTTAAGCATCGTTACGGGTGAGAAGGTCTCATCGTAGTCAACTCCTTAAACTTGTCGAAAACCTTTCGCAACAAGTCGAGCTTTATAGACAGTAACATTACCGTTAGCGTCAGTCTTCTTCTTGAAGATCCATTTATTCTTGATGGCTTGCCGATCATCGGGCAAGTTAACCAAAGTCGACACTTTGTTCTCATACATGGATCCCATCTCAGATTGCATGGCCTCAAGCCATTTCGCGGAATCTGGGCTCATCATCGCTTCCTCATAGTTCGTAGGTTTGTCATGGTCAAGTAACATGACCTCCAGAACAGGATTACGGTACCACTCTGGTGCGGATCTTACTCTGGTTGACCTACGAGGTTCGGTAGTAACTTGATCTGAAGTTATATGATCATCATCATTAGCTTCCTCACTAATTGGTGTAGGAGTCACAGGAACAGATTTCTGTGATGAACTACTTTCCAATAAGGGAGCAGGTACAGTTAACTCATCAAGTTCTACTTTCCTCCCACTCACTTCTTTCGAGAGAAAATCCTTCTCTAGAAAGGATCCATTCTTAGCAATGAATGTCTTGCCTTCGGATCTGTGATAGAAGGTGTACCCAACAATCTCCTTTGGGTATCCTATGAAGGCACATTTCTCCAATTTGGGTTCGAGCTTATAAGGTTGAAGCTTTTTCACATAAGCATCGCAGCCCCAAACTTTAAGAAACGACAACTTTGGTTTCTTGCCAAACCACAGTTCATAAGGTGTTGTCTCAACGGATTTAGATGGTGCCCTATTTAACGTGAATGCAGCCGTCTCTAAAGCATAACCCCAAAACGATAGCGGTAAATCAGTAAGAGACATCATAGATTGCACCATATCTAGTAAAGTACGATTACGACGTTCGGACACACCATTACGCTATGGTGTTCCGGGTGGCGTGAGTTGCGAAACTATTCCGCATTGTTTCAAATGAAGACCAAACTCGTAACTCAAATATTCTCCTCCACGATCAGATCGTAGAAACTTTATTTTCCTGTTACGATGATGTTCCACTTCACGCTGAAATTCTTTGAACTTTTCAAATGTTTCAGACTTATGTTTCATCAAGTAGATATACCCATATCTGCTCAAATCATCAATGAAGGTGAGAAAATAACGATACCCGCTGCGAGCCTCAATATTCATCGGACCACATACATCAGTATGTATGATTTCCACCAAATCTGTTGCTCGCTCCATTATTGTTCCGGAGAACGGAGTTTTAGTCATCTTGCCCATGAGGCATGGTTCACAAGTACCAAGTGATCGATTCATAATCAAGTGATTCCAAAAGTCCATCAGAATGGAGTTTCCTCATGCGCTTTATACAAATATGACCCAAACGGCAGTGCCACAAATAAGTTGCACTATCATTATCAACTCTGCATCTTTTGGCTTCAATATTATGACTATGTGTGTCACTACTATCGAGATTCAACAAAAATAGACCACTCTTCAAGGGTGCATGACCATAAAAGATATTACTCATATAAATAGAACAACCATTATTCTCTGATTTAAATGAATAACCGTCTCACATCAAACAAGATCCAGATATAATGTTCATGCTTAACGCTGGCACCAAATAACAATTATTCAGGTCTAAAACTAATCCCGAAGGTAGATGTAGAGGTAGCATGCCGACCGCAATCACATCAACTTTGGAACCATTTCCCACGAGCATCGTCACCTCGTCCTTAGCCAATCTTCGCTTAATCCGTAGTCCCTGTTTCGAGTTGCAAATATGAGCTACAGAACCAGTATCAAATACCCAGGTGCTACTGCGAGCATTAGTAAGGTACACATCAATAACATGTATATCACATATACCTTTGTTCACCTTGCCATCCTTCTTTTCCGTCAAATACTTGGTGCAGTTCCGCTTCCAGTGACCAGTCCCTTTGCAGTAGAAGCACTCAGTCTCAGGCTTAGGTCCAGACTTGGGCTTCTTCACTTGGGCAGCAACTTGCTTGCCGTTCTTCTTGAAGCTCCCCTTCTTCCCTTTACCCTTTTTCTTGAAACTGGTGGTCTTGTTGACCATCAACACTTGATGCTCCTTCTTGAATTCTACCTCCACAACCTTTAGCATTGCGAAGAGCTCGGTAATTGTCTTATCCATCCCTTGCATATTATAGTTCATCACGAAGCTCTTGTAGCTTGGTGGTAGTGATTGAAGAATTCTGTCAATGACACTATCATCAGGAAGATTAACTCCCAGTTGAATCAAGTGATTGTTATACCCAGACATTTTGAGTATATGCTCACTGACAGAACTATTCTCCTCCATCTTGCAGTTGTAGAACTTATTGGAGACTTCATATCTCTCAATCCGGGCATTTGCTTGAAATATTAACTTCAACTCCTGGAACATCTCATATGCTCCATGACGTTCAAAACGTCGTTGAAGTCCCGGTTCTAAGCCGTAAAGCATGGCACACTGAACTATCGAGTAGTCATCAGCTTTGCTCTGCCAGACGTTCATAACATCTGGCGTTGCTCCTGCACCGGGTTTGGCACCTAGCGGTGCTTCCAGGACGTAATTCTTCTGTGCAGCAATGAGGATAATCCTCAAGTTACGGACCCAGTCCGTGTAGTTGCTACCATCATTTTTCAACTTAGCTTTCTCTAGGAACACATTAAAATTCAACGGAACAATAGCACGGGCCATCTATTTACAACAACATAGACATGCAAAATACTATCAAGTACTAATTTCATGATAAATTAAAGTTCAATTAATCAGATTACTAAAGAACTCCCACTTAGATAGACATCCCTCTAATCATCTAAGTGATCACGTGATCCATATCAACTAAACCATGTCCGATCATCACGTGAGATGGAGTAGTTTTCAATGGTGAACATCACTATGTTGATCATATCTACTATATGATTCACGCTCAACCTTTCGGTCTCAGTGTTCCGACGCCATATCTGCATATGTTAGGCTCGTCAAGTTTAACCTGAGTATTCTACGTGTGCAAAACTGGCTTGCACCCGTTGTATGTGAACGTAAAGCTTACCACACCCGATCATCACGTGGTGTCTCGGCACGACGAACTTTCGCAACGGTGCATACTCAGGGAGAACACTTGTACCTTGAAATTTAGTGAGATATCATCTTATAATGCTACCGTCAAACTAAGCAAAATAAGATGCATAAAGGATAAACATCACATGCAATCAATATAAGTGATATGATATGGCCATCATCATCTTGTGCCTTTGATCTCCATCTCCAAAGCACCGTCATGATCACCATCATCACCGGCGCAACACCTTGATCTCCATCGTAGCGTCGTTGTCATCTCGCAAAGTATTGCTTCTACGACTATCACTACCGCTTAGTGATAAAGAAAAGCAATTACATGGCGATTGCATTTCATACAATAAAGCGACAACCATATGGCTCCTGCCAGTTGCTGATAACTTCGTTACAAAACATGATCATCTCATACAATAAAAATTTAGCATCATGTCTTGACCATATCACATCACAACATGCCCTGCAAAAACAAGTTAGACGTCCTCTACTTTGTTGTTGCAAGTTTTACATGGCTGCTATAGGCTGAGCAAGAACCGTTCTTACCTACGCATCAAAACCACAACGATTTTTCGTCAAGTATGTGCTGTTTTAACCTTCAACAAGGACCGGGCGTAGCCACACTCGATTCAACTAAAGTTGGAGAAACTGACACCCGCCAGCCACCTGTGTGCGAAGCACGTCGGTAGAACCAGTCTCGCGTAAGCGTACGAGTAATGTCGGTCCGGGCCGCTTCATGCAACAATACCGCCGAATCAAAGTATGACATGCTGGTAAGCAGTATGACTATTATCGCCCACAACTCACTTGTGTTCTACTCGTGCATATAACATCTACGCATAAACCTGGCTTGGATGCCACTGTTGGGGAACGTAGTAATTTCAAAAAATTTCCTACGCACACGCAAGATCATGGTGATGCATAGCAACGAGAGGGAAGAGTGTTGTCCACGTACCCTCATAGACCGTAAGCGGAAGCATTATGACAACGCGGTTGATGTAGTCGTACGTCTTCACGATCGACGGATCCTAGTACCGAAAGTACGGCACCTCTACGATCTGCACACGTTCAGCTCGGTGATGTCCCACGAACTCACGATCCAACAGAGTGTCGAGGGAGAGTTTCGTCAGCACGACGGCGTGATGACGGTGATGATGAAGTTACCGGCGCAGGGCTTCACCTAAGCACTGCAACGATATGACCGAGGTGGATTATGGTGGAGGGGGGCACCGCACACGGCTAAGAGATCAATGATCAACTTGTGTGTCTATGGGGTGCCCCCTCCCCCGTATATAAAGGAGTGGAGGAGGGGGAGGGCCGACCCTCTACTATGCCGCGCCCTGGGGAGTCCTCCTCCCACCGGGAGTAGGATTCCCCCTTCCAAGTAGTAGGAGTAGGAGAGAAGGAAGGGGAGGAGAGAGGGAAGGAGAGGGGGGGGCGGCCCCCCACCCAATTCGGATTGGGCTAGGGGGGCGCGCCCTCCACCTTTTGATGGAAATATGCCCTAGAGGCAATAATAAAGTTATTATTTATTTCCTTATATCATGATAAATGTTTATTATTCATGCTAGAATTGTATTAACCGGAAACATAATACTTGTGTGAATACATAGACAAACAGAGTGTCACTAGTATGCCTCTACTTGACTAGCTCGTTGATCAAAGATGGTTATGTTTCCTAGCCATTGACATCAGTTGTCATTTGATTAACGGGATCACATCATTAGGAGAATGATGTGATTGACTTGACCCATTCCATTAGCTTAGCACATGATCGTTTAGTATTCTGCAATTGCTTTCTTCATGACTTATACATGTTCCTATGACTATGAGATTATGCAACTCCTGTTTACTGGAGGAACACTTTGTGTACTACCAAACGTCACAACGTAACTGGGTGATTATAAAGGTGCTCTACAGGTGTCTCCAAAGGTACTTGTTGGGTTGGCGTATTTCGAGATTAGGATTTGTCACTCCGATTGTCAGAGAGGTATCTCCGGGCCCACTCGGTAATGCACATCACTTAAGCCTTGCAAGCATTGCAACTAATGATTTAGTTGCGGGATGATGTATTACAGAACGAGTAAAGAGACTTGCCGGTAACGAGATTGAACTAGGTATTGAGATACCAACGATCGAATCTCGGGCAAGTAACATACCGATGACAAAGGGAACAACGTATGTTGTTATGCGGTCTGACCGATAAAGATCTTCGTAGAATATGTGGGAGCCAATATGAGCATCCAGGTTCCGCTATTGGTTATTGACCGAAGATGTGTCTCGGTCATGTCTACATAGTTCTCGAACCCATAGGGTCCGCACGCTTAAAGTTTCGATGATAGTTATATTATGAGTTTATATGTTTTGATGTACCGAAGGTTGTTCGGAGTCCCGGATGTGATCACGGACATAACGAGGAGTCTCTAAATGGTTGAGACATGAAGATTGATATATTGGACGACTATATTCGGACACCGGAATGGTTCCGAGGGTTATCGGATATATACCGGAGTACCGGGGGGTTACTGGAACCCCCCGGGGGATTAATGGGCCTATATGGGCCTTAGTGGAGAAGAGGAGGGGCGGCCAGGGCAGGCCGCATGCCCCCTCCCCCTCTAGTCCGAATTGGACAAGGAGGGGGGGGGGCGGCGCCCCCCTTTCCTTCTTCTCCTCCTCCTCTTTCCCCCTTCTCCTAATCCAACAAGGAAGGGAGGGAGTCCTACTCCCGGTGGGAGTAGGACTCCTCCTGGGGCGCCCCTCTCCTGGCCGACTGCCTTTCCCCCCTTGTTCCTTTATATACGGGGGCAGGGGGGCACCCCAAAGACACAACAATTGATTTGTTGATCTTTTAGCCGTGTGCGGTGCCCCCTCCACCATAGTCCACCTCGATAATACTGTAGCGGTGCTTAGGCGAAGCCCTGCGTCGGTAGAACATCATCATAGTCACCACGCCGTCGTGCTGACGAAACTCTCCCTCAACACTCGGCTGGATCGGAGTTCGGGGGACGTCATCGGGCTAAACGTGTGCTGAACTCGGAGGTGCCGTGCGTTCGGTACTTGATCGGTCGAATCGTGAAGACGTACGACTACATCAACCGCGTTGTGCTAACGCTTCCGCTTTCGGTCTATGAGGGTACGTGGACAACACTCTCCCCTCTCGTTGCTATGCATCACCATGATCTTGCGTGTGCGTAGGATTTTTTTTGAAATTACTACGTTCCCCAACAGTGGTATCAGAGACTGGTTTTATGCGCAGATGTCATATGCAGGAGTAGAACACAAGTGAGCTGTGGGCGATATAAGTCATGCTGCTTACCAGCATGTCATACTTTGTTTCGGCGGTATTGTTGGATGAAGCGGCCCGGACCGACATTACGCGTACGCTTACGCGAGACTGGTTCTACCGACGTGCTTTGCACACAAGTGGCTGGCGGGTGTCAGTTTCTCCAACTTTGGTTGAACCGAGTGTGGCTAGGCTCGGTCCTTGCGAAGGTTAAAACAGCATCAACTTGACAAACTATCATTGTGGTTTTGATGCGTAGGTAAGAACGGTTCTTGCTAAGCCCGTAGCAGCCACATAAAATTTGCAACAACAAAGTAGAGTATGTCTAACTTGTTTTTGCAGGGCATGTTGTGATGTGATATGGTCAAGACATGATGCTAAATTTTATTGTATGAGATGATCATGTTTTGTAACCGAGTTATCGGCAACTGGCAGGAGCCATATGGTTGTCGCTTTATTGTATGCAATGCAATCGCCCTGTAATGCTTTACTTTGTCACTAAGCGGTAGCGATAGTCGTAGAAGCATAAGATTGGCGAGACGACAACGATGCTACGATGGAGATCAAGGTGTCGCGCCGGTGACGATGGTGATCATGACGGCGCTTCGAAGATGGAGATCACAAGCACAAGATGATGATGGCCATATCATATCACTTATATTGATTGCATGTGATGTTTATCTTTTATGCATCTTATCTTGCTTTGATTGACGGTAGCATTTTAAGATGATCTCTCACTAAATTATCAAAGTATAAGTGTTCTCCCTTAGTATGCACCGTTGCGAAAGTTCTTCGTGCTGAGACACCACGTGATGATCGGGTGTGATAGGCTCTACGTTCAAATACAACGGGTGCAAAACAGTTGCACACGCGGAATACTCAGGTTAAACTTGACGAGCCTAGCATATAATAGATATGGCCTCAGAACACGGAGACCGAAAGGTCGAGTGTGAATCATATAGTAGATATGATCAACATAGTGATGTTCACCATTGAAACTACTCCATCTCACGTGATGATCGGACATGGTTTAGTTGATTTGTATCACATTATCACTTAGAGGATTAGAGGGATGTCTATCTAAGTGGGAGTTCTTAAGTAATATGATTAATTGAACTTAAATTTATCATGAACTTAGTACCTGCTAATATTTTGCTTATCTATGTTGATTGTAGATAGATGGCCCGTGCTGTTGTTCCGTTGAATTTTAATGCGTTCCTTGAGAAAGCAAAGTTGAAAGATGATGGTAGCAATTACACGGACTGGGTCCGTAACTTGAGGATTATCCTCATTGCTGCACAGAAGAATTACGTCCTGGAAGCACCGCTGGGTGCCAGACGTGCTGCAGGGCAACACGAGATGTTATGAACGTCTGGCAGAGCAAAGCTGATGACTACTCGATAGTTCAGTGTGCCATGCTTTACGGCTTAGAACCGGGTCTTCGACGACGTTTTGAACGTCATGGAGCATATGAGATGTTCCAGGAGTTGAAGTTAATATTTCAAGCAAATGCCCGGATTGAGAGATATGAAGTCTCCAATAAGTTACTACAGCTGCAAGATGGAGGAGAATAGTTCTTTCAGTGAGCATATACTCAAAATGTCTGGGTATAACAATCACTTGATTCAACTGGGAGTTAATCTTCCGGATGATAGCGTCATTGACAGAATTCTTCAATCACTGCCACCAAGCTACAAGAGCTTCGTGATGAACTATAACATGCAAGGGATGGATAAGACGATTCCCGAGCTCTTCGCAATGCTAAAGGCTGCGGAGGTAGAAATCAAAAAGGAGCATCAAGTGTTGATGGTCAATAAGACCACCAGTTTCAAGAAAAAGGGCAAAGGGAAGAAGAAGGGGAGCTTCAAGAAGAACAGCAAGCAAGTTCCTGCTCAGGAGAAGAAACCCAAGTCTAGACCTAAGCCTAAGACTGAGTGCTTCTACTGCAAGCAGACTGGTCACTGGAGGCGGAACTGCCCCAAGTATTTGGCGGATAAGAAGAATGGCAAGGTGAACAAAGGTATATGTGATATACATGTTATTGATGTGTACCTTACTAATGCTCGCAGTAGCACCTGGGTACTTGATACTGGTTTTGTTGATAATATTTGCAACTCGAAACAGGGACTACGGATTAAGCGAAGATTGGTTAAGGACGAGGTGACGATGCGCGTGGGAAATGGTTCCAAAGTCGATGTGATCGCGATCGGCACGCTACCTCTACATCTACCTTCGGGATTAGTTTTAGACCTGAATAATTGATATTTGGTGCCAGCGTTGAGCATGAACATTATATCTGGATCTTGTTTGATGCGAGACGGTTATTCATTTAAATCAGAGAATAATGGTTGTTCTATTTATATGAGTCATATCTTTTATGGTCATACACCCTTGAAGAGTGGTCTATTTTTGTTGAATCTCGATAGTAGTGATACACATATTCATAATATTGAAGCCAAAAGAAGCAGAGTTGATAATGATAGTGCAACTTATTTGTGGCACTGCCGTTTAGGTCATATCGGTGTAAAGCGCATGAAGAAACTCCATACTGATGGACTTTTGGAACCACTTGATTATGAACCACTTGGTACTTGCGAACCGTGCCTCATGGGCAAGATGACTAAAACACCGTTCTCCGGAACTATGGAGCGAGCAACAGATTTGTTGGAAATCATACATACAGATGTATGTGGTTTGATGAATATTGAGGCTCGAGGCGGATATCGTTATTTTCTCACTTTAACAGATGATTTGAGCAGATATGGGTATATCTACTTAATGAAACATAAGTCTGAAACATTTGAAAAGTTCAAAGAATTTCAGAGTGAAGTTGAAAATCATCGTAACAAGAAAATAAAGTTTCTACAATCTGATCGTGGAGGAGAATATTTGAGTTACGAGTTTGGTCTTCATTTGAAAAATTGCGGAATAGTTTCGCAACTCACGCCACCCGGAACACCACAGCGTAATGGCGTGTCGGAACATTGTAATCATACTTTACTTGATATGGTGCGATCTATGATGTCTCTTACTGATTTACCGCTATCGTTTTGGGGTTATGCTTTAGAGACGGCTGCATTCACGTTAAATAGGACACCATCGAAATCCGTTGAGATGACGCCTTATGAACTGTGGTTTGGCAAGAAACCAAAGTTGTCGTTTCTTAAAGTTTGAGGCTGCGATGCTTATGTGAAAAAGCTTCAACCTGATAAGCTCGAACCCAAATCGGAAAAATGTGTCTTCATAGGATACCCAAAAGAGACTGTTGGGTACACCTTCTATCACAGATCCGAAGGCAAGACTTTTGTTGCTAAATTTGGAATCTTTCTAGAGAAGGAGTTTCTCTCGAAAGAAGTTTGTGGGAGGAAAGTAGAACTTGATGAGGTAACTGTACCTGCTCCCTTATTGGAAAGTAGTTCATCACAGAAACCGGTTTCTGCGACACCTACACCAATTAGTGAGGAAGTTAATGATGATGATCATGAAACTTCAGATCAAGTTGTTACTGAACCTCGTAGGTCAACCAGAGTAAGATCCGCACTAGAGTGGTACAGTAATCCTGTTCTGGAAGTTATGTTGCTAGACCATGACGAACCTACGAACTATGAAGAAGCAATGGTGAGCCCAGATTCCGCAAAATGGCTTGAGGCCATGAAATATGCGATGGGATCCATGTATGAGAACAAAGTGTGGACTTTGGTTGACTTTCCCGATGATCGGCAAGACATTGAGAATAAATGGATCTTCAAGAAGAAGACTGACGCTGACGGTAATGTTACTGTCTATAAAGCTCGACTTGTTGCGAAAGGTTTTCGACAAGTTCAAGGGATTGACTATGATGAGACCTTCTCACCCGTAGCGATGCTTAAGTCTGTCTGAATCATGTTAGCAATTGCCGCATTTTATGATTATGAAATTTGGCAAATGGATGTAAAAACTGCATTCCTGAATGGATTTCTGGAAGAAGAGTTGTATATGATGCAACTGGAAGGTTTTGTCGATCCAAAGGGAGCTAACAAAGTGTGCAAGCTCCATCGATCCATTTATGGACTGGTGCAAGCCTCTCGGAGTTGGAATAAACGCTTGGATAGTGTGATCAGAGCATTTGGTTTTATACAGACTTTTGGAGAAGCATGTATTTACAAGAAAGTGAGTGAGAGCTCTGTAGCATTTCTGATATTATATGTGGATGACATATTGCTGATTGGAAATGATATAGAATTTCTGGATAGCATAAAGGGATACTTGAATAAGAGTTTTTTGATGAAAGATCTCGGTGTAGCTGCTTAGATATTGGGCATCAAGATCTATAGAGATAGATCAAGACGCTTAATTGGACTTTCACAAAGCACATACCTTGACAAAGTTTTGAAGAAGTTCAAAATGGATCAAGCAAAGAAAGGGTTCTTGCCTGTGTTACAAGGTGTGAAGTTGAGTAAGACTCAATGCCCGACCACTGCGGAAGATAGAGAGAAGATGAAAGATGTTCCCTATGCTTCAGCCATAGGCTCTATCATGTATGCAATGCTGTGTACCAGACCTGATGTGTGCCTTGCTATAAGTTTAGCAGGGAGGTACCAAAGTAATCCAGGAGTGGATCACTGGACAGCGGTCAAGAACATCCTGAAATACCTGAAAAGGACTAAGGATATGTTTCTCGTTTTTGAAGGTGACAAAGAGCTCATCGTAAATGGTTACGTTGATGCAAGCTTTGACACTGATCCGGACGATTCTAAATCGCAAACCGGATACGTGCTTACATTGAACGGTGGAGCTGTCAGTTGGGACAACACCTCGGTGTCATCCACGGCCATGGGAGAAGAGGCCGCCGGAAGGGACCCGCTGTCCATCACCTTCGGATCCAGCGAATTCCCCGAATGAGGATCGCTGGAGGTCAGAACAAGCCGGACTGCAGCGCATGATTCAACATGTCAAAACCATGGAGTAAAGGAGCTGGATATATGTGCGCGTCTTTGAGTACTTACGATTCGGCCAGGGGCTTATCCCTAGGACGCCACTCGGAGCTGCTATCGATGTCCCACGCGGAGTTATCCCTGAGGGAGACCTTTCCCTTTTTGGACGCCTCTGCCTACAGATGCGTGGAGGCAGCCCTTTTCTTCCTTCCCCCCTCCGGGGGAGAGTTGCTTTCCTCCTCCTCCTCGTCGACTTCGGTGGGAGAGGAGTGGGTCTTGGCGTCTTCGGATGTCACGTCCGAATTGCCTTTATGACGGAGGCCACTTCTGGCCCCCTTGGCCTTCTTCTCCGGCGCCTGGTAGGGCGCCGGAACCAGCATCTTCGTTAGAAGCGGGATGGCTGGGTTTTCGGGCAGCGGGGCTGGACACTGGATCCGCTCCGCCTTCTCTATCCAGCCCTAGAAAGACAAATATGGAAGCTTAGACATCTTCCTTGAGTATACAAGTAAAGGATACACCTTGAAATACGAAAAACTTACCGGATTGGCGAGATGGGTCAGGTTGTACCCACGATCCTCTGACGTCTTCGGCCACGTCTCATTGGCCTTGAAGAGCACCTTCCAGATGCCTTCGTGCGTAACACCAAAGAACTGTTGCAGGGTCTGGTGCTTGGCCGGATCTAACTCGCACAAATTGCAGGTCCGGCTTTGGCAAGGAAGGATCCGGCGAAAAAGCATCACCTGGATCACATTGACAAGCTTGATGTTCTTGTCGACCATGCTTTTGATGCGCATCTGCAGCGCTGTCAGCTCGTCCGACGAGGCCCAGTCCGGGACCTTCTCTAGCCAGGAGGTGAGCCGCATTGGGGCCCCAGACCTGAATTCGGGAGCCACGGCCCAGGTGGCGTCGCGGGGCTCTGTGACGTAGAACCACTGCTGTTGCCACCCTTTGACGGTCTCCACAAAGGTACCTTTGGGCCATGTGACATTGGGCATCTTGCTCACCATGGCGCCTCCGCACTCTGCGTGTTGACCATCCACCATCTTCATCTTCACATTGAAGATCTTTAACCACAGTCTGAAGTGGGGTGGGATGTGGAGGAAGGCCTCGCACACGATAATAAATGCTGAGATGTTGAGGAAGGAGTTGGGGGCCAGATCGTGGAAATCCAGCCCGTAGTAGAACATGAGTCTGCGGACGAATGGGTGGAGAGGAAATCCCAACCCGCGGATGAATGGGGGATGAATACTACCCTCTCATGGGGCTACGGGGTGGGGACGATCTGCCCCTTGGCTGGAAGCCGGTGGGCGATTTCCTTGGCCAAGTACCCGGCCTCCCGGAGCTTGGTGATGTCCTTCTCCTTGACGGAGGAAACCATCCACTTGCCTTGCGCTCTGGATCCGGACATGGTCGGAGTGATTTTTTGAGGCGGAGAGGATGAGAGCTTGGGCGCTGGAGCTCGAGAATGGGTGGGCTGAGAGAAGGAAGGCGTGGGTGAAAGAGTGAATCCTTATCTCCTAATAAAGGCAACGAATATCAAGCGCCTCCCCACTCGCCTTAAAACTCGCCTATTCCCCAAGGGCCGTGCAGACGGCGCGGTTGGATTACCCATGCCCGTACTGATGAGAATCCCGCAATAAGGGGACACGATCTCTACTTCGACAAGACGTGCCAATAAAACCGCATCCTGAAACATGGAGCGGGAGGCTAAAAAACGGTTCGAAATAATGACCGGGCAGCGATGTGATGTCACGCTACAAAAGTTGTCAGTAGATTGGACTCGTGAAATATTATACTCTCTCTGCGTGTGTGTGTGTGGTACTTGTTTTGCAGAGCCGGACACGTTTTCTGTGTTCGAAGGCTGTTTTGGAGTATTCGGAGGAGGAACCCGCCGTGCAATGCCGAAGACAATCTGCGCACCGGACACATCGTCATTGAAGCCTGGTTCAGGGGCTACTGAGGGAGTCCTAGATTATGGGATCCTCGGGCATCCGGACTATGTAACATGGGCCGGGCTAATGGGCTACGAAGATACAAGACAGAAGACTTCTTCCCGTGTCCGGATGGGACTCTCCTTTGCGTGGATGGCAAGCTTGGCATTCGGATATGTAGATTCCTTCCTTTGTAAACCGACTATGTACAACCCTAGTCCCCTCCGGTGTCTATATAAACCGGACGGTTTAGTCCGTAGAGGCAATCATAATCATACAGGCTAGACATCTAGGGTTTAGCCATTACAATCTCGTGGTAGCTCAACTCTTGTAATCCTCATATTCATCAAGATCAATCAAGCAGGAAGTAAGGTATTACCTGCATCAAGAGGGCCCGAACCTGGGCAAACATCGTGTCCCCTGTCTCTTGTTACCATCGACCTTAGACGCACGGTTCGGGACCCCCTACCCGAGATCCGCTGGTTTTGACACCGACAGCGGCCTCGGTTTAGAGGGCTGCAACGGCCTCCCGCGCCCTCTTCCTCACACGTCTGGCGGGCCTCGCGTCCGCAGCGGATGGGGCCGTAAGGCATGTCGGCATTTACCTCCGACTCGGAGCCCAACGCCATGGGGACGACGCGCCACCGATGGTGTTGCGCCGCCACCCCGAGGTTGCGGCGCCAGACTGTGTTCCGTGTCCGGCGATTCACGGTCACGCGCCTCGAGCCACCAACACCGGCGGATCCAAGCTCCATTTGTGCAGGCGCAATAGTTCCCGCCGAATTGAGTCCGACCGTGCTCGGGCGCACTCATCCCGGGAGCGGTGGAGAGCCGTGTGGGCGGCCATCTACTCCTCGTCCTCGCATGGGGCGAGGTCCGAGTCGATGGATTCGGAGATCTCGGAGTCGGATCCCTGCCCGCCAAACCGGGGATCGCCAGAACTAAATTTGGGGACGGAGTGGACTGGAGAGGATTGGAGTGGAGTGGCTAGGGTTTCGTCTACGATGCAGATAGGGATGAATATATGTGGGGTCAGGGTGAGCCAGCGTGGGCCGGATCCGATGTGGTGAACGCGGCCAGGCGCGTTTGGGTCTCACCATATCCATCCTAGATATGCACTGGATATAAGGGGTGTCAGTCAGCCCGGACATATAGGGCCGGTATGAGGGATGCGGCTGGATCAAGAGGGCAGGACTCGAATGAGATCTGGGGTTCATGTGCGATCATACGATCCAGTGTCCTGGGCCCTTGGATGTTATTTATGTGGTACAGATTTGTTGAGGTGGAATTCCAACCACCCTGTAGGCACATTTTGATACTTACACCCTGCACATAACGTACTTTGAAGAAAAACCCCTCCAACAGTAGGTTCTCGTTCCAGCCACCTCTTCTTCGTTCGCGAAACCATCTCAGCGACGGCGCCGTTGCTCAGACAGCTCTTTCCCGTCCTCACGCCGGACCAGGAAATACCCTCCTGTAGACAGCGGTGGCCTTGGCCAGCAAGCTCTTCCCCGTCTCTAATTTTGGGCCACCAAATCCCCTCGTCGACCGCAGCGACCTTGTTCCATCCAGCTCTAACCCTAGACCATGAAATCGTTCCCCACTTCGTCTCCCCATTTATTGACCATGAGTACAGGAGCATACTACACCATTCCATGTTCATTCTCGACTTCTCGTGGTGATATTGGGAACCCAGCAACAGACAATGGAGGCTCGTCAGGACCAGAACATTCTATTCAATACTTCAAAGGACACACAGTTAAGTAGTAAATATAATTTGTTTCCACAGAAAATTAGTATTGTATGTTCGGATCCACCCACGTTACAAAGTGCTTGTACTGGAGTTTTTGTTTTGGTTGATTCTCCAATTTTGGATCTCATTGTGGTATGCACCGAGTATTAACTTCCAACAACGTGTTGTATCAAGATATTTCCATCTCATTCTGGTACTTGCAGTTCTTAATGCAATCAATTCATGCATGTTAATACTCGGCCATCCTTCAATCTGGGAAGCACTCGTGTTAGTCCAGGAATTTGCAATGCCTTGGCGCTGGATCTAGTTCTTGATATGTGCCACATTTTGATTTTTTTATAGAAAAGCAGAGAAGAGAAGCGAATTGGATTTTAATTTTTTGTTGATGCTAGTGAGACTTACATCAATATTGTTCTTCCAAATGGAGGAAACTAGCACTACCTCACCATTGCCAAATTAGACATGCAATTGTTTGGCATCAAGATGCTAGCTCTATTTTGGAGATTAATTCCAATATGCTCTGTTTTGATGAATTCTTTACACCCAAGAAGAGATAGTGCTTTTCTCTAGATGTAAGTATAATGCCGAATGTTTTTTTCTTTTGGCAAAATTTATATGAACAAGTTGTTCAAGTTTTTTTTGGTGATTGTACCACTTAAAGCCAGGCTACCTCAGCATCAGAATGCAAGATATCGTAATGTACACCCCAAATTTATCATAGTTGTTTTGATTTGTCTATGTTTACTTCTGACATGGGCACTTAATATGTCATACAAACATTGTCCTCTCACATGGGCACTTACTATGCCATACAATTGTTTTCTGAAACTGAAGAAACATATCATATAGTACCTCAAGACCACGAGTGCAAATGTTTAAAATCGTTTGATGTGTTAAATACACAAAACTTACAACATGATCGATCTCCCAATTGTGAAGGCTCCATTTATTTAATAAATGACAGTGGTTTATCCATTTGCAGGGTTCATTCTATAAACCCGTGTGTGACGAGACACTCAAACCAACAGTAGGCATGAAATTTGATGAACAATCTAATTTGGTGAAGTGTTTCTTATGTGCAAGGGAGGGATACTGGTCTATGGAAGGTACTTATATGGTTAACTGCATGAATACAAATCCTTATAATAAAACACACAAGGTGAAAGTAACTCAGTGTGGATGTGATGATGCTCGGGACAGTGATGAAAAATATAAGATAACTTCAATGGTTGAACACCACAACTACGAGCTAGTGTCTCCTAGCAAGATGTATATGCTTGAGAATTAAGGACCATAGAGAAAATGAAAAGAAGACAAGTCCGAATAAGAAATTTGGGGTTGTTCTACGGACGCCACACAAATGTAGCAAATACAAGGAAGTTGTGCTACATGAGGCCAGCATTTGTCCGAAGAAAATATGAAAATATTTGTCCGAAATGGTTGTCACTGGTACAATTCCTGCTGTTGGCTCACATGTACTGTGTAATGAGATGAAATACTGGTTCAAAATCTACTATATTTGTCTAAAATGATTGTTCTAGTTCCATTTTTACTGTCGGCTCACATGTTACTGAATAAGGAGTTGAAATATTGGTTGAAAATCTACTGGCACGTCTGTTCTAATATAAGCTTCTATTTATGTATTTCATTTGGCTGGTACAGCCATGGCATTGTGATTGGGTGGTCAGGCTAGGGGAAGGACTTGTTTTCATAAGAGCCTCTCTTTCTAGGGGGTTTTCTTGAAAATGTACGTACAAAGTGGCTGGAATCCCACCTCAACCAATCTGTACCACATGAAGTACATCCAATGGCCCAGGATGTTGGATCCTATGATCTCACTCTAGTCGCCCCCGGATCAAGATTTTATGAGGTCACTGCCCGGGCTGTCCTCTCGGACGTATAGGGAGCTTTTGAGCAACTTGGTTGTAGATGCTCTAAGTCGCTTGAAAATAAAATCAGGGTCATTCGATTTCGGTTGAGAAGGAAGGAGGCGACGACGCACAGTACCGAGGCCACAGACGGCAGTGCTCGGGCGAGCGAAGCGAGGCCCGGGGTTGCCGACAAGGCCTCGCCCAAGAACGAGCCGCAGTCGGCGGCAGCCGGCGAGTAAGAAACTTGACGGATCGGGGGTGGGCGGTGCAGGGCTCGCTGGAAAAATCTGGTTATTAGTTGGTTTAAAGGGATGGCTGAGGGGCCAGTCAAGCACGGCGGTTGGCGGTGGTGAAGGGAGGGTGGGGCGACGAGGCTGGCGCGGGAGCGCTGCCGGCCGCGCGCGGTGGTGGTTGGCGGTTCGATGGGTGATTTGTGGGGCAGTTGGGGAAGAAGACGTCAAAACTGAAGAAGGCATTTGGCCGTTTGAGGCGAACGCACGTCGGCGGGAGTCGTCGTCGATGGGACGGCGACTGCGTTTTCGTCCTGGATTCCTGGAACAGCTTGTGCGCGCGTGGAGTCTGGTGACAAACTCTGGGAGCGGGTCGGGGGAATGGCTACCGCCACCACGCGCAACGTGCGCACATCGCCCGGCCGTACCACAAGCAGGGCGCACCGCGCACGAACATCAGCACGCACACATGCACGGACGCACATCACACGGCACACTACTTTGACCACGTAAACACACATGCGCACCACGCACAGCGCAGGCTCACCACACACACGTGCCAGGCGCCCGCTCGATCCAGGCCCGTCCTGGCCTGCTGCCACCGAGGAGCAACAGAACACGGGAGCTGAAGCGCGTGCCATGGCGGGAGCACAGCACAAGGGTGACGACGACCGGCGACGTCACACACCAAGCAAGCGCACACGCACATTGCATACGGCTGGCGACGACCACGGCGAGGTAGCGCAGGCCGCGTCGCAACGGTGAGTTAGCAGGCCCCTGGTGGCGTGTGCGGCGGGGGCGGGGGCGTGGGGGCCCATGTATGCAAGGCGGGCGCGTCAAAGTCGAGCTCGCCAGGCTCGTCGGTGGTGGTGTCGGGGCTAGCCGGCGAGAGAAGCTCTCGGAGGCGTCGGTGGACGCGGGCAGCGTTGCCGCCTCAAGCAGCGCACACGCTCGCCGGCAACGCGTCCTCGAAGAGATTCCGGGCGACGTCGACCGCACATGATGTATGATTTGACACCTCGCCAATTCGGCATGATCAGTTTGTCAAAACAAGAATAGCCGGAATTTCTTATCATAATTCAGAGCAATAATTTGATCATAATTCAGAGCAAAGACACACATCAACCGTATAAATTACTCAGGTCTCAAGCTACTCTAGAGTACGCATGGACACGAACTAGAGCGTAAGCGTGAGACGGTTAGAGGAGAACGCGTCGCCGTCGGGGCGGCTGTAGGGGACGGCGCGCGCGGCGAGCCTTCCCTTGCGCTTCTTCATGAACCGCTGCAGCGACGCCTTCCTCGCCATGGGCAGGTCGCCATCCGCCGCCTCGCAGCTCGCTCGCGGTGTGCCTGAGACAGCAGCGACACGGAGCAGCTCGGCCGCCCTGTCAGCCGGGACCTCGTCCAGCACCAGCACCTGCCCGCCGTAGAAGATGGTCATCTGCGCGTTCGCCGGCGCAGGACCCGCCTCGTGGTCGTCTTGCGCGGGCACTTCCGCCCCGGGCATGAGAGGGAGGACCACCGTGGCCGCCGGCCGCGCCTCCGCCGCCTTGATGCAGCGGCTGAGGACACCGCACGCTGCAGCGAACCGTAGACCCTTAGCGCTCCCTGTCGCCGCCATTGCTTGCCGGTCGGTCGATCGATCGATCGGTCGCCCTGTACGCTCTGGAAGCCTGGCGAGCTCGCAGTGCCTCTGCTAGTTGATAGGGTGTTAGTTGCAGGAATGATAATGATAAAACTGATGGATTAGGGGGTGGTGAGATGGGTTTGATTTATAGGAATCGCTCGTCCTGTGGGCTGTTGCTGTCAAATGGGGGGACGCGGGCTGTTTCTTTCTTTCTGGTCGCCTGTGGCACGAAGAACACGTGCTGGTCGAGAGCACGATAATTTCAACGTGGTGGATGGTATGCTGCCCTCGTGCAGCACGTTTTTTTTTTTTTGAGCAGCACGTTGAGTTGTTAATTCGGCGGCAGGCGGCTGGCAGACAGATTAGAAATTGATGAAGTGGATCCTTTTCCTGCTGCCGACTCCGGTGCAGCGATCATCGACACAAGAGGCCGAGGCCCCTCTGCTAACTAGAGTATGAACTAAAACAGCGTCAAACTACAGTACAAGGACATAAATAAAGCAAACAGTGATCAAGCCAATAAGATGAAGCACATTTTTAACAACTACTCCCTCCGTTCCTTTTTATTAGGTGCACTTGTTCTAATTCTTCGTAATTTTAATCTTTGTCCTCCAAAAAAAATCTCTCACCTGATTGCATGTATCTCTCCTTGTAGAGAAAAAAGAGAAACTATCTCTCTCCCGATTACGTGTATCTCTTCCTTTCCTAGCCTAAATGATTTACTTCCCACTAATCAACGAATTAGACAAGTGTAATTTTGTCATAAATTGCGTATAATTATGTGCCTTGATCACCGTGCCGAAAATATTACACCTTATATAAAGGAATGGAGGTAGTACTATGAGAGAGCCACTGGACAGCTAATCAGTCTAATTATCTGCTCCTTGGAAACAAATGCTCACAAGAGGATGGGCAGGATGTAATAAATATTCTGAATGCAGTGACGGTGAGTTTTGAAGAGAAATACATGTGTTTGCCTATTCCAGAAGGACGCATGGCAATGGGTAAATTCAAGCCAACACAAGATAAAGTAAGGAAGATGATGAATGATTGGACTAAAACATATTCTTTCAGTGGAGCCAAGGAGACACTAGTTAAATCTGTGGTTCAGGCGATCCCCATCTTTGCAATGAGTGTTTTTAAGTTTTCAACAACCCTTTGTGAGGAGCTCATGCACATGACCAGAGACTTTTGGCGGGGAGATTCGCCGAGATATCCACGGATCTAGTTGGGAGAAACTTACGAAGCGAAAAAGCCAGGGGCATATGGGATTCAAAACCCTTAAAGTTTCTAACGAGGCTCTCCTTTCTAGCCAAGCTTGTCGGCTTATTGCATATCCCGACAGTTTGTGCGCGAGAATACTTAAGGCAAAATACTATCATGCGGCTGATCTGCTAGACACAACATTCATTCATAACACATCACCAGGTTGGCAGGGCATCATGCATGGTTTGAAACACCTTAAAAACGATGTATTTGGCGCATTTGCAATGAAAATGGAGTTCGCATTTGGAGAGACAATTGGATCCCGAGAGGAAATATGAAAATAAACACAAATCCGACAAACTCTCGAACTCGTCAGGTAGCGGACCTCATCGACCAAGAGAATCATTTTTGGAAGGAAGATAGTATCAGGCGCATATTTACACACCAAGACGTAAATAATATTTTGAGTATCCGATTCTCAAATTATGATGAAGAGGATTATATTGCTTGGCAGCTAGAAAAGAACGAATTTTTTACTATTCGCAGCGCATACCGGCTAGCCATGGACGAAAATTATTCTGAGATGATTGGGTCCAGCCACAATATCTCAGGGGATTATAGTATTTGGAATAATATTTAAAAAACAAATGTTCCCCAGAAAAGTGTGTATTTTTACATGGAGACTAGCAACTAAATCCCCGACGGTTCAAACTAACAGATTTTGACGCATCCCAGGTCTCACTCGATTTGTAATGTATGTAGTGTTGATGATGAAACGGGCTTCCATGTGGCAAATGGATGCACGTTTTCATGGGTCCTTTCGCATGAGTTGAAGGATGTGTGGAATCTTCACCCTGAGCATGAAATAAACTACACCAAAAGGGATTGGGTCTTGGTCCTGCTAGATAAAGTGAGCGAATATCTAAGACAAAAATTTATACTACTCTAGTGGTGTGTTTGGCATCATAGAAATGCTGCTATCTCCGCAAAAGGTAAAGCAAAAATATTATCGTTCTGCTACAAAACTACCTTGTAAACCTTTGCATGATTGCAGGCGGAAATTCTAAGATAGATCGAAAAGGGAAAAGTCTATGGTTAAATTACCAAACTTGAAACAACATGATAATACAAAGGGAAAATTATGGCAAAAAACTGGTATTGGTTAGGCCAAGGTCAATGTTGGTGGAACTTTCTTGGAGGAAAGCAGTGGTGGAGCATGGGGCGCTGTGGTTCAAGATCATGATCGGAAAATTATTATATCTGCTTGGGATTATATACCACGGTACAATGGAGCAGACTGTGCGGAAGCCATTGCTTGCCTAGAAGGATTGCGGAAAGCGGTGTTGGGTACTGATCTACCTTTAATCATTGAGACAAAATGCAGCTCAGTGACTGATGCGTCTTCAACTATCTATAATTTTTATTGTTCCATACTATTACAATATCAATCCTGGATGTTTATTATGCAATTATATATCATTTTTTAGGACTAACCTATTAACCTAGTGCCCAGTGCCAGTTGCAGTTTCGTTTGCTTATTTTTGGCTTTTCAGGAAATTAATATCAAACAGAGTCCAAATGGAGAAAAACCTTTGGATTAATTTTTTGGACCAAAAGAGACGCTAGAAGGTTCGGAAGAAAACCTGACAAGCCATGAGGGAGTGACAAGCTCGGGAGGAGTGCCCCAGGGGGGCGCCCCTAGGCTTGTGGGCCTCTCATGAAACCTCTTCACCTAATTCCGCCTCTATAAATACTCAAATATTCTCCTTACATCAGAGAGCCACCCGAAATACTTTTTCCACCGCCGCAAGTTCCTGTTCTCGTAAGATCCCATCTGGAGGCCTTCCCCGACATTCTGCCGCAGGGGGGATTGATCACGGAGGGGCTTTACATCAACCTTGCTGCCCTTCCGATGATGTGTGGGTAGTTTACCATAGACCTACGGTTCCAAATGTCACAGCCCCAAATCAGCCCTTGTTTGACTTTGCTTGTTCCTCATGTCATCATGTTTAATTTTCAAAGAAACTTGAAATGGGGATGTTGAAACCCTAGCACCAAATGCATTCAACTAGGTTCAAATAAACAATATTTTCAATGAACCCAAATGCCCTTTAGAAAAGTTCATGATTTTTGTTAAAGGTGAAAACCTCTGCCAAAAATGATGCACCTATTTCTAGGCCATCCTGGCTTTTTGAATTAAATCTTATTGTATTTGACTTTTGGGCATTTAAATGCTATAAATAATTTAAATGTTCAAATAATGTTGGAACTATTTTTGGGCCACTGAAATAATTCAGCAAGTGTCCATGAATATTTTCAGGATTTTAGGAAATGCCTTGGTATTTTTCCTAAGCTCAAAACAGAGGCAAATAATTAGAAAACAAAAACAAATTAGAAAACAGAAGAGAGGGAGAGCTTACCTGGCCTCACCTGTGCAGCCACCAGAGGGGCCAGCCCACCACTGTAGCGGCCTAGCCCACCGAGGGCAGAGCCGTCTTCCTCCTCCTGCCAGTAGGCAGAGGGGAAGCGTGGAGCGCGCGCGTGCGAACGCGGCCACCTCCTGCTTGCCACCGAGGCGCCCCCGACGCGTCTGGAGACGCCCCGCAGCCCCTCGCTTCTCTCCCTCACTCGCTGCTCTCTCTCCCGACCTCTTCCCCCTCCTCTGCTCCCTCTTCCTCTCTGCCCGAGTGGAGCTCGTCGACGCCGCTCGCCGTTGCCGTGGCCACCGAGCCCCCCTCGCCTAGCTAGGATGCCCAGCAGCTCCGCCACCTCGCGCTACGCCTCTCCACCTAAATAAGCCACTCCGGACGCCCTGCAACGACTGCACCGTCATCGTCTTCGAGCTTCGGCCATCGGCAACCCCACCGTCGATTCGACGCCGTCCGTGCCTCCCCGAGCTCGCCGAGAAGCTCTTCGTGACCGCGGTGAGCCCCGGGTCATTCCCCCTAACCCTATCCCCGTTTGGTTGTCGTAGCACCATTCACCACGAGCACCGAAGCCGCCGTCCGCCATTGCCGCTGCACGCATAGCCTCCGTGCTCCCCTGGCCTCATCGCGCTGCTCTTAGTGCTCCCCGTGCCTAGCAGGTGCTGCCCAGCCCCTCCATTTGCTCACTGATACACCGTAGCGACGCGCCCGTGCACCACCGAACACCACCGCCACCAAAGCTCGTCGCCGGCATGAATTCCGGTGACCCCGCGACCTCTCACTTGGTCCTTTGGATGCGCAAGATCAAGGGCTATCCCCTGGTGCCCTCAGCGTGCCAAGCCGACGCCTCTAGCGCAAGTCCGGCGTGCCCCGCCGTGTTCTGTGGTCGCCGCCGGCTGAACTCCGGCGACCGATGACGTGGACGTCATTAGGCGCTAACCCAACCAGCTAATCACCCTAACAGCCACTGACAGCGGGCCTATCGCAGGGTCAAACCCAGTCAGCATTGGGTTTGACCGCGTTTAGCCCCTGTGTCACTGACATATGGGCCACACCTGTCAGGTTTGACTCTGGTTAGGCGCTGTTGACCAGCTGACGTCACAGTGACGCAGTGCTGACGCAATAAATCATTTTCTGGATTTATTGTTATTCAGAAAATTCCAGAAAATAGTATAAACTTCTAAAAATCATATAAAATCAACCGTAGCTGAGAATGAAATAATTTATATATGAAAAATGATCAGAAAAATACAATCTATCCATCTGTATCATTTTCATGCATGTCAAACTAAGTTATACCTGCTGTATAGGTGAAAACATGATAATGACATTATAAATGCTAAATATGGAGTTTGCATATGAACCCTTAGTTCAGATGGACCTCATTTAAACTGTTGCTAGATGCATTAGTGTAAATCATAACATTCTTGACATGTCATGACCATGCACCATATTGTCGCATTGCATTGATTGTGTCCTTCTCTGTTTGCCGGTAACCGTTCCCTCTCAGTAGCCGATGCTCCGATGACGTGATCGATGACACCGATGAAGAACTATAATATCTTCAGAAGTGCCAGGCAAGCAAAACCCCCTTGTCCATTCCGATACAAACCCACTCTCTCTCGCTCCTGCTCTCTTTTACTTCATTAGGACAACAACGATTCATCTGTTACTTGCTGCGGTAGTTGAACCCCTTATCCTCTGCATGACCTGTCATTGCCACAGTAAATAGATGAAACCCACTAGCATGAGTAGGAGTTGTTTGAGCCCTGGTGTGCCTACTCATTCATGCTTGTTTGCCATGCCTGCTATTGCTTAGAGTTGTGTCAGGTCTGATTCATCGGGGATGAGTTGGAATGGTGATGAACATGTCCTACTGTGTGTGAGCTAAGTGTGTGAACACGTTTTGGTAAAGGTAGCGGTGAGAGGCCATGTAGGAGTACATGGTGGGTTGTCTCATTGCAGCCGTCCTCAGGAACTGAGTTCTGTGTTTGTGATCCATGATACAGTTACTACCACGCATTGGGCCCGAAACCAATGGACCCTCTCGGCTTCTTAATCACCCTTGTCCTCTGTCCAGGAGTTGCAAGTAGTTTCTGGTGTTTGTGGTATGCTGGAGGCCGTGGGCAGCGCTGACCAGAGGGGTGGGCTGTGATGCGGTAGGCACGTGGCCGGGCATGCCGGGCACCCGTTTGGTGTCTCGGAACCCCGCACACATCGTTCGGGGCCGTATGTGGAAACCTCGGCCGGACTCCCTGCGGATGGAACCTGAATAGGCGATAAACCTGGACTAGAGACTTGAGTGTTTAGGTAGGCTGTGGCCGACACCCTCGCCGGGCTTCCGCTTGAAGGTTGCCGAGTACATGTCGTGTAAACGGCGGTAAGTGGTGAGAGTGTGTGTGTCGAAGTACACCCCTGCAGGGTTAACATCATCTATTCGAATAGCCGTGTCCGCGGAAATGGACTTCTGGGTTGCCTATAACAGTTCATAGACAAGTGAAAGTGGATACTCTAAAATGCGCAAGATAAGCGTGAGTGCTATGGATGGCGTTCTCGTAGGGAGACGGGAGCGGATCCATAGTGGAGTATTGATATGGTGATAATGTGGACTCGTGTGCGCCACCTCAAAGAGTTACTTGCAGTCATAGTTTAGGATAGCCACCGAGTCAAAGCTGGCTTGCTGCAGTCAAACTCCACCACCCCCCTTTGTTGATACCGATGCATATGTAGCTAGTTCTGATGTAAGTCTTGCTGGGTACATTTGTACTCACGTTTGCCTATTTTATGTTTTGCAGAGAGACGCCAGTCTCGCTAGTAGTTCCATGTGGACTTCGACGTTTAGCTTGATACCTCAGCTACGATCTTGTGCCCTCGGCAGGATCTGGTAGATAGTCAGGCTTCTCAGCCTTTTTTCATTTGTAGATGTCTGTACTCAGACATGTTAAGCTTCCGCATGTGTTTGACTTGTATGCTCTGAATGTTGGGTCATGAGACCCATGTTTGTAATATCTGGCTCTTCGGAGCCTAATGAATAAATACTCTGAGTCGTAGAGTCTTGTTGTGATGCCATGTTGTATTTGCACCTATCGAGCGTATTGTGTGTATGATTGAAATGCTTGGTATGTGTGGGATCCGACAACCTAGTTGTTTATTTTTGGTAGCCTCTCTTATGGGGAAATGTAGTCTTGTGCTTCCATGAGCCATAGTAGTCCGCTACAGCCCGGTTCACCGGAGTCCTGCTAGCCCAGCACTACTGCTCCGGAAAACTTGACTGGCCGGCATGTGATTCACTTCGTTCCTGTGTCTGTCCCTTCGGGGAAATGTCACGCGGTGACATCCGGAGTCCTGCCTAGCATGCTACAGCCCGGGTTCCCGGAGTCCTGTTAGCCCAGTGCTACAGCTCGGATTCACACGCTGCTGACCGACATGCTCGATGTTGATTCATGTATGCCTGTCCCCGTAAGTTAGTGCCACTTTGGGTTCACGACTAGTCATGTCGGCCCGGGTTCTCTGTCATATGGATGCTAGCGACATTATCATATACGTGAGCCAAAAGGCGCAAACGGTCCCGGGCCATGGTAAGGCGACACCCGTGGGAATACCATGCGTGAGGCCGCAAAGTGATATGAGGTGTTACAGGCTAGATCGGTGTGACTTAGAATCGGGGTCCTGATAGCGTTGGTATCAGAGCCTGACTGCCTGTAGGATTACGAAGCCAAACTGGTCGAAGTTGAGTCTAGAAATGCTTTAATTATATAAGGGAATTGATTGTGGAAGGGAACGTAGGGCTCTTTTTACTCCTTTACCTTATGCCCTTCTGATCTGAGTCACCCTCTTCTCTTCTACGGGGATTAAGAACTAGGCTTCTCATCTTTCTATCAGGATCACGTGTTACTAATCCGTAGACTTATAGGATTGTTGGTTTCAAGCCTCAGTTCAGTCTCTACTACTTCCGTATGTTAACTGTTGATCTCGGAACCTTGATATTGTGCTTCTAAGTGGTTATGCCACCATTTTTGCAGGATGTCTCAATTCTTTTGAGCATTTACAGCCGTTATGCTGTCCGAGTCATCCCAGGTTCCTAAATGGTCTGATGCATTTGCAAATCCTTTCCGTCCGTTCTCGATGTTCCTTTGGGCCAGATTAACCACACTAATCGTCGAGTTGAGGTACTCCGTTACCTCGTCGTGTATGTTGGAGTTATTATTATGACCCTAGGTGTCTTAGAGGACCACTTAGTAATCTAGCAATGCTCGCATCCCCAGTGTGATGATTTTGGCCACTATTCTCAAAAGCATCCCGTGATGCCATTTAGTTAGTAGGCATTCTATTTCTGGGTTCTTGAGCCCAAGATTCACTCCACTTACCTCCTGTTGATAGTGTTTGCTCGTTCCTTTAGGTTATTAGTAACCTTTGCATTAGTCCTCGAGGTCCGTGGTATTTCATTCTTCCAATACCATGAACCATCATGGCAGAAGTTCTTTTAACCAAAAGATCACAACCAGGGCGCTCTTGAGGAGTACTCCATTCATATTGTGACTCTGCCAGTCCTTCCTCCTCTGCATGGGTTATCCGGAAGAAATATGTTGAATTTGTTCGACATACTAATCCATGCATCCACAACTCAGAAAAACATATGTTCCTTTGGGTTGTCCCTCTTTAGTTATTTCCTGGCCCTCGTCTATCAATTGATAGTCAGGAGTAATTGTGCATTTGTGTTATCGATGCCTATTATTCTTGTGGTCTGTCAAGCCATTCTAATCCGGAATGACTAGGAGAAACAAACTCCAGTACCTCATCCATCTCTGGGATTGGGTCAAAGTAGTTGTATTCCGCAGATCAAATGCCTAACCAGCTTTTGTTCTGTTCTACCTTCGAGTATTACCCTCTTTATGTCAGGAATCTCATGAGAATTGCACCACCTCCTATGAATTCTTGGCGCAGTAATACTTCTTGCCATCATTGTTCATTCCTCGGTTTCGTGTTATTATAACCGGAATACCGACAAGTGAATTGTGATGTGTGAAATCTATACTCCTAGCAACTCCGTTGCTTGGTAGTTAAAGGACAATAATTTCATCCTTAGCGTGTTGGTTATTGAATCACCATCCTAAGGTTGATCGTGCTACCTAGTCCATATTCCCGGTGTACTTTTCGATCAATGAGTTAGGATAGTGTCAGTCCTTGCTTATTCGGTCATATCGTCTTGCCCTAAAAAGCAAGATTGTTCTCGATCTTAATAACATGTCGGTGGATCGTGATTTTCCAAATATCTTCTTGGAAGGACCACCAGGTTGTCCCTGACCGATATGTTGAGTTCGTGAACAAGTTGGTTTTCCAATAAACCACCCCTTCTCCAAGAATCCGTGTTGGATACCCCTGAGCTAGTTGGTCAAGCTAAACAACAACTTGGAGAGTTGGAAGATAAAAGCTTGCCAGCTTAGTTCATTTCAAGGGATATATTTGCGTGTGTTGAAGATAGATGATATCTTCATCGATTGGTCCCTGTGATCAGTTGTTGGACCTATTGTCATATCAAGACTTTGATTTGAGTATGGGCTATCATCAAATCAAATCAGAACCAACAATGTTCATAATGTTGTCTTACTCGTGGTTGATACCTTGAGCATACACCATTATATCTTTTGGGTCTGACCAATGCTATCACTTGTTCACATAATTATGGAATTCCATCTCCATGGAAACCTGGATGAATTGTTGTTGAGCCCATCAGCAACACTGCTACCTTCTCCATGACTCGTGTTGAACATCCAGCTAGTATTGGAAACTTTATAAGCATTATCTTCGTGTTCCGTTCATGAAGCATATGTTGGATGAAAGAAGTGACTTACTCTAATTCATGTGCACTAGATGCAAGTTGCCGTCGTGGATTTGAGAAAGTCAATGTTGCTTCTTTTGGAATCATCCCAAGTCAGTTATGCACGTGCGAAGTATTCCGTGGTCTGTTAGACTGATCATCTTCATCCCATATGAATTCTCTAGCACACTAAGCCACTGACTGATTTGTTCGAGGAGAAGGAGTTCCTTCATAAGAGCTAATCCGGACTTATGAAAGAACCTCGATATCCTCGTTGATGGTTCCCAACCAGAACTCGGTAGTGTTTCATTGTAAGACTACCATGTGGGCATGCTTGTCTGGGACAACGTGTTCACATGTTTGTAGAAGAACCAGCTCATGTTTTGGAGCTTACTACTGTAGTCCATCTCCTGAGAATCTTGCAACGTCTTCTCGTTGATTTGTGTTGCAAACTTTACTTTTCCTTCTAGACTTGATGAGTCTGGAATATTCTGACACCAACCAGATCTGAATCTCGGGCAGATACGATGGTTGGAACATTTCCCAAGAATTATAATATTGCCCTCTCGATAACCGGTAAAGTGGATGTCGTGGCCAACACATCCAGCCGGAAGGCCTATTATTGTAGTATCTTGATTGAGGAAGTTGGCCACCCCCCCATAAGGATCTCGTAGAATTTATTCCAATAGATGTTCCTTATGGATTTTTGTGTTCCCGAAGTCCGACCTTTTACTTGATGTTCTAGATATCAAACCATATCTATGATTGGATTACGCTAGCACATCAAGGAGAACATTAGAAAGCGGAGTGCTAAATGTCTCTCGGTCGATCATCCAGATTTTGCTCCATTGGCTTCGCTAAGGTGAAATCTGAGAAAGTGTTGTCCTCCTTTGCACCTGCATCCTCCATCACCGTTCATCATGGTAGTATGATGTGTTGCCAGGATCCCCGACACGGATGTTGGTAAAACCTTGATGAATATGAAAATGCTCAAGTTCTGGAGAGCATACTCAGACACTAGGTTATATCCCCGGTATCAACGGGAATGTGCCTTCCGTTTGCCGAGTTGCTCCATAACCATAGTTTCCTTTCCGATCTAAGAATGCCATTTCTCTGAACTCCTTCAAATGATCGTTTGCGATTTTCCTTGGGCCGGTTTAGAGTGTTTCAATGATCTTTGTACCAAAAGTAATTCTTTTTGCCGCTTAAGGGAATAATTCTACGAGCCACCTTCCCTAAGGTGCCCCATTATGGAATCGTAGCAATTATTTCCTCGCTACTTTGAACTCTTGTCCCATCTTACCCAAGCGTGGAATTGTTGCCTACCAACTTGAACTTTCGCCATCTGTCTCTTCCCATCACCCTGATGCATGTTCCGCCTCTCAGCTCCAGAGATGTTTCTATGTCCCATTCCGTGAGTTGATCGTGAGTTGCTCGATCTTTAAGAAGATCGATCCTTCTAGAGTTTTCCCTTTCCTCTTGTTGTCTTGTTGGATGGAGTTCTCAAAGCAAGACATCGAGACAAAGATGGTGATCGAATCAACGTTCTTTATGAAGTGCAACTTGGATCGTGAAGATCATGTTAGCTTGTACCCCCTCTGTCTTCTTACCTCACGTCTTGAATCTCGGGACGAGATTCTTGTTTAGTGGGGGTGAGCTGTCACAGCCCCAGATCAGCCCTTGTTTCACTTTGCTTGTTCCTCATGTCATCATGTTTAATTTTCAAAGAAACTTGAAATGGGGATGTTGAAACCCTAGCACCAAATGCATTCAACTAGGTTCAAGTAAACAATATTTTCAATGAACCCAAATGCCCTTTAGAAAAGTTCATGATTTTTGTTAAAGGTGAAAACCTCTGCCAAAAATGATGCACCTATTTCTAGGCCATCCTGGCTTTTTGAATTAAATCTTATTGTATTTGACTTTTGGGCATTTAAACGCTATAAATAATTTAAATGTTCAAATAATGTTGGAACTATTTTTGGGCCACTGAAATAATTCAGCAAGTGTCCATGAATATTTTCAGGATTTTAGGAAATGCCTTGGTATTTTTCCTAAGCTCAAAATAGAGGCAAATAATTAGCAAAGAAAAACAAATTAGAAAACAGAAGAGAGGGAGAGCTTACCTGGCCTCACCTGTGCAGCCACCAGAGGGGCCAGCCCACCACTGTAGCGGCCTAGCCCACCGAGGGCAGAGCCGTCTTCCTCCTCCTGCCAGTAGGCAGAGGGGAAGCGTGGAGCGCGCGCGTGCGAACGCAGCCACCTCCTGCTTGCCACCGAGGCGCCCCCGACGCGTCTGGAGACGCCCCGCAGCCCCTCGCTTCTCTCCCTCACTCGCTGCTCTCTCTCCCGACCTCTCCCCCCTCCTCTGCTCCCTCTTCCTCTCTGCCCGAGTGGAGCTCGTCGACGCCGCTCGCCGTTGCCGTGGCCACCGAGCCCCCCTCGCCTAGCTAGGATGCCCAGCAGCTCCGCCACCTCGCGCTACGCCTCTCCACCTAAATAAGCCACTCCGGACGCCCTGCAACGACTGCACCATCATCGTCTTCGAGCTTCGGCCGCCGGCAACCCCACCGTCGATTCGACGCCGTCCGTGCCTCCCCGAGCTCGCCGAGAAGCTCTTTGTGACCGCGGTGAGCCCCGGGTCATTCCCCCCTAACCCTGTCCCCGTTTGGTTGCCATAGCACCATTCCCCACGGGCACCGAAGCCGCCGTCCGCCATTGCCGCTGCACGCATAGCCTCCGTGCTCCCCTGGCCTCACCGCGCTGCTCTTAGTGCTCCCCGTGCCTAGCAGGTGCTGCCCAGCCCCTCCATTTGCTCACTGATACACCGTAGCGACGCGCCCGTGCACCACCGAACACCACTGCCGCCAAAGCTCGTCGCCGGCATGAATTCCGGTGACCCCGCGACCTCTCACTTGGTCCTTTGGATGCGCAAGATCAAGGGCTATCCCCTGGTGCCCTCAGCGTGCCAAGCCGACGCCTCTAGCGCAAGTTCGGTGTGCCCCGCCGTGTTCTGTGGTCGCCGCCGGCTGAACTCCGGCGACCGATGACGTGGACGTCATTAGGCGCTAACCCAACCAGCTAATCACCCTAACAGCGGGCCCTACCGCAGGGTCAAACCCAGTCAGCATTGGGTTTGACCGCGTTTAGCCCCTGTGTCACTGACATATGGGCCACACCTGTCAGGTTTGACTCTGGTTAGGCGCTGTTGACTAGCTGACGTCACAGTGACGCAGTGCTGATGCAATAAATCATTTTCTGGATTTATTGTTATTCAGAAAATTCCAGAAAATAGTATAAACTTCTAAAAATCATATAAAATCAACCGTAGCTGAGAATGAAATAATTTATATATGAAAAATGATCAGAAAAATACAATCTATCCATCTGTATCATTTTCATGCATGTCAAACTAAGTTATACCTGCTGTATAGGTGAAAACATGATAATGACATTATAAATGCTAAATATGGAGTTTGCATATGAACCCTTAGTTCATATGGACCTCATTTAAACTGTTGCTAGATGCATTAGTGTAAATCATAACATTCTTGACATGTCATGACCATGCACCATATTGTCGCATTGCATTGATTGTGTCCTTCTCTGTTTGCCGGTAACCGTCCCCTCTCAGTAGCCGATGCTCCGATGACGTGATCGATGACACCGATGAAGAACTATAATATCTTCAGAAGTGCCAGGCAAGCAAAACCCCCTTGTCCATTCCGATACAAACCCACTCTCTCTCGCTCCTGCTCTCTTTTACTGCATTAGGACAACAACGATTCATTTGTTACTTGCTGCGGTAGTTGAACCCCTTATCCTCTGCATGACCTGTCATTGCCACAGTAAATAGATGAAACCCACTAGCATGAGTAGGAGTTGTTTGAGCCCTGGTGTGCCTACTCATTCATGCTTGTTTGTCATGCCTGCTATTGCTTAGAGTTGTGTCAGGTCTGATTCATCGGGGATGAGTTGGAATGGTGATGAACATGTCCTACTATGTGTGAGCTAAGTGTGTGAACACGTTTTGGTAAAGGTAGCAGTGAGAGGCCATGTAGGAGTACATGGTGGGTTGTCTCATTGCAGCCGTCCTCAGGAACTGAGTTCTGTGTTTGTGATCGATGATACAGTTACTACCACGCATTGGGCCCGAAACCAATGGACCCTCTCGGCTTCTTAATCACCCTTGTCCTCTGTCCAGGAGTTGCAAGTAGTTTCTGGTGTTTGTAGTATGCTGGAGGCCGTGGGCAGCGCTGACCGGAGGGGTGGGCTGTGATGCGGTAGGCACGTGGCTGGGCATGCCGGGCGCCCGTTTGGTGTCTCGGAACCCCGCACACATCGTTCGGGGCCGTATGTGGAAACCTCGGCCGGACTCCCTGCGGATGGAACTTGAATAGGCGATAAACCTGGACTAGAGACTTGAGTGTTTAGGTAGGCTGTGGCCGACACCCTCGCTGGGCTTCCGCTTGAAGGTTGCCGAGTACATGTCGTGTAAATGGCGGTAAGTGGTGAGAGCGTGTGTGTCGAAGTACACCCCTGCAGGGTTAACATCATCTATTCGAATAGCCGTGTCCGCGGAAATGGACTTCTGGGTTGCCTATAACAGTTCATACACAAGTGAAAGTGGATACTCTAAAATGCGCAAGATAAGCGTGAGTGCTATGGATGGCGTTCTCGTAGGGAGACGGGAGCGGATCCATAGTGGAGTATTGATGTGGTGATTATGTGGACTCGTGTGCGCCACCTCAAAGAGTTACTTGCAGTCATAGTTTAGGATAGCCACCGAGTCAAAGCTGGCTTGCTGCAGTCAAACTCCACCACCCCCCTTTGTTGATACCGATGCATATGTAGCTAGTTATGATGTAAGTCTTGCTGGGTACATTTGTACTCACGTTTGCCTATTTTATGTTTTGCAGAGAGACGCCAGTCTCGCTAGTAGTTCCGTGTGGACTTCGACGTTTAGCTTGATACCTCAGCTACGATCTTGTGCCCTCGGCAGGATCTGGTAGATAGTCAGGCTTCTCAGCCTTTTTTCATTTGTAGATGTCTGTACTCAGACATGTTAAGCTTCCGCATGTGTTTGACTTGTATGCTCTGAATGTTGGGTCATGAGACCCATGTTTGTAATATCTGGCTCTTCGGAGCCTAATGAATAAATACTCTGAGTCGTAGAGTCTTGTTGTGATGCCATGTTGTATTTGCACATATCGAGCGTATTGTGTCTATGATTGAAATGCTTGGTATGTGTGGGATCCGACAACCTAGTTGTTTTATTTTGGTAGCCTCTCTTATGGGGAAATGTAGTCTTGTGCTTCCATGAGCCATAGTAGTCCGCTACAGCCCGGTTCACCGGAGTCCTGCTAGCCCAGCACTACTGCTCCGGAACACTTGACTGGCCGGCATGTGATTCACTTCGTTCCTGTGTCTGTCCCTTCGGGGATATGCCACGCGGTGACATCCGGAGTCCTGCCTAGCCTGCTACAGCCCGGGTTCCCGGAGTCCTGTTAGCCCAGTGCTACAGCCCGGATTCATACGCTGCTGACCGACATGCTCGATGTTGATTCATGTATGCCTGTCCCCCTAAGTTAGTGCCACTTTGGGTTCACGACTAGTCATGTCGGCCCGGGTTCTCTGTCATATGGATGCTAGCGACATTATCATATACGTGTGCCAAAAGGCGCAAACGGTCCCGGGCCATTGTAAGGCGACACCCGTGGGAATACCATGCGTGAGGCCGCAAAGTGATATGAGGTGTTACAGGCTAGATCGGTGTGACTTAGAATCGGGGTCCTGACACCAAACTAGTACCTAGATGACCTCTTCTCTCTCTTTGATCTTCAATACAATGTTCTCCTCGATGTTCTTGGAGTTCTAGTCGATGTAATCACTTTTTGCGATGTCTTTGCTGGGATTCGGTGAATTGTGAGTTTATGATCGGATTATCCATGAATATTATTTGAGTCTTCTCTGAACTCTTTTATGCATGACTGCTGTAGATTTGTATTTCTCTCCCATATATTGATTTGGTTTGGCCAACTAGATTGATTTTTCTTGCAATGGGAGATGTGCTTTGTGATGGGTTCAATCTTGCGGTGATCTGTATTTCAATGACAGAAAGGGACAAGACACATATTTGTATTTTTGCCATTAAGGATAAAACAATGGGATTTATTCATGTGTGACACTACTGCAGGATGCTGCTAACACGACACTACGATCAGAGACCCTTTCACGGAACTGTGTGCGACGCATTAGTCATAAACGGAGATGTAAAAACCCGTCAAAAAAGGTGCAAAATGTTTGCGATGGAGGATGCATCAAACACGGTTCAGATTTTAGTTGCGTGTGCGATGCAGGGCACACGGTTAACCCATTCGAACTATTTGCATTGAGGCAGAACAACAGAAACGGGCAGCCATATCAATGTGTGTGTGATATACGGCATACAGTTCGCTCCGACGAACTGTTTGCTATTAGGGAGTGCAACATAAACGGTTAGCCAGATCAAGGTGTGTGTGATATAGGGCATACGGTTCACTCGGACGAACTGTTTTCGATTAGCGCATGCAACAGAAATGGTTCAACTTAACAAGATGTGTGTGATACGTGGCAAACAGCCGACTCGGATGAACTGTTTGCGATGAGAATTTACAACACAGACGGTTAATACAGTTAGTTCGTGTGCGATTCTGTGTGTACAAAAAACTTTGAAAAATGCAAACTAGTTGCGTGCGGTGGCTAGGAGTATCGCACACGATGCATCTGCGAGTACTCGTGTGCGATGATTAGTAAGTTACACATGCATTTCCTTATGTTAACACTTGTGTGATAAATAACACGATATGGTATTTGGGTTGTGTGTGTGCTCCACTTAGTCTTCCCGCGCTCCAGCGAATGCTTCCCACGCTCCACATGGGTGAATTGTAAAATCCACGGCTATTCCCTCATCGGTTTCCCGCCACCAGCTAACGGCTTGCTGCATATAACCCAGGCGGCGTGGCAACGCACCGCCGCGACACTCTGCGAAGATCTAGTCCTCACCCATCTACCATTAGTTATTCCAAGCATGCCAGGCAACGACCAAAGCTTCGACGTCGACGCCTACCAGCGTTACATCTTCGGCGAGGAGAACGAGCCGGAGCAGGTCGGGGAGCAAGAGCTTCGTCAGCCGGTACAGGCACCATGGCCCATCGGCAGTGATATCGGCACCATAGTCCTTGGGACCACAATCAACATATTGCAAAGGAGGTGTGATGAGCAGTTTGCCATCCACCGTGCAAAAGATCCAGAGCTGCTCGGCGGCATGATCGATGAACCACCCGAAAAACCGCCGTCACCAGTGCTCATCGAGAGCCTGATGTCACGCAAGGAATGGACAGAGGTCCTCTGTGATTCAGTCAAGACAAAGGCAGCCTGCGGCTTCATCATTGCCCGCGGCGGCCGTGTCAACCTCGATCCCGATGATGTGGTGGCCAAGCTCGAGCGCATCCTTGGCGGAGTTGACGTCCCAGACGAAGTAGAACATCGCCAACGTGATATCTTGAGGATGCAGGTGATCGACAGAATTTGCTACCAGGCCAGAGACATGGAAATGGAGCGGTTCTGCGGAGTTGTCATGCGCGCGATTGCACGCTGTCAAGCTCTTCCGGAAGAGGCCCAACAGCCCCAAGAGCCTCCCAGCGCCAATAGCTCCGTAGGCGGAGGCGGGTCGGGACACTCGGAGTGAACGGCCGCAAGGGTGCTATGCTAATCATGGAGTCCGAGAAGACCATCATCGGAAGGCCGCCAGCTCAGCCTTTTAGCTTATATTTTATTATAATTGTATGCATATGTAGGTCGTGAGTGTTCTGGGCCTTGCCTCATTTGGCATTTTAAATTATCCTGAATATGTAAGACAATTATTAAGAATTATTAACCGTTGCCATTGTAACTTTGCCTCAACGGCGAGCAGAGCGCGCGCAGGGACGCTAGAGCGGAGCGCGCCACGGCCCCCTCAACGGTGACAACCACATGGTCAACCTTCTGCCATCAATAAATTTTGACCTTGTTTCTTGTCACATTGCTGATTACAACGCAATAAGTAATTGCAAATCTGTTCACACCTATCAAACTAATAGGTGTTCACACTTAGCACCTGGCTATGAAAACTACCCACTCGAAAATTACTTCACAGTTCCTCTCCTCATCACCCACAAAACTGGTTTTTTCTGTCAAGTCGTTCCGCCATGACCGGTAGGAGGAGCTTAGGGTGGACATATAACCAGGCAGCAAAGACCAAGGCCGCGGAAGCACTAGAAAGGTCCCGCCGCGAAGCCGCAGCCACAGCAGAGATGTCCCGGCGCGCCGCGGAGCCCTCGAACGAGCTCTCATGGGCACGCGAGGGCTCTCACAAGCGCATTCACAGCGTCGGTCATCGCGACGAGCCGGCGTTCCTGAAGTCCTTCGTCGGCGACGACGACATTCTCGCTGGTGTCACTATGCAGCAGGAGCTAGTCGACGGCTTGATGAAGCTGCTCAAGATCAGCGATGCCTCGGTTGACAAGGCGACCGGCCTCGTCGAGCAACTCATGGGTGACAATGCAAAGCTCCTCAAGTTGGTCGCCGAGAAGGAGGAGGAGGCCGCCAGCTGGAAGATGCTGCATGAGCAGACCAGTGCCTCGAAGATGACGCTGAAAGCAGTCATCGAGGAACTGATGGGTGGCTTGAGGAAGCTCCGGATCAAGCGCGAGCAGGAGGTGGAGGAATCCGTGGCTGCTTTCAAGCAAAGTCATGAGGAATTGAAGAAGGAGCTGGAGGATTTCGCTGCCCAGCGATCCATCGACGAGTAGAGACAGTAGCGACCCAGATCGTTGTGTGCAATTTCCTTCTTCTCTTGCCCCCGTGTCTTCCGGACTTTGTCGCATGTGGCATTTTAAATTATCCGGAATATGTAAGACAATTATTATCTGGGCCACTGTAAATTTTTTGTCGTATTATCTGTTGCCATTTTATTTGTGGTCATATTATCCGTTGCCTTATGTGGCAATTTAAACTAGGGCGGAATACGATTTGAAAATACGAACAAAGCAAATGCTGCCATGGGATCACAAGCAAACACCCTCCGTCCAGGTGCTTTAATTAACCCATTAATGGAGAAGTTGTGAGCGAGGCGGGCGGCGGCTGGTGCATGGAGGTCAAAGAGCTCGCTTCCCAGTGAGCATGGGCGGCCTTGCTGCTCGCACGTGTCCCGTCGAGCCTGCGAGGTGGATAGGATGCACGCGTCCCGTCGAGCCTGCGCGGCGGACTGCTCGCACGCGTCCCATGGAGCCTGCACGGCGGACTTCTCACGCTCGTCCCGTCTAATGAAACAGCTGCACGCATGCCGCCGAGTATGGTTAAATTTCGACACGGTAAATATAATACAACCGTTTGCGATATTAATGGGTCAGCTTTTTGTTTCAAAAAGGACTTCGTTGGCTACTAATGTGTGCGCCTCTTCTCAAACTGGACGATTTTTTTACCACGACATATATGTGCCATTTCATGAAACCATGCCAAGTTTCATGTTTTTTGGGTGACTTTTTGATTTACTGGAATTTAAAAACCGAGATTCTCATTGTTTCAGGACGACGACAAATTTGTATTCATTCTCATTCCTTAAACGAGACCTAAACATGCACCCAATGACACATGTACGATTTCCCACCCATTTTGCTTCACTGGAGCATGTGGTTGTTGTTCAAATTTGAATTGGGGACTACATTAAATGCATAGAAAACTTAGTAATTAGTAATATATATACATTGGCCAAACGAACCCTGAACAGTTTCAAATTTCAGCCCGACACTCCTGTTATTCTTTGTTGCCTGTAGAAAACAAAGTTTAAGGAGAGAAGAGGCAACGATTATCGTTTCGCCCACAAGAGGGGCATGTTCCCCTACCGGAACAACGAGGGTTGCGACACGCTCCAGCTTGTAAATGGCTTGTAATATAGCTTCGCCCAAATTGGACAATTATATGTACCATGTAGTGACACGATGCCAAGTTTCATGATTTCCTGGTGAGTTTTGGATTTACAGACATTTAAAAACCGAGATTCGCAATGTTTGTGGCCAAGCCAGGACGGCGAGATGGTTGAATTCGTTCCCGTTCATTCCATGGGACCTAAACATGCACCCCACGGAAACATGTACGTTTTTTCTAGCCATTTTGGTGCACTGGAGCATGTATTAGTAGTTCAGATTTGAATGATGGACATTAAATGCCTAGAAAACTCAATTAATGAATAAAAAAGGTCAAATGAACCCTAAATAATTTCAAAGTTCAGCGCGAATCTCCAGTTGTTCCGTGTTGCGTGTAGAAGAAAATACGAGGCTAGAAGAGGAAGAGATTATCATTTGGCCCACAAGGGGACACGTTTCCCTATCGAAACCACGAGGGTTCTTGCGACAGGCTCCAGTTTGTAAGAGGTTTGTAATAAAGCTTGGCCCAAATTGGCAATGTTTTTACCATGACATATATGTGCCATGACGCGACACCATGCCACCTTTGATGACTTTCTGATGAGTTTAGGATTTATGGGGACTTAAAAACCGAGATTCAAAATGTTTGAGGACGAGCCAGGACACCGGTACGGTTGTAATTCGTTCCCATTCCTGGCATGAGACCTAAACATGCACCCAAGGACACATGTATAATTTTTCTAGCCATTTTTGTGAACTGGAGCATGTATTTGTAGTTCAGATTTGAATTATCGACATTAAATGCCTAGGAAACTCAATTAGTGTATAAAAAGGCCAAATGAACCCTGAATAAGTTTAAATTTCAGCACGGATATCCTGTCGTTCCATGTTGCCCGTAGATGAAAATACAAGGCGAAAAGAGGCAGTGATTATGTTTTGCCCACAAGGGGAACACGTTTCCCTATCAGAACTACGAGGCTTCTTTGAGAGAAGCTCCCGTTTTTGTAAGAGGTTTGTAATAAAGCTAGGCCCAAATTGGACAATGTTTTTACCACGACATATATGTGCCATGACGTGACACCATGCCACCTTTGATGACTTTCTGGTGAGTTTAGGATTTATGGGGACTTAAAAACCGAGATTCGAAATGTTTGAGGACCAGCCATGACACCGGTACGGTTGTAATTCATTCCCATTCCTAGCATGGGACCTAAACATGCACCCAAGGACACATGTATAATTTTTCTAGCCATTTTGGTGAACTGGAGCATGTATTTGTAGTTCAAATTTGAATTATCGACATTAAATGCCTAGGAAACTCAATTAGTGTATAAAAAGGCCAAACGAACCCTGAATAAGTTTAAATTTCAGCACGGATATCCTGTCGTTCTATGTTGCCCGTAGAAGAAAATACAAGGTGAAAAGAGGAAGTGATTACGTTTCGCCCACAAGGGGGACACATTTCCCTATTGGAACCACGAGGCTTCTTTGAGAGAAGCTCCGGTATGTAAGAGGCTTGTAATAAAACTTGCGCCACAATGGATGAAACAAATTCCTCGACATATAAGTGCCATGTCATGACACCATGGTAGGTTTCACGATTTTCAGCTTAGTTTTGGATTTACAGGGATTTAAAAACCGAGATTCTTCTCACGAAATGTTTTCAAATAGCACACGGTTCACTCACGAAAGCCGATATTCAATGAAAACTTCATGGAAACCATATTTTAAAGTTTCATAAAAATCTGAAAAAAATGTGGGATGTTAGGAAGGTGATGTTTTATTGCGATACAAAATTTCAAGTTGAAAAACATTACGAGATGTGAGCTATGAAAAAGACAAATTCCTCCCTGAATAGTGACATTACTATTCGGCACTATTCAACACTGATTTTGTCTTTTTCATAGCTCACATCTCGTAATGTGTTTCAACTTCAAATTTTGTGTGGCAATAAAACATCATCCTCTTAACATCCCGCATTTTTTTTGAAACTTCAAAACCTCTTTTTCTCGTGGTTTTCACCTGTTTCCACCGAATATTGGTTTCCGTATGATATCCCCCCCCCCCGCAGATCGCGCGTTCTGACTGGCCAGAACCCAAACCCCACAGATCGGACGTGTGCACCGTTGGATGCTCCCAGATCGAATGGCAACCCTGAGCCCTTTCGACAGCACATGCAGTACATGGGTAAGCACTGTGCGCATGCGTCGTGTAGCTCACGCTTCCTTCTCTACTAGGTTTTCATTCAAAACAGGTTACCGTTTCTCGCCACTCCTCTCATCGGTTTCCCGCCTCTTCTCCTAGATATGCATGATTTAGATGTTCGTTTAATTGTTATAGTTCATCTCATCCAAAATCAATTAGTTTTATTAAAAAAACTATTTTAAGATTCATGGAATTGTGCATTGTAAAGGTAAAAACAAAAAGTGACAATTCATTTAGCAAAAAAAAGGTTTGGGCAATTAAGATATGGAAGATTCTAGAGAACAAAGGAGAAGTGCTTGTGTTTTGAGGTTTGTGCATTATGCTTAAGTTCAATCATGGAGTCTTCTAGATTGTACATGTGGCAGAATTTGGTGGAATGTAGATGATATCCAACGGCCAGTAGTGCTCGGATTTTCCATCTCTGTACCGTCGGATTGGCTTCATCCAATGAGCAACTTTCAAAGTTATTCGCACACTATATAGGTGTATAGATGTATAGATATATATAGATGTGTCCCATGCTAGAAAAAATAAAGTTTGAGCGCATGCATGGGACAACCCCCGCCCCCCCCCCCCCCGCCCCCGCCGCCGCCTTGAAGTTGGGAAACTGACATCATAGGTATTGAACCAGGCTTGGAGTCGGGTACGGTGTTCAGTTTGTAATGTAGTTGGCGTGGCCCATCGAAGTTGTGCATTTGGGATTTAAACTTGTACCCATACATATTTTCGGGCCGCATGTAGTGTATACGGGGTCTTCTGATCGACCACGTCTCCCTTGTGCGGTTTTTTGTGACGACATGGATATCTGTGGGCTCCCCGAGTGTATATATATCATCCCTTTGACCGATAATGAGGGGCATGTGTTGGCCATGAATGGATTCCTCCTAGTTCGTGTTAGGGCCGGTCACCATCAAATGTCGGTCAACCAAAGCTCGAGCTCATGCGTTGTCAGGATTCCCTCCCAGATGCTCGGATTGCTGGGTTCAACCTACATCAAACCCTGCGTACGTATCTCGTCCTTAACTACCTTGCCTTCATGGTTGTTGTCTGTATCGAGAGGTAGGCACCACATCTAAATTGTACATTATTCTATATTGAAAACACACATCACCCCTTCCCAACGTACATCATTTTGGGCCGCATGCAAGAGGTGCTGGTTTTGTGGTCCCTCTCGTGCGATTTTTATGATGGTTAAATCTATTGGCCCAAGCGGTTTATCGACAACAACAACTGCATTTGACCAAACGAAAGATTCATTTGTCCGTCTTATGGTAGGTCATGGTGACATGCATGTATGGCCAAAGTATCGATCATTACGTGCATCTGCCCTGCTGACACGAAGTGGGAGGTGGTGGGCCAAGCATCCTAGCTAGGTACGACATTATGTCATTATATATATCCTAGCTAGGTGGTTGTTAGGGTGCTTTCGGGTTTGCGAGGCAGGTGCCACCAAAGTTATGCATTGTGTATTTAAATTTTAAACATCCCCAATATTCGTACATATATTTGGCCACTTCCAGGTGGTTCTTGACTTCTGGCCCCTCTCATCGATCTTCAACGACGCGCCCAACCATGGGCCCGCGGGGTCAAAGTTGTGCATTGGAATTTTGAACATCACAGACCACCCTTCTCACACATATATATTTGGGCCACATGCTGGTGTGGCTGTCTTTTGACCCTCTCTAACATTATTTTTTGCTGCAAAGATTCTGATGACCCTCAAGGGACACGGGGTATAATATCTTTTACCGTGTGCGATACAAGTGCGATGTGAATCACCACGACCGTGCAAGCGCGAACAAATTAAGGTGGAGGAACTGGCTGAACCTCGTGCGATGCAAGTGCACTGAAATCACCATGACCGCGCAAGCGCGAGCAAATTAAGGTGGAGGTACTGGCTCAACCGTGTGCGATGCAAGTGCGTTGAAATCACCACGACCGCGCAAGCGCGAGAAAAGGGTGGAGGTACTGGCTTAACCATGTGCGATGCAAGTGCACTGTAAAACCACCACCTGTGCAAGGTAAAGGCGGGTAAGTTTATTTGGAAATTAGGACGAACCTTATGCGATAGACCAACTAGCTAGAAATATAAAAAACAAACTACCCGCCTTGAGCGTTGCAAAAATCGGCAGATCCGCGCCACTTTTCCTTATGATCATACAAGCATATTGTTATTGGACCGTGCGCGATCTTGGGCACTCCCGCCCCGCATCAATTCCTTTACCCAAATTTTAGTAGCCGCCGTACTTCAACCGTCGCCCACACTCCTCCAGCACCGACCTTATAGTAAAATTGCAGTAGCTGAGGCATTTGAACCGTCGCCCTCCCTCGTCCACCACCATCTCCACCCACCATTACTAAAATTTTCAGTAGCCGCGGCGTATCCTCAAACACCCCCCCTCCACAGTCCCCCACCCGCCCCCTCCCCCTCGAACCCTAGCTCGCGGCCGCCGCCAACCCTGCCGGTCTGGCCGTTCCTCCTAGCTTAGATAATAAAGTTCAGGTTACCCAGCGATTCCCATACCGTCGCCCCACTCCCCTGAGTTTTTAGATGAGGCCTGCAGTGTCCCTCCCCGCCAGATCCACATCCCCTGCTCCAGAATGTCGCAGCCTAAGCTCGACCACGTATCCCAGGGAGCCCGACGAGCGTTCGGCCAAGAAGAGGTTTATCATGGCCTCTCCGGCAGACGTTGGCGAGGTGGCCGCCGTTCGCCCCGACCTGTCGATCCCGGAGCAACACGTCACCGTGGAAGCCGGCAAAGATGTTGACTGTGTTGACATGCCGAAGGCTTCATGTCAGCGGGCTAGCGTATTACTGTATCGCGGGAAAGCTGGCTACAAGAGGTCCACACTGACAGCTTCACGCGGGCCATGTCACAGGTTAAGTGGTCCATGCCCAACCCCTCTGGTTCAACCGCCGTCGATCTCTTCGACGGCCCTGCCGCTGATCTCTTCCGCCAAGCGGTCAAGTATTTACGAGCTTTATACGCCATCGAGCCCATTTTGTCACTTCTGAAGGACACGTTCTGCGGCGGCGGCTTGGGATCCTCAATTGCCAAGTCAGATCTCATCGACCACGACCACGACCACGAGGAGGGCACCCACGAAGGTTCTTCCAAGGTGAAACAACCCATCTATGACATCAGAGAGCGCACCATGGGTCTGTTCTCTTCCAACTGGAAGGATCCCATCCATGAAATGTGAGGTAACATTCTATCAGCAAATCTTACCTTTTCTAGCTTGCCAACCCGTACCCTTTGTTGTAGTAGCATTTTCCGTGCGGTGCCTTAACTGTGCCGTGTTTAATTATTTCAGTTATGCAAAAATGTATTGTTCAATAGGTCTGTGTGATGTTTAAGTATGAATTCTCCACTTCAGTTTCACGAATAGCTATATTTGGTTGTTTCTAGTGAGTAGATGCCTTGTTTATATGTATTTGGTTGTTAGGTTGGTTGGAGTGAGCAGTTTCCAGTTATCGAGCAGATGCCTTGTTTATTTGTATTTGGTACTTAGTTTGGTTGCAGTGAGTATTTGTCCAGTTATCAAGTAGATGCCTTGTTTATCTGTATTTGGTTGTTAGGTTTGTTTTTTTAGCATTTGTCCAGTTATCAAGCAGATGACTTGTTTATCTGTATTTGGTTGTTAGGTTGCTTTTTTAGTATTTGTCCAGTTATCAAGCAGATGCCTTGTTTATCTTTATCTGCTTGTTAGGTTGGTTGAAGTGAGCATTTGTCCAGTTTTCAAGCATATGCCCTGTTTATCTGTATTTGCTTGTTAGGTTGGTTGCAGTGAGACTCTATCCAGTTTTCAATGGCTATATTTGGTTGTTATACTGGTCATTTATGCCTTGTTTATTTCAGTCATTCACAATGTGTTGTTCATTATGTGCAAGTCGGAACTGTGCCGCTCGACTACATCATAGTGGTGCGCGTCGGTCCTAAACAAACATTTTTTACCCCTTTCCGCGACGGCCTTCGAAACCGTCGCCAAGTGAGTGTGTGCGATAGGGGGTCCTTCCCACACGACCCAGAAACCGTCCGGGGTATGGAACAGTGGTCCAGAGGCCTTCCAAAATGTAATCGTGTGCGATGCAACACACACTAAATTCTTTCGCACGTGTGGTATCAGTGATTAAGCGTTTCTAATGACGAAGTGAAACCATACGGTCTGTCATAGCGAACCATTTGGGAAATAGTATGTAAGGCACATGGGCCAACATATGAACCATGTGTGATTTGTGCCCTATCGCACACGAGTTTTCTGCGTAACCCGTCTGCCATGCTAGACTCCATCGCACACGTTTTCCAATAATTACCGTCTGCGATAATGTTCTATCACAAACGGTTCAGGAGCCCCTTCGCACACATACAAGTGCTGCAGACCGTTTGTGATTTGTTAGGTATCACAGACGGTTGCCGCAAGAGTGACGTGTGCTTTTCGTTTGGCATCCCACACGTTTCCTGAAACAAATACGACTGGGATTGTATTTTGCATTGGGAACGGTTTACTCCCAGTTCTCGTGTGCGATAACGCGATATCACAAACGGCTCCGGAGAACCTACGCACACATAGTAGCGCTGCGAGTCGTTTGCGATCTGCTGTGTATCACCGATGGTTCCAATACAATTGACGTATGCTTTCCGCTGTGGATCGCACACACTCATTTAGTTGAACCTTGTGTAGAGCAATTGCCAGGTTAAAACAAAAATATCCCATTTTGAATCGGCACGCAAAAAGCAAATTCGCCACAATATTGAATTGAACAAATAGTGTCCATAGGAAGAACATTCATCAGATTTTGCAACAATTGCAATTGAACATATGGTAGCTAAATTCCAATGATTTGTCCACACATATATGCATTACATAATTAATCATAGTGTACGAAATACGAAAACCACATCAGATGGAAAACAATGGATCCATGCGTTATATGTTTAGCGGCTAACTCTTACTCAATGTTTCAGGAGAACGCATGCTGAAATCTTCATTATCACCAGTGGGATTGATCTAGTGATCCAGGAAGAAGTCGCTGATAAATGTCCGAACCATCAGCAATTCACCAGCCGGGAGCGGTTCAGGGGTCCTCGGTTTTAAGATGAGCTACAGTATTTTTAAGATCAGAATGTGCCATATGAGTGGAGTAGAAGATATTAATTAAGATAGGCTTACTGGTACTAATTCGCGAGGATCGTCACAATATCAGAAGATTTGCAGATGGAGATCATGTGTCTGCAAACATAGTATCCGCAAAGGTTGGTCCCTGCTTCTTGCTGAGGACACTGAAATTTTTTGTACAAAATTAGTCATGTATTTGTCCTGTTAGGAACAACCTAACCGATGTTAGATGTATTATTTTTTCTTTGGACAAAATAGGAAGAGTTTATTTAGAAGCTTGAACAATTGACTAGCATAAGGAAAGGTATTTGCAGACTGTTGGATAAATTTTCCGAAAATAATGAATTTCTGTGTGTTACCGGAGAAACGATCTCGTGCTTCAGAGGTAGTTTCCTCTTGAACAGGTTCCCTGTTTTAGTTTCCCACAATGCGAGCACACTGCAAATGATGATGAATTTTGACAACATCAATTATTGAACCAGATATGAATGCAAATTAATTTCAACATCATAGTATTCAATACCTATCCAAGAATTGCAGAAGATGCGTCAGATCCTCAGCGTTTATTGACTCTCTGAGAGAATCGATGTAGTAAACTGTGTTCTTGTTTGGAACAATGAATACCAATATCCAGTGATTGCTACATATTAAGAAAGCCATGAACTTACGAATGATGTCAAAATCTGAAAGACAATCAGTGTATGCGTGGTTGTTTACTTGACTTACCCTTCATGATATGGGCAGAGTAATGGTTCTGCATGGGACGTGTTTTCGAAGATACGGACGACCGTGTTAACGGCCCAGTCCCGTCGGTCCTTTTCATGTAATGTTGTGCCATTTGCTAATGCAGGATCTCTGAAATACACACTCTCACTTTGTCTTCTCTGCGACTTCAATCCCCTGAGAGGAATAAAATGCAGTTAGCTGTTTATCATTTACAGCCTTGTATGGAGAAGTTGATCAGAGTTTGTTAAGTACTTACAAAATCACGCATCTAACAAGAGTGGCATCGAGCACGTTGAAGTTGAAGAAGAGATGTAAGTCCTCGAAACTCACAATGATGGAACCAGCATCGTGTCGGAAATGATCTCTGTTGTAGTGGACTAGGAAATGGTGATGACCTTCCCACATTTGATCCATGCAATATTCATGTATCTCGCGGCAACTGGAGCTGCACTCATCAAAGTATTCGCCAACAAGAAATGGCTGACCATGGACGTAATTGCGTGCTTCAAGTACGTCTGCTTTTCTTTTAGCAAGCAACAATTCTACTTCTTCATCATCCATGGCGTCAGAAATAATATTACTCCCCGATTCGAACAAGCTGCTGTTAATTTGGTTCTGGGCGATGAGTGCTTTAAGTAAGAGGCAATCGTTCTCTTTCCTCTTCACTTTCCCGCTGCGCTTCCTCGTGGTCGTGGGTGTAGCCTTTTTGGCCACTTCCTTCTTGGTACTTGAAGCATTTCTGGCAGAACGTCTGGTTGCTTGCACAGTAGACTGCCTAGCAGACGGTGAAGCTTGGACGGACTTCTTAGCAGACTATTTATCTATGCCGGACCATTGAGCTGGCGGTGCTGCAGTGACTGACTACTGGGCTGTAGGAGCAGAGGCATCGGACTGCTGACCATGCTTTGAAGCTATGTTGGGTTTCTGCGCAGGTGGTGCCAACTTGTCAGTGTGCTGAGGAGGCCGTGCCAATGCGTTGGTTTGCTGAGCAGGAAGTGCTGACGCATTGGTATGCTGATCACGCGCCTGCGGACAGACGGACTGATGAGCAGTCGGTTCTGGACCTGCAGACTGCTTAGCAGGCGGTTCCGAAGAATCAGACTGCTTAGCAGTCTGTTCCACCAGGTTGGTCTGCTGAGCATGTGCTACAACTGGGTCTCCCCCCGCTGCTTCAGCGGCCGGGATCTGAACCGGTGGTGCGTCATTAGTAGCTGTAGTCCTTGCCACTAGCTGCTTTAGGGTAGAGGATGACATGGCCTGTACGCCACAAAGTCGGTCCGGCTGATGACAGGTTGATGCATCAGTCCGCGAGAGCTGCTCTGGAAAGGAGAGCGTCACCGGTTGAGGGGCGACAGTGGTTGCTCTTGGCGGGGCTTCAGGAATCTCATCGATGAACTCTATTTCCTTTCGTGGCCACTGGATGTGATGTAACATTGTTTCTCCCAAGGTCCTTCACTCATCGAAGTATCCTAGGACATTCTTCAGGGCAAATTCATTGAATCCAGGCTTTACTTCAGTCACGTAGCACTTCACACAGCCCGGCTTCAATGGCACATTGTCCAAGAAGAGGCCATCTTCCAAGAAGGGTGGGCAAACCTAGGCTGTTGTACATTTTAATGTACCTTCATAATATGTAAGCATGCCCTTCTGTCTGTCTTTCATTCCAGATAGATCAGATATAGCATCATCACGAGCAGCTGCAGTCTCAATGTCGTTGGGGTCAGCTGATGCACAGCTACTCTTGTGCAGTGTTGTCGCACAATAAGCAGCATCATCCATGTCCGCCTCCCCTCCCATCTGCTGGCTATCTGTCACTGTTAGAGTCTTCTACATCATCAACATTGACTCCTCAACATCCTTTCGAACAGCCGGATAAATCTCCTTCTTCAACTTTTGAAACAATGCATTCTGCTTCATTTCACTCCTCGCTTTTTTCATGCCGAGCTTCTCTTCTTTGCTAAGTGTGAAAGCCCTCTTGTGCGGGACATTAACACCTATACCCCTTGCACGGCCAGGGGGCTCTTTTGTGTCTAGATCAATGGAATGAATGTCACATGGCCCTGAGTTCCTATAGAACCTTCCAGGGATCTTGGAAGCCTCTACCATCACTTCATACAGTTTGGCGTCACGTGCGTTTTCAAAGTAATAAGTTCCATCATCACGCTTCTTTGCACGTGCCCGCAAGTAGTCTATGGCGTGTTCGCCCTTGATTTCACTAAAGGCCGAACTCACACCCGCCGCTACTGCTTCTTTGTCCTCCTGTTCGCATATCAGTTTCAAGCCGTAGTATCCTGCCACACCCATACGGTGGGGGTGTATGTTCTTCTTCTGAAGTTTCGATTGCTTGAAACTCTTCGCAGCAAACTCTGGAGTTGCCCTGACCCTTTTGAATTCTACCCATTCTGCCTTTGTAATTTGGGGGTATGCGGGGATTGGGTCCTCGCCTTCACTCAAGTACTTCTTGTACATCACGTGCTTCCAGTTTCTCCAAGCATCCCTAGCCTTCTTCAGTGCAGCGTGTTCCACCTGCATTCTCCACTGCTTTGGAACGTTGAAGTGATCCATGATCTCCCGGACTATCCTTCGCCGTGTTTCTGTGTCAGCCTTCCGAAACCCCGACAGATTAATGTTGAGCCTTGCCTTGCCAACAAATCCACACACACTCCTAAACCTCATGCGTGCCTTATCTGGTTTAGCTGGAGCCCAGGACTTTAAATCAATCTCAGTTACTTCATATACACCTTTAGGCTGGTGTGTGGGCTTCCTTGGAGCGTTCCTCCGTGTCCTGACCGGAAGGGTAATTGCTGCAGCTCTATCCCGTTCAAGACTACTTGATCCCTCACAATCTGCTGAAGACCTAGGGTTGTCCGAATCAGATGAAGATACATGGCCTGAATGAGTTCTGTCGCTGCTACTCGGCATCTACAGAGAACACATGCGAAATTCAGGAAAGGAGGATAAGCATAAAACTAACAACTTGGCATCAAGCTTTCTAAACCTGCCATGCAATAATTTAGAAAATGTATGGCTAATTTGTTAAGTTTGTGTGACTCGGGCGCCCACGATCTGTAAATAGGCAGTAACTTATTGGAACAAATACAACTTATATGTAGTAAGGAAGGTAGATAATGAACATATATACGCTCTCTGTTATTTTATAGCCAATTTGGGAACATACGGAATGAAATTGGAGGAGGGATTGCGAGGAAATATGCCTCACCGCGATGGAGAGCAGTAACTAACATGCTTCTTAATGCAAACCCGGCCGGACCACAGGAGAGCTGAGGGTTACTACATTGATATGCTCGAGGGTGGCTGGCGAGCAAACAAAGACGGCGAGGCGCGGGCCGCTGCGTGTTGGGAACGACAGTGGAGGTAGGCTTGACGCCGAAGAGCAGGCACACGGCCGGGGTGAGCACGGCGGCGCTGGAGAGGGTTGTGCTGTTGGGGAACGTAGCAGAAATTCAAAATTTTCTACGCATCACCAAGATCAATCTATTGAGTAATCTAGCACCGAGGGGAAGGGGAGTGCATCTACATACCATTGTAGATCGCGATGCGGAAGCGTTGCAAGAACGCGGATGAAGGAGTCGTACTCGTAGCGATTCAGATCGCGGTTGATTCCGATCTAAGCGCCGAACCACGGCGGCTCCGCGTTCAACACACGTGCAGCCCGGTGACGTCTCCCACGCCTTGATCCAGCAAGGAGAGAGGGAGAGGTTGGGGAAGACTCCGTCCAGCAGCAGCACAACGGCATGGTGGTGATGGAGGAGCGTGGCACTCCAGCAGGGCTTCGCCAAGCACTGCGAGAGACGAGGAGGGAGAGGGGTAGGGCTGCGCCAAGAGAGAGGGAGACTCATGTCTATGGCAGCCCCCAAACCCCCACTATATATAGGGGAGGGGGAGGGGCTGTGCCCCCATCTAGGGTTCCCCCCCAAGGGGTGCGGCCAGCCCTAGATGCATCTAGGGGGGCGGCCAGCGGGGGAGAGAGGGGGGGCGCACCCTAGGTGGGCGTTAGGCCCATCTGAGCCTAGGGTTTCCCCCTTCCCCCTTCCCTGCGCCTTGGGCCTCTTGTGGGGGGGGGGTGCACCAGCTCACCTGGGGCTGGTCCCCTCCCACACTTGGCCCACGCAGCCCTCTGGGGCTGGTGGCCCCACCTGGTGGACCATCGGGACCCTCCTGGTGGTCCCGGTACGTTACCGATAGCACCCGAAACTTTTCCGGTGACCAAAACAGGACTTCCCATATATAAATCTTTACCTCCGGACCATTCCGGAACTCCTCGTGACGTCCGGGATCTCATCCGGGACTCTGAACAACATTCCGTAACCACGTATATCTATTCCCTATAACCCTAGCGTCATCGAACCTTAAGTGTGTAGACCTTAAGGGTTCGGGAACCATGCAGACATGACCGAGACGTTCTCCGGCCAATAACCAACAGCGGGATCTGGATACCCATGTTGGCTCCCACATGTTCCATGATGATCTCATCGGATGAACCACGATGTCAGGGATTCAATCAATCCCGTATACAATTCCCTTTGTCAATCGGTATGTTACTTGCCCGAGATTCGATCGTCGGTATCCCGATACCTTGTTCAATCTCGTTACCGGCAAGTCTCTTTACTCGTTCCGTAACACATCATCCCGTGATCAACTCCTTGGTCACATTGTGCACATTATGATGATGTCCTACCGAGTGGGCCCAGAGATACCTCTCCGTTTACACGGAGTGACAAATCCCAGTCTCGATTCGTGCCAACCCAATAGACACTTTCGGAGATACCTGCAGTGCACCTTTATAGCCACCCAGTTACGTTGTGACGTTTGGTACACCCAAAGCATTCCTACGGTATCCGGGAGTTGCACAATCTCATGGTCTAAGGAAATGATACTTGACATTAGAAAAGCTCTTAGCAAACGAACTACACGATCTTGTGCTAGGCTTAGGATTGAGTCTTGTCCATCACATCATTCTCCTAATGATGTGATCCCGTTATCAATGACATCAAATGTCCATGGTCAGGAAACCGTAACCATCTATTGATCAACGAGCTAGTCAACTAGAGGCTTACTAGGGACATGGTGTTGTCTATGTATCCGCACATGTATCTGAGTTTCCTATCAATACAATTTTAGCATGGATAATAAACGATTATCATGAACAAGGAAATATAATAATAACCAATTTATTATTGCCTCTATGGTATATTTCTAACATCTGCTGTGGATCTGGGGGAGGCGGGAGCTGGCGAAGGAGATTGGGTGGACTAGTTGAGTGAAACGCGGGCGGACGGTGGGGGGGGGGGTGTTGGCGGCCTAGGTGAAAAGGGTGAAAAATATCCCCGGACGCCGCGCGCGCGGAAAGGCCTATGCAAACGATTGCCTCTAAACGCTCGTGTGCACAAACAGAATAATTTTGTTTGAAATGAAGACGTACTAATTTTGAAATGAAGACGTGAGTTCATCGTTTCTCATCTAAATTTTTCGCACGTAAACCAATCATAATTTTACCATGGGTTTGATTTGCTGGCGCATTTCAGGTCTCGTGTGCTATATGTAAGACATTTTTTGGCATTTACCATGCATGTTTGCATATAAATCAATTCCTAGCCGGACTGCATTTCCTGTCAAAAGGGATGAGGATTGCCGTTCGATCTGGGAGCATCCAACGGTGCAGACGTACGATCCGTGGGGTTTGGGTTCTGGCCAATCAGAATGCACGACTCAGATCGCACGCACAGTGAGGGGGGCATTGGCCATGGTTTGGTAGGCACATGGCTTTCGTGTGTGAACCGTGTGCTATTTGAAAACATTTTCTTTGGGAGGGGCTATTTGAAAACATGTACATGTGTTGTCGAAAGGGATGAGGATCACCGTTCGATCAAGGAGAATCCAACGATGCAGACGTACGATCCGTGGGGTTTGGGTTCTGGCCAATCAAAACGCACGACTCAGATCACGCGCGTGGCAGAGGGGTGGGGGGGGGGGTGCATCGGCCACGGTTTAGTGGACACACGGCTTTCGTGAGTGAACCGTGTGCTCTTTGAAAACATTTAGATTACCTAACATCATATTTTTGTTCGAATGAAAACATGAGTTCATCGTTTCGCCTCCAATATTTTTCCACGGTAAGAAATCATGAGTATAGTGGAGAGTGTCATATACTAGTATCATGAATATACAAGTACATATGATAATACCTTTAATTAATTATAGCGCATAGTATAATACATAGAGTATAGTATATCATATATATATATCATATTTATTGCCATGCATGACACAAATTAGCATCGGATTTAGCATGATACGGTATCTACCTACTATATGTTACTCTAATCCTCTTTATATATATTTAATTATTTGCCACATCAGCATATATACTTACTATTTCCGAGTGCATATGACATTGTCGGCTGTGATACCACCACTATGGCCAGCCTTATATAGGGAGTATCATATAGTACTATATAGATAGTATCATGCATATGATACTAGTGTATGATACTACGTACGTACCTTCATAGTGCATGTATAGTATCATAGAGTAGTACTAGCTCCCTCTGTAAACTAATATAAGAGCGTTTAGATTACTAAATAGTGACCTAAACGCTCTTATATTAGTTTACGGAGGGAGTATATATCATAGATGACCGTATTTATGGCCATGCATGACACAAAGTAGTATAGCATTTATAATATATATATGTTATGATATCTACCTATGTTACTGCTTCTTTGCCACATCATCATATTTTCTATTCCCGGGTGCATGATACCGGCTATGATACGCCCACTATGGCCACCCTAATAAGACTTGTCGTAATATGGGAGTATCAAGCAGTATGATGCATGCCAACTACACTTTCTGGATGATGTGGCACACAGTTAAATGATGAAAGAGAGGGTGTTTGGTATAGTATCATGATACCGTATCATATTAAATGTTGTACTACTTTGTGTCATGCATGGTAATTAATAAGGAACCTAAGATACTAACTCATGAAACTATGCATGCGCGCATTACAGAGGTATTGCCGATCATATACTAGTATCATGCATATATACTCCCTCATTTCCGGTTTATAGGCTTATCTCAAAATTTTAGTTTTTCCATTTTATAAGGCTCAATTTGGTTGTTCCCCATCACATGTCCAGATTCCAAGGCGCATTAAATCATTGCATGCAAGTATTAAGAGAAAGTTGACCAATGCATGTACTTTATATATGCATGCATGTATTGCAATTAATACATTGGAAAACATAATTTTTTGAGGAAAACAAAAGCATTAATTGGGTGTTCTTGCAAACTACAAAAGGTATTCCACCACTCACCATCTACCTTGGTTGGTGAGATTTTTGAATTGAGCCCTATAAGGCTGGTTGTAATGGGGAGTATCATATATATATATATACTAGTAGTATCATGCATATATATGATAGTGTAGCTAGGATACTAGCTACTTCCGTAATGCACAGTATCATAAGTTAACATCTTAGGTTGCTATACTAATCACACAAAGTAGTAGTACAACATTTAATATGACACGGTATCATGATATGATACCACATCCTCTCTTGTGTGCCACATCATCCAGAAAGTCTAGTTGGCATGGATGATACCGCTTATGATAATACCATTACAACCAGCCTAGCTAATCCAGAAAGGAGGGAGTATGAGACTAGCTAGCCACAATGGAGAGTAGTACACTGGTAACATACACATATCCCTAGACTATATATGTTACTACCTTTCATAGTGGGTAGTCACATAAGTGTAGTGTCATGCAAAGCTTCATTTCTTAGGTTACAGACTCATATTGCATTGGGACATGTGACGCTACAATAACTATCTAAGTTACTGAAACTATCTCTCTCCTCATTAACTTATTGCCACATAAGCAAGTTTGCTGAGTTGGAGTCAGTGTTACTTCTGAAGTTACTCCCACTGTGGCTAGTCTGGTACTAGCTAGTCGCCTATGATATACTAGCTACCTCACTAAGAGCATGGTTAATAATACAGCCAAGGGTCGGCTATAAGAGGTTGACATGTCATATACAGCAAACCTTTTAGCGGGTATGTACAGTAATAAGTTTTATATACGTACTAGTTTATCAATAGTTGGCCCAACTTACATCCTCACAAAGTGTTGGGGAACGTAGCAGAAATTCAAAATTTTCCTACGGGTCACCAAGATCAATATAGGAGATGCTAGCAACAAGAGGGGAGGAGTGCATCTACATACCCTTGTAGATCGCGAGCGGAAGCGTTCAAGAGAACGGGGTTGATGGAGTCGTACTCGTCGTGATCCAAATCACCGATGATCCTAGCGCCGAACGGACGGCACCTCCGCGTTCAACACACGTACGGAGCAGGGACGTCTCCTCCTTCTTGATCCAGCAAGGGGGTAGGAGAAGTTGATGGAGATCCAGCAGCACGACGGCGTGGTGGTGGAAGTAGCGGGATCCCGGCAGGGCTTCGCCAATCGCAAGCGGGGAGGAAGAGGTGTCACGGGAGGGAGGGAGGCGCCAGGGCTTGGGGTGCTGCTCCCATGCGCCTCCCCACTATATATAGGGGTGGAGGGGGCTGTTTTCTTGCCCTCCAAGTCCATTGGGGCGTTGGCAAAGGTGGGGGAAAGAAATCCCATCATTTCCCTTCCCCACCGATTGTTATCCCCCTTTTTTAGGGATCTTGATCTTATCCCTTCGGGATATGATCTTATTCCTTCTAAGGTGGGATCTTGGTGCGCCATGACCAGGGGTGTGGGGCCTTGCCCCCACTACCCACGTTCATGTGGGTCCCCCATGCAGGTGGGCCCCACTTCGGAACCTTCTAGAACCTTCTCGGTACAATACCGAAAAATCCCGAACATTTTCCGGTGGCCAAAATATGACTTCCCATATATAAATCTTTACCTCCGGACCATTCCGGAACTCCTCGTGACGTCCGGAATCTCATCCGGGACTCCAAACGACTTTCGGTTAACCGCATACTAATATCTCTACAACTCTAGCGTCACCGAACCTTAAGTGTGTAGACCCTACGGGTTCGGGAGACATGTAGACATGACCGAGACGACTCTCCGGTCAATAACCAACAGCGGGATCTGGATACCCATGTTGGCTCCCACATGTTCCACGATGATCTCATCAGATGAACCACGATGTCGAGGATTCAATCAATCCCTTATACAATTCCCTTTGTCAATCGGTACGTTACTTGCCCGAGATTCGATCGTCGGTATCCCAATACCTTGTTCAATCTCGTTACCGGCAAGTCACTTTACACGTACCGTAATGCATGATCCCATGACCAAACACTTGGTCACATTGAGCTCATTATGATGATGCATTACTGAGTGGGCCCAGAGATACCTCTCCGTCATACGGAGTGACAAATCCCAGTCTCGATTCGTGCCAACCCAACAGACACTTTCGGAGATACCTGTAGTGCACCTTTATAGCCACCCAGTTACGTTATGATGTTTGGTACACCCAAAGCATTCCTACGGTATCCGGGAGTTGCACAATCTCATGGTCTAAGGAAATGATACTTGACATTAGAAAAGCTCTAGCAAACGAACTACACGATCTTGTGCTATGCTTAGGATTGGGTCTTGTCCATCACATCATTCTCCTAATGATGTGATCCCGTTATCAATGACATCCAATGTCCATGGTCAGGAAACCATAACCATCTATTGATCAACGAGCTAGTCAACTAGAGGCTTACTAGGGACATGTTGTGGTCTACGTATTCACACATGTATTACGGTTTCCAGTTAATACAATTATAGCATGAACAACAGCCAATTATCATGAACAAGGAAATACAATAATAACCATTTTATTATTGCCTCTAGGGCATATTTCCAACAGTCTCCCACTTGCCCTAGATTCAATAATCTAGTTCACATCACCATGTGATTAACACTCAAAGTTCACATAGCCATGTGACTAATACCCAAGAGTTTACTAGAGTCAATAATCTAGTTCACATCACCATGTGATTAACACTCAATGAGTTCTAGGGTTTGATCATGTTATGCTTACGAGAGAGGTTTTAGTCAACGGGTCTGCAACATTCAGATCCGTGTGTGCTTTACAAATCTCTATGTCATCTTGTAGATGCAGCTACCACGCGCTACTTGGAGCTATTCCAAATAACTGCTCTACTATATGAATCCGGTTCACTACTCAGAGTCATCCGGATTAGTGTCAAAGTTTGCATCGACGTAACCCTTTACGACGAACCCCCTTTCCACCTCCATAATAGAGAAAATTCCTTAGTCCACTAGATACTAAGGATAAGTTCGACCGCTGTCATGTGATCCCTTCCTGGATCACTATTGTACCCCTTGACTAACTCATGGCAAGGCACACTTCAGGTGCGGTACACAGCATAGCATATTGTAGAGCCTACGTCTAAAGCATAGGGGACGACCTTCGTCCTTTCTCTTTCTTCTGCCGTGGTTGGGTCTTGAGTCTTACTCAATACTCACACCTTGTAACACAGCCAAGAACTGCTTCTTTGCTGATCTATTTTGAACTCCTTCAAAATCTTGTCACGGTATGTATTCATTTGAAAGTACTATTAAGCATTTTTGATCTATCCTTATAGATCTTGATGCTCAATGTTCAAGTAGCTTAATCCAGGTTTTCCATTAAAAACACTTTTCAAATAACCCTGGATGCTTTCTAGAAATTCTACATCATTTCTGATCAACAATATGTTAACAACATATACTCATCAAAAATTCTATAGTGCTCCCACTCACTTCTTTGGAAATACAAGTTTCTCATGAACCTTGTATAAACCCAAAATCTTTGATCATCTCATCAAAGCGTTCATTCCAACTCCGAGATGCTTACTCCAATCCTTAGAAGGATTGCTGGAGCTTTGCATACTTGTTAGCATCTTTCAGGATTGACAAAACCTTCTGGTTGTATCACATACAACCTTTCCTCAAGAAAATCGTCGAGGAAACAATGTTTTGACATCCTATCTGCAAGATTTGATAAATAATGCAGTAACTGCTAATATAATTCTAACAGACTCTTAGCATCGCTACGAGTGAGAAAGTCTCATCGCAGTCAACTCCTTGAACTTGCCGGAAAACATCTTAACGACAAGTCAAGCTTTCTTAATGGTGACACTTACCATCATTGTCTGTGTTCCCTTTAAAATCCATCTATACCCAACAGCCTTACGACCATCAAGTAGTTCTTTCAAAGTCTATACTTTGTTTTCATACATGGATCCTCTCGGATTTTATGGCCTCAAGCCATTCGTCAGAATCCGGGCCCACCATCGCTTCTCCATAGCTCGTAGGTTCATTGTTGTCTAGCAACATGACTTCCAAGACAGGATTACGTACCACTCTGAAGTAGTACGCATCCTTGTCGTCCTATGAGGTTTGGTAGTGACTTGATCTAAAGTTTCATGATCACTATCATAAGCTTCCACTTCAATTGGTGTAGGTGCCACAGGAACAACTTCCTGTGCCCTGCTACACATTAGTTGAAGTGACGGTTCAATGACCTCATCAAGTCTCCACCATCCTCCCACTCAATTCTTTCTAGAGAAACTTTTCCTCGAGAAAGGACCCGTTTCTAGAAACAATCAGTTTTGCTTCCAGATCTGAAATAGGAGGTATACCCAACTGTTTTGGGTATTCTATGAAGATGCATTTATCCGTTTTGGGTTCGAGCTTATCAGCCTGAAACTTTTTCACATAAGCGTCGCAGCCCCAAACTTTTAAGAGACGACAACTTAGGTTTCTCTAAACCATAGTTCATACGGTGTCGTCTCAACGGAATTGCGTGGTCCCTATTTAAAGTGAATGCGGTTGTCTCTAATGCCTAACCCATAAACGATAGTTGTAATTCGATAAGAGACATCATGGTATGCACCATATCCAATAGGGTGCAGTTATGATGTTCAGACAGACCATCACAATATGGTGTTCCAGGCGGTATTAGTCGTGAAACAATTTCCACAATTTCTTAATTGTGTGCCAAACTCGTAACTCAGATATTCATCTCTATGATCATATCACAGACATTTTATCCTCTTGTCACGACGATCTTCAACTTCACTCTGAAATTATTTGAACCTTTCAATAATTCAGACTTGTGTTTCATCAAGTAAATATTCTCAGCATCTACTCAAATCATCTGTGAACTAAGAACATAACGATATCCACTGCGGGCCTCAGCACTCATTGGACTGCACACATCAAATGTACTACTTCCAACAAGTTGCTCTCTTGTTCCATCTTACTGAAAACGAGGCCTTTCAGTCATCTTGCCCATGTGGTATGATTTGCATGTCTCAAGTGATTCAAAATCAAGTGAGTCCAAATGATCCATCTGTATGGACTTTCTTCATGCATATATACTAATAGACATGGTTCACATGTCTCAATCTTTTCAAAAACGAGTGAGTCCAAAGATCCATCAACATGGAGCTTCTTCATGCGTTTTATACCAATATGACTCAAGTGGCAGTGCCACAAGTATGTGGTACTATGATTACTATCTTATATCTTTTGGCATGAACATGTGTATCACTACTATCGAGATTCAATAAACCATTCATTTTAGGTGCAAGACCATTGAAGGTATTATTCAAATAGACAGAGTAACCATTATTCTCCTTTAATGAATAACCGTATTGCGATAAACATAATCCAATCATGTCTATGCTCAACGCAAACACCAAATAATTATTATTCAGGTTTAACCCCAATCTCGATGGTAGAGGGAGCATGCGATGCTTGATCACATCAACCTTGGAAACACTTCCAACACATATCGTCATCTCACCTTTAGCTAGTCTTCGTTTATTCTGCAACTTTTATTTCAAGTTACTAACACTTAGCAACCGAACCGGTATCTAATACCCTGGTGCTACTAGGAGTACTAGTAAAGTACACATTAATATAATGTATATCCAATATACTTCTGTCGACCTTGCTAGCCTTCTCATCTACGAAGTATCTAGGGTAGTTCTGCTTCAGTGACCGTTCCCCTCATTTCAGAAGCACTTAGTCTCGGGTTTGGGTTCAAACTTGGGTTTCTTCACTAGAGCAGCTACTGATTTGCCGTTTCATGAAGTATCCCTTCTTGCCCTTGCCCTTCTAGAAACTAGTGGTTTTACTAACCATCAACAATTGATGCTCCTTCTTGATTTCTACTTTCGCGGTGTCAAACATCGCGAGTTGCTCAAGGATCATCATGTCTATCCCTGATATGTTATATTTCATCACGAAGCTCTAATAGCTTGGTGGCAGTGACTATGGAGAACCATCACTATCTCATCTGGAAGATTAACTCCCACTCGATTCAAGTGATTGTAGTACTCAGACAATCTGAGCACATGCTCAACGATGAGCTTTTCTCCCTTAGTTTGCAGGCTTAAGAAACTTGTCAGAGGTCTCATACCTCTTGACGTGGGCATTAGTCTGAAATCCCAATTTCAGTCTTTGGAACATCTCATATGTTCTGCGACGTTTCAAAACCGTCTTTGGTGCCACAATTTTAAACCGTTAGCATCACACACTGAACTATCACGTAGTCATCAAAACGTGTATGTCAGATGTTTCGTAACATCTACAGACGACGCTCGAGGTTCAGCACACCGAGCGGTGCATTAAGGACATAAGCCTTCTGTGCAGCAATGAGGACAATCCTCAGTTTACGGACCCAGTCCGCATAATTGCTACTATCAACTTTCAACTAAATTTTCTCTAGGAACATATCTTAGTAGAACTAAAGCGTAAGCTACGACATTATTTACAAATACCTTTTGACTATGTTCATGATAATTAAGTTCATCTGATTATTTAATGAACTCCCACTTAGATAGACATCCCTCTAGTCATCTAAGTGATACATGATCCGAATCGACTAGGCCGTGTCCGATCATCACGTGAGACGGACTAGTCATCATCGGTGAACATCTCCATGTTGATCGTATCTACTATACGACTCATGTTCGACCTTTCGGTCTCTTGTGTTCCGAGGCCATGTCTGTACATGCTAGGCTCGTCAAGTCAACCTAAGTGTTTTGCTTGTGTTCCGAGGCCATGTCTGTACATGCTAGGCTCGTCAACACCCGTTGTATGCGAACGTTAGAATCTATCACACCCGATCATCACGTGGTGCTTCGAAATAACGAACCTTCGCAATGGTGCACAGTTAGGGGGAACACATCTCTTGAAATTTTAGTGAGGGATCATCTTATTTATGCTACCGTCGTTCTAAGCAAATAAGATGTAAACATGACAAACATCACATGCAAATCATAAAGTGACATGATATGACCAATATCATCTTGCGCCTTTGATCTCCATCTTCGAGGCGCGGCATGATCACCTTCGTCACCGGCATGACACCATGATCTCCATCATCGTGTCTTCATGAAGTTGTCTCGCCAACTATTACTTCTACTACTATGGCTAACGGTTAGCAATAAAGTAAAGTAATTACATGGCGTTTTCATTGACACGCAGGTCATACAATAAATTAAGACAACTCCTATGGCTCCTGCCGGTTGTCATACTCATCGACATGCAAGTCGTGATTCCTATTACAAGAACATGATCAATCTCATACATCACATATATAATTCATCACATCCTTTTGGCCATATCACATCACATAGCATACCCTGCAAAAACAAGTTAGACGTCTTCTAATTGTTGTTGCATGTTTTACGTGGCTGCTATGGGTTTCTAGCAAGAACGTTTCTTACCTACGCAAAAGCCACAACGGTGATATGCCAATTGCTATTTACCCTTCATAAGGACCCTTTTCATCGAATATGATCCAACTAAAGTGGGAGAGACAGACACCCGCTAGCCACCTTATGCATCAAGTGCATGTCAGTCGGTGGAACCTGTTTCACGTAAGAGTACGTGTAAGGTCGGTCCGGGCCGCTTCATCCCACAATGCCGCCGAATTAAGATAAGACTAGTAACGGCAAGCAAATTGAACAAATCATCGCCCACAACTACTTTGTGTTCTACTCGTGCATAGAATCTACGCATAGACCTAGCTCATGATGCCACTGTTGGGGAAAGTAGCAGAAATTCAAAATTTTCCTACGTGTCACCAAGATCAATCTAGGAGATGCTAGCAACGAGAGGGGAGGAGTGCATCTACATACCCTTGTAGATCGCGAGCGGAAGCATTCAAGCGAACGGGGTTGATGGAGTCGTACTTGTCGTGATCCAAATCACCGATGATCCTAGCGCCGAACGGACGGCACCTCCGCGTTCAACACACGTACGGAGCGGGGACGTCTCCTCCTTCTTGATCCAGCAAGGGGGTAGGAGAAGTTGATGGAGATCCAGCAGCACGACGGCATGGTGGTGGAAGTAGCGGGATCCCGGCAGGGCTTCGCCAAGCGCAAGCGGGGAGGAAGAGGTGTCACGGGAGGGAGGGAGGCGCCAGGGCTTGGGGTGCTGCTCCCATGCGCCTCCCCACTATATATAGGGGTGGAGGGGGCTGGTTTCTTGCCCTCCAAGTCCATTGGGGCGTTGGCAAAGGTGGGGGAAAGAAATCCCATCATTTCCCTTCCCCACCGATTGTTATCCCCCTTTTTAGGGATCTTGATCTTATCCCTTCGGGATATGATCTTATTCCTTCTAAGGTGGGATCTTGGTGTGCCTTGACCAGGGGTGTGGGGCCTTTCCCCCACTACCCGCGTTCATGTGGGTCCCCCCATGCAGGTGGGCCCCACTTTGGAACCTTCTAGAACCTTCCCGGTACAATACCGAAAAATCCCGAACATTTTCCGGTGGGCAAAATAGGACTTCCCATATATAAATCTTTACCTCCGGACCACTCCGGAACTCCTCGTGACGTCCGGGATCTCATCCGGGACTCCGAACAACTTTCGGTTAACCGCATACTAATATCTCTACAACTCTAGCGTCACCGAACCTTAAGTGTGTAGACCCTACGGGTTCGGGAGACATGCAGACATGACCGAGACGACTCTCCGGTCAATAACCAACAGCGGGATCTGGATACCCATGTTGGCTCCCACATGTTCCACGATGATCTCATCGGATGAACCACGATGTCGAGGATTCAATCAATCCCGTATACAATTCCCTTTGTCAATCGGTACGTTACTTGCCCGAGATTCGATCGTCGGTATCCCAATACCTTGTTCAATCTCGTTACCGGCAAGTCACTTTACACGTACCGTAATGCATGATCCCGTGACCAAACACTTGGTCACATTGAGCTCATTATGATGATGCATTACCGAGTGGGCCCAGAGATACCTATCCGTCATACGGAGTGACAAATCCCAGTCTCGATTCGTGCCAACCCAACAGACACTTTCAGAGATACCTGTAGTGCACCTTTATAGCCACCCAGTTACGTTGTGACGTTTGGTACACCCAAAGCATTCCTACGGTATCCGGGAGTTGCACAATCTCATGGTCTAAGGAAATGATACTTGACATTAGAAAAGCTCTAGAAAACGAACTACACGATCTTGTGCTATGCTTAGGATTGGGTCTTGTCCATCACATCATTCTCCTAATGATGTGATCCCGTTATCAATGACATCCAATGTCCATGGTCAGGAAAACATAACCATCTATTGATCAACGAGCTAGTCAACTAGAGGCTTACTAGGGACATGTTGTGGTCTATGTATTCACACATGTATTACGGTTTACAGTTAATACAATTATAGCATGAACAACAGACAATTATCATGAACAAGGAAATACAATAATAACCATTTTATTATTGCCTCTAGGGCATATTTCCAACACAAAGTGTCTTGGGTCTCCTGTTGCAGCTGGCTCTACTAACCAAGAGCCCGCTTCTCTTCTCTTTCCTCGAACTAATAAGCACATATATACTATTCCTTATAGCCAGACTACCCACAGTGGGAGTAACCTAGGTAGTAACATCACACATATCTAGATAAAATAGATGATGTGGCAAGCAATAAATGAAGAAATGGAGGAAAGTGGATATGTGTGATGTTACTACCTATGTCACTCCCACTGTGGGTATACTCTTAATTACTATAGTACGAGGCTACCCACAATGGGAGTAGCATAGGTAGTAACATCACACATATCTAGATAAAGTAGATGATGCGGCAAGCAATAAATGAAGAAAGAGAGGAAAGTAGTAACATAGCTAGTTACTAGTAGTATGAGTAACATCACATGTACATATCAAGGCAAGATGTGTCTATAGCCTAATAAATGAAGTGTTGCATGTTACCACACATATATGTTACTCCCCACTATAGAGGTAGTAACATAGACTAGTGTAACACATGGGCATGTTACTAGTCTATGTTACTACCCATTGTGGCTAGTTTGAGTAACATCACACATCTCAAGGCAAGATGAGTCTATAGCCTAATAAATGAAGTGTTGCATGTTACTACACATATGTTACTCCCCACTATAGAGGTAGTAACATAGACTAGTAACATTCTATGTTACTACCCATTGTGGCTAGTCTTATGTCACTAGATCTATTGTGTACTTACTTGCTCTCATAATGCATAGTATCATAGAGTAGCTAGTATCATATGTAGTACTTTATTTATATTGTCATGCATGACACATAGTAGCATAACATTTATAATGATACGGTTCCATGATATGATACTTAACCGTCTCTTTCTTCATTTAATTAATTCTATGACAACTCATCAAAATTGCCTAGTTGGCATGCATGGTACTAGCTATGATACCCCCTTACTATCAGCCTAGCAAAGGTATACATATCATTTGTGCGTCACTTTGTGAGTTTTCATCCATTTGTTCGAGAAGCGGGAGAAGTTTCAAATATTTCGGTCGCGAGGTGCGGCCACCGGCGTAGGCCTAGTTGTTATTTAAATTACAGAAAATTCAGATGGAGTTTGGACATCATCAAAATCGATGTGTGCCTGTGGCATGCTCTCACGACCCCGTGGAAAAAAAAATTGTAAAGTTTGGCACAAGTTTTGATGACTGCTCCTTCCAAACCGGAGCATCTCACATGAAGGATCATGGTTTTCCAAAAGGAGACGTGTCAATTCAAACTCCTGTGGCCGGTGAATTCATCGTTTGGCCTCATAAAAATTTCCATGGTACGCAATCACCATTATACCACGGGTTTGATTTTCTGGCGCATTTCAGGTATCGTTAGCTATATTTAAGACAGTTTTTGATATTAACGTGCATTTTGTGTATAAAAATAAAATTACAACCGGAACTACATGTGCTGTCGAAAGGGATGAGGATCGCCGTTCGATCTGGGAGCATCCAACTGTGCAGACGTACGATCCGTGGGGTTTGGGTTCTGGCCAATCAGAAAGCATGACTCAGATCGTGGGCGGGGTGGTGGCGGGGTTTGGTCGGCACACGGCTTTCATCAACGAACCGTGTGCTATTCGTAAACCAGATTGCATATTTTTGTTCACACATACTGTAGTGAGATCGATTGAGTGTGCTACCTCTATGATATAATAATAATAATACTACTACTAATAATAATAATAACAAAAAACAGTTCACATTCATTACCTGAGCTGACAGCATATCAAGGTCAACATATGAACGGTTCTTACATCAACAGAAAACTGGGCATAACTCACAAATTCAGTACACGCGGCAGTTCTAAATTAAACGAATTAAGTTGCATGGTAGGCATAAAGACCAGTCTTACAGCTTAATTCCCATGTACATGGGGGAACTGGGATCATTAAGTTGACCCCGAATGAACTTGGGGTTTTTGATGATTTTAAACTTCTTCTCTTTTACATTGGTGCGTGATCCCTTGGCTGGCAACTCATCAAATTCATCGTACTCGTCCTGATCGGCAGCATCGTCGACACCCAGTACCCTTCTCTTCCCATGCATCACTAAATGGCCGTTCTTATGCAAGGGGTCTTCCACAAAGAAAATCTGGGTGGCATCGCTGGCAAGAATGAATGGGTCCGCGTGATATGCCATCGTTGTCCTGTTAACACAGGTCTTCCTGTACTCATCAATCCTTACCTGACCAAGAGGGATCCATGCGCACCTGAATAATGCCACCTTAACTTTCACATAGTCAAGCTCCCAAATCTCTTTGATGGTTCCATAGTATACCCTTTTATCAGCTTCATTTGCAGTCATGCATTCTATTCGAACAGAGCTGTTCTGATATGAGGTTTCTTATCACGTTCCTCAGTGTAGAACGTGTATCCATTTATGTCATATGCTTGGTACATCAGCACCGTAGGTGATGGCTTTTGTGCCAACCACGTAGCAATGTCATCGATGGATCCTTGTGCCAAACGATTCTTCAGCCATTCGGCGTAGTTCTTAGTGTGCTCCTTCATCTCCACCTCTGATGAAGGCACCATTGGTAAGAATCTTTGGCGTATCTCCGCCAAGTGTTCTTCAGCATAAGCGGTGAGAACTGGGCTGTTAAGCAGTACCGTCAAATGGGCTTTCTCTGCCAATTCTCCGGGTGTAGCCATTTTCTTGCCAGCAAGGACTGGGTTACCTTTCAGCCTTCCCTCGTGGCGAGAGAGGGGCAAACCTATAGGTCTTTGTTTCATGTATTCGGTGCAAAACTCAACCACCTCCTCCGCGGTATAACCTTGTAGGATCCTTGCCTCTGGATGGTTTCGGTTCCGACAAAAGCGCTTCAGGATTCCCATGAACCGCTCGAAGGGATACATGTTGCGAAGAAACACAGGACCACAATACTTTATCTCGTCGACAAGATGCACAGTGAGATGGACCATGATATCAAAGAATGACGGTGGGAAAAACATCTCTAGGTTGGACAATATTCTTGCAATATCATCTTGCATATGATCCAACTCTTCAGGATCTACAACTTGCTACCATAGTTGGTTGAAGAAATCACAGAGGTCAATGAGTATGTTTCTTATATCTTTGTCCATCAGATTCCTGATGGACACCGAGAGGATTTGAGTCAACATTACGTGGCAATAATGTGACGTCATGTGTCCCAACCTCATTTTACCTGAGCTCACATCCATGAGACTTCTGATGTTTGCGGAGTAGGAAGAGGGTGTCTTAACTGACAACAAATAGGTGAAGAATTGTGTTGCTTCTTTTGTACTGAAATTGTAACTCTGGCGAGCTTTGATGAATTTTTCATCATCTTCTGCTTCACTCTTACATTGTGATTGATCAGCAAGCATATCGAGCCGTGAATCGTCACCATCCTTTCTTTTACCTTTAATCTTGAGGAGAGTACCAAGATTCTTTCACATACGTTCTTCTCTACGTGCATGACATCGATGTAGTGACGTACACGTCGAATCTCCCAGTAAGGTAATTTCCAGAACACCAATTTCTTCTGAAACACTTGATCCTTGGGTGTTAGTTTCACCGTCAAAGGGTGGTTCTTGCCAAGCACAACATTAATTTTTTTAGCCATGTTGTGGACCACCACCCCTTCATAGGGTCTTGGGGCTGCTGCTGCCTCTGCCGTACCATCAAATTCAGCTTTCATCTTTCGGTATGGGTGATTTTTCCATAAGAACCTACGATGACGCAAATACACTGTTTTGTGCGAGTTGGGAAGTCTTCTGCTAGCTGTCCTATCCATGCATGTGACACACCCTACTTCTCCCCTTGTTTTCTGGCCTGATGTGTTGCCTAATGCTGGCATATCTTGAATGTTGTGCACCAGCATGGCATGTAGATCAAAAATCTCCTTTCTGTAAGCATGATAACATTTTACAGCAGGCGCATCTATCCACACTATCAGCAGTTCTTCTACTAGTAGCTGAAAGTAAATGTCGATGTAATTTCCAGGTTGCTTCGGGCCCTGGATAATCATTGACATCATAATGTATTTTTTCTTCATACACAACCAAGGAGCTAGGTTATATATGCACAGAAGCACCAACCATGTGCTATGATTGGTGCTCATATCGCCAAAAGGATTCATCCCGTCAGTACACTCCCCGAGCCTTATACTTCTAGGATCCTTGGCAAAGTTTTCAAACTTTTTGTCGATTAATTCCCACTGAGCCCCATCTTTCGGGTGCCTCATATACATATACGCAATTCTCTCATCATGATGCCACCGCAACCTCTGTGCCTCTCTAGGGTTTGCAAACAAACACCTCAACCTTGGAATTAAAGGCAAGTACCAAACAACCTTGAATGGGACTCCTGTCTTGATCTCGTCGTCCAATTTGTACTTGTCCTTTGCTCTCCTGCGCTTGTATCGTGCATGCTTGCATGTGGGACATGCACGAAAATCTTTGTACTCACCACGGTACAATATACAATCATTCACACAAGCGTGTATCTTCTGTACTTCAAGTTCCAATGGGCAAACAAATTTCTTCGCTTCATTCGTGCTTCTGGGGAGCAAACTATCTTCTGGAAGAGTTTCTTTCAAAAGACCTAACATCTCTGTGAAGCCCTTGTTTGATAGACCGTTTGCTGCTTTAAATCTGAGAAGCGCCAGGGTGGCACTCAACCTGGATTATTTCTTTTTGCAACCTGGATACAATTCTTTCTTGGAGTTCGCATCAATGGTTGGCAGATCCTTGTACCCAATCATATGCTTATCTGGGCCCTCGAAATTTGCAATCATAGCAGCAAAATCTGGCATATCAAGATCATCATCATTTGCGTCAACGTCTTGGTTTTGCAGTTTGCATTTCGGCTTTCCGGTGTTCCATTGGTAGCTTGACGCCTCTGCCCCGATGTTAGATTTAACATCCATGGGAAACTGATCGGGGTTTGGCATCTCGCATCTACATCCCTGACCTCCTCTTCACCGTGTCTGGTCCAACATTTATATCCATCCATGAATCCCCTAGAGACTTAGTGCATCTGGACATCTGCAACTTCATGTGACTCTGTATTGGCACAATCAATACATGGACACAGGATGCAATCCACATCACCAATTCTCCTCTTTGTACTTTCAGCCAAATTCATGAACTCTGTCATGCCACTGATAAAATCTGTGGTTTTCCGATTCTTCATCCATCGAGATCGTTCATCTGCAGCACACGAATGGTAATTAAAAACAAAACAACATTAATACATAGATTAACTACTGTCCAAAGATGCGTGGATAAATCACAAGGTTTTATTTTAATAATTACTAAGGGCGCTCCATGCTGTTATCCAGACGTGCTATGACAAAATTTAATGGCCAGTCAATTTACACGCAGAGTACTAGTACAACACTACACTTAGGAATTGAACACCTAAATTTAGCCACTCACAAAAAGCATACCTTAATTAATTAGCCGCGCGGCGACCTCCACCTAGCAGACAGACAAGTGCGATGCGGCGGCACGCCGAGATAGCAGGGTCGAGGAGCAAAGCTTAGTGCAGCTGTCGCCTGAAGTTCGACCTCCACTATCCCGCCATCGACCGCGATGGATGTGCTCGAATCACGCCGCCGCCGACCTCGATGGTTGAGCTCCTCTTATCTCCCGTCGCAGAACAAGGATTGACCTCCTATGACGCCGCCACCGCCCACCGACCGAGGATTGACCTCTTCTCCGGTAGCCGCTGCCTAGGCCGCCGCCGCCATCTCTATATGCAGAGCGGTTTTTTTGACGGATATCCGCGGATCGGCTGTTTACACGGTATCTCACCGTTACTCAATTATATGGACAGGGTAGTACGTCACATACGGTTATGTAACGGCAACCGTGTGTAACCTGCGTTGTCTTATCACACGGTTTGGTGCGGAAATCATGTGTGACGTTGTAATACCTAACACAAACGACATGTACAAACAATGTGTCGTATACAACATATATATAGTGCCATTAGTAGTTCCCGACCATTAGCTTATCTCCACAGTTTCCCCATTTCCCCCAAATCCCTCCATAGCCTCCAAATTCCCTCGCGTGGCGCTGACATTGGGGGAATGCGGACGAGTGGTGCTGATGGTTTCGGTGCGGCTGCTCCTGCTCATATCGCCGCCACGACGGCGGTCGCCGCCGAGCACTTGCCTACGGTCATCAAAAGGCAGGTGTACTACGGATCCGAATCGTCCTGTCAGGTTCCAATCTATCCCGATCTTTTTTACCATGTCCAAAGTATGGCTCCTTGCTGAATCCGTCCTAAATGAGCCCCGCCCCCCAGGAAAGCGATCTGCCGCCGGATCCGGAGCATGCCTCCATACTCCCGCAACACGAGTTCGACTCCGAGTTTTGCGCCACCGAGAAGTACCAAAAGCTGAGTTGTGTGCACGGGCACACTCCCGCTCGATGTGTATGCACGGAGGGATTCGACATTGGCAGGCGGTTTCTCATTTGCCCCTTAGAGGTTAGTGCTAATTAAGTTCATCATTTTACTTCAGTTAATGCCACCGCTCATCCAGAATACTATTTAACATTGGCAGGGATATGAGGCTTGTGCCTTTGTTAACTGGCTGGATGAAGAATGGCATGGCAGGGCTCGGAGTGTTATCACCAAGCTCGCAGAAGTTAACATAAAGCTGAAGAAGAAACTGGCCGATCTGGAATGTACAATTAGTATGATGAAGCAAGAAAGAATCAATCACAGGCAACAGATGAAAGCAAGAGACAGGAAGGAACTAGCATGTGTAGTTGTGGTTGTCGCATTAGCCATGTTCTATGCGCTGTTTGCAATGATGATTAGGGGTTTTGTTTGACAGTATTGCTAAAGCACATCTAGATGTGCTCTAAGTAATGCACATCTAGGTCCTATATATGCCATTGATGTTACGTGAAGATTCGTGTAGATATTTTTCTTTGTCTTTTTTCTTTTCCTTTCTAGTTTGATTATTACTGGCTTTATCAATAAGAAGAGCTCAATGTATTGCTTGCCAACTGTCCTACTCCGTTCGTACCGGTATCGGTGCATAATCCCAAAACTCTTTCCTTGTTTTTGTCCTAAAAAAGGAAACCAGCTAAATAGCGAATAGGAGTCCTGCGCAACCCCGGGAATTTGGAGCGACTGGGTACAAATAATTACGGTTGATTATATCAGCGGTTAGATAATACATCAACCCCCGCTTCAATTAGCAGTTCCTCTTCTCTGCATACCCCGGTTAAGTGTCCACCATCTTCATCGTCCCCGGCAGGCTGCGCTACACACTGGCACTCACTCTGCAGCCATGTCGAGCGATAGCGAGGACAACAGTTCGGCCAACAGTCTGGCGCCCGATGATAGGTAAACATCGGAATCATCCCGCTTGTCTTCCATGAGTCCGGCGTCGAGCCCAGACCTTGATTATATCTGGTTCATGGAAGGGACGCCGCCTCCGGAGTCGTCAGACGACAACCAGACGGACGAGGAGCCATCGGAGGACGAAGAAGAGGACAACGATGATGATGAGGAGGAATGGTCGAACGAGGAGGAGGACGATGACGACAGCAACGACGATGACGACGTCGGCGGCGATTAAAAGCCAACGGTCAGCGGCAAGAAGCGTCCTCGCCAAGATGATGTCATGGGGCCATCCAACAAGAACAAGGACTAAATTAAGCAGAACGTATATATCTCTGTTTATCTTGTCAATCTCATCGCAGACGGTTAGTAAAATGTATTCGATAGAGATCTTCTACATTATCGCCAACAGGTTGGTTTGTTGAACTGTGTGCCCTGACGAGCACACAATTCACAAAAAAAGACCGTATGGGTTGCCTATAATGATCTCACACAATTCTGATTACCGAACTGTTTGTCGGGTATCACACACATCTTGTTACGCCGAATCGTTTGTGTCCACCTCACTCATCGCAAACGGTTCATCGGAGTGAACTGTATGCCATATATCGCACACACCTTGATCTAGCTGCTAGTTTTTGTTGTTCTATGTCATCGCAAACAGTTCGTACAGATCAACCGTATGCCCCTCATCGCACACGCAACTATAATCTGAACCGTGTTTGATGTATCATTTATCGCAAACGTTTTGCATCATTTCTGACGGTTTTCATACACCACCATTTGCGATTATTGCATCACACACAGTTTCTCGAAGGGTCTCTGATCATAGTGTCGCGAAGCAGCATCCTGTAGTAGTGTCAATACCAGTTTGAACGGGTATATTTGGTTCCAGTTATTCCTAGTGTAGTCAACACATGCCCTTTATTTCAGTTTTACACATTTATCCAGTGTGATGTTTAAGCATTACCTACGTTCTATTCATTTTCAACAATACCAGTTTGAATTGCAATATTTGATGGGTGTTAAGCCTGTTGTCGGTAACATTGCCTTCCATTTTATATCTGCTTTAACAACATGCTGAAACCAACACATTCAAGATATCATTTGGAGATGATGTTGTTTGCCTTTGCTATATTTGGTTGATGTTAAGATTGCTGTACTTATCATGCCTTTCCACTACTTATGCAGGACAACAACGGGAGTGGCCACCATTTTTCGCCGAGGTTAGCTTCATCCCTCGGCTTGTATTCCCCCCGTCGTTCCATAATGTAGTGCATATAGATCCAGGCCTGGACACTAGTTAGCTTCTAATATTGACTTGTTTTTTGTAGGTACATATGCCCTTGGCAAGGATCCACGCATCGACCCTTTGTGCGTATGGGGCAATGAGATATTGATGAACAAGCATCAAGTGAGGAAACTGATAAGGATTATTTAGCAAAAAGATATGAATGGTGGCAAGCAAATTATTTTTTTATGCTCTATCCAACACAACAGTGAGCTGTAGGATGGTAACTACAAACTCTGCAGCCTTCTCTTTTTACTGCCCATAATGAGTTGTTAGACAACAATGTCTGAATCTTTTTCGTTCCCAGTGGTTCTCGAAGCAGTTCACTCAAGATTACCTCGCAAAGTACATGATTGGTGGACACGCAATGAAGGTTAAAGTATTTCATCCAGACTACAATGAGCATCGAGAAGTCCTAATGAAGACAGTGAAGGATGGACGGGCAGCCATCACAAGGGGTTGGCCTGGAGTTGTGCGCGCATTACGCATGGAGGAGGGCACAATATGGGCATTCCGCTTCACCTTCTCCAGCAACCAGAATATCTTTTGCCTCTCTCTTCACAATCTTTAGTAGAACTGTGGTTCATCATTCTTTACTTGGTGCTTTTGTAGTTCTTCAGTATATGTACATGTGCATCGAATTATGGATTCGTGGTTGAACCTATATTTGTAATAAACATGGTTGGATATGAAATAAGTGATTGCCTACTTTCAAATTCAAAACATGTGATTTTTAAATTAGGGATTAATTAGGGATTACACTGCACAAGGTTTGCGAAGCAAAACGTCTGCGATATACATGGAGATCACAAACGTTTCTAGGATCCACTATGTGTGCGATCAATCTCCACTGCACACATGACTTTCTCTTGAAAACTGTTTGCGTTAGGCCACCTTGCGCAAACGTTTACCACATAAAAAGTGTGTGTGATGGACAGCCTTTGCCACACAGTTTCTTCTACGCACCGTGTGTGATGCATTCCATAACGCAAACGATAAAATTATTAATATCATGTGCAATGGCAACGCTATCACAAACGATTTAACGGGAAAAATTTGTGTGTGATGTACCTGTGAACGGAAACGTTTTCCTTGGAGCGACTGTGTGGGATGTACATACGAGCGAAAATGTTTAGCGGGGACTGACTGTGTGGGATGTACTTGTGACCGGAAACAATTTTGCCGTACAATTTTTTTAGCTCTACTGTACGTATTTCCATATTTGAGCGCTCGCCAGTCACACACGACCTCATTTTGCCGAGCATGTGTGCTAGGAGGGCATATCCCCGACGGTTTCTGGGTCGTGTGGGAAGGACCCCCTTATCGCCCACACTCACTTGGCGACGGTTCCAAATGCCGTATCGGAAAGGGGTTAAAAACCGTTTGTTTAGCACTGACGCGTACCAGTGTGAGTTTACTTTGTCTACATCATGTCATCTTGCTTAAGGCATTACTCCATTTATGAACTTAGTAGTAGTGGAGATGTTTGCTGGATAGCGATTGAAGTGCGGAGTAATAGTAGTAGATGCAGGCAGGAGTTGGTCTACTTGTCTCGGACGTGATGCCTATATGTTGGGAATCATTGCATGGAAAACAAAAAAAAACTACGCACACGCAATGATCTATCCATGGAGATGCATAGCAACGAGGGGTAGGCTATGTCTAAGTACCCTCATAGACCTTAAGCGGAAGCGTTTCACAATGCGGTTGATGTAGTCGAATTTCTTCCCGCTCCAACCGATCTAGTACCGAACGCACGGCACCTCCGCGTTCTGCACACGTTCAACTCGGTGACGTCCTCCGCGTTCTTGATCCAGCAAGACGGCGTGGTAGTAGATGAGTTCCGACAGCACGACGGCATGGTGATGGTGATGGTGATGTGATCTCCGCAGGGCTTCGCCTAAGCACTACGAAAATATGACCGAGGGAGTAAACGGTGGACGGGGGCGCGGCACACGGCTAAGACAACGTTGTGTCCCTGTGTGGCGCCCCTTACCCCCCCACACACACGCACACACACGCACACACAAACACACACACACACACACACACACACACACACACACACATATATATATATATATATATATATAGGTGGGAGGGGGGAGGAGGCAGCCTAGGGAAGCCAAGGTGTGCCCCCCAAGGGACTGGCCGTCGTCCCTAGGGATCCTGCCCTCCTGCGCCCCCCTTTCCTTATATGAAGAAGGGGGAAGGAAAGAGAGGGGGAGAGGGAAGGAAGAGGGAGTCCTACTCCACACTTTCCTTTACCTCCCATCATTCCTTCTCCTTCTCATAGGGCCGACCTCTATAGGGGCGCACCAGCCCCTTGTGGGCTGGTGTGTTCCCTCTCTTAGCCCATAAGGCCCATATCTTTGCCGGGGGTGCCCGAAACTCCTTTCCGGTGACCCGATAAGTACCCGGTACCCTCTGAAACACTTCCGGTGTCCGAATACCATCGTCCTATATATCATTCTTTACCACGCGACCATTTTGAGACTCCTCATCATGTCCATGATCTCATCCGGGACTCCGAACAACATTCGGTCACCAAATCACATAATATAATACTATATCGTCAACGAACGTTAAGCGTGGAGACCCTATGGGTTCGAGAACTATGTAGACATGACCGAGACACCTCTTCGGTCAATAACCAATAGCGGAACCTGGATGCCCATATTGGCTCCTACATATTCTACGAAGATCTTTATTGGTTGAACCGTTATCAAAACATACATAATTCCCTTTGTCCATCGCTATGTTACTTGCCCGAGATTCGATCGTCGGTATCTCTATACCTAGTTCAATCTCATTACCGGCAAGTGTCTTTACTCGTTCCATAATACATCACCTCGTGACCAACTCCTTAGTCATTTGCTTGCAAGCTTATGATGTGTATTACCGAGAGGGCCCAGAGATACGTCTCCGATACTCGGAGTGACAAATCCTAATCTCGATCTATGCCAACTCAACAAACACCTTTGGAGATACCTATATAGCATCTTTATGATCGGCCAGTTATGTTGTGACGTTTGATAACACACAAGGTATTCCTAAGGTATCCGGGAGTTGCATAATCTCATAGTCGAAGGAATATGTATTTGACATGAAGAAAGCAATAGCAATAAAACTGAACGATTATTATGCTAAGCTAACAGATGGGTCTTGTCCACAACATCATTCTCCTAGTGATGTGACCCCGTTATCAAATGACAACTCATGTCAATGGTTAGGAAACCTTAACCATCTTTGATCAACGAGCTAGTCTAGGTGAGGCTTACTAGGGACACGGTATTTGTTTATGTATTGACACATGTATTTAAGTTTTTGATCAATGCAATTCTATTATGAATAATAAACCTTTATCATGAATAAGGAAATATAAAATAACAACTTTATTATTGCCTCTAGGCCATATTTCCTTCAGTCTCCCACTTGCACTAGAGTCAATAATCTAGATTACATTGTAATGAATCTAACACCCATGGAGTCTTGGTGCCGATCATGTTTTGCTCGTGGAAGAGGCTTAGTCAATGAGTCTGCTACATTCAGATCCGTATGTATCTTGCAAATTTCTATGTCTCCATCCTTGACTTGTTCATGAATGGAGTTGAAGCGTCTCTTGATGTGTTTGGTTCTCTTGTGAAACATGGATTCCTTCGCCAAGGCAATTGCTCCAGTGTTGTCACAAAAGATTTTCATTGGACCTGATACACACTAGGTATTACACCCAGATCGGATATGAATTCCTTCATCCAGATTCCTTCGCTTGCTGCTTCTGAAGCAGCTATGTACTCTGCTTCACACGTAGATCCCGCCACGACGCTCTGCTTGGAACTGCACCAACTGACAGCTCCACCATTCAATATAAATACGTATCCGGTTTGTGACTTAGAGTCATCCGGATTAGTGTCAAAGCTAGCATCAACGTAACCATTTACGACGAGCTCTTTGTCACCTCCATAAATGAGAAACATATCCTTGGTCCTTTTCAGGTACTTCAGGATGTTCTTGACCGTTGTCCAGTGATCCACTCCTGGATTACTTTGGTACCTCCCTGCCAGACTTATGGCGAGGCACACATCAGGTCTGGTACACAGCATAGCATACATGATAGAACCTATGGCTGAGGCATAGGGAATGACTTTCATTTTCTCTCTATCTTTTGCAGTGGTCGGCCTTTGCGTCTGAATCAACTTCACACCTTGTAACACAGGCAAGAACCCTTTGTTTGACTGATCCATTTTGAACTTCTTCAAAACTTTGTCAAGGTATGTGCTTTGTGAAAGTCCTATTAAGCATCTTGATCTATCTCGATAGATCTTGATGCCCAATATAGAAGCAGCTTCACCGAGGTCTTCCATTGAAAAACTATTATCCAGGTATCCTTTTATGCTATCCGGAAATTCAATATCATTTCCAACCAACAATATGTCATCTACATATAATATCAGAAATGCTACACACCTCCCACTCACTTTAATTCTTGTAAATACTGGCTTCACCGAAAGTCTGTATAAAACCATATGCTTTGATCACCTCATCAAAACATATATTCCAACTCCGAGATGCTTGCACGAGTCCATAGATGGAGCGCTAGAGTTTGCATACTTGGTTAGCACCTTTAGGATCGACAAAACCTTCTGGTTACATCATATACACCTCTTCTTTAAGAAATCCATTATGGAATGCAGTTTTTACGTCCAATTGCCAGACTTCGTAATCATAAAATGTGGCAATTGCTAACATGATTCAGACGGACTTAAGCATCACTACGGGTGAGAAAGTCTCATCGTAGTCAACCCCTTGGACTTGTCGAAAACCTTTTGCGACAAGTCAAGCTTTGCAGACAGTAATATTACCATCAGCGTCATTCTTCTTCTTGAAGATCTATTTATTCTCTATGGCTTGCCGATCATCAGGCAAGTCCACCAAAGTCCACACTTTGTTCTCACACATGGATCCTATCTCAGATTTCATGGCCTCAAGCCATCTCTCGGAATCTGGGCTCATCATAGCTTCTTCATATTTAGTAGGCTCGCCTTGGTCTAGTAACATTACTTCCAGGATAGGATTACCGTACCACTCTGGTGCGGATCGTGCTCTGGTTGACCTACGAGGTTTAGTGGCAACTTGATCTGAAGTTTCATGATCATTATCATTATCTTCCTCTATACTTGGTGTAGGCATCACGGGAACAGTTTTATGTGATGTGCTATTTTCCAACTCGAGAGAAGGTACAATTACCTTATCAAGTACTACTTTCCTCCCACTCACTTCTTTCGAGAGAAACTCCTTCTTTACAAAGGTTCCATTCATGGCAACGAAGATCTTGCCTTCGGATCAATGGTAGAAGGTGTACCAATTGTTTCCTTAGGGTATCCTATGAAGACACACTTCTCCGATTTGGGTTTGAGTTTATCAGGGTGAAGCCTTTTGACATAAGTGTCGCAACCCCAAACTTTAATAAATGGCAGCTTAGGTTTCTTGCCAAACCATAGTTCATATAGTGTCGTCTCAACGGATTTAGACGGTGCCCTACTTAATGTTAATGCAGCTGTCTCTAATGCATAATGATACGTCTCCGTGGTATCTATAATTTTTGATTTTTTTCATGCCAATATTATAGAAGTTTTCTACACTTTTGGCAACATTTTATATGATTAATTTGGACTAACATATTGATCCAGTGCCCAGTGACAGTTCCTGTTTGTTGTATGTTCTTTGTTTCGCAGAAAATCGAAATCAAACAGTGTCCAAACGCGATAAAAATTTAAGGAGAATTATTTTGGAATATATGTGATTTTTGGGAGGTGGAATCAATGCAAACGGGGGCCCACAGCCCCCAAGATACACCAGGGCGCGCCAGGGGGTGCCAGGCGCGCCCAGGTGTATTATGCCCTCCTCGTAAGGCGGTTGTGGCCCTTCTTCTGGTGCAAGAAAGATAATTTACGGAAAAAATCATGTAATTTTTTTACTGCAATCGGAGTTACGGATCTTCGGAAATTTAAGAAACCGTGAAGGGCCAGATCTGAGGAACGCGAAACAGAAGAGAACAGAGAGACAGATCCAATCTCGGAGGGGCTCCCGCCCCTCCGCTGCCATGGAGGTCATGGACCAGAGGGGAACTCTCCTTCCATCTAGGAGGGAGTCCAAGGAAGAAGGAGGGGGGCTCTCTCCCCCTCTCTCTCGGTGGCGCCGGAACGCCGTCGGGGCTAGGATCGTGACGGCGATCTTCATAAAAAATCTTGCTACCGTCAACACCAACTCTCCCCCCTCTATGCAGTGGTGTAACACCTCTTCCCCCGCTGTAATTTCTACTTAAACATGGTGCTCAACTCCATATATTATTTCCCAATGATCTATGGTTATCCTATGATGTTTGAGTAGATTCGTTTTGTCCTGTGGGCTAATTGTGATCTTGGTTGGTATGATTGTATATTTTATTTATGGTGCTGTCCTACGGTGCCCTCCGTGTCGTGCAAACAGAGGGCCCCCCTCTGTAGGGTGTTGCAATATGTTAATGGTTTGCTTATTGTCGGTGTTGCGGGGGTGACAACAGCCTAAAACGGATAAGTGGGTTATGGCGTATGGGAGTAAAGAGGGCTTGATACTTAAATGCTATTGTTGGGTTCACGACCTTAATGATCTTTAGTAGTTGCGGATGCTTGCTAGAGTTCCAGTCATAAGTGCATATGATAAAAGTAGAGAAAGTATGCTACCTCATGCCTCTCCCTCATGTAAAATTGCAAGAATGATTACCGGTACTTGTTATCGATTGCTAGGGACAAATGACTTTCTTGTTGACAAAAGCTATCCACTTTTACTACCTTGCAATTTATTCATAGTTTTATTCTCGCAAAGTACTCGTAGTTTTATTCTTGCAAAATAGTTTCATACTTGTTCTAGGTAAAGCAAACGTCAAGTGTGCGTAGAGTTGTATCGGTGATCGATAGAACTTGAGGGAATATTTGTTCTGCCTTTAGCTCCTCGTTGGGTTCGACACTCTTATTTATCGAAGAAGGATACAAACGATCCCCTATACTTTTGGGTTATATCAAGACCTTTTTCTGGCGTCGTTACCGAGGAGCAATAGCGTGGGGTGAATACTCTCGTGTGTGCTTGATTGCTTTATCACTAAGTAGTTTTTATTTTCTATTCTAAGTTGTTCTCTATCTTTAGTTATGGTTATGGAACACAAAACACCAAAAAAATTTAGTTGTACATGCTACTCATGGAGATGGGGGACCTCTTAAAACCCTCGATGCTCGTTATGTGAAAGATATTATGCAATACTTTGATAATCCTGAGAAAACTCCATTCAACTATATAATGGGAGTAACGTTGGATCAACGTGAATACTTTCGGGATTATCGCTTGACTCATAAAGGGAAATTGTTATGGGATCAAATTCATATGTTGCATTGGTATGCTCGGGAGTTATGCTTGAGATATGATTATACTTGTTGCTCTAGGATGAACGCTCCACACCTTCCCTTTTCATGCAAATTTAATGAATATGAAACCTTGGCTTCTTATGCCAATGGTATATATGATTACTATGATGTGGAACGAATATAAGAATTTGTTGCTGGTAAGGGTGCTTATGAAATTGAATCTTTGTTTGAATAGTTTGAAGATTTTGATGATTCAGTTTATAGACCTGAAAATTTTGCTATCCTTAAATCTTGCTATGATAATTATAAATACAATTCGATATTGATGTATTTATTGGGAAAGTCTTTGTTGTCCAAGAACATACTAATTTTTTGCAGGAGTCTACGAAGGAAGGAATTGATGAAACTGTGAGCTCATTGGATGAAGAAGATGATGAAGAGAGTGAAGAACAAAAGGAGGAAGAGCGGATTAGCTACCCGTGCCCACCTTCTAATGAGAGTAACTCTTCAACTCATACATTATTTAATGTCCCTTCGTTCTTACCGAAGGATGAATGCTATGATAATTGCTATGATCCCGTTGATTCTCTTGAAATATCCCTTTTTGATGAACTTGATGATTGCTATGCTTGTGTCCAAGATGCCAACATGAATTATGTTTATGGAGATGAACTTGTTATAGTTCCTTATGTTGATTATGAAATTGTTGCTATTGCACCCACATATGATAGTCCTATTATCCTTTTGAATTCTCTAAATTACTCTATATCAGAGAAGTTTGCACTTATTAAGGATTACATTGATTGGTTGCCTTTTACCGTTGCACATGATGATTTTGATGAATATAATATGCATGTGCTTGCTGCTCCTACTTGCAATTATTATGAGAGAGGAACTACATCTCCGCCTCTCTATGTTTCGAACACGAAAAAATTGCAAGAAACTTCTTATGCTATGTATTGGCCTTTACTTGATGTTCATGAATTGTTCTTGTATGACATGCCGATGCATAGGAAGAGAGTTAGACTTTGCATGATATATGTTGCTTTGTGCTCACTACTAAATGCCAAATCATTGTTAATTAAAATTGGCTTTGATATACCTTGGGATCCGGGTGGATCCATTACTTGAGCACTTTATGCCTACCTTAATGGCTTTAAAGAAAGCACTGCCAGGGAGAGAACCCCGAAGTTTTAAGGAGTCATTTATTTCTGCTGAGTGCTTTTATAAAGTTTAAAAACAAAAAATATAGTGGGGAACTTAAAACTTCACAAAAAGAAAAGTGAAAGTGAGAGGGACGAGCATTGTAAAAGTGGGAGCTAGCCTTGAACTTTGTTCATGCCCATGGAAACTTTGTGAATCTTAATTATAGAAAATTTTCAAAAAAATAATAATTATCCCCTTGTACAAATCCATTTTATTATAAAAATAATGTGCCAAGATTTTCTTTACGATGATTAGATTGCTTGTTGGTATGCGCGGTGCAGGAACAGAAACTTTGGCTGTAGCGCGTGGATTTTCATTTTTACTAGAACATCAAAAGGTTCTGAATTTTTTTTCGCAGTATTCCTATACAAATTGTTTATTTCGTCCTAATGTTTCAGAATTTTTGGAGTTACAGAAGTATGGTAGATGTTCAGATTGCTATAGGCTATCCTGTTTAAGACAGATTCTGTTTTTGATGCATTGTTTTGCATGTTTTGATGAAACCATCGATTTTTGTCGGTGGTATAAGCCATGGATAAGTTATATTACAGTAGCTACAATGCAAAAACAAAATATGAATTGGTTTGCAATAGTACTTAGAGTAGTAATTTGCTTTATTATACTAACGGATCTTACCGAGTTTTTTGTTGAGTTTTCTGTGGATGAAGTGATCAAAGATTGAGGAGGTCTCTGATACGCCTATACCAGGCATCTTTCAAATTTTCTCCTCGTCTTTGCTTCAAGTAAAGAACTTCAAAATCTGGTGACAAAGGAGGAGTAGGGGCGCTAGCCATCGGGACTAGAAACAAGAGATTGGTGAAAAAGAGAGGCGAATAAAACGGCAAATTTTTGTGAAGTGGGGGAGAGGAAAACGAGAGGCAAATGGAAAATAATGTAAATTGTGAGGAGATGAGATTTGTGATTAGGAACCTGGTTATGTTGAAGATCCTCCCCGACAACGGCGCCAGAAATTCCCTTGATGATGTTTACTAAGACTACGTTGGTGTTTCCCCCAAGAGGAGAGGATGATGTAGCACAGCAACGGTAGGTATTTCCCTCAGTAATGAAACCAAGGTATCGAACCAGTAGGAGAACCAAGTAACAAAACGTAAACAGCCCCTGCACACAAATAACAGCCACTCGCAACCCGACGTATTAAAGGGGTTGTCAATCCCTTCCGGGTAACGGCGCCAGAAATGGCTAGTTGACGGGAGAAAATTGTAATAGATTGAAATAATAGATCGCAAATAAAATAAAGTGCAGCAAGATATTTTTGTATTTTTAGTTTAATAGATCTGAATAAAAACGCAAAGGAAAAATAGATCGGAAGGCAAATATATGAGAAAGAAGACCCGGGGCCGTAAGTTTCACTAGTGGCTTCTCTCGAGAAAATAGCAAACGGTGGGTAAACAAATTACTGTTGGGCAATTGATAGAACTTCAAATAATCATGACGATATCCAGGCAATGATCATTACATAGGCATCACATCCAAGATTAGTAGACCGACTCCTGCCCGCATATACTACTATTACTCCACACATCGACCGCTATCCAGCATGTTGCTAGTGTATTAAGTTCATGGAAAAATGGAGTAATGCAATAAGAACGATGACATGATATAGAAAAGATCCGTTTATCTATATGGCGGAAGATATAGATCTCGTATTTTTATCCTTAGTAGCAACGATACATACATGTCGGTTCCTCTTCTGTCACTGGGATCAAGCACTGTAAGATCAAACCCACTACGGGGCACCTCTTCGCATTGCAAGATAAATAGATCAAGTTGGCCAAAAAACCCAAATATCGGAGAAGAAATACGAGGCTATAAGAGATCAAAGAAACTCAAATAACTTTCATGGATATAAAAAGATATAACTGATCATAAACTCGAAGTTCATCAGATCCCAACAAACACACCACAAAAAGAGTTACATCATATGGATCTCCAAGAGACCATTGTATTGAGAATTCAGCGAGAGAGAGAGAGAGAGCCATAGCTACTAACTACGGACCTGAAGGTCTACAAAGAACTACTCAAGCATCATCGGAGAGGCACCAATGGAAGTGGTGAACCCCTCCGTGATGGTGTCTAGATTGGATGTGGTGATTCTGGACCCTGCAGCGGTTGCATGAATATTTCCTCGACTCCCCTAGGGTTTCTGGATTTTTTGGGGTATTTATAGAGCAAAGAGGCGGTCCAAGGGGCACCCGAGGTGGGCACAACCCACCAGGGTGCGCTTGGGCCTCCTGGCGCGCCCTGGTGGGTTGTGCCTCCCTCGGGGCACCCCTCAGGTGCAACCATGACCCATTGCCTTCCTTCTGGACCATAAAAAATCATCGTAGAGTTTCGTGTCATTTGGACTCCGTTTGATATTGATTTCCTACGATGGAAAAAACAGCAACTGGCACTTGGCACTATGTCAATAGGTTAGTCCCAAAAAATGATATAAAAATGACTATAAAATGATTATAAAACATCCAAGATTGATAATAAAACAACATGGAACAATCAAAAATTATAGATATGTTGGAGACGTATCAGCATCCCCAAGCTTAACTCCTACTCGTCCTCGAGTAGGTAAGTGATAAAAACAGAATTTTTGATGTTTAGTGTTGTTCATCAAGTCATATCATATTCTTTTCTTTATAGCATGGACAATTGGACTTTTATGTGATTCAAAGCAATAGTCTAGTTTTGACATAATAATTTAGATATTCAAGCATATCAACAAGCAACCATGTCTTTCAAAATATCAATGCTAAAACAAGTTATCCCTAGACAATCATGCTCAAACATTGATCCATTCATGAAACACACTCGAATATTAACTACACCCAATACTTGAGCACGATCATATTGCCTCCTAGTTGGTGCTTTTTGTAAGAGAGGATGGAGACTCAAAATAAAAATAAAAATTGCATAAAGTAAAGGAAAGGCCCTTCGCAGAGGGAAGTAGGGATTTGTAGAGGTGCCAGAGCTCAAAGCGAAAAATTTGAGATAAAAACATTTTGGGAGGTGTATCCATCCCACCAACAAAAACGACTCAGAGTTCCGAACACTTTCCATGCTAGATATGCCATAGGCGGTTCCCAAACAGAAAATAAAGATTATTCCTTTTTCCACCATTCTTTCACTTTCCATGGCTAGCCGTATCCATGGGTGCCCTCCATACCAACACTTTCCAAGGAATTTATTATTTGACAACATAAAGTAAATATTTTTTTTGCATTTTGGGACTGGGCATCCCTAAAACCTTTTCCTTACTCTCGTGCAATGACAAGTGAATAAACACTCATCTTGAGAATAACACATCTAGCATCGAAAATATTAGCCACCCGTTACCGTTCCGCGAGCGAAACAAACACACAAAAGAAAAGTTTATTTTGAAAATTAGAGATGGCACATACAAATTTGCTTAGAACGGAAAAATAATACCACATATAGGTAGATATAGTGGACTCATGTGGCAAAATTGGTTTAAAGGATTTTGGATGCACATGTAGAGGTCATACTTAGTGCAAAGTGGAGGCTAGCAAAAAGATTGAGAAGCGACCAACCAAGAAACGAATAATCTCATAAGCAAGCTGTGACGCCCCCGATTTGACCGTACAATAATCATACACGCAAATATGTACGATCAAGAACGAGGACTCACGGGAAGATATCACAACACAACTCTAGACACAAATTAAAATAAAATAAGCTTTATATTACAAGCCAGGGGCCTCGAAGGCTCGAATACATAAGCTCGAAAACACAAGAGTCAGCGGAAGCAATAATATCTGAGTACAGACATAAGTTAAACAAGATTTCCTTAAGAAGGCTAGCACAAAAGTAGCAACGATCGAAAAGGCAAGGCCTCCTGCCTGGGACCTCCTAACTACTCCTCGAAGCCGAACTCCACGTAGAATCATCCTCGGGATCTCTAGCTCCTGGACTCCAGCATCTAGTTGCGACAACCAGGTATAGAAAGGGGAAAAGAGGGAGAAAAGCAACCATGAGTACTCATCCAAAGTACTCGCAAGCAAGGATCTACACTACATATGCATGGGTATATGTGTAAAGGGCCATATCGGTGGACTGAACTGCAGAATGCCAGAATAAGGGGGGATAGCTAATCCTGTCGAAGACTACGCTTCTGGCCACCTCCATCTTGCAGCATGTAGAAGAGAGTAGATGGTAAGTTCACCAAGTAGCATCGCATAGCATAATCCTACCCGGCGATCCCCTCCTCGTCGCCCTGTTAGAGAGCAATCACCAGGTTGTATCTGGCACTTGGAAGGGTGTGTTTTATTAAGCATCCAGTTCTAGTTGTCATAAGGTCAAGGTACAACTCCGGGTCGTCCTTTTACCGAGGGACACGGCTATTCGAATAGATAAACTTCCCTGCAGGGGTGCACCACATAACCCAACACGCTCGATCCCATTTGGCCGGACACACTTTTCTGGGTCATGCCCGGCCTCGGAAGATCAACACGTCGCAGCCCCACCTAGGCACAACAGAGAGGTCAGCACGCCGGTCTAAATCCTATGGCGCAGGGGTCTGGGCCCATCGCCCATTGCACACCTGCACGATGCGAGGGCGGCCGGAAGCAGACCTAGCCTAGCAGGCGTTCCAGTCCAATCCAGCGTGCGCCGCTCCGTCGCTGACGTCAAGAAGGCTTCGGCTGATACCACGATGTCGAGTGCCCATAACTGTTTCCGCGTAGTTGGTTAGTGTGTATAGACCAAATGGCCAGACTCAGATCAAATACCAAGATCTCGTTAAGCGTGTTAAGTATCCACGAACGGCGACCAGGGCCAGGCCCACCTCTCTCCTAGGTGGTCTCAACCTGCCCTGTCGCTCCGCCAGAAAGTAACAGTCGGGGGCCGTCAGGAACCCAGGCCCACCTCTACCGGGATGGAGCCACCTGTCCTTTCAGCCCCCTCATCAGAATCACTTGCGGGTACTCAACGAGCTGACCCGACTTTAGTCACCACATGGGTCATGTATATAAAGTATATAGTATATACCCGTGATCACCTCTCGAAGTTATCACGGACCAGTAGTATAGCATGGCAGACGGACAAGAGTGTAGGGCCACTGATGGAACACTAGCATCCTATACTAAGCAGTAGGATAGCAGGTAAGGGTAACAAGTGTAGCAACAATGACAGGCTATGCATCAGCATAGGATTAACCGAAAGCAGTAACATGCTACACTACTCTAATGCAAGCAGTATAGAGAAGGAATAGGCGATATCTGGTGATCAAGGGGGGGGGCTTGCCTGATTGCTCTGGCAAGGAGGTCGGGGCACCAGCAGCGGCGGCGTAGTCGGTCGGGGCACCAGCAGCGGCGTCGGTCTCGTAGTCTACCGAGAGAAGAGGGGGTGGAAACAATGAATACAATGCAAACAGATGCATAACGATGCATGACATGACAAAGCGTGAGGCTAGGTGTGCCCAAACGCGGTACTAGGTGATACCGGCGAAGGGGGGGAACATCCGGGAAAGTATTCCCGATGTTTCGCGTTTTCGCACAGATGGACCGAAGGTGAAATGTTGCAGGTTCACTATGCTAGGGACGTGTGGTGAACGAACGGGCTGCGTATCCGGATTCGTCTCGTCGTTCTGAGCAACTTTCTTGTAGAAAGTATTTTCATCCGAGTTACGGATTATTTTATATGATTTTCTAAAGATTTAATCATTTTCTGATTTTAATTATTTATCTAAATATCTTAAAGCAACATTATCCAGAATAGTTTTTGCTGACGTCATCATGACGTCAGTAGTCAACAGGGCGTTGACTGGGGCAACCTGACCTGTGGGTCCCAGCTGTCATACTCTGTTTGGTAACTAACCAAGATAATTAGTCTAGTTAACAGATTAGTTAAGTTAATTAGCTAATTAGATTAATTAAACAGGGTTAATAAATTAGTTAATTTATTTTTATTATATTTTTTAAAATATTTTTTGTTTACATTATCTAACAGGGGCGGGCCCCATGTGTCAATGGCCCAGGGCCTTAGCGGGCGCTGGGCAGTGGTTACGGGTGCGGGCACCGGGTCACCTGGACACAGCCGCAACGGGTGCCGCCCAGCGCCACGGGGCGCCGGCGGCCACGACACCGGCAGGCGGCCGGAGCGGCGCGGAGGCGGCGGGGGCCGCGCGGCCCAAAACGGCGGCGATGAGAGCGCGCGCGGGGCGCGGCCCGGCGTTGCGAGGCGAGGGGCAGTGGGGAGCGGCGCGATGGCATGGCCGCGAGGGGCGGGCAGCATAGAGGCGAGCGGGGGCGCAGGCGTCGGGGAGAAGCAGCACGGCGGGTGCGGCAGCGAGGTGCGTCGCGGGGTCAGGCATGGCGCGACGGTGCGTTAGCGGGAGTAGCGAGCGGGGCTTGGCCCGTGCACCGAGGCGGTCGGGCGCGGCGGATGGCATCCGACAGGGGGAGAGGGGAGGCGCGGCGTCTCACCGACGGTTGCAGGGAAATGGCAGTGGGCGCGGGGAGGACGACGGGGACGAGGCGACGAGCTCGGGGGCGGTTCGGTGACGGAGAGGACGGCGGCGGTGGTGGTGCACGACGACGACGAGCGGGTGCGGCCCGGTGACGAGGGGACGATGGAGAGGAGAAGAGGATGAGGCGGTCCGGCGGGTGGCGCCGGCGAATGGCGAGGCGGCGGGGACGAGCAGGGGCGTCGAGGACGATCCTGATCCAGGAGGGGATCAGGGGAGTGGGGGAGGAGTGGGGATCGTGGGGGAGGGGGTTAGGGTTTCGGGGTGAGAGGCCATATAGGCCAAGGCTGGGCCGGCCTGCCCAGGGTGGATGTGGCTAGCCGGCTGAGCCGAGGCCTAGTTGGCCACCGGGGGGGGGGGGTTCTTTTACCTTTTTTATTTTTTTGTTGGTCTTGTTTTTTCTTTTTCTTTTATTTATTTTCCTACTATGTTTTAATTCAACTTAATCTATTTATTCATTTGTAAAAGTGTGGTACCTTCACCTTAAATACCTAGGCATTATTTGGCACACTCCAAACATTTTTGTTTTAATGTTTGAAAACTTTTATTGTTTGACTTTATTTTAAATTTGAATTTGAACGGGTTTTGAATCAACGCGAGGTTATCAACAGTAACTGAGGTGACGTCGCATCGTTAGCAGGGAATTACTGTAGCTTAATTATCCGGGCGTCACAATTCTCCTCCATTACAAGAAATCTCGTCCCGAGATTTAAGAGGTATAGAAGGGGGAAAGGTCTGGTTACGAAATTCTAACGGATCTTCTCGGCCTTGGTTGCTCTTCTCGAAGAGGTCGATCCGTTACATTGACGTCTTCATTACTCTGCTTCAAGTCATCATGGTGTAGTCGTCCTTTTCTTCGGGAACTCCAACGTACTTACGAATAGGTAAGGGGCAGCTCGGCTATGACATAATGCTTATGAGGGAAACAATCTGGGGTTAACCCATGAATGAGCATAAGATTATCTCTCGAGTTGAACATATAAAATACATCGAGAGTAAGGTACGAAGGTACAATAAGAGGTTCCAAGCGGATAGATAGTTGCTCGAAGTCTGAACCAGAGTGAGAAAGGGGTTCAGAGCGGCGAGAGTAAGTATTGCGACTGATACCAGAATAGATTACTAGGCATGTGGCCCGTGAATTACATACGAAGTCAAGCTCGAGGAATAAGTTTGGCAATAGGGTCTACAGGAGAGTCAGGTTTCGATCCTGTGGATCTGTGGGTTATGGGCCCACCATGTGGGTTAAAAGTAGGAAGAGCGAGGAGGTCTTGCACAATCATGCAAGCACGGTATGTCAGAGGATAGCCTATCAGTTATGTCGACAACAACAACATCAGTACCAAGGGCGAGGGACAAAGAGAACCATTTTCCTGCTTGTTGAACGAGGCGGACCAATAGGCAAAGTTCCCGTCCATCGGTGGTTACCGGAATGTCATCATCAAGAGTAACAGGGTCTTACTGATAGAGTTGTATACCGAGGTGTTTACATAAGCATAAGAACATTACTTCTTAGATCATATAGATCACCAGAAAGGTTAAACAAAACAATGGAATGGAAAATGTGATCATCAGATTAAATAGAACAATGGAAAGGAAAATGTGTTTAAACACATATTTCAGGGGTACATCCTTCCCAAGGACAAGCAGATGATATCCATGACAGGATAGAAGGTAGAAAACCATTTAGGTAAGGGGAGAGAACTTTCCTGACATTACCCATACAACGGTGTTTGGATAATTGATAAGGAAAATTTAGCATTTTTTTGAAGGTTCTTATTGATGATCGGAGTACCACAAACATGCTTCGAGATAGCTTTGACATGGTCTTCAACCAAAGGTTGGACTTTGGATACACAAAGGATCCATCAGGAACAACTTATAGAATAAGTCTTACGATTTCCTCATGGAAGAATCAATAACCTTGTTAAGAGGGGAACTATAACAATAGGGTCCTCCGGCCAGGTGTACTAGGCATGACACCACCTTACCGGGTCATATAAAGACCAATGTTATAACTCTTGGAAATATGTCCCAACCATCATATCTGACCGAGATTCAGATCTGATTAGTGCCAGGATACCTCAGGCTCGGGATGCCTGAGAAGAAAAGGTGCAACACAAATTGACGAGAGGCCAATGTAAGTTCCTCGGGAAATGAACTATGGAAGCAAGTTCTGAAACCAGAGTTCATCAGTAAACCAAGGAGAGGATGAGGAGGTGGCTGATGAACTCAATGAGAATTCAACGAGATTTCCAAAAGATGGACTTCCACAATTATGTGAACAAGGAGATAACATTTGTCAGATCAAATGGTATAATGATGTATGCTCGAGGAGAACACACACAATTAAACATTGGTTGAAAGGTGCACCCGAATATGGGCTTAGGTAGCATGATCAATGTTAGAATGGTGATTCGATAACCAATACACAAGGAATGAAACTATCATTCATTAACTTACAAGCAATAGGGTTGTTGGAAGTTTTGAATTTTACACATCACAGTTCATTTGTCGGTACTTCGGTTAAAATCAACATGGGGACCAAGAACTGAATGTAGACGGCAAGATGTATTACTATATCAAGAATTCTTAGGAGGTGGTGAAATTCTCACGACATTCTTCATATAAAAGATGGTAATACTCCAAAGTAAAGAGGAACAAATGATGGGTAGCAAGGAACTCAAGGTATAACACAGAACATGAACAAGTTTGTGTTGAACGGAAGGCAATAAAGTGGTCGATGATTAACACAAAGCATCGAGGGCAAGGATGGTATCTCTCAACATGGATTCAATCAATATCCTTGAAGAGCTCAGAATGTTGATGATGATCATGACACATTTTTCGAGAGGTTTCATGAAGATATAATCGCTCATCGACAACATCAAGCAAAAGAAAGGATGGAGCGAAAAGTTATTGAAACCACGGATATGACACAAACTCAGAATCAAGCTAGTTGTTCAAGGCGAAATGATATGATGAGGAAAATCAACATAAGCTTAGCTCATCGTCGAAGATTGTGCTCCGAGAAGGACCAGGTAGCACAGTAAAAAGTTTGCACGATAATGATATAGCTGATAAGGCTAGGAATGACTTGAAGGATTATTAAACTCGTAAGCAACGTAAATTACTTAAGAGTTATTGAATCGGAGCGCGGAATCGATTCACTTATCGGTGTTCTCGAGTGACTAATAACTCAGAACCTGGGGGAATCTGAAATCGGTGAGAAGCAATACTAGATGAAGACTCGCAGGAAGCAACACAGTTCTCGAGATACCAGAGGGTAATACTCGAGGAAGATCAAAATAAAGGTTGTGGAGGTGTATCGATCAACAAAAGACAAGTGTTTTAACTTGTCTGAGAAATGGAATCAAGGAGAAAATATGGTTGGAACCATGATTGCAAAGGATCAATACACACATACCAGACGATATCATATCAAGGAAAAAGTTATTATTACAAGAAGCTTCTATGATAGGATCTACATCGTGTCCATGGGCATGAACACAAAGTTCAAGGTCGACTCCCACTTCTCCAATGCATAACATTTCATTCACTTCTCATTTTTCGAAGAAGTTGTAATGTTTAAATTTTATCTAGCAAAACTCCAGAAGAGTATGACTCGTGATAGCTCTCGGGTTTACCCGGATCTGGAAAGGCATAGGTTCAACCCTTAGGGTCATCTTGGGAACATATACCACAAGCTTCAATAGTAAATAACACAAGCTCGATAGTAGAGCATGGGTGACAAAAGGAGAGGATAGAATTCACCGAAGGCATTATGTATCAGGGAAAGAACTTCTCAAGGTTTTTGTATTCGAAGGACACTGTCGGATGATATTTCAACAAAGGTTCCAACAGTCCATAGGTAGCTGATGTGAGTATCGGCACACAAAGAGGAAGAAAGAATGCAAAGGCATCAGATTATGGCAATATCTGAATACTTCGAAGTTTTAAAATCAAAGAAATTATGAATACCAGATCCGTGTATCGGAATCAGATGCCCTGATCAATTACGAGTAAGTTGAGTAGACTTAGAGGCACCATCAGTCAATGTTTGATTGGCGGAAAACCAGCTCATATCTGGAATGACGTCTGAGCCAGAAAGACAATTCCTAAGGATCGGGTGATGATTGTGAGCAATCACACACGTATTGAATCGAGAGACTCAAGGTGATAATGACAAAGGACGTCAAAGAATGATGCTAGGCATATGAAATTAACCACAATGCAGCAGGCAACTATTTGCCGAGTAATAGTGGGCAGAGGATTATCAAAAGATCAGATAGTATTTCAATGTGTCTTGTAAATCATATAAACAACGGGGGAAGAGCGGATACTCGGTAAGGGCGAGAAATTATCCATACGGGTATTCAGGTGGCAAGGAACTGCAAGGCAGTAGGCACAAAATATTCTCGGAACAATAGAGAGAATTTTGGGGTATCTTGTAATAACAGGATCAACTGGGAAACATTGTATGAATGGCAAGTATACGTGGTTATCCATAGGAGTTTATCGATGGAAAGGAATTGCAAAAGCGATGAACACAAGTTCTCGGGTTAACAGTGGAGAGTGTCTTCAGGGTCTTCACGTGCAGGAGACGATCATCAGTAAAAAGGGGCTCTCCGGGTGAAAGTGATAACGACATCCTAATGTTAGATTTAGCAAAATTCATTTAACCCGAATAGGAGAGAGATTAGAGTCCTAGAGTAAAGGTCGAGGAGTAAAAGATCCTAGTACCACCCAATGGCGACGTGGGCCCGTAAGCCACACAGCCATGTTAGTAAAAGTTTTTCAATGACTAGACTCGACTTCGGCCAAGGAGTTGGAAGGGCGAATTCCTACAGGCAGTCGGCTCTGATACCAACTTGTGACGCCCCCGATTTGACCGTACACTAATCATACACGCAAATGTGTACGATCAAGAACGAGGACTCACGGGAAGATATCACAACACAACTCTAGACACAAATTAAAATAAAACAAGCTTTATATTACAAGCCAGGGGCCTCGAAGGCTCGAATACATAAGCTCGAAAACACAAGAGTCAGCGGAAGCAACAATATCTGAGTACAGACATAAGTTAAACAAGATTGCCTTAAGAAGGCTAGCACAAATGTAGCAACGATCGAAAAGGCAAGGCCTCCTGCCTGGGACCTCCTAACTACTCCTCGAAGCCGAACTCCACGTAGAATCATCCTCGGGATCTCTAGCTCCTGGACTCCAGCATCTGGTTGCGACAAACAGGTATAGAAAGGGGAAAAGAGGGAGAAAAGCAACCGTGAGTACTCATCCAAAGTACTCGCAAGCAAGGATCTACACTACATATGCATGGGTATATGTGTAAAGGGCCATATCGGTGGACTGAACTGCAGAATGCCAGAATAAGTGGGGGATAGCTAATCCTGTCGAAGACTATGCTTCTGGCCACCTCCATCTTGCAGCATGTAGAAGAGAGTAGATGGTAAGTTCACCAAGTAGCATCGCATAGCATAATCCTACCCGGCGATCCCCTCCTCGTCGCCCTGTTAGAGAGCGATCACCGGGTTGTATCTGGCACTTGGAAGGGTGTGTTTTTATTAAGTATCCAGTTCTAGTTGTCATAAGGTCAAGGTACAACTCCGGGTCGTCCTTTTACCGAGGGACACGGCTATTCGAATAGATAAACTTCCCTGCAGGGGTGCACCACATAACCCAACACGCTCGATCCCATTTGGTCGGACACACTTTTCTGGGTCATGCCCAGCCTCGGAAGATCAACACATCGCAGCCCCACCTAGGCACAACAGAGAGGTCAGGACGCCGGTCTAAATCCTATGGCGCAGGGGTCTGGGCCCATTGCCCATTGCACACCTGCACGTTGCGAGGGCGGCCGGAAGCAGACCTAGCCTAGCAGGCGTTCCAGTCCAATCCGGCGCGCGCCGCTCCATCGCTGACGTCAAGAAGGCTTCGGCTGATACCATGACGTCGAGTGCCCATAACTGTTCCCGCGTAGTTGGTTAGTGCGTATAGACCAAATGGCCAGACTCAGATCAAATACCAAGATCTCGTTAAGCGTGTTAAGTATCCGCGAACGTTGGCCAGGGCCAGGCCCACCTCTCTCCTAGGTGGTCTCAACCTGCCCTGTCGCTCCGCCAGAAAGTAACAGTCGGGGGCCGTCTGGAACCCAGGCCCACCTCTACCGGGATGGAGCCACCTGTCCTTTCAGCCCCCTCATCAGAATCACTTGCGGGTACTCAACGAGCTGACCCGACTTTAGTCACCACATGAGTCATGTATATAAAGTATATAGTATATACCCGTGATCACCTCCCGAAGTGATCACGGCCCAGTAGTATAACATGGCAGACGGACAAGAGTGTAGGGCCACTGATGGAACACTAGCATCCTATACTAAGCAATAGGATAGCAGGTAAGGATAACAACTGTAGCAACAATGACAGGCTATGCATCAGCATAGGATTAACCGAAAGCAGTAACATGCTACACTACTCTAATGCAAGCAGTATAGAGAAGGAATAGGCGATATCTGGTGATCAAGGGGGGGGCTTACCTGATTGCTCTGGCAAGAAGGAGGGGTCGTCAACAGCGTAGTCGGTCGGGGCACCAGCAGCGGCGTCGGTCTCATAGTCTACCGGAGAGAAGAGGGGGAAGAAACAATGAATACAATGCAAACAGATGCATAACGATGCATGACATGAAGAAGCGTGATGCTAGGTGTGCCCAAACGTGGTACTAGGTGATACCGGCGAAGGGGGGAACATCCGGGAAAGTATTCCCGATGTTTTGCGTTTTCGGACAGATGGTCCGGAGGTGAAATGTTGTAGGTTCACTATGTTAGGGACGTGTGGTGAACAAACGGGCTGCGTCTCTAGATTCGTCTCGTCGTTCTGAGCAACTTTCATGTAGAAAGTATTTTCATCCGAGTTACGGATTATTTTATATGATTTTCTAAAGATTTAATCATTTTCTGATTTTAATTATTTATCTAAATATTTTAAAGGAACATTATCCAGAATAGTGTTTGCTGACATCATCATGACGTCTGCAGTCAACAGCGCGTTGACTGGGTCAAACTGACCTGTGGGTCCCAGCTGTCAAACTCTGTTTGGTAACTAACCAAGTTAATTAGTCTAGTTAACAGATTAGTTAAGTTAATTAGCTAATTAGATTAATTAAACAGGGTTAATTAATTAATTAATTTTTGTTATATTTTTAAAAATCTTTTTTTTGCTTACATTATCTAACAGGGGCGGGCCCCATGTGTCAATGGCCCAGGGCCTTAGCGGGCGCTGGGCAGTGGTTACGGGTGCGGGCACCGGGTCACCTGGACACAGCCGCAACAGGTGCCGCCCAGCGCCGCGGGGCGCCGGCAGCCACGGCACCGGCAGGCAGCCGGAGCGGCGCGGATGCGGAGGGGGCCGCGCGGCCCAAAGCGGTGGCGATGATAGCGCGCGCTGGGCGCTGCGTGGCGAGGGGCAGTGGGGAGCGGCGCGATGGCATGGACGCGAGGGGCGGGCAGCAAAGAGGCGAGCGGGGGCGCAGGCGTCGGGGAGAAGCAGCACGGCGGGTGCGGCAGTGAGGTGCGTCGCGGGGTCAGGCATGGCGCGACGGTGCGTGAGCGGGAGGAGCAGCGAGCGGGGTTTGGCCCGTGCACCGGCGCGGTCGGGCGCGGCGGATGGCGTCCGACAGGGGGAGAGGGCAGGCGCGGCGTCACACCGACGGTTGGAGTGAAATGGCAGTGGGCGTGGGGAGGACGACGGGGACGAGGCGACGAGCTCGGGGGCGGTTCGGTGACGGAGAGGATGGCAGCGGTGGTGGTGCACGGCGACGACGAGTGGGTGCGGCCCGGTGATGAGGGGACGATGGAGAGGAGAAGAGGATGAGGCGGTCCGGCGGGTGGCGCCGGCGAACGGCGAGGCGGCGGGGACGAGCCGGGGCGTCGAGGACGATCCCGATCTAGGAGGGGATCGGGGGAGTGGGGGGGGGAGTGGGGATCGTGGGGGGAGGGGGTTTGGGTTTCGGGGTGAGAGGCCATATAGGCCAAGGCTGGGCCGGCCTATCCAGGGTGGCTGTGGCCAGTCGGCTGAGCCGAGGCCCAGTTGGCCAAGGGGGGGGGGGGTTCTTTTACCTTTTTTTATTTTTTTGTTGGTCTTTTTTCTTTTTCTTTATTTATTTTCCTACTCTGTTTTAATTCAACTTAAACTATTTATTCATTTGTAAAAGTGTGGTACCTTCACCTTAAATACCTAGGCATTATTTGGCACACTCCGAACATTTTTGTTTTAATGTTTGAAAACTTTTATTGTTTGACTTTATTTTAAATTTGAATTTGAACGGGTTTTGAATCAACGCGAGGTTATCAACAGTAACTGAGGTGACGTCGCATCATTAGCAGGGAATTACTATAGCTTAATTATCCGGGCGTCACACAAGCATTAAGCATAATTAAAACCGAATAATGCACCATAAGTAGGATATAATTTTCATTGCATTATTATTGACTTTCATGCATGCATAGGGAATCACAAACCTTAACACCAATATTCTTACTAGAGCACAATTACTCATCAACATAACTCACATATCACATTATCATATCTCAAAGCTATTACTAAGAATCAAGTTTATTTTCTCCAGTGATCTGCAAGACATTTTCTTTTTCTTTATCCCTTTTGGATATCTATCACTTTGGGACTAATTTTCATGTGTTGCTTTTCTTAAGCTCAAACAAATATAGGTGAAGATCATGAGCATAACAAATTTTCTTTCTCTCAAAATAATTTAAGTGAAGCAAGAGAGAATTTCTTCAAAATTTTACTAACTCTCAAATAAATCTAAGTGAAGCAAGAGAGCATTTCTTCAAAAATAACAAAGCACACCATGCTCAAAAAGATATAAGTGAAGCACTAGAGCAAGTCCTAGCTCATAAAAGATTTAAGTGAAGCATAGAGAGCAATTCTAACAAGTCATGATATAATTTTGGCTCTCTCAAATAAGTGTGTCCAGCAAGGATTGATGACTTAAAACACAAAATAAAACAAGCAAAGACACATATCATACAAGACGCTCCAAGCAAAAAACATATCATGTGACGAATAAAAATATAGTCTCGAGTAAAATACCGATAGTTGTTGGAAGAAAGCGGGGATGCCACTCGGGGCATCCCCAAGCTTAGTTGGTTGCTAATACTTGGATAATAGCTTGGGATGCCGGGGCATCCCCAAGCTTAGGCTCTTACATCCTTCCTTCATCCATCATCAGATAACTCAAAACTTGAAAACTTCAATCACACAAAACTCAACAAAACCTTTGTGAGATCCGTTAGTATAAGAAAGCAAACCACTACTATAAGTGCTGTGTTAAACCAATTCATATTTTGTTTTTGTATTATATCTACTGTATTCCAACTTTTTATGGCAAAAACTCATCAAAGAAAACCATAGAGCCATCAAAATAAGCACACAACACAAAGAAAACAAAATCTGTCAAAACAGAACAGTCTGTAGTAATCTGACTTTGGCGAATACTTCTGTAACTAAAACAATTCTACCAAAATAGAAAGACCTGGGTAATTTGTATATTAATCTTCTGCAAAAAGAATCAGAGCAAAAGCTCTTTTCTGTGATTTATGAAAATTAGTTTCGTGAGCACAAAGTTTCTGTCTTTTTCAGCAAGATCAAACAACTATCACCAAAGAAGATCCTATAGGCTTTAATTGGCACAAACACTAACTAAAACACAAAAAACACAATCATACCAGTAGCACAATTGTGTAAACACACAGGAACAGAAAGCAAAAGGAAAAATAAATTTTATTTATTGGGTTGCCTCCCAACAAGCGCTATAGTTTTACGCCCTTAGCTAGACATAAAGCAAGGATCTAAGTTTTGTCTTCCGAAGTTTTGGCAACTTTTGTAAGGGTTTTCTCAAACCCAGGTGGCTCTTTATGCTTCCCTAAATTCTCCATAAAAGAAACCATTTTAAGATCCAAAATATCCAATCGCTTGTTGCAAAGAGTAATCAAGGTATTCATGCGATTGATACTACCATTGAGGTGCTTGAGGGGTTCATTATATTTCTGTATTTCAACCATATGTTTATGCAAATCACCAAGTTTTTCCAACATTTGAACTCCCTCAGGGGTAAAATAAAACCCCTTATTTTGAGGAGGAATTCCCAAAATTCCCTCTAAAATTTCATAGGCAGCATTAGCATCTAGCTCAATAAAATTTCCTTTAGCGGCAAAGTCCAGAAGTTGCCTATGATGCAAAGCCAATCCTATGTAAAAATTACGAAGCAAAACTTTAGCTTCCCCCTTTAGATTAGAAACACGATATGATTCCATAAGCCTATACCAGACATCTTTCAAATTTTCTCCTTGTCTTTATTTGAAGTAAAGAACTTCAAAATCTGGTGACAAAGGAGGAGTAGGGGCGCTACCATCGGGACTAGAAACAAGAGATCGGTGAAAAAGAGAGGCAAATAAAATGGCAAACTTTTGTGAAGTGGGGGAGAGGAAAGCATGAGGCAAATGGAAAATAATGTAAATTGCGAGGAGATGAGATTTGTGATTAGGAACCTGGTTATGTTGAACATCCTCCCCGGCAACGACGCCAGAAATTCCCTTGATGATGTTTGCTAAGACTATGTCGGTGTTTCCCCCAAGAGGAGAGGATAATGTAGCACAACAACGGTAGGTATTTCCCACAGCAATGAAACCAAGGTATCGAACCAGCAGGAGAACCAAGCAACAAAACGTAAACAGCCCCTGCACACAAATAACAACCACTTGCAACCCGACGTATTAAAGGGGTTGTCAATCCCTTTCGGGTAACGGCGCCAGAAATGGCTAGTTGACGGGAGAAAATTGTAATAGATTGAAATAATAGATCGCAAATAAAATAAAGTGCAGCAAGATATTTTTTGTATTTTTAATTTAATAGATCTGAATAAAAATGCAAAGGAAAAATAGATCGCAAGGCAAATATATGAGAACGAAGACCCGAGGGCCATAGGTTTCACTAGTAGCTTCTCTCAAGAAAAATAGCAAACGGTGGGTAAACAAATTACTGTTGGGCAATTGATAGAACTTCAAATAATCATGATGATATCCAGGCAATGATCATTACATAGGCATCACGTCCAAGATTAGTAGACCGACTCCTGCCTGCATCTATTACTATTACTCCACACATCGACCACTATCCAGCATGCATCTAGTGTATTAAGTTCACGGAAAAACGGAGTAATGCAATAAGAACGATTACATGATGTAGACCAGATCCGTTTATCTATATGGCGGAAGATATCGATCTCGTCTTTTTCTCCTTAGTAGCTATGATACATACGTGTCGGTTCCCTTTCTGTCACTGGGATCAAGCACCGTAAGATCGAACCCACTACTTGGCACCTCTTCCCATTGCAAGATAAATAAATCAAGTTAGCCAAAAAAAAACCAAATATCGAAGAAGAAATACGAGGCTATAAGAGATCATGCATATAAGAGATCAAAGAAACTCAAATAACTTTCATGGATATAAAAAGATATAACTGATCATAAACTCGAAGTTCATCAGATCCCAAGAAACACACCACAAAAAGAGTTACATCATATGGATCTCCAAGAGACCATTGTATTGAGAATTCAGCGAGAGAGAGAGAGAGAGAGAGAGAGAGGGCCATAGCTACTAACTACGGACCCGAAGGTCTACAAAGAACTACTCACGCATCATCGGAGAGGCACCAATGGAAGTGGTGAACCCCTCTGTGATGGTGTCTAGATTGGATCTGGTGGTTCTGGACCCTGCGGCGGATGGATGAGTATTTCCTCGACCCCCCTAGGGTTTACAAAGAACTACAATTATTAAGAATTATTAACCATTGCCATTGTAACTTTGCCTCAACGGCGAGCAGAGCACGCGCAGGGACGCCAGAGCGGAGCGCGGCACGGGCGCCTCAACGGCGAGCAACCACGTGGTCAACCTTCTGCCATCAATAAATTTTGACCTTGTTTCTCGTCACATTGCTGATTACAACACAATAAGTAATTGCGAATCTATTCACACCTATCAAACTAATATGTGTTCACACTTAGCACCTGGCTATAAAAACTACCCACTCGAAAATTACTTCACAGTTCCTCTCCTCATGACCCACAAAACTGGTTTTTTCTATCAAGTCATTCCACCATGACCGGTAGGAGGAGTTTAGGGTGGACATATAACCAGGCAGCAAAGACCAAGGCCGCGGAAGCACTAGAGAGGTCCTGCCGCGAAGCCGCAGCCGCAGCAGAGATGTCCCTGCACGCTGCGGAGCCCTCGAACGAGCTCTCACGGGCACGCGAGGGCCCTCACAAGCACATTCGCAGCATCGGTCATCGCGACGAGCCAACGTTCCTGAATTCCTTCGCCGGCGATGACGACATTCTCGCTGGCGTCACTACGCAGCAGGAGCTGGTCGACGGCTTGACGAAGCTGCTCAAGATCAGCGATGCCTCGGTTGACAAGGCGACCGGCCTCGTCGAGGAACTCATGGGTGACAATGCAAAGCTCCTCAAGTTGGTCGCCGAGAAGGAGGAGGAGGCCGCCGGCTGGAAGATGCTGCATGAGTAGAGCAGTGCCTCGGAGATGATGCTGAAAGCGGTCATCGAGGAACTGATGGGTGGCTTTAGGAAGCTCCGGATCAAGCGCGAGCAGGAGGTGGAGGAATCCGTGCCTGCTTTCAAGTAAAGTCATGAGGAATTGAAGAAGGAGCTCGAGGATTTCGCCGCCCGGCGATCCATCGACAAGTAGAGACAGTAGTGACCCCGATCGTTGTGTGCAATTTCCTTCTTCTCTTGCCCCCGTGTCTTCCGGGCTTTGCCGCATGTGGCATTTTAAATTATCCAGAATATGTTAGACAATTATTATCTGTGCCATTGTAAATTTTTCGTCGTATTATCCGTTGCCATTTTATTTGTGGACGTATTATCCGTTGCCTTATGTGGCAATTTAAATTAGGGCGGAATACGAGTTGAAAATAAGAACAAAGCAAATGCTGCCATGGGATCACAAGCAAACACCCTCCGTCCAGGTGCTTTAATTAACCCATTAATGGAGAAGTTGTGAGCGAGGCGGGCGGCGGCTGGTGCATGGAGGTCAAAGAGCTCGCTCCCGGTGAGCATGGGCGGCCTTACTGCTCGCACGTGTCCCGTCGAGCCTGCGAGGTGGACAGGATGCACGCGTCCCGTCGAGCCTGCGCGGCGGACTGCTCGCACGCGTCCCATGGAGCCTGCACGGCGGACTTCTCGCGCTCGTCCCGTCTAATCAAACAGCTGCACGCACGCCACCGAGTATGGTTAAATTTTGACATGGTAAATATAATACTACCGTTTGCGATATTAACGGGTCAGCTTTTTGTTTCAAAAAGGACTTCATTGGCTACTAATGTGTGCGCGTCTTCTCAAACTGGACGATTTTTTACCACGGCATATATGTGCCATTTCATGAAACCATGCCAAGTTTCATGTTTTTTGGGTGAATTTTTGATTTACTGGGATTTAAAAATCGAGATTCTCATTGTTTCAGGACGGCGACAAATTTGTATTCATTCTCATTCCTTAAACGAGACCTAAACATGCACCCAAAGACACATGTACGATTTCCCACCCATTTTGCTTCACTGGAGCATGTGGTTGTTGTTCAAATTTGAATTATGGACTACATTAAATGCATAGAAAACTTAGTAATTAGTAATATATATACATTGGCCAAACGAACCCTGAACAGTTTCAAATTTCAGCCTGACACTCCTGTTATTCTATGTTGCCTATAGAAAACAAAGTTCAAGGCGAGAAGAGGCAGCGATTATCGTTTCGCCCACAAGAGGGGCATGTTTCCCTACCGGAACAATGAGGGTTGCGACAGGCTCCTGTTTGTAAAAGGCTTGTAATATAGCTTCGCCCAAATTGGAAAATTATATGTACCATGTAGTAACACCATGCCAAGTTTCATGATTTCCTGGTGAGTTTTGGATTTACAGACATTCAAAAACCGAGATTCGCAAAGTTTGTGGCCAAGCCAGGATGGCGAGACGGTTGAATTCGTTCCCATTCATTCCATGGGACCTAAACATGCACCCCAAGGAAGCATTTACGTTTTTCTAGCCATTTTGGTACACTGGAGCATGTATTAGTAGTTCGGATTTGAATGATGGACATTAAATGCCTAGAAAACTCAATTAATGAATAAAAAAGGTCAAACGGACCCTGAATAATTTCTATGTTCAGCGCGAATCTCCAGTTGTTCCGTGTCGCGTGTAGAAGAAAATACGAGGCTAGAAGAGGAAGAGATTATCGTTTGGCCCACAAGGGGACACGTTTCCCTATCGAAACCACGAGGGTTCTTGTGACAGGCTCCGGTTTGTAAGAGGTTTGTAATAAAGCTTGGCCCAAATTGGCAATGTTTTTACCATGACATATATGTGCCATGACGCGACACCATGCCACCTTTGATGACTTTCTGATGAGTTTAGGATTTATGGGGACTTAAAAACCGAGATTCGAAATGTTTGAGGACGAGCCAGGACACAGGTACGGTTGTAATTTGTTCCCATTCCTGGCCTGAGACCTAAATATGCACCCAAGGACACATGTATAATTTTTCTAGCCATTTTGGTGAACTGGAGCATGTATTTGTAGTTCAAATTTGAATTATTGACATTAAATGCGTAGGAAACTCAATTAGTGTATAAAAAGGCCAAACGAACCCTGAATATGTTTAAATTTCAGCACGGATATCCTGTCGTTCCATGTTGCCCGTAGAAGAAAATACAAGGCAAAAAGAGGCAGTGATTATATTTCGCCCACGAGGGGAACACGTTCTCCTATCAGAACCACGAGGCTTCTTTGAGAGAAGCTCCCATTTTTGTAAGAGGTTTGTAATAAAGCTAGGCCCAAACTGGACAATGTTTTTACCACGACAGATATGTGCCATGACGTGACACCATGCCACCTTTGATGACTTTCTGGTGAGTTTAGGATTTATGGGGACTTAACAACCAAGATTCGAAATGTTTGAGGACCAGCCATAACACCGGTACGGTTGTAATTCTTTCCCATTCCTGGCATGGGACCTAAACATGCACCCAAGGACACATGTATAATTTTTCTAGCCATTTTGGTGAACTGGAGCATGTATTTGTAGTTCAGATTTGAGTTATGGACATTAAATGCGTAGGAAGCTCAATTAGTGTATAAAAAGGCCAAACGAACCCTGAATAAGTTTAAATTTCAGCATGAATATCCTGTCATTCCATGTTGCCCGTAGAAGAAAATACAAGGCGAAAAGAGGAAGTGATTACGTTTCGCCCACAAGGGGGACACATTTCCCTATCAGAACCACGAGGCTACTTTGAGAGAAGCTCCGGTTTGTAAGAGGCTTGTAATAAAACTTGCGCCACAATGGACGAAAAAAATTCCTCAACATATAAGTGCCATGTCGTGACACCATGGTAGGTGTCATGATTTTCAGCTTAGTTTTGGATTTACTGGGATTTAAAAACCGAGATTCTTCTCACGAAATGTTTTCAAATAGCACACGGTTCACTCACGAAAGCCGATATTCAATGAAAACTTCGTGGAAACCATATCTTAAAGTTTCAAAAAATCTGAAAAAATGTCGGATGTGAGGAAGGTGATGTTTTATCGCGACACAAAATTTCAAGTTGAAAAACATTACGAGATGTGAGCTATGAAAAAGACAAATTCCGCCCTAAATAGTGACATTACTATTTGGCACTATTGAACACTGATTTTGTCTTTTTCATAGCTCACATCTCGTAATGTGTTTCAACTTGAAATTTTGTGTGGCAATAAAACATCATACTCTTAACATCCCACATTTTTTTGAATTTCTTTTGAAACTTCAAACATCTTTTTCTCGTGGTTTTCACCTGTTTCCACCAAATGTTGGTTTCCGTATGATATCCCCCCCCCCCCCCCGCTACACGCGTGATCTGAGTCGTGCGTTCTGACTGGCCAGAACCCAAACCCCACGGATCGGACATGTGCACCGTTGGATGCTCCCAGATCGAACGGCAACCCTGAGCCCTTTCGACAGCACATGCAGTACATGGGTAAGCACTGTGCGCATGCGTCGTGTAGCTCACACTTCCTTCTCTACTAGGTTTTCATTCAAAACAGGTTACCATTTCTCGCCACTCCTCTCATCGGTTTCCCGCCTCTTCTCCCAGATATGCATGATTTAGATGTTCGTTTAATTCTTATAGTTCATCTCATCCAAAATCAATTAGTTTTATAAAAAAACTATTTTAAGATTCATGGAATTGTGCATTGTAAAGGTAAAAACAAAAAGTGACAATTCATTTAGCAAAAAAAGGTTTCGGCAATTAAGATATGGAAGATTCTAGGGAACAAAGGAGAAGTGCTTGTGTTTTGAGGTTTGTGCATTATGCTTAAGTTCAACCATGGAGTCTTCTAGATTGTACATGTGGTAGAATTTGGTGGAATGTAGATGATATCCAACGGCCAGTAGTGCTCGGATTTGCCATCTCTGTACCGTCGGATTGGCTTCATCCAACGAGCAACTTTCAAAGTTATTCGCACACTATATAGGTGTGTAGATGTATATATATATAGATGTGTCCCATGCTAGACAAAATAAAGTTTGAGCGCATGCGTGGGACGACCCCCCCGCCGCCGCCGCCTCGAAGTTGGAAAACTGACGTGATAGGTATTGAACCAGGCTTGGAGTCGGGTACGGTGTTCGGTCTGTAATGTAGTTGGCGTGGCCCATCAACGTTGTGCATTTGGGATTTAAACTCATACCCATACATATTTTCGGGCCGCATGCAGTGTATACGGGGTCTTCTAATCGACCACGTCTCCCTTGTGCAGTTTTTTGTGACGACACGGATATCTGTGGGCTCCCCGAGTGTATATATATCATCCCTTTGACCGATAATGAGGGGTATGTGTTGGCCATGAATGGATTCCTCCTAGTTCGCGTTAGGGCCAGTCACCATCAAATTTCGGTCAACCAAAGCTCGAGCTCATGCGTTGTCAGGATTCCCTCCCAAATGCTCGGATTGCTGGGTTCAACCTACATCAAACCCTGCGTACGTATCTCGTCCTTAACTACCTTGCCTTCATGGTTGTTGTCTGTATCGAGAGGTAGGCACCACATCTAAATTGTACATTATTCTATATTGAAAACACACATCACCCCTTCCCAACGTACATCATTTTGGGCGGCATGCAAGAGGTGCTGGTTTTGTGGTCCCTCTCGTGCGATTTTTATGATGGTTCAATCTATTAGCCCAAACGGTTTATCGACAACAACAACTGCATTTGACCAAACGAAAGATTCATTGGTCCGTCTTATGGTAGGTCATGGCGACATGCATGTATGACCAAAGTATCGATCATTACGTGCATCTGCCCCGTTGACACGAAGTGGGAGGTGGTGCGCCAAGCATCCTAGCTATGTACGACATTATGTCATTATATATATCCTAGCTAGGTGGTTGTTAGGGTGCTTTCGGGTTTGCGAGGCATTGTGTATTTAAAGTTTTAAACATCCCCAATATTCGTACATATATTTGGCCACTTCCAGGTGGTTCTTGACTTCTGGCCCCTCTCATCGATCTTCAACGACGTGCCCAACCGTGGGCCCGCAGGGTCAAAGTTGTGCATTGGAATTTTGAACATCACAGACCACCCTTTTCACTCATATATATTTGGGCCACATGCTGGTGTGGCTGTCTTTTGACCCTCTCTAACGTTATTTTTTGCTGCAAAGGTTCTGATGACCCTCAACGGACACGGGGTATAATATCTTAAACGTGTGCGATACAAGTGCGATGGGAATCACCACGACCGTGCAAGCGTGATCAAATTAAGGTGGAGGTACTGGCTCAACCTCGTGCGATGCAAGTGCACTGAAATCACCACGACTGCGCAAGCACGAGCAAATTAAGGTGGAGGTACTGGCTCAACCATGTGCGATGCAAGTGCACTGAAATCACCACGACCGCGAAAGCGCGAGCAAAGGGTGGAGGTACTGGCTTAACCGTGTGCGATGCAAGTGCGCTGTAAAACCACCACCTGTGCAAGCTAAAGGTGGGTAAGTTTATTTGGAAATTAGGACGAACCGTGTGCGATAGACCAGCTAGCTAGAAATATAAAAAACAAACTACCCGCCTTGAGCGTTGCAAAAATCGGCGGATCCGTGCTACTTTTCCTTATTATCATACACGCATATTGTTATTGGACCGTGCGCGATCTTGGGCACTGCCGCCCCTCATCAATTCCTTTACCCAAATTTTGGTAGCCGCCGTACTTCAACCGTCGCCCACACTCCTCCAGCACCGACCTTATAGTAATATTGCAGTAGCCGAGGCATTTGAACCGTCGCCCTCCCTCGTCCACCACCATCTCCACCCACTATTACTAAAATTTTCAGTAGCCGCGACGTATCCTCAACACCACCCCCCTCCACAGTCCCCCACCCGCCCCCTCCCCCCTCGAACCCTAGCTCGCGGCCGCCGCCAACTCTGCCGGTCTGCCCGTTCTTGCTAGCTTAGATAATAAAGTTCAGGTTATCCAGCGATTCCCATACCGTCGCCCCACTCCCCTGAGTTTTTAGATGAGGCCTGCGGTGTCCCTCCCCGCTAGATCCACATCCCCTGCTCCAGAATGTCGCAGCCTAAGCTCGACCATGTATCCCAGGGAACCCGACGAGCGTTCGGCCAAGAAGAGGTTTATCATGGCCTCTCCGGCGGACGTTGGCGAGGTGGCCGCCGTTCGCCCCGACCTATCGATCCCGGAGCAACAGGTCACCGCGAAAGCCGGCGAAGACGTTGACTACGTTGCCATGCCGAAGGCTTCATGTCAGCTGGCTAGCGTATTACTGTATCGCGGGAAAGCTGGCTACGACATCAAGCTCGTCCACACCGACGGCTTCACGCGGGCCATGTCACAGGTTAAGTGGTCCATCCCCAACCCCTCTGGTTCAACTGCCGTTGATCTCTTCGATGGCCCTGCTGCTGATCTCTTCCAGCAAGCGGTCAAGGATTTGCGAGCTTTATACGCCATCGAGCCCATTTTGTCACTTCTGAAGGACACGTTCTACGGCGGTGCTTGGGATCCTCAATTGCCAAGTCAGATCTCATCGACCACGACCACGAGGAGGGCACCCACGAAGGTTCTTCCAAGGTGAAATAGCCCATCTGTGACATCAGAGAGCGCACCATGGGTCTGTGCTCTTCCAACTGGAAGGATCCCGTCCATGAAATGTGAGGCAACATTCTATCAGTTAATCTTACCTTCTCTAGCTTGCCAACCCGTACCCTTTGTTGTAGTAGCATTTTCCGTGCGGTTCTTTAACTGTGCCGTGTTTAATTGTTTCAGTTATGCAAAAAGGTATTGTTCAATAGGTCTATGTGAAGTTTAAGTATGAATTTTCCACTTCAGTTTCACGAATGGCTATATTTGGTTGTTTGTAGTGAGTAGATGCCTTGTTTATCTGTATTTGGTTGTTAGGTTCGTTGGAGTGAGCAGTTTTCCAGTTATCGAGCAGATGCCTTATTTATCTGTATTTGGTACTTAGTTTGGTTGCAGTGAGTATTTGTCCAGTTATCAAGTAGATGCCTTGTTTATCTGTATTTGGTTGTTAGGTTGTTTTTTTAGCATTTGTCCACTTATCAAGCAGATGCCTTGTTTATCTGTATTTGGTTGTTAGGTTGCTTTTTTTAGTATTTGTCCAGTCATCAAGCACATGCCTTGTTTATCTTTATCTGCTTGCTAGGTTGGTTGTAGTGAGCATTTGTCCAGTTTTCAAGCATATGCCATGTTTATCTGTATTTGCTTGTTTGGTTGGCTGCAGTGAGACTCTGTCCAGTTTTCAATGGCTATATTTGGTTGTTATACTGGTCATTTATGCCTAGTTTATTTCAGTCATTCACAATGTGTTGTTCATTATGTGCAAGTCGGAACTGTGCTGCTCGACATCATCACACTGGTGCGCATCGGTCCTAAACAAATGGTTTTTTACCCCTTTCCACGATGGACTTTGGAACCGTCGCCAAGTGAGTGTGTGCGATAGGGGGTCCTTCCCACACGACCCAGAAACCGTCGGGGATATGGAACACTGATCCAGAGGCCTTCCAAAAGTAATCGTGTGCGATGCAACACACACTAAATTCTTTCGCACGTGTGGTATCGGTGATTAAGCGTTTCTAATGACGCAGTGAAACCATACGGTCTGTCGTAACGAACCGTTTCGGAAATAGTATGTAAGGCACACGGGCCAACATATGAACCGTGTGTGATTTGTGCCCTATCGCACACGAGTTTTCTTTGTAACCCGTCTGCCATGCTAGACTCCATCGCACACATTTTCCAATAATTACCGTCTGCGATAATGTTCTATCACAAACGGTTCAGGAGCCCCTTCGCACACATACAAGTGCTGCAGACCGTTTGTGATTTGTTAGGTATCACCGACGGTTGCCGCAAGAGTGACGTGCGCTTTTCGTTTGGGATCCCACACGTTTCCCGAAACAAATACGACTGGGATTGTATTTTGCATTGGGCACGGTTTACTCCCAGTTCTCGTGTGCGATAACGCGATATCACAAACGGTTCCGGAGAACCTACGCACACGTAGTAGCGCTTCGAATCATTTGCGATCTGCTGTGTATCACCAATGGTTCCAATACGATTGACGTATGCTTTCCGCTTTGGACCGCACACACTCATTTAGTTGAACCTTGTGTAGAGCAATTGCCAGGTTAAAACAAAAATATCCCATTTTGAATGGGCACGCAAAAATCAAATTCGCCACAATATTCAATTGAAAAAATAAACATAAATATCGCATTTGAATCGGCACACAAAAAGGAAATTCGCCACAATATTCAATTGAACAAATAGTGTCCACAGGAAGAACATTCATCAGATTTTGCAACAATTGCGATTGAACATATGGTCGCTAAATTCCAATGATTTTTCCACACATATATGCATTACATAATTAATCATAGTGTACGAAATACGAAAACCTCATCAGATGGAAAACAATGGATCCATGCGTTATATGTTTAGCGGCTAACTCTTACTCAATGTTTTAGGAGAACGCATGCTGAAATCTTCATTATCACCAGTGGGATTGATGTAGTGATCCAGGAAGAAGTTGCTAATAAATCTCCAAACCATCAGCAATTCACCAGCCGGGAGCGGTTCAGGGGTCCTCGGTTTTAAGATGAGCTGCAGTATTTTTAAGATCAGAATGTGCCATATGAGTGGAGTAGAAGATATTAATTAAGATAGAGGATCGTCACAATATCAGCAGATTTGCAGATGGAGATCATGTGTTTGCAAACATAGTATCCACAAAGGTTGGTCCCTGCTTCTTGCTGAGGACACTGAAATTTTTTGTACAAAATTAGTCATGTATTTGTCCTGTTAGGAACAACCTAACCGGTGTTAGATGTATTAGTTTTTCTTTGGACAAAATAGAAAGAGGTTTATTTAGAAACTTCAACATTTGACTAGCGTAAGGAAAGGTATTTGCAGATTGTTGGATAAATTTTCCAAAAATAATGAATTTCGGTGTGTTACCGGAGAAACGATCTCGTGCTGCAGAGGTAGTTTCCTCTTGAACAGGTTCCCTATTTTAGTTTCCCACAATGCGAGCACACTGCAAATGATGATGAATTTTGACAACATCAATTATTGAACCAGATATGAATGCAAATTAATTTCAACATCATAGAATTCAATACCTATCCAAGAATTGCTGAAGATGCGTCAGATCCTTAGCGTTTGTTGACTCTCTGAGAGAATCGATGTAGTAAACTCTGTTCTTGTTTGGAACAATGAATACCAATATCCTGTGATTTCTACATATTAAGAAAGCCATGAACTTACGAATGATGTCGAAATCTGAAAGACAATCAGTGTATGCGTGGTTGTTAACTTGACTTACCCTTCATGATATGGGCAGAGAAATGATTCTGCATGGGACGTGTTTTCGAAGATACGGACGACCGTGTTAACGGCCCAGTCCCGTCGGTCCTTTTCATGTAATTTTGTGCCATTTGCTAATGCAGGATCTATGAAATACACACTCTCACTTTGTCTTCTCTGCGCATTCAATCCCCTGAGAGGAATAAAATGCAGTTAGCTGTTTATCATTTACAGCCTTGTATGGAGAAGTTGATCAGAGTTTGTTAAGTACTTACAAAATCACGCATCTAACAAGAGTGGCATCGAGCACGTTGAAGTTGAAGAAGAGATGTAAGTCCTCGAAACTTACAATGATGGAACCAGCATCGTGTCGGAAATGATCTCTGTTGTAGTGGACCAGCAAATGATGATGACCTTCTCACATTTGATCCATGCAATATTCATGTAACTTGCGGCAACTGGAGCTGCACTCATCAAAGAAATCGCCAACAAGAAATGGCTGACCTTGGACGTAATTGCGTGCTTCAACCACGTCTGCTTTTCTTTTAGCAAGCAACAATTCTACTTCTTCATCATCCATGGCGTCGGAAATAATATTACTCCCCGATTCGAAGAAGCTGCTGTTAATTTGGTTCTGGGCGATGAGTGCTTTAAGTAAGAGGCAATCGTTCTCTTTCCTCTTCACTTTCCCATTGCGCTTCCTCGTGGTCGTGGGTGTAGCCTTTTTGGCCACTTCCTTCATGGTACTTGAAGCATTTCTGGCAGAATGTCTGGTTGCCTGCACGGTAGACTACCGAGCAGACGGTGAAGCTTGGACGGACTTCTTAGTAGACTGTTTATCTATGCCGGACCGCTGACCTGGCGGTGCTGCAGTGACTGACTGCTGGGCTGTAGGAGCAGAGGCATCGGACTGCTGACCATGCGTTGAAGCTATGTCGGGTTTCTGCGCAGGTGGTGCCAACTTGTCGGTGTGCTGAGGTGGCTGTGCCAATGCGTTGGTTTGCTGAGCAGGAAGTGCTGATGCAATGGTATGCTGATCACGCACCTGCGGACCGACGGACTGATGAGCAGTCGGTTCTGGACCTATAGACTGCTTAGCAGGCGGTTCCGAAGCATCAGACTACTTAGTAGTCTGTTCCACCAGGTTGGTCTGCTGAGCATGTGTTGCAGCTGGGTCTCCCCCCGCTGCTTCAGCGGCCGGCATCTGAACCGGTGGTCCGTTATGAGCAGTTGTAGGCCTTGCCACTGGATGCTTTGGGGCAAAGGATGACATGGCCTGTACGCCACAAAGTCGGTCCGGCTCATCATAGGTTGATGCATCAGCCCGCGAGAGCTGCTCTGGCAAGGAGAGCGTCACCGGTTGAGGGGCGATCGTGGTTGCTCTTGGCAGGGCTTCAGGAATCTCATCGATGAACTCTATTTCCTTTCGTGGCCACTTGATATGATGTAACAGTGTTTCTCCCAAGGTCCACTCATCGAGGTCTCCTAGGACATTCTTCAAGGCAAATTCATTGAATCCAGGCTTTACTTCAATCACGTAGCACTTCACACAGCCCGGCTTCAATGGCACATTGTCCAAGAAGAGGCCATCTTCCAAGAAGGGTGGGCAAACCCAGGTTGTTGCACATTTTAATGTACCTTCATAATGTGTAAGCATGCCCTTCAGTCTGTCTTTCATTCTAGATAGATCATATATAGCATCATCACGAGCAGCTGCAGTCTCAGTGTCGCTGGGGTCAGCTGATGCACTGCTACTCTTGTGCAGTGTTGTCGCACAATAAGCAGCATCATCCATGCCCGCCTCCCCTCCCATCTGCTGGCTATCTATCACTGTTAGAGTCTTCTACATCATCATCATTGACTCCTCAACATCCTTTTGAACAGCGGGATAAATCTCCTTCTTCAACTTTTCAAACAATGCATTCTACTTCATTTCACTCCTCGCTTTTTTCATGCTGAGCCTCTCTTCTTTGCTAAGTGTGAAAGCCCTCTTATGAGGGACATTAACACCTATACCCCTTGCACGGCCAGGGGGCTCTTTTGTGTCCAGGGCAATGGACATAATGTCACATGGCCCTGAGTTCCTGTAGAACCTTCCAGGGATCTTGGAAGCCTCTACCATCACTTCATACAGTTTGGCGTCACGTGCGTTTTCAAAATAATAAGTTCTGTCATCACGCCTCTTTGCACGTGCCCGCAAGTAGTCTCTGGCGCGTTCGCCCTTGATTTAACTAAAGGCCGAACTCCCACCCCCCGCTACGGCTTCTTTGTCCTCCTGTTCCCATATCAGTTTCATGCCGTAGTATCCTGCCACACCCAAACGATGGGGGTGTATGTTCTTCTTCTGAAGTTCCGATTGCTTGAAACTCTTCGCAGCAAATTCTGGAGTTGCCCTGACCCTTTTGAATTCTACCTAGTCTGCCTTTGTAATTTGGGGGTATGCGGGGATTGGGTCCTTGCCTTCACTCAAGTACTACTTGTACATCACGTGCTTCCAGTTTCTCCAAGCATCCCTAGCCTTCTTCAGTGCAGCGTGTTCCACCTGCATTCTCCACTGCTCTGGAACGTTGAAGTGATCCATGATCTCCCGGACTATCCTTCGCCGTGTTTCTGTGTCAGCCTTCCGAAACCCCGGCATATTAATGTTGAGCCTTGCCTTGCCAACAAATCCACACACACTCCTGAACCTCATGCGTGCTTTATCTAGTTTACTTGGGGCCCAGGACTTTAAATCAATCTCAGTTACTTCATATACACCTTTAGGCTGGTGTGTGGGCTTCCTTGGAGCGTTCCCCCGTTTCCTGACCGAAAGGGTAATTGCTGCAGCTCTATCCCGTTCAAGACTACTTGATCCCTCACAATCTGCTGAAGACCTAGGGTTGTCCGAATCAGATGAAGATACATGGCCTGAATGAGTGCTGTTGCTGCTACTCGGCATCTACAGAGAACACATGCGAAACTCAGGAAAGGAGGATAAGCATAAAACTAACAACTTGGTATTAAGCGTTCTAAACATGCCATGCATTAATTTAGAAAATGTACGGCTAATTTTTTAAGTTTGTGTGACTCGGGCGCCCGCGATCTGTAAATAGGTAGGAACTTATTGGAACAAATACAACTAATATGTAGCAAGGAAGGTAGATAATGAACATATATACGCTCTCCGTTATTTTATAGCCAATTTGGGAACATACAGAACGAAGTTGCAGGGTAGGCATAAAGACTAGTCTTACAGCTTTGTTCCCATGTACATGGGGGAACTAGGATCATTAAGTTGACCCCGAATGAACTTGGGGTTTTTGATGATTTTAAACTTCTTCTCTTTTGCACTGGTGCGTGATCCCTTCGCTGGCAACTCATCAAATTCATCGTACTCGTCCTGATCGGCAACATCGTCGACACCCAGTACCCTTCTCTTCCCATGCATTGTTAAATGGCCGTTCTTATGCAAGGGGTCTTCCACAAAGAAAATCTGGGTTGCATCGCTGGCAAGAATGAATGGGTCTGCGTGACATGCCATCGTTGTCCTGTTAACACAGGTCTTCCTGTACTCATCAATCCTTACCTGACCAAGAGGGATCCATGCGCACCTGAATAATGCCACCTTAACTTTCACATAGTCAAGCTCCCAAATCTCTCTGATGGTTCCATAGTATACCCTTTTATCAGCTTCATTTATAGTCATGCATTCTATTCGAACATTGCTGTTCTGATATGAGGTCTTCTTATCATGTTCCTCAGTGTAGAACGTCTATCCATTTATGTCATATGCTTGGTACGTCAGCACCGTAGGTGATGGCTTTGTGCCAACCACGTAGCAATGTCATCGATGGATCCTTGTGCCAAACGATTCTTCAGCCATTCGGCGTAGTTCTTAGTGTGCTCCTTCATCTCCACCTTTGATGAAGGCACCATTGGTAAGAATCTTTGGCATATCTCCGCCAAGTGTTCTTCGGCATAAGCGATGAGAACTGGGCTGTTAAGCAGTACCGTCAAATGGGCTTTCTCTGCCAATTCTCTGGGTGCAACCATTTTCTTGCCAGCAAGGACTGGCTTACCTTTCAGCCTTCCCTCGTGGCGAGAGAGGGGCAAACCTATAGGTCTTTGTTTCATTTATTCGGTGCAAAACTCAACCACCTCCTTCGCGGTATAACCTTGTAGGATGCTTGCCTCTGGATGGTTTCGGTTCCGACAAATGCGCTTCAGGATTCCCATGAACCGCTCGAAGGGATACATGTTGCGAAGAACACAGGACCACAATACTTTATCTCGTCGACAAGGTGCATAGTGAGATGGACCATGATATCAAAGAATGACGGTGGGAAAAAACATCTCTAGGTTGGACAATATTCTTGCAATATCATCTTGCATATGATCCAACTCTTCAGGATCTACAACTTGCTGCCATAGTTGGTTGAAGAAATCACAGAGGTCAATGAGTGTGTTTCTTATATCTTTGTCCATCAGATTCCTGATGGCCACCGGGATGATTTGTGTCAACATTACGTGGCAATCATGTGACGTCATGTGTCCCAACTTCATTTTACCTAAGCTCACATCCACGAGACTTCTGATGTTTGCGGAGTGGGAAGAGGGTGTCTTAACTGAGAACAAATAGGTGAAGAATTGTGTTGCTTCTTTTGTACTAAAATTGTAACTCTGGCAAGCTTTAATGAATTTGTCATCATCTTCTGCTTCACTCTTGCATTGTGATTGATCAGCAAGCATATCGAGCCGTGAACTGTCACCATCCTTTCTTTTACCTTTTATCTTGAGCAGAGTACTAAGGATGCTTTCACATACGTTCTGCTCTACGTGCATGACCTCGATGCAGTGACGTACATGTAGAATCTCCCAGTAAGGTAATTTCTAGAACACCGATTTCTTCTTAAACACTTGATCCTTGAGTGTTAGTTTCACCGTCAAAGGGTGGTTCTTGCCAAGCACAACATTAATTTTTGTAGCTATGTTGTGGACCACCACCCCTTCATAGGATCTTGGGGCTGCAGCTGCCTCTGCCATACCATCAAATTCATCTTTCATCTTTCGGTATGGCTGATTTTTCCGTAAGAACCTACGATGACGCAAATACACTGTTTTGTGTGAGTTGGGAAGTCTTCTGCTAGCTGTCCTATCCATGCATGTGACACACCCTACTTCTCCCCTTGTTTTCTGCCCCGATGTGTTGCCTAATGCTGGCATATCTTGAATGGTGTGCACCAGCATGGCATGTAGATCGAAAATCTCCTTTTTGTAAGCATCATAACATTTTACAGCAGGCGCATCTATCCACACTGTCAGCAGTTCTTCTACCAGTAGCTGAAAGTAAATGTCGATGTCATTTCCAGGTTGCTTCGAGCCTTGGATAATCATTTACATCATAATGTAGTTTTTCTCCATACACAACCAAGGAGCTAGGTTATATATGCACAGAAGCACCGACCATGTGCTGTGATTGGTGCTCATATCGCCAAAAGGATTCATCCCGTCAGTACCCTCCCCGAGCCTTATACTTCTAGGATCCTTGGCAAAATTTTCAAACTTTTTGTCGATTAATTCCCACTGAGCCCCATCTTTCGGGTGCCTCATATACTTATCTGCAATTCTCTCATCATGATGCCACCGCAACCTCTTTGCCTCTCAAGGGTTTGCAAACAAACGCCTCAACCTTGGAATTAAAGGCAAGTACCAAACAACCTTGAACGGGACTCCTGTCTTGATCTCGTCGTCCAATTTGTACTTGTCCTTTGCTCTCCTGCGCTTGTATCGTGCAAGCTTGCATGTCAGACATGCACGAAAATCTTTGTACTCACCACGGTACAATATACAATCATTCACACATGCGTGTATCTTCTGTACTTCAAGTTCCAATGGGCAAACAATTTTCTTCGCTTCATTCGTGCTTCTGTGGAGCACATTGTCTTTCGGAAGAATTTCTTTCAAAAGACCTAACATCTCTGTGAAGCCCTTGTTTGATAGACAGTTTGCTGCCTTAAATCTGAGAAGCGCCAGGGTGGCACTCAACCTAGAATATTTCTTTTTGCAACCTGGATACAATTCTTTCTTGGACTCCGCATCAATGGTTGGTAGATCCTTGTACCCAATCATATGCTTATCTGGGCCCTCGAAATCTGCAATCATAGCAGCAAAATCTGGCATATCAAGATCGTTGTCATCTGCGTCGACGTCTTGGTTTTCCAGTGGGCGTTTCGGCTTTCCGGTGTTCCATTGGTAGCTTGACGCCTCTGCCGCGATGTTAGATTCAACATCCATGTGACACTGATCGGGGTTTGGCATCTCGCTGCCCTGGGTATCTTCACCCATGACCTCCTCTTCACCGTGTCTGGTCCAACGTGTATATCCATCCATAAATCCCCTAGAGACTAAGTGCATCTGGACATCTGCAACTTCATGTGACTCTGTATTGGCACAATCATTACATGGTCATAGGATGTAATACGCATCACAAATTCTCCTCTTTGTACTTTCAGCCAAATTCATGAACTCTGTCATGCCACTGATAAAATCTGCGGTTTTCCGATTCTTCATCCATCGAGATCGTTCCATCTGCAGCACACGAATGGTAATTAAAAACAAAACAACAACATTAATACACGGATTAACTGCTGTCCAAAGATGCGTGCATAAATCACAAGGTTTTATTTTAATAATTACTGAGGGCGCTCCATGTTGTTATCCAGACGTGCTATGACAAAAATTAATGGCCAGTCAATTTACACGCAGAGTACTAGCACAACACTACACTTAGGAATTGAATACCTAAATTTAGCCACTCACGAAAAGAATACCTTAATTAATTAGCCGCGCGGCAACCTCCACCCAGCAGACAGACAAGCGCAATGCGGCGGCATGCCGAGACATCAGGGTCGAGGAGCAAAGCTTAGTGCGGCTGCCGCCTGAAGTTCGACGTCCACTATCCCGCCATCGACCGCGATGGATGTGCTCGAATCACGCCGCCGCCGAACTCGATGGTTGAGCTCCTCTTATCTACCGTCGCAGAACGAGGATTGACCTCCTATGACGCCGCCACCACCCATCGACCGAGGATTGACCTCTTCTCCGGTAGCCACTGCCTCCGGTAGCCACTGCCTAGGCCGCCGCCGCCGCCATCTCTATATGCAGAGCGGTTGTTTTTTGATGGATTTCCGTGGAGCGGCTGTTTACACGGTATCTCACCGTAACTCAATTATATGGACAGGGTAGTACATCACATACGGTTATGTAAGGGCAACCGTGCCTAACCTACGTTGTCTTCTCACACGGTTTGGTGCGGAAATCGTGTGTGACATTGTAGTACCTAAAACAAATGACATGTACAAACAGTGTGCCGTATACAACATATATATAGTGCCATTAGTAGTTCCCGACCGTTAGCTTATCTCCACAGTTTCCCCATTTCCCCCAAATCCCTACATAGCCTCCAGATTCCCTCGCGTGGCGCTGACATTGGGGGAACGCGGACGAGTGGTGCTGATGGTTTCGGTGCGGCTGCTCCTGCTCATATCGCCGCCACGACGGCGGTCACCACCGAGCACTTACCTAAGGTCATCAGAAGGCAGGTGTACTACGGATCCGAATCGTCCTGTCCGGTTCCAATCTATCCCGGTCTTTTTTACCATGTCCAAAGTATGGCTCCTTGCTGAATCTGTCCTGAATGACCCCCGCCCCCCAGGAAAGCGATCTGCCGCCGGATCCAGAGCATGCCTCCACACTCCCGCAGCACGAGTTCGACTCCGAGTTTTGCGCCATCGAGAAGTACCAACAGCTGAGTTGTGTGCACGGGCACACTCCCACTCGACGTTTATGCACGGAGGGATTCGACATTGGCAGGCGGTTTCTCAGTTGCCCCTTAGAGGTTAGTGCTAATTAAGTTCATCATTTTACTTTAGTTAATGCCACTGCTCATCCAGAATACTATTTAACATTGGCAGGGATATGAGGCTTGTGCCTTTGTTAACTGGCTGGATGAAGAATGGCATGGCAGGGCTCGGAGTGTTATCACCAAGCTCGCAGAAGATAATGTAAAGCTGAAGAAGAAACTGGCTGATCTGGAATGTACAATCAGTACGATTAAGCAAGAAAGAATCAAGCACAGGCAACAGATGAAAGCAAGAGACAGGAAGGAACTAGCATGTGTAGTTGTGGTTGTCGCACTAGCCATGTTCTATGCGCTGTTTGCAATGATGATTAGGGGTTTTGTTTGACAGTATTGCTAAAGCACATCTAGATGTGCTCTAAGTAATGCACATCTAGGTCCTATATATGCCATTGATGATACGCGAAGATTCGTGCAGATATTTTTCTTTGTCTTTTTTCTTTTCCTTTCTAGTTTGATTATTACTGGCTTTATCAATAGGAGTCCTGCGCAAGTGTCCTACTCCGTTCGTACCAGTACTGGTGCATAATCCCAAAACTCGTTCCTTGTTTTTGTCCTGAAAAAGGAAACCAGCTAAATAGCGAATAGGAGTCCTGCGCAACCCCGGGAATTTGGAGCGACTGAGTACAAATAATTACGGTTGATTATATCAGCGGTTAGATAATACGTCAACCCCCGCTTCAATTGGCAGTTCCTCTTTTCTGCATACCCCGCTTAAGTGTCCACCATCTTCATCGTCCCCGGCAGGCCGCACTACACACTGGCACACACTCTGCAGCCATGTTGAGCGATAGCGAGGACGACAATTCGGCCAGCAGTCTGGCGCCCGATGATAGGTCAACATCGGAATCATCCCGCTCATCTTCCATGAGTCCAACGTCGAGCCCAGACCTCGATTATATCTGGTTCATGGAAGGGACACCGCCTCCGGAGTCGTCAGACGACAACCAGACGGACGAGGAGCCGTCGGAGGACGAAGAAGAGGACGACGATGATGAGGAGGAGGAATGGTCGAACGAGGAGGAGGATGATGACGACATCAACAACGATGACGATGGCGGCGGCGATGAAAAGCCAACGGTCAGCGGCAAGAAGCGTCCTCGCCAAGACGATGTCACGGGGTCATCCAACAAGAACAAGGACTAAATTAAGCAGAATGTATATATCTCTGTTTATCCTGTCAATCTCATCGCAGACGGTTAGTAATATGTATTCGATAGAGATCTTCTACATTAGCGCCAATAGGTTGGTTTGTTGAACTGTGTGCCCTGGCGAGCACACAATTCACAAAAAAAGAGCGTATGGGCTGTCTATAATGATCGCACACAATTCTGATTACCGACCTATTTGTCGGGTATCACACACATCTTGTTACGCCGAATCATTTGTGTTCACCTCACTCATCGCAAACGGTTCATCGGAGTGAAGTGTATGCCGTATATCGCACACACCTTGATCTGGCTGCCCGTTTTTGTTGTTCTGTCTCATCGCAAACAGTTCCTACAGATCAACCATATGCCCTCATCGCACACGCAACTATAATCAGAACCGTGTTTGATGTATCATTTATCGCAAAATTTTTGCATCATTTCTGACGGTTTTCATACACCACCATTTGCGATTATTGCATCACACACAGTTTCTCGAAGGGTCTCTGATCATAGTGTCGCGAAGCAGCATCCTGCAGTAGTGTCAATACCAGTTTGAACGGCTATATTTGGTTCCAGTTATTCCTGGTGTAGTCAACACATGCCCTTGATTTCAGTTTTACACATTTATCCAGTGTGATGTTTAAGCATTACCTACGTTCTATTCATTTTCAACAATACCAGTTTGAATTGCATTATTTGATGGCTGTTAAGCCTGCTATCGATAACATTGCCTTCCATTTTATATCTGCTTTAACAGCATGCTGAAACCAACACATTCAAGCTATCATTTGGAGATGATGTTGCTTGCCTTTGCTATATTTGTTTAATGTAAAGATTGTTGTACTTATCATGCCTTTCCACTACTTATGTAGGACAACAACGGGAGTGGCCACCATTTTCCGCCGAGGTTAGCTTCATCCCCCGGCTTGTACTCCCCCCGTCGTTCCATAATGTAGTGCATATAGATCCAGGTCTGGACACTAGTTAGCTTCTAATATTGACTTGTTGCTTGTAGGTACATATGCCCTAGGCAAGGATCCACGCATCGACCCTTTGTGCGTATGGGGCAATGAGATATTGATGAACAAGCATCAAGTGAGGAAACTGATAAGTATTATTAGCAAAAAGATACGAATGGTGGCAAGCAAATTATTTGTTTATGCTCTATCCAACACAACAGTGAGCTGTAGGATGGTAACTACAAACTCTGCAGCCTTCTCTTTTTACTGCCCATAATGAGTTGTTAGACAACAATGTCTGAATCTTTTTCGTTCCCAGTGGTTCTTGAAGCAGTTCACTCAAGATTACCTCGCAAAGTACATGATTGGTGGACACGCAATGAAGGTTAAAGTATTTCATCCAGACTACAATGAGCATCGAGAAGTCCTAATGAAGACAGTGAAGGATGGACGGGCAGCCATCACAAGGGGTTGGCCTAGAGTCGTGCGTGCATTACGCATGGAGGAGGGCACAATATGGGCATTCCGCTTCACCTTCTCCAGCAACCAGAATATCTTTTGCCTCTTTCTTTACAGTCTTTAGTACAACTGTGGTTCATCATTCTTTACTAGGTTCTTCTATAGTTCTTCAGTATATGTACCTGTGCATCGAATTATGGATTCGTGGTTGAACCTATATTTGTAATAAACATGGTTGGATATGAAATAAGTGATTGCCTACTTTCAAATTCAAAACATGTGATTTTTAAATTAGGGATTAATTAGGATTTACACTGCACATGGTTTGCGAAGCGAAACATCTGCGGTATACGTGGAGATCACAAACGTTTCTAGGATCCACTACGTGTGCGATCAATCTCCACTGCACACATGACTTTCTCTTGAAAACTGTTTGCGTTAGGCCACCTTGCGCAAACGTTTACCACATAAAAAGTGTGTGTGCTGGACAGACATTGCCACACATTTTCTTCTACGCACCACTGTGTGATGCATTCAATAACGCAAACGATAAAATTATTAATATCTATGCAATGGCAATGCTGTCACAAACGATTTAACGGGAAAAATTGTGTGTGATATACATGTGAACCGAAACGTTTTCCTTGGAACGACTGTGTGGGATGTACATACGAACGGAAACGTTTAGCGGGGACTGACTGTGTGGGATGTACTTGCGACCGGAAACAATTTTGCCGTACAATTGTATTTTTTTAGCTGTACTATACGTATTTCCATATTTGAGCGCTCGCCGGTCGCACACGACCTCATTTTGCCGAGCATGTGTGCCAGGAGGGCATATCCCCGACGGTTTCTGGGTCGTGTGGGAAGGACCCCCCTATAGCACACACTCACTTGGCGACGGTTCCAAATGCCGTCGCGGAAAGGGGTGAAAAACCGTTTGTTTAGCACCGACGCGTACCAATGTGAGTTTACTTTGTCTACATCATGTCATCTTGCTTAAGGAATTACTCCATTCTTTATGAACTTAATAGTAGTGGAGATGTTTGCTGGATAGCGGTTGAAATGTGGAGTAATAGTAGTAGATGCAGGCAGGAGTTGGTCTACTTGTCTCGGACGTGATGCCTATATGTTGGGAATCATTGCATGGAAAACAAAAAAAATCTACGCACACGCAATGATCTATCCTTGGAGATGCATAGCAACGAGGGGTAGGGTATGTCTAAGTACCCTCATAGACCGTAAGCGGAAGCGTTTCACAATGCGGTTGATGTAGTCAAACTTTCTTCCCGCTCCAACAGATCTAGTACCGAACGCACGGCACCTCCCGCGTTCTGCACACGTTCAGCTAGGTGACGTCCTCCGCCTTCTTGATCTAGCAAGACGGCGAGGTAGTAGATGAGTTTCGGCAGCACGACGACATGGTGACGGTGATGGTGATGTGATCTCCGCAGGGCTTCGCCTAAGCACTACGAAAATATGACCGAGGGAGTAAACGGTGGACGGGGGCGCCGCACAGGGCTAAGACAATGTTGTGTCCCTGTGTGGCTCCCCTCCCCACATATATATATAGGTGGGAGGGGGAGGAGGCAGCCAAGGAAGCCAGGGTGCGCCCCAAGGGGCTGGCCGTTTACCCTAGGGCTCCTGCCCTCCTGCGCCCCCCTTTCCTTGTATGAAGAAGGGGGAAGGAAAGAGAGGGGGAGAGGGAAGGAAGGGGGAATCCTACTCCACACTTTCCTTTCCCTCCCATCATTCCTTCTCCTCCTCATAGGGCTGACCTCTATAGGGGCGCACCAGCCCCTTGTGGGTTGGTGTGTTCCCTCTCTTAGCCCATAAGGCCCATATCTTTGCCGGGGGTGCCCGAAACACCTTTCCGGTGACCCGGTAAGTACCCGGTACCCTCTGAAACACTTCTGGTGTCCGAATACCATCGTCCTGTATATCAGTCTTTACCACTCGACCATTTTGAGATTCCTCGTCATGTCCATTATCTCATCCGGGACTCCGAACAACATTCGGTCACCAAATCACATAACTCATATAGTACTATATCGTCAAAGAACGTTAAGCGTGCAGACCCTATGGGTTCGAGAACTATGTAGACATGACCGAGACACCTCTCCGGTCAATAACCAATAGCGGAACCTGGATGCCCATATTGGCTCCTACATATTCTACGAAGATCTTTATCGGTCGAACCGTTATCACAACATACGTAATTCCCTTTGTCCATCGCTATGTTACTTGCCCGAGATTCGATCGTCGGTATCTCTATACCTAGTTCAATCTCATTACCAGAAAATCTCTTTACTCATTTCGTAATACATCACCTCGTGACCAACTCCTTAGTCATTTGCTTGCAAGCTTATGATGTGTATTACCGAGAGGGCCCAGAGATACCTCTCCGATACTCGGAGTGACAAATCCTAATCTCGATCTATGCCAACTCAACAAACACCTTTGGAGATACCTATAGAGCATCTTTATGATCGCCCCGTTACGTTGTGAAGTTTTATAGCACACAAGGTATTCCTCCGGTATCCGGGAGTTGCATAATCTCATAGTCGAAGGAATATGTATTTGACATGCAGAAAGCAATAGCAATAAAACTGAACGGTCATTATGCTAAGCTAACAGATGGGTCATGTTCATCACATCATTCTCCTAATGATGTGACCCCGTTATCAAATGACAACTCATGTCAATGCTTAGGAAACCTTAACCATCTTTGATCAACGAGCTAGTCTAGGTGAGGCTTACTAGGGACACGGTATTTGTTTATGTGTTCACACATGTATTTAAGTTTTCGATCAATGCAATTCTATTATGAATAATAAACCTTTATCATGAATAAGGAAATATAAAATAACAACTTTATTATTGCCTCTAGGGCATATTTCCTTCAGTCTCCCACTTGCACTAGAGTCAATAATCTAGATTACATTGTAATAAATCTAACACCCATGGAGTCTTGGTGCCGATCATGTTTTGCTCATGGAAGAGGCTTAGTCAACGGGTCTGCTACATTCAGATCCGCATGTATCTTGCAAATTTCTATGTCTCCATCCTTGACTTGTTCACGAATGGAGTTGAAGCGTCTCTTGATGTGTTTGGTTCTCTTGTGAAACCTGGATTCCTTCGCCAAGGCAATTGCTCCAGTGTTGTCACAAAAGATTTTCATTGGACCTGATACACACTAGGTATTACACCCAGATCGGATATGAACTCCTTCATCCAGATTCCTTCATTTGCTGCTTCCGAAGCAGCTATGTACTCTGCTTCACACGTAGATCCCGCCACGACGGTCTGCTTGGAACTGCACCAACTGACAGCTCCACCATTCAATATAAATACGTATCCGGTTTGTGACTTAGAGTCATTCGGATCAGTGTCAAAGCTAGCATCAACGTAACCATTTACGACGAGCTCTTTGTCACCTCCATAATGAGAAACATATCCTTGGTCTTTTTTAGGTACTTCGGGATGTTCTTGACCGTTGTCCAGTGATCCACTCAGGGATTACTTTGGTACCTCCCTGCAAGACTTATGGCGAGGCACAGATCAGGTCTGGTATACAGCATAGCATACATGATAGAACCTATGGCTGAGGCATAGGGAATGACTTTCATTTTCTCTCTATCTTCTGCAGTGGTCGGGCTTTGAGTCTGAATCAACTTCACACCTTGTAACACAGGCAAGAACCCTTTCTTTGACTGATCCATTTTGAACTTCTTCAAAACTTTGTCAAGGTATGTGCTTTGTGAAAGTCCTATTAAGCGTCTTGATCTATCTCGATAGATCTTGATGCCCAATATAGAAGCATCTTCACCGAGGTCTTTCATTGAAAAACTCTTATTCAAGTATCCTTTTATGCTATCTGGAAATTCTATATCATTTCCAACCAACAATATGTCATCTACATATAATATCAGAAATGCTACACATCTCCCACTCACTTTAATTCTTGTAAATACATGCTTCACCGAAAGTCTGTATAAAACCATATGCTTTGATCGCCTCATCAAAACATATATTCCAACTCCGAGATGCTTGCACCAGTCGATAGATGGAGCGCTGGAGTTTGCATACTTTCTTAGCACCTTTAGGATCGACAAAACCTTCTGGTTACATCATATACACCTCTTCTTTAATAAATCCATTAAGGAATGCAGTTTTGACATCCATTTGCCAGATTTTGTAATCATAAAATGTGGCTATTGCTAACATGATTCGGACGGACTTAAGCATCACTACAGGTGAGAAAGTCTCATCGTAGTCAACCCCTTGGACTTGTTGAAAACCATTTGCGACAAGTCGAGCTTTGCAGACAGTAACATTACCATCAGCGTCAGTCTTCTTCTTGAAGATCCATTTATTCTCTATGGCTAGCCGATCATCGGGCAAGTCCACCAAAGTCCACACTTTGTTCTCACAGATGGATCCTACCCCAAATTTCATGGCCTCAAGCTATCTCTCAGAATCTGGGCTCATCATAGCTTCTTCATATTTAGTAGGCTTGCCTTGGTCTAGTAACATGACTTCCAGGACAGTATTACCGTACCACTCTGGTGCGGATCGTGCTCTGGTTGACCTACGAGGTTCAGTGGCCACTTGATCTGAAGTTTCAAGATCATTATCATTATCTTCCTCTCTAGTTGGTGTAGGCATCACGGGAACGGTTTTCTATGATGTGCTATTTTCCAATTCGAGAGAAGGTATACAATTACCTTATCAAGTACTACTTTCCTCCCACTCACTTCTTTCGAGAGAAACTCCTTCTTTAGAAAGGTTCCATTCTTGGCAACAAAGATCTTGCCTTCGGATCAATGGTAGACGGAGCACTGTTGAGAGATTGCACTAGTGAAAGTACGGACCCTAGGCCTCATTTTAAAGCATTGCAATACCGTTTGTGCTCCGTTTTATCAATTGCTTCCTTGCTGTTTTTTATTGTTCCTATACAAAAATAAATATCTACTATCATTACTACACTTGTATCACCATCTCTTCGTCGAACTAGTGCACCTAGACAATTTACCATTGTATTTGGTGTGTTGGGGACACAAGAGACTTTTTATTATTTGGTTGCAGGGTCGTTTGAGAGAGACCATCTTCATCCTACGCCTCCCACGGATTGATAAACCTTAGGTCATCCACTTGAGGGAAAATTGCTACTGTGCTACAAAACTCTGTGCTTGGAGGCCCAACACATGTCTACAAGAATAAAGTTGCGTAGTAGAAATCAAGCTCTTTTCTGGCGCCGTTGCCGGGGAGGTGAGTGCATGAAGGTATATCTTATGACCTTGCAATCAAATCTTTTAGTTTCTTGTTTTATCACAAGTTTGGTTTATAAAAGAAAACTACATAAAAATGGAATTGAGGTTGCATCATATTATTCATCTTTATAATGTACTTCGTGAAAATGATGGAAAGGAAAATTGTGCTCAATTGATAGAAGAAGAATTCAATAGAATGTTTGGTATAAATGATGAGCATGATTGCAATGTTGTTAGTATGAATTCTTTGAATATCCAGGATGCTAATGATATGCAAAGCCATAAGCTTGAGGATGCTATGTCTGATAAAGATGATATTTTTAGTCCCCCAAGATTTGATGTGCAAATTTTTTATAATGATTGCATGCCTCCTTTTTATGATGATTATAATGATGAAAGGGGATTTGGAGAGATCATGACTTTATTTAGTGATGAATCCACCATTTTGGATGAGGCTTCAATTGACAATGATAACAAAGTTGCTATCTATGATGATTATGGTGATACATGTATGCTATAAATAATAATGATAACCATGAAACTTGTCATCATGATTTTAATTTTCATTCCCATGATAGTTATTTTGTTGAGTTTGCTCCCACTACTATTCATGATAATAAGTTTGCTTATGTGGAGAGTAATAAAATTTCTATGCTTGTGGATCATGAAAAGAATGTTTTATGTGATAGCTATATTGTTGAATTCATTCATGATGCTACTGAAAATTATTATGAGAGAGGAACATATGCTTGTAGGCTTCTCACTAATATCAAGTTTCCTCTCTTTATGTTGAAAGTTTTGAAGTTGCACTTGTTTTGCCTTCCTATGCTAGTTGATTCTTGTTCCCATAAATTGTTTGCTCACAAAATCCCTATGCATAGGAAGTGGGTTAGCCTTAAATGTGCTAGTCATATGCTTCATGATGCTCTCTTTGTGTTTCAATTCTTTACTTTTATGTGAGCATCATTGAAATCATCATGCCTAGCTTAAAGGCATTAAAGAAAAGCGCTTGTTGGGAGACAACCCAACACTTTTACCCCTACTATTTTTGTGTGTTCACATGATTATGCTACTGTAGTAATCATGTTTTATTGCTTTTGTTTCAATAAAGTGCCAAGTAAAGCCTTCGGGATAGTATGGATGATAGTTGACTTGAATCTGTGCAAAAACAGAAACTTTTGCGCTCAGTCCAGGAATTTTAAAAATTCACTGGAATGTGATTTTGATCTGAATTTTTTGTAGGTGATAGATATACAAATTCTATACGTTGTCCTAATTTTTCAGAATTTGTGGAGTAGCAGAAGTATGGTTGGGGTATAGATTACTACAGACTGTTTTGTTTTTGACAGATTCTGTTTTCAATGCATTGTTTGCTTGTTTTCTAGTTTCTATGGCCTATATCGCTCAATATAAATTGTGGAAATGATATGGTACAGTAGGCATTTTGTGTAAAAAATTATTAATCTTGTCTTTGACAGTACCAAAGTGAAATGGTTTGCTCTTTATCATACTAACCTATCTCACGAAGTTCGGTCAAGTTTTGTGTGATTGAAGTTTTCAAGTTTTTGGGGGAGATGTCGATATGAGGAGAATAAGGAGTGGCAAGACCCTAAGCTTGGGGATTCATAAGGCACCCCAAGGTAATATTCAAGGAAGATCCAAGCAACTAAGCTTGGGGATGCCCCGGAAGGCATCCCCTCTTTCGTCTCCAACAATATCGGTAATCTTACTTGAGGCTATATTTTTATTCGTCACATGATATGAGTTTTTCTTGGAGCGTGATTTTATTTTGTTTTGATTTGCTTGCTGCTATTTATAATAAAGTTTTGCATCTTTCTTTTCAATAAAAAATGTCAAGTATAGACTTTGCCATGCTTGTTTTGCAAGTCAACATGTGGCTGTTTTAAAAATAGAAAGTTTATCACTATTGAACAAATTCCCCATAAAAGTTAGAATGTGATAAAATGTTGAAACATTTTGCACAATAAGATATGACAAATTGTAACATCCCAAAATTTCAATTTGGAATGTTATACATAGATCATTCCTGCATATCATATTTTTCTGCATTTCGTTTCGCAATCCTCGAAATCCTAAGCAACTCAAGGACCCTCGGAGAGAGTTGGGGATTTCACTGCTTTCATTATTGAATTCTATCAAATATTGAAACGAGGATTTTGGTTTTAATTATTTTTCTCTCCAAAAATATTTCATATTAAAATATATGAGAGGGGATAATATGACTTCTCCAAAATAAATGAAATATTGGAGGTAAAATATTAAAATCAAATATTGGATTTTATTCGGACTTTATTGTTGTTTTATTTGCATTAGAAAAATTGCACGTTTTTCAAAGTTGCATTTTAGGGCCAAGAAATGTTCACCTTGTTCTAAATATTTCATTAGACGGTGAAAATTTGTTTTGGCATTTTTAGATTTTTATTTTATTTTCAAGGATTTATTTAAGTTTTCGCGAAATTATTTAAAAAAAAACTTCAGCGCCCGACTGGGCCGAAGCCCAGCCGAGCCAAGCCGGCCCACCCCGCCACCACCGCCTTCCCCCGCGCGCCCCATGCCCGCACCGGACTCCGCCGGAGTCTGGGAGTCCACCGCCGCCCCGGAGCCCCTTCCCCAAGCCGACCCCGCACCCTCCCCCTTTATATACCGCCCCACCCCGCCGCCACCACCCCGTCCCGCCCACTGCCCACCGCCAGCAGCCGCAGCAGCAGCCGCCGCCGCCGCCGCTTGCCGTCGCCGCCGACGCCACCCAGCCCCGCCGGAGCCCCGAGCCCCGCCGGATCCGACGAGGTAGCCGCCGCCGCCGGTTTTCTTTAGAAAACAGATCGGGTTTTTTTAGAAAACCTAGTTCGTTTTTTTATAGACCGTTTTTTCGGTTTAGTTATTTAGCGGACGTTCGCCGTATGTTCGTTTTAACGAACGGTTTTCGCTCGTTAGTTACAGACAAGGAACGTTCGTTCGTTAGCCTGTTCGTCAGCTTTTCTTTTTCTCGGATTTTCCGCGATTATTTTTCGATCGCGATTTCTGATCCGGTTTTCGTTTCAGTTTATCTTTTCGCTCGTTTATCGGAATCAGGCGATTCAAGTGCCTAGATCTTCGTCTCGAAACCCTCTTTCTGTTTAATCAACTTGAACAACATTTTGGTACTGTAAAATTTGACTTTAGTCCAGATTATTAAACGGATCTTGTTTCTTTCGCAGTTTGAGTTTCGTTGCTCCGTTTGATTTGATTCTTTTTGCAAACCGGAGTTCTTAAGTTGAACTTTCTGGTTAGATCTTCTTATTTGAGATTTACCCCTGCTTCTTTGCTTGATTGCTTATGTATGCTATTGTTTGTTGCGATAGAATTCCCGGAGTGCGAAGCGTGCTACTGCGAGTCCCTAGGTTTTGCGGATCGTCAGCAAGGCAAGTAACACATTGATCATACTCTTTTCATACCTAGTTTTATGCATTAGCTCCAATCCTCAAACACTGCATGATTAGGATATGATTAACTTGTGGGTATTGGGAAGTAGTTGATGAGGTAGAACCTATTGCCCTGTTATATTCAAACCCTTGGGAGTTACTTCTACGTATTGCTTATATTGCTATGCTATGCTCGTATATGTGGTTTGGGTGAGTGAATCCATGACAGATGTGAGATGATTAATGGTACAACTTAAGGTGGAAACTTTAATACACATCTGGGTGGATTGCTTGTCGGGCACCTGGAGAATCCAGTGTTGCCCTAGGATATCCCAGAGTACCCGTGTGATCATCCTAAGGTCCTCCACCCAGGCTCAAGGGAACTGAGATATTTCATGCTAGAAACTTCCGTGTGCAGCCACAAGCTATTATGGGCTCTAGCATAGTTGAGTAAGTTGCATGAGCTCTTGAAGAGGTGGATCAGCAGGTAGAGGGATGTAGGTTGGTATGGTCTACCCGGAGTAAAGAGTTAATGTTTCTGAAAGACTGTGTCTCGGTCATCTAGTTCTCAAACACCATAAGTGCGAGAAAACCAACGGAGGCGATCGAGTCTTGTGGGGAAAAGTGCGCAAACCACTGCAGAGTGTACAATCTAATCATGGTTAGCCGTGTCCCCGGTTATGGACATGTTGAGTATCTAGTACTTGGATTATCCTAAGTATCTAATCACTTTAATTTAACATTGTTGGGTTGATAATTAATTTTAATTGGGATTGAGTTGGAGGAACCTTCTCAATGATGTTTCTACTACCATGATAGTTAAAATAAAACTTATTCCTTTGTTGTAGGGAAAAATTGGCTTTTCGCAAAACTATAACCATAGAGCTTTCCACCAGCCAAATATGCATGTAGTGGTAGCATTATTCTGTTCTTGCTCTACTGTGTTATATTGCCAGCATATTCCATGTGGTGACCTGTTTCCGGGCTGCGACGTATTATGTTGCAGACTTTTCAGACGAGGAGTAAGGTCCGTTAGGTCGTTGCCGTGCAGCTCAGCTATGCCGTTGGAGTTGATGGACTCACTTTATCTTCCAAGCCTTCCGCTGTTATCGTATTAGATGGCCTTAAGCCATATTTATTGTAATAAGTTCTCTTTTGAGACATTCGATGTAATAAGTGTGTGATTGCTACTCTGGTATAAATCCTTCGAGTACTGTGTGTGTCAGCATTACGATCCAGGGATGACACTGAAGCACAGGGACTTGACCGTTTGAGGTCGGTTCGCTACAAGATGGTATCAGAGCACACACTGAGTGTAGGACACGACCACTAAGATAACCCATAGGTCCCTCTTCTCTACTCATTTCTGACTCCTCTCCATTTTCTACTCTTAGGATGGCGGATTCAAGGAACAAGTTTGCACAACCGGATGAAGACACCCCCTTTGGACGCCACTTGAAGGAAGTCACTAGGTACCTGAACATCGGAATACCAAGCTTCACCGTGACTTACAACGCCACTTTACCAGAAGGGGAGTGCTGGATGATTCAAGTTCAAGTACCAGGAAGGACGTTCTCGCCAACCACTAAGCCCATAGAGTTTTCTTTTGAAGCACCCACCTGGAGCCTAGGCAAGAGCATGGCAGCCCACATTACCATGGGACGCATTGGAGAAGTCTACAACAAGGATCTCAAGGACACTATCTATCTGATATGTGGGCGCCGAGATGAACAATGGGAGATGATCAGCACCAAGAAGGACAGATCCATTGCAGCTTACATCCAGGAGTTAAACCAACACATTCGACGCCAGGAGAACCAGATGTGCGCGGATATGATAGATTTGAAGAAGGCGAAGACAAGGATCATCGAGCTGGAAGAAGAACTTAAGTCTACACGCGATGGATATGAGGAGAAAATTGCAACACTATTGGAGAAGAATGACGACTTGATAAAGAAGATTGGAGTATTCATGGGAGACCCCGCGCCGGGAGGAGAGGACAACGATTCCACTTGCCCGGAGAACTACATCATCATCGACGACACCGACCTCGACCCCAGTGAAGATGACTTTGAAGACGAAGCTGGAGCAGACATCATGGAGTCTTCCACCGATCAAAATTTCTAGATGACCAGCAAATGATTAGTAGTATTCCCCCATGTATATAGTAGTAGTTGAGCACTTTTTACGATAGTTCTAGACCGTTTGTATGCCCTTGCTTGATTGATTGATTGAAATGATTGTGTTAGTCTCATGTGCATATGGGTAGTGATTTCTCATTAGACCTCATTCTATTCTAATCTCTCCCCTCTAAACCCGCCAGATGCCTCCGAGACGTGGCCGGATTTGCCTTCCCGCCAGAACTCACTCAGTTGATCCAGCAGCAGAATGCTTTGATGCAATTGTTAGTCCCGAACCAAGGAAACAACAACAATAACAACAACAACAACAACCCGCCTCCAGTTGACAACTTAGCTCGTTTTCTGAGGTTGCAGCCGCCGGTGTTTTCCAGTAGCACCGAGCCTATAGTTGCAGATGATTGGCTACGCCGTATTGGAAGGGAGTTGACCACCATAGGTTGCACAGATGCTGAGAAGGTGCGCTTTGCCGCACATCAATTGGATGGACCAGCAGCCTCAGGGTGGGAGAATTATACGGCCACTTTCCCCATAGCCTACGAAACTTGGGATCAGTTTCAGCAAGCTTTCCATACAGCCCATGTCTCAACTGGAGCTATGAATATGAAGAAGCGTGAGTTTCGCAACTTACGCCAGGGGAACCGTACTGTGGCTCACTACGTGGATGAGTTTAGCAAGTTATCTCGCTATGCCCCTGACGATGTGGCCCCAGACGCCGCGAAGCAGGAGAAGTTTATGGAAGGGCTGAATGATGAGATGAGCATGTAGTTGATGGTGGCAACATTCAACAACTACCAGGAGTTGGTAGATAAGGCTCTCATGATTGAAGGGAAGCAGCAGCAAATTGAGAGCCGTAAGAGGAAGTATGGACAACGAAGGTATAACTCAGGAGCTCAGCAGAAACCTCGCCTAACCCCGAACTCGGGAGGACTTGTTCATAACCATGGAGGTCATAACCACAACGGAGGAAGTTCGCACAACTACAATGGTTCCAAGAATGGGACTGGGAACGGAACAAGCAACAATCAGAACCACCCCAATCCAGCCACACCCGCCAAGAGAGACCTAAGTCACATTACTTGCTTCAAGTGCGGGAAGACTGGACACTATGCCACGGAGTGCCCTGAAGCGAAGAATGGAAACGGTAATGGGAGCGCTGGGAAGAAGCACAATCCATTCAACAAAGGACAAGTGAACCACGTTAACATGGAGGAGGTTGAAGAGCAGCCAGACGCGGTTATTGGTAAGTTTTTGGTTAAGTCTTTTACCGCCCTTGTTCTTTTTGAAACCAGTGCATCGCATTCATACATATCAAGGGGATTCATGGATAAGTTTAAACTACCAACCCAAACCGTTAGGACCCCTCTGTTAGTGAGTTCACCTGGAGCAGAGTATATGGCTAGCCGATGGTGCGACCAGATACCCTTAACCATTGGTAGCCATGTTTTCCCATCAGACAAAATAATTTTGGAGTCACAAGGATTGGATGTGATATTAGGCATGGACTGGATGTCAAAGTATGGAGGAAGTATTGACTGTGCTAGTAAGTAGATTTATCTCACCACCCCTGAGGGAAAAAGGATTAAGTATGTATCTAGGCATGCGCCTAGGAGGAGCCAAGTAAATACCCTCACGGGAGTTGTTCAGGAGGAACTGCCTGTAGTGAAGGATTACCTGGATGTTTTTCCAGAGGAGTTACCAGGCATGCCACCGTATCAAGACATCGAGTTTTTGATAGAACTGTTGCCAGGCACCGGGCCTATATCGAAGCGACCATACCGGATGCCCGCAAATGATCTGGAGGAGATTAAGAAGCATATCAAGGAGTTATTGGAGAAAGGTTACATTCGACGGAGCTCATCCTCATGGGGAGCCCCAGTGCTTTTGGTTGAGAAGAAGGATAAGACTCTAAGAATGGTTGTTGATTATCCTGCGTTGAATGAGGTGACGATCAAGAACAAATACCCACTGCCGATGATCAATGATTCGTTGGACCAGTTGCAAGGAGCTAAGGTGTTTTCAAAGATCGATCTGCGATCAGGATATCACCAGCTGAAGATTCGAGAGAAGGATATACCAAAGACAACATTCACCGCACGGTACGGGTTGTATGAATATACGGCCATGTCATTTGGATTGACTAACGCCCCTGCTTACTTCATGAGCATGATGAACAAGGTGTTCATGGAATATTTGGATAATTTTGTTGTGGTGTTCATTGATGATATAATGGTATACTTGAAGAATGAGGAGGAGCACAAGGAGCATTTACGTTTAGTTCTCGAGAAACTCAGGGAACACCAGTTGTATGCCAAGTTCAGCAAATTTGAGTTTTGGTTGAAGGAAGTCGGATTCCTTGGACATGTTATATCAGGAGAAGGTATAGCAGTAGATCCCACCAGGTTCGGTCAGTCACTGAATGGTTGGCACCCACTTCAGTTAGCGAGATCCGCAGTTTTCTTGGACTCGCAGGATACTACCGGAGATTCATTGAGAATTTTTCCAAGATTGCGAAGCCAATGGCGGAGTTATTGAAGAAGGATACCAAATTTAAATGGACGGAAGAATGTGAAGCGAGTTTTCAAGAGTTAAAAAAACGTTTGACTACAGCCCCAGTGCTGATTCTGCCGGATATACGCAAGGATTTCCAGGTGTATTGCGACGCCTCTCGCCTAGGACTTGGAAGTGTGCTTATGCAGGACGGAAGAGTTGTTTCGTATGTCTCACGACAACTAAAACCGCACGAATTGAATTATGCCATGCATGATTTGAAGGTGGCTACCGTATTGCATGCGTTGAAGACTTGGAGACATTACCTTATTGGAAACCGTTGTGATGTGTACACGGACCATAAGAGTTTGAAATACATTTTCACACAGAAGGAGTTGAACCTTAGGTAGACGAGATGGTTGGAGCTTATAAAGGATTATGACATGAAGCTTCACTATCATCCAGGCAAGGCTAATGTCGTAGCAGACGCTTTGAGTCAGAAGAGTTATGCTAACACCCTAGTAAGCACGGGATTGCCAAAGGAGTTAGCAGAGGATCTCAGGGAACTTCGATTGGAGATTGTTCCTAGAGGTTTTGTTGCAACAATGGAGGTTCAGTCTACATTTTCTAGGAAAGATTCGAGAAGCTCAGAAGGATGACAAAGAGATAAAGAGAGAATGGGCAAAGGAATGGCCAAAGTTTTTCGTGAGGATGAGCACGACACCTTATGGTTTGAGGACCGTGTTTATGTGCCCGATAACATAGAGATCAGGAAGTTAATACTTCAGGAGGCTCATGACTCACCATACTCGATACACCCCGGAAACACCAAGATGTATTTGGATTTGAAGGAATGTTTCTGGTGGACTGGTATGAAGAAGGATATTGCCGAGTATGTAGCCGTATGTGATGTATGTCAGGGAGTGAAGGCTGAGCATTAAAAGCCAGCAGGATTGTTACAGCCTATGCCGATACCTGAATGGAAGTGGGATAAACTTGGCATGGATTTTATCACCGGATTGCCCAGGAACAAATCAGGATATGATTCTATATGGGTAGTAGTTGATCGTTTGACCAAAGTGGCTCACTTTATTCCAGTGAAAACCACCTATACAAGTGCGAAGTTGGCCAAGATATATATGACCAGGATCGTATGTCTGCATGGAGTTCCGAGGACCATCGTATCAGATAGAGGAACACAGTTTACTTCAAAGTTTTGGCATCAGCTGCACCAGACATTGGGAACGAGATTGGAGTTCAGTACAACATTCCACCCGCAAACGGATGGACAGACCGAGAGAGTCAACCAGATTCTGGAGGACATGTTGAGGGCATGTGCGCTAGATTATGGATCTAGTTGGGATGACAATTTGCCCTACGCGGAGTTCTCATACAACAATAGCTATCAGGCCAGTTTGAAGATGGCACCGTTCGAAGCCCTGTATGGAGGAAGGTGCAGAACACCGTTGATGTGGGATGAAGTTGGATATCGACAGTTGTTTGGACCAGACTTGATCGAGGAGTCTGAAGAGAAGGTTAAGTTGATTCGCGATAGACTAAAGGTAGCTCAGTCCAAGCAGAAGAGTTATGCAGATTCAAAACGCACGGAGGTAACCTATGAAATTGGAGACAGAGCATATCTGCGAGTGTCACCTCTGCGCGGAGTGAAACGTTTTGGAGTCAAGGGAAAGTTAGCCCCGAGATTTGTAGGACCTTATCGAATTTTGGAACGTATGGGAGAAGTTGCCTACAAGTTGGAGTTACCTGAAGGACTGTCAGGAGTTCATGATGTGTTTCACGTTTCATAGTTGAATAAGTGTCATGCTGAGATGGCCGATATACCGTTACGAGATACAGTGCCCTCGGAGGCGATTCAGTTGGACAGCGATCTGACCTATGAGGAGAAGCCAGTCAGGATTCTTGAATTTGCCAGCCGAGTCACCCGCAGCAAGGTTATCAAGTTTTGCAAAGTTCAGTGGAGCCACCATACCAAGGATGAAGCAACCTGGGAACGAGAGGATGATCTACGCAAAGACCACCCACACCTATTTTCTAGCCAACCCGAATCTCGAGGGCGAGATTCATCTTAAGGGGGGTAGGTTTGTAACATCCCAAATTTTCAATTTGAAAGGTTATACACAAATCATTCCTACATATCATATTTTGCTGCATTTCGTTCCGCGATCCTCGAAATCCTAAGCAACTCAAGGACCCTCGGAGAGAGTTGGGGATTTCACTGTTTTCATATTTGAATTCTATCAAATATTGAAATGAGGATTTTTGTTTTAAATATTTTTCTCTCCAAAAAATTTTCATATTAAAATATATGAGAGGAGATAATATGACTTCTCCAAAATAAATGAAATATTGGAGGTAAAATATTAAAATCAAATATTGGATTTTATTCGGAGTTTATTGTTGTTTTATTTGCATTAGAAAAATTGCACGTTTTTCAAAGATGCATTTTAGGCCAAGAAAATGTTCACCTTGTTCTATTTTATTTAGACGGTGAAATTTTGTTTTGCCTTTTTTAGATTTTTATTTTATTTTTTAGGATTTATTTAAGTTTCGGCGAAATTATTTTAAAAACAACTTCAGCGTCCGACTGGGCCGAAGCCCAGCCGAGCCAGGCCGGCCCACCCCGCCGCCACCGCCTTCCCCCGCGCGCCCCGTGCCCGCACCGGACTCCGCCGGAGTCCGGGAGACCGCCACCGCCCCGTAGCCCCTTCCCCAAGCCGACCCCGCCCCTCCCCCTTTACATACCGCCCCACCCCACCGCCACCACCCCGTCCTGCCCACCGCCCGCCGCCCGCAGCCGCCGCAGCAGCAGCCGCCGCCGCCGACGCCACCCAGCCCCGCATGAGCCCCGAGCCCCGCCGGATCCGACGAGGTAGCCGCCGCCGCCAGTTTTCTTTAGAAAACCGATCCGTTTTTTTAGAAAACCTAGTTTGTTTTTTATAGACCGGTTTTTTCGGTTTAGTTATTTAGCGGATGTTCGTCCGTACGTTCGTTTTAACGAACGGTTTTCGCTCGTTAGTTACAGACAACGAACGTTCGTTCGTTAGCCTTTTCGTCGGTTTTTATTTTTCTCGGATTTTCCGCGATTATGTTTCGATCGCGATTTCTGATCCGATTTTCGTTTCAGTTTATCTTTTCGCTCGTTTATCATAATCAGGTGATTCAAGCGCCTAGATCTTCGTCTCGAATACCTCTTTTCGTTTAGTCAATTTGAACACGATTTGTGGATCGTCAGCAAGGCAAGTAACACATTGATCATACTCTTTTCATACCCAGTTTTATGCATTAGCACCAATCCTCAAACACTGCATGATTAGGATATGATTAACTTGTAGGTATTGGGAAGTAGTTGATGAGGTAGAACCTATTGCCCTGTTATATTCAAACCCTTGGGAGTTACTTCTACGTATTGCTTATATTGCTATGCTATGCTCGTAGACGTGGTTTGGGTGAGTGAATCCATGACAGATGTGAGATGATTAATGGTACAACTTAAGGTCGAAACTTTAATACACATCTAGGTGGATTGCTTTTCGGGCACCTGGAGAATCCAGTGTTGTCCTAGGATATCCCGGAGTACCCGTGTGATCATCCTAAGGTCCGCCACCCAGGCTCAAAGGGAACTGAGATATTTCATGCTAGAACCTTCCGTGTGCAGCCACAAGCTATTATGGGCTCTAGCATAGTTGAGTAAGTTGCATGAGCTCTTGATGAGGTGGATCAGCAGGTAGAGGGATGTAGGTTGGTATGGTCTACCCGGAGTAAAGAGTTAATGTTTCTGAAAGACTGTGTCTCGGTCATCCGGTTCTCAAACACCATGTAGTGCGAGAAAACCAACGGAGGCGATCGAGGCATGTGGGGAAAAGTGTGCAAACCTCTGCAGAGTGTACAATCTAATCATGGTTAGCCGTGTCCCCGGTTATGGACATCTTGAGTATCTAGTACTTGGATTATCCTAAGTATCTCATCACTTTAATTTAACATTGTTGGGTTGATAATTACTTTTAATTGGGATTGAGTTGGAGGAACCTTCTCAATGATGTTTCAATTACCATGATAGTTCAAATAAAACTTATTCCTTTGTTGTAGGAAAAAATTGGCTTTTCGCAAAACTATAACCATAGAGCTTTCCACCAGCCAAATATGCATGTAGCGATAGCATTATTCTGTTCTTGCTCTACTGTGTTATATTGCCAGCATATTCCATGTGCTGACCTGTTTCCGGGCTGCAACGTATTATGTTGCAGACTTTTCAGACGAGGAGTAAGGTTCGTTAGGTCGTTGCCGTGCAGCTCAACTATGCCGTTGGAGTTGATGGACTCACTTTATCTTCCAAGCCTTCCGTTGTTATCGTATTAGACGGCCTTAAGCCATATTTATTGTAACAAGTTCTCTTTTAAGACATTCGATGTAATAAGTGTGTGATTGCTACTCTGTTATAAATCCTTCGAGTACTGTGTGTGTCAGCATTACCGATCCAGGGATGACACTGAAGCAGAGAGACTTGACCGTTTGAGATCGGGTCGCTACACAAATTTTCTATAGTGTGTTAAATTTTCAGAATTGTTTTAGTTGAATAAGTATGATGAATCTTGCATTCTTTACAGACGTACTATTTTGGCAGATTGCTGTTATGGTTGCATTCTTTGCATATGTTTGCTTGGTTAATGATTCTATTTGAGGATATGAGTACCAAATATGCAGAGGCATTTAGTATGCAATGCTAAATAATAATTTTAGTGACTTGCTACAGTAGAGAATGATAAGGTTTTGCATGGATTTATACTAAATTATCTCACGAGTTCTTGTTGAGTTTTGTGTGGATGAAGTTTTTAAGATTTAGGGAAACCGTGATATAAAAGGAATTAAGGAGACACAAAAGCTCAAGCTTGGGGATTCCCACGGCATCCCAAGATAATATTTCAAGAAGTCTCAAGCATCTAAAGCTTAGGGATGCCCCGGTAGGCATCCCACCTTTCTTCATCAACAATTATCGGTTAGTATCGGTTGAGCCTAAGTTTTTGCTTCTTCACGTGAATTGTGCTATTCTTGGAATGTCATTTTGTTTTATTTTTCTTGCCATTTTAATAAAATACTTAGATCTAAAAGTTTTAAATAAAAGAGAGTCCACAATTAGCTACTTATTTACTTAACTACTCACTTGATCTTCACTTATATCTTTTTGGAGTAGTTTGTCTTTTATTCTTGTGCTTCACTTATATCCTATGAGTAAATTGTTGAATGAATTGAATATCATGAAGTTGAAATTATATGTTCATATCATGCCTAGTGGTAGCTTCACATTGGGTTTAGAAAGTGAAATCTTTTGAAACTTCACAATCACAATATTGGTCATACAAGCAATTCACGAATGATTAGTAGAAGGAAGAGAAATTTCACATGCAAATACACTATCTTGGAAATCTTTTGTGATTGTGAGCCCCCATCAAAATATTATATGCCAAAATTGTTGACGTTGGACAAGGAAGACAACGTAATGATTTATGTTTGTTCATATTCACACAGAAGTTATATTGTCATAGATCCTTCAACATGTGGTGCTTGCCCCCCATCTTTGCTAGCCAAAAATTCCGCACCATGTAAAGATACTACTTGTGCATCCAAAAACCCTTAAACCCAAATCTTATTTTCAAGAGTCCACCATACCTACCTAAGGATTTATTAAGATCCTTCAAGTAAGTTGTCATCGGTGCAATAAGGCAATAAAAATTGCTTCTAAAAGTGTTAGATCATTTAGTGTAAGAGACAATTGAGCGTTGTACGAACTTGTGATGGCAAAGAATAAAAGCGACATACTGCATAATAAAGGTTGCTATCATAAGGGGCAATATAATGTGTGTAACATCCCAAATTTTCAATTTGGAATGTTATACATTAGATCATCATGCATATCATATTTTATTGCATTTTGTTTTGCGATCCTAGAAATTCTACGCAACTCAAGGACCCACGGAGAGAGTTGGGGATTTTGTTATTTTCATGTTTCGGTTTTTCTCAAATCTTGAAAATAGGATCATTTGTTTTAATTATTTTCTCTCCGAAAAATATTTCATATTTAAAATATATGAGAGGGGATAATATGACTTCTCCAAAAATAATGAAATATTGGAGGAAAAATATTAAAAACAAATATTGGATTTTACTTGATTTTATTTGAATTAGGAAAAATACGCGTTTTTCAAAATTTCACTTTAGGCCCAAATAAATGTTCATCTTGTCCGGCTTATTTTTAGAGGACGGGGAAAATTTATTTTGGGATTTTTGGAGTCCGTTTAGTATTTCTTTTCTTTCTTTTTCCGCACGTCCGAATTATTTAAAAAAAACTAACCGACTTCGGGCCGTACCCGGCCAGGACTCTTCAGGCCGGCCTTTAAAAGCCCAAGACCCCGAGCCCCAGCGCCGCAAGCCCACCTGAAACCCTAGCCGTGCCGCCGCGCCTCGGAATTCACGCCGCCGCCGCCGCCCGCGCCGCCGCACGCCCGCGTCGCCGCCCGCGCCGTCCCGTCGCCCGTGGCCGCCAACCGCCGCCGCCGGAACCATCGCGCCACCGCCCACCGGAGTTAGACGTAGCCGCCGTTTTTTTATAAAACCGATCGGTTTTATTTCGTAAACCCTAGTTTCGGTTTTGTTTAGATCGGTTCGGTTTATTTTTTCTGGTTTATTTATTTTGCGGACGTTCGTCCGTACGTTCGTTTTAACGAACGGTTTTCGCCCGATAGTTACAGACAACGAACATTCGTTCGTTAGTCTGTTCGTCAGTTTTTCTTTTTCTCGGATTTTTCGCGATTATTTTCGATCGCGATTTCCGATCTGTTTTTCGTTTTAGTATAACTTTTCGCTCATTTATCGGAATCAGGAGATTCAAAGGCCTAGAGTTTCGTCTCGAAACCCTCTTTCTGTTTAACCAACTTGAAAAAGATTTTGGTACTGTGAAATTTGAATTAGGTCCAGATTAGTAAACGAAGCTTGTTTCGTTCGCCGTTTGAGTTTCGTTGCTTCGTTCGTTTTGATTCTTTTTGCAAACCAGAGTTCTTAAGTTGAACGTTCTAGTTAGATCTCTTATTTTGAGTTTTATCCGTGCACCCTTGCTTGATTGCTTATGTATGTATTTCTTGTTTGCGATAGAGTACCCGGAGTGCGAAGCGTGCTACTACGAGTCTCTAGGTTTCACGGATAATCAGCAAGGCAAGTAACACTTTGATCATACCTCTTTACCACCCAGTTTTATTGCATTAGATCAACCCTCAAACTATTGCATGATTAGGATCTGATTAAAATGTGGGTTTTTGGGAAGTAGTTGAGGTAGTACCTATTGCCCTCTTTATATCAAACCATTGGGAGTTACTTCTACGTTTGCTTATATTGCTATGCTATGCTCGTAGACGTGGATTGGGTTTGAGATTTTTCCATGACATATGTGAGATTGTTAATTAATGGTTCAACTTAAGGTGGCTACTTTAATGTACATCTGGGTGGATTGAGGCACCTGGAGAACCCAGTGTTGCCTGTATTTTTGGATATCCCGGAGTACCCGTGTGATCATCCTATGGACCGCCACCCAGACTCAAAGGGATCATGAGATTATTCATGCTAGAAACTTCCGTGTGCAGCCACAAGCTATTATGGGCTCTAGCATAGTTGAGTAGGTTACATGACCTCTTGAAGAGGTAGGCTAGTAGATGTAGGGGAAAGTAGGTGTAACTGTCCACCCGGAGTAAAGAGTATTGTTTCTGAAAGACTGTGTCTCGGTCATCCGTTTCTCAAACACCATGTAGTGCGAGAAATCAAGCGGAGGCGATCGAGTCTTGTGGGGAAAAGTGCGCAAACCTCTGCAGCATGTACAATCTAATCATGGTTAGCCGTGTCCCCGGTTATGGACATCTTGAGTATCTAGTTCTTGGATTATCATGTGAATGTCATCATCATGTTACTTAATTTAATTTGATTGGGTTAATCACGTTCTTAATTGGGATTGAGTTGGAGGTACCTTCTCAATATTTAACAACCACCATGATAGTTAAATAAAATTTATTCCTTTGTGGTAGGGAAAAATTGGCTTTTCGCAAAACTGTAACCATAGAGCTTTCCACCAGCCAAATATGCATGTAGTGATAGCATTATTCTGTTCATTACTCTCTATGTGTTACATTGCCAGCATATTCCATGTGCTGACCCATTTTCGGGCTGCAACGTATCATGTTGCAGACTTTTCAGACGACGAGTGAGGTGCCATAGGTCGTGGTCTTATACTCAGTGATGCCGTTGGAGTTGATGGACTCACTCTATCTTCCAAGCCTTCCGCTGTTATCGTTTTTAGATGGCCTTAAGCCGTATTTATTGTATTAAGTTCTCTTTTGAGATATTCGATGTAATAAGTGTGTGATTGCTACTCTGTTATAAATCCTTCAAGTACTGTGCGTGTCAGCATTACCGATCCAGGGATGACACTGATGCACAGAGACTAGACTGTTTGAGGTCTGGTCGCTACAAAGATGGTATCAGAGCACGCGCTGACTGTAGGACACGAACACTAAGCTAAAGCCCTAGATCACTACTCTCTTCTCATTTCTAACTCCTCTCCTTCTCTTCCACTCTTTTAGGATGGCGGATGCAAGGAACAAGTTCGCGCAACCGGATGAGGATACACCTTTTGGACGACTCTTGAAGGAAGTTACTAAGTACCTGAACATCGGAATACCAAGCTTCACCAGAACCTACAATGCCACACTACCAGAAGAGGAGCGCTGGATGATTCAATTTCATGTTCCAGGAAGGACGTTCATGCCAGCCACTGAGCCCATAGAGTTTTCCTTTGATGCACCAATCTGGAGTCTAGGAAAGAGCATGGCAGCCCACATCACCATGGGACGCATTGGAGAAGTGTACCACAATGATCTCAAGGATACTATCTATCAGATTTGTGGACACTGAGACGAGCAATGGGAAATGATCAGCACCAGGAAGGATAGATCTATTGCAGCTTTCATTCAGGAGTTAAACCAGCACATTCATCGCCAGGAGAACCAGATGTGCGCAGACATGATAGAACTGAAGAAGGCAAAGACAAGGATCATGGAACTGGAGGAAGAACTCAAGGCTACACGCGAGGATTATATGGAGGAAATCATTGCACTAGTGGAGAAGAATGGCGACCTGATAAAGAAGCTAGGAGTTTTCATGGGAGACCTAGCACCAGCAGGAGATGATGACGATTCTACTTGCCCGGAGAACTACATCATCATCGACGACACCGACTCGGACCCCAGTGATGATGATTGGGAGGATGAAGCCAGAGCAGATATCATGGAGTCTTCGACTGAGCAATTTTTCTAGTAGACCACCAAATTAGTAGTAGTATTCCACCATGTATATAGTATAGTCCAAGCACTTTGTAACGATAGTTAGATCGATTGTATGCCTTGTTTGAATTGATTGGAGTGATATGATTGTGTTTGTCTCATGTGCATATGGGTAGTGTTTTCCCTCTAGACCTCATTCTATCCTATTTTCTCATCTTTTCTAAACCCATCAGATGCCTCCGAGGCGCGACACCGGATTTGTTTTCCCACCGGAGACCACTCAGTTGATCCAGCAGCAGAATGCCCTGATGCAAGCACTAGTTCAGAAGCAAGGCAACAACAACAACAACCCACCACCACCACCTGTTGATCACTTAGCCCGTTTTCTTAGGCTGAATCCACCGGTGTTCACCGGTAGCACCGAGCCGATTCTGGCAGATGATTGGCTCCGCAAGGTTGGAAGGGAGCTGACCACTGCAGGATGCACATATGCGGAGAGAGTGCGTTTTGCCGCACATCAGCTTGATGGACCCGCAACATCATGGTGGGAGAATTACACAGCCACTCACCCCATTGACACCGTCACATGGGACCAGTTTCAGCAAGCTTTCCGTACTGCCCACGTTTCAGCAGGAGCTATGGCCATGAAGAAGCGTGAGTTTCGCAACTTACGCCAAGGAGGACGTACCGTTGGCCAGTACGTGGAGGATTTCACTAAGTTAGCACGTTATGCCCAAGATGACGTTGCTACGGATGCAGCTAAGCAGGAGAAGTTTCTGGAAGGACTGAATGATGAGCTGAGCATGCAGTTGATGGTGGAAACTTTTAACAACTACCAGGAGTTGGTAGATAGAGCTCTCATGATTGAAGGGAAACATCAGCAGATTGAGAGCCGTAAGAGGAAGTATGGACAAGGAAAGTACAGTACAGGAGCTCACCAGAAGCCTCGTTTTACCCCAAACTCGGGAGGACACCTTCAGCATAACCATGGAGGTCACAATCACAATGGAGGGAGCTCGCACAATCATAGTGTCCCCAAGAATGGCAATGGGAACGGAGGAAGCAACGGATAGAACCGTACCAACCCATCAACCCCAGCCAAGAGGGATCTAAGCCACGTTACTTGTTTCAAGTGCCAGAAGACTGGACATTATGCAACTGAATGTCCGGAAGTTAAGAATGGAAATGGCAATGGAAGCTCGGGGAAGAAGCCGAACCCTTTCAACAGGGGACAGGTGAACCACGTTAATGTGGAGGAGGTTGAAGCACAGCCTGATGCAGTAATAGGTAAGTTTTTGGTTAAGTCATTTACTGCAATCGTTCTTTTTGATACTGGTGCATCGCATTCATACATATCAAGGGGATTTGTGGATAAGTTTAAGTTCCCCACCAAAGTTCTTAGAACACCTATGTTAGTAACCTCGCCAGGAGCAGAGTATATGGCAAGCCAAGGATGTTCTCAGATGCCATTGGCCATAGGTAGGCATGTTTTCCCCTCAGACCTAATAGTTTTGGAGTCGCAAGGTTTGGATGTGATTTTGGGAATGGATTGGCTATCGATGTATGGAGGAAACATCGATTGCGCCAGTAAGACGATTTTGCTTACTACCCCAGAAGGAAGAAGGATTAAGTATGTATCCCGGCATGTGTCGAAGAGGACTCAAGTGAATTCCTTATCAGGAGTTGTACAGGAGGAAGTGCCAGTGGTGAAGGATTTCCCTGACGCTTTTCCAGAGGAGTTGCCAGGCATGCCACCGGATAGAGACATCGAGTTTTTGATTGAGCTTTTGCCAGGCACTGGGCCAATATCTAAGAGACCGTACAGGATGCCCGCTAAGGATTTGGAAGAAATTAAGAAGCAGATTAAGGAGTTACTGGATAAAGGATATATTCGCCCAAGTTCGTGTTGGAAATATGCCCTAGAGGCAATAATAAAATGGTTATTATTGTATTTCCTTGTTCATGATAATTGTCTATTGTTCATGCTATAATTGTATTAACTGGAAACCGTAATACATGTGTGAATACATAGACCACAACATGTCCCTAGTAAGCCTCTAGTTGACTAGCTCGTTGATCAATAGACGGTTATGGTTTCCTGACCATGGACATTGGATGTCATTGATAACGGGATCACATCATTAGGAGAATGATGTGATGGACAAGACCCAATCCTAAGCATAGCACAAGATGGTGTAGTTCGTTTGCTAAGAGCTTTTCTAATGTCAAGTATCATTTCCGTAGACCATGAGATTGTGCAACTCCCGGATACCGTAGGAATGCTTTGGGTGTACCAAACGTCACAACGTAACTGGGTGACCATAAAGGTGCACTACAGGTATCTCCGAAAGTGTCTGTTGGGTTGGCACGAATCGAGATTGGGATTTGTCACTCCGTATGACGGAGAGGTATCTTTGGGCCCACTTGGTAATGCAACATCATAATGAGCTCAATGTGACTAAGTAGTTAGTCACGGGATCATGCATTACGGAACGAGTAAAGTGACTTGCCGGTAACGAGATTGAACGAGGTATTGGGATACCGGCGATCGAATCTCAGGCAAGTAACATACCGATTGACAAAGGGAATTGTATACGGGATTGATTGAATCCCCGACATCATGGTTCATCCGATGAGATCATCGTGGAACATGTGGGAGCCAACATGGGTATCCAGATCCCGCTGTTGGTTATTGGCCGGAGAACGTCTCGGTCATGTCTGCATGGTTCCCGAACCCGTAGGGTCTACACACTTAAGGTTCGATGACGCTAGGGTTATAGGGAATAGATATACGTGGTTACCGAATGTTGTTCGGAGTCCCGGATGAGATCCCGGACGTCACGAGGTGTTCCGGAATGGTCCGGAGGTAAAGATTTATATGTGGGAAGTCCCGTTTTGGCCACCGGAAGAGTTTCGGGCGTCACCGGTAATGTACCGGGACCACCGGAGGGTTCAGGGGGTCCACCGGGAGGGGCCACCAACCCCGGAGGCCTGTGTGGGCCAAGTGTGGGAATGGACCAGCCCCTAGGTGGGCTGGTGCGCCTCCCACAAGAGGCCCAAGGCGCAGGGAAAGGGGAAGGGGGGAAACCCTAGGCTCAGATGGGCCTAAGGCCCACCTAGGGTGCGCCCCCCCTCTCTCCCCCTCTTGGCCGCCCCCTCCATACAATCTAGGGCTGGCCGCCACCCCTAGGGGGGAACCCTAGATGGGGGCGCAGCCCTCCCCTTCCCCTATATATAGTGGGGTTTTTGGGGCTGCCAGAGACACGAGTCTACCTCTTCCCTGGCGCAGCCCTCCCTCCTCATACACCTCCTCCTTCTCCTTCGTAGTGCTTAGCGAAGCTCTGCCGGAGAACCAAGAGCTCCATTGCCACCACGCCCTCGTGCTGCTGTAGTTCTCCCTCAACTTCTCCTCTCCCCTTGCTGGATCAAGAAGGACGAGACGTCCCCGGGCTGTACGTGTGTTGAACGCGGAGGCGCCGTCCGTTCGGCGCTAGATCGGATCTTCTGCGATTTGAATCGCCGCGAGTACGACTCCATCAACCGCGTTCTTGTAACGCTTCCGCTTAGCAATCTTCAAGGGTATGAAGATGCACTCCCTCTCTCTCGTTGCTAGTTAATCCATAGATTGATCTTGGTGATGCGTAGAAAATTTTGAATTTCTGCTATGTTCCCCAACAGTGGCATCATGAGCTAGGTCTATGCGTAGATTCTATGCACGAGTAGAACACAAAGTAGTTGTGGGCGATGATTTGTTCAATTTTCTTGTCGTTTCTAGTCTTATCTTGATTCAGCGGCATTGTGGGATGAAGCGGCCCGGACCGACCTTACACGTACTCTTACGTGAGACAGGTTCCACCGACTGACATGCAGTTGATGCATAAGGTGGCTAGCGGGTGTCTGTCTCTCCCACTTTAGTCGGATCGGATTCGATGAAGAGGGTCCTTATGAAGGGTAAATAGAAATTGGCATATCACCGTTGTGGCTTTTGCGTAGGTAAGAAACGTTCTTGCTAGAAACCCATAGCAGCCACGTAAAACATGCAACAACAATTAGAGGACGTCTAACTTGTTTTTGCAGGGTATGCTATGTGATGTGATATGGCCAAAAGGATGTGATGAATTATATATGTGATGTATGAGATTGATCATGTTCTTCTAATAGGAATCACGACTTGCATGTCGATGAGTATGACAACCGGCAGGAGCCATAGGAGTTGTCTTAATTTATTGTATGACCTGCATGTCAATGAAAAACGCCATGTAATTACTTTACTTTATTGCTAACCGTTAGCCATAGTAGTAGAAGTAATAGTTGGCGAGACAACTTCATGAAGACACGATGATGGAGATCATGGTGTCATGCCGGTGACGAAGGTGATCATGCCGTGCCTTGAAGATGGAGATTAAAAAGCGCAAGATGATACTGGCCATATCATGTCACTTTATGATTTGCATGTGATGTTTGTCATGTTTACATCTTATTTGCTTAGAACGACGGTAGCATAAATAAGATGATCCCTCACTAAAATTTCTAGAGACGTGTTCCCCCTAACTGTGCACCGTTGCGAAGATTCGTTGTTTCGAAGCACCACGTGATGATCGGGTGTGATAGATTCTAACGTTCGCATACAACGGGTGTTGACAAGCCTAGCATGTACAGACATGGCCTCGGAACACAAGCAAAACACTTAGGTTGACTTGACGAGCCTAGCATGTACAGACATGGCCTTGGAACATAAGAGACCGAAAGGTCGAACATGAGTCGTATAGTAGATGCGATCAACATTGAGATGTTCACCGATGATGACTAGTCCGTCTCACGTGATGATCGGACACGGCCTTGTTGACTCGGATCATGTATCACATAGATGACTAGAGGGATGTCTATCTGAGTGGGAGTTCATTAAATAATTTGATTAGATGAACTTAATTATGATGAACATAGTCAAAAGGTCTTTGCAAATTATGTCGTAGCTTATGCTTTAGTTCTACTAAGATATGTTCCTAGAGAAAATTTAGTTGAAAGTTGATAGTAGCAATTATGCGGACTGGGTCCGTAAACTGAGGATTTTCATCATTGCTGCACAGAAGGCTTATGTCCTTAATGCACCGCTCGGTGTGCTGAACCTCGAGCGTCGTTTGTGGATGTTGTGAACATCTGGCGTACATGTTTTGATGACTACGTGATAGTTCAGTGCGTAATGTTAAAACGGTATAGAATTGAGGCACCGAAGACGTTTTTGAAAGGTCGCAGAACATATGAGATGTTCCAAAGACTGAAATTGGGATTTCAGACTAGTGCCCACGTCAAGAGGTATGAGACCTCTGACAAGTTTCTTAACCTGCAAACTAAGGGAGAAAAGCTCAATCGTTGAGCATGTGCTCAGATTGTCTGAGTACTACAATTGCTTGAATCGAGTGGGAGTTAATCTTCCAGATGAGATAGTGATGGTTCTCCATAGTCACTACCAGCAAGCTATTAGAGCTTCGTGATGAACTATAACATATCAGGGATAGACATGATGATCCTTGAGCAACTCGCGATGTTTGACACCGCGAAAGTAGAAATCAAGTTGGAGCATCAATTGTTGATGGTTAGTAAAACCACTAGTTTCAAGAAGGGCAAGGGCAAGAAGGGATACTTCATGAAACGGCAAATCAGTTGCTGCTCTAGTGAAGAAACCCAAGGTAGAAGCCAAACCCGAGACTAAGTGCTTCTGTAATGAGGGGAACGGTCACTGAAGCAGAACTACCCTAGATACTTGGTAGATGAGAAGGCAGGCAAGGTCGACAGAAGTATATTGGATATACATTATATTAATGTGTACTTTACTAGTACTCCTAGTAGCACCAGGGTATTAGATACCGGTTCGGTTGCTAAGTGTTGGTAACTCGAAATAAAAGGCTACGAAATAAACGGAGACTAGCTAAAGGTGAGATGACGATATGTGTTGGAAGTGTTTCCAAGGTTGATGGAATCAAACATTGTACGCTCCCTCTACCATCGGGATTGGTGTTAAACCTAAATAATTGTTATTTGGTTTTTGCGTTGAGCATAGACATGATTGGATTATGTTTATCGGAATACGGTTATTCATTTAAGGAGAATAATGGTTACTCTGTCTATTCGAATAATACCTTCAATGGTCTTGCACCTAAAATGAATGGTTTATTGAATCTCGATCGTAGTGATACACATGTTCATGCCAAAAGATATAAGATAGTAATGATAGTACCACATACTTGTGGCACTGCCATTTGAGTCATATTGGTATAAAATGCATGAAGAAGCTCCATGTTGATGGATCTTTGGACTCACTCATTTTTGAAAAGATTGAGACATGCGAACCATGTATATTAGTATATATGCATGAAGAAAGTCCATACAGATGGATCGTTTGGACTCACTTGATTTTGAATCACTTGAGACATGCAAATCATACCACATGGGCAATATGACTGAAAGGCCTCGTTTTCAGTAAGATGGAACAAGAAAGCAACTTGTTGGAAGTAATACATTTTGATGTGTGCAGTCCAATGAGTGCTGAGGCATGCAGTGGATATCGTTATGTTCTTTCTTCATAGATGATTTGAGTAGATGTTGAGTATATTTACTTGATGAAACACAAGTCTGAATTATTTAAAGGTTCAAGTAATTTCAGAGTGAAGTTGAAGATCGTCGTGACAAGAGGATAAAATGTCTGTGATATGATCATAGAGATGAATATCTGAGTTACGAGTTTGGCACACAATTAAGAAATTGTGGAAATTGTTTCACGACTAATACCGCCTGGAATACCATAGTGTGATGGTGTGTCCGAACATCATAACTGCACCCTATTGGATATGGTGCATACCATGATGTCTCTTATCGAATTACACTATCGTTTATGGGTTAGGCATTACAGACAACCACATTCACTTTAAATAGGGCGCCATGCAATTCCGTTGAGACGACACCGTATGAACTATGGTTTAGAGAAACCTAAGCTGTCGTTTCTTAAAAGTTTGGGGCTGCGACGCTTATGTGGAAAAGTTTCAGGCTGATAAGCTCGAACCCAAAGCGGATAAATGCATCTTCATAGAATACCCAAAACAGTTGGGTATACCTCCTATTTCAGAGCTGGAATCAAAAGTGATTGTTTCTAGAAACGGGTCCTTTCTCGAGGAAAAGTTTCTCTAGAAAGAATTGAGTGGGAGGATGGTGGAGACTTGATGAGGTTATTGAACCATGACTTCAACTAGTGTGTAGCAGGGCACAGGAAGTTGTTCCTGTGGCACCTACACCAATTGAAGTGGAAGCTTATGATAGTGATCATGAAACTTCGGATCAAGTCACTACCAAACCTCGTAGGTCGACAAAGATGCGTACTACTTCAGAGTGGTACATAATCCTGTCTTGGAAGTCATGTTGCTAGACAACAATGAACCTACGAGCTATGGAGAAACGATGGTGGGCCCAGACTCCGACGAATGGCTCGAGGCCATAAAATCCGAGAGAGGATCCATGTATAAAACCAAAGTATAGACTTTGGAAGAACTACTTGATGGTCGTAAGGCTGTTGGGTGCAGATGGATTTTAAAAGGAAGACAGACAATGATGGTAAGTGTCACCATTAAGAAAGCTCGACTTGTCGTTAAGATGTTTTCCGACAAGTTCAAGGAGTTGACTGCGATGAGACTTTCTCACTCATAGCGATGCTAAGAGTCTGTTGGAATTATATTAGCAGTTACTACATTATTTATGAAATCTTGCATATAAAATGTCAAAACAATGTTTCCTTGACGATTTTCTTGAGGAAAGGTTGTATGTGATACAACCAGAAGGTTTTGTCAATCCTGAAAGATGCTAACAAGTATGCAAAGCTCCAGCGATCCCTCTAAGGACTGGAGTAAGCATCTCGGAGTTGGAATATGCGCTTTGATGAGATGATCAAAGATTTTGGGTTTATACAAAGTTTATGAGAAACTTGTATTTCCAAAGAAGTGAGTGGGAGCCCTATAGAATTTCTGATGAGTATATGTTGTTGACATCGGAAATGATGTAGAATTTTTGAAAAGCATATAGGGTTATTTGAAAAGTGTTTTTCAATAGAAAACCTAGATTAAGCTACTTGAACATTGAGCATCAAGATCTATAAGGATAGATCAAAAACGCTTAATAGTACTTTCAAATGAATACATACCGTGACAAGATTTTGAAGGAGTTCAAAATAGATCAGCAAAGAAGGAGTTCTTGGCTGTGCTACAAGGTGTGAGTATTGAGTAAGACTCAAGACCTGACCACGGCAGAAGAGAGAGAAAGGACGAAGGTCGTCCCCTCTGCTTTAGACGTAGGCTCTACAGTATGCTATGCTGTGTACCGCACCTGAAGTGTGCCTTGCCATGAGTTAGTCAAGGGGTACAATAGTGATCCGGGAATGGATCACATGACAGCGGTCGAACTTATCCTTAGTATCTAGTGGACTAAGGAATTTTATCGATTATGGAGGTGGTAAAAGAGTTCGTCGTAAGGGGTTACGTTGATGCTAACTTTGACACTAATCCGGATGACTCTGAGTAGTAAACTGGATTCGTATAGTAGAGCAGTTATTTGGAATAGCTCCAAGTAGCGCGTGATAGCTGCATCTACAAGATGACGTAGAGATTTGTAAAGCACACACGGATCTGGAAGGTTCAGACCCGTTGACTAAAAACCTCTCTCACAAGCGAGATATGAACAAACCCCATGGGTGTTGGATTCATTACAATCACATAGTGATGTGAACTAGATTATTGACTCTAGTGCAAGTGGGAGACTGTTGGAAATATGCCCTAGAGGCAATAATAAAATGGTTATTATTGTATTTCCTTGTTCATGCTATAATTGTATTAACTGGAAACCGTAATACATGTGTGAATACATAGACCACAACATGTCCCTAGTAAGCCTCTAGTTGAATAGCCCGTTGATCAATGGATAGTTATGGTTTCCTGACCATGGACATTGGATGTCATTGATAACGGGATCACATCATTAGGAGAATGATGTGATGGACAAGACCCAATCCTAAGCATAGCACAAGATCGTGTAGTTCATTTGCTAAGAGCTTTTCTAATGTCAAGTATCATTTCCTTAGACCATGAGACTATGCAACTCCCGGATACCGTAGGAATGCTTTGGGTGTACCAAACGTCACAACGTAACTGGGTGACCATAAAGGTGCACTACAGGTATCTCCGAAAGTGTCTGTTGGGTTGGCACGAATCGAGATTGGGATTTGTCACTCCGTTTGACGGAGAGGTATGTCTGGGCCCACTCGGTAATGCATCATCATAATGAGCTCAATGTGACTAAGTAGTTAGTCAAGGGATCATGCATTACGGAACGAGTAAAGTGACTTGCCGGTAACGAGATTGAACGAGGTATTGGGATACCGGCGATCGAATCTCGGGCAAGTAACATACCGATTGACAAAGGGAATTGTATACAGGATTGATTGAATCCCCGACATCATGGTTTATCCGATGAGATCATCGTGGAACATGTGGGAGCCAACATGGGTATCCAGATCCCGCTGTTGGTTATTGGCCGGAGAACGTCTCGGTCATGTCTGCATGGTTCCCGAACCCGTAGGGTCTACACACTTAAGGCTCGATGACGCTAGGGTTATAGGGAATAGATATACGTGGTTACCGAATGTTGTTCGGAGTCCCGGATGAGATCCCGGACGTCACGAGGAGTTCCGGAATGGTCCGGAGGTAAAGATTTATATATGGGAAGTCCCGTTTTGGCCACCGGAAGAGTTTTGGGCGTCACCGGTAATGTACCGGGACCACCGGAGGGTTCCGGGGGTCCACCGGGAGGGGCCACCAACCCCGGAGGCCTGCGTGGGACAAGTGTAGGAAGGGACCAGCCCCTATGTGGGCTGGTGTGCCTCCCACAAGAGGCCCAAGGCGCAGGGAAAGGGGAAGGGGGGAAACCCTAGGCTTAGATGGGCCTAAGGCCCACCTAGGGTGCGCCCCCCTCTCTCCCCCTCTTGGCCGCCCCCTCCATCCAATCTAGGGCTGGCCGCCACCCCTAGGGGGGGAACCCTAGATGGGGGCGCAGCCCCTCCCCCTCCCCTATATATAGTGGGGGTTTCGGGGCTGCCAGAGACACGAGTCTACCTCTTCCCTGGCGCAACCCTCCCTCCTCATACATCTCCTCCTTCTCCTCTGTAGTGCATAGCGAAGCTCTGCCGGAGAACCACGAGCTCCATTGCCACCACGCCGTCGTGCTGCTGGAGTTCTCCCTCAACTTCTCCTCTCCCCTTGCTGGATCAAGAAGGAGGAGATGTCCCCGGGCTATACGTGTGTTGAACGCGGAGGCGCCGTCCGTTCGGCGCTAGATCGGATCTTCTGCGATTTGAATCGCCGCGAGTACGACTCCATCAACCGCGTTCTTGTAACGCTTCCTCTTAGCGATCTTCAAGGGTATGAAGATGCACTCCCTCTCTCTCGTTGCTAGTTAATCCATAGATTGATCTTGGTGATGCGTAGAAAATTTTGAATTTCTGCTACGTTCCCCAACAGTTCGTCACCTTGGGGATCACCCGTACTTCTAGTGGAGAAGAAAGATGGATCGTTGAGGATGGTTGTTGATTATCGTGGATTGAATGAAGTAACAATTAAGAACAAGTACCCACTGCCGATGATCAATGATCTGTTTGACCGACTACAAGGAGCTAAAGTATTTTCCAAGATTAATTTGCGATCAGGATACCACCAGTTGAAGATTCGAGAGCAGGATATACCCAAGACAGCTTTTACCACAAGGTATGGGCTATATGAGTACACCGTTATGTCATTTGGCCTGACTAACACACCTGCCTATTTCATGAACATGATGAACAAAGTGTTTATGGAGTTTTTCGATAAGTTCGTCGTAGTATTCATTGATGATATTCTGGTCTATTCGAAGAATGAAGAAGAGCATAAGGAGCATTTGCGTTTGGTACTTGGAAAGCTCAGAGAACACCAGTTATATGCCAAGTTCAGCAAGTGCGAGTTTTGGTTGAAGGAAGTTGGAATCCTTGGACATGTTATATTCAGAGAAGGAATAGCAGTAGATCCCACCAAGGTTATCACTGTGACAAATTGGCAGTCACCCACGACAGTTGGAGAAATCCGGAGTATTCTGGGACTCGCAAGATATTACCGGAGATTCATTGAGAATTTCTCAAAGATTGCAAAGCCTATGACGGAGTTGTTGAAGAAGGACACCAAATTCAATTGGACTGAGGAATGTGAGGCTAGTTTCCAGGAGTTGAAGAAACGTTTGGTTACAGCGCCAGTGTTGATTTTGCCAGATCAACGCAAGGATTGTGAAGTATATTGTGACGCTTCTTGTCGAGGACTTGGAGCAGTGCTAATGCAGGAGGGAAGAGTTGTTTCATATGCCTCGCGGCAGCTTAAACCCCATGAGTTGAATTATGCTACACATGATTTGGAGTTAGCAACCGTAGTACATGCATTGAAGATGTGGAGACATTTTCTCATCGGAAACCATTGTGAGGTGTACACGGATCACAAGAGTTTGAAGTACATTTTCACGCAGAAGGAGTTGAATCTCAGGCAAAGGAGATGGTTGTAGATCATTAAGGATTATGATATGAGATTGCATTATCACCCAGGGAAGGCTAACGTAGTAGCCGATGCGTCGAGCCGCAAGAGCCATGTCAACACACTCATGACCGGAGAGTTACCCAAGGAGTTAGCAGAAGATCTTCATGAACTATGTTTGGAAATAGTTCCGAGAGGCTATGTAGCAGATTGGAGATTCAGTAAATTTGATGGATAAGATCAGAGAAGCTCATAAGACAGACAAGGAAATTGTCGAGATAAAGGAAAGGATGAGTAAAGGAAAAGCCAAGGGATTTCGTGAGGATGAGCATGATACCTTATGGTTTGACGACCGCATTTATGTGCCCAATGATCCGGAGATCAGGAAGTTGATCTTGCAAGAGGACCATGATTCACCATATTCGATTCACCCAGGAAATACCAAGATGTACCTGGATTTAAGGGACAGTTTCTGGTGGACCGTAATGAAGAAGCATATTGCTGAGTATGTAGCAGTTTGTGATGTATGTCAGAGAGTAAAGGCAGAGCATCAGAAGCCAGCAGGATTGTGGCACCTGGAGAACCCAGTGTTGCTTGTATTTTTGGATATCCCGGAGTACCCGTGTGATCATCCTATGGACCGCCACCTAGACTCAAAGGGATCATGAGATTATTCATGCTAGAAACTTTTGTGTGCAGCCACAAGCTATTATGGGCTCTAGCATAGTTGAGTAGGTTACATGACCTCTTGAAGAGGTGGGCTAACAGATGTAGGGGAAAGTAGGTGTAACTGTCCACCCGGAGTAAAGAGTATTGTTTCTGAAAGACTCTGTCTTGGTCATCCATTTCTCAAACACCATGTAGTGCGAGAAATCAAGCGGAGGCGATCGAGTCTTGTGGGGAAAAGTGCGCAAACGTCTACAGAGTGTACAATCTAATCATGGTTAGCCCTGTCCCCGGTTATGCACATCTTGAGTATCTAGTTCTTGGATTATCATGTGAATCTCATCATCATGTTACTTAATTTAATTTGATTGGGTTAATCATGTTCTTAATTGGGATTGAGTTGGAGGTACCTTCTCAATGTTTAACTACCACCATGATAGTTAAATAAAATTTATTCCTTTGTGGTAGGGAAAAATTGGCTTTTCGCAAAACTGTAACCATAGAGCTTTCCACCAGCCAAATATGCATGTAGTGATAGCATTATTCTGTTCATTACTCTCTATGTGTTACATTACCAGCATATTCCATGTGCTGACCCGTTTTTGGGCTGCAACGTATCATGTTGCAGACTTTTCAGACGACGAGTAAGGTGCCATAGGCCGTGGTCTTATACTCAGTGATGCCGTTGGAGTTGATGGACTCACTCTATCTTCCAAGCCTTCCGTTGTTATCGTTTTTAGATGGCTTTAAGCCGTATTTATTGTATTAAGTTCTCTTTTGAGATATTCGATGTAATAAGTGTGTGATTGCTACTCTGTTATAAATCCTTCAAGTACTGTGCGTGTCAGCATTACCGATCCAGGGATGACACTGATGCACAGAGACTAGACTATCTGAGGTCTGGTCGCTACAATGTGACATTCTTTTGCACTAAGGGATTGAGCATACAAACAAAAAGCGCATGGCAACCTCTGCCTCCCTCTACGAAGGGCCTACCTTTTACTTTTATGTATTTACTTTCATGCAAGACTCAAAGTTTTCTCTCTATTCATTTTATTTTTCTCTTTTGGCAAGCATCATGTGGTGAGGAAAGATCTAGGCACATATATCCAGTTGGATATGGGTAGCATGAGTTATTATTGTTGACATCACCCTTGAGGTGAATACGTTGGGAGTCGAAATTATAAGCCCCTATCTTTCTATGTGTCCGATTGAAACGTTTTGCTCATGTGTATGCGGTGAGTGTTAGCAATCATAGAAGACTATATGATGGTTGAGTATGTGGAGCTCTTACTTAGACTCTGTTGAATAAGTTGAATTGCAATTGTTTAGTGACTAAGAATATAGGTTGTTGAGTTTCAAGAGAATTCATTGTTTGAACCTTAACATGTGAATTGGTTGCTACTCTGTCATGATGAGTTTTTATGAGAAATAGTTGCTGTTATGATGCTAGGAAAAGTGATGGAAATTATCATTGATCAAAGTTATGCACTTTGCTAGCATTCACACTTCATAAATTATTTCTTTTATCATTTACTTACTCGAGGACGAGTAGGAAATAAGCTTGGGGATGCTGATACGTCTCCAACGTATCTATAATTTATGAAGTATTCATGCTGTTATATTATCATTCTTGGATGTTTTACAATCATTTTATAGCAACTTTATATCATTTTCTGGGACTAACCTATTGACCCAGTGCCTAGTGGCAGTTGCTGTTTTTTGCTTGTTTTTTATATCACAGGAAATCAATATCAAACGGAGTCCAAACACCGTGAAACTTTTTGTGGATTTTATATGGACCAGAAGGCATCCAGTGGGCCAGAGAAGCACCTAGGGGTGCTCCGAGGGGGCACAACCCACCAGGGCGCGCCTGGGGGCCCAGGCGCGCCCAGGTGAGTTTTGCGCACCTCGGTGGTCTCCCGCACCCCCTCTTTGCCCTATAAATTTCCAAATATTCCAAAACCTTCGAGGGAGACCCTAGATCAGAAGTTCCATCACCGCAAGCCTCTGTATCCATGAAAACCAATCTATACCCCGTTCCGGCACTCCGCCGGAGGGGGAAATCATCACCGGTGGCCATCTTCATCATCTTGGCGGCCACCATGATGAGGAGGGAGTAGTCCTGCCTCGGGGCTGAGGGTTTGTACCAGTAGCTATGTGTTTATACTCTCTCTCTCTCTCGTGTTCTTGAGATGTCACGATCTTAATGTATCGCGGGCTTTGTTAATATAGTCGGATCATATGGTGTTTTCCCCTCTCTATCTTGTGATGAATTGAGTTTTCCCTTTGAGATCTCGTTTCATCAGATTGAATACTTTTATGGATTTGAGAGCACTTGATATATTTCTTGCAAATGAATACTCGTGGTGACGATGGGGTATCATATTGATTCACTTTATGTATGTTTTGGCACTCAACTCGCGGATTCCTGAGGTGACATTGGGGTAATCTATGCATAGGGGTTGATGCACGTTCTTGTCTTTGTTTCTCCGGTAGAAATCTTGGGGCACTCTTTGAGGTTTTTTGTGTTGGATTGAGTATTATGAATCTGAAATTATTTAGTGTTATTTTAGTATGAACTCTTGGATAGATCGATCACAAAGAAAAGCTTCGAGGTGGTTTCGTACCCTACAAACGATTCCTTCTTATGTTCTCCGCTAGATAGGAACTTTGGAGTGATTCTTTAGCGCACATTGAGGGATGGTTATATGATCCAATTATATTAGCACTGTTGAGAGATTGCACTAGCGAAAGTGCAGACCCTAGCTAGGCCTCATTTTCAAGCATTGCAATACCATTTGTGCTCCGTTTTATCAGTTGCTACCTTGCTGTTGTTTATTGTTCCTATTACAAAAATCAATATCTACTATCATTACTACACTTGTATCACCATCTCTTCGCCGAACTAGTGCACCTATACAATTTACCATTGTATTTGGTGTGTTGGGGACAGAAGAGACTTTTTATTATTTGGTTACAGGGTGTTTGCGAGAGACCATCTTCATCCTACGCCTCCCATGGATTGATAAACCTTAGGTTATCCACTTGAGGGAAAATTGCTACTGTCCTACAAAACTCTGCGCTTGGAGGCCCAACACGTGTCTACAAGAATAAAGTTGCGCAGTAGACATCAGTTTCGATGTGAGGAGAAGGAGGAGAGGCAAGAGTTCAAGCTTGGGGATGCCCAAAGCACCCCAAGTAAATATTCAAGGAGACTAAAGTGTCTAAGCTTGGGGATGCCCCGGAAGGCATCCCATGTTTCTTCAACAAGTATCAGTATGTTTTCGTCTTCATTTCGTTCACGTGATATGTGTAAATCTTGGAGCATCTTTTATTTTTATTTTTCACTTTTCTTTTATGCACCATGCTGGTATGAGATATTCCATTGTTGATTTATAGAATACTCATTGCACTTCACTTATATCTTTTGAAGTTTGGATTGCCGGTTTCTCTTCACATGGAAACCATTATTTGAAGAATGTTCTTTTGCTTCACTTATATTTGTTAGAGTATGGTCTTTTGTAGAAAGAATTAAACTCTCATGCTTCACTTATATCTATTTAGAGAGTCAACAGGAATTGGTCAATTGCATGGTTAGTCATAAAATCCTACATAAAACTTGCGGATCACTGAATATGATATGTTTGATGCCTTGCAATAGTTTTGTGATAAAGAGATGGAATATGTGGGAGGTACTAGTAAACGGTTGTGGTTAGTAAGAATATTGGTGTTAAGGTTTGTGATTCCCGAAGCAAGCACGTATAGTCTCTCGTTATGATATGATGTTGGAGCATGATTTATTATTGATTGTCTTCCTTATGACTGGCGGTAGGGGAGGAGCGATGGTCTTTTCCTACCAATCTACCGCCCTAGGGGCATGAGTAGTAATACTTTGCTTCGAGGGCTAATAAATTTTTGCAATAACTATATGAGTTCTTATGACTAATGTGAGTCCATGGAATATATGCAGTCTTACCTTTCCACAATTTGCTAGCCTCTACGGTACCGGGCATTGCCCTTTCTCACCTCGAGATGTGGTGCAAACTTTGCCGGTGCATTCATACCTCGTGATATGATACGCTCTATCACCACTACAAAAAAAAGACACATCCGTGACTTTTTGGGCCGAACGAATTTTTCTGTCATACTTATGACACTTCTATGACGATAATTGTGACAAAACCTGGTATCATCATAAATGTGGTGGGGTCCTACTTCTATGACAAAAAATCATGACAGAAAATGGGCTTTTCATCCTGTGCGGGCCGGAGACGCAGCTGTATGACATTCTTTGGGCCGTCCATGACGGAAAAAACCGTGGTACAAGCGAGGGCGAGGAAAATATCGGGGTGTTCCGGTTACGGTGGGTGCTCGGGGCCGAGCGATGCGCGTTTCTCTCGTACATGCGCGCGCATGGGTGCGAGGCGTTGGGCTCTAACTGAACCCGAGCGATTGCACTGCAGGCTACGCGTTACTGAACCCGAGCGATCGATCGATGGCTGTTAACTGAACCCGATCGAGCGATTCCTTCGCTACTGCTGCTAACTGAAGCCGATCGATGCTGCCTCTAGATGAACAGTGAGTGTTGTTGGGGGGGTTTGGATGAATAGTTCCCGGTGGGGGTGGATGAACAGGACCCCGTGGTGTTGCCTCTGGATGAACAGGACCCCGATCGATTGAGCCGGTTGGGGCTGGATGAACAGGACCCCGTGGAGGGCAGGATGAACAGGACCACCCCGTGGAGGCCAGGATGAACAGTAGACGGTGGAGGGCTGGATGAACAGTAGGCCGTGGTGGGGTGGTTGAAAAGGGGCCCGTGGAGAGGGCTGGTTGAACAGTAGCCTGTGGAGTAGCGCGTGGTGGAGGCTGGATGAATAGGAGCCCGTGGATGAACAGTCGCAGGTGGAGGCCGGAGGAGGTCGACGGTGGATGTACAGTGGCCCGTGGAGGCTGGAGGGGGTCGACGGTGGAGATGAACAGTATCCCGTGGAGTCCCGTTTTGCGGTATGCCACACCCCTCCCGATGAACAGGACCCCCGTTTCGACCGTAGCGCTCCAACACAAGTCCGTTTCCTACGTTTTGCGGTACGCCACACCCCTCCCGATCAACAGGACCACCATTTCGACCGTAGGAGGTCCGTTTCCTCCGTTTTACGGTACGCTAGACCCCTCCCGATGAACAGGATCCCGTTACGAACGTGGCCGGTCAAACACAAGGCCGTTTTGTCACATCCCTAGCTTCTCGTATTGCACTAGGGTAGCTTCATGTGTGCATCATGTTTGAATTTTGCAGAAACTTGAAATGGGGATGACAGAACCCCCAGCACCCCCCCTGAAACCAACTAGGGTTTACTAAAATTGGTTTCAATGAACCCAAAATGCCCTTCACAAAATGTTCATCATTTCTGGATTGGGCTAAAACCCCTAGCAAAAATGGTGCAAACTTTTCTAGGACATTCTGGATTTTTGAATTAAATCATAAGTATTTGAATTTGGACATTTAAATTCTATAAAATATTTTAAATGTCCAAATAATCTTGAAAGCATTTGAGGGCTGTTGGAAATAGTTTCAAAAGTGCCCACAATTATTTTCAGGATCTTACAAAATGAATTAGTATTTTTACTAATTCAAAACAGAGAAATAAAATAGAAAACAGAAACAATTAAGTAAGAGAGAGAGAGAGAAGGCCACTGGGCCCCTCACCTGGACTTACCTGGCGCCCCACCACGGCCCAGGAGCTGGCCCAGCCCACCAGAGCCGCCACCGTCTCCCACCTCGCGCCAGAAGGACGCTAGAGGGACGCCGGGAGTGTGGTCGCCGCGCGCGAGGCCACCTCCTGCTTCCGCCGCTTCTGGATGCCTCCACGAGTGCCACGGCACCTCCCCGACCCCCTCTCACTTCTCCCTCGCTCTCTGGACCCCTCCTCCTCCTCTGCTCTCCCTTCCACTCGTCACCGAACGCACCTGAGAGCGCCGCTCGCCGTAACCATGACCACCGGCCACCCCTTGTCCCGTGATCGTGCCCAGCAGCTCCGCAATCGAGCACCACATCCCCAAGCCGAAGGAAACAAGCCGGAGGACTTTGCTTCGTCGCCAACGTCCTCGTCTTCACCGCTGGCGCCCGGAGATCGTCTCTGTCGATTCGTCGGTTTCCGTCCGTCCCCGAGGCCGCTGACCCTCTCTACCGCATCGCTGTGAGCTCCTGCTCCTCCCCCCTTTCTCACCCCCTCCGTTCTCGCCCGTTAGCCACCGCCCCCGCGAAACCGAGCTCCGGCCATCGCCATGGCCAGCGAGCCCCGCGCTCCCGAGCTCCTCCGCTCGCCCCAGTAGCACCCGCCTGCTAACCATGCTCTCAGGAGCCGAACGCACGCACCAGCTCCTTCTCCCGTGGACCGCAGCGTCGTCCTCACCGACGCCGAACTCCATCCGCCGCCTTGCTCGCCGCCGGCGCTGCTCCCGGCCACCCCGCTGCCTCCCGTCCGGTCCTTTGGATGCGGACGAGCAAGAGCTACTCCCCGGTGACCTTAGCTCACCAAACCACCACCCGTAGCTCAAATCCGAGCCGAGCCGCCGTCGTTTTGGTCGCCGCCGGCAAGGCTCCGGCGACCGATGACGTGGCACCGTCATTAGCGCCTAACTAACCCCCCTAGAGTCACTGACAGTGGGCCCCGCCGAGCTAATTATTTTTAGTTAGGATTTAATAAGCCACATAATTAGCACTGTTACACTGACAGATAGGTCCCACCAGTCAGATTTGACTTTGGTCAATGCTGACGTCACCCTGACGTAGTGCTGACGCAGTAATTTAATTACTGGAATTATTCTTATACAGGAAATTCCAGAAAATACTACAAACTTCAAAAATTCATAGAAATTCAACCATAACTCCAAATGAAACAAATTATATATGAAAAATGATCAGAAAAATCCAATCTATCCATCTGTACTGTTTTCATGCATGTTAGAACAACTTATGGCTGCTGTTTAGGCCAAGTCATATAAATGGCATTTAAACCCTCACATATGGAGTTTGAATTTGAACCTAGGGCTCGAACCAACTCCATTTAACATGTTGCTAGTTGCATTAGCTTAAAACACAGCATATTGACATGTCATGATCATGCATCATATTGTGCATTGCATTGATTGTATTTCTTCTCTGTTGCCGGTATTAGTCCCCTCTCGGTAGACGATGTTCTGGCATTGTGATCGTTGACACTAATGAAGACTCAATGCTATCTTCAGAAGTGTCAGGCAAGCAAAACCCCCTTGCTCATTCCGATACAATCCCACTCTCTCGCTCCTGCTCTCTTTTACTGCATTAGGACAACAACGATTCATCTGTTACTTGCTGCGGTAGCTGAACCCCTTTATCCTCTGCATGACCTGTCATTGCCACAGTAAATAGATGAAACCCACTAGCATGAGTAGGAGTTGTTTGAGCCCTGATGTGCCTACTCATTCATGCTTGTTTGTCATGCCTGCTATTGCTTAGAGTTGTGTCAGGTCTGATTCATCGGGAATGAATTGAAATGTGGTGAACATGTCCTACTGTTGAGAGCTAAGTGTGTGAACACGATTTGGTAAAGGTAGCGGTGAGAGGCCATGTAGGAGTGCATGGTGGGTTGTCTCATTGCAGCCGTCCTCAGGAACTGAGTTCTGTGTTGTGATCCATGAACAGTTACTACCACGCATTGGAATGCTTAAGTGCCCCTCTCGACTTATTAATCAACCTGATCTCTGTCCAAGAGTTGCAACTAGTTTCTGGTGTTTGTAGGTAGTGTTAGTAGTCTACCAAGTGGCACCCGGTACAGGTGGGCTTGGGACAGACTAGGCACACGTGGCCTGGTGTACCGAGTGGCACCCGGATGGTGGGCTCGGGAACCCTGCACACATCGTTTGGGGCCGTGAGCGACACCCTGGCCGGATCTCCTTGCAGATGGAACCCGAATAGGCGATAAACCTGGACGAGAGACTTGTGTGGTTAGTCAGGTCGTGGCCGACTCCCTCGCCAGGCTTCCGCTTGAAGGTTGCCGAGGTAGACGACGTGTACATGGTGGTAAGTGGCGAGAGCGTGTGTGACGAAGTACACCCCTGGAGGGTTAATATGATCTATTCGAATAGCCGTGTCCGTGGTAAAGGACTTCTGGGTTGCCTGTACAGTTCATAGACAAGTGAAAGTGGATACTCTAAAATGCGCAAGATAAGCGTGAGTGCTATGGATGGCGTTTTCGTGGGGAGACGGGAGCGGATCCATAGTGGTGTATTGATATGGTGAATATGTGGACTCGTGTGCGCCACCTCAAAAGAGTTGCTTGCTGTCGTAGTTCAGGTTAGCCACTGAGTCAAAGCTGGCTTGCTGCAGTCAAACTCCACCACCCCCCTTTGTTGATACCGATGCATATGTAGATAGTTCTGATGTAAGTCTTGCTGGGTACATTTTTACTCACGTTTGCTTAGTTTATGTTTTGCAGAGAGACGTCAGTCTTGCTAGTAGTTCCGTGTGGACTTCGACGTTTAGCTTGTTACCTCAGCTACGATCTTGTGCCCTCGGCAGGATCTGGTAGATAGTCAGGCTTCTCAGCCTTTTTCATTTGTAGATGTCTGTACTCAGACATGTTAAGCTTCCGCATGTGCCTTGACTTGTATGCTCTGAATGTTGGGTCATGAGACCCATGTTTGTAATATCTGGCTCTTCGGAGCCTAATGAATAAATACTCTGAGTCGTAGAGTGTTGTTGTGATGCCATGTTGTATTTGCACATATCGGGCATATTGTGTGTATGATTGAAATGCTTGGTATGTGTGGGATCCGACAATCTAGTTGTCTATCCTTAGCAGCCTCTCTTTTGGGGAAATGTAGTCTAGTGCCTCCTTGAGCCATAGTAGTCCGCTACAGCCCGGTTCACCGGAGTCCTGCTAGCCCAGCACAACTGCTCTGGACACTTGACTGGCCAGCATGTGTTTCGTTTCGTTCCTGTGTCTGTCCCGTCGGGGAAATGTCACGCGGTGACATCCGGAGTCCTGCCTAGCCTGTTATAGCCCGGGTTCCCGGAGTCCTGTTAGCCCAGTGCTACAGCCCGGATTCGCACGCTGCTGACCGACACGTTCGATGTTGAGTCATGTATGCCTGTCCCCATACGTTAGTGCCGCTTTGGGTTCACGACTAGCCATGTCGGCCCGGGTTCTCTGTCATATGGATGCTAGCGACATTGTCATATACGTGAGCCAAAAGGCGCAAACGGTCCCGGGCCATGGTAAGGCGACACCCGTGGGAGTACCGTGCGTGAGGCCGCAAAGTGATATGAGGTGTTACAGGCTAGATCGGTGTGACTTGGAATCGGGGTCCCGACAGCTTTGGTATCAGAGCCTGACTGCCTGTAGGATTACCAAGCCAAACTGGTCGAAGTTGAGTCTGGAAGTGCTTTAGTTATATAAGGGAATTGATTGTGGAAGGGAACGTAAGGCTCTTTTTACTCCTTTACCTTATAGCCTTCTGATCTGAGTCATCCTCTTCTCTTCTACGGGGATTAAGAACTAGGCTTCTCATCTTTCTATCAGGATCACGTGTTACTAATCTGTAGACTCGTAGGATTGTTGGTCTCAAGCCTCAGTTCAGTTTCTACCACTACAGTGTGTTGTTAGTTGGACTTGGAACCTTGATATTGTGCTTCTGAATGGTTATGCCACCATTTTGCAGGATGTCTCAAATCTTTTTGAGCATCTACAGCAGTTATGCTGTCCGAGTCATCCCAGGTTCCTAAATAGTCTGATGCATTTGCAAATCCCTTATTCCCGTTCTCGAGGTTCCTTTGGGCCAGATTAACCACACTAATCGTTGAGTTGAGGTACTCTGTTGCCTTGACTTATATGTTGGAGTTATTATTACGACCCTAGGTGTCTTAGAGGACCACTTAGTAATCTAGCAATGCTTGCATCCCCAGTGTGATGATTCTGGCCACTATTCTCGAAAGCATCTCGTGATGCTATTTAGTAGTAGGTATTCTACTCTTGGGTTCTTGACCCAAGATTCACTCTACCTACCTCGTGTTGATAGTGTTGCCCGTACCTTTAGGATATTAGTAACCTTTGCGATAGTCCTCGAGGTCCGTGGTATCTCATTCTTCCAATACCATGAACCATCATGGCAGAAGTTCTTTTGAACCAAAAGATCACAACCAGGGTGCTCTTGAGGAGTACTCCATCTATATTGTGAATCTGCCAGTCCTACCTTTCTGCATGGATTATCTGGAAGAAATATGTTGAACTTGTTTGACATACTAAATTTATGCATCCGCAACTCAGAAAACCATATGTTCCTTTGAGTTGTCTCTCTTTAGTGGTATTCTGACCTCTGTCTATCAATTGATAGTCAGGACTAGTTGTGCATCTGTGTTACCGATGCCTATTATTCTTGTGGTCCGTCAAGCCATTCTATTCCGGAATGACTAGGAGAAACAAACTCCAGTACCTCGTCCGTCTCTGGGATTGGGTCAAAGTAGTTGTTTTCCGCAGATCAAATGCCTAACCAGCTTTTGTTCTGTTCTACCTACGAGTATTACCCTCTTTATATCAGGAATCTCATGAGGATTGCACCAACCCTTATGAATTCTTGTTGCAGTGATACTTCTGGCCATCGTTATTCATTCCTCGGTCTTCGTGTTATTGCAACCGGAATACTGACAAGTGAATCGTGGTGTGTGAAATCTATACTCCTAGCAACTCCATTGCTTGGTAGTTAAAGGACAATAATTTCATCCTTAGCGTGTTGGTTATTGAATCACCATCCTGAGGTTGATCGTGCTACCTAGTCCTTATTTCCGGTGCACTCCTCGATCAATGAGTTAGGATTGTGTCAATCCATCACTCTCTTGGTCATATCGTCTTGCCCTGAAAAGCAAGATTGTTCTCGAGCTTAGCAACATATCGGTGGTACGTGATTTCCGAATATCTTCTCAGAAGTATCACCAGGTTGTCACCTGACCGCTATGTTGAGCTCGTGATCAAATGGATTTCCTATAAACCACTCTTTCTCCAAGAATCTGTGTTGGGTACCTTGAGCTAGTTGGTTAAGCTAAACAACAACTTGGAGAGTTGGAAGATAAAAGCTTGCCTGACTTAGTTCTTCCCAAAGGATATCTCTTGTGTGTGTTTGCTGTAGAAAGATGATTTCTTCATTGATTGGTCCCTGTGATCAGTTGTTGGACCTGTTGTCGTATCAAGACTTTGATTTGAACATGGGCTATCGTCAAATCAAATCAGAACCAACGATGTTTGTAATGTTGACTTACTCGTGGTTGATTCCTCGAGCATACACCATTATATCTTTTGGGTCTGACCAATGCTATTCCCGTGTTTACTTAATTTTGGAACTCCATCTATATGGAAGCCTGGATGGATTGTTGCTGAGCCCATTGACAACATTTTCATCTTGTCCATGATTTTGTTGAGCATTAAGCTAGTGTTGGAAACTTTGTAAGCGTTGCCCTCGTGTCCCGTTCATGAGGTATATGTTTGGATGAAAGAAGATACTTCCTCTAATTCACGTGCACTTGATGTAAGTTGCCGCCGTGAATTCGATAAAGTTTGTTTTTGCTTCCTCTGGAATCATCCCAAGTCAGTTATGCATGTGTGAAGTATTCTATGGTCTGTTAGACTGATCATCTTCGTTCCATATGAATTCCGTAGCACACCAAGCCACTGATTGATTTATTCAAGGAAAAGAAGTTCCTTCTTAAGAGCAAGACTTATACAAGGACTTCAATATCCTCGATGATGGTTCCCCACCTGAACTCGGTAGTGTTTTATTATAAGACTACTACGTGGCCATGCTTGTCCGGGACAACGTGTTCACAAGTTGTAGCAGAACCAACTCATGTTTTGGAGCTTACTATCGTAGCTCATCTCCCGAGAATCTCGCAACGCCATCTCGTCGGTTTGTGTTGCAAACTTTCCTTTTCCGGACATGCTATCTGAAATATCCTGTTACCAACCAGATCTGAATCTCAGGCAGATATGATGGTTGGAGCATCTCCCAATAGCTATAATATTGGTCCCTCGGTAACCGGTAGAGTGGATGTCGTGGCCAACACACCCAACCGGAAGACCTATTATTATAGTATCTTGATTGAGGAAGTTGGCCACTTCTCCATGAGGATTTCATAAGATTCTACTTCCGTAGATATTCCTTATGGACTCTTGTGCTCCCGAAGTCCGACCTTTTACTTGATGTTCTACGTACCAAACCATTTTAATAAATGGGTTGCACTAGCACATCAAGGAGAACATTAGAAGCGGAGTGCTAAATGTCTCTCGGTCGATCATCCAGATTCTGTTTCCTTAGCCTCGCTAAGGGGAAGTCTGAGAAGGTGTTATCTTCCTTTGTACCCGCATTGTCCATCACTATTCATCATGGTAGTAAGATATGATGCCAGGATCCTCGGCACGGATATTGGTAAAACTTGATGAATATGGAAATGCTCAAGTTCTTGAGAGCACGCGCAAGCATTAGGTGTCATCGTCGGCACTAACTGGGATTGGCCCCAATTTCCTCGGTTATGTTATAACCTTTCCAATAGTGGAATCACTCTCTACTGTTGGGTTTCTCCCCAGTTACTAGAATCATTCCCATCATTTGCATTATGTTCCCAGCTTGCACCGCCATTGTGCCATCCTTCGTACTCCGCCAAACGATTGTTGTGTTCTGCCTTGGGCTGGTATAAAGAGTTTCAATGATCTTTGAATCAAAAGTAATTCTTTTTGCCACTTAAGGGGATATTCTGCGAGTCATCTTCCTTAATATGTCTCCTTATGGAATCATGGAAATTTTCCTCGCTACTTGAAACCCTCGTCAAATTGTTTCTTCCGTCCCTCCTAGTGCATGTTTTGCCTCTCAGCTCGAGAGGTGTTCTATGCCTCATTCCGTGAGTTGATCGTCAGTTGCTCGATCCTCGAGAAGATCGATTCTTCTAGAGTTTCCATTTCTTCTCGTGGTCGTGTTGAGTGGAGTTCTCAAGCAAGATGTCAAGATCAAGATGATGCAACGAATCAACATCTTCGAGAAGGGAAGTTGAACCGTGAAGATTGTGTTAGCTTGTGTCCCTCTGTCTTCTTACCTCACGACTTGAATCTCGGGACGAGATTCTTGTTTAGTGGGGGCATGTTGTCACATCCCTAGCTTCTCGTATTGCACTAGGCTAGCTTCATGTGTGCATCATGTTTGAATTTTGCAGAAACTTGAAATGGGGATGACAGAACCCCCAGCACCCCCCCTGAAACCAACTAGGGTTTACTAAAATTGGTTTCAATGAACCCAAAATGCCCTTCACAAAATGTTCATCATTTCTGGATTGGGCTAAAACCCATGGCAAAAATGGTGCACACTTTTCTAGGACATTCTGGATTTTTGAATTAAATCATAAGTATTTGAATTTGGACATTTAAATTCTATAAAATATTTTAAATGTCCAAATAATCTTGAAAGCACTTGAGGGCTGTTGGAAATAGTTTCAAAAGTGCCCACAATTATTTTCAAGATCTTACAAAATGAATTAGTATTTTTACTAATTCAAAACAGAGAAATAAAATAGAAAACAGAAACAATTAAGTAAGAGAGAGAGAGAGAAGGCCACTGGGCCCCTCACCTGGACTTACCTGGCGCCCCACCATGGCCCAGGAGCTGGCCTAGCCCACCAGAGCCGCCACCGTCTCCCACCTCGCGCCAGAAGGACGCCAGAGGGACGCCGGGCGTGTGGTCGCCGCGCGCGAGGCCACCTCCTGCTTCCGCCGCTTCTGGACGCCTCCACGAGTGCCACGGCACCTCCCCGACCCCCTCTCACTTCTCCCTCGCTCTCTGGACCCCTCCTCCTTCTCTGCCCTCCCTTCCTCTCGTCACCGAACGCACCTGAGAGCGCCGCTCGCCGTAGCCATGACCACCGGCCACCCCTTGTCCAGTGATCGTGCCCAGCAGCTCCGCAATCGAGCACCACATCCCCAAGCCAAAGGAAATGAGCCGGAGGACTTTGCTTCGTCGCCAACGTCCTCGTCTTCACCGCTGGCGCCCGGAGATCGTCTCTGTCGATTCGTCGGTTTCCGTCCGTCCCCTAGGCCGCTGACCCTCTCTACCGCATCGATGTGAGCTCCTGCTCCTCCCCCTTTCTCACCCCCTCCGTTCTCGCCCGTTAGCCTCCGCCCCCGTGAAACCGAGCTCCGGCCATCGCCATTGCCAGCGAGCCCCGCGCTCCCGAGCTCCTCCGCTCGCCCCAGTAGCACCCACCTGCTAACCATGCTCTCAGGAGCCGAACGCACGCACCAGCTCCTTCTCCCGTGCACCGCAACGTCGTCCTCACCGACGCCGAACTCCGGCCGCCGCCTTGCACGCCGCCGGCGCTGCTCCCGGCCACCCCGCTGCCTCCCGTCCGGTCCTTTGGATGCGGACGAGCAAGAGCTACTCCCCGGTGCCCTTAGCTCACCAAACCACCACCCGTAGCTCAAATCCGAGCCGAGCCGCCGTCGTTTTGGTCGCCGCCGGCAAGGCTCCGGTGACCGATGACGTGGCACCGTCATTAGCGCCTAACTAACCCCCCTAGAGTCACTAACAGTGGGCCCCGCCGAGCTAATTATTTTTAGTTAGGATTTAATAAGCCACATAATTAGCACTGTTACACTGATAGATAGGTCCCACCAGTCAGATTTGACTTTGGTCAATGCTGACGTCACCCTGACGTAGTGCTGACGCAGTAATTTAATTACTGGAATTATTCTTATACAGGAAATTCCAGAAAATACTACAAACTTCAAAAATTCATAGAAATTCAACCATAACTCCAAATGAAACAAATTATATATGAAAAATGATCAGAAAAATCCAATCTATCCGTCTATACTGTTTTCATGCATGTTAGAACAACTTATGGCTGCTGTTTAGGCCAAGTCATATAAATGGCATTTAAACCCTCACATATGGAGTTTGAATTTGAACCTAGGGTTCAAACCAACTCCATTTAACATGTTGCTAGTTGCATTAGCTTAAAACACAGCATATTGACATGTCATGATCATGCATCATATTGTGCATTGCATTGATTGTATTTCTTCTCTGTTGCTGGTATTAGTACCCTCTCGGTAGACGATGTTCCGGCGTTGTGATCGTTGACACTAATGAAGACTCAATCCTATTTTCAGAAGTGCCAGGCAAGCAAAACCCCCTTGCTCATTCCGATACAATCCCACTCTCTCGCTCCTACTCTCTTTTGCTGCATTAGGACAACAACGATTCATCTGTTACTTGCTGCGGTAGCTGAACCCCTTTATCCTCTGCATGACCTGTCATTGCCACGGTAAATAGATGAAACCCACTAGCATGAGTAGGAGTTGTTTGAGCCCTGATGTGCCTACTCATTCATGCTTGTTTGTCATGCCTGCTATTGCTTAGAGTTGTGTCAGGTCTGATTCATCGGGAATGAATTGAAATGTGGTGAACATGTCCTACTGTTGAGAGCTAAGTGTGTGAACACGATTTGGTAAAGGTAGCGGTGAGAGGCCATGTAGGAGTACATGGTGGGTTGTCTCATTGCAGCCGTCCTCAGGAACTGAGTTCTGTATTGTGATCCATGAACAGTTACTACCACGCATTGGAATGCTTAAGTGCCCCTCTCGACTTATTAATCAACCTGATCTCTGTCCAGGAGTTGCAACTAGTTTCTGGTGTTTGTAGGTAGTGTTAGTAGTCTACCAAGTGGCACCCGGTACAGGTGGGCTTGGGACAGACTAGGCACACGCGGCCTGGTGTACCGAGTGGCACCCGGATGGTGGGCTCGGGAACCCTGCACACATCGTTTGGGGCCGTGAGCGACACCCCGGCCGGATCTCCTTGCGGATGGAACCCGAATAGGCGATAAACCTGGATGAGAGACTTGTGTGGTTAGTCAGGTCGTGGCCGACTCCCTCGCCAGGCTTCCGCTTGATGGTTGCCGAGGTACACGACGTGTACATGGTGGTAAGTGGCGAGAGCGTGTGTGACGAAGTACACCCCTGCAGGGTTAATATGATCTATTCGAATAGCCGTGTCCGCGGTAAAGTACTTCTGGGTTGCCTGTACAGTTCATAGACAAGTGAAAGTGGATACTCTAAAATGCGCAAGATAAGCGTGAGTGCTATGGATGGCGTTCTCGTGGGGAGATGGGAGCGGATCCATAGTGGTGTATTGATATGGTGAATATGTGGACTCGTGTGCGCCACCTCAAAAGAGTTGCTTGCTGTCGTAGTTCAGGTTAGCCACTGAGTCAAAGCTGGCTTGCTGCAGTCAAACTCCACCACCCCCCTTTGTTGATACCGATGCATATGTAGACAGTTCTGATGTAAGTCTTGCTGGGTACATTTGTACTCACGTTTGCTTATTTTATGTTTTGTAGAGAGACGTCAGTCTCGCTAGTAGTTCCGTGTGGACTTCGACGTTTAGCTTGTTACCTCAGCTACGATCTTGTGCCCTCGGCAGGATCTGGTAGATAGTCAGGCTTCTCAGCCTTTTTCATTTGTAGATGTCTGTACTCAGACATGTTAAGCTTCCGCATGTGCCTTGACTTGTATGCTCTGAATGTTGGGTCATGAGACCCATGTTTGTAATATCTGGCTCTTCGGAGCCTAATGAATAAATACTCTGAGTCGTAGAGTGTTGTTGTGATGCCATGTTGTATTTGCACATATCGGGCATATTGTGTGTATGATTGAAATGCTTGGTATGTGTGGGATCCGACAATCTAGTTGTCTATCCTTAGCAGCCTCTCTTTTGGGGAAATGTAGTCTAGTGCCTCCTTGAGCCATAGTAGTCCGCTACAGCCCGGTTCACCGGAGTCCTGCTAGCCCAGCACAACTGCTCTGGACACTTGACTGGCCAGCATGTGTTTCGTTTCGTTCCTGTGTCTGTCCCGTCGGGGAAATGTCACGCGGTGACATCCGGAGTCCTGCCTAGCCTGTTATAGCCCGGGTTCCCGGAGTCCTGTTAGCCCAGTGCTACAGCCCGGATTCGCACGCTGCTGACCGACACGTTCGATGTTGATTCATGTATGCCTGTCCCCATACGTTAGTGCCGCTTTGGGTTCACGACTAGCCATGTCGGCCCGGGTTCTCTGTCATATGGATGCTAGCGACATTGTCATATACGTGAGCCAAAAGGCGCAAACGGTCCCGGGCCATGGTAAGGCGACACCCGTGGGAGTACCGTGCGTGAGGCCGCAAAGTGATATGAGGTGTTACAGGCTAGATCGGTGTGACTTGGAATCGGGGTCCCGACACGTTTCCTCCGCTCTGCGGTACGCCAGGCCTCGTTTCCATCGGCTGTTCCGTCCAAGCCGGTTGGCTCCCACGCGTTCCGTTGCCTCCCGATGAACACGACGCATTCCGCTGCCTCCCCATGAACACGACGATGACGCAGTTTCTCCGTTCCGACCTAGCCATGTACACGTGCCCTGGCCGTACGTATGCGCGAGTAGGCGTTCGAGACCCTGCCCGTATGTACGTACATGGCCGTATTTTATTTCTTGCACACTGGCCGCTGTACGTACGTGTACATGATACGTGTGCGCCTCTACTACAACACGTGCACGCCTCTAGATCGACCAGTATGTACATACACGTTTGCAACAAGAATGACAACGCTACGGACACTTCTACCAGGTGGGTCCCAACTGTCAGGCACTTCCTTGCATGCGAAAATGTAGCTGGTGGGTCCCAGCAGTCAGGGGGGCGAATCGTATTTTTTTTGCCCAGACGCACTTCCTTGCGTGCGAAGATGTAGCTGGTGGGTCCCAGCAGTCAGGGGGAAACTTTTTTTTGCAAAATACGGTGGCTCGTCCGGTGTGTCCCCGCTGTTAGGTGGAGGAATAATTATTTTGCGTGTAATAAGGAGGCACTTCCTTGCTGCGGCCGTGGACCCAGCTGTCAGCCTCTCCACGTACAGTCCACGTCCGATGCAAGCCGTTCCTTGACCACGTTGACCACGCCACGCCGAGAGCACCAGGGCGGTGGACGACGGCGAGGCCTAGGAAGGGGACGACGCGGAGCCGGGGAAGACGCGGTAGTGGAAGCCGGCGCGGAGAGGAGTACGAGGGTTCACTGGTTGGCTGTGGTGTGAGGCTGCCGTCGCCGCAGAATAACAGGGGGTGTGGGTGAGTGGAGGGATGGCCTGGCCAGCGGTGGGAGTAGTAGGGGGCGGTGAGGCCTCCGCGGTAGCACAGCCGGCCACGGAAGGCAGGAGCACGAGGCACGACCGACGCTGGTTTGGGCGGCTGGAGCAAGAAGTCCAAAGGTTGAAGAAGCACTACAACCGTTGGATGGACATCGTACGGTCACTGGAGCTAGAATCGTGCATATTGAGACAAAGCCCTCCGTCCCCATCAACATAGTAGGCCCAGAAGTCAGCCTGACACTATACTGGGTCGCAGCTAACAGGGGGAGTATTCATTTTTTTGTACGTAATAAGGAGGCACTTCCTTGCGTGCGAAGATATAGCTGGTGGGTCCGAGCTGTCAGCGGCGGTAATGTTTTTTTCACGAAATAAAGAGGCCCTTTCGGTGGGTCCTAGATGTCAGCCGGAGGAATCATTATTTTGCGCGTAATAAGGAGTCATTTCCTTGCATGCGGCCGTGGACCCAGCTGTCAGCCTCTCCACGTACAATCCACTACAGATGCATGTTGGTCGTTGACCACGTTGACCAGGCCGCGCCGAGAGCACCAGGGCGGTGGACGATGGCGAGGCCTAGGAAGGGAATGACACGGAGTCAGGGAAGACTCGGCAGTTGTTTCCCACGCGGAGGGGAGTACGACTGTACGAGGGTTTACTGGTTCGTCTGCTGTCGCCGGAGTTTAAGAGCAGGTGTGGGTGAGTAGAGGGATGGCTAGGCCAGCGATGGGAGTACGGTGGGGCAGTGAGGCCTGCGCGGCAGCACAACCGGCAGTGGGGAGGAGGGAGCAGGCAATCTCGCCGGCACTTGTTTGAGCGGCTGGAGCAGGAAGAGTAGAGATTGAAGAAGCACGACGGCCGTTGGATGGACATCCAACAGTCACTGCTTGTGCGTCAACTCTTTTTTAGGAAAGCCTCAAATCTGTGGAAAACATCATACAGCCCATCTGCCATTATTTCTAATAATTTACAGCCCATTTGCTAATTTCGAAGGTTTTTTTGGAGCCCATATTCTTTTCGTTAGCATTACAACACATATTGTGGCCACGGTTAAAAAATTATATGAAATTTTGCATATTTCGGTGCGGTCCGAACTATTTTTAATCCCAAAATTTCGAGTCACATTCAAACTGATTTTAAACATAAATGTATATCAATATAAAATCCAACAAATTGTCCACCCATAAAAATCAATGCAATTTAAAATCTCGAAATGAAAAAAAGAAATTTGAAACTAATTGCCGGTTTGATGTGTTTTAAAAATGTACAACCCATTTCTCATTACTGATAGGCCATTTTCTCGGCCAGCCGAATGAAGCTCTCCTCATCTTGAAAGATTTGCAGCCCAACAGGCCTGACAAAGCGACTTACTTGGCAAATCACAAGGAAACTGGGCGGTGGCCGTGGACCCAGCTGCGGCCGTGGACGCAGCTGTCAGCCTCTCCACACTACTAGGAAAAGGCTAATTAGTGGCGCACCTGTTTTGGCCATTAATGGCGCACTACACGTGCACCACTATCATCACGCCACTAGTAACTAATACTAATGGCGCACCCCGGGTGCGCCATTAGTATATCAGACAATAGTGGCGCACCAGGGAGTGCGCCATTAGTATGTCAAACGGTGCGCCATTACTATGCCTCCCAGGGGGCCATATTTACCTTGTGCTCTGGGTTACTAATGGCGCACTTCTGGGTAATGCGCCACTAGTGTGTTTATTGCAGTGCGCCACTAAAGTGCAGTGTGGTGCGCCACTAGTATGAATATTAGGAATTTTTTTCTTTTCTGATATTTGCACGGGTTACAAAATATATTACTGCACAGAATATAGAGAGCACAACATATAAACAGCATATTTATTGAATACAATAGAAGATTAGTCTCCGAATACAATTCATCATATTAGTCTCCGAATTGAAAAGACCGAACAAAGTTAGAACGTTACAAGTCTCGAGACCGCGAGTGGCGAGTTTGTCTTCACATTACAAGTCGATGTCGATCATCTAAACTACCATCACATAGAAGAGAGCTGCGGTCATACGATTAGCATCATCTCGATGAAACTGCTCTTCATCCAGTTCCTCCTCCGCTCCCTCCTCTCTCCCGCTAGATAGCGCGCGTATCTAGCTTCCGCCTCCGCCCTAGTGGTGTACCCTTTGTAACTGTTACCGCTGAAACAGTGAACCTGTCTCCGACACTCCTCCCAGTCATCGTAGACTCCGGGAACCTTACCCTTGTACACGACATACGACGGCATCTCTATGCACGAGACAAACAAAACGTTAGTAGCAATTCACAAACAATACATAAGCAATATATAAGTATGCAACAAAAGGATCGGAAGAGAAAAGCAAGACATTAATAGCACGATTCATGGTCCTACTAATAAATAGCATCGATTACATATAAGTTGAATGACTGTCCAAACCAACGAGACATACAAGTTCATTAAAGTTTAATTACAACATGAGCTAATTCATATTTCAGAACTACATAGCATCACTAATTTCGACTCGACTTAGGGACCGGAGCGTGGATGAAGCCACCGTCTGTCGTGATGGTCATGAAATCACGGGCGTTGTCAGCCTGCATTTGTAGCGTTGTTTCTATCTCACTGTTGGACGGTTGATATCTGAGGTAGAACTGCCTCGAGGTACGAAGGACATCTTGATGGATGATTTCCGCAAATTCCGACTGGATGCGAAAGAATTCTTGTCTGATGTCCGCGTCCTGGATTGCCGATAAGCGTGCGGCCCAATCTTTGAGATTATTTGGTAGCAGAAGGTGATTATGGTCCCGTACGATCGCCCGCATGTGATGGAGGGCGTAGTAGGCATCCTTCTGACCGCCAGGCGGCTGCTTGACGCAGGGGAACGTCGTATTGTGGGTGAACACGTGCTTGCCGTACCTATGAATTGGCCTGCTCAAGGTGCCTCCAGATCTGGCATAGCCGGGGAGAACATCATCAAGAACTTTCTTGATATTGTGTAGTCTTTCTTCGACTGACGGTCCGAGTCGAAATACGTGGCCATGGAATATTTCGGGCTTAAGAGGATGAGTGTGCAATGTGTGTCACTGCACAAAACACGGAATGTTAGAAAAAAAAGAACGATCGAAATCTAAGAAATCATATGTTACGGGGCGGTGAGGGGATGACTTACTCGGGAAAGTAAGGCACGAGGAACTCATCCTTATCTGGGTTTGCCAGAATGACGCCTTCGAGGTATGAACTCGCGACTTGCCGGTCCCCAGTGCTGCCCAAGATCTTGCCACACATGTAGAAGGGGTCGACTATGACGATGTCCGGGGTCTTGTCTCTAATGATCCGCATCTCCATACTCAGTGAAAATAGCCGAACGAAGGTGTAGTGCAGCGGATGAAGGTTAAACATGGCGAAGATGTCATCAAACCGCAGGACGATCATAGCCCCGATGGCGCTATCCACAAAGCCCTTGCCCTCTGGCACCTTGGCCACGAAAACCGGGTATGCCACATCATTCTCGGTGAGACGCCGCTTCTCCAAAGAAAGAACACTGTCATGCAGACTCCGCATAGCCCCGGTTGCAGCATTGAGCAGATTAGTCGGTAGCATCGACCTACCTGCCACATGCACCCTCCTCGAGATATCCTTAGGTGAAGGTGGCCCGTCCTGAGCACGGATCGTACTCGGTGCCGGCTGGCTCACACCCTTGTTAGTCTTTCTTTTCCCTCCCTTCTTCTTCTGCTATAATGGGATCGAGTTCTGCTCAGAGACCGCCTTCTTGATTGTGTTGGGGCTGATAATCTTTTGCACCTCGGCTATCTGAGGCTCGGTGAAGGCGGCAGCTGGAGGCGTCTCCTGAGAACTGAACGCCAGACGACGCCTGTTGCAATTGGGTTTCTCCGCGGTACCAGCTAGATCGCGATCGTCTTTTGCAGGGTTGGGTTCTTGAGAAGGAGGCCCCAAGAACTTGTCACCATACCCATGTTCGTTGAAGTACTTATCGACGTTGGTAAATGTACCGTCGTCGTCGTCCGGATCCTGTGCCATATGCATGTCCGGCATGTCCGGTAGCGTTGCGGCGGTCTTGCCATGGCTTGGCGCCGGCACGACTGGCGGTGTTGTCTGTGGAGTGGTGTCCCCCGCCCCCAAACGAATCTGGCTCTTCGGCCAAAGCAGGGGCCAGCTTAAGCAGGCGCTGAGGGTCATCACATCATCTTCGTCGGCCCCAGGGGGTCGAAACGGGGGTAACAAGTCGTCGCAGCCCCGCAGGACCCGAACCAGTTGAACCCTATACACGTTGGGTGGCATCGGATTACCGTGGAACAGGCGGTTGCCCGGTTGAACGATTCTGGCCTTGGTGACATCGATCAACTCGCCGTCCACGAAGTGCAGGAGAGTGCATGGAACGTCGGCGGCGCCCTGCGAAAACATGTAGGGCGTCAGGGATGCCCAGTCAAAGGCAAGGAGATGAAGTCATCGGCCGAAAGGCTTAATTAGTTACCGTGATGGCGTCGAGCTCGGCTAATGTCGAGGCACCGCCAACGGCGGGCGTGCAAGTGACGGAGGGGCCGCTTGCTGCCGAGGTGTCAGCTGGCGTATTCTTCCCACACAGGGTGCATTAAGCTGCAATGCCGGCGCCGCCGCGGGAGACACCAATGCTGCCTCCGCCGGAGACACCAATGGCGCCGCCGGCGCGTTGCGCGAGTTTCTGCCCGTGAAGCAGGGAATCGGGGGGCGGCCCCTGTTGGCCGCCCGCCATCCACGCCTGCAGCCCAGAAACCAAGGTAGGTATAATGGTGGTGATCGTCGCTCCCAGTTGGTCTCGCACTTGCTCTTCGACGATCTCCGGAATCCGCGCCACTTGTGCCTTGAGTTGTTGAACCTCGCGCTCCTGGCTTTCCGAGCTGGTCTTTCTCTCCTTTCGCCCAGCGGTATAGTATTCCCACCATTTCGTGGACAAGCCTTTGCCGGCCACACGACCAGCTAACGACGGCTTACTGAGCTTATCCTTGTTTTTCGTTACGTTCAATGCCCTATTTAAAGGGGTGTCGAAAGGGGAGCTCTGAGACGACCCCGCGCTACCGCTTTCAGTGTCCTGCGGAAGGAACGTAAACCATTTAGAAATTTGGCTTCATTAACTAGAATGCAACCATATGGAGCTAATTACGCGGGGTTGTATTCCTTACCAGAACACGCTCAAGCGCCTTGGTCTTCGGATCCGTGGTAAGCTCCTTGGTTATCGGGTCAATCTTGTACCGGTCCCTGACATAGTTCCTGGTCTGCTTGTCACGGTATTTCTCGAAGAGGCGCGGTAGGCCTTGCTCGGCACGCTCCGCGTCCTCCTTGTCCCATATAGGTTCCGCCACTCTGTAACCGCCGGGACCGAGTTTTTGGACCCCTAAGTTCAAGTCCCGCATCTCTTTCCCCCACTGACTTGATTCCACGGTTGTGCCGCTCTCGCACTTGATCTTGAAATCCAGGTAGTCAACTTCGCTGATCGAAGGATTTTTCTCCTTGACCTTCTCATAACTATCACCTTTTTCAATCATTCTCTACACCGCGCCTCTCCAAGTAGCCAGGGACGTGCTCATCTTCGTGAGGGCGGCAATGTTCACTTTATTCCCTGAGAGGCGTGTGTTTGTGAAGTCATCGGGGAATTTGTATCGTTCGTGAAGCTTCGTGAACAGGAGGTTGGGCAAATTCCCTCGGTCACGATGCCTTAGTTTCTCGGTGTTGATCGAGATGGTGCTCCGGAGAATGCACCCGAGCTGTCCCGCGTACCCATTGACTATTTCTTTGGGCACCGTTGGATGCCCCTCGGAGGACACTTCAGTAAATTCCTCCTTGACGGTGCCGAGCATGTTCGGGCGCCGGTCCTTCCGTTGCCTCTTCGGTTGGCTGCCTTCTGTGCATGCGCTGCCATCATCAGTGGTGGCATCCTCGGCAGCACCATCAGTGGTGTCATCCCCGACGCCACTAGGGGTACTGTAGTCGGGATCGGTGTCTTCCGCGGCGTCCTCATAGCGGTGAGGTTCTTCCTCCATCTCCTGGGACAGCTCCCAAAATGCCTTGCCCGAACCGCCGGCCTCATCGTTGTGGGCCATGTTTCGCTCTAAATAGGAAAAAAATTGGTCAAAAAGTTGGTTATTGTCCAGGAACAAGATCAGTAAGTTGACCAAATAACCTAATTCTCGAGGAATGTCGCCAAAAAGTTGGCTTCGGTGTGCAGTACAAAACTGAATTTTGGAAATCTACAGAATGAGCAAGATAAGGGCTGCAAATGCCCACAAGGCTTCAAGGGTGACGGCATAATGGATCAGTGTTATTTAAGGGTTGGTTTGTGAGGAATTATCATGGTCTCATCATTTAGGGTTTGTCGACACCGAGGCATCCTAAAAGCTAAGCTTTTATCATTTAGGGTTTGTCGACGCTGAGGCACCCTAAATGCTAAGTTAAGTTTTTCATCATTTAGGGTTTATCAATGCCGAGGCACCCTAAAAGCTAAGGTTTTATCATTTAGGGTTTGTCGACGCCGAGGCACCCTAAAAGCCAAGGTTATATCATTTAGGGTTTGTCGACGCCGAGGCACCCCAAAAGCCTAAGTTTTCATCATTTAGGCTTTATCGATGAGGAGGCACCCTAAAAGCCATCATCATCATATCATCTTGAAAATATTATAACAACTAAGTTCATCCTACTTAATTAAGTAATATTGACATTTTGTTAAATCTAATTTAAGTAATAGAGTTTCATTCACTTCTTGCACTAATAGATTGCATTTCCAAGTTCTTATAAGTTATAGCGGAGACCCTATGAGGACCTGGAAGCTTGCATGCGTTCTAGGGAAAATTCTGGTGGAGTTCTTCTAATAAGGAGTTGATTGGTTGATATAACAAGTTCTAGGGAAAACTCTAGTGGAGAAATGGAACTGGTTAAGAGTTGAAAGAAAGGTATCTAATTAGAAACATAGGTGGAGGGTCTTGTAGAGGATAGATAGATAGCAGAATCCATTCAGATGGAAAGCTTTAATGAGGATGAATCAAGATTTGGATAATTCATGCCTTTAGGTGAATAGGAAGTTACTTCTGCAAATATCTGTTGGGTCCAATAAGATAGTCCACAGTGTGGTGAAAACATGCCCTTCGAACTGGTTTGAGGTATTGGTGAATGGAGATGGTCTAAGATTTTCAGTAGTAAGAAGTGAAGTGGTAATTTTGAGAGCAAATGGTTAGGATGAGTGGTTCCTCTTTCCTGTTTAGCTTTACAATAGAATATTGTTAGTCTTGCACACTTGTGCATTTTCAGCCAGGCCCAGTGGAGTTGGCCTAAAAACATTTCTTTCTTTAAGCCTGCTACATCCATCTCAAGTATTTATGGTCAGGGGTTAGCAGGGCCATCCAAATAGAATATGTGGTATGGGCTTTCTTAGTAGGTCATCCGACCAGATTAGGGTTTATCGATGACGAGCAACTGACATTAGTAATAACTATGAGTTGATATCACACTTCTATATGTATAACACAAGAGGCAGTTGATCCTACTTAATTGAGTACTAAGATACCCCGGCCCATGCATTAGTCGCAAGTACCCCATATGTCCTATTTTTAGCAAAGTCATGCTAAAATTCACGGAAAATTTCAGCATGACCTTTGCTGAAAATAGGACATATGGAGTACCCGAATTTGCCAGAACGGAAGTTAATCGACATTCCGGCAAACTCAAGGGCCTCTCGGGGTACCTGCAAAATCATTATCCCCGCGTAATGAAGTCGCCAATGGGTCATTTCAGAAGATCACAAGTAGCATCATCACAAGTACAATATCATCACAAGTACAATATCATCACAAGTACAGCAGCAGCAGCAGTGAATTCAGGCATAACAGTAGTAAAAATTTATAGCATAGATACTCCATTCTTCATATTATCAACATAATGTTCAAGACAGCGCGAGCTGTTGATTCAGCATTGGCTGATGTTTAGCAGCAGCGAAGCTTCAACCATACAAATGAACGACAACATGACTGATTTGGGTTAGAGGCCGCAACGGGAGCACATCTTTAACTCCTCTTTTTGAGTAAAATTGACAAAGAACAACCTAACAGCGGAGCTGAGTGCCAGCAGTAAACGAACACTAGCTAACAGAATTGTAAACAGACTATCACCAACCTTCCATGAGACCAACACATGATGAAAAAAAACTAGGAGCTGGCAATTCACAAGAGCAGCCTCAGTGCCTAACTAGTACCGCAGCTCTAGTACTCTGAGATCCACGTCTGATTAACCCACAAATTTTAATATTATTAGGTCGACCGGTCAGAAGAAGAAGGCGGAAAAAGAAAATGTGCATGTTTGGTCAAATGTAGAGACTTTGTCGATCAAGATATTCGCTGTCGAATCTTGGGGAGATATACTCCAGATTCCAGGCTACAATGCTTGTACTATATGTTATCTTGTGGATCGAAGCGTGGAATCTTGCATCGAGATCATCTATCCTGTTATGGTTTAATTAACAAGGGAATGTGGCCCAAACGGCGAGCAAGGGCCAATTATGGCTAGGATGATTAAATTAGTGCACAAGAGGCATTTTTTGGCTTAGATATGACCAAGGTTAGGTGTTCCAACATGGAAGCTAGCTAAGGTTCTGATTAAGCTGGCAACTGGCCAATCAGGAGCCACTGATAAGTAAACTTCAGCTTCAGATTTAATCTAGTAGGAGTATATTCCCTTTTTCAAAAAAGAGATGAGTATGTGATGGCAGTTTTATTCCATACATGATTTTGTCTTAAGTTTCAGTGTTTGCATATACAGAAGCCACTTGGAAGATGCGTATCTCCCGGAAATATTTCTCAAAGCAGTCATTGCTAATCTAGGACTCGCGGTTGATGTTCTTGAATTACAACTCTACACATGGCCTACAAGAATTCACCCAGTCTCTTCTTAGCTAATCCAAACAGAGCAAAATTATGCGAAGAACCTGTCTAGATCTTATTCGTGAGTAAGGAATGCAGGTTGTTTGTGAGTAAGTGAGGTGAAATTATTCAGTCGCAGATGAAATGGTGAATCAGCAGCAAGTAACGAGGGGATGCGGTCTAGTCTAGTCTAGTCTAGTCTAGAGTTGTGCACCAACCTCATTCACCAGCGTGTGTTGCAATCTACTCCTGACGGACGGCACAAAATTAGTTGGGATCCGTCTTAGATTAGATAAGCAAGAAGGAGAAGGGGAGATACCTGCACTGTCCTGCGGTAAATCTGGGGTACCTGCGCTGTCCTGCGGTGGTTGAGGAGTTGGCTCTAGCAGCGGAGCCCAAGGGGGAGGGGAATGGCGCCTGCGGCAGCGCCGGAGACGAGGAACTGGGGAAGGGAAATCCGGTGAGACGGCAGCAGGGAGCGAATGGAAGGAGAGGAAAGGCGGAACCTTTAGTACCTGGCTTGCTCGGAGCCGAAAAGAAACCCTGGCCCTGGTGGCGCGGCGACGGCGACGGCGAGGAGGCGGGGCGAGAAGGAGACGAACCGAAGCAGCTTGTTGCGGCGCCGGAGCTTGCGGAATCTGCTCTCTCGGACGGCAAAGCCAGATTTTTGAGAGAGGGTGCGGGGGTTCGTCGGCGGCGGGTGGAGCAGGGGAGGGTCCGGGGGGTCGGCGGCGGCGAGGGGGATCTGGCGAGGGGGGAGATAGCGATCGAGAGATGTGGAGGGGATCTGGCGTGGGGGGCGAGAGGGAAAGGGACAGAGGGGGTGCATCTAATAGCAATGGCGCACGCGCACCACCGAGTGGTGCGCCACAAGTACATCCATAGCAATGGTGCACCACCGAGGGGTGCGCCATAAGTAACTTTGTTTAGTTGCATCTAATAATTTTTTAGAAAATGACAATCAAATTTGAAAACATTTATGAATGTGAAAAAATATCATCAAATTTGTTATTTTAAAATATTTATGAATATGAAAAAATATCATCAAATTTGTTATTTGAAAAAATTATCAAATTTGTTATTTGAAATTTGAAAAATATCATACAAATTGGTATACCAATGGAGCACCTCCTAGGGGTGCGCCATAAGTACACTGATAGCAATGGCGCACCTTCTCCTGGTGCGCCATTAGTAACTTTTTTTAATTATTTTTAGTTGCATCTAATAATTTTTTAGAAAATGACAATCAAATTTGAAAACATTTATGAATGTGAAAAATATCATCAAATATGTTATTTCAAAATATTTATGAATATGAAAAAATATCATCAAATTTGTTATTTAAAAATATCATCAATATTTTTTTGGATTTTTAGTTGCATTAATTTGTGTGGTAAAACATTTATGAATATGAAAAAATATCATCAAATTCGAAAAAAATATTCATGAATTCAAAAAGTGCCCATGAAATTTAAAAATATTCATAAGTTCAAAAAATATTAACAAATTCAATACTTTTGGTGAGTTAGAAATTCAATACCATAATAAAAATAAAGAAATATTCATGAGGACTAGAATAGAAGAAATATCATTTCAAAATGTCGAAATACAATCGAGAAATGAAGACTACGATTTAAATACAATCGATCTTAGCTAGCTATCTTTTCACAATCTTCTTGCCCTTCTTTTTCGCAAATGGAGTTCTTCTGTTGAACGGACGTCCTTTAGGTAGGGTGGTCCTGCTTCTTCTTGTGGTGTATGGCACTTCATCGTCATCGTCATGTTCCATCTTCGGGTCGCCGTACTTGTCAAAGTCTTGCTCATTGGCGACTCCACTCATTCCGATGATCTTCCTTTTGCCTCTCCTCACGACAACACGACTAGGCTTTGACGGGTCGGTAATGAAGAAGCATTGGTCCACTTGGGAAGCCCGTACCCATAGCTCATTTTTCGCGGTGACGTTTGCGCCCACGGTCTTGGATTTGGCTTCGGGTATAACCATGGTGGTGAAATACCGGTCTTCTTTTAGGACGCTCTTAGCCCATCTGACACGGAACCTCGGGACCTTCTCTCCAGCGTAGCTCAGCTCCCAGATCTCCTCGATCCTTCTGTAGTATCTGTCCTTGTCGTTACCAGTGTAGGATTCCATCGTTACCCCGGAGTTCTGATAACCATCACTCTTCATGTCCTTGTCCTCGGTGTAGAATGTGTAGCCATTGATATCGTACACCTCATAGGTCATCAGGTTGTGCTCGGCGCCCTGTGACAAGGCGAATATGAGTTTTTCTCTGCAGCGTCCCATGTATTGGTTGGCGTTTTCCACAGCGTGTCTAGCTCCTCTTTCAGCAGCCCCAGATACAAATTGATGTCGTTCCCTGGTTGTTTCGGCCCTTCAATTAGCATACTCATGTGAATGTACATCCTCTTCATGCACAACTAGGGGGAAGGTTTTACATCCACACAAACACAGGCCAGGTGCTATGTGTGCTTCTCTGGCTGCCAAACGGATTGACTCCATCGGTGCTCGCACCCAGCACGATGTTCCTTGGATCGTCCCCAAATTCAGGGTGTTCGAAGTTCAACGCTTGCCACTGGCTCGCATCCTTAGGGTGACTCAGCATCTTGTCTTTTTTATTTATCTCCGGATCATTTCTGTCATCTTCTCGCTTCTTCTCCTCCCTATCCGCGTGCCAATGCAGGAGCTTTGCTAGCTTAGGGTCCGCGAAATACCGCTGCAGACGAGGAGTGATCGGAAAGTACCACACCACTTTTCGAGGAGATTTCTTCCTCTTCTTGTATCGAGTGACGCCGCACACCGGACATATGGTAGACTCCGCGTGCTCGTCCCGATGAATGATGCAATTGTTCATGCACACATGGTATTTCACGTGCAGTAAATCCAGAGGACACACGATTTTCTTCGCCTCCTCGAAACTGGTCGGGCACTTGTTCCCCTTGGGAAGACGTTCGTGCCAGAATGGCATGTTCTTGTCGAAGCATGCGTCGGTCATTTTGTGTTTTACCTTCATCTCCAAAGCCATGAGCGTTACTTTCAGGCGGGTATCCTCAGGCCTGCATCCTTCATACAATGGAGTAACCGCGTCTATCTCCAGTTGATCCAGCTTGGCTTTCTCTCGGGCGACAGCTCTTGCGTTATCCGTCTCTTGAGAAGCAACTCTTGAATATGAGGGTCCTGCACCCAGCCCATCGATGGTCCATCGTCGTCTGCTCCGGCATCTTCATCTTCATGATCATGCCCTTCGTCTTGATCCTCCTCATCATCATGTCCGGCATCTTCTACATGATGACTGTGTACTACATCACCATCGTGATCATGTCCTGGAGATTCTTCGTCTTCTTGCCCGCCCTCGCCGCGGTGGTTGTCTTGCAGCCCTTCCTCATTTCTTGCCCGGCCCCCATGGACGACTTCATAGTCATCTTCATCACCTTGCCACCGATAGCCATCCATGAAACCACACAAGAGCAGGTGGTCCCGCACCTATCCGGAATCCGGGTCCGTAATAAGGCTCTTCAGCTTGAATCTTCGACACGGACATCTTATCTCCGTCTCGTTCTTTTGAAGCATCTCGGCCTTCGCGGAGCTCGAAAACCTATTCACGATGCCTTCGGTCATCGTGCGGACCATGGTCGCCTGCAGGGTAGAGCAAAACGATATTTTAGAACCAAGAAAATTTTTGGCATGACTTTGCCTAAAAATAGGACCAAAAAGAATGCATAGTGCCAAATTCTCGCCGAAACGGAAATGAGTCAACATTCCGGCAAGATATTGGCAACTATCGCATTTCAAATACCGGTACCTGCAAACACAAACATATGCAACACCACAAACATACGTAGATCTAGGCCATAAAAAGTGCATGTGCACGTTGTTGGAGGGAGAAAAAAGTAGATCTACAACATATAGAAAGCTTTCCCCTTACTTACCTATCAAAAAAAGGTAATTTAACCACTTAATTTGGGTGAATCTATGGTGCAAATCAGGTGAGGAGGAGGAGGCAGCCGAGACAAGCTTGGAGGAGGAGGTGGAGATAATGAAGTGGGGAAAGTGAGTGTGGTAGGTGGCTGTCCAAAATATCTAGCTTCTCTCAGGTTACCAATGGCGCACCACCTAATAATGCGCCATTAGTAACCCTGGTTACTAATGGCGCACCTGTTACGTGGTGCGCCATTACTAGTTTTGCAAAAAAAAAATTGTTAGTAGTGGCGCACTGTACCCAGGAGCGCCATTACTAGTTTTGAAAAAAAAGTAAAAAAAATTGTTAGTAGTGGCGCACAGAGTGTGTGGTGCGCCATTACTAGTTAAAACTAGTAATGGCGCACTGTGCCCTCTTGCGCCATTAATAGTTTTGGAAAAATAAAAAAAATTGTTAGTAATGGCGCACCGTGTGTCTGGTGCGCCATTAGTAATGAGGACACTAATGGCGCACCTGTATCTGGTGCGCCACAGCTATATTGCAGTGGCGCACCACATACATGGTGCGCCATTGATGACCACATTAGCTATAGCCCTTTTCCTAGTAGTGCCACGTACAGTACTCTTCCGATGGCACATTGACCACGCCGCGCCGAGAGCACCAAGGCGGTGGACGATGGCGAGTCCTAAGAAGGGGACGACGCGGAGCCGGGGAAGACGCGGCAGTGGATGCCCACGCGGAGAGGAGTATGAGGGTTCACTGGTTCGGCTGCGGTGTGAGGCTGCCGTCGCCGCAGAATAACAGGGGTGTGGGTGAGTGGAGGGATGGGCCCGCCAGTAGTGGGAGTAGTATGGGGGTGGTGAGGCCTCCGCGGCAGCACAGCCGGCCACGGGAGGCAGGAGCAGGCGGCGCGATCGGCGCTGCTTTGGGCGGCTGGAGCAAGAAGACCAGAGGTTGAAGAAGCACTATGCCCGTTGGATGGACATCGTACGGTCACTGGAGCTAGAATCGTTCATATTGACTAAGTTGACAAAGCCCTCTGTCCCCGTCAACTTAGTAGGCCCACAAGTCAGCCACCCACTATGGTGGGTCCCAGCTGGCAGGGGGTATTCATTTCTTTGTGCGTCATAAGGAGGTACTTCCTTGCGTGCGAAGATATAGCTGGTGGGTCCGACCTGTCAGCGGGGGGAACATTTTTTTTCGCGAAATACAGAAGCCCTTCCCATGGGTCCTAGCTGTCAAGTGGAGGAATCATTATTTTGCGCATAATAAGGAGGCATTTCCTTGCGTGCGGCCGTGGACCCAGCTGTCAGATGTCGTTCATTGAACATGTTGACCAGGCCACGCAGAGCACTAGGGCGGTGGACGACGGCGAGGCCTAGGAAGGGAACGACACAGAGCCAGGGAAGACTCGGCAGTTGTTTCCCACGCGGAGGAGTACGAGGGTTTACTGGTTCGTCTGCCGTCCCCGGAGAATAACAGCAGGTGTGGGTGAGTAGAGGGATGGCTAGGCCAGCGATGGGAGTACGGTGGGGCGGTGAGGCCTGCGTGGCAGCATAGCCGGCCGCGGGAGGAGGGAGCAGACAGGCCTGCCGGCGCTTGTTTGAGCGGCTGGAGCAGGAAAAGCAGAGATTGAAGAAGCACGACAGCCGTTGGATGGACATCCAACAGTCACTGCTCTCGTGTGCATTATTTCTAACAATGTACAGCCCATTTGCTAATTCTTAGGAATTGTTTTGGAGCCCATCTTCTTTTTGTTAGCATTACACCCCATATTGTGGCCATGGTTAAAAAGTATACGAATTTTTTGCATATTTTGGTGCGGCCAACTGTTTTTAATCCCGAAATATGGATTCACATTCAAACTATTTTGAAAAATAATTTATATAAATATAAAACCCAAATAATTGTCCACGCATAAAAATCAATGGAATTTAAATTCTTGTAATGAAAAAAATTTGAAACTAATTCCCGGTTTGATGTGTTTTAAAAATGTACATCCCATTTCTGGGCAAACCGAATGAAACTCTCCTCGTCTTGAAAGATTTGCAGCCCAGCAGGGCTGATAAAGCAAGTAGGCCTCGTTTGGGTATTTCTTTAAAAAAATAGAACTGGGCTAGCCATTTTCAGCAAGAAAAAAACACAACTGGGCTCATGATGTGGTAAACATAAATAAAACCCTGGCTAGACGGGCCACAGCCCCCGCACAGCCCCGTTGTTACCATGATCCGTCGCTAAAACTAGTATAAATAACAACTGCTTGTTCCTAAAAAAGAATTGTGCGACCTGCTGAGTCCGTGGTGTCAGCCGCTCGTAGTGTAATTCTCTCGTTTATTGACTACGTTGACAATGGTGTGAGCCCCAGATGTCCAACCATTAGGAGGAACCATATTTTTGGGCTTGTAATATAGAGGCACTTGCTTGCGTACTGCCATGATGCTGGTGGGTCCCTACTGTCATCCTCTCCACGTACAGTCATCTCCTTGTTCCTCTCGGTTGTTGACGACGTTGACAACGCAAGTGGGCGGCTCACCGTGCATGGCGAGCGAACCAAGGCCGCAAGGCCTCGGCCGACGGCGAGGCCTCGGACGGAACGAATAGGAGCCATGGAAGATGCGCCGGTCCAGTCGCAGGCGGAGGGGAGTACGAGGGTTGACTGGTTCGGGTGCGGGTGCATGTTGGGACTGACGTCGCTGGAGAATAACAGGACGTGTGGGGGAATAGAGGGAGAGACTGGCCAACGTTGGAGGATACTACGGTAGGGCGGCGGAAGCACAGCCAGCCATGGGAGGCGGGAGCAGGCGGAGCCGACGGGGTGGTTTGGTTTGGGTGGCTGGAGGAAGAAGAAGACAAGAGATAGAAGATACACGATAGATGTTGGATGTCAATCCAACGGCTGGTAAGCAGAATCGTTTGTTGACTGGCTAGTAAGTCGACACCACCTTGGATAGGCTAGTTCCTCGCGGGTCCCAAATGTCAGAATCCAAATCTGTCACGGTCATGCAACCCTTCCTATGAAAATCTACAGCCCATTTGATGTGCTAGTTGGAAATAAGTTTGTGGGCGCTGGTGGGGGCAAATCACTTGGCTTCTGTAATGCATAGTGAGCTAAAGCAGCCGGTGAGAGTGATGTTATTTCCCTTGGTTGGGATTTGTTAGTTGTTACAATATTTCACTCTAAATTAAACGACTGGCAGGCCATTTGCCTTGCTTCAAAGAAAATATGACAGTCACAGCCGAGTTGAAATGGGCAAGAACATCTAACTACAGCTTACAAACTGTACAAAAGCACGAGGGTTAATTGTTCATCAGGTTTACAAAAAAACCCAGGTTGAAAAGGGCAACAACATCTAACTCCAGCACTATTTTTGGCAGTCATAGTCAAATGGATCGGTCAGGTCGATAGAATGAACATCCTGGGTCGTAAAATTTACTGGATTATGACCACAATATGTTGTAAATATAAGCCCGACACGTTCAGAAGCTCTTTTGCCCACCTGAAACTCCTTTTTTTGCTCTTCCACATACCCATCCGTCAAAACCATGCTGCTGATAAACTTAGCTTGATGGACAATAGTAACCTTGCATTCAGCAGGAAGAATGTGACAAATCTAGTGTTTGCACGGCTGGCTACATATCGTTCTAGCGTTATTGTTTTCAATCGAATCTCATGAGAAGTGAGAAAATCCCGATGCTTACGAATCCACCGATTGGTTATAACTTTCTTACCCCGTCTTGTTGCCTAAATAGACATGAAGATTGAAAACAGTTAAGGTCTAAAAAAAGAGTGTCGAAAGAGCAACAGCTGAACGGTTAATTCTAGTACACTATATGCGGGCTTCCAATGTGTGTGAAAGTATCACCTTTATATACAACTTCTCCAGAAATGGAAAGCATTGCAGCAAGCCAATAATCTTGTTCAGATCAAAACTATTCATTTTGATATATAAGATCTTGACAGAATCCAGCACCATTGATAGGCCATCCATGGAGAAACTCTTCATTGAGCATAGAACATAATATTAGTACAAAATGTGTACTCCAAGATGACATAAAACTTATGCGCGGAAATTTAAAATGCAGCTTATGGTTACAAGTGTAGATGATAATGTAAAGTACCTGAAGAACTGTGGAGCCAAACACCATATTGAAATGAGGACAGAGATCATGTATTACACCCAAGGTCTCTAGTTTAGGCGTAGAGAGGACGGTTATTTCCAACGGTGAATAACTAGAATCAAGGATCAATCTTTGAAGTGAAGGGGCATCTTGGATGATGAGCTGCCTTCCGTCAAAACAAATTCCAATTCTTACAAGGTTAGGCAACTTTATTTGGAGACAACCGATTCTAACTGTGAAAACAAGCACCAAGCACACCAGGGCAGGGCAACTGGAATGGATGATGTTATGCAACGAGGCCTCCGATATACGAACCCGCACAAGTGAAAGTTTCTTGAGACATGGGAGTCGAAGGTTTAGTACCAGATTGTCTGGTAGGTCGCACAGCGCAAAGGTGGCAGTGTGGAGAGAGGAGGAAAACCGCGAGATGGACATCGGTGCTGAGGGCACAGGTAGATGGCGTTCGGTATCTGGTAGGTGATTTCTAGGGGAATAGTAGAACTGAAGCAGCTGTAGTTCTGTGAATTCAGGGGATTTCAGCCTGGCGTCCACCGTGCAGGGCATGGTATGCTTGCTCAGGTAGCATGAAGGGATGCAGAGGCTTTGAACGGAGCCCTGGTGGGAGGAGATGATGGCTCTGGGGATTTCAAAATCATTGAAGAGAGATAGCTGACGACAGTCGACATTAAGGGGCACGGCGAGCCAGAAAGGGCGCCACCGAATTGAGAGGACTTGGGTGCGGTAGCAATCCTTGGTGGGGAGAAGCGAGATGATCTCCCCAAGGACGGCGTCCGGGAGATCACTGATGCGGTTCACCCGAGATTCTACAGGTTCCTGGGATCCGGTGGGGGCGGGGTCGCCGCTTCCCCCGCGCTGCCGGGTGCGGGATGTACAACAGGCGTCGCCGCTGGCGAGAGACTCATCTTCTTGGCGCTGAGGACAGCTGACTCCATTTTCCTCGAGGGCGTCGCGTCGCGCTCACGGATTTGAGCAGAGTAACGAATGGCGAACCTAGTTGTAGTGCGAGTGAAGAAGAAGGGGAGCGGGGTTTTTTCTGTAGTAGTGAGGAAGAAGGGGAGCTGGGTTTTCTGTAGGAGTGAGGTGAGGAATTTGGGGGTACGAGTGGAGCGAGCTGACGTGAGGTGGGTGGGAGTGGGGAGGAACAAGAACACCCAGGTTGTTTTGGGGGGCGGTGTGCTGGGTGTGGGTAGCGCCTCTCATTCAGTAAATATATGGACTTTTGAATTGATTTTAGTATTTACTAGGGTGGATGGGCTGTTTTGTCTTGGGCCCAGAGAAAAATTACTACTAGTACAGTGGAGACACTCTACAGCTACCCCAAAAACAATTACTACTAGTACAGTGGATACAATACCGCTTCTGGCTCCTCCTAGGTCATCGAAACGTCTCCCTCTACTGAATGCCGTTATACTTTTGTTCACCGACATGCGGGCCATCCAGCGCGCGGGCCCAAATGCCATCCACCAAATTAGAAGGCAGTATGCAGGCAGAGAGTCACCCCGGTCGTAGCGCGGCAATAACGAGCCATCATATCACAAAACCTCACCTCCCCGCAGTCTAAGTTTGACGGACGAAGCAACCATCATTTCACTCTTCGTTGAATCCCCTTCTCCCTCACCGTCTTCAGGAAAGGCAACACTCGCATCTGCCACTGTTCTTCTCTCCCAACGAAGGGAAGGTAAGCGGATCCGTGATGTTGGTATATTTTCGTTCAAAGAAAAAAAACTTTTGCGAAGCAATAACCGATCCTCACTCTCTTTTTTGTTTCATTGTCATTGCGATTGTGTTTTCCTTTCAGTGGTCTCCGAGTATTCGTCAGTTTCATGATGGACCAAGGAGAACCAGGCAAAGATCTGCAGATATTGGAGCAGATGCGGGAGGCTGATCCCCACGAGACAGAGAGCTCCAAGAAGATGGAGGCAGCCACCGAGCCCCCAGATACGCTCACGGCCACTACTGAGATGGTCAACGCCCCGTTTGAGATTACAGCCCCTGTGGCACTGCAGGAGCACTTTCCCCCCTTCGAGGATGTGTCCCCTCCCCCGCTGAGCTGCCCAAGGTGATTTTCTTCTTTGCCGATCTCAATTGTGGTTTTTCATCTAAGTATGTGGTGATGAATAATGCAAACTTTTATTAGCTTCGATGCATGCTATACATAGTGGTTTAAATAACTTGTGTTTCTTATACTGGAAAGTAATTCAGAATTTGTTTCTATTTCAATTAGAGCCCCGATGCAGACAAGGATTGAGTGGTTGTACATGTCACTCGCTATGAGGCGGATGACCTGAATATACGCACTGGGAAAACAGAGTTTTTAGGCTGTTGGATCCTGGAAGCCATTTGCGCTTATACCGATGAAGAGTTGTATTCCAGCCTCACTGTTGTCAGGCGTGTTGTCCGGGGTGTACTGAAGCACAAGAAGTTCAAAGCTACTCCTTCGTTTGTGAGGCATACTGTTCTTGTCAAGCTTACATAGGAAGATGACGTGGCATGCATCCACAAACAAGTTTATGAGTGGCAAGGACACAAGGTTGTCTTCATGAAGGTTCACAGGATTGAGCTGCTGCCGGACGTCCTCGGTGATGTTCATGGCAAGGTCCGTCTTGTGTCCAGACCAAATTAGATCGAGGCATGAAATACTTGCCCCAGCTAGTGTTTAATAGTAGTTTGGATTCTGTCTAATTATCCGAACCTTGCCTGTTATCGAGCCCTCCGGGGCTAGTACTCTGTTTGAATCCGTCTATGGGAACTGCTGCTACTTTTTGTGTGCCCGTGAATCATCGTAATTGTTGCCGAAATAGATGCATCCTCACTAGTTTTATCATATGAGCAGTGTGTGTTTTGATGAAATAGAGTACTCGTTCGAGAACTGTGCGCCGACGTATACATAAGTACTTGTAAACACTGTTGGTGCTACCCCACTTGTAAGCAGTTGTGCAAAACATGGCACATTGGCTCAGCTCGCTTCAACACTAGGCTATCGACCAACTAACAATCAACAATCTGCTGTCTGACATATAAGCAACTATGTATCTTGTTAAAGTGGTTCATGCAGTTAACTGAGGCCACAATGTAAATTCCAAACGTTCACACGCTAGTCCAGCGTTCATGTGGAACACTCACATTAAACTCGGCTTCATAAAAAACTTGACAAGCATAAGTTAAGCAATTTTATACATCTCAATGATTCATAGAACATAACAAACATATACTAGTTAATAGAAAAAGATAAAGTTGTGAGAAGGTTTACAAATCAGGAAAAAACAAGCAAGGCTTCTCTAAGCAAAGGGCCTCCCGGCAGGCTTAAATTTCCTGGAGTTCACTCTGGTTTTTTCTTGTTGCCACCATCGAGGGTTAGGTTTCCTCATTCCAGAATAACCAATTATAATTGTGTTCTCAGCTGGAATGCTGAACTGAACCATGTAGTGTACAGAGCAGCTGAAAGTCTTGTGCATTCCACTAAATTTAAGCGCCGCTATTTGCAGAAATAAGCAGACCACAATGCCTCTTGTCCGCGCACCTGTCCCAAAAACCTCCGTGCAGCCGTGCCAGCTTGTCCTCCGTCCATGGATGAACTGGAAGAAAGTGCATTCTGGACTAGGATGCAGATGTTTTCGCTCATCCCTGCACTGCAATCAGGAAGTAAAACGTATGAATCAGCTTCGTTTAGATTGCGTTGGTCATTCTACCTAGTAACTACCAATGTAGGAATACCTGGAAGACGGGTGGTTAGACGACGGCAACGAGGGATAGACACCTCATTTTGTGCAGTTCTACTAAAACTGAGGTGTCTGCTTTTGATTGCGCGGATAGAAACGATACGGAGACAGACATCCCGAAACGATATGGAGACAGACATCCCTGTTTGCGCAAATACGAAATACGGTTATTTAAACAATGACTGATATTTGCAGTGGCGTATGATTAACAACAACATCTATTGTGTTATAATTGGCACTAGATTGACAGTATGAAAGTGTCCTTAAGTAAGTAGCATCACATCACATCAACACTGCCACTAGATTAACATGCAGAACAATAGCATTAGTATTACTGTCATGAGAGTAGCACCTGGTCAGTAAATGTGCAATCAAATTTGTGCAGTTCCACTGGGATGAAGCAATGTTCGCGGTGTGAGATTTAAGTGTAACTGCAAAAACACAATTCATGGGAAATAAAGCAAGACGGAAGCACTTCATAAAATGTTGGTGGCATTGCTTCAATTTATCGATGGCAGTAGACCATTATTATAGTGACATTAGGTGGCATTGCTTAATGCTTCATGTGATTTTACATTAACGGTAGCGATATGGGCGTAGGGACAGTAGAGGCATAAAGTGGTGAGGCAGATGTGGTTGCCGAGAGTGGCAAACACTCAGGCAGCATGTATGCATTTGTCCCATTTTTTATCTCCTCGGTGACATTGTCCTATGTGAGCACAGGAAATCTAGACCTGCTCATTCTCATTTGCGTTGTCCCCCAACACCCGTCACTTTCTTTCCTTTTTCAACCAAGAGATAGGTCCACTTCCCCCCACCCTTCGCCATCCACCATGCTTTCTTCGTCTTTTCAACCAAGAGACTGGTTGGGTAGCCAGTATCTACTACTTTCCCCCGTTTCCTCTTAGAACCAAGTCCTAGATTCATGCTACAGCTTTCCCACTTTCTTCCCTGTTTGAACCAACTTTTAGAGTCGACTTTATGAACTAGCTTTACCTCTAATAATAGTAAAAGTCTAGGTGGCTTTGGAATAGCGGACGGAAGTAGAAAAAGATCCACATGAAGCCAAGTGGGGAGCTGGGGCAGTAGAGGAAGGCAGGTTTCAAAGGAATATATACCTGAGGGTCGTCGGCATGTGGCAAAGACGACGTCGGGAGGCCGCATCTTGGCCACAATAACGCAGGGAGGAAGAAGGGGTCGGAGGACCTCCGGAGCCAGCGCTCTCTCGGAGAGAACGACACAACCGCCGATCGGGACGCGTGGGCTGCCGTTGGTCTCCTCCCTCGCCGACGATGACAGCGTGAACGATGCACCTACACCCCTGCCCCGGTCGAGGTTGTCCGGCCGGATTTGTGACCAGACGTGAGCTGAGAGAGAGTGTGGCCACCTATGTCTTGCTTAGATCTGGAGAGCATGAGAGAGTGGACGAGAGGAACCCTAGTAAAGCAAGCGCTAAGGCTCCTGCTTATATATATATAGTGCAGTGATTTTGTTGTACCAGCTTCAAAAAATGCGCTCCTACGTGTACCCGCGAGTGGGTGTGAGAGAACTAGTGCGTGCGTGCACCGCTTCTCTTTGTGAGAGTACAATATACTATGCCCAAAGAACGTTCGCCAGAAGAGTAATAGTATAAGTGTATGACTTGTGAGCTAAAATAAAATGTGCGCGACGTCTTTTGTTTTTAAGAAGTTCTGAGGGTAGGGTGTGAAGAGCACATATGTGTGTGACGTCTACCTGCAGATAGACGGTGGGTGCGAGAGGACGCGGGAGGGTGTATGTGCGTGAGAGAGAGGGGGGCACATATCAATGCAATGCATGTGTCCGTAAATCATTATCCGACAAATGTTCGCCACAAGCCTTTTCCTGACGAACGCCGTAAGAACCGTTAGATCGGCATCCGACAGTGTCAGTTTTGCCATGTCACTTAACAGAACAGCCACTCCTCCTACACACAAATCTTCCACGTGAGTGTTAGCAACTGCCGTATGCTCCCTCCGCTCCAAAATGCAGTGCATATAGCTTTATTGAAAATTCGAACCTCGCAAACTTTTACCGAGTTTTCCTGTACCAAATTGCACATGTAGAATACCATGTATATATCATTTCATTCATCTTCGTGAGGTAACTATAAAGATGGGGGAGGAGTCTACAAAGAAAGACCATCGTATCACCTGCAGCAATTTCAACCATCCTTTGGTGTGGAGGAATATCATAGGAACTCTATATGATATGACTTTTATAGGATTTTTTCCTTGAGAGCCAATTGGTTCACAGGAATAGATTCATATAGCTCACATTTCAAAGGAAATAAACATGATATCATTTCTATAGCTTTAGAGCCACTTGGTTCATATGAATGGATTCCTATACTCCCATAAATTCAAAGTTAAATAAACATTAGCGTATATTCAATAGAAAAGTTCCTATGATATGAACCAAATTACATCTCTTTTGTAATCCCTCCTCATAGGAATTGAGATACATGTCATCTCTATATTCAATAGAAAAGTTCCTATGATGTCAACCAAATGACATCTCTTTTCCAATCCCTACTCATAGGAATTGAGATACTCCATGTCATCTCTTTCCCTACAACTTCCATGTATACATCTTCTATTCCTAAATAGCTAGTACAACCCACTAGTAGCTTTTTCCAAGACATGCAACTATGGCACAAGAACTATATAGTGTGCGAATAACTTGAAAGATGGTCGCTGGATGAAGCTAATCCGACAATGCAGAGATGGAAAATCCGAGCACTACTGGCCGTTGGATATCATCAACATTCCACTAGATCTGCCACATGTACAATTTAGAAGACTCCATGGTTGAACTTAAGCATAATCCACAAACCTAAAAACACAAGCACTTCTCCTTTGTTCTAGAATCTTCCGTATCATAATTAATTTTTTTTCTAAATTAATTGTCATTATTTGTTTTTTACTTTATGCTTTACAATGCACAACCCCGATGAATCTTAACATTTTTATAAAACTAATTGATTTTGAATGAGATGAACTATAAGAACTAAACGAACATCTACATCATGCATATATGACTCAAAGCTTTACATGCTATAGTGTGTAATTATTCATAATTTGGTTTCAAAATCTCATGCGTTCAATGCATGTGTAACTTACTAGTTTTGCGTAGAGTAGCAAATTTCACGCGGCCCCGGGTATATCAAAAAGCAGGGCCCATGCATCATTGCCTTTCGGTCGAACCTACGTCCACAATTTTTTGTACGTACTATATCTCCACTGGTCCCCGAACCCAAAATGCTGCCTCGTTCCCCTAAAACCAAGCGGCCCACACATATTTAAGGCGTCGACTCGAACTCAACCCCTCTCCCTTTTACTACGACGTGGCCCCGCACGCCCTAGTAGTACTCCTACAAACCCTACCGCCGCACGCATCATCGGTTTTCTTCAAGAGGATGAGGGAGAAGACGATTTGTAGTGGAGGCACTTTCAAAAAAAAATTGATCTGTAGTGGAGACCCCTACCCTAGGGTGCCCTAGGTAGCTGCCGCACGGATCATTGATTTTCTCTTTTCTTTAAGCTCTCGCGCCCTAGAGTGAAATGATGGTTGCTTCGTCCGTCCAGCTTAATGCGGGAAAGGTGGGGCTTTGTGATTTGACCCCTCATCGCTCATTTTCTACTACTGCGGCGCTACGACCGGGGTGCCTCCAATTCCAACCGCTGCTCCGCACTGTAATTTGGTGCATCACACGTGGAACAAGACAGTGGATGAGCCACATGTCGGCTAAAGGGGTCCTGTTAAGTGTGTCGCCATTTCGTGTGCGGACTGACCCTGCTTGAGTCGCTACGCCAACACGACAGGTGCGGCCTACCACTTGGTTTTGCTCCTTGGTGAATCCCGACTATATTGATCTAAAAAGATACGTACTGAACTACCCTCTCGGTCTCTTTTTTAGACATCTCGGTTTATAGGGCATGCACGTAGTTCTAGGTCATCCATTTGACTTACTAAATCTGAGTTACTATGTCACAAAAAGTATATCATTGGGTTATTAAGCGGATGTAGTTTCTAAACATATACTGTTCATCACATATATAGCCAGTTAAATTCTCAACCTAGAACAACGTGCATGCCATGTAAAGCGATACGGAGGAAGTATAGTAGTAAAAACGAGGTGATTTTACCGAGCGATCAGCAGGGGAGCATGGCCTGTCATGCGGTCCCACGTGTCATGATGTACCAAGGCGATGCGCGTGTCCCTCTTGAAGCAGAAGCAATACTACGTGGTTTGAGATGATGGCGAACCGAAGTGTGAAATAATGGTTGCTTCATCCGTCTGGGAAGGTGCGACATTGTGATTTGATGTCTCATTGCTAATTAATACTACTACTGGGGCGGTACAACTGGGGTGCGTCCCCCTGCTGTTCTGCACTGTTATTTGGTGCTTGACACGTCGACCCGGTTGCTATATGTCCCACATGTCGGTGATAGGAAGTACAGAATTCATGAAAGCGAGCGTCGACGGAGGAGTACAAGACACGGCTTGGGTTTTTACTGCTTCGCGCGATCCATCGATACAAACCCGTTCTAAAAAAAGGCGAGGGCAGGTCTTTTCCCGCGCGGCAGGCAGGGGAGTTTGGCATAGTCTTTTCGAGGCAAGGAGGCAGGAAGGGAAACAAGCAAATAAAGGTTGAGCGACTTAGTTTTGGGAAAATCCGATTTTACGGAGTACGTAACCACTAGGGTTTATAGGGCTCATCTAAAAAACATTCGTTTTCCGTTTTATAAGTCTCAATTCTACTACTAGTAGTAGTACCATCACATGTTGGATATCGAGGTGCGCTAGATCACCCGATGCAAGCAGTGTCAAGAGAAAACTCACCAATGCATGTAGAAGTTCATGGAAATTTAGTGGCCATTCATGCATTCGTTCTAATTAATGCCTTGGTAAACATAACTTCTTGAGAAAAACGAGTGTACTAATTACTTGTGCAAACTAGGAGTACCAAATTAATTCGACCACTCACCGTCTACCTTGGTTGGAGAGATTTTGAAATTGAGCCATAAACTAGAAAGGAGGGAGTAGTAACTTTTGTCTCGATTACTATTTGTGGCCTTGTATAGATGCAAAATGTATTTTTTTTATAATGGCCTTGTATAAGTAAATGGAGGGAGTAGTAAAGGACATATACTCCAAACAATATGATAATCTCTCTAACCAAGGTAGTAGGGACGAGGAGTAAACGGAGGGAGTGGTAAAATTTTCACCTCGTCCTGCGAGCCACCGCGCGCGTGGGCGAGGGAGCGGGCGTAATGCATAGTAAGCAAGCTTCACCTCATCCTGCGAGCCACCACGCCCGTGGGCGGGGGAGACGGCGTACTAAGCAAGCTTCTCCTCGTTCTGCGAGTTGACGGGACACATCAAAAGTACTCGAGTGTATAGAGCCTTGCCTCTAAGGTAGGCCCCACATGGTTTGCCTCTTTTTTAACATAACACATCAAGTCGCAATTGGTTTGTTCACCCACGGTAGACGATCCGCCCTCCATATAGTGGACAACCAGTACACGTGTCAAGTTACCACGTGGGCTGCCTTTTCGTACAGAAATGAGCTCCACCGTGTACCCACGCGGGTGTGGTTGGGAAAGAGATGGGAGTACGTGCGCCGTGCGTGCACCTCTTCTCTTCGTGCACGTCCCCCACCGACGTGGGTGTGTGTGAGAGGGACTATAGAGATAAAAACCTAGACATAATGCACAGTCCATCCCTAGGCCTCCGCCCAGTCCGACCACCAGTCACCACCACGCTCCACTCCTCCTCACCTTATCTCTCATCTTTCTCCCTCCATTTTTATATACAAGGCCACTATCAAAATTACAATTTGCAGATATACAAGGCCACTAATACTAATCTATGCAATATTAATGGTGTTTGCCTCGTAGTACTAATAACAAAGGAGGACATTAATTATCCCTTGTATGCATGCGGGAGTGTGAGCATTGGCTTGATGTGCATGAAAGAGAAGAATACACATTAATTTACACGGCAAACAAGGAAACAAGGTGGCTTGCAACAGTGAGTTAGAAGACATTAATATTTGCCTTGGTACCTGTAATATGGGTTTGTGGCCTTGTATACAAAAATGGAGTCCGATAAAATTCTCGAGATACCATTTATCCGATAAAATTCTCGAGCAATCATTAGTTTTTAAAAAATGGGATTACTCCTGCATGGGTCAATCACAACAGGTGTTTTGTAAAAAATGCATCTTGATGTTCCGTGCAATGCACGGGCATCTTGCTAGTCCATGAAAACAACACATGGCAAAATTCCACGGCGAAGGAGGGATTTGAATCTGTTGGGAGGGGCTGTTTGGATCTTGCCCGGGGTAGCCAAAACATTGGCGACCCTTTTGTCCACCGGTGCCTTTGCCATCGATGAACGAGGAATGGCTCGGGTTCTCATGCATCCTCCAGAGCGCACGTTGGAGACGAGCTCGCACGAGCTGTGTTCTTTTTATCCCACCACACCGCGCGAGCCGCCCGCAGACCGCTACAAACATCAATGTTCTGCTTATCATAGATAAGATTGATTAATAGCCATAAAAATCCATGTCCTTAACAAAGGGTGCATGCACGTATAGGTTGAGCGTGTGTCTTGCGTCGTGTGCTATGTACATGCAGGCGTGCGAGTGTTGCGTGCGTGCAAGGGTACGTTTCAGTGTTGCATGTATGTGTGCGTACGTGCGTGTGTTCGTGAGTGCGTTTGTACACTTCAGTGTTGCACGCCTGCATGCGTGCGTGTGTTCATTATGTGTACATGCCAGTGTGGCACGCCTGCATGCGTGCGTGTCTTGCGTGCGTGCATGTGTACGTGCGGGGTGAGGCTACACGTCAGTCGACTGACTTTTTCATCTCTGGTCATTAGATTTTCCAGCCGTTGGATATGAAATCAAGGGCCTGCAGTTTATCATCAAACTCCACCCCCTGAGCCGCCAGCCACCACCGGCCGAACCGCCGGCCCCGGTCGCCACGCCGCCCCGCCCACCCCGAAACCACTCCTCACCGATGGTCCGCCGCCGCACCGGCCATCCCTCTAGGCCCCCCCGCACCAAGCTTTTTCTCCTGCGATCCACACCCCACCGCCCAATCAACGCGCCACCCCCCCACCGTCGGCGACTGCCAACCGAGGTCTCACAACTTCGAGTACCCACCAACCACTAATTTATTACCATTTCTGTCCTTCATATACGCGCTGACGGGTGGGCCCTATGGTAATGTGCGCTGCTGAATGTGAACCGTTTGACTGGTCAATTGATCGTGTCATCAACAAATTACGGAGGTGTATGGTGAGCCAGTGACCGTATGATCACCCTAAAATGTATTTTATTAACACAGTACAGACTCAAACTACCATTTCTTTCTTTCATATACGGGCTGACAGGTGGGCCCCACGGTTACGCGCCTCGATGGTGCAACACTAGTTGCGCCACGTGGAACATTTGACTGGTCAATTGATTGTGTCATCAACAAAATACAGAGTTGTACGGGTGAGCCAGTGACCGTATAATCATGACATGTATTTTTTTAACACGGTACAAAAGCAAGGGCTCATATATACGCGCAAGCACTCACCGCTATAAGTGCACACACGCAGACCCTACCCCTATGAGCACCTTCGAGAGAGTGGGCCAGCATATGATCTTGAGATTTTACGAAGTCACCATAGGTGCCTCGTAGTCGAGTGGAACGTCTCCTCCCACTGAACACACATCGCCGGAAAATACTGAAATTAACCCAGGATAAATGCGAGCACCGGGACTTTAACCCTGGTGGGCTCGAGAAACCACTGTCGTCCTAACCATCCAACCACATGTTGGTTAACACGACAAAATGTATGTGGTGACCGTGATGAGCTTAGTCTGAAGTCCAGTGACCATATCGTGCATTCGCTTCAAATACAATGACCGTAAGTGTCGTCAACAAAATATGGAGCACGCATAAAATGCAAAGTCCGTCGGTGTCATCAAGAAAATACGGAGACGTATCGTGAGCTAGATACCGTATGATCACCACGAGAATGTATACGATGAACTTAATGAGCATATTCTGAACTCCAGTGACCGTATAGTGCTTTAGCTTGAAATACAGTGACCGTCATGCGTGAATGTGTCGTGGGCATGCATACTTTTAGAGGGCCGAGAGATAGTTTGTGTGCGTACGTGAAAGTGGTGTAGAAAGAGGGGATGTCCGGTGGAGACAAGGAGAGATAAGCCCTTCGTTTCTCTTTCTCGTGACTAATATTTTAGGAGAATATATAAACATTCACAATGCAGAACAAATATTTTTGGATGCACCATGCAATTAACTTTCATGTATAACATTGTACTATTGTATATGCTTATTTTCTTAGTGGCCGATTGCGTGTGTGGTGTGGTGGGCACATCATTTCTAGTTGTGGTGGGTCAACATGAGGACTCATGGGTCGGGTTCCATCCTGCGCCACATAGGTTGGATCGAGATGCGTTATATGAAGACCCATGTGGAGGACTCGGCGTACAACATGAAGCTAGCTACCAGAGTCGTGGAGGACTCTATCCCCAGTGGTGATAAGCCGACTATATATGATTTGTACCCTAGGCCCCCAGTATGTTATAGAAGCTTGGGGGCTAGTTCGTCGATAGTATACACACACGCACAATGCCTGGTATTCACGTGTACTTTGACACACCCCTATCACTAATATACAGTACCAGGAGTAGGCTTTTTCCTCAACTGCAAGGGTCCGAACTAGGGTAAAACTTTGCCTCGTATTACCAACCAGCCTAACAGTCAGGGATATCCTACCGAATGGTATGATGGAATCATATCTGCCAACTACTAAGAGAGAGGTGTGTCTGGGGGGGGGGCAATGTGTGCGAGAGAGGCCTAAAGATAATGTGTGTGTGGGAGACACGTAGGCACATATATGTGCGTATAGAGGGCTAGTAGAGACCGTGCGCGTGCATATATGCATGTGAGAGAAATAGTGTTTTCCAACTGAGATTAGTGAAAAGAGTGGTACATAGTAGTCAGAAAGAGAGAGAGAGAGATACAGAGAGAGCATGTGCGTGAGACTCCCCGACACCCCGAGAGAGATTGTGAGCATGTGTGAAATAGAAATGCCGATGCATATAAAGTGTGTGCACTTATGCGGTAGATAGAGAGATATATAGCGTGTTTGTGAGAACGGGCCGAGGCATAGTGCATCTACATGTAAAAGGCGGTTCTACACATTAAATTAAAATATAAATGGCATTATTATTTTTGGATGAGATCATGAATTTTGCAAATTGCGTATGGCCAAAAATCTGTCTATCAGACACCCATACTCTATTGAATTCTAGCACGTGCATGTGTTTATTTCATATTATCGATCCATAGAGTGAGAGCGGTTTGAAATACAGGCAATGGATGCTTTTGCAATTCATATATAAACATTAATTAGTGCCCTCCATGTTGTTAGTGTGAAGCACTTTATACATTTTTCATTTGCATGGATACATTCCAAATTGCTAGCTACGAAATAGAATACATGTCGAATTCAACATAAAGGGGGTTTCGAAGATTCGAATTCATAGGAAGTGAATTCATCTATTTGAACCCGAGATAATGGCATTTGTAAATCAGATGTAAAAGGGGGCATCAACCTTTGTTGTGCGTTTGAACATGCTATATTCATACGCATGTCTAACTTTTTTTGCAACCAAGGAGATTATATCTGGAACCATGCATGAACTGAGGTAAGTTGCATATTTTTTAATATATACTCGTGTACAATGTATATTCAAATGTACCGCCTCCATTCCAAAATAATCGTAGCTTTAGGATTTTCAAGAGTAAAGATTTGTGAAGTTTGAAAAATCCTAAATGTTCAATTCAAGAGAACCAAAAACGTTAATGCTTCTGCTCCCAAATATTGAACGAAGCGCCAAATAGGCCTCTGGTCACCCGAAACCGCGCGAGACTAATGTTTGGTGGTAGGAAATTACTATCCTGACTCTGGCCCGTGTATCCTATCGGCCCGATGTCCAAACGTCTAAACTGGGGTAGGTTTGTAACTTCACCAAGATGCCAGTCTCAACCGCCTCCGAGAAGCATTCATACGCTGTGGGCGCCTAAACACCCATGCGCTCGGCCGAAATCTATCCCGCCCAGTTTTTTTACACCTGAGATTACTATCCTACCCCCAACCCGCAATATGTCCGAAATTTTAGATGGGGGCAAAGTTTGTAACTTTCCCCAAATTTCAAACAAGCGCGTCCCAAACCGAAACATTGTTCCCCCTTAGTTCCCCGCCTCCCTCCGTTTCCCCATTCATACTCCGTGGGCGCCAAAATGCCCTCTCCACCAGCCGCGAAACCCCAGCCTCCTCCGTCCTCCACCCCATAGCGCCCAATCCACCACCGCCCAACTCCATCACGCCGGAGCCTGTACCCCGACGTCGTCGTCCAACGCAACCGCAACCGCAATGCCCTTAAGGACTTAGCAGCAGAAGCCAAGGTAGAGCTGCCTCCACGATGCCGACGCCGACGTGCGCCGTACCAGAACCACTCCGACCACGCCATCCTGTGCCTCACTGCTGCCGCTCCACTGTCGCAACCATCCACTGCACCGGAGCTGTTCCTGCTACGCCGTCGTTCGCCGCCTCGGATCTGCTTCCCCGCCGCCGACAGACGGCCACCGCACCACACTCAACAACTTGGCCATGGGTTCGTCCAAGGCTGCACCGTCCTCCACAACTTCTCATTTCCAGCGAACCAGAAGAAGATCGTTGGAAAAACAGAAGGAGGACACAACACTGCCAGCAGAAAGAGGTACTCCTCTTCCCATATTCGTGCAAACCTTACGTCTCTGCTCACACCGTATTCATCCCACGAAAGAAACTAGTTGAGCGCTTCTTACTGCATCTTCTTCGTGATACTAAATGCACAAGGTTTCCTCCCTTTACTATTTCACCTTTGCTAGAGGTCAGTAGCCCGCCTGGATATCAATTCAGTGTCAGTCGAACCGCAATTAAAAGAAGCAGCACTCTTTTAGGCGCGCGGAGCACCTAGTCCGCCTGTTTGCCGGGGAAGCGGCGCATCGGTGTCTATCATAGGGGTGTTGGGCGCAGGAGCTGCTTGCGCCCGATCTGGAGGTCGACGGGGCTTGAATGGATTGCCGGGGGGCGGTGCCAAGCACGGCGATGCGGTGAGGTTGAGGAGAGGGCGCGGGCAGGGGACTGGGACGGTGGTCGCTGCCGTTTTGAGGAAGATCGTCAACACTGACTGGCTGGAGGTAGATGAAGGCGATCTGCCCCTTCTTTGTACAACGAACGGTGCAGAAAAAATGGACTGACCTATTTGTTTTTAGTCGAATGTTATTTTCATAGAATCCAGTAGTAATTTAGTGTGCCATGCATGTTGTAGAGCTATCATATGTATCCCGTCATTTATTTCTCACCGACCTGCTATCTGCTACCTTTACACTGTACTAATTGTGCACACGCTTCATCCATACTCACACTATTGTTTTTTATGCATGGGTATTTCAGACTCTCACGCAGTGTTGATGAATGCTGAAAAGAAAAGACAGAAGTCGCTCCAGTGTAATTCGAAGATAAGTACAAAGCGTTTCAGCACTCTAAAGGATGCAGTGTTAGCAATTGGAGACAGTAAACGTAGCTCTGCAGTTGATGATCTCAATTGCCACACACAACCATCCCAGGTGCTTGCTTTAACTTCGCGCTGTCAAATGTGGTTGCATGTTGCATATGGTGTCTAGCTTGTATTGCTTCCAATTTGGTTAAATTGCATCTGCTTACTTTACACATTATACCTTTGATAATGACATGCCTTCCTATTTTTGATACATACTACATATGTCTATTAACCATGTTCGTACATCAATCTAATGCTCTTTTGTATCCCACGTCAATCACTTATGATGAGACAGTCACCCGGGTGGGTTACTGTGAGATGCCATACTCGTTTAAAGAGTGCAGTGTCATCCTCCCCACATGATTCTCAAGAAATAGCAAGGCTAAATGAAGATAGTCAACGTAGCTCTCAAGGTGATGACCACAATTCCCCCACACCACCATCACAGGTGCTTGCTCTAACTTCGCGGTGTGATATGTGGTTGCATGTTGCATACGGTGTCTAGCTTGTAATGCTTCTAATTAGTGTAAATTGCATCTGCTTAGTTTACACATTATACTTGTGAATATGACATGCCTTCCTATTTTTAGTACACACTACATCTATGTGTTAATCTTGTTCTTACATGAAACTACCTCTCTTCTGTATCCTGCATCAATCACTTACGATGAGTCACCTTTATTCGTTGCATATTGCATATTATTTCTAGCCTGTTGCCATGTATTGCTTCTAATTTGGTCAAATACATTTGTTAGGGCACCCTTTTAATTTGGCAGAGTGATATTGGTTTCATCTTTCATATGGTTTCTAGCTTGCATTGATTCTAACAAGTCCAAGCACCTTGTGCTTAGTTTACACTTTATACATCATACATGTCAATATGTCACGCCGTCCTGTTTTTCATACATATTCCATCCTCCTATCATGCGGCTGCCTTACATGAAAGTAGTGTTTGTCAGTATCATGCATCAATGAGTTTTGAAGAGCAATTTTTATTCCTTTTTCTTGGTGGTTTGACTTGCAAGGCAAAATCAAGAAAGAGGAAGGAAAAGAGTAAGGAAGGCGATGATGGTGGTCCTCTGCAGCAACATAAACGGAGCATCTGTACCGATTCTCCTTGTACTGATAGTGCATTACAAGGTCCAAGTCTCCGCTCCCCTACTCCACCATCCAAGGTGCTTGCTCTAACTTGGCAGTGTGATATCTGGTTGCCTGTTGCATATGGTGTCTAGCTTCTATTGCTCCTAATTAGTGTAAACTGCATCTGCTTAGCTTACACATGATACGGGTGAATATGACACGCTTTCCTGTTTTTGGTACATACTATATCTGTCTATCACACCATGTTCTTACATTAAACTACTCTTCTTGTGTATCCTGCATCAGTCACTTCTGATGGAACACCTTTAAGTTGGCAGTGTGATATTGGTTTGCGTCTTGAATATGATTTCTAGCATGTATTGCTTCTAGTTTGATGAATGCCACCTATGACGAAACAATTTTAACTTGGCAAAGTGATATTGATAGCACCTTTCGTATGGTGTCTAGTTTGCAGTGCTTCCAATTTGTTGAAGTGCCTTCTGCTTAGTTACCACATCATAGGTGTGAATATGTCAAGCCGTCCATTTTTTCGTACATGTTTCATCCTCGTATCATGACTTTGCCTTTCATCAGAGTAGTGTTCGTCAGTATGATGCATCAATGAGTTCTGAAGAGCAAATTTTATTCCTTTTTCTTATGGGTTTGACTTGACAAGGCAAAATCAAGAAAGAGGAAGGAAAAGAGTGAGGAAGGCGATGATGCAGGTCCTCTGCAGCAACGTAAACGGAGCATATGTACCGATTCTCTTTGTATTGATAGTGCATTACAAGGTCCAAGTCTCCGCTCCCCTACTCTACCATCCAAGGTGCTTGCTCTAACTTGGCAGTGTGATATCTGGTTGCATGTTGCATATGGTGTCTAGCTTGTATTGCTCCTAATTAGTGTAAACTGCATCTGCTTAGCTTACACATGATACGTGTGAATATGACACGCTTTCCTATTTTTGGTACATACTATATCTGTCTATCGCACCATGTTCTTACATGAAACTACTCTTCTTGTGTATCCTGCATCAGTCACTTATGATGGAACACCTTTAAGTTGGCAGTGTGATATTGGTTTGCGTCTTGAATATGATTTCTAGCATGTATTGCTTCTAGTTTGATGAACGCCACCTATGACGAGACAGTTTTAACTTGGCAGAGTGATATTGATTGCACCTTTCATATGGTGTCTAGTTTGCAGTGCTTCTAATTTGTTGTAGTGCCTTCTGCTTAGTTACCACATCATAGGTGTGAATATGTCAAGCCGTCCATTTTTTCGTACATATTCCATCCTCGTATCATGACTTTGCCTTTCATCAGAGTAGTGTTCGTCAATATCATGCATGAATGAGTTCTGAAGAGTGAATTATATTCCTTTTTCTTGTCGGTTTGACCTCATAATGCAAAATCAATAAAGATGAAGGAAATTGGCAAGGCATTGGATGATGGTGGTCCTTCCGAGCAACTGAAACGGAGGTTCTCTACAGATTCTACTCCGCCATCCTCCCAACAAGATTCGCAAGACAACGCAAGGCTAGACAGTCAACGTAGCTGTGTAGATGATGAGCACATCTCCCCTATTCCACCATCACAGGTGCTTTCTCTAACTTGGCACTATTATATGTGGTTGCATGTTGCGTATGACGTCTAGCTTGTATTGCTTCTAACTTTGTTGAATTGCATCGGCTAACTTTACACATAATGCCTATGAGTATGACATGTGTTCCTGTTTCTAGAACATACGTGTACATGATGAGCACATCTCCCCTACTCCACCATCACAGGTGCTTGCTCTAACTTGGAACTGTTATATGTGGTTGCGTTTTCCGTATGATGTCTAGTTTGTATTGCTTCTGATTATGTTGAATTGCATCTGCGTAGCTTAAAACTTATACCTGCAACGATCACTTACCCATAAGACACATTTAACTTGGGATTGTGATGTAGGTTGCATCTTGCATTGTCTTCTAGCTTGTACTGCTTCCAATTTCTTGAAATGGCACTTACGATGAGACACTTTTTACCTGATAGAGTGATATTGGTTGCATGTTCATATGGTGCCTAGCTTTCATATCTTCTAATTTTGTTGAAATGCCTTCCGCTTACTGTTTTTTCATACATATTCCATCCTCCTATCGTACGTGTGAATATGAAACGCTGTCTTTTTTTGTATATATTCCATCCTCCTATCCTGCGCTTGCCTTACAGCAAAGTAGTGTTCGTCTGTATCATGCATCAACCAGTTATGCAGAGCTAATTTTATTCATCTTCTTGTGGTTTTGACTTCATAAGGCAATATCAGAAAATAGGAAGGAAAAGGGTAAGTTAGGGGATGTTGGTGGTCCTCCGCACCGACGCAAACAGAGACTCTCTAGATTTGCCACTGCTACTACTAATGAAGTTGAAGTCCCAAGTCTACATGATGAGTTCATCTCCCGTACTCCACCATCGTAGGTGCTTGCTCTAAGTTGACAGTGTGATAATTGGTTTCATGTTGCATATGTTGTCTAGCCTGTATTTCTTCTATTTTGATTAAATTGCACCTGCTGAGTTCATACGTTATACATGTGCATATGACATGGCATTCTGTGTCTAGAATACACTGCATCTATCTATGATACCATGTTCTTACATCAAAGTACTGCTGTTGTGTATCCCGCATCACTCACTCATGATTGGACACTTTTAACATGGCAGTTTGATAGTGGTTGCATCTTGCATTGATTTCTATGTTGTACTGCTTCTAAATTTTCGAATTGCCACTTATGACAAGACACTTTTAACTTGGCAGAGTAATATTGGTTGCATCTTTCATATGGTGTCTAGCTTGTATTACTTCTATTTTCTTGAAAATCCTTCTGCTTAGTTACACATCATCGCTGTGAATATGTCATGCCGTCCTGTTTTTCTTACATATTCCATCCTCATACGGTTGTCTTACATCAAAGTATTGCTTGTCTGTATCATGCATCAATGAGTTCTGAAGAGCGATTTTATTCTTTTGTGTTGTGGGTACGGCTTGACATGGCAAAGTCAAAAAAGAGCAAGGAAAATAATATAGTAGGGAGTGGTGTTACTCGTCGGGTGAAACGGAAAAGGATCTGTCGTCCAGATTCTGCTGGTACTTATAGTGCAGTAGAAGGTCCAAGTCCACCGGCTAAATCTACAAACACAGTATCACCTTCTCCACCAGCTGCAGCATCCGCATCAACTGTACCAGAATCTCAACGAGTTACTCGTTCGTTTGCTCCGGAATTGGCCAGTTCCCAAGCTGCCTTCACACCTAACACTACTTTCGAAGCACTGCTGACACAACAGGACTTGGCAAGATCAGATGAACCTCATGAGCATCAACACCAAGACGGTACCTGACCGAGTCAAGTTGCAGTTGCATGCTCCTTTATATGTACTCTCATAGTTTGATGTAGACTAACACTTTCCGTATTCGTTGTTGAAATAGCACCACGACGCAAGCGGAAACAGACATCAGGGATAATGCTTGACAGATTAACAAAATATAAAGGAGTAAGAATGGAGATCCATTTTGAGGCAGGTTTAAAAAGGCCACGTGATGCTACAGAGTCAGCCAAGTTAGTATCAGAGGCAGCCGTTGTCGTTAGGTGTCATGCACGTATCCTCCCAACGTGGATCCAGTACAGGAATGAGAAAGACAATACCCAGTTTAACACCTTCCTTGACCATTTATCCGTAAGTAATGTTATTCATCGCAATTAGGAATATTGTCTTGCTCTGTCCCATACTTTCTAGCTTCCTCCTAATAAGACTCACATTCTTTTTTCAACAGATGAAGTTCAAGTTGGATCCGAAAGATGATGCAACTAAACAAGCATGCACTCATGTTTTTCAGTCTGCTCTGCGACAGTATCGGTACCACCTTAGAAAATCTCACTTTGAAGGCAAGGCTAACAATGAAATCGCCCAAACATCTCCAGTGGAATATATTACAGATGAAGACTAGATAGCCCTCGTTAAACACTGGTCTGATCCAAAGTATCAGGTAGGCTATATGTATTTGATCAGACCACATATTGAACTTGTATTTATGTATGTGCCTTACAAGTGTATCTTCTTCTAGGCTAACTGTTTGAAGAACAAGACCAACCGTTCTAAAGTGAAATTCCAACAGACAATAGGATCTCGTAGCTATATTGCACACTGCGAGGCTCTTGTAAATAGCTGCTACTTCCTTCTTTTTTATGTGCCATATTATCGTATCTATATTGACTTGTTCCAAATACAGAGGAAAGCCTGTGCGGACCAAAAAGAACATGAACCGAATGCAGTGCAAATCTTTAAGGATTGCCACTCCAGCAAGATCAAGGGCATGAGCACACCAGTTCAAGCCGCTGTTGTAAGTCCTTACTCCCCTGCCTTTGAACTCATTGGTACTGTGATGTGTTCATTTAACTACTTGGTTTGCAGCCAATGTCAGTTACTCTGTTCACTTTTATACACAGTTGTCTTAACGTATCATTTCACCTTACATGGTTTAAAAGAGATGAAGGATATTCTTTTGGTCTTGATCTGTATTCTAGTTGTTATGTTCATGTGCGCACACAATGATAAAATAGCCTATTTGTTTTATATCTGCTTGCCCATGATATGAATGATGTCATACTATGTTCATCCTACTTTAAACCATGTCTCTTTATCCTTAGATGTCAACGAATGTGAGGAAATAGACAATACAGTAGGCATGCTTCATAGACATATGTTCTGAAAGTGATTTTATTATGTACTTGGCACTACAATACATGCTAATGTATTACAGTAGTTCACCAAAATAAGTTATGTATAAACGTGTAACCTACTTTGTTTGTTTTTGTCTCATTAGTAACTTATCTGGTACACTAATCTACAAGTTCAAACTTTCAGGAAGCTATGGAAAAAATGATTGAACAGCCACAACCACCTGAAGGTGACGAGGCTACCACAGGCACAATGTCACCTCTTGCTGCAGTGCGTCAGTATCTCTCCACTGACAGTTCAAAAAGCACCTTCCTGCGTAATTCTGGGTTGGTAGTCAAGGTAACCTCGTCCAAATCGCCTACTGAACAAAAGCTTCCTGCTAGACAGAGTGATATATCTGTGCTCCAGACACAAGTCCAATCCCTAATGGACGTCGTTTTGGAAACAAGAATAGTGGTTGGCAAATGTCGTCAAAACATGAATGGTTTTCAAAACCAGACTATCAGACATTCGCTTCGTTGTTCAAGACCAATGGCGGAAAAAAGGTGAAGATCATGCTGCTCCATCAGATTCTACAGCCTGAAACATTAGCACTCAGGTCAAATGATCTGTGCTTCTATACATCTGATGGTGCTTTTATCTGCTAGGACTGTAAACTTTATGCCAACAGGCCTTTTGTTGTGATAGAGCATTTATGATGCTGCCAAAGGTTGCAATAATTACGATGCTATTTTTGTATAGTGTAGGTTTATCTTAGTAATGTATTCGGCCGAAAGTTTCGTAGGAGCCCAACATGCCAACATTCGTCGGGCCCATTCCAATTGGGCTAAAAACGATTATGGGCCGAAATTTGCATGTAGCGCACTAAAAATATCTGGGCCTAAATCATCATAAGATTTCATATTTTTCTGGTAGGCCTGTGCCCATAGTGGGCCTTTAACAGGCCTAAACATAATTTGGGCCCTGTTGGGGATATTACCACTGGGCGTAAACCGGCCAGGAGAGGACGAATTAACCCCGTCAGTAGTTCATCTGTATCTAAAGTCCATGAAGACAGATGGTAACGCTTCATGAAGGCCCAAGGCCCAAAGTCGATTTAAGGCCTGTAGACATAAACCAGCATTGATATGTAAACTTGTGTTGTAAGATAGAAGTAGCAGAGACCGAGCCGGACATGATTATGAGCCGGCCTCGGGATTCTGTAAACCGGCGGGCGTCAACCCAATTATATAAGGGGACAACCCGGCGGCGGTTCAAGGATAACAGACAACAACACAAGACTCAGGCAAAGCATATTCGCTCCCTGGTCATCGAAACCCCATCAATTCCATCACAACTAGACGTAGGATTTTACCTTCATCGTAAGGGGCCGAACTAGTATAAAACTCTCTTGCGTCCCTTGTCTGCTTTAACCCCTTTAAGCTAACCCGTAGCGATGGCTCCACGACTAAGTCCTTTCTCTAGGACATCTGCCGTGACCAAACCATGACAGTTGGGCCCACCGTGGGGCTATCGCATGATGTTTTCAAGTTCTTGGAGGGCAACTTCGAAGGACTCAAGGGTTACGCTGTGGGCCGGACGACCAAGAGTCATCGCGGCAAGCTCTACATCGACGATGCAGGCTGGGGCCCCGAGGCCGGCTCAATCGAGTACGGGTACCGGGTCCCCTTTGGTGGCATACACATTTTCATTTGGCAAGATCGGCGAACCGGGCCCTGAGCCGGACATCTGCACCGACCTCATCGAAATGGCTCAGCGTGCGAGATCTGCCCGGGTCAAGCCTGTCATGAAGCGTGCCTTCGTGGGAGTTATCCATGGAGGGGAATCTGAGGATAGATCGGAATCTGGTGGTGAGACCATCGTTTATTCCGGCGACGAGTCATCGACTGGAGAGACCGACTCGTTATATCAGTTACAAGATGGCCGGATTAGGGGGCTGTTCTGATGGCGACAGTATTCCGGACCCCTCTGATCTGCCAAGTCGGGTGGCGATCTTCATGGCCGGCACGCAACCAGCGCTCCACTCTTCGACCACAGCGGTGATGATTTCCGGATCAACAGCAGCGGCTGGGGCAGGAGGCCCTGTGCGACCGCCGGCTCAGGTTCTATCTGTTTTTTTATGTGTTGGCAACGCTGATGGCGGAGGTTAACCCGGCGGATTGGGATGCACACAATGCGGAAATCGTGAAAGTGAAAGATCAGATCACCCAGGCAAAAGCCGACTTAGCAGCTAAGGATACCAGAATAGCCACGGAGCGGGCCGCTTTGGATGCACAAGCTGACCGGATTCTGCTGGATCAGAGTGCGTCGAACGAAGTCCTGAAGAGGAGGCACCGATCTCGCCTGCCGCCAGTTTATGACGCTAGAAATCTCTTTAACACCCCAGGAGCAGGGACCAGTAATCCGCTGGTGGTAAACCGGGCAGAGGCACCCGGAGCAGGGGCGCCGGTTCAGCCACGTTTGGTGGATCCGCCTCGTCAGAACAACGTTGTGGTACCTCATGTCCCCACGCCACCGGGTCATTATTCTAACCCAATGGACAACATTGTCGCTGCCGCTTCACGGCTGGCGGCCATCCCGATCGAAGGCGATTCTCCAGCAGCGGTCGAGACGCGTCGGGATAAGGAGCTTCTTCAGTCAGCCTTGGTTCAACAGGAGGCTTATTCATATAGTCGCGATCGGATTCATTCCACTCCCCGTCCAAGCTGGAGTTACAGCAGGTGTATGGATGAACCGGCAGTATCAAGCAATGCGTAGAACCGTGATCCGCCCCGTGGCCATAACCCGGCGGGTGGTGCTAGTGATGCTCAGGAGGTGGTAGACCGGGCTCGGGCACGCAAAGAGGCCTAGTTAGCGGCTCAGCACGAGGCCCATCAGCTTACTCCAGTTCGTCCAACCACATCGGTGGAACCAGGAGTTACCTCTAGTTCCTTGGGAGTGCCATGTCTTGTCCCAGCGTTGCGCAATGTGCGCCTGCCCAAGGAATTCATGGGCCCGCGTAAGGTGCCGAATTACACCGCCGATTTGTCCCCTGAAACATGGGTCGAAAGCTATGAGATGGCCATGGAGATGCTGGACGTGGATGATGTGGCATGTGCGAAGTACTTCACCATGATGCTAGAAGGAACGGCCCACACTTGGCTAAAGAGCTTACCGGCTAATTCTATCAGGTCATGGGCCGAGTTGAGAGCCTGGTTTATTCAGAATTTCAAGGATACATGCAAGCAACCCATGTCAATTGTGGACTTAGCTGCCTGTGTCCAGGAGGAAGGAGAGTCAACAACCCATTGGGTGCGCCGGGTTTCGGAGATTTTGCATTCATCAGACTGCATCAACGCTGACACCGCAGTTTTAACGTTGGAAGGCAATTGCCGGTTTGAACCATTGAAGTTGAAGTTGGGACGGCTTAAACGTCACTGTAATGACATGGGAACCCTCATGGCTGCACTGGTGAATTATGCCGACTCTGATAGTACCAAGGATCCCTAGTCTGACGATGATAAGACAGGGAAGGGAAAGAAGAGCGGCAACGCCAAGGGGCAGCACCACAACCCGGTGGGTCATGGAAACGGCGGCAAGCGTAAAGCAGACCACGGTTTAGACTTTGTGGCTAACACTAATACACATGACAAGGGCCAGCGGCGTAAGGGTAAACCACCCCAGCGCAATGGAATGCCAAATCCTAACCCGGATCGTTTGTCGTATCTATTGAACCAGCCCTATCCAAAGCATGGGACGAAGGAGGAACCATCCACACACCTCTGGAAAGATTGTTACATCATGCAGGAGTTCAAAAATTCTGACTCTTTCCGGTATGATCATGGATCAGGAGGCGGTTCAGGCGGAGGAAATTCCGGTTCAGGATTCCATGGCAATCAGGGTGGACATAACAATCAAAGTAATCAGGGTAATCAAAGTGGCTATAATCATCAGGGCAATCAGCAGCAGCAGTAGTCGCGTTACCAGAGCAACCCAAATCAGTTGAATAGCGGACAGTATCATGTCTTCACCACTAGCTTGGACAAGCGCGTTCCGAGCAGCCGATTTTGTATGGAGTAGAGAATATCATCCACCCCGGGTTGACAATCCGGGTCATCTGGCTCTGGTGGTGGCACCTCAGGTGGGAGGCTATAAGTTCACTAAGGTACTCATGGATGGAGGGAGTAGCATCAATATCCTTTATTATGAAACTTTCTGTCGCATGGGGTTAACACATAAAAATCTTAAACCGTCCAATACGGCGTTCCATGGTGTGGTGCCTGGTAAGTCGGCATATCCTGTTGGTAAGATAGCTTTGGAGGTGGCTTTTGGAGATGAGCATGACTCAAGATCAGAAACCTTGACCTTTGAAGTGGTGAAAATCAGCAGCCCGTATCATGCCCTATTTGGACGGCCAGCTTATGCTAAGTTTATGGCATGGCCTTGTTATGTCTATCTGTAGCTCAAGATGTCGGGTCACAAGGGAACTATAACCGTGCATGGGAGCCGCAAGATTGCTCTGGAGTGTGAAGAAGGTGATGCGGCTTATGCTGAGTCGGTTTGTGCAACAGAAGAGTTGAAGTACATGACCAAGCTATAATCCAGAGACTATCAGCCCGGTCTAGTTTTGACTGATAGACACCATGATGGAATAAACCGGTATTTATCACAACCCGGAACAGGTTTATTGTAAACCGGCATTATATAACAGGAGATACTTTTACTCCCGATTAGGGTTATTACCCTCATTACAAGGTTGGTCAGCCAACACTATGCCTAAAGGTCACAGGTATCATATATTTACATATTTGGTTATCTTTTACAACCTTCGTTATAAACCTTGGTCATATATATAGTTGGGTATCATGACCCGCCCGGTGGTAAACCGCCAGGGCGCTTTAAGCTTCTTCTCTGCAGGAACAGCTTCAATAAATAGCTATGGATTATGAACATCATATCTTAAGCATGGCGAATTAAAACGCATCAGTTGCAGATAAATATGCACGAAGGCATAACAGACCAAGTATTTTAACTAGCCTATTACAAGGCATTTTAATGCCCAATGGATAATTGTTTATCAATAAGCATTGCAGCGTGCCAGACTAAACCGGCCCCCGGATTATGATTGCTTATCAGCTTGACCTGACGGCTGCGGGTCATCTTGCACCGGTTAAACTTCTTCGCCTCTACCCAGCGGCTGGAAGTCAACAGTTGTCCAGTCAATCCCAGTTAAAGCTTGAAACACAGCCTCATCACTTATAAGGGTGGACGGTTCAATATCAGGGGCATAAGTGTGCTTACGGATTGGAGGGATCAGGTTTTGAGCCTCAGGAGCTGGTGCAGCAACCCGCTTGTTATTGATATCATAACTCGCCTGATAATGTGAAAGATCAGCTTCTTCAGCAAGTTGACAAGCCAGTGGACGTACTTCCCGGTTTATGGTGCGGAGATCTTCAGTGCAAAATTCTGATCCATCTTCTTTCAAGTTTGGGTAGCCTTTAGGCACGTCCATCGGGTCAAGATCAGGCACCCATGCTTTTGCCCGGGTTAGCGCGGTCAGAGCGCCAACCCTTGCAGCAGACCTCTTCAGCTCTTCTACCCGGGCAGGCAGCATAGATAGCCTGTCTAAGGTATCTTTGATAATTCGTTGAGCGCCGATATGCAGTTGTTCTATCAGCGTATAAGAAGCCTTCAGCTTCTTCTGAACATCAGAGCCGAGATGACTAATAAGAGTTCCTGCATCATTGCAAACATCAGTAAACCGGCAACGCATGGGAAAATATGTTGACAGTATTAAGGACAAGATGCTTACCAAACACAGCAGAGGTTATCGCGTGTACTTGCCGCCTTACCCTAGTCAGCTCGTCTACCACCGGTTTGAGAGCTGCTTCTGCATCTTTAGCTCTTTTCCGCAAAGCGGATTTCTCTGTGTTCCAATCCGCCCTCTCCTTGGCAAATCCTTCCTTTAGCTTTTCCATAGCGGCTAAGGCGCTTGTCAGCTCATCTTTTGCTTTGGAAGCTTCGGCCTGTTGGGACTTGATGTTCTCTTGCAGGTCAGCGGTTTGGCTTTCCTTCTTGCTCAGTTCAGCCTATAAAGAGACAGATACATAATGAGTTGACAGTATATATTTGAAGTACCAAGCACATAACAAGTTATGCCCTTAGTACTTGGGGGCTAATGCATATTTGCTTTTACTCAGAAATTTTCACAAGTCCCAAGCACAATACAAGTATTAAGCTTGGCACTTGGGGGCTAATGTGTGTTTGCTCAAAAAACTGTGGATATGGGAATTCTTCTACAGTCCTGGTTCATCTTTATAAAGTTATACCGGCCCTTGGGGACTATACTGGCGAAAGAGCAGTATGGCAAATTTTAAGGAACCGGTTCATCTTAACAAGGTAATCCGGTCCCTGGAGGCTAAATATGCAAAGCTAAGTTAAGACAAAAGTCCCGGTTTGGATTGGTATCATAAACTGTCACTTGGGGGCTACTAGGAGTTGATAAACTGCAATCAGACAAAGGAGAAAAACAGTAGTTACCTCATATCGCTCCTTCATCAAGTTTATCAAACTAGCTTCATAGTCACGGCTGGTATATAGACGGTTCAAGAAGCGAGAGTGAATATCTTGAACATTGAGGTGGGTGAAGCTTGATAAATCGGCATTCCATTTGCCTTTGCCGATAGCAGAGAGATCCTCCTTGGCAGTATGCTTTGACAAAGCTACAGGATTGCCAGGAGTGTGTGGCCAGTGCCAGTAATCATAACGTCATCATCTTGTTCATCAGCAGCTTTCGCCGGAGTTGGCGGTTTATCAGTGTCCTTAGCTGGACTGACCGGTTTGTCACCAGTTCGGACAGGGCTGGCTGCCCGGTCTGCATGACTTGTAGTATCAACTTGCACTTGTTCAGCAAGGAAATCATGATCTTGAAGCGGCGGATCGTGAAGCATGGCGTCAGCGTCGGTTTCTTCCAGATCTGAAGTTGTTTCCGATTCAGCAGCTACATTATCATCAGCCGGTTTGTTCAACCGAGCTTTCTTGCTGGGTCTTCGCTTGGTGCTGCAAAAAGATAGACATAAGGATCAGTACCGTATGAAAAGATAACATATCAAGAATAAAGACATGTGCATAACTCACCCAGGAACTGTTTTGAGGGGTGGAAGCTATGTGGCCGAGGACTCGCCAGAGGATGAGTGAGAAGTACCCTGATAATTTGAATCAGACAGGTTAAGAGGCTGGCAAAAACAACCTGCTTTTGGGCATGAAGTATCAATGGGATAAGAGACCTTTGATCGGCGTTTCCGAACCGGACTGTTCGGTAAACCGGCAGAGGTAAGTACCTCGCCGCTGTGCCGGGTTGTACGGAGAGCTTCATGCTGCCGCGTCTTCAAAAGAAAGTTTGGGTCCAAGTAAGCAAGAGGGTGAGAAAATTTTACTTTGCGGTTGGCTTGACGGATTTTTGATGTTGGCAGAGGATCTGAATCGGAGGAAAGAATAGTTACCTCTACGTCCTCAGCGTGACTGCCTTCAGCGTCGTCCTGATAATAATCATTGTCAATGAGATGTACGAAAAATGAACCAAGAGAATCAAGTTCTACCTCTGGTTCCAGATTACGCACATCGTCATCAGCTGGTAGATCGGAGGATGCGGTGGTCCTTCTCTTGGCAGGTTTCTTAACAACCTTGGTCTTTGGACAAACTGGCTTGACCGGTTTGTCTTGCGGCTTCACCGGTTTGTCTTGTGATGGTTTCTTGTTCCAGAATGGATCATCACCCTGTCAGAAAATAATCACACTTTCAGAGAATATTTGGACAGAAGGAAATTCAGATACAAAGGATTATATGATTCTTACAGCTGGTGGTTTGTTGAAGGTGCAGAAAGGGAGTAGTCCGGTTTGGGCACAGACGGCCTCTGGTTCGTTCAGTATTTTCTTTACAGCTTCAGTGACTTCTTCGTCTGTAAGCTGAATGTTAATGTGTCGCTGAGCATCCTTCAAACTCCCCGTGTACTCACACATCAAACTGGGGCGCCGGCTTAAGGGCAAAATACTCCAGCTTATCCAACAGCGAGCAAGATCAACTCCTGTCAAACCGTTTGCCATGAAGGCTCTGAGCTTTGATAATTGAGGAGCATAGTTGGCTCTCTCTTAGAGTCAGCCTCTGAGGGAAAGGGTGTGTGTTGCTCAGGCGTTCAGGGCAGTAACCCGGCAGGGGGTTTTCATCAGACGGAGCGGTATCCATGCAGTAAAACCAAGTTTGGTTCCATTCTTTGGGGTGACTGTGGAGTTTGGGATGAGGGAAGGTGACTTCTTTCCTCTTCTGAACCGCCATTCCGCCCAGTTCCGTATTGGGTCCATCTGAGAACTCGGTGCGACGGTTTAAGTGAAAGAAATCCCTAAACAGTTCGACTGTAGGTTCCTCTTGCAGATAAACCTCACAGAATACTTGGAAGTGGCAGATGTTGGTAACTGAGTTGGTACCGATGTCTTGAGGGCGCAACTGAAAATTGGCCAGTACATCTCAGAATTTTTTTGAACCGGGCGGGCTAAAACCTCGTCCGAGATGATCAGCAAACACGATTACCTCTCCATCCTGCGGTGTACGAGGATTTTCCGGGCCAGGGACCCTTCAGTGGATAACATCTTTCTTTGCTAAAGCGCCCATTTTAACAAGGTTTTTAATTGCTCCTCGGTTACTCGAGAGGGAGCCCAATTGCATTCATAGACTTGCTTGGCCATGACAAGGGAAATCTGAAACATGGTTATAGCCGTATTAAGATTTAAAGTGGACAGCTATACAGTGATATAAGGATACAAGCATATTGATAAGCCGGATTTGGTTATTCGTAAACCGGAATCTGACAATGGAAACAATATAATGCATTGGCGGTTCAACAGGGGACTAATGGTATCTACTGGGTCATCATTCTGTATATGAAGTTAAACCACCCTATCTGGTATTAAAGATGTCTAAGTGAAGGGAAAAACATGTTTCACATCTTGTTATGGTAATTTCAGATCTACCGCGGTTTGAGAAAACAGAATATATTCTGACCTAATTTCCAGTGTACTAAAAAGTTCACCAAGTTGAGATGAGTTGGGTATCAAACAGGTGCTGAAACTACTACCGCGCGAGATCTATGTGGTTTAAACTACTACCGCACGAGATCTATGTGGTTTTTGGATCTAATCAATGGATATAAGTAAGGGAAAAGAAGGATGGCAACGAACACTGATGAACGACAGAAACCCTAAGTGCAGATCTATGGTAAGAGAAAGGGGAGACTTACGGAGGCTGTTGAGCAGCGGCTGCGCGCGGAGGAGCTCTGGTATGTTCAGGTCGATGCAGCGGCCAAGGTTGGTGCAGCAGTCGAAGGTTGACGGCGGCGGCCGAGGTCGAAGGTTCGGGTGTCGCGAGGATGACAATGACGCGAAGAGGCACAAGGGGGAAAATGGAAAGACCCCCTGGCCCTATTTATAAGGGAGTTAAACGACAGGAGCGAAAATCGAGGAGCCGACTTTTTGGATATGAGGCGCAGCTGTCGCCTCGATTGTCGGAGGCTCATTAATGAAGGTGGGTTATACGCAGTTTTAAATGTCAGGTGACGTCACGGCGGTTTATCGTGATCCTACAAGATGATGTCTCGGTGGTTTACAAGATTATATGAAGATGTCAAAGAAGAAATTTTCTTAAGGTATTGAGGATTGACATGAACCAGTTCAAATCAATCTGGGGCCTAATGTTGGGGATATTACCACTGGGCGTAAACCGGCCAGGAGAGGCCGGGTTAACCCCGTCAGTAGTTCATCTGTATCTGAAGTCCATGAAGACAGATGGTAACGCTTCATGAAGGCCCAAGGCCCAAAGCCGGTTTAAGTCCTGTAGACATAAACCGGCATTGATATGTAAACTTGTGTTGTAAGATAGAAGTAGCAGAGACCAAGCCGGACACGATTATGAGCCGGCCTCGGGATTCTGTAAACCGGCGGGCGTCAACCCATGTATATAAGGGGACGACCCGGCGGCGGTTCAAGGATAACAGACAACAACTCGAGACTCAGGCAAAGTGTATTCGCTCTCTGGTCATCGAAACCCCATCAATTCCATCACATCTAGACATAGGCTTTTACCTTCATCGTAAGGGGCCGAACTAGTATAAAACTCTCTTGCGTCCCTTGTCCGCTTTAACCCCTTTAAGCTAACCCGTAGCGATGGCTCCACGACTAAGTCCTTTCTCTAGGACATCTGTCGTGACAAAACCACGACAGGCCCTTAGTAACAGTAGGTCGTTTACAGGTGTAAATATGTCGAGCCCATAAAAAACATGGGCCTTTAAAAGAGCGAAAGTGAGATTGGGCCAATTTACGATGCGGATCTTTCACAGGCCGAAATTCGGACGGGCCGTAAATGCGCCGACCTAATACACGGTCTTTTAACAGGCTGGAAGTTCGGTCGGGCTAGATTATCTCATTTTTATATGGGCCGTTAATGGGCCTGATGTGACGTTGGGCCACATATGGCCCATGGATTTCGTCTGACGTTAACAGGCCGAAAATCACAACAGGCCGAAAGTGGCCCAAATCTATAGTGGGCCTCTAATAGGCCGAATGTCAGACATGGCCGAATATGACCCAAATCCTTCACGGTCGTTTATGGGCCGAAAGTTTCAATGGCCTGTAAATTGGTCCAAATGAAGCAGGACCTTTAACAGGCCGGAAATACACTGGGCCGTAATTCGGCCCATATACTTAGCGGACTGTTAACGGGCCAGAAGTGACCATGGGCCGCGATGATGACAAGTTTAGGACAGGCCGTTGACGGGCTGATTTGGCATTAATCGTACGGGCCTTAACTGAGAATGTTGGGGCTTTAGCTGGGCCGGCCCATTATGGTCCGCAAAATCTCGCAGGCCTTTAGCTGGGCCGGCCCATTATGGCCCGCAAAATCTCGCGGGCCTTTAGCTGGGCCGGCCCATTATGGCCCGCAAAATCTCGTGGGCCTTTAGCTGGGCCGGCCCATTATGATACGCAAAATATCGTGGGCCTTTTGCTGGGCTGGCCCATTATGGAGCACAAAATCTTGTGGGTCTTTAGTTGGGCCAGCCCATTTAAACTTTATGGGCCACTTTTGGGCCGGTCCACGTGTCAGCATATCATAGGCGCATCTCGCCCATTGGATGAGTGACACCTGTGCCAATGCGGAGCTGACACGTGTTTCCATCAGCCAATCAGAATTTTACACGTGGAAAATCCCCATTGGTCAGGGCTGTTAACGGGTTATCGGATCCAAAACTGGACCCGATAGCTTAACGGTGTTCCGTTACGATGGATGCCACGTGTCGGTCAATCTTGACGAAAGCACTTCTGTGACGCGCGATTTGTCGTCATGTAAGTGGACACTTCCGTGATGATAATTCTGGTAATGTCATGGAACACTTCTACGACAGCACAGGTATGACTATCTTCATTCTGTCATAAATTTGTCATGGATGTACATGCATGACAGAAAAAGGGACCTACTGTGACAAACACGTATCATCACGGAAGTGTATTTTTTTGTAGTGCACACATAAGCCTTATTATATCTTCCTCAAAACAGCCACCGTACCTACCTATTATGGCCCTTCCATAGCCATTCCGAGATATATTATCATGCAACTTCCACCGCTTCGTTTTGATGACGTGAGCATTCATTGTCATATTACTTTGCATGATCATATAGCTGACATAGCAGTTGTGGCTCAGCAACCGTTCATCATGTTTCATACATGTTGTGCTAGATCATTGCACATCTTGGTACACTGCCAGAGGCATTCATATAGAGTCATATTTTGCTCATCATTATTGAGTTGTAAGTAAATAGAAGTGTGATGATCATCATTATTCATTTTTTGAGCATTACCCCAGTGAGGAAAGGGTGATGGAGACCATGATTACCCCACAAGTCGGGATGAGACTCCAGACAAAGAGAGAAGAGAAAAATATAAAAAATAAAATAAAAAAAGAAAGAAGAAAAAGAAAAAAAGAAAAAAAAGAAAAAAAAAGAAAACAAGAAAAGAAAAAGACAGAAGCGGGATGCTAGTTCCACACTTGTGCTTCAAACTAGCACCATGTTTTTCATATGGAGAGTCTCCTATGTTGTCACTTTCATATACTAGTGGGAATTTTTCATTATAGAGTTAGATCCACACCCACTTATTTTTCATAATGAGCTTTCATACACTTATAGCTCTTAGTGCATTCGTTGCATGGCAATCCCTACTCCTCGCATCGATATCAATTGCTGGGCATCTTCATAGCCCGTTGGTTGGCCGCGTCGATGTGAGACTTTCTTACTTTTTTGTTTTCTCGATATTTACCCCTATCATCATAATCTATTCCACCCATAGTGCTATATCCATGGCTCGCGCTCATGTATTGCGTGAGGGTTGAAAAAGCTGAAGCGCGTTAAAAAGTATGAACCAATTGCTCGGCTTGTCAACAGGGTTGTGCATGATATATACTTTGTGTTAAGAAGACAGAGCATGACAAGACTATATGATTTTGTACGGACAGCTTTCTTTAGCATTGATATTTTGAAAGACGTGATTGTTTGTTGGGATGCCTGAGTATTGATGTCTTTATGTCAAATTATAGACTATTGCTTTGAATCACTTATGTCTTAATATTCATGCCATGATTAGATATATGATCAAGTTTATGCTAGGTAGCATTCCACATCAAAAATTATCTTTTTCATCATTTACCTGCTCGAGGACGAGCAGGAACGAAGCTTGTGGATGCTGATACATCTCCGTGGTATCTATAATTTTTTATTGTTTCATGCCAATATTATACAACTTTTATACACTTTTGGCACCATTTTATATGATTTATTTGGACTAACATATTGATCCAACCCAGTGCCAGTTCCTGTTTGTTGTATGTTTTTTGTTTCATGGAAAGTCCATATCAAACGGAGTCCAAACGCGATAAAAATTTACGGAGAATTATTTTGGAATATATGTGATTTTTGGGAGGTGGAATCAATGCAAACGGGGGCCCACAGCCCCCAAGATACACCAGGGCGCGCCAGGGGTGCCAGGCGCACCCAGGTGTCTTAGGCCCTCCTCGTAAGGCGGTTGGGGCCCTTCTTCTGGCGCAAGAAAGATAATTTATAGAAAAAATCATGTAAAAATTTCAGCGCAATCCGAGTTACGGATCTCCGGGAATTTAAGAAACCGTGAAGGGCCAGATCTGAGGAACGCGAAACGGAAGAGAACAGAGAGATAGATCCAATTTCGGAGGGGCTCCCGCCCCTCCACCGCCATGGAGGCCATGGACCAGAGGGGGAACTTTCCTCCCATCTAGGGGGGAGGCCATGGAAGACGAAGAAGGAGGGGTGCTCTCTCCCCTCTCTCCCGGTGGCGGCGGAACTCCGCCCGAGCTAGGATCGTGACGGCGATCTACAACAACAATCTTCCTACCGTCAAGACCAACTCTCTCCCCCTCTATGCGGCGGTGTAAAACCTGTTCTCCCCGCTGTAATATCTACTTAAACATGCTGCTCAACTCCATATATTATTTTCGAATGATCTATGGTTATCCTATGATGTTTGAGTAGATTCGTTTTGTCCTGTGGGCTAATCGTGATCTTGGTTGGTATGATTGTATATTTTATTTGTGGTTCTGTCCTACGGTGCCCTCCGTGTCTCGCAAACGGAGGGGCCCCTTCTGTAGGGTGTTGCAATATGTTCATGGTTTGCTTATTGTCGGTGTTGCGGGGGTGATAACAGCCTAAACGCAGATAAGTGGGTTATGGCGTATGGGAGTAAAGAGGACTTGATCTTAATGCTATGGTTGGGTTTCATGACAATAATGATCTTTAATAGTGGCGGACGCTAGCTATAGTTCCAATCATAAGTGCATATGATCCAAGTAGAGAAATTATGTTAGCTCATGCCTCTCCCTCATGTAAAGTTGCAAGAATGATTACCAGTACTTGTTATCGATTGCCTAGGGATGAATGACTTTCTTGCTGACAATAGCTATCCACTTTTATTACCTTGCAATTTATTCGTAGTTTTATTCTCGCAAAGTACTTGTAGTTTTATTCTTGCAAAATAGTTTCATACTTGTTCTAGGTAAAGCAAACGTCAAGTGTGCATAGAGTTGTATCGGTGGTCGATAGAACTTGATGGAATATTTGTTCTGCCTTTAGCCTCCTCGTTGGGTTCGACACTCTTATTTATCTAAGAAGGCTACAAACGATCCCCTATACTTGTGGGTTATCACATAACCCCAAAATGATAGTGCTAAATGAAGGAAATATGCCCTAGAGGCAATAATAAAGTTGTTAATTTATATTTCCTTATATCATGATAAATGTTTATTATTCATGCTGAATCGTGTGACGCCCCTGATTCAATCGTACACTAATCATACACACAAATGTGTACGATCAAGATCAAGGACTCACGGGAAGATATCACAACACAACTCTAGACACAAATAAAATAAAACAAGCTCTATATTACAAGCCATTGGCCTTGAGGGGTTGAATACATAAGCTCGAATACACAAGAGTCAGCGGAAGCAACAATATCTGAGTACAGACATGAGTTAAACAAGTTTGCCTTTAGAAGGCTAGCACAAAAGCAACATTGATCGAAAAGGCAAGGCCTCCTGCCTGGGAGCCTCCTAACTACTCCTGGTCGTCGACGGTCTTCACGTAGTAGTAGGCACCCTCGGGGTAGTAGCAGTCGTTAAAGGTGGCATCTGGCTCCTGGACTCCACCATCTGGTTGCAACAACCAGAAAGGAGAAAGAAGGGGGAAAAGGGGTAGCAAAGCAACCCTGAGTACTCACAAGCTAGGATCTACACAACTTATGCATCGGTATCAATGAAAGGGGTAGTATCTGTGGACTAACTGCAGAATGCCAAAATAAGAGGGGGAGAAGCCAGTCCTGTCGAAGACTAGCATCTTCTGGAAACCACCATCTTGCAGCAGCAGGAGGGAGTAGAGTAGTATAACATAAGTCATATTTATGTTGTTGTATCAACGCTCCGGGATCCTTTCTCGACTCCCGAAGCAACATATCCAAATCAGGCCTCAGCATCAAGTTCTAGTTGTATCGATCGGGATACAACTCCGAGTGTCTGTTACCGTAGGATAGGCTATTGATAGATGTTTTCTTCCCTGAAGGGGTACACCAACTACTCACCACGCTCGATTAACTCCGGTCGAACACAATTTCCTGGGTCATGCCCGGCCTCGGCCAAACAATACGCCGCAACCCGACATAGGCTTAATAGAGAGGTCAGCACGCTGACTAAACCTATGCCCAGAGGGGTCATGGGCCATCGCACCGAGAACTCCTGCACGTTGCGAACGCTGCCGGTGAGCAGACCTAGCTACCTCCTTAAAAAGGTAGGTGCTTACCAGTCCAACCCGGCGCGCGCCGCTCAGTCGCTGACGTCTATTAAGCTTTGGCTGATGCATACGACGCAGAACGCCCATACTATGCCCACGTGATGGTTAGTGCTATCAGGCCAGAGGCCTCTCGGATCAAATATCCAAACCGTTAGTGTGTTGGTAGTGCAGTCACGAGCAGAGACTCACGAAAGATGTGACCCCGTCGCCCCGTCTCGAGGACTTGCGGCAAGGGATAAGAATGCCCGACCACGCCTCGTATTCAACTCTCGGGTACCCTCCAAGTCAACCCGTCACCACATCACTCGCGGGTACCCCTCAGGGTCGACCCGCCTTTTCCCAGTCCAAGTATCCGTGTGTCCAAACATCAAGGGGAAAACCCGAGGAATCACCCCCGGTGAATTCCACTCGATGTAATCATCAAGGTGAACGTAAGAGGAACCACCCTCGAGGTTCACCCTTGAGGGTTGCACGAATGAGTCGTATCGAAAGTGGTTAAGGAGGAAATCACCCTCGATGACCACGACCGAATAGCTACACTACAGAGATCTCACCAGGAGTGATGTATGAGGTTCCACCCTCGGCACTCGATGGTAACTCTGCAGAGTCGAGCAACAAAAGGGGCGTGATGTGATGTGAGGTGTCAGGCTCTGGTCATCGATCACGTTGATCAAGTCATCGATGATGAAGCAGGGGCAACAAGGACCAGGTGGGGGTCACTGATGGATCACTAACCAACCTATACTAAGCAGTTTAGGATAAGAAAGTAAGGTAACAATAAGCAAGTTACAAAAGCAGGCTATGCATCAGAATAGGAGCAAACAATAACAGTAGCAAAATCTAATGCAAGCATGAGAGAATGGAATGGGCGATATCAGGATGATCAAAGGGGGAGCTTGCCTGGAAGCTCTGCTGAAAAGGGAGAAGTATCGTTGGTGACGTAGTCGATCACAGGGGCATCATGGGTCTCGGGGTCTACCGGAGATAAGAGGGGGAAGAAACAGTAAATACAGAGCAAACAGAGGCAACACTCAGCATGACATGACGAAAAGCAGAACTAGGGGTGTTCTAACATAGTGTTGCACGATATAGGTGAAGGGGGAAAACAACCGGCAAGGTATTCCCGGTTCCGGACAAGTGTCAGGCAGATGACCGGAGGGGGAAAGTTCCATGTTCAGATAGTTAGAGGCATCTGACAGGTAAACGGACCGCGAGTTCAGATTCATCTCGTCGTTCTGAGCAACTTTCATGTAGAAAACATTTTCATCCGGGCTACAGATTATTTATTATGATTTTTCTAAGTTTTAGCAATACTCTGAAATTATTTTAATTCAAAAATAATTGATAAAATGCTAAGGGCACCCAGCATAGGGTACACAAAAGTGCACCCAGTGGCTGACAGCTGGGCCGGGGGTCCCAGTTGACCAGTCAACATTTGACTGGTCAACAGGGGTGGGGGCCCCCTATCATACATACATTTAACTAATACAGAACAATTAGCAGGTTAATAAAGTTAATTAACATTTTAATTAATTAATGAGTTAACATTATTATTTATTTTTCTTTTCATATATACTTTTTTAAAATCTCTTTTTCTAAAGGGGCGTGGGGCCCCAACGTGAGTGGCCCATGGGGCCTAAACGGGCGACGGGTTACAGGCGTGTGGGTGCGGGGCGCACCCAGGCGCCCACCACGCGAGGGGAGGCGAGGCCGGGCGGGGCTGTGCCCGGCGGGGGCGAGGCCACGGAGGGGCGGCGCTGGGGCGCGGGCACTGCGGCACGGGAGGGGCCGGCGGCGGAGGGCGCGGGCGCAGTGGCACAGGCGAGGGCGCAGGCTGGGGGTTGCAGCCACAGCGCTGCAGGCGGAGGCAGGGCCTGGCAGCGGCCGGAGACGAGCGCTGCAGCGGCGGAAGCAGCGGCGAGCAGAGGAGTAGGGCGGGCGAGGCCAGCGCATGCGCGCAGGAGCGGGGCGCGCGCGTGGGAGGCCAGATGCGCCGGACATGGCCGAGGGATGGGCGCATCAACCGGGACGACGTCCGACGGCGCCGCCGTGCGGGATTCGGCGTCCGGCGACCAAACCGAGCGCCGCGAGCACCTACAGAATGGGGAGGCCCGCGCGCGTCCAACTGCACCAGCGACAGCGGCTAGGGTGGTCGGAAATTACCGTGGCAACAATGACGGGCGGTGGCCGGAGCTAGAACTCGGCAAGGTCGACCGCAAGGGGCAAGGGTCGGTGGCGGGGCTGCTTGCGAGCGCGCGTCAGGCTCCTAGGAACCCTAGGAGCTCGACGGTGAGCATCAGCTGCGCGTGACCACGGCTGAGGCCATGGCTGCGAGCTCGTTGGCGGCTGTGGGTTTGACCATGGCGGCAACGAGGTCTACAGGCACGAGAAATGACAGGGGAGAAGGGGGATCGACGTTGTTGCTCACCGCGAACCTGCAGATGTGCACGAGCGGGCTCTGGGGAGGCTCGGTGCAGCGGAACGACGGCGGCGGCCTTCGGTGGCCGGAGGTGGAAGAAGAGGGCCGGCTCGACGATGGAGGGGGTCCGAGCACTATCTTGTGGACTGGGAGGACGCAGTCGACGACGGCGGTGCAGACGGACAGGTTGGAGAGGCACGGGGAAGAAGGCCACCACAGTGGTGGCCGACGGCGGCGACGTAGGTGCTCGGGTGAGCGGAGATACCGACGAGAGAGAGAGAGAAGATGGATCTGGGAGGGAGGGCGCCGAGGAGGAGTGAGGCCAGGGGGAAGTGGAGCGGGGAGGCGAGGGGAGCCCGAGGCATCGGGGGATCTTATCCCCTCGCCAACGAGGCTGCACGGGGCGGCGGACCGGGTGCGGCGGGAACGGTTCGGTCGCATGAACAAAGAGGAGGAGAGTGATCAACGGGGAGGGGGAATGGGCCATTCGGCTGGGCCGGCTCAAGTGGGTTAGGTCTAGGGGGCAGGGGGTCTCTCCTTCTGTTCCTTTTTCTCTTTATAGTTTTATGAATTAAACAGCTAGCCCCTGTTTTAATCATTTCAGAGCATTTAAACACATTATAAAAATGTTGTTTCAACATGACAATTATCCTGGGATTATTTGCCACAGTTAGAACATTTTAGTATTCATGTTTGAGCAAATATGAATTTTCGACTTTAGATTGGATTTGAATTTGAATTGTGATTTGGATCAAGTGAAGATTAGCAATAGTAATGTGATGACATGGCACCATTAATAGGGGATTACTGTAGCATGACACTGGGATTGTTACAAATTGTATTAACCGGAAACTTGATACATGTGTGGATACATAGACAAAACACCATGTCCCTAGTAAGCCTCTACTAGACTAGCTCGTTAATCAAAGATGGTTAAGTTTCCTAACCATAGACATGTGTTGTCATTTGATGAACGGGATCACATCATTAAAAGAATGATGTGATGGACAAGACCCATCCATTAGCATAGCATACTGATCGTTCAGTTTTATTGCTATTGCTTTCTACATGTCAAATACATATTCCTTCGACTATGAGATTATGCAACTCCCGGATACCGGAGGAATGCCTTGTGTGCTATCAAACATCATAACGTAACTAGGTGATTATAAAGATGCTCTACAGGTATCTCCGAAGGTGTTTGTTGGGTTGGCATAGATCGAGATTAGGATTTCTCACTCCGAGTATTAGAGAGGTATCTCTGGGCCCTCTCGTTAATACACATCATAAGAAGCCATGCAAGGTATTACGGAATCAGTAAAGAGACTTGCCAGTAACGAGATTGAACTAGGTATGAAGATACCGACGATCGAATCTCGGGCAAGTAACATACCGATGGACAAAGGAAATTACGTATGTTATCATAACGGTTCGACCGATACAGATCTTTGTACAATATGTAGGAGCCAATATGGGCATCCAGGTTCCGCTATTGGTTATTGACCAGAGAGGTGTCTCGGTCATGTCTACATAGTTCTCGAACCCGTAGGGTTCGCACGCTTAACGTTTGATGACGATATAGTATTATATGAGTTATGTGATTTGGTGACCGAATGTTGTTCAGAGTCCCGGATGAGATCACGGACATGACGAGGAGTCTCGAAATGGTCGAGAGGTGAAGATTGATATATAGGACGATGGTATTCGGACACCGAAAGTGTTTCAGAGGGTATCGGGTACATATAGGATCACCGGAAGGGGTTCTGGGCACCCCCTGGCAAAGATATGGGCTTAATGGGCCAAGGGAGGGACAGACCAGCCCACAAGGGGCTGGTGCGCCCCTCCACCAGACCGGCCAGCCCTAGGGAAAGGAAACGGGGGATGGCAAGTCCCTCCTTCCTTCCCCTCCTCAAGGGAGAAAGGAAAGGGGGGCGCCACCTCCCCCTTCCTTCCCTTGGCGCCTATACAAGGAAGGGGGGCGAACCAGGGCAGGAGCCCAAGTGGGATTCGGCCCCACTTGGGGCGCCCCTTGGCCTTTCCCTCTCTCTCCGACCTATTTATATGCGGAGGGAGGGCGCCTAGAACATAGAACATCAATTGTTAGCCGTGTGCGGCGCCCCCCTCCATAGTTTACGCCTCCGGTCATATCTTCGTAGTGCTTGGGCGAAGCCCTGCGCTGATCACTTCACCGTCATCATCACCATGCCGTCGTGCTGACGGAACTCATCTACTACCTCGACAACTTGCTGGATCAAGAAGGCAAGGGACGTCACCGTGTTGAACGTGTGCAGAACTTGCAACAACAAAGTAGAGGGCGTCTAACTTGTTTTTGCAGGGCATGTTGTGATGTGATATGGTCAAGGCATGATGTGATATACGTTATTGTATGATATGATCATGTTTTGTAAAAGTTATCGGCAACCGACAGGAGCCTTATGGTTGTCTCTTTATTGTATGAAATGCAAACGCCATGTAATTGTTGGAAATATGCCCTAGAGGCAATAATAAATAGGTTATTATTATATTTCCTTGTTCATGATAATCGTTTATTATCCATGCTAGAATTGTATTGATAGGAAACTCAGATACATGTGTGGATACATAGACAACACCATGTCCCTAGTAAGCCTCTAGTTGACTAGCTCGTTGATCAATAGATGGTTACGGTTTCCTGACCATGGACATTGGATGTCGTTGATAACGGGATCACATCATTAGGAGAATGATGTGATGGACAAGACCCAGTCCTAAGCCTAGCACAAGATCGTGTAGTTCATTTGCTCAGAGCTTTTCTAATGTCAAGTATCAGTTCCTTAGACCATGAGATTGTGCAACTCCCGGATAACGTAGGAATGCTTTGGGTGTACCAAACGTCACAACATAACTGGGTGACTATAAAGGTTCACTACAGGTATCTCCGAAAGTGTCTGTTGGGTTGGCACAAATCAAGACTGGGATTTGTCACTCCGTGTAAACGGAGAGGTATCTCTGGGCCCACTCGGTAGGACATCATCATAATGTGCACAGTGTGACCAAGGAGTTGATCACGGGATGATGTGAGTTACGGAACGAGTAAAGAGACTTGCCGGTAACGAGATTGAACAAGGTATCGGGATACCGACGATCGAATCTCGGGCAAGTAACATATCGATAGACAAAGGGAATTGCATACGGGATTGATTGAATCCATGACATCGTGGTTCATCCGATGAGATCATCGTGGAACATGTGGGAGCCAACATGGGTATCCAGATCCCGCTGTTGGTTATTGACCGGAGAACGTCTCGGTCATGTCTGCATGGTTCCCGAACCCGTAGGGTCTACACGCTTAAGGTTCGATGACGCTAGGGTTATAGGGAAAGCATGTACGTCGTTACCGAATGTTGTCCGGAGTCCCGGATGAGATCCCGGACGTCACGAGGAGTTCCGGAATGGTCCAGAGGTAAAGATTTATATATGGGAAGTCCTGTTTTGGTCACCGGAAAAGTTTCGGGTGATATCGGTAATGTACCGGGACCACCGGGAGGGTCCCGGGGGTCCACCAAGTGGGGCCACCAGCCCCAGAAGGCTGCGTGGGCCAAGTGTGGGAGGGGACCAGCCCCAGGTGGGCTGGTGCGCCGCCCCACCAAGGCCCAAGGCGCATGGGAGAGTTGGAGGGGGCAAACCCTAGGTCCAGATGGGCCTTAAGGCCCACCCTAGTGGCGCCCCCTCTCCTCCCCTTGGCCGCCCCCCCTAGATGGGATCTAGGGCTGGCCGCCAGCCCTTGGGGGTGGAAACCCTAGGGGGGGCGCAGCCCCTTCCCCCCTATATATAGTTGAGGTTTGGGGCTGCCCAAGACACGAGAACGTCTCTCTTTCGGCGCAGCCCTACCCCTCTCCCTCCTCCTCCTCTCCCGCGGTGCTTGGCGAAGCCCCTGCGGGATTGCCACGCTCCTCCATCACCACCACGCCGTCGTGCTGCTGCTGGATGGAGTCTTCCCCAACCTCTCCCTCTCTCCTTGCTGGATCAAGGCGTGGGAGACATCACCGGGCTGCACGTGTGTTGAACGCGGAGGCACCGTTCTTCGGTGCTTAGATCGGAATCAACCGCGATCTGAATCGCTACAGTACGACTCCCTCATCCGCGTTCTTGCAACGCTTCCGCATCGCGATCTACAAGGGTATGTAGATCCACTCCCCTTCCCCTCGTTACTAGAGTACTCCATAGATTGATCTTGGTGATGCGTAGAAAATTTTGAATTTCTGCTACGTTCCCCAACAGTAATTCCTTTACTTTATCACAATGCATTAGCGATAGTTGTAGAAGCAATAGTTGGCGAGATGACCACGCGCAGCGATGGAGATCAAGGTGTCAAGCCGGTGAGAATGGAGATCATGACGATGCTTTGGAGATGGAGATCAAAAGCACAAGATGATGATGGCCATATCATGCCACATATTTTGATTGCATGTGATGTTTATCTTTTATGCATCTTATTTTACTTAGTATGGCCGTAGCATTATAAGATGACCCATGAACTAAATTTCAAGGTATAAGTGTTCTCCCTGAGTATGCACCATTGCGACAGTTCGTCGTGTTGAGACACCACGTGATGATCAGGTGTGATAGACTCTACGTTCACATACAACGGGTGCAAGACAGTTTTGCACATGCGGAATACTCGGGTTAAACTTGACGAGCCTAGCATGTATAGACATGGCCTCGGAACACTGGAGACTGAAAGGTCGAACATGAATCATATAGTAGATATGATCAACATAGAGATGTTCACCATTGATGACTACTCCATGTCACGTGATGATCGGACATGGATTAGTTGATTTGGATCACGTATCATTTAGATGACTTGAGGGATGTCTATCTAATTGGGAGTTCTTAAGTAATTTGATTAATTGAACTTAATTAATATCATGAACTTAGTCCTGATAGTACATGCAAATTATGTTGTAGATCAATAGCTCGCGTTGTAGCTCCCCTATGTTTTTGATATGTTCCTAGAAAAAACTAAGTTGAAAGATGATAGTAGCAATGATGCGGACTGGGTCCATGATCTCAGGATTATCCTCATTACTGCATAGAAGAATTATGTCCTTGATGCACCGCTAGGTGACAAACCTATTGCAGGAGCAGATGCAGACGTTATGAATGTTTGGCAAGCTCGATATGGATAACGGAAATGATTCCCGAGCTCTTCGCGATGATGCAATGATGCGCCATGCTTTACGGCTTAGAACCGAGACTTCAAAAATGTTTTGAACGCCACGGAGCATATGAGATGTTCCAAGAGCTGAAATTGGTATTTCAGACTCATGCCTATGTCGAGAGGTATGAGACCTCTGACAAGTACTTTGCCTAGAGGATGGACGAGAATAGCTCAGCTAGTGAGCATGTGCTCAGAATGTTTGGGCACTACAATCGCTTGAATCAAGTGGGAGTTAATCTTCCAGATAAGATAGGATTGACAGAGTTCTCTAGTCACTATAACCAAGCTACTAGAACTTCGTGATGAACTATAATGTGCAAGGGATAACGCAAATGATTCCCGAGCTCTTCGCGATGCTGAAATCGGCGAAGGTAGAAATGAAGAAAGAGCGTCAAGTGTTGATGGTTAACAAGACCACTAGTTTCAAGAAAAAAGGCAAAGGAAAAGAAACGGAACTTCAAGAAGAATGGCAAGCAAGTTGCCACTCCCGTGAAGAAGCCCAAAGCTGGACCTAAGCCTGAAATTGAGTGCTTCTACTGCAAAGGGAATGGTCGCTAGAAGCGGAACTACCCCAAATACTTGGCGGATAAGAAGAATGGCAAAGTGAAGAAATGTATATTTTATATACAAGTTACTGATGTGTACTTTACTTGTGTTCAAAGCAACCCCTGGTATCGGTGTGGAACGACACCTATGGGATAAAAAGAATCCCTAATACGGTTGCCGGGGCACAGGGTTGTGAGAAGAGCAGGATTAGTAATCAGCACAAGGATCATTTACCCAGGTCCGGGCCGCGAGGATGCCTTGGCTGTTTTGGGCTTCGGTTTTACCTTCGTTTACCTCCCCTGTTCTGCTTGGTGTGGCCGCGGGCGCGGCTCCGACTGCCCATGCACAGGTAAAGGGGTATAAAGGTGCGCCCCTCTTCTGTACACCGACAGGAGCCCCCGGGCCTGGGCCACACATAAGCGCGACACGTTGTTGGGCCACGCCCAAAACGGTGCGCGGGCAGGCGGGGCTGTTTTTACCGCGGTAAAACTTTTCGCGCGCTGCGCTTCCCACGACCCGCGTTGAATGCGCGACGTGGCGGGGTGCGCGTGACGTGGGCGGCATGCGTGGGGCGGTTTCTGCACGCATGCGTCACATCATGGTTAAGAGGCGGCTTGCGCCTTCCCCATAAAAAGAGGAAGGCATGGAGGCGTGGCTCATTTACTGTGTGGGGCCGGGTCGCGGTCTTCAAGGCGTCCACACCCCACGATCATGGGGTGGGGAGAGGTCGCCTCACCCGTCCCCTCGGTTCTGCACGTTCGCCACGCGTCCTCCATGCACTTGGGGTGGCGAGCGGTGGAGGCGGGAAACCGGGCCGTCGCTGGTTGGGGCAGCGGTCGGTCTCGATTCCCTGCGCCTCCGGTGGCTGGATTGGCCAACCGGGGCAGCCGAGCCCTGGTCCCGTCCCTTTATAAGGAGAGGGAAGGAGGGATGGCATCCCGCACTCTTCTATCTTCTATCTCCTCCTACTTCTGCTTCTTCCTCTCATCCGCCATGGAGAAAGGGAATCCCGGCCCCTCGATGGTGGCAGCGAGGGTCGCCGCTCAACAGCGCGTCCCCCCTCCTCCCGAGGCTGTGGTGGTGGAGCCGGCCGTGAGGGGAAGGGGGAGGGGGCGAGGCCGTGGCAGAGGTCGTGGTGCTCGGGGAAGAGGAGGACGGGGTGGCGCGCCAGCTTCGCCCCCGCCAATGATGCCTTTCCCGACGGAGGGCCATGTTGAAGACCAGCCCTGCGAGTTCTTCATCAGGCTGCGCCGGACTCCGCGTCATCGTCTTCGTCTCCCCGCCCCGTTTGCTCGGGTGATGGAGCGTGACCCGCCCCAGACCCTCAGGTTGCACATGAGGGGCTGTGAGAATGGGGGCACGCGGGTCGACGTCGACTTCCCGGCTCCTCGGGTCATGTACCTCCGCCACGGATGGAAGACGTTCGCTCGCATCCACAGCCTGACGACGGAGCTCGTCCTCTACTTCAAATTAATGGAGGACGGCCTGCTCTCCGTCAAGGTCTTCGGAGAGTTTTGGAACTCGTCTGAAGTGCTGCGTGGAGAGCTCCACCGACGGAGACTCCGGCGATGGAAGCTCTTCCTCGAGCAAAAGTGACGAGGAGGACAGCGGGGCAGATGACGGGGACGAGTCCGACTAGGTGTCGGATGCCTCGCGCCTGGGCGGGTGCGGCAGCAGCAGCATCTGCACCTTGCCGCTCCTCCGGCGGGGTTTCGCCGGGGGAGGGGCCAGCTCCTTGAACTTCTCGGGGCCGTCTCCTTGGGCGGCTGGTGTCGGGAGGCTGCGGAAGAGGACGAGGGCAGGCGGCAAGGCCGTCAACTCGGAGTACGCGGGCACCAACGCCTTCATCGCGTATTGCCGGTCCTGCCGCCTCGTCTTCCAGCTCCTTTCCCGGCACCGTCATCACCGGCCCACCCTTGGGTAGCCACCGAGGTGTTCTCTTGGTGCTTTCTGCTGCTCGTAGCTCGCCTAGGCGCCCCTTTTGCCCTTTAGCCCTCTTGACCTGCCTCCTGAGGAGAGGGACAAGAAAGGGATTACGGGCATCTCATCTCTTTTTAGCTTGTAATCCTTCGGGCCTTCATAAAATTTAGAACTTGTAATCCCCTTGCTCATGTTTTTCATTCCGTACGGACTGTACCCGTGTGGGACGTTTTTTAATGAAAAAGGGATGTTTGCCGGGTTTTTCGTTCGTGGGTAGACCCCACGACAAGGAGTGAATCCTTGTTACTATTTAAGATAAACGTTCTTCGCCCGGCAACAGGCCTTGTCATCCCCCACACTTCGCTTGACCATTCTCGCGGTCTTGGCTGAGGCAGGGATGAAGTGGGCTTAGGCTCCTCGTTCTATCTCCTTGCCGCCGCAGCTACAACCAAATCCGCACCCGGGAGATAATCCTTAGGTATAGGAAAAAAGGGAGCATGATAGCCTGGAGGTAAAACGAGGTTTCACATGCCCCAGTTCCGTTCCGAAATGCATGACAGAGGATGAAAGACTTAGCTGGATCTGCAGCCCCCGGCGACCTTGTCTTGCCGCGGTTGGATCCTTGTACTTGCAGCCGCCGGCAACTCTGGTTTGCCGGGGTCGGGACGCCGGTCCATTCCCTTTCTTCCAAGTAGCTCAGCAGAAGTGCCCATGTGCCCTGCGAACCAAAGGAGGACAGAAAATAACAGAGAGACGCGCACTCGACCTCTAGGCTAGGGGTTAGTCGCCGCTAAGCACTATCAACCCTAACCAAGGAAGAGACTCGACCTAGCATGCATGCTATAACTTAGGGCGCCAGAGCTTCATTTATTTGTGCTCAGGGTCTGCGCCTGGCTTTGTACAAAGGGTTACATGCCTTGCCGGCAAGGCTTGTACAAAAGGTGGCTTGTCGGGGGGCCCGACAAGCCGTGCCTTATGGGTAAAACTTGTGAATATGCTCGATGTTCCAGGAGTTGCTCACTGGAACGGCATCTTTGGTCTCCAGGCGGACTGCGCCAGGCCTGGTGACTTGTATTACCCGATAAGGGCCGTCCCACTTCGGCGTCAACTTGTTGGAAATTCTTGGCCGACTGAACGCGCCGAAGAACAAGGTCGCCTTCCTCAAAGCTTCGGGCATGAACCTTGCGGCTATGGTAGCGGTGCAAGGCTTGCTGGTAGCGTGCCGCTCTCACAGCTGCCCGAAGACGATCTTCCTGAAGGAGCGTCGTGTCATCTTGCCGCAACTGCTCTTGCTCAAGCTCATCATAAGCGAGCACTCGAGGTGACCCGTATATGAGTTCCGTGGGGAGAACTGCCTCCGCCCCGTATACTAGGGCAAAGGGTGTCTGACCAGTGGCTCGATTTGGCGTTGTCCTGATCGACCAAAGAACCGCCAGTAACTCATCAATCCAGCACCTCCCGCTCTTGTGCAGCCTGTCAAAGGTCTTCGTTCTCAGTCCTCGCAACATTTCAGCATTCGCCCTCTCTGCTTGGCCATTGCTCCGGGGGTGTGCCACGGAAGCAAAACAGACGTTGCTGCCGAGGTCTTGAATGTACTGCATGAAGGTGTTGCTCCGGGGGCGTGCCATTGTTGGTGATGACTCTGTTTGGCACACCAAAACGGCAGACTAGTCCCTTGAGGAACTTGACCGCTGACTGTGCTGTCACCTTCCTCACAGGTTCCACCTCTGCCCACTTTGTGAACTTGTCGATTCCAACGTACAAGTATTCAAAGCCCACGACAGCACGGGGGAAAGGGCCCAGAATGTCGAGCCCCCAGACCGAGAATGGCCAGGAGAGATGGATCGTTTGAAGGGCTTGAGCTGGTTGATGAAGCTTCTATGAATGGAACTAACACGCTTCACACTTGGTTACTAGTGTCGTCGCATCATGGAGGGTGGTGGGCCAGAAGAAACCTTCCCGGAACGTCTTGCCGGCAAGGGCTCTTGACCCTATGTGGGAGCCACATACGCCTCCATGTATCTTTGCCAACAGCTCCAGTCCTTCCTCCCGGGGGATGCACTTCAATTTCACACTGTTCGGCCTTCTCCTGTACAAGACGTCATCGATGAACTGGTACAGGGCAGACCAACGGGCTACTCTTTCCGCTTCTTCCTGCTCCTCAGGAAGTTCCCCTGTTTGGAGGTATCGGACGGTATGACGCGCCCATGCCGGAGCCTGGGGCTCGACGGCAAGGACCAAAGGCATTTCTTCTGCCATGGGAGCGGTTGTCTCCACGGCCAGGGCTTGACGCCCTACCGGAGCCAGTTGCTCTTCGGCAGGCTCAGCGTCCACGGCAGCATCCTTGCCGGCAGCCCTAGGGGGCTCGGCGGGGAAGTACTTGCCGGGACCTGATTTCCTTCACTTGTTCTGCCCCGCTGATGGTTCGACGGATGGCTGAGTTAACCGGAGCAAAGAGGTACCTGGTTCCACAAGTAGCTTGAATGCAGCACACTTCGACAGGTAATAAGCGATGTCGTTCTCCGCTCGGGGAACGTGCTCCGCCTGGATACCGTCAAAGCGCTCCTCCAGCTTCCTCACTTCATCTATGTAGGCTTCCATCAACGGGCTCTGGTAATCGTTGTTGACTTTCCTGACGACAAGCTACAAGTCACCCCTGACGATGAGCTTCTTCACCCCGAGGTCTGCCGCGATCCTGAGACCGGCAAGCAGCCCCTCGTACTCAGTAGTGTTGTTTGTGAACATCTCTCTAGGAAAGTGCATCTGTATCACGTACTTGAGGAGCTCTCCGGTGGGCGCGACAAGCAGCACATCAGCACTGGCGCCTTGCAGCGAGAAGGCCCCATCAAAGTACATGATCCAGTCGCGGTTCGCTTCCTTGCCGGGGAGAGCGGTCTCTTGGATTTCATCGTCAGGTGTGGAGGTCCATTCTGCAATGAACTCTGCCAAGATTCTGCTTTGGATTGTTGAGGTACTTTCAAACTTCAACCCGAAGCTCGACAACTCCAAGGCCCGTTCCACAATCCTTCCGGTTGCATCTGGGTTGTGCAGTATCCGTTGTAGCGGGAGGCGGGTGACGACAGTGATCTCATGGGCTTGGAAGTAATGACGCAGCTTCCTCAAGGCCAGAAGGAGGCCGAAGAGCAATTTCTGCACACCGGAGTACCTCAATCTAGCCCCCTGCAAGAGGGAGCTGACAAAGTAAACCGGGTGCTACATCATCTTCTTTTTCTGCACCACTTCGCTAGACTGCGCGGGCGTTGCCCTGATGGCGTCAGACTCTGCCCGGGGGCCTTGCCTTGCCGGCACCAGGTCCTGCCAGGGGAATCTTTGGCTCGCCGTCCGCTGGTTCTGTCATCGCCACTGCCTCCTCGTCGACCTCCCTCTGCGCCACCAGTGCGGGGCTGACCACTTGATTTGTTGCCGCTAGGTACAGCAGCAACGGTTCCCGTGGCTTAGGCGCAACCAGTATTGGCGTGGAGGAAAGGTATTTCTTCAGATCCTGCAACGCTGCCTCGGCTTCTGGGGTCCACTCCATCGGGCCTGCCTTCTTCAAGATTTTGAAGAAGGGAAGGGCACGCTCGGCGGACTTGGAGATGAACCGGCTCATGGCGGCGACGCAGCCGGTGAGCCGACGCACATCCTTGATCCGCTTGGGCGCCTCAATCTGTTCAATAGCCTTGATTTTGTCTGGGTTCGCCTCGATCCCGCACAGCGATACAAAGAATCCGAGAAGCTTGCCGGACGGAACGCAGAAGACACACTTCTCAGGGTTCAGCTTAAGGTTGATCTTGCGTAGGTTGGCAAATGTCTCTCCCAGATCTTGCACAAGAGTTGCCCCGTCCTTGGTTTTGACCACTATGTCATCCATGTATGCTTCCATATTTCTATGGAGCTGGGGTTCAAAACCAATTTGTACTGCTCTTGCAAATGTCGAGCCAGCACTCATCAACCCGAAAGGCATCCGTAAAAAGCAATACTTACCACATGGGGTGATGAATGCTGTCTTCTCTTCATCTTCTCTTGTCATGAAGATTTGGTGGTAGCCCGAGTAGGCGTCGAGGAATGACAGCAGATCACACCCGGCCGTGGAGTTGACAATCTGGTCGATGCGCGGCAACGGGAAGGGGTCCTTAGGACAAGCCTTATTGATATCTGTGTAGTCAATACACAGCCTCCACTTCCCATTTGCCTTGCGCACCACTACCGGATTGGCCAACCACGTTGGATGGAGCACACCTCTCACCAAACCCGCCGCTTCCAACTTCTTGATCTCCTCTGTGATGAACTCCTGCCTCTGCAGAGCCTACTTTCTGACCTTCTACTTGACGGGCCGCGCATGAGGACAGACAGCTAGGTGGTGCTCAATCATCTCCCTGGGAACACCGTGGATGTCGGATGCTTGCCATGCAAACACGTCGACATTCGCCCGCAGGAAGGTGACGAGCGCGCCTTCCTATTTGCTGTCGAGGGTGGAGCGTATGGTGAAAGCCCCTCCCGTGCCATCCTCCCTGACGGACACCTTCTTGGTCTGTGGTGGCTCAGCTCTGGATTTCTTGCTTTTGCCGGTAGAGTTCTCTGGCACGTCCTCGATGGTAGCACAACACTCCGAGGAGGTGCGCTTGCCGGAGTGGGCACAACAGGTATTGTCGGGCTTCTTCTTCTTCCCCGGGGCTTCAGTGGCAGGAGCAAGTGCCTAGGCGGCAGCTGCTGCGACTGCTTCCCGGTAGAGTTGGTCGGCGCAAATCAGCGCGTCTTTCATGTCGGAGGGGACAGAGATGATGGTCAACGGCCCGGGCATCTTTAGCATGTTGTAGGCGTAGTCCGACGCCACCATGAACTTGGCTAGTGCCTGGGGGCCGACGATCCCGTTGTAGGGCAAGGGGATCTCGGCCACGTCGAAGACGATCCTCTCCGTCCTGTGGTTCAACTCCCCTCCAAACATCACGGGCAGCGTGACCTTCCCCTTCGGCTGGCTCCTCCCCGGATTGACCCCTTGAAACGTGCCCGTTTCCTCGAGGTCTCCATCAGGGATTTGCGGCCTTTTGATCACGACGGGCGAGATCAAGTTCAGGCCGGCCCCGCCATCGACCAACATCTTGTTCACCTTGGGGTTGCGTATCGTTGGTGAGACCAACAACGGCAAACACCCGACCGCGGTTGTGCGGTCAGGGTGGTCGTCGGCGTCAAAGATGAGGGGCGTGCTGGACCACTTCAGCGGCTTCTGAGCGTCGAACGACGGCTCCGCTGCTGTAATCTCACGCGCCCACTGCTTGAGCTAGCGGTGAGAAGTATGCAACGAGGCGCCACCGTCGACGCACATGGCCTATGTAGCCTTCTAGAACTCTTGCTTGCTAGACTCGTCGTCCTCGTCATGATCAACGTGTTCTTGCTTCTTGTCACGGCCCCGGGCGGGCCTCTCTTGCTGGCTGTCCTTGTCGCGGCGGCCGCCTTGGCCGCCACGCTTCTTGCCGGATCCCTCGGCACCGTCCTGACCCTTCTCCTTGTCCCGCCTCTCATATTCGGCCTTTTGCTTTTCAGCAAGCAGCTCGACTTGCCGGCAGTTCTGGAGGTCATGACCCTTGGTGCGGTGGATCTTGTAGTACTGCTTGCCGGAGCCCCCTGGCTGATCGGCAGCTGCTAAGGCCCCGTAGGCGATGCACCCGGCAATCTCCTTGCCGGGGTCGTCTGCCTTGACCTTCTTGGTAGCGCCGGTGTCGTCAGATCCTTCAACGGCAAGCACGGCCTTGCCCTTGCGTTTCTTGTTGCGATGCTGGCCCTTCTTCGTCGGGGCGGCGGTGTCTTCATCAGTAGAGTCGGTTTCCGCGCCAGCGTCCTCGCCGGGGTACTTCCTTCCCTCTTCAGCACGGGCGCACCTATCGGCCAGAACGTAGAGTTCGGCCACATCGTTAACCTTGGTCATCGCCAGCTCTTCGCGCATCTTGCGGTTGCACACGTTCTGATGGAACGCGGTGATCACAGCGGCAGGATGAACGTCGGGGATGTTTTACTGCACCCGGCTGAATCTCTGGATGTACTTGCGCAAGGTTTCCCCTTCCTTCTAGGTATGATATGCAGATCACTGGCCTGGCCATGAGCTAGGTGGCCTCCAGTGAAGGCGCCAACGAACTCATGGCACAGATCCGACCAAGAAGAAATGGAATCCGCCGGCAAGTGCATCAACCAAGACATAACATTGGGCTTCAGTGCCAAAGGGAAGTAATTGGCAAGCACCTTCTCGTTGCGAGCTCCGGCAGCCTGCATCGCGATGGTGTAGATGCTGAGGAACTCGGATGGATGGGTCTTGCCAGTATACTTCTCGCCGACGTCGGGCTTGAACATGCGGTGGGACGGCCACTGGAACTGCCGCAGCTCACGGGTAAAGGCTGGGCCGCCCACCTCGTAAGGTAGGCCGCCGGGCCCCCCGGCACCGTGGTCCATAGCGGGTCCCGCCCGTTTGTCCGACTGGTGGCGTGTAGCACGCCGGCATCTTCATGAGCTCGTTCTCGAAGAACTTGGCGCTGGTCGCGGTGGGTCTGCAGGTCGGACGACGCTATAGAGATGTTATCACAAGCGTCGTCATGACGGGCTGACGCTCGCGGCGGCTGGCGAGGAGGAGGAGAGTGCACCGTGACCGCACAACCCCCGGTCCTCCCAGCGCTGGCATGTGGTGGCTCGGTGGAGCGCCAGCCCGAGGGTCCCGCCGGTCGCGGATCATCTTTGTTGGCGACGGCGACGAGGCTCCGGATTGTGGCCCTCCACTCGTCGAGCTTTTCCGCAGCAGGAGGGAAGTCGAGGAGCAGCTACGCGCGCACCAAAGCTTCTGCTAGCGTGGGTGGCAGCGACAGCTGCGTGGATCGTGGCGCGCTTCGACTTCTAACCACGTTAGAAGGAGCTCTATCACGACCCAGCGGTTGCGCGCCATTTTCGCCAGCACTTCGACGGGCATGCTGAACTCCTTCATTCCGCGGACGATGCACAGGGCTCTTCCCACGGGGGTGTGCAGGGTCACCGGTGTGGTGACGCTGCTCATCGCGCACACGATGGGAAGAGCGCGCAGTGGTCACCGGCGTGGGCGTCTTGGAGGTTGCTGCGCTGCCCGTGGGTGGCACAACGACACTCCTGGAGGGGCCCACGCCGCCTGCAGGGGGCCCAGCCCCGTCTTTGGATTTGGTGGCGTGCGGCCCGTCGCCTGGTGCACGAACGGCGCCGCTCGCCAGGCTCTGACTGCCAGGGCGATGCTGGTGCTCGCGGACCACGGCTCGGGTTCTGTCCGCGACCGGGCCACTACTCGCGCGCCCTGGCACAGGCCGTTCGGCCCCCGACGAGTTGATTGTCGTGGCCGTCTTCTTCTTGGGAGCCTTGGCAATGAAGAACGCTAGGCTAACTACTAGACCAGATTCTCACAATTGTGCCCCCTACCTGGCACGCCAAAGATGTCGCTGTGGAACGACACCTATGGGATCACAAGAATCCCTACTACGGTTGCCGGGGCGCATGGTTGTTTGAAGAGCAGGATTAGTAATCAGCACACGGATTGTTTACCCAGGTTCGGGCCGTGAGGATGTGTAAAACCCTAGTCCTGCTTTGGTGGTTGTATTGAGTGTTCTTGAGCTCATGAACTAGCTGCGGTGGCCGCGTGGTTCCAAAGAGACGAATCCCCCTCCAGTATGCCATGGGCCTCCTTTAATAGTCGAAAGGGGCTGCCACAGTGACACACAGGAGGTGGAAAGGCGTACAGTACTGCGAGCTTATCGCTCGTATCATAGGACAAGACGCATTTAATGCGCCGCTGAGGTGTCCCCTAGCTCTATCGGGGGCGGGAGTGAGGCATGTCCCATCTGTTGCCGCTCCTCCTCGCTTCGACACACGCCCTAGCCAGCGATGCGTGCAGCGCCATGTAGGCAGGCAGGCAGCTGAGCTGGCGCGGTGGTGGAGCCTTCACGAAGATCTGCATGCTGCCATGCAGGCGCTTGATGAGTTGGCCTGGGAGCTGCATGTTGCCACGCAGGTGCCTTCTCAGCTGGTTGAGCTGGCAGCTGCATGCGAACGGCGGCGGAGACTTGGTTGGTGCGGGCCTGACAGTGGCCCTGCTGGCTCCCTCGGTGAGGGCCTTGCCGGGTGGCCGGCAACGGTCTTGCCGTGGTGCGCTCTCGTCTCCGGCAAGGATCTTGCCGGGGGTCTTGTGGCTCTCCTTGGCAAGGATCTTCCGAGGACCGTTTTCTTTTAATCCTCATCTAATCTTGAACATTCCTTGGTCTTGACAAAGATCTGCATGCCACCATGGAGGTGTCTCCCGAGCCCTAGTTCCAACGTGGTTGGTTGAGTTGGAACCCGTGGGCTCGAGGGTGGCTCACTCCGCTGGTGTGGGCAAGCCACCCCGGCAAGGGTCTTGCCGGGGCTGCTGAGTCTGCCGGAACCTGCTTCTCCTCTCTGCTTCTTTGTGTTCTTGGCCTTGGCGTTGCCTTGGCTGTTTTGGGCTTTGGTTTTACCTTGGTTTACCTCCCCTGTTCTGCTTGTGGCCGCGGGAGCGGCTCCGACTGCCCGTGCACAGGTAAAGGGGTACAAAGGTGCGCCCCTCTTTTGTACACCGACACCTGGTATTTGATACCGGTTCAGTTCCTAAGATTAGTAACTCGAAACAGGAGTTGCAAAATGAACATAGACTAGTTAAGGGTGAGGTGACGATATGTGTTGGAAGTGATTCCAAGGTTGATAAGATCACCATCGCACACTCCCTCTACCTTCGGGGATTAGTGTTGAACCAAAATAAATGTTATTTGGTGTTTGCGTTGTGCATGAATATGGTTGAATCATGTTTATTGCAATACGGTTATTCATTTAAGTCAGAGAATAATTGTTGTTCTGTTTACATGAATAAAACCTTCTATGGTCATACACCCAATGTAAATGGTTTATTGAATCTCGATCGTAGTGATACACATATTCATAATATTGATGCCAAAAGATGCAAAGTTGATAATGATAGTGCAAAATATTTGTGGCACAGCCGTTTAGGTCATATTAGTGTAAAGCGCATGAAGAAACTCCATTCAGATGGACTTTTGGAATCACTTGATTATGAATCATTTGATACTTGCGAACCATGTCTCATGGGAAAGATGACTATAACTCCGTTCTCCGGAACAATGGAGCCAGCCAATGACTTATTGGAAATAATACATACCGATGTATGCGGTCCGATGAGTGTTGAGGCTCGCGGCAGGTATCGTTATTTTCTGACCTTCACAGATGATTTGAGCAGATATGGGTATATCTACTTAATGAAACACAAGTTTGGAACATTTGAAAAGTTCAAAGAATTTCAGAGTGAAGTGGAGAATCATCGTAACAAGAAAATAAAGTTTCTACGATCTGATCGCGGAGGCGAATATTTGAGTTATGAGTTTGGCCTTCATTTAAAACAATGTGGAATAGTTTCACAACTCACGCCACCTGGAACACCATAGCGTAATGGTGTGTCCAAACGTCGTAATCGTACTTTATTAGATATGGTGCGATCTATGATGTCTCTTACCGATTTACCACTATCGTTTTGCGGTTATGCATTAGAGATAGTCGCATTCACATTAAATATGGCACCGTCTAAATCAGTTGAGACGACACCCTATGAACTGTGGTTTGGCAAGAAACCTAAGCTATCGTTTCTTAAAGTTTGAGGTTGCGACACTTACGTCAAAAGGCTTCAGCCTGGTAAGCTCGAACCCAATCGGAGAAGTGCATCTTCATAGGATACCCAGAGGAAACAATTGGGTACACCTTCTACCACAGATCCGACGGCAAGATCTTCGTCGCCGAGAATGGAACCTTTCCATAGAAGGAGTTTCTCTTGAAAGAAGTGAGTGGGAGGAAAGTAGAACTTGATGAGGTAATTGTACCTTCTCTCGAATTGGAAAATAGCACATCAGTGAAATCCGTTCCCGTGATGCCTACACCAACTAGAGAGGAAGCTAACGATGATGATCATGAAACTTTGGATCAAGTTACTACTGGACCTCATAGGTCGAACAGAGCATGTTCCGCACTAGAGTGGTACGGTAATCCTGTCCTGGAAGTCATGTTATTAGACCATGGCAAACCTACGAACTATGAAGAAGCTATGATGAGCCCAGATTCCGACATATGCACTACAAAAAAATACACTTCCGTGATGATACGTGTTTGTCATAGTAGGTCACGTTTTCTATCATGCATGTACATCCATGACGATTTTATGAAAGAATCAAGATAGTCATACCTGTGCTGTCGTAGAAGTGTTCCATGACATTACCAAAATTATCATCACAGAAGTGTTCACTTCCATGACGATAAATGCCGTGTCATGCAAGTGCTTTCGTCAAGGTTGACCGACACATGGCATCCATCGTAACGGATCGCCGTTAAGCTATCGGGTCCGGTTTTGGATCCGATAACCCGCTAACAGCCACGACCAATGACGATTTTCCACGTGTAAAATTCTCATTGGCCGACGGAACCACGTGTCAGCTCCGCGTTGCCACAGGTGTCACTCATCCAATGGGTGAGATGCGCCTATGATACGTTGACACGTGGACCGGCCCAAAAGTGGCCCATAAATATTAAATGGGCCGGCCCAACTATAGGCCCACAAGATTTTGCGGACCATAATGGGCCGGCCCAGCTAAAGGCCCATGAGATCTCACCAACCATAATGGGCCGGCCCAGCTAAAGGCCCACGAGATATCGCCGACCATAATGGGCCGGCCCAGCTAAAAGCCCACAAGATTTTGAGGACACTAGTGGGACGGCCCATGAATAGGCTACCATATTTTGGGCAAAATGTCGGCCCATATTTGATCCGGTCCATTAACAGCCTGCCACGTTCCGGGCCCAATAAAGGCCCATATGAGATCCGGCCCGTTAAAAGCCTACCACGTTCTGGGCCAAATTACGGCACAGATCAGATCCGACCCTTTAAGAGGCTTTGGGCTAAATTATGGCCCATATCAAATTCGGCCCGTCAACTGGACACTATGCTTTTGGGCCCACTTGCTAAAGGCCCATTTAGTAATGCGGCATGATATTAGTTTCGGCCTGTTAAAGGCCTGTTTAACATTTTGGCCCTATATTTATTTCGGCGTGTTAAAAGCCCGTCATATAGTTGGGCCTAACTATGGCCCGGTTTGCATCCGGCGGCCTGCTCACAGCAGATAATCTGATTGGTCCAAACAAGGACCGAGACATTTTTGGCCTGTTAACGGGCGTGATGTGATTGGCACAATCATGGGCCGGGGTCTATTTCGGCCTACTGCCGGCCCGTGAGTTGTTCGGCACGTTTCAGTCCCAAACTACTTTTCAGCCTCCTAAAAGCCCATTGAGTTTTCTTGCAAAAATAGGGCCGACGGTTTACTCGGCGTATTAGAGGCCCAAATCTACTACTGGGCCAGTTTACATTTAGGCCTGTTAACGGACCAAGTATGTAGTTATTTGCATGACGCCCGATTATGTACCGTAATTTTACAGTTTAGTCGGTTTACTGCGAAGACAGGATATATATAGAGTAAAGAGTAAAATAACTACAGCTTCGTGAATAAGAAAAAACCTAGACTATACAATAAGAAATTACGGCATATTACATCCACTGGGCATCAAAGTTCACCACTATGATAATAAAGCACAAGCAGACAGCAGATTACATACACTGGGCATCAAAGATCGCCACCAATGCAAATAAACATGCCGACAAAATAATATACAAATCCGACAACTCTTTAATAGAGTTCAAGAAAGGTTAGCCCTGCTTGGGAGCTGTAGTGCAAGTAGCTGAGCAAGCTGATGAGACTGCGCTTGTTTGACACTTATATCCTCCTCACTCTGAAAGATAAACAAGCAGACAGATGACAGGTTTTGCACATATAAGTATCAGTGCTGACAATTCATCGCATTTCTTACTGATGAATAAAGTGACACGGTTTAAAATAGCATTAACACATTATGGTATTGTTCAGGTTAAGACATGGCAGGAAATGACATTGTGAAGGAGTTGGCAGCTTCATGGCACCACTGGATTACAGATCAAGAACTCATAAGTATCAATGGTTAGTGTGCTGTCAATTTATCCCATTTCAGATTGGCAAGTAAAGAGACGGTTTAAATAATAGTAGAACGTTATGACATTGTTCATAGTTAAGACATTGTAGAATATGACATTGTGCTATAGTGGGTAGGTTCACCACACCACCGGATTACGGAGCAAGAACAGAAGCATACATGAAGTGCAAAAGAAGATCACTTGCTCTGTATAGTTTAATTTACATGGCATGAAGAAGGAACTTGGTTGTACAACTAAAAACTTAAATTGAGAAGGACAAATAACTTCTGTTTATGAACTACATAATAAACTTTAGACATGCAATTTGATGCAAACACCAAAAATAAACAGCTGTTGCAGTCATGCCTAACCAAATATACACAACAAAGTTTGAAGGCTTGAGAAGGACAAACTTACATTATTGGTGAAGACAGACTCTATAAAGCCCTTGTCCATGCTGATGCGGGGGGGCAATTCAAGAAGTTTACCACATAATCTTCTTCATAAGCATTGCCTTTATTCTACATTTTGTTAAGAGTAAATATAGATGTGATAATATAAGAAAAAATGGAGAATATTTAAGATAAGATGAAGAGTGATGCTACATAACCAAGTAGCTATAAATGTAAGTACAGCGATACAGGCAAAAGGTACAGCCAAGAGCAATGCAGAGCTAAACTTCTTCAGGACCATCGGTGTTATCCAACCTTATGGTAAGAGTAAATATAGATCTAATACGTAGAAAATGGAGGGGAAGGAAAATAAGCTGCAGAGTGATGGTACATGAACAACTACCTGTCAATATAAGTACACTGATAAAGGGCAGCAGGTACTTACAAGAACAATGCAGAGCTAAAAAATTTCATTGGCATTGGATATATTCTACACTAATGTAACCATTCATACAGATCAGATAATTTGGAGCGAACAATTGATAAGCAAGCTCTCATGCATACTGCTGTCACATAATGAACCAGGTATGAATGCAAGTACAGTGATACAGGACAACAGGTACTAACAAGAGCAAAGCAGCGGGCAGCATATTTGCGATATCCTGTCGTTCTTTTCAAACCGGAATTCTTCTTCGAGCTGATTTCCTGCAAAAAAGATCCGTGAGGCATATGCAGAAAAGTAGAAGTTCAAATTGCCATGTGATATCATAGACAGTACCTCATCCTGGGAACAAGACCAGTGCATAACAAGGTTTTTCCATTCAATGTCTTCTAAATTTAGCACAGCAGACTTCACCGAAAATTTGTTTATAGACTTGCCATCAAAGTGTGATTTCCTCAGGTAACACCGATACTGCTACAATGCTTCCTTGAAAAGCGCAAGCAAGCTTTTCTCATCATGACTATCTAGATTGACCCTCGCCTACTTAGAACAATGTAATGTAAATCATTGATGTGTTCAATTGGCAGAAAACAGGAAAATAATCACCATGAATAATAGCACTTACACGTAAGTGGGACAGGAAGATGTGAAAATGGTGTTTGTCTGCACTATAATCTTCCCATGATGGGAATATATGCACGTAGTCCCTAACAACATTGAAAGCATTGTCTTTTAAACTGGGAATAACTGGAATGGGGTTCCAATCTGCAGGAATTGGCCGTCTCTGCAGTTGGGATAGATCTTCGGCCGGTGGACTTGCTGTACTTTTTGCTGGAGTGGGATTTTTCTGTGGTACGGCTAGTGCTATGGCAACTAAAATCGGCATACCTTTTGCTGGAGTGCAGGTCCTGTATGATGGGGCTAGTGGTGTGGCCAGTGAAGTATGGGTATAGTCTGCTGGAGTGTGTCTTACGTTTTGTGTCATTGGTTGTACAACCAATATAAGTGGGGTGATGTCTGATTTCTCCGGCACCACCATGTTTTTCAAGGACTTTGCTGGTGCTCCTTCAGGTTCGGTAATCACCCTCTTCCTTTTTGATGTGTGATGCACAAGAACAACATTTGAGTGGAAAAACATGGTATGATGACATATGGAATATGTAGTGATAATGGATGGCCATTTCATCTTGACATATATGATCAGTAAACTAAGCAGATGGCGGTGCAACAAAGTATAAGAAATCCAAGACAACATATGCAAGATACGCGCAATCAATAAAACCGTGCCAAATTGGAACAGGCACATTGATGGGTGGACAGGACAGGCCATCTGCCTTTGACTCCCCAAGGTTAGAATAGTCATTAGGATCATATTCTGAACAAGAATCTACAGGTGGGAGCGTATGTGTCTCATTGCATCCAGAATGGCACTCAATGCCTTGGTGCCAATTTTGTAAGTCGTTGCAGTGTTCCACAATATTCTTTTGATGCGCGGATTCTGATATTCACTATAATTACGTATAATATCTGATAACCATGAAAACATAAATAGTAGTGAGATTATCTTTGTAATGCAGAGGATATTCTAATATAGGGGCGCCCCTATAAACCCTTGTGTGCTATCACTGGATTCTGTTGAGAGAGCTCATGTGTGTTGTAATATGGTGCGTGCATTAATATAATCTGGCACAAGTACATAAAAAATAGGCTCCAGAAGTAAGGATAGTTGGTAGATGATAGGTTCATAATATACTGTATAGAGAGTTTATTGCCAAGCCATGATAACAACAGCACACAGCAACTAGGCAGATCGTAGTGTACATAAAAGGTGTACACCATAACCACGATATATAAATCGGGAAAGTGGAACTGGCTGGAAAATACGGTGTTGTATTGCTGCAACTAATTGAAATCCTATCGATCACGTACAGGCCAGCTCTATCAGCTGTTGACTGCAGATGTGAAGGAAATATCCCTAGAGGCAATAATAAAGTTGTTATTTATATTTCCTTATATCATTATAAATGTTTATTATTCATGCTAGAATTGTATTAACCCGAAACTTAGTACATGTGTGAATACATAGACAAACAGAGTGTTGCTAGTTTGCCTCTACTTGACTAGCTCGTTGAATGAAAGCTGGTTATATTTCCTAGCCATAGACATGAGTTGTCATTTGATTAACGGGATCACATCATTAGAGAATGATGTGATTGACTTGACCCATTCAGTTAGCTTAGCACTTGATCGTTTGGTATATTGCTATTGCTTTCTTCATAACTTATACATGTTCCTATGACTATGAGATTTTGCAACTCCCGAATACCGGAGGAACACTTTGTGTGCCACCAAACGTCACAACGTAACTGGGTGATTATAAAGGTGCTCTACAGGTGTCTCCGGCGGTACTTGTTGAGTTGGCATAGATCAAGATTAGGATTTGTCACTCCGATTGTCCGAGAGGTCTCTCTGGGCCCTCTCGGTAATGCACATCACTATAATCCTTGCAAGAAATGTAACTAATGAGTTAGTTCCGGGATGATGCATTACGGAACGAGTAAAGAGACTTGCCAGTAACGAGATTGAACTAGGTATTGAGATACCGACGACCAAATCTCGGGCAAGTAACATACCATTGACAAAGGGAACAACATATGTTGTTATGCGGTTTGACCGATAAAAATCTTCGTAGAATATGTAGGAACCAATATGAGCATCTAGGTTCCTCTATTGGTTATTGACCAGAGATGAGTCTCGGTCATGTCTACATAGTTCTCGAAGCCGTAGGGTCCGCACGCTTAACGTTCGGTGACGATCGTATTATGAGTTTATGTGTTTTGATGTACCGAAGGTAGTTCGGAGTCTCGGATATGATCACGGACATGACGAGGAGTCTTGAAATGGTCGAGACATAAAGATCGATATATTGGACGACTATATTTGGACATCGTAATGGTTCCGGGTGAGATCGGGCATTTACCGGTGTACCGGGAGGTTACCGGAACCCCCGGGAGGTATATGGGCCTTATTGGGCCATAGTGGGAGAGAGGAGAAGGGAGCAAAGGAGGGGGAGCCCCCCCCCCCAAGCCCAATCCGAATTGGGAAGGGGGCCGGCCCCCCTTTCCTTCCTCCTTCCTTCCCCTTCCTTCTGTCCTAATCCAACTAGGGAGGGGCGGGGGGCATCCGGGAGTAGCACTCCCCTTGGGGCGCGCCTAGGAGGCCGGCCCCCTCCCCTTACTCCACTCCTTTATATACGGGGAGGGGGCACCCCGTGGACACACAAGTTGATCATTGATCTTTTAGCCGTGTGCAGTGCCCCCCTCCACCATAATCCACCTCGGTCATATCGTCATAGTGCTTAGGCGAAGCCCTGCGCCGGTACCTTCATCATCACCGTCATCACGCCGTTGTGGTGATGAAGCTCTTCCTTGACACTCTACTGGATCGTGAGTTCGTGGGACATCACCGAGCCTAACGTGTGCAGATCGCGGAGGTGTCATACCTTCGGTGCTAGGATCGGTCGATCGTGAAGACGTACGACTACATCAATTGCGTTGTCATAACACTTACGGTCTACGAGGGTATGTGGACAATACTCTCCCCTCTCGTTGCTATGCATCACCATGATCTTGCGTGTGCGTAGGAATTTTTTTGAAATTACTACGTTCCCCAACAGTGGCATCTGAGCCAGGTTTTTGCGTAGATGTTATTTGCATGAGTAGAACTCAAAGAGTTGTGGGCGGTAATAGTGATAATGCTTACCAGCATGTTATACTTTGATTCGGCGGTATTGTTGGTTGAAGCGGCCCGGACCGACATTACGCGTATGCTTATGCGAGACAGGTACGTCCTACCGACGTGCTTCGCACACAGGTGGCTGGCGGGTGTCAGTTTCTTCAACTTTAGTTGAATCGAGTGTGGCTACGACCAGTCCTTGTTGAAGGTTAAAACAACACATTCTTGACGAAAAATCGTTGTGGTTTTGATGCGTAGGTAAGAACGGTTCTTGCTCAGCCCGTAGCAGCCACGTAAAACTTGCAACAACAAAGTAGAAGACATCTAACTTGTTTTCGCAGGGCATGTTGTGATGTGATATGGTCAAGACATGATGAGATATAAATTGTTGTATGAGATGATCATGTTTTGTTAAAGTTATCGGCAACTGGCAGGAGCCTTATGGTCGTCTCTTTATTGCATAAGATGCAAGTGCCATGTAATTGCTTTACTTTGTCGCTATGCGATAGCAATAGTTGTAAAAGAAATAGCTGGTGAGACGACCATGTGACGACACATTGATAAAAGATCAAGATGATGGAGATCATGGTGTCATGCCGGTAACAATGGAGACCACGACAGTACTTTGGAGATGGAGATCAAAAGCGCAAGATGATGATGGCCATATCATGTCACATATTTTGATTGCATGTGATGTTTATCTTTTATACATCTTATTTTGCTTAGTTCGGCGGTAGCTTTATAAGATGACCCCTTACTAAAACTTTCAAGGTATAAGTGTTCTCCCTGAGTATGCACCGTTACGATAATTCGTCGTGCCGAGACACCACGTGATGATCGGGTGTGATAAGCTCTACGTTCACATACAACGGGTGCAAGCTAGTTTTGCACACGCGGAATACTCGAGTTAAACTTGACGAGCCTAGCATATGCAGATATGGCCTCGGAACACTGGAGACCGAAAGGTCGAGTGTGAATCATATAGTAGATATGATCAACATAGTAATGTTCACCATTGAAAACTACTCCATCTCACGTGATGATCGGACATGGTTTAGTTGATTTGGATCACGTGATCACTTAGATGATTAGTGGGATGTCTATCTAAGTGGGATTTCTTAAGTAATATGATTAATTGAACTTTAATTTATCATGAACTTAGTACCTAATAGTATTTGCAAATTATGTTGTAGATCAATAGCTCGCGATGTAGCTCCCCGTTTATTTTTTTTATGTTCCTAGAGAAATACAAGTTGAAAGATGATAGTAGCAATAATGCGGACTTGGTCCGTGATCTGAGGATTTTCCTCATTGCTGCATAGAAGAATTATGTCCTTGATGCATCGCTAGGTGACAGATCTATTGCAGGAGCAGATGCAGACGTTATGAACATTTTGACAAAAGCTCGGTATGATGACTACTTGATAGTTTAGTGCACCATGCTTTACGGCTTAGAACCGGGACTTCAAAAACGTTTTGAACGCCACGGAGCATATAAGATGTTCCATGAGTTGAAATTGGTATTTCATACTCATGCCCATGTCAAGAGGTATGAGACCTCTGACAGTACTTTGTCTACAAGATGGAGGAGAATAGCTCAACCAGTGAGCATGTTCTCAGATTGTCTGGGTACTACAATTGCTTGAATCAAGTGGGAGTTAATCTTCCAGATAAGATAGTAATTGACAAAGTTCTCTAGTCACTATCACCAAGTTACTGGAACTTAGTGATGAACTATAATATGCAAGGGATGACAAACTTAATTCCCAAGCTCTTCGCAATGCTGAAATCGGCGAAGGTAGAAATCAAAAATAGCATCAAGTGTTGATGGTTAGCAAGACCACTAGTTTCAAGAAAAGGCTAAAGAGAAAGAAAGTGGAACTTGAAATAAGAATAGCAAGCAAGTTGCTGCTCCCATGAAGAAGCTCAAAGCTAGACCCAAGCCTGGAACTGAGTGCTTCTACTGCAAAGGAAATGGTCACTTGAAGTGGAACTGCCCTAGATACTTGGCAGATAAGAAGGATGGCAAAGTGAACAAATGTATATTTGATATACTTGTTATTGATGTGTACTTTACCAGTGTTTATAGCAACCCCTCGGTATTTGATACTGGTTCATTTACTAAAGAGTAGTAACTCGAAATGGGAGTTGCAAAATGAACAGAAACTAGTTGAGGGCGAAGTGACGATGTGTGTTGGAAGTGATTCCAAGGTTGATAAGATCACCATCGCACACTCCCTCTACCTTCGAGATTAGTGTTGGACAAAAGTAAATGTTATTTTGTTTTTGCGTTGAGCATGAATATGATTTGATCATGTTTATTGCGATACGGTTATTCATTTAAGTCAGAGAATAATTGTTGTTTTGTTTATATGAATAAAACCTTCTATGGTCATACATCCAATGTAAATGGTTTACTGAATCTCGATCATAGTGATACACATATTCATAATATTGAAGCCAAAAGATGTAAAGTTAATAATGATAGTGCAACTTATTTGTGGCACTGCCGTTTAGGTCATATTGGTGTAAAAGTGCATGAAGAAACTCCATGTTGATGGACTTTTGGAATCACTTGATTATGAATCATTTGTTGCTTGCAAACCATGCCTCATGGGCAAGATGACTAAGACTCCGTTCTCCGGAACAATGGAGCGAGCAACTGACTTATTGAAAATAATACATACTGATGTATGCGATCCAATAAGTGTTGAAGCTCGCGGCGGGTATCGTTATTTTCTGACCTTCATAGATGATTTGAGCAGATATGGGTATATCTACTTGATGAAACATAAGTCTGAAACATTTGAAAAGTTCAAAGAATTTCAGAGTGAAATAGAGAATCATTGTAACAAGAAAATAAAGTTTCTATGATCTGATCGTAGAGGCAAATATTTGAGTTACGAGTTTGGCCTTCAATTAAAACAATGTGGAATAGTTTCACAAACTCATGCCACCTGGAACACCACAGCATAATGTGTGTCCGAACGTCATAACCATACTTTATTGGATATAGTGCAATCTATGATGTCTCTTACCGATTTACCACTATCGTTTTGGGGTTATGCATTCACGTTAAATAGGGCACCATCTAAATCCGTTGAGACGACACCGTATGAACTGTGGTTTAGCAAGAAACCCAAGTTGTCATTTCTTAAAGATTGAGGCTGCGATGCTTATGTGAAAAAGCTTCAACCTGATAAGCTCGAACCCAAATCGGAGAATGTGTCTTCATAGGATACCCAAAAGAGACTGTTGGGTACACCTTCTATCACAGATCCGAAGGCAAGATCTTTGTTGCTAAGAATGGATCCTTTCTGGAGAAGGAGTTTCTCTCGAGAGAAGTGAGTGGGAGGAAGGTAGAACTTGATGAGGTAATTGTACCTTCTCCCGAATTGGAAAGTATGTCTTCACTGTAATCAGTTCAAGTGATGCTTACACCAATTAGTGAGGAAGTTAATGATGATGATCATGAAGCTTCGGATCAAGTTACTACCGAACCTCGTAGGTCAACTAGAGTATGTTCCGCACCAGAGTGGTATGGCAATCCTATCCTTAAGTTCATTTTACTTAACCATGACGAACCTACGAACTATGAGGAACCGATGATGAGCCCTGATTCCGAGAAATGGCTTGAGGCCATGAAATCTGAGATGGGATCCATGTACGAGAACAAAGTGTGGACTTTGGTTGACTTGCCCGATGATCGGCAAGCCATAGAAAATAAATGGATCTTCAAGAGGAAGACGAACGCTAATAGTAGAGTTACTATCTACAAAGCTAGACTTGTTGAAAAAGGTTTTTGACAAAGTTCAAGGTGTTGACTACGATGAGATTTTCTCACTCGTAGCGATGCTTAAGTCTGTCTGAATCATGTTAGCAAATTGCCACATTTTATGAAATCTGGCAAATGGATGTCAAAACTATATTCCTTAATGGATTTCTTAAAGAAGAGTTGTATATGATGCAACCAGAAGGTTTTTTCGATCCTAAAGGTGCTAACAAAATGTGCAAGCTCCAGCGATCCATCCCTGGACTGGTGCAAAGCATCTCAGAGTTGGAATATACGCTTTGATGAGTTGATCAAAGCATATAGTTTTATACAGACTTGCGATGAAGCTTGTATTTACAAAAAAGTGAGTGGGAGCACTACAACCTTTCTGATAAGTATATGTGAATGACATATTGTTGATCGGAAATGATGTAGAATTTTCTGGAAAGCATAAAAGTTGTGTTTGAAAGGAGTTTTTCAAAGAAATACCTCGATGAAGTTGCTTACATATTGAGCATCAAGATCTATAGAGATAGATCAAGACGCTTGATAAGTTTTTTTTTCAATGAGTGCACACCTTGACAAAATTTTGAAGTAGTTCAAAATGGAACAGTCAAAGAAGGAGTTCTTGCCTGTATTGCAAGGTGTGAAATTGAGTAAGACTCAAAGCCCGACCACGGCAGAAGATAGAAAGAGAATGAAAGTCATTCCCTATGCCTCAGCCATAGGTTCTATAAAGTATGCCATGTTGTGTACCATTTCTATTGTATACCCTACATTGAGTTTGGCAAGGGAGTACAATAGTGATCTAGGAGTAGATCACTGGACAGGGGTCAAAATTATCCTTAATGGAATAACGATATGCTTCTCGATTATGGGGTGACAAAAGGTTCGTCGTAAAGGGTTACGTCGATGCATGTTTTGACACTGATCTAGATGACTCTAAGTCTCAATCTAGATACATATTGAAAGTGGGAGCAATTAGCTAGAGTAGCTCCGTGCAGAGCATTGTTGACATAGAAATTTGCAAAATACATACGGATCTGAATATGGCAGACCCGTTGACTAAACTTCTCTCACAAGCAAAACATGATCACACCTTAGTACTCTTTGGGTGTTAATCACATGGCGATGTGAACTAAGATTACTCACTCTAGTAAACCCTTTGAGTGTTGGTCACATGGCGGTGTGAACTATGGGTGTTAATCACATGGTGATGTGAACAATTGGTGTTAAATCACATGGCGATGTGAAATAGATTATTAACTCTAGTGCAAGTGGGAGACTGAAGGAAATATGCCCTAGAGGCAATAATAAAGTTGTTATTTATATTTCCTTATATCATGATAAATTTTTATTATTCATGCTAGAATTGTATTAACCGGAAACTTAGTACATGTGTGAGTACATAGACAAACAAAGTGTCACTAGTTTGCCTCTACTTGACTAGCTCGTTGAATCAAAGATGGTTATGTTTCCTAGCCATAGACATGAGTTGTCATTTGATTAACGGGATCACATCATTAGAGAATGATGTGATTGACTTGACCCATTCTGTTAGCTTAGCACTTCATCGTTTAGTATATTGCTATTGCTTTCTTCATGACTTATACATGTTCCTATGACTATGAGATTATGCAACTCCCGAATACCGGAGGAACACTTTGTGTGCTACCAAACGTCACAACATAACTGGGTGATTATAAAGGGGGCTGGCCCCCCTTTCCTTCCTCCTTCCTTCCCCTTCCTTCTCTCCTAATCCAACTAGGGAAGGGGTGGGGAATACTTCTCCCGGTGGGAGTAGGACTCCCCTTGGGGCGCGCCTAGGAGGCCGGCCCCTCCCCCTCCTCCACTCCTTTATATACGGGGAGGGGGGCACCGCATAGACACACAAGTTGATCATTGATCTTTTAGCCGTGTGCGGTGCCCCCCTCGACCATAATCCACCTCGGTCATATCATCGTAGTGCTTAGGCGAAGCCCTGCGCCGGTAGCTTCATCATCACCGTCATCACGCCATCATGCTGACGAAGCTCTTCCCTGACACTCTGCTGGATCGTGAGTTCGTGGGACGTCACCGAGCCGAACGTGTGCAGATTGCGGAGGTGCCGTACCTTCAGTGCTAGGATCGGTCGATCATGAAGACGTACGACTACATCAACTGCGTTGTCATAAAGCTTCCGCTTAGGGTCTACGAGGGTACATGGACAATACTCTCCCTTCTCGTTGCTATGCATCACCATGATCTTGCGTGTGCATAGGATTTTTTTTGAAATTACTACGTTCCCAACAAGATGTCCCTGCTCCCCTTCCTGACAAGGAACATACTGTACGTACTAAATACAGAATTACAAAAGAGGAACATGTTAAAGAACAGAAGAGGAAGCATATTCTTGAGGTTTCGCTTCATTTCATATAATGTTGGTTGGCCACTCATGATGAATCACAGTGCCCAAAGAATGCAATTCCATGCTGTCTCTCTATATGTGGCCACGTGCATTTGGAAAATCAAGTGGGAGCATTACCTGACCAATTAAATGTGTGTCTGTTAACTAATATCAGTATCTTATCACAATTTGTATTTGGAGAAGTAAGCTTTGGACTTATGATTGGTGTGTTGTTTAGCTTCAAGAGTGGACTGCTGCTTGTGCGACACAAAGCAGCTACACAGATCATAGTGTAGATATAACGGGAAAACCGTAAGCATCAGGAGTAAAATCAGCAAAGTGGAACTTGCTGGAATATATGTGCTAGTATTGCCGGTACGGCTAGAAAGGCTTCTGATACCAGCGCTCTTCAACTGAAGGTGCGGTACTGTTAATATAAGTGTAACTCTCAAAGGCAACACAACTCCCGGCATTTCCTTGCTAATCTTATAGGATTCAAGTGGGCAGGCCACTAGAAATCCTATTCCTATGTTTACAAAATCCTACGAATCAAAGAGGCCCGAAGAGTTCAAAGTGTCCATCACAACCGACCGTATAGACCTATACAATGTCAATGTCCCTGCTCATCTTCACTACAAGGGATATACTGTACTACTATCATACTCCCTCTATTCCAAAATATAAGTCTTTGTAGAGATTTCCACTATTGATCACATACAGATGTATACAGATACATCTTAGAGTGTAGATTCACTCATTTTGCTCCATATGTAGTCCATGGTGGAATCTATAGAAAGACTTGTATTTAGGAACGGAGAGAGTACTTATTAAAGAAGAACGGAAGAGGAACATGCTAAAGAAGAGCAAGCAGATTTTGGATAATAAAATGTTTGTTGCGCAGTACCCACACATGATGAACCAGAGCGCATTAAGAATGCAACTCCTTGCCGTCTCTCTATATGTCATGCACGTGCTTTTCAAAAGTAAAGGAGGAACATTAGCTGGCCAATTAAACGTTATCTGTTTTAGTAATATCAGCATCATATCAGATTCATATTTGAGCAACAAGTTTGGAATTATGAGTGGCACGTTGTTTAGCTTGATGGATTCAGGAGCAGTGCTAAGCAGGTACGATGATGGTACTGAATATAAAGGCATGTCTACATGCAAGTCGCGTAACTTCTGTCATTTTGGTCAGTCGACCATTTCAGGCGGTTGAATGAAGATCCTACGTTTAATAACCCTTCTTCTTCCTCGTCTCTGACTCTTCCCATAGAGAACACCGCACGGGCCGCCGGCCGAACCACCGGCCCCAACCCCCTGCCCTCCCCTGAACAGCCCCCCACCGCCTGTGTTCCTCCACCACCCCCACCCCCCACCCCTGCCCCCACCCACGTTGAGTTTTCTTCGTTCGGCGAGGCCCCACCACTGCCCCCCACAACCATCGTCCCCATGCGAGCCCCTTCCTTTGCACCGATGAACTCCGGTGAGCTCTCAAAAATCGACTGACCCAATTTTGAAATTTAGTCTACTGTCCTTTAACTAGTGTGGAATATAAAAGGGGAAAACCATAAGCATTCCGAGTATAGTGTTGAGCGTGCCATGGCAGATCTGAAGGTGCAAACCGGACAAAGGCAACTTCGCAACCAATGTTTGCTTTCAACTAACAAGTAAGTGATGGATAAGAAATCAGAGTAAAGCAGTGGCTATCTATTTTCTTGCTGCGATAAATAAGTTGAGCAGATACGAAAGAGTACCGCCTCTGGTGCGGCGCCGTGTATGCATCTGCTGAGAATTTGATGGTGCTGCGGTAGCAATGGCTGTCGGCAACATGGAAGCAGATCTAGGAGGGTAGACGGTCGCGGCGGGGCACAGTGGACGAGACAATCGTAGGAGCCGCACCGGCACGGTGGTCGACGGCGGGGATGAAGCGAGAGGACAGGATGCAAGGATCCCGGTCCGAAGCCGTGGATGAGAGAGGTCGATCTCTTGTAATGGACGAAACCGTGGATGGGGTGGCGGACGGAGGCTGGGGTGGAGAGGGTGTTTTGGCGCCCACGGAGTATGAATGGGGAAATGGAGGGAGACAGGAAGGGGGGAACCATGTCTTCAGGGCGCGCTTGTCTCAAATGCGAGGAAATTTACAAACTTAGCCCCCGTTTAAAATTTCCTACATCACAGCAATATTATTCGGTTGGGGATAGGACGGTAATCTTGCATACACTGAATATTTGTCGACGAGAGTTTGTTTTTGGCGCCCACCGTGTATGAATCAGGGAGGGAGTCGATTTCGACCGAGGAGACACTGTGTTTTGGCGCCCACCGTGTATGAATCCGGGTGAGAGGCGGTTATGTCATGTTTGAGTGAAACTACAAACCTACCCCTATCGAAACCTATAGAAATCGAGCCGATAGGCTTTGCGTGTCAGGGATAGGCAGTAATTTCCATGTCGCAGATTTTGGTTTTAGGCGGTTACTGCGACTTTCCCTGCTTCATTCAAATTTTTGCAGAGCAAGAGTGCATGTTTACCATGCCAACTCAATTTGAATCCAGTTTGTAGTCTATTTTTGTTCGGGCACGATCCATTTTCGATTGGAATAAAATTCTATATACATCATCTTTTTATATCTACTTGCAAAAGCACAACAAAGAATTATGCTCCTTTATATGTATTATATGATTTACAGATACAATGATCTCAAAATGTAACATCCCAAATTTTCAATTTGGGATGTTATACATAGATCATCATTGCATATCATATTTTCTATTGCATTTTGACAAATCCTCGATAAATCCTAAGCAACTCAAGGACCCTCGGAGAGAGTTGGGGATTTTCTCGAATTTTCATATTTGATTTTCATCAAATAATAAAACGAGGATTTTGGTTTTAATTATTTTTCTCTCCGAAAAAATATTTCATTAAAAATAAATGAGAGGAGAAAATATGACTTCTCCAAAACAACTGAAATATTGGAGGAAAAATGTTAAAATCATTTATTGGATTTTATTCGGATTTTATTTGCAATTTTAATTGCATTAAAAAAATATTGCATGTTTTCAAAATTTCATTTTTGTGTCAAAAAAATGTTCACCCTGTTCTAAATATTCTAACTAGACGGGGAAAATTTGTTTTATCTTCTTTGAATTTTTATTTATTTTTCTACGAATTTTTCGGTGGAACGTTTTCAAAAAAAATTCGCGCCGCGCCCGACCGGGCCGACGCCCAGTCGAGCCGCCGGCCCATCTCCGCTTTCTCCTCCGCGAGCACGCCGGACGCCGCCGCCGTGTCCGCCACGGACACCCCGCCACCGCGCCTTGCCCCCTCCTCCAAGCACCCCTCCCCCCTCTTTATAAACCCCGCCGCCGCCCCCTCCCTCTCACCCCGCCGCCGCCCCGCACCCGCCCCGCACCCCGTCGCCGGAGCCGGAGCCCGAAGGCCGCCGCCGCTCGCCGAACCCCGCCGCCAGAGCCGCCCCTCGCCAGCCGCGAGCCCCCTGAGCCCCGCCGCACCCCGCCGCCCTCGCTGGAGCCAGCCGGAGCCCCGCCGGAGCCCTGCCCCGACGAGGTATACCTCGCCGTCATTGCCGGTTTTGTTTTAAAAAAAAACCCTAAATCGGTTTATTTCTTCGGTTTTGTTATTTTGTGAACGTTCACCGACCCGTTCGTTTTAACGAACGCGTTCGTCGGATTTTCTCTGTTAACGAACGTCCGTTCTTTAACCATTCGTCCGTTTTTCTTTTTCATCGGATTTTTCCGCGATTATCTCAGATCTCGATTTCTGATCAAATCTTCATTTCTGTTTAATTTTTCGCTCGTTTATCGGAATCAGGCGATTCAAGCGCGTAGAGTTTTGTCTCGAAATTCTCTATCCGTTTAACCTACTCAAACAAGTTTTTGCTACTGTAAAATTTGACCTAGATCCAGATTAGTAAACGAAGTTTGTTTCTTTCGCCGTTTGACTTTTGTTGCTTCGTTCGAGTTGATTCTTTTTGCAAACCGGAGTTCTTAAGTTGAACTTTCTGGTTGGATCTTTCATTCGAGTTTTACCTGTGCATTAGATGAGCACTTATTGTTTGCTTGTTTGTTTGTGATAGAGTACCCGGAGTGTGCCGCTTGTTACTTCGAATCGCTAGGTTTCGCGGATCATCAGCAAGGCAAGTAACACTTTGATCATATACCATCCATACCAGTTTTTATTGCATTAGATCTATTTCTCAAACATTGCATGATTAGGATCTAATTAAATTGTGGGTATTGGGAAGTAGTTGAGGTAGTACCTATTACCTGTTCTTTTATCAAACCCTTGGGAGTTACTTCTACGTTTGCTATTATATTGCCATGCTATGCTCGTAGACGTGGATTGGGTTTGAGTGATATTCATGACAGATGTGAGATTGTTAATAATGGTTTACTTAAGGTTGCAACTAAAACTCACATCTGGGTGGATTGAGGTACCTGGGTATTCCAGGATTGCCTGTTTTTCTTTTGGACCGCCACCCAGGTTCAAAGGGATCATGAGATTTTTCATGCTAGAAACTTCCGTGTGCAGCCACAAGCTATTATGGGCTCTAGCATAGTTGACTAAGTTGTGTGAAATCTTACAGTGGTAGACTAGCAGATGTAGGGGAAAGTAGGTGTAACTGTCTACCCATACGTAAGGTGCAAACACTTCTGAAATACTGTGTCTCGATCATCCGTTTCTCAAACATCATGTAGTGCGAGAATCAAGCGGAGGCGATCGAGTCTTGTGGGGAAAAGTGCACAAACCTCTGCAGAGTGTACAAACTAATCATGGTTAGCCGTCCCCGGTTATGGACAATTTGAGTATCTAGTACCTGGATTATCATGTGAATCTCATCACCATGTTACTTTTAATTAATTTTGTTGGGTTATTGATGACACCTAATTGGGATTGAGATGCTGTCAACCATCTCAATGTTTAACAACCACCATGATAGTTAAATAAAATTTATTCCTTTGCAGTAGGGAAAAATTGGCTTTCCGCAAAAACTTTAACCATAGAGCTTTCCACCAGCCTTATATGCATGTAGTATAGTATTATTACTGTTCATTATTTCTCTATGTGTTACATTGCCAGCATATTCCATGTGCTGACCCGTTTTCGGGCTGCAACGTTTCATGTTGCAGACTTTTCAGACGACGAGTAAGGTGCCTTAGGTCGTGGTCTTATACTCAGTGATGCCGCTGGAGTTGATGGACTCACTTATCTTCCAAGTCTTCCGCTGTTATCGTTTTAGATGGCCTTAAGCCATATTTTTCATACTTATTCTCTTTCGAGATATTCGATGTAATAAGTGTGTGATTGCTACTCTGTTATAAATCCTCCATTTGTACTGTGCGTGTCAGCATTACTGATCCAGGGATGACACTGGTGCACAGCAGCACAGACCATTTGAGGTCTGGTCGCTACAAAGGTGGTATCAGAGCACACGCTGACTGTAGGACACGACCACTAAGCTTAAGCCCTAGAACACTTCTCTCTTCTCATTTCTGACCCCTCTCCACTTTCTACTCTTTTAGGAATGGCGGATACAAGGAGCAAGTTCATGCAACCAGATGAAGACATGCCTTTTGGTCGACACTTGAAGGAAGTCACCAAGTACTTGAACATAGGAATACCAAGCATCACCGGAACCTACAACGCCACATTACCCGAAGAGGAGAGCTGGAAGATTCAAGTTCACAATCCAGGAAGGACGTTTGTGCCAGTTACTGAACCCATAAGATTGGTTTTCGAAGCACCAACCTGGAGTTTAGGGAAGAGCATGGCAGCCCACATCGCTATGGGACGCATTGGAGAAGTCTACCACCAGGAGCTTAAGGATACAATTTATCAGATTTGTGGACGCTGAGACGCGCAATGGGAGATGATCAGAACCAAGAAGGATGGATCAATTGCAGCTTTCATCCAGGAGCAAAACCAACATATCCGTCGCCAGGAGAACCAGATGTGCACGGACAAGGAAGAACTGAAGAAGGCATTGACGAAGATCAAGGAGCTGGAGGAAGAACTCAAGGCTACACGCGAGGATTATATGGAGGAAATCGTCGCACTAGTAGGGAAGAATGACGACCTGGAGAAGAAGATTGGAGTATTCATGGGAAATCCAGTGCCAAAAGCAAAGGATGACGAATGCACTTGTCCGGATAACTACATCATCATCGACGACACCGACTCGGAACCAAGTGAAGATGACTTTGTTGATGAAGCTGGAGCAGACATCATGGAGTCTTCAACTGATCAGAATTTCTAAGTAGACCACCATATCAGTAGTAGTTTTCCCCCATTTAATAGTATAGTTCAAGTAGTTTGTAACGCTAGTTAGATCGATTGTTATGCCTTGTTTGAATTGATTGAGTGATATTGATTGTATTTGTCTCATGAGCATATGGGTAGTGTTTTCCTCTAGACCTCATTCTATTCTGAACTCTCATCTTTTCTAACCCATCAGATGCCTCCGAGACGCGACCCCGGATTTGTTTTCCCACCAGAGATCACCAAGTTGATTCAGCAACAGAATGCCCTAATGCAAGTGTTAGTACATAACCAAGGCAACAACAACAACAACCCACCGCCACCACCACCTGTTGATCATTTAGCCCGTTTCTTAAGGCTAAACCCGCCGGTGTTTTCCAGTAGCACCGAGCCGATTGTTGCAGATGATTGGCTCCGCAAAGTTGGAAGGGAGTTGACCACTGCAGGATGCACAGATGCTGAAAGAGTGCGTTTTGCCGCACATCAGCTTGATGGACCCGCAGCATCATGGTGGGAGAATTATACAGCCACGCACCCTATTGACACTGTCACATGGGACCAGTTTCAGCAAGCTTTCCGTACAGCTCATGTTTCAGCAGGAGCTATGGCTATGAAGAAGCGTGAGTTTCGCAACCTACGCCAAGGAGGACGCACCGTAGGCCAGTATGTGGAGGAATTCAGTAAATTAGCACGTTATGCACCAGATGACGTTGCTACAGATGCAGCCAAGCAGGAGAAATTTTTGGAAGGACTGAATGATGAATTGAGTATGCAGTTGATGGTAGCAACCTTCAACAACTACAGGAGTTGGTAGATAGAGCTCTCATGATTGAAGGGAAGCAACAGCAGATTGAAAACCGTAAGAGGAAGTATGGACAAGGGAAGTATAACTCTGGAGCTCAACAGAAACCACGTTTTGCCCCGAAGCCGGGAGGACAGTTTCAGCATACCCATGGAGGAGGTAGTTCGCACAACCATAATGGCTCTAAAAATGGTAATGGGAATGGAGGAAGCAACGGACAGAACCACACCAACCCATCTACCCCAGCCAAGAGGGACCTGAGCCAAGTCACTTGCTTTAAGTGCCAGAAGACTGGACATTATGCCAATGAATGTCCTGAAGCCCAAAATGGAAATGGCAATGGAAGCTCTGGGAAGTAGCCGAACCCGTTCAACAAAGGACACGTGAACCACGTGAGCGTGGAGGAGGTTGAAGCACAGCATGATGCAGTAATAGGTAAGTTTTTGGTTAAGTCATTTACTGCAACCGTTCTTTTCGATACTGGTGCATCACATTCATACATATCAAGGGGATTGGTGAATAAGTTTAAGCTGTCCACCAAAGTTCTCAGAACCCCTATGTTAGTAACCTCGCCAGGAGCTGAGTATATGGCAAGCCAAGGATGTTTTCAGATGCCATTGGCCATTGGTAGGCATGTTTTCCCCTCAGACCTAATAGTTTTGGAGTCGCAAGATTTGGATGTGATTTTGGGAATGGATTGGCTATCGTTGTATGGAGGAAACATCGATTGTGCCAGCAAGACAATTTTGCTTACCACCCCAGAAGGAAAAAGGATCAAGTATGTATCCCGGCATATGCCGAAGAGGACTCAAGTGACTTCCTTATTAGGAGTTGTACAGGAGGAAGTACCAGTGGTGAAGGATTACCCGGATGTATTTCCAGAAGAGTTGCCAGGCTTGCCACCGGATAGAGACATTGAGTTCTTGATTGAACTTTTGCCAGGCACAGGGCCAATATCTAAGAGACCGTACAGGATGCCCGCAAAAGATTTGGAGGAAATTAAGAAGCAGATCAAGGAGTTACTGGATAAAGGCTATATTCGCCCAAGTTCCTCACCTTGGGGATCACCAGTACTTCTAGTGGAGAAGAAAGATGGATCGCTGAGGATGGTTGTTGATTACCGTGGATTGAATGAAGTGACCATAAAAAACAAGTACCCACTGCCGATGATCAATGATTTGTTTGACCGCCTACAAGGAGCTAAAGTATTTTCCAAGATCGATCTACGATCAGGATACCATCAGTTAAAGATTCGAGAGCAGGATATACCTAAGACGGCTTTTACCACCAGATATGGATTGTATGAGTATACCGTTATGTCATTTGGTCTGACTAACGCACCTGCCTATTTTATGAACCTGATGAACAAAGTGTTTATGGAGTGTCTGGATAAGTTCGTCGTGGTGTTCATTGATGATATTTTAGTCTTTTCCAAGAATGAGGAAGAGCATGAGGAGCATTTGCGATTGGTACTTGAGAAGCTCAGAGAACATCAGTTATATGCCAAGTTCAACAAATGTGAATTTTGGCTGAAGGAAGTTGGATTCCTTGGACATGTTATTTCTGGAGAAGGAGTAGCAGTAGACCCTGCCAAGGTTGACACAGTGACAAGTTGGGAATCGCCCACGACAGTTGGAGAAATCCGGAGTTTTCTTGGACTTGCAGGATACTACCGGAGGTTCATTGAGAATTTCTCGAAGATTGCTAAGCCCATGACTGAGCTATTAAAGAAGGACACCAAATTCAATTGGACTGAGGATTGTGAAGCTAGTTTCCAAGAGTTGAAGAAATGATTGGTTACATCACTAGTGTTGATTCTGCCAGATCAACACAAGGACTATGAAGTTTATTGCGACGCTTCTCATCGAGGACTTGGAGCAGTGCTTATGCAGGAATGAAGAGTTGTGTCATATGGTTCACGACAACTTAAACCCCATGAGAAGAATTATGATACGCATGATTTGGAGTTAGCAGCCGTGGTGCATGCGTTGAAGACATGGAGACATTTTCTCATCGGAAACCATTGTGAGGTGTATAAGGATCACAAGAGTTTGAAGTATATTTTCACGCAGAAGGAGTTAAATCTCAGACAGAGGAGATGGTTGGAGCTCATTAAGGATTATGATATGAGATTGCATTATCACCCAGGAAAGGCTAACGTAGTAGCAGAAGCGTTGAGCCGCAAGAGTCATGTCAACACCCTCATGACAGGAGAGTTACCTCAGGAGTTAGCCGAGGACCTTCGCGAACTATGTTTGGAGATAGTCCCAAGAGGCTATTTAGCGACACTGGAGATTCAGTCTACCTTGATGGAAAGGATTAGAGAAGCTCAGAAGACAGACAAGGAGATTGAAGAGATAAAGGAGAAGATGAGCAAAGGAAAAGCCAAGGGATTTCGTGAGGACGAGCACGATACCTTATGGTTTGAGGACCGCGTTTATGTGCCAAAAGACCCGTAGATCAGGAAGTTGATTTTGCAAGAAGCCCATGATTTACCGTACTCGATTCACCCAGGAAATACCAAGATGTATTTGGATCTGAAGAATACTTTCTGGTGGACCGGAATGAAGAAGGATATTGCAGAGTATGTAGCAGTTTGTGATGTATGTCAGAGAGTGAAGGCAGAGCATCAGAAGCCAGCAGGATTGCTACAACCATTGCCGATACCCGAATGGAAGTGCGATAAAATAGGCATGGATTTTATCACGGGATTACCCAGGACTCGTTCAGGCTATGACTCAATATGGGTTGTAGTCGACCGTTTGACGAAAGTGGCTCATTTCATTCCAGTGAAGACCACTTACACCAGTGCTAAGTTGGCAAAGATATACATGACCAGGATCGTATGTTTGCATGGAGTTCCGAGGACCATTGTATCAGACAGAGGAACCCAGTTTACCTCGAAGTTTTGGAAGGAGTTACATGAAACTTTGGGAACCAGGCTAGAATTTAGTACAGCTTTTCACCCACAGACAGATGGACAGACCGAGAGAGTCAACCAGATTTTGGAGGACATGTTGAGAGCTTGTGCACTAGATTATGGATCTAGTTGGGACGACAATTTGCCATATGCAGAGTTTTCGTATAACAACAGTTATCAAACCAGTTTGAAGATGGCCCCTTTCGAAGCTTTGTACGGAAGGAGGTGTAGAACACCGTTGTTATGGGACGAAGTTGGAGACCGTCAGTTGTTTGGACCAGATTTGATTAAGGAGTCTGAACAGAAAGTGAGGTTGATTCGCGATAGGCTCAAGGTAGCCCAGTCCAGGCAGAAGAGTTATGCTGATTCTAAACGAAAGGAGACAGTTCACGAAGTTGGAGACAGAGTTTATCTTCGAGTATCACCTCTTCGAGGAGTGAAGCGCTTTGGAGTTAAGGGAAAGTTAGCGCCCCGTTTTATCGGACCATACAGAGTTTTGGAACGTATGGGAGAAGTTGCCTACAAGCTGGAATTCCCCGAAGGATTGTCAGGAGTTCATGATGTATTTCACGTTTCCCAGTTGAAGAAGTGCCACGCAGAGATGGCTGAGATACCACTGAGAGATACTGTGCCGCTGGAAGCGATTCAGCTGGAAAGTGATTTGACCTATGAGGAGAAACCAGTTAAGATTCTTGAGTATGCCAGCCGAGTTACCCGCAGTAAGGTTATCAAGTTTTGCAAAGTCCAGTGGAGTCACCACACGGAAGATGAAGCCACCTGGGAGCGAGAGGAAGATCTACGGAAGGACCACTCCCACCTGTTTTCTAGCCAACCCGAATCTCGAGGGCGAGATTCATCTTAAGGGGGGTAGGTTTGTAACATCCCAAATTTTCAATTTGGTATGTTATACATAGATCATCATTGCATATCATATTTTCTATTGCATTTTGACAAATCCTCGATAAATCCTAAGCAACTCAAGGACCCTCGGAGAGAGTTGGGGATTTTCTCGAATTTTCATATTTGATTTTCATCAAATAATAAAACGAGGATTTTGGTTTTAATTATTTTTCTCTCCGGAAAAATATTTCATTAAAAATAAATGAGAGGAGAAAATATGACTTCTCCAAAACAACTGAAATATTGGAGGAAAAATGTTAAAATCATTTATTGGATTTTATTCGGATTTTATTTGCAATTTTAATTGCATTAAAAAAATATTGCATGTTTTCAAAAATTTATTTTTGTGTCAAAAAAATGTTTACCCTGTTCTAAATATTCTAACTAGACGGGGAAATTTTATTTTATCGTTTTTGGATTTTTATTTATTTTTCTACGAATTTTTCGGCGGAACGTTTAAAAAAAAATTCGCGCCGCGCCCGACCGGTCCGAGGCCCAGCCGAGCCGCCGGCCCATCTCCGCGTTCTCCTCCGCGAGCACGCTGGACGCCGCCGCCGTGTCCGCCACGGACACCCCGCCGCCGCGCCTTGCCCCCTCCTCCAAGCACCCCTCCCCCTCTTTATAAACCCCGCCGCCGCCCCCTCCCTCTCACCCCGCCGCCGCCCCGCACCCGCCCCGCACCCCGTCGCCGGAGCCGGAGCCCGAAGGCCGCCGCCGCTCGCCGAATCCCGCCGCCGGAGCCGCCCCTCGCCACCCCCGAACCCCTGAGCCCCGCCGCACCCCGCCGCCCTCGCCGGAGCCAGCCAGAGCCCCGCCGGAGCCCTGCCCCGACGAGGTATACCTCGCCGTCGTTGCCGGTTTTGTTTAAAAAAACCGTTCGTTTTAAAAAAAACCCTAGATCGGTTTATTTCTTCGGTTTTGTTATTTTGTGAACGTTCACCGACCCATTCGTTTTAAGGAACGCGTTCGTCGGATTTTCTCTGTTAACGAACGTCCGTTCTTTAACGGTTCGTCCGTTTTTCTTTTTCATCGGATTTTTCCGCGATTATCTCAGATCTCGATTTCTGATTGAATCTTCGTTTCTGTTTAATTTTTTGCTCGTTTATCGGAATCAGGCGATTCAAGCGCCTAGAGTTTCGTCTCGAAATTCTATTTCCGTTTAACCTACTCAAACAAGTTTTTGCTACTGTAAAATTTGACCTAGATCCAGATTAGTAAACGAAGTTTTTTCTTTCGCCGTTTGACTTTCGTTGCTTCGTTCGAGTTGATTCTTTTTGCAAACCGGAGTTCTTAAGTTGAACATTCTGGTTGGATCTTTCATTCGAGTTTTACCTGTGCATTAGATGAGTACTTATTGTTTGCTTGTTTGTTTGTGATAGAGTACCCGGAGTGTGCCGCTTGTTACTTCGAATCGCTAGGTTTCGCGGATCATCAGCAAGGCAAGTAACACTTTGATCATATACCATCCATACCAGTTTTTATTGCATTAGATCTATTCCTCAAACATTGCATGATTAGGATCTAATTAAATTGTGGGTATTGGGAAGTAGTTGAGGTAGTACCTATTACCTGTTCTTTTATCAAACCCTTGGGAGTTACTTCTACGTTGGCTATTATATTGCCATGCTATGCTCGTAGACGTGGATTGGGTTTGAGTGATATTCATGACAGATGTGAGATTGTTAATAATGGTTTACTTAAGGTGGCAACTAAAACTCACATCTGGGTGGATTGAGGTACCTGGGTATTCCAGGATTGCCTGTTTTTCTTTTGGACCGCCACCCAGGTTCAAAGGGATCATGAGATTTTTCATGCTAGAAACTTCCGTGTGCAGCCACAAGCTATTATGGGCTCTAGCATAGTTGACTAAGTTGTGGGAACTCTTACAGTGGTAGACTAGCAGATGTAGGGGAAAGTAGGTGTAACTGTCTACCCATACGTAAGGTGCAAGCACTTCTGAAAGACTGTGTCTCGATCATCCATTTCTCAAACATCATGTAGTGCGAGAATCAAGCGGAGGCGATCGAGTCCTGTGGGGAAAAGTGCGCAAACCTCTGCAGAGTGTACAAACTAATCATGTTTAGCCGTGTCCCCGGTTATGGACAATTTGAGTATCTAGTACCTGGATTATCATGTGAATCTCATCACCATGTTACTTTTAATTAATTTTGTTGGGTTATTGATGACACCAAATTGGGATTGAGATGCTGTCAACCATCTCAATGTTTAACAACCACCATGATAGTTAAATAAAATTTATTCCTTTGCGGTAGGGAAAAATTGGCTTTCCGCAAAAACTTTAACCATAGAGCTTTCCACCAGCCTTATATGCATGTAGTATAGTATTATTACTGTTCATTATTTCTCTATGTGTTACATTGCCAGCATATTTCATGTGCTGACCCGTTTTCGGGCTGCAACGTTTCATGTTGCAGACTTTTCAGACGACGAGTAAGGTGCCTTAGGTCGTGGTCTTATACTCAGTGATGCCGCTGGAGTTGATGGACTCACTTATCTTCCAAGTCTTCCGCTGTTATCGTTTTAGATGGCCTTAAGCCATATTTTTCATACTTATTCTCTTTGGCGATATTCGATGTAATAAGTGTGTGATTGCTACTCAGTTATAAATCCTCCATTTGTACTGTGCGTGTCAGCATTACTGATCCAGGGATGACACTGGTGCACAGCAGCACAGACCATTTGAGGTCTGGTCGCTACACAAAATCATAAGGTTGAATCCAAAAAGAATTAAACCAAATTATGTTCTACTTAAATGTATGGATCAGTAATATCTACATATTACATAACATAGATGCGCGTGAATTCATATGGGTATGCATGTTTGATAGATCAATTTTGGTTCAAGTATGTATTACACTTATCATCATCTCGAATTCAAATATTTGAATCCCTTTTATGTTGACTCCCTTGACGCCCATCTCTCTCGCATGCTCCTTCATGTAGCTATTATTCTCTTTTCTCCGGCTCACCCGCATGCTCACTTCATGTTTCTCCTATATTCGCAAACATGGTCTCTCGACGTCTCCCTTGAGAAGTGTCACACTCTCCCTATCATTATACATTACACGGTTTTCATTATCACTCACGTCTCTACCATTCTCTGGTATCACTAGGTACCTAAGCTTTCTTTTTCACCGCCACACACAAAATCTCACTCATCTTTCACTTTATCTTTCTCTCTATGGGGTTCTCTCACACACCCTATATGTCTCTAGATATGACTCATACCACTAAAATTACTCTCTCCTGCAGACACAACATTTGTTGCGGTCTCCTTTCCGTCTCCATCCCAGTTATAAAACTGACATTATTAATTTGTTTACCGATCAGACAAACTCCCCCCCCCCCGCTCTCTCTCTCTCTCTCTCTCTCACACACACACACAACTCCTGCTTCCACTCCCCTTCCCGACTACCGTCTCTCTCTCACACACAAAACTCTCGCTTTCGCCCCCCGACTCGTATTTCTCTCACAATCATTGATCAACTAGCCTCCATATAGGTTTATACACCCACACACTCGTGCTTCCACTATCGCGTACATGTCTCTCTCGCGCTCCTTATATCTATGCAGATTTTTTGTCCCTTCTTGAGACACGCCCTCTCGATCATACACACACACACACACACTATCGCCTCATTCTAAGCTGATACCTCTCGCACACACACTCTTTGTGTCTTTGTCACACATGCACTCCATCCTCCTCCTCTCCCCCTCTCTCTCACACACACAACACACACACACATGGGCTTTTTGCAACAACTAGCAAGATGCCCTTGCATTGCACGGAACATCAAGATGCATTTCTATGAGTAGTTTATCTTGTGGGAGAAAAGTATGAACAAGGGAAGGCCTTATTTGCAAATGTTGGAGAGGGGCGTGGGTATCTTTTTGCAAAATTGCATAGTTTCCTTCCTATCCGTTAGATATAAATCGGACGGCCTATATTGCAGGATGGCAGGCACACCATCATCACCAACTCTGTTTTTTTTACCTCTACTCCTATAAAAAGCATAGTCGGTGATGATGGTGTGCCTGCCATCCTGCAATATAGGTCGTCAGATCTATATCTAACGGATAGGAAGGAAACTATGGCAATTTACCCGCACTCCTCTCCACATTTGCAGATAAGGCCTTCCCTCGTTCATCCTTTTCTCCCACAAGATCTTGATGTTCCGTGCAACGCATGGGCATCTTGCTAGTAAGAATAGAAATTAGAGATATACCACATCTCGAATCTTGAAACCAACAACATTCCTCCCTTATCTCATCAAAACCGCCAAAGGAATATATTTTGAGTGAAACATAACATATTTTTAGTGATACATGTATTTCAAAACTAGACTCTTTTTTCTATCATATCAGTGAATATGTATTGATCTACTTTGATCGTGTGGCAACGCATTGGCACATTGCTAGTAATTATTACTACTATATAATTTTTTGGACACCAGACAAACGGTGGAGTACATATACGAAGAGAAGAGGCGCACGCACGCAGTCGGTCTCTCACTGTCTCGCACACATGAGAGTTACGTAAAGGCACCATTAACAAATAAACCCTAAAACCCTAGGTGCACGATTGCTGCATGCGCATGTACCGGGTACGTGGTGGAGCACACAATTGTAGGAATAGTCAGCTCACGTGATAATTTGATCCGTAGGATTTGATGGTCGGGACCACAGGTGCACGACCTGGAGGCGATGGCTCGCCAGTTGCCACAGATCGAGTAGCCACGTTTATTATTATTTTAGCGGGGTAAGAGTTCCGATATTTAATGGCGCGTTATAAGTACTTAAGTAGTTTTTAGAACGATTGGTATGGAGCAAAAATGGAATTCATAACTACTACCTCCTTACCGTATGGTTGTATGGGTTTATGTTGTGAGATGTTGAACCTGGTAGTTCTAGGGAAAATACTATGGTTTAGATGTTGGTTTTCAGTAATGAAAATCGGAAGGGCGAAAACCTTCTTTGATAAGAAAAACTACTACCTCCGTCCTGGTTTACTAGTCCCCATCGTATTTTGGGTCAAAGTTTGTCCACGAATTTTACTTGTAACTAGCAAGATGCCCATGTGTTGCACGGAACATGAAGATGCATTTATATGAGTAGTTTATCTTGTGAGAGAAAAGGATGAACGAGGGAAGGCCTTATTTGCAAATGTGGAGAGGGTTGTGGGTATATTTTTGCAAAATTGCCATAGTTTCCTTCCTATCCATCAGATATAAATCGGACGGCCTACTGATGGTGTGCGTGCCATCCTGCAATATAGGCTGTCCGATTTATATCTGATGGATAGGAAGGAAACTATGGCAATTTTGCAAAAATATACCCACACCCCTCTCCACATTTGCAAATAAGGCCTTCCCTTGTTCATCCTTTTCTCCCACAAGATAAACTACTCAAACAAAATGCATCTTGATGTTCTGTGCAACGCACGGGCATCTTGCTAGTAAGAGTAGAGAAATGAGAATGGAAAACGAGATTTTGTTATACGCAAACAAAAAAAGGACTGGAAGGAGTGATTGCTCTGACACGGACGCGACCTCTCATAGCGCAGGCATTGAACCGACTGCGCCGGCCAAGAGGGCCCCACTCACTGCAGTCCCAGCTGAACACACCTCCTCGCTGCATGCAATCGGCTTCAGACTGCCCCGCCTGCCTCCATTAAATCCGCGCGTGTGCCGGCAACACATCCTCACATTTTTTTGGCTTTGAAGTGAATCATGGTTGTGGACAATATCTATGAATTTGCAAATATCTGTGAACATCAGTTTGATGTGGAAGTTGAACTTGGAATGTTGGGCTTGCACGTGAACTATACCATGTCCAATGCTTCGTCTGTTAATGTTTGGAAAGTAATTGCTGTTATTACATGACCCTAAAAAAATTATTTTGTGCCACATCAGTAGATGCATGGACATCACAACAGGCATGCTGACTAGATAAACATTTGAACCTAGCTATTATGAAGGAAAATTTGTATTGACAACAGGTTTAGATAGCAGGAGACGCCTAGCCTGCTCTGCCTCTGCTAGCTTCTTTCTGGCTCCTTCCATCTCTTCTTTGGCTTGGGTGAAGAGAGCATTTGATTGCTCTTTTCGCTTCTTCAGGAACTCAGCTACATTCTCAAGGGTTGCTGCACGCTTTGTTTCAGCCTTTACTAGAGCCACGAGGAGATGAATAGTTGACGAATCCACCTGGCTTGTGTGTAATCCAGCATCATCTAGGAATTTGCACCTTGTGTCTAATCCAGCATCATTAGGGAACTGGCCCCTTGTGTGTAATCCGGCCTCATTTTGGAAACATGATCTCGAGGTTGACCATACTTCCCTCCTCGCAGGAATTGCATCCTGACATGAAGTTACTTATTTTTTAGATCAATACTCAGAGCAACCCAGATCCATTTAGTAGAAGCCAGATAAATAGGACTCGGAGAAGTGAATTCAAAAGGAAAAATTATAAAAACAGACTACAAGGTGATAACACCCACTTCCTGCATCAAGCTAAAAACGAAAGCACTAGGACGATTAAGACTCTTCTTATTACACATCGAAGAACACGAGGCTAAGAGAAACAGAAACTACAACATATACACATCAGAGAACACGAGGATAAACGAAAGTAATTAATCGAAAGGGTGTTACTTACCAAAGCTTGTTTTACAGGTTCGGTGCATCTCCTCTTTAACTTGCCACGCTCCTTGAAAATGTCCCCAATATCCCGTGTTTGGTCTTCATTGCTCCTCTGCATGTTCTCACTTGTGGTTTTAAAATCTCAACATGGCAAGAAAAATATACTAGTAATACTCATGCATCTTGTGGGCAACATTAAAGCACTCGTCTGCCATGTTAGAGCGTCTCCAACAGAAGCGCCACGTGCGGCACTTTAAAAAAGCGTTTACTGTGTTGAGATCGAGAAGTAGAGATAGAGAGTAGAGACATAGATAGTTCTCAGCATAGATATACACATAGATAGATAAAAAATAGATAGTTCAACTACTCCTCGTCGTCCGACTCCTCCTCGGTGATGTCCTCCTCCGACGTCTCAATGTAGGTGTGAAGATACCGATCGTCGTCGGATTCCCAGGGCGACGCTGCTCCTAGCCTCATCTTGAATTGAGCGTCTGCTTTTTGCGTAAGCTTGTCCTCGCAATAGGCGGCTCGCTCCGCTCTCCTCTTCTCCCTCTACGCCCTCCTTTGCGCGTAGAACTCACGCTCGTTGATGATGTCCTGCGGGAAGCGTTGGCGCCACAACACCATGGCTTCCTCGTCCGCCGAGATGGTGCTCCCGCCTCCGGTTGTCGTGACGATCCTCGTCGGTGATAAGCCACGGCAGAGGCACGAGCTCCTGCGCCCGCTCCCGCATCGGCACGTTGGGGAAGTTCAATGTTCTGTGAGGCCACCGGAGGAGCCACGCCGCCGAGTTGTACGCACGGGCGGCCTTGTTGGCAGTGTCGAAATTGACGAGGCCGAGGCGCATCCCGCGGAATCGGATCTCGGCGGAGAAGCTGCGGAAGGGGCGCGCGCGGACGCCGCGGTATCCCCAAGTTTCCCGGCGACGCGGCGGCATGGTGGCGCGGTGGCGGCGAGGCGAGAAAGAGCGAGGAGAGAGCGGTGGCGAGGCGTAGAGCGGGGAGAGAGCAGTGGCGAGGCACAAAGCGGGGAGAGAGCGGTGGCAAGGCACAGAGCGGTGGGAGGGCGTTGGATTTTATAAAGCGTGCTGGACGCCGCGCGCCAAAACTTGTGCGCGCCCGGCGGCTTTTTCCTGTGTGCGTGCGATCCTTTCCCGACGTCCCTGCTATCTTACTCTCTTCTCTACTGTTATATTTATTTTATATTTAACATTTATCTCTACTCTCTTCTCTACTATTATATTTATTTTATATTTAATATTTATCTCTACTTCTCTACTCTCTACTCTTTTTTTCTTTTAAAAAACAGAGTTGGTGATGATGGTGTGCCTGCCATCCCGCAATATAGGCCGTCTGATTTATATCCGACGGATAGGAAGGAAACTATGGCAATTTTGCAGAAAGATACCCACACCCCTCTCCAGATTTGCAAATAAGGCCTTCCCTCATTCATCATTTTCTCCTACAAGATAAACTACTCATACAAATGCATCTTGATGTTCCGTGCAAAGCATGGGCATCTTGCTAGTTCTAAAAAACTTTCCATCATTTGTCACACTACTGGTTGTAGATGAAGAACCTACCCAAGCACAACGCGATACAGGAGCGATGCACAATTACAAGCTGATATTATGTTGGACAATGGAGGCTATAACCAATTACTTTTACGGGAACAATAGCAATTAGGAAATTTGAAGGGTAGGTATGAACAAAATTGGAACTGCACATGTACTGCTAAGTGATTCAATACACACATTACCAATCAAGGAGGAGAACGATGGTCGCGGCGGCCTCTGTGCATCATGGTCGGCAACGGGAGTCAGTTCATTGTCTAGGACGGCGGTGCTTCTGTGCTTGGCGTCGGCTTCCGGGAAGCAGATCCAAGACCGTGGAAGACGGTGCCGGGGAAGACGCTTCGTGTACGACGACGACGGTGGACCTGCTCTAGTGCGGCATATGAGGTCATCGATGAGGCAGAGGCGCTGCGGTGGACGAGTGCGTCGATGGAGAATGGGAGGAGCACGAAGGCCACGGTGCCGTGGAGAAGTCTATTTTGCTGGGGGATAGAAAATGGGGAGTATTCAGGTGTACTACTCTGGGTGCCGGGGTGGGGTTGGCTGGGTAGGGTGAACCTGAAGTTACGAAAACAGCTCCCTACCAAGTGTCATCCGTAGGCCTGTTCTGAAGGCTATGATGGTAACTTTGCACTGCTCGAATCAGGGTCGCGGGAGATTTTCCCGCCGACCTCAAAATTTTGTGACACCGAACTCCCCATGTGGCATGTTGGGTGATTGTGCTAAGCAACTAGCGAGTAGTACTAGTAACCACTAGTACTCCCTCCGATTTTATTAACTCTGCATATTAGGTTTGACTGAATTCAAACTTCCTAAAGTTTGACCAAGTTTATAGAAAAATATAAACATTTACCATAACAAATATATATGATGTGAAAGTAAATTCAATAATGAATCTAATGGAATTTATTAGTTATTGTATGTGTTAATATTTTTTGTTATAAACTTTCTGAGAGTTTACAAAACTTGACTTTGACCAATGCTAATACGCGGACTTAAATAAAAACGGAGGGAGTACACATTTGTTTTCTTAGTTTGTAGTGAATTAATCATTTGTTGTAATTGTGAAATAAATCTATTAGGCTACTGACTTCGAATGCAATGGTCTATACAATTCGATAGTTACAATCATTGTTGAATTCCAAGATGTATATGAGGTCTATAGTACTTCACAATATGCTCAAACTCACATAATCCCAATCAAATGAGAATCTATATGCATTTCATAGTTATTACTTTGTAGGATGCAACAAAACCAACCATAACTCTACATCATCCATTATAAAAGCAACATTTTGAACACATCCCAATGTGTGAATGAAATGTGTAGAGAGAGCTTGCGAACATGGAGCAGATAGGGCAGTATAGATTGTGTGTATGTGGACAAGAGAGTAGGAGACAAACCTAACGAGAGAGAGAGAGAGAAAGAGAAAGAGAGAGGAAGAAGTTAAATAGGGTTTCCACAAAGAGATTGTGCGTGCGAGATATAGAGCAATGTGCGGGCCTTGAGGTGGGCAGGGGCCGGGTGAGGGTGTCAAAATGTGTGCGTTGATGCATGTGTTACATGCAATCGTGCGAGGGACGGACGAATCGAGAGAGATGGTTGTTGTGTTACGGATGATCCTCTCTCTCACACACACACACACACACAAGTACAAATAGAAGACCGTTCTCTCATGTATACACAACGTATCGACATATGTCTATGTCTCACTCATGCATGATCATTTGCACATTCACACCTCTCTATGTCTCTATCACACGCACACCGTCTCCACATTGCCCTTCCGCCACAACACACATATGGACACATACACACGTTCTCTCACAGTCACACACTCAAAATCAGTATTAAAAAAACTAGGGCGCACCTAAAACGTCCAAATCCAAATAAACACGAACTGGAGCTAAATTGAAATATATGGAAATATTGTAGCGTCAAGAACTTTTCCAGGGAAAGAAGTTGAGTAATATTCGGGGATTGTTTTCACACACACAAAAAAGGTTCGGTGGATGTCCTTCGAGCGCGACACGGTGACACACCGTTCGATCGACCGCGCGGCCGCGGTTCACGCGCTTCCACAGGATTTCGTATCATGGTTGTGGTAACTAATATAAGCGCTGCCATAGCCTAATGTTTACGTGTACTAGTACGGTTTTCTTTTAAGTTTGACCAACCATATATAAAACTAAACTAAGCTCCCATACGCGCACTCATCACTATGTCGCCGCCGTTGCGCAGGCCGGCGCCCGCCTGCTCCGGCCAACCGTTTCTCGCCCATCACCGCCGTGTCGCTACCATCCCTGTACGATGAAGCCAAAGGCTCGCCCGCTCACGTCGTCTGCCACTACTAGGAAAAGGCCTACTAATGGCGCACCTAATTTGGCCATTAATGGTGCATTAGTGGTGCGCCATTAGTGCCACGCCATTAGTATATTTTACTAATGGCGCACCACTGGTGCGCCATTAGTATCTGGTATACTAATGGCGCACCCCAGATGCGCCATTAGTATATACAACAGTGCGCCATTAGTATGCCTCCCAGGGGGCCATCTATACCCAGGTGCTTTGGCATACTAATGGCGCACAACAACAGGATGCGCCATTAGTAACTTCGGCATACTAATGGCGCACTGTTTAGTGATGCGCCATTAGTATCCTTTGGCATACTAATGGCGCACTATGATGTGATGCGCCATTAGTATGAATATTTGGTTTTTTTTATTTTTTAATTTTCAGTTTTTTGCACAGGTTACAAAATGTATAATTGGACAAAATATAGACAGCACACATCAACAACAGATTCATCGAATACAATAGAAGATTAGTCTCTGAATACAATTCATCATTTTAGTCTCCGAATACAATTCATCATATTAGTCTCCGAATTGAAAAGACCGAACAAAGATAGAACATTATATTACAAGTCTCGAGACCGCGAGTTTGTCTTCACATTACAAGTCGATATCGATCATCTAAACTACCATCACATAGAAGAGAGTTGCGGTCATCACGATGAGCATCATCACGATGAAACTCGTCTTCATCCGGTTCCTCCAACGCTCCCTCCCCTCTCCTGCTAGATAGCGGGCGTATCTAGATTCGGCCTCGGCCCTAGTGGCGTACCCTTTGTAACTGTTACCGCTGAATCGGTGAACCTGTCTCCGACACTCCTCCCAGTCGTCATAGACTCCGGGAACCTTACCCTTGTACATGACATACCACGGCATCGCTATGCAGTAGCCAAACGAAACGTTAGTACCAATTCACAGACAATACATAAGCAATATATAAGTATGCAACAGAACGATCAGAAGAGAAAAGCAAGACATTAATAGCATCGATTACATCTAAGTTGAACGACTCTCGAAACCAAAGAGACATACTACAAGTTCATTAAAGTTTAATTGCAACATGAGCCAATCGATGTTTCAGAACTAGACACAGCATCACTGCTTTCGACTCGACTCAAGGGACCGGAGCGTGGATGAAGCTGCCGTCTATCGTGGGAGTCATGAAACAACGGGCGTTGTCAGCCTGCATTTGTAGGATTGTGTCGATGTCACTGTTGGACGGTTGATTTCTGAGGTAGAACTGCCCCGAGGTACGAAGGACATCTTGATGGATGATTTCCGCAAACTCCGACTGGATGCGAAAGAATTCTTGTCTGATGTCCGCGTCCTGGATTGCCGACACGCTCGCGGCCCAATCTTTGAGTCTACTCGGTAGCAGAAGTTGATGATGGTCCCGTACGATCGCCCGCATGTGATGGATGGCGTAGTAGGCACCCTTCTGACCGCCAGGCGGCTGCTTGACGCAGTAGAACGTCGTATTGTGGGAGAACACGTGCTTGCCGTACTTACGAATAGGCCTGGTGAAGGTGCCTCCAGATTTGACGTAGCCGGGGAGAACATCATCAAGAACCTTCTTGACATTTGTGTAGTCTACGTTCGACTGACGGTCCGGGTCGAAATACGTGGCCATGGAATATTTGGGGCTTAGGAGGATGAGCGTGCAATGTGTGTCACTACAGAAAACACGGAATGTTAAAAGAAAAACGATCGAAATCTAAGAATTCATATGTTACGGGGTGGTTGAGGGGAGGACTTACTCGGGAAAGTAAGGCACGAGGAAGTGATCCTTATCTTGGTTTGCCAGAATGACGCCTTCGAGGTAAGAACTAGCGACTTGCCGGTCCCCAGCGCTGCCCAAGATCTTGGCACGCATGTAGAAGGGGTCGACTATCATGATGTCCGGGGTCTTGTCGCGAATGATCTGCATCTCCATACTCAGCGAAAATAGCCGAACGAAGGTGTAGTGCAGCGAATGAAGGTTCAACATAGCGTGGATGTCATCAAACCGCAGGACGATCGTACCCCCGATGGAGTTATCCACAAAGCCCTTGCCCTCTGGCACCTTGGCCGCGAAAACCGGGTATGCCACATCCTTCTCTCCGAGACGCCGCTTCTCCAAAGAAAGAACACTGTCATGCAGACTCCGCATAGCACCGGTTGCAGCATCGAGCATATTTCTCGGTAGCATCGGCCTACCCGCCACATGCACCCTCCTCGAGATATCCTCAGTTGAAGGTGGCCCGTCCTGAGCACGGATCGTACTCGGTGCCGGCTGGCCCGCACCCTTGTTAGTCTTTCTTTTGCGTGCCTTCTTCTTCTCCTGTAATGGGACCGAGTTCTGCTCACAGACCGCCTTCTTGAGTGTGTTGGGGCTGATCATATTTCGCACCTCGCCTATCTGAGGCTCGGTGAAGTCGGCAGCTGGAGGCGTCTCCTGAGAGCTGAACTGCAGACGACGCCTGTTGCAACTTGGCTTCTCCGCAGTACCAGCTAGATCGCACACGTCTTTTGTTGGGTTGGGTTCTTGAGAAGGAGGCCCCATGAAGTTGCCACCGTACCCATGATCGGCAAAGTACTGATCGACGTTAGCAAATGTATCGTCGTCGTCGTCGTTCTGATCCTGTGCCAATGCATGTTTGGATCCAGTGGCATAGGGATGTCCGGCACCGTTGCGGCGGTCTTGCCATGGGGCCGACTTGGCGCCGGCACGACTGGCGGTGTTGTCTTTGGGGTGGTGTCCCCCGCCACCAAACGAATCTGGCTCTTCGGCCAAAGCAGGGGCCAGCTCAGGCAGGCGCTGAGGGTCATCACGTCATCATCGTCGGCCCCGATGGGTCGAATCGGAGGTAACAACTCGTCGCAGCCTGGCAGCACCCGAACCAGTTGAACCCTAAACAAGTTGGGTGGCATCTGGGTACCGTGGAACAAGGGGTTGCCCGGTTGAACGATTTTGCCCTTGGCGACATCGACCAACTCGTTGTTCACGAAGTGCAGGAGAGTGCATGGAACGACGGCGGCGCCCTGCGAAAACATGTAGGGCGTTAGGGATGCCCAGTCAAAGGCAAGGAGATGAAGTCCTCGGCCGAGAGAGGCTTAATTAGTTGCCATGATGATGGCGTCGAGCTCGGCTAATGTCGAGGCACCGCCAACGGCGGGCGTGCAGTTGACGAAGGGGCCGCTTGCTGCAGAGGTGCCGGCCGGCGTACACCCAGGTGCATTAAGCTCCCGTGCCGGCGTCGGAGACACCAATGCCGCCTGCGCCGGAGACACCAATGGCCCCGCCATCGCGTTCTGCGAGTTGCTGGCCATGAAGCTAGGAATCGGGGGCGGCCCCTGTTGGCCGCCCGCAATCCACGCACTAATCCCCTGGATCAAGGTAGGCACAATGGCGGTGATCGTCGCTCCGAGTTGTTGTTGCACTTGCTCTTGGACAATCTCTGGAATCCGCGCCACCTGTGCCCTGAGTTCTTGAACCTCGCGCGCGTGGCTTTCCGAGCTGGTCTTTTTCTCCTTTCGCCCACCAGTGTTATAGTATGACGACCATTTTGTCGACAAGCCTTTGCCGGCCACACGACCAACTGACGTCGGCTTACTGAGCCTATCCTTGTTCTTCATTACATTCAACGCCCTATTTAGAGTGGTGTCCCAAGGGTTGCTCTTAGTCGACCCCGCGCTACTGCTTTCAGTCGCCTGCGGAAGGAATGTGAACCATTTAGAAATTTGGCTTCATTAATTAGAATGCAACCATATGGAGCTAATTACGCGGGGGTGTATTCCTTACCAGAACAAGCTCAAGCGCTCCTTTGTTTTCGGGTCCTTCTTGTACCGGGCCCTGACAAAGTTCCTGGCTGCTTGTCACCGTATTTATCGAAGTGGGGCGGTAGGCCTTGCTCGGCACGGTCCGCCTCCTCCTTGTCCCATATAGGCTCCGCCACTCTGTAACCGCCGGGACCGAGTGTGTGTTCCCCTAAGTTCAGCTCCCGCATTTCTTCCCCCCACTTACTTGATTCGGAGTTTAGGGTGCTCGAGCAATTGATCTTGAAGTCGTTGTAGTCATCTTCGGTGATCGAAGGATTTTTCTCCTTGATCTTCTCATAACTCTCACCTTTCTCGATCATTCTCTTCACATTGCTTTTCCAAGTAGACAGGGCCTTGCTCATCTTCGTGAGGGCAGCATTGTTCACTTTATTCCCTTTGAGGCTTGTGTTTTCAAATTCAGTGGGGAACTTGTATCGTTCGTGCAGCTTCGTGAAGAGGAGCTTGCGCAAATTCCCTCGGTCAGGATGCCTCAGGTTCTCGGTGTTGATCGAGACGGTGCTCCGGAGAAAGCACCCGAGCTGAAGCGAGTACCCCTTGACTATTCGTTCGGGCGCCGTTGGATTCCCGTCGGAGTCCACTTCAGTAACTTCCTCCTTGAGGGTGCGGAGCACGGTCGGGCGCCGGTCCTTCCGTTGCCTCTTTGGCTGGCTGCCATCCGTGCGTGCGCCGCTATCATCAGTGGTGGCATCCTCGGCGGCACCATCAGTGGTGGCATCAGTGGGGTCATCCTCGGCGGTACCATCAGTGGTCTCAGGATCGGTGGGGAAGGCGGCGTCCTCATACAAGTGAGGTTGTTCCTCCATCTCCTGGGACAGCTTCCAGAATGCCTTGACGCCCGAACCCCCGACCTCATCGTTGTTGGCCATGTTTCTCTCTAAATAGGAACAAAGTTTGGTCAAAAAGTTGGTTATTGTCAAGGAACAAGATCATGGTCTCATCATTTAGGGTTTGTCGACACCGAGGCATCCTAAAAGCTAAGCTTTTATCATTGAGGGTTTTTCGACGCCGAGGCACCCTAAAAGCCTAAGCTTTCATCATTTCGGTTTTTATCGACACCGAGGCACCCTAAAAGCCATGCATTAGTCACAAGTACGCCGGGGCACTTGATCCTACTTAATTAACTACTAAGATACCCCGGCCCATGCATTAGTCACAAGTACCCCATATGTCCTATTTTTAGCAAAGTCATGCTAAAATTCACGGAAAATTTCAGCATGACCTTTTCTGAAAATAGGACATATGGAGTACCCGAATTTGCCGGAACGGAAGTTAATCGACATTCCGGCAAACTCAAGGGTCTCTCGGGGTACCTGCAAAATCATTACCCCACCCCCGCCCAGCTGCAACCCCACAACACCCCACAATATCATCACGACATGATGGTCGGAGACAAAACCCCCCAATATCATCAAAATACTCCAGTTATGAAGTAAAACTCCTGAAGTGTTCCAGGAGTAGAACCTGAAGTGTAATCAGTGGCTTCACCTATGCCACAACATACATAGTACATAGAGTTGACATCTCAGCAACGACCACACCACATGCCACAGCATACATAGTACATAGATGATCCAACAGACTACATAGCAGGATAGTTTAAGCGTGAACCGCATCATACAAAATAGAAGAACTTCACTACACAACTGAAACTCAATTAAGCTAGTTAAATGGAGTTCATCTACTCACTAGCAGTACTACTAACTGGCAGTACTTAAACAAGTTAAGCTACTCACTACAGTATTGGCTACTCACTTAAGCTACAAGCTACAAGTTAAACACATTTTACCAAAGGTATCTTCTTTAGAATGAATGCTTTTACGTAGAGACATAGTTCTGTTAGAATGCATGATTATACTTCATGTAGTGGTAGAGATACCTTTTTAGTTTAATGTATGTACATAAAAGCTGAAACTCTAAAAACAATGCCATTTTATAAAAAATATATCAGAAAGCCCCAATTCATTGGATGCAGAAGTCTGACAAGTGACAAAGTGAAGTCCACGTAGTCATATTCAATATATCAGCTGGATTGGTAAGTCTGGCTGTTACTATGTTAACAAAAGAAGTTGTAAATATAAACATCTAAACAGAAGGTGCTAATTTTAGGTTGCACTGGGCATGAGCCTGTGTTGGTCTTTCTTATTTATTTCATGAGGCAGCAAGACAATGCCTCGCAATGTGACTGTGAGAGTAATACAGGTTGATGTGACATGCAGAAAAGGAAAATTCACATATCGCATAAGAACTATGTTATTGTGTCTAACATTTAAAAAAAATACCAAGCGAAGTAGAAAAGGTGAAAACCCCAACAATATATTCCATGCCATCCAATTTGAAGTTGTCTATATAGCTACAGAGTGAAGCTGCCTTCCACTCTAAAGTTACTAGAAGATACCTTCTGTCCAGCTGTCAATCTAAAGGGCTGCAACTTGGGCTTTGAAATGAAGATAAGTGGCCAGTTATTGCCAATTCTTTCAAAACCCATTGAGTGAAGGAACATGTGAAACTGACCAGAATCACACAGGATGACAACGATATGCCAAGTTGCACTATTGTTCCCAATTTTACCTAGGTTTCACAGTTTTCATTTGAGCTGGCACAAAACTTCAAGAATATTGTGTAAAAATGTGAAAAGAAGTCCATGGTCGGATTGTCCCTTTTAAGCGGAACTATCTACAGTCCATGTGTTGAAAATGCAGTGACATTCAGATCACTGTTGTGCGAAAATTCAGTTAACACACTGTCAAAAAATTCAGTTACAAACATACATTTAGTTTGAATTAATCTCTCATATTCCCTTCACATTGCTAACCATATGGCCAAACTATTGTCTCTAGACATCTCCTGGTCCTACCCAAGATAAACCCTAGTTACAAAAATGCAGTGCGAAAATTCAGTCAACACACTGTCAATACATTCAGTTTGAATTATTTCTCATGGCGATCCTCAACGAAATCTTATGACAGAACTACCAACTTTATAAACCCAAGATAAACCCTAGGAAGAATTAGAGAGGGGAGGTCAAGGAGGGAGGAGCAGAGAGGGAGAGGTGGGAAATGGAGGCGGGGGTGATTTGGATGGGGTACCTGCGAGCGTAGAAGACGGGGGCGTCGTCGGGGACGAAGACGTCGACGCTGTGGATGTTGGTGGTGGTGCGACGAGGTCCGGGAGGCGACGAGGTCTGGGTGGTGGTGGTGCTCCGAGGAGACGAGGAGAGCGGCGCCGAGGAGACGAGGACGACGGGGCGGCGGGGCGGCGGCGTCGGGGCGGAGACGAGGACGACGGGGCGGCGTCGAGGCGGCGGGGCAGCGGCGTCGGGAGAGGAGAGGGGAAGGGGATCGAGGGCGAGGGCGAGGGAGAGAGAGGGGACAGGTTTGGGCCGGGGATAGGAGAGGGGAAGGGGATCGAGGGCGAGGGCACAATACTAATGGCGCACCTCACCCTGGTGCGCCATTAGTGTTTTTTTATTTCTGCTCGAGCCAACAGGTTATCTTCCACCTGACCTGATCCACACCAAGTTCCCTCTACTAGCTCGACTGGTCAGCAGCCAGTTCTCACACCAGGAGGTTCTGGGTTCGATTCCTAGGCTCCACAATTTTTTTTATGCATTTAAAATGTTGTTTGATATTTATTTGTGTTTAAATATGTTCAAACTTGTTTAAATCATAACAGTAATATTTTTTTATAAGACAATAATAATTTTTTTAAAAATATCATCAAACAGTAATGCCGCTGGAGCGGGGGAGGGTGCGCGGGGTGCGGGGGGCCGGTGGACCGGGGGGTGCTCGGCGGCGAGGGGGACCGGATCTGGCGAGGTGGGATAGCGATCGAGATGGAGGGGGATCGAGATCGAGTGTCCATGAAATTTAAAAATATTCATGATAGTTCAAAAAGTGCCCATGAAATACAATCGAGAAATGAAGGCTACGATTTAAATACAATCGATCTTAGCTAGCTATCTGTTCACAATCTTCTTGCCCTTCTTTTTCACAAATGGAGTTCTTCTGTGGAACGGACGTCCTTTAGGTAGGGTGGTCCTGCTTCTTCTTGTGGTGTATGCTGCTACTTCATCATCGTCGTCATGTTCGATTCTCGGGTCGCCGTACTTGTCGAAGTCTTGCTCATTGGCTACTCCATCCATTCCGATGATCTTCCTTTTGCCTCTCCTCACGACAACACGACTGGGCTTTGACGGGTCGGTAATGAAGAAGCATTGGTCCACTTGGGAAGCCAGTACCCATGGCTCATTTTTCGCGGTGACGTTTGCGCCTGCGGTCTTGGATTTGGCTTCGGGTATAACCATGGTGGTGAAATACCGGTCTTCTTTTAGGATGCTCTTGGCCCATCTGACACGGAACATCGGGACCTTCTCTCCAGCGTAGCTCAGCTCCCAGATCTCCTCGATCCTTCCGTAGTATCTGTCCTTGTCGTTACCGGTGTAGGATTCCATCGTTACCCCGGAGTTCTGATAACCATCGCTCTTCATGTCCTTGGCCTCGGTGTAGAATGTGTAGCCGTTGATATCGTACGCCTCATAGGTCATCAGGTTGTGCTCGGCGCCCTGTGACAAGGCGAATATGAGTTGTTCTTCCGCGGAAGAATCCTCATGTAAAGGGTACGACAGAAGCTTCTGCTTGAACCAACGCGTGAAACATGAGTTGTGCTCTTTGAGTATATCTCCGTCCGTCCTCTGTTGGCCTCGGTCATTGTACGTCTTCTTAATAAAGGTTTTGTGCTCTACCACCCAAGGATCGACCACGTCTATGTGTTGTAGCGCGACTAGGTTTGCTCTTTCAAAGTCGGTGAGTCGACCCTCGAAGTCGACATGCATTTCGCGGCGACCCTCATGGTGACCCCATCCGGCGAGCCTGCCGAGGTGCCTGTTGACGGGCAGACCAACGGGGTTCTCGATGCCTAGATAATTCGTGCAGTAGGAGATGCACTCTTCGGTCAGAAAGCCCCTGGCTATGCTTCCCTCTGGACGTGACATGTTGCGAACGTATCCTTTGATGACACCATTCATCCTTTCGAACGGCATCATGCTGTGTAGGAACATCGGCCCGAGTTGGATGATATCGTCCACGATATGGACCAGCAGATGCACCATAACGTCGAAGAATGCGGGCGGGAAGTACATCTCAAGCTCGCATAGTATCACCACGATCTCTTCCTGTAGCCTTCTGAGTTGCCTCACGCCAACAGACTTCCGAGAGATGACGTCGAAAAAGTTGCATAGGCCAAATAGCGTTTCACGGACGTGCGCGTCCATGATCCCACGGATTGCAACTAGAAGTATCTGCGTCATCAGCACGTGACAGTCGTGAGACTTCATCCCGCTGAACTTCAGCTTCGCTAGGTCTAGGTATCTGCTTATCTTCCCCGCGTAACCGTAAGGAAGTTTTACTCCTACGAGGCAGGTGAAAAACTGCTCGATCTCCTCCTGACTTAGGGTGAAGCACGCAGGAGGGTAGTCATTTCCGGTCTTCTTGGCCTTTTTGCCTTTGCGACGACTTTCCGTGTCCTGCTTCGCCTCATCATCATCATCATCATCATCACCATCATCATCATATATAGCGTGAAGCTCCTGCCTGATGCCCATTGATTTCAAGTCTGCCCTTGCTTTCGGCCCATCTTTGGTCCTCTCTGGCATGTTGGGCAGGGTACCAAGCAGACTCTCGCACACGTTCTTCGTGATATGCATGACATCAAGGCTGTGAGGCACACGGTGGATCTTCCAGTACGGCAAGTCCCAGAAAACAGACCTCGTTTTCCATACCTTCAGCAGCGGCTCTGGCGCCTTTCGCTTCTTTCCCGGCTCTGGCGCCTTTTGCTTCTTTCCCGGCAGTGGGCAGTCTTTCCAATTTTTCAACAGCTCGTCTATTTCCTCGCCGCTCCTCGTACGCGGGCGTCCTCGCGGTTCGGTTTCACCATCGAATAGATCCTTGCGTTTTCTCCACGGGTCATCGTCGCGAAGCCACCTTCGATGTCCCATGAACACGGTTTTCGAAGACCCGGGATCTCTATCTAGCTGGCGATACGTTGTGTCATCCATGCACCTGACGCATCCAGAAAATCCGTGGACCACCTGCCCCATGACATATCCGTAACCGAGATAGTCGTGCACCATCGTGAGCAGCGCGGCTCTCATAGGGAAATATTCTTTCTCTGTGGCGTCCCACGTATTGGCTGGCGTTTTCCACAGCATGTCAAGCTCCTCTTTCAGCAGCCCCAGATACAGATTGATGTCGTTCCCTGGTTGTTTCGGTCCTTCAATTAGCATACTCATGTGAATGTACTTCCTCTTCATGCACAACCAGGGGGGAAGGTTGTACATCCACACAAACACAGGCCAGGTGCTATGTGTGCTTCTCTGGCTGCCAAACGGATTGACTCCATCGGTGCTCGCGCCCAGCACGATGTTCCTTGGATCGTTCCCAAATTCTAGGTCTTCGAAGTTCAACGCTTGCCACTGGCTCGCATCCTTAGGGTGACTCAGCATCTTGTCTTTTTTATCTATCTCCGGATCATTTGCGTCATCTTCTCGCTTCTTCTCCTCCCTATCTGCGTGCCAACGCAGGAGCTTTGCTACCTTAGGGTCCGCGAAATACCGCTGCAGACGAGGAGTGATCGGAAAGTACCACACCACTTTTCGAGGAGCTTTCTTCCTCTTCTTGTATCGAGTGACGCCGCACACCGGACATATGGTAGACTCCGCGTGCTCGTCCCGATAAATGATGCAATTGTTCATGCACACATGGTATTTCACGTGCGGTAAATCCAGAGGACACACGATTTTCTTCGCCTCCTCCAAACTGGTCGGGCACTTGTTCCCCTTGGGAAGACATTCGTGCCAGAATGACATGTTCTCGTCGAAGCATGCGTCGGTCATTTTGTGTTTTACCTTCATCTCCAGAGCCATGAGCGTTACTTTCAGGCGGGTATCCTCGGGCCTGCATCCTTCATACAATGGAGTAACCGCGTCTAACTCAAGTTGATCCATCTTGGCTTTCTCTCGGGCGGCAGCTCTTGCGTTATCCGTCTGCTTGAGAAGCAGCTCTTGAATATGAGGGTCCTGCACCCAGCCCATCGATGGTCCAGCGTCGTCTGCTCCGCCAGCATCATCATCTTCATGATCATGCCCGTCGTCTGCTCCGGCATCTTCCTCATCATCATGTCCTGCATCTTCTACATGATGACTGTGTACAGCATCACCGTCGTGATCATCTCCTGGGGATTCTTCGTCTTCTCGCCCGCCCGAGCCGCGGTGGTTGTCTTGCTGCCCTTCCTCATTTCTTGCCCGGCCACCATGGACGACTTCGTAGTCATCTTCATCACCTTGCCACCGATAGCCATCCATTAAACCACGCAAGAGCAGGTGGTCCCGCACCTGCCCGGATTCCGGGTCCGCAATAAGGCTCTTCAGCTTGCATCTTTGACACGGACATCTTATCTCCGTCTCGTTCTTTTGAAGCATCTCGGCCTTCGCGGACCTCAAAAACCTATTCACGATGCCTTCGGTCATCATGCGGACCATGGTCTCCTGCGGGGTAGAGCAAAATGATATTTTAGAACCAAGAAAAAATTTGGCATGACTTTCCCTAAAAATACGACCAAAAAGAATGCTTAATGCCAAAATTCTCGCCGAAACGGAAATGAATCAACATTCCGGCAAAATATTGGCAACTATCGCATTTCAAATACCGGTACACCTCCAAACACAAACACATATGCAACACCACAAACATATGCAACACCACGAACATACATAGATCTAGCTAGGCCATAAAAAGTGCACGTGCACATTGTTGTAGGGAGACCAACATAAATATAGCTTCCCCCCTTACTTACCTATCAAAACAAGGTAATTTAACCACTTAAATTGAATGAATCTATGGTGGAAATGAGGTGAAAAAGAGGAGGCACCCGAGACAAGGAGGAGGTGGAGAGAATGAAGTGGGGAGAAAGTGAGTGTGGGTAGGAGAGGCTGTCCAAAATATCTTGTGGCTGCCCACTTACTAATGGCGCACCAACTCTAAATGCGCCATTAGTAATCCAGGTTACTAATGGCGCACCTTCTGGTGGTGCGCCATTAGTATTTTTTTTATACTAATGGCGCACCCTGGGCCAGGTGCGCCATTAGTAGTTTCAACTCTAATGGCGCACCAACCAACGCGATAAAGGGGTTGTCAATCCCTTCACGGTCACTCGCAAAAGTGAGATCTAATAAAGATAGTAATGTAAATATTTTTGGTATTTTTGTTGTATAGATTTGAAAGTAAAGATTGCAAAATAGTAAACGAGATGCGATGTAAATAAAAGAGATGTAATATAATAGGAAAGAGACCCGGGGGCCATAGGTTTCACTAGTGTCTTCTCTCAAGATAGCATGTATTATGGTGGGTGAACAAATTACTGCCGAGCAATTGATAGAAAAGCGCATAGTTATGAAGATATCTAAGGCAATGATCATGAATATAGGCATCAAGTCGGTGTCAAGTAGACCGAAACGATTCTGCATTTACTACTATTACTCCACACATCGACCGCTATCCAGCATGCATCTAGAGTATTAAGTTTGTAAGAACGGAGTATCGCATTAAGCAAGATGACATGATGTAGAGGGATAAACTCAAGCAATATGATATAAACCCCATCTTTTTATCCTCGATGGCGACAATACAATACGTGACTTGCTGCCCCTACTTTCACTGGGAAAGGACACCGCAAGATTGAACCCAAAGCTAAGCACTTCTCCCATTGCAACAAAGATCAATCTAGTAGGCCAAACTAAACCGATAATTTGAAGAGACTTGCAAAGATATCAAATCGTGCATATAAGAATTCAGAGAAGAACCACAAAATATTCATAGATAATCTTGTTCATAAATCCACAATTCATCGGATCTCGGCAAACACACCGCAAAATAGTATTACATCGAATAGATCTCCAAGAACATCGAGGAGAACTTTGTATTGAGAATCAAAGAGAAAGAAGAAGCCATCTAGCTAATAACTAGTTATGGACCCGAAGGTCTGTGGTAAACTACTCACATTTCATCAGAGAGGCAATGGTGGTGTTGATGTAGAAGCCCTCCGTGTTTGATTCCCCCACCGGCAGATCGCCGGAAAAGGCCCCAAGATGGGATCTCATGGGTATAGAAGGTTGCGGCGGTGGAAAAGTGGTTTCGTGGCTCGCCCTGATGTTTCTAGGGTATAAGAGTATATATAGGCGAAAGAAGTACGTCGGTGGAGCTACAAGGGGCCCACGAGGGTGGGGGCGCACCCTCCTGCCACGTGGCCTCCTCGAGGAGTTCTAGACTTTGACTCCAAGTCTTCTGGATTGCTTTCGGTCCAAGAAAGATCATCGCGAAGGTTTCATTCCGTTTGGACTCCGTTTGGTATTCCTTTTCTGCAAAACTCTAAAATAGGCAAAAAACAGAAACTGGCACTGGGCCTCCGGTTAGTAGGTTAGTCCCAAAAATAATATAAAAGAGCATATTAAAGCCCATTAAACATCCAAAACAGATAATATAATAGCATGGAAAAATCAAAAATTATAGATACGTTGGAGACGTATCACACTGTAGTAGAACCAGCATGAGCAACGGCACTGCCACCTTACTCGGAGTCCGAGTCCACGTCCTCGACTTCGTCCTCGTCCCTCTTCCTCTTCCTCTTGGCCGCCGCTTCTTTGCTTGAACCGTACACTGGGCTCTACTTCTTCATCCAACCCTTGTAGATATTTAAACAAAGGTAGGCATCCATTGCTGCGTAGAGGATGCGATCTTCATCTATTGTCTTCGACTCCCATGCATGATGAAACTCGTGGTGAGGTTTCTTCAGTTTAGCGTACGAAGGATCAATCATGGCTGCTGCCAGGGTCAACATTGAAGGCTGAGAGTAGGACACCAGGCTTGCCTTCTGGAGATCAAAGGGCTGGCCTACAATGAGGCCTATCTGACCCAGGACATCCCTGTCGTTCCTAAAGTCTATAGTAACAAATTTCACTCTTTCGTCCTTGAGGAAGTTCTTAAAATCCTGTCACTCAACGTTGGCATGGCATATGTGGTAGACCAAGCACATGTTATGTACGCAATCCCGGATCACGGTGGGCTTCTTCTTCTCTGCCTCCTTTAGAATCTTCTCGCTTTCCAGGACTGTGGTTTTACTCAACATCTAGCCCAGCAACCCACTCATCCTTTGAACTGTTGAACATGCGTAGGAAGCGAGCAAGGCATGCTTTCACCGTCGCGGATCCATGGGTGTAGATGACAATGAACTCATTGCCGGTGATGGCTCTAACCTGGTACTCAGCGGCGACCATGGAGATTTGGGAGACCATGGATTTTGGAGGAGGGTTAGGAGAAGTTGAACTAGTGTAATGTGAAAGGACGAGACGACTGGGAGCGAACTATTGTAAAGTAGAATACGGGGACGAGTAGGGCGTGCGAACGGCGTGGGGTTGTTGGCTTGCCCAGTGGATAAACGGTTGCAAGCCCCCAAAGAGTTCTCGAGTACTATGCGGCACCCACTAAATGTCATGTCCACTAGACCCATATCATAGGCTTGATGGTATAGCTTCTGCCTGTTCGCACGCAATGTCGGCGCATGGATGTAACTTCACTTCATTCCCTCAACCATCGCGCCTCCCACGACCTTCGCCTCCCTCGCGTGGTCGCGCCCTTTGAGACTTCGACTGGCTATAAATGAGCAATTTTTTTGCCTACTCCGCATGCATGATACTCCCTCTGGTCCTTTTTACTTCCGTCAACCGCTTGCAAAGTTTTTGACCAAATTTCTACTAAAAATATCAATATCTACAATACTGATTATAATGAGTATAAAAACTGCATTCTACATTGAGTATAAAAATATTGATTTGACATTGTGAATGTTGAGGTACATTTTTCTATAAGTTTGGTCAAAGTAGAGGTACATTGACTTCAGACAAAACTTAAATACACAATGCAGACTAGTTCCTCCGTCCAGGTGCGTGCCATGTCCTATCTAGTCATCACAATAACGTTAGCTATTAGAGTACTACCTCCCTTCTAGTTTAAAGGCCTCGATTCAAAAATTTCACCTACTCTTACCAAGATAGAGGCGGTGGAATAGTTTTTGTAGTGGTTTCTAGAGTTTGGACTCCATCTTCAGGAACCTTCGCCGCCGCCGGCAAGAATGCAAGGAGATGAACTAGAAAGGAAATGAGGCTAGAATGAGTAGTTCCGTATTTTATACAGTGGCAAAGGTGGGTAAATATCTGCTATACCTCCGATGGCAAGGCCATGTCTCTATGCACACCCATCTCAGCCGTTGGTTCCAAGTAGATCGAACGGCTCACGTTGTCCAGAGGCAGACATACCATCACCACCAACTGAGATTTTTATAGGAGTGGTCATGCATGCATGTGGTGTAATTAATGCATCGGTTTACACAATTTTTTTGAGAAAAATGAGAGTACTAATTAAGTACTTCTGCAAACTACGGAATTAATTCCAACATTCATCATCTACCTTGGTTGAAGAGATTTTCAAATTAAGTCCTATAAACCGGAAAGGAGGGAGTACCACATTACCACCACTATGGCCAGCCTTAATCATCGCATGCAATAATTTAGTGCACCTTGAAATCTGAACGCCTGCTTGACTCTCCTTCTCCCTCCAGCAGTCCCACCACTCCACCCCATGTGGAAAAAATCGGCATGCATGACTCTCCTCCCCCGCGCTCGTCCAATCCGTTGTGACCAGCAAAATTTCCACCCCTTCCCTCACCCGTAATTTACTCCAACAAATATGCCCACGTAGTTGCTTCTGTTACTTAACTGTAGGTGCATTGGGTCACTGACATGTGGGCCCAACAGGCATCTAGCTTGCGTGTCAGTGATGCAACTGGACCTGCGGTTATGTAAATGAAGCTCAGTCCATATATTATGTAGGTGTGCCATTGCTCGCTATAAATACTGCGCCTCCCACGGCATTCGGAAGAACGCTCACGTTCATCACTATCTCCTCCCCTGCTTCTCACGTCGACCACCATGGCATCCCCCTTCCCAAGCCCTAGGCTCCCCTCGCTGCACCGCGCGGATGGTCACGCATCGCCGTTTCGTTCCTCGCCGCCACTAGTCGAGCAGGATGCGTCGTCGTTCCGTTCCTCGCCGCCACTAGTCGAGGAGGACGCGTCGGTGTTCCGCTCCTTGCCGCGACGCGTCGAGGAGGACGCGTCAGTGTTCTGCTCCTCTCCACGATGCGCCAAGGTGGACGCGTCGGTGTTCCCAATCTCGCCAGCACGCGCGTCGGAGGACGCGTCGGCTCCCTGCTACGAGGAGAACGCCGCACCTCCGAGCCCCCCCCCCCCCCGCCCAGCCTTGAGGAGCTTTGGAAAGAAATGGATGTCGCCTTATGGGAGGCTTTGCCTTTGGCAGAGCGCGCCAAAATAAAGGCGGAGAAGTAGGCCGAGGAAGAGAAGCGCGCCGTGGGGCAAGCTGCCTGGCAGGCCTATGTCGCGTCCGAGAGAGTCAGGCCATTGGCTCTTTGGCAGAAGGCTCGTGCGAGGGCCATGAGGGAGGCACAGGATGGCCGTGCCAAAGCCCTGAGTGCATTCGGGCCCAAGCACCTCATCTACTCTTGGCGGTACGTGGACTGGGTGCACGCTTCCAGCGAGGAGGAGTACATGTTGGCACCGGATCACCACACCGGTGAGATCGCGCTCGCCCGCCGGCAAGCCGCCAATCCGCACCTCGCGAGTTGCGAGGCTGAGGAAGAGGCGTTGTGTTGGCGCGCTGGGAAATGGCCGCGCACTAGGGCACTCGTGGTGCGCCGCAAGCGCTCCTGCAAGCGCCGTGGCTTTTATTAGAAATATAATTTAGTTTCATAAGGCGATCTAATTAGTTTTGGGACGCAAATGATAAATCCCGATGGTACGGGAATTATTAGCGTCCTTAATTAAGTATGTAAAAGCAAAAGTTTGGAAACCTTGTGTATCCGTACGCATTTTGTAAGTACGTGCATATAGCACAAACTTTACTATATAGTATCGCATTACACGTCTCTCTCTATATATGCTTGCACACTGTGCTACTCCCTCCGTCCAGGTGAATAAGTCATCTTTGGTTGTGCACCGTGACCAAGAAGGAGGGAAGACATATACAACTAGACGGAGGGAGTACTACTATTACTTATGTACATGCAAATGCACGTTTTAACATTACGATGCGGTTTTTGTAAAAGCAGAAAAACAACACTAGTCAAGCTTGTGAAACGATTCAATGCAAAACAAATGCAAAAATGCTCGTTTGATTGTTTACTTTTAGCTTCCTTCTCCGTGGTTATTTCTCTATTGTACTTTGTACGGACTAGTATCTCACTGGTCGGGAAGGCATGCAAATTCCCAAACCGCTTCCTACACCCTGTATATCGAATTTTTTGCCTAACAAGTTGTGTCGTGCAATTGGAATTTCAACTTGAGTACTACTACTAGGAGTACCAGGGGCCAGTTCTTTTAGGCTTCTAGATTAGTAGTAATCCCATAACTACTACCTCCGTCCTGGTTTATTGGTCCCCATTGTAATCTGTGTCAAATTTTGACCATAAATTTAACTAATGAAATTTTGTGCATGTTACATGCACTAACATTTTATCAGTTAAACCTTTGGTCAAAAGTTAGCACAAATTACAATGGTGACGAATAAACCAGGACGGAGGTACTAGTAGTAGTTTAGAAGCCCAAATAAATGATTGAGGCGCCTTAATGTTACTCTCCACTTTGACTAGTCTTATAGGAAAAGCTGGGGAAGAGACGGATTATTTTTTGAGCCGCCAATAGAACTGGCCCAAAGAGTAGTAGCTAGAGATACTAGGAGTAGTAGCTAGGGATCGAGTGTGCGAGTGAACCGGAGAAAGTAAATGCAGAGAGATGACATACAAAAAAGATGGAGGGATGTGATGGTTGCTTGTCCATTTATTTTACCAGGCCACTTAGTAGTTATTACTGGGAGTGGTTGGGTTTTGTGATATGCCGGCTTTACTGCCGCGCCACGAGCGGGGTGAGACTCGCGCGCAGCGCCGCCCTCTACACTTGTACAACATCGGTCGTGGTTTATTAGTCCCCAATTGAATTTGACTGAAGATTTAACTGACAAAATGTTAGTGCATGTCAACAAAAACTATGTCGTTGTATCTGTATTTGAACATAGTTTTCAATGATATTATTTTAGGTGACATGCATTAGCATTTATCGTACTATATATAATGTTAGTTCAATTTTTGGTCGTACTAATCTATAGTAAGGTGCATGTGCGTTGCACGGAACAGTGAAATGCATTGATCGGGGAGTTGTTTATTTTGACAAAGGATGTGGGGGTCATCTCATGTGTAACGGGTATCGATAGGTTTCTTCGAATATTATTTCATCTCTAGAGCTCATAAACATCCGAGTGAAATAGATAAAAAAAAGTATCCTTTGCAAACAAAAGTGTTCAACTGTTCAACCTGCATCCAAAACTTGTGAAGAAATAACACTTATTATACTTTGCAAGAAATGATCTTTAAGAATTAGTTTTTGAGTATCGATTGTTATACATGTTGGCTACAGATGACATGGCACTTTCTTATAGTCAACAGTTGGCTATACTATTAAGTATTAACCATGCCCTTATACACCTAGACGGAGGGATTAAATCAGGATGACTTGGAAGGGGGCAGAGGAGATGTAAGAAATCATTCATCATAAGTATTTCACCAGTACTGTAGTTAACAATTCATACATGGAAGATTCTAGACTAAACCATAAATAGATACACTTTTATTCATGTGCAATACTCCAATAGAGCAAGATCATGCATGGAAGTCTCCACATGCTTAGACAGCGGATTACATTGAGCGAAGACTAATGATCAACATTTAACTTGGTAATGCATATGTCCAGGTGAACCTCCTTGGAGTCCCCCTGCACCATGTTGGGGGGAGAAATCATACCATACGTCTTCCATGTCCAAATCGGCGGGAAGGTCCCAGCTCAGCACAGTCCTAGTCAGCTTCATGTAGCCAGTGTCGCCGCCCACGTACCTCTGAGGTGTAGTAATAGTGAGCACACACCCGTACATCGGCCTCGTTTCAGTGTCAGCGTCAGCGGCGTCTGTCGGTGTCAAAACCGGCGGATCTCGGGTAGGGGGTCCCGAACTGTGCGTCTAAGGTCGATGGTAACAGGAGACAGGGGACACAATGTTTACCCAGGTTCGGGCCCTCTTGATGGAGGTAATACCCTACTTCCTGCTTGATTGATCTTGATGAATATGAGGATTACAAGAGTTGATCTACCACGAGATCGTAATGGCTAAACCCTAGAAGTCTAGCCTGTATGATTATGATTGCCTCTACGGACTAAAACCCTCCGGTTTATATAGACAGCGGAGGGGCCTAGGGTTGTACAGAGTCGGTTTACAGAGGAAGGAATCTTCATATCTGAACGCCAAGCTTGCCTTCCACGCAAAGGAGAGTCCCATCCGGACACGGGAGGAAGTCTTTTGTCTTGTATCTTCATGGCCCATTAGTCCGGCCCACGTCATATAGCCCGGACGCCCGAGGACCCCTTCATCCAGGACTCCCTCAGCGTCGCCCCTGAAGCACACTACAGAGACGGGGCGGCGGCTTGCGCGGGCCTCGCCGGTGCCCACGATCAAGAGGAAGACGCTGCCGTCCTCCTCCGAGACTAGCAGGCGGCGGAGATCCTCCAGCGACTCTGGCACGGTGAACGAGTAGCACGTCTCGTACTTGATGTTCTCCACCAAGGGCCAGTAGTGATCGCCACACGCCTACGTGAGGTAATGCACGATGTTCCCCGGCGAGCCCCAAAACGGCATCGGGCACTCATAGCAGTAGACGAAGGGCTCCTTGGAGGCATCGACCAGGCCGTCCATGAAACAGGAGTGGCTGTAGGGGACGTTGCGCCAGTTGAATATATGAGCAAGTTACTACGAGATTTAGTCCGAATAAGCACAAAATAAATCATGACGGCTATAACACAAATTTAACTAATCATGTGGACTAGCATAGTAGATGAACAGATCGAATCTAGGACACAGATGAAAATACTGAATTCTACCATGATTTCAAAAAGGAAGGACAGAAACACATACGGTGCAACGGGAGCAGCACCGTTGGCGTTGAGGTTATCGCCCATGTCGTTGAGGAAGAGGTTGCTGAGGTCGGGGAAGAAGTCGTCGTTGGTGAAGTCGTTGCTGCTAGCAGTCGCGAGAGTGCACTCCCCAAATTTCAACAGCGCCCGCCGAATGGAGCGCGGGAGGGACTGGATGTAGGGGATGTTGTGGCCGCCGAATGCAGCGCAGGAGTAGCACACAAAGTAGTAGATGGTGCTCCTCCCTAGTCTCTATCTCTACTCTTATCTCTATCTCTACTACTCCTCTTTCCTTTTTTATAATATACTAGTAGCTGTCAAATTGAATAGTACTGCACCGCCCGCTGCACGCCCGGCTGAACACGCCTCCTCGCCTCCATCAAACCCCTACGTTAAACCCGCATGCAAACCGAGAAACCTACTCCGGCCCCCAGGAGGAAATTTGCCGGTTGCCGTTGGAGAATTATAGAGTCACGTCCAATCCATTTGAGTTAATTGCGTGTATGATTCTCCCTCTATAAAAAGTTAATTGCATCCTTAATATTGTATTCTAAGTACTGTGTGGGTTCCACTGTCAGTACAGTGTACATGACTTGCAGGCTGGCTACAGATTCGTACAGAAAGTTAGAAAGAAACAAATCCATCCTTAATCTTGTATTCTAAGTACTCTGTGGGTTCCACTCCCAGTACAGTAGCGAAAGAAGTATATATTAAAAAAATAAAAAGCTACAGTTTAGGACAGAATTAGAACTCAGGCCATCGCGCTGCAAGCATCCAGCCCGGACCAGTACACCAGGTGTTCGTTGCGGATTATGCAAGAGATAAACCTTTATAGCAATGAGCCCTCGGTTGCAACGGATCCAAACTAGAATAATACATATTCCCAAATTTGAAAGAAAACTGTTTAGTTTTGATATACATATCACTAAAAATATCTTATGTTTCACTCCAAATATATTCTTTGGGCTGTTTTGATGAGGTAAGGGAGGAATGTGGTTGGTTTCAAGATACCAAGGGGTTTTGCGTAAACTGGAGCAGAGAAGTGGGAATTGTTGCGAAAGGCCACAACTTACATCACAGCCGTTAGATGCAGATCTAATGGTCAGAAATGGCGGATGGCAGACACACCATCATCACCAACTGAGTCTTTTATAGGAGTAAGTAATATAGGAGTAGGAGTAGAGAAAAAACCGAGTTGGTGATGATGGTGTGCCTGCCATCTTATAGTATATACCATCCGATCTATATCTGATTGATAGAAAGCAAACTATGATAATTTTACAAAAGATACCCGGACCTCTCTCCACATTTACAGATAAGGCCTTGCCTCGTTCATCCTTATCTCCCACAACCTCATTGATGAGCAATTAAAAAAAGGAAGTCTCTGGAACAATCTGGCATGGTGGCCGTTGCCGGCGCCGTCCATCCCCATGCCTCTTCCCAGTCCGACCACCAGTCACCACCGCGCCCCACTCCTCCTCACCTTATCTATCACCTTTCTTGAGATATCATTTTTTCGATGAAATGGTCGAGATACCATTTTTCCGATAAAATTCTTGAGATATCATTAGTTTTTACACATGGGATTACTCCTGCTTGGGTCAATCACAATAGGTGTTTTGTAAAAAAAATGCATCTTGATGTTCCGTGCAATGCAAGTGCATCTTGCTAGTTTTTTTGCATATAATTCCAAACACCACGTAGACACGGTCTTTGACCATTTAACAACTATGTTAGTATCATTGTTAGTGGTCAGCCGGTGCAAGTTATAGCCCCGGGTGTTTTAACCTTTTTTTAGTAATGATATCTGGCGATTGTTCACCACGAGCTCAATCATGGTGAATCCCACGTAACCGTCAGATTTCCATCCGACGGTGGCCTGTTTTTAAGCCATAGTATTTGACAAAACCGCCACACTTACACACGCACTGTAACTGCATCGCGGGCATTTGCAACTGCCATCTCTGCCAACGAACGTTTGTTGGGGATTGGAGTTAGCACCGATGGCAGTTCGTAGTCATTCCACGCTCGGGCATTGAAGTTTGTAACTATTTTAGATTAGAATATACTAATCCTCCGGTGCTAGTAGTAGAGCAGAGTCCTACTCCACTACTACTCTACTCAAGCAAGTTAGGGCATAATAGTAGGTACTATACGGAGTACCAGTACTGTGATCACTCAAGCAAGTTTTCTGGCATCGATATGACCCTACGCTACTCGTATGTGTCCCGTAAGTCAAGCGACGTGTTGTAGTCATCATCACCTGTCCACTTCCCGCAGCACATATTCGCTTCTCCATCCTTGTCCGCACATAAATGTCCAATCTTCCATCCCCGCTAAGGCGCCTCCCCCCTTTTCCGAAACCCAAGCACTAACAATGGCAGAACCGAGCAGCGTCCGCCAAAAGTGTGGCTACAATTCGCTCCCCACAAAGGTAATCAAGCTCATTGTTTCGTGTGTGGACAATCTCACTACCATGCCGCTCGCCGCGTGCTCGTCGGGGCTGTACCGTTTACTCAAAGCCCTCAGGCCGGAGCTTTTTAAGCCAGCTCCTTGCTTGCTGATGCCGCCCGATCTTCAGAAACGGCGTGTCACACAGCATAACGATCGTACGGTGGCGAGCATCAACCCTCTTGACTAAGATCCAATCCCCGTCACCCTCAACTACATTAATGGTATGTACTGGGCCGGTCGGCATGAACACGTCTTGGATGGTGCTTGTCGACGGTGCCGGCAGCTGGATGCTCGTGGAGGTCTACACCCGGCGATTGATCACCCTTCCTTCGATTAACACTGCACTGCTTTGGCACCGGGGCCCATAATACTCGGAATCTTACAGTAGCCAACATGATACCAAGTTTGATTTGCTCAAGGTTGTAATCTGCCAAGTGCCCACAAGATCTGTGAATTATAAAGACTTCAGTCTAATTGTGTTCTTCAACCGCGGTCTCGCCTATCTGACAGGTCACTGCGGTAAGTGGATAAATCTGCACGTCCATGGCAGGATCATACATCCTCCATGGTTCTCTGATGACATTGAAGACAAGCGCTTCATTTACGCCGTCGACTCCTTCTATGGCTGGACGTATTGCTAGCCTACTCCAGTCATCACTACAAACAGCTGTTACAGTAGTATGTTACTTTCCTATGATATCATGATGCCTTGCTTATATTATTGTCAACATTTACTGAAAAAATATTCATGCTCATAACAGGTTGTTCTTAAGATTGACTACATTAAGAGCCCTTTTTATTTGACTCCAACTTGATATGATGTTGTAGGCCGCCTGGTGTCCCTACCCTTCCTAATCCTAGAACCTTTCAAAGAAAAGCGGCATGGCTGTTGCAGGTGGTTCCTGGCTTGATCAGACGACGGCGAACGATTGATGATCATTCGCACGTACCGAACGTGTTGTTTCACGGAATACAATCACAGTCACTGCAAGGTCTTTGAGCAGGATCCCAGCTTCTCTGGGCCTTCTGGAATTTTTGAATGGAGGTTGGAAAGTAGCCTTGGTACACGCTCTCTGTTTCTTGGACTGAATTATCTGATTAACCTGGAGTTAACTGACGGCAAGGATCATGATGGCATCGCGCTTTCGTTCATCAGCCAAAACTGTGTGTACACGGCGTACCATGCGTCTCTGCATGCACCATACCCTGATATGTGCCGCCACGCTCTGCAGCCCAAAGTAGGAGAGAGGGTTGCAAGTATCAGACTTCGACCTGCTGGCTGGAGTTTCCCTCGTCAGGCATCCATCTGGTTCAAGTCGTCAGCCAATCTCCAGAGCTTAATAAAAAGTAACGTCTAACTGAGCCAGTTAGTTAGATGCGCACACTTGGTGTAGTAGGATCTTTATTTAGTTTGACGCATACACTTGTTCTTTTTTGGTAGCCCTTTTGTAATGATGGCTAATGTTTGGTTTGGAAGAGACAGCTGCGTCTTTACTCTTCTGGCCTGCTTACTGCTTCTGTTGCACCCCCAGCCCCGGTTGCTGCTGTTGCTGTTTTTGATGTACAATTAGTAGTATATTTCGTCTGTTGGTTGAATAAATGTGTTGTTAGAACGACAAACACAATGTTTTGGAAGTCGTTGCACGGTCCGATCCTTTAGTGCCCCGTACCGTATGTAGCGCATACTATTCTTCGTACGGAACACATTTTCCACTTGTTGATAACATGCAGCCCACTAATGAAGGCCCAATAGAGGAGCCCATAATTAACTGGAAGGGAGGCTCTCACATGAATCCGGCCCAGGTACATGCTCATGGTCCCCTAAACATAAATAAATAAATAAAGCTAAATGCTCATGCACCAGTTCTTTAAATTCACGATTTAACAGGAGGATATTATTTCCTATGATAGTGTCGTTACGTTCAGTCGATATAATTCTTAGGCAAAGATAGCGACCAGTCTTCTTTCTCCCACCATTTTCTTCCTGCAACCAGCGGACCCATGCAAATCGTAGTCAACTTCGTAATAGTTGCAGTCCATTTTTATTTTTCAATAAGAATATCCAACCCAGCCCAGCACATTGGCGACAACACTTTATCCTCCGCCTTGGTGCGCTCTCCGCGGCACAGCCATCCGGCGCTGTCAACATAGTGAATCGGGAGAGGACTGTAGTTGTGAGTATGACAGTACGGACCCACCAGGTCCACTCCCGAACACAAGCAAGCGCCTCTTTTACTACTCAGATGCACCCCTCGTTTTTTACTCTATTCCACCCTACTGATATCTGGGACCCACATTATTTTCAATGTATAGTCAATTAACGACAGAATTGCACAACTTTTTTTGAGGATTTGTTCGGAGGAGCAGGCTATAAACTGGGTTGTGCGGTCTCTGTGGCCCGTCTAACAACATGACCAGCCCAGCCGTTTTTTCTTTTGGAAAATAGGTAGGCCACTATTTCTTTTTGAAGAATACCCAAGCTAGGCCTATTTGTTTTCTCCGACTTACTGGGCTGCAAATCTTTCAGGACGAGGAGGGATGCATTCTGGCCTGGCCGAAGAGTATGGTCAGTATCTGTTAAAAGTAAATGGGAAAATTAGTTTCTTTTTCTGTTTTTGTTCTTCACTGATATTTTATATTTCATTGGATTTTAACATGACATAGTACTAATTTATTTTTAAATTTGTTTTAGTATGGCTACTAATTTTTGGATTAAGAATATTTTGTTCAACAGCAAATATTTGCGAATTTTCAAAATTTCGCACATTTTTAGTTCAATTTTTTAACCCTGGTACTGACCAGAAAATGGGCAGCAATTCTAAAAATGGAAAATGGGCTGCAATAAATTCCATATGAATTACAAAATGAGTAAAAAATTATAAAAATAATAGAAAGTGGGCTATACGCGCCACAGATTTCGAGGCTGACTTGTTTACGCAAGGCATTGTCAGTCAACACACTATTCTAGCAGTAGTGACTGTTGGATGTCCATCCAACGGCCAACGTGCTTCTTCAATCTCTGATCTTCCTGCTCTAGCCACCTAAACCAGCGCCAGTGGGACTGCCTACTCCCTCCTCTTGTGGCCCGCTGTCATGCCGCGCAGGCTTCACTGGCCGACCCTACTCCCTCCGCTGGCCTGGCCGCACGCAATCAACTGCCTCCTTATTACATGAAAAAATGAAGGAAATATGCCCTAGAGGCAATAATAAAGTTATTATTTATTTCCTTATATCATGATAAATGTTTATTATTCATGCTAGAATTGTATTAACCGGAAACTTGATACATGTGTGAATACATAGACAAACAGAGTGTCACTAGTATGCCTCTACTTGACTAGCTCGTTGATCAAAGATGGTTATGTTTCCTAGCCATAGACATGGGTTGTCATTTGATTAACGGGATCACATCATTAGGAGAATGATGTGATTGACTTGACCCATTCCGTTAGCTTAGCACTCGATCGTTTAGTATGTTGCTATTGCTTTCTTCATGACTTATACATGTTCCTATGACTATGAGATTATGCAACTCCCGTTTACCGGAGGAACACTTTGTGTGCTACCAAACATCACAATGTAACTGGGTGATTATAAAGGTGCTCTACAGGTGCTTCCAAAGGTACTTGTTGGGTTGGCGTATTTCGAGATTAGGATTTGTCACTCCGATTGTCGGAGAGGTATCTCTGGGCCCACTCGGTAATGCACATCACTATAGCCTTGCAAGCATTGTAACTAATGAGTTAGTTGCGGGATGATGTATTACGGAACGAGTAAAGAGACTTGCCGGTAACGAGATTGAACTAGGTATTGAGATACCGACGATCGAATCTCGGGCAAGTAACATACCGATGACAAAGGGAACAACGGATGTTGTTATGCGGTCTGACCGATAAAGATCTTCGTAGAATATGTGGGAACTAATATGAGCATCCAGGTTCCGCTATTGGTTATTGACCGGAGAGGTGTCTCGGTCATGTCTACATAGTTCTCGAACCCGTAGGGTCCGCACGCTTAACGTTACGATGACAGTTTTATTATGAGTTTATGAGTTTTGATGTACCGAAGGAGTTCGGAGTCCCGGATGAGATCAGGGACATGACGAGGAGTCTCGAAATGGTCGAGACGTAAAGATCGATATATTGGATAACTATATTCGGACATCGGAAGGGTTCCGAGTGATTCGGGTATTTTTCGGAGTACCGGAGAGTTACGGGAATTCATATTGGGCCTTAATGGGCCATACGGGAAAGGAGAGAAAGGCCCCAAAGGGTGGCCGCACCCCTCCCCATGGACTAGTCCGAATTGGACTAGGGAGGGGGGGCGCCCCCTTCCTTCTTTCTCCTTCTCCCTTCCCTTCTCCTACTCCAACAAGGAAAGGAGGAGTCCTACTCCCGGTGGGAGTAGGACTCCCCCCTTGGCGCGCCCTCCTCCTAGGCCGGCGGCCTCCCCCCTTGCTCCTTTATATACGGGGACAGGGGGGCACCCCATGGATACAACAATTGATCTATTGATCTCTTAGCCGTGTGCGGTGCCCCCCTCCACCATATTACACCTCGATAATATCGTAGCGGTGCTTAGGCGAAGCCCTGCGTTGGTAGAACATCATCATCGTCACCACGTCGTCATGCTGACGAAACTCTCCCTCAACACTCGGCTGGATCGGAGTTCGAGGGACGTCATTGAGCTGAACGTGTGCTGAACTCGGAGGTGCCGTACGTTCGGTACTTAATCGGTCGGATCGTGAAGACGTACGACTACATCAACCGCATTGTGTTAACGCTTCCGCTATCGGTCTACGAGGGTACGTGGACAACACTCTCCCCTCTCGTTGCTATGCATCACCATGATCTTGCATGTTCGTAGGAATTTTTTTGAAATTACTACGTTCCCCAACAGTGGCATCCGAGCCAGGTTTTATGCGTTGATGTTATATGCACGAGTAGAACTCAAGTGAGTTGTGGGCGATATAAGTCATACTGCTTACCAGCATGTCATACTTTGGTTCAGCGGTATTGTGAGATGAAGCGGCCCGGACTAACATTACGCGTACGCTTACGCGAGACTGGTTTCACCGTTGCAAGCACTCGTTGCTTAAAGGTGACTGGCGGGTGTCTGTCTCTCTCACTTTAGTTTAACCGAGTGTGGCTACGCCCGGTCCTTGCGAAGGTTAAAACAGCACCAACTTGACAAACTATCGTTGTGGTTTTGATGCGTAGGTAAGAACGGTTCTTGCTAAGCCCGTAGCAGCCACGTAAAACTTGTAACAACAAAGTAGAGGACGTCTAACTTGTTTTTGCAGGGCATGTTGTGATGTGATATGGTCAAGACATGATGCTATATTTTATTGTATGAGATGATCATGTTTTGTAACCGAGTTATCGGCAACTGGCAGGAGCCATATGGTTGTCGCTTTATTGTACGAAATGCAATCGACATGTAATTGTTTTACTTTATCACTAAGTGGTAGCGATAGTCGTAAAAGCAATAGTTGGTGAGACGACAACGATGCTACGATGGAGATCAAGGTGTCGCGCCGGTGACGATGGTGATCATGACGGTGCTTCGGAGATGGAGATCACAAGCACAGGATGATGATGGCCATATCATATCACTTATATTGATTACATGTGATGTTATCTTTTATGCATCTTATCTTGCTTTGATTGACGGTAGCATTATAAGATGATCTCTCACTAAAATTTCAAGATAAAAGTGTTCTCCCTGAGTATGCACCGTTGCGAAAGTTCTTCGTGCTGAGACACCACGTGATGATCGGGTGTGATAGGCTCTACGTTAGCATTATAAGATGATCAATACAACGGGTGCAAAACAATTGCACACGCAGAATACTCAGGTTAAACTTGACGAGCCTAGCATATGCAGATATGGCCTCGGAACACGGAGACCGAAAGGTCGAGCGTGAATCATATAGTAGATATGATCAACATAGTGATGTTCACCATTGAAACTACTCCATCTCACGTGATGGTCGGACATGGTTTAGTTGATTTGGATCACGTAATCACTTAGATGATTAGAGGGATGTCTATCTAAGTGGGAGTTCTTAAGTAATATGATTAATTGAACTTAAATTTATCATGAACTTCGTCCTGATAGTATTTTGCAAATTATGTTGTAGATCAATAGCTCGCGTTGTTGCTTCCCTGTGTTTATTTTTGATATGTTCCTAGAGAAAAATTATGTTGAAAGATGTTAGTAGCAAAGATGCGGATTGGATCCGTGATCTGAGGATTATCCTCATTGCTGCACAGAAGAATTATGTCCTTGATGCACCGCTAGGTGACAGACCTATTGCAGGAGCAGATGCAGACGTTATGAACGTTTGGCTAGCTCAATATGATGACTACTTGATAGTTTAGTGCACCATGCTTAACGGCTTAGAATCGGGACTTCAAAGACGTTTTGAACGTCATGGACCATATGATATGTTCCAGGAGTTGAAGTTAATATTTCGAGCAAATACCCGAGTTGAGAAATATGAAGTCTCCAACAAGTTCTATAGCTAAAAGATGGAGGAGAATAGCTCAAGCAGTGAGCATGTGCTCAGATTGTCTGGGTACTACAATCGCTTGAATCAAGTGGGAGTTAATCTTCCAGATAAAATAGTGATTGACAGAATTCTCTAGTCACCATCACCAAGTTAGTAGAACTTCATGATGAACTATAGTATGCAAGGGGTGACGAAAATAATTCCCGAGCTATCCGTGATGCTAAAATCGACGAAGGTAGAAATCAAGAAAAACATCAAGTGTTTATGGTTAACAAGACCACTAGTTTCAAGAAAAGGGCAAAGGGATAGAAGGGGAACTTCAAGAAGAACGGCAAGCAAGTTGCTGCTCAAGTGAAGAAGCCTAAGTCTAGTCCTAAGCCTGAGACTGAGTGCTTCTACTGCAAGCAGACTGGTCACTGAAAGCGGAACTGCCCCAAGTATTTGGCAGATAAGAAGGATGGCAAAGTGAACAAAGGTATATTGGATATACATATTATTGATATGTACTTTACTAGTGTTTATAGCAACCCCTCGGTATTTGATACTGGTTCAGTTGCTAAGAGTAGTAACTCGAAACGGGAGTTGCAGAATAAACAGAGACTAGTAAAAGGCGAGGTGACGATGTGTGTTGGAAGTAGTTCCAAGATTGATATGATCATCATCGCACACTCCCTATACTTTCGGGATTAGTGTTGAAACTAAATAAGTGTTATTTGGTGTTTGCGTTGAGCATGAATATGATTTGATCATGTTTGTTGCAATACGGTTATTCATTTAAATTAGAGAATAATTGTTGTTCTGTTTACATGAATAAAACCTTGTATGGTCATACACCCAATAAAATGGTTTGTTGGATCTCGATCGTAGTGATACACATATTCATAATAATGAAGCCAAAAGATGCAAAGTTAATAATGATAGTGCAACTTATTTGTGGCACTGCCGTTTAGGTCATATTGGTGTAAAGCGCATGAAGAAACTCCATACTGATGGGATTTTGGAATCACTTGATTATGAATCACTTGATGCTTGCGAACCGTGCCTCATGGGCAAGATGACTAAAACGCCGTTCTCCGGAACTATGGAGAGAGCAACAGATTTGTTGGAAATCATACATATAGATGTATGTGGTCCGATGAATATTTAGGCTCGTAGTAGGTAGCATTATTTTCTGACCTTCACAGATGATTTGAGCAGATATGGGTATATCTACTTAATGAAACAGAAGTCTGAAACATTTGAAAAGTTCATATAATTTCAGAGTGAAGTGGAAAATCATCGTAACAAGAAAATAAAGTTTCTACGATCTGATCGTGGACAAGAGTATTTGAGTTACGAGTTTGGCCTTCAGTTAAAACAATGTGAAATAGTTTCACTACTCACGCCACCTAGAACACCACAGTGTAATGGTGTGTCCGAACATCGTAACCGTACTTTATTAGATATGGTGCGATATATGATGTCTCTTACCGATCTACCACTATCGTTTTGGGGTTATGCATTAGAGACAGCTGCATTCACGTTAAATAGGGTACCATCTAAATCCGTTGAGACGACATCTTATGAACTGTGGTTTGGCAAGAAACCAAAGTTGTCGTTTCTTAAAGTTTGGGGTTGCGATGCTTATGTGAAAAAGTTTCATCCTGATAAGCTCAAACCCAAATCGGAGAAATGTGTCTTCATAGGATACCCAAAGGAGACAGTTGGGTACACCTTCTATCATAGATCCGAAGGCAAGACATTCGTTGCTAAGAATGGATCCTTTCTAGAGAAGGAGTTTCTCTCGAAAGAAGTGAGTGGGAGGAAAGTAGAACTTGATGAGGTAACTGTACCTGCTCCCTTATTGGAAAGTAGATCATCACAGAAATCAGTTTCTGCGACACCTACACCAATTAGTGAGGAAGTTAATCATAATGATCATGAAACTTCAGATCCAGTTATTACTGAACCTCGTAGGTCAACCAGATTAAGATCCGCACCAGAGTGGTACGGTAATCCTATTCTGGAGGTTATGTTACTAGACCATGACGAACCTACGAACTATGAAGAAGCAATGGTGAGCCCAGATTCGGCAAAATGGCTTAAGGCCACGAAATCTGAGATGAGATCCATGTATGAGAACAAAGTATGGAGTTTGATTGACTTGCCCAATGATCGGCGAGCCATTGAGATTAAATGGATCGTCAAGAGGAAGGCGGACGCTGATAGTAGTGTTACTATCTACAAAGCTAGAATTGTCGCAAAAGGTTTTCGACAAGTTTAGGGTGTTGACTATGATGAGAGTTTCTCACTCGTATCTATGCTTAAGTCTGTCCGAATCATGTTAGCAATTGCCGCATTTTATGAAATCTGGCAAATGGATAAACAAAACTGCATTCCTTAATGGATTTATTAAAGAAGAGTTGTATATGATGCAACCAGAAGGTTTTGTCAATCCTAAAGGTCCTAACAAAATATGCAAGCTCCAGCGATCCATCTATGGACTGGTGCAAGCATCTCGGAGTTGGAATATACGCTTTGATTAGTTGATCAAAGGATATAGTTTTATACAGACTTGCGGTGAAGCCTGTATTTACAAGAAAGTGAGTGAGGAGCACTACAACATTTCTGATAAGTATATGTGAATGACATATTGTTGATCGGAAATAATGTAGAGTTATTCTGCAAAGCATAAAGGAGTGTTTGAAAGGAGTTTTTCAAAGAAATACCTCGGTGAAGCTGCTTACATATTGAGCATCAAGATCTATAGAGATAGATCAAGACGCTTGATAAGTTTTTTCAATGAGTACATACCTTAACAAGATTTTGAAGTGGTTCAAAATGGAACAGTCAAAGAAAGAGTTTCTTGCCTATGTTACAAGGTGTGAAATTGAGTTAGACTCAAAGCCCGACCACGGCAGAAGATAGAAAAAGAATGAAAGTCATTCCCTATGCCTCGGCCATAGGTTCTATAAAGTATGCCATGCTGTGTACCAGATCTATTGTATACCCTAGACTGATTTTGGCAAGGGAGTACAATAGTGATCTAGGAGTAGATCACTGGACAGTGGTCAAAATTATCCTTAGTGGAATAAGGATATGTTTCTCGATTATGGAAGTGACAAAAGGTCCGTCGTAAAGGGTTACGTCGATGCAAGTTTTGACACTAATCTAGATGACTCTAAGTCTCGGTCTAGATACATATTGAAAGTGGGAGCAATTAGCTAGAGTAGCTCCGTGCAGAGCATTGTAGAAATAGAAATTTGCAAAATATTTACGGATCTGAATGTGATAGACCCATTGACTAAAATTATCTCACAATCAAAACATGCTCACACCTTAGTACTCTTTGGGTGTTAATCACATAGAAATGTGAACTAGGTTATTGACTCTAGTAAACCCTTTGGGTGTTGGTCACATGACGATGTGAACTATGGGTGTTAATCACATGGTGATGTGAACTATTGATGTTAAATCACATGGCGATGTGAACTAGATTATTGACTCTAGTGCAAGTGGGAGACTGAAGGAAATATGCCCTAGAGGCAATAATAAAGTTATTATTTATTTCCTTATATCATGATAAATGTTTATTATTTATGCTAGAATTGTATTAACTGTAAACTTGATACATGTGTGAATACATAGACAAGCAGAGTGTCAGTAGTATGCCTCTACTTGACTAGCTCGTTGATCAAAGATGGTTATGTTTCCTAGCCATAGACATGGGTTGTCATTTGATTAACGGGATCACATCATTAGGACAATGATGTGATTGACTTGACCCATTCCGTTAGCTTAGCACTCGATCGTTTAGTATGTTGCTATTGCTTTCTTCATGACTTATACATGTCCTATGACTATGAGATTATGCAACTCCCGTTTACCGGAGGAACACTTTGTGTGCTACCAAAAGTCACAACGTAACTGGGTGATTATAAAGGTGCTCTACAGGTGCTTCCAAAGGTACTTGTTGGGTTGGCGTATTTCGAGATTAGGATTTGTCACTCCGATTGTCGGAGAAGTATCTCTGGGCCCACTCGGTAATGCACATCACTATAAGCCTTGCAAGCATTGTAACCAATGAGTTAGTTGCAGGATGATGTATTATGGAACGAGTAAAGAGACTTGCCGGTAACGAGATTGAACTAGGTATTGAGATACCGACGATCGAATCTCAGGCAAGTAACATACCTTTGACAAAGGGAACGACGTATGTTGTTATGCAGTCTGACCGATAAAGATCTTCGTAGAATATGTGGGAACTAATATGAGCATCCAGGTTCCGCTATTGGTTATTGACCGGAGAGGTGTCTCGGTCATGTCTACATAGTTCTCGAACCCGTAGGGTCCGCACGCTTAACATTACGATGACAGTTTTATTATGAGTATATGAGTTTTGATGTACCCAAGGAGTTCGGAGTCCCGGATGAGATCAGGGACATGACGAGAAGTCTCTTAATGGTCGAGACGTAAAGATCGATATATTGGACGACTATATTCGGACATCGGAAGGGTTCCGAGTGATTCGGGTATTTTTCGGAGAACCGGAGAGTTACGGGAATTCGTATTGGGCCTTAATGGGCCATACGGGAAAGGAGAGAAAGGCCCCAAAGGGTGGCCGCACCCTCCCCTGGACTAGTCCGAATTGGACTAGGGAGGGGGGCGCCCCCTTCCTTCTTTCTCCTTCTCCCTTCCCTTCTCCTACTCCAACAAGGAAACGAGGAGTCCTACTCCCGGTGGGAGTAGGACTCCCCCCTTGGCGCGCCCTCCTCCTAGGCCGGCGGCCTCCCCCCTTGCTCCTTTATATACGGGGGCAGGGGGGCATCCCATGGATACAACAATTGATCTATTGATCTCTTAGCCGTGTGCGGTGCCCCCCTCCACCATATTACACCTCGATAATATCGTAGCGGTGCTTAGGCGAAGCCCTGCGTCGGTAGAACATCATCATCGTCACCACGCCGTCGTGCTGACGAAACTCTCCCTCAACACTCGGCTGGATCGGAGTTCGAGGGACGTCATCGAGCTGAACGTGTGCTGAACTCGGAGGTGCCGTACGTTCGGTACTTGATCGGTCGGATCGTGAAGACGTACGACTACATCAACCGCGTTGTGTTAACGCTTCCGCTATCGGTCTACGAGGGTACGTGGACAAAACTCTCCCCTCTCATTGCTATGCATCACCATGATCTTGCATGTTCGTAGGAATTTTTTGAAATTACTACGTTCCCCAACAAAAAATGATTCCTCCCACTGACATCTGGGGCGCACCGGTTCGGAGGCTGACCTATGGGCCTACTAAGTTGACGCGTACGCAGGGCTTTGTCAACTTAGTCAACAAACGATTCTAGCAGCAGTGACCGTTGGATTTGAATCGAACGGTCCTGCTTCTTCTTCAATCGCTACTCTTCTTGAACCACCCGCCCAAACCAGCACTGGCAAGACCGCCTGCTCCTGCCTCCAGTGGCCAGCTGTGCTGCCATTGAGGCCTCACAGCCCCCTACTACTCCCACCGCTGCACAGGCCCTGCGGCGACGGCAGGCTCACACCGCAGCCAAACCAGTGAACCCTCGTACTCCTCTCCACGTGGGCTTCCACTACCGCGTCTTCCCCGGCTCCGCGTCGTCCCCTTCCTAGGCCTCCCCGTCGTCCACCGCCTTGGTGCTCTCGCCGCAGCATGGTCAACGTGGTCATGGAACGACTTCTATCGGCAGAGTACTATACATGGAGAGGCTGATAGCTGGGTCCACGGCCACAACAAGGAAGTTCCTCCTTATTACGCGGAAAATAATGATTCCTCCACCTGACAGCAGGGACCCACCGGATGGGCCACCATATTTCGCAAAAAAACGTTTCCCCGCTCACTGCTGGGACCCACCAGCTACATCTTCGCAGGCAAGGAAGTGTGTCCATATTACGGGCAAAAAAATGATTCGCCCCCTGACTGTTGGGACCCACCAGCTACAACTTCGCACGCCAGGAAGTGCCTGACAGTCGGGACCCACCTGGTCGAAGCGTACGTAGCGTTGTCATTCTGGTCACGAACGTGTATGTACATACTGGTCGATGCAGAGGCACGCACGTGTTGTAGTAGAGGCCCGCACATAGCTTGTACACGTACGTACGGCGGCCAGGGTGCAAGAAAGAACATACGGCCATGTACGTGCATACGGGTGGGGTCTTGAATGCCTACTCGCGCATACGTACGGCCAGGGCTCGTGTACATGGCTGGGTCGGAAAGGAGAAACTGCGTCCTTCTTGTGTTTATTGGGAGGCAACCAGCTGGGTCGAAACGGAATGTGTCATCGTGTTCATCGGGAGCCAACCGGCTTGGACGGAACAGCTGATGGAAACGAGGCCTGGTGTACCGTAGAATGTAGGAAACGACCTTGTGTTCGACCGGCCACGGTCAAAACGGGGTCCTGTTCATCGGGAGGGGTCTGGCGTATCGCAAACGGAGGAAACAGACTTCTCTAGGACCTCCTACGGTCGAAACGGGGTCCTGTTGATCGGGAGGGGTGTGGCGTACCGCAAAACAAAGGAAACATACTTTTGTTGGAGCGCTACGGTCGAAAGGGGGGGGGGTCATGTTCATCGGGAGGGGTGTGGCGTACCGCAAAACGGGACTCCACGGGATACTGTTCATCTCCACCGTCAACCACCTCCAGCCTCCACGGGCTACTGTTCATCCACCGTCGACCTCCTCCAGCCTCCACCTGCGACTGTTCATCCACGGGCTCCTGTTCATCCAGCCTCCACCGTGCGCTCCTCCACCGGCTACTGTTCAACCAACCCTCTCCACGGGGTCCTGTTCAACCACCCCTCCACGGGCTACTGTTCATCCAGCCCTCCACCGGCTCTTGTTCAACAAGCCCTCCACCGGCTACTGTTCAACCTTCCCTCCACGGGGTCCTGTTCATCCACGCCCAACCATCTTGATCGATCGGGGTCCTGTTCATCCAGCGGCAACACCACGGGGTCCTGTTCATCCAACCCCCCACCGGGAACTGTTCATTCAACCCCCCAACAACGCTCACTGTTCATCAAGGGAAGGAGGCAGCAGGGTTCGATTGATGTCTACTACGCAACCTTCTTCTTGTAGACGTTGTTGGGCCTCCAAGTGCAGAGGTTTGTAGGACAGTAGCAAATTTCCCTCAAGTGGATGACCTAAGGTTCATCAATCCGTGGGAGGCGTAGGATGAAGATGGTCTCTCTCAAACAACCCTGCAACCAAATAGCAAAGAGTCTCTTGTGTCCCCAACACACCCAATACAATGGTAAATTGTATAGGTGCAATAGTTCGGCGAAGAGATGGTGATACAAGTGCAATATGGATGGTAGATATAGGTTTTTGCAATCTGAAAATATAAAAACAGCAAGGTAACTAATGATAAAAGTGAGCACAAACGGTATTGCAATGCTTCGAACAAGGCCTAGGGTTCATACTTTCACTAGTGCAAGTTCTCTCAACAAGGATAACATAATTAGATCATATAACAATCCCTCAACATTCAACAAAGAGTCACTCCAAAGTCACTAATAGCGGAGAACAAATGAAGAGATTATTGTAGGGTACGAAACCACCTCAAAGTTATTCTTTCCGATCAATCCATTGGGCTATTCCTGTAAGTGTCACAAACATCCCTAGAGTTCATAGTCAAATAACACCTTAAGACACAAATCAACCAAAACCCTAATGTCACCTAGATACTCCAATGTCACCACAAGTATCCACGGGTATGATTATAGGATATGCATCACACAATCTCAGATTCATCTATTCAAACCAACACAAAGTACTTCAAAGAGTGCCCCAAAGTTTCTACCAGAGAGTCAAGACGAAAACGTCTGCCAACCCCTATGCATAAGTTCACAAGGTCACTGAACCCGCAAGTTGATCACCAAAACATAGATCAAGTAGATCACGTGAATATCCCATTGTCACCACAGATAAGCACATGCAAAACATACATCAAGTATTCTCAAATCCTTAAAGACTCAATCCGATAAGATAACTTCAAAGGGAAAACTCAATCCATTACAAGAGAGTAGAGGGGGAGAAACATCATAAGATCCAACTATAATAGCAAAGCTCGCGATACATCAAGATCGTGCCGAATCAAGAACACGAGAGAGAGAGAGAGAGATCAAACACATAGCAACTGGTACACACCCTCAGCCCCGAGGGTGAACTACTCCCTCCTCATCATGGAGAGCGCCGGGATGATGAAGATGGCCACCGGTGATGATTCCCCCCTCCGGTAGGGTGCCGGAACAGGGTCCCGATTGGTTTTTGGTGGCTATAGAGGCTTGCAGCGGCGGAACTCCCGATATAGGTTTCTTTTCAGGGGTTTCTGTATTTATAGGAATTTTTTGCGTCGTGAACAAGTCAGGGGGTCTCCGAGTCACCCACAAGGCAGTGGGTGCGCCCAGGGGGGTAGGACGCGCCCTCCGCCCTCGTGGATGGCTCGGGACTCTTCTGGCTCAACTCTTTTACTTTGGGGGCTTCTTTTGGTCCATAAAAAATCCACAAAAATTGGCAGGTCAATTGGACTCCGTTTGGTATTCCTTTTGTGTAAAACTCAAAAACAAGGAAAAAACAGAAACTGGCACTAGGCACTAGGTTAATAGGTCCCAAAAATCATATAAAATAGCATATAAATGCATATAAAACATCCAAGATGGATAATATAATAGCATGGAACAATCAAAAATTATAGATACGTTGGAGACGCATCATCGATTGGCTTCAGTTAGCAGCAGTAGCGAAGGAATCAATCGGGTTTAGTTAATAGCAAGGGATCGATCACTCGCTCGGGTTCAGTAATGCGTAGCCTGCAGTGCAATCGCTCGGGTTTAGTAGGCGAACGCATCGCTCGGGTTCAGTTAGAGCCCAACGTCTCGCACCCACGCGCGTACGTGTATGAGAGAAACGCGCACCGCTCGGCCCCCGACCACCCACCGTAACCGGGAACTCCCCGATATTTTCCTCACGCTCGCTTCTACCAGGGTTTTTTCCGTCATGGACAGCCCAAAGAATGTCATGCAGCTGCGTCTCCAGCCCGCCCAGGACGAAAAGTCCATTTTCTGTCATGATTTTTTTCATAGAAGTAGGAGCCCACCACATCTATGATGATACCGGGTTTTGTCACAATTATCGTCATACAAGTGTCATAAGCATGACAGGGAAAAAATTCGTTTGGCCCAAAATGTCACGAATGTGTCTTTTTTCTAGTGGTGGCTTGAGGCTATGAAATCTGAGATAGGATCCATGTATGAGAACAAAGTGTGGACTTTGGTGGACTTGCCCGATGATCGGCAAGCCATTGAGAATAAATGGATCTGCAAGAGGAAGACGGACGCTGATGGTAGTGTTACTATCTACAAAGCTCGACTTGTCGCAAAAGGTTTTCGACAAATTCAAGGTGTTGACTATGATGAGATTTTCTCACTCGTAGCGATGCTTAAGTCTGTCCGAATCATGTTAGCAATTGTCGCATTTTATAAAATCTGGCAAATGGATGTCAAAATTGCATACCTTAATGGATCTCTTAAAGAAGAGTTGTATATGATGCAACCAAAAGGTTTTGTCGATCCTAAAGGTGCTAACAAAGTGTGCGAACTCCAGTGATCCATCTATGGACTGGTCCAAGCATCTCGGAGTTGGAATATATGCTTCGATAAGGGGATCAAAGCATATGGTTTTATACACACTTATGGTGAATCCTATATTTGCAAGAAAGTGAGTGGGAGCTCTATAGCATTTCTGATATTATATGTGAATGACATATTGTTGATTGGAAATGATGTAGAATTTATGGATGGCATAAAAGGATATTTGAATAAGAATTTTTCAGTGAAAGACCTCGGTGAAGCTCCTTACATATTGGGCATCAAGATCTGTAGAGATAGATCAAGACACTTGATAAGACATTCAATGAGTACAAACCTTGACAAGATTTTGAAGGAGCTCAAAATGGATCAGTCAAAGAGAGAGTTCCTGCCTGTATTGTAAGGTGTGAAGTTTGAGTAAAGACTTAAAACCCGACCACGACAGAAGATAAAGAGAGAATGAATGTCATTCCCTATGCCTCAGCCATAGGTTCTATAAATATTCCTTGCTATGTACTTTGCCATGAGTTTGGCAAGGGGGTACAATAGTGATCTAGGAATAGATCACTAGAGAGCAGTCAAAATTATCCTTAGTTACCTTAAAGAGGACTAAGGAAATGTTTCTCGATTATGGAGGTGATGAAGAGTTCGTCGTAAAGGGTTACGTCTATGCTAGCTTTGAAACTGATCTAGATGACTCTAAGTCTCAATCTATATACGTATTAAACGTGGGCGAAATTAGCTAGAGTAGCTCCATGCAGAGCATTGTAGACACAGAAATTTGCAAAATGCATACGGATCTGAATGTGGCAGACCCATTGACTAAACATCTCTCACAAGCAAAACATGATCACACCTTAGAACTCTTTGGCTGTTAATCACATAGCGATGTGAACTAGATTACTGACTCTAGTAAACCCTTTGGGTGTTGGTCACATGGTGATGTGAACTATGGGTGTTCATCACATAAAGATGTGAACTATTGGTGTTAAATCACATGGCGATATGAACTAAATTATTGACTCTAGTGCAAGTGGGAGACTGAAGGAAATATGCCCTAGAGGCAATAATAAAGTTGTTATTTTATATTTCCTTATATCAAGATAAATGTTTATTATTCGTGCTAGAATTGTATTAACCGGAACTTGATACATGTGTGGATACATAGACAAAACACCGTGTCCCCAGTAAGCCTCTACTAGACTAGCTCGTTAATCAAAGATAGTTAAGGTTCCTAACCATAGACATGTGTAGTCATTTGATGAACGGGATCACATCATTAGGAGAATGATGTGATGGACAAGACCCATCCATTAGCATAGCATATTGATCGTTCAGTTTTATTGCTATTGCTTTCTACATGTCAAATACATATTCCTTGGACTATGAGATTATGCAACTCCCGGATACTGGAGGAATGCCTTGTGTACTATCAAACGTCACAACGTAACTGGGTGATTATAAAGATGCTCTACAGGTATCTCCAAAGGTGTTTGTTGGGTTGGCATAGAACGACATTAGGATTTGTCACAACGAGTATCAGAGAGGTATCTCTAGGCCCTCTCGGTAATACACATCATAAGAAGCCTTGCAAGCAAAGTGGCTAATGAGTTAGTTGCAGGATGATGTATTATGGAACGATTAAAGAGACTTGCCGGTAATGATATTGAACTAGGTATGAAGATACCAACGATCGAATCTCGGGCAAGTAACATACCAATGGACAAAGGGAATTACGTATGTTGTCATAACGGTTCGACCGATAAAGATCTTCATAGAATATGTAGTAGCCAATATGGGCATCCAGGTTCGGCTATTGGTTATTGAACGGAGAGGTGTCTCGGTCATGTCTACATAGTTCTCGAACCCGTAGGGTCCGCACGCTTAACGTTCGATGACGATATAGTATTATATGAGTTATGTGATTTGGTGACCGAATATTGTTCGGAGTCCCGGATGAGATCACGGACATGACGTGGAGTCTCGAAATGGTATTTAGACACCGGAAGTGTTCCGGATGGTACCGGGTACATATAGGGTCACCGGACGGGGTTCCGGGCACCCCCCGGCAAAGATATGGGCTTAATGGGCCAAGGGAGGGACAGACCAGTCCACAAGGGGCTGGTGCGCCCCTCCACCAAGCCGGCCAGCCCTAGGGAAAGAAAAAGGGGGACGGCAAGTCCCTCCTTCCTTCCCCTCCTCAAGGGAGAAAGGAAAGGGGGGCGCCACCTCCCCCTTCCTTCCCCTGGCGCCTATACAAGGAAGGGGGGGCAAACCAGGGCAGGAGCCCAAGTGGGATTTGGCCCCACTTGGGGCGCCCCTTGGCCTTTCCCCACTCCCTCCGACCTACATATATGAGGAGGGAGGGCGCCTAGAACACAAAACATCAATTGTTAACCGTGTGCGGCACCCCCCTACACAGTTTACGCCTCCGGTCATATCTTCGTAGTGCTTAGGCGAAGCCCTGCGCGGATCACTTCACCATCACTGTCACCACGCCGTCGTGCTGATGGAACTCACCTACTACCTCGACAACTTGCTGGATCAAGAAGGCGAGGGACATCAGCGAGCTGAACGTGTGCACAACTCGGAGGTGTCGTACGTTTGGTACTTGATCGGTCGGAGCAATAAGAAGTTCGACTACATCGACCACGTTGTCAAACGCTTCCGCTTTCGGTATACAAGGGTACGTGGACACACTCTTCCCCCTCGTTGCTATGCATCCCCTAGATAGATCTTGCGTGGGAGTAGGAATTTTTTTGAAATTGCATGCTACGTTTCCCAACAGTAAATCGGTAAGAGACATCATAGATCGCACCATATCTAATAAAGTACGGTTACGACATTCGGACACACCATTACGCTGTGGTGTTCCAGGTGGCGTGAGTTGTGAAACAATTCCATATTGTTTTAAATGAAGGCCAAACTCGTAACTCAAAATTCGCCTCCGCGGTCAGATCGTAGAAACTTTATTTTCTTGTTACGATGATTCTCCACTTCACTCGGAAATTCTTTGAACTTTTCAAATGTTTCAGACTTGTGTTTCATTATGTAGATATATCCATATCTGCTTAAAACATCTGTGAAGGTTAGAAAATAATGATACCCACCATGTGCCTCAATACTCATCGGACCGCATACATCGGTATGTATTATTTCCAATAATTCATTAGCTCGCTCCATTGTTCCGGAGAACGGAGTTTAAGTCATCTTGCCCATGAGGCATGGTTCGCAAGTATCAAATGATTCATAATCAAGTGATTCAAAAAGTCCATCTATATGGAGTTTCTTCATGCGCTTTACACCAATATGATCTAAACAGCAGTGCCAAAAATATGTTGCAGTATCATTATCAGCTTTGCATCTTTTGGCATCAATATTATGAATATGTGTATCACTAGAATCGAGATTCAACAAGAATAGACCAATCTTCAAGGGTGCATAAGCATAAAAGATATTACTCATATAAATAGAACAACCATTATTCTCTGAGTTAAATGAATAACCGTCTCGCACTAAACAAGATTCAGATATAATGTTGATGCTCAACGCTGGCACCAAATAACAATTATTAGGTCTAAAACTAATCCCGAAGGTTGATGTAGAGGTAGCGTGCCGACGGCGATCACATCGACCTTGGAACCATTCCCGACGAAAAGCGTCACCTTGTCCTTAGCCAATCTTCGTTTAATCCGTAGCTTCTACACTACTAGGAAAAGGGCTATAGCTAATATGGACATTAATGGCGCACCGTGTATGTGGTGCGCCACTGCAGATACAGGTGTGCCATTAGTGTCCTCATTACTAATGGCGCACCGTGTGTGGTGCGCCATTACTAACAAATTTTATTTCTATTTTTCCAAAACTATTAATGGGGCACCAAGGCACAGTGCGCCATTACTAGTTTTAACTAGTAATGGCGCACCACACACTCTGTGCGCCACTACTAACAAATTTTTTTACTTTTTTTCAAAACTAGTAATGGTGCACCATGGTACAGTGCGCCATTACTATTCCAAACTAGTAATGGCGCACCACAACCACGGTGCGCCACTACTAACAAATTTTTTGTTGTTGCAAAACTAGTAATGGCGCACCACGCAACAGGTGCACCATTAGTAACCAGGGTTACTAATGGCACATTATTAGGTGGTGCGCCATTGGTAACCTGAGAGCAGCTAGATATTTTGGACAGCCACCTACCACACTCACTTTCCCCACTTCATTCTCTCCACCTCCTCCTCCAAGCTTGTCTCGGCTGCCTCCTCCTCCTCACCTCATTTGCACCATAGATTCACCCAAATTAAGTGGTTAAATTACATTTTTTTTGATAGGTAAGTAAGGGGAAAGCTTTATTTATGTTGTAGATCTACTTTTTTCTCCCTCCAACAACGTGCACATGCACTTTTTATGGCCTAGATCTACGTATTTTTGTGGTGTTGCATATGTTTGTGGTGTTGCATATGTTTCTGTTTGCAGGTACCGGTATTTGAAATGCGATAGTTGCCAATATTTTGCCGGAATGTTGATTCATTCCCGTTTCGGCGAGAATTTGGCACTATGCATTCTTTTTGGTCCTATTTTTAGGCAAAGTCATGCCAAATTTTTCCTTGGTTCTAAAATATCGTTTTGCTCTACCCCGCAGGCGACCATGGTCCGCACGATGACCGAAGGCATCATGAATAGGTTTTTGAGCTCCGCGAAGGCCGAGATGCTTCAAAAGAACGAGACGGAGATAAGATGTCCGTGTCGAAGATGCAAGCTGAAGAGCCTTATTATGGACCCGGATTTCGGACAGGTGCGGGACCACCTGCTCTTGCGTGGTTTCATGGATGGCTATCGGTGGCAAGGTGATGAAGATGACTATGAAGTGTGGAAAACGACAGCCAATATGTCATTCCCAGATAAGGCTGTATCTGACACACTGTGGAAAACGACAGCCAATATGTGGGACGCCGCAGAGAAAGAATATTTCCCTATGAGAGCCGCACTGCTCACGACGGTGCACGACTATCTCGGTTACGGATATGTTGCGGGGCAGGTGGTCCACGGATTTTCTGGATGCGTCAGGTGCATGGATGACACAACGTATCGCCAGCTAGATAGAGATCCCGGGTCTTCGAAAACGTCATACTTTCCCGAGTAAATTCGCGAGTTCATACCTCGAAGGCGTCATTCTGGCAAACCCAGATAAGGATAACTTCCTCGTGCCTTACTTTCCCGAGTAAGTCATCCCCTCACCGCCCCGTAACATATGATTTCTTAGATTTCGATCGTTCTTTTTTTATCTAACATTCCATGTTTTGTGCAGTGACACACATTGCACACTCATCCTCCTAAGCCCGAAATATTCAATGGCCACGTATTTCGACTCGGACCGTCAGTCGAAGAAAGACTACACAAATATCAAGAAAAGTCTTGATGATGTTCTCCCCGGCTATGCCAGATCTGGAGGCACCTTCAGCTGGCCAATTCGTAGGTACGGCAAGCACGTGTTCACCCACAATACGACGTTCCCCTGCGTCAAGCAGCCGCCTGGCGGTCAGAAGGATGCCTACTACGCCCTCCATCACATGCGGGCGATCGTACGGGACCATAATCACCTTCTGCTACCAAATAATCTCAAAGATTGGGCCGCACGCTTGTCGGCAATCCAGGACGCGGACATCAGACAAGAATTCTTTCGCATCCAGTTGGAGTTTGCAGAAATCATCCATCAACATGTCCTTCGTACCTCGGGGTAGTTCTACCTCAGATATCAACCGTCCAACAGTGAGATAGAAACAACGCTACAAATGCAGGCTGACAACGCCCGCGATTTCATGACCATCACGACAGACGGCGGCTTCATCCACGCTTCGGTCCCTGAGTCGAGTCGAAAGTAGTGATGCTATGTAGTTCTGAAATATCGATTAGCTCATGTTGTAATTAAACTTTAATGAACTTGTATGTCTCTTTGGTTTGGACAGTCGTTCAACTTATATGTAATCGATGCTATTTATTAGTAGGACCATGAATCGTGCTATTAATGTGTTGCTTTTCTCTTCCGATCCTTTTGTTGCATACTTATATATTGCTTATGTATTGTCTATGAATTGCTACTAGCGTTTTGTTTGGCTAGTGCAAAGAGATGTCGTCGTATGTCGTGTACAAGGGTAAGGTTCCCGGAGTCTACGACGACTGGGAGGAGTGTCGGAGACAGGTTCACCGTTTCAGCGGTAACAGTTACAAAGGGTACACCACTAGGGCAGAGCTGGAAGCTAGGTACGTGCGCTATCTAGCGGGAGAGAGGAGGGAGCGGAGGTGGAACCGGATGAAGACCAGTTTCAACGAGATGATGCTAATCGTGATGACCGCAGCTCTCTTCTATGTGATGGTAGTTTAGATGATCGATATCGACTTGTAATGTGAAGACAAACTCGCTACTCGCGGTCCCGATACTTGTAATGTTCTAACTTTGTTCGGTCTTTTGAATTCGGAGACTAATATGATGAATTGTATTCGGAGACTAATCTTCAATTGTATCGATAAATCTGTTGTTTATATGTTGTGCCGTCTATATTCTGTGCAGTAATATATTTTGTAACCTGTGCAAATATCAGAAAAGAAAAAAATTCCTAATATTCATACTAGTGGCGCACCACACTGCACTTTAGTGGCGCACTGCAATAAACACACTAGTGGCGCATTATCTAGAAGTGCGCCATTAGTAACCCAGAGCACAAGGTAAATATGGCCCCCTGGGAGGCATAGTAATGGCGCACCGTTTGACATACTAATAGCGCACTCCCTCGTGCGCCACTATTGTCTGGTATACTAATGGCGCACCAGGGGTGCGCCATTAGTATTAGTTACTAGTGGCGTGATGATAGTGGCGCACCTGTAGTGCGCCATTAATGGCCAAAACAGGTGCGCCACTAATTAGCCTTTTCCTAGTAGTGCTATTTCGAGTTACAAATATGAGCAACCGAACCAGTATCAAATACTGTTGGGGATATTACCACTGGGCGTAAACCGGCCAGGAGAGGCCGGGTTAACCCCATAAGTAGTTCATTATATCTGAAGCACATGAAGACGGACGGTGACGTTTTGTGAAGGCCCAGGGCCCAAAGCCGGTTTAAGGCCTGTAGACATAAACCGGTATTAATATGTAAACTTGTGTTGTAAGATAGAAAGAGTAGAGACCGAGCCGGACATGTTTATGAGCCGGCCTCGGGATTCTGTAAACCGACGGGCGTTAACCCATGTATATAAGGGGATGAACCGGCAGCGGTTCAACGACAACAGACAACAACTCGAGACTCAGGCAAAGCGTATTCGCTCCCTGGTCGTCAAAACCCAATCAATCCCACAACAACTGGATCGTAGGCTTTTACCTTCAAAGCAAGGGGCCGAACCAGTATAAACTCTCTTGCGTCCCTTGTTCGCTTTAACCCCTTTAAGTTAACCCATAGCGATGGCTCCACGACTAAGTCCTTTCTCTTGGACATCTGCCGTGACAAAACCACGACAGTTGGTGCCCACCGTGGGGCTATCGCACGATGGTTTCGAGTTCTTAGAGGGCAGCTTCGAGGGACTCAAGGGCTACGCTGTGGGCCGGATGACCAAGAGTCATCGCGGCAAGCTCTACATCAACGATGCAGGCTGGGGCCCCGAGGCCGGCTCAATCGAGTACGGGTACCGGGTCCCCTTTGGTGGCATACACGTTTTCATGGGCAAGATCGGTGAACCGGGCCCTGAGCCGGACATCTGCACCGACCTCGTCGAAACGGCTCAGCGTGCGAGATCAGCCCGGGTCAAGCCTGTCATGAAGCGTGCCTTCGTGGGAGTCATCCATGGAGGGGAATCTGAGGATAGATCGGAATCTGGTGGTGAAACCGTCGTTTATTCCGGCGACGAGTCATCGACCGGAGAGAACGAGTCATTATATTAGTTGCAAGATGGCCGGATCGGGGGCTGTTCCGATGGTGACAGTATTCCGGACCCCTTTGATCTGCCAAACCGGGTTGCGATCTTCATGGCCGGTACGCAACCAGCGCTCCACTCTTCGACTGCAGCGGCGATGATTTCCGGATCAGCAACGGCAACAGCGGCCGGGGCAGGAGGCCCTGTGCGACCGCCTGCTCAGGTTCTATCTGATTTGTTTGACGTGTTGGCAACGCTGATGGCGGAGGTTAATCCGGCGGATTAGGATGCACACAATGCGGAAATCGCAACGATGAAAGATCAGATCACCCAGGCCAAAGCCGACTTGGCAGCTGAGGATACCAGGATCGCCGCGGAGCGGGCCGCTTTGGATGCACAGGCTTACCAGATTATGCTGGATCAGAGTGCGTCGAACGAAGTCCTGAAGAGGAGGGACCGATCTCGCCTGCCGCCGGTTTATGACGCTAGAAACCTCTTTAACACCCCAGGAGCGGGGACAAGTAATCCGCCAGTGGTAAACCGGGTGGAGGCACCTGGAGCGGGGGCGCCGGTTCAGCCACGTTTGGTGGATCCGCCTCGTCAGAACAACATTGTAACACCGCATGTTCCAACACCACCGGGTCATTATTCTAACCCGATGGACAACATTGTCGCTGCTGCTTCACGGCTGGCGGCCATCCCGATCGAAGGCGAGTCTCCGGCGGCGGTCAAGATGCGTCGGGTTAGGGAGCTTCTTCAGGTAGCCTTGGTTCAGTAGGAGGCTTATTCATATAGTCGCGATCAGATCCATTCCACTCCCCGCCCAAGCCAGAGTTACAGCAGGTGTATGGATGAACCGGCAGTGTCAAGCAACACGCGGAACCGTGATCCGCCCCGTGGCAATAACCCGGCGGGTGGTGCTGGTGATGCTCAGGAGGTGGTGGACCGGGCTCGGGCACATAGAGAGGCCGAGTTAGCGGCGCAGCATGAAGCCCGTCAGCTTACTCCGGTTCGTCCAACCACGTCGGTAGAACCAGGAGTTACTTCTAGTTCTTTGGGAGTACCGTGTCTCATCCCAGCATTGCGCAATGTGCGTCTGCCCAAGGATTTCAAAGGCCCGCGCAAGGTGCCGAATTACACCGCCGATTTGTCCCCTGAGACACGGGTCGAAAGCTATGAGATGGCCATGGAGATGCTGGATGTGGACGATGCGGCGTGTGCAAAATACTTCACCATGATGCTACAGGGGACGGCCCGCACTTGGCTAAAGAGCTTACCGGCTAATTCTATCAGGTCATGGGCCGAGTTGAGAGCCTGGTTTATCCAGAATTTCAAGAATACATGCAAGCAGCCCATGTCAATTGTGGACTTAGCTGCCTGTGTCCAGGAGGAAGGAGAGTCAACAACCCGTTGGGTGCACCGGGTTTCAGAGAGTTTGCATTCATCGGACCGCATTAACGCTGATACCGCAATTTTAACATAGGAAGGTGTGACACCCAAGTATTTATTTGGATTTTTCAAAAGTTTTCTATTTGACATGAGGGGAGTGATTTAAAATTTTTCCTTTAAGAGAACTCTCCCTCTCATATAATTTTCCTTATGGCAAAAGTTATGTTTGGATTCACCCAAGATCTGCCTTTGGTCTTGGAAGTTCTTACTTTTCATTTGAACTCAAGACAAAATGTTTTTCATTTGGGAAAATAACTTCTGAAAATCTTTTTGAATTTTTCACTACGGCTTTTGGAAAGTCCTTTGCCACTTTCAACTATTCCTTCTTGCCATGGCATTAGTGCAAATCCTCTCCCCAAATCCTTCCTTCACCTTTGGATCATGTTTTACACCTAATCCAGCAGGTTGAACCTTCCCATGTAATTATTTCCATTCAAATTATATTCAAACAAATTTCTGTCTTCTATTCTACCACTTGGAGATTTACAAAGGAACTCCATTTTCTGTTTTGATTTTTGACCCCAAACCAACTCTCCTCCCTAGTCCTTTGAACCCTCAACCTAGAACCATGAAGATCCACTGGTCTTCAGTTCAAAAATTTCAAACTACACCTACTGCAAGTTTGGACCAGATTTGACAAATTTGGTGAAATTCATTCAAAACCTTCCCCAAAAATTCCAAGTAAATTCAGGCAGCCCCTGGGTGCTTTGAGTGATCATCTCACCAAGTTACAGCTCCAGAAAAATTTATCTCATAGCCAAAACCTTCTGTCGAACACCTGCAGTGCATGGTCATTGTCAGGTTCAGAAGTTTCAGAGATTCAGTTCAGTGCTCACTGTCGTTTTCTTCAGAGATGGACATCGATCTCGCCAGTGCATCCGCGTCGCCTTGCTCCTCGTCCTCGCCCTCTTGTTGCTGCACCGCACGAACGCCTGGCGCCTTGCGGGCGTCGGCGACGAGCAGCAGAAGGTGCGCCGCCCCGTGACCGACGCCGGCGGCGGCTTTGCGGACGCCAGCGGGAGACACGGCGCCGACGACGCCACCCAGCGCCGCCCAAACCACCGGAGCTCGCCGCGTGGCCTTCCACTCCCCCGAACGCGCTGCCGCTCTCGTCGTGAACCGCAGGGCGCGGAGCGCGCTCTCTGCCGCCGTTGAGCCCGTGCGGTCACTTCACCGTGGACCGACGCCATTACGCCAAGACCAACCTCGTTTAGCTGCAAATCGAATCCAGTAACCTCCACTGATGCTGCCCGACCGCTCAAACCCCCTGCCAACCCACTGCTCCGCCGTAATCGCTCGCCGGAGATTCTCCGTTCACGGCCACCCCGTCGATCTGCCTATAAATAGGAGCCCCGAGCTTCAACTCGAGCACCCACCATCCCTGCACTCCCCCTAGAGCACGCCTAGCCTCTGGAAGAGCCCCGAGGAGGTCTCCTTCCTCGACTCCAGCCGCCGCGACCCGCCACGGGAGCCAGCCCGATTCGCCCCCGTGTGTGCTCCTCCACCTCCATTCTCGTGCCAGTAGCCTCACCTTGCATCCCTCGTTCTGACCCGCGCCTCAATTTGTAGCTTACAGCCCTCCACCGGAGTTCCCCATCCTCACCCGAGCCGCCGTCCGCCGGAGAAAGTGTCGCCGTCGACATAGTGCTCCCCGTTGGACGAGTCCACCACCCACCGACGCGAAAGAGGACGCTGAAGCTCTTGGTACCCTCCGTTTCTCCTAACTCGCCGTGGTTCGACGCCGGCGTCCACCGCAGTCTTCGGGCGCCGGCGAGCTTTTCAAACCTGAGATGTGGACCCCGCATGTCAGCCTCTGTTCTTTTATTCGCGAACCGTTTTCTGTTGGCGCTTCGGGCAGAATACATTTTCTCCTTTGCGCTTGCGCATTCCCAGCCGAAGCGTTTTCTGTTTTCTCAGTTAAATCCCTGGAACTTTTCTGTTTCATTACAGATAAGTCCCTGGACAGAAACCTTTATAACTTTTTAATAAAAAGGTATTTTTGAGTGATTCGTTTTCTGACAATCTTCAAATTTTGTCTAGTTTTTTATGGGATTTATTTGAAAAATATTTGGAAAAGTTTCTGTGTATGTGTTGGTTTCACGTTAGTACCCGTTTCGTGATTGCCGTAGGTTCCGGGAGAGGTGACGGAGCCGCGAACTTCGCCGAGCTAGACTCCGACTTCTCCGAACCAGGCAAGCAATGTTTTGAACATTTGATATGACAGGTGTTTTGCATGTTCACGTGAGAGTTTGTGCGTGGCATATGAGTGTCGGTAAGATGTCTCGTTGCTTGTAAGGCAACGACCTTCTCGTTCCAAAGTTGCGATGACCTCTGGTGAGAGGTGGCCTAATCATGTGGTGACATGAAGGGCAGCAAGGTGGTACTGTTGTAGCATGCCAGCCTTGCGTCATCCGACTTTCTTCGACGTTAACATGGTTGGAGCCACGTTATCGATCTTTTCCCGCATGTTCCAAAGTTGCGATGATCTCTGATGAGAGATGGCCTAATCATGTGGTGACATGAAGGGCAGCAAGGTGGTACTGTTGTAGCATGCCAGCCTTGCGTCATCCGACTTTTCCGACGTTGACATGGTTGGAGCCGTGTTACTGTCCCTTCCCCTTATCGTGCTACCACATGTCTCATTGCCAGGATGCGGTTTAGTAAGTTGGTAACCTCTTTCCGTGTACACACCAAACAGAGAGGCCGGGATGATGGTACCTTGGCCCAGGATTAAAGCCAGTCATCCGGTCAGGGGGCATGGGTGTTTCCGGTTGGGACCGAGAGGGGGGGCACCTCCTTAGAGCGCGCGTATATAAATTTGATCCCATGCTACGCGAGGTTGTAGCCTCCCCGTCTCAAGGTTTTTCTTGAAACGTCGCCGAGGGTGATCCCTGGCTTCGGATGGTTGAATTGGGTGTGTACTGGTTAGACGTGTTTCTTCCAAAACACCGCAGACGGAACTAGTCCCCGTGACTACTGAAATCCGTTGGCTCTGGTTAAGTACAAACTCTGCAGAGTCAATTCTTTCCACATCATTGTATCCATGATCAAGTAGTGTAAGCATCATAGCCATATCTATCCGTGTGAAAAACTTACCCCCGGTGAACAAGCTCAAGTGGTAAATTCAGATTCATTCTTATTCCTGTGGATGGACCAACGTTATTTTTATCTCATGCTTGTGATAAAATATGTTCCCGAACTATTGTATTATTGAGCTACGATATAAGCCCTTTATGAGACGTCGCGCAGACGTCCGACTGTGGCGTGTACTCGTTTCTCACTTTAAATATGAGCCCTTTATGTGATGTCGCTCAGACGTCCGACTGCGGCATGCACTGTCTTTATTTTCTGTTATGAGCCCTTTATGTGATGTCACTCAGACGTCCGACTGCGGCATGCACTGTCTTTATTTTCTGTTATGAGCCCTTTATGTGATGTCGCTCAGACGTCCGACTACGGCATGCACTGTCTTTATTTTCTGTTATGAGCCCTTTATGTGGTGTCGCCCCGACGCCCGACTGTGGCATTATTATTCTATATTTTTCCGCTCGAGGAGTCTTTCGGACACTCGTTTGGTACCTGTATTATCTTTCTGCATTTTCCGCTCGAGGAGTCTTTCAGACACTCGTTTGGCACCCGTATAACTATTCTGCAGTTTCCGCTCGAGGCGTCATTCAGACCCTCGCTTGGCACCCAGTATTTAATTTCTCTATGTCTAATCGCACTGGTTAACTTTCTCATATGTTTCATGTTTGCATTTGTTATATCTTATGTCCGAACTGTCTTGCGAGTACTTTCATAGTACTCACCTGGCTTGTTGATTTGGCCAGATGTTGACGAAGGCGATCTCTTGGATGAAGAGTTTGATAGCACGTCCGATGCCTAGAGGAGTCCCAGTCAGTCCTGCGCGATCCCGGATATTGGTCACTTGTATTGTATACGCTTCCGCCACCCGCAATAAGTCTTCTCAAGCCTCACTCCGACGCTCGATGAGTTGTAGTCTTCTGGAATCATATCACTCGCTTCGCGATGATATTTCCACCACCTTTATTATCGTGAGTTAGAAGTTTGCCACCCTATCCACCGTAATGTTTTATCGGCGTGCCTGTAATAAATTGTTGGGCAGTCTCTGCTCAACCTTGTGTTATATTTAGTACTCCTGGTATTTTTTTTCTTCTGTGACCAAGATTATTGTCTACCAGTGAGAAGGAATTCTTCTTCGCTGGTCCGTAAAAGGGATTGGTCTCTCAATAATTATTTTATTGAAAAACCGGTCGTGACAAGCTTGGTACTAGAGCCAGGCTGACTGTAGGAAGCCACTAGGTGCGATCGCTAATCAGTTATTAGCATCTTTTGTGCTTTTTCTGCTTTTTTACAATTGTAGCTATTTTCTGTTGGTCATCATAAATTTATGACACGACTACTCAGAATTTTTGCCTACTTTTGTAGATGGCTGGCAGCAGCTGTGAGAATCGAGTGTTCACCAATGTGCCCGAGGGGTTTGTCAAGCTCCTCGTCTCCATCACCAAGCTCGCGATCGGGCCAGCAGCTCGCCCGGGGTTCACACTCTATCAGCACAAGCTCAGTGACGACGTGTCTATGCACCAAGCCGTGGTGCAGTTCAAGGGAGGACGTTCTGCTGCTCGTCACTTCCATTTTATGGGAAGGGCCATGCCTACGGAGAGGCATGCCATGCATATGGCTGCCCGTGAGGCGATAGCTCGCCTTCGGGACATCCTTCCTATGATGAAGACTCGTCGCTACCGCTACCTCCCATGCCATGTGCCTTACACCAGCCACTATGCGTTCGCCTGCCATCGGGGAGAACGAGATGAAGCCATCGAGATGGTTGTGGAGTATCTCAAGGCTCTGGAGGAGTCTTTCGACAACCTCGTAGATGATCTGGTGGCTGCCCGCATGGACTTAGTCCGGGGCGGTCCTGCGAGCAGGAAGGAGCTTCTCCACACAGCGCCGCCTCTGACATTCGTCTCGTCTTCAGCCTCGTATGCACCGGCCGTTTTGGCCACTGCTCGCCGTCTGCCTACCACTGAGGAGTTCGACCGAGTCATCGCTCCTACTCCAGTCGGAGCCGCACCGCCTGCCGCACGCGCTCTACCACCAGTCGCCCCCGCACCATCACCGCCGCACAGCGTCGCACGCCAGGAGCCAGCTAGAGAGGAGGAGGTTGATTCTCCTGGACCGCCGAGCCTTGCCATCGGCAAGGGGAAGGAGATCTTCCCCATCTCCGACTGGGAGCACCGAGTAGCCGCGTGTTATGCCTGCTTGTATGATGTGCTATTTTATCTGTAGGCTAGTTTGTATTGGTGTGTTTGCTGCCTTCCGGAGTAGTACGCTAGTTTTAAATAACATGTCAGGATTGTGTACGCGCATCCTGAGTGTTGTATCTTGTGTTTGCTTCCGCATGTAAGATTTGTGTTAAGCACTTCTTCTCCATGTAAAATCAATTGTGTTTCTTTGAAAACCTTGAAGCATTTTTTTTATTGTCTTTGCAAGAGTTTTCCTGCGCTACACAGTTTTTCTCATGGGTTTTGCAAATGATACCCCAGACTGGAAAAATGTCTCGCCCATGGACTCGCTCTATGCCCAATCAGCCAGAAGAGGTTTACGGGACGCAGACCAGCAACAATTTCACTCAGGGTCAGTCCAGCCAACCAGACAGCGAAGCAGCACTGTCTCAAGTATGCCGTCTCTTCGAGCAAAGCCAGCAACAGCACCAGGAGATGATGAACCATGTCATCAACATGGGAAATCACCGTGAACCCTATCAACCACATTCCAAGTTATCTGAGTTACAGAAGACTCGCCCCTCAACTTTTGCTCACACCGACAGGCCACTGGAAGCCGACGATTGGCTTCGTGAGATTGAAAGGAAACTAATTATCGCTCAGTGCTCAGATCATGAGAAGGTGCTTTATGCACCACACTACCTTACTGGAGCAGCCGCAGCATGGTGGGAAAATTTCCTACACATGCATCCCAGGGAACACAACATCACCTGGGAAGAATTCAAGGAAGGCTTCCGTGGGGCACACATTCCCAGGAGCATCCTAAAGATCAAGAAGAGAGAGTTTGATGACCTGAAGCAAAGAGGCATGTCCGTCACAGAATACAATGGCCAGTTTACCCAACTGTCTCGTTATGCCTACGACGAGCACATGACAGAAAACAAGAAGATGGAAAAATTCCTGGATGGCCTGGCACCAGCATTAAGATGCCAACTGATTGTACACACCTTTCCGGATTTTAAGACGCTGGTGGACAAGGCCATCACCCTGGAGAATGAGCGCCGTAGTCTGGAAGATATCCGCAAGCGGAAGAGGGACAAGATGACTCTTGCCCGCAGCAACCGAGGCAAGACTGAGGTCCCAAGGACAGACAGAGGAGATCCACGACTACTGAGCCAAGGCCCGTCGGACAATTCCATGCCAGAGATAAGGAATTCACATACCGTCCAGGGGTCACCTGCTATGCTTGTGGTCAACAAGGGCATTATGCTAAACAGTGCCCGAAGCCAAGAGACACGGCACCCAAGCCGAACAATGGTGGAAACAATCCAGCCCCCAAGCGCAACAACTTCAACCCCAGCAACAACCACAGGAAGGGTCACCTGAACCATGTGACCAGGGAAGAAGCGCAGAACGCCCCAGACATCGTGCTCGGTACGTTCCCTGTCAACACAGTACCTGCCACGGTTTTGTTTGATTCTGGAGCTTCCCATTCGTTCGTTTCGAAGAGTTTTGTTTCGCAACACGGTTTTCCGATACTTCCCTTGGAAAAATCTATGATCATCAAGTCCCCCGGAAATAAGCAAATTGCTCAGGGTTACTGCCAAGGAGTGGTCATTGAGTTCGAAGGACTGCAATTCCCCGCGAATCTCATCGTGTTGGAAAGTAAAGGACTGGATGTCATTTTAGGGATGGACTGGTTGACCACCAACAAAGGATTCATCGACTGTTTCAATCGGACAGTGATTCTCACTCACCATCACGGCAAGATTATAAGAGTTTCCGCCCAAGAAAGGCCACGATCACAGCAACCAAAACTGAACAAAATGGACATTGCAGAATTGAGAAAAGTCCCAGTGGTATGCGAGTTTCCTGATGTGTTTCCTGAAGAACTACCAGGCATGCCACCAGACCGAGAGATCGAATTCAGCATTGAACTAGCACCTGGCACCGCCCCCATCTCTAAGAAGCCTTATAGAATGGCACCCTCAGAATTGGTGGAGTTGAAGAAGCAGATAAAGGAATTGTTGGACAAAAGATTTATTCGAGCCAGCTCCTCACCATGGGGTTCGCCAGTGTTATTCGCCAAAAAGAAGGATGGGACTTTAAGGCTGTGCATAGACTATCGAGCCCTCAATATGGTCACCATCAAAAACAAATATCCGATGCCACGAATAAATGATTTGTTTGACCAGCTCGCACAGGCCAAGGTATTCTCAAAAATTGATTTGAGATCGGGATATCACCAATTGAAGGTACGGACGGAAGATATCCCCAAGACAGCTTTCACTTCCAGATATGGGTTATACGAGTTTACAGTAATGCCTTTTGGACTAACGAACGCCCCAGCATATTTTGTCCACCTCATGAACAAAGTGTTCATGAAATTCATGGACAAATTTGTAGTAGTGTTCATTGACGACATTCTGGTTTACTCAAGGACACCAGAAGAGCATGCTGAGCACCTCAAGATTGTTTTGGGAGAATTGAGGAAACATCAGTTGTACGCCAAATTTAGCAAGTGCGAATTTTGGCTAAGACAAGTTGGTTTCTTAGGCCATATACTGAACCAAGAAGGCGTGGCCGTAGACCCAGAAAAAGTCAAGGCCATACTGGACTGGAAGCCACCCGCGAATGTTACAGATGTGCGGAGTTTCCTAGGAATGGCCGGATATTACAGGAGATTTATTGAAGGATTCTCCACTGTGGCAAAACCTATAACACAGTTACTCAAGAAGGACAAGAAATTTGTATGGACAGAAGCATGCGAGCAGAGCTTCCAAGAACTCAAGAAGAAGCTAACAACCGCACCAGTCTTAACCGTACCAGACATACACAAGAGCTTTGAAGTGTATTGTGACGCATCCCGAAAAGGTCTCGGATGTTTGCTAATGCAGGATGGCAAAGTTGTCGCATATGCCTCCAGGCAGCTGCGAAAACATGAGGAAAATTACCCAACACATGACCTGGAGCTAGCAGCAGTTATACATGCACTCAAGGAGTGGAGGCACTTTCTGTTGGGAAATCGCTGTGAAATATATACGGACCATAAGAGCCTCAAATATATTTTCACACAGCCAGAGCTGAATTTACGCCAACGACGCTGGTTGGAACTGGTCAAGGACTATGACGTCGGTATTCACTACCACCCAGGGAAAGCAAATGTAGTGGCCGATGCCCTTAGTCGAAACCCCAGCCCGGACAGTGACGGTCAGCAAGATTTGAGGCCTGAGTTTCAGCGAGAGTTCACTAGGGTCAACATGATGTTAGTCTCTGAGGGCACCGTATCGAACCTGGAGATACAACCCACCCTAGTGGAACAAATCAAGAAGGCTCAACAGGGACATCCCAGTATCGAAGGCATAAAGAAGAAAATGAACCTTAGTAAGACTTCGGAATTCGTCACGGATAGTGAAGGAACATTATGGTACCGGGACAGGCTTTGCGTACCTAACATTGAGGAACTCAAGCAACAGATCTTGACAGAAAGCCACACCGCCCCATACTCGATCCATCCTGGAGGAACCAAAATGTACAAGGACATCCAGGAAAGATTTTGGTGGCACGGTATGAAAAGAGATATAGCCACATTCATCGCTTGTTGCGATTCATGTCAACGCATCAAGGCCGAGCACCAAAAACCAGCAGGGCTACTCCAGCCTAACAGGATAACGGAGTGGAAATGGGATGAAATCGGAATGGACTTCATTGTCAGATTACCCCGATCACAACGCGGAAATGACGCCATATGGGTCATCACAGACCGACTAACCAAGGTTGCTCATTTCATTCATGTGAAGACTACCTACTCCACACAAAGACTAGCAAAAATTTATCTCTCCCGTATAGTTTGCTTGCACGGAGTCCCAAAGACTATAATATCAGACCGAGGCACCCAATTCGTCTCCAAATTTTGGGATCACCTACAACAAGCGCTGGGCACACAACTAGCTTTCAGTACAGCATACCACCCTCAGACTGATGGACAGACGGAACGTGTGAACCAGATCCTAGAGGATATGCTAAGAGCCTGTGTGCTCACCTATGGATCCAGTTGGGAAGAGAGTTTGTCGTATGCCGAATTTGCTTACAACAACAGTTACCAAGCCAGCTTGCAAATGGCACCCTTTGAAGCATTGTACGGACGGAGGTGTCGTACCCCACTGAATTGGTCAGAGACAGGTGACAGCCGTATCTTCGGCCCAGATATGCTTAAGGAGGCCGAGGAGAAAGTGAAACAAATCAGAGACAGACTCAAGACAGCACAGAGCCGACAAAAGAGCTACTATGATCAGAAGCATCGAGAGGTCAGCTTCGAACCCGGTGATTCTGTATACCTCCGAGTATCTCCTATGAGGGGTCTGCAACGGTTCAAAATAAAGGGTAAGCTAGCCCCAAGATTTATTGGACCATTTTGTGTAAAGGCACGAAGAGGCACGGTAGCCAACCAGCTAGACCTACCCAAGGAGCTGTCAGACATCCATGACGTGTTCCACGTCTCACAGTTAAGAAAATGTGTGAGCAACCCAGAAAAACATGTACCTCATGAGGACATTGATATGCAACCAGATCTCACCTACAGAGAAAGGCCAGTAAAGATTTTAGAAGAGTCCTAACGGAGGACCCGTCAGAAAACGACAAAGTTTTTCAAGGTTCAGTGGAGCAACCACACTGAGGATGAAGCCACATGGGAAAGGGAAGATTTCCTCCGAGAAGAGTATCCGTATCTATTTCAGGATCAGCAGAAATCTCGAGGACGAGATTTTTCCTAAGGGGGTAGGTGTTGTGACACCCAAGTTTTTATTTGGATTTTTCAAAAGTTTTCTATTTGACATGAGGGGAGTGATTTTAAATTTTTCCTTTAAGAGAACTCTCCCTCTCATATAATTTTCCTTATGGCAAAAGTTTTGTTTGGATTCACCCAAGATCTGCCTTTGGTCTTGGAAGTTCTTACTTTTTATTTGAACTCAAGACAAAATGTTTTTCATTTGGGAAAATAACTTCTGAAAATCTTTTTGAATTTTTCACTATGGCTTTTGGAAAGTCCTTTGCCACTTTCAACTATTCCTTCTTGCCATGGCATTAGTGCAAATCCTCTCCCCAAATCCTTCCTTCACCTTTGGATCATGTTTTACACCTAATCCAGCAGGTTGAACCTTCCCATGTAATTATTTCCATTCAAATTATATTCAAACAAATTTCTGTCTTCTATTCTACCACTTGGAGATTTACAAAGGAACTCCATTTTCTGTTTTGATTTTTGCCCCCAAACCAACTCTCCTCCCTAGTCCTTTGAACCCTCAACCTAGAACCAAGAAGATCCACTGGTGTTCAGTTCAAAAATTTCAAACTACACCTGCTGCAAGTTCGGACCAGATTTGACAAATTTGGTGAAATTCATTCAAAACCTTCCCCAAAAATTCCAAGTAAATTCAGGCAGCCCCTGGGTGCTTTGAGTGATCATCTCACCAAGTTACAGCTCCAGAAAAATTTATCTCATAGCCAAAACCTTCTGTCAAACACCTGCAGTGCATGGTCATTGTCAAGTTCAGAAGTTTCAGAGATTCAGTTCAGTGCTCACTGTCGTTTTCTTCAGAGATGGACATCGATCTCGCCAGTGCCACCGCGTCGCCTTGCTCCTCATCCTCGCCCTCTTGTTCCTGCACCGCACGAACGCCTGGCGCCTTGCGGGCGTCAGCGACGAGCAGCAGAAGGTGCGCCGCCCCGTGACCAACGCCGGCGGCGGCTTTGCGGACGCCAGCGGGAGACACGGCGCCGACGACGCCACCCAGCGCCGCCCAAACCACCGGAGCTCGCCGCGTGGCCTTCCACTCCCCTGAACGCGCTGCCGCTCTCGTCGTGAACCACAGGGCGCGGAGCGCGCTCTCTGCCGCCGTTGAGCCCGTGCGGTCACCTCACCGTGGACCGACGCCATTACGCCAAGACCGACCTCGTTTAGCTGCAAATCGAATCCAGTAACCTCCACTGATGCTGCCCGACCGCTCAAACCCCCTGCCAACCCACTGCTCCGCCGTAATCGCTCGCCGGAGATTCTCTGTTCACGGCCACCCCGTCGATCTGCCTATAAATAGGGGCCCCGAGCTTCAACTCGAGCACCCACCATCCCTGCACTCCCCCTAGAGCACGCCTAGCCTCTGGAAGAGCCCCGAGGAGGTCTCCTTCCTCGACTCCAGCCGCTGCGACCCGCCACGGGAGCCAGCCCGATTCGCCCCCGTGTGTGCTCCTCCGCCTCCATTCTCGTGCCAGTAGCCTCACCTTGCATCCCTCGTTCTGACCCGCGCCTCAATTTGTAGCTTGCAGCCCTCCACCGGAGTTCCCCATCCTCACCCGAGCCGCCGTCCGCCGGAGAAAGTGTCGCCGTCGACATAGTGCTCCCCGTTGGACGAGTCCACCACCCACCGACGCGGAAGAGGACGCTGAAGCTCTTGGTACCCTCCGTTTCTCCTAACTCGCCGTGGTTCGACGCCGGCGTCCACCGCAGTCTTCGGGCGCCGGCGAGCTTTTCAAACCTGACATGTGGACCCCGCATGTCAGCCTCTGTTCTTTTATTCGCGAACCGTTTTCTGTTGGCGCCTTCGGGCAGAATACGTTTTCTCCTTTGCGCTTGCGCATTCCCAGCCGAAGCGTTTTCTGTTTTCTCAGTTAAATCCCTGGAACTTTTCTGTTTCATTACAGATAAGTCCCTGGACAGAAACCTTTATAACTTTTTAATAAAAAGGTATTTTTGAGTGATTCTTTTTCTGACAATCTTCAAATTTTGTCTCGTTTTTTATGGGATTTATTTGAAAAATATTTGGAAAAGTTTCTGTGTATGTGTTGGTTTTCACGTTAGTACCCGTTTCGTGATTGCCGTAGGTTCCGGGAGAGGTGACGGAGCCGCGAGCTTCGCCGAGCTAGACTCCGACTTCTCCGAACCAGGCAAGCAATGTTTTGAACATTTGATATGACAGGTGTTTTGCATGTTCACGTGAGAGTTTGTGCGTGGCATATGAGTGTCGGTAAGATGTCTCGTTGCTTGTAAGGCAACGACCTTCTCGTTCCAAAGTTGCGATGACCTCTGGTGAGAGGTGGCCTAATCATGTGGTGACATGAAGGGCAGCAAGGTGGTACTGTTGTAGCATGCCAGCCTTGCGTCATCTGACTTTCTTCGACGTTAACATGGTTGGAGCCACGTTATCGATCTGTTCCCGCATGTTCCAAAGTTGCGATGATCTCTGATGAGAGATGGCCTAATCATGTGGTGACATGAAGGGCAGCAAGGTGGTACTGTTGTAGCATGCCAGCCTTGCGTCATCCGACTTTTCCGACGTTGACATGGTTGGAGCCGTGTTACCGTCCCTTCCCCTTTCCGTGCTACCACATGTCTCATTGCCAGGATGCGGTTTAGTAAGTTGGTAACCTCTTTCTGTGTACACACCAAACAGAGAGGCCGGGATGATGGTACCTTGGCCCAGGATTAAAGCCAGTCATCCGGTCAGGGGGCATGGGTGTTTCCGGTTGGGACCGAGAGGGGGGGCACCTCCTTAGAGCGCGCGTATATAAATTTGATCCCATGCTACGCGAGGTTGTAGCCTCCCCGTCTCAAGGTTTTTCTTGAAACGTCGCCGAGGGTGATCCCTGGCTTCGGATGGTTGAATTGGGTGTGTACTGGTTAGACGTGTTTCTTCCAAAACGCCGCAGACGGAACTAGTCCCCGTGACTACTGAAATCCGTTGGCTGTGGTTAAGTACAAACTCTGCAGAGTCAATTCTTTCCACATCATCGTATCCATGATCAAGTAGTGTAAGCATCATAGCCATATCTATCCGTGTGAAAAACTTATCCCCAGTGAACAAGCTCAAGTGGTAAATTCAGATTTATTTTTATTCCTGTGGATGGACCAACGTTATTTTTATCTCATGCTTGTGATAAAATATGTTCCCGAACTATTGTATTATTGAGCTACAATATAAGCCCTTTATGAGACGTCGCACAGATGTCCGACTGTGGCGTGTACTCGTTTCTCACTTTAAATATGAGCCCTTTATGTGATGTCGCTCAGACGTCCGACTGCGGCATGCACTATCTTTATTTTCTGTTATGAGCCCTTTATGTGATGTCGCTCAGACGTCCGACTGCGGCATGCACTGTCTTTATTTTCTGTTATGAGCCCTTTATGTGATGTCGCTCAGACGTCCGACTGCGGCATGCACTGTCTTTATTTTCTGTTATGAGCCCTTTATGTGGTGTCGCCCCGACGCCCGACTGTGGCATTATTATTCTGTATTTTTCCACTCGAGGAGTCTTTCGGACACTCGTTTGGTACCTGTATTATCTTTCCGCATTTTCCGCTCGAGGAGTCTTTCAGACACTCGTTTGGCACCCGTATTACTATTCTGCAGTTTCCGCTCGAGGCGTCATTCAGACCCTCGCTTGGCACCCAGTATTTAATTTCTCTATGTCTGATCGCACTGGTTAACTTGTTCATATGTTTCATGTTTGCATTTGTTATATCTTATGTCCGAACTGTCTTGCGAGTACTTTCATAGTACTCACCTGGCTTGTTGATTTGGCCAGATGTTGACGAAGGCGATCTCTTGGATGAAGAGTTTGATAGCACGTCCGATGCCTAGAGGAGTTCCAGTCAGTCCTGCGCGATCCCGGATATTGGTCACTTGTATTGTATACGCTTCCGCCACCCGCAATAAGTCTTCTCGAGCCTCACTCCGACGCTCGATGAGTTGTAGTCTTCTGGAATCATATCACTCGCTTCGCGATGATATTTCCACCACCTTTATTATCGTGAGTTAGAAGTTTGCCACCCTATCCGCTGTAATGTTTTATCGGCGTGCCTGTAATAAATTGTTGGGCAGTCTCTGCTCAACCTTGTGTTATATTTAGTACGCATGGTATTTTTTTTCTTCTGTGACCAAGATTATTGTCTACCAGTGAGAAGGAATTCTTCTTCGCTGGTCCGTAAAAGGGATTGGTCTCTCAATAATTATTTTGTTGAAAAAACCAGTCGTGACAGAAGGCAATTGCCGGTTTGAACCCCTGAAATTGAAGTTGGGACGGCTCAAACGTCATTGTAATGACATGGGAACTCTCATGGCCGCTCTGGTGAAATATGTCGACTTTGATAGTACCAAGGATCCCGAGTCTGACGATGATAAGACAGGGAAGGGAAAAAGGAGCGGCAACGCCAAGGGGCAGCACCACAACCCGGCGGGTCATGGAAACGGCGGCAAGCGTAAGGCGGACCACAGTTTAGACTTTGTGGCTAATACCAACACACATGACAAGGGCCAGCGGCGTCAGGGTAAACCGCCCCAGCGCGGAGGAGGGCCAAGTCCTAACCCGGATCGCCTGTCTTATCTGTTGAACCAGCCTTGCCCGAAACACGGAACAAAGGAGAACCCGTCCACGCACCTCTAGGAAGATTGTTACATCATGCAAGAGTTCAAAAATTCTGATTCTTTTCGGTATGATCATGGACCAGGTGGCGGTTCGGGCCCCGGGTCTCATGGGCCGGGCTATGGTGGAGGAAGTTCCGGTTCAGGTTTTCACGTTAACCAGAGCGGACATGGCAATCAAGGCAATCAAGGCAACCAAGGTGGTTATAACAATCAGGGGAATCAGCAACAACAGCAGCAGCAGTCGGGTTACCAGAGCAACCCGAAGCAGTTGAATAGCGGACAGTATCATGTCTTCACCACTAGCCTGGACAAGCGCGATGAGAAGCTTCATAAGAGGGCAGTGAATTCCGTTGAACCGGCGGTTCCCCGGTACTTACGTTAGTCTGAACAGCCTATTGTGTGGAGTCGAGAGGATCATCCGCCCCGGATTGATAATCCGGGCCATCTGGCGTTGGTGGTGGCACCTCAGGTGGGAGGTTATAAGTTCACAAAAGTACTCATGGATGGAGGGAGTAGTATCAATATCCTTTATTATGAAACCTTCCGTCGCATGGGGCTAACAGATAAAAATCTTAAACCGTCCAATACGGTATTCCGTGGTGTGGTGCCTGGTAAATCAGCATATCCTGTTGGTAAGATAGCTCTGGAGGTGGCTTTTGGAGATGAGCATGACTCGAGATCAGAAACTTTGACCTTTGAAGTGGTGAAAATCAAAAGCCCGTATCATGCCCTGTTCGGACGGCCAGCTTATGCTAAGTTTATGGCACGGCCTTGTTATGTCTATCTGCAGCTCAAGATGCCGGGTCACAAGGTAACTATAACAGTGCATGAGAGCCGCAAGATCGCTCTGGAGTGTGAAGAAGGTGATGCGGCTTATGCTGAGTCGGTTTGTGCAACAGAAGAGTTGAAGTTTTACAAAGACAATGTTGATCCGGCAAACATGACTTCATTGAAGAAACCAACTACAGAGCATGATCCGGCCCTGAAGTTTAAATCAGCTGATGAGACTAAGCTTGTTGACTTCGTGCCCGGCGATTCGTCCAAGCAGTTTAGCATCAGCGCTACCTTGGATCCGAAATAGGAAGGCGTGCTCATCGAGTTCATCCGTGAGAATCGGGACATCTTTGCATGGAAGCCTTCTGACATGCCAGGTGTACCGAGAGAACTCGCTGAGCACACTCTCAATGTTGATCCCAAGTATAAACAGGTCAAGCAATTTCTCCGTCGGTTCAATGAAGAAAGACGCAAGGCTATTGGGGAAGAAGTAGCCAGGCTCTTGGCGGCTGGATTTATCGTTGAAGTGTTTCATCCTGAGTGGTTGACTAATCCGGTGCTGGTCCTTAAGAAGAACGGCACTTGGCGTATGTGTGTGGACTACACAGATCTCAACAAAGCTTGTCCAGCAGATCCTTTTGCCCTCCCCCGTATTGATCAAATTATTGATGCTACGGCGGGTTGCGAGCGTTTAAGCTTTTTGGATGCATATTCTGGTTATCATCAGATCAAAATGGCAGTTAAGGACCAGGAGAAGACAGCCTTCATAACTCCCTTTGGAGCCTTCTGCTATGTGTCCATGCCCTTTGGGCTCAAGAGTGCCCAGGCGACTTATCAACGGTGTGTGCAGAATTGTCTTCATAAACAGATCGGCCGCAATGTTCACGCCTATGTGGATGATATTGTGCTGAAATCAAGGAAGAAGGAGACATTGATTGATGACTTGAAGGAAACCTTTGATAACCTGCGGGTTTATAAAATGATGCTTAATCCGGCCAAGTGCATCTTTGGTGTACCTGCAGGCAAGCTCTTGGGCTTTTTGGTGTCTAACAGGGGCATTGAAGCTAATCTGGAAAAGATCAAAGCCATCACCTCCTTAGCCAAACCGAAGTGTATCAATGATGTTCAACACCTGGTAGGCCGGATTGCCGCATTGAGCCGGTTTATCAGTCGCCTTGGCGAGAAGGCCATCCCCTTATATCAGATGCTGAAGAAAACGGATAACTTCATCTAGAGTGACGCTGCTAATGAAGCATTTGAGGACTTAAAGCGGCAGCTGGCTAATCCGCCGATTCTCGCTGCTCCGGTTGACAAAGAACCATTGTTGCTATATGTGGCAGCTAACGCTCGGGCGGTTAGTGTGGCAATTGTGGTGGAGCGCAAGGAGGCAGGAAAGGAGTATCCGGTTCAGCGGACGGTTTACTATACCAGTGAGGTACTTATTGAGTCCAAGCAGAGGTACCCGCATTGGCAGAAATTGGTGTATGGAGTTTTCATGGCAAGCCGGAAGCTTAAGCAATATTTCCATGGTCATCCCATCACGGTGGTCAGCTCTGCTCCTTTGGGGGATATAATCCAGAACAGGGAAGCAACTGATCGGATTGCTAAGTGGGCTATCGAGCTCGGACCTCACGGGTTGAAATACATACCTCGAACGGCGATCAAATCTCAGGCACTTATGGATTTCATCAATGATTGGACAGAACTGCAAGCGCCAGAAGAGAAGCCGGATCAAACTTATTGGACTATTCATTTTGATGGGTCCAGGCAATTGGAGGGCTCAGGGGTTGGAGTCGTGTTAACTTCCCCACGAGGTGATAAGTTTTATTATGTTCTCCATTTAATGTTCCCTTGCACTAACAATCTAGCTGAATATGAGGCTTTACTCCATGGTCTTCGGATGGCTAAGGAGATGAACCTAAGCCGGGTTAAGTGCTTCGGTGACTCGGATCTGGTAGCTCAACAAGTGTCCAGCACTTGGGATTCCAAGGACCCACTCATGGCAGCATATCGTCGTGAGGTGGATATTATCGCAGGTCACTTTAAAGGTTATCAGGTGGATCATGTGGACCGGCGGAAGAATGAAGCGGCGGATGCTTTAAGCCGCCTGGGTTCCCAACGTAAACCGGTTCCACCTAATGTCTTCCTGGAATTTCTGCATAATCCATTCGTCAAGCTCCCTGGTGAAGAGGATTTGGCTATTCCTGATCCGGAAGCTCATTTGGTGGCGGCTCTTCATGTTATTCCGGATTGGACAATTCCATATCTGGCGTATATGAATAGGGGCGAGTTACCAGAGGATGAAACTTTGGCCAGGCAGATAATCCGGCGGTCCAAGTCCATGACTATTATCAATGGAGAGTTACATCATTGCAGTGTGACAGGGGCGTTTCAATGCTGTGTGTCTCCTGAAGAGGGTCGTGAAATTTTGCGTGAGATCCACGAAGGAGATTGTGGTCACCACGCCGGTTCAAAGTCTTTGGTTGCCAAGGCGTTTCGTGACGGTTTCTATTGGTTGACAGCTCATGCTGATGCCGAGGACTTGGTCAAAAGATGTGATGGCCGTCAAAAATTCTCAAGGCGCGCTCATGTACCGGCTCAAGAATTGAGGATGATTCCAATCACCTGGCCGTTTGCAACTTGGGGGCTGGACATGGTCGGGCCTTTCAAGAGATCCAAGGACAAGAAGACCCACCTTTTGGTGGTAGTTGATAAATTCACGAAGTGGGTGGAGGCAGAGCCAGTTAGTAAGTGTGATGCAGCTACGGCGGTTCAATTAATCAAAAAGGTGATCTTCCGGTTTGGCTTTCCACATAGCATTATAACCGACAATGGTACCAATCTGTCAAAGGGTGCCATGAAGGAGTTCTATCAACGTGAGCACATCCGGCTTGACGTGTAATCAGTGGCTCACCCCCAGTCCAATGGTCATGCGTAGAGGGCCAATCAAGAGATCTTGAGAGGCATCAAACCCCGGCTTATGGTTCCTTTGCAACGGACGCCGGGTTGTTGGGTTGAGGAGTTACCTTCTGTGTTATGGAGCATTAATACCACACCCAACAGATCGACAGGATACACACTGTTCTTCATGGTTTAAGGAGCGGAAGCGGTTCTTCCTAGTGACATCCGTCATGACTCACCTCGTGTAGCGGCATATGTTGAAGCTGACAACGAGAAGGCACGGCAGGAAGCTCTTGACCTGTTAGATGAGGAGCGTGACATGGCGGCGGCCCATTCGGCGATTTATCAGCAAGATCTGCGTCGTTATCACAGCCGCCGGGTTAGAACCAGAACCTTTCAAGAAGGTGATTTGGTGCTTCGACTCATCCAGGATCAGACGGATATGCACAAGCTATCCCCCCCTTGGGAAGGACCCTTTGTGGTCAGCAAGAATCTACACAACAGGTCATACGACCTAATCGATGTTCGAGAGCGCAAAGACTCACGTAAGTCGGAGGAGGAGACCAACCGGCCGTGGAATATTGCTCATCTTCGTCCCTACTATACTTGAGCCATAGGCTCTGCTTATGTACATATTATGACAATGTATATCTTATGATCAATATAATAAACCGGAACCTCAGCTAAAGCGGGGTATCTGTTGTTTTTCATACATTATGTGTGGTTACATGGAGCTTCTGTTTATAAAGCGGCGTCTGGTTTACCCCTTGATTTAGCTTCTCAAAGCTTTATATTACATCACTTGGGGGCTTGGTCATATCCGAACCATAGCTACACCTCTTGATCGGCGCAATGCCACAGCATCGCTTGGGGGCTTGGTCGTATCCGAACCACAGTCACACCTCTTGATCGGCTCAAAGCCAAATCAATCCGGGGCCAAAGAGAGTGTTGTAAAACAACAACTCAAACATAGGCACCCACTGAGCACAGCTCAAAATGTTACTTGGGGATTCTTTGCTATCGAAATGAACTTAGAATCTACACTTGTAATAGGCTATCAAGCCATGTCTTGGAAGCCTGGTGTATACACCTAAAACCCCGGGTTAACCTGCCTATTTAAGTAAGTCACTCCGCCCAGGTAAACCTGGTATGACCCTTCGAACTTTGACAAGTTATTCTAAAATAAAGATCCTGAACTTGTCAATTTAAAACGATGATTGGTTAAGGATTGAGGACCATCTTAAAAGGCTTTGCAAAAATGGTTTAACTCAGTGGCCTGGCAGCCCATGAAAAGCCTCGAATTTGGGGCCTGGCAGCCCGTGAAAAGCCTCGACTACAACGGTTTTTATTTGCTTTTTGCTAAGTTTTTCATTCTTTTGATAAGATTTGTGATGTTTTCAAACCGGCGTTTATTAACCCGGTCCGGCTGTCAACTACAAGTTGTTAGTACATGATCAAGTTCTAATCCGAAGACTATCAGCCCGGTCTGGTTTTGACTCCAAGTCACTAGTATAGAATAAACCGGTGTTTATCATAACCCGGAACAGTTTTATTATCAACCAACATCATATAACAGGAGTTACTTATACTCCAGATTAGGGTTATGACCCTCACTACGAAGTTCGTCAGCCAACATTATGCCTAAAAGTCACAGGTATCATATATTTCCATATTTGGTTATCTTTTACAACCTTGGTTATAAACCTTGGTCATATATATATTTGGGTATCATAACCAGCCCGGTGGTAAACCCCCAGTGCGCTTTAAGCTTCTTATCTGCAGGAACAGCTTGCATAAATGGCTATGGATTATGAACTTCATATCTTAAAGCATGGCGGATTAACAAGCATCAGTCGCAGATAAACATGTACGAAGGCATAACAGACCAAGTGTTTTAAACTAGCCTATTACAAGGCGTCTCAGTGCCCAAAAGGATAATTGTTTTCTCAAATATGTGTCGCAGCATGTAGAAGACTAAACCGGCCTCCGGATCATGATTCGTTACTAGCTTGGCCTGACGGCTACGGATCGTCTCGCACCGGTTCAACTCCCTCCTCTCTACCCAGTGGCTGGAAGTCAACAGTTGCCCAGTCGATCCCAGTTAGGGCTTGGAATACAGCTTCATCGCTTATAAGCATGGACGGTTCAATGTCAGGGGCATAAGTGTGCTTACGGATTGGTGGGATAAGATTTTGCGCTTCCAGAATTGGTGCAGCAATCTGTCTGTTCTTGTCATCATAACCCGCCTGGTAGTAGGAGAGATCCGCCTCTTCAGCCAGCTGACAAGCCAATGGACGTACTTCCCGGTTTATGGTTCGGAGATCATCATTGCCAAATTCTGTTCCGTCTTCTTTCAAGCTGGGATAGCCTTGGGCCGCTTCCACTGGATCAAAGTGAGGTACCCATGCTTTTGCCCGGATTAGTGCGGTCAGAGCGCCTGTTCTTGCGGTAGACTTTTTTAGCTCTTCTACCCGGGCAGGAAGCATAGATAACCTTTCCAAGGTTTCCTTGATCAAGGTGGGAGGAGGATTATTGTGTGAAGCGGTATAGATGATCCGCTGCGCGCCGGTGTACAATTGTTCTATCAGAGTGTAAGCAGCCTTCAGCTTCTTCTGTACATCAGAGCCCAGGTGGCTAATACGAGTTCCTGCACCATTTTCCACATCAGTAAACCGACAACACATGGGAAGATATGTTGAAAGTATTAAGGAAAAGATGTTTACGGAACACAGCAGCAGTCATGGCATGAATCTGCCGCTTTACACCGGTCAGTTCATCAACCACCAGTTTAAGAGCTGCTTGTGCGTTCTCAGCCCTTTTTATCAAAGCGGATTTTTCAGTCTCCCAATCCCCCCCGCTCCTTGTTGAAGCCCTCTTTCAGTTTCTCCATAGCGCTTAGAGAGCTGGTCAATTCTTCCTTGGCTTTGGAGGTTTCGGCTTGGTGGGATTTGAGGTTCTCTTGCAGATCAGCGGTTTGGCTTTCTTTCTTGCTCAGCTCAGCCTATAAAGAGACAGATATATAATGAGTTGACAGTACATATTTGAAGTACCAAGCACATAACAAGTTATGGCCTTGGTACTTGGGGGCTAATGCATATTTGCTCCTTATCAGAAATTTCTACAAGTCCCAAGCACAATACAAGTATTAAACTTGGCACTTGGGGGCTAATGTGTGTTTGCTCATAATTGCTGATATGGGAATTCTTCTACAAAGTCCCGGTTCATCTTTATAAAGTTAAACCGGCCCTTGGGGGCTACATCAGTGAAGTTAAGATGCATTGTTGCAAACATGAAATTGTTACTAAGTCCCGGTTTAGATTGCTATCCTAAACCGTCACTTGGGGGCTACTGGAGTTGATAAGCTGTAAGTGAATGTAAGAGAGAAACACTTATGTAGTTACCTCATATCGCTCTTTCATCAAATTTACCAAACCGGCTTCATAGTGAGCTGGTGTACAGATGGTTCAAGAAGCCGGAGTGAAGGTCTTGAGCATTCAGATGGCGTAATTTGACAAATCGGCGTTCCATTTACCTTTACCAATTGCAGAGAGCTCGTCTTTGGCAGTATGCTTTGACAAAGCAACAGGATTGCCAGGAGTGGTATGGCCAGTGCCAGTAATCATAATGTCATCATCTTTGTCATCAGCAGCCGTTACTAGAGTTGGCGGTTTGTCGGTATTTTTAACTGGACTGACCGGTTTATCATCAGTTCGGACAGGGTTGGTTGGCTGGTCAGCATGGCTTGTGGTGTCAACTTCTACCTGCTCAGCAACAAAGTCATGATCTTGAGGCAGTGGGTCATTCAGTATGGCATCAACATTGGTCTCTTCAGGATCTGGAGTTTTTTCCGGTTCAACAGCCACATCATCATCAGCCGGTTTATTCAACTGACCCTTCTTGCTGGGTCTGGGCTTGGCGCTGAGAAAAATAAACATGAGGATCAGTACAGTATATCAAAATAACACATCAAGGATAAAAACAAGTGTATAGCTCACCCAAGAACTGTTTTGAGGGGTGGAAGTTTTGTGGCCGACGACTCGCCAGAAGATGAGTGAGAAGTACCCTGATAATTTGAATTAGACGGGTTAAGAGGCTGGCGGAAACAACCCGCTTTGGGGCATGAAGTGTCAAGGGGATAAGAGACCTCTGATCGGCGTTTCTGAACCGGAGTGTTCGGTAAACCGGCGGAGGTAACTACCTGGCCGCTGTGCCGGGTTGTGCGGCGAGCCTCGTGCTGCTGTGTCTTCAAAAGAAAGTTTGGGTCCAAGTAAGCAAGGGGGTGAGAAAATTTTACTTTCCGGTTTGCTCGACGGATTTTTGATGTTGGCAGAGGATCTGAATCGGAGGAAAGAATGATTACCTCTAAATGAAAAATGAACCAAGAGAGTCAAGTTCTACCTCCGATTCCGGGTTACCCACATCGTCATCAGCTGGTAGCTCGGATGATGCAGTGTTCCTTTTCTTGGCAGGTTTCTTAACAACCTTGGTCTTTGCGCGAAGTGGCTTGGCCATTTTGTCTTGCGGCTTTGCCGGTTTGTCTTGTGGTTTCTTATTCCAGAACGGATCATTACCTTGTCAGAAAATAATCACAATTTCAAAGAATACTTGGACAGAAGGAACTTTAGATAAAAAGATTATATGATTCTTACAGCTGGCGGTTTGTTGAAAGTGCAGAAAGGGAGTAGTCCGGTCTGGCCACAGACAGCCTCCAGTTTGTTCAGCATCTTCTTTACAGCCTCAGTAACTTCCGCATCTGTAAGCTGAATGTCAATGTGTCGTAGAGCATCCTTCAAACTCCCTGTGTACTCACACATCAAACCGGAGCACCGGCTTAAGGGCAGAATACTCCAGCTTATCCAACAACGAGCAAGATCAACTCCTGTCAAACCGTTCGCCATGAATGCTCTAAGCTTTGATAGTTGAGGGGCATAGTTGGCCCTTTCTTTTGCAGTCAACCTCGGAGGAAAAGGATGTGTATTGCTAAGGTGTTCAGGGTGGTAACCCGGCAGGGGGTTTTCATCAAGTGGAGATGTATCCTTGCAATAAAACCAGGTCTGGTTCCACTCTTTGGGGTGACTGTGGAGCTTGGGATGAGGGAAAGTGACTTCGTTCCTTTTCTGAACCACCATTCCGCCCAATTCAGTATTGGGTCCATCCGTGAATTCTGTGCGACGGTTTAAGTGAAAGAAATCTCTAAAAAGTTCGACTATAGGTTCCTCTTGTAGATAAGCCTCACAGAAGACTTGGAAGTGGCAAATGTTGGTCACAGAATTTGGACCGATGTCTTGAGGGTGCAGTTGAAAACTGGCCAGTACATCCTGGAAAAATTTGGAACCAGGAGGGCTAAACCCTCGACTCAGGTGGTCAGCAAACACAACTACCTCTCCATCCTTGGGTGTAGGAGGATTTTCCGGGCCAGGGACCCTCCAGTGGATGATATCTTTCTTGGCTAAAGCGCCTGTTTTAACACAATTGTTTAGCTGCTCTTCGGTTACTCGAGAAGGAGCCCAATTGCATTCATAGACTTGCTTGGCCATGGCGATAAAGATCTAAAACATGATTGTTGCCGGTTTGAGATTTAAAGTGGACAACTATAAAGCGGTATGAGGATGTAAGCATATTTTTAAACCGGAGTTGGTTATTTGTGAACCGGAGTCTGATGATGGAGACAGTACAATAATGAGTGCATTGGCGGTTCAACAGGGGACTAATGGTATCTAATGGGTCATCATTTTTTCTATGAAGTTAAACCGCCTAATCTGGTATAAGTCTACAGATGCATAAGGGAAGGAAAAACAAGTTTCACAGTTTAGCATGGTAATTTCAGGTCTGCCGTGCGTTGGAAAATCAAAATAAATTCAGACCTAATTTCAAGTGTTTAAACAGTTCAGCAAGGTTCAGATGAGTTTTGTGTAAAGGAACAGATCTAACAAAAAGGGGATTATGGCTACGGCCGCGTAAGAAATATCGGATCTAGCTAGTTGTTTATGCTAATGAAAAGAACAGGAAAGAACAATGGCGGAGATTGGATAGACTCCGATGAACATTGAAACCCTAATGGTGGATCTAGAGCAAAGAAAAGAAGAACTCACTGATGATGAGGGAACAGCAGAGGAGCGCCGCACTTCTCTGGCCGGTCAGGTTGATGCAGCGGCCGTTGCGGAGGCAGAAACGAAGGTCGACGGTGGCGGCGGAGCTCCAAAGGTCGGGCAATGCGAGGAAGAAGATGATGTGAAGAGGTACGGGGGGAAATGGAAAGACCCCCTGGCCCTATTTATAAAGGCAAAAAGATAAGCGTCAGGCGCGAAAATCGAGGAGCCCAAAATTTGGATATGAGGCGGAGCTGTCGCCTCGATTGTCGGAGGATCATTAATGAAGATTGGTTATACACAGTTTTAAATAACAGATGACGTCATGGCGGTTTACCATGGTCCTGGAAGGTGACGTCACGGCGGTTTACCAGATTATGTGAAGATGTTGAAGAAGAAATTCTCTTAAGTATTGAGGATTGACATGAACCAGTTCAAATCAATCTGGGGCCTAATGTTGGGGATATTACCACTGGGCGTAAACCGGCCAGGAGAGGCCGGGTTAACCCCATAAGTAGTTCATTATATCTGAAGCCCATGAAGACAGACGGTGACGTTTTGTGAAGGCCCAGGGCCCAAAGCCGGTTTAAGGCCTGTAGACATAAACCGGTATTAATATGTAAACTTGCGTTGTAAGATAGAAAGAGTAGAGACCGAGCCGGACACGTTTATGAGCCGGCCTCGGGATTCTGTAAACCGACGGAAGTTAACCCATGTATATAAGGGGACGACCCGGCGGCGGTTCAAGGACAACAGACAACAACTCGAGACTCAGGCAAAGCATATTCGCTCCCTGGTCGTCGAAACCCAATCAATCCCACAACAACTGGATCGTAGGCTTTTACCTTCACAGCAAGGGGCCGAACCAGTATAAACTCTCTTGCGTCCCTTGTCCGCTTTAACCCCTTTAAGTTAACCCGTAGCGATGGCTCCACAACTAAGTCCTTTCTCTTGGACATCTGTCGTGACAAAACCACGACAAATACCCAGGCGCTACTACGAGCATTAGTAAGGTACACATCAATAACATGTATATCAAATATACCTTTGTTCACTTTGCCATCCCTCTTATCCGCCAAGTATTTGGGGCAGTTCTGCTTCCAGTGACCAGTCCCTTTTGCAGTAGAAGCACTCGGTTTCAGGATTGGGTCCAACTTTGGGCTTCTTCCCGGGAGTGGCAACTTGCTTGCCATTCTTCTTGAAGTTCCCTTTCTTTCCCTTTCCCTTTCCCTTTTTCTTGAAACTAGTGGTCTTGTTAACCATCAACACTTGATGATCCTTTTTGATTTCTACCTCCGCGGCCTTAAGCATTGCGAAGAGCTCAGGAATTGTTTTGTTCATCCCTTACATATTACAGTTCATCACGAAGCCTTTGTAGCTTGGTGGCACTGATTGAAGAACTCCATCAATGACACAATCAACTGGAAGATCAACTCCCAGCTGAGTCAAGTGATTATAATACCCAGACATTTTGAGTATATGTTCACTATCAGAATTGTTCTCCTCCATCTTGCAGCTATAAAACTTGTTGAAGACTTCATATCTCTCAACCCGGGTATTTGCTTGAAATATTAACTTCAACTCTTGGAACATATCATATGCTCCATGATGTTCGGAACGTCTTTGAAGTCCTGGTTCTAAGCCGTAAAGCATGGCACGCTAAACTATCGAGTAGTCATCAGATCGAGCTTGCCAGACGTTCAAAACATTAGCTTCTACTCCTGCAGCAGGCCTTTCACCTAGCGGTGCATCAAGGACATAATTCTGATGTGCAGCAATGAGGATAATCCTCAAGTTACGGACCCAGTCCGTGTAGTTGCTACCATCATCTTCCAACTTAGCTTTCTCTAGGAACGCATTAAAATTCAGGGGAACGGTAGCTTGAGCCATTGATCCACAACATAGATATGCAAAAGTATAAGACTAAGTTCATGATAAATTAAGTTCAATTAATCAAATTACTTAAGAACTCCCACTTGAATAGACATCCCTCAAGTCATCTAAGTGATACCTGATCCAAATCAACTAACCCATGTCCGATCATCACGTGAGATGGGGTAGTCATCAATGGTGAACATCTCTATGTTGAATATATCTACTATGTGATTCACATTCGACCTTTCGGTCAACAGTGTTCCGAGGCCAGATCTGTACATGCTAGTCTCGTCAAGTTCAACCCAAGTATTCTGCATGTGTAAAACTGTCTTACACCCGTTGTATGTGAACGTAGAGTCTATCACACCCGGTCATCACGTGGTGTCTCGAAACAACGGACTGTAGCAATGGTGCATACTCAGGGAGAACACTTTTACCTTGAAATTTAGTGAAGGGATCATCTTATAATGCTACCTTCGTTCTAAGCAAAATAAGATGCATATAAGATAAACATCACATGCAATCAAAATATGTGACATGATATGGCCATGGTCATCTTGTGCGTTTGATCTCCATCTCCAAATCATCATCATGATCTCCATTATCTCCGGCTCAACACCTTGATCTCCATCGTTGCATCGTGGTCGTCTCGCAAACTATTGCTTCTACAACTATTGCTAACTCATAGCGATAAAGTAAAGCAATTACATGGTGTTTGCATTTCATACAATAAAGAGACAACCATAAAGCTCATGCCGGTTGCCTGATATCTTACAAAACAAGATCATCTCATACAATAACGTATATCACATCATGTCTAGACCATATCACATCACAACATACCCTACAAAAACAAGTTAGACGTCCTCTACTTTGTTGTCGCAAGTTTTACATGGCTGCTACGGGTTTCTAGCAAGAACCGTTCTTACCTATGGCAAAAACCACAACGGCGATCCGTTAAGTTTGCTGTTTTAACCTTCTTCAAGGACCGACCGTAGTCAAATTCTATTCAACTAAAGTAGGAGAAACAGACAGCCGCCAGCCACCTTTATGCATGGAAAACAAAAAAAATTCTACGCACACGCAATGATCTATCCATGGAGATGCATAGCAATGAGGGGGAGGGTATGTCTACGTACCCTCGTAGACTGTAAGTGGAAGCGTTTCACAACGCGGTTGATGTAGTCGAACTTCCTTCACGCTCCAACCGATCTAGTACCGAACACACGGCACCTCTGTGTTCTGCACACGTTCAGCTCGGTGACGTCCTCCGCCTTCTTGATCCAGCAAGACGGTGAGGTTTAGATGAGTTCCGACAGCCCGACGGCGTGGTGATGGTGATGGTGATGTGATCTACGCAGGGCTTCGCCTAAGCACTACGAAAATATGACCGAGGGAGTAAACGATGGACGGGGACGCCGCACATGGCTAAGACAATGTTGTGTCCCTGTGTGGCTCCCCCTCCCCACATATATATATATAGGTGGGAGGGGGAGGAGGAAGCCTAGGGCAGCCAGGGCGCGCCCCAAGGGACTGGCCACCGGCCCTAGGGCACCTGCTGCTACCTCTTGAGCACTACGTTGGTTTTCCCTTAAAGAGGAAAGGGTGATGCAGTAAAGCAGCGTAAGTATTTCCCTCAGTTTTTGAGAACCAAGGTATCAATCCAGTAGGAGGCCACGCACGAGTCCCTCGCACCTACACAAACAAATAAATCCTCGCAACCAACGCAATAAAGGGGTTGTCAATCACTTCACGGTCACTTACGAGAGTGAGATCTGATAGATATGATAAGATAATATTTTTGGTATTTTATGATAAAGATGCAAAGTAAAATAAAAGGAAATAAAAATAGCTAAGTGTTGGAAGATTAATATGATGGAAAATAGACCCGGGGGCCATAGGTTTCACTCGTGGCTTCTCTCGAGAGCATAAGTATTACGGTGGGTGAACAAACTACTGTTGAGCAATTGACAGAACTGAGCATAGTTATGAGAATATCTAGGTATGATCATGTATATAGGCATCACGTCCGAGACAAGTAGACCGACTCCTGCCTGCATCTACTACTATTACTCCACACATCGACCGCTATCCAGCATGCATCTAGAGTATTAAGTTCATAAGAACAAAGTAACGCTTTAAGTAAGATGACATGATGTAGAGGGATAAACTCATTCAATATGATATAAAACCCATCTTGTTATCCTCGATGGCAACAATACAATACGTGCCTTGCTGCCCCTACTGTCACTGGGAAAGGACACCGCAAGATTGAACCCAAAGCTCAGCACTTCTCCCATTGCAAGAAAGATCAATCTAGTAGGCCAAACCAAACTGATAATTCAAAGAGACCTGCAAAGATAACCAATCATACATAAAAGAATTCAGAGAAGATTCAAATATTGTTCATAGATAAACTTGATCATGAACCCACAATTCATCGGTCTCAACAAACACACCGCGAAAGAAGATTACATTGAATAGATCTCCACGAGAGAGGGGGAGAACATTGTATTGAGATCCAAAAAGAGAGAAGAAGCCATCTAGCTAATAACTATGGACCCGAAGGTCTGAGGTAAACTACTCACACATCATCGGAGAGGCTATGGTGTTGATGTAGAAGCCCTCCGTGATCGATGCCCCCTCCGACAGAGCTCTGGAAAAGGCCCCAAGATGGGATCTCACGGGTACAGAAGGTTGCGGCCGTGGAATTAGGTTTTTGGCTCCGTATATGGTAGTTTGGGGGTACGTAGGTATATATAGGAGGAAGAAGTACGTCGGTGGAGCAACATGGGGCCCACGAGGGTGGAGGGCGCGCCTGGGGGGTAGGCGCGCCCCCCTACCTCGTGCCTTCCTGTTTGATGTCTTGACGTAGGGTCCAAGTCCTCTAGATCACGTTCGTTCCGAAAATCATGTTCCCGAAGGTTTCATTCCGTTTGGACTCCGTTTGATATTCTTTTTCTGCGAAACTCTGAAATAGGCAAAAAAACAGCAATTTTGGGCTGGGCCTCCGGTTAATAGGTTAGTCCCAAAAATAATACAAAAGCGTATAATAAAGCCCATTAATGTCCAAAACAACATATAATATAGCATGGAACAATCAAAAATTATAGATACGTTGGAGACGTATCAAGCATCCCCAAGCTTAATTCCTGCTCGTCCTCGAGTAGGTAAATGATAAAAACAGAATTTTTGATGTGGAATGATACTTAGCATAATTTCAACGTAATTCTCTTGATTCTGTTATGAATATTCAGATCCGAAAGATTCAAGATAAAAGTTTAATATTGACATAAAAGTAATAATACTTCAAGCATACAAACTAAGCAATTATGTCCTCTCAAAACAACAAGGCCAAAGAAAGTTCGTCCCTATGAAATCATATAGTTTAGTCATGCTCCATTTTCGTCACACAAGAATGCTCTCATCATGCACAACCCCGATGACAAGCCAAGCAATTGTTTCATACTTTACTAATCTCAAACTTTTTCAACCTTCACGCAATACATGAGCATGAGCCATGGACATAGTACTATGGGTGGCATAGAATATAATGATGGGGGTTATGTGGAGAAGACAAAAAGGGAGAAAGTCTCACATCAACGCGGCTAATCAACGAGCTATGGAGATGCCCATCGATTGATGTTAATGCAAGGAGTAGGGATTGCCATGCAACTGATGCACTAGAGCTATAAATGCATGAAAGCTCAACAAAAGAAACTAAGTGGGTGTGCATCCAACTTGCTTGCTCACGAAGACCTAGGGCATTTGAGGAAGCCCATTGTTGGAATATACAAGCCAAGTTCTATAATGAAAAATTCCCACTAGTATATGAAAGTGACAAAACAAGAGACTCTCTATCATGAAGATCATGGTGCTACTTTGAAGCACAAGTGTGGAAAAAAAGGATAGTAGCATTGTCCCTTTTTATTATTATTTTTTTGGGCCTTCTTCCTTTTTTTGGCCTTTCTCTTTTTTTGGGCCTTCTTTTTTTTTATTTGGCCTTTCTCTCTTTTTTTGGGACAATGCTCTATGAATGATGATCATCACACTTCTATTTATTACAACTCAATGATTACAACTCGATGCTAGAACATAGTATGACTCTATATGAATGCCTCCGGCGGTATACCAGGATAGCAATGAATCAAGAGTGACATGTATGAAAAAATTATGAACGGTGGCTTTGCCACAAATATGATGTCAACTACATGATCATGCAAAGCAATATGACAATGATGAAAGTGTCATGATAAACGGAACGGTGGAAAGTTGCATGGCAATATATCTCGGAATGGCTATGGAAATGCCATAATAGGTAGGTATGGTGGCTGTTTTGAGGAAGATATAAGGAGGTTTATGTGTGAAAGAGCGTATCATATCACGGGGTTTGGATGCACCTGCGAAGTTTGCACCAACTCTCAATGTGAGAAAGGGCAATGCACGGTACCGAATAGGCTAGCAATGATGGCAGGGTAAGAGTGCGTATAATCTATAGACGCAACATTAGTCATAAAGAACTCACATACTTATTGCAAAAATCTACAAGTCATCAAAAACCAAGCATTACGCGCATGCTCCTAGGGGGATAGATTGGTAGGAAAAGACCATTGCTCGTCCCCGACCGCCACTCATAAGGAGGACAATCAAAGAACACCTCATGTTTCAAATTTGTTACATAACGTTTACCATATGTGCATGCTACTAGACTTGCAAACTTCAACACAAGTATTTCTCAAATTCACAACTACTCAACTACCACAACTTTAATATCACTACCTCCATATCTCAAAACAATCATCAAGCATCAAACTTCTCTTAGCATTCAGCACACTCATAAAAAAAGTTTTTTACTAGTTTAAGCAAATTACCATGCTGTTTAAGACTCTCAAAATAATATAAGTGAAGCATGAGAGAATAATAGTTTCTATAAAACAAAATCATCGCCATGCTCTAAAAGATATAAGTGAAGCGCTAGAGCAAAAACTATATAGCTCAAAAGATATAAGTGAAGCACATAGAGTATTCTAATAAATTCCGAATCATGTGTGTTTCTCTCAAAAGGTGTGTACAGCAAGGATTATTGTGGCAAACTAACAAATAAAGACGCAAATAATACAAGACGCTCCAAGCAAAACACATATCATGTGGTGAATAAAAATATAGCTCCAAGTAAAGTTACCGATGGAAGTAGACAAAAGAGGGGATGCCTTCCGGGGCATCCCCAAGCTTTGGCTTTTAGGTGTCCTTACATTATCTTGGGGTGGCATGGGCATCCCCAAGCTTAGGCTCTTGCCACTCCTTGTTCCATAATCCATCAAATCTTTTACCCAAAACATGAAAACTTCACAACACAAAACTTAACAGAAAATCTCGTGAGCTCCGTTAGCGAAAAAAAACAAAACACCACTTCAAGGTAATGTAATGAACTCATTATTTATTTATATTGGTGTTAAACCTACTGTATTCCAACTTCTCTATGGTTCATAAACTATTTTACTAGCCATAGATTCATCAAAATAAGCAAACAACACACGAAAAACAGAATCTGTCAAAAACAGAACAGTCTGTAGTAATCTGTAACTAACGCAAACTTATGGAACTCCAAAAATTCAGCCAAAATAGGACGACCTAGACAATTTGTTTATTGATCAGCAGCAATTGGAATCCATATTTTATCACGTTCTGGTGATTTTTAACAATTATTTTCGTGAACAGAAAGTTTCTGGAATTTTCAGCAAGATCAAATAACTATCATCCAAGAAGATCCTATAGGTTAAACTTGGAACAAACACTAATTAAATCATTAAAACACATCTAACCAGAGGCTAGATCAAATATTTATTCCTAAACAGAAGCAAAAAGAAAAAAACTAAAAATAAAATTGGGTTGCCTCCCAACAAGCGCTATCGTTTAACGCCCCTAGCTAGGCATAAAAGAAAGTATAGATCTAGGTATTGCCATCTTTGGTAGGCAATCCATAAGTGGCTCTCATAATAGATTCTTAAGGCAATTTTATTTTCTTTCTAGGGAAGTGTTCCATGCCCTTTCTTAACGGAAATTGGAATCTAATATTCCCTTCCTTCCTATCAATAATTGCACCAATCGTTCTAAGGAAAGGTTTTCCAAGAATAATAGGACACGAAGGATTGCAATCTATATCAAGAACAATAAAATCTACGGGCACATAATTCCTATTTGCAACAATAAGAAAATCATTAATTATTCCCATAGTTTTCTTAATGGTGGAATCCTCAAGGTGCAAGTTTAGAGAGCAATCATCAAAATCACGAAAACCTAGCAAATCGCACAAAGTTTTTGGGATCGTGGAAACACTAGCACCTAAATCACACAAAGCATAGCATTCATGATCTTTAATTTTAATTTTAATACTAGGTTCCCACTCATCATAAAGTTTTCTAGGGATAGAAACTTCCAACTCAAGTTTTTCTTCATAAGATTGCATCAAAGCATCAACGATATGTTTAGTAAAAGCTTCATTTTGACTATAAGCATGTGGAGAATTTAGCACGGATTGCAACAAGGAAATACAATCTATCAATGAGCAATTACCATAATTAAATTCCTTGAAATCCAAAATAGTGGGTTCATTAATATCTAGTGTTTTGACCTCTTCAATCCCACTTTTATCAATTTTAGCATCAAGATCTAAAAACTCTGAATTTTTGGAACACCTTCTAGGTAGAGGTGGATCATATTCAGTCTCATCATTATCAAGATTCATATTGCAAAACAAAGATTTAATAGGGGACACATCAATCACTTTTAGATCTTCATCTTTATCATAAAAATTAGAAGAACACACCTTCACAGAGCAATCTTTCTTAGCACTCATCCTAGTGGTTCTTTCTTTGCACTCATCAATGGAAATTCTCATGGCTTTGGGAGACTCATTGATATCATCCTTAGGAGGAATAGATCTAAGTTTCAAAGAATCAACATCAAGAGAAATTCTATCAACGTTCCTAGCCAATTCATCAAACTTAGGCAATTTTTCTTCAAGCAAAGCATTGAAATTCTTTTGCGAATTCATAAATTGTTTAACACTAGTCTCAAATTCAGAAGGCATCTTATTAAAATTTCCGTAAGAATTGTTGTAGGAATTACCATAATTATTAGAAGAATTACTAGGGTACGACCTAGGGTTAAAGTTTCCTCTATATGCGTTGTTACCAAAATTATTCCTACCAACAAAATTCACATCCATAGATTCATTATTATTCTCAATCAAAGTAGACAAAGGCATATCATTAGGATCAGAAGAAACACTTTTATTAGCAAGTAATTTCATAAGTTCATCTATCTTTCCACTCAAAACATTAATTTCTTCTATCGCATGCACCTTTTTATTAGTTGATCTTTCGGTGTGCCATTGAGAATAATTAACCATAATATTATCTAGGAGTTAGTAGCTTCTCCTAAAATGATTTCCATAAAAGTGCCTCCCGCGACCGAATCTAAAAGATTTCTAGAAGCAAAATTCAATCCGGCATAAAAAATTTGTATAATCATCCATAAATTCAAACCATGTGTAGGGCAATTACGTATCATTAATTTCATCCTCTCCCAAGATTGTGCAACATGTTCATGATCAAGTTGCTTAAAATTCATGATGTCATTTCTAAGAGAGATGATCTTAGCGGAGGAAAATACTTAGAGATAAAACCATATTTGCACTTATTCCAAGAATCAATACTATTTTTAGGCAAAGACGAAAACCAAGCTTTAGCACGATCTCTAAGCGAAAAAGGAAATAGCTTCAATTTAACAATATCATTATCCACATCTTTCTTCTTTTGCATATCACACAAATCAACGAAGCTATTTAGATGGGTAGCGGCCTCTTCACTAGGAAGGCCGGCGAATTGATCTTTCATGACAAGATTCAATAAAGCAGTATTGATTTCACAAGATTCAGTATCGGTAAGAGGAGCAATCGGAGTGCTAAGGAAATCATTGTTGTTGGTATTGGTAAAGTCACACGATTTAGTAATATCTTGAGCCATCATGACAAGCAATCAATCCAACACACGAGCAAACAAGAAGCGAGCGAAAAAGAGGTGAACGGAAAAGAGAGGGCGAATAAAACGGCAAGGGTGAAGTGGGGGAGAGGAAAACGAGAGGCAAATGGCAAATAATGTAATGCGGGAGATAAGGGTTTGTGATGGGCACTTGGTATGTTGACTTTTGCGTAGACTCCCCGGCAACGGCGCCAGAAATCCTTCTTGCTACCTCTTGAGCACTGCGTTGGTTTTCCCTTGAAGAGGAAAGGGTGATGCAGTAAAGCAGCGTAAGTATTTCCCTCAGTTTTTGAGAACCAAGGTATCAATCCAGTAGGAGGCCACGCACGAGTCCCTCGCACCTACACAAACAAATAAATCCTCGCAACCAACGCAATAAAGGGGTTGTCAATCCCTTCACGCTCACATACGAGAGTGAGATCTGATAGATATGATAAGATAATATTTTTGGTATTTTTATGATAAAGATGCAAACTAAAATAAAAGGCAATAAAAATAGCTAAGTGTTGGAAGATTAATATGATGGAAAATAGACCCGGGGGCCATAGGTTTCACTAGTGGCTTCTCTTGAGAGCATAAGTATTACGGTGGGTGAACAAATTACTGTTGAGCAATTGACAGAATTGAGCATAGTTATGAGAATATCTAGGTATGATCATGTATATAGGCATCACGTCCGAGACAAGTAGACCGACTTCTGCCTGCATCTACTACTATTACTCCACACATCGACCGCTATCCAGCATGCATCTAGAGTATTAAGTTCATAAGAACAGAGTGAAGCTTTAAGTAAGATGACATGATGTAGAGGGATAAACTCATGCAATATGATATAAACCCCATCATGTTATCCTCGATGGCAACAATACAATACGTGCCTTGCTGCCCCTACTATCACTGGGAAAGGACACCGCAAGATTGAACCCAAAGCTAAGAACTTCTCCCATTGCAAGAAAGATCAATCTAGTAGGCCAAACCAAACTGATAATTCGAAGAGACTTGCAAAGATAACCAATCATACACAAAAGAATTCAGAGAAGATTCAAATATTGTTCATAGATAAACTTGATCATAAACCCACAATTCATCGGTCTCAACAAACACACCGCAAAAGAAGATTACATCGAATAGATCTCCACGAGAGAGGGGGAGAACATTGTATTGAGATCCAAAAAGAGAGAAGAAGCCATCTAGCTAATAACTATGGACCCGAAGGTCTGAGGTAAACTACTCACACATCATCGGAGAGGCTATGGTGTTGATGTAGAAGCCCTCCGTGATCGATGCCCCCTTCGGCGGAGCTCCGGAAAAGGCCCCAAGATGGGATCTCACGGGTACAGAAGGTTGCGGCGGTGGAATTAGGTTTTTGGCTCCATATCTGGTAGTTTGGGGGTACGTAGGTATATATAGGAGGAAGAAGTACGTCGGTGGTGCAACATGGGGCCCACGAGGGTGGAGGGCGCACCTGGGGGGGTACGCGCGCCCCCTACCTCGTGCCTTCCTGGTTGATGTCTTGACGTAGGGTCCAAGTCCTCTGGATCACGTTCGTTCCGAAAATCACGTTCCCGAAGGTTTCATTCCGTTTGGACTCCGTTTAATATTCTTTTTCTGCGAAACTCTGAAATAGGCAAAAAAACAGCAATTCTGGGCTGGGCCTCCGGTTAATAGGTTAGTCCCAAAAAATAATATAAAAGTGTATAATAAAGCCCATTAATGTCCAAAACAGAATATAATATAGCATGTTAAAATCAAAAATTATAGATACGTTGGAGACGTATCACCTGCCCTCATGCACCCCCCTTTCCTTGCATGAAGAAGGGGGAAGGAAAGAGAGGGGGTAGAGGGAAGGAAGTGGGAGTCCTACTCCACACTTTCCTTTCCCTCCCATCTTTCCTTCTCCTCCTCGTAGGGCTGGCCTCTATAGGGGCGCACCAGCCCCTTGTGGGCTGGTGTGTTACCTCTCTTGGCCCATAAGGCCCATATCTTTGCCGGGGGTGCCCGAAACTCCTTTCCAGTGACCCGATAAGTACCTGGTACCCTCCGAAACACTTCCGGTGTCCGAATACAATCCTCCTATATGTTAATCTTTACCTCTCGACCATTTTTAGACTCCTCGTCATGTTCGTGATCTCATCTGGTACTCCGAACAACATTCGGTCACCAAATCACATAACGCATATAATACTATATCGTCAATGAACGTTAAGCGCGCGGACCCTACGGGTTCGAGAACTATGTAGACATGACCGAGACACCTCTCCGGTCAATAACCAATAGCAGAACCTGGATGCCCATATTGGATCCTACATATTCCACGAAGATCTTTATCGGTCGAACCGTTATGACAACATACGTAATTCCCTTTGTCCATCGGTATGTTACTTGCCCGAGATTCGATCGTCGGTACCTCTATACCTAGTTCAATCTCGTTACCGGCAAGTCTCTTTACTCGTTCCGTAATACATCACCTTGTGACCAACTCCTTAGTCATTTGCTTCCAAGCTTATGATGTGTATTACCGAGAGGCCCCAGAGATACCTCTCCGATACTCGGAGTGACAAATCCTAATATCGATCTATGCCAACTCAACAAACACCTTCGTAGATACCTGTAGAGCATCTTTATGATCACCCAGTAACATTGTGATGTTTGATAGCACACAAGCTATTCCTCCGGTATCCGGGAGTTGCATAATCTCATAGTCGAAGGAATATGTATTTGACATGAAGAAAGCAATAGCAATAAAACTGAATGATCATTATGCTAAGCTAACGAGTCTTGTCCATCACATCATTCTCCTAATGATGTGATCCGTTATCAAATAAAAACTCATGTCAATGGTTAGGAAACCATAACCATCTTTGATCAATGAGCTAGTCTAGTAGAGGCTTACTAGGGACACATTATTTGTTTATGTATTCACACATGTATTTAAGTTTAAGGTCAATACATTCTAGCATGAATAATAAACCTTTATCATGAATAAGGAAATATAAAATAACAACTTTATTATTGCCTCTAGGGCATATTTCCTTCACTATATACATGATCATTGCCATGGATATCATCATGACTGTTTGCATTTCTATCAATTGTCCAACATTAATTTGTTTACCCGCTGTATGCTATTTTCAAGAGAGAAGCCTCTAGTGAAAACTATGGCCCCCGGGTCTATTTTTATCATATATCAAAAACCAAAAATACCATGCCACAATTTATTTACATTATTTTATTTTGTATTTTGTTCTATCTATCTGTCACTACAAGATTTGATCCTTGCAATTAACCGCTGAGGGATTGACAACCCCTTGTTCGCGTTCGGTGCAAGTATTTGTTATTTTGTGTGTAGGCACTGCTAACGACGTGTTGTGTGGTTCTCCTACTAGATCGATAACCTTGGTTCTTAACTAAGGGAAATACTTATCTCTAATGTACTACATCATCCTCTCCTCTTCAAGGAAATCCCAACGCAGCTCACAAGTAGCAGGAAGAATTTCTGGCGTCGTTGCCGGGGAGACATCATCAATATCTATCAAGTACTATGCATAAACTTTCATCTCCTTGAATTTACTTTATTTGCCATTTGTCTCTCATTTGCATCTCCCCCACTTCTAATTTTTTTCACAAAAATACAAAAATATTTTTTGTTCACCTTTTGCTTGTTCGCTTGTCGCTAGCTTGAAGTTGTTATTATAGCTGATTTTGGCATTGAAACAAGTGAGGACAGTAAAACCCCTAAAATTGAAATTCCCACCAATCTAGATGATAAACTTGTGATGGGACATGAGAATACCATAGGAAAAAGTGTTATCCAAGAATTCTTTAATTGCACGGGAACTTTAGCTTGTGATGATGCTCCTATTCTTAAAAGAACAAAAAATTATGTCGAAGCTATTTCCGCACTTGTTCTTAAAGTTGAGAGAAGATTCATTTGTACCCATCCTACTTTGCAAATATTGTTTCATGAGTTGCCCGTTATAAAAAATCCTAGAGCTAAGAAGATAGCTTCCCTTATCCTCCTGAATGAATTTGATTACATAGTTCAAGAAGCTAGAGAAAATTTTGATTTTTACGGCATGAATCCTGAAAAACCGGTGATATACGAGATTTTATACAACATTGATTATTGGTTGAGATACTTATTTCGCGATAATCACACTTTTGATGAGAATACCAAAAAGGAAGTCCCTCCTTCAAATATAATCCAACATGTTTTCAATAATATTAACAAACAATATTCTTGGATTGAAAAAGGGAATCCGGAGGGATTCGATGAAGGTCAACTTAGTGATGCAAAAATTTCTATGAATGATGTGTTTCATATTTTCTTTGAAACCCAAAAAGAACACATCTTCAGAAGAAGAAGAAGAAAGAGGACAACACTGGAAACTATGCATTACGCCTAGCTAGGAGCGTAAAACAAGAGCGCTAGTTGAGAGGCAACCCAATTATTATCTTAATTTTCTTGTTTCGTTTATTTTTTTGGTGTGCAAACATAATTTTGTGTTTAAATTAGTGTTTGTGCCAAGTAAAGCCTTTGGGATGATTTGGATGATAGTTCATTTGATTCTGTGAAAAAACAAAAACTTTTATGCCCAGTAGCGGAATTATTAAAATTCATTGGAACGTGCTTTTGAGCTGAACTTTTTGGACATGATTTATATGAAAATTTCCCACGTTGTCCTAAATTTTCAGAAGTTTTAGAGTTCAGAAGGCGTAATTCAGTTTACTACAGACTGTTCTGTTTTTGACAGATTCTGTTTCCATTGTGTTGTTTGCTTGTTTTGATGAATCTATGGATTGTATCGGGAGGTATAAGCCATGGAGAAGTTAGAATGCAGTAGGTATAATGCAATAATAAAATATGAATGGATTTACAACAGTACCTAGAGTGGTGACTTGCTTTGTTATACTAATGGATCTCATGAAGATTATTGTTGAGTTTTGTGTGCTGAAGTTTCAAGTTTTGAGTGAGATCATGATGGATGAAGGAATGAGGAGTGGCAATAACCTAAGCTTGGGGATGCCCGAGGCACCCCAATGTAATATTCAAGGACTCCCGAGCAACTAATCTTGGGGATGCCCCGGAAGGCATCCCCTTCTTTCTTCTACTAACCATCGGTAATTTTACTTGGAGCTATATTTTTGTTCGTCAAATGATATGAGTTTTGCTTGGAGGTCATGTATTATATGAGTCTTCTCTTTGTTTGCTTTTTAGTTTGTCACAATCGTCTTTGCTGGACACACCTATTTGACAGGGACACACATTATACATGATTTGTTAGAATACTCTATGTGCTTCACTTAAATCTTTTGAGCTAGGCAGCTGCTCTAGTGCTCCACTTATATTTTTTTAGAGCATGGTGGTGGTCTTATTTTAAATAAATAGTTTCACTCTGATGCTTCACTTGTATATTTTTGAGAGTTGATAATTGTAATGGCAATTAGTATGGGCTATGAATTTGGTCCTAATATGATAGGTATTCAAGAGGGATATAATAAAAACTTCCATGTGGATCACTAAATATGATAAGTTTGATTCTTCGCAATAGTTTTATGACATAAAGGTGGTAATATGTGGGTTGTGCTAGTGAGTAATTGTGGTTTAGTAGAAATATTGGTGTTAAAGTTTGTGATTCCCGAAGCATGCACGTATAGTCTCTCGTTATGCTATGAAGTTGGAGCATGGTTTATTATTGATTGTCTTCCATATAAGTAATGCTCGAGGACGAGCGATGGTCTTTTCCTACCAATCTATCGCCCTAGGGGAATTTGTAGTAGTACTTTGCTTCGAGGGCTAATAAACTTTTGCAATACATATGTGAGTTCTTTATGACTAATGTGAACCCATGGGTTATATACACACTCACATTTCCGCAATGTGCTAACCTCTTCGGTACCATGCATTGCCCTTTCTCACCTTGAGATGTGGTGCAAACTTCGATGGTGCATCCAAACCCCGTGATATGATATGCTCTATCACACATAAGCCTACTTATATCTTCCTCAAAACAGCCACCATACCTACCTATTATGACATTTTCATAGCCATTCTGAGATATATTGCCATGCAACTTCCACCGTTCCATGTTATTATGACACACATCGTCATTGTAATATTGCTTTGCATGCTCATATAGCTGACATAGTATTTGTGGCTTAGCCACCATTCATCATCTTTTATACATGTTAAACTAGGTCATTGCACATCCCGATACACCGCCGGAGGCATTCATATAGAGTCATATTTTGTTCTTGTATTGAGTTGTAATTTTAAGTTGTAAGTAAATAGAACTGTGATGATCATCATTATTCATTATTAGAGCATTGTCCCGGTGAGGAAATAAAAATAAATAAATAAAAGAGGCCGAAAACAGCCCACAAAAAAGAGGCAAAAAAGAGCCCAACAAAAAAATGAGACAAAAAGATAGAAGGGGCAATGTTACTATCCTTTCCACACTTGTGCTTCAAAGTAGCACCATGTTTTTCATATAGAGAGTCTCCTATGCTTTCATTTGCATTTAACTAGTGGAAAATTTTCATTATAGAACCAGGCATGTATATTCCAATGCTTCCTCAAATGCCTGAGGTCTTCATGAGCAAGCAAGTTGGATGCACCCACTTAGTTTTATTTGTGAGATTTCTTACACTTATAGCTCTTAGTGCATCCATTGCATGGCAATCCCTACCCCTTACATTGACATCAATTTATGGGCATCTCCATAGCCCGTTGATTAGCCTCATCGATGTGAGACTTTCTACTTTTTTTGTCTTCTGCGTATTATCTCCATCACCATAAGCTATTCCACCCATAGTGCTATATCCATGGCTTGCGCTCTTGTATTGCGTAAGAGTTGAAAAAGCGGAAGTGCATTAAAAAAATATGAACCAATTGCTGGGCTTATCATCGGGGTTGTGCATGATAAATACTTTGTGTTAAGAAGATGGAGAATGACAAGTCTATATGATTTTGTAGGGATAACGTTCTTTAGCATTGATATTTTGAAAGACATGATTGATTGTTGGTATGTCTAATTATTACTGTTTTTATGTCAAACTATAGACTATTGCTTTGAATCACTTGGATCTTAATATTCAGGCCACAAAATAGAGATTACATGATGAACATGATAGGTAGCATTCCACATCAAAAATTCTGTTTTTATCATTTACCTACTCGAGGACAAGTAGGAATTAAGCTTGGGGATGCTTAATACGTCTCCAACGTATCTATAATTTTTTATTGTTCCATGCTATTATAATATCAATCTTTAATGTTTATTATGCAATTATATGCAATTTTATATCATTTTTGGGACTAGCCTATTAACCTAGTGCCCAGTGTCAATTAATTTTTTTGCTTGTTTTTGGCTTTTCAGGAAATCAATATCAAACAGAATCCAAACGGAAAAAAAACTTTGGATTAATTTTTTCTGGACGAGAAGAGATCCTAGAAGGTTCAGGAGAAGACCCGACGAGCCACGAGGAAGTAACAATCTCGGGAGGCGCGCCCCAGGGGGGTTCCCCCAGGCTTGTGGGCCTCTCGTGGGACCTCTTCACCTAATTATGCCTCTACAAATACTTAGATAGTCCGCTGACATCAGAAAACTTTTTCCGCCGCCGCAAGTTTTTGTTCTCGTGAGATCCCATCTGGAGGCCTTCCCCGGCACTCTGCACGAGGGTGGATTGATCACGAAGGAGCTCTACATCAACCTTGTTGCCCTTCCGATGACGCGTGAGTAGTTTACCACAGACCTACAGGTCCATAGCTAGTAGCTAGATGGCTTCTTCTCTCTCTTTGATCTTCAATACAATGTTCTCCTCGATGTTCTTGGATTTTATTCGATGTAATCGCTTTTTGCGGTGTGTTTGTTGCAATCCGATGAATTGCGAGTTTATGATCAAATTATCCATGAATATTATTTGAGTCTTCTCTGAACTCTTTTATGCATGATTATTATAGCTTTGTATTTCTCTCCGATCTATTGATTTGGTTTGGCCGGCTAGATTGATTTTTCTTGCGATGGGAGAGATGCTTTGTGATGGGTTTAATCTTGTGGTGATCTATATTTCAGTGACAGAAGGGGACAAGACACGTATTTGTATTGTTGACATTAAGGATAAAATGATGGGGTTTACTCATGCATGATTTTACTTTGTCTACATCATGTCATCTTGCTTATGGCATTACTCCATTCTTTATGAACTTAATACTCTAGATGCTTGCTAGATTGTGGTCGATGTGTGCAGTAATAGTAGTAGATGCAGGCAGGAGTTGGTCTACTTGTCTCGGACGTGATGCCTATATACATGATCATTGCCATGGATATCGTCATGATTATTTGCTTTTCTATCAATTGTATAAACAGTAATTTGTTTACCCGCCGTATGTTATTTTCAAGAGAGAAGCCTCTAGTGAAAACTATGGCCCCGGGTCTATTTCTATCATATATCAAAAACCAAAAATACCATGCGGCAATTTATTTATGTTATTTTTATTTTTATTTTGTTCTATCTATCAATCACTCCAAGCTTTGACCCTTGCAACTAACCACTAAAGGATTGACAACCCCTTGTTCGCGTTGGGTGCAAGTATTTGTTATTTTGTGTGTAGGTACTGCTAACGAGGTATTGTGTGGTTCTCCTACTAGATTGATAACCTTGGTTCTTAACTGAGGGAAATACTTATCTCTAATGTACTGCATCATCCTCTCCTCTTCAAGGAAATCCAGCTCACAAGTAGCAGGAAGAATTCTGGCATCTTTGCACAGGAGACATCATCAACATCTATCAAGTACTACGCATAAAGTTTAATCTCCTTGCATTTAATTTATTTGCCATTTTTCTCTCGTTTGCATCTCCCCCACTTCTAAAACATTTTCACAATAATACACAAATATTTATCGTTCGCCTTTAGCTTGTTTTCTTGTCGCTTGCTTGAAGCTGTTATTATGGCTGATTTTGGCATTGAAACAAGTGAGGATGGTAAAACCCCTAAAATTGAAATTCTCACCAATCTAGATGCTAAAACTATTGTGAGGGGACATGAGAATATCATTGGAAAAGGTATTATCCAAGAATTCTTTAATTGCACGGGAACTTTAGCTTGTGATGATGCTCATATTCTTAAAAGAACAAAAAATTATGTCGAAGATATTTCCACACTTGTTCTTAAACTTGAGAGAAGATTCATTCATACCCATCCTACTTTGCAAATATTGTTTTATGAGTTGCCGGTTATAGAAAATCCTAGAGCTAAGAAGATAGCTTCCCTTATCCACATGAATGAATTAGATTACATAGTTCGAGAAGCTAGAGAAATTTTTATTTTTTATGGCATGAATCATGAAAAACCGATGATAGACGAGATTTTATACAATAATGATTATTTGTTGAGATACTTTTTTCGTGATAATCACACTTTTGATGAGATTACCAAAAAGGAAGTCCCTCCTTTAAATAAAATCCAACATGTTTTCAATAATATTAACAAACAATATTCTTGGATTGAAAAGGGAATCAAGAGGGATTTGATGAAGGTGAACTTAGTGATGCAAAAATTTCTATGAATGATGTGTTTCATATTGTCTTTGAAAAGCTGCGCGAAAAGAACTCATCTTTAGATAAGAAGAAGAAAGATGACAACACTTGAAACTATGCATTACGCCTAGGTAGGAGCGTAAGACAATAGCGCTAGCTGGGAGGCAACCCAATAGTTATCTTATTTTTCTTGTTTCTTTTACTGTTTTTTGGTGTGCACACATATTTTTGTGTTTAAATTAGTGTTTGTGCCAAGTAAAGCCTTTGGGATGATAGTTCATTTGATTCAATGAAAAAACCAAAACTTTTATGCCCAGTAGCATAATTATTTAAATTCACTGGAATGTGCTTTTGATCTGAACTTTTTGCACATGATTTATATGAAAATTTCCCACGTTGTCCTAAATTTTCAGTACTTTTAGAGTTCAGAAGTATAGGCATAATTCAGATTACTACAGACTGTTCTCTTTTTGACCGATTCTGATTCTGTTGTTTGCTTGTTTTGATGAATCTATGGATTGTATCGGGGGTATAAGCCATGGAGAAGTTAGAATACAATAGGTATAATGCAATAAGAAAATATGAATGGGTTTACAACAGCACCTGAAGTGGTGATTTGTTTTGTTATACTAATGGATCTCACGAAGGTTATTGTTGAGTTTTGTGTGCTGAGGTTTTCAAGTTTGAGTGAGATCATGATGGATGAAGGAATGAGGAGTGGCAATAACCTAAGCTTGGGGATGCCTGAGGCACCCGTAGGTAATATTCAAGGACTCCCAAGCAACTAAGCTTAGGGATGCCCCGGAAGGCATCCCCCTCTTTCTTCTACCAACCATCGGTAATTTTACTTGATGCTATATTTTTATTCATCAAATGATAAGTTTTGCTTGGAGCGCCATGTATTATATGAGTCTTTTCTTTTGTTGCTTTTTAGTTTTTCAAAATCATCTTTACTGGAGAAACCTATTTGAGAGGGACACACATTATATGTGATTTGTTAGAATACTCTATGTGCTTCACTTAAATCTTTTGAGCTAGGCAGCTGCTCCAGTTCTTCACTTATATTTTTTAGAGCATGGCGGTGGTTTTATTTTAAATAAATAGTTGCACTCTCATGCTTCACATATATATATTTCAGAGTTGATAATAGTAATGGCAATTAGTATGGGCTATGAATTTGGTTATGGCTAATATGATAGGTATTCAAGAGGGATATAATAAAAACTTTCATGTAGATCACTGATGACCCACAAGTATAGGGGATCTATTATAACATCCCAAATTTTCAATTTGGAATGTTATACATAGATCATTCTTGCATATCATATTTTATTGCATTTTGTTTTGCGATCCTAGAAATTCTACGCAACTCAACGACCCACGGAGAGAGTTGGGGATTTCATTATTTTCATATTTGGGTTTTCTCAAATTTTGAAAATAGGATCATTTGTTTTAATTATTTTTCTCTACGAAATATTTCATATCAAAATATATGAGAGGAGATAATATGACTTCTCCACAAATAATGAAATATTGGAGGAAAATATTAAAAACAAATATTTGATTTTATTTGGATTTTATTTGAATTAGGAAAAATACGTGTTTCTCAAAATTGCATTTTAGGCACAAATAAATGTTCATCTTGTCCGCCTTATTTTTAGAGGACGGGCAAAATTTATTTTGGGATTTTTGGTGTCCGTTTAGTATTTCTTTTCTTACTTTTTCTGCACGTCTGAATCATTTTTAAAAAAATCGCGAACGGCCCGTGTCCGACCCGGACACCTCAGCCTGGCCGGCCTTATAAGCCGCGGCCCGACCCCGCCGCCAGCCCAAGTCGCCGCCGCCACCTAACCCTAACCCTAACCGATCCACGCCGCCGTCGACGGCGCCGTCGCCGGATCCGCCGCCGTCGACGCCGACCCCGCCGCCCGACGCCGCCGCCACCGCCGCCCGTCCCGCCGCCCGCAGGAGCCCCGCCGCCCCTCGCCCGACGCCGCCCCGCCGGAGTTGCTCGCCGCCGCCGCCGTCACGCGAACCAAGGTAGCCGCCGGTTTTCTGGAAAAACCGTTCGGTTTTATTTTGAAACTGAGATGCTTTTTTTATTAGATCGGTTTATTTTTTCCGGTTTAACTAAATAGCGAATGCCCGTGCCTACGTTCGTTTTAACGAACGGTTTTTGTTGTTTAGCCGCAGACAGCGAATGTTCGTTCATTAGCCTGTTCGTCAGTTTTTCTTTTTCTCGGATTTTCCGCGATTATTTTCGATCGCGATTTCTGATCCGATTTTCGTTTCAGTTTAACTTTTCGCTCGTTTATCGGAATCTGGCGATTCAAGCGCCTAGAGTTGCATCTCAAAACCCTCTTTCTGTTTAACCAACTCAAATAAGTTTTTCCTACTATAAAATTTGACTTAGGTCCAGATTAGTAAATGAAGCTTGTTTCTTTTGCCGTTTGAGTTTCGTTGCTTCATTCGATTTGATTCTTTTTGCAAACCGGAGTTATTAAGTTGAACTTTCTGGTTAGATATCTTATTTTGAGTTTTATTCGTGCACCCTTGCTTGATTGCTTATGTATGTATTGTTTTTTTGCGATAGAGTACCCGGAGTGCGAAGCGTGCTACTACGAGTCTCTAGGTTTCACGGAACATCAGCAAGGCAAGTAAAACTTTGATCATACCTCTTTACCATCCAGTTTTATTGCATTAGATCAATCCTCAAACTATTGCATGATTAGGATCTGATTAATATGTGGGTTTTGGGAAGTAGATGAGGTAGTACCTATTGCCCTGTTTACTATCAAACCTTTGGGAGTTACTTCTACGTTTGCTTATATTGCTATGCTATGCTCGTAGACGTGGATTGGGTTTGAGTGTATTTCATGACACATGTGAGATTGTTAATTAATGGATCAACTTAAGGTGGCTACTTTAATTTACATCTGGGTGGATTGAGGCACCTGGAGAACCCAGTGTTGCCTGTATTTTTGGATATCCCGGAGTACCCGTGTGATCATCCTATGGACCGCCACCCAGGCTCAAAGGGATCATGAGATTATTCATGCTAGAAACTTCCGTGTGCAGCCACAACCTATTATGGGCTCTAGCATAGTTGAGTAGGTTACATGATCTCTTGAAGAGGTGGGCTAGCAGATGTAGGGGAAAGTAGGTGTAACTGTCCACCCGGAGTAAAGAGTATTGTTTCTGAAAGACTGTGTCTCGGTCATCCGTTTCTCAAACACCATGTGGTGCGAGAAATCAAGCGGAGGCGATCGAGTCTTGTGGGGAAAAGTGCACAAACCTCTGCAGAGTGTACAAACTAATCATGGTTAGCCGTGTCCCCGGTTATGGACGTCTTGAGTATCTAGTTCTTGGATTATCATGTGAATCTCATCATCATGCTACTTAATTTAATTTGATTGGGTTAATCACGTTCTTAATTGGAATTGAGTTGGAGGTACCTTCTCAATGTTTAACAACCACCATGATAGTTAAATAAAATGTATTCCTTTGTGGTAGGGAAAAATTGGCTTTCCGCAAAACTGTAACCATAGAGCTTTCCACCAGCCAAATATGCATGTAGTGATAGCATTATTCTGTTCATTACTCTCTATGTGTTACATTGCCAGCATATTCCATGTGCTGACCCGTTTTCGGGCTGCAACGTATCATGTTGCAGACTTTTCAGACGACGAGTAAGGAACCTTAGGTCGTGGTCTTATACTCAGTGATGCCATTGGAGTTGATGGACTCACTTTATCTTCCAAGCCTTCCGCTGTTATCGTATTTAGATGGCCTTAAGCCATATTTATTTGTATTGAGTTCTCTTGAACTATTTGATGTAATAAGTGTGTGATTGCTACTCTCTTATAAATCCTTCAAAGTACTGTGCGTGTCAGCATTACCGATCCAGGGATGACACTAATGCACGGAGACTAGACTGTTTGAGGTCTGGCCGCTACATCTATCGTAGTCCTTTCGATAAGTAAGAGTGTCGAACCCAACGAGGAGCAGAAGGAAATGACAAGCGGTTTTTAGCAAGGTATTCTCTGCAAGCACTGAAATTATCTGTAACAGATAGTTGTACGATGAGATAATTCGTAACGGGTATAAAGTAACAAAAGTAAACAAGGTGCAGCAAGGTGGCTCAATCCTTTTTGTAGCAAAGGACAAGCCTGGACGAACTCTTATATAAAGCAAAGCACTCCCGAGGACACATGGGAATTGTTGTCAAGTTAGTTTTCATCATGCTCATATGATTCGCGTTCGTTCTTTGATAATTTGATATGTGGGTGGACCGGTGCTTGGGTGCTGCCCTTCCTTGGACAAGCCTCCCACTTATGATTAACCCCTCTCGCAAGCATCCGCAACTATGAAATAACAATTAAGGTAAACCTAACCATAGCATGAAACATATGGATCCAAATCAGCCCCTTACGAAGCAACATATAAACTAGGGTTTAAGCTTCTGTCACTCTAGCAACCCATCATATACTTATTACTTCCCAATGCCTTCCACTAGGCCGAAATCATGGTGAAGTGTCATGTAGTCGACGTTCACATAACACCAATAGAGGAAAGACAACATACATCTCATCAAAATATCGAACGAATACCAAATTCACATGATTAGTTGTAACAAGACTTCTCACATGTCCTCACGAACAAACGTAACTACTCACAAAGCATATTCATGTTCATAATCAAAGGAGGATTAATTATCATTAAGGATCTGAACATATGATCTTCCACCGAATAAACCAACTAGCATCAACTACAAGGAGTAATCAACACTACTAGCAACCCACAGGTACCAATCTAAGGTTTTGAGACAGAGATCGGATACAAGAGATGAACTAGGAATTGAGAGGAGATGGTGCTGGTGAAGATGGTGATGGAGATTGAGCCCCTCCCGATGAGAGGATCGGTGGTCATAACGATGGCGATGATTTCCCCCTCCCAAAGGGATATTTCCCTGGCAGAATCGCTCTACCAGAGCTCTAGATTGCTCCTGCCTAGGTTCTGCCTCGAGACGGTGGCGCTTCATCCCGAAAGGTTCTCTCTGATTTTTTCCAGGTCAAAACACACCATATAGCAGAAGATGGGCGTCGGGGCCTACCAGGGGGCCCACAAGGAACGGGGGCGCGCCCAGGGGGTAGGGCGCGCCCTCCACCCTTGTGGTTGGCAGGTGGCCCCCCTCTGGTGCTTTCTTCGCCCAATATTTTTTATTTATTCCAAAATGATTCTCCATGAAGTTTCAGGACTTTTGGAGTTGTGCAGAACAGGTCTCTAATATTTGCTCCTTTTCCAGTCCAGAATTCCAGCTGCCGGATTCTCCCTCTTCATGTAAACATTACAAAATAAGAGAGGAAACGCATAAGTATTGTGATATAATGTGTAATAACAGCCCATAGTGAAATAAATATAAATATAAAAGCATGATGCAAAATGGACGTATCAACTCCCCCAAGCTTAGACCTCTGTTGTCCTCAAGCGAAAGCCAATACCGAGAAATATGTCCACATGTTTAGAGGTAGAGGTGTCGATAAAATAAAATACGGACATGAGGGCATCATGATCATCTTTAGAATAGCAACATATATTGTCATATAATTTCTTATGTTAAAGTAACTATTCTTTCACAAGGTAGAGCACGAATCGGAAACTTCATTGAAAACTGACAAATATGATCTCAGTCATTGAAATAATTGCAATTTATCATAACATCGCAAAGAGTCAATATAAGAGCTTTTCAGCAAGTCCACGTACTCAACTATCATTTAGTCTTTCACAATTGCTAACACTCACGCGATACTTATGGGTACAAAGTTTCAATCGGACACAGAGAAAGATAGGGGCTTATAATTTTGCCTCGCAACCTTTTACCTCAAGGGTAATGTAAACAATAATACTTTATGAAAACCTACATCCGAGTGGATATATATATATATATATATATATATATATATATATATATATATATATATATATATATATATATCCAGATCTCTCCAACACATAGTGCTTGCCAAAGGAAAAGGTGTAAAAAGGAAAGGTGAAGATCCCCATGACTCTTGTATAAGGGTAGAAGGTAAAAGTAAAACATAGGCCCTTCGCAGAGGGAAGAAGAGGTTGTCATGCCCTTTTATGGTTGGATGCACAAAATCTTAATGCAAAAGACCTTTATTATGCAGTCCGTTGCTTTTATTTCTTCCATATCACAAGTTCATATAAAGCTTATTTTCTTCACACTAATAGATCATACATATTTAGAGAGCAATTTTTATTGCTTGTACCGATGACAACTTACTTGAAGGATCTTACTCAATCCATAGGTAGGTATGGTGGAGTCTCATGGCAAAACTGGTTTAAGGGATGTTTGGAAGCACAAGTAGTATCTCTACTTGGTGCAAAGGATTTGGCTAGAATGAGAAGGAAAGGCAAGCTCAGCATGTTCGAGGATCAATGACAATATAACTTCTATTCGGATATAAGCAAACATAACTCATTATGTTGTCTTCCTTGTCCAACATCAACTTTTTAGCATGTCATATTTTAATGAGTGCTCACAATCACAAAAGATGTCTAAGATAGTATATTTATATGTAAAACCTCTCTTTCTTTATTACTTCCTATTAATTGCAACAGTGACCAAAACTATGTTTGTCAACTCTCAACAAATTTTATTCATCATACTCTTTATATGTGAAGTCATTACTCTCCATAAGATCAATATATGATTTCTTTTTATTCTTTCTCTTATTTTATTCCCTCAAGATCATAGTAAGATAGCAAAGCCCTAAACTCAAAACTACTCTTTATTATATATAACTCATGGACTTGATTATATAGATAGAGATCAAAAGAAAACTCAAAGCTAGATCATACTAAAACTTTATTCTACTAGATCAAGATATAACCAAAAGGACTGAACTAAGAAAAACGGTAAAGATAAAGATGTGATGGTGATACGATACCGGGGCACCTCCCCCAAGCTTGGCAGTTGCCAAGGGGAGGGCCCATACCCATGTATTCATGTCTCTTTCTTCGGAGGTGGTGATGATGGAGTTGTTGGTGAAGTAGTGCCATACATCGAGCGTAGGAGATGCTCCAATTTATGAATAATGCCCTTGAGTGCCGTGATATGCTCTTGCAACAGAGTATTTTCATGAGTGAGATACTTGTTTTGCACACGAACTATTTCAATGATCTTGAAAGCTTCAATTTCAGTAGGGGTAAGATGATTGTAGTAAGGTTGAAGGATGTCTTCTTTTGCTGCCGGAACTTGATCTTCCGCGGCCTTCTTTATCTTATCACCCTCGTTTATTTCCTCGAGTTCTTCTCTCTTCATTTCTATCTTCATTAGCCAAGCATCATCGCACGCGTTGTTGAGGAGGGGTGACATGATGCCTGGCCTTGAAAACTCTGGTAGACAACAAATCGAAACAAAAACAGGAGATACTAACGTGGTGCGGTGGTCAAAACCTTCGGGAGATTATATAATGATTTTTTACCGACCAAAAGAAGTATCGTGCAAGAAAACGGAGTCCGGAGGGCACACGAGGTGGCCACAAGGTCGAGGGACGCGCCCTCCACCCTAGTAGTTGCCTCGTGCGCTCTTCGGACTACTTTTAATTTTCCTAATTTTCTAATATTCCAAAACAAAGAAAAATTGCTATTAGAGCAGTTTTGGAGTCGGTTTACTTACCGTACCACAAACCTATTCCTTTTCGGAGTCTGAAACATTCTGGAAAGCGACCCTTATGTACTCCTCCGGTGTCACGGTGCCAATTATATTGGTATCAACATTAATGGGATTACCTAAGATATAATGTTTGATTCTTTGACCGTTCACTACCTTCGGATTTGTTCCTTCAGCGTTGTTGATTTTTATGGCACGGGAAAGATAGACCTGCTCGATGATGTAAGAACCTTCTCATTTAGAGAGAAGCTTTCCTGCAAAAAATCTTAAATGAGAGTTGTTTAGCAAAACATGATCACCTACATTAAACTCACGCTTTTGTATCCTTTTGTCATGTCATCTTTTAACTTTCTCTTTAAACAACTTGGCATTCTCGTAGGCTTGGGTTCTCCATTCATCAAGTGAGCTAATGTCAAATAACCTCTTCTCACCGGCAAGTTTGAAATCATAATTGAGATCTTTTATAGCCCAATATGCCTTATGTTCTAGTTCGAGAGGTAAGTGGCAAGCCTTTCCATAAACCATTTTATATGGAGACATACCCATTGGGTTTTTATAAGCAGTTCTATAAGCCCATAATGCATCATCAAGTTTCTTAGACCAATTCTTTCTAGATCTATTAACAGTCTTTTGCAAAATCAATTTAATCTCTCTATTGCTCAATTCTACTTGACCACTAGACTGAGGATGATATGGAGATGCAATTATATGGTTAACATCATATTTAGCAAGCATTTTACGGAAAACACCATGAATAAAATGTGAACCACCATCAGTCATTAAATATCTAGGGACTCCAAACCTCAGAAAAAATAACTTCTTTAAGCATCTTAATAGAAGCGTTATGATTACCAGTACTATTTGGAATAGCTTCTACCCACTTAGTAACGTAATCAACAACAACTAAAATATTTGTATACCCATTAGAGGAAGGAAAAGGTCCCATATAATCAAAACCCCAAACATCAAATGGTTCAATAACAAGTGAATAATTCATAGGCATTTCCTAACGTCTACTAATATTACCAATTCTTTGGCATTCATCACAAGACAAGACAAACTTACGAGCATCCTTGAAGAGAGTAGGCCAATAAAAACCGGATTGCAATACCTTATGTGCAGTTCTATCTCCAGCGTGGTGTCCTCCGTAAACCTCGGAGTGGCACTTGCGTAGGATCTGTTCCTATTCATGCTCGGGTACACAACGTCTAATAACACCATCTGCTCCTTCGTTATAAAGGTGTGGGTCATCCCAAAAGTAATGTCTTAAATCATACAAACACTTTTTCTTTTGCTGGTATGTGAAACTAGGTGGTATAAATTTAGCAACAATGTAATTAGCATAATCAGCATACCATGGAGTATTACGAGAAGCATTTATGACAGCTAATTGTTAGTCAGGAAAGCTATCATCAATAGGCAGTGGGTCATCAGGAATATTTTCTAACCAAGACAAGTTGTCTACAACGGGGTTCTCTGCTCCCTTTCCATCAATAATATGCAAATCAAATTCTTGCAACAAGAGAACCCATCTAACAAGTCTAGGTTTAGCATATTTCTTCTCCATGAGATATTTAATAGCAGCATGATCAGTGTGAACAATTACTTTGGAATCAACAATATAAGATCAGAACTTATCACAAGCAAAATAAACTGCTAAAAATTCTTATTCAGTAGTAGCATAATTTCTCTGGGCATTGTCTAGAGTTTTACTAGCATAATGAATAACAGTCAATTTCTTATCAACTCTTTGCCCTAGGATAGCACCAACAACATAATCACTAGCATCACACATAATTTCAAAGGGTAAATTCCAATCGGGTGGTTGAACAATAGGTGCGGAAATCAAGGCTTTCTTAAGTATCTCAAATGCTTCTACACAATCATCATCAAAAACAAAAGGAACATCTTTTTGCAAGAGATTAGTGAGAGGCCTAGAAATTTTAGAGAAGTATTTAATAAACCTCCTATAGAAACCAGCATGACCAAGGAAACTTCTTATACCTTTGATATCTTTAGGACACGACATCTTTTCAATAGCATCTACTTTAGCTTTATCAACTTCAATACCTCTTTCAGAAATTTTATGCCCCAAGACAATACCTTCATTAACCATAAAGTGGCATTTCTCCCAATTCAAAACAAGATTAGTTTCTTCACATCTCTGCAAAACTCGATCAAGGTTGCTTAAGAAATCATCAAAAGAAGTTCCATAAATGGAGAAATCATCCATGAAAACCTCAAAAATCTTTTCACAGAAGTCAGAGAATATAGCAGTCATACATCTTTGAAAGGTAGCGGGTGCATTGTATAAACCAAAAGGCATACGTCTATAAGTGAATGTACCGAAAGGACAAGTAAAAGTGGTCTTTTCCTGATCATCTTTTGACACAGGTATTTGAGAGAAACCAAAATAACCATCTAGAAAGCAGGAAATTGTATGTTTGGATAATCTTTCTAGCATTTGATCAATAAAAGGTAGAGGGTAATGATCTTTTCTAGTAGCTTTGTGTAATTTGCGGAAATCAATTACCATTCTATAACCTGTAACAATTCTTTGTGGAATCAACTCATTCTTATCATTAGGAACAACGGTAATACCTCCTTTCTTAGGGACACAATGAACAGGACTTACCCATTGAGTATCAGCAATAGGATAAATTATACCTGCCTCCAGAAGCTTTAGTATTTCATTTCTTACCACTTCCTTCATCTTAGGATTTAACCGTCGTTGATGATCAACAACTGGTTTAGCATCTTTCTCCAATTTAATTTTGTGCTGACATAGAGTGGGACTAATGCCCTTAAGATCATAAGAGTATATCCAATAGCGGCACAGTGCTTGTTCAGATTTAGTAAATTCTTTTCTTCATGCTGTGAAAGGTTAGCACTAAAACTAACAGGATATATCTTCTTTTCATCGAGATAAGCATATTTCAAAGTATCAGGCAATTGTTTAAGCTCAAACACCGGATCACCCTTGGGTGGAGGAGGATCCCCAAGGATTTCAACAGGCAAATTGTGTTTCAAAATAGGCCCTTGATTAAAGAATATTTCATCTATTTCCCTTCTTTCATTCATAAACATATCATTTTCATGGTCTAGCAAATATTGTTCTAAAGGATCAATAGGAGGCATGGCAATAGAAGCAAGACCAATAATTTCATCCTTACCAGGCAATTCTTTATCATCGGGTTGTCTATGAAATTTATAGAAATTAAAATCATGAGACATATCCCCTAAACCAACAGTAACAATATCTTTCTCGCAGTCTATCTTAGCATTAACAGTATTCAAGAAGGGTCTACCAAATATAATGAGACAAAAATTATCTTGTGGGGAAGCAAGAACAAGAAAATCAGCAGGATATTTAATCTTCCCACACAAGAATTCAACATCTCTAACAATCCCAATTGGTGATATAGTTTCTCTATTGGCAAGCTTAATAGTAACATCAATATCTTCTATCTCAACAGGTGCAATATCATTCATAATTTCTTTATATAAGGAATAAGAAATTGCACTCACACTAGCACCCACATCACATAAGCCATGATAAAAATGATCTCCTATTTTAACAGAAACAATAGGCATGCCAACAACAGGTTTATGTTTATCTTTAGTATCCGGTTTAGCAATTCTAGCAGCTTCGTCACAGAAATAAATAACATGCCCACCAATATTATCGACCAAGAGATCTTTAACCATTACAATACTAGGCTCAACTTTAATTTGCTCAGGGGCTATAGGTGTTCTAGTATAACTCTTACGAGCCATAGTTGAAGCTTTAGCATGATCCTTTATTCTAACAGGAAAAGGTTGTTTCTCAATATAAGCAGTAGGAACAATAGGATCAACATTATAAGTAATAGTTTCTTCTTTAACTTTAATAGGTTCTACTACTTTAACTTCAATGGGATGATGATATTTAAACCACTTCTCCTTAGGGAGATCAACATGAGTAGCAAATGATTCACAAAAAGAAGCTACTATCTCAGAGTCAAGTCCGTATTTAGTGCTAAAATCACAAAAAACATCGGTATCCATAAAAGATTTAACACAATCAAACTTAAGGTTTATGCCTGAATCCATACCTTCATCGAGTTCCCAATCTTTAGAGTTGCATTTAATTCTTTCCAATAAATCCCATTTGAATTCAATATCCTTCTTCATATAAAAACCAGTAAAAGAGAAGTATCGAGCATGGATCGATCATTATGAGAAAGCCGAGCATAAAAGTTTTGAATAATAATTTCTCTTGGGAGCTCATGATTGGGGCATGAATATAACATTGACTTAAGCCTCCCCCAAGCTTGAGCGATACTTTCTCCTTCACGAGGCAAAAAATTGTACATATAATTCCGATCACGATGAACCAGATGCATAGGATAAAACTTCTGATGAAATTCCAATTTCAAATGGTTGTAGTTCCATGACCCAATTTCATCACATAGCCTATACCATGTCAATGCCTTTCCCTTCAAAGATAAAGGGAAGACCTTCTTCTTGACAACATCCTTAGGCATACCTGCAAGCTTAAATAATCGACAAACTTCATCCACATAGATTAGGTGCATATTGGGATGTAACGTTCCATCTCCTACATAAGGATTAGCTAGCCGTTTCTCTATCATACCCGAAGGAATTTCATAATAAATATTTTCAGTAGGTTCAGTAGGTTGAGGAGCAACTCTTTGCTCTTCCGGTCGAGGTGAAGATACCCCAAACAAGCCCCTCAAAGGATTATTTTCCATAGTAACTAGTGACCGTAAATTTCAGCACACTATATAAATGTTTCCTTACCAAAGGCGCTTCACTCCCCGGCAACGGCGCCAGAAAAGAGTCTTGGTGACCCACAAGTATAGGGGATCAATCGTAGTCCTTTCGGTAAGTAAGAGTGTCGAACCCAACGAGGAGCAGAAGGAAATGGCAAACGGTTTTCAGCAAGGTATTCTCTGCAAGCACTGAAATTATCTGTAACAGATAGTTGTATGATGAGATAATTCGTAACGGGTAACAAGTAACAAAAGTAAACAAGGTGCAGCAAGGTGGCCCAATCCTTTTTCTAGCAAAGGACAAGCCTGGACGAACTCTTATATAAAGCAAAGCGCTCCCGAGGACACATGGGAATTGTTGTCAAGTTAGGTTTCATCATGCTCATATGATTCGCGTTCGTTCCTTTGATAATTTGATATGTGGGTGGACCGGTGCTTGGGTGCTGCCAATCCTTGGACAAGCCTCCCACTTATGATTAACCCCTCTCGCAAGCATCCGCAACTACGAAAGAAGAATTAAGGTAAACCTAACCATAGCATGAAACATATGGATCCAAATCAGCCCCTTACGACCCCTTACGAAGCAACGCATAAATTAGGGTTTAAGCTTCTGTCACTCTAGCAACCCATCATCTACTTATTACTTCCCAATGCCTTCCACTAGGCCCAAATCATGGTGAAATGTCATGTAATCGACGTTCACATAACACCACTAGAGAAAAGACAACATACATCTCATTAAAATATCGAACGAATACCAAATTCACATGATTAAACAAGATTGCTCCCATGTCCTCAGGAACAACCATAACTACTCACAAAGCATATTCATGTTCATAATCATAGGAGTATTAATTATCATTAAGGATCTGAACATATGATCTTCCATCGAATAAACCAACTAGCATTAACTACAAGGAGTAATCAACACTACTAGCAACCCACAGGTACCAATCTGAGGTTTTGAGACAGAGATCGGATACAAGAGATGAACTAGGGTTTGAGAGGAGATGGTGCTGGTGAAGATTTTGATGGATATTGACCCCCTCTCGATGACAGGATCGGTGGTGATGACGATGGCAATGATTTCCCCCTCCTAGAGGGATGTTTCCCCGGTAGAATCGCTCTGCCGGACCTCTAGATTGCTCCTGCCCAGGTTCCGCCTCGATACGGCGGCGCTTCATCCCGAAAGATTCTCTCTGATTTTTTCTAGGTCAAAACACACCATATAGCAGAAGATGGGTGTCGGGGGCCTGCCAAGGGGCCCACAAGGACGGGGGGCGCGCCCAGGGGGTAGGGCGCGCCATCCACCCTTGTGGATGGCAGGTGGCCCCCTCTGGTGCTTTCTTCGCCCACTATTTTTTATTTGTTCCAAAATGATTCTTCGTGAAGTTTCAGAACTTTTGGAGTTGTGCAGAATAGGTCTCTAATATTCGCTCCTTTTCCAGTCCAGAATTCCAGCTGCCGGCATTCTCCCTCTTCATGTAAACCTTATAAAATAAGAGAGGAAAGGCATAAGTATTGTGATATAATGTGTAATAACAGCCCATAGTGCAATAAATATCAATATAAAAGCATGATGCAAAATGGACGTATCAACTCCCCCAAGCTTAGACCTCGCTTGTCGTCAAGCGAAAGCCGATACCGAAAAATATGTCCACATGTTTAGAGGTAGAGGTGTCAATAAAATAAAATACGGACATGAGGGCATCGTGATCACATTTAGAACAGCAACTTATATTGTCATATAATTTATTATATTAAAGTGACAATTCTTTCACAAGGTAGAGCATGAATCGGAAACTTCATGGAAAACTAACAAACTATGATCTCAGTCATTGAAACAATTGCAATTTATCATAACATCGGAAAGAGTCAATATAAGAGCTTTTCAGCAAGTCCGCATACTCAACTATCATTTAGTCTTTCACAATTGCTAACACCCACGCGATACTTATGGGTACAAAGTTTGAATCAGACACAGAGATAGATAGGGGCTTATAATTTCGCCTCCCAACCTTTTACCTCAAAGGTAATATTCGGATCTCTCCAACAAATAGTGCTTGCCAAAGGACAAAGTGTAAAAAGGAAAGGTGAACATCACCATGACTCTTGTATAAGGGTAGAAGGTAAAATTAAATTATAGGCTCTTCGCAGAGGGAAGCAGAGGTTGTCATGTGTTTTTATGGTTGGATGCACAAAATCTTAATGCAAAAGAATGTCACTTTATATTGCCTCTTGTGATAAAACACCTTTATTATGCAGTCTGTCGCTTTTATTTCTTCCATATCACAAGTTCGTATAACGCTTATTTTCTTCACACTAATATATCATACATATTTAGAGAGCAATTTTTATTGCTTGCACCGATGACAACTTACTTGAAGGATCTTACTCAATCCATAGGTAGGTATGGTGGAGTCTCATGGCAAAACTGGTTTAAGGGATGTTTGGAAGCACAAGTAGTATCTCTACTTGGTGCAAAGGATTTGGCTAGAATGAGAAGGAAAGGCAAGCTCAGCATGTTCGAGGATCCATGACAATATAACTTCTATTCGGATATAAGCAAACATAACTCATTATGTTGTCTTCCTTGTCCAACATCAACTTTTTAGCATGTCATATTTTAATGAGTGCTCACAATCACAAAAGATGTCCAAGATAGTATATTTATATGTCAAACCTGTCTTTCTTTCTTACTTCCTATTAATTGCAACGGTGACTAAAACTATGTTTGTCAACTCTCAAGAAATTTTATTCATCATACTCTTTGTATGTGAAGTCATTACTCTCCATAAGATCAATATATGATTTATTTTTATTCTTTCTCTTATTTTATTCCCTCAAGATCATAGTAAGATAGCAAAGCCCTCAACTCAAAACTACTCTTTATTATATATAACTCACGGACTCGATTACATAGATAGAGCTCAAAACAAAACTCAAAGCTAGATCATACTAAAACTTTATTCTACTAGATCAAGATATAACCAAAAGGATCGAACAAAGAAAAACTCAAAACGATACCGGGGCACCTCCCCAAGCTTGGCAGGTGCCAAGCGGAGTGCCCATACCCATGTATTTATGTCTCTTTCTTCGGAGGTGGCGATGATGGAGTTGTTGGTGAAGTAGTGCCACACATCGAGCATCAAAGATGCTCCAATTTATGAATAATGCCCTTGAGTGGGGTGATATGCTCTTGCAACAGAATATTTTCACGAGTGAGATACTTGTTTTGCACACGAACTATTTCAATGATCTTGAAAGCATTAATTTCAGTTGGGGTAAGATGATTATAGTAAGGTTGAAGGATGTCTTCTTCTGCTGCCGGAACATGATCTTCCGCGGCCTTCTTGATCTTATCACCCTCGTTGATTTCCCCGAGTTCTTCTCTCTTCATCTCTATCTTCATTAGCCAAGCATCGTCGCCCACGTTGTTGGAGGAGGGGGACGACATGATGCCTGGCCTTGAAAACTCTAGCAAAAGGAGATATTGACGTGGTGCAGTGGTCAAAACCTTCGGGAGATTATATAATGAATTACCGACCAAAAGAAGTATCGTGCAAGAAAACGGGGTCTGGAGGGCACACAAGGTGGCCACAAGGTCGGGGGGCGCGGCCAGGAGGGTAGGGCACGCCCTCCACCCTTTGTGGTTGCCTCGAGCACTCTACGGACTACTTTTAATTTTCCTAATTTTTTAAATATTCCAAAACGGAGGAAAATTGCTATTAGAATAGTTTTGGAGTCGGTTTACTTACCGTACCACATACCTATTCCTTTTCGGAGTCTGAAACGTTCTGGAAAGTGTCTCTTATGTACTCCTCCGATGTTACGGTGTCAATTATATTGGTCTCAACATTAATGGGATTACCTGAGATATAATTTTTGATTCTTTGACCGTTCACTACCTTCGGAGTTTTTCCTTCGGCGGTGTTGATTTTTATGGCACCGGAACGATAGACCTCCTCGATGATGTAAGGGCCTTCCCATTTAGAGAGAAGCTTTCCTACAAAAAATCTTAAATGAGAGTTGTATAGCAAAACATGATCACCTACATTAAACTCACACTTTTGTATCCTTTAGTCATGCCATCTTTTAACTTTTTCTTTAAACAACTTGGCATTCTCATAGGCTTGGTTTCTCCATTCACCTAGTGAGCTAATGTCAAATAACCTCTTCTCACCGGCAAGTTTGAAATCATAATTGAGCTCTTTGATAGCCCAATATGCCTTATGTTCTAGTTCGAGAGGTAAGTGACAAGCCTTTCCATAAACCATTTTATATGGAGACATACCCATGGGGTTTTTATAAGCAGTTCTATAAGCCCATAATGCATCATCAAGTTTCTTAGACCAATTCTTTCTAGATTTATTAACAGTCTTTTGCAAAATCAATTTAATCTCTCTATTGCTCATCATCATTGTAATATTTCTTTGCATGCTCATATAGATGACATAGTATTTGTGGCTTAGCCACCATTCATCATCTTTTATACATGTTACGCTAGATCATTGCACATCCCGGTACACCGCAGGAGGCATTCATATAGAGTCATATTTTGTTCTAGTATCGAGTTGTAATTTTGAGTTGTAAGTAAATAGAAGTGTGAAGGTCATAATTATTCATTATTAGAGCATTGTCCCAGTGAGGAAATAAAAAAATAAAAAAGAGGCCAAAAAGAGCCCACAAAAAAGAGGCCAAAAAGAGCCCAACAAAAAATGAGACAAAAAGAGAGAAGGGACAATGTTACTATCCTTTCCACACTTGTGCTTCAAAGTAGCACCATCTTTTCCATATAGTGAGTCACCTATGCTTTCATTTGAATTCAACAATTGGAAAATTTTCATTATAGAACTTGGCATGTATATTCCAATGATGGGCTTCCTCAAATGCCTGAGGTCTTCATGAGCAAGCAAGTTGGATGCACACCCACTTAGATTTATTTTTGAGCTTTCATACACTTATAGCTCTTAGTGCATCCGTTGCATGGCAATCCATACTCCTTGCATTGACATCAATTGATGGGCATCTCCATAGCCCGTTGATTAGCCTCGTCGATGCGACACTTTCTACTTTTTGTCTTCTATGTATTATCTCCATCACCATACTCTATTCCACCCATAGTGCTATATCCATGGCTTGCGCTCATGTATTGCATAAGAGTTGAAAAAACTGAATCACGGTAAAAAAATATGAACCAATTGCTCAACTTATCATCGGGGTTGTGAATGATAAGTACTTTGTGCTAAGAAGATGGAGCATGACAAGGCTATATGATTTTGTAGGGATAACGTTCTTTAGCATTGATATTTTGAAAGACATGATTGTTTGCTTGTATGCCTTATTATTACTGTTTTTATGTCAAACTATAGACTATTGCTTTGAATCACACAGATCTTAATATAATGCCACAAAATACAGATTACATGATGAACATGATAGGTAGCATTCCACATCAAAATTTCTGTTTTTATCATTTACCTACTCGAGGACAAGCAATAATTAAGCTTGGGGATGCTTGATACGTCTCCAACGTATCTATAACTTTTTATTGTTCCATGCTATTATAGTATCAATCTTGAATGTTTATTATGCAATTATATGCAATTTGTATCATTTTTTGGGACTAACCTATTACCTAGTGCCCAGTGCCAGTTGTTGTTTTTTGCTTGTTTTTGGCTTTTTAGGAAATCAATACCAAACAGAGTCCAAACAGAGAAAAAAACTTTGGATTAGATTTTTTCTGAACCAGAAGAGATCCTAGAAGGTTCGGGAGAAGACCCGACGAGCCACGAGGGAGTGACAGGCTCGGGAGGCACACCCCAGGGGGGCCGCCCCCCAGGCTTGTGGGCCTCTTGTGGCACCTCTTGACCTAATTCCGCCTCTATAAATTCTCAAATATTCCCCTGACATCAGAGAGCCACCTGAAATACTTTGTTCGTCGTCGCAACTTTCTGTTCTCGTGAGATCCCATCTGGAGGCCTTCCCTGGCACTCTGCCGGAGGGTGGATTGATCACGAAGGGGCTCTACATCAACCTTGCTGCCCTTCCAGTGATGCGCGGGTAGTTTACCATAGACCTATAGGTCCATATATAGCTAGTAGGTAGATGACTTCTTCTCTCTTTTTCATCTTCAATACAATTTTCTCCTCGATCTTCTTGGAGTTCTATTCGATGTAATCACTTTTTGTGGTGCGTTTGTTGGGATCTGATGAATTGTGAGTTTATGATCGAATTATCCATGAATATTATTTGAGTCTTCTCTGAACTTTTTTATGCATGATTATTGTAGCTTTGTATTTCTCTCTCATCTATTGATTTGGTTTGGCCAACTAGATTAATTTTTCTTGCAATGGGAGAGGTGCTTTGTGATGGGTTCAATCTTGCCGTGATCTATATCCCACTGACAGAGGGGACAAGACATCTATTTGTATTGTTGCCATTAAGGATAAAATGATGGGGTTTATTCATGTGTGATTTTACTTTGTCTACATCATGTCATCTTGCCTAAGGTGTTACTCCGTTATTTATGAACTTAATACTCTAGATGCATGCTGGATAGTGGTCGATGTGTGGAGTAATAATAGTAGATGTAGGTAGGAGTCGGTCTACTTGCCTTGGACATGATGCCTATATACATGATCATTTCCTTAGATGTCGTCATGATTATTTGCTTTTCTATCAATTGCCCAACAGTAATTTATTTACCTGTCGTATGCTATTTCCAAGAGAGAAGCCTCTGGTGAAAACTATGGCCCCGTGTCTATTTTTATCTTATATGAAAAACCAAAAATACCTTCCTGCAATTTTATTTACGTTATTTTATTTCATATTTTTGTTCTATCTATCTATCAGTACAAGATTTGATCCTTGCAATTAACCGCCGAGGGATTGACAATCCTTTTTCGTGTTGGGTGCGAGTATTTGTTATTTTGTGTGTAGGCACTGCTAACGAGGTGTTGTGTGGTTCTCCTACTAGATTGATAACCTTGGTTCTTAACTGAGGGAAATATTTATCTCTACTGTACTGCATCATCCTCTCCTGTTCGAGGAAATCCCAACGCAGCTCACAAGTAGTAGTGGCAAAGGCACTCAACCCCTAGTCTAGTGATAGGTCAGAAATTGGAGCGATTATGAAGGAATTTCAAGCCATCAAGCAAGGAAATGGAGAACTTAAACTTTGCAAAGTAGTTAGAAGGGACAATAGTTTAGCTCATAGTCTTGCCAAGTTCTGGCACAGAATGTTGCGTGGTGGGTTTATGCAAGGTGCAGTTCCAACCTTTGTGTTTGAGCGTGGCCTTGCACGGTTGTAAGAACAATGTTTCCTATACTTAATTAATACAACTCTATTAGAAAAAGTACTCTACTAGGAGCTACTGGTAAAACGAAGAGAATGACGTGTGCTAGCTCACTAGAAGCCCCTGCAGTTTTGGTGCATTCGACGGCCTAACGAGGGGAATGTAGCGCGGTCGTCAAGCCATCATCGAGGATGTGTCTAGCGAGTTCGAGTGCCTCCATCATCGGTGACAAAGCAACCAACTATGTCCAATGCCGCCGAATCTAGCCAGATTAGGCCCAAGTTAGGCATGGTTGTCACGTTGCACTAACACCATGCATGCCCATCACGTGCAGTGGATGTCAAGGGTGCGACGGCAGTTGCCATCCTGCATTCCTGCGTGTTGACTCTGCGGTCATCACACGTAGTGGAGATGTCGTTGGATGTGTAGGTAGGCCGCTGTAGTGCTAGTGTGTGGGGGGAGGGGTCCAAGGGACATAGATCCTTCAACTTAACTCACCTCCCTTTGTGTTACTTAAGCTAGAGAATCCTATTGTGCATTTGGCAGGACATACAATCTTCTCCTTGTTCCAAAAAAAATCTCATTTCAAAAAAATAGCCCCCCCCCCACCTCCTTGAGCATGTCTTAACCATGCTCTCTTCCTTATGCTTGCATCAGATTCTGATGTTGTAGTTGTGTGTTGTGATATATATATATATATATATATATATATATATATGTATATATATGTGATGCATAGCCTATTGAGCCCCGCGTGTTGCATATTATCATGTTACCCAGCATATCATCTTGATTTGTATGTTGCTTGCCATCGTGCTTGGTGTAGTATGCAGGCTTAGGTTGCAGCCATTGTAATGTTACATTCTTATGGCATTCTTATGTTGGGTTCACTTTAATTATGCCTAATACCATGCCTCTAGAGTTGATACTATGTTATGTTTAGGAATGTGGTAGTAAGATAGAATGGTAACTATAGGAGACCATGCATAGTTTGTGCATCACTGTTTTTGTTCCACTCGAGCTGACTAGGACTGAAGTCATTGGGAAATTTATTCAAGAATGAGCACCCCTTGACCGGTTCCCAAAAATTACAAACATTTCCAGGGGCCGCATGCTGGTTTTACATTTGCTTCCTTGAAGATTTTCTTGTGGTTCAAATAGTTGGCACTATCATAATCTATGTTGGTGGAGACTTCAAACCACTAAGGTTCTAGGATCACTACGATCCCGGTTGTGAGTTCCACAAAGGAACGAACCCATGAACGACAATCACCCACTAAGAAGGATCAATCAACCTATGCCATCATGGCGTACGACCACGAAGATCTACCCTCACTCGGGGTAGATCTTCACAAAATAGGTGATCTCCCATATAAACTTCTTGGCGTCTTCACAACTTGAAGACCCCCAATCACTTAGCTGATCTAGGAGGCGCAAACCCTCCAAAAGTATCAAGATTGAGGTTGCTTGGTGATGAATCCCTTGCACTTTGTGCTTACAAAGAGATCTCTACACGCAATGTCTCTCAATATATGGATTTTGGATTGGATAGGTAGGAGTGGAAAGCGAGGGGATTAGAGATCAAAGACATGGCTTGATGGTTGGAGTAGAAAGCTCTTTGAATTGGCACAAGAAGGTGGTGTTCTCTCTCAGAAAATATGATGGGACTGGAATTTCCTTTGAGTGAATCTATGGGTATAAATAGGCTGGACTAGAAACCGGATCATTACACACCATTTAAAATAGCTCGGAAGTTCCAAACTATGCTAAAGGTGAAAACTTTCAAATGGCTTGGACGGTCTAACCTTGATCTGTTTGGAGGCTTCACGTGAACTATCTCTCATGTGGCGTACTCTCTGGAACACCTTTGGAATTTCTGAGGGGAGCTTATCGGAGGTCCCAAACAAGATACATAAGATTTTCCATCTAACTTGGTGGTTCGAGGTGGAAAACCTTGGTAGCTCTGAACAACTAGGTTTAGCTATGGTTATATTTGTATAATGGATCGGAGCATCTGACTGGAAGTGCTCGACGGCTCCGAAAGAATAAAACTTAGATGGATATAGTGGAGAAATGAATGTCTTTTGAGGGCTTTGAAGTTTGATCTTTAAGCACACGGGGAAAGAAACTCAGCTTAGCAACCTCATCCCCCTTTTGATAGCATCGACATACCTATAAAGTTAATGTGATCTTGGATTACTACTCCCTCCATTCCTAATTATAAGAAGTTCTAACTTTTTCCGAATTTAATGTATATAAGAGTGTTCTAGTTTGTTTGTTCACTCATTTCAGTCTACATATAGCCCATATTGAAATATCCAAAACATCTTATATTAGTGAATAGATGGAGTACAATATAAAAGCTAAGTCCTTGGTTTGGCTAATAGTTGTCTTCATGCAAATTTGTGAGGGTCATCTTTCATCTCCTTTGTTCCACCTAATGAAACTTTCTTGAGATAAACTAGTTACAACATTAGTTCATTGAGATATGGTGGCATTAATTACCAAAATCCACCAAGGGGATTAACTGCACTTTCACTTGAGGACAAGAAATGTTTTGTGGGGGCGGTTAGTATATCCATAGCAGAGGCAAATTGGGCTTGGCGTTCATGAGCCATGGGTGAGCCGCAATGGATTTGGTCTAGGCAACACTACTGGAATCAGCTTCTTTGCCGTCCGCCATGGCGGACGGCAAAGGCATGGTTCACGGACGGCAAAACTCTTTGTCGTCCGCTAGCGGACGGCAAACTGTCCGGATGAACGCATGCCAGCAAAGGCCTTCTTTGCTGTCCGCTTCCCAGAAACGGACGGCAAAGGATTACGCCGTCCGCCATCCGAGGCCAGCAGACGGCAAAGACTGCGGACGACAGTGCGGTGGCGTGAGAGCCGTTAGGGGTTTAACGGCGCTCTTTGTCGTCTGCCAACAGACGGCAAAGAGCTCAGCTAGGCAGAACTGGGAAGTTGCCACGTGTGCAGCTATGTCGTCCGCTGGCAGACGCAAAGAGGTATGAATCTTTGCCGTCTGCTGGCTGATGGCATAGCTGGTCACTTTGCCGTCTGCCAGCAGACGGCAAAATGACCAAATAGGCAGCCAGTGTTCCCAGTTTGCACAGGTGACTACCACGTGTCCTCTTTGCCGTCTGCTAGCGGACGGCAAAGAGTCCATATGTATGGAACATATCCAACAACATATAACAGCAAGTCCAACATCATATTTCATCAAATCCAACAACATATATATCCAACATCATATTTCATCAAATCCAACATAGTTCAACAAAGTCCAACATATCCATATATACATGCATAACCAGAAACTAGTTTCCAACAACATATCCATGCATACATATTGAACATAATCAGAACAGTACACTCCATGAATCCAAGCTTCCTATGTAAAGCAAATCTGCAAATGAAAGATGAAAGTTAGAAGAAGAAGAAGAAGAACAAGAAGACTAGTTAGAAGAAGAAGAAGAAGAAGAAGAGTAGTTAGAAGAAGAAGAAGAAGATTTTTTTTCTTCTCTTTCTTTTTCTCCTCTCCTCTTCTTTATCTTCTTATTCTTCTAACTATGGTAGGTAAAAATGTCATTTTATTGCTAAGCTAGGTAAAAATGCTTAAGTGTAGGTCATTTTAGAGCTAAGGTAGGTAAATAGGTCATTTTGGAGCTTAGTAAGTTTATTATGTCATTTTCGAGGAAAATAAGCTAAAACAAAGATTATCATGCCATTTTTTACCTACGTATGCTAAGTATATCATAAATGAACTGAATAAGCTAAGTATAGCTTATTTTTTATCTAACTTAGGTAATTATGCCATTTAGGAGGAAAATAAGCTAAGTATCCATTTGTAAAGCAAAACACTACAGAAAACTTACCCTCATCACAACAAATGTGATGAAGATCGCAACTAAGGTAACAATTGATCCAACGGCATAATGATACCAAGCCTCATTATCAATGGCCTATTTTCTAATCTTCTTAAGCTTCAGGCGCATTGCATCCATCTTCAAGCGCATTGCATTCATCTTCATCTTGTGATCATCGATGGCATCGGCAACATACAACTCCAATGTCATCTTCTCTTCTTCAATTCTTTTAATTTTTTCTTTCAAATACTCATTTTCTTTTTCAACTAAATTTAACTTCTTGACAAGAGGGTCCGTTTCAAATTCTGGTTCACATACCTCCTAGATTAAAATATATCTATGTCAACTTGATGGCCATAATTTGCATAATTGTGAAATGCAACAAATAGTTATGAAAGAGAATTTACCACATCCGAATCATAAAGCGGGCGAGGGCCGACCGGGATGGAAATTAAGACCATGGCACTATGTATAAGAAACAATCATACAAAGTAAGAAAATTATAAATACCAACTATATAAATCATACAATCATACAAATAACTATATAAATCAAGTACAACATAAAAATTTGAATACCTAATAATCATTATCGATAATAACGTGCTCGTCATCATCATTAATAAAAGCATCATCATCATCACTATCGGTAATGACGTGCTCATCATCATCATTAATAAATGCATCATCATGTGGAAGGCAACCTTTACGTAATCGTTCAAGCATTGTCAGGTCATCTGCAGCAGTAACTTCTTCTTCTTCCGGTGTTCTGGCTCAGGGGTGAAGTCGGATTCACTATCGTTCTCTACTTCAATGTTCTAGGGTGGAGTAGAGCGGTTCTTGAAACGTTTTTTGGAAAGACGTGTTTCTTGGAAGAATTCTCCTTCGTCATATGTGTCCTGGTTAATGTGAGGTTCATAATCCTTTTCATTGGGGGGAGGTGGTCTAACACGTGGCGGCACTTGATAAACGACGTCCCAACCACTGAGATTTGGATCACTTTGACAGGCCCACGGTAGATAGAAAACTTGGGTTGCCTGTTGAGCCGTAATATAGACATCGGGAACATCCAAATGGGTGCTTTGTTTGATTTCGACTAGCCCTATATGTTCATGAGTCCTTCTAGTCTCCCTCGGCTGGAACCAATAACATCTGAAGACTACGACGTTTGGTGGGTTTTCACCATAGAATTCAAGTTCATAAATTGCTTCAACTCTTCCATAATACTGGATACCTCCTTCGCCGATAGCAGAGACACAACGATTTGTAGACTTTCGGTCGGCCATAGATAGCTCTTTTCCATAGGTACGAAAGCGATACCCGTTGATGTCGTATTTGTCAAATGAACGGACCTTATAGTCAAAACCATTAGCTACTTGTCTCAATTCGGCATCCATAATCTCTGAATTAGCCTACAAGTTTAATACGAAAGGATTGTTGCATTAGTCGCAAATTAGCCAAAGAAAAGAAAGGGTCTAATGGAAATAACCATTTTTTGAACCAAGAGATGAAACCGGGATATCCGGCTCCTTGTTTTGCCAGAAGCTCATACTCTTCGACAGAATCCTTTTGGATCACCGCTCCATATGAGAATATGGCGATGTATCGACTGCATCAAATATCCAGGAATAAGAGAAGTTCAAAGGAATTAGAAGTTGTGAAACAATGTACCGAGATCTTACTCGATGTACGGCCGCACTTCTATTAGGTTGTTGAAGAGATACAGCGAAATGGTCCGCCATTCTTCAACATCCAACCTTACTGGTTTCCAACCACTGGCTGGTGCGAGATTCCCTTTGAAGAGGCTGAGGTTGGATTGACCCTTTTGAGGTTCGTCAGCATTGTACCGAGGCTTCGGATTATGCAAATGACGATTGTTGGCTTCGTAGTGTGCTGTCACGAAGTTTGCCGCCTCCTCAGTGATGAATGCCTCCGCCATCGATGCTTCTATTCTACGTTTGTTTTTACATTTTGCTCGAAGCGTCTTCTGCATCCTCTCAGTTGAGTAGCACCAACGATTTTGCACGGGCCCCCCCAATCGTGCCTCGGTCGGGAGATGCAAAATCAAGTGTTGCATTGGATTAAAGAAGCTTGGCGGAAAGATCTTCTCTAACTTGCAGATCAACTTCAGCGCCAACTGTTCCATTTCTTCTAGGAGGCCAGGCGATAGTTCTTTCGCACAAAGAACACGGAAGAAATAGCTCAGCTCTGCCAGTACTAGCCATTCATCCTCAGGGATGAAGCCACGCAACATCACCGGCATTATCCGCTCAATCCATATGTGCCAATCATGACTTTTTAGACCAAATATTTTCAATGTTTGAAGACTCGCTCCCCTCTTTAGATTTGCTGCATACCCATCGGGGAACATCAACTGCATTCTCACCCACAAAATAATTTCCTTGATAGCTGACCTTCCAAGATTGAACCATGCCTTTCGCTTCGTCCAGTTGATCCCCTTTCCTTTTGGTTCTTTCATGTTTTGTAACGGTCTATCACATAGCTCCTCTTGATCGACTCTAGCCTTAGTATTATCCTTTGATTTCCCCTCTATGCCGAACAATGTACCAAAAATGGCTTCGGCGATATTCTTTTCAGTGTGCGTCACGTCGATGTTGTGTGGGCAAAGGAGGTCTTTGAAGTAAGGCAGATCCCGGAAGCATGTCTTGTGAGTCCAGGCGTGTTCCTTATTATACCCCTTGAAATACCCTGGACGCTCTGGATCTGGCTCGAGAGCGTTTAACTGATATAGGGTCTGTTGGCCTGTCAACGCAGGTGGTGCAGAGTGTTTGACAACTCTACCTTTGATGAAGTTCTTCTTGTCTTTCCTGAACTTATGGCCAGGATGTAGAAATGGTCTATGCAAGTCGAAGCAACTATACTTGCGCCCTGCCGTCAGCCAACGAAACTCAAGAGCTCCCTTGCATGTGGGGCACGGGAACCTTCCATGCACACACCAGCCAACGAATAGCGCATACGCCGGCAAGTCATGCATCGAGTACATGTACCAGGCACGCATTATGAAGTCTGTTTGCTAAAGGCGTCGTATGTCTTGAACCCATTATCCCAAGCCTCTTGCAATTCGTCCTTAAGCGGCTGCATGTACACATTCATATTCTTCCCCGGATAGTTGGGCCCTGGAATTATCAACGTCAGGAAAATATTCTTTCGTTGCATAATCTGCCCGGGGGGGGAGATTGAGTGGAATGACAAACACGGGCCAATAGCTGTATGGGGCTGCCATCTGACCAAACACACTGAACCCATCTGTGCTAACGGCGACTCGAGGATGCCTTGGATCTGCCCTTTTTTCCTTATGTAATGCATCGAAGCGCTTCCACGCTTCACCATCCGATGTGTGCACCATCATCACATTCCCATCTAAATCTAGTTCGGTTCTTTTTCCCGATTTGTGCCATGTCATCTGTCTGGCCGTCTCTTCGACCATGAAAAGACGTTGAAGTCTTGGTACGATTGGCATATACCGAAGAACATTAACGGGTATTTTGGTCTGCGTCTTCTCACCCATACCGTTGTCTACCACAACATACCTAGAAGAATTGCAAATGGGACAATAGTTCAAGTCCTCATACTGAAGCCTAAATAAGACACATCCTTTCTCACAGGCATGTATCTTCTCATAGGGCATCTTAAGAGCACGGAGGATTTTTTCTGAGTGGTACAGGTTTGGAGGTAGCACATGGCCTTTGGGTAGAAATCGTCCGAATATTGTCATCATCGCGTCGTAGCATTCTCTGCCCAAGTTGAATTGAGCCTTCAAAGCCATTATTTGTGAGATGGCATCCAGCTGACAATGCTCAGTGTGCTCATGGAGAGGACGTTTTGAGGACTCCAACATTTCAGTGAAGGCCTTTGCAGATTCCTCCATCTCCTCGTCCGAGTCCCGAGCATCGTCAAAGTCTTGCACCATGTCTGCGGTCCCGGTACCATGCTCGTCGGTGCGACGACGAACCTCGGCTCTGGCACGTTGGGCAGACTCACCATGTAATGTCCAGACCGTGTAACCAGGCGTAAAACCAAACTTCTGCAGGTCTTTACTCATTTCAAGCTCGTCCCTCTTTTTATAGTTGTCGCAACGGGCACAGGGGCACCAGCTAAATTCCTGGCCATTTGCAAATGCGGCTCTAACAAACCCCTTGGTTTTTGTTAACCATTCCTCGGTCCAAACTTTCTGACTAGTGTAACCGGTGTACATCCATGCACGATCACTCATATTGACTTCCTACTGGGCACACAAGAAATATATACATAATTAAGCAAACCATATCCATCAGTTAATGGAGTTTGTCAGTTTTATTACGTCCATGCGACCTACACGCTAATAGGTAAAGATAGGTCCTAATCCCACCCGAGTATGTGTAGATCGGGTTCGTTTTCCCATGCTCTGCTTCGGATCCGACGCAAAATTTCGGCAGCATCTCCCCGCTGTTCTCCTGATACACGTCTCGGCAATGAGAAGAGAGAATGTGTACCCGGAGAACAACAGGGAGGCACTGACGAAATTCTGCATCGGATCCGGAGCTGAGCATATGGGAAAACGAACCCAATCTACACATACTCGGGCTGTCCATGGATAACGTTGGACAATTCAAAAGAATCACGATTATAAATATGCAAATGCATGCATATTTATAGATGTAACCCTTTCGAACGGGAGACGCATAGTGGTTACGCATACCGATGATTGACACCTATAGCTAGCAAGTTTCATCGGGAGATGTCATTTGTGCTCACCAACGAACGCAGGGGCGGAGCTCGTCGAACACTAGACCCTCGCAGCAACGAAATAACTTCATATTTAAATCCAAAGATGAGTAACATAGCGACCCCCTAACCCACGCGTCCCCGGGTAAACTAAATAGCAACTACCATCGGTGCAAGTTACATGAGGCGGTCGGCGTTGAACACTAGATCCACATCCGACAAGTGAAGCCGGCGCCCGGCGTCCCGCAACAATAGTTCTGGTGGCCGATGACGGTCGAACACCTTGGCGAATTTGTCTGGCAGCCTCTGCGATGAGGACTAAACCCAAGTTTTGAAATTTCAAACAACCAAACCGACTTGAGTCAGTTTGAGTGTTTCAAGTTTCAACACTTGCCTTTTAATCGTCATCGCAGAGGCTGCCAGAGAAATTTGCAATGGTGTTTGACCGCCATCGACACCGAGAATAGTTGCTTTGGGACGCCGGACATCGGCGTCACTTGTGGGACGTGTATGTAGTATTCGACACCGACGGCCACGTGTACCTCGCACCGACAATACTTGCTATTTAGGGTTCCATCGACACCGAGGAACCCCCTAACCCGCTCGTCCCCGGACGCCCTCTTTTCCTACTTCTTTTTTTCATCTTCAACTTCTACTTCTTTTTTTCATCTTCTTCTACTACTTATTGTTCTTTTTTCTTCTTCTTCTTCCTCTTCTTCTTTTTCTTCTTTTTCATCTTTCTTGATTATTCTTAAAAACAGGAAAAAACCTAAACAAAACTATAAACTAAATGTAACCTAAAATAAACTAAATTAACCTAAACTAAACTAAATAAACTAAACTAACCTAAACTAAACAAATCTAAACTAAATCTAAAAACAGAAGAAGAAAACTCACCACGATGAGGGGCGGGGCGGCGGCAGGGCAGGGCCGGGCGGTGCGGCCGGGTGGTGCGGTGCGGCCGGGCGGCGGCGACTCGGGACGGGGGCGGGGCGGCCGGCGACTCGGGACGGGGGCGGCACGGCCGGGCGGGCGGGGCGTAGCGGCCGGCGACGGCTCGGGACGGGCGGGGCGGGGCGGCCGACGACGTGGGTGGTGCGGGGCGGGGGCGGCTCAGACGCGGCCGGGCGGGCGGGGCGGCGCGGCCGGCGGCGGCGGCTCGGCTGGGCGGGGCGGGCGGCGGCAGGGGTGAGGGGTCGGGGCGGCTCGGGCAGGGAGAGAGAGGGAATGGACAGATCGGGCGCGGGCGCGGCCCCTTATCTGCTAGGTCACAGCTCTTTGTCGTTTGCCAGCAGACGGCAAAGAACGTACCTAGTGGGGTGGGGCCGGGGGGAAACGGACGAACTAACGGCCATCTTCTATGCCGTCTGCTGACGGACGGCACAGATGTTTTGTCGTCAGCCAGCAGACGGCAAAGAAGATGGCCGTTAGGTCGCCCCCGTACGCCCACCACCCACCCTCTTTGCCGTCAGCTAGCGGACGGCAAAGATATGCTGATGGCAAAGCCATCCTTTGCCGCCCGCTGCCTCTTTGCCGTCAGTTTTCTGGTGGCTGATGGCAAAGCCTTTCTTTGTCGTCTGCTAGCTGACGGCAAAGAAGTGGATTCCAGTAGTGCAAGGAGGCTACAAATGGCAAGCAAAGGAGGCTACAACATGCTAGCAATGACAAGTAAAGGAGGAATTGAACAAAATAGACCTAGCTTGGCCTTCCCTCCAACTAATTCTTCCTTTTGTACCAGACGAGTTTATCATCTCTCTCTCTCCTCTATCTTTGACATGTACTCTTCCATCATTAACTCTCTTCTCTGGATTGTACCTCCTCCGTGAACCTTGGTTTGTTGAATCTGACTCATACACCGAGAACATTATATCCTCCTATTTCTTTCGGTTTGGAACTAATTTGTTACATCCTGATATAGGACTGTGACACCTCTTCGATGTTGTCGATTGTCATCACGCACATCAAGAGTGAGGCCTTGGCATATATTTTGTGCACGCAAAATAATCACCAGAAACATTTAATTTCTTGCTACCATTCATGCCACACCATTTTTTGTAAATATCAAATTTTCTACTCTATTGATAGATTAGGCAAATCTTACAAGTGTTTCCCCGATTCTACATGTCTCATCCCAAAAGTCTTTGCTTAGAAGCATCAAACACAATAAGAGTCGCGCAATGTGTGCACTCTTGCTGCATCCACGTTGGCACTGGACACTGTCTACTGCCAACTGTTCTCGCGTAAAAAACCAATCGGGGGAGAGATTTGCGGCTGGGCTACTACTATGGCTCTGAGGTGATCTGATGTGTTGGTGTTTTGGTTTTTTATTATAATTTCACGTGAGTTAAATTGTGAAATAGCGAGAGAAATGATACTTATATATGCCTAATATTGAATTGCTCTTACTGCTCTTGAAGGACTGGATTATTCCCATCTTTTACTCATATACAACTGTATGTTATTTTATCTGTTACTTTTTCTCTCTAGGAAATTATATGGACATACATCAACATATCAGCTAATGGAAATAAAAATGTTGGTCTTGCAAGTATAGTAGGAGCCCACTTATTCTGATTTCCAGGTTCTATCTAGGTACTTATGTTAATAGTCTTGACCGCTTCAATGGGTCAAGACTCATACTGTATTGCTCATGGTGGGAACACAAAGCATATTGAAGGAATAACCTAGTGGTAGCTGTAGAGTACTGCCATTGTAGTAGCATTCCCGACTTTTTTATTTTTTTTGAAAAGGGGGATCTCCCCGGCCTCTGCATCAGAGTGATGCATACGGCCATCTTATTAAAGAAATAAAAGGTTCCAACAAGGTTCCAAAGTCTCCGACTGAAAAGTAATAAAAAGACAGCTCACACAGAGCTAAAGAGGCTGGACACACAGACTAGCCAAGATAAGACGCCACAACCGGCCGGCTAAAGATAGATAGGTAACCTAATTGCCTATCCTATTACATGACCGCCATCCAAACCGGTTGAAGATATCCCGAGCTACCATCTCCCAGCGGATAGATCCAGTAACCAAATGCTCCCTGGCCTCCATCGGAGTGAGTAGCGACCATGAACGGATCACGGCCGTGGCTCGGAAAATAACCTGCAAAAAGTGAATACGTCATGTTCTGTTAAAAACCAAATCATTTCTGCAAGTCCAGATAGTCCACAGCAAAGCGCAAACTCCAACACGAATATGTCTCGCTAATTCAGGCTCAATCCCAGTGAGCCATGTCCCAAATAACGTAGTGACAGAATTCGGTGGAGTAATATTAAAAGCAATGTGAACCGTCCGCCAAAGTACTCTGGCAAACGGGCAATCAAAAAAGAGATGTTTGATCGTCTCATCCCGATCACAGAAGCTACACCTCATAGGTCCTGTCCAATTACGCTTAATCAAGTTATCCTTGGTTAAAATAACTTGTTTATGGACAAACCACATAAACACTTTTATTTTCAAGGGAACTTTGACAGCCCAAACATGCTTGGAGGTAGGAATGGAGCTCGAATTAATTACATCAATATACATTGATTTAACCGTGAATACTCCAGACCTAGTCAGTTTCCAGCGTAATTCATCGGGTTGTTGAGAAAGATGGACATCCATTAGTCTCCGAACTAGACGGAGCCAATCTTCCCAACGATTGCCCACTAACGACCGCCTGAACTGAATATTAAGGGGGATGGATTGAAACACCGTAGCAACGAACACCTCACGTCGTTGAACAATGCGATATAAAGACGGATATTGAATGGCCAAGGGTGTCTCGCCGAGCCAAGTATCCTCCCAGAAGCGTGTACCAGCGCCGTTGCCAATAACAACCTTTGTCCTATTAAACAAAGATTGTTTGACTTTCATCAGGCCTTTCCAGAAAGGCGAGTCAGTTGGCCTGACTGTGACCTGGGACAAGGACTTTGTCTGTAGGTACTTGCTGCGAAGGATTTGGGCCCACATGGCATCAGTCTCAAAAGAAAGCTTCCACAGCCACTTGCTAAGAAGGCATCTGTTCTTAACTTCAAGATTCTCAATACCAAGACCCCCTTGGTCTTTCGGTCTACAGATTATATCCCATTTTGCAAGTCTGTATTTTCTTTTTAGATCATCACCCTGCCAAAAGAAACGCGATCGATAAAAGTCCAGTCTTTTCCTAACACCGACTGGGACTTGAAAGAACGATAAGAGAAACATAGGCATACTCGTGAGCACCGAATTAATCAGAATTAATCGGCCTCCATATGACATGAGCTTGCCCTTCCAGCAACTCAGTTTCTTCTCAAACCGGTCTTCGATGCACTTCCATTCTCTATTGGTCAGCTTTCTATGGTGGATTGGAATACCTAGGTAAGAGAAAGGTAATTCCCCCAAGTCGCACCCAAACAATTGCCTATAAGCCTCCTGTTCGTCTTTGGCTCTACCAAAGCAGAACAGCTCGCTCTTATGAAAGTTAATTTTTAACCCGGTCAATTGTTCGAAGAGGCATAACACCAGCTTCATATTTCTCGCCTTGGCCAGGTCATGCTCCATAAAGATGATTGTATCATCAGCGTACTGAAGGGTGGATACACCTCCATCAACCAGATGAGGTACCAAGCCACCCACTTGACCATTCTCCTTAGCCCTTCCTATCAAGATGGCTAACATATCAACCACAATGTTAAACAAGATAGGGGACATCGGATCTCCTTGTCTAAGGCCTTTATGAGTCTGGAAGTAATGACCAATATCGTCATTCACTTTAATACCCACACTCCCTTTTTGCATAAATGATTCGACCTGGCGTCGCCAGGCTTCATCAAAACCTTTCATACGCAATGCCTGTTGGAGAAATGGCCATTTAACCTTATCGTACGCTTTCTCGAAATCCACCTTAAAAATGACACCATCTAACTTCTTGGAGTGGATTTCATGGAGCGTTTCATGAAGGACGACCACCCCTTCAAGGATGTTTCTGTCCGGCATGAAGGCAGTTTGGGAGTGCTGCACCACAGAATGCGCAATCTGTGTGAGCCTATTAGTCCCGACCTTGGTGAATATTTTAAAACTAACATTGAGTAGGCAGATCGGCCTGAACTGCTCAATTCTCACAGCATCCGTCTTCTTAGGAAGCAGTGTGATAGTTCCAAAATTCAAGTGAAATAATTGAAGCTGTCCAGAGAACAGATCCTGAAACATAGGTAGCAAATCCCCCTTAATAATATGCCAGCACTTTTTGTAGAACTCCACCGGAAATCCATCCGGTCCGGGAGCCTTATTATTTTTCAACTGTGCTATAGCATCAAACACCTCCTTCTCCGAAAACGGGGCAACCAGAATATCATTTTCAGCAGCCGAAAGTTGAGGCACATCCTCAGTTCTGGACTCATCGAGAGATACACAACTATCCTCCGGAGGTCCAAATAACTGCCTATAATATTCGGTTATATATGTTTTTAGGTTATCCTGTCCTAAAATAGTGCCCTCATCTTGTTCAAGTTGGAATATTCTCTTCTTTCTGTGCTTACCATTAGCAATCAGATGAAAGAATTGAGTATTTGCGTCCCCTTGGACCACTTTGCGAACCTTAGCCCGCAAAGCCCACTTCAATTCTTCTTCATGGAGAAGTTCTTTCAACCTCTTCTCTGCTTCAGTTTTAACCTGGATCTCAGCAGGCATCAAAATCGTGGATTCGGCCTTGACGTCCAGATTCTGTATAAGAGAGAGAAGCCTGTCCTTCTCAATCTTATATACCCCACTAAGGTGCTTAGCCCAACCCCGTAAGAAGCTTCTCAAACTCCTAATCTTATTTTGCCAACGCTCGACCGCGGTCCTACCGCCTACACCCTTCGCCCATTCCCGAGCGATCAGGTCTTGGAACCCTTCGCGTTCGAACCAGGCCATCTCAAAAGAAAAGGTGTTTTTATTTCCCACGTGGTTCGGCTCCCCTGAGTCAACGAACAGGGGTGTGTGATCGGAAAAACCCCGTGAAAGAGCTTGAACTGTCACAAGCGGGAACTTCTGTTCCCACTCCACACTCGCAAGAACGCGATCAAGCTTTCCGTACGTCGGGTTGGGCAAAGAGTTAGCCCAGGTGAACTTTCTACCAGAAAGTTGTATCTCCCTCAGATCCAGGCTTTCAATAATAGTATTGAACATGAACGACCATCTGCCGTCAAAGTTATCATTATTCTTCTCCTCTCTCCTCCTGATGATGTTGAAATCTCCCCCAACTAAGATTGGAAGCTGCTCGGACCCACGAATCCGAACAAGATCCGCTAAAAAATCCGGTTTAAGCTCGGGCTGTGCGGCACCATAAACCGCCACCAACGCCCAGTTGAAACCATCAACCTTAGACCTGACTCGAAACTTAACCGCGAAGTCTCCCATGACTACACTCCGGACTTCAAGCGAATCGCATCTCACACCCAGCAAGATACCACCCGATCTTCCACGCAGAGGGAGGCAATGCCAATCAAAATCAACACCACCCGCAAGAGAGGAAAGGAACTGGGGCGCAAAGTTGTCTCTACCAGTTTCCGATAGAGCAATAAAATCTAAACGATGCTCCAGAGATGCCTCAGCAAGAAACCTTCTTTTAGCCAAGTCTTTCAGACCTCTGCTATTCCAAAAGATTCCTTTCATCACTCATCATGAAATTTTTTTAGTAGTCCGAATCCTAGCACTCCTACGAACTGCAGAATCGGGGTAAATTTTCCGTTTCCACTTACGCTTGGGTTTGCTAGGTCCTGACTCCCGATCCTCATAACCGGGCTCAGCGGAACAAACAACTGCATTCTCTATGGGCATATCATCGTCCTCTGACTCATGATTGGATGGTGCTAAATCCACACACATATTGTTGAGCACTCTAACCCCTAATGCATCAATCTCATTGTCATTCATGGGTTTAACCGCTGCAAGATTACGAATAGTTTCTAAGGCACGCTCCGCCTCCAAATCTAACAAATCATTCACCGAACTGGAAATCTCACTATCTGTAGCCCCGAGAGAAACCCCCAATTGGTTTGCATTATTTATAATCTCCTCATTAGAAAAATGCAATAAAGAGTTAGATATGTTGACGGACATACCAGTAGAGATTGCAGCATCCTGAAGCTTAGCCACCCTCATGGCACATCACTGCTGAATGTCGTCCACTTCCGGCTGTGTCTGGAGACGGGCACTCACCCGTCGTCCCTCAGACATCGGATCTGGTATCCCACCGAACGCAATCACCTCCTCCCGAGAAATCCTGGTCGGAGTAAGGCCTCCTGCCCCACCCCAACCGCCAGGCCGGTCCGTCTGGACAGACTGGCTCTCCCCACGGGACTGCACCGGTGGCGAACGGGGGGATGGGAGTGCCAGGGTCGCCTGCCCTAACTCCCCCCCCCCCATGACCGCAGAAGCCACCAACATGGGCGCCTTAGAAGAAGGAGGCCCCGAGGCCACCTGCCCCGAGCCCCCCCCCCCCCAAGGCACCGACGCCACCAGCAGAGAGGAGCAGGCGACGGGAGAGGAGGTATCCGTGGCCACCTGCCTCAGACCCCCTCCCAACGCAGAGAAGGACACGGGAGCCACCTGCCCCGAGTCCCCTACCTCAGCCGGAGAAGAGCGACGGGAGGCCGCCTGCCCCGGGGTCCCTCCCGACAACCCATCCACAACCACTGGCGCCACGCCCTGAGAATGGACAACGTGCTGAGCAGGAGAGAGAGTGGCCACCTGCCGACTCACCTCTACCCCTCCGCTGCCCGAGATCGACGACACCTCAGTAACCACAGGCATAGAACAGACAGTATCCTCAAACCCCAAAGCAGGCAACGCAAGCTCAAAAGCCTCGTCGGACTCGACCCGATCACTCCACAGCCTCGGGGGTGCAGAAGCGGGCTCAAAAGACCCAAATCGCAGTGATGTCACAGGCAGTGAGGAGGGTGGCTCCGCTCCCTTCTCGGTCATCGCAGTGTCGGGCCCCGGTCCCTTGGACATCTGTCGTCCAGAGTCCTCGACCGGCGGCTCCCTCGCTCCTGCGCTGCCGTCACCCTCGTGCATATCCACATCGGATCCGTGAGTCGCCGCAACCAAAAGGCTCTCATCCTCAAACTCAATAACCAAATCATAGATCCTGCCTCGATAAGCCCACTTAACCACTTCCGGCACATACTCAACGTTCAGAATACTAACCAGAACCCGAGCAATCCCGTGAGCTCTGGTGAACGCCATATCCACTCGCTCAGGCTTCCCAATCAAAATACCCAAGCTGGCCACACGCGAGCATCCTGCAAAGGCTTGGATGGGGCCCCGGAAAAACGCAACCACGCCTGGGTAAGCGGCGCACCCTGAGGCTCCACCAGCTTCCACTCGTGGAACTCAAGGATGCCATCAGTTCCCGGTACATTACACATCCCAAAACTCAGCAACCTCTGCAGGTCCTCAACCGAAGGAAACTCAACTCTGAACATCTTATCATCGAGACTGACGAGGTCCCACTGGAAGTCCCCAGGGACAAGCTCCCGAAGCCTCTGCACGATCTGCGTCTCAGAGACCTCCCCTCTGGTGACCTTAACAATCCCCGTAGTCATGCTCGGGGTCTCATCAGTAACCTCTCGCTCATACGGAGACTCAAAAAACATGAGCTCAGCACAGTAAACGCCATACATCATAAGTGACGGTGCCTGCTCTCGCAGAATCAGGCAGTCCCCGGAATCATGTGCCGGCTTGCCGCAGGTGTCGCATAGCCGAGCCACACACTCCGCAATGAAGTGGCCCTTGTTGCCACAACGATAGCAAAGCATCTTTTCCTTCTTACGCGCCCATTTGGACGCCCTATCTAACTCAGCCCTTTCCGTCGTTTCCGCAGACACATCAATCATAACCTCATTCTCAGGGACCTCGACAGTAGCAAGAGCCGTTACCACCTCCATAGCGTGACCGGTCAGAACTGGTTCCTTGGCAGCCCCGCTAACTGTCCCCTGCTCGACAACAACAGTAGGGGGTGGTTGACGGGGACGGTACCGGCCCCCGCGGCCTCCCCGACCCCCCCGATGGCCACGGTAACCACCACGCTGCCGATTATCCGGACCAGACTGCCCCTCAACAAAGCCACCAGACGGACCCAAGAACGGCCTCTCAGCTGTACCATCGCTTTGCCAAGCGTAACCTCGACCTCCACCCGTTGACGAAGAGCCGCGTGTTGTCCATTCCCGTAGACATCGTAGCCGTCATCCCCCCATTGACCCCGGGGCACAACCACAGAGCCACCACCGTTCTGCGGCGGCGGAGATGGGCGAGCAACGACGTGGGGAGGAGGGGCCGGCCTGGGCAGCGGAACCGACGACACCGGCGCCTTCGGGGGAGGAGCCCCCCGGCCCGCAGCGGTCAAAGCCCCGTTGGCGGCCATCGGCCGGGGATCGGACGCCGGCCCGCCTCGCCCGCCCGCCGACAAGATGGGAACCGGCGACTTCCCGGCGGGCGCCACACCAAAGCCCCTGCCCCGCGTCCCGCCACAACCTTGGGGGGCACCACTCCGCCCCGCCCAGGCCCAGGCGCCGGCGCCGGCGACACACCCCGGCCACCTCCTTGGCCCGGCTGCGGCGGCACAACAGCCCTCGCAGACCCGCTAGGTGCCGGCGGCCTCTTGAGCGGAGGGGGCGCACCGCCAGGAGCAGGCGGCCTCTTACCCGGAGGAGGCGCACCACCAGGAGCGGCCATCGCGCAGAGAGGAAGGATGCGGCGAGCCCGGCCCGGCCCCAGCAAACGGCGATGCGGCGCTCGTCGCAACGAAACCCTAGGACTGCGCAGCGAAGGGGTGGGAGACGACGAACGTAGCGTGCATGCGCCCCCCTCGATCGTAGTAGTTGGACTCGGCTCTGGCTGGGCCTCATACCCACCGGAACTCGGCCCACTCATACCACACGGCCCAACATCTTGCGGCCCGACTTGGCCCAGCAAAAATTTCAAACGCTCCTTTCGAGCGTCTCTGATCTGGATCGCCGTGACCGGCTGCGCCGCAGCCGCGGTCACCTCCGGCGCCGATCGAGAGCTCGTCCGGTGAGCAGCCTTCCGTCCCAGCTGTTGTTTAGAAGCTACCACACCATGCTTCTTTTTCTTCCGCGAAACTCTCGTCCAACCATCCGAAGAAAAATAATCCGACAAAGTATGAGGCGGTAAAAATACCTTGGGAATAGGTCCTTTCCACGGCTTGATCTTCGTCGACGAGGATTTACCGTGTCCCTCCGTTATCTGATCGAGAGCCTTCTTGACCTATAGACCCTTAGACGGATCCCGTACCATGCCCGAAATGATCGCGTTGGGCTCGGTCTCGTCAGACAAAATGCATCCGCCCTCACCTTCTTCGTCCGCATCGGTATCATCCGCAAGCACCCAAAATCGTCCTCCGATGTTAGGCTTAGGAGCTGCATTCTCGGAGTCCGACGCGAGATCGACTAATTCAATCGATTCCTCCACAAGCGAACTCTCCTGCACACACTCACGAACGACAATTTGAAAATCATCAATAGCAAAACACGCACCTGCTTGGATCTGTTCATCCACATCCAGATAGCGTCCCGCGAGAATGTCATGATCTCGATCTCGAACTGTCGTCCATCTAGATGCCGCATGGTAGTAGAGGAACCCATCTCTACCCGATCCAATCTTGTGGTCATCGCTGAATTTGATCCTCCATCTGATAGGGACCAAGAGAGAATCAGCCTGAATCACCGCATCATCCTCCGATCCGGCCGGCCCCCTCCGAACTGCCAGCGCCGGCGGCGGCGGAACCAAGGTCTCCAGGACCGGCGACGAAGGAACCGGCCCCCCCTGGATTGCCAGCGCCGCCGGCGGCAGAACCGCGGTCACCAGTACCGGCGGCGGTGGATCTGGAGGCCGCTGCATTTCCGGCGTCATTTCCGGTGCCCACACATATGCACTCTTCCCGACTTTTTTATGTTCCTATGTTCCAAATACTCGTTAAAATTATGTCCAAAATGACAGATTTTTTTGAACTGGAGGGAGTAACTACTATGTAATTCTCTGTTTGAATGATGTACTACTGCAATTAAACTTCTATACATTTCAAAAATTATCTTTGGATGTTCAAGAAAATGGTGCTGCTACGGATGTCAATCTAACTTCTCATTAAATTGCCTTTGCATGTTATACTTACCACTTTGTTGAAGGTATATTCTAAAGGTAGTTTGTTTGAGAAGGCTAAAGAGTTGCTAACTGAATTGGAAGCCCCAGGCTTTGCACAGGACGAGGTAAAACATGTGGTGTCACACACACCACTGCTCATACCCAAGTTTGTATGGTCCTATATAAGAGCCAGACAAATGAGAGTCAAATGCTCAAAACTGCCAACACAATTTACTAATCAGGATTCAGGAACTGCATTGCATGTTTTATTCATTTAATTGCATGGCTCCAATTCACTCTGCATATCATCGCATACCAGCGCTTATCAAATGGAAATCAAATGCTTATCAAATGCAATCAAATGATCTGTCTTTGTATATGCATATCAGCGCTTGATTCATTTTCTTTTGGTGCATTTATCTATCCCTCGATTGATGCTCTCCACTTGTTTGTGTTATTGTTCCGCAATTGTATTTGTCTGTTCGTGTTTTGTTGCATCGGTTTAAAATTATGATTTGTTCATCAGAGTTTCTGGTGGTCGTTCTGTTGTTGCTACTCATTGGTAATTGGTTTTTGCAGCTGGGTCGCGTTTGCGCTTCAGGTACGATTCTCTCTTCCTTCCATATTTTTTTTCTGTTCTTAGCCTTCATGTCGTATCGTGCTACTGATGTTGTTACATAATAATGCCATGGTTTCCTTCATCAGTATTATTGTAGGGTGCACACGGTATGAGCTACATCGATCCTGCTGCGGGTCATGCTGCTGCATGTGGTCGTTGTCTTGCACGGCGGCAAAACAGAGTGTCAGCTCGAATCACACTGTTTCAAAGTGCGATTTGCCCATGTCTCTCGCCTGTTCTGCCCCACACTCTCTCTTCTTATAAAGCCGAATTCCTAGAAGGCATACACATGATTCAAGCTAGGACATGCTATCATCTCTATTTCCCAATTAAATTGTTTCACCCTGAACACAACTTTCGCTCAAAAATCTGTGAACCTCTCATTATTTACATGGCCTTGCTCTTCTCCTGTTTTCATAAGTCCATGCTTGCATGCCTATTCTAATGACCTATATTACGGCGCTGGGTACATGTGAAAGGAGGCGCTGGGTGGGCGTGGACAGGAGGCGATGCAGGACAGATGTAGAAGAGACGGAGTAGGGCAACTACAGTTGGGGCGGCTATGTGATAAAGATAGAGAGGGAAGTTGAGAGAGATTTAGGCGAGCTTCAGTAGACGAGAATATTTTGTTAGATATGTGAGCCCAAGATGTGCGATGCTCCAGCAGGTATGTGATGCTAATGCATATATAAAGAGAGGTGTGATGTGTAAGGTTGCTATTTTCGTTGATCTCCTGCTGCTGTTGGTATTTTTGCTAGCTATGTGAGCCCAAAATATGCATTGCTGATTGCCACATTATGCTGTAAGCTTCTTCAAGACAACATGTAGGTGTTTAGATTGCTCAATATGAGGTGATGGGAGATGGACCACAAGGAAAGAAGTACCCAGGTCCGTGCCATTCTTGAATGTGTTATCATTAGTTATCCTGTTGCCGTGTATTAGTTTCTTGCTAGCATCTTTAACCTTTAGGGATTTCAAAGTTTATACACATCTGATGGAAGATTGAGTTCTATAAGTTTTAATATGTACTCCCTCCGTTCCAAAATAGATGACTCAACTTTGTACTAACTATAGTACAAAGTTAGTACAAAGTTGGGTCATCTATTTTGGAACGGAGGGAGTAGCATTTCTTACCAACCACTTGAAGTCCAGAATAGAAAATATAGCAGTTTGAAAGCTTGATTTAAGGAATAGTCAAAGATAAAAACATTTTCGTCTAATTTTCATGAGGTGTTGGATTTTCAGCTTTCAGATCTGAATACCTTCTACTTAGACCTAAGCACTTAATAGATCTTCTTTGTTGTTAAATGTAGTCAGTCAGAGTCGTTTTTGTTTGGAAATTAGGTCGTTTACAATAAAAGGAAAGCAGTACCACAAGTGGGATGCGCTATAGTGTTGTAACAAGTCCCATCTTGCAATTTGAGGCTCATGCTATTGTGTTTTCATCTTGAAGTTGAACTTCTTTTTTGACTGTTTACAGATCATAGGTGACACCAGTGGGAAGCGATATACTATTGCAAGTCCCATCTTTCAATTTCAGGCCCATGCTATTGTGTTTTTCATCTTGAAGTTGAACTTTTTTACTGTTTATGGATCATAGATGAAATATGAATGACCAATATCGATGCAAATTACCTACCACAGGACCATTTCAATGATGCTTGGTGAAGTGAGCTACAGAGGTACAAATTACACATAAAGAATTAATCTGTTGGTATGGATTTGCCATATCTTAAGTTTCACCTCAAAATAAACTCTGGACTTCTCTGTCTTTTGCCCTGTCCATATCAACAAATCACCATAGATGAGCAGGCGCGTCCCACTGGCGATGCCGACCGCGTATTGTGCTGTAGTCCATCCACAACGCCATAAGAGAGCGGCTGGACTATGACAAGGACGTTGCCTTCAGCTTCTCCGCCATGCGGGATTATTCTTTGACCTTTCACAATTCCATCTAGTGTCCCTACTTTCAAGCATAGTTTTGATGTTCCATGACCTTTTGCATGTACCCAGCGCCGTTATGACTTTTACAAGAGAAGTTGAGAGAGATGTTTTTCTTGTACTTTCAGTTATGACTTTTGTTCTATAATCTTTTCCTGTTTGGATGTGCCTAGCACAATAGTAAATTTGCCGACTACTAATTGATACTTCTATGTGTTGTGTGTGTGCTGAGCAACTCAATCTAAAATGCCAAGGTTTGCAAGGGCTCGTTGTTCCGCAAGGTACTGGTTTGCGAGCCTAACTTGTTTGCGGCCTCCAAGGTTATCTTGGGCAATAGGCAACAACAAAGAAGCGTCCAGTTGCGTAAGTGCCCACTAATGCTGGATCTTGTTACTTCCACTATAGGATCTTTCAATTTTCAGAACAAATGAGTACAACCAATTATGTTGTAGCTATGATATCAGAATAGATACCCAACTCCTCTATGTATCTCAGATATAGCTAATGCATCTCGACGAATGGGCATTACATCTTTTCCATTGAATAAAAGTTATATCTCCAAGATAAGAATGCTCCATTTTGTTGGTCTTCCTGTTTGCCTTGCATAGACGTATGTTGGCAAGGCTTACTCTTTTGAAATTCATGTTTTCTGGTGTTGTGATGGATATTTAGATATTTGTCCCTCCAACTACTGGAATAATTTAACAAGTTTACGTAATGGAAATCTAGCTTTATAAAAACTGATTAGGATCTGCACATTTCTATGTGTTTACTAGAGCTATCTGTTAATATAGACCTGCTGGCTTGCCATGCTTTATAACTAAAATATATGTTGTTGCAATTCTACTGCATGTATTCTCTTTTGAAGGATTGCCGCTCCTTTTATTGTATTCTGATTTAAGTAAATGGCACCCATCAGGGTTGTATAAACACGTTAACAAGTCCAACAACATGACAAGTACGCACAGTCACGCCTCAAGAGACGTACCCAGGGCGCGCCCCAGCCACTAGTTTGAATGAAGGATCTAAGGTTTTCAGAAGAAAAAACTTGAATTTTTCACATGCCTTTTCACAAAGCTTTATACTGCAATGCAGTAGTGTAACAACCCAGATGCAACAACACGCACATTCCATAGCAAGGACACTAAAGTGGAACAAGCTAAGGGAAAACGACGACCGATGAAAGAGGTGTTTGATGAAACTGAATATGTTCCAAGCGATACTTAATCAGAAGGGACGAAGCAGCCCAGGCCTGACATGCACGCTGCTGGGCCACAATTGTATAAGCCAGCGAGCAGAACTGGTGAGGTGGATCATAGAACTGAACCGAAGTACCCTGGCAAGGGGGATCTCACTTGAATTCAGCCTCTCTGTGTAGTTGTTCCTGTGGTTGAGAAATCCGTTCCTGGACATTGTGACAGTAGTTCCTTTGATCTGTGTGTAGTGGGATCGTAACAAGTACAGTAGTCCCATGGGAACACTCAGTTTAATGCCAATGATCATATGTATTTGCAATATACAGTTTATTGGCGAGATCCAATAAAACAGCTAAGCATGTACACTTGGTGAGCCTCTACGCTTGAACACGAATCAGAGCCTAAGTGACAGACGGTTACAGGAGGACGCGTCGCCGTCGGGCCGGCTGTAGGGGACGGCGCGCGCGGCGAGCCTTCCCTTGCGCTTCGCCATGAACCGCTGCAGCGACGCCTTCCTCGCCATGGGCAGGTCGCCATTCGCCGCCTCGCAGTTCCCTCGCGCTGTGCCTGAGACACCAGCGACGCGGAGCAGCTCGGCCGCCCTGTCAGCCGGGACCTCGTCCAGCACCAGCACCTGCCCGCCGTAGAAGATGGTCATCTGCGCGTTCGCCGGCGCAGGACCCGCCTCGTGGTCGTCTTGCGCGGGCACTTCCGCTCCAGGCATGAGGGGGAGGACCACCGTGGCCGCCGGCCGCGTCTCCGCCGCCTTGATGCAGCGGCTGAGAACGCCGCACGCTGCAGCGAACCGTAGGCCCTTAGGGCTCCCTGTCGCCGCCATTGCTTGCCGGTCGGTCGATCGATCGATCGGTCGCCTTGTACGCTCTGGAAGCCTGGCGAGCTCGCAGTGCCTCTGCTAGTTGATCGGCTGTTGGTTGCAGAAATAATAAAACGGTGATGGATCAGGTGGTGAGATGGGTTTGATTTATAGGAATCGCGCATCCTGTGGGCAGTTGCTGTCAAATGCGGGACGCGGGCTGTTTCTTTCTTTCTGGTCGCCTTTGGCACGAAGAACACGTGCTGGACGACAGCGCGATAGTTGCAACGTGGTGGATGGTACTCCCCTCGTGCCGCACGTTCAGTTGTTAATTCGGCGGCAGCCAGCGGGCGGCACGTTCAGATCAGAAAATGATGGACCGGATCCTTTCCCCGCTGCCGACTCCGGTGCAGCTATTTTTTTATTTTATTTTTACTCGCGAATACAAGAGGACGAGGCCCCTCTTTTTCGGGCGTGCTATTCGTTAGCCGGCTGATCTTTTGAAAAGATCCGCTTGTTCGTGAGCCGTTCAATCTATATTTTCAAAAGACCCGCCTGTTCGTGAGCCCTCCAATCTATATTTTCAAAAGATCCGCCTGTTTGTGAGCCGTCCAATCTATATTGCTCACCGTACGATCCCTCTTTGCAACAAAAGCTTTGTTTCAAGAACATCGATGACATTTGCAAATCCGATGAGCTCGCACTCCCACGTCTCCGCAACAACAGCGATGTTTCAGAAAAATTACAACATCGACTAAGGTTTAGAAACACCGGCGACTGTGCAATTCGGCGAGCTCACAGACCCGCATCTCTGCAACAACAGTTATGTTTCCAGAAAAATTACAACACCGGCGATGTTTCAGAAACACCAGTGACTTTGCAATCCGGCGAGCTCGCGTCACCAGCTTGCTCCGCGGCACGACGTCGTCCCACCGAGGTGGCCCTTGTGAGCCTCGCCGGCCGGCCTGCTTGCTGAAGACACTGATGGTTTCCCCTGTGGTAGTGGTGGATCGAGAGTATGGCAGCGGTGGTCGAGGATCCGACGGCGGCGAGCCAAGCTTCAGTGAGGCCATCCCACGGCGGCATGCTGGAGGGTGGGAGCCCATGAGTTAGGCAGATGCCATGGCGGCTGGTAGGTGAGAAATACATAGATGAAAGAGAGAGAGGGAGTCAACGTTGAGGAAATAATTGGATGAGAATCATCGGTGGAGGTAAGGATAATGAGAGAAAAAGTGATGCACAAGCCCGTGCTGCAACTTCAACATGAGCCATGTTACAATAATGGCCGAACTTTCAAAGGGACATGCGTCACGCGCGTGGGGGGTGGGGGGGGGGGGGAGCGAGGAAAATCAATCGGGTAAGCGCTAGCATTTTCCCTCTTCTTTTTTGATTCGAAAACTCGGGGATCTTTAGGCTGAGGTCCCTCTACTAACTAGAGTACGAACTAAAACAGTGTCAAACTATAGTACAAGGACATAAATGAAAGTAGTACTCTACTATGAGCTAACGGTATCTCTAGCCGATGACCTAAAAAGTTAAGGAGTGAACGGCTGAATAAATCTTAGTGGAGTATTTTTACACCACTAAGTTTTGGTCGTTTATTACTGATTCCTTAAATATAGTGGAGTAAATTTGGTTTTTGCCAAATTCATTTCATTTTCGGCCACCGAACTACCTTTTTATTGTATTGAACGACACTTTGATACATGGAGTATATAATTCATTAATTCTTTGCTAAGAGAACTGATCTAAAGAAAACTACAAAAGAATTTACACACTTCAATAGAAATCTAACTTCAATAACTGCTTCCACTAGTTGAATTAATAATTTCTCCCTGCCTTCATTGCCAACATTGTTGGATTTCTCAATTGGCTTCTCGAACTTGCACACTTTTTTCGTCTCCGTCTCCACACAATTGGACATTGCGTCGTATCTAGTCTCATCTCTAGTCTCTAGTACATAGTGCACGAACAACTAGCAAATTTCTCGCTATCAATAGATCGATGTACTCTTCTTCTCAATACCAAAAACTGCATCCATCCTACACACAATTTTAAGCAACAATAAGCTATAGATTGCGACGAATCGGAAGAACAACCACACGAACAAACACTCACCCTGTTCTTTTCGCACTTGAAGAATACTCATCTGGAATGTTTCGGCGTGCTCGAAACTCGGCGCAACACCAGCCGTGGCCACTGGTTACACTTAATGGCCGACACCGGGGAGCCGACGAGCTGCTGGGCTAGTGCCGATCCCGGCTGATGGCCACCGTGCGTGACCGTGCCGGTGGCCAGTCGACCAGTGATATCCGAACGCCTAGGGGAGGATGCCATACCGAGATGCGGCAGACAGTCGTTGCAGGGGCTACATGAGTCTGTATCGTCGAATCCATCCAAAACGTAGATCTGCCGATTTAGCCGCATGTGACAACGAGAGAGGCCTAAATCCAGGTGGGTGAGAAGCGCAAAGGGTCCTACGGAGTGTCAGTAGTGGCGAGTGGTTGCCGACGAAGGCAGGAAGGAAGGCACCGAAGTAGATGTGGCACGGGGGTGGGGTGGGTGCGGACGAGGGGGAAGCTTTTTTGCTCGGGTGGGTGGCGGCTGAGTAAAAATAGGTGTCCGTGGAGTCGAGAAGTAAACTTTTTACTCCTCTATCTGGTTTAGAAGATCGGCTAGATACCGATTAGAGAAATAAAGCTGAAAATTTCCCTCCTCTGGCTTTTTAGGGACCGGCCAGAGATGCACTGAGAGGGAGAGAACGGCGCGCTAGCTCACAGGCAGTCCCAACAGGTTTGGCGCATTCGACACCTTAGAGCATCTACAGCCGGACTTGGCAAATCCGGCCGCTCAAACGCCCGCGTGACCAAGCATGCCTCAAATTTCCACAGTTGCAGCCAGACATCTCATGCTAGATTCTCAAATCCATAAAAGACATGCAAACTAAAAGAAACCTACGTACTATGTCGATCACCTGGCTACTCGTCGTCGGAGATGTTGACGATCTCCGTGCCCGGCTCCGGCAGCAAGGACGGAAACTACAGCTCCGGCTCCTCCGGCGCCTGCAGCTGCTCCGCTCCGGCCTCCTCCGCCTCTATCTTCGTCTCGAGTTCTACGAAGAGCAGGCCGGACTCCGCCTGCTCCGGCCGGAGGAACGCCCAGTTGGCCTCCACATAGGCCTCATCCTGGATAGACTTCAGGATGGCCTGCTGCCTCGCCATCTCGTCGGACCAAGCGACGGCGAACTCCGCCTCCGCCTGCTCCATGTTGAAGCCCAGCACCTGCTGCTCCGGTAGCTCCGACTCCTGCTACTCCGCCTCCTCCTCTTCCCCCGGCTGCTCCTCCTCCTCCTCCGGCTCCGGCGAGTCCGGAGGCAACCCGGCAGCGATGCGGGCGGCGCGCGTGGCTTGCCTCGCCCGGATCTCCTGCTGGATCTCGTAGCGGCGCTACGGCGTCAGCATGGCGTGGTAGATGATCTTGCTCCGGACCATGGCGGAGTGCCGGAGCATGGCGGAGCGTCGGACTGTGGGCAGAGCGTCGGAGCGGGAGAGGAAGGAGGTGGATGGGCTCGGACTGGCGGCGCGGAAAGGGGGGAGGTGGATGGGCTCGGACTGGCAGTGCGGAGAGGGGGTGGTGGATGCGTTAGGGTTGCGGGACGCCGGCCGGCTTAAATAGCCGGATTTGGTTCTGGACGGCGAGCCGGAGCGGCGCCACGCGGCTCACACCGCGGCCACAGACATGGCGTCCGTCGGACCGCCGGTTTCCGGGCGTTTCCCATGGGACCCTTCGTCAGTCCGACATGGTGGGCGCACCCGGGCCTACATATTCGCCCCATATTTGGGCTGGATATGAAGGGTGGCGGTAAACCCAGACATTTGAGGCACATTTAAAGAGCCCGTCTGGGTCGAAAAAACGTGACCGGACAATGACCGGGCGGCCCATTCGGACGTATAAGACAGGTTTGAGGCGTCGAGCTGTAGATGGGATTTGTGGAGGGGAATGTAGCGCGGTCGTCGAGCCGACGACGAGAATGTGTCTGGCGAGCTCAAGTGCCTCCACCGTCGGTGACGAGGCAGCCAACTATGCTCGCTGGCGTCGGCCGGATTAGGCCCAAGCGTGCGCATGTTGTAGTATAATTTTATTTTGACACCTCGCCAATTCGCCATGATCATCATCAGTACAACAACAACCTCGCCAATTCGCCATGATCATCATCAGTACAACAACATGTATAGTTACTGATCATAATAGTTCAGATCAACAATTTGGACTCCAACAGCAGCCACACATTTGCTTGGACCGTAAATTACTCGGGCTACTCTACTACGCACCATGAACACGAATCAGAGCGTAAGCGTGAGACGATTACAGGAGGCCGTGTCGCCGTCGGGCCGGCTGTAGGGGACGGCGCGCGCGGCGACCCTTCCCTTGCGCTTCTCCATGAACCGCTGCAGCGACGCCTTCCTCGCCATGGGCAGGTCGCCGTTCCCTCGCGTGGTGCCTGCTGCGGCAGCGACACGGAGCAGCTCGGCCGCCCTGTCAACCGGGACCTCGTCCAGCACCAGCACCTGCCCGCCGTACAAGATGGTCATCTGCGCGCTCGCCGGCGCAGGACCCGCCGCATGCTCATCTTGCGCGGGCACTTCGGCTCCGGGCATGAGGGGGAGGACCACCGTGGCCGCCGGCCGCGCGTCCGCCGCCTTGATGCCGCGGCTGAGGACGCCGCACGCTACGGCGAACCGTCGGCTCTGAGCGCTCCCTGACGCCGCCATTCTTGACCTGACACCGTACGCTCTCGTAACCCTCTGTCTGCTGTGCCTCTACTAGTTGATCGGGTGTTGTGTTGGTTGGAGGAAGGAGATTGATGGACTAGAGATGGATAGATGGGTTTGATTTATAAGAATCACGCGCGTCCTGTTGGCTGTTGCTGTCAAAGTGGAGACGTGGGGTGTTTCTTTCTGGCAGTTGGAGGAAGGAAATTTCTGGCACGAAGAACACGTGCTGGTCGACAGCAAGATGGTTTCAACATGGTGACCCTCGTGCCGCAGCGTTTAGTTGTTAATTCGGCGGCGGGCGGCAGGTAGCAGGCATAGAGATTAGAAATTGATAGAGCTGGTCTTTTTCCGCCGCCGACTCCGGTGCGGCGATCATTGATACAAGAGGCCCCTCGGCAAATGTATCCGGCATTCTGTTGCTAACTTGAGTATAAACTAAAAGAGTGTCCAACTATTGAAAAAGGCTTCACGCCCGTTAGTGCATTTTTAATCAATCCCTAAGAAAATAGAGAATGATCCGGCCAAGTAAATCTTAGTGGAGTATTTATACTTCACTAAGTTTTGTCCGGTTCTAGTCGATTCTCTAATTTTTTCGAAAAAGGGGCGCTCTATTACTTATAAAATTATTACACCCGACCTCTGCGTAACTAAGATGCACACAGCCAAACAAGATCCTCTCGTACAAATGAAAAAGAAGGCGAAATGCAAAGAAACATGTAGAGTCCGTATAATTTTTTATTGTCTCATCATGGTGACAAATGACACGTTGTGAACTTCCATGCCAATTCCTCTTAATAAGGTTATCTTTAGTAAGAATGACTCCGCGATGAAGATACTATGCAAAGATTTTATTCTTAAGAGGTATCTTCATCTTCTAGATTTTCTTATTATTATCAGCTGGCACATCAGACTGGATTAACGCTCTATACATAGACTCCACTGAGAATTGTCCATTCCCATGGAGGTTTCATCGAAATACATCAGACCCATGTGACAATTGCACCATGGACAATCGCTGTAGCAAGATATTCCACGATTGGAGTCTGGGTCCAACTAAATCTCTTCTGAGCGTCACATTGGGCGGAAATGATTCCATTACTCTGGCGATAGTATCACCCTTGTGGCGCACAATGTTGTATAGAGCCGGATATTGTTCCCGGAGTGTGGCATTTCCTAGCCACTTGTCGTCCCAGAATCTAATTTCCGAACCATCCTTAATCAAGAAGGATCCATAGCAGAAAAAATATTTCTTCGTAGCCATTACACCCGCCCAAAAGTGGGAATCCCCAGGTTTCCAGTATACTTGGGATACTGCCTTGGACCCCGCATATTTCCTCCTTAACAGGGTTTACCATACACCATCTTTCGTCAATAATTTAAACAACCATTTGCGGAGAAGGGCCCTATTCTTAACCTCAAAGTCATGAATGCCCAACCCGCCTTGGTCTTTGGGACAGCAAACCACACTCCATTTTGCCAAAAGAATCTTGATCAGAAGTAATCCAATCTAGTAAAACTCCATTCAGCAACTGAAAGAAGGAAATCATATATAGTACCATATTACTTAGTACTGAATTTATGAGGACCAATCTTCCATCCAGAGACAACAATTTACCTTTCCAACTGTCAAGTCTTTTTTGTAGTCTCTCCTCGACATGTTTCCATTCAGCATTTGTGAGTCTCCAATAATGTATCGGTATCCCCAAATAAGTAATCGGAAACTGTCCCAACCCGCATCCAAACAGTTCAGCATACAGGTGGGCCTCATCTTGAGCCTCGCCAAAGGAAAAAAGATTCTCTAAATTTAGCAGAGTAAAACATAAATTTGTATAAATTCAATCTAGTCTCAACAAAATTTGCATACATCTAAACATAAGTTCAACCTAGTCTTGACAACCGAACATTAAGCACAAATTCAAACTAAACTACACTAAAGTACTCATCGTCATCGGCCATTGTGGAGGTCAAGCTAATCTTCCCTCGAAAGGCCACCGCCGGTGAGAAATGGGTCCGTTCCGGTGCCGTCGTCGTCGCAGCCGGGGAAGATGCGCCGCCACTCCTCAACGTCGAACTCCTTCTCCGCCTCGCTTCCCTCCTCGCCGCCTTGACAATGACCTCCCCGCCATTGTCCACGAATATCGCCCACTCCGCCTCCACGAGCTCGGGGTGCTGGCGGCGAACATCTGTACGTCTCCAACGTATCTATAATTTTTGATTGTTCCAAGCTATTATATTATCAATCTTGGATGTTTTATATGTATTTATATGCTATTTTATATGATTTTTGGGACTAACCTATTAACCTAGAGCCCAGTGTCAGTTTCTGTTTTTTTCCTTGTTTCTGAGTATCGCAGAAAAGCAAAACCAAACGGAGTCCAATTGACCTGAAATTCAACGGAGATTGTTTTTGGACCAGAAGAAGCCCACGGAGTGCCGGAGATGGGCCAGAAGAGTCCCGAGGCCACCATGAGGGTGGGGGGCGCGCCCTACCCCCCTGGGCGCACCCCCCTACCTCGTGGCAGCGTCGAAGACCCCCTGACTTGTTCTCGACGCCAAAACCTCTTATATATACAGAAACCCCCAGAACATTACCTAGATCGGGAGTTCCGCCGCCGCAAGCCTCTATAGCCACCGAAAACCAATCTAGACCCGTTCCGGCACCTTGACGGAGGGGGGAATCCATCACCAGTGGCCATCTTCATCATCCCGGCGCTCTCCATGATGAGGAGGGAGTAGTTCACCCTCGGGGCTGAGGGTATGTACCAGTAGTTATGTGTTTGATCTTTCTCTCTCTCTCTCTCTCTCTCTCTCTCTCTCTCTCTCTCTCTCTCTCTCTCTCTTATGTTCTTGATTCGGCACGATCTTGATGTATCGCAAGCTTTGCTATTATAGTTGGATCTTATGATGTTTCTCCCCCTCTACTCTCTTTTAATGGATTGAGTTTTCCCTTTGAAGTTATCTTATCGGATTGAGTCTTTAAGGATTCGAGAACACTTGATGTATGTCTTGCATGTGCTTATCTATGGTGACAATGGGATATTCACGTGATCCACTTGATGTATGTTTTGGTGATCAACTTACGAGTTCCGTGACCTCGTGAACTTATGCATAGGGGTTGGCACACGTTTTCGTCTTGACTTCCTGGTAGAATCTTTGGGGCACTCTTTGAAGTACTTTGTGGTTGTTTGAATAGATGAATCTGAGATTGTGTGATGCATATCGTATAATCATACCCACGGATTTTGAGGTGACATTGGAGTATCTAGGTGACATTAGGGTTTTGGTTGATATGTGTCTTAAGGTGTTATTCTAGTATGAACTCTATGATAGATCGAACGGAAAGAATAGCTTCGTGTTATTTTACTACGGACTCTTGAATAGATCGATTAGAAAGGATAACTTTGAGGTGGTTTCGTACCCTACCATAATCTCTTCGTTTGTTCTCCGCTATTAGTGACTTTGGAGTGACTCTTTGTTGCATGTTCAGGGATAGTTATATGATCCAGTTATGTTATTATTGTTGAGAGAACTTGCACTAGTGAAAGTATGAACCCTAGGCCTTGTTTCAACGCATTGCAATACCGTTTGTGCTCACTTTTATCAATAGTTACCTTGCTGTTTTTATATTTTCAGATTACAAAAACCTATATCTACCATCCGTATTGCACATGTATCACCATCTCTTTGCCGAACTAGTGCACCAATACAATTTACCATTGTATTGGGTGTGTTGGGGACACAAGAGACTCTTTGTTATTTGGTTGCAGGGTTGTTTGAGAGAGACCATCTTCAACCTACGCCTCCCACAGATTGATAAACCTTAGGTCATCCACTTGAGGGAAATTTGCTACTGTCCTACAAACCTCTACACTTGGAGGCCCAACAACGTCTATAAGAAGAAGGTTGTGTAGTAGACATCAAGCTCTTTTCTGGCGTCTTTGCCGGGGAGGTGAGTGCTTGAAGGTATATCTTTAGATCTTGCAATCGAATCTTTTAGTTTCTTGTTTTATCACTAGTTTAGTTTATAAAAGAAAATTATAAAAAAACAGAATTGAGGGTGCCTCATATGCTTCATCTTTTTAATGTCTTCCGTGAAAATAAGGATTCCGATAATTGTGCTCAATTGCTAGAGGAAGAATGCATTAGAATGTTTGGCACTAAATATTTGAATGATGAGCATGATTGCAATGTTGTTAGTACGAATTTCTTGAATATCCATGATGCTAATGATATGAAAAGGCCCAAACTTGGGGATGCTATGTTTGATGAGAATGACATGTTTGAAAATATATTTGCTGCAATTAATGTTTGTCCCAAGCTTGTGGATGCTATGTTTAATGAAGATGATATTTTTAGCCTCCCAAGTTTTGATGAGCAAATTTATTATGATGATAGCATGCCTCCTATTTATGATGATTATATTGATGAAAGTGGGTTTGGAAGAGTGTCAACTTTAGGAAGTAACGATCCCACTATTTTGGAGGGTGTTGAATATTATTGTGACAATTATGAAAGTGGATTTGGAGAGGTCATGACTTTATTTAGTAATGATTCCACTATCTTGGAAGAGGTTTCAATCGATTATTATGAGAACAAAGTTGCTACTTATGATGATTATTGTGATGACACTTATGCTATAAAGAGTAGTGATGATTATATTTATAAAACTTGTCATGATTATGATCACCCTTTTTCTGAACACTACTCTTTTAACGTGGAAACAATTTATAGTATTCGAGTCTCTTATGATACTCCCACTATTCCGATTGAGAAGAATTTTACTTATGTAGAGAGTAGTAAATTTTCTATGCTTGTAGATCATGAAAAGAATGCTTTAGGTGCTGGTTATATTGTTGAATTCATTCATGATGCTACTGAAAATTATTATGAGGGAGGAATATATGCTTGTAAAAATTGCAATAATATCAAGTTTCCTCTCTATGTGCTTAAAGTTTTGAAGTTATGCTTGTTTTGCCTTCCTATGCTAGTTGATTATTGTTCCCATAAGTTGTTTGCTCACAAAATCCCTATACACAGGAAGTGGGTTAGACTTAAATGTTCTAGTCATATTCTTCATGATGCTCCCTTTATGTTTCAATTCTTATCTTTTTTGTGAGAATCATTGAAATCATCATGCCTAGCTAGGGTCATTAAACGTTAGCGCTTGTTGGGAGGCAACCCAATTTTATTTTTGTCCTTTGCTTTTGCTCCTGTTTAGTAATAAATAATCCATCTAGCCTCTGTTTAATGTGGTTTTATATTTTAATTAGTGTTTGTGCCAAGTAGAACCTTTGGGAAGACTTGGGTGAAGTCTATGTGATCTTGCTGTAAAAAACAGAAACTTTGCGCTCACGAGTTTAGCTGTCATTTTTTACAGAAGAGTGTTTTTAAGTTGATTCTTTTTGCAGATGATTAATAGACAAATTCCCCACGTCCACCAATTTATTTCAGAATTGTTGGAGTTCCAGAAGTATACGTTTGATACAGATTACTATAGACTGTTCTGTTTTTGACAGATTCTGTTTTCGTGTGTTGTTTGCTTATTTTGATGAATCTATGAGTAGTATCGGAGGGTATGAACCATAGAGAAGTTTTCATATAGTAGATATTACACCAATATGAATTTAGAATGAGTTTACAATAGTACCTAAGTGGTGATTTATTTTCTTATACTAACGGAGCTTGTGTTGTGAAGTTTTCAAGTTTTGGGTAAAGATCGATGGACTATGGAATAAGGAGTGGCAAGAGCCTAAGATTGGGGATGCCCAAGGCACCCCAAGGTAATATTCAAGGACAACCAAGAGACTAAGCTTGGGGATGCCCCGGATGGCATCCCCTTTTTCGTCTTCGTTCATCGATAACTTTACTTGGAGCTATATTTTTATTCACCACATGATATGTGTTTTGCTTGGAGCGTCATTTTATTTTATTTAGTTTTGCTTGCTGTTTGAATAATATCCCAAGATCTGAAATTCTTAAATGTTAGAGAGCCTTCACATAGTTGCATAATTATTCGACTACTCATTGATCTTCACTTATATCTTTCAGAGTAGTTTGTCATTTGCTCCAGTGCTTCACTTATATCCTTTTAGAGCACGGCAGTGGTTTTATTTTGAAGAAATAGATGAACTCTCGTGCTTCACTTATATTATTTTGAGAGTCTTTAGAACAGCATGGTAATTTGCTTAGGTTATGAATTTAGTCCTAATATGATAGGCATCCAAGAGGGATATAATAAAAACTTTCATATAAAGTGCATTGAATACTAAGAGAAGTTTGATTCCTTATGATTGTTTTGAGATATGAAGATGGTGATATTAGAGTCATGCTAGTTGAGTAGTTGTGAATTTGAGAGATACTTGTGTTAAAGTTTCTGATTCCCGTAGCATGCACTTATGGTGAACCGTTATGTGATGAAGTCGGAGCATGATTTATTTTTTGATTGTCTTCCTTATGAGTGGCGGTCGGGGACGAGCGATGCTCTTTTCCTACCAATCTATCCCCTTAGGAGCATGCACGTAGTACTTCGTTTCGATAACTAATAGATTTTTGCAATAAGTATGTGAGTTCTTTATGACTAATGTTGAGTCCATGGATTATACGCCCTCTCACCCTTCCACCATTGCTAGCCTCTCTAATACCGCGCACCTTTCGCCGGTATCATACACCCACCATATACCTTTCTCAAAACAGCCACCATACCTACCTATTATGGCATTTCCATAGCCATTCTGATATATATTGCCATGCAACTTTTCACCGTTCCGTTTATTATGACACGCTCCATCATTGTCATATTGCTTTGCATGATCATGTAGTTGACATCGTATTTGTGGCAAAGCCACTGTTCATAATTCTTTCATACATGTCACTCATGAGTCATTGCACATCCCGGTACACCACCGGAGGCATTCATATAGAGTCATATTTTGTTCTAAGTATCGAGTTGTAATTCTTGAGTTGTAAGTAAATAAAAGTGTGATGATCATCATTATTAGAGCATTGTCCCATGTGAGGAAAGGATGATGGAGACTATGATTCCCCCACAAGTCGGGATGAGACTCCGGACAAAAAAAAGGAGAAAAAAAAGAGGCCATAAAAAAGAGAAGGCCCAAAAAAAACAAAAAATGAGAGAAAAAGAGAGAAGGGACAATGTTACTATCCTTTTACCACACTTGTGCTTCAAAGTAGCACCATGATTTTCATGATAGAGAGTCTCCTATGTTGTCACTTTCATATATTAGTGGGAATTTTACATTATAGAACTTGGCTTGCATATTCCAATGATGGGCTTCCTCAAAATGCCCTAAGTCTTCGTGAACAAGCGAGTTGGATGCACACCCACTTAGTTTCTTTTTGAGCTTTCATACACTTATAGCTCTAGTGCATCCGTTGCATGGCAATCCCTACTCACTCACATTGATATCTATTGATGGGCATCTCCATAGCCCATTGATACGCCTAGTTGATGTGAGACTATCTTCTCCTTTTTGTCTTCTCCACAACCACCATTCTATTCCACCTATAGTGCTATGTCCATGGCTCACGCTCATGTATTGCGTGAAAATTGAAAAAGTTTGAGAACATCAAAAGTATGAAACAATTGCTTGGCTTGTCATCGGGGTTGTTCATGATTTGAATATTTTGTATGGTGAAGATAGAGCATAGCCAGACCATATGATTTTGTAGGGATAACTTTCTTTGGCCATGTTATTTTGAGAAGACATAATTTCTTAGTTAGTATGCTTGAAGTATTATTATTTTTATGTCAATATTAAATTTTGTCTTGAATCTTTCGGATCTGAATATTCATACCACAATTAAGAGAATTACATTGAAAATTATGCCAAGTAGCATTCCGCATCAAAAATTCTGTTTTTATCATTTACCTACTCGAGGACGAGCAGGAATTAAGCTTGGGGATGCTTGATACGTCTCCAACGTATCTATAATTTTTTATTGTTCCATGCTATTATATTATCAATCTTGGATGTTTTATATGCATTTATATGCTATTTTATATGATTTTTGGGACCAACCTATTAACCTAGAGCCCAGTGCCAGTTTCTGTTTTTTCCTTGTTTCTGAGTATCGCAGAAAAGGAAAACCAAACGGAGTCCAATTGACCTGAAATTCAACGGAGATTGTTTTTGGACCAGAAGAAGCCCACGGAGTACCGGAGATGGGCCAGAAGAGCCCCGAGGCCACCACGAGGGTGGGGGGCGCGCCCCCCTACCTCGTGGCCGCCTCGGAGACCCCCCTAACTTGTTCTCGACGCCAAAACCTCTTATATATACAGAAACCCCCAGAACATAACCTAGATCGGGAGTTCCGCCGCCGCAAGCCTCTGTAGCCACCGAAAACCTATCTAGACCTGTTCCGGCACCTTGTCGGAGGGGGGAATCCATCACCCGTGGCCATCTTCATCATCCCGGCGCTCTCCATGACGAGGAGGTAGTAGTTCACCCTCGGGGCTGAGGGTATGTACCAATAGGTATGTGTTTGATCTCTCTCTCTCTCTCTCTCTCTCTCGTGTTCTTGATTTGGCACGATCTTGATGTATCGTGAGCTTTGCTGTTATAGTTGGATCTTATGATGTTTCTCCCCCTCTAGTCTCTTGTAATGGATTGAGTTTTCCGTTTGAAGTTATCTTATCGGATTTAGTCTTTAAGGATTTGAGAACACTTGATGTATGTCTTGCATGTGCTTATCTGTGGTGACAATGGGATATTCACGTGATCCACTTGATGTATGTTTTGGTGATCAACTTGCGAGTTCCGTGACCTCGTGAGCTTATGCATAGGGGTTGGCACACGTTTTCGTCTTGACTCTCCGGTAGAATCTTTGGGGCACTCTTTGAAGTACTTTATGTTGGTTTGAATAGATGAATCTGAGATTGTGTGATGCATATCGTATAATCATACTCACGGATACTTGAGGTGACATTGGAGTATCTAGGTGACATTAGGGTTTTGGTTGATATGTGCCTTAAGGTGTTATTTTAGTACGATCTCTATGATAGATCGAACGGAAAGAATAGCTTCGTGTTATTTTACTACGGACTCTTGAATAGATCGATCAGAAAGGATAACTTTGAGGTGGTTTCGTACCCTACCATAATCTCTTCGTTTTTTCTCCTCTATTAGTGACTTTGGAGTGACTCTTTGTTGCATGTTGAGGGATAGTTATATGATCCAGTTATGTTATTATTGTTGAGAGAATATGCACTAGTGAAAGTATGAACCCTAGGCCTTGTTTCAACGCATTGCAATACCGTTTGTGCTCACATTTATCAATAGTTACCTTGCTGTTTTTATATTTTCAGATTACAAAAACATATATCTACCATCCATATTGCACTTGGATCACCATCTCTTCGCCGAACTAGTGCACCTATACAATTTACCATTGTATTGGGTGTGTTGGGGACACAAGAGACTCTTTGTTATTTGGTTGCAGGGTTGTTTGAGAGAGACCATCTTCAACCTACGCCTCCCACGGATAGATAAAACTTAGGTCATCCACTTGAGGGAAATTTGCTACTGTCCTACAAACCTCTGCACTTGGAGGCCCAACAACGTCTACAAGAAGAAGGTTGTGTAGTAGATATCAACATCCGCCATGTACGCCTCATCGGCGGCCTCCACTGCGAGGCGCTCCCTCGCCTCTTGGTCCTTCTGAGCCATCGCCACCCTCACCACACCCGGTGCCGGCGGGACGAGGTGGACAAGCCCCGTCCCGAATGGGAAGTTGAGCCTCGCAGCGGAGCCGTGGAACCGGACTTGCCACCGATCGTATTCGAGCGCCGCGAGCTCTGCCATGTGGAACGACCCGATCCACTTCCTTGTGTGGGTCTCCTGGTCGGTGATCTCCGCTACCCATGCCCCCCACGCGCGCTGCTGGACGCCAAGGTATGTCCTATGTGGTTCCCGCGGCGGAGGGAGGTCCGGGAAGTCGGGGAACCATGTGGGGGCCGGCGCATCGGCCTTGCCGTGGCGGCTCAAGGATGCGCCACTTGACGATGAACCGCGGGCGTGGCGGCTCGGATTCGCGCTGTGGATCGGCGGCGGGGACATCAGGCCACCGCGTACGGCCAGTGGGAGGAGAGGGGGCGGCGGGGAGCGACGTGGGGAGTCGCCGGCGGCGGAGATGGGGAGGAGAAGAGGCAGAGGAGGCGGAGAGGAAGAGGAGAGGAAGTGAGATTTTTTTTACTCGGCCACCGAGCGGTGGAGTAAATATAGGGAGAACCGCAGCGGGTGGATAATTTTTACTCCCGTATGGCCGAGTGGGGATCGGCTAGGTGCGGGTTAGAGGAGTAAAACCGGGTTTTTAGAAATGCCCTTATATAGGTAAAGCCATAACCACGATACAACCACAATAGAAAACAGAGGTCCACAAATAACAACAAAAAAGGAAACAAAGAAAAAGTTCACCCTGGGGCGACAACACAACAATCCCACAAAAATAACAAATAGTCTCAAGGAGGATAAGTAACAATAATAAGGCTCATTGTACTTCCTGGCCAGCTTGTCAACCGCCATCTTGGCCATGCCCATTTGGTCCTCCTTCGATGCATTGTATGCTAAATAGGACCTTCAACACGTCGGGGTTATTTCATTGTCGGGGTGAGGCAAACTTGTTTTTTGCTTCGTGTGTTTGTGAGGGGGTGGCGCCAACTTGTTGATTTCGGGCCGAGCTGTCGGGTCGCTGCCTTCTCAGTCTTGTTGTCGGGCTCCTCGAGCGGTGTATTTGCTGTGGAAGACCCACGTCGTGCTAGCACTGAGGGAGGAGCTAGAACGGAAAGCTTAGACATCAGAAATCCAAACCAATATGAGAACTTGTCGTAGAGACGTTGTTGCTAGGCCTTGGCAATTGATATAACCTCAAAGTTGAAAGGCGACCAGGTTGAGAGATTGAGGTCCTTGTGGGGACGAAGAGTCAGTTTAGTTGGCATCCACGCCCTTGCACGCCTGTCCTGGATGTTCTCTGTCGTCTGCCTGAAACATGTTTGTTTGGTGTCCTCGCCAAAAGACTGCCCGCCCAACCTGATTGTCCAAGTAGTACGATTAGCCTGCCCCAATTCGAAAAAAAAAGAAAACAGATTATTAACCCAGGCAGGGTACTTAGCCTGGTCCAGGTGACCCATACCCTGCACCTGGAGGTGCTACAGAAGCAGCATGGCTGCAATTAAACGCTTTACAGCATCCCGACGCGCAATAGCAACATCTGACTATAGCTGGCCAAATGGGCCGGGCCGGGTCAAACAGGCCAGCCCGCGAGCACCCAGCATGGCCTGCCATGGGCCAGGCACGGCACGGGCTAAATGGGCCGTGCCCGGCACGCGGCACGCCTTGGGCAGTGCCTGGGCCTAGAGCCGGGGCACGCGGGCCGGCACGACATGACCCGTTTAATTTTTTTATATAATTTTTCAGAATATATATATATATATACATATATATATAATATAGCCCAATATGCCTAAAAACCAGCCCAACGGGTTGAAAATGTGCAGCCCAGTATGCTAAACGGGCCATCGGGCCGGCCCGTTTACTAATCAGGCCGTGCCTGGGCCAAGGAGCAGCGCCCGTGGGCCGGCACGGCATAGCCCGGCTATTAAACATGCCACGGCGGGCCGTGCCGGGCCAGGCATGATTAGCACAGGCCGGGCCGGCCCGTTTGGCGAGGTCTTCATCTGACACACAACGGCAGGCCAAGGACAACAATCAAACAGACATATATCAAGCTTGCCTGGCCAGGCAATATTTTCATTCTTCTGAGGCTCGATCCAGGCAGCTCATTTCACCACGCATGGTCTCCAGGACATGAACCAAATTAACCCGACAATCAGTGCAAGGAGAGCAATTTTGAGAGGCAGAGGCAACAAAGTAGGAAAGTTAGGGAAAAGGGAAGTCCACTTTAATGTGTACGGTGTGATGGTCAATTAGGTTTATGTAGGATGAAAACCGACGATACATGTGAACACAAAACAACTAGCTACGGAAACACCTAAACGAATGCCATAAACCAATAAACCTAGAATATCGGTCAACTCACAAATTCTAACCCGCATTTTTGGCAAATTCTCTTGTCTTCGTTTTTAGCGCATTCAGTTTGGTTCTTTGATTTTCGGTGTAGAAGTGCTCACCTCTAACCGTAACAACTATTTTTTTTCCAGAAACAACGTGGCAAAGCGTGTATCACCCTGTAGTAAAGTTTATATCGCAATGTAGTCTAACTGGATCACTCAGCCAAATGTTTTGTATTTGAAATAAAAATGTTTTGTATTTGCATGCCAAGATGGCAGTGTAATACACACGCTTGTTAATTGCCAATTGCAGGTGTCTACCAGCAAATGAATTACGCATGCTTGCTAATTACTACCCATTCCCTAAACAAATATAGACCTGTTAGATTACTTTCTCCGTCTCAAAATAAGTGTCTTCGCTAAATTAAAGACACTTATTTTACGACGAAGGAAGTATTATTTTAATATTTTAAAAGGTCTTATATTCGTTTAGGGAGTAAATTGTCAATTGCCGGTGTCTACCAGCAAAGCGTGTCCAGCTGCCAACATACGGGCTCGATGGGGGGTCGGCAGAAATGAATAACGCACGCTTGCTAATTGGCAGTTGCAGGTGTCTACCAGCAAAGCGTGTCCAGCTACCGCCAACGGGGCAGTGGGAAGCAAAGGCAAGCGTGCGCATGATGTATAATTTTAGTTTGACATCTCGCCAATTCGCCATGATCAGTTCATCAGTACAACAACAGCAATAATTACTGATCATAATAATTCAGATCAACAATTTGGACTCCAACAGCAGCCACACATTTGCTTTACTCAGGCTACTCTACTACGCATGAACACGAATCAGAGCGTAAGCGTGACACGGTCACAGGAGGCCGTGTCGCCGTCGGGCCGGCTGTAGGGGACGGCGCGTGCGGCGACCCTTCCCTTGCGCTTCTCCATGAACCGCTGCAGTGACGCCTTCCTCGCCATGGGCAGGTCGCCGTCCCCTCGCGCGGCGCCTGCTGCGGCAGCGACACGGAGCAGCTCGGCCGCCCTATCGTCCGGGACCTCGTCCAGCACCAGCACCTGCCCGCCGTAGAAGATGGTCATCTGCGCGCTCGCCGGCGCAGGACCCGCCGCGTGGTCGTCTTGCGCGGGCACTTCGGCTCCGGGCATGAGGGGGAGGACCACCGTGGCCACCGGCCGCGCCTCCGCCGCCTTGATGCAGCGGCTGAGGACGCCGCACGCTGTGGTGAACCGTCGGCTCTGAGCGCTCCCTGACGCCGCCATTCTTGGCGCTCGATCGATCGACCCTTCTGTACGCTCTCGAAGACTCGAACACCCTGTCGGCTCTGCCTCTGCTAGTTGATCGGGTGTTGTGTTGGTTGGAGGAAGCAAATTGATGGACTGGAGATGGTTAGATGGGTTTGATTTATAAGAATCGCGCGTGTCCTCTTGGGTGTTGCTGTCAAACGTGGGGACGTGGGGTGTTTCTTTCTGGCCTTTGGAGGAAGGAAATTTCTTGGCACGAAGAACACGTGCTGGTCGACAGCAAGATAGTTTCAGGCCTCTTTTGTTCATAAGATAGGATTATCATAGGAATAGAAATTTTACAGGAAATAAGATGACATGTATCTCAAATCCTATGAGAAGGAATAGAAAACGAGATGTCATTTGATTGACACCAAAGAAATTTTTCCATTGAGTCTAGGCTTATTTTTATTTTTCTATAAAATGTGGAGGATAGGAACAAATCCTATGTAGGAATAGAAATCCATTCCTATGAATCAAAGGGCTCTAAAGGAAAAAATCCTATAAAAATCCTATCCTCTAGAATTCCGATGAAATTCCTTCAAACTAAAGGAGGCCTCAACGTGTTGGCTAAGGGTCCTAGTGGTGGCCCTCGGCGCGGCAGCGTTTAGTTGTTAATTCGGCGGCGGGCGGCAGGCAGAAAGCATAGAGATTAGAAATTGACGGAGCAGGTCTTTTTCCACTGCCGGGGAGACTTGTATGAGATCTTACATTTAAGTGAGATTGCGAGATCAACTCTAAGAATTCTTATTTAGACATTTCAAAAAAAAATCTGAAACTATTTGTAAACATTCATATAGGATATGTCTACAACTTCGAAAAAAATCAGCTCAAAACTGATGTACATTTAGAGATTGAAGAAAGAAGATTTGGAATGTGAATAGTGGTAGCTTTGGATGAATAGTACTTTGACACTATTCACATCAGATTTTTTTTTGTCATTCATTTAAGTCGAATTAGGAACTGGAACTTTGTAAGATTGTACAAACATTAATGTATGTCTAAATTTTTTGGAAATGTTTGAGTATGCATTTTTTTTAAATCAATCTCATTGATCTCATCTAATGTGAGATCTCATACAAATCACCTCTGACTCTGGTGCAATGAGCATCGATACAAGAGGCCCCTCGGCAAATGTATCCGGCGTTCAGTTGCTAACTTGTGTATAAACTAAAAGAGCGTCAAACTATCAAAAAAGACTTCACACCTCGTTTTATAAATAAGCCATAAGGGCATCTCGAATGCCGACCCTCAAACCGTCCGCATCCGTCTGGACTGTGCGGTAAGGATCGCGGCCATCCAACACGGTCCTGTATCGGTCTGCTCGGCGGTCCGGACGTGTTTTCTCCCGCAAAGCGGAGATAAAATGTGTGTGTGCGGGGGGGAGGGGGGGAGGGGGGTTGCGGGAGTCCAGACGGCAGCCACCTTGGACTCTGACACCCATGCCCACCAAATCAGCCCACTCGGTCCCATTTTCTTCCACTCCATCACATCTCTCCCTTGCTTTGCATCCGCACCCTCCACCTCCACGGTCGCCGCTGTACCTCTCCAGCCGCCACACAGGCATTGCCGGACGTTCACGACCAACACCAATGCGCCTGCTCGCCTTTTACAATGGTGATGTCCATCCTGGAGCCGTTTGTACCCAGGTACACTCCGCCACCCTATCGACGACCTCCATGGCGGCCACCATGCCCGGCAAGTGTTCGGTCAAATGTCATTGAGCTTATTCTCGGACGCCATGTCATTTTTTCAGAGTAAGAAGGATGGCAGGGTACTCGACCATGGAGGATGAGTTGTTGTGCGATGCGTGGTTGTCGTATCTGCGGATTACGTAGGCAGGAGCCGAGGAGGGACCTTCTGGCAGCAAGTACATGAATCGTTTCACGCACGAAAGTACATTGCACTCGACGACATGCACATCATCCATGATCGCAATGTGAGGTCATTCTCTTATCGATGGTACGCCATCCAGACCATCATCACCAAATTTTGTCACGTAGTTGCTCAGCTGGAGGCAAGGTGGCCATTGCATGCAACAGAGGAGGAGATCATAAGTTTTGCTTCTTCTTCGACAAATAATAGATTGAATCATTCATTCACTCAATGTTGCTCTACACATTGTGTAGCCCGTACGTGCTGTCGTCATGTATCACGGGACAGAGTGACGGCCATTTACGTACACACACTGTTGGATGAAACCGAAGGGGCGGTATGTGTGGGACGACATGATCCGTTGAAAAACTTGTTGGACGTCGAATTTGAGACATTTTTGTACTAGACTTATTTGCATGCTCTCTATGAATGTTTTGTGCTATTTTTTCTGAACTTTGATGAATATCAGTCGGTTTGCATGAATTTCCTCCAGTAAATTAAAAACCCGCTTGAAATGTTTGCGGGCAGCGTTGGATGGCCGTCTCTCGCATCCGTGTTCGCGGACTGGTCCCTCCATGTCCGCGGACGGATATAAGAGAAAATTTACGAGTCACCGTTGGAGATGTGCCCTAACCACGATAAACCAGAATAGAAAATGGAGGTCCACAAAAAACAATAAAAGAGGAGGAGATAAAAAAAAGTTCACGTTGGGACAACAACACAGCAGTCCTGCAAAAACAACATATAGTCTAGATAAATAACAATAATGAGGGACGCCAGCTCCTTGTGAGCTTGTCAACCGCCGACCTATCCTGCCGCTTGCAGAGAGGTTTTCACAGCTGCATGAAACAACACATGTTTTAAATCACATTAGTGGCCCTTACGGGTATACTTGCTCAATAACAAGCTTATTCCTAATACACCATAGAAATCACGCCAAAGTCCCAAAATTTAACCACATCATTCTGCAGGCATGTCCAGAGAAAGCGACTATGAGCTGATAGAACCCAGGAAGTCGGTAGGACAAAACCCATTGCCCCATTCCCTAAGTCAACACAAGAAAAATTGTGCAAAAGCACAATAAAAGAATATATGATTAAGTTCCTCTACAATGCCACAGAGTGGGCACATGCCATCACCAGGACCATTCATTTTTAGAACATGGTCATCCTAAGGGAGTTTACCCCAAACAAGTTGCCACACAAAAATCTTAATCCGAAGAGGGAGTCTAGTTTTCTAAATCTCCGTTAATTTCTCATGTCCATGACCCGTCACCAGGCGCGCATAAAGGGATTTGGTGGAGAACCTACCTGAGGGATCAAGCCGCCGCGCCGTGGTATCCTGTAATTGCGAGGTGCATTTTCTAACGAAGGGAGTAGGATAAATAAAAGTCTATGAGCTAAAAGGAGAGAACGGCGTGCTAGCTCTCTGGCGGCAATTTTGCAATATTTCACGCCACAGTGGAGGAGAAGTGCCATCGGGATTTTGCGATAATACTTGTAATTTAGGAACTTTAGCTGTAAAGATGCACACTGATGATCTAGGTACATGATTCACACGAAAAGTTTACCTAGATTTCGACCCTCTTTTTGAGAGGTAATACCTACCCCTCCTTATTGTTTTACCATACCATGTATGAAGAACAATACAAGGATTGTATAAGTGTGTGATCGTAGAATGATTTGTTGTGCAAGGGTGCCTTGACCTCGCCTTATATAGGGCTGACGAGGCTGGGTACTACAACGGCTGAGTTGGCCACACCACTTTATCGACATATTAAACTTGCACTAAAGTGGCGACGTTCGTTCGATCATATGAAGAACGGAGGACTCGCAAAAGCATACCGATTTGGGGAAATGGAGAAACGGGCCTCTTGGCCGAATGGGCTAGCAGTTGTGGTTTGGCTCTGCGCGAGCAATAGATAGATATGCGCGAGCAATAGATAGAAATGAGCCTCTCGAGCTACTAGGTAGAAATTGGTTCAATCCTGTTCTGATTTTCTGATTTTGAAATAGGTTTTGATTTTCAAATCAAACCAATTCAGTTTCAAAAATCCTACAAAAAATTAAATAGAATAATATTTCAGTCTTAGGAAGAATATTTCCATCCCAAATATTATTTAAAATACATAAATATTTTTATGAAACTCCATTTTGGCCTTTATAAATATTCCCTAAAAGTTAATCGGGATTCTAAACAATTTGAACTCAAACAAATAACCAAATAACATTCAAAAAGTTTACGACCTATTATTTCAAAGTAATATTATCTTCTCTCATGGTTATTAGAATATTTTAAAAATCTAATTTAAAATCCAAAAATGATCATTTGGGAAATTCCTTTTATTCCCTCTCAAATCAATATTCATTTAAAATAAAAAATCAAATCCTAGTCAAAATTAGCTGATCTCAAGTAACACAATCAAGCTTTAATTAATTCTACTTAAATAACTAATATTCCAATATTTAGAATTTTGGGATGTTACAGCAGCTTAGCAAACGCGACCCCCTTTTGATAATATCGGCATACCTATGGACTTAGTGTGATCTTGAATCTCTAAAATATATTGGCTACCTATGGACTTAATTGGTCTTAAATCATAAAGTATAACAGTTAAGTCCTTCGCTCGGCCAACACTTGTATTCATGCAAATTTGTAGAGGTCACATTTCATCTCATGTGTTGCAACATAATGGAACTTTCCTAGGGTAAGCTAGTTAAAACATAAGTTTCTTGAGATATGTTGACATTCATGAATTATCGAAAATCATTGAGGGGATTAAGGGCACTTTCATTTTAGGAAAAGCAATGTTATATGGGGACAAAAGTGTCATACCCCTACGCAGAGGTAAATTGGCTTTGGCAGTAGTGGCGGAGCTACCAAAAAAATGCTGGGTGGGCCGGATAGTACAAATAGTGGTACCAAATTAAAAATCTATACATTATTGTGGGATAAATTTCATATAAAACTTTACTCCAGCCCAGGGCGGGCCATACCCTTTGAGCCTTGACATAGCTCCGCCGGTGCTTGGTAGTCATGGGTTGTGGGCCAGCTGCAATGGAATTGGTCTGGACTCGGAGGCTACAAGAGGCGAGTAGTGGCAAGAAGAGGAGACACTGGAAAAATTGATCAGGCTTTGCCTTCTTCCTCCTTCGGTTACTTCTTCTTTTTGTCCCAAACAAGTGTATCGTCTCTTGCTCCTCTACCTTTGAAATTTTCTCTTCCCATCCTTGTCTCTCTTCTCTAGATTATACCTCCTCCCTAAACATTGGTTTGGTGAATCTAACTCATACATTGGAACATTATATCCTCTATTTGTTTGAGAGTAGAATATACTAGAGGTCCTAAAAGTATTTTGGGTGTGTCAATTGGGTCCTATAAGTATGAAAATGTACATCTAACTTCAAAAGGTGAATATATTATTAATTGCAGTTCCTAACCAGGTCTGACCTGCCCACGCGACGTGTTGACTTATACCATGTAGACAATACAATATTTTTGCACAAAAAAACCCTAACAAATTGTATATTCTAATTTAGTGACATAATTGTTTTGTCTATTCACTCAAGGATGGTAGTATTTATCTCTCGACAACACAATTTATTTTTCCAATTCTATGAGGAATTGAGGGAGCATAAACAAACATCTTAGTTGTTTGGATTTTTTTTAGTGCTCGAGCACATCTCGACGAGAATTGTTGTCGTATCCAAGCATACCTTTACAAGTGCTACCATGTCTTCAAGATTGCAAGATGGAAAGAGAATTGGGGATTTAGAGAGAGGGGCCATTGAATTAGAATATAGAGTTTGTTTGGGTATTCTTGCTAATTATTGCATCTATGGCAGTCAACACACCATACAGGCAGGTCAGACCTTGGTAGGACTGACTACAAACAACTTATTCACTTCTAAGACCTAGGTGTGCATTACCATACTTATAGGACCCAACTAACACATTCGAGATACTTTTAGGACCTCGAGTTTTGATTTGGAATTGCTTTGTTTCATCCTGAGCTAGGGACATGACACAAAGGCAAGTGTATGCAAGATATATAATTTGACACCTTGCCTACTTGCCACCACTTCTTCAATGTTGCCAGTTGTCATCACGCACGTCAAGAATGGGGCCTTGGCGTTGATGTTGTCCAGGCAATAATCATTGGAAATGTTTAATTTCTTGCTATTGTTCATGTCACACTTTTTTTGTAAATATCAAAAAAATTGCAAATACCAATCTTCCGCTCTATTCATCTCAAAAAACAAATCTGCTTTATTAATAGATTGGGCGAATCAAAAAATTGTTTCCTCGACTCTACCTGTCTCATCCCAAAAAATCTCTGCTTAGAAGCATTTGAATTAAGGATCTAAAGTTGTCGGAAGAAGAAGGAACTTAAATTTTGACATGCCTTCTTATCTCTTAAGTTACTAAGGTCCCTAGGAATGGAGCCTCTTGGTGCATTCAGGTAGTTTTTGTATTCGTGGCCCCATATGTCAATGAGTGGATAGAATGCAGGCCACGGTTGGGATGATTTGCATAGGAACGTGATGATCTTACATTGATCTATAGACAAATCTTTAAATTTGTGAATATCTTTAAATTTTTTGATTATTTCTGAAATTCGGGGAACTTCTTCTGAAAGTAATTTACTAAGCTCCCTATGAATGGAACCTCTTGTTGCATTGAGGTAGTTTTTGTATCCCATACGTCAAGGAGTGGATAGGATGAAGGCTGCAGTTGGGCCTATTCCATAGGAATGTGGTGCTCTTATGCTGATCTATAGATAAATCTTTAAATTTGTAAACAATTTTCTAATTTGTGAATAGCTTTAAAATCCCTGGACATTTCTAAAATTTGAGGAACTTCTTATGAAATCCGAGATCATTTTCTAATTTTGCCAACATTTTTTAAAATTCATGAACATTTCCTAAATTCATGAATACTTTTTAATCGATGAACATTTTTCAAATCCGTAAACATTTTTAAAGTTCATGTTTTTTATTGTTTACAGTGTTTTAAAAAATCATGAACATTTATATTTTATAAAAGTGTTTTAAATATTCTCTTTACTTTTTTAGTTTTCCTTCCTCTTTGTTTTTTCTTCCGCTTATCTGAATGGGTCAAGGCCCAATAGGGCAACTTGCCAGCCAACAAAGATAATGTCTTGGGGCATGCACATTTGGTCGTCCTTCGACGCGTTGTACATTAAATAGGACCCTCAGCGCGTCTGGGTTATTTCATTGTCGGGGGTGAGGCGAACTGGTTTTCTACTTCGTGTGTCTGTAAGGGGGTGGCACCAACTTGTTGATTTTGGGCCGAGCGGTCAGGTCGCTACCTTCTTAGCCTTCCCGTTAGGATCCCCGGGCGGTGTACTCGCGGTGGAATACCCATGTTGTGCTAGCACTAGGGGAGAGCTAGAACAGAAAGATCAGACATGGAAAATCCAAACAACATGAGCACTTGTCATGGAGACGTTGTTGCTAGGCCTTGGCAATAGATACAACCTCAAAGTTGGAAGGCGACTCGGTTGAGAAATTGAAGTCCTTGGGGGGTGGGGGTGGGGGGGGGGGGGGGAAGGGGGAGGGAGCCAAAATCAGTGCAAGGAGGCAGCACGGGTGAATTGGGTTATGTGGGGGCGTGCATTGTGCATAAACATAGGATCATACCTATATGTGCGTGCAAAGTAGGAAAGTTAGAGAAAAGGGAAGTCAATTTCAATGTCTATGGTGTGATGGTCAATTAGGTTTATTTAGGATGATAACCGATGATACATCTGAACACAAACAACTAGCGATGAAAACACCGAACCGGATACCATAAACCAATAAACCAAGAATATTGGTCAACTCACAAATTCTATCCCGCATTTTTCGCAAATTCCCTTGCCTTCATTTCCAATGCATTTAGTTCGGTTCTTTGATTTATGGTGTAGAAGTGCTCACCTCTAACCGTAACAACTCAGAAAAAAAGATCAAAAAACGACGTGGGTCACTCAGCTAAATGTTTGTATTTGCATGCCAAGATGGCGATGTCGTTACACACACTTGTTAATTGTCAATTGCAGGTGTCTACCAGCAAATGAATTACGCATGCTTGCTAATTGCTACTCCTCCTATAAACAAATATCAGACGTATTAGATTATTTCCTCCGACTGAAAATAAGTGTGCTAAATTAAGGAATATTATTTTAGTGATCTAAAATACGGAGAATCTTATATTTGTTCACGAAGGGCTAATCGCAATGGCCGGTGTCTACCAGCAAAGCGTGTCCAGCTGCCGACACGGCCAAGTGGGAGCTTGATGGGGGGTCGGCAGAAATGAATTACGCACGCTTGCTAATTGCCAATTGCAGGTGTCTACCAGCAAAGCGTGTCCAACGGCTGCCAACACGGCCGAGTGGGAAGCAAAGGCAATCGTTCATCTGATGAACTGATCATGGCGAATTGACGAGGAAACAACAATAATTTCTGATCACAATAATTCAGAGCGATGGTCGTCTCCTCCGAGGCGACTCGGGGGCCAACCCTAGCCGCCGCCACTTAGTCCCCCCGTCTCCCTCCCTCCATCCGCCGCCGCCAGAGGTGGCCAGCGGCGCGGCCGCTCGGCACCCATGAAGGTGGCGGCGGGGACCTCGGCGGATCCACCCTGCATGGAGAACCTCAGCATCCGGGGCGGTGGCCCCGGGCGGCTGCCAGCGGCGTGGCCTGTGCGGCGGGCGGCGGCGCAGGGTGCAGGTGGGCCGCCTTCCCGGTCGCGCGGGCGGCGTGGAGGCGGCGGGCGTCGACGGCTGCAGCAGCTTCCCGTAGGTCGGCTGTACCTTGGAGAATCGGCGTCCACAACCTTAATCTGCTCCGATCCGCGCCGCCCCCTGTCCCTGGTGGCTCCGGTCGCTGTTTTCTGGATGGCGGGTGTGCGGATCTGGTGGTTGGGTGCGGATCCGGGGGAAACCCCTGGCCGGCGCGGCGGCCACATTGAAGACGTCGCCTTTGGGCATCGTTTTCCTTGCTGAAGGCTTCGGTGGGCTTCCTGCACCTCCCACCCCACCCAGCAGCTCAGGTGAAAGCCTCAGTTCCTCGATTCATGTCGACGACGGCACCTTGGTGGCGTAATCCTTCCCGAAGGCGTCGTCAGGGAAGTGCTCAAGTGGTGGTGGAGTCGGTGGTGGTTCGGCGGCGGATTGTATTAGTCTGATCTTCATCTTCGGCAACTTGCTCTGGTCCAGGTGTGGAGGGCTTCAGCCGCTGGTGCAAGGGGATCGGGGTCCCTTCTCTGGTGCCATGGATTATGGAGACTCCTATCCTTGACCGATGCATGGTGCTGCATCCTCTTGGCCTTCTCCGGGGGTTTTCAGCGCCTTCGTTTCGACAACTCTCGTCCGGTGCTCTGCCTTGCTGCTGCCGGCAACGGTGACTGGGTGTTCGGCTCCCCGTTTCGTGTGGGTTTGTTCCTGGTGCCTCTTCTTTGGCTGCTTGGGAATTCTGATCTGGGTTCTAGGGTGAACCACTTCGCAGGCCACCGGTGCGGCACCCGTCGAGCCCGGGTGAAAGGGTAGAGGCCCTTTGCGGAGGCAGAGTCAGGACATGTGTTGCCCCTGTTTCTGGTGGTAGTCAGTGACACAAAACATGCACGGTGGTGCCTTCCTCCCATAGCCTTAGTAGGTTAGCTGGCTTTGGCATAGCGGCGTTCGATGACATTGTTCTATGCCTTCGAGTTGTTCTATTGAGCATAATGTATCTTTATTTTCGCTCTTTGTTTTCTTGTTATAAGTGGCAGTCCTGTAATCCTGGCCGGTTGATGGCTTTGTTAATTCAAAGTCGGGCTCTTTTTTAACCTTCGTTCAAAAACAAAAAATCAGGGAGACGGGGACAAGCGAGTGGGTCAACAATTTGGACTCCAACAGCAGCAACACATTTCCATGGACCCTAAATTACTCAGGCTACTCTACTACGCACGAACACGAATCAGAGCGTAAGTGTGAGATGGTAGGGGACGGCGTCGCCGTCTGGCCAGCTGTAGGGGACAGCGCGCGTGGCGAGCCTTCCCTTGCGCTTCTGCATGAACCGCTGCAGCGACGCCTTCCTCGCCATGGGCAGGTCGCCATCCGCCGCCTCGCAGCTCCCACGCGCTGTGCCTGAGACAGCAGCGACACGCAGCAGCTCGGCCGCCCTATCGGCCGGCACCTCGTCCAGCACCAGCACCTGCCCGCCGTAGAAGATGGTCATCTGCGCGTGCTCCGGCGCAGGACCCGCCGCGCGGTCGTCTTGCGCGGGCAATTCCGCTCCGGGCATGAGGGGGAGGACCACCGTGGCCGCCGGCCGCGCCTCCGCCGCCTTGATGCAGCGGCTGAGAACGCCGCACGCCGTGGCGAACCGTCGGCTCTGAGCGCTCCCTGTCGCCGCCATTCTTGCCGCTTGATTGATCGGTCCCCCGGTACGCGAACTCGCGGTGTGGGTTGATGAGAGGGAGCTGTAGGGGAGGGGGAGCTCTGCCTTGATCGGGGCTTGTGTTGGGTGGAGAAAGGAAATTGATGGATTAGGAGGTGGTGAGATGGGTTTTGATTTATACGAATCGCGCGTGTCGTGTGGGCTGTTGCTGTCAAACGTGGGGGGACTTGTTGGGGTGATTCTTCGCGGTCTCTGGCACGAAGAACACGTGTTGGTCCAGGGCCAGCAGGACAATTTCGACGTGGTGGCTGCCACTCCCTTCGTGCCGCACGTTCAGTTGTTGGGAATTGATGGAGTGGGTCGCCCTCCGGCTGTCGATTCCGTGCAGCGATCGTCCGGAGAAAAATCTTATAGGACCGGGTTGTACTTGTACTCTCCATCGGCTTAGACCCGGTTCACGCATGTGCTGATTTCAGTCTCAAAGCACCGGTCCTAATTGCCACTCAACCTTAATTCCACTCATCCTGATTCCGATGATGTTTTATTTTTTGAGAAAGTTATGATCTATTCATAATCAATTGATGACAGTATATAGTGGATACCGTAGTTAACAAAAATTACAATCAGGTCCATGAACCATGTAGCGACGATTATAAGCAATAGAGTGAGACGAATGTATGTTGTCGTCATTGCCACTTCATCAACGGAGCCGGGTAAACCTTATTATAGTAGACAGTCGGCAATTCATCATGCTAAGCGAGACAAGACCAACGTAGCAGAGCAACAACCAACACGGACGAAGAGAGTCGTACATTAGAAGGATCAAAACTGTAAACACATGAATAATAACTAGATTAAAACAAATCCACTAAAGTATAATATCGACCGACTCCCGTGAGTCGACAGAGACACGCCTTCACATGCACTTGATGAGTTAGACGCATCGTCGGGATGGTATTAAATGTGAGGGATGTTATTCCCACTGAGGGACAGAGTTGCTGCCACATAGCACCAACTGAGACACCGAACCTAATAAGAACGAGAGCGGGATACCTCCTGGCGGGGTGAGGGGCGAGGTCCTTCGCACCTGCATAGCCCAAAGTCCATCGGAGGCGGGAGGACTGGCGGTGGCGTCAAAGGGCAAAGGACAAAACCTAATCGCCTAGGAGTATTTTTTTTCTATGGTGTAGAAAAGAACGTAGCCATGTTTTTGTGGTTGTCACTAGGGGTATCATGTCTTTCTTTGACAACATGTAAAACCTCATCTCTTTTTTTTAAGGATCCCTAAAACCTCATCTCGTGATGTACAAGGAAACATTGTTGTTGTAGTTCGTCGATCAATATTTTTTGATACAGTTTCTTTTCTTTTCTCCTTTGATTAGACATATCTTTTGTCGTGTATTACTTTGCTTTTCACCGACATGACTCTCTTTGTGTGTCTTGTTGTTGGTTGTGTACATCCTAATCATACAGAGGTTTAATATGCACTCATTGTGTTTATATCTCCTCAGTGTTTCATTTTAAGTTAATAAAATTCATTCTTTAATGAGAAAAACAATGAAACATCAACATTCCGTTTATATTCTACTGAGTTATTTCAACGAACAAAGACTCTAGAAGCACAATCTACACGCTACGAAGATTTTGTTTTCTCTGAAAACACCTCTCATTAATTAATTAATTTGAAAGTTATTACAATCATTTCATACAGTATTGACCATGCAGGGCGAAAATCTATTATAAAGAATACTCTCTGACCTCCCTTCGTCCCAAAATTCTTGTCTTATATTTGTCTAAATATGGATGTATCAAGTCACGTTTTAGTATTAGATACATCCGTATCCGGATGAATCTAAGACAAGAATTTTGGGACGGAGGGAGTATTATCAAAGCTAAATTTCCCAATCTGGTGTGCAGCCTCATTAGCCCTCCGATTAATTTTCTTCAGCTTAAAATTCTGGAGAAGTTTAGAGATGGATAAAACTTCCTTCTTCAGATCTACAAGGGGTGACCTGTAAGGTTTTTCATTTGAAGGGAAAGAAATCGCAAAAGAGCAGCCGGTGGTTTACGAAGACTAATCTCTACTCCTAATGTCTCAGTTGGTAGTTTCTGTTCCGGGTTTATTTTCGTCCCACCACTTTCGTCCGGTTTTTTTCCTCTCCCCTCCCCCCACCCCACGCATGCAGCCCAAAAAAAAGACGTTGCAAAAAAAACAAAGCCTATCGATCCCCTCGAGGACACAGCGCCGCCCTCGTGCGATCTCAGAGGTCACAGCGCCGCCTCCCCTCTATCGCCAACTCCGACGTACGATCTTGCCGCCACCGACCTCCTAGAGGAGACGTCGCCCGCGGACGTCAGGGATCGCCGCCGCGGACTTAAGGGATCAACGTCGCCGACCTCCCAGAGGAGACGCCGCCGCCGCCGACCTCTGAGGGGAGACGCCGCCGCCACCTCCGCTAAACCCTAGGCATCCACCACCGTGCTCCCGCCGTCGGGTTCCGCCTGCGTTCGCCACCATGCGATCGCCTTCCTCCCTCAGGTTCATCTTCCCTCTTTTCTCTGTTTGGATCAAGACGGAGAGAATCAGATCTGAGATGGAGAGAATCAGATCAGGATAGAGAGACGGAGATGAGGATTGAGGCCATGGGATCCCTTGTTAAAATTGAGAGGGAGGGAGGGAGGGAAAGGGTATCCTTGTGCAGGGCTGTGCGGACCTCGTTCAGTTCATGATGCATTGCCTCGTTCAGTTTTTGCTATGTTCTTAAACTGTTCTTCTTTTCATGTACTAATGTATGTCCTGCTAGGAGTAGTACCACCGTAGTCTTCTTTCTCTGTACTCCAAAATCTGAAAGAGGATGTCAATTATGTGATCGGAAAGATACCACCTATATAAAAAGAAAAGTAACCAGTCGTCATCACTACAAGGTATTCAAGTAAGGAAGCATGCGTTTGTTGAGTTATGCAAGGCCATGCTTCCGTGTTTTGTGTGGATGCTAGAACGCACATGCATCTTATCTTCTTGCTTCTTTATACCAAATTTTGGTATTTTATCTTTTTAACTGACAGAACCACTCTATATTTGTCGGCATGGAAATTGGAATAGATATTGTAGATCCAGTGTGAGAATATCATAGCTGCGCTAAGTAAATGTACTATTGTTTAGAATGATAGTCTCATTATTTTTTTTAAGTTAGGATGGTTTGCCTTACTAATTGTACAGTTTTAATTTTTTTGTTGTTGTTCAATTTGCTCTCTGCCATATTATTCTATTTTTGAGAGTTCATGAAGTCATTCTGAAATGTTATTTTTCATGTTGCTCAGCTCGTTTTCTCTATGCTCTGTCAGGCTGCAACAGCCTAAGTTTCTATTTTCTATCTGGGCTCCACTGGCAGTAGTAGGATGCTCATTGGCAACCCAAGGTGTGTATACCCCTACTTCCCCAAGGTACTCAAGCCCCATGCCTGGGGCGACTTCAGCCACTGGACAATAGTTCCGCCTTAATTTGTTCCATATATGTGTTGCAGTATCAATGCATTTTCCATTCAACTTTCTAAAGATTTTTGTTCACAGATGTGTGCTGCTGTGAGGCATGTAGCACCACTTCTCCTGACTGCTATAATCAGTGGAAGATCTCATGACATGGTATGTGGTTCATGTTTTCTGTACCTCTTGATATTTGACTTTGTGAAACTAACTGAATTGTACTAAAGATAGGCGTCATGGTCTCATGGAATGGACATCATGGGGCTTATTAGGAACTCTGAGTTTAGCGGGCACCATGCCGAAAGGTGAAGCAACTTTTGGTATTTTGTTATAGCACGATTTGTTCTTCTGTTTCCTAAACTTGATCGCTCACTTGCTTTCTTTCACATGGTAAAGAGGTCAATCTCTTCCAATACACAATCGCTGAGGTATGTATCAATGTCTAAAGGTTAAAAAAGACCCAGGTTACACCATATGGTTTAGGTTGCTCACCTTGGTGGCTGACTAGGCGTTCAAAAATCTTAGTGAGAGTATAAAGGACATTGTTGATGGTGCAATAATGGAACCCAACAAGTTGTGTGTGTGTGTGTCGCACGACCTGGGAGTCTACATCTAAGAGTTCCTTTCAGTTTTCTATCAGAAACATTTCTTTATAAAAGTTCTGTTGGACACTTATCTTCTCTTTACTTATCGTTTTGTGGGACTACGAAAAAGTTCATCTGTGTGTAACTACAGGGTTCTCGAAGTCCGCCCTCTCATTGACAGGGTGAAAGTTGTGGAATTTTTGCTTTAACTGCCTGGAGTAAGATGACAGGACATACAAAGATGCATTCAAGGTAAGCTCCAGTGAAATTAGGTGTTCATAAGACAATTCTTTCAAGTTGCGACCTACATTGTGGTGTCTCCGTTCATCAAGTTTTGAGCACCAGCTCCAGTGAAATTAGATGTTCATCCAGCCATACTCCTAGGTGGATTTCTTTGGTGTGCTTATTATTGTGTAGTTAGTGGTTATGCACATGCCTCATCATCTGATATTTCTGCAGTAGTTACTGAAAGCAATCTGAGGACAAAGCTTTGATTGTTGTTGTAGTTGAAGATTCAGAGTTGCAAGGCAGGCACAGTTAACAGGGATAAGAAACTATAGAAGATTTGTCAAACCAGATATATGGACTTGGTTATGCACTGAATCATTGTGGAGGATCTCAGGTAATTAGGCCATACAACAAAATTAAATTTTACTTGCTTTTAAATGTTTAGGGGGCAGATGATGTTTCATATGCTAGACTGAAGTACGCACCTTTTAAGAGTATCACTGATACTCCAGTCACCCATAAAAATGGAAGTACTGAAAATTAGTTTGCAAGGAAAATAACTAAATAGTGAGTCCGAGCAAACCTACTGCCTAGATTACATGAGATCATTTTAGCTCTAAGAGTTTCTTTTATCTTTTTTTATATTCTGGTAAACATGTGGGTGAATAACTGTTAGAAATTGTTCTATATGTACACGTGCATTCTACTAGAACTGATGCTTGAAAGAATAAAAATTTCTATAATATTTGTAAGCCAAGCGGTGGAAAATCTCTCTCCTCACAGTAGATTACCATCGTCTACGTATCTGCTTTGTCGAAACAGAGTCCACAGGTTTACTCATGTCATCTGTTTTTTGTTGTTTGAGGGAAGGTTTGTTAGGAGCCCATCTCTTCTGCAGCAAGCCCTGCAGAAAGAGAGCTAGATATAATGGTACTTGCTAGCCTTTTAATGGACACTTCCTTTTGGCCTTTTTTAGTTTCTCTAATTAGGTAAGATACTTCAATGAGTGAGAATTTTTTGTTCCCTCCCTTTTTCATTGTCTTTTGAGTTTTGCTTTGTGGTGAGAGGAGGATAGAGATACCCAATTGCCGTGGGGATCAGAGATTAGGTGAGGTCACATTGTTTGTCTCGGCTTTACAGTGTGAGGTAAAGGAAGAAAATAAAGTAATGTTAGAATATTGCAATCATATATCTGGACATATCTCTACTCCTAATGGAGCAGTTGGAAAACAAAAGCCGGGAGAAGTATGTCCCCTCCGTCCTCCTCCTGCGACGCGCGTCACGAGAGAAACCCTTGCGCCGCCGCCGCCGGGACCCCCTCCTCCTCCCCTTCTCCCCTCCCCTGCCGCCGCCTGCGAGCAAGGCCGGGCGAAGCCCGGTCGGCTCCGGTGGTGTGTGTGTGGGGGGGTCTTCCCTTCACCGTGTGGCCGCGTGTGGCGCAGGATGGCGTGGCCGGCGAAGGCGCCATGCGAGTAGGGGGCACGACGACGTGGCATCTGAGTGTGGGGTGGCGACGCCTGGCCAGGTGCTCGTACGGGTGGCTCTACGGCGGGGGTGGCTGCGATGTTGCCGGCGGCTGCGTTTGTGCGCGCCCAGATCTGGCAGCGGCTGCGCCCGCGCGTTGCGCTGGCTCAGCGGTGGCCTGGGTGGCTCGGCACGCGCGGGAGCTCGGCGGGCGGCGGCTTGGGTCGCCGCTGCACCTCGTCATCCGGCTGTGTGGTCACTGGTGGTGGATAGCGGCCGCTGGTGAGATTCATCTTGTCCAGCCACGGCGCAGGTCTGAGTGCGGTTCCAATCCAGCCCCTGCTGAGCTTGCACATGTCGCGACATAGGGCTGGACCTTTCCCAGTGATGGCCACAGTTGAGGGATGGATCCGACGCCGGGAGGGCCACGGAACCATCCTTGCCTCCTGTCAGGTGGCGCACCGGGGAGCTCGTCCTTGCACGGCCTGGCGGGATGGGGCGGTGGCGGCCGAGTGCGGCCGGCCCGGGGGTGGGCCTCGGACCTGGGGACCGTCCAAGGGCAGGGAAGGAGGTGCCTTCCCGCCCGTCTCTTTGCCTGTCATGGCTGCAAGCTTCGGTAGGGGATGGTGTCGGGACCATGGGTGTTGGGGCGGCGGCCCTGGAGGTGGGAGGCGTGGGCTCATGGGCGGAGCTCACAGCTCGGGTGTGAGCTAGCTGCCGTGACCGTGCGGGGGTGTGGTGGTCAGGGTGCGACAACCGGAGGGGTAGGTCCGGCAGACCTGGTTTGTTGTGCCTCGCCTCGGGGGCTGTGAGGACTTCCCGGGGTGAAAACCTGCTTTGGCTCTGCCAAGCCGACGGCGACGTCGCCTATGGGCGGAACCTCCTTCTTGAAGGCGTCGTCGCGGCTCCTATACATGCTCCGATTGCTCCGAAGGAAACCTTGATCTTGGGATCGGGCGGTGGTGATACTCCTGTGTCGTGCCCTTCTTGAAGGCACCGCCTTGAAGTGTTCGGCTTGTCGTGCACAGCTCTCTCTCTCTCTCTCTCTCTCTCTCTCTCTCTCTCTCTCTCTCTCTCTCTTCGCGGTGACTCGCTCACGGTTGAGGTCTGCGGAGACTACAAGTGGTGCTATCCCTGCCTACATGTAGTTGCTTGGAGTGGATGGGGGTGATCTAGCAGTTCATATACACCTTTGTATCTTGCCTTGTGTGTGTGTTGTGGGGTGAGTTGTATGTGTTGGTTTGTATGGTGATCGTTGCTTTATGTATAAAGCGGGGCACGAGCCTTTTTCGGTAATGAAGCATTTGGTTGTCTCCGTTCCGGGTTTTTTTCGTCCCACCTCCCACCTTCGTCTGGTTTTAGGTTGAATTCTTGTTCTCTAGATCCACCTTCACCGACAGCACGCGCTTGTCTGTGACCTCCCACCAGCAGCGCCTTGAGGTCACCCACAAAAGCGACCAAGCAATTCCACGTTGTCACCCTCTACTACTTCACCAACGACATCGAGGAGGTCGTGGGTGAGAGCTATTGTCCTCCTTGGAGAACATGCTCGTGCCCCATGCGTACGAAGAAGAGCTAAGACACTCGCATGGGTGCTCAAGGAAATACACCAGATTGAGCGAGGTTAGATTAAAGTTTCTTCATTCTTCACTAGCTTTTCTTGTGCCTTTAGGTATTTCAGATAAGTATCGTATGCTGCCTACAACATGTAAGGGAAGCCAAAAATGATTACAAAATATTTATGCTTCTTCATAGTTGTCCATTTGGTTCTAAACTTTGTTGAGTGGCAGACATATTTTACATTAATTAATAAATAATGTTGCTGCACACGTGAGTTGGTTTGCAATGAAGTTGGCAGGTAGACATGTTTTTGTTGAATAAATATTTTTCATAAATACGGGGGCATGAAGATAATCTATTCTTTCTTTACTCCATTGACAATGGGACAATGTTCTTTTTGTGTTTCAGAGTAAAAAAACAGACTCTAATCTGAATCTGACGAGTAAAAAAATATCGTTGTGTTTCAGAGTGTTACACAATTTATCAACAAGAGCAAAGACTCTAATCTGATGATGTAGGACAGCTTTAATGTGACAGAGGATCATGGTGGTCGATGGATTGTGCACCCGGTAGTAGACTAAGAAAGGAACATTATTTATGGAACACAATGATATTCAGAGCAACCCTGCACTATGTGAGATTTAGAAGGTATTCAAATTAGTGTTTGTTGATAACTGCAAATTCTGTGTGTCCGAGTTTCATATTTTTCTATCCCTGTCAACGTACTAAGCCGTTGTTCTTTGATGTGCAGTTGGTACTGCCGGCGGATGCATCCATCTGCTAATCTCCTGGCACCGCGTAGACGGAGCCAAACGAGTTGGGGCCTCCAGCCGGCTGGTAGTGGACAACAACACCGGGTTTGTTAATTACTCAACAAGTCACAGATTGATCTCTTTTTTGATTGGTTTGGTGTGGATTATCAGGCCTGCCGCGCAATCATAGATTTATCTTTTGCTTTATGTGGGTGGACAGAAACACCCTTTCTAAAGTTTTGTAGGTATTGTAATGAAGCACAGTAACACACTCCAGCATTCATTCTTTGCTTGATATTAGCAAACAATGTAAAATAACCAAGCTCACAACATTCTAAAGCGGTCTATTAGCTACTTCAGCAGACAACAGATAGAAAGAAGTAAGCAGTATTTGATTTGCTCATACCCGTGGAGGCATCGAATTCTGCCCAAAGTTTGTCGCAGCACTTGTGGTCAGCGGCGAGGATGAGCACCCACACCCGCTCCTTGTTGCCGGCCTCTGCATCCTCCTCCCTCGAAGCGGGTCTATGCAGGGAGTTGATCTAGAATATCCTATTGTTAGATATAACAAATAGGTGACAAGAAATAAACAAGAACTGTGTAGTACAATATATGTGTCACACAGTATACTTTGAAAATGTGTAATTTGAGATTCTGATATAGATGTGGGCCTGTAACACACCTTGAACATGCAGTAAAAATTGTTGTTTACAGTCTGATTTCTAAACCTGATGAAAACCCCTATTTAAAAAGGATTTAATAGAATTTGTAGTGATTCTTTTGTCAGATTGATAATATATTGCAAATTATGCTTGATGGTTAATTTCTTGGCATAAAAGGTGCTTATTTGAAATTTGGTTACTACTGAAATTTTGTCAAGATACTTGGACTTTCATTGTTCAGTCAGGTCCCAATCAAGAGTTAACCTGAGACAATAGAAAGTACTGTCTGCGTAATTATTGATGGTTCTGGAATAAGGATTAAACCAAATCAACCAAACAAATCCTCGAGGATGCCTTTTTTGGTAGCTAGCCAGGTTAAACTTTCCAATCCGTGCTCAGCCCTGTACTCATAGGTTCATTGTTTCAATATTTATGAAGCACCACATTTCCAATACATTTATTAAGCACCCTACCAATGTCAAATTTTCAGATCTTGCGTACTTTCTTGTGGTACATGCCTACAAATTTTTGTACAGTCTATAAAAAAAGACGACTATCCGGTCTAATCATAAACGTAGCCTAATCATAAAAAATGAAGTACACAAAAAACTTCATAAACATAGTTGCTACAGTTTTTTATTAACCTTTTTTTTACAATCTTTCAGATTATTCAGAAAACGAGTTACACAATTTTTTATTTAGAAAGAGTTACCACCATTTTTTTTAGAAACAACTTTCATGTTCTTCTTTAGAAACATTTTTTACCACTATTATGAAAATATCTTCAGATTAAAGATTACAGCTGCAAAAAATATAACAGCTGCATGATGGTTAATCAAATCAAGGATGGTCAAGAACTTGCAGATGCTACGTTTTTTATTTTGAAGTTAAGTCTCAACTTGGAGCATTTGAGAAATCTCACCGCCAAGTCGACATCCAGCAATGGCATCTAGAGCACAAAGGTCTAAAATTGAAAAGTACACAATCTGTCGAAATGCTCTCACCATCTCATGAAATTGGTGTGCTCGGTGAGGCAGAGGACGATGGTGTAGTGCTGCCGAAGCTCGGTACTTCCTTCGCTGCACTGTGCTTGCTCTTCTAGGTGTCATCCAACGTTGCCCTTGCGCGCATCCGCATCAGTCTCCAACCTTGTTACAATTAATATATTAACGCCCATTGCTTCAAAGGGATATATATGAAAAGACAACAGAATAGAAAACCATAGAAACATGGTGGAAATGACTAAACAGAATTACTATATGCACATCTTTGTAGAGAAGGTAAAAAAAAGAAATTTCTTCCTCTGCTCCAAGTGTGACACCTCTGAATCTTTCAGTTGTAGAAGAAGACAGAATGGAGAATAGACTAATCTGCCTTCTCGTTTTGAAGATCACAACAACATTTACTACATCACAATGCACAAGAACCTAATGGTTACGTCAAACAGAGTTTGGAAATCAACAATCATGAGTTGTGAGATAACAAAATAATCACATCTGACTTGGTCACTCAAAAGAATTTATGCAGGTGAGAACCCTTACTGTGCTACTGCTAACGCCATAATTTATTTGATTCAAGTGGAGAGCTTTTTTATTCCTACAAAGCTCAAAATATATAGCATTTTTCAGAGAAAGGTAACAGCCTCAACAGATTCTAGATAAGAAAAGGTCACAAAAGTGCATGAAGCTGGATTTGAGAGTGAGACTGAGAAGAAAACACTACGGGGTAATCAAAGTACAACAGGTGATTCAAATAGAATGTTTAGGATACATATGTTTACAGTTGAGTTTCAGTTCGTAGAAATATGAAGTTTGGTACATCTGGACTGAAACAAAGCTCAAAAAATTGTACCTTCGCTGTGTGATTTCCCTGTCAAATACCGAGCATACTATCAGTAGGCTGTGTAGCAGGCCAACAGGCAGCAAGCCAGCAACTCAGCCTGGGTTGGCCAGACCGACGGCACGGCTCAGCTTGAGGTAGAAATCCTCAAGTCGCCCTCGGCTCCGGAAATCGCCCTGGGATGGCTAGATCCACGGCGCGGCTCGCCGACGGCCGGATCCGGCTGCTCACCGCGACACCTGGTCTCACCACTGCTCACTGGACCCGGCCGAAACAGATAACCGTGGCAGGGACCGAGGAGTGGAGGGGATGGGAGGCGGCAGGGTGTGCCAAGGTGGGGAGTTGTGGCGGCTGGGATGGCGTGGCGGAGAGGGTTGGCGGCGGCGACGATGTGGCGGAGAGAACGAGCGAGAGGGGTGAGAGAGTGTGGTCTTGCAGAGGGGTGCCATGGGGTGAGAGAGTGAGAGGGTGGCTGCCGTGAGGATAAGTTGGGATAGGTGGAAAAACTAATTTGGTTTGTCTCTTTTGTTTTACATATTTACATGATTAACAACTTGGTTCTTTCTTAAACCACATTACACAGTACATGTGGAGCCTGGCACTACATCCAGCACCCAACATGTAACAAAGCAGGATCTAGATAGTGAGTTCAGTTTAAATTAGCATAAATTAACAAGCAAGCATGACATTATTTATACAACAGATCCACAGCAATGTTAAACTCCTAGACTATGCTCGACGCGGCTTGGCAGGGAGAGGAGGATGTGGGTGGCGCGAGAGGTTGTCGGGCAGAGGAGGAGGTCAGCAACGATGTGGCGGAGAGAGGATGATGTACGTGACACCATCGAGGGATTAGAGGGAAAGGAGACATGACAACTGGCGTGGAGAGGAGGTGTCGAACGATGCCATGGAAGGAAGAGGAGGATGAGGACCATCGAAGTTGTGGAGGAAAGAGGAGGGGGCTGTTGGGGATCGTTGCAGAATTTAAAAATTTTCTATGCATCACCAAGATCCATCTATGGAGTTTACTAGCAACTAGAGGGAAGGAGTGCATCTACATACCCTTGTAGATCGCGAGCGGAAGCGTTCAAGTGAACGGAGTTGATGGAGTCGTACTCGTCGTGATCCAAATCACCGATGACCGAGCGCCGAACGGACGGCACCTCCGCGTTCAACACACGTACGGAGCAGTGACGTCTCCTCCTTCTTGATCCAGCAAGGGGGAAGGAGAGGTTGATGGAGATCCAGCAGCACGACGGCGTGGTGGTGGAAGTAGTGGGGATCCCGGCAGGGCTTCGCCAAGCGCAAGCGGGAGGGAGAGGTGTCACGGGAGGGAGAGGGAGGCGCCAGGGGCTGTGGTGCGGCTGCCCTCCCCCCCCCACTATATATAGGGGCCCTGGGGGGCGCCGGCCCCCTGGAGATCCCATCTGAGGGGGGGCGGCGGCCAAGGGGGTGGCTTGCCCCCCAAGCCAAGTGGGGCGCCCCCCCCCCCACCCCCAGGGTTTCCAACACTAGGCGCAGGGGAGGCCCAAGGGGGGCGCACCAGCCCACCAGTGGCTGGTTCCCCTCCCCACTTCAGCCCATGGGGCCCTCCGGGACAGGTGGCCCCACCCGGTGGACCCCCGGGACCCTTTCGGTGGTTCCGGTACAATACCGGTAACCCCCGAAACTTTCCCGGTGGCCGAAACTAGACTTCCTATATATAATTCTTCACCTCCGGACCATTCCGGAACTCCTCGTGACGTCCGGGATCTCATCCGGGACTCCGAGCAACTTTCGGGTTTTCGCATACTAATATCTCTACAACCCTAGCGTCACCGAACCTTAAGTGTGTAGACCCTACGGGTTCGGGAGACATGCAGCCATGACCGAGACGACTCTCCGGTCAATAACCAACAGCGGGATCTGGATACCCATGTTGGCTCCCACATGTTCCACGATGATCTCATCGGATGAACCACGATGTCGAGGATTCAATCAATCCCGTATACAATTCCCTTTGTCAGTCGGGACGTTACTTGCCCGAGATTCGATCGTCGGTATCCCAATACCTTGTTCAATCTCGTTACCGGCAAGTCACTTTACTCGTACCGTAATGCATGATCCCGTGACAAACCACTTGGTCACTTTGAGCTCATTATGATGATGCATTACCGAGTGTGCCCAGAGATACCTCTCCGTCATACGGAGTGACAAATCCCAGTCTCGATCTGTGTCAACCCAACAGACACTTTCAGAGATACCTGTAGTGTACCTTTATAGTCACCCAGTTACGTTGTGACGTTTGGTACACCCAAAGCACTCCTACGGCATCTGGGAGTTACACGATCTCATGGTCTAAGGAAATGATACTTGACATTGGAAAAGCTCTAGCAAACGAACTACACGATCTTTGTGCTATGCTTAGGATTGGGTCTTGTCCATCACATCATTCTCCTAATGATGTGATCCCGTTATCAATGACATCCAATGTCCATAGTCAGGAAACCATGACTATCTGTTGATCAACGAGCTAGTCAACTAGAGGCTTACTAGGGACACGTTGTGGTCTATGTATTCACACATGTATTACGATTTCTGGATAACACAATTATAGCATGAACAATGGACAATTATCATGAACAAGGAAATATAATAATAACCATTTTATTATTGCCTCTAGGGCATATTTCCAACAGTCTCCCACTTGCACTAGAGTCAATAATCTAGTTACATTGTGATGAATCGAACACCCATAGAGTTCTGGTGTTGATCATGTTTTGCTCTAGGGAGAGGTTTAGTCAACGGGTCTGCTACATTCAGGTCCGTATGTACTTTACAAATATCTATGTCTCCATTTTGAACACTTTCACGAATGGAGTTGAAGCGACGCTTGATATGCCTGGTCTTCCTGTGAAACCTGGGCTCCTTGGCAAGGGCAATAGCTCCAGTGTTGTCACAGAAGAGAGTCATCGGGCCCGACGCATTGGGAATCACCCCTAGGTCGGTAATGAACTCCTTCATCCAGATTGCTTCTTGTGCCGCCTCTGAGGCCGCCATGTACTCCGCTTCACATGTAGATCCCGCCACGACGCTTTGCTTGCAACTGCACCAGCTTACTGCCCCTCCATTCAAAATATACACGTATCCGGTTTGTGACTTAGAGTCATCCAGATCTGTGTCGAAGCTAGCATCGACGTAACCCTTTACGACGAGCTCTTCGTCACCTCCATAAACGAGAAACATATCCTTAGTCCTTTTCGGGTACTTCAGGATATTCTTGACCGCTGTCCAGTGTTCCATGCCAGGATTACTTTGGTACCTTCCTACCAAACTTACGGCAAGGTTTACATCAGGTCTGGTACACAGCATGGCATACATAATAGACCCTATGGCCGAGGCATAGGGGATGACACTCATCTTTTCTCTATCTTCTGCCGTGTTCGGGCATTGAGCCGCGCTCAATTGCACACCTTGCAATAACGGCAAGAACCCCTTCTTGGACTGATCCATATTGAACTTCTTGAATATCTCGTCAAGGTACGTACTCTGTGAAAGACCAATGAGGCGTCTTGATCTATCTCTATAGATCTTGATGCCTAATATATAAGCAGCTTCTCCAAGGTCCTTCATTGAAAAACACTTATTCAAATAGGCCTTTATACTTTCCAAGAATTCTATATCATTTCCCATCAATAGTATGTCATCCACATATAATATGAGAAATGCTACAGAGCTCCCACTCACTTTCTTGTAAACACAGGCTTCTCCATAAGTCTGTGTAAACCCAAACGCTTTGATCATCTCATCAAATCGAATGTTCCAACTCCGAGATGCTTGCACCAGCCCATAGATGGAGCGCTGGAGCTTGCATACCTTGTTAGCATTCTTAGGATCGACAAAACCTTCCGGCTGCATCATATACAATTCTTCCTTAAGAAAGCCGTTAAGGAATGCCGTTTTGACGTCCATTTGCCATATCTCATAATCATAGAATGCGGCAATTGCTAACATGATTCGGACGGACTTCAGCTTCGCTACGGGTGAGAAAGTCTCATCGTAGTCAACCCCTTGAACTTGTCGATAACCCTTAGCGACAAGTCGAGCCTTATAGATGGTCACATTACCATCCGCGTCTGTCTTCTTATTAAAGATCCATTTATTTTCTATGGCTCGCCGATCATCGGGCAAGTCAGTCAAAGTCCATACTTCGTTTTCATACATGGATCCTATCTCGGATTGCATGGCTTCAAGCCATTTGTTGGAATCCGGGGCCGCCATCGCTTCTTCATAGTTCGAAGGTTCACCGTTGTCTAACAACATGATTTCCAGGACAGGGTTGCCGTACCATTCTGGTGCGGAACGTGTCCTTGTGGACCTACGAAGTTCAGCAGTAACTTGATCCAAACTTCATGATCATCATCATTAACTTCCTCCCCAGTCGGTGCAGGCACCACAGGAACATCTTCCCGCGCTGCGCTACTTTCCGGTTCGGAAGGGGTGACTATCACCTCATCAAGTTCCACTTTCCTCCCACTTATTTCTTTCGAGAGAAACTCTTTCTCCAGAAAGGACCCGTTCTTGGCAACAAAGATCTTGCCTTCGGATCTGAGGTAGAAGGTAAACCCAATGGTTTCCTTGGGGTATCCTATGAAGACGCATTTCTCCGACTTGGGTTCGAGCTTTTCAGGTTGAAGTTTCTTGACATAAGCATCGCATCCCCAAACTTTTAGAAATGACAGCTTAGGTTTCTTCCCAAACCATAATTCATACGGTGTCGTCTCAACGGATTTCGACGGAGCCCTATTTAAAGTGAATGCGGCAGTCTCTAAAGCATAGCCCCAAAATGAGAGCGGTAGATCGGTAAGAGACATCATAGATCGCACCATATCCAATAGAGTGTGATTACGACGTTCGGACACACCATTTCGCTGAGGTGTTCGAGGCGGCGTGAGTTGTGAAACTATTCCACATTTCCTTAAGTGTGTGCCAAATTCGTGACTTAAATATTCCCCTCCACGATCTGATCGTAGGAACTTTATTTTCCTGTCACGTTGATTCTCAACCTCACTCTGAAATTCCTTGAACTTTTCAAAGGTCTCAGACTTGTGTTTCATTAGGTAGACATACCCATATCTACTCAAGTCATCAGTGAGAGTGAGAACATAACGATAGCCTCCCCGAGCCTCAACACTCATTGGACCGCACACATCAGTATGTATGATTTCTAATAAGTTGGTTGCTCGCTCCATTGTTCCGGAGAACGGAGTCTTGGTCATCTTACCCATGAGGCATGGTTCGCACGTGTCAAATGATTCGTAATCAAGAGACTCCAAAAGTCCATCTGCATGGAGCTTCTTCATGCGCTTGACACCAATGTGACCAAGGCGGCAGTGCCACAAGTATGTGGGACTATCGTTAGCAACTTTACATCTTTTGGTATTCACACTATGAATATGTGTAACATCACGTTCGAGATTCATTAAGAATAAACCATTGACCAGCGGGGCATGACCATAAAACATATCTCTCATATAGATAGAACAACCATTATTCTCGGATTTAAATGAGTAGCCATCTCGCATTAAACGAGATCCAGATACAATGTTCATGCTCAAAGCTGGCACTAAATAACAATTATTGAGGTTTAAAACTAATCCCGTAGGTAAATGCAGAGGTAGCGTGCCAACGGCGATCACATCGACCTTGGAACCATTCCTGACGCGCATCGTCACCTCGTCCTTCGCCAGTCTCCACTTATTCCGCAGCTCCTGTTTTGAGTTACAAATATGCGCAACCGCACCGGTATCAAATACCCAGGAGCTACTACGAGTACTGGTAAGGTACACATCAATTACATGTATATCACATATACCTTTGGTGTTGCCGGCCTTCTTGTCCGCTAAGTATTTGGGGCAGTTCCGCTTCCAGTGACCACTTCCCTTGCAATAAAAGCACTCAGTCTCAGGCTTGGGTCCATTCCTTGGCTTCTTCCCGGCAACTGGCTTACCGGGCGTGGAAACTCCCTTGCCGTCTTTCTTGAAGTTCTTCTTACCCTTGCCTTTCTTGAACTTAGTGGTTTTATTCACCATCAATACTTGATGTTCCTTTCTGATCTCCACCTCCGCTGATTTCAGCATTGAATATACCTCAGGAATGGTCTTTTCCATCCCTTGCATATTGAAGTTCATCACAAAGCTCTTGTAGCTCGGTGGAAGCGACTGAAGGATTCTGTCAATGACCGCGTCATCCGGGAGATTAACTCCCAGCTAAGACAAGTGGTTGTGTAACCCAGACATTTTGAGTATGTGCTCACTGACAGAACTATTTTCCTCCATTTTACAACTGAAGAACTTGTCGGAGACTTCATATCTCTCGACTCGGGCATGAGCTTGGAAAACCATTTTCAGCTCTTCGAACATCTCATATGCTCCGTGTTTCTCAAAACGCTTTTGGAGCCCCGGTTCTAAGCTGTAAAGCATGCCGCACTGAACGAGGGAGTAATCATCAGCACGTGACTGCCAAGCGTTCATAACGTCTTGGTTCTCTGGGATGGGTGCTTCACCTAGCGGTGCTTCTAGGACATAATCTTTCTTGGCAGCTATGAGGATGATCCTCAGGTTCCGGACCCAGTCCGTATAGTTGCTGCCATCATCTTTCAGCTTGGTTTTCTCTAGGAACGCGTTGAAGTTGAGGGCAACGTGGGCCATTTGATCTACAAGACATATTGTAAAGATTTTAGACTAAGTTCATGATAATTAAGTTCATCTAATCAAATTATTCAATGAACTCCCACTCAGATAGACATCCCTCCAGTCATCTAAGTGAAACATGATCCGAGTTAACTAGGCCGTGTCCGATCATCACGTGAGACGGACTAGTCAAGATCGGTGAACATCTTCATGTTGATCGTACCTTCTATACGACTCATGCTCGACCTTTCGGTCTTCCGTGTTCCGAGGCCACGTCTGTACATGCTAGGCTCGTCAAGTCAACCTAAGTGTATTGCGTGTGTTCCGAGGCCATGTCTGTACATGCTAGGCTCGTCAACACCCGTTGTATGCGAACGTTAGAATCCATCACACCCGATCATCACGTGGTGCTTCAAAACAACGAACCTTCGCAACGGTGCACAGTTAGGGGGAACACTTTCTTGAAATTATTATAAGGGATCATCTTACTTACTACCGTCGTTCTAAGCAAATAAGATGTAAAACATGATAAACATCACATGCAATCAAATAGTGACATGATATGGCCAATATCATTTTGCTCCTTTGATCTCCATCTTCGGGGCGCCATGATCATCTTCATCACCGGCATGACACCATGATCTCCATCATCGTGTCTTCATGAAGTTGTCACGCCAACGATTACTTCTACTTCTATGGCTAACGTGTTTAGCAATAAAGTAAAGTAATTTACATGGCGTTATTAATGACACGCAGGTCATACAAAAAATAAAGACAACTCCTATGGCTCCTGCCGATTGTCATACTCATCGACATGCAAGTCGTGATTCCTATTACAAGAACATGATCAATCTCATACATCACATATATCCCATTCATCACATCCTTTTGGCCATATCACATCACAAGGCACATGCTGCAAAAACAAGTTGACGTCCTCTAATTGTTGTTGCATGTTTTTACGTGGCTTCTATAGGTTTCTAGCAAGAACGTTTCTTACCTACGTAAAACCACAATGTGATATGCCAATTTCTATTCACCCTTCATAAGGACCCTTTTCATCGAATCCGTTCCGACTAAAGTGGGAGAGACAGACACCCGCTAGCCACCTTATGCAACTAGTGCATGTCAGTCGGTGGAACCTGTCTCACGTAAGCGTACGTGTAAGGTCGGTCCGGGCCGCTTCATCCCACAATACCGCCGAAACAAGATAAGACTAGTAGTGGCAAGAAAAATTGACAACATCTACGCCCACAACTGCTTTGTGTTCTACTCGTGCATAGTAACTACGCATAAACCTGGCTCTGATACCACTGTCGGGGATCGTTGCAGAATTTTAAAATTTTCTACGCATCACCAAGATCCATCTATGGAGTTTACTAGCAACGAGAGGGAAGGAGTGCATCTACATACCCTTGTAGATCGCGAGCGGAAGCGTTCAAGTGAACGGGGTTGATGGAGTCGTACTCGTCGTGATCCAAATCACCGATGACCGAGCGCCGAACGGACGGCACCTCCGCGTTCAACACACGTACGGAGCAGCGACGTCTCCTCCTTCTTGATCCAGCAAGGGGGAAGGAGAGGTTGATGGAGATCCAGCAGCACACGGCGTGGTGGTGGAAGTAGCGGGGATCCCGGCAGGGCTTCGCCAAGCGCAAGCGGGAGGGAGAGGTGTCACGGGAGGGAGAGGGAGGCGCCAGGGGCTGTGGTGCGGCTGCCCTCCCTCCCCCCCCCCCCACTATATATAGGGGCCCTGGGGGGCGCCAGCCCCCTGGAGATCCCATCTGAGGGGGGCGGCGGCCAAGGGGGTGGCTTGCCCCCCAAGCCAAGTGGGGCGCCCCCCACCCCCAGGGTTTCCATACCTAGGCGCAGGGGAGGCTTAAGAGGAGCGCACCAGCCCACCAGTGGCTGGTTCCCCTCCCCACTTCAGCCCATGGGGCCCTCCAGGACAGGTGGCCCCACCCGGTGGACCCCTGGGACCCTTCCGGTGGTCCCGGTACAATACCGGTAACCCCCAAAACTTTCCCGGTGGCCGAAACTGGACTTCCTATATATAATTCTTCACCTCCGGACCATTCCGGAACTCCTCGTGACGTCCGGGATCTCATCCGGGACTCCGAACAACTTTCGGGTTTCCGCATACTAATATCTCTACAACCCTAGCGTCACCGAACCTTAAGTGTGTAGACCCTACGGGTTTGGGAGACATGCAGACATGACCGAGACGACTCTCCGGTCAATAACCAACAGCGGGATCTGGATACCCATGTTGGCTCCCACATGTTCCGCGATGATCTCATCGGATGAACCACGATGTCGAGGATTCAATCAATCCCGTATACAATTCCCTTTGTCAGTCGGTACGTTACTTGCCCGAGATTCGATCGTCGGTATCCCAATACCTTGTTCAATCTCGTTACCGGCAAGTCACTTTACTCGTACCGTAATGCATGATCCCCTGACAAACCACTTGGTCACTTTGAGCTTATTATGATGATGCATTACCGAGTGGGCCCAGAGATACCTCTTCGTCATACGGAGTGACAAATCCCAGTCTCGATCCGTGTCAACCCAACAGACACTTTCAGAGATACCTGTAGTGTACCTTTATAGTCACCCAGTTACGTTGTGACGTTTGGTACACCCAAAGCACTCCTACGGCATCCGGGAGTTACACGATCTCATGGTCTAAGGAAATGATACTTTACATTGGAAAAGCTCTCGCAAACGAACTACCCGATCTTTATGCTATGCTTAGCATTGGGTCTTGTCCATCACATCATTCTCCTAATGATGTGATCCCGTTATCAATGACATCCAATGTCCATAGTCAGGAAACCATGACTATCTGTTGATCAACGAGCTAGTCAACTAGAGGCTTACTAGGGACACGTTGTGGTCTATGTATTCACACATGTATTACGATTTCCGGATAACACAATTATAGCATGAACAATAGACAATTATCATGAACAAGGAAATATAATAATAACCATTTTATTATTGCCTCTAGGGCATATTTCCAACAGGGGCGGCTGACATCATGGAAGGGATAGGAGAGGTTAGGAGACGGCATGGAGCGAAGAAGAGGCGCCACTCCTGCGAATGAACCTCACGACCACATTCCTGATATTGTGCATGAATATCATAAGCGCATCAAGCTAATCTTAATTTGTAATAGGTTATTAGTTGAATCATCGCTCTCTATGTATACATCGTCAAATTACTTTTTTTACCATCTTACATTGCAAGTGAAGTGGATTTCAATTATTACTCGATTGCACTCGTGCTATATTTTCTATACATGTGAAATTTAACATGCATTATGTTTATATATAACTTCAACAAAATATTCCAAAAGCCTGTGGCAACGCACGGCCGTTCTACCTCTCTTAAGATAAAAATAAAAATAATTGCCAATAAAATTCTAACAATAATAAATGTTATCAAAGATTGATATATCTACCTATCACAAGAGAGGTAGGAGTAGTATGTTCTAGAAGATGTGTTTTTCTGTAGTGTTTCTAAATGGTAAATTGTATGGTTTCAACCACCTAAGAAAAACGTCCTACACTGATTTGATTTGTTCGCTCGCTCCCCCCCCCCTCGCGGGCGACATGTGAATCCCCGACCCCCCCTCTCCTCCAATCCCTCCCCTTCTTTCCCCCCTGCCACCGCCGGCGTGGTCTGCCAGGTTATTCCCACGCGGTGCTGGCAGAGGTGGGCCGTTCTTTCCCCGCTCGCGTGTTGGGGGTGGGAGGCGGGGGCTGATGGCGGTGGTGCTCCTCGGGCGAAGGCAGGCCGTTCTTTCCCCGCTCACGCGTTGCGGGCCGTGGGTGCCCCTGATGCGGCGGCGCGACCGTTGGCTGCAAGGCGCGTGGTCGTGCGGCTGGCTGGCGGCGTCCACTCCGCCCAGATCTGGGCCCTTTTGGGCCCCATCTGGGTTGGGGCGAGCCGGCGGTCCGATGTGCGGTGGTGTGGCTCCCTGGTGGTGGTGGTGAGGCATCGGGGGGTGCGGGTGGTGGCGGCTTTGTTGGCCGACGTGCTGCAGTGTGGCAACAGGGGCTGCCCTGACCCATTTGGGCTCGGTCGGGCCAGTAGGGACCTGGTAGGCCCCTGTCGTCACGTCTGGTCGGCTTCGCGGCAGCGGCGAAGGTTATCCCCTCTCATCGGCTGAGTTGCGGATGCCCCCGAGCCCCTTGGCTCCTCTTCCCTCCTCCAGATCTCATGTCGGTGGCCTCAGGAGATGACGAAGTTGGTTCAGTGAACGTGGTGGCAAAGGCTGGTGGACGGCAGGTTGGTTGGTAGACTTCAGATCGTCCGGGGTGGTGGTGGTTGTGTCTGGGTTGGTGAAATCCCTGGCGGCTCGTCCGACATCGACGTGGTGCCGCCTGCAGGCGCCGCCGGACCTCCCTAAAGGTCGTCGGGTATACGCCTTCCCCACTGTCCTCTACGTACCGAGCGAAACCCTAGGACTTGTCCGGGCAGCGGTGGCGTCGTCGTCGCATTCCTTCTTGAAGGTCTTGCTCGGTACGCGACGCTTCGAGTGTGTAAAAACAGAGAATCATGCCACAGTAATCTCCCACTAATCATGCCATGTCATCATGATTACCTTGATAATTGCCACTTGTCCAAAACATCAAGTTCTAAATCAAATTTAAATTGCAAGTCAAACTATTAATTCTCCAAACAGAGAAGCAAAAATGTTCGAGATGTTTCAAATAATGCCCAAGTAATTGTCATGAATAAATCAACTCAAATTGGGTTTTTAATTTGGCCATAGAAATATTTTTGTGGGCCAGCAAACGTTTAATTTGGTCGTTTAAATTCCAACATATATTCTTACTTTTCCCGATCCACATGAAACTTTGAGGGTGGCCCTATGCTACTGCATTGTATTTATGTGCCAAGTTTCGTCTAAAACAAAAATCGTTTGCTCGCTCAAATAAATACCAAACAGTAGCTAAAAAATAGAAAACAGAGTAGAAAGAATAAATCAGAAAAGATCAAAGGCACATAAAAGCTCGCACTGTTGGTCTGGGCCGTAAGCCCACAGTGCAAGGCCCAACCCATCCCCTCTCATCCTTTTCCTCTGTACACCAGGGGATGGCGTGGCGGCCATCCACCCCGCCATGGCCACCGAAGCCGCTGCTGTCGACCATCCTGCGGTCGAGGGGTTGGATAAGAGCAAGCCCTCGACGCTCTCTCTCTCGCCGAAACGCTAGGCCCTCAGTTTTCCCCTCCCTCGCATCTCACACACGATCCCGAGCTCGCCCGAGCGAAACCATGGCCGCGCCGTCGTCAGCCTCGTGCGCCGGAGCCTCCCCGAGCTTCTCGGTGACGATCAACAGCTTCACCGCCGTCATTTGCTTCGCCTACGTGCGTTGAATCGAGAAGGGCGGCCTTGTACGCTCATCACAGCCGTCATCTGCTCCGCCATGGTCGTCGACCCCGTCGTCGATTCGCGCATCTCCGGTTCATCCCCGACCACCTCGAGCTCGCCTAAAGAACCACAGTGAGCTGCGCCTTCGATTGCCCCTTCTTCCTCGTCGATTCGGTCGCCGTAGGTGCCTTCCCCCGAGCTTAGCCGCCACGGCCGGAGCTTCGCTCTCCACACTCCTCGCCGCGCTCCCACGAGCCCTGGGCATCCGGCCGCGCCCCTGCGGCACCCCCCCCCCCCCCCGCGCGTGCCCGCCTGGCATGCCCTGCCTCGCCCCTGGAACGCGCTCGCCGTGCCTGCAGCCGCCCGCCATCCCGCTCCCCTACTGCTCCCGCTAGCTGCTCCTGCTTCGAGCTGCTGCTGCTCAGCCTCCCTGTGCCGCCTGCCTCCGCCGCGTGGCCTTCGTCGCGCCACGCCCTGCCGGCCCACGGTCGCGGCCGCCGGCGTCCCGCTGCCTGCGCGCCCTGCTCCTCCCCATCGCCCGGCGACCTCGCCTGTGTTCGGGCGGGCTACGCCCAAGCGCATGCGCCCGTTTAGCCCGTTCCAGTGGCCTTTGTGCCACTGGCAGCTGGGGCCCCTCCCCTAAAAAAAGAGTTAAAATATATATTAATAAAATTAATTAATTAATTAGTTAAGTGATTAATTAACTTAATTAACCTAATGAACTGGATTAGTTAAGTTAAATCAGTAATTAACTAGATATGTGTATGACAAGGGGCCCCACCCCCATGTTGACCAGTCAAACATTGACTGGTCAACAGGGACCCCATGGACCCACATGTCACCCTCTGGTACACTTCTGTGTACGCAGAGCTGGGTGCATCTTGTGTTTTAATCATTATTTTTGAATTAATAGTAGTTTCAGAATAGTGCTAAAACTTTAGTAAATCATATAAAATAATCTGTAGCTCGGATGAAAAAGTTTTATATATGAAAGTTGCTAAGAAAAATCCTACGAATCCGAATACGCGGTCCGTTCATCTGTCACATGCCTCTAACTATCTGAACATGGAAATTTCCCTCTCCGGTCATCTGTCTGACACAGGTCCGAAACCGGGAAAACATTCCCGGTTGACTTCCCCCTTCACCGGTATCGTGTAGCACCACGTTAGAACACGTCTAGCTCTGCCTATTGTCCTGTTATGCACTTGCTTGCTATGTATTTACTGTTTCTCCCCCCCTCTTCTCTTCGGTAGACCCCGTGATTGGACAGGAACGCCACTAGGCTAGGTCTGCTTCCGGCCGCGTACGCAACGTGCAGGTGTGCATAGGGCGATGGGCCCAGACCCCTGCGCGCATAGGGTTAGACCGGCGTGCTGACCTCTCTGTGTCCGGCCAAATGGGATCGAGCGTGTTGGGTTATGTGGTGCACCCCTGCAGGGAAGTTTATCTATTCGAATAGCCGTGTCCCTCGGTAAAAGGACGACCCGGAGTTGTACCTTGACCTTATGACAACTAGAACCGGATACTGAATAAAATACACCCTTCCAAGTGCCAGATACAACCCGGTGATCGCTCTCTAACACGGCGACGAGGAGGGGATCGCCGGGTAGGATTATGCTATGCGATGCTACTTGGAGGACTTCAGTCTACTCTCTTCTACATGCTGCAAGATGGAAATGGCCAGAAGCGTAGTCTTCGACAGGATTAGCTATCCCCCTCTTATTCTGGCATTCTGCAGTTCAGTCCACTGATATGCCCCTTTACACATATACCCATGCATATGTAGTGTAGCTCCTTGCTTGCGAGTACTTTGGATGAGTACTCACGGTTGCCTTTCTCCCTCTTTTTCCCCCTTTCCTTTCTACCTGGTTGTCGCAACCAGATGCTGGAGCCCAGGAGCCAGACGCCACCGTCGACGATGACTCCTACGACACTGGAGGTGCCTACTACTACGTGCAGGCCGCTGACGACGACCAGGAGTAGTTAGGAGGATCCCAGGCAGGAGGCCAACGCCTCGTTCGATCTGTATCCCAGTTTGTGCTAGCCTTCTTAAGGCAAACTTGTTTAACTTATGTCTGTACTCAGATATTTTTGCTTCCGCTGACTCGTCTGTGATCGAGCACTTGTATTCGAGCCCTCGAGGCCCCTGGCTTGTATTATGATTCTTGTATGACTTATTTATGTTTAGAGTTGTGTTGTGATATCTTCCCGTGAGTCCCTGATCTTGATCGTACACATTTGCGTGCATGATTAGTGTACGGTCAAATCGGGGGCATCACAAGTTGGTATCAGAGAAAACTGCCTGTAGGAATCCCCCTTTCCAACTCCTTGGCCGAAGTCGATTCTAGTCATTGAAAAACTTTTACTAACATGGCTGTATGGCTTACGGGCCCACGTCGCCATTGGGTGGTATTAGGATCTTTTACTCCTTGTCTATACTCTGGGACTCTGATCTCTCTTCTATTCGGGTTAAGTGAATTTTGCTAAATCTAACATTAGGATCTCGTTATCACATTCACCCGGAGAGCCCCTTATTACTGATGATCATCTACTGCCCGTGAAGACCCTGAAGATACTCTCCGCTGTTAACCCGAGAACTTGTGTTCATCGCTTTTGCAATTCCCTTTCATCGATAAACTCCTATAGATAACCACGTATACTCGCCATTCATACAATGTTTCCCAGTTGATCTTGTTATTACAAGATACCCCGAAATTCCCTCTGTTGTTCTGAGAATCCTTTGAGCTTACTGCCTTGCTGTTCTTTGTCACCTGAATACCCCTACGGATAATTCTCGCACTTACCGAGTATCCGCTCATCCCCAGTTGATTCAAGTATTTCACAAAAGTGTTCAGAATACTATTCGATCTTCCGAAAATCCTCAGGAGCCTATTGCTCTTGAAATTCTTGTTTGCTTGCATTATGGTTAATCCCATAAGTCTCGTAATCTTATTGGCATCTCTTGTCATTATCATTTTGAGTCCGTTGATTCAATTTGTTGCGAATGCTCGCAATCCCCAATCATATCCTAGAATTCATTCTTCCGGCTCAGACGTCATTTTAAACGTGAGCTGGATCTCGACCTATCAAATTGACATCGATTGTACCCCTAAGCCTACTCAACTTATCCATCCTTGATCAGAGCGTTGCTTCTGACCCCCTGATTTGGAAATCATAATTCTTTTGCATTTGAACTTTGAGTTAGTCAGTTGTTTCTATAATCAGATCTCCTTGCATTCTTTTTCCTCTGGTTGAGTACCGATGCTCACATCAGATCCCTTGTGGACCATCGGTTCCTTTGTTGGATTTTATCCGACAGTGTCCATATTGAATAACCTTGTGAGCCTTTCCATGGGTATATAATGCCTTTGGTAAATTGTATCATCTGCTTTTGAACAATGCTCTTCTTTCGAGCTTGTAATATTTACTCCGAAGTTTGTGGTATATGTTCCTAAGATGCCTTGATGGGTTGAACCTATGCCTTCCTTAATCTGTGTGAACCCGAAAGTTTTCCAAGGTTCATACTCCTTTGGTAATTCACCAGGTAGGTCTTCGCACTCAAATTATTTTTAATAGAGCAGTGAATGAAAGGTTATGCATTGCAGAAGTGGGAGTCGACCTTGAACTTTGCGTTCATGCCCATGGACACGATGTAGATCTTATCATTAAAGCTTTTCTTAAATTAATTATTCCCTTGGTATAAGTTCATCTTATATCTGGGATCTGGCCTTTTGCAATCGTGGTTCCGATCATGTTCTCCTTTAAATACCATTTCTCGTGCAAGTTTAAGCACTTGTCTTCTGCAGAGTAATACCCTAGTCCAACCTCTACTTTGATCTGTCGTCGAGTATTACCCCCCTGGTATCTCGAGAGTATCATGGAACTGCATAACTTCTTATGAGTTCTTCATCAAGTACTACATTCTCACTTATTACAGTTTTTCACGGGCTTCGAGTTATTAAACACTCAAGGACATCGATAACTGAATCGAGTCCGTGTCGCGATTAAACAACTCTTAGTAATCTTCTTTACTTGCGAGTTTGTACTTGATCACGTCATTCCTAGCCTAATTGGCTATATCATTATCGTGCTAAATTTTAATTGTGCTACCTGGTCCTTAACCCCGGAGCACAACTTTCGATGATGAGCTAAGCTTACGCCGATCTTCCCCTCATACCATTTCACCTTGAACAACAAGCTTGATTTCAAGTTTGTGTCCTACCCGTGGTTCCAATAACCTTTCGCTTTCATCATTCCTTTGACTTGATGTCATCGTCGATCAATTACATCTTCTTGAAAACCTCTCGACAAATTTGTCGTGATCATTGTCAACAATTTGACTTCTTCCAAGTTGTGTGTCGAAATTCAGGATGAGAAATACCATCCTTGCCCCTCGATGAATTGTGTTATCATCGACAACATTCTTGCCTCCCCTCAACCCAAACTTGTTCATATTTTGTGTTGTATCTTGATTTCCCTGCTATCCAACCTATGTTATGTTCTACCGTGGAGTATTACCATCTTTGATGTCAAGAATGTCGTGAGCATTACTCCACCTCTTAAGAATTCTTGGTACAGTGATACTTCTCACCATCACCATTCTTTCTTGGTCCCCGTGTTGTTTCTAAACGAAATACCGACAAATGGTCTGTGACGTGTAAATTCTAAACTTCTAGCAACCCTATTGCTTTGAAGTTATTGGTCTATAGTTTCATTCTACGTCTATGGCTTAATGAATCATCATTCGAACATTGATCGTGCTACCTAGCCCATATTTCGGGTGCACATTTCAACCAATGTTTAACTGTGTATGTTTTCCTCGAGCATACATCATTAAGTCATTCGATCTAGCTAATGTTATCTCCTTGTTCACATAGTTGTGGAAATCCATCTTTTGGAAATCTCAATGGAATGTCGCTGAGTCCATCAGCCATCTCCTAACCCTCTCTTTCGTTTAATGATGAACTCTGGTTTCGGAACTTGCTTTCATAGTTCATTTCCCGAGAATCTTACAATGTCATCCCGTCAATTTGTGTTGCACTTTTCTTCTCAGACATCCTGAGTCTGAGGTATCCTGACACCAATCAGATCTGAATCTCGGTCAGATATGATGGTTGGAACATATTTCCAAGAGTTGTAACATTGGTCTATTTATGACCCGGTAAGGTGATGTCATGCCTAACACACCTGGCCGGAGGACCTATTGTTATAAGTTTTCCTTTTTAGCAAGGTTAGCTATTCTTCCATGAGGAAATTGTAAGACTTATTCTATAAGTTGTTCCTGATGGATCCTTTTTGTTTCCAAATTCTGATCTTCACCTGTTGACCATGTCAATGCTATCTCAAAGCATGTCTATGGTACTCCGATTTTCAACAAGAACATTTGAAGCCCAATACTAAATGTTTCTTGCTCAATTATCCAAACACCGCTGTATGGGTTATGTCATGATATTCCTCTCCCCTTACCTAAATGGTTTTCTACTTTCTATCCTGTCATGGATATGATACTCTGCTTGTCCTTGGGAAGGATATACCCTTGAAATATGTGTTTAAACACATTTTCCTTTCCATTCTTCTGTTTAATCTGATAATCATATTTTCCTTTCCATTGTTTGGTTTAACCTTTCTGGTGATTTATATGATCTAAGCAGTAATATTCTCCCGCTTATGTAAACACCTCGGTGTACAACTCTGTCAGTAAGACCCTGTTACTATTGTTGGTGACATTCCGGTAGCCACCGATGGACGAGAACTTTGCCTATTGGTCCGCCTCGCCTTGCGAGCAGGAAAATGGTTCTCTTCGTCCCTCGCCCTTGGTACCAACATTGTTGCCAACATAACTGACATGCTATCCTATGAAATGCCTTGCTATCATATCCGTGCAAGATGTCGCTGCTCTTCCTACTCTGAACACACAAGGTGGGCCCATAACCCATAGTTCCACAGGATCGAAAGCTGACTCTCCTGTACAACTTTGATTCCGAAATATTCTTTGCACTTGGCTTCGTATGTAATTTACGAGCTAACTTCCTCACCATGTTTCATTCCGGTATCAGAGGCAACATTATTCTTCATTGCTCTGAACCCCTTCATCACCTGTTATAGGCATCAGCTTGATGCCTACCTGGTTAAAACTTGTTGAACCTCTTTATAGCACTCTTGATTTGTTTCCTGGTGCTTCTAAAATCTCCTTCCTTGAGATAATTACCGGATGCCAATCTTTTCAGACATCCGTCCTTATAGTTTTCCCCTTATACCCTATTCGTAACTATGATGGAATTTCTGAAGAAAGGATGAGGACTTCATCATGATGCCCTGATGCAGCGAATTAAAGCCATCAACGGTATGGATCAACCTCTTCGATGAGAGCCCCAAGAACAAGAAGATTCGTTAGAATTTCGTACCCAATTCTTCCCCCCTTACTCCACCTCTTAAATCTCGGGACGAGATTTCTTGTAGTGGAGGAGATTTGTAAAAATCGAGAATCATGCCACAGTAATCTCCCACTAATCATGCCATGTCATCATGATTACCTTGATAATTGCCACTTGTCCAAAACATCAAGTTCTAAATCAAATTTAAATTGCAAGTCAAACTATTAATTCTCCAAACAGAGAAGCAAAAATGTTCGAGATGTTTCAAATAATGCCCAAGTAATTGTCATGAATAAATCAACTCAAATTTGGTTTTTAATTTGGCCATAGAAATATTTTTGTGGGCCAGCAAACGTTTAATTTGGTCGTTTAAATTCCAACATATATTCTTACTTTTCCCGATCCACATGAAACTTTGAGGGTGGCCCTATGCTACTGCACTGTATTTATGTGCCAAGTTTCGTCTAAAACAAAAATCGTTTGCTCGCTCAAATAAATACCAAACAGTAGCTGAAAAATAGAAAACAGAGTAGAAAGAATAAATCAGAAAAGATGAAAGGCAAATAAAAGCTCGCACTGTTGGTTTGGGCCGTAAGCCCACAGTGCAAGGCCCAACCCATCCCCTCTCATCCTTTTCCTCTGTACACCAGGGGATGGCGTGGCGGCCATCCACCCCGCCATGGCCGCCGAAGCCGCTGCTGTCGGCCATCCTGCGGTCGAGGGGTTGGATAAGAGCAAGCCTTGACGCTCTCTCTCTCTCGCCGAAACCCTAGGCCCACAGTTTTCCCCTCCCTCGCATCTCACACACGATCCCGAGCTCGCCCGAGCGAAACCATGGCCGCGCCGTCGTCAGCCTCGTGCGCCGGAGCCTCCCCGAGCTTCTCGGTGACGATCAGCAGCTTCACCGCCGTCATTTGCTTCGCCTACGTGCGTTGAATCGAGAAGGGCGGCCTTGTACGCTCGTCACAGCCATCATCTGCTCCGCCATGGTCGTCGACCCCGTCGTCGATTCGCGCATCTCCGGTTCATCCCCAACCACCTCGAGCTCGCCTAAAGAACCACAGTGAGTTGCGCCTTCGATTGCCCCTTCTTCCTCGTCGATTCGGTCGCCGTAGGTGCCCTCCCCCGAGCTTAGCCGCCGCGGCCGGAGCTTCGCTCTCCACGCTCCTGGGCGCGCTCCCACGAGCCCTGGGCATCCGGCCGCGCCCCTGCGGCACCCCCGCGCGCGCGCCCGCCTGGGCCATGCCCTGCCTCGCCCCTGGAACGCGCTCGCCGTGCCTGCAGCCGCCCGCCATCCCGCTCCCCTACTGCTCCCGCTAGCTGCTCCTGCTTCGAGCTGCTGCTGCTCAGCCTCCCTGTGCCGCCTGCCTCCGCCGTGGCTCGCCCCACGCCTGCCGCCGCCGCGTGGCCTTCGTCGCGCCACGCCCTGCCGGCCCGCGGTCGCGGCTGCCGGCGTCCCGCTGCCTGCGCGCCCTGCTCCTCCCCATCGCCCGGCGACCTCGCCTGTGTTCGGGCGGGCTACGCCCAAGCGCATGCGCCCGTTTAGCCCGTTCCAGTGGCCTTTGTGCCACTGGCAGCTGGGGCCCCTCCCCTAAAAAAAGAGTTAAAAATATATATTAATAAAATTAATTAATTAATTAGTTAAGTGATTAATTAACTTAATTAACCTAATGAACTGGATTAGTTAAGTTAAATCAGTAATTAACTAGATATGTGTATGACAAGGGGCCCCACCCCCATGTTGACCAGTCAAACATTGACTGGTCAACAGGGACCCCATGGACCCACATGTCACCCTCTGGTACACTTCTGTGTACGCAGAGCTGGGTGCATCTAGCGTTTTAATCATTATTTTCGAATTAATAGTAGTTTCAGAATATTGCTAAAACTTTAGTAAATCATATAAAATAATCTGTAGCTCGGATGAAAAAGTTTTATATATGAAAGTTGCTCAGAAAAATCCAACGAATCCGAATACGCGGTCTGTTCATCTGTCACATTCCTCTAACTATCTGAACATGGAACTTTCCCTCTCCGGTCATCTGTCTGACACAGGTCCGGAACCGGGAAAACATTCCCGGTTGACTTCCCCCTTCACCGGTATCGTGTAGCACCACGTTAGAACACGTCTAGCTCTGCCTATTGTCCTGTTATGCACTTGCTTGCTATGTATTTACTGTTTCTCCCCCCCCCCTCCCTCTTCTCTTCGGTAGACCCCGTGATGATGCTGATGCCCCTGTGATCGACTACGTCACCGACGACCCCTCCTTCTTGTCTGAGCAACCAGGCAAGCCCCCCCCCTTGATCACCAGATATCACCTATTCTTCTCTATACTGCTTGCATTTGAGTAGTGTAGCATGTTACTGCTTTCGGTTAACCCTATTCTGCTGCATAGCCTGTCATTGTTGCTACAGTTGTTACCTTTACCTGCAATCCTACATGCTTAGTATAGGATGCTAGTTTTCCATTAGTGGCCCTACATTCTTGTCCGTCTGCTGTGCTATACTATCGGGCCGTGATCACTTGGGCGGTGATCACGGGTATATACTTATATACTCTATACATGACACAGGTGGTGACTAAAGTCGGGTCGGCTCGTAGGAGTACCCGCAAGTGGATCTTTGTGGCGGAGCAACAGGGCAGGTTGAGACCACCTAGGCGAGAGGTGGGCCTAGCCCTGGACGGCGTCCGCGGTTACTTCGACATAACACGCTTAACGAGTTCTTGGTATTTGATCTGAGTCTGGCCATTTGGTCTATACGCACTAACCATCTACGCGGGAGTAGTTATGGGTATCCCGGCATCGTGGTATCAGCCGAAGCCTTCGTGACGTCAGCGACTGAGTGGCGCGCGCCGGATTGGACAGGAACGCCACTAGGCTAGGTCTGCTTCCGGCCGCGTACGCAACGTGCAGGTGTGCATAGGGCGATGGGCCCAGACCCCTGCGCGCATAGGGTTAGACCGGCGTGCTGACCTCTCTGTTGTGCTTAGGTGGGGCTGCGACGTGTTGATCTTTCGAGGCCGGGCATGACCCAGAAAAGTGTGTCCGGCCAAATGGGATCGAGCGTGTTGGGTTATGTGGTGCACCCCTGCAGGGAAGTTTATCTATTCGAATAGCCGTGTCCCTCGGTAAAAGGACGACCCGGAGTTGTACCTTGACCTTATGACAACTAGAACCGGATACTGAATAAAATACACCCTTCCAAGTGCCAGATACAACCCGGTGATCGCTCTCTAACACGGCGACGAGGAGGGGATCGCCGGGTAGGATTATGCTATGCGATGCTACTTGGAGGACTTCAGTCTACTCTCTTCTACATGCTGCAAGATGGAAATGGCCAGAAGCGTAGTCTTCGACAGGATTAGCTATCCCCCTCTTATTCTGGCATTCTGCAGTTCAGTCCACTGATATGCCCCTTTACACATATATCCATGCATATGTAGTGTAGCTCCTTGCTTGCGAGTACTTTGGATGAGTACTCACGGTTGCCTTTCTCCCTCTTTTTCCCCCTTTCCTTTCTACCTGGTTGTCGCAACCAGATGCTGGAGCCCAGGAGCCAGACGCCACCGTCGACGACGACTCCTACGACACTGGAGGTGCCTACTACTACGTGCAGGCCGCTGACGACGACCAGGAGTAGTTAGGAGGATCCCAGGTAGGAGGCCTGCGCCTCGTTCGATCTGTATCCCAGTTTGTGCTAGCCTTCTTAAGGCAAACTTGTTTAACTTATGTCTGTACTCAGATATTGTTGCTTCCGCTGACTCGTCTGTGATCGAGCACTTGTATTCGAGCCCTCGAGGCCCCTGGCTTGTATTATGATTCTTGTATGACTTATTTATGTTTAGAGTTGTGTTGTGATATCTTCCCGTGAGTCCCTGATCTTGATCGTACACATTTGCGTGCACGATTAGTGTACGGTCAAATCGGGGGCGTCACAGGGTGCTAGGAGCGCGGTGGTACTTCACCGGAGGGTGCAGCGGTTACCGGTCATCTTTGTTTCGTTGATCTACCGGCGTCGGCATTTGTTTCTCTTTCTTTTTCTCTCGTTTTTATTTTGGGCTTGTTTGTGTTACGGCCCAAGTGAGCTGGTTGTATCGGATGGTTGCTTTATAATATAAAGCGGGGGAAACCCTTTATCGTCAAGCTCCTAAATCCATATTATGTAATAGTTTGTCAGCCAATTGCATATTGCAATGAAGTTTCTGGTTGTAACATTTGTATAAAAGGAAAAAAATCCTTCATGTGTTGTTTTTAATTAATGGATAATAACAATGCACATGCTTTCATGAGAAAATTGATTTTAAGAATTAAAAAAGACATTCAAGTGCTATTATCATTTGCAATGCAATGCAGAATAAAGAGGTCAATGTTTGTGTACCACCTTCTTTATTTTGTGTATCAGGTGTATAGGGTCGAATTACATTTTTTTTATCAACGTACGCTGCAAGTGAATTATTTCAATTATTTTTCTGTTTATTATTGCCTATCTTTCTATCTACTCCCTCCTTCCATCTATAGGGCTTAATGCATTTTTCGAGGCTAACTTTGACCAAATGTTAGAGCAATAATATATGACATGCAACTTACAACAAGCATATCATCAAATTCGTATGTGAAAGGAGCTTCCAATGACATAATTTTCACATTATATATCCCATATACTATTAATCTTGTCAATAGTCAAAGATGGTCTTGAAAAACGTACTAGGCCCTATATAGATGGAAGGAGGGAGTATGTAAAATTTGACATGCAACAAATACAAATTTTCAAAAGCCCGTGGCAACGCACGGACAGTCTACTAGTACCGATATAAAGATCGGATAGGCAGGCCCGGAGCTCTGCTTCGACCACACTAGTATGAGACCTAATATAAACCCACGAATTGATGAGGACAGCGTCTGCAAAATTTCTGGCAACAACTTCCACACTCGCGGCGCTAACGCTCTCCACAAAACTAGCGTCACTATTAATCTTAATATAATTCAAAGGCGGACGCTGCCACGCCTCAATGATACTCAAAGGAGATTGAAAGATCTTAAATCATCCCCTACTCCGTTACCTTTGACGTTAGAAACCAACTCTAGATTGGATTAACAAAACGAAAATGATGACTAGTGTTTTTTCACAAAATTAGCAAAGGCGGAGATAGGTTCCTCCCCCTTACTAAAAATCAGATCATTCCTTAAATGGCGAGCTCTTCAAAAAATGAACATGACGCGATCACAAACCGGAGAATTTAATTGACCCAACAAGATAAGCAACCAATCCGTCCCGAAAAACTTGAAAACATCTTCACCCAAAATATTCCACATTTCCCTCAACGCTATACGCAAAGCCCTCGTCTAAGTACAAGTCACTAAAACATGAAAAATATTTTTATCTTCCACCCCACAGATAGAGCACATACCCGATGTAGCATGGTGGTGAATTACTCTATTAATCTGGACCATGATGCTATTAAACGCAACACGCCAAGCAAATGACATCCCAGAGCTTCATTTTCCCATTCACGCTGTTCCTAGATTGCCCATAATCCTCCTTGTCCTCCTTGAGCTTCATAGACCGCTTATACACACTTTTTACAGATACTATACCGTTCTTCTTGTAGTGTCACGCAATAAAATCACCATCCCCAAGAATTGACTACGCATCTTCAGAATCTCGCCAGCATGATGTGGATAAAACAAACGCGAGATTAAATCCGCATCCCATCTCCCCATCCCGCTTATGAATAAATAAAATACACACTTTAGCTTGTTTCAATTTTTTTAGCTTGATATTTTTGGCCAGAATTCCTAGGGATCCAAGTATCTCTCCAAATATTTATACTAGACCTATCCAGCCCTCTAGTACTTTGAAGAAATTATCATTAACACATGAGCTGACACGTATCAGATTGTAAAGATGACACGGTAACCGGATGAGATGGTAAGCCTTGTAACGATGCCTCTCGCCCCATGGGCAGTTGCCATCCACCGCCTTGTCGATGTTTTCTTTTTTGCGGGTGTTTCTTTAATACGGAAATAATTTGCTACCCATGGTGGTAGCTGCACATGGCCACAATTTTTATCCCTAATTATTTTGGATGATGAAAAATAACTCTATAACGAAAATATTGTGACTTTGGACCAGCCAGGCAAGCAAAAAGGCACTTGTGCCAAAAAAGCAAGCGAAAAGACTAAGAGAAATGAGAAATGAAACCTTATATTTAAAAAAGACACTTATGCCAAAGGGTCTGTGGTTACCATCATGCGTGCATAGCTATCACCATGCATAGAAAATTGCCTCTCTAATTTAATATTTTGCACAATAAAAATAGTACATCCACGGATGACTTACATATGTTTTGCAGAAACTTCCAATAAGTTACCCCCCCCCCCCCCCCCAACCTGCAACCAAAAATTGTTGGCTGAATAGAATCCTAAAAAGGATTCGTAACTCTAGCATTACTCTCTGGAGAATACCTTTTCGTTGTCGTCGAGTAGACTTTCCGTCGGCAAAATAATCATTAGAACCATTTATTCTCTTGTTATTGTCCATGCCATGTTTTTTTGTAAATACCAACTTTCTACTCTATTAATATATTAATCAAATCTTAAGACTTAATATTTCCCTGATTCGACACGTCTCACCCGAAAGCTCTATTGGAGGCTCCTCAATTTGGATATAAGATTTCTCTGAGTACACTGTATTTGTTTATAAAGTTTTTACCGTATTACGGTGAAGTAGAACTCTTCCTCCCATCGGCGCCGTCACTGGTCCGCCCCATCTCCGATGGCCTTTGGGCCATGGAGGTGCGCGGGGTCTCGGCCCCCCGCCGGCAGGAGGGGCCCAGTTCTTGTTCTTGTTAGGTTAAGTGTCTTGGTTTGGGTTGTGTGATGGCGGCGATGTCCCTCAGTAGAAATAATGTCTTCCACGTTCTATCCCCGTCTTGATGATATGTCTAGCATCGTCGGAGTGCGTGTGAAGGTGTGTTTCCATCGGATCTTGCGGGATTCGGTCAGTGCTGGTTTTCGGTGGATCTGCTTGGATTTAGTCCTTGTTCGTCTTCGTTTGGGTGTTTACAGGTTTGATCCTTCCAATCCACGATTTTCTTCATCAGCGATGGTTACTGCTCTGGTGCGCTGCTCCTATGGGGCCCTTAGCATAACGAATTCCCGACTGTCTAGTACAACAAGGTATGCCTAGATCCGAAGAGGGAGAGCGATGAGCGCAGTGCGCCTTCGGCTCGCTCCATTGTTTGTAGTCGTCGCTAGGTGATTCACGGACTTGATTGTAATTTTTATTATCTCTGATGTTCTTTATACTGTCATGATTGGAGATATATAGATTAGAAGTTTATCAACAAAAAATAATGATATACGAGCGAGTACATTTATATAGATGAATATTTTATTTATTTTAGACTCATATGGATGAATGTATACATGTATGTATGACCGTTTTCAAAAAATGTCTGAAGCCATATGAGCGCTTGTATTTACATGCCGGTACTTGTAGGCGCGATGAGGATGTAACACACTGGGGGTCCATCTGCCCACATGGCAAAGTGGATAGGGCGATGATACGCGCCGGTGCGCCGGCCCAAATTTGGGCTGGTCCTACATGTAGTACGATTTTGTCTCTGTGAGACATCGGATCGCTCCACCTCGCTTCGTCCTCCTTCCGCATAGGAGAAACAGAAAACTGCAGCAAGCAATGCCGCACCCCGTCAAAACCCGCATGAGCAGCGGAGAGCTTGAAGCACCGCCGGGATTCGCTGCGGCCGTCGCTGCTCGCCATCGCCGCCGCCACTCGCCATCGCTCGCCGTCGCCGCTTGCCGGTTGCAACACCAGCGCCCACTGGTCCGCTCCTCCCTATGCAGCAATGGCGGGGGCGCCGGCTCCAGCATCCGCCGCAAGACCATTGATGCATGGAAAACGTCGTGTGCATCAACGGCTCGCTGCTGCAGCTTTTTTCTCGCCGCTCTCTAGTTGAAGCTTTTCAAACATATGGGCGAAGCTTTTGTGTCAACGATTGTAGCTTTTTGCGTTTCGCTGTCGCCGGTTGAACCTTTTTATATCGCCGGTTGAAGCTTTTTTCTAACTGGTTGAAGCTTTTTTCGTCACCGGTTGCAGCTTCCGCGGTTGCATGGTGGGCGGCCCTCGATTCCCGTCGTCTCCGGTTGAAGCTTTCGATAATGCCGGTTGTAGCATTATCGATCGTCGGTTGCAGCTTTTAATGTTGCGCAGCGACCGACCCACTTTCTCATCGCCGGTCGTAGCTTTTCTCGTCGCTGGTTGTAACGTCGTCGTCTCTAGTCGTAGCTTTTCTCGTCGCCGGTCGGAGCTTTTCTCGTCACCGGTAGTAGCTTTTCTCGTCACCGGTTGCAACATCACCGTCTCTGGTCATGCCTTTTCATCTCCAACACTGGTGGCATCGGATGCGGCGGAGCGGGGGATTTGTTGAGGAGGTGGCGTGGGAGGCGGCGGCCTGCTCACCGGAGGAGAAACAGGTGAGGTAACGGGAAAAGGGATCGCCCCCATGCTGACAGGGAAGGGAAGGCCGGCAACTCCATGACGGCCTGCGGACGAGATCCGACAGAGGAGGCAAGCCGGTTGGAGGAACAATGCGGATCTGCCTGGAGGCGCTCAGCGAGGCGGTGGGCGAAGGGTGCAGTCGCCATGAATGAGCTGCGATGCTTTTTTTTTCTGAAATAAAGAAGGAGAGAGATGAATGCACGTGCGCGAAGACGACCGGCCGAAGCTTTCGGCCGGTGCGCAAAATGCAAGCGTTTTCGAAGTGGATAGTACTAGTAGCCAAGCCATCACGCATATGAAGCAAAGACCATGGATTGGTAAAAAAGAAAAGAAAAAAAGAGACCATGGATTGGTCATAATAAAAGAAGCCCGTCAAGCCAATTCGCCATGATCAGTTTGTCAAAACAACGACATCTTTAATCCGTGTGCGTAATCAAGGGTTTTGCCGGCGAGGAGTGGTGTTGCTAGATTGGTTTCCTATTTTATTAGTGTCCGTTGCAACACTACTTATTTTAAATATAATCTCAAGTTTTTATAAAAATGCAACATCTTTTTTTTTTTTGCGAGAAGACAGCTAGATTTTCTGATCATAACTAGTAAGCTTGCACGTGCAAACGCACGTCTCGGCTAATACTTTTTTTAAAGATACACCTTGCGTGCATGTCTCATACTACCGTATACTTATAGTTGTTGATGGTAGTATAAGAAAATATCACACACAAAAACAGCCAAGTTAGCATTTATCACATAGGCCCGAAACCGTGTTTTCAGGCCCTTACATCTAGCGAGAGTTAGGTTTAAAGTTCTTGAATGTCATTCTTTCATAACTTATCTCTATATAAATAGAGATCACTGATGAAAAACTCTGGATACTTTGGTTTATGACAAAGTACATAAAATAGATGTGTGTGAACACCATGTATTTTGGGATCAATGTTGCAACTTGCAAATTGCACGTTATACTTTTTCTCCCCAAGAGAATTTACAAAGGTATGCTTAGCAAGGCAGCATCAATGTTTGATTCTGCAATGTAAGATGCCAAGAAAGCACTCACACATTTTCAAGGCCATATTATTTCCAATCAAACATCATGCAAATTGGCTGGCTTCTTTTACCCTGGAGATGAATTCATCTAGATAATCTTATAGACCCTCCATAAATAAACGTATAACAATAAGTAAACGTATCTTGTTGTCCATAAATAAAGCAAAACATATGATGTGTCGAAGTATATGGTAATTATGAAATAAATGTCAATCATGACATCAGACACAATAAGAACACGAGCAAAGATAAATCAAATGACATGCCATGAAATCTCGAGACAGATTTTCTTTTTAATAACCGGAAGAAGAATCTGGCTGGTCTCTTTCAATTGTGCCTCCAACTTTGTTCGGTGACAGCGATGTGGAGTTTGGACCAGATTCCCTAGAAGCGTAAGAGAAGTCGTCGTGAAGAAATGATTTTACCTATGCAATAGTTCGAACATGCTCCTATTGATCAGTGCTAAGATGAAGCCCCTGCTATTTGTTGTTGCTGCCTAAAAGAACACCTAAAATGATCATCAAGAACATTCTATTGATCCTTCTATTTCCTGGAATGACATCAAGAAGTAACTTCCTGGAATGGTATGACAGTTCTAGTACTTGGGAATCTATTATCCTTTTCATTTTCTAGGCATATATTCTATCACGTACAACCTGATCCTATTTTTTTAATTTTCAACAAGCAGTAGAAAAGCAAGCATGACTAAAAGGTATTTTCCAAAAAACATGACCAAAAAAATAACGCCTAAACTATCTCGGAAACATTCCTCTAAATTTAAATATTTTTAGTGCACGCTGACCTGCAACTCTATGTTAGTAAGCTTGTGCCAATTTATTTTCTTGGTGGCGATCCAAAAATGTTGCCAGATTTAAAGAAATACTGGAAAAATATTTGTGTTATTAGATCCACGAAAGAGGCTTTCTGTGTCACAAGCACTCCATCCATCTCTCACTGTAAAGTGAAATAGCTCATTTATGCACTTTTCGAACTTTAAAAATTCCATGATTTATAAAAGATAGGATGATAAGTCAATAGATGACCAGACAATGCTTAGAAAACGCTAAGAAAACATATGTTTCATATAACAGTAAAGGTTGGACAACTTTAATGCAGACTTGTCTCTTCCGATGCTGCCTCCAACATCCTTATATAACACTGCGGTCGGGCTTGGACCAGATTTCCTGTGAGCAAAAGAGAAGTGGAAAGAAATATTTTATAGAGGTAAATATCTGGCCCAACAATAACTTGGAAAAGGAAATTAATCAAAGTCACTTGAATTAGATTCTATCTGTTTGTACACAGTCAACAGAAACCTTGCAAATTACAGTACAACTATAATATCTAATACTATTTTATGATTTCCAAAAATTAACAAAAAGGAAACCTACATGTATATATTAATAACATAAAAGGGAGATATGGGAGTAATGATCATGGTGCCCAGCTGCGACGTATCTGCAATGTTGTCTGCTGTCCCATTTATAATCTCTAAGAAATTTCGAAAAGTAACTATTGTAAAATATACCCAGCAAGCTACATGTGTAATATCACACGGATTTAAACCAATGATAACACAATCTTCAGATGGATAAAATCACATCACCGTTGAATAAATAATGTTGCTATCTGAGAGCATGGAAAGTCCGTGACCTGTTGGAATCACTGAATACTAACAGATGTGTTAGGAAGCATACCCTCATTTCATTGGTATTTTCAAACCATGCAGATCGGTGTCCTTCTCTCTATCATAACTAATTCTACAAATCATCATTAGCCTAAAAGCTTTCGAGGTAGTATGTTTAAAAAGAGACAGAGAACAAGGTAATAAACAAAGAATAGTTGCTCCCATTGACTTGTTGTACCTGTAGTTAAATGTTGGGAAAATAATGACGAGCATTCAGTACTAAATCCACTGTAGCCATATCTATTACAGAAGTATCCATCAAGTGGTCGTGTTGAACCTGTAAGCCAAAACAGGGCCAGCTGGTTAAATTTGAACTCTGCTGCCATAATTTAAGAGTTGAAACTTCACATAAGTGAACTCGAAACGACCTGCAGTCTTTTTCTTATATAACAACAACCTTGACAGCGACTTTTTCCCCATCATATGTTGTGGCGGCATGGACTTGCGCAGGAGAAGCACTTGCAACTGGGACAGGGTCGAATTCTGCAAAAACCTACACCGCCGTGAATAGGGTGAAATCCAACTATGTCAGAGTTTCTTCTAAACTAAAAACAAGCTGAGCATAAATCCATGTTCTGATTGAAGGTGAATACTCCGTTGGCCAACAACTGAACTAAGCATGCTCAGTGTGTGGTTTTACTAATCAATACAGCAACCAAGTTACTTCAGCAGGGTGTACAAAAATGCAGTACTGCAATCAAGGAACTAACAGTTTGTGGCAATTCTCCAATCTCTTTCTTTGAAAACTCCGCGGACGTACTCGTATGAGGAGACTGGGCACCTCTTGAACATTGACGCCCTCATCGTCTGCACATACTCGTGTGGTAGTACAAGCAAACAAGCAGCTGATCCTCATCCACAAAATTATGCAATCTTACAAACAAACAGATAAATGAATATGTAGGATGCAGGTTGGCAACTACCATGAATATGTAGGAGTGTCACAACATAAAAGGTGCTACAGTGGCTCATGGAGGAAATCTGAAGAAGATAATCATTTTGGTTTAGAAAAGAGGCGAAATATGAAGATAATCATTTTTGGTTCAAAAAAAAGAAGCGAACTCTGGAGAAGAATATTATCCAATGCAAGTAGGATGAACAATTGCATGAGCTTATCACTATTGACATTAGCTTAGTATAAGATTTAACATAGGTAGTCAATGTGGTCATTTTGGTTCAGAAGATAGCCTCAAGCTTCTAGCTTTGCATACATTTACAAATAAAATATGAATAGTAATGCTAAGTGGCTAGTCATGTAAAAAATATGGAAGATGGTAGAAGATACAACACATGATTGGAGATAATTTTGTTGTTTATTAGGGCAAAATTTCTAGGCAAGCACAAACTGTACACATGGTGTGTCAGAATGGTAGGAGCAAAAACTCACCAGTGGTCAGAGTCACCCAGACACCCAGGCGCGTCTACTCTTCCCTTGAGCGTTCTCGAGTGTCGCTGCTACAACAACCTCGGCAACGTCGGTGTCCTTCTCCACCGCCTCACCTGCATCCTTCCCATGCTTCAGTGCAACTGACCAAGACCATCTCCTTTCTTTCCTAACATCGGATGCCTGGGCAAGGAGCGAGTACATGTAGGATTTTGAGGAGCAAGGCACGTTGAGCAAACAAGGTTATATAGATTACGAATTTAATATCTGGCATATTACCTCTTATATTTCTGAAGCAAGGAATCACACAGAAAAGTATAGACAATCTTTGGTAAAAATAAGATAAGTGAAGCAATGCATGAATATGGCTGTTGTAGCATACGCATCATACACTACTCCCTGCAGCCAGTCGTCCAGTCCATATCCTAGTATATGTTTAAAGTAGCCACTCTTGCAAAAATCAGGACAAAAAAAGGTGATTGGTGAGTGCTTTGCTAGATTGTAAAAATTATGCATCGTAATGGAAAGTGAAACTGTAATGAGATGAAAATGGACTTAGATGAGAGGACGAAAGTAAGATGCAAATGAAGAGTGAAATAAAACAGAACATTCTCTGTTGCCGCAACTGGTTCCTCTGTTCAGTAGTGCTTTTAGGGTCGTAACAACCCAGCAAAAACTCCCAGACTTCCCCTTTGATATTTGGGTGGACACCCTGTTCGCATAACCAAAATAAAGACAACATCCTGGTTCAATTAATCTGAGCAGTCGCAACATGTGCATAGAGGCAGTATATATGCCCCAAGGGATACTAACAAAAGCCAAGAAAATGGATAGTTGTTGAAAGGGTAGAAAACAGTGTGAAGGGATGCACCTCCAGGAAGTAAAGAAGTGTCACTGATGAGAATACAATGGAGTGGGCTACGTGGCAGTGTATTTACCACCAATCAAGCAAGCATGATTCAGAGTATTCCCACTGAATCTTGTATCAGTTGGAGAAACAAACTGATGGAGCCAGAATGTCGAAATATGCTCTGAACCAAGCAAATTCCTACAAGTTTTATTTCTCATGAATAATTATCTATCGGCTGTATATGTAACAGTGTCTACTGCCCAGACCCTTTTTCAAAAAGAACTGTCAACTGTCCTGAATGTTATTTGTAGCAGTTTGACTGCAGGTGTTGTCACACATGATACATGACATTTACCCTACCCGGGGTGTGAGATCGATACAATATGTCACTGAGCTAATTACGCTGCTGGTGATGAAAGATAGATAGATATAGCTCACCCCACGTTGTACTCTCATGATCATTCCAGCTGCGTCTAGACAACCCTCCTCGTTGAACAGCAGCTTCCATCTCCTTGGAGGACTCAGCGTGCGGCGAGGCTGCCAAGGACAAGAAGGAAAAATCAATATAAACCAATTGATGACCAATAGACATCTATCATTAATCTCTCTCTCTCTAATCAGCTTTGGGGACTCTGAAATTTCATATGCATATATATAGGGATTTATGCTTCTGTTGTAATTGGATCGCGTAGATGTTCAGACGGAACAATTCATAATGCAGAAAACGAATACGTGGGTTGAAGAAAGGACAGAAGCTGAGGGGATCGCGTGCGTGCCTTGGGCTTGAAGATAAGAGCGGTGGAGGGCAGGGCGGCCAGCAGGGAGGAGACCTGCGGCTCCGGCGGCTCCGGCGGCGGCGACCTGCGGCGAAGGGTGGCTCTGGGGCGGCGGCTGGGGGACCTGCGGGCCGCGGCGAAGGGCGGCTCCGGGGCAGCGGCTCGGCGACCTGCGGGCCGCGGCGAAGGGCGGCTCGGCGACCTGCGACCCGCGCCCGGCTGCGGGAGGAACGGTGCGGGAGGAGGAACGGCGCGGGGGCGCGGGGGCGCGAGGTCGTGCGGAAGGAACGGCGTGGGGGCGTGAGGTCGTGCGGGCGGGATGAGAGGTCGTGCGAACGTTTTTTTTTTTAACGATCGATCGACTGTAAGTGGCTTAATTGCGTGGCTTGTTGAGTTAACCACAGAAGGATTACGGACCATCAGATTTTGTAGATGAACGGATATAATTGCTTGGATATGCCCCCTCTCTTTCTTTTACAGGGGTATACTAGCACAAATGCCCGTGCGTTGCACCGGGCGAAAAAGGGGCATAACTGGCTTCATGTTCCATTATGCACCATTTTATATATCCAATTTTAATAAACATCGATAATAAGGTTAAGCAGATTAGTGTTTTTTATAGCATAGAAAACATGCCCGTGCGTTGCAGTGGGAGTTTTAAAAAATAGCCCATGGTCCTAACCTTATCCAATAAGCATGGCTAAAGACACCCCCACCCCTGAAGTTCAGAATCTAAAAAAAAAAAACAGTTTTGGTTTGCAACTTCCTTCTTACGAAATACAAAGTGAAAGCGTAAACTTACGAGGAGAAGCGTATTGTGACGGTGAACCCGACAAAGTTAATCCATGAATTATTATTAGGGAGAGACTAACAAAAAAGCCCGTGCGTTGCAACGGGTACAAAATGAATTTGACAATTCATACGGTATTTGACTGTTTACCTCCCGTGGTGAACTATAGCACCCAATCAGTCGGCTTCTGCCTCGACTTATCTTTCGTTTGGTGTAAAATTGCCGGGCATTCGGCAGCCATGCTACTATTGAGATGCAACACTCATCCTTGAAAAAAAATAAAAATGATACCCCCTCCTATCTAAAATAAAATAAGTGTCACAGTTTTAAACTGGGTTTAGTTCAAGACTACGATACTTATTATGGATCGGAGGTGGTATTACTCAGATATGTGTATGTGAAAGTTGACATATAAAATTTTCACCATATATGAACCACAAAAATACATATGCAGGAGGAACATTAGTCTACTTAAGATCACTCGACATGCTAATGCTGCTAGCCACACCCTTGCTTGTATAGGACGGGCGCAATAGCGAACTGTGTGTTGGCTTTGTGTGTTGGCTTTGAAACTTCCCCGAAGAGATAGTAGCATAGTTAAGTCTAAATGTAATCATCTCGTTTGATTAATGAAAGTTCCTTCTTTCGCAAAAAAAAAGAACTGCAAAAATACAAAAATACATTATTGATCAAGCTGATTAGTCATGGTATAAATACATGCCACTCATTGTAGATAACATTGAGAAATTATCCAAATTTTATTGTTGGATTTGGATCGAAATAAACTTAACTTAGGTCTGAAAACTAAACAAACTTCCTTCAAAGTGTGAAATTATCTGCGCATACTCATACATGCTCAGTGGAAGCAAACCTTTTAGCAATAATGATATACTATCACATAGTATCTCTATCTAGATCTCTAAATAGTTGAAAAACACATGTACATATATTATTGGCTCTAAGTAATGCAGCGACAAATATATTTACTTCGGATAGACCTTGAGTTTTTTATGGAGACGACGACAAGCGTGAGTAATTGTGGATATAGATTGTGACAGATGTGGCACTAATAGAAAATAAAAAGTATCTTGAAGTCTAATTCAGTTTAGTTAATGTCAATACTGCATCTAGCTATTTGCTTCATGCACATAATGACATATGCATAGGAACACACCTGAGGACATGACGTGCTCGAAGTTGTTAGTACTTTTATCTCGGTCCGCCTGCAGTAATCATCCGTACATGCATCTAGCTGCTTGCCCTCAGTTGATAAGCATGCATCCAGCTAATCGTCATCCGGTGCCCTGATCACCCAGATATTACTTGTGGCATTGGTTATAGCGGCGGCGGCCGCGGTGCTTCAATGTGATAAAGCCATCTTTCCTGGAGTTTCCAGTCAAGGAAGACGACATGGTGATTTGTGAGTACAGTATGGGCAAAGGGCGGCGCGGGAACGGTGCAGGCGCTCGACGACGAACGGTAGCCAGAGCAGCGGATCAGTGGTGGATCAGGTTTTTCTGGATCATGATCTCGTGGTTGTATGCATTGGTTTTCTAGTTCCCATATGGCCGTATTGTTGGCGGTCAGAAGGACCAATTGACGAACCAGCTGAACGAGCAACTTCGGCCAATGGCGTTTGATCGATCTCAAAGTCTCAATTGTGTGCTGATCAGACTGTATTATTCACGTACATGAGAAGATAATCAAATCGTTCCTTCTAAATCATGGTTGGCTCCTTGACACGAGCCACCACACCTCAAAATGGGGTTGCGCGCCCGCGCCGCCGCTGTCTTAGCAGCTCCAATTGACCATGGCTGTCCGCTGGACCGGTGGGTTCTCAAAAGCAGCGATGGCAGCGCCCCCGCGTCCTCGCTTGATGAGATGGCTGATGTGTGCGACCGTACACTACCGCGGTCTCATGGTCGAGATGAAGTGCCCCGTCAGATCGGCCGTCAACCGGCTCCTTCCGCCTCCAGGGATCCACCTCCTCCCCTTCTCTCTTTCCTGAATCTTGAGCCCATATTTATGGGAGGGTCAAGGGAAAACTCCAAACTGATCGAGAGTCCGCCCTCGTCTTAGCTCTCTGATTTCTATTTGTTTGTTGGGCTAGGTGGACCAGAATAATGGGCTGCCTAGGTTGAATCTAATATTTGAGGACGCGAGATGAAAGCTGACGTACGGACAAGTCAAGACGGACGGAAATTCTAAAATTTAGTACCACCTTGAATATATTTTAAATTCAAACTGAAAGCGTAAAATCACGGAAAGAAGCGTATTGTGACGGTGAACCCGACAGACCCATGTGTTGCAACGGGAGAAAAATGTTCAATTTGTATGTAAAATTGTTAAATTTATGTAAAAAAAAGTTCAATGTATATTCTTCTAAAAATACAACGTATATCAAAAATAAATAAACATTTGGAATTGCAAAATTTGTTCAGGTTTCGAAATTTTGTTCGAATTTTCGATATTTATTGACGATTTTAAAAACGTATTCATATTCAAATATTTTAAGGAAAATCGTCCACACTTGTTTCCAAGAATTGTTGAAAATATTTAAGAAAAATAAATAGACCTGTCGCTAAACTACTTTAACTGGGGCGCTGCAATTTGAGCATAATCAACAGCTAGCTCATGTGGTTGGCGTCCCTGCTACGTAGCGTGAGGTCGCGAGATCGAACCCATCATGTGTGGTTTTGTTTTTCGTGCTATTTTTACGTTCTTGTTTCCTGGTTATGGGCCGGCCCGATTACATACGCGAGGTTTCAGCCAAAGCTCGACTGGGCCGGCCCGATTACGTACACGAGGTCATCCAAAGCTCGACTGTTAGAGCTCTCGGGGAGTAGTACCACCTTGGATTTTTATTTTGTCTACACGAATTGTAAAAGCGTATTACGACATGAAAAGAAAGCGTATTGTGACGGTGAACCCGACAAAGTCAATCCGTGGTTTATTATTATTAGGGAGAGATAGCAAAAAGGCCCGTGCGTTGCAACGGTACAAAATGAAAATGGTTATAAACTCAAAATACAATTTACTATTTAAATAATGTTGCAGGTAGCATAACAATATTAGAAGTAAATTAAAGTACCAAGGACCATATTCTTGACACAAAGAGTGATAATTCGCTAATACTTCAAGAAAGAAAAGAAATTCCCTGATGTTAGAAGCAAAATGATGCACCTCGTGTTCGTGTTTCACTTGTGAAGCTAACGTGAAGCTGACATCAAAACAGGAAGTAAAAAATCAAAGATATTAAAAGGCTTAGTAATCAAAGGAGATAAGCAACGTCCAACAAAAAGAGAAAACATTACTATTCGGAGTAATTGCATACCAGTCACGCCTTAAACCATTTGGTACACAATGATTGTCGCATATAAGGAGTAAGTATATTTCCTTTTTTTTGAAAAAATTTCAATACTAGTAGAACGCCCGTGCGTTGCCACGGGCTTTTGAAAACATTAAGATGCTACTCACTTAGTTATGATAACCAAAAACAATGTCGTCTAAGCTAAGACACATTTTTTTGACAATCAGCTAACACACATTATACTATCAAACACAATAATATTAGAGCATATACAGCTATGGTCCCCTCAAATCCTACTCAAACGTTCACGACACACTCGCCCGGTCAGTGACCGAACAGGAGAGAGGGAAAGGGTGACCCAACCGGACTCCTCATATCATCCTTATAACTCATGGTTGTCCGCAAACTCCCATATTGACACCAAATATGGGGAGAATATTAGGGCTCGCGGATGCATCGGGTCAATCTGCCACGTAGGACGCGACCCACCCCGGATAACCTTTTCTTTTTGTTCTTTCTCTCTTTTTTCATCTCCACCAATCACATGCAAGTCACCAGACATATGAGGGACAAAATGAGGAGTATGTATGCATGGACGGACAAATAGAGGCTAAAAAATAGACACTGACCGGGCGCATTCGTGGACGTTCAGGGGGGCGGATTTGCTAGATCTGACTATAGATGCTTTTATTGACAACTCAAATAAAAATGTTTTTTGTAATGGGTTGTGTTTTACATAACTTATTCGTGCAACCCTCCTTCGCTAGCCAGTGAGAAGATCCATTAGTCGAGTATCTCACCCATGCCACCCTAAACTCCTCCCTTAGTCGCATTAACTCCTTTACCTCCTCAACAATAGGCCATAGATTTATCTATCAAATTTTGAGCTTCTTAATGTGCCAGTGTTTTTGAGTCTATCTCCAAGATAAGCTTTGCCGCGTCAAATTCACGAGCAAGCTGAGCACCGCGTCAACAAGCCTTGAGTTCAGCCAATTCATGGTCCATGGCAAAGGAGACAAAATGGCATGTGCACCGCCTAAGAAATGTTATTGAAACCAACCAGTAGTTGAATGATTAGAATAGTGGCGGTCCCATCCATGTGTGAGTGCATGTGTGTATTGATGGTGTGCATACACTATTATCCATATTTCTTTAAACTTTTATCAAGACATAGAACAATTTTTATAATTTGCCTTTTTCTTAATTCAAATACAAACACATCATAGAAATATAGAGCTCGTGTCGCTATTCTCATTCCCTAGCCGGCTGGTTCTCCATAGGGAGTACTAATGCACACTTTCTAATATCTCAATGTTTCAATCTTCTAGACATGAGACTTCCCAAAGAAAGTTTTTTTTTTACCATTATCACTTATTTATCTGGTAGAGTATGCCAAATTTTTTCAGAATTATGACATAATTTTTAAACACATAATGGTATTATTTTCATTATGAATAATGCATTTATACATCAAAGCCATACAAGTTTGAATTCTCACACATCAAGCATGACATGACCCCTAAAATGATGTGTGCCTGGGCATCTTTTACCATGTTGTGACCCCTAGAAGAATCAAACAGATGTTATGCTTATTTTGACATAAGCTCACTCATTGGTTGGCCCATCTAAACTGCCAACCTTCAAATACACCGGGCGATGTTCCATTATGGAAATCTGGTAGAGGTGAACATCAACAAGGTTATAAATCAAAATGAACAAATCAACTATTCATACACATCATAAGAAGCTGGCCAAATGTTACTGCTAGAAAAATGTATAGTGCCACCCATCTTCATGCTGTTCCCCCTCCCTACACCCCCACCCCACCTTCATTTGTTCATGTTAAATAAGGAACAAGATGGATGGATGGACATTGGATCCCTGAGACCTCGGCGAAGCTCTTCCCCTCTCTAGTTCATCTCGGGAGCGACCAAATCGCTGTCCACCACCATGGCCGACGGCCTCCTCCGCGGTCACCGAAGCCGCCGCCACCTCTACCCTCCTCGGCATCTGTGTCCAGACGGGACGGAGGCGGCGCTCTCTCCCAAGCTCGCCGGTGGCCGCAGCGTCTCGGGGGATGGTCGAAGTCGGCCGGACGAGTGCCGGCGCCGGCGGCCGCCCTCTGCTCCATGGGCGAGTGCGAGGGGATGAAGACGAACAACAAGTGTTCACATACATAGTCATGTGTCAACCCCCATTGTCGTCCATCAGTTGGCCATGTTCAAGAGGGTGTTGCGCGCATGCCCTAGACTTGGTCGTCTGCATCGTCGAGGCAGCCAAATGCGCCTATAACCACTCCCTCCAAACCGCAATATAGAATTTATCTTAGTAATAGCGTGGTACAGATTATAGGAATAGTGTGTTTCTCAGTTGTTGGAAAGTCATTACAAATTATCTCCTCTTGGAATGATGTAAATTTTGGTGAAAATGAAACATCATACAAAACTGTAGCTTACTATAGTGAAATACATATGTATTGTAGTCTTAAATTGTCAAAATATTTACCGGGTTCGTGAATGGGCAAAATATATGATGCATTGGTTGCCAATTCGCCATGTTCCGATCTAAACAGAAATGTTGGCTGACTTGGCTCACATAAGCATGATACTGCATAACCAGCCAATGCAAGGCATAGATAAACGATAGTAACATGAGTAAAATATTCTATGCAGGAAACATGACATATTGTTCATATTAAACCATACCCACCACATACCATTTCCCATTTGAAGCATCCCACATTTTCTGTAAATTGTAGCAATATGCTTGGTCTTGGGCTTGAGTTGCTGACAATGACACCATCGATCCATGATCCCATCATCGTGCCAAAATGTGCATATGCCAAAAATTGCATCAAAGTTCAGAAGTCGTAACTTAATTAGTACAGAACCATTATGGCGGACCATCCCCCGGAAAAAGTATGAACATACAAAAAAATTGATAAAATATTTAGATTCTTGAAAGTTGCATCTCTTAGTTTTCACCCGGACATGGTCGTTTATGGCTCTAAACAAGCATCTCTTAGTTTCCGAAAAATGATATGGATATTGGGATATAGACACGTCTCCCTTTGTACACAGTCAATGGAAGAATCGGGAATGTAAAGGAAATACGATGCTTAGATTGCAGGCACTCCTCCAAGCTCAAAGCAAGTCATATTCCATAGTGAATTAGTTTCTTTCAAGCCTTTTATCAAAGCAAGAATGTATGGCTGAGGAACTCCAATTTTATTTTATTTGGGGGATAGAAATGGTTTGCTAGATAATCATCACACTGACCGATTGCATCAGCAATCAAAGATCTACTCAGTCTCTGAACCATGCTAATTCTTGTAAAAAAATTATTTTGCAATTTAGTAACTGTGTTAATCTGTGAGGCTAACTCTTTTTCTATGTTGAAAATGTTTTAAAGCTTCATGTTATTCTCCAGTTCCAAGAAATTATGATACATGCAGACATAAGAAGATACAAATCATGTTCAAATCAAGTGTAATTGCTCGGTGAATTTTCAGTAGAAAATAAAATGCAAAAAATGAAAATAAAACAGAGATATTTTTTGCTCATTTTAATCACATCAATCTTGTTGAGCAAGGAATAGGCCATGTCCACCTGCTCTGCCTCTGAGCCGTTGACGACAACCACCTCCCTCTTGAATTAATTGCTGATCTCCACCTCTGCCATCTGCCACTCCGCCACCTTCGTTGCCACCCCCTTCTTATTCACCTGCTTCACCTCAACCAATGGCGACGGGCCCATGGGGCAACCTCCAGGTCCATTCATCATATCACATAGAAAAAAAATTAGCATGACGTTCCCATAATTACCAGTTAGCATGTCCATTCATTATGTCACATAAAAATGATATTTAGCATACAAACCATTATAAATTTATCAAATAGGAATGAATCGGCATGCATTTTGATATTTCAGGTGGCATAAACTGTTTCTTATAATCAGCTAATCAAACAACGAACTTAAAACAAGCTTCCAAAGAAGAAGAAAAATGCATCGTAGAGATGCGCCATGAACTTCCCGGTCTGGTGTTGTCATTCATTGAATGCCACCTTGGATATGGTCATTAGCCACTTATACTGAAGCTTTGCAGACATATAAACATTGGACAAGAGATCAAAATCACCAGAAAAATGCTGAAACTTGAAAGTAACTGAAATCACAACAGGGCACATGGATTCTACCAGTTTGATTGCATAGTATGTCTGGATTGCAATATGTATAGTTCCGTTCCATTTCAAATACAGAATTTTTCTTGATTCTTCTCGTATATTTTTCTTGCCCATCGCATTCCCATTCTTCGTAATTATCGATTTATCATATCCACTTAAATAACCATTACAAAAACTGAAATCAAGAATATATACTCACCAAAAAACAGAAAATAGGGATGGAAGTGCATATCACGATGGACTCGCACTCGAACTCTTACGACTGGGATATCAATTGCAATCCCAATTCACCAAGAAATAGGAAATATATGGCTGCAATATATCAATGGGCTTGAATATTGTGCAACATATCAATATCAGCTATACAATACACAACCAATTTAACCAAAATTCTGAAATATGAGTGCTCCTAATAATAGCAATATATCAACTATTAATCCAAACCCACTTCTGGTCGAAAACAAATCGATGAAGTATCTGGTTGAAATGTTGCCACATCTTTTTATTTGTATTATCACTGGTTAAATAACTGTGAAATGATTAAATATACCTGGTTAAATATGCAGCTCGACGCATCTGTCCGCGACCAGATCAAACTTCAATGACCACATCTGCATCCATTTCACAAGGCAAACACAATGAAATTCTATCCATATGGAACTTGATTAGGCATATTCACGACGCAACCGGGCACGGTGCTTTCTGTTCATTATTCTTGCTGCCAGCTAGAGCAAATGGGTAGGGAGTTCTAGATCTTAGGATTTTAGCTAAGTAATCATCATCATTATTCTGTGAGCCTAGCCTAGCTTGAGCTTCTGGTTTTGCAATGCAATATATAAAAATAACCAAGATGAGAGATCCCAGTACCCAGAGCCATTGTTTACTTAAGTGAAGGCATGACTGAATGATTCAGTTTCACTGGAATTATTTCAAGAGCCACAAGAAAGTTACCACAGCAGGTTCTATTCACGGCTAGGGAACATGGATGATCCAGTAATTAACTGTGTTCTTGTTAGTCTCTTAGTATTGTCTCATCCTCGATAAAAACAGAAGTTCCCTTCAAAATCCATCGAAAACAGAATTTACCAACACCCTTCTATGGATGCAAGTGCGGAAACATTACAGCCTTGTGCGTCGCGCACTCTTGAATGATTTGGGGATTCTGAAATGGAACCGAAACAAACTGTAGTGAAAACTTACATGATGGTAAACGGATAACGACAGCGTGACTGTACATATTGTTCATAGGATCCAGGCAACAACCTGATTTGGAATATATCATCAGGAATTGTTCTTTCAGACCAAGGACAAACTATGCAGGGGAATGCTCGTGCAAATTATAAGTTGTCAAGTGGATCAAGATAGAAGGTGCAGTCAAGTGCAGCTGAGATTCAAAGTCGTATTCAGCAATGTGACGGCGGAAGCAAAAGAAAGCCGTTTCATCATACCCGAGGTTGCCTGCAAAATGAAAGAACTGTAGCGGATTATCAACTTCTGAACCTAGATAAAAAATTATTCACCAATCACTTGTTTAGAGTTTGGATCCTTTCCAATGTAGACATTAACAATATTTGTCTAAGATCCTGTGCATATAGGATAATAATTAAAATGCAAAATGTAAAGATTAGGAAGTAAAAAGAATCTAATTTAAGTTTTCTACGAGAGGATGTTACCAAGCAAACAATCAGGAGTACATTGTTTTGGGTGCATCTCTGTTAGCAAGTGCAGACTCAAGATTGAGTGTTGCAAAAATGATTTCTTCAGTAGTAACTATTTCCTGTGTTACATCAGTGCCTTCTAAAATTAAAGCAATCACGCCCGCAAGAACTTTAGCAGTCAGCATGTTGGTTTATAGACACACTGAACATATAGAAAAACATCACCGTGCTGTTTCCTTTGGAGTTGTGCCTCTGCAGCTTTATGTGCTCCCTTTCAATGGTTCAACCTGGATAACATTTAAAGTTTTAAACAAATGACAGTGTTAAATCTAGCAAAAAAACTGAAACAAAATAAGATCATATATGGACGACGCAAGGCATGCAGAGCAGGGAGAGACTGAAATACAGAGGGCTAGCTATATAGAGAGATCAATTAGGGGAACACATCGAACATTTGGTGGGCATCCACACGCTACATGGTGCAACCCCTACCAGTATGCCTCCCTGGGACGTTCACACGGCGTGGTGCCATGGTGCTCGAGCGCAGAAGGCTACATCGTGTGTCTCACCGTCGCGTAGAGGAGTTCCGTACCTTCGGCTGTGCGAGGAATGACAGCGGCCGCATCTGCGTCGCTGACCATGAGGAGGAACGACCGGATGGGCATATGCATCCCTGACGCGAGTCGAGGAACAGAGGCCAGTAATCGAATGCCCCAGAGAAATCCATCTTTGCGGCCAAGCCCACCGTGTCCCAAGCCGCCGCTGCTTGAGGGAGGAGATGGATCCCGCCGCCGCCACCGCCGATGCAGGCCGGGCCCACTACGTCCCGCGCCGCCGCCGCCGCTCGACGGAGGAGAGGGCCCCCATTGTCGCCGACGCAGGTCAGGCCCACTGCGTCCCGTGCCGCCGCCGCCACCGCTCGTCGGAGGAGAGGAATGCCGGCACCGCCAACGTAGGCCCAGCCCGCTGCCGTCTAGCACGAGCCCCTGCCCCTCGCCCTCCTCGAGCTCACACACACAGCGGGTGTTCCGGAAGCCGCCGAGGCAGACGAACGGTGCTTTGTCCCTGCCGACGCCGTACTCGTCGGAGACGAGCCGAACGATGGGGGAGTCGACCGCGTCGAGACGGGCGGGGTTGTCGACGAAGGTGAGGGCGAGGGCGGGGTCGAGGGGCTCCACGACCTCCTCAACGCGGCTGACGCTGGCGTCGATGCGCGGGCGGCGCTTGAGCGTGAGGACGGCGCGGGAGGGGTCGCGGTCGTCGGTGCCGTAGAGGCGGACGTCCCGCTGGGCGGCGGTGGCGGCGGCGAGGGGCCGCGCTGGGGCGTCGGTGCGGAGCAGGCGGGGCGCGAGGAAGGAGGAGAGGCGCCGGTGTGCAGCCGCGTCGGGGAGACGGAGCTTGATCTCGACCTCCATGGGGTTGGGGTTGCGGCTAGGGCTGGGGGGGCGGGGCCTGGAAGGGGCGGGCGGCGGCGGCGTGGGAGTTCTAGGGATCGAGAGGAGTGGACGAAAAAACCTACGAAAAAAAACCAGTGGAAGGGTGCTGGTTTTTGGACTGTGCGTGGGTGGGGTTCGGTGGGTGGGCGTGGGCGTGGGGGATGGAAAAACCGGTTGAAAAACCACCGGTTGAAAAAAACCAGTCGAAAAAACCAACGAAAGTGGGGGGCTATTCAACCAACTCGTCCATTAGGAGTAGAGAAGTTGTGCCTCTACAGCTTTATGTGCTCCCTTTCAATGGTTCAACCTGGATAACATTTAAAGTTTTAAACAAATGACAGTGTTAAATCTAGCAAAAAAACTGAAACAAAATAAGATCATATATGGACGACGCAAGGCATGCAGAGCAAGGAGAGACTGAAATACAGAGGGCTAGCTATATAGAGAGATCAATTAGGGGAACACATCGAACATTTGGTGGGCATCCACACACTACATGGTGCAACCCCTACCAGTATGCCTCCCTGGGACGTTCACACGGCGTGGTGCCATGGTGCTCGAGCGCAGAAGGCTACATCGTGTGTCTCACCGTCGCGTAGAGGAGTTCCGTACCTTCGGCTGTGCGAGGAACGACAGCGGCCGCATCTGCGTCGCTGACCATGAGGAGGAACGACCGGATGGGCATATGCGTCCCTGACGCGAGTCGAGGAACAGAGGCAGTAATCGAATGCCCCAGAGAAATCCATCTTTGCGGCCAAGCCCACCGTGTCCCAAGCCGCCGCTGCTTGAGGGAGGAGATGGATCCCGCCGCCGCCACCGCCGATGCAGGCCGGGCCCACTACGTCCCGCGCCGCCGCCGCCGCTCGACGGAGGAGAGGGCCCCCATTGTCGCCGACGCAGGTCAGGCCCACTGCGTCCCGTGCCGCCGCCGCCACCGCTCGTCGGAGGAGAGGAATGCCGGCACCGCCAACGCAGGCCCAGCCCGCTGCCGTCTAGCACGAGCCCCTGCCCCTCGCCCTCCTCGAGCTCATACACACCGCGGGTGTTCTGGAAGCCGCCGAGGTAGACGAACGGCGCTTTGTCCCCGCCGACGCCGTACTCGTCGGAGACGAGCCGGACGATGGGGGAGTCGACCGCGTCGAGACGGGCGGGGTTGTCGACGCAGGTGAGGGCGAGGGCGGGGTCGAGGGGCTCCACGACCTCCTCAACGCGGCTGACGTCGGCGTCGATGCGCGGGCGGCGCTTGAGCATGAGGACGGCGCGGGAGGGGTCGCGGTCGTTGGTGCCGTAGAGGCGGACGTCCCGTTGGGCGGCGGTGGCGGCGGCGAGGGGCCGCGCTGGGGCGTCGGTGCGGAGCAGGCGGGGCGCGAGGAAGGAGGAGAGGCGCCGGTGTGCAGCCGCGTCGGGGAGACGGAGCTTGATCTCGACCTCCATGGGGTTGGGGTTGCGGCTAGGGCTGGGGGGCGGGGCCTGGAAGGGGCGGGCGGCGGCGTGGGAGTTCTAGGGATCGAGAGGAGCGGACGAAAAAACCTACGAAAAAAAACCAGTGGAAGGGTGCTGGTTTTTGGACTGTGCGTGGGTGGGGTTCGGTGGGTGGGCGTGGGCGTGGGGATGGAAAAAACCGGTTGAAAAAAAACCGGTTGAAAAAAAACCAGTCGAAAAAAAACCAACGAAAGTGGGGGACTATTCAACCAACTCGTCCATTAGGAGTAGAGATATTCATCTTACATTATCTATTTTCTTTTTTATTTTATTAAACATGTGTACACTGTTTATCATGGCTACTTTTCTAGATCACAACCGATATCTTAGCCTGCGTGCCACTTGTAGTATCTTTCTCTGTTCAACTTGTGGAATATTGTAATTTAAAAAAACATGTGGAATATTGGCACATTTTGGACCCATTCCAGGCATTGTGCATGAATGCCGATTTAATCGGTCTCTTTAATTAATAATCGGCCTCCATTAAATCCATCAATCCGCCTTTAATTAATTCCTCCATTCCATTCCACTTGTAGTATGAGCAAGATTTAATTGGGGTCTTTCTCCCATAATTCGGGATTGCTGCGATTTGATCTGGTCTCTCTCCCATTAATTTCACCAAACCATCTCTCTCCCCATAATTTTCCCTTTCATTCCTTCCATATATGAGCGCCCGATTTAATTCTCCTTTATAATTCCTCTTCTCCCTTAATTCCTTCTTTTTGGGAAGCATGATCGCTATGTATACGTATCCTCTCTACTTTTACATGTAAACATGACTTGTCTCAATTGGTGGCAGCGCTCAACATTGAAGTGGAGGTTGTGAGCTCGATCCCCCGTGAGCAATTATTTTTCTCCACCTTCTTTATTTTCACAACAGCCTGATAGCGGGCTGAGGCCCAATGTGGCGATGTGGCCCAAGCACTTGACGTAGGAATGATCGCGACGGACCGGACCAATCGACGAAGAAAACGTGGATTTGTATGCAAACGGAGAAAATTATAAAATTTATGGAAAGCGTAAATTCACGGGAAGAAGCGTATTATGACGGTGAACCCGACAAAGTCAATCCGTGCTTTATTATTAGGGATAGATAGCAAAAAGGCCCGTGCGTTGCAACGGGTGAAAATCAATATCAAACACCCCTTGCCTTTTCGCACCTTATCCTCTTCCCCGGCGCTTGTCCGAGATAGTTGTGATGTCTATGTGATCACAATGCACCCAAATGTGATCAATCTCAAGATGATGAGCTGATCCACAACATAACACACTGTCTATGTAGGCTAGCATTAACTGACAAGCTCATGCGGAATCAGTTATCATACACGAACATCATTAATAGCTAATGACCAACATATGACAAGGTTAAAAATATCACCCTAAGGCCGGCTCCAATGCAAGAGCGTTTAAAATCTTGAGCAAATTAACATGCACAATCATACAACCCTAGCAGCTACATTGTGTATACTTTTTTTTAGTGTCCGACTCTAGGTTATGTGTCTGAGGCCGAAAGTAGCCGGGACGATGCAAAAGTTGCCAGGATTTTATTCCTAGCGCCTGCATTGTACATGCCCTAACCAAGTTTCAGGTGACAAAAAACACTTTTAATTTTCTGAAAAAAATGAGATGGTTTTTTTTGAACTCTTCTTAATCATCTACATCCATATGGCAGAGGGCCTCCCAAAGCTCACAAGCAAAAGAGCAATTGCGGCGAGGCAACATATGTTTGTTTCATGGGGGTCATTTTTATTGTGGTGATGAAGAAGCTCCTCGATCTGCATGGGTTGGTTCCGTTGAAAATTGAGCGTAATAAAAATAAAGTTGCTCATAATTTAGCTAATATTGATTGCTACAGCACCGCTAGTTCGTTGCGCTGGTTTCAACCAGCGTATCTAAGTTTGTACTATTGAACACTATTACATTTATCCCACGAATAATAGCACATATATAGAAGGCCTACTCTTTCCTTTTATCTTTCCCTCCCTTTCCTTCCTTATTTCTGTGATCTTGCTTCTCTTTCCTTCTTTTTATTTCTCGTGTAATTGGCCTCATCTCATCCTTCCTCAATCGACCCAAGGCTGCTTGGTGATGTAGTAAAACTCACAGGCCTATATAAATTAGTGCACTTTAATTGAAAGGGGCAAGGTGGGACTAATTAGTTTGACAATGAACGTCGTTTCTTTTCTTAGACCAGGCCCAGCTCGGCCCATGCGAAGGACAAAACAGATGAGGGACAAAAGGAGCAATTGAGATAGGCGCATGGCCCAGGCTTTGAGAGTTGCATAGAAAGAAAAAAGAGTTTCTTTTTGTTGCAAGAAACATCAGCCTTGCTAGCGGCTACGTGCTCTTTCCTAGACAACCCGAGTTCAAATCCAGACATTCGCAATTTTTTTTGGCATTCCGACAATGACCTAAAGGAAACGCCCTGGATCAAGGGAGGAGATCGGGATGGACGTGGTCGGACGCGATGCACGTGCCTACTCTGGCCCGTACGGAGGCCCAGCAAAGCGACGTACAGATTCAGGCGGAAGCCCAACATAGCGACGTCATTAAATAAAATTAACGATAACGACGTGGTACGAGCAGAAGCATTAGTACCACCTCGCGTATATATGTAAAATTTAAACTGAAAACGTAAATTCACGGGAAGAAGGGTATTGTGACGGTGAACCCGACAAAGTGAATCCGTGCTTTATTATTAGGGATAGATTATAGCACAGATGCCCGTGCGTTACAACGGGGGAAACTTTTGGTGTGAATTCAAATTCAGCGAGAATTGTTCGATCTTGTTCATTTCACCAACTTGCTCCATGGACACCTTCTTCTAGTCAATTTGACAAAGCGCCCTTCTTCTGCTCAACTGTGACAAATTCTATACCTATATCGATAGAGGAAGGTAAAAAAATTGAAAAAAAGTCTAGTGCACCTTGTTGAAAAAAATTAAAAAAAATTAGCTAAAATCAGGAACCGAGGAAGAAAATTATGGAATGTAGAAACTTTTGTTCAAAATTGTACAATTAAAAAGGTTGATTTTATCTAAAAATCAGATTAATAGCAGAAAGTTCAAATATAAAATAAAATAATTTGATGTTAGATTTCCTACTAATTAATTTCGTGATATGCATATATATGCCCGCTTTTTAAATAGGAAGGCAATCAGCGACAATAATTATCCCCACGTGCATCTTGCTTTTTTTAGATCTGCATCTCCGCTTTTAAGTAGGAAAGCAATCAAGCTGCACTAATTAAATCATTGCCTTCCCGTGGAGTCAACTTCTTGATTTGCCTTTTCTTTCTTGGCGTTATTCCTTCCTTTCTTGTCTTTCTAATTGCAGATAATCATTTATTTATTAGATTCTCGGGGCAGCTCTGCTTATTTTTCAGGCAATTCATAAGCTAACACATGTGCGGCTTTAGCCTAGTTGGTCGTGCACGTTGAGATGAAACGGCAGGTCATTAGTTCGTTTTCCATGAAAATCAACGAATTTTTGCTGCGCTCCTCTACAATCTCGGCCCATATGCAAGGGCAAAGTCGCTGCTCACAATCTCGGCCCATGTGGGGCAAAGCCCATGACGGATAGAAAAACTTAATTTGTCGAATCTATACCGATGGCAACATTAGTACCACCTCATGTATATGTTTTAAATTCAAACTAAAAACGTAAATTCATGGAAAGAAGCGTATTGTGACGGTGAACTCGACAAAGTCGATCCTTGCTTTATTATTAGGGAAAGATAAGTAGATAGATAAATTCAGAATTTGTACTCCAGCAACAAACCACACATTTACATGGACTGTAAATTACTCAGGCTACTGTACTACGCATGAACACGAATCAGAGCGTAAGCGTGAGACCGTTACAGGAGAAGGCGTCGCCGTCGGGCCGGCTGTAGGGGACTGCGCGCGCGGCGAGCCTCCCCTTACGCTTCTCCGCTTCTCCATGAACCGCTGCAGCGACGCCTTCCTCGCCATGGGCAGGTCGCCATCTTCCGCCTCGCAGCTCCCTCGCGCTGTGCCTGAGACAGCAGCGACACGGAGCAGCTCGGCGGCCTTGTCAGCCGGGACCTCGTCCAGCACCAGCACCCGCCCGCCGTAGAAGATGGTCATCTGCGCGTGCTCCGGCGCAGGACCCACCGCGTGCTCGTCTTGCGCGAGCACTTCCGCTCCGGGCATGAGGGGGAGAGCCACCGGCCGCGTCTCCGCCGCCTTAATGCAGCGACTGAGAACGCCGCACGCCGCGGCGAACCGTCGGCTCTTAGCGCTCCCAGTCGCCGCCATTCTTGCCGCTTGATCGATCAATGGCCCTGTACGCTCTGCAGGCCTCGCGAACTCGCGGTGGGGAGAGGAAGCTCTGCTTTGATCGATCGGGTGTTGTGCTGGTTGGAGGAAGGAAATTGATGGGCTTGCTTTATAGGAATCGCAGCATGTCCTGTGGGTCGTTGCTGTCAAACGTGGGGGTGGGATGTTCCTTCCTGGCGGTCCCTGGCACGAAGAACACGTGCTGGTCGAGGGACAGCACGATAGTTGCAACATGGTGGATGGAACTCCACTCATGCCGCACGTTCAGTTGTTAACTCGGCAGTAGGCAGAGGTTGGAAATTGATGGAGTGGGTCTCCCTCCCGCTGCCGATTCCGTGCGGCGATCATCCGGAGAAAAATCTTATACGACCGGGTTGTACTCTCCATCAGCTTAGACCAGGTTCACGGCATGTGCCGATTTCGGTCTCAAAGCACCGGTTCTGATTACCACCTAACTTTAATTGCAGTCCCCCTGATTCCTATCGTGTTTTATTTTCTGAAAAAGTTATGATCTATTCATAATCAATCATAACAGGGCAGAGCATAGCGGAGATAAATGGAAGGGAACTAGGCAAGGCCAACAATATTCCTCAATCAGAATGTATAATGCTATCTGGCCAAAGACTGAAAAAATATGCTGTTTAAATGGATTTGGAAGACTTCAAATAGATTAAGGCATAAAATCTTTTTCTGGCTGCTTCTTCATGATAGAATCAACATCGGCAATTTGTTGAAAAGAAAGAATATGCATCTGCATGACTACAATTGCATTCAATGTAGGGAGAATTCTGAAGAAACTTTGAGGCACCTTTTCTGGGATTGTACCTTTGCACAAGAATGCTGGAAATGCATTGTTCCAAACAAAAAATTAGGAATATCGAGCCTTGATGACATTATGATTTTACACTCCTATCTCCCAAAAGAATTTGCTCTAGACATTATTATCCAAGGATGTTTGAGAATCTGGACTCTGAGAAATGGAAAGATTTTCAGAAAGGAGGTGCCGAGTATTAACTGCTGGAAATATTGGGTCAGAGAAGATTTCGGTCTTCTACAACACAGGATCAAAGGAAAAAATTTGGACAGATTCAAGGATTGGGTTTCTACACATCTATGATGATTGTAGAGGATGTAATTTTTGATCTTTAATGTTATCATGTTCCCAAGACTAGGAATTGGATAAGTACCTCTTAGAGGGTCATTGTATTTTTCTTTTTCTTTGTACATATTATGTCTTTATTATTTAATGAAAATTACCGTAGAACAATTGTTCTACGGTTTCGGCTTAAAAGAAATCATAACAGCGCAAATAAGTTCAAAAAAATCATAACAGGATAGAGAATACCATAATTAACTTCCGCAAAAAATACCATATAGGTAACAAAACTACAATCTGGTCCGTGGACCACCTAGTGAGTGTGATGACTATAAACAATTGAGTGGGCCGAAAACGTGCCGCAGTCAACGTCCCTCTCACACAGTAGCTGGGCAAACCTTATTATAGTAGACAGTTGGGAAGTCGTTATGCTAAAGTGCCGCAGGACCAGCGCAACGGAGCAACAACCATCGTCGATAAAGAGAGTCGTAGATCAAAAGAATCAAAACTGTAAACACACGAATGAAGACTAGATCAAAACAAATCACATGCTGAATTCGACAAGATCCGACAGAGACACACCTTCACATGCACTCCGACGAGTAGACGAATCACCAGGACGAGATTAAACATGGGAGACATTATTCGTACTGAGGGACATAGCCGCCGCCACATAGCCCCAACTGAGACACATAACCTAAGAAGAATAAGAGCGTGGTACCTCCTGCCGGCAGGATGGGAGGGGGGCGAGATCCTCTGCACATTCATGGCCCGAAGGCCATCGGAGGCAAGGCGGACTGGCGATGGCATCGAGGGTGAAGGACGAAACCTAATATCCTAGGAGTATTTTCGTATGGAGGAGGAAAGAACGCAACCACGTTTTGTGGTTGTCATTAGGATTTGTGTCTTTCTTTGACAATCCATCATTCCAGAAACCACATCTCATGGTAAATTGTTCTTGTTGTTGTTTGTTGATCAATATTTTGATAGTTTCTTTTTTCACCTTTGTTTAGGCATATCTTCGGTCTTGTATTAATTTGCATTTTACGTACTGATTTTGTGTGTGTATGTATGTATGTGTGTGTGTGTGTGTGTGTGCGCGCGCGCGCGTGTTGGTGTTGGTTGTGTACAGCCTAATCATGTAGAGTCCTAATGTGTACGTGTTTGTATCCCCTCGATGTTTCATTTTAAGTTAATAAATTCATTCTTTATCGAGAAACAAGAAAACATCAACATACTGTTTATATTCTACCGAGCAACTACAGACTCTAGAAGCACAATCTACAAGCTATGAAGATTTTTTTTCTTTGAAAACACCTCCCATATGTTAATTAATTTAAAAGTTGTGATAATCGTTTCTTACAACATTAGCCATTCAAGGCGGAAAACTAGTACAAAGAATACCCTCTAACCTATTATCGAAGCTAAATTTCGGAATCCAGTGTGCGACCTCATTGGCCCTTCGATTGAATTTCTTCAGCTTAAAATTCTGAAGAAGTATAGAGATGGATAAAGCTTTGCTCTTGAGATCAACAAGGTGTGACCTGTCAAGGTTTTTATTTGTAAGGAAAGAAACCATAAAAGAGCAACCAGTCTCCAAAATAATAGGTTTATGAAAAGTTATATCGATATAAAGACCGGCTAGGCACACCCGGAGCTCTGCTTCGTCTGCACTAGTACACACGACCCACTATAATCCCACGAAGTCATGAGGATATGGCCTGCAAAATTCCTGGCAACTCCCACGCTTGTAGCGCCAACGTTATCCACAAAACTGGAGTCAACATTGATCCTAATATAATTCAAAGGTGGAGGCTGCACACCTCAATGATACTCACACGAGTAATGATGAATCTTAAATCATTCCCTACTCCCTTACCTTTCATGTTTGAAACCAACTCTACATTCGATTAACAAAACCAAAACAACGACCATTAATTTTCCACAAAATTAGCAGAGGCGGAGATAGATTTCTCTCCCTTACCAAACATCATATCGTTCCTTAAATAGCCAACTCTCCAGAAAAAGAAAATGACTTGCTCATGAACCGAAGAACTTAACTAATCCAACAAGATAAGCAAACAATCCGGCCCGGTAAACTTAAAAACATCTTCCCCCGGAATATTCCACACTTCCCTCAACGACATATGCAAAGCCCTCGCCTAGGACAAGTCAATGAGCATGAAAAGTACATTTATCTTCCACCCCACAGATAGAGCTCATCCCCGAGGTAGCCTAGTGGTGAATATGTCTATTAATATGAACCGCGAGGCTACTAAATGCAACACTCCAAGCAAAATTCTGATCTTTTGAGGGACATTGGCCTTTCAAATGACATTCCAGAGCTTTCTTTCCCCCTTCACACCATGGCTAAATTGCCCATAATCCTCCTTGTTCTCCTTGAGCTTCATAGACATATTATACATACTTTTATAGAGAATATACCAGTCTTCTCATACTGCCACGCAATAAAATCACTATCCCCCGAGGATTGAATACGCATCTTTAGAATCTTATCAGCATCATGTGGATAAAGCAAATGTGAGATTAAATTCACATCTCATCTCCTCGTCCCGTTTATGAATAAATCAGATACCCACTTTAGCCTGGTTCTACCCGTTTTAGCTTAATATTTTAAGCCAGAATTCCCGGGGATCCAATCATCTCTTCAAATATTTAACTAGACCCATCCAACACTACAACACTTCAAAGAAATTTATCATTTAACACATGAGCATGGCCACGAATCAGATCCTAAGCATGAGACGGTAACTAAATAAGACGGTAAGCCTTGCAACGATGCTACCCACACTATAGGCAGGTGCCATCCACCGCCTTGTTGACGTTTTATTTTTTGCGGCTGGTTCTTTGATATTTTGGAAAATAAAAATCCTACATCCACGGATGATTTACAGATGTTTTACGGAAACTTTTAATAAATTCTCTCCTCCTCTTTCTTCTTTGAACACCCCCCCCCCCCCCCCAAAGTTTGCAACCAGAAGCCGCCGCCTAATTAGAATCCATAAAAGGGATCTGTAACTTTAGCATTACTAGTAGGATGCCCGTGCGTTGCCACGGGCTAACAAAATATATGCTACTAAAAATGTATATACAAAGAGAAATGCCATGTGATATGGGAGTGATAGACAACATGCGATGATATTGCATGCTTGTGATGCGGTAGATAAATACATCTCCTCGTCATCTTTCCCTTCCCCTCCCTATCTCACAATCTTTTGTTCTTCGTGTGTTTCTCATGGGGCAAGCATAATCATTGATATGAATAGTCATGAAAATATCATATCACTACAACCAACAATCTATCATCTGCTCCAAAATTGACACCTATGCTTATTATACATACCAAAAAAAACTACAATGTTGCAGTCAAGACAAAATTTTGAAAGAGTATTAATGGACCAGCCATTGACAAAATGATTCTGTTAGTGTAACGCAGACCAAATGACATGGCACGCACACCAATCTATTCAGGAGTATTACATTAATCAGACAATTTGTTCAGCACATGGTAGCTATATAAACAGACCAAATATCGTTCATGTTGACAGAAATTAGCAATGCTCACGGCTACATACGAAATTGGCCAGAGACAATTTTCTAGCATCTTTTATTTTTACACAGCGTCACATGCCAAGTTTTCAAAGATTGAACTTAATAAAGACATGCCTTCACGTCCATGCAGGAGATTTAGTGTCGATCTGCCCAATAAATTGCTCCGATGCTGGCGACGAATCTTTCGTTCAAGCTTCTATAGCCCCTCCGCCGCATAGATCTGGCCGTCTCCACTCACTCGCCTCATAGGCAGCAGCTGCTCCACGTGCACTCATTTCTGTCTCCACTCACTCCCCTCATAGGAATACTGAACCATAAAAATATTTTCAGAGTATTTGGATTGTATCATGAATTATGTTCACTTCTATCAACACCTCACAAAGCTTTTGTGTTTGGTAAGAAAATTCAGCAGATATGAAGGTAAAATGAAATCATCAATATAATTCCCACCTACACTACTGCATGGAACAGACATGAAATGTCGTGGAAACTGTTGAAACTTACTTCTCTGGAAATACAGAGCGTTCAATACTGACTTGCACATAATTCGCAATTAGCACGCAGGTTTCATCCAATATGTAGATGCGGCAAACAGGAGCACATACTTGGATAGAGCATACCGCATGGGGGCGAAGCTCCAGTCCAACACTTCCCCAGCCCTCCAATTTTATTGCAGTACTTTGTATGTCATAGGTGCCCTTTATTCACACGTGTAGTACTATTTTTCGTTGACACGGAAACTTCCTAGACTATTACCTCAAATACAAGCTCCTTTCGTTGATATTTGTGGAGCACTTCTAAAAAAACCGAAATCTGAAAGTAACTAAATCACTGTATATAACCAATTTTATCTTCTTGGCAAATGAAAGTATAGCTAGCTATAGCTTTGTATCAAAAGTGACAGAAGAATTCAACAGCAGAACATTAACATTAACTGAGACCTTAGGTATGGGAGTGTTTTTGTCGCACGCATGCACATATGTGTGTATATGTATATGTGTACACACACACACACACACACACACACACACACACACACACACACACACACACACACACACACACACATATATATATATATATATATATATATATATATATATATATATATATATATATATATATATATCTTGGGAGAATATTGCCTTGAGGCAAGCAAATAACAAATTATAAATTTGACAAGCATGTTGGTCGATATTTAAACAGGGTAATAAATAAACCAAGATGTGAGACTATTCTATGGTGTACCTAATCAAAAAAAAAAATCCTTTGTGATTCAGTTGTATATATGTAACTGTAGAAAAATATTGACATACGCAAGAGTTAAAAAAAGCACCATGTCATACCTACACATATTTGATTTGTTCCCATGTTCTATCCACCTTCCCATTCTCCACTAATTCCTCCTTCAAGTCTCCATCTTCTGACTAAATTCAATCAGATCTGAAGCTCATGCATCCTCCTTTTTGTATTGGTCTTCGTATGGTCTTCCTACCTTTTGTATTGCCTGCATTTATAGCACAGATCTAATTTTTGCAACCAAGATTTGAGTTCCCAATTAATATGATGTGTTACAAATTTTGTAGAGTACTAATAATTTCTAACGACCCTTGTTGGCTTTGCTTTCTTCTACTCGGAAATACCAGAGCATCTTACGAAAATGAAGCTTTCCAGTACTACTCTTTGCAAGTTTAATCCAAGAAGCTCCATGACCATTGTAACCTACAAAAATGAGGAAACATATATCAGATTCAGTGACGTTGTAGTTGTGTTCTCTCCAATAATAAGCTAGTCAGATGCATCTTTCCAATACTACTCTTTAGTAGTTTCGCGCCCTAATGGTAAAGTATATAGATGCAAAAGGATTTTGCATACTACTAAAATGCATAGCCATTCCAATACACCGATCCAACAAGCACATTATCGTTGTCGGTTAGTGGTTGCCGGTTGTCTATGCTGGTTGTCTCCCTTATCACTTAAGGGGCTTTGGCGAGACCAAGTTCTAATCTCTGCAATTTTACTTCAATCCTCTGCATTAGTGTCATTAATTCAGTGGCGCCATCCGAGCTAGCGGCACTACCCAATCCAATTTCCTACAAATCATTATTAACAACTCTCTTCTCTTTTTACATGTTTTAAAAATCTGCATATTTTCTTGGAATGATTTCAATAACATAATTGAATGGCTCGGTATATGCTCACATATCCCCGCTCTTACAAGCTACCATAAAGCTTGTATCAGACTGGTAGTGTATACTATATTGCTAACTCTAAGATTGGATTTTGTGTTAACTATAGACAACAACAACAAAGCCTTTAGTCCCAAACAAGTTTGGGTTAACTATAGAATCTTGAAAAAAGAAATAGTGGGCTGATTAGATATAATAAGATTAAAAATAGAAAATAAATGATGAATAGCAAATGACCATTTTAATCAAGCGCTAGAAGTCGCTGCACACTTAAAAAAACAAGCTAATTGCACATCAGCTCCGTCTCGATTTGGTGCCACATTAGAATTAGAGGAAATTTAGAGAGGCAGATCACATTCTTTGTTTGTCTAATGCCAACTTTAATCATACACTATGAATCTACAAAGTTGACTTGTCCAACAAATTTGTGAATTTAATTAGTGTGACTACTTGTTGGAAAGAAATCATCATCATATGACAAAACAAATACCCAAAATATGTTCCCATCACATGACACAACCAAGATGTGCAGTCAACCATGAGGTTTGCAATGAAATGTAAGAACAAAGAATTACAGTCGGTTGGGTGGGTTGTGGTCACGTGTGATGAGGATAGTGAGCCCGGCAACGTAAATGTCGTCAGTTATCTGCTCCTCCGTGGACGCTGACCCAAACACACTGGAGCCCGACTTGCTGTAGATGAGCGACAAGATACCCATCTGGTCATTAGTGGACTCCCTAACAGAAGGGAGCCCATAAATAGGAGGTAAAAAAAGAAACAAAACAGAGTGCGAGTCCCCAAGAACCACATAAGGTTCAAAAAAGAGAAAGAGCCACGAATCGATTCTCACCTGATAGGTTGTCCTCTGTGTATAGCACCTGAAAGTATTGTCAGGAGATAGAAAAGGAGTAAGGACACAGCAGAATAAAATATCATGTCATGATGAGTAAAAGGTGTATGTTTGAACATACCATCCTATGGCTTTGTTTGGCGAATATCTTGGCATTCCCTGAAGAAAAGGTTGGCCAGAAACACAAGTTTAGGTCCTAGTTTTCAGTACAATCAGTTCGGTTCGATAGTCTCATTTGCCGCCATAGTGTTTTGTTCTCTAGTTACACGCCCACCCTGAAATACACCAAATAACTTGATTTGAGATATGGTCGACAGTGTTTTTCTCATTGTTCAGTACCATGCACATATCCTTTTCTTAAATGCATAAACATGATTCTTTTAATTACAAAGGCCAATAACCAAATAACATGCACGCTTTTTAATTCATTGTTGGATTGGATGCAAATGTAGCAACAACCTTTTCTATTATGAACAAAAGTGTAACACCAGCCTGGTTGTCAGAAATTAACTATAGTTAAAACCCACTAAATATGGTTGGATATAAATTAGAAAAGAAAACTTGTTTGTTTAAGAAATTAAAGCATGATTAAGAAGTTCCCTTATCTCTAATTGATGTGATCTCTACCACAACAAGGCTTCTATGTCTGAATATTGAATATACAGTGTTTTACAGAGAGTTCATGTCAGAAACTGGTTCCCTAATTTTCTGATACTCCGCCCACGTAAATCTCGAGACTTGTAGCAAAGATATATATGTAGCACAACAAATAGCTCTCAAACTTGATAGATGCTTACCAGGGGACAGATGGGCAATGTCTTCACTTCTCTTGGCAGCATGAACATTCTTCGTATACAATATGTCTGTTTTGGATGCTTGCATCGTGGCTCCACCAATGGACACCCTACGGTTTACACCACCCATCGAGTGTCTAGGCGCCTTCTTTATACTTTGAGGCTTGGATGGACTTGGTTTTGAACCGTAGAGAGTTGAACACCGACCGTCCTTCTGCCCACCCCTCCGCCTCGAGGTGGATGCTGACTGCCCTCCATCCCTAGCCGACGAGAGAGAGTGGAGATGAGGAGAAGCTAAGATGGGGCGAAGACTGTGGTGGATAGTATGTAAACAAACATTGCAAGTAATAGTATGAGAACCAATTGTAAAGAAAAAGGACAACCAAAAATCAATTTACCCGCACGTTACCAAATTTGGCAAAATACTCTTTGAAGTCCTCCCTTAAAACTATTTCTTTATGAAGCTTGTATGAAGCAGAATCTACATGATTCTATTCTGCAAGAGACACCACTCTTAAGAGAAATAAAATAAAATAGGAACTTAAGAGGTCATCAGGCAAGACATAAGAAAATAATGACTACCATGCAGCAAAAATAGCATCAAGACCAGGTGCGAGTTCACAAACCCTTATGATGATCTGGTATAGTTCCTAGGGCTGAAATTAGGGAGGAAATTGCAGTAACATTAAACCTGAGCGTGCTTACCAATGAGGCGTTGATACAAACTGGATTCTGTCCTGGGCATCTCACTCTTCCAATAAGAAACGTAAAACCAACCTAGAATAGCATATCCGCATAGTCAGGGTAAGACCGGAATCCAAATGCAAGAGGATCAACACATAACTTTATGCCCAAAAACAAACATGTCATCATTCTGTTGTTAGTATCAACTATGTGCAGATTATCATACAAGATTTCCATTACCCTGAACATTAGTACAAGAGACGAAAAGGAAACCTATAAACTAAGATTTCTAAAATAAACAGAAGAAGCTACTACTGTGCATCATATCCCACAATTAATTCATGATGCTAGCGAAGCTGTACAAGAGCCCAAAAAGAAACCTATAGTATTAAGTGCAGACTTCATCTGAATAGCCTTGCTTGTTCAGTGTTCCTAGTTATTGTGCGGACTTTAATCCTAATTTAACGGATGATTTACAGATGTTTTACGGAAACTTTTAATAAATTCTCTCCTCCTCTTTCTTCTTTGAACCCCCCCCCCCCCCCCCCCCCCCCCAAAGTCTGCAACCAGAAGCCGCCGCCTAATTAGAATCCATAAAAGGGATCTGTAACTTTAGCATTACTCTTTGGAGAATACCTTTTGGTTCATATTGATGTCATCGCGCGATCAAGAGTGGGGCCTTGGCTTATTTTGTGCTAGTAAAATAATCACTAGAACCATTTTTTTGTTATCTTTCATGCCATATTTTTCTTGGTGAATACCCATGTTCTGCTCTATTAATATATTCAGAATAAGTGTCGCTGATTTGTACAAAGTTGTACTAAATCAGTGATACTTATTTTGAGACGGAGGGATTATTAGTCAATTCTTAAAACTTAATGTTTCCCTGATTCAACATGTCTCATCTCAAATCTCTATTTGGAAGCTCCTGAATTTGGATATAAGATTTTTTGGGTATAGAGTATCTTTTTTGAATGAAGTTTTATGGTACTACTTATATTGCAGTGAAGTAGTCCCATGGGCATACGAGTACTTGGAGAAATGTGAGGGGGCATATGGACGCTTGTATTACATGCCATTGTGCAATGACGACGTACCATAATTGCTTATTTGGCTCCTTATATGTTTGCGGACGTGCCTGGTCAGTGCCTGAGCATGTTTGTTTTGGACGCTCACTTTCTTTGCAAAACAACCACACTTCTCATGTTATCCTCCAGTCACATGCATACGATTGATGGAGGGAAAAGAAAGAATAAAGAAAAAGAAAATGTGGTCCATGATGGGCCAAATCCTAATTGGTCTCATATCCTTCTCATATATGGCTTTGATATGAGATTTATGGACTACCTAAACATGAGTAATGGTCAGTATCTTGGTTCCGCCACTCTTGAAGCACTGGCCTGTCGAGTGGCGATGGCTCTTGCAAAGGATCTTCTTCTCAACCACTATTGTTCTCAACAACATAATTATTTCTTCAGACTGTCAAGTGGTCGTACGGGAGGTACAGAGCGGTACAGGAGGACAACACGTAGCTATCATCAAAGAGATTCAGGCAGCCGTGGCAGATTTTGAGACTTGTAAAATCCGTGGCAGATTTTTTTTCAGGATTTTTCATTCAAATCACGAAATAGTACAAAGTAATTGACCCTTACAAGCACACTGAAACATAAACACAAAAGACCATAAACACCTAGAATACCCTAAAACAACCATAACACAAAAAGATCTCCGGAGCCTCGTGTAATCATCCTTGTATCTTGAGAGAAGACCCCTGCAGTAGAAGGATCTGCAACCAGGCGCAAGCAGGTCAACATATTTGACCACGGTACAATTGCCGCCACGCTGCTTCCTCATTTCTTGACACCAGCGCTGAGAGGGCATGGACATCAATCCAACACACCTACAACAGCCGTCGCCATCTTTGGCTTTGAGTACCGCGAAAAGTGTCCCTTCCGGAAGAAAGAGAACTCGAGTCATCCGATCGGTCCAGCACCGCAGCCCGGCCATCCGCCCGGACAAAGCAGGATCTCCCACCAGCATCGGCGCAGAGGAAGGAGAAGAACAGCAGCAACAAATCATACTTGCAAGGAAGAAGAAGGGTCTTCATCTCCCTGCATCCATCGCCCATCTGAGGACCCAAACAGTCAGTGCCAATGGACCACCACCCACCATAGCCCGCGACCTAGATGAGATCCGGGATCCCCCACCCCGCTACTCCTAAACGAAGGCAAAAGCCTCGCCTGACCGCGAACGGAGCCCGGAGAAACTTATTCCGATGCGACACCACCGCAACGGCCTCGACAGCATCTCCCTCAACCCTAACCCTACCACACACCCACCAAGCGAACAGACCTGAGGTTCCCCCTCCCTCCCGCCGCCGGAGCGGCCGACGAAGAGAGAGGGAACCGGCGGTGGCGGCGCGCAAGGGAACCCTCGTCGCCTCCCTAGATCGCCTCGTGCGATCCTACTTTTCCGGAGCGGAGTGGTCAGTTTTTTCCAGTGTCAATGGTGTGGCCAAGTCGATCCTCTGTTTACGATGTTTTAATCCGTGGCAGATTTTGAGACCTGTAAAATTACCTTTGAAAGAACGTAGCAGTAATATAGCAGGTGATAGCTTAGCAAAGTTTGCTTTAAATTAGGAAGACATGTTTGGCTAATCCAGCCACATGACACTGTAATCATCCTTTGGGACATGTTATTAATCAATAAAATTTTGTTCCCCCTAAAAAAACCTGAACATGACACTCCCAGACAAAACGAAATCACTAGTTTGAGAAGTACTCGTTGCAAAGATCGCTCCAACTCCCCTGGTTGCGACAAGTGGCGTAGCGCGTCACTTGTCGTAACCTAGGAGTTTTCCCTTTTTTCGTAGATCCATTTATTCAAAACGTTTTATCTCTCAAACCGTGCGTCCAAATCTCGAGCCGCTTTCACCGTTGGATTCCTCGCGCCGAGATCTTCAAAAGTAGATCCCGTGTTGATAGGTTTTGACGAACTTTTTTCACGAAAAAACGGGACGAAAAAAACGAACCGGAAGCATGAGTTTTTTCCCTTTCTAAAAGAGGCACGCCGGTCCCTCTCATGAAATCATAACCATGCCTCTCGCGGAAGCAAAACCGCGACTCTCGCGGAAGGAAAAAAAAGAAAATGCGTTTTTTTTCGTTTCCGAGGGGGCACGGCCATGACTCTCGCGAAAGCACAACTGTGCCTCTCGCGGAAGCAAAACCGTGACTCTCACGAAAGAAAAAAAAAATAGAAAACGTATTTTTTTTCGTTTTCGAGAGGCACGGCCGTGACTCTCGCAAAAGCACAACCGTGCCTCTCGCGGAAGCAAAATCGTGACTCTCGCGAAAGAAAAAAAATAGAAAACACATTTTTTCCGTTTCCGAGAGGCACGGCCATGACTCTCGCTAAAGCACAACCGCGCCTCTCGCGGAAGCAAAGCCATGACTCTCGCAAAAGAAAAAAAACAGAAAACGTGTTTTTTTTCATTTTCGAGAGGCACGGCCGTGACTCTCGCGGAAACAAAACCGTGACTCTCGCTAAAGGAAAAAAACGCGTTTTTTTCCGTTTCCGAGAGGCACAGCCATGACTCTCACGAAGCAAACCTTGCCTCTCGCGGAAGCAAAACTGTGACTCTCGCGAAAGAAAAAAAAAGAGAACATGTTTTTAAAAAAAATTGGGTCGAAAAGCTAAGGAAGACCGGTGAAAAACCAAAACGTCGAAAAAACCCAAAACAAAGTATTTAAAATGCCGAAAACGCGTGTGAAAAAATAAAAAAATAAAATTCGGAGGAAGAGCTCAGAGCGTGACACGTGGCGAATGGCTTAGAGCGCGTCAAGTGGCGCTGATCGTTGTGAGGCTCCTCAAGGAGTGCTCGTTAACTAGTTGCTTTCCGGACAAAATGAGGATTACAGTTGGGTGGTCTTTTTTATTCTCAGTTAACTAGTTGATTTCCGGACAAAATGAGGATTACAGTTGGGTGGTCTCTTTTATTCTCAGTGATAGGACGTTTGAGGCATGGGGTTGTAGTAGATGCTCGTGTCCATCTGCCCACACGGCCAAGTGGAGAATACTCCCTCCGTCCGGAAATACTTGTCCTCGAAATGATTGTATCTAGACTTATTTTAGTTATAAATACATCTATTTTTTTTCATTTCTAAGACAAGTATTTCTCGACAGAGGGAGTAGTTGCCAAGTCATCGCGCATGTGAAGCAAAGACCATGGATTGGTCTTAACCCTTCCCCCTAAAAAATATTCAATGAATTGGTAAAGAAAAAAGAGTCTGTTTATGACACATCTAGATGTGACATAGTTATGTCACATCTAAACTAATGTCCATTCTGTTTGTGATTTTTTTAGTTTTAGTTTTTGTTTTTTGTTGCTGTATTATATATTTGTGAGAGTTTAGATGTGACATTTTTAAAAAATATCTAGATGTAAATTAGACAAATTGAAAAAAATAGACCGTGGATTGGTCATAAATAAAGGAAGCCAGTCAAGCCAATTCGCCATGATTTGTTGGTCAAATCAAGGGCAGCAAAATTTTCTGATCATAATTCAGAATTTGTACTCCAAAAACAGCCACACATTTACATGGACAGTAAATTATTCAGGCTACTCTACTACGCATGAACACGAATCAGAGCGTAAGCGTGAGACGGCTACAGGAGAACGCATCGCCGTCGGGCCTGCTGTAGGGGACGGCGCGCTCGGCGAGCCTTCCCTTGCGCTTCTCCATGAACCTCTGCAGCGACGCCTTCCTCGCCATGGGCAGGTCGCCGTCCCCTCGCACGGTGCCTGCTGCGGCAGCGACACGGAGCAGCTCGGCGGCCTTGTCGGCCGGGACCTCGTCCAGCACTAGCACCCGCCCACCGTAGAAGATGGTCATCTGCGCGTGCTCCGGCGCAGGACCCACCGCGTGCTCGTCTTGCAGCGCGGGCACTTCCGCTCCGGGCATGAGGGGGAGAGCCACCAGCCGCGCCTCCGCCGCCTTGATGCAGCGGCTGAGAACGCCGCACGCTGCGGCGAACCGTCGGCTCTTAGCGCTCCCTGTCGCCGCCATTCTAGCCGCTCGCTCGCTCGCTCGATCGATCGGTCGCCCTGTACGCTCTCGAAGCCTAACGAGCTTGGAGCGTCGCAGTGGGGAGGGGAGGCTCTGCTTGATCGGGTGCTGTCTGCTGTGTTGGTTGGAGGAAGGAGACTGATGGGTTTACTTTATAGGAATCGCAGCGTGTCGTGTGGGGCTGTTGCTGTCGAATGTGGGGGACGTGGTGGGGTGTTTCTTCCTGGCCGTCTCTCGCACGAAGAACACGTGCTGGTGAGCTGGTCGACGGAGATTATACAATGGTTATACGGACAGCACGATATTTTCAACGTGGTGGCTGGTAGTCCTCTAGTGCCACACGTTCAGTTGTTTACTCGGCGGCAGGCGGAGAGATCAGACAGAGATCGACGGAGCGGGCCCCTCCCTCTCTGCTGCCGACTCCGGTGCGGCGGTCATCGATAGAAGAGGGCTATGGGCGAATGTATCCGGCGTAGGAGGTTTTTTTCCCTCCTTAAATAAAGTCCTTTATGCTTTCAAGTAATATATGCAATAAATAGCAGTACAAAGATCTTCATCATGAGTAACACAAAGTATAACTCAAAATGAACCACTTAGAGTCAACTACAAGCATTTGAAATTTTGTAGGACCGGCGCACGAGAAAATCAAACATCAGCGACAAGGAGGTGCACAGATTGAAAAGGCAATACATGAGGGAAGGTATCAACATCCCCTCGACCCCTCGCATCGCCTCCCCTCGAGCAACGCCGAGGGCCCCCGGAACCCTAGCCGCTAGACTCCCCTCGTTCCATCCCCAGCCGCCGTTGCCATAGGCAAGGGCCACGGTGATGGCGGGCCCGACGCCATAGGATCCATGGTGGGTGGTTGCCGCGGTATCCCCTGTGAGGCCGAGCAGGCGTTTCATGCGGGGACGTCGGGGACGGCAGTCAGGGCGGCGCCCTGCTGCGCAGCGGCGATCAAAGTCTCCATGGCGACGGTGACCTGAGGTTGGGTGGTGGTGGCGGCGCTCCATTCAGCGAGGGTGGCAGCTTTCGTGCAGATGGGGTGGCATGGATGGTTGCAGATCTGGCGGCCTGCCCAGATCCGTCACAGTATGGCCTTGGCCGGCCGGTGGCGCGAGGAGGACCGGTGAGGGGCGGCTGGAGGCTCCCTGCCGGCGTGCCGAGGGCGGCCCTCGTCTCCACGGTGAGGCTCCGTTGGGCTCCACCCAGCTGTGGGATCGGGGGGACGCGACTTCCGGTGAAAATCGTGCCGACTACGGTCATGGCGGACAATGGCGGCGTCTATGCCGTCGTTCCCATCTCGAGGCATCGTTGTTGCAGGTCATGGCACCCCACTCGTGATACTCCAGGGGAAACCCTAGATCTGGGTCTACTAGATTGGATGATGATGGCACCTTCAATGTCGTTATCCCTCATGGGGGCATCGTTGGAGTAAGTGTTGGCTGGAGGGGACAAGAGGAGGAGCGGTGTTACATCTACTGCAAGGCCGACGACGGGCTGGCGGCATGGCGCTACGGAGGTTCGTCGACGGGCGCGTGTGGACGGATATGTGCAGGATGCTGGCGTTGTCTGGCGCCATGGTGGCGTCGACGACAGGCCAGGCAAGGTCGATGCGTCAGTTCCTGCTCTGGAGATGGACCGGTGAAAGATGGCGGCGGCAGCCTCTGAGAGTACGCCGGACCGGTTTGTGACCCAGTCCCGATATGTGGCTGGGCTGGGGCATCCGGCTTTAGATGTTAGGCTTTGGTGTGATGTTTGTTTGGTATTCGGTTCGGACATTCGGCACACCTTCATCAAGGGGATAGGAGTAGCAACAAGTGTTGCCTAGATGATGGCTTTAGGCTTACTGATATATTACTTTGAATGGTCTTTGTGAATAATTAATAAAATGGTTGCATGCTCATCCAGAAGCAGAGGCCAGGGGTATATCCTCCTTTTCAAAAAGAGAGGAAACACACAAACATAAACGAGGGCCAGCACAATCCAGACCGATACACCGGAGACCAACGACTTGATCCAAGCACATCCACCGAAGACCACTGTCGACTGAATCCAAAAAGATTAGCCAGAGCGTTGATACGAAAGAAAGGACAATATTCTAACTCTTGGACTTCGTTGCTGCTTCTCACCGTCCCAACTAAGACACTAAAACTACCTAAAGCATGGGCTGGCCCCCAGCCACTTGTAAGGGGGAAAGGGCGGGTGACCGTGTATGCCGTGCTTCTAAGGACCAAGGGTGATCTATGGGAGGGGACCGGCTGCAGCTGCGGCAAGGGTGTGAAATCCCTAATTCTATTATGTTTCTTCTAGTCGCATGTTCATGTTGCAACTTTTCCCTTTCGTTATGGTGTATGAGCCTATGAGGGCATTTTTTATAAGGTTCTCCCGTGTGCTCTTTCTTTTTCGCCTGCCGGTAGTTTCCACCAGACTCCGATTCTCTTCGCAGTTCCTCTTAGCCTCCCTTTTCAGGATTTTTTTGGCCCATACCATGTAACATTTTCTCCACTCCCATGTTCTTGATGTAGGGAGGAGGAAGCTAGGGTTAGCTTGACACGTACCCCTCCCTCCACGCACAACCCAAGCATCGTCGTTGCCTTCCTTCGGACGGCGGCTGCATCCCAACGCCTCCCGCAGTGTTCACCATCTCCACTATTCTCAGGTTTGTTTGCTTGGAGGAGGCCGACATGAAGGAAAGAAAATTATGTTTGAGGTGGTTACAATATGTGAATCTCTTAAGTCATTAAGCTCCCTAAGAATGGAGCTTCCTGGTGCATTGAAGAAATTTTTGCATTCGTGCCCCAACATGTCACGGAGTGGACCCGTTGTGGGTTGTGCTTGGGCCTATTCGCACATGAAAGTGGTCCTCCTACATTTTTAAAAAATTCATAAATATTATTTGAATTAATGACATTTCTGAGATTCGGGGAACTTCTTTCGAAATCTAGGAACATTTTCTAAATTCTTAAAGATTTTCTATATTCACGAATATTTTTTGAATTTTGGAGAACATTCTAAAATTTGCGAACATTTTCTAAATTCTTGAACATTTTTATAAATCGCAAACTTTTTTAAATTCATGATTTTTTTTCAAACCATAAACATTTTTAAAATTCACAATATTTCTTTTACAATGTTCTAAAAATCGGTGATATTTTTTGTTTTTCACAATATTTTTAATATTCTCTCTACTTTTTTTTTCATTTTCCCTCTTTTTTTTCTTTGCTTCTCCAAATGGGTTGAGCCACAATAGGGCGATTGGCCAACTAAATTGAGAGAGCGCCCTAGGGCATGTTCACTTTGTCGTCCTTCGACACGTTGTGCATTGAATAGGACCTCTCGTGTGCGTAGGTTATTTTGCTGCCGGGGAAGAGTGAACATGCTTTCTGCTTCATGCGTTTGTGAGGGTGTGGCACCAACTTGATGGATCTGCGTTGACTGGTCGGCTTGCGTTCGTCAGGATCCTCAGACGATGGATTAACGGTGAAAGAACGATGTCGTGCTAGCATTGGGGAGAGCTACAAACGGAAAGACCATGCGTTGGATATCCAAACCAACATGAGCATCTGTCGGAGAGCCGTTGTAGCTAGGCCTTGTGGATGTGGATCAAACCTCAGGGTTGGGAGGCGGCCAATTTGAGAGATTAGAGTCCATTTGGGGCCGGAAAATTGTGCAAGGAGATTGTTTCTAAGAAGCAGAGTCACGAGTGGATTGGGTTGTGTGATAGGGTGGGCATCGTATAAGGGCCTAGAGTCATGCCTACACGTGCCAGTAAAGTAGGGAAGTTAGAGAATGTGAAGATCAATTTCAACGGATATGGTAAAATGGTCAATTTAGTTTATATAAGATCAAAATCGACGATGCGCCCGCACAAACAACTAGCGATAGGAATACCGAACCAAACACCATAAACCGAATAAATCAGAAATATCGCTCAACTTAATCCAGTTTGGTTATTCAATTTTCGTTGTAAAGTTACCGTAATAGCCAAGGAAAAAAACTCAAATCATGACCGAGGAATGGTGTGGAAAATCGTGCATTACCCTATAGCATGTGATGCATTCATGAAGGGATAGAAGACACCACATGGGATCTAGCCTTTTTTTATTGGACCTTTTTTAGTCAAGAACGTGAGATCTAGATTGTATAGTTAATCGGAATAGGGTCCGCCGTCTAACGAAGATCTAACGAAGTCTATGAAATCAACGACCATGTGTTACTAATTTTCTATGAAATCTTCCGTTATGGACAAATATAACATGGCTAGCTATTAGGCGCAGCTGGGGAAATAACAGATTGCCTACAAGTGCATAAGGTTTAGTTGTAGCATTTTTAAAGTAAGAGTTTCGATCTCACCGGAAGCACAACAAATGATTTTTGCTTCTTGTAGAAGTTTATCGAAATATGCCAGTTAATTATGGTTCGAAGTAAAATTACGAACATGTAAATATTGGAATGGTGTAGCAGCTTGAATTTAAATACATAGAAGTAATAATAAGGAGCGAGAGAGTAATCAAAATGATGAAATCAGCGAGTCCAGATCCCCTCTAGTATGCTTGCTACTTAATTATGTTGATGCATACTTTTTGGTTTGGATAACTAATCCACTCTATATACTTTTATAACTGGGCAGAGCCAAGTACAGACATGTGCATACATTTTTTTTGAAACGGAGGCAAAAGCTTTGCCTCATCCATTAAATAAGAGAGAATAGAGTAAGTTACAAACAACCCGAGTACACGGCATGCGGATTACTCGCGCAATAACAAAGACCCTAGTTTTTTTAGCACCGGCGATGATCCAAAGGTTAGCCTCGGTGGCGATGGAGGAAGCAGCACTGTCGGAGGGGCACACTTATGCGTGAAAACTCACGTGTTTCGCTCATTCCAAATTGTCCATGAAACAAGCATGGTGAGGGATGCCTTGGCTTGTCTGTGCGGATAGCCGTCGTCGCAAGTACTTGCCCATCAAGATTGGACCGAGTCGAACAAGGGCCAAGTGGAAATGACGAAATCAGGGACGTGGTACTTGTCAATGACCAAGGACCAAAGCCTTCTAGAGAAGCGGCATTTGAAGAATAGGTGACTCCCACTCTCTTGTTCCCTCTTGCAAAGGGGGCAAAGATCACAGTTTGGCCACCCACGCTTTGCCAATCTATTCGCGGTCCAAATCCTGTCTTGGAGAGCCAACCAAGCAAAGAACTTGACTTTTGGGGGAGCCCAAACTTTCCAAACCATCTTGTCCATGGGGGAGAGAACCAATCCTAAAAATTGTGCCTTATATGCGGAGGCCGCCGAGTAATGCCCCGAGACCGAGTTCTTCCAAAGGATGTCATCCTCGGAGAGTTTGTCAAGATGAACCTCATGAAGGAGCATCCTAAGTGTGAAGAATTGCGTGACATGCTCAGCAGAGATTGAGGTGGATGGATTGATCTTGAGGATTCATGCGTTGTGCTTGAGGGCCTCCCGCACCTTCCAATTCTTACACATGGAAGCTTCATGGATGAGCGGGGCAATATCTTTAGGCTTGCGCCCAAGGAACCAGGGGAGTCCCAGAAGGGGGTCTTCGCGCCGTTACCAACGGAGATGGTGGTGGAAGCATAGAAAAAGTTAAGGTCCTCCTCGTCACAAGGGTTTCCCAATCGTATGTTGTTAGCTTGCTCGCCACCTTGTCCACGAGGAATTGCAGATCCACCAACTTCAGCTGCCATACAGAGAGGGGGAGCCCTAGGTACCGCAGAGAGAAAGAAGCTCTTGCTGCCGGCAGGCTTTGGGTCAAATAGCCCAGATCGAGGTGGTTGCAACGGATGGGCACCATCGAGCTCTTGAAGGTGCAGAGGCCCGTGACCTCACCAAAGCCTCTCAAGATGCATGCAAGATTTTCCGCATCTCTTTTTATTGGGGCCAAGAAAACCACCGTGTCATTCGCATAAAGAGAGGTCCTCAGCATTGACCCCTTCCCCTGAGCTTGTGTAGGAGCCCCTTCCTTGTGGCCACATCTAGGATTCTTTGGAGCGGGTCACTGGCGATGACGAATAGGAGTGGGGAGATGGGTTCACCCTGCCGGAGGCCTTGGACATGCTTAATTGGACCACCGGCAATACCATTGAGGATGATCCTCGAAGATGAAGAGCAAAGGAGGGCAGCGATCCAATCCCTGAATTTGGGAGGGAACCCTCACCGTTGGAGAAGATCAAGCAAATACCCCCACTTAACGGTGTCAAAGGCCTTGCGAATATCAAGCTTGAAAAGAAGGGACGGGGTCTTGCTCTTGTGCAGGCGCCGAGCGCGATTGTGAACATATAAGAAATTGTCATGGATGCTTCTTGTTTTAATGAAGGCGCTTTGGGCGTTGGAGACGAGGCTTGTCATGTGGGGGCCCAGCCGAGTGGAGAGCACCTTCGCAATAATTTTCGCGACCGCGTGGATGAGGCTAATGGGCCTATAGTAGGCGATCCCCTCTGCCCCTTCCTTTTTAGCTAAGAGCACCACATTCACGGAGTTGAGCCACTGTAGATTCGTGGTGTGAAGGGAGTCAAAATGGTTAATGACCCGCATGAGGTCTGGCTTTACGATATCCCAACACTTCTTGAAAAAGAGGCCCGTGAAGCCATCTGGACCCGGAGCCTTGTCATTGGGCAGGTCATTGATTGCTTCGAGGACCTCACTCTCGACTATCGGGGAGTCAAGGTTGTGCAAATTAAGAGGTTCCAAGTTTAGCTCGTCCCAATTGAAATATTTGTGGCTCAGGGGGCTTCTCTTTAGGACATTGGAGAAGTGGTCGTGAATTAGTTTCTCTTTGGCAGCATGCTCGGTGGCCCAACCATGATCGTTCTTGATCCTGTGAATATGGTTTTTTCTCCTCCTAGCGGTGACTCGGCGGTGGAAGAATTTTGTATTGGCGTCCCCTTCTTTAAGATTTGAAATTCTTGCACATTGTTTCTTGCACGATCTTTCTAGCACGGCCAAGGCAATGACCCTTCTCTTAAGTCTGGCCCGAAGGTCGAGCTCCTCAGTGGAGAGGAGCCTGTCCTCTTGGGGGATGTCGAGGCAAAGGACCACCAAAAGAGCGGCATGGTGGTGAATTTTTGCCTTTGAGAAAAGTCTCCTGCTCCATTCAGCGAGGTGGAGAGCCGTCTTCTTGAGCTTGTTGTATAGGATTTGATATGGCTCAGTGTGATCCACCCTCTCGTTCCACTCCCTTTGGACCAACTCATGGAAACCGGGCATGGATGCCCAAAAGTTTTCGAATTTAAAGACCCGAGGCTTTCTTGGTCCCTTATCGTCAGAAGTAGCAGCAGACAATGGTTGGAGAGGGAAGAGGAGAGAGCATGAAGGACGTGGGTGCTGAAGGATGCGTCCCACTCGGCATTGCAAAAGAACGAGTCTAGCTTGCACAAAGTTGGGTTTTCCCTCTCATTACTCCAAGTGAAACGCCGGTTTTGGAGGTGTATTTCTTTGAGCTCGCAACTTTGTAGTGTTGCTCTGAAACGGTTGATCCTGCTTCGGTTGACATTTCTTTTGTTTTTGTCTCTAGCCCAGTAGATTTGGTTGAAATCACCAATGGCGAGCCATGCCACCCCAGTCGTATGCCTCTAGTTGAGGAGCTCAGCGAAGAAAGCGTCTTTACAGGAGGGGTCCGTGGGGCCGTAGACAGATGTGATATTGAAGCGTATGCTGGTCCCTCGCACATTGATCATGGCGGAAAGACAGTATGTTGTGTACGTGATGCAGGAAACCTCGAGAAGAAGATCATCCCAGAGCAGCAAGATTCCTCCCTGAAAGAACATGCGGTGCCCCCATGTTTGGTTTTGGTAATTGATGACAATCTCTATGGACTAATGGTTGCCTTGAGTTATATTTGAAGGATTTGTCCATAGGCATTTCTTGAAGTTCATGTGTTGGTTTCAAGGAGTTTATGTGGTGACCAAGGTGTTATTAAGGAATTATCCAAAGATTGGTCATGTGAGAGTTGAGCTTATTGCAAGCATGTCTTGGAGAAGAAGATTGTGTGATCATTCATGTATATCTTCAAGACATCATCCAAATGAAGAGAGTTGAAAAGATTCATGGTTGATCAAGACTAAGTCAAGAGTGAATCAATTTGATCAACTCACAAAGCGTAGAAGATGTACCAAGAGGGATCAAGCGATCCCATGGTGTGGTAAGCATTGTCAATTACGCTTTGTGTACTAACCCATGATCTTCGTGAGAGTTCTTTGTGGGGTTAGGTTGCGGTGTGCAAGTTCAAGTGAAGCATCATGAAGAGATCAAATGCTTGAAGCTTGCCGTCCATTGTGGTGACAATGGACTTGTGAAGATGTTGCGTTGTGCAAGTTCAAGTGAAGCATCATGAAGAGATCAAATGCTTGAAGCTTGCCGTCCATTGTGGTGACAATGGACTTGTGAAGATGTGCGGAAGAGTGGCTCACCCATAGTGGAGTATGGGGGAGCAATCAACTAGTCTTCATCGAGCCAACACAACCAAGAAAGGTGGTCCAACTTGAGGGAGTCAGGATCGTCATCATCTAGCTCAAGTGGACCATGTGCAAGGCAAAGGTTTGCCCTTGATAGGTTTTCTATTTTACCGGTCTCATGATGGTAGTTGGGAGACCGGGTTATAGGATCGATTGCCGTACTATCAAGGGGGGGCTCTCGATGAGTAGCTTGATCGTATCATTCATAGAGAGCTCAAACCATTGCATCCTTGCATCATATTTATTGGTTCTTGTTTGGTTCTCTTTGTGAGTTTTGGAGCTTATGGTCATCTTGATGACAAGCTCGAGTTCATCGAAAACGGAGTTCACTCGCACCTTCTATGATGTTTTCGATGTTGGAGGTTATGCCGGTTCTTCTAGGTTGGAGGTTTCACTCCTCTATTTTTTGGCATACCTCCCCTGCCTCTTCTCACTATAACCAGTCGCTGTTTTGATGCTACTCGTCTTCCTCTATCAAACAAGCTTGAGTTTGCTCAATTCGGAGCTCATTTGCAGAAGTTATGGCAGTTTTGGTTTCCTAGCGGTAGTACCGCGGGCCGGAGCGGTAGTACCGCTTGGGTGCTACAAGCGGTAGTACCGCTCTAGAGCGGTAGTACCGCTCCTGAGCGGTAGTACCGCTGGTAGCCCCCAGCCGTAGTACCGCTACGGTCTCGTGCTAGTACCGCCTCGATTCGAGGGGTCTTTTTTTCGTGTCGGGTTTTACGGTACTGGCCACGGCAGTGGGGGCCGTTGTACCGCTCGTATGCGGTAGTACCGCCCTGCCATCGCGGTAGTACCGCTCTAGGCCCAGCGGCAGTACCGCGAGGGGGAGCGGTAGTACCGCTTATAGGGGCAAGCGGTAGTACCGCTCTCTGCGGGGCTGAAGTGGGGGTAACGGTTGGATTGTTCCCCCCACTATATAAGGGGGTCTTCTTCCCCATTCTACCTCATCCTTTGAGCTCGTGTTCTTCCCCCATTGTTGACCTTCTTCGAGCTTGCTAACTCTCAATCCCTCCATGGATTCTTGCTAGTTTTTGAGGGAAAAGAGAGAGGAGATCTAGATCCACATTTCCACCAATCACTTTCTCCTCTATGTGAGGGGAACCCCTTGGATCTAGATCTTGGAGTTCTTGGTGTTCTCCTTCTTGTTCTTCCTCTCATTTTCCTCCCTAGCATTAGTTGCTTCCGTGGGATTTGAGAGAGAAGGACTTGGGCACTCCGTGTGCCCTTGCCATTGCATTTGGTGCATCGGTTTGAGTTCTCCACGGTGATACGTGGAAGTTACAAGTTGAGAAGCTTATTACTCTTGGGTGATTGGTGCCCTTGAGCTTGTTCCTCTTGGGTGCTTGGGTGCCCTAGACGGTTGGTAGTGTTCGGAGCTCAATCATTGTGGTGTAAAGCTCCGGGCAAGCTTCGGGCTCTCCAATTAGGTTGTGGAGATCGCCCCGAGCAATTTGACGGGTTCCGGTGACCGCCCCCAAGGGTTGCCAAAGTGTACGGGTTCGGTGACCGCCCCCAAGGGTTGCCATTTGTACGGGTTCGGTGACCGCCCTCAAGGGTCCCTTAGTGGAATCACGGCATCCTGCATTGTGCGAGGGCGTGAGGAGATTACGGTGGCCCTAGTGGCTTCTTGGGGAGCATTGTGCCTCCACACCGCTCCAAACGGAGATTAGCATCCGCAAGGGTGTGAACTTCGGGATACATCGTCGTCTCTGCGTGCCTCGGTTATCTCTTACCCGAACCCTTTACTTATGCACTTTACTTTGTGATGGCCATATTGTTTCTTGTCATATATCTTGCTATCACTTAGTTGTTCATCTTGCTTAGCATAAGTTGTTGGTGCACATAGGTGAGCCTAGTTGTTGTAGGTTTTTTGCTTGTCAAATTAACCGCTAGGTTTATTCCGCATTTGTTCAAGCCTAAACCGTAATTATTTTAAAGCGCCTATTCACCCCCCCTCTAGGCGACATCCACGATCTTTCACTCCCCTAGTGCCGTTTGCTGGTCTTTGCACAAAACTACGTAGCCTCTGGCCACCCAAAAAAGCTGCGGTGAATTGGCGATGTTGTCGAGCTTTGTCTCTGGTAGGCACACCACATGGCACGACGAGGAGGCGATCGTGGCATTCACCGTAGAGCATAGATCCGGGCAGTTCAAGCCCCAAACGTTCCAACTCAGAAAGTTGATGGGTTGTTCATGTTGGGTAACGTAGCAGAAATTTAAAATTTTCTACGTATCACCAAGATCAATCTATGGAGTCATCTAGCAACGAGAGAGAGGGGAGTGCATCTACATACCCTTGTAGATCGCGCGCGGAAGCGTTCAAGAGAATGGGGTTGATGGAGTCGTACTCGTCGTGATCCAAATCACCGATGATCCTAGCGCCGAACGGACGGCACCTCCGCGTTCAACACACGTACGGAGCGGGGACGTCTCCTCCTTCTTGATCCAGCAAGGGGGGAGGAGAAGTTGATGGATATCCAGCAGCACGACGGCGTGGTGGTGGAAGTAGCGGGATCCCGGCAGGGCTTCGCCAAGCGCAAGCGGGGAGGAAGAGGTGTCACGGGAGGGAGGGAGGCGCCAGGGCTTGGGGTGCTGCTCCCATGCGCCTCCCCACTATATATAGGGGTGGAGGGGGCTGGTTTCTTTCCCTCCAAGTCCATTGGGGCGTTGGCAAAGGTGGGGGAAAGAAATCCCATCATTTCCCTTCCCCACCGATTGTTATCCCCCTTTTTTAGGGATCTTGATCTTATCCCTTCGGGATATGATCTTATTCCTTCTAAGGTGGGATCTTGGTGCGCCTTGACCAGGGGTGTGGGGCCTTGCCCCCACTACCCACGTTCATGTGGGTCCCCCCATGCAGGTGGGCCCCACTTCGGAACCTTCTAGAACCTTCCCGATACAATACCGAAAAATCCCGAACATTTTCCAGTGGCCAAAATAGGACTTCCCATATATAAATCTTTACCTCCGGACCATTCCGGAACTCCTCGCGACGTCCGGGGTCTCATCTGGGACTCCGAACAACTTTCGGTTAACCGCATACTAATATCTCTACAACTCTAGCGTCACCGAACCTTAAGTGTGTAGACCCTACGGGTTCGGGAGACATGCAGACATGACCGAGACGACTCTCCGATCAATAACCAACAGCGGGATCTGGATACCCATGTTGGCTCCCACATGTTCCACGATGATCTCATCGGATGAACCATGATGTCGAGGATTTAATCAATCCCGTATACAATTGCCTTTGTCAATCGGTACGTTACTTGCCCGAGATTCGATCGTCGGTATCCCAATACCTTGTTCAATCTCGTTACCGGCAAGTCACTTTACTCGTACCGTAACGCATGATCCCGTGGCTAACTCCTTAGTCACATTGAGCTCATTATGATGATGCATTACCGAGTGGGCCCAGAGAGTGACAAATCCCAGTCTCGATTCGTGCCAACCCAATAGACACTTTCGGAGATACCTGTAGTGCACCTTTATAGCCACCCAGTTACGTTGTGACGTTTGGTACACCCAAAGCATTCCTACGGTATCCGGGAGTTGCACAATCTCATGGTCTAAGGAAATGATACTTGACATTCGAAAAGCTCTAGCAAACGAACTACACGATCTTGTGCTATGCTTAGGATTGGGTCTTGTCCATCACATCATTCTCCTAATGATGTGATCCCGTTATCAATGACATCCAATGTCCATGGTCAGGAAACCATAACCATCTATTGATCAACGAGCTAGTTAACTAGAGGCTTACTAGGGACATGTTGTGGTCTATGTATTCACACATGTATTACGGTTTCCAGTTAATACAATTATGGCATGAACAACAGACAATTATCATGAACAAGGAAATACAATAATAACCATTTTATTATTGCCTCTAGGGCATATTTCCAACAGTTCAAGCATTATGGAAACTGACGCACCCTAGAGCTTTGAGGAACAGCAGAAATAACAGTGCATGGAGCCGCTTGATGTTCAGATAGCAGCCACTGAGGTACACGGACATCCAACCAACTTGCAGAAGCAAAGAGGCAGAGCAAATACATGGCCTGAGGCCGATGTAAAGCTTGCTCCAAAACACATGGAGCAGCCTTAAGCATGAACATAATCCAAGCACCTAAAAGTTCAGTAGGTTGTGCTGACATAATTAAAAGTGAGGACCCCAGGTGGGAAGAGACGGCCGGCGCTCAGGTGGCCGCCTGCAGAGTCGAAGCGCCGGTCATTCGACTCCAGGTCGAGGGAGACGGCCCCTCCATGCGCAATGAGAGCCTCCTCGACTCCTGTCGCATTGCCATCATCTAGCTTGAACAGCCCACGCATCGCAACAATCACGTCAGGAGACAGTTGCTCTTTGAAGCGCTCCGCGAGGGCCTCCAGCGCGGCAGCCGTGACGTCTTCCCTGTCCTTGACAATGCTAAGGCTCCGGCAGACGAGTATCTCCGCAGCCCTTGGAACTGGAGCTGCCTTGGGGCGTGCTGCAGTACGTGACTTGGCGATGGAGAAGCCGCCACCGGTCTTGGAGATAGTGATCCCGACCATCGTCTTCCGGCGGGAAGTTGATGCCTGAGCAGGGGTTATAGCAGGGGAGTCCAGGATGGCCTCTTGGCGTTCAGCAAAAAGAGGTGTGAGGCACTGCAGGCCCACAGCATCACTAGCAGCAACAACACCCCTACGCAGCCTAACTGGCTCAGGCGTGCGCTGCAGCGGCCCTGTAGAGAGCAGGGGAGGCGTCGGTGAAGCTTCAAAGCCCGGCGGCTTCGTGGGCGACGGCAGCAGCGCTTGGAGTGTGTCCGGCGAGCAGAGACGAAGCATAGCCTGGCTCGGTGGTGAAGGAAATATGCCCTAGAGGCAATAATAAAGTTGTTATTTATATTTCCTTATATCATGATAAATGTTTATTATTCATGCTAGAATTGTATTAACCGGAAACTTAGTACATGTGTGAATACATAGACAAACAGAGTGTCCCTAGTATGCCTCTACTTGACTAGCTCGTTAATCAAAGATGGTTAAGTTTCCTAGCCATAGACATGTGTTGTCATTTGATGAAAGGGATCACATCATTAGAGAATGATGTGATGGACAAGACCCATCCGTTAGCTTAGCACTATGATCGTTTAGTTTATTGCTATTGCTTTCTTCATGACTTATAGATGTTCCTCTGACTATGAGATTATGCAACTCCCGAATACCGTAGGGACACTTAGTGTGCTATCAAACGTCACAACGTAATTGGGTGATTATAAAGATGCTCTACAGGTGTCTCCGATGGTGTTTGTTGAGTTGGCATAGATCGAGATTAGGATTTGTCACTCCGTGTATCGGAGAGTTATCTCCGGGCCCTCTCGGTAATGCACATCACTATAAGCCTTGCAAGCAATGTGACTAATGAGTTAGTTGCGGGATGATGCATTACGGAACGAGTAAAGAGACTTGCCGGTAACGAGATTGAGGTATGGTGATACCGACGATCGAATCTTGGGTAATTAACATACCGATGACAAAGGGAACAACGTATGTTGTTATGCGGTTTGACCGATAAAGATCTTCATAGAATATGTAGGAGCCAATATGAGCATCCAGGTTCCGCTATTGGTTATTGACCGGAGATGTGTCTCGGTCATGTCTACATAGTTCTCGAACCCGTAGGGTCCGCACGCTTAACATTCGATGACGATTTGTATTATGAGTTTATGTGATTTGATGACCGAAGGTTGTTCGGAGTCCCGGATGAGATCACGGATATGACGAGGAGTCTCGAAATGGTCAAGACATAAAGATTGATATATTGGACAATGTTATTCGGACACCGTATGAGTTCTGGGAGGCACCGGATAATTATCGGAGTGCCGGAGGGTTATCGGAACCCCCCGGGGGAACTAATGGGCCTCGATGGTCCTTAGTGAGAAGAGAGGAAGGGCCAAGAGGGGCTGGCCGCACGCCCCCCTTGGGTCCGAATTGGACTAGGGGAAGGGGGCGACGCCCCCCTTTCCTTCCCTTCCCCCTCTTCCTTGCTTCTTCCCCCTCTTCCTTAGGTGGAAACCTACTAGGACTTGGAGTCCTAGTAGGATTCCCCTCTCCTGGCGCGCCCTAGGAGGGCCGGCCGGCCTCCCCTCCCCTCCTTTATATACGGGTGTCGGTGTCAAAACCGGCGGATCTCGGGTAGGGGGTCCCGAACTGTGCGTCTAAGGCGGATGGTAACAGGAGGCGGGGGACACAATGTTTACCCAGGTTTGGGCCCTCTCGATGGAGGTAATACCCTACTTCCTGCTTGATTGATCTTGATGATATGAGTATTACAAGAGTTGATCTACCACGAGATCGTAGAGGCTAAACCCTAGAAGCTAGCCTATGATTATGATTGTTGTTCTCCTACGGACTAAACCCTCGGGTTTATATAGACACCGGAGGGGGCTAGGGTTACACAGAGTCGGTTACAAGGGAGGAGATCTACATATCCGAATTGCCAAGCTTGCCTTCCATGCCAAGGAGAGTTCCATCCGGACACGGGACGAAGTCTTCAATCTTGTATCTTCATAGTCCAACAGTCCGGCCAAAGTATATAGTCCGGCAGTCCGAGGACCCCCTAATCCAGGACTCCCTCAGTAGCCCCTGAACCAGGCTTCAATGACGATGAGTCCGGCGCGCAGATTGTCTTCGGCATTGCAAGGCGGGTTCCTCCTCCGAATACCCCATAGAAGATTTTGAACACAAGGATAGTGTCCAGCTCTGCAAAACAAATTCCACATACCACCGTAGAGAGTATAATATTTCCACAAATCTAATCCGCTGACAACTTTTCATAACATGACGTTCTGTCGTGGTCTGGTCATGACGAACCGTTTTTCCCAGCCTGCCACTGCACGTGTTGCGAGGCGGTTTTATTGGCACGTCTTGTCGAAGCAGAGATCGTGTCCCTCTTATCACGGGATTATCATCAATACGGGTGTGGGTAACCCAATCGTGCCCGCTGGTATGACTCCTCGATTTTAGGCAAGTTCCAAACGGTCGCACGGAGGGCGCTTGATATTCACCCTCTTTATAAAGGGGCCAAGGCCTGTCCTTTTCTTCTCGCGCTCGATCCTTCCCTTCCCCCACCTCGAATTCCAACACCCAAGGCGGAGGCTAAGCGCTTCGGACCTTCAATCATGTCCGGATCCAACCTTCGAGACCGGTGGGTGGCCTCCTCCGTCACAGAGGAGGACATCAAGAAGCTAAGAGAAGCCAGGTATCTGACCGCCGAGGTCTCGCATAGGCTGCCTTCTCAAGGGCAGGTCATCCCCACTCCCGAACCCAACGAGAGTGTCGTATTTGTTTCCCACTTCCTCCGAGGGCTAGGCTTTAGTCTTGATCCCTTTGTTAGAGGGCTTATGTTCTACTACGGGCTCGATTTCCATGATCTGGCTCCGGATTCCATCCTTCACATCTCGTTGTTCATCGTCGTGTGTGAAGCCTTCCTCCGCATCACCCCACACTTCGGCTTATGGCTCAAGACCTTCAATGTGAAGCCGAGGATGATCGATGGGCGACACGCAGAGTGTGGAGGTGCCATAATAAGCAAAGGTACCGATGCTCCATGGCCAGAGGGTTCCTTCCCAGAGATGTCCAACTTATGGCAGCGGGAGTGGTTTTACATCATGGCTCCCCAAAGTACTAAGTGGGCAGCTGCCCCCGCCTTCCGTTCGGACCCCCCGCCACAACTGGCGTCGTGGGTCAACAAGGGGCTGGACTGGGGGCCGGTTAATGACGTGCCGACACTGCAGAATCGCATCTGAGATCTCCTCGAGAGAGATGTCAGCCTTGTCAAAGTAATGCAGGTCATGCTAGTTCGTCGGGTCCTGCCATGCCAACGTCGACCTCTCCGTATGTGGGAGTTCAACCCGAAAGGACCGCAAACTATTCAGCAATTCTTCGGCGTGACACTCGAAGGGATGTATGGATTGTTCTTCGGACCACGAATAAAGTGTCCGGACACCATCGAGGATGCGGGTCTAAACTGCAATCGTCCAGATACCCAGGTAAGTAATTCTGCGGCCGAACACGCTGTGTTTTTATTTTTCACAACATCATTCTGAAAAGTCGCTTTTTGACCAGGACTAGATAAAAAAGGCGAAGATGATCAGGTGTTCGGCCCCCCTTCCCGAAGGCTCACCGGATCTTGTACTAGCCTGAATGCTTGAGATTGCGCCATCAGGGGAAGATAAAGGGGAGAATAAAGAAGCCGAAAGCGGGCCTCACTCATTATTCATCCAAACCGGGGGAATTAGTGCCTCCGCGAAGGAGTATAACCTTGGAGAAGAACCTAAAATTCCCCCTCCTCGAGGAAGGAAGAGGACCGCCTCTGAAGACTTGGAAACAATGGTTTCCAAACGAGGGAAGAAACCTTCGCCCGGGAGCCCTACCCCGGAGGGCATCTTTACCGCCCAGCGCCCGCAAGGGGCTCAGCCCTCCACCGAGCTGTAAGTAAACAAAAGTACTTTATAGTAAATATATCCTGCTTCATCTCTGAGGACAATAACCGAGACGTATGTCTTGCAGTTCGGACCATAGCCCTTCTCAACAGAACTCGTCTTCGGGGGATCTTCTTCCGGAGATGATGGAGAGCGAAACGCCTCCCCGTGCCTCCCCGCCTCATGAGGCGGACGACCCTGAGGTGTCGTCTCAGAGGATTTCTCCCGATCCACCAAGGCCAGAAGGTAACCCTTCGGCCATCCGAAGTCTGGAGTATTCGGCTCCTAAGGAGAACAACAGAAAGAGTCCGGGTCTGTCCGGTGCGCGACCGGACGCACTGATGGGTCTTCTGAAGCAAGCGGCTATCTCAGAGGCGCATCGTACTTTAATGGGTACGGTGGTTGAGAGGATTTCATCTGCCGAAAGTGGGTTGCATGAAGCTTTTATGAGCCTGTTGAGAGGCTTTGAGGTACGCAAAGTAATATGTATATTTTTTATGGTACCGCACACGCTAGGTGTGCCCTATGCAGATAGTAACCCCTGTGACTCTGGTTGCTGTCAAAAAGGCGGCAAACAGAGGATCATAGTCCCAGGTAATGATCAAGCCGCTTTCATGTGCAGGCGGCTGAGGGTCCGGTGGCTAGCCGGACTGGTGAGTTTGCCGAACTGAAGCGGCAACTTGATGCGGCAGATGCCGACATCGTGCTTGTAAACAACCGGCTTGACGAGGCACAGGGTATGTGTTCTCCGGTGGTCAACATATATTAAGAGGAGCATGATGCTAGTATCTATAATATGCTGTGACTGCAGATGGAGCTGCCATCGTGGAGACCCTTCGGGCGGAACTTGCCCGCGCCAAGGAACAAGCTAGGAGGAGTGATGCGGCCGCCCTAAAGGCGGTCGAAGAGTTAAGAGCCGAACAGGCTGCGCATCACCAGAGCAAAGATAAAATAGCCAAGATGGCTATTGAGTTGAAAGATGCCGCCGACCGTTATGAGCTTCTTGAAAGGGAAAGCCAAACGAAGACGGCGGACCTGGAGAAAGCCATGGTAGCAGCCAAGGAAACCCGCTCTAAAATCAGAGCGGCGAAGGAGGAGCTACGTCAAGCCGGAGATATCACGGCTGGGAAGCCCTTTTTGTTGCGGACGAAGTTCGGAGATCCTAAGTATGCTCTTCTGGATCAATTATGGAGTTCTGCGGACGCGTACTTGGATTTGGCAGCGAGAGCTGCTGATGCGACCGAGTTTTTCAAAGATCAAAAAGATCATGAAGTGGAGAAGTTGTCCTGGTCGCAGTTCAGTGCTCCAACGCGTCCGCTGCTGTTAAATGAGCAAATGGCCGAGTGGGCTGAGCTCCATCGGTTGTCCGGGCTTGCCATGAGGTCTGTTGTGGATCATCTTTGGCCGGAAGGACCAAGGCCGAACAGTTATTTTGGTTTAGTGCAATGATTTCTTGGTGTTGTGCCGCATATCGACGCTGTAAAGAGGTCGGCGTGCATAGAGGGTGCGCGGATGGCTCTTGCCCGTGTCAAGACATATTGGGCAGAGATGAAGGCCACCGCTATTGCAACCCAGAATCCGGCCACGGGCCAGGTTTCGGCCGAGCACTAGTTTGAAGAAGTCCTAGAAGGTGCTCGTTTAATAGAGGCTCAGTGCTCGAAGAGTATCATGTTCTAGTGACATGTATCCCAATTGTAAAAACAATGCTATTATGATTATAAAGGCTGTGTTTATACTTTTGCCCGAAAGTATTATGATACCTCCTGTGCGACTGTTTATGTATGTATATAACCTGAAAGTTTACAGTCGTCGGCTTCAGCCCCCACGCATATAATGCGGGGGTGTTCGGAAAAGCGCGTGTTCACACTTGATCCAACGTCTTGGTCCATTAAGGAGGTGATAGCACGGCGAACAAGGCAATCAGACTATATTGCTTTAACACTTTCACTTAGCCATAGGAGTTTGACAGTGGGGCTATTATATAGCCCCTGGTACTTCCGCGCCCGTCCGCGTATGGGGCGCGTACATACATGACCGGGAAAACCGGCCCTTCGTTAATGCGGAGGAATCGCGAAGATTCCGATGAGTCATCGAGTGGTTGACCAGTCTCGCGCTTTATCATGACAGTCAGTTTTCGGCTTTCTCTACTGAGGTGCTCGTCCGGATGAACCAGGGCACAATCGCAGTAGTTCTCCTGGTGCCACCTTAGCCGATAGAGCGGAACGTAAGGTAGCAAAACACGGGAGCCGGGCAAACCCAACTATTGACCAAAGATATGATTCGCAGCTGATGCATAAGGCCAAACTCGCGACGCCGAACACTCCCTAAGGTATTCGGTCTTTACAACATATACCGGGCTGAGTAACGCCCTTGATAATGAACCCTGAATTTCCAGGTACGTGCATTAGTCTGACGTGGCAAAATGCCAATAACGCCAGCATCCCTCTCGGTTGTGTTGAGTATCCGGAGGGTATGAAGCAACAAGAGACAGTAAGAAAGGTTTACATAGGGTCTTAATCTAAAAAGAAACCTTTAAGCGGGGCCCTGCTGCACGTCTGCGCCTGTGTCTCCGTTGTGCCGTATCCTGGAAGGGTGTAGCACGATTATCATCTGTAAAAGAGAAGAGCTTAGGTGAAAGTTGTCGTGCGAAAAATTGGTTATTCTTAATAGACCATTGAAATTCAATATAAATAAGGTCGAGTCAAACTATAGCCTTTTTTACATGCGGGGAGCCCCTGGCACCATCTATGGGGGATATTCATCAACCCAATCTCAGGTTTATCTAAGTCGTTACAGCTAGTGGTGCGCCGGACTCGTCTAGCCATGTCCGCGGTCTTGACGACCGATCGTTTATGCTAGTTGGAGAGGCCGTTTAGTGTTCGGCTGCTAAAGCCGCCGCACATTCTTCCGCGCGTAAGGAACACTCAGTATTTCCGCTAACTATGATGATGCCACGTGGATCGGGCATCTTAAGCGTAAGGTAAGCGTAATGCGGTACTGCATTAAAACGAGCGAAGGTTGTTCTTCCGAGTAGTGCTTGATAGCCACTTTGGAATGGAGCGATGTCGAAGGTTAACTTTTCACTTCGGAAGTTGTCGGGAGAACCGAATACAACCTCTAGTACGACAGAGCCCGTGCAGCGGGCCTCTGGGCCTGGTATTACTCCTTTAAAGGTAGTATTGCTTTGGCTAATTATCGTTGGGTCTATCCCCATTTTGCGGACTGTGTCATGATATATCAGATTAAGACTACTGCCGCCGTCCATAAGGACTCGGGTGAGATGGTATCCGTTGATTATTGGGTCTAGCACCAAGGCAGCCGATCCTCCGTGCCGGACACTGGTCGAGTTATCCCTGATATCAAAAGTGATCGGGCAGGCCGACCAAGGGTTGAGCTTGGGGGTGACGGGCTCTACGGCGCATACGTCTCGGAGTGTGTGTTTGCTCCTCCTCTTTGTCACGTGAATCATGTTCACTGTTTTGACCTCTGGTGGGAATTTTTTCTGTCCCCCAGTGTTTTGCTGGCGAGGCTCATCCTCGTCTTCACTTGGTGTCTCACTCCCCTTGTGTTCGGCATTTAGCTTACCGGCCTGCTTGAAAATCCAGCATTCTCTGTTGGTGTGATTCGCAGGTTTGTCGGAGGTTCCATGAATCTGACATAATCTGTCTAGAATCTTGTTTAGGCTGGACGGTCCATCTCTGCTGCCTTTAAATGGCTTTTTCCGTTGACCGGATCGTGAGCCCCTGAATCCGGCGTTCACCGCCGTGTTGTCTGGGCTGTCTTCATTGTTTCGACGCTTATTTTTATTGCGTCGTGGTTTTCCATTACCATCCCTGACTTCGAATGTGCCTGGGTCGCTGGTTCCGCTACGGGCCAGCCAACTATCTTCGTCCGTGCAAAAGAGGGTCATAAGGCTTGTTAGGGCTGCCATTGTCCTCGGTTTTTCCTGGCCGAGGTGTCCGGTGAGCCATTCATCTCGGACGCTGTGTTTGAAAGCCGCTAAGGCTTCGGCGTCCGGACAGTCAACGATCTGATTCTTCTTAGTGAGGAATCTGTTCCAAAGCTTTCAGGCTGACTCTCCGGGCTGTTGAATTATATGACTTAAATCGTCTGCATCCGGAGGTCGGACATAGGTCCCTTGAAAATTAGCCCTAAAAGCATCCTCAAGCTCTTCCCAACTTCCGATTGAGTTTTCGAGGAGGCTCTTCAGCCAGTGCCTGGCTGGTCCTTTTAACTTGAGGGGCAAGTATTTGATGGCGTGGAGATCATCTCCACGAGCCATATGGATATGAAGGATAAAGTCCTCGATCCAGACCCTAGGGTCTGTCGTTCCGTCGTACGCCTCTATGTTCACTGGTTTGAATCCCTCTGGAAATTCGTGATCCAACACCTCATCGGTGAAGCATAGGGGGTGCGCAGCACCCCTGTACTTTGACGTGTCATGACGTTCTGACGGTTGTAGTGTTCGGTTTTGATTCTGTGCCGGAGCGCGCTTCCTAGATCTGTAGATGGACCTGGTCATACCGACATCGTTAGCCGCCTTATCGCGGCCACGGTGTGGTTGTCCGGCTGATCGGCCGTTTTATTTTCGGCTGTGTAGGCTCTAAAGCCTCGTCATCGAATTCAGGCAGCAGCCTGCGCCTTGGATAGCTCTTTGTGTGGCGACTGCCACCGTACTTTTCTGCAGTGTCGAGCACTTTGTTCCATCTACTGTTGAGTGTATTTTGCGCGGCCTTTAGCCTTTGCTTCTGCTTCTTTAGACTTCTCGCAGTGGCAAGAAGCCTTCTATGGAGGTTCTCTTGCTCCAAGTGCCTTTCTAGGATGATGTGTGCATTGTCGTCCGGAATGTTCTCCTCTCCGGAGACAGGTTGATTAGCTTTATCCTTGGCGCCGCCATGATCGGACAGCGGCTCTGTACTATGTTCGCCGTCCGCTGGCTCGTCCTGCTCTGTTGCTGGGTCCATGTGGTCGTTGTTTCCTTTGGAGTCGACCGGGGTATTATTTTTTCTTGCGCTGTTATCGCTGTTTTTGCCGAGGCGGGATTTGGAGCGGCGCCTACGCCGTCGCTTTGGTTGCTTCTCAGGGGAACTATCCTTCGCTGCATCCTTCCGTTCCTCGTCATTGTTTTCTTTGGGTGTATCCACCATATATATATCGTGTGATGAAGTGGCTGTCCAGCGCCCTGTGGGCGGTGGTTCCTATTCCTCTCCTGCATCGTCATCCATACCGTCGATGTCTTCGGAGTCGAAATCGAGCATGTCGGTTAAGTCGTCGACAGTGGCTATTAAGTGGGTGGTGGGCGGGGAACGAATTTCTTCGTCGTCCGCTTCCCGCTCGAGCCGGACGTAGTTTGGCCAAGGGCCTCCTGACAAGGAGAGAGACCTTAATGAATTTAGCACGTCGCCCAAGGGCGAGTGCTGAAGGATATCCGCGGAGGTAAACTCCATGATCGGCGCCCAATCAGATTCGATAGGCACGGACGCAGGCGGTTCGGGGCCCGTGGCTGGGGACGAATCCAGGTGTCCGGCAACACGGGTCTCATAGGTGGTGAAGTCAGTATTCGGCTCTATCACTGCTGAGTGTGCGGCCTTCGTGGCGGGGTCCATCCACCCATCCTCGGATGGCATAATCTGCTCCGGATTGAGGGCCGGAGTAGCTACCGGTGGGATCTCCCGAACACTGTCCGACAGCAGAGCTAAGTCATGCTCGTCGTGACCGTGCGGCGCACCTGACATGGGCTCGAATCCGTCGAAGATCAAATCTCCGCGGATGTCGGCAGTATAGTTCAAGCTTCCAAACCTGACCTGACGGCCAGGGGCATAGCTTTCGATCTGCTCCAGATGGCCAAGTGAGTTGGCCCGCAGTACGAAGCCACCGAATACGAAGAGCTGTCCGGGGAGGAAAACCTCACCCTGGGTCGCATCATTGTCGATGATCGAAGGAGCCATCAAGCCTTTATCGTGACGGCACAGTGGAACTCTCAATGAAAGCACCAATGTCGGTGTCAAAACCGGCGGATCTCGGGTAGGGGGTCCCGAACTGTGCGTCTAAGGCGGATGGTAACAGGAGGCGGGGGACACAATGTTTACCCAGGTTCAGGCCCTCTCGATGGAGGTAATACCCTACTTCCTGCTTGATTGATCTTGATGATATGAGTATTACAAGAGTTGATCTACCACGAGATCGTAGAGGCTAAACCCTAGAAGCTAGCCTATGATTATGATTGTTGTTGTCCTACGGACTAAACCCTCCGGTTTATATAGACACCGGAGGGGGCTAGGGTTACACAGAGTCGGTTCCAAGGGAGGAGATCTACATATCCGAATTGCCAAGCTTGCCTTCCACGCCAAGGAGAGTTCCATCCGGACACGGGACGAAGTCTTCAATCTTGTATCTTCATAGTCCAACAGTCCGGCCAAAGTATCTAGTCCGGCAGTCCGAGGACCCCCTAATCCAGGACTCCCTCAACGGGGGCAGGGGGAACCCTAGAACACACAAGTTGATCTTTTAGCCGTGTGCGGTGCCCCCTTCCACAGTTACACACCTCGGTCATATCGTCGTTGTGCTTAGGTGAAGCCTTGCGTCGGTAATATCATCATCACCGTCACCATGCCGTCGTGCTGACAGAACTCTCCCTCGGCCTCAACTAGATCAAGAGTTTGAGGGACGTCACCGAGCTCGTGTGCTGAACGCGGAGGTGCCGTACGTTCGGTACTTGGATCGGTTGGATCGCGAAAACGTTCAACTACATCAACCGCATTACTAAACGCTTCCGCTTTCGGTCTACGAGGGTACGTTGACACACTCTCCCGCTCATTGCTATGCATCTCCTAGATAGATCTTGCGTGATCGTAGGTAATTTTTTTGAAATATTGCATTCCCCAACAGTGGCATCCGAGCCAGGTCTATGCGTAGATGTTATATGCACGAGTAAAACACAATGGGTTGTGGGCGATAATAGTCATACTACTTACCAGCAACGTGTTACTTTGATTCGGTGGCATCATTGTTGGATGAAGCGGCCCAGACCGACATTACATGACCGCGTTCATGAGACTGGTTCTACCGACGTGCTTCGCACACAGGTGGCTAGTGGGTGTCCGTTTCTCCAACTTTAGTTGAATCGAGTTTTGACTACGCCCGGTCATTGTTGAAGGTTAAAACATCACACTTGATGAAAAATCGTAGTGGTTTTGATGCGTAGGTAAGAACGGTTCTCACTAGAAGCCCGTAGCAGCCACGTAAAACTTGCAACAACAAAGTAGAGGACGTCTAACTTGTTTTTGCAAGGCTTGCTGTGATGTGATATGGTCAAGACGTGATGATATATAATTTGTTGTATGAGATGATCATGTTTTGTAACAGTTATCGGCAACTGGTAGGAGCCATTTGGTTGTCGCTTTATTGTATGAAATGCAAACGCCATGTAATTGCTTTACTTTATCACTAAGTGGTAGCGATAGTCGTAGAAGCAATAGTTGGCGAGACGACAACGATGGTTCGATGGAGATCAAGGTGTCAAGGCGGTGACGATGGTGATCATGACGGTGCTTTGGAGATGGAGATCAAAGGCACAAGATGATGATGGCCATATCATATCACTTATTTGATTGCATGTGATGTTTATCTTTTATGTATCATATTTTGCTTAGTACGGCGGTAGCATTATAAGATGATCTCTCACTAAATTTCAAGGTATAAGTGTTCTCCCTGAGTATGCACCGTTGCTACAGTTCGTCATGCCGAGACACCACGTGATAATTGGGTGTGATAAGCTCTACGTTCACATACAATGGGTGCAAGCCAGCTTTGCACACGCAGAATACTCGGGTTAAACTTGATGAGCATAGCATATGCAGATATGGCCTCGGAACACTGAGACCGAAAGGTCGAGCGTGAATCATATAGTAGATATGATCAACATAGTGATGTTCACCATTGAAAACTACTCCATCTCACGTGGTGATCAGACATGGTTTAGTTGATTTGGATCACGTGATCATTTAGATGACTAGACGGATGTCTATCTAAGTGGGAGTTCTTAAGTATGATGATTAACTGAGCTTTAATTTATCATGAACTTAGTACCTGACAGTATTTTGCATGTCTACGTTGTTGTAGATAAATGGCCCGTGCTACTGTTCCGTTGAATTTTAATGCGTTCCTAGAGAAAGCTAAGTTGAAAGATGATGGTAGCAACTACACGGACTGGGTCCATAACTTGAGGATTATCCTCATTGCTGCACGGAAGAATTACGTCCTGGAAGCACCACTAGGTGCAAGACCCATGCTACCTCTTGAGCACTGCGTTGGTTTTCCCTTGAAGAGGAAAGTGTGATGCAGTAAAGTATTTCCCTCAGTTTTTCAGAACCAAGGTATCAATCTAGTAGGAGGCCAAGCCCAAGTCCCTCGCACCTACACAAACAAATAAAAACCTCGCAACCAACGCAATAAAGGGGTTGTCAATCCCTTCACGGTCACTTACGAAAGTGAGATCTGATAGATATGATAAGACAATATTTTTGGTAATTTTATAATAAAGATGCAAAGTAAAATAAAAGGCAACAAAAATAACTAAGTGTTGGAAGATTAATATAATGGAAAATAGACCCGGGGGCCATAGGTTTCACTAGTGGCTTCTCTCGAGAGCATAAGTATTACGGTAGGTGGACAAATTACTGTTGAGCAATTGATAGAATTGAGCATAGTTATGAGAATATCTAGGTATGATCATGTATATAGGCATCACGTCCGTGACAAGTAGACCGACTCCTGCCTGCATCTACTACTATTAGTCCACACATCGACCGCTATCCAGCATGCATCTAGAGTATTAAGTTCAAAAGAACAAAGTAATGCTTTAAGTATGATGACATGATGTAGAGGGATAAACTCATGCAATATGAAATAAACCCCATCTTGTTATCCTCGATGGCAACAATACAATACGTGCCTTGCTGCCCCTGCTGTCACTTGGAAAGGACACCGCAAGATTGAACCCAAAGCTAAGCACTTCCCCCATTGCAAGAAAGATCAATCTAGTAGGCCAAACCAAACTGATAATTCGAAGAGACTTGCAAAGATAACCAATCATACATAAAAGAATTCAGAGAAGATTCAAATATTGTTCATAGATAAACTTGACATAAACCCCCAATTCATCGGTCTCAACAAACACACCGCAAAAGAAGATTACATCGAATAGATCTCCACGAGAGAGGGGGAGAACATTGTATTGAGATCCAAAAAGAGAGAAGAAGCCATCTAGCTAATAACTATGGACCCGAAGGTCTGAGGTAAACTACTCACACATCATCGGAGAGGCTATGGTGTTGATGTAGAAGCCCTCCGTGATAAATGCCCCCTCCGGCAGGACGCTGGAAAAGGCCCCAAGATGGGATCTCACGGGTACAGATGGTTGCGGCGGTGGAATTAGATTTTTGTGGATGCTTCTGTTGGTTTGGGGGTACGTAGGTATATATAGAAGGAAGAAGTACGTCGGTGGAGCAACATGGGCCCCACGAGGGTGGAGGGCGCGCCCAGGGGGTAGGCGCCCCCTGCCTCGTGCCCTCTTGGTTGCTTTCTTGATGTAGGGTCCAAGTCCTCTGGATCACGTTTGTTCCAAAAATCACGTTCCCGAAGGTTTCATTCCGTTTGGACTCCGTTTGATATTCTTTTTCTGCGAAACACTGAAATAGGCAAAAAAACATCAATTCTGGGCTGGGCCTCCGGTTAATAGGTTAGTCCCAAAAATAATATAAAAGTGTATAACAAAGCCCTTTAATCATCCAAAACAGAATATAATATAGCATGAAGCAATAAAAAATTATAGATACGTTGGAGACGTATCAAGCATCCCCAAGCTTAATTCCTGCTCGTCCTCGAGTAGGTAAATGATAAAAACATAATTTTTGATGCGGAATGCTACTTGGCATAATTTTCAATGTAATTCTCTTAATTGTGGTATGAATATTCAGATCAGAAAGATTCAAGACAAAAGTTTAATATTGACATAAAAATAATAATACTTCAAGCATACTAACTAAGAAATTATGTCTTCTCAAAATAACATGGCCAAAGAAAGTTATCCCTACAAAATCATATGGTCTGGCTATGCTCTATCTTCACCACACAAAATATTCAAATCATGAACAACCCCGATGACAAGCCAAGCAATTGTTTCATACTTTTGATGTTCTCAAACTTTTTCAATCTTCACGGAATACATGAGCGTGAGCCATGGATATAGCACTATATGTGGAATAGAATGGTGGTTGTGGAGAAGAAAAAAAGGGAGAAGATAGTCTCACATCAACTAGGCGTATCAACGGGCTATGGAGATGCCCATTAATAGATATCAATGTGAGTGAGTAGGGATTGCCATGCAACGGATGCACTAGAGCTATAAGTATATGAAAGCTCAACAAAAGAAACTAAGTGGGTGTGCATCCAACTCGCTTGCTCACGAAGACCTAGGGCATTTTGAGGAAGCCCATCATTGGAATATACAAGCCAAGTTCTATAATGAAAAATTCCCACTAGTATATGAAAGTGATATCATAGGAGACTCTCTATCATGAAGATCATGGTGCTACTTTGAAGCACAAGTGTGGTACAAGGATAGTAGCATTGTCCCTTCTCTCTTTTTCTCTCATTTTTTTATTTGGGCCTTTTCTCCTTTTTTTATGGCCTCTTTTTTTTCGTCCGGAGTCTCATCCCGACTTTTGGGGGAATCATAGTCTCCATCATCCTTTCCTCACTTGGGACAATGCTCTAAAAATGATGATCATCACACTTTTATTCACTTACAACTCAACAATTACAACTCAATACTTAGAACAAAATATGACTCTATGTGAATGCCTCCGGCGGTGTACCGGGATATGCAATGAATCAAGAGTGACATGTATGAAAGAATTATGAATGGTGGCTTTGCCACAAATACGATGTCAACTACATGATCATGCAAAGCAATATGACAATGATGGAGCGTGTCATAGTAAACGGAACGGTGGTAAGGTGCATGGCAATATATCTCGGAATGGCTATGGAAATGCCATAATAGGTAGGTATGTTGGATGTTTTGAGGAAGGTATATGGTGGGTGTATGATACCGGCGAAAAGTGTGCGGTATTAGAGAGGCTAGCAATAGTGGAAGGAAGAGAGTGCGTATAATCCATGGACTCAACATTAGTCGTAAAGAACTCATATACTTATTGCAAAGATCTACAAGTTATCAAAGCAAAGTATTACGCGCATGCTCCTAGGGGTATAGATTGGTAGGAAAAGACCATCGCTCGTCCCCGACCGCCACTCATAAGGAAGACAATCAATAAATAAATCATGCTCCGACTTCATCACATAATGGTTCACCATACGTGCATGCTACGGGAATCACAAACTTTAACACAAGTATTCCTAAAATCCACAACTACTCAACTATCATGACTCTAATATCACCATCTTTATATCTCAAAACAATTATCAAGCATCAAACTTCTCATAGTATTCAACACACTCATAAGATAATTTTTACTAATCTTGGATGCCTATTACTTTAGGACTAATTTCTCAATTTAAGCAAATTACCATGCTGTTTTGTAGGACTCTAAAAATAATATAAGTGAAGCATGAGAGAAAAATAGTTTCTATAAAACAAATCCACCACCGTGCTCTAAAAGATATAAGTGAAGTACTAGAGCAAAAACTATATAGCTCAAAAGATATAAGTGAAGCACATAGAGTATTCTAATAAATTCTGAATCATGTGTGTCTCTCTCAAAAGGTGTGTACAGCAAAGATGATTATGGTAAACTAAAAAGCAAAGACTCTAATCATACAAGACGCTCCAAGCAAAACACATATCATGTGGTGAATAAAAATATAGCTCGAAGTAAAGTTACCGATGGAAGTAGACGAAAGAGGGGATGCCTTCCGGGGCATCCCCAAGCTTTGGCTTTTTGGTGTCCTTAGATTATCTTGGGGTGCCATGGGAATCCCCAAGCTTAGGCTCTTGCCACTCCTTGTTCCATAATCCATCAAATCTTTTACCCAAAACTTGAAAACTTCACAACACAAAACTTAACAGAAAATCTTGTGAGCTCCGTTAGCGAAAGAAAACAAAACACCACTTCAAGGTACTGTAATGAACTCACTATTTATTTATATTGGTGTTAAACCTACTGTATTCCAACTTCTCTATGGTTTATAAACTATTTTATTAGCCATAGATTCATCAAAATAAGCAAACAACACACGAAAAACAGAATCTGTCAAAAACAGAACAGTCTATAGTAATCTGTAACTAACGCAAACTTCTGGAACTCACAAAATTCAGAAAAAATAGGAAGACCTAGACAATTTGTTTATTGATAAGAATCAATTGGAGTCAATATTTTATCACGTTCTGGTGATTTTTAACAATTGTTTTCGTGAACAGAAAGTTTCTGGAATTTTCAGCAAGATCAAATAACTACCATCCAAGAAGATCCTATAGGTTTAACTTGGCACAAACACTAATTAAAACATAAAAACAAATCTAACAAGAGGCTAGATCAAATATTTATTCCTAAACAGAAGAAAAAAGCGAAAAAATAAAATAAAATTGGGTTGCCTCCCAACAAGCGCTATCGTTTAACGCCCCCTAGCTAGGCATTGATAGTTTCGATGATGCTCACATGAAAGACAAGAATTGAAGCACAAAGAGAGCATCATGAAACATGTGACCAACTCATCTAAGTCTAACATACTTCCTATGCATAGGCATTTTATAAGCAAACAAATTTTCAAGGCAAGCAAAAACTAGCATATGCAAGGAAGCGGAAAGAAACAATAGCAATCTCAACATAACGAGAGGCAATTTAGTAACATGAAAATTTCTACAACCATATTTTCCTATCTCATAATAACTACATGTAGGATCATAAGAAAATTCAACAATATAGCAATCACAAAACATATTCTTAACACGATCCAAATGTATGCAAAGTTGACACTCTTCCAAAATAGTGGGATTATCATTAACTAAAGTCATGACCTCTCGAAACCCACTTTTATCAAAAATTTCATAAGATTGAACATTCTCCAAATATGTGGGATCTAAAGTTGACACTCTTCCAAACCCACTTTCAATAATATTGCAAACACTATTATCAATCTCATATTCATCATGGGGCTTAAATAAATTTTCAAGATCATAAGAAGCACTATCACCCCAATCATGATCATTGCAACAAGTAGAGGAAATAGCAAAACTAGCATCCCCAAGCTTAGGGTTTTGCATATTATTATCACAATTTATATCAATAGAATTTATAATAAAATCATTGCAATCATGCTCTTTATTCAAAGATCTATCGTGAATCGCTTCATAAAGTACTTCATCACAATTTTCAGATTCACGAATTTCAAGCAAAACCTCATAAAGATAATCTAGTGCACTCAACTCACTAGCAATAGGTTCATCATAATTGGATCTCTTAAAGAGATTAGCAAGTGGATGAGGATCCATAAACTTTTAGCAAGCGAAGATGCAAGCAAAAAGAAGGTACATGGTAACACAAGCTCGAACGGAGGAAGGGCGAATAAAACGGCAAAGGTGAAGTGGGGGAGAGGAAAATGAGAGGCAAATGGCAAATAATGTAATGCCGGAGATAAGAGTTTGTGATGGGTACTTGGTATGTTGACTTTTGCGTAGACTCACCGGCAACGGCGCCAGAAATCCTTCTTGCTACCTCTTGAGCACTGCGTTGGTTTTCCCTTGAAGAGGAAAGGGTGATGCAGTAAATTAGCGTAAGTATTTCCCTCAGTTTTTGAGAACCAAGGTATCAATCCAGTAGGAGTCCACGCCCAAGTCCCTCGCACCTACACAAACAAATAAAAACCTCGCAATCAACGCAATAAGGGGTTGTCAATCCCTTCACGGTCACTTACGAAAGTGAGATCTGATAGATATGATAAGATAATATTTTTGGTATTTTTATAATAAAGATGCAAAGTAAAATAAAAGGCAACGAAAATAACTAAGTGTTGGAAGATTAATATAATGGAAAATAGACCCGGGGGCCATAGGTTTCACTAGTGGCTTCTCTCGAGAGCATAATTATTACGGTGGGTGAACAAATTGCTGTTGAGAAATTGATAGAATTGAGCATAGTTATGAGAATATCTAGGTATGATCATGTATATAGGCATCACGTCCGTGACAAGTAGACCGACTCCTGCCTACATCTACTACTATTAGTCCACACATCGACCGCTATCCAGCATGCATCAAGAGTATTAAGTTCAAAAGAATAGAGTAATGCTTTAAGTATGATGACATGATGTAGAGGGATAAACTCATGCAATATGAAATAAACCCCATCTTGCTATCCTCGATGGAAACAATACAATACGTGCCTTGCTGCCCCTGCTATCACTGGGAAAGGACACCACAAGATTGAACCCAAAGCTAAGCACTTCTCCCATTGCAAGAAAGATCAATCTAGTAGGCAAACCAAACTGATAATTCGAAGAGACTTGCAAAGATAACCAATCATACATAAAAGAATTCAGAGAAGATTCAAATATTGTTCATAGATAAACTTGATCATAAACCCACAATTCATCGGTCTCAACAAACACACCGCAAAAGAAGATTACATCGAATAGATCTCCACGAGAGAGGGGGAGAACATTGTATTGAGATCCAAAAAGAGAGAAGAAGCCATCTAGATAATAACTATGGACCCGAAGGTCTGAGGTAAACTACTCACACATCATCGGAGAGGCTATGGTGTTGATGTAGAAGCCCTCCGTGATCAATGCCCCCTCCGGCAGGACGCCGAAAAAGGCCCCAAGATGGTATCTCACGGGTACAGAAGGTTGCGGCGGTGGATTTAGGTTTTCGTGGATGCTTCTGTTGGTTTGGGGATACGTAGGTATATATAGGAGGAAGAAGTACGTCGGTGGAGCAACGTGGGCCCCCCCGAGGGTGGAGGGCGCGCCCCCCGCCTCGTGCCCTCCTGGTTGCTTTCTTGACGTAGGGTCCAAGTCCTCTGGATCACGTTTGTTCCAAAAATCACGTTCCCGAAGGTTCCATTCCGTTTGGACTCCGTTTGATATTCTTTTTCTGCGAAACACTGAAATAGGCAAAAAAAATAGCAATTCTAGGCTGGGCCTCCGGTTAATAGGTTAGTCATAAAAATAATATAAAAGTGTATAACAAAGCCCTTTAATCATCCAAAACAGAATATAATATAGCATGAATCAATCAAAAATTATAGATACGTTGGAGACGTATCAACCCGCTGTAGGAGCAACACCAGACGTTGTGAACGCCTGGCAGAGCAAAGTTGATGACTACTCGATAGTTCAGTGTGCCATGCTTTACGGCTTAGAACCGGGACTTCAACGACGTTTTGAACGTCATGAAGCATATGAGATGTTCCAGGAGTTGAAGCTAATATTTCAAGCAAATGCCCGTATTGAGAGATATGAAGTCTCCAATAAATTCTACAGCTGCAAAATGGAGGAAAATAGTTCTGTTGGTGAACATATACTTAGAGTGTCTGGGTACCACAACCACTTGACTCAACTGGGAGTTAATCTTCCTGTTGATAGTGTCATTGACAGAGTTCTTCAATCACTGCCACCAAGCTACAAAAGCTTCGTGATGAACTATAATATGCAAGGGATGGATAAGACAATTCCCGAGCTCTTCGCGATGCTAAAGGTTGCGGAGGTAGAAATCAGGAAGGAGCATCAAGTGTTGATGGTTAGCAAGACCACTAGTTTCAAGAAAAAGGGCAAAGTGAAGAAGGGGAACTTCAAGAAGAACGGCAAGCAAGTTGCTGCTCAAGTGAAGAAGCCCAAGTCTGGACATAAGCCTGAGACTGAGTGCTTCTACTGCAAAGGGACTGGTCAGTGGAAGCGGAATTGCCCCAAGTATTTGGCGGATAAGAAGGATGGCAAAGTGAAAGGTATATTTGATATACATGTTATTGATGTGTACCTTACTAATGCTCGTAGTAGCGCCTGGGTATTTGATATTGGTTCTGTTGCTCATATTTGCAACTCGAAACAGGGGCCACGGATTAAACGAAGATTGGCTAAGGACGAGGTAACGATGCGCGTGGCAAATGGTTCCAAAGTCGATGTGATCGCCATCGGCACGCTACCTCTACATCTACCTTCGGGATTAGTTTTAGACCTGAATAATTGTTATTTGGTGCCAGCGTTAAGCATGAACATTATATCTGGATCTTGTTTGATGCGAGACGGTTATTCATTTAAATTAGAGAATAATGGTTGTTCCATTTATATGAGTAATATGTTTTATGGTCATGCACCCTTGATGAGTGGTCTATTTTTGTTGAATCTAGATAGTAGTGATACACATATTCATAATATTGAAGCCAAAAGATATAAGTTTAATAATGATAGTGCAACTTATTTGTGGCACTGCCGTTTAGGTCATATTGGTGTAAAGCGCATGAAGAAACTCCATGCTGATGGGCTTTTGGAATCACTTGATTATGAATCACTTGATGCTTGCGAACCATGCCTCATGGGCAAGATGACTTAGACTTCGTTCTCCGGAACAATGGAGCGAGCAACAGACTTGTTGGAAATAATACATACTGATGTATGTGGTCCGATGAGTGTTGAAGCTCGCGGCGGGTATCGTTATTTTCTTACCTTCACAGATGATTTGAGCAGATATGGGTATATCTACTTGATGAAACATAAGTCTGAAACATTTGAGAAGTTCAAAGAATTTCACAGTGAAGTGGAAAATCATCGTAACAAGAAAATAAAGTTTGTATGATCTGATCGTGGAGGTGAATATTTGAGTTATGAGTTTGGTCTTCATTTGAAACAGTGCGGAATAGTTTCACAACTCACGCCACCTAGAACACCACAGCGTAATGGTGTGACCGAACGTCGTAATCGTACTATATTAGATATGGTGCGATCTATGATGTCTCTTACTGATTTACCGCTATCATTTTGGGGTTATGCTTTAGAGACGGCTGCATTCACGTTAAATAGGGCACCGTCTAAATCTGTTGAGACGACACCATATGGACTATGGTTTGGCAAGAAACTCAAGTTGTCGTTTCTTAAAGTTTGGGGCTGTGATGCTTATGTAAAAAAGCTTCAACCTGATAAGCTTGAACCCAAACCGGAGAAATGTGTCTTCATAGGATACCCAAAGGAGACTGTTGGGTACACCTTCTATCACAGATCCGAAGGCAAGATATTCGTTGCTAAGAATGGATCCTTTCTAGAGAAGGAGTTTCTCTCGAAAGAAGTGAGTGGGAGGAAAGTAGAACTTGATGAGGTAATTGTACCTGCTCCCTTATTGGAAAGTAGTTCATCACATAAATCAGTTCCAGTGATTCCTACACCAATTAGTGAGGAAGCTAATGATGATGATCATGAAACTTCAGATCAAGTTACTACTGAACCTCGTAGGTCAACCAGAGTAAGATCCGCACCAGAGTGGTACAGTAATCCTATTCTGGAAGTCACGTTACTTGACCATGATGAACCTACGAACTATGAGGAAGCGATGATGAGCCCAGATTCCACGAAATGGCTTGAGGCCATGAAATCTGAGATGGGATCCATTTATGAGAACAAAGTATGGACTTTGGTTGACTTGCCCGATGATCGGCAATCCATAGAGAATAAATGGATCTTCAAGAAGAAGACTGACGCTGACGGTAATGTTACTGTCTACAAAGCTCGACTTGTTGCCAAAGGTTTTCGACAAGTTCAAGGAGTTGACTACGATGAAACCTTCTCACCCGTAGCGATGCTTAAGTCTGTCCGAATCATGTTAGAAATTGCCGCATTTTATGATTATAAAATTTGGCAAATGGATGTCAAAACTGCATTCCTTAATGGATATCTTAAAGAAGAGTTGTATATGATGCAACCAGAAGGTTTTGTCGATCCTAAAGGCGCTAACAAAGTGCGCAAACTCCAGCGATCCATTTATGGACTGGTGCAAGCCTCTCGGAGTTGGAATATACGCTTTGATAGTGTGATCAAAGCATATGGTTTTATACAGACTTTTGGAGAAGCCTGTATTTACAAGAAAGTGAGTGGGAGCTCTGTAGCATTTCTGATATTATATGTGGATGACATATTGTTGATCGGAAATGATACTGAATTTCTGAATAGCATAAAAGGATACTTGAATAAGAATTTTTCAATGAAAGACCTTGGTGAAGCTGCTTACATATTGGGCATCAAGATCTATAGAGATAGATAAAGACGCTTAATTCGACTTTCACAAAGCACATACCTTGATAAGATTTTGAAGAAGTTCAAAATGGATCAGTCAAAGAAAGGGTTCTTGCCTGTGTTACAAGGTGTGAAGTTGAGTGAGACTCAATGCCCGACCACTGCAGAAGATAGAGAGAAAATGAAAGGCATTCCCTATGCCTCGGCCATAGGTTCTATCATGTATGCAATGCTGTGTACCAGACATGATGTGTGCCTTGCTATAAGTATAGTAGGGAGGTACCAAAGTAATCCAGGAGTGGATCACTGGACAATGGTCAAGAACATCCGGAAATACCTGAAAAGGACTATGGATATGTTTCTCATTTATGGAGGTGACAAAGAGCTCGTTGTAAATGGTTACGTCGATGCAAGCTTTGACACTGATCCGGATGACTCTAGTCACAAACCGGATACGTATTTATATTGAATGGTGGAGCTGTCAGTTGGTGCAGTTCCAAATAGAGCGTCGTGGCGGGATCTACATGTGAAGCGGAGTACATAGCTGCTTCGGAAGCAGCAAATGAAGGAGTCTGGATGAAGGAGTTCATATCCGATCTAGGTGTCATACCTAGTGCACGGGTCCAATGAAAATCGCTTGTGACAATACTGGAGCGATTGCCTTGGCGAAGGAATCCAGATTTCACAAGAGAATCAAGCACATCAAGAGACGCTTCAATTCCATCCGCGATCTAGTCAAGGAGAGAGACATAAAAGTTTGCAAAATACATACGGATCTGAATGTTGCAGACCCGTTGACTAAGCCTCTTCCACGAGCAAAACATGATCAGCACCAAGAGTCCATGGGTGTTAGAATCATTACTATGTAATCTAGATTATTGACTCTAGTGCATGTGGAAGACTGAAGGAAATATGCCCTAGAGGCAATAAGAAATTTTTTATTTATATTTCCTTATATCATGATAAATGTTTATTATTCATGCTAGAATTGTATTAACCGGAAACTTGGTACATGTGTGAATACATAGACAAACAGAGTGTCCCTAGTATGCCTCTACTTGACTAGCTCGTTAATCAAAGACGGTTAAGTTTCCTAGCCATAGACATGTGTTTTCATTTGATGAACGGGATCACATCATTAGAAAATGATGTGATGGACAAGACCCATCCGTTATCTTAGCACTATGATCGTTTAGTTTATTGCTATTGCTTTCTTCATGACTTATACATGTTCCTCTGACTATGAGATTATGCAACTCTCGAATACTGGAGGAACACTTAGTGTGCTATCAAATGTCACAATGTAACTGGGTGATTATAAAGATGCTCTACAGGTGTCTCCGATGGTGTTTGTTGAGTTGGCATAGATCGAGATTAGGATTTGTCACTCCGTGTATCGGGGAGATATCTCTGGGCCTCTCGGTAATGCACATCACTATAAGCCTTGCAAGCAATGTGACTAATGAGTTAGTTGCGGGATGATGCATTACGGAACGAGTAAAGAGACTTTCCGGTAACAAGATTGAACTAGGTATGGTGATACCGACGATCGAATCTCGGGCAAGTAACATACCAATGACACAGGGAACAACGTATGTTGTTATGCGGTTTGACCGATAAAGATCTTCGTAGAATATGTAGGAGCCAATATGAGCATCCAGGTTCCGCTATTGATTATTGACCGGAGATGTGTCTCGGTCATGTCTACATAGTTCTCGAACCCGTAGGGTCCGCACGCTTAACGTTCGATGACGATTTGTATTATGAGTTTATGTGATTTGATGACCAGATGAGATCACGGATATGATGAGGAGTCTCGAAATGGTCGAGACATAATGATTGATATATTGGACGATGTTATTCGGACACCGGATGAGTTCCGGGAGGTACCGGATAATTATCGGAGTGCCAGAGGGTTATCGGAACCCCCGGGGGAACTAATGGGCCTCGATGGGCCTTAGTGGGAAGAGAGGAAGGGCCAAGAGGGGCTGGCCGCGCCCCCCCACCTTGGGTCCGAATTGGACTAGGGGAAGGGGGCAGAGCCCCCCTTTCCTTCCCTTCCCCCTCTTCCTTGCTTCTTCCCCCTCTTCCTTAGGTGGAAACCTACTAGGACTTGGAGTCCTAGTAGGATTCCCCTCTCCTGGCGCGTCCTAGGAGGGCCGGCCGGCCTCCCCTCCCCTCCTTTATATACGAGGGCAGGGGGCACCCTAGAACACACAAGTTGATCTTTTAGCCGTGTGCGGCGCCCCCCTCTTTACACACCTTGGCCATATCGTCGTAGTGCTTAGGCGAAGCCCTGCGTCGGTAACTTTATCATCACCATCACCACGCCATCGTGCTGACGGAACTCTCCCTCGGCCTCAACTGGATCAAGAGTTTGAGGGACGTCACCGAGCTAAATGTGTGCTGAACGCGGAGGTGCCGTACGTTCGGTAGTTGGATCGGTTGGATCGCGAAGACGTTCGACTACATCAACCGCGTTACTAAACGCTTCCGCTTTCGGTCTACGAGGGTACGTGAACACACTCTCCCGCTTATTGCTATGCATCTCCTAGATAGATCTTGCGTGATCACATGTAAAAAAATTTGAAATACTGCGTTCCCAACAGGTGGTGCCTGCGAGAGTGGCGACGGCCGGTCGTAGCTTCGCCTGGAGCGCGGCGCTGGTGGGAGCACAGTTGTTGGTGACAGAGGCTGGCGGCGTGAGGGCATCCTGGGAGCGACGGCGGGCGGAGCGTGGCGAGAGCTGACGTGCCGGGCTGCGGCCACGCCTGGCGGCCAGAGGCGGGGCTTGCACAGGCAGAGACTCGAGGGCTCGGACTGTTTCCACGCTGGCGGAGCCGGAGCCCAATAGAACTGTGTCAGGCACGATAGGCTCAGCGGAGCGACGACGGCCTCCCCCATCGCGGCGGCTGTCATGACGGTTGTCGCGCGACGCGTCCCTTGGATGGCGGGAGAGGCTGCGCCGGATGCGGTCACCCCAGCCCTCCCTGCTCCGCGAGTTGTCACGGCCGCGGCGCTCCCTGTCATCCCGCCCACGACCCGGGTCGTCGTCGTGGTCTCTTCGATGGTGCTCGACAGGGCGAGAGATGCTCTGGCGGGGATCGCGTGCCTGCCGCTCTTCGTCGATGACCCCCTTCTGGTAGGTGTACCCCTTTGACACTATCCTTGGGCCCTGAGTGGGATCTTCATGAATTGAAAGGTGGATGATCACCCTTCACTCCAGACCGCGACGGCCGACGATCGACTGACCTCCCGCGCGCGCCGGCAGGGTCACCCAGTTCACCCGCGGCACATTTGCAGGCGACGCCGTCCACGCCCACACCCCCAGGACCTCAGTATCCGTCTTGAGCTTGGACGCCGTCTCGATGTAGTCGATGGAGCAGCCCGGACCGATGGCCTGCGCGACGGCGAAATCATCCCACGCTTGGAGAGGCAGCCCGTCCAGGCAGAGACGGACGTGGTGGACGAGGTACACGTGCTCCGAGTGCGCCTCGAGGCTCCAAGGACGCATTTGCAGCCTGGTGTCCCTGAACTTGAGGTCTCTGCGCCCGGCCGCGTCCGCATAGTGGTGCTGATGGAAGAAACGAACGAGGAAGGCCTCGGGGAAGTGCTTGACGACGCAGATGTCCTCCGCCAGCATGCCCAGCTCGAGAAGGATGGCATCGGTGATTTTTTGCGTGGTGGCCTTGCGGTCGCGGTCGAGCCAGGCGACCACGGCGTTGGAGCCGAGGAGCGCCGCCTCCTGGTCCATGGCCGGCGTCGCGTGGATCACCATGAAGACCTCAGCCGGCCGCATCGAGTGGTCGCCATTCCAAGCCATGGCACGGGGCGGACCTTGCGGACGACGGAGAGCAGCCGGTGGCGGAGGCGACGAGGGGCGTGCAGCCGCAGAAGGCGCCGTCTGCACTTGGGGAGGATGGTTGGGACGCACGCCGGAGGCGCCTGGACGGAGGTGAGGAGCAGGCTTGTTGTTGCAGCGCAGCGCACGGTGGCCGGGTTGAAAGCAGCGGCGGCAAGTGATGGGTTGCGGCACGCAGCCTGTCGGTGGCGAGGGGAGAGGCAGCGGAAACAAAGTCCTTTAATCCACTCCGGGACTGGCTGGCGCGTCTTCAATGGAGCAGCAGAGAAAGCCGGCCGGCGCGGCCGACGGGACGCGACAGTGACCCAGCCATCCGTACATGAATCGAGCTTGCGCTGTTTAGCTGATACACAGGTCGCATCGCCACTACACCACCTACGCAGACGCGACAGTGACCCAGCCATCCGTACATGAATCGAGCTTGCGCTGTTTAGCTGATACACAAGTTGCATCGCCACTACACCACCTACGCAGACGCGACAGTGACCCAGCCATCCGTACATGAATCGAGCTTGCGCTGTTTAGCTGATACACAGGTCGCATCGCCACTACACCACCTACGCAGACGCGACAGTGACCCAGCCATCCGTACATGAATCGAGCTTGCGCTGTTTAGCTGATACACAGGTCGCATCGCCACTACACCACCTACGCAGACGCGACAGTGACCCAGCCATCCGTACATGAATCGAGCTTGCGCTGTTTAGCTGATACACAGGTCGCATCGCCACTACACCACCTACGCAGACGCGACAGTGACCCAGCCATCCGTACATGAATCGAGCTTGCGCTGTTTAGCTGATACACAGGTCGCATCGCCACTACACCACCTACGCAGACGCGACAGTGACCCAGCCATCCGTACATGAATCGAGCTTGCGCTGTTTAGCTGATACACAGGTCGCATCGCCACTACACCACCTACGCAGACGCGACAGTGACCCAGCCATCCGTACATGAATCGAGCTTGCGCTGTTTAGCTGATACACAGGTCGCATCGCCACTACACCACCTACGCACATGTGAAATAATTCAGCGCGAGATGTTTAAGAACAAAATGTAGCGCGCTATTTACTACACATACATACTAGGAAAACGTGAACTTTTTTGAAAAAGATGTGAACGAAATTTGAAAGTTCACAGATTTAAGAAAATCACGCATTAGAAAGAGTTCACCGATTTTAAAAAAGAGTTCACTGATGTTGAAAAAAAGTTCATTGATTTTCAAAAAGGTTCGCAAATTTAAAAAAAGTTCATTGATTTTGGAAAAAGGTTCATAGATTCTAAAAAATTCACAAATTTAAAAAATGTTCATCGACATTGAAAAAAGTTCATCGATTTTCAAAAAGAGTTCACAAATTAGGGAAAAAGTTCATCAATTTTGAAAAAGTTCATCAATTTTGAAAAAGTTCATCGATTTTTAAAAAAAGTTCATCAATTCTCGAAAAAGTTCACAAAGTTGGAAAGAACAGTTCATCTATTTTGAAAAACAAAAATCAACAACTTGAAAAAGGTTCACGGATATATAATAGAGAAAAAGGGAAGAGAAAGGAAAAAAACAGAACAACACAAGAGGCGTAAAAGGAAAAAGTTATCATTAGCGGCGTTGAAAGAGATCGCCGGTTCGAATCAGCGCGAACGCACCTCTGTTCTCATTTTTGCGCAGCTTTAGCGAGAAAAAAAAACTAAACGGGCCGGCCCAGCTCGTAGCGAGGGTGTGCGCCGCTTTGCGTTTAACACAATAACGGGCGCAACGGGCGCCAAATAGGAAATGCCCACAATAGCGTCTCTCGCTACAACCCACATATGAGCCAGGCCTAGCACACAAGCGTGACTTCCATGAACCATCGCTAGATGGACCTCCTATTAGGCGCCTTTACCGTCGGGGAAGCTGAATGGCGCTCACTGCAGCGCACAATTGGGCCGGCCCAGGAACGCGCGCAAGCACACGGAACTTAGAAAAGCGCTAAAAAACCTCAGAAAATCATGGTTGATGGTCGCACACGGAACTTAGGAACACGCAGGCACGCTATTGGGCCCAGCCCAAAAACGCTCGCGGTTGTTTCAGTGTTGATGGTCGCATGTGTTCGCTGCTGATTGTCGGAGTTGAACGGTCAACCATTAACCAATCAAACCGTGACTTTGAAAAAACGAAAAAAAGAAAAAATTGCAAAAAAAAACTTGAACTAAAAAAGGTAAATGAATTTTAAAAAATGTTAGTAAATTTTAGAAAATCATTGGATTCGAAAAAAGTTCATAGATTTTGAAAAATAGTTCATCAAATTTGAAAACAGTTCATCGGTTTTGACAAATAAATTCATAAAATAAAAAACATTAAATATGAAAGTTTTCATGAAATTTGAAAATAAGTTCATCGATTTTCGAAAAAGTTCACCGAATTTGAAAAACAAAATCATCGGTTTTGAAAACAGATCACAAGTTTGATAAAAAGTGCATCAAATTTTAAAAAAATCATCAATTTAAATAAATGTTCACATATTTGCAAATAATTTATCGAACCAAGATGAAAAGAAAAGAAAAACAAAAAAGAGAAAACAAAAAACGAAAAAAGGAAAAATAAAATAAGGAAAATGGTTCAATCTTACCAGATCCCGCTGCGTAACTAGATGAATGAGGTCGCTGGTTCGAATCACGATCAGTGCACTTTGTTTTTTGCGGATTAAAACACATATTAAGAAACACAATAGATGGTCTGGCCCAGCGCGGGAGCGCTTCAGGCGCCCGTTTGCATAAACACTAGTAACGGGCGCCTAACGCCAAATAGGTTCTGCCTATTTCCGGCGCCTTAAGCGCTGAATAGGAATTGCCTTTGACTCGATAGATGCCTAAAAAAAACATCGCTAGAAAAAGAGATCGCCTATATGGCTGGCGCTACATACGGGTTTGGAATTTTTTTCCCTTTTTGTTTCCTCGTTTAAATATGTTTCCAAAAATTCAAAAACTGTCCACGGGTTCAAAAGTTATTCAAGAGTTCAAAAAATGGTTTGTGACTTTGAAAACATGTTCAAAAATTCCAAAAATCTCATGGATTTGAAAAAACATACATGAATTCAAAACAAAAATCATAACTTCAAATAATGTTTATGAATTCAAAAAATAGTTCATGAATTTGGAAAAATGTTCAAGAATTCGAAAAATGTTCATGGATTTGAAAAAATCATGAATTAAAAATTTCTTCACGAATTCAAAAAATGGTCATGAATTTAAAATGTTTTCAAATTCAAAAAATGTTCATGAATTGAATAAAAGTTTCATGAATTTAAAAATGTTCATGAATTAAAAAAAAATTCGTAAATTCAAAAATTATTTACGAATTTGTATAAGTGTTCGCAACTTCGAAAATTGTTCACATTTTTTAAATATTGATTGCCCAAAAGAAAATTTCCCCTTACTCGGCCGGTCTGAGTTCTCTCCCTAGCCCGTTCATTTCAGAAAAAAAATCACTCGGCTTTTGAAGAGACCAGTCCGCTTTCTCAGATAAAAAAACATATACGGTCTTTTATAGGTTAAAAATCCATACATTAAAAATGTGAAATTATCATGAATTTTTCAAAATGTGCATGGGTTTTTTTTAAAAAAAATCATGAAATAAACATAATTCACGATCCTCTCCTTCTTCCTCGGGTACATCTTCCCCTTCTTCCTCGAGTGATGCTTTCAGCTTTGATTTTATGCATTCGGTGGAGGTTGATCTCTCGCATCGTGCATGTCAAGTTTTCAATCAACGCCTCTCTAGCCTCCATCTTCGGAGGCCCCTTCAAGGGTCCTGGCGCTGGAGAGGGGTTGGTGGACTCGGCCCCGTTCTTAGGTCATGTGCGATGCTCTCTGTTGTTGTTGGGAGCTTTTGGTGTTGCTTCTCCTAAGCAATTTGAGTGTTGGTTGCCGGCACATATGCTTCACTGTTTGTCATGGCGTCGACATAATCTCTACTGGCGCCATCCTTACCACGGTGGTAGCTCCATAGTCCGCGATCCTAGAGGGATTGCTATTGTAGTCTGAGAATGGCTACACTAGCAAGCTATTGGCGGTGGCACTGCCTAGCTGGTGGTACTCGGAGCACCTGCTTGTCATTGACATTCCTCCTCCAGTCAGCGATGGTGTCGATAATGCCGCGGAAGTTGTTCAGAAGCCCGAAGCAACTTTTGCTCTCAAGATCGACACGTGGATCACCCATTAGCGTCGGGGGGGTGCACGTCTTCTTTCAGGATTTATTTGTAATCTTTTTTTTCAGCAGGATTGTTTCTGTTCTTAGGGTTTGTCATGACCCTAATATGTACTATGAGCTTAAATGATATTCAGGGAAAGCCCTCATTTGGAAGGTCCAAGTTTGCCAAAAAAGCAGCGTGTTTGATAATACCTCGTCCATTTCTATCTGGCTAGTGAGCCGGCGCCATGACAGGGCCCGGTCACAAGCCACAACAAAAGTAAGAGCATCTACAACTGGAATTGCCTAATCTGAATCCCTATATGTTCACGAATAGTGATCAGCCGGGTCTTAAATTTTGCCATTTGCAACCATAAACTCTAAACATCAAATACATGCACGCCGATCATTTTGGTCAAGCATAGTTTAGTGCACACAAATACAAAATTTCAGGCCTGACACAGTTGGGGGTTTGTAGTGTGGATGTAACATCCATGTTGGCCGGCAGGGTTGTGGGTTTAGTTTCACCTCGTAGCGCGAGGAGCGATGCAACCGGTTTAAATAGCCGTGTCATCCAAAAATGATAACTTCTCTCTCGCTCTGAATAGGGATGTCAATGCACCCTTTATGAATGGTATGAACTATCACCATATCCTTTGAACAGAGATTCATAGTGATAGTTCATACCTTTTACAAAGCAAGCATTGACGACCCTACTTTTTAAAGTTAAAAATCATTTTCTCATTTACCCTCTGCTCTAGTTTTGAATAATTTTTACTGCAAACGAGAATCTTTCTGCATACAGGTTCCCATGGCAATCGTTCCATGACGTGGCAGACAAGAAAGGGAGGGGGCGGATATGGACGAATTGGCGTGGGCCCTAGCGGTCAGTCCGACATGGCGGGCATGTCCAGATGTATCCATCCTAGATTTTGACTAGATATGAAGAGTGCCGGTCAGTTCGGACGTTTGGATGGTTGTGGAGAACCCGATTGGATGTTGTTTTTCGTTTGTAATGGATATATAGGATCTGGTTGTAGATGCTCTGGCCAGTCCACGTGCCAACCTCCCCGTAGCCAAGACGGCAACCCATCTAATCCCCAGGTATGCACCGCCATTAGCGTCAGAACACAGCCCGTAAGCACGTTGGTGTGGGGCATCACGGACTCCTGTTGGGTGATCATCAAGCAGCCGCAACTTAACAAAGTGGATGAGAACTTGCTAATTAATCTCGTTGGCAGTATGCGACAGCCTCGCTCCCTGCCCCGAGCCTCGCCATGGACACAAGGGCCGCCGTCGGCACGCCGGTTGGGAGCCTCCAGTCGCCCCTCACCGATCCTCCTCGCGCCACCGGCCGGCCAAAGCCGTATCAAGACAGATCTGGACAGGACGCCAGCCATCGAAGCCATCCATGTGCCCGCGGCCGCCACACCGCTAGCCATGTAGGTTCCCATCGCCGTCGCGCAGCAGGTGCGCTGCCCTGACTGCCACCCCCCCCCCCTGTGAGGCGCCGCCTCCGCCTCACCGAATCAGTCGCGGCGACCACCCGCCCTGGATCTGCGATGCAGGTCCCGCGGCCACCGAGGCCCTTGCCGGCGGCAACGGTGGCCGGGGATGGAGGACCGGGGAGGGGCTGGCGGCGCGAGATCGGGGGTCCCTGGCGCCGCCCGAGGGGAGGTGAGGCGAGGGGGAGGAGAGATTCTCAGACCTTTGGTCGCCCAGGTTTCGCATCCAAGCTACATCAAATATGCATTATCCTGATGCAGAGGCCGGAGGTTATCCTCCTTGCAAAGAAATCACCAACGACCAGGTGCTATCACATATGCACACCTAGCTCACACGTGAAATGAACACTTGCTCTATCCCAAAATTCATGTTGATGTTGGACCTTACATGACATTAATCTGCATGATGCTTTAGCTTCTTTTTCACATTTTGTCAGGTGGGTTTGTCAAACACATTGTTCTGTTGGAAATATGCCCTAAAGGCAATAATAAAATGATTATTATTATATTTCCTTGTTCATGATAATTGTCTATTGTTCATGCTATAATTGTGTTATCCGGAAACCGTAATACATGTGTGAATACATAGACCACAACATGTCCCTAGTGAGCCTCTAGTTGACTAGCTCGTTGATCAATAGATGGTTACGGTTTCCTGACTATGGACATTGGATGTCATTGATAACGGGATCACATCATTAGGAGAATGATGTGATGGACAAGACCCAATCCTAAGCATAGCACAAGATCGTGTAGTTCGTCTGCTAGAGCTTTTCCAAATGTCAAGTATCATTTCCTTAGACCATGAGATTGTGCAACTCCCGGATACCATAGGAGTGCTTTGGGTGTGCCAAACATCACAATGTAACTGGATGGCTATAAAGGTGCACTACGGGTATCTCCGAAAGTGTCTGTTGGGTTGGCACGAATCGAGACTGGGATTTGTCACTCCGTATGACGGAGAGGTATCTCTGGGCCCACTCGGTAATGCATCATCATAATGATCTCAATGTGACCAAGTGTTTGGTCACGGGATCATGCATTACGGTACGAGTAAAGTGACTTGCCGGTAACGAGATTGAACAAGGTATTGGGATACCGACGATCGAATCTCGGGCAAGTAACGTACCGATTGACAAAGGGAATTGTATACGGGATTGATTGAATCCTCGACATCGTGGTTCATCCGATGAGATCATCGTGGAACATGTGGGAGCCAACATGGGTATCCAGATCCCGCTGTTGGTTATTGACCGGAGAGTCGTCTCGGTCATGTCTGCATGTCTCCCGAACCCGTAGGGCCTACACACTTAAGGTTCGATGACGCTAGAGTTGTAGAGATATTAATATGCGGTTAACCAAAAGTTGTTCGGAGTCCCGGATGAGATCCCGGACGTCACGAGGAGTTCCGGAATGGTCCAGAGGTAAAGATTTATATATGGGAAGTCCTATTTTGGCCACCGGAAAATGTTCGGGATTTTTCGGTATTGTACCGGGAAGGTTCTAGAAGGTTCCGAAGTGGGGCCCACCTGCATGGGGGGACCCACATGAACGTGGGTAGTGGGGGCAAGGCCCCACACCCCTGGTCAAGGCGCACCAAGATCCCACCTTAGAAGGAATAAGATCATATCCCGAAGGGATAAGATCAAGATCCTAAAAAAGGGGGATAACAATCGGTGGGGAAGGGAAATGATGGGATTTCTTTCCCCCACCTTTGCCAGCGCCCCAATGGACTTGGAGGGCAAGAAACCAGCCCCCTCCACCCCTATATATAGTGGGGAGGCACATGGGAGCAGCACCCCAAGCCCTGGCGCCTCCCTCCCTCCCGTGACACCTCTTCCTCCCCGCTTGCGCTTGGCGAAGCCCCGCCGGGATCCCGCTACTTCCACCACCACGCCGTCGTGCTGCTGGATCTCCATCAACTTCTCCTCCCCCTTGCTGGATCAAGAAGGAGGAGACGTCCCCGCTCCGTACGTCCGTTCGGCGCTAGGATCATCGGTGATTTGGATCACGACGAGTACGACTCCATCAACCCCGTTCTCTTGAACGCTTCCGCGCGTGATCTACAAGGGTATGTAGATGCACTCTTTTCCCTCTCGTTGCTAGAAGACTCCATAGCTTGTTCTTGGTGATGCGTAGAAATTTTTTAATTTCTGCAACGATCTCCAACAGTGGTATCAGAGCCAGGTTTATGCGTAGATTCTATGCACGAGTAGAACACAAAGTAGTTGTGGGCGACGATTTGTTCAACTTGCTTATCATTACTAGTCTTATCTTGATTCGGCGGCATTGTGGGATGAAGCTGTGACGCCCCCGATTTGACCGTACACTAATCATGCACGCAAATGTGTACGATCAAGGTCAGGGACTCACGGGAAGATATCACAACACAACTCTACAACAAAAATAAGTCATACAAGCATCATAATACAAGCCAGGGGCCTCGAGGGCTCGAATACAAGTGCTCGATCACAGACGAGTCAGCGGAAGCAACAATATCTGAGTACAGACATAAGTTAAACAAGTTTGCCTTAAGAAGGCTAGCACAAACTGGGATACAGATCGAACGAGGCGCAGGCCTCCTGCCTGGGATCCTCCTAACTACTCCTGATCGTCGTCAGCGGCCTGCACGTAGTAGTAGGCACCTCCAGTGTCGTAGGTGTCGTCGTCGACGGGGGCGTCTGGCTCCTGGACTCCAACATCTGGTTGCGACAACCAGATAGAAAGGAAAGGGGGAAAAGAGGGAGAGAAGCAACCGTGAGTACTCATCCAAAGTACTCGCAAGCAAGGAGCTACACTACATATGCATGGGTATATGTGTAAAGGGGCATATCAGTGGACTGAACTGCAGAATGCCAGAATAAAAGGGGGATAGCTAGTCCTGTCGAAGACTACGCTTCTGGCCATCTCCATCTTGCAGCATGTAGAAGAGAGTAGACTGAAGTCCTCCAAGTAGCATCGCATAGCATAATCCTACCCGGCGATCCCCTCCTCGTCGCCCTGTTAGAGAGCGATCACCGGGTTGTATCTGACACTTGGAAGGGTGTATTTTATTCAGTATCCAGTTCTAGTTGTCATAAGGTCAAGGTACAACTCCGGGTCGTCCTTTTACCGAGGGACACGGCTATTCGAATAGATAAACTTCCCTGCAGGGGTGCACCACATAACCCAACACGCTCGATCCCATTTGGCCGGACACACTTTTCTGGGTCATGCCCGGCCTCGTAAGATCAACACGTCGCAGCCCCACCTAGGCTCAACAGAGAGGTCAGCATGCCGGTCTAATCCTATGCGCGCAGGGGTCTGGGCCCATCGCCCTATGCACACCTGCACGTTGCGTACGCGGCCGGAAGCAGACCTAGCCCCCTTAATACAAGCGCGAGCTTACGGTCCAATGCGGCGCGCGCCACTCAGTTGCTGACGTCAAAAGAGCTTCGGCTGATACCACGACGTCGGGATACCCATAACTACTCCCACGTAGATGTTTAGTGCGTATAGACCAAATGGCCAGACTCAGATCAAATACCAAGATCTCGTTAAGCGTGTTAAGTAACCGCGAACGCCGACCAGGGCCAGGCCCACCTCTCACCTAGGCGGTCTCAACCGGCCCTGCCGCTCCGCCACAAAGATCCACTCGCGGGTACTCCTACGAGCTGACCCGACTTTAGTCATCACATGTGTCATGTATATAGTATATAAGTATATACCCGTGATCACCGCCCAGGTGATCACGGCCCGGTAGTATAGCACAGCAGACAGACAAGAATGTAGGGCCACTGATGGAAATCTAGCATCCTATACTAAGCATGTAGGATTGCAGGTAAAGGTATCAACAGTAGTAGCAAGGATAGGCTATGCATCAGGATAGGATATCGAAAAGCAGTAACATGCTACACTACTCTAATGCAAGCAGTATAGAGAAGAATAGGCGATATCTGGTGATCAAGGGGGGGGGGCTTGCCTGGTTGCTCTGGCAAGTAGGAGGGGTCGTCGACTCCGTAGTCGAACTGGGCAGCAGCAGTGTCGGTCTCGTAGTCTACCGGAGAGAAGAGGGGGAAGAAACAGTAAATACAATGCAAACATAAGCATGACGATGAGTGACATGACAATGAGCGGTGCTAGGTGTGTCCTAACGCGACAGTAGGTGGTACCGGCGAAGGGGGGGAACATCCGGGAGGTATCCCCGATGTTTCGCGTTTTCGGACAGATGGACCGGAGGGGGAAAGTTGCGAGTTCGATAGGTTAGGGAGGTGTGGTGGACGAACGGACTGCGTATCCGGATTCGTCTCGTCGTTCTGAGCAACTTTCATGTTGAAAATATTTTAATCAGAGTTACGGATTAAAAGATATGATTTTCTAAAGATTTTATCAATTTCTGGAATTTAATTAATTATTTAATTTAATTCGAAATTTGGGTTTATGACATCAGCATGATGTCATGCTGACATCAGCAGTCAACAGGGGTTGACTAAGTCAAACTGACATGTGGGTCCAGTGGGACCCACCTGTCATTCACTGTTTAGGTTAATTAGTGTTTAATTAAATAATTATTATTTAATTAATTTAAACAGGATTAATTAACTTAATTAATTTAGTTAATTAATTAATTAATTAAAATTATTTTTATTTTTATTTTCTTTAATTATTTATTTACTTTTATTAATTAATTTATTATTATTTTATTTATTTAATTATTTATTAATTAGTTTATTGTTTTATTATTATTATTATTATTATTATTTATATTTCTTTTTTTAAGTTAGTAAACGTTCTGGGGCGCTGGGGCCCGTTTGTCATTGGGCCAGGGGGTCGGGCCCAGTGGCCAGTGGCTCAGGTGGGGCGAGGCCCACCTGGCAGTGGCCCAGAGGGGCGAGGCCCACTAGGCAGTGGCCCAGGGGTCACTGCGGCTACGGGCGCGGGTTATCGGGCACGGCCCGAACGGGCAACGGGGCGAGGCGCTGGGCGCGCACGGCGCACGCCGGCGCCGGCGGCCAGGGCCAGGGGAGGCGGGGCTCCGACGAGCCACCGGAGCGGCGGCGGACGCGAGCCCGTCCGGAGCTCGGGCGCGGGGCGCACGGGGAAAAAAAGGGGGCGGGGGGGGGGGGCGCGGCGCGAGGTCGACGCGGTTGCGCGGGCGAGCGCGTCTGGGCGCGCCGGAGCGTGAGCGGGGCGGCGGTGACCGAGAGGAGAGGGGCGGGCGACGGAGGCCGGTCGACGGGCGTGCGGTTCGGGGCGCGGGCGCGCACCGCGAGCAGGGGCGCAGCACGGGCGGGCGGCACGCACAGGGTGCGGCGAGGCGGGAGCAGACGGGCGCTAGGGGGCGATGCGCGTACGCGCGTGCGGCGGTGGTGCACGGGGCTGGCGGCTGCGGCGGGGTGCGCGCGGGGGCAGAGGAGAAAGGGGGGAGGAAGGCGCGGCTCACTGGGGCCGTAGGGAGGTGGCAGCGGTGCGCGGGGATGAGACGGAGACGACGGCGATGCGGTGTCGGGTTGCAGGCCGGCGAGGCAGCGCTCCGGCGAGGCGAGGGCGAGGCCGGCGGGGCGGTCGGCGACGGTGGCCTCCTCTCGATCCCGTTCTGGATCGGGGGGAGGGAGGAGGAGGAGATATTTTCGGGGGGGGGGGGGGGGGGGGGAGTGGGGGTGGCTGTCGGTGGGGGTGAGGGGATAAGGCAGGCCAGACGGGCCAGGGTGGAGCTGGGCCTTTCGGCCGGGGGGGAAATGGTGCTGGCCGGCTGGGCCTGGGGTTGGCCCAGTTGGGCCAGGTCTAGTGGGGGGGCTTTTGTTTTTATTTTTTTGTTTTCTGTTTTGTTTTGCATTTTCTTTTATTTATTTTCTTTCACCATTTAATCCATTTTAAAATACTTAGGCATTTTCTAAAAAGGAGTTTTCTCCACAATAATTATCAGTGTATTATTTGGCACCCACCGAACATTTTTGTTTAAATTTTTGAAAACTTTTATTTTCCACTTTAATTTTAATTGAAGTTTGGATTAGGAGTTTGAAAGGAAATGTGATTCCAATGTGATCAAGCCCTGTTTAGTAACATGATTAGCTTAATCACAGAAAGTTACTGTAGCATGATTCTCGGGGTGTTACAAGCGGCCCGGACCGACCTTACACGTACTCTTACGTGAGACAGGTTCCACCGACTGACATGCACTTGATGCATAAGGTGGCTAGCGGGTGTCTGTCTCTCCCACTTTAGTCGGATTGGATTCGATGAAAAAGGTCCTTATGAAGGGTAAATAGCAATTGGCATATCACCGTTGTGGCTTTTGCGTAGGTAAGAAACGTTCTTGCTAGAAACCCATAGCAGCCACGTAAAACATGCATCAACAATTAGAGGACGTCTAACTTGTTTTTGCAGGGTATGCTATGTGATGTGATATGGCCAAAAGGATGTGATGAATGATATATGTGATGTATGAGATTGATCATGTTCTTGTAATAGGAATCACTACTTGCATGTCGATGAGTATGACAACCGGCAGGAGCCATAGGAGTTGTCTTAATTTATTGTGTGACCTGCGTGTCAATGAAAACGCCATGTAATTACTTTACTTTATTGCTAACCGTTAGCCATAGTAGTAGAAGTAATAGTTGGCGAGACAACTTCATGAAGACACGATGATGGAGATCATGGTGTCATGCCGGTGACGAAGGTGATCATGCCATGCCTCGAAGATGGAGATCAAAAGGCGCAAGATGATATTGGCCATATCATGTCACTTTATGATTTGCATGTGATGTCTGTCATGTTTACATCTTATTTGCTTAGAACGACGGTAGCATAAATAAGATGATCCCTCACTAAAATTTCAAGAAATGTGTTCCCCCTAACTGTGCACCGTTGCGAAGGTTCATTGTTTCGAAGCACCACGTGATGATCGGGTGTGATAGATTCTAACGTTCGCATACAACGGGTGTTGACGAGCCTAGCATGTACAGACATGGCCTCGGAACACATGCAAAACACTTAGGTTGACTTGACGAGGCTAGCATGTACAGACATGGCCTCGGAACACAAGAGATCGAAAGGTCGAACATGAGTCGTATAGTAGATGCGATCAACATGGAGATGTTCACCGTTGATGACTAGTCCGTCTCACGTGATGATCGGACATGGCCTAGTCGATTCGGATCATGTATCACTTAGATGACTAGAGGGATGTCTATCTAAGTGGGAGTTCTTTAAATAATTTGATTAATTGAACTCATTGTCATGAACATAGTCTAAATTGTCTTTGCAAATTAAGTTGCAGATCTGTGACGCCCGGATAATTATGCTACAGTAAACCTACGCTAATGATGACACGTCACCTCTGTTAGTGTTGATAATCTCGCGTTAGTTCAAAACCGGATCAAAATTCAAATTCAAAATATGGCAAACAACAAAACTTTTCAAAAATTAAAACTAAAATGTTGGGGTGTTGCCAAATAATGCATAGGTAATTATTGTGGAGAAACCACACCTTTATAAAATGTTTAAATAATATGAGATGAATAAAACAGTAGCAAAAACAAATATTTAAATGCTTTTAAAATGATAAACAAGTTCAAACTATATATTTATGTGCCAAGTTAATTGTGGCAGTGGTATAATTACTATGACTAGATTAGGAACTTACTATATGTTTTACAAAATTAAAACAAGTTGAAAGATGAAATAACTAGAAAAGAAATTGAAAGAAAACAAAACAAAAGAAAACACCCCGGCTCCCCAAGGGCATTGGCCCACTGGCCCATCTGGACGGCCGGCCCAAACCGGCCCACCAGCCGTCCCCTTATCCCCTCACCCCCAAAACCCTAACCCCCCCACCACTCGCCCCCGATCCCACCTCGCTCCCTCGTCTCCCTCCTGGCGCCGCCCCCCCCCCCCCCCCCGCACGCACACGACACACACACTACATCGCCGCCACCCTTGGCTCTGGAGCACCCGCGCTCGAGCCCCGCACCATCCGGCGACCCGGCTGCCGTGGATGAGGCGCCCGCCGACGACGACCTCCCCCTCCCCGTTCTGGATCTGGCCGCCCCGGTCGCCCCGACGCCGTCGCCCCGGAGCTGCCACGCCGTCGCCGGACCCTGTCGCCGCTTGCCGAACGCCTCGTCCTCGCCGGCCCCTCCCGGCCTCCTTCCTCTCCACCCGCGCCGCCATCGCCTACTACCTCCTCTTCGACCACGAGCGCGAGCTCGGGACCCCTACCTCGCCGGATCGACCTCGTCCCCCTTCTCTGCCCCGCCGGTCATCATCGCCGATCCACTACTCCGGCGCCTCCCCGAGCCCACTGCCGTTGCCTACGACCGCCGGTGAGGCCCCGGCCTCGCCTTCTCTCCCTCTGCTCCTGGCCGTGCTGAAATGCGCCCTAGCACGACTCCGGCAGCTCCTCCGGCCGCCGCCCCAAACCACCACTCCGCCCCGTGCCGCTCTCAGCCCCGGCTGCCCGGCCAACGGCCTCCCCCTCGCGGTGCTGCTCCAGCCACCGCTGCGGTCGGCGCCTCCCCTGGTGGCCTCGGGCCGACACGCGGGCGCACGCCCCGTACGCGCCCGTAACCGCCACCCGCGTGCCCGCTATGGCCCCAAGGGCCTATGACATATGGGCCCCACCCCCAGAGCAAAAAAAAAAGATTTAAAATAAATAAAATAATAAAATAATAAAAATAAAAATAATAAATTAATTAATAAATATATAAATAAAACAAATAATAAAACAAATTTAATTAATTAATTAATTAACTAAGTTAATTAATCATGTTTAAACTAATATAATTAGTTAATTAATTTAACTAAACAGTAGTTAATTAGCTAACAGCCCCTGACAGGTGGGACCCACCTGTCAGGTTGACCAGGTCAACGGTCAACGTTGACTGCTGACGTCAGCATGACATCATGCTAATGTCATAAATCCAAATTTCGAATTAAATTAAATAAATAATTAAATTCCAGAAATTAATAAATTCTTTTGAAAACCATATCTTTTAATCCGTAACTGGGATGGAAAAACTATGTACATGAAAGTTGCTCAGAACGACGAGACGAATCCGGATACGCAGCCCGTTCGTCCACCACACCTCCCTAACCTATCGAACTCGCAACTTTCCCCTCCGGTCCGTCTGTCCGAAAACGCGAAACAGCGGGAATACTTCCCGGATGTTCCCCCCCTTCGCCGGTACCACCTACTGTCGCGTTAGGACACACCTAGCACCGCTCATTGTCATGTCACGCATCGTCATGCTTGTGTTTGCATTGTATTTACTGTTTCTTCCCCCCTCTTCTCTCCGATAGACTACGAGACCGACACTGCTGCTGCCCAGTTCGACTACGGAGTTGACGACCCCTCCTACTTGCCAGAGCAACCAGGCAAGCCCCCCCCCCCTTGATCACCAGATATCGCCTATTCTTCTCTATACTGCTTGCATTAGAGTAGTGTAGCATGTTACTGCTTTCCGATATCCTATCCTGATGCATAGCCTATCTTTGCTACTACTGTTGTTACCTTTACCTGCAATCCTACATGCTTAGTATAGGATGCTAGTTTTCCATCAGTGGCCCTACATTCTTGTCCGTCTGCTGTGCTATACTATCGGGCCGTGATCACCTGGGCGGTGATCACGGGTATATACTTATATACTCTATACATGATGCATGTGGTGACTAAAGTCGGGTCGGCTCGTAGGAGTACCCGCAAGTGGATCTTTGTGGCGGAGCGACAGGGCAGGTTGAGACCGCCTAGGTGAGAGGTGGGCCTGGCGCTGGACGGCGTCCGCGGTTACTTCGACATAACACGCATAACGAGTTCTTGGTATTTGATCTGAGTCTGGCCATTTGGTCTATACGCACTAACCATCTACGCGGGAGTAGTTATGGGTATCCCGGCGTCGTGGTATCAGCCGAAGCCTTCGTGACGTCAGCGACTGAGTGGCGCGCACCGGATTGGACAGGAATGCCACTAGGCTAGGTCTGCTTCCGGCCGCGTTTGCAACGTGCAGGTGTGCATAGGGCGATGGGCCCAGACCCCTGCGCGCATAGGGTTAGACCGGCGTGCTGACCTCTCTGTTGTGTTTAGGTGGGGCTGCAACATGTTGATCTTCCGAGGCCGGGTATGACCCAGAAAAGTGTGTCTGGCCAAATGGGATCGAGCGTGTTGGGTTATGTGGTGCACCCCTGCAGGGAAGTTTATCTATTCGAATAGCCGTGTCCCTCGGTAAAAGGACGACCCAGAGTTGTACCTTGACCTTATGACAACTAGAACCAGATACTGAATAAAATACACCCTTTCAAGTGCCAGATACAACTCGGTGATCGCTCTCTAATAGGGCAACGAGGAGGGGATCGCCGGGCAGGACTATTGCTATGCGATGCTACTTGGAGGACTTCAATCTACTCTCTTCTACATGCTGCAAGATGGAGATGGTCAGAAGCGTAGTCTTCGACAGGACTAGCTATCCCCCTTTTATTCTGGCATTCTGCAGTTCAGTCCACTGATATGCCCCTTTACACATATACCCATGCATATGTAGTGTAGCTCCTTGCTTGCGAGTACTTTGGATGAGTACTCACGGTTGCTTCTCTCCCTCTTTTCCCCCTTTACTTTCTATCTGGTTGTCTCAACCAGATGCTGGAGTCCAGGAGCTAGAGATCCCGAGGATGATTCTACATGGAGTTCGGCTTCGAGGAGTAGTTAGGAGGTCCCAGGCAGGAGGCCTTGCCTTTTCGATCGTTGCTACTTTTGTGCTAGCCTTCTTAAGGCAAACTTGTTTAACTTATGTCTGTTCTCAGATATTGTTGCTTCCGCTGACTCGTCTATGATCGAGCACTTGTATTCGAGCCCTCGAGGCCCCTGGCTTGTATTATGATGCTTGTATGACTTATTTATGTTGTAGAGTTGTGTTGTGATATCTTCCCGTGAGTCCCTGATCTTAATCGTACACATTTGCGTGCATGATTAGTGTACGGTCAAATCGGGGGCGTCACAAGTTGGTATCAGAGCCGACTGCCTGTAGGAATCCCCCTTTCCACACTCCTTGGCCGAAGTCGAGTCTAGACATTACAAAACTTTTACTAACATGGCTGTGTGTCTTACGGGCCCACGTCGCCATTGGATGGTACTAGGATCTTTTACTCCTCGACCTTTACTCTGGGACTCTGATCTCTCTCCTATACGGGTTAAATGAATTTTGCTAAATCTAACATTAGGATCTCGTTATCACTTTCACCCGGAGAGCCCCTTATTACTGATGATCGTCTGCTGCCCGTGAAGACCCTGAAGATACTCTCCGCCGATAACCCGAGAACTTGTGTTCATCGCTGTTGCAATTCCCTTTCATCGATAAACTCCTATGGATAACCGCGTATACTCGCCATTCATACAATGTTTCCCAGTTGATCTTGTTATTACAAGATACCCCGAAATTATCTCTGTTGTTCCGAGAATCATTGAGCTTACTGCCTTGCTGTTCTTTGTCACCTGAATACCCCTACGGATAATTCTCGCACTTACCGAGTATCCGCTCATCCCCAGTGGATTCAAGTATATCACAAAAGTGTTCAGAATAACATTCGATCTTCCGAAAATCCTCAGGAGCCTATTGCTCTTGAAATTCTTGCTTACTAGCATTATGATTAATCCCATAAGTCTCGAAATCTTATTGGCACCCCTTGTCATTATCTTTTTGAGTCCATTGATTCAATATGTTGCGAATGCTCGCAATCCTCAATCAGATCCTAGAATTCATCCTTCCGTCTTAGACATCATTTTTAACATGAGATGGATCTCGACCTATCAAATTGCCATCGATTGTACCCCTAAGCCTACTCAACTTATCCATCCTTGATCAGAGCGTTGCTTCTGACCCCTTGATTTGGAAATCATAATTCTTTTGCATTTGAACTTTGAGTTAGTCAGTTGTTTCTATAATCAGATCTCCTTGCATTCTTCTTCCTCTGGTTGAGTACCGATGCTCACATCAGATCCCTTGTGGACCATCGGTTCCTTTGTTGGATTTTATCCGACAGTGTCCTTCCTATTGAATAACCTTGTGAGCCTTTCCATGGGTATATAATGCCTTTGGTAAATTGTATCATCTGTTTTGTGAACCATGCTCTACTTTCGAGCTTGTATTATTTACTCCGAAGTTTGTGGTATATGTTTCCACGATGCCCCGATGGGTTGAACCTATGCCTTCCATAATATGTGTGAACTCGAAAGTTTTCATGAGTCATACTCTTCTGGTATTTTGCCAGATAAAATTTCAACACTACAACTTCTTCGAAAAATGAGAAGTACATGAAAGGTTATGCGTTGAACAAGTGGGAGTCGACCTTGAACCCTGTGTTCATGCCCATGGACACGATGTAGATCTTATCATTAAAAGCTTCTCTTAAATTAATTATTACCTTGGTATAAGTTCATCTTATATCTGGGATCTGGCCTTTTGCAATCGTGGTTCCGACCATGTTCTCCTTTAAACACCATTTCTCGTGCAAGTTTAAGCACTTGTCTTCTGCAAAGCAATACCCTAGTCCAACCTCTACCTTGATCTGTCGTCGAGTATTACCCCCTGGTATCTCGAGATTATCATGGAACTGCATAACTTCTTATGAGTTCTTCATCAAGTGCTACATTCTCACTGATTCCAATTTTTCACGGGCTCTGAGTTATTAATCACGCAAAGACACCGATAACTGAACCGAGTCCGCACTACGGTTCAACAACTCTTAGTAATCTTCTTTAAGTACGAGTTTGTACCCGATCACGCCATTCCTGGCATGTTTGGCTATATCATTATCTTGATGATTTTAACTGTGCTAGCTGGTCCTTATTCCCGGAGCACCACTTTCGACGATGAGCTAAGCTTACGTCGATTTTCCTCGTCATATCGTTTCACCTCGAACAACAAACTTGACCTCGAGTTTGTGTAATATCTGTGGCTCCAATAATCTTTTGTTGCATCAGTCCTGTTGCTTGATGCAGTCGCTGATCAATTGCTTCTTCGTGGATCCCCTCGACAACAAAATGTCGTGATCATCATCAACATTTTGACTCCTTCCAGGATATCAATGGAATTCTTGATGATAAGTGCCATCCTCGTTCCTTGGTAATTTGAGTTACCATCGACAACATCCTTACATCCCTTTCATCACAGACTTGATCATATTATGGAGCTCCTTGCTAACCAGCTTATGTTATGTTCTACATTGAAGTATTACTGTCTTTCATGTCAAGGATGTTGTGAGGATTGCCCCACCTCTTGAGAATTCTTGATATAGTAATACTTCTCGCCATCTCCAATTGTTTTCTGATCCCCGTGTTGTTTCTAACCGGAAAACCGACAATTGAACTATGATGTGCGACTTCAAAACTTCTAGCAACCCTATTGCTTTGAAGTTAATGGTCGATATTTCATTCTTAGACCATTGGTTATCGAATCACCGTTCTAACATTGATCATTCTACCTAAGCCCATATTTCGGGTGCACCTTTCAACCAATGTTTAATTGAGTATGTTTTCCTCGAGCATACCTCACTATATCATTTGATCTGACAAATGTTATCTCCTTGTTCACATAAGTGTGTAAATCCCTCGTTTTGGAAATCTCGAGGAATTGTCGCTGAGTCCATCAGCCACCCCCTCATCCTCTCCTTGGTTTAATGATGAACTCTTGTTTCGGTACTCGCTTCCATAGTTCAATTCTCGAGAATCTTACAATGTCATCTCGACAATTCGTGTTGCACCTTTCTTCTCAGGCATCCTGAGTCTGAGTTATCCTGACACCAATCAGATCTGAATCTCGGTCAGATATGATGGTTGGAACATATTTCTAAGAGTTGTAACATTGGTCTATTTATGACCCGGTAAGGTGATGTCATGCCTAACACACCTGGCCAGAGGACCTATTGTTATAAGTTTTCCTTTTTAGCAAGGTTAGCTGTTCTTCCATGAGGAAATTGAAAGACTTATTCTATATGTTGTTCCTGATGAATCCTTGTGTATTCCAAGTCTGTCTTTTGCTTGAAGACCATGTCAACGCTATCTCGAAGCATGTCTGTGGTACTCCGAATTTCAATAAGAACATTTGAAGCATAATGCTAAACTTTCTTTATCAATTATCCAAACACCGTTGTATGGGTAATGGCATGAAATTTCTCTCCTCTTTCCTAAAGGGTTTTCTACGTTATATCCCAACATGGATATCATGCTCTGCTTACCCTTGGGAAGAATATACCCTTGAAATATGTGTTTAAACACATTTTCCTTTCCATTGTTCTGTTTAATCTGATAATGATATTTTCCTTTCCATTCTTTTGTTTAACCCTTCTTGAGTTCTATATGATCTAAGCAGTAATATTATCTGCTTATGTAAACACCTCGGTGTACAATTCTGTCAGCAAGACCCTGTTACTATTGTTGATGACATCCCAGTAGCCACCGATGGACGAGAACTTTGCCTAATGGTCCGCCTCGTTTCAACGAGCAGGAAAATGGTTCTCTTCGTCCCTCGCCTTTGGTACCAACGTGTTGCCGACATAACTGACAGGGTATTCTCTGATGCCTTGCTATCATGACCGTGCAAGATATCACTGCTCCTATAAAAAAACCACATGGTGGGCCCATAACCCACAGTTCCACAGGATCGAAACCAGACTCTTCTATACAACCCTGTTTCTAATGGTTATTCCTCACACTTGGCTCCGTATTTAATTCGCGGGCCACCTTCCTAGTGATCTATTTTGGTATCAGACACAATACTTATTCCCGTTGCTCGGAACCCTTCAGGCATCGAACGATTGCTTGCCCGCTCGAAACTTCCCCACGATACCTCCTTACTTATCTCTCGATATGGTCTTAAATTTCCATTCGAGAGTTACTTTCCGCCACCTTCCCCGATGTTATCAACCAGATAGTCAACCGTTCAGAGGTCTGTTATTCCGAAGTTACCCCTTGTCCTTCGTAAGTACGATGGAGTTCCCGAAGAAAGGATGCCAGCTTCATCAAGCAGGAAAAATAAAGACATCAACGTAACGGATCAACTTCTTCGAGAAGAGCAACCAAGACCGAGAAGATGCGTTAGAATTCTGTAACCATAACTTTTCCCCTTACTCTACCTCCTAAATCTCGGGACGAGATTTCTTGTAGTGGAGGAGAATGGTGACGCCCGGATAATTATGCTACAGTAAACCTACGCTAATGATGACACGTCACCTCTGTTAGTGTTGATAATCTCGTGTTAGTTCAAAACCGGATCAAAATTCAAATTCAAATTATGGCAAACAACAAAAGTTTTCAAAAATTAAAACTAAAATGTTGGGGTGTTGCCAAATAATGCATAGGTAATTATTGTGGAGAAACCACACCTTTATAAAATGTTTAAATAATATGAGATGAATAAAACAGTAGCAAAAACAAATATTTAAATGCTTTTAAAATGATAAACAAGTTCAAACTATTATATTTATGTGCCAAGTTAATTGTGGCAGTGGTATAATTACTATTACTAGATTAGGAACTTACTATATGTTTTACAAAATTAAAACAAGTTGAAAGATGAAATAAACAGAAAAGAAATTGAAAGAAAACAAAAGAAAAGAAAACACCATCGCACGCTAGACTAGCTAGGGGCGAGGTGACGATGCGTGTTGGAAGTGTTTCCAAGGTTGATGTGATCACCATCGCACGCTCCCTCTACCTTCGAGATTAGTGTTGAACCTAGATAAATGTTGTTTGCATTGGTGTCTGCGTTGAGCATGAACATGATTAGATCATGTTTATTGCAATGCGGTTATCCATTTAAGTCAGAGAATAATGGTTATTCTGTTTACATGAATAACACCTTCTATGGTCATGCACCCCATGTGAATGGTTTATTGAATCTCGATCGTGGTGATACACATGTTCATAACATTGATGCCAAAAGATGTAGAGTTGATAATGATAGTACCACTTTTGTGGCACTGCCGCTTAAGGTCATATTGGTGTAAAGCGCATGAAGAACCTCCATGACGATGGAGTTTTGGAGTCACTTGATTTTGAATCACTTGACACATGCGAGCCATGCCTCATTGGCAAGATGACTAAAACCCTGTTTTCTGGAACAATGGAACGGGCAAGTGACTTGTTGGAAATCATACATGCTGATGTGTGCGATCCGATGAGTGTTGACGCGTGCGGTGGATATCGTTATTTTCTCACCTTGACCAATGAATTGAGTAGATATGGGTATATTTACTTAATGAAGCATAAGTCTGAAAAGTTTGAAAAGTTCAAGCAATTTCAGAGTGAAGTTGAGAATCATCATAACAAGAAGATCAAGTTCCTGCGATCTGATCAAGGGAAAAGTATCTGAGTTGTGAGTTCGGCAATCACTAAAGACAAGGTGGAATCGTTTCACAGTTGACGCCACCTGGAACACCATAGCGTAATGGTGTGTCCGAGCGTCGTAGTCGCACCCTATTGGTTATGGTGCGATCTATGATATCTCTTACCGATCTACCGCTATCGTTTTGGGGTTATGCATTAGAGACAACTACATTCACTTTAAATAGGGCACCATCTAAGTCCGTGGAGACGACACCGTATGAACTATGGTTTGGCAAGAAACCTAAGTTGTTGTTTCTTAAGGTTTGGGGCTACGATGCTTATGTCGATAGGCTTCGGCCAGAAAAGCTCGAACCCAAAGCGGAAAATTGTGTCTTCATAGAATACCCAAACAAGACGATTGGGTATACCTTCTATCTCAGATCTGAGGCAAATTGTTTGTCGCTATGAACAGGTCCTTTGTCGAGAAAGAGTTTCTCTCGAAAGAATTGAGTGGGAGGAAGATAGAACTTGATGAGGTTGTTGAACCTTCACTTCAATCAGAGAGTAGTGCAGCACAGAAAGATGTTTCTGTGTAACATCCCAAATTTTCAATTTGGTATGTTATACATAGATCATCATTGCATATCATGTTTTATTGCATTTCGACAAATCCTCGATAAATCCTAAGCAACACAAGGACCCTCGGAGAGAGTTGGGGATTTTTCTTAAATTTTCATATTTGATTTTCATCAAATAATAAGACGAGGATTTTGGTTTTAATTATTTTCTCTCCGGAAAAAAATATTTCATTTTAAAATAAACGAGAGGAGAAAATATGACTTCTCCAAAACAATTGAAATACTGGAGGAAAAATGTTAAAATCATTATTTGGAATTTATTTCGATTTTATTCGCAATTTTATTGCATTAAAAATATTGCATGTTTTCAAAATATTTATTTTGATTTAAAAAATGTTCACCCTATTCTAGATTTTCTAACTAGACGGGGAAAATTTATTTCATATTTTTTCTGATTTTTATTTATTTTTCTACGAATTGTTTATCGCAGAACTTATTTAAAAAAAAACTGCGCGCGCCCGACCGGGCCGCAGCCCCGCCAGGCCGCCGGCCCACCTCGCGCCTCTCCTCCTCGCGCACGAGACGCCGCCGCCGCCATGGCCGAGTCCAGCTCCCGCACGGCACCCGCCGGCCACCCCCTTCCCCAAGTCACCTCCACCCCCCTATTTATACCGCCGCCGCCCCCCCCCCCTCTCCCTCACCGCAAGCCGCCGCCGCCGCACTCGTCTTGCTCGCCGCCGCCCGCACGGGATCCGCGCCGCCGCCGCCGGAGCCCCGCCCCTCGCCCACGAGCCGCCCGAGCCCCGAGCCCCGTCGCCGGAGCCTCGCCGGAGCCCGTCCCCGAGGTAGCCGCACCTCGCCGTTGCCGGTTTTCTTTTTTTTTTTTATTTAAAAAAACCGTTCGTTTAAAAAAAACCGAAGATCGGTTTTTTTTGGTTTTATTATTTTGCGAGCGTTCACCGAACCGTTCGTTTTAACGAACGCGTTCGTCGGTTTTTCTCTGTTAACGAACGTCCGTTATTTAACCGTTCGTCCGTTTTTCTTTTTCGTCGGATTTTTCTCGTTATTTTCTCAGATTCGATTTCTGATCGAATCTTCGATTTTGTTTAACTTCTCGCTCGTTTATCGGAATCAGGCGATTCAAGCGCCTAGAGTTTCGTCTCGAAATTCTCTTTCCGTTTAACCTACTCAAACAAGTTTTTGCCACAGTAAAATTTGACCTAGATCCAGATTAGCAAACGAAGTTTCTTTCTTTCATCGTTTGACTTTCGTTGCTTCTTTCGAGTTGATTCTTTTTGCAACCCGGAGTTCTTAAGCTGAACTTTCTGGTTGGATCTTTCTTTCGAGTTTTACCTGTGCATTAGATGAGTACTGATTGTATGCTTGTTTGTTTGCGATAGAGTACCCGGAGTGTGCCGCTTGTTACTTCGACTCGCTAGGTTTTGCGGATCATCAGCAAGGCAAGTAACACTTTGATCATATCCCGTTCATACCCAGTTTTACTGCATTAGATCTGTTTTCCTCAAACACTTGCATGATTAGGATCTGATTAAATTGTGGGTATTGGGAAGTAGTTGAGGTAGTACCTATTACATGTTTTTCTTATCAAACCCTTGGGAGTTACTTCTACGTTGCTTTTATTATTGCCATGCTATGCTCGTAGACGTGGATTGGGTTTGAGTGATATTCACGACAGATGTGAGATTGTTAATAATGGTTCAACTTAAGGTGGCAACTAAAACTCACATCTGGGTGGATTGAGGCACCTGGAGAACCCAGTGTTGTCTGTTTGTATAAGGTCCGCCACCCAGGCTCAAAGGGATCATAAGATTATTCATGCTAGAAACTTCCGTGTGCAGCCACAAGCTATTATGGGCTCTAGCATAGTTGAGTAGGTTACAAGATCTCTTGAAGAGGTGGACTAGCAGATGTAGGGGAAAGTAGGTGTACCGGTCCATCCAGAGTAAAGAGGGATTGTTTCTGAAAGGCTGTGTCTCGGTCATCCGTTTCTCAAACATCATGTAGTGCGAGAATCAAGCGGAGGCGATCGAGTCTTGTGGGGAAAAGTGCGCAAACCTCTGCAGAGTGTACAAACCAATCATGGTTAGCCGTGTCCCCGGTTATGGACAACTTGAGTATCTAGTACCTGGATTATCATTTGAATCTCATCACCATGTTACTTATAATTAATTTTGTTGGGTTAATGATGACACTTAATTGGGATTGAGTTGGAGGTACCTTCTCAATGTTTCACAACCACCATGATGGTTAAATAACATTTATTCCTTTGCAGTAGGATAAAATTGGCTTTTCGCAAAACTGTAACCATAGAGCTTTCCACCAGCCATATATGCATATAGTATAGCATTATTATTGTTCATTGCTCTCTATGTGTTACTTTGCCAGCATATTCTATGTGCTGACCCGTTTTCGGGCTGCAACGTTTCATGTTGCAGACTTTTCAGACGACGAGTAAGGTGCCTTAGGTCGTGGTCTTATACTCAGTGATGCCGCTGGAGTTGATGGACTCACTTATCTTCCAAGTCTTCCGCTGTTATCGTTATTAGATGGCCTTAAGCCATGTTTATCATACTTAATCTCTTCGGAGATATTCGATGTAATAAGTGTGTGATTGCTACTCTGTTATAAATCCTCCATTTGTACTGTGCGTGTCAGCATTACTGATCCAGGGATGACACTGGTGCACAGCAGCACAGGCCATTTGAGGTCTGGTCGCTACAAAGTTGGTATCAGAGCACACGCTGACTGTAGGACACGACCACTAAGCTTAAGCCCTAGAAAGCTTCTCTCTTCTCATTTCTGACCCCTCTCCACTTTCTACTCTTTTAGGAATGGCGAATGCAAGGAGAAAGTTCATGCAACCAGATGAAGACACGCCTTTTGGTCGACACTTGAAGGAAGTCACCAAGTACTTGAACATAGGAATACCAAGCATCATCGGAACCTACAACGCCACATTTCCTGAAGAGGAGAGCTGGAAGATTCAAGTTCACATTCCAGGAAGGACGTTTGTGCCAATTACGGAACCCATGAGATTGGTTTTCGAAGCACCAACTTGGAGTTTAGGGAAGAGCATGGCCGCACATATCACCATGGGACGCATTGGAGAAGTCTACCACCAGGAGCTTAAGGATACAATTTATCAGATTTGTGGATGTCGAGACGCGCAATGGGAGATGATCAAGACCAAGAAGGATGGATCAATTGCAGCTTTCATCCAGGAGCAGAACCAACATATTCGTCGCCAGGAGAACCAGATGTGCACGGACAAGGAAGAACTGAAGAAGGCATTAACGAAGATCAAGGAGCTCCAAGAAGAACTCAAGGCTACACGCGAAGATTATTTGGAGGAAATCAACGCACTAGTAGGGAAGATTGACGACCTGGAGAAGAAGATTGGAGTATTCGTGGGAAATCCAGTGCCAAAAGCAGAAGTTGACGAATGCACTTGTCCGGATAACTACATCACCATCGACGACACCGACTCGGAACCCAGTGAAGACGACTGGATTGATGAAGCTGGAGCAGACATCATGGAGTCTTCAACGGATCAGAATTTCTAGTAGACCACCATATCAGTAGTAGTTTTCCCCCATTTAATAGTATAGTTCAAGCACTTTGTAACGCTAGTTAGATCGATTGTTTTGCCTTGTTTGAATTGATTGAGTGATATTGATTGAATTTGTCTCATGAGCATATGGGTAGTGTTTCCTCTCTAGACCTCATTCTATTCTTAACTCTCATCTTTTCTAAACCTATCAGATGCCTCCGAGACGCGACACCGGATTTGTTTTCCCGCCAGAGATCACCCAGTTGATTCAGCAACAGAATGCCCTGATGCAAGTGTTAGTGCAGAACCAAGGCAACAACAACAACAACCCACCGCCACCACCACCTGTTGATCACTTAGCCCGTTTCTTAAGGCTAAACCCGCCGGTGTTTTCCAGTAGCACCGAGCCGATTGTAGCAGATGATTGGCTCCGCAAAGTTGGAAGGGAGTTGACCACTGCAGGATGCACAGATGCGGAAAGAGTGCGTTTTGCCGCACATCAGCTTGATGGACCCGCAGCATCATGGTGGGAGAATTATACAGCCACGCACCCTATTGACACTGTCACATGGGACCAGTTTCAGCAAGCTTTCCGTACAGCTCATGTTTCAGCAGGAGCTATGGCTATGAAGAAGCGTGAGTTTCGCAACCTACGCCAAGGAGGACGCACCGTAGGCCAGTATGTGGAGGATTTCAGTAAGCTAGCACGTTATGCACCAGATGACGTTGCTACAGATGCTGCCAAGCAGGAGAAATTTTTGGAAGGGCTGAATGATGAACTGAGTATGCAGTTGATGGTAGCAACCTTCAACAACTACCAGGAACTGGTAGATAGAGCTCTCATGATTGAAGGGAAGCAACAACAGATTGAAAACCGTAAGAGGAAGTATGGACAAGGGAAGTACAATTCTGGAGCCCAGCAGAAGCCACGATTTACCCCGAAGCCGGGAGGACAGTTTCAACATACCCATGGAGGAGGTAGTTCGCACAACCATAATGGCTCCAAGAATGGTAATGGGAATGGAGGAGGAAACGGACAGAACCGCACCAACCCATCTACCCCAACCAAGAGAGATCTAAGTCACATTACTTGTTTCAAGTGCCAGAAGACGGGACATTATGCTACTGATTGTCCCGAAGCCCAAAATGGTAATGGCAATGGAAGCTCTGGGAAGAAGCCGAACCCGTTCAACAAAGGACATGTGAACCACGTGAGCGTGGAGGAGGTTGAAGCTCAGCCTGATGCAGTAATAGGTAAGTTTTTGGTTAAGTCATTTACTGCAACCGTTCTTTTCGATACTGGTGCATCGCATTCATACATATCAAGGGGATTCGTAAACAAGTTTAAGATGTCCACCCAAGTTCTCAAAACCCCTATGTTAGTAACCTCGCCAGGAGCAGAGTATATGGCCACCCAAGGATGTTTTCAGATACCACTGGCCATTGGTAGGCATGTTTTCCCCTCAGACCTCATTGTTTTGGAATCGCAAGGTTTGGATGTGATTCTGGGAATGGATTGGCTATCGTTGTATGGAGGAAACATCGATTGTGCCAGCAAGACGATTTTGCTTACCACCCCGGAAGGAAAAAGGATCAAGTATGTATCCCGGCATATGCCGAAGAGGACTCAAGTGAATTCCGTATCAGGAGTTGTACAGGAGGAAGTACCAGTGGTGAAGGATTTTTCGGATGTATTTCCAGAAGAGTTGCCAGGCATGCCACCAGATAGAGACATTGAGTTTTTGATTGAACTTTTGCCAGGCACAGGGCCAATATCTAAGAGACCGTACAGGATGCCTGCAAAGGATTTGGAAGAAATTAAGAAGCAGATCAAGGAGTTACTGGATAAAGGCTATATTCGCCCAAGTTCGTCACCTTGGGGATCCCCAGTACTTCTAGTGGAGAAGAAAGATGGATCACTAAGGATGGTTGTTGATTACCGAGGTTTGAATGAAGTGACCATCAAAAACAAGTACCCACTGCCGATGATCAATGATTTGTTTGACCGCTTACAAGGAGCTAAAGTATTTTCCAAGATCGATCTACGATCAGGATACCATCAGTTAAAGATTCGAGAGCAGGATATACCCAAGACGGCCTTTACCACCAGATATGGATTGTATGAGTATACCGTTATGTCATTTGGTCTGACTAACGCACCTGCCTATTTCATGAACCTGATGAACAAAGTGTTTATGGAGTTTTTGGATAAGTTCGTCGTGGTGTTCATTGATGATATTTTAATCTTTTCCAAGGATGAAGAAGAGCATGAGGAGCATTTACGATTGGTACTTGAGAAGCTCAGAGAACATCAATTATATGCCAAGTTCAGCAAATGTGAGTTTTGGTTGAAGGAAGTTGGATTCCTTGGACATGTTATTTCTGGAGAAGGAATAGCAGTAGCCCTGCCAAGGTTGACACAGTGACAAGTTGGGAATCACCCACGACAGTTGGAGAAATCCGGAGTTTTCTTGGACTTGCAGGATACTACCGGAGATTCATCGAGAATTTCTCAAAGATTGCTAAGCCCATGACTGAGCTATTGAAGAAGGACACCAAATTCAATTGGACTGAGGAATGTGAAGCTAGTTTCCAAGAGCTGAAGAAACGATTGGTTACCTCACCAGTGTTGATTCTGCCAGATCAACGCAAGGATTATGAAGTTTATTGCGACGCTTCTCGTCGAGGACTTGGAGCAGTGCTTATGCAGGAAGGAAGAGTTGTGTCATATGCTTCACAACAACTTAAAGCCCATGAGAAGAATTATGCTACGCACGATTTGGAAATAGCAGCCGTGGTGCATGCATTGAAGACGTGGAGACATTTTCTCATCGGAAACCATTGTGAGGTGTACACGGATCACAAGAGTTTGAAGTATATTTTCACGCAGAAGGAGTTAAATCTCAGACAAAGGAGATGGTTGGAGCTCATTAAAGATTATGATATGAGATTGCATTATCACCCTGGAAAGGCTAACGTAGTAGCAGACGCGTTGAGCCGCAAGAGTCATGTCAACACCCTCATGACAGGAGAGTTACCTCAGGAGTTAGCCGAGGACCTTCGCGAGCTATGTTTGGAGATAGTCCCAAGAGGCTATTTAGCGACATTGGAGATTCAGTCTACCTTGATGGAAAGGATCAGAGAAGCTCAGAAGATAGACAAGGAGATTGAAGAGATAAAGGAGAAGATGAGCAAAGGAAAAGCCAAGGGATTTCGTGAGGATGAGCACGATACCTTATGGTTCGAGGACCGCGTTTATGTGCCAAATGATCCGGAGATCAGGAAGTTGATTTTGCAAGAAGCCCATGATTCACCGTACTCGATTCACCCAGGGAATACCAAGATGTATTTGGATTTGAAGAATACTTTCTGGTGGACCGGAATGAAGAAGGATATTGCGGAGTATGTAGCAGTTTGTGATGTATGTCAGAGAGTGAAGGCAGAGCATCAGAAGCCAGCAGGATTGCTGCAACCATTGCCGATACCCGAATGGAAGTGGGATAAAATAGGCATGGATTTTATCACAGGATTACCCAGGACTCGTTCAGGCTATGACTCGATATGGGTTGTAGTCGACCGTTTGACGAAAGTGGCTCATTTCATTCCAGTGAAGACCACTTACACCAGTGCTAAGTTGGCAAAGATATACATGACCAGGATCGTATGTTTGCATGGAGTTCCGAGGACCATTGTATCAGACAGAGGAACCCAATTTACCTCGAAGTTTTGGAAGCAGTTACATGAAACATTGGGAACCAGGCTGGAATTTAGTACAGCTTTCCACCCACAGACAGATGGACAGACCGAAAGAGTCAACCAGATTTTGGAGGACATGTTGAGAGCATGTGCACTAGATTATGGATCTAGTTGGGACGACAATTTGCCATATGCGGAGTTTTCGTATAACAACAGTTATCAAACCAGTTTGAAGATGGCCCCTTTCGAAGCCTTTTACGGAAGGAGGTGTAGAACACCGTTGTTATGGGACGAAGTTGGAGACCGTCAGTTGTTTGGACCAGATTTGATTAAGGAGTCTGAACAGAAAGTAAGGTTGATTCGCGATAGGCTCAAGGTAGCCCAGTCCAGGCAGAAGAGTTATGCCGATTCTAAACGAAAGGAGACCGTTCACGAAGTCGGAGACAGAGTGTATCTTCGAGTATCACCACTTCGTGGAGTGAAGGGCTTTGGAGTTAAGGGAAAGTTAGCGCCCCGTTTTATCGGACCATACAGAGTGTTGGAACGTATGGGAGAAGTTGCCTACAAGCTGGAATTGCCCGAAGGATTGTCTGGAGTACATGATGTATTTCACGTTTCGCAGTTGAAGAAGTGCCACGCAGAGATGGCTGAGATACCACTGAGAGATACTGTGCCACTGGAAGCGATTCAGTTGGAAAGTGATTTGACTTATGAGGAGAAGCCAGTTAAGATTCTCGAGTATGCCAGCCGAGTTACCCGCAACAAGGTTATCAAGTTTTGCAAAGTCCAGTGGAGTCACCACACAGAAGATGAAGCCACCTGGGAGCGAGAGGAAGATCTACGGAAAGACCACTCCCACCTGTTTTCTAGCCAACCCGAATCTCGAGGGCGAGATTCATCTTAAGGGGGGTAGGTTTGTAACATCCCAAATTTTCAATTTGGTATGTTATACATAGATCATCATTGCATATCATGTTTTACTGCATTTCGACAAATCCTCGATAAATCCTAAGCAACTCAAGGACCCTCGGAGAGAGTTGGGGATTTTTCTTAAATTTTCATATTTGATTTTCATCAAATAATAAGACGAGGATTTTGGTTTTAATTATTTTCTCTCCGGAAAAATATATTTCATTTTAAAATAAACGAGAGGAGAAAATATGACTTCTCCAAAACAATTGAAATACCGGAGGAAAAATGTTAAAATCATTATTTGGAATTTATTTCGATTTTATTCGCAATTTTATTGCATTAAAAATATTGCATGTTTTCAAAATATTTATTTTGATTTAAAAAAATGTTCACCCTATTCTAGATTTTCTAACTAGACGGGGAAAATTTATTTCATATTTTTCTGTTTTTTTATTTATTTTTCTACGAACTGTTTATCGCGGAACTTATTTAAAAAAAAACTTCGCGCGCCCGACCGGGCCGCAGCCCAGCCAGGCCGCCGGCCCACCTCGCGCCTCTCCTCCTCGCGCACGAGACGCCGCCGCCGCCATGGCCGAGTCCGGCTCCCGCACGGCACCCGCCGGCCACCCCCTTCCCCAAGTCACCTCCACCCTCCCTATTTATACCGCCGCTGCCCCCCCTCTCCCTCACCGCAAGCCGCCGCCGCCGCACTCGTCTCGCCGGCCGCCGCCCGCACGGGATCCGCGCCGCCGCCGCCGCTCGCCGGAGCCCCGCCCCTCGCCCCCGAGCCACCCGAGCCCCGAGCCCCGCAGCCCCGTCGCCGGAGCCCGTCCCCGAGGTAGCCGCCCCTCGCCGTTGCCGGTTTTCTTTTTTTTTTTTATTATAAAAAACCGTTCGTTTTTAAAAAACCCTAGATCGGTTTTTTTGGTTTTATTATTTTGCGAGCGTTCACCGAACCGTTCGTTTTAACGAACGCGTTCGTCGGTTTTTCTCTGTTAACGAACGTCCGTTATTTAACCGTTCGTCCGTTTTTATTTTTCGTCGGATTTTTCTCGTTATTTTCTCAGATTCGATTTCTGATCGAATCTTCGATTTTGTTTAACTTCTCGCTCGTTTATCGGAATCAGGCGATTCAAGCGCCTAGAGTTTTGTCTCGAAATTCTCTTTCCGTTTAACCTACTCAAACAAGTTTTTGCCACAGTAAAATTTGACCTAGATCCAGATTAGCAAACGAAGTTTCTTTCTTTCGTCGTTTGACTTTCGTTGCTTCTTTCGAGTTGATTCTTTTTGCAACCCGGAGTTCTTAAGCTGAACTTTCTGGTTGGATCTTTCTTTCGAGTTTTACCTGTGCATTAGATGAGTACTGATTGTATGCTTGTTTGTTTGCGATAGAGTACCCGGAGTGTGCCGCTTGTTACTTCGACTCGCTAGGTTTTGCGGATCATCAGCAAGGCAAGTAACACTTTGATCATATCCCGTTCATACCCAGTTTTACTGCATTAGATCTGTTTTCCTCAAACACTTGCATGATTAGGATCTGATTAAATTGTGGGTATTGGGAAGTAGTTGAGGTAGTACCTATTACATGTTTTTCTTATCAAACCCTTGGGAGTTACTTCTACGTTGCTTTTATTATTGCCATGCTATGCTCGTAGACGTGGATTGGGTTTGAGTGATATTCACGACAGATGTGAGATTGTTAATAATGGTTCAACTTAAGGTGGCAACTAAAACTCACATCTGGGTGGATTGAGGCACCTGGAGAACCCAGTGTTGTCTGTTTGTATAAGGTCCGCCACCCAGGCTCAAAGGGATCATAAGATTATTCATGCTAGAAACTTCCGTGTGCAGCCACAAGCTATTATGGGCTCTAGCATAGTTGAGTAGGTTACAAGATCTCTTGAAGAGGTGGACTAGCAGATGTAGGGGAAAGTAGGTGTACCGGTCCATCCAGAGTAAAGAGGGATTGTTTCTGAAAGGCTGTGTCTCGGTCATCCGTTTCTCAAACATCATGTAGTGCGAGAATCAAGCGGAGGCGATCGAGTCTTGTGGGGAAAAGTGCGCAAACCTCTGCAGAGTGTACAAACCAATCATGGTTAGCCGTGTCCCCGGTTATGGACAACTTGAGTATCTAGTACCTGGATTATCATTTGAATCTCATCACCATGTTACTTATAATTAATTTTGTTGGGTTAATGATGACACTAATTGGGATTGAGTTGGAGGTACCTTCTCAATGTTTCACAACCACCATGATGGTTAAATAACATTTATTCCTTTGCAGTAGGATAAAATTGGCTTTTCGCAAAACTGTAACCATAGAGCTTTCCACCAGCCATATATGCATATAGTATAGCATTATTATTGTTCATTGCTCTCTATGTGTTACTTTGCCAGCATATTCTATGTGCTGACCCGTTTTCGGGCTGCAATGTTTCATGTTGCAGACTTTTCAGACGACGAGTAAGGTGCCTTAGGTCGTGGTCTTATACTCAGTGATGCCGCTGGAGTTGATGGACTCACTTATCTTCCAAGTCTTCCGCTGTTATCGTTATTAGATGGCCTTAAGCCATGTTTATCATACTTAATCTCTTCGGAGATATTCGATGTAATAAGTGTGTGATTGCTACTCTGTTATAAATCCTCCATTTGTACTGTGTGTGTCAGCATTACTGATCCAGGGATGACACTGGTGCACAGCAGCACAGGCCATTTGAGGTCTGGTCGCTACATTCTGTGGCACTTGCCTCAGTTGAAGAGAAAGCTAATGATGATGATCATGGAGCTTCAGATCAAGTTACTATCAAACCTCGTAGGTCGACAAGGGTGTATACAACTTCTGAGTGGTCACCCTGTCTTAAAGGTCATGTTGTTGGACAATGATGAACCTATGAGCTATGGAGAAGCGATGGTGGGCCCAGATTCCAACAAATGGCAAGGAGCCATGGAATCCGAGATAGGATCCATGTATGAGAACAAAGTATGGACTTTGGTGGACTTGCCCAATGATCGGCAAGCCATTAAGAATAAATGGACCTTTAAGAAGAAGACAGACGCTGATGGTAATGTCACCATTTATGAAGCTTGACTTGTCTCAAAGAAGTTTCCGACAAGTTCAAGGAGTTGACTGTGATGAGACTCTCTCAATCATAGCGATGCTAAAGTTTGTTAGAATTATGTTAGCAGTTGCTGAATTTTCATTTACGAAATCTGGCAGATGGATGTCAAAACAAAAGTTTCCTTGACGGTTTCCGTGAGGAAAGGCTGTATGTGATACAACCAGAAAGTTTTTGTCGATCCTAAGGATGCTAAAAGGTATGCAAGCTCCAGCTATCCCTCTATGGACTGGAGCAAGCATCTTGGAGTTGGAACATACGCTTTGATGAGGTGATCAAAGTTTTTGGGTTTATACAAAGTTTGCAAGAAACTTGTATTTACAAGAAAGTGAGTGGGAGCACTACAACATTTCTGATAAGTATATGTGGATGGCATATTGTTGATCGGAAATGATGTAGAATTTCTGGAAAACAAAAAGGGTTGTTTGAATGGAGTTTTTCAAAGGAAGACCTTGGTAAAACTGCTTACATATTGGGTATCAAGATCTATAGAGATAGATCAAGACGCCTGATAAGACTTTCACAGAACACATACCTTGACATGATCTTGAAGGAGTTCAAGATGGATCAGTCAAAGAAGGAGTTCTTGCCTGAGTTGTAAGGTGTGAAGTTAAGACTTAAAGCTCGACCACGGCAGAAGAAAGAGAAAGGACGAAGGTCGTCCCCTATGCCTTAGCCATAGGCTCTATACGATATGCCATGCTGTGTACCGTGATGTGCCTTGCCACGTGTCTGGCAAGGGGGTATAAGAATGATCCAGGAGTGGATCATTGGATAGCGGTCAAAATTGTCCTTGGGAATAAGGAAATGTTTTCTCGATTGTGGAGGTGATGAAGAATTCGGCGTAAAGGGTTACGTCGATGCAAGCTTTAACACCAAGCCGGATGACTCTGAGTAGCAAACCGGATACGTATAATGGAGCAACCATTTGGAATAGCTCCAAGTGGAGCATAGTAGCGACATCTACAATATGAAATAGAGATTTGCGAAGTACACACGGATCTGAATGTTGCAGACCCGTTGAGTAAAACCTCTCTCACAAGCAGAACATGATCAAACCCTAGAACTCATTGAGTCTTAATCACATGATGATGTGAACTAGATTATTGACTCTAGTAAACTCTTTGGGTGTAGTCACATGGCGATGTGGACTATGAGTGTTAATCACATGGCGATGTGAACTAGATTATTGACTCTAGTGCAAGTGGGAGACTGTTGGAAATATGCCCTAGAGGCAATAATAAAATGGTTATTATTATATTTCCTTGTTCATGATAATTGTCTATTGTTCATGCTATAATTGTGTTATCCGGAAACCGTAATACATGTGTGAATACATAGACCACAACATGTCCCTAGTGAGCCTCTAGTTGACCAGCTCGTTGATCAATAGATGGTTACAGTTTCCTGACTATGGACATTGGATGTCATTGATAACGGGATCACATCATTAGGAGAATGATGTGATGGACAAGACCCAATCCTAAGCATAGCACAAGATCGTGTAGTTCGTCTGCTAGAGCTTTTCCAAATGTCAAGTATCATTTCCTTAGACCATGAGATTGTGCAACTCCCGGATACCATAGGAGTGCTTTGGGTGTGCCAAACGTCACAACGTAACTGGGTGGCTATAAAGGTGCACTACGGGTATCTCCGAAAGTGTCTGTTGGGTTGGCACGAATCGAGACTGGGATTTGTCACTCCGTATGACGGAGAGGTATCTCTGGGCCTACTGGTAATGCATCATCATAATGAGCTCAATGTGACCAAGTGTTTGGTCACGGGATCATGCATTACGGTACGAGTAAAGTGACTTGCCGGTAACGAGATTGAACAAGGTATTGGGATACCGACGATCGAATCTCGGGCAAGTAACGTACCGGTTGACAAAGGGAATTGTATACGGGATTGATTGAATCCTCGACATCGTGGTTCATCCGATGAGATCATCGTGGAACATGTGGGAGCCAACATGGGTATCCAGATCCCGCTGTTGGTTATTGACCGGAGAGTCGTCTCGGTCATGTCTGCATGTCTCCCGAACCTGTAGGGTCTACACACTTAAGGTTCGGTGACGCTAGAGTTGTAGAGATATTAGTATGCGGTTAACCGAAAGTTGTTCGGAGTCTCGGATGAGATCCCGGACGTCACGAGGAGTTCCAGAATGGTCCGGAGGTAGAGATTTATATATGGGAAGTCCTATTTTGGCCACCGGAAAATGTTCGGGATTTTTCGGTATTTTACCGGGAAGGTTCTAGAAGGTTCCGAAGTGGGGCCCACCTGCATGGGGGGACCCACATGAACGTGGGTAGTGAGGGCAAGGCCCCACACCCCTGGTCAAGGCGCACCAAGATCCCACCTTAGAAGGAATAAGATCATATCCCGAAGGGATAAGATCAAGATCCCTAAAAAAGGGGGATAACAATCGGTGGGGAAGGGAAATGATGGGATTTCTTTCCCCCATCTTTGCCAACGCCCCAATTGACTTGGAGGGCAAGAAACCAGCCCCCTCCACCCCTATATATAGTGGGGAGGCGCATGGGAGCAGCACCGCAAGCCCTGGCGCCTCCCTCCCTCCCGTGACACCTCTTCCTCCCCGCTTGCGCTTGGCGAAGCCCCGCCGGGATCTCGCTACTTCCACCACCACGCCGTCGTGCTGCTGGATCTCCATCAACTTCTCCTCCCCCCTTGCTGGATCAAGAAGGAGGAGACGCCCCCGCTCCGTACGTGTGTTGAATGCGGAGGTGCCGTCCGTTCGGCGCTAGGATCATCGGTGATTTGGATCACGACGAGTACGACTCCATCAACCCCGTTCTCTTGAACGCTTCCGCGCGCGATCTACAAGGGTATGTAGATGCACTCTTTTCCCTCTCGTTGCTAGAAGACTCCATAGATTGTTCTTGGTGATGCGTAATTTTTTTTTAATTTCTGCAACGATCTCCAACATGTTCGCTTTATGACATGTTGATGTTGGCCCATAAACAAATTAATAAATGCGATACTATCTGATTATGGATTCTAGGCTCTTTCTAACTTGGCGGGTAGGGTGCATGATTTTGACAGCCACATGCTCAAGTGTCTTCCACAAAGCAAATGATATGAAGACAAAAGGCATAAAACATGTTCTAATTGGTCTTTATCGGGTTGATCATTAATTTTTAAACGGTGCTTTGGCATGTTTTCGTTCCAGCAGTACCAAAACTTGTGAAAGGTATGAACAATGATTTGATTTGTTGCCTTGATGGTAGGTAGACAACTAGCATCAAATGCTTTCTTTTTGTAGATAAGGTGAATGATGCGGTAGCTTATGATTAACGCTACATCTGCAGAATGTTAGGCATTTTTTTTCCAAACAAGCTGACGTGGGGGATTATGATTGGTAATAAGAGGATGAAGAGCCCACTATACCCGAGTTGAATCCGAGGGTGGGGCGTTTGTAATTCTTTGTAGGTGTAGCATCATTGGTAGCTTATAGGTGAAAAATTATTGCTGTGTAGTGTGGAGATTTCAGTGACCATAGCTGCTTGTAACGTCTCTCCTGTCAAAATGCCCGGTCCTGTTCAATTCGTTTGATGATTTTCAGGTCATCATCACCAACTAGCTTTTTTCTTCCTGTTCAAACACCCATTGCGCCTCCACTTGCTGCTCGCCAATGTCACTGTTCTTCTCGGTAACTTCAGACTCGCCAAAGACACTCATGATGTATTCCCCACACAGGCCACCACTGTCTTGTGTAATTCATACGCCCAGTAGTTACATGCATTTACTCCTTTCGTTCTTCTTTGCGGGGCTTTTATTTTGTGGGGTATACTCCTTTCGTTCAAATAATTGTTATAATGGTTGCCGACTTGTAGTTCAAAATATGAACTAAACCACGACAAAAAGTATGGAACTAAGAGTATAATTGGTTTGATGCCAACATTTGGCAAAACCAAAAGTTGCCAAATGTTGGCAACTTTTCATGAGGTTGACAAGAAAAATTGATAGCCGACCAATCACTAGCCAACATTTGGTATTTATCAAATATTGGTATGCCAAATTTTTGGCATGAAACCAATCATGCTCTAACTTACAAAACAAATAAGGGACGACGTGGGCAGATCGCAAAGCGGATAAACGGTAACGCCATCATGCGAGACGTGTCAACAAAGAGCGGAGACTAGTCTCCGGAGACAATCGCCAACGATCAGCTAGCTATGTTCGCCTAGGTTCGACCACCTATGCATGATTTGATGTTACTAGTTAGCTTGTGTACTTTGGAGGACGGCCCCAGAAGAGTGACGGGCCTGTAGCTCGAACGGTAGACCGGCTAGGCCAGCCACCAACCAGCAGATCGCTTGTGCTTCACATGAGCCATAACAACATGGCCAATTAAAAAGCGCCAACGATCGGCTAGCGAGCGAGCTATTCGAACTTGAGAGAAGGGAGGGGGACGCATGCATGCATGGGCCTACTAGGGACCAGGGCGTACACTGCGCACCTGCCGTCGGGTCATGCATGGGCATATATTTTCTGGCTCTCTGCTGCCACTTTCCCGTTGAACTTAACGGCCAGGTCGTTTTGGTTTCTTGTCCGTGGTGGTCCTCGGTTCGTGAACTCTTTTTTTTTCTTTTTGCGGGAACTCGGCTCGTGAACTCATTGTCCATGGTTTTGTCGGGTGATCAATGACAGATACGTAAGGTGATATCTCCTGGGTTAGATAGACCTAAGATCTCATGCGAGGCGAAGCTCGGGCGACCACGGTTAGCCGGTCGGTGTTCCGTGTTCCAGAAGATGCCTATGCTGTCGCTGGTATTCTTCTCTCTACTGCGAGATCCTAGCCTTTAAGGTTCCAGGCCAATAGTAAATTTGTTTTTCTTTGTTCCATCGGGTAATTCTTCCGTTGGTCGATTATTTTAGTTTCTGGAGGTTTGTTCCTTGGGGAAGAACCAACGAAACTCTTGGCTTGGGCCTGTCTCGGTCTTGGGAATGCCCCGGTGGTTCGTGCTTTGTTGGACGTCAAGGGAAGATGCAATCCCAACGTGTTTTTGTCGGAGACTCACCTTGATAGCTATCCGGCTGAATATGAGTAAAATCCACCACTGGTCCTAAAGTATTCGAGGTGTGTCACTTTAGTCCTAAAACTATGAAAACGCATATCTGAGTCCTACTTCTTTCTAAAGTGTGCCACCGCCGGTCCTAAATTCCCCGGACCAAGCCTGACCTGCACCCGTGGCACTTTGACCTTTGCCACGTCGGATGACTCAGTTTTGGCGGCAAAACTCCCGCCATAAACGGTTGGTGGGCTTGCATTTACCCCCCTGCATGTACATAACACAGAAAGGTTGCTCCTTTCTTCACTTCCGTTTCCTCATTTTCTCCTCTGCCATGGCTGCAAGCTCACACGCTTCATTCACTTCAACCATGGTGAGGACCAACCCTGGTAGCTCACTTCAACCATGCAATAAATTGTTGTGCTTGAACCAATGTCTCAACTACAACACACATGGAAGCTGTAACACAATATCATCTGAAACATTGACACAACTGATAGCATTGACCACATTCACAACAGTAATACGAAGTGCATTGGGTACATATAACTAAGAGTGAATTACATGGCGCTCGAAATAAAAGCTAGTAATTTAGGTTTCTATTACATGAGAACCTCAAAATGCACATATGAAGGTGCAGATAAACCCACAGCAACACATGCATGAGGTTTACTTCAACACCTAGCTGGCATCATCTAAATACTGCCCAAAATAGAGCTATTGTCTGTCCAAAAAGCTCTTTGTCCAAAGTGAGAACATGTTCACTTATATTCAGTGATACTGGCCTTTGTAACCCTCTTCTTTTGCTTCTTCTTTAAGCCAATAGTGGATGTGGTAGCTGTAGTGGGCTGCAAAGCATCTCTATTGCGAGCAATGAAGGCACATTCTGGAATAGGGCCTGGTGACACATGGGATTGCTGCGATGCTTGAGCCTGCTTACAACCAAAGAAGCATCAAACATCAATGCGACACATTTCAGGGAAATGAGATGTTAAGAAAGAATAACATACTTGAAGAAGGAGTGTTTCAAGCACGGTAGTTTGAGTGCGTTGCTTCCTATGTCCAACACTTGTTGTACCAGATTCCAATAAATAGAGTATGAGCAATAATTGCAAGAATGAAATGAGCTAACTACTAAATAGAGAAATAAAACGTTGTTGTACCTGTGTAAGAATGTTTCTCTTCACTTGTAGCTTCCTCTTTTGTCCTCCTTGTGCTTGTGGTCTCTTATCAATACTGAGTGATTGCCCTTGTTGACCTTTATTTGGGCAATCATTATCTTTGGACATATGATTCCACACATATCTTCGGCCTCATTATTCTTGGTATAATATCTTGTCATGAGTTGGTTGAAAATTTTCTGTAGCATGGATCTTATAGGCATTTCTCTTGCATCAATGATGTACCTTGAGTATGGAAAGTGAAGGGAGTTCAGCATCAAAAGGAAGTGCAATGAGTATCATGCAACAAAATGTGTTGAAAACACTTACTTGTTAAGCACTCCACATGTATTGTTCAGTAGCAAGTCAGACTTGGGCAATGTAGTGAAGAAAGCTCTGCACCATGAGCTAGGTTCAATTGCTTCTAAGTAGTTATATGCATCATGGTTCAATACCTGCATGTCATCCATATGTTTTCTCCAATCAAGCTTATTGTAGGACCTTGCAATAGCCCACAACTTGTTCTTCAAGTTCTCCCCCTTGAATTTTTTGTTGAAATTCTGGTATAGGTGCCTCACACAAAACCTATGTGCTGAGTGAGGGAAAAGCTCACTAACAGCATTGATCAACCCCTGCATCATCATGAAAAGTGCATCCAAGTGATCAACATGTATTACACTAAACATTATCATTTAGGAAGTATATATAATATCTTAGTCACATACGAGAGTTACCTTTTGTCGATCACTCATTATTGTCCATGCACTAGTATTATTTATGCCAAGGTCTTCTTTCAGAGTGTTCAAGAACCATTTCCATGTGGGAGTATCCTCAACTTCAACAACTGCCATAGCAATAGGAAAGATGCAATCATTCAGATCAACACCTACTGCTGTGAGCAATTGACCATCATGCAAATGTTTTCCAGGAAGTAACCAGTACAACTCCACCCTAGCTAGATCATGCCCAAGCTGCCCCACAAAATGATATATCCATAATGGAGACCAGGTTTCTACCTCACAACCATCAAAGTGATCAACCCGGCCATCGAAATATGCCTTGTTCATTCCAGAACCGCAAAACAGACCAGCGTGATTAACCTCTACAGAGAATCGCTCTTCCATCGGTCCTGTCAGTGAAAAATATTGAAATTTGTCACATAATTAACAGGGAATATCTTGCACAAATACATATATCATGTGTTTCCAAATTAACAAGTGTCCAGTATCAATATCGGTGTCATACCAACCATACATTCAGAGTTTTTGTTCAAACTCTGAAGCAAAAGACAGTTAATAGCCGGCCGCCTGTACAACCATAGCAGTACAATCCAACCACGTAACCACTTGATAACATAGATCGGACCAAAGGTCAAATATTATAGAGATTGGGAAAGGATTTAGGCAAGGATTTAGAGGATTAGGGCTAGGGTCGTACTGTACACTGGTGGGGGATCGCAGGGGGCATGCCATCGTGGGGCCATCCGCGCGAGCACCCGCTCCGCCGGTCGCCTGCTTCCGGCGACCTCCGCCGGCTGCCGCTGCGCCCCAGTCGCCTATGACTTGTGCGTGTGCTAGAGAAGCAGAGAAAACACGGTGGGGGCACAATATGAGGGTAAGAAATTCAGGGGGTGTATTGCAATGTATCCAGTGAAGCTGTTTTCCCAACGTGGCACTTCAATTGGACGTGGCAAAGTTCAAAGTGCCACGGGTGCAGGTCAGGCTTGCTCCGGGGAGTTTAGGACCGGCGGTGGCACACTTTAGAAAGAAGTAGGACTTAGATATGCGTTTTCATAGTTTTAGGACTAAAGTGACACACCTCGAATACTTTTAGGACCAGTGGTGGATTTTACTCGCTGAATATATATTGAAGGAGGAAATTAAAGGTGGATCAGAAGTTTGTGTGCTCGAGTAATGGTAGAAAGGAGGGTTGCTACTTTTTTTGGAAAAGCGATGTAGAAGTTTAAGGGTTAGCTCTTGATCCTATGTTCGTTGATGTTAAAACCAAGGAAAAGAATAATAGTGTTTGGCGCTTGACACAGATGTACGGGGAATTTCGCTGGGAGAACAAGCACCTGACATGGAACCGTATGAGACAGCTACACCGAAGTCTTGATCTCCCATGGATTTTGTTAGGTGTCCTTAATGAAATACAGTTCTTGCACAAGAAAGAAGGCCGGAATCCACATCCATGTCTGTATATGCAAGCCTTCCAGAGCGCTACTGGTGATTGCAAGCTACACAACTTAGGATTTATTAGGGACCCTTTCACATGGCATAGAGGGCAAATTAGTGAGAGGTTGGACAAAGGACTTGTTATTGATGCATGGGTGACACTCTTCCTCAATGCGGTGTTGAAATATATGGAGTACAACCATTCTGATCATCGGCCCTTGTGTGTAATTAGTGAATATTATAACCAACCCAAGCACCCAACAATGGCCAACAAAACAGGTTTGAGGCATGATGGTTAGCTCTTTAACACGACTATAAGAGGCCTTGTGTAAGTTTGGGGCTGACCAAGGCGTCACATGTATCTATGAGAAGCTGAATAAGAGGCCTATAGAATTCCATGATTGGGATCAGTGGGTGCTAAATATGCCAAGGAAGAGACTCTGTAAGGCACAAAGAGACCTCGAAAAGGTTTTGTCAGGGCCGATTGAATGATGAAAATGATACAAAGAAAAAAGAACTTGCAGAATTGATTGAATACCTATTGGAGTTTGAAGAAATTCAAGTTATGCAAATGCCTCGTGCAACTTGGTTGAAAACTGGTGACCGCGACACTGCTTTCTTTCATGCCTTATGCGTTTGCTAGAAGAAAGAGAAACTTCATTGATAGACTGAAAGATGACAGTGGGACTTTGTTAAAGGTACGGTTGGATTAAACCTAGATATACAAAACTATCTTACTCATTTGTTTACGTCTGAATTGCAGCAAATATACCCCTCTATTCCATGAAAAGCTCTGTCCAAAGTTACAAAGCAGATGAATATTTTTTTAGGGCACCTTATAATGAGGATGATGTATGGAAAACAATTAGTATAGGGGATCTAAAGGCGCCTGGTTGAGGAAAATAATAATCATATTTGGTGCTTAACATAGATGTACACCGAATTTCTTTGGGAGCACAAGTACCTAACATGGAATATAGGTACACCAAAGTCTTGATCTCCCATGGATTTTGCTAGGCGACCTTAATGAAATACAATTCTTGCACGAGAAAGAAGACGACAATCCACGTCCATATCAGCATATGCAAGCCTTCCATAGCGCTATCGATGATTACGAGTTGCACCACTTGGGGCTTATTAGGGATCCTATCACATGGCATAGATGGATTAGAGAGAGGTTCGATAGGGGACTTGGTAATGATACATGGATGACACCCTTCCCCAATGCGGTGTTGGAAAATATGGAGTTCAACCATTCTGATCATCGGTCCTTGTGTCTAAATACTGAATATTATTACCAACCCAAAGCACCAAACAATAGACAACAAAATAGGTTTGAGGCATGGTGGTTAAGGGAAGAGAGCTTTAATGTGACAGTGCTAGGGGCCTGGTGCAAGATTGCGGCTGACCTGGGCGTCACATATATTTATGATAAGCTGAATAAGATGCACATTGAATTACATGATTGAGATCAACGGGTGCTAAAGAAGCCAAGGAAGAGATTCTGTAAGTAACAAAAATACCTCAAAAAGGTAATATCAAGACCGATGGATGATGAAAATGACACAAAGAAAAAAGAACTGATAGAACTGATTGAATACCAACTAGAGTTACAAGAAATTCAAGTTATGCAAATGTTCCGTGCGACTTGGTTGAAAAGTGGTGACCGCGACACCACTTTCTTTCAGGCCTTTTGCGTCTGCTAGAAGAAAGAGAAAATTCTTTAAAAGATTGAAAGATGACAATGGGAATTGGTTAGAAGGTATGGTTGGATTAAATCCTTATATACAAAACTATTTTACTTACCTATTTACGTCTGAAGTGCAGCAAGTAGCCCCCTCTATTCTACAAAAAGTTTAGTCCAAAGTTACAAATAGATGCATAATATTTTGATGGCACCTTATAATGAGTACGATGTGAAAAAATAATAATTTAGTATAGCGATCTAAAGGCATTTGGTTGAGGAAAATAATCATCGTGTTTGTATCTTGACAAATATGTATAGAAAAAAAATCATTGGGAGAACAAGCACTTGACATGGAACTACATGAGACAGCTACCCCTAAGTATTTATCTCCCATGGATATTTTAAGCAACCTTAATGAAATACAATTCTTGCATTAGAAAAAAGGCGTGAATCCATGTCCATCTCATTATATGCAAACCTTCTAGAGCGCTATCACGATTGCGAGCTGCACAACTTGGGGTTTATTAGTGACCCCTTCACATGGCGTGGAGGGCGAGATAGAGATAGGTTGGACAAGGGACATGTTAATGATGCATGCGCAACACTTCCCAATGCAACATTGGAAAATGTGGAGTACAACCATTCTAATCATCGACCTTTGTGTGTAAATACTGAATATTATAACCAACCTGAAGCACCAAACAATAGGCAACAAAATAGGATTGAGGCACGTTGGTTAAGGGAAGCGAGCTTTAAATCGACTGTGCCAGAGGCCTATTCTAAGATTGGGGCTAACCCGAGCGTCACATGTATCTATGAGAAGATGAATAAGATGTGCGCCATTCCAAGATTGGGATTAGCGGGTGCTAAAGATAATAAGAAAGAGACTCCATAAGGCACAAAGAGACCCGGAAAATGTTGTTTCTGGGTTGATGAATGATGGAAATCATATAGAGTAAAAAAGAACTTGGAAAATTGATCGAATACCTACTTGAGTTAGAAGAAATTCAAGTTAGCAAAGTTCTCATGCGAGTTGGTTGAAAAGTGGTGATCGCAACGCCGCTTACTTTCAGGCCCTTGCGTCTGCTAGAAGAAAAAGGAAATTCGCTAAAAGATTGAAAGATGACAACAAAAATTGGTTAGAAGGTATGGCTGGATTGAAGCGCCATACACAAAACTATTTTAATCATCTCTTTACGTTTGAAGGGTAGCAAATAGACGGGTCTATTCTACAAAAAGTTTAGTCCAAAGTAACAAAACATATGAACATTGTTTTGATGGCAACTAACTTACAATGAGGATGATGTGCAAAAAGCAGTATTAGTATAGGGGATCTAAAGGCGCCTAGTTGAGGAAAAGGATAATAGTGTTTGGTGCTTGACATGGATGTACAAGGAATTTTGTTGGGAGAACAAGCACCTGACATGGAATTGTATGAGATAGATACACCAAATTCTTGATTCCCAATGGATTTTGGTAGAACAACTTAATGAAATACAATTCTTGCACAAGAAAGAGGGCAGGAATCCACATCCATCTCAGTATATGCAAGACTTATATTCTAGAGCGTCATCGATGATTACGAGCTGCGTGGCTTGGGTTTTATTATATTGGGGACCCCTTCACATGGCATAGAGGGTGAATTAGAGAGATGTTGGACATGGGACTTGTTAATGATGCATCGATGACATAGTCAAAAAATTTATGCATCGATGACATCGGTCCTGGTGTGTAAATACTGAATATTTTAACCAACCCGGAGCACCAAACAATGGACAACAAAAGAGCTCCGCAAGGTAGCTTCAGGAATAAGCTAACGTCGTATGGTTGGGATATATAGTCCGCGTTATTGCTTCCATCCATTGATTTTTGATTTTATAACAAGCATATATCAATGCATACTATTTTCCAAATTTATAACAAGCATATGTTTAATTCTTACTGTAGGTTGGTTTCACATTGTTTTCTGAAACAAAGTGATGCCCGTGATCAAAGAGTATACAGAAGTCGAAGAACTACACATTTGAAGCAATTCAACTGAAACAATAAGAATAACCTTAGAAGGTTATTATTTGATCCATGGATACAATATATATAGCATCTATTGTTATAGGGCAATGCGCTAAGCTATTAATTTAGTATTTTTTGCTTTTGTCTGTCAAGTGGTAATTGGGCACCATTTTTGTTGTTAGTTGTGTTGGCTACAACTGTTTGTCATTGTGTTCCAATCATCCAGTTGTTCCTTCTTCGTGGGAGGTGTGAAAGTTTACCAGGTAAAGCCAAGTGGTCTTTGTTTTGTCTAAAGAAGACTACTTGCAGTTATATCATTTAATTTTTTATTGTTTTATGCATTCCAGATTCATTATGTACTTCAAAACCTTTGTTTAGTTAAGAAAAGGCCTTTGTTATGCTGGTGCAAAGAATGGTTTAATTATCCTTAACACTCCATATTTTACATTTCATTTCATTGGCATGAAGATGGATATGCACTCTTACACTGCACCATTTGTATCATCGGCATAAAGATATATATGCAGGTTTGCAGAGAACATCTGGTGGATCTGCTTGCAACACTAGATGGGGACTTCATTTACTTCATCTATAAGTTATTAAAGGTCAAACTTATCATGCTTGGTTATTTTTACTATATATTTTCCTTGTATGGTTTTGTTTCAATTGAGATGCTTAAATAGTGATGTTTCTTACTTCAAAATAAACTTGTTGCTGATGTGTGATATATGTCTCTGAATTTTCCTTCCCCGTGTGTGTTATGGTATCTATACTACAAAGGAAACCTCCATTTATATCATGCCCCAAAGTATAAACCAGCTAGTTAGGACATTACCCATTGCGTGATGGATAGTTGTGAGCATTGAGTAGTTACTCAGTTGAGCATCAAGCTGTAGATTATCCTTGCATGTGTTTTGGCTTCTAAAATACACAATGTTTGGTTCAAATAGCGAATTCATCTAGTAGAAACTGTTTGAAGATCGACCTTGTAATTTGTTGTGAGGAATTTCTATTGATAGTCCGTCATTGACAACAGATTTAAAACAAAAAGCATGGAAACTATCGTTTGGAATAGATAAAGATACTACTTTAATGGTTAGGTCCATCTTTTTCCTGCATTCATTATTTTAGTTACATGTTTGCTAGCAAACTTCTGGTAGTTCCCTTCTTTATTGCGTCAGTATGTTTAGAGAAACCTTTGGGGTGAGAGACTTCATTTGATATGAACAACTGCACAACCCTTTTCTAATTGATATGTACTCTGGAGTGAGGACCAAGCCATCGAGACAACCCAAAAGGGGAACACTACTGGCCAAATCACCAATGGGGGCTTCCCTGGTTCCAGTGACTTGATGCCACCACCATCGATGTTACCGTAATCGCCCTCCCTGCCATCCACCACACCGCCAAACATGTATATGCTTCGCTTGTGCCCCCTTCCACTAGTGCAGAAAATCTTAGCTATGGCGTGGCAAAAACGGCCTTGCTGGCGTGGATGCTCGACACCACCAATATGACGCCATTGCTAAAAAGTAGTGGTGGCATTGGAGCCCACGTCAGCAGTATTTTAGGTGTTGCTGGCGTGCCATGTGGCCAACGCCAGTAGTAAGTTCATCTTAACATCGTCGTTCCTTGTTGGCCAATGCTAGCAAATTGTTTTTTGGTAATAAAAAATATTTTACTTCACGAACTAAATAATTGTACTTCACAAAAGGTACTAGCTAGTTACTCAATAGATACTCATAAACACAAGATACTCATCAACTTAACAAGTTAATTAAACTTCACAAAAGTTACTCATCAACTCAAGATGGACTAGCTAGTTAAAGAACTACTCTTCATCAAGGATTACGCTCAGCAGGCGAAGCTTCTTTCTGTTGCCCTCTCCTTTTTTGAAATGAGCTATGTCCACCATGAGCTCATTCCTCTCCACCGAAAGGAGTTTTCTCTCCTACTTCAGCTCATCCCTATCCTCGATCAGCTTATCCCTCTCGTCCCTCAGCTTATTAGTCTTCTGAACGAGCTGACACTCTTGTTGTGCAACTCTTTAATCTCCGCCTTTAGCAAGGCATTCACCTCTTACCGGCTGTTGATGGTATATTGATGAGTCTCTAAGAGATCTTTGTAGAGCATGTCCACATTTTACATCTCCTCATTGTTGCCTTCAGAATTGCCCATGAACTAACAAATAAATAATTAGTTAGACAAAGTAGTTCAACATACGCACTCCTAATTATTTAACACATGGTAGTTTCTACACATACAAACACATACAATTGAACTAGCATAAATTGAAAGAATGAACTAGCATGCCACACGTTTTTAGTCACATACCCCACTTTGGCCAATTTGGCCACCACAAAAACTGTAGCAGCATGCCACACTTGTGGCACACAAAGTGTGGATCGCAACCAAACATGCCATGTGTATCAAAATGCCTTGAGCATGATTTTGCACTAATTTGGCACTGCTTCAACGTGTTCAAAATGCACAGGGCAAACCCAAATTATATATCCAACACATATGGTAGTTTCAATACATGCAAATTATCCATCTATTCAAATTATCATGCACTACCAAACTCCTAATTTGGCCTACTCACTTCACATTGTAGTTTCTATTCATTTGGCTTGTTCACTTCCCATTATAGTTTCTAAAAAACTCCTAATTTTTCCTACCTAGTCAAATTATCTTACACTGCCAAACTGAAACGCCCATCACCAACGATTTGTAGTCAATGTCGTGGAGGGGACGAACTCACCGATGATTTGTAGTCAATGTCGTAGAGGGTATGAAGGTGGAGAGGATGAAACCTAGCAGCTGGCCGCCATCGTCACTGAAACCCTAGCAATGCAAATCCAACAAAGTCAAATCAAACAAAATCAAACTAAATATAATCAAATGATTCTAGAGTAGGGCATGGAGAGAGGGAGATTTACCTGTTACCTAACGACGGAACCCGCTGGAACGTGAGGGCAACGAGCGGCGAGAGAAAGGGGATCGAGAGAGCGAGGGCTAAGAGAGAGGGAGCGGTGGTAGAGAGAGAAAGGATGAAGCGAGGGGGGCGTTGCCCTTGTTTTTGAACCCCACTGCCTCCTAAAAATTTATGGGCTTGGCCCAATAAGCAAAAAAATAAATTTAGCAAAAACAAGTAAATCTTTTACTTTAGTAAAAGCAATACAATATTCTTAATTTAATAAAAACTATATTCATAACTTAGTAAAAGTACTACTAAATAATAATAATACTTTAAAGTCAAAACAATATTCTTAAATTAGTAAAAGCAATTAAAATAAAATTAATACAATATGCTTAATATAACAAAAACAATATTCATAACTTAATAAAAGTAATAAAAAATAATAATAGTACTTTAAAGTCAAAATAATATTCTTAAATTAGTAAAAGCATTTAAAATAAAAGCAATACAATATTCTTAATTTAATAAACACAATATTCATAACTTAATAAAAGTAATACAAAATAATAATACTACTGTAATGTCAAAACAATATTCTTAAATTAGTAAAAGCAATTAAAATAAAAGCATATATTATTCTTAATTTAATAAAAAGCAATATTCATAACTTAATAAAAGTAATATAAAATATCTATACCACTATATAGTGTGCCAATAGCTTCAAATATTTGCCATTGGATATCCTTCATCCAATGGTCGAGAGATGGCAAATCCGAGCATTATCATCCGTTGGATAAAGTTTTCAACTCACAAGATTCTGCCATGTGGCCTTCTAATTGAGCCCCTAACTCTACCGTCTCATGTGTTCTAGAAGCATCTTTTCACATGCTTATCTGATACTAATAATGAAGAGACTAGAACAATCTGGATTCTAGAGGGGTAAGAACCAAGTTGGATATATCTTGTCCAACACGATTCTAAGAAAGGAAATACTTATTCAAATCTATTTTCCCATGCTTTTATATATTTAAATGATGTGCAAAGCACGTACAATTTACTAGTAATAATAGTACTTTAATGTCAAAACAGTATTCTTAAATTAGTAAAAGCAATACAATATTCTTAATTTAATAAAACAATACTCATAACTTCGTAAAAGTAATACAAAATAATAATAGTAATTTAAAGTTAAAACAATATTCACAACTTAATAAAAGTAATACAAAATAATAGTAGTACTTTAAAGTCAAAAGAATATTCCATTTAGAATAATATAAAAAATGTCAGTTTTTCCAATGGAAATAATATAAAAGTAATTCCAAATAACTATAAATAGAAGTAATTCCAAACATTGGACCCCAAGTCATGTATTGCTGACGTGGCGACCCATATGACATTTTTTTAGAAAAGGAGGACGACCCCCGGCCTCTGCATCTGAACGATGCATACGGCCATTTTATTAATTATTGACACAAGACCTTACAGAGTCATACAACAATAAGCCTAAAGCCACCAAACTAAGCAACATCTGTCGCTATCCCTATCCAGTTGATGTAGGGGCGCTGAAAGTCTTGGCCTAATACCAAACAGACCTCGCAGCCAAACCTAACATCTAAGACTTGAGGTCCCAACCAGGACGCCTGCCGGGTATGGGCACCCATAAGTCTGGCGTGCTTCTCAACCAGGACGCCTGCCGGGTATGAGGCCGCCGCAGCCATCTGCCACCAATCCATCTTCAGAGCTGTACTGCTGCATCAACATTGCCCGGTCTAACTGCCGCCGACGCCACCACGACGCCAGGCAGCGTCACCCTCCTGCGCGAGTCCTTCTCCGCTCATCAGGCGCCAAGTCTCCACTACGCCACGCCGCCGAGATCCGCCGTCATCAATGGAGCAGAGGAAACACCGCTCCTCCTCTTGTCCCCTCCAACCAGCACTTGCTCCAAAACGATGCCCCCATGAGGGAGAACGATACCGAAGGCATCGTCATCGTCTGATCCGGTATACCCAGATCTAGGGTTTCCCCCGGAACTTCCCGATCAGGTTGATGTGACCTGCAACGACGATGCCTCCAGAAGGGAACGACGTCTGAGACGCCGCCATCGTCCTCCAAGGCCGCAGTCAGGCGCGATTTTCACCGGAAGCCACGTCTTCCCAACCTCGTGGCTGGCTGGAACCGAGCGGAACCTCGCCACGAAGACGTATGTCGCCGTCGGTACTCCGGCGGAGATCCGGCATCTCCTCACCGGTCCCTCCACGCGCCGCCGGTCGGCGGAAGGCCTCCCCGCGACGGATCCAAACGGGGCGTTGGATCCGCAGTGACCGCCATCACCATCACGACCAGGACAGCCCACCCCGCCGGATGGGGCGCTGCCACCGCCGCCGTCCATGCAGGGCCGCCGCTCCACTGGCGATGGTGCTCCGGCCCCCGCCGCACAGCCCGGATTCGCCGTCCTAGCCGCCGCCGTTGGATCGCACGAGAGGAGCCGCCCCCGCCGCCTCAGATGGGATCCGCCGCATCCACCCGCCCAGAAACCTTTGGCACCGGGCCCGCCGCCACCGCGGCCCACGCCGGCGGCAACGACGGCAGGAAGGGGCGGCAAGAAGGTGCTGCTGGCGCTAGGGTTTCGGGGCCCCTGGCGCCGCCTGGGGGGAGGCGACGCGAGGGGGAGGCGGTGGGGTCTAACAAAGGTTCAGTCTTGCGACCCATATGACATGCCACAACTAAACATAATAGTGCTGGCGTTCCGTGTTATACCACACCAACACTATATTATGCCTTGTACAAGGTGTGGGTCCCATATACATGTGACGTCCGACTATTTTCCTATGCCACCACTATGTCCCTAATAATGTTGTACCAAATAAGCCGCCGCAACCACTATTTAAAAAAATAGTGATGGCGTTGGTTGAAAATGATGCGTCACCAACAAAAGTTGTGGCTAACACTTTTTCCTGTAGTGTTCTCTTGCATCATTGGTTCCTTTTTCCTTGCACAAAGGATGCATTGGTGTCATGTTCTTCCTCCCTCTTCCTCGGTGCTTAGTAGAAGCATCCCACCGCCACCCAAAAGTATGAACAAATAAGGTTGGTAACTAGTTACTTAAGCTCCTTCTATTTTTATTTTACTAATATAATCATGGCACTCCAGTCCTATGACTTGATCCGAGTCATAAATCATCATTGATTGGATAGGAGTAGGCTGAGTTGAAAAAGTGTCCAATACCAGACACATTCTTAGGAAGTTGGTTGCATGTGTTTGGTACATTCGTTTCATCTCTACTCTCCATTCTTCTATTGTACAATACCTTTTGCTTATGATTTTTTATTCTAGTGGCGAATCTTAGTTGCTATGGTTTGTGCTTGCGTTGTTACTGCTATAAAAAACATAATGATATTCCCAATTTCGAGTGAGGTACAAATTAGATATATAGTATAGAAGTTTTTTGGTTTATAGATGTTTTCTTGATATAGAATTGTATTTAGTTTTGCTAAAATGTACTATGTACTCCTTCAGTCTCCCTGGTTTCTTTAATTTCTCTAAACATAATGATACGAATTTCTAGTTTTTTCTGCAAGATTGAAGAGATTCTTTTCAAAACTGAGCCTGCCATGACCTACTTTGTTCCTTCGCACTACTTGAAGGATGCATGGATTAGAGAGATTATGGATGAGGACTGAATTATGTTTAGCTATGACATCTTTTCATTTTTTTTCATTTGTATGAGCATAATGATGCACGTTGAATTATATAGCTTCCAAGCACGTCTTCTGTAATTTTATGCAGTTTCTTTTTTTGGAAACGTTTAGTTTGTTGTGTAATTCTAATTGGCAACTATTTATATTTTCCTATCATGATTATAGGAACATGTGTTGTGTATTACGGGTTGTGTTTATCCCAATGGCCAATCACTTATGGGCTGTGGCTACATGCTTTTTTGGTGGAGGCAACCTGTCATGTGGGGATTTTGTGATTTTGTGCAGGCGGTGTGGCAAGCTGCACCCCCTATCCATGGCACTCTCTTGGGTAGAATTATTCCTGGCTTTCTTTCAGTATAACATACCGATCCTTGAACCTTTGGAATATAATGTGTGTCATACGGGGGTATATGGTTGTGTAACAAGGGGGTGCAGTTAGTATGCTATTCTAGTAACCTGTTTTTCCTAGATAGTATTGAGGACAAAGGCAAAACTTATATGTGTGATCTCAGGATCTTCATGGTGATGCATGTGTTTGAAGTTGCTTCGCTTTGTACAAGCATTGCAAATAAGTTGTCATGCACTTACAATGTCTTGAACCCATGCACTTTTGCCTTCCGCTTTGTAGACCTATCGAATCCCAATCATATCCAACCAAGTTGGACATGACTACGGAATTTATCGTTCCTTGCTTTGAGTTATTTCATTCTGGTCTTATTGTTTACATTGTTTTGTTACCGGGTAGGATATGACAGCACCCGCAGGAATGCGGCAAGCCCGCACTCCCTACCTAGTGTAGAGAGAGTTGTAGATTAAGATGGTAGTTTCTCATTTGTTGTTGATGTATCTCTTTTGGCATCCCTTATAGGTTCACTTTTGTGGTGACGAGTTTCTCCGCGGGGGGGGGGGGGGGGGGGGGCTATGTGTAATTTGTTTTTTTGGTTCCTTGTGATCTGGAGACTCCTTTTTCTTAATGAAAATGGGGGGGGGGGGGGGGGGGGGGCGTGTGGCCCCTTTTATCGGAAAAAGACTATTAGAATCCTGAAAATTCTCTACTCCGTCCTTAACTAGAACCGGAACAAAATCCCTTCTAACATGATAGTTGGCTGGAAGGCGGAAGAAACGTGAGTTTTCACCCCGAATCGGCACCAATTGAGCTTGGATCTCTGCTTCCAGTAAATGGATTGCCATTTGAGCAAGGATTCTAACTTTCTTCTACCGCATTGATGTAATCAAGCACAATTTTATTATTGGAAATCAGTAATTGTGGGTTTCCTTTTCTGCTCGCCCATTGCCGCAGAGCTGCGCACAATCTTCTGAATTTAACACTAAACTTGGACGTGGTGGAGGTGATATAGCGGTGCCCTTGGGACCAACAATTAGCCATCAACATTCTTGAGCCTCAGGAACGTGCATCAAGTGATTTTCGAGTCGGAATATCTTAGGCTTGGCCAAATGTGAGCGGAGCGTCACACAAATTGGCACATGGTCTTGGCATGACAAAGGTGACACACAATGTCGATGTAGTATATCTGCAAAAGCCATGCTCCATTCTGCATTAATCAGCACCCTGTCTAGCTTAACCAAAGTGTGCTCCCTTCGGCTGTTAGACCAAGTAAACTGCCTGTTGACAATATTAATATCCATCATCCGGGGCTGTTGATCCAATCAATAAGCAGCCCCCCGGCATGGACAAATTAATTCGATAATTGATCTTCTCAAAATCATAATGGTACATGTTGAAACCACCCAAAAGAATCAACGGCCCATTAACTTGGGTAATGACACTGTTTATAGAGTCAAAGAAATCCGGTCGTAAAACATCATCACAAGGAGCATATACAGGCTGTGGTTAGAGTGAACCAGATATTATTTGATGCTGATGCGAATGCCATAGAAACATGAAAGTTCTCCTGCCCAATTAGAGTACCATGCACCAAAGAGACCCATGCAAACTATGGAAAATATTGGAACCTAAATATTTCTTGTTATATTGATCTGGTCATCGTGGGTATTTGCAGAATACATAGTGAGGGGAGAGACTTGGAGTATAACACAAGACAAGATATGTTTAAACTAATTATATCTCTATCTCTCCTTATCTCTAATTACATGTATGTGTACTTCTAACACAACCAAAATAACACTGCACGTGCTATCAGCTGGTTTAAAGCAGAAATTGTTAAGGTAAGCTGGCATGAACTTCCCGAATTCAAAAATCCGTGATATCTCTCAGTTTCGTCTCTTGCAGGCACACAATTGCAGGTTTGCATGAGTTGATGGCATGTCGAACCAGACAATGCTTGTTAACATCCCCCAGCCCACGAACATTCCAATTAGCAATCTTCATGGAGGGAAAGAACGCATGCACAAGAAACAGTAATAAAAACACAGAGAGGAAAAAGAAGAGACGCAATGCAATAAGAAAGCAAACATGCCATGCATCAATGTAGAGCTCGAGCCTACAACCCAAAAGGCGCTAGGGCATACTAATAAAGCGACTAGCAAAAGTACAGAACAAGACCAGAACCAAAGCTAAAATGGAGACCTGATTACCCGCGAGAACGGACAACAACACAAGACAGAGAGACGAAACAGAAGACGCCGCCGACAGGCTGGGAAGGGACAAACCCATGCAACAGCTCCAGTGCAATGAACACTCCACATCTCCTAATCGTTGAGGTCTAGTGCACGCGCGTGGGAAGTGGAGGCGGCAGAACGATCTTCCGGCTTGAGCAGAATATCAGAGGCAATGAGATCACAGCAGTATGATAGCGCCTTGAGCTTGTTCCTCCAGATAGTCTTGGGCGTGCGCCTGAGCGGTAACTCGATCAGCGAGGCCGAGGAGACGTCCTTGATCTTCTTGGCCCTCTTGCGAGGAGCGGAGGACGGGCCGGATGAGTGCCCAGACGAGGAGCCGGAAGCAGTGGATGCAGACAGCGACTCCTTGCGCTTGGCCGCTCGCTCCACCCATCTCACCCGCGGCCCATCCAGCAAATTCATCAGCCTCGCGCTGCGCCTGGGCGGCGCCTGCTCGAGTGCCAGCTCTGACTGGGCCACGACAGCAACACGCATCTCCTGGTCCTTGCTGGCGGCGGGGTCATCAGCCACCAGCTCAGCCGGCGCGTCCACCGACGCCGATGAGTCGAGGATGACCGGGTTAGCCGCGGAGTATGCGACATCCATTGTTGCAGCTGCTGACGGTGCCGGGAAAAGCGGCAGGAGCACCGGAGACGCCTTGCACTGGGAACTGGTGGGCCCTTTGGGCGGAACAAGACAGCCACAAGCGTATGGAGCTATGGCCGCTGGCAGGGAGTAGAAGGAAGCATGAACGAGCGGGGTGCCAGTCAATAGATCGGTTTTGGCCTCACAAGCAGGAGAAGCATGGGATGATGGCCCAGCTGCCGCCGGCATAGTGCAGGTTGGCGGCGAGGTAAGCCAAATCTGGCACTGAAGCTCGAGAAAAGCGGTGGAGGCGGCATAGCTATCCGAAGCAGTGGCAGTGGCAAGGGACAAGCTTGGGCCCACGTAGTTGAAGAGGCTCAGTGGCACATTAGGTTTTGGCGCAAAGCGGCAGTCAACAGAAGGGAGTAAAGGCAACGTGCGGCTGCACATCGTCTCAGGAGCGAACGGATCATCCGAGAGACTTTTTGGCCAGAACTTGAAAAGAAGGGAGTTGCACCTCTGTCGGGATTGCTTGCCCATGGAAAGGTCGAAGACGGGGAAATAGCCGTCATCCAGCCTGCTGGCAGGGCCAACCGAGATGGCGCCATGGAAGACCCTGCCCAGGCTAAGCTCCAGCTTGAAGAAGAACTTGGCGTGGTCTGGGTCAAAGTACGTGACCGCATGAGGCCGAGCCACGGGCGCGGCGACCAGCAGGCGCTTGAGGTGGCCGTCATACTCCGAATCCGCGTCGAAGTCGGACACGTCCAGCATGCCCGTGACCACCGGGAGCTTGAACTTGGGCTTGGCAGAGAGCTTCAGCATCGCCATGAAGTCGTTGAAGGAGGCCAGGTGGGGGCGTTTGTAGGCGCGGAGCGCGCGCTCAGCGGCCGTAGTCAGCCCTTGCGATGATTTCCGGCAGGTGCGGTCCCTTGCAGGAGGGCTCCGCGGCGGCGAGTGAACACGTCCATCAAATGGATGGTGGCCTGAGCGTGGGGGGGCGGCAGGATTCCCAAGGGACCGAGCCACATCCCATATCTCATTGATGTAGACATCTGCATAGGCCGGGCCGGTGCCGTTGATCTTGTGAAATGATATGTGGTGGGGTATGTGCTGGAGCGCCTCCACCTTGGCCAGGACAAAGATGCCGGCGAAGTCCCGGCCATGCAGGCAAGCATGCTCGACGTTGATCAGGTCGGCGAAGCCCGAGACGCTGGCTGCCACGCCACGCCGGCTCCAGAGCTCAAGCGGCATTTTCTCCAGGGAGAGGCAAACAATGTGGCGGTAGGCGAAAGAGAAGGAGTTGCTCCGCGCATGGTGTGGCCGGATGTCAACCCGGCGAGCCCCCACGTCCACGGGGCTGGCCCGGAGGGCGCGCAACTGATCGGTCTCCCTCTGGAACACGACAAAGGCAGTGGCAACAGAGGAGCCAGCGAAGCGCACCGCCGTGATGCCCAAACGCTGGTGGAAGACGCGCTTGAGCCAAGGGAGGAAAACAGGCATGGCAGGAGTAATGTTGACGAGGCAGACCAGCGCGTTGTGATCCTGGACAAGGGGGTAGTGGACCTCGAGGTACGTGGGACGACCACGGATCACAGGCTCCATAGCGGGAAGGGGGGTGGAAGTGAAAGGAACAATGGCTCGACAGGGATTCTCGTTGGAGGAAGGAGATGATGAAGAGGTGGGTGATCAAGATTATTGTGAATGAACGGGAGGCCAACCCCTTAGCTTTATAGACCAAGGTAGGAGGGCGATTTGTGCAGGAGTGCCTCGTATGAACGACGAGACTGCAAGTCCAGTAGAACATGGGATCTTTAGGGCACAATACGAGAGGCATCGATCATCAAGCCGATGTCATGATACGAGAGGCATCGATCCAAAGCAACGCCGGTGCAGATGTTTAGGGCACAGGAGGATAATGATGCTGCTTAAACAACTTGTTTAATCATACGTTGAGCCGATGTCATGACAGGCCCGGCCACAGGACACAACAAACTAATTAACCAGTACCACCTGCCAACCTCCCCGGAGCCAAAGACGCCACCCGGCCATCTAATCCGTCATTAGCGTCAGATCCCAACCCCTAAGCACGTTGGTGTGAGACATTACGGACTCCTGTCGGGTGATCATCAAGCAGCCGCAAATTAACAGTGGATGGGAACTTGCTAATCTCGATCGTCGGCAGGGAGCGAGGCGGTCGCTAGCTATGGTAGCTTGAAAGGGTTAGCTGCTGGTTCCTTTCCCGCAGACCAAGCAAGTTAGCGTGGGTGGTGGATCATCCCCTTCATCGATCCGCTGGTGGATTCGCTCAATCTCGTACTATCGCATGTGCAGATGTGCTCGAGATGGAGACTTCAGTCCAATGCAAATCCACCGCGCCGCATCGGGACTTCCTAGCTAACTATCTCTAGCGATTGTATGGTTCTCCTTCAGCTCTCAGCTAACTCTTTGGGTGGTGAATCATCAACTTCATCGACTCTTGGGGTACTATCTATAGAGATTGTATGACCAGCTTGTTGGTTCCTCTCCTTCAGCTGTTGGCTAAAACTTTGTAATAAACGCTATGTTGTGTGTATCCTGCTACGAAAAGCTACCCAGCCCGAACATTGCTTGAACTTACGTGAGCACTACATAGGATTGTTTATATATCCTGGACTGCATAAGACCCGTCAATCAAAAGATCATGGAAAAGTCATACTCGTATACTTTCCTATATACTCCCTCCGTCTCAAAATAAGTGACTCAGTTTTGTATTAACTTTAGCGTAAACTTAGTACAAAGTTGAGTCACTTATTTGAGATAAATTATGAAGGCAAGTACACACGCATACTCAGCAGACACAACATCTTGTAATTGATGAAATCGTCACAGACGTCTACGGGAGCATCATCTCCCCCAGCCCCACTAAACGAACACCGCCTAAAATAAATATAGAAAAATGCGATCACCGGTGTCAAGTTTTAGACTTAAACCCTGATGAGTTGGTTCCATCATAAATAACCTAACCATTTGAGCTATGCTCAGTTCATTGATTTTTCTCATAACTTAACAAAACCTGCACGCATAGGTTTGCATCACTGCACATCCCAAGAACCATAGGTTGCACTCATATTTGAACACAAATGAATTCTGACACGTCTTCATCGCAATAAATGTGAAATCCATTGCGCATCATATTAACTTGCTGAAAAATAATCGAGAGTCCTAAAAACAGTTAACGAACCAATTAGAGAAAAACATATTATTAATCAGGCGGTTAATATTAACATGGTTAAGCCTATGGAGGTTAGTGGATATGTCTGCCCTTGAAGAGTTAAAGTTTGCCACCATGCAACCATGATTGCGGCTCAAGAAGTGATGGTGCAGAGACTCCTCTCGTACCTATTAGCCTCAACCTGGCCGCATCCGGAACCACACACTCCTCTTCCCCGCGGACAGTGACACCTGGCCGGGAGTAGATGGGAACGAGCAACCAAGAGGTGGAGAGAGCGCGGATAGGGGAGCGGCGACTGGAGGTGGAGGAAAACCACTTAAGTCACCTTCCGCCAAATATAAGACCAAATGAAATTCACTTTTCGCCAAATGAAAGCCACTATACGCCAAATACAAGTCACTACTCCGCTTTCCACCAAATAGTATCCTCTTTCCGCTACAACACCCCACGCTGTAGTAGGATACGTGACAACTTCTGGTTGGCCAGGCAGACGTCCGGAATCCCGCAAACGTTCCCACGGGTTTGCGTCTGGTTTGCTGGATTTCGGAAAGTGCACTCGTCCGCACACATATACAGGTCCACGTTAGATGGAAAATTATTGCAAAATGTGTATGGACAGCTCGGTCCGGACATTTGCCGGCGGTTTGAGGGTCTGCATTGGAGATACCTTTATTTATGTAAGGTCTGATAACAACATTGGCCATCGGAAGTACTATATCATGTCCAATGAGAGGAAGAGGGTGAATATGATAAAGAACCTAAAGAAGGATGGACGAGAAGTAGTGGAGGGGGAAGAGGAGATAGGAAACCGTATAACTAACCACTACAAAAGTTCATGTCTTCTGCAGGTAACGCCAACCGAGAAGGTGCTATCACATATGGACACCTCGGTCACACATGAAATGAACCCTCACTTGACCCGTGAATTCATGTTGACGTTGGACCTTGCATAACATTAATCCGCATGATGCTTTAGCTTCTTTATCACATTTTGTCAGTTGGGTTTGCATGCAAACAAATTGTTTGCTTGACGAAAGGTTGATGTTGGCCTATAAACACAAATTAATAAATGTGGTACTATCTGATTATGGATTCTGGGCTCTATCACTAGTAGAAAATATGCCTTTAGTCCCGGCTGTGCAACCGGGACTAAATATGCGCGACTAAAGGCTCCCCCTTTAGTCGCGCCTCTTACGAACCGCGACTAAAGGCCCGTCCACGTGGACGCCAGGAGTCCGTCGGGGCGGAGGACCTTTTGTCCCGGTTCTCGTGGCTAACCGGGACTAAAGGCCTCCTCCGCAGGTTTAGGGTTTTAGCCCCCCTAAACCTGCTTTCTTTTCAATTTGTAGTGTTTTATTTCTTTTATATTTTATTTTGTGTTTTATTTTAATTTTGATGAAGTTTCAGTACACATATTCTACGCTACTATATACATGCATATGAAATTTCAAACAAAAAGAATTCAAGAGGAATATATAATATATATTCAATCTCGGGTGACCATATACAACTTCGAACAAGTTTCCATACACAATTAGGATGGATGACCATATACAACTTCGAACAAGTTTCAATCTCGGGTATGCATATAAATTTCTTCGTCCTCGGTATAGTGTTCTCCTTTAGGATTGATGACTTCCCTCATGAAAAATCCTGCTAATTCATCTTGAATTGGTCGGAAGCGAGCTTCTGGACTAAGCCTCCTCCGCAAGTTATCCGTCGCCTTCCGCACGCTATCCGATGCCTTCCGCTCAGAGGTGTGTCTCCGGATGTTCTCACAAACATAGTATCCACATAGATTGGTCCCCGGTGGCTGCTTATCCACATTAACTAACCTTCTAAAATCTAGCTCATGTTTGAATTCACCGACAATTTCTTCTGAGAACCGTCTCCAAACCCTACAGGGCAAAGAAAATTAAATGAACAAGGGAGTTATTAGTTACTTGATATTAGGAAATGAACGAAAGAGACCGATCGATATAGAGCTCAAATGATTGAAAATAATTACTTTTGCAGCATTTTTCTCATGTCGGCCCAACGCTTTGGATCCGAATCCATAGAGTCCATGATTAGAACTCTGGAGGTGTGAAGTTCAATATTTAGCAGAATCCAGTGGAACCTGCGGACACGTTACATGCACAGTCATGCATAACTCATCGATTAGACATATCATGCATGGAGTAAATAAAAGAGAATGGGCACAAGAGAGAAACACTCACCCAAAATGGTAAGGAAATAGAATATGACTTTTGAGTTGATGCTTTCTAAGAAACTTGTACAAGTCTTTCTCCACGTCTTCGGGGTGATTTTGTAACACATGTCCATTAACGATATGTGGGTCAATGAACCCAACATCATGGATGTTTCTTATTTTGCATTCCCAAATCTTCAATCTGTATAATAGCGTACGCAACATATATATATATATATATATAGTGCAGGCAATGAAGAACGAGATGAGGTAGAAATAAATCACTTACAGAACGTAGCAACTCAGCATAGATTTGTCGAGCTCGCGCAGATTGAACAGCTGGAACAATTCACTCATATGAACTTGTACAGAGTACTGTTTGGTGTGATGCTCCTCTGTAACATCCGCATAAACATATTCTTTGTCGGCCCATGTTATGAATTGCTTGTACCAACGTAGCAGATTTCGCATTTGTGGTGGTAGACTCTTTTCCCGCGCAGGCTCGACGAGAGGCCCATTCCGCACATATTGTAATGCTATCTCACATACTGGCGCATCCTCAAGGCCTAAGAAGGCACGAAGAGTCAAACCCATCTCGGACGCTTGTTTCATGGCACTCGCTACTGTCAATCCAAGTGTTGCCGCAGCTGCTATGGTCTCGGGGTCCTCTTCCGGACCGGCTTTCACTATGAGCGGGGGGATCGATTGTTTATTCTGCATCCCGAGCTGGTCAACTTGTTTCCCGCTTTTTTTACTTTCTTCTTTCTCCTCCTTCAATATTTTTGCTTGCCTACGAAGTTCATGTCCATAGTCGTCAGGCATATTCAGCTCGGCTTGGGACGGTGTCGTCAAAAAAATCCTTAGCCCACTTCTTTTGCTTCTCAGTGAATACTTGCTTGGGCTCAGGCTCTTTTATCGCCTTCGTATCCGCCTTCCATTTCTCATAATGAGCAGACGCGGCCAATTTGGTTTCAGCTTCACTAAGTTCCCAAGGCCTTGGGAGGAGAGGCTTCAGTGATGGCTCCGGTACCCTTGTGGTCTTAGGTACATAAGGGTCCGGGTTAATAGTCCAGGAGCGGGTTTCCTTGCTGTCCGTCTGCTTCTGCTTCTTCGCCGAAGGTGGATTGGGGGGCGTCGTACCCGCCGGAGGAGGATTGGGGGCGGCGGCTGCTTACCCGCCGGAGGTTGTGGATCGGGGGACGGCGTCGAATGGCGTGAAGGAGGTGTAGGTGAACCACCACGACCACCACCACCGCCGCCACCACCACCACCACCATCGGAGGGGGGTGGACTTGTTAGCCTTGGCGCCTCGCCTGGAAACACTATGTACTTCTTTTTCCATAGAATGATCTGGCGCTTGACATCTCCAAGTCTTCTCTCCCCTTCGGGTGTAGCTTTGTCAATCTCCAGGTCCTCAAACTCTTGGACTATGTCTTCCACCGTGACACGAGCATAGCCATATGCAATGGGGTTGTTGTGGTGGAGTGCTCCAGGTGTACAGGGTAAAGCACTGCCGGTAGCTACCTTCGTGGAAACGTTCCCCACGGGATAATGCAGATCACATTCTTTCATCTCCTTTACATCATCCACGGGGTAGTGAGGCTCCGGTGCACGAATCTCGATCATCGGTGCATTAGCACCAGGCGGGGCATCCGTGGAAGCCACGCTGCTTCTCCGCTGCTGGCTTCCGCGATCCGCTTCATGATCTTCATGCGGCCCTGCAGCCGATTTTTCTTTTACTAGTTCATGCACGGTCTGCTTCAACTCATGGAGTTCCGATGCAAACTTCGCCAAAATATCTGCATCCCGGTCCGTCTTTCTCTTACGGCTTCTGTAACAGTACGGGTCATTGTCCTAGGAAAACCCTACTTTCCACGGAATTCTGCCTTTGCCTCGTACACGTCCTCCGTGTTCATCATTCCCGAGGGCTATTGTCAGTGCGTCTTTCTCTCTGTTGAACTTGATCAAGCCCTCTTGAGCTTGGGTCATTGCGTCAATAAGGGCTTGGGTGGGAGCAAACTTTTTCTTCCGGTGAACACACACCCCTGTCTCCGGGTCTAGCGATCCCCCATGCCCGTACCACCAGCTTTTGGCCCTTGGGTCCCATCCCTCTGTACCTAGAGGGATTCCTCGCACCCTCAGGTCCTCCTCCATCTTCTGCCGCTTAGGCTCCGAAAGGCGGTATCCTCCTGGCCCCATAATATGATGGAACTTTTTCTTACTCGCATTATCCTTATTTTTTTTGATATTTCCTTGAAATGCTCCGATTTCTTTTGCCTCACAAATTCTGGCCAATCATCTTTCAGTTTCTCATGTTGTCCATTGAAATCCGGAGTCTTGCCCTTGTTGCCATAGTCACGGGTTAAATTTTTCTTGAAGTTCCGGAATGCTTCGCCCATCTTCTGAAGAGCGAACTCTTTAACTAGCCTCCTCCTCTCACGTCCACCCGGAACCTCGTTACCGAATTCATCGACTTTGTTGTATTCCGGAGGTAGAATGAAATGTTCCATAAGCTTTCTCCAGCAATCCTTTTTCGTTCTCTTGTCGACAAAACTGAAACCAAGACGTGCCTTCTTTGGCTCCTTCCATTCCTGGACGGTGATCGGGACGTTGTCTCTAACAACGACTCCGCATTGGTTGATAAACTTTGAGGTGTGCTGTAGGGGCTTGCCGGTTTCACTGACAAAATCAATGGCATATGTTTCTCCTGTTTTCATCGCCTTGGATTTGCCACGCTTTGTCGTACTCGATCCGGCCGAGGGCTAAAAAAAGAAAGAGAGTCGCGCGCGTTAATACATATGTATTCACATTTCAGTAAGTTTGAATCACGAGAGGCTCAATGTATATATATACCTCGCCGGAGGTGGTTGCTACTTGCAATTCGAGATCGTTGTTTGTTGACGGTTGACCTCCGTCGACAATGTTCGTTCCTTCACCTTCTTGATCATCGACAATGTCTGTTCCACCGTCAAGGTTCAGAAAAGAAGAGACTACATCCTCTTCTCGCTCATATTCTGAGCCCGGCACATAAGGAATCTCGTTGTTTATGATGCCCATTAAATAACGTTCAGCCTCCGGATCCCTAAGCGGCTCGGCTCTATCGTCCGCCATATGTCACTCCTGCATGTAGTAAAAATTAATTAAGTATAAAGGAATTAAAAAATAAGATTAAGGGGACATAGAGGAGGAGCAGCGACGGTTGAATGATTAAGAGCTATTAAAAAATAAAATTGATGTTTTTTTGTTCAAATTTATACAATTATTCCCAAATAAATTTCCTTTTCTTTTTCCTTTTCTTTTTCCTCTCTGCTCTCTCTTTCCTTTTCTTTTTCCTTTTCAGTTTTTTATTGAGCACTAATTTGCATAGAAGTTTTTGTTTGAGCACTGCCAAGTATTTTGTTTTTCCTTTTCTTTTTCCTCCGCCGCCGCTCAAATTTAATGATTTATACAATTATTCCCAAATAAATTTCTTTTTCTTTTTCCTCTCTGCTCTCTCTTTCCTTTTCTTTTTCCTTTTCTTTTTCCTCTCTGCTCTCTCTTTCCTTTTCTTTTTCCTTTTCTTTTTCCTCTCTGCTCAAGTTTTTGTTTGAGGAGGACGGCAGGCGGCGGCGGGAGGCGGAGGACGGCAGGCAGGCGGCGGCGGGAGGCGGAGGACGGCAAGCAGGCGGCGGCGGGCGGCGGAGGACGGCAGGCGGCGGCGGGAGGCGGAGGACGGCAGGCAGGCGGCGGCGGGAGGCGTAGGACGGCAGGCAGGCGGCGGCGGGAGGCGGAGGACGGCAGGCAGGCGGCGGCGGGCGGCGGAGGACGGCGCGCAGGGGCAGGGGCAGCGGTGGCGGCGGCGCGCAGGGCAGGGCAGGGGCGGCGGCGGCAGTGCAGGGCAAGGGCGGCGGCGTAGGGCAGGGGAAGTGGGGGCAGAGCTCACTGGGGGCGGCGGAGCTCACTAGGGGCATCGGCGTCGATCGGCGTCGGGGCAGGGCGTCGGCGTCGATCGGCGTCGGGGCAGTAGCCTGGCGGCGTCGGCGTCGATCGGTGTCAGGGCAGGGCGTCGGCGTCGAGAGGAGAATGGGAGGTGGGGGAAAATTTACTAAGTGCTGTATATATAGACAGAGCATTAGTCCCGGTTGGGGACACCAACCGCGACTAAAGGTACCTTTAGTCGCGGTTGGTGTCCCCAACCGGGACTAAAGGTTCTTTCGCGCCGCTTTCGTTCCCGCGCGGAAAGAGCCTTTAGTCGCGGTTCGTGTCACGAACCGCGACTAAAGGTCCTTTTTCATATACTTTTCATTTTAAAATCTTAAAAATAGAAATAATATATCAAAAAATTCAAAAAAATAAAACTAATTCATTTTAAAATCTTAAAAATAGAAATAATATATCAAAAAATTCAAAAAAATAAAACTAATTCATTTTAAAATCTTAAAAATAGAAATAATATATCAAAAAATTCAGAAAAATAAAACTAATTCATTTTGAAATCTTAAAAATAGAAATAATATATCAAAAAATTCAGAAAAATAAAACTAATTCATTTTAAAATCTTAAAAATACAAATAATATATCAAAAAATTCAAAAAAATAAAACTAATTCATTTTAAAATCTTAAAAATAGAAATAATATATCAAAAAATCCAGAAAAATAAAACTAATTCATTTTAAAATCTTAAAAATACAAATAATATATCAAAAAATTCAGAAAAATAAAACTAATTCATTTTAAAATCTTAAAAATAGAAATAATATATCAAAAAATTCAAAAAAATAAAACTAATTCATTTGAAAATCTTAAAAATACAAATAATATATCAAAAAATTCAAAAAAATAAAACTAATTCATTTTAAAATTTTAAAAATAGAAATAATATATAAAAAAATTCAAAAAAATAAAACTAATTCATTTTAAAATCTTAAAAATACAAATAATATATAAAAATCCAGAAAAATAAAACTAATTCATTTTAAAAATTCAGACCGATTGTTTTGTTCTACATCCTCGATCCCTTGAAGGTTTGACAAAAGGTTTGATACATCATTCAGTTCATCGACAAAATACAAATCATCCGGATTCGCCATCGTACGTTTTAATTCACATGATCCATTCAACAAAGTTTGGTACAATAAATTATTACACATCAATTCTTCCCTTGTGTCCCTGCTTGCTTACGATTGTGCCGTATCCATGGAGCATCCTCATCATTTAACTTAATGCTTGGGTCAGTGTTCACTTTGAAGGGCGGAATTTCACCAAACATATTATAATCTTCTGACATGTCTGTCTTGTCCTCCACTCCCACGATGTTTCTTTTCCCTGGAAGAACAATGTGGCGCTTTGGATCATCGCATGATGTACTGATCGTTTTCTTATCTTTCCGTTTCCTCGGTTTGCTACTCATGTCCTTCAAATAAAAAACCTGAGCGACATCTTTGGCAAGGACGAATGGTTCGTCAAGGTAACCAAGATTGTTGAAATCCACCATTGTCATTCCGTATTGCTCGTCCACCTTTACCCCACCTCCTGTTAGCTTGAACCATTTGCACCGGAACAAAGGGACCTTAAAGGAGGGTCCATAGTCAAGTTCCCATATCTCCTCTATGTAACCATAATATGTGACCTTTTGCCCATTCTCGGTTGCTGCATCAAAGCGGACACCACTGTTTTGGTTGGTGCTCTTTTTATCTTGGGCGATGGTGTAAAATGTATTCCCATTTATCTCGTACCCTTGGAAAGTCGTTATAGTCGAAGATGGTGTCTTGGCCAACATGTACAGCTGATCTCCAACATCATTGTCATTCATTAAATGTTTTCGCAACCAACTGCCGAAAGTCTCCATGTGGGCCTTTCTAATCCAGGATTCAGGCTTCCCCGGGTTGTCCGAGCGTAAAGTATTCTTGTGTTGCTCGAAGTACGGAGCCACCAAGCTGGAATTTTGCAGAACTGTGTGGTGTGCTTCAGTCATGGAATGACCGTCCATACATATCGTTGATTTCCTTCCGATCGTGCCTTTTCCACTTAGTCTCCCCTCGTGCCGCGATTGAGGAATACCAATCGGCTTAAGGTCAGGAACATAGTCAATACAGAACTCAATTACCTCCTCATTTCCATAGCCCTTGACGATGCTTCCTTCTGGCCTAGCACGGTTACGAACATATTTCTTTAATACTTCCATGAACCTCTCAAAGGGGAACATATTGTGTAGAAATACAGGACCGAGAATGGAAATCTCTTCGACTAGGTGGAGCAGGAGGTGCGTCATAATATCAAAGAAGGATGGTGGGAACACCAACTCGAAACTGACAAGGCATTGGACCACATCGTTCTGTAACCATGGTAGATCTTCTGGATTGATTACCTTCTGAGAGATTGCATTGAGGAATGCACATAGCTTCACAATGGCTACTCGAACATTTTCCGGTAGGAGCCCCCTCAAAGCAATCGGAAGCAATTGCGTCATAATCACGTGGCAGTCGTGAGACTTCAGGTTTAGGAACTTTTTGTCCGCCATGTTTATTATTCCCTTTATATTCGATGAGAAGCCAGACGGGACCTTCATACTGCTCAGGCATTCAAAAAAAATGACCTTCTCTTCTTTGGTAAGAGCGTAGCTGGCACGACCTTGAAACCATTCCGGATGCCGGTCATCTGGGTCTTTCAAAAGTTGCTGGTCCTGCCGTGCTTCCTTTGTATCATTTGTCTTCCCATACACGCCCAAGAAGCTTAGCAGGTTCACGCAAATATTCTTCGTAACATGCATTACGTCGATTGCAGAGCGGACATCTAGGACTTTCCAATATTCTAGCTCCCAAAATATAGATTTCTTCTTCCACATGGGTGCGTGCCCGTCAACTCCCCGCGGAACTGATTGTCCGCCAGGACCCTTTCCAAAGATGACTTTCAAATCCTTGACCACATCAAATATCTCAGCACCAGTACGTTCCGCAGGCTTCGGCCGGTGATCTGCCTTGCCGTTGAAATGCTTGCCTTTCTTTCTTACGTTATGATTTCGGGGAAGAAATCGACGATGACCCAGGTACACGTTCTTCTTACAATTACCCAAATGTACACTTTCAGTCTCATGTAAGCAGTGCGTGCATGCATTGTATCCCTTATTTGTCTGTCCCGAAAGGTTACTGAGAGCAGGCCAATCGTTGATGGTTACAAAAAGCAACGCTCGTAGGTCAAATTCCTCTTCTTTGTGCTCATCCCAGACACGTACACCAGGTCTGCCCCACAACTGTAAAAGTTCATCAACTAATGGCCTTAGGTACACATCAATGTCGTTCCCGGGTTGCTTTGGACCTTGGATGAGCACTGGCATCATAATGAACTTCCGCTTCATGCACAACCAAGGAGGAAGGTTGTAGATGCATAGAGTCACGGGCCAGGTGCTATGGCTGGAGCTCTGCTAGCCAAAAGGATTCATGCCATCAGTACTTAGACCAAATCTTATGTTCCTTGCGTCAGCTGCAAAATCTTTGAACACTCTGTCGATCTTTCTCCATTGCGTTCCATCAGCGGGGTGTCTCAACTCCCCGTCTTTCTTACGGTCCTCACTGTGACACCGCAACGACTTGGCATGCTTTTTGTTCCTGAACAGACGTTTCAACCGTGGTATTATAGGAGCATACCACATCACCTTGGCGGGAACCCTCTTCCTGGGTTTCTCGCCCTCAACATCGTCACCAGGGTCATCGCCTCTTATCTTATAACGCAATGCAGTGCATACAGGGCATTCATTCATATTCTCGTATTTACCGCGGTAGAGGATGCAGTCGTTAATGCATGCATGTATCTTCAGAACCTCTAAACCTAGAGGGCAGACAACCTTCTTTGCTTCGTACGTACTGGCGGGTAACTCGTTATTCTTCGGAAACATATTCTTCAACATTTTCAGCAAATTTTCAAATGATGAGTCAGCTACACCTTCATGTGCCTTCCATTTTAGCAAATCCAGTGTGCAGCCCAGCTTTTTCAGACTATTATCGCATCCTGGGTACAACGACTTTTTGTGATCCTCTAACATGCGATCCAAATTCTCCCTCTCCTTGGCAGTTTCGCAGCGTCTCCGTGCATCAGCAATGGTCCGACCAAGATCATCAGCGGGCTCATCATGTGCCTCTTCTTCACCTTCACCTAACCCTTCCCCACCTTTAGCATCATCCTCCATGAAAGTATCACCGAAATGATCATGATAGTTGTCATCGATATCATCCCCTTCTTCATCTTCTTCCATTCTAACCCCTCTTTCTCCATGCTTGGTCCAACAATTATAGCTTCGCATGAAACCGTGCCGAAGCAGGTGCATGTGAACGTCTCTTGAGGAGGAGTAACCCTTCTGATTCTTACAGACAGCACATGGACAGATAATAAAACCTCGCTGCTTGTTCGCATTTGCCACTACGAGGAAATCTTTCAAACCCGTAGTGAACTCGCCGGAGAGTCGGGGACCGTACATCCATTGCCGATTCATCTGCATTATTATTATATAAAGTATATAATTAACCATCATGCATTTGTTAAACTAACTAGCTAGAAATAATACAAATTAAACAATGAACTACACACATGCATATTTTATCAATGACACATGAAAGGTTCAAGTTGCTAACCGCGATCGTGGAGGAAAAATAAATGAGAAAGCTCAAGTGTGGCTCGGACACTTCATATCATGTTTGTTTCATGCTCTCGGGCATTTCATCGAACACCTTGTGTGCATAGGAGGAACCAAAAGCAAACCCACCACCCCCCTTCTGAATTGTGGCTAAGTGAAGTGAGCTGAGTCGGTTCAACTAAAGGCCTGGCCAACCGGGACTAAAGCCCCTCCCGTCCGCCAGCTGTCGACCGAGCGCGCTGGGCCCAGATAGTTGGTCGCGGGTCTCCTCCCGAACCGCTACTAAAGATCCCTTTGGTCGCGGTTCGATTATTTTAGGGACTAATGGGGGTGTATGGAAGCCTCTTTTTCTACTAGTATATCTATCTTGGAGGGTGGGGTACATGCTTTTGACAGCCACGTGCTCAAGTGTCTTCAACAAAAAGCAAATTATATGAAGAGAAAAGGCAGACCAGTCACAAAATGATGTTGTAATGGGTCTTTATCAGGTTGATCATCAATGTTTAAACAGTGCTTTGGCATGTTTTCGTTTCCAGCAGTACCAAAACTGGTGAGAGGTATGAACGATGATTTGATTTGTCGCCTTCATGGTAGGAAGACAATTACCAGAAAATGCTTTATTTTTGTAGATACGGGCAAATGGTGGGGTAGCTTATGCGGATGAAAATATATTGCTGTGTAGTGTGGAAATTTCACTGGCCTAGCTGCTTGTAACGTCTCTCCTGTCAAAATGGCCGGCCCTGTCCAATTCGTTTGATGATTTTCAGCTCTTCATCACTACATGGCTCTTCTCTTCCTGTCCAAACACCTTGGCGCCTCCACTTGCTGCTCGCCAGCGTCACTGTTCTTCTTGTCAACTTCAGCCTCGCCAAATACTCTCATGATGTCTTCCACATTCAGGCCACCACTCTCCCGCGTAATTCATACTCCATGTACTCCCCCCGTCTCATAATTCTTGTCGTGGTTAAGTTCTTTCGGTATGTACTACTCCCTCCGTTCCCAAATAAGTGTCTCAACTTTAAAAGCTACTCCGTATTTAGGGCTTGTTTGGTTTCAATAAGTCACCTGACTTATAAGTCAGGTGACTTAAAACCAGTGACTATAAGTCACGCCTGTTTGGTTGTCATCTGACTTATAAGTCACCTGACCACACCTTCCCACCTTGTTTTTTTATGTAAAGATGGTGGACCCACGCAAAAGGGGGTGACTTATAAGTTTTAAGTTGGGGTGGAGCAACTTATGACTTATAAGTTGGGGTGACTTATAAGTTGGGTCGGTTTGGCAAAATAAGTCACTTTTTCCATTATTTGACTTATAAGTTGGTGACTTATTTGAAACCAAATAGGCCCTTATCAAACTGAAACTAACTTACAAAACAGATAAAGTCACCACGTCGACAAATCGCAAAGCGGACAAATGGCAACTCCATCATGCATGAGACTTGTCAACAAAGTCCGGCGACAATCGCCAACGATCAGCTAGCTATGTTCGCCTAGGTTCGACCACCTATGCATGATTTGATGGTACTAATTAGCTGGTGTAGTTCGGAGGACGGGCCCAGAAGAGTGACGAAGCCTGTAGCTCGAACGCTCGACCGGCTAGGCCAGCCCACCAACCAGCACATCACTTGTGCTTCACATGATCCATACAACGTGGCCAATTAAAAAGCACAGATGATCGGCTAGCGAGCTATTATTCGAACTTGAGTGGAGCGAGGGAGACGCATGCATGCATGGGGCTGCTAGGGATCAGGACGTACACTCTGCTGGCTGTACCCTCGCACCCGCCGCCGGATCATGCATGGGCGCGTTATTCTCTCCTGCCACGGACGGTGGGCCATCGATGCCGCTTTCCCGTTCCATGTAACGGCCAGACCGTTTTGGTTTCTCATCCGTTTTGGTTTCCATGGTTTTGTCGGGTGATCAATGCCAGATAAGTAGGGGTGATATCTCCTGAGATACATAGACTTAAAATCTAGTGCGAGGCAAAGCTCGCGCGACTAGGGTTAGCATGCCCGCCGCCACACCAGCGGTCCTTGTCCAGGGACGGTGCCCGTGAGGACCTGTCGCTGGTGTTCTTCTCTCTACTGCGGGATCCTGGCCTTCAAGGTTCCAGGCCAACTGTAGATTTGTCTTTCTCTGTTCCATCAGCTTGATCCGAGGAACATGCCATGCAAGGTCTCACGCTACAGTGGCTCTCTGGACCATCACAGAGTGGATGAGGCGAAGTAGGGATGTGATGTGGTAATTCTTTTTTCATTGGTGGATTGTTCTAGTTTCTAAAGGTTTGTTCGTTTGGAGAAGAAGCAACGAAACTCTTTGCTTGGAACCGCCGGGGCCTTGGGAATAAGGAGGAAATTAAATACAGATCGATCAGAAGTTTGTGTGCCCGAGTAATGATAGAAAAGGAGGCTTGATGCTTTTCTGGAGAAGCGATGTAAAAGTTCAACGATTAGCTCTTCATCATATGTTCATCGGTGTTAGAATTGAGAAACGAATAATGGTGTTTGGCCCTTGACAGGGATGGACGATGAATTTCATTGCGAGAAAAACACCTGACATGGAACCGTATGAGACCACTACTCCATTGTCTTGATCTCCCGTGGATTTCTTTAGACGACCTTAATGAAATACAGTTCTTGCACGAGAAAGGAGGCGGGAATCCACGCCCATCTCATTATATGCAAGCCTTCCAGAGAGCTATCGACGATTGCGAGCTGCAAGACTTGGGGTTTATTGGGGACACCTTCACGTGGCATACAGGGCGAACTAGAGAGAGGTTGGATAGGGGACTTGTTAATGATGCTTGGAAGACACTCTTCCACAATGTGGCGTTGGAAAATATGGAGTACAACTATTCCTGATCATCGACCATTGTGTGCAAATATTGAATATTATAACCAATCCGAAGCACCAAACAATGGACCACAGAACACGTTTGAGGCAAAGTGGTTAAGCGAAGAGTGCTTTAATGCGACTGTGCGAGAGGCCTCGTCTAAGGTTGGGGCTGACCCTGGCGTCACATGTATCTATGAGAAGTTGAATAAGATGCACGCTGAATTCCATGGTTGTGATCAACGGGTGCTAAAGAAGCCAAGAAGTGAATCCTTAAGGCACAAAGAGACATGGAAAAGGTTATGTCAGGTGTGAATGAATCATGGAAATGATACAAAAAATTTACTTGCAGAATTGATTGAATACCTACTAGAGTTAGAAGAAATTCAAGTTATGCTAAAGAACCGTGTGACTGGCTTGAAAAGAGGTGACCGCGACACCAATTGTTTCGGGTCTTTGCGTCCGCTAAAAGAAAGAGGAACTTCGTTAAAAGATTGAAAGATGACAGTGAGAATTGGCTAGAAGGTATGGATGGATTAAACCCTCATATAAAAAACCATTATAATCATTTGTTCACGTGTGAATAGCGACATACATACCCCTCTATTCTATAAAAAGTACAACCCAAAGTTACAAAACAGATGAATAATTTTTCCGATGTCATGTTATAATGAGGATGGTGTGAAAAATGTTGAATTTAGAATAGGGGAACTAAAGGCGCCTGACTGAGGAAAGAATAATAGTGTTTGGTGTTAGACCGCGAATTTAATTTTGAGAACAAGGACTTGACATGGAACCATAGCAGATAGCTGCACCAAATTCTTGATCTCCTATGGATATTGTTAGCCGAAATAAATGAAATATAGTTCTTGCACGAGATAGAAGGCGAGAATCCACGTCCATCTTAGTTTATGCAAGACTTCCATAGCGCTATCGATGACTGTGAGCCGCACGTCTTTGGGTTTATTAGGGACCCTTTCACATGGCATAGAGGGCGAAATAGAGAGAGATAGGAGATGGGACTTGTTAATGATGCGTGGATGACACTCTTCCCCAATGAAGCATAAAATATGGAGTATAACCATTCTGACCGTCGGCCTTTGTGTGCAAATAGTGAATACTATAGTCAACCCGAAGTACGAAAGAATGGACAACAAAACATGTTTGAGACACGATGGTTAAGGAAGAGAGCTTTAATGTGAATGTGCTAGAGGCCTGGTGTAAGGTTGGGATTGACCCGAGCGTGATAACCCACAAGTATAGGGGATCGCAACAGTTTTCGAGGGTAGAGTATTCAACCCAAATTTATAGATTCAACACAAGGGGAGCCAAAGAATATTTGAAGGTATTAGCAGCTGAGTTGTCAACTCAACCACACCTGGAGATTAATTATTTGTAGTAAGTAATCAGTAGCACAGTAATATGATAGTTTTGATAGTAGTGACAGCAGCAATGGTAACAGTAACAGTGATAGCAGTAATTTTGTAGCAAGTGTAACAATGATGATAGCAATAGCAACTTAGCAGAAACAATATAAGATAAATTCGTAGGCATTGGATCGATGACTTGTTGGATGATATTCATCATGAGATAGTTATAACCTAGGGCGATACGGCACTAGCTCCAGTTCGTCAATATAATGTAGGCATGTATTCCGTAAATAGTCATACGTGCTTATGGAAAGAACTTGCATGACATCTTCTGTCCTACCCTCCCATGGCAGCGGGGTCCATACTGGAAACTAAGGGATATTAAGGCCTCCTTTTAATAGAGAACTGGAACAAAGCATTAACACATAGTGAATACATGAACTCCTCAAACTACGGTCATCACCGGGAGTGGTCCCGACTATTGTCACTCCGGGGTTGCCGGATCATAACATGTAGTAGGTGACTATAACTTGCAACATCGGATCTAAAACATGGATATAATTATGATAACATAAACGGTTTAGATCTGAGTTCATGGCACCCGGGCCCAAAGTGACAAGCATTAAGCATAGCAAAGTCATAGCAACATCAATCTTAGAACATAGTGGATACTAGGGATCAAGCCCTAACAAAACTAACTTGATTAGATGATGAATCTCATCCAACTCCTCACCGACCAGCGAGCCTACGAAGGAATTAATCACTCCCGGTGGGGAGCATCATGGAATTGGCGATGGGGAAGGGTTGGTGATGATGAAGAACGAAGATCCCCCTCCCCGGAGTCCCAAACGGACTCCAGATCTGGCCTCCTGATGAAGAACAGGAGGTGACGGCAGCTCCATCTTGTGGATCGCAATAATTCTTTCTCCCTGATTTTTTTCTGAAAAAATAGGATTTCATAGCGTCGGTTTCAGGGTCTGCGGGGCCACCGGGTGGGGACAACCCACCTGGGGCGCGCCTGGTGAGGGGGGCGCGCCCTGGTGGGTTGTGCCCACCCAGGTGCCCCTCTTTGGTAGGTCTTGGCTCCATAAATTCTTTTTTATTGTATAAAAATTCCTCGCAAAGTTTCGTTCCATTCCGAGAACTTTTATTTCTGCACAAAAACAACACCATGGTAGTTCTACTGAAAACATCGTCAGTCCGGGGTTAGTTTCATTCAAATCATGCAAATTGGAGTAAAAACAAGAGGAAAAACGTGAGAAAAAGTAGATAGGTTGGAGACGTATTAGAGCGTCACATGTATCTATGAGAAGCTGGATAAGATGCACACTGAATTGCATGATTGGTATCGGCGGGTGCTAAAGAAGCCAAGGAATAGACTTCGCATGGCAAAATGACACCGAAAAGGGTTATGTATGGGCCGATGACTAAAGACAATGATGCAAAGAAAAAATAACTTGCAGAATTGTTTGAATACCTACTAGAGTTAGAAAATTCAAGTTATTCAAAGGTCTTGTGCAAGTTGGCTGAAAAGTGGTGACCGCGACACTGCTTTCTTTCAGGCATTTGCGTCCACAAGAAGAAAGAGGAACTGCCTTAAAAGGTTGAAAGATGGCAGCGGGAATTGGTTAGAAGGTACGGTTGGGTTAAACTCTCATACCCAAAACTATTTTACTCATTTGTTTACGTCCGAAGTGTAGCAAACAGAACCCTCTATTCTACAAAACATTTAATCCAAAGATACAAAACAGATGAATACTTTTTTATGGCACCTTATAATGAGGATGATGTGAAAAAGTTAAGTATCTAGTATAGGGCATCTAAAGGCGTCTGGTTGAGGAAAAGAACAACAGTGTTTGGCTTTTGACGAGGATGTACGGGGAATTCCTTGGGACAACAAGCACCTTACATGGAACCGTATGAGACCGCTAGTCCATTGTCTTGATCTCCCATGGATTTTGTTAGACGACCTTAACGAAATACAGTTCTTGCGCGAGAAAGAAGCCGGGAATCCATGCCCACATCAGTATATGCAAGCCTTCCAAAGCGTTATTGCTGATTGCGAGATACGCATCTTGGGGTTTATTGGGGACACCTTCACATCGCATAGAGGGCCAACTAGAGAGAGGTTGGATAGGGGGCTTGTTAATAATGCATGGAAGACACTCTTCCCCAATGCGCCGTTGGAAAATATGGAGTACCACCATTCTGATCATCGACCATTGTGTGTAAATATTGAATATTATAACCAACTCGTAGCACCAAACAATGGACAACAAAACCCGTTTGAAGCAAGGTGGTTAAGAGAAGAGAGCTTTAACACGACTGTGCGCGAGAGCCCTCGTCTATGGTTGGGGCTGACCCTGGCGTCACATCTATCCATAAGATGTTGAATAAGATGCACGCTGAATTCCATGATTGTGATCAGCGGGTGCTAAAGAAGCCAGGAAGAGAATCCTTAAGGAACAAATAGACATGGAAAAGGTTATGTCTCGTGTCAATGAATCATGAAAATGGTGCCAAAAAATTACATGCAAAATTGATTGAATACCTACTAGTGTTAGAAGAAATTCAAGTTATGCTAAGGTCCCGTGTGACTTTCTTGAAAAGAGGTGACTGCGACACCGATTTGTTTTGGGCCTTTGCGTCTGCTAGAAGAAAGAGGAACTTTGCTACATAATTTAAAGTTGAAGTGGGAATAAGTTAGATGGTATGGCTGGATTAAACCCTCATATAAAAAACTATTTCAATCATTTTTTACGTGTGAATAGCGACAAAAAGACCCCTCTATTCTATAAAAAGTACAACCCATAGTTACAAAATAGATGAATAATTTTTTTGATGGCATGTTATAATGAGGATGATGTGAAAAATGTTGTATTTAGTATAGGGGAACTAAAGGCGCCTGGTTGAGGAAAGAATAATAATGTTTGGCACTTGATAAGGATGTACGGGGAATTTCATTTTGAGAACAAGCACCTGACATGGAACCATATTAGATAGCTACACCAAATTCTTGATCTCCCATGAATTTTGTTAGGAGAAATTAATGAAATATAGTTCTTGCATGAGATAGAAGGCGAGAACCCCCGTCCATCTCAGTTTATGCAAGCCTTCCATAGCGCTATCGATGACTGTGAGCCACACGACTTAGGGTTTATTGGGGACCCCTTCACATGGCATAGAGGGTGAAATAGAGAGAGCTAGGACATGGGACTTGTTAACGATGCATGGACGACACTCTTCCCCAATGTGGTGTAAAATATGGAGTATAACCATTCTGACCATCGGCCTGTCTGTGCAAATAGTGAATACTATAACCAACCCGAAGCACCAAAGAATGGACAACAAAACTAGTTTAAAACACGGATAGCTGAGGGAAGAGAGCTTTAATGCGAATGTGCTAGAGGCCTGGTGTAAGGTTGGGGTTGACCCGAGCGTCACATGTATCTATGAGAAGATGAATAAGATGCAGGTTGAATTGCATGACTGGGATCCGCGGGTGCTAAAGAAGCCAAGGAATAGACTCCTTAAGGCAAAAATAGACCGAAAAAGGTTATGTATGGGCCAATGAGTAAAGAAAAAGAAAAAAATAACTCGGAGAACTGATTGAATACCTACTCGAGTTAGAAAAAATTCAAGTTATTCGAAGGTCTCGTGCAACATGGTTGAAAAGTGGTGACCGCAACACCACTTTCTTTCAGGCCTTTGCGTCTGCTAGAAGAAAGAGGAACTTTCTTAAAGGATTGAAATATGGAAGTGGGAATTGGTTAGAAGGTACGTGATACGTCTCCAATGTATCTATAATTTTTACTTGTTCTATGATGTTATATTATCATTCTTGAATGTTTTACAATCATTTTATAGCAACTTCATATCATTTTTGGGGACTAACCTATTGACATAGTGCCCAGTGCTAGTTGCTGTTTTTGCTTGTTTTTTACTTCGCGGAAAATCAATACCAAACGGAGTCCAAATGCAGTGAAACTTTTTGGAGAATTCTTCCGGACCAGAGGACACAAGATGGACCAAAAGAATACCAGAGGGGTGCCCTGAGGGGGGCACAATCCACCTGGGCGCGCCTGGGGGCCCAGGCGTGCCCTGGTGGGTTATGCCCACCTCGGCGGCCTCCCGCATCACCTCTTCACCCTATAAATACCCCAATATTCCAAAAACCCTAGTGTCGGGGATATACCCCGCGGTGTAACCCGCCGGATGTATGACCCGGCTGGAGCGTGGGGACTCACTGGTGACCCTCCTGGAGCTTGGCGATTCACAGATAACCCGCCCGATCTTAGCGACTCATTAGTAACCCGGCGGGCGGGTCAGATGGACAACAAGGCCCAAAGCCCAGAAGGCCGGCTCACGTTATGATGGGCCGGCTTAAGAGGAAAGGGATGATGAATATTTCCTTTACGAGGAAGCAAGACCCGGACTTGCATTCAACTTGTAAGAGAAGATAGACTAGTCCTATTCCTACTAGGACTCCACATGTAACCCGCCCCTCTAACTTATATAAGGAGGGGCAGGGCTCCCCAAGAGGGACAAGCAAGAAGCAATAATCTCTAGGGCTAGACACAATTAGAGGAGAGCCGGCGTACCGGCGACTCCCTCATGAGCATAATGAGACCTAGCCACAAACAGCATATAGGGTTATTACTGGATGATGTTTCCCGGGGCCCGAAATTGTCTAAACCCTTGTCTTGTGTTGCGTCTCTCGATTCCGATCAACCCCTCTCAAGCTACTACATAGATGCGCTGGCCTCACGACTAAGTCCTCACACTAGGACATCTGCCGTGACAATTCCACGACACCTAGGTAGTCGACGAAACACAATTCCAGCCGCCGCAAGTTCCAGAACCACGAGAACCAATCTAGACACCATCACGGAGGGGTTCATCATCCTTATCGGTGCCTCTCTGATGATGCGTGAGTAGTTCATTGTAGACCTACGGGTCCGTAGGCAGTAGCTAGATGGCTTCATCTCTCTCTTTTGATTCTCAATACAATGGTCTTTTGGAGATCTATTTGATGTAACTCTTTTTGCGGTGTGTTTGTTGGGATCCGATGGAAATTGAGTTTATGATCAGATCTATATCCATGAAAGTTATTTGTGTTCTCTGATCTCTTTTATGCATGATTACTTATAGCCTCGTATTTCTTTTTAGAATCTTTGGTTTAGTTAGGCCAACTAGATCGATTTTTTTTGCCATGGGAAGAGGTGCTTTGTGATGGGTTCGATCGTGCGGTGTTCTTTCCAGGTGACAGAAGGGGCAGCAAGACACGTATTGATCGTTTCTATTAAGGATAACCAGATGGGGTCTATTCCTACATGAATAGATCTTATCTACATCATGTCATCGTTCTTATTGCATTACTCCGTTTCTCCATGAACTTAATACACTAGATGCATGCTGGATAGCGGCGATGTGTGGAGTAATAGTTATAGATGCAGCCAGGAGTCGGTCTACTAATCATGGACGTGATGCCTATATATTGATCATTGCCTGGATATCGTCATAATTATTTGAATTTCTATCAATTGCCCAACAATAATTTGTTTACCCACCATGTGCTATTTCTTGAGAGAAGTCACTGGTGAAATCTACGGGCCCCGGGTCTATTCTTCATCATATTTGCTTTCCGATCTATTATTTCCCACTTTTATTTTCAGATCTATTATTCCAAAAACCCAAAAAATACCTTGTTGCACTTTTTATTTGCATCTTTTATTTCGCGTTTTATCGAGATCTATTTATCCAATCTACCACAAATTTATCTATCTTTTTACCCGTAGAGGGATTAACAACCCCTCCTAATCGCCGTGTTACAAGTATTTGTTCTTTGTGTGCAGGTACCGTTTACATAGTGTTGCTTGGTTCTCCTACTGGATTGATACCTTGGTTTCATAACTGAGGGAAATACCTACTGTAGCTGTGCTGCATCATCCCTTCCTCTTTGGGAAATACCAACGTAGTTCAAGTGACATCAAAAGGAATTTCTGGCGCCGTTGCTGGGAGACATCATCAACATCTATCAGGTTCCTAATCACAAATCTCATTTCCTTGCAATTTACATTATTTGCCACTTGCCTCTCGTTTTCATCTCCCCACTTCACAAAATTTTGCCGTTTTATTCGCCCTCTTTTTCGTTCGTCATTTTCTCGTCACATCTGTTTTTGTGTGCAATCTTATTTGCGTAGTCATGATGCCTCCAAGAAAATATTATGATGTTCCTTACCCCAATATTTTGCTTTAAGAAAAGTACTAAGGAATATATGACTACACAATTTGAGCACAATAAATATTTTACTGAAGAACTTGAGGAACACTTTGTTTTGCTAGATGCTATAACAAAACAACTCGATGATATTAGTAGAGAAGTTTGTAATCTCCAATCTAAGTACTTTTGCTGAAAATTTGTTAGGCAAAATATCCGATGCACAAGCTACCCTAGTAAATCAAATGGCCGCTAAACCAATCTCGTTAGAAGATAAAAAAGATGAAGATCTTAAAGTGATCGATGCTTCTTCTATTGATTCTTTGTTTAGTAAAATTAAAATTTATGATAAAGAGACTGAAAAAGAGTAAACTTTAGTTAGAAGGCGTCCCGATAATTTGAAATAAGTTCATGAAAAAAGTTCATGAAATTCGAAAATATGTTAATCAATTTTTTAAAAGTTCACAAATTTGGAAAAAGTTCATCGATTTTAAAAACAGATCACAAATTTGAGAAAAAAGTTCATCAATATTCTTTAAAAAATCATCAATTTAAATAAAATTTCAGGTATATGCAAACAATTGATCGAACCAAGAAGAAGAGAAAAGGAAAAACAAAGAACAAAACAAAACAAAGCCCTAAAAAAACAAAGAACAAAAAAGAAAAAAGGAAGAAGAAAGAATAAAAGAAGGAAAAAGTTCAATCTTACCAGATCAAGCTGCGTAACTAGATGAATGAGGTCGCTGGTTCGAATCACAATCAACGCGCTTTTTTTTGCGGATTAAAACACATAATAAGAAACACACTAGCTGGACTGGCCCAGCGTGGGAGCGCTTCACGCACCTGTTTGCGTAAACACTAGTAACGGGCGCATGAAACGCCAAATAGGGTCTGCCTATTTCCGCCGCCTTAAGCGCCGAACAGGAATTGCCTTTGCCTAGCTACAGGCCTAAAAAAACATTCCTGGAAAAAGAGATCGCCTATATGGCTGGCGCTACATACAGGTTTGAATTTTTTTTCCCTTTTTGATTTCCTCGTTCAAGTATATTTCCAAAAACTCAAAAACTGTCCACGGGTTCAAAAGTTATTCAAGAGTTCAAAAAATGGTTCGTGACTTTGAAAACATGTTCACATATTCCAAAAAAAAAATTATGGATTTGAAAAAGCATACACGAATTCAAACAAAGGTCATGACTTCAAATAATGTTTATGAATTCAAAAAGCAGGTCATGAATTTGGAAAAACATTCATGAATTCAAAAAATGTTCATGGATTTGAAAAACTCATGAATTAAAATTTTCTTCATGAATCAAAAAAGTGTTCATGAATTTAGAAATCTTTGCGAATTCAAAAAACTTTTCATGAATTTAAAAATGTTCATGAATTCAGAAAAATGTTCATGAATTCAATAATTATTTACGAATTTGTAAAAGTGTTCAGAGCTTCCAAAATTGTTCACGGTTTTTAAGTATAGTTTGCCCAAAACAAAATTGCCCCATACTCGGCTGGTCTGAGTTCTCTCGCTAGCCCGTTCATTTCAAAAAAAAATCACTCGGCCTTTGCGGATGCCACTCTACTTTCTCAGATAAAAAAAATAGATACCGTCTTTTATAGGTTAAAAAATCCATACATTAAAAATGTGAAATAATCATGAATTGTACAAAATGTGCATAGAATTTGAAAAAATCACAAAATAAACAAATTCACGATCCTCTCCTTCCTCGGGTGCATCTTCCCCTTCTTCCTCGAGTGATGATTTCAGCTCTGATTTTATGCATTCGGCGGAGGTTGATCTCTCGCGCCGTGCATGTCAAGTTTTCTCACAACGCGTCTCTAACCTCCATCTTCGGAGGCCCCTTCAAGGGTCCCTGGCGCTGGAGAGGGGTTGCTGGACTCGGCCCCGTTCTTAGATCATGTGCGATGCTCTCTGTTGTTGTTGGGAGCTTTTGGTGTTGCTTCTCCTACAACTTGAGTGTTGGTTGCCGACACATATGCTTCATTGTTTGTCATGGCGTCAACATAATATCTACCGGCGCCATCCTTACCGCGGTGGTAGCTCCATAGTCCGCGAGCCCGGAGGGGTTGCTAGTGTAGCCGGAGACTGGCTACACTAGCAGGGCATTGGCGGTGGCACTGCCTAGGTAGTGGTAGCCGGAGCACCTGCTTGTCATTGACAAACCTCCTCCAGTCAGTGTTGGTGTCGAGAATGCTGCGGAAGTTGTTCAGAAGCCCGAAGCAACTTTTGCTTGCATCACCAACACGTGGATCACCCATCGGTGGCGGTGGTGCACGTCTTCTTTCGGGATTTATTTGTAATCTTTTTCTTCAGCATGGTTATTTCCGTTCTTAGGGTTTGTCATGATCCTAATATGTAATATGAGCTTAAATGGTATTCAGGGAAAGCCATCATTTGGAAGGTCCAAGTTTGCAAAAAAAAGCAACGTGTTTGATCATACCTCATCCATTTCTATCTGGCTAGTGAGCCGGCGCCATGACAGACCCGGTCACAAGCCACAACAAAAGTAAGCATCTACAACCGTAACTGCCTAATCTGAATCCCTATACGTTCATGGATAGTGACCGGCCGGGCCTTAACTTTTGCCGTTTGGAACTATAAACTCTAATTTTAAAACATCAAATACATGCAAATACATGCACATCGATCATTTTGGTCAAACATAGTTTAGTGCACATAAATACAAAATTTCAGGCCTGGCAAGGCTTGGGGTTTCCAGTGTGGATGTAACATCTGTGTTGGGCTGGTAGGGTTGGGGGTTTAGTTTCACCTCGCCGCGCAAGGAGCGACGCAACCGGTTTACATAGCCGCGTCATCCAAAAACGGTAAACTTCTATCTCACTCTAAATAGGAACGTCAATGCACCCTTTATGAATTATATGAACTGTCACCATATCCTTTGAACAGAGACTCATAGTGATAGTTCATACCTTTTACAAAGCAAGCATTGATGACCCTACTTTTTTAAATTAAAAATCATTTTCTCACTTACCCTTTGCTCTGTTTTGAATATTTTTTACTGCAAATGAGAACCATTTGCATACGTGTTCCCACAGCCATCATTCCACGACATGGCAAGCAAGAAAGGGGGCAGATATGAGCAAATTAACGTGGGCCCTAACGGTGGTGGGCATGCATGTCCAGGCGTCCCATATCCTCTCAGATTGGACTGGATATGGAGAGTGCCGGACGGTTCAGACGGTTGCGGAGAGCCTGGTTGTTTTTCGTTTGGAGCGGATATGTAGGATCTGGTTGTAGATGCTCTAACCAGTCCACCTGCCAACCTCACCGTAGCCAGGACGGCAACCCATCTAATCCCCCGGGTATGCACCGCCATTAGCGTCAGATCACAGGCCATAAGTTGGTGTGGGACATCACGGACTCCTGTTGGATGATCATCAAGCAGCCACAACTTAACAAAGTGGATGAGAATTTGCTAATTAATCTCGTTGGCAGGGACCGAGGCGGTCGCTAGCTAGGCTAGCTTCTAAAGCTGCTGGTTCCTTTCCGGCAGACCAAGCAAGTAGCGTGTCCTTGGACACGTACGCCACATAAGTTGGGCGGTGGATCATCCCTTTCATCGATCCTCAGGTGGATTCGCTAAACGTACTACACTAGACTCCCTCCGTTCCTAAATACTCCCTTTGTCCCGAAATACTTGTCGGATAGATGAATAAAATTGAATGCATCTATAACTAAAATATATCTAGATTCATCCATTTCTTTGACAAGTATTTTTGGACGAAGAGAGTATAAGTTTTTTTAGTGATTTCAAATGGACAATCACATATGGATTCATTCATTTTACTCTATATGTAGTCACTTATTGAAATCTCTATGAAAACCTATATTTAAAAACGGAGGAAATATATTGCATGTGCTCAAGATGGAGACTTCAATTCAATGCGATTGACCGCGCCGCATCACGACTCTCTAGCTACTCCTATCTCTAGCGATATGTGCGGTTCTCCTTCAGCTCTTAGCTACTCCCTCCGTCCCATAATATAAAAACATAGTGTCAAAAACGTTCTTATATTATGAGACGGAGGGAGTAACACTTTGGGTGGTGAACTATCTATCCCCTTCATCGTTCCTTTCAGTATACCATCTCTACCGATTGTATGGACAGCTTCCGGATTCTTCTCCTCCAGCACTTGGCTAACACTTTGCAATAAATGTTGTGTGCATCTTACTCCCTCAGTAAATAAATATAAAAATGTTTAGATCACTACGTACCACGAAAAGCTATCCAGACGGGACGTTTGTTGAACTTATGTGAGCGCGTAAACCCGTAAGGGATTGTTTATATGGCACCTGCACTGCATAAGCCCCGCCAATCAAAAGATGGAAAAGTTTGTGCGAGTGTTAATTCAGGGTTTTTCAATAACTTAGCAAAACCTGCACGCATAGGTTGCACTACTAATATCTGAAAGCAAAATGAATACCGACACGTCTTCATGCCAATAATATGAAATATATTGTGCCTCATATTGACTTGCTAAAAAAAAAATTCTCAAATACGCACGAGTGTGCGTACTATATTATATAGAAGGAATCGGGGTAAAGAGCCCATCCACGTTAGCATTACAGATTACATATATACACTGCACACTAACTCTACTTCCACCCTCCAGCTAGTCTCAAAAACTATCTACTCTTCGCTGCCCACTCCTCCACCTCTGCAAAGAAGGCGCCCATGTCTCCTCGTAGTATGCCCGCCTTCTTCCATACACGGCCCTCTCTTACGACTGCATGGATAATCCTGTTCTTTGAAGGTGTAGCTCCGTCGAAGACAATCGAGTTGCGGTGCTTCCATATTTGCCATAGCCCTAAGATGATGATTGCATTTGCATCCCTCCCGGCCTTTCCTCTTCCTCTCTTGTCTTGGCACCATGCACCGAGGCTTTCATTCACAGTAGGTATCCATTCCGGTCTGCGTAGGGGATGACAGATCGCGGTCCACACTTCCCGCGCGACGACACACTGGAGCAAAATGTGGTTTATGCTCTCCTCTTCTTGGTTGCACATTGGGCAGCAATCCTGATGATCGAGCCCTCGTCTTGCCAGCCGATCGGACGTCCAGCACCTATCCTGGATTGCCAGCCATGTGAAGAAGCGGCAGGGCGCCGGTGCTCTAGATTTCCAAGTGAATTCGGCCGTGGGGACGACCTGCCTGCCCCAGAATTTGGCTGCATAGGCAGTCCTTGCTGAATAGCATCCGCTTGCTTCCCATGACCAAGTGATGGTATCATGTTGCGCTGGGTCAAGTTGAAGTTCTTGGATCATGTTCCATAGTTGTAGATATTCCCTTAGCGAGTCAGTTGATACCTCCGGGCTTACTTGGGCGACCCAACCGTCATTCAGTAGGGCCTGGGCTACGGTGCATGTGTTCCTCGTTTTCTTCCTGACTCGGCCGTAGGTCAAGGGTGCAATCTCCACGATCCGGTGTCCTTCGAGCCATCTATCTTCCCAAAAGAGTGTTGTATTTCCGTCGCCGAGAACCCAGCGAGCAGCCGCGTTGAAGAGTTGTCTTGAAGCTTTTGGTACTGTGATGTCAAATTCTGCCCATGGTCGCGATGTGTCTGATCTCTGTAACCAAGGCCACCTGGCCTGCACAGCTTTGTTCATCCACCCTAGGTTGGGTATGCCTAATCCACCCGCCCATTTGGGGGCACACACAGCCTCCCAAGCGATTGCGCAGTTTCCGCCAGACGAGCTTGACTCAGCGCACCATAAGAAGCTGCGGCATATTCTGTTCATTGCTGAAATTGTCTTCTGTGGGAGGTCGAGCGCCATCATCGCGTGCAGCGGAATTGCACAGAGTACAGATTGAACAAGAAGCATTCTTCCACTCTTTGGCATCCTTGCTGCTTTCCATTTTGGCAATGCCGTTGCTAGTTGGTCCACAAGGCCTGATAGCTGTACATGTGACTGTTTTCTCAGGGTGAGCGGCAGACCAAGGTATTTGCATGGGAAGGCACCTCTCGGGCATCCAAGTGCTCTCTCCACTGATTCCATGATCTCGTCAGAGCATCGTATAGGGTAGACCGCGCTCTTGGCAAGGTTGACGCGGAGGCCCGATGCCTCCCCAAACAGGGTAAGAATTGATGCACACATGTTCATATCCCGCTCATTGGGCTTGAGGAAGATCATTACGTCGTCGGCAAACATTGAGAGACGGTGGTGTAGCCCTGTTCTTGCAAGCGGCTGAAGCAGTCCCTTTGCAGTCGCAAGCTCGAACATGCGGTGCAAGGGTTCCATGATAAGAATGAACAGCATTGGGGATAGTGGGGCACCTTGCCTCAAGCCCACGGTGTTGTAGATTGGCCGTCCCGGTGTACTGTTGACCATGATCCTTGTTGATGCACTTGCCAGCATTCCACAAATCCACGTGATCCAACGTCCCCCAAATCCAGCCTTGCGTAGCACTTCTAGGAGGAAGGGCCATTGCACTGAGTCGAATGCCTTTGATATGTCAAGCTTGAGCATAATGGCTGGGTCTCGTAGGGCGTGAAGCTTACGTGCCGTGCATTGGACGAGCATGAAGTTGTCGTGAATGGATCGCCCTCGCACGAAGGCGCTCTGGTGTTTTCCCACTATGAACGGAAGGTCCACTGCAAGCCTTGAAGCTCGTGTCTTGTCAAAGATCTTTATCGCGCCATGGACCAGGCTCACTGGCCGAAAATCGCGCATGTCCACTGCTCCATCCTTCTTAGGAAGTAGTGCCACAATTGCCTTGTTGATGGCGTGCAGGCCCCTCATGTCGCCATGGTGGAAAGTATGCAGTGCCTTCATGAGGTCGTCCTTGATTATAGGCCAGCAGAATGCAAAGAACCGTCCCGTGAAGCCATCCGGACCCGGTGCCTTATCCATGGGCATGGTCTTCACAATCTTCTCCACTTCCTCCTTGGTGAAAGGCTGATCAAGATGTGTCAAATCCATGGTCGGTAGATCAAGAAGGCTGAGATCTATGGTGTGTGCTCTGCCCAGTGCGCCGGCAAACACATTTGTGTAGTAGTCGTCCACTTCATTTGCGATCTCATTATGCGTGCTTGCGGTGGTGTCCCCATTTCTGATCGTTGTGATCATGTTGCGCCTTTGCCGGTGACAAGCGTGTTGGTGGAAGAAGCTAGTGTTTGCATCCCCCTCCCGGAGTGAGAGAATTCTTGATCTTTGTCGCGCAATTGTTCGTTCCAAGGAGCATAGACCAAGTAGCTTCAGTTTCAACATGTGCCGTAGATCTCGTTCTTGTGGCGAGAGTGTTCTTGCGTCCATTGCTGCATCCAGGCGAGCGATTACCTCCATGGCAATGCCAATTTGCAGTTTAACGTTGCCTATCCAACGGTCGCTCCACTTCTTCAGGCCCTTTGCCGTGGCTCGCAGCTTGAGATCAAGGGTAACATAGGGGCTTTCTTCTCTGGGCACAGAGTTCCACAACTCCTCCACCTTTTGCATGAATCCCTCGGCTCTTGTCCAGAAAGCCTCAAACTTGAAGTGCTTGCCCATGTGCAGCTCGGCCTCTAGGTCCAGCAGCAATGGACAGTGGTCAGAGATTGAGGAGCCCAGTGTTGTGAGCTGACAGGTCGGGTAAAGCTCCTCCCAAGTTGCCGTGGTGAAGACACGGTCAATCTTCTCCATTGTCGTTTGTGTCCGTTCATTTGACCAAGTGTATCTCCGCCCGTTCAAATAAACCTCCTTGAGTTCGAGGTTATTAAGCTTTGCACGGAACCGCGCCATCATTCGTCTGTTCACAAGTGCGTTGTTTTTGTCCTCCGGGTTAACCAATAGGTTGAAATCCCCCATCACAGTCCATGGTCCGGCTATCAGCTCGCGAATGTCCACCAATTCTTGCATGAATTCCACTTTGTCTTGATCTTGCTGTGGGCCGTATACTCCTGTCATCCACCATTGTGAGCCACCAATGTGCGTGACTAGCGCGGTGAGCGCATTCGTCGTGTAGTGCGGGTTGGAAAGTTTCACCACGGTAGCATCCCAAGCAAGGAGAATGCCGCCCCTCGTTCCTAGCGCGGGCAGGTAGTAGAAGCTCTCGAGTTTATTCCCAAGGCATTGGGCGACCACTTCTGTCGTTACAAGTTCCATTTTTGTCTCCTGGAGACACACAATGCTCGGCGCAACCGAGCTAACCACCTGATAAATTGCACTTCGACGCGCCGGGCTATTAAGGCCCCTCACATTCCACACTAGGGTTTTGAAAGGTGATGCATTCATTTTGCTAGCCTACTAAGTAAATCACCTTGACCGGCCTTAAAGCCGGTCCTCCACGGCTTCCTCCGTGCCTCCGAGTGGCAAGGCAGAGGCCTCCCATCCGAACAAGGTGAGGATTGCCTTGATATGGCCATTGGAGAGTGGCTGGTCGAAGAGTTTCACATATGCTTGGAGCGCGTCGTCGGTGATGATTTCCGCTTCGTTTGCTAGATATAGCTTTCGGATTAGCACCCCCTGTTGCTTCGATGCTGCCGAGCCGCGCCCAACGCCCCTGGCTATTCTGGCACTCCTCCATGGGTTGGGGACCGGCACCCTCTTCTGCTTTGTACGCCTCTGTGCCACGGCATGAACCTTAACTGGTGGGGTTTGCAGTACTGGGGACAAACCCTTCGTCAGCTCTGCACAAAAAACGTCCACTGGGTTCGTACGTGGTGGCAACGTGCATGGGCTGCATGGTCCGCCCGGCGATCCACTAATCCTGGGCGGACAAGTGGGGGTGCCTCGTTCGGTGGAGAGAGAGACACAGAACATGCTCCCCACCGGCCCACAGTGCGGGGAATCCTCGCCCGTGTTAACTCCTGTGCATCCACTGCATGGGAGCGCGTCCTCGAAAATCGCGTCCACCCAATCCTCCTCACGCACCATTCTGTCCTGGTCCGGAGGCAGCACATGGTCGCTGGTTATCCCTGGGCTGGCACTTGTGTGGCCCACCCCAGCTTTGGTGCCCGCGCCCATACTCAGCGCGCATTGAATGGACCCCACCTGAATCCTCCCGTTGTCTTGACCTGTAGCCACGCACGCCTCGGTCCGCATCGGATCCTCCACCGCAAGCCCGTTAGTCAAAAGAACTGCATGGCTGGTGTTGCATGGCCCGCTCTGCTTCCATCTGCTTAGACAGACTGATGGTGGGGAGCTCAGGATATCCTCCGGATTCCATTTGTCTGCCTCGGATGCCTTCTCATTTGAACCACAGGACGAGGCCAGTCTGGTCTCTGGCGCGCGCGTGCCCACAACGCTATGCGCAGGATGCGCAGGTGGCAAAGCAGGGCGGTGAGGGGCCACTGGCGCACTTTTGACGAAAGCCGCTGCGTCAGAGGGCCCATCGTCGCTGCCGCCCTCGCTGATGCATGTTAGGCGCGCGAATCCACCTCCACGCCCAGAGGCATCGCCCCTCGGCTCCCGCGCCGGCGCTGGCTCCGGCGCCGCCGTGGACCCATGCGTCTCGCCGGATGCGCCCAACCCCGGCTCCGAAGAGCCTCTACCTTGGTGTTGCTCGTGTTCCTCATCATTCGACGGCGGGGAAGGCGGTGGCGGAGGTGGCGGCGGAGGATGGGTCGCGCCCCTCGCTCTGGATTCGTCCCTGATCGGTGGGGCCATCTTGATGATCTGGACCGGGTACCATAGCGCCTCCGGTGCCCCTTCGGCGAGCACGGCGTCGTTGTTTCCACCCATTCCCGGCTCCGGCACATATAGCATACAGCGGGCCAGAATTCTTGAAGGATCAGCCGTCTTGAGCCAGACCTGAAAGCCCGACATGTCGTATCTCCTGGACGTGCGCTCCGCCACTTGAACGACGAACCCGAGGCCGCGTAGGATGGTCTCCGCAGTCTGGCGCGTCCATGCATGCGCCGGCACACCCACCAGCTTGAGCGGCACCAGGTACGGCAAGTTTGCTCCAGTTGCCTGAGCTTGCCGCGTCCACGCTCGCAGAGCCAAGGAGAAGCCTTGGCCTAAAGCTCTACCACGATCCACCATTAGCTGCCGAATCATCTGATGCTCGCACAGGACAAGGAAATCCTCGGGGTGAAACAGACGGATGGACATGTCTCTTGGCCCGATGCCGAACTCGGCATGCAGCGCCTCAGCCGCCGCGGCCAGATCGACGCGCGGCCTTGTACCCCTGATGGTCACCACGACCGCGCGGGAGAGCTCCACCTCCATGCGTCGCAAGTCTTCCGAATCCTCCATGCGTCGCAAGTCTTCCGAATCCTCCAGATAGCAGCACTCCACCTCCAGATGATCACCACGACTTGCTAAAAAATACTCCGGAGAAGGCTGTGTGCATCACTCGATGCAGCGGCCGAGGGATGTCCCCTCTTTTCGAAAAGGAAAAAAGGAAAAAAGAAAAAATACTCCAGAGTTATAAAAGGCCAGTTAATGAACGAATGAGAGAGAGAGAGAGAGATTATTAAACAGGAGGTTAATATTAGCATGGTTAAGCCTATGGAGGTTAGTGGATATGTCCGTCCTTGAAGAGTTTATAAATTGCTTGTATTGTTGAGTATCATATACCAGTATCATTGCATATGATACTACATCCATAATACATACTACTCTCTCCGGTCTTTTTTACTCCGCTTATAAGATTTGTCGGAAGTCAAACTTTGTCAAGTTTGACCATGTTTATATAAAAAATATCAACATATACAATTCTAAAGTTATAAGTATGCAAACTAAATTCATGACGCATCTTATGATATTGATTTTGTATTGTGAATGTTATTTTTTCCCTATAAAGTTGGTCAAATTTACGAAGTTCGACTTCATACAAATCTTCTATGCGGAGTAAAAAGGATCGGAGGGTATCATATGTTAGTAATCTTAGATGACCTCATTTATTGTTTTGCATGACACATACTAGTGCATCATTTTTTATGATATGATATCATGATATGCCTACCATACCCTCCTATTGGAGGTCTTAAAGTTTGCAGCCCGGCAACCATGGTTGTGGCTGAGAACCGATGGTACTGGGACTCCTCTCGCTCCTATCGGCCTCAAACTATTCCCCTAGAGACCGTTACCCCTGGTCGAGAGGTAGGTGGGATCGACCGACTAGGAGGTGGAGAGAGCACACACAGGGGAGTGGCGACTGGGAGGTGGAGGGGACTGGCGATTGCGGAGAGGGGATTGAGTGGCCATCATCGTTGTTGACGTATAAATGTATTGCCTAGTCTCTTTTATTAGATCGGTCTTTTGGTTGCATTGGTTAGAGCATGCACTTCTACATGGTATCGGAGCCAAGAGGTCTTGAGTTCAAGACCCGGCCGACGCAACTAAATTACAGCCCACTTTCAGTCCATCACTAGTAGGAAAAGGGGCTTTTACCCCGGTTTGTAAGGGCCTTTTATCCCGGTTTTCGAACCGGGACTAAACGGTCGTTACTAAAGCCCTAACCCTTTAGTCCCGGTTCTTACACGAACCGGGACAGAAGGTCCTCCACGTGGCCGCTGCTGCCAGCCCAGGCAGGGGGGCCTATGGTCCCGGTTGGTGCCACCAACCGGGACCAATAGGCAGGGCCTTTTGTCCCGGTTGGTGTCACCAACCGGGACCAATAGGCATCCACGCGTCAGCATTTCTGGGGCTGGGGTTTTTGTTTTTTTTAAAGGGGGGGGGTGGGGGTTAATTTAGGTGTTTCATATATTGTGTTAGCTAGCTAATTAATAGAGAGAAGTGTCCTCTCTTATCTCCGTGCTTGGTCGACGCTACATACTATATACGTATGGAGAGGACTAGACACGCTAGCTAGTAATCAAATGAAGGAAACAGAAGATCGTCATGAACATATGCATACAGAGAGAAGTGATATCGACCACCTCTCCTTCTCCGAGAGATTGGTCGAACAACAAGTTCTCGTATATCTATCCGACACTACCGGCTACATATATACAATAATTATCTCTTACAATACAATCTCCTAATTAAATTGTAAGAACACAGATTCCACATAGTATTCTCCGTTTTCAGCCATCACGTGGTCAAGAATGCCGCCAATTCCTCTTGAATTGCTCGCATACGATCTGGTGCTAGGAGTTCATCCCGCTTCCGAAACATCTAATTTGAAGAAGGGGGTCAATACATATATATATATGAATAAATGAAACTCAACACAAATGATGGTAATAAAATAAAATTATGAATATTATTGCTTACGCACTTCATATTGTTCGTCAGAGTAGCCCCGCTCACAGGTCGTGTAGCGGATGGACTCGCAAACGTAGTATCCACAATAATTATTCCCGGGTTCCTGCCACAACCACTTTACAAGAAATAGAGGTCAATCAAACTGATAAGCAAGCATGCTAAATGGTATTGATGAAACTAGCGCTTGAATCACTAGGAGATGCGCGGAACATGCTACTATAGTACTTACTTTCGGGTGTTTAAATTGCAGCTTCTTCGGCAGTCCCGGAGCTTTTGTGGTGAATTTTCTCCAAACCCTGCCAGACAAAGAAAACAATTATTTGATATCAGGAAATGAACAAAGTTGCTGATATGGTGGATAATGATCGATTTAACTTACTTCTCGAGCATTTGAGTCATGTTCGCATAGTCCTGGGGATCTTTTCGTCTCGAGTCTAAGACGGTTACTACTCCCTGCTCAAGCTTAATCTCCAGGAGAATATAGTGGAAGCTGCGCATGCATGCATAAGTCATCAATTACATTACCATAACCTGGACTAATAAGGGAAACCAAATATGCACAAGACAGTAACACTCACTTGAAGTTGTAAGGAAAGAGTATTATATCTTTGTTTTGATTTAATACCAACGATCGTAGCAAGTTGGCCTCGGCTTCTTTGGCATGTTTTTCAACCGTATATACATCTATGAGATTTGTGTTAATGAACCCAATATCACCGATTTGTCTTTTCTTCAATTCGGCGATCTTCAATCTGCATAATATAGTGAGGATAATTATAAATAGATGCAATGAAAGAGCTGACCTATATAGAGAGACTTAATGACACAAGTAGTACTACTTACAGACAGTAGCAAGTGATCGTTGTTTTATCGAGGGCCTTTTGATTGTAAAACTGGAAGAAATCCTCAAATGGAACATTCAGCAGTTCAATTCCAATGAGGTCATGCTCCGGTTTAACTCTCAGCGTCAAAGTATTCATCCCATCAGACTCTCTGCAGGTTTTCATGTACCAATCATGTAATCTTCGCATCATCGTTGTTAGAGATCTTTCATCTTTGACGAGAGGCTTCCCGTAATGGTATTTGTGTTCGTCCACCTCCATGATTTCATAATGTACATCGTCGGTCAGGTAATCTCCAAGATTGCTATAACCGGCCACCATCCTCGGATCATTAGCGACGATGTCTTTTGACACCTTGAGCGGGGGGCACGATTGGTTCGCTTGTTCGCCAAGCTGGGCAATTTTTTTCCCAGCTCGTCGTTCTTTTAACCTTTGATCACTGATAGTACTTCCCGACCGCTCCACTTCGGCATATGTCTTTGCAAGAATGAGCTCATAGTTGCCTCTCGGCGGAGACTTTGGTGGTTTTGTCAGGGCAGCCAGAGTGCGCTTTGCTTTCACCGGATCTACCTTCTCCTCCGGAGGTGGATGTTTCTTTGCTTTCACCCCTTCAAAGAAGTTTGTCACTTCGGCTCGCATGATCTTCCTGGTTTCCTCCTCGGTCCTCTCGTATGGTAACTTCTCTGGAGTCTTCAGAGAAGGACCGAATCTGTATTGCCTCCCGCCTCTGGCAGCTGTACTGCTAGACACCGGCAGAGCAGACAGAGCGGCTGCGGCTGTCTTCTTTCCTTGCTTACGAGGTGGAGGAGAAGGACTACGATGCGCCGGAGCAGCCGGAGCGGCGGCGGGTCTCTTCCGCCCTTGCTGACGAGGCGGAGAAGGAGGAGGCTGGCTGCTCTCACCGGCGCAGGCGGAGAAGGAGGCGGAGTGCCGCCACACGCCGGAGAAGGAGGCTGAGTGCCCTGATCACTCGCCAGAGGAGGAGGCGGAGGAGGAGGCGGAGTGCCGCCACGCACTGGAAAAGGAGGCTGAGTGCCCTGATCACTCGCCGGAGGAGGAGGCGGAGTACCCTTACTCGCCGGAGCCGTCCAGTTCGGAAGGTTGATGAGCTCCTTCCGCCATAGGCACGGAGTCTTCAGAGCTAAACCCAGCCGAGTCTCCCCTTCACCGGTAGGGTGGTCAAGCTGGAGGTCCTCAAATCCCTCCATTATTTCATCCACCATCACCCTAGCATATCCTTCTGGAATCGGCCGGCAGTGGTAGGTTCCGTCGGGTTCAGGAGGTAAAACAGAGCCAACAGCCGCCTTGACTTTGAAGTTCTGCCATTGCGCCATAAGGTGGAAATGTTGAGACTCCGTGATAGCATCCACGGGGTAGCTAGCAGGAGCCGTCAAGACATGCTCCGGCTGAAGCAGCTTGGTGGAAGCCACGCTGCTTCTCCGCTGAGATGGCGGGGTAGCTTCGGGGGTAGTTTCGGCATGTCGATTGCCGTCTCGTTCCTCTAGCGCTTGAACCCTTTCGTGCAGCTTCTGAATTTGGGTATGCTCCATTTTTTCTCCTCTCCTGGCTTTTGTAACCGCCTGCGTCCGGAAAACCAGCCTTCCACGGAACGGAGCCTGGCGTGCCTCGTGTCCGTCCAGGGTGCTCAGGATTCCCGAGGGCCATTATGAGGTCGTCGTTCTCTGTGTCTGGAACGAACGTCCCTTCCTGCGCTGCATCGATATATTGCTGAATCTTCTTGACTGGTATTCTCAAAAGCTCGTTCGTCCAAACGCACCTCCCTGATACAGGGTCCAAGGTTCCGCCAGCCCCGAAGAACCAAGTCCGGCAACGGTCTGTCCAGTTCATTGTCTGTGGTTCGATCCTTTTTCAAGCAGATCATTCTCAGCCTTGGCCCACTTAGGCCGGGCTTTGAGGTAGCCACCTGACCCCGTGCGATGGTGAAGCTTCTTCTTCGCAGCATTCTTCTTGTTTGTCGCTGACATCTTCTTACTCTTTTCCGATGTCTTGTGGGCCACAAATGCGGGCCAGTGATCTCTGATCTTCTCATACTGGCCGATGAATTCTGGTGTCTCTTCTTTGTCGACAAACATTTTCAGCTCATTCTTCCACCTCCTGAATAGGTCTGCCATCTTCTTAAGAGCATGAGACTTGATTAATTTCTCTTTAACTGGCTTCTCCGGATCCTCCTCTCGCGGTAGGGTGAAATTTGCCTTCAGCTCAGTCCAAAGATAATCTTTCTGCATATCATTGACATAAGACACCTCAGGGTCTTCCTCCTTAGGCTTATACCATTGGTGGATGCTGATCGGGATCTTGTCCCTAACTAGAACCCCGCACTGAGCAGCAAATGCATCCTTTGTCCGGATGGGTTCAATCGGTTGGCCGTCGCGCGCGATTGCTGTGATCTCAAACCTTTCATCCAAGCGCAACTTTCTCTTCGGGCCTCGTCTCTTTACCAAAGTTGTGCTCGATCCGGAGGGCTAGAAAAAAGAAGAAAGAAGAGTGTTAATTAATATGTGTACATACCAAAACAATGAATGCATCAATTAGCTAGTCAGCACAGGCTTAACTAATATATTTACCTGGCCGGACTCTGTTCGGTCACCGGAGCTGTCACCACGGGCTCCTTCTTGCACCAGCATTGGGTCACCGGAGCCATCATAATCATGTCTTTCCTCCTCCACTCTTCGATCACCGTAGCCTGCTTCTTCACCCTGTTCTTCCAGACCATCATTGTCGTTAAGATACGACAAGATATCACCTCTGGCTAAGATTATGTCCCCCAACACCTCTTCTGCTTGCTCGTCTCGTCCGTTCTCCATTGTTTCTGCAAATATTACAACATGGCAATTATTACACAAACATGACAGCAGGTGGTTAGTGCAAACGTAGACCTAGCTTATTCCGGGTTTGGGGTGGCCTCGGCAACGCTTCAAGGGTAGGGGCGCGGCGGGAGGGGGTAGGAGACCGACATCGTTTTTTTCTAGGGTTTGGGTGTCCTCGAGAGTTTTGGTCGAGCGAGAGGGCCGAGGGGTCCTCCCGTGGTATAAGTTATCACGGTCGAGAGGGGGTATAAATATCGACCGTCCATCATGTCGAAGTTATCTGGGAGGGATTTATATATATCGACAACGCCGACATACATACATGGGAAAATAATGTTATCGGGGAGGGGGTATATCGACCCCCCCCACGTGTTGAAGTTATCAGGAGGGGGTTATATCGACAACGACGACATACGTACATGGGAAAATAATATTATCGGGGAGGGGGTATATCGACCCCCCTCGTGTTGAAGTTATCGGGAGAGGGGTATATCGACGACGACAGACCCGATAAAACATAAGAAAACGAAGAAGAAATAAAAAGAGGAGAAGAAGAAAAGGAATAGATGAGAAGATCGAAGAAGAAAAAAGAAGAAAAAAAAAAAGAGGAGAAGAAGAAAGGAATAGAGGAGAGAAGAAGAAAAAATAGATTTTTTTCTATTTTTTCTTCTTCTCTTCTATTCCTTTCTTCTTCTCCTCTTCTTTTTCTTCTTTTTTCCTCTTCTTATTTATTTCTCCTCTTCTTCCTCTCCTCTTCTTCTCCTTTCTTCCTATTTCATCATTGTTCATATTTCAAAAAAAGTAAAGGTTTTGCCTAATGCATTGTTCATATTTCATCATGTTCTATGAACAAAAAAACATCATATTTCATCCACATCCATGCATAGATCATATATGTGATCATCTATGAAAAAAACATCATATTCTATAAAAAATCATTACATATATATATGAACAAAAACAATTATGATAACAAGCATATATATCATCATATATATAAAAAACAAGCATATATATATGAAAAAAAATGCTAGGGAGGGCGCCGGCCGGACCAAGGTGAGAAGGACCGCGGGGTCGGCGGCGAGGATGGCGACGGGGCAGTGGGCGCGTGCTCGGGGTAGGGGGCGACGGCGGCGAAGGGCGGGGCAGGGCGACGGCGACGACGGGGACGGGCCGGGGCGGCGCGCGTCGGGGCAGGGGTGCGGCTGACGGCGCGGGCAACGGCGACGACGGGCACGGGCGACGGCGACGGCGACGGCGGGCGACGTCGGGGCGGCGGGCGGCGTCGGCGTCGTCGGGGCAAACCGCAGATGAACTCTGAAAAATTTCCTAAGTGTTTGCTTATATAGCAAAGCCTTTAGTCCCGGTTCGTGGCACCAACCGGGACTAAAGGTAGGCATTAGTCCCGGTTGGTGCCACCAACCGGGACCAAAGCGGGACCAAAGCCCACTTTTCAGCAGCCCAAAGGGCGGGAAGCGGCGCCCTTTGGTCCCGGTTGGTGGCACAAACCGGGACTAAAGGGTGGCATTGGTCCCGGTTGGTGCCACGAACCGGTACCAATGCACCCCTTTAGTCCCGGTTGATGGCACCAACCGGGACCAAAGGCCTCTTGCTGCCCGCGTCGCAGCCAAAAGTTTAGTCCCACCTCGCTAGCTGAGGGGCGCCCGCACCAGTTTAAAAGCCCCGGCGCGGCTGCTGTCTCGAACTTCTCTCTATAGCAGGCTTCTGGGCCTAACTTTGGCGCGCTGCCCATTGAGCCCTCTAGCCCTTCTGGGCCTGTATTTGCAAACCCGAGGATTGGAAGGCCCAGCGGGCAGCGTCCCAACAATTTTTTTTGCTGTATTTAGTTTTTTGTTTTCTTTTTTGCTTTATTTATTTTGTTTTGTTTCTACTTACAACAAAAAACTTATTTATTTTATTTTATTTTGTTTCTAATTACTTATTTATTTTACTTTATGATAATTCTTTTTGCTATTAAAGTTTCTATCAAAAAAAGTTCTTTATGAAAATTCTTTTTGCTGTATTTAGTTTTTTCTTTTCTTTTTTGCTTTATTTATTTTGTTTTGTTTCTACTTACAACAAAAAACTTATTTATTTTATTTTATTTTGTTTCTAATTACTTATTTATTTTACTTTATGATAATTCTTTTTGCTATTAAAGTTTCTATCAAAAAAAGTTCTTATGAAAATTCTTTTTGCTTTTAATGATTTTGAACCGAAAGTACTTTGATAATTTTAGTTGCATCAATTTTATATGATTTTAGTTTCAATAATACTAGAGGTTTCTTATAATGTTTTGAACAGAAAATACTTTGTTAATTTTAGTTTCATAAATTTTATTAAAGTTTATTTTATTTTGTCGTAACACAAGAAGTCCGGAGTTGTAATAAGTTATTAAAAATAAAAAAAGAGGCGCAATGCTCGTTGATTAGCTTCAAGCCTTTCGGAATAGTGTAGACTGCACTGCACATAGCTCCATGCAGTCTACCTTATTCCTCAAGGCTTGAAGCTAAGCAACGTGAAGGTGAGCATTGCGCCTCTTCTTCATCGTCTCTGCACTCAGGGCTTATAAACCGCTCCTAGTGCCTCTCAGCTAGCGAGGTGGGACTAAAAAACTGCTTAGTAAGAAACTCTAGTACCGGTTCGTGCCACGAACCGGTACTAAAGGTGCTCGTGGGGCCACAACCTCATTAGTACCGATTCGTGGCACCAACCGGGACCAAAGGGTGGCATTGGTCCCGGTTCGTGCCACCAACCGGGACCAATGGCCTTGCACAGCGGCGTGGTGGTGGGAGTTTAGTCCCACCTCGCTAGCTGAGAGAGAGCCGCACCTATTTATAAGGTGCGGTGCGCCTGAGCTGTCGAGCTCCTCTCTAAAGCAGGCTTACGGGCCTAACCTCTCTGTACATGCCTGTGGGCCTACTGGGCCTTCTGCGGGCCTGAATCCTGGCCCATGGATGGGTTTCTAATCGTATTCAGGCCGTGGTGGCCCAGTAGGTGGCATAATTTTTAATTTTTGGCCTGTTCTTTTTCATGCATTTAGTAATTATTTTGAGCTATAAGACCCTAAAATTGAAAAGCATTTCAAATGAACTCTGAAAAGGTTGAAAGTTGGCATGGTATCATCATTTCATCCACATAGCATGTGCAAGAAAGTTGAGAGGGTTACGACAAAAACTAGATGCACTTCGTGTACAAAACGGACAATGGTATCATACTCGTCTGTTACAAAGTTGGCATGGTATCATCATAATAGTTGCGGGAGAAAGTCTTCACTTTTTCTTCGCTTGTGTCATTTGCTTATTGCGCCGTAACCATGGATAATCTTCATCGTTTATCAGGATGCTTGGGTCAGCCTTGACATTGAAGGGAGGAATTTCATGAAACTTTTCATAATCTTCAGACATGTCTGTCTTGCCCTCCACTCCCACAATGTCCCTTTTTCCTGAAAGAACTATGTGGCGATTTGGCTCATCGTATGATGTATTCGCTTCCTTATCTTTTCTTTTTCTCGGTCTGGTAGACATGTCCTTCACATAGATAACCTGTGCCACATCATTGGCTAGGACGAACGGTTCGTCAGTGTACCCAAGATTGTTCAGATCCACTGTTGTCATTCCGTACTGTGGGTCTACCTGTACCCCGCCTCCTGACAGATTGACCCATTTGCACTTAAACAAAGGGACCTTAAAATCATGTCCGTAGTCAAGTTCCCATATGTCCATTATGTAACCATAATATGTGTCCTTTCCCCTCTCGGTTGCTGCATCAAAGCGGACACCGCTGTTTTGGTTGGTGCTCTTTTGATCTTGGGCGATCGTGTAAAATGTATTCCCATTTATCTCGTATCCTTTGTAAGTCAATACAGTCGAAGATGGTCCCCTGGACAACAAGTACAATTCATCACAAACAGTGGTGTCACCTCTGAGACGTGTTTCCAACCAACTGCTGAAAGTCCAGATGTGTTCACATGTAATCCAGTCGCCACACTGCTCCGGGTGTTTGGAGCGCATACTGTTCTTGTGTCCATCGACATACAGGGTCACCAAGGTAGAGTTCTGTAGAACTGTGTAGTGTGCTTGAGACCAAGAATATCCGTCCCTGCATATTATTGAGTCCCCTCCAAGCGTGCCTTTTCCAGTCAGTCTCCCCTCATACCGCGATTTAGGGAGACCTATCTTCTTAAGGCCAGGAATGAAGTCAACACAAAACCCAATGACATCCTCTGTTTGATGGCCCATGGAGATGCTTCCTTCTGGCCTAGCGCGGTTACGAACATATTTCTTTAGGACTCCCATGAACCTCTCAAAGGGGAACATATTGTGTAGAAATACGGGCCCAGAATGACAATCTCGTCGACTAGATGAACTAGGACGTGCGTCATGATATTGAAGAAGGATGGTGGGAACACCAGCTCGAAACTGACAAGACATTGCGCCACATCACTCCTTAGCCTTGGTATGATTTCTGGATCGATCACCTTCTGAGAGATTGCATTGAGGAATGCACATAGCTTCACAATGGCTAATCGGACGTTTTCCGGTAGAAGCCCCCTCAATGCAACCGGAAGCAGTTGCATCATAATCACGTGGCAGTCATGAGACTTTAGGTTCTGGAACTTTTTCTCTGGCATATTTATTATTCCCTTTATATTCGACGAGAAGCTAGTCGGGACCTTCATACTGAGCAGGCATTCAAAGAAGATTTCTTTCTCTTCTTTCGTAAGAGCGTAGCTGGCAGGACCTTCATACTGCTTCGGAGGCATGCCGTCTTTTTCGTGCAAACGTTGCAGGTCCTCCCGTGCCTCAGGTGTATCTTTTGTCTTCCCATACACGCCCAAGAAGCCTAGCAGGTTCACGCAAAGGTTCTTCATCACGTGCATCACGTTGATTGAAGAGCGGACCTCTAGCTCTTTCCAATAGGGTAGGTCCCAAAATATAGATTTCTTCTTCCACATGGGTGCGTGTCCCTCAGCGTCATTCGGAACAGCTAGTCCGCCGGGACCCTTTCCAAAGATTACGTGTAAATCATTGACCATAGCAAGTACGTGATCACCGGTACGCATGGCGGGCTTCTTCCGGTGATCTGCCTCGCCTTTGAAATGCTTGCCTTTCTTTCGACATTGATGGTTGGTCAGAAGAAATCGACGATGGCCCAGGTACACATTCTTCCTGCATTTGTCCAGGTATATACTTTCAGTGTCATCTAAACAGTGCGTGCATGCGTGGTATCCCTTGTTTGTATGTCCTGAAAGGTTACTGAGAGCGGGCCAATCGTTGATGGTTACAAACAGCAACGCGTGCAGGTTAAATTCCTCCTGTTTGTGCTCATCCCACGTACGTACACCGTTTCTATTCCACAGCTGTAAAAGTTCTTCAACTAATGGCCTTAGGTACACATCAATGTCGTTGCTGGGTTGCTTAGGGCCTTGGATGAGAACTGGCATCATAATGAACTTCCGCTTCATGCACATCCAAGGAGGAAGGTTATACATACATAGAGTCATGGGCCAGGTGCTGTGATTGCTGCTCTGCTCCCCGAAAGGATTAATGCCATCCGTGCTTAAACCAAACCATACGTTCCTTGGGTCAGCTGCAAACTCAGCCCAGTACTTTCTCTCGATTTTTCTCCACTGCGACCCGTCAGCGGGTGCTCTCAACTTCCCGTCTTTCTTACGGTCCTCACTGTGCCATCGCATCAACTTGGCATGCTCTTCGTTTCTGAACAGACGTTTCAACCGTGGTATATAGGAGCATACCACATCACCTTCGCAGGAACCCTCTTCCTGGGGGGCTCGCCGTCAACATCACCAGGGTCATCTCGTCAGATCTTATACCGCAATGCACCGCATACCAGGCATGCGTTCAGATCCTTGTACGCACCGCGGTAGAGGATGCAGTCATTAGGGCATGCATGTATCTTCTGCACCTCCAATCCTAGAGGGCATACGACCTTCTTTGCTGCGTATGTACTGTCGGGCAATTTGTTATCCTTTGGAAGCTTCTTCTTCAATATTTTCAATAGCTTCTCAAATCCTTTGTCAGGCACAGCATTCTCTGCCTTCCACTGCAGCAATTCCAGTACGGTACCGAGCTTTGTGTTGCCATCTTCGCAATTGGGGTACAACCCTTTTTTGTGATCCTCTAACATGTGATCGAACTTCAGCTTCTCCTTTTGACTTTCGCATTGCGTCCTTGTATCGACAATGACCCGGCGGAGATCATCATCATCGGGCACTAGTTCCTCTTGATCTTCAGCAGCTTCCCCCCTTGCAGCATCATTGGGCACATCGTCCGGTTCCTCTTGATCTTCAGCAGCTTCCCCCGTTGCAGCATCACCGTATTCAGGGGGCACATAGTTGCATCGTCCTCTTCTTCTTCGCCGTCTTCCATCATAACCCCTATTTCTTCGTGCCTTGCCAAACATTATAGTGTGGCATGAAACCCTTGTAAAGCAGGTGGGTGTGAAGGATTTTCCGGTCAGAGTAAGACTTCGTATTCCCACATATAGGGCATGGACAACACATAAAACCATTCTGCTTGTTTGCCTCAGCCACTTCGAGAAAATCATGCACGCCCTTAATGTACTCGGAGGTGTGTCTGTCACCGTACATCCATTGCCGGTTCATCTGCGTGCATTATATATAATTAAGTGTGTCAAAAACCATTACAGAACATCATGAATAGATAATTAAGTGACCAAATTAATAGAAGTTCATGATCACATTAAAACCAAAGTACATACATAGTTCTCATCTAACAACATATATATAGCTCTCCAGAGCATCTAATTAATTAAACCATACATTGAAACTATGTAAAACATTTCAATGCGAAAACAAATGCGATCATAATCGCAACCAAGGTAACAATTGATCTAACGGCATAATGATACCAAGCCTCGGTATGAATGGCATATTTTCTAATCTTTCTAATCTTTAAGCGCATTGCATCCATCTTGATCTTGTGATCATCGACGACATCCGCAACATGCAACTCCAATATCATCTTCTCCTCCTCAATTTTTTTAATTTTTCCTTCAAGTAATTGTTTTCTTCTTCAACTAAATTTAACCTCTCGACAATAGGGTCGGTTAGAATTTCCGGTTCAACCACCTCCTAGATAAATAAAATCTATGTCACGTTGGTCGGTATATTTGTCATAAACAATAAATGAACCAAATAGTTATAAAAAGATAATATATACCACATCCGAATCATAGACAGGACAAGGGCCGACGGGGGCGGATACCAAAACCATCGCACTATGTAATAAGAAGGAATAATAAAAGTAACAAAATAAGACAAGTAACTATCTAAAGTAAGAATTTTTTCCTTTCAGAAAGAAGATAAGAACAAGAGGCTCACCACGGTGGTGCTGGTGACGAGATCAGCGCGGGCGACCGACGGCGGTGAAGACGGGGACGGGACGTGACGGACCACTAAACCTAGACAAATCTCGGGGAAAATGGAGCTCGGAGGTCGATTTTCGAGAGGAGAAAGATTAACTAGTGTGGCTCAGACATTTCATCGAACACCTCATGTGCATAGGAGGTGAGCTAGAGCACCCAAATGCCCTCCCCTCGCCGGCCAGAAAAAATAGAGCACTGTGGAGTGCTCTGCTGTGGCGATGGGGTATATATAGGGAACTCATTGGTCCCGGTTCGTGGCACCAACCGGGACTAAAGGCCTTTGGTCCCGGTTGGTGCCACGAACCGGGACCAATGACCCCCTTTAGTCCCGGTTGGTGGCACCAACCAGGACCAAAGGCCTTGTGCTGCCCCGCATCAAAAGTTTAGTCCCACCTCGCTAGTTGAGAGGGCTCGAGAGTGGTTTATAAGCGCTGATGCGCCCACCCTCTCGAGCTCCTCTCAACTGCAGGCTTTCGGGCCTAACCGTTCTCTTTGCCTGTGGGGCCTACTGGGCCTTCTACGGGCCTGAATCCTGGCCCATGGATGGGTTTCAAGTCGTATTCAGGCCGTGGTGGCCCAGTAGGTGGCATAAATTTTTTTCTCTGTTTTTTGTTTTCTCTTTTGCTTTATTTGTTTTGTTTTGTTTCTACTTACAATAAAAAACTTATTTATTCTATTTCTAATTACTTATGTATTTTACTTTAATTATTTTATTTTTATTTATTTTACTGCTGCTATTTTTATTTATTTTACTGCTGCTATTTTTATTTAATTTATTAAGGTTTATTTATTTTAGTTACTATAGTTTATTTTATTTTATTTTATTAAGGTTTATTTATTTTTATTTATTTTATTAAGGTTTATTTATTTTATTTACTATAAAAAATGAACATAGATGCGCCTATAGAGAAAATTCAACCTAAATTCATAATAAATTTCTATGAAATTCAAAGAAATTTACTGTGAATTTAGGTCAAATTCCCTGTATAAGGGCATCTATTTTCACTTTGAGAGGAGCTCAACAAGGCAGAGAGGGACGGGCTTATAAACTGGTGTGAGCGCCCTTCGGTTGGCGAGGTGGGCCTAAACACTGGCCGCAACTAGGACCAGCCCTTTAGTCCCGGTTTGTGGTATGAACCGGGACTAAAGGGTGGTGGGCCAGGAGCATTGCCCATTGGTCCCGGTTTGTCCCCCCAACCGGGACCAAAGGGGCCGGACGAACCGGGACCAATGCCCCCACGAGGCCCGGCAGGCCCCTGGCCGCACGAACCGGGACCAATGCTCGTTCGTGACTAAACCGGGACTAATGTGAATATTGCCCTGTGACCAAAGCCCAGTTTTCTACTAGTGCATGTTTAGGCATGAGGGAGCCACACGTGAAGGGGAGTGTTGACATATAAATGTAGGACGCGTCTAGCGGGCAAACAGCTGCCCATTAGCGCTGCGTGGCGGCCGGCTATTTTGAGAAATTTTTTGTCTCCTTTCTAATTAACCATCCTAATTAAGAAAGCTTTTCACCTGGTCCTTAAATGTCTGCACAGCCATCCCTTCGGTGCATACGTCTTATTCTTTGGTGCATTAAATTCATGGTTTCAAAAACTAAAAAAAGCATAACTTTCAAGCCGCGTGTCGGAATTAAGATCCATTTCCACCGCTGGAATCCTCACGATGTGCTCTTCGAAATTAGATCTCACATGGATATGTTTTGACAAACTTTTTTTTGTGCAATTTTGTCCCTGTTTTGTGCAACTGGCTAGCCGTCGATGTGCAACTACCCGATAGAGATGTGCAACTTTTCTCGTACACCATAGACGTGCAGTTTTCCTTTATGGTACCTCCACCCCAAACTGTCTGCTTTCAGTGAGATGTGCAACTACATTTGTTGCTCAGGCCATGCAATTTTCACTAGTGGAACCACCCCGTACTATTCTCCAACAGTGAAATGTGTAATTTCGTCTGCTTCCCCAGTACCCTGGCGAACTGCTTGGTAATCACACTACTAGAAAAAGGCTTACTAGTGGCGCACCAGTTTTGCCTACTAATGGCGCACTACTGGTGCGCCACTAGCATCACGCCACTAGTAATTTTTACTAATGGCGCACCGCTGGTGCGCCATTAGTATCTGGTACTCTAATGGCGCACCGGGCAGTGCGCCATTAGTATAGGCCAGGGTGCGCCATTAGTATGCCTCCCAGGGGGCCACATACACCCATGTGCTTTGCCATACTAATGGCGCACTGCGGTGTGATGCGCCATTAGTATCCTTCGGCATACTAGTGGCGCACTGCTGGGTGATGCGCCATTAGTACCCTCTGGCATACTAATGGCGCACTGCTCTGAGATGCGCCATTTGTATCCTTTGGCATACTAATGGCGCACGTTAGCGGGATGCGCCATTAGTATGTATATTAGGGATTTTTTTTTCTTTTCTGATTTTTGCACAAATTACAAAAATATATTATTGGATAGAAAATAAGCAGCAGGACACAGCAACAGCAGATTCATCGAATACAATAGAAGATTAGTCTCCGAATACAATTCATCATATTAGTCCCCGAATTCAAATGACCGAACGAAGACAGAACATTACAAGTCTCGAAACCGCGAGTAGCGAGTTTGTCTTCACATTACAAGTCGATATCGATCATCTAAACTACCATCACATAGAAGAGAGCTGCGGTCATCACGATGAGCATCATCGCGCTGAAACTGGTCTTCATCCGGTTCCTCCAACGCTCCCTCCTATCTCCCGCTAGATAGCGCGCGTATCTAGATTCCGCCTCCGCCCTAGTGGTGTACCCTTTGTAACTGTTACCGCTGAAACGATGAACCTGTCTCCGACACTCCTCCCAGTCATCGTAGACTCCGGGAACCTTACCCTTGTACACGACATACGACGGCATCTCTATGCACTAGCCAAACAACAGACAATACATAAGGAATATATAAGTATGCAACAAAAGGATTGGAAGAGAAAAGCAAGACATTAATAGCACGATTCATGGTCCTACTAACAAATAGCATCGATTACATCTAAGTTGAACGACTGTCCAAACCAAAGAGACATACAAGTTCACTAAAGTTTAATTACAACATGAGCTAATGAATGTTTCAGAACTACACATAGCATCACAACTTTCGACTCGACTCATGGGACCGGAGCGTGGATGAAGCCGCCGTCTGTCGTGATGGTCATGAAGTCGAGGGCGTTGTCAGCCTGCATTTGTAGCGTTGTGTCTATCTCGCTATTAGACGGTTGAAATTTGAGGTAGAACTGCCCCGAGGTACGAAGGACATCTTGATGGATGATTTCTGCAAACTCCGACTGGATGCGAAAGAATTCTTGTCGGATGTCCGTGTCCTGGATTGCCGCCAAGCTTGCGGCCCAATCTTTGAGATTATTTGGTAGCAGAAGGTGATTATGGTCCCGCACGATCGCCCGCATGTGATGGACGGCATAGTAGGCATCCTTCTGACCGCCAGGCGGCTGCTTGACGCAGGGGAACGTCGTATTGTGGGTGAACACGTGCCTGCCGTACCTACGAACTGGCCTCTTAAAGGTGCCTCCAGATGTGGCGTAGCCGGGGAGAGCATCATCAAGAACTTTCTTGATATTTGTGTAGTCTATCTTGGAGTCACGGTCCGGGTCGAGATACGTGGCCATGGAATATTTCGGGCTTAAGAGGATGAGTGTGCAATGTGTGTCACTGCATAGAACACAGAATGTTAGAAAAAAAAGAACGATCGAAATCTAAGAAATCATATGTTACGGGGCGGTTAGGAGATGACTTACTCGGGAAAGTAAGGCACGAGGAAGTTATCCTTATCTGGGTTTGCCAGAATGACGCCTTCGAGGTGTGAACTCGCGACTTGCCGGTCCCCAGCGCTGCCCAAGATCTTGGCACGCATGTAGAAGGGGTCGACTATCACAATGTCCGGGGTCTTGTCTCTAATGATCCGCATCTCCATACTCAGCGAAAACAGCCGAACGAAGGTGTAGTGCAGCGGATGAAGGTTAAGCATAGCAAAGATGTCATCAAATCGCAGGACGATCGTACCCCCGACGGCGCTATCCACAAAGCCCTTGCCCTCTGGCACCTTGGCCACGAAAACCGGGTATGCCACATCATTCTCTCTGAGACGCCGCTTCTCCAAAGAAAGAACACTGTCATGCAGACTCCGCATAGCACCGGTTGCAGCATTGAGCATATTTGTCGATAGCATCGGCCTACCCGCCACATGCACCCTCCTCGAGATATCCTTAGGTGAAGGTGGCCCGTCCTGAGCACGGATCGTACTCGGTGCCGGCTGGCTCGCACTGGCGCCCTTGTTAGTCTTTCGTTTCCGTCCCTTCTTCTTGATCTGCTGTAATGGGATCGAGTTCTGCTCACAGACCGCCTTCTTGAGCGTGTTGGGGCTGATAATATTTGGCACCTCAGCTATCTGAGGCTCGGTGAAGGCGGCAGCTGGAGGCGTCTCCTGAGAACTGAACGCCAGACGACGCCTGTTGCAATTGGGTTTCTCCGCCGTACCAGCTAGATCGCGGTCGTCCTTTTGAGGGTTGGGTTCTTGAGAAGGAGGCCCGCAGAACTCATCACCGTACCCATGTTCGGCAAAGTACTTATCGACGTTGGTAAATGTACCGTCGTCGTTGTCGTCGTCGTCCGGATCCTGTGCCATATGCATGTTCGGATCCTGTGCCATAGGGATGTCCGGCATGTCCGGTAGCGTTGCGGCGTTCTTGCCATGGCTTGGCGCTGGCACGACTGGCGGTCTTGTCTGTGGGGTGGTGTCCCCCGCCCCCAAACGAATCTGGCTCTTCGGCCAAAGCAGGGGCCAGCTTACACAGGCGCTGAGGGTCATCACATCATCTTCGTCGGCCCCAGCGGGTCGAATCGGAGGTAACAACTCGTCGCAGCCTGGCAGCACCCGAACCAGTTCAACCCTATACAAGGTGGGTGGCATCGGATTACCGTGGAACACGTGGTTTCCCGGTTGAACGATTCTGCCCTTGGCGACATCGACCAACTCGCCGCCCACGAAGTGTAAGGAACATCGGTGGCGCCCTGCGAAAACATGTAGGGCGTCAGGGATGCCCAGTCAAAGGCAAGGAGATGAAGTCATCGGCCGAGAGGCTTAGTTACCGTGATGCCGTCGAGCTCGGCTAATGTCGAGGCACCGCCAACGGCGGGCGTGCGCGTGCAACTGACGGAGGGGCCGCTTGCTGGCGAGGTGCCGGCCGGCGTACACCCAGGTGCATTAAGCTCCAATGCCCGTGCCGGCGCCGGAGACACGAATACCGCCTCCGCCGGAGACACCAATGGTGCCGCCTGCGCGTTGTGCGAGTTGCTGGCCGTGAAGCTGGGAACCGGGGGAGGCCCCTGTTGGCCGCCCGCAATCCACGTCGTCAGCCCCTAAATCAAGGTAGGCACAATGGCGGTGAGCGTCGTTCCCAGTTGTTGTTGCACTTGCTCTTGGACAATCTCCGGAATCCGCGCCACTTGTGCCTTGAGTTCTTGAACCTCGCGCGACTGGCTTTCCGAGCTGGTCTTTTTCTCCTTTCGCCCACCAGCGGTATAGTATGACGACCATTTTGTGGACAAGCCTTTGCCGGCCACACGACCAGCTGACGACGGCTTACTGAGCCTATCCTTGTTTTTCATTACGTTCAACGCCCTATTTAAAGGGGTGTCAAAAGGGGAGCTCTGAGATGACCCCGCGCTACTGCTTTCAGCCTCCTGCGGAAGGAATGTGAACCATTTAGAAATTTGGCTTCATTAATTAGAATGCAACCATATGGAGCTAATTACTCGGGGGTGTATTCCTTACCAGAACAAGCTCAAGCGCCCTGGTCTTCGGATCCGTGGTAAGCTCCTTTGTTACCGGGTCCTCCTTGTACCGGGCCCTGACAAAGTTCCTGGTCTGCTTGTCAGGGAATTTCTCGAAGCGGGGCGGTAGGCCTTGCTCGGCACGCTCCGCGTCCTCCTTGTCCCATATAGGCTCCGCCACTCTGTAACCGCCGGGACCGAGTTGGTGGACCCCTAAGTTCAACTGCCGCATTTCTTTCCCCCACTGACTTGATTCGGAGGTTGCGCTGCTCTCGCACTTGATCTTGAACTCCTTGTAGTCATCTTCGCTCATCAAAGGATATTTCGCCTTGATCTTCTCATAACTATCACCTTTTTCAATCATTGCCTTCACCGTGCTTCTCCATGTAGACAGGGCCGTGCTCATCCTCGTGAGGGCGGCACTGTTCACTTTATTCCCTGAGAGGCGTGTGTTTGCAAACTCATCGGGGAACTTGTATCGTTCGTGCAGCTTCGTGAAGAGGAGGCAGCGCAAATTCCCTCGGTCCTTATGCCTTAGGTTCTCGGTGTTGATCGAGACGGTGCTCCGGAGAATGCACCCGAGCTGAACCGAGTACCCCTTGACTACATGTTTGGGCGCCGTTGGATGCCCGTCGGAGTTCACTTCAGTAAATTCCTCCTTGACGGTGCCGAGCACGTTCGGGCGCAGGTCCTTCCGTTGCCTCTTCGGTTGGCTGCCATCTGTGCGTGCGCCGCCATCATCAGAGGTGGCATCCTCGGCGGCACCATCAGTGGTGTCATCCCCGACGCCACTAGGGGTTGTGTAGTCAGGATCGGTGTCTTCCGCGGCGTCCTCATAGCGGTGTGGTTCTTCCTCCATCTCCTGGGACAGCTCCCAGAATTGCTTGCCGCCCGAACCACCGGCCTCATCGTTGTGGGCCATGTTTCGCTCTAAATAGGAAAAAAGTTTGGTCAAAAGTTGGTTATTGTCAAGGAACAAGATCATGGTCTCATCATTTAGGGTTTGTCGACACCGAGGCATCCTAAAAGCTAAGCTTTTATCATTTAGGGTTTGTCGACGCCGAGGCACCCTAAAAGCCTAAGCGTACATCATTTAGGTTCTCATCGACACCGAGGCACCCTATAGAAGCCAAGGTTTCATCATTTAGGGTTTGTCGACGCCGAGGCACCCTAAATGCTAAGTTAAGTTTTCATCATTTAGGGTTTATCGATGCCGAGGCACCCTAGGTTGGGCCTAATCACTTGGCACTAATCACTTGGCTCTATTGCCACCTATGTTGGGTTTATCATCTAGGGTTTATCGATGCTAAGGAGAATTCTAAGTTGGGCGTAATCACTTGGCTCTATTGCCACCTATGGTTTAATGCAGCAAGAATGGCAGGGCAGTTGATCCTACTTAACTAAGTACTAAGATACCCCGGCCCATGCATTAGTCGCAAGTACCCCATATGTCCTATTTTTAGCCAAGTCATGCTAAAATTCACGGAAAATTTCAGCATGACCTTTGCTGAAAATAGGACATATGGAGTACCCGAATTTGCCGGAACGGAAGTTAATCGACATTCCAGCAAACTCAAGGGCCTCTCGGGGTACCTGCAAATTCATCACGACACAATGGTCGGAGACAAAACATGATGGGCAGGCCAAATACTCATGTCACAAGTAATTCAGAGGCATCACAATAAAGCAACACCCTGCACTAGCCTAAAACCAAGTGAAGTTTCACCCATATAAGAACAACTTTATAAAATCAGAGAAGTTGCTAAATTTTTTGTATCCTTCATACACACTGGAGTACAATGCTTTATAATGTTCCATCATCATTACAGAAATCCAAGAAACACATGGTCTTGAGGATATTCTTTATGACTGATTATTTCAGTTTTACATGCAGATTTTGACCAAAAAACACATGGTCTTTTTAACAGTTTTCAGTTTGGACAGAATACTGAAAACTACAGTTTGGACAGAATTCCTAACACTTTGGTCTTCTAGTTACAAAACAAAACTGACATAATTCTAGATGCCATAACTGGATTTTTTTACAGTAGCTCATGTTTTTGATAGTAGCTCCTCACTGTCTGTCGCCTGCAACACTTTTTATGCTAGCAGCTCAAGTTTGTGCCATTGGAGCAAATAAGTGGCCAGATGTATATGATTGCACCACTTGATCTGCACTTCCCTATATTATATGATGTACTGAAGAACTTGAGGAAAAAATTTGTATATGATGATTCTAAGAAAAGGGAAAAGGAGTATCAAGAACAGATTCACATGTCTGGCTGTTAGCCATTACAAACTTAAATTTATCTATTTCTGTATCTCACAAACTATCATAAATGAATAATAGTATTATAGTTCAGCTATTCCATGGAATAATGGGCTTAAGATTAATGAACCAGCAGATGCCCTAATGGAAGTAATAACAACATGACAGCAAACAACCAACAAACATGATGGGCAGGCCAAATACTCATGTCACTTCCATTAGGGCATCATCTTCCTACAACTACTCATCTTCAGCAGCACAGGGTAATTCATGGTTTCAACTAGCAGTTCTACTCATCTTCAGCAGCACAGGGTAATTCATGGTTTCAACTACTCATCTTCAGCAGCACAGGGTAATTCATGGTTTCAACTAACAGGGCAGTTGCAAGGACAAGAGAGGTTCGGTATGTATCGTACCTCCTCCTCTGCTTTGTTCAGGTTGGTCTTGAGTATCTCCTTGTCCCTCTGCAGCGCTTGCACTTGTTCAGTAAGCTGCGCGTGAGTAAGTAAGATGAATGTTGGAGGATCAGTCAGGTTGGTTAAACAGCAGCACTGCACTAGTAATTACAAAGCAGCCACCGCGGTAGCACATAGGAGTATCATGCAAGCAAGCAGAGTGTTGAATGATGGTGACAGAGCTCTAGAGTTCGCATGACACTTCCATTAGTTCATAGCAGTAGCACAGAGGAAGGAGGAAGGAGGAGAGGTACCTGGTCGCCGGAGGGGTCGGGGTCGGGGTCGGCGAAGGGGTCGCGGTCGGGGTCCGAGCTCGTCCGGGTCCGAGCTCGCCGCGGTCGAAGGAGAGTAGGGGCCGGTGGCGGAGGACGGCAGGGGCAGGCGGGATGGGCGCGTCGGGGCCGCGCTCGCCGGCTGCTGCAGGGGCCGGAGGAGGCCCTCACTCGTCGGAGGGAGGAGGAGAGGAGAGGAGCGGGCGGTGCACGCTCGGCCGATCCCGTTCGGGGGGCGCGGGGGCGGCGGGGGTGGAGTCCCGCGGGGGTCGGGGCGACGGCGTCGAGGCAGCGCAAGACCACAGCGGCGGACGGCGTGCAGGCGCGGCGGACGGAGGGGGCGGAGCAAGGGGGCGGCGGCATACGGTTGGGGTCGAGTGGGGGATCTGGCGAGGGAGGGAGGGAGGCCACAGTGCGAGGGGAACAAGTACGTCGATTCTAATGGCGCACCTCCCCCTGGTGCGCCATAAGTACGTCGATTCTAATGGCGCACCTCCCCCTGGTGCGCCATTAGAATTTGGTTTTACTTACTAGCCCGACTGGTCAGGTTATATCCCACCTAACCCTATCTCCATCAGAACATGCCCACTAGCCTGACTGGTCAGCACGCAGCACACACACTAGGAGGTCCTGGGTTCGATTCCCAGGCTCCCCAATTTTTGTTTTTATGCATTTAAAATGTTGTTTGATATTTATTTGTGTTTAAATATGTTCAAACTTGTTTAAATCATAACAGTAATATTTTTTTATAAAAACAGTAATGATTTTTTTAAAAATATCATCAAATTTGTTATTTGAAAATATAATCAAATTTGCTTTTTTTTGCAAATTTAGTTGCATTCATTTGTGACGGTGGAGCGGGCCGGGGAGGGTGCGGGGGGTCGTCGGCGACGGCCGGTGGAGCGGGGGAGGGTGCGGTGGGTCGTCGGCGACGGTGGAGTGGGGGAGGGTGCGGGCCGGGGGTCGGCGGCGGCGGCCGGTGGAGCGGGGGAGGGTGCGGTGGGTCGTCGGCGGCGGTGGAGTGGGGGAGGGTGCGGGGGGTCGGCGGCGGGGGCCGGTGGAGCGGGGGAGATGGTGCGAGATCGAGTGTCCATGAAATTTAAAAACATTCATGAGTTCAAAAAGTGCCCATGAAATACAATCGAGAAATGAAGGCTACAATTTAAATACAATCGATCTTAGCTAGCTATCTGTTCACAATCTTCTTGCCCTTATTTTTCGTAAATGGAGTTCTTCTCTTGAACGGATGTGCTTTAGGTAGGGTGGTCCTGCTTCTTCTTGTGGTGTATGCTGATACTTCATCGTCGTCATCATGTTCCATCTTCGGGTCGCCGTACTTGTCGAAGTCTTGCTCATTGGCGACTCCATCCATTCCGATGATCTTCCTTTTGCCTCTCCTCACGACAACACGACTGGGATTTGATGGGTCGGTAATGAAGAAGCATTGGTCCACTTGGGAAGCCAGTACCCATGGCTCATTTTTCGCGGTGACGTTCGTGCCTGCGGTCTTGGATTTGGCTTCGGGTATAACCATGGTGGTGAAATACCGGTTTTCTTTTATGACGCTCTTGGCCCATCTGACACGGAACATCGGGACCTTCTCTCCAGCGTAGCTCAGCTCCCAGATCTCCTCGATCCTTCCATAGTATCTGTCCTTGTCGTTACCGGTGTAGGATTCCATCGTTACCCCGGAGTTCTGATAACCATCACTCTTCATGTCCTTGTCCTCGGTGTAGAATGTGTAGTTGTTGATATCGTACGCCTCATACGTCATCAGGTTGTGCTTGGCGCCCTGTGACAAGGCGAATATGAGTTGTTCTTCCGCGGAAGAATCCTCATGTAAAGGGTATGATAGAAGCTTCTGCTTGAACCAACGCGTGAAACATGAGTTGTGCTCTTTGATTATATCTCCGTCCGTCCTCTGTTGGCCTCGGTCATTGTACGTCTTCTCAATAAACGTTTTGTGCTCTACCACCCAAGGATCGACCACGTCTATGTGTTGTAGCGCGACTAGGTTTGCTCTTTCAAAGTCGGCGAGTCGACCATCGAAGTCGACATGCATTTCGCGGCGACCCTCACGGTGACCCTATCCAGCGAGCCTGCCGAGGTGCCTGTTGACGGGCAGACCAACGGGGTTCTCGATGCCTAGATAATTCGTGCAGTAGGAGATGCACTCTTCGGTCAGAAAGCCCCTGGCTATGCTTCCCTCTGGACGTGACATGTTGCGAACGTATCCTTTGATGACACCATTCATCCTTTCGAACGGCATCATGCTGTGCAGGAACATCGGCCCGAGTTGGATGATATCCTCCACGATATGGACCAGCAGATGCACCATAACGTCAAAGAATGCGGGAGGGAAGTACATCTCAAGCTCGCATAGTATCACCACGATCTCTTCCTGTAGCCTTCTGAGTTGCCTCACGCCAACCGTCTTCCGAGAGATGACGTCGAGAAAGTTGCATAGGCCAAATAGCGTTTCACGGACGTGCGCGTCCATGATCCCACGGATTGCAACTGGAAGTATCTGCGTCATCGGCACGTGACAGTCGTGAGACTTCATCCCACTGAACTTCTGCTTCACTGAGTCTAGGTATCTGCTTATCTTCCCCGCGTAACTGTAAGGAAGTTTTACTCCTACGAGGTAGGTGAAAAACTGATCGATCTCCTCCTGACTTAGAGTGAAGCACGCGGGAGGGAAGTCATTTCCGGTCTTCTTGGCCTTTTTGCCTTTGCGACGACTTTCCGTGTCCTGCTTCGCCTCATCATCATCATCATCATCATCATTAGCGTGAAGCTCCTCCCTGATGCCCATTGATTTCAAGTCTGCCCCTTGCTTTCGGCCCATCTTTGGTCCTCTCTGGCATGTTGAGCAGGGTACCAAGCAGACTCTCGCACACGTTCTTCGTGATATGCATGACATCAAGGCTGTGAGGCACACGGTGGATCTTCCAGTACGGCAAGTCCCAGAAAACAGACCTCGTTTTCCATACCTTCAGCAGTGGCTCTGGCACCTTTCGCTTCTTTCCCGGCTCTGGCGCCTTTTGCTTCTTTCCCGGCAGTGGGCAATCTTTCCAATTTTTCAACAGCTCGTCTATTTCCTCGCCGCTCCTCGTACGCGGGCGTCTTCGGGGTTCGGTTTCACCATCGAACAGATCCTTGCGTTTCCTCCACGGGTCATCGTCGCGAAGCCACCTTCGATGTCCCATGAACATGGTTTTCGAAGACCCGGAATCTCTATCTAGCTGGCGATACGTTGTGTCATCCATGCACCTGACGCATCCAGAAAATCCGTGGAACACCTGCCCCGCGAGATGTCCGAAACCGAGATAGTCGTGCACCGTCGTGAGCAGTGCGGCTCTCATAGGGAAATATTCTTTCTCTGCGGCGTCCCACGTATTGGCTGGCGTTTTCCACAGCGTGTCTAGCTCCTCTTCCAGCAGCCCCAGATACAGATTGATGTCGTTCCCTAGTTGTTTCGGCCCTTCAATTAGCGTACTCATGTGAATGTACTTCCTCTTCATGCACAACCAGGGGGGAAGGTTGTACATCCACACAAACACAGGCCAGGTGCTATGTGTGCTTCTCTGGCTGCCAAACAGTGACTCCATCGGTGCTCGCGCCCAGCACGATGTTCCTTGGATCGTTCCCAAATTCTGGGTGTTCGAAGTTCAACGCTTGCCACTGGCTCCCATCCTTAGGGTGACTCAGCATCTTGTCTTTTTTATTTATCTCCGGATCATTTGCGTCATCTTCTCGCTTCTTCTCCTCCCTATCCGCGTGCCAACGCAGGAGCTTTGCTACCTTAGGGTCCGCGAAATACCGCTGCAGACGAGGAGTGATCGTAAAGTACCACACCACTTTTCGAGGAGCTTTCTTCCTCTTCTTGTATCGAGTGACGCCGCACACCGGACATATGGTAGACTCTGTGTGCTCGTCCCGATAAATGATGCAATTGTTCATGCACACATGGTATTTCACGTGCGGTAAATCCAGAGGACACACGATTTTCTTTGCCTCCTCGAAACTAGTCGGGCACTTGTTCCCCTTGGGAAGACGTTCGTGCCAGAATGACATGTTCTCATCGAAGCATGCGTCGGTCATTTTGTGCTTTACCTTCATCTCCAGAGCCATGAGCGTTACTTTCAGGCGGGTATCCTCGGGCCTGCATCCTTCATACAATGGAGTAACCGCGTCTATCTCTAGTTGATCCAGCTTGGCTTTCTCTCGGGCGGCAGCTCTTGCGTTATCCGTCTGCTTGAGAAGCAGCTCTTGAATATGAGGGTCCTGCACCCAGCCCATCGATGGTCCATCGTCGTCTGCTCCGCCGGCATCTTCATCTTCATGATCATGCCCTTCGTCTGCTCCCGCATCTTCCTCATCATCATGTCCGGCATCTTCTACATGATGACTGTGTACAGCATCACCGTCATGATCATGTCCTGGAGATTCTTCGTCTTCTCGCCCGCCCGAGCCGCGGTGGTTGTCTTGTTGCCCATCCTCATTTCTTGCCGACCCCCATGGACGACTTCTTAGTCATCTTCATCACCTTGCCACCGATAGCCATCCATGAAACCACGCAAGAGCAGGTGGTCCCGCACCTGCCCGGAATCCGGGTCCGCAATAAGGCTCTTCAGCTTGCATCTTCGACATGGACATCTTATGTCCGTCTCGTTCTTTTCAAGCATCTCGGCCTTCGCGGAGCTCAAAAACCTATTCACGATGCCTTCGGTCATCGTGCGGACCATGGTCGCCTGCGTGGTAGAGCAAAACGATATTTTAGAACCAAGAAAAAATTTGGCATGACTTTCCCTAAAAATAGGACAAAAAAGAATGCATAGTGCCAAAATTCTCGCCGAAACAGAAATGAATCAACATTCCGGCAAAATATTGGCAACTATCGCATTTCAAATACCGGTACCTACAAACACAAACATATATGCAACACCACAAACATACATAGATCTAGCTAGGACATAAAAAGTGCATGTGCACGTTGTTGGAGGGAGAACAACATAAAGATAGCTTCCCCCTTACTTACCTATCAAAAAAGGGGGTTTAACCACGTAATTTGGATGAATTTATGGTGCAAATGAGGTGAGGAGGAGGAGGCAGCCGAGACAAGATTGGAGGAGGGAGGAGAGAATGAAGTGGGGAAAGTGAGTGGGTAGGTGTGGCTGTCCAAAATATCTAGCTCGTCCCAGGTTACTAATGGCGCACCACCACAAAATGCGCCATTAGTAACCCTGGTTACTAATGGAGGTGCGCCATTAGTAGTTTTGCAAAAAAAACACTAATGGCGCACCTGGGAGCAGTGCGCCATTACTAGCTTAAACTAGTAATGGCGCACTGCACCTGGTGCGCCATTAGTGGTTTTGCAAAAAAGTAAAAAAATAAAAAAAATATTGTAGTGGCGCACTATGTTGCTAGTGCGCCATTACTAGTTACAACTAGTAATGGCGCACTATGTCATGGTGCGCCATTAGTATGTCTGGCAAAATAAAAAAATTGTTACTAATGGCGCACCGTGTGTCTGGTGCGCCATTAGTGTATTTCACACTAATGGTGCACCAGCACGTGGTGCGCCACTGCTACATAGCAATGGTGCACCACATGTCTGGTGCGCCATTAGTGGCCATTCCATCTATAACCCTTTTCCTAGTAGTGTCAGTTATGCAACTGTGTGGCCATGCATATGCGACCGTGCTGACGAGAGTGTGCAACTCCGCGGCCATGCATCAGCACCTCCCACGACAAATTCATGTGCGACTATGCGGACGAGATTGTGCAACTCTATGTCCATACATGTGCGACTGTGCCGACGAGAGTGTGCAACCCCGCGGCCATGCGTGAGCACCTCCCACGTCAATTTATGTGCGACTATGCGCACGAGATTGTGCAACTCTGTGGCCATGCATGTGCGACTATACCGACGAGAGTGTGCAACTCCGCAGCCGGGCGTGACCAGCTCCCATGACAATTCACGTGCGACTATGCGGACGAGACCGTGTAACTCTGTGGCCATGCATGTGCGACCGCGCCGACGAGCGTGTGCAACTCCGCGGCCATGCGTGAACACCTCCCACGACAATTCATGTGACACTATGCGGACGAGATCGTGTAAGTCTGTGGCCATGCATGTGCGACCGTGCTGACGGGAGTGTGCAACTCCGCGGCCATGCGTGAACACCTCCCACGACAATTCATGTGCAACTATGCGAACGAGATCGTGCAACTCTGTGGCCATGCATGTGCGACCGTGCCGACGAGATGTGCAACTCTACGGCCACGTACCAGTCCGGCATCGCCTCCGCCATTAGAGCCTCGTCTCGAGCTCCTGCTAACAGCAATGGAGGAGAAGGAAGGAGAAATAGAAGCGAGGCCAGGTGTGAGGAAGAAGAGAGGAGCACCGCGACCATTTTATAGCTCGAGATCGGTGTACGGTGGGCGAGGTCCACCAACGCCACTCGTCGCTCGATCGCCGGTGTTCGGAGGCGAGTCCGCGAGCAGTGCCGACAGTGCACTGGCCCGCGAGGTGAGTGCACGCTGCACCGGCAGCTAGCACGCCGCGCACTACCGCAGTACGGCCTAGATGCCCTACGCGCTAGGCGTCGCCGGTGGAGGAAGCGCGGGAGAGCACGCGAGAGAGAAGAGAGAACCAGAGGTAGAAGAAGAGGCCGACAGTGGGCCCCGGGTCCACCTGTCAGCCAGAGAGAGCACTGTGCTCTCGGGTGCGACCAGCGTATTTTAGTAATTTAGAATTTATTCTAAATTTACTGTATCCACGTAGAAATATCTCGTTTTTCCCCCAACCATGGATTTTTTCCACGCAACGCCAGTATACCACACTGTGGTTTTACACCACTTATTGCCCTCTCACTGTAGCCACATTTTTATTGCACAGTAGAATGATTTCTTTTGGTAAGAGCAATGTTTGTTCAAAACGGCTTTTAACAAATCCCGAGGACGAGATTTTTTTTCTTAAGGGGGTAGTGTTGTGATACCCCAAAATTTTGACCTTGTTTTATAAATTAAAATTTTGCCAGGAAATTAAACTTTTCCATTTGTCTAGATTTACCTTTTGATATTATGGGTTTTTACCTCAAGTGGAAACTTTCCAAAAGTATTATTGGACTTGTATACTCTCTCTATGAAACAATTCTTTATCAGTGGATTTAATTGCAAGATTTGCTTTCCTCTGAGCTTTATTCTTTAAAAATGATTTTTCATGAATTTGGAGTCTCTGTTGCACTGCAACCATTTGATTAATGCATTTAAAAATTTCACCAAGATTTGGGGATGTCATGTGATGTTTCCACATCACTTTTATGCAAAAATATCTTTTGGTTATTGGAGATTTTGAGCTCTACATAACCTTTTCAAATCTGGTCCAGTAGGTATTTTTGCACTACAACCTATTTAAATATTCCTTTAAAAATTCTTCCAAGTGTTTGGAGATGTCAGGAGATGCATATAATTCAACTTTATACTAAAACCCAGTGATGTTCTTTGAAAAATTTGAGTGAATCAACCTCTTTTTCATTCTGGTCCAGTTTGGTGATTTGTACTGCAACCCTAGTTTATTTTGCTCTAGTGCCCCTGAGCTTTTTCCTGCTTGTAGCCCTCCCTACAAAACCCTTAAGTCCAGGAGAGTGGACCCATTGGAGGATTTTAAGTGCATGCAATGAGACCTTTTTCTTTCTGTCCAAAACTGAAGTTTTGCAAAACTTGCACTAGGAAGTTTCTGGTTTTGCCCAAATGATCTTGCCATCATCATCTACATCTAGGGAGACACTGGTGTGACGCTCGGATAATTAAGCTACAGTAAACCTCTATTAATGGTGCCACGTCATCACATTACCGTTGCCAATCCTCACTTGATCCAAATCACTGTTCGTATTCAAATTCAACTTTAAAGTCAAAAATTCAAATTTGTCAAACATGCATAGTAAAATGTTCAAAGTGTGGAAAATTCCATAACTAATTATGGTTGTGAACCAACATCTTTGCTAAGTGGTTTAATGCCTTTAACTAATTAAAACAGGGGCTAAAAATATTTATTACATGCTTTTAAATAGCAAACAAATATAAACCTATTTTATTAAAGTGTGAAACTTCTTGTGGCAGAGGGGTAATTTAAAACACTAATTTAACTGTTGGTCTCATATTTTTATAAAACTAAAATCTACTAGTAATAAAATAAAACAGAAAAGAAAAATAAATAAAAGAAACTGGAAAAGAATAAAAATAAAAAGGGGAGAAAACCCCCTGGGCTTCTGACCCATCGGGCAAGTGGGCAGCCCAGCCGGCCCACCCCCACTTGCCTCCTTCCCTTGCTACAGGGAGGCAGGGGGGTCGTGCCGCTCATCGCCCGGCCATGGCGCGCCCCTGCCGCCGTGGCGGGCATCCGCCGCCCCCCGTCCTATATAGCCTCGCCCCCTTCCCCTCGGCGAACCCTAGCTCCTCCCTCCCTTTCCCCCTCGCGCCCCACGTCCTTTCTCTCTCTCACACACACACTCTGGCCAAACTAACCACGACGCACCGGAGCACGCCGCTACGAATCACTGCGGCCACCGGCCATCGTCCGCCACACCGACGGGTTCAGGAGGACCGCCACAATCGACTTCGTCCATCCCGGGCCTCAAATCGAGCAGGGCCGCCCTGTACGCTCGCCATCGACCTCGTTTCCACCGCGTACATCGTCGTCGTCCGCCGTCGATTGCCGCCGCCCCGGTCCGTCCCCGACCTCCCCGAGCACGCCTACGGCTCCGCGGTGAGCTTCTCCACCGGATCCTCCCTTTCCTTGCCTCGATTTGTCACCGTTGAGGCCGCCCTTACGCTCGGCCGCCATGAATGGGAGCTCGAGCTCTTGTGTGTACGTGCGTGTGATGCTGCTTGCTTCTGTTGTGCTGCTGCGTGCTGCTCATGCTCCCAACGCTGCTCGTCGTTGTTGCCACTGGTTTCAGCCGTGCCCGCATCCCCTGCCGCGCCCTCGCTGCCCCGAGGCCACGCCCAGGCGCACCCGTCCGCCCGCTGCTGCTCGTGACTGCCCGCGTTGCCGCCGCCGCTAGCGGTCACCGCTGCTGCTGCGCTACTACAAGCCCCTGCCGCTGCTTTGCTCTTCTGCTGGCAGGCGCGCTGCCCTGCTTGCAGCTGCTACCGCTTTTTACTACTAGTTGCTACTACTGATTGATGCTACCGCCGGCCGCTGCAGTAGCTTGGCCATAAGCGTGCGTGTGTGCACAACGTGCACAACCGGCTTTGCTTCTGGCCGCTTAGTTAATTAGAGATAAGATGGTTTAGGGATTATTTAGTGGCTAGATTAGCCTAGGTGTAGATGAAATGTGGGTCCCCTTGCTAAATAAATCTGTTTAACACTTTAGTTAACATAGCAGTCAATGACAAGTAGGCCCCACGACCACTATTCACACTTTGACCAGATCAAACATTGACTGTTGACTAGTTGACTGTGTATGCTGACTCAGCCACTGGACCCCGTGTCATTCTAATAGGCTAGCTGCATGTGTGTATAAAAAGTAATACACTGTTTAAATTTCGAATTGAGGTATATTTCAGAATTCTAGAAAACCTTTAAAACTTAGAAAATTAGTAGAAATTCAACCGTCGCTCAGGTGAAAAAGTTTTATACATGAAAGTTGCTCAAAACGATGAGACGAATCCGGATACGCAACCCGTTCGTCCGCCACACATCCCTAGAATAGCAAACACGCAACTTTCCCCCTCCGGTTCATCTGTCCGAAAACGTCAAACATCGGGGATACTTTCCCGGATGTTCCCCCTTTTCACCAGTATCGCTTACTACCGCGTTAGGTCACCCCTAGCATCGCGTATTGCCATGTTACGCTTTGTGATGCTTTGATTGATCTGTTATTTATTGCGCTCCCTCTCCGTTACTTCTTTCCGGTAGACCCCAAGACCGATGTTGCCCCTGTGATCGACTACGTCGACGACGACCCCTCCTTGCCAGAGCAACCAGGCACGCCCCCCCTTGATCACCAGATATCGCCTATTCCTTATCTATACTGCTTGCATTAGAGTAGTGTAGCATGTTACTGCTTTCGGTTAATCCTATACTGATGCATAGCCTGTCATTGTTGCTACAGTTGTTACCCTTACCTGCTATCCTACTGCTTAGTATAGGATGCTAGTGTTCCATCAGTGGCCCTACACTCTTGTCCGTCTGCCATGCTATACTACTGGGCCGTGATCACTTCGGGAGGTGATCACGGGTATATACTATATACTTTATATACATGACACATGTGGTGACTAAAGTCGGGTCGGCTCGTTGAGTACCCGCAAGTGATTCTAATGAGGGGGCTGAAAGGACAGGTGGCTCCATCCCGGTAGAGGTGGGCCTGGGTTCCTGACGGCCCCCGACTGTTACTTTGTGGCGGAGCGACAGGGCAGGTTGAGACCACCTAGGAGAGAGGTGGGCCTGGCCCTGGTCGGCGTTCGCGGATACTTAACACGCTTAACGAGATCTTGGTATTTGATCTGAGTCTGGCCATTTGGTCTATACGCACTAACCAACTGCGCGGGAACAGTTATGGGCACTCGACGTCGTGGTATCAGCCGAAGCTCTTCTTGACGTCAGCGACGGAGCGGCGCGCGCCGGATTGGACTGGAACGCCTGCTAGGCTAGGTCTGCTTCCGGCCGCGTACGCAACGTGCAGGTGTGTGATGGGCGATGGGCCCAGACCCCTGCGCGCATAGGATTTAGACCGGCGTGTTGACCTCTCTGTTGAGCCTAGGTGGGGCTGCGACGTGTTGATCTTCCGCGGCCGGGCATGACCCAGGAAAGTGTGTCCGGCCAAATGGGATCGAGCGTGTTGGGTTATGTGGTGCACCCCTGCAGGGAAGTTTATCTATTCGAATAGCCGTGTCCCTCAGTAAAAGGACGACCCGGAGTTGTACCTTGACCTTATGACAACTAGAACTGGATACTTAATAAAATACACCCTTCCAAGTGCCAGATACAACCCGGTGATCGCTCTCTAACAGGGCGACGAGGAGGGGATCGCCGGGTAGGATTATGCTATACGATGCTACTTGGAGGACTTCAATCTACTCTCTTCTACATGCTGCAAGATGGAGATGGCCAGAAGCGTAGTCTTTGACAGGACTAGCTATCCCCCCCTTATTCTGGCATTCTGCAGTTCAGTCCACTGATATGGCCCTTTACACATGTACCCATGCATATGTAGTGTAGCTCCTTGCTTGCGAGTACTTTGGATGAGTACTCACGGTTGCTTTCCTTCCTCTTTTTCTCCTTTCCTTTCTACTGATTGTCGCAACCAGAGGCTGGAGTCCAGGAGCCAGACGCCACCGTTGACGACGACTCCTACGACACTGGAGGTGCCTACTACTACGTGCAGCCCGCTGACGATGACAAGGAGTAGTTAGGAGGATCCCAGGCAGGAGGCCTGCGCCTCTTTCGATCTGTATCCCAGTTTGTGCTAGCCTTCTTAAGGCAAACTTGTTTAACTTATGTCTGTACCCAGATATTGTTGCTTCCGCTGACTCGTCTATGATCGAGCACTTGTATTCGAGCCCTCGAGGCCCCTGGCTTGTATTATGATGCTTGTATGACTTATTTATGTTTTAGAGTTGTGTTGTGATATCTTCCCGTGAGTCCCTGATCTTGATCGTACACATTTGCGTGCATGATTAGTGTACGGTCAAATCGGGGGCGTCACAAGTTGGTATCAGAGCCGACTGCCTGTAGGAATCCCCCTTTCCAACTCCTTGGCCGAAGTCGAGTCTAGACATTGCAAAAACTTTTACTAACATGGTTGTGTGTCTTACGGGCCCACGTCGCCATTGGGTGGTATTAGGATCTTTTACTCCTTGTCTATACTCTGGGACTCTGATCTCTCTTCTATTCGGGTTAAATGAATTTTGCTAATTCTAACATTAGAATCTCGTTATCACTTTCACCCGGAGAGCCCCTTATTACAGATGATCGTCTGCTGCACCAGAAGGATCCGAAGATACTCTCCGATGTTCTCTTAAGACTTTATGGTGTCGCTTTTGCAACTCCCTTCCATCGATAAACCCCTGTGGATAACCACGTATACTCGCCATTCATATAATGCTTCCCAGTTGATCTTGTTATTACAAGATACCCCGAAATTCTCTTTGTTGCTCCGAGAATCCTTTGAGCTTACTGCCTTGCTGTTCTTTGCCACATGAATACCACTATGGATAATTTCTAGCACTCACCGGATATTTGCTCATCCCCAGTTGATTCATGTATTTCACAAAAGTCTTCAAAATACTATTTGAACTTCCGAAATCATGAGTAGCCTATTGCTCTTGAAATTCTTACTTGCTTACATTATGGTTAATCCCAGAAGTCTATAATCTTATTGGCATCTCTTGTCATTATCATTTTTGAGTCCATTGATTCAATTTGTTGCGAATGCTCGCAATCCTCAATCAGATCCTAGAATTCATCCTTCTGGCTCAGACGTCATTTTAAACGTGAGCTAGATCTCGACCAATCAAATTGCCATCGGTTGTACCCCTAAGCCTACTCAACTTATCCATCCTTGATCAGAGCGTTGCTTCTGATCCCCCGATTTGGAAATCATAGTTCTTTTGCATTTGAACTTTGAATTAGTTAGTTGTTTCTATAATCAGATCTCCTTGCATTCTTCTTCCTCTGATTGAGTACCGATGCTCACATCAGATTCCTTGTGGACCATCGGTTCCTTTGTTGGATTTTATCCGACAGTGTCCTTCATATTGAATAACCTTGTGAGCCTTTCCATGGGTATATAATGCCTTTGGTAAATTGTATCATCTGCTTTTGAACAATGCTCTACTTTCGAGCTTGTAATATTTACTCCGAAGTTTGTGGCTAAGATGCCCTGATGGGTTGAACCTACGCCTTCCCTAATCCGTGTGAACCCGAAAGATTACACGGGTCATACTTATCTGGTATTGCACCAGGTAAACACTTTCAACAACTAATGTCATTTTCGAAATACGAGAGGTGAATGAAAGGTTATGCGTTGAACAAGTGGGAGTCGACCTTGAACCCTGTGTTCGTGCCCATGGACACGATGTATACCTTATCATGGAAGCTTCTCTTAAAATAATTATCCCCTTGTTATAAGTTCATCTGGTATCCGTGGACGTGGTTCCGACCATGATTGTTCTCCTTTGATTCCATTTCTCGGAAAAGTTAAAGAACTTGTCTTCTGCAGATTAATACATCCTTGCAACCTCTATTTCGATCTTCCTTCGAGTATTACCCTCCGGTATCTCGAGAATATCAAAGAAATGTGTTGCTTCCCTTGAGTCTTCATCTAGTATTGCTTCTCATCGATTTCAGATTTCCCCGAGTTCTGAGTTATTAGTTACTCAAGAACACCGATAAGTGAATAAATTCCACACCCTGATTCAATAACTCTAAATAATTTTCGTTGCTTACGAGTTTAATAACCCTTCAAGTCATTCCTAGCTTGATCGGCTATATCATTATCGTGTCAAATTTTAACTATGCTACTTGGTTCTTCTTCCCGGAGCATAATTTACGACGATGAGCTAAGCTTACATCGATCTTCCCCGTCATATCATTCTTCCTTGAACAACAAGCTTGATTTCAAGTTTGTGTCGTACCCGTGGTTCGAATAACCTTTTGCTTCATCATACCTTTTAGCTTGATGTCATCGTTGATCGATTACATCTTCATGAAATCTCTCGACAAATGTGTCATGATCATCATCTACATTCTGAGCTCTTCCAAGATATCTATCGAAATTCAGGATGAGAAACCATCCTTGCCCCTCGATGAATTGTGTTATCATCGACAACATTCTTGCCTCCCCCCAACACAAACTTGTTCATATTTTGTGTTGTATCTTGATTTCCCTGCTATCCAACCTATGTTACGTTCTACCGTGGAGTATTACCATCTTTGATGTCAAGAATGTCGTGAGCATTACCCCACCTCTTAAGAATTCTTGGTACAGTGATACTTCTCACCATCACCATTCTTTCTTGGTCCCCGTGTTGTTTATAAACGAAATACCGACAAATGGTCTGTGATGTGTAAATTCTAAACTTCTAGCAACCCTATTGCTTTGAAGTTATTGGTCTATAGTTTCATTCTACGTCTATGGCCTAATGAATCATCATTCGAACATTGATCGTGCTACCTAGCCCATATTTCGGGTGCACATTTCAACCAATGTTTAACTGTGTATGTTTTCCTCGAGCATACATCATTAAGTCATTCGATCTAGCTAATGTTATCTCCTTGTTCACATAGTTGTGGAAATCCATCTTTTGGAAATCTCAATGGGTTGTCGCTGAGTCAATCAGTCACCTCCTCACCTCTCCTTGATTTAATGATGAACCCTTGTTCGGAACTCGCTTCCATAGTTCATCTCCCGAGAATCTTCGATGTCATTTCGACAATTTGTGTTGCACCTTTCTTCTCAGGCATCCTGAGTCTGAGTTATCCTGACACCAATCAGATCTGAATCTCGGTCAGATATGATGGTTGGAACATATTTCCAAGAGTTATAACATTGGTCTCTACATAACCCGGTAAGGTGATGTCTTTGCTTAGCACCCCTAGTCAGAGGACCTTTTGTTATAATTTCCTTTTTAGCAAGGTTAACCATTCTTCCATGAGGAAATTGAAAGACTTATTCTATGTGTTGTTCCTGATGAATCCTTTTTGTATCCAAGTCCGACCTTTGCTTGAAGACCATGTCAATGCACTACCCTCGCCCACTCGCCAGAACCCTCCAAGCCACCCCTGGCGCCCTACAGCGCCGCCGTCAGAGCCTTTGGCGGCACGCCGGCGTCGGCAGTGAGCTCCTGCCACGGACGGCGCCGCCCAAGCCACACCAGCGCGCCAGCTGCCCCCTGTAGCAGCTCGAGCTTATCCTGGAACCCGTCGGCACGCGCTCGTCACCGCCACGTCGCCCTGCAGCTACAGCACGGCGGTCGCCGGCGTTCTTATCCACGGCCGCCACGGGACCAGCCTCGAACGCCTATAAAAGGAGGCTCTGAGCCCCTCCGAGCGCTCAGGCGACCTCAGGCCTCCCCCCTAGTGCTCCCCTAGCCGTGGATTGACCGGAAGAGGCCATCTCCCCCACCTCCGGCCGGTTCGGCCGCCGCTGCCTTCCGGTGCCGTTCGTCGCAACCAGACAATCCCCCGCCCATCCAACACCACCACCACCACCCGCTTCCCCTTGTTCTTGCGGAGCTGCCCAGCGCCTCAGCCTCGATCGGAAACCACTGGAGCCCAAACCCCCATTCACTCCCGTAGCCCCCTCCGCCGCGGAGCTCGCCGCCGGCGACTCCTCCCACCACCGTCGACCCAACGACCACCGGGAGGACCGCCCCGGTCTGGCAGGTCCATCCCCGCCCTCGGATACCCGTGGGGGGCTTCCGTTCGTCGACGGCGATCACCGGAGTCCCGCCTCCGCTCGGGCAGAGAGAGAGAAGGGAGAGGGGGACTAGTCAAACCTGACCAGTGGGCCCCCTGGACCCACTATCAGTGACCCACGCGCCACCCACGCTGGCTTAAGTGGAAGCGTATATCCTCGAGTACGTATCCCCTACCCCGAAAGCGTATTCTGTATCGAAACGTTTTCCTTTTTCTGGTTTTATTAAAAACAGAACTTTGACTGGCTATATCTTTTAAAATAAAACTCCAAATGAGTTGATTCTTTTTCCTACCTCTCTCAAATTTCATCTAGTTTATTTTAAGATTTATTTCAAAAATATTTGGGACAACTTTTTGTACTATTTTTGAAATATTTGTTATTTGAATATTTTTCAAAATAGGAAATGGAGAGAGAAGAAAACTTCCAAAAAGTGCACCCCTTGCATACTCTTGAAGGCAAGCATTCTGAACTCTGGCATAATATTCTTGTGTGGTGTTTTGGTACGGTTACAACACCACCTTGACTTGGAGCATACGTTATTTTTATGTGACGATAAAGTCACACACATGAGTACATATTGGAGATGCTTCACTGTTAGAAATGGATATGCTGGTGATAGTAATCATCCTCGCGAGCTTTCCATGCATACCGGCAGGAAGCCGGGAAAGTCGTGGTCTTGGGTAGACACGAGCTTGTCCCTAGTTCCTCGTTGAGACGAGTATGTCCGGTATGGCATGGTGAGGCTTGATGAGTGGTGAGTTTATCTGTTAAATGGAAATATTTTTGTCATGCTAATCATTCGAAGAATACTTGGACCTCCTGAGTCGGCCGTAGGTCAAGTCTTGTTCAGTAACTTCCCCTACTTGTTTTGTACTACCACTTGTCCCTGCCGCAGGTAGGGTACGGTTCAGTAAGTTGTCAACCCCTTACCAAGGCACACACCATACAGAGAGGCCATGGTGGAAGATACCGGATGCATCCGGTAGGCATGCCACCTGGTCCGGGGGCATGGGTGTTTCCGGTTGGGACCGAGAGGGGGGCACCCCTTAGAGCGCGCGATATAAATTTGATCCCATGCTACGTCGAGGTTGTAGCCTCCGCACTTAGAGTTTTGCTTGACAGGTGTCGTGGGTGATTCCAGACACCGGTAAGTTAAACTGGTGTGTGCAGGTCAGGCGTGTTTTCAATTAAAAGGCCGTAGGCGGAATTAGTCCCGATGGACTAAATAAATCCGTTACTCGTGGGTAAAGAGTACACCCTCTGCAGAGGTTATATCTATTCGGATAGCCATGTTCATGGGTAAGGACTTCAGTCTGAGATGGGTCTAGTGACGGTCTTCGGATGGAGAAATGGGTAAACTAGATATTGTTTGACCCGTGACGTATGAGGATTATGTTTATTATTATTATGGACTAACCATTTACATTATTTGAATTATTGAGTATCCCTGGGACGGTTCTACCTCCTGGATATTCACTGTGATTATTCTTATATAAGCCCTCTCTGTGGTGTCGCTCAGACGCCCGACTGCGGCATGCTTGTTATTTAATTATTCTTTATAAGCCCTTTATGTGGTGTCGCTCAGACGCCCGACTGCGGCATGCTTGTTATTTAATTATTCTTTATAAGCCTTCTCTGTGGTGTCGCTCAGACGCCCGACTGCGGCATGCTTGTTATTTAATTATTCTTTATAAGCCCTTTATGTGGTGTCGCTCAGACGCCCGACTGCGGCATTGTTAATTCATTTGCACCCTTTCGAGGAGTCATTTCAGACACTCGATCAGTGCATTCTATTTCTACTCCTGTATTGCATGTTCAGGTTTTACCTACATGCGTGCATCACGGATTTCGTTTATTTCGTGACAGACGTTATCATCAAAAAATATTTCGGAGCATGATTACCCCTTGTTATATTATACCCATGTTCTTGATGTTTGCGAGTACATTCAAACGTACTCACTGGCTTGTCCCTGGCTATTGTCTTGGCCAGATTTAATTTCTTGCGTGGAGAAGAGCGTTACGACGACAGCCCCGGAACCGATGTAAAGGTGATAGCAGCCTCGTGAAGATAGGAGTTATCCTAGTCAGCTGTTCTTGTGGGAAATGGAGTCCCATAGACGCAGATGAACCTCAAACCGCTTCCGCCATCAACCACTAGAAACCAAGTGTTGTACTCATAGGCCACAATGGTCTTGTACTACATATTTTGTACCTTGCATGGAATTCTTGTATCAAGTTGGTGCCTCATCAGCTAACAGTAATCCTGGGGCTGGTGAGCACAAAGGCCGTTTTCTGGGAAATTAATATCCCGAAAAAACCGGTCCTGACAATCAGCCTTTTAGGTGAGATCGTAGACTCAACCCAAACTTTTCATATTTAGACAGTCCAAAAATAATCTGAAAAAAAGTACAACATACCTACGGGGTATGTCTACCACTTCAAAAAAAATCAACTCAAAACTCGATCTACAGTTAGAGATTCAAAAAAGACAAATTCGACTATGAATAGTGTCAGCTTTAGGGTGAATAGTATTTGACACTATTCACATCTGATTTTGTCTTTTTTGGTCCTCTAAGTGTAGTTCGAATTAGGAGATGAAACTTTTTAAGCTTGTACATCACACATGAATGTGTGTCTCCAATTTTTTTCAGAATTTTTAAACATGTTTTGTATCTTCAAAAAATTTGATCTCATTGATCTCACCTAAGGACGGATCCTATACAAGGGTGGCGCCTCCACTCGCTGCTCGCCAATGTCACTGTTCTTCATCTCACCTTCAGACTCGCCAATAGTTTTCATGATGTCTTCCACACTCAGGCCACCACTCTCCTTAATCTTAATTAGAAGCCGACGGTGACTGCCAGTTTGATTCGCTGCTTTGGTCATATAATTTGCTGATTGATATACTAGAAAAGGAGAGGATCATGCACTCTCTCTCCTGCTTGGGTCTTCCCTCGGCTTTTTTTTTACCAAAACTAAATAATTGCTCGTGTGTTCAACGAGATATAAATATAAATATTCTAATAGTCCCTTCGTTTCAGTTTACAAGTCCTGCGCGTATACCTAGGTTGGCAATTTTATCACCTTAATATAAACTATATAACACAAAAATTATACCGTTTGAAAATAGAACATCTGAAGTTTATATTGGTATATTTTTTGTAATATATGACTTGTATTAGGTTGGTCAAATTGATGACCTAGGGGTACGCGCACGCCCTGTAAACTGAGAGAGAGGGAGTATGTCAGTCTGTGAATTACTTGCCCATATTAATGTGATTGTGTAAATAAATATTTATTAAACCGTCCGTAATTTACCTACCTGAACAAAATTTAGGATGCTATTTGGTGAGAACTTGTAGGCTTACTATAGAAAACATAATTTTATTTGGTAACTCGATAAAATGTGGGACAGTTTATATGCTGTTTTTCAAGGAAAAAGAACGTCTCTCTTTTTTTAGTACTACTAGTACAGGAAAACAATCAAACTATTGTGTAATTCATACTCCAGTTACATGCACGGATCACTTCAATTTGGTTATTAGTTAGGTACTACTCCCTCCGTCCCATAATATAAGAGCGTTTTTTACACTACACTAATGTCAAAAATGCTCTTATATTATGGAACAAAGGGAGTATAATATAAAAGCCAGTTATACTGTAATGAAGCTATTGTATTTACCAAACTGAAGAAAATGTTTCACTACCCTTGCAAAGCAGATAAAGCCATCGCCGAGGACAGGACAAATTGCAAAGCCTAACAAGCGCGCAAACAAACGGCAACGCCATCATGAGACGTGTCAACAAAGAGTGGTTCCTCTGAGACGTACTCCCCCCGTTTCTTTTTCTGCACGCAAAGTTTTGTCAAAGTCATGCTTTGTAAAGCTTCACTAACTTTATTATATTAAAAAATATCAACATTCATAATATAAAATCAATATTATCAGATGCATCATGAAATGTATTTTCATACTGTATAGTTTTAATATTGTAGGTGTTTATATTATTTTAAGTAAATTTAGTCAAACTTTGTGTAGTTTGACTTTGACCAAATTTTACACATGGAGTAAAAAGAAACGGAACGATCAGCTACTCTCCGGCTGTACTAGCTAGCTAGTCTCCGGCTGGCGACAATCGCAACGATCAGCTAGCTACCTATGTTCGCCTAGGTGATAGTAGATGTGCTTTGGAGGGACGGACCCCGGAAGAGCGATGAAGCCTATGGCCCGAACGCCCGACCAGCCAGCCCACCAAGGACCAAGCAGCGCATCGCGTGTGCTTCACACGAGCCATCCGACATGGCCGGAGCACCAACGATCGGCTAGCTAGCGAGCTATTCGATTACACTGCTCCGTGCGCCCCTCCGCTAGCTGTAGCTGTACCCTGCACTCGCCGGAGGAGAGGGACGGGCCAGCGGATCATGGCCGCGATATTCTCTGCTGCCACGGACGAGTCGGCCGTCGATGCCGCTTTCCGGATGCGCGCAACGCCAGACCGTTTTGGTTTCTCGTCCGGGGTGGTCCTCTTTTTTCTTTTCTTTTTTGATTGATTGATTGATAACGTCTGGGGTGGTCCTCGGCTCGTGAACTGACTGTCCATGGTTTTGTCGGGTGATCAATGTGAGATAGACTACGAACGTAGGGGTGATTGGCTGCACGAGAGGAGATGTGGGTTCTTTGTTGTGTGTAACAATGAACAATTACTTTCTCTAGTGTCAAAAACACTTTTATATTATGGAACGGAGGGAGTAGTATTTTTTACGTAAAAAATAACAATTTTTCTATATTCATATGAAATTGCAGGAGCATCCTTTTTTTACGGAACCTAGTTGGGCTTATATGGATAGGAAAAACTGGACAAAGTGACCTGGTTTATAAGAAAAGCTAGAGGCTGTTTGGATTGAAGCCTATAGGAGTCCAACCAAAAAATTGGTCGCTCTGTTTCAAAAAAAAAAATGGTCGCTCACCTAGCGTGGGCGCATGCTTGGATGGCAGCCAATAATCTGGCTCGCCCTGCCTGCCTTATCACAATTAGTTCAATTTTACGCCAACTTATGGGCGAGCCACGGGCAGCAGAATCCTGCTCCAATTTTTTGGCAGCAAACGAATTGGCAGGGCTAGCAGGGCCAACATCCAAACAACCTCCTAGACTGAAAACCACACCAAAACAAAAAAGAAGAAGAAAAAACATGCTTTTAAGGCCATTGTGGTCGCTGGACAAATCCACATGCCAATGTTATTTCAGTCCTGACTTGTATGTGTTGTGATCCGAGTAAAGATGAATTGATATAAATTCAAATATATGCCCAATTTCAAAAGGTTGAACGGTTATCCTTCCATGAAAACATACTTGACTGGGAACTACCACATGCTTTTTCTGATACTCTGTTATGGAATAGTGGCAATAAAATTGAACGACATCCCTCCAAGGACACGTAAAGGAATCCAAGGATGCAAAAATTCTAGGATTTCACTACAAGAGTCAAAAGAGGAAACAATGAACCACTCAGAATTTGTAACAACAGTCTCTATGACCTGAGTTATGCCACAAGCAAGCATGAATGGTCAGATAGATATAGAGCTTTCACATCGGAGGTCGAGGCTCGTGCTCGAAGAACACTACCAAGCCAAAGTTACCATGTGTTGCCGCCATATTAAAAAAAGGTTCACTGTCGGTAGGCCCACAAGGCCCACTATGTACCCGATGGCACGAGGGAGCCCGGAGGAAGGGATAAGCGTTCTCTAACCACCTTGATCCCTAAGTTGATGCCGACGGCGAGCCAGAACACATCTCCCTTTGTAAAACCCTAGCCTCCACCGTGTATATATGGGGAGGCCAGGGGCCTCTTAGTCCCATCTACGCTCTCGTAGAATAACTCTCGGTAGTATCATTCACCCCATTGTAAACTCTCGCACGAGATATTCCATCATCAGTATACAAAAACTGCAAGCAGGATGTATGGCACTACTCCACCATGGAGGCTTGAACCGCACGACTTCCAATCTGTGACTTCCAGCTATGCAAGGCGGCCTACCGAGGGTACTGACGAAAATCTGCACCATCAACGCCCTTCGACGACGCTAGACCGCCGGGGCGATGACTAGGCGGGGAGGACCTTATTCCATCTTTAGGGAGTTGCATCCACATCTCATTCCTGAATAGGACACAAACACTAATCTAAAAAAATATTAAAATAGAGCAATAGCCTAAATGCATTTTTTAGTTGCTAAAAACATATGGAAATGACCCCTCCAAGAAAAACATAAAAAATATCTGCATATCACTACTTAGTGATCTAAAATGCTCTTATATTTTTTTACGAAGGAGGTACTAGTTAGGCACCACGGCTACTCCCTACTACGATTTACTATTACAGATTTTCGCATTTTCAATATTTTTGTAGCTCACACATGAAACCATGTTTTCAAGTAATTTAGCACACATGTGTATTTTTAAACAAGCTAAATATAATAATATTAAGATAGATACAAAGTACACCTACGTTAGCCAACGACACAATATCGAGACTGAATCAAGACACCAAAGACGCACATAATCAAGAAGATCAAAAGAAGAAGAAAAAAACAAAGAGAGCCAACGTGATGAATGACTTACAACGGAACATCATCCATCATCTTTTTTTAGTAAAAATACCCTAAGCATATTTTAGATCCAATTCATATAAAAAAACAAAAACCAGTACTCCCTTCGTCCAAAAAAACTTGTCCCTCAAATGGATCTATCTAACATCAAGTTAGTGCTACTTACATCCATTTGAGGGACAAGTTTGGGACAAGCTTTTTTGACTGAGGGAGTACAATAGATAGATAATTGGATGCCAAATGATCAATAAAAAAATACATGAAAATTTTACTAGCCTTCTTCTTCTTCGGATTGTATGTTGCCCGCAGAAAATTGAAAGTTGCACTGAACAACACTAAAGGAAAAGTATACATGCATACCAAATTTTAAAGACCGCAATAGTCACGCGCCCCTTTGAGACGAGAACTATAAATCACTTAAGCAACATCGGTTGGAGCATAACCCCACGCAAATACAGGCTTGTGATCGATTATCACCAGTTCACAGGGTTGGAGAAAACTGGAGCATGCCACAGAGCAACATGAAAGAAGATGTGGAAGTCGCAGCAGCAATAACCAACCAATTTCACTATTAAAAAAAAAGACACATCCGTGACATTTTGGGCCGAACAAAAAAAAATCTGTCATACTTATGACACTTCTATGACGATAATAGTGACAAAACCCGGTATCATCATAGATGTGGTGGGCTCCTACTTCTATGAAAAAAAATCATGACAGAAAATGGGCTTTTCGTCCTGGGCGGGCCGGAGACGCGGCTGCATGACATTCTTTTCGCCGTCCATGACGGAAAAAACCGTGGTAGAAGCGAGGGCGCGAAAAATATCGTGGAGTTCCCGGTACGGTGGGTGGTCGGGGGCCGAGCGATGCGCGTTTCTCTCGTACACGTACGCGCATGGGTGCGAGACGTTGGGCTCTAACTGAACCCGAGCGAGGCGTTCGCCTACTGAATCCGAGCGATTGCATTGCAGGCTACGCATTACTGAACCCGAACGATCGATCGATCCCTTGCTGTTAACTAAACCCGGGTGATTCCTTCGCTACTGCTGCTAATTGAAGCTGATCGATGCTGCCTCTGGATGAACAATGAGCGTTGTTGTGGGGGTTTAGATGAACAGTTCCCGGTGGGGGGTTGGATGAACAGGACCCCGTGGTAGTAGAGGCCGTTGCCGCTGGGTGAACAGTACCCCGATCGATCGAGCCGGTGGAGGGGTGGATGAACAGGACCCCGTGGAGGGCTGGATGAACAGGACGACCCCGTGGAGGGCTGGTTGAACAGTAGCCGGTGGAGGGCTAGATGAACAGTAGCCCGTGGAGGGGTGGTTGAACTAGACCCCGTGGAGAGGGCTGGTTGAACAGTAGCCGGTGGAGGAGCGGTGGAGGCTGGATGAATAGGAGCCCGTGGATGAACAGTCGTTGGTGGAGGCTGGAGGAGGTCGACGGTGGATGAACAGTAGCCCGTGGAGGCTGGAGGAGGTCAACGGTCCGTGGAGTCCCGTTTTGTGGTACGCCACACCCCTCCCGATGAACATGACCCCCGTTTCGACCGTAGCGCTCCAACACAAGTCTGTTTCCTCCGTTTTGCAGTACGCCACACCCCTCCCGATCAACAGGACCCCGTTTCCACCGTAGGAGGTCCAACAGAAGTCTGTTTCCTCCATTTTGCGGTACGCCAGACCCCTCCCGATGAACAGGATCCCGTTTCCATCGTGGCCGGTCGAACACAAGGTTGTTTCCTCCGTTCTGCGGTACACCAGGCCTCATTTCCATCGCCTGTTCCGTCCAAGTCGGTTGGCTCCCGATGAACAGCACGCGTTCCGTTGCCTTCCGATAAACACGAAGCATTCCGTTGCCTCCCCATAAACACGACGACGACGCAGTTTCTCCGTTCCGACCCAACCACAGCCATGTAAACAAGCCCTGGTCGTACGTATACGCAAGTAGGCGTTCGAGACCCCGCTCGTACGTACGTACGTGGCCGTATTTACTTTCTTGTACCCTGGCCGCTGTACGTACGTGTACATGCTATGTGCGCGCCTTTACTACCACATGTGCGCGTCTCTACTACCACACGTGCACGCGTCTACATCGACTAGTATGTACGTACACGTTCGTGACCAGAATGACAACGCTACGTACGCTTCGACCGGGTGGGTCCCGACTGTCAGGCACTTCCTTGCGTGCGAAGATGTAGCCGGTGGGTCCCAGCAGTCAGGGGGGCGAATCATTTTTTGCCCGTAATATGGACGCACTTCTTTGCGTGCGAAGATGTAGCTGGTGGGTCCCAGTAGTCAGGGGGAAACGTTTTTTCGCAAAATACGATGGCCCGTCTGGTGGGTCCCTGTTATCAGGTGGAGGAATCATTATTTTCGGCGAAATAAGGAGGCACTTCCTTGCTGCGGCCGTGGACCCGGCTGTCAGCCTCTCCACGTACAGTACTCTTCCGATGAAAGTCGTTCCTTGACCACGTTGACCACACCGCGGCGAGAGCACCAGGGCGGTGGATGACGGCGAGGCCTAGGAAGGGGACGACGCGGAGCCGGGGAAGACGCGGCAGTGGATGCTCACGCGAAGAGGAGTACGAGGGTTCACTGGTTCGGCTGCGGTGTGAGGCTGCCGGCGCCGCAGGGCCTGGCCAGCGGTGGGAGTAGTAGGGGGCGGTGAGGCCTCCACGGCATCACAGCCGGCCACGGGAAGCAGGAGCACGCGACACGACCGGCGCTGCTTTGGGCGGCTGGAGCAATAAGACCTTAGGTTGAAGAAGCACTACCACCGTTGGATGGACATCGTACGGTCACTGGAGCTAGAATCGTTCATATTGACTAAGTTGACAAAGCCCTCCGTCCTCGTCAACTTAGTAGGCCCACAAGTCGGCCTCCCACTATGGTGGGTCCCAGCTAGAAGGGGGTATTATTTTTTTGTGCGTAACAAGGAGGCACTTCCTTGCGTGCGAAGATATAGCTGCTGGGTCCGACCTGTCAGTGAGGGGAACATTTTTTTCACGAAATACAGAGGCCCTTCCAGGGGTCCCTGCTGTCAGGTGGAGGAATCATTATTTTGCGCATAATAAGGAGGCATTTCCTTGCGTGCGGCCGTGGACCCAGCTGTCAGCCTCTCCATGCACAGTCTACTTTCGATGGATGTCGTTCGTTGACCACGTTGACTACTCCGCGCCGAGCGCATCCAAGGTGGTGGACGACGGCGAGGCCCCAGACAGCAACGAGCCGGAGATGGGAAGACGCGGGAGTAGAGTCGCAGACGGAGAGGTGTACGAGGGTTAACTGGTTCTGGTGCGGTGTGGTTCGGCAGTCGGTGGAGAAAAACAGGAGGTGTGGAGGGGCGGAGGGATGGCCTGGCCAACGGTGGGGTAGCGCTTCACAGCGAAGCGTGCTAAGCAGAGCTGCTAGCAGCAGGAGGTGGGAGCAGGTGGTCCCGGCGGTGCTGGAGGAAGAAGACGAGAGATTGAAAATGGATGCCGGTCGTTGGATGTAAATCCAGCGGCTAATGATGTCAGAATCATGTATTGACTAAGTTGACAATGACTTGCGTTTACTTCGACCTATTGGCCCATATTTCAGCCTCCAAAAATATGGCACGTATTCAACCCATTTTTTCAGCATTTACAGTCAATTTGATCTCTTTTTTTAGAATTACAGTCCATTTGCTGGGCTGGGTTAACAAATAATGTAGCGTCCATGCGGCCCATTTATTTTTCTCCTAAAAAATTACATGCCATTTGCACTTTCTCGAAATACACGATTTTGCTGGGCTGATTCTAATTATAATGTTGGGTTGGGCGCAACAATGTTATCAAAAAATAATAAGGAACTGAGCATTTTGTTATAAATATATTTAAATAATAAGTGATTTATTATTACATTGGTCCTTAAATCTTACCAAATTTTTGTACACAATCACTAGGATTTTCGTTGCCAAAAAATCCAGTATTTTATTGTTAAGAAATTACTTTTATAAGTAAATAAGATGTGGGATATTGTTTTCTTACATATGTAAGTATCTGTTAAATATATGATGACAATAAGAATAATATATAATAACATATAAAATAATTTAAATACATATAATATAGTTAGAAGGGAAACAAAAGTTCGACCCGGCGTTCCTACTCTTATATAGAAAAATAGAACAGACCTCTGCGTTTTCTTCAAAAAAAGACATAAATTGGGCTGCCGATATTTCAGGAAAAATAAAACCTCGGATGGGAGGTCCATAGGCCGGTCGATATATGACGGCCCTCAAAAAAATACAAACCGGCATGTCGTGGGTTGCGCATGTTAAAAAAGAAAGCCTAGACGGGGCAGCCCAAAACCCGCGGATACATGCTGCCCCAGTGATAATAAATGATACTACCTGCCAGCTCCACAGCTTCGTTGTGAATTTATCTCCTACATTGAAGCACCTAAAAAAATGTAAATATGTTGACAAACCCGTGGTCCCCAACGCCTGTATAGCATTAGGAGGAAGTTTTTTTTTGATGAGGCACTTGCTTGCGTACGGCCATACCCCTGGTGGGTCCCGACTGTCCACCTCTCCACGTACAGTCCTCTCCAGATTCCTCTCGTTTGTTCAGCATGTTCACAACGGCAGACAGCGGCGTCGCGGCGAGCGCACAAAGGCGCAGGAGGTGATCGGACCACCCAAGGAAGTGCCTTATTTGTAACGAAAGTATTGAACTAGCCCAGTGGCCAAGTGACACTACCCGACAGCTGTTCCGCCCGGGTACGATTCCACCTGATGCAGGAAAAATATCTCCAATTTTTTTGCCTCTGCCATTATTGACATGTGGGTCCCCATTGTCATCTACGCACACCACGTCCAACACTTGCCAAAACTTTGTCCCTCGTTTTCTCTGTTTTTTGCATACTTGACATTGTGTGGGCATTTTGAAAATAGCATATCTTTTTGATTGTGCATCATATGAAGATGTGTGATGCATGAATGTTGATCAGCATGATGTTAACTGGTTGGTAGTTCCATTTTCGACCATGAATAAAACTTCCAACATGATGTTAATCCTGTTTGAAAAGGCCGTGTTAATATAAATGCTCTGCCTCTAAAAGTTGCAGTTTCTTATCCGAAACTGAACTTGTAGTTTCTTATATGAAACTGAAACTTGCAGTTTCTTATCTGAGAATCACATTGTCTGCACTTTTATACTCCTATGAAACTTCATTTTTTAAGTGCTAAAAATATATCTCTAGAATTCATAAAATACTTCATATGCTCAATACTGCAAATCTGAAATTCAAAAGACATTCATATCTGAAAGTACTCTCAAAATAGCTATTTTTTTAAATAATACATTTTTTTTATTAATTTTCATAAATATTACGTTGGATAAAAAAAATTCAAAAATAATACACCGTCGGAGTCGGCCCACAGCAGGCCGATTGGATTCCAGTCGGCCTACAGCTGGCCGACTGGCCCCTGTCGGCCCACTGTGGGCTGATTGCATCCTGTCGGCCAACTGTGGGCCGATTGAAACTAATTGGCTTGCTGTGGGCTAATTGTTTTTGCAAAAAAAGTAGGCATAAAAAATATATGTTTAAAAAATGTTAATCATGTAATTAAAAAATGTTAAACGTGTATAAAAAATGTTCCTGATGTATACAAAAAATGTACAATACATATGCAAAAAAGTTGACATAAAAATTATGTTTTAAAAAGTGTTAAGAATGTATTTAAAATTGTTAAATGTGTGTATAAAAAATGTTTCTTATCTATTCAAAAAATATAGAATGTGTATGAAAAAAGTTGACACCAAAAAAATATGTTTGAAAAAAATGTTCCAGTTCCATATAAAAAGAGCAACCAATCATACTTAGGTCCGTGATGCTCCCATACCGGATCCGGAGCTGGAACATTTTTTTATACACGTTTAACCTTTCATTCCAATACATGAAACATTTTTGTGTACTCGTTGAACATTTTTTCAAATACATGATTAACATTTTTGTCAAACATATTTTTTGGTGTCAACTTTTTTTCATACATATTCTATATTTTTTGTATAGATAAGGAACATTTTTTCAAATACATGATTAACATTTTTTTCAAACATATTTTTTTGGTGTCAACTTTTTTTCATACACATTCTATATTTTTTGTATAGGTAAAGAACATTTTTTATACACACATTTAACAATTTTTAAATACATGATTAACACTTTTTAAAACATATTTTTAGTCAACTTTTTTGCATATATATTGTACATTTTTTGTATACATCAAGAACATTTTTTTATACACGTTTAACATTTTTTAATTACATGATTAACATTTTTTTAAACATATATTTTTTATGCCTACTTTTTTTTGCAAAAACAATTATCCCACAGCGAGCCAATTAGCTCCACCCAATCAGCCCACAGTGGGCCGACAGGGGCCTGTCGGCCAGCTGTAGGCCGACTGGAGTCCAATCGGCCTGCTGTGGGCCGACTAGGCCGAGTCGGCCTGCAGCGGGCCGACGGTGTATTATTTTTGAAAAAAAATTACCCAGCGTAATATTTATAAAAATTAATTAAAAATGTATTATTTTAAAAAAAATAGCCCTCAAAATACACAACACAAAACACAATTCACAACCTGCAAATACTCACAACCCTATGCTCCTCCTGACAATTCACAACCTGCCCGACTATTGGGCTGGGGGCAGTCCCCTCCTATTCCTCGGTGGCAGACAGCCACCCCGTGAGACGCTGTGAACAGCGAGGGAGAGGATGGCGGGGAAGTGTCATCGGGCCAACTGCTTTTCTCCTCTTGCAGCTGGGTTCGGTCGACGAAGACTCCACCGACTCGCTCTGGCACGACACCCTCACAAACGGCACCTTGTAGATGCTCGATCCTTCAATCTCTAGTGGATGCTCCATCTGGGATCGATACTCCCACCACCACTCCCTCACGATCGGATTCGGTGAATCTGTTTGCTCCATGGCCCAGAGGATCAGCTCTATGTACTCCCGCGCGACTCCCTTCGGGAGTATCGCCGCCTTTTCGCTCTGTTGCAGATATTTGGCCATGGATGTCGCCGTCGCCGCTAGTTGGTCCTTGTTGTCAAACCAAGACTGTATCTTCAACATCCTAGCTAGCTTCACAGGGTCGCCGTCTGCGATCCTCACGTATCGGTTGTACTCCTCCATCAATCTACTTCTCCAGCACCTTCACTCGCCGGCGGTGGTTTTTGAACGGAAGAGGAGAGGAGCAGCACTGGTTTTGGATTAGAACGGGAGAGGAGCGATGCTAGTTTTGGATTGGAACAGAAGAGGATGGGTGGTGGTTTTGAAATGGAAGAGGAGAGGAGCGGCGCTGGATTTAGATTGGAACAAGAGAGGAGCGGCAGTGGTTTAAGAGGAGAGGAGCGGCACTGGTCTTGGAAGTATTCTTTTGTTTTGTGTATTTTGGGTCAAAGTTTGACCACGTACTGTATTTGACAAGCAAAATGTGAATGCATGTCACCAAAAATTGTATCGTTTGATTCGTATCTGAATGTACTTTCAAATTATATTATTTTTGCAACATATAACATATATTTTATTTGTGAAAATCATGGTCAATTATGACCCAGAATAAAAGGGAGACTAGTTAATGTGGGGTCGCTTTCTTAATTGAAGGGTAAATTGATTTTGATTTTGATTTTGATCTGGTCACAGCGCGTCGGCCCTCTCGTCCAATCCTAAATCGCTGCCGCACGCTCCTCTCGCTCTTCTCCATTGCAAAACCACCTCCTCTTCTCTCCATCATCTCCATTCCAAAACCACCGTCTCGCCTCTCCCTCTTCTCCATTGCAAAACCACCTCCTCTCTCCTCGGACGAGGATCCTCTGACGTAGCCCATCCTGCCATTGAGACACTGACACATGGGTCCCACCAAGTGCGGGGCCCACCTGTCAGCGACCGAAAGGCAGGGAAACCTCTCCTCTCCATCATCTCAATTCCAAAACCACCATCTCGCCTCTTCCTCTTCTCCATTTCAAAACCACCCCCTCTCCTCTCCATCATCTCCATTCCAAAACCACCGTCTCGCCTCTCCCTCTTCTCTATTGCAAGACTACCGTCTCTCCTCCCATCTTCCAAAGCTAGCACCGGACCACTCAGAAGGACATCTATGGAGAGGATGCAGTAGCGAATCAGGCAGATCGCCGGCGGCGACCAGGCAAAGTTAGCCAGGTTGAAGGAGATCCTTACTTGGTTTGACAATGAGTGGGAGATTTCGAGGACGGTGAGGGCCATGTGGCAATGTATGCGAAAGAGCGAGACGGCGGTGATGAGGGCGGCGATGTACTCCTCGGCGACAGTCACGCCGCAGTCCTTCGAGTTCAACAAGTATCTCCTCTGGGTGATGGAGCAGACAGATTCGCCCGAGGAAAAAGTCAGGCGGAGGTGGTGGGCGTATAGGTCGAAGGTCGAGCACCCAGAGGATAACAAATCGATCGAGTACGGTGTGCCGTTCGTGAGGGTGCAGAGCCAGCCGGAGCCACAGGAGTATTCGTTCTCCCACCGCAAGAGGAGGCCGGATGGCGCGACGTCGCTTCCCCGCCATTCTCCACGGTTCCCTCGACGCTCGCCTTGTTTCAACGGCGTCGGTAGGGTTTAAGGTAAGCTTCGCACTAACCTAATCCTCCATCTGCTCATGCTTACAATCAGTGTGACAGCTAATAAAAATCATGCTTACAATCAGTCTCCGAATACTACGCCAATCACCCTAAAATAGCTCTGGACCTTTGGGTCAAAGTTGTGACACTGTGTACAAATAAAGAAAAATAGATTGGTGCTTCTTTCAGAAAAGAGTACACCCTAGAAAACTGCCAATATAAGCTACTAGTATTTTTTTAAGTCTAAGCTACTAGTATTTGGTTAGAGGATTTGCTGCCGAGAAAGATCCGTCCACAGTGAGCGCCACACATCCCACTGATGGTGGTGGGTGCCAATGCTTAGATGGAGCAGGTTTGGTGTCGGTAATTTTTACTTGGCACCTCACGCTCTGCATATATGCCGGTTCCATCCGTACATTTGTGCAGTTCCACCAAATGCAGCTGAATAACCCTGTTTGCACAGATAATGAAAAGGCGTGATTACATTATAGTGGCACTAGTTGATGAAACATACACTAATAAATAGAAGAAAATATTGCGATAGTATCATAGTATGCCATGCTGCGAGGGCGAGATGGGCCCTGCGACGCCTCATACGGTACGCCTCATACTGGAAATCGACCCAAGTCTCCCCGATACATCTTCTGCCACTGATGAACATCAATGTACAGCGGTAGTACAAGGAGGGGCCTTGAGACATTCCAATCTCTATTTGTGTGCAGATCAACTAAAATTAAGCACCCCAGTTTGCAGAAATGCTTAAACATTAACAATGGGACTAGTTGATGAAACATATACTAACAAAGAGAAGCACTTTCTTTATCTACATTGGAAATGAAATGATAGAGAGGACACTCGCTCTATTTTAACTATATTATTACTCCATTTTATCAGTGGCACTAGGGTCGAGGAGGTGGCAAACGAGGTGTACCGTGCGTCACAAGGATGGAGGCCGGGGGTGCTTAGACTGGGATGCTGAAGCTGGCTCTTTCAGTCCCTATCTTCCCCTCTGATGTTTCTGTGGTAGCATTTGGGTTGTAATCCAAACTCGACCTGATGATGCGTCCCCCTACCTGCCTAGCTTATGTGGCGAACTTGTCTCCTGCTAGTACTCAATCCATTCTAGTAGTAGTTGCATAACTGCCCGTTTACACTGAGATGTTGTCGGATAATGGTTCTCTATGGTTGGATTTCTTTAATGAAATCGAAGGAAACCACCTCTTTCGATATATAAAAAAATCAATGCCACTAGCGGTGCCAAAACATTGCCTCAAATTAATAGTGCCACTAGATTAAGGTGCAAAATAATAACATTACTGCTTTATCATGGCAATGCCAAAACAGTAGCACAAGAGCAGACTCAACATGCAGGATCTTTGGCAAACGGTCAGACCAAAAAGGAACATACCTCGTGATGGGAACCATGTCTCCAGTTAACGCCATCGTAGAAGGGATGACACCAGTCACCAACATGGATGATTTAATTCATGGTACCTTTTGGTGCAGTTCACCTAAAATGAAGCAATGTCCCATGAGCTAGCAGCTTCTTCTTCATTTTTTTAAGGAAAGGGCTCCAGCCCCGGTTCCATTTCCATCAGAAAATGAAACCCACCGAGCTTCTTCTTCATTAGTCGCAATAAAATTGAGCAACATCAAGGTTGGTTGTGAAGCTCCGGGAATGTTCAACTATAATTTGGATATCATTTGTCCAGTTCAACTAAGATCAAGCGTGAAATGTATGTCTTTGTTTGCACAAAAAAGGTGGAAAGGAGGGTGACAAACAAGTGATGAAACATACATCAAATGAAAAGAAGCATGTTCCTTATCTGAATGGCAATCCTACAAGGACAGTAGCAATTTCTAAAGCAGCAGCATTGCTAGATATTAGTGTGGGCATTAGGATTAACTATGACAACCGTTAAATATGACATTACTTTAATGGTGCCATTGCTTCATTTTACCAGCAACATTGGTTTAACGTGTCCTTACTTTTAGCAGTGCAACTGCTACATTTTACCAGTGGCATTACATAAGAGTGGCTCGGGGCAACAAACATCAGAACAGGATATCTGGGTTGGTCCCATTTTTGTTCAGTATAGCCACCTTATACTGTGTGAGGCTAGCAAATCTAGTGCTGGACTTACTCTGTTGACTTGTCCCCCAGTCCCCACTTTCTTTCCTTTTTCAACCAATAGATCGGGTTTATATTGAGTTTGTACTGTGTTTCCCTTTATTTCCCTATTAGACCTAGAGACCAGTTGGATAGCCAGTCTCTGCTACTTTTCGCCCCCATTATTTCCTCTTTCGACCAAGTCCTAGATTCAGGTAACAAATCTTCCCCCACCCCCTTTCTTCCTTGTTTGAACCAAGTAGTACTAGATTCGAGTGCATGAACTAGTACCTCTTAACAGTAAAAATTAGGTGGCTTTCGAACAGCCGATCGATCCTATCTAAGAGGGGGCCTGAGAAATAGTAAAAGATACAAATGCAGCGACGTCAGGAGCTCGGGAAGTAGAGCAAGGCCGGTTTCGAAGGAAGTTATACCTGAGGGTCGCCGGGATGTTGCTAGGTGGGCGGCGGGAGGTCGGATATGCCCACACTACGGCAGCGAGGAAGAAGGGGTCGGAGGCCCTCCCTAGCCAGCGGTGCTTGGGAGAGAACGGCAAGGCACGCTGATCGGTACGCGCCGGCAATGGGTGTCGGTGTCAAAACCGGCGGATCTCGGGTAGGGGGTCCCGAACTGTGCGTCTAGAATCGATGGTAACAGGAGACGGGGGACACGATGTTTACCCAGGTTCGGGCCCTCTCTATGGAGGTAATACCCTATTTCCTGCTTGATTGATCTTGATGAATATGGGTGTTACAAGAGTTGATCTACCACGAGATCGTAATGGCTAAACCCTAGAAGTCTAGCCTATGAATATATGGTAATGAATCTGTCCTATCTGGACTATGCTCTCCGGTTTATATAGACATCGGAGAGATCTAGGGTTACACGAGGTCGGTTACATAAGAGGGAATCTTCATAATCAATCACCTAGCTTGCCTTCCACGCCAAGTAGAGTCCAATCCGGACACGGGTATAGTCTTCGGTCTTCGTGTCTTCATAGCCCATCAGTCCGGCCCAATGAGTAACAGGCCGGACGCCCGAGGACCCCTTAGTCCAGGACTCCCTCAGTAGCCCCTGAACCTGGCTTCAATGACGAGGAGTCCGATGCGCAGATTGTCTTCGGCATTGCAAGGCGGGTTCCCCTTCCTCCGAATTCCGATATAGTCGTCGGATGCGATGATTGTATTCGGACCTGTGTACATAATTGCAGAAAATACAATACTCCATGAGTCCAATCGGTCGACAACTGTTGAGATATTGCATCATGCCCGCCCGGTTATTATTTCCAACCGTTGGCTATTCTATCGCCCCACGTCTTGGGAAGCGGCTTTATTGGCACTTCTTGTCAAAGCAGAGATCGTGTCACGGGATTTTCAATAATGTTGGTATGGGTAACCCAACCGTCCCCTGGGTACAACTCTTTGAGGATAGGTAAGTTTCGAGACCCAGGAGGGGACGCTCGATATTCTGGGCCTTTATATAGGGACCCGGACTTGTCTTTCTCTTCTGCACTTGCTTCTTCCTCAATCCCAGCCTCCTCGAGTTCTAGCCCTCGAGTTCCAATCACCAGCCGCCCCAATCATGTCCGGGCCCAGCCGTTCAGGCCGGTGGGTGGCCTCTTCCGTCACAGAGGAGGATATTGCGAAGCTCCGCGTAGCGAGGTACCTGACCCCAGAAATCCTTCATTGGCTTCCTGCCGAGGGGCAGATTATTCCCACCCCCAAATCTGGCGAGAGGGTAGTATTTGTATCCCACTTCCTTCATGGGCTAAGGTTCACACTTAGCCCCTTTGTCCGGGGGCTCATGTTCGACTATGGGCTAGACTTTCACGATCTGGCCCCGGACGTCATTCTTCTCATCTCGACATTCATCGTCACGTGTGAGGCCTTCCTCCGGACTCCTCTGCACTTTGGTTTGTGGCTCAAGACTTTTCATGTGAGACCGCAGGTGACAGAGGAGGAGCAGGCAGAGTGCGGCAGCGTTGCTATAAGCAAGCTTGCCAGCGCGGTTTGGTTTGAAGGATCTTTCGCCGAGTCTTCCGAACTATGGCAGCAGGGATGGTTTTATGTCAACGAGCCGCGGGGCTCCAAGTGGATGGATACTCCTGCTTTCCGACCGGCCCTCCAATTCAACTCGCTTCATGGATCAACAAGGGATTGAACTGGGGATCCGTTAATGAGGTGCAGACTCTGCAAAGTCGCATCTGAAGCCTTACCGAGAGAGGCATCAAGCTTGTGAACATTGTTCAAGTAATGCTAGTCCGTCGGATCCTGCCATGTCAGCGGTGGCCTATCCGTATGTGGGAGTTCAATCCAGAAGGGCGGCGGACCCTTCAGCACTTCTTCGGCACGACGCACGAAGGAATGTGGAAATTATATTTTGGGGAGCAGGAGCAGTGGCCGGACACCACCGAAGATGTTGGCCTTGACTGCAATCATCCGGACACTTCAGTAAGTATTCAACACATTTTAGTTCAACATCTTTTGACAAGATACTGAGCACTCCGCCCCTACGCAGGACTGGATAAAGAAAGCGGTATTAATCTGGAGTCCGGCACCCCTTCCCGAATATCCCGCGTCCACCCTGCTGACGCGGATGTTAATTCCGACACCGACCGGGTGTCTGCAGAGGGGGGTGAGAGCGTGGAGCCCAAAGGAGATGTCTGCCACGGCAAGAAGCGGGCTGCCTCTAGAGGCCAGGAGGGGAACTTTCCAAGAAAGGAAAAATGCCATCATCGGTCGGCTTGAGACAGGCGAGCGATGTCAATGTGGAGCCTGGTGATGAGGACGAACCTCCGGCCATACCGTAAGTGAAGCGAGGTACTTTAACCATACCTCATTCTTTTCTTATTACTGAAATAGTTCTTCGACATGTGCACGTCCTCGCAGGTTAACGCCTGGTGTTTCTCAATCGTCCTCCTCCTGGGGGGACCTTCTTCCAGAGATGATGGAGAGTGACATGCCTTCTCCGGCCTCCTTGCCCAACAGGGCGGAGAATCTTGAGGTGTCGTCCCGGAGGGCCCCTCCCGATCGGCAAGTAGGACAGGAAACGAGGAAGGAGTTACCCGAAGGTGGTGCCTCTGTCATTCTGGGTTCGGGGGTCAAGAATGGCGGCCCCGAACTGTCCGGCTCACAACCGGAGATGATTCTGGAGGCAGTTAAGCGGATTCCTTTAAAGGAATATCGTGCTCCGGCAACGATGTCCGAAGACCCAGGGGTGCCGAAGACACTGACGGACATGCTGCGACAGGCGTCCGTTTCAGAGGAGCACCATGCCTTAATGGTTACGGTGGTTGAAAAGGTTCTCTCCATGAAGAGCGGGTTGAATGAGGCCTTCATGAGCCTTCTAAGGGGTTTTGAGGTTTGTGATGTAATTTTGTCAATGGAATATTATTGATCGAATGCACCTGTTGTATATGTAGTAGCCCCTGAGACTCGGATTGCCTTCCAAAAGAAGCGATCGGAGGATCGAAAAGACGCGCTCAGGTACTGACCTTGTTTTAACTTGGAATGCAGACTGTCTCGCTTCCCGCGGCTACCCGTGGTACGGAAGTGGCCGAACTGCAGCGAAAGCTGGATACTGCGGAGGATGACATTGCATTGATCAATAGGCGTCTTGACGACTCACAAGGTATGTTTTGTGGGCATTCCTTACACCAGTGTGCTTTGTAATTTAAGTTTGACTCTGAAAAGAGTTTTATATGGAATATGCATGAATGCAGATGGTGCTGCCGCCGTGGAAGCCCTTCGGGCGGAGCTAGCCCGGGTCGAGGAACAGGCTCGGTTTAGTAATGTGGCCGCTGAAAAGGTATCGGCCGAGTTGAGGGCCGAACAAGCCGCGCGGCGCGAGGACAAGGAGGCCATGTCCACCATGGCGCGCGAGTTAGAAAATGCAGCTGGCCGCTGTAAACTTCTTGAGAAGGAAAATGAAGCCAAAATGGCTGAACTTGACAAGGCCTTACGAGAGGCGAGAGAGGCGCGGTCTGAATCCAGAGCAGCCCGTAGGAAATCCGGCAAGCTGGGGATATTGTGGCTGGCAAGCCCTTTTTGCTACAAGCTAAGTTCGGCGATCCGAACTATGCTCAGCTTAACCAAGTATGGAGTTCTCCGGACAATTTTTTAGACTTGCCGAAGAGTTCTTCCGATGCGGCGCAGTTTTATCAGGCGCAAGAGGGGTGTGCAACGGAGAAGCTTTTTTGGTCGCAATTCGGCGCGTCGAAGCGCCCTCTGTTGCCGAATGAACAGATGTCCTAGTGGGCCGAGCTACATAGGATATCCGGCGCTGCCATGAAGAACGTCGTAGCCCATTTGTGGCCGACTGAACCTGTTCCGAGTAGTTACTTCGACCTGGTGCAGCGGCTTGCTGACGCGGTGCCGCGTATCGACGCTATGAAGCGCTCGGCGTGCATTGAAGGTGCACGGATGGCCTTCGCCCGAGTCAAGACATTCTGGGGGAAGATGAAGACCATCAATATTGCGACGAAGAGTCCACCCGAAGGCAAGGACCGTCCGGAACCGGAGCATTATTTTGGAGACGTCCTAGAGGCCGCCCGCTTGATAGAGGGTCAGTGCTCGAAAGACATAATATTCGAGTGATGTGTACAAGGGTTGTAATAGACAACTTTATAGTTAATCTGTTTTTTTGCTCGAAAGCTTGTATTCCTCCTGTGCGGCCGTTTTTAATGTAATCTGAAAGTTTTCCAGTCGTCGGCTTCAACCCCCTCGTAGGGAATACGGGGGTGTTCGGAAAAGCATTGAATCACTCTTTATCCAACGTCTTGGTCCATAAAGGAGGTGATAATGCGGCGAACCAGGCAATCAGACTATAGGGCGTTAACACTTTCACTTAGCCATAGGAGTTTTATGGTGGGGCTACGACATAGCCCCTAGCATGTATGCGGCGTATTGTAATATTGTGCCTTACATGTTTTGATCTGAAAAAGACCCTTCGTGTGACACGGGGAATCGCTAAAGATTCGGATAAGTCGTCAAGTGGTTGACCAGCTCACGCCGCATCATGACAGTCAGTTTTCGGCTTTCTCTACTGAGGTGCTCATCCGGTCACAGCCAGGGCACAATCGCAGTAGTTCTCCCTTTACTACCCTAGCCGATAGAGCAGAATGTAGGGTAGCAAACACAGGAGCCGGGCAACCCAACTATTGACCAAAGAATGATTCGGAGCTGATCCATATAAGGCCAAACTTGCGACGCCGAAGTATGCTATAGAGCTGTTCGGGCTTTTATTGGCGACTCATTTGTTCCCAAACCAAGCCCCTGGCCGGTTATGCCGAGGTGCGTCTTGTAACACCGCCGTTGCGGCCGTACTCATTGTAAAAAGAGTATAGAAGATTAGTTCGGATGAAGTTTACTGGGAGTTGAGCAATAAGCCAATGATAAATTCATGTATAAAAAAGAAAAATTCCACAACCCTGCCATTTGACATGCTCAGGGTCAGGAACGGAGGAAAAAAGGCATAATACAGGCTCGAAATAAAGTGTGCGGTCTACAAAAACTATTTTGGACCTCCTGTCGCACGTCTGTGCCGCCCGTCCTCTGGGAGGGGAGTCCTTATCTGAAGTAACCCCTTAGGTGAGTGTGCGGATCCGAACTCCGACAGAGTCCGTTGTATATGCAGTCATGTCGGTCACCTGTTTATAATAAAGAAAAGTAAAGAAGAATGGATAAAAAACGTTACGGGAATGCTTGCAGGGTTGTCCGTATTGTGCTTTCGCCGGTGCCCATGGTATCTTGAGCGCGTAGTGATGTACGCGTGGTGTAAATCCTGCCATCATAGTGGGTGGGTGGCGGAAGCCGAACTGCTACTTCCGCTCCGGTAGTGGTCGAACATCGAAGGAAAACTGCTTCTGGCTCCCGGTGTTCGGCTGGCGAGCCTTGCCGTCATCTTTATCGCTTGGTGGCCTGCTCCCCTTGTATTCGGCATTAAGCTTGCCTGCCTGCTTGAAGACCCAACAGTTTCTGTTGGTGTGATTAGCTGGCTTGTCAGGGTGGCCGTGAATCTGACAAGGTCGGTCCAATATCCTGTCAAGGGCGGATGGTCCGTCCTGTTTGGCCTTAAATGGCTTCTTCCGTTGACCAGGTTTCGGATTGTGAAATCCGGCGTTGACCTCTATGTTACGCAATCTTTCGTTATTGCTGCGACTGATATGCTTGTTTAGTCGTGGCTTGCCGTTGCCGTCTCGGATTTTGGAAGTGCCCGGGTCGCTGGCGTTGTTGCTTTTGCGAGCGAGCCATTTGTCTTCTCCCGCACAAAAGCGAGTCATTAGAGCGGTAAGGGCTGTCATGGATTTGGGTCCTTCCTGGCCGAGGTGACGTGCTAGCCATTCATCCCGGACGCTATGTTTGAAGGCTGCTAGGGCTTCCGCGTCTGGACAGTCGACAATTTGGTTCTTTTTGACTAAGAACCTAGTCCAGAGTTCCCTGGCTGACTCGCCGGGCTGTTGGACAATATGACTTAAGTCATCGGCCTCTGGTGGCCGGACATATGTTTCTTGGAAGTTGTCACGAAAGGCGTCTTCCAGATCTTCCCAGCTGCCAATAGAGTTTTCTGGCAAACTGTTTAGCCAGTACCGTGCTGGCCCCTTGAGCTTGAGGGGCAGGTATTTAATGGCATGAAGGTCGTCTCCGCGAGCCAAGTGGATATGGAGGAGGAAGTCCTCAATCCATACTGCGGGATCTGTTGTTCCATCGTATGATTCGATGTTGATGGGTTTAAACCCGTCTGGGAATTCATGCTCCATTACCTCGTTGGTGAAGCAAAGAGGGTGTGCGGCTCCTCTATGTTGGGCCACACTGTGAATCACATCCGGCGGGCTCCGTTTGCGGTTTTCGGACCGAGCGTGCTCGAGTCTGTTGTGTCCAAATAGATAACCGTTATTGCTGGCCGGGGCATGTCTCCGCAATCTGTGTGTCGATTTTGTGTGTCCGGTTCTACCCTCCGGTTCTTGTTGGATGTCGCGAGTGTCCCCCAAGCCTCTTTATTCTTGCTTGGACGGCCGGATGGGTTTGTATGGCGCTCTGCTGGGGCTGCTGCCTTGCCCGGACCGAACTGTGGTCGGCCTACCGGCTTATTCGATGGTGGTGTGGGCTCCAAAGCCTTGCCATCATATTGAGGGAGCCACCTACTGTTGTGGTGGCTTTTGTCTGGGACACTAAGGCCGTATTCTTCAGCGGCCAGGACCTCGGTCCATCTGTCGTTGAGCAAATATTGGCTCACTTGAAGCTGCAGCTGCTTCCTCCTTAGGCTCCTTGCCGTGGCTATGAGCCGGCGTTTAAAGCGCTCCTGTTCTAGAGGTTCCTCGGGCACGATGAATTCCTCGTTGCCGAGGCTCTCTTCTTCCTCGGAGAGTGGAAGATAATTACTATCCTCCGAGTCTCCGTATGTGACCTGTTCATCAGGGCTATCCTGCCCGCTTTCCTGGTCCTCCTGTTCGGATCCTGTCTGAACAGGGTCTTCGCAGTCCGGAGTACTATCACCTCCGATGCTAATATTGTTTTCCCTTGAGTGACGTGACTGAGAGTGGCGCCAGGGGCGCCGGTGTTCGGACTATGTACGAGGAGGCTTATCCTCGACTGGATCCTCTTTGTCATCATTGAGATCGTCGTTGGGTGTGTCCACCATACATACGTCATACCAGGAAGTGGTCGCCCCATGTGTAGCGGATAGTAAGCTCTGGTTTTGCCCCTCATCGTCGTCCAAACCACCGATGTCTTCGGAGCGGGGGTCAGGCGTATTGGTTGGTTCATCGACGGTGGCTATGGAGTGGTGGCGGGTGGGAAGCAAAATTCTCCATCGTCCGCCATAAGGTCGAACCGAACATAGTTCGGTGATGAGCCGTTTGCCAGGGATAGGTTTTTTAGTGAATTTAGTAGGTCGCCCATGGGCGAGTGTTGGAAGATATCCGCGGTGCTGAACTTGAAGATCGATAGCCGATCGAGTTTGGTATCCGCGGGCTCGCTGGGTTCGGAACTCGATATCGGAGACAAGTCCGGGGTTCCGTTGATGCAAGTATCATACGAAGTGGAATCTGCATGCGGCTCCACCGCCGCCGAGTTGGTAGCCCCCACGATGGGGTTAAGTTTCCCATCTTCGGACGACTTGATCTGCTCCGGCTCTAGGACCAGAGTTGTTACAGGAGCTATCTCCTGGATGCGGCCCGATGACAGGTTTAAGTCGTGTTTATCGGGGTGAAGGGGAGCGGTTGCCGCAGTCTCGAATCCGTCGAAGATCAAGTCTCCACGGATGTCCGGAATGTAGTTCAGGCTTCCGAATCTGACCTAATGGCCAGGGGCGTAGCTATCGATTTGCTCCAGATGGCCTAGCGAGTTGGCCCGCGGTACGAAGCCACCGAATACAAAGATTTGTCCGGGGAGGAAGGTTTCTCCCTGGATCACGTCATTACTAACGATCGAAGGGGCCATCGAATCCTTTCGTCGACGGCACAGCGGAACTCTCAATGAAAGCACCAATGTCGGTGTCAAAACCGGCGGATCTCGGGTAGGGGGTCCCGAACTGTGCGTCTAGAATCGATGGTAACAGGAGACGGGGGACACGATGTTTACCCAGGTTCGGGCCCCCTCTATGGAGGTAATACCCTACTTCCTGCTTGATTGATCTTGATGAATATGGGTGTTACAAGAGTTGATCTACCATGAGATCGTAATGGCTAAACCCTAGAAGTCTATCCTATGAATCCGGACTATGCTCTCCGGTTTATATAGACACCGGAGAGATCTAGGGTTACACGAGGTCGGTTACATAAGAGGGAATCTTCATAATCAATCGTCTAGCTTGCCTTCCATGCCAAGTAGAGTCCAATCCGGACACGGGTATAGTCTTTGGTCTTCATGTCTTCATAGCCCATCAGTCCGGCCCAATGAGTAATAGGCCGGACGCCCGAGGACCCCTTAGTCCAGGACTCCCTCAATGGGTAAGAGCCGTCGCCGAGGACGACCGTGTGAACGTTGCACCTTCTCGCCTTCCCCGGCGGAGAGGATCCGGCTGGATCTGTGACTAGCGATGAGCAGAGAGAGAGAGAGTGTGTGTGGCCACCGCTGTCGTGTTTAGATCTGGAGAGGACGAGATAGTGTGAAGAGAGCAACACTAGAAAGCAAGCGTGGAGGCTCCTGCCTATATAGTGGAGTACTACTAGTTTTCTTTTGTCTACCGGAGCCGGCTTGACCTCGGCAATGACTGTCTTCATGCACGTGCCCCGGAGGCGCAGTTGTCCTCATTTTGATTTGAAGCACCGGATTATAACATATAACACGAAAAATGCCACATGACAAGAAACCATAACCTCACTGCCCAAAGGAGACAACATGAATCCCGACGGACAAACTAGACGAGGATCAAAGCTCAAATTAAAGATAAACTTGTAGAAAAGGGGTCCATCGATAGATGCCCTAATTAACATAGCCGACTTGACATAGATGGCAGCCGAGTAGTCTTCGTGCATGTGGCCCCCATGACTAGCGCCTTGGAGGAACTCAGTTGTCGCTATTTAACCCTCGCAGTGATCCGAAGCACATGACACCTAATTTTGCGAGATGACAAGAAACCTTTTTTTTAGATTTCTCACCAGAACTACAGCCCTGTACAACACAGCCTGCACGATATGTAGACGATAGCCAATCCAGGCGTGTCTGCTGGAGTCTGGTCACATGCATGGACGAATTGATCTTCCATGTCATGCAGGGATCGTCCAGGCACCAACGTCTGTACAACACTTCTCTAGTACTATCGCTCGTCTCTCTCTTCTATTAACTCACCCGACTTGCGGGGCTGGGGAGTGTGCCTATGGTCAGTTCTCAATTGCGGTCCCACATGTGTGTGCAAACGGAATATGACGCGCGTTCCATTTGGAGAGCTACGTGCCAGACCGACCGACCGTCTGGGGTGCGACGTGAACGCGACGGGCGTGCTGTATACTGTACTCCGTAAATTTGTACTGTCGTTTTCTTGAGGCTTTGCTCCATGACACAATCCATGGATACAAAATAAGTATACTATACTATTTAATAGTCGAGGGCGGGGCTTTTCCCGCGCGGTAGGCGGGGCAGTTCCGCCTAGTCGGTTCGACAGAGACGCGAGAAGATGAGGGAGTAGGCTGCTGCAAACGTAGGTTGTGTGATTTGACAGCAAGTTACTGCTGGACAGGTGGTGCCCGGTGATTTGACTTGCCATTATCATTTTAACTGCGGCGCTACGACCGGCGTGAGTCTCCCGATTCCTGACCACCTCTATAGAGGTGCCTCTCCCGATGATCCACCATGTAGAGGCTGGCTCTTGCTTGAGAGCCCACTCCTCCACTTTTTCCTTGCCTCTTTCCCCCACATATGCAAAAATGCCATGTAAAGCGGGCTTATAGCCCACTATTGTACTTGATCCTACAGGTGCTAAGCCTGCCACATAGGCATAAAGTTTGATGTGGCAAGTTAATTAAGAAGAGAGAGACTAGTTTGGTGACCCCAGGAAAAAACGGTGCTAAGCGTGTGTACCTAGATGAAGCAAACTTAGCAAAAAAAACTAAGCACCTATGCATTGGGGACTTGAGTTGCTAAGCCATTTAATGCCCATAGCACACCATTTCATTGGAAGAGGTCACTCGTTGGCAAATGCAATAAATACTATGAAGAAAGAGATAGAGAGAAGTAAACAGAAAAATACTCTTATAGCCAACCTTATAGTTAACCTTGTTGTAGTATGAGTGACTAAGTGATGACTATGTATGACATGCCAACATCAGATAGCCTAACGCACCGTGTTAAATCTCCAAGGGCGCGACCGCGCGAGCGAGGCGACGCTCGTGGTAGGCGCGACCATGATACGGGCTGCTGGCAGCCCTTGGATCTAAGATCGAACGGTCGCATGCTAAGTTGCTGAAAATTTGCAGAATAACCCTCCAGGATAGGATATTCACCCATAGGTCTAGAATCACGCCATGCAACCGTTCGATCTCAGATCCAAGGGCTCTCGGAAGCTTTGTATCACCTGTAATTTTCCCGACGCTTGACATGACATCGAAAGCCATTTAATTGGGCATCGAGTAGACATGACATCTAATTGGGCCCCATAGTACTGTGCATGAATCCGTTTATCCACCAGGCAAGCCAGTACCCTGCCGTTCGCATGCCCCCCCCCACTCGGCATTTTTACAATCGATAAACCGCTCCTAGTCGTCTCGTCCTTTCACATTACGACAGTTCCACTAATCCTAACCCTCCTCCCAAATCCATGGCGTCCCAAATCTTCATGGTCGGAGGTGAGTACAAGGTTAGAACCATCACCGGCGATGAGTTCGACGTCATCTACACCCGTTCTTCTGCGACGGTGAAAGGATGCCTTGATCGCTTCGGACGCATGTTCGAAAACTCAAATGATGAGTGGGTCGCTGGGCTAGATGTTGAGTACACCATAGTCATGGGAAAAGAGAAGAATCTAAAGGAGGAAGAGAGGAAGAAGCCTGCCGTGATCCAGGTTTGCGTGCATGACTTATGCTTGGTCTACCACATATGCCATGCCGACGTTGAGTGCGAGGAATTTAAGAAGTTCCTCAAGGGCGGCCGAGTCAAATTCGTTACTGTAGACTTTACGAACGACATAAGAGTCCTGGAACGGATAGGCCTCATTGTAGGCAAACCCTTCGACCTCTAGAATAATTAATGGGCTGGTGTCCTCCCGTGATAAGCCTTCAATGTCGACCCTGGAAGGAGCCATGGTTCATCCTTCGTACGGTAAACTGAAGAAACCTCCGCACACGTTTCATCGTGCATGGGAGTGGAATCTACTAGATATAGACCACATCCACTACGCTGCAATGGATGGCTACCTTTGTTTCAATATCTACAAGGGTTGGATGAAGAGCAAGAGCCAAGTGTGCGGTTCAAGCAAAGAAGTATCGGCCAAGAGGAAGAAGGACAAGGACAAAGTCAAGTACGTGGACGAGGACTCCGAGTAAGGTGGCGGTGTCGTTGCTCATGGTGGTTCTAATGTAGTGTCTACCGGATTAGTTGCTTAGTTTAATTTCTGGTGTGCTTAGTTTTATTTGAGGGGTGTGTTGTGCTGAGCCCCCAGCAGAACTATGTTATGTTTCTTCTTGTTACTTTAACTCCTCAGTACGTACATACTAGTATTTCTTACAGTTCATCTTTTAGTTGGTATAGTACTACGACTACCACTCGTTTCTTCACATTATATACGTACAATATATAAGGCCAACATCATATAGCGAGCAGTTTAGTTGTCAAAGAATTTCAGGGGGCATAGTTTTGTCAAAGAATTTCAGGATGCTTAGTTTTATTTGAGGGGTGTGTTGTGCTGGACACCATTATTGTGACTCAAATATCTTTTGCCAAGTTACAATGACATAAATACCGATGGACTAACATGCCAGCTCTCCCTCTATCTCACTACAGTAAAATAAAGTGTGGGGCCTACTTGATCCCAACAGCGTTCTTATTTTTCTGTAAAATTGTTCGCTTGGTTACTCCTGACAAGCGGGGCCACACTTATCATTGTGAGAATCGGCTTATTTTTGTCATGTAATGTGACACCCCAAAATTCTGACCTTGTTTTATTAATTAAAATTTTTCCAGGAAATTAAACTTTTCCATTTGTCTAGATTTACTTTTTGATATTGTGGGTTTTTACCTCAAGTGGAAACTTTCCAAAAGTATTATTGGACTTGTATACTCTCTCTATGAAACAATTCTTTATCAGTGGATTTAATTGCAAGATTGCTTTTCCCTGAGCTTTATTCTTTTAAAATGATTTTTCATGAATTTGGAGTCTCTGTTGCACTGCAACCATTTGATTAATGCATTTAAAATTTTTACCAAAATTTGGGGATGTCATGTGATGTTTCCACATCACTTTTATGCAAAAATATCTTTTGGTTATTGGAGATTTTGAGCTCTACATCAACTTTTCAAATCTAGTCCAGTAGGTATTTTTGCACTACAACCTATTTAAATATTCCTTTAAAGATTCTTCCAAGTGGTTGGAGATGTCAGTAGATGCATATAATTCAACTTTATGCTAAAACCCAGTGATGTTCTTTGAAATATTTGAGTGAATCAACCTCATCTTCATTCTGCTCCAGTTTGGTGATTTGTACTGCAACCCTAATTTATTTTGCTCTAGGGCCCATGAGCTTTTTCCTGCTTATTGTCCTCCCTACAAAACCTTTAAGTCCAGGAGAGTGGACCCATTGGAGGATTTTAAGTGCATGCAATGAGACCTTTTTCTTTCTGTCCAAAACTGAAGTTTTGCAAAACTTGCACTAGCAAGTATCTGGTTTTGCCCAAATGATCTTGCCATCGTCACCTACATCTAGAGAGACCCTGATCTGGAGATTTTGGCCACTCCAAGAGTTGCCTAAATGCACTTAGCATTCTGTCGAACACTTGGTGTGCACCGTCAGTTTTGACATGAGTTTTAGTTTGCACTGTGTACTTGATCCACTGACCCAGCAACCTTGTCCACTAAGATCCTGACTACTCCTAACCTAGGTCTGCTATCTGCCAGCCTCACCCAAGCCATGTGGTGCGCATTGGCATTTGGCCGAACAGTTGGCGTGCGTGCTCTGGGCGAGCCCAGAGCGCACGTTTTGCACGCGCGCGAACCGAGCCGCCGCGTCGCACTGCCGCCCTCGCCGCGTCCCGCCCCTGGCCCTTGCTCGCCTGCAGAGCCACGCACTGCCCTCGCCCACTCACCAGAACCCTCCAAGCCACCCCTGGTGCCCTACAGCGCCGCCGCCAGGGCTCCCTTGGCGGCACACCGGCGTCGGCAGTGGGCTCCTGCAATGGACGGCGCCGCCCAAGCCACCCGCGCTCGCCAGCTGCCCCCTGGAGCAGCTCGAGCTTATCCTGGAGCCCGTCGGCACGCGCTCGTCGCCGCCACGTCGCCCTGCGGCTACAGAGCGACGGTCGCCGGCGTTCTTATCCACTGCCGCCGCGGGACCAACCTCAAACGCCTACATAAGGGGACCCCAAGTTCGTCCAAGCCCTCAGGCGACCCCAGGCCATCCCCCTAGTGCTCCCCTAGCCGCGGATTGACCGGAAGAGGCCATCTCCCCCACCTCCGGCAGGTTCGGCCGCCGCCTCCCTCCGGTCCCGCTAGTCGCCAGCAAAGCCTCCCCAGCTCATCTAGCACCACCATCCCACTCCCCTCGACCTCACGGTGCCGCCCAGCCTCTCAAACGCGACCAAGAACCACCGGAGCCCAAACCCCCATTCACTCCCCAAGCCTCCTCCGCCGCGGAGCTCACCGCCGGCAACTCCCTCCGTCCCCACCTGCCTAGCGCCCACCGGGAGGACCGCCCTGGGCTGGCGGATCCATCCCCGCCCTCAGGACCCCGCGGAGAGGCGCCGTTCGTCGACGGCGATCGCCGGAGCCCTGCCTCCGTTCGGGCAGAGGCAGAGGAGGGAGACGAGAATAGTCAAACCTGACCAGTGGGCCCCCTGGACCCACTGTCAGTGACCCAGCCCCCGCCGACGTGTGTTTTAAGTGGAGGCGTATTTCGCAAGATACGTCTTCGCTAAACAGAAAGCGTAAGCCCCTCCGAAACGTTTTCTTTTTCTGTTTTTATTAAAAACAGAACTTTGACTAGCTATATCTTTTAAAATAAAACTGCAAATGAGTTGATTCTTTTTCCTACCTCTCTCAAATTTCATCTAGTTTATTTTAAGATTTATTTCAAAAATATTTGGGACAACTTTTTGTACTGTTTTTGAAATATTTGTTATTTGAATATTTTTCAAAATAGGAAATGGAGAGAGAAGAAAACTTTCAAAAAGTGCACCCCCTTGCATACTCTTGAAGGCAAGCATTCTGAACTCTGGCATAATATTTTTGTGTGGTGTTTTGATACGGTTACAACACCACCTTGACTTGGAGCATACGTTATTTTTATGTGACGATAAAGTCATACGCATGAGTGCACAATGGAGATTCTTTGTTGTTAGAAATGGATATGCTGGTGATGGTAATCATCCTCGTAAGCTTCTCATGCATACCGGAAGGAAGCCGGGAAAGTCGCGGTCTTGGGTAGACACGAGCTTGTCCCTAGTTCCTCGTTGAGATGAGTATGTCCGGTATGGCATGGTGAGGCTTGATGAGTGGTGAGTTTATTTTTTAATGGAAATATTTTTGTCATGCTAATCCTACGGAGAATACTTTGACCTCCTGAGTCGGCCATAGATCGAGTCTTGTTCCAGTAAACCCCCATACTTGTTTCGTACTACCACCTGTCCCTGCCCAGGTAGGGTACGGTTCAGTAAGTTGTCAACCCCTTACCAAAGCACACACCGTACAAAGAGGCCATGGTGGAAGATACCGGCTCCATCCGGTAGGCATGCCACCTGGTCCGGGGGCATGGGTGTTTCCGGTTGGGACCGAGAGGGGGGCACCCCTTAGAGTGCGCGATATAAATTTGATCCCATGCTACGTCGAGGTTGTCGCCTCCCCACTTAGAGTTTTGCTTGACAGGTGTCGTGGGTGATTCCAGACACCGGTAAGTTAAGCTGGTGTGTGCAGGTCAGGCGTGTTTTCAATTAAAAGGCCGTAGGCGGAATTAGTCCCGATGGACTAAATAAATCCGTTACTCGTGGGTAAAGAGTACACCCTCTGCAGAGGTTATATCTATTCGGATAGCCATGTCCATGGGTAAGGACTACAGTCTGAGATGGGTCTAGTGACGGTTTTCGGATGGAGAAACGGCTAAACTGGAACATAGTAACGGTATTCGGATGGAGAAACGGCTAAACTAGAACATAGTGACGGTCTTCGGATGGAGAAACGGCTATACTAGAACATTGATTATGACCTATGACATATGAGGATTATGTTTATGGACTAACCATTTACATTATTTGAATTATTAAGTATCCCTGGGACGGTTCTACCTCCTGGATACTCACTGCGATTATTATTTATAAGCCATTTATGTGGCGTCGCTCAGACGCCCGACTGCGGCATGTTTGTTATTTATTTATTCTTTATAAGCCCTTTATGTGGCGTCGCTCAGACGCCCGACTGCGGCATGTTTGTCATTTCTTTATTATTTATAAGCCCTTTATGTGGCGTCGCTCAGACGCCCGACTGCGGCATGTTTGTCATTTATTTATTATTCATAAGCCCTTTATGTGGTGTCGCTCAGACGCCCGACTGTGGCATGCTTGTTATATTCTTTTATTCATAAGCCCTTTATGTGGTGTCGCTCAGACGCCCGACTGAGGCATGATTTAGCTTATCATCCTTTCGAGGCGTCGCTTCAGACACTCGATCGGTGCATTCTATAACCCTACTCCCGTAATTGCATATTCATAGTTTACCCGCATGCGTGCATCATGGATTTCGTATATTTCATGACAGATGTTATGATCATAGAATATTTCGGAGCATGATTATCCCTTATTATATTATACCTGTGCTCTTAATGTTTGCGAGTACATTCAAACGTACTCACTGGCTTGTCCCTGGCTATTGTCTTGGCCAGATTCCTTGCTTGGAGAGACCATTGTGATGACAGCCCTGGAACCTACGCAATCGTGATAGCAGCCTCGTGAAGATAGGAGTTATCCTGGTCAGTTGTTCTTGTGGGAAATGGAGTCCCATAGACGCAGATGAACCACAAACCGCTTCCGCCATCAACCACTAGAAACCAAGTGTTGTACTCATAGGCCACAATGGTCTTGTGCCACATATTTTGTACTTTGCTTGGAATTCTTGTATCAAGTTGGTGCCTCATCAGCTAACAGTAATCCTGGGGCTGGTGAGCACAAAGGCCATTTTCTGGGAAATTAATATCCCGAAAAACCGGTCCTGGCAGACTTGGTATCAGAGCCAGGCTGACCATTGGCTAATCCTATCTTAGCCAGGTCGATAAACCTAGGTTAACCAAACTACCAGACCTTAACCTAACCCCGGCCAAGCTTCTCGCGTAAGATAGCCACATAGTGACCCCGACGCTTTTGGCAGTCGGTGCCCAACCTATCAGCCTAGCCTGTCGATCACGCGCCAGTGACCGACACCTAACATGTCTCATTCGCAAGCGTGCGAAGGAAGACTCCGTCCCTTTCTTCTATAAAAAGGGCACGCTAGCCTCAACCCAGCACAGCACAGCCTCTTTCCCAATCCAAGCCACGATGCCTGGCCCCATTGTTCACAATGAGACCACAGCAACCAACCTTGCAGGTTTTGTGACCGTGCTCGCAAACCTCACCCGCCGTGCCTATGCATTAGAAGAGCCCCCAGAATATGTTGTGTACCAAGGACTCATGAGCGGTGAGAGCCGTCAGTTCTGGGCCACTGTGCACATCTATGGTAGGGGCCTATCGCCAGAACGCCCCTACAGGTTCACTGGAAGGACAACTTCCTTTGAGCCACAAGCCATCCAACTGGCAGCTCGAGAAGCTATAGTTCAACTCCGGCACTTGTCGCCCAGAGTTAACTGTCGCTCGTTCTACTACTACCCAAGTCGTGACGGGTATGGTAGGCCGCCCCAGGTTGCCAACGGAGATCACGAGACTGATCCTGCACTATTGCATCTGGTGCGCTATGTAAGCGCACTAGAGCAACTGTTCGATCAAATCACCCTTGATCTGATCGCAGCTCGTGGAGAACTGGTTCGCCGAGCCCCGGCGAGAGGAGAAGTGGAGCCCGACGTTGACAACCCAGTCGTGTTGTTCGGACACCCGATCGAGCCCTTGAGGTCTGCCCCAGCCATCGACCAAAATACTTTGGTGTCCCCAGAAGTGCTTCGTCGCCTTTTGGGAACACGCTCCAACGGGATTGTGGCCAACAACCCCCGCGATGGTCATCATCGCAACCCTGACTCTGCAACCCCTCAACCTCATCCGGCTAATCCCGACGGTGAAACCCGTGGAGAAGCCTCGACGTCCGCAAGGCCAGCCCACTTAGACATTAACGAAGTAGACTAAGTCACTCGAGTAGTACCGAGCCTTAGTTTTTCCATGCCTTGTAATTGTGTGATCCTGTATCACCATTATTAAATGTTGTCTGCTTGTGCGCCCCTATTTTTGGAGTAGTAGCCATGCATAAGTACGTCAGCGTACAGATGCATCTTTTAAATTCCGGGCGCAACTACCAAAACCACACCCGACGACACCCACAGCAATGCGTCACATTTCTGAGATATGGGTATCTGTGGCATTGACCCCGACCCCATAGAGCAGAACCGACAGCTAGTTACCCTTCACCACGGTAGATAACCCAGCCCCAATGCTATATAAAAGGCCACCTCGTGACCTTGCCAAGTACCCCTCGCCTTGTGCACAACACGCACAGCCATTTCCTTGCCATGCCGACCCCGAGTATTTATCTGAGAACCCCAGACGCAACCCCGGGTAGTTTTGTTAGAATATTGTGGGACTTTACCTGCAGTACCATGAGTGCCATCCATCCACCCCAGTACGAGTTGCTCAAATCGAGGATCACCCCATCCACCTTGAAATATTGGGCAGTGGTGCACATCCCTCCCACAAACCCAAACCAAGACCCAACGGAAGTTTCCTTCGTGGGGAAATCCATGCCGACTCCGCATATGGCCATAGAAGCTGCTGCGTATGAAGCGCTCGCTCGTCTTCGATTTGCGGTACCCTATGCCAGCGAACGAGGATATTATTATTTTCCGAGTCGTGCAGCACCCGGAGAAGTAGCATCTTTTCCCGGTGGACGAATTGAGAGAGATCCAGTACTGGCCAACCTTGCCCAGTACGTTATCGCTCAGGAGCGTTTGACTCAGCGGGCAATGGGTTATCTCCAGAGCCTCGCTGATTTAAATCCTCGGATCGCTATTGGCAGACCACTGAGGCCTGACCAGGAGAGGCGCGTTCATCGACTGGTCAACCCGCTTCCCCCGATAGAAGAGGCCGACAGTGGGCCCCGGGTCCACCTGTCAGCCAGAGAGAGCACTGTGCTCTCGGGTACGACCAGCGTGTTTTAGTAATTTAGAATTTATTCTAAATTACTGTATCCAGCGTAGAAATATCTCGTTTTCCCCGACCATGGATTTTTCCGCGCAAACGCCAGTATACCACACTGTGGTTTTACACCACTTATTGCCCTCTCACTGTAGCTACATTGTTATTGCATAGTAGAATGTGGATTTCTTTTTTGGTAAAAGCAATGTTTGTTCCAAACAGCTTTTAACAAATCTCGAGGGCGAGATTTTTTCTTAAGGGGGGTAGTGTTGTGACACCCCAAAATTCTGACCTTGTTTTATTAATTAAAATTTTGCCAGGAAATTAAACTTTTCCATTTGTCTAGATTTACTTTTTGATATTGTGGGTTTTTACCTCAAGTGGAAACTTTCCAAAAGTATTATTGGACTTGTATACTCTCTCTATGAAACAATTCTTTATCAGTGGATTTAATTGCAAGATTGCTTTTCCCTGAGCTTTATTCTTTTAAAATAATTTTTCATGAATTTGGAGTCTCTGTTGCACTGCAACCATTTGATTAATGCATTTAAAAATTTCACCAAAATTTGGGGATGTCATGTGATGTTTCCACATCACTTTTATGCAAAATATCTTTTGGTTATTGGAGATTTTGAGCTCTACATCAACTTTTCAAATCTGGTCCAGTAGGTATTTTTGCACTACAACCTATTTAAATATTCCTTTAAAGATTCTTCCAAGTGGTTGGAGATGTCAGTAGATGCATATAATTCAACTTTATGCTAAAACCCAGTGATGTTCTTTGAAATATTTGAGTGAATCAACCTCATCTTCATTCTGCTCCAGTTTGGTGATTTGTACTGCAACCCTAATTTATTTTGCTCTAGGGCCCATGAGCTTTTTCCTGCTTATTGTCCTCCCTGCAAAACCCTTAAGTCCAGGAGAGTGGACCCATTGGAGGATTTTAAGTGCATGCAATGAGACCTTTTTCTTTCTGTCCAAAACTGAAGTTTTGCAAAACTTGCACTAGCAAGTTTCTGGTTTTGCCCAAATGATCTTGGCATCATCACCTACATCTAGAGAGACCCTGATCTGGAGATTTTGGCCACTCCAAGAGTTGCCTAAATGCACTTAGCATTCTGTCGAACACTTGGTGTGCACAGTCAGTTTTGACATGAGTTTTAGTTTGCACTGTGTACTTGATCCACTGACCCAGCAACCTTGTCCACTAAGATCCTAACTACTCCTAACCTAGGTCTGCTATCTGCCAGCCTCACCCAAGACATGTGGCGCGCATTGGCATTTGGCCGAACAGTTGGCGTGCGCGCTCTGGGCGCGCCCAGAGCGCACGTTTTGCACGCGCGCGCACCGAGCTTCCGCATCGCACTGCCGCCCTCGCCGGGTCCCGCCCCTGGCCCTTGCTTGCCTGCAGAGCCACGCACTGCCCTCGCCCACTCACCAGAACCCTCCAAGCCACCCCTGGCGCCCTACAGCGTCGCCGCCAGGGCTCCCTTGGCGGCACGCCGGCGTCGGCAGTGGGCTCCTGCCATGCACGGCGCCGCCCAAGCCACCCGCGCGCGCCAGCTGCCCCCTGGAGGAGCTCGAGCTTACCCTGGAGCCCGTCGGCACGCGCTCGTCGCCGCCACGTCGCCCTGCGGCTACAGAGCGACGGTCGCCGGCGTTCTTATCCACGGCCGCCGCGGGACCAACCTCGAACGCCTATATAAGGGGACCCCAAGCTCGTCCAAGCCCTCAGGCGACCCCAGGCCACCCCCCTAGTGCTCCCCTAGCCGCGGATTGACCGGAAGAGGCCATCTCCCCCACCTCCGGCAGGTTCGGCCGCCGCCTCCCTCCGGTCCCGCTAGTCGCCAGCAAAGCCTCCCCAGCTCATCTAGCACCACCATCCCACTCCCCTCGACCTCACGGTGCCGCCCAGCCTCTCAAACGCGACCAAGAACCACCGGAGCCCAAACCCCCATTCACTCCCCAAGCCTCCTCCGCCGCGGAGCTCACCGCTGGCGACTCCCTCCGTCCCCACCTGCCTAGCGCCCACCGGGAGGACCGCCCTGGGCTGGCGGATCCATCCCCGCCCTCAGGACCCCGCGGAGAGGCGCCGTTCGTCGACGGCGATCGCCGGAGCCCTGCCTCCGTTCGGGCAGAGGCAGAGGAGGGAGACGAGAATAGTCAAACCTGACCAATGGGCCCCCTGGACCCACTGTCAGTGACCCAGCCCCCGCCGACGTGTGTTTTAAGTGGAGGCGTATTTCGCAAGATACGTCTTCGCTAAACAGAAAGCGTAAGCCCCTCCGAAACGTTTTCTTTTTCTGTTTTTATTAAAAATAGAACTTTGACCAAACTTTGACTGGCTATATCTTTTTAAATAAAACTCCAAATGAGTTGATTCTTTTTCCTACCTCTCTCAAATTTCATCTAGATTATTTTAAGATTTATTTCAAAAATATTTGGGACAACTTTTTGTACTGTTTTTGAAATATTTGTTATTTGAATATTTTTCAAAATAGGAAATGGAGAGAGAAGAAAACTTCAAAAAGTGCACCCCCTTGCATACTCTTGAAGGCAAGCATTCTGAACTCTGGCATAATATTTTTGTGTGGTGTTTTGATACGGTTACAACACCACCTTGACTTGGAGCATACGTTATTTTTATGTGACGATAAAGTCATACGCATGAGTGCACAATGGAGATTCTTTGTTGTTAGAAATGGATATGCTGGTGATGGTAATCATCCTCGTAAGCTTCTCATGCATACCGGAAGGAAGCCGGGAAAGTCGCGGTCTTGGGTAGACACGAGCTTGTCCCTAGTTCCTCCTTGAGACGAGTATGTCCGGTATGGCATGGTGAGGCTTGATGAGTGGTGAGTTTATCTGTTAATGGAAATATTTTTGTCATGCTAATCCTACGGAGAATACTTTGACCTCCTGAGTTGGCCATAGATCGAGTCTTGTTCCAGTAAACCCCCATACTTGTTTCGTACTACCACCTGTCCCTGCCCAGGTAGGGTACGGTTCAGTAAGTTGTCAACCCCTTACCAAAGCACACACCGTACAAAGAGGCCATGGTGGAAGATACCGGCTGCATCCGGTAGGCATGCCACCTGGTCCGGGGGCATGGGTGTTTCCGGTTGGGACCGAGAGGGGGGCACCCCTTAGAGCGCGCGATATAAATTTGATCCCATGCTACGTCGAGGTTGTAGCCTCCCCACTTAGAGTTTTGCTTGACAGGTGTCGTGGGTGATTCCAGACACTGGTAAGTTAAGCTGGTGTGTGCAGGTCAGGCGTGTTTTCAATTAAAAGGCCGTTGGCGGAATTAGTCCCGATGGACTAAATAAATCCGTTACTCGTGGGTAAAGAGTACACCCTCTGCAGAGGTTATATCTATTCGGATAGCCATGTCCATGGGTAAGGACTACAGTCTGAGATGGGTCTAGTGACGGTTTTCGGATGGAGAAACGGCTAAACTGGAACATAGTAACGATATTCGGATGGAGAAACGGCTAAACTAGAACATAGTGACGGTCTTCGGATGGAGAAACGGCTATACTAGAACATTGATTATGACCTATGACATATGAGGATTATGTTTATGGACTAACCATTTACATTATTTGAATTATTAAGTAACCCTGGGACGGTTCTACCTCCTGGATACTCACTGCGATTATTATTTATAAGCCCTTTATGTGGCGTCGCTCAGACGCCCGACTGCGGCATGTTTGTTATTTATTTATTCTTTATAAGCCCTTTATGTGGCGTCGCTCAGACGCCCGACTGCGGCATGTTTGTCATTTCTTTATTATTTATAAGCCCTTTATGTGGCGTCGCTCAGACGCCCGACTGCGGCATGTTTGTCATTTATTTATTATTCATAAGCCCTTTATGTGGTGTCGCTCAGACGCCCGACTGTGGCATGCTTGTTATATTCTTTTATTCATAAGCCCTTTATGTGGTGTCGCTCAGACGCCCGACTGAGGCATGATTTATCTTATTATCCTTTCGAGGCGTCGCTTCAAACACTCGATTGGTGCATTCTATAACCCTACTCCCGTAATTGCATATTCATAGTTTACCCGCATGCGTGCATCATGGATTTCGTATATTTCATGACAGACGTTATGATCATAGAATATTTCGGAGCATGATTATCCCTTATTATATTATACCCGTGCTCTTAATGTTTGCGAGTACATTCAAACGTACTCACTGGCTTGTCCCTGGCTATTGTCTTGGCCAGATTCCTTGCTTGGAGAGACCATTGCGATGACAGCCCCGGAACCTACGTAATCATGATAGCAGCCTCGCGAAGATAGGAGTTATCATGGTCAGCTGTTCTTGTGGGAAATGGAGTTCCATAGACGCAGATGAACCACAAACCGCTTCCGCCATCAACCACTAGAAACCAAGTGTTGTACTCATAGGCCACAATGGTCTTGTGCCACATATTTTGTACTTTGCTTGGAATTCTTGTATCAAGTTGGTGCCTCATCAGCTAACAGTAATCCTGGGGCTGGTGAGCACAAAGGCCATTTTCTGGGAAATTAATATCCCGAAAAACCGGTCCTGACATGTAACATGGTCAATGGGTTTGACATGAAAATCACAATGTCTAATGGCATTTTTGAGCAAATATCTAACTTAACGATGGCATTTTGAGATATCTAATTGCATTTTTGAGCACGCATCTCACGAATCGATGACATTTTTGAGTAGCTGTAACTTCTAATGGCAAAACTAAGTAGTGATACACAAACTAGTGGCATAAATAATAAGAACCCAAGAATTAAATAGGTATGCTAATTTCTTTAATAGAATTTAGCACCCCATTTAAGCACGCACTAGCTTTTTTAATAGTACTATATGCATAATTTGGCGACGAGCGCTCTCTATATGTACCACTTTTTTGTTTAATTTCAGCTTGTTAGTTTTGCTCCATGGCGCAATCCATCGGTCCTAATACTATACAAAAGTATACATTTTTTTAAAAGGCTAGAGGGCGGGGCAGTCTAGCTAGGTCGGTTTCAAGAGAGGCGAGGGCCTTTGTGATTTGACAGCTCATTACTGCTGGAAGGCGGGGCCTTGTGATTTGACTGCTCGTATAAATGTGCCAACGACCTGAGGAGTAGCAAAGAACCGTGCGGTATACTCAAGTTTTCCACTGGAGTACGACGGAGGAGCACAAAACACGGCAGCCCAGTGCCATATCCTCTACTCTCTACTCTTATTATATATTACTAGCAAGAGGCATTGTTCTATTGGCGATAAACAATGATCTAATTTGCTAGTCATCTCATTTTTAGCATTGTTCTATTCATGCCTTGCAGAGAAGGTGACACGTGCGGGGAAACACCCAAAGCAAAAGAAGAAACACAGGAGCAAAAGAAGAAGGAAGATTATCACCCCAAAAAGAAGGAAGACGCACACACAAGTCTGGGGCGCTACTCTCACTGCATGAAGGGTTGCTGGTCGCGGAGTCGTAACTGCTTCTTCATCGCCTCCACGACCTCCATCTCCTTGCACGTCTCCTCCGCCATCTTCTTCATTGTGTCCATGACACGGGATTTCTCGACGCGAGCCTTCATCATCTGTTCCACGGTCGCATTACGTACCTTGACAGCAGCCGGGTGCTCGATGCGGAGCTTCGCCAACTCCTCCTTCTGTTCCATGACGAGGGCCTACAGCATCTTCATCGAGGAACTACTATTCTCATGCAGCTTCTTCCTGCCAGCGTTCTCCTCCTTCAGCAGGTCGAGCTCGTGGCAGAGCTTCACCTTGTCCTCCTGAAATTGCAGGATTTCGCCGGTCGCCTTCTTCTCTGAGGCAATGCTCTTCTTCAGCAGCATCACCAAGCCGGCGGTCAACCCTCCCTGCTCATTGAGCTCAGTGGGCATGTCGTCGAGGCTCCCCTTCAGCAGCTCCACCAAGCCGTGGATGATCTCCTTCTGCTTATTGAGGTGCTTATTGAGCTGATCAGGCATGCCATCGAGGGATAACGATTCCAGCGCCGCCAGCTCGACATGTTCGCCTCCGCGGCTAGGGCGCTCCTGGGAGCCATCGCCTGCCCGTGAGAGATCTTTCGAGGTCTCTGCGTGGCGGCGAGCCCTCTTTTTTTTCTGCAGCCTTGGTTGCCACTCCCCTGTTACAAGTAGTTCTCGACCTAGAGCTCTGCACACCGGCCATGGCAAGGACGGACGAAAAGGAGGGATTATGAGGAGGAAGGTAGAGTAATTTTCGGTTAGGTAGTTCCCCTTTTATAACCTAAGTACTAGCACTAGTACTAAAACCTGCATAGTGGGAACACGTTCAGGTTAGGTACGTACTGGTAGGTGTGAGCAGGCTTGCACTAAATTGTAGCACTAGTACTTTGGAATGTGATGGGAACAAGGTAAAGATTAATTGATGGTTTTGATTTCGAGGCCCGAAACGGCTCCCGATGAGTTTAGTGGAACATAAATTTCAAGTACTCCCGATGAGTTTAGTAGAACATAAATTGTTTAACATAAAAAATATACCATTAAAATAGAATATTTGAAGTTTGTAATGATATATTTTTCGTAATGTATGCCTCTTATTAAGTTGGTCAAATTAACGACCTAGGTACACGTGTGGGACTTGTAAACTGAGATAGAGGGAGTACTACACTGCTCAAATGCGGTCGCACAAGTCAGTGATGTAACTGGTCGTACATGTCAGACCAAGCCGATGCGTGTCCCTTCGGTGAGACGCGGGTGCGACTGACCGTCTGTTGGTGCGACCGACCGTAAAGTACTTACGCGATGGAGACTTCTGGTTGTGGCTTCGGTTGATTGTCACGACCAAGCATTCTAAAACTGGTGATAAATCAATTACCATCTTTTTCCAAACGACCAAGTATTTTTTACAGGAAAACAATACATATAGATGGAGTGATTGTCAAGGTTGCAAACCGACATACCATTGCAAGTTCACTGCAGCAGCAACCGACTAGGTCATTGCATCGCAGGCGGGGAAGGAGGGCAGCTCACCTCGCCTACGATGCATGCCCAGCGGCGCCGCCGCAACTGGTCCCGGGATTTGGCTTCTCCTACCGCCCGTTTGAACAGTTGCACTGGTTGATCATGCCATTGTGCAGGCATGCACGTTCTTTCCTCCGCAGTTGACTCCGTGAATATGATCTCTGCCATTAGCCCTAGCTCGAAATCAACGCGACACTGCCAGATGCTGACACCCCTCAGCATCTCTCCCCTAAGATCGACTTGCGCCTCTGCCTTGTGTTGCGCCAGGCGCAGCTCCTTGAAACTTCTCTCCAATCGATGCGACGCTTCCTCGATCCAATTTTCCCTTGCTGCCCACCACCTGAAACGCAGCCCTGGCATGTCCTCCGACGCCACCGATCTGTGATTCCAGAGCAATGGATCCCCTCTAAAACACATGTGGGTTTCGCTCAAAGGCGGCAGTGCCGCGGGCCGCAGCGAGAGGGCAGCCCGCGGGATCCTAGGATCTAAGGGATTATCCATGGCGGGATCCTCCATGGCGGGATCCGGTGCAGGATCCGGTGGGCGAGGCGGGGAGGCGAGCCTAGGCGCTGGGAGAGCCCTACAGGGCTAAGATAAATATAGTACTACTCCACTCCGTCCATATTTAAATACAAAGGCCACCAACAGTAGCCCTGGCAAAAATTGATCATGCTGCCTGCGTCCTGGTTTATTGGCCCCCTTTTTTTGTGCCACTTTTTATGTCATGCATAAATATTATGTTACTTACAAACATGGTCAAAAATTGGCACAAAATACGAAGGAGACCAATGGAAGTACTGGCACCCCATGATTTAACTACTCGCATGTGCGCAGTGGAGTAGTAATGTCTTTCTTTCGCCCTCACGTCCACTCAATTTGCATGCGCTGTATTAATTGACCATCAATGAAATGAAGGACTTTACACGCGTCAAATTATCACATGGGGTGGATCTTCGTACAAAAATGTGTTGCCCCGTGTACCCGCGTGTGCGTGCGAGGGAATGAGTGCGTGCGTGGCATGCGTGCACATCTTCGCTTCGTGCATGTACCGCCACTGTGGCTCAGAGAGGACGAGTACATTCTTCTGGAAGCAGCAACACGTCACTGTGATCAATGCACACAAGGAGGTCGCGACAGTGCCTCCACATGTGCCACGTAGCTTCATGAACTGTAAGAAAGACATTGTGTAGCGTGCCATTGGAATTCTAATTTACGTGTTTGCACATACTCGAAGTACTAGTAAGGTACACGTGCATTGCACGCATCAGATTTGGCAACCAAATTATGAATAAATACCACACTATAGCATGTAAGCTCTGAGTCATATATGCCTGATGTAGACCTTCATTTAATTCTTATAGTTCATCTCATTCAAAATAAATTAGTTTTTATAAAAAAGCTAGGGCCTCTTTGATTTGTAGGATTTCCAAAACGCGTGAATAGGAAAAACATGGGATTAGAGTGGAATGTCGTCTTGAATCCTACAGGATTGTACGAGTGTTTGATTGTGCATAGAAAAACGCAGGATTCTTTCAAAGTGGTTTGAGTGGATGGGATGTTTCCTATGAAATCTAGTGCAAATGAATCCTATGGAAAAATTTCTATGGTTTACAATCCTATGAATCAAACAACCAAGATAGGAAAAATTCCTAAGGATTAGAATCCTCCAAAATTCCTTTGAGAATCCTTTGAATCAAAGAAGCCCTTAATCTATTTTATGATTCATGGAATTGTGCGTTGTAAAGCATAAAGTAAAAACAAATAATGGCAATTCAACTAGAAAAAAAGTTTGGGCAGTTATGATACGGAAGATTCTAGAACAAAGGAGAAGCACTTGTGTTTTGAGGTTTGTGCATTATGCTTAAGTTCAACCATGGAGTCTGCTAGATTGTACATGTGGCAAAATCCGGTGGGGGCTAGAAGATGGTGCGAGGGGCCAAGTGGAGGGAGACTATGAAGGAGTGCACAAGTGCGAGATCGATATTTGAAGAGAGGGGGCGAGAACGTGCGCTGTTGCGCGCTGTGGCGGAGCCATGAAAAATAAATGACCTAGGGGGCCAAGCATTGCTAATCCTTTACGAGGAGGGCCAATTCATCAACTTAAATCATTTTACCAGCAATTGTCTAATGATCACATTCATATTAGCCTCGATATATAGTGATGTTAGGGGGGCAGGGCCCTTGCTGCCCCTGTCTTCGCCACTGTGCACGCGTCTGAGAGATGAAGCGGAGGCATGGATGATGAGAGGGGGGCGTTGGATATATAATTAATGTGGGTGTATTAGCTATGTAATCCTATATAGAGAGGTATAGATTGATCGATGTGGACGTGGGAAAGAGGGTGAGACCTCACTAGATATATGATTGATCGGTTTGTGTGGAAAAATGTGAAATACCTAGCTATATATAGACACACATAGAGGAATATTGATCATTGTGCATGCACGTGAGAGATAAAGAATGCCTGATATGATGGGGAGGGGGAGGTGTGTGTGTGTGTGCATGCATGGGAGACCGACCTGAAGAAAAAGATTGCATGTGTGTGATGGATAATGCCGACTGGTACTGTGTGTGCATGCATGCACGAGAGAAAGTTAATGGTACAACTATAAAGAGAAGATGACTGTGTGGGTGTAAAAGACTAGGTGATGTCATAATCAATGTAAAGTAGAATTCAAATATTTGAATAAGAGATCATAATGTTTGAAACCCATGCATGCATGAATATAACTGAGATATGTGTGGTGTGGTTTGGAAACGAGCATGTTGTACTGTATACACACTGAACAAGGTCAAACTGATTTGTATTTGAGATATCGATGGCAGACATCGTTTGGCCACATTGCATCCGTGCATGGACACACTATTCTAATTGGAGATGATGGGTGGCTTTCGCATCACATATCTATATCTATACCCCTATATATATATTATATTTTTTATTTTTTATATAGTGTGCGGATAACTTTAACTTTGAAAGATGGTCGTTGGATGAGGCCAATCCGATGGTGCAGAGATGGCAAATTTGAGCACAACTGGCCGTTGGATATCATCTAGATTCCACCAGATTTTTCCACATGTACAATCTAGAAGACTCCATGGTTGAACTTAAGCATAATGCACAAACCTCAAAACACAAGCACTTCTTCTTTGTTCTAGAATCTTCCGTATCAGAATTGCCCAAATGTTTTTCTACATGATTTGCCATTATTTGTTTGTACTTTATGCCTTACAACGCACAATTCCATGAATCTTAAAATAGATTAGCTTTCTTATAAAAACTAGATGATTTTGAATGAAATGAACTATAAGAATTAAACGAACATCTACATCATGCATATATGACTCAAAGCTTACATGCTATAATATGGTATTTATTCATAATTTGGTTGCTAAATCTCATGCGTGCAATGCATGTGTACCTTACTAGTCTAAATGGTGTTTCTGTGTGTGTTGTGCTTGTTAAACACATTGTACGTAGTATATCATACATGGTTTCGATTCCGGATATCTAGCTAGAGCATACATGTACTATGATTTGAATTCAACATAAAATCTATACATGTATTTGAATTTGAGATCATTTGTACATGTAGTTCGTATTTATGTAGGAATTTACTTATCCTATATTCATGTCATGTGTTGTGAAGATAATATTTAGATGGTTGTATAACTAACCCGAGTACAATCCCATTCAAACAGGGAAAATGTACTCAAATTTAGTCCACATGCTAGACAACACACATTGTTTTTTATTGTTGAGGGAAGTGCAAATTGTTTTGGTACTGTACACGTTATGTTTGTTGTCCTAATTTTTTTTTAGTTTTTTTGTTGTATTTGAATGCATTTCTAGTAATATAGTAAAACGGGACATAGCTTTCTCTAGTGATGAGGTGCGAATTGTCTTTTTTTTGGTACACGTTAAGCTTGTTCTCCCGAAATTTCAAGCCGCGCCTTGTTATTCCGAAACTCCCGCCTCTTCAACCCGCGCCTTGTTACCCCGAAATATTTAAGATATATCTTTGTCTCGTTGTGCTCCGACAACTCCCTCCATCTCAACCCGCACCTTGCTATTCCAAAATTACAACGCGCGCGAAAACTCCCACCTCCTATGAAATCCCGACACGCGAAATGCCCGTGATACCCTTGAACCGAAAGAACCACCTAGGTCAAATCAGTGGGGGGTACTTTCGTAACTTACCCCACATTTCGGACAAGCACATCCCTAAGCCATGGTTTCCCGCTCCCATCCCATCCGCCCACCCATTCGTACACCAAGGCCGCGAAAACCAGCGAAGCCCCACACCCTCCTCCGTTCGCCACCCAGCCGGAGCCTCTTCCCCGACGACGTCGTCCACAGCAACACCTCGACGTCCCTCATCCACCGTACCGGATGAGGATCTGTCATCGATCTCATCGTCCCGCCGGTTCAGCCACCCCGTCCTCCACCTCCAAGGAGCTGCCCCGATGTCCCCCTCGTCTTTCGCGCCACCTCCATTCCCACACCGCCGTCTTCACCTGCACCACCGGAAGAGCATCATCATCACTGTTTCCTCGGATGAAGCTGAGGCCTAATGGGCGCCACCAAAGAGGTTGTACACTAATCGCCGCATTTTCTTCTTGATTCGATCTCACGGTGCTACCGGCGCTCGGTCCCGAGCTGACACAGCGCGGATCCATCAACGGCGGCGTCGCCGGCCACTTCCTCCACGGCGTCGCTCCCTCGGCGGCGACGTCCACATCAGTAGGAGCTGCTGCTGCTTTAGCTCTCGCTCTCGGTCCCCTGCATGGTCTGCTCTTGCTATTGCTCTTGCTCTTGCTCACGCTGCTACTCTCGCTCTTGCTCTTGCTTGCGATGCTGCTCCGATTTAGCTACACTTCAGTTGACTGAATCGACTTTTGGGTCAGTCGATTTTTAGGGGGTGGGGGGCTCGCCGGAGTTAAGGAAGAACCAGCCACAGCTGGGAGGGGGGCTCGCCGGAGAGGTACCCCACTATCTATCTTAGGGTTCAGGGTGGGGGCAGTGGTCACCGGCGGTGGTGGGGCGGTGGCGTGGGGATCGCCGGAGAAAAAGCTCGGCACGGGGGGGCTAGAGGGATGGCCGGGGCGGCGTCGGACTGGTGGTGGGGAGTGGTTTCGGGGTGGGCGGGGCGGCGGGGGGCGACTGTTTGGCCGGTGGTGGCTGGCAGCTCAGGGTAGCCTCACCTGATGCTGCTACACGACCAGCTGCCCCCGCTCTCGCACGCGCTGCTGCTGCTGCTACTGCTTTTCTGCTACTAGTGCGTTCAGTTTCGACAGAAAAATTCAGTTTTGATAGTTAAGTTCAGTTTCGACAGTTGAATTCAGAGATGAGCGGCTGATGTATTTTACATCTAGCACTTTGTGGTTATGTATTTTATGTCATCTATTGGAGATGCTATTAGAATTCCACTCAGGTTAACGTTGTCTCTCTTGTCCTGCTTCAGCCTCGGCGTCGTACAACTCACCGGAGCTGCTCCAACGATGAAACCCTCCATCACAGCGGAGCAGTACCCCGGGCTCCATCTCCAGACGCCTAAGATCTTCTTCCCCTCCTCCGATAGCCAAGTCAGCCGGATCATCCTCACCGACCAACCCAATCACGCTGAGATTGACATGGCTTCGCCAAAGAGGTTGTACACTTGTTGCATCTCTGTTTTACTCTACATGTTATATATATTGTCCACTGAGCACACACAGTAACATGAAATACGATTAGTTTCTCCTACTATATGACAAGCAGTGAGGTACCATGCAACTTAGCTATCCGTGATGGACTCTCTTGAACGCCATCATTATTAATCTCTGCGCGTTTGAGTTGTGCATTTGTCGATGGGCCTGGGAGTTGAGCTATTAGGGCAGTGGCCTGGGTCCAAAGTAATAGAAGTAGCACAAAAACATTTTTTGAGTGTAGGCTTTTCCTTGCTCAAGCCTGCCTACTAGAATCGCCAGTGCTTGAAAGGAATAGTGAAGGAAAAACATAGGAATTGGAAAGTTTCCTATGGTACTACTATTCATGAATTTGGTTCAAAGGAATGGAGCAAAGGAAAACTGTAGGATTTGTTCCTTTAGTGTCTCCTTGAAAGAAAAACCATAGAAATTTTAATTTCCACTTGTCCTCCTTTTCAAATTCCTATTCATGAAGCACAAGACTAAGAGATAGTGGCATAATAGCATTATAACCGTACATTTTCTTGTGGTTTGACTTAATCTCACCTTGCTTCTTTGCATCCTGTGATCTTCCAATTCTTGTGAATCAAACACCCAGATTGGCATAAATCCTGTGTTTTTAAATTCTCTGTTTTGCACGTGCATTCCTATCCTATTCCTGTCTATTTCCTATCCCTGCATTGTTAGAATCCTCAAATTCAAACAAGTCCTTACACAATTACTTCTTTTACAGATATGTGTCAAAGAAAACCTTGTGCAGTTTGTCCTGCTCCTGCTGCGGTGTGTTCCACCCCAGCTCAGCTGCTCCAACGACAGAAGGGTTCACCACAGCAGGGATCCGCTCTCCAGACTGTCTTTCTTCGCCTCAGATCTTCTTCTCCGCCGCTGGCAGCCACGACAACTGCATTACCATCATCAACTGAGCAGATGACCTTGAGGACTACACGGGTCCGCAAGAGAGGTCGCACTCTTCCGTGTCTGCTTACGTTATGCATCGCTTAATATGATGACATGCTACTTTATCGTCGTGTTCACCTATTAGACTCCTAGTCAGGTCCAACTAATGCTGAAACTTGAGTTTTTAAATGGTTGTGGGTACATATTGGGGCAGCAATCAGTACTATCTGTCTACTATCTGGTTAATCTCGGGTGTCTACTATGAGTTTCATGTTGGGTGCAAACAAACATTAAAGGAGCCATTATCTGTATTTTTTAACTAAAGCTATTATCTGCCTGCTATCATTGGTTTTGGGTCTATCCACAGTTTGCTACCATCACTCTGGATTTGTGCATGCACTCCTTACATAATCTCACTATGTTTTATTCCTATGCATGTCAGTTATTGTACACAATGGAACTGAACATGTAGAGCAAAAGAGACGAGCCTTGCGTGGCAATAAAATTTCATGCAGACGTCGATCCATGGTGGGTGCAAAGGCAGCCCCCACTCCACCCATTTCGGATTGTAATCAAGAGGAAGATAACTATTCTGAGGGGGATTCAGAAGGAGAAGACCGCTCTTATTTACCCCCTGAGGTCTTCGCTCTAACTTGGCATGCTGATGTTGGTAATATCATGCATATGGTGCCTTGCATTGCTTACTGGATACATCAAATATGCCATCTGCTTAGTTTAGACATGCTTTGTGTCAATGCCATCTGTTTAGTTTCTTTATCGTATATGTGAATCATGCAATGCCATCTTGTTTAGCCAGGCATCATATATGTGAATTTTGCAATGCCACCCTGGTTAGCCAGTCATCTTATATATGAATTATATCATGCCATCATTTTTTATTACGTGTTAAATTTTTCAACAATTTTAGTACATTCAATTACTCTTCCTGTGCATCAGCCATTCGGCACGGTCATGGAAAAATCTGAAGTGGAAACAAGGTCTTCAGAGCAGACAATGCTATCTGAAGAAGCGCATGTCTTGCTGGTTATGGATAGCTTCTCAGAGGAGGATTCAGAGATAGATGACCAGTCCTATCCCCCCCCCCCCCGAGGTGCATGCTCTAACTTGGCAGGGTTATGTTGCTCATATCGTGCGTATGGTATCTTGCATTGCTATGTCATTTGCTTAGTTTAGACATGCTTTGTGTGAATGCCACCTGTTTAGTGTCTAATTACCATATATGTGAATTATGCGATGCCATCTTGTTGCAAGACATTATATATGTGAATTATGCAATGCTATCTTGTTGCAAGGCATTATATATGTGAATTATGCAATGACATGCTGTTTAGCCAAGCGTCATATATGTGAATTATATCATGTCGTCCTTTTTTGTATTTCTCGTTGCATATGTCGACAATGTTTGTATATTCAACTGCTCTTCCTGTGCATCAGCCATTTGAATTGGTGATGGAGAAATCTGGAGTGAAAACAAGGTCTTCAGAGTATACAATGCTACCTGCTGAAGCAGATATCTTGCTGGTTACAGTTAGCTCTTCAGAGGAGGATTCAGAGGCAGATGACCAGTCCTATTATCCCCCTGAGGTGTATGCTCAAACTTGGCAGGGTTATATTGCTCATATCATTCATATGTTGTATTGTAATGCTTAGTTTTACATCATATGCACAATATTGAATGCCATCTCCTTAGTTGACACATCATATATGCGATTGCCCTTTGCTCACTTGCTTAGTATATAAATCATATATTTGAATTATATCATGCCAAGATGTTTACATAGACAGCATGTATCTGAATTATGGCATGCCAACCCATTTTCTAAAGACATAATATAGTTATATCATCTCATCATGTTTACATAGTCATCATATTTTGAATTATGTCATTCTATCCTGTTTAGTTAGCCATCATACATTTGAAATTGTGTCATGCTATCCTGTTTAATTAGCCATCATATATGTGAAATTATGTCCTGCTATTATGTTTGGTTAGACAACATAAATGTGAATTATTTCATGCCCTATTTTCTTCCCTACTATCCATTGCACCTGTTTATCTTACAATGTATGTACATTCAATTACTTTTCTTGTTTATCAGCCATTTCAATTGGAGGGGGGTGATGGCAGTATCTGTGGGAGTAAAAACACGGTCTTCAGAAAAGATTGTGCTACCTGTCGATGCAGATAGAAACACGGTTGTACTTGCCCAAGAACCAGCCCCACCACACATAACTTAGACTCACGCAGATTGTACCCCTACCTAGTTGGACAGAGAACCAGCTACACCCCTTCTAACCCCAACCCCAGAAGAAAGTAACCCAGTTCCAGTTGACACAACACCGTCTCCACCACAGAACACCCAAACACGAGCAGTTAGTAAGGCAACTGCAGTGCCCAAAGCACGAGGACCACCACTCCGAACCCCAAGTCAAGACTTAAAGCAACAGAATAATTGTTCTCAGGTCAGGTTCCGTAGCTATGGTTCATACTACTTTGCTCTTGCATCACTGTATTTACTCATACCAACTAATTTCAAATTGAAGGATGCAACTGAAACTCCAATGGCACAACAGGTATGTTTTAAACCTGTTTCTTTAACGTGTTTGCTGTTGTAACTTGCTCTGTGTTGATTTCAGTTTCAATTGAATAAATAGTTATGTTCTCATGCCATGCACATTACAAGTGTTGTTATTGCTGTGTAGTTTCCCACACTTATATTCTGTCTATGTTGCTTTGTCTTAAATAGATATGATTCAAACTGTATCTATCTTGATTTGGCAACATAAACTAGAATGATATAGACCATACAGTGACCATACTACATAGATATATGTTTGTTTCATGTTGTTATCCTGTCCACCTTACTACTGAATTGGTTTACCAAAATGAGTTTCATATGCTACATTGTAAACATGTGATGTGTTTGTGTGTTTCTCTTTTAGAACGCGGATAAAATATTGGAGAAGAGTACCCCGTTATGCAATGGTAAAGGAAGTAATGCAGATAAGGTTCAAGATAGTGAGACATCCCTGTTGGTCTCCAAGAAAGCTGATAAAAACTATATTGAAGACACTGAGACAACCCCAAAGTCCTGTCTTGATGTAGTGTTCGAGTTACTGGCTACTATTGCTGGCACCAGCTCTTCGAACTCGCTGCCTGAATCAGTTCGGCTTCTTGAGTCTGAACTTCAAGTTGAAAGACATCAATCAGATGTTATACGACAGGAAGCCGAAGGACTGAGGAAGTCCCTGTAGAATTCAGATGCATACTTTCTGGTGCAACAGCAAGTGCTGGAGGATTTAAGCGCCAAACAAGAGAAAGTTAATAAGCTTGCTAAGCATCTTGCCAGCATTATGGGTACCCAGGATATTGTTTCTTGAGCTCTTCTGAAGTGGTTTCTGTTCTGGACTAGTTTTGTTGCGGCGTTTATTTGCACTGGTCGCCAACTTTGACAACCAGTGTATATGATATGCTGCTTTGTTCCCTATATTTGCACTGGTGGCAAACTTTGATGCCCAGTGGATGTAATATGTGTAATAGACGTGATAGCCTAGCGTAAGTTGCTTGCTTATTTATTTCCTTGTTGTCTTGTTTATTTGTTTGCTTGTAGTCAGTGCAGTTCTTTTTCCGCGTTTTGCTAGTGGCCGCAATAACCTATTTTTAAAAACTAGGCCACAATAACCATGGGCTACATATTTACTCTAGTTACCATGGGCCTCCTACAGGTCGTAGAAACAATGGGCCTTCTTAGGGCCATAGAAAGAATGGGCCTTCTACAGGTCGTAGCATCAATGGGCCTTCTACGGGCCGTAGCATCAATGGGCCTTCTACGTGTCGTATGATCGATAGGCCAAACATGGGCCAATAACAGACCGCATTATGGGTCGTAAACGGGCTAGATTTGGAATCGTCCGTTCATGGGCCGACAATAACAGGCCGTCGTTAATCGGCCGTATTTGATGACGTTATGAAAACGGCCCGACGGAGTAACGGGCCGCAAACGGGCCGATTGTAATCGCGGGCTGAATTTGTCCCACATGCAGAAAAGGCCAATGACGGGCCGTAAGTAACCGGATGCTGGAAATGAGCCCAAGAATAAATGGGCCCTGAGAAGGCCGAAAGATAACACGGGTTGGAAACGGCCCAATGGAATAATGGGCCGTTAATGGGTATAAAGGGGTGCACTGTTTATTGCGGGCCAGATTCACCACGGGCCGTTAATGGGTCAAGAGTTACAAATGGTCTCGTATGGGCCGAAAGACATCATGGGCCACACATGGGCCGGAAGTTACAATGGGCTGGAATCATATTGGAAGGCCCAGATGAAGCTACTGGGCTTAATTCGGATAGGCCGTAACGGGCCGTGAGTTAGCGGGGTGTAAATGGGCTATATACGAACAGGTCGTTAACAGGCTTTCCGTGGGCCGGCCCATTACCTTTTGACCAAGTCAAACGGGCCCGCCTTTTCACCGGAATGGGCCTCTATTGGGTCGTGCCACGTGTCGACGTATCATAGACGCCTCCTGTCCAATGAATGGATGACATCTGTCCCAACGATGAGCCAACACGTGTTTCCTCCGGCCAATGAGAATTTTACACATGGAAATCCTCATTGGTCCGGGCTGTTAGCGGGTTATCGGATCCAAAACCGGACCCGATAGCTTAACGACCCTTGACGAAAGCACTTCCATGACGCGCGATTTATCGTCATGGAAGTGGACACTTTCGTGATGATAATTTTGGCAATGTCAGGGAACACTTCTACAACAACACAGGTATGACTATCTTGATTCTGTCATATATTTTCATGGATGTACATGCATGACAGAAAACGTGACCTACTGTGACAAACATGTATCATCACGGAAGTGTATTTTTTTTGTAGTATTTGCTCTCCTTGAAAGGCACCATCCACCAACATCTTAAGGGAACCAACAGATCTGGGGATACAAACTCCACCGGCTCTTCGTCGTCGCCGAGTCAGACGTCATCGAGGTATAGAGAGACTGGACAAATCTTACTCCGACACACCATTGCCGCCATCACCTCATCAATGTCGCCGAGGAAACCAAATCTAAGGAAAAGAAAACGAGACAGACGAGTACCCAGTCCTCTTGTTGCATACGAGGCAACCACTATTGGGAAACGTAGCATACAATTTCAAATAAAATTCCTATGCTCACGCAAGATCTATCTAGGAGATGCATAGCAACGAGAGGGGGAGAGTGTGTCTACGTACCCTCGTAGACCGAAAGCGGAAGCGTTTGACAACGCGGTTGATATAGTCAAACTTCTTCTAGCTCTGACCAATCAAGCACCGAACATACGGCACCTCTGAGTTCTGCACACGTTCAGCGCAATGACTTCCCTCGCCTCTTGATCCAGTAAGGTGTCGAGGAAGTAGATGAGTTCCTCAATATGATGGCGTGGTGACGGTGATGATGAAGTGATTCTCGCAGGGCTTCGCCTAAGCACCGCAAAACTATGACCGGGGTGTAAACTGTGGAGGGGGGCGCCGCACACGACTAACGATTGTTGTTGTTTTTTCTAGGCGCCCCCCTCCCCACATATATATAGGTGGGAGGGGAGGGGAGGCAGCCATGGGGTGCCCCAAGTAGGATCTGAATCCTACTTGGGGTTTCCCAAGTGGCGCCCCTCCTTTCCTTATATAACCGAGGTGGAAGGAAAGAGGGGGGGAGAGGGAAGGAAGTAGGAATCCTAATCCACACTGTCCTTGCCCTCCCCTCTTTCCTTCTCTCCTCATAGGGCTGGCCTCTGTAGGGGTGCACCAGGGCTGGTGTGTTCCCTCACTTGGCCCATAAGGCCCATATCTCTGCCGGGGGTGCCCGAAACTCCTTTCTGGTGACCCGATAAGTACCTGGTACCCTCCAGAACACTTTCGGTGTCCAAATACCATCGTCCTATATATCAATATTTAACTCTCAACCATTTAGAGACTCCTCGTCATGTCCATGATCTCATCCGAGACTCCGAACAACACTCGGTCACCAAATCACATAACTCATATAATACTATATCATCACCGAACGTTAAGCGTGCGGACCCTACGGGTTCGAGAACTATGTAGACATGACCGAGACACCTCTCCGGCCAATAACCAATAGCGGAACCTGGATGCCCATATTGGCTCCTACATATTCTACGAAGATCTTTATCTGTCGAACCGTTATGACAACATACGTTATTCCCTTTGTCCATCGGTATGTTACTTGCTCGAATTCGATCATCAATATCTTCATACCTAGTTCAATCTCGTTACCGGCAAGTCTCTTTACTCATTTCGTAATACATCATCTTTGTGACAAACTCATTAGTCACTTTGCTTGCTAGGCTTCTTATGATGTGCATTACTGAGAGGGCCCAGAGATACCTCTCTGATACTCGAAGTGACAAATCCTAATCTCAATCTATGCCAACCCAACAAACACCTTCATAGATACCTGTAGAGCATCTTTATAATCACCCAGTTACGTTGTGACGTTTGATAGCACACAAGGTATTCCTCCGGTATCTGGGAGTTGCATAATCTCGTAGTCGAAGGAATATGTATTTGATATGAAGAAAGCAATAGCAATAAAACTGAACGATCAATATGCTAAGCTAACGGATGGGTCTTGTCGATCACATCATTCTCCTAATGATGTGATCCCGTTCATCAAATGACAACACATGTCTATGGTTAGGAAACTTAACCATCTTTGATTAACGAGCTAGTCTAGTAGAGGCTTACTAGGGACACGGTGTTTTGTCTATGTATCCACACATGTATCAAGTTTCCGGTTATTACAATTCTAGCATGAATAATAAACATTTGTCATGATATAAGGAAATATAAAATAACAACTTTATTATTGCCTCTAGGGCATATTTCCTTCAGTCTCCCACTTGCACTAGAGTCAATAATCTAGTTCACATCGCCATGTGATTTAACACCAATAGTTCACATCTTTATGTGATTAACACCGATAGTTCACATCGCCATGTGACCAACACCCAAAGGGTTTACTAGAGTCAATAATCTAGTTCACACCGCTATGTGATTAACACCCAAAGAGTACTAAGGTGTGATCATGTTTTTCTTGAGAGAAGTTTAGTCAACGGGTCTGCCACATTCAAATCCGTATGTATTTTGCTATTTTCTATGTCTACAATGCTCTGCATGGAGCTACTCTAGCTAATTGCTCCCACGTTCAATACGTATCTAGATTGAGACTTAGAGTCATCTAGATCAGTGTCAAACTTGCATCGACGTAACTCTTTACGTCGAACTCTTTATCACCTCCATAACCGAGAAACATTTCCTTAGTCCTCTTAAGGTACCTAAGGATAATTTTGACCGCTGTCCAGTGATCTACTCCTAGATCACTATTGTACCCCCTTGCCAAACTCATGGCAAGGTATACAATAGGTCTGGTACACAGCACGGCATACTTTATAGAACCTATGACTGAGGCATAGGGAATGACTTTCATTCTCTCTCTATCTTCTGTCGTGGCTAGGTTTTGAGTCTTACTCAACTTCACACCTTGCAACACAGGCAAGAACCCTTTCTTTGACTGATCTATTTTGAACATCTTCAAAAAAATTGCCAAGGTATGTGCTTTGTGAAAGTCCTATTAAGCGTCTCGATCTATCCCTATAGATCTGGATGCCCAATATTTAAGTAGCTTCACTGAGGTCTTTCATTGAAAAATTCTTATTCAAGTATCCTTTTATGCTATCCAGAAATTCTATATCATTTCCGATCAACAATATGTCATCCACATATACTATCAAAAATGCTACACAGCTCCCACTCACTTTCTTGTAAATACAGGCTTCACCAAAAGTCTATATAAAACATATGCTTTGATCACCTCATCAAAGCGTATATTCCAACTCCGAGATGCTCGCACCTGTCCATAGATGGATCGCTGGAGCTTGCACACTTTGTTAGCACCTTTAGGATCGACAAAACCTTTTGGTTGCATCATATACAACTCTTCTTTAAGAAATCCATTAAGGAATACAGTTTTGACATCCATTTGCCAGATTTCATAAAATGCGGCAATTGCTAACATGATTCGAACAGACGTAAGCGTTGCTACGAGTGAGAAAGTCTCATCATAGTCAACATCTTGAACTTGTCAAAAACCTTTTGCGACAAGTCGATCTTTGTAGATAGTGACACTACCATCAGTGTCCGTCTTCCTCTTGAAGATCCATTTATTCTCAATGGCTTGCTGATCATTGGGCAGGTCCACCAAAGTCCACACTTTGTTCTCATACATGGATCCATTCTCAGATTTCATGGCCTCAAGCCATCTGTCAGAATCTGGGCTCATCATAGCATCTTCATAGTTCGTAGATTCGTCATGGTCTAATAACATGACTTCCAGGATAGGGTTACCGTACCACTCTGGTGCGGAACATGCTCTGTTCGACCCACGAGGTCCAGTAGTAACTTGATCTGAAGTTTCATGATCATTATCATTAGCTTCTTCTCTAGTTGGTGTATGCATCACGGGAACAGATTTCTTTGATGAGCTACTTACCAATTGGAGAGAAGGTACAATTACCTCATCAAGTTCTACTTTCCTCCCACTCACTTCTTTCGAGAGAAACTCCTTCTCCAGAAAGGTTCCATTCTCGACAACAAAGATCTTGCGTTTGGATCTGTGGTAGAAGGTGTACCCAATTGTTTCCTTAGGGTATCCTATGAAGATGCACTTCTCCGATTTGGGTTTGAGCTTATCAGGATGAAGCCTTTTCACATAAGTGTCGCAACCCCAAAATTTAAGAAACGACAACTTGGGTTTCTTGCGAAACCACAGTTCATATGGTGTCGTCTCAACTGATTTAGATGGTGCCCTATTTAATGTGAATGCAGCCGTCTCTAAAGCATAACCCCAAAATGATAGCGGTAAATCGGTAAGAGACATCATAGATCGCACCATATCTAATAAAGTACGGTTACGACGTTCGGACACACCATTACGCTGTGGTGTTCCAGGTGGCGTGAGTTGCGAAACTATTCCACATTGTTTCAAATGAAGACCAAACTCATAACTCAAATATTCACCTCCACGATCAGACTGTAGAAATTTTATTTTCTTGTTATGATGATTTTCCACTTCACTCTAAAATTCTTTGAACTTTTCAAATGTTTCAGACTTATGTTTCATTAAGTAGATATACCCATATCTACTCAAATCATCTGTGAAGGTCAGAAAATAACGATACCCGCCGCGAGCCTCAACACTCATTGGACCGCATACATCAGTATGTATTATTTCCAATAAGTCATTGGCTCGCTCCATTGTTTCGGAGAACGGAGTCTTAGTCATCTTGCCCATGAGGCATGGTTCGCAAGCATCAAGTGATTCCAAAAGCCCATCAGCATGGAGTTTCTTCATGCACTTTGCACCAATATGACCTAAACGGTAGTGCCACAAATAAGTTGCACTATCATTATTAACTTTGCATCTTTTGGATTCAATATTATGAATATGTGTATCACTACAATCGAGATTCAACAAAAATAGACCACTCATCAAGGGTGCATGACTATAAAAGATATTACTCATATAAATAGAACAACCATTATTCTCTTATTTAAATGAATAACCGTCTCGCATCAAACAAGATCCAGATATAATGTTCATGCTCAACGCTGGCACCAAATAACAATTATTCAGGTCTAAAACTAATTCTGATGGTAGATGTAAAGGTAGTGTGCCGACGGTGATCACATCAACCTTGGAACCATTTCCCACGCGCATTGTCACCTCGTCCTTAGCCAATCTATGTTTAATCCATAGCCCCTATTTCAAGTTGCAAATATGAGCAACAAAACTAGTATCAAACACCCAGGCGCTACTACAAGCATTAGTAAGGTACACATCAATAACATGTATATCAAATATACCATTGTTCACTTTGCCATCCTTCTTATCCGCCTGCTTAGGTTTCTTGCCAAACCACAGTTCATACGGTGTCGTCTCAACGGATTTAGATGATGCCCTATTTAACGTGAATGCAGCTGTCTCTAATGCACAACCCCAAAACGATAGTGGTAAATTGGTAAGAGACATCATAGATTGCACCATATCTAATAAAGTACGATTATGATGTTCGAACACACCATTACGTTGTGGTGTTCCAGGTGGCGTGAGTTGTGAAACTATTCCACATTGTTTTAAATGAAGGCCAAACTCGTAACTCAAATATTTGCCTACGCGATCAAATCATAGAAACTTTATTTTCTTGTTACGATGATTCTCCACTTCACTCTGAAATTCTTTGAACCTTTTAAATGTTTCAAACTTGTGTTTCATTAAGTAGATATACCCATATCTGCTCAAATCATCTGTGAAGGTCAGAAAATAGTGATACCTCGCCGCGTGCCTCAACTCTCATCGGACGACATACATCGGTATGTATTATTTCCAATAAGTCATTGGCTCGCTCCATTGTTCCGGAGAACGCAGTTTTAGTCATCTTGCCCATGAGGCATGGTTCGCAAGTATCAAATGATTCATAATCAAGTAATTCCAAAAGTCCATCTGCATGGAGTTTCTTCATGAGCTTTACACCAATCTGACCTAAATGGCAGTGCCACAAATATGCCACACTATTATTATCAACTTTGCATCTTTTGGCATCAATATTATGAATATGTGTATCACTACGATCAAGATTCAATAAACCATTTACATTGGGTGTATGACCATAGAAGGTTTTATTCATGTAAACAGAACAACAATCATTCTCTGACTTAAATGAATAATCGTATCGCAATAAACATGATCCAATCATATTCATGCTCAACGCAAACACCAAATAACATTTATTTAGGTCCAAAAATAATCCCGAAGGTAGAGGGAGTGTGCGATAGTGATCTTATCAACCTTGGAATCACTTCCAACACACATCGTCACCTCGCCCTTAACTAGTCTCTGTTCATTTTGCAACTCCTGTTTTGAGTTACTAATCTTAGCAACTGAACCGGTATCAAATACCCAGGGGCTACTATGAACACTAGTAAAGTACACATCAATAGCATGTATGTCAAAAATACCTTTGTTCACTTTGCCATCCTTCTTATCCGCCAAGTTTTTGGGGTAGTTCCGCTTCCAGTGACCATTTCCTTTGTAGTAGAAGCACTCAGTTTCAGGTTTGGGTCTAGCTTTGGGCTTCTTCACGGGAGTGGCAACTTGCTTGCCATTCTTCTTGAAGTTCCCTTTATTTCCCTTGCCCTTTTTCTTGAAATTAGAGGTCTTGTTAACCATCAACACTTGATGTTATTTCTTGATTTCTACCTTCGCCAATTTCAGCATCGCGAAGAGCTTGGGAATCGTTTTCGTCATCCCTTGCATATTATAGTTCATCACGAAGTTCTAGTAACTTGGTGTAGGAGATATGCCCTAGAGGCAATAATAAATGTTATTGATTATCTCCTTGTTCATAATTATGTTTATGTTCCATGCTATAACTGCTCTGGTTCCCGAGCCCGTATATCCATAAAGGCTCTGGGGAGAACCCATGTGCACGTGTGGAATAATAAACGATAAAATGTATTCCTAGTCGTGCCTCTAAGACTAGCTCAAGTGTTGCATGATGATTATGTTTTCCCAATCATGGGCATGTCTATGCCAAGCAATTTTGAGGGCACAATGTCAGGAAGGACATTTGTGTTGAATCGACCCGAATTGATGTTATGCTATGAGATAGATTCGTCACAAGTTAATGGTTTATAACACAGAGATAGCTAATGTTTGCATAATTCCTTAGACCATGAGAGTATCGAGTTTCTTCATGCTTGCTTCATGAACTTTGGGGTTTGTTAAACGTCATCCGTAACTGGATGGCTATTACGGCGGCTTACGGGTTCATGGAAAAGTGTGTCAAGTAACTTGATAGCTCAAGATTGGGATTTGCTCCTCCGACGATGGAGAGATATCTCTGGGCCCTCTCGGTGTTACGGTATCCATCATCGTCTGGCCAGACACTTTGTGATTTGATCACGGGGATGCCGGAACACGATAACGAGAAACGAGAACAATACCGGTAACGAGGTAACTAGCATAGTGGACAAGTTGTTGATCCACGGGAATGCCAACATGTCTCACCTCGGGTATTTGTAACATATCGCGAAGCAACAGGAATAGCACACGGCAACTGGAGGTTCACTCGAATATTCATTCGTGTGGGTATAGGGGTCAATATGGGTGTCCACGGCTCCGATGTTGATCATTGATCGGAAGGGGTTCCAGGTCATGTCTATACTTCACCGAACCTATAGGGTCACACGCTTAAGGGTCATCTATCTGCTGAATACTAGACAGGGAGTCTGGGAGAAAATCATCGAAAAAGTTTCGGACACCGAAAAGTTTCGGACAGCGGAATCGTACCGCAGAGAGAGGTCACCGGATGAGTTTCGGTGAAACCGAAAAAGTTGTTTCGGGGTATGCCATTAAGTCAAAATGGTTTCGGCACATGCCTGATAATTCTTGGAGGGTGCCAGAATCATTCTGGAAACTTTTTGGAATTTTTAGAAATAAAAACCGAAAATGTTTCGGAGCTGCCGGTACCGCTTTGGCTGTTTTTCGCAGATGAAATTCACTAATCTGAAATTGTTTCAGAACGAATCCAAAATCATTTTAGTGGGTACTGGAATTATTCTAAGACCCACAGAAATATTTTCAGATTTAGTGACGCGAAAAATTGTCTTCATGAATAGTGAAAACGCATTCTTGTTTGCTTTTCGCAGATGAAAATCACTAAACCGAAATTGTTTCGGAACGCGTTGAAAATTATTTTAGTGGGTACTGGAAATGTTCTGAGCCCACATAAATATTTTCAGTTCGAACGGACGCTGAAAAATGTCGTCATGAATAGTGAAAGTGCTTTTTTGCTTGGCTTCTTGGAGAAGCCACCTTGAGGGCCTTTTTGGTATTTCCCCCCTTGGCTTCTTGGAGAAGCCACCCTTGGGCTTGGCCTATAAATAGGGGTGGAGGGGGCTGCCTAAAGGATCATCCCTTCTCACATACAAGTGCCATGCATGATCTGGCTTCTCTCTCCCTCCCAGCGAAATAGTTTCGTAGAGCCGAAAGGCTGTCTGGGTTCCGGTGGGAACTAGTTCTGGACGGCGAAGCCCTGCCGGATAGATGACACCGTATGTGTGCAACTCTGTAGAGAGATCGTAGTTCCAGTCTTAGTTCGTGAGTGCCTCCCGAAGGGCTGTCCGTGTGACCGTTCGAGTTTCGAAGGTCCTCCCGAAGGGCTGTCCGAGTGACCGTTCGAGTTTCGAAGGTCCTCCCGAAGGGCTGTCCGCGACACCGTCCGGGGGGCTGTTCGACCGCCTCCCGGAGGGCTGTCTGAGAAGCAGATGAGGGTATACATCCTCGTGGTTGGGAGGTTGTAAATCCTAGCTGCGGGGATCTGCACCGCCGATCGTCATCGACTCTACTTCCCGCTGCGCTACGAGTCGGTAACGAAAAAGATCAAACCATGTATGCAGTCTCCATAGTGGTCCTGGGCTGGTGCGTAGGTCGGAAATTTTTTGTTTTCTGCTGCGTTACCCTACAGTGGCATCATGAGCCGTGCTATGCGTAGATGCAGGTTGCGATCTAGAATACATAGAGATGTATGGGTATTGCATAATATAATTAGGTAGTAGATGAGATCTATTGCTGAAAATTATTTATGCGGGTGACAGATGAAATCTGTTACCCGGTGTTCTTGTTGCTTCCCTAGAATTTGTGTTTGCTCAATCTCGAGACAGCATGGTGGAATTTGACAAAGTTCTGGCAATCCGTGATCCTGATTGATCATGGAAGTGCTATCAGTTCTTTGGGTTCTGCCGTAGTCAAAAGAAAGATGAAATTCGCAGATGAAAGGGCATTGCAGATATGATCTGCACGGGGGTCATGCGTATGACGAAGTTTAGTATGGGGCTCGAGATTTAATTATCCCGTGTTTCATACACCCCGAGATGTTAATCTAGCAACCTGAATAATCATACTTGATGATAAAATGTTGGTAGCTGCGGTTTAAGTCAAAACCTTAGAAGCCACGTAAAATAAATTTTGCATAAACCAATTAGAGGCGTCTAACTTGGTTTTGCAGGATGTGCATGTGATGTGGTATAGCAGTGCTCATACTAATTTGATTATGTATGAGATGACTATATGATGTAATTTGATTAACATGACCTGCGTGTCATGATTCGGCATGATGGCTGGAGCCATATGATTGCACTTTAATGACCTGCGTGTCAACCTTGTTGTAATGCATTATTTTGTTAGCTATAGAGATAGCAATATTATCTTGTGCATCGACAAGGTGGTGCCAATCTTCGTGAAGGTGAACACCGACGCGAATGCCGAAGACGAAGAAATGAAAGACTTCTCCGTCAGAAAGGGCTATACCATATCTTGCTATTATGAATTGCCTGAGATGTTAATCCCTTATGATGCACCCTTCTTGATTGCACGGTAGTCGCTTTTTATTAGGGTGATCTCTCACTTAAAATATCAAAGTAGTTAGTGTTCACCCAAGTGTAGCACCGTCTGAAATTCGTATCTTTTCGGGGTGCGCCATGTACACATGAGCACGAACGAATCGAGAGGAATGAGGCGGGTGAGGTCAGGCCTCGCAGCAAGATCACTTGGTTGTCTTTGATGTTCAGGCAGGAGAGTCCTGAGCTCGGAACACGCCCATCAAAAGATGAACAAGAATCACATAGAGATGTGATGGGCAAGTTGGCCTACCGATTGAAATTCGTGTCATCAGTGATGAACCCGTCAATGGCATCGAATAGAAATATGGATCTTGAATCACTCTAAATCAATTATGAGAGATATTGATTTGAGTGGGAGCGCATTGTTGAATTAACATGTTTAATTCTCAGTGCAATTAATTATGAACATTGTCTAAGTGTTATATGCAAAATAGTTGTAGAATAATGGCTCGCGTTTCCACCTTCCCTATTAAAATTGAATAGCTGTTAAATATCTGGTTAAAACTTTACGGTTGGTAACGTAATGTGAGGATCGTCCTCAAAAGTGCCGAGAAGGACTTTGTCCTATCGCATGCTTTCCGTATCCTCCCGCTAATGCTATGGATCATGTGACTCTCGTCCTTCGATCCAAAAGCTAGAATTCTGTTATGGTCAAGTGGAATATGTTTGCTTCCATGAAACCCAAACTTCGAAAGTTGGGATAGTTATATGATATTCATGGAACTGAAAATTATTTTCAGATACAAACAAAGCAATGTTTGTTTGCAAGTATTAGTAAAAGTGTTTACTATGCATTTGATTGTTGGGAAAGGGATCCAGAAGAACGCCTATCATATAATGAAAGGTGAATAAAACAACAACTTAAAGAGAAAGGAAGTGTCCAAAGGGTGTTAGTATGACTTACACACCTAGGAAGTCCAGGGCTAATGCCACTCTTAAGTTGGGTGCTTCTTCTGAGAGTAGGAGAAATACTAAAAGTTAAACTGTTAGAAGTATAAAGGCAAAAGGAAAGAAGACTGGAATATCCAGCTCATGTATGAATGTCATACAAGTTTTTGATGTATAGAAGGCTTGTCAAAGATATAGTTCTTGCGAATTATGGTTAAACATGTTAATCACTAATTCTTGGGTATTGTGAGTTCATCACAAAAATGCCCGCTCGATTGCATTCTGTTGCAACTCGATGTAAGAACTACTATGGCCTGAAAGACTAGCCAGCAATGAGGTTAAGGTATACACAGGGAACATAGTAAATGTTACTATACCTTCAATCGGTGTATTGCCGTCTGTATTTATTTTCATAATTCATTTAGAGTTTTTACAAACTCTAGCCCATTGCATAAGGTATCTTGCAAGAAGGTTGTTCATAAGAGAACTTTTTATGTTCGATGTTATGAATAACACAAGGGCCATACTTTCATTATGAATGAGATGTATGTTATGAATATTGGTAATAATACAATACCTCTGGGTTTACTTTCATAATTCATTTTAGAGTTTCATACACTCTAGCCCATTGCACAATGTTTGTTGCAAAAGAGTTGTTCATAAAACCAACAATTGTTGTTAAGTATTATGAATAACATGAAGGGCCATGCTTCCATCCAAGATGGGACGTATGTTATGAATATTGAGGGTAATATGATACATCCATAACACTGACGCTAAATGTCACAAGACTAAAAGAATACCACACAAGTGTGGCACTACATTTGGTCACATTGGAGAAACCCGCACGGAAAATTCCATTATGATGGATTCTGAAGTCTTTTTGATTTTGAATCATCTGACACTTGCAACTTTCCTCCGAAAAGTGAAGTGACTAAAATACCGTTCACAGGCCATAAGGAACGAACAACAAACTTATTAGTGATCATACATTTGATGTGTGTAGTCCGATAAGTGTTGTTAGTGGTGGATTTATTTATCTTCAGAAATGGCTCAAGTAGATATATGGATATTTACTTGATGAGACGTAAGTCTGGATCTTTTGAAATCATTCGAAAGGTTCTCAAAAATGAAGTAGAAGTTATTGTAACAAGAAAATTATGTTTCTGCAATTTGATTGCACAAAGGAATATTTGAGTTACATGTTTAGCGAATGTCTGATGAGTTGTGAAAGGGGTTTCATAAACTTGCACCTCCCGGAACACCACTGCAAGTGGAAAGTCCGTGGAGATGTAATCAAACCATTTATGACATGGTAAGGTCAAAGATGACATAAATAAATTTGCCATTATCCCTTTTAAAGTGATGCTTTAGAGACTGCGGCTTTTACACTGAAAAGAGCTACATCGGGTCTGTTGAAATGAAGCCATGGTATGGTACGCCCAACCATGTTATATCTTTTCTTAACATTTGGAATATGGGGCTTGTGTAAAAGGTTACAAACCTATTCCAAATCAGACAAGTGCTACTTTGTAGGTTATACCAAAATGTTGGGTATTCCTCCCTCACTATACCGAGGAAATAGTTTTGCCGCGAAACGGTGTGCTTTTAAAAAGAATGGTTCTTTCAAAAAGGTGAGTGGGAGAATAGTGCAACTCGACGAGATAAACAGTATCTTCATCATATCAAAGGAAAGAGACCTTGGAAGTAATTCCAGAGTTTCCTACTGCGACTGATACGGAAGTCTCTACAATAAAATGTATGAACTTCGGTCGAACTTGCAGCTGAACCACGTAGGCAAGGCTCGTGCAAACCTCTCAGGTGCGCAAACGAGATATTGTTGTTAAACAACATTATACCTACGATACACAAGGAAGCGTTGATGGGCCCTGACTCCAGAATTGGCTAAATACCAATACAACCCGAGTTAGTTTCCATATAAGTGATTCAAGATTAAAACCTTGATACACCTTTTGGAAGACTTAGAGTCTAACGAATATTTATGGAACTTAAAACTGATACGGATAAAATGTTTTATCCATAAAGCTCGACTTGTTGAAATAACAAGTTCAAGAGTTGACTACGATGAGGTTGTTTTCATCGTAGCGATGCTTAAAGTCGGTTCGGGTTGAACTAGCAATTAATACATATTTCAATCATGAGATATGAAACATGGATGATAAAAGGATTTCCATCTCATGGAAATGAAAGCTAGGACTTGTATATGATACAGTCCAAAGTAATTTGTCGATCCAGAGGATGCTAGTAGGTATGCAAACTTCAGAGTTCCAGCAATGGACAGAAGAGAGCAAAATGGAGTTGGAATCTTCGTGTTTTGATGAAATGGTCAAAGGGGTTTTGACTTCATCAATGGGTAACGAAGATGCTTGTAATTCAAGAAAGTAAGTGGGAGTGTAATAATATTTCTAAAAACCTTATGTGCTTGGCACATTGGTAATTGGAAATAAATTTCTTGACACAAATTAGGACTTCATTTGAAAATAGTTTTTCGATGAAGTGCTTAGGCTAAATAGCCTCAATATTAGGCATGATGATCTATGGAGATAGATTTACCTAATGGGGCTAAGCAATGAATACATATTGACAAGATGCTAAAACCTTTTAGCATTTAAAACGCCAAGGAGTGATTCTTGCCAAAGTCACATGGAAAGAGTTTTTGCAAGACTCGGTGTCCCAAAACACTGATGAGTAAAATACATGATGCAGATTCCACACACTTTTGTGTTTGGATTAATCATGTATTCCATGGTATGTAAAACAACCAGATATGTCCGATACTCCCAAGGTGTTGCGAGTATGGATACCAAAGTGATCAAATTACTGATCATGGGACAACAGTGAAAGATGTCACAGAGTACTAGAGTAAGTACTGATGACATGGTTTTCTCGCAAGCAGAGATCATGAAGAGTTTGTTGTAAAATGTTACATCGATACAGTCTTCATCTTTTCTCCATGCGATTTTCGATTTAAATTAAGGGTTTTGTGTAACACACAATGTGGTGGCACAGTTAGTTGGAATTTGTTCAAACTAGTTACTGTGGCGAATTCTATAACAAGGGCTAAGTATGTTGACGCTTTAGAAGCGACAAAGAAGATGTTGAATCATATAGTTCATTCATGAACTTAGTATGGTTCCAAGATGGCTTTTGACAATGGGACACTACTGCAGATAGTTTCTCCATAACTCAGTCTGAGGAATCCAGGTTCGACCTGTGATTCACATACATACAAAGCCAAGTCCACACAAAATATGAATTTTGTGAAAACGTGAAAATGCGAGGACATGCAAAGATACACACGGAGCTAAAGTCGTCAGATCCGTTGGACATCAGGCTATACCACAAGCGAAGCATATTTACACCGGTGTGCCACAGGTGTGAAGTGCATTAGCATAAGCTAGATTATTGTCTCTAGTGCAAGTGGGAGTCTGTAGGAGATATGCCCTAGAGGCAATAATAAATGTTATTGATTATCTCCTTGTTCATAATTATGTTTATGTTCCATGCTATAACTGCTGTGGTTCCCGAGCCCGTATATCCATAAAGGCTCTGGGGAGAACCCATGTGCACGTGTGGAATAATAAACGGTAAAATGTATTCCTAGTCGTGCCTCTAAGACTAGCTCAAGTGTTTCATGATGATTATGTTTTCCCAATCATGGGCATGTCTATGCCAAGCAATTTTGAGGGCACAATGTCAGGAAGGACATTTGTGTTGAATCGACCCGAATTGATGTTATGCTATGAGATACATTCGTCACAAGTTAATGGTTTATAACACATAGATAGTTAATGTTTGCATAATTCCTTAGACCATGAGAGTATCGAGTTTCTTCATGCTTGCTTCATGAACTTTGGGGTTTGTTAAACGTCATCCGTAACTGGATGGCTATTACGGCGGCTTACGGGTTCATGGAAAAGTGTGTCAAGTAACTTGATAGCTCAAGATTGGGATTTGCTCCTCCGACGATGGAGAGATATCTCTGGGCCCTCTCGGTGTTACGGTATCCATCATCGTCTGGCCAGACACTTTGTGATTTGATCACGGGGATGCCGGAACACGATAACGAGAAACGAGAACAATACCGGTAACGAGGTAACTAGCATAGTGGACAAGTTGTTGATCCACGGGAATGCCAACATGTCTCACCTCGGGTATTTGTAACATATCGCGAAGCAACAGGAATAGCACACGGCAACTGGAGGTTCACTCGAATATTCATTCGTGTGGGTATAGGGGTCAATATGGGTGTCCACGGCTCCGATGTTGATCATTGATCGGAAGGGGTTCTAGGTCATGTCTATACTTCACCGAACCTATAGGGTCACACGCTTAAGGGTCATCTATCTGCTGAATACTAGACAGGGAGTCTGAGAGAAAATCATCGAAAAAGTTTCGGACACCGAAAAGTTTCGGACAGCGGAATCATACCGCAGAGAGAGGTCACCGGATGAGTTTCGGTGAAACCGAAAAAGTTGTTTCGGGGTATGCCATTAAGTCAAAATGGTTTCGGCACATGCCTGATAATTCTTGGAGGGTGCCAGAATCATTCTGGAAACTTTTTGGAATTTTTAGAAATAAAAACCGAAAATGTTTCGGAGCTGCCGGTACCGCTTTGGCTGTTTTTTGCAGATGAAATTCACTAATCTGAAATTGTTTCAGAACGAGTCCAAAATCATTTTAGTGGGTACTGGAATTATTCTAAGACCCATAGAAATATTTTTGGATTTAGTGGACGCGAAAAATTGTCTTCATGAATAGTGAAAACGCATTCTTGTTTGCTTTTCGCAGATGAAAATCACTAAACCGAAATTGTTTCGGAACGCGTTGAAAATTATTTTAGTGGGTACTGGAAATGTTCTGAGCCCACATAAATATTTTTAGTTCGAACGGACGCTGAAAAATGTCGTCATGAATAGTGAAAGTGCTTTTTTGCTTGGCTTCTTGGAGAAGCCACCTTGAGGGCCTTTTTGGTATTTCCCCCCTTGGCTTCTTGGAGAAGCCACCCTTGGGCTTGGCCTATAAATAGGGGTGGAGGGGGCTGCCTAAAGGATCATCCCTTCTCACATACAAGTGCCATGCATGATCTGGCTTCTCTCTCCCTCCCAGCGAAATAGTTTCATAGAGCCGAAAGGCTGTCTGGGTTCCGGTGGGAACTAGTTCTGGACGGCGAAGCCCTGCCGGATAGATGACACCGTATGTGTGCAATTCTGTAGAGAGATCGTAGTTTCGGTCTTAGTTCGTGAGTGCCTCCCGAAGGGCTGTCCGTGTGACCGTTCGAGTTTCGAAGGTCCTCCCGAAGGGCTGTCCGAGTGACCGTTCGAGTTTCGAAGGTCCTCCCGAAGGGCTGTCCGCGACACCGTCCGGGGGGCTGTTCGACCGCCTCCCGGAGGGCTGTCTGAGAAGCAGATGAGGGTATACATCCTCGTGGTTGGGAGGTTGTAAATCCTAGCTGCGGGGATCTGCACCGCCGATCGTCATCGACTCTACTTCCCGCTGCGCTACGAGTAGGTAACGAAAAAGATCAAACCATGTATGCAGTCTCCATAGTGGTCCTGGGCTGGTGCGTAGGTCGGAAAATTTTTGTTTTCTGCTGCGTTACCCTACACTTGGTGATAGTGACTAGAGAACTCTCTCAATCACTATCTTATCTGGAAGATTAACTCCCACTTGATTCAAGCGATTGTAGTACCAGACATTCTGAGCACATGCTCACTAGCTGAGCTATTCTCCTCCATCTTGTAGCCAAAGTACTTGCTAGAGGTCTCATACCTCTTAACACGGGCATGAGTCTGAAATATCATTTCCAGCTCTTGGAACATCTCATATGCTCCATGTCGTTCAAAACATTTTTTGAAGTCCCGGTTCTAAGCCGTAAAGCATGGCACACTAAACTATCAAGTAGTCATCATACTGAGCTTGTCAAACGTTCATAATGTCCACATCTGCTCCTGCAATAGGTTTGTCACCTAGCGGTGCATCAAGGACATAATTCTTCTGTGCAGTAATGAGGACAATCCTCAGATCACGGACCCGGTCCGCATCATTGCTACTATCATGTTTCAACTTTAGTTTTCTCTAGGAACATATCAAAAAATAAGGGAGCTATATCGCGAGCTATTGATCTACAACATAGATTTGCAAATACTATCAGGACTAAGTCCATGATAAATTAAGTTCAATTAATCAAATTACTTAAGAACTCCCACTTAATTAGATAGACATCCCTCAAGACATCTAAATGATACGTGATCAAATCAACTAAACCATGTTCGATCATCACGTGAGATGGAGTAGTCATCAATGGTGAACATCTCTATGTTGATCATATCTACTATATGATTCACGTTCGATCTTTCGGTCTTTAGTGTTCCGAGGCCATGTCTGTACATGCCAGGCTCGTCAAGTTTAACCTCAGTATTCCGCATATGCAAAACTGTCTTGCACCCGTTGTATTTGAACGTAGAGTCTATCACACCCGATCATTATGTGGTGTCTCAACACGACGAACTGTCGCAACGGTGCATACTCAGGGAGAACACTTATACCTTGAAATTTAGTGAAGGGATCATCTTATAATGCTACCACCATACTAAGCAAAATAAGATGCATAAAAGATAAACATCACATGCAATTAAAATATGTGACATGATATGGCCATCATTATCTTGTGCTTTTGATCTCCATCTCCAAAGTATCGTCATGATCTCCATCGTCACCGGCTTGACACCTTGATCTCCATCGTTGCTTCGTGGTCGTCTCGCCAACTATTGCTTCTACAACTATCGCTAACGCATAGTGATAAAGTAAAGCAATTACATGGCGTTTGCATTTCATACAATAAAGAGACAACCATAAGGCTGCTGCCAGTTTCCGATAACTTCTACAAAACATGATCATCTCATACAACAACATATATCACATCATGTCTTGACCATATCACATCACAACATGCCCTGCAAAAACAAGTTAGACGTCCTCTACTTTGTAGTTGCAAGTTTTTACGTGGCTGCTACGGGCTTCTAGCAAGAACCGTTCTTACCTACGCATCAGAACCACAACGGTGATTTATCAAGTTTGTTGTTTTAACCTTCAACAAGGATCGGCCGCAGTCAAATTCGATTCAACTAAAGTAGGATAAACAGACACCCGCCAGCCACCTTTATGCAAACGCCATTGTTGGGAAACGTAGCATACAATTTTAAAAAAAATCCTACGCTCACGCAAGATCTATCTAGGAGATGCATAGCAATGAGAGGGGGAGAGTGTGTCTACGTACCCTCATAGACCGAAAGCGGGAGCGTTTGACAACGTGGTTGATTTAGTCGAACTTCTTCTAGCTCCGACCGATCAAGCAATGAACGTACGGCACCTCCGAGTTCTGCACACGTTCAGCGCAATGACGTCCCTCGCCTTCTTGATCCAGCAAGGTGTCGAGGAAGTAGATGAGTTCCATCAACACGATGGCGTGGTGACGGTGATGATGAAGTGGTTCTCGCAGGGTTTCGCCTAAGCACCGCAAAACTATGACCGGGGTGTAAACTGTGGAGGGGGGCGTCGCACACGGCTAACGATTGTTGTTGTTTTTTCTAGGCACCCCACTCCCCACATATATAGGTGGGAGGGGAGGAGAGGCAGCCATGGGGCGCCCAAGTAGGATCCGAATCCTACTTGGGGTTTCCCAAGTGGCGCCCCCCTTTCCTTATATAACCGAGGTGGAAGGAAAGAGGGGGGCAGAGGGAAGGAAGTAGGAATCCTAATCCACACTTTCCTTGCCCTCCCCTATTTCCTTCTCCTCATAGGGCTTGAAGGAAATATGCCCTGGAGGCAATAATAAAGTTGTTATTTATATTCCCTTATATCATGATAAATGTTTATTATTCATGCTAGAATTGTATTAACCGGAAACTTAGTACATGTGTGAATACATAGACAAAACAGAGTGTCCCTAGTATGCCTCTACTTGACTAGCTCGTTGATCAAAGATGGTTAAGTTTCCTGACCACAGACATGTGTTGTCATTTGATGAATGGGATCACATCATTAGAGAATGATGTGATGGACAAGACCCATCCGTTAGCCTAGCATAATGATCGTTTAGTTTTATTGCTATTGCTTTCTTCATGACTTATACATATTCCTCTGACTATGAGATTATACAACTCCCGAATACCGGAGGAACACCTTGTGTGCTATCAAACGTCACAATGTAACTGGGTGATTATAAAGATGCTCTACAGGTGTCTCTGAAGGTGTTTGTTGAGTTGGCATAGATCGAGATTAGGATTTGTCACTCTGTGTATCGGAGAGGTATCTCTGGGCCCTCTCGGTAATGCACATCACTATAAGCCTGGCAAGCAATGTGACTAATGAGTTAGTTCCGGGATGATGCATTACAGAAAGAGTAAAGAGACTTGCCGGTAACGAGATTGAACTAGGTATGATGATACCGACGATCGAATCTCGGGCAAGTAACATACCGATGACAAAGGGAATGACGTATGTTGTTATGCGGTTTGACTGATAAAGATCTTCGTAGAATATGTAGGAACCAATATGAGCATCCAGGTTCCTCTATTGGTTATTGACCGGAGATGTGTCTCGGTCATGTCTACATAGTTCTCGAACACGTAGGGTCCGCACGCTTAACGTTCGATGACGATTTGTATTATGAGTTATGTGTTTTGGTGACCGAAGTTTGTTCGGAGTCCCGGATGAGATCACGGACATGATGAGGACTCTCGAAATGGTCGAGAGGTAAAGATTCATATATTGGAAGGTTGTATATGGACATCGGAATGGTTCGGGGATTTTTCTCGGAGTACTGGGAGGCTATCGGAACCCCCCGGGAAAGTTAATGGGCCTAATGGGCCATAGTGGAGGAGAGGAGGCAGGCCACGGGAGGAGGCGCGCGCCCCCTTGCCCAATCCGAATTGGACAAGGGGAGGGGGCGCGGCCCCCTCTTTCCTCCCCCTCTCTCTCCCTTCCCCTTGCCCCCTCTCCGTTAGAAGGAAAGGGGGCGAATCCTACTAGGAACGGAGTCCTAGTAGGACCCCCCTTATGGCGCGCCACCCCTGGCCGGCCACCTCCTCCCTCCCTCCTTTATATACGTAGGCAGGGGGCACCCCAAAGGCACACCAAGATTTCTCTTAGCCGTGTGTGGTGCCCCCCTCCACAGTTTACTCCTCGGGTCATAGCGTCGTAGTGCTTAGGCGAAGCCCTGCACGGATCACATCACCATCACCGTCGCCACGCCGTCGTGCTGATGGAACTCTCCCTCGACCCTCTACTGGATCAAGAGTTCGAGGGACGTCATCGAGCTGAATGTGTGCTGAACACGGAGGTGCCGTACGTTCGGTACTTGGATCAGTTGGAAAGTGAAGACGTTCGACTACATCAACCACGTTAACATAACGCTTCCACTTTCGGTCTACAAGGGTACGTGGACACACTCTCCCCCTCTCGTTGCTATGCATCTCCTAGATAGATCTTGCGTGATCGTAGGAATTTTTTAAAAATTGCATGCTACGTTCCCCAACAGTGGCATCCGAGCCAGGTCTATGCATAGATGATATGCACGAGTATAACACAAAGAGTTGTGGGCGATAATAGTCATACTGCTTACCACCAATGTTTTACTTTGATTCGGCGGTATTGTTGGATGAAGCGGCCCGGACCGACATTACATGACTGCGTTCATGAGACTGGTTCTACCGACGTGCTTCGCACACAGGTGGCTGGCGGGTGTCTGTTTGTCCAACTTTAGTTGAATTGAGTTTGACTACGGCCGGTCCTTGTTGAAGGTTAAAATAGCACACTTGACAAATAATTTTTGTGGTTTTGATGCGTAGGTAAGAACGGATCTTGCTAGAAGCCCGTAGCAGCCACGTAAAACTTGCAACAACAAAGTAGAGGACGTCTAACTTGTTTTTGCAGGGCATGTTGTGATGTGATATGGTCAACACGTGATGAGATATAAATTGTTGTATGAGATGATCATGTTTTGTAACAGTTATCGGCAACTCGCAGGAGCCATATGGTTGTCACTTTATTGTATGAAATGCAATCGCCATGTAATTGCTTTACTTTATCACTAAGCGGTAGCGATAGTCGTAGAAGCAATAGTTGGCGAGACGACAACGACGCTACAATGGAGATCAAGGTGTCAAGCTGGTGACGATGGAGATCATGACGGGGCTTTGGAGATGGAGATCAAAGGCACAAGATGATGATGGCCGTATCATGTCACATATTTTGATTGCATGTGATGTTTAACCTTTATGCATCTTATTTTGCTTAGTATGGCGGTAGCATTATAAGATGACCCCTCACTAAATTTCAAGGTATAAATGTTCTCCCTAAGTATGCACCGTTGCTACAGTTCGTCGTGCCGAGACACCACGTGATGATCGGGTGTGATAAGCTCTATGTTCACATACAACGGGTGCAAGCCAGTTTCGCACGTGCAGAATACTCGGGTTAAACTTGACGAGCCTAGCATATGCAGATATGGCCTCGGAACACTGAGACCGAAAGGTCGAACGTGAATCATATAGTAGATATGATCAACATAGAGATGTTCACCGTTGAAAACTACTCCATCTCACGTGATGATCGGACATGGTTCACGTGATCATTTAGATAACTAGAGGGATGTCTATCTAAGTGGGAGTTCTTAAGTAATATGATTAATTGAACTTTAATTTATCATGAGCTTAGTACCTGATAGTTTTTTGCATATCTATGTTGTTGTAGATCAATGGCTCGTGCTACCGTTCCCTTGAATTTTAATGCATTCCTAGAGAAAGCTAAGTTGAAAGATGATGGTAGCAACTACACAGACTGGGTCCGTAACTTGAGGATTATCCTCATTGCTGCACAGAAGAATTACGTCCTGGAAGCACCGCTAGGTGCAAGACCTGTTGCAGGAGCAGCTCCAAACGTTATGAATGTCTGGCAGAGGAAAACTGATGACTACTCGATAGTTCAGTGTGCCATGCTTTACGGCTTAGAATCGAGACTTCAAAGACGTTTTGAACGTCATGGAGCATATGAGGTGTTCCAGGAGTTGAAGTTAATATTTCAAGCAAATGCCCGAGTTGAGAGATATGAAGTCTCCAACAAGTTCTATAGTTGCAAGATGGAGGAGAATAGTTCTGTCAGTGAACACATACTCAGAATGTCTGGGTACCACAACCACTTGACTCACCTGGGAGTTAATCTTCCTGATGATAGTGTCATTGACAGAGTTCTTCGATCACTGCCACCAAGCTATAAAGGCTTCGTGATGAACTATAATATGCAAGGGATGGAAAAGACAACTCCCGAGCTCTTCGCAATGCTAAAGGCTGCGGAGGTAGAAATCAAGAAGGAGCAACAAGTGTTGCCGATTAACAAGACCACTAGCTTCAAGAAAAGGGCAAAGGGAAGAAGGGAAACTTCAAGAAGAACAGCAAGCAAGTTGCTGCTCCAGGGAAGAAGCCCAAGTCTGGACCTAAGCCTGAAACTGAGTGCTTCTACTACAAAGGGACTGGTCACTGGAAGTGGAACTGCCCCAAGTATTTGGCGGATAAGAAGGATGGCAAAGTGAAAGGTATATTTGATATACATGTTATTGATGTGTACCTTACTAATGCTCGTAGTAGCGCCTGAGTATTTGATACTGGTTCTGTTGCTCATATTTGCAACTCGAAACAGGGACTATGGATTAAACGAAGATTGGCTAAGGACGAGGTGACAATGCGCATGGGAAATGGTTCCAAGGTTGATGTGATCGCCGTCGGCACGCTACCTCTAGCTACATCTACCATCGGAATTAGTTTTAGACCTGAATAATTGTTATTTGGTGCCAGCGTTGAGCATGAACATTATATCTGGATCTTGTTTGATGCGAGACGGTTATTCATTTAAATCAGAGAATAATGGTTGTTCTATTTATATGAGTAATATCTTTTATGGTCATGCACCCTTGATGAGTGGTCTACTTTTGTTGAATCTTGATTGTAGTGATACACATATTCATAATATTGAAGCCAAAAGATGCAAAGTTAATAATGATAGTGCAACTTATTTGTGGCACTGCCGTTTAGGTCATATTGGTGTAAAGTGCATGAAGAAACTCCATGCTGATGGGCTTTTGGAATCACTTGATGCTTGCGAACCATGCCTCATGGGCAAGATGACTAAGACTCCGTTCTCCGGAACAATGGAGTGAGCCACTGACTTATTGGAAATAATACATACTGATGTATGCGGTCCAAATGAGTGTTGAGGCTCGCGGTGGGTATCATTATTTTCTGACCTTCACAGATGATTTGAGCAGATATGGGTATATCTACTTAATGAAACATAAGTCTGAAACATTTGAAAAGTTCAAAGAATTTTAGAGTGAAATGGAAAATCATCGTAACAAGAAAAGAAAATTTCTACGGTCTGATCGTGGAGTGAATATTTGAGTTATGAGTTTGGTCTTCATTTAAAACAATGTGGAATAGTTTGGCAACTCACGCCACCTGGAACACCACAGCGTAACGGTGTGTCCGAATGTCATAACCGTACTTTATTAGATATGGTGCGATCTATGATGTCTCTTATCGATTTACCGCTATCATTTTGGGGTTATGCTTTAGAGACGGCTGCATTCACGTTAAATAGGGCACCATCTAAATCCGTTGAGACGACACCATATGAACTGTGATTTGGCAAGAAACCCAAGTTGTCGTTTCTTAAAGTTTGGGGCTGCGATGCTTATGTGAAAAAGCTTCAACCTGATAAGCTTGAACCCAAATCGGAGAAATGTGTCTTCATAGGATACTCAAAGGAAACTGTTGGGTACACCTTCTATCACAGATCCGGAGGCAAGATATTCATTGCTAAGAATGGATCCTTTCTAGAGAAGGAGTTTCTCTCGAAAGAAGTGAATGGGAGGAAACTAGAACTTGATGAGGTAATTGTACCTTCTCCCGAATTGGAAAGTAGTTCATCACAGAAATCAGTTCCAGTGATTCCTACACCAATAAGTGAGGAAGTTAATGATGATCATGAAACTTCAGAACAAGTTACTACTGAACCTCGTAGGTCAACCAGAGTACGATCCGCACCAGAGTGGTACGGTAATCCTATTCTGGAGGTCATGTTACTTGACCATGACGAACCTACGAACTATGAGGAAGCGATGATGAGCCCAGATTCTGCGAAATGGCTTGAGGCCATGAAATCTGAGATGGGATCCATGTATGAGAACAAAGTGTGGACTTTAGTTGACTTGCCCGATGATCGGCAAGCCATCGAGAATAAATGGATCTTCAAGAAGAAGACTGATGCTGAGGGTAATGTTACTGTCTACAAAGCTTGACTTGTTGCGAAAGGTTTTCGACAAGTTCAAGGAGTTGACTACAATGAGACCTTTTCACCCGTAGCGATGCTTAAGTCTGTCCGAATCATGTTAGCAATTGCCGCATTTTATGATTATGAAATTTGGCAAATGGATGTCAAAACAACATTCCTTAATGGATTTCTTAAAGAAGAGTTGTATATGATGCAACCAGAAGGGTTTTGTCGATCCTAAAGGTGCTAACAAAGTGTGCAAGCTCCAGCGATCCATTTATGGACTGGTGCAAGCCTCTCGGAGTTGGAATATACGCTTTGATAGTGTGATCAAAGCATATGGTTTTATACAGACTTTTGGAGAAGCTTGTATTTACAAGAAAGTGAGTGGGAGCTCTGTTGCATTTCTAATATTATATGTGGATGACATATTGTTGATTGGACATAATACAGAATTTCTGGATAGCATAAAAGGATACTTGAATAAGAATTTTTCAATGAAAGACCTCGGTGAAGCTGCTTATATATTGGGCATCAAGATCTATAGAGATAGATCAAGACGCTTAATTGGACTTTCACAAAGCACATACCTTGATAAAGTTTTGAAGAAGTTCAAAATGGATCAGTCTAAGAAAGGGTTCTTGCCTGTGTTACAAGGTGTGAAGTTGAGTCAGACTCAATGCCCGACCACTGTAGAAGATAGAGAGAAAATGAAAGTCATTCCCTATGCCCCAGCCATAGGTTCTATCATGTATGCAATGCTGTGTACCAGACCTGATGTGTGCCTTGCTATAAGTATAGCAGGGAGGTACCAAAGTAATCCAGAAGTGGATCACTGGACAGCGGTCAAGAACATCCTGAAATACCTGAAAAGGACGAAGGATATGTTTCTTGTTTATGGAGGTGACAAAGAGCTTGTCATAAATGGTTACGTCGATGCAAGCTTTGACACTGATCCGGATGAATCTAAGTCACAGACCGGATACGTATTTATATTGAATGGTGGAGCTGTGTAAGTTGGTGCAGTTCCAAGCAGAGCGTCGTGGCGGGATCTACGTGTGAAGCGGAGTACATAGCTGCTTCGGAAGCAACAAATGAAGGTGTCTGGATGAAGGAGTTCATATCCGATCTAGGTGTAATACCTAGTGCATCGGGTCCAATGAAAATCTTTTGTGACAATACTGAAGGAATCCAGATTTCACAAGAGAGCCAAACACATCAAGAGACGCTTCAATTCCATCCGTGGTCTAGTCAAGGAGGGAGACATAGAGATTTGCAATATACATACTGATCTGAATGTTGCAGACCCGTTGACTAAGCCTCTTCCATGAGCAAAACATGATCAACACCAAGACTCCATGGGTGCTAGAATCATTACTATGTAATCTAGATTATTGACTCTAGTGCAAGTGGGAGACTGAAGGAAATATTCCCTAGAGGCAATAATAAAGCTGTTATTTATATTTCCTTATATCATGATAAATGTTTATTATTCATGCTAGAATTGTATTAACCGGAAACTTAGTACATGTGTGAATACATAGACAAAACAGAGTGTCTCTAGTATGCCTCTACTTGACTAGCTCGTTGATCAAAGATGGTTAAGTTTCCTGACCATAGACATGTGTTGTCATTTGATGAATGGGATCACATCATTAGAGAATGATGTGATGGACAAGACCCATCCGTTGTCCTAGCATAATGATCGTTTAGTTTTATTGCTAATGCTTTCTTCATGACTTATACATATTCCTCTGACTATGAGATTATACAACTCCTGAATACTGGAGGAACACCTTATGTGCTATCAAACGTCACAACGTAACTGGGTGATTATAAAGATGCTCTACAGGTGTCTCCGAAGGTGTTTGTTGAGTTGGCATAGATCGAGATTAGGATTTGTCACTCCGTGTATCGGAGAGGTATCTCTGGGCCCTCTCGGTAATGCACATCACTATAAGCCTTGCAAGCAATGTGACTAATGAGTTAGTTCCGGGATGATGCATTACAGAACGAGTAAAGGGACTTGCCGGTAACGAGATTGAACTAGGTATGATGATACCGACGATGGAATCTCGGGCAAGTAACATACCGATGACAAAGGGAATGACGTATGCTGTTATGTGGTTTGACCGATAAAGATCTTCGTAGAATATGTGGGAACCAATATGAACATCCAGGTTCTGCTATTGGTTATTGACCGGAGATGTGTCTCGGTCATGTCTACATAGTTCTCGAACCCGTAGGGTCCGCACGCTTAACGTTCGATGACGATTTGTATTATGAGTTATGTGTTTTGGTGACCGAAGTTTGTTCGGAGTCCTGGATGAGATCACGGACATGACGAGGAGTCTCGAAATGGTCGAGAGGTAAAGATTCATATATTGGAAGGTTGTATACGGACACCGGAATGGTTCCGGATAGGTTCGGGGATTTTTTCGGAGTACCGGGAGGCTATCGGAACCCCCCGGGAAAGTTAATGGGCCTAATGGGCCATAGTGGAGGAGAGGAGGCAGGCCACGGGAGGAGGTGCGCGCCCCCCTTGCCCAATCCGAATTGGACAAGGGGAGGGGGCGCGGTCCCCTCTTTCCTTCTCCATCTCTCTCCCTTCCCCTTTCCCCCTCTCCGTTAGAAGAAAGGGGGGGGGGGGCGAATCCTACTAGCGCGCCACCCCTGGCCGGCCACCTCCTCCCTCCCTCCTTTATATACGGGGGCGGGGGGCACCCCAAAGGCACACCAAGATTTCTCTTAGCCGTGTGTGGTGCCCCCCTCCACAGTTTACTCCTCCGGTCATAGTGTCGTAGTGCTTAGGCGAAGCCCTGCGGCGGATCACATCGCCATCACTGTCGCCACGCCGTCGTGCTGACAGAACTCTCCCTCGCCCCTCTACTGGATCAAGAGTTCGAGGGACGTCATCGAGCTGAATGTGTGCTGAACACGGAGGTGTCGTATGTTCGGTACTTGGATAGGTTGGAACGTGAAGACGTTCGACTACATCAACCGCGTTATCATGACGCTTCCTCTTTCGGTCTACGAGGGTACGTGGACACACTCTCCCCCTCTCGTTGCTATGCATCTCCTAGATAGATCTTGCGTGATTGTAGATTTTTTTTTTTAAAATTGCATGCTACGTTCCCCAACAGGGCTGGCCTCTATAGGGGCGCATCAGGGCTGGTGTGTTCCCTCACTTGGCCCATAAGGCCCATATCTTTGTCGGGGGTGCCCGAAACTCCTTTCCGGTGACCCGATAAGTACCCGGTACCCTCCAGAACACTTCCGGTGTCCGAATACCATCGTCCTATATATCAATCTTACCTCTCGACCATTTTGAGACTCCTCATCATGTCCGTGATCTCATCCAAGACTCCGAACAACATTCGGGCACCAAATCACATAACTCATATAATACTATATCGTCATCGAACGTTAAGCGTGCGGACCCTACGGATTCGAGAACTATGTAGACATGACCGAGACACCTCTCCGGTCAATAACCAATAGCGGAACCTGGATGCCCATATTGGCTCCTACATATTCTATGAAGATCTTTATCGGTCGAACCGTTATGACAACATACGTTATTCCCTTTGTCCATCGGTATATTACTTGCTCGAGATTCGATCGTTGGTATCTTCATACCTAGTTCAATCTCATTACCGGCAAGTCTCTTAACTCGTTCCGTAATACATCATCTTTGTGACTAACTCATTAGTCACTTTGCTTGGCTTCTTATGATGTGCATTACTGAGAGGACCCAGAGATACCTCTCCAATACTAGGAGTGACAAATCCTAATCTTGATCTATGCCAACCCAACAAACACCTTCGGAGATACCTGTAGAGCATCTTTATAATCACCCAGTTACGTTGTGACGTTTGATAGCACACAAGGTATTCCTCCGGTATCTGGGAGTTGCATAATCTCATAGTCGAAGGAATATGTATTTGACATGAAGAAAGCAATAGTAATAAAACTGAACGATCAATATGCTAAGCTAACGGAGTGGTCCTGTCCATCACATCATTCTCCTAATTATGTGAACCCGTTCATCAAATGACAACACATGTCTATGATTAGGAAACTTAACCATCTTTGATTAACGAGCTAGTCTAGTAGAGTCTTACTAGGGACACGGTGTTTTGTCTATGTATCCACACATGTATCAAGTTTGCGGTTAATACAATTCTAGCATGAATAATAAACATTTATCATGATATAAGGAAATGTAAAATAATAACTTTATTATTGCCTCTAGGGCATATTTCCTTTAACCACACGGGGACCGAGGTGGCGACGTGTTGGGAAGCCGTGACGGCGACGACTCCATCCACCCACCTTTGACAATACACGAACTTCGAGAAAAGTTTTTCCAAAAACAACCCCTCCAGAATGAAGCGACTCGTAGCTAGGCGTCGTCGTCGGGCTCGCCACTGAGGATCATATATTTGGTTTTCAGCCTGAAAACACATGCAAGTAGACTCCAGAGCTACGCCTTTAACAAGGGCGCGATGCGTAAACATTGCATTGCCTCGTGCAACAATAGAAGGTTAGATGTGGGGTTTCAAAACGGAGCTCAAGACTTGTGCTCGAAGAGCACCGCAAAGCCATAGTTACCATGTGTTGTCATCATATTCAAAGCGGGGGTTTTAAGATGTAAATACCCACTTTTATAAGAAAAATCTAAAGTACACAAATCCTGAAGGAAAAAAATAAAGCACGAAGGCTCAATGGAGGGAGACACCTGAGTAACAATATATTACTCTTTTTGCATGGTAATACGTGTCTCATTTATATATATCATAAGAATCATAATACAAGCCACGTATAAACCAGGCAAAACTGAAAAGACAACCAAATGCTAACCTTTGCACAAAGAAATATTAGCCAAAAAGTAAAAACAAAAACAAGACCGAGTAATACTCTGAGCATGACAATAACGCCCGTCACCTCTGGCACCACCATGGTATCCACCAAAAGAAAAAAAATGACGGATCACCTCCATACACTCTAAATACGTCTATATACCCTTGTATATAGTCCACATCTGAATCTAAGCCTTATACTTAGAAATGGAGGGAGCATGAGCATTGTAAACAATCCTATTGCTCGCATTTATTTTTAGGTTTATTTCAGGATTTCCGGCGATGCACGTTCAATGGAAGGAGAGGTTCCCGTCGACTAAGAGGCGCCTACGGTGACTTCGTAAAATCTCAAGATGATATGCCGGCTCAGTCTCTCGGAGGTGCTCATAGCGGTAGGGTATGCGTGTGTGCATTCATAGAGGTGAGCGCATGCACGTATATATGAGCGCTTGCGTCTGTACTGCGTTCAAAAGAAAAAAACAATCCTCCTCTCTCTCTAAAAATAGCATTGTGAACCACCCTAATCTTCCTCCATGAAAAAGAAATCAAGCCACTAATCGCTCTCAAAACCCCACACGCTTATACTCCTAAGATAATCCAAAAAGCTCCTCCCCTCCCCTCCCCTCCCCTGCCCCGAGTTTTTTAAACGCGCCACTTAAGAGCAAGACAACCGCAACTACTAAAAGCGAGACACACACAGCACACAGCACACGCACAGTGACGCGGGGGAAGGAGGAGCAAACGCCGGAGCTCAGCTAGGGTTTCCCCGATCCCGGCGCGCGACAGGGGCGCTCCCGGAGCTCGCCACTTAGGGCGGGGGAGGCTCGCCGGCGCAGCGGGGCGAGGGCTCCCTCCGACGCGGGGGGCGCGGCGGACCTTGCATGCCGGGGCGGCCCGCCGGGGCTCAGATCTGAGATGGCCGACGGCGGCGAGGAGGGGAATGCGGCGGCGCCCAGGGGCTTCTCGCGGCGGAGGGGCACGGTGCGGGCCAGCCTCGACGCCGACGAGCTCATGGCGCTCATGCACGGCTCGGATCCCGTCCGGGTCGAGCTCACCCGCCTTGAGAACGAGCTCAGGGGTGAGCCGCTGATCTGCCCCTGCCGTTTCGCTCTGGTGTTTTCGATGCGGGTTCGGCGTCGGGAGGGGTCTGACCTTTGTGCTGGTTTGTGGTGCTAGACAAGGAGCGGGAGCTCGGGGAGGCGCACACGGAGATGCGGGCGCTGCGGCTGTCCGAGAGGGCGCGGGAGAAGGCCGTGGAGGAGGTAATTGCCGATTGCTCTTGAGATTTTGCGGTACGGAGGTGTGGTATCTACTATTTTAGGCTGGAATTGATGTCAGGGATTGTGGGGAAGTGCCAAATTTGGTTAGGTTATTAGTTAGAATGGGCACTTCAGTATGCTAATTGCATCGCCCTAGCCTCTTTTTGCGGTGTTGAGGTACCTTGTACTGTCATTGCATTATGGTCCATTTCGGCCCACTGAATGCTAGATTATCAAACCAAAATTTTAGTTTTGCAACGATGGGTTTAGATGTTCAGCAGCAATGAAGTCATTTTGCTAAGTGGGGACCTATGCTGTCAACTGTCGTATAGGAGGTGTTTGTGTTTCTACAGTCATCTTTAATTTTGTTCTTAGCAATGGAATATAGCCATTTGTTTTTCATGCTTCAAATTTTTTAGTGGTCCTGTGCCTTGTATTTTTCTGGGCTGTACTTGTGGTATTTTGGTGCCCAACTCTACCAAATTTCCACGACTGCATTCTTAAGCAATGCTGGAAGCACCTGTAGTAGAAAGATAAAGCTGTTCGTTTTTTTGCTGGTCTTGTATTTATTTAGAATGAGCACTTCAGTATGCTAATTTCATGGCTCTTGCTGCGTGTGCTGTCACTGATTCTGGTTCATTTCGATATACTGTGTGCTAGGTTATCAAACTAGATTTTTAGGTTTGCAAGGACTGAATGGGTTTAGATGCTCAACAACAATGAAATCATTCTGCTAACCGGGGACTTATGCTGTCAAACTGTTGTATAGGAGGTGCCTGGCTTTTCTTTTCTTGTGACATAATGGCTCTTGTTGTTGCCAACTTTAGGAGTTAGGATTACTATGACTGGGTTACTGTATGCTTATAGCTTACTTTCGCTCTCTGTTATTCTTTTATCGATATTTTTTTTTAGCGTCAAGAGTTAATTGGTCAAATATGGTAGCATGGCTTTTCATGAATTAAGTTCTTGAGTTGCACCTGAATAATACCGCCTTCTTCAACTCTTGGGTTTCAATACATTCCGTGGCCCATAGATAAGGTAGATGAGCTTATGTATTTGTGCATTGGCATACTATATCCTGCTTTCATGTTAACAAACTTTGAAATACAAAATATTTATGATGTGCTATCGATTATTATTTTCATTTTCTTGACCATTCGATGACCGTAATGCACCAGTAGTCCTTTTATTTTATGTGAATCCTATCTATGATTGAATATTTTTTGGTGGACAATGAGTTTTTATTATAAATTGGCGTCGAAGAACTTAAAATGCTTGTGTATACCTATATTGAATTTTACTTGTTTGTTATCAACTTATCATTATGGATTGAAACTTAGGGCTTAAAATCCTCTGACTAAAGAACTATGAATTAAAAAACAAGTTTGAGTATAAGTTGTTGCAGCTCATATTATACTGAATATTTTTTCTGTTCGTGTAAGTTCATAAGTTACAACGCTGAATTACTTGTTGATACTTATTATTTTATCATTAACCATAAACCTGACGATGATTACCTCCTTTCTCTGATTAACATGATTGTAATCTTTGTGGCAGCTTACAGATGAGCTGGAGAGGATGGACGAGAAGCTCAAGTTGACAGAATATCACCTAGATAACAAAGTACTGTGATTTATGTCTATCTGTTGCTCTTCTCTGTCTTTTGATTGTGCTTTAATATAGAGAATAAAACTTGTAGAATCTAGAAGTCAAGAAGATAAATGACGAGAAAAAGGCTGCAATGGCTGCTCAGTTTGCGGCAGAAGCTACTTTGCGAAGAGTGCATGCAGCTCAAAAGGATGATGACATGCCACCAATTGAAGCCATTCTTGCTCCACTTGAAGCAGAGCTAAAGCTATCTCGGCAAGAGGTTCTACTTTTACTTCACATATCCCCTCTTCTATTTTTGTGTTTGTCATGAATTTATAATGTCTCCCTTCCAGCCCACAATCTTCATCCTCCAATGCACCTAGATGGTTACTCTCTCCTCCATATCACAAATAAGTGACGTTTTGGGCATGTCTCCAGTGATTTTTTTTGAACTTTGACTGTGAATATCATTTTAATTAATCATATTGGAAATTTGAAAATCATGTGTATATTGTCTCAAAAGGTATTTCTAGAGCACTATATTTTTCTTGTCTTTTATACATATAATAGAAGTTAGTGGACAAAGTTACATCTGAAGGCCGTGTCAACGTCCAAAATGTCACTTATTTGTGATGTGGAGGGAGTATCTAATTGCAACTTTCCAGTAGTCATGTATTCACTATGAACAAAAGAGATGATAAACTATGAAATTGATTTGGTTGATTTCAGATTGCAAAGCTCCAGGAGGATAATAGAGCCTTGGATCGACTAACAAAACAAAAAGAGGCAGCACTACTGGAAGCAGAAAGGACTGTGCAAATAGCAATGGCAAAAGCTGCTATGGTTGATGACTTGCAAAACAAGAACCAAGATTTGATGAAGCAAATTGAGATCTGTCATGTATGTGGGTGCATGTAGTGTATTCTTGGTCATCTGGAGTAAACAACTTTCAACATAGCAATAGAGCTCAACTATGAAAATGCTGAATTATTTACTTTATGCATTGCAGGAAGAAAATAAGATATTGGATAAGTTGCATCGCCAAAAGGTTGCAGAAGTTGAAAAGCTTAGTCAAACTGTGAGGGAGCTGGAAGAGTCTGTTCTTGCAGGTGGTGCAGCTGCCAATGCTGTTAGAGATTACCAGCGCAAAGTGCAGGAGATGAATGTAACAAACTACCCTTAAATTGTTGCCTTTGCCATCAATATTAATTGGCTGATACCTAGTTATGTTCATGATTTTGTCAGGACGAAAGAAAAACACTTGACCGTGAACTTGCTCGTGCGAAAGTTACAGCAAATAGGGTTGCTGTGGTGGTAGCAAATGAGTGGAAAGATTCTAATGATAAAGTGATGCCAGTTAAACAGTGGCTTGAAGAGCGCAGATTCATGCAGGTGAGACTAGTAGGATTTATTTATGCCTTTCTGTTATTGATGTGCATTGCTTGCTTAGATGCAGGCATATGCTTGTTCTTGGTGAAGTTAAACGTTTTTGCCTGCTGGCTCTTTTATCGAATCATATGTGGCAACCTGTAATTACCTTTTTTTTTTGGTTTCTGCAGGGTGAAATGCAACAACTTCGTGATAAGCTTGCTGTTGCAGAACGAACAGCACGGTCTGAAGCTCAACTAAAGGTTTGCAAACCATTCTGTTTTAATTCAGTGTGAGCTAAAACTTGTTAAGGGAATTGTTCAGACAGGCTAAACTTGTTAGTTCTTCATAAACTCAGGAAAAATACCAGTTGCGCCTGAAAGTTTTGGAAGATGGACTGCGAGGGCCACCAAGTGGCTCTAGTCGACCGCCTACTGAAGGGAAGAGTTTCAGCAATGGTCCTTCCCGCCGGTTATCACTCGGCGGAGCAGATAATATGTCTAAAGTCTCACCAAATGGCTTATTAACAAGGAGATCTCCATCTTTCCATTCAAGATCCTCTCTTTCTTCTAGCAGCAGCTTGATACTAAAACACGCTAAAGGAACTTCAAAGTCATTTGATGGTGGAACTAGGTCACTAGACAGGGGAAAGGTCCATGGGAATGGATCACATTTACTTAACAAATCTACAGACGCAGTTAAAGATCGTGAAGCGAATGATGGTTGGAAAGGGACTGTGGATGAGGGAACTAATGAAAGTCCAAATAGCAATGCAGATCAGAGAAGTAATGAAACCACAAATAGCAACTCAATTGAAATGGTCTCTGGTTTCCTGTATAATATGTTGCAGAAGGAGGTGGTTTCTTTGAGGAAAGCATGCCACGAAAAAGATCAAAGTCTAAAGGACAAAGATGATGCCATTGAAGTATGCAACCATTTCTTATTTATGCAGTTTGTGTGGACATGATGCCAGCATTATAAAGTTATTTATTATGTCCTTTTGTCCTGCAGATGTTAGCAAAGAAAGTTGATACCTTAACCAAAGCAATGGAAGTGGAGGCTAAAAAGATGAGGCGAGAGGTTGCTGCCATGGAGAAAGAAGTTGCAGCTATGCGTGTCGATAAGGACCAAGAAATCAAAGCCAGGCGGCTTGGTAACTCAAAAGGGTCTGGGAGTTCTCAACTGCTTCCTGGAAGGTACATCTTCACAGATTCTTAAACGTTTTCAGGAACTTATTCTGATTGAAATAGTTCAAATGACATTCTTGGGATGATGATTTGTCATGTGTGACATAAGTAGCAATTTCTGTTTAATATTTCCATTACCCAGCAATCTTAGGGGGTGTTTGGTTCAGGGACTTTTTAGTCCCAGAGACTAGAAAAAGTCCCTAAAAAGTCCCTAGGAACCAAACGGGAGGGACTTTTTCTACAGGGACTAGAAAAAGACTCTACTAGAGAGTCTTTTTTGATTAGTCCCTGGGACTAGAAAAAGTCCTAGGACTTCTGAACCAAACACCCCCTTAGTTTTGTTATGGTGCACCTGCAATTTAATGTCCATATTTGCTCTTTAGTGATTAGTTCTCTTATGATGTCATGCCATTAAAAATTATACGAGGAAGGCATGTGAAATTGTGATTATTCAGGTGTACAGAACTACATTTACAACAAAAGCTTAGAATGATTTTGCCACTCAGTAATTTTGATACTGGAGAGAGCTCTCAAGTCTGTTGTACCTATACGCTCAACTACTATGTGGTGAAACTGAAAAAGTTTCAGGAGACATTATCTTTTACCACCCTCTTCCTGAAATTACATCTTCATACAGTTTCTTCCTCTAACCCACCGTGAATTTTGTTCCTTGTGTGCAGAAGCGCACCACGAAGTGGGTTGGCACGCAACTTCCAATGACGGCGGCACTAACTTGAGGCGGCGTATTATTCCATAGAGTCCATTTCGCTCTGTATTTGTTTCGTTCCATTATTACCTATTAGTTTTGTGGTTGAGATGATAGCACAGATGACCCTGTGATAAATCTTGGGAGCCGGGGAAAGGGTAGTAGGCTCGGATCTGACGTGATTGCTTCTCTGCCGTAGAGGAGGTGGCCCTGAGGCGAGGTCTAACCCCCTACGGCTCGCCCTCGTTTTGTCGTCGACGCGCCTGATGCTTTTGTATAGGCTGGACGGGTCTCCATGTCCTCTCCCATCTGTAATGTAGCTAGAGTGTTTGCTTGGTTCTGCTCCTCCATACCCCCGCTGCCCAGGTTGTGAATATATTGTTATTCTCACATGATTATTGGCTCTCCTCTATTTACCATGGTGTTTTGGTTGGAAATTCCATTACAATACTCGTCGTTGATTTACATTTCAGACTGACAATCAGAAACAGAAATGTTGCCCGTTGGATTTCCCTGGGTCTGATTCCCTGTACAAATTTCTGAAAGAATGTATGGCAAAGATATAGCAAGTCTGATACTGTACAGTTCTTGGAGCAGCTTGTCAAGAAACTGGAGCCAGCAGTGAGAACTTGACATGGAGTGAGATCTTCCCCTTCTCGGCATCAAGCTTTGCACCTGTGACCAGCCAGTGTCCAGGGGAGTCCTGCGGCCCCATGGTAACCTGAGACGTGTCAACAAACTTGAGCAGCTTCTGGTCGCCGACGGGCACCGGCGGCCCTCCGGCGAACACGCCCGAGTCGACGTTGACTCTCGCCGGTTCCTGCCGGTCTCTCTCAGCGGCGCCCGAAGACGCCGCCACCCCTAACGACTTCGACAGGAAGCCCCCTTTACCCGAAAGCCTCCCCGTGTTGTGCGCCCATTTGGACTGCACCACGGCGTACCCTGCCAGCTCGGTGTACAGGAGCCTGAGGTGCAGCACGGTGGTCGAGTCGTGGGCCCTGACGTGCAGCTGCACGCCGGACACGATGTACGCGGTCCGCCGGTGCGCGCTGCACCAGTTGGGGTCGTACTTCACCGGCGCGGTGCAGACGTGGGCGAACATCCTCCGCTGCACCGGCTCGTGGTACCGCTCGTCGGAGACCGTCTCCGACCCGCGCCATATCGGCGGCTTGTCTCGACGTCCCTTGATGAATGTTGGGGTGTTCGCTAGATGCTGCAGGTGGAGGCCTAGCCTGGTCACGACACGACATGAAGGTGTCAACATTGCAAAATTTTGTCATGCTGGACATGCTGCAAAACAGAATGCTGCAGCGAACGTAGATAATCGCGGCAAACCTGTTGTTCTTCTTGCCCTCTAGATGCAGTCTCATCCCGGTGACCGGCAAGTTTGGAATGATAACCTGCATTTAGTTGAGTGAGCATCTCCATTGGATTGCAGATGGTTTTAAGCAAATGGGGATCATTGCTTGCCTGGTTTGAGTTGACATGGAGCTTTGATCCCACAAGGCTGAAGTGCAAGGCTTGGCTCGCGCCCTGACGGTTCGAACATAGAGCGAGTGGTAGGTCACTGAGCACAGGGGCCCACGACCTGTGGTGCTGGAAGTCAAGGAAGTACCTCAAATCTTCTACTGGAGGTTTGTCTGTTAAAGAGCAGTGACATAGTTTAGCATTTTTCGTCGCAGATCATACACGAAAGCAACCGCTCCCTTCAATCCATATTAGTTGTCGCTGATTTAGTACATGAAGTTTGTGGAAGGCAGCCTCTCCTTTGTTGATTTTTCATGAAACTGCTAGACCTATGCAATGACTAACAAAAATGTTGTTAGAGTATATAGAGGTCTTACATCTCAGGTAGAGGTTTATGGCATGAGAGAGGAAGCCCAGGCCCGACACTCCCTTGAGAAGGGATGTCAGTGGCACAAGCTTGAAGCCGATCGCATCCGGCTTTGCCGGCACCGTGAGCAGCCACTCGGCGTGGCTCCTCGCCGCCGTGTCCCCTCCCCTCTTGGAGTGTATCACCGTCACACCCTGCATCAGCTGAAAATCAGCAAAGATGACCTGCTTCATGACTCTTGATAAGTTGCAACTTGGAAGAGTAGTGAGTAGTAGTACCTCTTTGCATGCGACTTGACTAGTCATTCCTTCGACCCTAGGCTGTGTTAACTGGGCATCAAACACGTTGAAGGCCTCAGGGACCTGTTGCAGTCAGAATCATGGAGTTCTTTTAAGCACATTTCACTTGAGGTCATCATAGTTTCAGTTTGGGATGGTCGGAAAATTAACAAAATTTCTTGACCTTGGTCTTGTTATCTCTGGACTTGCAGTGTGAAGGAGGCATGGGACATGTCCCGGTGAAGAGCTGGTCGCCTAGCTTCTCTAGGTGCTCCTTGATCTCGGACTCCGGTAGCAGCGACGACTTGTCCTGCTTCACGTAGACCACATCCTGGCCGCCCATGCTCACCCCGACGACGATATGCGTCCCGTACTTCTGGATGAAACTGCTCACAGATTCACAGAGAGTGGCGTTAGTTTTCATGCAGTTTATTAGTGTGCAGATCAGCTGAGAATTTGCATCTGCATCTTGGGTCCTGAGTCCTGACTCCTGACTGACAAAACATCATCTGATGCATCATGCTTCCATGACTCTTGAGGGTGAAATGATCAGAGTTCACATACTATTAGGCCCCACAAAGTTGTGAAAGGTAATTCGAGACCTTGACTTGAACAAGTCAAGTCCTGCGTCAATTTTCCACCGCGCACGCATACGATCTTTCACACCACATGGGCACGAGTGTCGTGGGCGGCCTTGCACTATCCTGGCAAGGACGAGGAGGTCGCCGTCCACAGTTGATCACCTCGTCAACTTGCATGATTCGTTTCCAAGTACGGTCAAGCAGGAGCTGCTCACATGTATGCATTGCACACTATGTAGACTGTAGAGTACCTTGCTATGGCTGACGGGTCCCAGGTGGCGGGCACGTCGGCGACGACGCGGTCGGCGAGCGCGAGCGGCCGGCAGTCGAGGCGGAGGTCGAGGAGGGAGATGAAGTAGCCGTCGAGCGCCAGGCACTTGGTGCTGGAGGCGTCCTGCGCCCAGGAGCCGCCGTCCAGGCCGAAGCACGCGTTGAAAAGCCCCGACGGGATCTTCCCCGCCACCGAGCTCCGGCCGTTGAACAGCTCCGTCATCTGCATGCAATGCACGCACGCGCGCGCGCGGTCAAGATTCAATAGATCCACGGTCACGAACGCGTTCTCTAATTCCGCATAAGATTCAAAGTTTTGAATAGCGGGATATAACGGTTTTAGTCATTTAGCAGCGCTATTTTAGCTTATTTCGAGGCCGCCGCTGTCTGCCATTGTCCATTATTTTTAAACTTTGATGAATTCTCTGCTAGAGTGTTTTCTTTTGTGGCAACTGTTCCATCGGTTGGCTTAGTCAAGAACTCCAGGATTCAAGACAAGGCAATTATTATGTAAAGAAAGTCAATACAAGATAATGGAACTCGTCATGCTGCTCTGATTAGTTTGATCGGAAAATTTGACCGGCGAGGAATTGAGTACTTGGGTGGGATTGCGAGGGAACTGGATTAGAATGATAATGAATTATCTTGGTCAATAGTTCCATGACTTGACTAGTTACTTAATTTTTAGTATTTCCTCCTCTTAGAATCTCTGATTTATCAATCTGACATTTTTTTGGTTGGATATAAATCTAACAGTTGAACATAGCTCAACAAATCCTGCTTGCATACTAAATTATTTTAGCCAAAATCCTTCTCCCCCAACTCTAAGGCATCAGTAGAAAATTAGAGGGCCTGTCAAGAAAAATGAAAGAGAAGAAGAGGAAGGTGCAGTTGAGCAGCTAGTAACAAACCTTGTTGAACTCGAGGACGTCGGACCTGATCCTGACCCGGTTGCCCTTGCCGCACATGACGTCCGCCGGCACGTCGGTCACCGCGCCGATCCCCGGCACGGGGACCGCCGCCGCCTTTCCGCCGCTCCTGGCGACGAGGCATCCTTCCGCAGCCTTGCAGTGCTTCAGCCGCAGGTCGCCCGCCATGTCGACCCCCGTGCCGAGGCAGCTCACCGCGCTCGCCACCGCCGCCGCCATCTCCTCGCTGCCGCCGGTCACCGCCCTGGCCCTGGCCATCGCTCGTCCCACCATGAACCAATCAACAAACCTTGCTGCTAGGCGCGCAATGAAAATGGACCGGATCAATGGACGGCGGTTTCTCAAGGCGTCAAGCGCATGTGGTGCATCCAATTGTCCGTCTCTCGTGGCTTGGCTCGTGCTGCCTGGAAACGGCCAGCGACTGCGATGGCCGATTTGGAGCTGCCGATGCATAATTGGCACCTGTTGTCTCAAAGGCGCATATATATAAAGAGAGAGGACGAAGTGGCGCGCGGGAGCAAGGGGAGGGGGGCGGCGCCATGGTCATGGCTGCTATTTTTCGTTCCCTTTTTCTTTGGCTTCTTGTTGAATTGAACACCTTTTACTCGCTTATTTCTTGGGGCCCTCCTCGACGGGGCACCGCCAAAGCGTGGAACTCCCCATTCTGCGGCGATGTGGACACCGGATTTGAATTGATTTCCGGGCCTTGCTGGTGACAGAGACCCGGTTCCCACTTGAAATTCCCTAGGATGACTGTTTCAATTCCCTGGAGTGACTAGTGGTGGACAAGTACTCGTCGCCTCATAGTAATTGCTGAAGATGTTCCAAAGCATGGACTAGGCATCTCGGAGTGCAAATTATGCGTGTTTTCAAATTTCCGATTTGGAAATGTCCCGTGCAGTCTCTGAATTCTTTGACATTTTGGTTGACCTGTTTTTTATTTATTTAAAGTTTGCACCTCTATTGATTCTGCCCCCTCATCGTTTCCCTGAATCTTTCTATCACGTGCTTCATGAATCTTTTGTGTGTAGATTGTTCGAAAGTGTTCATTTTAGTTGGAAGTAGATTGATGCGCTTTTGAATTTAATTGGCTTCCTCATTTGAAAGTGGATATCGTATCACCTAACCATTTTTAGAGTAACTTGTATTTTGTTAAAAAATATTAGACAACCTCTAGAAATTAATTGAATCGCATGTGTTTTTGTAGAATATTAGGACAAACATGCTTTGTTAATAATTTCTATAAATATGTTTTTCTTCCATACATTTTCTTGTTTTTTCCCCTTATCTTTGAAGTATTGCGTTGTTTGGGTTTGCTAGGTATGCAAAATTGTGGCCCCATCATTGTCAAAGTTGTTTTCGATCAGGGTAAAGCTAGATGGTTTTGACACAGACCAATAATATGGTTTCAGTTTTTCTTTTTTGAGAAAAATATGGTATTAGGTTTGACGGGCCGGTCTTAGATTTTTGCAGTATGAGAGGGACACTCATATGAAAAGTCCCATTTTTAATTCAAACATGGCAAGTCTTCATTTTAGTTGGAAATAGATTGATGTGTTTATGAATTTAATTAACTTCTTCATTTGAAAGTGGATATCATATCACCTAACCATTTTTGACTCAATTATATTTTGCACCATATATTGTAATTTATCATGCCACGTGAAAATCCAACCCACTTGTGCTTCCAACGGTTATAGTCAGGCTGCGAACCTCACTAGCATTGCTAGTTGCAATAAGTTATGGGCACATAATGTTAGTAAAAGTGTTTTTGTAATTTCAGATCAATTAATTATAGGAACTAAAAGTGAATGTAAAAGTAGCTTGAAGAAGTTTGTTATGTAGGAAATCTACAGGGGTTCATAAATTCACCAGTAAAATTTCTCAAAGCAGCGGTGACATATAAATATAAATATAAGTATGTATAATGACCAGTTAAACATTCATAACAAATCATAACATATGTTGAGACTATGTTATATAGGCAGCATGTCCATTATTCTACTAGACTAACACATACCTCATCAATAGCTAATACTCTACCGAAGGTGTTTGAAATTCTCTTGAATTCACCTCAAATTTTTTTGAATCACAAACAGTAGAACAAATAATTGTAAAGGAAAATAATTGGGAAAATAGAAGTAAAGAAAAATTACTGAGTTCAACCAATTCCTGCTCTTGGGAACATGAGATTATATAGTAGATTTGATTCTCAAAGTGCTAGCATCATAGATGTGACTAATACATCCTTTCAAAGTATTTAAATGCTTTGCTTTGATTATCCGCTCCAACAGTACAACATCTTCCTTGAGCCTGAATTTTCAACATGTAACACTCCCGACTTCATTTCTGAAGACCTTGCCATTTATTTGGATCCCAAATGTTCCAACATCCTTGTATGAGACATCAATAGCAATTCTCCTTGGAAGTAGTTGCTGGGCTAGGGGCATATTATCAAAGTTAGAGATACCCATCTTTTTGCTTGGAATGATGTTGGTCCAACAATCTTAAGAGAAACAACAATCCCAGAAGAGATGACTTACACTTTCCTCAGATTTTTCATTATAGAAAACACAATCGTAAAACTCCAAGTGGAAAGTCTTCCTTCTTAAGAGATTCCCGATGTTGACTCTATCATGCAAGAGAAGCCAGAAGAAAATCTTGTGTCTTAGTTTGTTTGCACTTTTCCAAATCCATTTGAAGAAAATGCGCTCCTCCTTGTAAGTGCATCTAGTGCCACCCCTAGTTGGTTTTGGAGTATTGACGACAAACTTGGTTGAGGGACTAATGTGTTTGTGAGTGTTGCAGGATAACACAGGTAGTAGTCCCTCATTGATTCGGTTTTCCTACCGGAGATGACCCCTAAAAATGTGTGAAGACATTGAAGACAATGGTGGTCTGTGAAGATATTCACAACGAAGATTATGACTCGAGAAGACATTCATGTGAAGACTATGGAGTGCGAAGACATAGTTGTTTCGTAGTTTCCTTTTCTTCTTTGTTGAGTCATAGGAACCACCGCACTGTTAAGTGGGGTCCAAGTGAACAAAGTCAGAGTGACTGAAGTGATGCTCAACCATATGCTATGTCTTCGAGCGAAGACTATGAGAGAAAATCTTATCCAGAGCTGGATGAGTCAGCTTTACTTGTAGCCCAAGTCAAGATGCCGCGTGTGTTTGAAATCTGACCGTTGGACACATGTCAGTTCCTTAGTGACCCAGGGTCATTTCGGACAAATCAGGTCGGGTTGCCTCCTGACTATAAATAGCCCACCCCCTACACCATAAATTGGTGGCTGCTCAGAGTTAGTGCACGGCTTTTGTCGTTTGGGAGCAACCCACCTCCGAAGCATTTGAGAGAGAGAGAGAGATCCTTGCGAGGACAAAGCCCAAAACACCTAGAGCCAAAGAGTGTTAGGCATCACTGAAGTCTTTCTGTCTGCGTGATCTGAAGACTTATTACACTTGAGGACTGTGAATCCTCTAGCCGGTTAGGCGTCGCGTTCTGAGCATCCAAGAGTCATTGTGGATTGCCGGTGAACGAAGTCTGTGAAGGTTTGGAAGTCTACCTTGAAGACTTACTAGAGTGATTGGGCGAGGACTAAGTGTCCTTAGCTCAAGGGGAATAAGGTGAAGACACGGTCTTCTGAGTTGAATCTCATCCTCCCTAACCAGACGTACAGTTTTCACAGCAACTGGAACTGGTCCAACAAATCCCTGTCCTCACCAAGCAACTGGTTCTATCTCTTACCTCTCTTTACTTACAGTTTGTCTTCATGAAGTCATTGCCTGCTTTCTTGATCTGTTTGACTTCACTGTGTGATGACTATTGTTGTTTGGCTTCATACTATCTTCCATCCTGATCCATACTACCTAGCTGCTAATAGTCCTCGTGATTTCACTTCATTGCTTACTTGACTATGGCTTGTCTAGTGTAGTCTACCTTCCGTTGCATATCAATAGGCTCATATCTACTGTTTGTCTTCAAAGCCCCCGTGTTTTGAAGACTTTCATAAAAATCGCCTATTCACCCCCCTCTAGTCGATAACTAGCACTTTCAATTGGTATCAGAGCAAGGTGCTCCCTTGTTCTGTGTGATTCGGTTTAACCACCTGGAGTTTTAGCTATGTCGACTGCAGGGATAATCAAAGTCTTCGCTGCGTGCCCTGTCTTCGATGACACTGATTACCCCTACTGGAAGAATAAGATGCGTATGCATCTTGAAGCCATTGATGTTGACCTCTGGTATGTCGTCAAGAACGGCGTTCCCAAGGCCGGTGAAGGTGTCACCCCTGCTGATGTCAAGAGGTTCATTCAACTGGATTCTACTGCCAAGAACATCATTAGTGGTCACCTGACCAAAGGACAGTATGGTCGCGTGAGTGCTCTGGAAACTGCGAAGCTAGTCTGGGACTGGCTCTCCAAGGTCAACGAAGGCGTCTCAACCCAGAGAGACTCAAGGATCAGTGTTCTTCGCAACCTCTTCAACCGCTTCAAGAGAAATGACAATGAGAATGTCCAGCTCACATTTAACCGCCTCACTGATATCACAAATGAGCTTCATGCACTCGGCGCCACTGAGATCACCAAGCATGAAATCGTCAAGACACTCTTGAGATCGCTCGACAGCTCATTTGACACCCTGGCCCTCATGATTCAAGAACGCCCTGACTTCAAGACTCTTGATCTGTCTGACATACTTGAGAGGCTCAACACACATGAGTTATAGTTATCTGAGAAAAGAGATATCTATGGTCCCAACTATGGCCGAACTCGCGCTTTGAAGGCAAAGGTTGTTTCCTCATCTGAAGAAGAATCTGACAGCAGTTCTGGGGATCCTGAAGACATTGGAAAGGAGCTTGCTATGCTTGTGAAGAAGTTCTAGAAATTCACTAAGAAGAAAGGCTTCAGAAAGTCTTCAAGATCCAGCTCAAGAAATGATGAAGCTTCTACTCATGACCACAAGAAGAGAACATGCCACAAGTGCAAGAAACCTGGTCACTACATCTTTGAGTGTCCACAGTGGGATAATGAGAACAACAAGAAGAAGAAGAGCAAGGAATATGATTCTGATGACAAGAAGAAGAAGAAATCCTCAAAGTCTTCTTCCAAGTCTTCGTCGAAGTCTTCATCACACAAGAAGAGCTCATCAAGCAAGGCACGTGCATTTGTTGGCAAGGAGATGGATTCAGAGGAGGAGTCTGCTTCTGAGGAGGCGGAGGTGGAGTCCGATTCAGGCATGGCAAGCCTGGCTCTAGCTTCAGCCTATGTCGCCAAGTCCATCTTCAACACTGAAGACAATGGCCTCGTCACCAACACTGATGCTAATGATGAGGATGACTCTGCTCCCACCTACTGCTTCATGGCACGTGGTGCCAAGGTAAACTCACGCGATGCTTACTTCCAAACATCAAGTGAAGATGACTCTGATTGTGAATCCAAACCCAGCTACAAAACACTTGCTAAAATTGTAACTGAACAACAGAAAGCTATGGAACATATTCAAAAATTGCTAGACAAAAGCGATGATCTGTTGGACGCGGAAATGACCCGAACTCGGTCCTTAATTGAAGACATTAAAAATCTTCATGTTAAGTACGAGGAACTTGAAAGTCATCATGAAACGCTCTCAACAACTCATGAAAAGCTTTCCTACGAATATCTACAAAGGAGGCAAGAACTTGAGAAATTGAGAGCGGCTCATGAAGATTTTCAAAAAGAGAACGAGTCACTTCGCGCTCAACAGACCAGTCCCGCTCAGGAAGGATTTGAACCACCATATCTAAAATGCCTTGAGCATGATAACGCTACCTCTGTTGCTGAATGTTCTACTGCTGCTACTGTTGCAATATCTTCAACTACTGATGTGGTAACTAACCCCTCTACTGAGGATACCACTACTATTGCTGATGAGAATGCCAGGTTGAAGACATTGCTTGAGACAGGAATGTACAAAAGTCTCAAAGGGCATCAGACACTATGCGATGTCCTCAAAAAGCAGATTCTGAACCGAAACCCTAGGAAAGAGGGTGTTGGGTTCGAGAGGAAAATGAATGTTGATGGTTGCTGGAAGCTTGAGCAGTACCCCAAAACCACATGGGTTGCTTCAAAGGGACCTTCAGTGGATCCATCCACCTTATCTGGCTTCACTTGTGCTAACCCGATTATCATTGATGAATCCTTTGATGCAAACTATAAACTGTTTAAGAATCAGAATGGTGAAGTGTTTGCCAGGTATATTGGTACTAACTGCAGGAATGGGCCACCTATGAAGAAGATCTGGGTACCCAAAAGTTGTCTTGAGAATCTTCCTGTGAATGTCATCATGACACCACCTGGGAAGAAGACAAACCCCAGGCCAAAGGCTTCATACAATCCAAAGGCTTCATACAAACAGAGGACTCAACAGAGTCACCCTAACGCCAATTTTTTGCAGGGAAATCATACTCAGAACTATGAATATGAGCGTGTTTCCTCAAACCGCTATGTTCATAAAACTAAGAACTTTTCTGCTTATTCATATGAGTATTATTCACCTCCTGCAAGGCTATTTGCTAGGGCTCCAAAGCTGAAGTTCTCAGATGCTGCACTTAGACTCATTGCTTCTAAGCCACCCCTGAAAATGTGGGTGGCTAAGAAAAATTAACTCTCTTTTGCAGGGAATGGTCTCCAGCCGGAAATCAAAGGCGTCTGATGCTATTGCTGGGGACCTAAAACAACTTGTAGGGCGCAAAATAAAATGCCCAAATGGTCTTACTATGTATTTCGTTCCTGAGTTCCTTGATGATCACCCTGTTTATCCTAACCAAGATTTGAACTTCCATAATCCACTCGTTCGTCAAATGTTTATGCTTCACAATACCCTTGGTGAAGCCTATCCCCCTAACTGCACTGTAGGGTATGACACCAAAGGCTTCAGAATGGATTATGGACAGTGGATGCACTAACCACATGACTGGTGATCGAAGTCTTCTGATGGATTCAACACTACGTCCATCTGACAAGAGTCACATCACATTTGCTGACACTGGTAAAAGCAAGGTATTGGGTCTAGGTAGAGTTGCAATCTCAAGGGATCAACACATGGACAAAGTGATGCTTGTTCCTTGGTTTCAACTTAATGTCTGTCTCAATGCTTTGTGACTTAAACATGATTGTGATATTTGGAAAATATCGTTGCCTTGTTCTAATGGAATCTGACAAGTCTCTAGTCTTTGAAGGATATCGGAAAGATGATTTTTACATGGTAGATTTCTCAGCAGGACCACAGTTGGCCGTATGTCTTCTAGCAAAAGCTTCAGAGTGCTGGTCTGGCATCGGAGGATAGGGCATGCTGGCATGAGGAACTTGTACACACTCGCGAAGAAGAAACATGTCGTAGGCATCGAGGGCATCAAGTTCAAGAAGGATCATCAGTGTGGTGCCTGCGAAGCTGGAAAGATGACTAGGGCCAAGCATCCCTCGAAGACAATCATGACGACATCTCAACCCTTCGAGCTGCTTCACATGGACTTATTTGGCCCTACTCACTACTCTACTCTTACTACCACTGCTTGCCTCTATGGCTTCGTCATTGTTGATGATTATTCAAGATACACATGGGTGCATATAATCCTTTACAAGAATGAAGTGCAGGATGTCTTCAGACGCTTCGCCAATCGTGCCATGACGAACTATGGCATCAAGATCAAGCACATCAGAAGTGACAATGGCACAGAGTTCAAGAACATAGGCCTCAACACTTATCTTGATACATTGGGCATCACTCATGAGTTCTCAGATCCATACACACCTCAGCAGAATGGCATCATGGAGCGCAAGAATAGAACACTCATTGAGATGGCTCGGACGATGCTTGATGAGTACAAGACTCCAAGGAAGTTCTGGCCTGAAGCCATTGATACTGCATGCCACATCATCAACCGTGTTTATCTTCACAAGCTTCTAAAGAAGACATCCTATGAGCTCCTAACTGGTAAGAAGCCAAATGTCAGTTACTTCAGAGTATTTGGTGCTAGGTGCTGGATCAAGGATCCACATCACACTTCAAAATTTGCACCGAAAGCACATGAAGGTTTTATGCTTGGTTACGGAAAGGATTCACACTCCTACAGAGTCTTCAACCTCTTTCACTATAAAGTGGTCGAAACTGTGGACGTGCGGTTCGATGAGACTAACGGCGCGCAAAGAGAGCACCTGCCAAATGTGCTAGATGAAGTTCCACCGAGTGAATCGATCAAGCTTATGGGTACTGGAGAAATCATACCTTCAGAGGCACAGACTGAAGAAGAAATCATCATTGCACCAAGTCAACCTGAAGACAATGCTCAGCCTGAAGCCAATGCTGAAAATGAAGGTAATGATCAGCAAGGGCAAAACTTCGTCCAGTTCATCCTCGTGTTGCAAATGAAGTACAGATTGAGAAGATAATTGATAGCATCAATGCACCTGGTCCACTCACTCGTTCAAGAGCAACATAGCTAGCAAATTTCTGTGGGCACTTTGCATTTGTCTCTATATCTGAACCCGAGAAAGTTGCTGAAGTCTTCATGGAACCTGAATGGATTCAAGCTATGCAAGAAGAGCTTCAACAGTTCGAGATGAACAATGTGTGGGAATTAGTCAAGTGTCCTGACCCTCGCAAGCACAATATCATTGGAACCAAATGGATCTATCGCAACAAACAAGATGAACATGGTCAAGTTGTCAGAAACAAGGCTCGTCTCGTTGCTCAAGGATACACTCAAGTTGAAGGGATTGACTTCAATGAAACATTTGCTCCGGTGGCTAGGTTTGAAGCCATTCGCATACTGCTAGCCTATGCCAACCATCACAACATCCTCCTGTACCAAATGGATGTGAAGAGTGCATTTCTCAATGGGAAGATTGAAGAAGAAGTATATGTTGCACAAGCACCTGGCTTTGAAGACCCAAAACATCCTGACATGGTGTACAAACTCAACAAGGCACTGTATGGCCTCAAACAAGCTCCTCGCGCTTGGTATGACACACTCAAAGACTTCCTGAAGAGCAAAGGCTTCAAACCTGGTTCTCTAGATCCTAAACTCTTCACGAAGACATATGATGGAGAACTCTTTGTGTGCCAAATCTATGTGGATGACATTATCTTCGGATGCACTGACAAGAGATACAGTAATGAGTTTGGACACATGATGCAAGAGCAATATCAGATGTCCATGATGGGTGAACTGAAATTCTTCCTCAGTCTTCAAATTCGTCAGCAAAGCAATGACATCTTCATATCACAAGAGAAATACCTCAAAGATTGCCTGAAGAAGTTTGGAATGCAAGACTGCAAAGGTTACACGACGCCAGTGCCAACCAAAAGTCATCTGGGCCCCGATGAAAATGGTAAAGAGTTCGATCAAAAGGTATACCGCTCCATGATTGGTTCTTTACTCTATTTATGCATCTAGGACAGATATCATGCTTAGCGTTTGCATGTGTGCCCGATTCCAAGCGGCACCAAAGGAATCGCATCACTTAGCTATGAAGCGAATTCTTCGATATTTGGCTTACACCCCAACACTAGGATTATGGTATCCAAAGGGCTCAGAGTTTGATCTAGTTGGATTCTCAGATGCTGATTATGATAGTGACAAGGTTGATCACAAGTCCACATCAGGCACATGTCACTTTCTTGGACGCTCTCTTGTCTGTTGGTCTTCAAAGAAGCAGAACTGTGTATCTCTCTCCACTGCTGAATCTGAATACATTGCTGCTGGATTTTGCCGCGCTCAGCTTCTATGGATGAAGCAAACTCTCAAGGACTATGGCATCCACATGAAGCAAGTGCCACTCTACTGCGACAATGAAAGCGCCATCAAGATTGCCAACAACCCAGTTCAACACTCAAAGACAAAGCACATTGAAATCCGTCATCACTTTCTTAGAGATCATGTCATGAAGGAAGATATTGATATCATTCACGTCAACACTGAATAGCAATTGACAGATATCTTCACAAAGCCCTTGGATGAGAAAAGGTTTTGCAAGTTGCGGTGTGAGCTAAATATCTTAGAATCCTCAAATGTCCTGTAATTGGACACACATCCTAACGCTTATGCATGTTGATGACTTAGATGTGCAACACACGAAGTAACGTATATCTTCAATCAATGAATACATACACTCTAAGTGTGAATACATTAACGCGGAATTTGACTTCGGAGCGCCACGATAATTGTGCGTCGTGTCTGGGTCTAATACTTTCTATACGGTGGGTAACGCCACCACCAAACTATTTTGAAGTGTTTCATTTGGTGTTACTATTGCATAATCTTCGTTTGGTTTTGTCTTCAACATTGGTTTAGCTTCAATGTTTATCTTCACAATGTTGATTTGGTCGGATTGACTATTCGTCACCCTGGGTGAGAAATAGTTATTCTTCACCCCCTCTATTTTAACTTCAATGCACTGTAATTTTACGTTCCGTAAGTTTTGTCTTATTTCTGACGTAAAAAGAGACCGTAAGAAAAATATATAATCGCCGTAAAAAATATTTTATGTTCTGTAAAATTACAAACGTAAAAACATATTGTAAAATACACATAAATTGCAAATTTTCTTGCCTTATGACCTATATTTTTATTTTCTTATGCCAAATTTTACGTAGTGAATCAATAGGAATGTAACTATTTGAATTCCAAACATAATTTAATTATGAAATAATCGTAAGATTACCTTAGGTGAAGAATAACTTATTCTGCATCCTGGGTGATGAATAGCATCACTATATATATATATATATATATATATATATATATATATATATATATATATATATATATATATATATATATATTCGTATTATGTCCTCTACATCATTCACTTATAGCTATGGCTTCATGTTATCTTTTGATCTAAGTGAATGTGATCGGACCCTAACCCCTTCTATGCTTCTACCTCAGATTCTATCTATCCAAATCATATGCATTCTATTGAAACTGTCGATTGTCTTCTCTGAGTCCTTGTCAGCGGAAGACATAGAGACAAAAGTTAAATCTGTTTTAATGCTATCTCCTTATTGCCTGAAAACCGGAGAAGCCGGAACGACCACCCGACAGTCCAGTCGTGCGTGGGAACATGGAACAACTCCCAATGAGTTGCATGCATGACACGTGTCCTTCAGATGTGAACCGCCAGGGGAACCTGCGTAATTACGCTCTGCTGTCCCTTTCCTTATAAATACATAACTCACCGCGGTCATTATCTCTTCTCCCACCTCGCCACCTCGAACAAACCCTAGTGCCTCCGCTAGCTCGCTTCGACGCCGGAGACGAAGCGCTTAGCTGCCGCGACTTCTCCGACGCCGTCCTCACGCCGGCCGCGGACCTCGTCCTCTCCACCGCCACCGTAGGTGTCTTCCGTCGCCAAGTTAGGGCACGGGAGATCGAACTGCTTGGCCTCCCTCTTTGCCTCGTCCAGCAGTTCGTCAAGGGTAATTAAAACTTACTTTTTACTGCCTTTTTGATCCATCAAATCCACCAACCAAAAGTGGTTTCTAAACTTCCAAATCTGGATCTATCCTGTTCTGCATCTCATATCATGCCAAGTATATTCACTTATGCTTCACAACTAGTTAGATTCCTCACTTGTACTTATTCATGGATTCGTACAAATCTGGAACCAACTCTCTCCAAATAAGTGAATGTCTTCGCGCTATGAGGTCAATGTCTTCAAACTGATTTATCTTCAAAATCTTTTGAGAATGCATATGACCTCTTCCCCTTCCCTCGCACCTCTAATGCCGTCACAGGTACATGTCCGTGGGAGAATCCCTTGGTTCTCATAGTCTGCATTCATTTGCAGAATTCTTACAGCACCACATCAACTCTCCTGAAGCCAGTTCCTGTCTGACCAGTAGAAGGAAGCCATTCACAGTCTTGAAGCCTTTCAGCTTGAATATAATGGCCACTAAGAAATCAGCTAGAAAGGGCGGCAGGCAGCGCCGTGGGGACACAACCAAGGACTTGCCACCAGATCTCTTTGAAATGTACAAGACTAATCCCGAAGAGAATTACAATCAGCGCAAGACTCGAATCCAATGGATTCAAAGATATTGGGCAGAGGAATGGTTCAAGTACAAGTTTGTCACTACTGAATATGCTGAAAAGAACGCCATCAAGCACCATGGGGAGATATTCTATACAGAAATCTTCAGCCCAAGTCCAAGACTGAAGCCATTGCTCAAGGCTTCTACCCATGCATGGTACGCGGACCGAAGCCAGAAAATGCCGACCCATCATCCATGTTATGGTGTCGTGAAGACAATCTTTTCAAGCGAAACTACCAGTTTGCAAAAGATTCTGCTGTGAAGAACAAGAAAAATCTTGGCATCAACTTCAACCCTGGTCCGTCTGCTCCAAGGGCTGATGGCACACGCGATGCCAACCCCAATGTCATCGGCCCCTTTGACAACTTTGATGGTCTCCTCTCCTATATCGCTGCTCAGAGGGCCATAGTGGAGCAATCAGGTGATGACGCAGACTCTGAAGATGCGCCAGCTCCACCTAAGTCGCAGAAGACGAAAACAAAGGCTTCGAAGCCCTCTACCGCACCAAGTGCTTCACGTGTGAAGCCATTGGCAACTGCACCTCCTGAACCCAGTGTGCAATCAGAAGATCTCTCTCGTGTCTCCAAGAAAATAGAGAAGCCCAAGAAGAAGCTCATGAAGATTTCTGGGCATGAACTTACTCCAGCTGCCGTTCTGCGGAATGAAAATGAAGCTATTGATCTGTCAAGCGACGAAGATCTTGGTGATGATGCCCTTGAGCTACTAATCAAGAGCAAGCAAGAGGCAGAGATCTTCAATGATCTGCCCCTCTTTGATGTGGATATTCTGAACAACTTTATTGATGAGTGGTTTGATAACCCGAGCCTCAGCATTGATGATCTTCAGTTGCAAGTTGATATCAGCGTCACCTTCCACGGAGCCATTGCTAATGAGTTGGCCTTGGCTCAGAAGATTGTCGAGCTGAAGAACAAAATTGATTATGAGAAGGCTCTCTTCAAGAAGAACATGGCCAAGCTCAGCGTGGCAGATGTTCAAAGCTTCAAGGAAATGTTGCATGAGCTCAAAGAAGAGTTTCACAAGAAACGTGATGAAGCAAAAGGTTCAAGAGAGCGGATGAAATACTTCGCAGAGAAATGTGTTCAAGCACACAATGAGGCAGAGAAACGCAAGGCTCTTGGGCGTCCTGGCATTGACCCCAAGATGGCTGCCAAACAGAAGAAGAAGCCTGCTGTGGCCCAAGCTGAAGCTTCAAGGCAGGAAGCACCTCGCATTGTCTTCCCTGCCAGCATGATAGGCTCGAAGCCTAAGGTCCCCACAGCAGCTTCAGAGCTGAAAAAGACAAGGGCAGCTGAAGCCGAAGCCAAGAAGCGCAAGCACAGGAATACTTCTGATGATGCTCCGTCAAAGAAGATATTCAAGAAGTCTTCAAAGAAAGAGCGTGCTGCGGCCTCCGAGCCTCTTGTTGTCGAGCCCATTTCTGTTGCTCATCCTGCATCCACCAATCAAGAGCGTCAACTTGTTATCCATGAGCCCGCTTTCACAGAGGCTCCTGAAAATGAAGATGTACCAGCTGTCGACCCCATCACAGTTGAAGACGTTGGTCATGGCGACAATGTTGAAGATGATGAAGTCCTTCCTCGAATCGTGCACCAACCGGTATCATCGCTTGTTCTTATGAACAACAAACTCATCAGCATTGGTCGTCCTTTGACGCCAATTGCTCAGGATGATTCGTGGGCTGATCGCCTTCAGCAAGACACCCCCGTTCATGATGAAACTCCCAGAACTCCAACACCTCAAGTCACCACTCCGGGGCTTGACGACGACAATTACATGGCGCAGACCACTCCATCACCACAGGTGTTGCCCGCATTCCGCAGGCTTCGCAAAGGCCCTAGGCCACAGGTTGCCATGTCGAGCATTCCAGAAGGAGAAGTGCAACAAAGCTCAGTAGCACGCCAAGTGTTTCCTGAAGCCACTCCTGCTGTGAATGTCTCCGAGTCCGAAGCAAAAGCTGCTGAAGACATTCCGGCTACATCAGCCGATGACAATCAAGAACCAAGACAAGAAGAAGAAAGAGTTGCCACACCCCCTGCCACTGAAGAAGTCATTCTCGAGGAGAATGTGTCTGTGCCCGACCCTCCTGTCATTGAAGACACGGAGGTTGAGAACACCGAGTCTGCCACCAACAATGATACTGAAGCCAATAACGTTGTCATGGCTGAAGATAATGTGGAGCCTGAAGCCAATGCTGTGCCTAAAGCTCAAGTGCAACCTGAAGCCCATGTGAACACTAATGCCACTGTTCCAGCCCCAAGGCCTCACACAATTGAACATGCCTATAATCGTGGTGAACTTGTCGCAGTTTGGTGGCCCATCATGGTGCCTCCCACTGCTCCCGGACCTCAATATGACTATCATGCGGAGCAGAGGCCACAAGTTCAGAAGCCAAAGCCCAGGCTGCCAAGGTTTCTAGGTGCTGCAACCTCCCCAGGATCGTTCAGTGTCAACAGCTTCAGAGCCCACAACACCTTCTTCGATAGCGCCAAGAATCCATACTTGAAGCCAAAGATCTCATCTGATCGCTTGTGGAGCTATCAACAGCGCATCTATTATTCATGTGTCTTATACAATCAAGAGCGAATCTTTCCTCACATGCGTCTGGATTGTGAAGCCATTGCTGGTCTGCCCTACCTGGAAGAAGCTCTGGACTGTTTCAGAGAAGTTGGTCTTCTGCCATTCGTCACGGACAAAGAGCACCGAATGAAGAGCTCCTGCTGCAATTCTACGCCACACTTCACATTCGTGGCTACAACAGGGATTCGAAGACATGGGTCCTTGAGTGGATGACAGGCGATGTGCACCATGAAGCCAAAGCTCAAGACGTTATTGAGCTTACTTCCCTTCCCACTCTAGGTGAACTCTATGAGCCTGGTTGTCAGCTCCACCAAAATGAACTGCAGAGTATCTTCCAGCAGCCTGAACCAAATATGAGTCAGATGCTCAGCATGATGAAGCCATTGCCTCAAGATGCTGATTATCCCAAGGAATTCCTCGTCAAGGACCTTGAGTACCTGCCCCGCACAATCTATCATATTCTGAGACGTACTCTTTGGCCCATCAAGGGATACTCAGCTGAAGCCAAACTTGAAGGAGCCATGAAGATTTTGGTGTTCTATATTCTCAATGGCATCAGATTCAATTCCCAGGATTTCTTCATCAGACAGCTTGCTGCATCTGGAATTGATCTGTTTGGCTTGAAGTTTTATGCTCCATGGGTGATGCGCTTAATCAAGCTTCACTCTTCTGTCGACTATCAGCCCTGAGCGTGCAACCATCTTGTCTTTTTGCCTGAAGTTGATATGTCTGTCAAAGCCATCTACCCTGAGCCTGCTAAGGAGCCACTTTATCTTCATAACGTTGATCGCCAAAGGTTCACACAACAAATTGAGGGAGTTCTTGCTGCAACTCGAGTCTATCCACTGGCTGGAAATATACGTGCACCTCATCATGCAAACACTGAATCCACTAAAAGCACCATTGCTCAAAGGCCTCGGAAGCGATCTCGTGTACTCAATGACCGAGAGCTTCTTGTGGCCTTACATCAGAAACAGGATAGGCACCATGACTGGCTGAAGCGTCAGATGCAGAGCATCTTGGTGGATGTCAACCGCATTCGCAATCTTGCCACCAAGAACGCATTCGTAGCACATGAAGCCTGTCGGCGGTCTTGGAAGAGTCTCACACTGCTATGCCCTGAAGACGATCTTCGCGAAGATGGCTTCACAAAGCGCTTCAAATTTGATTCCACGCCTCCCCAGAATGTCGTCTTGCGTCGAACTCCTTCCATAGAAGACTCTGAGTATTCATCTTCGGCTGCAACTGTTGTTGCGAGAGTCGTCGATGAAGAAGACGATGCCACTTCACCAACCATGACTTCGCCGCGTCTCGACACTGCACCAGGTCCCTCTGCACCACCGGACTCCAACGTCGACCCTACACCTTCATCTACTCCTAATGGGAACGAGTAGATGCTCTATGTCTTCAAACCTTTTTGGTCCTTACTGACAAAAGGGGGAGAAGCATATGAGTTGATAGTCTTCAAGCGGGTCCATATGGGTGGTTGCTATATTTTACCAAGTGTTTACAACTCTCATTTTTTGATACATTTGGTTCTTTGGGTTGTAACACTTAAACCTGATGGTCGTCTGCTACGTTTTCTGCTACTCTGTGATGCGATGATAAATTCCGCATGAAGTCATTCCGCAGACGTCCATTTTTCATTATGCATGTCATTATCTTCGTTATATCCTTATATGCATGATGAATTGTCTTCATAAGTTGAGGAGGACCTCCACAAGTAAAACCTGCCATGTGCATTTGCATTTAAGAGCAAATTACTTATATGCACATCTTCAGGGGGGGCCTTTTTGTTACTTATGAAGACAATGCCTTAAATCCTTAAACTTTCACATACTTTTATCCCCGTTGAAAACTTCAACCAGTTTGTCATCAATCACCAAAGGGGGAGATTGTAAGTGCATCTAGTACCACCCCTAGTTGGTTTTGGAGTATTGACGACAAAATTGGTTGAGGGACTAATGTGTTTGTGAGAGTTGCAGGATAACACAAGTAGTAGTCCCTCACTGATTCGGTTTTCCTACCAGAGATGACCCCTAAAAATGTGTGAAGACATGGAAGACAATGGTGGTCCGTGAAGATATTAACAACGAAGATTATGACTCGAGAAGACATTCATGTGAAGGCTCTGGAGTGCGAAGACATATTTGTTTCGTAGTTTCCTTTTCTTCTTTGTTGAGTCATAGGAACCGCCACACTGTTAAGTGGGGTCCAAGTGAACAAACTCAGAGTGACTGAAGTGATGCTCAACCATATACTATGTCTTCGAGAGAAGACTATGAGAGCAAATCTTATCCAAAGTTGGATGAGTCAGCTTTACTTGTAGCCCAAGTCAAGTTGCCCCGTGTGTTTGAAATCTGACCGTTGGACACGTGTCAGTTCCTTAGTGACCCAGGGTCATTTCGGACAAATCAGGTCGGGTTGCCTCTGGCTATAAATAGCCCACCCCCTACACCATAAATTTGTGACTGCTCAGAGTTAGTGCACGGCTTTTGTCGTTTGAGAGCAACCCACCTCCGAAGCATTTGAGAGAGAGATCCTTGCGAGGACAAGCCCAAAACACCCATAGCCAAATAGTGTTAGCCATCACTGAAGTCTTTCTGTCCGCATGATCTGAAGACTTATTACACTTGAGGACTGTGAGTCCTCCAGCCGGTTAGGCGTCGTGTTCTGAGCATCCAAGAGTCATTGTGGATTGCCGGTGTCTGTGAAGGTTTGAAAGTCTACCTTGAAGACTTACCAGAGTGATGGGGTGAGGACTAAGTGTCCTTAGCTCAAGGGGAATAAGGTGAAGACGTGGTCTTCTGAGTTGAATCTTATCCTCCCTAACCAGACGTACAGTTGTCATAGCAATTGGAACTGGTCCAACAAATCCCTGTCCTCACCAAGCAATTGGTTCTATCTCTTACCTCTCTTTACTTACAGTTTGTCTTCGTGAAGTCATTGCCTGCTTTCTTGATCTGGTTGACTTCACTGTGTGACGACTATTGTTGTTTGGCTTCATACTATCTTCCATCCTGATCCATACTACATAGCTGCTAATAGTCCTCGTGCTTTCACTTCATTGCTTACTTGACTATGGCTTGTCTAGTGTAGTCTACATTCCGCTGCATATCAATAGGCTCATATCTACTGTTTGTCTTCAAAGCCCCCGTGTTTTGAAGACTTTCATAAAAATCGCCTATTCACCCCCCTCTAGTCGATAACTAGCACTTTCACTCCTCATTTGCACACAGGTTCTGATACATCTTAATTTAGGAGTATTTTTCTTCCCCCTAACATTTCCAATGTCCTGTACCCGAAAGTTGTTGTGCTGATCAATCAGACCTTGAAGCTTAGTGTACTGAAGAAAAGGCTTGAGCTGACATAGGTGTATGGAAAAATTGGGTTTACTCATCAGATGTTATCCAGCTTGCAACAGTTTGGAATCATTTTTGACAAAAGAATGCAGCTCTGGATATTTATTAATCAAAGGTTGCCCTGGCCATCGGTCATGTGTAGGATCTAAAGTAGGTCTAGAGGGGGGGGGGGTGATTAGACTACTTGACCAAATAAAAATCTAGCCTTTTCCCAATTTTAGTTGTTGGCATATTTTAGCAACTAGTACAAGTCAAGCAATCAACCTACACATGCAATTCTAAGGTATAGAAGCAGAATGTAAAACATTGCATATGAAGGTAAAGGGAAGGGTTTGGAGAAGGCAAACGCAATGTAGACATGAAGATTTTTGGCGTGGTTCCAATAGGTGGTGCTACCGTACATCCACGTTGATGCAGACTTCAACCCATGAAGGGTAACAGTTGCGTGATTCCACGGAGGGCTCCACCGACGAAGGGTCCACGAAGAAGCAACCTTGTCTATCCCACCATGGCCATCGCCCATGACAGACTTGCCTCACTCGGGTTGATCTTCACGAAGTAGGCGATCTCCTTGCCCTTACAAACTTCTTGATTCAACTCCACAATCTTGTCGGAGGCTCCCAAGTGACACCTAACCAATCTAGGAGACACCACTCTCCAAAAGGTAATAGATGGCGTGTTGATGATGAACTCCTTGCTCTTGTGCTTCAAATGATAGTCTCCCCAACACTCAACTCTCTCTCACATATTTGAATATGGTGGGAAGATGATTTAAGTGCAAAGCAACTTGGGGAAGGCTAGAGATCAAGATTCTTGTGGTAGGATTGGAATATATTGGTCTCAACACATGAGTAGGTGGTTCTCTCTCAGAAAATGATTAGTGGAAGTGTAGTCACGTTCTGGTGGCTCTCTCACAGATGGATAAGGGGGAGGGGTATATATAGCCTCCACACAAAATCCAACCGTTAACACATTTGACCCAACTCGGTCAGACCGAATAGGAGAACTCGGTGAGACCGATTCAGTTCAAAATGTGAACGTTAGGAATCTCGGTGGGACCGACTGGAACAACTCGGTGGGACCGATGTGCTAGGGCTAGCGCAAAACCTCATCTCGGTGAGACTGATTGCTTGAACTCGGTGAGACTGATTTCAGCAAAGAGCAAACAGAGAGTTGGTCAAGTAAACTCGGTGGGACCGATTGCACATTTCGGTGAGACCGAAATAATTGCAACAGGCAACATAGAGTTTGAAGGGCCATCTCGGTGAGACCAATATCCGTATCGGTGTAACTGAATTGTCTAGGGTTCTGGCAGTGGCTATGTCAACTGAACTCGGTGGCGCCGGATAGGTCATTTCGGTGGTGCCGAGTTTGACTTTGAGTTTTGGACATATTTGGAAATGAGAAAGTGGCAGAGGGTTTTCGGAGCAATATCACTAAGCACTTTGAGAAAGTAGACCATTAAGCAACACCTCGTCCCTTTTTAATAGTATTGGCTTTCCTATGGACTCAATGTGATCTTGGATCACTAAAATAGAAATGAAGAGTCTTGAGCTTTTGCCAATCTTTGTCCTTAGCATTTTGAGGGGTCCACTGAAGGAAATATGCCCTAGAGGCAATAATAAAGTTGTTATTTTATATTTCCTTATATCATGATAAATGTTTATTATTCATGCTAGAATTGTATTAACCGGAAACTTGATACATGTGTGGATACATAGACAAAACACCATGTCCCTAGTAAGCCTATACTAGACTAGCTCGTTAATCAAAGATGGTTAAGTTTCCTAACCATAGACATGTGTTGTCATTTGATGAACGGGATCACATCATTAGGAGAATGATGTGATGGACAAGACCCATCCGTTAGCTTAGCATAATGATCGTTAAGTTTTATTGCTATTGCTTTCTTCATGACTTATACATATTCCTTTGACTATGAGATTATGCAACTCTCGGATACCAGAGGAATTCCTTGTGTGCTATCAAACGTCACAACGTAACTGGGTGATTATAAAGATGCTCTACAGGTATCTCCGAAGGTGTTTGTTGGGTTGGCATAGATCGAGATTAGGATTTGTCACTCCGAGTATCGGAGAGGTATCTCTGGGCCGTCTCGGTAATGCACATCATGATAAGCCTTGCAAGCAATGTGACTAATGAGTTAGTTGCGGGATGATGCATTACCGAATGAGTAAAGAGACTTGCCGGTAACGAGATTGAACTAGGTATGAAGATACCGACGATCGAATCTCTGGCAAGTAACATACCGATGACAAAGGGAATAACGTATGTTGTCATTACGGTTTGACTGATAAAGACCTTCGTAGAATATGTAGGAACCAATATGAGCATCCAAGTTCCACTATTGGTTATTGACCGAAGAGGTGTCTCGGTCATGTTTACATATTTCTCGAACTCATAGGGTCTGCACGCTTAATGTTCGATGACGATTTTGTATTATATGAGTTATGTGATTTGGTGACCGAATGTTGTTCGGTGTCCCGGATGAGATCACAGACATGACGAGGAGTCTCGAAATGGTCAAGAGGTAAAGATTCATATATAGGACGATGATATTCGGACACCGGAAGTGTTCTGGGGGTACCGGGTACATATCGGGTCACTGGAAGGGGTTCCGGGCATCCCCCCGGCAACTACATGGGCCTAATGGGCCAAGAAGGGGACAGGCCAGCCCCTAGGGGGCTGGTGCGCCCCATGTAGGCCGAAATAAAGGGGAAGGAAAGAGGAGGAGAGAAAGGAAGGGGTGGGATTCGGCCTTCCCTTCATTCTCTCCTCCCTCCTCCTTCCTTCTCCCTCCGGATGAATATGGAAGGGGGAGGCCGAATTGGGAGGCGCCCAAGTAGGATTCCTCCTACTTGGGGCGCCCCCTTGGCTGCCTCTCCTCTCCTCCAACCTATATATATATATATATAAAAGAGGGGGGCACCGCTAGAACACACAACATTGATTCCTAGCCGTGTGCGGCGCCCCCCTCCACAGTTTACACCTCCGGTCATATTCACGTAGTGCTTAGGCAAAGCCCTGCACGGATCAGTTCACCATCACCGTCAGCACGCCGTCGTGCTGACGGAACTCTCCCTCGACTCTTTGCTTGATCAAGAGTTCGATGGACGTCATCGAGTTGAACATGTGCAGAACTCGGAGGTGCCGTACATTCGGTGCTTGATCGGTCGGAACGAGAAGAAGTTCGACTACATCAACCACGTTGTGAAACGCTTCCGCTTTCGGTCTACGAGGGTACGTGGACACACTCTCCCCCTCTCATTGCTATGCATCTCCTAGATAGATCTTGCGTGGGCGTAGGAATTTTTTTGAAATTGCATGCTACATTCCAACAGTGGCATCCGAGCCACGTCTATGCGTAGATGATATGCACGAGTAGAACACAAAGAGTTGTGGGCGGTGATCATCATACTGCTTACCACCAATGTCTTATTTTGATTCGGCGGTATTGTTGGATGAAGCGGCCCGGACCAACCTTACATGACCACGTTCATGAGACCAGTTCCATCGACAGACATGCAACTAGTTTTGCATAAAGGTGGCTGGCGGGTGTCTGTTTCTCCAACTTTAGTTGAATCGAATTTGACTGCAGACGGTCCTTGTTGAAGGTTAAAACAGCAAACTTGATAAATCACCGTTGTGGTTTTGATGCGTAGGTAAGAACGGTTCTTGCTAGAAACCCGTAGCAGCCACGTAAAACTTGCAACAACAAAGTAGAGGACGTCTAACTTGTTTTTGCAGGGCATGTTGTGATGTGATATGGTCAAGACATGATGTGATATACGTTGTACGATATGATCATATTTCGTATAAGTTGTCGGCAACTGGCAGGAGTCTTATGGTTGTCGCTTTATTGTATGAAATGCAAACGCCATGTAATTGCTTTACTTTATCACTATGCGTTAACGATAGTTATAGAAGCAATAGTTGGTGAGACGACCATGACGCTGCGATGGAGATCAAGGTGTCAAGCCAGTGACGATGGAGATCATGATGGTGCTTTGGAGATGGAGATCAAAGACACAAGATGGTGATGGCCATATCATGTCACATATTTTGATTGCATGTGATGTTTATCTTTTATGCATCTTAATTTGCTTAGTACGATGGTAGCATTATAAGATAATCCCTTACTAAAATTTCAAGGTATAAATGTTCTCCCTGAGTATGCACCATTGCGACAGTTCGTCGTGCTGAGACACCACGTGATGATCGGGTGTAATAGGCTCTACGTTCACATACAACAGGTGCAAGACAGTTTTGCACATGTGGAATACCCGGGTTAAACTTGACGAGCCTAGCATGTACAGACATTGCCTCGGAACACTGGAGACCAAAAGGTCGAACGTGAATCATATAGTAGATATGATCAACATAGAGATGTTCACCATTGAAGACTACTCCATCTCATGTGGTGATCAGACATGGTTTAGTTGATATGGATCACGTAACCATTTAGATGACTCGAGGGATGTCTATCTAAGTGGGAGTTCTTAAGTAATATGATTATTTGAACTTAATTTATCATGAACTTAGTCCTAATAGTATTTGCATATCTATGTTGTAGATCAATAGCTCGCGTATAGCCCCCCCGTTTTGTTTTGTCCTAGAGAAAACTAAGTTGAAAGATGATAGTAGCAATGATATGGAATGGGTCCGTGATCTGAGGATTATCCTCATTGCTGCAGAGAAGAATTATGTCCTTGATGCACTGCTAGGTGACGGACCTATTGCAGGAGCAGATACAGACGTTATTGAAAGCAGAAGTGCTCCCTGGGTGATTTTGGTAATTAATGTCAACATATCTCTTGTTGGACTAATGCTTCTACCTAGTATGTTTTAGCTAAGTTCAACAATGGAGTGGCATGGACTAGAGGACGTGGAACCCCTTCAAAATGCTAAGGACAAAAGATTGGCTCAAGCTCAAAGCACAAGACTCTACATTTTCAGTTTAGTGGTCCAAGATCACATTGAGTCCATAGGAAAAGCCAATACTATTAAGAAGGGATGAGGTGTTGCTTAATGGCTTGCTTGCTCAAAGTTCTTAGTGATATGCTCCAAGCCCTCAACCACTTTCTCATATCCACATATGTGCCAAACCAAAAGTCCAACTCAGCCCCACCGATTCTTTCTATTCGGAGCCAGCGAGTTCAGTTGACATAGCCACTGCCAGAAACCCTAATCAATTCGGTCTCACCGAGATGGGCTTGCAAACTCTCTGTTGCCCATTGCAATAATTTCGGTCCCACCGAGATATGCAATCGGTCACACCGAGTTTGTTTGGCCAACTCTCTGTTTCGCTTATTACCCAAATCGGTCCCACCGAGTTTGAGTAATAGGTCAAACCGAGATGAGGATTTACCCTAACCCTAGCACATCGGTCCCACCGAGGTGATCCACTCGGTCCCACCGAAATGCCTAACGGTCACATTATGAACCAAATCGGTCTGACCGAGTTCTTTGAATCGGTCCCACAGAGTTTGGTGATTTGTGTGTCACGGTTAGATTTTGTGTGGAGGCTATATATACCCCTCCACCGACTCTTCATTCGTGGAGAGAGCCATCAGAACATGCCTACACTTCCAACACATAATTTCTGAGAGAGAACCACCTACACTTGTGTTGAGGTCACGATATTCCATTCCAACCACATAAATCTTGATCTCTAGCCTTCCTAAAGTTGATTTCCACTCAAATCTTCTTTCCACCAATTCCAATCCTATGAGAGAGAGTTGAGTGTTGGGGAGACTATCATTTGAAGCACAAGAGCAAGGAGTTCATCATCAACACACCATTTGTTACTTCTTGGAGAGTGGTGTCCCCTAGATTGGCTAGGTGTCACTTGGGAGCCTCCGTCAAGATTGTGGAGTTGAACCAAGGAGTTTGTAAGGGCAAGGAGATCGCCTACTTCGTGAAGATCTACCCTAGTGAGGCAAGTCCTTCGTGGGCGACGACCATGGTGGGATAGACAAGGTTGCTTCTTCGTGGACCCTTCGTGGGTGGAGCCCTCCGTGGACTCGCGCAAACGTTACCCTTCATGGGTTGAAGTCTCCATCAACGTGGATGTACGATAGCACCACCTATCAGAACCACGGATAAAAAATATCCGTGTCTCGAAATTGCGTTTGCACACTCCAATCCCTTCTCTTTACATTCTTGCAACTTGCATGCTTCACTTTCCACTGCTCATATACTCTTGGCATGCTTGCTTGATATGTATTGTGAATGCTTAAACTTGTGCTAAAACTCCACATCAACCTAAAGAATTAAAAACTGCAACTTTTCTTGATTAGAGTCTATTCACCCCCCTCTAGACACCTCTTCTCGATCCTTTCAATTGGTATTAGAGCTTTGGTCTCCATTGCCTTGGTTTAAACACCTTTGGAGGAAGATGGATGTGTCTACTTTAGGGAGTCTTAGACGTAGAGTGCCTATTCTTGATGGAGAGTTTTTCTATGAGTGGAAAAATGAAATGCTTGAGATTTTCAATGAATATCATTTGAACAAGTACATTACTAGCCCTTGTGCACCTCATATTGATCCTTTGCATCCTACACCCGAAGAGGATCTTGACATGATTCGCAAACTTAGAACTATCAATCTTATCATTAGAGGATTGCCCAAAAATTTGATTGCTAATTTACCTACTCCTGATTGTGCCTATACTATATGGAGATTTCTTGAGGAACGATTTCCAAATTATTCCTTGAAAAATTTAGACGAAATTCTCCATAAGTCTATTGCCTTGAGTAAGATGAATTCTAGTGATCCTAGCTTTGGTGATTGTCTATTTGAGCTCACCAATCTCATGCATGCCAAAGGAGATGTTGGAATCATTAGCAACATCATTTCCGAAGCTATTAGAATTCATAAAGATAACCATAGTAATGATCATTTATCTAATGAATCACCCTCTCTAGGGGTTGATCAATCACAAGATGATGTTGAACATGGATACTATGATGAGGATGATGATAGTGACTATGATCTTGATAATGCAATGAGACACTTTGGTCTTATGGCAAATCTTCGCGGCTACATGGCTGGAGGAAACGAATGGGTCCTTGATAGTGGATGTAGTGATCATATGACCGGAGACAAAGATATGTTCCGTGAGCTTGCTGAAAACGACGACCCTCGAAAGTATGTCACCTTTGGTGATAACTCAACGGGTAAGGTGGTTGGCCTTGGTAAGGTGGCCATCTCACATGATAGCTCCATACAAAATGTCATGCTCGTTGAATCTCTTGGGTACAATTTACTTTCAGTATCTAGACTTGCTGATTTCGGTTTCAATGTCCTATTTACTGAGGTAGATTGCCAAGTGTTTCGAAGAGACAATCATAAAATGGTATTTACCGGTATACGTAGAGGTGATCTTTACATTGTTGATTTCACTAAAAAGGCTCAACCTAGAACTTGCTTAATTGCTAAATCTTCTAAAGGCTGGTTGTGGCATAGAAGGCTAGGTCATGTGGGCATGCTAAATCTTGATAAGCTTATTAAAGGTGATCATATCCTTGGAGTAAAAGATGTTATATTTGACAAGGATAGACTTTGTAGTGCTTGTCAAGTAGGAGGGAGTCATCGCGTGAAGAATATCATGACCACGAGAAGACCACTCGAGCTACTACACATGGATCTTTTTGGTCCCAATGCTTACAAGAGTCTCGGTGGTAACTCATTTGGTCTAGTCATAGTTGATGATTATTCAAGATTTACGTGGGTGTTCTTTCTTGATGATAAATCGCAGGTCCATAAGATCTTCAAAAACTTCGCTAGAAAGGCCCAAAATCAATTTGACTTGAAGATCAAGAAGGTTCGGAGCGACAACGGAACGGAGTACAAGAACGCAAATGTGGATACCTTTCTTGACGAAGAAGGGATTTCACACGAGTTCTCAGCTACGTACACGCCTCAACAAAATGGAGTTGTTGAGAGAAAGAACCGGACTCTTATTGAGATGGCAAGAACGATGCTTGATGAGTACAAGACTCCAAAACACTTTTGGGCGGAAGCGGTTGAGACAGCTTGTCATGCAACAAATCGCTTGTATCTTCACAAGCTACTCGGCAAGACGGCATACGAGCTTCTCACCGGTAACAAACCCCAAGTTGGATACTTTCGAGTATTCGGCTCAAAGTGCTACATTCTTGATAACCATCGTCGTTCTAAATTTGCTTCTAAATCTCATGAAGGTTTCCTACTTGGTTATGGCTCAAACTCTCACACTTACCATGTCTACAACAATTTCACCCGAAAGGTTGAAGAGACGGTAGATGTGAAGTTTGATGAATCAAACGGCTCGCAAGTAGAGCAATTGCCAATTGATGTAGGAGACAAAGACCCTTCGGAAGCAATCCAAGACTTGTCTATTGGCAAGATTCGTCCAACGAAGGTGAAGGAGACTACCTCGTCCGTCCAAGTGGAAGCTTCTACCTCACGACAAGGTGAACCAAGAATTGATATGGAAGCATCCACAAGTGGGACACACCAAGACGAAGAAAACAAGGATGTACACCAAGATGAACATCAACAACCTCCTTCTCCACCACGACAAGAGAATGACAACGTCAACAATGAAGAAGACCAAGAAGAAGAAAAGATGAAGAAGATGTTCCACCCCGAGCCAAGCCAAAGCTCCCACGAGTTCGAGCAAGAATCGCCAAAGACCATCCCGTCGAGAAAATCTACAATGATATCCAAACCGGGAGAATCACTCGCTCTAAAACTCACTTGGCTAATTTTTGTGAGCATTATTCATTCATCTCTAGCATTGAACCTATGAAGGTTGAAGAAGCATTGGAAGATCCAGATTGGATAAACGCTATGCATGAAGAGCTACACAACTTTGAGAGAAACCAAGTGTGGACATTGGTCGAGAAGCCCGACAACAACCACACCATCATTGGTACCAAATGGGTGTTTCGCAACAAGCAAGATGAAGATGGTCAAGTCGTCCGCAACAAAGCACGCCTAGTCACCCAAGGCTACACTCAAGTCAAAGGTATGGACTATGGTGAGACATATGCTCCCGTTGCTAGACTTGAGTCCATTCGTATCTTACTTGCTTATGCTAATCACAATGATATCACCTTGTACCAAATTGTCGGGGAAACAACACCTATGGGATCACAAGAATCCCTACTACGGTTGCCGGGGCGCGGGGTTGCGAGAAGAGCAGGATTAGTAACCAGCACAAGGATCGTTTACCCAGGTTCGGGCCGCGAGGATGCGTAAAACCCTAGTCCTGCTTTGGTGGGTGTATTTCAGAGAGTTCTTGAGCTCTCGAACTAGCTGTGGTGAGTGCGTGGTTCGAAAGAGCCGAATCCTTCTCCAGTATGCCATGGGCCTCCTTTTATAGTCGAAAGGGGCTGCCACAGTGGCACACAGGAGGTGGAAAGGCGCACAGTGCTATGAGCTTATCGCTCGTATTACAGGACAAGACACATTTAATGCACTGCTGAGGTGTCCCCTTGCTTTATCGGGGACGGGGGCGAGGCCCGTCCCGTCCGTCGCCGCTCCTCCTCGCTTCGACACGTGCCCTGGCCAGCGATGCGTGCAGCGCCATGTAGGCAGGCAGGCAGCTGAGGTGGCGCGGTGGTAGGGTCTTCACGAAGATCTGCATGTCGCCACGCAGGCGTGTGCTGAGTTGGCCTGGAAGCTGCATGTTGCCACGCAGGTGCCCGCCTAGCTGGTCGGGCTGGCAGCTGCATGTGAACGGCGGTGGAGGCTTGGTTGGTGCGGGCCTGGCAGTGGCCCTGCTGGCGTCTTTGGCGAGGGCCTTGCCGTGTGGCCCGGCAAGGGTCTTGCCACGGCGCGCTGTCGTCCCCGGCAAGGACCTTGCCGAGGGTCTCGTGGCCTTCCTCTGCAAGGATCTTGCCGAGGATCGTTGTCTTCTAATCCTCATCTAATCTTGAACATGTCTTCACAAAGATCTGCATGCCACCACAGAGGTGCCTCCCGAGCCCTGGCCCCACATGGATGATGGCGTTGGGGACCGTGGGCTCAAGGGTGGCTCGCTCTGTTGGTGTGGGGTGAGCTGCCCCGGCAAGGGTCTTGTCGGGGGAACCTGCTTCGTCCCTTTGCTCCTTGTAGTCTTGGCCTTGGCGTTGCTCTGGTTGTCTCGGGCTTCGGTCTTACCTTGGCTCACGTCCCCTATTCTGCTTAGTGTGACCGTGGGCGCGGCTCCGACTTCCCGTGCACAGGTAAAGGGGTACAAAAGTGCGCCCCTCTTTTTGTACACCGACAGGAGCCCCCGGGCATGGGCCACACATAAGCGCGACACGTTGTTGGGCCAGGCCCAAAACGGTGCGCGGGCAGGCGGGACGGTTTTTACCGCGGTAAAATTTTTCGCGCACTACGCTTCCCACGACCCACGCGCGGTGCGGCGTGGTGTGGAGGGGTGCGCGTGACGTGGGCGGTGTGCGTGGGGCGGTTCCTGCACGCATGCGTCACATCGCAGTAAAGAGGCGACTCGCGCCTTCCCCGTAAAAAGAGGGAGGCGTGGAGGCGCGGCTCATTTACTGAATGGGGTCGGGTCGCGGTCTTCAAGGCGTCCACACCGCACGATCACGGGGTGGGGAGAGGTTGCTTCACCCCTCCCCTCGGTTCTGCACGCCCGCCACGCGTCCTTCATGCGCCTGGGGTGGCAAGCGGTGGAGGCGGGAAACCGGGCCGTCGCTGGTTGGGGCAGCGGGTCGGTCCCGATTTCCTGCGCCTCCGGTGGCTGGATTGGTTGAGCGGTGCGGCCGAGCCCCGACCTCGCCCCTTTATAAGGAGGGGGAAGGGGGATGGCATCCCGCACTCTCCTGTCATCCATCTCCTCTCGCTTCTGCTTCTTCCTTCCCCTCGTCATGGAGAAAGGGAATCCTGGTCCCTCGACGGTGTCGGTGAGGGTCGCCGCTCGACAGCGCATCTCCCCTCCTCCTGAGACCGCGGTGGTAGAGCCGGCCACGAGGGGAAGGGGGAGGGGGCGAGACCGTGGGCAAGGCCGGGGCAGAGGTCGTAGTGCTCGGGGAAGAGGAGGACGGGGCGGCGCGCCGGCTTTGCCCCCGCCAATGATTCCTTTTCCGATAGAAGGCCATGTTGGAGACCAGCCCCGTGAATTCTTCATCAGGCTGCGCCGGCCTCCGCGTCGCTGTCTTCGTCTTCCCGCCCCGTTTGCTCGGGAAATGGAGCATGACCCGCCCCAATCCCTCAGATTGCACATGAGGGGCTGTGGGAATGGGGGCACGCGGGTCGACGTCGACTTCCCGGCTCCTCGGGTGATGTACCTCCGCCGCGGATGGAAGACGTTCGCCCGCATCCACAGCCTGACGGCGGGGCTTGTCCTCTACTTAAAATTAATGGAGGACGACTTGCTCTCCGTCAAGGTCTTCGGAGACTTCGGGACTTGCCTGAAGTGCTGCGTGGAGAGCTCCTCCGACGGAGATTCTGACGATGGAAGCTCTTCCTCGAGCGAAAGTGATGAGGAGGACAACGGGGCAGATGACGGGGACGAGTCTGATTAGGCGTCAGATGCCCCGCGCCTGGGCGGGTGCGGCAGCAGCAGCATCTGCACCTGGCCGCTCCTCCGGCAGAGTTTTGCCGGGGGTGGGGCCAGCTCCTTGAACTTCTCGGGGCCGTCTCCTTGGGCGGCTGGCGTCGGGAGGCTGCAGAAGAGGAAGAGGGCGGGCGGCAAGGCCGTCAACTCGGAGTACGCGGGCACCGACGCCTTCATCGCGTATTGCTGGTCCTGCCGCCTCGTCTTCCAGCCCCTTTCCCGGCACCGTCATCACCGGCCCACCCGTGGGCGGCCACCGAGGTGTTCTCTTGGTGCTTTCTACTGCTCGTAGCTCGCCTAGGCGCCCCTTTTTCCCTCTAGCCTCCTTGACCTACCTCCTGAGGAGAGGGACAAGAAAGGGATTATAGGCATCTTATCTCTTTTTTAGTTTGTAAGCCTGTGGGCCTTCGTTAAATTTAGAACTTGTAATCCCCTTGCTCATGTTTTTCATTCCGTATGAACTGTACCTGTATGGGATGTTTTTAATGAAAAAGAGATGCTTGCCGGGTTTTTCATTCGTGGGTAGACCCCGCGACAAGGAGCGAATCCTTGTTATTATTTAAGATAAACGTTTTTCGCCCGGCAACAGGCCTTGCCGTCCCCCTCACTTCATTCGACCATCCTCATGCTCTTGGCGGAGGCAGGGATGAAGTGGGCTTTAGGCTCCTCGTTCTACCTCCTTGCCGCCGCGGCTACAACCAAATCCAGACCTAGAAGATAACCCTTAGGTATAGAGCACGGTAGCCTGGAGATAAACCGAGGTTTCACATGCCCCAGTTCCGTTCCGAAATGCACGACAGAGGATGAAAGACTTATCTGGATCTGCAGCCCCCGGCATCCTCATCTTGCCGCGGTTGGATCCTTGTGCTTGCAGCCCCGGCAACTCTGGTTCGCCGAGGTCGGGACGCCGGTCCGTTTCCTTTCTCCCAAGTAGCCCGGCAGAAGTGCTCATGTGCCCTGCGAACCAAAGGAGGACAGAAAAGAAACAGATAGACAACTCGACCTCTAAGCTAGGGGTTAGTCGCCGCTGAGCACTATCAACCCTAACCAAGGAAGAGACTCGACCTAGCATGCATGCTATAACTTAGGGCGCCAGCGCTTCATTTATTTATGCTCAGGGTCTGCGCCTGGGTTTGTACAAAGGGTTACATGCCTTGCCGGCAAAGCTTGTACAAAAGGTGGCTTGTCGGGAGGCCCAGCAAGCCGTGCCTTACAGGTAAAACTTGCGAAGATGCTCGATGTTCCAGGAGTTGCTCACTGGGATAGCATCTTCGGTCTCCAGGCGGACTGCGCCGGGCCTGGTGACTCGTATTACCCGATAAGGGCCTTCCCACTTCGGCGTCAACTTGTTGGAATTCTTGGCCGACTGAACGCGCCGAAGAACAAGGTCGCCTTCCTCAAAGCTTCGGGCATGAACCTTGTGGCTATGGTAGCGGTGCAAGGCTTGCTGGTAGCATGCTGCTCTCACAGCCGCCCGAAGACGATCTTCCTCAGGGAGCGTCGCGTCATCTTGGCGCAACTGCTCTTGCTCAAGCTCATCATAAGCAAGCACTCGAGGTGACCCGTATATGAGTTCCGTGGGGAGAACTGCTTCTGCCCCGTAGACCAGGGCAAAAGGTATCTAGTCGGTGGCTTGATTTGGCGTCGTCCTAATCGACCAAAGAACCGCCGGCAATTCATCAATCCAGCGCCTTCCGCTCTTGCGCAGCTTGTCAAAAGTCTTTGCTCTCAGGCCTGGCAACACTTCAGCATTTGCCCTCTCCGCTTGGCCGTTGCTCCGTGGGTGTGCCACGGAAGCAAAACAGACCTTGCTGCCAAGGTCTTGGATGTATTGCATGAAGGTGTGGCTTGTGAACTGCGTGCAGTTGTCGGTGATGACTCTGTTTGGCACACCAAAACGGCAGACCAGTCCCTTGAAAAACTTGACAGCTGATTGAGCAGTCACCTTTCTGTAACGCCCACGATGCGGCTATATCTCCCACGTGTCGAGGCACGACTTAGAGGCATAACCGCATAGTGGTTTTGTCGCAAGAAGGGCCATCTTCACACAATCCCATGTAATGAACAAGAATGGGATAAAGAGTTGGCTTACAATCGCCACTTCACACAATACATAATAAATATCATCATTCATCATCCAAAATACAATCATATAGACCGACTACGGTCAAAATCCAGATGAAAATAAGACAACCCCAAATGCTAGATCCCCGATCGTCCCAACTGGGCTCCACTACTGATCATCAGGAAAAGACACATAGTTATGACCACGTTCCTCGTCGAACTCCCACTTGAGATCGACGCCATCATCTGCACTGGCATCGTCGGCACCTGCAACTGGTGTTGGAAGTATCTGTGAGTCACGGGGACTCAGCAATCTCACACCCGCGAGATCAAGACTATTTAAGCTTATAGGACAAGAGGTGCAAAGAGGTGGAGCTGCAGCGGCAAAAGCATATATGGTGGCTACATTGCGCAAATGAGAGCGAGAAGAGAAGCAATGGAATGGGCGTCATCTAGCAATGACCAAGAAGAGGTCCTGAACACCTACTTACGTCATACATAACACAGACCGTGTTCACTTCCCGGACTCCGCCGAGAAGAGACCATCACGGCTACACACGCACTTGGTGTATTTTAATTGGGTCAAGTGACAAGTTATCTACAACCGGACATTAACAAATTCCCATCTGCCTCATAACCGCGGGCACGGCTTTCGAAAGATAATACCCTGCAGGGGTGTCCCAACTTAGCCCATCATAAGCTCTCACGGTCAACGAAGGATAAACCTTCTCCCGGAAAAACCCGATCAGTCTCGGAATCCCGGTTTACAAGACATCTCGACAATGGTAAAACAAGACCAGCAAAGCCGCCCGAATGTGCCGACAAATCCCGATAGGAGCTGCACATATCTCGTTCTCAGGGCACACCCGGATTGTCCAAGCTTCCGATAGGCCAGACCAGAGTTGCCCCTGGTGGCCACCGGCGACTGACAGTTTGGACCAATACTCAGAGGAGCACTGGCCCGGGGGTTTAAAATAAAGATGACCCTCGGGCTCTAGAAAACCCGGGGGAAAAAGGTATAGGTCGCAAATGGTAAAACCAAGGTTGGGCCTTGCTGGAGGAGTTTTATTCAAGGCGAACTGTCAAGGGGGTCCCATAAATCACCCGACCGCGTAAGGAACGCAAACTCAAGGAACATAATCCCGGTAAAACAGTAACTAGGGCGGCAAGAGTGGAACAAAACACCAGGCATAAGGCCGAGCCTTCCACCCTTTACCAAAATATATAGATGCATTAATTAAATAAGAGATATTGTGATATCCCAACATGTCCATGTTCCGACATGGAACAAACTTCAACTTCACCTGCAACTAGCAACGCTATAAGAGGGGCTGAGCAAAAGCGGTAACATAGCCAAACAACGGTTTGCTAGGAAAGGATGGTTAGGGCTGACATGGCTAAAATGGGAGACATGATATAGCAAGTGATAGGTAGCGAGCATGGCAATAGAGCGAACAACTAGCATAGCAAAGATAGAAGTGATTTCGAGGGGTGGTCATCTTGCCTGCAAGATTCTCAGAGTTGTCGAAAGCTTGATCCTCGTAAGCGTACTCGACAGGTTCCTCGTTCACGAACTCGTCTCCCGGCTCTACCCAAGACAAGAACACAAACAAACGGAACCACAATCAACAACGAGAAATGCGCAAGCAACATGATGCAAAACATGTATGATATGCAAGATATGATATGCGATGCGTTTGCGTGCTCCGGAAGGAAAATGATGAACATGACAGTAACTTGGCAAACCAAGCATGCCACTGGAAAGATGAGGTGATTTCGGTCGAAATCGATATAAAGATCACCGGAATCGGATGCACGGTTTGCAAATGGCAAGCAAAACAAGAATGACACTAATCTGCGATAAACAGCAAGATAGCACTTAAAATGCAACAAGCAACAATGCTACAGCACCCCAACATAGCAACAAAGCACATGGCAGTAATCTACAGGAGATGCTTGACAAAAGATGAGCACTGAGCTACGGCTAGTTCACAACATATCAAGCTCAAACAAGCATGGCAAAAGTGCAAAAGATTACAGGTTCACAGACTTGGTGAAAAACTGGACATGGCAGAAATCAGCATCAGGTAGCCATGTTCAGAGCACGAAATCAACATGCTACAGGAACTTAACATAGCAAAACAAGGCATGGTAGTGTTCTACTAAATGCACATGAAAAAATCCCTTACTGACCATAAGCCAAAAAGGACCAGAAGATATGATGGCAAGCATGTAAACATAGCAAGTTTCGTTATCAGGTTTCAGACTTAGCAGAAAACAGAGCATGGCAGAAATATAAATATGTAGGCCTCTTTATGAGCTTGATGCACTCACTACAGAGCAATGAATGACAAACCAAGCATACCTACAGCAAGATGGCATGATTATGAAGCTATCCATGGCAAGAACAATTGCATAGCATGTATGGATCGACTACAATAAGCTTGGCAAAAATGCATCTCAAGTTAACAATCTGCCAGAAATATTTTATAGCAAAAGTAGAGCAAGATTGAGTAATGCTATGGTACTCTAAAATTGCAAACAATTAGAGGAATGGATCAACTACAACTATATATACAAAACATCCTTACTGAACATCTCCAAAATATGCATAGATCTCTCTGTAGCATCAAGTTTACATGGCAACAAAATTACAGCAGACGAGGACTTAGAGAAATCACTAAGTCCCTGAAACCAGAAATATTACGGGACCTACTTTGCATGCTTGTGCTAGTCACCACAGAGATTACCAAAATACATGGACTACACCACTAGAAAGATGGCATGGCATAATTCAAAACACATGTAGAGCTCATGCTCATAAGATGCACAGATTAAATGATACAAAAATGACAAATCTCCAAGTTCTGATAAGAACCAGAGATTAACAGCAACTAGCCCTCTTCTAATGAAGATTTGGGCATCAAGATGACCTCTAATGAAAATGGTGCAATTGAACAAAATAAAGAGCATCACGAGACGAACAATTTGATATATTATACGCGCGAATCGGAGCTACATGCACAAAGTTATCGCATCGGGAACAAGAGCACTTGCGGATAGAATCTCCAGACTTAGAGAAATAGAGGGGGGCGAGAAGTCAACGGGAGCTACAGTACCGATCGGATCTGGCTGTCGCTCGAGCCCGAGCTCGTCGGCCGGAGTTGCTCGGGCCGGCCGGAGGCGAGGCAGGGGCCGGCGGGCGAGGGGCGAGGGGGACCGGAGGCGGTCGCCGGCGGCGGGGCACGGCGGGACCGGACCGGCGGCGGGCGGCGCGGGGGCGGGCCGGCGGCGGAGAGGCCGCGGCGCGCCGGCGAGGAGACCGGCGGCAGGCGGCGCGGCGCCCGGCGGCGCGGGGCACGGGGCCCGAGGCGGCGGCGGCGGGAGGAGATGGGCCGGAGGGCCGGGAGCGGGTTCCGGCGGGCCGCGGGAGGAGAGAGAGAGATGGTGACGTGGCGGCGGCGGATTCGCCTGGGCGCGGCGGCGGACGTTGTCCGGCGCGGACGGACGCGTCCGGCGCGGCGCGGAGGGAGAGGGTTAGGGTTCGTCTGATATTTCGTTTTTCGGGATGCCCACATATAAATAGGTAGAGGGAGCTAGGAGGCTCCAAATGAGGTGCGGTTTTCACCCACACGATCGTGATCGAACGACCTAGAGCATGGAAGAGAGTTTGGTGGGCTTTGGGCTGGTTTTGGAGGGGGTTTTTGCTGGACACTCAAATGGACTTTGCGGATGCCCGGTTAACCGTTGGAGTACCAAACGACCTCCGAATGGAACGAAACTTGACCGGTAGTCTCCGGGTGGTATATTAAGACCACTTGACAAGCCTCGGTCCATTCCGAGAAAGTTTGACACACGCACACGAAAGAAAACTAGAGGGGTGCACCGGAGGAGATAGGAGCGCCGGATTGGAAAACGGACAACGGGGAAAATGCTCGGATGCATGAGACGAACACGTATGCGAATGCAATGCACATGATGACATGAAATGAAAATGCATGACATGATAAAATACAAAACGAAAGACAAAACCCGACAACGGAGGGAAAAACATATCACATAGCCGAAAATGGCAAGAGTCGGAGTTACAAATATGGCAAGTTACATGCGGTGTGTTACACTTTCTCACTGCTTCCACCTCCGGCCACTTTGTGAACTTGTCGATTTCAACGTACAAGTACTCAAAGCCCCCGACAGTGCAGGGGAAAGGGCCCAGTATATCGAGCCCCCAGACCGAGAATGGCCAGGAGAGAAGGATTGTTTGAAGGGCTTGAGCTGGTTGATGAAGCTTCTTTGAATGGAACTGACACGCTTCAAACTTGGTTACTAGTGCCATCGCATCCTGGAGGGCGGTGGGCCAAAAGAAACCTTGCCGGAACACCTTTCCGGCAAGGGCCCTCGACCCTATGTGGGAGCCACATATGCCTCCATGTATCTCCGCCAACAGCTCCAGTCCTTCCTCCCGGGGATGCACTTCAATTTCACGCCGTTCGGCCTTCTCCTGTACAGGACATCGTCGACGAACTGGTACAGGGCAGACCGACGGGCTACTTTTTCCGCTTCGTCCTGCTCCTCAGGAAGTTCCCCTGTTTGGAGGAATCAGACAGTATGTTGTGCCCACGCCGGAGCCTGGGGCTCGACGGCAAGGACCAAAGGCATTTCCTCAGCATGGGCGCGGCTGTCTCCATGGCCAGGGATTGACGCCCTGCCGGAGCCAGTTGCCCTTTGGCGGGCTCAGCGTCCGCGGCAGTACCCTTGCCGGCAGCCCCAGGGGGCTCGGTAAGAAAGTACTTGCCGGGACCCGACTTCCTCTGCTTGTTCTGCCCCGTTGATGGTTCGATGGATGGTTGAGTTAACCGGAGCAAAAAGGTACCTGGTTCCACAGGTAGCTTGAATGCGGCACGCTTTGACAGGTAATCGGCGGTGTCATTCTCCATTCGGGGGACGTGCTCCGCTTGGATACCGTCAAAGCGCTCCTCCAGCTTCCTCACTTCATCTACGTAAGCTTCCATCAATGGGACCTGCCTGACGACGAGCTATGAGTCACCCCTGACGATGAGCTTCTTAACCCCGAGGTCTGCCGCGATCCCGAGACCTGCAAGCAATCCCTCGTACTCAGCAGTGTTGTTGGTGGACATCTCCCGGGGAAAGTGCATCTGGATCACATACTTGAGGTGCTCTCCGGTGGGTGCGACGAGCAGCACACCGGCACCGGTGCCTTGTAGCGAGAAAGCCCCATCAAAGTACATGATCTAGTCGCGGTCTGCCTCCTTGCCGGGGAGAGTGGTCTCCTGGATTTCTTCGTCAGGCGTTGAGGTCCATTCTGCAATTAACTCCGCCAAGAGTCTGCTCTGAATTGTCGAGGTACTTTCAAACTTCAAACCGAAACTTGATAACTCCAAGGCCCATTCCACAATCCTTCCAGTTGCATCTGGGTTATGCAGTATCCATTGCAATGGGAGGCGGGTGACGACAGTGATCTCGTGGGCTTGGAAGTAATGACGCAGCTTCCTCGAGGCCATAAGGAGGCCGAAGAGCAATTTCTGCACACCGGAGTACCTTGATCTAGCTCCCTGCAAGAGGGAGCTGACAAAGTAAACCGGGTGCTGCATCATCTTCTTCTTCTGCACCACCTCACTTGACTGTGCGAGCACTGCCTCGATGGCATCAGACTCTACCGGGGGCCTCGCCTTGCCGGCCTCAGTCCCTGCCGCGGGAATCTTTGGCTTGCCATCCGCTGGTTCTGCCGGCGTTACTGCCTTCTCGTTGACCTCCCTCTGTGCCACCAGCGCAACACTGACCACTTGATTCGTCGCCGCCAGATACAGCAGCAACGGCTCTTGTGGTTTAGGCGCAACCAGTATTGGCGTGGAGGAAAGGTATTTCTTCAGATCCTGCAATGCTGCCTCGGCTTCTGGGGTCCACTCCATTGGGCCTGCCTTCTTCAAGATCTTGAAGAAAGGAAGGGCGCGCTCGGCGGACTTGGAGATGAATCGGCTCATGGCGGCAACGCAGCCGGTGAGCCGACGCACATCCTTGATCCGCTTGGGCACCTCAATCTGCTCAATAGCCTTGATTTTGTCTGGGTTTGCCTCGATCCCGCGCTGCGACACAAAAAACCCGAGAAGCTTGCCAGATGGAACGCCGAAGACACACTTCTCAGGATTCAGCTTGAGGTTGATCGTGCGCAGGTTGGCGAATGTCTCTGTGGCACCCCGATCCGCATGGAGCAGGGGGCCTTCGCACGTCAGCCCAGGATAAAACCTGACGCACGACAGGTCCATAATACAACATTCCAGGTACAATAATATTCATCAAATACATGTGCATAAGCTTACATCATTGATGAATACAATCATCTGGCATAGCCCTACAGCTATTTGAATGGCAGAGGAAGTCTATTAAAATGGTGGCGGAAGTCTTGGTTTGGCGGCTCATCAACTCTAGCTGGGCTCCACAACTCACAGGACTGGCAAGGTTACGGCCTAGCACGACGGATCAAGCGAATAATACGGGTACGACCTACAAAACAGGCATGACACACCAGGTCAGTACATTGAATGTACTTGCAAGACAACCAAATACATAGCATCCAAACAAGCAGAAGACAAAGCAAGAACCAAGCGTATGCAACAACCTATCTCATATCAATTACTAAACATGGCATGATATAGGTCAACTGAGCATGAACCATATCATAGCATCTACTAACATGGCAATGACATGGCATATCAAAACATGCTTATAACATGGTAATAGCAAAACATAGCACATCATCTCAATCATGGCATAATTTAACATATAAATCAAAGCATGGCATGGCATCATGAAACTATGCTGAAAATAAACTACCGATTATATCCAATGCAGACATAGCATGTTAACTTTATGCAATCATCTTCTGTTCTGCCATGGTTCTTTAAATGCAAACATATTACTCATGCAATGCAACCAAACTTGTGCACCGAGTCCCTCGGACTCGCTTACCAACGGTTTGCCTCGCAACCGAACGGTGATCTTTCCGGCGATCACAACAACGACCAACACTTGGTCTCCAACACTCACCGAGACCTCGTCTCGTGATCATATCAAAACATCGTCGTGACTTCTCACGACTATCTCATAGTCCAAGTCACCATATTCTCGTTATCACATATTTATTTACCAACTTAATTATTTCAGGTTTATCCTCCATTTCGACCAAGACCTGATAGTGGGACCTACTACGAACTGTGTTGCTATCGATAGACTTTATATACACTCTGCAGAGGTAGCACACTGTACCCACACCACGGAACCCATGGCCTCGTCATCCCATTCGGGTGGACCAACGGCATTCCGACGAAACCGACCTACTGCCATGACACTCTCCTGGCCACTCCGACCCACTCCCAACTGGGCTAGTCCTGGGTGGCCCCGTGTCTACCAAAGACACAACGACCACCGTCATGGCCAAAACGTCCCTCACGGGGACCGATACCAAAAATTCTAACAACGGGCACACAAGGTTATGTCCGCCTACCTGATCAGGGCAAGCATGCCCATAACCTTCCCTAGTTGGAGGCACCGATGAGAGGCACGACAATAGATCGCATTAAGGCCTCCCCATAAGGCAAATGTGGCTGCACTGAAAAAGTTTGATTTGGTGGCACTATGCCTCGATCCCATCGATGACGGAGGAGGTTTGTTATTATTAAGTCATTTTAATTCCTTCTCCATCACCATGAGGATATTTAACATGAGTGCAACAATGAGCATGCAGCATACAAATGCATGGACAAAATATCGAACTTCTCAAGTACACAACTATCGAATACAGAGCATGACAATATCAGGTACTAGCATATCACGGTGCATTTCAATCATCATAACATCTTATAATGATGACATGAAAATAAAGTAGAGTAGTGACATGGCATTATTAATAATAACATTTTAATTAGCATGGCAAAAGATATCATGAAAACACAAGCATGCATGACAGGCATAATGGAATAACTACAGACGAAAACGATATGAAACAACTGCAACTACACACACACAAGGTGCAAGCAAAGTCAACATGCAAGTTCGGGGCTCATGATAAGAGGTTGGCTTGCCTGGGGGTCGACAAATACTTCGGGAAGAAGTGCGAAACGATCGCGAAAAGATTTGCCGGAAACAGTTCTCTCTCGGAGGGGGCTGTTTACGTGCAAGGGCAAAATTGTCATTTTCACTATGTGAAAATATCTTGAAAATGATATCAACGGAACGGGCTTGACGAAACGAAGACGTGGGCTTTGGAATCACCTGATTCGGAGCTACGGGTAAAAAGATATGACTGTTTAACTACCAGGGACCTATCTGTAAAGAAAATCCTTACAAACTGGCCCCTGACAGAAAAACAGACCGCGTCTTTCTCAGAAATACGCTTTCCAGAGAGGAAAGCGCATTCTGGCCCGAAGAATTGGAGGAATACGCTTTCGGCTAAAGGAAAGCGCATTACTGGCCGCAAGCGACAGAAAGTACGTTTTCAGAAAACGAAAACGCATTTCTCTCTGAAGCCGCGACGAAGTACGCTTTCGAGAAACGAAAGCGCATTCGCGCGGGGCGTCTCTACTTACGCCAGCTTAGCGAGCCGGCCCGGTCAGCGTGCAGAGGCTGACAGCCGGGGCCTAGAGGCAGGGTCAACGCTGGGCGGGGCCCGCCTGGCCTTCTTCTTCCTCACGCTCGGGGTCGAACGAGGCAGCGGGAGGGGATCACCCGACGGCGGTCGCCGGCGCGTCCGGCCACCTCTCACGACGGCCGACCTACCCACGATCTCGTGGTGGGCTCTGTTGCCGGCGAGGAGCGCGGGAGAAGAAGCAGCGGGGCACGCGGCGGAGAGGGGCTTCGGGCTCGCGTGGACACGGGGTTCGGGTGAGGGAGAGACGAGGCCGGGGCGATGGGGCGGCTCTCTGGAGCATGGGGGATGCGGTGGTGGTGGAGGAACAGAGAGGGAAGCACGGCATCGCCGGAATCGGGAGAGACCCGAGGCGGCGACCACGGCGGCGGTGGTGGTCGAGGAGCGACTCCGCGGACGAGAGGAGGGGTTGGGGAGGCGTAGAGAGGTGGGGAGAGGCTGCTGATGATCTCCAGAGGCTCGACGGTGGGCTATATATAGCCGGGGCAAAGGCACCCGAGCCGATGGCCGCCGAGCGAGTCCGGCCACGGCTCTGCCGGCCGCAGCAGTCACGGGGGCGCACGGGAAGGCGACGAGGAGGGTGAGGACGAGCGCCAGAGGCTCACGGAGACGAGCAGCGCTCGGAGACGAACGGAGGAAGAGGACACCGGGGAGGAAGGCGACGATGCACAGGAGCACACTGTTTCAGTCGTTGGCACGGCTCGCCGGAGAAGAAAATGAAGGGGGCCGGAGGTCCAGAGGGAAGAGGACAGCGAGGGGGAACTGTTGGGCATTAATGGCGAGGCCAGAGACGGTCGGAGCAGCACTGCCGACGACAACAGTGGCTAGACCACCGTTTTGGCTGGCTGCCCTCGTAGTCACCACTGGCATGGCGCGCTCTGGTTTTTTTACTGTTGTAAGTTCATGTCTACCGCGTAGTCCTTTGAAGAGAGAGTAATACTGCGGTAGAAAAACGAGCAAAGACAAATGGAGCTGAGTAAACCAAGCTCCACAAGTTTGCTGTTGCAAACTTGGCAACATCCTTGAGATAAAACCAGAGAGGTTAAATGGTAAAATGGATGTCTGGGAGGCTTAGGGTGGAAAGGACTACGGTCCTGGGAGTTTTGAGGTAATTTGGACAACTATTTACCATAGTTGCTGTACAACTACCAAATCTGACCCAGAAACTGAATCATGATGAAGCACTCACTAGGAGTGATGGATTAGGCTAAAACTTGGCAAAACCTGATGATTTGGACATACCGTAAAAAGTTCATACCAAATGGACTTACCAAAATGGTACTTCCTTCACAGCTATCATTTCTGTCCAAAAACTTCAGAAAAATCCTCAGGGCAATTGGCCAGATGAAATGAGCCCAAATCTTGAGGAGATAGGTCATATAGATAGGAGAAAGCCTAGGGAATTATCAGCCATAATGGAGCAAGATAAAATACACTTGCTTCACAAACTGAAAATTTGGACAGAAAACAAGAATTGCTCCTGTGCTCACATAGTTCAATGGAATGAACTGGATTTGGGTGGAGGCTACTTATTTGAGATACTTGAGAGGATGTAAAAGTTTCATCCCATTTGGAAACTCTATGAAGGTAGTTCCTTCACAAAGTTGTATTCTGGTCAGAAAATTTTAAAAATTGCACAGGGAGCTAGGATGAATGGATTGAGCTTATCTTTGGTATCCATGGGTTATTACCAATGTTAAACACCCTACCAAATTGCAGCTCAATTGGAATTAGGAATAAAGCACTTCCTTTGCAAAATTTCAGAGAAGGCAGAAACTTGCATTGGATCATGTGCCAAATTTTTGAACTAAGGAACATGAGATGAGGATGGAACTAGTGATTATATAGCAAGGACAAGCTCCACAATTTATGTGGGAATTTTCTTTGCTATAAAAATAGTAGTTACTTTGGAAAATGGCAGAAATGCAATATTGGCATTAAATAGGAAAAGGCAATTTTCCTTATTTAATTATGGCCAATATACTTGCCAGAGCTTGGATTAGGCATAAGTATCAACTCCACCAATTCTCATGAATTTAGGAGATGGCTAGCTATGCCTTTGGATTTTATTCCTCAGAAAGGCAAGAAAAGGAATAAATCACAAATTCAAAAATATTGCATGGGACTTAGCAATATTTTTGCATATCCAAGGTTCAGAAAGATAGGAGGATCTCTGGGAACAATTGGGAGGATCAACAGATGATGGCTCCTTTGTAAGCACAAAGGCCCTATCCAAATTCCAAAAATTTGGATTTAGGGTTTGAGAGGATTTGAGCTGATGCAAATGAGGTCTTGCCCACTGAAAAAGACATAAGCAAGGTTTTGAAAGGTTGGAAATGACAAGAAATCTTAGAGTCATCCAACAAACTCAGGAAAAAGATTTTGAAAATGAGTGCCAGGAAGGAATAACAGCACAAAAATTGATAACCCAATTTTAGGGCTGTTACAACTCTTCCCCCCTTAAAAAGAATCTCGTCCTCGAGATTCCTAGGGTTACAGCACAAATGAAAGGATAACCACTCCGGGGGAAAACCTCAGGGTTATTTTTTTTAACCCTTTGGTTAAATTCAAACGAGTTGGGGGCACCGATAATTGGTACACCCGGGGAGGGATATGGCAAACCTGGATATATCCACGGCTAGGGGCATTCGAGATCAAACTCCCGAAAAATGCTAGATGCACCCAGTGAACAGTGGTTTCACCTGCTGACACGTGGGTCTAGGGCCCACTGGCAGCCTCCTTCTTCTACCTCCGGTTTGCTGCTTCTCCTGTGCTGCTGCTTCGCGTGCAGCTTGGCGCAGCGCGCATCTAGCTCCTAGGGTGATGAGGACCCTAGAGCCATAGTGCGCGGCGTGCACGGCGCCGGTGCAGCGAGCACTCACGTCGCGGGCCAGCACCTTGTCGGCACTGCTCGCGGATTCGCCTCCTGGACGCCAGTGATCGAGCGACGAGCGGTTCTCCTGGACCTCGCTAACCGTACACCGGGGTTGGGCTATAAAAACGGCAGCGCGGCTCTCCTCCAATGCACTAACACAATGCCGCTCTACTACCTCTTCGGTTTGGGCAAGATCGAGCCGAGCTCCTTCGGCGAGGAGGTGTTCTTGGTGGCGTTGCGGTTGTTCCTCGCAGCACTGCTGGGCACACTGATCGGCTCGTCACTCCTCCTGCTGATTCTCATCAGGAATGATCGAGCTCGGAACAACGCGCGGTTGGGTGCGGTGGCTCGAGAAGCGGGAGAAGATGGCGCATTGGGTGGTCCTCCACCTTGCTTGATTCTCCGTCGCTATGCGCCGGCAGAGTAATCGCGTGCTGGGATGGAGCGGTGCTGGCGATCTACCTGCGCCACGCAAGGCAGAGACGATGGTGGGGTCCAGATACAGGTGAGGTGGCTGCGCCAGCTCAGAAATCACATGGAGTACGGAAAAATTTCGCGGATAGCTCCACGAAATGTAGGTGTCGAGGTAGAATCGAGTTGAAACTGTATCGAGGTAGATGTACTGGATCGAGTGAAATAAAGTTGGCAATGTTTCTCCGGAAATGAAATCGGGAAAAAGAATTAGAGGCGAGGAATTTCCAGGCGGAAATGCCTCTGTGAGGTTTTAGATTCGAAAATCCGGCACACGGGGTATGCACAGATAGAGAGGGATATGTGACTTTGCATTCCCCCGAGTACTGCCCGAATGTACTCGTGGGCGAACCGGGTATGCGTGCAGTATGCAGTAAAATCTAAACTAGCAAATAGACAGAGGCAATAATCATGCAACGGAGAAACACACCAGACAAATCATACTAGAATGTGTTAATGCTAGTGGGTATAGGTACCCCTGGTATACATATACCTACACCAGCACGCATTTTGTTATAGACTCGAGATGAGTCAGGGTTAATTTAGTGTATGTGATCTACTAATTAAAATCTTTTTAGCAACATAGTGTCAACCCTGTCAAACATTTCTGCTTGACAGAGAGACAAGCAAAAACAATACAAAAACAAAAGCACAAAAGCATACATGGAACACAACATACAGATTACAACAGTTCCAGCATACAACAAAGCACGAACGCTCTACGCGCTAAACGGAAAAAGTCATCCTGGGATACATGGTTCTATCCTCATATCAGGGATGAACCGACAGACTGATCATCGAGGGTGATGATGTTGGGTCTAGGCCACAACACAGGCTGAGAGGATAGCACTGGTTCGGATGGCATTGGGCAAATGACTTGAGATGCGAATTTACGAGCCTCACGGTAAGCTTCCTTGACGACTCGCACCGCATCATTGTCCAGAGTTCTAAACTCGGCAAGCATCTGGGAAATCATCATCCCCTGGGCGGTGATATACTGCACCAGGCGAGCGATTGCGGGGTCATCTCCTTGGATAGCGGGAGAAGGCTGCATTCCTACTTCTGTCACAATGGGGTAAAGTAGAAATCCCGCCTCGCTGACATATGTGGGTACCTGGTTCGGAGGTGAAGCATGGCCTCCACAACAGCAGCCTGAATGGCTAAATCAGAGGTAGGCATAGCTCTACCCTGAAAAACCAACGGCTGGCCATCTGCTGCTAGGCTGATGCACACTCTTGCATCAAAGCGATGAAGGAGAGGGACGGGTGCCAATTGGAACACCAGGTAATCGGGGCTAGCCTTACAGCCAAAGGCTTTGGTGAGCATCTCATTAAGAAGGGGTGGAAAGCCGGTGTGGTTGACGGCACCGGTGCGGGTGTAAAACTTGGGAGCTTTGAAGGTGCCAGTCATGGCTGGAGTGCTACTAGCTAGGCTTCTCTGCAGGGACATGGCTGACTGAGGGGTGAGCGATACGGTGAGCAGAAAGGGGGCTTTTATAGGCAGCTATGCGGGACATGCCCGCATGGGTGGCCCCTTTCCCTTAATGGCAAAGGGCAAGCGGTGCGGCCGACCAGAAAGGATATGGTTGCTATTCGTTCCACGGATAACTAGGCGGGGACAGCGGGGTGAGGACGTTGTTGGGGAACGTAGCAGAAATTCAAAATTTTCTACGCATCACCAAGATCAATCTATGGAGTAATCTAGCAACGAGGGGAAGGGGAGTGCATCTACATACCCTTGTAGATCGCGATGCGGAAGCGTTGCAAGAACACGGATGAGGGAGTCGTACTCGTAGCGATTCAGATCGCGGTTGATTCCGATCTAAGCGCCGAACCACGGCGCCTCCGCGTTCAACACACGTGCAGCCCGGTGACATCTCCCACGCCTTGATCCAGCAAGGAGAGAGGGAGAGGTTGGGGAAGACTCCGTCCAGCAGCAGCACGACGGCGTGGTGGTGGTGGAGGAGCGTGGCAATCCCGCAGGGCTTCGCCAAGCACCGCGGGAGAGGAGGAGGAGGGAGAAGGGAAGGGCTGCGCCGAAAGAGAGACGTTCTCGTGTGTCTTGGGCAGCCCAAACCTCAACTATATATAGGGGGGAAGGGGGCTGCGCCCCCCTTAGGGTTTCCACCCCCAAGAGGAGGCGGCCAGCCCTAGATCCCATCAAGGGGGGCGGCCAAGGGGAGGAGAGGGGGGGGGGGGGCGCCCCACTATATGGGCCCTAAGGCCCATCTGGACCTAGGGTTTGTCCCCTCCCACTCTCCCATGCGCCTTGGGACTTGGTGGGGGGGCGCACCAGCCCACCTGGGGCTGGTCCCCTCCCACACTTGGCCCACGCAGCCTTCTGGGGCTGGTGGCCCCACTTGGTGGACCCCCGGGACCCTCCCGGTGGTCCCGGTACATTACCGATTTCACCCGAAACTTTTCCGGTGACCAAAACAGGACTTCCCATATATAAATCTTTACCTCCGGACCATTCCGGAACTCCTCGTGACGTCCGGGATCTCATCCGGGACTCCGAACAACATTCAGTAACCACGTACATACTTTCCCTATAACCCTAGCGTCATCGAACCTTAAGCGTGTAGACCCTACGGGTTCGGGAACCATGCAGACATGACCGAGACGTTCTTCGGTCAATAACCAACAGCGGGATCTGGATACCCATGTTGGCTCCCACATGTTCCACGATGATCTCATCGGATGAACCACGATGTCGGGGATTCAATCAATCCCGTATACAATTCCCTTTGTCCATCGGTATGTTACTTGCCCGAGATTCGATCGTCGGTATCCCTATACCTTGTTCAATCTCGTTACCGGCAAGTCTCTTTACTCGTTCCGTAACTCACATCATCCCGTGATCAACTCCTTGGTCACATTGTGCACATTATGATGATGTCCTACCGAGTGGGCCCAGAGATACCTCTCTGTTTACACGGAGTGACAAATCCCAGTCTCGATTCGTGCCAAGCCAACAGACACTTTCGGAGATACCTGTAGTGCACCTTTATAGCCACCCAGTTACGTTGTGACGTTTGGTACACCCAAAGCATTCCTACGGTATCCGGGAGTTGCACAATCTCATGGTCTAAGGAAATGATACTTGACATTAGAAAAGCTCTGAGCAAACGAACTACACGATCTTGTGCTAGGCTTAGGATTGGGTCTCGTCCATCACATCATTCTCCTAATGATGTGATCCCGTTATCAACGACATCCAATGTCCATGGTCAGGAAACCGTAACCATCTATTGATCAACGAGCTAGTCAACTAGAGGCTTACTAGGGACATGGTGTTGTCTATGTATCCACACATGTATCTGAGTTTCCTATCAATACAATTCTAGCATGGATAATAAACGATTATCATGAACAAGGAAATATAATAATAACCTATTTATTATTGCCTCTAGGGCATATTTCCAACAGTCTCCCACTTGCACTAGAGTCAATAATCTAGTTCACATCACCATGTGATTAACACTGACAGGTCACATCACCATGTGACCAACATCCAAAGAGTTTACTAGAGTCAACAATCTAGTTCACATCACTATGTGATTAACACTCAATGAGTTCTGGTTTGATCATGTTATGCTTGTGAGAGAGGTTATTAGTCAACGGGTCTGAACCTTTCAGATCTGTGTGTGCTTTATGAATATCTATGTCATCTTGTGGATGCTACCACGCGCTATTTGGAGCCATTTCAAATAATTGTTCTACTATCCGAATCCGGTTTACTACTCAGAGCCATCCGGATTAGTGTCAAAGTTCGCATCGACATAACCCTTTACGACGAACTCCTTTTCACCTCCATAATCGAGAAAATCCTTAGTCCACTAGATACTAAGGATAAGTTCGACCGCTGTCATGTGATCCATTCCCGGATCACTATTGTACCCCTTGACCAACTCATGGCAAGGCACACTTCATGTGCGGTACACAGCATAGCATACTGTAGAGCCTACGTCTAAAGCATAGGGGACGACCTTCGTCCTTTCTCTCTCTTCTGCTGTGGTCGGGTCTTGAGTCTTACTCAACACTCACACCTTGTAACACAGCCAAGAACTCCTTCTTTGCTGATCCATTTTGAACTCTTTCAAAATCATGTCAAGGTGTGCGTTCTTTGAAAGTATCATCGGGCGTCTTGATCTATCTCTATAGATCTTGATGCCCAATATGTAAGCAGCTTTTATCCAGGTCTTCCTTTGAAAAACTCCTTTCAAACAACCCTTTATGCTTGCCAGAAATTTTACATCATTTCGGATCAACAATATGTCATTCACATATACTTATCAGAAATGTTGTAGCGCTCCCACTCACTTTATTGGAAATACAAGTTTCTCATAAACTTTGTATAAATCCAAAATCTTTGATCATCTCATCAAAGCGTACATTCCAACTCCGAGATGCTTACTCCAGTCCTTAGAAGGATCGCTGGAGCTAGCATACCTTTTAGCATCCTTAGGATCGACAAAACCTTTCTGATTGTATCACATACAACCTTTCCTTACGAAAACTGGTAAGGAAACTTGTTTTGACATCCATCTGCCAGATTTCATAAATGCAGCTAATGCCAACATGATTCCGACGGACCTAAGCATCGCTACGGATGAGCAAATCTCATCGTAGTCAACTCCTTGAACTTGTGGAAATACTCTTTGCCACAAGTCGAGCTTCATAGACGGTAACATTACCGTCCACGTCCGTCTTCTTCTCAAAGTTCCATTTATCTCGGATTTCATGGCTTCTAACCATTTGTCGGAATATGGGCCCACCATCGCTTCTCCATAGCTCATAGGTTCATCGTTGTCCAACAACATGACTTCCAAGACAGGATCACGTACTACTCTGAAGTATTACGCATCCTCGTTGTCCTACGAGGTTTGGTAGTGACTTGATCCGAAGTTTCATGATCACCATCATAAGCTTCCACTTCAATTGGTGTAGGTGCCACATGAACAACTTCCTGTGCCCTGCTACACACTAGTTGAAGTGACGGTTCAATAACCTTATCAAGTCTCCACCATCCTCCCACTCAATTCTTTCGAGAGAAACTTTTCCTCGAGAAAGGACCTGTTTCTAGAAGCAATTACTTTTGCTTCCAGATCTGAAATAGGAGGTATACCCAACTGTTTTGGGTTTTCTATGAAGATGTATTTATCCGCTTTGGGTTCGAGCTTATCAGCTTGAAACTTTTTCACATAAGCATCGCAGCCCCAAACTTTTAAGAAACGACAACTTAGGTTTCTCTAAACGGTGTCGTCTCAACGGAATTGCGTGGTGCCCCTTTTAAAGTGAATGCAGTTGTCTCTAATGCCTAGCCCATAAACGATAGTGGTAATTCGATAAGAGACATCATGGTATGCACCATATCCAATAGGGTGCAGTTATGAAGTTCAGACACACCATCACACTATGGTGTTCCAGGCGGTATTAATTGTGAAACACTTTCCACAATGTCTTAATTGTGTGCCAAACTCGTAACTCAGATACTCATCTCTATGATCATATCACAGACATTTTATCCTCTTGTCACGACGATCTTCAACTTCACTCTGAAATTACTTGAACCTTTCAATAATTCGGACTTGTGTTTTATCAAGTAAATACACTCAGCATCTACTCAAATCATCTGTGAAGTAAGAACATAACGATATCCACTGCATGCCTCAGCACTCATTGGACTGCATACATCAAAATGTATTACTTCCAATAAGTTGCTCTCTTTGTTCCATCTTACTGAAAACGAGGTGTCGGAGTAAATGGCCACGGGTAGCCTAACCGACTACCCCTGGCTCTTCAGAAAAATTATCAGGCCTTTGGGCCTTCAAGCACTCCAAGCATTTGGGTCGCCTTCCCCGGCCGGCTACCACTAAAGCCGACTCCCAGAAGGCGACCCAGCCTCACCGACTCCTCCCTAGGACGACTGGGGGGTGGCCGACTCCAAGAAGCCGGCCAAGAAGGACGCCGACTCCTAGAAGCCGGCCAAGACCACAACCACCCCTCCATAACGGCGACGTGACCGGGTGTGGCCACAGTGCGGCCCATGACCCCCGAAGCCCGAGGCGGGCATGGCTACAGGGGGCCGTACGGGAGGGACGTCTCCCGTGCGGCTCGGCACTGTAGCCACGCTAGCCTCGACGTCGTCCACGACCCACTCCTGTACGGCCCAAGGACTGCGGGCCCCTTCAGCCAGAGAGAGGTGCGAAGGCGGCCCGGCTTTTCCTAGTCGGCCAAGAGTATAACCGGCCTCCAGAAGCCGGCTACTCCCTTCCTCGAAGCAGGAGCCCCATTAAGGAGACAAGACGAGGTGAGGCTACAGTGATAGCCCCCGAGGCGGCCCACTGTAGCCACGCTCACCTCGACAAAGCCCTCATCATCAGAGGCGCGGCTACAGTAAGCAGCCGCCGACAAAACCCTAGGCGGTGGGACCGGCCTGTCGACCAAGTAGCCGGCAGCCGGCGGGACCCACCAGCCGGCGGGACCCAGCAGCCAGCGGAGAAGCCGGCGAGCGTAGACACTGACGGCTGGGACCAGATCCCAGTCGGATTACCATTGTACCCCGGGGGGTAGGCCTATATAAACCCCCCGGAGCACCCATGCAAAGGGTTCGCTTCTGGGTTGGCCACTGAGCATAGTTGGCTTCTAGGTTAACACCCACGCATAGCACACACACCATAGATAGAGAGAAGCAAGAGCTAGCCTTGTTCTTCTTCTCCCTTGATCTCAACAGCTCTAGGAGCGATTGTAGCTTCCCCTTATCGATCTAGTGATCATGCGGAGACCCCGCAGAGCAGGACTAGGGGTGTTATCTCCTCGGAGAGCCCCGAACCTGGGTAAGATTCGCCGGCGTGCATGTCTTCGCCTCATCCCGTTTCCGGGCACCGGCGACGTTTTATTGGCTCCCACAATGATAAGCCATCCCTTGGCATATGTCGGACCAACCACCCGACATTTGGCGCCCACTGTGGGGCCAGGTGCACCGTCGTCCGGAGACCTGTTCTGGACGGGAACCCTCTTCCTTCCCCGCGAGCGCAGCCAGCCTGCTGCGCCCGATGGCGTTTGCCCCGACGCGCTGCAAGGCGTCGACGACGCCTGCGCAGCGAGCCGCCTCGCCGATCTGCTCGGCGAGACTCGCATCTCCGACGAGCCTGCGTCCGACACAGGCACCGACTACCCCGAGAGCCGCCTCGTCAGCCTCCTCGACCAACTTCACGTCTCCAGCGAGCCTGCTGCGGACATGGAGTCGGTCGGCTCCACCGACCCGATGCTCATCGACTCCGACACCGCGTCGCTCGACGCCTACCCCTCCGACGTGGTGGTCTTCGACGACCCCCTCCCTCGAGCTGATAGCGGCAGCAGCGCCGTCACCGAAGTGCTGGTCATCAGCCACGTCTCCAACTCGGGCGAGAACGCCCGCGACGCTCAGCAAGCGGCGATGCACGACCTCTCCGTCCCCATCCCGACCGACGCCGACGCCGAGACCCTGGAAGCACGCCGCCTTGCCCTCATCGCGGAGGGCAAGAAGATAGCCTCGATGAGACGCCTCATCGAGGCCCACCAGCGCGAAGTCGACCGCGCTGTCTTCGGCACACCGCCGCCTAGCGGCCCGAGCCGAGCCGGCTTCGTCCAGAAGCGCGGCGCAGCCGTCGCCAGCATGCTGGGCGCAGATCGCCCCGTCTACGCCACCCCGCTCGAGAATCTGCGAGCCGCTCAGGCGGCTGCAGAGGAGCTCAATGGGCTGGGAGCCGATGAGCTCCCCTACATGACAAGATGGATCCAGCAGCTGATCGACGCGGCTGCAGAACGGCACGAAGCCGGCGCCCGACCTGATAGCCATCCCCCGCGCCGGGAGCACGCTGCGACGTCCCGCTCGCCGACTGCGAGCGGTGCGTGCCAGAAGAAAGACAAGGAGCCGGCTGCCAGCCGCAGCCGGACTCGCATTACCATCGAGCGCGACGCGGATGGCCGCCCTCGAGCTGTAGAGCACCAGGGAAACCTGCCTCCTCCCCCGCCTCGAAGAGAAAGACGCCTCACTCCGCCGCCTGTCACCCATCCGACTCTTGGTGACCGACTCGACCGCCGAGAAGGAGTCGGCGAAAACGACGCCCGCCACAGGATCGACCGCCTTGCTCGATCCTTGGCGCTAGAAGAAGAAGACGATGTCGGCCCGCCATGCTTTGGCCCCCGCATCCGCGACGAGCCCTTCCCCAAAGGGTTCTCGCTCCCCAGAGACACACCCAAGTACAACGGCTCGGTGAAGCCGGAAGATTGGCTCATCGACTACTCCACAGCTGTCAGCATCGCCAACGGCAATCGGCGCGTCGCCGTGAAGTATGTCCCCTTGATGCTGCAAGGCACGGCGCGCACATGGCTCAACAGCCTCAAGCCCTACAGCATCAACAGCTGGCTGGACTTCACCGAAGTTTTCGTCCGCAACTTCACCAGCACCTACAAGCGGCCTCCCAAGCCTCGCCAACTCTCCCTCTGCGTCCAAGGGCCCAACGAGTCGACCCGCGACTACCTCACGCGATGGGCCGAGCTCCGCAACTCCTGCGAGGGAGTGCACGAGGTCCAGGCCATCGAGTATTTCACCGCCGGGTGCCGAGAGGGCACCCTCCTCAAGCACCGACTCCTCTGCGATGAGCCGGCTACCCTCGATGAGTTGCTGATCACCGCCGACAAGTATGCCACTGCCGACTCCTCCATGAAGACCGAGCTCCGAGTGGACGCCTCGGGAAAAGTAGTTGCTCCGGCTCCCAAGACGCCGGCTGGCGACCCTAACCAGCGCCCCTACCAGAACGACCACAAGCGCAAGGGCCCCATGCCGACTTCCTCCAGTCGGCAGGTGGCCACAATTGAAGACGAGCAGCCCGAGGAGCGGCCCGCTCCCAAGAAGAAGGGTGGTCGGCCGCCTTGGCAGCCGTCTTTCTCCTACGAACAAGCACTCGATGCTCCCTGCAAGTTCCACAACGGCGCAAAGCCGTCCAACCATACGACACGGAAATGCCATTGGCTCACCCGCATCACCAAGGGCGAAGGGATGGTGCCGCCTCCGCCTCCCGGCCCGCCGCCTCCAGCTCCCCAGCAGCCGGCGGCCCGGTCGGCGGTCGGCGCCATCCAAGACGAGTTCCCCGAAGCGCACGATGCCTACATCGTCTTCACAAGTCAAGTCGACGACAAGCGCAGCCGACGCCGGCAGCACCAAGAAGTAAACGCAGTCGCCTCTAGCACCGCCGAGTTCATGCACTGGTCGGAAAAGCCCATCAGCTGGAGCCAGGCCGACCACCCAGAGGTGATGCCTTCGCCTGGCTCCTATGCTATGGTCTTGGACGTCACCCTTGCGACGGAGAGGCGAGCTGCCAGATTTTCCCGCGTCCTGATAGACGGCGGAAGCAGTATCAACATACTGTACCGCGACACCATGGACAAGCTGAACATCAAAGCAAAGCAGCTCATGCCGAGCCGCACCGTCTTCCATGGTATCGTACCCGGCCTATCTTGCTCTCCAATCGGCAAGATCAAAATGGATGTTCTCTTCGGAGACAAAGATCACTTTCGCCAGGAAGCAATATGGTTCGAGGTGGTGGATTTGGAGAGCCCCTATCATGCACTACTTGGCCGACCTGCTTTGGCCAAGTTCATGGCTGTGCCCCACTATGCCTACCTGAAGATGAAGATGCCTAGCTCGAAGGGGATCATCACGGTAGCCGGCGACTACAAGAAGTCCATCGAGTGTGCCATGGCCAGCAGCCGGCTGGCCGAGTCCCTCGTGGTGGCAGAAGAGAAGAAGATGTTAGAACGGGTTGTGGCCATGGCCGGCAAGCAGCCGGCCTTGTCCCCCAACCCCAAGGACTGTGATGCGCAGGGCTCCTTCCAGCCTGCCAAAGAGACGAAGAAGATACTTCTAGACCCGGAGCACCCGGAGAGGTTCGCCGTGATTGGGGCGAACTTGGACAGTAAATAGGAAGGCGAGCTCGCCGACTTCCTCCGTGAGAATCGAGACATCTTTGCATGGTCCCCAAAGGACATGCCGGGTGTCCCGAAGGATTTCGCCGAGCACAAATTACATGTCCGAGCTGATGCGAAGCCGGTCAACCAACCCCTCCGCCGACTATCAGAAGAGAAGCGAAGAATCGTGGGAGAAGAGATAGCCCGGCTCCTTGCAGCCGGCTTCATCATGGAAGTGTTCTTTCCAGAATGGCTTGCCAATCCAGTTCTGGTTTTGAAGAAGAATAACAAGTGGCGCATGTGTATAGACTACACGAGTTTGAACAAGGCCTGCCCAAAGGATCTGTTTGCTTTGCCACGGATTGACCAAGTGATAGACTCCACAGCCGGATGCGAGCTGTTAAGTTTTTTGGATGCATACTCAGGGTATCATCAGATCAAGTTGGACCCGGCTGACCGCCTGAAGACTGCCTTCATCACACCCTTTGGAGCTTTCTGCTACCTGACAATGACATTCGGCTTGAGAAACGCCGGTGCCACTTTTCAGCGTTGCATGCAGAAATGTCTCTTGAAACAACTCGGCAGAAATGCCCACGTCTACGTAGACGACATTGTGGTGAAGACATAGAAGCGCGGTACCTTGCTGGAAGACCTGAAGGAAACATTTGCCAACTTGCGCTGATTCCAGATCAAGCTCAACCCGGAGAAGTGCGTGTTCGGAGTGCCAGCCGGCCAGCTGCTAGGCTTCCTGGTCTCCGAACGCGGCATTGAGTGCACCCTGTCAAGATCAAAGCCATCGAGAGGATGGAGATTCCCACCAAGCTGCGAGATGTGCAGAAGTTCACTGGCTGCTTAGCCTCCCTGAACCGTTTTATCAGCCGACTAGGAGAGAAGGCTCTCCCCCTGTACCGACTCATGAAGAAGTCCACTCACTTTGAGTGGAATGATCAAGCCGACCAAGCCTTCCATGAGTTGAAGAAAATGTTGACCACTCCGCCTGTCCTGGCTGCGCCGACTGAGAAGGAGCCCATGGTCCTCTACATCGCCGCGACAAGCCGAGTCGTCAGCACTGTTGTTGTGGTCCAGCGCCCGGAGGAAGGCCGAGCCCAGCTGGTCCAGAGGCCGGTCTACTATCTCAGCGAAGTACTGTCCAGCTCAAAGCAAAACTACCCGCACTACCAGAAGATGTGCTATGGGGTGTACTTCGCTGCCAAGAAATTGAAGCCCTACTTTCAAGAGCACCCCATCACGGTCGTGTGCACTGCCCCGCTCGCCGAGATCATAGGCAGCAGGGATGCATCCGGCCGGGTGGCCAAATGGGCCATTGCCTTGGCGCCCTACACGATTTTCTATCAACCCCGCACCGCCGTCAAGTCGCAAGCATTGGCCGACTTCCTCGTCGACTGGGCCGAGACCCAGTACTTACCGCTGGCTCCCGACTCTACCCATTGGCGGATGCACTTTGACGGGTCCAAGATGCGCACCGGCTTGGGAGCCGGCATCGTCCTCACCTCTCCCAAAGGCGACAAGCTCAAGTACACGCTGCAGATCCACTTCGCCGCCTCCAACAACGTGGCCGAGTACGAGGCGCTCGTACATGGGCTCCGGCTAGCCAAAGAACTCGGCATACGCCGGATCCTGTGCTACGGCGACTCAGACTTGGTGGTCCAGCAATCATCTGGCGACTGGGACGCCAAGGACGCAAACATGGCAAGCTACCGTTTCCTCGTCCAGCAGATGAGCGGATACTTCGAAGGGTGCGAGTTCCTTCACGTGCCAAGGGCCGACAACGACCAAGCAGATGCCCTAGCACGGATCGGCTCCACCCGACAAGCCATACCGACTGGCGTCTCCCTCCAGCGCCTCCTCAAGCCGTCCATCAAGCCGTCTCCAGAGTCGGATTCCATCTTCGTACCGCCTGCACCAGAAACAGCCGGATCCGGCTCAAGAAATCCCGCAGGCGGCACGGGGACTTCGACGACTGCCCCGGGGACTGACGTAGTCGCACCCGGCCCAGGGACTTCAGAACCCGGCCCGGGGACTGCAGCAGTCGGCCCGGGGACTGCAACGACACAAGAAGCGGTGGTCGACTCCAATGCAACACCCAACCCACCCACCCGAGTCATGGTGGCCACATTAACAGCAGAAGAAGTCACAGCTCCCTCATGGGCCCAGCCCATCCTCAAGTTCCTAGTCAGCAGAGAGCTGCCGACTGATGAGATCGCAGCAAGACTAGTGCAACGACGAGCCGCAGCATACACAATAATCAACAGGGAGCTCGTGAAGCGCAGCGTCACTGGAGTCTTCCAGCGTTGCGTCGAGCCAGAAAAAGGAGTGGCAATCCTCAAAGACATCCACCAAGGCGAATGCGGCCATCACGCCGCCTCAAGATCCCTCGTGGCCAAGGCTTTCCGCCATGGGTTCTTCTGGCCGACTGCCTTGGAGGATGCTAAAGAAATAGTCAGGAGCTGCAGAGGATGCCAAGTCTTCAGTTCCAAACAACACCTGCCGGCTTCTTCCCTCAAGACCATTCCCCTCACCTGGCCTTTTGCCGTCTGGGGACTGGACATGGTGGGCCCTTTCAAGACAGCCCGCGGTGGCTTGACACATCTACTCGTTGCGGTGGACAAGTTCACAAAGTGGATTGAAGCCAAGCCAATTAAGAACCTGAACGGGCCGACTGCCGTGACATTCATCACCGACATCACTACTCGGTACGGCGTGCCGCACAACATCATCACCGACAACGGCACGAACTTCGCCAAAGGCGCACTGGCACGTTTCTGCGCGACACAGGGCATCCGACTGGACTTAGCGTCCGTTGCCCACCCGCAGTCAAACGGCCAGGTCGAGCGAGCAAATGGACTTATCCTCTCCGGCATCAAGCCCCGACTGGTTGTACCACTGGAGCGATCGGCCGGCTGCTGGCTCGAAGAGCTGCCGGCTGTCCTCTGGAGTCTGCGTACTACACCCAACAAGTCAACCGGCTTCACTCCATTCTTCCTTGTGTACGGTGCCGAGGCTGTCATCCCAACAGACATCGAGTTCGACTCGCCTCGGATCACCATGTACACGGAGGAGGAAGCCAAAGAAGCAAGAGAAGACGGCGTCGACCTACTGGAAGAAGGCCAGCTGTTAGCCCTCAGCCGGTCCGCCATCTACCAGCAAGGCCTGCGCCGCTACTACAACCGCAAGGTCAAGCCAAGATCCTTCCAAGAGGGCGACCTTGTGCTCCGGCTGATCCAGCGAACAGCCGACCAGCACAAGCTCTCGGCCCCTTGGGAAGGCCCCTTCGTCGTCAGCAAGGCACTCGGCAGCGACTCCTACTACTTGATCGACGCACAAAAGCCAAGAGCACGCAAGAGAGACGACTCCGGCAAGGAGTCGGAGCGGCCATGGAACGCAAACCTCCTAAGACGATTTTACAGCTGAAAAGCAGTATGTATCATGCTACCCCTTTTGTATTAAGTTACAAACCAACAGGCCCCCTGAACAGTACTCGGGGACTGCCTTTTATTTATCTATGAATGACAAGTGTCATATCCATGAATGTATTATTACATTTTGAATTCTTGTCCGGCACCGGGTCCGACTAGTCGGCCCGGGGACTGGCCGCCTTGAGCTATATTCTAAGTTCTTCCCGAAGTCAGCAAAGTAGTGCGCCGGCTCCCAAGTCCTCTCTTGTTGAAAGTCGCAGCTCAAAGAACTGACTGTCCGACTAGCAAGAGAGAAGACAGAAAGGACGCCCACACGAAAAACGGCTAACGACAACTAACCTATATAGCAAAAAGACGGCCTCCATATATGCCTGCCGGCTGTCACAGCAGCCGGCTGGCCGGCTTCCTAAAAAACTTAGCTTAAGTCCGGGAGAGCTAAAAGTACTTCCCCCTCCCCAATCGGCCAGGCACTCCCCGGCTACAGATTGCAGAGCAACTGTTTGACTAGGGAGGCGGCAACCAAGGGAGGCGGCAAAGGAAAAAAGCAGAAGGACAAAAAAGCGAAAGTACAAGGAAAGACCGATTGCATAACTTATATACATAAAGCCGCCCACAGGCCGGCAACAGACTTAAGTTTGAATACACCCAGTGGGTGGAATTGTGCAGACTTAACCAAACATTGTTCAAAAGTAACAAGACAGGAAAACAAAAGAAAGAAGACTAAGGCGCGACTTGGAGGCCGAGCTGGTCGGTGAAGGCAGCTCGCCGGCTGAAGGAGTGGCCGCCTAGCTGGTCCCGGCTTGACCACCTCCCGCGGCAGGAGACACACTCGCACGCGACGTGGTGCTGGAGGCGCGGTCAGGCTGGCCGGCCACTCCACCAGCCGGCTCGGCGTCTTCACCTTCCTCCTCCTCCTCTTCGCCCTCGTCGCTGGAGTCGATCTCCTCCGCCGAGTCCTCGCCGTACGCCGGGTCCAGCCCGAACCAATCTTCCGGCTGGGCGACTCCATTGTCGTCCACCTCGGGGGCGAAGACGTTGGTGTCGGTGTAGTCGGCGATCGCTGAAGCCCGCCGAATGATGGCCGGCCGCGCCGGCTCCAGCTCCGTGTCGGCTTGCTGCCGCCAGGTCGACAGCTGGTCCAGGTTCAGGCCGGGATACCAGGCCTTGACGAACTCCAGCGCCCGCCTGGCGCCGGAGCGAGCCACTGACGCCTTCCAAGCCTCGAAGCGGCCGACTGCCACCTCCAGCCAGTCGGCGGTCCGACTGGGGATGCGAGGGACCACTTGGCCGGGCCAGAGGGCGGCCAAGACCTGCGATCCCGCGCGCTGAAGCCGGCGGAGCAGCCTGTGAGCCGGCTAGATGCGAGCCTGGATCGCCAGGAGCTGTTCCTCCAGCGAGCGGCCGGCGGTTGGCGAGATCTCGAAGCCGGCTTGCCTCTTCGCCTAGCGACGGGCTTCGATGGCCTGGTTGGCGGCAGTGGAATAGCCGGGGAAGTACTCTGCGCGAAGAAGAAAAGGAAAGAAAAAACACCAAAATCAGAAAAACAAGCCGAAGTGGCAGATGGCAAGAAAGGATGAAGGGGTAGACGACTTACCGTCAACCAGGTCCTCAATCTGGCCATAGCCGGAGACCAGAGTCTGCCTGGCCTCTGCCCAGCCGGCTGCCTTCGTCTCGAACTCGGCCTGGAGGGTGGCTTCACGATCCTGCGCAGCCTTCAGCACAGCCTTGTGGCCTTCCTCCTGGTCGGCCAGCTTCTTGACCAGGCGGTCGCGCTCCTGCACCAAGGCGGCGAGCTCCGCGTCCTTGGCACGAAGAGCAGTCTGGGACTCCCCCAGCTGTGCCCTCAGACTGGCGTTGGCCGCTGCAGAGATAGAAGAAGAAGAAGAACAATGAGAAATCAACAAGGAAGATCCGAGCCGACTGCTCAGCAGTCGGCCCGAATCTCGGGGACTACACCCAGTGGGTGCGCTGACGCGCCCCCACATGAGATAAAGATCAAGTCACATACCTCGGCTTTCAGTGAGATCGGCGGTCTTCTGAGTCAGCTCCCGAGCCTGGGAGTTGAAGGCGGCTGCTCGGAGGTTGTGGTAGTCCTGCAAGACGGACAGAAGACCGAAGTGAGAACAAAAGCAGCAAAAACAAAATCTCCAAGAAGTTCCAAGCCGCCTGCTCAGCAGCCGACTCGGAACTCGGGGACTACACCCAGTGGGTGCGCTGACGCGCCCCCACGAGAGAAATCAAGATCAAGATGAGAATACTAACCCGGATGGCTGCCCGCGTGGCGAGGAATTCGTCGGTGAACTGCCTCAGCGCCGCGGCTTGGCTTTGCAGCCGGGTCCGGACGTCTTGTGCAGCGACGTTCACCACGGCTGTCCCTCCGCCCGGCGTCCACCCCGAGGTAGCGCTGGCCGCCTCCGCGTCTCGGGCCGACGAGCTGGAGCCCACGGCCGGCTGTGGCTCTGACGCAGCCTTCTGCGGTTCAGACGCGGCCTTCCCTGCACGCCGGCTTGGCGGAACCCGGACCGCCACCTCAGCCCCCGCGGCCGGCTCGCCCTCCGCCGACTGTGCGGGCGCAGGCTCAGGCTGGCAGCCTTGGGTCGCCCTAGTCGGCGGAGTCGGCCCCGGCGCCTCCCCCAAGATGACGACGTCATCGCCGCTTCCTCCCAGCCCCGGCTGGGAACCGCTAGCTCCCCCTGGCGAGGGATCCACGTCCCCGGGCGCCATGGTGCGCAGGGGGGTGACCATCAAAGCCTCCCCTGCCACCGCTTCGGCCTCGGCCTCCGCCTGGGCCTTGGCTGCGGCCTCGGCGAGCGCCTTCGCCGCCTCCTCCTCCCGAGCTGCCTGGGCGGTGGCTGCCCTCCGCGCCTCCACCTCCCGCGCCTCCTGCTCCTCCCGCGCCTCCCGCGCGTTCCTTTCAGTCGCCTCCAGGAGGGCGGCGCGGGGATCTACGCGGCGGGTGGTGCTCCCAGAGCCCCCTGGCGACTCGACGACGGAGCCGGCGGCCGCCCGCTCAAGTGATAGCGGAGCTCTGACCATTGAAAAAGAAGACGAAGATTCAAGAACCACCAAAGGAAAGAAAGAAGGACAGTACGTAGAAAGAGAGAACTTACGCCGACACAGTCTGCGGCTGCTTCACCACTTTGCGAAAGCGAGCCGCCTTCGCGGCCGCCTCTTCCCGCCTGGTGGCTGCCGCCCCACCCCTGGGCTTCTTCGTCCGGCTACCGAACATGCCCTGGGTGGCGCGACGTTTCTGGCCTCTACCCCGAGCAGGCTGCGCGCCGGAGGAGCCCGCGCCGCGTCCGGACGCCGGCTGGCGATGCGGGACGGCTTCGGCTTCATCCTCGTCCGGCCAGTCGTTGAAGGTAGCGGTGAACCTGGAGCCGCCTGCTTCGCCGCCGGCTTGGCCGCCGGCCGGCTCGGCGGCATCCTCCATATGGACCGCCCCCAGGTCGGGGTCCTCCTGGTCGTGTTCGGTCCGGTCGGGGACGAAGCGGCGCTCCACGTCTGCCCCGCCGGCCGGCCGGAGCAGAGGACTCTGTCAAAAGAGCAAGCCGACTGAGTTAGGGTCGGCCCAGAGGAACTCGGCGGCAAAGCTGAGAAAGAGAAAGAAAAAGAGACAAGGGGAGCGTACCATAGGAGGAGGATTGGCACAGCTGTATGGCTCCTTGCCGAATTGCCAGTCTTCGGAAAGTTGGCAGTTGGCGAGGTAATTCACCATGTCGGCGGCGTCGGGCTGTGGCATCTCCTTGGTGCACATCCGGCTCGGATCGAGCTGGCCGCTCATCTGACAGATCAGATGAGGCCGGCTCTGGAGCGGAAGGACCCGGCGCGTGATGAACGCGGCCAGGAGGTCGGGCCCCGTCAGGCCCTCCGACTGGACCATCACCCGCAGGCGGGCGATGGCGGCGTTTCCTCCCTGCGGCAGCGTCATCGCCCGGAAGGACCACTGGGGCAGCCTCCCCGCCGGTGGGCCGGCTACGTAAGCCGGCAGGTTAATGTAGTCGCCCCGTGGAGCGATGTTCCGCACGAAGAAGTACGACTTCTGCCACTTCTTCACCGATTGGATCAGCGTGATGACGGGGAAGGGGTTGTCGGTGCCCGATCTCCGCGACGCAATGAAGGCGCCAGTATGAGCCGGCACGCCTTTACTGTGCGTGCCCAGCTTCGACTGGAAGAACTCCCCCCAGAGCTCAAGGGTGGGGAGGACGCCAAGATAGCCCTCACACAGGGTGACGAAGGCCGACAGCAGCACCACCGCGTTGGGGGTGAGGTGGTGCGGCTGGAGCTGATAGAATTCCAGCCAGGAGCGGAAGAAGGCGCTCACTGGCAGGCCGAAGCCACGCAGGAAGTGCGAGCGGAAGACCACCCGCTCGCCATCCCGCGGCGCCGGCCTGATTTCCTTCTCCGGCGCGAGGCGGACCTCCACTTTGTCCACGCTGGGCAGACGCCGGGTGTCGCGGAGGAAGTCGATGTGGTCGTTATGGACGATGGAGCCGTCCCAATCCCCGCTAAGCTGCTCTACGTGGGGAGGCATAGCGGAAGCTAGCACGGCGGCGGAGGAGCGTGCGGAGGAAGAGCGCGGCGGCGAGGTGCTGTCGCAAGAACGAGCAAGGCAAGAAGACGGAGGAAGTAGGAGGAGCGTGCGAGGGCCTGCCGCCCTCCACCTCCCCCTACTTATAGCCTCACGTGGCCGAAGAGGCCAGACGTGGGATTAACTGCGCCCACTCCCCCCACGTCTCGCGTTTATTACGCATAAGTGCGAGCCGAAACTGCCGCACGGAACGTGCGGGCGGTTTCGGGATACAAAGGATCCGCGCCTGGGCCGGGGCGCGGACGTGGCGGGCCCCCTCCCTGCGGCGACGTCCCGTCACGCGCGTGGGCTGGCAGGCTTTCCGGCCATGTGGCACGCCAACGGCCCGAGGCCGGTCCACGGCCCGGTGCACGTCCCTGCGGGTTCCCGCCCCCCGACTCCAGAAGAATTCGACTAAGGCGGCGCGCCTGACCAAGGCCGGCTCCCAGCTGCCGGCTCGTCACGATAGGAAGCTGATCGAGCTTCTTGAACCCCACTCCACCTCGAAGCCCAATCAGCTTCGGGGACTACTGTCGGAGTAAATGGCCACGGGTAGCCTAACCGACTACCCCTGGCTCTTCAGAAAATTTATCAGGCCTTTGGGCCTTCAAGCACTCCAAGCATTTGGGCCGCCTTCCCCGGCCGGCTACCACTAAAGCCAACTCCCGGAAGGCGACCCAGCCTCACCGACTCCTCCCTAGGACGACTGGGGGGTGGCCGACTCCAAGAAGCCGGCCAAGAAGGACGCCGACTCCTAGAAGCCGGCCAAGACCACAACCACCCCTCCATAACGGCGACGTGACCGGGTGTGGCCACAGTGCGGCCCATGACCCCCGAAGCCCGAGGCGGGCATGGCTACAGGGGGCCGTACGGGAGGGACGTCTCCCGTGCGGCTCGGCACTGTAGCCACGCTAGCCTCGACGTCGTCCACGACCCACTCCTGTACGGCCCAAGGACTGCGGGCCCCTTCAGCCAGAGAGAGGTGCGAAGGCGGCCCGGCTTTTCCTAGTCGGCCAAGAGTATAACCGGCCTCCAGAAGCCGGCTACTCCCTTCCTCGAAGCAGGAGCCCCATTAAGGAGACAAGACGAGGTGAGGCTACAGTGATAGCCCCCGAGGCGGCCCACTGTAGCCACGCTCACCTCGACAAAGCCCTCATCATCAGAGGCGCGGCTACAGTAAGCAGCCGCCGACAAAACCCTAGGCGGTGGGACCGGCCTATCGACCAAGTAGCCGGCAGCCGGCGGGACCCACCAGCCGGCGGGACCCAGCAGCCAGCGGAGAAGCCGGCGAGCGTAGACACTGACGGCTGGGACCAGATCCCAGTCGGATTACCATTGTACCCCGGGGGGTAGGCCTATATAAACCCCCCGGAGCACCCATGCAAAGGGTTCGCTTCTGGGTTGGCCACTGAGCATAGTTGGCTTCTAGGTTAACACCCATGCATAGCACACACACCATAGATAGAGAGAAGCAAGAGCTAGCCTTGTTCTTCTTCTCCCTTGATCTCAACAGCTCTAGGAGCGATTGTAGCTTCCCCTTATCGATCTAGTGATCATGCGGAGACTCCGCAGAGCAGGACTAGGGGTGTTATCTCCTCGGAGAGCCCCGAACCTGGGTAAGATTCGCCGGCGTGCATGTCTTCGCCTCATCCCGTTTCCGGACACCGGCGACGTTTTATTGGCTCCCACAATGATAAGCCATCCCTTGGCATATGTCGCACCAACCACCCGACACGAGGACTTTCAGTCATCTTGCCCATGTGGTATGATTTGCATGTCTCAAGTGATTCAAAAACAAGTGAGTCCAAACGATCCATCTGCATGGAGTTTCTTCATGCATATATACCAATAGACATGGTTCGCACGTCTCAATCTTTTAAAAAACGACTGAGTCCAAAGATCCATCTACATGGAGCTTCTTCATGCGTTCTATACTAATATGACTCAAATGGCAGTGCCACAAGTATGTGGAACTATCATTACTATCTTATATCTTTTGGCATGAGCATGTGTATCACTACGATCGAGATTCATTTTAGGTGCAAGACCATTGAAGGTATTATTCAAATAAACAGAGTAACCATTATTCTCCTTAAATGAATAACCGTATTGCGATAAACATAATCCAATCATGCTCAACGCAAACACCAAATCTCGATGGTAGAGGGAGCATGCGATGCTTGATCACATCAACCTTGGAAACACTTCCACACATATCGTCATCTCACCTTTAGCTAGTCTCCGTTTATTCCGCAACTTTTATTTCGAGTTACTAACACTTAGCAACTGAACCGGTATCTAATACCCTGGTGCTGCTAGGAGTACTAGTAAAGTACACATTCATATAATGTATATCCAATATACTCTGTCGACCTTGCCTGCCTTCTCATCTACCAAGTATCTAGGGTAGTACTGCTTTAGTGACCGTTCCTCTCATTACAGAAGCACTCAGTCTCGGGTTTGGGTTCAACCTTGGGATTCTTCACTAGAGCAGCAAATGACTTGCTGTTTCATGAAGTATCCCTTTTGCCCTTGCCCTTCTTAAACCAGTGGTTTTACTAACCATCAACAATTGATGCTCCTTCTTGATTTCTACTTTCGCGGTGTCAAACATCGCGAATAGCTCAAGGATCATCATAACTATCCCTGATATGTTATAGTTCATCACGAAGCTCTACTAGCTTGGTGGCAGTGACTATGGAGAACCATCACTATCTCATCTGGAAGATTAACTCCCACTTGATTCAAGCGATTGTGGCACTCAGACAATCTGAGCACACGCTCAACGATTGAGCTTTTCTCCCTTAGTTTGCAGGCTTAAGAAACTTGTCAGAGGTCTCATACCTCTTGACGTGGGCACTAGTCTGAAATCCCAATTTCAGTCTTCGGAACATCTCATATGTTCTGCGACATTTCAAAACGTCTCTCGTGCCACAATTCTAAACCGTTAGCATTACTCACTGAACTATCACGTAGTCATCAAAACGTGTATGTCAGATGTTTCGCAACATCTACAGACGACGCTGAGGTTCAGCACACCGAGCGGTGCATTAAGGACATAAGCCTTCTATGCAGCAATGAGGACAATCCTCAGTTTACGGACCCAGTCCGCATAATTGCTACTACCAACTTTCAACTAAATTTTCTCTGGGAACATATCTTAAACAGTAGAACTAAAGAGTATGACATAATTTGCAAAGACCTTTTGACTATGTTCATGATAATGAAGTTCATCTGATTATTGAACTCCCACTCAGATAGACATCCCTCTAGTCATCTAAGTGATTCATGATCCGAGTCAAACTAGGCCGTGTCCGATCATCACGTGAGACGGACTAGTCATCATCGGTGAACATCTCCATGTTGATCGTATCTGCTATACGACTCATGTTCGACCTTTCGGTCTCTTGTGTTCCGAGGCATGTCTGTACATGCTAGGTTCGTCAAGTCAACCTAAGTGTTTCGCATGTGTTCCGAGGCCATGTCTGTACATGCTAGGCTCGTCAACACCCTTGTATTCGAACGTTAGAATCTATCACACCCGATCATCACGTGGTGCTTCGAAACAACGAACCTTCGCAACGGTGCACAGTTAGGGGGAACACGTCTCTTGAAATTTTAGTGAGGGATCATCTTACTTACTACCGTCGTTCTAAGCAAATAAGATGCATAACATGATAAACATCACATGCAATCAAATAGTGACATGATATGGCCAATATCATTTTGCTCCTTTGATCTCCATCTTCGGGGCACCATGATCATCTTTGTCACCGGCATGACACCATGATCTCCATCATCATGATCTCCATCATTGTGTCTTCATGAAGTTGTCACGCCAACGATTACTTCTACTTCTATGGCTAACGCGCTTAGCAATAAAGTAAAGTAATTTACATGGCGTTATTCAATGACACGTAGGTCATACAAAAAATAAAGACAACTCCTATGGCTCCTGCCGGTTGTCATACTCATCGACATGCAAGTCGTGATTCCTATTACAAGAATATGATCAATCTCATACATCACATATATCATTCATCACATCTTCTGGCCATATCACATCACATAGCACATGCTGCAAAAACAAGTTAGACGTCCTCTAATTGTTGTTGCAAGTTTTTACGTGGCTTGTATAGGTTTCTAGCAAGAACGTTTCTTACCTACGTAAAACCACAACGTGATTTGCCAATTTCTATTTACCCTTCATAAGGACCCTTTTCATCGAATCCGTTCCGACTAAAGTGGGAGAGACAGACACCCGCTAGCCACCTTATGCAACTAGTGCATGTCAGTCGGTGGAACCTGTCTCACGTAAGCGTACGTGTAAGGTCGGTCCGGGCCGCTTCATCCCACAATGCCGCCGAAACAAGATAAGACTAGTAGCGGCAAGAAGAATTGGCAACATCTACGCCCACAACTACTTTGTGTTCTACTCGTGCATAGAAACTACGCATAGACCTAGCTCTGATACCACTGTTGGGGAACGTAGCAGAAATTCAAAATTTTCTACGCATCACCAAGATCAAGCTATGGAGTAATCTAGCAACGAGGGGAAGGGGAGTGCATCTACATACCCTTGTAGATCGCGATGTGGAAGCGTTGCAAGAACGCGGATGAGGGAGTCGTACTCGTAGCGATTCAGATCGGGGTTGATCCCGATCTAAGCGCCGAACCACGGCGCCTCCGCGTTCAACACACGTGCAGCCCGGTGACGTCTCCCACGCCTTGATCCAGCAAGGAGAGAGGGAGAGGTTGGGGAAGACTCCGTCCAGCAGCAGCACGACGGCGTGGTGGTGGTGGAGGAGCATGGCAATCCCGTAGGGCTTCGCCAAGCACCGCGGGAGAGGAGGAGGAGGGAGAAGGGAAGGGCTGCGCCGAAAGAGAGACGTTCTCGTGTGTCTTGGGCAGCCCAAACCTCAACTATATATGGGGGGAAGGGGGCTGCGCCCCCCTTAGGGCTTCCACCCCCAAGAGGAGGCGGCCAGCCCTAGATCCCATCAAGGGGGGCGGCCAAGGGGAGGAGAGGGGGGGCGCCCCACTATATGGGCCCTAAGGCCCATCTGGACCTAGGGTTTGCCCCCTCCCACTCTCCCATGCGCCTTGGGCCTTGGTGGGGGGGCGCACCAGCCCACTTGGGGGTGGTCCCCTCCCACACTTGGCCCACGCAGCCTTCTGGGGCTGGTGGCCCCACTTGGTGGACCCCCGGGACCCTCCCGGTGGTCCCGGTACATTACCGATTTCACCCGAAGCTTTTCCGGTGACCAAAACAGGACTTCCCATATATAAATCTTTACCTCCGGACCATTCCGGAACTCCTCGTGACGTCCGGGATCTCATCCGGGACTCCGAACAACATTCGGTAACCACGTACATACTTTCCCTATAACCCTAGCGTCATCGAACCTTAAGCGTGTAGACCCTACGGGTTCGGGAACCATGCAGACATGACCGAGACATTCTCCGGTCAATAACCAACAGCGGGATCTAGATACCCATGTTGGCTCCCACATGTTCCACGATGATCTCATCGGATGAACCACGATGTCGGGGATTCAATCCCGTATACAATTCCCTTTGTCCATCGGTATGTTACTTGCCCGAGATTCGATCGTCGGTATCCCTATACCTTGTTCAATCTCGTTACCGGCAAGTCTCTTTACTCGTTCCGTAACTCACATCATCCCGTGATCAACTCCTTGGTCACATTGTGCACATTATGATGATGTCCTACCGAGTGGGCCCAGAGATACCTCTCCGTTTACACGGAGTGACAAATCCCAGTCTCGATTCGTGCCAACCCAACAGACACTTTCGGAGATACCTGTAGTGCACCTTTATAGCCACCCAGTTACGTTGTGACGTTTGGTACACCCAAAGCATTCCTACGAAATCCGGGAGTTGCACAATCTCATGGTCTAAGGAAATGACACTTGACATTAGAAAAGCTCTGAGCAAACGAACTACACGATCTTGTGCTAGGCTTAGGGTTGGGTCTCGTCCATCACATCATTCTCCTAATGATGTGATCCCGTTATCAACGACATCCAATGTCCATGGTCAGGAAACCGTAACCATCTATTGATCAACGAGCTAGTCAACTAGAGGCTTACTAGGGACATGGTGTTGTCTATGTATCCACACATGTATCTGAGTTTCCTATCAATACAATTCTAGCATGGATAATAAACGATTATCATGAAGAAGGAAATATAATAATAACCTATTTATTATTGCCTCTAGGGCATATTTCCAACAGACGTGTCGGTCCCGACTGCACCACCTGTTGATTAACAGTGGCCATGCCGGATGCCAGGGATGGGTCAAATCCCTTAGGGTCATTACGGGTTAAAGGTAGCGGTGATCTAATGCTAGGATAACCTATGCCAGCCAGGCTGCTCTGATACCATGTCCTGTGGCACCCTGATCCGCATGGAGCAGGGGCCTTCGCACGTCAGCCCAGGATAACACATGACGCACGACAGGTCCATAATACAGCATTCCAGGTAGAATAATATTCATCAAATACATGTGCATAAGCTTACATCATTGATGAATACAATCATCTGGCATAGCCCTACGGCTATTTGAATGGCAGCGGAAGTCTATTAAAATGGCGGCAGAAGTCTTGGTTTGGCGGCTCATCAACTCTGGCTGGGGTCCACAACTCACAGGACTGGCAAGGTTACGGCCTAGCACGATGGATCAAGCGAACAATACGGGTATGACCTACAAAACTGGCATGACACGCCAGGTCAGTACATTGAATGTACTTGCAAGACAACCAAATACATAGCATCCAAACAAGCAGAAGACAAAGCAAGAACCAAGCGTATGCAACAACCTATCTCATATCAATTACTAAACATGGCATGATATAGGTCAACTGAGCATGAACCATATCATAGCATCTACTAACATGGCAATGACATCGCATATCAAAACATGCTATAACATGGTAATAGCAAAACATAGCACATCATCTCAATCATGGCATAATTTAACATATAGATCAAAGCATGGCATGGCATCATGAAACTATGCTGAAAATAAACTACCGATTATATCCAATGCAGACATAGCATGTTAACTTTATGCAATCATCTTCTGTTCTGCCATGGTTCTTTAAATGCAAACATATTACTCATGCAATGCAACCAAACTTGTGCACCGAGTCCCTCGGACTCGCTTACCAACGGTTTGCCTCGCAACTGAACGGTGATCTTTCCGACGATCACAACAACGACCAACACTTGGTCTCCAACACTCACCGAGACCTCGTCTCGTGATCATATCAAAACATCGTCGTGACTTATCACGACTATCTCATAGTCCAAGTCACCATATTCTTGTTATCACATATTTATTTACCAACTTAATTATTTCAGGTTTATCCTCCATTTCGACCAAGACCTGATAATGGGATCTACTACGAACTGTGTTGCTATCGACAGACTTTATATACACTCTGCAGAGGTAGCACACTGTACCCACACCACGGAACCCATGGCCTTGTCATCCCATTCGGGTGGACCAATGGCATTCCGACGAAACCGACCTACTGCCATGACACTCTCCCGGCCACTCCGACCCACTCCCAACTGGCCCCGTGTCTACCAAAGACACAACGACCACCGTAATGGCCAAAACGTCCCTCACGGGGACCGGTACCAAAAATTCTAACAACGGGCACACAAGGTTATGTCCACCTACCTGATCAGGGTAAGCATGCCCATGACCTTCCCTAGTTGGAGGCACCGACGAGAGGCACGACAATAGATCGCATTAAGGCCTCCCCATAAGGCAAATGTGGTTGCACTAAAAAAGTTCGATTTGGTGGCACTATGCCTCGATCCCATCAATGACGGAGGAGGTTTGTTATTATTAAGTCATTTTAATTACTTCTCCATCACCATGAGCATATTTAACATGAGTGCAACAATGAGCATGCAGCATACAAATGCATGGACAAAATATCGAACTTCTCAAGTACACAACTATCGAATACAGAGCATGACAATATCAAGTACTAGCATATCACGGTGCATTTCAATCATCATAACATCTTATAATGATGACATGAAAATAAAGTAGAGTAGTGACATGGCATTATTAATAATAACATTTTAATTAGCATGGCAAAAGATATCATGAAAACACAAGCATGCATGACAGGCATAATGGAATAACTGCAGACGAAAACGATATGAAACAACTCCAACTACACACACACAAGGTGCAAGCAAAGTCAACATGCAAGTTCGGGGCTCATGATAAGAGGTTGGCTTGCCTGGGGGTCGACAAATACTTCGGAAAGAAGTGCGAAACGATCGCGGAAAGATTTGCTGGAAACAGTTCTCTCTCGGAGGGGGCTGTTTACATGCAAGGTAAAAATGGTCATTTTCACTATGTGAAAATATCATGAAAATGATATCAACAGAACGGGCTCGACGAAACGAAGACGTGGGCTTTGGAATCACCTGATTCGGAGCTATGGGTAAAAAGATATGACTGTTTAACTACCAGGGACCTATCTGTAAAGAAAATCCTTACAAACTGGACCCTGACAGAAAAACAGATCGCGCCTTTCTCAGAAATACGCCTTCCAGAGAGGAAAGCACATTCTGGCCCGAAGAAGAGGAGGAATATGCTTTCGGCTAAAGGAAAGCGCATTACTGACCGCAGGCGATAGAAAGTATGTTTTCAGAAAATGAAAACACATTTCTCTCTGAAGCCGCGACGAAGTACGCTTTCGAGAAACGAAAGCGCATTCGCGCGGGGCGTCTCCACTTACGCCAGCTTAGCGAGCCGGCCCGGTCAGCGTGTAGAGGTCGACAAGCGGGGCCTAGAGGCAGGGTCAACGCTGGCCGGGGCCCGCCTGGCCTTCTTCTTCCTCACGCTCGGGGTCGAGCGAGGCAGCGGGAGGGGATCGCCCCGACGGCGATCGCCGGCGCGTCCGGGCACCTCTCGCGACGGCCGACCTACCCACGAGCTCAGGAGGACGAGGCGCATCTCGTGGTGGGCTCTGTTGCCGGCGAGGAGCGCAGGAGAAGAAGCAGCGTGGCACGCGACGGAGAGGGGCTTCGGGCTCGGGTGGACACGGGGTTCGGGTGAGGGAGAGAGGAGGCCGAGGCTATGGGGCGGCTCTCTGGAGCATGGGGGATGCGGTGGTGGTGGAGGAACAGAGAGGGAAGCACGACATCGCCGGAATCGGGAGAGACCCGAGGCGGCGACCACGGCGGCGGTGGTGGTCAAGGAGCGACCCGCGGACGAGAGGAGGGGTTGGGGAGGCATAGAGAGGTGGGGAGAGGCTGCTGATGATCTCCAGAGGTTCGAGGGCGGGCTATGTATAGCCGGGGCAAAGGCACCCGAGCCGGTGGCCGCCGAGCGAGTCCGGCCATGGCTCTGCCGGCCGTAGCAGTCACAGGGGCGCACGGGAAGGCGACGAGGAGGGTGAGGACGAGCGCCAGAGGCTCACGGAGACGAGCAGCGCTCGGAGACGAACGGAGGAAGAGGACACCGGGGAGGAAGGCGATGATGCACAGGAGCACACTATTTCGGTCATTGGCACGGCTCGCCGGAGAAGAAAACGAAGGGGGCCAGAGGTCCAGAGGGAAGATGACGGCGATGGGGGACTGTTGGGCATTAATGGCGAGGCCAGAGACGGTCGGAGCAGCGCTGTCGACGACAACAGTGGCTGGACCACCGTTTTGGCTGGCTGCCCTCGTAGTCACCACTGGCATGGCGTGCTCTGTTTTTTTACTAATGTAAGTTCATGTCTACCGCGTAGTCCTTGGAAGAGAGAGTAATACTGCGGTAGAAAAACGGGTAAAGACAAATTGAGCTGAGTAACAAGTTTGCTGTTGCAAACTTGGCAACATCCTTGAGGTAAAACCAGAGAGGTTAAATGGTAAAATGGATGTCTGGGAGGCTTAGGGTAGAAAGGACTATGGTCCTGGGAGTTTTGAGGTAATTTGGACAACTATTTACCATAGTTGCTGTACAACTACCAAATCTGACCCAGAAACTAAATCACGATGAAGCACTCACTAGGAGTGATGGATTAGGCTAAAACTTGGCAAAGCCTGATGATTTGGACATACCATGATGCTGTAAAAAGTTCATACCAAATGGACTTACCAAAATGGTACTTCCTTCACAGCTATCATTTCTGTCCAAAAACTTCAGAAAAATCCTCAGGGCAATTGGCCAGATGAAATGAGCCCAAATCTTGTGGAGATAGCTCATATAGATAGGAGAAAGCCTGTGAAAATTATCAGCCATAATGGAGCAATATAAAATACAGTTGCTTCACAAACTGAAAATTTGGACAGAAAACAAGAATTGCTCCTGTGCTCACATAGTTCAATGGAATGAACTGGATTTGGGTGGAGGCTAATGATTTGAGATACTTAATAGGATGGAAAAGTTTCATTCCATTTGGAAACTCTATGAAGGTAGTTCCTTCACAAAGTTGTATTCTGGTCAGAAACTTTGAGTAATTGCACAGGGAGCTAGGATGAATGGATTGAGCTTGTCTTTGGTATCCATGGGTTATTTACCAATGTTAAACACCCTGCCAAATTGCAGCTCAATTGGAATTAGGAATAAAGCACTTCCTTTGCAAAATTTCAGAGAAGGCAGAAACTTGCATTGGATCATGTGCCAAATTTTTGAACTGAGGAACACGAGATGAGAATGGAACTAGTGATTATATAGCAAGGACAAGCTCCAGAATTTATGTGGGAATTTTCTCTGCTATAAAAATAGTAGTTCCTTTGGAAAATGGTAGAAATGCAATATTGGCATTAAATAGGAAAATGCAATTTTCCTTATTTAATTTTGGCCAATATACTTGCCAGAGCTTGGATTAGGCATAAGTATCAACTCCACCAATTCTCATGAATTTAGGAGATGGCTAGCTATGCCTTTGGATTTTATTCCTCAGAAAGGCAAGAAAAGGAATAAATCACAAATTCAAAAATATTGCATGGGACTTAGCAATATTTTTGCATATCCAAGGTTCAGAAAGATAGGAGGATCTCTGGGAACAATTGGGAGGATCAACAGATGATGGCTCCTTTCTAAGCACAAAGGCCCTATCCAAATTCCAAAAATTTGGATTTAGGGTTTGAGAGGATTTGAGCTGATGCAAATGAGGTCTTGCCCACTGAAAAAGACATGAGCAAGGTTTTGAAAGGTTGGAAATGACAAGAAATCTCAGTGTCATCCAACAAACTCAGGAAAAAGATTTTGAAAATGAGTGCCAGGAAGGAATAACAGCACAAAAATTGATAACCCAATTTTGGGGCTGTTACAGTCTCTTCCAGATCTTGCACAAGAGTTGGCCCGTCCTTGGTTTTGACCACTATGTCATCCATGTATGCCTCCATATTTCTATGGAGCTGAGGGTCAAAACCAATTTGGACAGCTCTTGCAAACGTTGAGCCAGCACTCTTCAACCCGAAAGGCATCCGTAAAAAGCAATACGTACCACATGGGGTGATGAATGCTGTCTTTTCTTCAACCTCTCTCATCATGAAGATCTGGTGGTAGCCCGAGTAGGCGTCGAGGAATGATAACAGATCGCACCCGGCCGTGGAGTCAACAATCTGGTCGATGCGCGGCAACGGGAAGGGGTCCTTAGGACAAGCCTTATTGATATATGTGTAATCAATACACAACCTCCACTTCCCATTCGCCTTGCGCACCACTACCGGATTGGCCAACCACGTCGGGTGGAGCACTCCTCTCACCAAACCCGCCGCTTCCAACTTCCTGATCTCCTCTGTGATGAACTCCTGCCTCTCTAGAGCCTGCTTTCTGACCTTCTGCTTGACGGGCCGCGCGTGGGGGCAGACAACTAGGTGGTGCTCAATCACCTCCCTGGGAACACCGGGGATGTCGGATGCTTGCCACGTAAACACGTCGACATTCGCCCGCAGGAAGGTGACGAGCGGGCCTTCCTATTTGCTGCCGAGGGTGGAGCCTATGGTGAAGGCCCCTCTCGTGCCATCCTCCCTGGCGGACACCTTCTTGGTCTGCGGTGGCTCGGCTCTGGATCTCTTGCTCTTGCCGGTAGAGCTCTCTGGGACGTCCTCGACGGTAGCGTAGCACCTCGAAGAGGCGTGCTTGCCGGAGCGGGTGCGTGAGGTCTTGCCGGGCTTCCGCTTCCCTTCCGGGCCTTCAGCGGCAGGAGCAGGTGCCTTGATGGCAGCCACTGCAACTGCTTCCCGGTAGAGTTGGTCGGCGCAGATCAGCGCGTCCTTCTTGTCGGAGGGGACGGAGACGATGGTCAACGGGCCGGGCATCTTTAGCATGTTGTAGACGTAGTGTGATGCCACCATGAACTTGGCTAGTGCCGGGCAGCCGAGGATCCCGTTGTAGGGCAAGGGGATCTCGGCCACGTCGAAGATGATCCTCTCCATCCTGTAGTTCAACTCTCCTCCAAACGTCACGGGCAGTGTGACCTTCCCCTTCGGCTGGCTCCTCCCCGGATTGACCCCTTGAAACGTGCCCATTTCCTCGAGGTCTCCATCAGGGATTTGCAATCTTTTGATCACGACACGCGAGATCAGGTTTCGGCTGGCCCCGCCGTCAACCAACATCTTCTTCACCCTGAGGTTGCGTATCGTTGGTGAGACCAACAATGGCAAACACCCGACCGCGGTAGTGCGGTCAGGGTGGTCCTCGGCGTCAAAGATGTGGGGCGTGCTGGACCACTTCAGCGGCTTCTGAGCGTCGAACGACGGCTCCGCTGCTGTAATCTCACGCACCCACTGCTTGAGCTGGCGGTGAGAGGTATGCAGCGAGGCGCCGCCATCGACGCACATGGCCTCCGTAGCCTTCTGGAACCCTTGCTCACAAGACTCGGCGTCCTTGTCGTGATCATTGTCTTCTTGTTTCTTGTCACGGCCTCGGGCGGGCCTCTCTTGCTGGTTGTCCTTCCCAGGGCGGCTTCCTTGGCCGCCATGCTTCTTGCCGGATCCCTCAGCACCGTCCTGGTCCTTCTCCTTGTCCTGCCTCTCATACTCAGCCTTTTGCTTCTCAATAAGCAGCTCGACTTGTCGGCAGTTCTGGAGGTCGTGGCCCTTGGTGCGGTGGATCCTGCAGTATTGCTTGCCGGAGCTTCCTGGCTTGTCGGTAGCCGCCAAGGCCCGGCAGGCGGCGCACCCGGCAATCTTCTTGCCGGGGGCGTCTGCCTTGACCTTCTTGCCGGCACCGGTGTCGTCAGATCCCTCAACGGCAAGCACGGCCTTGCCTTTGCGTTTCCTGTTGCGACGCCGGCCCTTCTTCGTCGGGGTGGCGGCGTCTTCATCGGTAGAGTCGGTTTCCGTGCCGGCGTCTTCGCCGGGGTACTTCCTTCCCTCTTCAACCCGGGCGCACCTATCGGCCAGAACGTAGAGCTCAGCCACATCCTTAACCTTGGTCATCGCCAGGTCTTCGCGCATCTTGCGGTTGCGCACGTTCTGGTGGAACGCGCTGATCACAGCTGCGGGATGAACGTCGGGGATGTTGTATTGCACCCGGCTGAATCTTTGGATGTACTTGCGCAGGGTTTCCCCTTCCTTCTGGGGAATGATATGCAGATCACTGGCCTGGCCATGAGCTTGGTGGCCTCCTGTGAAGGCGCCAACGAACTCATGGCACATATCCGACCAAGAAGAAATGGAATCCACCGGCAAGTGCATCAACCAAGACATCACATTGGGCTTCAGCGCTAGCGGGAAATAGTTGGCAAGCACCTTGTCGTCGCGAGCTCCAGCAGCCTGCATCGCGATGGTGTAGATGCCGAGGAACTCGGACGGATGGGTCTTGCCAGTGTACTTCTCGCCGACGTCAAGCTTGAACGTGCGGTGGGACGGCCACTGGAACTGCCGCAGCTCACAGGTAAAGGCCGGGTAGCCCACCTCGTAAGGTAGGCCGCCGAATCCCCCCGGTGCCGGGTGGTCCATAGTGGGTCCCACCCGCTTGTCCGACTAGTGGCGCGTTTCGCGCCGGCGCTCGACGGTGGTTCGAGCGTCTTCGTGAGCTCGTTCCCGAAGGACCTGGCGCTGGTCGCGGAGGGTCCACGGGTCAGACGACGCTATGGAGATGTTATCACAAGCGTCGTCACGACGGGCCGATGCCCCCGGCGGCTGGCGAGGAGGAGGAGAGTGCACGATGGCCGCAGCTCCCCTGGTCCTCCCAACGCCAGGATGTGGTGGATCGGTGGAGCGCCGACCCGAGGGCCCCGCCGGTCGCGGATCGTCTTTGTTGGCGACGGCGACGAGGCTCCGGATGGTGGCCCTCCACTCGTCGAGCTTCTCCGCAGCAGGAGGGAAGTCGAGGAGCACCTGCACGCGCGCCAAAGCTTCTGCTGGCGTGGGCGGTGGCGACAGCTGTGTGGATCGCGGCGCGCTTCGACTTCTAACTACGTTAGAAGGAGCTCCGTTACGACCCAGCGGCTGCGTGCCATCTTCGCCAGCACTTCAGCGGGCGTGCTGAACCCCTTCATCTTGCGGATGACGCACAGGGCTCTTCCCACGGCGGTGCCCAGGGTCACCAGCGTGGTGACGCTGCTCGGCGCGCACACCATGGGAAGAGCGTGCAGTGGTCGCCGGTGTGGGCGTCTTGGAGGTCGCTGAGCCGCCCGGAGGTGGCACAACAACACCCCTGGAGGGCCCCGCGCTAGCTGCGAGGGGCCCAGCTCCGTCTTTGGATCTGGCGACGTGCGGGCGATCGTCTGGCGCGCGAATGGTGCCGCTCGCCAGGCTCTGACTGCCAGGGCGATGCTGGCGCTCGTGGACCGCGGCCCGGGTCCTGTCCGCGACCGGTCCACTGCTCGTCCGCACCGGCACGGGCCGTTCGACTCCCAATGAGCCGATCGCTGTGGTCGTCTTCTTCTTAAGAGCCATGGCGACGAAGAACTGCTAGGCTAACTACTAGAACAGATTCTCACAATTGCGCCCCCTACCTGGCGCGCCAAAGATGTCGGGGAAACGACACCTATGGGATCACAAGAATCCCTACTACGGTTGCTGGGGCGCAGGGTTGCGAGAAGAGCAAGATTAGTAACCAGCACAAGGATCGTTTACCCAGGTTCGGGCCGCGAGGATGCGTAAAACCCTAGTCCTGCTTTGGTGGGTGTATTTCAGAGAGTTCTTGAGCTCTCGAACTAGCTGTGGTGAGTGCGTGGTTCGAAAGAGACGAATCCTTCTCCAGTATGCCATGGGCCTCCTTTTATAGTCTAAAAGGGGCTGCCACAGTGGCACACAGGAGGTGGAAAGGCGCACAGTGCTATGAGCTTATCGCTCGTATTACAGGACAAGACACATTTCATGCGCTGCTGAGGTGTCCCCTTGCTTTATCGGGGACAGGGGCAAGGCCCGTCGCGTCCGTCGCTGCTCCTCCTCGCTTCAACACGCGCCCTGGCCAGCGATGTGTGCAGCGCCATGTAGGCAGGCAGGCAGCTGAGGTGGCGCGGTGGTAGGGTCTTCACGAAGATCTGCATGTCGCCACGCAGGCGTGTGCTGAGTTGGCCTGGAAGCTGCATGTTGCCACGCAGGTGCCCGCCTAGCTGGTCGGGCTGGCAGCTGCATGTGAACGGCGGTGGAGGCTTGGTTGGTGCGGGCCTGGCAGTGGCCCTGCTGGCGTCTTTGGCGAGGGCCTTGCCGGGTGGCCCGGCAAGGGTCTTGCCGTGTGGCCCGGCAAGGGTCTTGCCGCGGCACACCATCATCCCCGGCAAGGACCTTGCCGGGGGTCTCATGGCCTTCCTCGGCAAGGATCTTGCTGAGGATTGTTGTCTTCTAATCCTCATCTGATCTTGAACATGTCTTCACAAAGATCTGCATGCCACCACAGAGGTGCCTCCCGAGCCCTGGCCCCACGTGGATGATGGCGTTGGGGACCGTGGGCTCAAGGATGGCTCGCTCTGTTGGTGTGGGGCGAGCTGCCCCGGCAAGGGTCTTGCCGGGGGAACCTGCTTCGTCCCTTTGCTCCTTGTAGTCTTGGCCTTGGCGTTTCTCTGGTTGTCTCGGGCTTCGGTCTTACCTTGGCTCGCCTCCCCTGTTCTGCTTAGTGTGACCATGGGCACGGCTCCGACTGCCCGTGCATAGGTAAAGGGGTACAAAAGTGCGCCCCTCTTTTTGTACACCGACACAAATGGACATTAAAAGTGCTTTTCTAAATGGTGAAATTGAGGAGGAAGTTTATGTTAAGCAACCTCCCGGCTTTGTCAACACTAAGAAACCTAATCATGTTTACAAACTTCACAAAGCCCTTTATGGTCTTAAATAAGCTCCTAGAGCATGGTATAAATGCTTGACCAAGTTCCTAATTGAAAAAGGCTTTGAAATTGGAAAAATTGATACTACTCTTTTTACTAAAAGGGTTAATGGAGAACTATTTGTATGCCAAATTTATGTTGATGATATTATATTTGGTTCGACAAACCCTCATTTTAGTGAGATGTTTGGAAAGCTAACACTACTAGGAAAAGGCTAATTAGTGGCGCACCTGTTTTGGCCATTAATCGCGCACTATAGGTGCGCCACTATCATCACGCCACTAGTAACAAGTACTAATGTGCGCCATTAGTATACCAGACAATAGTGGTGCACCAGGCAGTGCGCCATTAGTATGTCCCCTGGTGCGCCATTACTATGCCTCCCAGGGGGCCATATTTACCTTGTGCTCTGGGTTACCAATGGCGCACTTATAGATAATGCGCCACTAGTGTGTTTATTGCAGTGCGCCACTAAAGTGCAGTATGGTGCGCCACTAGTATGAATATTAGGATTTTTTTTCATTTCTGATATTTGCACAGGTTACAAAATACATTACTGCACAGAATATAGACAACACAACATATAAACATCAGATTTATCAAATACAATAGAAGATTAGTCTCCGAATACAATTCATCATATTAGTCTCCAAATTCAAAATACCGAACAAAGTTAGAACATTACAAGTCTCGAGACCGCGAGTAGCGAGTTTGTCTTCACATTACAAGTCGATATCGATCATCTAAACTACCATCACATAGAAGAGAGCTGCGGTCATCATGATGAGCATCATCGTGATGAAACTGGTCTTCATCCGGTTCCTCCAACGCTCCCTCCTCTCTCCCGCTAGATAGCGCGCGTATCTAGCTTCCGCCTCCGCCCTCATGGTGTACCCTCTGTAACTGTTACCGCTGAAACGGTGAACCTGTCTCCGACACTCCTCCCAGTCGTCGTAGACTCCGGGAACCTTACCCTTGTACACGACATACGACGGCATCTCTATGCACTAGACAAACAAAACGTTAGTAGCAATTCACAGACAATACATAAGCAATATATAAGTATGCAACAAAAGGATCTTAAGAGAAAAGCAACACATTAATAGCACGATTCATGGTCCTACTAATAAATAGCATCGATTACATATAAGTTGAACGACTGTCCAAACCAAAGAGACATACAAGTTCATTAAAGTTTAATTACAACATAAGCTAATCGATATTTCAGAACTACATAGCATCACTACTTTCGACTCGACTCAGGGACCGGAGCGTGGATGAAGCCGCCGTCTTTCGTGATTGTCATGAATGTGCATTCGTTGTTAGCCTGCATTTGTAGCGTTGTTTCTATTTCACTGTTGGACGGTTGATATTTGAGGTAGAACTGCCCCGAGGTACGAAGGACATCTTGATGGATGATTTTCGCAAACTTCGACTGGATGCGAAAGAATTCTTGTCTGAGGTCCGCGTCCTGGATTGCCGACAAGCGTGCGGCCCAATCTTTGAGCCTATTTGGTAATAGAAGGTGATTATGGTCCCGTACAATCGCCCGCATGTGATGGAGGGCGTATTAGGCATCGTTCTCACCGCCAGGCGGCTGCTTGACGCAGGGGAACGTCGTTACGTGGGTGAACACATGCTTGCCGTACCTAAAAATTGGCCTCCTGAAGGTGCCTCCAGATTTGGCGTAGCCGGGGAGAACATCATCAAGAACTTTCTTGATATTCGTGTAGTTTTTCTTCGACTGACGGTCCGAGTCTAAATACGTGGCCATGGAATAGTTCGGGCTTAAGAGGATGAGTGTGCAATGTGTGTCACTGCACAAAACACGGAATGTTAGAAAAAAAGAACGATCGAAATCTAAGAAATCATATGTTACGGGGCGGTGAGGGGATGACTTACTCAGGAAAGTAAGGCACGAGGAAGTTATCCTTATCTGGGTTCGCCAGAATGACGCCTTTGAGGTATGAACTCACGACTTGCCGGTTCCCAGCGCTGCCCAAGATCTTGGCACGCATGTAGAAGGGGTCGACTATCACGATGTCCGGGGTCTTGTCTCTAATGATCCGCATGTCCATACTCAGCGAAAATAGCCGAACGAAGGTGTAGTGCAGCGGATGAAGGTTAAACATAGCGAAGATGTCATCAAACCGCAAGACGATCATACCCCCGATGGCGCTATCGACAAAGCCCTTGCCCTCTGGCACCTTCGCCACGAAAACCGGGTATGCCACATCATTCTCGGAGAGACGCCGCTTCTCCAAAGAAAGAACACTGTCATGCAGACTCCGCATTGCACCGGTTGCAGCATTGAGCAAATTAGTCAGTAGCATCGGCCTACCCGCCACATGCACCCTTCTCGAGATATCCTTAGGTGAAGGTGGTCCGTCCTGAGCACGGATCGTACTCGGTGCCGGCTGGCTCGCACCCTTGTTATTCTTTCTTTTCCGTCCCTTCTGCTTCTTCTGCTGTAATGGGATCGAGTTCTGCTCAGAGACAACCTTCTTGAGTGTGTTGGGGCTGATAATATTTGGCACCTCGGCTATCTGAGGCTTGGTGAAGGCGGCAGCTGGAGGCGTCTCCTTAGAACTAAACGCCAGACGACGCTTGTTGCAATTGGTTTTCTCCGCGGTAGCAGCTAGATCGCGATCGTCTTTTCCAGGGTTGGGTTCTTGAGAAGGAGGCCCCAAGAATACGTCATCGTACCCATGTTCGTTGAAGTACTTATCGACGTTGGTAAATGTACCGTCGTCGACCGGATCCTGTGCCATATGCATGTCCGGATCAGCTGACGCCGGTAGCGTTGCGGCGGTCTTGCCATGGCTTGGCGCCGGCACGACTGGCGGTGTTGTCTGTGGGGTGGTGTCCCCCGCCCCCAAACGAATCTGGCTCTTCGGCCAAAGCATGGGCCAGCTTATGCAGGCGCTGAGGGTCATCACATCATCTTCGTCGGCCCAGGGGGTCGATACGGAGGTAACAAGTCGTCGAAGCCCCGCAGCACCCGAACCAGTTGAACCCTAGACACGGTGGGTGGCATCGAATTACCGTGGAACACGCGGATGCCCGGTTGAACGATTCTGGCCTTGGCGACATCGATCAACTCGCCATCCACGAAGTGCAGGAGAGTGCATGGAATGTCTGTGGCGCCCTGCGAAAACATGTAGGGCGTCAGGGATGCCCAGTCAAAGGCAAGGAGATGAGGTCATCGGCCGAGAGGCTTAATTAGTAACCGTGATGGCGTCGAGCTCGGCTAATGTCGAGGCACCGCCAACAGCGGGCGTGCAAGTGACGGAGGGGCCGCTTGCTGCCGAGGTGCCGGCCGGCGTATTCTTCCCACACCCGGGTGCATTAAGCTCCAATGCCGGCGTCGTCGCCGGAGACACCAATGCCGCTTCCGTTGGAGACACCAATGGCGCCTCCGTCGGAGACACCAATGGCGCCGCCTGCCGGTGAAGCTGGGAATCGGGGGCGGCCCCTGTTGACCACCCGCCATCCACGCCTGCAGCCCCTCATTCAAGCTAGGCACAATGGCGGTGATCGTCGCTCCCAGTTGGTCTCGCACTTGCTCTTCGACTATCTCCGGAATCCGCGCCACTTGTGCCTTGAGTTCTTGAACCTCGCGCTCCTGGCTTTCCGAGCTAGTCTTTCTCTCCTTTCGCCCAGCGGTATAGTAGTCCGACCATTTCATGGACAAGCCTTTGCCGGCCACACGACCAGCTGACGACGGCTTACTGAGCTTATCCTTGTTTTTCATTACGTTCAATGCCCTATTTAAAGTGGTGTCCCAAGGGGAGCTCTTAGACGACCCCGCGCTACTGCCTTTAGTGTTCTGCGGAAGGAACATGAACCATTTAGAAATTTGGCTTCATTAATTAGAATGCAACCATATGGAGGTAATTACGCGGGGGTGTATTCCTTACCAGAACAAGCTCAAGCGCCTTGGTCTTCGGATTCGTGGTGAGCTCCTTGGTTACCGGGTCAATCTTGTACCGGGCCCTGACTAGTTCCTGGTTTGCTTGTCACGGTATTTATCGAAGATGGGCGGTAGGCCTTGCTCAGCACGCTCCGCGTCCTCCTTGTCCCATATAGGTTCCGCCACTCTGTAACCGCCGGGACCGAGTTTGTGGACCCCTAAGTTCAAGTCCCACATATCTTTCCCCCACTGACTTGATTCCGCGGTTGCGTTGCTCTCGCACTTGATCTTGAACTCCAGGTAGCCAGCTTCGCTGATCGAAGGATTTGTCTCGTTGATCTTCTCATAACCATCACCTTTTTCAATCCTTCTCTTCACCGCGGCTCTCCAAGTAGCCAGGGCCGTGCTCATCTTCGTGAGGGCGGCACTGTTCACTTTATTCCCTGAGAGGCGTGTGTTTGCGAAGTCACGGGGGAACTTGTATCGTTCGTGCAACTTTGTGAAGAGGAGGTTGCGCAAATTCCCTCGGTCACGATGCCTTAGGTTCTCGGTGTTGATCGAGGCGGTGCTTCGGAGAATGCACCCGAGCTGTCGCGCGCACCCCTTGACTAATTCTTTGGGCGCCGTTGGATGCCCACCGGAGGACACTTCAGTAAATTCCTCCTTGACGGTGCCGAGTACGTTCGGGCGCCGGTCCTTCCATTGCCTCTTCGGTTGGCTGCCATCTGTGCGTGCGCTGCCATCATCAATGGTGGCATCCTCGGCGGCACCATCAGTGGTGTCATCCCCGACGCCACTAGGGGTTGTGTAGTCGGGATCGGTGTCTTCCGTGGCGTCCTCATAGCGGTGAGGTTCTTCCTCCATCTCCTGGGACAGCTCCCAGAATTGCTTGCCCGAACCGCCGGCCTCATCATTGTGGGCCATGTTTCGCTCTAAATAGGAAAAAAGTTTGGTCAAAAAGTTGGTTATTGTCAAGGAACAAGATCTCTAAGTTGACCAAATAACATAATTCTCGAGGAATGTCGCCAAAAAGTTGCTTATTGTCAAGGAACAATTGAGAGATGTTTGTGATATTGCCTAGGTGTTTTGGGATGGAACCTGTTAGTGTGTTGTTGCTAAGGTCCAAGTCCCTTCCTAACCCCCTTCTTCTTGTCTCCTCTCACTATCTCTCTCACACACATGGCAAGCAAGGGTGTGTGAGTGTGTGAAAAAAATACTAAACTAATCCAAGGGCTGGAAATTGATCATCTGTTTCAGATTGCAGTTTTCTTTCTTGGGGCTTCGGTGTGCGGTACAAAACTGAATTTTGGAAATCTACAGAATGAACAAGCTAAGGGCTGCAATTGCCCGCAAGGCTTCAAGGGTGACGGCATAATGGCTCAGTGTTATTTAAGGGTTGGTTTGTGAGGAATTATCATGGTCTCATCATTTAGGGTTTGTCGACACCGAGGCATCCTAAAAGCTAAGCTTTTATCATTTAGGGTTTGTCGACGCCGAGGCACCCTAAAAGCCTAAGCTTTCATCATTTAGGTTTTTATCGACACCGAGGCACCCTAAAAGCCAAGGTTTTATCATTTAGGGTTTGTTGACGCGGAGGCACCCTAAATGCTAAGTTAAGTTTTCATCATTTAGGGTTTATCGATGCCGAGGCACCCTAGGTTGACTGATATATATGGGTATCTTCTAATAATATACCCTATCAAGTATGGCGCAATAGTTAAAAAAATAGCCAACAGTGACATGCAAGTGCTGACAGAAAAGGGAAGGAGAATTCTAAGTTGGGCCTAATCACTTGGCTCTATTGCCACCTATGGCAGTTGCATATTAGTTGTGCAAAAAAATTTAAGAGCGGGCAGTAATGAATAATATTTAATGGGATACCTCAAAAAGCTAATCTAGTATCTCCATTTAACAGTTTTCAACTAGAAAGTGCACAAAGTGCAACAAACAGATTATTTCAACCCCCCAAACAATAATGATAACATTCTTTTCCTGAACAAACGACTCATGGTTTCGTCTGTCCACACATGAATTCAGCATATGTGTTTAATGCAGCAAGAATAAAGGGACACCACATGTCAAAAATCTCGCATCCAAAATTTCACAATTGAGCCTAACGTGACAATGCATATATAACCAGGCTTATGGTGCATTCTACTTTCTACCTGTCCAAACTGTATTTGTCAGACTTAACTAAGTTAACTGTTATCTGCACACCCTAATCTTTTTATCTGATTAGCACAAAATAGACATCTCAACACTTGCATTTGCAAACATAACACCATGAGACACTTCAACTAGGTACCTCTCGAAGGACAAAAACCAAGAGACAGTAAACATATCAGCCGTTGATAGAAGATTCAGAACTAGTCCTTAGCTTGAGCTTCTGAACTAGTACTGGCAAACCTAGAATAATGGCTCAAATGCTGAACCTAGAATAGATTATACCATTAGTAATAACTATGCATTGCTCATGTTGTAAAAAGGCACAGAAAGAGAGCAACTGACATTAGTAATAATTATGAGTTGATATCACACTTCTATATGTATAACAAAAGAGGAAGTTGATCCTACTTAATTAAGTACTAAGATACCCCGGCCCATGCATTAGTCGCAAGTACCCCATATGTCCTATTTTTAGCAAAGTCATGCCAAAATTCACGGAAAATTTCAGCATGACCTTTGCTGAAAATAGGACATATGGAGTACCCGAATTTGCCGGAACGAAAGTTAATCGACATTCCGGCAAACTCAAGGGCCTCTCGGGGTACCTGCAAAATCATTATCCCACCCCCGCCCCGCTGCAACCCCACAACACCCCACAATATCATCACGACACGATGGTATTAGACAAAACCCCCCAATATCATCACGACACGATGGTCTGAGACAAAACCCAGCAATATATCTTCCATGAAACCCTACCCTGATTCTCCTTTCTTCCTCTTTTTTCACTTAAACCTACAAACATGTAGGGAAAGCAATTAATACAAGGCACAAAAATGGCATGCTATGTAGCCTTAATGCTACAGAACATATGAAATATATGCCAGCATTATATATGATGTAAACTCCAATAATTTTTGAATAAAAACAGTAGCTAAAAAAAGTAGCAAGCAAGCAATTCATTTGACTAACTATTTAAGTGTTTTGGACTCCAACAACCACTTTGCAGACAAGCAGGAAAGTGGTTCTTCATGGATAGCTGAAAGTGGTTTTTCCTTGAGGGATGTGTGATCTATGATGGTGCTGTCTTTTTGCTTAATTGGCTTTGGTTAATCCTATGAGGAGCACTGGATTGAAGCAACGGCTCAGAACATGTCAACTACCTATGCAGGCATAAAGCATGTTGTTGGGATGGAGGTGGTGGAATCCACTTGTTGTCTGGCTAAGAAGTTGAAGTTGGCACTGATTAGTGCTGAAGTTGGCACTCTTTAAATTCAGAAAAGAAAAGGCACCACATAATATTGATGGACATGGGAAAGCTTTGCAATTGCACCCACAAGTGTCAAGCACCAACTTAATAGCCACTCCTAATAAATCCTTCCCATGACAGTACGACGCTCACCCTCGGTTCGACAAATAATATTATTCTCCCGCATTAGCTAAAATGGCTAAAACCGAATGCGATAATCCTAGTGTTCTCTTGTGGTGGTGGTGAGATGCCCATATCATGCATTGGTGGGCAACGATGATTAGATTAAACTGTAACCAGGCACATACTTACAGGTGTTTGCTAATATGAAAAAGGAGTGGACCTTTGGGTACAAAGGAGTGGACCTGAACGGTGCAAACAAAAAGAAACTGATAAAAAAGATGAGTGTTGTGTTCCCGGGGGTGGAAGAACATGACAGGGCCAGCCAACGATTACTAACTCGATAAAAAAGTGATTATTGCCCATGTAAATGGCACCAAATCCCTCCGGATCGTTAACAAGGGAGGATGCAGACAGGGGACTTCAATCAATCGAGCATCAGCAGCACAACGGTGTAACCAGATGGAATGGAATCGGGTTGGAAGGGCAACTAGCAAGCAACAGGCAAAGTAGTAGTGTGGCGGCAGCAGAGAGCAGCATCAACGGCGGGAAAGAGCAACGCCAAGGCAGCAACAAGCAGCAGCCAAGCAGCGAACGTCAACAGCAGCAGTAGTGCAGTCAGCAGAGCAACAGCAGCAGCGGGGCAGCGTGACAACAGTCAGCACAGGCGCGCGCGAGCGGCAACGGGCGGATGAGCACGGGCGAGGGATGGCCAGGGGCGCGCAGGCGGATGCGTGCCCAAGGGCAGGAGCAGCTGGGAGGGCATGCACCGGGGCGCGGCAGAGGAGCCCGGGGGCACGGGCCGGGTGTGGGATGAGCGCGAGGTCGACGGCGGCCTATGGAGGCGGATCGAAGGGGGGAACGGGTGAGGGACTCACCGCGGAGATCATGGCAGGCTCGGTGAAGGCCGGGGTGGACCGGAGAGACGGTGGCGACCGCGAGATGGCGACGGCTGGAGGTAGAAGAAGGACTCCTCCTCCTAGTGCTCCGGCGGCGACTCCGGCGGCGGAGCGGGCGCGGGGGACGTCGGTTGCGTGGGGTCGTCGGCGGCGGTGGAGAGCGGGCGCGGGGGGTTTGCTCGGCGGCGGTGGAGAGCGAGAGCGGGCGAGGGGGATCTGGCGAGGGAGGGTTAGCGAGGGGGGAAGGTTAGCAATGGCGCACCTCCTAGGGGTGCGCCATAAGTACTTTGATAGCAATGGCGCACCTTCCCCTAGTGCGCATTACTAACCTTTTTTTGGGATTTTTAGTTGCATCTAATATTTTTTTAGAAAATGACGATCAAATTTGAAAACATTTATGAATGTGAAAAAATATCAACAAATTTGTTATTTGAAAATATTTATGAATATGAAAAAATATCATCAAATTTGTTATTTGAAAATATCACCAAATTTGTTAGTTGAAAATATTTGAAAAAATATCATAAAAATTTGTATACCAATGGCGCACCTCCTAGGGGTGCGCCATAAGTACCTTGATAGCAATGGCGCACCTTCCCCTGGTGCGCCATTACTAATTATTTTTTTGGATTTTTAGTTGCATCTAATTTTTTTAGAAAATGATGATCAAATTTGAAAACATTTATGAATGTGAAAAAATATCATCAAATTTTTTATTTGAAAATATTTATGAATATGAAAAAATATCATCAAATTTGTTATTTGAAAATATCATCAATTTTTTTTGGATTTTTAGTTGCATTCATTTGTGAATTGGTAAAACATTTATGAATATGAAAAAATATCATCAAATTTGAAAAAATATCCATGAATTCAAAAAGTGCCCATGTAATTTAAAAATATTCAAGAGTTCAAAAAATATTAACAATTTCAATACTTTTTGTGAGTTAGAAATTCAATACCAGAATAAACATAAATAAATATTCATGAGGACTAGAACAGAAGAAATATCATTTCAATATGTCGAAATACAATCGAGAAATGAAGACTACAATTTAAATACAATCGATCTTAGCTAGCTATCTTTTCACAATCTTCTTGCCCTTCTTTTTCGCAAATGGAGTTCTTCTGTTGAACGGACGTCCTTTAGGTAGGGTGGTCCTGCTTCTTCTTGTGGTGTATGGCACTTCATCGTCGTCGTCATGTTCCATCTTCGGGTCGCCGTACTTGTCGAAGTCTTGCTCATTGGCGACTCCATCCATTCCGATGATCTTCCTTTTGCCTCTCCTCACGACAACACGACTGGGCTTTGACGGGTCGGTAATGAAGAAGCATTGGTCCACTTGGGAAGCTAGTAGCCATGGCTCATTTTTCGCGGTGACGTTTGCGCCCGCGGTCTTGGATTTGGCTTCGGGTATAACCATGGTGGTGAAATACCGGTCTTCTTTTAGGACGCTCTTGGCCCATCTGACACGGAACATCGGGACCTTCTCTCCAGCGTAGCTCAGCTCCCAGATCTCCTCGATCCTTCCGTAGTATCTGTCCTTGTCGTTACCGGTGTAGGATTCCATCGTTACCCTGGAGTTCTGATAAACATCGCTCTTCATGTCCTTGTCCTCGGTGTAGAATGTGTAGCCGTTGATATCATACGCCTCATAGGTCATCAGGTTGTGCTCGGCGCCCTGTGACAAGGCGAATATGAGTTTTTCTTCCGCGGAAGAATCCTCATGTAAAGGGTACGATAGAAGCTTCTCCTTGAACCAACGCGTGAAACATGATTTGTGCTCTTTGATTATATCTCCGTCCGTCCTCTGTTGGCCTCGGTCATTGTACGTCTTCTCAATACAGGTTTTGTGCTCTACCACCCAAGGATCGACCACGTCTATGTGTTGTAGCACGACTAGGTTTGCTCTTTCAAAGTCGGCGAGTCGACCCTCGAAGTCGACATGCATTTCGCGGCAACCATCGCGGTGACCCCACCAGCGAGCCTGCCGAGGTGCCTCTTGACGGGCAGACCAACGGGGTTATCGATGCCTAGATAATTCGTGCAGTAGGAGATGCACTCTTCGGTCAAAAAGCCCTTGGCTATGCTTCCCTCTGGACGTGACATGTTGCGAACATATCCTTTGATGACACCATTCATCCTTTCGAACGGCATCATGTTGTGCAGGAACATCGGCCCGAGTTGGATGATATCCTCCACGATATGGACCAGCAGATGCACCATAACATCGAAGAAGAAGTACATCTCAAGCTCGCATAGTATCAACACGATCTCTTCTTGTAGTCTTCTGAGTTGCCTCACGCCAACCGACTTCCGAGAGATGACGTCGAAAAAGTTGCATAGGCCAAATAGCGTTTCACGGACGTGCGCGTCCATGATCCCACGGATTGCAACTGGAAGTATCTGCGTCATCAGCATGTGACAGTCGTGAGACTTCATCCCGCTGAACTTCTGCTTCGCTGAGTCTAGTTATGTGCTTATCTTCCCTGCGTAACCGTAAGGAAGTTTTACTCCTACGAGGCAGGTGAAAAACTGCTTGATCTCCTCCTGACTTAGAGTGAAGCATGCGGGAGGGTAGTCATTTCCGATCTTCTTGGCCTTTTTGCCTTTGCGATGACTTTCCGTGTCCCGCTTCACCTCATCATCATCATCATTAGCGTGAAGCTCCTCCCTGATGCCCATTGATTTCAAGTCTGCCCTTGCTTTCGACCCATCTTTGGTCCTCTCTGGCATGTTGAGCAGGGTACCAAGCAGACTCTCGCACACGTTCTTTGTGATATGCATGACATCAAGGCTGTGAGGCACACGGAGGATCTTCCAGTACGGCAAGTCCCAGAAAACAGACCTCGTTTTCCATACCTTCAGCAGCGGCTCTGGCGCCTTTCGCTTCTTTCCCGGCTCTAGCGCCTTTTGCTTCTTTCCCGCCAGTGGGAAATCTTTCCAATTTTTCAACAGCTCGTCTATTTCCTCGCCGCTCCTCGTACGCGGGCGTCTTCGGGGTTCGGCTTCACCATCGAACATATCCTTGCGTTTTCTCCATGAGTCATCATCGCGAAGCCACCTTCGATGTCCCATGACCACGGTTTTTGAAGACCCAGGATCTCTATCTAGCTGGCGATATGTTGTGTCATCCATGCACCTGACGCATCCAGAAAACCCGTGGACCACCTGCCCCGTGACATATCCGTAACCAAGATAGTCGTGCACCGTCGTGAGCAGTGCGGCTCTCATAGGGGAATATTCTTTCTCTGCGACATCCCACGTATTGGCTGGCGTTTTCCATAGCGTGTATAGCTCCTCTTTCAGCAGCCCTAGATACAGATTGATGTCGTTCCCTGGTTGTTTCGGCCCTTCAATTAGGATACTCATGTGAATGTACTTCCTCTTCATGCACAACCAGGGGGAAGGTTGTACAACCACACAAACACAGGCCAGGTGCTATGTGTGCTTCTCTGGATGCCAAACGGATTGACTCCATCGGTGCTTGCGCCCAGCACGATGTTCCTTGGATCGTCCCCAAATTCTGGGTGTTTGAAGTTCAACGCTTGCCACTGGCTCGCATCCTTAGGGTGACTCAGCATCTTGTCTTTTTTATTTATCTCCGGATCATTTCCGTCATCTTCTCGCTTCTTCTCCTCCCTATCCGCGTGCCAACGCAGGAGCTTTGATAGCTTAGGGTCCGCGAAATACCGCTGCAGACGAGGAGTGGTCGGAAAGTACCACACCACTTTTCGAGGAGCTTTCTTCCTCTTCTTGTATCGAGTGACGCCGCACACCGGACATATGGTAGACTCCGCGTGCTCGTCCCGATAAATGATGCAATTGTTCATGCACACATGGTATTTCACGTGCGGTAAATCCAGAGAACACACGATTTTCTTTGCCTCCTCGAAACTGGTTGGGCACTTGTTCCCCTTGGCAAGACGTTCGTGCCAGAATGACATGTTCTCGTTGAAGCATGCGTCGGTCATTTTGTGTTTTACCTTCATCTCCAGAGCCATGAGCGTTACTTTCGGGCGGGTATCCTCGGGCCTGCATCCTTCATACAATGGAGTAACCGCGTCTATCTCCAGTTGATCCAGCTTGGCTTTCTCTCGGGCGGCAGCTCTTGCGTTATCCGTCTGCTTGAGAAGCAGCTCTTGAATATGAGGGTCCTGCACCCAGCCCATCGATGGTCCATCGTCGTCTGCTCCGACATCTTCATCTTCATGATCATGCCCTTCGTCTGCTCCGTCATCTTCCTCATCATCATGTCCGGCATCTTCTACATGATGACTGTGTACTGCATCTACTTCATGACCATGTCCTGGAGATTCTTCGTCTTCTCGCCCGCCCTCGCCGCGGTTGTCTTGCTGCCCTTCCTCATTTCTTGCCCGCCCCCATGGACGACTTCATAATCATCTTCATCACCTTGCCACTGATAGCCATCCATGAAACCACGCAAGAGCAGGTGGTCCCGCACCTATACGGAATCCGGGTCCATAAGGCTCTTCAGGTTGCATCTTCGACACGGACATCTTATCTCCGTCTCGTTCTTTTGAAGCATCTCGGCCTTCGCGGAGCTAAAAAACCTATTCACGATGCCTTCGGTCATTGTACGGACCATGGTCGCCTGCGGGGTAGAGCAAAACGATATTTTAGAACCAAAAATTTTTTTGGCATGACTTTGCCTAAAAATAGGACCAAAAAGAATGCATAGTGCCAAATTCTCGCCGAAACGGAAATGAATCAACATTCCGGCAAAATATTGGCAACTATCACATTTCAAATACTGGTACCTGCAAACACAAACATATGCAACACCACAAACATATGCTACACCACAAACATACGTAGATCTAGGCCATCAAAAGTGCATGTGCACGTTGTTGGAGGGAGAAAAAAGTAGATCTACAACATAAAGAAAGCTTTCCCCTTACTTACCTATCAAAAAAAGGTAATTTAACCACTTAATTTGGGTGAATCTATGGTGCAAATGAGGTGAGGAGGAGGAGGCAGCCGAGACATTCTTGGAGGAGGAGGTGGAGAGAATGAAGTGGGGAAAGTGAGTGTGGTAGGTGGCTGTCCAAAATATCTAGCTGCTCTCAGGTTACCAATGGCGCACCACCTAAAAATGTGCCATTAGTAACCAGGGTTACTAATGGCGCACCTGTTACGTGGTGCGCCATTACTAGTTTTGCAAAAAAATAAAATAAAAAAATAATTGTTAGTAGTGGCGCACCATGGTTGTGGTGCGCCATTACTAGTTTGAACTAGTAATGGCGCACTATACACTAGTGCGCCATTACTAGTTTTGAAAAAAAAAGTAAAAAAAAATTGTTAATAGTGGCGCACAGAGCGTGTGGTGCACCATTACTAGTAAAAACTAGTAATGGCGCACTATGCGCTGGTGCGCCATTACTAGTTTTGGATAAATAAAAAAAATTGTTAGTAGTGGCGCACCGTGGGAGTGGTGCGCCATTAGTGATATGGACACTAATGGCGCACCTACACATGGTGCACCACTGCTATATAGCAGTGGCGCACCACATATGTGGTGCGCCATTAATGTCCATATTAGCTATAGCCCTTTTCCTAGTAGTGTAATGTCAAAGAAGTTCGAGATGTCTATGATGAGTGAACTCAAATTCTTTCTTGGTTTGCAAATCAAGCAAACTAAGGAAGGTACCTTTGTTTCTCAAACAAAGTACACCAAGGACTTATTCAAGAAGTTCAATATGCAAGAATGCAAAGGTATGCCTACACCCATGCCTACTAGTGGACATCTTGACTTGACTAAGGACGGTGAACCGGTTGATCAAAAAGTTTACCGTTCTATGATTGGTTCATTGTTATATCTATGTGCCTCTCGTCCTGATATTATGCTAAGTGTGTGCATGTGCGCACGATATCAAGCGGCCCCTAAAGAGTGCCATCTTAAGGCTGTGAAAAGGATAGTGAGATACTTAATACACACACCAAATTTTGGCATTTGGTATCCTAAGAGGTCTTGTTTCAATCTTGTTGGTTACTCCGATTCGGACTATGCCGGAGACAAGGTTGATAGAAAGTCCACTTCAGGTACTTGTCAATTTCTTGGTAGATCTCTTGTGTCTTGGTCCTCCAAGAAACAAAACCCGGTATCCTTATCCACCGCCGAAGCGGAATACATTGCCGCTGGTTCATGTTGTGCTCAATTACTTTGGATGACCCAAACTCTTAAAGATTATGGGATATATGTGAAACATGTTCCATTGCTTTGTGAAATGAAAGTGCTATCAAAATTGCTCACAATCCCGTGCAACATTCTCGAACTAAGCATATTGAAGTTCGTCATCATTTCATTCGAGATCACGTTGCCAAAGGGGACATTGATCTTAAGCATGTTCGTACCGATAAGCAATTGGCGGATAAATTCACCAAACCGCTTGATGAGAAAAGTCTTTTGCCGTTTGATAGGAGAATTGAACATCATTGATGCTTCAAACTTGGAGTAGGAACTCCATTTGGATACATGCAAGGCATGAGCCTTTAACTAATCCTTGAAATTTCCTTCATGATGCTATCTTTATGTCTTGGATATACTTGCACCCTTGCATGCTATCTAATCCTTGTAGGTACTTGGATGGATCTAAATCCATGAAATTGCAACTCACTCATATCTTGAGCAATTTCTACATCACCAAGTCTCTACACAATGGTGGTTGAAGACAAGAAGCTCGAAACCCTTCAAACATATCCTTTGACAAATCTATATTAAATTCTATGATTGTCATTTTGGATACACAAGTGCTCTTCCTTGCAAGTCTAACCCATGTAGGTAGATGAACTCAAATCCCAAGTGGTGCTCCAAATTCTTGATAAGCTACATCAACCTTGAGCAACCCACACAAGTTCAACTACATGATCAAAATCAACACCACCACCCAAGGTATGTTATTCCATCTTAGAGAAGCCTCACTCCAAGTCATGGGGCAAAGCAACTCAACAAGATGCGAATACATCAAGATGCTTAAACGAAAAATGGTAACCTCATTTTCAGCTTAAACGATGAGTATGACCTATGATCAAGTGCCCTCACTTGACTCCTAAGTCAATATACTCTAACATAGGTGACTTTGTCGCCACCCAATTCTGGATGAAGTTCTCTTGTGTTTCTCTGTGGTCTTGCATTTGTCTCGTGCACATTTATTTCCCCTTTTCACAAAAAAAACTTCATCTAGATTCTTTTTTTATTCTTTTGTGTTCTGCATTCTCTGCATCGAATTCATTGCAAATCTTTTGGCTAATTCCTTGCAAATCCTTGTGAGATCTTAATTGCCTAGAGAGCTGAGGTGACAAGTGTTTTCACTGTGATGAACTCGGTCACACCGTTTGTTTTCTTCGGCCCAACCGAATTCTTTCGGTGCCACCGAAGCACACAACTCAGTGCTACCGATTTCGCTGCAGAAAAGACAGCTTGCCACTTGTTCCTGCATTTTTATGCTCCAGCTCCACTCAATGATTCTTGTCCTCTACAAGCATCACATTCGACTTGCTACTTTGCTCTGTGACTCAAGGACCAAACCCATTTGTAATAAAAATCCAGAAGAGCCCTTCTTGGAAATTGATGTCAAAGGGGGAGAGAGATCACATCAAAGCTTAAAGAGAGATCACATAAAAAGGGGGAGAGAATACTCAGGGGGAGAACGTAAGAAACCCCATATGCTTGGTGTTCAAGAGGAGAGAAGTCACATGTCTTTAAGAGGGGAAAGACATGTTCATATTTGTTGTTTGCATTAGCTCTGTTTCTTTTCTTTGCTCTGATTTTCTGTTCCCTATCTTCTCCCAATATCACATGCAAGATTCAGGGGGAGCAAGACAACTAAGGGAAGGAAATCCTTGAATTCATTGCTCATCTTTACCTTTGGGGACATGTCTATATCCAATAGAGTACTCAGTACTCACTCTCTACATGTTATCCCAGTCTTGGTACTCTTGTGGTTTCTTTTGTTTGCTCTGGATAGTAGGTGTATCTGTGTTATCTAACCTTATTTACTCAGGTTCATTCTTTCCTAAGCCAACTCAAGATCACAAGGTAAGTATATGCATCACAGTCATGTGTATGAGGATCTCTTGCTGTTGTACATACTGTTTGCAAGAAGGACTCATGAGCATGAAGGTACATCTCCTATACTTACATCATTTGCTCTGATGCATATAGCCAAGATACATGTAACACATGGCTTACTCTGTCATGCTTATGCATTCACATACTTCTATGTTCCATATTTATATGATTGCATACATATAGGGGGAGCCTATGCATGTTACATGTCTTTCCAAAGCTTTACTTGTTATTCTCTATATCTTTATCTAAAGCTTTGATGTATGTTGTCATCAATTACCAAAAAGGGGGAGATTGAAAGCACAAGTGCTCCCTGGGAGATTTTGGTAATTAATGTCAACATATCTCTTGTTGGACTAATGCTTCTACCTAGTATGTTTCATATAAGTTCAACAATGGAGTGGCATGGACTAGAGGACGTGGAACCCCTTCAAAATGCTAAGGACAAAAGATTGGCTCAAGCTCAAAGCACAAGACTCTACATTTTCAGTTTAGTGGTCCAAGATCACATTGAGCCCATAGGAAAAGCCAATACTATTAAGAAGGGATGAGGTGTTGCTTAATGGCTTGCTTGCTCAAAGTGCTTAGTGATATGCTCCAAGCCCTCAACCACTTTCTCATATCCACATATGTCCCAAACCAAAAGTCTAACTCGGCCCCGCCGATTCTTGTTTGGGAACGTAGCAGAAATTCAAAATTTTCTACGCATCACCAAGATCAATCTATGGAGTTTACTAGCAACGAGAGGGAAGGAGTGCATCTACATACCCTTGTAGATCGCGAGCGAAAGCGTTCAAGTGAACGGGGTTGATGGAGTCGTACTCGTCGTGATCCAAATCACCGATGACCGAGCGCCGAACGGACGGCACCTCCGCGTTCAACACACGTACGGAGCAGTGACGTCTCCTCCTTCTTGATCCAGCAAGGGGGGAGGAGAGGTTGATGGAGATCCAGCAGCACGACGGCGTGGTGGTGGAAGTAGCGGGATTCCAACAGGGCTTCGCAAGCGCTGCGGGAGGAGGGAGATGTGTCACGGGAGGGAGAGGGAGGCGCCAGGGCTTAGGTCTTGCTTCCCTCCATCCCCCCCACTATATATAGGGCCAAGGGAGAGGGGGGGGCACAGCCTTGGCCCTTCCTCCAAGGAAGGGTGCGGCCAGGGAGGAGTCCATCCTCCCCAAGGCACCTCGGAGGTGCCTTCCCCCTTTAGGACTCTCCCTTTCCCTTATCTCTTGGCGCATGGGCCTCTTGGGGCTGGTGCCCTTGGCCCATATAGGCCAAGGCGCACACCCCTACAGCCCATGTGGCCCCCCGGGGCTGGTGGACCCCCTTGGTGGACCCCCGGACCCCTTTCGGCACTCCCGGTACAATACCGATAATGCGCGAAAGTTTTCCTTCGACCAAAACAAAACTTCCCATATATAAATCTTTACCTCCGGACCATTCCGGAACTCCTCGTGACGTCCGGGATCTCATCCGGGACTCCGAACAACTTTCGGGTTACCGCATACTAATATCTCTACAACCCTAGCGTCACCGAACCTTAAGTGTGTAGACCCTACGGGTTCGGGAGACACGCAGACATGACCGAGACGACTCTCCGGTCAATAACCAACAGCGGGATCTGGATACCCATGTTAGCTCCCACATGCTCCTCAATGATCTCATCGGATGAACCACGATGTCGAGGATTCAATCAATCCCGTATACAATTCCCTTTGTCTACCGGTATGGTACTTGCCCGAGATTCGATCGTCGGTATCCCGATACCTTGTTCAATCTCGTTACCGGCAAGTCTCTTTACTCGTTCCGTAACACATCATCCCGTGATCAACTCCTTGGTCACATTGTGCACATTATGATGATGTCCTACCGAGTGGGCCCAGAGATACCTCTCTGTTTACACGGAGTGACAAATCCCAGTCTCGATTCGTGCCAACCCAACAGACACTTTCGGAGATACCTGTAGTGCACCTTTATAGCCACCCAGTTACGTTGTGACGTTTGGTACACCCAAAGCATTCCTACGATATCCGGGAGTTGCACAATCTCATGGTCTAAGGAAATGATACTTGACATTAGAAACGCTCTTAGCAAACGAACTACACGATCTTGTGCTAGGCTTAGGATTGGGTCTTGTCCATCACATCATTCTCCTAATGATGTGATCCCGTTATCAACGACATCCAATGTCCATGGTCAGGAAACCATAACCATCTATTGATCAATGAGCTAGTCAACTAGAGGCTTACTAGGGACATGGTGTTGTCTATATATCCACACATGTATCTGAGTTTCCTAGCAATACAATTTTAGCATGGATAATAAACGATTATCATGAACAAGGAAATATAATAATAACCAATTTATTATTGCCTCTAGGGCATATTTCTAACAGTCTCCCACTTGCACTAGAGTCAATAATCTAGTTCACATCGCCATGTGATTAACACTCAAAGTTCTCATCGCCATGTGACTAATACCCAAGAGTTTACTAGAGTCAATAATCTAGTTCACATCACCATGTGATTAACACTCAATGAGTTCTAGGGTTTGATCATGTTATGCTTACGAGAGAGGTTTTAGTCAATGGGTCTGAACCTTTCAGATCCGTGTGTGCTTTACAAATCTCTATGTCATCTTGTAGATGCAGCTACCACACGCTACTTGGAGCTATTCCAAATAACTGCTCTACTATACGAATCCGGTTTACTACTCAGAGTCATCCGGATTTGTGTCAAAGTTTGCATCGACGTAACCCTTTACGACGAACTCTTTTACCACCTCCATAATCGAGGAAATTCCTTAGTCCACTAGATACTAAGGACAAGTTCGACCGCTGTCACGTGATCCATTCCCGGATCACTATTGTACCCCTTGACTGACTCATGGCAAGGCACACTTCAGGTGCGGTACACAGCATAGCATACTGAAGAGCCTACATCTTAAGCATAGGGGACGACCTTCGTCCTTTCTCTCTCTTCTGCCGTGGTCAGGTCTTGAGTCTTACTCAATACTCACACCTTGTAACACAGCCAAGAACTCCTTCTTTGCTGATCTATTTTGAACTCCTTCAAACTCTTGTCACGGTACGTATTCATTTGAAAGTACTATTAAGCGTTTTTGATCTATCCTCACAGATCTTGATGCTCAATGTTCAAGTAGCTTAATCCAGGTTTTCCATTGAAAAACACTTTTCAAATAACCCTGTATGCTTTCTAGAAATTCTACATCATTTCTGATCAACAATATGTCAACAACATATACTCATCAGAAATTCTATAGTGCTCCCACTCACTTCTTTGGAAATACAAGTTTCTCATAAACTTTGTATAAACCCAAAATCTTTGATCATCTCATCAAAGTGTACATTCCAACTCCAAGATGCTTACTCCAGTCCTTAGAAGGATTGCTGGAGCTTTGCATACTTGTTAGCATCTTTCAGGATTGACAAAAACCTTCTGGTTGTATCACATACAACCTTTCCTCAAGAAAATCGTCGAGGAAACAATGTTTTGACATCCTATATGCAAGATTTCATAAATAATGCAGTAACTGCTAATATAATTCCAACAGACTCTTAGCATCGCTATGAGTGAGAAATTCTCATCGTAGTCAACTCCTTGAACTTGTCAGAAAACATCTTAACGACAAGCCGAGCTTTCTTAATGGTGACACTTACCATCATTGTCTGTCTTCCTTTTAAAATCCATCTTCCCCCAACAGCCTTACGACCATCAAGAATTTCTTCCAAAATCTACACTTTGTTTTTATACATGGATCCTCTCTCGGATTTAATGGCCTCGAGCCATTCTTTGGAATCCGGGCCCACCATCACTTCTCCACAGCTCATAGGTTCATCGTTGTCCAACAACATGACTTCCAAGACAGGATTACGTACCACTCTGAAGTAGTACTCATCCTTGTCGACCTACGAGGTTTGGTAGTGACTTGATCCGAAGTTTCATGATCACTATCATAAGCTTCCACTTCAATTGGTGTAGGTGCCACAGGAACAACTTCCTGTGCCCTGCTACACACTAGTTGAAGTCATGGTTCAATAGCCTCATCAAGTCTCCACCATCCTCCCACTCAATTCTTTCGAGAGAAACTTTTTCTCGAGAAAGGACCTGTTTACTTCCAGATCTGAAACAGGAGGTATACCCAACTGTTTTGGGTATTCTATGAAGATGCATTTATCCGCTTTGGGTTCGAGCTTATCAGCCTAAAACTTTTTCACATAAGCGTCACAGCCCCAAACTTTTAAGAAACGACAACTTAGGTTTCTCTAAACGGTGTCATCTCAACGGAATTGCGTGGTGCCCTATTTAAAGTGAATGCGGTTGTCTCTAATGCCTAACCCACAACCGATAGTTGTAATTCGATAAGAGACATCATGGTATGCACCATATCCAATAGGGTGCAGTTATGATGTTCGGACACACCATCACACTATGGTGCTCCAAGCGGTATTAGTCGTGAAACAATTTCCACAATTTCTCAATCGTGTGCCAAACTCGTAACTCAGATACTCATCTCTATGATCATATCACAGACATTTTATCCTCTTGTCACGACGATCTTCAACTTCACTCTGAAATTACTTGAACCTTTCAATAATTCAGACTTGTGTTTCATCAAGTAAATACACTCAGCATCTACTCAAATCATCTGTGAAGTAAGAACATAACGATATCCACTGCATGCCTCAGCACTCATTGGACTGCACACATCAAAATGTATTACTTCCAACAAGTTGCTCTCTTGTTCCATCTTACTGAAAACGAGGCCTTTCAATCATCTTGCCCATGTGGTATGATTTGCATGTCTCAAGTGATTCAAAATCAAGTGAGTCCAAACGATCCATCTGCATGGAGTTTCTTCATGCATATATACCAATAGACATGGTTCGCATGTCTCAATCTTTTCAAAAACGAGTGAGTCCAAAGATCCATCTACATGGAGCTTCTTCATGCGTTCTATACCAATATGACTCAAATGGCAGTGCCACAAGTATGTGGTACTATCATTACTATTTTATATCTTTTGGCACGAACATGTGTATCACTGCGATCGAGATTCATTTTAGGTGCAAGACCATTGAAGGTATTATTCAAATAAACAGAGTAACCATTATTCTCCTTAAATGAATAACCGTATTGCGATAAACATAATCCAATCATGCTCAACGCAAACACCAAATCTCGATGGTAGAGGGAGCATGCGATGCTTGATCACATCAACCTTGGAAACACTTCCAACACATATCGTCATCTCACCTTTAGCTAGTCTCCGTTTATTCCGCAGCTTTTATTTCGAGTTACTAACACTTAGCAACCGAACCGGCATCTAATACCCTGGTGCTGCTAGGAGTACTAGTAAAGTACACATTCATATAATGTATATCCAATATAGTTCTGTCGACCTTGCCTGCCTTCTCATCTACCAAGTATCTAGGGTAGTTCTGCTTCAGTGACCGTTCCCCTCATTACAGAAGCACTTAGTCTCGGGTTTGGGTTCAACCTTGGGATTCTCCACTAGAGCAGCAAATGATTTGCTATTTCATGAAGTATCCCTTTTGCCCTTGCCCTTCTAGAAACTAGTGGTTTTACTAACCATCAACAATTGATGCTCCTTCTTGATTTCTACTTTCGCGGTGTCAAACATCGCGAGTTGCTCAAGGATCATCATGTCTATCCCTGATATGTTATAGTTCATCACGAAGCTCTAATAGCTTGGTGGCAGTGACTATGGAGAACCATCACTATCTCATCTGGAAGTTTAACTCCCACTCGATTCAAGTGCTTGTAGTACTCAGACAATCTGAGCACATGCTCAACGATTGAGCTTTTCTCCCTTAGTTTGCAGGCTTAAGAAACTTGTCAGAGGTCTCATACCTCTTAACGTGGGCACTAGTCTGAAATCCCAATTTCAGTCTTCGGAACATCTCATATGTTCTGCGACGTTTCAAAAACGTCTTTGGTGCCACAATTCTAAACCGTTAGCATTACGCACTGAACTATCACGTAGTCATCAAAACGTGTATGTCAGATGTTTCGCAACATCTACAGACGACGCTGAGGTTCAGCACACCGAGCGGTGCATTAAGGACATAAGCCTTCTGTGCAGCAATGAGTACAATCCTCAGTTTACGGACCCAGTCCGCATAATTGCTACTACCAACTTTCAACTAAATTTTCTCTAGGAACATATCTTAAACAGTAGAACTAATGCGTAAGACATAATTTGCAAAGACCTTTTGACTATGTTCATGATAATGAAGTTCATCTGATTAATTAATGAACTCCCACTCAGATAGACATCCCTCTAGTCATCTAAGTGATACATGATCCGAGTCAAACTAGGTCGTGTCCGATCATCACGTGAGACGGACTAGTCATCATCGGTGAACATCTCCATGTTGATCGTATCTACTATACGACTCATGTTCGACCTTTCGGTCTCTTGTGTTCCGAGGCCATGTCTGTACATGCTAGGCTCGTCAAGTCAACCTAAGTGTTTCGCATGTGTTCCGAGGCCATGTCTGTACATGCTAGGCTCGTCAACACCCATTGTATTCGAACGTTAGAATCTATCACACCGGTCATCACGTGATGCTTCGAAACAACGAACCTTCGCAATGGTGCACAGTTAGGGGGAACACGTCTCTTGAAATTTTAGTGAGGGATCATCTTATTTATGCTACCGTCGTTCTAAGCAAATAAGATGTAAACATGACAAACATCACATGCAAATCATAAAGTGACGTGATATGGCCAATATCATCATGCGCCTTTGATCTCCATCTTCGAGGCGCGGCATGATCACCTTCGTCACCGGCATGACACCATGATCTCCATCATCGTGTCTTCATGAAGTTGTCTCGCCAACTATTACTTCTACTACTATGGCTAACGGTTAGCAATAAAGTAAAGTAATTACATGGCGTTTTCATTGACACGCAGGTCATACAATAAATTAAGACAACTCCTATGGCTCCTGCCGGTTGTCATACTCATCGACATGCAAGTCGTGATTCCTATTACAAGAACATGATCAATCTCATACATCACATATATCATTCATCACATCCTTTTGGCCATATCACATCACATAGCATACCCTGCAAAAACAAGTTAGACGTCCTCTAATTGTTGTTGCATGTTTACGTGGCTGCCATGGGTTTCTAGCAAGAACGTTTCTTACCTACGCAAAAGCCACAACGTGATATGCCAATTTCTATTTACCCTTCATAAGGACCCTTTTCATCGAATCCGATCCGACTAAAGTGGGAGAGACAGACACCCGCTAGCCACCTTATGCAACTAGTGCATGTCAGTTGGTGGAACCTGTCTCACGTAAGAGTACGTGTAAGGTCGGTCCGGGCCGCTTCATCCCACGATGCCGCCGAATCAAGATAAGACTAGTAACGGCAAGTAAATTGACAAAATCGACGCCCACAACTACTTTGTGTTCTACTCGTGCATAGACACTACGCATAGACCTAGCTCATGATGCCACTGTTGGGGAACGTAGCAGAAATTCAAAATTTTCTACGCATCACCATGATCAATCTATGGAGTTTACTAGCAACGAGAGGGAAGGAGTGCATCTACATACCCTTGTAGATCGCGAGCGGAAGCGTTCAAGTGAACGGGGTTGATGGAGTCGTACTCGTCGTGATCCAAATCACCGATGACCGAGCGCCGAACGGACGGCACCTCCGCGTTCAACACATGTACGGAGCAGCGACGTCTCCTCCTTCTTGATCCAGCAAGGGGGGAGGAGAGGTTGATGGAGATCCAGCAGCACGACGGCGTGGTGGTGGAAGTAGCGGGATTCCAACAGGGCTGCTGTCAGGACCGGGTTTTCGGGATATTAATTCTCCAGAAAATGGCCCTTGTGCTCACCAGCCCCAGGATTACTGTTAGCTGATGAGGCACCAACTTGATACAAGAATTCCAAGCAAGGTACAAAATATGTAGTACAAGACCATTGTGGCCTATGAGTACAACACTTGGTTTCTAGTGGTTGATGGCGGAAGCGGTTTGAGGTTCATCTGCGTCTATGGGACTCCATTTCCCACAAGAACAGCTGACCAGGATAACTCCTATCTTCGCGAGGCTGCTATCACCTTTACATGGGTTCCGGGGCTGTCGTCGTAACGCTCTTCTCCACGCAAGAAATCTGGCCAAGACAATAGCCAGGGACAAGCCAGTGAGTATGTTTGAATGTACTCGCAAACATTTAGAACACGGGTATAATATAACAAGGGGTAATCATGCTCCGAAAATATTCTATGACCATAACGTCAGTCACGAGATAAACAAAATTCATGATGCACGCATGCAAGTTATTCATGTAAAATGCATTACGGGAGTAGACATAGAATGCACCGATCGAGTGTCTAAAGCGACGCCTCGAAAGGAAAGAAAAATAAAATCATGCCTCAGTCGGGCGTCTGAGCGACACCACATAAAGGGCTTATAAATAAAAGAAATAACACGCATGCCACAGTCGGGCGTCTATGCGACACCACATAAAGGGCTTATAAATAAAAGAAATAACAAGCATGCCACAGTCGGGCGTCTATGCGACACCACATAAAGGGCTTATAAAGGATAATTAAATAACAAGCATGCCGCAGTCGGGCATCTCAGCGACACCACATAAAGGGCTTATAAAGGATAATCACAGTGAATATCCAGGAGGTAGAACCGTCCCAGGGATACGCAATAATTCAAATAATGCAAATGGTTAGTCCATAATAATAGTAATCATAAACGTCACATGTCACAAGTCATAATCCAAGTTCTGGTTTAACAGTTTTTCCTCCAAAGACGGACACTAAGACTGACACTTGACCTGTCCCAGACTGTAGTCCTTAACCATGGACACGGCTATTCGCATAGATGTATAATCTCTGCAGAGGGTGTACTCTTTACCCACGGGTAACGGATTTCTTTAGTCCATCGGGACTAATTCCGTCTACGGTCTTTTAATTGAAAACACGCCTGACCTGCACACACCAGCTTAACTTACCGGTGTCTGGAATCACCCACGACACCCGTCAAGCGAAACTCTAAGCGGGGAGGCTACAACCTCGACGTAGCATGGGATCACAAAATTTATACCATGCGCAAACTAGGGGAGCTACCCCTTCGGCTACAACCGAAACACCCATGCCCCCGGACCGGATGACTAGCTTTAATCCATGGCCATGGGACCCTCATCACGGCGTCTCTGTACGGTGTGTGCTAGAAAGGGGTTGACAACTTACTGAACCGTACCCTACCTATGGCAGGGACAAGTGGTAGTACGAAGCAAGTGTGGGGGTTACTGGACAAGACTCGATCTAAGGCCGACTCAGGAGGTTCAAGTGTTCCCTGCATGATTAGCATAACAAAAATATTTCCAATAACAGATAAGCTTAACACTCATCAAGCCCACCATGCCATACCGGACATACTCGTCTCAACGAGGGACTAGGGACAAGCTCGCGCCTACCCAAGACCGCGACTTTCCCGACTTCCTTCCGGCATGCATGAGAAGCTTACGAGGACGATCACTATCACCAGCATATCCATGTATCACAGCAAGGAAAACTCCATTTTTCACTCATGCGTATGATCTTACCGTCACATAAAATAGCGTATGCTCCAAGTCAAGGTGATGTTGTAACCATATCAACAACATCCAAAAATATTAAGCCAGGGTTAAGAATGCTTGCCTTCAAGTGTATGCATGTGGGGGTGCATTTTTTGAAGGTTGCCTTTTCTCCAAAATCCTATTTTGAGAAATATTCAAATAACACACATTTCAAATACAGTACAAAAAGTTGTCCCAAATATTTTTGAAATAAATCTTAAAATAAACTAGATGAGATTTGAGGGAGGTAGGAAAAAGAATCAACTCATTTGGAGTTTTATTTTAAAAGATATAGCCAGTCAAAGATCAGTCAAAGTTCTGTTTTTAATAAAATCAGAAAAAGAAAACGCTTCGGGGGAGAATACGCTTTCGAAGCAGAGGAGACGTACTCGGGATTTTGCGCCATCACTTAACCAGAGTGGATGGGCGCCCGGGTCGCTGACAGTGGGTCTAGGGGGCCCACTGGTCAGGTTTGACTGGTCTTCCCTCCCTCCTCCCTCTCTGCCCGAACGGTGGCGGGCCTCCGGCGATCACCGTCGATGAACGGCGGCTCTTCGAGGGCACTTGAGGGCAGGGATGGACCCGCCGGACCTGGGCGGTCCTCCCGGTGGTCGTTGGGCAGGTGGGGACGGAGGAAGTCACCGGCGGCGAGCTCCGCGGCGGACGGTGGTTCAGGAGCAAGGAGGGCTTCGGGCTATGGTGGTCCTTGGTCGAGGCTGAGGCGCTAGGCAGCTCCGCAAGACTGTGGGGAGACGTTTGGTGGCGTTGGATATGCGGGGGAGGGTCCAGTTGCGATGCACGGCACCGGAGCTCGGCGGCGGCCGAACTGGCCGGAGACTAGGAAGAAGGCCCTTCCCCGTCGATTGCTGGCTGCGGGAGCACTATGGGGGTGGCCTGGGGTTGCCTGAGTGCTCGAAGGAGTTCGGGGCCTCCTTATATACGCGCGACGGGGCTGGCTCCGCGGTGGTGGATAAGAACGACGGTGAGTCGCCGTTCTGTAGCTGCAGGGCGTCGTGGCGTCGACGAGCGCGTGCCGACGAGCATGTGGATAGGCTCGGGCTGTTCCCAGGGGGCAGCTGGCGCGCGCGGGTGGCTTGGGCGGCGCCGTCCACGGCAGAGCCTGCTGCCGACGCTGGCATGCCGCCAAGGAAGCTCTGACGGCGGCGCTGTAGGGCGCCAGGGAGGCTTGGAGGTTTCTGGCGAGTGGGCGAGTGCATGGCGCGGCTCTGCAGGTGAGCAAGGGCCAGGGGTGCGACGCGGCGACCCGTGCGCACGCACGTGCAAAACGCGCGCTCTGGCCGCTCCCAGAGCACGCACACCAGGTGTTCAACGAAAAGCCAGCGCGCTCTAGAGAGCTTGGGTGATGCGGGTAGCCAACAGGCCAGGGTTAGGGATAGCTAGGAGGTTAGTGGACATGCTGGATGGGTCAGGGGCTCAAGTCCACAATGCAAACTAGAAGACATGCCAAAACTGTTCCTGCACACAGGGTGTTCGACAGAATGCCATGGGCATCTAGGCAACTCTTGGGGTGGCCAAACTCTCCAGATCCTAGTCTCTTTAGGAGCTCAAGAAGGTGGTAAGGTTAGTTTGGCAAAAACATGAATTTGTTAGTGCAAGTTTTTGAGAAAATCAGTTTTGGGCAGAAACTAAAGGCTATCATTGCATGCACTAAACATACTCCAATGGGTCCAATCTCCTGGACTTAAGTGTTTGGTATGGAGGACTATAAGTAGGAAAAAGCTCATGGGTACTAGAGCAAAATAAAATGGGGATGCAGTACAAATCACCAAACTGGACCAGAATGGAAATGAAGATGATTCACTCAAATCTTTCATAGAACAACACTGCGTTTTTTGCATGAAGTTGCATTATGAGCATCTACTGATATCTCCAAACCCTTGGAAGAATTTTTTGAAGAATATTTAAATAGGTTGTAGTGCAAAAATACCTACTGGACCAGATTTGAAAAAAAATTGATGTCGAGCTCAAAATCTCCAATAACCAAAAGATATTTTTGCATAAAAGTGATGTGGAAGCCTCACATGACCTCCCCAAATATTGGTGAAATTTTTAAATGTATTTATCAAAAGGTTGCAGTGAAAAAGGGGCTCCAAATTTATGAAAGATCATTTTAAAAGTATAAAGCTCAGGAAAAACAATTATGCAAATAAATCCACTGATAAAGAATTGTTTTATTGAGAGAGCATACAAGTCCAATAATACTTTTGAAAAGTTTCCACTTGAGGTAAAAACCCACAATATTAAAGAGAAGAGGGGTTCTGAAATCAAAGGGGAAATCCAGAAAAATAAAAATTTAATTTCCTGGCAAAATTTTAATTAGTAAAAGAAGGTCAAATTTTTGGGGTGTTACAACACTACCCCCCTTAAGAAAAATCTCGTCCTCGAGATTTACTAAGGGTTGTTTTAAAAATAATACTCCCATAGTTGCAACCAAGAGTTTGCTCATAGCACGAATTTAGGGTACAAACATAAGCTGCAACACACAAATAAACATAGCTATGACGTTTACAATGAAAATGGCAAAAGGACAGGGTCCTGAGAAAACGTCTCTGGTACTGGGGCGCACAAGCAGACATCCTTTAATAATGGTGATACAGGATCACCCAATTACAAGGCGTAGAAAAACTAAGGCTCGGTACTACTCGAGTGATTTAGTCTACTCCGTTAATATCTAAGCGGGCTTGCCTAGTGGACGTCGAAGCTTCTCCACGGGTTTCACCGTCGGGATTAGCCGGATGAGGTTGAGTGGTTGGAGGGTCGGGGTAGCGATGATGACCATCGCGGGGGTTGTTGGCCACAACCCCGTTGGAGTGTGTTCCCAAAAGGCGGCGAAGCACTTCTGGGGACATCAAAGTATTTTGGTCGATGGCTGGGGCAGACCTCAAGGGCTCGATTGGGTGTCCGAACAACACGACTGGGTTGTCGGCGTCGGGCTCCACTTCTCCTCTCGCCGAGGCTCGGCGAAACAGTTCTCCACGAGCTGCGATCGGATCAAGAGTGATTTGATCGAACAGCTCCTCTAGTGCACTTACATAGCGCACCAGATGCAATAGTGCAGGATCCGTCTCGTGATCTCCGTTGGCAACCTGGGGCGGCCTACCATACCCGTTATGACTGGGGTAGTAGTAGAACGAGCGACAGTTAACTCTGGGCGACAAGTGCCGGAGTTGAACTATAGCTTCTCGAGCTGCCAGCTGGATGGCTTGTGGCTCAAAGGAAGTGGTCCTTCCAGTGAACCTGTAGGGGCGTTCTGGCGATAGACCCCTACCATAAATGTGTACAGTGGCCCAGAACTGACGGTTCTCACCGCCCATGAGTTCTTGGTACACAACATATTCTGGGGGCTCTCCTAATGCATAGGCATGGCGGGTGAGGTTTACGAGCACGGTCACAAAATCTCCAAGGTTGGTTGCTGTGGTCTCATTGTGAACAATGGGGCCAGGCATCGTGACTTGGCTTGGGAAAGAGGCTGTGATGTGCTATGTTGTGCCCTTTTTATAGAAAAAGGGGCGGAGTCTTCCTTCGCACGCTTGCGAATGAGACAAGTTAGGTGTCGGTCACTGGCGCGTGATCGACGGGCTAAGCTGATAGGTTGGGCACCGACTGCCAAAAGCGTCGGGGTCACTGTGTGGCTATCTTACACGAGAAGCTTGGCCGGGGTTAGGTTAAGGTCTGGTGGGTTGGTTAACCTAGGTTTATTGACCTGGCTAAGATAGGGTTAGCCAATGGTCAGCGTGGCTCTGATACCAAGTCTGTCAGGACCGGGTTTTCGGGATATTAATTCTCCAGAAAATGGCCCTTGTGCTCACCAGCCCCAGGATTACTGTTAGCTGATGAGGCACCAACTTGATACAAGAATTCCATGCAAGGTACAAAATATGTAGTACAAGACCATTGTGGCCTATGAGTACAACACTTGGTTTCTAGTGGTTGATGGCGGAAGCGGTTTGAGGTTCATCTGCGTCTATGGGACTCCATTTCCCACAAGAACAGCTGACTAGGATAACTCCTATCTTCGCGAGGCTACTATCACCTTTACATCGGTTCCGGGGCTGTCGTCGTAACGCTCTTCTCCACGCAAGAAATTAAATCTGGCCAAGACAATAGCCAGGGACAAGCCAGTGAGTACTTTTGAATGTACTCGCAAACATTTAGAACACGGGTATAATATAACAAGGGGTAATCATGCTCCGAAAATATTCTATGACCATAACGTCAGTCACGAGATAAACAAAATTCATGATGCACGCATGCAAGTTATTCATGTAAAATGCATTACGGGAGTAGACATAGAATGCACCGATCGAGTGTCTGAAGCGACGCCTCGAAAGGAAAGAAAAATAAAATCATGCCTCAGTCGGGCGTCTGAGCGACACCACATAAAGGGCTTATAAATAAAAGAAATAACACGCATGCCACAGTCGGGCGTCTATGCGACACCACATAAAGGGCTTATAAATAAAAGAAATAACAAGCATGCCACAGTCGGGCGTCTATGCGACACCACATAAAGGGCTTATAAAGGATAATTAAATAACAAGCATGCCGCAGTCGGGCGTCTGAGCGACACCACATAAAGGGCTTATAAAGGATAATCACAGTGAATATCCAGGAGGTAGAACCGTCCCAGGGATAGTCAATAATTCAAATAATGCAAATGGTTAGTCCATAATAATAGTAATCATAAACGTCACAAGTCATAATCCAAGTTCTGGTTTAACAGTTTTTCCTCCGAAGACCGACACTAAGACCGACACTTAACCTGTCCCAGACTGTAGTCCTTAACCATGGACACGGCTATTCGAATAGATGTATAATCTCTGTAGAGGGTGTACTCTTTACCCACGGGTAACGGATTTCTTTAGTCCATCGGGACTAATTCCGTCTACGGTCTTTTAATTGAAAACTCGCCTGACCTGCACACACCAGCTTAACTTACCGGTGTCTGGAATCACCCACGACACCCGTCAAGCGAAACTCTAAGCGGGGAGGCTACAACCTCGACATAGCATGGGATCACAAAATTTATACCGTGCGCAAACTAGGGGAGCTACCCCTTCGGCTACAACCGAAACACCCATGCCCCCGGACCGGATGACTGGCTTTAATCCATGGCCATGGGACCCTCATCACGGCCTCTCTGTACGGTGTGTGCTAGAAAGGGGTTGACAACTTACTGAACCGTACCCTACCTATGGCAGGGACAAGTGGTAGTACGAAGCAAGTGTGGGGGTTACTGGACAAGACTCGATCTAAGGCCGACTCAGGAGGTTCAAGTGTTCCCTGCATGATTAGCATAACAAAAATATTTCCAATAACAGATAAGCTTAACACTCATCAAGCCCCACCATGCCATACCGGACATACTCGTCTCAACAAGGGACTAGGGACAAGCTCGCGCCTACCCAAGACCGCGACTTTCCCGACTTCCTTCCGGCATGCATGAGAAGCTGACGAGGACGATCACTATCACCAGCATATCCATGTATAACAGCAAGGAAAACTCCATTTTTCACTCATGCGTATGATCTTACCGTCACATAAAATAGCGTATGCTCCAAGTCAAGGTGATGTTGTAACCGTATCAACAACATCCAAAAATATTAAGCCAGGGTTCAGAATGCTTGCCTTCAAGTGTATGCATGTGGGGGTGCATTTTTTGAAGGTTGCCTTTTCTCCAAAATCCTATTTTGAGAAATATTCAAATAACACACATTTCAAATACAGTACAAAAAGTTGTCCCAAATATTTTTCAAATAACTCTTAAAATAAACTAGATGAAATTTGAGGGAGGTAGGAAAAAGAATCAACTCATTTGGAGTTTTATTTTAAAAGATATAGCCAGTCAAAGATCAGTCAAAGTTCTGTTTTTAATAAAATCAGAAAAAGAAAACGCTTTCGAAGCAGAGGAGACGTACTCGGGATTTTGCGCCATCACTTAACCAGAGTGGATGGGCGCGCGGGTCGCTGACAGTGGGTCCAGGGGGCCCACTGGTCAGGTTTGACTGGTCTTCCCTCCCTCCTCCCTCTCTGCCCGAACGGTGGCGGGCCTCCGGCGTTCGCCGTCGACGAACGGCGGCTCTTCGAGGGCACCTGAGGGCAGGGATGGACCCGCCAGACCTAGGCGGTCCTCCCGGTGGTCGTTGGGCAGGTGGGGACGGAGGAAGTCACCGGCGGCGAGCTCCGCGGCAGACGGTGGTTCGGGAGCAAAGAGGGCTTCGGGCTATGGTGGTCCTTGGTCGAGGCTGAGGCGCTAGGCAGCTCCGCAAGACTGTGGGGAGACGTTTGGTGGCGTTGGATAGGCGGGGGAGGGTCCGGTTGCGACGCACGGCACCGGAGCTCGGCGGCGGCCGAACTGGCCGGAGACTAGGAAGGAGGCCCTTCCCCGTCGATTGCTGGCTGCGGGAGCACTATGGGGGTGGCCTGGGGTTGCCTGAGTGCTCGAAGGAGTTCGGGGCCTCCTTATATAGGCGCGACGGGGCTGGGTCCGAGGTGGTGGATAAGAACAACGGCGTGTCGCCATTCTGTAGCTGCAGGGCATCGTGGCGGTGACGAGCGCGTGCCGACGAGCATGTGGATAGGCTCGGGCTGTTCCCAGGGGGCAGCTGGCACGCGCGGGTGGCTTGGGCGGCGCCGTCCACGGCAGAGCCTGCTGCCGACGCCGGCGTGCCGCCAAGGAAGCTCTGACGGCGGCGCTGTAGGGCGCCAGGGAGGCTTGGAGGTTTCTGGCGAGTGGGCGAGTGCATGGCGCGGCTCTGCAGGCGAGCAAGGGCCAGGGGTGCGACGCGGCGACCCGTGCGCACGCACGTGCAAAACGCGCGCTCTGGCCGCGCCCAGAGCACGCACACCAGGTGTTCGACGAAAAGCCAGCGCACTCTAGAGAGCTTGGGTGATGCGGGTAGCCAACAGGCCAGGGTTAGGGATAGCTAGGAGGTTAGTGGACATGCTGGATGGGTCAGGGGCTCAAGTCCACAATGCAAACTAGAAGACATGCCAAAACTGTTCCTGCACACAGGGTGTTTGACAGAATGCCATGGGCATCTAGGCAACTCCTGGGGTGGCCAAACTCTCCAGATCCTAGTCTCTTTAGGAGATCAAGAAGGTGGTAAGGTTAGTTAGGCAAAAACAGGAATTTGTTCGTGCAAGTTTTTGAGAAAATCAGTTTTGGGCAGAAACTAAAGGCTATCATTGCATGCACTAAACATACTCCAATGGGTCCAATCTCCTGGACTTAAGTGTTTGGTATGGAGGACTATAAGTAGGAAAAAGCTCATGGGTACTAGAGCAAAATAAAATGGGGTTGCAGTACAAATCACCAAACTGGACCAGAATGGAAATGAAGATGATTCACTCAAATCTTTCATAGAACAACACTGGTTTTTTTGCATGAAGTTGCATTATGAGCATCTACTGACATCTCCAAACCCTTGGAATAATTTTTTGAAGAATATTTAAATAGGTTGTAGTGGAAAAATACCTACTGGACCAGATTTGAAAAAAAATTGATGTAGAGCTCAAAATCTCCAATAACCAAAAGATATTTTTGCATAAAAGTGATGTGGAAGCCTCACATGACCTCCCCAAATTTTGGTGAAAATTTTAAATGTATTTATCAAAAGGTTGGAGTGAAAAAGGGGCTCCAAATATATGAAAGATCATTTTAAAAGTATAAAGCTCAGGAAAAACAATTATGCAAATAAATCCACTGATAAAGAATTGTTTTATTGAGAGAGCATACAAGTCCAATAATACTTTTGAAAAGTTTCCACTTGAGGTAAAAACCCACAATATTAAAGAGAAGAGGGGTTCTGAAATCAAAGGGGAAATCCAGAAAAATAAAAATTTAATTTCCTGGCAAAATTTTAATTAGTAAAACAAGGTCAAATTTTTGGGGTGTTACAGCTTCGCCAAGCGCTGCGGGAGGAGGGAGATGTGTCACGGGAGGGAGAGGGAGGCGCCAGGGCTTAGGTCTTGCTGCCCTCCCTTCCCCCCACTATATATAGGGCCAAGGGAGAGTGGGGGCGCAGCCTTGGCCCTTCCTCCAAGGAAGGGTGCGGCCAGGGAGGAGTCCATCCTCCCCAAGGCACCTCGGAGGTGCCTTCCCCCTTTAGGACTCTCCCTTTCCCTTCTCTCTTGGCGCATGGGCCTCTTGGGGCTGGTGCCCTTGGCCCATATAGGCCAAGGCGCACACCCCTACAGCCCATGTGCCCCCCGGGGCTGGTGGACCCCCTTGGTGGACCCCCCGGACCCCTTTCGGCACTCCCGGTACAATACCGATAATGCGCGCAACTTTTCCGGCGACAAAAACAAGACTTCCCATATATCCTCCGGACCATTCCGGAACTCCTCGCGACGTCCGGGATCTCATCCGGGACTCCGAACAACTTTCGGGTTACCGCATACTAATATCTCTACAACCCTAGCGTCACCGAACCTTAAGTGTGTAGACCCTACGGGTTCGGGAGACACGCAGACATGACCGAGACGACTCTCCGGTCAATAACCAACAGCGGGATCTGGATACCCATGTTGGCTCCCACATGCTCCTCGATGATCTCATCGGATGAACCACGATGTCGAGGATTAAATCAATCCCGTATACAATTCCCTTTGTCTACCGGTATGGTACTTGCCCGAGATTCGATCGTCGGTATCCCGATACCTTGTTCAATCTCGTTACCGGCAAGTCTCTTTACTCGTTCCGTAACACATCATCCCATGATCAACTCCTTGGTCACATTGTGCACATTATGATGATGTCCTACCGAGTGGGCCCAGAGATACCTCTCCGTTTACACGGAGTGACAAGTCCCAGTCTCGATTCATGCCAACCCAATAGACACTTTCGGAGATACCTGTAGTGCACCTTTATAGCCACCCAGTTACGTTGTGACGTTTGGTACACCCAAAGCATTCCTACGGTATCCGGGAGTTGCACAATCTCATGGTCTAAGGAAATGATACTTGACATTAGAAACGCTCTTAGCAAACGAACTACACGATCTTGTGCTAGGCTTAGGATTGGGTCTTGTCCATCACATCATTCTCCTAGTGATGTGATCCCGTTATCAACGACATCCAATGTCCATGGTCAGGAAACCGTAACCATCTATTGATCAACGAGCTAGTCAACTAGAGGCTTACTAGGGACATGGTGTTGTGTATATATCCACACATGTATCTCAGTTTCCTATCAATACAATTTTAGCATGGATAATAAACGATTATCATGAACAAGGATTTATTATTGCCTCTAGGGCATATTCCTAACAATTCTTTCTATCCGGAGCCACCAAGTTCAGTTGACATAGCCACTGCCAGAAACCCTAATCAATTCAGTCTCACCGAGATGGGATTGCAAACTCTCTGTTACCCATTGCAATAATTTCGGTCCCACCGAGATATGCAATCGGTCACACCGAGTTTGTTTGGCCAACTCTCTGTTTCGCTTATTACCCAAATCGGTCCCACCAAGTTTGAGTAATCGGCCAAACCGAGATGAGGATTTACCCTAACCCTAGCACATCGGTCCCACCGAGTTGATCTAGTCGGTCCCACCGAAATGCCTAACGGTCACATTATGAACCAAATCGGTCTGACGAAATTCTTTCAATCGGTCCCACCGAGTTTGGTGATTTGTGTGTAACAGTTAGATTTTGTGTGGAGGCTATATATACCCCTCCACACACTCTTCATTCGTGGAGAGAGCCATCAGAACATGCCTACACTTCCAACACATAATTTCTGAGAGAGAACCACCTACACTTGTGTTGAGGTCAAGATATTCCATTCCAACCACATAAATCTTGATCTCTAGCCTTCCCAAAGTTGCTTTCCACTCAAATCTTCTTTCCACCAAATCCAATCCTATGAGAGAGAGTTGAGTGTTGGGGAGACTATCATTTGAAGCACAAGAGCAAGGAGTTCATCATCAACACACCATTTGTTAATTCTTGGAGAGTGGTGTCTCCTAGATTGGCTAGGTGTCACTTGGGAGCCTCCGTCAAGATTGTGGAGTTGAACCAAGGAGTTTGTAAGGGCAAGGAGATCGCCTACTTCGTGAAGATCTACCCTAGTGAGGCATGGTCCTTCGTGGGCGACGGCCATGGTGGGATAGACAAGGTTGCTTCTTCGTGGACCCTTCATGGGTGGAGCCCTCCGTGGACTCGCGCAACCGTTACCCTTCGTGGGTTGAAGTCTCCATCAACGTGGATGTACGATAGCACCACCTATCGGAACCACGGATAAAAAATCTCCGTGTCTCCAAATTGCGTTTGCACACTCCAATCCCTTCTCTTTACATTCTTGCAACTTGCATGCTTCACTTTCCGCTGCTCATATACTCTTGGCATGCTTGCTTGATATGTATTGTGAATGCTTAAACTTGTGCTAAAACTCCACATCAACCTAAAGAATTAAAAACTGCAACTTTTCTTGATTAGAGTCTATTCACCCCCCCCTCTAGACACCTCTTCTCGATCCTTTCAGTTATGAACGTTTGGCAAGCTCAGTATGATGACTACTTGATAGTTTAGTGCGCCATACTTTACGGCTTAGAATCGGGGCTGCATAGACATTTTGAACGCCATGGAGCATATGAGACGTTCCAAGAGCTGAAATTGGTATTTCAGACTCATGGCTGTGTCGAGAGGTATGAGACCTCTGACAAGTACTTTGCCTACAAGATGGAGGAGAATAGCTCAGTTAGTGAGCATGTGCTCAGAATGTCTGGGTACTACAATCGCTTGAATCAAGTGGGAGTTAATCTTCCAGATAAGATAGTGATTGACAGACTCTAGTCACTATCACCAAGTTACTAGAACTTCGTGGTGAACTATAATATGCAAGGGATGACAAAAATGATTCCCAAGCTCTTCGCAATGCTGAAATCAGCGAAGGTAGAAATCAAGAAATAGCATCAAGTGTTGATGGTTAACAAGACCACTAGTTTCAAGAAAAAGGGCAAGGGAAAGAAAGGGAAACTTCAAAAAGAATGGCAAGAAAGTTGCCACTCCCATGAAGAAGCCCAAAGCTAGACCCAAGCATGAAACTGAGTGCTTCTACTGCAAAGAAAATGGTCACTAGAAGTGGAACTGCCCTAGATACTCGGTGGATAAGAAGGATGGCAAAGTGAACAAAGGTATATTTGATATACATGTTATTGATGTGTACTTTACTAGTGTTTATAGCAACCCCTCGGTATTTAATACTGGTTCAGTTGTTAAGAGTAGTAACTCAAAACAGGAGTTGCAAAATAAATGGATACTAGTTAAGGGAGAGATGACAATGTGTGTTGGAAGTGATTCCAAGGTTGATAAGATCACCATCATAAACTCCCTTTACCTTCGGGATTAGTGTTGAACCTAAAAATAAATGTTATTTGTGTTGGGGAACGTAGCAATAATTCAAAATTTTCCTACGTGTCACCAAGATCAATCTAGGAGATGCTAGCAACGAGAGAGAGGGAGTGCATCTTCATACCCTTGAAGATCGCTAAGCGGAAGCGTTACAAGAACGCGGTTGATGGAATCGTACTCGCGGCAATTCAAATCGCGGAAGATCCGATCTAGCGCCGAACGGACAGCGCCTCCGCGTTCAACACACGTATAGCCCGGGGATGTCTCCTCCTTCTTGATCAAGCAAGGGGAGAGGAGAAGTTGAGGGAGAACTCTAGCAGCACGACGGCATGGTGGCAATGGAGCTCGTGGTTCTCCGGCAGAGCTTCGCTAAGCACTACGGAGGAGGAGGAGTTGGAGGAGGAGAGGGCTGCACCAGGCCAGGGGTGCGGCTGCCCTCTCTCTCCCTCACTATATATAGGGGGAAGGGGGGTGGAGGAGGTGCCCTAGGGTTCCCTAGGGGAGGGGTAGCGGCCACAGGGGAAACCCTAGATGGGTTTGGGCGCCCTCACCCCTGGGAAACTTGCCCCCAAGCCGTGAGGGGTGGCTGCCCTAGGGGAGGCGCCCCCACCTCTCCACGTTACGTGAGAGGGGTTGGAAGGGGCGCACAGCCCCTTAGTGGGCTGGTGTGCCCCCTCCCCTTGGCCCATAAGGCCCCCCAACGCTTGTCGGGGCCCCCGAAACACCTTTCAGTCACGCTGGTCGTCACCCGGTACTCCCAGAACTATTCCGGACTCTAATACCCTTCGTCCAATATATCAATCTTCACCTCCGGACCACTCCGGAGTTCCTCGTCACGTCCGGGATCTCATCCGGGACTGCGAACAACCTTCGGTAACCACATACTATTTCCCATAACAACTCTAGCGTCACCGAACCTTAAGTGTGTAGACCCTACGGATTCGGGAACCATGTAGACATGACCGAGACACCTCTCCGGCCAATAACCAATAGCGGGATCTGGATACCCATATTGGCTCCCACATGTTCCACGATGATCTCATCGGATGAACCACGATGTCGGGGATTGAATCAATCCCGTGTACAATTCCCTTTGTCTATCGGTATGTTACTTGCCTGAGATTCGATCATCGGTATCCCAATACCTCATTCAATCTCGTTACCGGCAAGTCTCTTTACTCATTCCGTAACGCATGATCCCGTGGCTAACTCCTTAGTCACATTGAGCTCATTATGATGATGCATTACCGAGTGGGCCCAGAGATACCTCTCCGTCATACGGAGTGACAAATCCCAGTCTCGATTCGTGCCAACCCAACAGACATTTTCGGAGATACCTGTAATGCACCTTTATAGCCACCCAGTTATGTTGTGATGCTTGGTACACCCAAAGCATTCCTACAGTATCCGGGAGTTGCACAATCTCATGGTCTAAGGAAACGATACTTGACATTAGAAAAGCTCTTAGCAAACGAACTACATGATCTTGTGCTATGCTTAGGATTGGGTCTTGTCCATCACAACATTCTCCTAATGATGTGATCCTATTATCAATGACATCCAATGTCCATGGTCAGGAAACCATAACCATCTATTGATCAACGAGCTAGTCAACTAGAGGCTTACTAGGGACATGTTGTGGTCTATGTATTCACACATGTATTACGGTTTCCAGTTAATACAATTATAGCATGAACAATAGACAATTATCATGAACAAGGAAATACAATAATAACCATTTTATTATTGCCTCTAGGGCATATTTCTAACAATTTGGTGTTTGCGTTAAGCATGGATATGATTGGATCATGTTTATTGCAATACGGATATTCATTTAAGTCAAAGAATAATTGTTGTTCTGTTTACATGAATAAAACCTTCTATGGTCATACACTCAATATAAATGGTTTATTGATTCTCGATCGTGGTGATACACATATTCATAATATTGATGCCAAAAGATGCAAAGTTGATAATGATAGTGCAACATATTTGTGGCAGTACCGTTTAGATCATATTGGTGTAAAGCGCATGAAGAAACTCCATACGGATGGACTTTTGGAATCACTTGATTATGAATCGTTTAATGCTTGTGAACCATGCCTTGTGAGCAAGATGACTAAAACTCCATTCTCCAGAACAATGGAGCGAGCCAATGACACATTGGAAATAATACATATTGATGTATGCAGTCCGATGAGTATTGAGGCACTGTAACACCCCAAAAATTTGACCTTGTTTTACTAATTAAAATTTTGCCAGGAAATTAAATTTTTATTTTTCTGGTTTTCCCCTTTGATTTCAGAACCCCTCTTCTCTTTGATATTGTGGGTTTTTACCTCAAGTGGAAACTTTCCAAAAGTATTATTGGACTTGTATGCTCTCTTTATAAAATCAATTCTTTATCAGTGGATTTATTTGCATAATTATTTTACCATGAGCTTTATTCTTTTAAAATGACCTTTCATAAATTGGGAGCCCCTTTTTGCACTGCAACCATTGGATAAATGCTTTTAAAATTTTCACCAAAATTTGGGGATGTCATGTGAGGTTTCCACATCACTTTTATGCAAAAATATCCTTTGGTCATTGGAGATTTTGAGCTCTACATCAATTTTTCAAATCTGGTCCAGTAGGTATTTTTGCACTACAACCTATTTAAATATTCTTCTAAAAATTCTTCCAAGCGTTTGGAGATGTCAGTGGATGCTTATAATGCAACTTCATGCAAAAACCCAGTGATGTTCTTTGAAAAATTTGAGTGAATCATCCTCTTCTTCATTCTGGTCCAGTTTGGTGATTTGTACCGCAACCCCATTTTATTTTACTCTAGTGCCCTTGAGCTTTTTCCTACTTATAGTCCTCCCTACCAAACCCTTAAGTCCAGGAGATTGGACCCATTGGAGTATTTTTGGTGCATGCAATGATAGCCTTTCATTTCTACCCAAAACTGATTTTCTCAAAAACTTGCACTAACAAATTTCTGTTGTTGCCAAACTAACCTTACCACCATCTTGAGCTCCTAAAGAGACTAGGATCTGGAGAGTTTGGCCACCCCAAGAGTTGCCCAGATGACCATGGCATTCCGTCGAACACCCTGTGTGCAGGAACAGTTTTGGCATGTCTTCTAGTTTGCATTGTGGACTTAAGCCCCTGACCCATCCAGCATGTCCACTAACCTCCTAGCTATCCCTAACCCTGGCATGTTGGCTACCCGCATCACCCAAGCTCTCTAGAGAGCACTGGCTTTTCGTCGAACAGCTGGAGTGAGTGCTCTGGGCACGCCCAGAGCGCACGTTTTGCACGCGCGCGCACTGAGCCACCGCGTCGCACTGCCGCCCTCGTCGTGTCCCGTCCCTGGCGCCTGCTCGCCTGCTGAACCGTGCACTACGCTCGCCCACTCTCCATGCCACCTCTGGCGCCCTACAGCACCGCCGTCAGGGCTTTTGGCGGCACGCCGGCGTCGGCAGTGAGCCTCTGCCATGGACGGCGCCGCCCAAACCACCCGCGTGCGCCAGCTGCCCCCTGGGAACAGCCCATGCTTATCCGCAAGCCGTCGGCACGCGCTCGTCGCCGCCACGTAGTCCTGCGGCTACAGCGCCACGGTCGCCGGCGATCTTATCCACGGCTGCCGCAGGACCGACCTCGAGCGCCTATTTAAGGGGACCCCGAGCTCAACCTAGCACTCATGCAACCTCATTCTAACCCCCTAGTGCCCCCATCACCCAGCAATCGACGTCGGGAGGCTTTCTTCCCCGCCTCCGGCCAGTTCGGTCGCCGCCGCAATCCAGTACAATACGTCGCAGCCAGGCCCTCCCCCGCCCATCCAACGCCACCAACCGTCTCCCCATAGCCTTGCGGAGCTGCCTAGCACCTGAGCCTCAACCAAGGACCACCATAGCCCGAAGCTCAATTTGCTCCCGAACCACCGTCCGCCGCGGAGCTCGCCGCCGGTGACTTCCTCCGTCCCCACCTGCCTAGCGCCCACCGGGAGGACCGCCCTAGACTGGCGGATCCATCCCTGCCCTCGGGGCCCCGTGGGGAGCTGCCGTTCGTCGACGGCGATCGCCGGAGGCCCGCCACCGTTCGGGCAGAGAGAAAGGAGGGAGAGGGAGACCAGTCAAACCTGACCAGTGGGCCCCCTGGACCCACTGTCAGTGACCCGCGCGCCCATCCACTCTGGTTAAGTGATGGCGCGAAACCCCGAGTACGTCTCCTCTGCTTCGAAAGCGTATTTTCCCCGAAACGTTTTCTTTTCTGGTTTTATTTAAAAACAGAACTTTGACTGATCTTTGACTGGCTATATCTTTTAAAATAAAACTCCAAATGAGTTGATTCTTTTTCCTACCTCCCTCAAATTTCATCTAGTTTATTTTAAGATTTATTTCAAAAATATTTGGGACAACTTTTTGTACTGTATTTGAAATGTGTGTTATTTGAATATTTCTCAAAATAGGATTTTGGAGAAAAGGCAACCTTCAAAAAATGCACCCCCACATGCATACACTTGAAGGCAAGCATTCTGAACCATGGCTTAATATTTTTGGATGTTGTTGATACGGTTACAACATCACCTGGACTTGGAGCATACGCTATTTTATGTGACGGTAAGATCATACGCATGAGTGCAAAAATGGAGATTTCCTTGCTGTTATGAATGGATATGCTGGTGATGGTGATCATCCTCGTAAGCTTCTCATGCATGCCGGAAGGAAGTCGGGAAAGTCGCGGTCTTGGGTAGACGCGAGCTTGTCCCTAGTTCCTCGTTGAGACGAGTATGTCCGGTATGGCATGGTGGGGCTTGATGAGTGTTAAGCTTACCGGTTATTGGTAATATTTTTGTCATGCTAATCATGCAGGGTACTTGAACCTGCTGAGTCGGCCTTAGATCGAGTCTTGTCCAGTAACCCCCACACTTGCTTCGTACTACCACTTGTCCCTGCCATAGGTAGGGTACGGTTCAGTAAGTTGTCAACCCCTTTCTAGCACACACCGTACAGAGAGGCCGTGATGAGTGTCCCATGGCCATGGATTAAAGCCAGTCATCCGGTCCGGGGGCATGGGTGTTTCGGTTGTAGCCGAAGGGGTAGCTCCCCTAGTTTGCGCGCGGTATAAGTTTTGTGATCCCATGCTACGTCGAGGTTGTAGCCTCCCCACTTAGAGTTTCGCTTGACAAGTGTCGTGGGTGATTCCAGACACTGGTAAGTTAAGCTGGTGTGTGCAGGTCAGGCGTGTTTTCAATTAAAAGACCGTAGACGGAATTAGTCCCGATGGACTAAAGAAATCCGTTACCCGTGGGTAAAGAGTACACCCTCTGCAGAGCTATTACATCTATTCGAATAGCCGTGTCCATGGTTAAGGACTACAGTCTGGGATAGGTCAAGTGTCGGTCTTAGTGTTGGTCTTCGGAGGAAAAACTGTTAAACCAGAACTTGGATTATGGCTTGTGACATGTGACGATTATGATTACTATTATTATGGACTAACCATTTGCATTATTTGAATTATTGAGTATCCCTGGGACGGTTCTACCTCCTGGATATTCACTGTGATTATCCTTTATAAGCCCTTTATGTGGTGTCGCATAGACGCCCGACTGTGGCATGCTTGTTATTTCTTTCATTTATAAGCCCTTTATGTGGTGTCGCATAGATGCCCGACTGTGGCATGCTTGTTATTTCTTTTATTTATAATCCCTTTATGTGGTGTCGCTTAGACGCCCGACTGTGGCATGCTTGTTATTTCTTTTATTTATAAGCCCTTTATGTGGTGTCGCTTAGACGCCCGACTGTGGCATGCTTGTTATTTCTTTTATTTATAAGCCCTTTATGTGGTGTCGCTCAGACGCCCGACTGCGGCATTGTTAATTTATTTGCACCCTTTTCGGGGAATCATTTCAGACACTCGATCACTACACTCTATTTCTATATTGCATATTCATATTTTACTTGCATGCGTGCATCATGAATTTTGTTTATCTCGTGACTGACGTTATGGTCATAGAATATTTTCGGAGCATGATTACCCTTGTTATATTATACCCGTGTTCTAAATGTTTGCGAGTACATTCAAACGTACTCACTGGCTTGTCCCTGGCTATTGTCTTGGCCAGATTTCTTGCGTGGAGAAGAGCGTTACGAGGACAGCCCCGGAACCCATGTAAAGGTGATAGCAGCCTCGCGAAGATAGGAGTTATCCTGGTCAGCTGTTCTTGTGGGAAATGGAGTACCATAGACGCAGATGAACCTCAAACCGCTTCCGCCATCAACCACTAGAAACCTAGTGTTGTACTCATAGGCCACAATGGTGTTGTACTACATATTTTGTACCTTGCTTGGAATTCTTGTATCAAGTTGGTGCCTCATCAGCTAACAGTAATCCTGGGGCTGGTGAGCACAAGGGCCACTTTCTGGAGAATTAATATCCCGAAAATCCGGTCCTGACAGGCACGCGGCTGGTATCATTATTTTCTGACCTTCACAGATGATTTGAGTGGATATGGGTATATCCGCTTGATGAAACACAAGTCTGAAACATTTGAAAAGTTCAAAGAATTTCAGAGTGAAGTGGAGAATCATCGTACCAAGAAAATAAAGTTTCTACGATCTGATCACGGAGGCGAATATTTGAGTTACGAGTTTGGCCTTCATTTAAAACAATGTGGAATAGTTTCACAACTCACACCACCTGGAACACCACAGCATAATGGTGTGTTCGAATGTCGTAACCGTACTTTATTAGATATGGTGCGATCTATGATGTCTCTTACCAATTTACCATTATCATTTTGGGGTTATGCATTAGAGACAGCTGCATTCATGTTAAATAGGGCACCGTCTAAATCCATTGAGACGACACCGTATGAACTGTGGTTTGGCAAGAAACCTAAGCTGTCATTTCTTAAAGTTTGGGGTTGCAATGCTTATGTGAAAATGCTTCATCCTGATAAGCTCGAACCCAAATCGGAGAAGTGCATCTTCATAGGATACCTAAAAGAAAGTGTTGGGTACACCTTCTATCATAGATACGAAGGCAAGATTTTTGTTGCTAAGAATGGATCCTTTCTAGAGAAGGAGTTTCTCTCGAAAGAAGTGAGTGGGAGGAAAGTAGAACTTGATTAGGTAATTGTACCTTCTCTTGAATTGGAAAGTAGCTCACCATAGAAAACCTTTCCCGTGATGCCTACACCAACAAAAGAGGAAGCTAATGATAATGATCATGGAACTTCAGATCAAGTTACTACCAAACCTCGTAGGTCAACCAGAGCATGTTCCACACCAGAGTGGTACGGTAATCCTGTTCTCGAAGTCATGTTACTAGGCCATGATGAACCTACGAACTATGAGGAAGCGATGATGAACCCAGATTCCGCAAAATGGCTTGAGGCCATGAAATCTGAGGTAGGATCCATGTATGAGAGCAAAGTATGGACTTTGGTTGACTTGCCCGATGATCAGCAAGCCATAGAGAATAAATGGATCTTCAAGAGGAAGACGGATGCTGATAGTAGTGTTACTATCTACAAAGCTAGACTTGTCGAAAAAGGTTTTAGACATGTTTAAGGTGTTGACTATGATGAGATTTTTTCACTCGTAGCGATGCTTAAGTCTGTCCGAATCATGTTAGCAATTGCCACATTTTATGAAATTTGGCAAATGGATGTCAAAATTGCATTCCTTTATGGATTTCTTAAAGAAGAGTTGTATATATTGCAACCAAAAGGTTTTGTCGATCCTAAAGGTGCTAACAAAGTTTTCAAACTCTAGCGATCCATCTATGGACTGGTGCAAGCATCTCGGAGTTGGAATATAAGCTTTGATGAGGTGATCAAAGCATATGGTTTTATACAGACTTGTGGTGAAGCCTGTATTTACAAGAAAGTGAGTGGGAGCACTGCAGCCTTTCTGATAAGTATATGTGAATGACATATTCTTGATCAGAAATGATGTAGAATTTTCTAGAAAACATAAAGGAGTGTTCGAAAGGAGTTTTTCAAAGAAATACCTCGGTGAAGCTGCTCACATATTGGGCATCAAGATCTATAGAGATAGATCAAGACGCTTGATAGGACTTCCGATGAGTACATACCTTGATAAGATTTTGAAGGAGTTCAAAATGGATTAGTCAAAGAAGGAGTTCTTGCCTGAGTTGTAAGGTATGAAGTTGAGTAAGACTCAAAACCCGACCACAGCAGAAGATAGAGAGAGAATGAAAGTCATTCCCTATGCCTCAGCCATAGGTTCTATAAAGTATGCCATGCTGTATACCAAACCTATTGTGTACCTTGCCATGAGTTTGGGAAAGGGTACAATAGTGATCCAGGAGTGATCACTGTACAGCGGTCAAAATTATCCTTGGAAGACTAAGGAAATATTCCTCAGTTATGGAGGTGATAAAGAGTTCGTCGTAAAGAGTTACGTCGATGCAAGCTTTGACACCGATCTGGATGACTCTGAGTCTCAATCTAGATACATATTGAAAGTGGGAGAAATTAGCTAGAGTAGCTCTGTGCAGAGCATTGCACTACAAAAAAAGACACATCCGTGATATTTTGGGATGAACAAATTTTTTTCCTGTCATACTTATGACACTTCTATGACGATAATTGTGACAAAACCCGGTATCATCATAGATGTGGTGGGCTCTTACTTCTATGACAAAAAATCATGACAGAAAATAGGCTTTTCGTCCTAGGCGGGCCGGAGACGCAGCTGCATGACATTCTTTGGGCCGACCATGACAGAAAAAAACTATGGTAGAAGCGAGGGCGAGGAAAATATCGGGGAGTTCTCGGTTACGGTGGGTGGTTGGGGGGCAAGCGATGCGCGTTTCTCTCGTCCACGTACGTGCGTGTGCGAGGCGTTGCGCTCTAACTGAACCCGAGCGAGGCGTTGGGCTCTAACTGAACCCGAGCGATTGCACTGTAGGCTACGCGTTACTGAACCCGAGCGATTGATCGATGGCTGTTAACTGAACCCGATCGACCGATTCCTTCGCTATTGCTGCTAACTGAAGCCGATCGAACCTGCTGCCTCTTGATGAATAGTGAGCGTTTTGGGGAGTTTGGATGAACAGTTCCCGGTGGGGGGTTGGATGAACAGGACCCCATGGTGTTGCTGCTGGATGAATAGGACCCCGATCGATCGAGCCGGTTGGGGGGTGGATGAACAGGACCCCGTGGAGGGGTGGATGAACAGGACCCCATGGAGGGCTGGATGAACAGGACGACCCCGTGGAGGGCTGGTTGAATAGTAGCCAGTGGAGGGTTGGATGAACAGTAGCCCGTGGAGGGGAGGTTGAGAATAGGACCCCGTGGAGAGGGCTGGTTGAACAGTAGCCGGTGGAGGAGCGGTGGAGGCTGGATGAACAGTCGCAGGTGGAGGCTGGAGGAGGTCAACGGTGGATGAACAGTAGCCCGTGGAGGCTGGAGGAGGTCGGCGGTGGAGATGAACAGTATCCCGTGGAGTTCCGTTTTGCGGTATGCTACACCCCTCCTGATGAACAGGACCCCCATTTCGACCGTAGCGCTCCAACACAACTCTGTTTCCTCCGTTTTGCGGTACGCCACACCCCTCCCGATCAACAGGACCCCGTTTCGACCATAGGAGGTCCAAGAGAAGTCCGTTTCCTCCGTTTTCACTACTGGAATCAGCTAATTTGCCATCTGCCAGCTCTTTGCCGTCTGCTAGCTGACGGCAAAGAAGCTCTTTGCCATCAGCTACCCAAAAGCAGACGGCAAAGAAATGACAGACGACAAAACAGGCCTTTGCCATCTGCCGGCTCTTTGCCGTCCGCTGGCTGATGGCAAAGAGAGAGGTGGCCCCCACCCCCCCGCCCGTTTAGAAAAACCTAACGCCCCACCTCTTTGCTGTCTGCAGACGGCAAAGATTGGCGGACGGCAAAGAGCAGACTAACTAACGACCCCCACCCCCCCGCCCGTTACTCTCTCTTCTCTCCCTCTCTCCTCCCCGACGCGCCCCGCCACCAGATCCCACGTCCACCGCCGCCGCCCGCCGCCGCCCTCGCCCCCGCACCCGCTTGGCATGTCGCCCCACCACCCCTCCGCCCCCACCCACCCGCCGACGCCCCGTCGCCCCGGCACCGCCCCCGCCACCGCCCCCGACGCCCCATCGCCCCGCCACCCGCCGCCCGACGCCGCCCCCGCCGCCCGGTGCCGCCCCCACCGCCCGGCGCCGCCCCCGGCACCGCCCCCGCCGGCCGGCGCCCCCCGCCACCGCCCTCGCCGACCGTCCCATTGCTTCGGTGAGGGACTACTTTTTTCTTCTTCTGTTTTTTCATTTTTTTCTGTTTAATTGTTAGTGCTAGATTGTGTTAGTGTTAGTGTTAGAAAAGAATGAGAAGAAGTAGAAGTAGTAGAAGAAGTAGAAGAAGTAGAAAAAGGATGAAAAAGAAAAAGAAGAAAAGAAGTAGAAGAAGAAGAAAGGAAGAAAAGAAGTACAAAAAAAGGTGTAAAAAGAAGAAGAAGAAAAGAAGTAGAAGAAGTAGAAGAAGAAGAAAGGAAGAAACGAAAAGAAGTAAAAAAGTAGAAAAAAGATGAAAGAAGAAGAAGAAGAAAGGAAAGAAGAAGAAGAAGAAGAAGAAGAAGAAGAAGAAGAAGAAGAGAAAGAAAGATGAAGAAGGATAGAAGGAAACACCCCGACCCCTTGACCCCGACACCCCGACCCCCTGACCCCTGACCCCGATACCCCGACCCCGACACCACACCCCGACCCCGACACGACACCCTGACTCCGACACCACACCCCGACACCCCGACCCCGACACGACACCCCGACACTCGACCCCCCGACCCCCTGACCCCCTGACCCCGACACCCCGACCCCGACACCACACCCCGACACCCGACACCCGACCCCCTGACCCCCTGACCCCCCAACCCCGACACCACACCCCGACTCCACCCCGACACCCGACCCCCTAACCCCCTGACCCCGACACGACACCCCGACCCCGAAACAGCACCCCGACCCCGACACAGCACCCCGACACCGACACGACACCCCGACCCCCGACACCTCCCGAAAAGGTGTTCTTTGGCCTTGCAGAGGCCGACGGGGTCATATATTTGTGAATTATTAGTTAGGTCATATATTTTTTGATTTTGTTATGAAAACATCATATATAATTGTGTTGATCGGGTAGATTTAAATGTGCAGTTGTTTCATCGCTGCGAGGTTTGGTGGTCGACGACCTCGCCGTGCGTTTGACGAGCTCTGCCCCTTCGTTCGTGGGTGAGCACAAATGACATGTCCTCCTCCGCCGTTAATTATTTGCTCAGTTCCGGTGTTCGTGCTGATGAAACTTGATAGCTAGCTATATATGTGTCTTGAATCATCAGTATGCGTAACCAATATGTGTCTCCCATTCGAAAGCGTCATAGTTATAAATATGCATGCATTTGCATATTTATAACCTTGATTCTTTCGAATTGTCCAACGCTATCCATGGACAGCCCGAGTATGTTTAGATTGGGTTCGTTTTCCCATATGCTTTGCTCCGGATCTAACGCATAAGTTTCGTCAGTGCCTCCCCTGTTGTTCTCCGGGTACACATCCTCTCTGTTTATTGCAGAGACGTGTATCAGGAGAACAGCGGGGAGGTGCTGCCGAAATTTTGCGTAGGATCCGGAGCATAGCATGGGAAAATGAACCCAATTTAAACAAACTCGGGTGGGATTAGGACCTATCATTACCTATTAGAGTGTAGGTTGCATGGACGTAATAAAATTGACAAAGTAGATCAACTGATGAATACATACATGGTGAATTATATATATATATATATATTTGTTGTGTGTCTAGTAGCTCTGAAAGTCAAGATGAGTGATCGTGCGTGGATGTACACCGGTCACACTGGTCAGAACAAATGGAGCACTGAATGGTTCACAAAAACCAAGGGGTTTGTGCAAGCCACATTTGCAAATGGCCAGAGGAAAACCTGGTGCCCCTGCTTACGGTGCGACAATTGGGAAAAGAGGACAGAGGCTGAAATGGGCAAACACCTGCAGAAGAGTGGTTTTACGCCCGTTTATATGGTGTGGACATTTCATGGTGAGTCTGCCCAACGTGACCGAGCTGAGGTGGATCGTCGTCGCACCGACGAGCATGGTACCGGGATGGAAAACATGGTGCAAGACTTCGATGATGCTCGGGATTCGGACGAGGAGATGGAGGAATCTGCAAAGGCCTTCAATGAAATGTTGGAGTCTTCAAAACGTCCGCTCCATGAGCACACTGAGCTTTGTCAGTTGGATGCCATCTCACAAGTAATGGCTCTGAAGGCTTAGTTCAACTTGGGCAGAGAATGCTACGATGCAATGATGACAGTATTTGGACGCTTTCTACCCAAACGCCATGTAATGCCTGCAAACCTGTACTAGTCGGACAAAATCCTCCGTGCACTGAAGATGCCCTATGAGAAGATACATGCCTGTGAGAAAGGATGTGTCTTGTTTAGGCTTGACTATGCGGACTTGAACTATTGTCCCATTTGCAAGTCTTCCAGGTATGTTGTGGTAGACAACGGTATGGGTGAGAAGACACAGACCAAAATCCCCGTTAGTGTTCTTCGGTATATGCCAATCGTACCAAGACTTCAACGTCTTTTCATGGTTGAAGAGATGGCCAGACAGATGACATGGCACAAAACGGGCAAAAGAACCGAACTAGATGCAGATGGGAATCTGATGATCGTACACACATCGGATGGTGTTGCGTGGAAAAAGTTTGATGAATTACATGCTGACAAAGCGGCAGATCCGAGGCATCCTCGAGTCGGCATCAGCACGGATGGGTTCAGTGTGTTTGGTATGACGGCAGCCCAATACAGTTGTTGGCCCGTATTTGTCTTTCCACTCAATCTCCCCCCGGACAGATTATGCAAAGAAAGAACATTTTCCTGACGTTGATAATTCCAGGGCCCAACTATCCGGGGAAAAATATGAATGTGTACATGTAGCCGCTTAAGGACGAATTGCAAGAAGCCTGGGATAATGGGTTCAAGACATACGACGCCTATAGCAAACGGAACTTCATAATGCGTGTCTGGTACATGTACTCGACGCATGACTTGCCAGCGTATGCGCTATTCGTTGGCTGGTGTGTGCATGGAAGGTTCCCGTGCCCCACATGCAAGGGAGTTCTTGAGTTTCGTTGGCTTCAGGCCGGTCGCAAGTTTTCTTGCTTCGACATGCATAGACAGTTCCTGAATCCTCGCCATAAGTTCAGGAAAGACAAGAAGAACTTCATCAGAGGTAGAGTTGTCAAAAACTCTGCACCACCTGCATTGACAGGCCAACAGACCCTGGATCAGTTAAACGCTCTCGAGCCAGATCCAGAGCGTCCAGGGTACTTCAAGGGGTATAATTCTAAGCACGCCTGGACTCACAAAACATGCTTATGGGATCTGCCTTACTTCAAATACTTCCTTTGCCCACACAACATCGACGTGATGCACACTGAGAAGAATATCGCCGAGGCACTTTTTGGTACATTGTTTGGCATAAATGGGAAGTCAAAGGATAATACTAAGGCTAGAGTCGATCTGGAGGCGCTATGTGATAGGTCGTTACAAAACATGAAAGAACCGAAAGGAAAGCAGAACTGGACGAAGCCAAAGGCATGGTTCAATCTTGGAAGGCCAGCTATGAGGGAAATTATCTTGTGGGTGAAAATGCAGTTGATGTTCCCCGATGGGTATGTAGCGAATCTAAAGAGGGGAGCCAGTCTTGATAAATTGAAGATATTTGGTCTCAAGAGTCATGATTGGCACATATGGATTGAGCGGGTAATGCCGGTGATGTTGCGTGGCTTCATCCCTGAGGATGAATGGCTAGTACTGGCAGAACTCAGCTATTTATTCCGTGTTCTTTGTGCGAAAGAACTATCGACTGGCGTGCTAGAAGAAATGGAAGAGTTGGCGCCGGAGTTGATCTGCAAGTTAGAGAAGATCTTTCCACCGGGCTTCTTTCATCCAATGCAGCATTTGATTTTGCATCTCCCGACCGAGGCAAGATTGGGGGGGCCCGTGCAAAATCGTTGGTGCTACCCAACTGAGAGGATGCAGAAGACGCTTCGACAAAAATGTAAAAATAAACGTAGAATTGAAGCATCGATGGCTGAGGCATTCATCACTGAGGAGGCGGCAAAATTCGTGACAGCACACTACGAAGCCAAAAATCGTCATTTGCATAATCCGAAGCCTCGGTGCAATGCTGACGACCCTAAAAAGGGTGGATCCAACCTCAGCCTATTCAAAGGGAATCTCGCACCAGCCAGTGTTTCAAATCCAGTATCTTTGGATAACGAAGAATGGCGGACCATTTCGTTGTATATCTTCAACAACCTGATAGAAGTGCAGCCGTACATCGAGTAAGTTCTCGGTACATTGTTTCGCAACTTCTATTTCCTTTGAACTACTCTTATTCCTGGATATTTCATACAGTCGATACGTCTCCTGATTCTCGTATGGAGCGGTGATCCAAAAGGATTCTGTTGAAGAGTATGAGCTTCTCGCAAAGCAAGGACGCGGCTATCCCGGTTTCATCTCTTGGTTCAAACAAACGGTAATTTCTATTAGACAATTTCATTTCATTCGCTAATTTGTGCGTAATGCAACATTCCTTTCATATTAAACTTGTAGGGTAATTCAGAGTCTATGGACGCCGAATTGAGACAAGTCGCTAATGGTTTTGACTATAAGGTCCGTTCATTTGACAAATACGACATCAACGGGTATCGCTTTAGTACCTATGGCAAAGAGCTATCTATGGCCAACCGAAAGTCTACAAATTGTTGTGTATCTGCTATCGGCGAAGGAGGTACCGAGTATTATGGGAGAGTTGAAGCAATTTATGAACTTCTATTCTATGGTGAAAACCCACCGAATGTCGTAGTCTTCAAATGTTATTGGTTTCAGCCGAAGGAGACTAGAAGGACTCATGAACATATAGGGCTAGTTGAAATCAACCAAAGCACCCATTTAGATGTTCCTGATGTCTATATTATGGCTCAACAGGCGACCCAAGTATTCTATCTACCGTGGGCCTGCCAAACTAATCCAAATCTAAAAGGTTGGGATGTCGTTTATGAAGTGCCGCCACGTGCTAGACTATCTCCCCCAAAGGAAGAGGATTATGAACCTCACATTAACCCAGACACATATGAAGGAGAATTCTTCCAAGAGACACGTCTGTCCAAAAAGCGTTTCAAGAACCGCTATACTTCACCCCAAAACATTGAAGTAGACAGTGACAGTGAATCCGACATCACCCCAGAGGAGGAACAAGAAGAGCCGGAACAAGAAGAGATTACTGCTGCGGATGACCTGTCATTGCTTGACCGATTACGTCAAGGTGGCCTTCCACATGTTGATGCCACTGAACCCTATGAGCCCGTCATTGATTATAGTGATGATGATGATTATGCATTTATTGATGATACTGATCGAGATTATTAGTAGTGTCAGGTATTAATTTTTTTATGTTGTACTTGATGATGATACACTTAAGTGATACACATATTATTATTCATGTCGGTCCTTTTTTTATGTTGTACTAATTTCGTTTACTGTTTGTCATGGCAGGTGTTGAAAGATGGTGGGCGCTGGTCGGGAGCGCGCCAAGGCCCCTTCTTCGTCGGCGCGTGGTGTGAGGTCTTCCATTCCACACGCACCTCTCCGCCGAGCGTTGCTGGACAGTATGGCGACACCGCCGGGCCCTTCTTCGTCGACCGCGGTGCCCAGCAGGGGACGAGGTAGGAAGAGAGGAGGTGGGGCACGTGGTCGTGGGAGAGGAGGTAGGGTGACTGCTACGGCGTCTTCCTCGCCGCCACCCCCAGCTGTATCACCCGAGCACGTGACTGCTAGGGTGGACTCGTCCGAGGAGGAGGCTACATGGACTCCAGTCCACGAGCCTCCGGTCCACGGGTCTTGGGCCCACGAGCCTCGGGTCCACGGGTCTTTGGCCCACGAGAGTTCGGCCCACGAGACCCCGGAGGAGCACACGTCTGGATGGGGTACCTGGCCGGATCAGCCCGAGGAGACGAGTGGCCATGCTGATGATGGCGGGGAGCCGACTGATATTGAGGAGGAGGGGGGCACCGTCTACCAGCGTGGAGCTACACGGCTCCCGTCCGTGCCGGCGACCCGCGAGCAGAGGTGGTTTATTTTCCCTGATGCGGAGAGGTAAGTGCATTTAATATTTTTGTACCTTCTGCATTCACGTTTCTTCAAATAACTAATGCGTTGGCCTTGTCATGCTGCAGGGGTTGGGACCACCATCATAGTGTCCGCCGGCCCAACTCCGTCCTTGGAGTTCTTTGCCGGCAAAACTTCCCGGGGTTTGTCACGTTGCCTGGTGAGGGTCGGCTTCCAGAGCTTGGATTGAGCTGGGAGCACTACTTGGCTGCCCCGGCCCCGCGGGATGAGATTATCGACGGTGTCTTGTGCGACACGAGGGCAGACGTGGTGATCAAAAAGTTCTGGGTAATTTCTCCTTTACACATTTAAAAATCTTCAACTAGCTAGTTATTAATTGTACTAATCAATATTGTCTCATTTGATTGTAGACATTCTACAGGTGTGAGGAGGGATACGAGGAGGACGCGACACATGTTATCGAGAACGTCTGCAAGCGCCTACTACAGAACTTACAGCACGAGGCTCGGGTGCAGGCTGTTCGAGACTACTACGCCTTGCGTGGTATCAAGAAGACCAAGCCGGCGTGCCGCGATAAGTTCCTGAGTAAGGAGCAGTACATGAAGGTAATTCTTAAGGCCTTCTAGTTAAGTTCCTTCATTTGGTAATTCTTAGCCGTAGCGCTCAAGTTTCTATTTGCTAACTTAGGCGGCTCCGAGATGGTGTGCAGATCGGATGGATTGTTGGGAGGTGTTGGTCAATGAGTGGTGTTCAAAAGAATGGCTAGCCCTCCACAACGAGGCCAAGGACAAACGTGCCCAAATGGAAGGTGTGACACACCATCAAGGCAGCTCCAACTTATATCAGTTCGGGCGGAACTGTGTATGTGGTTTGCTTCATGATTCATGCAATTCATTCATCATGCTAGCTTGAGCCCTTTAATTACTAATTTACATTGTTTCTCTCTTTCAGGCATGCTACAATAAGGTGGATAAGGTGCCGGAGGTGTACGACCTGTATGCCATGGCCCACACTGCCTCTTTCAAGAAAGTCAAGGCATTCTCTCCGCCTGACCTCGATGATGCAAACAACATCACCAACATCTCCTCCCACAACAAGCTCGTGAGATATAGAGATGAGGGGAAGGCGAGGAAAGGGGAGGACTTTAACCCGAGCCAGGGTCCCATTGATCCAGAGCTGGTGATGATATCTGGTGGCGGGAGGTCCCATGGCTCCATAGCCATTGGAGATGGACTTATCCGTTGTCCTAGCACTCTCCCGGAGATCAAGGCGCGCTGGTCGAGCTCCGCTCCTAAGATAAGGCCTCGTGAATGGCCAGTCCAACTTGCCATCAAGGTTAGTGATACGTACTCAGCTATCTTTCTCCATTACATTATGTGCGCTTCCATCAATGATTACAAATGGTCATGTGAGTGGTGTTGCAGGCTGCTATACAGAGTGAGAGAGATAGAACGGAGAAACTTCTGGCTGAGGCGGCGGAGAGGCAGCGGGAGTTGGAGGAGAGGACGACAAAGATGTTGGAGGAGGAGAGGGCATGGAATGACATGCAGGCAAGGGCCATGTACGAGCTCCTTGTGGTAAGTTTCTTCTGCAGATTAGCCAAAACATTCATGTAGTGTTTGTCTCATTACTAACTAGTAAGACTGAGTTGTCAAAACCAAATGTGCAGTCTGTGTGCGAGAAGGCCAGTTAGACCGCTCCGCCGATGCCAGTGATTGCTCCTGGGACCACGGTGAGTTTAATTTGAATGGACATTACTTGCTAGTCTTAACATTTGAGTGTCATCATGCTAACAAGACATTGGAAATGATCTTTGGTGCAGCGTAACTCCAGACAAGCATCGCACGATCCTTCTCCAGCTACCGACACGAGCCAGCCCGCTCCTACACCTCCTGGATCATGGTAAGTTTATCTAGTGTTTTGCTTAACACATGCATAAAGACCTAGACTTAGCTTCTTCTCCTCCAATATGACTTAATAAGCTTACTAACCTCCAAAACCATCCATTTTACCTACGTTAGCTCTAAAACGATCTGTACTTAGCTTACTTATGTCAAAAATTGCATAATTAGCTTAGTTAGCTCATAAACGATCCATTTTACCTAAGTTAGCTCTAAAATGACCCATTTTACCTTGGTTAGCTTATAAATGATCCAGTTCATCCAAGTTAGCTCAAAAATGACCCATTTTACCTAGATTAGCTCCTTAATGATCCATTTTACCTACGTTAGCTTTAAAATGACCCATTTCACCTAGGTTAGCTCCAAAATGACCCATCTTACCTAGGTTATCTCATAAACGATCCATTTCAACTAATTTAGCTCATAAACGATCCATTTCACCAAGTTAGCTAAAAATGATCCATTTCACCTAAATTAGCTCTTACATGATCCATTTCACCTAAGTTAGCTCAAAAAGATCCATTTCAACTAAATTAGCTCATAAATGATCCATTTCACCTAAGTTAGCTAAAAAACGATCCATTTCAACTAAGTTAGCTCATAAATGATCCATTTCACCTAAGTTAGCTAAAAACGATCCATTTCACCTTAGTTACCTCAAAAACGATCCATTTGACCTTAGTTAGCTCATAAACGACCCATTTCAACTAAGTTAGCTCATAAATGATCCATTTCACCTTAGCTAGCTCATAAACGACCCATTTCAACTTAGTTAGCTCATATATGATCCATTTCACGTAAGCTAGCTCATAAATGACATATACTTCTTGTTCTAGTCTTCTTCTTGTTCTACTCTTCTTGTTCTAGTCGTCTTATTCTAGTCACCTATTTCTAACTTTCTTATTTTGCCATTTTGCAGATTTCATTCACTTCATGGAAGCTAGCTTGCTATGGAGTGCTTGTTTATGTATGGATGGAACTTGCTTATGTATGAATGGATGGATGGAACTTGCTTATGTAATATGTATGGATGGAACTTGCTTATGTATGAATGGATGGAACTTGCTTATGTATGAATGGATGGATGGAACTTGCTTATGTAATATGTATGGATGGAACTTGCTTATGTATGAATGGATGGAACTTGCTTATGTATGAATGGATGGAACTTATGTGCTGGATATGTGATATGTTTGCTGTTAAATAGGCCTGTGAAATATATCTATATATGTCATATATATTTGCTGTGAATTTTTTTGGATTTAATAAAAAACAGAAAAAAGAGCCAATATGCAGGCTCTTTGCCGTCTGCCACCGATGGCAACGGTCTCTTTGCCGTCAGCCGCAGACGGCAAAGAAGCCACGTGGCAACCAGCTGTGCTTCCTTGGAGCTGACCCATTTGGTCAGTTTGCCTACAGTGGCAGATGACAAAGACACTAGAAAGTTTGCCTACAGTGGCAGACGGCAAAGACACTAGAAAGTTTGCCTACAGTGGCAGACGGCAAAGACACTAGAAAGTTTGCCATCAGTGGCAGACGGCAAAGACTTGCCGTCAGCGGCGGACGGCAAAGGCCTGCCGTTAGCCACTTAACGGACTGACAGCGCAATTATTGCTGTCTGTTCTCTTTGCCGTCCGCTGCAGACGGCAAAGGCCCTTTGCCGTCAGCCGCCCGGAAGCAGACGGCAAAGTAGCTCGTTGCCGGACCTTACTTTGCCGGAGCCTTTTGCCGTCCGCGGCTGACGGCAAAGGCCTTTGCCATCCGCCGTTCATGCCTTTGCCGTCCGCCATGGCAGACGGCAAAATAGCTGATTCATGTAGTGTTTGCGGTATGCCAGACCCCTCCCGATGAACAGGATCCCGTTTCGACCGTGGCCGGTCAAACACAAGGCTGTTTCCTCCATTCTGCGGTACGCCAGGCCTCGTTTCCATCGGCTGTTCCGTGCAAGCCGGTTGGCTCCTGATGAACACAACGTATTCCGTTGCCTCCCGATGAACACGATGCATTCTGTTGCCTCCCCATGAACACGGCGACGACGCAGTTTCTCCGTTCCGACCCAGCCATGTACACGAGCCCTGGCCATATGTATGTGCGAGTAGGCATTCGAGACCCCGCCCGTATATACGTACGTGGCCATATTTTTTGGCGTGTGGCTGTATGTACGTGTACACAGTTTAGACGGGACATCCTGAACTGTTATGTGGGGGGCTCTACTATGACATGTGCCGCTACTTACTCGGCCACGGTTCATACTTGCAGAGAGACCGATCGACCAGTATGTACGTACATGTTCCGACAAGACAGACAACGGTACGTATGCTTCGACCGGGTGGGTCCCAGCTGTCAGGGAGGATAAGGACGCACTTCCTTGCGAGCGAAGATATAGCTGCTGGGTCCCAGCTGTCAGGGGGATATTTTTTTGCCCGTAATAAGGACAGACTTCCTTGTGTCGAAGATGTAGCTGGTGGGTCCCAGCAGTCAGGGGGAGAAAACATTATTTTTCAGGGTGAAAAGGATGCAGTTGCATGCATGCGTCCATGGGCATGGTGCGTCCCCACTGTCAGCCTCTCACGTACAGTCATCTTCCGATAACTCTCATTTGTTAACCACATTGAACACACTGTGCCGAGCGCACCAAGGCCGGTGGATGACTGTGAGGCCCCAGACTGGAACGAGCCAGAGATGGGGAAGGTGCGGCAGTGAAGTCGCACATGGAGAGGAGTGGGAAACTTGACTGGTTCGGGTGCGCGGCAGCACTGCCGCCCACGGGAGACAGGAGCAAGAACAGAGGTTGAAGAAGGAGCATGGCTGGTGGATTAACATCCAATGGTCCAGCTCCTAAAAGCATTTGTTGATTAAGTTGACAAAGCCCTGTGTACATGTCTGCTTAGTAGGCCCACAAGTCAGCCGCCAAATCTGCCGGGTCCCAGCTGTCATCAAGAGGAATAGTTTTTTCGCATAATAAGGAGGCACTTCCTTCCGTGCGAAGATACAGCCGGTGGGTCCTAGCTGTCAGGGCGAGGAAACAACTTAATAAGGAGGAACTTTCCTTGCGTGCGACCATGGACCTCGTGGGTCCTAGCCGTTAGGCTCTCCACGTACAGTCCTCTTCCGATGACTCTCGTTTGTTGACCACGCCGCGCTGAGCGCAGCGAGGCGGTGGACAACGGCGAGGCCCTAGACTGGAATGACCCGGAGATGGGGAAGACGTGGCAGTGGAGTCACAGACAGAGAGGAGTGGGAAACTTGACTGGTTCGGGTGCGGGGTGGGCCTACACTCGGCAGAGAATAACAGGAGGTGCGGAGTGGTGGGATGGCCTGGTCGTCGGCGGGGTAGCGTTTCGCTGCGAAGCGCGCAAAACAACGCCGCTGGACGCCGGAGTCTGGAGCAGGCGGTCCCGACAGTGCTGGGGCAAGAAGACGAGAGATTGAGGAAGAATGTCGGCCGTTGGATGTAAATCCAATGCCTTGCTTAGGCTTCGACCTACTGGCCCACATGTCAGCCGGTCCATTTGTTTTTTTAGTCCATTTGGTGGGCTGGGTGAAACAATGATGTAGCATCTATGCAGCCCGTTTATATATATGGTAGAATTTAAAGCCCATTTGTATTTTTCTCGACATCCGCGGACTTGCTGGGTGATACGTCTCCAACGTATCTATAATTTTTGATTGTTCCATGCTATATTATATTCTGTTTTGGACATTATTGGGCTTTATTATACACTTTTATATTATTTTTGGGACTAACTTATTAACCGGAGGCGCAACCTAGAATTGCTGTTTTTTGCCTATTTCAGAATTTCACAGAAAAAGAATATCAAACGGAGTCCAAACGGAATGAAACCTTCGGGAACGTGATTTTTGGAACGAACGTGATCCAGAGGACTTGGACCCTACGTCAAGACATCAACAAGGAAGGCACGAGGTAGGGGCGCGCCTACCCCCCTGGGCGCGCCCTCCACCCTCGTGGGGCCCACGTTGCTCCACCGACGTACTTCTTCCTCCTATATATACCTACAAACCCCCAAACTACCAGATATGGAGCCAAAAACCTAATTCCACCGCCGCAACCTTCTGTACCCATGAGATCCCATCTTGGGGCCTTTTCCGGAGCTCCGCCGGAGTGGGCACCGATCACGGAGGGATTCTACATCAACACCATAGCCTCTCCGATGATGTGTGAGTAGTTTACCTTAGACCTTCGGGTCCATAGTTATTAGCTAGATGGCTTCTTCTCTCTCTTTGGATCTCAATACAATGTTCTCCCCCTCTCTTGTGGAGATCTATTCGATGTAATCTTCTTTTGCGGTGTGTTTGTTCAGACCGATGAATTGTGGGTTTATGATCAAGTTTATCTATGAGAAATCTCCTTTGAATTCTTTTATGTATGATTGGTTACCTTTGCAAGTCTCTTCGAATTATCAGTTTGGTTTGGCATACTAGATTGATCTTTCTTGCAATAGGAGATTAGCTTTGGGTTCAATCTTGGGGTGTCCTTTCCCAGTGACAGCAGGGGCAGCAAGGCACGTATTGTATTGTTGCCATCGAGGATAAAAAGATGGGGTTTATATCATATTGCATGAGTTTATCCCTCTACATCATGTCATCTTGCTTAAAGCGTTACTCCGTTCTTATGACTAGATGCATGCTGGATAGCGGTCGATGTGTGGAGTAATAGTAGTAGATGCAGGCAGGAGTCGGTCTACTTGTCACGGACGTGATGCCTATATACATGATCATACCTAGATATTCTCATAACTATGCTCAATTCTGTCAATTGCTCAACAGTAATTTGTTTACCCACCGTAATACTTATGCTCTCGAGAGAAGCCACTAGTGAAACCTATGGCCCCCGGGTCTATTTTCCATCATATTAATCTTCCATCACATAGCTATTTTATTGCCTTTTATTCTACTTTGCATCTTTATGATAAAAATACCAAAAATATTATCTTATCATATCTATCAGATCTCACTTTCGTAAGTGATGAAGGGATTGACAACCCCTTTATTGCGTTGGTTGCAAGGATTTTATTTGTTTGTGTAGGTGCGAGGGACTCGTGCGTGGCCTCCTACTGGATTGATACCTTGGTTCTAAAAAACTGAGGCAAATACTTACGCTGCTTTACTACATCACCCTTTCCTCTTCAAGGGAAAACCAACGCTGTGCTCAAGAGGTAGCAAGAAGGATTTCTGGCGCCGTTGTCGGGGAGATTCGCGCCAAGTCAAGTCAAGATTTGACTCCCAGCAACGAGCCATTTCTGGCGCTGTTGCCGGGGAGTCTACGCAAAAGTCAACATACCAAGTACCCATCACAAACCCTTATCTCCCGCATTACATTATTTGCCATTTGCCTCTCGTTTTCCTCTCCCCCACTTCACCCTTGCCATTTTATTCGCCCTCTCTTTTCCGTTCGCCTATTTTTCGCGTGCTTCTTGTTTGCTCGTGTGTTGGATTGCTTGCTTGTCACGATGGCTCAAGATAATACCAAATTGTGTGACTTTACCAATACCAGCAACAATGATTTCCTTAGCACTCCGATTGGTCCTCTTACCGATACTGAATCTTGTGAAATTAATGCTGCTTTGTTGAATCTTGTCATGAAAGATCAATTCGCCGGCCTTCCTAGTGAAGATGCCGCTACCCATCTAAATAGCTTCATTGATTTGTGTGATATGCAAAATAAGAAAGATGTGGACAATGATATTGTTAAATTGAAGCTATTTCCTTTTTCTCTTAGAGATCGTGCTAAAGCTTGGTTTTTGTCTTTGCCTAAAAATAGTATTGATTCTTGGAATAAGTGCAAAGATGCTTTTATCTCTAAGTATTTTCCTCCCGCTAAGATCATCTCTCTTAGAAACGATATCATGAATTTTAAGCAACTTGATCATGAACATGTTGCACAAGCTTGGGAGAGGATGAAATTAATGATACGTAATTGCCCTACACATGGTTTGAATTTGTGGATAATTATACAAAAAATTTATGCCGGATTGAATTTTGCTTCTAGAAATCTTTTAGATTCGGCCGCGGGAGGCACTTTTATGGAAATCACTTTAGGAGAAGCTACTAAACTCCTAGATAATATTATGGTTAATTATTCTCAATGGCACACTGAAAGATCTACTAATAAGAAAGTGCATGCGATAGAAGAAATTAATGTTTTGAGTGGAAAAATGGATGAACTTATGAAATTATTTGCTAATAAAAGTGTTTCTTCTGATCCTAATGATATGCCTTTGTCTACTTTGATTGAGAATAATAATGAATCTATGGATGTGAATTTTGTTGGTAGGAATAATTTTGGTAACAACGCGTATAGAGGAAACTTTAATCCTAGCCCGTATCCTAGTAATTCCTCTAATAATTATGGCAATTCCTACAACAATTCTTATGGAAATTTTATTAAGATGCCCTCTGAATTTGAGACTAGTGTTAAAGAATTTATGAATTCGCAAAAGAATTTCAATGCTTTGCTTGAAGAAAAATTGCTTAAAGTGGATGAATTGGCTAGGAACGTTGATAGAATTTCTCTTGATGTTGATTCTTTGAAAGTTAGATCTATTCCACCTAAGCATGATATCAATGAGTCTCTCAAGGCCATGAGAATTTCCATTCATGAGTGCAAAGAAAGAACCGCTAGGATGCGTGCTAAGAAAGATTGTTTTGTGAAAGCGTGTTCTTCTAGTTTCTATGAAAATAAAGATGAAGATCTAAAAGTTATTGATGTGTCCCCTATTAAATCTTTGTTTTGCAATATGAATCTTGATAATGATGGGATTGAATATGATCCACCTTTACCTAGAAGGCGCTCCAAAAATTCGGAGTTTTGAGATCTTGATGCAAAAATTGGTAAAAGTGGGATGGAAGAGATCAAAACTCTAGATATTAATGAACCCACTATTTTGGATTTCAAGGAATTTAATTATGATAATTTCTCTTTGATAGATTGTATTTCCTTATTGCAACCCGTGCTAAATTCTCCGCATGCTTATAGTCAAAAGAAAGCCTTTACGAAACATATTGTTGATGCCTTGATGCAATCTTATGAAGAAAAACTTGAGTTGGAAGTTTCTATCCGTAGAAAACTTTATGAAGAGTGGGAACCTACTATTAAAATTAAAATTAAAGATCATGAATGCTATGCTTTGTGTGATTTGGGTGCTAGTGTTTCCACGATTCCAAAGACTTTGTGTGATTTGCTAGGTTTCCGTGATTTTGATGATTGTTCTTTAAACTTGCACCTTGCGGATTCCACCATTAAGAAACCTATGGGAAGAATTAATGATGTTCTTATTGTTTCAAATAGGAATTATGTGCCCGTAGATTTTATTGTTCTTGATATAGATTGCAATCCTTCATGTCCTATTATTCTTGGTAGACCTTTCCTTAGAACGATCGGTGCAATTATTGATATGAAGGAAGGGAATATTAGATTTCAATTTCCGTTAAGAAAAGGCATGGAACACTTCCCTAGAAAAAAATAAAATTACCTTATGAATCTATTATGAGAGCCACTTATGGATTTCCTACCAAAGATGGCAATACCTAGATCTATCCTTGCTATTATGCCTAGCTAGGGGCGTTAAACGATAGCGCTTGTTGGGAGGCAACCCAATTTTATTTTTAGTTTTTTGCTTTTTGCTTCTGTTTAGGAATAAATATTTGATCTAGCCTCTGGTTAGATTTGTTTTTATGTTTTAGTTAGTGTTTGTGCCAAGTTAAACCTATAGGATCTTCTTGGATGATAGTTATTTGATCTTGCTGAAAATTCCAGAAACCTTCTGTTCACGAAAACAATTGTTAAAAATCACCAGAACGTGATAAAATATTTATTCAAATTGATGCTGATCAATAAACAAATTTTCTAGATCTTCCTATTTTGGCTGAAGTTTTTGAGTTCCAGAAGTTTGCGTTAGTTACAGATTACTACAGACTGTTCTGTTTTTGACAGATTCTGTTTTTCGTGTGTTGTTTGCTTATTTTGATGAATCTATGGCTAATAAAATAGTTTATAAACTATAGAGAAGTTGGAATACAGTAGTTTTAACACCAATATAAATAAAGAATGAGTTCATTACAGTACCTTGAAGTGGTGTTTTGTTTTCTTTCGCTAACGGAGCTCACGAGATTTTCTGCTGAGTTTTGTGTTGTGAAGTTTTCAAGTTTTGGGTGAAAGATTTGATGGATTATGGAACAAGGAGTGGCAAGAGCCTAAGCTTGGGGATTCCCATGGCACCCCAAGATAATCTAAGGACACCTAAAAGCCAAAGCTTGGGGATGGCCCGGAAGGCATCCCCTCTTTCGTCTACTTCCATCGGTAACTTTACTTGGAGCTATATTTTTATTCACCACATGATATGTGTTTTGCTTGGAGCGTCTTGTATTATTTGAGTCTTTGTTTTGTTAATTTACCACAATCATCCTTGCTGTACACACCTTTTGAGAGAGACACACATGATTCGGAAATTGTTAGAATACTCTATGTGCTTCACTTATATCTTTTGAGTTATATAGTTTTTTCTCTAGTGCTTCACTTATATCTTTTAGAGCACGGTGGTGGTTTTGTTTTATAGAAACTATTGTTCTCTCATGCTTCACTTTGATTATTTTTAGAGTCCTACAAAACAGCGTGGTAATTTGCTTTAATTATGATAGGCATTCAAGATTAGTAAAAAAATATTTCTTATGAGTGTGTTGAATACTATGAGAAGTTTGATACTTGATAATTGTTTTGAGATATGGAGATGGTGATATTAGAGTCATGCTTGTTGAGTAGTTTTGAATTTGAGAAATACTTTTGTTAAAGTTTGTGATTCCCGTAGCATGCACGTATGGTGAACCGTTATGTGATGAAGTCGGAGCATGATTTATTTATTGATTGTCTTCCTTATGAGTGGCGGTCGGGGACGAGCGATGGTCTTTTCCTACCAATCTATCCCCCTAGGAGCATGCGTGTAATACTTTGTTTTGATAACTAATAGATTTTTGCAATAAGTATATGAGTTCTTTATGACTAATGTTGAGTCCATGGATTATACGCACTCTCTTCCTTCCACCATTGCTAGCCTCTCTAATACCGCGCACTTTTCGCCGGTATCATACACCCACCATATACCTTCCTCAAAACAGCCACCATACCTACCTACCATGGCATTTCCATAGCCATTCCGAGATATATTGCCATGCAACTTACCACCGTTCAGTTTATTATGACACGCTCCATCATTGTCATATTGCTTTGCATGATCATGTAGTTGACATCGTATTTGTGGCAAAGCCACCGTTCATAATTCTTTCATACATGTCACTCTTGATTCATTGCATATCACGGTACACCGCCGGAGGCATTCACATAGAGTCATATTTTGTTCTAAGTATTGAGTTGTAATTGTTGAGTTGTAAGTAAATAAAAGTGTGATGATCATCATTTTTTAGAGCATTGTCCCAAGTGAGGAAAGGATGATGGAGACTATGATTCCCCCACAAGTCGGGATGAGACTCCAGACTAAATAAACAAGAAAGAAAAAGAGGCCATAAAAAAATAGAAAAGGCCCAAATAAAAAGAATAAAAGAAAAAATGAGAGAAAAAGAGAGAAGGGACAATGTTACTATCCTTTTACCACACTTGTGCTTCAAAGTAGCACCATGATATTCATGATAGAGAGTCTCCTATGATATCACTTTCATATACTAGTGGGAAATTTTTCATTATAGAACTTGGCTTGTATATTCCAATGATGGGCTTCCTCAAAATGCCCTAGGTCTTCGTGATAAAGCGAGTTGGATGCACACCCACTTAGTTTCTTTTGTTGAGCTTTCATATACTTATAGCTCTAGTGCATCCGTTGCATGGCAATCCCTACTCACTCACATTTATATCTATTAATGGGCATCTCCATAACCCGTTGATACGCCTAGTTGATGTGAGACTATCTTCTCCTTTTTTGTCTTCTCCACAACCACCATCTATTCCACTTATAGTGCTATATCCATGGCTCATGCTCATGTATTGCGTGAAGATTGAAAAAGTTTGGGAACACCAAAAGTATGAAACAATTGCTTGTCTTGTCGTCAGGGTTGTGCATGATTTAAAAACTTTGTGTGGTGAAGATAGAGCATAGCCAGACTATATGATTTTGAAGGGATAACTTTCTTTGGCCATGTATTTTGAGAAGACATAATTGCTTAGTTAGTATGCTTGAAGTATTATTATTTTTATGTCAATATTAAACTTTTGTCTTGAATCTTTCGGATCTGAATATTCTTACCACAATTAAGAGAATTACATTGAAATTATGCCAACTAGCATTCCACATCAAAAATTCTGTTTTTATTATTTACCTACTCGAGGACGAGCAGGAATTAAGCTTGGGGATGCTTGATACGTCTCCAACGTATCTATAATTTTTTATTGTTCCATGCTATATTATATTCTGTTTTGGAAATTATTGGGCTTTATTATACACTTTTATATTATTTTTGGGACTAACCTATTAACCGGAGGCCCAGCCCAGAATTGCTATTTTTGGCCTATTTCAGAGTTTCGCAGAAAAGAATATCAAACGGAGTCCAAACGGAATGAAACCTTCGGGAACGTGATTTTCGGAGCGAACGTGATCCAGAGGACTTGGACCCTACGTCAAGACATCAACCAGGAAGACACGAGGTAGGGGGCGCGCCTACCCCCCGGGCGTGCCCTCCACCCTCGTGGGGCCCATGTTGCTCCACCGACGTACTTCTTCGTCCTATATATACCTACGTACCCACAAACTACCAGATACGGAGCCAAAAACCTAATTCCACCGCCGTAACCTTCTGTACCCATGAGATCCCATTTTGGGGCCTTTTCCGGAGCTCCGCCGGAGGGGGCATCGATCACGGAGGGCTTCTATATCAACACCATAGCTTCTCTGATGATGTGTGAGTAGTTTACCTCAGACCTTCGGGTCCATAGTTATTAGCTAGATGGCTTCTTCTCTCTCTTTGGATCTCAATACAATGTTCTCCCCCTCTCTTGTGGAGATCTATTCGATGTAATCTTCTTTTGCGGTGTGTTTGTTGAGACCGATGAATTGTGGGTTTATGATCAAGTTTATCTATGAGAAATATTTGAATCTCCTCTGAATTCTTTTATGTATGATTGGTTATCTTTGCAAGTCTCTTCGAATTATCAGTTTGGTTTGGCCTACTAGATTGATCTTTCTTGCAATAGGAGAAGTGCTTAGCTTTGGGTTCAATCTTGCGGTGTCCTTTCCCAGTGACAGCAGGGGCAGCAAGGCACGTATTGTATTGTTGCCATCAAGGATAAAAAGATGGGGTTTATATCATATTGTATGAGTTTATCCCTCTACATCATGTCATCTTGCTTAAAGTGTTACTCCGTTATTATGAACTTAATACTCTAGATGCATGCTGGATAGCAGTCGATGTGTGGAGTAATAGTAGTAGATGTAGGCAAGAGTCAGTCTACTTGCCATGGACGTGATGCCTATCTACATGATCATACCTAGATATTCTCATAACTGTGCTCAATTCTATCAATTGCTCAACAGTAATTTGTTTACCCACTATAATACTTATGCTCTTGAGAGAAGCCACAAGTGAAACCTATGGCCCCCGGGTCTATTTTCCATCATATTAATCTTCCAACACTTAGCTATTTTTATTGCCTTTTATTTTACTTTGCATCTTTATCATAAAAATACCAAAAATATTATCTTATCATATCTATCAGATCACACTTTCATAAGTGACCGTGAAGGGATTGACAACCCCTTTATTGCGTTGGTTGCGAGGATTTTATTTGTTTGTGTAGGTGCGAGGGACTCGTGCGTGGCCTCCTACTGGATTGATACGTTGGTTCTCAAAAACTGGGGGAAATACTTACGCTGCTTTACTGCATCACCCTTTCCTCTTCAAGGGAAACCAACGAAGTGCTCAAGAGGTAGCACTGGGCTGGGTGAAAATATCATGTTGGGCTGGACGGAGAAATGTTATAAAAACATAAACACATGATTGCACGTCTATTACTACATTGGTTAGTAAAATCTTTGCAAGCTTATGTACGCAATCACTAGGAGTTAACTTGCCAAGTTATATATAAACAATTATTATTATTATTATTTTGTAAGAACTTTCAATTTATGAAATAAAATATCATTTTAATTTGATGAGTTAATAGGATGTGGGGTATTATTATATTTCAGGCTAGACGTGGGACAGTTGAGTTGGTTCTAGGGAAAAGTACTAGGAGAAAACTCAGTTTACATCAAAAAAGAAAGTGGGAGAAAATTCAGATATAGGATTAATGAAAACGAAAAATAAAGGAAGTGGGAAGGTCTATAAAATGGTTGGACGATCGACAGGTTTAACGGAACCTTATGTTGTTTCTATTATATATATATGTAATAAAATAAGATATAAATATAGGTTCAGTTTTGTATTCTTATAGAAAACATAGGTTCAGTTTTGCATTCTTATAGAAAAATAGAACTGAGCTATGCGTCGTCCTGAAAAAACAAACATAACTTGTGCTGCTGATGTTATAGACAAGCTAGGTTGGGAGGCCCAGAGGCCGCTTGATACCTGCTGGATCCAAAAAATGTTGAAACATGTCGTGGGCTGCCCATGTTAAACAACAAAACCTATGCCATGGACCTAGTGGGCCCGGGACTGTCAGCCTCTCGATGAACAGTTGTCTCCCGGTTCCTCTTGTTTTGCTGACCATGTTGGGAACGACAGACGGTGGCGCCATGATGAGAGCACCAAGGCGGAGGACGACGTCGAGACCTCAGACCGAACGAATCGGAGCGAGGGAAGACGCAGGCGGAGGGGAGTACAAGGGTTGACTTGTTGGGGTGCAGGGTGGGCCGGTGTCGCCGCCACCGTCGGACAATGTGTGGGAGTAGAGGGATGGCCTGGCCAATGCCATAGGCTATGATGGCCAGCCGCTGTATAGGAAGAGGACGAAAGATTGAACGAAATAAAGAAATACAAATGGATAGGTGGTTGGTCCCATATGTGTGTGTACGAGACCTGCTGGGTCCACCTGAGAAGGGGAATATGTTGGGAGGAAGGAGATTCAAAGCACAGCAGCCGAGTGAACTAGTTTTTTTTTGAAACGGACGAGTGAACTAGTTACATACATAAGCAAATAGCCACTAAAAAAAAGCAAACAGATTAATTGGTTCTTACACGAAATATTTCGGACAAAACAGATAATTACAACACATAGGCTAATGCATGAAACACTTAGATGATAAAGGTGCTTATAAACAGATAAAGTAGAACATCTAGACCTTCCTGGCACGCTTGATCATGACGCTGCGGCTGTCCGTGTACTCGTCGGTTACGAGAAGTAGACACGCCCTCATGTCCAAGATACGCCTGTACATGTCGTAGCATGCGTATGCGTCCTTGGCTATGTAGGTTATGTAGGCTAGATTCAGAGGCACCTCCCACGTGTTCAGGTCCTTGGTATTGTTGTCTTCTTTCATGTTGGCATAGCAGGGGTCGATTATGGTCTCGGCGAGGTCAACCACGGAGTCCTTCTCCTGCCCGTTGCCGATGATCTTGTATTGCTTCTGGATGTCGACAAGCTTGTTGCACCAGATGGCCGAATCGTCGCGTTCTTCCTTCTCTCCACCTTAGCGAAGGTGCAGTCGGCGCTGTCGATGAAACGGGCGAATGCTCCAGAACCTCTGATGGCCCTACAGCAATGGTAGACGAGAACCTCGTCCCGCACGCATACCTGGGCGACCGCAATCTGCTGATCCCTGTCAGGAGATGAATGGATGGGCACAAGGTCTAGTCCCGCGACCTTGTGCTTTCTTGTCCTGTAGGTACTGCTTGAACTCGGCGAGGCAGAGCTTCACCAAGTCCGGATCGTTGGTGTACATCACATTCAACTTGGTGCATCCATGGGACTTAACGGTGAACTCAAAGGTGAACTCCTTGTTGAAGTCCATATCCAGCAGGCTCAGCCCTCAGATCGCCGTTGGAGTCTCTTCAAGTGAACGAGTCGATAGGCGGCGACAGCAGTTCGTTTTTCAGCTCTTGGGGAACTAGATTCAACAGTAAACTGAGTGTGTACAGGCGACAACAGTTACTACCCCTCCCTCGCCCGCTGCACGCCCGACAAAACATGCACCCTCGGCGCATTCAAACGCCTCCATTAAGAAACCTATTCCGGCCACATGTCGGTTCACGAGCGGGTCTGTATTGGTACTGTAATAACAAGTGTTAGTGGTCACTTTACTTAAATTTAATTAGCTTTAATAGAAATTTATTCTTAAAACGAGCAATGCATTGGCTCGTTCTATCAGTGCCACAGGATCAACATGCACAACAATTAGAATTATTATTCGCAGGACGCACACGATCAACACATTTGTCGCACTTTCACACAGATAATACTACCAAGTTTGAACTGTTTGTTATGGTTACTGTCCTCTGCATCATCATGCTGTGTTTCCTAGCTTGCAAGATTCAGAACCAACAAATAAGATTCAAATAATAAGTACATCAAAGATGCCTACACATCTCATTGATTCCTAGCTTGCAAGATTCAGAACCAACAAATAAGATTCAAACAATAAGTACAACAAAGATGCCTACACATCTCATTGATTCCCAGCTTGCAAGATTCAGAACCAACCCATTAGAGACTTTTGATAAACTGAATATCGGGATTAAATCCATCTTGGCTAGACGTGCCATACAACCCAAGAACTTGGCGAATGCTCTTGACCATCACAACATCTGTAATTGAGTATTCCTGTTTGCACAGATAAGAAAGAGCATGATTACTATAATATTGGCACTAGTTGAAGCAAACTTTATTTCCAAAACGAGAAAAGATTGCGATAGAATAGCTTTATTTAAAAAATAGAACATTAGCACAGTATGACAAAGCACAATCATGTTGATAAAGGACAATACTGACCGGTGTGAGGGGCCCTATGCCGCCACGACTCGATGTGGTGAACCTGCAAATCCACTCGGATGAGGCCAGCCTGGAGTTCCATGATTCAATTCATGCGCCTTTTTCTGCAGTTCACCTGAAATGAAGCAAAGATTGCATCATTCAGCTAGCAAGAAGTACTTGCTCTCGTGAGCTGGCACGTTCTTCTTTAGTAGTTGCACTAAAATTCAACAACATTAAGGTTGGCTATCCTGCTCATGTAAGGTGCAACTATAATTTGCTTATCCTTTTGTGCAGTTCCACTAAAATAAAGTGCCATTGTGGTGACAGTGATGGCTCATCTTGCAAAAGCTAATAAAATGTTGCACGAGATTACCAGCATAATTTGATGGAGATTTTGGAAACTCCAATCACCATTTTGTGCAGTTCCACCAACATTGAGAGATGTTGCACACGTGACATTTTAGTTGAACTGCACAAGACACTCATTAAAAAAAAGTGTTTTGTGCAGTTCACCAAAAGGTCACAATAACAACAAGGTGAAATGGATATCCCTATCTGCACAAAAAGATAGAAAGTAAACACTTGCTGGTCAATAAGAATATACGAAACATACACGAAATGAAAAGAAGCATCTTAATTATGTTCATGGCAATCACGCAAGGACAGTAGAAATTTTAAAAGGTCAGCAATGCTTCATGTTACTGGAAGCATTACGATCAACTATGACATTCATCAAATATGGGATTACTTTAATGGTGGCATTGCTTGTTTACCAGATACAGTAAATCAACAGCAGCTAAAGAGTTGGTTTAAGGGCATGGGACCGTGGGGACACTGGTACGCGTCGGTGCTATACAAACGGTTTTTAACCCCTTTCCGCGACGGTGTTCAGAACCGTCACCTAGTGAGTGTGGGCGATAGGGGGGGTCCTTCCCACACGACCTAGAAACCGTCGAGGATATGCCCTCCTGGCACACACGCTCGGCAAAATGAGGTCGTGTGCGACCGAAGAGCACTCAAATACAGAAATAAGTATAGTAGTGCTCAAAAATATACAATTATACATGCGAAATCATTTCCGGTCGTAAGTACATCCCACATAGTTAGTCACCGCTAAACGTTTCCGTTCGTATATACATCCCACATAGTCACTCCAAGGAAAACGTTTGCGCAAGGTAGCGTAACGCAAACAGTTTTCAAGAGAATGTCATGCGTGATTGTTCATTGATCCAACACGGTTTATTCCTAGAAACTGTGTGCGTTACCTGAGGTCATCGCCCACGGTGTTTTCTCAATAACTATTTGCCATAGGAAAACCGCTAATTGGCTAATTAGCAGGCTAATTGCCCTATTATTAATAATCCATTTACTAATCTAATTGGCATTCATATTAAGCACATAATATATTCCATTTCCTTATTAAGGAAGCAGGATTTCATAACTGAAATACACTAGAGTACAACATGATATAGCTTCATCACTCAGCTAGCCCATTACACAACTACACCAGCATCAAGTTTCACATGCAACATCTAGAACCTTTCAAAATTAGCATCATAGACGGTACATAGATAGATGCATCTCATTTGAAAAACTGCTGAAGCGGAAGGCGAATATGGAGCCTTCATTCATGTTGAAGGTCTTTGCAACTTTAGACCAGTGCCTGTGGATGATTGACCGTCCATCCTTCGACCTCTTCAGGAACACTTCAATATTGAACCGTGGGTGTTGTATGAAAACTTTCCTCGCCTCCTGACCATAGAGGTGGTTTGAAAGGTAATCATCAGTGAAGCCTGAAAACAAGGATGTCCATAAATATCTTCTCTATATTGGAAATGGGGCAAAGGAATAAAAAAAAGGCAAGGTATAATAGTTAGTACCATCTTGTAAACCTCGGTGCTTCCCATTGTTTCCCTGCAACACATATAAGGTAGGTAGTCATCAGGTTAAGTAAGGGTTCGCATGCTATCGGTAAAATATGTTGATGATAAATAAGCACATTGCAGATTCATCAGATTAATCAAGCATGATGAAGAACTAGAAAATATAGCACTTGTATATGTTTCTCATGTATTAAGTGCAGCCAAATTCGATTTATTCCTCACATGGTATACAATAACAGTATGCAGCCACAACAATTGAACATCGCATTGCAGAATTGAACCAAGCAGTTAACTAAACACCACAACAAATGAACCAAACGTTAACTGAGCACCACATTGCACAATATAACATACTCCTAATAGAAGATCAGACAGTTAACCAAACCAAGCATGCTTAACAACTTGGAAATGTAGCAATTGTATTTGTTTCTCATGTATTTAGTACAGCCAAATCCAATTTATTCCTCACATGGTATACAACAACAGAATGCAGCCACAACAATTGAACATCGCATTGCAGAATTGAACCAAGCAGTTAACTAAACACCACAACAAATGAAGCAAACGTTAACTAAGCACCACATTGCACAATATAACATACTCCTAATAGAAGATTAGACAGTTAACCAAACCAAGCATGCTTAACAACTTGGAAATATAGCAATTGTATTTGTTTCTCATGTATTTAGTACATCCAAATTTGATTTATTCCTCACATGGTATACAATAATAGAATGCAGCCACAATAATTGAACATCACATTGCAGAATTGAACCAAGCAGTTAACTAAACACCACAACAAATGAACCAAACGTTAACTGAGCACCACATTGCACAATATAACATACTCCTAATAGAAGATCAGACAGTTAACCAAACCAAGCATGCTTAACAACTTGGAAATATAGCAATTGTATTTGTTTCTCATGTATTTAGTACAACCAAATTTGATTTATTTCTCACATGGTATACAATAACAGAATGCAGCCACAACAATTGAACATCGCATTGCAAAATTGAACCAAGCAGTTAACTAAGCACCACAACAACTGGACCAAACACTAACTGAGCACTACATTGCACAATATAACATGCTCGTAATAGAAGATCAGACAGTTAACCAAACCAAGCATGCTGAACAACTTGGAAATATTGCACCCTGAAGAATTGAACATCACATTTGCAGAATTAAACCAAGCAGTTAACTGAACACCACATTGCACGACATATAGAACATATACACTATAGCAGAAGATTGCATGGTAAAAGTAGATAGCACAATTCACTAGAATTTGTTAAGGAAAGGAAGTAGCTAGCAAACTGAACATTTGTCCTTATAGTGAGCTAATAAGACAAGCTACTCCTCATTGTCGGAGATATCGATGAAGATTGGCTCCTTGGACATGGAAGAGGGCGAGGCCTCCGCATCGTGGGTGCCCTTGTTGTAGTGGTGAGTTGCCTAAGCCACTCCGGGCACCAACTTGTTGGCTTTCGAGATGAGGTAAGCATGTGCACACTGAGAAAACACCTCGTAGTCTTCGTCGAAGGCACCGATGGTGGCCTCGAGAAAACGCCACGAACTGTCATTTGAAGAAGCCAACCGCGTCGCGGCGTCGGCGCACGAGGCGTCAACGGTGGCCTCGATGGCAAGGTGCTCCTCCAAGATCTGGGGGTCAGCACGAATGGCAGCCATCGCGACCTCAGCCGCGCGTGCGGCCGCGATTTGCTTCTCCGCTGCCAAATGCTCCTTGAGATCCTAGCTATACTGCATGCACCATGGCTTAGGGCGGCGCTTATTTGGTGGAGGGATCGGTGATTTGGGTGGCACGTGTTGCGCTAGCGCCGACGGTCGGGGCATGTGGGATGTGGAAGGAGGAGGAGGATGGCGGTCGGGTGTGGATTACCTGCCTGGATAAGCGAGGTCGAGCAGCATGAAGGAGGGTCGCCGACGAGGAGGCGGCGCTGCAAGCAAGGAGTGAAGGTTTCAACTTGGAAAGGAAGGCGGAAACAGGGGAAATGTGGCTTTTGGTAAGGGGGAGGGGGCGGGGAGGTAGATGTTTCCGCGGAAGCCGAAAATTTGGAATCGCTTCAGCGAAAAAACTGGTGTGCAAAGTGTCATCAGACACGGTCCTTTATTCAGAGCAGGCTATGGACTGTAGACGTCACACCTTCTCGCGTAAGCCGTATGCGTACTATACTCCGACGGTGCTCCAAGATATTTTGTGTTGCATCTCACACGGTTGGTTATAATAAACTGTGTGGGATCTACTTGATTTTTCGTCTTGATTTGAATTACATAATGGGGTCACAGCGGCCATGGACGGTGTTTGAATTGCTAGACCTTTTGTCTGCACTGAACATGCAACTATATGTGTGTCATAAAAGAATTGGAATTATTCAGGGTTCGTTTGGACATTTTTATGCATTAACTGAGTTTTCAATGCATTTATGTGCATAATTCAAATTTGAACTACATGCACATGCTCCAGTGCATATAAATTGGTTGAAAATCAAATCTTTGTCCTTGGGTGCATGCTTAGGTCCCATGCAAGAAAAGGGAATGAATGTCAAACACTCTGCCACCGTCACTCGGCCGCGAACATTGAGATACCTGGTTTTTAAATTCTAGTAAATCCAAAACTCGTCTGATATTCATGAAACTTGGCATGCTATCATGGAGCGGCATCAACATGCCGTGGTAATTTTTTTGTCCCATTTGGGGCAGGTTTGGGTATATGCTTCTCACAAACCAGAGCTTCTCACAACAAACTTGATGGTTTAGGTAGGGAACGCCCCACCTTTGGGGACGAAACGATATCCATTGCCTCTTATTGCTTACAATTTTTTTCTCGTGTCAACATAGAACAACAGGAGTGTTGTGTTGATTTTGGGGATTTTTCGGGGTTCGTTTGGACATTTTTATGCATTAATTGAGTTTTCAATGCATTTATGTGCATAATTCAAATTTGAACTACATGCATATGCTCTAATGCATATAAATTGGTTGAAAAGTAAAATCTGTGTCCTTGGGTGCATGCTTAGGTCCCATGCAAGAAATGAGAATGAATGTCAAACACCAAGGCATGGTCATTCGGCCGCAAACATTGAGATACCTGGTTTTTAAATTCTAGGAAATCCAAAACTCGTCCGGAATTCATGAAACATGGCATGCTATCATGGGGCGGCATCAACATGCCGTGGTAAATTTTTTGTCCCATTTGGGGCAGGTTTGGGGATATGCTTCTCACAAACCAGAGCTTCTCACAACAAGTGTGATGGTTTCGGTAGGGAACGTCCCACCTATGGGGACAAAATGATATCCATTGCCTCTTATTGCTTTCAAATTTTTTCTCGTATCAACATAGAACAACAGGAGTGTTGTGTCAATTTTTGGGATTTTTCGCGGTTTGTTTGGACATTTTTATGCATTAATTGAGTTTTCAATGCATTGATGTGCATAATTCAAATTTGAACTACATGCACATGCTCTAATGCATATAAATTGGTTTAAAATTCAAATATGTGTCCTTGGGTGCATGCTTAGGTCCCATGCAAGAAATTGGAATGAATTTCAAACACCAGGGCAACGTTGATTGCCGGCAAAACGTTGAGATACTTTGTTTTTAAATTCTAGTAAATGCAAAACTCGTCTGAAATTCATGAAACTTGGCATGCTTTCATGGAATGGCATCAACATGCCGTGGTAAATTTTTTGTCCCATTTGTGGCAGGTTTGGGTATATGCTTCTCACAAACCAGAGCTTCTCACAACAAGCGTGATGGTTTTGGTAGGGAACGCCCCACCCGTGGTGACGAAATGATATCCATTGCCTCTTATTGGTTTCAAAAAAAATTCTCGTGTCAACATAGAACAACAGGAGTGTTGTGTTATTTTTTGTGATTTTTCGGGGTTCGTTTGGACATTTTTATGCATTAAGTGAGTTTTCAATGCATTTATGTGCTTAATTCAAATTTGAACTACATGCACATGCACCAGTGCATATAAATTGGTTGAAAAAACAAATCTTTGTCCTTGGGTGCATGCTTAGGTCCCATGCAAGAAATGGGAATGAATGTCAAACACCCGGCCACCGTCACTCGGCCGCAAACATTGACATACCTGGTTTTTAAATTCTAGTTAATCCAAAACTCGTCTGAAATTCATGAAACTTGGAATGCTATCATGGAGCGGCATCAACATGCCGTGGTAATTTTTTTTGTCCCATTTGGGGCAGGTTTGCGGATAAGCTTCTCACAAACCAGAGCTTCTCACAACAAGCATGATGGTTTCGGTAGGGAACGCCCCACCTTTGGGGACGAAACGATATCCATTGCCTCTTATTGCTTTCAATTTTTTTCTCGTGTCAACATAGAACAATAGGAGTGTTGTGTTATTTTTTGTGATTTTCAGGGTTCGTTTGTACGTTTTATGCATTAACTAAGTTCTCAATGCATTTATGTGCATAATTCAAATTTGAACTACATGCACATGCTCCAGTGCATATAAATTGGTTGAAAAATCTAATCTTTGTCCTTGGGTGCATGCTTAGGTCCAATGCAAGAAATGGGAATGAATTTCAAACACCAGGGCATCGTTGATTGCCGGCAAAACGTTGAGATACTTTGGTTTTAAATTCTAGTAAATCCAAAACTCATCTGAAATTCATGAAACTTGGCATGCTATAATGGAATGGCAGCCGACATGCTGTGGTATTTTTCGTGTCCATTTTGAGAGAAGGCGCACTTGAATAACAACCAACAAAGGCATTTTGAAAAAATAGCTGCCACTTTAATATCTCAAACGTTTGTATAATTCAAATCGTGTGCGTTATGTTAACCATTCACGTGACACCACGTGTCTTGGTTTTAATGGCTATAGGTTTTAATGGCTCTTGATCGCAAACGTTTTAGATAGAACACCCGTATGCAAAGTGAGAGCAGGATTTGTGCATCTCTTGAACACAAACGGTTCTTTTGGATGACCCGTGTGAACCACTTATAAATAATTTGGTGCGATACTGCATCTGTCATATTGGGTATGTTGCCATTTGTCAAACAAGAAAGATTGACATTTGTTGATCTAGTAACATTGCCATTTGCCAACCTTGTATAACACTGTGATTTGTCAAAATATGAAGCTAAAAATCACTAGCAGTATCTAATTTTTGCAACTAAAATTCAGTAATTAAGCATAAACGGAGGCGAGGAGGCGTGTTCAGCTGGGCGTGTAGCGGGCGGCGCAGTACTATTCGATTTGACAGCGGGCGACAATTCCCAATACGGCTTTAATGCAGACGAGGGAGAGGGTAGCGGTTCCTGAAATGTTGAACGGCCAGTGATGCATCTTCCTTCAATTAGCATCATGTGAATGCATGAGGGAAGTAATGGGAGGAGGACCAGGAAAAGAGGCAGCACAATGTGAATGCAACGTAGTTTGCACTCTTATAAAGGCGCCCCTCCATTCCAATGCATCTACCACATCGTACGCACCTAAGCATTTGCCTAAGCACCTACACTAATAAGCGCAAAAGTGCTCACTCCAGACCCATGGCGGCGATGCGCGCGAGCGGTCAGTGGCTGTGCCAGATGGTCCACGACGCCGGCCTGCGACATGGCACCATGGGTCGTCTCCACACGGTGTTGGCGACCGGCTGGTGGATGGCCGCCGTCGACGCCAGCTACGACGCTCAGTACGACCAGATGATCGTTCGCACCACCAACAGGTTCACCGCCGTCAAGAAGCTCGCGGACGACGTCGCCATACTCCTCCAACCCGCGCGCCCGGGCTCCTCAATGCCTGCCACCCTAATCGGCCTCCATGGTCGGAACCTCTTTCAAGCACTGGTGGCCCTGCGACTGCCCGTCGACGCCACGAAGAATGTCCACCTGGAGGTCGTGCTCGCCGCGAGGCGCCTCGCCCTACAAGAAACCATAGACCTACATATCCATTTGTACGAGCGAATCGTGTACATAGGTATCTACAAGGACAGTGAGCATGCTACGACGTTGGCCTTCTTCAACCGGCTAGAAGCCTTGGATGCCTTAGCTGAGAAGCACCTTGACCTCGCCACAAAAGCCGCCGCTCCTTAGCCGTCGGACGGTGGCCCGGCACACTGAGTTGAGGAGGAGGAGGTCGTACGTTGATGGATGCATCTTTCTTCTTGCCTCCTGTAACCACCACTGCGATCGCATCATCGTGGCCTTAATTCTTATTGTGATATTGCATTCTCGTTCTAGTCAATACAGACATGTGTGATCCCTTTGCTTAATTATATGCATAACTGTAACTAGTACTCCATCTGTCAATTTATAAGTTGTGCTGCCAGTGTTTGGGGCCGGCGCATGATCATGCACGTTCGTGTGCAAGCGGTTGCGCCGGGCGCGGCGCGATGTTGCAGTTACCTGCTGCAAAAACTGCCATGCGGAGGATGTGGCGTTCACCATTGGGTGGCAACAGTCGGTCATCCGGGTGCCCAATAAAGGATGCAAAGAGGGATCCTACAGCAGCAAGGACCAGCTTCCCTACCGATAGCTCATCTAACAGAACTCCTGTTACTTTACGACATGTTTCCAAAACATGGACCTCGAGGTTAATTCAACTAATAAGACGGAGCATTATATACATTCAACGCAATTAAATGTTTTCCAAAAAAAGTGATATGATTTCTGTGAAACTTATAAGTCATGTATGTCAAATTAACCTCTGTGTACTTGTTCTTGAATTAACCTCCAGGCCTTTTTGTCGCGTATCACACACATCTTGTTAAGTTGAACCGTTTATGTTCTCTTCCCTAATCGAAAATAGTTCATCCGACTGAACCGTATGCTGTATATCACACACACCTTGATCTAGCTGACTGTTTCTGTTGCTTTCCCTAATAGCAAACAGATCAGAGCGAACCGTATGCCGTATATCGCACACGCATTAATATGGCTGCCCGGTTCTGTTGTTTTGTCTAATCGCAAATAGTTCATGTGGATCAACCGTATGCCCTGCTTCGCACATGCAACTAAAATCTGAACCGTGTTTGATGCATCTGTCGTCGCAAACGTTTTGCACCTTTTTTGATGGGTTTTTTACACCACCGTTTGCGATTATGGCATCGCACACAGTTTCGTTGAAGGGTCTCTGATCGTAGTGTCGCGTTAGCAGCATCCTGCAGTAATGGGACACCAGGTCACTCAGCAGCGTAAAGAAGCAACTTACTTATCATACTGGGGAAAATAGCAGAAGTACCATTTGTAACACAGATTAATTGCATCATATCACTGGAGGCATTAGAACAATAACACTGGTTAGACATGTCCTTCAGGTAACAGTATGATCGCTTCATTTTACATGCGCCGTTACATTAACAACAGCAAAAGGTTGGTATAAGGACATGCGACAGTGGACGCATTAGCACAATGTACCTACAAGGAGGCATAAAGTGGTGATGCCGAGTTTGTTCATGCTCTGTGAGGGCGACAAATCTAATCCTGGAGACCTTTTACTATGTGAGGGCAGCAAATCTAATCCTGGAGACCTTTTACTATGTGAGGGCAGAAAATCTAATCCTGGAGACCTTTTACTATGTGAGGGCAGCAAATCTAGTCCTAGACATACTCTGTTGACTTGTCCACCAGCCGCCACTTTCTATCCTTTTTCAACCAATAATAGATCTGTTCCTTATCCAGTTTGTACTGAGTTTTCCCATTATTTCCCTTCTCAACCAAGAGACCGGATGGGTATCCGGTCTCTACTACTTTCCCCCTGTTATTTCCTCTTTGAATCAAGTCCTAGATTCATGCTACGACTTTCCCCCACTTCTTTGTTGTTTGAACCAAGTCCTAGATTTGAATGCATGAAGTAGCTTTACCTCTAATAATACTAAAAATTTAGGTGGATTTGGAAGAGCTGATGGAAGTAGAAAAAGATGCACATGCAGACACATGGGGAGCTAGGGCAGTAGAGCAAGGCTGCTTTCGAAGAACTTGTACCTGAGGATTGTCGGGATGTCGGCGGCGGCAGGTCCGATCTGCGCACAATACGGCAGGGAGGAAGAAGGGTTGGAGGACCTCCCGAGCCGTCGCTGTGTCAGAGAGAACGACACGGGCAGAGGATCGGGCCCCGCCAGCAGCTGTGGGTTTCCTCCCTCGCCGGCGATGACCGCGTGAACGATGCACCTTTTAGTCCTCAACACACACTGGCCGAAGGGATCCAGCCGGATCTGTGACCAGCGGTGAGTAGAGAGAAAATGTCGCTACCGCTGTCTTGTTTAGATCTGGAGAGGATGAGAGAATGAAGAGAGCAACACTAGTAAAACAAGCGCTCAGGCCCCTTCGTACATATATAGTGGAGTGATTATCTTTTTCTCTCCACAACAAGCATTTCAATTTGTGTACGTGGCATTAAAGAAAAGAAACTCTCTATTTAAGGTGACTAACTGTATGACTCCTACTTACTACTAGTAGTAGCATTGTTCACTTGTGCTCCCCAGCCCTCCATCCATTGAACAACCCCCACGGGTGAATAAACATACAGTACTAGTATTTATATAGAACGGACAAGCTCGAACTATTTTTGCGTAGTTAAAAGTTGAGGGCGGGGCTTTTTCGGGGCAGTACGCGCGACAGTTTTCGCGTAGGCGGTTTGACAGAGAGGCGAGGAGGGTGAGGGAGTAGCGGATTCAACTTACTTACTGCTGGAAAGGTTGGGCTATGTGATCTGACGGCGCGTTACTGCTGGAAAGACTTGTGATATGACTACTCACTATAGTCATGAATTACTGGCGGTACGACCGGGGTGATGCCCCCTTCCGTTCCGCACTCTAATCTGGTGCATAACACGTCAACCTGAATGCTGTCTCTCCCACATGTCGGCGAAGTACGTAGTAGTAAGAAGGATCAAAGAATCATGCATTATATACTAGTACTACTACTCACGTCGGAGGAGTGCGAAGCACGACAGCCCAGTGGACCAGTAGTGCGAACCACGGCAGCCCAGTGAACCAGCAGTAGAAAACAATGTGGTGATATGGCCATAAAAAACAATGTGCTATGGTCCAGACTGTAGCATGTACAATACTACTCCTCTTTGTTTGGATCCCTGAGTTAGAGCTAGTTTGGGTTGAAATAGCCTCAAGTTATCCAAACAGGTGGGGTTAGTTTGAGCTAGTTTGCTCTAACCCAGCTAAAAAAAACTAGCCCGATGGAGAGGTTCTAATTGAGTTAGTTCTCCTCGGGCCCACTAAAAGAGAACTAAAAAAATCTCCCCTGCCTGCACCAGATCTCTCCCTCCGCCCCCTCACACGACTCCTCTCTGTTCCCCATCGGGCCGCCTGCCCAAGCGCTGCTCCGCTGCTCGCCCTCTCTCTCCTCCGGCCGCCCTCTCCCTCTGTCCTTCGAAGCTCGCCCCGCTCCCCCTTCACCGGTCGTTTTTCTCCCTCTGTCGTGCGCGGCGGCGGTGCATCTAACAGGGAGGTCGCGAGCGGGGTGAGTTTGTTCGTTCCTTCTCTGTCTCACAGCCATATCATTGATCTTGCTCGCTCTAGCGCTAATTCTGATTTGGAAAAGTAGATCCTGATTAAACTTGGTATAGATTTGTGGTGCACGCATGGAATTGTTTGATGCTGCTTGAGGAGGTAATAAATCTTTCTAGAGGCCCAAAGATTCAGTTCACCTTTCTAGGTATTTCAGTTTCAGGCTTGTATTACTTCTAGAGGCCCAAAGATTCAGTTCACCTTTCTATGTATTTCAGTTTCAGGCTTGCATTATTTCTAGAGGCTCAAAGATTCAGTTCACCTTTCTAGGTATTTCAGTTTCAGGCTTGCATTATTTCTAGAGGCCCAAAGATTCGGTTCACAGTCGTCGACAAGTGGCACTACTACCCATGCTGGTGTCGACCTCAACTCGCAAGCGCCGGCGTCGGAGGGGTTCCCGGGGCTTGGGCTCTACAGAGCCTTCCTCCAGAGTGACGATGACGAGCTCCTCCCTGGGTGCGTGAGGGGCTCTGGGCTCCCTCCCTACCGTGAATGACTTCCGTGATGAGTTAGCTCATGCTTTGTTTCATGGAGTGTATTTTTTTGTGAAGCTTGATTGACAACTTGTATGTTTAAGTGGGATATCTCATTTGTATGGAAAAAGTAAAAAAATTCATGTTTTGCATGCTTGATTTGTAAACATGGTTCATTTATGTCAATTGTGAGCGGGAGGAGGCCACACAAGAGCCGGCCACACCAAATCCGGCAGGAAATAGGGTCCAAAGTAGTCAAATGATTGAGAAAGAACATTTATTGTCAATCTAACCCTGCCCCATCCATACACCTGTTTGGTTTAGAGTTAGTTCAGGGTTAGTTCAGAGGTTAGAATCTAACTCTAACCTCTAACTGAGTTAGAGTTCTCCTCGTCTCGGTTTATCGCCATCATACCACATTCCTGTGTTTTCAGTATCCTGTGAATCAAAGAGGCCCTTAGACTGGTTTAGGTCCGGTCGTTTTTTATAAACGTGTTATGTCCAAAATTTAATGAACGTGCTCCGGTTTCTACAAAAAAAATCCGGTTTCATGTGGTAATTTATTTATTTATTCTTCTGCGGGGGGTTTGCATGTAATTCATGAGGTCTAAAATGTAAAGTACCCCGGCACATGCTCCGAGTCGTGCATGCACTATGACCCAGATGCTCTATGTCCCACATGTCGGCGAAAGGGAGCACGTGGAAATAGCCTAGGAGTACATATAGGAGGATAAATGCGTGAAAAAATATGTACGGTGAAGCATAGCTGCGGTTCGAAAAGGAGACCTAAAGTGATGACAGGTATAGTTCGCACGCACCCAACTGGTGGTACTAGACACACGACTACTTTTTCCCTAAAAAAAGTGGTACGGGTGCTCAGTACTCTTATTCTATCAACACGAGTACCATCTGACAACAGCGTCCGTGCTACAGCTTGCTCTCCTCCCTCGTTTCTCTCTTCTAATTCTAAACTCAGCCGACACCCGGTGGGCGGGGTGGGGAATTGCCGATAGTCGGTTGATACGTCTCCAACGTATCTATAATTTTTGATTGTTTCATGCTATTATATTATCTGTTTTTTTTGAATATTTACTGTGAGGCAAAGCCCCACAACCCTTTATTAGAAAAAGCATCACTGTACAAGTTAAATACAAACTATACAAGGAAGGAAAACAAAAGGGAAAAGAGTCTACCTATTTGCTAACTAACTATACTTGCTTTACAACAAAGAAGCAATCCAAGCCAAAAGCTTTGGCTTGTTACAGTCTTTCACCCTGTGAGCAAGCAAAGAAATATCATGGATGAATTTACACTTCCAAGCACTGAAAGTAGCTCTCTCAGCTCTAAAGATTCTGCCATTTCGCAAAATCCAAATATTCCATGCTGCTGTTAGCATAACGTCAACGAAGAAAGGGTGTGTGAAGCTGGACCTGGCGTGCAGGATACATTGCAGAATATCTGAGCCTCCAGACCAATCAATACCCAAATAGTTCCAGACTCTTCAGCTGAAGGTGCAGTTGAAAAACAGATGTATTCTATCCTCATACGCCAGCTCACTGCAGGTGAGGCAAAGATTGTCATCCTGGTTTGAGCGCCAGTGTCTCCTAACCAACATATCCTTGGTATTAAGTCGGTCAAAGAATAAAAGCCAGCCGAACACCTTGATCTTCATGGTACACTTACTCTGCCAAAGCCATTTGCAAGGTTGTATTGTAGGTAAATGTGAGTGCATAATCATGTAAAAGCTTTTCGCAGTGTACCCTCCTGATTGGCCAGGCCATATCCAAACATCAGGTAAGGTGGGGTCTCTGTCTAACTGCAAGATCCAACTTTCCAGTATTTGCAACTCAGCAGCAGCCTCATGAGAAAGGGGCAAATAAAACATAGAGAAAAGATCCTGGGATTGAAGAAATTCCCGCACAGAGATCCTGTCATTATTGACAAAAGAAAACAACCTTGGCAATCTCCAACATAGGGGTCTAGCAGAGCCCCCAATGTGCCAGGAATTAGTCCAGAATAGAGCAGAATCACCCATGTTGATATGTACTGAGGCAATAGCAGTGTAAGCCTCATGCAGCTTCAGAACATCTCTCCACCAGAAAGATCCAGCATTAGCTGTTGCCTGTGGAACCCCATGATCATAGTAGCTATTCCATATCAGGGTCACCCAAGGAACATCAACCTTGTTATAAAATTTGTGAAGATGCTTGAGAAGCAGTCCTTTGTTCTGGATGTTCAGATTAATAATACCCAAACCACCCTTATCTCTTGGCCTGCAAACTAGCTCCCAAGCAGCCAGCGACTGTTTTGGAACATCACTATTACCCCTCCAAAGGCATTGCCTGAAAATTCTGTCTAGTTGCTTAATGATCCCGGCTGGGATATTGAGGCTACACAGAAAGTATATTGGCAGAGAGGTCAGGACAGAGGTGAGAAGCTGCAAACGAGAGCCTTGATTCAGCATAGAAGAGCTTGCAGTTAACCTCCTTTCAAGACTATCAACTAAGGGCATGAGGTCGATGATCCTTGGCCTTGTAGTTCCCAAAGGCAATCCAAGATAAGTAAATGGAAGCTGGCCAATTTTACAACCAAGAATAGCAACAAGTGTGTCAGCCTCCTCATTAGGCATATTCAGTGGGATCATTGAGGATTTAGCAAAGTTGACCTTTAAACCAGTGGATTGTTGAAATGTAAGCAGCATATTCTTGAGGGCAACAAGCTCATCATCCTTAGCTGCAAGAAATAGGATCGTGTCATCCGCATATTGAATGATGGGAAAATCCCTGTCATGGGTCGGAAGAGGCAAAGAGAGTGTGCCAGACACCAGCATTTGATTGACCACAGATTGCAGCAGATCTGCTGCGATGACGAACAGCAGAGGTGAGAGTGGATCACCCTGCCTGACGCCACACTTACACAAGAATTGCTTTCCAGGAATGCCATTTAACAGAACAGACGAAGAACCTGTAGACAACAGCTGTTTAATCCAAAGAATCCATTTGGCATCAAACCCTTTATGCTGCAACATCTGAAGAATAACCTCATGCTCAACGGTGTCAAAGGCCTTAGCAAAGTCCAACTTAAGGATTATAATTGGACGCTTGGATTGTTTACATTGATGAATATACTCAAAACTCCAGGCCAGACAATCCTGAATCGACCTACCCTTAAGGAACCCATACTGATTTTTGTGGATGCACTTAAGGATCACCCTCTGCAATCTATTGGCCAACAATTTTGTTAGGAATTTAAGACAAGTGTTGGTGAGGGAGATTGGCCGGAAATCATCGGGCCCTTCTGGTGAAATGATCTTGGGTATGAGCATAATGAGGGAAAAATTGATATTTTCCAACGAAAGCTTCCCCTCATAAAAATCCTGAATCATCCTCAAGAAGTCCTCCTGAATTATAGGCCAACAACGCTTGGCAAACATCCCATTAAAGCCATCTGGACCAGGTGCCCGATCCACCGGCAAATCCTTTAAAGCTTTCTTAATTTCCTCATCAGAAAATGGCAAGGATAGCTCCTCCAGTCCCGGGATGGGTTGGATTAAATGATTCAAATCAAAGCCCATAGTGATCCCTTGGGCCTGGCCCATCCTAGATTTGAACGAGGCCCAAAGGATTCCCGCCATCTGAGCGTGATCAGTCACTGGATCAAGCATGGAACTGGTTTTCAGACTGGAGATGGAGTTTCTCCTCATACGCTCAGAGGCCATGGCATGAAAAAATTTTGAATTCTCCTCGCCAACCTTGATGTACCTAATAGTGCACCTCTGTTTCCAATATATATAGTGAAGTTTTAACAGATGTTCATAGTGAAACTTCACAAGTTTCCGGAAGTTGAATTCCGGCCGTGTTAAAGGTCGTACTTCCTCCAACTGATCAAAGTGCAGGATCACCTTTGAGCAATCAACAGTAAGCTTTTTGATGTACGATAGCTTTTTGCTCCAAATTTTCAAATCATACCGCAGTCGCTTAAATTTCCTTGTGATAACAGCAGAAGCAGAAAGATCAGAGAAGACAGGTGCATTCCAGGACTTGGAGACACAATCCATGAACCCCGGCATATCCAACCAGAAATTTTCAAACCGAAAAATCTTGGCCGCAAGAATGGTAGTGTCAATGGACACCACACAAGGCACGTGCTCAGAGGTAGTTCTGGCTAGTGGAGTAACCACAGTGTTTGGGTAGTGTGAAATCCAATCAGCAGTAGTAAAGAACCAATCAAGTTGCTCAAGCAGGGGGTTTTGCTGCATATTAGACCAGGTGAAGCTACGGCCCTTCAAGGGCAACTCCAATAGTCCAAGGTGACCAATTATTTCGTTGAATAGGAAGATATCGTTGGTATCACCACCCGGGAGGTTTCGGTTTTCCAAAGATCTGATGAAATTAAAGTCCCCCAACAAGAGCCAATTTTCATCGGGAGGGATTCGTAGGTGATAAAGCCAACTAACGAAATCATCCCTAGGCTGACCCTCACATGGCCCATAGACAGAGGTTAGGGTCCATTTTTCAGAATTCTGCAACGATTGGAAGGAGACGACCACACCAAACCTCTGAATATCCACAAGCTGGCCATGAAAGATCGAGGAATTCCAAACGACGAGAATCCCGCCAGAGGCTCCAACAGAAGGTGAGAACGCGAATTGATCAAACCACCTAGGGCAGAAGGATCTAATCATACGAATATCAAAGCTCTCACATTTAGTTTCTTGCAGACAAAGAACAGAACATCTGCTCTCCTCAATCTTGGCACGTAGATCACGCTGCCGAGCCTCAGAATTGAGCCCACACACATTCCAACAGAGCACATTCTAGTTTCGAAAATAGCAATTATCCATAAAAAAACAGCGCAGGGGTATAGTTGCAGATCCAGCTGCTTAACAGCATGGACATAGGCGGGACATAAGTAGCAGTAACAGTAACCAAGTATTGCAGACAGTCACTGAAAACAAAAAACGGGCACAAAAGCAAAAGCGCCCATCTCTCCATGAAGCTTCGTGGGCCGTCAAGCATCATGTGAACCATCGTCTTCTGCAGCAGGACGGGGAGAAGCCATAAGCTTCTCAACCGATAACTCAGACGGATCAATGCCCAAAGCCACACCAATGGCCTGCAGCGACGGAATAGGCGTCGGAGGTGGGAGAGGGAGCATGTTGGGCTCATCATCAAGACGAAGCTTCTTGGCCTTCGGGCGACGCTGGGGGGCAAACCTCGGAGGGATGGCAGAAACTGGCTTCATGCCCGTCCTCTTGGCAGCACTGCGCGTCATCCTTCTAGTGGAGAAGTCCAGAACTGGCTCCACAAGCGTAATAGAGCGCCTGGAGCGTGCAGAATGACGTGGTCGCTTGCCCAGCGGAGATGGAGTAACCGAAGAAAATTGAAAATCCTCTTGAGAGACCGGGGAGGGAGAGGGTGGAACCTGGTAATTGGAGCACGAGAGATCATCAGGTGCCAACTCCTCAATGACCACCGAAGAGCTGGGTCCAGGAACGGAGACACCTTGCTTGGCAGATAGGAGCTGATACTTCTCTTGCAGATCGGCAGACCCAAATTTGACTTGTAGCAACGTCGCAGAAAAACTAGGCGGACAAGCTGGTATATCCCTGATGAAGAATTCAGGCAACAGAGACTTGAATGATCTCTCCCAGATCATGGCCAGCGGCAGAACTAGCCCATAAAAAACCTGGACCATACCAAGATGAATCGGCTCCAGCTGCACTATCGGTGGGGCTTGTAGAGGCTGCTGGACCTCAGCCATATCCTCATCATCAGAAGAATCCGCAGATGGGTTCAAAATCATAGAGTTCTGGTCCTGGACAGGTTGAACCTCCTCATGCTGCTGCTGATGGTCAGGCTGAATCTGCTCCTCCCACGGGCCCCATCCTGCTGCCTGCTGCACATTATCAGCCCATCCCGCCACCTCATTCTGACCTTGATGAGGGCCCGGAGGAATGGCATTCCATCCCAGAGCAGGGTATGGAGGCATTGCCCAAAACGGTTGCGGCACCTGAACTCCAGGCAACGGGTGGGGATTCCCATTGAGGGGCGTTGGATCCTCATCCGCTAGGATCATGGCACCAGCAAATTCCCCTGATAAGATATAGCAACCAGCAGACCAAGACACCATGACATCGCCCCAATTGGCAAATTCCCGAAAGGTGGCCGAGCGAGGAACTAGCGCATTGTCAGGGAACGAGGCACGGACCAAAGCTCTAACTTTACGCCTGTCAGTGCTATTCCAGTAGTGGAACTGTCCGAAAGAGCCAACCATATCAGCAATGCACTGGGTGTTTCTGTAGTCTAAAGGGATGCCGATGAACATCAACCACCCCGTCCGCTGGCCATGAATAGCATGAAAACCTTCACCCTGATTTTGCGGGATAAAACGGACAAAAAACTCATTGCCATCATCATCAACCCCTAAGGGAAACGGCGGATGCAGAGTAAAAGAGCCCCTGACAACTGGATCTTCCATCTCGAACAGACCAACTCCTTGAAACCAAGTCTGAGCAGAAATAACTGGAACATGCATCACTTGAACTAGAAAATCAAGAACCTGCTGACGACGGACCCCAACTAGCTCTGGAGGCGGGATCGGCTCCACAATGGTCACCATATACTATTCATGCGCTTGGGGTGGCGGCGCGGCCGGCGTGTAGAAGGTGCGGGGTAGACGATCTGCTCCGCCATCTTCAATGTCGAAGCCCGCAGGGATGAAGCGATGCGGGTCAATCTCAAACACCGCCATTGGAGGCTGTGGAGCAGGAGCCGGACCAGAGCTGGGGGAAGCTTGGGTGTGCTCGACAGGGCGGTCAGGCGGCGATGGTGGCGGCGGAGAAGCAGAGGATGGGGTTTTCTCCGGAGTCGTTTGGTCTCGGGAAACTAGAGAGACGGGGGGATAAAGGTCTGTTTAGTCCCGCTTCCCAAAACCCGGCGATGGGACTTTAGGCACCCAGACGGATAAGTCAGGCGGCTTGCCGGTGCAATTTTTTTTAACGTGTCCCGAACGAAAACAATTGCGGCACCGGACCTGATTCGTGCATGTCTCTGATGTGTGGCGCATAGCCAAGCAATGCTGACAGTCCCAATAACTCGCAGCCATATCTTCAATCATAACGTCAAAACTTTGCAGGTCTCGGATAATATCCTCAGGGGATGAAGCCCTAGAGGCCAGAGGTGATGGGCTGCCACTCTCGTCATCAGATAGACAGATGGGCTGTACCCTGGAGCCCAACTGAGGAACATGGCCTGGTGGAGGTGGCTGAGTGGGTGCAGGAGAATCCAAACCTTCCAATGTGAAAACTAATCGGCCACCCGAGGTTCCAGGGTTTAAACGGGCAGGAGATAAACCCTCCGGGGAAGGCGGGATTGTTCCAAACTGAATCGCTAGCCTTGCCGGCGGTGGGGTGGTCACCGGAGAAAGATCATCCGCATCCTCATGAGACGAAACACAGTAACCAGCTGCTCTGACCGTGGCCACCTCATCGGTGGACGGGCCATAGCTATAACCCTTACGCGCCGGGTATTGCATGAACGTGGCGAACGTAGCATGTTTCTTTGGAAGAGAGTTGGCCACGCGAGCACGGAGAGAAGATTTGGCCGGAGGAAATTTCATGGCCTCTAAACCAAGGCGAGCTCTCCTCTTAGAGGGGCTAACTAAAACCCATTCCTCTTGGCATTCAGATTGCCAAAGACGAAATTCCTTCTGCCAATCAGGGCCGCCATGACCCCAGAGGTGGAAAAATCACCTGAACTGATCACAGACAAAACTCCTCTGGTGCAGAATGAAAAAACCCACCTCCTTGCAAGAAACGTTGAAGGAGAAGACGCCATGGTGGAGGAAAGATACCTTGAGATGTGAGCAGTATCCTCCGATGGCCGCCTCAAGAGCGAACCCCACATTTTCCTCATCAAGCCGGAAGGTGTGCCGTGCAAAAGAGACGACCATACTGAAATGGCCCGTGTCCTTCGTTGGGTGCACCGATCTATTGAAGGTGCGTTGGATCTCAGACGCCAACTTCATCCCCGAGGAGAAATCTAATCCCAAGGAGAGCGCTGCGTGGACCGCCATGAGGAAGAAGACAACCAGAGGCGAGAGGAAAAGACGCCAGGAAAGATGAGCCGATCAGATGGCAAAACCCACGGAGGGATGTGGGGATCGCCGACGATGTTGGGTGGCTAGGGTTAGGGTGGCGGTGGAGAGGTGGGAGTCGCCATCACATGATGTTTTTCCTTGTGTATGATCATATTATCTGTTTTGGATGTAATGGGTTTTACGAAGCACTTTTATATTATTTTTGGGACTAACCTACTAACCAAAGGCCCAGTGCAAATTGCTGTTTTTTGTGCCTATTTCAGTGTTTCACAGAAAAGGAATATCAAACGGAATCCAAACGGAATGAAACCTTTGAGAGAGTTATTTTTGGAACAAACGTGATCTAGGGGACTTGGAGTGGACGTCAAGAAAGAAGCGAGGAGGCCACGAGGCAGGGAGGCGCGTCTGCCCCCCTGGGCGCGCCCCCACCCTCATGGGTCCCTCGCAGCTCCACCGACCTACTTCTTCCTCATATATATGTCCACATACCCCAAAAACATCCAGGAGCACCACAAAACCCTATTTCCACCGCAGCAACCTTCTGTACCCGTGAGGTCCCATCTTGGGGCCTTTTCGGTGCTCCGCCAGAGGGGGAATCGATCACGGAGGGCTTCTACATCAACACCATAGCCTCTCCGATGATGTGTGAGTAGTTTACCACAGACCTTCGGGTCCATAGTTATTAGCTAGATGGCTTCTTCTCTCTCTTTGGATCTCAATACAAAGTTCTCCTCGATCTTCTTGGAGATCTATTCGATGTAATTCTTTTTGCGGTGTGTTTGTCGAGATCCGATGAATTGTGGGTTTATGATCAAGATTATCTATGAACAATATTTGAATCTCCTCTGAATTCTTTTATGTATGATGTTATCTTTGCAAGTCTCTTCGAATTATCAATTTGGTTTGGCCTACTAGATTGATCTTTCTTGCAATGGGAGAAGTGCTTAGCTTTGGGTTCAGTCTTGCGGTGTCCTTTCCCAGTGACAGCAGGGGCAGCAAGGCACGCATTGTATTGTTGCCATCGAGGATAAAACGACGGGGTTTATATCATATTGCTTGAGTTTATCCCTCTACATCATGTCATCTTGCCTAATGCGTTACTCTGTTCTTATGTACTTATCATATTGCATGTTGGATAGCATTCGATGTGTGGAGTAATAGTAGTAGATGCAGAATCATTTCGATCTACTTGTCACGGACGTGATGCCTATATACATGATCATGCCTAGATATTCTCATAATTATGCACTTTTCTATCAATTGCTCGACAGTAATTTGTTCACCCACCGTAATACTTATGCTATCTTGAGAGAAGCCACTAGTGAAACCTATGGCCCCCGGGTCTATTTTCCATCATATAAGTTTCCAATCTATTTTACTTTGCAATCTTTACTTTCAATCTATGTCATAAAAAATACCAAAAATATTTATCTTATTATCTCTATCAGATCTCACTTTTGCAAGTGGCCGTGAAGGGATTGACAACCCCTTTATCGCGTTGGTTGCAAGGTTCTTATTTGTTTGTGTAGGTACGAGGTGACTTGTGTGTAGTCTGCTACTGGATTGATACCTTGGTTCTCAAAAACTGAGGGAAATACTTACGCTACTTTGCTGCATCACCCTTTCCTCTTCAAGGGAGAACCAACGCAGTGCTCAAGAGGTAGCATCGGTTTGCTCAACTGCGGCCCCACCTCACAGTGAAAACGTTACGACTGGAATAAAAATGCCATATACTCCCTCCGTTCCTAAATATAAGCCTTTTTAGATATCTCAAATGGAATACAACATACGGATGTATGTAGATATATTTTAGAGTGTAGATTCACTCATTTTGCTCCGTATGTAGTCACTTGCTGGAATATCTAGAAAGACTTATATTTGGGAACGGAGGGAGTACTATACTAATAAAATATTAAGGCCACGAGGCGATGCAGTGCTGGTTACAGGAGGCAAGAAGAAGAGATGCATCCATCGACGACGTCCACCTCCTCGACTCAGGGCGCCGGCCCACCGAACGGCGGCTAAGTAGCAGCGGTTTTCGTGGCTAGGTCGACGTGCTTCTGAACAATGGCGTCCAAAGATTCCAGCCGCTAGAAGAAGGCCAACGTTTTTCTATCCTCGCTGGCCTTGTAGTGGCCTATGTAGACGATTTCCTCGTAGACGTGGATGTGTTGGTCGACGGTTTCTTCCATGGAGAGGCACTGCGCGGCGAGCGCGGCCTCGAGGTGCACATTCTTCGTCGCGACCTCCGGCACCTGCAGGGCCACCAGGGCTTGAAAGAGTTCGTCACCATGGAGGCCGATGAGGGTGGCAGGCAATGAGGAGCCTGGGCGCGCGGGCTGGAGCAGTACGGCAAGGTCGTCCGCGTGCTTCTTGACGGCGGTGAACTTGCGGATGGAGTTGACCATCATGTCGTCCATGCGAGAGGCGAAGCCGGCGTCGGCGAGGGCTACGACACCGGCGGTCGCCAGCACCGTCTGGAAACGTTGCATGGTGTGGGGCCGCAGGCCGGTGCCTTGGATGATTTGGCACAGCCGACTGCCGCTCGCGTCCATCGCTTCCATAGGTGCTTGTGGCTTCTGGTCACTTGGTCTTGGCTTGGAGTAAGAAGTGTTGTGCAGAGACTAGGATTAGATGGATTGGAGTGGTGGGGAGCCTTTATATGAGAGTCCAAACTCTGTTGCATTCACATCGTGCTGGCTCTATTCTGCTTCTCCAATTAATTCCCTCTACATCTAATTGAGGATGCATCATTGACCGCTCAACGTCCCGGGAACCGCTACCCTCTCCCTCCTTGGCATTCAGGCACCTATGGAGGCGACTGCCGCTCGCGTCTATCGCGTTTCAGGAGACGTTCCCGTCGACGACGAGGTGCCTATGGTGACTTCGTAAATTTCAAGATGATAGTACTACCTCCTTTCCGGTTTATAGAGTTCAATTCAAAAATCTCACCAACCAAGGTAGATGGTGAGTGGTGGAACAATTTTTGTAGTTTGCAAAACCACTCAATTAATGCGCTTGTTTTCCTCAAAAATTGTGTTTACCAATGCATTAATTGCTATGCATGCATGCATAAAGTACATGCATTGGTCAATTTTCTCTTAATACTTGCATGCAATGATTTATTGCACCTTGAAATCTGAACATGTGATGGGGAACAACCAAATTGAGACTTATAAAATGGGAAAACTAAAATTTTGAGATAAGCCCTATAAACCAGAAAGGAGGGAGTATGCTGGCTCAGTCTTTCAGAGGTGCTCATAGGGGTTAGGTGTGCGTGTGTGCATTCATAGGGGTGAGTGTATGCGCGTGCATATGAGCGCTTGCGTCTGTACTGTGTTAAAAAACATAAATGCATGTCAAAAAGAGACTAGTCAGTACTAGTATACTCAATATTGTGCACCGCGACCAAGGCGGAGAGAACTACATATTTATTTACGGTGTAGATTCACTCATTTTGCTCCATATGTACTCCGTCTCGGTGTAGTCTACTCACTTGTTGAAATCTCTAGAAAGGCAAATACTCCCTTCTGGTTTACAGGGCTATACTAGCAAGTACTACAATAGTGGCCTCACATTGCAATTTTGTCTCATGCAAGAGCCTGGCTATATGCGTGCTCCAAGGTTCGCAACTGCCACGTTCGGGTTGCGCTTGGCTCTTCGCCTCTTTGAGAAGACGAAAAATGATATTACTACTACTGCTTCTACAGTATCGAATCCACTGCTGCATGTCCATCCACCGCGAGCGGGAGGGATGGCTTGTTGTAGTACTATAAGCAAAAGCCTGTCCTCCTCTGCGAGCCACCGCGCGCATGGGCGTGGGAGAAGGCGTGTAGTAGTAAAATCAAGCTTCTCCTCTTTGTACAAGTTGACGCGACACATCATAGCAGTGGCCCCACATGGTTGCCTCTAAACTTGGCTGAAAGACCCGTAGTGTACAATATATTTGCTGCAACCTCTAACATTTACCCCACCACAAATTAAAATATATATTCCTGTCTTGACCAGATGAGCGTGCAAACTACAATCACCAGAATGACAGGTAGGGCCAGAAGATTATTTTAATCAAAAAAGCTTCAAGACGGCCTCATAGCATGGAGTCGACCCCAATGATTTTAATCTTACAGGCACGGTACACGCTATCCTAGACTACTCTACACATGAAACTACCACACGAGCGTCCGGGCTGCGCTTGGCTCTTCGCCTGTTCGGGAAGTCGAACAACGATGGAGTACTACTATAGTGGAGGAGTACTACAGTATGCTTCTGGCCATCTGACACCGATGAACTGCTGCATGTCCACCGCGTGCGGGAGGGAGAGCGTGTAGCGAACGAAAGCTTCTCCTAGTCCTGCCAGCCACCACGCTCATGGGCGAGGGAGGGATGCAGCTTCATTGACTTACTGCTCCTGCCTTTGCATGTATGACAGGTGGGCCCAACATGTGGTTGGCCCACCTGTCATGCAGCCAAAGGCAGGTGCAGTTAAGGCACCGGAGCTCAGTCCGCGAGGGAGAGGGTGTTGTAGTAATCAAACTTCTCGGTCTTGTACGAGTTGACACGACACATCAAGGCACTGCACTCGATATATTTCAATAATTTGCGTTTACTGATGCATTAATTACAACGCATGCATGCATGTTGTGACTCTCTTTTGATACTTGCATGTGTTGATTTAATGCACCTTGAAGTAGTATGAATATGTGACGGTAAAGCTTTGTAATGCCCCGGCCCTAAAGCAAGAGATGGTTGTGCACGAGGAGGGCGAGATCATGCAGACGGAGCATGATCCGACGATGGAGCTCTCTATGGTCTCGATGGACCTCACCTTGCTCCACTGCCCCTTGTGCCTCCTGTAACGCCCACGATGCGGCTATATCTCCCACGTGTCGAGGCACGACTTAGAGGCATAACCGCATAGTGGTTTTGTCGCAAGAAGGGTCATCGTCACACAATCCCATGTAATGAACAAGAATGGGATAAAGAGTTGGCTTACAATCGCCACTTCACACAATACATAAATATAATTCATACATCATCCAAAATACACACATAGACAGACTACGGTCAAGATTCAAATGAAAATAAGATAACCCCAAATGCTAGATCCCCGATCGTTCCAACTGGGCTCCACTACTGATCATCTGGAAAAGACACATAGTAACGACCACGTTCCTCGTCGAACTCCCACTTGAGATCGATCCCATCATCTGCACTGGCATCGTCGGCACCTGCAACTGTTTTGGTAGAATCTGTGAGTCACGAGGACTCAGCAATCTCACACCCGCGAGATCAAGACTATTTAAGCTTATAGGAAAGGATGGTGTAAAGAGGTGGAGCTGCAGCGGCAAAAGCACATATGGTGGCTAACATACGCAAAAGAGAGCGAGAAGAGAAGCAACGGAACGGTCGTCATCTAGTAATGACCAAGAAGTGATCCTGAACTCCTACTTACGTCATACATAACTCAGACCGTGTTCACTTCCCGGACTCCGCCGAGAAGAGACCATCACGGCTACACACACAGTTGATGTATTTTAGTTGAGTCAAGTGACAAGTTCTCTACAACCGGACATTAACAAATTCCCATCTGCCTCATAACCGCGGGCACGGCTTTCGAAAGATAATACCCTGCAGGGGTGTCCCAACTTAGCCCATCATAAGCTCTCACGGTCAACGAAGGATAAACCTTCTCCCGGAAAGACCCGATCAGTCTCGGAATCCCGGTTTACAAGACATTTCGACAATGGTAAAACAAGACCAGCAAAGCCGCCCGAATGTGCCGACAAATCCCCATAGGAGCTGCACATATCTCATTCTCAGGGCACATCGGATGAACACTACGTACAGCTAAAACCAATCCTCGAGTTTCCCCAAGGTGGCGCTGCAAGTGGCTCTAGTTTGGACCAGCACTCAGAGGAACACTGGCCCGGGGGTTTAAATAAAGATGACCCTCGGGCTCGCGAAAACCCGGGGGAAAAGGCTTAGATGGCAAATGGTAAAACCAAGGTTGGGCCTTGCTGGAGGAGTTTTATTCAAGGCGAACTGTCAAGGGGGTCCCATAAATCACCCAACCGTGTAAGGAACACAAACTCAAGGAACATAATACCGGTATGACAGAAACTAGGGCGGCAAGAGTGGAACAAAACACCAGGCATAAGGCCGAGCCTTCCACCCTTAACCAAAATATATAGATGCATTAATTAAATAAGAGATATTGTGATATCCCAACATATCCATGTTCCAACATGGAACAAACTTCAACTTCACCTGCAACTAGCAACGCTATAAGAGGGGCTGAGCAAAAGCGGTAACTTAGCCAAACAACGGTTTGCTAGGAAAGGATGGTTAGAGGCTGACATGGCAATATGGGAGGCATGATATAGCAAGTGATAGGTAGCGCAGCATGGCAATAGAACGAACCACTAGCAAAGCAAAGATAGAAGTGATTTCGAGGGGTGGTCATCTTGCCTGCAAGGTTCTCAGAGTTGTCGAAAGCTTGATCCTCGTAAGCGTACTCAACAGGTTCCTTGTTCACGAACTCGTCTCCCGGCTCTACCCAAGACAAGAACACAAACAAACGGAACCACAATCAACCACGAGAAATGCACGAGCAACATGATGCAAAACATGTATGATATGCGAGATATGATATGCGATGCATATGCGTGCTCCGGAAGGGAAATGATGAACAAGGCAGTAACTTGTCAAACCAAGCATGCCACTGGAAATATGAGATGATTTCGGTCGAAATCGATATAAGGATCACCGGAAACGGAAGCACGGTTTGCAAATGGCAAGCAAAACAAGAATGACACGAATCTGCGATTAACAGCATGATAGCACTTAGAATGCAGCAAGCAACAATGCTACAGCACTCCAACATAGCAACAAAGCATATGGAAGTAATCTACAAAAGATTCTTGACAAAAGATGAACACTGAGCTACGGCTAGTTCACAACATATTGAGCTCAAACAAGCATGGAAAAAGTGCAAAAGATAACAGGTTCACAGACTTAGTGAAATTACTGGACATGTCTGAAACAGCATCAGGTAGCAATGTTCAGAGCACGAAATCAACATGCTGCAGGAACTTAACATAGCAAAACAAGGCATGGAAGTATTTTACTAAATGCATATGACAAAAGTCCCTTACTGACCATAAGCCAAAAAGGAAAAGAAGATATGATGGAAAGCATGTAAACATAGCAAGTTTCGTTATCAGGTTTCAGACTTAGCAGAAAACTGAGCATGGCAGAAATAATAATATGAAGGCCTCTTTGTGAGCTTGATGCACTCACTACAGAGCAATGCATGACAAAACAAGCATACCTACAGCAAGATGGCATGTTTATGAAGCTATCCATGACAAGAATAAAAGCATAGCATGCATGGATCAACTACGACAAGCTTGGCAAAATAGCATATCATGTTAAGAATCTGCCAGAAATATTTTATAGCAAAAGTAGAGCAAGATTGAGTCATGCTATGGCACTCCATAATTGCAAACAAGGGCAGGAATGGATCAGCTACAACAATAGCTACAAAAATACATGGCATACCCCACTGGAAAGATGGCATGGCATACAACAAAACACATGTAGAACTCATGCGCATAAGATGCACAGATTAAACGATACAAAAATGACAAATCTCCAAGTTCTGCTAAGAACCAGCAGATAACAGCAACTAGCACTCTTGCAACAGAGATTTGGGCAACAAGATGGCCTCTAATGAACATGGTGCAATTGAACTAAATGAAGAGCATCATGAGGCGAACAATTTGACATATTACACGCATGAAACGGAGCTATGTACAGAGAGTTATGCAATATTGAACAGTGGCACATGCTGTAAGATGATGAAGACTTAGAGAAAATTTGGGATCGGGAAAAGTCAACCGTACGAGAAACTGGATCGGGATCTGAGAGGTTCGTCGGGGCAGCGGCTCGGCTCGCCAGAGAAGAAGGAGGGAGGGGCGGCCGGCGTGGGCTCGGGCCATCGGGGAAGGAGACCGGCCGGAGGAGCGGGTTAGGGTTGATCTGCGAACGTTTTTTCGGGAGGGTCACATATAAATAGGTAGAGGGAGCTAGGAGAGTTTAAATGAGGTGCGGTTTTCGCCCACACGATCGTGATCGGACGACCTACAGCATGGAAGAGAGTTTGGTGGGTTTTGGGCTGTTTAGAGAGGGGGTTTTGCTGGAACACACAGATGGACTTTGCGGATGCCCGGTTAACCGTTGGGGTACCAAACGACCTTCAAATGGAACGAAACTTGACCGGTGGTCTCCGGGTGGTATACTAAGGCCACTTGACAAGCCTCGGTCCATTCCGAGAACGTTTGACACCCGCACATGAAAGAAAACAAGAGGGGTGCACCGGAGGAGATGGGAGCGCCGGATTGGAAAACGGACAACGGGGAAAAAGCTCGGATGCAAGAGACGAACACGTATGCACATGCAATGCACATGATGACATGATATGAAATGCATGACATGAACAAAATGCAAAACGAAAAACAAAACCCGACCACGAAGGACTATCATAGCACATAGCCAAAAATGGCAAGAGTTGGAGTTACAAATGTGGAAAGTTACATGCGGGGTGTTACAACACTCCACCACTACGAGAGGATCTCGTCCCGAGATCTAGGACTGAAAGAACTCCGGATATTCGGAACAGAGATGGTCCTCGCGTTCCCAGGTGGCTTCCCGGTCGGAATGGTGCGACCACTTCACTTTCAGGAATTTGATTGACTTGTTGCGAGTCTTGCGCTCAGTTTCTTCAAGAATAGCAACAGGGTGCTCATGATAAGACAAATCTTCTTGGAGGTCAATCTCTTCGAAGTTGATAGTGCGCTCAGGCGTCTTGAAGCACTTGCAGAGCTGTGACACGTGGAACACATCGTGCACGTTCGCGAAGTTGGAAGGAAGCTCAAGTTGATAGGCGAGGTCGCCTCTTTTGCCAATGATCTTGAAAGGACCCACGTATCTAGGGGCAAGCTTCCCTTTGATACCGAAGCGACGAGTACCTTTCATTGGAGAGACGCGGAAGTAGACATGGTCTCCGATCTCGAAAGCCACATCACGGTGCTTACTATCATAGTAACTCTTCTGGCGCGATTGCGCGGCTTTGAGATTATCACGGATGACTTTACACATTTCTTCAGCTTCAGTGATTAAGTCATTGCCAAGAAGTTGGCGTTCACCAGTCTCTGACCAATTGAGAGGAGTACGGCACTTTCTGCCATAGAGAACCTCGAATGGGGCCTTGCCCGAACTCGCTTGGAAGCTGTTGTTGTAGGAGAATTCGGCATATGGAAGACAATCTTCCCATTTCATGCCAAAGGAAATGACACAAGCCTTGAGCATATCTTCAGGAATTTGATTGACTCGCTCGACTTGGCCACTAGTTTGAGGATGGAAAGCTGTGCTGAAGCGAATGTTTGTGCCCACGGCCTTCTGGAAGGAGTCCCAGAACTTAGAGGTGAAGATGCTTCCGCTATCTGAAGAAATAAATTGTGGAATGCCGTGCAAGGAGACAATTCTGGAGGTGTATAGCTCTGCCAGCTGAGCTGCTGTGATGGATTCTTTGATTGGAAGGAAATGAGCCACTTTAGAAAGCTTGTCAATGACAACGAAGATAGCATCATTTCCACGCTTGGACTTTGGAAATCCAGTCACGAAGTCCATTTCGATATGATCAAACTTCCATTCTGGGATAGCAAGAGGTTGAAGGAGACCAGCTGGTCGTTGGTGTTCTGCTTTCACTCTTTGACAGACATCACATTCATTCACGAATTGAGCGATTTCTCGCTTCATTCGAGTCCGCCAATACGACTGCTTGAGGTCATGGTACATCTTCGTACTTCCAGGATGAATGGAAAGGAGAGAATTGTGCACCTCGTTCATTATGACTTTCCTTAGATCACCTTTAGGAACCACAATCCGGTCCTCGAAGAACAAAGTGTCTCTGTCATCAATGCGATAGCACTTGTATTTGGCAAGACCCTTGTCGATACCACGTTTCACCTTCTTCACCATGGCATCAAGAAGTTGTGCCTCACGAATTTGATCTTCCAAAGTAGGAGAGACTATGAGGTTGGCAAGAAAGCCTTGTGGAACAACTTGGAGATTCAGTTTGCGGAAAGCTTCACAAAGATCCGGTTGGAATGGCTTGAGAATTAGGCTGTTGCAATAAGCCTTCCTGCTTAAAGCATCTGCAATGACATTGGCCTTGCCTGGAGTATATTCAATACTCGGATTGTACTCTTGAATCATTTCGACCCATCAAGTCTGGCTGAGGTTGAGGTTGGGCTGAGTGAAGATATACTTGAGACTCTTGTGATCGGTGAAAATGTCCACTTGTCTTCCCAACAAGAGATGTCTCCACGTTATTAATGCATGGACAACTGCCGCCAACTCAAGATCGTGAGTGGGGTAGTTCTTCTCGTTGGGCTTCAACTGACGAGAGGTATAGGCCACAACTTTCTTCTCTTGCATTAACACAGCACCGAGACCTTGGAGAGAAGCATCACAGAATACTTCAAATGGCTTGGATTCATCAGGAGGAGTTAAGACAGGAGCTGTGACTAGTTTCTCTTTGAGAGTGTTGAAAGCAACGTCACACTCAGGAGACCAGACATACTTCACATGCTTCTGGAGGAGGTTGGAAAGAGGCTTTGCAATCTTAGAGAAATTCTCAACGAATCTTCGGCAATAGCTTGCAAGACCAAGAAAACCGCGGCGCTGCTTGACATTCTGAGGAGGTTCCCAGTTCACAATTGCGGACACCTTCTCGGGGTTAACAGCGATGCCCTTGGCAGAGATGATGTGACCAAGGAAAATAACTTCATCAAGCCAAAACTCACATTTTGAAAACTTCGCATAGAATTGATACTCTCTGAGCTTGTCGAGCACCAATCGCAAATGTTTGGCATGATCCTTCTTATTCTTGGAGAAGACCAAGATATCATCGAGATACACCAGAATGAATTCATTGGTATAGGGGTTGAAGATGAAATTCATCATCCGAGAGAATACTGGAGGAGCATTGACAAGACCGAAAGACACGACAGTATATTCATAAGAACCAAAGCGTGTTCTGAATGCTGTCTTGGGAATATCTTCTTCACGAATGCGAATCTGATGATAACCCATACGAAGGTCAAGCTTGGAGAATACTTTAGCACCTTTGAGTTGCTCGAATAACTCGTTGATGTTGGGAAGTGGATACTTGTTCTTGATAGTCTTCTTGTTCAATGGGCGGTAGTCGACACAAAGTCGGTCCGTGCCATCCTTCTTCTTGACAAAAAGAACACCACAACCCCATGGAGATGAACTCGGTCTGATCAAACCCAGACGCTCTTGTTCATCGAGCTGTTTCTTCAATTCCTTCATCTCGTTAGGTCCAAGCTTGTATGGACGCTTGCAAACGGGTTCGGTGCCAGGCTCTAGTTCGATAATGAACTCAACTGGCCGATGAGGAGGCATACCCGGAAGCTCTTCTGGAAAGACATCTTGGTACTCACAAACGACTGGAATTTGAGAGATGGCATTCAATTCGCCCTTCTCATTGAGAGAAAAAAATCGAATGGTTTCATCACGAACGACATAAATAATCACATCTTCAGAAGAGTGTGCCAATTGAATTTCTCTAGCAGCACAATCAAGCTGAGCTTTGTGCTTAGAAAGCCAGTCCATCCCGAGAATTAGATCAATATCCGGGTCACCAAGAACAACTGGTTTTGGCAGAAATTTATAGTTTCCCATCTTGATGGAAACATCCGGGACACAATTATTAGATGTCATTTGCTTGCCCGGAGACACAACCTTCAACGGGATAGGAATCTTTTCCGTCAGAAACTCATGCTTGGCAACAAAAGGTCTTGAAATGAAAGAAAGCGATGCACCAGTATCAAAAAGAACTTTTGCAGGAATATCATTAACAGGAAGATTACCCATTATCACATCAGTCGATTCCTCCACTTGAGCTGCATTCATCATGTTCACCTTTGCAGACTTTGGATTATGCTTGACCACTGCATTGCTGGAAGATCTGACAGGAGGAGGAGGCAGAAGGCGCCTTTGGTTGAAGCACTTGTTAGCATAGTGACCTTTCTGCTGACACTTGTTGCAAGTTACCTCTGAGAGTGGACGGTGATAAGGAGCATTGGACTTTGGAGCTTGATTCTGAGACTTGTTCTGATAGCCAGAGTTGGACGAACCATGGCCACCTTTGTTCTTCTGTTGGTAAGGCTGACGAAACGGAGGAGGAGGAGGCAACCAGAACTTCTGTTGCTTAGCAGCCACAAGTGAGGAAGAAGAAGACTGAACTGCATCTCTGACTCTCTTCTTAGAAGCCTCACACTTGAGCTGAGCAGCCTCTTGCTTCAGTGCCATATTGTAGAATTGATCAAACTGAGTAGGCTCAACAAGAACGAGAGCTAACTGCAGATCCTCTCTAAGGCCACCTCTGAAGTGAGAGATCATAGTCTTTTCATCAGGAACGTCTTGTTTAGCGAAGCGAGCAAGTTTCTGAAACTGGATGTTGTATTGATACACAAACATGTTGCCTTTCTTGAGATTGCGGAACTCCTCACGCTTGCTCTCAACAACACTTTGTGGAATGTGGTGCGCTTTGAAATCCCGACAGAAGTCAGTCCAAGTAATCACACGACCTCCTCTGGAATCTTTGTATTGCTGAAACCAATCAGCAGCTTGGTCCTTGAGCTGAAAAGAAGCGAACTTGACATAGTCCTCAGGCCTGACATTGCTACATTCAAAATGCTTGTTGATGTCCACGAGCCAATCATCGGTATCCGTGGCCTCGGCACAGTAGCTGAAAGACTTGGGCTGATTTGCGAGAAACTGGTTGAGTGTAGCGAAGTGAGGCTGATTGTTGCCTTGACCTTGATTGCCTTGATTGCCTTGCCCTTGGGTGCGTTCTTGCAAGAGTTGCAGAATCATCTGAGCATTGGCGTTGGTGGCTGCCATGATAGCTTGCCATGCCTCCGGAGGCGGAGGTGGTGGCGGAGGGTTCGCTTGACTCCCTTCATTGCGATCCGGATTCTGACGCGTTGGCGGAGCCATCCTGAAGAGGGTGACATCCGTTAGCATCTTGATAGACAAATAGATAAGTAGAATCAACGGATAGAAATTGCAACATATAGTCTTCACAATAAACATTTGAACGAGGATGAACGAATGAATTCCGTAGTAAATCATCACACTTCCATAAGTTGAGAAGCCACTTGAAAAAGATATGGAATCAACATATGACTTCGAAGCAACTCGAATACCACAATTCGAAACAAAACAAGGCATTGGCTTGCAGAATAAGCCGGAACAAACATATGATAGATATTTCGTCCGAAGTTTTTGTGGTGGGGCCCACGCGGGCTCAATCGTACAGCACCATCATGTACAAGGCTGTGCACATGACATACGAAGCGTCCCCAAGTCGGCATATCCAAGGACTCTTTAAGACACTACGAGACCACTGTAAGACCAACCGTGTACAGGCGGACCACTAGACGTCGAACCCCAATCTCATATCATGTGTCTGTCGGAAAGATATCCTAAGGCTACTTGAATTCCCACTTATAAACTCCCGACACTTTCTGGTTATGCAATCTGGTGTTGGGGATACAGGGGACATATATCACCCAAACTAGCAATCCCTAGATCCAGCTGTATCCATCCGTCAACACATAACCAAGAAACCTTCGGAAATCATTTACCTCAACCTTCGAAAAGCATCTGTTATACAAGTTATGGCAATACTCCCGAACTCACGCACCAGTACTGGATGGCGTCGAGGTGATCTCACCAACAACTGCATAAAAGAGATTTCGATGTCGGCGAAACTCAGGTATACCTGGCTCTGATACCAACTTGTAACGCCCACGATGCGGCTATATCTCCCACATGTCGAGGCACGACTTGGAGGCATAACCGCATAGTGGTTTTGTCGCAAGAAGGGTCATCGTCACACAATCCCATGTAATGAACAAGAATGGGATAAAGAGTTGGCTTACAATCGCCACTTCACACAATACATAAATATAATTCATACATCATCCAAAATACACACATAGACCGACTACGGTCAAGATTCAAATGAAAATAAGATAACCCCAAATGCTAGATCCCCGATCGTCCCAACTGGGCTCCACTACTGATCATCAGGAAAAGACACATAGTAACGACCACGTTCCTCGTCGAACTCCCACTTGAGATCGATCCCATCATCTGCACTGGCATCGTCGACACCTGCAACTGTTTTGGTAGAATCTGTGAGTCACGAGGACTCAGCAATCTCACACCCGCGAGATCAAGACTATTTAAGCTTATAGGAAAGGATGGTGTAAAGAGGTGGAGCTGCAACGGCAAAAGCACATATGGTGGCTAACATACGCAAAAGAGAGCGAGAAGAGAAGCAACGGAACGGTCGTCATCTAGTAATGACCAAGAAGTGATCCTGAACTCCTACTTACGTCATACATAACTCAGACCGTGTTCACTTCCCAGACTCCGCCGAGAAGAGACCATCACGGCTACACACACAGTTGATGTATTTTAGTTGAGTCAAGTGACAAGTTCTCTACAACCGGACATTAACAAATTCCCATCTGCCTCATAATCGCGGGCACGGCTTTCGAAAGATAATACCCTGCAGGGGTGTCCCAACTTAGCCCATCATAAGCTCTCACGGTCAACGAAGGATAAACCTTCTCCCGGAAAGACCCGATCAGTCTCGGAATCCCGGTTTACAAGACATTTCGACAATGGTAAAACAAGACCAGCAAAGCCGCCCGAATGTGCCGACAAATCCCCATAGGAGCTGCACATATCTCGTTCTCAGGGCACATCGGATGAACACTACGTACAGCTAAAACCAATCCTCGAGTTTCCCCAAGGTGGCGCTGCAAGTGGCTCTAGTTTGGACCAGCACTCAGAGGAACACTGGACCGGGGGTTTAAATAAAGATGACCCTCGGGCTCGCGAAAACCCGGGGGAAAAGGCTTAGATGGCAAATGGTAAAACCAAGGTTGGGCCTTGCTGGAGGAGTTTTATTCAAGGCGAACTGTCAAGGGGGTCCCATAAATCACCCAACCGTGTAAGCAACGCAAAATCAAGGAACATAATACCGGTATGACAGAAACTAGGGCGGCAAGAGTGGAACAAAACACCAGGCATAAGGCCGAGCCTTCCACCCTTAACCAAAATATATAGATGCATTAATTAAATAAGAGATATTGTGATATCCCAACATATCCATGTTCCAACATGGAACAAACTTCAACTTCACCTGCAACTAGCAACGCTATAAGAGGGGCTGAGCAAAAGCGGTAACTTAGCCAAACAACGGTTTGCTAGGAAAGGATGGTTAGAGGCTGACATGGCAATATGGGAGGCATGATATAGCAAGTGATAGGTAGCGCAGCATGGCAATAGAACGAACAACTAGCAAAGCAAAGATAGAAGTGATTTCGAGGGGTGGTCATCTTGCCTGCAAGGTTCTCAGAGTTGTCGAAAGCTTGATCCTCGTAAGCGTACTCAACAGGTTCCTTGTTCACGAACTCGTCTCCCGGCTCTACCCAAGACAAGAACACAAACAAACGGAACCACAATCAACCACGAGAAATGCACGAGCAACATGATGCAAAACATGTATGATATGCGAGATATGATATGCGATGCATATGCGTTCTCCGGAAGGGAAATGATGAACAAGGCAATAACTTGTCAAACCAAGCATGCCACTGGAAAGATGAGATGATTTCGGTCAAAATCGATATAAGGATCACCGGAAACGGAAGCACGGTTTGCAAATGGCAAGCAAAACAAGAATGACACGAATCTGCGATTAACAGCATGATAACACTTAGAATGCAGCAAGCAACAATGCTACAGCACTTCAACATAGCAACAAAGCATATGGAAGTAATCTACAAAAGATGCTTGACAAAAGATGAACACTGAGCTACGGCTAGTTCACAACATATCGAGCTCAAACAAGCATGGAAAAAGTGCAAAAGATAACAGGTTCACAGACTTAGTGAAATTACTGGACATGTCTGAAACAGCATCAGGTAGCAATGTTCAGAGCACGAAATCAACATGCTGCAGGAACTTAACATAGCAAAGCAAGGCATGGCAGTATTCTACTAAATGCATATGACAAAAGTCCCTTACTGACCATAAGCCAAAAAGGAAAAGAAGATATGATGGCAAGCATGTAAACATAGCAAGTTCCGTTATCAGGTTCCAGACTTGGCAGAAAACAGAGCATGGCAGAAATAATAATATGAAGGCCTCTTTGTGAGCTTAATGCACTCACTACAGAGCAATGCATGACAAAAAAGCATACCTACAGCAAGATGGCATGTTTATTAAGCTATCCATGGCAAGAAAAAAAGCATAGCATGGATGGATCAACTACAACAAGCTTGGCAAAATAGCATATCATGTTCAGAATCTGCCAGAAATATTTTATAGCAAAAGTAGAGCAAGATTGAGTCATGCTATGGCACTCCATAATTGCTAACAAGGGCAGGAATGGATCAACTACAACAATAGCTACAAAAAATCCTTAGTGAACATCTCCAAAATATGCATGGATCTCTCTGTAGCATCAAGTTTACATGGCAACCAAATAACAGCAGGCAAGATCACAAAAATATTACGGGGCCTAGTTTGCATGCTTGTGCTAGTCACCAGATCACAAAAATACATGGCATACTCCACTGGAAAGATGGAATGGCATACAACAAAACACATGTAGAACTCATGCCCATAAGATGCACAGATTAAATGATACGAAAATGACAAATCTCCAAGTTCTGCTAAGAACCACCAGATAACAACAACTAGCACTCTTGCAACAGAGATTTGGGCATCAAGATAGCCTCTAATGAACATGGTGCAATCGAACTAAATGAAGAGCATCACGAGATGAACAATTTGACATATTACACGCACGAAACGGAGCTATGTACAGAGAGTTATGCAATGTTGAACAGGGGCACATGCTGTAAGATGATGAAGACTTGGAGAAAATTTGGGATCGGGAAAAGTCAACCGTACGAGAAACTGGATCGGGATCTGAGAGGTTCGTCGGGGCAGCGGCTCGGCTCACCGGAGAAGAAGGAGGGAGGGGCGGCTGGCGTGGGCTCGGGCCGTCGGGGAAGGAGACCGGCCGGAGGAGCGGGATAGGGTTGATCTGCGAACGTTTTTTCGGGAGGGTCACATATAAATAGGTAGAGGGAGCTAGGAGAGTCCAAATGAGGTGCGGTTTTCGCCCACACTGTCGTGGAATTGTCACGGCAGATGTCCTTGAGTTAGGACTTAGTCGTGGAGCCATCGCAGCTAGGAAGCTTGAAGGGGTTAATGCGGGACAAGGAACACGAGGGTTTATACTGGTTCGGCCCCTGGCGGTGAAGGTAAAAGCCTACGTCCAGTTTGAGGTGGTATTGATTAGGGTTACGATCACCAGGGAGCTAAACTGTTATGCCCGGCTCTCGATGAGATTGTTCTCGTCCTTAAACCGCTGCCGGGTCGTCCCTTTATATAGGGAGGCTGATGCCCTGCAGCTCTCAGAGTCCCGGCCGGCTCATAAGAGTGTCCGGCTCGGACTCTCAACTATTCTTGCCTTACACTACAAGTTCTACCATAACAATGATTGTAACTACGGGCCTTAAGCCATATCCGGGTCCTAAGCCCGTCGTTGGCCCACCGTCTTTAAGCTCGGCGCCGGGCTTCTAGCAATGACCATATGAGTAACCCGGCCCCTCCTGGCGGGTGACTCTAAGGTCTATATCCTCAACATTAGGCCCCAGATTGATTTGAGCCGGCTCATGTCAATCTTCCATTTCTTCGACAGAAAAAACCTCCAGCTTACAATTGTGTGAAGGCCATAACCCGGCATGACATCATCCTCTGGACTCCGGGTAATCCGCCATGACGTCATCTTCCATTAAGCCCATTTTTTACTCCGCCAGATCCGCAACGGATCTTTTTCTTTACTGTCATCCCGAAAATCGAGGCGTTTCGTGGGGAGATAACCACGCCGTGGTCTCCTTGATTCTCGCGCCCACTTATGAGCTCGCCTTATAAATAGGCCGGCCCGACGGGCTCTCAGCCACTTCTCTCTCCTTCATCTTCTTCCTCGGGCCACTGCTCCCCTGCCCGAGCTCTGCTACTGCCGCCGCCGTCGCGCCCCCGGTCTCCGTCAACATTGGCCGCTGCATCACCCTGACTCGGTCCAGACAAACGGCGGCAACCTCCGCTCCTCTTCAGCTCCGGTGTGTCCTCGCCATTCCATAGGGCAGATCCGCACTAGGGCTTCATAGTTCTTCCTCTGTTCTTCGTAGTTCATCGCGGCTCTGAGTAGATTTGAATTTTACTGCCCCTTTTTTATCTTAGCTCTGTATAGACTTACTGCGGTAGACGTTGAAGACCCATTTCACATGCAAATATCCCTCTTTTTACTGCATAAGAGCCTTGTTCAAGCTCAAGAACCTCCTCGCGTCTGTTTCTAGGTCTAGAAACTTTTCTTTTACCCGACCATTTTGATCCAAAATTTTTACTGCGATGTGTGAAACCTGTTTTACCACACTTAGTAAAAAACTGCAATCATTGAATCTCGGCGGTTTACAGTTCCGGTTTAAAGAAACCACGCGCCGTAGAACCTTCCGGCTTAAAGAAAACCATGCGCCATAAAATTTCCGGCTTAGCTGTGATAAGGCCTGTAGACAATCAAATTACTCTCAATCCCTCAGCGGCTTAAATAGCCCGATGCACTTAAATGTATACCATTAGTCCCCTTCATAAGCCGCCATCTTGACATTGAACTGTAGATTTCTTCCGGCTCATAATTAACCCGGACGTTTTTCCCTTTATCATAGACTGCCGACTTTCACCATGCCTCCCAAAGCTCCCAAAGCCTCCATTACTTGCAACTGGATGATGTCCAATGTCACCAATGAGACCCTAGCGGATTTTGTTAAGTCTGGATATCTTCCCAAGAAGGACGTCATGTCCTACCGTGCCCCTGACCCATCAGAAGAGAGACCACAGCCAAAGGACGGGGAGGTAGTGATTTTTGCGGATCATATGAGCCGGGGCTTCGCACCGCCCGGTTCAAAGTTTTTCAAAGACGTTCTAAACTTCTTCGATCTGCGGCCTCAGGACATAGGACCCAACTCAGTGTCCACTATCTGCAACTTCCAAGTGTTCTGCGAGGTTTACCTTGGAGAAGAACCTAGTCTGCTGCTCTTCAGAGAGCTTTTTTACTTGAACCGTCAGAATGAGTGCGCCAATGGGCCAAGCCTAGAGCTAGGCGGCATCTCCATTCAGAGACGGAGAGACTGTCTTTTCCCTTATGCCGAGCCGCCGAGCCACCCAAAGGACTGGAACATGACTTGGTTTTATTGCCAAGACACGTCACCGGCTGATGAAAGTCCGCTGCCCGGCTTTCGCCCATCGCGTCTGGAGTCAACACACCCACTGTCAGACAAGCTGACTCCGGCGGAGCGCCAGCCTCTGCTCCCCACTATCAACAAGATCAAGGCTCTCCTGGGCAATGGTCTGAATGGAATCGATCTGGTCCGGGTCTGGATCTCCTGGTGGGTGATCCCATTGAGCCGCCGCCCCGGCTTAATGTGCGAGTACACGGGCCGAAAGGATGACCCTCAGAGACACAGCCGCAACGATCTTGCTGAAGATGTCGCAGAGGAGATGACCAAGGTTCTTTTAAACAAGAGCCTGGCAGACTGCGGAAGGACTGGGTTAGCCCCCTTCTGCAAGACCAACCCAGCCCCAGCGGTAAGCCGCCAATCTGAACATCCTATCTTCTTCTGTATATAACTTTCATCTGAATCGTTTTGAAGAAATCATCATTGTATTTTCAGGCTGACGACAAGTTCTGGCGGGTCAAATATGACCATGAGGCGGCCAAGAAGGCCAAAAAGGTGAAGAAAGCCGCCAAAAAAGCCGCTCCCCGTAAGAAGGGAAGTACGCCAACTGCTTCGGAGCTGATGCAACTAAGCGACAGCTCCGAGTCAGAGGTAACCCTTGAACCTGTAAGCTCTTTGTTATGTTTTATTGTTTATTTCTGTCCGCCTTACCAACACTTGTTCATCAACAGGATGACACCGGAGCCAGTAACCCGGTGGTTGAAGAGGTAATGTCACTTTCCTCCAACTCGGAGCCCTTGCCAAGGCTGAAAGTCCGAAAGGTAACCCGGAAAGTAAGCTTTTCACATCCTTTAGCTTATCAAGATCCTCAATTTATTTTGAAGCGACAGGTTCATGAGAGCCGGCGTCACACCCGGACCAACAAGGACACCGACCTCTCCTCCGGGTTACCTGACGCATCAAGGAAGCGCCGAACTGAGGTTATTTCCCACTTGTACCCTTTTCATCCGTTGGCGGGTGTTATACGTCAGCCACTCAATTCTTCCGACTCAAATTATCAGGAGACCTCCCCCTCTTCCGGCAACTCTATGCAGTCAAGTCTGCCGGCTTTCAAGACCGTGCCCGGGTAATGATAACCATCTTATGTTGTACTTTTACCTTCACTTACCCTATTGTGTTTAATCTTTTTGTCCTTTCAGTGCCCAGGCCAAGATCACCAAGAGGGCGAAGAAGTCCAAGCCGGTCGATGAGCCGGACTTGCCTAAGCCAGAGGCAGCCGCTCAAGAGCCGCCAGCCGCCTCTGCACCTGAGGCCGCTGCCCCAACTACCAAGGCAACTACAGAAGCTTCTGTTAACCCGGAGGCCTCCAGCTCGGCTCCACCAGCAGACGACCCGGACGTGGTAATCACCCGGACGGAGTTCGTTGAGCCGGGGAGACCTACCGTGCTGGCCAAGTGCTCCGCCAAAGGGGAGCTGCTAGAGTCGCGCCGGGTTAACCTGGACCTCACCGACTACTCCAACTTGAACATTGGAGAGATTGTCTCCGGCTTCGTCAGCCAAGTGCACAAGAGCCGGGACGAAGAGATTGCTATGGTGACCCAGATCCAGCAAAAATCTGAGGTAACATCGTTTTGTCCTCTTATTTACTGCTTAGTTACCTGTACCATGCTAGCCCCCAAGTCGACGACTTATGATTGAGTATGTTGTAGACTTAGGTTCCGGCTTACTCCATTGAGCCGGCAGTTTGTAGATAGAGACGTTCAATATGCATTAGCCCCCAAGTGCCAAGTGTCTTTGCTTGGAAAATGCTTGGGACTTAAAATTTATATAGGAACTGTTCATGTTATAACCCGGAAATCTATACAGGCTGCTGGCAAGAAGCTTGAGGCTGACCTTGCCGATCTCAAGAACCGGCTGAAGATGCAAGAGATGGAGACCCGGAAGGCAAACGCCAAGTTTGTATCCAGCATCGCCGCGCAAGAGAAGCTGAAGACAGAGTTTGACGCTGAGCGGAAGGCGTGGGCCGAAGAAAAGGCCGCATTGATGAACCGGGCTGAACAGGCGGAGAAGACTCTCTCCGAGAAGACCGCCGAGCTATCCGGCCTAAAGCGCCAGGTGTCCCAGATGGTGGCCGCAATCTTCGGTAAGTCGCCTCACCGGCTTTCATCAAGTTTAGAATGTTTATATCTCATAATTCATACTTGTCGGCGGCTTATCTGATTCTGTAAACAGGTCCCAGAAATGCCAACCTCAACCAGAGCGTGGTAACCAAGCTGAAGGCCGTGTATACCCTGGTGGAGCAGCTCTACACCGGGTCACAGCGTGCCTTAGCTGTGATGGCCCTATCCAACGAGGTGCCGACTCACCTGGCAGAAGTCCTTCGCCAGCTCGTCGTTCTGCCTCAACGGATCCAAGAGCTGCGACGGGCCTCTGCAAGAGCCGGAGCGATCGCCGCGCTGAGCCGGGCCAAGGCGTTCCTGCCGGAGTTAGACCCGGCGGACATCGCCCTTGGCTATCCAAGCCTGAAGGAAGACGGCTCCGCTTTCTCTCAGAAGGACTTCGCAGCTTGCGTGAAGGCCGTACGCCCGGTGGCCACTCTGATTGGCAACGATACAGACCTGACTAAGTATCAGCCGGGCTACGATGCAGAAAATCAGAGGATCCCTACTCCGCGCTATGAAGCCCTTAACTTGATCCCGCCAGCTCGTCAGCACACCTTCGCCCCGGAGATTGACCCGGCAGGGTTAATTGACGAGGAAGCCCAATTCGAAGCTCTCAGCGGCATCTACTGGAAGTCATCAACTTTCCAGGTCTTGGGATCAGCCGGAGGAGAAGATAGGAACGAGCCGGAGACTTCAACTCAACAAGCGTCGTAACTTGTCTGGCGGCTTAGCAAACAATGCCTCACCCTTTTGGACTCAATGAGTCTTGTAATAGAGTAGGACCAATACTTTATCTTTGTCGTGCCATCATGCACGCCTTGAATTCTGAAGTCTGTTGAAATTGTCTCCTTGATGTTTCTCCGGGTCCATAAGTAATCATTTGTTTTCCTTGCTCTCAAAATAGTTACCTGTAACTATCCTGTAGAGAAAGAAAAATCACAAGCCTTGAGGCGGCTGACTGCCCTGAGAATCATGGGTTTTAGATAACCTGGAATATAAATCAAAAAGGGACTGGTCTTCAATAATATCCTGAATACAGCCGTAATAACATACTCAACCGGAAACGTTAAGCCGGCAAAGGTTTTAGATAACCCAGAAAGGAAGGTTGGTACCGAAATTCCGGTTTACCTGTCTTAATAACACCCATTGTGTTCAGCTAATACTGTAAACCAAAGTTAAGACGGCAAGGTGAGACCCGGCCGTATACACTTGGAAAGAAACAGACGGAACTTGCTATAAATCAGAGGAACTTAGGGGCTTTCGGTTCGGATGCGACGAGAGACCCGGCCCAAAGGGGTTATGCTAGGATTCGAATACGATCATATAGCCCCCAGGGGGTGTGGCGATGCCAATCAAGAGGGTATTGACAGCTATGTTCTCTTTGGTTCGAATACGACCCATGTTTGAACAGGAAGCCCCCAAATGACTTTAAGAATTGTTTAACGACGCTGATTCGAATACGATCCACGTCGGTTCTCAAAGGGGTTAAACTAAGATTCAAATATGATCAAAGAAAACTCCCCAATGAGCTCGGCACGTTGCCAATCAAATGGGTATCGATAGCTGTGTTCTCTTCGGTTCGAATACGACCTATGTTTGAACAGGAAGCCCCCAAGTGACCTTATCGCCTACGGCTAGATTCGAATACGATCATAAGCCGGATCCTCCTTCAAGTTATCATATAATCTGGCAATGAAAACAACACGTGCACATTTGGAGGAGAAAAAAGGACAGAGGTCCTGCTTTATTACTTATCATAATATATACATGGTTTAGAGAAGTATGTACATCATGAGAGCCGGTGGCTCAAGTGTAGTAAGGCCGAAGCTGAGCTATGTTCCACGGCCGTCGGGTCTCTTCCTCCGACTTACGTGAATCTTTGTGCTCCCGAATGTCAATGAGGTAATATGACCCGTTGTGCAAATTCTTGCTGACCACAAAGGGCCCTTCCCAAGGTGGGGATAGCTTGTGTGCATCTGTTTGATCCTGGATGAGCCGGAGCACGAGATCACCTTCCTGGAAGACCCGGGATTTAACCCGGCGGCTATGATAACGGCGCAGGTCTTGTTGGTAAATCGCTGAACGGGCTGCTGCCACATCACGCTGTTCATCCAACAAGTCAAGAGCATCCTGGCGCGCCTGTTCATTATCCGCCTCAATGTAAGCCGCCACGCGAGGTGAGTCATGACGGATGTCACTGGGGAGGACTGCTTCTGCCCCATAAACCATGAAGAAAGGCGTAAAACCTGTAGACCTGTTAGGAGTAGTGTTGATGCTCCATAACACGGAGGGAAACTCCTCCACCCAACAACCCGGCGTCCGTTGCAAAGGTACCAAAAGCCGGGGCTTGATACCCTTCAGAATCTCCTGATTAGCTCTCTCAGCTTGTCCATTGGATTGAGGATGAGCCACTGAGGAAACATCAAGTCGGATATGCTCTCGTTGACAAAACTCCTCCATGGCGCCTTTGGAGAGATTGGTGCCATTGTCAGTTATAATGCTGTGTGGAAAACCAAAGCGAAAGATCACCTTTTTCATAAACTGAACCACCGTGGCTGCATCACACTTGCTAACTGGCTCTGCTTCAACCCACTTGGTAGACTTGTCAACTGCCACCAAAAGGTGGGTCTTCTTATCCTTGGATCTTTTGAAAGGCCCAACCATATCCAGCCCCCAGACCGCAAAGGGCCAAGTAATTGGGATCCTCCTCAGCTCTTGAGCCGGTACATGAGCCCGTCGCGAGAACCTTTGGCAACCATCACACTTACTGACCAAGTCCTCTGCATCAGCATGAGCCGTCAACCAATAAAAACCATGACGAAAAGCCTTGGCCACAAGGGACTTTGAGCCGGCGTGATGGCCACAATCCCCTTCATGGATCTCACGCAAGATCTCTTGCCCTTCCTCAGGGGAAACACAACGCTGAAACGCTCCCGTAACACTGCGGTGATGCAACTCACCATTGATAACAATCATTGACTTAGCCCGCCGGGTTATTTGCCTGGCCAAAGTTTCATCCTCAGGCAACTCGCCCCGGGTCATGTAAGCCAGATAGGGCATTGTCCAGTCTGGTATGATATGGAGAGCCGCCACCAGCCGTGCCTCCGGGTCGGGGACAGCCAAGTTTTCCTCTGTAGGCAACTTAACAGAAGGATTATACAGGACATCCAGGAAAGTATTAGGCGGCACCGGCTTTCGCTGAGAGCCTAGCCGGCTTAAAGCATCAGCCGCCTCGTTCTTCCTGCGATCAATGTGCTCTACTTGGTAGCCCTGAAAGTGCCCAGCAATGGCATCAACTTCACGGCGATAAGCCGCCATGAGAGGGTCCTTAGAGTCCCACTTGCCTGATACTTGCTGAGCCACCAAGTCTGAGTCATCGAAACACCTTACCCGGCTCAAGCTCATCTCCTTAGCCATCCGAAGACCGTGGAGCAAGGCCTCGTACTCAGCCACATTGTTAGTGCAAGGAAACATCAACTGTAGCACATAATGGAACTTGTCACCTTTAGGGGAAGCCAATACAACTCCAGCCCCCGAGCCCTCCAACTGCCTGGACCCATCGAAGTGAATAGTCCAATACGTGTTATCCGGCTTTTGCTCGGGCACTTGTGACTCTGTCCAATCATTGATGAAATCCACCAGGGCCTGAGATTTAACAGCAGTGCATGGCACATATTTGAGACCATGAGGTCCGAGCTCGATAGCCCACTTAGCCACTCTCCCTGTGGCCTCTCTGTTTTGAATGATATCACCAAGAGGGGCAGAACTGACCACAGTTATGGGATGACCCTGAAAATAATGCTTAAGCTTCCGGCTTGCCATGAACACACGATAAACAAGCTTCTGCCAATGTGGATACCGCTGTTTGGACTCGATAAGCACTTCGCTGACATAATAAACCGGCCGCTGAACCGGATGCTCCTTACCCTCTTCCTTGCGTTCCACCACCACAGCCACACTGACGGCTCGTGTGTTTGCCGCCACGTACAGTAATAAAGGCTCCTTATCAACCGGAGCAGCAAGGACTGGGGGCTCTGCCAGCTGCTTCTTCAAATCCTCAAAAGCGGTATTAGCTGCATCATTCCAGGCAAAGTTATCAATTTTCTTCATCAACTGATATAATGGCATGGCCTTCTCACCCAAACGGCTTATAAACCGGCTTAAAGCAGCGATGCGACCCGCCAAACGCTGAACGTCATTTAAACATGCCGGCTTAGCCAGGGAGGTGATGGCCTTGATCTTCTCCGGGTTAGCCTCAATGCCTCTGTCAGAAACCAAAAAACCCAAGAGCTTGCCTGCAGGGACACCAAAGACACACTTGGCCGGGTTAAGCATCATCTTGTGGACCCGGAGATTATCAAAGGTTTCTCTCAAATCATCTATCAGGGTTTCCTCTTTTATGGATTTAACCACAATATCGTCCACATAAGCATGAACATTACGCCCAATCTGTTTATGAAGACAGTTCTGCACGCAACGCTGATATGTCGCCTGTGCACACTTGAGTCCAATGGGCATGGATACATAGCAGAAGGCTCCAAAGGGAGTGATGAACGCCGTATTCTCCTGGTCCTTAACTGCCATTTTAATCTGATGATATCCAGAATAAGCGTCCAGGAAACTTAAGCGCGCACAACCGGCCGTAGCATCAATAATTTGATCAATACGGGGAAGGGCAAAAGGATCAGCCGGACACGCTTTATTTAAGTCTGTATAGTCCACACACATCCGCCAAGTGCCGTTCTTCTTGAGTACGAGCACCGAGTTAGCTAACCATTCTGGGTGGAAGACTTCTACAATAAACCCGGCCGCCAAGAGTCGGGCCACCTCTTCGCCAATGGCTTTCCGCCTCTCTTCATTAAACCGCCGAAGGAACTGTCTAACCGGCTTAAATTTTGGATCAACATTGAGAGTGTGCTCAGCAAGTTCTCTAGGTACACCTGGCATGTCAGAAGGTTTCCATGCGAAGATGTCCCTATTCTCACGGATGAACTCGATGAGCGCGCTTTCCTATTTTGGATCCAGATTGGCACTGATGCTGAATTGCTGAGATGAATCTCCTGGAACGAAATCAACAAGTTTAGTCTCATCAGCCGACTTAAATTTCATTGCCGGCTCATGCTCCGTAGTCGGCTTTTTCAGAGAGGTCATATCTGTTGGGTCAACGTTGTCTTTGTAAAACTTCAACTCCTCTGTTGCACAAACAGATTCTGCATAAGCTGCATCACCTTCCTCACATTCCAAGGCCACCTTCCGGCTGCCGTGAACCGTAATGGTCCCATTATGACCTGGCATATTGAGCTGTAAGTAAACATAACACGGCTGTGCCATGAATTTGGCGTAAGCCGGCCGCCCAAATATAGCATGGTACGGACTTCTTATCTTGACCACCTCAAAGGTCAATTTTTCCACCCTGTAGTTGTTTTCATCTCCGAAGGCCACTTCCAACTCGATCTTGCCGACTGGATAAGCCGACTTACCAGGTACCACACCATGGAAGATAGTGTTTGACTGGCTGAGGTTCTTATCGACCAATCCCATACGGCGAAAAGTCTCATAATAGAGGATGTTGATGCTGCTGCCTCCATCCATGAGCACCTTAGTGAACTTATATCCTCCCACCTGAGGAGCCACCACTAAGGCCAAGTGACCCGGATTGTCTACCCGGGGTGGGTGATCCTCTCTACTCCACACTATAGGCTGCTCAGACCACCGCAAGTAGCGTGGAACCGCCGGCTCGACAGCATTCACAGCCCTCTTATGAAGCTTCTGGTCTCGCTTACACAGACTGGTGGTGAATACATGGTACTGTCCACCGCTAAGCTGCTTGGGATTGGTCTGATAACCCCCCTGCTGCTGTTGGTGACCCTGGCCAGACTGCTGATTAAAGCCCCCTTGACCGTTCGGAGGATTGGAATTTGAGCCGCCGCCCGGGCATGAAAACCGTCGGCGCCTGAGCCGCCGCCCGGGCCATTGTAATTCTTAAAGGCCTTCAGGATTGCACAGTCCTTCCATAGATGAGTCGCTGGCTTCTCTCTAGAGCCATGCCTTGGACAAGGCTCATTCAACAGCTGCTCCAGCGTCGGGCCTGACCCGCCGCCTCGGGGAGGGGGCCTCCCCTTACGTCGCTGGTTATTCCCTTGTGAGCTGGCGTTGGCCACAAACTCTAGGCTGCCGTTGGCCTTGCGCTTGCCTCCTCCTTGGTTCCCCGGGTTATGCTGAGGACCCTTGCCGTTGCTGTTCTTCTTTCCCTTCCCTGTCCTTTCATCATCTGAAGCGGGGTCCTTGGTACCATCAGAATCGGCGTACTTGACAAGAGCCGCCATCAGTGTACCCATATCATTGCAGTCGCGCTTAAGCCGCCCGAGTTTCATCTTTAGGGGCACAAAACGACAATTCTGTTCCAACATTAAGACTGCAGAGCTGGCGTCCATCTTATCCGAGGAGTGTATTATCTCCTTAACCCGGCGAACCCAATGTGTCGTAGACTCACCCTCCTGCTACTTGCAGTTAGTCAAATCCATGATTGACATAGACTGCCTACAGGTATCCTTGAAGTTTTGGATGAACCGGGCCTTCAGCTCAGCCCAAGACCCAATGGAATTCGGTGGTAGCCCTTTCAACCAAGTGCGGGCCGTCCCATCTAACATCATGGTGAAGTACTTAGCCATGGCCGCCTCACTGACCTCCAGTAGTTCCATAGCCATCTCGTAACTCTCGATCCAGGCTGCGGGTTGTAAGTCTGCTGTGTAATTAGGCACCTTCCTAGGGCCTTTGAAGTCCTTGGGTAGACGTTCGTTGCGGATAGCTGGCACTAAACAAGGGACACCCCCAGTCCTGGTAGGGATACCCACGTCGACGGAAGCCGTCGGATAAGCTGGGGGAGTCTGGTAAGCCGTCAGCTGGGGCACCTGCTCCGCCTCCCGCCGTGCTCTGTCTTGGTCTGCTGTGTGAAAGGCTCCGTCATGAGCCGGGCCATGGCCAGGGGGCGGGTCATGGCGTCGGACGTTACTTGAGCCGATCGCTGAGACCATGTGCCTGCTGTAACTCGGGCTCCGGCCTGGGCGAGGGGTCGAGTGGATCCTGTGCCGGCTATAGGAGTACGCCTCTTGCTGCGCCAGTGCAGTCTGAAGGAGTTCCTTGACCCGGCGGGTTTCAATAACCGTTGGAGAGTCGCCGTCAACCAGGAGAGCCGCCAGCCGTGCCGCCGCGGCGACCATGTTCTCCATCGGGTTATTATAATGACCCGGGGGTATTGGTACGTACTGAGGCGGGGCAGGGGGCACCTGGGGAGGCCCCATCACTTGTGGCTGAATAGGGGTCCCAGACCCGGGCACTATGACCCCTGGCGGGATACTAGACCCTGCACCTGGCAGGTTGAAGAGGTTTCGCGGATCGTAAACCGGAGGGAGTCGAGATTGGGCCTTGTGATGCCTCCTTCTCAGGACCTCATTGGACGCGTTTTGATCCCTCGTTAGCCGGAAGGACTGCGCTTGAATCAACTGGGTTTGGGCGTCGAGAGCCGCCCTTTCCGCAGCCATCCTGATCCCCTCTGCTGCTAGATCCTCCTTGGCTTTCACTAGATCCAATCTTAACTGCGCCACCTCCGCATCATGCTGAGCTTGATCTGCCAGGTCAACCATGGCGGTTAACAGAGCCGTCATCTTGTCCGTGAGATCCATTAGTACTTGAGCCGGCGAGGGCACCGGGTTTCCCGCTCCAGCAGCGGGGTTCTGAACAGACTGTGCACCGGCCATGAAGACTCCAACCTGACTTGGTGGCTCAAACGGGTCCGGAATACTGTCACCATCGGAACAACCCATGAGCCTGCCATCTTGAAGTTGATACAACGAGTTTGACTTGTCGGTGGACGACTCGCCGTCAGAGCCGGCGGCCGCCTCATCACCAGATCCAGATCGATCAGAGGGCCCTCCATGGATACATCCTACAAAAGCATGCCTTAAGGCGGGCCGGGCCCGGGCGGGTCGTGCACGCTGAGCCGTCTCGACGAGATCGGCGCAGAGACCCGGCTCAGGGCCCGGCTCACCAATCTTGCCAATGAAAACATGAATTCCGTCGAAGGGGACCGGGTACCCATACTCAATTGAGCCGGCGTCGGGGCCCCAGTTTGCATCGTCGATGTAGAGCTTGCCGCGACGACTCTTGGTCATCCGGCCCACAGCGTATCCCTTGAGCCCTTCGAAGCTGCCCTTCAAGAACTCAAATCCACCGTGCGCTGGCCCCACGGTGGGCGCCAACTGTCGTGGAATTGTCACGGCAGATGTCCTTGAGTTAGGACTTAGTCGTGGAGCCATCGCAGCTAGGAAGCTTGAAGGGGTTAATGCGGGACAAGGAACACGAGGGTTTATACTGGTTCGGCCCCTTACGGTGAAGGTAAAAGCCTACGTCCAGTTTGAGGTGGTATTGATTAGGGTTACGATCACCAGGGAGCTAAACTGTTATGCCCGGCTCTCGATGAGATTGTTCTCGTCCATAAACCGCTGCCGGGTCGTCCCTTTATATAGGGAGGCTGACGCCCTGCAGCTCTCAGAGTCCCGGCCGGCTCATAAGAGTGTCCGGCTCGGACTCTCAACTATTCTTGCCTTACACTACAAGTTCTACCATAACAATGATTGTAACTACGGGCCTTAAGCCATATCCGGGTCCTAAGCCCGTCGTTGGCCCACCGTCTTTAAGCTCGGCGCCGGGCTTCTGGCAATGACCATATGAGTAACCCGGCCCCTCCTGGCGGGTGACTCTAAGGTCTATATCCTCAACATTAGGCCCCAGATTGATTTGAGCCGGCTCATGTCAATCTTCCATTCCTTCGACAGAAAAAACCTCCGGCTTACAATTGTGTGAAGGCCATAACCCGGCATGACATCATCCTCTGGACTCCGGGTAATCCGCCATGACGTCATCTTCCATTAAGCCCGTTTTGGGATCGGGAAAAGTCAACCGTACGAGAAACTGGATCGGGATCTGAGAGGTTCGTCGGGGCAGCGGCTCGGCTCGCCGGAGAAGGAGGGAGGGGCGGCCGGCGTGGGCTCGGGCCGTCGGGGAAGGAGACCGGCCGGAGGAGCGGGTTAGGGTTGATCTGCGAACGTTTTTTCGGGAGGGTCACATATAAATAGGTAGAGGGAGCTAGGAGAGTCCAAATGAGGTGCGGTTTTCGCCCACACGATCGTGATCGGACGACCTACAGCATGGAAGATAGTTTGGTGGGTTTTGGGCTGTTTAGAGAGGGGGTTTTGCTGGAACACACAGATGGACTTTGTGGATGCCCGGTTAACCGTTGGAGTACCAAACGACCTTCAAATGGAACGAAACTTGACCAGTGGTCTCTGGGTGGTATACTAAGGCCACTTGACAAGCCTCGGTCCATTCCGAGAACGTTTGACACCCGCACACGAAAGAAAACAAGAGGGGTGCACCGGAGGAGATGGGAGAGCCGGATTGGAAAACGGACAACGGGGAAAAAGCTCGGATGCAAGAGACGAACACGTATGCAAATGCAATGCACATGATGACATGATATGAAATGCATGACAGGAACAAAATGCAAAACGAAAAACAAAAGCCGACCACGAAGGAATATCATAGCACATAGCCGAAAATGGCAAGAGTTGGAGTTACAAATGTGGAAAGTTACATGCGGGGTGTTACACCTCCGCCCCTTGAAGCCTCTAGTGTATGAGGTTCGAATACACCTCATCCGTTCAATTGATCGAGCAAGGTGCAGGTTTCTTGATTGATGTGCTGTTCGATTGATTTGTGCAGTGCAAGGGAGGGCACCTGGCCTGCGCGGACTACCGCCTCGAGCGCCCCGGGAACTAGCGACAGTGCCAGAAGTGCGAGCGCGGCAGTGGCTTCGACGTGCGGAACACGGCGGTGGACGCCGTCCTCTCCTCGGTGAGGGTGGAGTGCCCGCACGAAGGCTGTGGGCTCTATGTCACTTACCACAAGCTCGCCGATCACCAGAGCGGAATAATTCCAAACGAACCCGGAATAATTCCAAAATTTAACAGGGCACTCATATAGTTTCACACACAAAGGTGACACGTTCCCTCTTGGAACCACGAGGCTTGTTGAGAGAATCTCTGGTTTTGCAAGAAGCTTATACCAAAACTTGTCCCAATTCAGCCAAAAATTATACAAATGAAAATAGGGTTTAGATTATACCGAACATCTCGTCACCTAGACCATGTACTCTGATTTGAATTCAACATAAAATGGATACAAATATTTGAATTGGAGATCGTATGTTACATGTAGTTCATAGTGAAATATGATTACTGCTATATGCATGTTTTTTGTTATCAAGATAATATTTAAATGATTGTATAACTTGACAACAATCGTATTCAAATAAGGAAAATTGATTCAAATTTAGTCCATATGGTAGACAACAATATATATGTTCATAGGGTGGAGTAAAATGTTCATGTATGATGGAAGATCAAAATGTAGGACTACATCCATTATAAACCGCAAGGTCACCTAACGATATATTCGAATTCAACATAACGTGGATCCAAAAATTGAAATTCGAGATCCTGGCATTTGTAATCATATAAAAAGGGACATGACTCTTTCTTTTGGTGGGAATTGATTTGTTTTTTGTTGTTGTTGAGGGAAGTGCAAATCGATTTGGTACTGTACAGGGTAATCTTGTTCTCCCGATTTTTTTTACATTTTTCTTGTAGTTTTTTGAATGACATTTATAGCAATATAGTAAAAGGGGACATGACTCTCTTGTGTATTGTATGAATTGTTTTTTTGTACACGTTAAGCTTGTTCTGCCGAACAAGGAATCCACGCCTTGTTATCCCGAAATTTTCAAGCTCAAATATCTTTTGTCTCATCTGCTTTGAAACTCCCGCCTCTTCAACCCGCGCCGCGCCTTGTTATCCTTAAATTTTGACACGCGCGAAAACTCCCTCCTCATCCGAAATCGGTCCCGCAGCCCAGACACGTGAAATCCCCCTTCTACCCCTCAGCCGGAAATGTCGGCTCGACGTCGCGGTGTCAAAACCGATGGGGGTATGCTGGTAACTTACCCTACATTTCGGACAAGCGCGTCCCTAAGCCATGGCTCCCCCTACCTTCCCCTTCACCCCCCTATTTGTACATCGAGGCTGCCAAAACCCATGAAACCCCACGCTCCTCGGTCGGCCTCCCAACCGCCGCCCAGCCAAAGACTCTTCCCCGATGACGTCGTCCACCACAACAGCTCGCCGTCCCTCATCCACCGCACCGGATGAGGATCCGTCATTGATCTCGTCGTCTGGCCTTATCACCCGCCCCGTCCTCCACCTCCAAGGAGCTGCCCCGACATTCGCCTTGTCTATCGCGCCACCTCCATCCCCACAACGCCGTCTTGACCTGCCCCACCGAAACCGCAGCACCCTCACCAATTCCTCAGATGAAGCCGAGGCCAACTCGGCGCCACCAAGGAGGTTCTGCACTCACCGCTGCATTTTATCTTTTATTCGATCTCACGGGGCTGCCGGTGCTCGATATCGAGCAGCCAAGGCGGGTCTCCATCGACGACACCATCGCCGGCCACTTCATCCAGGACGTCTCTTGTGACAACCTGATTTTTGCCCTCTCTTATTTGCCTGATATTCATTTCGCTTTATTTTGAAATTTGGAGTTTTTGAATCTTTTCATATGGACTTAAACACTTGGGTAACCTTGGCTTTCACCCAAGTGCATCATTCCCCTCTCTAATCATCATTCCCCTTCTGATCCACCTCAAAATAATCTTGGGAATATTTTTCTTAAATGAAAAATATTCATTTTTCCTCTCTAAAACCATAGCTAGTTCAATGAGCTCCAAAGCAACCCTAATTTTTCTTGCCCACAAAAATCTGAGAAAATTCACAAATATTCTTTGAACCCTAGGGCACCTTCCTGAGCAAAAATATTTCATCACTTTTTGGAATATTTTTGCTATAGAAAATATTTTCTGTTCTGGACAGAAATGGTGGTTTCTACAGCAACTACCATTTTACTTGCTCCATTGTGCCTGAATTTTCTTGTGCATCATCACCATAGTAGATGATGGCTAGCCTCCAAAGCACAGTCCCCAACTCCCAGCCATTTGACCTCAGTAACCTCTCAAAGTTACTGAGCAGAAACTTACCTGGCTTGTAAAATATTCTCTACTGCATCTGGAGCCAAACCAAAGCGTGGTAATCTTCAAAACTACCACGAACAACAAGCCAGACATGATCTTTGGACGTTGGTCGGCCTGAGGGGAGAGTTCACGTGGTGACCACGCGTGTCCATGATGCCAGCATGCGTGTCGACGCGCTCTGAGTCCCACCGAGCGCTCTGTTCGCGCGTGCTCGCTTCCCCCGCCTGCCCGAGCATGCCAAACTTCGCCACCATCCTCGTCGCAACGCCATTAACTCCCCCATGGCACTCGCCGACGCCAAAGCTCGCCGCAGAGAGCACGGGTGCGGTCCGGCCAACGCCATAGTGCGCTCTGCACTGTGCTCGTCGCCTTCCTCTTGATCATGTACTCGTCCCCGTTCGCCCACAGTCCCCACGTGAGCTGCGTCGCCTTCTCCCCCTCTCACTGACGCTGCTCATCGCCGGGCGCAGTGTCCAGTGTCGCGGGCGGAGCCCCGATCCACCCCCGACGCTCGCCTATAAAAGGAGACACCCCCAGCCTCCTCGAGCACCATCCTCCACTCCTACACACTCCACAAGTGTGTAGATAGCCGTAGCCTGGCCGGGCAGGCCGCGGGCCGCCGTCCCCGAGCTCGAGCTCGCTGACGATTCCCTCGGGTCGTGCGGTAGCTCCAGCCCCTCCCAGGCCAGGGTCACCCTTCCAGGGCCTCCGCCTCTCTCCGGTGAAGCCATCCCGTCCCCTTGGAGCCCCTGAAGTTGCCTCTGCTCACCGTCTTCCTCATCTCCGGCGACCACCGCCCTCTGCCTCCGCTTGCGAGGTCGATTCCGATGCCGTCCGACCACCCCTAGCTACGCTACAGGTACGGGCAGGTGCGCTTCCGTCCCCTCTCTCAAGCCCTCCCTCTCGTTTTGGCCAAGGAGCCCTCTATAGGAGATATGCCCTAGGGGAAATAATAAATTCTATTATTTATCTCCATGTTCATTATTATGTTTATGTTCCATGCTAAACTGCTGTGGTTCCCGAGCCCGTATATCCATAAAGGCTCTGGGGAAAACCCAGGTGCACGTGTGGAATAATAAACGGTAAAATGTATTCCTAGTCATGCCTCTAAGACTAGCTCAAGTGTTGCATGATGATTATGTTTTCCCAGTCATGGGCATGTCTATGCCAGCAATTTTGAGGGCACAATGTTAAGAGAACATTTGTGTTGAATCGACCCGGATTGATGTTATGCTATGAGATTCATTCATCACAAGTTAATGGTAAATAACACAGAGATGGTTAACGTTTGCATGATTCCTTAGACCATGAGAGTATCGAGTTTCTTCATGCTTGCTTCATGAACTTTGGGGTTTGTTAAACGTCATCCATAAATGGGTGGCTATTACGGCGGCTTACGGGTTCATGGAAAAGTATGTCAAGTAACTTGATAGCTCAAGATTGGGATTTGCTCCTCCGACGAATGGAGAGATATTCTTGGGCCCTCTCGGTATTACGGTATCCATCATCATCTGGCCAGACATAGTGTGATTTGATCACAGGGATGCCGGAACATGGAAACGAGAAAAGAGAACAAAACCAGTAACACATAGTGGACAAGTTGTTGATCCACGGGGATGCAAGTAAATCTCACCTCGGGTCTTTGTAAGATATCGCGAAGCACAGGAATAGCTCACTGCAACTGGATGTTCACTCGAATATTTATTCGTGTGGGTATAGGGGTCAATATGGGTGTCCACGGCTCCGATGTTGATCATTGATCGGAAGGGGTTCCGGGTCATGTCTATACTTCACCGAACCTATAGGGTCACACGCTTAAGGGTCATCTATCTAGTGAATACTAGATAGGGAGTCTGAGAGAAAATCACCAAAAAAGTTTCGGACACCGAAAAGTTTCGGACAGCGGAATCGTATCGTAGAGAGAGGTCATCGGATAAGTTTCGATGATACCGAAAAGTTGTTTCGGGATATACCATTAAGTCAAATTGGTTTCGGCACATGCCCGATAATTCTTGGAGGATGCCAGAATCATGCTCGAAGCTTTTTGGAATTTTCTGAGATAAAAGCCGGAAATGTTCCGGAGCTGCCGGAGCCACTTCAGATGCGTTTCGCAGATGAAAATAACTAAAACCAGAATTGTTTTAGAACGCGTTGAAAATCATTTTAGTGGGTACTGGAAATGTTCTTAGCCCACATACATATTTTCAGTTCGATCAGACGCTGAAAAATGTCGTCGTGAATAGTGAAAGTGCTTTTTGGGATATTTTATGGTGAGTCACCTTTTGGGATATTTCCAAAAGGCTTCTAGAAGGTCTTGGGGGCCAAGCATGCTCCTCATGGGGGGCCCCGAAGGGTGTTGGCCGGCCACATGTGTGGGGCTCCATGGAGCTCCACTTCCCTCCCCATTATGCCATTCATGTGTGACATTTGTATGGGCATTTTGGGTTTTTGTGAGCCTTCCCTACCCCTTGGCTTTCCTATAAATAGAGGTGGAGGGGCAGCCCTCCACACTCACTCTTTCTCACATACAAGTGCCATGCAATGATCTGGCTTCTTCTCTCCCTCCCACGAAAAGAGTTTCGTAGAGCCGTAAGGCTATCTGGGTTCCGGCAGGAACTAGTTCTAACGGCGAAGCCCTACCGGATAGATGACACCGTATGTGTGCAACTCTGTAGAGAGATCCTAGTTTTGGTCTTAGTTCGTGAGTGCCCCCCGAAGGGCTGTCCGTGTGACCGTCCGAGTTTCGAAGGTCCTCCCGAAGGGCTGTCCGAGTGACCGTTCGAGTTTTGAAGGTCCTCCCGAAGGGCTGTCCGCGACACCGTCCGGGGGGCTGTTCGACCTCCTCCTGGAGGGCTGTCTGAGGAGCAGATGAGGGTATACGTCCTCGCGGTTGGGAGGTTGTAATCCTAGCTGCGGGGATCTGCACCACCGATCGTCATCGACTCTACTTCCCGCTGCGCTACGAGTCGGTAACGAAAATGATCAAACCTTGTATGCAGTCTCCATAGTGGTCCTGGGCTGGTGCGTAGGTCGGAATTTTTTTGTTTTCTGCTGCGTTACCCTACAGTGGCATCATGAGCCGTGCTATGCGTAGATGCAGGTTGCGATCTAGAATACATAGAGATGTATGGGTATTGCATAATATAATTAGGTAGTAGATGAGATCTATTGCTGGAAATTTTTTATGCGGGTGACAGATGAAATTTGTTACCCGACGTTCTTTTTGCTTCCCTAGAATTTGCGTTTGCTCAATCTCGAGATAGCATGGTGGAATTTGACAAAGTTCTGGAAATCCGTGATCCTGATTGATCATGGAAGTGCTATCAGTTCTTTGGGTTCTGCCGTAGTCAAAAGAAAGATGAAATTCGCAGACGACAGGGCAATGCAGATATGATCTGCACGGGGGTCATGCGTATGACAAAGTTTAGTATGGGGTTCAAGATTTTATTGTCTCGTGCTTCATACACCCTGCAAACTTAATCTAGCGACATGAACTATCATACTTGATGATGAACGTTGGTCGCTGCGGTTTAAGTCAAAACCTTAGAAGCCACGTAAAATAAATTTTGCATAAACTGATTAGAGGCGTCTAACTTGGTTTTGAGGGATGTGTATGTGATGTGGTATAGCAGTGCTCATACTAATTCGATTATGTATGAGATGACTATATGATGTAATTTGATTAACATGACCTGCGTGTCATGATTCGGCATGATGGCTGGAGCCGTATGATTGCACTTTAATGACCTGCGTGTCAACCTTAAGTAATGCATTAATTTTATACGCTATGGAGATAGCAATATTATCTGGTGCATCGACAAGGTGGTGGCAATCTTCGCGAAGGTGAACACCAACACGAATGCCGAAGACGAAGAAATGAAATACTTCTGCGTTAGAAAGGGCTATACCATATCATGCTATTATGAATTGCCTGAGATGTTTATCCCTTATGATGCACCCTTCTGCATTGCGCGGTAGTCACTTTTTATTAAGGTGATCTCTCACCAAAATACCAAGTAGTTAGTGCTCTCCCAAGTGTAGCACCGTCACGGCACCTATCTTTTCGGGGTGCGCCGTGTCACACGGGTACGAACGATTAGAGAAGTGTGAGGCAGGTGAGTTGACACCTCGCAGCGAGATCACTTGGTTGTCTTGACGTTCAGGCATGACCGGCATGAGCTCGGAACACACGCATCGAAAGATGAACAAGAGTCACATAGAGATGTGATTGGCAAGTTGGCCTACCGGTTGAGATTTTCCGTCATCAGTGGTGTTACACCAATGGCGGACAATTGAAATTAGGGTCTTGTATCACTCACAATCAATTTTGAGAGATATTGATTTGAGTGGGAGCGCACTGTTGAATTAACATGTTTAATTCTTAGTGCAATTAATTATGAACATTGTCTAAGTGTTATATGCAAAAAATTGTAGAATAATGGCTCGCGTTTCCACCTTCCCTTAAAATTGAATAGCTGTTAAATATCTGGTTAAAACTTTACGATTGGTAACATAATATGAGGATTGTCCTCAAAAGTGCCGAGAAGGACTTTGTCCTATCGCATGCTTTCCGTATCCTCCCGCTAATGCTATGGATCATGTGACTCTCGTCCTTCGATCCAAAAGCTAGAATTATGTTACGGTCAAGTGAAATATGTTTGCTTCCATGAAACTCGAACGTCAAAAGTTTGGGATAGTTATGTGATATTCATGGAACTGGAAATTAATTTTCAGATACAAACAAAGGCTGAAATATATGAAATATCCAAAGCAATGTTTGATTGCAAATTATTAGTAAAGTGTTTACTATGCATTAGACTGATAAGAGAGGGATCCAGAAGAACGCCTGTCATATAATGAAAGGTGAATAAAACAACAAGTTAAAGAGAAAGGAAGTGTCCAAAGGGTGTTAGTATGACTTACACGCCTAGGAAGTCCGGGGCTAACGCCACTCTTAAGTTGGGTGCTTCTTTTGCGAGTAGGAGAAATACTAAAAGTTAAACTGTTAGAAGTATAAAGGCAGAAAGAAAGATGACTGGAATATCCAGCTCATGTATGAATGTCATACAAGTTTTTGATGTATAGTAGGCTGGTCAAAGATATAGTTCTTGGGAATTATGGTTAAACATGTTAATCAATAATTCTTGGGTATTGTGAGTTAATCACAAAGATACCCACTCGATTGCATTCTGTTACAAATCAAAGTAAGAGCTACTATGGCCTAAAAGGCTAGCCAGAAATGAGGTTAAGGTATACACAGGGAACATAGTAAATGTTACTATACCTTCCATCGGTGTATTGCCATCTGTATTTATTTTCATAATTCATTTAGAGTTTTACAAACTCTATCCCATTGCATAAGGTATCTTGCAAGAAGGTTGTTCATAAGAGAACTTTTTATGTTCGATGTTATGAATAACACAAGGGCCATACTTTCATTATGAATGAGATGTATGTTATGAATATTGATAATAATACAATACCTCTGGGTTTACTTTCATAATTCATTTTAGAGTTTCATACACTCTAGCCCATTGCACAATGTTTGTTGCAAAAGAGTTGTTCATAAAAACAACAATTGTTGTTCAGTATTATGAATAATATGAATGGCCATGCTTCCATCCAAGATGGGATGTATGTTATGAATATTGATGGTAAAATGATACATCCATAACATTGATGCTAAATGTCGCAAGACTATGAGAATACCACACAAGTGTGGCACTACATTTGGTCACATTGGAGAAACCCGCATGGAAAAATTCCATTATGATGGATTTTGAAGTCGTTTGATTTTGAATCATCTGACACTTGCAACTTTCCTCCAAAGAGTGAAGCGATTGAAATACCGTTCACAGGCCATAAGGAACGTGCAACAAACTTATTGGTGATCATACATTTTGATGTGTGTAGTTCAATACATGTTGTTGCAAGTAATGGATTTATCTATCTTCATAAATGACTCAAGTAGATATATGGATATTTGCTTGATGAGACGTAAGTCTGGATCTTTTGAAATCATTCAAGAGGTTTTCAAAAATGAAGTAGAAGTTATTGTAACAAGAAAATTATGTTTCTTCAATTTGATTGTAGAAAGGAATATTTGAGTTACAAGTTTAGCGAATGTCTGATGAGTTGTGAAAAGAGTTTCATAACTTACACCTCCCGGATCACCACTATGAGTGGAATGTTTGTGAAGATGTAATCAGACCATTTATGACATGGTAAGATCAAAAATGACATAAATAAATTTGCCATTATCACTTTTAAAAGAGTAATGCTTTAGAGACTGCGGCTTTTACACTGAAAAGAGCTCCATCGGGTCTGTTGAAATGATGGCATGGTATGGTACGCCCAACCATGTTATATCTTTTCTTAACATTTGGAATATGGGGCTTGTGTAACAGGTTACAAACCTATTCCAAATCAGACAAGTGCTACTTTGTAGGTTATCCAAATTATTGGGTATTCCCCCACCACTATACCGAGGCAAATATTTTGCCGCGAAACGGTGTGCTTTTAAAGAGAATGGTTCTTTCAAAAAGGTGAGTGGGAGAATAGTGCAACTCGACGAGATAAATAGTATCTTCGTCATCAGATCAAAGGAAAGAGACCTTGGAAGTAATTCCAGAGTTTCCTACTGTGACTGATATGGAAGTCTCTACAATAAAATGTATGAACTTCCGTCGAACTTGCAGCTGAACCACGTAGGCAAGGCTCGTGCAAACCTCTCAGGTGCGCAAATGAGATATTGTTGTTAGACAACATTATACCTACGATACACAAGGAAGCGTTGATGGGCCCTGACTCCGGAATTGGCTAAATGCCAATACAACCCGAGTTAGTTTCCATATAAGTGATTCAAGATTAAAACCTTGATACACCTTTCGGAAGACTTAGAGTCTAACGAATATTTATGGAACTTAAAACTGATACGGATAAAAATGTTTTATCCATAAAGATCGACTTGTTGAAATAACAAGTTCAAGAGTTGACTACGATGAGGTTGTTTTGATCGTAGCGACGCTTAAAGTCGGTTCAGGTTGAGCTAGCAATTAATACATATTTCAATCATGAGATATGAAACATGGATGACAATAGGATTTCCATCTGATGGAAATGAAACCAAGGACTTGCATGTGTTACAGTCCAAGGCATTTTGTCTATCCAGAGGATGCTAGTAAGGGTGCAAACTTCAGAGTTCCAGCGATGGACAGAAGAGAGCAAAATGGAGTTGGAATCTTCATGCTTCGATGAAATGGTCAAAGGGTTTGACTTCATTAATGGATAATGAAGGTGCCTGTAATTCAAGAAAGTAAGTGGGAGCGTAATAATATTTCTAAAAACCTTGTGTGCTTGACACATTGTTAATTGGAAATAAATTTCTTGACACGAATTAGGACTTCATTTGAAAATATTTTTTTGATGAAGTGCTTAGGCTAAATAGCCTCAATATTAGGCATAATGATCTATGGAGATAGATTTACCTAATAGGGCTAAGCAATGAATACATATTGACAAGGTGCTAAAACCTTTTAGCATTTGAAACCGCCAAGGAGTGATTCTTGCTGGAGTCACATGGAAGATTTTTTTTGCAAGACTCGGTGTCCCAAAACACTGATGAGCAAAATACATGATGCATATTCCACACACTTTTGTGTTTGGATTAATCATGTATTCCATGGTATGTAAAACAACCAGATATGTCCGATACTCCCAAGGTGTTGCGAGTATGGATACTAAAGTGATCAAAGTACTGATCGTGGGACAACAGTGAAAGATGTCATTGAGTACTAGAGTAAGTACTGATGATATGTTTTCTCGCAAGCGGAGATCATGAAGAGTTCATTGTAAAATGTTACATCGATACAGTCTTCATCTTTTCTCCATGCATTTTTCGATTTAAGTTAAGGGTTTTGTGTAATACACAATATGGTGGCACGGTAGTTGGAAATTTTTCCCAACAGGATACTGTGGCAAATTCTATAACAAATGACTAAGTATGTTGACGCTTTAGAAGCGACAAACAAGATGTTGAATCATATAGTTCATTCATGAACTTAGTATGGTTCCAAGATGGCTTTTGTCAATGGGGCACTACTGCAGGTAGTTTCTCCATAACTCAGTCTGAGGAATCCAGGTTCGACCTGTGATTCACATACATAAAAGCCAAGTCCGCACAAAATATGAATTTTGTGAAAGCATGAAAATGTGAGGATATGCAGAGATACACACGAAACTGAAGTCATCGGTTCCGTTGGACATCAGGCTATACCACAAGCGAAGCATATTTACACCGGTGTGCCACAGGTGTGAAGTGCATTAGCATTAAACTAGATTATTGACTCTAGTGCAAGTGGGAGTCTGTAGGAGATATGCCCTAGGGGCAATAATAAATGCTATTATTTATCTCCATGTTCATTATTATGTTTATGTTCCATGCTATAACTGATGTGGTTCCCGAGCCCGTATATCCATAAAGTCTCTGGGGAAAACCCATGTGCACGTGTGGAATAATAAACGGTAAAATGTATTCCTAGTCATGCCTCTAAGACTAGCTCAAGTGTTGCATGATGATTATGTTTTCCCAATCATGGGCATGTCTATGCCAGCAATTTTGAGGGCACAATGTTAAGAGAACATTTGTGTTGAATCGACCCGGATTGATGTTATGCTATGAGATTCATTCATCACAAGTTAATGGTAAATAACACAGAGATGGTTAACGTTTGCATGATTCCTTAGACCATGAGAGTATCGAGTTTCTTCATGCTTGCTTCATGAACTTTGGGGTTTGTTAAACCTTATCTGTAAATGGGTGGCTATTACGGCGGCTTACGGGTTCATGGAAAAGTATGTCAAGTTGGTTTCAGGATATACCATTAAGTCAAATTGGTTTCGGCACATGCCTGATAATTCTTGGAGGATGCCAGAATCATTCTCGAAGCTTTTTGGAATTTTCTGAGATAAAAACCGGAAATGTTCCGGAGCTGCCGGAGCCACTTCAGATGCGTTTCGCAGATGAAAATCACTAAAACCGGGATTGTTTTGGAACGCGTTGAAAATGATTTTAGTGGGTACTGGAAATGTTCTTAGCCCACATACATATTTTCAGTTCGATCAGACGCTGAAAAATGTCGTCATGAATAGTGAAAGTGCTTTTTGGGATATTTTATGGTGAGTCACCTTTTGGGATATTTCCAAAAGGCTTCTAGAAGGTCTTGGGGGCCAAGCATGCTCCTCATGGGGGCCCTCCCAAGGGGGTTGGCCGGCCACATGTGTGGGGCTCCATGGAGCTCCACTTCCCTCCCCATTATGCCCTTCATGTGTGACATTTGCATGGGCATTTTGGGTTTTTATGAGCCATTCCTACCCCTTGGCTTTCCTATAAATAGAGGTGGAGGGGCAGCCCTCCACACTCACTCTTTCTCACATACAAGTGCCATGCAATGATCTGGCTTCTTCTCTCCCTCCCACGAAAAGAGTTTCGTAGAGCCGTAAGGCTGTCTGGGTTTCCGCAGGAACTAGTTCTGGACGGCGAAGCCCTGCCGGATAGATGACACCGTATGTGTGCAACTCTGTAGAGAGATCCTAGTTTCGGTCTTAGTTCGTGAGTGCCCCCCGAAGGGCTGTCCGTGTGACCGTCTGAGTTTTGAAGGTCCTCCCGAAGGGCTGTCCGAGTGACCGTTCGAGTTTCGAAGGTCCTCCCGATGGGCTGTCCGCGACACCGTCCGAGGGGCTGTTGGACCGCCTCCCGGAGGGCTGTCTGAGGAGCAGATGAGGGTATACATCCTCGCGGTTTGGAGGTTGCAAATCCTTGCTGCGGGGACCTGCACCGCCGACGTCATCGACTCTACTTCCCGCTGCGCTACGAGTCGGTAACGAAAATGATCAAACCTTGTATGCAGTCTCCATAGTGGTCCTGGGCTGGTGCGTAGGTCGGAAATTTTTTGTTTTCTGCTGCGTTACCCTACACCCTCGTCGCCGGCGAGAGCTCCGGCGAAGCCGCGACCCCCTCTGTTTCCTTCTCGCCTTCCACCTCACTGACTAGCGGGCCCCGCTAGTCAGCCACTTTGTACGCGCGTGAAGCGGTACGAGTGGTGGCGCCCTGAGGCTTTACGCCTTCGACGTCACCCCCCTAGTCTGTTTTATTCAAATTCAAATTCAGTTAATTTCCAGAGAGCTTCAAACAGCTATAACTCTTCAACCATAAGTCCAAATGAATTGATTCTTTTTGCATTACGTTCTTTGCAAAGAAATCTAGCAGCTCACCAAAAATGAGATTTTTCTGAGTTGTCTAGAATTTTTGGTGATTTTCAGAAGTGTTCTTGATATTTTCTTCTTGTGCTTAAAATTATTTTCAGAGGGTGAGGCTTGTCTTGAGGATCACCAGAAGGCTTGTGAACCTCATCTGCACTAAGGCAAGCCACAGCAACATTTTCATGGTGTCATTTCAATATTTATGATTTTTCTTACTTGAATGAAATGATAAATCCATGCATTTAAATAACTATTATGTTATTTATATTATGTTAAGTGTTTGTTAGTTATTATGCTTGATTTACAGAAGGTTGAAACTAGCTTAGTTGGTAAAGCAAAGTTAAGATCTACTTGTGGAAATGATAAAATGATTTCTTATGCATATGAGTAATTACTTAAAGTTATTTTCTTGCACAAATAAAATAGTAAAATTTGATAGAAAATATTCTGTTAAGTGCTTATTTAGCCATTTTACTTGACTTACAGAATGTTTGAACCTCACTTGGTTGGTAAAGAAATTAGGATTTGCTTATGGTGATGATAGTATAATTTTTGCTATGCATATGAGAAATTAATCGAAGTTATTTTCTTGCATGAGAAAATAATAAAACTTGTTACAAAATATCCTGTTAAAGTGAGAGTTACCCTGACCAGGAAAATAACATAAGTTGTTGATGTTTATGCTTAGTGTGAATATGGTTGACATCAGTCATTTTTGTTAATATGTGATGCATGTGTAGTATTGCATTTCATGGCATGCAATGACACCGGTCATTTTCATTTTAAGTTGAACCTGAATATAACTCAACTTGAATATATCATTGACTGGGTCATGGTGCCGCTGAATCGAGTTTTTTTCCAGTGCAACCACATTTGCCTTTGTGGGAAGGCCTTGATTCGGTCCATTGACATGCCTCTGGTCGGTGCCTCCAACTAGGGAAGGTTATGTCATGCTTACCCTGGCCCGGTAAGCAGGCATAATCTTGTGTGCCCGTTGTTGAGATTGTGGTACCGGGTCCCCGAGTGGGATCGTTTTGGCCACGACGGTGGTCGTTGTGTCTTTGGTAGACACGGGGCCACCCAGGACTAGCCCATTGGAATTGGGTCGGAGTGGCCGGGAGAGTGTCATGGCAATGGAGGGGTTTCGTCGGAATGCCGTTGGTCCACCCGAATGGGAGTGCGAGGCCATGGGTTCCGTGGGGTGGGTACAGTGTGCTACCTCTGCAGAGTGTATAATTTATCGATAGCCGAGTCCACGGTCACAGACGCCTCGTAGTAGGTCCCACCATGAGTCAACATTTAATAAACTTGCACACTAACTTATGAACTTTGCACTGTTGATGATGGCGGAAAGGCCATCGAGATGTTTGAGACCAAATATTGGTCGTGGTTGTGACCGCCGTAAGGATCACGAGTTACTCTGGTCAAGACCACGATGGTGGTTTGTTTGTGATCCGAGAACGATCACGGTGGGTAAGTCGGTCCCGAGGAACATTTATCACAAGAGCATGATCACATCATGTTGGAACATTATTGCATTATTAATTGGTTAATTATCATGATATTGCTTGTCATTATGATTATGCATGTTGTGAGCTTGCAAGTACATTCAATGTACTGACCTGGCGTGTTTTGCCAGATTTCAGGAAAGTCTCGTTGGAAAGGAGTGCTGCTCGAGTCTAGATCGTGTCCACATCAGTGTCCTTGTGCTATGGAGTTTCCGCTACGACGTTGTTCCGCTGCCGCGTAGTTGTTATGATCGAGGCCCCTTTATGTTCACTAAATAATGTACATATTGTCCAGCCGCACCGTGTGTGCCGCTTGGCCTCGACCCCTGTTGTAATATAAACTCTGATCCGCTAGCATCAATAAAGCGGTTGTTTTCTGTACCAAGATGTTGTGTGTTGCCAGAAGACATGGTCTCTGGGCTGGCAATGCATGGTAAACCGGTCGCTCTGAGCCGGGGTGTCACAACGCTTGGTATCAGAGCCGCGCTGACTGTAGGCCACGCTAGACTACGACGTGTTAACTGGACGTTAGATACGAGTTTAAGTTGAGTGCCAATAGCAATTGTAGCTGGTTGTTGCATTGCATGCACTTGCTTTATTTTTTTATGCTAACCTGCTAATGGTTGTGAGTGTAGATGGCTCCGATGCCGTATCCGTGCCAGTTGCAGCTGGTGCCGTACACGTCACCGCACCTCCTTCGCAACGTGTGGCGTCGGCTGTACCCCCTCGGAGACGATCCAGTCTATCGTGTGTACCGGGAGCGTCTAGCTGATTCGGTGTATGAGTATCACGTTGTAGTTACTCTGCGCACTAGTTCCGTTTCCAGCTCTTACACTCGTACTTCTCGGAGCGGTTACGCCTCTACCGCTTCTCAGGCTGTCCAGTTTGCTGCATTCGAGGTCCTTGTCGAGCTTTGCTACAACGAGGTCCGAATGCAGAACCACCTAGGTTTCTATTACTACCGTTCTTTGCACGACAATGGTCGTGTCCGTTTCCCTATCATTGATCCAGAGTCTGATAGTCTTGCTAGCCACCTTGCTCGTTATGTCACTGCTAGCTATCTTATGATCCACGAGCTGGCTCGAGAGCTGACTCGTGCCCGTACTGCTTTAGCCGCTGCTTTAGTCACTACTAGATCTGCCACTACTCCATCCTCCCTGGGATTTACTCCTTATATTCCAGCCAGTTCTAGTTCCCCTATTTCATCGGTTACTCCTCCGAGTAGCATGGGCGTCTCGGCCGTGAATCCTCTCAGTACTTCTGCCGAGTGGGCTTCACTTCTCTCTACTCCTGTAGCTCCGATGATTCACCCTACCCCTACCCCTGAGGGAGAGCCCTCGAGGCAGCGTCGTCGTGTTACCTTTAACCCGGAGGTTTCTGTTAACCTCGTCAATTCAGGATTCGAGTCTGCTTCAGGGGAGGACACCGCAGCACCAGCAGAGCAGTAGTACCTCTGAGTATTCGCAGTCGTCCGGATGATGTACGGATGTAGTCGTACGAGTCATGATGTTTCGTTGCATGTATGAGAGTAGTTGAACCTGGCATGTTGTTTATCTTTCATGTATGAGTCTATGTATAATTATGTTGGGACTTTATTCGCCGTATTTTCTTCGCTCTTTTGTTTTCTTCCGGGATTTGTTGCTGGCTTTTCCCCAAATTTATTCTTGGATGTTTCTCATCTCGATTGCGTTGTCTTGGAAAAACTCCACAATAGGATGACGCGGGGAGGCAGCAGTAGCAACGTTCGTGAGGGAACTCCTGTTCGTCGTTCCGCATGACAGGCAGGACATTCTCCCGAGCCGTATGTTCCGCCACTGCCTCCACCGCCAAATCCGCCCTCCACCGAGCAAATTCTGCGAATGTTTGAGGAAAGAAGGAACAATGATCTGATTGAAATATTAAGAAGTGTGCAAGCTATGGTTGGACAGAATGGAAATCAGAACGGTCATTACTCAAAGCTGTCAGATTTTCAAAGGACCATGCCACCCAGTTTCAGTCAGATTGTTGACCCATTGGATGCAGACGATTGGTTGCGTACCATCGAGAAAATTCTTGAGATTGCTTGCAAGAATATACCCAAGCAAGAATTTGTTTTCACCGCTGTGGCTGAGTTGGAATTAATTCCTGTGGTCAGCGAGTACCCTGATGTATTTCCAGAAGAACTGCCAGGCATGCCACCAGATCGAGAGCTGGAATTTGCAATAGATCTTGTGCCCGGAACTGCACCGTTATACAAGAAGTATTACCGAATGCCCTCATCAGGATTAGTGGAGCTAAAGAAATAGCTTGATGAATTGCTCCAGAAAGTATATATTCGTCCCAGCTCTTCACCATGGGGATCACCTGCTATTTTCGTGGACAAAAAGGATGGTAGCCTCCGCATGTGCGTAGATTACCGCCAACTGAATGAGGTCACCATCAAAAATAAATATCCGCTGCCAAGGATTGATGATCTGTTTGATCAGCTCAGTGGGGCTCAAGTATTCTCTAAGATCGATTTACGAACCGTATATCATCAGCTCAAGATTAAAAAGGAAGATATTCCTAAGACCACATTCACTACTCGGTATGGTCTTTATGAATATACAGTGATGTCCTTTGGTCTCACCAATGTCTTTGTTTTCTTCATGCATATGATGAACAAAGTATTCATGGACTTCCTCGACAAATTCATGGTAGTATTCATCGATGACATCCTCATTTACTCCAAGGGTGAAGAAGAGCACAAGGATCACCTCCGAGCAGTGCTACAACGACTCCGCGACCATCAGCTATACGCCAAATTTAGTAAATGCGAAATTTGGCTCAAGCAAGTTGGGTTTCTCGGGCATGTACTATCTGCCGAAGGTATAGCCGTGGACCCGAGCAAAGTAAAGGATGTGCTCGATTGGTTGCCGCCCACGACCGTGACGCAGATACGGAGTTTTCTCGGATTAGCTGGATATTACCGTCGTTTCATTGAAGGGTTTTCCAAGATTGCTAAACCCATGACGGAGCTGCTCAAAAAGGATAAGAAGTTTGAATGGACGGAGGACTGTGAGAAAAGTTTCAATGAGCTAAAGATACGGCTGACAACCGCACCTATATTGACTCTTCCAGACATTTATCGCAGTTTTGATGTGTATTGTGACGCCTCCAGGCAAGGCCTTGGTTGCGTACTGATGCAAGACAGCAAGGTAGTAGCGTATGCATCACGACAGCTACGACCCCATGAGGGAAATTATCCTACTCATGATTTGGAATATGCTGCGGTTGTTCATGCGCTAAAAATTTGGAGACACTACCTCATTGGAAAAAGGTGCCAAATTTTTACCGATCACAAAAGTCTTAAATACATATTTATTCAGCCAGATTTAAATCTCCGTTAACGAAGATGGCTAGAGTTGGTCAAGGATTATGATCTTGGCATAAATTACCACCCGGGTAAGGCCAACGTGGTTGTCGATGCACTCAGTCGAAAGCTTGTCAGCTTAAATGTCATATTGAAATCCCTGCCTCCCGAACTCCAAGAGGAGATCGCTCAGCTCAACCTGGTCATAGTGGATGCTGGCGTCGCTAATATTTTGGAAGTTACCCCCACACTTGAGGAAGAGATCCGCAAGGCCCAGCCAGCTGACATCAAGCTGCAAAAACGTGCCAAGAGCCCGATGGCAGAGCAGACCCCAGATTTCTCCAAGGACAAATTCGGTACCCTCCGATTCCGTGGACGGATTTGTGTACCCAATCAGCCAGACTTAAAGAAGAAAGTCCTATCGGAAGCACACGAATCCTCATATTCCATTCACCCGGGAGGTACGAAAATGTATGAGGACCTTAGACAAATATTCTGGTGGGATGGAATGAAGAAAGACATTGCCTATTTTGTGGCCTGTTGTGACATATGTAACAAGGTGAAGGCAGAGCATCAGAAACCTGCCGGACTCCTCCAACCGCTGCCGGTTTCGCAATGGAAATGGGATGACGTTTGTATGGATTTCATTACGGGATTGCCTAAGACTCAGCGAGGCAATGATGCAATCTAGGTCATAGTGGACACCCTAACCAAGGTTGCTCACTTCATTCCGATCAGCACCAGATATCGAGCAGATCAAGTTGCACAGCTGTATGTATCCAGAATAGTCAGTCTGCATGGAGTACCCCGAACTATCACTTCCGACCGAGGTTCCCTGTTTACCTCCACTTTTTGGTCATGTCTCCATCAAGCCTTGGGGACAGCACCGAAATATAGTACTGCTTATCATCCTCAGACGGATGGACAGACAGAGCGGGTAAATCAAATACTCGAAGATATGTTGCCAGCCTGTGCTTTAGCCCAAGGACCTCAAAGGGAAGACTGCTTGCTATATGCCGAGTTTTCTTATAACAACAGCTTCCAGACCAGTCTAAAGATGTCACCGTATGAAGCTCTGTATGGACGTAAGTGCCGCACTCCTTTAAATTGGTCTCAAACTGGAGATAGCCGTATCTTCGGAACAGATCTCATGATGGAAGCTGAGAAACAAGTTAAGGAAATCAGAGACAAATTGCAATCGGCCAAATCTCGACAGAAAAGTTATTATGATGCAAAGCACCGACAGATCAGTTTTGAACCCGGAGAACACATATACCTCCGAGTCACTCCTATGAAAGGAGTCAAGAGATTTCAGACTCGTCGAAAGTTGGCACCTAGATTTATTGGTCCATTCCCGGTTATGTCCCGAGTGGGTACTGTTGCATATCAGTTGGAACTACCCGCTGAATTGGCAGACGTGCATAACGTGTTTCATGTTTCACAATTAAGACGTTGCATATCCCCGCCTGAGAAAAGGACTGCTATGGCTGAGGTAGAATTGGAAAATGATTTGACCTATGAAGAAGGACCATTTAGAATTTTGGATCAGATGGAAAGGGTCACTCGCAGTAAAGTAAGAAAATTCTACAAAGTTCAGTGGGAGCATCACACAGAGTCAGAATCAACTTGGGAGCGGGAAGAATTTTTACAGTCACATTATCTAGAGTGGTTTTCCCAAGCAACTGAATCTCGAGGACGAGATTCATTCTAAGTGGGGGAGGTTTGTGACAGCCTGATTTTTTCCCTCTCTTAATTTCCTGATTTTCATTTGGCTTTATTTTGAAATTTGGAGTTTTTGAATCTTTTCATATGGACTTAAACACTTGGGTACCCTAGGCTTTCACCCAAGTGCATCATTCCCCTCTCCAATTATCATTCCCCTTCTGATCCACCTCAAAATAATCTTGGGAATATTTTTCTTAAATGAAAAATATTCATTTTTCCTCTCTAAAACCCTAGCTAGTTCAATGAGCTCCAAAGCAACCCTATTTTTTCTTGCCCACAAAAATCTGAGAAAATTCACAAATATTCTTTGAACCCTAGGGCACCTTCCTGAGCAAAAATATGTCATCACTTTTTGGAATATTTTTGCTACAGAAAATATTTTCTGTTCTGGACAGGAATGGTGGTTTCTATAGCAACTACCATTTTACTTGAACCATTGTGCCTGAATTTTCTTGTGCATCATCACCTTAGTAGATGATGGCTAGCCTCCAAATCACAGCCCCCAACTCCCAGCCATTTGACCTCAGTAACCTCTCAAAGTTACTGATCAGAAACTTACCTGGCTTATAAAATCTTCTCTACTGCATCTGGAGCCAAACCAAAGCGTGGTAATCTTCAAAACTATCACGAACAACAAGCCAGACATGATCTTTGGACGTTGGTCGGCCTGAGGGGAGAGTTCACGCGGTGACCATGCGTGTCCATGATGGCAGCATGCGTGTCGACGCGCTCTGAGTCCCGCCGAGCGCTCTGTTCGCGCGTGCTCGCTTCCCCCGCCTGCCCGAGCGTGCCAAACTTCGCCACCATCCTCGTCTCAACGCCATTAACTCCCCCCTGGCGCTCGCCGACGCCGGAGCTCGCCGCAGCGAGCACGGGCGCAGTCCGGCCAACGCCACAGTGCGCTCTGCACTGTGCTCGTCACCTTCCTCTTGATCATGTACTCGTCCCTGTTCGCCCACAGTCCCCGCGTGAGCTGCGTCGCCTTCTCCCCCTCTCACTGACGCCGCTCATCGTTGGGCGCAGTGTCCAGGTGTCGCCGGCGGAGCCCCGATCTACCCCCGACGCTCGCCTATAAAAGGAGCCACCCCCAGCCTCCTCGAGCACCATCCTCCACTCCCACACACTCCACAAGCGTGTAGATAGCCGTAGCCCGGCCGGGCAGGCCGCGGGCCGCCGTCCCCGAGCTCGAGCTCGCCGGCGATTCCCTCGGGACGTCGCGGTAGCTCCAGCCCCTCCCAGGCCAGGGCGGCCCTTCCAGGGCCTCTGCCTCTCTACGGTGAAGCCACCCCGTCCCCTTGCAGCCCCTGAAGTTGCCTCTGCTCGCCGTCTTCCTCATCTCTGGCGACCACCGCCCTCTGCCTCCGCTTGCGAGGTCGATTCCGACGCCATCCGACCACCCCTAGCTACGCTACGGGTACGGGCAGGTGCGCCTCCATCCCCTCTCTCAATCCCTTCCTCTCGTTTTGGCCAAGGAGCCCTCGTCGCCGGCGAGAGCTCCGACAAAGCCGCGACCCCCTCTGTTTCCTTCTCCCCCTCCACCTCACCTGACTAGCGGGCCCCGCTAGTCAGCCACTTTGTACGCGCGTGAAGCGGTACGAGTGGTGGCGCCCTGAGGCTTTACGCCTTCAACGTCACCCCCCTAGTCTGTTTTATTCAAATTCAAATTCAGTTAATTTCCAGAGAGCTTCAAACAGCTATAACTCTTCAACCATAAGTCCAAATGAATTGATTCTTTTTGCATTACGTTCTTTGCAAAGAAATCTAGCAGCTCACCAAAAATGAGATTTTTCTGAGCTGTCTAGAATTTTTGGTGATTTTCAGAAGTGTTCTTGATATTTTCTTCTTGTGCTTAAAATTATTTTCAGAGGGTGAGGCTTGTCTTGAGGATCACCAGAAGGCTTGTGAACCTCATCTGCACTAAGGCAAGCCACAGCAACATTTTCATGGTGTCATTTCAATATTTATGATTTTTCTTACTTGAATGAAATGATAAATCCATGCATTTAAATAACTATTATGTTATTTATATTCTGTTAAGTGTTTGTTAGTTATTATGCTTGATTTACAGAAGGTTGAAACTAGCTTAGTTGGTAAAGCAAAGTTAAGATCTACTTGTGGAAATGATAAAATGATTTCTTATGCATATGAGTAATTACTTAAAGTTATTTTCTTGCACAAATAAAATAGTAAAATTTGATAGAAAATATTCTGTTAAGTGCTTATTTAGCCATTTTACTTGACTTACAGAATGTTTGAACCTAACTTGGTTGGTAAAGAAATTAGGATTTGCTTGTGGTGATGATAGTATAATTTTTGCTATGCATATGAGAAATTAATCGAAGTTATTTTCTTGCATGAGAAAATAATAAAACTTGTTACAAAATATCCTGTTAAAGTGAGAGTTACCCTGACCAGGAAAATAATATAAGTTGTTGATGTTTATGCTTAGTGTCAATATGGTTGACATCAGTCATTTTCGTTAATATGTGATGCATGTGTAGTATTGCATTTCATGGTATGTGATGACACGGGTCATTTTCATTTTAAGTTGAACCTGAATATAACTCAACTTGAATATATCATTGACTGGGTCATGGTGCCGCTGCATCAAGTTTTTTTTCCAGTGCAACCACATTTGCCTTTGTGGGAAGGCCTTGATTCGGTCCATTGACATGCCTCTGGTCGGTGCCTCCAACTAGGGAAGGTTATGGCATGCTTACCCTGGCCCAGTAAGCAGGCATAATCTTGTGTGCCCGTGGTTGAGATTATGGTACCGGGTCCCCGAGTGGGATCGTTTTGGCCACGACGGTGGTCGTTGTGTCTTTGGTAGACACGGGGCCATCCAGGACTAGCCCGTTGGGATTGGGTCGGAGTGGCCGGGAGAGTGTCATGGCAATGGAGGGGTTTCGTCGGAATGCCGTTGGTCCACCCGAATGGGAGTGCGAGGCCATGGGTTTCGTGGTGTGGGTACAGTGTGCTACCTCTACAGAGTGTATAATCTATCGATAGCCGAGTCCACGGTCACAGACGCCTCGTAGTAGGTCCCACCATGAGTTAACGTTTAATAAACTTGCACACTAAGTTATGAACTTTGCACTGTTGATGATGGCGGAAAGGCCATCGAGATGTTCGAGACCAAATATTGGTCGTGGTTGTGATCGTCGTAAGGATCACGAGTTACTCTGGTCAAGACCACGACGGTGGTTTGTTTGTGATCCGAGAACGATCACGGTGGGTAAGTCGGTCCCGAGGGATGTTTATCACAAGAGCATGATCACAGCATGTTGGAACATTATTGCATTATTAATTGGTTAATTATCATGATATTGCTTGTCATTATGATTATGCCTGTTGTGAGCTTGCAAGTACATTCAATGTACTGACCTGGCGTGTCATGCCAGATTTCAGGAAAGTCGCGTTGGAAAGGAGTGCTGCTCGAGTCTAGATCGTGTCCACGTTGGTGTCCCTGTGCTATGGAGTTTCCGCTACGACGTTGTTCCGCTGCCGCGTAGTTGTTATGATCGAGGCCCCTTTATGTTCACTAAATAATGTACATATTGTTCAGCCGCACCGTGTGTGCTGCTTGGCCTCGACCCCTGTTGTAATATAAACTCTGATCTGCTAGCATCAATAAAGCGGTTGTTTTCTGTACCAAGATGTTGTGTGTTGCCAGAAGACATGGTCTCTGGGCTGGCAATGCATGGTAAACCGGTCGCTCTATGCCGGGGTGCCACATCTCTCCCCGATGTCGTTGCTTCCTCGGCAGCGACTTCCACACCGGCACTAGCTGGAGCTGATCCGGCTCTCGTTCGCGCAACTGCTGTTGCTGCTCCGGCTCTTGCTCGCGCTGCAGCTCTGTTCTTGTTGTCGGTCGCGCTGCTGCACTGCTCTTGCTTTCATTCATGTTGCTGCTCTGCTCTGCTATTGTTGTCGGTCGCGTTGCTGCTCTGCTCTTGCTCTCATTCGTGTTGCTGCTCTGCGCTTGCTCTTGCTCGCGCTGCTGCTGCTGCACGACCTCCGACAGCTACAGGAGTTGCTGCTTTAGCACTCGCTCGCAATGCTTCTACACGACTTGCTCTCTGCTAGTGCATTCCCTGCTCGAGCGTCTGCTGATTTAGATCACTGCTTCTCCGCTACTAGTGCTCGAACACCCTAAACATCTATTGCAATGCTCTTCTACTAGTTTAATCAGTTTCGATAGTAAAATTTAGTTTCGACTATAAATTTCAGTTTCTTCAGTTAAGTTCAGAGTAAACAGTATTTACAGCATCTGTCGGAGCGGCCGTGGCGTGGCTAATGCGTTTTACATCTAGCACTTTTTGGTGATGTATTTTACATCATCTATTGCAGATGATATTAGAGTCTCACTTCAGATTAACGTTGTCTGTCTTGTCCTACTTCAGCCTCGCCGCCGTACACCTCACCAGAGCTGCTCCAACGAGGGAACCGTCCATCACAATGGAGCAGTACCCTCGGCGCCATTTCCAGAGGCCTCAGATCTTCTTCCCTGCCTCCGACAGTCACACCAGCATCACCATCCTCCACGTCCAACCCAATGATGCTGAGGTCGACAAGGCTATGCCAAAGAGATTGTACACTCGTTGCATCACTTTGTTACTCTGCATTCATGTCGATCCCTCAGGGATCCTTTTTTATGGAACTACTATGGTACTACTATTCGTGCATTTGGTTAGGAGTGGAGCAAAGCAAAACTTGAGGATTTTTTCCTTTGGTGTCTCTTTCAAAGAAAAAACGTAGGAATTTTAATATCCAGTTGCACGTCCTTTTCAAATTAATATGCATGAAGAACATGACTAATTGCATTATTAGCATAATAAGATTCTTATTTTTTTCATTTTCACATGGTTTGACTTTAATTTGACCATGTTTCTCCATTCCTGTGTTCTTCCAATTCATGTGAACCAAACACCCAGGTTGACAGAAATCCTATGTTTCCAAATGCTCTGTTTTGCACGTGCATTCCTATCCTATTCCTGTGTTTTTCCTATCCCTGCGTTTATAGAATCCTCCAATTCTAAGGAGCCCTTACAAATTTACTTCATTTTCTGATAGGCGTCAAAGAAAACTCTATGTGTTATGTCCTGCTCCTGCCGTGCCGTCATCCACCCCACCTGAGGTGGACCATCGACAGAAGCGTTCACTGCAGCAGAGATTCCCCCTGCAGACTTTCTTTCGCCACCTCAGATCATCTTCCCCGTTGCCGGAAGCCACGTCAACTGCATTACCATCATCGACTGAGCAGATGAACATGAGGACTACACAGTTCTGGAAGAGAGGTCGCAGTCTTTCATGTTTGCTTACGTTATACATCGGTTATTATTACCTGCTACTTTATCATTCAAACTTGAGTTTTAAAATGCCCGTGGGTCTCATATCAAGGCAGCAACAAATAGTATATGTCTACTATCTGGTTCATCTGGGGTCTTCTATGTGGTTCATGTTGGGTGGGCAACAAACAGTAGATGATCCATTGTCTATCTTTTTAAACTGAAGCTATAATCTACCTGCTATCATTAGTTTTGGATCTATCCACTCGTTTTGCTACCATCAGTCTTGATTTCTACATGCACCCCTTAGGCCTTGCAAAATCTAACTAATTTTTTATTATGCATGCCAGCTATTGTACACAATCGTACTGAACATGTAGAGAAAAAGAGAAGACCGTTGCGTGGGAATATAATGTCATGAAGACGCCGCTCCATGGTGGGCGAAGTGGGCCCCCTCCCGCCATTCCAGATTGTATTCCAGAGGAAGATAACTATTCAGATGGGGATTCAGAGGAAGATAACTGTTCAGATATCATGCATATGGCGCCTTGCATTGCTTACATTATACATCTTATATGTCATCATCTTAGTTTAGATTTGCTTTGTGTGAATGCCACCTGTTTGGTTTCTATATCATACTCCCACCATTCCTAAATATTTGTCTTTTTAGAGATTTCAACAAGTGACTACATACGGAGCAAAATGAGTGAATCTACACTCTAAAATATGTCCATATACATCCGTATGTGGTAGTCCATTTGAAATCTCTAAAAAGACAAATATGTAGGAATGGAGGGAGTATATGGGAATTATGCAATGCCATCTTCTTTAGCCAGGCATCATATACGTGAATCATGCAATGCCATCCTATTTAGCCAGTCATCGTATATGTGAACTATATCGTGCCATATTTTTTTTCATAATGTATTCCATTTGTCAACAATGTTTATACATTCATCTACTCTTCCTGCGCATCAGCCATTTGAGTCGGTCATGGGAAAATCTGGAGTGAAAACAAGGTCTTCTGAGCAGTCAGTGCTACCTGTCGATGCAGATTTCTTGTTGGTTACAGATAGCTCCTCAGAGGAGGATTCAGAGACAGATGACCAGTCGTATCCCCCCCCCCCGAGGTGCATGCTCTAACTTGACAGGGTTATATTGCTCATATCACGCATATGGTGTCTTGCATTGCCATGCCATCTGCTTAGATTAGACATGCTTTGTGTGAATGCCTCCTGTTTGCTTTCTATATCAGATATGTGAATTATGCAATGCCATGTTTTTTTAGCCAGTTATCATATATGTGAATTATGCACCGCCATGTAGCCAAGCATCATATATGTGAATTATCTCATGCCATCTTTTTTATTACATATTCCATTTGTCAACAATCTGTGTATATTGAACTACTCTTCATGTGTATCAGCCATGTGAGCCGGTTATGGAAAAATCAGGAGTGAAAACAAGGTCTTCAGAGCAGGCAATGGTACCTATTGAAGCATATATCTCGATGGTTATAGGGAGCTCCTCAGAGGAGGATTCAGAGACAGATGACCAGTCCTATATCCCACCTGGGGTGTATGCTCTAAGTTGCAATGTTTATATTTCTCATATCATGCATATGGTGTCTTGTATTGCTTAGTTTAGACATCATATGCACAATATTGAATAACATCTGCTTAGTATAGAGATCATACATGCGAGTGCCAGCTGCTTAGTATATGAATCAATTATGTCAATTATATCATGCCATCATGTATACTTAGACAACATGTATGTGAATTATTTCATCCCAACCTATTTTAGAAAGACATCATATAATTTTGTCATGTCATCCTGTTTAGATACTCATCATATGTTGAATTATGCCATTATATCCCATTAAGTTATCCATCATATATCTGAAACTGCGTCATGCTATCTTGTTTAGTTAGGCATCATATATGTGAAATTGTGTCATGTTGTCCTGTTTGGTTAGACAACATATATGTGAATTACCACGTCTGTCTATCATACAATGTCTGTACGTTCAATTTCTTTTCTTGTTTATCAGCCATTTGAATTGGAGGGGGTGATGGCAGTATCTAAGGGAGAAAAAACCCGTTCTTCACAAAAGACAGTGCTACCCGTCGATGCAGATAGAACCATGGTTGTACTGGCCCACAAACTAGCCCCACCACACATAATCGAGACTCTTCCAGATTGCACACTTACACCATTGGGCAGAGAACCAGCTACAACCCATCTAACCCGAACCCCAGCAGATAGTAACCCACTTCTAGTTGACAAAGCACCATGTCCACCATAGAGTACCCCCACACGAGCAGTTTGTAAAGCAACTGCAGTGCCCAAAGCACGAAGACCACCACATTGAACCCAAACTCCACGTTTAAAGTAGAAGATCAACTGTTCTCAGGTCAGATTCCGTAGCTATGGTCCATACTCCTTTGTTGTTGCACCACTGTATTTACTCATACCAACTACTTTCGAATTTGAAGGATCCAATTGAAACTCCAATGTCGCAACAGGTATGTTTTAAACCTATTTCTTTAACTGGATTGCTGTTGTAACTTCTTGCTCTATGTTGATTTCAGTTTCAGTTGTATAAACAGTTATGTTCTCATGTGATGCACATTACATATGTTGCCAATGTTGTGTAGTTTCTCACACTTATATACTGTCTATGCTGCTGTGTCTTAAAAATATATGAGTTGAACTGTGTCTCTATCTTGATTTGGCAACATAAACTAGAATGATATGGATAATACAGTGACCATAGTACATAGATATATGTTTGTTTCATGCTGTTATCATGTCCACCTTAGTACTGAACCGGTTTACCAAAATGAGTTTCATATACTACATGCTAAACTTGTGATGTGTCTGCTTGTGATGTGTCTGCTTGTTGGTCTCCAAGAAAGGTGATAAAAATGATCTTGTAGACAGTGAGAAAACCCCACAGTCCTGCGTTGATCTAGTGTTCGAGTTACTGGCCAGTACCGCTGGCATAAGCTCTTCGAACTCGCTGCCTGAATCACTTCGGCTTCTTCAGTCTCAGCTACAAGCTGAAAGGCATCAGTCAGCTGTGCTGCGGCAAGAAGCCAAAGGACTGAGGAAGTCCCTGCAGAATTTAGATGCATACTTTCTTGTGCAACAGCAAGTGCTGGAGGATTTAAGCGCCAAACAAGAGAAAGTTAATAAGCTTGCTAAGCATCTTGCCAGCATTATGGGTACCCAGGATATTGTTTCTTGAGCTCTTCTGAAGTGGTTTCAGTTCTGGACTTGTTTTGCTACGGCGTTTATTTGCACTGGTCGCCAACTTTGACAACCAGTGTATATGATATGCTGCTTTGTTCCCTATATTTGCACTGGTGGCGAACTTTGATGCCCAGTGGATGTAATATGTGTAATAGCCGTGATAGCCTAGCGTAAGTTGCTTGCTTATTTATTTCCTTGTTGTCTTGTTATTTGTTTGCTTGTAGTCAGTGCAGTTCCTTTTCCACGGTTTGCTAGTGGCTGCAATAACCTATTTTTTAAAACTAGGCCACAATAACCATGGGCTACATATTTACTGTAGTTACCATGGGCCTCCTACGGGTCGTAGAAACAATGGGCCTTCTAAGGGCCATAGAAACAATGGGCCTTCTACGGGTCGTAGCATCAATGGGACTTCTACGGGTCGTATGATCGATCGGCCAAACATGGGCCAACAACGGACCACGTTATGGGCCTTGAACGGGCTAGAGTTGGAAACGTCCGTTCATGGGCCGACCATAATGGGTCGTCGTTAATCGGCCGTATTTGTTGACGCTATGAAAATGGCCTAACGGGTTAATGGGCCACAAACGGGCCGACTGTAGCCACGGGCTGAATTTGGCCCACAATCAGAAAAGGCCAGTAACAGGCCGTAAGTAACCGAATGCTGGAAATGAGCCCAAGAATAAATGGGCCCTGAGAAGGCAAAAAGATAACATGGGCTTGAAAGGGCCCAATGGAATAATGGGCTGCTAATGGGTATAAAGCGATATACTGTTCATTACGGGCCAGTTTCACGACGGGCCGTTAATGGGCCAAGAGTTACAAAGTGCCTCATATGGGCCGAAAGACGTCATGGGCCAGACATGGGCCAGAAGTTATAACGGGTTGGAACCATATTGGATGGCCCAGATGACGCTATTGGGCCTAATTCGGATAGGCCGTAACGGGCCCTGGGTTAGCAGGCTGTAAATGGGCTATGTGAGAACATGCTGTTAACATGCTTTCCATGGGCAGGCCCACTATCTTTTGACCAAGTCAAACAGGCTGGCCTTTTCACCGGAATGGGCCTCTGTTGGGCCGTGCCACGTGTCGACGTATCATTGGCCCATTCTGTCCAATGAGTGGATGACATATGGCCCAACGGTGAGCCGACACGTGTTTCCTCCAGCCAACGATAATTTTACACGTGGAAAATCCCCATTGGTCCGGGCTGTTAACGGGTTATCGGAGCCAAAACTGGACCCTATAGCTTAACGGCGGCCCGTTACAGTGGATGCCACGTGTCGGTCACCCTTGACGAAAGCACTTCTATGACGCGTGATTTATCGTCATGGAAGTGGACACTTCCGTGATGATAATTTTGGTAATGTCATGGAACACTTCTACGACAGCACAGGTATGACTATCTTGATTCTATCATAAAATCGTCATGGATGTACATGCATGACAGAAAACGTGACCTACTGTGACAAACACGTATCATCACGGAAGTGTATTTTTTTGTAGCGTTCTAGACATAGAAATTTGCAAAATACATTTGGATCTGAATGTGGCAGACCCGTTGACTAAACTTTTCTCACAAGCAAAACATAATCACACCTTAATACACTTTGTGTGTTAATCACATAGCGATGTGAACTAGATTATTGACTCTAGTAAACCCTTTGGGTGTTGGTCACATGGCGATGTGAACTATGGGTGTTAATCACATAAAGATGTGAACTATTAGTGTTAAATCACATGGCGATGTGAACTAGATTATTGACTCTAATGCAAGTGGGTGACTGAAGGAAATATGCCCTAGAGGTAATAATAAGGTTGTTATTTTGTATTTCCTTATATCATGATAAATGTTAATTATTCATGCTATAATTGTATTAACCGGAAACTTAATACATGTGTGGATACATGGACAAAACACCTTGTCCCTAGTAAGCCTCTACTAGACTAGCTCGTTAATCAAAGATGGTTAAGTTTCCTAACCATCGACATGCGTTGTCATTTGATGAACGGGAACACATCATTAGGAGAATGATGTGATGGACAAGACCCATCCGTTAGCTTAGCATAATGATCGTTATGTTTTATTGCTATTGCTTTCTTCATGACTTATACATATTCCTTTGACTATGAGATTATGCAACTCCCAGATACCAGAGGAATACCTTGTGTGCTATCAAAGTCACAATGTAACTAGGTGATTATAAAGATGCTCTACAGGTATCTCCGAAGGTGTTTGTGAAGGAAATATGCCCTGGAGGCAATAATAAAGTTGTTATTTATATTTCCTTATATCATGATAAATGTTTAATATTCATGCTAGAATTGTATTAACCGAAAACTTAGTACATGTGTGAATACATAGACAAGCAGAGTGTCACTAGTATGCCTCTACTTGACTAGCTCGTTAATCAAAGATGGTTAAGTTTCCTAGCCATAGACATGAGTTGTCAGTTGATGAACACGATCACATCATTAGAGAATGATGTGATTAACAAGACCCATCCGTTAGCTTAGCACGATCATTTAGTTTGTTGCTATTGCTTTCTTCATGACTTATACATGTTCCTACGACTATGAGATTATGCAACTCTTGAATACCGAAGGAACACTTAGTGTGCTATCAAACATCACAACGTAACTGGGTGACTATAAACATGCTCTACAGGTGTCTCCGATGGTGTTTCTTGAGTTGGCATAGATCGAGATTAGGATTTGTCACTCCGATTGTCGGAGAGGTATCTCTGGGCCCTCTCGGTAATGCACATCACTATAAGCCTTGCAAGCAATGTGACTAATGAGTTAGTCGCGGGATGATGCATTACGGAACGAGTAAAGAGACTTGCCGGTAACGTGATTGAACTAGGTATGATGATACTGACGATCGAATCTTGGGCAAGTAACATACCGACGACAAAGGGAACAACGTATGTTGTTATGCGGTTTGACCGATAAAGATCTTCGTAGAATATGTAGGAACCAATATCAGCATCCAGGTTCCGCTATTGGTTATTGACCGGAGATGAGTCTCGGTCATGTCTACATAGTTCTCGAACCCGTAGGGTCCGCACGCTTAACGTTTGATGACGATCAATATTATGAGATTATGTGTTTTGATGTACTGAAGGTAGTTCAGAGTCCCGGATGTGATCACGTACATGAAGAGGAGTCTCGAAATGGTCGAGACATGAAGATTGATATATTGGAAGGTTATGTTTGGACATCGGAAAGGTTTCGGATAGGTTCGGGCATTTTCCGGAGTACCGGGGGTTACCGGAACCCCCCGGGGGGTTAATGGGCCTTCATGGGCCATAGTGGAAGAGAGGAGGAGGCGGCCAAGTGGAGGAGTGCTCCCCCCAAGCCCAATCCGAATTGGGGAAGGGGGCTGGCCCCCCTTTCCTTCTCTCCCTCTTCCCCTTCCTTCCCCCTCCTAGTTGGACTAGGAAAGGGGGGAACCTACTCCTGGTAGGAGTAGGATTCCCCCCTTGGGACGCGCCCTATGAGGCCGGCCGGCCCCCTCCTCCACTCCTTTATATACGGGGGAGGGGGCACCCCATAGACACAGAAGTTGATTTCTTAGCCATGTGCGGTGCCCCCCTCCACATATTTCCACCTCGGTCATATTGTCGTAGTGCTTAGGCGAAGCCCTGCGTCGGTAACTTCATCATCACCGTCAACACGCCGTCGTGCTGAGGAAACTCTCCCTCGACCTCAGCTGGATCTAGAATTCGTGGGACATCACCGAGCTGAAAGTGTGTAGACCGCGAAGGTGTCGTGCATTCGGTACTTGATCGGTTGGATCGCGAAGACGTTCAACTACATCAATCGCGTTACTAAACGCTTCCGCTTTCGGTCTACGAGGGTACGTGGACACACTCTCCCCGCTCGTTTCTATGCTTCTCCTAGATAGATCTTGCGTGATTGTAGGAATTTGTTTGAAATACTACATTCCCCAACAGTGGCATCCGAGCCAGGTCTATGCCTAGATGTTATATGCACGAGTAGAATACAAAGAGTTGTGGGCGATAGTAGTCATACTTCTTACCAGCATGTCATACTTTGATTCGGCGGTATTGTTGGATGAAGCGGCCCAGACCGACATTACATGACCGCGTACATGAGACTGGTTCTACCGCCGTGCTTCGCACACAGGTGGCTAGTGGGTGTCTGTTTCTCCAACTTTAGTTGAATCGAGTGTGACTACGCCTGGTCCTTGTTGAAGGTTAAACCAGCACAATTGATGAAAAATCGTTGTGGTTTTTTATGCGTAGGTAAGAACGGTTCTTGCTAAGCCCGTAGCAGCCACGTAAAATTTGCAACAACAAGTAGAGGACGTCTAACTTGTTTTTGCAGGGCATGTTGTGATGTGATATGGTCAAGACGTGATGATATATAAATTGTTATATGAGATGATCATGTTTTGTAACAGTTATCGGAAACTGGCACGAGCCTTATGGTTGTCGCTTTATTGTATGAAATGCAATCGCCATGTAATTGCTTTACTTTATCACTAAGCGGTAGCGATAGTCGTGATAGTTGGCGAGACGACAATGATGCTTCGATGGAGATCAAGGTGTCAAGCCGGTGACGATGGTAATCATGACGGTGCTTTGGAGATGGAGATCAAAGGCACAAGATGATGGTGGCCATATCATATCACTTATATTGATTGCATGTGATGTTTATCCTTTATGCATCTTATTTTGCTTAGTTCGGCGGTAGCATTATAAGATGATCTCTCACTAAATTTCAAGGTATAAGTGTTCTCCCTGACTATGCACCATTGCGACAGTTCGTCGTGCCGAGACACCACGTGATGATTGGGTGTGATAAGCTCTACGGTCACATACAACGGGTGCAAGCCAGTTTTGCACACGCAAAATACTCGGGTTAAACTTGACGAGCCTAGCATATGCAGATATGGCCTCGGAACACTGAGACCGAAAGGTCGAGCGTGAATCATATAGTAGATATGATCAACATAGTGGTGTTCACCATTGAAAACTACTCCATCTCACGTGATGATCGGACATGGTTTAGTTGATTTGGATCACGGGATCACTTACATGATTAGAGGGATGTCTAACTAAGTGGGAGTTCTTAAGTAATATGATTAATTGAACTTTACTTTATCATGAACTTAGTACCTGATAGTATTTTGCATGTCTATGTTATTGTAGATCAATGACCCGTGCTACTGTTCCTTTGAATTTTAATGCGTTCCTAGAGAAAGATAAGTGGAAAGATGATGGTAGCAACTGTTGGGGAACGTAGTAATTTCAAAAAAATTCCTACGCACACGCAAGAACATGGTGATGCATAGCAACGAGAGGGGAGAGTGTTGTCCACGTACCTTCATAGACCGACAGCGGAAGCATTATCACAACGCGGTTGATGTAGTCGTACGTCTTCACGATCCGACCGATCAAGTACCGAATGCACGGCACCTCCGAGTTCAGCACACGTTCAGCTCGATGATGTCCCTCGAACTCCGATCCAGCCGAGTGTTGAGGGAGAGTTTTGTCAGCACGACGGCGTGGTGACGATGATGATGTTCCACCGACGCAGGGCTTCGCCTAAGCTCCGTGACGGTATTATCGAGGTGTAATATGGTGGAGGGGGGCACCGCACACGGCTAAAATATCGTATATCAAGTGTGTATAGAGGTGCCCCCCTGCCCCCGTATATAAAGGAGCAAGGGGGAGGCCGGCTGCACTAGGCGCGCCAAGGAGAGGGGGGGAGTCCTCCTCCTAGTAGGAGTAGGACTCCCCTTTCCTAGTCCAACTAGGAAAAGAAGGGGGGAAGGAAAGAGAGGGAGAGGGAGAGGGAAAGAGGGGCTGCGCCCCCCTCTCCTAGTCCAACTCGGATTCCTCATGGGAGGGGGCGCGCCACCTCCTGGCTGCTGCCCTCTCTCTCCCCTCAAGGCCCACTAAGGCCCAATACTTCCCCGGGGGGTTCCGGTAACCCTCCGGCACTCCGGTTTAATCCGAAACTTCTCCGGAACACTTCCGGTGTCCGAATATAGTCGTCCAATATATCAATCTTTATGTCTCGACCATTTCGAGACTCCTCGTCATGTCCGTGATCACATCCGGGACACCGAACAACCTTCGGTACATCAAAACATACAAACTCATAATATAACTGTCATCGTAACGTTAAGCATGCGGACCCTACGGGTTCGAGAACTATGTAGACATGACCGAGACACCTCTCCGGTCAATAACCAATAGCAGAACCTGGATGCTCATATTGGTTCCCACATATTCTACGAAGATCTTTATCGGTCAGACCGCATAACAACATACGTTGTTCCCTTTGTCATCGGTATGTTACTTGCCCGAGATTCGATCGTCGGTATCTCGATACCTAGTTCAATCTCGTTACCGGCAAGTCTCTTTACTCGTTCCGTAATACATCATTCCGCAACTAACTCATTAGTCACAATGCTTGCAAGGCTTATAGTGATGTGCATTACCGAGTGGGCCCAGAGATACCTCTCCGACAATCGGAGTGACAAATCCTAATCTCGAAATACGCCAACCCAACAAGTACCTTTGGAGACACCTGTAGAGCACCTTTATAATCACCCATTTACGTTGTGACGTTTGGTAGCACACAAAGTGTTCCTCCGGTAAACGGGAGTTGCATAATCTCATAGTCATAGGAACATGTATAAGTCATGAAGAAAGCAATAGCAACATACTTAACGATCGAGTGCTAAGCTAACGGAATGGGCCAAGTCAATCACGTCATTCTCCTAATGAGGTGATCCCGTTAATCAAATGACAACTCATGTCTATGGCTAGGAAACATAACCATCTTTGATTAACGAGCTAGTCAAGTAGAGGCATACTAGTGACACGCTGTTTGTCTATGTATTCACACATGTATTATGTTTCCGGTTAATACAATTCTAGCATGAATAATAAACATTTATCATGATATAAGGAAATAAATAATACTTTATTATTGCCTCTAGGGCATATTTCCTTCAGTCTCCCACTTGCACTAGAGTCAATAATCTAGTTCACCTCGCCATGTGATTTAACATCAATAATTCATATCACCATGTGATTAACACCCATAGTTCACATCTCTATGTGACTAACACTCAAAGGGTTTACTAGAGTCAATAATCTAGTTCACATCGCTATGTGATTAACACCCAAAGAGTACTAAGGTGTGATCATGTTTTGATTGTGAGATAATTTTAGTCAACGGGTCTGTCACATTCAGATCCGTAAGTATTTTGCAAATTTCTATGTCTACAATGCTCTGCACGGAGCTACTCTAGCTAATTGCTCCCACTTTCAATATGTATCTAGACCGAGACTTAGAGTCATCTAGATTTAGTGTCAAAACTTGCATCGACGTAACCCTTTACGACGAACCTTTTTTCACTTCCATAATCGAGAAACATATCCTTATTCCACTAAGGATAATTTTGACCGCTGTCCAGTGATCTACTTCTAGATCACTATTGTACTCCCTTGCCAAAATCAGTGTAAGGTATACAATAGATCTGGTACATAGCAAGGCACACTTTATAGAACCTATGGCCGAGGCATAGGGAATGACTTTCATTCTTTTTCTATCTTCTGCCGTGGTCGGGCTTTGAGTCTTACTCAATTTCACACCTTGTAACACAGGCAAGAAACTCTTTCTTTGACTGTTCCATTTTGAACCACTTCAAAATCTTGTTAAGGTATGTATTCATTGAAAAAATTTATCAAGCGTCTTGATCTATCTCTATAGACCTTGATGCTCAATATGTAAGCAGCTTCACCGAGGTCTTACTTTGAAAAACTCCTTTCAAACTCTCCTTTATGCTTTGCAGAATAATTCTACATTATTTCCGATTAACAATATGTCATTCACATATACTTATCAGAAATGTTGTAGTGCTCCCACTCACTTTCTTGTAAATACAGGCTTCACCGCCAGTCTGTATAAAACTCTATGCTTTGATCAACTTATCAAAGCATATATTCCAACTCCGAGATGCTTGCACCAGTCCATAGCTGGATAGCTGGAGCTTGCATATTTTGTTAGCACCTTTAGGATTGACAAAACCTTCTGGTTGCATCATATACAACTCTTCTTTAATAAATCCATTAAGGAATGCAGTTTTGTTTATCCATTTGCCAGATTTCATAAAATGCGGCAATTGCTAACATGATTCGGACAGACTTAAGCATAGATACGAGTGAGAAACTCTCATCGTAGTCAACACCTTGAACTTGTCGAAAACCTTTTTGCGACAATTATAGCTTTGCAGATAGTAACACTACTATCAGTGTCTGTCTTCCTCATGAAGATCCATTTATTTTCTATGGCTTGCCGATCATCGGGCAAGTCAACCAAAGTCCACACTTTGTTCTCATACATGGATCCCATCTCAGATTTCATGGCCTCAAGCCATTTTGCGGAATCTGGGCTCACCATCGCTTCCTCATAGTTCGTAGGTTCATCATGGTCAAGTAACATGACCTCCAGAACAGGATTACCGTACCACTCTGGTGCGGATCTCACTTTGGTTGACCTACGAGGTTCGGTAGTAACTTGATCCGAAGCTTCATGATCATCATCATTAACTTCCTCACTAATTGGTGTAAGTATCACCGGAACTGATTTCAGTGATGAACTACTTTCCAATTTGGGAGAAGGTACAGTTACCTCATCAAGTTCTACTTTCCTCCCACTCACTTCTTTCGAGAGAAACTCCTTCTCTAGAAAGGATCCATTCTTAGCAACGAATGTCTTGCCTTTGGATCTGTGATAGAAGGTGTACCCAACTGTCTCCTTTGGGTATCCTATGAAGACACATTTCTCTGATTTGGGTTTGAGCTTATCAGGATGAAACCTTTTCACATAAGCATCGCAACCCCAAATTTTAAGAAACGACAACTTTGGTTTCTTGCCAAACCACAGTTCATAAGATGTCGTCTCAACGGATTTAGATGGTACCCTATTTAACGTGAATGCAGCTGACTCTAATGCATAACCCCAAAACGATAGTGGTAGATCGGTAAGAGACATCATATATCGCACCATATCTAATAAAGTACGGTTACGATGTTCGGACACACCATTACACCGTGGTGTTCCAGGTGGCGTGAGTAGTGAAACTATTTCACATTGTTTTAACTGAAGGCCAAACTCGTAACTCAAATACTCTTCTCCACGATCAAATCGTAGCAACTTTATTTTCTTGTTACGATGATTTTCTGCTTCACTCTGAAATTATATGAACTTTTCAAATGTTTCAGACTTCTGTTTCATTAAGTAGATATACCCATATCTGCTCAAATCATCTGTGAAGGTCAGAAAATAATGATACCTGCTACGAGCCTCAATATTCATTGGACCACATACATCTGTATGTATGATTTCCAACAAATCTGTTGCTCTCTCCATAGTTCCGGAGAACGGCGTTTTAGTCATCTTGCCCATGAGGCATGGTTCGCAAGCATCAAGTGATTCCAAAAGCCCATCAGCATGGAGTTTCTTCATGCGCTTTACACCAATATGACCTAAACGGCAGTGCCACAAATAAGTTGCACTATCATTATTAACGTTGCATCTTTTGGCTTCATTATTATGAATATGTGTATCACTACGATCGAGATCCAACAAACCATTTTATTGGGTGTATGACCATAGAAGGTTTTATTCATGTAAACAGAACAACAATTATTCTCTAATTTAAATGAATAACTGTATTGCAACAAACATGATCAAATCATATTCATGCTCAACGCAAACACCAAATAACACTTATTTAGTTTTAACACTAATCCCGAAAGTATAGGGAGTGTGCGATGATGATCATATCAATCTTGGAACTACTTCCAACACACATCGTCACCTCGCCTTTTACTAGTCTCTTCTTATTCTGCAACTCCCGTTTCAAGTTACTACTCTAACTGAACCAGTATCAAATACCGAGGGGTTGCTATAAACACTAGTAAAGTACACATCAATAACATGTATATCCAATATACCTTTGTTCACTTTGCCATCCTTCTTATCCACCAAATAGTTGGGGTAGTTCCGCTTCCAGTGACCACTCCCTTTGCAGTAGAAGCACTTAGTCTCAGGCTTAGATCCAGACTTGGGCTTCTTCACTTGAGCAGCAACTTGCTTGCCGTTCTTCTTGAAGTTCCCCTTCTATCCCTTTGCCCTTTTCTTGAAACTAGTGGTCTTGTTAACCATCAACACTTGATGTTTTTCTTGATTTCTACCTTCGTCGATTTCAGCATCACGAAGAGCTCGGGAATTACTTTCGTCATCCCTTGCATACTATAGTTCATCACGAAGTTCTACTAACTTGGTGATTTGTGACTAGAGAATTCTGTCAATCACTATTTTATCTGGAAGATTAACTCCCACTTGATTCAAGCGATCGTAGTACCCAGACAATCTGAGCACATGCTCACTGCTTGAGCTATTCTCCTCCATCTTTTAGCTATAGAACTTGTTGGAGACTTCATATCTCTCAACTCGGGTATTTGCTTGAAATATTAACTTCAACTCCTGGAACATCTCATATGGTCCATGACGTTCAAAACGTCTTTGAAGTCCCGATTCTAAGCCGTTAAGCATGGTGCACTAAACTATCAAGTAGTCATCATATTGAGCTAGCCAAACGTTCATAACGTCTGCATCTGCTCCTGCAATAGGTCTGTCACCTAGCGGTGCATCAAGGACATAATTTTTCTGTGCAGCAATGAGGATAATCCTCAGATCACGGATCCAATCCGCATCATTGCTACTAACATCTTTCAACATAATTTTCTCTAGGAACATATCAAAAATAAACACAGGGAAGCAACAACGCGAGCTATTGATCTACAACATAATTTGCAAAATACTATCAGGACTAAGTTCATGATAAATTTAAGTTCAATTAATCATATTACTTAAGAACTCCCACTTAGATAGACATCCCTCTAATCCTCTAAGTGATCACGTGATCCATATCAACTAAACCATGTCCGATCATCACGTGAGATGGAGTAGTTTCATGGTGAACATCACCATGTTGATCATATCCACTATATGATTCACGCTCGACCTTTCGGTCTCCGTGTTCCGAGGCCATATCTGCATATGCTAGGCTCGTCAAGTTTAACCTGAGTATTCCGCGTGTGCAACTGTTTTGCACCCGTTGTATTTGAACGTAGAGCCTATCACACCCGATCATCACGTGGTGTCTCAGCACGAAGAACTTTCGCAACGGTGCATACTCAGGGAGAACACTTTTATCTTGAAATTTTAGTGAGAGATCATCTTATAATGCTACCGTCAATCAAAGCAAGATAAGATGCATAAAAGATAAACATCACATGCAATCAATATAAGTGATATGATATGGCCATCATCATCTTGTGCTTGTGATCTCCATCTCCGAAGCACCGTGCTTGTGATCTCCATCTCCGAAGCACCATCATGATCACCATCGTCACCGGCGCGACACCTTGATCTCCATCGTAGTATCGTTGTCGTCTCGCCAACTTATTGCTTTTACTACTATCGCTACCGCTTAGTGATAAAGTAAAACTATTACATGGCGATTGCATTTCATACAATAAAGCGACAACCATATGGCTCCTGCCAGTTGCCGATAACTCGGTTACAAAACATGATCATCTCATACAACAAATTATATCACATCATGTCTTGACCATATCACATCACAACATGCCCTGCAAAAACAAGTTAGACGTCCTCTATTTTGTTGTTGCAAGTTTTACGTGGCTGCTACGGGCTTAACAAGAACCGTTCTTACCTACGCATCAAAACCACAACGATAGTTTGTCAAGTTGGTGCTGTTTTAACCTTCGCAAGGACTGGGCGTAGCCACACTCGGTTCAACTAAAGTGAGAGAGACAAACACCCGCCGGTCACCTTTAAGCAACGAGTGCTCGCAACGGTGAAACCAGTCTCGCGTAAGCGTACGCGTAATGTCGGTCCGGGCCGCTTCATCTCACAATACCGCTCAACCAAAGTATGACATGCTGGTAAGCAGTATGACTTATATCGCCCACAACTCACTTGTGTTCTACTCGTGCATAGCATCAACGCATAAAACCAGGCTCGGATGCCACTGTTGGGGAACGTAGTAATTTCAAAAAAATACCTACGCACACGCAAGAACATGGTGATGCATAGCAACGAGAGGGGAGAGTGTTGTCCACGTACCCTCGTAGACCGACAGCGGAAGCGTTATCACAACGCGGTTGACGTAGTCGTACGTCTTCACGATCTGACCGATCAAGTATCGAACGCACGGCACCTCCGAGTTCAGCACACGTTCAGCTCGATGACGTCCCTCGAACTCCGATCCAGCCGAGTGTTGAGGGAGAGTTTCGTCAGCACGACGGCGTGGTGACGATGATGATGTTCCACCGACACAGGGCTTCGCCTAAGCTCCGCGACGGTATTATCGAGGTGTAATATGGTGGAGGGGGCACCGCACACGGCTAAAATATCGTATATCAAGTGTGTATAGAGGTGCCCCTGCCCCCGTATATAAAGGAGCAAGGGGGAGGCCGGCTGCCCTAGGCGCGCCAAGGAGAGGGGGGGAGTCCTCCTCCTAGTAGGAGTAGGACTCCCCTTTCCTAGTCCAACTAGGAAAAGAAGGGGGGAAGGAAAGAGAGGGAGAGGGAGAGGGAAAGAGGGGCTGCGCCCCCCTCTCCTAGTCCAACTAGGATTCCTCATGGGAGGGGGCGCGCCACCTCCTGGCTGCTGCCCTCTCTCTCCCCTCAAGGCCCACTAAGGCCCAATACTTCCCCGGGGGGTTCCGGTAACCCTCCGGCACTCCGGTTTAATCCGAAACTTCTCCGGAACACTTCCGGTGTCCGAATATAGTCGTCCAATATATCAATCTTTATATCTCGACCATTTCGAGACTCCTCGTCATGTCCGTGATCACATCCGGGACTCCGAACAACCTTCGGTACATCAAAACATACAAACTCATAATATAACTGTCATCGTAACGTTAAGCGTGCGGACCCTACGGGTTCGAGAACTATGTAGACATGACCGAGACACCTCTCCGGTCAATAACCAATAGCGGAACCTGGATGCTCATATTGGTTCCCACATATTCTACGAAGATCTTTATCGGTCAGACCGCATAACAACATACGTTGTTCCCTTTGTCATCGGTATGTTACTTGCCCGAGATTCGATCGTCGGTATCTCGATACCTAGTTCAATCTCTTTACCGGCAAGTCTCTTTACTCGTTTCGTAATACATCATTCCGCAACTAACTCATTAGTCACAATGCTTGCAAGGCTTATAGTGATGTGCATTACCGAGTGGGCCCAGAGATACCTCTCCGACAATCGGAGTGACAAATCCTAATCTCGAAATACGCCAACCCAACAAGTACCTTTGGAGACACCTGTAGAGCACCTTTATAATCACCCATTTATGTTGTGACGTTTGGTAGCACACAAAGTGTTCCTCCGGTAAACGGGAGTTGCATAATCTCATAGTCATAGGAACATGTATAAGTCATGAAGAAAGCAATAGCAACATACTAAACGATCGAGTGCTAAGCTAACGGAATGGGTCAAGTCAATCACGTCATTCTCCTAATGAGGTGATCCCGTTAATCAAATGACAACTCATGTCTATGGCTAGGAAACATAACCATCTTTGATGAACGAGCTAGTCAAGTAGAGGCATACTAGTGACACTCTGTTTGTCTATGTATTCACACATGTATTATGTTTCCGGTTAATACAATTCTAGCATGAATAATAAACATTTATCATGATATAAGGAAATAAATAATACTTTATTATTGCCTCTAGGGCATATTTCCTTCAGCAACTACACGGACTGGGTCTGTAACTTGAGGGTTATCCTCATTGCTGCACAGAAGAATTACGTCCTGGAAGCACCGCTAGGTGCAAGACCCGCTGCAGGAGCAACACCAGATGTTGTGAACGCTTGGCAGAGCAAAGCTGATGACTACTCGATAGTTCAGTGTGCCATGCTTTACGTCTTAGAACCGGGACTTGAATGACGTTTTGGACGTCATGGAGCATATGAGATGTTCGAGGAGTTGAAGTAAATATTTCAAGCAAATGCCCAGATTGAGAGATATGAAGTCTCCAATATGTTCTACATCTGCAAAATGGAGGAGAATAGTTCTGTCAGTGAACATATACTCAAAATGTTTGGGTATCATAATCACTTGACTCAGCTGGGAGTTAATCTTCTGGTTGATAGTGTCATTGACAGAGTTCTTCAATCACTGCCACTAAGCTACAAAAGCTTCGTGATGAACTATAGTATGCAAGGGATGGATAAGACAATCCCCGAGCTCTTCGTGATGCTAAAGGCTGCGGAGGTAGAAACCAAGAAGGAGCATCAAGTGTTCATGGTCAACAAGACCACTAGTTTCAAGAAAAAGGGTAAAGGGAAGAAAGGGAATTTCAAGAAGAACGGCAAGCAAGTTGCTGTTCAAGTGAAGAAGCCCAAGTCTGGACCTAAGCCTGAGACTGAGCGCTTCTACTGCAAAGGGACTGGTCACTGGAAGCAGAACTGCCCCAAGTATTTGGTAGATAAGAAGGATGGCAAAGTGAAAGGTATATTTGATATACATGTTATTGATGTGTACCTTACTAATGCTCGCAGTAGTGCCTGGGTATTTGATACTGGTTCTGTTGCTCATATTTGCAACTTGAAACAGGGACTACGGATTAAGCGAAGATTGGCTAAGGACGAGGTGACGATGCGCGTGGGAAATGGTTTCAAAGTCGATGTGATCGTCGTCGGGCACGCTACCTCTACATCTACCTTCGGGATTAGTTTGAGACCTCAATAATTGTTATTTAGTGCCAGCGTTAAGCATGAACATTATATCTGGATCTTGTTTGATGCGAGACGGTTATTCTTTTAAATCAGAGAATAATGGTTGTTCTATTTATGTGAGTAATATCTTTTATGGTCATGCACCCTTGATGAGTGGTCTATTTTTACTAAATCTTGATAGTAGTGACACACATATTCATCGTATTGAAGCCAAAAGATATAAGTTTAATAATGATAGTGCAACTTATTTGTGGCACTGCCGTTTAGGTCATATTGGTGTAAAGCGCATGAAGAAACTCCATGCTGATGGGCTTTTGGAATCACTTGATGCTTGCGAACCATGCCTCATGGGCAAGATGACTAAAACTCCGTTCTCCGGAACAATGGAGCGAGCAACAGACTTGTTTGAAATAATACATACTGATGTATGCGGTCCGATGAGTGTTGAGGCTCGCGGCGGGTATCGTTATTTTCTTACCTTCAGAGATGATTTGAGAAGATATGGGTATATCTACTTGATGAAACATAAGTCTGAAACATTTGAAAAGTTCAAAGAATTTCAGAGTGAAGTGGAAAATCATAGTAACAAGAAAATAAAGTTTCTATGATCTGATCGTGGAGAAGAATATTTGAGTTACGAGTTTGGTCTTCATTTGAAACAATGCATAATAGTTTCGCAACTAACGCCACCCGGAACACCACAACGTAATGGTGTGTCCGAACATGGTAACCGCACTTTATTAGATATGGTGCGATATATGATGTCTCTTACTGATTTACCGCTCTCATTTTGGGGTTATGCTTTAGAGACGGGTGCATTCACGTTAAATAGCGCACCATAGGATACCCAAAGATTGGGGTTGCGATGCTTATGTGAAAAAAGCTTCAACCTGATAAGCTCGAACCCAAATCGGAGAAATATGTCTTCATAGGATACCCAAAGGAGACTGTTGGGTACACCTTCTATCACAGATCCGAAGGCAAGACATTTGTTGCTAAGAATGGATCCTTTCTAGAGAAGGAGTTTCTCTCGAAAGAAGTGAGTGGGAGGAAAGTAGAACTTGATGAGGTAACTGTACCTGCTCCCCTATTGAAAAGTAGTTCATCACAGAAATCAGTTCCTATGATTCCTACACCAATTAGTGAGGAAGCTAATGATAATGATCATGAAACTTCTGATCAAGTTACTACCGAACCTCGTAGGTCAACCAGAGTAAGATCCACACCAGAGTGGTACAGTAATCCTGTTCTGGAGGTCATGTTACTTGACCATGACGAACCTACGAACTATGAGGAAGCGATGATGAGCCCAGATTCCGCGAAATGGCTTGAGGCCATGAAATCTGAGATGGGATCCATGTATGAGAACAAAGTGTGGACTTTGGTTGACTTGTCCGATGATCGGCAGGCCATAGAGAATAAATGGATCTTCAAGAAGAAGACTGACGCTGACGGTAATGTTACTGTTTACGAAGCTCGACTTGTTGCGAAAGGTTTTCGACAAGTTCAAGGAGTTGACTACGATGAGACCTTCTCACCTGTAGCGATGCTTAAGTCCGGCCGAATCATGTTAGTAATTGCCGCATTTTATGATTACGAAATTTGGCAAATGGATGTCAAAACTGCATTCCTGAATGGATTTCTGGAAGAAGAGTTGTATATGTTGCAACCCGAAGGTTTTATCGATCCAAAAGATGCTAACAAACTGTGCAAGCTCCAACGATCCATTTATGGACTGGTGCAAGCATCTCGGAGTTGGAATAAACATTTTGATAGTGTGATCAAGGCATATGATTTTATACAGAGAAGCCTGTATTTACAAGAAAGTGAGTGGGAGCTTTGTAGAATTTCTTTTATTATATGTGGATGGCATATTATTGATTGGGAATGATATAGAATTTCTGGATAGCATAAAAGGATACTTGAATAAGAGTTTTTCAATGAAAGACCTCGGTGAAGCTGCTTATATATTGGGCATCAAGATCTATAGAGATATATCAAGACGCTTAATTGGACTTTCACAAAGCACATACCTTGATAAAGTTTTGAAGAAGTTCAAAATGTATCAATCAAAGAAAGGGTTCTTGCCTGTGTTACAAGGTGTGAAGTTGAGTTAGACTCAATGCCCGACCACTGCAGAAGATAGAGAGAAAATGAAAGTCATTCCCTATGCTTTAGCCATAGGTTCTATCATGTATGCAATGTTGTGTACCAGACCTGATGTGTGCCTTGCTATTAGTTTAGCAGGGAGGTACCAAAGTAATCCAGGAGTGGATCACTGGACAGCGGTCAAGAACATCCTGAAATACCTGAAAAGGACTAAGGATATGTTTCTCGTTTATGGAGGTGACAAAGAGCTCGTCGTAAATGGTTACGTCGATGCAAGCTTTGACACTGATCCGGATGACTCTAAGTCACAAACCGGATACGTATTTATATTGAACGGTGGAGCTGTCAGTTGGTGCAGTTCTAAGCAAAGCGTCATGGTGGGATCTACGTGCGAAGCGGAGTACATAGCTACATCGGGAGCAGCAAATGAAGGAGTCTGGATGAAGGAGTTCATATCCGATCTAGGTGTCATACCTCGTGCATCGGGTCCAATGAAAATATTTTGTGACAATACTGATGCAATTGCCTTGGCAAAGGAATCCAGATTTCACAAGAGAACCAAGCACATCAAGAGACACTTCAATTCCATCCGCGATCAAGTCAAGGAGGGAGACATAGAGATTTGCAAGATACATACGGATCTGAATGTTGCAGACCCGTTGACAAAGCCTCTCTCCCAAGCAAAACATGATCAGCACCAAGACTTCATGGGTGTTAGACTCATTACTATGTAATCTAGATTATTGACTCTAGTGCAAGTGGGAGACTGAAGGAAATATGCCCTAGAGGCAATAATAAAGTTGTTATTTATATTTACTTATATAATGGTAAATGTTTATTATTCATGCTAGAATTGTATTAACCGGAAACTTAGTACATGTGTGAATACATAGACAAACAGAGTGTCACTAGTATGCCTCTACTTGACTAGCTCGTTAATCAAAGATGGTTAAGTTTCCTAGCCATAGAGATGAGTTGTCATTTGATGAACGGGATCACATCCTTAGAGAATGATGTGATTGACAAGACCCATCCGTTAGCTTAGCACGATGATCATTTAGTTTGTTGCTATTGCTTTCTTCATGACTTATACATGTTCCTATGACTATGAGATTATGCAACTCTTGAATATCGAAGGAACACTTAGTGTGCTATCAAACTTCACAACGTAAATAGGTGATTATAAAGATGCTCTACAGGTGTCTCCGATGGTGTTTCTTGAGTTGGCATAGATCGAGATTAGGATTTGTCACTCCGATTGTCGGAGAGGTATCCCTGGGCCCTCTCGGTAATGCACATCACTATAAGCCTTGGAAGCTATATGACTAATGAGTTAGTTGCAGGATGATGCATTACTGAACGAGTAAAGAGACTTGCCGGTAACGAGATTGAACTAGGTATGATGATACCGACGATCAAATCTCGGGCAAGTAACATACCGATGACAAAGGGAACAACGTATGTTGTTATGCGATTTGACCGATAAAGATCTTCGTAGAATATGTAGGAACCAAGATGAGCATCCAGGTTCCGCTATTGGTTATTGACCGGAGATGAGTCTCGGTCATGTATACATAGTTCTCGAACCCATAGGGTCCGCACGCTTAACGTTCGATGACGATCGGTATTATGAGTTTATGTGTTTTGATGTACCGAAGGTAGTTCAGAGTCCCGGATGTGATCACGGACATGACGAGGAGTCTATAAATGGTCGAGACATGAAGATTGATATATTGGAAGGTTATGTTTGGACACTAGAAAGGTTTCGGATAGGTTCGGGCATTTTCCGGAGTACCGGGGGGTTACCGGAACCCCCTAGGGGGTTAATGGGCCTTCATGGGCCATAGTGGAAGAGAGGAGGAGGCGGCCAAGTGGAGGGGGGCGCCCCCCCAAGCCCAATCCAAATTGGGGAGGGGCCTGGCCCCCTTTCCTTCTCTCCCTCTTCCCCTTCCTCCCCCCTCCTAGTTGGACTAGGAAAGGGGGAACCTACTCCTAGTAGGAGTAAGATTCCCCCCATGGGACGCGCCCCATGAGGCTGGCCGACCCCCTCCTTCACTCCTTTATATACGGGGGAGGGGGGCACCCCATAGACACACAAGTTGATTTCTTAGCCGTGTGCTGTGCCCCCCTCCACAGATTTCCACCTCGGTCATATTGTCGTAGTGCTTAGGAGAAGCCGTGCGTCGGTAACTTCATCATCACCGTCAGCAGGCCGTCGTGCTGACGAAACTCTTCCTCGACCTCAGCTGGATCTAGAGTTCATGGGACGTCACCGAGCTGAACGTGTGCAGATCGCGGAGGTGTCGTGCGTTCGGTACTTGATTGGTTGGATCGTGAAGACACTCAACTACATCAACCGTGTTACTAAACGCTTCCGCTTTCGGTCTACGAGGGTACGTGGACACACTCTCCCCGCTCGTTGCTATGCTTCTCCTAGATAGATTTTGCGTAATCGTAGGAATTTTTTTGAAATACTACGTTCCCCAACAGTTTGTTGGGTTGGCATAGATCAAGAGTAGGATTTGTCACTCCGTGTATCGGAGAGGTATCTCTGGTCCCACTCGGTAATGCACATCATGATAAGCCTTGCAAGCAATGTGACTAATGAGTTAGTTGCGGGATGATGCATTAAAGAACGAGTAAAGAGACTTGACGGTAACGATATTGAACTAGGTATGAAGATACCAACGATCGAATCTCGGGCAAGTAACATACCGATGACAAAGGGAATAACGTATGTTGTTATTATGGTTTGACCGATAAAGATCTTCGTAGAATATGTAGGAACCAATATGAGCATCCAGGTTCCGCTATTAGTTATTGACCGGAGAGGTGTCTCGGTCATGTCTACATAGTTCTCAAACTCGTAGGGTCCGCACGCTTAACGTTCGATGACGGTTTTGTATTATATGAGTTATGTGATTTGGTGACCGAATGTTGTTCGGAGTCCCGGTTGAGATCACGGACATGACGAGGAGTCTCGAAATGGTCGAGAGGTAAAGATTCATATATAGGACGACGATATTCGGACACCGGAAGTGTTCTGGGGGTACCGGGTACATATCGGGTCACCGAAAGGGGTTCCGGGCATCCCCCCGGCAACTACATGGGCCTAATGGGCAAAGAAGGGGACAGGCCAGGCCCTAGGGGGCTGGTGCACCCCATGCAGGCCAAAATAAAGGGGAAGGAAAGAGGTGAAGAGAGAAAGGAAGGGGAGGGATTTAGCCTCCCCATTCCTTCTCTCCTCCCTCCTCCTTCCTTCCCCCTCTGGATAGATATGGATGGGGGGAGGACGAATTGGGAGGCGCCCAAGTAGGATTCCTCCTACTTGGGGCGCCCCCTTGGCTGCCTCTCCTCCCCTCCAACCTATATATAAGAGGGGGCACCGCTAGAACACACAACATTGATTCCTAGCCGTGTGCGGCGCCCCCCTCCACAGTTTACGCCTCCGGTCATATTCACGTAGTGCTTAGGCAAAGCCCTGCGCGAATCACTTCACCATCACCGTAACCATGCCGTCATGCTGACGGAACTCTCCCTCGATACTTTGCTGGATCGAGAGTTCGAGGGACATCATCGAGTTGAACATGTGCAGAACTCGGAGGTGTCGTACGTTCGGTGCTTGACCGGTCGGAACGAGAAGAAGTTCGACTACATCAACCACGTTGTGAAACGCTTCCGCTTTCGGTCTATGAGGGTACGTGGACACACTCTCCCCCTCTCATTGCTATGCATCTCCTAGATAGATCTTGCGTGAGCGTAGGAATTTTTTTGAAATTACATGCTACGTTTCCCAACATCCACATCTCTAGTCCATGCCATGCCAATCATTGAACTTTCTGAAATATTCAACTTGAATGGATATTAGTTAAATGAGCTATATGTTGTTATGAATTACCAAAACCACTCGGCGTTTAGTTGCACTTTCATCATGCCAAAGGAGTATGGTTTGTCCATTGCCAATTTTCCGTTCAGAATTTTGTTTGTACATGTTTAAAAGTTTCAGGTGGTTCTTGACCAACTTGAGCCCTTTATCCTAATACCAGGGAGGTCTATAGGTAATAGCTCTCCCAGATCAGGTTAACCCAAGGAAGATTTTCCCTATTAAATAATTTATGCATATTTTCATCATGAGGCCTTTGTTATGCGAAGCAACATCCAGGATATCTAGTCTTCCTTGAAACCTTGCCTTACACACTTTTTTCCAAGCAATTAGTGCAAGTCTAGCTTACCCTGACCAAATTTTGTCCATAGGAAGTGTCTTAAATACTTGTTGATGTGGCTTGTGATAGCCACTGGAAGAGCCAGGGTGCTCATGAAGAATATTTAGAGCTCAAAACACTAATTTGATGAGCCAAAGTCTACCATCATAGGATAGCATAGTAGAGCACCTTGCAAGTCTTCTCTCAATTTGCTCGCAAATGGGAGTGAAGTCTTCAATCTTAATTTTTTTGCACTTCGAGGCAGTCCCAAGTAAGTAAAAGGAAAACTCCCCTATTTGCATCCAAGAGCACTGAGAAGTTGAGTCAAAGTTACCTCAGTGACATTAATAGGTACCATAATTGACTTATGATAGTTAATCTTTAAACCAGTTTGAGAAGCATAGTGAACTAACAGACAGCTCACTTGCATTACTTGGCTGTGAATAGCAGGCAGAATGAGGATTGTGCCGTCAGCATATTGAATAACAACAAATCTGGATTTGCTTGATAGGGTAACGATGCTTGGATGATGTTTGCCTGCATTGCCCATTACTGTTTGCAAAAGATTAGTAGCCGAAATGACAAAGGGACCCCTTGTCTTACACCTTTTTTGCAGTGAAATTTCTTTTGAGACACCCCATGTAACATAATTGAAGAACATCTTGAGCTGAAGATCATCTTAATCCACATAATCCATCCCACAAGCGCCTCCAATTTATACGCCGTTGAGTAGGGAGTCGTGGGCCTGGGCTTAGGCCCATGATTGAGTCGCATCCCTTAACGTCTGGCTAATTAATATATAATTAATTAATCGTTCCCGGCAAAAGTAAAGCGCAAGCATAGGTCTGAGCTTGGCTCAGCTCATTCACAAAACACGATGCACGCGCATGACGAGGTGGGCGGCGGAGGAGGAGGAGCGCACGTGTACCACCCTTCTCAAGTTCTGAATGGCTAGTGATAGAGCAGCCCATATAAAGGGGCCTCAACTCTCTTCAACTTCGGAGATGGTACTAAACTTCACACCACTTGTCATGCACCTACATGGCCCTTAAAGATTAACCACGAATTATTGTCTTATATGGGCCAAGGCCCATCTATAATCAACAATGGCCACCGCCTATAATGGTGTGTGTCACTGAGCCGACCTTTATTATTATTACTAGCAAAAGGGCCCGTGCGTTGCAACGGGTAGAAAATAGAAAAATGCAAACACCCATGCCTGCTAAAACCACTATATACAAGGTCACTATAGACAACTATTTTTCCTGATATAAATGTGGAGTGGAACATAAATTGGTGAAGAAGTAATCCAAAAGACGAATGTAGAGTGGAACATATGTTGGTGAAGAAGTAATCCAAAAGGTACATCATTTTATTCATTATCGAGATGTCTGTATGATGCAACGAAAGCTAATTAATTGGCCAAAAGTGTGATGAAAAGAAAGATAAGAACTACGTCTACAAGGCTGATAACTCGCATCATGTGAGGCAACATACATGACCACATATGTGAATGAAAACATTAAAAGGTGACAAAACTACTTTTTGCAGAATAATACACCACCGTAATCATGGGAGTCCAGTTAACGATTTTCATTGAAATTGAATCCATTTTTTAATAGAGAAAATAAAATGCAATTTTCTGGATTCTATTGACTCGTATGCTTGTCATGGTAGTTTTGCTTATAAGGATCAACTGATGTCACCATGGCTACTAAAAACTATGTCACCAGTGACACTACAATACGTTACGATAGTACCACTATCTTGCAAACTATCCTTGTAAAAACATAAAGTTTGCTAAAGAAAGATGTCCTATTGGGAAAATGCATCGTTCTCACTGCACACCCAGGTGCATGCCGACATGTGTGAGATCGCAGCCGTTGACGTTGTGGCAGGCACGAAGCAGCGGTGGCGCCCGGGCACATATTGGGCATAGTAATGTCACACATAATTTTCACACGACTGATTCAACACTCGCGCGAGGGAGACGTGCTGATTTTTTCTGTAAAAGAAAAAGAAACGAAGGTGAGAGAAGTACGGAAAAAGAAGAGGGGGAGAAGGACAACATACGAAGCATGCTGGAGCAGATTGTAGACCGGTAACCTGGTGTCTTGGCCGTTGTCGACGGCCTCCGCCATGAACCATCGTCAGTGTCGGGTCCCAAGACAACCCGATGCTTGAAATAAAGTTGCCTGCGTGCCTTCAAACTTCAGTTCAGAATCTACATGCAAGTGTTCAAAGTTCAATTCAGAAGGTACCTACAAGTATTCAAAATTCAGAATATTCAGACCATAGCAAAACAGAGAAGGGGAGAAGGAACGACCAGGATTCAAGCTTAATGCTAGCACTCAGTTTGATTGCCGACCATCTTGCTTACTCAATATGCTGATCAATTGTAGTTCTTAATCATAATACATGCTAATCTACCATAGGAATTAACACAAGCACTGTCTTGCCAGAAAGAACAAGGCACTGGAATAAAAATAGACACGGAAGAAACTCGCTGCAAATCATCCCAAATAGAGACGGCAATACATGACTGAACGCACACAAAAAGTGGACTAAAGAAAAACGATGCTAATTTTGCTGCTAAATTACCCCTGCAAAAAAAATACTGGTAAATTGAATAGTTAACTTCTAGTACAACAAATATTTTCCTTTTCCTGTAACACAGCAACTTTTTTCTCTCACGCGTTAACTGTGGCATTTTTACATGTTAACTGCTACAACCATTTTTCACAGTTTTTCTCTTGTGGCCCGAAGCAACAAAGACAAATAAACTCCTAACTGCTACATTTCTCTCCTCCTACAACCATGGCGAGAGTGCTCATCTAACTACTACATTTTCTCACCAAAAGAAAAACAAACTGCACAACGTCCCTCAGTTTTTTCTAAAGCTAACTGGACCATAAAAAATGAATTGTTTTGTAAAATGCAAATTAAACTTTCTGGTTTTTTCTAAAGCTAACGGGACCATCAATTTCCAAAGAGAACTGCATCTCACAGCTAACTGCATCAGTTATTTTTTTCTCAATTTATAATAGCAACCCACTACAGTAACAATGAAGTTAACTGTTGCAGTTAACAAAAGATAACTGCTACAGTAGATGAGCTATACATCCAAGAACTGAAAACCAAATTTCTTTCAAAATTAAAACGAACACAAAAGCTCTCTGGAACTTGCAAAGAACCAGCTGGCAGCTTCATTATTTTCACATGTCAGAGTTGCATACAAATCAGATCATAATCATGCACAAGTAGCAAGGCAGGTGATCGGCGCAAAAACCTGCTGTGTAGCTTATGCTACAGTCACCATGTTCTCTAACCGCCTCACGGCCGACGACTAACTGTTACTGAAGAATTAAAAATGGTGGAACTAAATTAAACTTCTGAAAAGCGGGAAGTTAACTGAGAGTCCAAATATTTGGACTGAAGAGAAGCGAGTCCAAATCAGTGAAAGTAGTGGAAATTAACTCCGAGGACGAGCTCGTGCAGTCAGCATGTTGATCCCTCGTGTCTAGTGGTGGTCGTTGATAACCCACAAGTATAGGGGATCGCAACAGTTTTCGAGGGTAGAGTATTCAACCCAAATTTATTGATTCGACACAAAGGAGCCAAATAATATTCTCAAGTATTAGCAGTTGAGTTGTCAATTCAACCACACCTGGATAACTTAGTATCTGCAGCAAAGTATTTAGTAGCAAAGTAATATGATAGTAGTGGTAACGGTAACAAAGGTAACAGTAGCAAAAGTAATATTTTTGGTGTTTTGTAGTGCTTGTATCAGCAGCAACGGAAAAGTAAATAAGCGAAGAATAATATGTGAAAAGCTCGTAGGCATTGGATCGGTGATGGAGAATTATGCCGGATGCGGTTCATCATGTAACAATCATAACATAGGGTGACACAGAACTAGCTCCAATTCATCAATGTAATGTAGGCATGTATTCCGAATATAGTCATACGTGCTTATGAAAAAGAACTTGCATGACATCTTTTGTCCTACCCTCCCGTGGCAGCGGGGTCCTAATGGAAACTAAGGGATATTAAGGCCTCCTTTTAATAGAGTACCGGAGCGAAGCATTAGCACATAGTGAATACATGAACTCCTCAAACTATGGTCATCACCGGGAGTGGTCCCGATTATTGTCACTTCGGGGTTGCTGGATCATAACACATAGTAGGTGACTATAGACTTGCAAGATAGGATCAAGAAGTCACATATATTTATGAAAACATAATAGGTTTAGATCTGAAATCATGACACTCAGGCCCTAGTGACAAGCATTAAGCATAGCAAAGTCATAGCAACATCAATCTCAGAACATAGTGGATACTAGGGATCAAACCCTAACAAAACTAACTCGATTACATGATAGATCTCATCCAACCCATCACCGTCCAGCAAGCCTACGATGGAATTACTCACGCACGGCGGTGAGCATCATGAAATTGGTGATGGAGGATGGTTGATGATGACGACGGCGACGAATCCCCCTCTCCGGAGCCCCGAACGGACTCTAGATCAGCCCTCTCGAGAGGTTTTAGGGCTTGGCTGCGGCTCTGTATCGTAAAACGCGATGAATTCTTCTCTCTGATTTTTTTCTCCCCGAAAGCAAATATATAGAGTTGGAGTTGAGGTCGGAAGAGCTCCAGGGAGCCCACGAGGTAGGGGGCGCGCCCTAGGGGGGAGGGCGCGCCCCCCACCCTCGTGGACAGGGTGTGGGCCCCTGGTCTTCATCTTTTGCAAGGATTTTTTATTATTTCCAAACAGACGTTCCGTGGAGTTTCAGGTCATTCCGAGAACTTTTGTTTCTGCACATAAATAACACCATGGAAAGTCTGCTGAAAACAGCGTCAGTCCGGGTTAGTTCCATTCAAATCATGCAAGTTAGAGTCCAAAACAAGGGCAAAAGTGTTTGGAAAAGTAGATACGACGGAGACGTATCAACTCCCCCAAGCTTAAACCTTTGCTTGTCCTCAAGCAATTCAGTTGATAAACTGAAAGTGATAAAGAAAAACATTTACAAACTCTGTTTGCTCTTGTTGTTGTAAATATGTAAAGCCAGCATTCAAGTTTTCAAGAAAGATTATGACTAACCACATTTGCAATAACTCTTAGGTCTCATGTTTACTCATATCAATGGCATAATCAACTAGCGAGCGATAATAATAAATCTCGGATGACAACACTTTCTCAAAACAATCATAATATGATATAACAAGATGGTATCTCGCTAGCCCTTTCTGAGACCGCAAAACATAAATGCAGAGCACCTTTAAAGATCAAGGACTGACTAGACATTGTAATTTGTGGTAAAAGAGATCCAGTCATAGTCATACCCAATATAAATTAATAGTAATGGATGCAAATGACAGATGTGCTCTCCAGCTAGTGCTTTTTAATAAGAGGGTGATGACTCAACATAAAAGTAAATAGATAGGCCCTTCGCAGAGGGAAGCAGGGATTGTAGAGGTGCCAGAGCTCGGTTTTGAAATAGAGATAAATAATATTTTGAGCGGCATACTTTCATTGTCAACATAACAACTAAGAGATGGCGATATCTTCCATGCTACACACATTATAGGCGGTTCCCAAACAGAATGGTAAAGTTTATACTCCCCCTCCACCAACAAGCATCAATCCATGACTTGCTCGAAACAACGAGTGTCTCCAACTAGCAACAGTCCCAGGGGGAGTTTTGTTTGCAATTATTTTGATTTAGTTTGCATAAAGCATGGGACTGGGCATCCCGGAGACCAGCCATTTTCTCGTGAATGAGGAGCGGAGTCCACTCCTCTTGAGAATAACCCGCCTAACATGGAAGATAAGGGCAGCCCTAGTTGATACATGAGCTATTCAAGCATACAAAACAGAATGTTTATTTGAAGGTTTAGAGTTTGGCACATACAAATTTACTTGGAACGGCAGGTAGATACCGCATATAGGAAGGTATGGTGGACTCATATGGAATAACTTTGGGGTTTAAGGGATTGGATGCACAAGCAGTATTCCCGCTTAGTACAAGTGAAGGCTAGCAAAAGACTAGGAAGCGACCAACTAGAGAGCGACCAACTAGAGAGCGACAACAGTCATGAACATGCATTAAAATTAATAAACATTGAGTACAAGCATGAGTAGGATATAATCCACCATGAACATAAATATCGTGAAGGCTATGTTGATTTTGTATCAACTACATGTGTGAACATGTGCCAAGTCAAGTCACTTAAATCATTCAAAGGAGGATACCACCCCACTATATCACATCACAACCATTTTAATAGCATGTTGGCACGCAAGGTAAACCATTATAACTCATAGCTAATCAAACATGGCACGATCAACTATGATCTCTAATTGTCATTGCAAACATGTTTACTCATAATAAGCTGAATCAGGAACGATGAACTCATCATATTTACAAAAACAAGAGAGGCCGAGTTCATACCAGCTTTTCTCATCTCAGTCAGTCCATCATATATCGTCATTATTGCCTTTCACTTGCACGACCGAACGATGTGAATAATAATAAGAGTGCACGTTCATTGGACTAAGCTGGAATCTGCGAGCATTCAATAAACAGGAGAAGACAAGGTAATATGGGCTCTTGGTTAAATCAACAATAATGCATATAGGAGCCACTTCAACAATTTAATCATGGTCTTCTCCTATCGACCCCCAAAGAAAAGAAAAAAATAAAAACTATTTACACGGGAAAGCTCCCAACAAGCAAAAGAAGAATGGGAAATCTTTTTGGGTTTTCTTTTAATTATTACTACTACGGCAAGAAAAGTAAACTAACTAGAAGCTATTACTAAAAAAAATTGGTTTTTCTTAAGGTTTAACAAACACACAAGAAGAAAGCAAGAAAAAGAAAATAAACTAGCATGGATATTACCGTGAAAAAGTATGAGCACCGACATCTAGCAATGAGTGTGCGTAAACATAAATGTAATGTCGGTGGGAAATACGTACTCCCCCAAGCTTAGGCTTTTGGCCTAAGTTGGTTCATTGCCAAGGATGGCCTGGCGGATACCCGTAGGTGTAGCTGGGGTCGTACTGAGATGCAACGGTTATCGCTTCCTGAGCTGCAGCTTGGCGGCGAGCTGCCTCCGCCCTCCTCTTGTACTCATCTGCCTCCTCTCTGGTGATAAAATGTCTTCCTTTTGCCTCCTCACAAATGAACTAGTGAGATGATGGTATTGGCTGCACTTCTCTGCCTCAAAGCTCACAAGATCAGCGTTACGCAAATATGCGTTAAATTCTTCCTTGATTCCCGCTCAATCCATAAAATTTTCTGAAGGCCATTCGCAGGGCCGCACAGGAGCGTCCCTTGGTGGCTCCTCATCACCATCACGCATTGCAAGCCTGGGTCCTTGCTTCCTTGAAGAACCACATTGGAACATTTTCCTAAGCATATTTCTTCCTCGGAAATATTTCTGAAATTTTTAGTAACTTCAAACAAAAGTGAACCAACCTCAATAAAATTGATAGCAACTACTCCTACAAATGCATAGAGCCTATAGCATGCATTAGAACTACTTGGAACCATATAAATTTGACATGCAAGCTCAAGAACATGGTCACCTAGGCAGCACAAATTTGCAATGAATAAAGCACTAGGGCAAAAACTAATTGGACCAATGGAGGAGTCACATACCAAGGAAAAATCTCCCCAAGCAGTTTTGTGAGAGGTGCTTTGAGCAAGGAGATCGAAAATCGCAGCAAAATGAGCTAGAACTCGTGCTTGAGCTGGATATTGGTGTTTTTGGGAGGAAGAAGGAGTTTATGGGTGCAGGAATAAGTGGAGGAGGGTCACCGTGGGCCCACGAGGCAGGGGGCGCGCCCTCCACCCTCGTGGCCAGGTGCTTGCCCCTCCTGCTGTGCTCTCAGTGCCAGATATTCTCAAAAATTCTAGAAAAAATCATATTCCATTTTCAGGGCATTTGGAGAACTTTTATTTTCGGGGTATTTTTATATTGCACGGATAAATCAGAAAACAGACAGAAAAATACTATTTTTACTTTATTTCAACTAAATAACAGAAAGTAGAAGGAAGTTACAGAAGGTTGTGCCTTCTAGTTTCATCCATCTCATGCTCATCAAAAGGAATCCACTAACAAGGTTGATCAGTCTTGTTAACAAACTCATTCCGAATAACATGAAACCGGAGAAATTTCGAATAACACTATGTTACCTCAACGGGGATATGCACATCCCCAATAATAAGAATATCATATTTCTTCTTGACAGTAGGAAGAGGAAATTCAAAACCTCCAAATATAATTGATGGAATTTTTCCAATAGAGTTGATACTATGAACTTGAGGTTGTTTCCTCGGAAAGTGTATCGTATGCTCATTACCATTAACATGAAAAGTGACATTTCCTTTGTTGCAATCGATAACAGCCCCTGCAGTATTCAAAAAAGGTCTTCCAAGAATAATAGACATACTATCGTCCTCGGGAATATCAAGAATAACAAAGTCCGTTAAAATAGTAACGTTTGCAACCACAACAGGCACATCCTCACAAATACCGACAGGTATAGCAGTTGATTTATCAGCCATTTGCAAAGATATTTCAGTAGGTGTCAACTTATTCAAATCAAGTCTACGATATAAAGAGAGAGGCATAACACTAACACTGGCTCCAAGATCACATAAAGCAGTTTTAATATAGTTTCTTTTAATGGAGCATGGTATAGTGGGTACTCCTGGATCTCCTAGTTTCTTAGGTATTCCACCCTTAAAAGTATAATTAGCAAGCATGGTGGAAATTTCAGCTTCCGGTATCTTTCTCTTATTTGTAACAATATCTTTCATATACTTAGCATAAGGATTCATTTTGAGCATATCAGTTAATCGCATACGCAAAAAGATAGGTCTAATCATTTCAGCAAAGCACTCAAAATCCTCATCATCCTTTTTCTTGGATGGTTTGGGAGGAAAAGGCATGGGTTTCTGAACCCAAGGTTCCCTTTCTTTACCGTGTTTCCTAGCAACAAAGTCTCTCTTATCATAACGTTGATTCTTTGATTGTGGGTTATCAAGATCAACAGCAGGTTCAATTTCTACATCATTATCATTACTAGGTTGAGCATCATCATGAACATCATCATTAGAATTTTCACTAGGTTCATGTTCATTACCAGATTGTGTTTCAACATCAGAAATAGAGATATCATTTGGATTCTCAGGTGGTTCAGCAATAGGTTCACTAGGAGCATGCAAAGTCCTATCATTTTTCTTTTTCTTCTTTTTAGAAGAACTAGGTGGATCAATATTATTTCTCTGAGAATCTTGCTCAATTCTCTTAGGGTGGCCTTCAGGATACAAAGGTTCCTGAGTCATCTTACCAGTTCTAGTAGCCACTCTAACAGCATAATCATTTTTCTTACTATTCATTTCATGGAGCAAATCATTGTGAGCTTTAAGTACTTGTTCTACTTGAGTGGTGACCATAGAAGCATATTTGCTAATGAGTTTAAGTTCATCCTTAACATTAGCCATGTAATTACTCAAGTGCTCAAGCGTATCACCCTCATCAATTGTCTACCAAAATAAGCATTGAAGTTTTCTTGTTTGACAATAAAATTATCAAACTCTTCTAAGCATTGTCTAGCAGACTTATAGTGAGGAATATCACCTTCATCAAATCTATAGAGAGAATTTACCTTTACTACCTGTGTCGGGTTATCAAGACCATGAGTTTCTTCAATAGGTAATGGATTAAGATCATAAGTTTCTTCAATAGTAGGTAAATTAAGACCATGTATTTCTTCAATAGGAGGTAAATTCTTAATATCTTCAGCTTTAATACCCTTTTCTTTCATAGATTTCTTTGCCTGTTGCATATCTTCGGGACTGAGAAATAGAACACCTCTCTTCTTCGGAGTTGGTTTAGGAATAGGCTCAGGAATTGGCCCAGGAGGTGTCCAATTATTTTCGTTTGTCAACATATTATTCAATAGAATTTCAGCTTCATCCGGTGTTCTTTCCCTGAAAACAGAACCAGCACAACTATCCAGGTAATCTCTGGAAGCATCGGTTAGTCCATTATAAAAGATATCAAGTATTTCATTTTTCTTAAGAGGATGATCAGGCAAAGCATTAAGTAACTTCGGAAGCCTCCCCCAAGCTTGTGGGAGACTCTCTTCTTCAATTTGCACAAAGTTGTATATTTCCCTCAAAGCAGCTTGTTTCTTATTAGCAGGGAAATATTTAGCAGAGAAGTAATAGATCATATCCTGGGGACTACTCACACAACCAGGATCAAGAGAATTAAACCATATCTTAGAATCACCCTTTAATGAGAACGAAAATATTTTAAGGATATAAAAGTAGCGAGATCTCTCATCATTAGTGAACAGGGTGGCTATATCATTTAATTTAGTAAGATGTGCCACAAGAGTTTCAGATTCATAACCATGAAAAGGATCAGATTCAACCAAAGTAATTATATCAGGATCAACAGAGAATTCATAATCCTTATCGGTAACACAGATAGGTGAAGTAGCAAAAGCAGGGTCAGGTTTCATTCTATCCATAAGAGATTGCTGATTCCATTTAGCTAATAACCTCTTGAACTCATATCTATCTTTGCAAGCTAAAATAGCTAAAGAAGCTTCTTTATCAAAAACATAACCCTTAGGAATAACAGACAAGTCTTCATCATCACTTTCATCAATATAATCAGTTTCAATAATTTCTTTCTCTCTAGCCGTAGCAATTTGTTCATCAAGAAATTCACTAAGGGGCACAATAGTATCAAGCATAGAAGTAGTTTCATCATAAGTATCATGCATAGCAGAAGTGGCATCGTCAATAACATGCGACATATCAGAACGAATAGCAGAAGCAGGTTTAGGTGTCGCAATCTTCTTCAAAACAGAAGGTGAATCAAGTGCAGAGCTAGATGGCAGTTCCTTACCTCCCCTCGTAGTTGAGGGATAAATTTTTGTCTTAGCGTCTTTCAAGTTCTTCATAGTGACCAGCAGATATAAATCCCAAGTGACTCAAAGAATAGAGCTATGCTCCCCGGCAACGGCGCCAGAAAATAGTCTTGATAACCCACAAGTATAGGGGATCGCAACAGTTTTCGAGGGTAGAGTATTCAACCCAAATTTATTGATTCAACACAAGGGGAGCCAAAGAATATTCTCAAGTATTAGCAGTTGAGTTGTCAATTCAACCACACCTGGATAACTTAGTATCTGCAGCAAAGTATTTAGTAGCAAAGTAATATGATAGTAGTGGTAACGGTAACAAAGGTAACAATAGCAAAAGTAATATTTTTGGTGTTTTGTAGTGATTGTATCAACAGCAACGGAAAAGTAAATAAGTGAAGAACAATATGTGAAAAGCTCGTAGGCATTGGATCGGTGATGGAGAATTATGCCGGATGCGGTTCATCATGTAACAATCATAACATAGGGTGACACGGAACTAGCTCCAATTCATCAATGTAATGTAGGCATGTATTCCGAATATAGTCATACGTCCTTATGGAAAAGAACTTGCATGACATCTTTTGTCCTACCCTCCCGTGGCAGCGGGGTCCTAATGGAAACTAAGGGATATTAAGGCCTCCTTTTAATAGAGTACCGAAACAAGGCATTAGCACATAGTGAATACATGAACTCCTCAAACTATGGTCATCACCGGGAGTGGTCCCGATTATTGTCACTTCGGGTTTTCCGGATCATAACACATAGTAGGTGACTATAGACTTGCAAGATAGGATCAAGAACTCACATATATTTATGAAAACATAATAGGATCAGATCAGAAATCATGGCACTTGGGCCCTAGTGACAAGCATTAAGCATAGCAAAGTCATAGCAACATCAATCTCAGAACATAGTGGATACTAGGGATCAAACCCTAACAAAACTAACTCGATTACATGATAGATCTCATCCAACCCATCACCGTCCAGCAAGCCTACGATGGAATTACTCACGCACGGCGGTGAGCATCATGAAATTGGTGATGGAGGATGGTTGTTGATGACGACGGCGATGAATCCCCCTCTCCGGAGCCCCGAACGGACTCCAAATCAGCCCTCCCGAGAGGTTTTAGGGCTTGGCGGCGGCTCCGTATCGTGAAACGCGATGAATTCTTCTCTTTGATTTTTTTCTCCCCGAAAGAAAATATATAGAGTTGGAGTTGAGGTCGGAGGAGCTCCAGGGGGCCCACGAGGTAGGGGGGCGCGCCCTAGGGGGGAGGGCGCACCCCCACCCTTGTGGACAGGGTGTGAGCCCCTGGTCTTCATCGTTTGCAAGGATTTTTTATTATTTCCAAATAGATGTTCCGTGGAGTTTCAGGTCATTCCGAGAACTTTTGTTTCTGCACATAAATAACACCATGGAAAGTCTGCTGAACGCAGCGTCAGTCTGGGTTAGTTCCATTCAAATCATGCAAGTTAGAGTCCAAAACAAGGGCAAAAGTGTTTGGAAAAGTAGATACGACAGAGACGTATCAGTCGTCGCCACTGCTAGCCACAAAGTGTCATTCCTCATGCGGCAGTGCCCCTGTTCAAGCAAAATCATAGTAAATTTGAATGGTTTTACAAATTATGAACATTCAGAAGTAGCCAACAATGCTATTAGACATCTATTCACTGTCGCAAAATTGTATCTCTCCATTAGGTGAGGAAGTCATCAAAGAAGCTATTGATTGTCTTGAACATGTACTCCTACACAGCACCCATGGGCGTTGCCCGGCCCCCACTCAGAAAAATCTTCCATACAAAAATCAATCAGTGGAGAGCATGCCCGTGCCACCGAACGCTGATGCGACCTAGAGGTTGTTGTTGGCCACGGGCGCGTGATGGCTGGGCTCGGCTCACGCGCCTCCTCCGGAGGTAGGAGGAGCTCTACCAGGGAGGTGGGTGCTAATTCTCGGGATGCTGGAGGCGCGCGCCGTCGAGGGTGATGCGCGGCCACCGTCGGCGGGGGCTGGGTGCACGGGATGGATGCCGACGAGCAGCTCCTCCGTGTTCCCCGCATGGCCGACGAGCAGCTCGTCCATGCCGTCCCCCACCAAGTGTTCGGCAAGGTGATGCGGTCAAGGGACTCTCACCGGCTGGATCCCATGGCCTTGATCTGTTCCTTCAGTTGGGGAACAACTCGTCATCAGCACCGCTGGAAAAGGCATGGGAACTTGGCGTGCTCTGTTAGAAGTATAAGCACAAGAGTTCAAATTCAGTCGTCATCTCCACTGCGCCATCATCAACTGCGTCTTTGATGGGTCGGCACCTAGGGCGGTGACTGCGTCCCCTTCTGGTGCCTTCCTACCTTCTCCTCTATTTGCTCGTCCTCGGCGACGAAGGGAACTAGAAGGAGGCCGCCGACAGGTGAAGCACCGACGGCGGCGCGCAAGATGCGGCGGATCCTGCCGATTTCGTATGATTTGGCAACGGCGGAGCGAGGACGGGCACCGCGGAGAGGACGGATGCGGGCTCGGCGGCGGCGGAGGGAACCCTCCTCTTCTCGTGCGGGGCAGCAATGCCAAGACCAGGTGTCCTCTAGTGCAGCTGCTCTCGAGTCCGACCGTGCAGTCCTTCTCAAGGCCTTCGACTGGCGTCCGTGGCCTGTCATCTCCACTGTCCCTGACCTCTACCTCCCAGCCCCCATCGGTGTCGTTGGGGCCGCGGCACTTGCCCGCGATTGGGGCTTCTATCGAGCGTCGCCGAATATGTTTTAAATTCCAACTAAAAGCGTAAAATCACGGGAAGAAGCGTATTACGACGGTGAACCCACTGAGTCAACCCATGAAGAGAGCTTTTCAGAAGAAGAAAAAAGGATTGTTTTCATGAACTTTGCATTCCAAATATCTTCTAGCACAAATGCCCGTGCGTTGCAACGGGTACTAAAGAAAAATGCCTAGAAACCTGAAAATTAATTGACCACATAAACAACTTTGCAAGTAGCAAAACAATATTTAACATAATCACAAGTACCGAGGACCATATTCTTGAAACAAAGAGCGAAAATCTGGAGATGCTTAAAGAAAGAAAGAAATTCCCTTAATTGCGTGAGGTTAGAAGCAAAATGATGTACCTCGTGTTCTTGTTTCAGCTGACACCAGAACAGAAAGTAGAAAATAAAAGGCTTAGTAATCAAGAGATGCAAAATGTCCAGCAAAAAGATAAAATAGTGAGACCAAGAGTAATTGGGTACCAGTCACACCTTAAGCTAAAGGCACTACTAGGAAAAGGGCTATATCTAATATGGACATTAATATGTGTAGGTACGCCATTAGTGTCCATATCACTAATGGCGCACTACACCCACGGTGCGCCACTACTAACAATTTTTTTATTTTTCCAAAGCTAGTAATGGCGCACCAGGGCATAGTGCGCCATTACTAGTTTTAACTAGTAATGGCGCACCACACACTGTGCGCCACTACTAACAATTTTTTTTAATTTTTTTTTCAAAACTAGTAATGGCGCACCACAACCACGGTGCACCACTACTAACAATTTTTTTTTTTTTGCAAAACTAGTAATGGCGCACCACGTAACAGATGCGCCATTAGTAACCAGGGTTACTAATGGCGCATTGTTAGGTGGTGCGCCATTGGTAACCTGAGAGCAGCTAGATATTTTGGACAACCACCTACCACACTCACTTTCCCCACTTCATTCTCTCCACCTCCTCCTCCAAGCTTGTCTCGGCTGCCTCCTCCTCCTCACCTCATTTGCACCATAGATTCACCCAAATTAAGTGGTTAAATTTCCTTTTTTTGATAGGTAAGTAAGGGGAAAGCTTTCTTTATGTTGTAGATCTACTTTTTTCTCCCTCCAACAACGTGCACATGCACTTTTTATGGCCTAGATCTACGTATGTTTGTGGTGTTGCATATGTTTGTGGTGTTGCATATGTTTGTGTTTGCAAGTACCAGTATTTGAAATGCAATAGTTGCCAATATTTGCCGGAATGTTGATTCATTTCCGTTTCGGCGAGAATTTGGCACTACGCATTCTTTTTGGTCCTATTTTTAGGCAAAGTCATGCCAATTTTTTTTTGGTTCTAAAATATCATTTTGCTCTACCCCACAGGCGACCATGGTCCGCACGGTGATCGAAGGCATCGTGAATAGGTTTTTGAGCTCCACGAAGGCCGAGATGCTTCAAAAGAACGAGACGGAGATAAGATGTCCGTGTCGAAGATGCAAGCTGAAGAGCCTTATGGACCCGGATTCCGTACAGGTGCGGGACCACCTGCTCTTGCGTGGTTTCATGGATGGCTATCGGTGGCACGGTGAGAAGATGATTATGAAGTCGTCCATGGGGGCCGGGCAAGAAATGAAGAAGGGCAGCAAGACAACCGCGGCGAGGGCGGGCGAGAAGACGAAGAATCTCCAGGACATGATCACGAAGTAGATGCAGTACACAGTCATCATGTAGAAGATGCCGGACATGATGATGAGGAAGATGCCGGAGCAGACGAAGGGCCTGATCATGAAGATGAAGATGTCGGAGCAGACGACGATGGACCATCGATGGGCTGGGTGCAGGACCCTCATATTCAAGAGCTGCTTCTCAAGCAGATGGATAACGCAAGAGCTGCCACCCGAGAGAAACCCAAGCTGGATCAACTGGAGATAGACGCAGTTACTCCATTGTATGAAGGATGCAGGCCCGAGGATACCCGACTGAAAGTAACGCTCATGGCTCTGGAGATGAAGGTAAAACACAAAATGACCGACGCATGCTTCGACGAGAACATGTCATTCTGGCACGAACGTCTTCCCAAGGGGAACAAGTGCCCGACCAGTTTCGAGGAGGCGAACAATTGCATCATTTATCGGGACGAGCACGCGGAGTCTACCATATGTCCGGTGTGCGGCGTCACTCGATACAAGAAGAGGAAGAAAGCTCCTTGAAAAGTGGTGTGGTACTTTCCGATCACTCCTCATCTGCAGCGGTATTTCGCGGACCCTAAGCTAGCAAAGCTCCTGCGTTGGCACGCGGATAGGGAGGAGAAGAAGCGAGAAGATGACGGAAATGATCCGGAGATAAATAAAAAAAGACAAGATGCTGAGTCACCCTAAGGATGCGAGCCAGTGGCAAGCATTGAACTTCGAACACCCAGAATTTGGGGACGATCCAAGGAACATCGTGCTGGGTGCGAGCACTGATGGAGTCAATCCGTTTTGGCAGCCAGAGAAGCACACATAGCACCTGGCCTGTGTTTGTGTGGATGTACAACCTTCCCCCCTGGTTGTGCATGAAGAGGAAGTACATTCACATGAGTATGCTAATTGAAGGGCCGAAACAACCAGGGAACGACATCAATCTGTATCTAGGGCTGCTGAAAGAGGAGCTAGACACGCTGTGGAAAACGCCAGCCAATACGTGGGACGCCGCAGAGAAAGAATATTTCCCTATGAAAGTCGCACTGCTCACGACGGTGCACGACTATCTCGGTTACGGATATGTCATGGGGCAGGTGGTCCACGGATTTTCTGGATGCGTCAGGTGCATGGATGACACAACGTATCGCCAGCTAGATAGAGATCCCGGGTCTTCGAAAACCGTGTTCATGGGACATCGAAGGTGGCTTCGCGACGATGACTCATGGAGAAAATGCAAGGATCTGTTCGATGGTGAAACCGAACCCCGAAGACGCCCGCGTACGAGGAGCGGCGAGGAAATACACGAGCTGTTGAAAAATTGGAAAGATTGCCCACTTCCGGGAAAGAAGCGAAAGGCGCCAGAGCGGGGAAAGAAGCGAAAGGCGCCAGAGCCGCTGCTGAAGGTATGGAAAATGAGGTCTGTTTTCTGGGACTTTTCGTACTGGAAGATCCTCCGTGTGCCTCACAGCCTTGATGTCATGCATATCACGAAGAAGGTGTGCGAGAGTCTGCTTGGTACCCTCCTCAACATGCCAGAGAGGACCAAAGATGGGCCGAAAGCAAGGGTAGACTTGAAATCAATGGGCATCAGGGAGGAGCTTCACGCTAATGATGATGATGATGATGATGATGATGATGAGGCGAAGCAGGACACGGAAAGTCGTCGCAAAGGCAAAAAGGCCAAGAAGATCGGAAATGACTACCCTCCCGCGTGCTGCACTCTAAGTCAGGAGGAGATCGAGCAGTTTTTCACCTGCCTCGTAGGAGTAAAACTTCCTTACGGTTACGCGGGGAAGATAAGCAGATACCTAGACTCAACGAAGCAGAAGTTCAGCAGGATGAAGTCTCACGACTGTCACGTGCTGATGACGCAGATACTTCCAGTTGCAATCCGTGGGATCATGGACGCGCACGTCCGTGAAACGCTATTTGGCCTATGCAACTTTTTCGACGTCATCTCTCGGAAGTCGGATGGCGTGAGGCAACTCAGAAGGCTATAGGAAGCGATCGTGGTGATACTATGCGAGCTTGAGATGTACTTCCCGCCCGCATTCTTCGACGTTATGGTGCATCTGCTGGTCCATATCGTGGAGGATATCATCCAACTCGGGCCGACGTTCCTGCACAGCATGATGCCGTTCGAAAGGATGAATGGTGTCATCAAAGGATACGTTCGCAACATGTCACGTCCAGAGGGAAGCATAGCCAGGGGCTTTCTGACCGAAGAGTGCATCTCCTACTGCATGAATTATCTAGGCATCGAGAACCCCATTGGTCTGCCCGTCAACAGGCACCTCGGCAGGCTCGCTGGATGGGGTCACCGCGATGGTCGCTGTGAAATGCATGTCGACTTCGAGGGTCGATTCGCCGACTTTGAAAGAGCAAACCTAGTTGCGCTACAACACATAGATGTGGTCGATCCTTCGGTGGTAGAGCACAAAACCTTTATTGAGAAGACGTACAATGACCGAGGCCAACAGAGGACGGACGGAGATATAATCAAAGAGCACAACTCATGTTTCACGCGTTGGTTCAAGGAGAAGCTTCTGTCGTACCCTTTATATGAGGATTCTTCCGCGGAAGAAAAACTCATATTCGCCTTGTCACAGGGCACAACCTGATGACCTATGAGGCGTACGATATCAATGGCTACACATTCTACACCGAGGACAAGGACATGAAGAGCAATGGTTATCAAAACTCCGGGGTAACGATGGAATCCTACACCGGTAACGACAAGGACAGATACTACAGAAGGATCGAGGAGATCTGGGAGCTGAGCTACGCTGGAGAGAAGGTCCCGATGTTTCGTGTCAGATGGGCCAAGAGCGGCCTAAAAGAAGACCGGTATTGCACCACCATGGTTATACCCGAAGCCAAATCCAAGACCGCGGGCGCAAACGTCACCGCGGAAAATGAGCCATGCGTACTAGCTTCCCAAGTGGACCAATGCTTCTTCATTACCGACCCATCAAAGCCCAGTCGTGTTGTCGTGAGGAGAGGCAAAAGGAAGATCATCGGAATGGATGGAGTCGCCAATGAGCAAGACTTCGACAAGTACGGCGACCTGAAGATGGAACATGACGACGACGATGAAGTGTCATACACCACAAGAATAAGCAGGACCACCCTACCTAAAGGTCGTCCGTTCAAGAGAAAAACTCCATTTGCGAAAAAGAAGGGCAAGAAGATTGTGAAAAGATAGCTAGCTAAGATCGATTGTATTTAAATTGTAGTCTTCATTTCTCGATTGTATTTCGACATATGGAAATGACATTTCTTCTGTTCTAGTCCTCATGAATATTTATTTATGTTTATTCTGGTATTTATGTTTATTCTGGTATACCAATTTTTATTTATGTTTATTTGTTAATATTGCAATGTTAATTTTTTGAACTCATGAAGATTTTTTAATATTTTTTGAACTCATGAATATTTTTAAACTCATGAATATTTTTTGAACTCATGAATATTTTTAAATTTCATGAGCACTTTTTGAATTCATGAATATTTTTTCAAATTTGATGATATTTTTTCATATTCATAAATGTTTTACCAATTCACAAATGAATGCAACTAAAAATCCAAAAAAAAAGTTACTAATGGCGCACCAGGACAAGGTGCGCCATTGCTATCAAGGTACTTATGGCGCACCCCTAGGCGGTGCGCCATTGGTATACCAATTTTTTAATATTTTTTGAACTCATAAATATTTTTAAAACGCATGATAAATGTTAAATTTTTTAATATTTTTTGAACTCATGAATATTTTTAAACTCATGATAAATGTTTAATTTTTAAATATTTTTATGGTTCATATTCATAAATGTTTTCTAAAAAATTATTCACATTCATAAATTTGATGATATTTTTTCATATTCATAAATATTTTCAAATAACAATTTTGATGATATTTTTTCATATTCATAAATGTTTTCTAAAAATTATTCACATTCATAAATTTGATGATATTTTTTCATAATCATAAATATTTTCAAATAACAAATTTGATGATATTTTTTCATATTCATAAATGTTTTCTAAAAATTATTCACATTCATAAATTTGATGATATTTTTTCATATTCATAAATATTTTCAAATAACAAATTTGATGATATTTTTTATATTCATAAATGTTTTCTAAAAAATTATTCACATTCATGAATTTGATGATATTGTTTAATACTCATAAATATTTTCAAATAACAAATTTGATGATATTTTTTCATATTCATCAATGTTTTCTAAAAAATTATTCACATTCATAAATTTGATGATATTTTTCATATTCATAAATATTTTCAAATAACAAATTTGATGATATTTTTCATATTCATAAATGTTTTCTAAAAAAATTATTCACATTCATAAATTTGATGATATTTTTTCATATTCATAAATATTTTCAAATAACAAATTTGATGATATTTTTTCATATCATAAATGTTTTCTAAAAAATTATTCACATTCATAAATTTGATGATATTTTTTCATATTCATAAATATTTTCAAATAACAAATTTGATAAATATTTTCTAAAAATCCAAAAAAAAGTTAGTAATGGCGCACCGGGGGAAGGTGCGCCATTGCTATCACGGGTTTTATGGCGCACCCCTAGAAGGTGCGCCATTGCTAACGTTCCCCCCTCTGTATGTAGGTGTGTACCTGTCCATCTCGCCCTTCTCCCATCTCCCCCTTCTCCCATCTCGCCCCTCGCCTCTCGCCACCACCGCCGATCCCCTTCCACCCATCGGCGACCTCGCTCCCGGGCTCCGTCGCCCCCACCCACCCCCTCCCTCGCCTTCGCTGCACCCACCCACCCCCTCCCTCGCCTTCCCAGCCCTTGAAACCCTAGAAACCCGCGGCGCCCAGACCCACTTCGCCGCCCCGACCCAGACCCACTGCGCCGCCGGAGACTTGGAGCCTCGGAGCCGCCCCACCCCTGCCCCCTCATCCACAGGAGGGCCATCCACGGACAACCCCCCCCCCCTCGGCCTGCGCGGCGACACGACGCGGCGGCCAGGCAACGTCGCTGTCTATCTACTCCGACGCCGGCACCGCTCCGGCCTGATTCTGCCCCAGTTCGATTTGGTATTGCCTTCTCCTCCTCTCTCGGTTCTTGCGCCTCCTGTTCCCTTGTCCTCACCTTCCTCTTCTCCTACGATTGGATTGCCAAGGCCGTCGTCCCCAAGGGCTGCCACCACCGGAGGTCAGGAGAAGCAACCAAGCAGCCGTCCACGCCACGCGTGACGGGGCTCCCGCTCCGCTGAGGAATGCCGGCTTCTCCGCGCCGCAAACATTGGGTACGTACGCAGGGGCGACAAATCCATCTGTTCTTCTCTTCTGCCGCGGTGGCTCGTTGCTCCCCAAATGTTGCTGTGTTTTATTCTTCTGGGGCAACGATCACACTAAACACACATCTTAAGTCTCTGATATATGGAAGGAGCACTGGTGAACCATTTGTCTGGTTGTACTGACTGCCATTGCAAAAAGTGAATCATTGTCAATTTGAGTTGTATGATTGCAAAAAGATTCTGTGGTTCAAGAAGCTCAAAAATGAATCAGATTTGTGACTATACATAGATTATGCGGCTAAAGAAGTTAAAAGTATATAACTGTAGATTGTTTGTAGGTGCTTCAGAACAAAGATTATGTAAGGAAAATGAGTTTGATTTACGTGGGTAAAGAAGTTTGCAAATGAAACTACAGATTATTTGTAGATGGTTTTGAAGGTGACCACGTAGGTAAGAAGAAAAATGTTGCATTAGAGAACGAAAAAATAATTTTGGAAGTTTGTTTCACTAGCAGTATCGTGAAATGAACCGTAAATAATTTCAAAACAGAGAAAATAATGTGGGAAAAAAAGTTTTTGTGTCTGTCTGACAACCACTGGGCCACCCTTCACAGGTGGGAGCCTGGAAGGAAATAATAATTCATCTTGCGGTAGTATTAATTTCCTAGTACTCTAGTTCATTGATGCGGGTTTCGTGTTTCTGGTCAGTTTAGTGTTGTTTTCTTGTGGGTGTGTTAGCACTAGTACATAAGCTGGGTCCATACTCGGTACTGAATATTACAACAACGACAATCAAAGTGCTAAAACCTCTGGGTAGTGGGAGCGTTTTATTATTAGAAACTGTTGCTGCCACATGATGCTTGTCTCTGTGTGTGCATTGTTTCTTGCTAGCCACTCGATGGCCATGCCACCATATCGGTCCATGTCTCTTGTGCTATTGCCAAGCATAACATGGCCATTTTTTTATTCTATTTTTGATGGAGCTTGGTGTGTGTTGTTTCGTACTACTAAGAAATTGATACGTCTCCAACGTATATATAATTTATGAAGTATTCATGCTATTATATTATCCATCTTGGATGTTTAATGGCCTTTACTATGCACTTTTATATTATTTTTGGGACTAACTTATTAACCCAGAGCCCAGTGCCAGTTTCTGTTTTTCTCCTTGTTTCAGTGTTTCGCAGAAAAGGAATATCAAACGGAGTCTAAACGGAATGAAACCTTCGGGAGAGTTATTTTTGGAACGGAAGCAATCCAGAAGACTTGGAGTGTATGTAAGGGAAGCAACGAGGAAGGCACGAGGCAGGGGGCGCGCCCACCCCCCTAGGCGTGCCCTCCACCCTCGTGGGCCCCTCGTGGCTCCCCTGACCGACTTCTTTCGCCTATATATATCCATATAACCTAAAACCATCGGGGAACAGAAGAGATCGGGAGTTCCGCCGCCGCAAGCCTCTATAGCCACCAAAAACCAATCGGGATCATGTTCCGGCATCCTGCCGCAGGGGGGATCCCTCACCGGTGGCCATCTTCATCATCCCGGCGCTCTCCATGATGAGGAGGGAGTAGTTCACCCTCTGGGCTGAGGGTATGTACCAGTAGCTATGTGTTTGATCTCTCTCTCTCTCTCGTGTTCTTGAGGTGATACGATCTTGATGTATCGCGAGCTTTGCTATTGTGGTTGGATCTTATGATGTTTCTCCCCCTCTACTCTCTTGTAAAGAATTGAGTTTTCCCTTTGAAGTTATCTTATCGGATTGAGTCTTTAAGGATTTGAGAACACTTGATGTATGTCTTGCGTGGGATACCCGTGGTGACAATGGGGTATTCTATTGATCCACTTGATGTATGTTTTGGTGATCAACTTGCGGGTTCCGCCCTGAACCTATGCATAGGGGTTGGCACACGTTTTTGTCTTGACTCTCCGGTAGAAACTTTGGGGCACTCTTTGAAGTACTTTGTGTTGGTTGAATAGATGAATCTGAGATTGTGTGATGCATATGGTATAATCATTCCCGTGGATACTTGAGGTGAAAATGGAGTATCTAGGTGACATTAGGGTTTTGGTTGATTTCTGTCTTAAGGTGTTATTCTAGTACGAACTCTTGAATAGATCGATCCGAACGAATAACTTTGAGGTGGTTTCGTACCCTACCATAATCTCTTCGTTTGTTCTCCGCTATTAGTGACTTTGGAGTGACTCTTTGTTGCATGTTGAGGGATGGTTATATGATCCAATTATGTTATTATTGTTGCGAGAACTTGCACTAGTGAAAGTATGAACCCTAGGCCTTGTTTCCTAGCATTGCAATACCGTTTGTGCTCACTTTTACCACTTGTTACCTTGCTGTTTTTATATTTTCAGATTACAAAAACCTATATCTACCATCCATATTGCACTTGTATCACCATCTCTTCGCCGAACTAGTGCACCTACACAATTTACCATTGTATTGGGTGTGTTGGGGACACAAGAGACTCTTGGTTATTTGGTTGCAGGGTTGTTTGAGAGAGACCATCTTCATCCTACGCCTCCCACGGATTGATAAACCTTAGGTCATCCACTTGAGGGAAATTTGCTACTGTCCTACAAACCTCTGCACTTGGAGGCCCAACAACATCTACAAGAAGAAGGTTGTGTAGTAGACATCAAGCTCTTTTCTGGCGCCATTGCCGGGGAGGCTAGGTAAGTGGCACTCACACCCCGTCAACTAAGCTCTTTTCTGGCGCCGTTGCCGGGGAGGTGAGTGCTTGAAGGTATATCTTTTGATCTTGCAAATGAATCTTTTAGTTTCTTGTTTTATCACTAGTTTAGTCTATAAAAGAAAACTACAAAAAAATGGAATTGAGGGTGCCTCATATGCTTCATATTTTTAATGTCTTCCGTGAAAATAAGGATTTCGATAATTGTGCTCAATTGCTAGAGGAAGAATGCATTAAAATGTTTGGCACTAAATCTTTGAATGATGAGCATGATTGCAATGTTGTTAGTATGAATTCTTTGAATACCCATGATGCTAATGATATGCAAAGCCACAAGCTTGGGGATGCTATGTTTGATGAAGATGATATGTTTAGTCCCCCAAGTTTTGATGAGCAAATTTATTATGATGAAAGCATGCCTCCTATTTATGATGATTATTGTGATGACACGTATGCTATAAAGAATAAAGATAACCATGAAACTTGTCATCGTGATTTTAATTTTCAATTGGATTATGCTTCACATGATAGTTATTTTGTTGAGTTTGCTCCCACTACTATTCATGAGAAGAAGTTTGCTTATGTGGAGAGTAGTAAAATTTATATGCGTGTGCATCATGAGAATAATGCTTTATGTGATGGTTATATTGGTAAATTCATTCATGATGCTACTGAAAATTATTATGAGAGAGGAACATGTGCTCTTACATATTGCAATAATATCAAGTTTCCTCTCTATGTGTTGAAAATCTTGAAGCTATGCTTGTTTTACCTTCCTATGCTAGTTGATTCTTGTTCCCATAAGTTGTTTGCTCACAAAATCCCTATGCATAGGAAGTGGGTTAGACTTAAATGTGCTAGTCATATTCTTCATGATGCTCTCTTTGCGTTTCAATTCTTATCTTTTATGCTAGCATCATTGAAATCATCATGCCTAGCTAGAGGCGTTAAACGTTAGCGCTTGTTGGGAGGCAACCCAACTTTATATTTGTTCTTTGCTTTTTGGTTCTGTTTAGTAATAAATTTTTTATCTAGCCTCTGGTTAGATGTGGTTTTATGTTTTAATTAGTGTTTGTGCCAAGTAAGACCTATAGGATCTTCTTGGATGATAATTATTTCATCTTGCTGAAAAAGACAGAAACTTTCTGCTCACGAAAACAATTGTTAAAAATCACCAGAAAGTGATAAAATACTGATTCCAATTGCAGTAGATCAATAATCAAATTATCTAGGTATTCCTATTTTTGCAGAATTGTTGGATCTCCATAAGTATACATTTGATACAGATTACTACAGACTGTTCTGTTTTTGACAGATTATGTTTTCTATGTGTTGTTTGCTTATTTTGATGAATCTATGAGTAGTATCGGAGGGTATGAACCATAGAGAAGTTGGAATACAGTAGATATTACACCAACATGAATTTATAATGAGTTCACAACAGTACCAAAAGTGGTGATTTATTTTCTTATACTAACGGAGCTTACGAGTTTTCTGTTGAGTTTTGTGTTGTGAAGTTTTCAAGTTTTGGGTAAAGATTCGATGGACTATGGAATAAGGAGTGGAAAGAGCCTAATCTTGGGGATGCCAAAGGCACCCCAAGGTAATATTCAAGGATAACCAAGAGCCTAAGCTTGGGGATGCCCCGGATGGCATCCCCTCTTTCGTCTTCATTCATCGATAACTTTACTTGGAGCTATATTTTTATTCACCACATGATATGTGTTTTGCTTGGAGCGTCATTTTATTTTGTTAGTATTTGCTTGCTGTTATTTAGAATAATGTTTTGCATCTTTGTTTTCAATAAAAATGGATAGCCTTTACCATGCTTATTTTGCAAGTATACATGTTGCTGTTTCAAAACAGAAAGTTTACCGCTGTTGCAAAAAATCCCTAGAAAAGTAAGAATGTGATAAAATGTTGAAACCTTTTTCATTATAAGATCTGATAAATTTAATACAGTGGGAATTTTCTCTCATAATTTTTGGAGCTAGGGAAGTATGGATCTTGCTGCATTCTTTACAGACTGTCCTGTTTAGGCAGATTGCTGTTATGTTTGCATTGTTTGCATATGTTTGCTTGTTTAATGATTCTATTTGAGGATAGGAGTATTAAATATGCAGAGGCATTTAGTATGCAGTGTTGAATAATAATTTTAGTGATATGTTACAGTAGAAAATGATAAGGTTTTTGCATTGGTTTATACTAACTTATCTCACGAGTTCTTGTTGAGTTTGGTGTGGATGAAGCTTTCGAGATTTAGGAAACCGTGATATGAGAGGAATTAAGGAGACACAAAAGCTCAAGCTTGGGGATGCCCAAGGCACTCTAAGATAATATTTCAAGAAGTCTCAAGCATCTAAGCTTGGGGATGCCCCGGTAGGCATCCCACCTATCTTCTTCAATAATTATCGGTTAGTATCGGTTGAGCCTAAGTTTTTGCTTCTTCACATGATGAGTGCTATCCTTGAAAGGTCATTTTATTTTGTTTTGCTCGCTGTTTGAATAAAATACCAAGATCTGAAATTCTTAATTGAGAGAGAGTCTTCACATAGCCACATAATTATTTAACTACTCATAGATCTTCACTTATATCTTTTTGGAGTAGTTTGTCATTTACTCATGTGCTTCACTTATATCCTATGAGTAAATGGTTGAATGATTTGAATGTCATAAATTTGAAATTATATATGTTTCACATGCTTTTCCCATGGGGAGTAATGCCTTCACATATAAGAAGTAGAGGTGGTAAATTTTTTGAAGGTTAGTAAACATTGTATTGGTCACTTGAACAATTCATGAAAGAATATTGAAGGAGGAGAGATTTCACATATAAATATACTATGTTGGACATCTTCTATGATTGTGATCCCCATTAATTATTTTCAAACCTAAGCAAATTAGTTGAAGTTGGGCAAGGAAGACAACATAATGAGTTATGCTTGGGTATATTTGTATAGAAGTTATATTGTTATGGATCCTCTAACATGTGGTGCTTGCTATTTAGAATCCTTTGCTAGCCCAAATATCTGTACTAAGCAGGAATACTGCTTGTGCATCCAAATTCCTTGAACCAAGTTTCTTCCATGAGTGTCCACCGTATCTACCTATATGCGGTATTTACCTGCCGTTCCAAGTAAATTTGCATGTGCCAAACTCTAAACCTTCAAATAATAATCTGTTTTGTATGCCCAAATCGCTCATGTAGCGACTAGGGGCTGTCAGTATTTTCCATGCTAGGTGGGTTATTCTCACGATGAGTGGACTCCGCTCATCATTCACGAGAAAATGGCTGGTAACTGGGATGCCCAGTCCTATGATCAAAAGATCAAAAACAACATCGCAAATAATTTAAACAAAACTCCCTCAGGAATGTTGATAGTTGGACGGCACCCGTTGTTTCGGACAAGCCGTGGAGTGTGAATGTTGGTGGAGGGGGAGTAAAAACTTTACCTTTCTGCGTGGTAACCGCCTATAATGTATCTAGTATGGAAGATATTGGGAACTCTTGGTCGTTATGTTGACAATGAAAGCATACCTCTCAAAATTATTTTCATCTCTGTTTTTGCTTCGAGCTCTGGCACCTCTGCAAATCTCTGCTTCCCTCTGCGAAGGGCCTATCTTTTACTTTTATGCAAGAGTCAGTAGTATTCCTTCTCATTCCAACCTACTCTTTAGTTGGCAAGCATCATGTGATGGAAAGATCTAAGCATATATGGTCATTCAAATATATTTGATCATGAATTATTATTGTTGACAATTATCTATATGATAAATAAGTTGGGAGGCGAAACATTAAGCCCCTATCTTTCTCTGTGTTCGATGGATGCCATTTGTTCTAAAAATATGCTTTGAGTGGTAGCAATCATGGAAGACTATATGATAGTTGAGTATGTGGGATTTGCTAAATCAAAGCTCTTACATAGACCCTTCCTGAAAATAAGATGAATTGCAATTGTTTGATGACTGAGAACTGTTTGTTAGTTTTCAAGAAAGTTTATGATCTATACTTTAACATGTGAATAGCTTGTTACTTGATCATGAAAAGTTCTATGCTATGAGCTACTGTTATGACATATAATGATGCTAGAAAAGGTGATTGAAATTATCATTGATCAAACTTGTGCACCTGCTAGCATTCACACTTCATAAATTCTTTCTTTTATCATTTACCTACTCGAGGGCGAGCAGGAATTAAGCTTGGGGATGCTGATACGTCTCCAACGTATCTATAATTTATGAAGTATTCATGCTATTATACTATCCATCTTGGATGTTTAATGGGCTTTACTATGCACTTTTATATTATTTTTGGGACTAACTTATTAACCCAGAGCCCAGTGCCAGTTTCTGTTTTTCTCCTTGTTTCAGTGTTTCGCAGAAAAGGAATATCAAACGGAGTCTAAACGGAATGAAACCTTCGGGAGAGTTATTTTTGGAACGGAAGCAATCCAGAATACTTGGAGTGTACGTAAGGGATGCAACGAGGAAGGCACGAGGCAGGGGGGCGCGCCCACCCCCCCCCCCCCCCCCCCCGCCCCGGGCGCACCCTCCACCCTCGTGGGCCCCTTGTGGCTCCCCTAACCGACTTCTTTCGCCTATAGATATCCATATAACCTAAAAACATCGGGGAATAGAAGAGATCAGGAGTTCCGCCGCTGCAAGCCTCTATAGCCACCAAAAACCAATCGGGACCCTGTTCCGGCACCCTGCCGGAGGAGGGATCCCTCACCGGTGGCCATCTTCATCATCCCGGCGCTCTCCATGACGAGGAGGGAGTAGTTCACCCTCGGGGCTGAGGGTATGTACCAGTAGCTATGTGTTTGATCTCTCTCTCTCTCTCTCGTGTTCTTGAGGTGATACGATCTTGATGTATCGCGAGCTTTGCTATTGTAGTTGGATCTTATGATGTTTCTCCCCCTCTACTCTCTTGTAAAGAATTGAGTTTTCCCTTTGAAGTTATCTTATCGGATTGAGTCTTTAAGGATTTGAGAACACTTGATGTATGTCTTGCGTGGGATACCCGTGGTGACAATGGGGTATTCTATTGATCCACTTGATGTATGTTTTGGTGATCAACTTGCGGGTTCCGCCCATGAACCTACGCATAGGGGTTGGCACACGTTTTCGTCTTGACCCTCCGGTAGAAACTTTGGGGCACTCTTTGAAGTACTTTGTGTTGGTTGAATAGATGAATCTGAGATTGTGTGATGCATATCGTATAATCATACCCGTGGATACTTGAGGTGACAATGGAGTATCTAGGTGACATTAGGGTTTTGGTTGATTTGTGTCTTAAGGTGTTATTCTAGTATGAACTCTTGAATAGATCGATCCGAACGAATAACTTTGAGGTGGTTTCGTACCCTACCATAATCTCTTCGTTTGTTCTCCGCTATTAGTGACTTTGGAGTGACTCTTTGTTGCATGTTGAGGGATAGTTATATGATCCAATTATGTTATTATTGTTGAGAGAACTTGCACTAGTGAAAGTATGAACCCTAGGCCTTGTTTCCTAGCATTCCAATACCGTTTGTGCTCACTTTTACCACTTGTTACCTTGCTGTTTTTATATTTTCAGATTACAAAAACCTATATCTACCATCCATATTGCACTTGTATCACCATCTCTTCGCCGAACTAGTGCACCTATACAATTTACCATTGTATTGGGTGTGTTGGGGACTCAAGAGACTCTTTGTTATTTGGTTGCAGGGTTGTTTGAGAGAGACCATCTTCATCCTACGCCTCCCACGGATTGATAAACCTTAGGTCATCCACTTGAGGGAAATTTGCTACTGTCCTACAAACCTTTGCACTTGGAGGCCCAACAACGTCTACAAGAATAAGGTTGTGTAGTAGACATCAGCGACCTATTTTGAAGTGAGTAATCAGCATGAGAAACAATAGACGTTAGATCTTAGTGCTAATGAGAGATGAAAACGTCACATATATATGGTCTACTGCTTGCATAAAGAGAAGACCTAGTGGTTAGGAAATTTTGACTTGTGGCTGCTTGATGAATGAGGTAATACTACATTATGCTAGTGTTCTGATTTGTGGCTGCTTGATGAACAACCTATGAAGCTGTATTTCTGAAAAGTGGTGATGATCTTATCTGCAAGAATGAAAATGATGAGCTATGTTTCTGAAATGTGGTGATGATCTTATCTTAGCTGTATTTCTGAACTGGTAGCTAAGTGTATTACTTGTGATGATGCTGCTGCTGTACTACTTGTGATAATGCTGTTGCTGTACTACTTGTGATTTTGTCAACTTGTGATGCTGCTGCTACTTGTGATCTTCTGAAATGACCCCTTTCTCCTGAAATGTTGATTAATTTCCGTTTCGGTTGATAATGGGGCACTCCTAGGTCAATAAAATTAGCAAAGGTCATGCCCAATTTTTTTGACCTAGAAGGTGCCTGATTCTCAACCGAAACAAAAATTAATCAACATTTATAGTTTGACCTAGAAGATGCCCAATTTGTTAACTCTAGGTCAGGTGTTGAATGTTAATCTGAGTGTGTGTGATGGTGACTGAACAGATAAATCATGTCTCCCAACATTTCAGCTAAGTGGACTCTCACACACACACTATCTAGCTTTACACTTAAGCAGTGGTGAGATTTGCTCCCTCCACACAATGTGCAACAAGCAAGCAGGTGGATCTAGGTATCTTGGCTAGATTAGCTATGAGCCAATGTGGTCAAGTCAAAAGAGATGATGCAGATGGATGGATAGATGGATGGATGGGGATGCAGCACCACTCCACCACCTTCACTTGTCTAGCTTGTGGTTTACCCCTCACTCTCTCATGCACCAGAAGAATATGATACATACATCCACTTTGATAAGCTAAAACTAGTAAGAGCAGTAGGGCAAAAAATAATTTTTGTATTTATTTTAGATCACATACACAAAATAACCTACCAGCAATACAAATCTAGTTTCAGAAACATGTGATACATACATCCACTTTGATAAGCTAAAACTAGTAAGAGCAGCAGGGCAAAAAATAAATCTATGTATGATATAGGGGTGCTACTGCTACTGCTTTGAGTTGCTAGCGCTATATCCTCCATCCCGTCCCACCGGAGCAAGCAAACCTACAAGCTGCTCCTCATGTTTTCCCCTCTACTAGTAGACTGGAACTTCCCAATGTGAGAAAACCTAACAGCCATCGAAATCTAGTTTGAATCAGAAAAATGTGAGAAAACCCATCGATTGAGGCAGACAACTAGTTGTAGATGAGGAAGGGCATTTGAGGCCCCATCGAGTCTATGAAGATGTGATGGGTCCAGATATATTGACTTGTGGATTTATTTTTTCCTAGACTGCATTTAAGAAATAACTCTAGTAGCCTTTTTTCCTATTTAGAGCGAACATGGCCCACAACGATGAGGTCGGCGGTTCGGGCAGCAAGGCATTCTGGGAGCTGTCCCAGGAGATGGAGGAAGAACCTCAGCGCTATGAGGACGCTGCGGAAGACACCGATCCTGACTACACAACCCCTAGTGGCGTCGGGGATGACACCACTGATGGTGCCCCCGAGGATGCCACCACTGATGATGGCAGCGCACGCACAGATGGCAGCCAACTGAAGAGGGAACGGAAGGACCGGCGCCCGAACGTGCTCGGCACCGTCAAGGAGGAATTTACTGAAGTGTCCTCCGGTGGGCATCCAACGGCGCCCAAAGAATTAGTCAAGGGGTATGCGGGACAACTCAGGTGCATTCTCCGGAGCACCGTCTCAATCAACACCGAGAACCTAAGGCATCGTCACCGAGGGAATTTGCGCAACCTCCTCTTCACGAAGCTGCACGAACGATACAAGTTTCCGAGTGACTTCGCAAACACACGCCTCTCAGGGAATAAAGTGAATAGTGCCGCCCTCACGAAGATGAGCACGGCCCTGGCTACTTGGAGAGCCGCGGTGAAGAGAGGGTTTGAAAAAGGTGATAGTTATGAGAAGATCAAGGAGACAAATCCTTCGATCAGCGAAGCTGACTACCTGGAGTTCAAGATCAAGTGCGAGAACAACGCAACCGCGGAATCAAGTCAGTGGGGGAAAGATATGCGGGACTTGAACTTAGGGGTCCACAAACTCGGTCCCAGCGGTTACAGAGTGGCGGAACCTATATGGGACAAGGAGGACGCGGAGCATGCCGAGCAAGGCCTACCGCCCCTCTTCGATAAATACCATGACAAGCAGACCAGGAACTATGTCAGGGCCCGGTACAAGATTGACCCGGTAACAAAGGAGCTTACCATGGATCCGAAGACCAAGGCGCTTGAGCTTGTTCTGGTAAGGAATACACCCCCGTGTAATTAGCTCCATATGGTTGCATTCTAATTAATGAAGCCAAATTTCTAAATGGTTCACGTTCCTTCCGCAGGACACTGAAAGCAGTAGCGCGGGGTCGTCTAAGAGCTCCCCTTGGGACACCACTTTAAATAGGGCGTTGAACGTAATGAAAAACAAGGATAAGCTAAGTAAGCCGTCGTCAGCTGGTCGTGTGGCCGGCAAAGGCTTGTCCACGAAATGGTCGGAATACTATACCGCTGGGCGAAAGGAGAGAAAGACCAGCTCGGAAAGCCAGGAGTGCGAGGTTCAAGAACTCAAGGCAAAAGTGGCGCGGATTCCGGAGATAGTCGAAGAGCAAGTGCGAGACCAACTGGGAGCGACGATCACCGCCATTGTGCCTACCTTGATTGAGGGGCTGCAGGCGAGGATTGCGGGCGGCCAACAGGGGCCGCCCCCGATTCCCAGCTTCACGGGCAGCAACTCGCACAACGCGCCGGCGGCGCCATTGGTGTCTCCAACGGAGGCGGCATTGGTGTCTCCGGCGTCGGCGCCGGCATTGCAGCTTAATGCACCCGGGTGTGGGAAGAATACGCCGGCCGGCACCTCGGCAGCAAGCGACCCCTCCGTCACTTGCACGCCCGCCGTTGGTGGTGCCTCGACATTAGCCGAGCTCGACGCCATCACGGTAACTAATTAAGCCTCTCGGCCGATGACTTCATCTCCTTGCCTTTGACTGGGCATCCCTGACGCCCTACATGTTTTCGCAGGGCACCGCCGACGTTCCATGCACTCTCCTGGACTTCGTGGACGGCGAGTTGATCGATGTCGCCAAGGCCAGAATCGTTCAACCGGGCAGCCGCGTGTTCCACGGTAATCCGATGCCACCCACCGTGTATAGGGTTCAACTGGTTCGGGTGCTGCGGGGCTTCGACGACTTGTTACCTCCGTATCGACCCCCTGGGGCCGACGAAGATGATGTGATGACCCTCAGCGCCTGCATAAGCTGGCCCATGCTTTGGCCGAAGAGCCAGATTCATTTGGGGGCGGGGACACCACCCCACAGACAACACCGCTAGTCGTGTCGGCGCCAAGCCATGGCATGACCACCGCAACGCTACCGGCGTCAGCTGATCCGGACATGCATATGGCACAGGATCCGGACGATGACGACGGTACATTTACCAACATCGATAAGTACTTCAACGAACATGGGTACGATGACGAATTCTTGGGGCCTCCTTCTCAAGAACCCAACCCTGCAAAAGACGATCGCGATCTAGCTGGTACCGTGGAGAAACCCAATTGCAACAGGCGTCGTCAGGCGTTCAGTTCTCAGGAGATGCCTCCAGCTGCCGCCTTCACCGAGCCTCAGATAGCCGAGGTGCGAAATATTATCAGCCCCAACACACTCAAGAAGGTGGTCTCTGAGCAGAACTCGATCCCATTACAGCAGAAGAAGCAGAAGGGACGAAAAAGAAAGAATAACAAGGGTGCGAGCCAGCCGGCACCGAGTACGATCCGTGCTCAGGACGGGCCACCTTCACCTAAGGATATCTCGAGGAGGGTGCATGTGGCGGGTAGGCCGATGCTACCGACTAATCTGCTCAATGCTGCAACCGGTGCTATGCGGAGTCTGCATGACAGTGTTCTTTCTTTGGAGAAGCGGCATCTCTCCGAGAATGATGTGGCATACCCGGTTTTCGTGGCCAAGGTGCCAGAGGGCAAGGGCTTTGTCGATAGCGCTATCGGGGGTATGATCGTCCTGTGGTTTGATGACATCTTCACTATGTTTAACCTTCATCCGCTGCACTACACCTTCGTTCGGCTATTTTCGCTGAGTATGGAGATGCAGATCATTAGAGACAAGACCCCGGACATCGTGATAGTCGACCCCTTCTACATGTGTGCCAAGATCTTGGGCAGCGCTAGGGACCGGCAAGTCGCGAGTTCATACCTCGAAGGCATCATTCTGGCGAACCCAGATAAGGATAACTTCCTCGTGCCTTACTTTCCCGAGTAAGTCATCCCCTCACCTCCCCGTAACATATGATTTCTTAGATTTCGATCGTTCTTTTTTTTCCTAACATTCCGTGTTTTGTGCAGTGACACACATTGCACACTCATCCTCTTAAGCCCGAACTATTCCATGGCCACGTATTTCGACTCGGACCGTCAGTCGAAGAAAGACTACACAAATATCAAGAAAGTTCTTGATGATGTTCTCCCCGGCTACGCCTAATCTGGAGGCACCTTCAGGAGGCCAATTTTTTGGTACGGCAAGCACGTGTTCACCCACGTAACGACATTCCCCTGCGTCAAGCAGCCGCCTGGCGGTCAGAAGGATGCCTACTACGCCCTCCATCACATGCGGGCGATCGTACGGGACCATAATCACCTTCTGCTACCAAATAGTCTCAAAGATTGGGCCGCACGCTTGTCGGCAATCCAGGACGCGGACCTCAAACAAGAATTCTTTCGCATCCAGTCGGAGTTTGCGAAAATCATCCATCAAGATGTCCTTCGTACCTCGGGGCAATTCTATGTAGTGACTAGACCTCAAACAGTCCAGTCTCTGTACATCAGTGTCATCCCTGGATCGGTAATGCTGACACGCACAGTACTTGAAGGATTTATAACAGAGTAGCAATCACACACTTATTACATCGAATAGTCTCAAAAGAGAACTTATTACAATAAATATGGCTTAAGGCCATCTAAATACGATAACAGCGGAAGGCTTGGAAGATAAAGTGAGTCCATCAACTCCAACGGCATCACTGAGTATAAGACCACGACCTAAGGCTCCTTACTCGTCGTCTGAAAAGTCTGCAACATGATACGTTGCAGCCCAAAAACGGGTCAGCTCATGGAATATGCTGGCAATGTAATACATAGAGAGTAATGAACAGAATAATGCTATCACTACATGCATATTAGGCTGGTGGAAAGCTCTATGGTTACAGTTTTGCAAAAAGACAATTTTTCCCTACTGCAAAGGAATATATTTTTATTCAACTACAAAGTTGGTTGAAAAATATTGAGAAGGTAAACCCCCTCTCAATCCCAATTAAAAGTAATCAGTAACAACCCAACAAAATTAGTTAAGTATCAGATGATGAGATTCACATGATAATCCAAGAACTAGATACTCAAGATGTCCATAACCGGGGACACGGCTAACCATGATTAGATTGTACACTCTGCAGAGGTTTGTGCACTTTTCCCCACAAGACTCGATCTCCTCCGTTGGATTTCTCGCACTACATGGTGTTTGAGAAACGGATGACCGAGACACAGTCTTTCAGAAGCGTTAGCACCTTACGATGGGTAGACAGTTACACCTACCTTTCCCTACATCTGCTAGTCTACTACTGTAAGAGTTCACACGACTTAATCAACTATGCTAGAGCCCATAATAACATGTGGCTGCACACGGAAGTTTCTAGCATGAATAATCTCATGATCCCTTTGAGCCTGGGTGACGGTCCATAAAAAAAACAGGCAATCACTGGAATACCCAGGTGCCTCAATCCACCCAGATGTGTGTTTAAGTTGCCACCTTAAGTAAACCATTAATTAACAATCTCATATCTATCATGGATACACTCACCCAATCCACGTCTAATAGCATAGCATAGCAATAAGCAAACGTAGAAGTAACTCCCAAAGGTTGATAATAAAACAGGTAATAGGTACTACCTCATCTACTTCCCGATACCCACAATTTAATTAGATCCTAATCGTGCAATTGTTTGAGGATTGATCTAATGCAATAAAATTGGGTATGAAAAGAGGTATGATCAAAGTGTTACTTGCCTTGCTGATGATCCGTGAAACCTAGAGATTCGAAGTAGCACGCTGCACACTCTGGGTACTCTATCGCAAACAAACAAGCATACAATAAGCACTCATCTAATGCATAGGTAAAACTCAAATAAAAGATCTAACCAGAAAGTTCAACTTAAGAACTCCGGTTTGCAAAAAGAATCAAATCAAACGAAGCAATGAAAGTCAAACGGCGAAAGAAACAATCTTCGTTTACTAATCTGGACCCAAGTCAAATTTTACAGTAGCAAAAACTTGTTTGAGTTGGTTAAATGCAAAGAGGGTTCCGAGACGAAACTCTAGGCGCTTGAATCGCCTGATTCTGATAAACGAGCGAAAAGTTATACTAGAACGAAAAACAGATCGGAAATCGCGATCAGAAGTAATCACGGAAAATCCGAGAAAAAGAAAACGGATGAATTGGCTAACGAACGAACGTTCGTTGTCTGCGAAAAAAATGAAAACCGTTCGTTAAAACGAACAAACGAACGAGTGTTCGCTAAATAAACTAAACCGAAGAAAAAAACAGATCTAGGTTTTTAGAAAAAACGAACGAAAAACCAGACGGAAAACCGAACGGTTTTCTCGAGGAAAACCGCCGGCGACGGGGCAGTGGTCAACCTCGGCGGGGCGACGGGCGGCTCCGGCGGGGCGGTGGGGTCGGCGGCGGGGCTCCGGCGTCAGGCGGCGGGACGGCGGGCGGCGGCGGCTCGGGCTGACGGGCGTCGGGCGGCGACGGCGGCACGCGACAGCGGCGGCGGCGGATCGGGCTAGGGTTAGGGTTTTTCGGCGGCGGCGGGGGCGACTTGGGCTGACGGGGCCTCGGGGGCGCACCTTATAAAGGCCTGGCCGGGCGGAGTCCTGGCCGAATATGGCCCAAGGTCGGTTCGCGGTTTTTTTTATAATTTCGCGCAGAAAAACAAATAAAAGAAATACTAAACAGACTCCAAAAATCCTGAAATAAATTTTCCCCGACTTCTAAAATCAAGCCGGACAAGATGTGTAGGAGATATGCCCTAGAGGCAATAATAAATGATATTATTTATCTCCGAGTTCATAATTATGTTTATGTTCCATGCTATAACTGCTATGGTTCTCGAGTCTGCAATAACCACGAGGCTCGGAGGAAGACTCATATGCACGTGTGGAATAATAAACGGTAAAATGTATTCCTAGTCTGGCCTCTAAGACTAGCTCAAGTGTTGCATGATGGTTATGTTTTCCTGATCATGGGCATGTCTATGTCAGCAACCTTGAGGGCACAATGTTAAGAGAACATTTGTGTTGAATCGACCCGGCATGATGTTATGCTATGAGATTCATTCGTCACAAGTTTATTGGTACATAACACAGAGATGGTTAACGTTTGCATGATTCCTTAGACCATGAGAGTATCGAGTTTCTTCATGCTTGCTTCATGAACTTTGGGGTTTGTTAAACGTCATCCGTAAATGGGTGGCTATTACGGCGGCTTACGGGTTCATGGAAAAGTGTGTCAAGTAACTTGATAGCTCAAGATTGGGATTTGCTCCTCCGACAATGGAGAGATTTCTCTGGGCCCTCTCGGTGTTACGGTATCCATCATCGTCTGGCCAGACACTTTGTGATTTGATCACGGGGATGCCGGAACACGATAACGAGAAAAGAGAACAATACTGGTAATGAGGTAGCTAGCATAGTGGACAAGTTGTTGATCCACAGGAATGCCAACATGTCTCACCTCAGGTATTTGTAACATATCGCGAAGCAACAGGAATAGCACACGGCAACTGGAGGTTCACTCGAATATTTATTCGTGTGGGTATAGGGGTCAATATGGGTGTCCACGGCTCCGATGTTGATCATTGATCGGAAGGGGTTCCGGGTCATGTCTATACTTCACCGAACCTATAGGGTCACACGCTTAAGGGTCATCTATCTGCTGAATACTAGACAGGGAGTCTGAGAGAAAATCACCGAAAAAGTTTCGGACAGCGGAATCGTACCGCAGAGAGAGGTCATCGGATAAGCTTCGATGATACCGAAAATTTGTTTCGGGATACACCATTAAGTCAAATTGGTTTCGGCACATGCCTGATAATTCTTGGAGGATGCCAGAATCATTCTGGAAGCTTTTTGGAATTTTCTGAGATAAAAACCGGAAATGTTCCGGAGCTGCCGGAGCCACTTCAGATGCGTTTCGCAGATGAAAATCACTAAAACCGGAATTGTTTCGGAACGCGTTGAAGATCATTTTAGTGGGTACTGGAAATGTTCTTAGCCCACATAAATATTTTCAGTTCGATCAGACGCTGAAAAATGTCGTCATGAATAGTGAATATCAGCTTTATGGTTACTTTATGGAAAGCCGCCTTTTGGGGCTTTGCTCCAAAAGATCTTGGGGATGACATGGATGGATAGGAGCCATTTTTTGGGCCCCTTATGGGGGTGTGGCCGGCCACATGGGGTATCCCCCCTTGGGGACCCTCTTGTTCCTTGGTTTCACTCCTAGGTCCTTGTGGAAGGACTTCATTCATGTGCATTTTGGGTTTTTTGTGAAACTACCCTACCCCCTTGGGATTTCCTATAAATAGAGGTGGAGGAGCAGCCCTCCACACTCATCCCTTGCTCTCATACACATGCCATGCATTATCTGGCTTCTTCTCTCCCTCCCACGAAAAGAGTTTCGTAGAGCCGTAAGGCTGTCTGGGTTCTGGCAGGAACTAGTTCTGGACGGCGAAGCCCTGCCGGATAGATGACACCGTATTGTGCAACTCTGTAGAGAGATCGTAGTTTCGGTCTTAGTTCGTGAGTGCCTCCCGAAGGGCTGTCCGTGTGACCATCCGAGTTTCGAAGGTCCTCCCGAAGGGCTGTCCGAGTGACCGTTCGAGTTTCGAAGGTCCTCCCGAAGGGCTGTCCGCGACACCGTCCGGGGGGCTGTTCGACCGCCTCCTAGAGGGCTGTCTGAGGAGCAGATGAGGGTATACATCCTCGCGGTTGGGAGGTTGTAAATCCTAGCTGCGGGGATCTGCACCGCCGATCGTCATCGACTCTACTTCCCGCTGCGCTACGAGTCGGTAACGAAAAAGATCAAACCATGTATGCAGTCTCCATAGTGGTCCTGGGCTGGTGCGTAGGTCGGAAAAATTTTGTTTTCTGCTGCGTTCCCCTACAAGATGAACATTTATTTGGGGCCTAAATGCAATTTTGAAAAACGCGTATTTTACCTAATTCAAATAATAATCAAATAAAATCAAATATTTGTTTTTAATATTTTTCCTCAAATATTTCATTATTTGTGGAGAAGTCATTTTATCCCCTCTCATATATTTTGATATGAAATATTTTCGGAGAGAAAAATAATTAAAACAAATGATCCTATTTTCAAAATTTGAGAAAACCCAAAATATGAAAATAACGAAATCCCCAACTCTCTCCGTGGCTCCTCGAGTTGCGTAGAATTTCTAGGATCGCAAAACAAAATGCAATAAAATATGTTATGCATGATGATCTAATGTATAACATTCCAAATTGAAAATTTGGGATGTTACAAACCTACCCCCCTTAAGATGAATCTCGCCCTCGAGATTCGGGTTGGCTAGAAAATATGTGAGAGTGGTCCTTCCGTAGATCTTCCTCTCGCTCCCAGGTGGCTTCATCCTTGGTATGGTGACTCCACAGAACTTTGCAAAACTTGATAACCTTGCTGCGGGTGACTCGGCTGGCATATTCGAGAATCTTAACTGGTTTCTCCTCGTAGGTCAAATTACTATCCAACTGAATCGCTTCCAGGGGCACTGTATCTTTCAGTGGTATCTTAGCCATCTCCGCGTGGCACTTCTTCAACTGGGATACGTGGAACACATCGTGAACTCCTGACAATCCTTCGGGCAATTCCAACTTGTAAGCAACTTCTCCCATATGCTCCAAAACTTTGTATGGTCCTACTGTAGCGACCCGACCTCAGACGGTCAAGTCTCTGTGCTTAAGTGTCATCCCTGGATCGGTATGCTGACACACACAGTACTTGAGGATTTATAACAGAGGTAAATCACATGTATAAAGTAACGTAAATACTATTACCTCAAACCCAATAGCGGAAGTAACAAGGTTGTGGATTCCCATCAACACCAACGGCAAAGTTGAGTGTAGAAATCGTAACCCTAACGTATCACTTACTCGTCGTAAGAATCTTGCAACATGAAACGTTGCAGCCCGAAAACGGGTCAGCACATGGAATATGCTGGCAATGTAACACATAGAGAATAATGAACATAATAATGCTACACTACATGCATATATGGCTGGTGGAAAAGCTCTATGGTTATAATGTTTTTGCGAAAAGCCAATTTGTCCCTACTGCAAAGGAATAAATTTTATTTAACTATCATGGTGGTTGTGAAACATTGAGATGGTTGACAGCATCTCAATCCCAATTAAGTATCATCATTAACCCAACAATATTAATTAAAGTAACATGATGAGATCAACGGGATAATCCAAAAACTAGATACTCAATATGTCCATAACCGGGGACACGGCTAATCATGATTAGTTTGTACACTCTGCAGAGGTTTGTGCACTTTTCCCCACAAGACTCGATCGCCTCCGCTTGATTCTCGCACTACATGATGTTTGAGAAACGGATGACCGAGACACAGTCTTTCAGAAGTGTTTGCACCTTACGTATGGGTAGACAGTTACACCTACTTTCCCCTACATCTGCTAGTCTACCACTGTAAGAGTTCACACAACTTAATCAACTATGCTAGAGCCCATAATAGCTTGTGGCTGCACACAGAAGTTTCTAGCATGAATAATCTTATGATCCCTTTGAGCCTGGGTGGCGGTCCAAAAGAAAACAGGCAATCCTGGAATACCCAGGTACCTCAATCCACCCAGATGTGAGTTTTAGTTGCCACCTTAAGTAAACCATTAATTAACAATCTCACATATGTCATGTAAATCTCTCAAACCCAATCCACGTCTACGAGCATAGCATGGCAATATAATAGCAACGTAGAAGTAACTCCCAAGGGTTTGATAAATAAACAGGTAATAGGTACTACCTCAACTACCTCCCAATACCCACAGTTTAATTAGGTCCTAACCATGCAATGTTTGAGGGTTGAATCTAATGCATAAAAACTGGGTATGAAAGGGATATGATCAAAGTGTGAACTTGCCTGCAATGTGGATGAAGATGATTCACACTCAATACTCTGGATAGATCTACTCGTCACACTCCGGTCAATCTATTGTAAGCAAGCAATGGTAACCACACATAAGCAATCACTCAAAAGATCGAGAAGAACGAAGAAAACAATTCGGAAAACTTCAAAACCAAGCAAATAACTCTTGCAACATAAAACAATTTCTAACAGTACCAAAATTATATGAATTTGGCCTTATCAGAAAGTTTAGGTCAAGAGCTTCGATTTGCAAATAGAATCAACTCAAACGGAGTTACGGAACTTAAGTTATGAACAAAAGAAGTTTGAATACAAATCGGTTTGAATTCAAATTTTAAAACTTTCAAAAACATGTTTAATTTGTTTTACTGGATAGAGGGGATCATAACAAAGACGAGGGCGTTGGTTTCGTTGGATTTGGACAAACGAGTAAAAAGTAGTGATCGTTTGAAAAGCAGGGACTAATTGATAAGAAAACTTATTACAAATAGGTCCCTGGTGTAAAATAAACAGAAAAAGAAAAATTTAAATAGCGAACGTTCGTTACAGAACGCTAACGAACGAATTCCGTTCGCAGCGAAGAGTTAAACAGTGAGTGTTTGCTAACTAACTAGACTAAATAATAATAAAAACCGATTTAAAAAACCGAATAAGAAAATAAACCGGATCGGGGTTATACCGGTTCGGCCGGCTCGGTGAGAAAAACCAACGGCGTCGAACGACGACAGCGGCGAGCTCCGGCGGGGCGATGGCGCTGCGTTGGGGCGGCGACGGCAGCGGCGGGCGACGGCACGGGGCGACGGCAGCAGCTACGCGGGGCGGCGCGGGCTAGGTGAGGCGCGGCAGCGGCGGCGACGGATCTCGTCGGCGGCGCTGGCGGTTGGCGAGTGCGGCGGCGAGATGCGGGAGGAGAGGGGAGAGACGGGGCCCGGGGCTGCGGCCTTTATATAGGCGGGGAGGGGCGGCTCCGAGGCGTGGAGGAGGGGGCAGGAGAGGAGGAGTCCGGCGGGGAGACGGCTCCGGCGAGCCGTGGCGGCGGCGGACTCCCGCCTGGAGTCGGTCGCGCGGGGTGACGGGGCGGCACGCTGGGCTGGGCTGGCCTGGCGGCTAGCGGGGCCGGCCCAGTTCGGCGGAGAAGAGATTTTTTTTAAAACGTCTATTTTTACAAAAATAAATAAATAAAACCAATAAAATAAAAATATGCTATAGGCATATAATATATCAAAATTTGCAGAAAAATATTTCCTACAGCATGAACATTTTTGTAAAGTCAAATAAAATCCACACAAATTTTAATAAATCAAACAGTGATGCTGCCTTAATAAAATCCAATAAAAATCATTTTAAAAATACCAAAATGATTTCAAATTTATTTTTCTCCAATTTTCTGATGTAGGGAATCATGTTACCCTATTTTCTGTATATTTTATTTTTGGAGAAAAATAATTTGAATAAAACCCAAATAACTCCAATATTGAAAAATAATTTCAATGGGACTTTGATTTTAATCCTTTGAAACTCCCAACTCATATTTCATTTGTTTTGAAGAAGTCATTTTATCTTCTCTCGTGAAAATCATTGAGTTGCATAAAGTTTCAGAAATGGGAAATATTTTCAAATGAAATTCAAATATTTTCAACACCCCTTGTCATTTAAATAAATGGAAGAAGTCATGTCATCTTCTCTCCAGGGTTTTGTGGTGGAAAGTATTTGAATTCATGGAGATCATAAAAGCAAAATGAAAGTTTGGGAAAGTCCTTTTATTCCCTCTCATTTAACTTTCAAAAGGTTTCGAATTCCACTCACTTTCAGTCAATCAATCACACAACAATCCAACAAACAATCAAATCTATCTATTTATTATAACATTCCAAAATTTAGAATTTTGGGATGTTACACCTACAAAACGTGGCGCTAACTTTCCCTTAACTCCAAAGCGCTTCACTCCTCGAAGTGGTGATACTCGAAGATAAACTCTGGATCCGACTTCGTAAACTGTCTCCTTGCGTTTAGAATCCGCATAACTCTTCTGCCTGGACTGGGCTACCTTGAGCCTATCGCGAATCAACTTCACCTTCTGTTCAGACTCTTTAATCAAATCTGGTCCAAACAACTGACGGTCTCCAACTTCGTCCCACAGCAACGGTGTCCTGCACCTCCTTCCGTACAGAGCTTCGAAAGGGGCCATCTTCAAACTGGATTGGTAGCTATTGTTGTAAGAAAACTCTGCATATGGCAAATTGTCATCCCAACTGGATCCATAATCTAGCGCACAAGCTCTCAGCATGTCCTCCAAAATCTGATTGACTCTCTCGGTCTGTCCGTCTGTCTGTGGATGAAAAGCGGTACTGAACTCTAGCCTGGTACCCAAAGTTTCGTGCAACTGATTCCAAAACTTTGAAGTAAACTGGGTTCCTCTATCTGATACAATGGTCCTCGGAACTCCATGCAGACATACGATCCTGGTCATGTATATCTTTGCCAACTTAGCACTAGTATAAGTGGTCTTTACTGGGATGAAATGAGCTACCTTCGTCAAATGATCGACTACAACCCATATCGAGTCATAGCCTGAACAAGTCCTGGGCAATCCCGTGATAAAATCCATGCCTAGCTTATCCCACTTCCATTCGGGTATCGGCAATGGTTGTAGCAATCCTGCTGGCTTCTGATGCTCTGCCTTCACTCTTTGACATACATCACAAACTGCTACATACTCCGCAATATCCTTCTTCATTCTGGTCCACCAGAAATTGTCCTTCAAATCCAGATACATCTTGGTATTTCCTGGGTGAATCGAATATGGTGAATCATGGGCCTCTTGCAAAATCAACTTCCTAATCTCCGGATCATTGGGCACATAAACGCGGTCCTCAAACCATAAGGTATCGTGCTCATCCTCACGAAATCCCTTGGCTTTTCCTTTACTCAACCTTTCCTTTATCTCAGCAATCTCCTTGTCTGTCTTTTGAGCTTCTCTGATCTTATCCATCAAAGTAGACTGAATCTCCAATGCTGCTACATAGCCTCTCGGAACTATTTCCAAACATAGTTCGCGAAGATCCTCTGCTAACTCCTTGGGTAACTCTCCAGTCATGAGTGTGTTGACATGGCTCTTGCGGCTCAACGCATCAGCTACTACGTTAGCCTTCCCTGGGTGATAATGCAATCTCATATCATAATCCTTAGTGAGCTCCAAACATCTCCTTTGCCTGAGATTCAACTCCTTCTGCGTGAAAATGTACTTCAAACTCTTGTGATCCGTGTACACCTCACAATGGTTTCCGATGAGAAAATGTCTCCATGTCTTCAACGCATGCACTACGGCTGCTAGCTCCAAATCATGTGTAGCATAATTCAACTCATGGGGTTTAAGTTGTCGTGAGGCATATGAAACAACTCTTCCCTCCTGCATTAGCACTGCTCCAAGTCCTCGACGAGAAGTGTCGCAATATACTTCATAACCTTGCGTTGATCTGGCAGAATCAATACTGGCGATGTAACCAAACGTTTCTTCAACTCCTGGAAACTAGCCTCACATTCCTCGGTCCAATTGAATTTGGTGTCTTTCTTCAACAAATCCGTCATAGGCTTTGCAATCTTCGAGAAGTTCTCAATGAATCTCCGGTAGTATCCTGCGAGTCCAAGAAAACTCCGGATTTCTCCAACTGTCGTGGGTGCTGCCCAATTTGTCACAGTGTTAACCTTGGTGGGATCAACTGCTATTCCTTCTCCGGAAATAACATGTCCAAGGAATCCAACTTCCTTTAACCAAAACTCACACTTGCTGAACTTGGCATATAACTGATGTTCTGTGAGCTTTCCAAGTACCAAACGCAAATGCTCCTTATGCTCTTCTTCATTCTTCGAATAGACCAGAATATCATCAATGAACACTACGACGAACTTATCCAAAAACTCCATAAACACTTTGTTCATCATGTTCATGAAATAGGCGGGTGCGTTAGTTAGGCCAAATGACATAACGGTGTACTCATATAGCCCATACCTTGTGGTAAAAGCTGTCTTGGGTATATCCTGCTCTCGAATCTTCAACTGGTGGTATCCTGATCGCAAATCAATCTTGGAAAATACTTTAGCTCCTTGTAGTCGGTCAAACAAATCATTGATCATCGGTAGTGGGTACTTGTTCTTGATGGTTACTTCATTCAAACCACGATAATCAACAACCATCCTTAACGATCCATCTTTCTTCTCCACTAGAAGTACTGGTGATCCCCAAGTTGACGAACTTGGGCGAATATATCCTTTATCCAGTAACTCCTTAATCTGCTTCTTAATTTCCTCCAAATCCTTAGCGGGCATCCTGTACGGTCTCTTAGATATTGGCCCTATGCCTGGCAAAAGCTCAATCAAAAACTCAATGTCTATCCGGTGGCATGCCTGGCAACTCCTTTGGAAATACGTCAGGGAAATCCTTCACCACTGGCACTTCCTCCTGTACAACTCCTGATAAGGAATTCACTTGAGTCCTATTCGGCACATGCCGGGATACATACTTAATCCTTCTTCCTTCTAGGGTAGTAAGCAGGATCGTCTTACTGGCGCAATCGATGTTTCCTCCATACATCGATAGCCAATCCATTCCCAAAATCACATCCAAACCTTGCAACTCCAAAACTATTAGGTCTGAGGGGAAAACATGCCTACCTATGGCCAATGGCATCTGAAAACATCCTTGGCTAGCCATATACTCTGCTCCTGGCGAGGTTACTAACATAGGTGTTCTAAGAACTTTGGTGGGCAACTTAAACTTATCCATAAATCCCCTTGATATGTATGAATGCGATGCACCAGTATCAAAAAGAACGATTGCAGTAAATGACTTAACCAAAAACTTACCTATTACTACATCGGGCTGTGCTTCAACCTCCTCCACATTCACGTGGTTCACATGTCCTTTGTTGAAAGGGTTGGGCTTCTTCCCAGAGCTTCCATTGACATTTCCATTCTTAGCTTCGGGACATTCATTTGCATAATGTCCAGTCTTCTGGCATTTGTAGCAAGTGACTTGGCTTAGATCCCTCTTGGCTGGGGTCGATGGGTTGGTACGGTTCTGTCCGTTTCTTCCTCCATTCCCATTACCATTCTTGGGTCCACTATGGTTGTGCGAACCTCCTCCTCCATGGGTATGCTGAAAAGGTCCTCCTGAATTTGGGGTAAAACGTGGCTTCTGATGAGCTCCAGAATTGTACTTCCCTTGTCCATACTTCCTCTTGCGGCTTTCAATCTGCTGCTACTTCCCTTCAATCATGAGAGCTCTATCTACCAACTCCTAGTAGTTGTTGAAGGTTGCTACCATCAACTTCATGCTTAGCTCATCATTCAATCCTTCCAGAAACTTCTCCTGCTTGGCTGCATCTGTAGCAACGTCATCTGGGTCATAACGTGCTAGTTTACTAAAGTCCTCCACATACTGGCCTACGGTGCATCCTCCTTGGCGTAAGTTGCGAAACTCACGCTTCTTCATGGCCATAGCTCCTGCTGAAACATGGGTAGTATGGAAAGCTTGTTGAAACTGGTCCCATGTGACAGTGTCAATAGGGTGTGTGGCTGTGTAATTCTCCCACCATGATGTTGCAGGTCCATCAAGCTGATGTGCGGCAAAACGCACTCTCTCCGCATCTATGCATCCTGTAGTGGTCAGCTCCCTTCCAACCTTGCGGAGCCAATCATCTGCCACAATCGGCTCGATGCTGTTGGAGAACACCGGCGGATCCAGCCTAAGAAAACGGGCTAAGTGGTCCACAGGTGGTGCTGGTGGTGGTGGGTTGTTGTTGTTGTTGTTCCCCTGGTTCTGAACTAGCACTTGCATCAGGGCATTCTGCTGCTGAATCAACTGAGTGATCTCCGGTGGGAAAACAAATCCGGCGTCGCATCTCGGAGGCATCTGATGGGTTTTTAGAAAAGATGAGAAAATAGAATAGAATGAGGTCTAGAGGGAAAACACTACCCATATGCACATGAGACAAACACAATCATATCACTCCAATCAATTCAAACAAGGCATACAATCGATCTAACTATCGTTACAAGTGCTTGGACTATACTATATACATGGTGGAATACTACTACTAATTTGGTGGTCTACTAGAAAAATTGCTCAGTCGAAGACTCCATGATATCTGCTCCGGCTTCATCCTCCCGATCATCCTCACTGGGGTCCAAGTCGGTGTTGTCGATGATGATGTAGTTCTCCGGGCAAGTAGAATCGTCATCTTCTCCTCCTGGTGCTGGGTCTCCCATGAATACTCCTAGCTTCTGTGTCAAGTCGTCGTTCTTCCTCACTAGTGCGACGATTTCCTCCATATAATCCTCGCGTGTAGCCTTGAGTTCTCCTTCCAGTTCCATGATCCTAGTCTTTGCCTTCTTCAGATCTATCATGTCTGCGTACATCTGGTTTTCCTGGCGACGAATGTGCTGGTTTAACTCCTGAATGAAAGCTGCAATAGATCTATCCTTCCTGGTGCTGATCATCTCCCATTGCTCATCTCGGCGCCCACAAATCTGGTAGATAGTATCCTTGAGATCATTGTGGTACACTTCTCCAATGCGTCCCATGGTAATGTGAGCTGCCATACTCTTTCATAGACTCCAGGTTGGTGCATCAAAGGAAAACTCTATGGGTTCAGTGACTGGCGTGAACGTCCTTCCTGGAACTTGAACTTGAAGCATCCAGCGCTCCTCTTCTGGTAGTGTGGCGTTGTAGGTCCCGGTGAAGCTTGGTATTCCGATGTTCAGGTACCTAGTAACTTCCTTCAAGTGTTGTCCAAAAGGTGTATCCTCATCCGGTTGCGCGAACTTGTTCCTTGCATCCGCCATCCTAAAAGAGTGGAAGAAAGGAGAGGAGTCAGAAATGAGAAGAGAGTAGTGATCTAGGGCTTCAGCTTAGTGGTCGTGTCCTACAGTCAGCGTGTTCTCTGATACCATGTTTGTAGCGACCAGACCTTAGACAGTCCAGTCTCTGTGCATCAGTGTCATCCCTGGATCGGTAATGCTGAGACGCACAGTACTTGAAGGATTTATAACAGAGTAGCAATCACACACTTATTACATCGAATAGTCTCAAGAAAGAACTTATTACAATAAATATGGCTTGAGGCCATCTAAATACGATAACAGCGGAAGGCTTGGAAGATAAAGTGAGTCCATCAACTCCAACGGCATCACTGAGTATAAGACCACGACCTAAGGCTCCTTACTCGTCGTCTGGAAAGTCTGCAACATGATACGTTGCAGCCCGAAAACGGGTCAGCACATGGAATATGCTGGCAATGTAACACATAGAGAGTAATGAACAGAATAATGCTATCACTACATGCATATTTGGCTGGTGGAAAGCTCTATGGTTACAGTTTTGCGAAAAGCCAATTTTTCCCTACTGCAAAGGAATATATTTTTATTTAACTACAAAGTTGGTTGAAAAATATTGAGAAGGTAAACCCCCTCTCAATCCCAATTAAAAGTAATCATTAACAACCCAACAGAATTAGTTAAGTATAAGATGACGAGATTCACATGATAATCCAAGAACTAGATACTCAAGATGTCCATAACCGGGGACACGGCTAACCATGATTAGATTGTACACTCTGCAGAGGTTTGTGCACTTTTCCCCACAAGACTCGATCTCCTCCGTTGGATTTCTCGCACTACATGGTGTTTGAGAAACGGATGACCGAGACACAGTCTTTCAGAAGCGTTAGCACCTTACGATGGGTAGATAGTTACACCTACTTTCCCCTACATCTGCTAGTCTACCACTGTAAGAGTTCACACGACTTAATCAACTATGCTAGAGCCCATAATAGCATGTGGCTGCACACGGAATTTTCTAGCATGAATAATCTCATGATCCCTTTGAGCCTGGGTGGCGGTCCATAAAAAAAACAGGCAATCACTGGAATACCCAAGTGCCTCAATCCACCCAGATGTGTGTTTAAGTTGCCACCTTAAGTAAACCATTAATTAACAATCTCACATCTGTCATGAATACACTCACCCAATCCACGTCTACTAGCATAGCATAGCAATAAGCAAACGTAGAAGTAACTCCCAAAGGTTGATAATAAAACAGGTAATAGGTACTGCCTCATCTACTTCCCGATACCCACAATTTAATTAGATCCTAATCATGCAATTGTTTGAGGATTGATCTAATGCAATAAAACTGGGTATGAAAAGAGGTATGATCAAAGTGTTACTTGCCTTGCTGATGATCCGTGAAACCTCGAGATTCGAAGTAGCACGCTGCGCACTCCGGGTACTCTACGCAAACAAACAAGCATACAATAAGCACTCATCTAATGCATAGGTAAAACTCAAATAAAAGATCTAACCAGAAAGTTCAACTTAAGAACTCCGGTTTGCAAAAGAATTAAATCAAACGAAGCAACGAAAGTCAAACGGCGAAAGAAACAATCTTCGTTTACTAATCTGGACCTAAGTCAAATTTTACAGTAGCAAAAACTTGTTTGAGTTGGTTAAACGGAAAGAGGGTTTCGAGACGAAACTCTAGGCGCTTGAATCGCCTGATTCCGATAAACGAGCGAAAAGTTATACTAGAACGAAAAACAGATCGGAAATCGCGATCAGAAGTAATCGCGGAAAATCCGAGAAAAAGAAAACGGACGAACAGGCTAACGAATGAACGTTCGCTGTCTGCGAAAAAAAACGAAAATCGTTCGTTAAAACGAACGAACGAACGAACGAGTGTTCGCTAAATAAACTAAACCGAAGAAAAAAACAGATCTAGTTTTTCTTTTTAAACGAACGAAAAACCGGACGGAAAACCGAACGGTTTTCTCGAGGAAAACCGCCGGCGGCGGGGCGGTGGTCAACCTTTGCGGGGTGACGGGCGGCTCCGGCGGGGCGGCGGGGCTCCGGCGTCGGGCGGCGGCTCGGGCTGACGGGCGTCGGGCGGCGGCGGCGGCGGATCGGGCTAGGGTTAGGGTTTTCGGCGGCGGGGGCGACTTGGGCTGACGGGGCCTCGGGGGGGGGGGGGGGGGGGCGGCGGCGACACGCGACGGCGGCAGCGGCGGATCGGGCTAGGGTTAGGGTTTTTCGGCTGCGGCGGGGGCGACTTGGGCTGACGGGGCCTCGGGGGCGCGCCTTATAAAGGCCTGGCCGGGCGGAGTCCTGGCCGAATACGGCCCAAGGTCGGTTCGCGTTTTTTTATAATTTCACGCAGAAAAACAAATAAAAGAAATACTAAACGGATTCCAAAAATCCCGAAATAAATTTTCCCCGACTTCTAAAATCAAGCCGGACAAGATGAACATTTATTTGGGGCCTAAATGCAATTTTGAAAAAACGCGTATTTTTCCTAATTCAAATAATAATCAAATCAAATCAAATATTTGTTTTTAATATTTTTCCTCCAATATTTCATTATTTGTGGAGAAGTCATTTTATCCCCTCTCATATATTTTGATATGAAATATTTTCGGAGAGAAAAATAATTAAAACAAATGATCCTATTTTCAAAATTTGAGAAAACCGAAAATATGAAAATAACGAAATCCCCAACTCTCTCCGTGGGTCCTCGAGTTGCGTAGAATTTCTAGGATCGCAAAACAAAATGCAATAAAATATGTTATGGATGATGATCTAATGTATAACATTCCAAATTGAAAATTTGGGATGTTACATTCTACCTCAAATATCAACCGTCCAACAGTGAAATAGAAACAACGCTACAAATGCAGGCTGACAACAAACGCACATTCATGACCATCACGAAAGACGGCGGCTTCATCCATGCTCCGGTCCCTGAGTCGAGTCAAAAGTACTGATGCTATGTAGTTCTGAAATATAGATTAGCTCATGTTGTAATTAAACTTTAAGTATGTCTCTTTGGTTTGGACAGTCGTTCAACTTATATGTAATCGATGCTATTTATTAGTAGGACCATAAATCGTGCTATTAATGTATTGTCTGTGAATTGCTACTAACGTTTTGTTTGTCTAGTGCATAGAGATGTCGTCGTATGTCGTGTACAAGGGTAAGGTTCCCGGAGTCTACGACGACTGGGAGGAGTGTCGGAGACAGGTTCACCGTTTCAACGGTAACAGTTACAAATGGTACACTACTAGGGCGGAGGCGGAAGCTAGATACGCGCGCTATCTAGCGGGAGAGAGGAGGGAGCGTTGGAGGAACCAGATGAAGACCAGTTTCATCGCGATGATGCTCATCGTGATGACCGCAGCTCTCTTCTATGTGATGGTAGTTTAGATGATCGATATCGACTTGTAATGTGAAGACAAACTCGCTACTCGCGGTCTCGAGACTTGTAATGTTCTAACTTTGTTCGATATTTTGAATTCGGAGACTAATATGATGAATTGTATTCGGAGACTAATCTTCTATTGTATTCGATAAATCTGCTGTTTATATGTTGTGCTGTCTATATTCTGTGCAGTAATGTATTTTGTAACCTGTGCAAATATCAGGAAAAAATTTCCTAATATTCATACTAGTGGTGCACCATACTGCACTTTAGTGGCGCACTGCAATAAACACACTGGTGGCGCATTATATAAAAGTGCGCCATTAGTAACCGAGAGCAGAAGGTAAATATGGCCCCCTGGGAGGCGTAGTAATGGCGCACCAGGGGACATACTAATGACGCACTGCCTGGTGCGTCACTATTGTCTGGTATACTAATGGCGCACCAAGTACTTGTTACTAGTGGCGTGATGATAGTGGTGCACCTATAGTGCGCCATTAATGGCCAAAACAAGTGCGCCACTAATTAGACTTTTCCTAGTAGTGAGGTTTGCTAATGTGAATATTTCTATCGCTACACAATGATGATACTCACATATACCTGTCACAAGGAGTTAACACCTAAAGATAAAAAAATTGTCTTCTAGCTCTGTCTCGGTGATATGCAAACATACATGTGATAAGACTTTTTTTAGGGGCTTGATGCTGGTGTAAAGATTGGCATTTCTGTTTGATCGTGCTTCCTGGTCAAGGTCGCAGCGGGAGAAGGTCGGGCACACACACACACTTTCTTGTTTTTGCTGAGAATGTACATGCGCTTTTTACATGAAAATAAGCTCAATGAACATCTATCTCTACAAAACGATGACACTCACATATACCTGTCACAAGGAGTTAACACCTAAAGATAAAAAAATTGTCTTCTGGCTCCGTCTCGGTGATATGCAAACATACAGGTGATAGACTTTTTTTAGGGGCTTGATGCTGGTGTAAAGATTGGCATTTCTGTTTGACGTGCTTCCTGGTCAAGGTCGCAGCGGGAGAAGGTCGCGCGCACACACACACTTTCTTGTTTGCGGCAGATGGATAACTTGTTACCCTGTTGCTTGCACAAGTAGCAGGCTTCCTAGGTTTGAATCACTCCAAAAAATCAATGGGTAAATTGCAGCCGCTGCTCGGTTCTGCTCATTGTGCGGGAGGGCGAAGTGGTTAATACACCGACATAGGGACGGATTACATCGCAAATTCGACAACCAACAATGACAGGGCCACATCTCTGAAGAAAAACACATCCACGATGTGATCTTTACTCCCTTATAGCCACTGGAGAAAGTAGATGGAGAGCGTCATCACCATCACAGACGCAGGATTCATCCCCAGCACCGGCGGCTCTGTCCAGGCTGCAGAGGCGACGACGCGGGGTTCATCTCCGTCTCACACAACCAGGCGTCTACCGGCGGGCGGCATGCCCTATCAAGCCAGCCCCGGTGCTCCGTCAAGGCTGCTATTAGTGCAGTAGCAGGTAGCCGCGCATGCCTGCTCGCTTGCTTCATGCCCCTGTATCGCTTCTCGGCGCAGTATACTTGCCGCCTACTCGTTGTCGCTGTTTGCACCCTGAACACACACACACCAGCCACCAATTAACATATATGCATACACACAAGCAGCCACGCACCTCATCCTCTACAGGCCCAGACCAACATCTTCTACACACCCTGAATTGACGACGTAGCACGATAGCAGTACAGAAAACAATTCTATAGTCAAATTTCATCTAACACTATGTTTGCCTCGAAATCAGACTATTATGGTAGGGGGAGTGGGATCCGGGGGCCCGAGAGTAGGGGAGGTATACCGGGCGGCAAGTAGGAGGAGTGCGCTGTCGAGGGAGCTGGGCACCGTCTTCAGCGGGGCTGTGGGACGGACGCCGATGAGCAGCCCGTTCGTCCTCCCCGCATGGCCGACGAGCAGCTGCGCGAGATGCGGCGGATTCTCCCGATCTCTTCCAGATTCGGCGACGGCGGAGCGAGGACGGGCACCGAGGAGAGGATGGACGGGGGCGCGGCGGTGGAGGGATGGGTCGAGGCGGCTAGCAGAGGGACGGTGCGCGCGGCGGCGAGCAGAGGGACGGGGGCGCGACAGGGGAGAGATGGGGCGCGGCGGTGGAGGTAACCCTCGTGTTCTCGTACAGGCTGTGGTGGCAGGGGGTTTTTTGCAAAAGAAAACGAAACGTTATCCACACTTTAAGTAGGACTGCGGGTCAATTTATCAGAAACGGGGGTACTTTTCTGCAAAAACGCCCGATGACGGACGACCAAAAGCAATCGCTGGTTTATTATTAGGGAAATATTTTAATAGTTTTTCTTTGGTTATTTCCTGTATTTTTTTTTGTTTGTTTTATCTTTTCCCCTTTGTTCTTCTTTTTTTTATTTTTCATATGCTAATTAATGAATGTTTTTAAAAAATATGATTTTTTAAAGACTTTTTACTTTTAAAAAATCATTTTTAATTCATGAACATATTTTAATTAGTGAATAATTTTAAATTTCACGAACATATAGTAAGTTTGTGAACATTTTAAATTTTCATTTTTTTCAAACTCATGTATGTTATTTGAAATCCATGAATATTTTTAAATTCACAGTCATTTTATAAAAATCCAACATTTTTTTAAAGTACATAAACTTTTGATGCAATGAACTTTAAGTAAAAAGTACTATAGCGGGGTTTTTTCCTGAGCTAGCAGTGGAGCGACTAAAAAAAAACTAAGAGAACGAGTGAAATAGGGAGCTGAGCCAAGTCGAGAGCTTCATGTGCCGGCCCATGTGAGCCTTATAATACTAATTCCACGATTTCAACGTGGGATGAGAGCTCTCAAGGGGCTCATACAACCACCATCAGCTCACACTGAGGTCGAAACATGGAAGGACTCCACAAGCATGCACCTAACAACTTCACTCTTCTCTCAGAACAATATAGTCTTCGGTAGCAGGCCAACACGATATATAGATGAAAGAACATAACATAATTTAAACCCAAGACGACATAGAAAAAGAGTTAATCTCACGGGGAAGAACAGCGCGGCGAAGTGCACGTTAGCCTCTAGTAATAAGCAACACCGCGTGCTAAATATGTGTGCGTGTGTGTGCGTGAAGTCCAAGATTGCAGGCCTATTCAAAATCAATGGGCTCCCCAAACGGCAAGGAATGGCAAAAAAACAGCAGCATGGCAGGCGGTATCAGGGCACACACGGAGAAGATTCAATCAATAGCTGCGGCCCCAAAACGACCAAGTCTTGGCGGGCTTTCCAGAAGCAAAGCACACAGTTCCTGAAATTTTCAGCGCAAAAATACCACACACACATGATCAGAGCCTCGTCTTCTCAAAAAAAAAACATGATCAGAGCCTCGAGCATCAGCAAAACAAAAAACCTAAAACGTAGCTCACATGCACTGAAATATTAGGAAATCCGATACCATACCTTCTACAAGATCTGGCTGATCGAATGGAGCACACAATGTTTTGGCAGAGCCGAGATCGCCTTCGGTCCGAGCTCTCACGTCCTTCTCAACCTCCTGCACCAAAGGCAAGAAACTGAATGATAAACATGCTGAGCAGAAAGCCTATTTACAACGATGCAGAATATAATAGATGTGGAGAAGGCCTTCAGCTACCTCTTCATCGCACCATGGAGCCAGGATCAGCTTCTTGTCATTCACAGCTGCTGTGAATTCGTCCCAAGTGTAGACGACTTCAATGCAAGCATCTCTCTTCTGCTTGGCTGTTTCAAACAAGCTATCTTGAATCCTATCCAGTAACACTTGTACATGCTCAACCAAATCGGTCGAAGGAATATCAACCTTTGCACCATTATCTCGGCGGACAACGCGCACCTGAAAAGACAGAAGGTTGTGCTTAAATTACCCGCAGAATAAATGGTCATGAAGGTGACTAGTTAAACGCGACAAGATGAGAAGTAAATCCTTGTTAACTCTGTAAAAAAAACTGAATGCTGACAATTCCGGGTACCTGCTTGTTTGCCAGATCTTTCACATCTATCTCGATTCTTAGGGGAACACCTTTCATTTCCCAGTGGGAATGTTTCCATTCAGGAGTGTAGTTCTCGCGAGCATCCAAGTCTGCACGAATCCCAGCTTGGCTGAGAGTGTATACAATCGTCTCGCATACTTCTTTAATAGCCGTCATGTCCGCATCCTCTAATGGATCAGGAATAACCATGACCTGGATAGGTGCCACCCTTGGTGGTAGCACTAAGCCCTTGTCATCGCCATGGGTCATCACCATCACCCCAATCTGCAAGAAGACCAAAAGTGCTGCATATTAGATATCTGAACATAATTTAGGTGGAATATTCAAATGGGATATTTCAGACGCAAAACAATGTACTCCCTCCGTTCCTAAATATATGACGTTTTGGCAGTTCAATCTATACCGCTAAAACGTCTTATATTTATGAACAGAGATAGTACAATGCAATACATTTTCCTATAACATATAGAACACCCCACATTATTGCCAAAATTACCACATGGTTATTGACAGCCCGCTGAATTAGCATCAAAATTCTCAACTTGATGGGAAAATAAAACAGAACACTAACCGCTGCTCCTACACAGAACTGTCTAGTTAATTACAATATCAAAAACAGTTTTGTCGTGAAAAATACACCCAGATGTATACCAGCATTCCCGACCTTACCATTTCCTATTTATTGATATGTGAATGCTTTGGCAGTGCTAGCAGGATACTTTTGAAAGAAAGTAGCTATTCGTGCGCGCTGGCTATGGTTGCAGGCCACTGATCCCGATCGCCCATGGAATCACCTGCAGCTCCCCAGAGACAAGGAGACCAGACAGTTCTTTTGCGCTTCCACGACCTGGACCCTGGGTGATGGCCGGACTTGCCAGTTCTGGTCCGATCATTGGCTCCACGGTCAGACCGTTGCCGAGATCGCGCCGACACTGCTACTTCACATTCCGCGCAGGCGTAGACATCGGTGCGCGACGGGATCATGGACCGGGCCTGGATCCGCGACATCCATGGCTCCCTGGGACCGGCCGCCACGATTGAGTACTTTGGTCTATGGCGGCGTATTCAGCAGTTCCAACTCTCCGACGTGCCCGGCAAGATCTCTTGGAAATGGACTCAAAGCGGGAAATATACAGCTACCTCTGCCTACAGTCTACAGAGCCCTATTCCTCGGCTCCACCACCGCGCCTAATTGGCGGCCCATTTGGAAGTGTTGGGCGCCGACGAACGCCAAGTTCTTTCTCTGGTTAGTCTCCCTGGACCGCTGCTGGCTGCAGAACGAAGAGCGCGCCACGGGTTACCTCACGACACCCATTGCAAGTTGTGTGACCAGGAGTTCGAGACCATTGATCACCTGCTTGTTCAATGCATCTTCTCGAAGATCACCTGGCATGAGATTTTATCCTGGTGTCGCCTCCCGGTGCTTCTGCCTGGCGCCGACACGTCCTTCTTCCCGTGGTGGTCTGCCTTGCTGGCCGCTTCTCCGGCAAGCCTGCGGAAAGGCCTCAACTCCCTTATAGCCCTCACCACTTGGAGCATCTGGAAGCATCGAAACGCCGCTCTCTTCGACGGCCTCCGACCATCTACTGACGCCCTTGTCCACACCATCAAGGAGGAAGCCCGGCTTTGGTCTAAAGCCGGTGCTCGAGGCTTTAGCACTAATTATCCCTGTAATCTAGAATGTTTGTACCGAGGCTGAGCAACCTTATACATGCTCACACCACGCTCCTGGGGACGCCGATGCGTGCACGCCCCCTCGAGCGGCACCCTGTATGTTCTTTCCACCTATCAATGAAATGATACGCAACAATGCGTATTCATGAAAAATAAATGCCATGTACCTATTTTGCCACCTGTTGTTCTTACAAAGTGAATTTATAAGCTAGTCAAATAATTTACATCAACCAGCAAGATGTATAATCAGGTAAGTACATACATACAATATATGAAAACCGTCATTGTCATTTCCAACACTTCAGCATTCAGAAGAAAGTAAAACAGAGAAAAGAAAAAGAAACCCATATCAAGTAGAGGGTAAGAATTACCGAGCGGGTGGTGTACGCCCAAGAATTCTGCCACACCAAGGACCTTTTGTTCTTCTCTTTCTTTTTTTGAGCGGGATCATTCTCATCCTCGAAAAAGATTTCAAACATCTTTGCAAAGTTTTGACCAAGACAATTTGAAGTTGCGGCTTGTATACCGCGGCCAGTGTTTGGAATGAAGGCCTGAAAATAAAGAAACAGCTTGCTTTCTTACTAGGACAGCTTTAAGAAAGCTAGACGTAGCAAAGTTCTTATATCAGTACCTCAACACTGGTTGTATAAAGTCCACCGGCGAATTTTTCCACCTCACTTTTCCTCCCTTTGGACACTGGAACTGCTAAAAATTCTTCATATATCCTTCGGTAGAGTTCCAATATATGGAGAACCTGATAAAATTGTGAAAATTGAAATTCCACATGTAGGTCGGCATAGAATCATTTTATCAAACACACCTTATAATGAACACAGCAATATTTCATTCATTTTGGTCTGCCTTTGATACGCGAGGACTTGAGCAACTAGTTATTGGGAAAAATTACTTATATAAAAATAAGATTATTTGTGTTTGAGATATGAAAGAGTGACGTTATATGAGTTTCAACTTTCCAGTGATGTAATTTACGAAACAGTGATATTTTTTTATCCATAGAATAGACGTTTCGTATCGTATAGCTTCATTCGCTAAACTAGGTCAGCTTCTGCTTCAGACTAGCCATTTGTTCCCTTCATAATTCATATTGGGTTAAAACCAACCCAGTGAACCAGTGTTAGTTCATAACAAACCAATATTTAAATACTCCCTCCGTTCCTGAATGTAAGTCTTTTTAGAGATTCCACTATGGACTACATACGGAGCAAAATGAGTGAATCTACACTCTAAAATATGTCTATATATATCCGTATGTAGTTTGTAGTGAAATCTCTAAAAAGACTTATATTTAGGAACGGAGGTAGTAGTTCATAAGTAAGTAGTTAATACCTCTTCATCTGACTCCTCTTTAGTTGCAAAAACTGTATGCCCTTCTTGCCAAAGAAATTCACGGCTCCTGAGTAGAACAGTTGCAGAATGTTTAATTCAGGCAGTTGACGAGAGAATTTTATGTGGGTAAAAAAAAGGCCGAATGGATGCAGCCATAATCATGCGCCTTTGCAGAAACACAAGGTGCATGGAATTTGCTTCATTTCAAAATATTGAAGATTTTTTAAAAATTGTCATAGTTCTTGAGTGAGTGAGCATCAGATTGCTACTGTAGCAGAACAGTATGGTTGGTGGTTGTAGATACCATATAAGGTTGGAATTATGGAGTAACCGAGCTGAAATAATTCCGTGAAAGTCCAAGTTGCACGAGTCTTATTTACCAATCTTCCTTTGGTCCTTCCGTTCAAAATGTTCGGGCACAAATCAGAATGTTGGCATTCGAGCACAGAGTTGGCAACAAAGTATTTGCTAGAGAGCTATTCTATGATTCAAAGAAACAGATGTCCTTGGCTCTAGTACTCAGGCACCATGGCACTATTATTTCAGCAGCCACTTTGCTACTGTATTTATTTCATTCGCACCGAAATGAATATTTTGCATTCACTATTACTAGTAATAACTAACAAGACAATAATGGCAATCTTGAAGATAAGCAGAATGGGAGAAGTGCACAAACGTAATAGGCCACCAGGCACCAAACAATGAGCTACCTTATTAAAGGAATTGGATTGCTACATTCCCATCGAACAACGCTGCACCACTGGTTGCATCTCAAAGGTAAGTTCCGATGGCTTCTTATCCATTTAGCGAAATATGGATACATGACCGTCTCACTCGTGGGACGGATGGCAATAGGAGCTTCCAGCTCAGAATTTCCTGTTTTAGTAACCCATGCCACCTGGAAAACAAATTAATAGTTTACTTAGTACTTGCCTTTTTTACATAACTGACCAAAGGGCAATAAGAGAATGGATAAAGCATCAAACAGAAGCTTAATAATAATATGGCACGGCTTATTAGGATCATCACACACACATTTAATTAAAGGAATAACATATTTCATGAAGCACTGATGGACTAAAATCCGCTTGGAAATTGTTTTAGAAAATGACAGCTGCCAACAATCACAGGCTTGCAGCTACTGATTTACACAATCTTATTGGTCTGACTGAGCTCTGGTGGAAGTTGCTTGAGAGGCAGCGACACGTGTCGCAAACAAGCCTCATAGCCAGCAGCAAACCAGTTTGGAGTTTTGACAGGTTGACAGGACACATTCTTCATTAATTATCAAGTTCGTTGAATTTAAATTGTCTTTACAACAGCAACCTTTCCTAAGTACAACAGCTTCATAAGGATTAAGGTGCTCAGGGAGTTTCTTCATGAGACTTGTGCACCAAATTTCACAAATGATTATGAGTGCTTCAGGTGCAGTTACCTCACATTTAACCAAAAGAAGAAAGAAAGAAAGAAAAAGGAAACAGTGGCATCCTTCAAATGATTCATAAAGCTCTGGTTTTCTGGTACCCCTTAGGAATTCTATTAGAACCAAACACTTCTTGTGGGCAGTGTCCAAACCACAAGAAGAAGAAAAAAAGAAAAAGAATAACGATTTAACTTTCCAGCATCATGTATGCATCATTTCATACAGATTCTTTTTCTTTCAGTTGTTAATCATACAAATGAAGTCACTTCAATGTTGGATATGCGAGTAGCACTCTAAGTCACTTCAAACGAAGTCACTGGCAAAATACAGAACTGAATGTAAGGGACGAGAGAAAAATGCACACCTCTGGAGCAAAGCCCTCAAAGTGGTCCTTCTTCTTCTGCACAACATTCTCAGTAATGAACAAAGGGAAATAATAAGATTTCAGCTTCAGCTTTTTTATTTCTGCATCAAAGAATTCCTGCACAAAAATTACATATCGGTTATTAAAAGGAACGGGGCTATAATAATAATGTCAATGTCACTTGATAGATAAAAATAACATGAAACAAACAATGAGGATTCCGGTGCAGCCAACGATATAAATACACATAATTCAGAGTTAGAAGGTACTGATAAGAGAGGCTGATGCAACAAAAGTTGAATACAATACAGCCATAGACTGACGAAGAGAAGTGAAACTTATATTCATAATGCTGAAATAAATATGGTATCACATATCTAAGTGCGTAAGGGGGATTGTAGCTCAACATATCAAATGTCGATAAGTTAACTGGACAAATTAAGTTCAAATTAGTCACCATACTAACGATTAAAAAGAAAGAAGACAAGGCATATGCTTGACAAATCAAGCTTCAGATGGCACTAAAAATAAGTCTCTACATATAGAGATGCCTTTCTTTCATCACCACAGAAGATGACATTTACAAAACTTGCAACAAAGCGTATTTGTATTTAATTGCAAAGAAGGGAAAATACTAACAGTCCATCAGAAACATCTCAATTAACTGAATTTCATAGCATAAAACTCACTTTCAGCAATTCCCAGATCTCCATCGCCCACGGCCTCAAAATATAACAGCCAGAGATGTCATTATACTCAATAATTTCACTGTTAACAACAACCTGCGCAAAGAAAGAACAAAGCTTCAGATAAGACCCCCCTAGCAAGAACGGGATATTATCTGAATTTTGGTATCTGGAATCATCCAACTAGTGCACAGCAAATCAAGTTTTCCTTTTCTCTTTCGAGAAAACGAACTAAATGATAAAAGGAGCATTAAACCAAGAATAATTCAGAGAGCACGACTGCACCAATATCAAGGCGACAGGTGAACCAATGTACTATGTCGCATTCAAGAGCAAAAACTGTAACACAACACACACACAAAAAGAAGAAGCAAGTGAAGCAATCTCAGCAGTATTGTTGACGAAGTCATAAATTTTAAGCTATCCACCATAACAGATATTAACGGAACCATCATATCAAATCTTGTCCGGGGCTTCTTTCAGAGCCTTAATCATGGCCCCTATATTACACTTCACTTTCACTTCTAAGCCCAAATCGACTTAGCAAGCCTCACCAAGACGGCAAGGGCCAACGAAGGTAAGAAAACACACCTCGGAGTACCATTCTCCGAAGTTATCATCCTTCTTGAACGCCATCCCCAGTTTACTAGTGGATATGGATGGATCCTGAGACGCTGCTGCTGCACGGGATGAAATACAAATGTCAACTAAGTTGACTCAGAAGACAGAAGAATTCACAAAGAACCGGGAAAACATGTGTAGTGTATGTAGTGACGGCGATTCGATTATGAAAATTTGCAAAGTACTTCACCATCATGTTCGTTTGGACTTTGTGCAGACTCAAAATATCCGTCCTAATAGTATTTGCAGAAACTATCTTGAAGGCTTCTTGACAAAAAGAAGAGGATAATACTCGGGAAGAAAGATGACCAGTGCAAGTTTTTTCCTAGAACTTCTTTGACAAAATACTGTTAGCTTATGATGACCAGCTTTTCATCCCCCACCCCTATGCTTACTTCTGTAGTTACTAAGTACTGATGAGTGATGATGTAAGCGCCTCTCAACACCAGCTGTATTATATATGTTCGAGTCCAATTACTCTACATGCTCTCCACAACTATGATTGCGAAGAAAACCTAATACGCCAAATTATTTCGGTTGAGTTCTTGCGCACAAATAAAAACCTCAACGAAAAGGAGCAGAAAGACTAAGGAATAGCACCGGTCCAACAACCAAAATAGCAGAAAATATGGTGATTTGACGGCATGCAGCCAAGTAATTCGTACCTCAATCTTGGGCGCTCGGATACGCAGCGGCTGGGGAGGTGAGACAGGGCGTTGCTGCGGATTCGGGTGGAAGGGGGCGGAGGATGCTGCAGGGCAGAGCGCAAGCCGGCCAGCATATATCGCCCCGCTTCCGTGTCCGCTACTGAACCGAAATAGGAATAAGAAATCGGAACGGTTGGTGGTGGAAAGAAAGAAAGAAAGAAAGAAGACTAAATAATTCCTGTCAGGAGACCAGGAGAGTCAAGACTCAAGAGACAATAGGCGACGCCGCCACCTCATCGGTGGACGGTGACGTCTCCATGCAGAGGAGTGGAGATCGATGCGATGCGAGAGACCGGCGAGGGAGCGAGGGGATTTCGACGGGCCCCACTCCCTCCCATGCCGTCGAGGGGGAACGTGGCTTCATCGATAGCTCGGGAGGTCGGTCGATGCGATCAGTCACCATGCATGGCTGTGGTCTGGTCGGTAACATACGCTGCCTGTGCCGACGAGTGAACCTGGGTCGCCTCCCGATCGCCACAGCGCCAATCACGGAAACCGCATTACCCTACTTGTCGGGCCTCTTTCTTCTTCTTCTTCGCAAGATAGATAGATGGTGTTGGCAGATCTGGCATTACAGGGAGTAGTAAATGGACGAGACTTACCTGCTCCCCGCGGTTGTGCCCATGCGTGCTCCCGCGTACGTGGCTTGATTTGACTGGAACAAAATAAGACCCGGCCCCATCCCTTTAAAATCAGGGGGGGATGATTAGATTAGAAAGGAAAAAAGAAAAAAGACAGCCGTACGATGAAGTGGGAGCACGGATGGGAGCATGAGGAGGGAGCAGGCAAGCCGGATCTGTAGTAAATATATCGGTCATCGCTCTACTGGTGCTGATCCTAGTGTTACGTTACAGCAGAGCGCAGTGCAAGGACAATTGCTCGGTCTGCTCCGAGCGAGTAAATTGCATAAAACAACCACACTTTGAGGGCCAGGGTTGCGGAAAACACTAGGATACAGATTCTCTGCAGAAAACATCACGTCTTGCGTAATTGTTTTGCAAAAACCACTGATCGGCGAATCGGGCCGTGTTAAGTGAGTTTATGATAGGTGGGGCCCGTTTTTCGCCTACGTGGCACTCCAGGCCGTCCCGACAGCCGGCAGACGGCGTTAGACGGCGCCGTTTGCTCCTAGCAGTCAAAAGCGTGAACCGTTACTCCTTATCCACTCTGCTCGCTCGCTCATCTCTCGCTCTCGCTCTGTTCTTGGTCGCCGCATCCGTCACCGCCGCGTCGCGCCGCCGCCGCAGCGCCATGGTGTCATGGAGTGATGGGTCGGATAGCAGCGAGCACACCTTGGAGTACATGAGCTCAGCTTCCGACGACGGCACCATTAAGGTCAGTTCTCAGAGTTAGGGTTAGGGTTAGGGTTTGATATTTGGGGATTTCTCGAATGAGCTTGTTCTCAAGTTGTGGATCAAATCTCTGGCATTCCTTTGCACTCTAGGTTCCTGCTAGCATTGAAGACTCAGATTTCGAGGGCCCCGAGACTGAATTGCATGTTTTGTGCCATGGACACGGGAAGGCATCAGAGAGGCGTGTTGCTTTCGAAGGAATTCACACTGGCAGGAGGTTTCTTTGTTGCGCAGAGAAGGTATGGTTCCAACTTAACTAATTGGAACGTGTGGATTAACTTAACAGATCTGTCATTTGTTTACCATGGATATGTATTGTGGCAGCAGGCATCGTATTATATTGTGAAGTTTGGACAGTGGATGCATTCATTGTTTACTCTGACAGCATTGTTTAGTCTGGATCTCGCAACATTGTTTAGTTAGGTCATTTTGTTAACTCTGCCATGTTAGCACATTTTAAGACAGAAGATGCATGGGTTAGCACACCATCATTGTTTACTTAGTAATTGTTTACTTTAGAGCAAGTTATTGTTTACTTTAGGATGTTTACTTTAGGACATGTTTAAATATTCTATCTTGAGCTTGCATGATCTGAATTTTAGGACACTTTATAAAGTAATCTAGCCCATCATTGTAAGCAAGTCACTGTTCTGTAATTCTTTATGTTAATACTGTTTTTTTCAGGAAGGTAAAAACTGTGGACTAGTAGAATGGATTGATCCATCTTGGCCCAATACCCTTGAGAATGCATTATCCAAGTTATGGTTTATGTATGAACAGAGTAAGAGAGACAGGACTGAGGACAATCTGATGAATTACTTTGATGTTCATAACCTGACACAAGAGAAGAAGAAGTTGCAAGCCAGCTATGAGAAGCTAGTTGAAGATGTGAATGGACTTTTGGATGCTCAGGAAAGGAGGGCAGAGGTAGAAAGGAAAGATCTTGAAAGTAGCAAGATTCAGGAGAAGTATGACATGGTTAAGAACCTAGCAGCTGCTCAAGCAAATGTCATTAGGAACATGAAGCTCAAGCTAGCTGAAGAGAGGAAGAACTTACAGATCCACATTGATGAGCTCCAGAAGACAGTTGAAGAGAGCAATGTGAAGCTGGAGGGGATCAAGGCCATCATAAATGGATAAGCAGGTGGTTGTGGAAGAGAATAATGGGGAATATCATTTGGCATTTGCTGACCTTTTGCAGAGTGTGGTTTGGCATTTGCTGTAATGATAGTAGTTTAAATTCTATTAACTATGAGTACTCCTGAACTATGGATATGTAATGTACTAATCTAGTACTATGATTATGTATGGATTTGAACTAGTGCCGAATGTGGTGGTATTTAGAGCTGGTGAATGTGATCTTAAGTAAGATGTTTGCAATTGATGATTGTGATCTTAAGTATGTTTCTGTGCAACTGATGATTGTGAGCTTAAGTAGGGTCAATTAGTGGTTTTTAGCTTTTTGTCGAGGCCGAGGCATCAAGTAGGGTAAATTAGGGGGTTTTGGCTTTTTGTCAACGCCAAGGCATCAAGTAGGGAAAGTGAGGGGGTTTTGGCTTTTTGTCGACGCTGAGGCATCAAGTAGGGCAAGTGAGGGGTTTTTGGCTTTTTGTCGACGCCGAGGAATCTAGTAGGGTCAATTAGGGGGTTTTGGCTTTTTGTCGACGCCAAGGCATCAAGTAGGGCAAGTGAGGGTTTTTTGGCTTTTTGTCAACGCCAAGACATCAAGTAGGGCAAGTGAGGGGTTTTTTGGCTTTTTGTCGACGCCAAGGAATCTAATAGGGTCAATAAGGGGTTTTTTGGCTTTTTGTCGACGTCGAGGCATCAAGTAGGGCAAGTGAGGGTTTTTTGGCTTTTTGTCGACGCCGAGGAATCTAGTAGGGTCAACTAGGTTTTTTGGCTTTTTGTCGACGCCGAGGCATCAAGTAGGGCAAGTGAGGGTTTTTTGGCTTTTTGTCGATGTCGAGGCATCTAGTAGGGTCAATTAGGGCAAGCGCAAGGTTTTTGGCTTCTTGGTTTTTGGCACAACATTATCATCACAAGAGTAGCACCATCATCGCAAGAGTAGCACGGTACAACTAGAATGCCATAGTTTGACACAGGGATCATAACTGGAGTAGCGCTACATTAATTGATCATCACATGACTGCTAGAATGCCATAGTTTGATAGAAGGATCATAACTGGAGTAGCACTACATTAATTGATCATCACTTGATCACTACAGTACCACCACAACATAGTTTGACACAAGACAACCAAAATGCTATAGTTTGATACAGCATCAAGACAACATAGTCACCATTCTGCACCAGAGGCAGTCAAGTATCCCTTCATTCTGTAGCTGGGCTTCCTGACTCTCTGGGAACCATCAGTTGGTCTTGGAGGCAAGAAAGCTAACCTTGGTCCCTTTGCAGCAGCTGATGAAGATCTAGTTGCTGGTGCCTTATTCTTGGGAGCAGCTGATGAAGATTTAGTGCCTAGTGCCTTACCCTTGGGAGCAGTTGGTGCACTAGCAGCAGCTGATCTAGTTGGCCTCTTGCTGGTGTGCTAGTAGTAGCAGCACCTGATGCAGCAGCAGATGTTGCCCTCCTTGCAGCAGATGTTTCCCTCCTTGCTGGAGCTGGTCTACTGGCAGCAGTTGTTGCCCTCCTTGATGATCCACCAGCAAAGGCTGCAGTCCTTGCAGGTGCTGCTGTAGTTCTACTATCAGGTGGGTAAGAGCTGGTGCTTGGCTGCAATGAAAAACAAGTGAATTAATATTAGTAAGGAACAAAGTACCAAGAAATTTATAGTCCTACTATTAGCATAGTGGTTACCTGATGTTTGTTATTTCTCATAGCCAGTGCAGGCTTCAAAGCATCTTGGCAATTGGTGTACCTATGGCCCACCTTATTACAGTTGGAGCAGGTAATTGAGGCCATCCTTGAAGTGTCTTTGGGAGCTGGCTTCTCAAATTGGCCCTTTCTCCTCTTAGTCTGTGCACTGCCCTTGTGTTCTTTGAAAACAGGAGGCTCAATGTCCAAACTATCTGTCCTTGGCCACATGTCAGGGCCAGGTACAAGATATATTATAGGACTGTAAGCTGCTAGGTACATAGATTTTTTGAAGAAATCATGAACAAAGTCCTCTGGCCGAAGCTTAGCCTTGTGTATATCAGAAACATCATGATTGCAAGGAATTGCTATCATATCCCACTTCTTACACCCACAAGTCCTATGTGCTAGGTTAACAACATATGTTTTCTCCCCACTAGTAACTTGGTAAAGGTTGGGGCCAGCCATCAATGATTGGTAGTTTCTAGATCACTTCTTTGCTTCCTCCAATTTCTCTGCATATGTTGGACAAATCTCCCATCTGACAGTCTAAGTCTTGATTCTATTTGCATTAAACTTGACCATTAACTTTTTTCTAATTCCATCAACCATGGTCCTTATTGGCTTAGCCCTCACATCTAGAACCCACTTGTTGAAAACCACACTTAAGTTGTTAACTACTAAATCTGTTTTGCAATTTGTGTCCTTGGCATGTCTGGCCCAAGTGTGCTTTGGGATTTTACTAAGCCAAGCCCAAGTTGCCTCACACTCTCTTCAACTCATCCATTGCAACATTAAAACCATGTTTAGTGTACGAGTAACTTGCTTCATCCATGTATTTCTTTAATTCTGGCCCTCTAAACCCAGCATTTTGAAAGTTCTGGTAAATATGTCTGAGGCAAAACCATGTACATCTAATTAACAGGAGAACTCAATTAACGGTGAACCTAACCATATGTCTAACTGCATCCAATTAACAGTGTACCTAAAATAAACTGAATAATACAGCACCTAAAATCAACTAAATAAGCTAATTTCTAAACTAATCTAAGTAATGTCAACCCTAGGCACATGACAAACAAATCACATCATATGAACTAATCTAAGTAATGTCAACCCTAGGGCACAGGACAAACAAATCACAGCATTTGACGCCTGTACTCCATCTGATAGGAGAGAGCAATATGAACCCTAACCCTAGCAACGCAATGGAATGAAGAAGGGGAAGGAGAAGAGCAAAGAAAAGTGGATCTCACTATACGCCACCGTAGGATGACCCGATGTGTTGGCTTCCAGTCGGATTGGCCTTCACCGCCGCGGCGAATGCTCTCGCGCCCGGTATTCCACCGAATACTGCGGGTCCCCCTCCTACTCTTCCTCCGTCGGCTTGCTAGGGTTCGAGCTCCCGCAAAGCTTGCCTGGATCCACTGCGGGTCCTCCTCCACTACCTACGATGCGTGCGGCGCTGCCGGGCGAAGCGCTGCCGCCAGCAACGCCACCTTTCGCCGGACTACCCATCTCTGCAGTGTGAGGGGGCAAGCGACGGCGGCAGAAGCGAGGGAAGGGGGAATAAGAATGGGGGAATAGAGATGCGGCGATGACTAAAGACGAGACCGAACGGCGCCGTCTAACGCCGTCTGCCGGCTGTCGGGACGGCCTGGAGTGCCATGTAGGCGAAAAATGGGCCCCACCTGTCATAAACTCACTTAACACGGCCCAATCCGCCGATCAATGGTTTTTGCAAAACAATTACACAAGACGTGGTGCTTTCTGCAGAGAATCTATATCCTAGTGTTTTTCGCAAACCTAGCCCTTAAAGTGGTGGTTTTATGCAATTTACTCGCTCCCACCGTTGAATAGGCCCCTGGAGTTGCTCATGTTCTACAAGATACTGAGACGGGTGACATGATAGTATCTTCGGACTCTAGGAGGGCTATCAATATTCTGGTCATGACAAAAAAACTTGGTCTTTGTTCAGACCGTGCCTGATTTTTCGATATGCCAATGCTCTTTTGCCCACTCTACTTCAATTTTCTTGATAATGTTTCCCAAAACACAGGCTAGAATAACCTTGACCAAATTTTTGGCAACCAAATTTTTAGCAAGGCAAGCTTAGGCAACAACCAAACACACCCTGAATGCTTAGCATGCTGGGAAAAAAATGCTTGAGTGATGGTAATGCTCGGGATACCGAGAAAGAGAAAGAAAAATAGGAAGGCAAGCAGGTTGTACAAGATGTGACAGATCCTTTACATGAAAATGAGAAGCTGGTAAGAAGTTTTCCTTGAAGATTCAAGAGTGGGAACAGAGAAATGCTCTTGGTTTGATTTCTTATCCTGCTCCGGCAAAACACAAAACTAGTGAAGATAGAAATGGCACTGATGACATCAGAAACTTGTAGTGTAGCTCGAGTTCCATGGTACCCTTATGAACAGTAAAATCAGAAAAATGGTAAAAATTATATAAAAAAACTGAATTTTTGTGACGTTGTTTATAACCAAATTTCTTCAGTGCTTTCAAATTTTGGTGTCCATATGACATCTAACGGGCCCAAACAAAAAAGAAAGAAAATTCTGCTCAACAGTGCACACAAGTTTTGAGCACCAATATTGTTATTTTCTGTATGAGCTCCTAAAATGTTATTTGGACACAAAAATTTGCAAGCACCTACAAAATTTGGTCATAATCAATCCCACAAAGTTTCAGAATTTTCGGATCTTTTTTACTAATATTTTCGATTGTACTGTTCATGGGGGTACCATGGAGCTCGAGCTATTAAAAACCACTCTCGTTAACGGGTTAGTCGCAAAATGAAGTTCCTCAAGAGTAGGGTCAAGGTGGGACTGATAGAGATACTGGTGGTAATTTTATTTTACACAAGATCTTGCACGCATCAAATACTATTGCCTTGCTTCTTTCCTAAATGCACAAATATAGGAAGGAAAAGAGAATGCCGCAATCATCAAGAATAGAGATCTTGGTAGTAATTTCTGCAGCATATAAATTCATGGCATTCAGCATCATCATGTGACAAAAGTATACGTGGAAATTATTTTATTATTTTAAGCTTCTAGTAGGATTACTTGGCACAAGCATCTGACTGACGGACTGCGTCTAGATTGATCCGCCTTTGTTAAATTCCCAGGATCAGGCCATGACAGCAAACCTTCAATCATAAAAATAATTCTACCAGGAGGTACAGGAAGTAAGAAAGCACACTGATTCAGACCAGGAAGAGCAAGGACGGACGGATGTCTGATTGTCGCCATTTTTTGTCTACCAATGAAGTTTAACTTGAGAACCAGCAACCTTGAACCTCCGTGTACCATTTTCAAGCTGGCATCCTTCGGAGGCACTACTGGTTGTAGCAAAATGAAGAAGCACATCGTCAACACTTCTTTTATTGGGAACAATCATATATTCCAATAAAACTGGTGCAGAGGCTGGGTATTCCCCTTTTCAAAAAGAATAAATGGACATCAAACTTCAGTGAGGAAAGGTGGATCGGAAAACCCGCGGGGGGAATTAATTGATACAACGAACCACCATTCCATCAGTGAGAATACGGTATTCGGAAACTCCAACCACAACAACCAGATCTCACTAGGGCAAGTACCTCCGCATGCCCTTGACGTCAAGAAGCCTCTCGTGTTCTGCAAGATCATCATCGTCGATGTGATCACCGATGTAGTAATAAGAATCCTCACGGTAATCCTCATAATCCTCGTGATTTGGATAGTCGGGACTCCAACAGCAACTGCAAGGCAGATATGGCAAAGAGTACCGAGGGCCAGCCATGTTAACTCGAGAACACTTCTCCAGCAGGTCATCATCCATCTTGAGATACTTACATTCGAAAACGTTAAGGTGCTCTAGGTGGGGACAGCCATCAAGGATCACTGTCAGCCCTTTGTGGGTGAGTCTGTTGCTGTCGAGATACAAGGAACGTAGCTCGTGCATCTTCGCAATCGCGAAAGCATTACCATCATCTGCAGGTTTGTAAAAACGATCTTTTTTTATGAGACTGAAGTGCTTCAGGCGTGGGCAGGCTTCAGCGACGATCTCAAGCATTTCTGTGCTACCAAACCACATCGAAAGCTCGAGCTCTTCAAGGAGAGGGAACTTGCGCATAACCTTTGCAAATACTTTCTTTGAGACGTAATAACACTTGATGAGATAGAGCCTCTTTAATAAGGGTGCCCTGCAAGATAGTATTAAGATTAATGCTACTCTCTCTGATCTGAATTAATTAACGCAGTCTCTATACAATGTAAAATGGACAGCTACGGCCGACTGCGTGAAAGGGAGGATCAAAAGCTGACGGATGGGCCATTTATCTGGCTTAACGGCAAACTAACGGTGCGAAGATTTTGGTGCCAAGTCAGCCCTTACAGTGGGACCCACCTGTCAGATTTCGTGTCAAACGTGGTCAAATGAGCATACAGTGGTAACGGTAAACGGATTACTGAAAATCGATGTTTTCGGTAAATGGTGCTTTTTGTATACAACGTGCGCAATTGTGATGGTTTTTAGCTATTTACTCATAAATTTGTCATGCGAATTTATGTTTCTTTTACAAACCTTTAGCAAAATTGTGGTTTTTTATACAACACGCACAATTGTGATGTTTTTTAGCTATTTACTCTTAAATTTGACCTGCGAATTCGATCGAGTTTATTCTGCTTAATTAGCAACTGAATCGAAAAACGAACAGGAACAGGAGACCTTGCAACAAAGTGGGTCAATAAGAGAGACTTACTGCTCGCCGAGGAAGAGGAACAGGTCATCGTCGAAGAGCTCGGCGGCGAAGACCTCGCACTGCCCGGCGCTGAGCCGCAGGGCGGAGCGCACAAGATTGGTGCGGACGGCCTGCCAGCCGAAGGGCGGAACGGCCGGCAGGTCGCGCGCGTCGATGCAGCGCCACAGCTCGGGCTCGTGCCGCGCGATGCGGCGCCAGGAGCGGCACACCGCCGCGGCGCCGCCCAGCAGGAGCTCCACCTGGTCCAGCTTGCGGAGGATGCAGGAGATCGCGTCCTGGGGAAGGTCCGCCCAGTCCCTCTCCCACGGCACCGGCATGTGGTTGAACACCGTGACGTGCCACGTCCGGTCTCTCCTCCTGCTGGCTCGTCCCTTTCGGCCGCGCGGCGTGGCCGCCGACGGCGGCTGGTGGAGCGATGGCGGCTGCATCGGGATCGCGATGCGGAGCGTTAACGAGGCAAGATTTGTTTTATGGGCTGCGATAAGCGTAGGTCGGTGCCTTGATTTTTCTTTTTCTTTCGCATAGGTAGGTCGGTGCCTTTGATTTTTCTTTTTCTTTCGCATAGGACCTCAGCCTGAGGTCTCTCATTTTGCACTATGCATATGTATTTTTTTAGGATTATTAACCATGTGTGCGCTAACTATCATTCAATACATAATACGTTGGGCAAACACAAGACATCATATAATGTGTTTTAAAAACATCGTGTACTTGATCTATATCTTCTTTTACAATTCAGCCTCGGTGACTGATGCCGGACTGTTCCTGCCGCGGGTTGGGCACTATGAAGCGGGCGGCTGACGATGTCTCGTGGCATGGATGTCGAGGCGGCGGCCCTGGAAGGCGGTCCGTTGGCTCTTCGGCGGGCATCATGGTGGTTGTGGTGGCTAGGTCTCTTGGCCGTGTGGGCAGGCGAGAGGTTTGGCAGTGGGTGGCTTGAGCGCGCTATGTCATGGTGCACTGATCCGGATCTGGGAATCTGAACCCGTCACGCTTGTCTTGGAGTCCTCGTGGTGGCACGATGGAGCTGTCGGGCAAAAGCTTCGAACTTTGTCGCCGATGATGGACGTCACTCTCTTCTTGAAGACATCGTTGTGGTACTCCTCTTCGTGTTTGGGTTCTGAGTGAAAGTCTTTGTCCGTTGTGGAATCGACAGCGGCGACGCTTTCCACCATTCTCTCTCCTGTGTTATCTTTCGGTAGCATAGTCCCTTGCCTTTTGCGTCATCCGATTATCCTAAGAACGACTTTGTAAGAGGGCTACGTCACCACATTGTATCGTTTGGGCATGTACTTTGTTCGGTTGTTGCTTTATACTCCCTTAGCCCCAAAATAAGTGTTTTCGATTTAGTACAACTTTGATCGAAGACACTTATTTTGGAACGGAGAGAGTATATAATAAAGTGGGGCAAAAGCCTTTCGAGAAAACATGGGCTAGAATAACCTTCACCTTTTTTTGAAAGATTCAGGCTTGCTGGCTTTTCATTGGCTTAGCAGGGGAGAGATACAAGAATTGTGATCAAAAGATCAAGAAAGAGATCAAAATTTTCTCATAGGTGTGGGGGGAGGGAGCACGCAGGGACTCTCCTCCACACCGTTACAGGAGCAAAAACAAGGCCTATTCCTCACGTTATATCCCCAAACGGGGGCGCTATGGCATGGGCGCCGGCGAGTCTCCATTGCTCGATATCTCTCCGGCAGGCTTCTATCACGTTGAGCACATTCGGCGTCTTTCCTCGGAATGTGCAATTGTTTCTCTCCAACCATATGTGCCAAGCGATCATGGCCACCATGGTCTTGATTCCCTCTGTTGGCGTCGCGGAGTTGAAGATTGTGGTGACGGCCTCGGTTGTTGTTTTGCTTGAGCTCCAGGAGGCCGGTGAGAGTGTCGCGCAGCCCTCCCAGGTGGCTGCTCTTGACTAGATTTCCCGCGAGGTGCTGCACTCCCATATCAGGTGGTAGGAAGACTCGAGGTTGCGGCAGCATAGCTGGCAGAAGTAGGGATTTACCCATCCCCTACGTTGCAGGCGGTCGTTGCACCAAAGTCGGTTGTGGTGGAGCAGTCAGAGAAAGAATTTTATTTTCTCAGGAGCCCAGATCTTCCACACTAATCTTTTCATGGTCGATGCTGGTTGCAAAGGGAATTGGGAGTTGTACGCTGACCTCGTTGTGTATTGGCCTCCGGCTTTCCATGCGATCTTGTCTTCGATTCCTTTTCGCAGCACTGGATTTGCATTTGATGCGGCGTTGCAACTGAACGGCCTGGGGGACGATCTCCAAGCTGTTGCCGCGCCTGAGGTCCATGATCCATTTGTCCTCGCGTAATGCGCCCGCCACCGTGCGGTTCTTTCTGATTGAGCGCCTGAACAGGTCTGGGTAGACTTGTCGTAACGGCTGGTCGCCGAGCCATGTGCAGTGCCAGAAGAGGGCTCTGCTGCCGCTACCCACCGTCACCGTCGTCGTCGAGGCGAAGAGCTCTCTGTCCTTGGTGTCACAAGGCGTCCCCATGCCTGCCCATGGTCTGGCCGGGTCCGTCCATGCCAGCCATAGCCATCGGAGGCGCAGCGCGCGCGTGAACCGCTCCATGTTGGGGATGCCGAGGCCGCCGTGGTCGACTGGGGACGTGACCAGCCGCCAGTTCACCTTGCATTTGCCGTCGGTGACCTCTTCATCGTGCGCCCACAGGAACCGCCGACGAGCCTTGTCGACGTCCTTGTAGAATCTTTTCGGGATGCGCAGGACTGCCATGGCGAAGGCGGGCAGCGCGGATAGGACGCACTGGACCAGCACGCGGTGACCCGCGGTCGGCAGGAGACGGCCTTTCCAAGCCGCGAGCCGTGCACGGATGCGGTCGATGAGGTATTGGATGTGCACAAGCCAAAGCCTGCCGATGCAGAGCGGGAGACCGAGGTACCTGATCGGGAAGCCTACTCTAGTGCCGCCGAAGTTTTGAAGGACGTCTATGAGGTCGATACTACCGCAGTTAAGGGCTGCCGCTGACGATTTTTGGGGGTTGCTGCGAAGCCCCATCGCCTCTCCAAACCTGTCCAGTAGCTGCATGATGGTGTCTATCTCCTGGCGCACCGGGTTAGCAAAGAAGATCGCGTCGTCCGCGTAGAGCATGACCCGCAGACGCGCTGCACCGGTCGGCAGGGGGGCGATGGCCCCGGCATGCTGAGCTGCTTCTAATAGTCGGTGAAGGGTGTTGATCGCCAGAATGAAGAGGATCGGCGAAAGGGGGTCCCCTTGCCACAGCCCCCGCTGATGAAGGATCGCAGGGCCCGGGTCTCCGTTTAGCATGCAGGTGGAGGACGCGGAGGAGAGAGGCAGGGCGACCCAGTCTATCCAACGCGCCGGGAAATTCATCCGCTGCAACAGCTCGAGGATATATTCCCATGAAACCGTGTCAAAAGCCTTGGCAATGTCGATCTTGAGTAGGAGCAGCGACGACTTTCTCCTCTGAAACAACCGTAGAACGTTCTGAACATAAAGAAAACTGTCATGGATGCCCTTCTTCTTCTGAAAAGCGCTCTGGGCCGGGGATATGAGCTGGTCTAGCACACCCATTAGCCTGATCGAGAGGACGTTGGCGATCAGCTTGGCCACTGAATAGATTAGGTTGATTGGGCGGAAGTCGGACAGTTTGGTTGCGCCATCCTCTTTTGGCAGCAGGACGATCATAGCTCTGTTTAAGGCCGCGAAATCGCCCCCGGCGAGCTGGTAAAAAGCATGAAAGACAGCCATGGTGTCCATCTTGATCGTTTGCCAACAAGCACTGAAAAAGGCACCATTGAAGCCATCGGATCCTGGCGCCTTCTCAACTGGAGACGCACATATTGCTGCCCAAACTTCTTGCTCTGTGAATGGGTTGTCGAGGCCTCCTCCAGTTTGCAGACGAGGTAGCTGAATCATATCCCAGTTGACTGTTTTTGCCCGTCTCTCCTTGTTGCCCAGAAGTGCTGTGAAGTGCTCATGGATCATGGCCGCTTTCTCTTTGTGGTCTGTTGCTTGCTTGTTCTTTGACTCTAGGCAGTGTATGTAATTTTTCCTTCGTCTAGAGTTGATCTTGCTTGGAAGAAAGCTGTTTTCGCATCGCCCGCTTTGAGCCAGGTAGTCCTTGCTGCTTGCCGCTTCCTGACCCGCTCAAGAGCTGCGAGACCAACTATCTTCAGTTCTAGAGTTTTCCTCAGCCAAAATTCCCTTGGGGTTAGTTGTCGCCTCTCCTGTGCCACATCTAGCCGCAGCACCACCTCTGACGCAATGTGAAACTGCAGTTTTGCGTTGTTGAAAGTGTTCTTCGCCCAGATCTACAGGTATGCCGCCGCTCTTTTTAGCTTGATCTTCATCCTAGTGAATGGGCAGGAGTGGTTCACTGGCCTCTGCCACGCTCTCTGGACCGTCTGGTGGAAGTGGGGGAACTTTGGCCAGAAGGATTCGAATCTGAAGATTGCTTTTCGTGGCGGTGGCCGTGAGCAGCAAGGGGCAGTGATTAGAGCACGATGTGGATGCAGCCATAAGGATGTAGGAGGGGAAGAGCGCTTCCCATTCCTGGTTGCAGAACACTATGTCAATGGCGACAAAGGTTGGGTTCTCCCTCTCGTTGCTCCACGTGTAGCGCCTGTTCTTGCATTTTATCTCTCGCAGGCAAGCCCGATCGATTGCATCTCTGAATCTGCCCATCATCCTTCTGTTGATGTTGTGGTTGCTCTTGTCTCTTTCCTCGTAGATGATGTTGAAAACGCCGTTTATCAGCCACGGCTCGCCGAGGGGTGGCCTGCTTCTGCTCAGCTCATCGAGGAATTCATCCTTTCTTGTGCCGACAGTCGGGCCATACAGCATAGTAATCCAGAAGGAGAGGCCGCCGTGAGGGAGGAAAGCCCTGGCTGTGATGGAAAATTGCCCAACTGACTGTGTGCTGATCGTAATCTTGGTGGAGTCCCAGAAGATTGCAGCGCCGCCGCGGGTGCCCAGCGCTAGCAGAACGACGCATTTGTCTAGTCTACGGCCTCCAATCTCCCTGACAATCTGTGGTGACCAGATGTCGATCTTCGTCTCCTACATGCACAACAGAGCTAGGCTATGGGCGTCAGCCACCTCACAGATGGTGGTCCTCTTCGCCGGTGAATTCAGGCTGAGGACATTCCAGTTCATGATTAGGATGGATGTATTACTCATAATGCAAACAGGTGTGCTCCGGCGACAAACAATTTACTACTGAAGAGAGGAACCAAGTATAGTTACACCGTCGATCAACCGGGGAGAGCCAGCGTCCACCAATAGTGTGGGCGTTCTGGGAACGGGGGTCCCCAGACTTGCCTGCCTGCGGCCCACGGCGTGGCTAAGCTAGCGGGCCGTACGGCCCATCTTCATCGACAAGGCATTCAAGACCCTCGCGAGGGGCCAAGCCTCGCGGGGCGGACGACGCAAGACCTCCTCAGGAGCGGCCACACTCGGTAGGCTCGCGAGGAGCGAAGATATCAAGGTGGGGCAAACCTCGCGAGGCTCGCGTGACGTGAGCCGTGACGATCGACACCAGGCGGGCGCCAGTGCGCACAGCGTCCTTGTTTCCTCTTTGGTGCTAAGGAGGCAGGCGCAGGCGCGGAGTACCGAGGCATAAAGCAAAGGTTTTCATATCGGTGCAACAAGACCGAAGACCAGCAAGACAGCAAGATGGAGGTCTCCATGGAGCCCAAGACGGCGTCAGCACCAGAGCCTTTTGCAGGCGAAGACCACTTTTGTCAGGATAGCTTGTACTAGTTGTCCCCTTTCAAATTTGCCCGCCATTGTTGGCTCCCTTCTCGCTCAATATTTGGGGAGAGGACCAGGGCCTATATAAGTAGAGCTAGCCACCACCGTAGGGGGCATCTGATCTGGAACTGATCGAGTCCTCACCCACACAAGTTCGACAAGCACAAGAACACCTCAACCTCAGGAGGTTGTTCTTCCCCTTGTACTGTTCATCATCAGCCCAAGAGGCAATCCACCACCACCACACTGGAGTAGGGTATTACACCACAACGGTGGACCGAACCAGTATAAACCTCGTGTCTTTCTGTGTTGCGAGTTCGTCGAGTTCGTCCGTGAGATCTTAGCGAGCTAGGGCGTGGATCGATAGGAGGGAAAGAACTTCGCGCGCACCCCAGAGTTCGAACCTTAAGGGTTTTGCTGGAACCCCAGATCCGACATTTGGCGCGCCAGGTAGGGGTGCACCGAGGCTTCTCTTCCGTCGATCTACGCTCCGCCCGCATGGCCGGCGCACCGTCATCACCTCCGGCGGCCAGCATCGACGACGGGGCCAGGGGGCTCCGAGCCCTAGCCCCCGCCCTGCGGCGGGTGCGGTGGCCAACCAAGTTCAAGCCGGAGATGCCGCCGCGCTACGACGGCGTGGCGGACCCAACGAGTTTCCTGCTAGCATACGAGGAAGCCGTCCTCGAGGCCGGGGGCGACGACAAGGTCATGGCCAACTGGCTCCCCATGGCCCTCACCGGCGAGCCGCGCGCCTGGCTGCTCAACCTCCCCGGATCCATGGTGGCGTCTTGGGAGGAGCTGCGCGACCTCTTGACCGCACGCTACGCGGCACCGGCGCACCACGCGGTCGCGGCCCTGCTAGGAGGCTCTCAGGCGCCTCCTTCGGATCGCCACATTAAGTTGTTCCTCCGCCAGGTTGGCGCCGCTTCCAGGCGCTCGGGGGCTCCGACCGGCTGGGCTGCGCCTGAGGCCGAGCTCACCTTCAACTCAGAAGACCACCCTGACTCCACCGCCGGCTCAGGCACGCTTCCGATGCTCTGCACGCCCACCATCTGCCACGTGGCCGTCACCAAGACCCTCATCAACGGCGGCGCTGGCCTCAACTTGCTCTCCGTGGAAGCCTTCGGCTTCCTTCACGTGCCGCCCAGGCGGCTCAGCCTCAGCAAGCCTTTCTCAGCGGTTGGTGGCGGCGCTGCCCACTCTCTGGGGCAGATACGCCTCCCCATCACCTTCGGCATGCGCGACAACTACCGCACTAAGTTGGTCGACTTCGACGTCGCCCGCATCGGCCTCCCGTACAACGCCATCCTCGGGTACCCAGCTCTAGCCCAGTTCATGGCAGCAACTCATCCGGCCTATAACCTCATGAAGATGCCTGGAAGCAAAGGTGTCCTCGCCATCAGGGGGGACACCAAGGAGGCCGTGACGGCACTCAAGCTTGCCTTCAAGACCGCAGCGGCAGCGCAGCCCGCCGACGCCGGTACCCCCGAGGCCAAGGAGGCCGTGCCTACCAAGAAGAAGCAGCTGTTCACCCAAGACAAGGCAGAAACCAAGCAGGTGCCGGTCGACGAGGACGGGTCCTCAGGAGCCACCTTCACCATAGGTGCCGGCCTCGATTCCATCCAAGAAGAGGCGTTGGTGAGGTTCTTGTGCGCAAACAAAGATATATTCGCATGGGAGCCCAATCAACTGGTGGGGGTTCCGAGAGAGGTGATTCAGCATCACTTAAGGGTGTGCCCCGACACGCGCCCTGTCAAGCAGCGAGTGAGGCGGCAATCCACGAAGAAGCAAGCCTTCATCATCCAAGAGACCCGCAAGTTGGAGGCCGCGGGTACCATTCGCGAGGTTCGATACCCCACATGGCTGCGAACCCCGTCATAGTACCGAACAAAGGCGGGAAGGAACGAATGTGCGTCGACTTCACCAACCTCAACAAGGCGTGCCCGCAAGACCCGTTCCCTCTCCCACGCATCGACCAGATCGTCGATTCCACCTCCGAGTGCGACTTGTTTTGCTTCCTGGATGCGTTCTCAGGGTATCACCAGATCAAGATGGCGGTGGAAGATGTAGAGAAGACAGCCTTCCTGACCCCGTGTGGGGTGTACTGCTACACCTGCATACCCTTCGGGCTGCGCAATGCGGGCGCGACCTTCCAGCGGTTGATGCACATCGCCTTAGGGCGACATCTCGGGAGGAACACAGAGGCCTACGTCGACGACATCGTGGTGAAATCTCGGGAGGCGAGGACCCTGATCCAAGACCTGGAAGAGACCTTCGAGAGCCTGCGTCAGGTGAACTTGAGGCTCAACCCGGAGAAGTGTGTGTTCGGTGTCCCTTCCGGCAAGTTGCTGGGATTCCTTGTGTCCCACAGAGGGATCGAGGCGAACCCGGAAAAGATCAAGGCCATTGAGGACATGAGCCCACCGCAGACCCTCAGAGAAATGCAGAAGCTGGCAGGTCGGGTGACTGCGTTGGGACGCTTCATCTCCAAACTAGGAGAACGCGCCTTGCCCTTCTTCAAGCTGATGAAGAAGAAAGGCCCGTTTGAATGGACCCCGGAGGCCGACCAAGCCTTAAGACCTCAAGAGATACCTAACTAGCCCGCCGGTGATGGTGGCGCCACGACCTCTCGACCCCCTGGTGCTCTACCTGGCCGCTACCCCGTACTCTGCCAGCGCAGCGGTGGTGGCGGTTCGGGAGGAGCACCGAGCCAAGGGCGCGCTGTGCCAGGCTACAGCTGAAATGACGCAAGATCAGGAAGGCGCCGCGCGAGCCGCAGCGGCGTCAACCGAGGACCAAGCTCGGCAGGACGACGTCACAGAGACCCCTGTAAGCGACCAGGCATCAGGAGTTTCACCACCTCAGGAGACGTCCGGGCCCCTGCAAGACACAAGCCTCACCAACGCGCCAGCCCTTGTCGAGCACCCGGTGTATTTTGTCAGCACGGTGTTGCGGGACACAAGGGCATGATATCCCATGCCTCAGAAGCTCCTGCTCGCGCTCTTGGTGGCCTCGCGCAAGCTGCGGCACTACTTCCAGGGCCACCCCATCAAGGTCCTCTCAGCCTACCCGTTGGATAGAGTGCTCAGGAGCCCGAACTCTGCTGGAAGAGTCGCTGAATGGAACATCGAGCTGCAAGCATTCCAGTTGGAGTTCAGCACTACCCGGGTCATCAAGGGAGCCGCGCTTGCTGATTTCGTGGCGGAATGGACGGATGCCCCGGCACTTGAAGTAGGCGAAGACCGGTCCACCTCACCGGGAAGCGAGGCGCCGGACGGCTGGGTCATGTATTTCGACGGCGCCTTCGCGCATCAGGGTGCGGGGGCTGGGGCAGTACTCATCTCGCCCACTCAGGACAAGCTCTACTACGCCGTGCAGCTCTGCTTTCGGCAGGGCGAGAAGGTCTCCAAAAACATCACAAAATACGAGGGCCTCATAGCTGGCCTGAAGGCCGCAGCAGCTCTGGGGGTGAAGCGCCTTGTTGTTAGGGGTGACTCGCAGCTCCTCGTCAACTTCTCAAACAAAGTATACGAGCCGAAGGATGAGCACATGGAGGCTTACCTCGCAGAAGTGCGTAAGATGGAAAAACAGATCATGGGGCTGGAAGTGTAGCATGTGGCCTGAGGCACCAATAAGGAAGTCGATGACATCACCAGAAGGGCATCCAAGCGGTAGCCCCAGGAGCCTGGCATCTTCAAGGAGCGGCTCTTCAAGCCGTCGGTGACGCCAGCACTTTCAAGCATAGTTCAGCCTCGGGAGGAGCTCCCACAACCACCTGCCACAGGAGCCCTAGTCTGTGGCCCGACCTCAGGAGCTCGCCTTCTCTTGGCGCTCAAGCCCCAGGAGGAATGCTGGACCAAGGAATTCAAGGAGTACCTGATGCAAGGGACGCTGCCGGAGAAGGAAGAGGACGCAGAGCGCGTGGCCCGGCAAGCCACCGCGTACTGTATCTAGGACGGTGAGTTGTACAGAAAGCGACCGAATGATGTTTTGCTGTGCTGCATTTCCAGTGACCAAGGAAGGGAGTTGCTGGTTGACATACACGGTGGGGACTGCGGACATCACTCGTCGTCACGGACTCTCGTCGGCAAGGTGTTCCGCAGTGGATTCTACTGGCCCACGGCGCTCAACGACGCGGCCAAGTTTGTGAAGTCCTGCGAAGCTTGCCAGTTCCACGCCAAGCAGATACATCAGCCAGCTTAGGGCCTCCAGACCATACCAATCACGTGGCCGTCCGCAGTCTGGGGGCTGGATATTTTGGGCCCCTTCCCTCGGGCGCCAGAGGGCTACCGCTACCTGTACATCGCCATTGACAAATTCACCAAGTGGGCGGAAGTGGAAGCTGTTCGCACCATCCCAGCCGGATCCACGGTCAAGTTCATCAGGGGCATCGTGAGCCGTTTCGGAGTCCCCAACCACATCATCACCGATAACGGTTCGCAGTTCACTAGTAACCTCTTCAAAACCTACTGTGCTAACCTTGGAACGCAGATTTGCTATGCTTCGGTGGCGCACCCCAGGAGCAACGGTCAGGCCGAACGCGCCAACGCGGAAGTCCTGAGGGGCCTCAAGACCAGGACCTTCAAGAAGAAGCTCGAGGCCTTTGGCAAGGGCTGGTACGACGAGCTCCAGTCCATGATGTGGTCCATCCGCACCACCGCCACCAAGCCAACGGGCGTGACCCCATTCTTCCGTGTCTACGGAGCTGAAGCGTTCCTCTCTCACGAGGTCAAGCATCGCTCTGCACGGGTCCTGGCGTTCGATGAAACGTAGCAGGACGCCACGCGGGGGATGGACCTTGTGCTGGGGGAGGAACGTCGTCGCGAAGCTGCACTGAGGGCGGCAAGGTACCAGCAAGCACTGCGGCGATACCACTGCCGCAACATCTGCTCCAGGACGCTCGAGACGGGTGATCTCGTCCTGAGGCGGGTCCTCTCTAGGGAAGGGTTGCATAAGCTTTCACCCATGTGGGAGGGCCCGTTCAAGGTCGTCCACATCTCCAGGCCTGGCGCCGTGCGCCTGGAGACACAGGACGGGATACCCATCCAGAACGCCTGGAACATCCAGCACCTCCGGAAGTTCTACCCATGAAGCAAGGCCTAGAGCCTGTGAAGAAGGCCCGGTGCCTATGAAGAATCGCCGCCCGTGACACTCTCACGTAATAATGAGTGGGGTTGTACACGCCACGGAGTCTCAGGAGCGCTGGCCTCAGGCCCTGGGGCTCCCTCCCATGCCTAGTGGCAGCACTTAGCTCCGCGCTGGTGAAAGACTTGAAGACTAGACTAGGTGCCGGACGCGGCTTTTCATTTGCTTTCCGTAGTTGGCTCACTTTTTCCTTAATCGAAGTTTGCTTCTGGTGTTCTTTCCTGATTCGATTCCCTCGCCTCTTACCGCATTTTCTGACTCTGGTTCGCTCGTGTTCTCTCTCTCGCATAATCTCGCGAGGGGGCTAGGCAGGTGCCCTCGCGAGCGTGTTTCTTCTCTCTGCCTTCTCACGAGCCACCCTCGCTCGAGCCCGGAAACTGGCGCATCCCTCCTAGTCTGTGCCCCTCGGGTACCGCAATACAAAGCGCCAGGTCAAGGCTTGAGTGAACGACGAATCTCCTAGCGAACTCCCTAACGAATTTCTTGCAGTTCCTGAGCAATCGCAGACCACTCGGTCAAGATGGACACAAGGAAATAAACGCCGCTCGTAAGGAGGAGGGCGTCCCGAATGCACCAGGCTAAGTTATCTTGGCACAGAACAACAAGCGTAGCATAATGGTTAATAAGTTATGGTTCGATACACGCCCCTCCGGGCCCAAGCTGGTTTCATTTTGATGCAGGAAGAAAAAGAGGAACATAACAAAAGCGGCGCTCGCCCCTGCAGCAACCGACGGAGGCAGGGCCTTGGCGACGTCCTGGGTCTAGTCGGACCCCTCCTCACGCTTCACCGATGCGCGGCGACGAGACGACCCGCTACCACCTTCGAAGCGGGCGCGGCGGCTGGTCAAAGCCGCCGCTGCTGGAACTGTCGCTAAGGGAGGAGCCACCGTAGCCGGACGAGGCGCGGCCGGCGGGCTCGCCCCCCGCCTCGTCCCGACCATCGCCAAGGCCAAGCACCTCCTCGTCGTCGTTCACCTCGGGGCAGCATCCGGCGTGGCGACCGTCTTCCCCGAACACCCTCACGTAGAGGGTCGCGTCGCCGTCGAACTTGAAGTGGAGGGTGCACCGCCTGCCCAGGCCGCTCGCGCGGGCGAACGTCTGCCAACCGCGGGCTAGAGCTATGTTGCCCGCGACAAAGACCTCGACTGCGACCCAAGAAACCCGGCTACAGCAACCGTCTGCCTGCAGCCAGAGCCTGCCTGGGCCGGAGGCCGACAGCTCGTCGGCAAAGAAGCGGGGGAGCTGGAGCCAGCTGCCGGCCGAATCCTCCGACCAAACAACAAACTCTGGCAGCACCTCTGACGCATGGAACTGCGGTCAAGGAGGCCGCGCGACCATAGCGCGTCTCCTTTCGTCGACAGGACTACCGCGACCAGAGCGGCTCCTGCCGCATACTGCGGCGCCACCCCGAGGGGCCACGGCGGGGGTCGCGGCATGCTTGCGGGGACGGCCACATCCTCGCATGGGCGCCGGGGAGCCGGGTCCCTCCCGAGGGGCCTTGCCTTTCTCCGCGGCGGAGAACCTCCTCGACGGCGCCATCGTTGCTAGTAGTGGAGCAGAGGAGGAAGAAGCAAGCGAGCAAGGAAGAGATGGCCGACGGGGGCTTCGCCCCCCTCTCATTTATAGCAAGAGAAGGCCAACCAGCGCCTCCCACGATCACAGGTAATGATGGTTTTCCTTGCATGTCGCAGGGACTTGTCAAGTCGAGCAGTTGCTGAGGCAGCGTGGGGAAGTGGAGACGCCCACGTCCAATCAACCGCCACGCGTCGACCAAGGCCGCAGGCTTTTGGGGCTCGCGGCGCTCCGTACTTGACCTTTGGCTTCGCCTCGAAGCCAAGCCCGAGCGCGCCTTGGGCCCGGGGGCTACTGTCGGCGTTCTGGGAACGGGGGTCCCCAGACTTGCCTGCCTGCGGCCCACGGCGTGGCTAAGCTAGCGGGCCGTACGGCCCATCTTCATCGACAAGGCATTCAAGACCCTTGCGAGGGGCCAAGCCTCGCGGGGCGGACGGCGCAAGACCTCCTCAGGAGCGGCCACGCCCGGTAGGCTCGCGAGGAGCGGAGATATCAAGGCGGGGAAAACCTCGCGAGGCTCGCGTGACGTGAGCCGTGACGATCGACACCAGGCAGGCGCCAGCACGCGCTGCGTCCTTGTTTCCTCTTTGGTGCTAAGGAGGCAGGCGCAGGCGCGGAGTACGGAGGCATCAAGCAAAGGTTTCCATATTGGTGCAACGAGACCGAAGACCAGCAGGACGGCAAGACGGAGGTCACCATGGAGCCCAAGACGGCGTCACCACCAGAGCCTTTTGCAGGCGAAGACCACTTTTGTCAGGATAGCTTGTACTAGCTGTCCCCTTTCAAATTTGCCCGCCGTTGTTGGCTCCCTTCCTGCTCAATATTTGGGGCGAGGACCAGGGCCTATATAAGTAGAGCTAGCCACCACCGTAGGGGGCATCTGATCTGGAACTGATCGAGTCCTCACCCACACAAGTTCGACAAGCACAAGAACACCTCAACTTCAGGAGGCTGTTCTTCCCCTTGTACTGTTCATCATCAGCCCAAGAGGCAATCCACCACCACCACCACACTGGAGTAGGGTATTACACCACAACGGTGGCCCGAACCAGTATAAACCTCGTGTCTTTCTGTGTTGCGAGTTCGTCCATGAGATCTTAGCGAGCTAGGGCGTGGATCGATAGGAGGGAAAGAACTTCGCGCGCACCCCAGAGTTTGAACCTTAACGGTTTTGCCGGAACCCCAGATCCGACAAATAGGCCCCAAATCACGCTGGCATCTAGCTAAACACAGCATTCCTACAGTAATCATGGAATTAAAACCTAACTCAGACTGACTGAAAGTCAGCTGCCACCGGAGGCTAACCATTGTAGCGTCTGACATGATCTAGTCCTGCGCTGCACCGTCCGGGCCGGCCAGGCCAGCCATGGTGCGCAATGCCTCGATGTCGAGGCGTGTGAGCTTGGAGATGCAGTCGATGTCGCCTTCGGAAAGCGGCTCGTCGAAACACCGCAACAGTGCCTCTGCGGCCTTCACCGTCATCCTCTCCTTTGGACCCAGCATGCCGAGCTCCTGGACTAGGCGCAGGGTGGCCCTCTGTGCCACCGGGGTGGAGGAGGGGTTGGCCGCCTGGCGGGCGTTGTGCCTAACGGGGGCTGAGGGAGCGCGCGTCTTGAGCGGAGCGGACGGCCTGCGAGCAGGTGGCGTGTCGGTGACGAGGGGCGCAGGGGCGTCGCAGAAGAGGAGCCGAGTGGTGGTGCCGCCTTGCCCAATTTGCATCTGCTGCACCTGGTGCATCACTGCCCCCAGCTCGGTCGTGGTTTCCGCTGGGGGGCGCGGTCTTGCACGCGTGGACCGAGTCGGTTTGCATGCATGCAATGGACCCATCGGTGGTCAACACCGTTGCACCACTAGCGTCTGCGTGGTTGACGTCGAACTCGAGTGGGGCGGCGAGGGCGCCCGCAATGGCCTCCTCCAGCTCCTCCTGACCAAGCTCGACGCGCGGCGGGGGAGGGAGCTGAGCGTCCCCGCTCTTGAAGAACTCGGCGACGGGGTCGGCATCGGCGTGGCTGGCGTGGCTCCTTCTTGCTGGTGGTGGCGGGAGTGGCGATGTGGGGGACAGTGCACGACGCAGCGGCAGGGGGGTGGCGCGGATGGCGATCTCTCGTCCATGGCAGCCCTTGCTGCGGTGGCGGCTGGTGGGGGTGCGGCTGCGCTGGCGAGGCTCTCGGGTGCGCTCTTTTGCCGCCGCCGGGGCCCGGCTGGAGTGGCCGCGGCCCAGCAGCGTGTCTGCCCAGGAGCGCCGGCCGCCGCGCTCGCTGTCGTGGTCATCGTGGTCCCTACAGCCGCCCCCACGCTGCAGACCGTGGCATCCCGCGGAGGCCACCATGGGTGGTTAGCGGCGCCCCTGTCCGTCTTCAACGTGCCAGGTCCAGGTCGCCGGGTACACCGCCGGGAAGGGGGCATCGTCGCCCGACTCCGACGAGGGGAGTCCGCTTTGGCGCGAGTGGGAGGACTGCGGCGTGCGGGGGGGTCCAATCCTCGATCTTGTCGATGTGCACCAGCAGCTCACGGCACCTGATGCCGGGAGGGGGAGCCACCTGGCGGCTCGGCGGCGAGAACCCCAGCATGGCCTCGACCCGGCCCGCTCCACGGGCCGCGCGCCAGATCTCGCACTTGGTGGGGATGCGCGTGACGTCGGTCGTCCAGACCCAGCAGGCGAAGGACTTGGTGTGCCCACGCTCGTGGGTGCGGCTATCCAGGCGGTCGACGATGCAGAGGTCGCCGAGGACCTCCTCCGCGCCCGCCAGCGACCACAGCCGCATGGGCATCCGCTCGATGACGACGCGGACGTGGAGGGTGCAGTCGTCCGGCACCTGGTGGTCGTCCTCGTGCCACCCCTTGACCTTGAACTCGACGCCTTCAGCATTGATGACGCCGCGGCGGACGGCGTTCTCCTTGTGCGCCGGAAGCTCGAAGTGGACCAGAAAATCCTCTGGGTCGTGGCTGGTGAAGCGCAGCAGGTGGGGCGGCGTGTGGATCTCCTCTTCTATGGCGCGGCCAACCGACATGGGGTTGTGAAAGTGCTAGTTATCGACTAGAGGGGGTGAATAGGCGATTTTTATGAAAGTCTTCAAAACATGGGAGTTTCAAAGACAAACGATAGAAATGAACCTATTAACATGCAGTGGAAGGTAGACTACACTATGCAAGCCATAGTCAAGTATACACAGAAGTGAAAGCACGAAGACTAATAGCAGCTAGGTAGTAATGATCAGGATGGAAAATAGTATGAAGCCAAACAACAATAGAAGTCACACAATGAAGTCAAACAGGTAACACAGGCAGGCAATGACTTCACGAAGACAGACTGTAAATAAAGAGAGGGAGAAGATAGAACCAGTCGCTTGGTGAGGACAAGGATTTGTTGGACCAGTTCCAGTTACTGTGACAATTGTACGTCTGGTTAGGGAGGCTGAGATTTAACTCAGAAAACCGTGTCTTCACCTTATTCCGCTTGAGCTAAGGACACCCAGTCCTCGCCCAATCACTCTGGTAAGTCTTCACGGTAGACTTCCAAACCTTCACAGACTTCGTTCACCGGCGATCCACAATGACTCTTGGATGCTCAGAACGCGACACCTAACCGGCTGGAGGATTCACAGTCCTCAAGTGTAACAAGTCTTCAGGTCACGCGGACAGAAAGACTTCAGTGATGCCTAACACTCTTTGGCTCTGGGTGTTTTGGCTTTGTCCTCGCAAGGATTTCTCTCTCTCAAAAGCTTCGGAGGTGGGTTGCTCTCAAACGACAAAAGCCGTGCACTAACTCCGAGCAGCCACCCATTTATGGTGTAGGGGTGGGCTATTTATAGCCACTAGGCAACCCGACCTGATTTGTCCGAAATGACCCTGGGTCACTAAGGAACTGACACGTGTTCCAACAGTCAGATTTCAAACACACGCGGCAGCTTGACTTGGGCTGCAAGTAAAGCTGACTCATCCAGCTCTGGATAAGATTTGCTCTTATTGTCTTCGCTCGAAGACATAGGATTTGGTTGAGCATCACTTCAGTCACTCTGACTTTGTTCACTGGGACCCGACTTAGCAGTACGGTGGTTCCTATGACTCAACAAAGAAGAAAAGGAAACAACTAAGTCTTCGCGCTCCATAGTCTTCACGCGATGTCTTCCATGTCATAGTCTTCAATGTGAATATCTTCACACACCACCATTGTCTTCAATGTCTTCATACATTTTTAGGGGTCATCTCCGGTAGGTAAACCGAATCAATGAGGGACTGCTACCTGTGTTATCCTGCAATTCTCACAAACGCATTAGTCCCTCAACCAGGTTTGTCGTCAATACTCCAAAACCAACTAGGGGTGGCACTAGATGCACTTACAATCTCCCCCTTTTTGGTGATTGATGACAAACTGGTTGAAGTTTTCAACGGGGATAAAAGTATGTGAAATTGTAAAGGATTAAGGTATTGTATTCATAAGTAGCAAAAGGCTCCCCCTGAAGATGTGCATATAAGTAATTTGCTTTTGGAATGCAAATGCACATGGCAGGTTGTATTTGTGGAGATCCTCTTCAACTTATGAAGACAATTCATCATGCATGATTTGATATAACGAAGATAATAACATGCATAATGAAAAATGGACGTCTGCAATATGACTTCGTGCGGGATTTATCATCGCATCACAGAATAGCAAACAAGTAGCAGACGACCATCAAGTTTAAGTGTTACAACTCAAAGAACCAAACGTATCAAAAGCGAGAGTTGTAAACACTTGGCGAAATATATAAAGCAACCACCCATATGGACCCGCTTGAAGACTATCAACTCATATGCTTCTCCCCCTTTTGTCAGTAAGGACCAAAAAGGTTTGAAAACATAGAGTCTCTACTTGTTCCCATGAGGAGAAGGTGAAGCAGCAGGGTCGTCGTTGAGGTTTGGTGGTGCAGAAGAACTTGGTGCAGTGTCGATACGCGCCGACGTTGGAGGTGGTGAAGTAACATCATCTTGGTCATCAATGGCTCTTGCATTCACCGTTGCAGCTGAGGAGGAATAGTCAGAGTCTTCAAGAGAGGGAGTGCGATGCAAGATAGCATTCCTCGGAGGAGTTGAATCAAACTTGAATCTTTCGGTGAAGCCATCGTCTTGAAGATCAGCTTCAGCACTGAGCAAAGTCAAACTCTTCCATGACCTCCGACAGGTTTCATGAGTGACAAAGGCATTCTTGGTGGCAAGATTGCGAATGCGATTGACATCCACCAAGAGGCTTTGCATCTGACGCTTCAGCCAGTAGTGATGCTTATCATGTTTCTGATGCAGGGCGACGAGAAGCTCTCGGTCATTGAGAACACGAGATCGCTTCCGAGGCCGTTGAGCAATAGTGCTTTCAGTGGCTTCAGTATGGGCACGGTGAGGGAAGCGAGTATTGCCAGCTAAAGGATAAATACGAGTGACGGCCTGGACTCCTTCAATGGGCTGTGTGAAGCTTTGGCGATCAGCATTGTGAAGATAAATTGGCTCCTTGGCAGGCTCTGGGTATATGGCTTCAACTGACATATCAACCTCTGGCAAAAATATCACATGGTTGCGAGCAGAAGGCTGATAGTTGACAGCTGAATGAAGCTTGATGAGTCGCATAACCCATGGAGCGTAGAATTTCAGACCAAAGAGGTCAGATCCTGATGCAGCCAATTGCCTAATAAAGAAGTCTTGAGCATTGAAGCTGATGCCATTGAAGATATAAAAGATCAATGTCTTCATTGCTCCTTCAAGCTTCGCTGCAGAAGAATGTCCTTTGACAGGCCATAGAGTTCGCCTGATGATATGATAAATAGTGTGAGGCAGATACTCTAGGTCTTCAACAAAGAATTCTCTTGGGTATTCAGCGTCGTGTGGCAGTGGCTTCATCATGCTCAGCATTTGGCTCATGTTGGGCTCTGGCTTCTGAAAGATGCTCTCCAAAGCATTGCGGTGAAGCTGACAACCAGGCTCGAAGAGTTCACCTGGAGTGGGCAGGCCAGTTAGCTCAATGATATCAAGAGCTTTGGCTTCATGATGGATATTGCCTGCCATCCACTCAAGGATCCATGTCTTCGGATCCCTTTTGTAGCCGCGAATGTGGAGGGTTGCATAAAATTGTAGCAGAAGCTCTTCATTCCAATGCTCTTTATCAGTCACAAAGTCCAGAAGACCAGCATCACGGAAGCAGTCAAGGGCTTCTTCTAAGCACGGCGGTCCAGCAATGACTTCACAGTCTAGGCGCATATGTGGAAAAATGCGCCCTTGATCATAGAGAACACAGGAATAGTAACTGCACTGCTGATAGCTCCAGAACCGATCAGATGAAATTATTGGCTTGGAGTAGGGGTTCTTGGCACTATCAAAGAAAGTGTTGTGCGCAATGAAGCCATTTGCATTGAAGGACCCTGGTGAAGTTGCAGTACCTGGAAACCTTGGCAACCTTGGCTTAGGCTTCTGGACCTGAGGCCTATGCTCGACATGATAGTCAAATTGAGGACCAGCAGCAGGTGGAGGAACCAGAATGGGCCATCTGACAGTAACCAGCTGACCACGATCATATGCTTGCTCGATGGTGTGTAGCCTTGGAGGTGGTACAGGAGCAGTGGCAGTGGCATTGACTTCAGGCTGCAGATTTGCATCAGGTGCAGCATTGGCTTCAGGTGCATGAACTTCTAGCACCACATTAGCTTCGGCCATGACAATGTCATTGGCTTCAGTTGAGTTGTTTGTGGCCGCCTCAGTAATGTTAACCTCCACTTGAGTAGCTGGAGGGTCGGACACGTTCTCCTCGAGAACAACTTCTGGGTTGGACGGGGGTGTAGCAACACGTTCTTCTTCCAATCTTGGCTCTTCTTGTTCATCGGCTGATGCAGCCGGAATGTCTTTAGCCGCTTTGGCTTCAAACTTGGAGACGTCCGCAGATGGAGAGGCTTCAGGAAATACTTGGCGAGATACTGATTGGTGCTCTTCTCCTTCTGGAACACTCGAAAGAGTGACTTGTGGCCTTGGTCCTTTGTGAAGCCTGCGAAACGCCAGCGACGCTTGTGGAGATGGAGTTGTCTGGGCCACAAAGTCTTCATCTTCAAGTACCGGAGTGGTGACTTGAGTTGGGGGAGTAGTTGGTGTTTCTTCTTCACGGGGGGAGTCTTGAGGGTGATCAGCCCATGAATCATCCTGAGCAATTGGCGTCAAGGGATGACCAATGCTGATGAGTTCGCTGTTCGTGAGAACAGGCGATGATACCACATTGTGCTCGATCTGAGGAAGGACTTCATCATCTTCTACATTGTCATGGTGACCAATGTCTTCAGCTGTGGTGGGGTCAACAGCTAGAATCTCTTTAGTACTAGGAGCCTCTGTGGTAGCAGGCTCATGAACTATCAACCGACGCTCTTGGTGTGCAGACGCAGGACGAGCAACAGAAATTGGCTCGACGACAAGGGGCTCTGTGGGAGCAGCCCGATCTCTCTTCTTGGTTTTTCTCTTCTTGGTTGGTGGAGCTTCATCAGTGGTGTTCTTGGACTTGCGCTTTCTGGCTTCAGCTTCAACTGTCCTAGTTTTCTTGAGCTCTGAAGCCACTGTGGAACCTTAGGCTTCACGCCTGTCATACTGGCAGGGAAGACAATGTGAGGTTCTTCTCGCCTGGACGCTTCAGCTTGGTCCACAGCAGGCTTCTTCTTGGCAGCCATCTTGGGGTCGATGCCAGGACGCCCAAGTGCCTTGCGCTTCTCAGCTTCATTGTAGGCTTGAACACATTTGGCAGCCAGGAGTTTCATGCGCTCTTGAGAACCTTTAGCTTCGTCACGCTTCTTGTGAAATGCCTCCTTGAGCTCATGCATCATTTGCTTGAAATTCTGAACATCAGTCACACTGAGCTTGACCATATGCTTCTTGAACCGAGCATTTTCATAGTCAATCTTGTGCTTCAGTTCAACAATTTTCTGAGCTAGAGCCAGCTCAGGAGCAATGGCTCCATGGAAGGATACGCTGAGGCCAATGGGGAGCTGAAGATCATCAAAACTGAGGTTTGGGCTATCAAACCACTCGTCAATGAATTTGTTCAGAATGTCCATATCGAAGAGGGGAAGATCATTGAAGATTTCTGCCTCTTGCTTGCTCTGTATTAACATCTCAAGAGCATCATCGCCAAGATCGTCGTCACTAGGCAGATCAATGGCTTCGTTCTCATTCCTTAGAACAGCAGCAGGGGTCATTGCTTGACCAGTAGTCTGTACGGGCTTCTTCTTCTTCTTAGACTTGCAGATGCATGAGAGATCTTCAGAATGCACACTTGGTGCAGGAGGAGCAGTGGCCAGAGGCTTAGCTCGTGAAGCTCTTGGTGCAGAGGAGGGCTTTGAAGCCTTGGGTTTCTTCTGCTTTTGAGGCTTCGGCGGAGCAGGAGCTTCATCAGAATCAGCTTCATCTCCAGACTGATCCACTGTGGCCCTCTGAGCAGCGATGTAGGAGAGGAGACCATCAAAGTTGTTGAAGGGGCCGATGACATTTGGATTGGCATCTCGTGTGCCATCAGCCCGCGGAGCAGAAGGCCCTGGGTTGAAATTGCATCCGAGACTTTTCTTGTTCTCTTTGGCCGAGTTCTTGGCAAACAGGTAGTTGCACTTGAACAGATTGTCTTCACGACACCATAACAGAGAGGATGGGTCGGCATCAGCAGGCTGTGGTCCACGGACCATGCAAGGGTAGAAACCCTGAGCAATAGCTTTAGATCTAGTCTTGGGTTGAAGATTTTTGTAGAGAATATCTCCCCAAGGACGCTTGATGGCATTCTTTTCAGCATATTCCTTGGTGACGAATCTGTACTTGAACCATTGCTCGGCCCAATATCTTCGAATCCATTGGATTCGAGTTTTGTGTTGGCCATAGCTCTCCTCAGGATCAGTTTTGTATAGCTCATAGAGATCTTCGGGCAGATCCATTGATGTGCCCCCGCGGCGCTGTCTGCCTCTCTTCCTTGCTGATTTTTCTGTGGCCATGTAGTTCAGACTGAATGGCTTCAAAGCTGTCAAAGTCTTCCATCTGCTGGTCAGACAAGAGCTAGCTTCGGGAGAGTTGATATGATGCTGTAAGAATTCTGCAAATGAATGCAGACTATGAGAACCAAGGGATTCTCCCACGGACATGTACCTGTGACAGCATTAGAGATGCGAGGGAAGGGGAAGAGGTCATATGCATTCTCAGAAGATCTTGAAGATAAATCAGTTTAGAAGACATTGACCTCATAGCGCGAAGACATTCACTTATATGTTGAGAGTTGGTTCCAGATTTGTACGAATCCAAGAATAGGTACAAGTGAGGAATCTAACTATGTGTGAAGCATAAGTGAATATACTACGCATAATATGAGATGCAGAACAGGATAGATCCAAATTTGTGGAGGCAAAAACCACTTTTGATAGGAAGGATGAATCTATCGGATCAAAAGTACAGTAAAAAGAGAGTTTTAATTTAACACATGATGAACTGCTAGACGGAGCAGAAGAGGAGGCCGAGCAGTTCGATCTTCCGTGCCCTAACTTGGCGACGGAGGACACCTACGGCGGCGGCGGAGAAGACGATGTCCGCGGCCGGCGTGAGGACGGCGTCGGTGAGGTCGCGGCAGCTAAGCGCTTCGTCGCCGGCGTCGTCAAGAGCTAGCAGTGGCGCTAGGGTTTGTCGAGGTGGAGAGGTGGAAGAAGGATTTTGACCGCGATGGGATGTGCATTTATAGGGAGAGGGACGGCACAGCGCAAATACGCAGGTGCCCCTGGCGGTTCACATCTGAGGGACACGTGGCGAACATGCAACACATTGGAAGTTGTTCCATGTTCCCACGCACGCCTGGACTGTCGGGTGGTCGTTCCGGCTTCTCCGGGTTTCAGGCAATAAGGATTGAGCATTTAAAACAGATTTAATGTTTGTCTCTGTATCTTCTGCTGACAAGGACACAGAGAAGACATTCGACAGTTTCAACAGAATGCATATGATTTGGATAGATAGAGATTGAGGTAGAAGCATAGAGAGGGTAGGGTCCGATCACATTCACTTAGTTTAAAAGATTCAAACGAGAAGACATAGCTATAAGTGAATGTTGTACAGGACAGACACTAATATATGTATATATCAGAATAAGACCAAATCAACATTGTGAAGATAAACAAGAAGACAAATCAATGTTGAAGATAAATCAAATGCGAAGACTTAGCAAATGTAACGCCAAGAGAAAACATTCCAAACAAAAGTTTGGTGGTGGCGTTACCCACCGTATAGGAAGTATTAGACCCAGACACGGCGCACAATTATCGTGGCGCTCCGAAGTCAAATTCTGCATTAATGTATTCACACTCAGAGTGTAAGTCCTCATTGATTAAAGATATACATTACTTCGTGTGTTGCACATCTAAGTCATCAACATGCATAAGTGTTAGGATGTGTGCCTGATCACAGGACATTCGAGGATTCCAAGATATTTAGCTCACACCACAACTTGCAAAACCTTTTCTCATCCAAGGGATTTGTGAAGATATCTGCCAATTGCTCTTCAGTGTTGACATGAATGATATCAATATCTTCCTTCATAACATGATCTCTGAGAAAGTGATGACGAATTTCAATGTGCTTTGTCTTCGAGTGCTGAACTGGGTTGTTGGCAATCTTGATGGCGCTTTCATTGTCGCAGTAGAGTGGTACTTGCTTCAGATGGATGCCATAGTCCTTGAGTGTTTGCTTCATCCATAGAAGCTGAGCGCAGCAAGATCCAGCAGCAATGTATTCAGATTTAGCAGTGGAGAGTTATACACAATTCTGCTTCTTTGAAGACCAACAGACAAGTGATCGTCCCAGAAAGTGACATGTGCCTGATGTAGACTTGCGATCCACCTTGTCACCAGCATAATCAGCATCGAAGAATCCAACTAGATCAAATTCTGAGCCCTTTGGATACCATAATCCTAATGTTGGGGTGTAAGCCAAATATCGAAGAATTCGCTTCACAGCTAAGTGATGCGATTCCTTTGGTGCCGCTTGGAATCGAGCACACATGCAAACACTAAGCATGAGATCTGGCCTAGATGCACATAAATAAAGTAAAGAACCACTCATGGAACGGTATACCTTCTGATCAAACTTTTTACCATTGGCGTCAGGACCCAGATGAGTTTTAGTTGGCATTGGCGTCGTGTAACCTTTGCAGTCTTGCATTCCAAACTTCTTCAGGCAGTCTTTGAGTTATTTCTCTTGAGATATAAAGAAGCCATTGCTTTGCTGACGAATTTGAAGACCAAGGAAGAACTTCAGCTCACCCATCATGGACATCTGGTATTGCTCTTGCATCATGTGTCCAAACTCATCACTGTATTTCTGGTTAGTGCAGCCGAAGATAATGTCATCCACATATATTTGGCACACAAACAGTTCACCATCATATGTGTTCGTGAAGAGTGTGGGATCCAGGGAACCAGGTTTGAAGCCTTTGCTCTTCAAGAAGTCTTTGAGGGTGTCATACAAAGCGTGGGCTTGTTTTAGGCCATACAGTGCCTTGTTAAGCTTGTATACCATGTCAGGATGTTTTGGATCTTCAAAGCCAGGTGGTTGTGCAACATACACTTCTTCTTCAATCTTGCCGTTGAGAAAGGCACTCTTCACATCCATTTGATACAGAAGGATGTTGTGATGATTTGCGTAGGCTAGCAGTATGCGAATAGCTTCAAGCCTAGCTACAGGAGCAAATGTTTCATCGAAGTCAATCCCTTCAACTTGAGTGTATCCTTGGGCAACGACACGAGCCTTGTTTCTGACAACTTGACCATGCTCATCTTGCTTGTTGCGATATATCCATTTGGTGCCTATTATGTTGTGCTTACGAGGGTCAGGACGCTTGACAAGTTCCCACACATTGTTCAGCTTGAACTGTTGAAGCTCTTCTTGCATAGCTTGAATCCATTCAGGTTCCATGAAGGCTTCAGCAACTTTCTTGGGTTCAGATATTGAGACAAATGCAAAGTGCCCACAGAAATTTGCTAGCTGTGTTGCTCTTGAACGAGTGAGTGGACCAGGCGCTTGATGATATCAATTATCTTCTCAATATGTACTTCATTTGCAACACGAGGATGAACTGGACGAAGATTTTGCTCTTGCTGATCATTGTCATCGTTAGGAGGATTGTCTTCAGGCTGAGCATTGTCTTCAGGTTGATTAGGTGCAGAAATGATAAGTTCCTCTTCAGGCTGTGCTTCAGATGGTATGATTTCTCCAGTTCCCATAAGCTTGATGGATTCACTAGGTGGAACTTCATCTATCACATTTGGCAGGTGCTCTCTTTGCGAGCCATTAGTTTCATCGAACCGCACATCTACAGTTTCAACCGCTTTATAGTGAAAGAGGTTGAAGACTCTGTAGGAGTGCGAATTCTTTCTGTAATCAAGCATAAAACCTTCATGTGCTTTCGGTGCAAATTTTGAAGTGTGATGTGGATCCTTGATCCAGCACCTAGCACCAAATACTCTGAAGTAACTTACATTTGTCTTTTTACCAGTTAGGAGCTCATAGGATGTCTTCTTTAGAAGCTTGTGAAGATAAACACGGTTGATGACATGGCATGCAGTATCAATAGCTTCAGGCCTGAACTTTCTTGGAGTCTTGTATTCATCAAGCATCGTCCGAGCCATCTCAATGAGTGTTCTGTTCTTGCGCTCCATGATGCCATTTTGCTGAGGTGTGTACGGAGCTGAGAACTCATGAGTGATTCCCAATGTATCCAAGTAAAGGTCGAGGCCAGTGTTCTTGAACTCTGTGGCGTTGTCACTTCTGATATGCTTGATCTTGACGCCATAGTTGTTCATGGCACGGTTGGCGAAGCATCTGAAGACATCCTGCACTTCAGTTTTGTAAAGAATTATATGCACCCATGTATATCTTGAATAATCATCAACAATGACGAAGCCATAGAGACAAGCAGTAGTAGTGAGAGTACAGTAGTGAGTAGGGCCAAATAAGTCCATGTGTAGTAGCTCGAAGGGTTGAGATGTCGTCATGATTGTCTTCGAGGGATGCTTGGCCCTTGTCATCTTTCCAGCTTCGCAGGCACCGCATAAGTGATCCTTCTTGAACTTGACGCCCTCGATGCCTATGACGTGTTTCTTCTTTGCAAGCGTATGCAAGTTCCTCATGCCAGCATGCCCTAGCCTCCGATGCCAGAGCTAGCACTCTGAAGCTTTTGCTAGAAGACACACGGCAAGCTGTGGTCCTGCTGAGAAATCTACCATGTACAAATCATCTTTCCGATACCCTTCAAAGACTAGAGACTTGTCAGATTCCATTAGTACAAGGCAACGATATTTTCCAAATATCACAATCATGTTCAAATCGCAAAGCATTGAGACAGACATTAAGTTGAAACCAAGGGATTCAACAAGCATCACTTTATCCATGTGATGATCCTTTGAGATTGCAACTCTACCTAGACCCAATACCTTGCTTTTACCAGTGTCAGCAAATGTGATGTGACTCTTGTCAGATGGACGTAGTGTTGAATCCATGAGAAGACTTCGATCACCAGTCATGTGGTTAGTGCATCCACTGTCCATAATCCATTCTGAAGCATGAGGTGTCATACCCTACAGTACAGTTAGGGGGATAGGCTTCACCAAGAGTATTGTGAAGCATAAACATTTGACGCACAAGAGGATTATCAAAGCTCAGATCAAGGTTTGGACTGATAGGATGATTGGCAAGCGATTCAGGAACAAAATACATAGTAAGACCATTTGGGCATTTTATCTTGCACCCTACAAGATGTTTTAGGTCCCCAACATTAGCATCAGACGCCTTTGATTTCCGGCTGGAGACCTTTCCCTGCAAAAGAAAGTTAATTCTTCTTAACCACCCACATCTTCAGGGGTGGCTTAGAAGCAATGAGTCTAAGTGCAGCATCTGAGAACTTCGGCTTTGGAGCCCTAGCAAATAGCCTTGCAGGAGGAGAATAATACTCATATGAATAAGCAGAAAAGTTCTTAGTTTTATGAACATAGAGGTTTGAAGAAACACGCTCATATTCATAAGTTTGAGTATGATTTTCCTGCAAAACATTGGCGTTAGGGTGACTCAGTTGAGTCCTGTATCTATACGAAGCCTTTGGACCATATGAAGCTTTTGGTCTGGAATTTGTCTTCTTCCCAAGCGGTGTCATGATGACATTCACAGGAAGATTCTCAAGACAACTTTTGGGAACCCAGATCTTCTTCATAGGTGGCCCATTCCTGCAGTTAGTACCAATATACCTGGCGAACACTTCACCATTCTGATTCTTAAACAGTTTATGGTTTGCATCAAAGGATTCATCAATGATAACTGGGTTAGCACAAGTGAAGCCAGATAGAGTGGATGGATCCACTGAAGGTCCCTTTGCAGCAACCCATGTGGTTTTGGGGTACTGCTCAGGCTTCCAGTAGGAACCATCAACATTCATTTTCCTCTCGAACCCAACACCCTCTTTCCTAGGGTTTCGGTTCATAATCTGCTTTTTGAGGACATCGCACAGTGTCTGATGCCCTTTGAGACTTTTGTACATCCCTGTTTCAAACAATGTCTTCAACCTAGCATTTTCATCAGCAATAGTAGTGATATCCTCAGCAAAGGGGTTAGTTACCACATCAACAGTTGAAGATATTGCAACAGTAGCAGCAGTAGAACATTCAGCAACAGAAGTAGCGTTATCACGCTCAAGGCATTTTAGACATGGTGGTTGAAATCCTTCCTGAGCGAGACTGATCTATTGAGCGCGAAGTGACTCATTCTCCTTTTGAAGATCTTCATGAGCCGCTCTCAATTTCTCAAGATCTTGCTTCCTTTGAAGATAATCATAGGAAAGCTTTTCATGAGTCATTGAGAGCGTTTCATGACGACTTTCAAGTTCCTGGTACTTAACATGAAGATTTTTTATGTCTTCAATTAAGGACTGAGATCGGGTCATTTCCACGTCCAACAGGTCATCGCTTTTGTCTAACGGTTTTTGAGTATGTTCCATAGCTTTCTTGTTCAGTTGCAATTTTAGCAAGTGTTTTGTAGCTGGGTTTGGATTCACAATCAGAGTCATCTTCACTTGATGTTTGAAAGTAAGCATCGCGTGATTTTACCTTGGCACCACGTTCCATGAAGCAGTAGGTGGGAGCAGAGTCGTCCTTGTCATTAGCATCAGCGTTGGTGATGGGGCCATTGTCTTCAGTGTTGAAGATGGACTTGGCAACGTAGGTTGTAGCTAGAGCCAGACTTGCAACGCCAGAGTCGGACTCCTCCTCAGACTCCACCTCCACCTCCTCAGAAGCAGACTCCTCCTCTGAATCCATCTCCTTGCCAACAAAAGCACGAGCCTTGCCAGATGAGCTCTTCTTGTGTGATGAAGACTTGGACGAAGACTTGGAAGAAGACTTTGAGGATTTCTTCTTCTTCTTGTCATCAGAATCATATTCCTTGCTCTTCTTCTTCTTGTTGTTCTCATTGTCCCACTGTGGGCACTCAGAGAAGTGGTGTCCAGGTTTCTTGCACTTGTGACATGTTCTCTTCTTGTAATCATGAGTGAAAGCTTCATCATTTCTTGAGCGGGATCGTGAAGACTTTCTGAAGCCCTTCTTCTTAGTGAACTTCTAGAACTTCTTCACAAGCATAGCAAGCTCCTTTCCAATGTCTTCAGGATCACCAGAACTGCAGTCAGATTCTTCTTCAGATGAGGAAACAGCTTTTGCCTTCAAAGCGCGAGTTCGGCCATAGCTGGGACCATAGATATCTCTTTTCTCAGATAGCTGGAACTCATGTGTATTGAGCCTCTCAAGTATGTCAGACGGATCGAGTGTCTTGAAGTCAGGGCGTTCTTGTATCATCAGGGCAAGGGTGTCGAACGAGCTGTCAAGTGATCTCAGGAGTGTCTTGACGATTTCATGCTTGGTGATCTCAGTGGCGCCGAGAGCACAAAGCTCATTTGTGATGTCAGTGAGGCGATCAAACGTGAGCTGGACATTCTCATTGTCGTTTCTCTTTAAGCGGTTGAAGAGGTTGCGAAGAACACTGATCCTTTGATCTCTCTGGGTTGAGACGCCTTCGTTGACCTTGGAGAGCCAGTCCCAGACTAGCTTCGACGTTTCCAGAGCACTCACACGGCCATACTGTCCTTTGGTCAGATGACCACAGATGATGTTCTTGGCAGTAGAATCCAGTTGAATGAACTTCTTGACATCAGCAGGGGTGACACCTTCACCAGTCTTGGGAACACCATTCTTGACGACATACCAGAGGTCGACATCAATGGCTTCAAGATGCATGCGCATCTTATTCTTCCAGTAGGGATATTCAGTTCCATCGAAGACAGGGCACGCAGCGGAGACTTTGATTATCCCTGCAGTTGACATAGCTAAAACTCCAGGTGGTTAAACCGAATCACATAGAACAAGGGAGTACCTTGCTCTGATACCAATTGAAAGTGCTAGTTATCGACTAGAGGGGGTGAATAGGCGATTTTTATGAAAGTCTTCAAAACATGGGAGTTTCGAAGACAAACGATAGAAATGAACCTATTAACATGCAGCGGAAGGTAGACTACACTATGCAAGCCATAGTCAAGTATACACAGAAGTGAAAGCACGAAGACTAATAGCAGCTAGGTAGTAATGATCAGGATGGAAAATAGTATGAAGCCAAACAACAATAGAAGTCACATAGTGAAGTCAAACAGGTAACACAGGCAGGCAATGACTTCACGAAGACAGACTATAAATAAAGAGAGGGAGAAGATAGAACCAGTCGCTTGGTGAAGACAAGGATTTGTTGGACCAGTTCCAGTTGCTGTGACAACTGTACGTCTGGTTAGGGAGGCTGAGATTTAACTCAGAAGACCGTGTCTTCACCTTATTCCCCTTGAGCTAAGGACACCCAGTCCTCGCCCAATCACTCTGGTAAGTCTTCACGGTAGACTTCCAAACCTTCACAGACTTCGTTCACCGGCGATCCACAATGACTCTTGGATGCTCAGAACGCGACGCCTAACCGGCTGGAGGATTCACAATCCTCAAGTGTAACAAGTCTTCAGGTCACTCGGACAGAAAGACTTCAGTAATGCCTAACACTCTTTGGCTCTGGGTGTTTTGGCTTTGTCCTCGCAAGGATTTCTCTCTCTCAAAAGCTTCGGAGGTGGGTTGCTCTCAAACGACAAAAGCCGTGCACTAACTCTAAGCAGCCACCCATTTATGGTGTAGGGGGTGGGCTATTTATAGCCACTAGGCAACCCGACCTGATTTGTCCGAAATGACCCTGGGTCACTAAGGAACTGACACGTGTTCCAACGGTCAGATTTCAAACACACGCGGCAGCTTGACTTGGGCTGCAAGTAAAGCTGACTAATCCAGCTCTGGATAAGATTTGCTCTTATTGTCTTCGCTCGAAGACATAGGATTTGGTTGAGCATCACTTCAGTCACTCTGACTTTGTTCACTGGAACCCCACTTGACAGTTCGGTGGTTCCTATTACTCAACAAAGAAGAAAAGGAAACAACTAAGTCTTCGCGCTCCATAGTCTTCACGCGATGTCTTCCCTGTCATAGTCTTCAATGTGAATATCTTCACACACCACCATTGTCTTCAATGCCTTCATACATTTTTAGGGGTCATCTCCGGAGGGTAAACCGAATCAATGAGGGACTACTACCTGTGTTATCCTGCAATTCTCACAAACACATTAGTCCCTCAACCAGGTTTGTCGTCAATACTCCAAAACCAACTAGGGGTGGCACTAGATGCACTTACAAGTTGGCGGCGTGCTGAGGCGTTGCGGCCGTGAGGAGCACGGCGTGCTTCCGGAGCAGAAACTCTTGGTGCTCCATGGCCGGAGTGGCGACCACCACCTTGTGGCTCGACCTTGGGCGGCGGGAGGGGCCGGTGAGGAGGGTCTGGCGATCCATGTCGACGGGGCGCGCAGCCTGTGGAGGCGGCGCTGGGAAACGCAGCCTTTCCCTCACCGGACCGCGGGTGGCGTCGTCCGCCCCGCGTCTATTCCTCGGATTCTGTGGGCACTCCCTACCGAAGTGGCCCTACAGCTTGCAGATGATGCAGCGGAGTGGATCTCGGCAATCGGCGCGGTGCTGCTCACTACTGAGGCATCTGAAGCAGTGGCCGTCGAACTGGCTTAAGAAGGCAGCGCGGCCAGCGTCCTCCTTAATGGCGGAGCGCTTGCCCATCCGCCTCAGCTGGTGACGCCTGGAGTTGCCCGCTGATCTACTAAGTGCACGCCGTTGCTGCTTCGATTTGACCTCCGTCCATCCCTCCCCCTCGCCCGAAGAGGAAATGGACGGTGCGGGTGAGGGCACTACCACGATGGACTTTAGCCTGCAGTTCCCAGGGCAGGGGTTCCCTGCTTCGACCACTGGCTCACGCGCAGCGCCCGCCTTGGAGCTCTCACCTCGCAGCAGGATACGCGCCGGGGAGTCTGGGCGGGCCGTTGGTGCCGGAGGAAGCGATGGAGAGACCAGCGCTTGCATCGGACCGCTGGATCCAAACAGATCTGCTGCGGTCGCAGGGGCTCCCCGCGCCGACCTGGCGCTGCTCGGGAAGCGGGTCGAACAGTGGGATCCAGCAGGGGACGGCGGGCGCATGGCCGGCGGATTTGGTGGCGCCTCGGCCCGGGTGGGCAGGGACGGAGGCTGGTGGCCGCAGCGGCCGGAGCGGCGCGCGGCGTGGGAGCGGGAGGGGGGCAGAGGCGAAGATACCTTGACCAAAATTTTGGCAGCCAAATACTTAGCAAGGCAAGCTTAGGCAAAAACCAAACACACCCTGAATACTTAGCATACTGGGAAAAAAATGTTTGAGTGATGGTAATACTCGGGATACAGAGACAGAGGAAGAAAAATAAAAGGCAAGCAGGTTGGACAAGATGCGAGAGATCCTTTGCAAGAAAGGAGAAGCTGGTGGGAAATTTTCCTGAAAAGATTCAAGTGTGACAGAGAAATGCTCTTGGTCGATCTCTTATCCTGGTCAGGCAAAACACAAAACTAGTGAAGATAGCAATGGCACTGATGGCATGGATGAGTTGCAAAATGCAGTTCCTCAAGAGCAGGGTCAAGGTGGGAGTGATAGAGATACCGGTTGTAATTTTATTTTACACTGGATTGTGCACGAACCGAATACTATTTCTTTGCATTCCTAAATGCACAAATATAGGAAGAAAAAGAGAATGTTGCAATCATCAAGAAAAGAGATCTTGGTGGTAATTTCTGCAGCATATAAATTCATGGCATTCAGCATCATCATGTGACAAAAGATGGAAACAGTTTTGACATGCATGGATGCACACATTATTTTAAGCATCTAGTAGGAGTTCTTGGCACAAGCATTTGACTGGCGGACTGCGTCGAGATTGATCCACCTTTGTTGAAATCAAAGCTTCAATCATAAAGAAAATTCTATCAGGAGGTACATGAAGTAAGATGGGAAGCAAAAGGACGGACGGATGCTTGATTGTCTCCACATCTACCAAATGAAGTTTAACTTGAGAACAAGCAACCTTGAGCATCCGTACAATTTTCATGCTGGCATCCTTCACATGGCACAACTGGTTATAGCAAAAGTGAAGAAGCACATGTTGACACTTCTTTTATTGGGAACAATCATATATTCCAAACAAATTGGACAATAAATAGCCGTGTGCATCGCAAGACGAAGAGGCCCGGGTATTCCCCTTTTCGAAAAGAATAGATGGATATCAAACCTCCGTGAAGAAAGGTGGATTGGAAAACTCGCGATTGAAATTAATTGATGCAGTGAGCCAATATTCTATCATCGAGAGTACGTTATCTGGGAACTCCAACCAAACAACCAGATCTCACTAGGGCAAGTACCTCCGCATGTTCTTGATATCAAGTATCTTCTCGTGTTCTGCTAGATCATCGTCGTCAAAGTGGTCACCGAGGTAGTAGTAACAAGCCTCATGGTAATCCTCATAATCCTCATGATCCGAATAGTCAGGACTCCAACAGCAACTGCAAGGCAAATATGGCAAAGAGTACCGAGGGCCATCCATGTTGACTCGAGAACATTTCTCTAGCAGGTCATCATCCATCCTGAGATACTTACATTCAAAAACGTTAAGGTGCTCTAGGTGGGGGCAGCCATCAAGGATCACTGTCAGCCCTTTGTTGGTGAGTCTGTTGCCGTCGAGATACAAGGAACGTAGCCCGTGCATCTTCGCAATCGCGAAAGCATTACCATCGTCCTCAAGTTCGTAAAAACGATCTTGTTTTATGAGACTGAAGTGCTTCAGGCATGGGCAGGCTTCAGCGACGATCTCGAGCATTTCCGTGCCACCTAACCACATCAAAAGCTCGAGTTCTTCAAGGAGAGGGAACTTGTACATAACCTTTGCAAATACTTCCTTTGAGACGTAGTAACACTTGATGAGATAGAGATTCTTTAGTAAGGGTGCCCTGCAAGATAGTATTAGAGATTAGAGTGTGGTTTTTCTAGGCCGTGTGCATTGCAACCATGATAAAAGTAAAACTGAAAAGAATAATAATGAAAAATTCTGAATTTTGTGGCTTTGATTATTATCAAATATTTTAGGTGCTTGCAAAATTTGGTGACCAAATGACATCCAAGAAGGATGCAAAAACATATTTCATTGCAGCTCTGACTTTAAATCCACAAGAGAGTATTTATCATAATTAGGTATAATGAGATTAGTGTACCGTCAATTGAAAGAAACCATTACACATCAAAACACACCGTAGCTACTCTAGGTTTTCCAGCTAGCCAGTAAAGCCTCGCAATTTGTTGGGTAGAAAGGATGAAAGGAAATTAACAATCGGTCGGATGACGCAAGATAAAGGAAAACCGATGCTGCATCAATGATCAATCCTTTAATTTGACATACGAATTTGGTCGAGTTTATTTTGCTTAGCAACTGAATCGAAGAGACCATTGCAACAAGAGCGTAGTTCCCTTGCAACAAAGTGGGTCAAGACTCAAGAACGAAGACTTACTGCTCGGAGAGGAAGATGAAGAGGTCGTCGTCGAGGAGCTCGGCGACGAAGGTCTCGCACTGCCCGGCGCTGAGCCGCAGGGCGGCCCGCACAAGGCTGCTGCGGGTGGCCTGCCAGCCGGAGGGCGGGACGTCTTCAAGCAGATAGCGCATGTCGATGCAGCGCCACAGCTCGGGCTCGTGCCACGCGGCGCGGCGCCAGGAGCGGCACACCGCCGCGGCGCCGAGCAGGAGCTCGAACTGGTTCATCTTGCGGAAGATGCAGGAGATCGCGTCCTGGGGAAGCTCCGCCCAGTCCCTCTGATCCCACGGCAGCGGCATGTAGTTGAACACCGTGATGTGCCACGTCCGGTCTCTCCTGGGCCGCCCCTTTCGACCCCGCGGAGTGGCCGCCGCCGGCGGCGGATGCAGCGACGACGACTGCATCGAGATCGGCGATGTGGAGCGTCAACGAGGCAAGATTTGTTTTATGGGTTGCGATAAGGCGTCTTACTTCATACTCCCTCCGTCCCATAATATAAAAACGTTTTTGACATTCAAAAACGTTTTTATATTATGGGACAGAGGGAGTAGATTTGAGAGAGAATATGAGAACATTAGCCGGACAAACAGTCGGTCCAGTCCGATTCAGGTTTCAATTCAGGTGCCTAATCAAATAGAATCCTTATGAAATTGTTAGTTGTAGGTCGGTGCCTTACTTTTTTTTTCTTTTTCCTTTTCTTTAGCATAGCCTTTTTTTAGAAACTTCTTTTCTTTAGCATAGCTAGGTTAGTGTTTGTTCTTTTGGGCCAGGCATGCATGTGTAGAGTTTGTGTTGGGATCCTCTGTCGTAGCGCGCTCTGCATCACGGTCACTGGCTCACTGCCACGTGGACTCAATCCTACATGTCAGCGGCACTATAGTATCACAATACTGCATAGGACCTCAACATGTTGAGTTCGCTCTCTTTGAACTTTGCATGTGTGTATTTTTATGATGAACCATGCATTCGCTAACTATCATTCAAAACATAATACATTGGCCGAATACAAAACAACATATAGGCCCTGTTCGGCAAGTCTCCGCTCCTTTAGCGCGGAGCGGAGCGCGCGGAGTGACCATTGGGCGACTCTGAAAATTTAAACTGAATGCTGCTCCGCTCCAGAGCGGAGTTGGAGTGGGGAGAGAGTCCAAACAGGCTCATAATGTGCTTAAATGTCACGTATTTGATCTACATTTTTCTTATAGTTTGGTTTTCAATTAATAAAGCCTCAAACAATTGTTAACCAATGCGACAAGCAAAAGGCAAAACGAGCAAATGTAGAAAAAAAGGTGTAGCTTGAGCCATCAATGTCATTTTCCACCAATGCGCCCATCACGAGAACATGGAGGGGTGCATAGTTGAATTACGGTCATGCCCATGTTCGCTCCCGGGCCAACCTTGGACACGAGTGACATCCGTATTCGCCGCCGAAAAGGGTCCCTACCCTCATGCCCTGGATTGGAAGGCGCCGCACTATCGGCAGTTTGGCAGACGAAATGATTAACCCTAGAACCAGAATGAGTACTTGACAATTGACTACTAGGAGAGGACAACATGAACAAACATCACACAAGGCGAACTCCCTCGTGCAACTCATTAGCGCCCAGGGCACAAACCACACTCTCTCCTAGATGGGCCACTGAAGCTGTAGTGAGGAACCCTATCCCCTCTAGCACATGCCTAAGGGTAAGGACCGAATGGCTAGCAAGCCACGAGGTGTAGAGGAACGCCAATTTATCCAAACCCGTTGAACATTTACATTGTTGGACACTAACGAATCCGCTACCAAATACACTACTTGTTTTTCACCCCCGCGGTCTTTAGGGAGAGGTGCGATACCGCCATGGCCCAAACAAGACCTAAGCAAGGGTTAATGGAGGAGGGACCTCGACAAAGCCTCCATGGAGGGAGCAGCATTGTCGCCGTCATGGCCACAACTGCCGGCCAATGGTTTCCCTCGATCCTAAGCACATCACTACGTCGCCACAGGAACGACGAGGAAGACAAGCAAGTCAAGTCCGACTGACAACATCTATTACAATTATATATTGTGATTTCACAAAAATCAGCATGGCATGATATTTCAAACCTATTTCCTTTCGAAAGAAGTCCACGTAACCCCCTGAGGTTTTCCAAAACGATCACATAACCCCCTGAGCTTTAAAACCGGGTATTTGACCCCCTAGAGTTTGCAAAACCAGATAAAACACCCCCCTTACAACTTTGGAGGGTGGTTTTGAGAGTGGTTTGGAGCAAGTGGCCCATTTCACAGCCGTTGCTGGTCCCAGCTCAAAACACATGCATTTCATCAAACACGTAATCTGCAACATGCATAGCTCTCAGCCATCGCTGTACTCTCTTCCATTTCTTCGCCTACCAGTGTGAACTGTCGTGACTCTCCCCTTGTGCTCCCAGTGCGAACATGCGCCGTGTTGCTGACTTGCATGTCAGTGCGCACTTGCCCAACATCTACGCCAAGTCAGCGACATTGTGCGGCCGTGCCCCCGCCATTGCATGTGCGTTCCGCAGCAGCCATGCACTTCTCGGCGGCGTGTGGCTCGTTCGAGTTGGAAGTGTTGTCCATGTTTTGAAGGGAGCAAGCGCTACTTAAAACTTTAGGCGGACCAACAACAAGAGCAAGACTCTATGACTATTAGCATGGCGCTAGAACTCCGCCGCCGTGAACCGCTTTTCTCCAACACACGCTTGGATTCGACACTCTTGCCACTTTCATGCATTGACATTCTCCTTACGATACAATCGCATGTGTCTGCATCTGCCATGAGATCAACACGCGTGGTTAGCCGAATAGCAGGTGCTCACTTCCATGTTTTATTTTTATTGTCCGCGCTGCTTTGCAAGCTAAGGCTGCGCTTCGCATCAGTGTATTCAAATACAACTTTATTTAATTTACAGGTGTAACTTACTGGGGCAAGAACGATTTTTGGTCAGAACGGAAACGACGGAGGAGACATGTATCTTTTTTACAGGTGTATTTGAAGGAAAACGAGAATCCAAACATGGTCTACAGTTTTCTTCATTTAAGTGGTTTGCAGACGGGCAAGGCACCCTGCACCGTAGCAGGGCTCATCCGGCGATGAGCAGACGACCACGAGTTGAGGTGGGATGCAGCCGAGGACAAGTGGAGAAGCAGCGGCAAAGCAGTGGCAGAGAAATAGAGATCAAGCAGTCAAGCTAGCATCGTACGTGAGTTATCTTCTACAGTTTCCACGTTGCATCAGCTACCAGAAAATTAGCTTCACATATCAGGTTGCGCCGCCCAAACAAAAATCAGCAAGTCGTGCTAAATGCTACAGAACAACAGCACGCTTGTGTGAAATAGGCACCATGTTGAAAACCACTCTCAAAACAACCCTTCAATGCTCTCAGGGGGTGTTTCATCTGGTTTTGCAAACACCAGGGGCAAAAACGACAAATTTAACCTGCGAACCAAAAGAATTCACAAAGTGAACTGTTGACGAAAAGAATTTACCCGGCTGACCTTTTTGTGTAGCGCCCGACAGTTAGGCGCCACACTACACTGTGCAGCGCCCGACTGACAGGCGCTACACGCCTGACAACTTCATACTCCGAACTACCTAAAAATTACTAAGTTAGTGTGCAACGCCTAAGCGCTAGGCGCTGCACGAGTGTCTGGTACCTCCGTCGGGGATTTTAAAGCCGTAGAGCAACGAAGAGCCGTCCGTTTTTTTTCTAAGCCCGGTTGCTAGTCCGTGCGTTTGTGCCCATAGAATTAATTGGAGAAGCTGCATCCTGATTGGGCATGGGACACGCATGCGGGGGTGTGCGCTGTTGCTGCATGCACGCAGGCTAGCGGATTGGCGGGCAATTAATCTATGCCATTTGGTGTCAGTAGAAAAGTGTATTGCAGCTACCTGGTTTGAGAGAAGGAATACACATCACTAGTTTACTGTAGACTGCAACAGTGAAGGCAGCGGAGCGCCATGTCATCAGAGCATATTGACTTAGTAATTTTTAGACAGTCCGAAGTGCGAGGCTGGCCAGGCTGTGTGACGCCTAACTCTCGGGCGTTGCACAGTGCAGTATGGCGCCCGGATGTTGGGCGTTACACGAAAAAGTCAGTGGAGTGAAATTTTTTTAGGGACAGTTCATTTTATGGATTCTTTTCGTCCACAGGTCAAATTTGTCCTTTTTGCCAACTCCAGGGGGCTAAATACCCGGTTTTAAAGCTCAGGGGGTAATGTGACCGTTCCTCAAAATCTCGGGGGGTTATGTGGACTTCTTTCATTTCCTTTCTCAAATGATAAGTGCGGCACGTACGGCATGAAGCACTCCGGTTTTAACGCTTTTTACTATACTAAAATTGCCTTCTGAAAAGAAAAAACTAATCCTAGAAAAAAATTGAAACTTGTCATCCCAAAAGAAGTTGTCATGCTTGACAACTAAAGTTGCCATCCTCGTGTCACTAAACTTGCCATCAAAAACATTCGGAGTTGCCATGTGTTCATACCACACGTGTAGCACTTATCAGGGTCCTTTCCTTTTTGTATTCCTGAACTTTTAGAGTTTACTCTACGTTGTCTTGCTCTGCTTCTGCTCCAAAGTTATGGAAACCCAGTATTCTGCTCTCTCAAGTGCTTTTGTTAGAACCACTTCCGGTTGTACACGTGATGAAAACCAAACTTAATTTTAGCTACAAATCTGAACATAAACTCTTTAGGCCTGTATTCAACGGTACTATACTTGTCAGCACAATTTTAATGTTACATTTTTGGAAAGGAGTGATGGCTCCATATGTCTCAAATGTGAAAAAGACCACATTGACTAGAATTAAACACACATGACTTGGTCTTGGAAAAGGCTGCAGAGTGAAAGGGACTTTTTTTCTACCGAGAAGATGGAAAGGAATATGGTCTTAGAAAGGGAGTAGCACTGAACAAGACATTGTGTCGCCATGGCGAACCCAGCAGCGTTAGTGCTGATTGCAAGCCCCTGTTGGGAATCATATGCTCGATATAATCTCTGTTTTGGTCTACATGAGATAATCTCAAACGCACCAAAAATCCCGGGGAGATGATTACAGGAGGATCTTTCCAGAGAAATCGAAACAGTACCAGCAAGTCCGACTTCTATGGCCAAAACAAACTTCAGGAAATTGTGCATCATCTACTTGCTCCTTGTCACTAGTACACAAAATCAGACGACGCAAAACAGTAACCTACCTGCCTGGTCCATGAGCGTTGCACGGGTTATGACGGTATAGCAGTTGTAGAAATCCAATACCATTGCTGACCAGCTCATAAAGCAAACTCCGTTTCGGCTCGTTTCAGGACACGTGAAACCATGGCATGGAATTCAGGTTCTTCATCTTTTATCTGATCAAGCGTCGTGGATTCATGTGCATCCGCCTGCAGGGAAAGAAAAGGTCAAGCGTAAGAACACAATACTCCTTTTCCATCTTTGCCATATGCTTGCGCATTAATATCTGAATTCAAATGTCAGTTATCAAGTACACATGGTTTACCTCACTGAACTTGAGAAGTATCAAGTTTGACACACCAGCGGACTTTGATTTGTCCCACCTGTAACAAAATAAAGCACCAAAGCAAAACAAAAAAACATGAATTTGTTTCAAAACGGCAGTTTTATTAACACATTAATAATGGAAAGTTAAGTACTCCCTCCGTCCCAAAATTCTTGTCTTAGATTAGTCTAGATACGGATGTATCTAATACCAAAACGTGACTTGATACATCCGTATTTAGACAAATCTAAGACAAGAATTTTGGGACGGAGGGAGTATATAATAAGTCCATTTCCCATTCAGTAAGATTGCTATTGCAAATTGATATCGAAATGATGTTGAAGACCATAAGATGGAAGCTTAACACAGAATGAAGTTGGAATAACACTAAGTTAATGTTAGAAGTTAGCAGTTACAAGGTCATGAGCTCGACTGGGCATAATAGTTCGCGGGATCAGCTTACAGTTCATCTCACTGTTCTACAAAACTACAAAAGTGTGTTTGTCATAGTCCACTTAAGTCATTAGCAAGTGGAATCTGCCTGTTACAGCATACAAATTATGTTTTTACTGTACCATGTCACTATACATAAATACATAACTACCACGAAAACCATGATAATTGTCATGTAAAAGTAAAACCACACTATCAGTTACAGAGAAGCGTACCGAACAAGCATCAGTTCATTGACAGATCTCCACATTTTCCGGCCAGTGTCCTTCATGTTTTGGTCTCTAGCACTTCGGCCACGCCACAATTCTTTCACAATGTACATCACCTCTTCAGCATCAACCTTTTAACAGATAAAAATAATTTAAAATTTTACAATGAGACGTCACAATCACATTTTCACAAGTGATGAGGACATTGCTACCATGGAAACAACCAATCAAGAATGATGATAAAGCAAAAGCATATGATTAGGTGTTGTACAAGAAGTCCTCCCCCACATCCTGAACTCAGATTCAGACTGCACAGACATACCGGACTTCATACGTCTATAACTTTCACATCCGGACTCTGTATTAGGTGAATCTTTTTTTTGTTGGAAAGCTTACCAATCCAATTGGACTCACATTCAAATTCGTTCCAAGCATGACGGTATCGCAGAAACAGTCTGATGCAACAGCAGGATCGGAGTCAAAAGGTGTTGCCTCACCTCCACTTGCCCATGGGCCTTGTATGACCTGGGGTACCCTTTGGCCAGCACCCCTTAGTCCATATAAGTAGATCAACCTCCCTAGTGTTTTGTTTCCTTAAAAGTAGTCTTTCTTTGTGTCCAACAACCAGAACCCCAACTTTATCATCTTTTTTAGATAATTGATCTTGATATTTACTTAGAATATTTAGATTGCTTGTTATTGTAGTTCTTTCTTGCTCTTCGATTGCTTGCAGGGATTAGATCTTCGTGGTCAGGGCGTAAGGCTAACGTTACTTCCAACATTTTCAGTAACCTCCAGGAGATTGGTTTAGTGATTGCTAACGCGCAAAGTCGTTGCACGTTTGTCGGAACGTCAATGGCGTTAGGGTTCCTTTGATGAAATCGCACTATCAATTGGTCGGCCACTGCGTATACTATTTTCCGTTCGGGTGTTCGCACAAGGTGTAAATGGATATGCAATGGGAGAGCTCGTGCGTATCGTATATAAATTAGACCGATGGACAGTTCATTTTGCCGCGTGGCTGGCTAAAGAATTTACTCCAGCACGGTCCTTCACGTTTTCAAAAAGCTACTACTTCAATTTACAAAGCTTGACGCGTCGTTTCATCGGCCGTGATAATTAACAGCAGTCTGCCATGGTACTCCTACTCAGTGTGATCGATGTCGTCTCACATTTCTAGTCAAATCGTCAAAGCCATTCTTCATCCAAATCGACAGTGTGATTCTCATCAAAAGGTCACAAAAGACTTTGCCGAATAACTATCACACTAAGTAGGAGTACCATGGCAGACTGTTGTCAACTATCACGACCAGTGAAACAAAGCATCAAGCTTCATAAACTGAGATAGTAGCTTTTTGGAAACGCGAAGGACCGTGTCAGAGTTAATTTCTTGAGCCAACCATGGGGCGAAACGAAACGTCCTTCAATCCAATTTATATACGCTACACACGGGCTCTCCCATTGCATATCTATCTACACCTCGTGGGAACAGGAGGACGGAGAACAGTATCCGCTGTGGCCGACCAATTGACAATTTGATTTTCATCGAAATATCTCAAACGGCACTGACGATCCAATTACAAATGTACGACGATGTTGCGCGTTAGCGATCACTAAATCAATCACCTAGAGGTTACTGAAGATGTTGGAAGTACGGTCAGCCTGACCACGAAGGTCTAAACCCTACAAGCAATCGAAAAACAAGCAAGAACTATAATAAAAAGCAATTTGAGTATTGCGAGTATATATGAAGATCAATTATCTCAAAAAGATAATAAAGTTGGGGTTTGATTGCGGTCTTTGCCTGGTCGTTGGACACACACAAAGTACACTAAGTTGGGGTTTGATTACTTTTAACGAAACAAAACACTACGAGGTTGATCTATTTATATAGGACTAAGGGGTGGCGGTCAAGGGGGTGGGAGCATGTCCCAAGGCATCAAAAACCCTACCGTAGGTCGTACAAGGCCCATGGGCCCAAGTGGAGTTCATGCAACACCTTTTGACTTGGATTTGTCTTGGATTCTACTGCTGCATAGGACTGTTTTTGCGATAGCATCGCGCTCAGACTAATTTGAAGGTGAATCCAATAGGGTTATCTAGTACACGAGATAGATTTCAAACAAAACAAGATTCATCCAATTCAGAGTCCGGATGCGAAAGTTATAGACGTCTGCACAGTCTGAATCTAAGTCCAGGACGTGGGGGACTTTGTTCTAACTTTTCTTGGGCCAAAAGTGATGTGAGAGGACTTCACAAGAAATGTACCACCTCCATTGCAAACCATAAGGCGTAGTTTGAGTAAGCACAAGGATTAATAAGCTTATGGAACCAAGAGAAAGAGAAGAGAACTGTGCTGCCCCTACTCAAGTGCATAGGACATAGAGAAGAGAGATAATACATAATTATCAGGGTACTACTTTTATGCAGAAGATGTTGTAAATAAGGGGAAACACACAAAAAAATATCAATAAATGTCAATGCACACATCATAATATGAAACTGGATGAAAAAATAAGACCTCACAAACTGAAAAGGAGGGAGGAATAATACCAAAACTTGCTTGGCTGACCCATATATCAGCTCCTCGTGCTCAAGAAGACGATGGTGAAGAACGCGGTAATGATCCAAATCCAGGTTAACAATTGGTTCAGTTTGAAAATCTAACTGGGCAAGCTGAGTAACCACATAGGAGGCCATAACTTGACCAAATATTGCAGGGATAGTTCCCAGTACTGGGATAATGCGAACCCTGAATCCTGGCACAATCTGCATGAGGATGCATGCCATGTTGTCAGTATTATCTGCACTGCTAACATATTGGAGACTAGAAGATTTACAGAAATTTAATTAAATAATTGCCATGCATGCTAAGAAAATAAACACTACTGGTCAGTGAGGTAGCACCCCGGTGGCTGGTGCACAGATAAAAGGAGCTGACCTGGTAATCTGATGGAGTTTCCTCTTCTTTCGAACCTTGAAAAGGAAGTAGCTTTGCCTTGGGCTTCTCCATTGAAAAAACTACTGGTATTCCACCTTCAATTCCATGATCCTTCTTCAGCCGATACCGTACCTACATAAAAGAAAATTGGAGCACCTTATTTACAATTACAGCACATCCAGAGTGGATAACTTAGCAGCTTCAAAAGGGTCTGAATAATTATTTTGGTCTTTAGAACAAGTTGTCAATATCTACCGCCCGAGAAAGAGGATCATTGCTTGATTCTCTCAAATCCGCAACACGGATTCGGGTCGGGTCTGCTCGAGCTCCAGCCCCCATTGCAGAAAGTACCCTTAACCCTCTGCGTACGCAAGCCGCAAGAAGAGACACCTAAAGATCAATATTAACAACATCTCATGATGATGCACAAAGCATAATATCAAATTAGTTAACTACTCCCTCCGTCCGGAAATACTTGTCATCAAAATGGATAAAAGGAGACATATTTTAGTTCTAGATACATCCCTTTTCATCCATTTTGATGACAAGTATTTTTGGACGGAGGGAGTAGATACCAAACCTGAGCCAAGTAACATTTTGCTAAAGAAACTGGGTTTAAAGTACCGAATAGGGTAACTTTGAGTTGATTAATCATTAGAATGCAGCGAGATCAGGAACATCCACCTTTGTGACCAATTTGTTTCCAGAATTAGTTAAGTAATCTGTGATTATGCTACTAGATCATTCCTTCATGAAACTGAAGGCAGTGTTGCATGGAGGATTCACAATTATTTCCTCATGAAACTAAATACAGGAACACACACGGTAGGATTTAGAGCATAACATGGAAAATGTAACATACACCTGAATACTGAAGAAAAACACAAAATGTGTGTAAGGCTAAAGCCAACCATCTGACAAAAAAATCAGCATCAGGTTTGGTATCAGAATTATTTAAGCAATACTTGTTTACCTTAGTATCAATGTTATCTATGCAATCAAGAACAAAATCTGGCTGTCCAGAAAGAATTTCGTCCTCAGCTGATGAATCATACAACTGCACTCTTGCTTCTATTTGGCACTCTGGATATATCAATGAGAAATGCTTCTTGAGGCAATATGCTTTTGGGGTCCCGACGTCCTCTCTGGTTGCCACAGCATGCCGATTTAGTGATGACAGTGAGACCTTTCAACATATCATGAGTTGCATGTTAATGTCCATCTATTTTGGATGTAGGATATTATTTACAGAAACATAATGTAAGAATGCCCATTTCATACTACCACAAAAGCCTGATCAGCACTCAGTATGCTTCATAGAAATAAGTTATCATGTATCCTGATTTTATATGAAACTGATGTGCATCTACTATATGGCATGTTGATTCTCTGTGCTTCAAATGGAAATTTCAAAAGCTCTGAACATAAATGTATTAACAAAGAAGTAAAACGACTCCAGGTTGACATCTGAAAATATATACCTGATCAAAATCTACTAGGAGCAACCTGCCAACCCCAGATCTGAGGAGCATGGAAGCAGCATGACTGCCAACTCCTCCAAGACCAACGACTACAACAAAAGATTCAGTAACTTTCTTCTGAGATTCGACTCCAAAAAATTGTATATTCCTAAAATATAAGAAGTAAACAGGTGTTGGTAACCACAATCAAAACATGAACACATTGAGTGTTTCAAAATGTTTGGGTACTAAAGTAGTCTGAAGATTAGGAAAGGTGGATCACGGATAGAGCATATCTATAATGTACAAGGAATGGTAAGTTACAGACAATGTACTGTGAGAATACATATCACTTTCTGCTCTGCTCACATGAATTTAGAAAGGTACGAGGTCGAATATATTGGCAGCAGGAGAAATAGCTCTTTCAGGGTTATATATTCATTATTAGCTATAGCTCTAGCAACAATTGTGAGGAATTCAACAGCTGTGCAATATATCAAGTAAGAATCTGAACCTTGTAAGCTGCTCAGCGACAACTTCATCAGAGAGGAGATCCGAGCTATCATGCAGACGCGCTCCCGGTCCAGTGCTGCCTGCTCCCAACAAACGCTCTTAAGACAAAAGGACTTGACAGAAGCAGAACAAGTTCAAAATTCAATACCGGCATTTCAGCAAACAAGTAATTGTTCAGCACCCAATCACCACACAGCAACATAATTATTAATTTGTTCCTATGAGACGCCCTAATAATATACTTGGTGCATCAGTGGAGTACACGTTATTGAACTGGAAGGTGGCAAATCATTAACCAGAGGTTTACCAGCGTGCGGACCACCAGCACCGCCATTGGATTCCAACAGTTTGCGCACGTAGCCCTCTCTCCGCTTTGCCCTGCCACTCAGCAACAGGAACAACAATGAAGCAACTGTTCGGCGAACGCTCCCCCGCAGCTCGCGGGGCCAGTCTGGGGTGGGGGCCGCGAGGAGGAGGGTTCGGTCGGTTACCTGGAGAGGAAGCTGAAGACGGCCGCGGTGGAGAGCGCGCCGAATGCGGCGCCGACGCCCGCGACGGCGGCCAGGAGGAGCAGCTGCCTCGCCTTCTCCTCCATGTCTCCGGCGCAGCCGCCTAGAACCCTAACCCCTGCTCGGACGATCAGAAAAGTAGAGGAAAGGCGCGGCCCGATACTGATCTGCTTCGCGAGCAAACCTCCTTCCGGCCCGGCCCGGCCCGGCCCGCTCAGTTAATGGGCTTGTTTCAAGAAAACATTTTTTCCCTGGGCTCGCCCCGCCTCACGCCGTGAAGAGACGTGCTGTGGCGAGGCGCACGCCACGGCCCCGCGCTCCCCCTCCGGCGCCAGAGCTCCGGCTCATTACCACCACAACATAACTCGCCAGCGCAGCGCCGCCCGAGACTGATCAAATGGCGTTCCCCTGCTTGCCCGCCGTGCGGCCACCGCCGCGCGCCGTCCGAGCCCGGGGCGAGCGTCCCCGCGGCCGGCGGCCCGCGCTGACGGTCGTGGCCGCCGGAACCCGCACCAGCAGCGGCGCCGAGGCCCGTGGGTCGCTGGTGCTGGCGCTCGTCTCGCAGGCCCTCGCCGCCTCGCAGCGCCGCGCCGTCGACCTCGTCACCGAGGCCGCCAAGTACGCCCTCCCTTCCGGCCGCTTCGAGCCACGGACCCTCGAGGAGGCCCTCATGTCCGGTCAGTGCTCGCCGAAATTCCCTGCCCGAGGAACGCTCCATTTTGCCCAAAAAACTCCAGGGTTTTGGGACTTGCTTACTGAAATTCCCCCTTCGCAGTTCCCGACCTCGAGACCGTCCCATTCCGCATCCTGAAGCGTGAGGACGAGTACGAGATCAGACAAGTGGAGGTGATGCTTTGTTGTTATCCACCAAAGTGCTCTTCTATAGTACAGTAGCTAGGAACATGCATCAAGGAAGCGCGGTCAGTCTTGATACTTAATGAGTAACGTCCTCTTCTGTTGTCAATTCTCATCAGTCATACTATGTCGCTGAGACGACGATGCCTGGAAGAACTGGGTTTGATTTCAGCGGATCGTCTCAATCGTTCAACGTGCTGGCATCTTACTTATTCGGTAAGGTAATTCATATGTTTCCTCCCTGTGCTGTGCTGTGAAAGGAATTCATTTGATTAAATGCTCCAACTGAAGGGAAATTTATGATGGTATGCTTCCTTTCAGAACACGAGGTCCGAACAAATGGAAATGACAACCCCTGTTTTTACCCGGAAGGAGGAAGTTCGCGGTGAAACGATGGACATGACCACCCCAGTTATAACAAAGAAGGCATGTTCTATATGACTTTCTCATGAGCCCATTCTTCAGAGTTTGCCTTGTCTCTATTTGCTTGATGAGCATTCAATGTGCTTACGAGTTAGCACGTTACTAAAAACTCCCGCGTTGAATTTTAATTCATATGTTGTCACTTGCAGTCAGCTGATGGAAACAAGTGGAAGATGTCTTTTGTGATGCCATCAAAATATGGTCCAGACTTGCCTCAGGCAAAAGACCCGTCTGTGACTATCAAGGAGGTGCCCAGCAAAATTGTAGCAGTTGCGGCCTTTCCAGGTCCATGTGTTAACCTCTTTACTCCATTCCAACTTGCATTTTTATTTCGAATATGAAGGATGTATTCTATTTCTTTGACTTTTGTCGAGCAACAATCTACTCCCTCCATCCGGAATTACTTGTCTTAGTGCCTGTTCGGCAATCCACCAACTTCCAAAAATCCAAGGATCTGCGGAGCGAGGAAACAGCTGCTCCCTGATTTTCAACTACAGCTCCGGCTGCTCCGGAGCAGAGTTGCGGAGTTAGAGTGATTCCGAACAGAGCCTTAGATTTGTCTAAATACGAATGTATCTAGACCCTTTTTAGTGTTAGATACATCCGTATCTAGACAAATCTTCTAAGACAAGTAATTTGGGACGGAGGTAATATTTAAATGTTGAAGCAAGTTGGTGGCTATTGGCACAATCTTTCTCCCATGTGTGTCCATTAAAGTTTCACGTCCTGTCCTCATTTTCTTTGCTGGAAAAATCTGTAAAAAAAGCAGATGAAATATTCCCTCAGTGCCCTGCATTAGCATTAACCGTACTAGGTAATGCATCGGAAATAATTAAGAAGGATCTGAATTGTAGCTGCTTCCTGAATCCTGAATTCTGAATCCGTAGCAAATACTAGCACTGACATGATACCTAATTTAGTAATTTGGGAGTACTTCCATGATATCACATAAGAAACCTCCAAATTGTGTGAAGTTGTCAGTTCTGAAGAAGGTCCACCTACTTTACCCTTCCATCTTAGCAGAGCATAGTATAAAGTTACACACAAATTCTGTATCTTTAGTCCATCTTTTAAGTTATATCAGTGCTCTGTAAAGAAATAAGATCGTTTAGATCACTAGAGTTATATTTCTTTACAGAGGGAATAGTATTCTAATGGTATTACCAACCTAAAAAGTTAATACCCTCTCATTCTACTAATTTATGTAAGATATTCAAACTCTCAAACGTTTTGGAAATAATTATGTTTTCAAGGAAAGTTGTAGCAATGACCTATCTTCATTCCTTTTGTATTTTGTATTGGTATGCCTAGTTTTGAACCCCTATCTATTACTCCCTCTGTCCCATAATATAAGAGTGTTTTTGACACTATGTAGTGTCAAAAACGCTCTTATATTATGGGACGGAGGGAGTATATTGCAATGTTTATGCACCACACTAACAGTGGTTTTTAAATTTCTGATGTTGAAACAGGTTTGGTTACAGATGATGACATAAGCCAGAGGGAATCCAGATTGCGGAAAGCTCTCCAGAAAGATACACAGTATCGGGTGAAAGAGGATTCAGTGGTGGAAATTGCACAGGTAGAGCTTGTTTCAGTGTCCTAGATAACAAGGATTGTTTCATACTTTGACGTATAGATTAACAAACTGGTTTTGTTGAATTTGCAGTATAATCCCCCTTTCACACTTCCGTTCGCAAGGCGCAATGAAGTAGCACTAGAGGTTGAGGGGGTTGATAGTGCCTCCTGATGTCCAAGATTAACAAATAAGTTTTTAATTTCAGGTTGTATGCAGATGTACATTGTCCCTAACATTCTCGCTAGTGCAGTATGTATAGTATATGTACATATCTCATTTATCACATACTACAATGGTAAAGAGTAAAATCTTGGTTAAACTTTGGTCTCTTAATTTGTGGTATGAATCTATGATACTCCCTCCGTCCCACAATATAAGAGCTTGTATTGTGGGACAGAGGGAGTAACAATATGTAGAGGACTGATTTCTGTGTCAAAGCTCATCAAGGCATTTTCGCTAAGGTATTTTTTAATCTATACCGAGCTTTCTACAGTTGACACTGGTCCAGCAAAGTTTTCAGTTCCCCTGTTCTTTATACGCTTTTGTTTTTGACATTGATGGGTCACCTTTTCCACTCACTGAAACAGTAGTTATTGTGGGCATGTTAACAGTATCACTTTGTGACTTATGACCCATGCATCTATTCCAGGTGCGTATGTGTTTTCCCATTTCTGGACATGGCAAATGGTATTATTGGTTGAATTATATGGCTTGTTACTCACAGTACAGATTTATGGGTGACATCCCCATATGCTCAAATTCGGCTCTTCCATTCACTATTTGTGTTCATAATCGTAACATCACAAAGCTAGCCTTGAGTGTAAAAACTGTATGGGAAGTGGCTCATTTTGGGGGAGTGCACTAAGAAACTACCTTAAGAATTGAAAACCCAGCTAATGAGTTTACAACAAATTGGTCACAAGCAAGTCAGTAAGCCAAATTCTTTCTCCGACCTAAAATGAAAGTCATGTCTTTTAGATGGTATTTTGACCGTCAGCTTTTGCCCGAAAATCTTGTCTCATAAAAAAAATTGTTACATGTTGTAAAATTATGTTCATCATTTATTGATATGTATTTGAAATTATGAGCATCAGCAATTCTTTCTTCGGAGTTTATAAGACATTAACGTGTGGCATATGGTACTTGTACTACGATCTTTATGATATAAATGAGACACATATTACCATGCAAAAGAAAAAGTAGTCACTACTAACAGCGGCTTATCTATGATACCTAAATAGTTCATCCCCGCTAACCTAATTCTCTCAACATGCAGCCTATCCAACTGAGCAAGGTGCCACATTAGCAAAAGCTACCCCACTCCGTCCCGTTCATATTTTTTTGTTCAAGGATCGCTCCGTATACGTGCGTTTGGTTTCGTCCGATATGTTCTGCTCTGTTGACCTCATCATTCATTTTTGGTATATTCTAGAACTCTCTCGATGCGTGTTGCGGCCGTATCGTCTCCTCCGCCCATGAATGAAGCTGGCAGTCTCGCTCCTTCGTCTCTCGCTCCTTCGTCTCCTGCACGATTGCCTTCTTCTCCTCATCTTCCCTACCAAGCAAATGGTATAGTAACCGATGGATCCGCTTTCCTCTTTTAACAGGCGTGCCTTGCACCCGCGGCAGCAGCTCCGCCTCGACGGTCCTCGTCGTCGCCATGACGCAGCGCATCACGCGCTTAACAGGTGCGCCGGCCTCTACTACGGCGGCAACGTATCCCTCTGGCTCTTTGCCGGCCACAACTCGAGGTACGCGCCGCTCGGCTGCTACTTCCATGGCCTGGTCATGGGGTTTTCTTAGAGGGTCTCCCGTCTACCATCATGCTGCCTCCATACGTGACTGCACTGGGAATGATGCCCTGCTTGAAAGCAATCCTGCACCGGCGTCGACATCTCTGGTACCGCACATGGTAGTTAAATCATCCCCATACCATACGGCCCGTACCTCATCCGCTCACTGTCTCCTCAATGCACATATTCCTTGCCTGCAATTTCTTTTAGTGACGCTGTTGTTTCTCAAGGCGCAACACTGGACGGAGGCTACATGCAAAAATAAAATAAAAAATTGTACGTCACTGCAATTTCTCCTTCCAATGATTTCTTGCTTTCCATTTATTTATATACAATCTAGATCATATATTATGTCCTCTATTGGTATCTCATTTGTATTTTGGTTTTTTCCATTTGTGCATTTTATATTCAAATATGGAAAAAAAACCCTTTTCCCTTTCATTTTGGTTCGGCCAGGATCTCCGCAAATTTGATAAGTGCAGTTGCAGTGAGGAGAGCAGGTACCATCAGCTTCGATGAGATGCCTTATCTTCTCTGTTAGAATAAATCCGAGGCATATCGTCAATCATCCGAGGACCAAGCAATCACACGAGCACGACATCAAGATTTGTTAACGAGGTTCATCGATATGGTTACATCCCGGGGCTTGACTATGGGTGTTCCTTCCCATGACACCGCTACAATACCGCACCAGGTCGCCCTGGACGCCGGCTTCCCCTGCTTTCCTGTGCTATTATGTTGGCATGGGTTACATCGTGTGTCTAGCCCCGCTATATATGAGAGGCCTAGGATATAAGTGTCCTATTAGGACACGGCTCCATATCCTATTTAAACACAACACTACTACAAGTCCAACTGTAACCTACCTCGTACACTATATTCGACACAACTCCAACAAACTCCACCTTGGCGAATATACTCCACCACCCTGGATTTGTCCATGCGTCAAACTTCCATGTACATTGGACTTGAGCTTATCTCATGAGTACCGCTGCTACTCCAAAGACTCCATGCGACTCCCCCTACAACTTGTAGTCCCTCTTTTCTTGACCACAGTCAACACTCGAGCAAAATTAAGTTCCCTGCTACTCAATTTGTGCTCCCAACTTCCAGAGTATCCGTCCAACGCCATCACACACTGATCACTGACCTGCGTGAAAGTGAACAACTCACATATTGGGTGTCACACGTAAGAGTTACCTGAACTCAACATCACCGCTCCTTTCTTGACCGCCTGTCTGAAACTTGAAACAATTTCACCGTTGCTTGTAGTCATCCCGAGTCAAATTCACAGTTTTCTCACCACATGTATGACCACCAGAGCCATGGCCCGTCTCCATGCCCCGTGTGTACCGCACGCCTCGCCACTATTACCACGTCGAGCCTCCGCTGTCCCGGTTGAGTCTCAAGGGCTGCGAACCCACACCACCCAAACCCCACTGCAGAGTACCACCGATCATCACCGACCGATGACGAGTTTCATGCTTCCATCAGACCACTAGGCTCCAGTCCGAACTGCGTGTCACTTGCTTTTTCCTGCTGAATAGGCTTCGACTCTCTGACGTCTTACGCCATAGCCCCTCAATCAGCACCGAGTGAAGCCTTCCGTCAGACTCCAGCTCCACCTTCAACATGACTCCATGGTAGATGATCAGTCCACCCCTGCGCCTCATCGACTTCAAGCTCCATGTATACACCACCTTGAATCAATCCCGCGTCATAGTCTTGTCGAAGCCACACAAGCCCTCGGGGCCTGCGTCACGTGTTTCCACGCCCAGAAGTCGGTCACCATCAGCATCACGCTCCTATGTCGTCATCGCTGATCCCACCACCGTCTTCTGTACCAACCGACATCTCTGTCAATCCGTCAGACTGTCCAGGCCAATTGCCCTATGTGTCTGACCTGAGCCGAACTTTCCTGACTGCAACCATCTGCAACTCCTCACAACCATCATCGTCCATCTTAACTGGCTTGACATACCGCAACGCCTTAAAGCATCCATGTCGTGCCAACAGATTTTTCATCCTTGTCTGCCATAACCCAAGGTTTCCAGTTCCGTTGAACTTCTCCACCTCAAACCAGATACCCGTTGATGCCATAGTTCTTTGTACGATTGACTATGTGAAAAATAATCCAAGCTATCAACGCAAAACACCCTCTGGTCTTCTCACGTGGCGTAGCTCCTAAGCCCAACTCCGAATGCTAGCTTTTGCCTTGTCAATGTCCCAGCTAGTATGCAGCTGTCATCGAGGATACGAAATTCCAATTGAAGATGTGGTTCTCTTTTTATGTAGTAGAGGCTTGTCGTCGTAGTGCAAATTCAGTTGCACATGAGTTGGCCAAGACTGGCCGTATATACCCAGCGAACAAGTATGTGAAGTTTGAGTCCGATGTACCAGCCAATGTGGCTGCTAGTGTTGCGGGGGATATACCCCGACACTGTTAAGTAATAAAAGCAATGCTTTTCAAAAAAAAAAAGGTCCCAGCTTTTCTTTTTGAAATTAAAAAAAAAAGTCCCAGCTAGTACGTATCGCTCGATGGATTTCCTTTGCTGATTTTTTCTGTTGCCTCCGTCCATGCCGTACACGAGGACCCGGTCCTCTTTTTGGTCCAAAACAAATCTCGTATGAAACCTTTCCAGTTGTGAGTCCAGCTCTCCGTGTATGCCAAGCTGCCGCTGCTATTGGGCCCTGCCCACGTATGGGCCACACGCGGCCGATCGCCAGGAACAAACAGGCCTCCACGCGCTAGCCGGCTGTACCGCCGCCACGCGCTACTGTCGCTCGCATCTCGCCGAGTCAACGCATGAACCGATGACCGATCTCACCAAGAACTCGCCCGATCTGCCGAATCGACTGCACGACCTGCTGCTACAAGGCCGCAACTCACTGCAAAGCATCCAACCACGCGACTGCTTCTTGCACGCGCTCCGCTGATCCAATCTCGTCGAGAACCACACCGCCCATCGCAGTCAGCTACATCTCAAACTCGATACTTCCTTTAAATCAACATGATCCGTCTCGATTTTAAACATTGCTTTGATACCACTTGTTAGAATAAATCCGAGGCATACCGTCAATCATCCGAGGACCAAGCAATCACACGAGCACGACATCGAGATTTGTTAACGAGGTTCACCGATATGGCTACATCCCTGTGGCCTGACTATGAGCGCTTCTCCCCATGACACCGCTACAATACCGCACCAGGTCGCCCTGGACGCCGGCACACGCTGCTGGCTTCCCCTGCGTTCCTGTGCTATTAAGTTGGCATGGGTTACATCGTGTGTCTAGCCCCGCTATATATAAGAGGCCTAGGATATAAGTGTCCTATTAGGAGGCTCCATATTCTATTTCAACACAACACTACTACAAGTCCAACTGTAACCTATCTCGTACACTATATTCGACACAACTCCAACATTCTTTTTTGGTGCCCGCGGTATATTAATTTCAGCTTGAACATCGCATACTCAACGGCAGGCTAGAAGGTAGTACCTTGACCTCTCTTTTAGCTGCAGTAATAGTTATACGGCTGTACGACACACACTTTTGCTACTGCATGCTTCGTAAGGTGGACATACTATTAGTAATCAACACGATCTCATTTATTTTCTGATTCTGCTCTTTGTATTAGGTTAATTCAGTTCTGACAACTTATGTTATCACTTATCATCAAATATCTTCTTCTATGCAGTGCTGTTTGCCAGATGTTTCTGCACTCAAATACATTTATGCTCACGTAACAGGTGCCAAATCCCGATTCCCTCTCTTTTTTGGCTTGATAGTGTATGCATGATTATTCTACTTTAAAACAATTTCGAGCTATTAAAATAGTCTCTATATTTCTCCCTGAACTCTATTAATTGTTGAATAGGGTTCGCTGTCCTTTATATTGAAGATCACGCACCTCTACCAAGTGATAGCACATAACATGGAACCAACACTTTCAACTTATGTTACTATTGGATGGGAATAAGATCTAGGAAAGAATCTCTGCCTAGAATGTATTCGTCTCTTTTCTTATGTTACTATTGGATGGGAATGGGTAATCAAATTCAAGAACAAACTTATTTAATGCTAAACACACTTTTTAATGTTTTGTACTTTTCAAATGTCGTAGCTGGTTACAGTCAAACTAAGTTATGATTTATTCACTTGCTCTTTGCGTGATACACTTAAAAGGCTAAAAGATGTTTTCATTCCCCTTGCAATTTATCAAGGAAAAAGACCCAATTAGCAAAAGATATTATTTACATTTACAGTGCATCTGACTGAAGGCGGCCTAAATCTGCGGCTAATTTACAGTGCATTTACTCCACCGGGAAAAAGAGATCAGTCTTCTACCATGAGCAGTGGCGGAGCTAGCCGAAAATCACTAGGGGGCGAAACACAAGTCTTCAGTGTTTGGGGGCGGGGGAGGTGGGTGCAAATGCTAAAAAAGAAATCTAATCTGAACCTCCCAAAAAAAATCTTCAGCAATTGACCCACGCCCTCCAAGTGAGATAGGCTTTTACCACTGAACCAAGTTGTTTTTTATGATAAAATGCAGTAAAGTTTGCTAGATATCCTTTGAATGTTCTTTTAAATTCGTTTTTACCTCAAAATATTTCTTTTTTTAACACAGTACAGACGCAAATGCTCATATACACGTGCATACACTCACCCCTATAAATGCACACACGCACACCCTACGCCTATAAGCACCTTTGAAAGACTGACCGAAGGCATCTCGTCGTCAACGGGAACGTCTCCTCCCACTGAATGCGCATCGCCGAAATTCTAAAATAAATTCAGGAATAAATACAAGCACTAGGACTTGAACCCTTGTGGGCTGGGATACCACAGTCCCTCTAACCATCCAACCACAGATTGATTCGCGTATTTCTCATTTTATGAAAGAAAAAGTCCCTATTTTTAGAGGGGATTTTTTTTTCTGAACTTGCCATGTGCAATTTTATTATATGTAGCATGGCAACTTATTTTTCTTTACCTAATATTAAAGGGAGGGAGTTTTCATAGTTCTTCATACGTCATCTTTTGATATCCGTTGATTTTACATTAATAATAAAGATCGACGTTTGAGATTTAAGAGGTGGAGGGTTTCTTTTTAATTTTTTTATCGGTCGTCCATATTGAAAAGTACTTTTACCGTACATCGCATAACCTGGATCTCTTTGTCTTCGCGCCATCTCATATAGTCCGGCTCAGAACGTGAATCAATCACGAGTAGGTTTGCTACTAGCTAAGGATTAGTTGCTAGTATATAATAATGTACATATATCTCTATAACCGGTACTCCCTCCGTAAACTAATATAAAAGCGTTTAGATTACTCTTTATGTGAAGTGCGTGTTTCTCAGCGTCATTGCCTCGTGTGTTTCCGGTCTCTTCGGCTTTACAAATGAGATGGCCGGCATCTCCAGTTCAGGTTGGCCGCTTGGTCATGTGCGGCTGTATAGATGGTTGTTCTTGTTGTGATGATGTTCATGGATTTGTTGTTGATGTTAACCCGCTTATAGCCTGTTCGTTGTTATGTCGCGTCAAGGTGTGCTCTCGTTGTCATGTTTTATTCAATTATTGTGCTGATCTGTGTGGTCCCTTGGTGTGTTCTAAGGCCAACCTGCAGCATGGCTGTCTCACGAGCTCACCGTTGCATGGTTTGATCTGATTTTGTGTGGTTCTAGCCGGTGCTTAAATTTTGTCCACATATTTATGGCTGAAGCCCACACATACATACTCATGGATTTGATTTTGCGCTATGCCCTTGTGAACAATCAAGCTATCAGGTGAGAATTGATTCGTGGCTCTTTCTTTTTTTGAATTGGTTGTTATGTGGTTCTTGGGGACTCAAACTCTGTTCCGTTTCTTTTTTTACCTCCTATTTATGGACTCACTTTTGTTAGGGAGTCGATTGAGGACCAAATGGGTATCTTGTCGCTCATCTCCGGCAAGTCAGGCGTCAGACTGTCCATGGCGGAGAAGAGAATGCTGCCGGGCTCACCGTCCTCGTCACAGGTGACCACAACCCACCCAACCGACCGTAATCCTTTGTTCTTGCATTGCATTGCAACCTCATGCTTGATTGCACATCTTGGTTGTGTGATGTGATGGGAACATATATTGGGTATTTGTTTTGTCATATGATGATCATCTCTTTCCAACAAGTAGTCACACTAATTAAATTCAGAAATCTGCTGGACGTCTCTCAACTTTGCAGCTTCATAGTGTATGATTAAAATTTGGCATTAGACAAAACAAAGTGTGATCTGCCTCTCTAAGTTTCTTCGAATTCTGAAGTAGTACCGGATTGAGACGGAGCTAATGTGAAATTAGCTTTTCTTGAAAAGTGTGCAGCGAAGATTGTGTTAATGCATGAGGTAGGATGCGGCACATGTATGGATCCTGAGACAACATACCCTCTTCTGTGTGTTGTTTCGGGATGCTTATATGCATACTTGCTAAAAGAACTATACATGTTCTTTTCTTATAAGGTTCAGATCTGACAACCAAGGGAACAGTACCCATCAGCTAAAGATGCAGTACGAAGATAACCCAGTAAAAAGTACTCAGTTCTTCATGCCGATTTAAAAAAAATTAACCAGTCCCTCCTTTTAAATTGGTTGCTTTGCTATACTGCTAGGTTTGAAGGCGGGCTAGGTTCAATTTTTTAAGATGAGCTAGGTTTGATGATGCACCTTAAGCAATAGTTTATGAATCTGCCAATTACTGTGGCTGGCTGTGACATTCTTAAATGAGAAGTAGACAGGCCTTGTATAAGATGCATTATACAGTTCTAATCAAGTAATTATGGACATGTTCAATTACAGGCCAAGCCCTTTGGTGTGCTAAATGATTAAATGTTGTTATCTAACCGAAGCACTTGGAACTTCTGTGCAGAGGGTTATTTTTCCCTTTAAACAAATGAATGTCAGCTCATAACATATGACGATGCTATCCTAACTGGCTAACTAATTTGGCCGTATGAAGTTGTATATTTGAGCTGCGGGTGTTTGTTGTAGTGCATGGAGTTTATCGTGATGGCCCTTTTGAGTCTCCCCTGTCTGTTCGAACTTCAACAGAAAGCTAACCAAAGATTAACAGGCATGATATGGTAAATTTAAATTGTCAATTTTAAACTTCATACTATAATATTTTACATCTGATTGGTGCTCATGTCTATGTATTCCAACATTTTATTTGCTTGACACCCTTCAAGTTCAAAATAAACTATGAGTCATTGATGACATTACTGACTGACTGTGTTGTATTATAGGACTAACTATAAGTAAACCTTTTCAGGTCAGCGTATTGTGATGTTAGCATGCCCCCTGAAGGACTGCGGGAGTTCTTGCCACGCTTAATACAAGTATATGATTTTCCTTGTCCAAGCTAATGCTGCTTAATCTTTCCCCTGTTTACAGTTTTAACATCTGCCTTTTGTGTTTATTTCCTAGACTTTGGTGTCAAACATGGTCTACACTGACGATGACGAATCACTTGTTGATGCTGAGGTGTGGTAAATTTCTTTATATCCTACATGTCTCAGCTGGTTATTGTCTGACAGTGGCATGCTCTGATAAATATTATGTGTTAGCCGCACACCACTGAGATTCCATGCTCTTTCTTACAGATGTAAAAGATAGGAATCAACAAAAATGTCCATTTTGGCTTACTACTATATTTCCATGGCATATGCCCGATGTCAGACCTCTTATTAAGTGCTTTCGACTTACTTGACTGTATTTTAGTTGCTCGTGATTCTGCTTTGTCCTAGAAAGCAAACAATGCAAATTATACGGATTTTATGATTCAGTTCATGTTCATCACTTGTCCATCCTTGGTACAACATTACATGCAAATATACTCAGTTGCTGTGTGTAAAGAAGTTCATTCCAAATTCGAGAAAAATTAAGGGGTATCTCACCACGAAGGATTGCTTTATGATCCTTTGTTCTATTTTCTGTTCTTTGTCTAACTGATAACCTGGTCTGTGTCTAACTGATAACCTGGTCTGCATCTAATTATTTGCTAGCTAGCTCTTTCTCTTGCTGCCAATTTCTTTGCTTTACATTGTCATTTTTTAAATACTAATTATACATGTCAAGAGACTATGCAGTATAGAAGTTTTACATGCAGATCTTCTTGATTTTATATCATGCGTTTATGTGCTTTGGTTTACGTTTCCGCAAAGAAGAAGAAGTTTTCAGTTCTCCGCGCGAAGTTTAAAAAATACAATTAACCAGTCCCTCATTCTAAATTTGTTGCTTTGGTCTTCTGCTAGGTTTGAAGACGGGCTAGGTTCAAAGTTTTAAGATGGGCTAGGTTTCACTAGCGTGTGCCCATCGACTTGGTCTCAACCATCTTAGGGCAACCCGTCGCTTTAGGGAGATGGCGGTCCCTTTGACGGCCTCCGGGCTCGGCTCAATGATTGGGATCGGTCATCGTTGGTGGCGGCGAAGGTGGTATGGAGTTTTGACCATGGAAGAGCCCGTACAACTCAGAAGGCAAAGTTGGGAAGCTCCTACAAAGGTAAATGCTTTGGTACATGCATATAGATGCTTGATCATTTATTGTGAATTATTGAGAAATAAAGAAATAATGCGCTCTTGAGATTTGTATGTTGTGTGGTCTGACTATTACAATGCATATCTAGAAGTATCTGTGAGGAGGCAGCTAGCCTGAAAGTGGATCTACCGCGTGCTGCTCCTGTCCCCTCTCCCTCAATTCATCCTCATGGATCTGACAAGGTGACTGTCTCCTTCTCTGCTCTCAACGCCTCTAATGTGTTACTTAAAATTCAACTATTTCTCTGTTTCGACCTATTGCCTCTGTTAATGCAATGGCTTAAGCCCCCAGATAGCTGCATAATTCATTCATGTCATGCGTTAAACAAATCGATTCTACTCAATACCTCTTACCCACTAATTGAACATCAATATAGACTGATTATTACTGCTTAAATAAATCACTAAATGTATCAGCATGATTGCCTGTGCTCAGACAATAATATTTATTTCATGTTAATCTACAAATGTTCTTTACCACATGAAGATTTCACAATGGATTGCTTACTAGCTTGGTTTTGTTCTGTAACATAAGTTACATGACACTGAAATATGCATAGCCCACATAGTTTCTTTTCATGTATAATTGTTTCTTTTGTTCACTGGATGCTTCATTACTAAATCTCTACATTTGTGCATATCTTCTATCTGACCTAACACACGTGTACTACATATTGCCATGAGTTTCAAAAATTAGATGTTCCTGGAGATATTCCAAATTTGATTATCTATGCCTATTTGATGACCAACTTCCTTCTAAGAAAAAAACCCAGCATCTATCTCAATTACTTCCCTTTTATGTATAATAGGTACTTTCATTAAGTGCATGCTTGATTAGTAAAACTTTACATTTACACATATGTATCTTACCTAAGACATGTCTACTACAATCCTGATTTTTCTATGGGCATTGAATAGTGAGCGACGGAGGCTGTATATCATGAGGTCGTTCGGCATGGATAGGGCTCGTCATGCGGCGCCGTCCTCCCGACCTCCTTCCCATCATAGCCTTATGGGAATTGGCTTACAAAAAGTGATTCTATACTTTAAATTATATCCTTTCTTAATATATGTGCTTGTCCATTCAGGTTTATCTTCGCTTGGAATTGGTGGAAGCGATCTTATCCCCCATTTTCTTTCTCTATGTTCTGTTTCCTAAGCAACATAAGCGGTGTCAATAATATGTGATACTTGTGCATTTCTATCTTTAGGCACGACATCCTTTTCACAACAAGAGATGAAAATGCTCCTATTGTACCTTCGCTTTTATGTTGCGTGTGTTGCTTTTGAACAATTGTCTTTTATGTCGCCATTCATGTAAACTACAAGGACATATTAATATCTATGACTCCTAAGGCTGATTCATGGTATGAGTGTGTTGCATTTCCACCGTTCTCTTATTGCTGACCATGTAATAACATTGTGAACTACACCCAGTAACGTGAAAGGGGCCCCTCCTACCCGGCACCGCCCAGCTTCGTCTCAGGCGGTGGCGCCCCAACCACTAGTAAAGCATCAATCCGGAACCCATCGCTGCAGCCAACCATCACCGTCCGCCTGGCATATCGAGAGAGGAGGAGGACGAGGCGCACAAGATGGAGGCGATGGCGGCCTCGGCCTGAAGCACATGGAGATTACACGATTGACCATGGAGTTTATATGTGTTCGAGATCCTGGCGGCCCTCGCTGCCGTGTACACATGGGAGGGAATTCTACCGATAGTGACATGATGAAGACTTGAACACCATCTTATCCGGTCATCCCCGTTCAGCGCCACCTTGTTCAAAGTCACGTCCAGGTTGACGATGGAGGCACCTTCTTTTCTGCCCGGCAAGACATCCCCTGCACCGTCCTCTTGGTCTCCGCAGGTGTCGTCGTATTCACTAGCTTGTCATCATTGCCTACGTGGGAGGGAGTGGTTTCTTCCTGCTTTGTTCGGCCACAACGACATTGGCAGTGATCTGGTGGCCATCTCCTCCTCCGTTGGCTGCATTCCAGAGCGTGCACCGTGTCGCTGGTGGCTGTCGCGATGACCGGAGACGATGAGGAAAGGTGTGTGGCCGTGCATGCTAGCTGTGGGAAGGAGAATAGGAGGTGGTAATGACGCCTGGCGCTTGAGGAGGAAAGGAACAGCCGGCCAGCGACTCTAGCGGCAAGGACGTGGGTACGCGCTCGGTCGCAGGCGTTGCAGGCCACGACTGTCGTGGTCGGGTCGGAGTAGATTAGATTGCTGGCTGGCTGGACCTGCTCAAGTTTTTCACGAAAAAAATAGGAGTAGCTGCTAAAGGTCACGCATGCGAGCAAGACGATATCACTACGGATGCATTCATCGAGCCTAGCCAAACGAGAGGGCGAAGGATCTGGAAACAATGTGTGTTGGATTGCAGCGTTGTATACCTGTCCAGCATTGGTTCATCAGATACCGGATGCACGCACCCGTCTCCAGCGTACGCACCCAGACGGGTGAAAAAAGAACCGCCCACGTTTGCACCAAAAGACCACGAATACTAGCAGCTTATGTGGTGCCGTTTTGGATTCCTATTCTTGTCCATATCACTACAATATCTAAGCTCCCTTGAAATTAAACGCTGTGAGCGCTCCGGGGCTGGGATGGTCAAGTGACCACGTCCCTCATTTTCTTATGGGAAACGTTTGGGTACGGCACGCCGGCCAAAACTTCGGCCGGTCTCGCGAGCTCGCTCGATCCCAATTGATCTGATCTGGTGGTCCCGTTTTTCCCGCACACGCCTCCTTATCCCTTCTTCCGCCCCGCTCCTGGTCTCCCGCAGCGAGCGCGCGTCTACTGCACAGCCGGCCGGCGAGGGGACCTCCAACACCATCCCGGCTCACCCCCGACGACCGCATCACATCAGGGTGCGAGCTCTCTCTCGAAAAAACCTGCAGCTCCCGCGCGCAGCAGATGCGGCTCAGCTCTCTCTTGAAAAAAGCTACAGCGCTCGCGCCAGCAGATGCAGCTTCGCCGTCGCCTCCGCTTGCAGCTCAGCTCCCTCGTCGACATTGGTCGGCCATTCACCGTGGTCACCTCCTCCGTCCATCACCTACTGAACCTTTCCAGCACTACGCAACACTGGTTGCGGCTTTGACCTCTGTGGTTGAAGCAAAAGAAAAGATAAACGACATGGTTATCCTTGAGGAAGAAAGCCGGTTCCAGCAAATCCCGTGGCTGGTTGTAGCACCACCGATGCCCCATTCCAGCAAAAACTGGCATATATTTTTTGCTACAACCGGCGTCTAAATATGCTACGATCGGCGATCCAAAGTGCTACAACTGGCATATTGTTTTGCTACTACGGTGGTGACCACGGTGACCACGTGCCCACAGATGCTGCAACCGCTATCGCTAGATGCTGGAACTGGCATAATGTTTTGCTACTATGGGCGGTGACCGCGGTGACCACGGTGGCGCGACGGCTGCAAAACCAGAGGTGGCAATGTCGAGAATGCTACAACCACGAGGCCACCTGCTGGAACCCGCAACGCCATTTGTTACAACCGTCTTCTTTTTGCTGGAACCAGAGAAGATTGAGGCTACCACTTGCGCACGGCGAGCTACAACCAGCGACAGGAAAAGCTACAACCGATGCAATTTTTTGCTGGAACTACATATAGTGGTTTTCGCGAGTTACTTTGCCGCCTCCATGAACGTTGCAACCGGGGAGGCGCCACCAGCGGCGGAACTTTCACCGACGAGCAGCGGCGCCGTGGCCGGCGACGGCTACCCACGACCGCAAAGGTCGAGGAGGAAGCGTGGGGGAGCTGCTACCGGCGTGCAGCGGGGCTGCAACCAGCAGCTAAAAAATGCGAGCATCAACGGCGGCGGCGAGCGTCGACGGCGAGGCAACTCCGGGGAGCTTCGAGCGCCTGACCGGGATTGGTGACGCCGACGCCAGGTGCTTCGAACAGCGGCCGCGGGTGAGCCGTGCCTTGCTGGATTAGAGTCACGTTTTAGAATGAAGCTGTTTGGATAGAGGAGACAATCGAACGGCTCTGTTTAGTTAATCGGGCGGTGCACATCCGACCGGCCGAAAGTTTCGGCTGGCGCGCCGGCGCAGAGTGCTTCCCTTTTCTTATAAGAATCACTTTAATTCTCTTAGAAAAACCATGGTCTTTTATTAGGTAAGTAGGTATTTTTTTAACACAGTACAACCGAACTCGTGCACATACACGAGCATACACTCATCTTTATGAATGCATGCACGCATACCCTACCCTATGCGTATCTCTGGGACTGAGATGACACATCATCTTAAGATTGAGGAAGTCTCTACAAACGCCCTCGTACTCCCTCCGTTCCAAAATAGATGACCCAACTTTGTACTAACTTTATACTATTAGTTAGTATAAAGTTGAGTCATCTATTTTGGAATGGAGGGAGTAGTTGATAGGAACGTCTCCTCCCACTAAACGCACATCGCCGAAAGGCCTGAAATAAAGCCAGGAAAATGCGAGCACTAATGTCAAGTCTGAGAGTTGAACTCTGGTAGCAGCAGAGGATAACAATGTCCTCCTAACCAGGGAAAATATCCGGTGATACCAATTCATAGATGCTACCATGATACAAACTTGAAAAATACAAATTTAAACATTTCAAAAAATTCTGAAAAAAATCATGGATGTTTGCAGCACATATATCGACTACCGCTAAAAAATTCAGATCAAAATTCGAAATACACACGAAGAAACAAAAAATACAAATTCAGATGTGAATAGTGCAATTTGTGCTTTTGTCTTCTTTGACACTATTCATGACCGATTTCTCTTTTTTGTTTCTTGATGTGTATCTCGAATTTTAATCTGATATTTTAGGAGTTGTCAAATATGTGTTGCGACCCTCCATGATTTTTTCAGATTTTTTTGGAATGTTTAAATTTGAAAGTTTCAAGTTCGTATCATGGTAGCATCTATGGGTTGGTATCACCTGATACTTTCCCCTCCTAACCATCCAACATTAGATATTGTTTATTATTTGGGTCAACCATCCAACTACGTGTGTCCAACACTTGCTGTGCTACGTGTCACTTACTCCCTGAACTAAAAGCACAACATTTTTTTGTATCAAAGCGACTATTTTTTTGCGAGAAAAAAGGTTATATGTCGCTCATGTACAACTGGTACTAGGAAAAATAATGATGCGGCCAACTATAGCAACACCTATAAAAGTGATGTACCATCCCACAATGGCACGATCACTGCCAGCTTGGCCCATCACCGCCTCCTTCGTGTCACATGGTTGCATGGACGCTGTCAGTCCACCACCACGCCGCATGCCCCGCCCATCTCTCCATCTTTCTCCCCTGTTCTCATGGCGGTACGCCCAAGCCATCACCGCCTTCTCCGCACCACACGGTTGCACACGCACCCGACCCATCACCTGCTCCTCCGCATCATATGGTTGCACCGGCGCCGCCAGTCCATCACCGCCTCCTCCACACCACACAATTTCACGGACGCACATCCCACACCGCCTTCTCCGCACCACAAGGCTGCACGGGCTTTGCCTGTCCACCACCACACCGCACACCCAGCCCATCGCTCCATCTTTCTCCCCTTCTTTTGTGTGGTAATTAACGTCCAACGATGACGATGTTCAGGCCTAGAGACGTCGTCTTCGGAACTTGGTCACCTTCATCAACACACCATGGGCCCACAAGGTCTGCAGTACAACTCCCGATACCTCCTTCCTCTCCCTCTGTCATCCTTTCTTTGGCAGCCTGATTCAAAATCACTCTCGATCGCTTCGGTGCTAAACGAGTAGCAAATTATATCGGGATTTTATCTCACGTGTAAGGTTTCAATGTGAAAGCCTCATGCTTCACTGCTTGAGTACCATCTCCGTGCTTGTGGATTAACAACCTCATGCAGTTTATACATGGCATGCTTTATGCTGCCTCTGTTCCACAGTGCAGTGCATATTAGTCTTTTTTAAGTCAAAGATGTCCATTTGACCAAGTTTCTAGAATAAACTATCAATATTTGAAGTACTAAATAAATAAACTATAACAATACATGTGGATGTTGATTTTTGTTAAAAACTTGGTCAAACATTGGTACGTTCGACTTTTCAAAAGAAAGTATGTACTATATTTTAGAACGGAGGGAGTATTAATTACGATATGGTTCCAAGCCTAAGGAGTACGGCCTCTAACTGAATTTAACTCGCACTAAAACAATAAGACAAGATAATAACTAGGTTTACCTATGAAGATAATTTGGTTAATTATCACTGGGTCGCTTATGTACATAGCTGATCAGGCCTTATTAATGCATCAATAATGTTACATACAAATGAAAACTGAGATCAATCACTTGTACTATTATCTCTTGATCCTCCCATTTATATCTCTTCCTCTTAGAGGCTGCTATAAACATGATTGCTTTTATTTCAAATATGTTCTTTCCTGTCGTTAGTCAGTGCAAATCATTGCTTTTATTTCAAATATGTTCTTTCTATTTGATTCTAACTACCCATACGAATGATCAATATTGAAAACCAGAAACCATATATACTTTGGTGCAGTGATGCAACTTCCAAGTATTTCTCATTTTCACTGCCATTTTACCATTATTGCAGACCATTGTTGTTGGTGTTTTGTATTATTTGTATGTGACCAAGGTAAATTACGAAATATTGATTGGTTAAATCATAGAGTTGTATGATTGTTGTAGATGAATACTACAATTAGAAGCCTCAGTTACGCATATCATAGTTTTCAGTTAGTTTTGTAGATGAATATTATCATGTCCATCCAATACTATGGTTTAACCCTGTAGGTCCGTGGCATGCTTGACACCAACCACTACTTTTGATATGTTTTTGATAGTGCTGCTGACATATCATTTTTGTGAAGAACAATAGTTGTAAAAAAAAGTGAGTACTACCAAGTAAATGGTAAGGTGTCTTCGCATCTAGACATATCCTGCAATACAATAAAGGGTGTTCTCACCCCAAAATTATGGAAGCCAAAATACAGAAGGCCCATGAAAAAAACAACCACCCCTGACCTGCAAACAGAGCAGCAAGCAATCTATTCGTGAATTAACAATCAAACAAATAAACGGTACAAAAGTAGAACGGCGCAGCAAGGCGCGCGTATGCTTCTAGTACTCTACGATAACCACGAAAGATTGGTTGGCCCGTAAGAACATATAGGCAACAATCAGCCAAGCGTCTCCCATGCATGCGTGTGTCACCGGTCACTTTTTTTTAGTAACATCCGGCCACCATTGATCAGGCTGTCTACGCGCATGACGTGATTTGTATTGGCTGGCAACGAGTGTAGCGAGGCTTTCTTTTCTGGGTCGCCATGTCCATGCGATACAAGCCATCTGCTTAACGCAAAAACCAAGAAACCCGTTTCTTCTACATCGTCGATGTTCATTGTCAATTGTCGAATACACTAGATGTGCCCGTGCGTTCAGCGTCCACCAGTCGGAGCTCTGCCGCGGACGGTCGCGAGTAGATGGGCAGTCTTTGGCATGAGGGTTTGGTCGCCGTAATCATTAGTTTTTCTAACGCGTATAATTGTTCTTCCCGTGGGAACACACGGGCATGTGTGCTAGTCTATTAAAACCATGACATTTTACCCGTAAAAAAAAACCATGACATTTTTTTGTCTTCCAAAACATGACATTTTTTTCTTTCTCATATGGCATTCTTATTATTAAGAGATGGCATGTGAGAAATTATGAACAAGTATTAAAAAAATGTTATTCAAAAAATGGCATTCTAATTTTTTTAATAAGTTATCAACATTTTTTGTGTACACGTTCAACATTGTCCGAACGCTTATTCAACATTTTTAAATACCTGTTCAATATTTTAATACTTATACAACATTTTCCAAATATATGTTCAACATTTTTCAAATACTCATTCAACATTTTTTCATACTTATTCCACATTTTCAAATACTTGTTGAACATTCTTAGTACTTATTCCACATTTTCAAATACTTGATCAACATTTTTCAAATACTTGATCAACATTTTTCAAATACTTATTCAACATTTTTCAAATACTCATTCAACAATTTTTAATACTTATTGAACATTTCTCAAATACTTGTTCAACATTTTTAATATTTATTATTTTCAAAACTTATTCAACATTTTCCAAATACTTGTTTAACATTTTTTAATACTTATTCAACATCTTTTCAAATACTTGTTGAAACATTTTCAAATGTGTTTCTGAAGAGTGTTTATATATATATATATATATATAAATAATATTTTAAATTTTAAAAATATGAAATTAAAGTAGAAAACGAGAACAGAAAACAGAAGAAAAAAACAGACCGTGGCCTCCCGCGCGGCTGGGCCGGCCCATCTGGGCTTCCTCTTGTGCTTGCTTATGCGCTGGTTGACGCAACGGTGCTCACTACGGCACCCTGATGAGCCGGCCCACGAACATGCAGCAGCGCAATGTATTTATAGCTTAAAAAAATATGGTTCTAATGTGGAATCAAACTCACACCCCTTAACTCACGTACATAGTTGGCTAACCACTAGAGCTACTGGGCACGTGTGAAATATTACAGCGTGACATATTATAAGAACAAAAAACTGTAGCCACGCTATTTATTGCACGTACATTGCCACGTAGATTTTTGAATTATTTGAAAACATTAAAGAAAATCGTGATTTCTTTTGAATAAACATGTGAACAAATTCGAAAGCCCCCAGATTTAAAAAGAAACTCGATTTAGAAATAAGTTTATGTATTCAAAAAAATTCACGAATCCAAAAAAGTAAACGAATCCAAAAAGTTCGACAAAATTTGAAAATGTTCACCGGTTTTGAAAAAACGTTCATCAATTTTCGAAAAAGTTCAAAAAATCTGACAAAGTTCATCAATGTTGGAAAAAAAATCATCGGTTTTAAAAAAATTATCGATTTTCAAAAAAGTTAATCAATCTTTAAAAAGTTTATGAAATCTGGATAAAAAGTTTATTGATTTTTAAAAGAGTTCATCAATTTTCAGAAAAAGTTCATCTATTTTCAAAAGATTTGCAAATTCTTAAAAAGTTTATGGATGTTAGGAAAAGGTTCATAAATTTGAAAAAAAATCATCAATTTTGAAAAAAAGCTTATAAATTTTGGAAAAAAACTCATGAATATTGAAAAAAAAAGTTCACGGAAAAAGGAAAAAATAAAAATAAAAAAAGATAGAAGAAAAAGGGAGAAAGTAATCACAATACGCATTGTGTCCCATGTGGTTGTTGTAGTGTATGTGCGATCTAACGCCATCGTTTCTTGTAGTTTGAAACAGGGAATGAAAAACTAAATGAGTCAGCCTGCACAGAGGATGGTGTGTGCCCGATTGCTGCAAAAATAGAAACAAGTGCTTAAGGCCTTGTACAATACTAGGTGCTTATGGAGGTGCTTAGAGAAATAAACCGGGTTTTTCTGAAGCACCAGTGCCTATTTCTATAGGAGAGACGTCTATCCGGTACAAATAAGCACCGGTGCTTAAGAAAAATCTGATTTATTTCTCTAAGCACCTCCTCTAAACATCTTGCATTGTACAAGGCCTAAGGCGCCCTTTAGGAAATACCAAAGAAGACGGCCCCCTCTGTGGGCAGGTTCGCTCAATCGCTAGTGTCACAGCGCGTGAGAGCTATGTCTCGCATTAACCGAGACAAAAGCTGGTCTCGCTGAGCTATTGGGTCGGGCCATCACCGTACTTCTTTCAAAAAGAAAGAAGGAGAAAAAAGTGCACGCGGGGGATTGATCCCAGTACCTCAAGAAACAAGATTGTCGCTGCTCGTCACTCCGCCCACCTGGCGTTTATGCCTAGTAGTAGGGGGCTTCTTTCTTGAGGAGCCAGTTTTCCCAGTTTTTTTCTTTCTTTTTGTTTTTTCATTTCTTTTCTGTTTTTCTCTCCAATTTTTTTATTTTTTCATTCTTTTTTGCATGTGTTTCTTCAGTTTTGTTTTTTCATTTCTTCTTTGGTTTATTTTGCTTCTTTTTTGGTTCTTATGTTTTGGGTTTTCTTTGTTTCTTTTGGTTTTTTATTCTACACTTTTTAATATCTCAGCAACACTTTTAATACCCCCTCCGTTCCTAAATATAGGATGTATCGTTTTTGGCACGGAAATTAAAGAACGCACATCGAGGGAAAATTTCACAAGTTTTGAGCGAGATTTGACCTGAATAATTGACATGAGAAAATAAAGGGGTTTGCCTAATTTAAGGAAATGTAATAAATTCCCTAAAAAAATCCAAACGAGTGGTGCAACGCAATACACCTTACATATTTTTTTCTCAAAAATCTATACACCTTATATCAAGGAACGGAGGGAGTATATGTTTAACATTTTCCAATTCAAATTTAACATATTTTTTTAATATATGATCAACATTTTTTAATATATGACGGTCAGCCAAATATTGGGGGCCTATGTTTATAGCAGTATTATATAGTAAAAGGATTGTAGGGTTGTAGGATAAGTTACTTGGATTTCAATACATCCACACGAGGTGCTTTGACGGTCTAACAGACACAGAAAACCATCGTATTTGTCAACGTGCAGGTGCTCTCAAACCATGAATTTGATTCTTGATCGGTTGGTCTTGTGTTGCCAATTAAGTTTGGGGTCTGTCTAGGACACATCTAAATGTGACATAGTTATGTCACATCTAACCTGATCTCCACTATGCTTGTAGTCTATTTTTTTTTGTCCTAGATTTTTTTTTTGTTCTTTGTTGCTGTCTTATTTGTGGGAGGTTAGATGTGACATCCTTAGAAAACATCTAGATGTGAATTAGACAAACTGTTACCCACAAGAAAAAACAAAGGAAAAATTACCAAAGTTGTGGGCATCAACCGGTGCAGAAGCCACACACGGCTCTACCCTCTTTTTTGGAAGGAAAAACAAAAATAACATACAGCGGCTATCGTCGAACCTGACTTCACAATTTGGTGCTCAAAGTGGCCAAAAAGCACGAGAGGCCCTATGCCGGCCGGCCTTCCCGTGACGGGGGCAAAAGATAGCTCTCGTCCGCGCGCGCAGTCACGTACGTCGGGTCGGTCCATGCCTACCATGCACTGTCCGGGCCAGTGTCTACATAGCTCTCGACCGATCGTTCTGCTCACGAGCCCGCTTCCCGGCTTTCCGCCGCTGGGTTCGTTTGCGCCAGTTGCATCCACCTTTCCCGTGTCCTCTCCGGCCTGCTTCTATCCCACTATACCAGCCAAGCCACATGCAACTTGTGTGCGCAGATGCATTATTCTGCAATACTCTATCGATCAAGGCTCAAGCTTAATTATACTAAGAAGATCCGTGCTAATTGTTATCGTGATGCACGTCACGGGGCAGACTAGCTCCATTTTGCCAATGTGGAGCCGCCACCTCGTGCACGCGCGTACGTAGGTGGAGCTGTTAGGCCGGACTAATTACCTACCGCAAGACACTAATCACTCAGTCCTGATGATTAGGTATGTCCCTCCGTCGATGTATAGTTCGCGGGACGATAAGACAGGAGGGTCGACATATGCATGTGAGCATGTTACTAATCTTTTTCTTTCGCGAAAAGCCCGTTAATCTACTATACTATTTAGCACATGCATTGGCAACATGCCCTGCAACGCCAACGTAATAACGATATCGCTGCATGTAGTATTTACGGTTTGAATCCCGCCAGAACACAAGGCCGGACAGGATCACGTACGAACACGTTTTGTGTTAATTATGTGGGGTATTCGGACGTATGAACGTGGTTTTTAAGCATCGTCGGGGTAAGGAGATTAGGAGAGGACAAATTGAAATAAAGCATGCTGGCGTGCTAGCTCGTTTGGTTTTGTTTAGCATTCTTTTCACGTGCTTCTTTAGTCTCCACTTTTCCTTTGAAAGATTCTTTAGTTTGCCTCTTCAGTTTGCTTGGGGTTTTTGAGGATAAAGTTTTCAAGTTAATTAACACGTAGCTAAAATTGTACGAAAAATTACTCACTCCGATCCATATTAATTGACGCCAATTCAGTACTACAAAGTTTGTATAACTTTGTATTAGACGAACGTCAATTAATTAGATCGGAGGGAGTACACAATTTGGTTTTTGAGTTTTTCTGTTTCGGTGGCACGGTATCGTTACACTCTCTGTGTTTTTTTGTGACATCCAAACATATTTTAACTCTGAGGGGTACATGACGCCTCAACAGTGTTTACATGCAGTTGTTTGCATGGTAAAAACTGTTTTTATCAAGCTCGCGGGTTCCAAACCAGTCATGAACTGTCTGTCTGCAGATAGCTTTTTTTTCATTAAATTGCAGAAGATATGATGATAGATCAATCAATTGCTTAAAGATGAGGGCCTTAAAGATTGGTCCTCAAGGGGCGGTCAGGTTTCTGAACCATTGCTGGAAGGATGGAGACGTTCTGGGCTAGGTATCAGCAGAGTTGACAGTCACTTGGCAGCACGCTGGCATGTCTCCGAGGTAAACTGACCCATCATCACAACAGATGGCGCATGACAGTGCATGCTTACAAGTTACAGACCAGTGTCCCTTTTACATGATTAAACTACGAATATAGATCTCCTTTTAATAACATTGCCTGACACAGACGCTAACCTGATAGTAGAATTGCTGCAAAAAAGTTGTGGGCACAAATGAAGCAAATAAAGCAGCTATAAAAGGGCAAGCCATTTCCGAGTGTACCAGATACATGGGCGCAGCTAGTGCCATGGAGGCATGGACACCACATAGATTAAAGCGCCATTGCCATGAAGGAGACCTGAATTTATGCCTGATCCATTCATTCTTATAACAAAAAGCAAGCAGAGAGAGAAACAAAATAGCAGGGTCCAAAAAAAAAGGCATTCTGGTCAGCACCACTATGCCAGCATCGATCGGCCCATCGGCTGCATGCGCTGTACGCCACCTGTGGCTTCGGCCGGTGGCCAGGCCACTGGGGCAAAGCCTGCTTCGAGGGGAAACGTAATTTGGCAGCTGGGAAAGAGGTACACCCGGAAGGTAAAATTCAGAATAGAACAGAATAGACCACGTCCAGAATGCCATGATCATACTACGTGAATCTAGTAGTATGCTGCATGGAAATCGTTTAGCAGACGGGTGGATGTCGTCGGCCGCAACGACGAAAACCGCCCGAGGAACTGCAAGCGGCTAGCCAGTGGCGAGGGAGGGTTTGGCTACTGGCTATGGGTAGTGCGGGGCTGCCTTCACGCCCATCTTCCAGATAGTTCCGTCGCTCGCTTTATCCCTCCCCCGCAACGACTCACTGACGACATTTTCAGACCGGCCGTCGTTAAAGGCACATACCGACCGGATCGGTTCAGTTCAGCCTGACAAAGCATCGCCCTTTTCTTTTTCCAAATTTTGTTGACATATTATATATTTTAAAAAACTGCATGTTCACGGAACGATCGATCCGTTTCATGCCAACTAGACTTGCACGCATCCATCTGTGTGTCTTGATCTGCCAATCGGCTCGTGTTGCATGCGCTGACTCTGGATTCAAATTCTTTGAAGAAGTCCATTGTAGCTTCAGAGATAAGCACATGATTGATTCCCCCGCTAAAAATGAAAGAAAAGAGAGAGATAAGCGCACGGTTAAATTAGTTGCGTGGAGAACTCAACTTCAGGCGTTCGTATGCCTGTATGTGTGCATAAGCAAACTTATGGTTATCAACATTTCAACAACCACGTGACACGAGGGTGTACGTGGTCATAGACTGCTGGCGGTTATCCGTAATATAGTGCCTTCCCATCCCTTGGCCGGGAACCCAAGTGTTTCGTCAACTTGTTGTAAATATAAACGGAAATGTGTGTCACACTCGCTCTATTCCAAAATTATTACCGCTCGAAACAATGGCACACCAAGTCTTGAGGGACGCCCTTTTTTTTGCGAAATCTTGAGATGCGGTTTGCTCGTTTAGGCACGTTTGGAGTTCAGAGGAGCAGTGAATACAATGTCGAAAAATAGAGGCCTGATTAATTTTAATCTTTGCAAATTTTAAGTTGAACTAGAGGTTGCCTAAGACATACACCATATGCAAGTCTAAAAACAGTAAAACGTTGAAGCAAAACATGCAACTAAGTTAAAGAGATTTCCCTATGTTCGTATAGTTGTGCTACTCTGTCCCCGTTTTTGGAGGTTTGAACTACAAAAGTTCTAAGCTCATAAAGGTTTCGGTAGCGTCGCCCACCAAAGGCTTACTTAGTGCATACCCATCTATACCACCTTGGTATCGACCACAAAGGTCGAGACTCATTTAGGGTAGATCTCACAATATCGACGACAAAGGTCGAGACTCATTCGGGGTAGATCTTCACGATATCGACCACAAAGGTCGAGACTGGCTCAGGGTAGATCTTCACGATATCGACCACAAAGGTTAAGGCTCACTCGGCATAGATCTTCACGAAGTATGCGATCTTCAAATTCCTAGCCCTTGCATACTTATTGGCTCATTCAAACTCTCATAGGAAATATCTTTGAATTTGAAGAGGTAGGGTGTTTGAATGATAGGCTTGAAATTACCGAAAAAAGGTTCCCCCCCGCTTTGTATTACAAAGCAATCAACCGATACAACCAACGATAGGTGCTGGGGTGGAAGTAGCACAGACAAGCCCAAAAGAAACGAAAAAGAAAATACAAAAGGAACAAATGCCGACAACGGCAAATCGACAAAAACGAAGAAGCCTCGCGACCACTGCGCCCGCCGTAGATCTCCCACCAAGCTCCTAGACTCCGAATCGCCGGTACCAATCAACACCTCCAAGAAGGGACGCGACGATGACGACGCTGCTGCCAAGGGTTTCCCCCGGTACGCGACGAGGAGAGAAGAAGGGTAGCTAACGACGCCCTCCAGGAAGGTCCAGCAGCACCCACAGGCGCCACCGCGTCGGTGTCGGCCTGGCCGACAGGGATTTCTCCCGATCCCAACCTTCACCTCGGGCGCTCCGGAGCCCGCTACCAAACCGACCACCACCCTGGGCCAACACGGTCTTGAAGCTTCTCATACCGTCTCACCACGACACCACGAAGTGAGGTCTGCACACCAAAGAAGAGGAGTCGGGACTAGCGCCAGCAGCACCGTCGACACGCGGGAGGGCTCAACCTCCACCGTCAACGACGGTAGCCAACCGGACGCAGTAGCAGGAGCATACCAGGCCCGTGGGCCCACTGGCTCGGCCGGGCCCTCATATGCCCGTAAAGCTCCCGCCTTCGCGCTGTACTAGGCACGCCGTCGGCGTCGTCGCCCCTGGTCCGAGCTGCTCCTCCTCCTCACTACGCAGAAGACAATAAAGCCACGCCGGGGGCCGACCCGCTAAGATCCAGATGGGGCCCGCAGGGCCCAGATTTGAGCTGGGGGTGTGCCGCCGGCCATCCCGCGCCACCAAGCCATCCCGCTGCCAAGGAGCAGCGCAGCCACAACATCCACCGCCGGGTCGCCGGACCGCCGCCTAGCCGAGCCGCCGCTCCCCGCCCCAGGAAGGGAGGACACGCCCGGGGGAAGAGGAGATCCCACCGCCGCTGACACCACCCGGGCCAGAGCCGGGGGCGCCCGCCGGCGACGGCGGGGGGGGGGGGGGGGGGTGGGGTGGGGGTGGAGGAAGAGAGAAGGGAGGCCAAAGGCGGAGGCGGCACGAGGGCGGATTAGGGGGAGGGAAAGGGAGAGCTGCTAGGAAACGTTTCATGGAAAACAAAAAAAATTCTACGCACACGCAATGATCTATTCATGGAGATGCATAGCAACAAGGGGGAGAGTGTGTCTACGTACCCTCGTAGACCGTAAGCGGAAGCGTTTCACAACGCAGTTGATGTAGTCGAACTTTTTTCGCGCTCCACCGATCGAGTGCCGAATGTACGGCACCTCCGAGTTCTGCACATGTTCAGCTCGGTGACGTCCCTCGCCTTCTTGATCCAGCAAGACGTCAAGGTAGTAGATGAGTTCCGTCAGCACGACGGCGTGGTGACGGTGATGGTGAAGTGATCCTTGCAGGGCTTCACCTAAGCACTACGAAAATATGACCGGGGGTGTAAACGGTGGAGGGGGGCGCCGCACACGGCTAGGCAATTGTCTGGGGTGTGCTAGGGGCGCCCCCCCACATATATATAGGTGGGAGGGGAGGGGAGAGGCCAGGAGGCACCCCAAGTAGGACCGAATCCTACTTGGGCTCCTCCCAAGCCGCGCCCCCCTGCCATATATATCGGAGGGGGAAGGAAAGAGGGGGAAGGGGGAATCATATTTCCTTTCTTTAATTTCCTTCTTCCCCTTTCCTTCTCCACCTTGGCCGGCCCATATGGGGGGCGCACCAGCCCCTTGTGGCTGGTGCGTTTCCCCTCTTGGCCCATAAGGCCCATATCTTTTGCCCGGGGTGCCCGGAACCCCTTCTGGTGATCCGATTTGTACCCGGTACCCTCTGAAACACTTCCGGTGTCCGAATACTATCGTCCTATATATCAATCTTTACTTCTCGACCATTTCGAGACTCCTCTTCATGTCCGTGATCTCATCCAGGACTTCGAACAACATTCGGTCACCAAATCACATAACTCATATAATATTATATCGTCATCGAATGTTAAGCGTGCGGACCCTACGGGTTCGAGAACTATGTAGACATGACCGAGACACCTCTCTGGTCAATAACCAATAGCGGAACCTGGATGCTCATATTGGCTCCTACATATTCTACGAAGATCTTTATCGGTTGAACCGTTATGAAAACATACGTAATTCCCTTTGTCATCGGTATGTTACTTGCCCGAGATTCGATCGTCGGTATCTTCATACCTAGTTCAATCTCGTTACCGGCAAGTCTCTTTACTCGTTCCGTAATACATCATCCCGCAACTAATCATTAGTCACTTTGCTTGCAAGGCTTCTTATGATGTGTATTACCGAGAGGGCCCAGAGGTACCTCTCCGATACTCGGAGTGACAAATCCTAATCTTGATCTATGCCAACCCGACAAACAACTTTGGAGATACCTGTAGAGCATCTTTATAATCACCCAGTTATGTTGTGGCGTTTGATAGCACACAAGTCATTCCTCCGGTATCCGAGAGTTGCATAATCTCATAGTCGAAGGAATATGTATTTGACATGAAGAAAGCAATAGCAATAAAACTGAGCGATCATTATGCTAAGCTAACGGATGAGTCTTGTCCATCACATCATTCTCCTAATGATCGTTATCAAATGATAACTCATGTCCATGGTTAGGAAACCTTAACCATCTTTAATCAATGAGCTAGTCTAGTAGAGGCTCACTAGGGACACGGTGTTTGTTTATGTATTCACACATGTATCAAGGTTTTCGATCAATACAATTCTAGCATGAATAATAAACCTTTATCATGAATAAGGAAATATAAAATAAAAACTTTATTATTGCCTCTAGGACATTTCCTTCAAGAGCAAGGGGAGGAGAGCCCAAATATGGTCCGCGCGCCGGCAAGAGCTGCTGGATCCCGCTGGAAACGAGCGGGGGAGGTGGCAGTGATGAGGGTTTTGGGGGAGGGAGAGTCGCGAGCGGAATGGGACCCGCGACAGTGCTGGAATTTTGTCTATTATGGGCTAGCCCAATAGCAATCTCAGAAATTCCTAATAAATCCTAGAGGCCCAGTTAGCCCATTCGTGCAAGGCAAGGGGTACTACTAAAGTTTAGTCCCACATTGCTAGTTTAGTGGGGGTTGGACCTCCTTATAAGGGAGGATGTTTTCCCACATGTATGAGCATGAGAACAAGAGGGACATTCACGCGCGCTCCTCCTCCGCCGCCCGCCTCGCCACGCCACGCCACGCCTCGCCTCGTCACGACGCGCCGCGGGTTGCGGGAATGAGCCGATGTCTAAATTTTTGCCACGCACGATGGGTATACGAAAGGTCACGCGGGAGCTGAACCGTTTTTCTGTAGTGGACACTGAATCTCAACGGCGCACCTCTTCGGCTGAAGTCTGTTCGTTTCGTCTCCCTCTTTTTCTTCACCTCCCGTCGCTGGCCTCTCGCCTCCTTCTCTTGCACCTATAAAACGGAGGTCTCTCCTCTCAGAGAGATGCACCCGAACTTCTTCTTCCTCTCGCCACCGGTTCCAATCTCTGAGCTGCCACTGTCTTCCTCATCCTGGCTTGCGGCATGCACCGCACGTCGGGACAGTAGGCCTCCGAAACTCCACCTCTTTGAGTCCTGTACGGGGGAAGGATGATAAGGTTTTTGGGGAGTGCTCAGTGCGACTACTGGCTGCTTCATCACGGACGATCCGGATGTCGACGACTTCTTCCTCGACGTCGACAACCTCTTTGACGACATGGCTGGAGAGGACACCAACCCCAAGACCGGTACTTCTGCCACTGCTCCGTATGTCTTCGTGACCTCTCTGTTTAAGATCATGCTACCATTTCTTGCTCTAGTTTTTCTTGTTCTACCCTCAGTTCTACATGTGTTCTGTTTTAGTTCACATGTACCGATGCTATTTTCCTTCACTCTGCTAGACTACATGACTTGTTCCATATCTACTATATTATTCATGTTTTATCTAGCATTTTTGTTAATAAAATCATATGGTAAATTGCTCATATTTCCAACAATCCAAAAACCTTATTATAGGCAATTTACCCCGAGTGGTTTTGCTACTTCCATGAGACCTCCTATGTTTGAAGGTATCCACTATAAGAGGTGGCACATGAGAGCGTCTTATGGTTTCAAACCATGAGTTGCTACGACGCCACTCTTGGAAAGCCTGAAGGAGATTATGATGCTCAACAGGAACAAGCTTTTCAGAAAATGGATACCCTGTTTAAGGCTGCTCTCTTGAGTGTTCTTGGTGAGAACATAGTTGATGCCTATGCATCAATTGATAATGGAAAAGATATGTGGGATGCACTCGAGGCCAAGTTTGGGGTCTCGGATGCCGGCACTGAGCTGTACATCATGGAACAATTCTATGACTACAGGTTGACTGAAGAGCGCTGAGTGGTTGAGCAAGCTCACGAGATACCGTAATTTGCTAGAGAACTTGAGCACTTCAATTGTATGCTACCAGACAAGTTTGTTGTCGGAGGCATCATCACTAAGCTTCATCCATCGTGGAGGAACTTTGCTACCTTACTGAAGCATAAGAGGCAGGAGTTTTCCGTTCCGGATCTCATTGGTACTCTTGATGTGGAAGAAAAGGCGAGAGCAAAAGACATACGTGCTATTGAGGGAGGATCTAGTGCCAATTTGGTACAGAAGAAAAACTTCCAATCCCACAAGTTCAAGAACAAGGACAAGTTTGATGGTAAAGCAAAGTTTGATGGGAAGAACAAGGCTGTACAACACACAAACTTCAAGAAGAAGAATGACAACAAGAAAGGTGTTTGTCATGTGTGTGGAGTGATGACCCACAAGTATCGGGGATCTATCGTAGTCCTTTCGATAAGTAAGAGTGTCGAACCCAACGAGGAGCAGAAGGAAATGATAAGCGGTTTTCAGCAAGGTATTCTCTGCAAGCACTGAAATTATAGGTAACAGATAGTTTTGTGATAGGATAATTGGTAACGAGCAACAAGTAACAAAAGTAAATAAAGTGCAGCAAGGTGGCCCAATCCTTTTTGTAGCAAAGGACAAGCCTGGACAAACTCTTATATAGAGAAAAGCGCTCCCAAGGACACATGGGAATTATCGTCAAGCTAGTTTTCATCACGTTCATATGATTCGTGTTCGGTACTTTGATAATTTGATATGTGGGTGGACCGGTACTTGGGTGCTGCCCTTACTTGGACAAGCATCCCACTTATGATTAACCTCTATTGCAAGCATCCGCAACTACAACAAAAGTATTAAGGTAAACCTAACCATAGCATGAAACATATGGATCCAAATCAGCCCCTTACGAAGCAACGCATAAACTAGGGTTTAAGCTTCTGTCACTCTAGCAACCCATCATCTACTTATTACTTCCCAATGCCTTCCTCTAGGCCTAAATAATGGTGAAGTGTTATGTAGTCGACGTTCACATAACACCACTAGAGGATAGACAACATACATCTCATCAAAATATCGAACGAATACCAAATTCACATGACTACTAATAGCGAGACTTCTCCCATGTCCTCAGGAACAAACGTAACTACTCACAAAGCATACTCATGTTCATAATCAGAGGGGTATTAATATGCATATAGGATTTGAACATATGATCTTCCACCAAATAAACCAACTAGCATCAACTACAAGGAGTAATCAACACTACTAGCAACCTACAGGTACCAATCCCAGACTTGGAGACAAGAATTGGATACAAGAGATGAACTAGGGTTTGAGAGGAGATGGTGCTGGTGAAGATGTTGATGGAGATTGCCCTCTCCCGATGAGAGGAGCGTTGGTGATGATGATGGCAATGATTTCCCCCTCCCGGAGGGAAGTGTCCCCGGCAGAACAGCTCTGCCGGAGCCCTAGATTGGTTCCGCCAAGGTTCCGCCTCGTGGCGGCGGAGTCTCGTCCCGAAAGCTTGCTTATGATTTTTTTTCGGACGAAAGACTTCATATACACAGTAGATGGGTATCGGAGAGCCAACAGGGGGCCCACGAGGCAGGGGGGCGCGCCTAGGGGGTAGGACGCGCCCCCACCCTCATGGACAGGTGGAGGCCCCTCTGACGTAGATTCTTCTTCCAGTATTTTTTATTATTTCGAAAAATAACTTTCATGGAGTTTCAGGACTTTTGGAGTTGTGCAGAATAGGTCTCTAATATTTGCTCCTTTTCCAGCCCAGAATTCCAGCTGCCGGCATTCTCCCTCCTTATGTAAACCTTGTAAAATAAGAGATAATAGGCATAAGTATTGTGACATAATGTGTAATAACAGCCCATAATGCAATAAATATCGATATAAAAGCATGATGCAAAATGGACGTATCAACTCCCCCAAGCTTAGACCTCGCTTGTCCTCAAGCGGAAGCCGATAACGATAAATATGTCCACATGTTTAGAGGTACAGGTGTCGATAAAATAAAATACGGATGAGGGCATCATGATTATTCTCATAACCTCAACATAAATAGATATTGTCATATGATTTCTTATGCTCAAGTAATAATCTATTCACAATGCAAAGTATGAATCAGAAACTTTATTAAGAACCAACAAACTATAATCTCAGTCATTGAAGCAATTGCAATTTATCATAACATCAGAAAGAGTCTATGTCAGAGCTTTCTAGCAAGTCCACATACTCAACTATCATTTAGTCTTTCATAATTGCTAACACTCACGCAATACTTGTGGTTACGGAGTTTTAATCGGACACAGAGAAAGATAGGGGCTTATAGTTTCGCCTCCCAACCTTTTACCTCAAGGGTAATGTCAACAATAATAATTCATGCTAACTTACATCCAATTAGATATATCTATCAGGATCTTTCCAACACCCTCTGCTTGCCAAAGGATAAAATGTAAAAAGGAAAGGTGAAGATCACCATGACTCTTGCATAAGGTAGAAGATAATAATAAAAGATAGGCCCTTCGCAGAGGGAAGCAGAGGTTGCCATGCGCTTTTAGGGTTGGATGCACAAAATCTTAATGCGAAAGAACGTCACTTTATATTGCCACTTGTGATATGAACCTTTATTATGCAGTCCGTCGCTTTTATTTCTTCCACATCACAAGATCGTATAAAGCTTATTTCCTCCACACCAATCAATCACACATATTTAGAGAGCAATTTTTATTGCTTGCACCGATGACAACTTACTTGAAGGATCTTACTCAATCCATAGGTAGATATGGTGGACTCTCATGGCAAAACTGGTTTAAGGGTTTTTGGAAGCACAAGTAGTATCTCTACTTGGTGCAAAGAATTTGGCTAGCATGAGGGGGAAAGGCAAGCTCAACATGTTGGATGATCCATGACAATATACTTTATCTCAGATATAAGAAAACATAACCCATTACGTTGTCTTCCTTGTCCAACATCAACTCTTTAGCATGTCATATTTTAATGAGTGCTCCCAATCATAAAAGATGTCCAAGATAGTATATTTATATGTGAAACCTCTCTTTCTTTATTACTTCCTATTAATTGCAACGATGACCAAAGTTATGTTTGTCAACTCTCAACAACTTTTAATCATCATACCCTTTCTATGTGAAGTCATTACTCTCAATAAGATCAATATGATCTCTTTATTTCTTTTTATTCTTTTTATTCTTTTATTCCCTCAAGATCATAGCAAGATAATCAAGCCCTTGACTCAACACTAATCTTTATTATATATAGCTCACGAACTTGATTACATAGAGGGATCATAAAGCAAAACTCAAAAACTAGATCATACCAAAAAATTATTCTACTAGATCAAGATATTACTAAAAGGATCGAACTAAGAAAAACAGTAAAGATAGGAGTGTGATGGTGATACGATACCGGTGCATCTCCCCCAAGCTTGGCAGTTGCCAAGGGGAGTGCCCATACCCATGTGATTATGTCTCCTTCTTCGGAGGTGATGGTTTAGTTGATGGTGTAGGCTTCATCCTTAATTTGCGCTTGAGGGCAGAATTTTGATCCCTCAGGTCATCAATCTCCTGCTCCAGACTTAATATCTTTTTGCATAGTTCCTGCTTGTTTTCCTGCAAGAGACGAAAAGGGATAAACTCGATCTTAAGTTTCTTTGCTCTATCAGGGAGGCTTGACTTTTTGAAGTCCACATGCATGTCCCCAGGTTGAGGTAATGGGACTTCATCTTCATCTGAGCTCGTCTCCTCCCTCCTCTTGGGTTCATAGTCCTCTTCTTCTTCTGTAGTCCAACCACAATGCTCCACATCTCCATAGACCTTGGGATTTGCAAGGTAATCAGCCACATAGCTTTCTCCTTCAGAATCCTGGGACGACATGCTGCTCTAATCTGCAGCAGGACAGCTCGAAACGAGAACAGAGGATAATTGCGTGATACGGGAGTCAAAACCTTCGGGAGATTATATAATGAATTTTTACCGATCAAAATAAGTAACGTGCAAGAAAACGGAGTCCGGAGAGCACACGAGGTGCCCACGAGGTAGGGGGCGCGCCCAGGGGGTAGGGCGCGCTCTCCACCCTCGTGGAGGCCTCGTGTCCTTCCTGGACTGCCTCTTATTTTTCTATTTTTCTAAATATTCCAAAACGGAGAAAATTTGCCTTTAGAACTGTTTTGGAGTCGGTTTACTTACCGTACCACATACCTATTCCTTTTCGGAGTCTGAAACGTTCCGGAAAGTGTCCCTTATGTATTCCTCCGGGGTTACGGTTTCAATAACATTGGTTTCAACATTTATAGGATTACCTGAGATATAGTGTTTGATTCTTTGACCGTTTACCACCTTCGGATTTGTGCCTTCGAAGTTGTTGATTTTTATCGCACCGGAACGATAGACCTCCTCGATAACGTAAGGGCCTTCCCATTTAGAGAGAAGTTTTCCTGCAAAAAATCTTAAACGAGAGTCGTATAGCAATACACAATCACCTACATTAAACTCACGCTTTTGTATTCTTTTGTCATGCCATCTTTTAACTTTTTCTTTAAACAATTTGGCATTCTCATAAGCTTGGGTTCTCCATTCATCAAGTGAGCTAATGTCAAATAACCTCTTCTCACCGGCAAGTTTGAAATCATAATTGAGTTCTTTAATAGCCCAATATGCCTTATGTTCTAGTTCGAGGGGTAAGTGACATGATTTTCCATAAACCATTTTATACGGAGACATACCCATAGGATTTTTATATGCAGTTCTATAAGCCCATAATGCATCATCAAGTTTCTTGGACCAATTCTTTCTAGATCTATTAACAGTCTTTTGCAAAATTAATTTGAGCTCTCTATTACTCAATTCTACTTGACCACTAGACTGTGGGTGATAAGGAGATGCAATTCTATGATTAACATCATATTTAGCAAGCATTTTACGAATAAAATGTGAACCACCATCAGTCATTAAATATCTAGGGACTCCAAACCTCGGGAAAATAACTTCTTTAAGCATTTTAATAGAAGTGTTATGATCAGCACTACTACTTGGAATAGCTTCTACCCACTTAGTAACGTAATCAACAGCAACTAAAATATGTGTGTAACCATTAGAGGCAGGAAAAGGTCCCATATATTCAAAGCCCCAAACATCAAATGGTTCAATAACGAGTGAATAGTTCATAGGCATTTCTTGACGTCTACTAATATTACCAATTCTTTGACATTCATCACAAGACAAGACAAACTTCATCACAAGACAAGACAAACTTACGGGCATCCTTGAAGAGAGTAGGCCAATAAAAACCGGATTGCATACCTTATGTGCAGTTCTATCTCGCGTGGTGTCCTCCATAATCCTCAGAGTGACACTTGCGTAGGATCTGTTCCTGTTCATGCTCAGGTACACAACGTCTAATAACACCATCTACTCCTTCTTTATAAAGATGTGGGTCATCCCAAAAGTAATGTCTCAAATCATAGAAAAACTTTTTCTTTTGCTGGTATGTGAAACTAGGTGGTATAAATTTAGCAACAATATAATTAGCATAATCAGCATACCATGGAGCAGTACGAGAAGCATTTATGACATTTAGTTGTTCATCCAGAAAGCTATCATCAATAGGTAGTGGGTCATCAAGAACATTTTCTAACCTAGACAAGTTGTCTGCAACGGGGTTCTCAGCTCCCTTTCTATCAATAATATGCAAATCAAATTCTTGTAGCAAGAGAACCCATCTAATAAGTCTAGGTTTAGCATCTTTCTTTTCCATAAGATATTTAATAGCAGCATGATCAGTGTGAATAGTTACTTTAGAATCAACAATATAAGGTCTGAACTTATCACAAGCAAATACGACTGCTAAGAATTCCTTTTCAGTAGTAGCATAATTTCTCTGAGCATTGTCTAGAGTCTTACTAGCATATTGAATAACATTTAATTTCTTATCAACTCTTTGCCCAAGAACAACACCTACATCATAATCACTGGCATCACACATTATTTCAAAGGGTAAATTCCAATCAGGTGGCTGAACGATAGGTGCAGAGATCAATGCTTTCTTAAGTATTTCAAATGCTTCTACACAATCATCATCAAAGACAAATGGTATATCTTTTTGTAATAAATTAGTCAGAGGCCGAGCAATTTTTGAGAAGTCCTTAATGAAGCTCCTATAAAAACCGGCGTGACCAAGGAAACTTCTTATACCTTTGATGTCCTTGGGACATGGCATTTTTTCAATAGCATCAACCTTGGCTTTATCAACTTCAATACCTCTTTCAGAAACTTTATGCCCCAAGACAATACCTTCATTAACCATAAAGTGGCACTTTTCCCAATTTAAGACAAGATTAGTTTCTTCACATCTCTGCAAAACTCGATCAAGGTTGCTCAAGCAATCATCAAAAGAGGATCCATAGACGGAGAAGTCGTCCATGAAAACCTCACAAATCTTTTCACAAAAGTCAGAGAATATAGCCATCATGCATCTTTGAAAGGTAGCAGGTGCATTACATAAACCAAAAGGCATACGTCTATAAGCAAAAGTACCGAAAGGGCAAGTAAAAGTGGTCTTTGGTTGATCATCGGCTGACACAGGTATTTGAGAGAAACCAGAATAACCATCTAGAAAGCAAAAATGTGTATGTTTGGATAGTCTTTCTAGCATTTGATCAATAAAAGGTAAGGGGTAATGATCTTTTTTAGTAGCCTTATTTAATTTGCGGAAATCAATTACCATCCTATAACCTGTAATAATTCTTTGCGGGATCAATTCATCTCTATCATTAGGAACGACAGTAATACCTCCCTTCTTAGGGACACAATGGACAGGACTTACCCACTGACTATCAGCAACGGGATAAATTATACCTGCCTCAAGGAGCTTTAGTATTTCCTTTATACCACTTCTTTCATTTTAGGATTCAGCCGTCGTTGATGATCACGAACTGGTTTGGCATCTTTCTCCAAATTTATTTTATGTTGACATAGAGTGGGGCTAATGCCCTTAAGATCATCAAGAGTATATCCAATAGCAGCGCGGTGCTTCTTCAGAGTTTTCAATAATCTCTCTTCTTCATGCTCTGAAAGGTTAGCACTAATAATAACAGGATATATCTTTTTCTCATCAAGATAAGCATATTTAAGAGTATCAGGTAACGGTTTAAGCTCAAACACGGGATCACCCTTGGGTGGAGGAGGATCCCCTAGGATTTCAACATGCAAATTGTGTTCAGGATGGGTTCCTGTTTAAAGAATACTTCATCTATTTCCCTTCTTTCATTCATAAACATATCATTTTCATGGTCTAGCAAATATTGTTCTAAAGGATCACTAGGAGGTACGGCAATAGAAGCAAGACTAATTATTTCATCCTTACTAGGCAATTCCTCTTCACGGTGTTGTCTACTAAATTTAGAAAAGTTGAACTCATGAGACATATCACCCAAACCAATAGTAACAACATCCTTTTCGCAGTCTATCCTAGCATTAACGGTGTTCAAGAAGGGTCTACCAAATATAATGGGACAAAAGCTATCTTGTGGGGAACCAAGAACAAGAAAATCAGCAGGATATTTAGTTTTCCCACACAAGACTTCAACATCTCTAACAATTCCCATTGGTGAAATAGTATCTCTATTGGCAAGTTTAATTGTGACATCAATATCTTCTAACTCAGTAGGTGCAATATCATGCTTAATTTCTTTGTATAAGTCAATAGGTATTGCACTAGCACTAGCACCCATATCACATAAGCCATGATAACAATGATCTCCTATTTTAACAGAAATAACAGGCATGCCTACCACAGGTCTATGTTTATCTTTAGCACAAGGTTTGGCAATTCTAGCAGTTTCATCACAGAAATAAATAGCACGCCCATCAATATTATCAGACAAGAGATCTTTAACAATAGCAATATTAGGTTCAACTTTAATTTTCTCAGGAGGTGTATAAGTTCTAATATTGCTTTTATGGACCACAGTTGAAGCTTTAGCATGATCCTTTATTCTCACAGGGAAAGGTGGTTTCTCAACATAAGAAGTAGGAACAATAGGATCATTATAAGTGATAGTCTTTTCTTCAACTTTAATAGGTGCATCTACTTTTACTTCTATGGGAGGATGATATTTAAACCACTTCTCCTTAGGGAGATCAATATGAGCAGCAAAAGATTCACAGAAAGAAGCTACTATCTTAGAGTCAAGTCCATATTTAGTGCCAAATTTACGGAAAACATCGGTATCCATAAAAGATTTAACACAATCAAACTTAGGTGTCATACCTGACTCCTTACCTTCGTCGAGATCCCAATCTTCAGAGTTGCGTTTAATTCTATTAAATATATCCCATTTGAATTCAATAGTCTTCATCATAAAAGAGCCAGCACAAGAAGTATTGAGCATGGTGCGACTGTTATCAGAAAGCCGAGCATAAAAATTCTGAATAATTATTTCTCTTGGGAGGTCATGATTGGGGCATGAATATAACATTGACTTAAGCCTCCCCCAAGCTTGAGCGATGCTTTCTCCTTCGCGAGGCCAAAAAATATATATATATAATTGCGATCACGATGAACAAGATGCATAGGATAAAATTTCTGATGAAATTCCAATTTCAATCGTTTGTAGTTCCATGACCCCGTATCATCACATAGCCTATACCATGTCAATGCATCTCCCTTCAAAGATAAAGTGAAGGCCTTATTTTTAATAACATCACCGGGTATACCTGCAAGCTTAAATAATCCACAAACTTCATCCACATAGATTAGGTGCTCATCAGGATGCTTTGTTCCGTCTCCTGCAAAAGGATTAGCTAGCAGTTTTTCTAACATACCCGAAGGAATTTTAAAGTGGACATTTTAATTTTCAGTAGTTTTAGTAGGTTGAGGAGCAACTCTTTGCTCTACTGGTCGGGGTGAAGATACCCCAAAAAAGCCCCTCAGAGGGTTACTTTCCATAGTAATAAGTGACAGTAAATTTCAGCACACTATATAAATTTTTCCTTACCAAATTCCACCTACCAAAGGCGCTTCACTCCCCGGCAATGGCGCCAGAAAAGAGTCTTGATGACCCACAAGTATAGGGGATCTATCGTAGTCCTTTCGATAAGTAAGAGTGTCGAACCCAATGAGGAGCAGAAGGAAATGATAAGCGTTTTTCAGCAAGGTATTCTCTGCAAGCACTGAAATTATAGGTAACAGATAGTTTTGTGATAGGATAATTGGTAACGAGCAACAAGTAACAAAAGTAAATAAAGTGCAGCAAGGTGACCCAATCCTTTTTGTAGCAAAGGACAAGCCTGGACAAACTCTTATATAGAGAAAAGCGCTCCCGAGGACACATGGGAATTATCGTCAAGCTAGTTTTCATCACGTTCATATGATTCGTGTTCGGTACTTTGATAATTTGATATGTGGTTGGACCGGTACTTGGGTGCTGCCCTTACTTGGACAAGAATCCCACTTATGATTAAACTCTATTGCAAGCATCCGCAACTACAACAAAAGTATTAAGGTAAACCTAACCATAGCATGAAACATATGGATCCAAATCAGCCCCTTACGAAGCAACGCATAAACTAGGGTTTAAGCTTCTGTCACTCTAGCAACCCATCATCTACTTATTACTTCCCAATGCCTTCCTCTAGGCCCAAATAATGGTGAAGTGTTATGTAGTCGACGTTCACATAACACCACTAGAGGATAGACAACATACATCTCATCAAAATATCGAACGAATACCAAATTCACATGACTACTAATAGCAAGACTTCTCCCATGTCCTCAGGAACAAACGTAACTACTCACAAAGCATATTCATGTTCATAATCAGAGGGGTATTAATATGCATATAGGATCTGAACATATGATCTTCCACCAAATAAACCAACTAGCGTCAACTACAAGGAGTAATCAACACTACTAGCAACCTACAGGTACCAATCCCAGACTTGGAGACAAGAATTGGATACAAGAGATGAACTAGGGTTTGAGAGGAGATGGTGCTGGTGAAGATGTTGATGGAGATTGCCCTCTCCCGATGAGAGGAGCGTTGGTGATGACGATGGCGATGATTTCCCCCTCCCAGAGGGAAGTGTCCCCGGCAAAACAGCTCTGCCGGAGCCCTAGATTGGTTCCGCCAAGGTTCCGCCTCGTGGCGGCGGTGTCTTGTCCCGAAAGCTTGCTTATGATTTTTCTTCGGACGAAAGACTTCATATACCAGAAGATGGGCATCAGAGAGCCAACAGGGGGCCCACGAGGCAGGGGGCGCGCCCCCACCCTCGTGGAAAGGTGGAGGCCCCCCTGACGTAGATTCTTCTTCCAGTATTTTTTATTATTTCCAAAAATAACTTTCGTGGAGTTTCAGGACTTTTGGAGTTGTGCAGAATAGGTCTCTAATATTTGCTCCTTTTCCAGCCCAGAATTCCAGCTGTCGGCATTCTCCCTCCCTCCTTATGTAAACCTTGTAAAATAAGAGAGAATATGCATAAGTATTATGACATAATGTGTAATAACAGCCCATAATGCAATAAATATCGATATAAAAGCATGATGCAAAATGGACGTATCATGGAGATCCTGATCACTGGGCTCCTAGTTGCCCTAATCGCTATGACAAGCGTCATCTTGGGAAAGGCGGCAAGACCGCTAATGTTGTCATTGAAGACACTGATATGAAGGATGCTGGGTATGGTATATTTTCCACTATTCTTTCAGTATGTCATTCTCCTGATTGGTTGATTGACACAGGTGCTAATGTGCATGTATGCGGTGATATTTCCATGTTTTCGTCTGATCAGACCGCAGGGACTTCCACCGTGCTGATGGGCAACGGTTCAAGTGCTTATGCTCGTGGTGTTGGCACGGTTGATCTGAAGTTTACTTCGGGAAGATCGTGCGGCTGAAGAATGTGCATTATGTCCCCTCCGTCAATAAAAATCTTGTTATCGGATCTCTTGTGTGCAGAGATGGCTACAAGCTTATTTTTGAGTCGACTAAATTTGTAATATCCAAGTATGGAACCTTTGTTGGCAAAGGCTATGAGTCAGGAGGCTTGTTTCGTTTATCCTTGTCAGATGTTTGCAATAAAGTTGTTAATCATGTTTGCAACAACAGTGAATCAAATGTGTGGCATTCACGTCTTTGTCATGTTAACTTTGTTTGCATGTCGCGACTAGCGAAGTTGAACTTAATCCCTAGTTTCACCACTGTCAAGGGATCTAAGTGTCAAGTGTGTGTGCAATCTAAGCAACCTCGTAAGTCTCATATGACTGCGGAAACAAGAAATCTTGCACCACTAGATCTCATACATTCAGATCTTTGTGAAATGAATGGTGTTTTGACAAAAGGTGGAAAGAAATATTTCATGACGTTAATTGATGACTCCACTAGATACTGCCATGTGTATCTTCTAAATCTAAGGATGAGGCTTTGACCTTTTTCAAGATATATAAAGCTGAAGTGGAAAACCAACTTGATCGTAAAATCAAGAGGCTTAGGTCCGACCGTGTGATACGTCCATTTTGCATCACGTTTTCTTATTGTTATTTATAATGTTTTTATCCATAATAATGCTTTTTGGAGTAATTCTAATGCCTTTTCTCTCATAATTTGCAAGGTACACACCAAGAGGGAGACTTCCGGCAGCTGGAAATCTGGACCTGAAAAAGCTACATCAGGCCACCTATTCTGCACAACTCCAAATGAGCTGAAACTTCATGGAGATTTTTTATGGATTATTTAAGAAATATTGGAGCTATTAACCACCAGAGGGGGCCCACCAGGTGGGCACAACCCACCTGGGCACGCCAGGCCCCCCAGGCGCGCCCTGGTGGGTTGTGGCCTCCTCGGCCCACCTCCGGTGCCCATATTCTGGTATATAAGTCATTTTGACCTAGAAAAAAATAAGGAGAAGGCTTTCGGGACGGAGCGCTGCCGTCTCGAGGCGGAACTTGGGCAGGAGCACTTTTGCCCTCCGGTGGAGCGATTCTGTCGGGGGAACTTCCCTCCCGGAGGGGGAAATCATCGTCATCATCATCACCAACAACTCTCCCATCTTGGGGAGGGCAATCTCCATCAACATCTTCAACAACACCATCTCATCTCAAACCCTAGTTCATCTCTTGTATTCAATCTTGTTACCAGAACTATAGATTGGTGCTAGGGGGTGACTAGTAGTGTTGATTACACCTTGTAGTTGATTACTATATGGTTTATTTGGTGGAAGATTATATGTTCAGATCCATTATGCTATTTAATACTCCTCTGATCATGAGCATGTTTATTATTTGTGAGTAGTTACTTTTGTTCTTGAGGTCACGGGAGAAATCATGTTGCAAGTAATCATGTGAACTTGATATGTGTTCGATATTTTGATAGTATGTATGTTGTGATTCCCTTAGTGGTGTCATGTGAATGTCGATGATACGTCTCCGTCGTATCTACTTTTCCAAACACTTTTGCCCTTGTTTTGGACTCTAACTTGCATGATTTGAATGGAACTAACCCGGACTGACGCTGTTTTCAGCAGAATTTCCATGGTGTTATTTATGTGCAGAAACAAAAGTTCTCGGAATGACCTGAAACTCCACGGAACATCTATTTGGAAAAAATAAAAAATACTGGAAGAAAAATCCATGTCAGGGGCCCACACCCTGTCCACGAGGGTGGGGGGCGCGCCTGCCCCCTGGGCACGCCCCTGCCTCGTGGGCCCCCTGACGCTCCACTGACCTCAACTCCAACTCCATATATTCACTTTCGGGGAGAAAAAAAATCTGAGAGAAGGATTCATCGCGTTTTACGATACGGAGCCGCCGCCAAGCCCTAAAACCTCTCGGGAGGGCAGATCTGGAGTCCGTTTGGGGCTCCGAAGAGGGGAATCCGTCGCCATCGTCATCATCAACCATCCTCCATCACCAATTTCATGATGCTCACCGCCGTGCGTGAGTAATTCCATCGTAGGCTTGCTGGACGGTGATGGGTTGGATGAGATCTATCATGTAATCGAGTTAGTTTTGTTAGGGTTTGATCCCTAGTATCCACTATGTTCTGAGATTGATGTTGCTATGACTTTGCTATGCTTAATGCTTTGACCACTAGGGCCCGAGTGCCATGATTTCAGATCTGAACCTATTATGTTTTCATGAATATATGTGAGTTCTTGATCCTATCTTGCAAGTCTATAGTCACCTACTATGTGTTATGATCCGGCAACCCCAAAGTGACAATAATCGGGACCACTCCCGGTGATGACCATAGTTTGAGGAGTTCATGTATTCACTATGTGCTAATGCTTTGTTCCGGTACTCTATTAAAAGGAGGCCTTAATATCCCTTAGTTTCCATTAGGACCCCGCTGCCACGGGAGGGTAGGACAAAAGATGTCATGCAAGTTCTTTTCCATAAGCACATATGACTATATTCGGAATACATGCCTACATTACATTGATGAATTGGAGCTAGTTCTGTGTCACCCTATGTTATGATTGTTACATGATGAACCGCATCCGGCATAATTCTCCATCACCGATCCAATGCCTACGAGCTTTTCACATATTGTTCTTCGCTTATTTACTTTTCCGTTGCTACCGTTACAATCACTACAAAACCCAAAAATATTACTTTTGCTACCGTTACCGTTACTTCCATATTACTTTGCTACTAAATACTTTGCTGCAGGTATTAAGTTATCTAGGTGTGGTTGAATTGACAACTCAACTGCTAATACTTGAGAATATTCTTTGGCTCCCCTTGTGTCGAATCAATAAATTTGGGTTGAATACTCTACCCTCGAAAACTGTTGCGATCCCCTATACTTGTGGGTTATCAGTCGACTACATGACACTTCACCATACTTGGGCCTAAGGGAATGCATTGTGGAGTACTAAATAGATGGTGGGTTGCGATAGTGACACAAGCTTAAACCCCAGTTTATGCGCTATTCTGTAAGGGACCGATTGGATCCTAGAGTTTAATGTTGTGGTTAGAATTTATTCTTAATACTTTTCTCGTAGTAGCGGATGCTTGCGGGAGGGTTAATCATAAGTAGGAGGTTTTTTCAAGTAAGAACAACACCTAAGCACCGGTCCACCCACATATCAAATTATCAAAGTAGCGAACACGAGTTAAACCAACATGATGAAAGTGACTAGATGAAATTCCCGTGTACCCTCAAGAAAGCTTTGCTTATCATAAGAGACCGTTTTGGCCTGTCCTTTGCCTGAAAAGGATTGGGCTACCTTGCTGCATAGTGTTACTACTATCGTTACTTGCTCGTCACAAATTATCTTGCTATCAAACTACTCTGCTACTTACAATTTCAGCACTTGCAGACATTACCTTACTGAAAACTACTTGCCATTTCCTTCTGCTCCTCGTTGGGTTCGACACTCTTACTTATCGAAAAGAGCTACAATTGATCCCCTATACTTGCGGGTCATCACCGTGGTGGAGAGTATTTTTCCAATGAACTTGATGCCTTTTGTGCAGAACATGGTATAATCCATGAGAGGACACCTCCCTATTCACCTCAGTCAAATGGGGTAGCCGAAAGAAAGAACCGTACTCTTAACTGATTTGGTTAACGCCATGTTAGACACCTCGGGTCTCTCCAAGGCATGGTGGTGGGAGGCGATATTGACTGCATGTCATGTCCTAAACCGAGTTCCCACAAAGAACAAAGAGATAACTCCATTTGAGGAATGGGAGAAGAAAAGGTTAAAACTCTCTTATCTACGAACCTGGGGTTGTTTGGCGAAAGTCAATGTGCCAATCCAAAGAAGCGCAAGCTTGGACCAAAGACTGTGGATTGTGTTTTCCTGGGATATGCTTTTCATGGCATTGGTTATAGATTCTTGGTTGTAAAATCTGAGGTATCTAACATGCATGTCGGTACAATCATGGAGTCGAATGATGCGACTTTCTTTGAAGATATCTTTCTCATGAAGGATATGGCTACCTCATCTAATCAGGAGATGCCTAGTTCATCAAATCAAGAATCAGTTACAATTACTAAACCTACCATTTTGATGGAACACTTTGAAAATCCTGTGGAGGAGAACAATGAAGTTCCTACTAGGAGCAAGAGACAGAGGACTGCAAAGTCTTTTGGTGATGATTTTCTTGTGTATCTCATAGATGACACTCCCAGTTCTATTTCAGAGGCCTATGCATCGGAAGATGCTGACTACTGGAAGGAAGCGGCCCATGTGATGGATTCCATCTTGGCAAATGAAACTTGGGAGATAACTGATCGTCCTTATGGGTGCAAACCTATAGGATGCAAATGGGTATTCAAGAAGAAGCTTAGGCCTGATGGTACTATCGAGAAGTACAAGGCACGCCTCGTGGCAAAGGGTTATACCCAAAAGGAAGGTCAAGACTTCTTTGATACTTACTCACCTGTGGCTCGACTGACCACTATTCGAGTACTACTTTCATTAGCTGCCTCACATGGTCTTCTCGTTCATCAAATGGATGTTAAGACTGCTTTCCTAAATGGAGAGTTGGATGAGGAAATTTATATGGAACAACCAAATGGGTTTGTAATAGATGGTCAGGAAGGAAATTGTGCAAGTTGCTGAAGTCTCTGTATGGACTTAAGCAAGCACCCAAGCAGTGGCATGAGAAGTTTGAATGAACTTTAATAGCTGCGGGCTTTGTTGTAAACGAAGCTAATAAATGTGTGTACTATCACCATGGTGGGGGTGAGGGAGTTATCCTTTGCTTGTATGTTGATGACATACTGATTTTGGGAACAAATCTGAATGTTATTAAGGAGTCAAGGATTTCCTATCTCGTTGTTTTGAGATGAATAATTTAGGAGTGGCTGATGTCATTTTGAACATCAAGTTGTTGAGAGACGATGATGGTGGGATAACATTGCTTCAATCTCACTATGTGGAAAAGATCTTGAGTCGCTTTGGCTACAGTGACGGCATGCCCTCTCCAACACCATATGATGCTAGCGTGTTGCTTCGAAAGAATCAAAGAATTGCTAGAGATCAATTGAAATATTCTCAGATTATTGGCTCGCTTATGTACTTAGCCAGTGCTACAAGACCTGACATCTCCTTTGCTGTTAGCAAACTGAGCCGGTTTGTCTCAAAACCAGGAGATGTGCATTGGAAAGCTCTAGAAATAGTTATGCATTACTTGGAAGGCACTGCGAGTTATGGAATTCACTACACTGGGTACCCGAAGGTACTGGAAGGGTATAGTTACTCAAACTGGATCTCAGATGCTGATGAGATAAAGGCCACGGGCGGATATGTATTCACTCATGGAGGTGGCACTGTTTCTTGGAAGTCTTGCAAGCAGACCATCTTAACGAGGTCAACAATGGAAGCAGAACTCACAACACTAGATACAACTACGGTCAAAGCAGATTGGCTTCGTCGGCTCTTGAATGACTTGCCGGTAGTTAAGAAACCTGTACCGGGTATCCTTATGAACTGCGACAACCAAACCGTGATCGCTATAGTGAGCAGCTCAAAGGATAACATGAAGTCATCAAGGCATGTTCAGAGAAGGTTAAAGTTTGTCAGGAAATGAAAAACTCTGGAGTTATTGGATTGGGTTATATCCAAACGTCTAAAAATCTGGCAGATCCTTTTACTAAGGGTCTATCACGTAATGTGATAGATAATGCATCGAAGGAGATGGGTATGAGACCCACAATATAAGTTCTTCACAGTGGTAACCTAGTCTATGTGATCGGAGATCCCGTGAATTAGATGTGGAAGACAAGCTGTTGGTCAACTAAGAGGAGAGTATCCTTACTATTAACAATACAAGTCCATGAAGATGCAATACTCTCCTAAATCTGCATGGCAGGATGATGTATATCTTAATGTGTTCTAAGTGGCTCATTTAAGCAGAGATGTTGTCCTGCAGAACATCTTTTGAAGACCACACCTATATGAGTCTGATTGTCAAACGTCACAATCTATGAGAGTAGGGTTCTCTCTAGTAAACTCATGAAAGGTCACGGAGTATGGCACATAAGCTCCACCCGCGGGGAAGACCCACGGTAGCCTAATATCGGTCAAGGCTTTGTGTGAAGCTAGATTCGCAGAAAACTTGCAGTTCAAGGCCCAGTCCACTGTTCAAGTTGCTTACTAGTGTAGCATAGAGTTCTAGGTGGAAGTTCAACTTAACAGTCTCCACTACAATACTGGTATATAAAACAGTGTTTTGGAACCAAAGGCAAATTTCTGTGTGCCTCTGGGATCTGGTGGGGGATTGCTGGAATTTTGTCTATTACGGGCCAGCCCAATAGCAATCTCAGAAATTCCTAATAAATCCTAGAGGCCCACTTAGCTCATTCGTGCAATGCAAGGGGTACTACTAAAGTTTAGTCCCCACATTGCTAGTTTAGTGGGGGTTGGACCTCCTTATAAGGGAGGATGTTTTCCCACATGTATGAGCATGAGAACAAGAGGGACATTCACGCGCGCTCCTCCTCCGCCGCCCGCCTTGCCACGCCACGCCTCGTCACGACGTGCCGCGGGTTGCGGGAATGAGCCGAGCCGATGTCTAAATTTTTGCCACGCACGGCGGGTATACGAAAGGTCACGCGGGAGCTGGACCGTTTTTCTGTAGTGGACATTGAATCCGAACGGCGCGCCTCTTCGGCTGAAGTTTGTTTGCTTCACCTCCCGTCGCTGGCCTCTCGCCTCCTTCTCTTGCACCTATAAAAGGGAGGTCGCTCCTCTCAGAGAGATGCACCCGAACTACTTCTTTCTCTCGCCACCGGTTCCAATCTTGAGTTGCTGCTGTCTTCCTCATCCCGGCTTGCGGCATGCATCGCACGTCGGGACAGTTGGCCTCTGAAACTCCACCTCTTTGAGTCATGTATGGGAGAAGGGTGATAAGGTTTTTGGGGAGCGCTCAACGCGACTACTGGCTGCTTCATCACGGACGATCCGGACGCCGACGACTTCTTCCCCGTCGTCGACAACCTCTTCGAGACATGGCTGGAGAGGACACCAACCCCAAGACCGGTACTTCTGCCGCTGCTCCGTAAGTCTTCGTGACCTCTCTGTTTAAGATCATGCTACCGTTTCTTGCTCTAGTTTTTCTTGTTCTACCCTCTGTTCTACATGTGTTCTGTTTTAGTTCACATGTGCCGATGCTATTTTCCTTCACTCTGCTAGACTACATGACTTGTTCCATATCTACTATATTAGTCATGTTTTATCTAGCATTTCTGTTAATAAAATCATATGGTAAATTGCTCATATTTCCAACAGACAAGTCTAGAAGGAGGCTTGAAATCAAGGAAGGAGAGTATAGGCTAAAGGTATGGCATGGATATTGGTGAAGAATTTTCTTCGTAAATCAACACAAGAAAACACTTCCACAAGCCTGGTCCCGCATTTCATCGTAAGTTTAAATTGGGAATAACAAATATATATATATATATATATATATATATATATATATATATATATATATATATTTACCTTGTGGGCGGTTCATCGAATAGCTTGGGCGGGCGGCTGTCGCGTAGTGGGGTTTTTGGGTGAGGCGGGGGTGGATGCAAGGGGCAGGTGGGCGAGGGAGGAGTCGAGGCGGGAGGAGGTGACTCTCGGCTTTAGCGACAATCGGCGGCTCAACTCAGGTAGTGTAGGTGGCCAGCCTGGGGAAGGGGGTCGGTAGGAAGGCGAGGACGATGTTGGAGAGGCGGCATAGGTTGTGGTTGCCTGCAGCGAGGGCGAAGATGACACCACAGTCAATTTAGGCAGCGATGATTGGAGTAGTGGTTCTTGCAACAGAAAGTTGGGGAGACTGGGCAAGCCAAGCTGTTATAGATTTCTCAGAGTTGGCTTTTCATGGCCATGCGATAGCTGTAATAGGAGCAGATGCTGGAGACATGGGCGGGCGACGCCACGTGTTTGCCCGCATGTAGCTTCGCCGTTGGGTGGTTGGAACCGGAAAGCCCCCCCCCCCTCTACAAATCAAAGGATTTGGAGGGGGGTTGAGAGGTTGCAAAATATCTTCAATGTTGGGATGGCAGTAGTGTTTTTTGGGATCTAAAAATTTAGGAGTTAAAAGGGCTATGGGGGCTTGTGCTAAGGGTATCTCCAACGTGACCCTTGTAATGGGCATATCATTTGTGCGCGGACTGGTCCGAACTTGTTAGCGAACACGGATACGAAAACCGGCAACGGCCTTTGTTTTTTCGTAAGTCGGCTACACGCAAAATAATAATAGAAAATAGCTTGATTCATCCGTAAATAACATGCAAATATCCTTAATACAACAGACATTGAAATATAAATATTATGTGTGAGATAATCAAATGTTTAACAAGTTTTTTGAACTCATCGACTTCAAATTCAATGATACTCGAGTCAGAATCCGCACATTTCGTCCCACGCACCGTGTCCCTTGAGCTTCATCCAACAATGTATGCACATAAATGGCATGCCCTCGGTTCTGTGGTACACCATGTCAGCGCGTCCAAGCTATGCAATGTGATAAATACCAAGTTGCAACATTGAGTGAATTAATGAATTGACAAACACGTAGAGCAACTAGTAGCAAAACTCACGATTTTTCATGGTTGACGAGCCCCGTGACCATCTTCTCTCCACTTGTGCAATCACCGCAAACCTTCAGACGGAGTTGGAGATCCTGTATCACCAATGGGCTAGCGACTTCACATTATGTTCTTGGATCACGAAGCCGTAGCGCTTGAAGTGCTTTGCTAATGAAAAGAAGCATGCATGTTTTGCCCAAAGATCGAGCCCCCTTGCCTCATACATGTAAAGTTCGCATATACAACCTTCCACGTGTTACAAACAACTAATCCTCCATCACCAAGTATCTTGTCATCGTGCTTACTCCAAAAAACAACAAGAAGGTCAACAAAAAAGCTCAATTCATTTGACCGAACACCTATCGGGCATGTGTCCGCCATGGACGGTGTCGGCAGGGGCCCGGAGGGTACCTTACTGCGGACCGATCCTGGGTGCACCGTGGCGTAGTCCAAAGGGGGAGCAGGCACATGCGTGAGGGTTGCGGACGTTCGGCAATGCCTGGGAGGCGATTGGAAAGGTACAACGCCAACGTCGAACGTGAGGGTGCCGATGCAGAGCAAGGGGGAGGCATGAGTAGAGAGAAGAAAAGTGGCTTGGGAGTAGTCCTGGCCATGGGCAGCCCGGCCCGAACGGCCCGGCCCGAAAAAGCCCGACCTGGCCCGGCCCGACGCCGCTCCCGGGCCGGGCTCGGGCCTAGATTTTGAGCCCGAAGACCGGGCCGGGCCGGGCCCGGGCCCATCGTTTTCGCGTTTTCCTGAAGGACGGGCCGGGTCGGCCCGAAGCCCGACGGGCTTTTACTTGTTTGGGCCGGGCTCGGGCCCAGAAAACAGACCCGATGGCCGGGCCGGGCCGGGCTCGGGCCTGGGTTTTGCATCGGGCTTGGCTAGGCCCGGCCCGAAGCCCGAGGTATGGCCAGGTATACTTGGGAGGAGGATTTGAGTGGGATAGGGGTGTTGGCGTCCTACGTGGCGGAGGTTCGCACGCCAGCAAACCTTCCCCCAGTTTGGGTTTGCGTCCGATTTGCACGAATTCGGACAAATAAGGATCCGCGTTAGATAGTAAACTACGTTTAGAAAACTTGATCTGAAGTATACGGGCATTTTGGGAGACGGTGTTGTAGATGCCCTAACTCCATGTAATGACAGTTGCGAGCTACTGTAAGATTTTTGTGGGGACAGTTACCGATGCTGAGGTTATTAGAGAATATTTTTTGGTGTGTGAATGAATAAAAAAAGGTCATTAGAGATTCTTGGAAGCCTGATATTATTTAAGAAAAAATAGATCCTGAAGCCCGATTCTGGCCCGCATTGCTTCCAATCAATCGGAATCATTCCGGTGCATGCAGAGTATAGAGTGGTCAACGTGGTCCAAGCCGCCGGACGAAAGATTCTGCGCCGAAACTAGGCAGTGCAGCAGATCCGCCCAGGAATCTGAGTGCAGCTCTGCTTCAGAGATCTCCTGCTTAAATTGGCAGCGATAGCAGATTGACGCGGGGACCAAAGCAATGTGGTGACCGTGGGAGGATTGCAAATATACTGCAAACACAGCAAATCACATGCGTCGCGTTAGAGCATCTAACTAGGCAAATTCGGGCTCTCAAACTCCCGCGTACGCATCCGGGCAGTGATCGATCAATCCTCAAATTTGCTTATAGGCATCTGAATATTTCATACTAGAAATATTAAATCCATATAAAAGCATGCAATGGATAAAAACCATGTACTACGTAGATCAACTATCTTGATCCTTGTCGGAGATGTCCACTATCTCCGTGCCCGGCTTCGGGACTATGGACGGCAGCCGCAACTTCGGCTGTTGCGCCTCCTCGCCATCAGCCACCGCTTCGACCTCGTTGAAGAGCGCTTCGTTCGCCGCCCATTCTTGGTTGATGAACTGCCAGTTGGCCTCCATATAGGCCTCATGTTGAATGAACTCCAGGATGGCATACTGCTCCACCATCTCGGTCGCTTGGACGACTATGAACTCCGCCTCGGCGTTCTCCATGTTGAAGCCCAGAGACGACGCCAGCTCCTGCTCTTCCTCGTCCTCCTCCGGATCCGCCACCTCCATCGAAGCTGGCTGCTGCTCCTCCCCCTTCTCCTCCACCTGCTCATTCTCCTCCTCCGGCTCCGGCGAGTCCGGAGGCAGCCCGACAACGATGCAGGCGGCGCATCTCGCCCAAATCTCATGCTCGATCTGGTACCGGCGCTCCAGCATGAGCATTGCGTGCGTGGTTATATTTTGTCGGACCATGACGAAATCAGGAAGCGTGGGAAGAGCGACGGAGCGGGAGAGAGGAGGTGGATGGGCTCAGGTTGGCGGCGCGAAGAGGGAGGAGGTGGATGGGTTAGGGTTGGGGGACGCCGATCGACTTAAATAGCCATATTTGCCCTCGGAGGCGAGCCGGAGCGATGCCACAGGGCGTTCACACCCCCCATCGGAGGTGACGTCCGTCAGACAGTCGGGTTTTCGGGCATCATCAGTCCGACGTGACCGACGCGCCAAGGCACTCTATATTTAAGCTGAATATGACAGATGCCGGTTAACCCGGACGTTTCAGACCCGTTTGAGAAGCCTACCAGTTTGCATTTTTATGAACAGACAGTGACCGGCCGTCCAGCCAGACATTTGAGGCGGGTTTGGATGCTCAGCTGCAATGCTCTTAGTGCAAAAAGGCTCTTCGTCATTAACTCAAAATAATTATCCGGGATCACGCCATCTCGTAGTACATATGCACGTGCATAGTGTGGATCTGACTAGCAAGCACAGTGAGATCGAGGCATCGTCTCCTAATAAGTTTTTGTAGATCAAATCTCATAATTATCAGTACGTACTTGGCTACAGTGGCGGGGGGCCGCCGTCGTAGCTCTGACGTGGATCAAGCTCGGATGCCCGACACATAGTACAGGAGCAAGGGTAGGACAGATCAACGCGCATGCATGCAGGGACACAGACGCACTCGCACTCCACTCACTCACTCCCGCCGGGAATATTCAGCGATCCGTAATCTGAAAAATACAGATCGAAATCACGTGCTGCCCCTTGTGCTGCAAACCGAAATGTGGCAGGTCGAAATGTAAGGGCATGTACAAAGCTACTGTGTGGAGAAAACAGAAACTTCAAAAAGCTTTGCCTTCTCTTAGTTACGGGATGATTTTTTTAGCAACAAATCTCTCATCATGTTTTTAGGAGTATCTAGTTGCTACAGATAAGATTAAGAGATAACCTATTGTACACCATAATTTTTGTCATCTCTTGATTACGTGGCAGCATTAAGGAAGGACCGTCTTATCAACCAATGTACATACCCTAATGCGTGTGTGTCAGTGCCTCTTTTGTAGGCTGTTTTTTTTTTTTTTTTGCGGAATTTTGTAGGGTGTTAGCTCAATACTCACGCTTCATGTATAAGTCTCATGTTCAATCTTTGGTTGAACTCATTAACATCGGCGCATTTGCGATGACGATTCCTTTTAGCTTTGTCTAAGATAGCTATTTTTCATTGTTCGGTCACATGTCCTATAGTTTGTGGTAGCGTTGTGGAGATTCCGCCGCGAGACAAATAATGATCTTGGGTTAATTTCTTTTATGTAAGTTGATTTGTTCATGTGATAGTAATCATATTATACGAGAGCAATTGTAGCAGAGTCGTCAAGAGTGTAGCGTCCATAATTATTATGGAGTCCACCCCCCAATTATGGAGGTTGAAAGGCAACACAAGGAAGAGTCTCCATATTTGATGTATCCATAATCATGGGGCCCACTCGTTAATGGGACATTCATTTTTCTCCAACCACTACAGGAATCAGGTAGTTTGCCGTCTGTGGCTTGCAGACGGCAAAGACAGAAAACATGATGGCAAAGAATTTGCCGCCAGCTAGCTAACGACAAAGTGTGTCGGCATTAGTGTAAATTGGCAAAGACATTCTTTGCCGTCAACTTTTTATAGGGATGACGACAAATGCTTTGCTGTCAGTGGATGTGCTTTGCCGTCAGCCGTGCCACAACAGAAGGCAAAGTAAAGCACTTCATGGCTCCCTCCCTAAATAACGGCGTCAACCTCTTTGCCGCCAGCTTCAGCCCAGCAGAAGGCAAAGGCAAAAACAATTTGTCGTCAACGGAAGCCCAACATACGGCAAAGGAAGAAAATAGTTTGTCGCCAGTCGTGCCACAACAGACGGCAAAGTAAAGCACTTCATGGCTCCCTCCCTAAATAACGGCGTCAACCTCTTTGCCGCCAGCTTCGGCCCAGCAGACGGCAAAGGCAAAAACAATTTGTCGTCCCAACATACGGCAAAGGAAGAAAATAGTTTGTCGTCAGTCGCGGCCCAACAGACGGCAAAGGCCGGCCCAGGTTACCATCAGCCCGAGGCCACAAGCCGGCAAAGGCTTAATAGAGGATACTGTTGGGAAACGTAGCATGCAATTTCAAAAATTTCCTACGCTCATGCAAGATCTATCTAGGCGATGCATAGCAACGAGAGGGGGAGAGTGTGTCTATGTACCCTCGTAGACCGAAAGCGGAAGCGTTTCACAACGCGGTTGATGTAGTCAAACTTTCTTCGCGCTCTACCGATCGAGTACCGAACGTACGGCACCTCCGAGTTCTGCACACGTTCAGCTCGGTGACGTCCCTCGCCTTCTTGATCCAGCAAGGTGTCGAGGTAGTAGATGAGTTCCGTCAGCACGACGGCGTGGTGATGGTGATGGTGAAGTGATCCGCGTAGGGCTTCGCCTAAGCACTATGAAGATATGACCGTGGGAGTAAAACGGTGGAGGGGGGCGCCGCACACGACTAGGCAATTGTCTGGTCTGTGCTAGGGGCGCCCCCCATATATATAGGTGGGGGAAAGAGGGGAGGCAGCCAAGGAGGCGCCCAAGTAGGCTGAATCCTACTTGGGGCCTTCCTATGGCCGGCGCCCCCTTTTCGTTATCTGCCGGAGGGGGAAGGAAAGAGAGGGGGGAGGGAAGGAAGGGGGAATCCTATTCCCTCTTTTTCCTTTCCCTTCCTCTCTTTCCTTCTCCTTCTTGGCCGGCCCATATGGGGGCCGCACCAACCCCTTGTGGCTGGTGCGTTTCCCCTCTTGGCCCATAAGGCCCGTATCTTTTGCCGGGGGTGTCCGGAACCCCTTCCGGTGACCTGATATGTACCCGGTACCCTCCGGAACACTTCCAGTGTCCGAATACCATCGTCATATATATCAATCTTGACCTCTCGACCATTTTGAGACTCCTCATCATGTCCGTGATCTCATCTGGGACTCCGAACAACATTCAATCACCAAATCACATAACTCATATAATACTATATCGTCATCACATAAGGACACTCTGTTTGTCTATGTATCCACACATGTATCAAGTTTCCGGTTAATACAATTCTAGCATGAAGAATAAACATTTATCATGATATAAGGAAATATAAAATAACAACTTTATTATTGCCTCTAGGGCATATTTCCTTCAGTCTCCCACTTGCACTAGAGTCAATAATCTAGTTCACATCGCCATGTGATTTAACACCAATAGTTCACATTTTTATGTGATTAACACCCATAGTTCACATCGCCATGTGGCCAACACCCAAAGGGTTTACTAGAGTCAATAATCTAGTTCACATTGCTATGTGATTAACACCCAAAGAGTACTAAGGTGTGATCATGTTTTGCTTGTGAGAGAAGTTTAGTCAACGGGCCTGGCACATTCAGATCTGTATGTATTTTGCAAATTTCTATGTCTACAATGCTCTGCATGGAGCTACTCTAGCTAATTTCTCTTACGTTCAATATGTATCTAGATTGAGACTTGGAGTCATCTAGATTAGTGTCAAAGCTTTGCATCGACGTAACTCTTTACGATGAACTCATTATCACCTCCATAACCGAGAAACATTCCTTTAGTCCTCTTTAAGGTAAGTAAGGATAATTTTGACCGCTGTCCAGTGATTTAGTCCTGGATCACTATTGTACCCCCTTGCCAAACTCATGGCAAGGTACACAACAGGTTTGGTACACAGCATGGCATACTTTATAGAACCTATGGCTGAGGCATAGGTGTTGGGGAACGTAGTATTTCAATTTTTTTACCTACGATCACGCAAGTTCTATCTAGGAGATGCATAGCAACGAGCGGTGAGAGTGTGTCCACGTACCCTTGTAGACCGAAAGCGGAAGCGTTTAGTAACGCAGTTGATGTAGTCGAACGTCTTCGCGATCCAACCGATCCAAGCACCGAACGTACGGCACCTCCGCGTTCAGCACACGTTCAGCTTGATGACGTCCCTCGAGCTCTTGATCAAGTTGAGGCCGAGGAGAGTTTCGTCAGCATGAAGGCATGGCGACAGTGATGATGAAGTTACCGGCGCAGGGCTTCGCCTAAGCACTACGACGATATGACCGAGGTGTGTAACTATGAGGGGGGGCCCACACACGGCTAAGAGAAGACTTGGTGTGTATTGGGGTACCCCTGCCCCCGTATATAAAGGAGGGAGGAGGAGGCCGGTGGCCAGGGAGGAGGCGCTCCATAGGGGAGTCCAACTAGGATTCCCAATCCTAGTTGGACTCCCCTTCCTTTTTCCAAGAGGGAGAGAGAGGGAAGGAGGAAGAGGGGAGAAGGAAAGAGGGGGCGCCGTCCCCTCCCTAGTCCAATTCGGACTGGCCATGGGGGGGGGGCGCGGCCTCCCTTGTGGCTCTCCTCTCCTTTCCACTAGGGCCCAAGAAGGCCCATGAACTTTCGGGAGGGGGGGGGGGGTTCCGGTAACCCCCGATACTCCGAAACTCGTCCGAAACAATCCGAACCATTCCGGTGTCCGAATGTAACCTTCCAATATATGAATCTTTACATCTCGACCATTTCAAGACTCCTCGTCATGCCCGTGATCTCATCCGGGACTCCAAAAAATCTTCGATCATCAAATCACATAACTCATAATATAAATCATCATCGAACGTTAAGCGTGCAGACCCTACGGGTTCGAGAACTATGTAGACATGACCGAGACACATCTCCGGTCAATAACCAATAGCGGAACCTGGATGCTTATATCGGCTCCTACATATTCTATGAAGATCTATATCGGTCAAACCGCATAACAACATACGTTGTTCCTGTTGTCATCGGTATGTCACTTGTCCGAGATTCAATCGTCGGTATCACCATACCTAATTCAATCTCGTTACCGGCAAGTCTCTTTACTCGTTCTATAATGCATCATCCCGTGGCTAACTCATTAGTCACATTGCTTGCGAGGCTCATAGTGATGTGCATTACCGAGAGGGCCCAGAGATACCTCTCCGATACACGGAGTGACAAATCCTAATCTCGATCTATGCCAACTCAACAAACACCATCGGAGACACCTGTAGAGCATCTTTATAATCACCCAGTTATGTTGTGACGTTTGATAGCACACAAGGTGTTCCTCCGGTATTCGGGAGTTGCATAATCTCATAGTCAGAGGAACATGTATAAGTCATGATGAAAGAAATAGCAATAAAACTAAACAATCATTAATGCTAAGCTAACGGATGGGTCTTGTCCATCACATCATTCTCTAATGATGTGATCCTGTTCATCAAATGACAACACATGTCTATGGTCAGGAAACTTAACCATCTCTGATTAACGAGTTACTCAAGTAGAGACATACTAAGGACGCTCTGTTTGTCTATGTATTCACACATGTACTAAGTTTCCGGTTAATACAATTCTAGCATGAATAATAAACATTTATCATGATATAAGGAAATATAAATAACAACTTTATTATTGCCTCTAGGGCATATTTCCTTCAGTCTCCCACTTGCACTAGAGTCAATAATCTAGATTACATAGTAATGATTCTAACACCCATGGAGTCTTGGTGCTGATCATGTTTTGCTCATGGGAGAGGCTTAGTCAACGGGTCTGCAACATTCAGATCCGTATGTATCTTGCAAATCTCTACGTCTCCCTCCTTGACTTGATCGCGGATGGAATTGAAGCGTCTCTTGATGTGTTTGGTTCTCTTGTGAAATCTGGATTCCTTCACCAAGGCAATTGCTCCAGTATTGTCATAAAAGATTTTCATTCGACCCGATGCACTAGGTATGACACCTAGATCGGATATGAACTCCTTCATCCAGACTCCTTCATTTGCTGCTTCCGAAGCAGCTATGTACTCCGCTTCACACGTAGATCCCGCCACGACGCTCTGCTTGGAACTGCACCAACTGACAGCTCCACCATTCAATATAAATATGTATCTGGTTTGTGACTTAGCGTCATCCAGATTAGTGTCAAAGCTTCCATCGACGTAACCGTTTACGACGAGCTCTTAGTCACCTCCATAAAGGAGAAACATATCCTTAGTCCTTTTCAGGTATTTCAGGATGTTCTTGACCGCTGTCCAGTGATCCACTCCTGGATTACTTTGGTACCTCCCTGCTAAACTAATAGCAAGGCACACATTAGGTCTGGTACACAGCATTGCATACATGATAGAACCTATGGCTGAAGCATAGGGAATGACTTTCATTTTCTCTCTATCTTCTACAGTGGCCGGGCATTGGGTCTCACTCAACTTCACACCTTGTAACACAGGAAAGAACCCTTTCTTTGACTGATCCATTTTGAACTTCTTCAAAACTTTATCAAGGTATGTGCTTTGTGAAAGTCCAATTAAGCGTCTTGATCTATCTCTATAGATCTTGATGCCCAATATATAAGCAGCTTCACCGAGCTCTTTCATTGAAAAATTCTTATTCAAGTATCCTTTTATGCTATTCAGAAATTCAGTATCATTTCCGATCAACAATATGTCATCCACATATAATATCAGAAATGCTACAAAGCTCCCACTCACTTTCTTGTAACTACAGGCTTCTCCAAAAGTCTGTATAAAACCATATGCTTTGATCACACTATCAAAGCGTATATTCCAACTCCGAGAGGCTTACACCAGTCCATAAATGGATCGTTGAAGCTTGCACACTTTGTTAGCACCTTTAGGATCGACAAAACCTTCTGGTTTCATCATATACAACTCTTCTTTAAGATATCCATTAAGGAATGCAGTTTTGACATCCATTTTCCAAATTTCATAATCATAAAATGCGGCAATTGCTAACATGATTCGGATAGACTTAAGCATCGCTACGGGTGAGAAGGTCTCATCGTAGTCAACTCCTTGAACTTTTTGAAAACCTTTCGCAACAGGTCGAGCTTTGTAGACAGTAACATTACCTCAGCGTCAGTCTTCTTCTTGAAGATCCATTTATTCTCTATGGTTTGCCGATCATCGGGCAAGTCAACCAAAGTCCACACTTTGTTCTCATACATGGATCCATTCTCAGATTTCATGGCCTCAAGCCATTTCGCGGAATCTGGGCTCATCATCGCTTCCTCATAGTTCGTAGGTTCGTCATGGTCAAGTAACATGACTTCCAGAACAGGATTACCGTACCACTCTGGTGCGGATCTTACTCTGGCTGACCTACGAGGTTCAGTAGTAACTTGATCTGAAGTTTCATGATTATCATCATTAGCTTCCTCACTGATTTGAGTAGGAATCACTGGAACTGATTTCTGTGATGAACTACTTTCCAATTCGGGAGAAGGTACAATTACCTCATCAAGTTCTGCTTTCCTCCCACTCACTTGTTTTGAGAGAAACTCCTTCTCTAGAAAGGATCCATTCTTAGCAACGGATATCTTGCCTTCGGATTTGTGATAGAAGGTGTACCCAACAGTTTCCTTTGGGTATCCTATGAAGACACATTTCACCGATTTGGGTTCGAGCTTATCAGGTTGAAGCTTTTTCACATAAGCATCGCAGCCCCAAACTTTATGAAACGACAACTTGGGTTTCTTGCCAAACCACAGTTCATATGGTGTCGTCTCAACGGATTTAGATGGTGCCCTATTTAACGTGAATGCAGTCGTCTCTAATGCATAACCCCAAAACGATAGCGGTAAATCAGTAAGAGACATCATAGATCGCACCATATCTAATAAAGTGCGGTTACGACGTTCGGACACACCATTACGCTGTGATGTTCTAGGTGGCGTGAGTTGCGAAACTATTCCACATTGTTTCAAATGAAGACCAAACTCGTAACTCTAATATTCAGCTCCATGATCAGATCATACAAACCTTATTTTCTTGTTACGATGATTTTCTACTTCCCTTTGAAATTCTTTGAACTTTTCAAATGTTTCAGACTTATGTTTTATTAAGTAGATATACCCATATCTGCTCAAATCATCTGTGAAGGTCAGAAAATAACGATACCCGCTGCGAGCCTCAACACTCATTGGACCGCATACATCAGTATGTATTATTTCCAATAAGTCAGTTGCTCGCTCCATTGTTCCGGAGAACGGAGTCTTAGTCATCTTGCCCATGAGGCATGGTTCGTAAGCATCAAGTGATTCCAAAAGCCCATCAGCATGGAGTTTCTTCATGTGCTTTACACCAATATGACCTAAACGACAGTGCCACAAATAAGTTGCACTATCATTATTAACCTTGCCTCTTTTTGCTTCAATATTATGAATATGTGTATCACTACAATCGAGATTCAACAGAAATAGACCACTCATCAAGGGTGCATGACCATAAAAGATATTACTCATATAAATAGAGCAACCATTATTGTCTGATTTAAATGAATAACTTTCTCGCATCAAACAAGATCCAGATATAATGTTCATGCTTAACGCTGGCACCAAATAACAATTATTCAGGTCTAAAACTAATCCCGAAGGTAGATGTAGAGGTAGCGTGCCGACGGTGATCACATCGACTTTGGAACCATTTCCCACGCGCATCATCACCTCGTCCTTAGCCAATCTTCGCTTAATCTGTAGCCCCTATTTCGAGTTGCAAATATGAGCAACAGAACCAGTATGAAATACCCAGGCGCTACTACGAGCATTAGTAAGGTACACATCAATAACATGTATATCAAATATACCTTTCACTTTGCCATCCTTCTTATCCGCCAAATACTTGGGGCAGTTCTGCTTCCAGTGACCAGTCCCTTTGCAGTAGAAGCACTCAGTCTCAGGATTAGGTCCAGACTTGGGCTTCTTCACTTGAGTAGCAACTTGCTTGCCATTCTTCTTGAAGTTCCCCTTCTTCCCTTTGCCCTTTTTCTTGAAACTAGTGGTCTTGTTAACCATCAACACTTGATACTCCTTCTTGATTTCTACCTCCATAGCCTTTAGCATTGCGAAGAGCTCGGGAATTGTCTTATCCATCCCTTGCATATTATAGTTCATCACAAAGCTTTTGTAGCTTGGTGGCAGTGATTGAAGAACTCTGTCAATGACACAATCATCAGGAAGATTAACTCCCAGTTGAGTCAAGTGGTTGTGGTACCCAGACATTCTGAGTATATGTTCACTGACAGAACTATTCTCCTCCATCTTGCAGCTATAGAACTTATTGGAGACTTCATATCTCTCAATTCGGGCATTTGCTTGAAATATTAACTTAAACTCCTGGAACATCTCATATGCTCCATGACATTCAAAACGTCGTTGAAGTCCCGATTCTAAGCCGTAAAGCATGGCACACTGAACTATCAAGTAGTCATCAGCTTTGCTCTGCCAGACGTTCATAACGTCCAGAGTTGCTCCTGCAGCGGGTCTTGCACTTGGCGGTGCTTCCAGGACGTATTTCTTCTGTGCAGCAATGAGGATAATCGTCAAGTTACGGACCCAGTCCGTGTAGTTGCTACCATCATCTTTCAACTTAGTTTTCTCAAGGAACGCATTAAAATTCAAAGGAACGGTAGCACGGACCATTGATCTACAACAACATAGTCATGCAAAATACTATCAGGTACTAAGTTCATGATAAATTAAAGTTCAATTAATCGTATTACTTAAGAACTCCCACTTAGATAGACATCCCTCCAGTCATCTAAATGATCATGTGATCCATATCAACTAAACCATGTCCGATCATCACGTGAGATGGAGTAGTTTTCAATGGTGAACATCACTATGTTGATCATATCTAGTATATGATTCACGCTCGACCTTAAGGTCTTAGTGTTCCGAGGCCATATCTGCATATGCTAGGCTCATCAAGTTTAACCTGAGTATTCTGCGTGTGCAAAACTAGCTTGCACCTGTTGTATGTGAACGTAGAGCTTATCACACCCGATCATCACGTGGTGTCTCGGCAGGACGAACTGTAGCAACCGTGCATACTCAGGGAGAACACTTATACCTTGAAATTTAGTGAGAGATCATCTTATAATGCTACCGCCGTACTAAGCAAAATAAGATGCATAAAGGATAAACATCACATGCAATCAAAATAAGTGATATGATATGGCCATCATCATCTTGTGCCTTTGAACTCCATCTCCAAAGCACCGTCATGATCACCATCGTCACCGGCTTGACACCTTGATCTCCATCGTAGCATCGTTGTCGTCTCGCCAACTATTGCTTCTACGACTATCGCTACCGCTTAGTGATAAAGTAAAGCAATTACATGGCGATTGCATTTCATGCAATAAAGCGACAACCATAAGGCTCCTGCCAGTTGCCGATAACTCTTACAAAACATGATCATCTCATACAACAATTTATATATCATCACATCTTGACCATATCACATCACAACAAGCCCTGCAAAAACAAGTTACACGTCCTCTACTTTGTTGTTGCAAGTTTTACGTGGCTGCTACGAGCTTCTAGCAAGAACCGTTCTTACCTACGCATCAAAACCACAATGATTTTTCATCAAGTGTGATGTTTTAACCTTCAACAAGGACCCGGCGTAGTCAAACTCGATTCAATTAAAGTTGGAGAAACAGACACCCGCTAGCCACCTGTGTGCGAAGCACGTCGGTAGAACCAGTCTCATGAACGCGGTCATGTAATGTCGGTCTGAGCCGCTTCATCCAACAATACCACCGAATCAAAGTAAGACGTTGTTGGTAAGCAGTATGACTATTATCGCCCACAACTCATTGTGTTCTACTCGTGCATATAACCTCTATGCATAGACTTGGCTCTGATACCACTGTTGGGAATGTAGTATTTCAAAAAAAATTACCTACGACCACGCAAGATCTATCTAGGAGATGCATAGCAACAAGCGGGGAGAGTGTGTCCACGTACCCTCGTAGACCGAAAGCGGAAGTGTTTAGTAACGCGGTTGATGTAGTTGAACGTCTTCGCGATCCAACCGATCCAAGCACCGAACGTACGGCACCTCCGCGTTCAGCACACGTTCAGCTCGATGACATCCCTTGAGCTCTTCATCCAGTTGAGGCCGAGGGAGAGTTCCGTCAGCATGACGGCATGGCGATGTTGATGATGAAGTTACCGGCACAGGGCTTCGCCTAAGCACTACAACAATATGACCGAGGTGTGTAACTGTGGAGGGGGCACCACACACGGCTAAGAGAAGACTTGACGTGTATTGGGGTGCCCCCTGCCCCCGTATATAAAGGAGGGAGGAGGAGGCGGCCGGCCTTGGGGGCGCGCCATAGAGGGGAGTCCAACTAGGACTCCCAATCCTAGTTGGACTCCCTTTCCTTTTTCGGAGAGGGGGAAAGAGGGAAGGGAGATGAAGAGGAGAAGCAAAGGGGGGGGGCGCGCCCCCCTCCCTAGTCCAATTCGGACTCCCTATAGGGAGGGGCGCGGCTGCCCCTTGTGGGCTGCCTCCCCTCTTCCCTATGGCCCATGTAGCCCCAATCTTCCCCTGGGGGGTTCTGGTAACCTCCCGGTACTCCAAAAAAAAATGCCCGGATCACTCGGAACCATTCCGATGTCCGAATGCAACCTTGCAATATATGAATCTTTACCTCTCGACCATTTCGAGACTCCTCGTCATGTCCGTGATCTCATCCGGGACTCTGATACGTCTCCAATGTATCTATAATGTTTTATTGTTCCATGCTATATTATAATCTGTTTTCGATGTTTATTGGGCTTTATTATACACTTTTATATTATTTTTGGGACTAACCTATTAACCAGAGGCCCAACCCAAATTGTTGTTTTTTTGCCTATTTCAGTGTTTCGAAGGAAAAGGATATCAAACGGAGTCCAAACGGAATGAAACCTTCGGGAACGTGATTTTCGGAACAAACGTGACCCAGAGGACTTGGAGTCTACGTAAAGCAATCAACGAGGAGGGCACGAGGCAGGGGGTGCGCCCACCTCCCCCAGGCGCGCCCTCCACCCTCGTGGGCCCCTCGTTGCTCCACCGACGTACTTCTTCCTCCTATATATACCCATGTACCCTGGAAACATCATATACGGAGCCAAAAACCCTATTTCCACCGCCGCGACCTTCTGTACCCGTGAGATCCCATCTTGGGGCCTTTTCCGGCACTCCGCCGGAGGGGGCATTGATCACGGAGGGCTTCTACATCAACACCATAGCCTCTCCGATGATGTGTGAGTAGTTTACCTCAGACCTTCGGGTCCATAGTTATTAGCTAGATGGCTTCTTCTCTCTCTTTGGATCTCAATACAAAGTTCTCCTCGATCTTCTTGGAGATCTATTTGATGTAACTCTTCTTTTGCGGTGTGTTTGTCGAGATCCGATGAATTGTGGGTTTATGATCAAGTTTATCTATGAACAATATTTGAATCTCCTCTGAATTCTTTTATGTATGATTGGTTATCTTTGCAAGTCTCTTCGAATTATCAGTTTGGTTTGGCCTACTAGATTGATCTTTCTTGCAATGGGAGAAGTGCTTAGCTTTGGGTTCAATCTTGCGGTGTCCTTTCCCAGTGACAGCAGGGGTAGCAAGGCACGTATTGTATTGTTGCCACCGAGGATAAAAAGATGGGTTTTATATCATATTGCATGAGTTTATCCCTCTACATCATGTCATCTTGCTTAAAGCATTACTCTGTTCTTATGAACTTAATACTCTAGATGCATGCTGGATAGCGGTCGATGTGTGGAGTAATAGTAGTAGATGTAGAATCGTTTCAGTCTACTTGTCGCGGACGTGATGCCTATATACATGATCATACCTAGATATTCTCATAACTATGCTCAATTCTATCAATTGCTCGACAGTAATTCGTTTACCCACCGTAATACTTATGCTCTTGAGAGAAGCCACTTGTGAAACCTATGGCCCCCAGGTCTATTTTCCATCATATTAATCTCCCGTCAACAAGCTATTTCTGGCGCCGTTTATTTTGCTTTCTTTACTTTTACTCTTTATCATAAAAATACCAAAAAAATTATCTTATCATATCTATCAGATCTCACTCTCGTAAGTGACCGTGAAGGGATTGACAACCCCTTTATCACGTTGGTTGCGAGGTTCTTATTTGTTTGTGTAGGTGCGTGGGACTCGAGCGTGGTCTCCTACTGGATTGATACCTTGGTTCTCAAAAACTGAGGGAAATACTTACGCTACTTTACTGCATCACCCTTTCCTCTTCAAGGGAAAACCAACGCAGTGCTCAAGAGGTAGCAGACTCTGAACAATCTTCGGTCATCAAATCACATAACTCATAATACAAATCGTCATCGAACGTTAAGCGTGCGGACCCTACCGGTTCGAGAACTATGTAGACATGACCGAGACACATCTCCGGTCAATAACCAATAGCGGAACCTGGATGCTCATATTGGCTCCTACATATTCTACGAAGATCTTTATCGGTCAAACCGCATAACAACATATGTTGTTTCCTTTGTCATAGGTATGTTACTTGCCCGAGATTTGATCGGCGGTATCCTTTATACCTAGTTCAATCTCGTTACTGGCAAGTCTCTTTACTCGTTCCGTAATGCATCATCCCATGACTAACTCATTAGTCACATTGCTTGCAAGGCTTATAGTGATGTGCATTACCGAGAGGGCCCAGAGATACCTCTCCGATATAGAGAGTGACAAATCCTAATCTCGATCTATGCCAACTCAACAAACACCATTAGAGACACTTGTAGAGCATCTTTAATCACCCAGTTACGTTGTGACGTTTGATAGCACACAGTGTTCCTCCGGTATTCGGGAGTTGCATAATCTCATAGTCAGAGGAACATGTATAAGTCATGATGAAAGCAATAGCAATAAAACTAAACGATCATTAATGCTAAGCTAACAGATGGGTCTTGTCCATCACATCATTCTCTAATGATGTGATCCCGTTCATCAAATGACAACACATGTCTATGGTCAGGAAACTTAACCATCTTTGATTAATGAGCTAGTCAAGTAGAGGCATACTATGAAGATCTATATCGGTCAAACCGCATAACAACATACGTTGTTCCTGTTGTCATCGGTATGTCACTTGTCCGAGATTCAATCGTCGGTATCACCATACCTAATTCAATCTCGTTACCGGCAAGTCTCTTTACTCGTTCTATAATGCATCATCCCGTGGCTAACTCATTAATCACATTGCTTGCGAGGCTCATAGTGATGTGCATTACCGAGAGGGCCCAGAGATACCTCTCCGATACACGGAGTGACAAATCCTAATCTCGATCTATGCCAACTCAACAAACACCATCGGAGACACCTGTAGAGCATCTTTATAATCACCCAGTTATGTTGTGACGTTTGATAGCACACAAGGTGTTCCTCCGGTATTCGGGAGTTGCATAATCTCATAGTTAGAGGAACATGTATAAGTCATGATGAAAGAAATAGCAATAAAACTAAACAATCATTAATGCTAAGCTAATGGATGGGTCTTGTCCATCACATCATTCTCTAATGATGTGATCCCGTTCATCAAATGACAACACATGTCTATGGTCAGGAAACTTAACCATCTCTGATTAACGAGTTACTCAAGTAGAGACATACTAAGGACGCTCTGTTTGTCTATGTATTCACACATGTACTAAGTTTCCGGTTAATACAATTCTAGCATGAATAATAAACATTTATCATGATATAAGGAAATATAAATAACAACTTTATTATTGCCTCTAGGGCATATTTCCCTCTCCCTATGCTTGTATTCGACTGCGGTCTGGAACGCAGTCAAGGTGCGGATATTAAGACAAGCAAGTGGTCGATCATGATTGTCGTCGAGGATTGGTGGACCAAGATTGCTCTCACGAGATCACCAAACCGGAAAGAAATGGCCTCCCTCATGATGCTCATTTCTTAGAAATTATGGAAGGAGAGGAATGTTAGGGTCTTCCGGAACTCCTGCACCCCTTCGACGATCATTGTGGACAAGGTCCTGGAGGAGGCAAGGCCATGGGTGTCGACGGGTGCCAAGGGCTTAGATGTCATTTTAACTCGCGAGTAATGCTTTATTTTGCTAGTGTGGCTGCTGTGACCTTATGAAAACCTTCCTTCTTAATTAATGAAATGGCAAATTATTTTGCCTCGTTTAAAAAAATAAACACAGCAACGAAACCAAGATAGTTTTTTGTCACAACATTTCATTCCCTGAAATATAGTTATAGCTGCCGTCACGATGTAACGCACAAAATATTCTACATCCATCACTTCCCTAGGCCATTTTCTCTTTGGATGATAACCCAAGGCCATTCTTTCATGAGCGAACAGTGCAGAGTAATCCATTTCTCTGCCTTTTCGAGCAGTGAGCGTATTCACTCCCGACATCTAGCCAGCAGCAAATTTTACACGTCTGAAAAGAGATTTTTTTGTTGTTGTTATTTTTTCGCCATTTCCTTGAGGTCTTGCCCGTCCGGGAATGGAATCGCCGGCCGCGGCCGTCGCCCGCCCGTGCTAAGAGCATCTCCACTCGCGCCCCCAACATACCCCTCAGGGCTCTTTTTATAGCGCCGGCGCCGAAAAACCGGCCCAGTCGCGCCCCCAGGGCCTTGTTTATCGCCGGTTTGGACCGAAATAACAGCCGGCGAACCCTAGCTAAACTCTAGCCCCCGAGGGTCGCCTGGGAGCGCCGGCCGAAGCGAAAAGGCACGTGGGTCCTCTCTATCGGCGAGAGAAGGCGCTTTTCCCGCCGATCCCCCCGCTTTTCCCCCTCTGTTTCCCTCCATTCCCCCTTCTGCCCCTCTTCGCCCGCCATTCTCCTCTACCCCCCCTTCATCCGGCCGCCATGCCGCCGAAGAAGTATACGGCCCCTCGCGCCGCTACCGATGCTGATGCCACCCAGCCGAAGCAGAGGAAGCCGAGGGCGCCGCCGTCAAATCCACCGGGCATGTCGAACACCGACTAGAAGGCGGAGGTTCAGCACCGGGAGGCTGTCACCACCGACCGGCGGAACAGGCTCAACGACAAGAGGGCCCGGGACAGGGCGACGGCGGCGGAGCAGGCAGAGGCGTCTTGCGCGGGGATGATGAATCCACCCGGCAGCCACGGCCCGCACGCTACCTCGAGCCAGCAGAGCGTCGGGTCACCGGCCGGCTTCTCGCCGTCGCCACACCCTGGGGTGCGCGCTCTCGCCTGGCTACACCAATGGCGACGCGCACGGCGGGTTCAACCCCAACATCACCTTTCCGCTTGGCCACCCCCTAGCGCACACCCTCACCCGTGTTCGCCGGCGTCCAGTACCCCCCGTACACCTACTCGGCGCCGGCTTACGCAGCCTCCCCGACGCCGCCTCTATGCCGTGGCGCACTGCACTTCTCGCAAGCCTCGTCGTCGCATCTCGGCAACCCCGACGCGACGGAAGCCGACATGGACGACATCATCACGAGCGGCTCGGCCGCCGCCTCCCCCGGGTTCCATGCGCAAGACGATACAATAGACCTAACCAGTGACATGAACGTCGAGCTCGACTACGGCGAGGAGGAGGAGGAGCTGGTGCCTGCTCCGGCGAGGAAAGGAAAAAAGAAGAAGCGGGCGGCTAGGACCGGCGAGCCGCGTCAAGTGGGCGTCCAAAGAAGACGAGTGCCTCGCCGAAGCGTGGAAGACCGTCTGCCTCGACCCACTAGCACGAACCAGAACACCGACACGTACTGGGAGCGCATTAAGTCGGAGTTCAATGAGCGCAAGTTGGTCGACTCCTACTTCGCCGGCATCCACATGCAGCGCGGCTCGAAGGCCATGGTGGACCATTGGGTGCTCATCCAAACGGCCTGCAACAAATGGCATGGAATCATCGAGGAGGTCGCGGCTTGCCCGGAAAGTGGCGCCAACATCGAGGGTCAGGTATGTACAGACGCCGGTTCTCGCTCCTTTTCGCCGTGTGCGTCGTCGACACTTGTTCCTTGGCGCAGATGGTTCGGATGTCCGCCATGTACCGCCAGGACAGCAGCACCGACCAAGAGTTAAAGTACCTCCACGTGTTCTCCCGGATCGAGAAGTGCAAGAAGTGGGCGGACGTCTGGCGCACCCTCGCCAAGGCCAAGGAGACGTACAAGCCGGACGCGCCGACGCCGGGCGCCCTGACGGCAACAAATGAGCCAAGACGGCGAAGGACGCCGTGCTGGCTGCCGTGCGGCTGCAAGCGTCCATCGAGCAGTGCATCGTCGACGCCAAGAACCACGCCGCCCAGATGGAAGAGAAATCCGAGGCGCGATGGTCGGTGTTGATGTCAAACAGCGCCGTCAAGCTCGCCCTGCTCCGGACCAACGTCGCAGCGAAGAAGAGGAACACCGACCTGGCATTCCTGATGGGGGCGGACATGTCGACGATGGACGATCAGGTCAAGGCGTGGTACCTGGCGGAGCATGGCCTCATCTTGAACTAGATGTCGTCGACGGCCGCGCAACTCCCATGCCAACCCCAAGGCCGAGCGAGGATGCCTCCACGACGCCCAGCACAGAAGCTGCGCCGATGCCGACCAGCCCCCGCACGCCGACTCCCTCCAGTCCGGCGCCGTAGGACGGCGCCGCAGATTGATGCATTGCCTACGCGTCCTTCCTTTTAAATGCCGAACTTTTGAGTTATTGATCGCTGAACTGTGGCATGGTGATCGCCGGACTTGTGGCGCTTTTTTTGGTAGCGGGAAATGACAAGTTCGAATTTATAACGTCTTTGGGGGCGGGACCTAAGGGCGTGCCTGGGAACTAGATTGCCCCCAGGGCCAAAAAAGCGCCGGCCGAAGGGCCAAATTAGCACCGGCCGGTGCGCTGGGGGCCGAATGAAGTGGAGATGCTCTAAAGCACGCACAGACGGCCCACCGTGGTCATAAAGTCTTGACCCCTCCACCTCCCGCTGCTTCCTGCCACTGTTCACGCTATAAATAAGCCCGTCCATCACCGCCTTCCCTGTCGTCTCCCATCCAGCTCCCGTCGCGTCCCACGCCCAGTTCAGCTTTCGCTGGAGCACAGCGTACCCAAGCTCCACCATCTTTTGCTTTCGCTGGAGCAGAGCCTTGGCTCGGCGTCATCGCCGTTTCAGCCGCCGTGCTCGTGCCGCGGCATCCGGAAGTTGTGCGCGTGGTAGCTCGCTCGAGCAGCGTCATGGGCAGGCTGGGGTCGAAGAGGAGGGTGGGGGAGGAGGCGGAGTTGGAGGCGGTCGAGGAGGAGAAGGAGTACGAGGTGGAGGAGGTGCACGACCGGCTCCAATCGCCGCGGAACAGCCGCCTCGCGCTCTTCGGCTTCGACCTCCGGCTTGGCCCGCGCCGCCGGCGCCCCCCTCGCCGCCCCGCCGTCGACGGCGAGGATGGGTTCTTCCACGACCACATCGTCCTCCCCGACAACAAGTACGTGGCAGCAGCAACACACGCCCGCCTCCCTCCCCGGCCCGAAGGGGTGCAGTACACTCGACAGACGATTTCACTCAGATATCCCAATTCCACTCGACCATAACTATTTCACTCGACCATACAAGAATTCACTCGGAGTACAGAATACCTAGAGTCTCCCCAGGATGGCAACGGTCAGGCATTCACTCAGTCGTCATAAAGACCATTTACTACGGGCGTTACCAGTAACGTCCAAGACTTAACTCTCATTGAACCCTTGTGTAACTGAGGGCAGCAAGGGGTCGGCGCACTCTATATAAGCCACCCCTCCCCTCTGGCACAAGGGTTTGCATCCCATGTAACTATTCCATACTCCAATCGACAAGCCTCCGCGGCACCAAGACGTAGGGCTGTTACCTCCTCCGAGAAGGGCTTGAACTCGTAAATGTGTGTGTACAACCTCGCCGTAGCTAGGACACTTGCCTCTCCTACGTACCCCCTACTTCTACTGTCAGACTCGTTCCCACGACAATCACCAAACTGAAAAGGAATGGCCTCCCTCCTGATGCTCATTTCCTGGGAATTATGGAAGGAGAGGAATGCTAGGGTCATCTGGAACGCCTCCACCCCTTCGACGATCATTGTGGACAAGGTCCTAGAGGAGGCAAGGCTGTTGGCATGGCCGGGTGCCATGGGCTTGGATGTCATTTTAACTTGCGAATAATTGCTCTATTTTGCCACTGTGTGGCTGCTGTGATCTTATGAAAACCTTCCTTCTTAATTAATGAAATGGCAAAAAAATTGCATTGTTTAAAAAAATAAACACAGCAATGAAACCAAGATAGTTTTTGGTCACAGCATTTCATTCCCTGAAATATAGTTTATAGCTGCCGTCACGATGTAACGCACAAAATATTCTACATCCATCACTTTCCTAGGCCATTTTCTCTTTCAATGATAACCCAAGGCCATTGTTTCACCAGCGAACAGTGCAGAGTAATCCATTTCTCTATCTTTTCGAGCAGTTTTTTTTTAGAAAAGGAGGACGACCCCTGACCTCTGCACCTGGACGATGCATACGGCCATTTTATTAATTATTGACACAAGATCTTACAGAGTCATACAACAATAAGCCTAAAGCCATCAACTAAGCAACATCTGTCGCTATCCCTATCCAGTTGATGTAGGGGCGCTGAAAGTCTGGGCCTAATACTAAACAGACATCGCAGCCAAACCTAACATCTAAGACTTGAGGTCCCAACCAGGACGCCTGCCGGGTATGGGCACCCACCAGTCCGGCGCGCTTCTCAAGCAGGACGTCTGCCGGGTATGAGGCCGCCGCAGCCACCTGCCACCAATCCATCTTCAGAGCTGTACTGCTGCATCAACCTTGCCCGGTCTAGCCGCCGCCGACGCCACCACGACGCCAGGCAGCGTCACCCTCCTGCGCGAGTCCATCTCCGCACATCAGGCGCCGAGTCTCCACCGCGCCAGGCCGCCGAGATCCGCCATCATCAATGGACTAGATGAATCACCGCTCCTCCTCTTGTCCCCTCCAACCAGCACTTGCTCCAAAACGATGCCCCCATGAGGGAGAACGATACCGAAGGCACCGTCATCGTCCGATCCGGTAGACCCAGATCTAGGGTTTCCCTCGGAGCTTCCCAATCAGGTTGATGTGACCTGCAACGACGATGCCTCCAGAAGGGAACGACGTCTGAGACGCCGCCATCGTCCGCCAAGACCGCAGTCAGGCGCGATTTTCACCGGAAGCCACGTCTTCCCGACCTCGCGGCTGGCTGGAACCGAGCGGAACCTCGCCACAAGGACGTATGTCGCCGTCGGTACTCCGGCGGAGATCCGGCATCTCCTCACCGGTCCCTCCACGCGCCGCCGGTCGGCGGAAGGCCTCCACGCGACGGATCCAAACGGGGCGTTGGATCTGCAGTGACCGCCGTCACCATCACGACTAGGACAGCCCACCCCACCAGATGGAACGCTGCCACCGCCGCCATCCATGCAGGGCCGCCGCTCCGCCGGCGATGGTGCTCCGGCCCCCGCCGCACAGCCCGGATTTGCCGTCCCAGCCGCTGCCGTTGGATCGCACGAGAGGAGCCGCCCCCGCCGCCTCAGATGGGATCCGCCGCATCCACCCGCCCAGAAACCTTCGGCACCGGGCCCGCCGCCACCGCGGCCCACGCCGGCGGCAGCGGCGGCAGGAGGAGGCGGCAAGAGGGTGCTGGCGGCGCTAGGGTTTCGGGGCCCCTGGCGCCGCCCGGGGAGGCGACGCGAGGGGGAGCGCATCTTTAATTAAGAAAGAGTTTGAGACCAGCAGTGAGTGTATTCACTCCCGACATCTAGCCAGCAGCAAACTTTACACGTCCGAAAAGATTTTTAGTTTGTTTTTTCGCCATTTCATGGTGGTCTTGCCCGTCCGGGAATGGATGGAATCGCCGGCCGCGGCCGTCGCCCGCCCGTGGCAACACACGCACAGACGGCCCACCGCGGTCATAAAGTTTTGACCCCTCCACCTCCCGCTGCCGCCTGCCACTGTTCACTCTATAAATAAGCCCGTTCATCGCCGCCTTCCCTCAGCCCGCCTCCCGTCCAGCCCCACGCACCCAGCTCGGCTTTCGAAACGTACCGAAGCTCCACCATCCTCTGTTTGCTTCCACCGTAGCGCAGCCTTGGCCCGGCATCGTCGCCGTCTCCGCCGGGAAGTCGTGCGCGCGCGCGGTAGCTCGTGAGGTGCGATGGGCAGGCTGGGGTCGAAGAGGAGGGTGGGGGAGGAGGCGGAGATGGAGGCGGTCGAGGAGGAGAAGGAGTACGAGGTGGAGGAGGTGCACGACCGGCTGCAGTCGTCGCGGAACAGCCGGCTGGCGCTCTTCGGCTCCGACCTCCGGCTCGGCCCGCGCCGCCGGCGCCCCCCTCGCCGCCCCGCCGTCGACGGCGAGGACGGGTTCTTCCACGACCACATCATCCTCCCCGACAACAAGTACGTGGCAGCAGCAACACACGCCCGCCTCCCTCCCCGGCTCTCTCCATTTTCCTTCCTGGCTTCTCGACGCTTCCGCGCGCACGCTGGCCGCCGCGCCGGCGTGTTCTGGAAGCTCGATCGGTCGTTTTGCTGTTGCTATAATCACAGACACAAGCAGTTTCTCAAAAGAAATATTATAAAAACACAGTATTCTATATTACTTTAACTGCAAAAATGGTTTTGCCATATTGTTTTCCTCGCGATTTCTGGTTTTACTTTCTCCCCATCCAAAATTTTCCGTTCCTTTCAACAGTCCGTGCATTGTTCCTGGCCGCGATTCAGTCGTTTGTTGATGAGCTCGCCAGCAGGGTGCGCCGTGAGCAGGCAAGCTTGCTTCGTCGGCAGGCAGGCAGCCACATGTAGCATAGCATGTAGGTGTAGCTACAGCTACGCCGGCGTTCACGGGATCGTGCCTGAGGGCCGTAGAAACCGGGACAACAGATTGCTTTTGCTTTACTGAACTCCTGTCGCATGAGCTTCTTCTCTCTCTTTTTTTGTTGTTGCGCAAAGCATGATTTTGAACTAAGACACTTATTTTGGATTGGAGGGAGTAGTTTTTTATTTTGAACATATAAGGAGAAAATGTTTTCTAGCAAGAAAAAGGTTGAAATGTTGCCCCGTGAATCTGAAAGGAAGGGAGGAAGCTAGCTGGTAGCGTCGGGATGAACAATCTTAAGAAGGAGCCGGGCCCTACGCATACTAGACTCTGGACCCCTTTCACTGTCTGCTTTTTAACCTCGTGATTAGACTCTAGTACGTAGTAGTAGTACCCAAAACAGTCCAGAGACTGCTTCGTGACTTTTGTTTTTCTACCCCTCCTTTTCTTTCTCCCTTGGTTCCTTTTGCGCACGTAGAGGCAGCATGAAAAACATTGCGTGCTTTCAACCTGGGATTTGTTAAACATAGCGTGCAGGAAGAGCAGAAAACTTGTACGTACACATATTCTTTTTCTTATTTATTAGGCATTGCACATCAGTGGCAGAGGATTTGAACTGCCTTACATTAAGTGCATGCATATGTATAGCTATTATCACCATGCCTTATATTCTAGTGTGCAGAGCTCTCTGCTCTGCTTATCACAACATGACAAGTAGGCTATATATAGCTTGCACGAGCAAGCTTCCTCCTCCGCGCCAACCAGGTGTGCGGCCGCCTGGTTCTCGCCAACGCCGTGCTCCCCAAATCCCATTTCGTTACTTGGCTGACTTGGCTTGGTTCCATGGTTTGAACGGCCTAAACAACTCGTCAGGATGACCGGGTTGGTTTAGCGCCGCTAATCCGGGGGGTGAGGTAGCTGGAGTCATTATCCCGGGGGAAATATTTAACTGAATATGCCTAGAGTAGCAATCAGTTCTGCCATGTGTGGGATCTCTTGACAGCTAATCCATGGGCATGATGTGGACAGTGTTAGTTTCTGATTGGCGGTGACCTGCATAATCAGACAGAATTGGTGACATCCAGTTCGTATATAAAACGTCTTAGTACATTTGTTTACAGAGGAAGTAGCATATACCGTAAGACATTTGCAATGTCTTGCCTCCTGGATGTCTCGACTGTTTTTTTTTTTTTTTGAGAAAGTGTCGACTTGTCGTAACTGTGCGCTGACTAAAATTTTAAGTTCAGCAGGGCTACAGATTATTACAGCTGAGCGTGTACTTTCTGTGGTTATGTAAAATGGCACTACGAGTACATGAAAATTGCAAATTCTTTTCCTCAGATGATGTACTATAAAGTAAAATGGATGTTAGTGTAACAGATCTTGCTGGAGATGAGGTGTGGCTCCATGACAGACGCACCCGTCATTTAAATTTATTTCGCGCCAAGTGGTTCCGATCGACCCATTTAGTTTACTAGTATGAGTACCGTTGGATCGGTGCACAGCACAGGAGGAACCCACTCATGGCCACATCACCCACCCCTGACATGCTCATGTGGGCATCATGGAGTATGCGTGTGATCTCACCGAAGACAACTGGTTAACTCCGTGTGCACCAATCCTCAAACATAGGGCACGTTTGGCCTAATTAATGCTTTTGACCTAATTTGCAAAGGCAGTGTAGTATAGCATGTGGTTCTAGGCTTCTACAGTAGCCACTCTCTCAATCAACTTGATATTTTTCAGAGAGCAAATTGTACGACTGTCAGTCAGTAACTATGGTTAAATAAACTAAAAAATCTGTTTTGTACGATCTTTTGCTCATCCATGTTTAAACAAATCACACAGTTAATGGACATTTCACTATGGTAATAACAGGAGGGTGTCCATTTACTGATCTGTGTCCCTGCAGGTTGTATCTGTTATGGACCAAGTTCATACTGGTTTGGGCGGTGTACAGTTCCTTCTTTACGCCCTTTGAATTCGGCTTCTTCCGGGGCCTCCCCGACAAACTGTTCGTCTTGGACATAGTTGGGCAGATTGCCTTCCTCATTGATATTGTTCTCAAGTTTTTCGTGGCCTACCGCGACCCCGACACGTACCGCATCGTACGCAATCCGACCTCTATTGCCCTCCGGTAAATATTTCCCCATGTTATGCTTGAAAGTGCAACTACAATAACCGGAAATTGCCCTGCATTATTATAAACCATCCGAATCATTAAAATGGTGGATCTCAAGAATGATATGCTGGACCTCTCAATTATTTTTATATTGCTGAAATGGAAGTGCTTACCGTGTTGCCTTGTTGTACTTTAACTTTTACTTCTCTCTTAATAAAGATCGGCTACGGCCTTTCGAAATGAAAATGCTTTTCCAGAAGGGCATTTGCATGTTCTACATTTAACTTTATTCTTGCAATATTATAGTAGGGCATTTGCATGTTGTACATTTAACTTTATTCTTGCAATATTATAGTAGGGCTTTTGCTTAGTCTACTTTTTGGAACATGTCATCGATAACTCAAACGTGACTTCTAACCTCTGATTTACTTGCTCACTTGATCCAGGTATTGCAAATCAAGCTTCATTTTTGATCTCCTTGGTTGCTTCCCATGGGATATTATCTACAAGGTTACCCTTTTGCTAATATTTATAATTTCACTGGTTAGTTGACATGTTGACCTTTTCTGCTCACGTTTTATGTTATGAACTGACAAAACAGGCTTGTGGCAGTAAAGAAGAAGTAAGATACCTATTGTGGATCCGTTTAACACGAGCTCTGAAGGTAATAGAATTCTTCAGGGATTTGGAGAAGGATATCCGCGTGAATTATCTGTTCACAAGGATAGTGAAACTCATAGTTGTGGAGCTCTACTGCACGCACACAGCAGCCTGTATCTTCTATTACCTGGCCACAACTCTACCCGAGTCAATGGAAGGAAATACATGGATAGGGAGTTTGAAGTTGGGAGAGTACAGCTATGATCATTTCAGGGAGCTTGATCTTATCAAGCTTTATACCACCTCACTGTACTTTGCAATCGTCACCATGGCGACTGTTGGTAAGTTTAAGTCTCATGCGTCAAAGTTTTCAGAAACTTGGAATGTGTTCCGCATCCTGAAGTGCTGAGACCTTTTCCCCCTGCAGGTTATGGTGACATTCATGCTGTAAATGTCAGGGAAATGATATTTGTCATGATCTATGTCTCCTTTGATATGATTCTTGGAGCTTACCTCATTGGTAACATGACTGCGCTTATTGTCAAAGGCTCGAGAACCGAGCGATTTAGGGACAAAATGAAAGAAGTCATTAGGTATATGAACAGAAATAAACTTGGGAAAGAGATAAGGGAACAGATCAAGGGGCATCTGAGGTTGCAGTACGAGAGCAGCTACACTGAAGCTTCTGTACTTCAGGATATCCCTATTTCAATTCGTGCAAAGGTAATGAGCTATATTTTGGATCTCTTCCTATCCTTCTGTGATATTGTTCTAACTTCTGAGGCTCTGATGCTAATGCTTCGCAAGTATTTATATCTTTACATGGAGTATCAATTGTGTTCTTCTCTGTAGTGATTGATGGTAAATGTTATTGTGTCTGCAGATTTCTCAAACACTGTACAAGCCATATGTTGAGAGCACTCCACTGTTCAAAGGCTGCTCGGCAGAATTCATTCAACAGATTGTAAGTATTCCTTTCTCAGCCAAAATTATGTATGCTGATATATTGTACTCCCTCTGTCCCAAACTAAGTGTCTCAACTTTATACTAACTTTGGTACAAAAGTTGTACTAAGGTCAAGACACTTATTTTGGGACGGAGGGAGTATAAAATATAGTTTGAAAATATCGGGAAGATCTCTCTAACGTGTTCTTGCTCATGGCAGGTCATCAGACTCCAAGAAGAGTTCTTCCTACCAGGAGAGGTTATTTTGGAGCAAGGCAGTGCAGTTGATCAGATATACTTTGTCTGTCATGGTGCACTGGTGAGTTCAGGCCTAGTGATAGTTGCCCAATTCTTGCATACATTTAGTAACCAGACAGGTTTGCTTATGGAGTTCCTTTTGGACCAAACTAGCACTTACTGTACAATTCCTATGCCGTTCAGGAAGGTGTTGGCATCGGCGAAGACGGTCAAGAGGAGACTATTTTGATGTTGGAGCCCGAGAGTTCTTTCGGAGAAATCGCTATCCTCTGCAACATTCCACAGCCATACAGTGTTCGTGTTTGCGAACTTTGCAGGCTCTTGCGGCTTGATAAGCAGTCATTCACAAACATACTGGAGATCTATTTCGTCGACGGAAGGAAAATTTTGAGCAATCTCACAGATGTACGCAGAGCAAACAATTATCATAACAACCACTGCTTTATCAGTTACATGACAATAGATTATTTTTTTACTGATGTGCTGCCTGCCTGCTTCTGACTGCAGAACAATGAATATGGCGGTCGGGTCAAACAAATAGAATCAGATATCACATTCCACATAGGGAAGCAAGAGGCAGAGCTGACCTTAAGAGTAAATAGTGCCGCCTTTTATGGTGACCTTAATCAGCTCAAGGGTTTGATCCGAGCAGGAGCCGATCCAAAGAACACGGATTACGATGGGCGATCTCCTTTGGTACGGACTGCTTAGAATCAAGAATGTTGTACCTTATATATGCTAACTAATGTATGTCTCATGTAACCATTCATCTTCTTCACAGCATCTTGCAGCTTCCAAAGGGTACGAAGACGTTGCGCAGTTCCTCATCCACGAAGGGGCTGATATCGATCTTGCCGGTATGCAGTATGCTCACTCAGTTTAATGCCATCTTTGCTGTCATTTCCAGGTTTCAGCATGTCATGTAGTGTGCAACCCTCTGACTGACCTCACATCTTTGTGCACTTCCAAACCAGATAAATTTGGGAACACGCCACTGCTGGAGGCAGTGAAGCAGGGGCATGACCGGGTGGCCACGCTGCTCTTCGGCAGAGGAGCCAAGCTGAACCTCGAGAACGCCGGCAGCCACCTCTGCATGGCGGTGTCGAAGGGGGACTCCGATTTCGTTCGGAGGGCTCTGGCCTACGGCGCTGACCCAGACTCGAAAGACTACGACCACCGCAGTCCTCTCCACATAGCCGCCGCAGATGGCCTGTACATGATGGCCAAGATGCTGGTAGACGCAGGCGCAAGCGTGTTCGCAACTGACAGGTACTGGCCACCATCAAGCTTGAAACCACCATTTCTGCTGTCTGCAACTTTGTAGGTATGCTTGAGCTTGACAGTGCCATGTGTATGCAGGTGGGGCACTACTCCGCTGGACGAAGGGCGCAAGTCGGGCAGCAAGCCGCTCATGATGCTGCTGGAGCAGGCGAAAGCCGACGAGCTGTCCAAGTTCCCCGCCCGCGGTGAAGAAGTCAGAGGCAAGTTCAGAAGCTCATGACCTCTGTCAGACAAACCACCACTTGCGCAACGTTCATTTCTGAACTCTGCAAAATTTCTCCTGATCACAGATAGAATGCACCCACGACGATGCTCCGTGTTCCCCAGCCATCCATGGGACGATGGCGCCGAGCGAAGAGAGGGGGTGACGCTGTGGATTCCACACACGATCGACGGGCTCATCAGGTCGGCACAGGAGAAGCTGGGACTGTCCGGCTCAGGCCTGCGCCTGCTCGGCGAGGACGGCGCGAGGGTGCAGGAGGTCGACATGGTCCATGATGGCCAGAAGCTCTATCTGGTCGGAGGCGATGACGGCGTGGGGCAGAGCGAGTAGAAGGCGCGCCTTGGAGCGGAATAAGAAGGATAGTCATGTTCTTCCAGCAAAATTTTGCTGATCTCTTTTTCCTACCAGGTATTTATGTAGTGTAGGATTAGCCTCCCATGATTTGCGAGCTTTTTTCGCGTGCCGATTGTTGTACCCACAGGTAGATAAGAAAGAAGGCGAGCCCTTTCTCCACGATGTACAGATTGTGATGATGGAAATGAGATGTAAATGGAAATGAAATGTGCCAAACAAAGTCCACTTGGAAGTGTGAGAAATTCTTCTGTGCTCTCAAGAGAACCCCCGTGTTAGCTAGCATTTTCGAAGAACACTTTATGGAGATTCTTTGGAACTGTGGATACACATCAAAGAAATTTGCTCAACTGTGATTTTGAATAGGGACAGAGATAGAATTTTCTGGACTCTAGATAAAAAGGGGATTTACACTGTTAAATCATACTACTACAGGTTCCTGATTGAAAATGGGGCGAAATACCCACAAAAATTCCTGTGGAAGACTAAGATGCCACCCAGGGTGAAAGTTTTTTTATGGTTGGTTTTGCGCAATAGCATTTTGACTAGAGATAATTTGCTTCGTAGAGGGAGGACAGGAGATAAGAGTTGCCCCTTCTGTATGCAGAATGAGAGCGTAGATCATTTGTTTCTGAAATGTTCCATGGTGAAAATGCGCTTTTGACTTGAAACAGGTACCTGACCCTATACAAGACCTGTTTGGGTCTGGCTGAAACAGTTGGATAAAAATGAAAAATCTCTGGTGACTGTGGAGATCGTAGCAGTTTTCTGGCCCATTTGGAAAGTGAGAAATCGTGTAGTTATTGACCCTTGTACACATGTTAACGTGAAGGTTAAAATGTTGCATGATTGGCTCATTTAGCAGATAACCCAAAAAGACGAAGAATAATGATGGAGGGTGTAAGGAAGAGTTGAGCAGATTTCAGGAGAAATTTTCAGAGCAACCATGGGGTGGAGGGTGACGCACGGAATCACTGCTGCATGACCTTTTGCTGGTTCTGGCTTTGGAACAATTCCCTGTCTTGCTCCTGCTCCATTATCGCCTTTCTCCCTGTTTTAGTTGAACTTGTCTTTCAGATCTAGACTATGTGTTAGATATTTTGTGATGATTGTTCCTTTGTTCTGGAGAGCCCGGTTTGTGGGATTTCTCGGAATGTTTTGCGTCTGTGTGTGCTCTAGACCTACTTCCTTTCGCGGGCTGGGAGGTTGCATTCTTGAGGAGGAGGGGTTGGGGGTGCGGGGGTGCCTGGCTCCTTACATCGTCTTCAGGAGTGCGCGTCGTGGGATATGCTGATGTGGTGTACGTCGGCAGTGTTATCTGTAATCGGTCTGGTAGTATGTAAGACTTGTGATTTCTGGTAACGAAAATCGAAGAGGAGACTCTCTTTATAAAAATAAAAAAATAAAAATCCTTCCCTTCCTCTCTATGTGCTTTGTGCAGCACGCGTTTGGACAATCCTCTGGACAGTGCTTGACAGCAGAGGTGATGGGCATGAAAGATCCGGATCAAGGAAATCGGTGATAATACCAGCGATTTGGACTGGTCTCTATGACTCTATCCAACGTCCACTGAAACTAGCCGGTGCTGCAGGGACAACTCGATCGAGCTCATCGGTCAGTAGTCGCCACTCACTAGTCGTAACCGATGCGGCCGGTCGGAATGGCGACGCCTCAAGCCTAAGCAGCTAGCGCCGTCGCTGTGCAGTCCCTTCTGGCCGACTGACGTCAGGCGCCTCGTGCCGACCTGAGGGAGGCCGTCGTGTCCTCGGCAGCCCGTGCCACGTCTCACCGTCGCCACTATAAAGCCAGTAGCCTTCTCCTCCCAGCTCAACTTTTTTTCCTTCGAGCCATCGGCACCCAGCTCAACTTCAGGATCCAAGCTCCACCGACCACCGCCACCTTTCGGCTGCCACTGCCCGCCGCACTGCGCGTGGGGAGGCGGTTGCCGCCGCGGCGTGCGGCCGTGCTAGCTCGTGCCGATGGTGAGGGGGGCGAGGTCGAGGAGGCCGCCGGCGGGGGAGGAGGACGCGGAGAAGGAGTACGAGGTGGACGTGGAGCCCGACCGGTGGAAGTCGTCGTCGCGGAACAGCCGGCTGGAGCTCATGGGCCGCCTCCCCCCGCTCCGCCGCCTCAGCCGCATCCCGGGAGCCGACGCCGACGCCGAGGGCGGGTTCCTCCGCGGCCTCGTCATCCACCCCGACAACAAGTACGTATCGTATCGCTGCCATAAAGACACGTCCACCTTCCTCTGCGGCCATACGTATTAGCAGCGAGTGCAATAAGCACAAACTGAATAAACTGCTAGCGTACTTCACACTGTTGCCATTTCTGAAACCTGAGTTTGGTGTGGTTAATTTCTGAGTTAGAGCTGCAGTGTTTGCAAGGCAGCTGCGCTTACATGATGCTTCTACTGATGGGTGATGGCTAACTGCAATATGAAATATAATCTCCCCTCAAAACAAATATAATCAGGAAAACAGATAAAATGGATGATGATTTTTCAAAAAAAAAAAAGCTAACCATCCTTTACAAGAAAAATAGAGGGTGGAAGCATGTGACATACTGACTTGGCCTTGCCTTGTTGATCAGTGGAAGATGGAACAGATAATGAAATCGAACAATGTCTTTAAAACAAAAGGGAGAACAGCTTCGATCTGATTGCACGCCCATGCATATGCATATTACTGCCCTCGACCATTTCATTGTTTTTGTCTTCTAAACAAAATACCAAGAACACATGCACGGGCGTATTCACGCGGCGCTTCTCAAAATTGGAGTCCTGGAACATCAAGGTTGAAGAAACCAATAGCGCCTCGCTGTGGACAGGTACATCTCCTAGCACTGGAGGAACAATCCATCATACTGCTGAAAGAAAAATACACCTTGGTGAGACACATCGCCACAATGCTTGGTTCTCGACCAGTTCACCGTTTGCTTCTCTCTTTCCTACATAAATAAATACTCAAAACAAGCCAGAAATCGCCACGTCTATCATCATCTCCACTTTCTTTTTCTCATGAGCAAGCATCAACGTATTTTAATATGCCATCCAACCTGGGATACTTTTTGACATGTTACATCAACAGATGAACATGTGGTCTAACAACCTGCATGTTCATGTAGCTGTTACGCAGCAACACAATATATAATGGTAGAACCCCATCTGCTTACGACGATATGTCAACTAAACTTAAACTAATAAGCTAACACCAGTAACTTGCCTCCACAATGCCAACCAGGTGTATGGCTACTGCAGTTCAGAGGGTTTTTTTATGATGTCGCTCTGCACTCCAAATTTTATTTGGGTACCTGACGGTTTAGATTGCTGGCTTCGAGGGCCTAAACTACCAGGCTGGCAGCCGCTAATTTGGGTGTAGTTAACGTAATTTTCTTGAGGAATATTTAAGCTGTTGCGTAGGCCCTGAAGAGTAGATCAAAATGTAAAACATTCAGCATGACTTTGCTTCTTAGTCCTGCCCCTGGTGATTGTGGCAGATTTTGTTGGAGATAAACTCTGCTGTGCGCAGCAATGCTTAAACAGAGGGCTAGCGACTTCACTTTCACCTAGTTAAGAAAAGCTGTGTGTGTGTGTGTGGCTCTTGCTAATTTGACAACCAAAATCAAACTTCACAGCCAACAAATTACACGGCTGTAAATTAACAAATTAAAGTTCAATGTTTTGTAAGGTTGGAACCTTCGAGAATGTTGCTGTCTTGGTACTCTGACTGCTCATCCATATATTAAAACAAATGCTAGAATCCACTCTTTTGACATAAGCCATGTTAAAGGAATAACTGGTGTGCTAATTAATTGATTTGTGTCCTGCAGGTTGTACCGGTCATGGACTAGGTTCATAGTGGGTTGGGCAGTGTACAGTTCTTTCCTTACGCCCTTCGAATTTGCATTCTTCATGGGGCTCCCTAGGAAGTTGTTCTTCTTGGACATAGTTGGTCAGGTTGCCTTCCTTATTGATATTGTCCTGAAGTTTCTTGTGGCCTACCGTGACCCAGACACATACCGCATCGTATACAACCCAACCTCTATTGCCCTCCGGTAATATTCGCTTACCCCATGCTTTAACAGTACAACAAGAATAACTGGAAGTTGCGCTGCATTATTACCTTATATTGGCATTGATATCCTTCGATTAATTCCACCAGCTTGTACTTTGTGAAATATGTTATTTGGTAACTCAAATGTGGACGTAAGCATGATTTATGTGCTCTATACACCCAGATATTGCAAATCAAGCTTCATTTTCGATCTCCTTGGTTGCTTCCCATGGGATGCTATCTATAAGGTAACGCACAATTTATAATGTCTCAATGTTAGCCTGTGTATGCTCTTGTTTTCATATGATGAACTGCATACAGGTTTCTGGGCATAAAGAACTAAGATACCTACTGTGGATTCGCTTAACACGAGTGCTGAAGGTCAGAGAATTCTTCACGGATTTGGAAAAGGACATCCGTGTGAATTACCTGTTCACAAGAATAGTGAAACTCATAGTTGTGGAGCTCTATTGTACACACACGGCAGCCTGTATCTTCTATTACCTGGCAACAACGCTTCCTGAATCAATGGAAGGGTATACGTGGATCGGGAGTTTGCAGCTAGGAGACTATAGCTATTCCCATTTCAGGGAGATCGATCTTGCCACGCGTTATGTTACATCAATGTACTTTGCCGTCGTCACCATGACAACTGTTGGTAAGTTTTGGTTTGATGTTTCAACAAATAGTTTCTCTTTCCATGATTACTTTTTAAAAACTTGGCCTAGTATTTTAAATTGATGATATGGTATTCTTTTTTCCTCTGCAGGTTACGGTGACATTCATGCTGTAAATGTTAGGGAAATGATATTTGTCATGATTTATGTTTCCTTTGATATGGTTCTTGGAGCTTACCTTATCGGTAACATGACTGCAATGATTGTGAAAGGCTCGGCAACCGAGCGATTCAGGGATAAAATGAAAGAAGTTATCAGGTATATGAACAGAAATAGACTTGGAAAGGACATCAGAGAGCAGATCAAGGGACATTTGAGGTTGCAGTATGAGAGCAGCTGCACTGAAGCCTCTGTACTTCGGGATATTCCTGTTTCTATTCGTGCAAAGGTGATGACAGTTATAATTTGGAGATCTTGTCATTCTTCTGTGATGTAGTTCTCTACAATAGTCAGCTTGCAGTTGGAAGTCTTGTGTCTTCAACACGGCACATCAAATATGCTCTTGTCTGTTGTGAGTCTCTGACTGATGATATATTTTGTATTTGCAGATTTCGCAAACACTGTACATGCCATACATTGAAAAGACACCATTGTTCAAAGGATGTTCGGAAGAATTCCTTCAACAGATTGTGCGTGCTATTTTCATTCTGACAAATTATGCATGTTGATCTGGTGTATAAATTTGAAGATATTCCCAAGATTTTTCTAATGCGTCTTTCCTCCTTGCAGGTGATTAGGCTGCAAGAGGAGTTCTTCTTACCAGAAGAAGTTATTTTGGAGCAAGGGAGTGCGGTTGACCAGTTATACTTCGTCTGTCAGGGTGCACTGGTTAGTCCAATCCTTAAAAAATGATCAAAGCCTAAACCAAATTGGTTAATTATCGAATCTTTTCGTTTTCATATGTTTTTACTATTGTGTGCATTTCCGTAATATACTGGTTATCGTTAAATTCCTTCTGGTGGTTCCACATTTTTATATCTAAGAGTGTGACTTCTCTAAGCAGGGATGCAAATCTCAGAGCATGAACTCCAATGAATACTAACGGGGTATAGCTACAGAGTGTACACAATCCACACATATATTACCCAGAAATTTTCAGTGATATATATCTTATGCCGTTGTATATACTCTTGATATTAATGTTGTATTCACATATTTTTCGCACCACCTGTTTATCTTTGTATTTATAAATGTACTGTCGATTGTGACAGAAGTTCTCTAAGTACCACTGTATCATAATGTACATGCACCACAACTAAGTTGTTCTTTTCGGGTACATTTCTAATGCCACAAATTGTGTCCCAAGCTAATGGGTGCAGCCATGCTTAGCTGAAACTTGACCTTACAACTACTAGTTATTATCCATCTTAGTCGACATATATTCTTCCATTCAGGAAGGTGTTGGCATTGGCGAAGATGGTCAAGAGACTATTCTAATGTTGGAGCAAGGGAATTCTTTTGGAGAAATTGCTATTCTCTGCAACATTCCACAGCCCTACACTGTTCGTGTTTGCGAACTTTGCAGGCTCTTACGGTTGGATAAGGAGTCCTTTGCACACATATTGGAGATTTATTTTGCTGATGGAAGAAAACTTTTGAGCAATCTTACCGAGGTAAACAGTAGAAACCACCAACATACCATTAATTATTTCATCAAATTCCAGTATTCATGGATACTGCATCTTTTTTCTTGATGTGCTATTTCCGACTGCAGAGTAACGAATATGGCAAACGGGTTAAACACGTAGAATCAGATATCACATTCCACATAGGGAAGCAAGAGGAAGAGCTTACCTTAAGAGTGAATAATGCCGCTTTTTATGGTGACCTTCATCAGTTGACTGGCTTAATCCGAGCTGGAGCCAATCCAAAGAACACTGATTACGATGGGCGGTCTCCTTTGGTACGAATTCTAAGACTTGGTTATATGGTTCTTATCTAATTCAAAATGTTGCGCCCTCCATGATAAATATTGCATGCCTGATGTAACAAGCATCTTCGTTGCAGCATCTTGCAGCTTCCAAAGGGTATGAAGATGTTGTGCACTTCCTTATCCATGAAGGGACTGATATCAATCTGACTGGTATGCTCACTCGTCAAAATGCATCCCTGCAGCAATTTTCCAGCTTCTTGCATATACACTTGTATAGTTATTATGTGATCACACATTTTTATGCACTTAATCTTTGCTTGATAACAGATAAATTTGGGAACACACCCTTACTAGAGGCGGTGAAGCAGGGGCATGAACGAGTGGCCACATTACTCTTCAGCAAAGGAGCCAAGCTGAACCTCGAGAATGCCGGTAGCCATCTCTGCATAGCAGTATCGAAGGGAGACTCTGATTTCATTCGGGGGGCTCTAGCTTATGGTTCGGATCCAGACTCGAAAGACTACGACCACCGCACTCCTCTCCATATAGCAGCTGCAGAGGGCTTTTATATTATGGCAAAGTTGCTGGTAGACGCTGGCGCAAGTGTGCTTGCAACAGACAGGTACCACCAAACAATACTTCATCTTTTATCTGTGCCATCAAGCTTGAAACCACTTAGAGTGTAATACTTTTGCTAAAGAAGTACTCAGTTTGTAACTTTGAAGGCATGTTTGAGCTTGACATTGCCAATTATGCAGACGCGGTACTACTCCTCTGGATGAAGGACACAAGTCCGGGAGTAAGCCACTTATAATGCTGCTTGAACAGGCGAAAGCTGACGAGCTCTCCAAGTTCCCCACACGAGGCGAAGAAGTGAGAGGCAAGTACAGAAGCTCGCACCTCTGCGAAAATCACGTGCACATTGTTCATTTATGACAAAAAGAACTTCTGTTGGCAGATAAGATGCATACACGACGATGCTCCGTGTTCCCTTACCATCCATGGGATACTGATGCCAAGCGAAAGGAGGGGGTGATGCTGTGGATTCCTCACACTATCAATGAACTCATCAGGTCAGCCCAAGAGAAGCTGGGTTTGTCCAGCTCATGCCTGCGCTTGCTCTGTCAGGATGGCGCGACGGTCCAGGATGTGGACATGGTCAATGACGGGCAGAAGCTCTATCTGGTTGGAGACAAGGACATGGGTGACAGCGAGTAGAAGGTGCGCCAATCGCTGAAATGAATAATCATATTGTGTTGCATCAAAATTTGCATTTTTTTTTTGGGGTCAGGTATTTCTGAAAGAGTAGCCTATTTCCCCCCTACCTTTTCTGGTATGCTGGCTGGGTGCTGTGCTGTACATATATATATAAACAAGAGAACGGCTGGACTGATTCTCGATGTTGTGCAAATTATAGTTGAATGGAAATAAAATGTGGAGCTGAAATGAATTGTGCATCAAGATGTCCACAAATTGGTTCCACTCTAAAGTTGAGCTAGTGTTTTGTACTACAATGAGTAAGTGGCAGGACCAAAATATTTTCAGTTAAAATGTAAAATTGAAGACGGATGTGGATGAAGATCTCCACAAAAGAAGGGAAATGTTTATTGTGCACAATTAAGAGAAGAGGGCCATGGAGCGTACAAGAGCAATGTTGGGCATGGAACAAAGGCTGCTGCTGTAGTTACCGTGTGTGTGTGCGGCGCACTTGACTGTCAGGAAATTTGAGCTGGTTCTCCGTTGTTTCTGCGGAACTTCCCCTTTGCTGCTGCTCTTTGGGAACTAGAATGTCTCGTTAGATCTGCACTATCTTGTCATAGCTGCTCATTCTCTGGCTATCTATGTAGTTGAACTGACTCCAATTCCCTGTCCGTGGCACCATATACCTGTCATGTTCATTCAAACCCCAGTTTTTTAGCTCTGGTACGACTTAACTTGTAGCTCCATCACTGCGTTATTATTTGCATGTATGAATAGTAGGCAGGCTCTCTTCTCTGTGTAAAGTCCACAATCATGAACTTGCAGATGTCTGACTTTTCCCTGAATGATGGACCATCACTGTCCAAATATGCAGTTCGGCAGTATATTAGCCTCCTCAGCTGATCTAAATAAACCTTGGGGAGTTTGCTCTGGAAACAGAACAATACTAGTACATCGTTGCTGATAAAATTTTAGTAGGCGTATGTGTAAATATAGAGGGCTGGGAACATGTGCTGCTGAGTTCGCAGGGCAGGATTATTGCAGCTTCCCCTCTGCTGCTGCTGCTGCTGCGTTGTCTCCTGATCATCCCCAGGTAGGCGGCGATCTCTTCGTTATCCACGCCACCGTCAAGGACACGCCGTCACCCTGTGCACAACAGTAGCCGGCTCAGCCAACGCACTTCACGTGAAACTCAAAAACTGAGCCAAAATGTGAAGCAGTATGCATATTCGCTTAACAGCCAGATCTGAAGATGGGGGTGCCATCAGTGCAGTATTGTTCATTTGCTCAACAGAAGCAATCAAACTATGGAGATCCACTTGGCTGGAAAAACAACCCATGCATGCTAGCAAGATAAAGAGAATGTTCTCTAGGTACAACTTCCCTTCATTGATTAATCATGATAACTTCATGAAATATTTTTACATAGTTACACACCATCATACTACAAGTTTTGTAGTGTGCCCCAAAAAAAGAACGATAGAAGTATTTCACTCTTCTTTGCAGATTCATAAATAAATACACAGATGCAACAATCAAACGTGCCATACTTGCAGGATATCAAATATCTCATAAACTTACTACATCAAGGCAAGGTACCGACAATAGATAGAAGACTACTTCTGAATTAAGCCTGACAAGGAGGGAGTATTTGTCAGTCAAAGGTAATTCGTTCCGAAAAACTGAACACTGCACAGGAGCCATTACCCCTGCCTAGATCAATCAACCATTATATAAAGTAAATGTATAAAGATACCTCAAGAACAATTACTTCGAGTCTTCGACAGTCCAGCTTAGCTTATGGTAGCCACCACATGTGTTGCATGTTTGTCTTGAATCTCACACAAAGAGTGAAAATGTCACGAAATTTCATACTGGTCTTGTTCATGTAAATCTGAATCTAGCCGGCACTTCCCCTCTGCAAGCTGCTGCATAGTCTTTGGCGAGCTGCGGTGCAGCTTTCTTGTGAGGGCATATGAACTTCTCCATGAATACCTTCTCGCGCAGCACGACTGCAGCATAGTAGTCTCGTCCATGATCTAGCAATCCATTTTCCTTAAGAAACTTTACAGCATAGTACCGGGGCCTTAGCCGGCCCTCTAGGCTGTAAGTGAGCAATGTCAACCGATGAGCCACGTATGCCGGTTCCAACCCAACTTCAGAGACCAGGAACCCGGACTTCCTCTGCAGCAGGTCCTTGGACAACGTCAGCACCATTGGAGCTTTGCAAACAGCAATGCGCACCTCAGCATCCGACCACCTGAACATGTTCTTCAAGTGGTCCACTTTGGCTGTGATCTTCTCCTCGCCGTAGAATGCGACCTGCAGTGCTTGCCTGAACATCCCGGAACCCCGAGGCACGCCTATACCTTCAGCACATGCAACCATTGCCTGGAGACGCTCCAGGTTGGTGCTAAGCAACCATGGCGCGCAGGTGCACAGCTTGGCAATATCGCAAGGATCGAGCCCGCACTCCTCCAGGAACGCGACGTTGGGCTTGATCACAAGCTCAAGGTCGGACGAGAGAAGGCAGGAGCCATACTTGAGCGCCCGGAAGAGCTTCTCGGCGGAGCCGAAGAGGTGCAGGTAGTATTGTAGGCTGGAGACGATGGATCTGCAACGGAACTGGGCGCCGCCGAGCGAGACGAGGCGCGCGATCTCAGGACGCGAGAGACCGAGGCCGGTGAGCCCGACGACGACGGGGGCTAGGGTCCTCTCCACGCCGGCGCAGAGGAACTTGGGGTCCTTGGCGACGAGGGCGGCGACGTGAGCGCTGGAGAGGCCGAGGCCGGCGAGGAAGGCGAGGACGGCGTCGGGATTAGAGGGGGACCTGAGGTGGTTGAGCTTGGCGGAGGCCTTGAGTGCCTGGGCCCCGGTGAGGCCGCAGGTGTCGACGAGGTAGTTCTCCACCGCGAAGCTAGGGTTCGGGGAGACGACCGGCGCGGCGGCAGAGATGAGGCGGCGGAGATGGGAGACGGGAGAGGCGGACCGAGACGAGAGGAGCTGGGTGAGGACGCAGCGCTGAAGCCGGAGCATGGCGGCGCGGCGGCGGGGGTGAGGAAACGAGCCGCCGGTTGGTGCGAGAGAGATTCGTGAAGGTGAAAGCAAACTCAGGAAGGAATTCCACGGGCCTTCTCACTCCATGAGGGAAATGGGCCTTTTCACTCCATGCGGCTCCAAATGAGCCCAACCTTTTTCTTTCTGAAAGTTCAAATCGAGCCCAACGTGTTATTAGCTTCCGGCGCCAAATTCAGGCTCCATTTGGTGCAAAGGTTGATAAAAACTATGGGAAGGGACGGGAACGTTTGGTTCCTAGGTGTATATACACCCTATATGAAAAATTAAATTAGCAATTCAACAAAAAGTCAAAAATCTGAAAATATTTTTGAAATAAACTTGACATTCTATTATACTTGTGAGAAAATTTTCACAAAAATAAAATCACCCTTTGACTTTTTTTCAAAAAAGACAAATTTTCGGTCAAAATAGTGTGAATATTGACTTATAATAGCAAATAAAACTTGTCTTTTATAATGAAGTCAATTTTTTCGTGAAATTTATGTACTAGTGCAAAACAAAATCAAGTTTAATCTAAAAATACTTTTGAACTATTTTGACTTTTTGTTTAATTATTAAAAAAATCTTCATATAGGGTGTATATACAACCAGGAACCAAAGTGTATTTCCCCCGTGGGAAGCTAGAAAACAGAGGAACCCCTGGGAATAGCCTGGTTAAACTCTGGATTAGGAGCCCGTAGGAAAATTGAAAAGATGTGTTCGGTAAAGCAAAGGAAGGCAAAGGTATCTATAGGTCCCACTAGTGTAATTCATGGTCAGGCTATGTCTCATCCATCCGTGTGATGCCTCCATCTGGCAACGATGGGGGCATAAAAAGCATGGCTATAAGGGCATATTTCTCCCTAAGTGGTTTTGGTGATTGATGACAGTGCTTTTGCGGATTAATCGTGTGCATTGAGCATTTTAGATATCTCATGTCTAGGCACAAGACGATTCGGTGCCCCTCGGAGCCTATCAAAGACGGTTGTTCTCTACGTTTCTTTTCGGTGGATTTGAGTCGTAGGAAAGCCGTACTATTAAGAAGGGCTCCGCTTCGGAAAGGTTAGGGTGGAATCAACACGTACACATCTGTTTCTTTGCACCACCTTTCCTTTGCTTCGATGGAGCACCGTCTGTTTATCCATGTCTCTGCGATATGAAGGCAGCCAAATGATAACGCTTCTGTGGCGTGCGGTAGTACTGCTCAAGGGAGCGGTAGTACCGCAGGGGCCAGCGGTAGTACCGCTCCTGGTGAGCGGTAGTACCGCTACCTCCAGCCCTGAAGCTGATACATGCGGATGTAATTTTTTACATCCTCCCTTACGCGGTAGTACCGCGATGGCTGTCCGGTACTACCGTGCCGGACTTTTGCACTAACCCAACCTCAGCGGAAGTTGTTACGGAAGTAATTTATTACGTCCGTGCATTTCCAGTGCCAGTTGATGCCTGCCTTACGGTAGTACCGCTCGTTGCCCTGTGCAACAGGCCCTGATCTGGTCACTAGCGCGCAAGCGGTAGTACCGCACCCTGCCGCGGTAGTACAGCAACCCTTTGCGGTAGAACCGCGGCAATGTGCGGTAGTACCGCGCCGCGCGGGCTGAGTGAGGGGATAACGGTTGGATCTTTTCCCCCACTGTATAAAGGGGGTCTTCTTCCCCAAGAAGACCACCTCTCCCCTTCCCAAGCTCCATTGTTGCTCAAACCTCCATTTTCGCCCGATCTCTCTCCCTAGCCAATCAAACTTGTTGATTTTCTAGGGATTGGTTGAGAAGGCCCCGATCTACACTTCCGTCAAGAGAAATTTGATTCCCCCCACTAATCCCTTGCGGATCTTGTTACTCTTGGGTGTTTGAGCACCCTAGACGGTTGAGGTCACCTCGGAGCCATATTCCATTGTGGTGAAGCTTCGTGTTGTCGTTGGGAGCCTCCAATTAAGTTGTGGAGATAGCCCCAACCTTATTTGTAAAGGTTCGGTCGCCGCCTTCAAGGGCACCAATAGTGGAATCATGTCATCTCGCATTGTGTGAGGGCATGTGGAGAATACGGTGGCCCTAGTGGCTTCTTGGGGAGCATTGTGCCTCCACACCGCTCTAACGGAGACGTACTTCCTCTCAAAGGGAAGGAACTCCGGTAACACATCCTCGTCACCACCGGCTCCACTCTAGGTTATCTCTTACCTTTACTTGTGTCTTGTGCAAGTTTTTATTGTGTTGTATCCCTTGCTTGCTTGTGTGCTTGTTGTTGTTGCATCATATAGGTTGCTCACCTAGTTGCACATCTAGACAACCTACCTTGATGCTAAGTTTAATTTGGTCAAGAAAAGCTAAAAATTGTTAGTTGCCTATTCACCCCCCCCCCCTCTAGTCAACCATATCGATCCTTTCAATTGGTACAGAGCCTTGTCTCTTTATTAAGGACTTTACCATCTGAAGAGTATGGTTGGCACCGGAGACGAGGGGGAGGAGCACTTCAGTGTGAATCCGTCCTCGTCTACGGCCGATGGGGGATCCTCGGTCTCTCGTGAGGAGTTCAATGCGGCTATGGACACATTGAAAATCTCCATGACAGCCGAGGTTAAAGGCATGTTTAAGGAGTTTCTTGAAGGCCTTAAATTATCCACCGCACCGTTGGAAGTGGTTGATCCCGCTAACAAGGTGGCAGATGCTAACTCCAAAAAGGGGGAAGCTAGTAGTGATCAAGTTCCTTTGCCTAGTGGTAGGAGTGGGAGTGGAATCTTTGCCCATGTTGAACCTCCCCTTACCTATGGAGGACCGGTTCCCTCCATGCATATGGATCATGTTGGTCCTCATCCTAAGCTTGTGAAAAATGAGGATTTTGCCACTTGGGTGTATCGCTTTAAACGTCATTTAAATCATAGTTCTACTAATCTTTGGAGAATTATTGAGCAACGTTTCTACCCGCATGATCCAAGCAACTTCACTCCTAGAGAAGCCGCGAATCATCAATTCAACGAGTCCGCTCTCTTCATTCTCCAAGAAGCTATTCCTCCCGAAGATATTGCGCATCTCCGACCTTTCACCGTGGCCAAGGAAGCATGGGAGCATGTTGTTTCCTTATACAAGGGAAGCGCAAGCATTCAACGCTCAAACTTTGAAGTGGTACAAGATGAAGCCGATGAGTTTGCCATGATTGAAGATGAAGAACCTCGAGAGCTTTATCAAAGATTAACTACTCTCGCGGTCTCACTCCGAGATCATGGGAGCAAGGATACGGATGACAATTGGATCAAGCGCAAGTTTCTCAAGGCCATGATGCCTTACCATAAGGCCATGTCCTCCGTCATATGTCAAAGGCCGGACTACCACGCCTTGTCCTCAAGTGAAGTGTTGGATGAGTTTGTTGCAATGAGGATCTTGGACAAGACCGCCGACAATGCGGTGTTGCGTGCTCAACGATTAGAAGCCCAACCTTGCTTTGAAGGCCAAGGCTAGTGCGGAAGAAGAGGAGATTTGCCCCGAAGACACCAAATATGCCTATCATGAGCACATGGCTCTTGCTTCACGGCAATTTTGGGGGCAACAAGAAGAACGCAAGGCCCAACTTCAACAAGAACAACTCAAGTGGCACCAAGGGCAAGCAACGTGTGAGGACGTACTATAATTGTGGCAATGTGAGTCGCTTTGTTGTGGATTGCCCTTACGAGAAGAGGGAAGACAATGGTGGCAAGATTATCCGAAAAGACACGGCCAAGTCTTTCCCCAACAAGAACAACTTCACCAAGAAGACTCCTCCCAAGGGGTTGGTGGCACAAGAAGAGTACAATGAGGATGATGATGTTGATGAAGATGGTGAGACGGTTTCCATGGCCTTCGTTGCCATTGCAACAACTCCACGGGTGTCCCTCTTTGATTCACCCAACGAGAACATCACCGCCAAGTGTCTCATGGCTAAAGCCACCAACAAGGTAACCCCCAACATCAAGTCTACCATCACTACTAATCCTTCCTTGACGGATTGCATTGATGAAAGTGAGGGGGCGAAGGAGGAGGGTAATGAATTTGAGTCTTTCATGAGTAAGCTCAAAGGTAAAACCAAGAAGCACTTCACTGCTCTCTTGGAACAAAGCCAATGACATGATGGAGGCTCACGAAGAGACCATCTCTAAGATGGAAGGGCATAGTCGTGACTATGCCGATGAGATATCGGATCTCTCTAATGCACTTGAGGAAGAGCGTGGTCATCGTTTGGCTCTTGAGGAGTCACACAATGATGGTCATGCTAAATTAAAGAAAGATCTTGATCATGCTCTTGTTGTCTATCGTGTGCTCAATTCCGAGAAGGCCACACTTGGGGCCATGGTAGACTCAAGGAGGAGTTTGATCTACTTGACAAGGCTCACAAGGCCTTGAAGAGTGTTCATGATAGCCTCAAAGAGTCTCATGATCAACTCCAAGTGAAGCTAACCAAGGAGAAAGCCACATTTCCTCATATGCTTTTAACTGATAAGGCAAATGCTACTAACCCATGTTGTGAGCATGTGCATCTTGTGGAGGAGAATGCCAAGTTGAAGGAGCAACTTGAGAAAGGCCTTGTGTCTTGCATACAAGGTGAGAAGAACCTCAGCGACCTTTTGAGCAATCAAAAGGAAGTTGTGGCCAAGGAGGGGATTGGGTTTGCACCCAAGTCCAAGAAGAAGAAGAATGACAAGACCAAACAACCTCCTACTCTCAAGCAAACGTTTGTGAAGGAGGGAGAGGGTACTCCTAAGGAGAAGAAGAATAATGCGAAGGGTGGTGGTGTCAAGAAGGGCAATGCCACTTCTTCTAACAAAGCCGGCGACTTTAACCCTTCTTATTGAAGGAAATATGCCCTAGAGGAAATAATAAAGTTATTATTTATTTCCTTATATCATGATAAATGTTTATTATTCATGCTAGAATTGTATTAACCGGAAACATGATACATGTGTGAATACATAGACAAACAGAGTGTCACTAGTATGCCTCTACTTGACTAGCTCGTTAATCAAATATGGTTATGTTTCCTAGCCATAGACAAAGAGTTGTCATTTGATTAACGGGATCACATCATTAGGAGAATAATGTGATTGACTTGACCTATTCCGTTAGCTTAGCACTTGATCGTTTAGTATATTGCTATTGCTTTCTTCATGACTTATACATGTTCCTATGACTATGAGATTATGCAACTCCCGTTTACCGGAGGAACACTTTGTGTGCTACCAAACGTCAAAACGTAACTGGGTGATTATAAAGGTGCTCTACAGGTGTCTCCGAAGGTACTTGTTGGGTTGGCGTATTTCGAGATTAGGATTTGTCACTCCGATTGTCGGAGAGGTATCTCTGGGCCCACTCGGTAATGCACATCACTTAAGCCTTGCAAGCATTGCAACTAATGAGTTAGTTGTGGGATGATGTATTATGTAATGAGTAAAGAGACTTGCCAGTAACGAGATTGAACTAGGTATTGAGATACCGACGATCGAATCTCGGGCAAGTAACATACCGATGACAAAGGGAACAACGTATGTTGTTATGCGGTTTGACCGATAAAGATCTTCGTAGAATATGTGGGAGCTAATATGAGCATCCAGGTTCCGCTATCGGTTATTGGTCGGAGACGTGTCTGGGTCATGTCTACATAGTTCTCGAACCCGTAGGGTCCGCACGCTTAAAGTTCGATGACGGTTATATTATGAGTTTATGTGTTTTGATGTACCGAAGGTAGTTCGGAGTCCCGGATGTGATCACGGACATAACGAGGAGTCTCGAAATGGTCGAGACATGAAGATTAATATATGCACGACTATATTCGGACACCGGAATGGTTCCGGGGGTTATCGGATATATACTGGAGTACCGGGGGGTTACCGGAACCCCCCGGAGGTTATTGGGCCTCATGGGCCCAAGTGGTGGAAGAGGAGAGGCGGCCAAGGGGCAGCCGCGCGCCCCTCCCCCCAAAGTCCGAATTGGACAAGGAGGGGGGCGGCGCCCCCCTTTCCTTCCCCCCTCTCTCTCCTTCCCTCTCCTCTCCTAATCCAACATGGAAGGGGGAGTCCTACTCCTAGTGGGAGTAGGACTCCTCATGGGGCGCGCCAAGGGTGGCCGGCCCCCTCCCCCTCCTCCACTCCTTTATATACGGGGAGGGAGGCACCCCCTAGAGACACAACAATTGATCCCTTGGATCTCTTAGCCGTGTGCGGTGCCCCCCTCCACCATAATCCACCTCGGTCATATTGTAGCGGTGCTTAGGCGAATCCCTGCGTCGGTAGAACATCGTCCTCGTCACCACGCCGTCGTGCTGACGGAACTCTCCCTCAAAGCTCGGCTGGATCGGAGTTCGAGGGACGTCATTGAGTTGAACGTGTGCTGAACTCGGAGGTGCCGTGCGTTCGGTACTTGATCGATCGGATCGTGAAGACGTACGACTACATCAACCGCGTTGTGCTAACACTTCCGCTTTCGGTCTACAAGGGTACGCAGACACACTCTCCCCTCTTGTTGCTATGCATCACCATGATCTTGCGTGTGCGTAGGAATTTTTTTGAAATTACTACGTTCCCCAACAGTGGCATCTGAGCCAGGTTTTATGCGTAGATGTTATATGCACGAGTACAACACAAGTGAGTTGTGGGCGATACAAGTCATACTGCTTACCAGCATGTCATACTTTGGTTCGGCGGTATTGTTGGATGAAGCGGCCCGGACCGACATTACGCGTACGCTTACGCGAGACTGGTTTTACCGCCGTGCTATGCACACAGGTGACTAGCGGGTGTCAGTTTCTCCAACTTTAGTTGAACTGAGTGTGGCTACGCCCGGTCCTTAAGAAGGTTAAAACATCACTAACGTGACGAACTATCGTTGTGGTTTTGATGCGTAGGTAAGAACGGTTCTTGCTCAGCCCGTAGCAGCCACGTAAAAATTGCAACAACGAAGTAGAGGACGTCTAACTTGTTTTTGCAGGGCATGTTGTGATGTGGTATGGTCAAGGCATGATGCTATATTTTATTGTATGAGATGATCATGTTTTGTAACCGAGTTATCGGCAACTGGCAGGAGCCATATGGTTGTCGCTTTATTGTATGCAATGCAATCGCCTTGTAATTGCTTTACTTTATCACTAAGCGGTAGCGATAGTCGTAGAAGCAATAGTTGGCGAGACGACAACGATGCTACGATGGAGATCAAGGTGTCGCGCCGGTGACGATGGTGATCATGACAGTGCTTCGGAGATGGAGATCACAAGCACAAGATGATGATGGCCATATCATATCACTTATATTGATTGCATGTGATGTTTATCTTTTATGCATCTTATTTTGCTTTGATTGACGGTAGCATTATAAGATGATCTCTCACTAAATTTCAAGATAAAAGTGTTCTCCCTGAGTATGCACTGTTGCCAAAGTTCGTCGTGCCCAGACACCACGTGATGATCGGGTGTGATAAGCTCTACGTCCATCTACAACAGGTGCAAGCCAGTTTTGCACACGCAGAATACTCAGGTTAAACTTGACGAGCCTAGCATATGCAGATATGGCCTCGGAACACTGAGACCGAAAGGTCGAGCGTGAATCATATAGTAGATATGATCAACATAGTGATGTTCACCATTGAAAACTACTCCATTTCACGTGATGATCGGTTATGGTTTAGTTGATTTGGATCACGTGACCACTTAGATGATTAGAGGGATGTCTATCTAAGTGGGAGTTCTTAAGTAATATGATTAATTGAACTTAAATTTATCATGAACTTAGTACCTGATAGTATTTTGCATGTCTATGTTTGTTGTAGATAGATGGCTCATGCTGTTGTTCCGTTGAATTTTAATGCGTTCCTTGAGAAAGAAAAGTTGAAAGATGATGGTAGCAATTACACGGACTGGGTCCGTAACTTGAGGATTATCCTCATTGCTGCACAGAAGAATTATGTCCTGGAAGCACCGCTAGGTGCCAAACCTGCTGCAGGAGCAACACCAGATGTTATGAACGTCTGGCAGAGCAAAGCTGATGACTACTCGATAGTTCAGTGTGCCATGCTTTACGGCTTAGAACCGGGACTTCAACGACGTTTTGAACGTCATGGAGCATATGAGATGTTCCAGGAGTTGAAGTTAATATTTCAAGCAAATGCCCGGATTGAGAAATATGAAGTCTCCAATAAGTTCTACAGCTGCAAGATGGAGGAGAATAGTTATGTCAGTGAGCATATACTCAGAATGTCAGGGTATAACAATCACTTGATTCAACTGGGAGTTAATCTTCCGGATGATAGCGTCATTGACAGAATTCTTCAATCACTGCCACCAAGCTACAAGAGCTTCGTGATGAACTATAACATGCAGGGATGGATAAGACGATTTCCGAGCTCTTCGCAATGCTAAAGGCTGCGGAGGTAGAAATCAAGAAGGGGCATCAAGTGTTGATGGTCAATAAGACCACCAGTTTCAAGAAAAAGGGCAAAGGGAAGAAGAAGGGGAACTTCAAGAAGAACAGCAAACAAGTTGTTGCTCAAGAGAAGAAACCCAAGTCTGGACCTAAGCCTGAGACTGAGTGCTTCTACTGCAAGCAGACTGGTCACTGGAAGCGGAACTGCCCCAAGTATTTGGCGGATAAGAAGGATGGCAAGGTGAACAAAGGTATATGTGATATACATGTTATTGATGTGTACCTTACCAGAGCTCACAGTAGCACCTGGGTATTTGATACTGGTTCTGTTGCTAATATTTGCAACTCGAAACAGGGACTACGGATTAAGCGGACACTGGCTAAGGACGAGGTGACGATGCGCGTGGGAAACGGTTCCAAAGTCGATGTGATCGCCGTTGGCACGCTACCTCTACATCTACCTTCGGGATTAGTATTAGACCTAAATAATTGTTATTTGGTGCCACCGTTGAGCATGAACATTATATCTGGATCTTGTTTGATGCGAGATGGTTATTCATTTAAATCAGAGAATAATGGTTGTTCTATTTATATGAGTAATATCTTTTATGGTCATGCACCCTTGAAGAGTGGTCTATTTTTGATGAATCTCGATAGTAGTGATACACATATTCATAATGTTGAAGCCAAAATATGCAGAGTTGATAATGATAGTGCAACTTATTTGTGGCACTGCCGTTTGGGTCATATTGGTGTAAAGTGCATGAAGAAACTCCATACTGATGGACTTTTGGAATCACTTGATTATGAATCACTTGGTACTTCCGAACCATGCCTCATGGGTAAGATGACGAAAACACCGTTCTCTGGAACTATGGAGCGAGCAACTGATTTATTGGAGATCATACATACTGATGTATGTGGTCCAATGAATGTTGAGGCTCGCGGCGGGTATCGTTATTTTCTCACCTTCACAGATGATTTAAGCAGATATGGGTATATCTACTTAATGAAACATAAGTCTGAAACATTTGAAAAGTTCAAAGAATTTCAGAGTGAAGTTGAAAATCATCGTAATAAGAAAATAAAGTTTCTACGATCTGTCGTGGAGGAGAATATTTGAGTTACGAGTTTGGTTTACATTTGAAGCAATGCAGAATAGTTTCGCAACTCACGCCACCCAGAACACCACAACATAATGGTGTGTCCGAACGTCGTAATCGTACTTTACTAGATATGGTGCGATCTATGATGTCTCTTACTGATTTACCGCTACTGTTTTGGGGTTATGCTTTAGAGACGGCCGCATTCACGTTAAATAGGGCACCATCAAAATCCGTTGAGACGATGCCTTATGAACTATGGTTTGGCAAGAAACCAAAGTTGTCATTTCTTAAAGTTTGGGGCTGCGATGCTTATGTGAAAAAGCTTCAACCTGATAAGCTCAAACCCAAATCGGAGAAATGTGTCTTCATAGGATACCCAAAGGAAACTTTTGGGTACACCTTCTATTATAGATCCGAAGGCAAGACATTCGTTGCTAAGAATGGATCCTTTCGAGAGGAGTTTCTCTCGAAAGAAGTGAGTGGGAGGAAACTAGAACTTGATGAGGTAACAGTACCTGCTCCCTTATTGGAAAATAGTTCATCACAGAAACCGGTTCGTGTGACATCTACACCAATTAGTGAGGAAGTTAATGATGATGATCATGAAACTTCAGATCAAGTTGTTACTGAACCTCGTAGGTCAACCAGAGTAAGATCCGCACCAGAGTGGTATGATAATCCTGTTCTGGAGGGTATGTTACTAGACCATGACGAACCTACGAACTATGATGAAGCGATGGTGAGCCTAGATTCCGCAAAAATGGCTTGAGGCCATGAAATCTGAGATGGGATCCATGTATGAGAACAAAGTATGGACTTTGGTTGACTTGCCCGATGATCGGCAAGCCATCGAGAATAAATGGATCTTCAAGAAGAAGACTGACGCTGACGGTAATGTTACTGTCTATAAAGCTCGACTTGTTGCAAAAGGTTTTCGACAAGTTCAAGGGATTGACTACGATGAGACCTTCTCACCCGTAGCGATGCTTAAGTCTTCCGAATCATGTTAGCAATTGCCGCATTTTATGATTATGAAATTTGGCAAATGGATGTCAAAACTGCATTCCTGAATGGATTTCTGGAAGAAGAGTTGTATATGATGCAACCGGAAGGTTTTGTCGATCCAAAGGGAACTAACAAAGTGTGCAAGCTCCAGCGATCCATTTATGGACTGGTGCAAGCCTCTCGGAGTTGGAATAAACATTTTGATAGTGTGATCAAAGCATATGGCTTGATACAGACTTTGGGAGAAGCCTGTATTTACAAGAAAGTGAGTGGGAGCTCTGTAGCATTTCTGATATTATATGTGGATGACATATTGTTGATTGGAAATGATATATAATTTCTGGATAGCATAAAAGGATATTTGAATAAGAGTTTTTCAATGAAGGACCTCAGTGAAGCTACTTATATATTGGGCATCAAGATCTATAGAGATAGATCGAGACGCTTAATTGGACTTTCACAAAGCACATACCTTGACAAAGTTTTGAAGAAGTTCAAAATGGATCAAGCAAAGAAAGGGTTCTTGCCTGTGTTACAAGGTGTGAAGTTGAGTAAGACTCAATGCCCGACCACTGCAGAAGATAGAGAGAAAATGAAAGATGTTCCCTATGCTTCAGCCATAGGCTCTATCATGTATGCAATGCTGTGTACCAGACCTGATGTGTGCCTTGCTATTAGTTTAGCAGGGAGGTACCAAAGTAATCCAGGAGTGGATCACTGGACAGCGGTCAAGAACATCCTGAAATACCTGAAAAGGACTAAGGATATGTTTCTCGTTTATGGAGGTGACAAAGAGCTCGTCGTAAATGGTTACGTCAATGCAAGCTTTGACACTGATCCAGACGATTCTAAATCGCAAACCGGATACGTGTTTTTATTGAACGGTGGAGCTGCGAGTTGGTGCAGTTCTAAACAAAGCGTCATAGCGGGATCTACATGTGAAGCGGAGTACATAGTTGCTTCGGAAGCAGCAAATGAAGGAGTCTGGATGAAGGAGTTCATATCCGATCTAGGTATCATACCTAGTGCATCGGGTCCAATGAAAATCTTTTGTGACAATACTGGTGCAATTGCTTTGGCAAAGGAATCCAGATTTCACAAGAGAACCAAGCACATCAAGAGACGATCAAGTTCAGGTGGGAGACATAGAGATTTGCAAGATACATACGGATCTGAATGTTGCAGACCCGTTGACTAAGCCTTTTCCACGAACAAAACATGATCAACACCAAGGTTCCATGGGTGTTAGAATCATTACTGTGTAATCTAGATTATTGACTCTAGTGCAAGTGGGAGACTGAAGGAAATATGCCCTAGAGGCAATAATAAAGTTATTATTTATTTCCTTATATCATGATAAATGTTTATTATTCATGCTAGAATTGTATTAACCAGAAACATCACTACTAGGAAAAGGCCTACTAGTGGCGCACCAGTTTTGCCTACTAATGGCGCACTACTGGTGCGCCACTAGTACCACGCCACTAGTATTTTTTACTAATGGCGCACCACTGGTGCGCCATTAGTATCTGGTATACTCATGGCGCACCAGGCAGTGCGCCATTAGTATAGGCCACGGTGCGCCATTAGTATGCCTCCCAGGGGGCCATATTTACCCATGTGCTTTGCCATACTAATGGCGCACTGCGGGGTGATGCGCCATTAGTATCCTTTGGCATACTAATGGCGCACTGCGGGGTGATGCGCCATTAGTATCCTTTGGCATACTAATGGCGCACTGCGGGGTGATGCGCCATTAGTATCCTTTGGCATACTAATGGCGCACGTTGGGGTGATGCGCCATTAGTATGTATATTAGGGATTATTTTTTTTCTTTTCTAATATTTGCACAGATTACAAAATATATTATTGGACAGAATATAAGCAGCACCACACAGCAACAGCAGATTCAACGAATACAATAGAAGATTAGTCTCCGAATACAATTCATCATATTAGTCTCCGAATTCAAAAGACCGAACAAAGATAGAACATTACAAGTCTCGAGACCGCGAGTAGTGAGTTTGTCTTCACATTACAAGTTGATATCGATCATCTAAACTACCATCACATAGAAGAGAGCTGCAGTCATCACGATGAGCATCATCGCGATGAAACTGGTCTTCATCCGGTTCCTCCAACGCTCCCTCCTCTCTCCCGCTAGATAGCGCGCGTATCTAGATTCCGCCTCCGCCCTAGTGGTGTACCCTTTGTAACTGTTACCGCTGAAATGGTGAACCTGTCTCCGACACTCCTCCCAGTCGTCGTAGACTCCGGGAACCTTACCCTTGTACACGACATACGACGACATCTCTATGCACTAGCCAAACAACAGACAATACATAAGTAATATATAAGTATGCAACAAAAGGATCGGAAGAGAAAAGCAAGACATTAATAGCACGATTCATGGTCCTACTAATAAATAGCATCGATTACATCTAAGTTGAATGACTATCCAAACCAAAGAGACATACAAGTTCATTAAAGTTTAATTACAACATGAGCTAATCAATGTTTCAGAACTACACATAGCATCACTACTTTCGACTCGACTCATGGGACCGGAGCATGGATGAAGCCGCCGTCTGTCGTGATGGTCATGAAGTCGCGGGCGTTGTCAGCCTGCATTTGTAGCGTTGTGTCTATCTCACTGTTGGACGGTTGAAATTTGAGGTAGAACTCCCCGAGGTACGAAGGACATCTTGATGGATGATTTCTGCAAACTCCGACTGGATGCGAAAGAATTCTTGTCGGATGTCCGTGTCCTGGATTGCCGCCAAGCTTGCGGCCCAATCTTTGAGATTATTTGGTAGCAGAAGGTGATTATGGTCCCGTACGATCGCCCGCATGTGATGGAGGGCATAGTAGGCATCCTTCTGACCGCCAGGCGGCTGCTTGACGCAGGGGAACGTCGTATTGTGGGTGAACACGTGCCTGCCGTACCTACGAGCTGGCCTCTTAAAGGTGCCTCCAGATGCGGCGTAGCCGGGGAGAGCATCATCAAGAACTTTCTTGATATTTGTGTAGTCTATCTTGGAGTCACGGTCCGGGTCGAAATACGTGGCCATGGAATATTTCGGGCTTAAGAGGATGAGTGTGCAATGTGTGTCACTGCACAGAACACGGAATGTTAGAAAAAAAAGAACGATCGAAATCTAAGAAATCATATGTTACGGGGCGGTTAGGAGATGACTTACTCGGGAAAGTAAGGCACGAGGAAGTTATCCTTATCTGGGTTTGCTAGAATGACGCCTTCGAGGTGTGAACTCGCGACTTGCCGGTCCCCAGTGCTGCCCAAGATCTTGGCACGCATGTAGAAGGGGTCGACTATCACAATGTCCGGGGTCTTGTCTCTAATGATCCGCATCTCCATACTCAGCGAAAACAGACGAACGAAGGTGTAGTGCAGCGGATGAAGGTTAAGCATAGCAAAGATGTCATCAAACCGCAGGACGATCGTACCCCCGACGGCGCTATCCACAAAGCCCTTGCCCTCTGGCACCTTGGCCACGAAAACCGGGTATGCCACATCATTCTCTCTGAGACGCCGCTTCTCCAAAGAAAGAACACTGTCATGCAGACTCCACATAGCACCGGTTGCAGCATTGAGCATATTTGTCGGTAGCATCGCCCTACCCGCCACATGCACCCTCCTCGAGATATCCTTAGGTGAAGGTGGCCCGTCCTGAGCACGGATAGTACTCAGTGCCGGCTGGCTCGCACTGGCGCCCTTGTTAGTCTTTCGTTTCCGTCCCTTCTTCCTGATCTGCTGTAATGGGATCGAGTTCTGCTCACAGACCGCCTTCTTGAGCGTGTTGGGGCTGATAATATTTGGCACCTCAGCTATCTGAGGCTCGGTGAAGGCGGCAGCTGGAGGCATCTCCTGAGAACTGAATGCCAGACGACGCCTGTTGCAATTGGGTTTCTCCACCGTACCAGCTAGATCGCGGTCGTCTTTTTCAGGGTTGGGTTCTTGAGAAGGAGGCCCGCAGAACTCGTCACCGTACCCATGTTCGGCAAAGTACTTATCGACGTTGGAAAATGTACCGCCGTCATTGTCGTCGTCGTCCGGATCCTGTGCCATATGCATGTCCGGATCCTGTGCCATAGGGATGTCCGGCATGTCCGGTAGCGTTGCGCCGTTCTTGCCATGGCTTGGCGCTGGCACGACTGGCGGTCTTGTCTGTGGGGTGGTGTCCCTCGCCCCCAAACGAATCTGGCTCTTCGGCCAAAGCAGGGGCCAGCTTACGCAGGCGCTGAGGGTCATCACATCATCTTCGTCGGCCCCAGTGGGTCGAATCGGAGGTAACAACTCGTTGCAGCCTGGCAGCACCCGAACCAGTTCAACCCTATACAAGGTGGGTGGCATCAGATTACCGTGGAACATGCGGTTGCCCGGTTGAACGATTCTGCCCTTGGCGACATCGACCAACTCGCCGCCCACGAAGTGCAGAAGAGTGCAAGGAACATCGGTGGCGCCCTACGAAAACATGTAGGGCGTCCGGGATGCCCTGTCAAAGGCAAGGAGGTGAAGTCATCGGCCGAGAGGCTTAGTTACCGTGATGCCGTCGAGCTCGGCTAATGTCGAGGCACCGCCAACGGCGGGCGTGCAACTGACGGAGGGGCCGCTTGCTGGCGAGGTGCCGGCCGGCGTACACCCGGGTGCATTAAGCTCCAATGCCCGTGCCGGCGCCGGAGACACGAATACCACCTCCGCCGGAGACACCAATGGCGCCGCCTGCGCATTGTGCGAGTTGCTGGCCGTGAAGCTGGGAACCGGGGGAGGCCCCTGTTGGCCGCCCGCAATCCACGTCGTCAGCCCCTGAATCAAGGTAGGCACAATGGCGGTGAGCGTCGTTCCTAGTTGTTGTTGCACTTGCTCTTGGACAATCTCCGGAATCCGCGCCACCTGTGCCTTGAGTTCTTGAACCTCGCGCGACTGGCTTTCCGAGCTGGTCTTTTTCTCCTTTCGCCCACCAGCGGTATAGTATGACGACCATTTTGTGGACAAGCCTTTGCCGGCCACACGACCAGCTGACGACGGCTTACTGAGATTATCCTTGTTTTTCATTACGTTCAACGCCCTATTTAAAGGGGTGTCAAAAGGGGAGCTCTGAGATGACCCCGCGCTACTGCTTTCAGCCTCCTGCGGAAGGAATGTGAACCATTTAGAAATTTGGCTTCATTAATTAGAATGCAACCATATGGAGCTAATTACGCGGGGGTGTATTCCTTACCAGAACAAGCTCAAGCGCCCTGGTCTTCGGATCCGTGGTAAGCTCCTTTGTTACCGGGTCCTCCTTGTACCGGGCCCTGACAAAGTTCCTGGTCTGCTTGTCACATAATTTCTCGAAGCGGGGCGGTAGGCCTTGCTCGGCACGCTCCGCGTCCTCCTTGTCCCATATAGGCTCTGCCACTCTGTAACCGCCGGGACCGAGTTGGTGGACCCCTAAGTTCAACTCCCGCATTTCTTTCCCCCACTGACTTGATTCAGAGGTTGCGCTGCTCTCGCACTTGATCTTGAACTCCTTGTAGTCATCTTCGCTCATCAAAGGATATTTCGCCTTGATATTCTCATAACTATCACCTTTTTCAATCATTGCCTTCACCGTGCTTCTCCATGTAGACAGGGCCGTGCTCATCCTCGTGAGGGCGGCACTGTTCACTTTATTCCCTGAGAGGCGTGTGTTTGCAAACTCAGCGGGGAACTTGTATCGTTCGTGCAGCTTCGTGAAGAGGAGGCTGCGCAAATTCCCTCGGTCCTTATGCCTTAGGTTCTTGGTGTTGATCGAGACGGTGCTCCGAAGAATGCACCCGAGCTGAACCGAGTACCCCTTGACTACTTGTTTGGGCGCCGTTGGATGCGCGTCGGAGTTCACTTCAGTAAATTCCTCCTTGACGGTGCCGAGCACGTTCGGGCGCCGGTCCTTCCGTTGCCTCTTCGGTTGGCTGCCATCTGTGCGTGCGCCGCCATCATCAGTGGTGGCATCCTCGGCGGCACCATCAGTGGTGTCATCCCCGACGCCACTAGGGGTTGTGTAGTCAGGATCGGTGTCTTCCGCGGCGGCGTCCTCATAGCGGTGAGGTTCTTCCTCCATCTCCTGGGACAGCTCCCAGAATTGCTTGCCACCCGAACCGCCGGCCTCATCGTTGTGGGCCATGTTTCGCTCTAAATAGGAAAAAAGTTTGGTCAAAAAGTTGGTTATTGTCAAGGAACAAGATCATGGTCTCATCATTTAGGGTTTGTCGACACCGAGGCATCCTAAAAGCTAAGCTTTTATCATTTAGGGTTTGTCGACGCCGAGGCACCCTAAAAGCCTAAGCGTACATCATTTAGGTTCTCATCGACACCGAGGCACCCTAAAAGCTAAGCTGGGAAGGAGAATTCTAAGTTGGGCCTAATCACTTGGCTCTATTGCCACCTATGGTTTAATGCAGCAAGAATAAAGGGGCAGTTGATCCTACTTAATTAAGTACTAAGACCCCGGCCCATGCATTAGTCACAAGTACCCCATATGTCCTATTTTTAGCAAAGTCATGCTAAAATTCATGGAAAATTTCAGCATGACCTTTGCTGAAAATAGGACATATGGAGTACCCGAATTTGCCGGAACGGAAGTTAATCGACATTCCGACAAACTCAAGGGCCTCTCGGGGTACCTGCAAAATCATCACGACACGATGGTCGGAGACAAAACCCAGCAAACTAGCACCACAATGTGCCTCTACTTTCATATGGATGAAAAGGCCACAATGTGCCTCTACTAGCACCACAATCTTAGTTAACTTCTGGGGACATCAGAAAGTTAACATCCGCCTGATTATTATGAGGACTTCACTGCCACTGTTTACTCAAACTTAAGTTAGTAATTAAAAATATAAAATAGGATAACCCAGTGACAGGACTGTTGGTTGATGTCACAAAAAGTTGCTAGTCTCAACATGTTCTACAGTTGTTAAAATTATCTTACTGTATTTAGAACAAACTAACACCACAGAGTCTACTAATTCAAGTAGAAGCAGCCATCATTCATTACAAATTTGAATATATGATATTCCAGAAAATAATCTGTCTACAAAATGAGATACATCCCGTTTGAACTACCAAAACTGTAACCAACGTTATTACCTAATTATGAAAAAAGTGCAGTACATATAAATTATTTCATCACTGAGAGGAGATAACCAAAAGTTTCCAAGCAATATGATTAAGAAAATGGGATTTAGGCATCCAAATGCCACAAAAGACCAAATCACATTTTTAAACCAAGTTACACAAAGAAAATGCACCTAAGCACCAAGAGGAACTGTTACAACTCCATAAGGTATATCCAAGTCACTGCTGCTCATATTCAAAAAACCTAACTCCAATATAACCAGAAAGATTTTAAAACATTATATCTCCCTGCTGACACGAACTGAAAGCGTAACAAAAATACCATCTTGTTTTGTTGATGCGTTGGTGTTTCAGAGCAGAGGTAAGAAAACCAGAGACCATATATGTAGTTTCTAACATATGCAAGATTACTTAAAAATTGGAGAGCCATGTCGTTTCTACTGGACCTAAATAGAGCTAGCTGCTGGTGTTGAACAATAAACAGCCACACCACACACTAAGACAAGTAACTGAAATGACTCTCTTTGTATTGTAGTAGAAGAAGAAACAAGAGAGAGATGCAAGATAGTAGTATATATAGGTGAGTCAACCTATTATTCTAGGCAGCTGCCTTGCTGGTGATTCAGTGTCGTCACAACTGGATCCCTCCCACTCGACCTGCGATCTTCTACAAGGAAAAAGTAGCAGCTCAGTCAACCACCATATAATTATACAAGGAAAAAATGTTACTTGGCACAAGTGTAAACGAGAAGCTTGAGGTAGCAGCAGATTGAAGTGATAAAGTGCAAAGGAGAAGCTTGAGCTAGTAAACAATTTCTGAATGTTATAAAGTGGGGAAAGTAAAATAAAATTCATGACTAGTCATGGCAGTAGAAAAGAGATGAGATTTCACAAAACCAGAGCCAAGCATAGTCCAGAATGTCAAATTTTCAGTTAGTTAATTATTACAGTCCTTTGCTAAAAGAGATGATCCGTCCAAGAAATTTAATACTAGATGCATGCAGTCTGTTGAGGATCTTTTAGTGAATGACTAACAACAAGTAGCCGAGCTTGCCCAAGAAAGATTAGATTCAGAAGTGCTGGCTGCTGCTAGTGAATGGAGCTGACAGTTATACAGTGTCAATTGGCAGTAAGTAGAGTGAGATGATCAAACGTTTGTGCTGAATAGCAGTGGCAGTGTAATGTTAACTAAATACAGTTGGCAGTGTATAGAGTTTCTGTGAGATGCAGTCATCTTTTACTCCAGTTCTTATAGTATTTTGGAGTACATTGCCTGTTATGCTACTTGCAAGGTTAGCATAGGTTCAGAAATGGGGACTAAAAAATGGTGATTTAATTCTCCAATTCAATTTTCATTTTCAAGTTTAAATTTGAATTTCAACAGTAGTGATTTTACACCAAGTTCAACAGTGATTTTACCTCGATTTCAACGGCAATTTCAGCAGCAGAGTCGGGGGCGGGGACTAAAAAAATCTTAACCCTAACAGCATAGTGGAGCGCGTGGAAGACGAGGTGGGGCGGCGGGTAGACGGGCACCTTGGCGTGCAGGCGCTCGAGGGCGACGAACTGGCGCTCGAGGGCGGCGGGTAGACGGGCACCTCCCCGGAGAGCGCCTCCAGCCATGTCTCCTCCACGAGCAGCTCCGGACTCGGTGAGGCGGAGGTTGCGGCGCGCGCGGGCGAGGGCGAGGTTGGTGTCGGCCCTGCGGCGCTGCTTAGGCGAGTGTGGGGTGGGGTCGGAGGGGAGGATGGGGAGAGGGAGGCGGCGGGGGCGCGGATTGGGAGCGGACGGAGAGGAACTTGCGCGAGGGAGAGGGACGAAGGGGAACTGGCGAGGGAGAGGGAGGAATTAGCTATAGGGGGAAACTTACTAATGGCGCACCACGAAGCGGTGCGCCATTAGAATGTTTTTTTATATAGCAATGGCGCACCCACGATCGGTGCGCCATTAGTAAACTTTTTTTTATATAGCAATGGCGCACCAGCCAGAGGTGCGCCATTAGTAATCTTTTTATTTTTATTTTTTGTTGCATCTAATAATTTTTTAGAAAATGAATATGAATATGAAACAGTAATAATTTTTTATAAAAACAGTAATAATTTTTTAAAAAGTATAATCAAATTTGTTATTTCAAAATATTTATGAATATGAAAAAAATCATCAAATTTATTATTTGAAAATATAATCAAATTTGTTTTTTTTGCAATTTTAGTTGCATTCATTTGTGACGGGGAGGGTGCGGGGGAGGGTGCGGGGGGTCGTCGGCGGCGGTGGAGCGGGCCGGGGAGGGTGCGGTGGGTCGTCGGCGGCGGCGGAGCAGGGAAGGATGCGGTGGGTCGTCGGCGGCGGTGGAGCGGGGGAGGGTGCGGGGGGTCGGCGACGGCGGCCGGTGGAGCGGGGTAGAGGATGCGGGGGGTGCTCGGCGGCGAGGGGGACCGGATCTGGCGAGGTGGGATAGCGATCGAGATGGAGGGGGATCGAGATCGAGTATCCATGAAATTTAAAATATTCATGAGTTCAAAAAGTGCCCATGAAATACAATCGAGAAATGAAGGCTACAATTTAAATACAATTGATCTTAGCTAGCTATCTGTTCACAATCTTCTTGCCCTTATTTTTCGTAAATGGAGTTCTTCTCTTGAACGGACGTCCTTTAGGTAGGGTGGTCCTGCTTCTTCTTGTGGTGTATGCTGATACTTCATCGTCGTCGTCATGTTCCATCTTCGGGTCGCCGTACTTGTCGAAGTCTTGCTCATTGGCGACTCCATCCATTTCGATGATCTTCCTTTTGCCTCTCCTCATGACAACACGACTGGGCTTTGACGGGTCGGTAATGAAGAAGCATTGGTCCACTAGGGAAGCCAGTACCCATGGCTCATTTTTCGCGGTGACGTTCGCGCCTGCGGTCTTGGATTTGGCTTCGGGTATAACCATGGTGGTGAAATACCGGTCTTCTTTTATGACGCTCTTGGCCCATCTGACACGGAACATCGGGACCTTCTCTCCAGCGTAGCTCAGCTCCCAGATCTCCTCGATCCTTCCGTAGTATCTGTCCTTGTCGTTACCGGTGTAGGATTCCATCGTTACCCCGGAGTTCTAATAACCATCGCTCTTCATGTCCTTGTCCTCGGTGTAGAATGTGTAGCCGTTGATATCGTACGCCTCATACGTCATCAGGTTGTGCTCGGCGCCCTGTGACAAGGCGAATATGAGTTGTTCTTCCGCGGAAGAATCCTCATGTAAAGGGTACGACAGAAGCTTCTGCTTGAACCAACGCGTGAAACATGAGTTGTGCTCTTTGATTATATCTCCGTCCGTCCTCTGTTGGCCTCGGTCATTGTACGTCTTCTCAATAAAGGTTTTGTGCTCTACCACCCAAGGATCGACCACGTCTATGTGTTGTAGCGCGACTAGGTTTGCTCTTTCAAAGTCGGCGAGTCGACCATCGAAGTCGACATGCATTTCGCGGCGACCCTCACGGTGACCCCATCCAGCGAGCCTGCCGAGGTGCCTGTTGATGGGCAGACCAACGGGGTTCTCGATGCCTAGATAATTCGTGCAGTAGGAGATGCACTCTTCGGTCAGAAAGCCCCTGGCTATGCTTCCCTCTGGGTGACATGTTGCGAACGTATCCTTTGATGACACCATTCATCCTTTCGAACGGCATCATGCTGTGCAGGAACGTTGGCCCGAGTTGGATGATATCCTCCACGATATGGACCAGCAGATGCACCATAACGTCGAAGAATGCGGGCGGGAAGTACATCTCAAGCTCGCATAGTATCACCACGATCTCTTCCTGTAGCCTTCTGAGTTGCCTCACGCCAACCGACTTCCGAGAGATGACGTCGAAAAAGTTGCATAGGCCAAATAGCGTTTCATGGACGTGCGCGTCCATGATCCCACGGATTGCAACTGGAATATCTGCGTCATCAGCACGTGACAGTCGTGAGACTTCATCCCGCTGAACTTCTGCTTCGCTGAGTCTAGGTATCTGCTTATCTTCCCCGCGTAACCGTAAGGAAGTTTTACTCCTACGAGGCAGGTGAAAAACTGATCGATCTCCTCCTGACTTAGAGTGAAGCACGCGGGAGGGAAGTCATTTCCGGTCTTCTTGGCCTTTTTGCCTTTGCGACGACTTTCCGTGTCCTGCTTCGCCTCATCATCATCATCATCATTAGCGTGAAGCTCCTCCCTGATGCCCATTGATTTCAAGTCTGCCCTTGCTTTCGGCCCATCTTTGGTCCTCTCTGGCATGTTGAGTAGGGTACCAAGCAGACTCTCGCACACGTTCTTCGTGATATGCATGACATCAAGGCTGTGAGGCACACGGTGGATCTTCCAGTACGGCAAGTCCCAGAAAACAGACCTCGTTTTCCATACCTTCAGCAGCAGCTCTGGCGCCTTTCGCTTCTTTCCCGGCTCTGGCGCCTTTTGCTTCTTTCCCGGCAGTGGGCAATCTTTCCAATTTTTCAACAGCTCGTCTATTTCCTCGCCGCTCCTCGTACGCGGGCGTCTTCGGGGTTCGGTTTCACCATCGAACAGATCCTTGCGTTTCCTCCACGGGTCATCGTCGCGAAGCCACCTTCGATGTCCCATGAACACGGTTTTCGAAGACCCGGGATCTCTATCTAGCTGGCGATATGTTGTGTCATCCATGCACCTGACGCATCCAGAAAATCCGTGGACCACCTGCCCCGCGACATGTCCGTAACCGAGTTAGTCGTGCACCGTCGTGAGCAGTGCGGCTCTCATAGGGAAATATTCTTTCTCTGCGGCGTCCCACGTATTGGCTGGCGTTTTCCACAGCATGTCTAGCTCCTCTTTCAGCAGCCCTAGATACAGATTGATGTCGTTCCCTGGTTGTTTCGGCCCTTCAATTAGCATACTCATGTGAATGTACTTCCTCTTCATGCACAACCAGGGGGAAGGTTGTACATCCACACAAACACAGGCCAGGTGCTATGTGTGCTTCTCTGGCTGCCAAACGGATTGACTCCATCGGTGCTCGCGCCCAGCACGATGTTCCTTGGATCGTTCCCAAATTCTGGGTGTTCGAAGTTCAACGCATGCCACTGGCTCCCATCCTTGGGGTGACTCAGCATCTTGTCTTCTTTATTTATCTCCGGATCATTTGCGTCATCTTCTCGCTTCTTCTCCTCCCTATCCGCGTGCCAACGCAAGAGCTTTGCTACCTTAGGGTCCACGAAATACCGCTGCAGACGAGGAGTGATCGGAAAGTACCACACCACTTTTCGAGGAGCTTTCTTCCTCTTCTTGTATCGAGTGACGCCGCACACCGGACATATGGTAGACTCCGCATGCTCGTCCCGATAAATGATGCAATTGTTCATGCACACATGGTATTTCACGTGCGGTAAATCCAGAGGACACATGATTTTCTTCGCCTCCTCGAAACTGGTCGGGCACTTGTTCCCCTTGGGAAGACGTTCGTGCCAGAATGACATGTTCTCGTCGAAGCATGCGTCGGTCATTTTGTGTTTTACCTTCATCTCCAGAGCCATGAGCGTTACTTTCAAGCGCGGGCCTGCATCCTTCATACAATGGAGTAACCGCGTCTATCTCCAGTTGATCCAGCTTGGCTTTCTCTCGGGCGGCAGCTCTTGCGTTATCCGTCTGCTTGAGAAGCAGCTCTTGAATATGAGGGTCCTGCACCCAGCCCATTGATGGTCCATCGTCGTCTGCTCCGCCGGCATCTTCATCTTCATGATCATGCCCTTCGTCTGCTCCCGCATCTTCCTCATCATCATGTCCGGCATCTTCTACATGATGACTGTGTACAGCATCACCGTTGTGATCATGTCCTGGAGATTCTTCGTCTTCTCGCCCACCCGAGCCGCGGTGGTTGTCTTGCTGCCCTTCCTCATTTCTTGCCCGACCCCCATGGACGACTTCATAGTCATCTTCATCACCTTGCCACCGATAGCCATTCATGAAACCACGCAAGAGCAGGTGGTCCCGCACCTGCTCGGAATTCGGGTCCGCAATAAGGCTCTTCAACTTGCATCTTCGACACGGACATCTTATCTCCGTCTCGTTCTTTTCAAGCATCTCGGCCTTCGCGGAGCTCAAAAACCTATTCACGATGCCTTCGGTCATCGTGCGGACCATGGTCGCCTGCGGGGTAGAGCAAAACGATATTTTAGAACCAAGAAAAAATTTGGCATGACTTTCCCTAAAAATAGGACCAAAAAGAATGCATAGTGCCAAAATTCTCGCCGAAACCGAAATGAATCAACATTCCGGCAAAATATTGGCAACTATCGCATTTCAAATACCGGTACCTGCAAACACAAACATATATGCAACACCACAAACATACATAGATCTAGCTAGGCCATAAAAAGTGCATGTGCACGTTGTTCGAGAGGGAGAACAACATAAAGATAGCTCCCCCCTTACTTACCTATCAAAAAAAGGTAATTTAACCACTTAATTTGGATGAATTTATGGTGCAAATGAGGTGAGGAGGAGGAGGCAGCCGAGACAAGCTTGGAGGAGGAGGTGGAGAGAATGAAGTGGGGAAAGTGAGTGGGTAGGTGTGGCTGTCCAAAATATCTAGCTCGTCCCAGGTTACTAATGGCGCACCACCACCAAATGCGCCATTAGTAACCCTGGTTACTAATGGCGCACCTGCTGGTGGTGCGCCATTAGTAGTTTTGCAAAAAAAACACTAATGGCGCACCAGGGAACAGTGCGCCATTACTAGTTTAAACTAGTAATGGCACACTGTTCCCTGGTGCGCCATTAGTAGTTTTGCAAAAAAATAAAAAATAAAAATAATATAGTAGTGGCGCACTATGTGGCTGGTGCGCCATTACTAGTTAGAACTAGTAATGGCGCACTGTGCCCTGGTGCGCCATTAGTATGTTTGGAAAAATAAAAATAAAAATTTGTTACTAATGGCGCACCGTGTGTCTGGTGCGCCATTAGTGTCTTTCACACTAATGGCGCACCAGCACATGGTGCGCCACTGCTATATAGTAGTGGCGCACCACATGTCTGGTGCGCCATTAGTGGCCATTCCATCTATAGCCCTTTTCCTAGTAGTGCATGATACATGTGTGAATACATAGACAAACATAGTGTCACTAGTATGCCTCTACTTGACTAGCTCGTTAATCAAAGATGGTTATGTTTCCTAGCCATAGACAAAGAGTTTTCATTTGATTAATGGGATCACATCATTAGGAGAATAATGTGATTGACTTGACCTATTCCGTTAGCTTAGCACTTGATCGTTTAGTATGTTGCTATTGCTTTCTTCATGACTTATACATGTTCCTGTGACTATGAGATTATGCAACTCCCGTTTACCGGAGGAACACTTTGTGTGCTACCAAACGTCACAACGTAACTGGGTGATTATAAAGGTGCTCTACAGGTGTCTCCGAAGGTACTTGTTGGGTTGGCGTATTTCGAGATTAGGATTTGTCACTCCGATTGTCGGAGAGGTATCTCTGAGCCCACTCGGTAATGCACATCACTTAAGCCTTGCAAGCATTGCAACTAATGAGTTAGTTGAGGGATGATGTATTACGGAACGAGTAAAGAAACTTGCCGGTAATGAGATTGAACTAGGTATTGAGATACTGATGATCGAATCTCGGGCAAGTAACATACCGATGACAAAGGGAACAACGTATGTCGTTATGCGGTTTCACCGATAAAGATCTTCGTAGAATATGTGGGAGCCAATATGAGCATCCAGGTTCCGCTATTGGTTATTGACCGGAGACGTGTCTCGGTCATGTCTACATAGTTCTCGAACCCGTAGGGTCCGCACGCTTAAAGTTCGATGACGGTTATATTATGAGTTTATGTGTTTTGATGTACTGAAGGTAGTTCAGAGTCCCGGATGTGATCACAGACATAACGAGGAGTCTCGAAATGGTCGAGACATGAAGATTGATATATTGGACGACTATATTCGGACACCGGAATGGTTCCGTGGGTTATCGGATATATACTGGAGTACCGGGGGGTTACCGGAACCCCCCGGAGGTTATTGGGCCTCATGGGCCCAAGTGGTGGAAGAGGAGAGGCGGCCAAGGGGCAGCCGCGCGCCCCTCCCCCCCAAGTCCGAATTGGACAAGGAGGGGGGCGGCGCCCCCCCTTTCCTTTCCCCCTCTCTCTCCTTCCCTCTCCTCTCCTACTCCAACATGGAAGGGGGGGAGTCCTACTCCCGGTGGGAGTAGGACTCCTCATGGGGCGCGCCAAGGGTGGCCGGCCCCCTCCCCCTCCTCCACTCCTTTATATACGGGGAGGGAGGCACCCCCTAGAGACACAACAATTGATCCCTTGGATCTCTTAGCCGTGTGCGGTGCCCCCCTCCACCATAATCCACTTCGGTCATATTGTAGCGGTGCTTAGGCGAAGCCCTGTGTCGGTAGAACATCATCATCGTCACCACGCCGTCGTGCTGACAGAACTCTCCCTCAAAGCTCGGCTGGATCGGAGTTCGAGGGACGTCATTGAGTTGAACGTGTGCTGAACTCGGAGGTGCCGTGCGTTCGGTACTTGATCGGTCGGATCGTGAAGACGTACGACTACATCAACCGCGTTGTGCTAACGCTTCCGCTTTCGGTCTACGAGGGTACGTAGACACACTCTCCCCTCTCGTTGCTATGCATCACCATGATCTTGCGTGTGCGTAGGAATTTTTTTGAAATTACTACGTTTCCCAACACTTATGTGTTATGCCATGCTAGTGATGGGCATGTTTATGCCAAATTTGTTGGTTCTTCTTATGAGTACATTGAATGGTCTATTTGGGTTCCTAAGACCCTTGTTGCTAGCATCAAAGGACCCATTACAAAATGGGTACCTAAACCCAAGCATTGATCTCTTGTAGGTATTTGCTTCCAGCGGGGGATCATGGTTGCTCGATAGTGGAGCCACAAATCATATGACCGGAAGCAAGGACTTGGTGGTGAACGTGCACAAGGTTTCATCTATGCCCACCAATGTCGAATGGGGTGATGCCTCATCTTCTAAGGTATTGGGTCTTGGCAAGGTTGTCATTTCTCATGATCTCACGATCGAGAAAGTCATGCTTGTTTAGTCCCTTGCATACAACTCACTTTCCGTTCATCAACTTGCACTCATGGGCTTTGCCACTTTCTTTGATATTGATTCCGTGGCCCTCTTATGGAGCAAGACTCTTAAAGTAGCCTTTGTTGGGCATGTCGAGAACGGTCTTTATGTTATTAACTTTTCGGAGCGACCCACTAAGACCGCGACATGCCTAATGGCTAAAGTTGACATGGGATGGCTTTGGCATCGCCGTTTAGCCCACGTCAATATGAGATCTTTGCAAAGTCTTCTCAAGGGGGACCATGTCCGTGGACTAACAAATGTTAGTTTTGCCAAAGATCGTGTTTGCAGTGCTTGTATCAAACGAAAGCTACATGAGATGGCTCACCCTCCCACGACTATCATCTACTCGACGAGGCCTTTGGAGCTCCTTCACATGGATCTTTTTGGGCCTCCATCCTTTGATAGTCTTGGGGGTAGAAAGTATTGCTTGGTGATTGTGGATGATTATTCAAGATACACATGGTGTATTTCTTCAAGAGGAAGAGTGAGACCCAACAAACCGTCATCAACTTTGCAAATGAAGCTCAACGTCAACACAATGCAAAGATTTTGATGTTAAGAAGTGACAACGGCACTGAGTTCAAGAACTACACCTTGGATGAGTTTCTTAGTGATGAGGGGATCAAGCATCAATATTCTGCGCCTTACACCCCTCAACAAAATGGTGTAGCGGAGAGGAAGAACCGGACATTGATGGACACGGCAAGGACCATGATGGCGGAGTTCAAGTCTCCGTAGAACTTTTGGGCCGAAGCCATCAACACCGCTTGTCATGCATCCAATCGACTCTATCTATGCAAAGGCTTGAACAAGACTCCATATGAGATATTTACCGGCAACAAGCCCAACCTCAAGTACTTCCGGGTGTTCGGTTGTAAGTGTTTCATTCTCAAGAAAGGTGTTCGTTTGTCTAAATTTTAGGCTAGAGCTCATGAGGGCATATTTGTTGGTTATGCTACAAACTCTCATGCTTACCGTGTCCTCAACAAGTCCACAGGACTAATTGAGGAGATGTGTAACGTGGAGTTTGATGAGAATAACGGCTCCCAAGTGGAGCAAAGTGGTACTTGTGATGTAGGTGATGAAATTCCTCCCCAAGCCATAAGTAGAATGGGTGGCCATATCCTACCCATTGAGGAACCCCTTGTGGCCAAAGGAGAAGGACAATGTTCCACTCAAGTGGAACCATCACCAACCCAAGACCCACACGCTTCCGAAGAACAAAGTGAAGACCCTCAACCAAATGAACAAGATCAAGGGCAAGATCAACCTCAAGATGGTGGTGATCCACCAAGTGATGCACAAGGTCAAGTTCTTGCTACCGAGCAAGTTCAAGAGAAAGAGTGAGCTCAAGATCAAGAACAAGCTCAAGTCGACGCTCATGGTGATCAAGTTACCGCTCCTCAACTCTCTCTTGAGGAGCAATTGGAGTGTCGTGCCGCCAAGATTTCTTCCAAGCTTGCTACCAAAGAGCATCTCATGAAGAATGTGCTTGGAAGCTTAAGAAAGGGGGTAAGCACTCGTAGACAATTAGCACACTTTGTGAACATCATGCGTTTGTTTCTTGTGTTGAACCCCAAAAGGTCCATGAGTCGCTCGAGGATCCGGATTGGCTTAATGCCATGCATGAAGAACTCAACAACTTCGAGCGCAACAAGGTGTGAAGATTGGTGCCAAGGCCAAAGGAGAACCATAATGTCATTGGAACCAAATGATCTTCAAGAACAAGCAAGATGCTCACGGGATTGTCATTCGCAACAAGGCTCGTTTGGTGGCACAAGGCTACTCCCAAGTCGAGGGTATCGACTACGGTGAAACCTTTGCTCCCGTTGCTTGCCTTGAATCTATTCGTTTGTTACTTGCTTATGCTTCTCATCATAACTTCAAGTTGCAACAAATGGATGTGAAGAGTGCTTTTCTTAATGGTCCTCTTAATGAGTTGGTATATGTCAAACAACCCCCAGGGTTTGAGGATCCCAAGTTCCCAATCATGTGTACCAACTCGATAAGGCGCTCTATGGCCTTAAACAAGCCCCACGTGCGTGGTATGACCACCTTACCGAGTTGTTGCAAGATGTGGGTTTGAAATTGGGAAAATCAACCCCACTATTTTTACTAAGAAGGTCAAAGGGGAGTTGTTTGTATGCCAACTATATGTTGATGATATTATCTTTGGTTCTCCTAACAAAGCTTTCAATGATGAGTTTGCCACACTCATGACCGCAGAGTTTGAGATGTCCATGATGGGAGAGTTGAAGTTCTTTCTCGGGTTCGAAGTCAAACAAAGAAGAGAAGGAATCTTCATCAACCAAGCCAAATACACTCAAGACATGCTCAAGAGATTCAAGCTAAGTGATGTCAAGCCGGCTTCTACACCAATGCCTACCAAATACCAACTTGACATTGATCCCAATGGTAAAGCGGTGGATCAAAAGGTATATCGTTCTATGATTAGCTACTTGCTTTACCTTTGTGCATCTAGACCGGATATCGTGTTGAGTGTGGGAATTTGTGCACGGTTTCAAGCCTCACCTAAGGAAAGCCACTATGTGGCGGTCAAGCGAATCTTTTGATATTTGGCTCATACCCCAAACTTTGGCTTATGGTACCCTAGAGGAGCAAACTTCAATCTTGTGGGATTTTCGGATTTGGATTGGGCGGGAGACAAAGTGGATATGAAGTCAACTTCCGGAGGGTGCCAATTTCTTGGTTGCTCTTTGGTGAGTTGGTCTTCTAAGAAGCAAAGTTGTGTGTCTCTCCCCTCCACTGAAGCGAAGTATGTGGCCGCCGGTAGTTGTTGTGCTCAACTTCTATGGATGAGGCAAACTTTAAAGGATTATGGTGTCATTTGTGACAAAGTGCCTCTTTGGTGTGACAATGAAAGTGCCATCAAGATTTCTCTCAACCCAGTGCAACACTTCAAGACAAAGCATATTGAGATTCGGTATCACTTCATCCGGGATCACATTAAGCGAGGGGAGATTGATCTTAACTATGTCAACACTCATGATAACCTTGCAGATATTTTCACGAAGCCTTTAGATGAAGGAAGATTTCGTGAGTTAAAGCATGAGCTAAATATCATCAATTTGAGCAATGTGGCTTGAACCTTTGCACACCCCACCATACTCATCATGTTATCTTGCTTAGGTGTAGTCATGGACATAGGGGGAGTGTTGTTCTCTCAATGAACTCTCCCTCCCCCCATTATGCATAAATCGATCAACTCTTTCACATTCGCCATTTTTGATGGTACATGTGCTTCAAAGGCGAGTTTTGGTCATGGGCCCAAGGATAATTCTTCGCAGTGCCATACCAATTGAATCAAACATAGGTGGCTCCGGCCATTGCCCTCTCTTCATGAGGTTTTGGTTCGTTGTTTGGTCCTCATTTTTCTCGTTGCTTATCTTTTAGACCTTGTTTGTGGTTGAGTTGCTTTGGTTGTGCTCTCTCTTGTGTCTCCTCTTGCTTGAAGCTCTTTGTTTTTCGTCGTGCCTTCGTTTGTGTTGCAAAGGCCATTTTCTTTCTCTCTTGCCAAAACCTGCACTTTCTTGGGAATGCAGTACTACTGTGGCATGCCACGGTACTACCGCTGGAGGTGGGTGGCTCCTGTGCTTGCACAACTGCGACCATGGCAAGGTACTACCGCCTCTAGCACGACAGTAAATTTTTACTGTCGCTGGAAGAGCAGTACTACCGCCCGATGTGCAGTACTACCGCCCGGGCTGTACTATCGCGATGACCTGCGGTACTACCGTGTTGTCCAGACCGCATGGGGGTTAAGCGCGGGCAGGGGGAGTTCCAACTCCCCCATACCCATTCATCTCTTCCCCTCGCATCTCTCTCTCCCTCCTACCCTAAGAACGGCGCCGGAGGACCTCACCGAATCTCCGTCTCCGGCCGCTCTCCTCTCATTTCAACCGGTGGGATCGTTCCCCACCTCGTCCTCTTGCCATGGAACCCGGTATCTCCCCTAGTCCTTCTCTCTTTGCCTCTTTTTTTGCATCTAGGTTTTGGGGGAAATATGAGTTGGTCTTGTGATTTTTGGCTAAATCTTTGCAAGAGGAGATAGTTGGAGAGTGTTTGTGCAGTAGATATGTTATTTGGTGTGAGACAACAACGTAGTTTTTGATCAACGGTAGTACCGATTTCTCTTTACGGATGTTCTCAGATCCGTTCGTGCGAGATCCGCCCCATGCGGTACTACCGCTCCGCCTGGAGCAGTACTACCGCCCGGTGCGCGGATGTAAAATTTTACTTCCGCTCTGAGTGCGGTACTACCGCGCTGAGCGGTACTACCGCTGGCCTCTGCGGTACTACCGTGGTCAGAGCAGTAGTAAAAATTTACTTCCGTGCCGAGTTACAGTACTACCTCTTGACTTAAAATTATTTTGCTTTGTCACATCCAATCTCATTTATAGTTGTTTTGTTTTTTGTCCTTGGGCTTTGCAATAATCCTTCTCGCTCTTCTCGTGTGTTGGCGTTGTGTGTCATAGGTGGTGGCTCTGGTTCCATTGCTAGGCACTCGAATCCCAGTCGTGATACGAGCTCAAAGCATCTTCGCAACCAAGAAGCTCCTGAGGGGTCCACTGGCCCAGCACGCAACTTCAAGACAACTGCCACCAAGATGAAGGAGTCAGTTGTCAGCTTGGAAGACATGCCTCTAGTCGAGTTTCAGCTTCGTAGGAAGCTCAACCCCTACATCAAGCCTCGGGAACAAATAAGGGGCAATGACTTGTTTTGGACCAAGCAACAAAATCTCATCTACCTATATGTGATCAAGGCCAAGCAAAACATCTACATACCCGTTCAGTGGATTGACATGGAGCATATGAGGAAGAACTAGACATATTTTGGTGAGCCTCTAGATTTGGTGGAGCAGTTTGGCATTGAGGAGATCATCACGTTCCATCTTGACTATGACCCAGAGATTGTGGCTCAGTTTTTTGCTTCTGTCCACTTCCACTCGGATGTGAAGCGAAGCATGACTTGGATGACTAATGGCAAGAAGATTCAGGGAGTTCTGGACTAAGGGGTCCTCGGGCGTTTAGTCTATTCATTATGGGCCGGACTAATGGGCTGTGAAGATACAAGGAAGAAGACCACCTCTCGTGTCCGGTTGGGACTCCCGTATACGTGAAAGGCAAGTTTAGGTGTTCGGATGTACTATTTCCTTTCTGTTTTAACCGACTTTGTACAACCCTAGGCCCCTCCGGTATCTATATAAACGGGTTTAGACCAAAGGCAGGATCACAACATTGAGAGGCTAGCCAAGTTAGGGTTTAGCTACCACGATCTCGAGGTAGATCAAGTCTTGTAACCCCTGTACCCATCGAATATAATCAAGCAGGAGTAGGGTTTTACCTCCATTAAGAGGGCCAGAACCTGGGTAAACACCGTGTCCCTTTGATTATTGTAACCATCAATCCGCAGACATACAACTTGGGCCCCCCTACCCGAGATCTGCCGGTTTTGACACCGACATTGGTGCTTTCATTGAGAGCTCCACTGTGTTGTCAACAGAAGGATCGATGGCTCGCCTCTTCATCAACGATGATGATGTGTCTAGGGAAACTTTTCTCCCAGGACAGGTCTTTGTGTTTGGCGGCTTCGTGCTTCGTGCCAACTCGACCGGCCACCTTGAGCAGGTCGACAATTACGCCCCCGGCCACCAGATCAGGTTCGGAAATCTAAACTACGTCGCCAATATCCGAGGAGATCTGATCTTCGAGGGGTTCGCGGCCTCGAGTGCCGCCCCTACCCTCACGAAGGAAGCTCTTCGGATCCGCTCTTAGATCCCCTTGAGGGGTCGACACTCACGCCCGCCTCAGCCTTAGATCCAGAGCAGGTCGTATCGTCAGAAGACGGGAGGATCAGCCCCGCCGGACTCTTTTCTATCATGGAAGTTCCGACTGGAGACCCAGATGCGATCTTGGACTCGCCTCTGGGCGACGACTCCGAACTATCGATGTCTGTGTCGATCGGGCCCGACCAGGTGTCTATCACCGAACTCAGCCCTACAGATCCGCAGACTCCTACCCAGCTTTCACCCTTAGACGAAGCATTGGGCTTAATGCGGTCTCTCGCCATCACGGAAGCTTTACCTCCGAACTGCGCCCAGCATGGGGCTGGGGGCTAAGTGCGGGGAATTTTATGACCCGCCCACCACCCACTTAATAGCCACTATCGAGGATTTAACCGACATGCTAGACTACGCGTCCGAAGACATCGACGGTATGGACGACGATGCCGACACCGAATCAAGCCAAGTCCCACCTATCACAGGGCGTTGGACAACCACTTCTACCTATGACGTATACATGGTGGACACTCCTGATAAAAAGGACGACGAGGATAATCAGGACAAGCCCGCCGATGAACTACCAAAGTGACGACGCCAGCGGCGCCACTCACGATCGTGTCGGGCAAGGGATAACAACACCGGCACCAGAGACAATGAGACTCCGGATAATGCCGAAGACCCCGAACACCCCGTTGAGCCCACGTCCGAACGGGATGAGAGGGAGGAGGGTCAGTATAGCCCCGAACACGCTGATCATGAAGATTCGGAAGACAACACCTATATGCCAGTCTCCGAAGAGGATTTTAGCATTGGTGACGAAGATTTTATCGTCCCAGAGGAACCTATCGAACAAGAACACTTTAAGAAACAGCTAATCGCCACTGCGTGGAGCCTGAAAAAGAAGCAACAACAGCTCAAAGCTGAACAGGATACGCTCAATGAAAGGTGGACCAAGGTCCTGGCCGCCGAGGAGTATGGCCCCGAGCGACCCGTAAAAAGTTACCCCAAGCGCAAGCTGCTTCCACAATTTGACGATGAAGCCTTTGAGCCAATACCGTCGAAATACAATCAGGCAGATCAACCAGACCGACCACCACGTGGACGGGATAAAGCGGCACATCGAGCCGAACACCAGCCCGCACCCCCTCACCGAAGAGGCAAGGAGACAGCAGCTGCGGGCTATACATATGACCTGCATCAGGACCTAGCCAATAAAGCTGGTCGGACCAGATCGATCTATGGATCAAGAGGCCGTGCCCCGGCACGAGATAATGGCTATGGAGCCCGGCGTGATGAACACTACAATATTCGGGATCAGCACCGACCTTAGATGTCATCCGATCTCCGCCGTGATGTCGCATGGTAGAGGGGTGCCGCACACCCCATGTGCTTTACCGATGAGGTAATTCAGCACCAGTTTCCGAAAGGGTTCAAACCCGTAAACATCGAGCAGTACGATGGTACGACGGATCCGGCCGTCTGGATCAAAGATTTTCTTCTCCACATTCATATGGCTCGTGGAGATGACCTTCACGCCATTAAATATCTTCCTCTAAAGCTGAAAGGACCAGCACGGCGCTGGCTGAACGGCCTCCCAGAGAACTCCATTGGAAGCTGGGAAGATTTAGAGGACGCTTTTCGGGCCAACTTTCAGGGCACTTATGTCCGGCCATCGGATGCTAATGACCTAAGTCACATAATCCAGCAACCTGGCGAATCGGCTCGCAAGCTTTGGAACCGGTTCCTAACTAAAACGAACCAAATCGTGGACTGTCCGGACGCCGAAGCCTTAGCGGCCTTCAAACACAGCGTCCGTGACGAATGGCTCGCCCGACACCTCGGGCAGGAAAAGCCGAAGACCATGGCAGCCTTAACTGCACACATGACCTGTTTCTGTGCGGCTGAAGATAGCTAGTTGGTTCATAGAAGCAACAACTCTAGTGACCCCGGCACTTCTGAGGCCAGGGACGGCAATGGTAAACCACGCCGCAATAAAAACAAATGTCGAAGTAATAACGACGACGCAGATGACATGGCAGTCAATGCCGGATTCAGTGGTTCTAAACCTGGTCAATGGAAGAAACCTTTTAATGGCAACAGGGACGGTCCATACAAGTTGGACAAAATCCTTGAGAGGCCCTGTCAGATTCATGGCACACCCGAGAAACCTGCAAACCACACCAGCAGAAACTGTTGGGTTTTCAAACAGGCCGATAAGATAAACACTGAACACAAGGGAAAGGGACCTCCAAGTGAGGACGATGATGAGCCCCGACAGCCAAACACCAGGGGCCAAAAGCAGTTTCCCCCCAAAGTGAAAACAGTGAACATGATCTATGTCACTCACATTCCCAAAAGGGAGTGCAGGCGCGCACTAAGGGACATCTACGCCGTAGAGCCTGCCACCCCAAAATTCAATCCATGGGCAGCTTGTCCGATCACCTTTGATCACAGGGACCACCCAACCAGTATCCGACACGAGGGTACAACCGCCCTGGTACTCGATTCAATCATCGACGGATACCATCTCACTAGAGTCCTTATGGACGGCGACAGCAGTCTCAGCTTGATTTATCAAGACACTGTCCGCAAGATGGGCATCGACCCATCAAGAATCAAGCCTAGTAACACCACCTTTAAAGGTGTGATACCCGGCGTGGAGGCCCATTGTACAGGCTCATTAACACTGGAGGTAGTATTCAGCTCCCCAGACAATTTCCAAAGTGAAGAACTGATCTTCGACATCGTCCCCTTCGAAGTGGTTATCACGCACTGCTCGGACGAACTGCTTTCGCTCGCTTTAATGCAGTCCTGCACTATGCTTATTTAAAGCTTAAAATGCCCGGACCTCGTGGCACTATCACAATCAATGGAAATATGGAGCACTCCCTCCGTACTGAAGAGCACACAGCGGCCCTTGCAGCCGAGGTATACGGCGACCTCATCAAGCCGAATAATTCGTCAGACATTAAAGCCAATGCCATCTCTAAACGAGTCCGGTCCACACCGCACCGCAATGACTCGACGGATCCGGACCTCGATAGCAGCTTGGCCTCCGCCGACTGCCCTATAAGGTTGCGGCTTACGTCCTGCACGTACATAACTACCCACTCAAAATACCTTGGGCAACGCTGGAGGCACACTGCGGAAACAGTCCATAGTACGGCTTGACCCTATTTGGACATTATACAGTTTTTTACTACAGGTTCATTAAGAGCTCTATCCGCTGTATGGTTGCACCAGGGACCCCTTCAAGGCTGGTTTTCCCCTCCTTTACGGACAATCATCAAATACCCCTGTCAAAGGATCCGTTACTAAGGAGAAACGACGCAGATGTGCGGCAGGGCATCACTAGAATCTTCGAACCATTACTTTTAGGCCCTGTGTTAGACTTTCCCTTACGTAATTTTTTAGGCATGTAACATGACCTTTATATCTATGGCATTATCTGTCGAAACACGCCTTGACGTACTGATAAGGATATAAAGGAAGCAGATGATCCCCCCTTCTTTTTGGGTTTTTATATTGTCTTATCATCCATATTCCATCCTTGCTTTCGACTGACGTTTACGCTTCGGCATGGCCTTTATACCAGGGGCTGTATTCGGTCCTGCAAACTCTTAAGTCTGAACACCTATAGGGAACTCTTCGGTGTCTCGGATATTGCACTATATGCATCGGCTCCGAATCATGTCTTTGGTCTACAGTTGGGTTGCCCGGCTCCTGTGTTTACCACCTTACGTTCCGCAAGTTCGGCTAAGGTAGTAAAGGGAGAACTACTGCTATTGTATTTCCGGTTTGTCCGGTCAAGTACCTCAGTAGATAAAGCCAAAAACTGACTGTCATGATATGCGAGAGTTGGTCAGCGATCCGGTGACTTAAGTGTTATACTACAAATCGTTCGCGATTTATGCCGGGTTATACGAGGGGCTGGGATCCGACCAAGCCGTGTTGCAAAGGCGCCGTACTCCGGATTGCCGTTCACGCAACAGGGGCTAGTACTTAGCCCCACCAATGGACTCCTATGGCTAAGTGAGGATAATAAAGCCACATAGTCTGATTGCCTAGTTCATCTAGCGGACGCCTCCTCCACAGACCAAGACGTTGGATAAAGAGCGGACACGCGTTTGTGAACAACCCAGAAATACTTTCACAGGGGCGGAAGCCAACGACTGGCAATCTTCACATATAAAATGGCCGAACAGGAGGATAAACTGACCAAATCATAAGGCGCAAGTATAAATTCACATCATGAGTTCATTACATGGTCTTTGCAAACCGACCTCCACTACTAATATGATATCCTTTGAACATTGGCCCTCTACAATTCGGGCTCCCTCCAGGACCTCGCCGAAGTACCTCTCCTGCCTTCGGTGATCCTTGCCTTCGGGCGGCCCTACGGTGGCAATTTCGGTGGCCTTCCTCTTCGCCCGTTGCACCTTGACGCGGGCAAAGGCCATTCGGGCACCTTCTATGCAGGCCGACCGCTTTATGGTGTCGATCTGGGGACACACATTTACTAGCCGCCTCACGAGTCCGAAGTAGCTGCTGGGTATGGGCTCGGCTGGCCAAATACGGACTATTACATCCTTCATGGCCAACCCAGCCACCCTATGCTGCTCGGTCAGCTGCTTTAGCTGATCACTGAGGGGCACCAGATGCTCTAGCGCAAGGTACTACGACCAGAATAGCTTCTCCGTCGAGCTCCCCTCTTCGGCTCGTAAGAACTTCGCAGCGTCAGCAACACTCCTGGGCAGATCCACAAATGCGCCTGAAGAACTCCAAACTCGGGTCAGCAAGATATATCTCCTACTTACAAATTTGCTCTGCAGAAGAAAGGCCTTACCAGCCGCTATCTGCCTCGCCTGCTGGATCTCCTGGCAAGTGCCCTGGGCTTCAACCCGGGCCTCCTTCATGCTGTGGAGAGCTTTGGTGAGTTCGGAGGCTTGATCCGAAGTCTTCTGCTCCAAGGACTCGCACTTAGTTATGGCATCCTTGAGCTCTTGTTCGACCTCGTCCACTCGCGCCTCATGTTTTTGGCAGGCAGTTCGCTCCGCCTCCAATTCCTTCGCCGCTTTGTCAGCGGCTGCCCTGCTCACCTCCGCCTCCTTTTCGGCTTGGGCAAGCGCGCTCTTGAGGGACTCGATCTCGGCTGCACCAACTATGAGTATAATCATAAAACTCAGTAAGTTAAAAGAATTAGCACACATATCACTTCGGGTATGAAAAAGTGCCGCGTACCTTGCGTTTCGTCAAACCGCTTGTTGATGCGGCCGAGCTCCTCATCGGCTAGTTGAAGCTTCCGATTGAGCTCGAAAACTTCTGCGGCTTGGGCAGTAGCCGCCAACATGGATGCCTGTCTCACACATTAGCACAGTATGTTAATAATTTGACTGGGGATCCTCTGTCCGGTTTGTTCTAATCTGGACAGAGTCTCAGTGGCTACTGTCTATACATGGGTTTAACCTTTCATATGAAAACCTTGTTAGAGAATTACATCGCATACCTCAAAGCCCATAAGTAGGCTATTGAAGGCTTCGTTCAGTCCGCTTTTCACAGACTGAACCTTCTTCATAACCGCACCCATCAGGGTGCGGTGCTCTTCCACAATGGAGGCGCGTTGCAGCGCTTCCTCCAGAGCAGGAGCAGCCTCCAGATTAACAGAGGCCGCCGATGGAGCCACTTCTCTGCCCCCTCTGTCGAAGGGGGATGCTGATCCGAACCCGGAGCCACATTGGTCTCCGGGACGGTGTTCGGCGGGGGCCCACTGTTGAGACCCTGCACCCTCGGTGGTCGTGGGGGTCGCCGTCCCCCGATCTGCGGCATCCGAGGTATTAACCTCGGGTGCCTTCTGGACGAACTCGTCTGCCCCTCCCCGGCCAGGAGAGGTCCTTTGGGACGATGCCTCGGTGTCCTCCATGGTAGTGGGGGATGGGACCTACGCCGGTCCGTCGCTCTCCACCTCTTCAGGCGCCAGAGAGTTTCTCAATGAGGTCGAGGTGTTCGGGATATTGCGTGGAGGGCTGAAATGCAAGCAAAGATACAATTTGTATAATGGAGGCGGGTAAGCGGAGACTGAACAAGTAAGATTTTTGATACTTACAATTGGGCCAGGGGCTTCACCCTGGAAGCTCTCCTCGGGTTGTGTTCGGACTCCGAGTCCGAACTGACCAAGAGGGTAATCTTCCCCCTCTTCGGCGTCGCCCCCTCCGGGTTCTCGGAGGCCATCCTCTTCTTCCTCCTCGTCTTGCGAGGAGAGTCGCTCTCCACCTCCTCCTCCTCCTCTTCATCCTCGTCTTCCTCGTGAGAGGAGACATCCCCGGTCCCTCCGGACATAGCATTCGAAGGACCTCTGCGGCGGGGCCCGCCCTTGGGCTCCTTGCCCTTCTTCTTGCCCTTCTTCTCCGGCGCCTGGTAGGGCGCCGAGACCAGCATCTCCGTCAGCTGGAGAGTGACTGGGTCTTCGGGTAATGGAGTCGGACTCTTGATCCGCTCTGCCTTCTTGGTCCATCCCTATAAAGAGGTGGGCTGATAAGATTCATATCGATCAGAAATATAGACCGGGCATATCTTCGGAAAGCTAATACTTACCGGCGTGGCCGAATTCTCGGTGTCGAGTCTGACGTCTTCGGTCTCCATAGGCCAGCTCTTCTGGGCCTTGAAGAGTAGCTTCCATATTCCTTCGTGCGTCGTGACGAAGAAGTGCTTCAGGGTCCGCGGTTCCTCCGGATTGAACTCCCACATGGGGGAGGCCCTGCGTTGGCAGGGGAGGATGCGGCAGAAGAGCATGATCTGCACCACATTGGTGAGACCAACATTCTTGCCCAGCACATTGGTGATGCGCGTCTGCAGCATCTGCACCTCCGTCTGGGACCCCCAGTCGAGGCCCTTAGCGGTCCACGAAGTGAGCCTCGTGGGGGGTCCGGATCTGAACTCTGGAATCGCCACCCATTTGTTATGGCGCGACTCGGTGATGTAGAACCACTCTTGCTGCCAGACCTTTACGGTCTTGATGAAGGCCCCCTTGGGCCATGTGGCGTTGGGCAGCTTGCTAATCATGGCCCCACCGCAGTCTGCATGCTGCCTGTCGACCACCTTCGGCTTCACATTGAAGATTTTTAGCCATAGGCCGAAGTGTGGGGGCATGCGGAGTAAAGCCTCGCACATGACGATGAATGCCAAGATGTGGAGGAAAGAATACGGGGCTAGATTGTGGAAATCTAGCCCGTAATAGAACATGAGTCCCCGGACGAACGGGTGGAGTGGAAAACCTAACCCTCTAAGGAAATGGGGGAGGAAAATGACCCTTTCACCGGCCGCCGGAGTGGGGATGATTTGGCCCTCGTCGGGGAGCCTGTGCGCAATGTTTGCGGCCAGGTACCCAGTGCTCCAGAGATTCTTTATCTCCTTCTCCGTGACAGAGGAGGCCTCCCACTTGCCCTTGGAACCGGATCCGACCATGGTCGGAGGTGGTTTGTGGTGATGAGGAAGGTGAAAGCTTTCTTTTGGGCGCTAGATCTTGGGAGATTGGAAGGCTGAGGCTAGAAGAAGGCGTGGGACAGAAAGGAGGAATATATTGCCCTCTTATAGGTGGTGAAAATGCCAACCGCCCACCCACTTATGCCTTGAAACTCGCCTGTTCCCAATGTGAGCGTGCGCCGTAAATGGTTGGATTACCCGAATCTTATTGATGAGCAATCCCGTAATAAGTGGGCACGATCTCTGTTTTGACAAGACGGGCCAAGGAGGCTCGACCTCGAAACATGAAACGTGGAGTATGAAAACGGTTCAAAGCACTGAAGGGTCAAGTATGGCGCTTCGCCGAACAAGTTGTCAGTAAAGACACTATTCTTATTTTTTATATATCCTGCCTTCGCGGCTAAGGGTTGCATTAATTCTACAAAGCCGAATACAGTCCTTTTATGAGGAAAAGCTGATATATGTTCAAGGAGAGGAACCGGACTCGCAATGCCGAAGACAACCTGTGCGCCGAACACGTCGTCATTGAAGATTGGTCCAGGGGCTACTGAGGGAGTCCTGGACTAAGGGGTCCTCGGGCGTTCGGTCTATTCCTTATGGGCCAGACTAATGGGCTGTGAAGATACAAGGAAGAAGACCACCTCTCGTGTCTAGTTGGGACTCCCGTATACGTGAACGACAAGTTTTGGTGGCCGGATGTACTATTTCCTTTCGGTTTTAACCGACTATGTACAACCCTAGGCCCCTCCGGTATCTATATAAACCGGAGGGTTTAGACCAAAGGCAGGATCACAACATTGACAGGCTAGCCAAGTTAGGGTTTAGCCACCACGATCTCGAGGTAGATCAACTCTTGTAACCCCTGTACCCATCGAATATAATCAAGCAGGAGTAGGGTTTTACCTCCATTAAGAGGGCCCGAACCTGGGTAAACACCATGTCCCTTTGATTATTGTAACCATCAATCCGCAGACATACAGCTTGGCCCCCCCTACCCGAGATCTGCCGATTTTGACACCGACAAAGATGACTGCTGAATGGAAGGAGTTCATGGATCTGTTGCACATTCGTGATGAGGGGCTAGATGTGCCCGTTGGTATCTGCCTGCATGCCAACCCAGAGTCTGCTTCCAAGAACAAGCTTCAACCCTACCTTGTTGAGAAGACTTTACCCAATGGCAATAAGTCTTATGTGCTGAATCCGTTTCTCGACATCATGCACCGGATCTTCTGCAACTCTCTTTTTCCTCGCATGGGGGACAAGGACAAGGTGCATTCCTATCTTGTGGACATGATGCTTATTTGTGAGGAAGCGCGTCTTCAACAACCTGGACCACTTGATATCTCTCACACTACAAAAAAGACACATCCGTGACATTTTGGGCCGAACAATTTTTTTCTGTCATACTTGTGACACTTCTATGACGATAATTGTGACAAAACCCGGTATCATCATAGATGTGGTGGGGTCCTACTTCTATGACAAAAAATCATGACAGAAAATGGGCTTTTCGTCCTGGGCGGGCCGGAGACGCAGCTGCATGACATTCTTTGGGCTGTCCATGACGGAAAAAACCGTGGTAGAAGCAAGGGCGAGGAAAATATCGAGGTGTTCCCGGTTACAGTGGGTGGTCGGGGCCGAGCGATGCGCGTTTCTCTCGTACACGCACGCGCGTGGGTGCGAGGCGTTGGGCTCTAACTGAACCCGAGCGATTGCATTGTAGGCTACGCATTACTGAACCCAAGCGATCGATCGATGGCTGTTAACTGAATCCGATCAAGCGATTCCTTCGCTACTACTGCTAACTGAAGCCGATCGATGCTGCCTCTGGATGAACAGTGAGCGTTGCTGGGGGGTTTGGATGGACAGTTCCCGGTGGGGGTGGATGAACAGGACCCCGTGGTGTTTCCTCTGGATGAACAGGACCCCGATCGATCGAGCCGGTTGGGGCTGGATGAACAGGACCCCGTGGAGGGCTGGATGAACAGGACCACCCTGTGGAGGGCTGGATGAACAGTAGACGGTGGAGGGCTGGATGAACAGTAGCCCGTGGAGGGGTGGTTGAACAGGAGTCCGTGGAGAGGGCTGGTTGAATAGTAGCCGGTGGAGTAGCGCGCGGTGGAGGCTGGATGAACAGGAGCCTGTGGATGAATAGTCGCAGGTGGAGGCTGGAGGAGGTCGACGGTGGATGAACAGTAGCCCGTGGAGGCTGGAGGGGGTCGATGGTGGAGATGAACAGTATCCCGTGGAGTCCCGTTTTGCAGTACGCCACACCCCTCCCGATGAACAAGACCCTTGTTTCGACCGTAGCGCTCCAACACAAGTCCGTTTCCTCCGTTTGCGGTACGCCACACCCCTCCCGATCAACAGGACCCCCGTTTCGACCGTAGGAGGTCCGTTTCCTCCGTTTTGCGGTACGCGAGACCCCTCCCGATGAACAGGATCCCGTTTCAAACGTGGCCGGTCGAACACAAGGCCGTTTCCTCCATTCTGCGGTACGCCAGGCCTCGTTTCCATCGGCTGTTCCGTCCAAGCCCTCCCGATGAACACGACGACGCATTCTGTTCCGACCCAGCCGGTTGGCTCCCCATGAACAAGACGATGACGCTGTTTCTCCGTTCCGACCCAGTCATGTACACGAGCCCTGGCCGTACGTACGCGCGAGTAGGCATTCGAGACCCCGCCCGTATGTACGTACGTGGCCGTATTTACTTTCTTGCACCCTGGCCGCTGTACGTACGTGTACATGCTACGTGCGCGCCTCTACTACGACACGTGCGCGCTCTACATCGACCAGTATGTACATACACGTTCGCGACCAGAATGACAACGCTACGTATGCTTCGACCAGGTGGGTCCCCACTGTCAGGCACTTCCTTGCGTGCGAAGATGTAGCTGGTGGGTCCCAACAGTCAGGGGGGGCGAATCGTTTTTTTGCCCGGATGCACTTCCTTGTGTGCGAAGATGTAGCTGGTAGGTCCCAGCAGTCAGGGGGAAACGTTTTTTTCGCGAAATACAGTGGTCCGTCCAGTGGGTCCCCGCTGTCAGGTGTAGGAATAATTATTTTCCGCGTAATAAGGAGGAACTTCCTTGCGGCTGCCGTGGACCCAGCTGTCAGCCTCTCCATGTACAGTACTCTTCCGATGGAAGTCGGTCATTGACCACATTGACCACGCCGCGCCGAGAGCACCAAGGCAGTGGACGACGGCGAGGCCTAGGAAGGGGACGACGCGGAGCCAGGGAAGACGCGGTAGTGGATGCCCACGCGGAGAGGAGTACGAGGGTTCACTGGTTCGGCTGCATTGTGAGGTTGCCGTCACCGCAGAATAACAGGGGGTGTGGGTTAGTAGAGGGATGGCCTGGCCAGCGGTGGGAGTAGTAGGGGGCGGTGAGGCCTCCGCGGCATCACAGCCGGCCACGGGAGGCAGGAGCATGCGGCCCGACCGGCGCTGCTTTGGGCGGCTGGAGCAAGAATACCAGAGGTTGAAGAAGCACTACGGCCGTTGGATAGACATCGTACGGTCACTGGAGCTAGAATCGTTCATATTGACTAAGTTGACAAAGCACTCCGTCTCTGTCAACTTAGTAGGCCCCCAAGTCAGCCTCCCACCAAGGTGGGTCCCAACTAGCACGGGGAGTATTCATTTTTTTGTGCGTAATAAGGAGGCACTTCCAGTGGGTCCGAGCTGACAGCGGGGGGAACGTTTTTTTTGCAAAATACGGTGGCCCGTCCGGTGGGTCCCAGCAGTCAGGGGGGAAACATTTTTTCGCCAAATACGGTGGCTCGTCCGGTGCGTCCCTGCTGTCAGGTGGAGGAATAATTATTTTCCGCGTAATATGGAGGCACTTCCTTGCGGCTGCCGTGGACCCAGCTGTTAGCCTCTCCATGACAGTACTCTTCCTATGGAAGTCGTTCCTTGACCACGTTGACCACGCCGTGCTGAGAGCACCAGGGCGGTGGAGGACGGCGAGGCCTAGGAAGGGGACGACGCGGAGCCGGGGAAGACGGGGGAGTGGATGCCCTTGCAGAGAGGAGTACGAGGGTTCACTGGTTCGGCTGCGGTGTGAGGCTGCCGTCACCGCAGAATAACAGGGGGTGTGTGAGTAGAGGGATGCCCTGGCTAGCGGTGGGAGTAGTAGGGGCGGTGAGGCCTGCACGGGAGGCGGGAGCAGGCGGTCCCACCGGCGCTAAATTTGGCGGCTGGAGCAAGAAGATCAGAGATTGAAGAAACACAACGGCCGTTGGACTGACATCCAACGGTTACGTCTGCTAGAATCGTTTGTTGACGTATATAATAACTAAAAAAATCTTGCATACGCGTCAACTTAATAGGCCCATAAGTCAGATCATTCCCTCTTTTTTTAATAATTTATATATAGCTCATTGCGACTTCTTATGCAATTTATTGCGGTCCGTTTTTTTGGTTGGCCAGGGCCAATTTCACATATTTCTGTGGGTTCCAAACTATTTTTAATACCGAAATGTCGAGCCAGATTTAAAGTACTTTGAAGATATATTTAAATTAGGTTAATGCCGAGTGAAATAGGAATCTGAAAATGTGAAAAAAATCAGAAATTATAAAGTAATTGCCAATTTGTCATCTGTTTTTATATTTACAACCCATTTCATATTACTTTCAAGATTTGCAGGCGTCTTGAAAGAGTTGCAGCCCATCAGGGCGTAGAAAAATAAATAGGCCTGGATTGGGTATTCTTCAGAAAAAATAAACTGGGCACATTTTCACAAAGAAAAAATAGCTGGGCTAGTCACATGGTGAACATGAAATATAAGCCTGGGCTAGACTGGCCACAGCCCAGTTCAAACCCTGCTCCGTCTCAACAATAACAAAAAAAAATACTGCTCGAGCAGCTATGTCCCAGGTATCAGCCGATCTTGTGCTGTTCTCTTGTCTATTGACTATATACGCTCACAATGTCGTGGGTCCCAGATGTCAGGAAAACACTAGGAGGAAGCATTTTATTTTTCCATACGCTAACATGGTGGGCCCGTACTGTCATCCTCTCCATGTACTTCTGCCGATTCCTGTTGTTTGTTTACCATGTTGACAACGTGAGAGGGCGGCGCCGCGGCGAGCGCACCAAAGCGCGCGGAGGACGACGGCGAGGCCTCGGATGTCGGCGTTAACGATTTAGGAGACGGTGGGGCGGCGATGCGTGCGCTGAGGCACAGCCAGCCGTGGGAGGCGGAAGCAGGCGGCCCCGCCGGTGCTGGTTTGGTTTTGGTGGCTGGAGGAAGACAGGACTGAAGAAACACGACAGACTGTAAAAGCAGCAGGTGTACTTAACAACCTTAACTGAAACCAGCAGGGGCACTTAACAACCATAGCTGAAAGCAGTATGAGTACTTATACAGGTTCAACCGTACAAAGCACGCCTCGAACAGTGCTACTCTGCCTACAGTTAACCAAGGGTGAGGCTGCCAAGCCCCAGGACAAGGCCCAGGCGCCACCCCGTGCATCCACAACCTTCTGAAAGTGGCTTCATCTCGCAATGTGGTCAATAAACAGGATATTCGCTTTAGAGCCATGGAAAAGCAGGAACATAATCTTCTGTCCTATTCTCCAAGATGGACGAGCCTTCATTATTTGAGACCACCCATGAATAAGTATCTTTTCACCTCCAATGGGAATGGAGTAGGTCGACATAAACATCATGTTGTGACCAAGCGCAAGTCTGACCCGACCATGGTCAGGCATCTGTATAGGAACAATAGAACCGGGTAGTTTCTGTTTCAAGAAGATCACAGCTGTAAAACTGTGTATAAGCAATAGTTTATGAACAGCATATATAAAAGAAAACAGCTCGTACCATAAGTTTCTCGACACAGTTGGACCTGTTCAACGAGTGCAGCAGTGGCACACATATCCCACGTGGCCTTCCACCATTGAAATGCCCCACAAGGACCTCAAGACGATCAATAAATGTAGGAACTTGTGGATGTCGTCCCAGTCAACTTCAGTGCCATCAGTAACAGCCGAGTTGTTACAGAATAACAAACGAGCAACCTGCTTAACTCTGAAAAAACCTACACGTGCCACCAATTATAAGAAAATATTAGTTAGAAGTAGCATCTTCGTGAGAGATTCGTTGCTACTTCTAAAGTTAAATTGTGATTAGTTAGACAGAATAGGTGGATTAAGAAGTAATCGAGGCAACAAGCAAGAACCAGATACAAAACTAACATGGATGAACAATTGGAACGACGTCGGGGTGGAAGATCGCAGTGAAGATGAGACCAGGTTCTGCTATTTCCATCAACATTCGTGCGCCAACTTTCAGTCCGTAACACTTGAGAAAGTTTATCCAAGTTCGGCCATAAAAAAAGCAGTGATCTTCTTGGTTCATGAACCCAACTCGGAAGTTATATCCATGGCTTGTCTTCACTGTGACCATTAAACTGGTGTATTCAGTTATGGCAAGGCCGAGCATCTTGAGTACATGTGTTCTGGCAGAGCAAATAATGCACTGCAGGAAAAATAATATGAGAACACAATGTATTCCCTATATCCAAATCTAGAAATACTTTCCTCCTTCACGTCAGTGTTGACCATGGTAATTTTGCAAAAAGGTACCCACACACCTCTCCACATTTGCAAAGAAGGCCTTCCCTCGTTCATCCTTTTCTCTCACAAGATAAAATACTCATACAAATGCATCTTGATGTTACGTGCAATGCACGGGCATTATGGGGGTTCAGCTGAGAATATAATACTCAGACAGGCTCACGGTTCTGGACTTTGGGCCGCAGGCCCACCCTGCATGTTTGGGGGCCCATGTGTTCTACCTCAGCGCTTTTCATATTGCAAGGGATCGGTACCGTGCTGGTTTTAGATGCTGTCGCAAGGCGAATACACAAAATTGAATAAAGCACGGCAGCTGTTGGAATGAAATTGAACGGCAGTTCCTAACCAGCAATGAGAGTTGCAATTCTATCAACGATATACCATGTGATAAATAATACTGTCGTATTACTTATACACACAGGACACTTGTTTCACCATGCCAGATTATTACATCAAAATCTCTCGTAGGATAGATCAGTTCGGCAGTTGCGTGCTGCTACTGAAGAATTACAAAGTTGATTTGGACCAGCTCTCCTTGCCGTGAAAGTTCGATTTTGAGATCATCCCCTACCACAAGATATGATTTAGATGTGAACCTTGACCATCCTTTAGCATCAATCATCATGCGACCATCCTTTGTACTTACGGTATATTGAGCAGGTTCATTCACACCAAGGCTGCGCATGGTAAGAGAAACTTGGCCGCTGTCACCCGGATTGTTGAACGACTCCCTCGTTGCTCTAGGAATTCTCTGTTTGCAAACAAGAAGACATACCCAAATAGTTAGATCAACACAGTGAATCATGCGAAACAACATGGAAAGAAAAAAGAACAAAACACTTGGGCGGCCAATGCTTACCAAGAAGGTGGACATGTCGGTTTTTGTAAGGACTTTGGTATATGACGTGCGAACTGCAGCCCAGTCTGTTGCCGGTGCAACTGCTCGTTCGGTTGCCGCTGCACGGGCCGGAGCAGATGCAAGTGCAAGTGTTGGTGCAGGTGCCGAAGCCGCTGCTGCTGCCGGAGATGGTGCTCCTTGTAGAGCTGGTGCCGGTGTCGGAGCAGGTGCCGGTGTCGATGCCCGATCCTCCGGTAGATCAGCCTGATCTGCTGACGCAGTCGGTGCCCAATCCTCAGCTGGATCAGACTGAGCTGCTGCCGCTGTCAGTGCTAGAGCAATTGCCGGTGCTTGATCCGTTGCTGAAGGTGGTACCGATGTGCGAGACAGCGGCGATCGTGTCTGGTCTGCTATGATCAGCTTTCTAACTTGACTAGGCTTTGTGACCGTGATCCAGTTTTTTTCTTCATTTCTTTTAAACGCGAGAAGGACTAATTGTGGCGTTTTTGTTAAACCAAACTGCAGTTCATCATAGGGATTCAGCTTGTACTCAGACAACAGACTGATCCAATTTTTTCCAGTAATATAAGTGATGGACAGTGCCTTCGTTACTGACATGACATAAGAAGTGAAACCTACAAAAATAGCCATCGTAGAGCAAACCAAACAGTTTATTCTGTGATGAATGTCACATGGCAAAACCTGCATCATAAAATTGTAGGAAAAGAAAGAAAACATGACATTAAATCAATAAGATTTAGACAGTAAATCAATAAGATTTACTTGATGTGACACGAGTGAATCCTTACCAGGAAATCACTATATTGAAGTACTAAACAGAAGATTGATCGTCCAACTACGGGTGGCATGCAGGGGCCCCGCCTGCTCCCACAAGCAGGATAGTCCAAAGGTCGTGACAAATCGTATGGACCGAACATCCATGGGACTGGAAATCCTGGTGAGTGCGATAAACCCTGCAATGCATACAGATATTGGAGTGTAACCATAATTGATAAACCGTCCTCACAAAAAGATGATCTGGATACTTCAAAATATACAGACTGAATTGAGTGGACATGCATTAACATAGACCGTTCTCAGGACCGACCACACACCAAAAGCGGCAGTACTAATAAACAATACAGGGTTCACAAACACAAATCAAGTACTGAACAATAGTACTTACTACAGATAAGCAAAGTTCCACTAATTAAACTCTGCAGACTATTTCTTGCCACCGACCTACGTGATGAACCCTGCATAACTGACTAGGCCATGGACTTCGTGAGAGATGTCTACATGCACCATCACCATCTCGTCAACCTTGGAGAACCTAACAGAGTGGTCTTTCCACTCATAAACATCATCATGAAGACATGCCGCATCAGATTTGTTGGGAAGCTTTACAAGAACCACACCCTTCGTAATCGAAGGCACAACCAGGAAATTGTTGTGGTCAAGTACATCCTCGAGAACACGCTTGACAACAATGCTACAGGAAAACACTAGTTCAGGACACGTGGCGACAAGGACACAACAGCTAGATAGTTTAGCAGTAGAACTCATCCTCAGGTCTTCCAGTTCACACGGCATGACTTTGAGAACTTCATCTCCACCGCGGACCTGGTTCTAATTCAAACAGAAACCATATTTTATTACTACCTGCGTTCAGAAATATAAGATGATTTTCGATATTGTACTCCATATATGACTACATATACACATAGAAATGAGTGAACAAAGACACTAGAACATGTCTTCAAAGGCATGAGAGCAGAGGGATTACTTGCAATATCCATAACACAAGTTACTGAGGCAAATATACCCTCTTCAAAGGTAGCATTGATGTTCATAAACTACTCCCTCCGTCCCAAAATTCTTGTCTTAGATTTGTCTAGATACGGATGTATCAAGTCACATTTTAGTATTAGATACATCTGTATCTAGACAAATCTAAGACAAGAAATTTGGGACAGAGGGAGTAGTTGAAAGTAATCTATAAGAAATCGGTGTCAACCTCTCGCATGTTTTGGTCAAAAGAGGAATTTAGAACCGTCATTTGGCACACAAAAATCACATGCAAGATCAACCAGAAAGTTGTACTACTAGTACTAGTACTACGTGTTAGATGAAAAAACACGATCAAGATCGAGAAAAAGATCATCAAGAAGAGATATTACCTGGACTTGCTTAATGAGGGATCCCGGAGAGGGGGGCTTGGACAGGGCGATGGCTTTGAGCTTGTCTGCGGTAGTCTCGGTGGGGTGCTTGCGCTTCTTTGTACCATGAGCCTCGACGGTTTTGGCCAGAGCAATAGACATCACTTCGGCCAGTGCTCCAGCGTCCATCAAGAAACTGTCAAATAGAAATAAAAGAAAAGAAACCATAATCACAAACCCAAAAGAAGAAAAGAGAGGGAGTTATAGGATCAGTCTCGGGGTTGCAAGACCGGGCCTTGGCTAGAATCAACACCATTGATGCGCTCACCTTTCCTTCTTTGGGAGAGAAGAACAATGGCAGAAGCAGGTCGGGGTTTTCTTGAAGAAATGAGGAACAAGATGAGGGAGAAGCGAGTTGGGTAGAGAGGAAGCTAAGAGAGAAGAGTGAAATGATGGTTGCTTCGTCCGTCCAACTTACTGCTGGAAAGGAGGGGGTTTTGTGATTTGACGGCTCATTGGGCATTACTGCGGCGCTTCGATCGGGGTAGTCTACCGTCACTCTACTATGGAGTAATTTAGTGCATGGCTGGTGGACCCCGATGCTGGCTATCCCACACATCGGCGAAAGTGCGTAATTTAGTGCATGGCTGGAGGAGGATCCGCACGGTAGAGTGTGTCCACTGTTTTTCTGAAGAAAAAATGATTACAGCAAGCGTTTCCACTCTTACGACGGAGGAGTGCGACACACGGCAGCCACTTGAACATACACAGTGCTCCTACTACTAGGCATGTGCAGTGGTTCATACGTCAGTACTACGTAATCTTGTTGCTAGTGTAGTAAGATATGACGACAACAAATGATGTTGTGCGCATGTCAACTATATGAACAGTAATTTAGTAACATAGTACCGCTTTCTCGACTGTCCGGTCGAGAATGAACGGTGAGATCAATGTTAACAGAACTAGGTCTACAGCGCACGGAGAGTATGGTGCTACAGTACTCCACGAAACATGAATCATATGAAGCACGAATAGTGTTAGGCAGGGTGTATGAAGGGTGCACGGGATGGGAGCAAAAGTTTCCTTCTCGACCCACTTTTGGGTGTTTGGCAGAGTGCATGAAGGGTGCATGAGTCCACACTAGTAGGTTAACACAAATACAAGAAGAAGAAACAACTATATTGAGATGAGAATGCTACCAAACACACCCACACGCTTTGTGCTACAGTGACTGGTCTGCACCGTCTGAGTTTGATCCAACGGTCATGTTGCGCCGAGACATGGACATGCCCATGCAGAGGGCACCTAAACACCACCGAAGTCCCTCTGCTTCTCGAGGCGCACGACGTTGGTGATGCAGGGAGTGAAACGGCTGAAAGGCAATGCAATCTACGGGAAGGCGGAGGGAGCCAGCCGAGGAGCGGGGAATCTTTTGGTTTTCACCATGGTAAAACACTAGTCGACGACTTCTCACAGCAGGGAGCAGTGGGTTTTACAGGCGGAGTCATCGTGACTAATTGCTGCCGCGCCTGCTCGCGTCAATCAAAAAATTAAAAATCCTGCCGCGCCTGCTCCCATCAATCAAAAAAATTAAAAATCCTGCCGCACTCAAACACCAGAGCAAAGCTGCGGTGGATATTTAAATTTACCTGCCGGCAAATAGATAAAAAAAGGGGTGAAAAAACAAATGTGGCGGCGGCCTAGCTAATCGGTCGAACTAGCCCAACTAGCTAGCCACCGTGCTTCACTGATGTACTCGGCGGGAAAAGTGGTCTTTCGTGATTTGATGACTCATTTACTTGCTTCGGCGAAAACGCGTGGTAGGGCGTCCCACGTCAGGAATAATATATGTGTGCACCACCCGGGAGGACCCCGAAACCGTGCGGTAGGGTGTGCCATGTCTCGGCACGGAGGAAAAATGTGCGTGTAAAAATTTACTGTATCAGACGTAGTACCTATGGTTCGACCTCGGGACCCAGCCAGTCGGTCGCAAACACCCCACTAGCCACACAGCTTCATCATGCTAACATGGCATGTAGGATAGGTGTGGTTAGCTCCGTCTCGACCAGCCACAACGTCTCTTGTTCTAGGCGATTCTTCTATTTTCTAAGCTTTTTTTAGTTGTAATAACACCACGGCAAGCTAGCGCCGCTCTTCGTGTGTGCCCGTGCAAAGGTTAGACGATGGAGAGAAGAGAGAGATCGCAGACCTGGGACCCACCAGTAAGTGAGTCAACGGTCATGCACGTGTTGACGAGGCACTCCCTCTACTCTACTCAACGTAATACTGTATAAAATCAAGTTATGGGACCAAGCCAACAACCGTTGTTGTTTCAGGCTATCGACTTACGCTTTGTAGTCCTGGTTGCTAGTTCGAATCTAGTCTTTCAGATTTGTTAGTTTTAGGTCCAAATTTGATTAATGACAAGTGGGACCCCCGTGTGTTGTTCCGATATTTTAGTGTAGGATGGTTTTTTTGAACAAACACTTTGCGCGGTTAGACAAGTAACGGCACAAGTTACACGCATTTTGCAAGTTTACGAACCAAAATGACAGCGGCATAGAATATCACATCCACCCCGCAGCTTAGATGCTATGGTGATATGAGTTTTTACACCGTTGGAAGTGAGATCCAATGGCTTGGGAGTAGTCTTTGTAATTATGCGCAATTTCCAAACTCTCCAAAGGTTTTTTTGCAAATAAAACATTCAGGCCTCGTGTGTGCCGCTGCATATTGGATCCAACGGCTCCCCGTTGCTCATATTAGGTGCTCCCCGTAGCTTAATTACCCGCTACGGTGATATGAGCATCTAGGTCGTATGACCAGTGATCAGATGGCACATGCGTAGTACTTGTACTTTCTGCGCAATTCCCAAACTCTCTCAGCCGTATATTGCAAAAACATTCAAACCTCCTACTGTGGGCCGTTAGATCTCCGTGAACTCGTATCACCATAGAATCTACGGTGCGGGAGCACCTCATATTCTCCCATGCGAGAAAACATAAGGTGCTCTCGCAGCTTGGATGCTACGGCGATACGAGCTTCGAGGTCATTTGATCTGAGATCCAATGGCATCTGAGCAGTCTTTGTGCTTGTAAGTAGTGGCCGAACTCTTTGGGGGCTTTTCTGCAAAAAACCATTCGAACCACCGAGGAGGTGTTGGGTCACAAATCCAACGGCTCCGAAGAGCTTGTATCACCAAAGCATCTAAGGTGTGGTAGCACATGATATTCTTACATACATGAGAATATGATGTCCTCCTTCATCTTAGATGCTACGGTGATACGAGCTTCGAGGTCATTGGATATGGGATCCAAGGGCATCTGGGTAGTTTTTGTACAAATTGTGTGCAATTCTGAAACTCATCAAGGTTTCCTGTAAAAATATTAAGACATCATGTGAGCTGCTATATCTCAGATCTACAAGCTCCAAGCAACTCGTATCGGCATATAGCATCTAAGGTATGGGGGCACATGATATTCTCCCGGGGAGGAGGGGTGGGGGTGCACAACCAATCGGTGGTTGGGAGGGTGGGGACAAATATAATCTAAATAACCCTAAACAAAGCTTCACAATTTTATCTAAGGTCGAGGGGGTGACCCCCGACAATCATAGCTCCGCCTAATTAAACACAACATTTGCATGTACTGTAGTACTAGACTTAATATTCATGTTTCAGTTTCATGTTTGTTTTAAATATTGAATTGAGGACCATGCATGTCTTACATTTTACTCCCTTCGTTCCTAAATATTAGTCTTTTTAGGGATTTCAAGTGGACTGGCACATACGGATGTATATAGACATATTTTAGAGTGTAGATTAATTCACTCATTTTGCTCCATATGTAGTCGCTTGTTGAAATCTCTAAAAGACTAATATTTAGGAACGGAAGGAGTATTTTTGAATTCGTGTCATACATGCATGGTTTGGAAAAATAGATGCACTATACTTATTGGATTGTTGTTGTGTTCGTGTGTGGGTGTCTGTGTGTGTGTGTGTGTGTGGTCATATGCTTGATACATACAAAGTTTTCTCACCTCCATATTGTTCATCTTTTAAATTTGAATTTGCATTGAAAAACTTACCAGAGATACCATGAAATGTGAAATCCACGTTGAGATCACTATTTCACAAACTCACTCTAATTCAACAACTCGTCATAAATCAATTACCACGTTGAGATTAGTATTTGCAAGGAAAATATGGGCATTGTAATACACATAGATTCGTTCGGCAATTTAAAAGGTTCCTTTCGTATTCTCGAATGGTAGGACCCAACGGTGTACCAGCTAGACCTTGGCTCGTGTTGATCCTAAAAAAATAAAAAATAAAAAAACTGGGCTCGTGTCCTTCTGGTGGCGTGCGTGGTACGCACATTAGGCAACCCCAACCAGTCGAGCCTCCGCATTTTGAGTCGAAATATCTGGCGGCCAGAATTCCAGCCCTAGGAAATTCCACTCATGTCCCCGGTCCATAATGACTACCGATGAACAATGGAGGGATGCTTACTAGACAACGTTACCTACCGTGCCGAGCACGGTTCAATTCCCTCGATCGTCGCTCGCCAAGGTCACCCGTCAACTGCATTGCCTAGTACTACTACTACTACACCAGGATGAGCACAGAATTGAGCCCGTTTGTTCGTGCCTAGTACTTGAGTTAATATATCAGGCAATGCACTGGTACAGAGGGATTATCCTTTTGCTCGGCATATATAACTTGTTTGAAGTCTAACTAAGCAAAATGTTTGACCAAATCCTTTCTTAAGAAATACAATAGGACAGATGTATGGCTTGAAAATTTATTGCATGATGCAGGTTATGATATTGTTTCGAATCATGAATCTTAAGTTTCAAAAAATCCAAAAAAGTCACCATAAATTCTTGAAACTGATCATGGTCACGTGATATGGCACAAATATTACTTCGTAATTTTTTTCTTCAATTTGAGACAAGCTGCTTATGACAAGTTGCACAAATGAAGAGCCAAGGTATTTTGGAACAAAGACCTGTCATGTTAAGGCGAACGCTTTCACTATTGAAACCGTGGGCGTTTACGTGCCGCCACGAGTCCCGCTTCTCATCGGCAGGTGCCATCCGAGCAAGTGTGTGAGTCGACGGGAGGCATGCGAGCAGACCACGGCGCCTGCTGACAGGGAGGCGTGCGAGCAGACCACTGTGCAGGCTCACCGGGAGGTGAGCCCTTTGACCAGGCTCCGCTGCCCACCTTCGTCCCAACTGCTCCCACTTTTAATGTCGCCGGCGCCGCAGTTTAAAATCAACCCCGCACTACCCGGTATCGCTACAATCTTCTCTCTTCCTCTCCGATTCTCCTATCGTCTACCTCCAACCAGCCTGACCTAAACGTACGCCATGCCGCATCACGATGGTCTGCCCTTAGTCTTCCAGTTTCCTAAGGAAGACACCCAGCCGGAGTCTCAAGAACATAAGGCGCTTTGGGACGAGCTTGAACTGGCCTTGCGGGAAGACGCTGCGCCTGTCCCCGCTCCCGTTCCGGCTCCCGTCGCCCCGACTGTGCCAGCGCCCATCCCCATGGCATTGATGGGCTGGGAGCCGCACATTGTCGCCGAGCTTGATGCCACGGGGTTCCACAAGGTCCCCGCCGACTTTCACGTGCCCGTGCACCTGCCAGCGCATGCGCCTGCGCGTGCACTGACGTGCGTGGCCGTGCCGGTGCCCGTGCACACGAATGTCTCCGCCGCGCCGTTGACAGCGTCTGTCCCCGCGCGGGTGCCAGTGCCGCCATCAGCGGCATGGATGGCCGCCGTCGACCGCTTCCTTGCACCAATGCCAGTCGCCTCCTCCCGCCAGTTGACTCGCTCTGAAGTCCAGAACATTTTGGCCTTCCTTGAAGCTAGGCCAACGTCTAGGAGTACGCCAACAACGGCGCAAGGCGCCGCCGTTGCCGTCGGTCAGTGGCCCGACGACACACAGAGCACAGCAGAGGAGCCGCTTTCCACCGCAAGAGGCCGCCGCCGCCGCCGCGTAATCTAAATTTGCCTTGAAAAATGTTCGGATTGCCATGCTTAAAATCCAAACATTTATCATTTCCGTTTATTTGAGATCGATCGTTGTATAATTTAAAGTCGGAGTCAGACTGAACGAAATCTATGGTTTGATCGATTGAATGTTCTGCTAGAGCCGTATCAAATTAAATATAAAATGTCATCAAGCCACATGTATTCCTTGTCATGCAACGACCTAGACTGCTTCAATGTTGAGCGCTCAACACGTTTAGCGTGCAGTTAATTTCATGCCAAAAATAGTGCTAATCACATAATAACACGCAAATAATATCCTACTTAATATCCGCATGCACTTAATATACTTCCAAATTAACGTGCATTGCACGTACACACCGACTAGTACTGCTAGCATGTGAAACTGGTGCCGTAACTTGTGAACGCGTCCAGATATGGTCAACGGCAACATCGCCCGCGAGTTCTTCGTGTTTGCCCGTGCGTCTAAACGCAGAAGGGGAGGAGAGAGAGAGAGAGAGAGAGAGAGAGAGAGAGAGAGAGCACACATGGAACCCACCAGTAAGTGAAGGCGAATAGTACTAAAAATAATATTACATGTTATCAATTAAATAGGCCATGGTAATATAAAAACATTATGTGAACAAAGGGAGGTACAACAAACATTGTTGTTCTACGTATGTTGCCTATTGACGTGCGGCTTGAAGCCCCTAGTCGCATGTTCGATCCTCGTCCTTCATTTTTTAATTTGTATATGGGTCCAAATTTGTTTCATGACATGTGGGCCCCTCGGTGTGTGGTTTGTAGCACTTTAATTTGTGGGTCAAAATTTGTTCCATTCCAAGTGGACTATCGGTGTGTAGTTTTGTAGCTTATTTATAATAATTAAAGAGAACAACATAGTTTTTTGCAATAATACCATGGTGCGACGTTGAAGGCGAGAAAGGACGTGCGAGAGAGCGATGACCGAGCCAGAGGGAAATCAACTAGGGGAGTTGCGGGGGTTGCAACGGTGTTTCGAGTAGTTGTAGGCCGAATGCTACGAAAATATAATCTAAACCGACCGGAATAAATGCCTACACAAATTAATCCAAGATTGGAGTGCCCCTCGCAATGTAAATAGCTCCGGCTTTGCGAGGGATGGAGAGGTAGCTTCAATGTGTGGAAGATACGACGTGAGAAAGCGAGGTCAATCGAGAGACATATAGATAGAGAGACAAAGTGAGTGTGGTCCGACATTCATTGAACAAATATATATGCTCTGGAGAGATATTGTCTGATTGAGCTTTTGGCAAGGGTGCGGGCTGTAAGATAGAGCTTGAGAGATGATCCAGTCACAGACATGTAGATATATTTTGTGCGTGGGAGGAAGCAAGGTCAATCGATCACATAGGGTCGTCGTGCGATCGAAAGAGTGAGACGGGTTGGAGAGAGTGACCTAGATAGACAATGTGCGTGAGAGAGTATACAATGTGAATAAGTCGAATTGGGCTCAAACGTGGTGATATATCATTTTTGTCTGAGAAAGAGCGAGGTCAATCGAGACATACAAAGAGAGAGAGAGAGAGGGAGAGAGAGAGGGAGGGAGAGAGAGAGCGTGGCCTGCCATGAGGTCGAAAGAGTGGGGGCGTCTTCGATGGACTGACCTAGATAGACAATCTGAGTGAGAGAGTATAGAGTGTGTCGATCGAGGCCCGAACAGGGAGATATAACATTTGTGTGTGAAAGAAAACGAGGTTAAACGAGACTCAGATAAAGAGAGTGAGATTGAGCGAGTGTGGCCCGCCGTGCGGAAGAAAGAGTGAGACAGTCTCGAGGGAGTGACCTAGATAGACAACGTGCGTGCATGTGCACGAGAGGTTGGGGGCTAGAATAGATAGGCAATGCATGTATTTAGCGCGAGAGGGTGAGAGGGAGAGGGAGAGAGAGAGAGCTCGGCATGGGGTGCAATGGCAGGTGTGTGAGGTAAATACATTTCGTAACAGAGTGGAAAAAGGGGGTTGTGTAGTTGAGAGAGTTAGAGATCGAAACATGGAGAGAAAGAATGGATGTGTGTCGAAAACCGATAGCTTCCTAAGGTGGTTAGGAGAGGAAGATTGAACGATACAGGAAGTATGTAGCGTGTGAGCGCGGGGGGGGGGGGGGGGGGCTAAAAACAACATTTGAATGTAGATAGTACGAGACTTAATATCGATGTTTCAATTCGGTGTACATTGTAAGATTTGAACTGAGGACCATGCATATGGGTAATTATTTCGAATTCGTGCCATACTAGGTTTCGAAAAGTTGACATTGACTCGATTTGTTGTGCTATTTTGTAGGTCATATGTTTGAATCCATCCAAAAGTTTTCTCACTACCATGGTGTTCATCATATACATATGAATTTGTATTAAAAAAGTAGCATGGATACAGTGAAATGCGAAATCCACGTTAGAATTGGAGATCGCTATGTGACACACACTCTAATTCAAATAACTAATTATGTGACACACACTCTAATCCACGTTAGCGTGGATACCGTTTTGATTTTTTTTCAAAAAACTCCTCATTAATTAATTTATAGTATCTCGTTTCGAATGACTAATTATTGCAAGGAAAACACCGGCATGGTAATACATACAGATTCGTTTGCAAATGAAAGAAGATTTGTTTGCATTCTCAAATGTAGGCGCACCAGGCAGATGAGGGTCGTGTCGTGGTGGTCGCTTGTGTCGGACGGACGCTTAGCACCCAGCCACCCACCCCCCTCCCTCCCTCCCCCTCTGCCCCCCAAAAAAAGGACGACGACAAAATAAGTTCACGCTTCCACGTTTCAGATTGAAATATCTGGCGGCCCCAATTCCAGCCCTGCAAAATCTCCCTTCTCCACCATCCCCTTCCGTGCCCAGATTGCTCAAATCCCTAATTCGCCGCCAACCCAAGCAAAGTTCGAATCGCCCCTCGTCTCGTCTCTTTCCCCACCTCTGTGCCGGACGACGACGATGAAGACGACGGTCGCGCTTCACCACCGCACCGGAGCTACCTCATCTACGCCCTCGTCCACCGCACCGGGTGGTCCACCGACAACGTCGGCCGCCGCAACCGACGTGCCTCACAGACACCGACTTCCACCGCATCAGGTGCACTTCACCGACACCGTCTCCCAGCTCACCGGGGCTACTTCACCGAGCACATCGCCGCGCCTCTGCCCCCCGAGGCCGTTGGGGCTTCACCAACGGTCTCGTCCAACTCATCGTAGCGCTCCGCTGCCACTCAAGATCTGCATCCGTGCGCCGGCCAGCCAACACCAGCGCATCACCCTCAACGGCTCTGTAGTGACCCGCACTCTAGCTAGGCGAGCATGCCCAAACGCCGGCCCAAACTAGGTATCCACACATCACTCCCTTGTGCACTATTCCGATGATGTTTGGATATCCTTTCACTGCTCTCTTAGCTTACACGCCTATCCAACTCTGACTTAAAGTCTTATTTCTTCTGGAGATATCATCTGAAACAAGAAAATCCATTTTTTAGCGAAGCATGACGGCGCTACGGGATCTGGTACACATCCTGCACACCCCTATAACCTTGTAAGTATCTGTCCTCCGGTACAACAGCAAGGTCGATTCCTCTTATTTGATCAGCCATTCGCCGTGTCAAAAATGCAGAGGGGGATGCAAGGAGCACAAAGCCTGCACATCCAAGCAAGTGGTAACATGGACTTGTACATGGAACATCCCAAGCGCAAGCAGAGCTGCAGTGAGCCTGTACAACAAGCTAGTGTAAGTCCCTGCATTTCATTTAATTCATACTGGCATTCGTGTATGATTTGTGTGCAGTGGCGGATCCACGAATTCAAGTTACCAGGGGCGAACATTTAACTTAAAAAATACGAAGGCACTTGCACTCCGGAAATCAACATAACTTGAGAAATGTGAAGCTACATGCACTTTGAAAACCAGCTAATGATCCAAAGTAGTTCATATTATAAACACTAAATGATGCAAGCACCAAAAATCACAAAATGCAACATGGTGTACAAGGACTACAAACATGGTCTGTACCTACTTGAATTATTCATTCTTTGGCTGAAAATATCGAAGTGTAATTGCACCTATAACCAGTGCGCAAACTGCATATCAATATATCTATCCTGCACAAGTATGCCAATAGTTTCAAACAACAGATTAGAAAAGTATTTATGCTACGTTGTCATGATACGGGGACTTTCTGATCGATGGCCTCGACGTTTCCTCAAGCCATGAAAATGCACTATAATTTGCTTGTCATCAATGCCTGCAAATCTCTATGTCTCTCTCAACATAGCAGATCATCATTAGACACTAAATCCTTCAATGGGAGCTTGCAAAATGCTTGCATTAGATGCCTCATTAGACACTATATGTTCATCACCAGGAGCATGTAAAATGTTTGCATCAAATCCTTCATTAGCAGTCTGTTCATTAGACACTTCAGGCTCAAGAACAACATGAGCTTGGATGTTTGCACCGGAAACTTGATTAGATACATCAGATTTAGTCAGTTCAGTATTGATTGGGGGAGTTATAAAATAAGTAGAAATTGGTTTCATTTTCTCATAGATTCCCTACATACAAGCAATTTTACAACACCGTCAGGTTTACTATTGGCCAGAAATTGAAGAGTTGAATTAGATATAATCAGGGATGTGATGTACCTGCTCGTTGCGCATGCTACTCTTGCAAGCTGCGACTGTCCGTTTGCGCAAGCTCGATGCCATGCCCGTGCTGCCGCCACTGCCTCCCACGCAAGCTACACCCAGGGTTGGATCTTCATCTTATTGTCCTTCCGTTCGCTTGAAGCCCGGCGACCGCCCTCCAACGAGGGCGCAAGGAAGTGCTGTGTCGGTCTGTCCAGCGGCGGCTAGGTTAGGAGCGAACCAGACTAGAGGCTGGAGCAGATGAATTGGGATTTTACCTGCTGTCGATCGATATGGGAGGTGCTCGTTTGGGCCACGAGCCTGCTATAGGGCCTGCCTTGCACTTATGTTATTGGCCTATCCAAATTGAAACATTTTTCTTCATTTTTTACATTGCCTGCTCGTGCGTTGGGACGAACAAAACTAGCCTGGGCCAACCTGGACGACTCAAACTAGGTGCACACTTTCGAGCCACCGAGGCGGCCACCCATACCAGCCCCTATGGTGGCGTCGCCCCTTTTTGCATGTATGATAGGGGTAGTGAAAAATATTCTATTGGCACTTTTGATTTACCCACAGAATGGTTGAATTGCTTGTTTCTATGAACTGAGTTCGCCAATAATGTGAAGGATGCCAGTCTTTTCATCCTATTGTAGATTGCTTAGATCTCGATATGTCAAAAGTAATCGCATGAAATATACAGTAAAAGCCAGTGTGATGTGTGTGGCTACAACTAGTCTGACTACACGTCCTCATATAACATATCAAGGATGCACCATCTTACCAGATTAACCATCCGACTTACCAATGTAGTGTGGGAAGAAAGAAGTATTGGGACTGCATATCCAAGCAATTGATGCCATGGACTCCTTCGTACAACCTTGTAAGCGAAAAAGAAGTTGCAGTGTGCCTGTACAAAGAACTAGCATAAGTTCAGCTACCCGCTTCTCGGAATTTTAGTTAGCCACTTATTGCAAAATTGTTCAATTACGTTGCTTGGCTTAATTTAGTTTGCTGCTGATTACATAATGCCACAGCCTGTTAATCCTATTATAGACTGCGCCTATCTATGTGTTTGATACTTACTGTTAAGAAATTACCTGTTTGCCTGAACTTAAATAGCTACTTGTTTGTTTAACTGCTTTGCTGCTGCAACAACGGGTTACAATGATGTTAATAACTACTTTTCAGCATCGAATTGAAACTCTTTAATTCCTTGTTTGTTTAACTGCTTTGCTGTTATAACTCCCAGTAGAGATGTTTTGCTAACTTCAACTTTTCTGAATCCAATCGGAACTTTAATGGCAAAACAGGTTAGCCCAAGATCAAAGAACGAGGTCCCCATGGACGTTGTATCATCCCACAGCAGTGGCACCGGCCAAATCGTGCATTATGAATTGCCAACTGCTGATGCTCTAGAGGCTAAATGGTAGAAAGGGATTCTACTTCTGCACTTAGAGATGAAGTTGATATGTTGAGGAAGCAAACAACACAATCGGTAGCAGTACTCAAGACAACCATTAAATATTTGGTGGATTTCAAAACGAAGCAAGCTGAGACTCACCACATTGTTAAGGTCCTGAAGGAAAAAAGGAAATTAAATTCCCACTTGGTAAATCATAGGTGAAATGTTCTTTCCATCGTTGAATAACCTTTGTGTTGTTTGTTCATGTAATCAATCAAACCATTTGTTTTAGAGATCATGTAATAATTGTTTTTTGTTTTTTGGTTTGTAATTTTATTTGAGCACACGTCTGTATTAATTGATAAGACTGCCTCTGAGCCCATTCCGACACGGTGGGCGCCAAACATGGGCGGCAAAACACATTTGATTCAAGCTCATCCGAAAGACCTCTGTTTCTCCCTCAATTTCCCCATTCATACACGATGGGCGGCAAAACAAACTCGACTCGGCCGAAATCGATGTAGGCAAATATTTTCAATAGGGGCAGGTTTGTAACTTCACTCAGACATGACACAACCGCCCTACCTGTCAGTCCCGTTCATACACCATGGGCGCCAACCACCCTCTCCTCGCCCGAAATCGCTCTGGGCAAATATTGGCGAGATGCGAGATTACCATGGTATCCCCAACCAACGAGATGTCCAAATTTTAAACGGGGGCTAAGTTCGTAACTTTCCCATATTTCAGACAGGCGCATCCCAAAAACATGGTTCCCCGTACCTCTCCCTCCATTTTCCCATTCATAACCGTTCGCTCTAGAACACCATCCCCACACCAGCCTCCGTCCGCCACCCCATCCATCGCCGCCATCCTCCACCACATCCATCGCCGCCGTCCTCCACCACATCCATCGCCGCCGTCCTCCACCACATCCATCGCCATCGTCCTCCACCATGCCGGAGCGCCTACCAAGACCGCGTCGTCCACTGCTAGAGATGGATGTTTCTCATCCACGGCGACAGACCAAGAGCCTTGCATCATGTCCTCTTGCTTCATCGGCGCCGTCGTCCTCTTTGCCGGGGCCGCTCACACGACCTTCTCTTCCACCGCAACGGGACTTATCCCCCGATGCACCCGTCTACCATCGCAGATCTGCTTCAACGCCACCAACAGCCATCGCACCCCCGATGCCTACATGGCGCCGCAAGAGAGGTGGTACTTCATATCTCCTCAACTTTTTGATCTCAACCAGAAAATAGATCTTAACTTGGTTACTCTACTTCCTTTTCAGCTCTTAGAATTTAGTTCTTAGTTCGAAGCAAACAATGGCTGCTAAATATCATTTCTCCGGTTTCCCCCTTTTATGAGAATACGTGCTTCGTGTCATAATAGCACTGCTCGACCCATCAAGCTAAACAAGCTTAGTTGTTCACACAAGAAGAGGTGATCCATCAGAATAAGTTGCCAGGCGCCACTAAGTATATAGTTCCTGCTCGTCCTCATGCTCGTGATCATCACCATCGTCATCTCCCCCTTGGTTATAAATTTTTTCAAGTATAGGTGGTGGAATGTTCACAGGACCTTGGAAACACAACAAGGTTAATTAGTAAAGGGAAACTAGCTAACCCACATGCATGTGGATGAAACAATTATAATTAAGGTGGAAGACAAACATACCAAAACCATAAGGATTCCATGCAAAAACAGTGCCACGAGTGGTGGCAGCAAACACAAGACCCTCGTATTGAATTGCATCACAGTACACATCCGTGTACAGAAACTGATTTTTGAGCAATATCCATGGAGGCATTGTCGTGGACTTAACACGGCAGATGCCCTAGCAAAAGGACTTAGGTGTGGAGCCATCGCAACTAGGTTGTCTTGAAGGGGTTAAACGGGACAAAGGACACAGAGAGTTTACCCAGGTTCGGCCCCTCTCAACGAGGTAAAAGCCTACTCCTGCTTTAGGTTGTATTGCTTGGGTTTCGATTACCAGGGAGCGAATACGCTTGACCTAGTTCTTGACTTGTTGTTTCTTGAGTTAACCAGCCGCCGGGTCACCCCTTTATATATAGGTTGATGCCCGACGGCTTACAGAGTCCCGGCCGTCTCATATAAAATGTGTCCAGCTCGGTATCTAACTAAGCCTACCTTACAATACAAGTTGAACATATGGCGGCTCACACCCATGGGCCTCAAGTCATCTCCGGGTCTTGGGCCTTCAGTAAGCTCACTCTGTGAAATGCCATCTTCATATATTCTTGGGCCTCTTCACTATAAGCTGCCAGTGGCATGACCCGGCCCCTCCTTGGCGGGTCATACCCAGTAGTTATATTCCCAACATTAGGCCCCAGGTTGATTTGAACTTGTTCATATCCATCTTCAACACTTGTCTTTAGCAGAATCTTCCATTGTCAAATTTCATGAACTTGTTATAACCCGCCATGACGTCAGCTCACAGAACCATGGTAACCCGCCATGACATCATCACGCATTAAATTCACACAAAGCCCAGAATATCTCAACAGATCCTTATCTTAATGGGCCTCCTGAAAATCGAGGCATCCATATAGCCACATAACCATTTTTCAGCCTCCTCGATTCCCGCACATGCCATATATCCACCTCCTTATAAATAGGGATAGGGGTCCCCTGTTCTCACTTTACCCCTTGCCTCTGCATCTTCTTCTCCGCCGCGCTTCTATAGACCCGAGCTCCGCCGCCGTCGTCTTCCTCCAGCGTCCTCAACTCCGACCGCTGCATCGACATAAACGGATAAGAGAACTACAGCGCATCCCCTCTGCTCATCAGCGCCAATGAGTATCCACTTTTCCCCCGTAGCAGATTCGCATTAGGGTTTCCACCGTTCATCGATGTTCTTCATTGTTCTTCTTTTTCTCTCTAGATCGTGTAGTTTGATCTGAACATGGTACCAAAGTTGTGCAGTAGCAGTTTAGCATCCCTTTTCCATCAAAGATCTTCCCTCTGTACAAAAAATCTCATCTGAGCACATGAGTTCCTCTGCTGCCACCACCTTAGGTTTAGAATTTATTTTATTTTCTGAGCTGCTGCAGATCCAAAATCATAGCACCAACATGTGGAATATGTTTGTCCATCACTTAGCAAAAAATTCACTTTTAGATCTGTTGCACTACAATCGTGCGGGCGGCTCATACCATAAGTCGCAACCCGCCATATAGCATTAGTCCCCTTGTTAAGCTGCCAATATGTGTTCACAATTCGTATGACCCGGCACTACCTTCCGGCTTAATCATGTCAACCTTTATAGCACAATCTTAAACCGGCAATATTTTCCTTTTAGGCCTTCATCCGCAAAAATGACCCAGAATGTCACCTCATGCAACTAGGTTGCCTCCCGGGTTACCGAGCAAACGCTAAATGAACATGTCCAAGTGGGTGTCTTAGCTGCGAAAGACGTCATCCGTTGGAGGGCCCCAGGAGCAGAGACCACTCCTGAGCCCAAAGAAGGCGAAATCATTGTCTTTACAAATCATATGCTCCGAGGGTTTACCCCACCCGGCTCAAAATTCTTCCGTGACGTACTGCATTTCTTCAAGCTTCATCCTCAAGACATCAGGCCCAACTCTGTTTCAAACATCTGCAATTTTCAAGTGTTTTGCGAAGTATACCTTCAACAAGAGCCCACTGTGGAACTGTTTAGGGAATTTTATTACTTAAACCGGCAGACTGAGTTCACAGACGGGCCCAGCCTAGAATTAGGTGGCATTTCAATTCAGAGGTGGAAAGAAGCCACTTTTCCTGCCACCGCGCCTCCCAGTCATCCTAAGGACTAGAATCAGACTTGGTTTTACTGCCAAGACACATCTCTAGAGGGTGAAAATCCCCTGCCGGGTTATCGCGAAAATCGGCTTAGCAACAGACATCATTTTCCAGGATGGATTAGCACAGAAGAACGGGCCAAACATATGCCCACCTTTTCCAAGATCAGAGCCTTAATGGCCAACGGCTTGACTGGAATCGACCTTGTTCGATGTTGGGTCACATGGAGAATTTTGCCCTTAAGCCGCCGGCCTGTCTTAATGTGCGAGTATACTGGTGATGTCAAGGATCCTCAATGCCACTGCCAGATAGAACTGGATGATGATGACATCAATAATATGACCAAGTCTCTGCTCAACGAGATCTTGGAAGATTGCAGCAAGACGGGCTTAAACCCTTTTTGCACCCTTAACAAACCTCCAGCTGTAAGTATTTGAAACAATTTCCCGATTTACTCAGTTATTCACCTAAAACTGCCTTCTTACAGTCACTTTAGTTTACGTAGGCCGATTCTCCTTTCTGGAACAAGAAGTTGCAAGATAAGCCGGCCAACAAGGCCAGAAACAAGCACAAGGTGACCAAGAAGCCTCCCAAAAAGAAGGCAGATGCAACTGATCATTTTACTCTAGATGATGAGTCAGAGGTAGAACTTGACTCCCTTGGCTCATTCTTTGTTCATCTTATTGACATTGATTACTACGAGGATGACGCGGAAGGCAGCCACGCAGATGGTGAAGAGGTAACTATCCTTTCCTCTGACTAAGAATCTCTGCCAAGACAGAAAGTTCGTCAAGCGAGCCGGAAAGTAAGGTTTTCTCACCCTTTAGCTTACTTGGATCCCAACTTTATTTTGAAGAAGCAGTAGCATGAAGTTCGCCGCACAACACGGAACAACGGCGGTGGGATTCTTTCCTCCGGCTTACCCAACACGCCGGCTCCTCGCAAGCGCCGAGCAGAGGTTTCACAAATTTCCGACTTAGCTTCTCCAAAGGCGGGTCTTATTCGACAACCTCTTAACCCTTCTGATTCAAACTATCAGGGAACTTCTCACTCTTCATCTGGTGATTTCACTGGGACTCAGGTTCCTCTGTTCAAGACTGTTCCTGGGTGAGAACACTTAAGCCTGCTTACTTTAACACCTTACTCAATTGGTATACTAATGTGATCATGTGTTTTACTATTAGTGCTATGGCCAAACCCAGCAAGAAGCTGAAAGTTAATAAGCCAGCTGAAGATCCCAAGGTTGCTGATCCGGAGAAGCGGACAATTCTGAGTCGTTGCACCAAACTTCTGAAGCATCCCTTGACGACCCGCTACTAGAACACCACATCCCCATGGATTCCATGGATGTTAATCCAGAACATGCTAAGCCGCCCAGTCCCGCTCAGCCAGCTCAAGAGACTGAGGATGTCATAGTCACTGGGACGGCTTATACAGCACCAGGCAACCCCACCGTCTTATCCAAGCGCAGTGCCAAAGAGGAACTCTCAGCTGCTGACAAAGGCAAGTGGAAACTGGATCTGGAGAGCTATGCCCAATTCAATGCCCATGAGCTTCACGCGGGTTATCTGAACCACCTTCACACTAGCCGTGACTTTGAAGCCGTCTTGGTTAACCTCATGAAGGAACGCTTTGAGGTAAGCACTTAACAAAACCTTCTCATATAAGTATACATCTGTCAGCCGCCAAGTCTACTGAATATGAAAACGTGAATATGTTGTAGACTTAAACACCCTTGTTGATCTTTGTAGACATGTCAGAACAGCTTGTAATTGTTAAATCAGAATGAGTAGTCTCCAAGGGTCGGTTTAAACTGGAAAGTTAAGCCGAGACTTCAAATTGTAGTGCTCAATTTCGCACGTGTAGCCCCCAAGGGCCGGCTTAATCAGCATGGCTAAGCTGGGACGTCAAATAGCAGTGCTCAATTTCGCACATGTAGCCCCCATGAACCGGCTATAGTCGTAGAAATTTAACCGGGTCATCATAGAATTGTCTTCAAAAAAGAGCAATGTACATAAGCCCCCAAGTGCCAAGTAAAATACTTGTATTGTGCTTGGGACTTCAAATAAGGTGATCATCATAACCATATATTGTTGCTGACTCGCCGTATCTTGTAGGCTGAATTAAATATGGAAGAATCTCAAGTGGTGGATCTGAAGCAAACTATCCAGTCCCAACAATCAGAAACTTCAAAGGCTAAGTTAGAGCTGAAAACTGCCTTAGAAAATATTGAAAAGCTGAAGAAGGATTTCAGCACAGAGATAACTGGCTGGGACACCGAAAAGGCAACTCTACTGAAAAGAGCTGAAGATGCCGAAGCTGCCCTTAAACCGGTGACTGATGAGCTATTCGGTTTAAAGCATCAAATCAATAGCATGACCGCTGCCATCTTTGGTGAGTAATACCGTACTTCAATCTTTCATCATCAATGCCTTGAATAATCATTCAACCGGCTTATCAATCTCTTTGGTAATGCAGGATCCAGAGTTTCCCACCTTGGCTCAGACATGTGCATGAAGCTGAAAGCCGCCTACATTCTTGTAGAACAATTATACACTGGTGCTCAAAGGGCTACCTCTGCTGTCTCCCACAAGAAGCAACCACCTTCACTCATCAAGGAGGTATTGGAGAAATTGTCTGTGCTGCCGCAAAGGGTTGAAGAACTAAAGCGTTCAGCTGCCAGAGCTAGTGCCATCACCGCACTAAGCCGGGCAAAGGCATGGCAAGCAGAGCTTGACCCAGAAGAGCTAGCCACCGGTTGCCCTAGCTTAAAAGAAGATGGCCCCCCCCTTCAGCACCAACGAATTCACCAAAATAGTAAGGAAGATGCGTCCTTTGGCAAGCAAACTGGCTGAGGAGACTGATCTCTCCAAGTATTATTCGGTTTATGATGCTGAAAACACAAAGGTGAAGGCGCCGGTTCATGAGGCCATGGACCTTATCCCGCCAACACGTAAGCACACCTTTGCTCCTGACATTGACCCGTCCACCCTTATAGACGATGAAGCTGTTTTCAAAGCTTTGACTGGGATCAATTGGACCACATCTGACTTCCAGCCAATGGGTGAACAAGAAGAAGAAGAACCGGCGCAGGATGACCCGGAAGCTTCAACACGCCAAGACCAGGGCCATTGAACCACGACCCAGCTCTCAATCTATCATATAGAAGTTGTGCGCCTCAAAAAACACTTATTATTTTGGGCTACGTGATGCCTTGTAATAGGCTAGTTGAAAACAATGATCTGCCATGCCATTGTGCATGTTTATCTTTATAATATTTTAAACCGCTGATCTTGATATGGAAAGATCTGCTGTTTCTGCTCATAATATTAGCAGTCATACAAGTCATATCCATCATATTCCCTGCACACAAGCAGATAACATGTGCCCTGGCGGTTTACCCCTGGGCGGGTCATGATGTCCAATATAAAATTGCTGGCGACTGTATAGTCCATAACCAGGGCGGGTTATCAAAACCTCGCATATTCATATAACAAGTAAATAACATACCCGTGCAATTTATTCATACTGTCGGCTTACAACGCCATATGCAGCAAGGGTAACATCCCAAAGACTTAGAGCGCAGAACTCCAAGCGCATAATCAAAGCACACTAGCGACTTATCGTCCAAAGCCAGGCCGGGTTAACAAAAAACCTCGGATATGCTCAAATATGAGCCATAAAGATTAAGGCTACATGGCCTGAATCGTTTTAAACCATATGTCAATATGGTACAAAAGATGAACCCAAAAAATGTTCAAATAAAATAACAAACCAGAAAAACAAGGCTTTCATAGGCTGCCAAAACCCAACATCAAGTGCTATTCAAGGGCCGCACAGCCACTGAGCTAATCCTTTATTCAAACCTGTAAGCCGGGCCTCACATGACCAATCACCGTTTTAACGTTGACAAGTTCAGGGTCTTTATAAGATTGACTGTCAAGAGTTCGACGAGTCATTCCAGGATTACCTGGTTGGAGTGGCAGACATACAAAGGCAGGATAACCCGGAGTTTTGGTGAATACACCTGGCGTCCAAGCCGATCGAAAGGGTAAATATAACTATGTTCATTGAACAGGAAGCCCCCAAGTGACCTTAAACAAGCCATCAAGGCAGGTTACCTATGTTTGAACTATACATTATAGAAAGTTCTCTTTGGTAACCATTCAACAACGGCAAAAAACCCCCAAAGTTGTTTGGGACCCAGCGTATAAGCCGGATCAAAGGGTAGTCATAGCTATGCTTAGTGAGCAGGAAGCCCCCATGTTATTTGTAACAAGGCGTGCAAGCCAGATCAAGAGGGTAATCATAGCTATGCTCAGTGAGCAGGAAGCCCCCAAGTGATCTTATGAATTGACAATAAAGACTCAGATACTCAGAAATGAAACGACAGAGGCCTTGAATTATCATGGATGCCGGCTTTATTATACTAATCATAATATATACATTGGTAGAAGTATGTACATCACAAGAGCCGGTGGCTCAGGTGTAATAAGGCCGAAGATGAGCAATGTTCCACGGCCGGCGGGTCTCCTCCTCCGACGTGCATGAGTCCTTGTGGTCTCGAACATCAATGAGGTAGTACGACCCGTTGTTCAGATTTTTGCTGACCACAAAAGGCCCTTCCCAAGGTGGGGACAACTTGTGCATGTCTGTCTGATCCTGGATGAGTCGGAGCACCAAGTCACCTTCTTGAAAGGTCCGTGTTTTAACCCGGCGGCTATGATAACGACGCAAATCTTGCTGGTAAATCGTTGAACGAGCTGCCGCAAGGTGATGCTCCTCATCCAGAAGGTCAAGAGCATCCTAACGTGCTTTTTCATTATCAGCTTCAAGATAAGCTGCCACACGTGGCGAGTCGTGACGGATGTCACTAGGGAGTACCGCCTCTGCTCTGTAAACCATGAAGAAAGGCGTGTAACCCGTAGACCTGTTGGGGGTAGTATTGATACTGCATAGCACTGAAGGAAACTCCTCAATGCAACAACCCAGCGTCCTTTGCAAAGGGACCATAAGCCGGGGCTTTATGCCTCTCAAAATTTCTTGATTGGCTCTTTCAGCTTGACCATTGGACTGGGGGTGAGCTACTGACGAAACATCAAGACGAATATGCTCTTGTCGACAGAATTCTTTCATAGCACCCTTAGACAGATTAGTGCCATTACCAGTTATGATGTTGTGAGGGTAGCCAAAACGGAAAATCACCTTTTTAATGAATTGAACCGCCGTTGCCGCATCACACTTGTTGACCCGCTCTGCCTCAACCCACTTCTTAAATTTGTCAACTGCCACCAAGAGGTGAGTCTTTTTATCCTTGGATCGCTTAAAAGGCCCAACCATATCCATCCCCCAGACTGCAAACGCCCAAGTAATTGGAATCATCCTCAATTCTTGAGCCGGCACGTGAGCTTGTCTGGAAAATTTCTGACAGCCATCACATTTGCTAACCAGATCCTCTACATCAGCATGAGCCCTCAGCCAATAAAACCCATGACGAAAAGCTTTAGCCACGAGAGATCTAGAGCCGGCATGATGGCCACAATCTCCTTCATGAATCTCTCGTAAGATCTCACGACCCTCCTCAGGAGAAACACAACGTTGAAACACCCCTGTAACACTGCATCGGTGCAACTCGCCATTGACAATATTCATCGACTTCGACCGTCGGGTTATCTGCCTGGCCAAAGTTTCGTCCTCAGGCAACTCACCCCGGGTCATATAAGCCAAATATGGAACTGTCCAATCAGGAATAACATGAAGAGCCGCACCAACTGTGCCTCCGGGTCAGGAACAGCAAGATCTTCCTCCGTAGGCAATTTAACTGAAGGGTTATGCAAAATATCAAGGAAAACATTGGGTGGTACCGGCTTATGCTCGGACCCCAGCCGGCTTAAAGCATCAGCCGCCTCATTTTTCCTGCGATCAACATGTTCCACTTGATAGCCTTTGAAATGACCAGCAATAGCATCAACCTCTCGGTGATAAGCCGCCATGAGTGGATCCTTGGAATCCCAAGTTCCTGAAACTTGCTGAGCCACCAAATCTGAGTCACCAAAACACCTCACCCGGCTTAGATTCATCTCTTTGGCCATCCGAAGACCATGGAGCAAGGCTTCATACTTAGCTGCATTGTTAGTACAAGGGAACATCAATCTTAAGACATCACAAAATTTATCACCTCGTGGGGAAGTCAACATAACTCCAGCCCCCGAGCCTTCCAATTGTCTAGACCCATCAAAATGAATGGTCCAATATGTGTTATCCGGCTTCTCCTCAGGCATCTGTAGCTCTGTCCAGTCATTGATGAAATCCACAAGTGCTTGAGACTTGATAGCTGTCCGAGGCATATATTTCAAACCATGGGGTCCAAGCTCAATGGCCCACTTGGCCACCCGGCCTGTGGCTTCTCTGTTTTGAATAATACCCCCTAAGGGGGCAGAACTGACCACAGTGATGGGATGACCAAGAAAATACTGCTTCAATTTACGACTAGCTGAAAACTCCATAGACCAGCTTTTGCCAATGTGGGTATCTCTGCTTAGATTCAATGAGTACCTCACTAACATAGTAAACCGGCCGCTGAACCGGATATTCCTTACCTGATTCTTTTCTTTCCACAACAACTGCTACACTGACGGCTCTGCTATTAGCAGCCACATATAACATCAAGGGCTCCTTATCAACAAGAGCTGCAAGGATTGGCGGCTCAGCCAACTGCTTTTTCAACGCCCCGAACGCCTGATTGGCAGCATCACTCCAGACAAAGTGATCTGTTTTCTTCATCATCTGATACAGAGGAATAGCCTTTTCGCCCAAACGGCTTATAAACCGGCTTAAAGCCACAATATGACCCACCAGACGCTGGATGTCATTAATACACGTCGGTTTAGCCAAAGAGGTGATAGCCTTGATTTTCTCCGGGTTCGCTCCAATGCCTCTTTCAGAAACCAAAAAACCCAAGAGCTTGCCTGTTGGCACACCAAAGACACACTTGGCCGGGTTAAGCATCATCTTGTAGACCCAAAGATTGTCAAAGGTCTCTTTCAAATCATCCATCAAGGTCTCCTTCTTCCTGTATTTCACAAAAATATCATCCACATAAACATGAACATTGCGTCCAATCTGGTCATGAAGGCAATTCTGAACACACCGTTGATAAGTCGCCTGGGCACTCTTGAGCCCAACAGGCATAGACACATAGCAGAAGGCTCCAAAGGGAGTGATGACAGTTGTCTTCTCCTGGTCCTTAACTGCCATTTTGATCTGATGATAACCAGAATAAGCATCCAGAAAACTCAAATGCTCACAACCCGCCGTAGAATCGATGATCTGATCAATACGAGGGAGAGCAAAAGGGTCAGCCGGACAGGCCTTCTTAAGGTTTGTGTAATCCACACACATACACCAAGTGCCATTCTTCTTAAGTACCAGCACCGGGTTAGCCAACCATTCAGGGTGAAAAACTTCAATAATAAAACTAGCTGCCAAGAGCAGGGCCACTTCTTCACCAATGGCCTTGTGCCTTTCTTCATTAAAACGACAAAGGAATTGCTTGACGGGCTTAAACTTTGGATCAACATTAAGAGTGTGCTCAGCGAGTTCCCTCGGTACACGAGGCATGTCTGAAGGCTTCCATGCAAAGATGTCCCGGTTCTCACGGATGAACTCGATGAGCATGCTTTCCTATTTCAGATCCAGGTTAGCACTGATACTGAACTGCTTGGATGAGTCGCCATGGACAAAATCAACTTGTTTAGTATCATCTGCCAACTTAAACTTCAACAAAGGGTCATGCTCCGTGGTTGGCTTTTTTAAGGGTGTCATATCTGCCGGGTCAACATTATCTTTGTAGAACTTCAACCCCTCTGTTGCACAAACAGACTCAGCATAAGCAGCATCGCCTTGTTCACATTCCAGAGCTATCTTCCTATCACCATGCACCGTGATGGTGCCTTTATGACCCGGCATTTTAAGCTGTAGATAAACATAACAAGGTCGTGCCATAAATTTGGCATAAGCCGGCCGCCCGAATAAAGCGTGATAAGGACTCTTGATCTTGACCACCTCAAAGGTCAAATTTTCAGCTCTGGAGTCATGGTCATTGCCGAAAGCCACTTCCAATGTTATCCTACCCACCGGATATGCCGACGTACCAGGCACCACCCCATGAAAAATAGTAGAAGACGACTTAAGATCTTTGTCAGTCAAATTCATACGACGAAAAGCATCATAGTAAAGGATATTGATACTACTGCCTCCATCCATAAGCACCTTTGTAAGCTTGTATCCTCCCACCGGAGGAGCAACCACCAACGCCAATTGACCCGGATTGTCAACCCGGGGCGGGTGATCCTCACGGCTCCATAGGATAGGCTGCTCAGACCACTGCAAATATCGAGGGATCGCCGGCTCAACCGAGTTCACTGCCCACTTATGAATTTTCTAATCTCGTTTGCACAAACTCATGGTAAACACATGATATTGACCACTATTCAACTGCTTTGGATTGCTCTGATAGCCAGACTGCTGCTGTTGATTCCCTTGATTAGATTGTTGATTAAAACCGCCTTGATTGCCTTGACCCTGAAAACCAGAGTTTGAGCCGCCCCCTCCAAAGCCAGGCTCGTGAGAGCCGGATCCTGACCCGCCATGCGGGCCATGATTGTTCTGGAAAAAGCTGGAATTTCTATACTCCCTCACGATGAAACAATCTTTCCACAAATGACTGGCCGACTTCTCTTTCGTACCGTGCTTTGGGCAAGGCTGATTCATCATCGCTTCAAGGTTGAACTTAGGCCCGCCAAACCGGGGCACTGATGACTTCCCTTTACGACGCTGGTTGTTACCCTGCATGTTGGTATTGGCCACAAAGTCTGAACCGCCGTCCATCTGCTTGCACTTACCATTATTACCTTGACCCTCCATATTGTGTTGCTGTCCCTTTGCATTGCCATTCTTTCTTCCCCTTGCCGGTCTTCTCCTCATCAGACTCAGGGTCCTTAGTACTATCAGAGTCAGCATATTTGACGAGAGCCGCCATGAGCTCTCCCATATCATTGCAGTGGTGCTTAAGCAGCCCTAGCTTCTGCTTAAGAGGAAGGAAACGACAATTCTTTTCCAACAACAGGACGGCTGAACCGGCGTTGATACTGTCTGATGAATGGATAACGGCCGAGATCCGGCACACCCAATTGGTTGTTGACTCGCCCTCACCCTGTACACAAGAGTCTATAATCCAGAATCGACATTGGCTGCTTGCACGTGTCTTTGAAATTCTGGATAAAACGTGTTTTCAATTCGGCCCACGACCTAATGGAATTAGGCAATCCTTTTACCAAGTACGTGCTGGCCCATCCAACATCATGGTGAAGTATTTAGCACACGCAACATCACTGACGTCCATCATCTCCATGGCCATCTTATAGCTCTCAATCTAGGCCTCTGGGGGCTGATCCGTCATGTAGTTAGGCACCTTGCGGGGGCCCTTAAAATCCTTGGGCAAGCGCTCGTTACGTAGAGCCGGTACTAAACATGGCACGCCAAGGGTTCTAGAGGTCACTCCTGCCTCCACAGACACTGTTGGGTAAGCCGGAGATTGTTGATGAGCCGCCAGCTCAGCCTCCCAACGTGCCCTGCCCTAATCCACCAAAGCCTGAGCATCGTTACCAGCACGCGGCGGGTCAGGCCTACGGGGCTGGTTATGGTGCCGCTCACTGCTTCAAACCGCTGGCGAATCAATATGCCTGCTATAACTTCGGCTTGGACGAGGGGTTGAATGAATCTGATCACAACTGTATGAGTAAGCCGCCTATTGAGCCACCGTTGTCTAAAGAAGCTCTCCAGCCCTCCGTATCTCCATCGCGGCTGGAGACTCACCTTCAGTGGGGAGAGCTGCCAATCGCGTAGTCGCGGCAATCATATTATCAAGAGGGTTAGAATAATGACCCGGCGGTGTCGGTACATGCTGAGGCAGGGTTAAATTCAGATGAGGTGGGTCTGCAACATGTGGTTTATCCGTCGCTCCGGTCCCAGGCGCCTCAACAGCCTGGTTTACCTCAGGTCTATTGCTTGGCCCTGCCCCAGGTGTGTTGAAAAGGTTCCTTGCCTCAAACTCTGTGGGTAGACGGGTCTTATGCCTCCTCCTGATAATAGTGTTCGAAGCGTTCTGATCCAAGGTAAGCTGGAACAACTCTGCTTGGATCCGCTGTGATTGCGCATCCAAGGCGGCTCGCTCTGTCGCCATCCTAGCGTTCTCAGCAGCAAGTTCTTCCTTGGCTTGAGCTATCTCATCTTGCAGTTCCGCTACATCCACCTTATGCTGTGCTTGAGTCTCTAGGGTTACCTCTGCCCCCATTAAAGTAGCCAAAGCATCCAAAAGCTTAGTCAGAACCTGAGCCGGCGGGCGCGCAGAGCCGCCCGCTGCGGCCATTAAACTGGAAGTCGTAGCAGCCACAGTTGTTGAATTGAGCATCGGTTGTGTGCCGGCCATGAAGATCGCAACTCTATTCGGCGGCTCGTAGGGGTCCGGGATACTGTCACCATCAGAACAGCCCCCAAGCCCACCATCTTGCAATTTATATATGGAATCGGCCACGCCCGTTGAGGACTCGTCACCAGAGTAGATGGCCGTCTCTCCACCGGACACAGATCCTTCCTCAAGATCCACTCCTTGAGTAAAACCCACGAACGCGTGCTTCACGGCAGGTTGAACCCTGGCGGGTCGTGCGCGCTGAGCCGTCTCGACAATGTCGGTGTAGGTGACCGGCTCAGGCTCCGACTCACCGATCTTGCTGATGAAAACGTGGATTCCGCCGAAGGGGACCGGGTATCCGTACTCGATTGAGTAGGCCTCGGGGCCCCAGCCAGCATCGTCGATGTAGAGCTTGCCGCGGTGACTCTTGGTCATCCGGCCTACGACATATCCCTTGATCCAAGCGAAGTTGCCCTTCAAGAACTCGAAACCACCGTGCGCTGGCCCCATGGTGGGCGCCAACTGTCGTGGACTTAACACGGCAGATGCCCTAGCAAAATGACTTAGGTATGGAGCCATCACAACTAGGTTAGCTTGAAGGGGTTAAACGGGACAAAGGACACAAAGAGTTTACCCAGGTTTGGCCCCTCTCAACGAGGTAAAAGCCTACTCCTGCTTTAGGTTGTATTGCTTGGGTTTCAATTACCAGGGCATGAATACGCTTGACCTAGTTCTCGACTTGTTGTTTCTTGAGTTAACCCGCCGTTGGGTCACCCCTTTATATACAGGTTGATGCCCGGCGGCTTACAGAGTCCCGGCCAACTCATATAAAACGTGTCCGGCTCTGTATCTAACTAAGCCTGCCTTACAATACAAGTTGAACATATGGCGCTCACACCCATGGGCCTAAAGTCATCTCCGGGTCTTAGCCCTTCAGTAAGCTCGCTCTGTGAACCACCATATTCATATATTCTTGGGCCTCTTCATTATAAGCCGCCAGTGGCATGACCTGGCCCCTCCTGAGCGGGTCATACCCAGTAGTTATATCCCCAACAGGCATGGAAGTAAGGACAGCAACAAGCTTGTCGAAGATAGCAACAACTTGATAGTTCGTGTAATCCCAAGAGCGGTTGGGAACTCGACAAATTGTTATCTTCTATAGATGACAGTCACCATGATCGTACTTGAACGTACGTAGACCATCTGTGTGCTCAACCTCTGGGCACTCTGAGACTTTTTGGAAGTGGAACCCGGTGACGAGTGTACACATTCACAAGTTCCCACTCGCAGTTGTGCCCAATATAAACAAACCAATCTCCATTTGCGCCTGCCCAGCCTTATCCTTAAGTGATGGAATCTTAACATCATACGTATCATTATCAAGCGGCATCAACTTGCACAAGGCGAGGCTTCCGTTGTCCACGCACCAGCGAGCAGGGTTATGGCGAAGAAGATAGGGGAGATCAAACCGCTCCTGGACCCTTGGGTTCTTTGTAATGATGTTATTAGTTGAGTCGAGAATGGTCTTGAATGAACCTGCCATGCTAGCCAAGGTGATGACGTCACACCAATCAATGAGTTCGTCCACCACGTCATCTTTCAGATCGGGGCAAGAATAACGAGGTCGTTTCCGGCCTGTTCCCTCCATGGAGAAGACGATCGAACAATGGCAGAAGGAAGGGTGAAGGCAAATGGAGGAGGGAGGAAGAGCGTGCGACAGTAGTTCCAAATCGAGAGGGAAAGGCAAAGAGGCGGTGGACGGTTTCCATGGTACAGGAAGAGGTGCCCTGGCCTACATAGACGTCCGTTCGGAAATTGTACAAAAGGACTCGACGTCGTCTCACTGACATGTTGGAACGGGACCACATGTCAACGAAACATGGTGTGTCATTTCTCGTGCAAAATGCGATCTGGCCGCGTTGGCCCGAGGTGCCGCATTATTTCTCGACTTTATTTTTTAATGGCGTGCCATTCAGTTTTGAAGCACGACTAACTGGTACTGTATGTAGAGAAAATATAAACTACTCTATCACTACTCCACCTCTAGTACTAGTATCAAAAACGATGGACAAGATATATAGGCTGGAGCTTCAGCGCTTTCTTGCTAAGGGCTGCTCACTTGCTTCTCACACTATCACCCTCTCTCCAGATCTAAAAAAGATGGCCTCTCTCTCCCTCCTCACCGATGGTCACAGATCCACCGGGGAAGAAAAGGACGTGCAGCGTTGACGCACTCGTCATCGGCGAGCGAGGTCACCCACTGATGACAAGGCCGTCCTCTCAGACCTATCGCCCGCGCGGGATGGCCTCCGTCCCCAAGCTCGCTGCCGTAGTGTGTGCGGAGGACGACGACCACGAGCGAATCCACTTCCCGCCGACCCTCAGGTATGCTACCTCTTTTCGAACCATACCCTTGTTCTATTGCCCCATCTGCCATGTCGCTGCATGTGGATCTTTTTCCACTCCACCATCTTCCCAATTTGCTATCCTCTGCTCTGCTGGTCACGCAGACGAAAACCTTAATTTGCACTATTAAAGGAAACCCTACCTCATGCAGACTAATCCATGTCTGTGTCGAATAAGGAAAGGAAGGGAGAAAGTACTGCCCAAGAGACTAGACATCGAACCCGCATCTAGGTTGAAAAGGGGAAAATCATTAGCTAAGGAACGAGTCTCGTGTCTCTTGATTGAAAAAGGGTGAAAAGGGTAGAAAGGCATGACAACGCAATAGAGAATGACCAGGTTGATCGGTTTGTTGGCCTCACATAGGAAAAAGGTGGCTAAAGAGAATAAAAATGGGACGTAATCCACATATGTTGCCTGGATATTTGTTGCTCTGGGCAACCATACCTCCCTCACCACTCTATGCGTCCGTGGAGGTACATCGTACTAGTTCGCCCACTGTCCGAATGGGCCTCCCATGCTCTTATTGCCACTTTTTGCTGTTAGTATAACACCAACGGTAAAGTCAAGCAATGCTACTGCTAAAGTGATGCTACATTTAACTAATGCCGCACTTAGTCTAATGCCACCGCTAAATTTAAGCAATGCCATTTAATGTCACTGGATTATTTCAGGGTTAGGTGTTGATTGTGCATGTATTAATGATTTTTCAGCTAAGGCATCCTAATGCTGTTGCACAACCAGTATACCAACGATGAAACTTGTTACTACCTTCAGATTTTTGCACTGTTAAGGCTTATAGATTACATACCTCACTTTCATGAGATAAGTCAATTTTTTTGTACAGTGTTACCAAAATGCCAAGGCGCTGATGTCATTTTATTTTGATTAAACTGCATAAAAAATTATGAAGACAAGAGGAAAGGTCAAGAGTGGGCACCTCCTCCTCCGACTGTTCTCTTGATTCGTTCGATCAAGTTTTATGTTTGATCGATTATCAAGATTGGGATAGCAATTTTGAGGTCCCCTCGAGTTCGAAATGATATTTACCTTGAAGGTACATGGTTTGCAATTTTTTTATACTGTCATTAGTTAATAATGCTAGTTACCTTCAGACTTTTGTATTTGGTTTAATGTTGTTGCACAGCTAGTATACCAATGCTAAAACTTGTTACCTTTACATTTTGTATTGTTAATGCTTATAGAAATCTTCCAGTGCTAGCTTATGGAAACCAGTATTGTTAAGTCATTTTTTGTACAGTGTGACTGAATTGTCAAGGCGGTGATGGCATTTTATTTTAGTTGAACTACACAAAATATGCTTAAAAGAAGAGAAAAGGTCAGGAATGGTTCAGTTTTTAAGAAAATGCTATGTATGCCTTCGTGACATCAGCCGATGTTGCCTTATTTATTCCTTCAAACAGGTGGTTAGAAACAGTGTTGCTACCTTTTCCCCTTAAGAAATTGGAATGCTTATATTTGTGAGTCTATGCTTCAACTAGTGCCACTTTTATAGTAATCACACTTTCAATATCTATGCAAACAGGGATGCTCGATTTTAGTGGAACTGCACAAAAAGTCCAAATGGTTCAACATTAGGAGCATGTTTTCTTCCAAACCGTTATATCCAATTGGTGGCACTATGAGATGTTCATTACGAAGGTACATGGTTTGCTACTATCTCACTACTCTTTTTGTACTGTCATTAGATAGTAATACTAGTGGTTTGCATGTGAATTTATTGACAGGGTGGACCTACATTGGAGGTGCAGGATATGATTTAATGATTGGATGCTCAACTTCGGTTGTATCAATTTCACCTCTTCCATCACTGCGAACATGGATATCCTTGGTCTGATGAAGAATAGGCGCTATATTTCTCCTCTCTACCAGCAAATCAATTCAGTATGAAATTGTCCAGGGCAAAACATGACAGTATCAAATTGTCCAGTGCAAAACATGACAGGTGCTAAGCGGAAGAGACGTGTTTAAACCGAAAATACAAGGTGGGGTATATGTTTACTAGCTGCTTCATATTTGTACAGACATATGTCTGCCCGTTGCTATTTGGCAAACAAACAAATTGACCGCAATTTTGGTGGAACTGCACAAGAGAATAGTATAGTCACTGCATGCAGTGCCATTTGAAAATAGATACAGAAAGATTGGATAGTCACTTCATGGACTGCACAAAAGTAGTACTGTACTATTTATTGGCCAACACTAGGTGCTTCATTGCTTTGGTATGATTATACAATGGGCATCATTTTGCCTAAGTTAAAGTTTGTACCGAAAATAGTCTCGCCGTGTGATCGAGAGAAGACCAAATCATATTGCAATGGATGTTCCTCCATCATGTGTGGTCCATTCTCATGGTTCCAGCTGTTGGTGAAACCACTTACGTTTGCAAGAGGAATTGTAGACTTCACAAACAAATTTGTCTTTCACTTTGTATTGAATGTTGGCCCAGAGAAGCATCCATGTTAGTAGGAAGAACAGATGTTTTTTCTAGATCTTTGCTTTTGGAGCTACATATTTGTATATGATCTGTGAATCGTTGAGATGCATTAACATGTTACTAGTTGGTTGTGAATTTGGGCTACTAATGTGAACATATTACAATGCCAGGCCTGTGAGTCTCGTGTGAACATTTCGAACGGATCGGCTCTTACTACTGTGCACAGCATGATCCTTATTTCTGTGTTCTCAGTGTTTACAAGTTACTAGCAGTTCCTTATTTCTGTTCGCTCAGTGTTTACAAGTTACTACTCGATCACTAGCTAGCCTACTAATACGCTCCTGACAGTTTTAGTTGCGACGCAAGATCCGAACTGGCAGTTTTTTTGAATAAAAATGCCTACCCCTGAAGAAACCGACAAGCTGTTCTGAAGAAAATGCCATGCAAATCTGAAGAAACTGCCGCAAAAACGTTCACAAATGCCTTATCTCCCAGCGAACATTCATCAGCTAATGCGATCCTACACGTACACTATCCGAACTACTCGATCCTACACGAATAATTAGCGGATCACGCACGTACTACCCCCTTTCCGGTTAGCAGGGCTCAATTCAAAAATCTCACCAACCAAGGTAGATGATGAGTGGTGGAATAAATTTTTGACAAGGAGGGAGTACCTCATCTGGATGATTCGAGTGCACTCGTTTGATCGTCATGCCGATGTGCGACCTAGCACGGACGGGACGCACCACTGACAAGACGGGACGACACATCAGTTTTTCCAGTTTTCCACGATAAGCTGGCGCGCTAAGCCATGCCTGCTTATGCATTGAATTTCGATGACCGTCGCGTTTCCCACGACACGCTGCTTCACCTACCTTCCGCCTAAATTACTGGTTCCTGGCGTTCTCCCGTAGCACCGTCACCCAACTCGCCCTACCGGCTCCCCTCGCAACCCCCACCGGCCCGATGTCGCTCGCCACTTGCCCTCGCTCTCGCCACGTCCGTCTTGCCCCCGACCGTCCGCAATAGGCGACGCCAGAGGCACTCACCGCCGGAGCTAGTGTTCGGTTATTCACGGGAAGGAAGACGGAGGGAGGAGACATTCTATCCGTCTTTAGATGGAAATGCGGAGTACGAGGACTTATTGGAGCGCGATCGCCTGGCGGAGGAGCAGCGTATCACCGATTTGCACCGCCAGCGGGGCATGGAGCAGCAGCGCACCGCCGCTTTGAGTCGCGAGCAGAGCGTCCGCGACTAGGCCGACTACATGGAGGCCGGCGCCCAGCAAATAACCCTAGAGGCTGTCGGGCACGCACGCGTGCGCGATGCCGAATTTTACTACCAGCCCGTCAACTTAGAAGCCGAAGCTTCGGTGGACCACGCCGGCATGGAAATGGCCGACGCACGTGAGCAACGCGCCCTATCGCACCTCCGGCAAGTCCGATGCGAGGAGGGGGACGTCGGTGCTGGCATTTAGCGTGTACTACAGATGGCGGCCTGACATCATCTAGTTAGCTAGGAGTAAATCAGTACTTGTACACTAGAGTATTAGTGGGAGTAGATAGTTAACTTGGCTATGTTGGTTGTCAACATGGAAGTTCAGTACTCTATATATGATCAGACCTATTACTATGCTCTGAATGTTGAATTTCCGTGTGAACGTGTGGAATGGGCTGTTATTTTTTTAAATGGGCCGTATTTTTCCGCCACGAGTTTAGAGGCTAACTTGTGGGCCTACTAGGTTGATGCATACACAATCAGGAGATGATTGTACGTGGAGAGGATGACAGCAGGGACCCACCAGGGTCATGGCAGTACGCAAGCAAGTGCCTCCTTATTTCAAGCCAAAAAAATGGTTCCTCCTAATGGATTTCTGACATCTGGGTCCCTTGCCATTGTCAACGTAGTCAAGAAATGAGAGAATTGCACAACGAGCGGCTGACACTAGGGACCCAGTAGCTTCCCCAGTTATTTTTGTTTTTGAGATGGAAGCAGGGTGTCAACTGGGCTGTGCGGGGCACTCTGGCCTGTCTAGACAACCTTTCCTTTTATGTTTACCGCAAGACCAGCCCAGTAGTTTTTTTCTTTCTGAAAATGGCTAGCCCAGTTTTTTGTTCTTTTGCAGAATACCCATCCGAGGCCTACTTGCTTTGTCAGCCCTGCTGAGCTGCAAATCTTTCAAGACGAGAAAATGAGCTATCAGTAATGAGAAATGGGTTGTACATTTTTAAAACACATCAAACCGGCAATTAGTTTCAAAATTCTTCTTTTATTTCGAGATTTTAAATTCCATTGAATTTTATGCGTGGACAATTATTTGGATTTTATACTGATAAGAATTTGTTTTTCAAATTGGTTTGAATGTGACTCGAAAGTTTGGGATTAAAAACAGTTTGGACCGCACCGAAATATGCAAAATTTCCTATAATGTTTTAACCGTGGGCGTAATATGGGCTGTAATGCTAACAAAAAATATGGGCTCCAAAAAATTGTTAATAATTAGCAAATAGGCTGTAAATTATTAGAAATAATGGAAGATGGGATGTATGCTGTTTTCCACAGATTTGAGGCTGACTTGTGCACCTACTATAGGTTGATGCGTATGCTTTCCTAAAAAAAGGTTGACGCGCACATAACGCCGTGTCAACTTAGTCAACACGCGTGAATAGTGACTGTTGGATATCCATCCAACGGCCGTCATGCTTCTTCAATCTCTGCTCCTCCTGCTCCAGCCGCTCAAACAAGCGCCGGCGGGACTGCCTGCTCCCCCCCCCCCCCCCGCGGCCGGCTGTGCTGCCGCGCAGACCTCACCGCCCTACTGTACTCCCATCGCTGGCCTACCCATCCCTCTACTCACCCACACCTGCTGTTATTCTCCGGCGACGGCAGACGAACCAGTAAACCCTCGTATTCCCCTCTGCGTGGGAAACAACTGGCGAGTCTTCCTTGGCTCCGTGTCGTACCCTTCCTAGGCCTCACCGTCGTCCACCGTCCTGGTGCTCTCGGCGCGTCGTGGTCAACGTGGTTTAGGGCATCCATCGAAGTGGACGGTACGTGGAGAGGCTGACAGCTAGGTCCACGGCCACACGCAAGGAAATGCCTCCTTATTACGCGCAAAATAATGATTCCTCCACCTGACAGCTGGGACCCACCGAAAGGGCCTCTGTATTAGCGAAAAAAATGTTCCCCACGCTGACAGCTCGGACCCACCAGCTATATCTTCGCACGCAAGGAAGTGCATCCTTATTACGCACAAAAAATGAATACTCCCCCTGCTAGCTGGGACCCACCATAGTGGGAGGCTGACTTGTGGGCCTACTAAGTTGACGCAGACGGAGGCCTTTGTGAACTTAGTCAATATAAACGATTCTAGCTCCAGTGATCGTACGATGTCCATCCAACGGCCGTAGTGCTTCTTCAACCTCTGGTCTTCTTGCTCCAGCCGCCCAAACCAGCGCCGGTCGTGCCGCCTGCTCCTGCCTCCCGTGGCCGGCCGTGCTACCGCGGAGGCCTCACCGCCCCCTACTACTCCCACCATTGGCCAGGTCATCCCTCTACTCGCCCACACCCCCTGTTATTCTACGGCGACGGCAGCCTCACACCGCAGCCAAACCAGTCAACCATCGTACTCCTCTCTGCGTGGGCGTCCACTGCTGCGTCTTCTCCGGCTCCGCGTCGTCCCCTTCCTAGGCCTCGCCGTCGTCCACCGCCTTGGTGCTCTCGGCGCGGCGTGGTCAATGTTGTCAAGAAACGACTTCCATCAGAAGAGTACTGTACGTGGAGAGGCTGACAGCTGGGTTCACGGCCGCAGCAAGGAAGTGCAACCTTCTTACGCGTAAAATAATAATTCCTCCACCTGACACAGGGACCCACCGAACGGGCCACCGTATTTCGCGAAAAAATGTTTCCCCCTGACTGCTGGGACCCACTAGCTACATCTTTGCATGCAAGGAAGTGCGTCCATATTACGGGCAAAAAAATGATTCTCCTCCTGATAGCTGGGACCCACCAGCTATATCTTCGCACACAAGGAAGTGCCTCCTTATCCTCCCTGACATTCGGGACCCACCTGGTCGAAGCGTACGTAGCGTTGTCATTCTGGTCGCGAACGTGTACGTACATACTAGTCGATCGGTCTGTCTGCAGGCTGCAGTGATGAACAGTGGCCGAGTAAGGAAGGGCATGTGTCGTAGTAGAGGCGCGGACGTAGCATGTCACGCAGTCCCGTCAATATCGTGTACACGTACGTACAACTAGGGTGCAAGAAAGTAAATACGGCAGCATACGTGCATACAGGCGGGGTCTTGAATGCCTACTCGGGCATACGTACGGCCAGGGCTCGTCTACATGGAGAGGCAGCGGAGAGCAGCGACGACGTCCTGTTCATCGGCAGCCAACCGGCTGGGTCGGAATGGAGAAACTGCGTCATCGTGTTCATCGGGAGGCAACGGAATGCGTCGTGTTCATCGGGAGAGAACCGGGTTGGACGGAACAGCCAAAACGAGGCCTGGCGTACCGCAGAACGGAGGAAACGGCCTTGTGTTCGACCGCCTGCGGTCGAAACGGGATCATGTTCACTGGGAGAGGTGTGGCGTACCGCAAAATGGAGGAAACAGACTTCTCTTCGACCTCCTATGGTCGAAATGGGGTCCTGTTGATCGGGAGGGGTGTGACATACCGCAAAACGGAGGAAACAGACTTCTCTTCGACCTCCTACGGTCGAAACGGGGGTCCTATTCATCGGGGAGGGGGTGTGGCATACCGCAAAACGGGACTCCACGGGCTACTGTTCATCCATCATCTACTGCCTCGCTCCAGCCTCCACGGGCTACTGTTCATCCACCGGCGACCTCCTCCAGCCTCCACCTGCAACGGTTCATCCACGGCGTCTCCCTCCTGCCTCCACCAGCTACTGTTTATCAACGGGCTTCTGTTCATCCAGCCTCCACCGGCTACTGTTCAACCACCCCTCCACGGGCTACTGTTCATCCAGCCCTCCACCGGCTACTGTTCAACCAGCCCTCCACGGGGTCCTGTTCATCCACCCCCAACCGGCTCGATCGGGGTCTTGTTCATCCAGCGGCAACGACCTCTACTACCACGGGGTCCTGTTCATCCAACCCCCAACAACGCTCATTGTTCATCAAGAGGCAGCAGGTTCGATCGGCTTCAATTAGCAGCAGTAGCGAAGGAATCGCTCGATCAGGTTCAATTAACAGCCAGATTGATCGATCGCTCAGGTTAAGTAACGCATAGCCTATAGTGCAACCGCTCGGGTTCAGTAGGCGAACGTCTCACTCGGGTTCAGTTAGAGCCCAACGCCTCGCACCCACGCGCGTACGTGTACGAGAGAAACGTGCAATCCCTCCGTGCATCGCTCGGCCCCAACCACCCACGTAATCGGTAACTCCCCGATATTTTCCTCGCCCTCGCTTCTACCACAGTTTTTTCCGTCATGGACGGCCCAAAGAATGTCATGCAGCCGCGTCTCCGGCGCGCCTAGGATGAAAAGCCCATTTTCTGTCATGATTTTTTGTCATAGAAGTAGGATCCCACCACATCTATGATGATACCAGGTTTCACAATTATCGTCATAGAAGTGTCATAAGCATGACAGGAAAAAAAATCGTTCGGCCAAAATGTCACTAATGTGTCTTTTTTTTGTAGTGCTTGCTCTCGTTGAACCTTCGTAGTTGCTTTGGTTTGTGTTTTTTTGCGTGTGAGACCAGGAGACTTATTCTATCATATGGTGTAAGACATATGCCTTCACTCTTATCCTTTTATTGTCAAGTATTATTAGTAGCTTGTGAGTTTATTTTGTCTTGTGCCCTTTTCATCATGCTCACTTGTTATACCTTGCTTCCATGCTTAGTGTCACTTATATTGTTGCAAGGATTGCCTTGTCTATAAAATATAGGGGGAGTGTTGATCCTAATGTGTGTGTTTTGCAGTCCAAAGCATTTCTTTAGAATGCACACATCTAGGGGGAGCCTGTCTATATTTTAAAGATTTTGGGTTTGCTTATGCTCATTATATATCTCTATGTGCAAATCCCGTATTGTCATCAATCCACCAAAAAGGGGGAGATTGTAAGGGCATATTTCTCCCTAAGTGGTTTTGGTGATTGATGACAGTGCTTTTGCGGACTAATAGTGTGCATTGAGCATTTCAGATATCTCATGTCTAGGCACAAGATGATTCGGTGCCCCTCGGAGCCTATCAAAGACGGCTGTTCTCTACGTTTCTTTTCGGTGGATTTGAGTCGTAGGAAAGCTGTATACTATTAAGAGGGGGTCTGCTACGGAAAGGGTAGGGTGGAATCCACACGCACACATCTGTTCCTTTGCACCACCTTTCCTTTGCTTCGATGGAGCACCGTCCGTTTATCCATGTCTCTGCGATATGAAGGCAGCCAAATGGTAAAGCTTCTGTGGCGTGCGGTAGTACTGCTCAAGGGAGCAGTAGTACCGCAGGTGCCAGCGGTAGTATCGCTCCTGGTGAGTGGTAGTACTTCTACCTCCAACCCTGAAGCTGATACATGCGGATGTAGGCGCGGATGTAATTTTTTACATCCGCCCTTACGTGGTAGTACCACGATGGCTGTTTGGTACTACCGTGCCAGACTTTTGCACTAACCCAACCTCAGCGGAAGTTGTTACGAAAGTAATTTATTACGTCCGTGCATTTCCAGTGCCAGTTGATGCCTGCCTTACGGTAGTACCGTAGGGGCAGATGGTAGTACCGCCCCGGCGGTTCTACCGCTCGTTGCCCTATGCAACATGCCCTCATCTGGTCACTACCGTGCAAGCAGTAGTACCGCACCCTGCAGTGGTAGTACCGCAACCCTTTGCGGTAGTACCGCGGCAGCGTGCGGTAGTACCGCGCCGCGCGGGCTGGCTGAGGGGATAACGGTTGGATCTTTTCCACCACTATATAAAGGGGGTCTTCTTCCCCAAGAAGACCACATCTCCCCTCCCCAAGCTTCATTGTTGCTCAAACCTCCATTTTCACCCGATCTCTCTCCCTAGCCAATCAAACTTGTTGATTTTCTAGGGATTGGTTGAGAAGGCCCCAATCTACACTTCCACCAAGAGAAATTTGATTCCCCCCACTAATCCCTTGTGGATCTTGTTACTCTTGGGTATTTGAGCACCCTAGACGGTTAAGGTCACCTCAGAGCCATATTCCATTGTGGTGAAGCTTTGTGGTGTCGTTGGGAGCCTCCAATTAAGTTGTGGAGATGCCCTAACCTTGTTTGTAAAGGTTCGGTCGCCGCCTTCAAGGGCACCAATAGTGGAATCACGGCATCTCGCATTGTGTGATGGCGTGAGGAGAATACGATGGCTCTAGTGGCTCCTTGGGAAGCATTATGCCTCCACACCGCTCTAATGGAGACGTACTTCCTCTCAAAGGGAAGGAACTCCGGTAACACATCCTCGTCACCACCGGCTCCACTCTAGGTTATCTCTTACCTTTACTTGTGTCTTGTGCAAGCTTTTATTGTGTTGTATCCCTTGCTTGCTTGTGTGCTTGTTGTTGTTGCATCATATAGGTTGCTCACCTAGTTGCACATCTAAACAACCTACCTTGATGCTAAGTTTAATTTGGTCAAGAAAAGCTAGAAATTATTAGTTGCCTATTCACCCCCCCTCTAGTCAACCATATCGATCCTTTCAATGGCAACAGTGGAGCACGCATGTCCAGCTAAACTTTTCTGTACTTTGCCTCATACTTCCGCCCCCCAAAAAGAGCTTGCACTGGATGTTTTCTTTCCTATAAAACTGAAGGCTGGAGCGACTTTCCTTTGGATTTTGAGGATCTCATTCCTGGACACCGAACGCAATTTGGGAGAATTTTCCTTCATTTTTTATTCCTGCAAGTTTTCCTTCAAAATTCCTTTGCAACGAACGGAGCCTCATTCGTTCATTCCCCCTCTCTCTCTCCCTCTCAAAATAAATCGTTCATTCAACTTTTTTTCTTGAAAACGGATCCGGATCTATTATAAAATTTTACCATAGATAAAATACAAAGCTTCCCAAATATAATAAAAATTACACTGAGGTCTCTGAACCACACAGAACGACCACTACTGTCGCTAGAACAAACCGTCGACGTATCGTTGTCGCCGGTCCCTTACCAGAGACTGCCTGACCTTGTCCAGGATAGCCGGGAAGTCTTTATGCACATGTTCCTAAGAACCAGCGCCCTGGATCCGCAATTGTCGTCGTTGAACCATTGACTCGATATGAAGCACCTCACACGAGATCTCGCCGTCACCTACGCACGATGAGAAAGCCTAACCTCACGCCCAAAAGGAGACGACAGGAATATACGTTGTAGCCCCGTGGACTCCGTCCTAACAGATGATGTCAGAGATAATTCTGGCAAATCCCTTGGTAGGGTATTCCGGCGAGGTGATTAGGTAGTTTCAATTCCTCTACCTAAGGTTATAATTATTGCAAGCAATAAAGTTAATATCATTAGCATATAATGGTATTCGTAGGAACTTTTTCTTTAACTTTAACCATACATATAAGATCTTCAATTTTTACTGTAAGTTCTTTGTTCTTTTTTTGATAATTGAAATTACCTTTCTAGACATGGATCTTTCAACATTTCATTGAGCATGATTCTCTTGCATATCATCAAGAATTTTCTTTGCATCAACAATTTCTTTCTACATAATAGTTTCTCGTGTAGCTGCATCAAACATGTTTTTGGATAAAGAATTTAAAGCGTTATAGAATACATGAAGAATTAGTCATTCCTCCATGCCATATTTAAGACAATTCCTAACAAATTCTTTCATCCGCACACAAGCAGGCACTAGTTGCTCACGATCTTCCTATCTTGCATGGTTTTAGCAGATGGAAAATATTGTCACAAACATAACGCTGCAATTATTCCAAGATGCAGTATGATGGTGACCCTAGGTTTATCGAACCCACGGAACTGATGCTTAACAAGGAGATTTCTACAAGAACTTGTTATCTAAAAGAGTTGTAGTTTCCCAAATCAAATCCCATAGGTGATTAAAAGATAATAATAAAAGATAATAATAAAATAAATAGGCTAGGCCTAAAGGTTTCACCTGCAGTTGTGTACTTGTGCTTGGGGTCCTATTTAGATAAATAGCATGCCACTGGTAACACCGTTGCATATATCTTGTTAACATATTATTGTGGGAGATGCATCCAAATAATCTCATAATGGACTACTGCTGAATCAAGGTTTTATTGTACAACCAAGGCCCTTTTGACTCGCAAGATTACCTCACTTATTAAGGAATAACTAGACCAACATAATGGGCGTTTAATGATTGCACATTATCTACCCACAAAGAATTGCTTTCGGCTACCGTACTAATCTACTATCATTGACGTTCGGCATAGCCCCACACACCTCTATGCCCTTAACCTCTCCTTGCTCGATCTTCGATACCTTAGGTACCTACAAACCCTAGGATCGAGGTTGTGACAAGAAACAAAACCGTTGTGAAACACATAAAAAATGTTATCATCAAAGTATACCAACAACCCCTTAACCCACATACATGATGTTGTGAAGTTATGCCTACTTGAAGATGAATGATTATAACTTATAAGTCTTACGATGCTGCTAATCGCGATGTATCCTTGATTACAAGTGCTATGCTGACGAAGATGAAGGCTATGATGGTGGGGTTATGGCGGCGGCTGCTATAGATGGGAATGACGACAACCTGGAGGCTCTTGATGAATGGTTGTCTGATGTGATTCTCTCCCACTAGTGGTGGACCCAACCCACTGGGCCAGGGTGGGCCAACGGTGCATACACTCATAAAGATTTATTTTTATTTGTTTATTCTACTTATTTTGCTATGGTATAAAGGCTGATTTGTAAATCCAGTGTGGGCCGTATACCTCTGCCACTGCTCCCCACAGATGTCGAAAGGGTTTTATCTTCTTTATAGCGTGGATAGGTGAAATAGTGTTTCGGATCTCCTCCGATGTGAATTAGTCTATGACTTGATTTATCACCTAAAATAGTCCATTTATGTAGGAAATAAAAAAATAAAGAGAATTGCATTCTTTGCAACTATTAGTTCTTAATAGGCAAATCGAAGTGATTCTCTGATAAAAAAATGAGAATATATAGTTTAAACATGAGTACATATGAGTGAAAACCCACTAACCAATGACAATCAGAATGGACAACCCCTCCCCTGACCACCCTCGTCAACGCGGAGAGCTACTACCGACCGCCAATTCTAGGTCGCAAGCACCAAAATGGCGACGCCAATGCAAGCACATCATCGAGAGCTCCTCGATGCCGTTGCTGGTTGTCGCTCGCGCCGCTGCGGCCTCGCAACCGCCCTTGGCCCTGACTACCGGCCAATGGGAGAGCCGGCATCGCCCAAGGCGGTGGACAAGTCGGAGGCACTGAGGAAGAAGAAGGCGCCGCTTGACCCACCGCCTCCCCAAGTCTGCGGTCTCGCGCGACGCCGACGCTTTCCACTCGTGCTAAGGCAAACCGTGGGTTATACAATAAAAAGGCAGAAAAATGCATCACACCATGTGATAAATCTTGTCTTGGCAAAGAGAAAGTGTTTCAAAAATGCTCTTATATGATGAGAGGGAGGGAGTAATTTTCTTATTGGCACATCATTCCTATGTTTTTGTGTTTCCTCTTGGGGTCCTGCAAACCAAAGAGCCCTAAAGCCGCGAAAAAAGGGAATCGGCGATAATATCAGCGATTCGGACTGATCCATGTGACATGCGATGTTCACAGAAACTGGGCAGCCGGCGCCGCGGGGGCTCGACCGATCGAGCTCATCAGTCAATGGCATTCGGAGGTGTGTTCATGCCGTGCAAATGGGGAGGTGGCTGCGGCCCAATCGGAGGGTGGGGGAGGAGGAAGAGGAGGCGGAGGAGGAGTACCAGGTGGACGTGCTGCCCGACCGGCTGAAGTCGTCGCGGAGCAGCCGCGCTCCCTCGCTCCGCTCCCTCAGCCGCCTCGCCGACGACGAGGAGGGCGGGTTCCTCCGCGGCCACATCGTCCACCCCGACAACGAGTACGTACCACCGCCCTGCCACGCCACCGATCCTCCGCCCGTTCCCTCTTCTTCCGCAAATTCTTCATTGCAAATTAGGAGAACAGGTTATGTGGCTACAAATCAATGAATTAGAGTTGAATGCTGCAAGCTTCAAGTTCACATTTTTCTCATGCATGTTTAAACCAACACTACTCCCTCCATTCACTTTTGTAAGACCGTTTAGACATTTAAGACAACTGCCAAAACAGTTCAATTTCAGCTGTCTAAAACGTCTTACAAAAGTGAACAGAGGGAGTAGAAAGGATGAACAACTTAAATTGTTTCAGTTTAAGCTATATCTTGACGGGAATGCAGCTAATTTAGTGGTTCGTGGTTTTGTTTTGGGTGGCGTCTCTGCAGGTGGTATCGGATATGGACAAGGTTCATAGTGTTCTGGGCAGCATTTAGTTCATTCCTTACACCCTTGGAATTTGGGTTCTTCAGGGGGCTGCCTTGGAACCTCTTCCTCTTGGACATGGTTGGCCAGATTGCCTTCCTTATTGATATTGTTCTGAGGTTTCTTGTGGCCTACCGTGACCCGGTCACACTCTGCATCGTATACAATCCAACCTCTATTGCCGTCCGGTAATATTCCTGTCTCACATGTTTGAATAATATACCTATAAGGATTGGAACTTGAACTGCAGCACTGCATTATTGCCTAATATTCGCACCCTACGTACGTAGTACTGCAGATATTTGCTTCTCGTCCTTAGATGAACACCACTCACTAAAACGAATGGAAAACACCAGTCATTAAAACAGATAGATTCTAAAAGAAATGTGCTGTGGCTCTTAGTTATTTTAATGTTGCTCCATGAAAACTCTTTCCCAGAGGGGCATTTGCAAGCTGTATTTTCAAAATTTATCCTTGCAACGATACGAGAGTTTTTCATTCGCACAAAAAATATATATGAGAGTTTCATCTAACACACAACTACGCACATTTAGATAATTGTTTGAGAGAGGAAAAATGCAAGAGGGTTTCTGCTCAGGCATTTGTGTTGGCTTTTTGCTCGAGCACGTGAATACAAAGACGAGAACAATATTCCTCCAATTTTGCAGTGCTTAACCCATGCTCTTCCTTTTCTCCTTATTATCTGAAGACCATGCAACCTTTGTTTATGCATATACACACCTCATGAACTGTTTTATTATTATCCAACTCAGACATATAGGAACATGTACTTGTATACGATTCAGACTCGGTGATTTTCTAGCCGAGCTTTCTTGCTCAAACCCAATATGTTCAAGAACTCTTTCACAGACTATACACCACAAGCTACTCAGACGCAACACAAGCAAGAAAAAACTCCCTACTACAGGATTACATCCAACAGTTTGTACTTTACGATATATGTTCTCTGACTACACATGTAACCATGATTTCTCTGCTTTATGAATCCAGATATTGCAAATCAAGCTTCATCTTCGATTTACTTGGTTGCTTCCCGTGGGATGTTATCTATAAGGTCATTCTTTTGCTCCCGGGTTATTTTCACTGATTTCACATACAGTGTGGAGCTTATGATGTAGTTATATTTACCTTATCTGATCTCGTTTTCATATAATGAACTCTAACAGGCTTGTGGACGTAAAGAAGAAGTACGATACTTATTGTGGATTCGCATGACAAGAACTCAGAAAGTTACACAGTTTTTTAGGGATTTGGAAAAGGACATTCGTGTTAATTACCTGTTCACAAGAATAGTGAAACTCATAGTTGTGGAGCTCTATTTTACACACACGGCAGCTTGCATCTTCTATTACCTGGCAACAACACTTCCTGAATCAATGGAAGGATATACATGGATAGGGAGTTTGCAGTTAGGAGACTATAGCTATTCTCATTTCAGGGATATTGATCTAACCACACGTTATATTACATCAATGTACTTTGCCATCGTCACCATGACAACTGTTGGTAAGTTTTGGTCTCATGATTAAACAAATAATTTCCACTTTCCGCAACTATCTTTGTAGAAACATAGTCTGGTATTTTAAATTTATATGATATTCTTTTTCCTTTGCAGGCTATGGTGACATCCATGCTGTAAATCTAAGGGAAATGATATTTGTCATGATATATGTTTCCTTTGGTATGGTTCTTGGAGCTTATCTCATCGGTAACATGACTGCAATTATTGTGAAAGGCTCGGAAACCGAGCGATTCAGGGATAAAATGAAAGAAGCTATCATTTATATGAACAGACATAAACTTGGAAAGGACATCAGAGAACAGATCAAGGGTCATTTGAGGTTGCAGTATGAAAGCAACCGCACTGAAGCCGCTGTTCTTTGGGATATCCCAGTTTCTATTCGTGCAAAGGTGATGATTTATATTTTGGATATCTTGCCATTATTCCTAATACAGTTTGAAAACGTCTTCTATTGTGAGTCTTTGAAGATGTATCATACATTGTGTTGCATTTGCAGATTTCACAAACACTGTACATGCCATATATTGAAAGGACACCATTGTTCAAAGGATGTTCAGCAGAATTCCTTCAACAGATTGTGAGTTTTCTTTTTGTTTGAACAAATTATGCATGTTGATCTATTTTATAATTGTATGAACTTTTCCAATAGTTCTCTCTTGTGCTCTTTACTCCTTGCAGGTTGCCAGGCTGCAAGAAGAGTTCTACTTACCAGAAGAAGTTGTTTTGGAGCAAGGAAGTGTAGTTGATCAGTTATACTTTGTCTGTCAGGGTGCACTAGTGAGTTCAATCCTAGGAATAATTGCTTAATTCTTAGAATCACCCGTTATTCAGATGGGCACTTGCTGTTAAATTCCCCCCCCCCCCCCCCCCCCACACACACACACACCATCCCCACCGCATGCACAGCCACCTATGACGGTATGGCACCCGTAGGTGCAACATCCGGTGATGGTTTGAGATTCACATATTTCCATCGGATTCACTGTAACACATCCCAATTTTACACACTAAATAGTAAAGCATAATCTACAGTGACACCTTGCCGAGAATTTGGTCAGTGGGCCCTGGATTCAACTATCGCTTAATCATCAAGTCAATTTCAATGCTTAATATGCATAGGGATAAGTTAGTACAAGCGAAGTATGCATCGGTTCATCAGAGAGAGTACATAGTGTAGAAACATAAAGTGTGTGAATGTCAGAGCAAGAACTCATGGAGAATAGTAGTGGGATATATCTAAGGAGCATAGGAAATCCACACATATATGATTACCCACAAAATTGCATGGTCATATGTGTCTGAGAAATAAAGCGCAAAAAAGGATACCAGCTTTTTATATATCACATGTATTTGGCATCACCATACGAAGATCTTCGTATTTCAATACACTGTTGATTTTTACTACAGTATCTTGTGTAACATTGTGTCATACTGACTACGCACTACAGCTACATTAATTTGGACTTCTTCTTTTTGTTGGTACATTTCTAGTGCCAGAATATGGCTTCCAAGTTATTAATGGGTGCAGGTGTACCCACTTGCCTGAAACATGGTCTTATGCTCTTGTTGTTCAGAAAGGAGTTGGCATTGGCAAAGATGGTCAAGAAGAGGCCAGTTTAATGTTTGAGCAAGGGAACTCTTTTGGAGAAATTGCTATTCTTTGCAACGTTCCACAGCCCTACAATATTCGTGTTTGTGAACTTTGCAGGCTCTTACGGTTGGATAAAGAGTCATTGACATACATATTGGGGATTTATTTCGCTGATGAAAGAAAACTTTTGAGCAATCTTACCGAGGTAAACAGTACAAATAACCAACATGTCAGTAATTATTTTATTTAATTCCAGTATTCATGGATAGTGCATTCTTTTCTTGATGATGTCGCATTGCAGAGCAATGAATACGGCCTACGAGTCAAACAAATAGGACCAGATATCAAATTCCATATAGGGAAACAAGAGGAAGAGCTGACCTTAAGAGTGAACACCGCCGCTTTCCACGGTGAGCTTAATCAGCTGACAGACTTAATCCGAGCTGGAGTCGATCCAAAGAACACTGATTATGATGGGCGGTCTCCTTTGGTACGAATTGCTAAGGATTTGCTATCTGGTTAAACCCTAAATAATAAAATATTGCATGCCTGATATAACCATAACCATCATCGTCGTCACAGCATCTTGCAGCTTCCAAAGGTTATGAAGAAGTTGCGCAGTTCCTTATCCATGAGGGCGTTGATATCAACTGTACCGGTATGCTCACTCAGTGAAATGCATCCCTGTGGCCATTTCCAAATTCTTGCATATATATAAACTTGTATAGTTATATGATAACACATTTTTAGGCATTCGATCTTTGCTGAATAACAGATAATTTTGGGAACACACCCTTACTAGAGGCAGTGAAGCAGGGGCATGATAGAGTGGCCTCATTGCTCTTTACCAAAGGAGCCAAGCTGAACCTCGAGAATGCCGGTATCCATCTCTGCATGGCTGTATCAAAGAGAGAGACTGATTTCATTCGGGGGGCTCTAGCTTACGGTGCCGACCCAAACTCGAAAGACTACGACCACCGGCATCCTCTCCACATAGCCGCTGCAGAGGGCTTGTATATAATGGCGAAGTTGTTGGTAGACGCTGGTGCAAGTGTGCTTGTAACAGACAGGTACCACCAAACAATACTTCATCCTTTATCCATGCTATCAAGCTTCAAACCACCAAGAGTATAATAATTTCATTGAACGGCCTGATAACCTGCAAGGGCATTGCCATGTATGCAGACGCGGTACTACTCCGCTGGACGAAGGGCGCAAGTCCGGGAGTAAGCCTCTTATAGTGCTTCTGGAAGAGGCAAAAACCGAGGAGCTCTCCAAGTTCCCCACACGAGGCGAAAAAGTGAGAGGCAAGTTGAGAAGCCTTGAAACCTCTGTGAAATCACCTGCACATTGTTCGCTTATGACAAATAAATCTTTTGCTGGCAGATAAAATACATCAACGACTGTGCTCCGTGTTCCCTTGCCATCCGTTGAATACTGATGTCAAGCGAAAAGAGGGGGTGATGCTGTGGATTCCTCACACTATCAATGAACTCATCAGGTCAGCCCAGGAGAAGCTGGGTTTATCCGGCTCACGCCTGCGCTTGCTCTGTGAGGATGGCGCAGCGGTTCAGGAAGTGGAGATGGTAAGTGATGGGCAGAAGCTCTATCTTGTTGGAGACGAGGACATGTGAGAGCGAGTAGAAGGCCAAGTGAAATAAGAAGAAAATTGCAACTTCTCTGTCAGGTAATCATGAAGACTAGTAACCTGTTTTTCGCCGACTTTCTGCTATACTGGTGTTGTGGCAATGTACATAGATACATAAGCAAGAAAACGACCGAACTAATTATCGACGTTGTACATATTATAGTCAATGGAAATAAGATGCGGCGCCGAAATGGAATGTGAACGAAGTTGTCCACAAATTGATTCCACTCTGAAGTTGAGCTAGTGTTTTGATCCCTCTTGGACCACGCTTTGCAGGAGAGGCTTGGAACAAGATCATGCTATTGCCATGGATGCAAAGCGCGGCACCGGCAGGCCGTGTAGCAAAGAGGAGGTCCATTAGTTACAATGGAGCGTCTGCTCAGACATCCCGGTTTTGCTACAGCACACTGCACACGGATGGTAACTGTCTTGGTTATGCGCAAGTGCGCATCTGGTTGCGGCTTGTTCTTCAGGCTGCAGAGGTTGACATGGTTGGATATGTTGTGCTATTGATAGTCTTGGGCATAGGCACCCTTGTATTCGGCTCGTATAATGTTGCCATGACATGTTTCATCTAGTTTTTTCTTTTAGATTTAAAGCTACCATTATATTTCAACTACTTTTTATGGCAATTTTTAGTAGTTGACCATAGAAATTTTTAGTAATTAACCACGGCAAATTTTATTCATGGATCATGGCAATTTTTAGTAATTCATCATGGCAATTTCGTTTATAGATCATCAATTTTAGTTTGTAGATCATGAGAATTTTAGTATTTTGACCCTGGAAAATCTAGTTTTGACAATGAAAATTATTTTTTGTATGGACCATGGCAAATTTTAGTGCATGTATCATGGCAAATTTAAGTAATTCACCGTGGCAATTTTATTTTATGGTTCAAGGCAAATTTGAGTCATTAATCATGCATTTTAAAGTAATTGGTGACAAATTTCTTTTTAATTATGAACAATGTCAAAATTATTTCATGGATCATGACAAATTTTAATAATTCATCATGGCAAGTTTAGTTTCTTAATTTTTTTTATAATGTGTCAAAATTTACTTTAAACGTAGAAGAAAAGGTAGTTGAAACATGTCATGACAAACTTCAATGTAAATACCATGGCAATTTATGTGTAATAGACATGGCAACTTTTAACAAAAAAATGTCATCAAAACATATCGATATGAGATCTAGTTTCGAAGATCTCGTCGCGGCGGATTTGATGGTGAAAACGAATTTTCATTTAGATTTTTCATTTAAAAGATAAAACATTTTAAAAACTGAAAACTCAAAAAGATTCCCACATGCATGCATGCGGTGACGTGGTAATCTGTTACTATAGGGACGTTCGGCCCCCCTCCTTTTTTGCCACACGTGTGGCAGATATCAGCGTCCATGATTGTTTGGTCCGGTTTCCCTAGTTGACATTTTTTAAGTATATATGTTTTCCCTGATTAACTGGACCAACTCTCTTTTTCTTAATGCATTGCGGGAGCCCACCGCCCTCTGACGAGGTAGAAAAAAACTGTCTAACCGAGGTGTCCTTATTCAATTCAGTATAGCTTCCCCTTCTTTAGTGGAGATGTTTTCCTTGGTTGGGGAGAGAAGGCATGCCATAGGGAGACTTGTAAGGCGTGGAGAATGGGTAGGGGGATCTCCGGTCGAGTAGCGGCCGGGGGGGAAGAAGAGGTTTTTTTTTGAGCAAATGAGGAAGAAGAGGTCGATTCTCTCTGGAGATTGAAGATCGGAAGGAAGAGAAGGAATTTTTTTTTTGAGAAATCTCGCCTCTTTATTCATTCATAATGATGTTCATAGGTACCCGGGTCATGTGGGTTTCCCAACCAAACATGTCGCCCGGGCCTTAAATTACAAGCAAACTTGGCGAGATTGTGTGCTTCAAAATTAAAGTTTCTACGCTCATGAACAAAAGAGCAAGAAGTAAAGAAATTGCTACGATCTATGATTTCATGTATGATTGCCGCATGAGGACCTCCTGTCCCTGATTTTATGTCTTTCACCACCTCCTGGCAGTCAGAGGCCACCAAAACGGTCTAGATGGAGAGGTCATCTGCAAAAGCCAGTGCTTCTCTGCACGCGAAAGTTTCCAAGATGACCGGGTCGGTGATTCCAAAAAATACCATTGCCGACGAACCCAAGTACACGCCATTGGAGTCCCGGCATAGAGCTGCGACCGCACCTCCCCTTTTGTGCCGTGCCACTGCACCATCGACATTAACCTTCATCACACCCGGCGGTGGTGGCAGCCAGCGCCTAGGCTGGGCCGCCATAGGTGCCGAAGTAGCCGGCCTTGCCTTAGCTGTCGCTAGTTGCTCCAGTTCGTCAAGGAACCTGTTGACAAAGAGGATGGTCTGTTGCGGAGTCTGAAAAATTGCCTCATAGACAGCTTTGCGTCTAGCATACCAAATTGCCCAAAGAGTCACTGCCATTCTCGTGAAACTTGCATGATCTAGGAAGAAGACAAGGAAATGAGGTACCCGGCTTGATTCATTTTGGGCCGGATTGCATGAAAGCCTTTTGCTTTATCTAAATAGCCCAACAGTCCAGCCCATTCTGAGTAACCATCGCCACTGTCGCCGCCGGTCGACACCTCGTCCCTTTCCCTTCTCCACCCCCGGGCGAGCTCACCGGCAGTTCACCGCCCCGCCGCCTCCTCCCCTTCCGTCCCGGCGCTTCCGCCTCCAACAATGTGCGCAGCCAGGCGTCTCGCAGCGGCGCTCCCTCGACTGCGAGCACAGCACCGCGCCTCCTCCTCCGCCGCCTCCCCACCCGCTCCCACCCCTTCCGCCGCCTCCGTCCTCGACGACCTCCTCTCCGCGCCCACCCCTTCCGCCTCCGCCCTCTCCCTCCTCCGCGACACGCCCTCCCTCTCCGCCGAGCTCTACTCCACCCTCGCCGCGCCCTCCCACGCCCTCACCCCCGCCTCCCTCGCGCTCCTCCTCTCCCTTCCCTCATGCCACCGCCTCCCGCCCCCCTCCGCGCCCATCCTCTCCGCCCTCTTATCCAAGATCCTCGCGCGTCGTCCCTCCTCTCCCGTCCAAGCCGCCGGCTTCCTCTGTGCCTCCCTCGCCGCTGGCGCCCCGCCGCCAGAGACTTCTGTTTTCAACAAGCTCCTAGCCCCGCTCGCTCGCGCCGGAGACCTCCCGAGAATGACCCAGCTCTTCTCCTCCATGCGGGCCGCCACTGTCAGGCCTGACGCCGTCACCTACGGCATACTCGTCAATGGCCTCTGCAAATCTGGCCGCGTGGGGGACGCCCTCAGGATGCTCGATGGAATGTCTGGTTCAGACTCGGACGTTCGCCCGGATGTTGTCACGGTGAACACAGTCGTGAACGGTTTGTGCAAGAGTGGGAGGGTCCAAGAGGCTGTGACATTTGTGGAGGAGCGGATGAGGAGTGTGCATGGACATGCACCCGACACATTTTCTTACAACTGCTTGGCCGATGCATTTTGCCGTGTGGGGAATGTTGCCATGGCGTGTGAGGTGATTGGGAGGATGGAGAGGGAGGGCCTGTCACCGGATGTCTTCACTCTGAACATGATTGTGGTCGCCTTGTGCCGGGTAGGGAGGGTTTGGGCTGCGCTGGAGTTCTTCAGGGAGAAAAGAACAATTTGGCCTGAAGCCAGGGGCAACGCTGTGACCTACAGCACTCTGGTTCAGGCTTTGCTCAGCACTAAAAATGTGGATGTGGCCATGGAGTTGTTCCATGAGATGAAAGAAGTATGGCAACCACCAAAGAAAACCATGTATTTCATCATGACGTTGGGATTGGCACAAGCAGGGCGGTTGCAGGATGCTTGCTCCATGGCGTCATCGATGAAGAAGGCAGGCTTTCAGCTGGATGCAAAAGCATACAATATTTTGATTGGTGGGTTTTGTAGGGAGAACAGACTGTGTGAGGCTCATGAGTGGCTTGGGAAGATGAAGGAAGCTGGTCTCCGGCCAGATGTGTACACCTACACTACCTTGTTGTCTGGTTCGTGCAAAGCAGGAGATTTCTTGGCTGTGGATGAATTGATGGGGAAAATGATCGATGATGGTTGCCGGCCTTCTGTGGTCACCTTTGGTACACTTATACATGGATATTGCAAAGCTGGTAAAATAGATGAGGCGTTGCACATTTTCCGGTCTATGGATGAATCTGGTGTTCAGCCCAACACTGTGATATACAATATTCTGATCGACTTTCTCTGCAAGAGCAGAAATGTTAGTTTAGCAATTAAACTGTTTGATTGGATGAGCGAGAAGCATGTGCCCGCAGACGTAACAACCTTCAATGCATTGCTGAAGGGACTTCGCGATAAGAATATGCCGGAGAAGGCCTTTGAACTGATGGACAGGATGAGGGAAGAGAGGTGCACCCCTGATTCCTTGACCATTGAAGTTCTCCTTGAATGGCTGCCTGGCATTGGTGAAACAAATAGATTAAATAATTTTATGCAGCAAGTGGGGTGTACGGCACCGAAAAGGACAACTACATAAGAATATGCTAGTTGGCACAATGAAATAGTCTTTCTCAAATTATGCAGGCATGAATTTTGCTTCAGCTTAATCAGCAGTTACAATACCTAGGTGGAATTTGTGATGGGAAGGTCAGAGCTGATGAGAATTGTCTGCACTCTGCAATCTCAGTCGTGGCTTACGGTGACAACTGGTTATGTTTTTCAGTCATTACTAGTCATGACACTGTTGGTTGGGTACTCATCAGTTCCTTTTTCTGATGTTTGCATCCATGAGCGCCATTATTGAGGAGTGCAGAAAGCAGTTATATCAGTTCTCAGCTGGTCAGTGGATAGTAGTGTAACAGGCATCAACACATTCTTGACATGCAGCCGTCTACATCAAATGAGGCTCTTATTCTTCATCAGATAATTATTGCTGAAGAGACTTCGTATAGAATATGCCTGAAAAGGCCTTTGAATCGATGGATCGTATGATGGAAGAGAGGTGCACTCCAGATTACGTGGCCATTGATATTCTTATGGAATGGCTGACTGTCATTGCTGAAACAGAAAGATGAAAGGATTTTATGCAGCAATGGGACAATGTGGCACCCAAGAGGATAAATTGATAAGAATATGCTTAGTCGACACCAAGAGTTTTGCTCAAAGGAGGGAGCCATGAGTTTTGCTTCAGATTAATCAAGAATAGCAATACGAAGGTGTAATTTGTGATGGAAAGAGCCGTGTTGGATAGAAAACCAACTCCTGAAGCCTGGCTGACCTAATATAATGGCTGCCCCTGTGATCAGAATTGTCTGCACCCTGCAATCATAAACAGCCAGCAGTACGTTCAGTTATAGGCCATACTGAATTCTGTAGGGTCTCATTCATCACATATGTGATTTGTGACAGCTGACCAAGTTTTTATGTGCTAATCAGGGCACTGTTGGTCGGGGGCTCATCGGTTCCTTTCTCTGGTGTTTGCCGGCACCTGCATTATAACTGAAGAATGCAGAAAGTCGATACATTGCACATTTACAACCTAATCACTTCAGCGCTCAACTGCTTAGAAGATGGTAGGGGGGCATACAGCAGCAGATGGTTGTCATGCAACCATCTATATGTATATATATCAAGTGATCCCCTTGTTCTTCAGCAGATAAAGGTGATAGTTGCACTTGGGAAAGATAAAAAACGTGGGCGTGTTAAGGGTGAGATTCTGTAAAGAGGAAAGCCTCTTTGCATTGGCTATATTACCATATTTTATTTATTATGATTGAAGAGATTATCTGCAACATGACTTATTCTATGTGTACGTACTATAATTGAGTTCTAATGGTAAAAACATGTATGCGCAGATTTCTTGATGATTGTATAAATCTTAATTTGAAGAATCTAAGTGCGTACTATGTTTGGAATTATTAAGAATTGCATATTCACCATTTTACAGGACAACTTATCTTGGAACACTGCAGTTAATCAGCTTAATTTTATATGTGATGGTACTCATGACAGAGCATCAAACCCATGACAGTTAGTTTACCTCATTTTCACTGTGCAAGAAATTGTATGCCTATTAAATCTGTCTCATGGTGGAGGAGGGACTGTCTAGTTGTTGCAGCACCATATGTATGGTTATGTGGTAAGACGATCCATATTTCACATCCTCATCTTTCCAGCAATAATTTGCCTGTTAGTTCAGTGATTGTGGCTTTGCATGTGAAATCTTAGAAATTCGACCAAGCTCTAAATTTTCAGTTTGTTGCGAGTATGTTCACGTAATAAATAGCATCAGGAAGTTGTGTCTCGCATCTGCTGCATATGGCTAATAATTAGTCCCTCAGTTAAGAAATATAAGAGCTCTTATGTTTGTTTACAGAGGGAGTACCACATTGCCGAGACAAAAAGAAATGTTGCCAGTCCAAAATGGTACTGTAGTTAAAAACATCCTAACTTTGACGCCTTGCAGGGTTCAGTTGGAAAAGTTGATGCTTTTTTCACCATACCTTATCCTTGTACCATTCTTGATTGTCAATTTCGTATGTTCTTGGGACTTGCAATCAATCTTTGCTGAAAACAGAGGGAGAGATGGATACAGCTGCGATGCTGATGGCTCGACAATCATTAAATTGCACCCCCCAGGAGGTGCACTGCGCCGTGCTGCATCATCATGATAAAGAGGTAACTGAATTCCTGTTCACCTGGTCAGTTCTGATTTTGCTGACAAATGCACGTAACAGAGATAGACTTGTTTAACATGATGGTTCATACTTGAGTTCCTAATCACACTACCAAACCTGACATGCAACTGCTACCCAGGGCTTGTCAACAACATTATTACGATTCACGCTCCTACTAATGCTAGGCTCACTTTTAAGGCATTTGAAGTAGCAAGTGCCGTACAAACATGAAACTGAAACTGAAGTAGGCTATCAAGAGAAGTGATCCATTCGTGTTAGTTTTTTAAACCTCCAAGCATGACTTTTTCCAGAGCTGTGTTCTAGTACTGTCTAACCATGTACTTATGGTACAGGTTAACAGACTTTTGTAAACCTTAACAAAGACCCACATGGATACCTCACTTAAACAAACATTATGTTTACTATCTAAACGTCTTAATAACCTTACGCCCGTCAAAATGCATATTTGCCTCAGAAATATGTGAATGCATCTGCTGGTAACACTAGCTTTATAGTTACATAGCTATGCTGTATTCGGTGATACGATATTTGCACCTTATGTTCAGATGCAGGAAATTTAGGTTGGTGAAGGGCGGTAGATCGCATAAAAGGGAGAGAGTTAATTAGCTTCACTGAAAGTGGCTGCAGATAGGGCGCATTCAGACAGGAAGAGAGGTTCAGGCGCAGATTGAAGAGGAGCAGAGGCTGCCGGTGGCACGCTCTTTGTCAGTTGTTGACAGCCATGTATGCTGACTTGCTCGTGTGTATTGTTTCCTCTATCTACTACCGGAAGTCATGAGGAAGTCAATAGAAGCCATGTTTTTCGAACCGGCCAGCAGAAACAGAGTTGGCAAGTCCAGGGCTAGTCTAGTTTTGGTAAATCTGCTGTTTCAGTCGGTGGTAAATAAAAGTCGTTTTCACGCCTTGTAAATACTACTCCCTCCGTAAACTAATATAAGGGCATTTAGATCACTGAAATAGTGATCTAGTTTATAGAGGGAGTAAGTAGTAATGGGTGCATATTATAGAACAACACAAGGAAATCGACTTTGGTTCATCTGATCCGCTTACTGGCTTATCACAGTGTAATTTTTCCCCATTACCTCCAAACCTGTACTATTCATATGCTATTGCTTAAGACTAGCTACAATGGGTAGTAACATAGACTAGTAACATGCCATGTTACTAGTCTATGTTACTACCTCTATAGTGGGGAGTAGCATATGTGTGGTAACATGGAGCATTTCATTTATTAGGCTATAGACACATCTTGCCTTGATATGTGTGATGTTACTCATACTAGTAGTAACTAGCTATGTTACCACTATCATCTTTTTCTTCATTTATTACATGCCACATCATCTATTTAACCTAGATATGTGTGATGTTACTATCTATGTTACTCCCACTGTGGGTAGTCTAAATAAATACGGGAGCCGCGTTAAGCGGGCGACTAGTACTGAGTCGTGGCTTTGATGAAGAATTCACTAGTAGGCTAGTAGCAAGCAAGAAAAATTAGTACTCCCTCCGTTACTTTTTACTCATCATATAAGATTTGGTCAAAGTCAAACTGCACAAAATTTGACCAAATTTATATACAAAAATATGAACATCTACAATACTAAAAGTATATAGTATGAAAATACGTTTCGTGGTGCATCTGATAATATTGATTTCATATTGTGAATGTTCATAGTTTTTAATATAAAGTTAGTCAAACTCTACAAAGCTTGACTTTGACCAAACCTTATATGCGGACTAAAAAGAAACGAAGGGAGTAGTATTACTGAGGCAAATTTGACAATTTTGACCTCGGGACGAAATCATTTCACAGAATGAACTGGGTGCGAAACTATTTCACTCCCCTGACCTTTTTGTGTAGCGCCCGCCACGCCGGCGCCACACCCTACTGTGCAGCGCCTTGCGCGGCGGCGTTGCACTCCTGTCCACCGTGGCAGCCCTTGGGCCCGCACCCAGCAGTGCAGCGCCGGCGTGCTAGGCGCCACACATGTAATGTGCAGCGCCGGCGTGCTAGGCGCCACACATGTAATGTGCAGCGCCTAGCGGCTAGGCGCTGCACTGTGGCTTATCCAGCCACTTGGCTGGCCCCCCTCCCCCACCCCCCCACCACACACTCTCTCACTCTCTCCCCGAGCTTTGCCCCCTCTCCCACTCTCTCCCCCTCTCAAATCTTCTTCCAAATCCTGCAAATTTGAAGAATTTGTCCGTGGATTTCGAAGTCAAACCCTCCTTCAAGGTAATAATCTCCGATCCCCTTGTTTTGATCCAAGTAAAGTTCTCCCATTGCTCATTTGTTGCTAGTTTGGGGAAACCCTAGTTTTGTTTGGATCTAGAGATTTGCATGGAGATGTGAGATGTTTGTTAGCCAATTTCTATGATTAGGCTTTATTAGTATGCTAGGGTTATTCTTATGGGTGTTCTTATGTTGGTGCTAGGGTTAGGTTTAGGGCTAGGGTTATGGTTAGGGTTATGGTTATGGTTAGGGTTAGGGTTGTTGTTTCATATATATATTAGGGTTTGTATTCCGTGTTAATCCATGGATTAGTACTCATGGAAGCAATGTTACCTTGTGTTCTTTGAATGCTTATAGGGATGGGAAGAACATGTGTGTTTGTTCATCATGGGGACAAAGACGCCTTTTTGAAAGGCAATAAAGAACCGGACCCGGATGAGCTTGACATGGTGTTTGATAGTAGTCCTAGCTATGCGGAGCTCTTGCAACAAGTTCGGAAAGATTTGAATTGGATGGACCCTAGTGATATCATTGAGTTGGAGGGAAGGCATAATGTTGGTTTTGGAATGCACATCCGTTTGAAGACAATGCGTGTCAACTCGGAGCAACGTTGGGTTGCATACAAGGAGATGGTGGCCGAATCACTAGACAAGGCTCTTGAGTTATTTGCAACGAAGAAGGTTGATTCAAGTTTGCACTTGGACTTGAACCGGAACCCCTCCCCTTTGGTTGCTAGTAGCCCCCCACCCTTGAAGGGAGATGAAATTGTTGAACCTCTTTTGACCCAAGAAGTGAGGCCAACATTGAGCCCGTATACAAACAACCAAGATGAATCTTTGCAAGAGGACAATGATGAGTATGCGGACGATGACAATGAAGTTGATCTCCATGACAACAATGTGGGTGATCTCGACAAATATCATTTGCAAGAGACAATGGACCATTCCATCCCTTTTTCCCGTGCATATGCATCGGACTCGGATGACGATGGTCCCGATGAACAAGTTGATGCGGAGGGGTTCACGGTGAAGGAGGCCGAAGCTTTCGAGAAGGTATTTGGTGGGGATCATCGGACTACATTGTTCAAGGATGTTAGTCTCGCGGATGAAGCCGTGGTAGATGGTGGCCAATGTGTACCTCTTGGGGTTAGGCCAAGCTCTCACCGTGATTTGGTAGACGACAAGAACCGGATTGCTAAAGGTTCTAAGTTCGACAGCTTGTTGGATTTGAAGATGTGGCTCGACAACTACTCGGTTACGCATTATCGTCCACACAAGGTGGTGAACTCGGACGTCAATGTGCGCTACACGGTTGCATGTGCATGTGAAGATGAAAAGGAGGTCCAACTTGGACTTACAAGAGGCCGTGGTGGTGGTAGAGCTCGTGGAAAGGAGGTCCAACAAGGAATGGCAAGACGTCGTGGCGGTTGTCCGTGGATTGTGCGTGCAAGACCATGGAAAGGAGGTCCAACTTGGCATGTAGTGAGTTGTGTGCCAACTCACATGTGCCAAGGCAAAAGGGTGGATGGCAAGATTGTGTCCGAAGGCCACAAACAACTCACGTCCGAGTTCATCGCTTACAGGCTCTCCAACTCAATATCCACACTTCCAACAATGAGCGTCCAACATGTCACTGACCTTGTGAAAGCCATCTTTCATTACAAGGTGAAATACGGCAAGGCATGAAAGGCGAAGCAAGCCGCATTTAAGATGTTGTATGGTACATGGGAGAAAGCATACAACCGAATCCCTAGGTTGTTGTTAGCCATGGCCGCGACAAACCCGGGCATGGTTCATGTGGCCGAGCCTCATGGGCACCAAACAACGGTTCATGAAGGAAGGAAAGTCAGAGTATTTGGCCGTGCTTTTTGGGCGTTCGAGCAATGTGTGAGGGCTTTCGAACATTGTAGGCCGGTCATCGCAATTGATGGCACGTTCTTAACCGGACAATGCAAGGGCACCTTGTTGGTTGCGATAGCAAGTGATGCCAATAACCGGGTGTTGCCATTGGCATTTGCTTTGGTTGAGGTGGAAAACAATGACAACTGGGAGTGGTTTCTGCATCTTTTGAGGACGAAGGTGTTACCCGCTCAAAGGGAAATTTGTGTCATATCGGATCGGAATCAAGGAATTCTTAACGCCGTGGAGATTGACATTCCCGGGCATGCTCCGTTGCACCATCGATGGTGCATGAGGCACTTTTGTTCGAACTTCTAAAGGGCATGTGGCCTTAAGGAGTTGGCCGATGATCTTCAAGATTGTTGTCTCGCTTTCTCCGATAAGCACTTCGCCACTTTGTACAACAAATTGCTCGCACACAGAAAACTTGATCCCGGGGGTCAAGAATTTCTCAATAGGCACATTCAATACCGGAACAAGTGGGCACGTGCTTTTGATGAAGATGGCTGGAGATACGGTCAAATGACAAGCAATATGGCCGAATGCTTCAATAGGGTGCTCAAAGGTGCACGTGGATTACCCGTGACAGCAATAGTTCAATACACATTTGACAAGATGAATGCGTACTTTGTAAAGTACTCGATGGAAACCGATGCACAGATAGCGGGTGAGAACCCACGGAAGTACAAGTACAAGTTCCCACCCAAAGTTGATGAATGGTTGGTATTTCAATCACGGAAGGCGGACTCAGAAGAAGCTATATTATATGACAACAAAGAGTGGAAGTACGAAGTGAAAGAGCCAGGAGGAACCACAAACGATGGCCGGCAACATGGAGGTTGGGCTTTCAAGGTGTCGTTAACACAATGTGATTGCACTTGCGGGAGACCATTGTTGCTTCATCTCCCGTGCTCACATTTGTATGCCGCCGGTCGCGTTAGGAATGTGGACATCAATCACCCACGCACCGTGAGGGAGTCGGAGTTCTCAATCATGACGGTCAAGAAAACATGGGCTCCCCGCTTGCACCCATACTTTGACCAATCACAATGGCCGGAGTATCATGGAGTTCAACTATGGCCGGATCCGGAGTTGAAGGTTGTTAAACGGGGTAGACGTAAGACAAAGCGTCTTAGAGGCGACATGGACGGATGGGGCCATGGTGGGCGCCGCGAAGCGGGCAACGACCAATTCCAAGAGCCTCGTGAGAGCTCCCGTTGTGGGGAGTGCAAAGGTCATGGCCACAACGAAAGAAAATGTACGAAACCAAGGAAAAGGTCCAAGAAAAATGATGCAAGCACAAGCCAACAAGGAGCTACACAAGGGAGCCAACCAAGTGGTAGCCAACCTAGTGGTAGCCAACCTAGTGGTAGCCAACAAGTGCCAAGCCAACCAAGTGGTAGCCAACCTAGTGGTAGCCAACAAGTGCCAAGGCAACCAAGTGGTAGCCAACAAGTGCCTAGCCAACCAAGTGTTAGCCAAAGAGGATCTAGGCAACAAAGAGGTCGGCAACTTGGACTTACAAGAGGCCGTGGTGGTGGTAGAGGTGGTGGTGGTGGTCTAGGCCGTGGTGGTGGTAGAGCTCGACGTGGTGGTAATGGCCGTGGTGATGGTCTCGGCTTTGGTGATGGTCTTGGCCTTGGTGGTGGACTTGGCCATGGTGATGGACAAGCGCAAGTTCGTTATAGAGGAATGTTTGGATACCTAGATGGACCGTTTCCGTATGTTCCTCACTAACTATAATGTATCATATGTTCTTGTTTTTTCATATGTTCTTCTTTTTCATATGTGCTTCCATTTGTTCTTATTGTCCTTACTAACCATTATGTTTCACTCATTGTAGGTATGGTGGCTTCCCAACCCAACAAACCAACAATGAAGGAGGATGGCGAAGATGAGACGGCGGGATGGTGGGAGAAGGCTGCGAAGAAGCTTAGAGAGGAGGATGCAGCCAAGCTAAAGAAGAAGAAGGAAGAGGAGCTAGAGAAGGAGAGGAAGCGAAAACAGACTGCGGCAAATGCGATGCGCGCTAGGGAGCAAGCGTTGATGAGGAAAGTTGAGGAGGCACAGAAGAAGTGTCAACAGGATTTTGAAGAAAGAACCATGAAGCTTTGGGAAATTGCAGCTGAAAAAGAAGAGAGGGAGAAGCAGATATTCATGGAGAGGGTGGTTAAGTAGGCTCACCTCATAAGAAAAAGGGAGGAGGAAGAGGAAGAAGAGAGGAAGAAGAAGAAGGGAAAGGGGCCTTGCTCTACGCAATAGAGCTATGTCATCCTCTTCGATTTGGTTGTGAACTACTATGTCTCCTCTTCGATTTGGTTGTGAACTACTATGTGTCGTGAACTACTATGTCTCCTCCTCGATTTGGTTGTAAGAACTACTATGTGCGGTGAACTACTATGTCTCCTCCTCGATTTGGTTGTAAGAACTACTATGTGTCGTGAAGTACTATGTGTTATGAACAACTATGTGTCGTGAAGTACTTCGTGCATATGTTCTTTTCACAGTTGTTTGCTTGCTACGTATCAATCCTACTTCACATCTGGGCGCTGCAATCTACAGTTGTTACTTACTATGTTTGCATATGCTAAAAATTCACTAAGTCAAAGTGCAACGCCTAGCATCTGGGCGCTGCAATCTACCGTGTGGCGCCTAGCTGCTGTGGCTCTCTGGATAGCTAAAAAATTCACTAAGTCCAAGTCCAAGTGCCTCAAACTGTAGGCCTACCTTGTGTTGTGTTTGCATAGCTACAGACCTGTGCAGCGCCTAGCTCGGAGGCGCCACACTGTATAGTGGGTTCTTCCAGAATCTCCTCAGCATACGCCGGCTGGCATACCTCCACGCGGGTACTTGCAAGAAACCATGTGAGATAGTTGTTGAACGCGATCGGGCAGTGCTCACGAAGCTGGGCTCGTTTTCTAGCCCTTGCTTGCTCCACACTAAGAGCGAACTGCACGACATACTTCCTGTGATGCTTGGCCCAATCCTTGATCTTCCGCTGCTTTTTCCTATCCAACCTGCAAGTTAGAAACAGAATATTAGCATCATCGAAACCGTCGAGAAGCTGCTAAGTGCTCAAGGTTAATTATATCTTACGCGTGTAGCAACTTGTCCGTGTCCTCCCACTCCGGCGGGTGTGGCTGGAACAAACCAAACTGGCGGAACACCCGATGTGGTAGGTAAAGCTCAACCGCCCAGTTGCATATCAGTGGGCACCGCATATGCCAGAGATCCCTATCCCTAGTGCACATCGGATTCAGCCTGAACTCCATAGGGTTACCAAAACTCTCTCCTTTTCCATACGGCTCCTATTCCACCTGCAAAATGGGATTGAATGCAAAATTGATATCGAGTTACGATACAAGCATGATAATCACTTATGCAATGTCGGTTCACCTGCTCAGGCGTGATCGCGTCCAGCTCGCTCTTGTACAACTTGTACATTACCGAGGGATCATCTGTCGTCTCATTTAACACATCCCACTTGTAAGCCCAAGTGGGGTGCCGTAGTGGGTCGTCTTTGTCGTCCCAATCCTCGTACTTCACGGTCTTCGGTCGTCCAACCGGCAAACGCTCCCAGCTCCATATGGAAAGTGCGAGCAGACAACCACCAATACCTCCAGTGTGTCTACAACAGGCTTCGTCCAACTGCACATAACAGAGAACATGGTCAAATTTGCCGCAAGAGCGCATTGATAATGTATCAATGAGGTGAAAAGGAAACAACTTCATACCTGTCGATACAAGTAAGCCAGTGTCGCCGAACCCCAACTCCATTTGCTATCGAAGACGGTCAACGCCTTCAGCCACATCCATGGAGCATTCTTGCCTGTGCCATCAGCAAACATAGTCCTGGATATCACGTACCACATGTAGACACGAGCATATGTCTTCACCATGTCCTCATTAGCATCCTCAGGGCAATGACAGAAGTTCGATGATATCCACGTGAAAGTAGCGCCCGCTGCGACTCTTTCCTTCATCTTATCTTCTGCTTCTGGTTCCCGAGGCTCCGGAGGAACCATACCGATAAGGGCAAACATCTGCGCGCGCCACCCATCAGAATCGGTGTTCATACATAAAGGATTGCCATCGATAGGAAGACCGGTGATCATAGCAATATCCTGCAGCGTCACGGTCATCTCTCCGGTCCGAAGATGGAAAGTGTGTGTCTCCGGCCTCCAATGATCAATAAGCGCGGTGAGTGCTGCAGCATTGTTGGGTGGCGTCGACCGGCGGACCAACTGAATGAAAGGGAGAAGTCCTGCCTCCCTTACATACGGTGTGTACCGCTCATCATAACGCATCCCTCCAAGGCTGATCCCGTGAGACCGAAGCTTCAGAGGTGCAAGCTCCTACAAACAAACAAATCATAACATTACATATGGGCATTTGTGTTTGAAAAAAAATACGAAATTCATAACACCGGCCACTTTCAGTATTACCCGCTGCTCCACCGACATAGCGTACGACCGGTGTTGTTTGTCCCAATGATCATCGAGAAGCCAAACCATCCTAACAATTTCAACAAAGCATTCTTGTCAACACGATTATCTTTTCAATTCGAAAAAACTAAAGTCGGCCTTCTACATGCAAGATTCAAAGCATATGTATCCAAAGCATTTTTCTCAATGCGAGTATAATTCAAAGCATATGTATCCAAAACTAAACTAGGCCTACTTCATACAAATAACTTTTCCATAGAAATAACATGTCAATCTATGTATCCAAACTACATAAATAACATGTCAACCTATCTATCCAAACCACATTCTAATCTAACAAGGGTTCCCCAAATCTAATATATGCAAGATTCAAACAAAAATTCCCCAAAACTAATACATGCAAGATTCAAACAAGGGTTCCCCAAATCTTCAAAATATCATATTTTCTATGGATAGAAAGAAGGGGATCGGAGGAGAGTACCTTCTACGATGGATTGGTGAAGAAATGCACGGACCAAATCGTCGGATCGGAAGGATTTGGGAGAGGGGATTGAGAGGGGGAGAGGAGAGGGCCGCCGCCGCGGCTTTTCTGGTTCTGTAATTGCTGGCAATGGGGTGGGTGGGGGAGGAGAGGGCCGCCGCGGCTGGATGTAAGTCACAGTGCAGCGCCCGAGGGCTAGGCGCTGCACATTACAGTGTGGCGCCTAGCCCGTAGGTGCTGCACTGCGGGATGCGGGGCCCAGTGCTGCCACGGTGGACAGAGGTGCAACGCCGCCGCGCTAGGCGCTGCACAGTAGGGTGTGGCGCCGGCGTGGCGGGCGCTACACAAAAGGGTCAGGGGTGTGAAATAGTTTTACGGGCAGTTCAGTCTGTGAATTGATTGTGTCAAGAGGTCAAAATTATCAAATTTGCCTATTACTGAGCATTTACCTGTTCCTTGTCATGCAGGGAGGTGACAAGGAACTGACAGTCGGAGGTGTGGCCTTCCTTCAAATCTGGGACCTGGTCTGACCAGCCGTAACAATGACAGAGTGCCGTCTCATCCAGGGCAATTGATTCCAGGTCGCTTGGTTGATCGCTACAGTCTATAGTGCTTTCTCCCAAGAAAATGCTTCAAGTTGCAGTAAGAATTCTACATCCCGCCAAGGCCAAGTTGGTTGAGGCCAACTTGTTCGTGCTCCTGCCTGCGACCTACTGCATCGGCAACGCCGAGTCAAGATGATCAGCGGAGCAGCACTCGCTCGGAGCGTTGAAATCCATGGCATGGCCGGCATATCACGCGCTTCCGAATATGAGTCTTACAAGTCACGATCTCCTCCCATGAACCGGTCGTAGGTTGCTCTCGTGTTGCCAACATGCAGGCATAACAATTCTTTATAGATAAGTATTTTTTAGCTCCATCTCATGCAGTACCAAGCTACTTCCTCCGTCCCATAATATAAGAGCGTTTTTTATACTAGCCAAAAACACTCTTATACTATGAGACGGAGGGTGTAGAAAATAGTACTGCTACAAAAATATGGTTATGCTAGCAGAACGTCACCAAAAGTTCTTGTGAATCTCGGCCACCTCAGCTTGCACATCATCACACCAAAATTTACATTTAGCATGGCAAATAAATTGCAGCGCTAGCACATTCTTAGCCTTAGCTTTGGCCTTTGGGGTCAAATATTGAGCCATGGTGGCGAAGACAAAAGTTTAGACCAGAGTCAGCTGGCAAACATGAATGCATATGATTTTTTAGCTACGGTACAGTAGCTAATGCCACTTACTACCAGATATCGTGTCGCCCTTGAACTCCGGCGCATTCCAAATAAGAAATACTACGTGGAGTTTCGCTCGTGCAAGCCATGTAGAGTGGTGACAGAGCGGCTTATCACACGTAAGACGCTGCGAAAAAGGCGACCCCGGCAACTAACTTTTTGCCAGGGTTTGAGCATTTTCTTGGAAGTTAGCTAGGTTTTTGACTTTGGACGAGCACGCCGCTCGTGAGGTCGATCGTGAAAACTCAGGCCAAGTTCGTAGTACAAGGACAGAGCTGCATGCATGCGTACGTGCTTGCTTGAAAATTCCATGCAATGCGACGCGCGCGCTCGCAGGGAAAGAAGGGAATTCCAGTGTTTTGACCGTAACAGTGGACCTGTACGTGTCACGGACGACCGGAGCACGCATAACCGATGGCGAAGCAAAGCTTTCCTGCCTAATTAAGTACGTCTCCATCGATCTCCATGGAGTTGCTCGAGTTAGACTAGTTAGCTAGACCCCAAATCTGCCTTGGCTCTCAAGGCGTTTTCCTGGTCAAACCCCATCTCCCCCCCCCCCCCCCCCCCTCTCTCGATAATAATAATAATAATAATTCTCATAGCTGGAGTGCTTCCGTTGCCCCTCTAGACGAGTGATTGAAATATGTACGTAGTATGGAGCTATACGCTTCATAAGGGTATTTTGAAATTTGGAATGAGAAAATTTAACAGAAATGAATCTTTTTAGGGATGCAAAAAAGAAAGATTTTGTTTTTTCTTAAGGAAATATGATACTCCTACATTGTCATCACTCGTCGGAACTCACGCTCGTGCTGGCGAGCTCGGTCCAACTAATCGGTCTGCCAGCTGACCGAAACGGCGCCCGGCCGCTGCGCGATCTCACCGGCACTTTGCCGTGGACATATATGGCGCTTGCTCTGGTCAACACGGCACGCTTCTGCCGTCGACCTTTTGTTCGCTCCTGCGAGGCGGCGCATGCAGTTTGTTAGAGCAACTCTAGCAGAACCCCGCATCCGTCCCCGACCCGCAAAATAACCATCAAAATATGGGTAGTGGCGAAAAAACCTGCCCGATCAGACCCCGCATTCTGCTCTGGCCCGCAAAAAAATTTGAGGGGCGCGGCAAAATCCCGACCCCAACCCGGGAATACGCGGGTTTCCCCCTCGCGGCTGCGGTGCCCTGCATCACAGAGAAGCAGTTGGCGGGAGGGACATTTCAGCCCGCGCGCCTTACCCCCTCCTTCCGCCGCCGACCGCGCTTGCTTCCGCCCGCCCGCCGCCGGCGATTCCGGCCAAATTTGCGGGCGGAATCGGTCCGCGGGGCCGCCCCACACCCTCCTGCGCCGAGACGCTGCACCGACCCCTCCGGATCCGGCGAGAAGAGCCGCCCTTGTCGCTGCCGCCGCCGGGGATCGACCACCGTCGGGCCTGCCTCCTCGTCGCCGCCCGGGATCACTCACCGCATCCGCCACCGGTTAGTGCATATTTTTGTTATTTTTGCGAGCAGTATAGTTAATTGACACGCTGGTACGCATGTAGATGGAGTTTGGAGTTGAGCCTGTGCGAGAAGTTCTTACTCTCCGATTCGTATGATTCGGACGACTCAGATGTTGAGACCATGCTTGCGAACTTTCGGCAGCAGACATTGGTCATGGCACTTGCCGTGAAGGAGCACGAAGACGAGAACCGGAAGAGGAGGCGAGGATCGACCGTCGGGTGTCTTTGCATTCCTCGGAATCGTCATCTTGGGAACGAGATGTTGATGCAAGACTACTTCGCGGAGAATCCTACATATCCACCGCACCTCTTCCGGAGAAGGTACCGAATGCGCCGATCCCTCTTTTCAAAATTGTACAAGCTTGCGAGGCAAATTGCCGGTATTTTACTCAAAGAAGAAATGCTGCGGGCTTAAAGGGATTTAGTGCATATCAAACAATCTCCGCGGCAATGCGGGTGATTGCATATGGTGTTCCGGTTGGCTATGCCGATGAGTACCTTCGCATTGGTGAAGATACTACAATTGAGTCTGTGCGTAGATTTGTAAAGGTGATCATCCGTGTCTTTGGTCCTGAGTATCTTCGGGCACCCAATGAAGATGACACAAAGAAATTGATGGCATCTAATGAGAGGAGAGGTTGGCCTGGCATGCTAGGTAGCATTGATTGTATGCATTGGACTTGGAAAAATTGCCCCAAGACATGGCAAGGAATGTATTGTGGCAAGTCTCGTGATGCAACAATTGTGCTAGAGGCCGCAGCATCCGAGGATTTATGGATTTGGCATTGCTTTTTTGGTATGCCAGGCACTCTCAATGATATCAATGTGTTGCAACGGTCTCATTTGTTTGCTAGGCTTGCTAGTGGTGATGCTCCTGCTTGCAACTACACTATCAATGGGCATGAATACACAAAGGGGTACTATCTTGCAGATGGTATATACCCTCCTTGGTGCACATTTGTCAAAAGTATCAAATAACCCAAAACTAAAAAACAATGTGAATTTGTAAGGGTGCAAGAGGCAGCCCGAAAAGACAATGAAAGAGTATTCGGTGTTTTGCAATCTAGGTTTGCCATTGTTCGTGATCCTGCTCGTTTTTGGTATCAGAAAACTTTGAAAAATATCATGACATGTTATCCTGCACAATATGATTCTTGAAGATGAGAGATGAATGAACTTGGAATTCTTCTACGACAATGTGGGTAGCCGTGTCAAACCAGCTAGAGACCCTAACCGCATTAGAGCTTTTCTTCAGACATATAAGGAGATTGAAAATGCAAACACACACTTTCAACTTCAGAAAGATCTCATTGAGCACCATTGGCAAAGGGCTGGACAGTGACTCATTTTTGTATTCATGACAAGTTTTGTATTGCATTATTTAAGTTTCCTACGGTGATTTGAATAATTATTTGTAATGTGGATGATTATTGTATTATGTTTGATTTGAATAATTTAGTTTTGCTTTTGATTGCTGTATTATATTGGATTTGATATTTGCGGGCCGATGAGATGCGGGATGCAGCGGCGCAGAGAGCAGACCCCACAAAATCGACCCGTAAAAAAGCATATTCCGTGAATATGCTTTTTTACGGGTCCGTTTGAGGGGTCTGCATCTGTGGCCGTGCACGCCGACCTACAAAGACCATTTTGCATGAACTGCAAATGTGTTGCGGACCGGCGGGATGCGGGATCTGCTAGTTGCTCTTACGGTACCGCGCGCCATGGCACACAAAAATTGTCCCATGCACGACATTACCTGGCCCTGGCCGTGAAGAAGGAGACGACGGATGCATGGTTCGTTTTGATGGAATTCTACGACGCCGTATCGACTGATCGATGGATCGCGCAATGATTTTTCAAACTCATTCGCGAGAGGTCAAAGAGAATGGAGCGCTTGTGTTGATTGCCTACTTCGGTTCCATGCTAGTGCGGCACCTGCTGTTCCAAAGTCTTTGAAAGCAGACCTAACAAGTACTAGGAGCAGTTGTGTATGAGGTTTGGCAGCATGGTAATGATCCAACTGGAATATTTTAATGGCAAGAGGCGTACATAATTGCCTTGTTAATGATGTAAATGCATCTGTTGATGACACTTCTATATAAGTAGTTATTAGAGCATCCATAACAGCCGCTCGACGCGCGGCGCGTTAAAAAAGCGTTTACAGCTTTGGAGAGGCGAGTTTTTGCGCGGCGAGGAGCGCTTGCTCCAGCGACCGCTGCAAATTATAGCGCGCGCGAGCCGCTCCAGCAGCCGGTGCAAAAAAAGCGCGCGCGATCTTAACACAAACAACATATGCACTCCAAACACAACCAAGAAGATCAAACACAAAGTAAATCAACAATAAATAGTTCAATTTTATTATTACAACTCAAACAAATAGTTTATCTTGCAATACAATAAATAATTCAACAATACAACATCAAACATACAAATCATGATGCTCTTTGTCGGCCATTCCATGCCCACTACTCCTCGATGAGATCCTTCTGAAGATTATCATGTGTTTCGGCACGTCGAATGGCATGATAGGAGGCAATAAAACGGGCCACCCTCACAGCCCTCCGCCGCACTCGCACGGGATGTCCCAGGAGCTCATACTAGAGTAGTCTAAAGCTTGGCCACACTAATTCTCTCTTTTTTTTGAACCTCAACCACACTTTTATCTAACCATCCCACGTAGGGATCTCGTCCGAGACAGTCTGCAAAATAAAATCTGGGGGCACATGCAACCACACCTTTCATAACTTATTTGACTCTGCTTCCCTAGCTAACAAGTGAGCAACTCTATTAGCATCACGCCTAACCCACGATACTTTCCAACTATCCCTCGAGGTAAGCAGTTGCTTGACCTCCTCCACAATAGGCCCCATCGGCGAAAAATCCTTCTCCGTGCATTGAAGCTTGCATACGATCTCCTTGCAATCCATCTCGATATGTAGCTTGGCGATGTTCAGCTCCTCGCTACCTGGGCGGCCCTCTTGCAAGCCAGGAGCTCCATCCTCGCTGGATCGCACCCCGGTGGGAGGACATGGCTCCCAGAAACGCATCGTCATGGTTTAGAAAAATCATGTCGGCTCCTCTGCTGTCTCCCCCCTTCGATGTGGCTCCGTCGACGTTGGCTTTCACCCACCCCACCTCCGGAGGCCTCCATTTTTCCTTCACCGCCGGTGTGTACTGCTTGCTCTTGCGACCGTGAATAGATTGCCACTTGCCCATCAGTTGGAAAACTCTTTTCGCTATCGCCTCTGCCTCCTCAATCCGCTGCCCATCGCGTGCATTATTCCTGGCGAGCCAGAGCGCGTATGCACCCTGTACCATGACAGCCCGCTCGTCATCCATAGCTTCCGCGAACCACGACATCAACCATCTCGACAACGCACTCTGGGAGCAAACTGACTCCGGCGGGATCGCCACCGGTACCCCCAATTCCGATTGCATTATCTTCCAGAACTTGGCAGAGTGATAGCAGCCCCAGAATCTATGGTAGTTCATTTCTTCCCTGCCGCAAGCAATGCAAAAAACACCCTGCTTGATCCTCCTCCTTAAGAGTTCCGCTCCCACAGCTAGCCCATTTCGAATCAGCCGCCACATATGAATTTTAACTTTGCCCGGCGCAACAGTATCCCAAAGACTCAGCCAAGACTTATGATCCACCACCGAGGATGAAGAGTATGGCCGTCCGGATCTCACCCGCTTCTGGCTCATGCGTAGATGGTACGCCGAGTGGACCAAGAAGATACCATTCCTGGTATAGTTCCAAGCTTGGTAGTCTTGCACCCCCGCCCCCGACTGGTATTTGAAGAATTTCTTGGACTTCCTCCAGAGCAAACATGTCCTGCACCTTATTTCTATCCCATGAGATGCCATCGGCTTCGAGCAGATCCCTCACGCGAGTAATGTCGTCGATGTAGCTTTGGCCCAGTGGCCTCAGGCTACCTCTCCTCGGGAGCCAATTATCATGGTGGATCAGAACTCGCGAGCCATCACCAATGCGCCAGATCAAACCATCAGTAAGTAGGTCACGACCATGCAAAATGCTTCAGAATGTGTATGATCCCCCAGAAGGACACGTAGCATTCAGAATCGACCCATCGGGAAAATACCGTGCCTTCGGAACCCGTCCACACATCGAGTTTGGCACCTGAAACAAGCACCACGCTGCTTTGGCAACCATAGCTTGGTTAAACGCTTCGGGGTCCCTAAAACCCAAGCCTCCTTCGTGCTTTCGCGTGCACATCTTCTCCCACCCAATCCAATGCACCTTCTTGTGACCATCTGCTTCACCCCACCAGAAGTTTGAAGAAATAGATGACAGGTTCCCACACATTTTCTTGGTGAGTTGGAAGCAGCTCATGGTAAAAGTTGGTGTGGATTGCAAGCCGGATTTGACCAAAACCTCCCTAGCCATTTTTGATAAGCCTTGACCATTCCATCCGGATACTTTCCCATTAGCACTTTCCTTGACGTACTTAAACGTTCCATCCTTAGCCCTCCCCACTGTTGGGGAACGTAGTATTTCAAAAAAAATCCTACGATCACGCAAGATCTATCTAGGAGAAGCATAGCAACGAGCGGGAGAGTGTGTCCACGTACCCTCGGACCGAAAGCGAAAGCGTTAGATAACGCGGTTGATGTAGTCGAACGTCTTCGTGATCCAACCGATCAAGTACCGATCGCACGGCACCTCCGTTATCTGCACACGTTCAGCTCGGTGACGTCCCTCGAACTCTAGATCCAGCTAAGGTCGAAGGAGAGTTTCGTCAGCACGACGGCGTGGTGACGGTGATGATGAAGTTACCGACGCATGCAGGGCTTCGCCTCAGCACTACGACAATATGACCGAGGTGGAAATCTGTGGAGGGGGGCACCGCACACGGCTAAGAAATCAACTTGTGTGTCTATGGGGTGCCCCGGCCGGCCTCATGGGGCGCGCCCCAAGGGGGGAATCCTACTCCTACTAGGAGTAGGTTCCCGCCTTTCCTAGTCCAACTAGGGAGGGGAAGGAAGAGAAGAGGGAGAGAAGGAAAGGGGGGCCAGCCCCCTTCCCAATTCGGATTGGGCTTGGGGGGGCGCCCCCCCTCCACTTGGCCTCCTCCTCCTCTCTTCCACTATGGCCCATTAAGGCCCATTGACCCCCCGGGGGGTTCTGGTAACCCCCCGGTACTCCGATAAATACCCGATACACCTCGGAACCCTTCCGGTGTCCGAATATAGTCATCCAATATATCAATCTTTATGTATCGACCATTTCGAGACTCCTCGTCATGTCCGTGATCTCATCCGGGACTCCGAACTACCTTCGGAACATCAAAACACATAAACTCATAATACCGATCGTCATCAAACGTTAAGCGTGCGGACCCTATGGGTTCGAGAACTATGTAGACATGACCGAGACTCATCTCCGGTCAATAACCAATAGCGGAACCTGGATGCTCATATTGGTTCCTACATATTCTACAAAGAACTTTATTGGTCAAACCGCATAACAACATACGTTGTTCCCTTTGTCATCGGTATGTTACTTGCCCGAGATTTGATCGTCGGTATCATCATACCTAGTTCAATCTCGTTATCGGCAAGTCTCTTTACTCGTTCCGTAGTGCATCATCCCGCAACTAACTCACTAGTCACATTGCTTGCAAGGCTTATAGTGATGTGCATTACCGAGAGGGCCCAGAGATACCTCTCCGACAATCAGAGTGACAAATCCTAATCTCGATCTATGCCAACTCAACAAACACCATCGGAGACACCTGTAGAGCATCTTTATAATCACCCTGTTACGTTGTGACGTTTGATAGCACACTAAGTGTTCCGCCGGTATTCGGGAGTTGCATAATCTCATAGTCATAGGAACATGTATAAGTCATGAAGAAAGCAATAGCAACAAACTAAACGATCATAGTGCTAAGCTAACGGATGGGTCTTGTCCATCACATTATTCTCTACTGATGTGACCCCGTTCATCAAATGACAACACATGTCTATGGCTAGGAAACTTAACCATGTTTGACTAACGAGCTAGTCAAGTAGAGGCATACTAGGGACACTCTGTTTTGTCTATGTATTCACACATGTACTAAGTTTCCGGTTAATACAATTCTAGCATGAATAATAAAAATTTATCATGATATAAGGAAATATAAATAACAACTTTATTATTGGCTCTAGGGCATATTTCCTCCAGTCTCCCACTTGCGCTATAGTCAATAATCTAGTTCACATCGCCATGTGATTTAACACCAATAGTTCACATCACCATATGATTAACACCGATAGTTCACATCGCCATGTTACCAACACCCAATGGGTTTACTAGATTCAATAATCTAGTTCACATCGCCATGTGATTAACACCCAAAGAGTACTAAGGTGTGATCATGTTTTTGCTTGTGAGAGAAGTTTAGTCAATGGGTCTGCCACATTCAGATCTGTATGTATTTTGGAAATTTCTATGTCTACAATGCTCTGCACTGAGCTACTCTAGCTAATTGCTCCCACTTTCAATATGTATCCAGATTGAGACTCGGCGTCATCTGGATTAGTGTCGAAGCTTGCATCAACGTAACTCTTTACGACGAACTCTTTTATCACCTCCATAACCGTGAAATATTTCCTTAGTCCTCTAAGGATAATTTTTGACCGCTGTCCAGTGATCTACTCCTAGATCACTATCGTACTCCCTTGCCAAAATCATGCTAAGGTATATAATTGGTTCGATACACAACATAGCATACTTTATAGAACCTATGACTGAGGCATAGGGAATGACTTTTCATTCTCTTTCTATTTTCTGCCATGGTCGGGTTTTGAGTCTTTACTCAACTTCACACCTTGTAACACAGGCAAGAACTCCTTATTTGACTGTTGCATTTTGAACTACTTCAAAATCTTGTCAAGGTATGTACTCATTGAAAAATCTTATCAAGCGTCTTGATCTATCTCTATAGGTCTTCATGCTCAATGTGTAAGCAGCTTCACCGAGGTCTTTCTTTGAAAAATTCTTATTCAAGTATCCTTTTATGCTATCCAGAAAAATTCTACATCATTTCCGATCAACAATATGTCATTCACATATACTTATCAGAAAGGTTGTAGTGCTCCCACTCACTTTCTTGTAAATAAAGGCTTCACCGCAAGTCTATATAAAACTATATGCTTTGATCAACTCATCAAAGCGTATATTCCAACTCCGAGATGCTTGCACCAGTCCATAGATGAATCGCTGGAGTTTGCACATTTTGTTAGCACCTTTAGGATCGACAAAACCTTCTGGTGGTATCATATACAACTCTTCTTTAAGAAATCCATTAAGGAATGCAGTTTTGATATCCATTTGCCAGATTTCATAAAATGCGGCAATTGCTAACATGATTCGGACAAACTTTAAGCATAGATACGAGTGAGAAACTCTCATCGTAGTCAACACCTTGAACTTGTCGAAAACCTTTTGCGACAATTCGAGCTTTGTAGATAGTAACACTACTATCAGCGTCCGTCTTCCTCTTTAAGATCCATTTAATCTCAATGGCTCGCCGATCATTGGGCAAGTCAATCAAAGTCCATATTTGTTCTCATACATGGATCCCATCTCAGATTTCATGGCCTCAAGCCATTTCGCGGAATCTGGGCTCATCATCGCTTCCTCATAGTTCGTAGGTTCGACATGGTCTAGTAACATGACTTCCAGAATAGTATTACCGTACCACTCTGGTGCGGACCGTACTCTAGTTGACCTACGAGGTTCGGTAGTAACTTGATCTGAAGTTTCATGATCATCATCATTAGCTTCCTCACTAATTGGTGTAGGAATCACTGGAGCCGATTTCTGTGATGAACTACTTTCCAATTCGGGAGAAGAAGGTACAACTACATCATCAAGTTCTACTTTCCTCCCACTCACTTCTTTCGAGAGAAACTCCTTCTCTAGAAAAGATCCATTCTTAGCAACAAATATCTTGCCTTCGGATATGTGATAGAAGGTGTACCCAACAATTTCTTTTGGGTATCCTATGAAGACACATTTCTCTGATTTGGGTTCGAGCTTATCAGGCTGAAGCTTTTTCACATAAGCATCACAACCCCAATCTTTTAAAGAAACGACAGCTTAGGTTTCTTGCTAAACCACAGTTCATACGTTGTCGTCTAACCGGATTTAGATGGTGCCCTATTTAACGTGAATGCAGCTGTCTCTAATGCATAACCCCAAAACGATAGTGGTAAATCGGTAAGAGACATCATAGATCGCACCATATCTAAAAAAGTACGGTTACGACGTTCGGACACCATTATGCTGTGGTGTTCCAGGTGGCATGAGTTGCGAAACTATTTCACATTGTTTCAAATGAAGATCAAACTCGTAACTCAAATATTCGCCTCCACGATCAGATTGTAGAAACTTTATTTTCTTGTTACGATGATTTTCCACTTCACTCTGAAATTCTTTAAACTTTTCAAATGTTTCAGACTTAATGTTTCATCAAGTAGATATACCCATATCTGCTCAAATCATCTGTTAAGGTTAGAAAATAACGATACCCGCCGCGAGCCTCAACACTCATCGGACCGCATACATCAGTATGTATTATTTCCAACATGTCTGTTGCTCGCTCCATTGTTCCGAAGAACGAAGTCTTAATCATCTTGCCCATGAGGCATGGTTCGCAAGCATCAAGTGATTCATAATCAAGTGATTCCAAAAGCCCATCAACATGGAGTTTCTTCATGCGCATTACACCAATATGACCTAAACGGCAGTGCCATAAATATGTTGCACTATCATTATCAACTTTGCATCTTTCGGTATCAATATTATGAATATGTGTATCATTATGATCGAGATTCAATAAACCATTTGTATTAAGTGTATGACCATGGAAGGTTTTATTCATGTAAACAGAACAACAATTATTCTTTGACTTAAACGAATAACCGTATTGCAATAAACATAATCCAATCATATTCATGCTCAACGCAAACACGAAATAACATTTATTTTGGTCCAACACTAATCTCGAAGGATAGAGGGAGTGTGCAATGGTGATCTTATCAACCTTGGAATCATTTCCAACACACATCGTCACTTCGCCCATAACTAGTCTGTGTTCATTCCGCAACTCCTGTTTTTAGTTACTACTCTTAGCAACTAAACCAGTATCAAATACTGAGGGGTTGCTATAAACAGTAGTAAAGTACACATCAATAACATGTATACCAAATATACTTTTGTTCACTTTGACATCCTTCTTATCCGCCAAGTATCTAGGGCAGTTCCACTTTCAGTGACCATTTCCTTTGCAGTAGAAGCACTCAGTTCCAGGCTTGGGTCTAGCTTTGGGCTTCTTCATGGGAGCAGCAACTTGCTTGCTATTCTTCTTTGAAGTTCCTCTTTCTTTCCCTTTGCCCTTTTCTTGAAACTAGTGGTCTTGTTAACCATCAACACTTGATGCTATTTCTTGATTTCTACATTCGCCAATTTCTGCATCGCGAAGAGCTTGGGAATTACTTTCGTCATCCCTTGCATATTATAGTTCATCACTAAGTTCTAGTAACTTGGTGATAGTGACTAGAGTACTTTGTCAATTACTATCTTATCTAGAAGATTAACTCCCACTTGATTCAAGCAATTGTACTACCCAGACAATCTGAGCACATGCTCACTGGTTGAGCTATTCTCCTCCATCTTGTAGGCAAAGTACTGTCAGAGGTCTCATACCTCTCGACACGGGCATGAGTATGAAATACCAATTTCAACTCTTAGAACATCTTATATGCTCCATGGCGTTCAAAACATTTTTGAAGTCCCGGTTCTAAGCCGTAAAGCATGGTGCACAAAACTATTAAGTGATACGTCTCCGTCGTATCTACTTTTCCAAACACTTTTGCCCTTGTTTTGGACTCTAACTTGCATGATTTGAATGGAACTAACCCGGACTGACACTGTTTTCAGCAGAATTGCCATGGTGTTATTTTATGTGCAGAAACAAAAGTTCTCGGAATGACCTGAAACTCCACGGAGATTATTTTTGGAAATAATAAAAAATATTGGCAAAAGAATCAAGGCCAGGGGGCCCACACACTTGCCACGAGGGTGGGGGGCGCGCCTGCCCCCCTGGGCGCGCCCCCTGCCTCATGGCCCCCCTGGAGCTCCACCGACCTCAACTCCAACTCCATATATTCGTGTTCGGGGAGAAAAACACAGAGATAAAAGATTCATCGCGTTTTACGATACGGAGCCGCCGCCAAGCCCTAAACTCTCTCGGGAGGTCTGATCTGGAGTCCGTTCGGGGCTCCGGAGAGGGGAATCCGTCGCCATCGTCATCATCAACCATCCTCCATCACCAATTTCATGATGCTCACCGCCGTGCGTGAGTAATTCCATCATAGGCTTGCTGGACGGTGATGGGTTGGATGAGATTTATCATGTTATCGAGTTAGTTTTGTTAGGGTTTGATCCCTAGTATCCACCATGTTCTGAGATTGATGTTGCTATGACTTTGCTATGCTTAATGCTTGTCACTAGGGCCCGAGTGCCATGATTTCAGATCTGAACCTATTATGTTTTCATGAATATATGTGAGTTCTTGATCCTATCTTGCAAGTCTATAGTAACCTACTATGTGTTATGATTCGGCAACCCCGAAGTGACAATAATCGGGACCACTTCCGGTGATGACCGTAGTTTGAGGAGTTCATGTATTCACTATGTGTTAATGCTTTGGTCCGGTACTCTATTAAAAGGAGGCATTAATATCCCTTAGTTTCCGTTCGGACCCCGCTGCCACGGGAGGGTAGGACAAAAGATGTCATGCAAGTTCTTTTCCATAAGCACGTATGACTATATTCGGAATACATGCCTACATTACATTGATGAATTGGAGCTAGTTCTGTGTCACCCTATGTTATAACTGTTACATGAATAATCGCATCCGGCATAATTCTCCATCACCGATCCAATGCCTATGAGCTTTTCACATATTGTTCTTCGCTCATTTACTTTTCCGTTGCTACTGTTACAATCACTACAAAACCCAAAAATATTACTTTTGCTACTATTACCGTTACTTCCATATTACTTTGCTACTAAATACTTTGCTCCAGATACTAAGTTATCCAGGTGTGGTTGAATTGACAACTCAACTGCTAATACTTGAGAATATTCTTTGGCTCCCCTTGTGTCGAATCAATAAATTTGGGTTGAATACTCTACCCTCGAAAACTGTTGCGATCCCCTATACTTGTGGGTTATCAAGACTATTTTCTGGCGCCGTTGCCGGGGAGCTTAGCTCTATTCTTTGAGTCACTTGGGATTTATATCTGCTGGTCACTATCAAGAACTTGAAGGACGCGAAAATAAAAATTTATCCCTCAACTACGAGGGGAGGTAAGGAACTGCCATCTAGCTCTGCACTTGATTCACCTTCTGTTTTGAGTAAGCTTGCGACACCTAAACCTGCTTCTGCTATTAATTCTGATATGTCGCATGTTATTGATGATGCCACTTCTGCTATGCATGATACTTATGATGAAACTACGTCTATGCTTGATACTACTGTGCCACTTGGTGAATTTCTTGATGAACAACTTGCTAGGGCTAGAGAGAATGAAATTATTGAAACTGATAATATTGATGAAAGTGATGATGAAGACTCTCCCAATAAATATGAATTACCTGTTGTGCCTGAGGGCTATGTTATGGATGAAGAAACTGCTAGAGACTTTCTTGCTTGCAATGATAGAAGTGATCTTAAGAAATTATTAGCTAAGCTTAAACAAAAAACTTTGAATGCTAGAATGAAATACGATCCTACTTATGCTACTTCACCTATCTTCGTTACTGATAAGGATTATGAATTCTCTATTGATCCTGATATAATTACTTTTGTTGAATCTGATCCTTTTTATGGCTATGAATCTGAAACTGTTGTGGCACATCTTACTAAATTAAATGATATAGCCACCCTGTTCACTAATGATGAGAGAACCCGCTACTTTTATATCCTTAAAATATTTCCGTTCTCATTAAAGGGTGATGCTAAGATATGGTTTAATTCTCTTGATCCTGGTTGTGTGCATAGTCCCCAGGATATGATTTATTACTTCTCTGCTAAATATTTCCCTGCTCATAAGAAACAAGCTGCCTTAAGGGAAATATATAATTTTGTGCAAATTGAAGAAGAGAGTCTCCCACAAGCTTGGGGGAGGCTTCTCCAATTACTTAATGCTTTGCCTGATCATCCTCTCAAGAAAAATGAAATACTTGATATCTTTTATAATGGACTAACTGATGCTTCCAGAGACCACCTGGATAGTTGTGCTAGTTCTGTTTTCAGGGAAAGAACACCAGATGAAGCTGAAATCCTATTGAATAATATGTTGACCAATGAAAATAATTGGACACTTCCTGAACCAACTCCTAAGCCAACTCCTAAGAAGAGGGGTGCTCTATTTCTCAGTCCTGAAGATATGCAAGAGGCAAAGAAATCTATGAAGGAAAAAGGTATTAAAGACGAAGATGTTAAGAATTTACCTCCTATTGAAGAAATACATGGTCTTAACTTACCGCCTGTTGAAGAAATATATGATCTTAATCCAATACCTATTTAAGAAACTCATGGTCTTGATAACCCGACACAAGTAGTAAAGGTAAATTCTCTCTATAGATATGATAAAGCTGAAATCCCTCCTACTAAGTTTGCTAGCCAATGTTTGGATGAGTTTGATAACTTTATGGTTAAGCAAGAAGATTTTAATGCTTATTTTGGTAGACAATTAAAACACAATGCTTATATGATTGAACACTTGGGTGATTATATGTCTAGAGTTAAAGGTGAACTTAAACTCATTAGTAAACATGCTTCTATGGTTACCACTCAAGTAGAACAAGTACTTAAAGCTCAAAATGATTTGCTCAATGAATTGAATAGTAAGGATAATGATTATGCTGTTAGAGTGGCTACTAGAACTGGTAGAATGACTCAGGAACCTTTGTATCCTGAAGGCCATCCTAAGAGAATTGAGCAGGACTCTCAGAGAAATAATATTGATGCACCTAGTCCTTCTAAAAAGAAGAAAAAGAAAAATGATAGGACTTTGCATGCTTCTAGTGAACCTATTGCTGACACACCTGAGAATATAAATGATATTTCTATTTCTGATGCTGAAACACAATCTGGTAATGAACATGAACCTAGTGATAATGTTAATGATGATATTCATGATGATGCTCAACCTAGTAATGACAATGATGTAGAAATTGAACCTGCTGTTGATCTTGATAACCCACAATCAAAGAATCAACGTTATGATAAGAGAGACTTTGTTGCTAGGAAGCATGGTAAAGAAAGAGAACCATGGGTTCAGAAACCCATGCCTTTTCCTCCCAAACCATCCAAGAAAAAGGATGATGAGGACTTTGAGCGCTTTGCTGAAATGATTAGACCTATCTTTTTGCGTATGCGTTTGACTAATATGCTCAAAATGAATCCTTATGCTAAGTATATGAAAGAAATTGTTACTAATAAAAGAAAGATACCGGAAGCTGAAATTTTCACCATGCTTGCTAATTATACTTTTAAGGGTGGAATACCGAAGAAACTTGGAGATCCAGGAGTACCCACTATACCATGCTCCATTAAATGAAATTATGTTAGAACTGCTTTATGTGATCTTGGAGCCGGTGTTAGTGTTATGCCTCTCTTTTTATATCGTAGACTTGATTTGAATAAGTTGACACCTACTGAAATATCTTTGCAAATGGCCGATAAATCAACTGCTATACCTGTCGGTATTTGTGAGGATGTGCCTGTTGTAGTTGCAAACGTTACTATTTTAACGGACTTTGTTATTCTTGATATTCCCGAGGATGATAGTATGTCTATTATACTTGGAAGACCCTTTTTGAATACTGCAGGGGCTGTTATTGATTGCAACAAAGGCAATGCCACTTTTCATGTGAATGGTAATGAGCATACGGTACACTTTCCGAGGAAACAACCTCAACTCCACAGTATCAATTCTATTGGAAAAATTCCATCGATTATTTTTGGAGGTTTTGAATTTCCTCTTCCTAGTGTCAAAAAGAAATATGATATTCTTATTATTGGGGATGTGCATATCCCCGTTGAGGTAACATAGTGTTATTCAAAATTTCTCCGGTTCCATGTTAGTCGGAATGAGTTTGTTAACAAGACTTGATCAACCTTGTTAGTGGATTCCTTTTGATGAGCATGAGATGGATGAAGTTAGAAAGCACAACCTTCTGTACCCTCTCTCTACTTTCTGTTATTTAGTTGAAATAAAGTAAAAATAGTATTTTCTGTCTGTTTTCTGAATTATCCGTGCAATATAAAAATACCCCGAAAATAAAAGTTCTCCAAATGCCCTGCCAATTTAATATGATTTTTTCTGAAATATTTGAGAATATTTGGCACTGAGAACACAGCAGGGGGAGCTGGCACCTGGCCACGAGGGTCCAGGGCGCGCCCCCCCTGACTCGTGGGCCCACGGTGGCTCCCCTCCACTTATTCCTGCACCCACACACTTCTTCCTCCCAAAAAAATCACCATCCAACTCAAGCACGAGTTCTAGCTTATTTTGCTGCGATTTTCGATCTCCTTGCTCAAAGCACCTCTCACAAAACTGCTTTGGGGGATTGTTCCTTGGTATGTGACTCCTCCATTGGTCCAATTAGTTTTTGTTCTATTGCTTTATTCATTGCAAATTTGTGCTGCCTAGGTGACCATGTTCTTGTGCTTGCATGTCAAATTTATATGGTTCCAAGTAGTTCTAATGCATGATATAGGCTCTGGGCACTTGTAGGAGTAGTTGCTATCAATTTTGTTGAGTTTGGTTTACTTTTATTTGAAGTTACTAATAATTTCAGAAATTTTGCAGAGGAAGAAATATGTTTAGGAAAATGTACCAAGGTGGTTCTTCAAGGAAGCAAGGACCCAGGCTTGCAATGCGCGATGCTGACGATGAACCACCAAGGGACGCTCCAGTGCGGGCTTGTGAATGGCCTTCAGAGGACTTCATGGATCAAGCAGGAATCAAGGAAGAATTTAACGCATATTTGCGTAACGCTGATCTTGTGAGCTTCGAGGCAGATAAGTGCCGCCAGTACCACTATCTCACTAGTTCCTTTGTGAGGAGGTTTGAATTTTCATCTTCACGCAATTCTCAAACTGTCCTATTTGATCTTTATGAAAATTCTTATACTATGGATTTAGAGGATTTTACCACTGCTTGCAAACTTCCACAATGGGGTAGTCCTAGTGAACCTCGCAAATCTGAATTTAGAGATTTTCTTGCTAGTATAACTGTGGGTGAATCTAGAGACATAGCACAAGCTACCATAGGGAGCATTCACTTTCCTGCTATACATTATTTTGCTCTCTTCATAGGTAGGTGCATAAATGGTAAGGATGAAGCATGTCACATGTGTGTCCCTGACCTCAGTGTTCTTAGGAGTGCGGTGTTAGGAGATAAACATTATAATTTGGGAGCCATTGTTGCACGTAGGTTGCATCATAATAGATTTAATGGAAATTTCTTTGGTGGAATTTATGCAACCCGTATAGCTAATTTTCTTGGTGAACCATACGGGAGGATGATATTGAGTTGCCTCCTGCTTATTTGGATTATGAGGCTATGGTTCGTCATCATTTTGTTGAGAGGAACGATCAGTTCCTCCAGGACCGACTAATCTTTGATAGACGACGCACCTATCACGTCGCTGTCCCTGCTTCTACTTTCTTTGACTTTCAGGCAAAAGGGAGATATTTTATAACCAGAGAGGAGGCGGAAGAGTATAAGAGGAGGGCTGAGATAGCTCACCTCAAGCTGCAGCCCACGATGCAATGACTACTGCATCTCAGTACGACCCCAACTACAACTTTGGATATCCGCCAGGCCAGCCGTGGCAATAAACCAACTTAGGCCAAAAGCCTAAGCTTGGGGGAGTACGTATCTCTCACCGACATTACATTCATGTTCACACACTCATTGCTAGTTGTCGGTGCTCATACTTTTTCACTGTAATATCTATGCTAGTTTATTTTCCTTTTTATGCTTTCTTCTTGTGTGTTTGATAAACCTTAAGAAAAACAAAAAAAGTTAGTTGTAGCTTTTAGCTAGTTTACTTTCTTGCTGTAGTAGTAATAATTAAAAAGAAAACCCAAAAAGATTTCATGTTCTTCTTTTGCTTGTTGGGAGCTTTCCCATGTAAATAGTTTCTATTTCTTTTCTTTTCTTTGGGGGTCGATAGGAGAAGACCATGATTAAATTGTTAAAGTGGCTCTTATATGCATTATTGTTGATTTAACCAAGAGCCCATATTGCCTTGTCTTCTCATGTTTATTGAATGCTCGCAGATTCCAGCTTAGTCCAATGCACGTGCGCTCTTATTATTATTCACATCGTTCAGTCGTGCAAGTGAAAGGCAATTATGGCGATATATGATGAATTGATTGAGATGAGAGAAGCTGGTATGAACTCGACCTCTCTTGTTTTTGTAAATATGATTAGTTCATCGTTCCTAATTCAGCCTATTATGAATAAACATGTTTGCAATGACAACTAGAGATTATGGTTGCTTATGTCATGCTTAATTAGCTAGGAGTTTATAATGGTTTACCTTGCGTGCCAACATGCTATTAAAATGGTTGTGATGTGGTATGATAGGGTGGTATCCTCCTTTGAATGATTCGAGTGACTTGACTTGGCACATGTTCACGCATGTAGTTGAAACAAAATCAACATAGCCTTCATGATATTTATGTTCATGGTGGATTATATCCTACTCATGCTTGCACTCAATGTTTATTAATTTTAATGCATGTTCATGACTGTTGTCGCTCTCTAGTTGGTCGCTTCCTAGTCTTTTGCTAGCCTTCACTTGTACTAAGCGGGAATACTGCTTGTGCATCTAATCCCTTAAACCCCAAAGTTATGCCATATGAGTCCACCATACCTTCCTATATGCGGTATCTACCTGCCGTTCCAAGTAAATTTGTATGTGCCAAACTCTAAACCTTCAAATGAAATTCTGTTTTGTATGCTCGAATAGCTCATATATCAACTAGGGCTGTCCGTATGTTCCATGCTAGGAGGGTTATTCTCAAGAGGAGTGGACTCCGCTCCTCACTCACGAGAAAATGGCTGGTCACCGGGATGCCCAGTCCCATGCTTTATGCAAATCAAATCAAAATAATTGCAAACAAAACTCCCCCGGGACTGTTGTTAGTTGGAGGCACTCGTTGTTTCGAGCAAGCCATGGATTGATGCTTGTTGGTGGAGGGGGAGTATAAACTTTACCATTCTGTTTGGGAACCGCCTATAATGTGTGTAGCATGGAAGATATCGCCATCTCTTGGTTGTTATGGTGACAATGAAAGTATGCCGCTCAAAATATTATTTATCTCTGCTTTAAAATCGAGCTCTGGCACCTCTACAAATCCCTGCTTCCCTCTGCGAAGGGCCTATCTATTTACTTTCATGTTGAGTCATCACCCTCTTATTAAAAAGCACCAGCTGGAGAGCACTGCTGTCATTTGCATTCATTACTATTAATTTATATTGGGTATGACTATGACTGGATCTCTTTTACCATGAATTACAATGTCTAGTCAGTCTTCCTTGATCTTTAAAGGTGCTCTGCATTTATGTTTTGCGGTCTCAGAAAGGGCTAGCGAGATACCATCTTGTTATATCATATCATGATTGTTTGGAGAAAGTGTTGTCATCCGAGATTTATTATTATTGCTCGCTAGTTGATTATGCCATTGATATGAGTAAACATGAGACCTAAGTGTTATTGTGAATATGGTTAGTTCATAATCTTTGCTGAAAACTTGAATGTTGGCTTTACATATTTACAACAACAAGAGCAAACAGAGTTTGTAAAATTTTTTCTTTATCACTTTCAGTTTATCAACTGAATTGCTTGAGGACAAGCAAAGGTTTAAGCTTGGGGGAGTTGATACGTCTCCGTCGTATCTACTTTTCCAAACACTTTTGCCCTTGTTTTGGACTCCAACTTGCATGATTTGAATGGAACTAACCCGGACTGACGCTGTTTTCAGCAGAATTGCCATGGTGTTATTTATGTGTAGAAACAAAAGTTCTCGGAATGACCTGAAACAAAAATACTGGCAAAAGAATCAAGGCCAGGGGGCCCACACCCTTGCCACGAGGGTGGGGGCACGCTGCCCCCCTGGTCGCGCCCCCTGCCTCGTGGGCCCCCTGGAGCTCCACCGACTTCAACTCCAACTCCATATATTCGTGTTCGGGGAGAAAAAAACCAGAGAGAAAGATTCATCACGTTTTACGATACGGAGCCGCCGCCAAGCCCTAAACTCTCTCGGGAGGGCTGATCTGGAGTCCGTTCGGGGCTCCGGAGAGGGGAATCCATCGCCATCGTCATCATCAACCATCCTCCATCACCAATTTCATGATGCTCACCGCCGCGCGTGAGTAATTCCATCGTAGGCTTGCTGGACGGTGATGGTTGGATGAGATTTATCATGTAATCGAGTTAGTTTTGTTAGGGTTTGATCCCTAGTATCCACTATGTTCTGAGATTGATGTTGCTATGACTTTGCTATGCTTAATGCTTGTCACTAGGGCCCGAGTGCCATGATTTCAGATCTGAACCTATTATGTTTTCATGAATATATGTGAGTTCTTGATCCTATCTTGCAAGTCTATAGTAACCTACTATGTGTTATGATCCGGCAACCCCGAAGTGACAATAATCGGGACCACTTCCGGTGATGACCGTAGTTTGAGGAGTTCATGTATTCACTATGTGTTAATGCTTTGGTCCGGTACTCTATTAAAAGGAGGCATTAATATCCCTTAGTTTCCATTAGGACCCCGCTGCCATGGGAGGGTAGGACAAAACATGTCATGCAAGTTCTTTTGCATAAGCACGTATGACTATATTCGGAATACATGCCTACATTACATTGATGAATTGGAGCTAGTTCTGTGTCACCCTATGTTATGATTGTTACATGATGAACCGCATCCGGCATAATTCTCCATCACCGATCCAATGCCTACGAGCTTTTCATATATTGTTCTTCGCTTATTTACTTTTCCGTTGCTACTGTTACAATCACTACAAAACTTAAAAAATATTACTTTTGCTATCGCTACCGTTACTTCAATATTACTTTGCTACTAAATACTTTGCTGCAGATACTAAGTTATCCAGGTGTGGTTGAATTGATAACTCAACTGCTAATACTTGAGAATATTCTTTGGCTCCCCTTGTGTCGAATCAATAAATTTGGGTTGAATACTCTACCCTCGAAAACTGTTGCGATCCCCTATACTTGTGGGTTATCATTAAGTAGTCATCATATCGAGCTTTGTCAAACGTTCATAACGTGTGCATCTGCTCCTGCAATAGGTCTGTCACTTAGCGGTGCATCAAGGACATAATTCTTCTGTGCAGCAATGAGGATAATCCTCATATCATGGACCAAGTCCGCATCATTGCTACTATCAAATTTCAACTTATTTTCTCTAGGAACATATCAAAAATAAACTGGAAGCTACATCGCAAGCTATTGATCTACAACATAGATATGCAAATACTATCAGGACTAAGTTCATGATAAATTAAAGTTCAATTAATCATATTACTTAAGAACTCCCACTTAGATAGACATCCCTCGAGTCATCTAAATGATCCCGTGATCCATATCAACTAAACCATGTCCGATCATCACGTGAGATGGAGTGGCTTTCAATGGTGAACATCACTATGTTGATCATATCTACTGTATGATTCACGCTCGACCTTTCGGTCTGAGTGTTCCGAGGCCATATCTGCATATGCTAGGCTCGTCAAGTTTAACCCGAGTATTCTACATGTGCAAAACTGTCTTGCACCCGTTGTATGTGAACGTAGAGCTTATCACACCCGATCATCACGTGGTGTCTCGGCACGAAGAACTGTAGCAACGGTGGTCAAAAAGAGGTGGTGAGCCAAATAAATCTATCATAGCATTATAAGAGTCAAAAGTATGGCTACCCAAGAAATTTCCTCCGGTAATGGTATCAAGAATATATCTATACCAAGGATTAGCGCCTACATAAAAATTGCGGAGAAGAACGGAAGTAGATTGCTTCCTGGCAGATCTATTTTGAGCATTGCAAATTCTATACAAAGCGTCTTTTAGATTTTCTCCTTCCCTTTGTTTAAAATTGAGAACTTCATTTTCGGGAGACAACGGAGAAGATAAAGGACTAGCCATAACGACAAGCAAACGGAAAAGAGGCGAACGAAAAAGAGAGGGCGAATAAAATGGCAAGGGTGAAGTGGGGGAGAGGAAAATGAGAGGCAAATGGCAAATAATGTAATGCGGGAGATAAGGGTTTGTGATGGGTACTTGGTATGTTGACTTTTGCGTAGACCTCCCCGGCAACGGCGCCAGAAATCCTTCTTGCTACCTCTTGAGCACTGCGTTGGTTTTCCCTTGAAGAGGAAAGGGTGATGCAGCAAAGTAGCGTAAGTATTTCCCTCCGTTTTTGAGAACCAAGGTATCAATCCAGTAGGAGGCTACGCGCGAGTCCCTCGCACCTACACAAAACAAATAAATCCTCGCAACCAACGCGATAAGGGGTTGTCAATCCCTACACGGCCACTTACGAGAGTGAGATCTGATAGATATGATATGATAATATTTTTGGTATTTTTGTGATAATGATGCATAGTAAAATAAAAGCAAAGTAAAAACCAACAGAAATAACTAAGTGTTGGAAGATTAATATGATGAAGATAGATCCGAGGGCCATAGGTTTCACTAGTGGCTTCTCTCAAGAGCATAAGTATTTTACGGTGGGTGAACAAATTACTGTTGAGCAATTGACAGAATTGAGCAAAGTTATGAAAATATCTAGGTATGATCATGTATATAGGCATCACGTCCGAGACAAGTAGACCGACTCCTGCCTGCATCTACTACTATTACTCCACACATCGACCGCTATCCAGCATGCATCTAGAGTATTAAGTTCATAAGAACAGAGTAACGCCTTAAGCAAGATGACATGATGTAGAGGGATAAATTCATGCAATATGATAAAAACCCCATCCTGTTATCCTCGATGGCAACAATACTATACGTGCCTTGCTGCCCCTACTGTCACTGGGAAAGGACACCGCAAGATTGAACCCAAAGCTAAGCACTTCTCCCATTGCAAGAAAGATCAATCAAGTAGGCCAAACCAAACTGATAATTCGAAGAGACTTGCAAAGATAACCAATCATACATAAAAGAATTCAGAAGGTTCAAATATTGTTCATAGATAAACTTGATCATAAACCCACAATTCATCGGTCTCAACAAACACACCGCAAAAGAAGATTACATTCAATAGATCTCCATAAGAGAGGGGGAGAACTTTGTATTGAGATCCAAAAAGAGAGAGAAAGCCATCTAACTACTAACTATGGACCCGAAGGTCTGAGGTAAACTACTCACACTTCATCGGAGGGGCTATGGTGTTGATGTAGAAGCCCTCCGTGATCGATGCCCCCTCCGGCGGAGCTCCGAAACAGGCCCCAAGATGGGATCTCATGGGTAAGAAGTTTGCGGCGGTGGAATTAGGTTTTTGGCTCCGTATCTGATCGTTTGGGGGTACGTAGGTATATATAGGAGGAAGGAGTATGTTGGTGTAGCAACAGGGGGCCCACGAGGGTGGAGGGCGCGCCCCCTACCTCGTGGCTTCCTCTTTTGTTTCTTGACGTAGTGTCCAAGTCTCCTGGATCATGTTCGTTCCGAAAATCACGTTCCCGAAGGTTTCATTCCGTTTGGACTCCGTTTGATATTCTTTTTCTGCGAAACTCTGAAATAGGCAAAAAACAGCAATTCTGGGCTGGGCCTCCGGTTAGTAGTTTAGTCCCAAAAATAATATAAAAGTGAATAATAAAGCCCAATAATGTATAAAACAGAAGATAATATAACATGGAGCAATCAAAAATTATAGATACGTTGGAGACGTATCAAGCATCCCCAAGCTTAATTCCTGCTCGTCCTCGAGTAGGTAAATGATAAAAACAGAATTTTTTATGCGGAGTGCTACTTGGCATAATTTCAATGTAATTCTTCTTAATTGTGGCATGAATATTCAGATCCGAAAGATTCAAGATAAAAGTTCATATTGACATAAAAATAATAATACTTCAAGCATACTAACTAAGCAATTATGTCCTCTCAAAATAACATGGCCAAAGAAAGTTCATCCCTACAAAATCATATAGTTTAGTCATGCTCCATCTTCGTCACACAAAAATGCTCTCATCATGCACAACCCCGATGACAAGCCAAGCAATTGTTTCATACTTTAGTAATCTCAAACTTATAAACCCTCACACAATACATGAGCGCGAGCCATGGACATAGCACTTTGGGTGGAATAGAATATGATGATGGGGGTTATGTGGAGAAGACAAAAAAGGAGAAAGTCTCACATCAACGAGGCTAATCAATGAGCTATGGAGATGCCCATCGATTGATGTTAATGCAAGGAGTAGGGATTGCCATGCAACGGATGCACTAGAGCTATAAATATATGAAAGCTCAACAAAAGAAACTAAGTGGGTGTGCATCCAACTTGCTTGCTCACGAAGACCTAGGGCACTTGAGGAGGCCCATTGTTGGAATATACAAGCCAAGTTCTATAATGAAAATTTCCCACTAGTATATGAAAGTGACAAAACAAGAGACTCTCTATCATGAAGATTATGGTGCTACTTTGAAGCACAAGTGTGGTAAAGGATAGTAACATTGTCCCTTCTCTCTTTTTCTCTCATTTTTTCGGGCCTTCTCTTTTTTTTATGGCCTTTCTCTCTTTTTTTTATTCTTCACTTGGGACAATGCTCTAGAAAATGATGATCATCACACTTCTATTTATTTACAACTCAATGATTACAACTCGATACTAGAACAAAGTATGAGTCTATATGAATGCCTCCGGCGGTGTACTGGGATATGCAATGAACCAAGAGTGACATGTATGAAAGAATTATGAACGGTGGCTTTGCCATGAATACTATGTCAACTACATGATCATGCGAAGCAATATGACAATGATGAACGTGTTATGATAAACTGGATGGTGGAAAGTTGCATGGCAATATATCTCGGAATGGCTATGGAAATGCCATAATAGGTAGGTATGGTGGCTGTTTTGAGGAAGATATAAGGAGGTTTATGTGTGAAAGAGCGTATCATATCACGGGGTTTGGATGGACTGGCGAAGTTTGCACCAACTCTCAATGTGAGAAAGGGCAATGCGCGGTACCGAAGAGGCTAGCAATGGTGGAAAGGTGAGAGTGCGTATAATCCATGGACTCAACATTAGTCATAAAGAAATCACATACTTATTGCAAAAATCTACAAGTCATCAAAAACCAAGCACTACGCGCATGCTCCTAGGGGGATAGATTGGTAGGAAAAGACCATCGCTCGTCCCCGACCGCCACTCATAAGGAAGACAATCAAAGAACACCTCATGTTTCAAATTTGTTACATAACGTTTACCATACGTGCATGCTACAGGACTTGCGAACTTCAACACAAGTATTTCTCAAATTCACAACTACTCAACTAGCACGTGATATCACTACCTCCATGTCTCAAAACAATCATCAAGCATCAAACTTCTCTTAGTATTCAACGCACTCATAAGAAAGTTTTTACTAATCTTGAATACCTAGCATATTAGGATTATTTAAGCAAATTACCATGCTAATTAAGACTCTCAAAATAATCTAAGTGAAGCATGAGAGATCAATAGTTTCTATAAAACAAATCCACCACCGTGCTCTAAAAGATATAAGTGAAGTACTAGAGCAAAAACTATATAACTCAAAAGATATAAGTGAAGCACATAGAGTATTCTAATAATTTCCGAATCATGTATGTCTCTCTCAAAAGGTGTGTACAGCAAGGATGATTGTGGTAAAGTAAAAAGCAAAGACTCACATCATACAAGACGCTCCAAGCAAAACACATATCATGTGGTGAATAAAAATATAGCTCCAAGTAAAGTTACCGATGGAAGTAGACGAAAGAGGCGATGGCTTCCGGGGCATCCCCAAGCTTTGGCTTTTTGGGGCCCTTAGATCATCTTGGGGGTGCCATGGGCATCCCCAAGCTTAGGCTCTTGCCACTCCTTGTTCCATAATCCATCAAATCTTTCACCCAAAACTTGAAAACTTCACAACACAAAACTTAGCAGAAAATCTAGTGAGCTCCGTTAGCGAAAGAAAACAAAAGACCACTTCAAGGTACTGTAATGAACTCATTCTTTATTTATATTGGTGTTAAACCTACTGTATTCCAACTTCTCTATGGTTGATAAACTATTTTACTAGCCATAGATTCATCAAAATAAGCAAACAACACACGGAAAACAGAATCTGTCAAAAACAGAATCTGTCAAAAACAGAACAGTCTGTAGTAATCTGCAACTAACGCAAACTTCTGGAACTCCAAAAAATCATAAAAAATAGGACGACCTAGACAATTTGTTTATTGATCAGCAGCAATTGGAATCAATATTTTATCACGTTCTGGTGATTTTTAACAATTGTTTTTGTGAACAGAAAGTTTCTGGAAATTACAGCAAGATCAAATAACTATCATCCAAGAAGATCAAAAAAATATTATTCCTAAACAGAAGCAAAAACACATCTAACCAGAGGCTAGATCAAATATTTATTCCTAAACAGAAGAAAAAAGCAAAAAAAAACTAAAAATAAAATTGGGTTGCCTCCCAACAAGCGCTATCGTTTAACGCCCCTAGCTCGACATAAAAGCAAGGATAAATCTAGGTATTGCCATCTTTGGTAGGCAATTCTTCAATAAGACATCTATCACCCTTAAGAGTTTCTTTCTTTTTATTAGTTATCAAGATTCTAGGAACAAGATCAAAAAATTCATTTGTAGCAAATGGTTCTTTAATGATAGCAAAAAGATTGGGATGAATACTTATAGATTTAAGATCCACAGTTTCCTTACTAGAGGATTCACCCTTATTTTTACGAATATACATAAGCTTGGCAATTTTAGTTGGAGGACTTGGAGTATTTTTTACGGAAGAAAAAGTGGTTCCCAAGTTGGTAATGATACCCTCAAGTTTATCGATTCTAGTGGAATCTTGATTTATTCTCTCATTAACTATGGGTTCCTTCTCCTTAATATTTTTCAAAGTGACTCCCACCTTAGATCCATATTGGGTAATTTGGTTGTGGATCTTTTTATCCAGATTTTCAATTAACTCTACGGTAGCAACTTTATTTTCAATAATTTCAAGTCTTTGCATTACATTCTCCAAAGTTAACATAGTTCCATTAACCAAAAGAGGTGGTGAGCCAAATAAATCTATCATAGCATTATAAGAGTCAAAAGTATGGCTACCCAAGAAATTTCCTCCGGTAATGGTATCAAGAATATATCTATACCAAGTATTAGCGCCTACATAAAAATTGCGGAGAAGAACGGAAGTAGATTGCTTCCTGGCAGATCTATTTTGAGCAGTGCAAATTCTGTACCAAGCGTCTTTTAGATTTTCTCCTTCCCTTTGTTTAAAATTGAGAACTTCATTTTCGGGAGACAACGGAGAAGATAAAGGACTAGCCATAACGACAAGCAAACGGAAAATAGGCGAACGAAAAAGAGAGGACGAATAAAACGGCAAGGGTGAAGTGGGGGAGAGGAAAACGAGAGGCAAATGGCAAATAATGTAATGCGGGAGATAAGGGTTTGTGATGGGTACTTGGTATGTTGACTTTTGCGTAGACCTCCCTGGCAACGGCGCTAGAAATCCTTCTTGCTACCTCTTGAGCACTGCGTTGGTTTTCCCTTGAAGAGGAAAGGGTGATGCAGCAAAGTAGCATAAGTATTTCCCTCAGTTTTTGAGAACAAAGGTATCAATCCAGTAGGAGGCTACGCGCGAGTACCTCGCACCTACACAAAACAAATAAATCCTCGCAACCAACGCGATAAGGGGTTGTCAATCCCTACATGGTCACTTACGAGAGTGAGATCTGATAGGATAATATTTTTGGTATTTTTGTGATAAAGATGCAAAGTAAAATAAAAGCAAAGTAAAAAGCAACGGAAATAACTAAGTGTTGGAAGAGTAATATGATGAAGATAGACCCCGGGGCCATAGGTTTCACTAGTGGCTTCTCTCAAGAGCATAAGTATTTTACGGTGGGTGAACAAATTACTGTTGAGCAATTGACAGAATTGAGCATAGTTATGAGAATATCTAGGTATGATCATGTATATAGGCATCACGTCCGAGACAAGTAGACCGACTCCTGCCTGCATCTACTACTATTACTCCACACATCGACCGCTATCCAGCATGCATCTAGAGTATTAAGTTCATAAGAATAGAGTAACGCCTTAAGCAAGATGACATGATGTAGAGGGATAAATTCATGCAATATGATAAAAACCCCATCTTGTTATCCTCGATGGCAACAATACTATACGTGCCTTGCTGCCTCTACTGTCACTGGGAAAGGACACCGCAAGATTGAACCCAAAGCTAAGCACTTCTCCCATTGCAAGAAAGATCAATCTAGTAGGCCAAACCAAACTGATAATTCGAAGAGACTTGCAAAGATAACCAATCATACATAAAAGAATTCAGAAGATTCAAATATTGTTCATAGATAAACTTGATCATAAACCCACAATTCATTGGTCTCAACAAACACACCGCAAAAGAAGATTACATGGGATAGATCTCCACGAGAGAGGGGGAGAACTTTGTATTGAGATCCAAAAAGAGAGAAAGCCATCTAGCTACTAACTATGGACCCGAAGGTCTGAGGTAAACTACTCACACTTCATCGGAGGGGCTATGGTGTTGATGTAGAAGCCCTCCGTGATTGATGCCCCCTCCGGCGGAGCTCCGGAACAGGCCCCAAGATGGGCTCTCGTGGGTACAGAAGGTTGCGCCGGTGGAATTAGGTTTTTGGCTCCGTATCTGATCATTTGGGGGTATGTAGGTATATATAGGAGGAAGGAGTATGTCGGTGGAGCAACAAGGGGCCCACGATGGTGGAGGGCACGCCCTAGGGGGGTAGGCGCGCCCCCCTACCTCGTGGCTTCCTCTTTTGTTTCTTGACGTAGGGTCCAAGTCTCCTGGATCATGTTCGTTCCGAAAATCACGTTCCCGAAGTTTCATTCCGTTTGGACTCCGTTTGATATTCTTTTTCTGCGAAACTCTGAAATAGGCAAAAAAACAGCAATTCTGGGTTGGGCCTCTGGTTAGTAGGTTAGTCCCAAAAATAGTATAAAAGTGAATAATAAAGCCCAATAATGTCCAAAACAGAAGATAATATAGCATGGAGCAATCAAAAATTATAGATACGTTGGAGACGTATCAGCTACCGACGTACTAAGCAAAATAAGATGCATAAAGGATAAACTGTTGGGGAACGTAGGAATTTCAAAAAAATCCTATGCACACACAAGATCATGGTGATGCATAGCAACGAGAGGGGAGAGTGTGTCTACGTACCCTCGTAGACCGAAAGCGGAAGCGTTAGCACAACGCGGTTGATGTAGTCGTACGTCTTCACGATCCGACCGATCCAAGTACCAAACGCACGACACCTTCGAGTTCAGCACACGTTCAACTCGATGACATCCCGCGAGCTCCGATCCAGCAAAGCTTCGCCGGAGAGTTTCGTCAGCACGACGGCGTGATGACGGTGATGATGATGCTACCGACACAGGGCTTCGCCTAAGCTCTGCTACGATATGATCGAGGTGGATTATGATCGAGGTGGATTATGCCCCTACAGCCGTGTGCGGTGCCCCCTCCACCATAATCCACCTCGATCATATCGTAGCGGTGCTTAGTTGAAGCCCTGCATTGGTAGCATCATCATCACCGTCATCACACCGTCGTGCTGACGAAACTCTCCGGCGAAGCTCTGCTGGATCGGAGCTCGCGAGACGTCATCGAGTTGAACGTGTGCAGAACTCGGAGGTGTCGTGCGTTCGGTACTTGGATAGGTTGAATCGTGAAGACGTACGACTACATCAACCGCGTTGTGCTAACGCTTCCGCTTTCGGTCTACGAGGGTACGTGGACACACTCTCCCCTCTCGTCGCAATGCATCACCATGATCCTATGTGTGTGTAGGAATTTTTTTGAAATTACTACGTTCCCCAACAGTGGCATCCGAGCCAGGTTTTATGCGTAGATGTTATATGTGAAGGAAATATGCCCTAGAGGCAATAATAAAGTTATTATTTATTTCCTTATATCATGATAAATGTTTATTATTCATGCTAGAATTGTATTAACCGGAAACTTGATGAATACATAGACAAACAGAGTGTCACTAGTATGCCTCTACTTGACTAGCTCGTTGATCAAAGATGGTTATGTTTCCTAGCCATAGACATGAGTTGTCATTTGATTAACGGGATCACCTCATTAGGAGAAAGATGTGATTGACTTGACCCATTTCGTTAGCTTAGCACTCGATCGTTTAGTATGTTGCTATTGCTTTCTTCATGACTTATACATGTTCCTATGACTATGAGATTATGCAACTCCCGTTTACCGGAGGAACACTTTGTGTGCTACCAAACGTCACAACGTAACTGGGTGATTATAAAGGTGCTCTACAGGTGTCTCCGAAGGTACTTGTTGGGTTGGCGTATTTCGAGATTAGGATTTGTCACTCAAATTGTCGGAGAGGTATCTCCGGGCCCACTCGGTAATGCACATCACTATAAGCCTTGCAAGCATTGCAACTAATGAGCTAGTTGCGGGATGATGTATTACGGAACGAGTAAAGAGACTTGCCGGTAACGAGATTGAACTAGGTATCGAGATACCGACGATCGAATCTCGGGCAAGTAACATACCGAAGACAAAGGGAACAACGTATGTTGTTGTGCGGTCTGACCGATAAAGATCTTCGTAGAATATGTAGGAACCAATATGAGCATCCAGGTTCTGCTATTGGTTATTGACCGGAGAGGTGTCTCGGTCATGTCTACATAGTTCTCGAACCCGTAGGGTCCGCACGCTTAACGTTACGATGACAGTTATATTATGAGTTTATATGTTTTGATGTACCGAAGGTTGTTCGGAGTCCCGGATGAGATCACGGACATGACGAGGAGTCTCGAAATGGTCGAGACATAAAGATTGATATATTGGAAGCCTATGTTTGGACATCGGAAGTGTTTCGGGTGAAACTGGGATTTTTCCGGAGTACCGGGAGGTTACCGGAACCCTCCGGTAACTTAATGGGCCTTATTGGGCCTAGGTGGAAGAGAGGAGAGGAGGCCAGGGCAGGGCCACGCCCCCCTTCCCCCTAGTCCGAATAGGACAAGGAGAGGGGGGCGGCGCCCCCCCTTCCATCCTCCCCTCCACCTTTTCCCCTTCCTCTCCTAGTCCAACATGGAAAAGGGGGGAGTCCTACTCCCGGTAGTAGTAGGACTCCTCCTAGGCGCGCCTCTCCTCCTTGGCCGGCGGCCTCCCCCTTGCCCCTTTATATACGGGGGCAGGGAGGCACCTCTCTACACACAATTGATCAATGATCTTTTAGCCGTGTGCGGTGCCCCCCCTCCACCATATTACACCTCGGTAATATCGTAGCGGTGCTTAGGCGAAGCCCTGCGTCGGTAGAACATCATCATCGTCACCACACCGTCGTGCTGACAAAACTCTCCCTCAACACTCGGCTGGATCGGAGTTTGAGGGACGTCATCGAGCTGAACGTGTGCTGAACTCGAGGGTGCCGTGCGTTCGGTACTTGATCGGTCGGATCGTGAAGACGTACGACTACATCAACCGCGTTGTGTTAACACTTCCGCTTTCGGTCTACGAGGGTACGTAGACAACACTCTCCCCTCTCATTGCTATGCATCACCATGATCTTGCGTGTGCGTAGGAAATTTTTTGAAATCACTACGTTCCCCAACAGTGGCATCAGAGCCAGGTTTTATGCGTTGATGTTATGCACGAGTAGAACACAAGTGAGTTGTGGGCGATATAAGTCATACTGCTTACCAACATGTCATACTTTGGTTCAGCGGTATTGTGAGATGAAGCGGCCCGGACCAACATTACGCGTACGCTTACGCGAGACCGGTTTCACCGTTGCGAGCACTCGTTTCTTAAAGGTGACTGGCGGGTGTCTGTCTCTCTCACTTTAGTTGAATCGAGTGTGGCTACGCCCGGTCCTTGCGAAGGTTAAAACAGCACCAACTTGACAAACTATCGTTGTGGTTTTGATGCGTAGGTAAGAACAGTTCTTGCTAAGCCCGTAGCAGCCACGTAAAACTTGCAACAACAAAGTAGAGGACGTCTAACTTGTTTTTGCAGGGCATGTTGTGATGTGATATGGTCAAAGCATGATGCTAAATTTATTGTATGAGATGATCATGTTTTGTAACCGAGTTATCGGCAACTGGCAGGAGCCATATGGTTGTCGCTTTATTGTATGCAATGCAATCGCCCTGTAATGCTTTACTTTATCACTAAGCGGTAGCGATACTCGTAGAAGCATAAGATTGGCGAGACGACAACGATGCTATGATGGAGATCAAGGTGTCGCGCCGGTGACGATGGTGATCATGACGGTGCTTCGGAGATGGAGATCACAAGCACAAGATGATGATGGCCATATCATATCACTTATATTGATTGCATGTGATATTTATCTTTTATGCATCTTATCTTGCTTTGATTGATGGTAGCATTGTAAGATGATCCCTCACTAAATTATCAAAGTATAAGTGTTCTCCCTGAGTATGCACCGTTGCGAAAGTTCTTCGTGCTGAGACACCACGTGATGATCGGGTGTGATAGGCTCTACGTTCAAATACAACGGGTGCAAAACAGTTGCACACGCGGAATACTCAGGTTAAACTTGACGAGCCTAGCATATAACTGATATGGCCTCGGAACACGGAGACCGAAAGGTCGAGCGTGAATCATATAGTAGATATGATCAACATAGTGATGTTCACCGTTGAAACTACTCCATCTCATGTGATGATCGGACATGGTTTAATTGATATGGATCACGTGATCACTTAGAGGATTAGAGGGATGTCTATCTAAGTGGGAGTTCTTAAGTAATATGATTAATTGAACTTAAATTTATCATGAACTTAGTCCCGATAGTATTTTTCAGATTATGTTGTAGATCAATAGCTCGCGTTGTTGCTTCCCCGTGTTTATTTTTGATATGTTCCTAGAGAAAAATTATGTTGAAAGTTGTTAGTAGCAAAGATGCGGATTGGATCCGTGATCTGAGGATTATCCTCATTGCTGCACAGAAGAATTATGTCCTTGATGCACCGCTAGGTGACAGACCTATTACAGGAGCAGATGCAGACGTTATGAATGTTTGGCTAGCTCAGTATGATGACTACTTGATAGTTTAGTGCACCATGCTTAAACGGCTTAGAATCGGGACTTCAAAGACGTTTTGAACGTCATGGACCATATGAGATGTTCCAGGAGTTGAAGTTAATATTTCAAGCAAATACCCGTGTTGAGAGATATGAAGTCTCCAACAAGTTCTATAGCTAAAAGATGGAAGAGAATAGCTCAAGCAGTGAGCATGTGCTCAGATTGTCTGGGTACTACAATCGCTTGAATCAAGAGGGAGTTAATCTTCCAGATAAAATAGTGATTGATAGAATTCTCTAGTCACCATCACCAAGTTAGTAGAACTTCGTGATGAACTATAGTATGCAAGGGATGACGAAATTAATTCCCGAGCTCTTCGTGATGCTGAAATCGACGAAGGTAGAAATCAAGAAAAACATCAAGTGTTGATGGTTGACGAGACCACTAGTTTCAAGAAAAGGGCAAAGGGAAGAAGGGGAACTTCAAGAAGAACGGCAAGCAAGTTGCTGCTCAAGTGAAGAAGCCTAAGTCTGGTCCTAAGCCTGAGACTAAGTGCTTCTACTACAAAGGGACTGGTCACTGGAAGCGGAACTACCCCAAGTATTTGGTGGATAAGAAGGATGGCAAAGTGAACAAAGGTATATTGGATATACATGTTATTGATGTGTACTTTACTAGTGTTTATAGCAACCCCTCGGCATTTGATACTGGTTCAGTTGCTAAGAGTAGTAACTCAAAACGGGAGTTGCAGAATAAACAGAGACTAGTAAAAGGCGAGGTGACGATGTGTGTTGGAAGTAGTTCCAAGATTGATATGATCATCATCGCACACTCCCTATACTTTTGGGATTAGTGTTGAAACTAAATAAGTGTTATTTGGTGTTTGCGTTGAGCATGAATATGCTTTGATCATGTTTGTTGCAATACGGTTATTCATTTAAATTAGAGAATAATTGTTGTTCTGTTTACATGAATAAAACCTTCTATGGTCATACACCCAATAAAATGGTTTGTTGGATCTCGATCGTAGTGATACACATATTCATAATAATGAAGCCAAAAGATGCAAAGTTAATAATGATAGTGCAACTTATTTGTGGCACTGCCGTTTAGGTCATATTGGTGTAAAGCGCATGAAGAAACTCCATACTGATGGGATTTTGGAATCACTTGATTATGAATCACTTGATGCTTGCGAACCGTGCCTCATGGGCAAGATGACTAATACGCCGTTCTCCGGAACTATGGAGAGAGCAACAGATTTGTTGGAAATCATACATACAGATGTATGTGGTCCGATGAATATTGAGGCTCGTAGCAGGTATCATTAATTTCTGACCTTCACAGATGATTTGAGCAGATATGGGTATATCTACTTAATGAAACAGAAGTCTGAAACATTTGAAAAGTTCATATAATTTCAGAGTGAAGTGGAAAATCATCGTAACAAGAAAATAAAGTTTCTACGATCTGATCGTGGAGAAGAGTATTTGAGTTACGAGTTTGGCCTTCAGTAAAAACAATGTGAAATAGTTTCACTACTCACACCACCTGGAACACCACAGTGTAATGGTGTATCCGAACATCGTAACCGTACTTTATTAGACATGGTGCAATATATGATGTCTCTTACCGATCTACCACTATCGTTTTGGGGTTATGCATTAGAGACAGCTACATTCACGTTAAATAGGGTACCATCTAAATCCGTTGAGACGACATCTTATGAACTGTGGTTTGGCAAGAAACCAAAGTTGTCGTTTCTTAAAGTTTGGGGTTGCGATGCTTATGTGAAAAAGTTTCATCCTGATAACCTCAAACCCAAATCGGAGAAATGTGTCTTCATAGGATACCCAAAGGAGACAGTTGGGTACACCTTCTATCACAGATCCGAAGGCAAGACATTCATTGCTAAGAATTGATCCTTTCTAGAGAAGGAGTTTCTCTCGAAAGAAGTGAGTGGGAGGAAAGTAGAACTTGATGAGGTAATTGTACCTGCTCCCTTATTGGAAAGTAGTTCATCGCAGAAACCAGTTTCTGTGACGCCTATACCAATTAGTGAGGAAGTTAATGATGATGATCATGAAACTTCAGATCAAGTTATTACTAAACCTTGTAGGTCAACCAGAGTAAGATCCGCACCAGAGTGGTACGGTAATCCTGTTCTGGAGGTTATGTTACTAGACCATGACGAACCTACGAACTATGAAGAAGCAATGGTGAGCCCAAATTCCGCAAAATGGCTTGAGGCCATGAAATCCGAGATGGGATCCATGTATGAGAACAAAGTATGGACTTTGGTTGACTTGCCCGATGATCGGCAAGCCATTGAAAATAAATGGATCTTCAAGAAGAAGACTGACGCTGACGGTAATGTTACTGTCTATAAAGCTCGACTTGTTGCGAAAGGTTTTTGACAAGTTCAAGGGATTGACTACGATGAGACCTTCTCACCCGTAGCGATGCTTAAGTCTGTCCGAATCATGTTAGCAATTGCCGCATTTTATGAAATCTGGCAAATGGATAAACAAAACTGCATTCCTTAATGGATTTATTAAGGAAGAGTTGTATATGATGCAACCAGAAGGTTTTGTCAATCCTAAAGGTGCTAACAAAATATGCAGGCTCCAGCGATCCATCTATGGACTGGTGCAAGCATCTCGGAGTTGGAATATACGCTTTGATAAGTTGATCAAAGGATATAGTTTTATACAGACTTGCGGTGAAGCCTGTATTTACAAGAAAGTGAGTGGGAGCACTACAACATTTCTGATAAGTATATGTGAATGACATATTGTTGATCGGAAATAATGTAGAATTATTCTGCAAAGCATAAAGGAGTGTTTGAAAGGAGTTTTTCAAAGAAAGACCTCGGTGAAGCTGCTTACATATTGAGCATCAAGATCTATAGAGATAGATCAAGACGCTTGATAAGTTTTTTCAATGAGTACATACCTTAACAAGATTTTGAAGTGGTTCAAAATGGAACAGTCAAAGAAAGAGTTTCTTGCCTGTGTTACATGGTGTGAAATTGAGTAAGACTCAAAGCCTGACCACGACAGAAGATAGAAAAAGAATGAAAGTCATTCCCTATGCCTCGGCCATAGGTTCTATAAAGTATGCCATGCTGTGTACCAGATCTATTGTATACCCTACACTGATTTTGGAAAGGGAGTACAATAGTGATCTAGGAGTAGATCACTGGACAGCGGTCAAAATTATCCTTAGTGGAATAAGGATATGTTTCTTGATTATGGAAGTGACAAAAGGTTCGTTGTAAAGGGTTACGTCGATGCAAGTTTTGACACTAATCTAGATGACTCTAAGTCTTGGTCTAGATACATATTCAAAGTGGGAGCAATTAGCTAGAGTAGCTCCGTGCAGAGCATTGTAGACATAGAAATTTGCAAAATACTTACGGATCTGAATGTGACAGACCCGTTGACTAAAATTATCTCATAAGCAAAACATGATCACACCTTAGTACTCTTTGGGTGTTAATCACATAGCGATGTGAACTACATTACTGACTCTAGTAAACCCTTTGGGTGTTGGTCACATGACGATGTGAACTATGGGTGTTAATCACATGGTGATGTGAACTATTGATGTTAAATCACATGGCGATGTGAACTAGATTATTGACTCTAGTGCAAGTGGGAGACTGAAGGAAATATGCCCTAGAGGCAATAATAAAGTTATTATTTATTTCCTTATATCATGATAAATGTTTATTATTCATGCTAGAATTGTATTAACCGGAAACTTGATACATGTGTGAATACATAGACAAACAGAGTGTCACTAGTATGCCTCTACTTGACTAGCTCGTTGATCAAAGATGGTTATGTTTCCTAGCCATAGACATGAGTTGTCATTTGATTAACGGGATCACATCATTAGGAGAATGATGTGATTGACTTGACCCATTCCGTTAGCTTAGCACTCGATCGTTTAGTATGTTGCTATTGCTTTCTTCATGACTTATACATGTTCCTATGACTATGAGATTATGCAACTCCCGTTTACCGGAGGAACACTTTGTGTGCTACCAAACGTCACAACGTAACTGGGTGATTATAAAGGTGCTCTACAGGTGTCCCGAAGGTACTTGTTGGGTTGGCGTATTTCGAGATTAGGATTTGTCACTCAAATTGTCGGAGAGGTATCTCTGGGCCCACTCGGTAATGCACATCACTATAAGCCTTGCAAGCATTGCAACTAATGAGCTAGTTGCGGGATGATGTATTACGGAACGAGTAAAGAGACTTGCCGGTAACGAGATTGAACTAGGTATCGAGATACCGACGATCGAATCTCGGGCAAGTAACATACCGATGACAAAGGGAACAACGTATGTTGTTATGCGGTCTGACCGATAAAGATCTTCGTAGAATATGTAGGAACCAATATGAGCATCCAGGTTCCGCTATTGGTTATTGACCGGAGAGGTGTCTCGGTCATGTCTACATAGTTCTCGAACCCGTAGGGTCCGCACGCTTAACGTTACGATGACAGTTATATTATGAGTTTATATGTTTTGATGTACCGAAGGTTGTTCGGAGTCCCGGATGAGATCACGGACATGACGAGGAGTCTCGAAATGGTCGAGACATAAAGATTGATATATTGGAAGCCTATGTTTGGACATCGGAAGTGTTCCGGGTGAAATCGGGATTTTTCCGGAGTACCGGGAGGTTACCGGAACCCCCCGGTAACTTAATGGGCCTTATTGGGCCTAGGTGGAAGAGAGGAGAGGAGGCTAGGGCAGGGCCGCGCCCCCCTTCCCCCCCAGTCCGAATAGGACAAGGAGAGGGGGGCGGCACCCCCCCTTTCCTCCTCCCCTCCACCTTTTCCCCCTTCCTCTCCTAGTCCAACATGGAAAAGGGGGGAGTCCTACTCCCGGTAGGAGTAGGACTCCTCCTAGGCGCGCCTCTCCTCCTTGGCCGGCGGCCTCACCCTTGCTCCTTTATATACGGGGGCAGGGGGCACCTCTCTACACACAATTGATCAACGATCTTTTAGCCGTGTGCGGTGCCCCCCTCCACCATATTACACCTCGATAATATCGTAGCGGTGCTTAGGTGAAGCCCTGCGTCGGTAGAACATCTTCATCATCACCACACCGTCGTGCTGACAAAACTCTCCCTCAACACTCGGCTGGATCGGAGTTCGAGGGACGTCATCGAGCTGAACGTGTGCTGAGCTCGGAGGTGCCGTGCGTTCGGTACTTGATCGGTCGGATCGTGAAGACGTACGACTACATCAACCGCGTTGTGTTAACGCTTCCGCTTTCGGTCTACGAGGGCACGTAGACAACACTCTCCCCTCTCGTTGCTATGCATCACCATGATCTTGCGTGTGCGTAGGAATTTTTTTGAAATTACTACGTTCCCCAACAATATGCACGAGTAGAACACAAGTGAGTTGTGGGCGATACAAGTCATACTGCTTACCAGCATGTCATACTTTGGTTCGGCGGTATTGTCGGATGAAGCGGCCCGGACCGACATTATGTGTACGCTTACGCGAGACTGGTTCTACCGATGTGCTTTGCACACAGGTGGCTGGCGGGTGTCAATTTTTCCAACTTTAGTTGAACCGAGTGTGGCTATGCCCGGTCCTTGAGAAGGTTAAAACAACACTAACTTGACGAACTATCATTGTAGTTTTGATGCTAAGGTAAGAACGGTTCTTGCTCAGCCCGTAGCAGCCACGTAAAACTTGCAACAACAAAGTAGAGGACGTCTAACTTGTTTTTGTAGGGCATGTTGTGATGTGATATGGTCAAGACATGATGCTATATTTTATTGTATGAGATGATCATGTTTTGTAACCGAGTTATCGGCAACTGGCAGGAGCCATATGGTTGTCACTTTATTTTATGTAATGCAATCGCCCTGTAATTGCTTTACTTTATCAAGGTGTCGCGCCGGTGACGATGGTGATCATGACGGTGCTTCGGAGATGGAGATCACAAGCACAAGATGATGATGGCCATATCATATCACTTATATTGATTGCATGTGATGTTTATCTTTTATGCATCTTATTTTGCTTAGATCGACGGTAGCATTATAAGATGATCTCTCACTAAATTTCAAGGTATAAGTGTTCTCCCTGAGTATGCACCATTGCGAAAGTTCTTCGTGCTGAGACACCACGTCATGATCGGGTGTGATAAGCTCTACGTTCAAATACAACGGGTGCAAGACAGTTTTGCACACGCGGAATACTCAGGTTAAACTTGACGAGCCTAGCATATAACATATATGGCCTCGGAACACTAAGACCGAAAGGTCGAGCGTGAATCATATAGAAGGTATGATCAACATAGTGATGTTCATCATTGAAAACTACTCCATCTCACATGATGATCGGACATGGTTTAGTTGATATGGATCACGTGATCACTTAGATGATTAGAGGGATGTCTATCTAAGTGGGAGTTCTATAATAATTTGATTAACTGAACTTTAATTTATCATGAACTTAGTACCTGATAGTATTTTGCATGTCTATGTTGTTGTAGATAGATGGCCCGTGCTGTTGTTCCGTTGAATTTTAATGCGTTCCTTGAGAAAGCAAAGTTGAAAGATGATTGTAGCAATTACACGGACTGGGTCCGTAACTTGAGGATTATCCTCATTGCTGCACAGAAGAATTACGTCCTGGTAGCACCGCTAGGTGCCAAACCTGCTGCAGGAGCAACACCAGATGTTATGAACGTCTGGCAGAGCAAAGCTGATGACTACTCGATAGTTCAGTGTGCCATGCTTTACGGCTTAGAACCGGGACTTCTACGACGTTTTGAACGTCATGGAGCATATGAGATGTTCCAAGAGTTGAAGTTAATATTTCAAGCAAAAGCCCGGATTGAGAGATATGAAGTCTCCAATAAGTTCTACTGCTGCAAGATGGAGGAGAATAGTTCTGTCAGTGAACATATACTCAAAATGTCTGGCTATAATAATCACTTGATTCAACTGGGAGTTAATCTTCCGGATGATAGTGTTATTGATAGAATTCTTCAATCACTGCCACCAAGCTACAAGAGCTTTGTGATGAACTATAATATGCAAGGGATGGGTAAGACAATTCCCGAGCTCTTCACAATGCTAAAGGCTGCGGAGGTAGTAATCCAGAAGGAGCATCAAGTGTTGATGGTCAACAAGACCACCAGTTTCAAGAAAAAGGGCAAAGGGAAGAAGAAGGGGAACTTCCAGAAGAACGGCAAACAAGTTGCTGTTCAGTAGAAGAAACCTAATTCTGGACCTAAGCCTGAGACTAAGTGCTTCTACTGCAAGCAAACTGGTCACTAGAAGCGGAACTGCCCCAAGTATTTGGCGGATAAGAAGGATGGCAAGGTGAACAAAGGTATATGTGATATACATGTTATTGATGTGTACCTTACTAATGCTCGCAGTAGCACCTGGGTATTTGATACTGGTTCTGTTGCTAATATTTGCAACTCGAAACAGGGGCTACAGATTAAGCGAAGATTGGCTAAGGACGAGGTGACGATGCGCGTGCGAAATGTTCCAAAGTCGATGTGATCGCGGTCGGCACGCTACCTCTACATCTACCTTCAGGATTAGTTTTAGACCTAAATAATTGTTATTTGGTGCCAGCGTTGAGCATGAACATTATATCTGGATCTTGTTTGATGCGAGACAATTATTCATTTAAATCAGAGAATAATGGTTGTTCTATTTATATGAGTAATATCTTTTATGGCCATGCACCCTTGGGGAGTGGTCTATTTATATTAAATCTCGATAGTAGTGATACACATATTCATAATATTGAAGCCAAAAGATGCAGAGTTGATAATGATAGTGCAACTTATTTGTGCACTGCTGTTTAGGTCATATTGGTGTAAAGCGCATGAAGAAACTCCATTCCGATGGACTTTTGGAATCACTTGATTATGAATCACTTGGTACTTGCGAACCATGCCTCATGGGCAAGATGACTAAAACGCCATTCTCCGGAACTATGGAGCGGGTGACAGATTTGTTGGAAATCATACATACCGATGTATGTGGTCCAATGAATGCTGAGGCTCGCGGCGGGTATCGTTATTTTCTCACCTTCACAGATGATTTGAGCAGATATGGGTATATCTACTTAATGAAACATAAGTCTGAAACATTTGAAAAGTTCAAAGAATTTCAGAGTGAAGTAGAAAATCATCGTAACAAGAAAATAAAGTTTCTACGATCTGATCGTGGAGGAGAATATTTGAGTTACGAGTTTGGTCTTCATTTGAAACAATGCGGAATAGTTTCGCAACTCACGCCACCCGGAACACCACAGCGTAATGGTGTGTCTGAACGTCGTAATCGTACTTTACTAGATATGGTGCGATCTATGATGTCTCTTACTGATTTACCGCTATCATTGTAGGGTTATGCTTTAGAGACGGCTGCATTCACGTTAAATAGGGCACCATCTAATTCCGTTGAGATGACGCCTTATGAACTATGGTCTGGCAAGAAACCAAAGTTGTCATTTCTTAAAGTTTGGGGCTGCGATGCTTATGTGAAAAAAGCTTCAACCTGATAAGCTCGAACCCAAATCGGAGAAATGTGTCTTCATAGGATACCCAAAGGAGACTGTTGGGTACACCTTCTATCACAGATCTGAAGGCAAGACTTCTGTTGCTAAATTTGGATCCTTTCTAGAGAAGGAGTTTCTCTCGAAAGAAGTGAGTGGGAGGAAAGTACAACTTGATGAGGTAACTGTACCTGCTCCCTTATTGGAAAGTAGTTCATCACAAAAACCGGTTCCTGTGACACCTACACCAATTAGTGAGGAAGTTAATGATGATGATCATGAAACTTCAGATCTAGTTACTACCAAGCCTCGTAGGTCAACCAGAGTAAGATCCGCACCAGAGTGGTAGGGTAATCCTGTTCTGGAGGTCATGTTACTAGACCATGACGAACCTGCGAACTATGAGGAAGCGATGATGAGCCCAGATTCCACAAAATGGCTTGAGGCCATGAAATCTGAGATGGGATCTATGTATGAGAACAAAGTATGGAATTTGGTTGACTTGCCAGATGATTGGCAAGCCATCGAAAATAAATGGATCTTCAAGAAGAAGACATACGCTGATGGTAATGTTACTGTCTACAAAGCTCGACTTGTTGCGGAATGTTTTCGACAAGTTCAAGGAGTTGACTACGATGAGACCTTCTCACCCGTAGCAATGCTTTAGTCTGTCCGAATCATGTTAGCAATTGCCGCATTTTATGATTATGAAATTTGGCAAATGGATGTAAAGACTGCATTCCTGAATGGATTTCTGGAAGAGGAGTTGTATATGATGCAACCTGAAGGTTTTATCGATCCAAAGGGTGCTAACAAAGTGTGCAAGCTCCAGCGATCCATTTATGGACTGGTGCAAGCCTCTCGGAGTTGGAATAAATGTTTTGATAGTGTGATCGAAACATATGGTTTTATACAGACTTTTGGAGAAGCACGTATTTACAAGAAAGTGAGTGGGACCTCTGTAGCATTTCTAATATTATATGTGGATGACATATTGGTGATTGGAAATGATGTAGAATTTCTGGATAGCATAAAAGGATACTTGAATAAGAGTTTTTCAATGAAAGACCTCGGTGAAGCTGCTAACATATTGGGCATCAAGATCTATAGAGATAGATCAAGACGCTTAATTGGACTTTCACAAAGCATATACCTTGACAAAGTTTTGAAGAAGTTCAAAATGGATCAGGCAAAGAAAGGGTTCTTGCCTCTGTTACAAGGTGTGAAGTTGAGTAAGACTCAATGCCCAACCACTGCACAAGATAGAGTGAAAATGAAAGATGTTCCCTATGCTTCAGCCATAGGCTCTATCATGTATGCAATGCTGTGTACCAGACCTGATGTGTGCCTTGCTATTAGTTTAGCAGGGAGGTACCAAAGTAATCCAGGAGTGGATCACTGGACAGCGGTCAAGAAAATCTTGAAATACCTGAAAAGAGTTCATCGTAAATGGTTACGTTGATGCAAGCTTTGACACTGATCCGGACAATTCTAAATCGCAAACTGGATACGTATTTATATTGAACGGTGGAGCTGTCAGTTGGAGCAGTTCTAAACAAAGCGTCGTGGCGGGATCTACGTGTGAAGCAGAGTACATTGCTGCTTCGGAAGCATGGAATGAAGGAGTCTGGATGAAGGATTTCATATCCGATATAGGTGTCATAGCTAGTGCATCGGGTCCAATGAAAATATTTTGTGACAATACTGATGCAATTGCCTTGGCAAAGGAATCCAGATTTCACAAGAGAACCAAGCACATCAAGAGACGCTTCAACTCCATTCGGGATCAAGTCCAGGTGGGAGACATAGATATTTTCAAGATACATACGGATCTAAATGTTGCAGACCTGTTGACTAAGCCTCTTCCACGAGCAAAACATGATCAGCACCAAGGCTCCATGGGTGTTAGAATCATTACTGTGTAATCTAGATTATTGACTCTAGTGCAAGTGGGAGACTGGAGGAAATATGCCCTAGAGGCAATAATAAAGTTACTATTTATTTCCTTATATCATGATAAATGTTTATTATTCATGCTAGAATTGTATTAACCGGAAACATTATACATGTGTGAATACATAGACAAACAGAGTGTCACTAGTATGCCTCTACTTGACTAGCTCGTTGATCAAAGATGGTTATGTTTCCTAGCCATAGACATGAGTTGTCATTTGATTAACGGGATCACATCATTAGGAGAATGATTTGATTGACTTCACCCATTCCGTTAGCTTAGCACTTGATCGTTTAGTATGTTGCTATTGCTTTCTTCATGACTTATACATGTTCCTATGACTATGAGATTATGCAACTCCCGTTTACCGGAGGAACACTTTGTGTGCTACCAAACGTCACAACGTAACTGGGTGATTATAAAGGTGATCTATAGGTGTCTCCGAAGGTACTTGTTGAGTTGGCATACTTCGAGATTAGGATTTGTCACTTCGATTGTCGGAGAGGTATCTTTGGGCCCACTCGGTAATACACATCACTATAAGCCTTGCAAGCATTGTAACTAATGAGTTAGTTGCAGGATGATGTATTACGAAACGACTAAAGAGACTTGCCGGTAACGAGATTGAACTAGGTATTGAGATACCGACGATCGAACCTCGGGCAAGTAACATACCGATGACAAAGGGAACAACGTATGTTGTTATGCGGTTTGACCGATAAAGATCTTCATAGAATATGTGGGAGCCAATATAAGCATCCAGGTTCCGCTAGTGGTTATTGACCGGAGACGTGTCTCGGTCATGTATACATAGTTCTCGAACCTGTAGGGTCCGCACGCTTAAAGTTCGATGACAATCGGTATTATGAGTTTTTGTGTTTTGATGTACCGAAGGTAGTTCGGAGTCCCGGAGATGATCACGGACATGACGAGGACTCTCGAAATGGTCGATACATAAAGACCGATATATTGGACGACTATATTCGGACACAGGAAGTGTTCCGGTGATTTCGGAGAAAACCGGAGTGCTGGAGGGGTTACCGGAACCCCCCGGGGAAGTATTGGGCCTTAGTGGGCCTGAGGGGAGTGAGAGGGCAGCAGCCCAGGAGGTGGCGCACCCCTCCCATGAGGAGTCCGAATTGGACTAGGGGAGGGGGCCGCGTCCCCTCTTTCCCTGTCCCTCTCCCTCTCTTTCCTTCCCCCTTCCCTCTTCCTAGTTGGACTAGGAAAGGATGAATCCTCTTCCTAGTAGGAAGAGGATTCCTCCTCTCCTTGGGGTGCACCAAGGCTGGCCGGCCTCCCCCTTGCGCCTTTATATACGGGGGCAGTGGGGCGGGGGGCACCCAAAGACACACAAGTTTATTGTTCCAAGCCGTGTGCGGTGCCCCCCTCCACCATAATCCACCTCGATCATATCATAGCGGTGCTTAGGCGAAGCCCTGCGTCGGTAGCATCATCATTACCGTCATCACGCCGTCGTGCTGACGATACTCTCCGGCGAAGTGATACGTCTCCAACGTATCTATAATTTACGAAGTATTCATGCTATTATAGTATCCATCTTGGATGTTTAATGGGCTTTACTAGGCACCTTTATATTATTTTTGGGACTAACTTATTAACCCAGAGCCCAGTGCCAGTTTCTGTTTTTATCCTTGTTTCAGTGTTTTACAGAAAAGGAATATCAAACGGAGTCCAAACGGAATGAAACCTTCGGGAGAGTTATTTTTGGAACGGAAGCAATCCAGAAGACTTGGAGTGTACGTAAGGGAATCAACGAGGAAGGCACGAGGCAGGGGGGCGCGCCCACCCCCCTGGGCGCGCCCTCCACCCTCGTGGGCCCCTCGTGGCTCCCCTGAGCGACTTCTTTCACCTATATATATCCATATACGCTAAAACCTTCGGGGAAGAGAATAGATCGGGAGTTCCACCGCCGCAAGCCTCCGTAGCCACCAAAAACCAATCGGGACCTTGTTCCGGCACCCTGCCGGAGGGGGATCCCTCACCGGTGGCCATGTTCATCATCCCGGCGCTCTCCATGACGAGGAGGGAGTAGTTCACCCTCGGGGCTGAGGGAATGTACCAGTAGCTATGTGTCTGATCTCTCTCTCTCTCTCTCTCTCTCGTGTTCTTGAGGTGATACGATCTTGATGTATCACGAGCTCTGCTATTATAGTTGGATATTATGATGTTTCTCCCCCTCTACTCTCTTGTAATGGATTGAGTTTTCCCTTTGAAGTTATCTTATCGGATTGAGTCATTAAGGATTTGAGAACACTTAATGTATGTCTTGCCGTGCTTATCTGTGGTGACAATGGGATATCACGTGATCCACTTGATGTATGTTTTGGTGATCAACTTGCGGGTTTCCGCCCATGAACCTATGCATAGGGGTTGGCACACGTTTTCATCTTGACTCTCCGGTAGAAACTTTAGGGCACTCTTTGAAGTTCTTTGTGTTGGTTGAATAGATGAATTTGAGATTGTGTGATGCATATCATATAATCATACCCACGGATACTTGAGGTGACATTGGAGTATCTAGGTGACATTAGGGTTTTGGTTGATTTGTGTCTTAAGGTGTTATTCTAGTACGAACTCTTGAATAGATTGATCCGAAAGAATAACTTTGAGGTGGTTTCATACCCTACAATAATCTCTTCGTTTGTTCTCCGCTATTAGTGACTTTGGAGTGACTCTTTGTTGCATGTTGAGGGATAGTTATATGATCCAATTATGTTATTATTGTTGAGAGAACTTGCACTAGTGAAAGTATGAACCCTTGGCCTTGTTTCCTAGCATTGCAATACCGTTTACGCTCACTTTTATCATTAGTTACCTTGCTGTTATTATATTTTCAGATTACAACAACCTATATCTACCATCCATATTGCACGTGTATCTCCATCTCTTCGCCGAACTAGTGCACCTATACAATTTACCATTGTATTGGGTGTGTTGGGGACACAAGAGACTCTTTGTTATTTGGTTGCAGGGTTGTTTGAGAGAGACCATCTTCATCCTACGCCTCCCATGGATTCATAAACCTTAGGTCATCCACTTGAGGGAAATTTGCTACTGTCCTACAAACCCCTGCACTTGGAGGCCCAACAACGTTTACAAGAAGAAGGTTGCGTAGTAGACATCACGAAGCCCTGCTGGAGCGGAGCTCGTGGGACGTCATCGAGTTGAACATGTGCTGAACTCAGAGGTGCCGTGTGTTCGGTACTTGGATCGTTGAATCGTGAAGACGTACGACTACATCAACCACATTGTGCTAACGCTTCCGCTTTTGGTCTACGAGGGTACGTGGACACACTCTCCCCTCTCGTTGCTATGCATCACCATGATCCTGCGTGTGCGTAGGAACTTTTTTGAAATTACTACGTTCCCCAACAGAGGGGCGTGCGGCCTGCCCTAGGCCATCCCTCTCTCTCTCCACTAAGGCCCATAAGGCCCACTATTTCTGCCGGGGGTTTCGGTAACCCTCCGACACTCCGGTTTTCTCCGAAACCACCCAGAACACTTCCGATGTCCGAATATAGTCGTCCAATATATCAATCTTTACGTCTCGACCATTTTGAGACTCCTCGTCATGTCTGTGATTATATCCGGGACTCCGAACTACCTTCGGTACATCAAAACACAAAAATTCATAATACCGATCGTCACCGAACTTTAAGCGTGAGGACCCTACGGGTTGGAGAACTATGTAGACATGACCGAGACACGTCTCCGGTCAATAACCAATAGCGGAACCTGGATGCTCATATTGGCTCCCACATATTCTACGAAGATCTTTATCGGTCAAACCGCATAACAGCATACGTTGTTCCCTTTGTCATCAGTATGTTACTTGCCCGAGATTCGATCGTCGGTATCTCAATACCTAGCTCAATCTCGTTACCAGCAAGTCTCTTTACTCGTTACGTAATGCATCATCCCACAACTAACTCATTAGTCACATTGCTTGCAAGGCTTATTGTGATGTGCATAACCGAGAGGGCCCAGAGATACCTCTCCGACAGTCGGAGTGACAAATCCTAATCTCGATCTATGCCAACTCAACAAGTACCATCGGAGACACCTGTAGAGCACCTTTATAATCACCCAGTTGCATTGTGACGTTTGGTAGCAAACAAAGTGTTCCTCTGGTAATCGGGAGTTGCATAATCTCATAGTCATAGGAACATGTATAAGTCATGAAGAAAGCAATAGCAGTAAACTAAACGATCAAGTGCTAAGCTAACGGAATGGGTCAAGTCAATCACATCATTCTCCTAATGATGTGATCCCATTAATCAAATGACAACTCATGTCTATGGTTAGGAAACTTAACCATCTTTGATTAACGAGCTAGTCAAGTAGAGGCATACTAGTGACATTATGTTTGTCTATGTATTCACACATGTATTATGTTTCCGGTTAATACAATTCTAGCATGAATAATAAACATTTATCATGATATGAGGAAATAAATAATAACTTTATTATTGACTCTAGGGAATATTTCCTTCAGTCTCCCACTTGCACTAGAGTCAATAATCTAATTTACACAGTGATGATTCTAACACCCATGGAGTTTTGGTGCTGATCATGTTTTGCTCGTGGAAGAGGCTTAGTCAACGGGCCTGCAACATTCAGATCCGTATGTATCTTGCAAATCTCGATGTCTCCCACCTGGACTTGATCCCGGATGGAATTGAAGCGTCTCTTGATGTGCTTGGTTCTCTTGTGAAATCTGGATTCCTTTGCCAAGGCAATTGCACCAGTATTGTCACAAAAGATTTTCATTGGTCCCGATGCACTAGGTATGACACCTAGATCGGATATGAACTCCTTCATCCAGACTCCTTCATTTGCTGCTTCCGAAGCAGCTATGTACTCCGCTTCACGCATAGATCCCTCCATGACGCTTTGTTTAGAACTGCACCAACTGACAGCTCCACCGTTCAATGTAAACACGTATCCGGTTTGCGATTTTGAATCGTCCGGATCAGTGTCAAAGCTTGCATCGACGTAACCATTTACGACTAGCTCTTTGTCACCTCCATAAACGAGAAACATATCCTTAGTCCTTTTCAAGTATTTCAGGATGTTCTTGACCGTTGTCTAGTGATCCACTCCTGGATTACTTTGGTACCTCCCTGCTAAGCTAATAGCAAGGCACACATCAGGTCTGGTACATAGCATTGCATACATGAAAGAGCCTATGGCTGAAGCATAGGGAACATACATCATTTTCTCTCTATCTTCTGCAGTGGTCGGGCATTGAGTCTGACTCAACTTCACACCTTGTAACATAGGCAATAACCCTTTCTTTGCTTGATCCATTTTGAACTTTTTCAAGACTTTGTCAAGGTATATGCTTTGTGAAAGTCCAATTAAGCGTCTTGATCTATCTCTATAGATCTTGATGCCCAATATGTAAGCAGCTTCACCGAGGTCTTTCATTGAAAAACTTTTATTCAAGTATCCTTTTATGCTATCCAGAAATTCTATATCATTTCCAATCAGCAATATGTCATCCACATATAGTATCAGAAATGCTACAGAGCTCCCACTCACTTTCTTGTAAATACAGGCTTCTCCAAAAGTCTATATAAATCCATATGCTTTGATCACACTATCAAAACGTTTATTCCAACTCCGAGAGGCTTGCACCAGTCCATAAATGGATCGCTAGAGCTTGCACACTTTGTTAGCTCCCTTTGGATTGACAAAACCTTCCGGTTGCATCATATACAACTCTTCTTCCAGAAATCCATTCAGGAATGCAGTTTTGACATCCATTTGCCATATCTAGTAAAGTACGATTACGACCTTCGGACACACCATTACGTTGTGGTGTTCCGGGTGGCGTGAGTTGCGAAACTATTCCGCATTGATTCAAATGTAGACCAAATTCATAACTCAAATTTCTCCTCCATGATCAGATCGTAGAAATTTTATTTTCTTGTTACGATGATTTTTCACTTCACTCTGAAATTCTTTGAACTTTTCAAATGTTTCAGACATATGTTTCATTAAGTAGATATACCCATATCTGCTCAAATCACCTGTGAAGGTGAGAAAATAACGATACCCGCCGCGAGCCTCAATATTCATCGGACCACATACATCAGTATGTATGATTTCCAACAAATATGTTGCCCGCTCCATTGTTCCAGAGAATGGCGTTTTAGTCATCTTGCCCATGAGGCATGGTTCGCAAGTACCGACACTACAAAAAAAATACACTTCCGTGATGATACGTGTTTGTCACAGTAGGTCGCGTTTTCTGTCATGCATGTACATCCATGACAAATTTATGACAGAATCAAGATAGTCATACCTGTGCTGTCGTAGAAGTGTTCCATGACATTGCCAAAATTATCATCACGGAAGTGTCCACTTCCATGACGATAAATCGCGCGTCCCAGAAGTGCTTTCATCAAGGGTGACCGACACGTGGCATCCACCGTAACGGAACGCCGTTAAGCTATCAGGTCGGGTTTTGGATCCGATAACCTGTTAACAGCCCCGACCAATGGGAATTTTCCATGTGTAAAATCATCATTGGCTGGAGAAAACACGTGTTGGCTCATCGTTTTGACAGATGTCATCCACTCATTGGATGGAAGGCGCCTATGATACGTCGACACGTGGCACGGCCCAACAGAGGCCCATTGCTGTGAAAAGGCTGGCATGTTTGACTTGGTCAAAAGGTGGCGGGCCGGCCCATGGAAAGCCTGTTAACGGCCTGTTCGCATATAGCCCATTTACAGCCCGCTAACCCAAGGCCCGTTACGCCCTATCCGAATTAGGCCCAGTAGCGTCCTCTGGGCCATCCAATATGATTCCAGCCCATTTTCACTTCTGGCGCATGTATGGCCCATGACGTCTTTCGGTCCATATGAGGCCCTATGTAACTCTTGGCCTATTAACGGCCCGTGGTGAAACTGGCCTGTAATGAATAGTGTATCACTGTACACCCATTAACGGCCCGTGGTGAAACTGGCCCGTAATGAACAGTGTATCACTTTATACCCATTAACGTCCCGTTATTCCGTTGGGCCGTTTCCAGCCCATGTTATCTTTCGGCCTTCTCAGAGCCCATTTATTCTTGGGCTCATTTCCAGCATTCGTTTACTTAAGGCCCGTTACTGTCATTTTCTGCTTGTGGGCCAAATTCAGCCCGTGGTTACAGTCGGCCCGTTTGTGGTCCGTTAATACGTTGGGCCGTTTTCATAGCGTCATCAAATACGGCCTATTAACGATGGCCCGTTATGGTCGGCCCATGAACGGACGATTCCAACTCTAGCCCGTTTACGGCCACAATGCGGTCTGTTTGGCCCATGTTTGGCCAATCGATCATACGGCCGTATAAGGCCCATTGATGATACGGCCCGCAGAAGGCCCATTGTTTCTACGGCCCGTAGAAGGCCCATTGTTTCTACGGCCCGTAGAAGGCCCACTGTTTCTACGGCCAGTAGGAGGCCCAGTGTCACTACAGTAAATATTAGCCCATGGTTATTGTGGCCTAGTTTTAAAAAATAGGTTATTGCAGCCACTAGCTAACCGCGGAAAAAGAACTGCAATGACTACAAGCAAACAAATAAACAAGACAACAAGGAAATAAATAAGCAAGCAACTAACGCTAGGCTATCACGGCTATTACACATATTACATCCACTGGGCATCAAAGTTCGCCACCAGTGCAAATATAGGGAACAAAGCAGCATATCATATACACTGGTTGTCAAAGTTGGCGACCAGTGCAAATAAACGCCGCAGCAAAACAAATCCAGAACTGAAACCACTTCAGAAGATCTCAAGAAACAATATCCTGGGTACCCATAATGCTGGCAAGATGCTTAGCAAGCTTATTAACTTTCTCTTGTTTGGCCCTTAAATCCTCCAGCGCTTGCTGCTGCACCAGAAAATATGCATCTGAATTCTGCAGGGACTTCCTTAGTCCTTCAGCTTCCTGTCGCAGCACATCTGATCGATGTCTTTCAACTTGAAGTTGAGACTCAAGAAGACGAACTGATTCAGGCAGCGAGTTCGAAGAGCTTGTGCCAGCAGTAGTGGCCAGTAACTCGAACACTACATCAAGACAGGACTTTTGGGTTCCCTCACTGTCGTCAAGATAGTTTTTATCAGCTTTCTTGGAGACCAACAGGGATGTCTCACTATCTTGAACCTTATCTGCATTACTTCCTTTACCATTGGATAACGCGGTACTGTTCTCCAATATTTTGTCCGCATTCTAAAAGAGAAACAAGCAGACACATCACATGTTTACCATGTTGTATATGAAACTCATTTTGGTAAATGAGTTCAGTAGTAAAGTGGACAGGATAACAGCATGAAACAAACATATATCTATGTACCATGGTCACTTTATGGTCTATATCATTCTAGTTTTTGTTGCCAAATCAAGATAGAGACACAGTTCAAATAATATTTGTTCAAGACAAAGCAGAATAGACAGAATATAAGTGTGGGTAACTATAGAGCAATAACAACACTTGTAATGTGCATGACATGAGAACATAACTATTTATTCAATTGAAACTGAAATCAACATAGAGCAGGTTACAACAGCAAACCAGTTAAAGAAACAGGTTTAAAACATACCTATTGCGCCATTGGAGTTTCAATTCCATCCTTCAAAATTGAAAATAGTTGGTATGAGTAAATACAGTAATGCAAGAGCAAAGGAGTATGAACCATAGCTACAGAACCTGACCTGAGAACAAATCTTCTTCTCCTTTAAGCGTTGAGTTGGGATTCGGAGTGGTGGTCCTCATGCTTTGGGCACTGCAGTTCCCTTACTAACTGCTCGTGTTTGGGTGCTCTGTGGTGGAGATGGTGCTGTGTCAACTGGAACTGGGTTACTATCTGCCGGGGTTGGGGTTAGAAGGGGTGTAGCTGGTTCTCTGTCCAACTGGGTAGTGGTACAATCTGCGAGAGTCTGGGTTATGTGTGGTGGATCTGGTCCTTGGGCAAGTACAACCGTGGTTCTATCTGCATCAACTGGTAGCACTATCTTTTCTGAAGACCGTGTTGTTACTCCCTTAGATACTGCCATCACGCTCTCCAATTCAAATGGCTGATAAACAAGAAAAGTAACTGAAAGTATAGACATTGTATGATAGACAGGTGCAATGGATAGTGGGGAATAAAAGAGGGCATGAAATAATTCATATTTATGTTGTCTAACGAAACCGGATAGCATGACACAATTTCACATATATGATGGCTAACTAAACAGGATAGCATGACACAATTTCACATTATGATGGCTAACTAAAAAAGATGGAAAGACATAGTTCAAAATATGAGACTATGTAAACAGGATGACATGACATAACTATATAATGTACTTATTAAATAGGTTGGCATGCCATAATTCACATACATTCACGGGTAGAATTTTATAATTCAAAATATGATGATTGTAAACACTAAACAAGATGAGATGATATAACTATATGATGTCTTTATTAAATGGGTTGCCATGCCATAATTCAGATAGATGATGTGTATGTACTATGTAAACATGATGGCATGATATAATTCAAATATATGATTTATATAGTAAGCAAGTTAGCAGATGGCAATCCATATATGATGTAAAAACTAAGCAATGCAAGACAACATGCATGACATGGGTAATATAACCCTGCCAAGTTTGAGCATAGACCTCAGGGGGGAAATAGGACTGGTCATCAGTCTCTGAATCCTCCTCTGAGGAGCTCTCTGTAACCAGCAAGATGTCTGCTTCAACAGGTAGCATTGCCTGCTCTGAATACCTTGTTTTCACTCCAGATACTTCCATCACCGCTTCAAATGGCTGATGCACAGGAAGAGTAGTTGAATATACAAACGTTGTCGACAAATGGAACACGTAATACAAAAAATGATAGCATGATATAATTCACATACATGATGATTGGCTAAACAGCATGGCATTGCATAATTCACATATATAATGCCTTTGCAACAAGATAGCATTGTATAATTCACATATATAATGTCTTGCAACAAGATGGCAATGCATAATTCACATATATGGTAATTAGACACTGAACAGGTGGCATTCACACAAAGCATGTCTAAACTAATCAAATGACATAGCAATCCGAGACACCATACCATGATATGAGCAACATAACCCTACCAAGTTAGAGCATACACCTCGGGGGGGAATAGGACTGGTCATCTGTCTCTGGATCCTCCTCTGAGGAGCTATCCATAACCAGCGAGATATGCGCTTCGTCAGATAGCATAGTCTGCTCTGAAGACCTTGTTTTCACTCTAGAATTTGCCATCACCGTGTCAAATGGCTGATGCACCCGAAGAGCAGTTGAATGTACTAACATTGTTGACAAATGTAATATGTAACAAAAAAAAGGATGGCCTGATATAATTTACATATAAGATGACTGGCTAAGCAGGATGGCATTGCAAAATTCACATATATGATGCCTGGCTAAACAAGATGGCGTTGCATAATTCACATAAACGATGAATAAACTAAACAGATGGCATTCGCACAAAGGATGTCTAAACTAAGCAGATGACATATTTGATGTATAAAGTAAGCAATGCAAGACACCATATGCATGATATAACCAACATCAGCATGCCAAGTTAGAGCGAAGACCTCAGGGGGTAAATAGGAGTTGTCTTCTCCTTCTGAATCCCCCTCAGAACAGATACCTTGCTCTCGCTTACAATCCGAAATGCGTGGAGGGGGGCTGCCTTTGCGCCTACCATGGAGCGACGTCTGCATGAAATTTTATTGCCACGCAAGGCTCGTCTCTTTTGCTCTACATGTTCAGTTCCATTGTTTACAATAACTGTCATGCATAGGAATAAAACATAGTGAGATTATGTAAGGAGTGCATGCAGAAATCCAGAGTGATGGTAACAACCTGTTGATAGACCCAAAACCAATAATAGCAGGCAGATAATGGCTTCAGTTAAAAAATACAGATAATCGCTTCTTTACTGTTTGTTTCCCACCCAACATGAAACTCATAGTAGACACCGGATATTAACCAGATAGTAGATAGATACTATTGATAGCGGCCTCGATATGTACCCCACAACCATTTGAAAACTCAAGTTTGACCATTAGTTTGGAGCTGACTCAGAGTCTAATCGGTGAACAGGACGATAAAGTAGCATGTAATATTAAGCGATGCATAACGTAAGCGGACACGAAAGAGTGCGACCTCTCTTGCGGACCCGTGTAGTCCTCGAGGTCATCTCCTCGGTTCATGATGGTAATGCAGTTTTCATGGCTGCCAGCGGCGGGGAAGAAGATCTGAGGCGGCGAAAGACAGTCTGGAGGCCGGATCCCTGCTGTGCTGGACCCTTTTGTCGTTGGAGCAGCTGAGCTGGGGTGGACGACGGTGCAGCAGGAGCGGGACAAACCACGCAAGGTTTTCTTTGACAACTATCTGTAAGAGAAGTAATTCTGTAAGGGCTCGTTTGAATTGGAGGATTCCAACAATGCAGGGATAGGAATAGACAGGAATAGGATAGGAATGCATGTGCAAAATAGAGAATTTAAAAACACAGGATTTCTGCCAATCTGGGTGTTTGATTCACAACAATTGGAAGATCACAGGATGCAAAGAAGCATGGTGATATTAAGTCAAACCACAAGAAAATGTACGATTATAATGCTATTATGCTACTATTTCTTAGTCTTGTGCTTCATGAATAGGAATTTGAAAAGGAGGACAAGTGAAAATTAAAATTCCTACGTTTTTTTCTTTCAAGGAGACACTAAAGGAACAAATCTGTGTGCTCAGTGGACAATATATATAACATGTAGAGTAAAAAAGAGATGCAACAAGTGTACAACCTCTTTGGCGAAGCCATGTCGATCTCAGCGTGATTGGGTTGGCCGGTGAGGATGCTCCGGCTGACTTTGCTATTGGAGGAGGGGAAGAAGATCTTAGGCGTCTGGAGATGGAGCCCGAGGTACTGCTCCGCTGTGATGGAGGGTTTCGTCGTTGGAGCAGCTCCGGTGACTTGTACGACGCCAAGGCTGAAGCAAGACAAGAGAGACAACGAACAACGTTAACCTGAGTGGAATTCTAATAGCATCTCCAATACATGACGTAAAATACATAACCACAAAGTACTTGATGTAAAATACATCAGCCGCTCATCTCTGAACTTAACTGTCGAAACTGAACTTAACTGTCAAAACTGAACTTAACTGTCGAAACTGAACTTAACTGTCGAAACTGAATTTTGCTGTCGAAACTGAATTTTGCTGTCGAAACTGAACGCACTAGCAAGGTGAGGCTACACGTCGGTCGACTGACTTTTTCATCTCTGGTCAGTCGATTTTGCAGCCGTTGGATACAAAATCAAGGGCCTGCAGTTCATCTTCAACCTCCACCCCCCTGAGCCGCCAGCCACCACCGGCCAAACAGCAGCCACCCGCCGCCCGCGGCCGGCGGTGCGCCGCCCCGCCCGCCCCGAAAAAACTCCCCACCGCCGGTCCGCCGCTGCCCCGGCCATCCCTCTAGGCCCCCCTGTGCCGAGCTTTTTCTCCGGCGATCCCCACGCCACCGCCCCGCCAACGCCCCGCCACCGCCGGCGACCACCTCCCCCATCCTGAACCCTAAGATAGATAGTGGGGTACCTCTCCGGCGAGCCCCCCTCCCCGCTGCGGCTGGTTCTTCCTTCACCCCAGCGAGCACCCCCCCACCCCCTGAAAATTGACTGACCCAAAAGTCGATTCAGTCGACTGAAGTGTAGCTAAATCGGAGCAGCATCGCAAGCAGTAGCGTGAGCAAGAGCAGTAGCGTGAGCAAGAGCAATAGCAAGAGCAGACCAGGCAGGGGACCGAGAGCAAGAGCAGAGCAGCAGCGCGAGCGAGAGCTAAAGCAGCAGCAGCTCCTACTGATGTGGACGTCGCCGTCGAGGGAGCGACGCCGTGGAGGAAGTGGCCGGCGATGCCGCCGTGGATGGAGCCGCGCCGTGTCGGCCCGGGACCGAGCGCCGGCAGCACCGTGAGATCGAATCAAGAAGAAAATGGGTGATTAGTGTACAACCTCTTTGGTGGCGCCGATTAGGCCGCAGCTTCATCCGAGGAAACGGTGATGATGATGCTCTTCCGGTGGTGCAGGTGAAGACGGTGGTGTGGGAATGGAGGTGGCGCGAAAGACGAGGGGAACGTCGGGGCAGCTCCTTGGAGGTGGAGGACGGGGTGGCTGAACCGGCGGGACGATGAGATCAACGACGGATCCTATCCGGTACGGTGGATGAGGGACGTCGAGGTGTTGCTGTGGACGACGTCGTCAGGGAAGAGGCTCTAGCTGGGTGGCGAACGGAGCAGGGTGTGGGGTTTCGTCGCGGGTTTTCGCGGCCTCGGTGTATGAATGGGTGGGCGGATGGGATGGCAGTGGGGAACCATGGCTTAGAGACGCGCTTGTCCGAAATGTGGGGTAAGTTACGAAAGTACCCCCACCGATTTGAGGCAGTTCTTTCGGTTCAGGAGTAGCACGGGCATTTCGCGTGTCGGGATTTCACAGGAGGTGGGAGTTTTCGCGCGCGTTGTAATTTCAGAATAGCAAGGCGCGGGTTGAGATGGAGGGAGTTGTCGGAGCACAACGAGACAAAGATATATCTTAAATATTTCGGGCTAACAAGGCGCGGGTTGAAATTTCCGGACAAGCCTAACGTGTACTGTACCAAATCAATGCGCACTACAAATGTCATTCAAAACTTTGAATTCATGTTATGTTCAATTAAAATATTTCGCTACATGTATAATGCATGCAACCTACTACTCAAATGAATGTTTTAGTGCATTCCAAACGTATATACTACCGCTTCAATATGAACTAAATTTGAATTCGTTTCTCTATTTGAATAAGATCTACAGTAATGATTGATTGTTGTGAAGTCAAAGCATTTGAATTCGTTTCTCTGTTTTAATAAGATCTACAATCACCATTATTGTCAAGTTAAACCATCATTTGTGTATTATCTTCACAGCACACCACATGATTAGTCTCGAGTTACATATGAACTATGTGTACTATGTGAACTCGAACTAGATTTTTTGAATCCACTTTATTTTGATTTCAAATCACATTACATTTCTAGCTCTAGCTAGATCTTCATAATCTAAACCATGTCTCATATGTATAATGTGTTTATCACATTATGTATAGTGCCCCGCCCCCTACGCCTACAAGTATTTAGATGTGAGTTGCAAACACCACACATTACCACAAATTCAAATAAAATGTGAGAATGTTCGATATATAGTATTGTTTAGATTGTTCGATATTTAGATGTAAGCTGCAAACGCCACACATTGTCACAAATTCAAATAAAATGTGAGATTGTTTGATGTATAGTATGGTTTAGATTGTTCGGCATTTAGCTGTGAGTTGCAAACGCCATGCATTATCACATTATGGTATAACATGTGCACAGCACGTGTATCACCGCTATATTCATGCATGCAATGTTTAAAACACTATGATCTCCTATTCAAATATATGAATCCGCTTTCATATCAAATTATGATCTTTGTTAGTCTCTTACACCCACACTATCCTCTAACCTTGGTAGCTACCACTAACTTTCTCTCATGCATGCACACACCCTCCTCGCCCTCCCCCTCCCTCGGCATTCTATCCACCGGGCACATTCATTTTTTTCTTTAGGTCGTTCTCCCAGAGTCTCCACAACTCCTTTCCGACACACACCGATCGTTAAACCTCTCCAGCGATGCCTGCCTACAACATACACACACACCTTCAATCTCCTCCTTTATGTGTCCTTGCCTCGTGTCTCTCATACGGTGAGACACACATGTAAACTCTCGCCCCTCTTTTCATCGATCTCACAACCGCACACTCCTCCCCCTATCTAGCTAGTAGTTGGGCCTCTCGCACCACCTCCTAGCTCCATTCTCTCTGTCTATCCGTCTCGCTTGGCCTTATTTGCCTCTAACAAATGGACGTACACCGACCGATCTCTCGCTATACATATAGCTAGCTAGGTCCTTATAACTCGTTTTTACCCACACGTCAATCGATCTACCTCATTAGTTGTGTCTCTTCCTTCCTCCGACAAACAACAATTGGTCTACCGATCTAGTTAGGTTTGCTTACCAAACACATGGTTCCCCTTCATCATCCATGGATGTGTCCCGACAGATCTATCACGCACAGGCACACAAAGAAACACATCCCCACTCTTATTGATAACATTGCAGTTCCGCCCTCAGTTTGTCTAGTAGGCCTCTCCCACCATCTTCGAGAAGCAACTCCATCACCCATCCAGCACTCTACCCCTCTCCCTCCCTCTTCCTCCCTCTCTCTCTCCTCTCTCTCTCTGTCCCATCATATTTCCCGTCCTTTAGTTATGTATGGATGTCGACCGATCTCCCTCAAGACATAGCTGGGTCTCTCCTTCTCAACACATATACGAGTCGTTCTACCTCTATAGTTAGGCCTCTGCCTACCCCTCCCCCCACCCCCTCCCCCCACACACACTGATACATCGAGCGCTCTAGTCATGTCTCCCTGCCACACACAAACTTGACATGTGCCCTCTAACGTTCCGGTAAGCCTGTCACCCTATATCTTTGACTTGCACACACACACAATTTCGATGGCTCTCTTCATTGATCTTGCACCCACCCACTTGATCCTCTCTTCGACTCTATCGATAGCTATGACCCCTCCCTCTCTTCTCGTGGATTGCCCGACCCTCTATGTATGATATGGATAGGCCTCCATTTCACACACATTGCATGCAAAATTTTGTTTGAGATGTCATCGACACATATTCCCACAAATAATTCACGAAATCAACCCCCCACCCCACCCCCATCCCAAAACAAAAAACACTCATGAACGCGGTTTGTATCTCTCACACACACCCACGTAGGTGGGGGACGTGCACGAAGAGAAGAGGTGCATGCACAGCGCACGTACTCCCGTCTCTTTCCCAACCACACCCGCGCGCTACACGGTGGAGCTCATTTCTGTACGAAAAAGGCAGCCCACGTGGTAATTTGGCACGTGTACTGGTTGTCCACTTGGTGGAGGGAGGATCGTCTACCACGGGTGAACAAACAAATTGCGACTTGACGTGTTATGTTAAAAAAAGAGGCAAACCATGTGGGGCCTACCTTAGAGGCAAGGCTCTATACACTGGAGTACTTTTGATGTGTCCCGTCAACTCGTAGAATGAGGAGAAGCTTGCTTAGTACGCCGTCTCCCCGCTCACGGGCGCGGTGGGTCGCAGGATGAGGTGAAGCTTGCTCCGCCTTACGCCCGCTCCCTCGCCCATGCGCGCGGTGGCTCGCAGGACGAGGAGAAAAATTTACTACTCCCTCTGTTTACTCCTCGTCCCTACTACCTTGGTTATAGAGAATATATCATATTGTTTGGAATATATATGTCCTTTAGTAGATTTCAATATGAACTACTAGTACATACTCCAAACACTGATGTATATAGACGTATTAGAGTGTAGATTCACTCATTTTGCTCCGTATGTAGCACTCTCCCTTGCCCCTCGACCCTCGCCCACGTGGTGGACGTGCAGCAATTCATTCGGTCTCATATAGCCAGAACGATATATACTGCACTACCATTATTGCTCGACTTCCCGAAGAGGCGAAGAGCCAATCGCAAGGTTAATATTTTGGAGATGCCAAGCGCAAGGTTATAGGAGAACGAGTAGTAGGTGCCGCGTCATTTATAAATAAAGTTTTTTTTCTTCAGTGGCACGTACGCAATATGATAGGTTCATATGGAGAGAAAAGGAAACCGCTCCACTATATACATAGTCAGGACGGGCCAGCCTACACGGTTGCTTGCTGGGGTTGCTCTCTTCACACTCTCTCGCACAAAACGACTGTGGCCACATCTCTAACATCCCGGCGGATCACGTCCGCTTGGGGAAGGGGTGGATGCTTAGTGTAGATGCGGTGGCCGTCGCCGACGGCGAAAACCCACTGTCAGCACATCCCGATCAGGGGTCCCCGCCGTTCTCTCTCACAAAGCCGGTGAGGTTGCCTTCGTCCCTTGCTCACTGCCGCGACGTGGGCAGTTGTCGCCTCCCGCCGCCCTCCTCAAGGTTGTGCTACGTCCCTCAGGTACAACTCCCTTTACAGCCGGCTTGCACCACTGCTCCAGCTGCCCACATCACTCCCTGTGGATATTTCTCTACTTCTTTCCCCCGCACATACCTCTACTGGCTTCTACGTACTGTATTTGTGACGAGTTTATGTCTCATCAACTAGTCCCAGTAATCTTATTCTAATCACGCTTCTTCAATTTCTTTGCCACAGGGATGCTCATCTCGATTTTGGTGAAACTGCACAAAATGATCCGATGGTCAAAAGGTTGCAAACTTCATTTATTAGGAAGCTCGAACGTTGCCAGCAAATTGAAGCCTGGTCAGGGTTCACGGTTCAAGGGCTAGGGACTGCATGGATCGTTTTTTTCTTTAGCTGCCTCTGTTCCAAAATAAGTGTCAACTTTAGTAGTAGTACAACTTTTTACTAAAGTTTGCACAAAGTTGAGACACTTATTTTGGAACGGAGGGAGTACATATTTGCTATGATCTGTCAATCATTGAGATGCAATAGCATGCATGTTAGTCTCCTTTGTATTTGATGAAATGTTGCAACAGGCAACCTTGGACGCAAGATACATGTAACAGAAGCTGGAAGCTTCATAGCATTGTACAAATTTATCTCGATGATAAATTACAGTACGTACTATACTAGTACTTCCTCCGTTCCTAAATATAAGTCTTTGTAGAGATTTCACCATGAACCACATGCGGATGTATATAGATGCATTTTAAGTGTAGATTCATTCATTTTGTTCCGTATGTAGTGGAATCTCTACAAAGACTTATCTACTAGTAATAGCTAGCCCCCACTACTAGGAATTCTCTACCCTCTCCTTGAGCCACATCATCAAAATTGATGTAGCCGTTAGATGAAGTAAATCAGTCCATAATAGCCGTCTGATCTAGACGTTGAGAGGCTCCGCACTAAGCCACATGCAAGCATCCAGAAATACCATGGCACATGCATGTGAGTGGGTTTTAAATCACATCAACATGTCTGCATGCAAGCATGCACCGGTAGCATGCATGTAAGTGAGCTTTTAAGTCCCATTAACATGCCAAAAAGAAAAATATAATCCCATTATGCAGTAGGAGTTGGCTGATCTTTTTTCCTTACGTGGGATGATCTAAATGATGATGGGAGTTTATTTAGTTTGGCTACCACATTTGTCATGCGGTTATAGAGTTTTTTTAGTTCTATGAAATCGCTAATTTTGCGCAGAGAGATATATCGCTGTTCCGTGGCAACGCGCGGGGACTCATCTAGTAATATTTAGGAACGGAGGGAGTACTATGTAAAGAGTTAGGTGTCGCACGGTGATAGTGTGAGGTGGGCCATGTAATCACTGAGCCTGCGTATTTTCACTGCTCTTGCACGCCTCCGCTGTAAGAATGGAGAAAATTGTAATCTAGTAGTAGTACCTCCTTTCGCCAAAAGCGTGGGACATCCAGCAGTCCTACCACCTCAGTAATAAAGACCAATGAGCCGTCAAATCACATAGACCCAGCAGTAAGTTGGACGGACGAAGCAACCATCACTCTTGCGCCAGTGAGAGGTCGCGTCTGCTCTGCCCGGGCATGAATGCGACACCGATTCTTTGGAGCGGCGCTGACCGTTTTGGGCGGGAAGCGCGCGCGGGCGATGGAGGGGCTTTGGATGGGCCAGGCTGGTCAGGAGCGGGCGTGGCAGCTGTCCGCATGTCCCTACCGGACACTCCCGGAAACGAGAGGATGCACCGACTCTCGCGGCTAAAATCGTACACTACACAACATCTCTTTGTAGGAGTAGGTGGATCTGTCGCTCTCTCTAACACACACATGCTGTTAAACACACACAGACACACACACGCGCGCACACACACGCACGCACCTTGGTCCCGTTGCACCTTCTAATGTGACTTATTACACCTAGACGGAGGGAGTAGTAAGTATATGAGATACGGTGGCACACTGACTTAAGTCGAATACAAGTGCCCAAAATTTGTGTGCATGTTATAATAAGGATTCACTTAAAATAGTACGTGAGCGAACAGAGGGATCAATTGGACAGTGTTCCCGAGCAGTAGCGAGATGTGTGAGGTAAGATACACCGCTGGCGCTTTTAATTTTTCTTATTAATTTGTTTGTTTCACCCTCTGACTGGTGGGACCCAGCGTACTACGTGGACAGAGGTAAGGTGACTAAGGCTGCATTATTTCTGCACCACTGTGGATAGTCTTACCACCAAAGCCACATGACACGATTATGATTGAAATCCCAATGACTCCCACACACACAAAAAAACACGGCATGCTTGTCACACGAATGCAGGAATGTATAAAAGGTTATTTCCCTCTCGTTGAACATAACGGGAGGGTTGTGTAGCTGGTTAGCCTGTTCGCTCATCAAACTTGAGGTCTCGGGTTCGATAACTACACTTGAGCATAATTTGTGCTAGGAGGATTCTTTGACTGGTCAAAATGTTTTCTAGGGTTTGCACGCTTCACACTCTCTCTCCAGTATATATATACACGCTGGAGCCTCGGCGCTTGTAGTTGGTCTCTTCACACTCTCTCGCCCTCTCTCGCTGGAGCCTCAGAGCTTGTAGTTTCTCTCTTCACACTCTCTCTCCCTCTCCAGATCTAAACAAGACTTCGTTGGCCTCTCTCTCCCCTCACTGCTGCTCAAAGAGCCGGCAGGATCCGTCCGCCGGGAAGGGAAGGAGGCTTAACGTTGTTGCCGTCGGCGAGGGACTACCGACGCATTTGTTCACTTTCCACCTAGCGGCGGCGCGGGAGGGCCTCTGACCCCTTCTTCTCCGCCGTCGTCCCGTCGCCCACCGAACCACGCCCCAAGTACCTTAAGGTATAATTTACTTACTCCATATGCATTGCTCTAGCTGCATATATACCATGAATCTAGGACGTGGTTCAAAGAGGAAAGGAGTGGGGGAAAGTAGTGGGAAAAGTTGTATATAGCATGAATCTAGGACGTGGTTCAAAGAGGAAATGAAGGGGGAAAGTTGTATAGCATGAATCTAGGACGTGGTTCAAAGAGGAAAGGAATGGGGGAAAGTAGTGGGGAAAGATGTATCGCATAAATCTAGGACGTGGTTCAAGGAGGAAAGGAAGGGGCGAAAGTACTAGTTCAAAAAGGAAAGGAAGGGACAAGGCTGTAGAGTTCGAGCAGGACTAGATTTGCTGCGCTCACATAGGGAAAGGTGTCTAAAGATAACAAAACTGGGACCAACACAAATATGCTCCTTGGTTGTTTGTTCTTTGTTGCAACAGACTGTGCATGACCACAGTACATCGGTAGATGCACATGGTGCTGGTGCGTCCACTGTCCCGTGCAACTCATTGGCTGTTGTTAATCTAAGGCCCTGTTTGGTTAAAAACTCCCTAGTCCCTACCTGCTTGGTTCCAGGGACTAAACATGGACTAGAGGTTATTAAATGACATGCTAAAAGACCATGTTACCCCTAGTAATGAACTAATAGAGACAAGGTGCGATGCGTGGCAGGGGCAACTGTTGGAAAAAGTCCCAAAAAGACTCCCTCGGGGTCTTCTTTCTTTAGTCCCAAATGCCCATTTTTAGTCCCTAAAAGTCCCTCCTGTTTGGTTTAGATGGGACTGACACAGAGTTTTTTAGTCCCTACACCAAAATGTCCCTGTAAACAAACACCCTCTAGTAATGCCGCTGGAAAATTGATGCAATGCCACAGTTAACAGCAAATTACATGTTTAACGAATTTTTATTGTTAATATAATCTCTATGTTAATATTAATCAATGCCACCGTTTGAGAAATGCTACTGTCTTGCTTTCTTTCCCATTTAGATAAGGTAGATGCTTCTTTTTGTTGGCTTCTGTGTCATCCACCATTATTGACCACTAATTGTTTCCTTTGCACCTCTGTGTAAACAGGGTTATCTACTTCACCTCGTTGCCATTGTGACCTTTTGTCGCACTACACAAAACACTTTTGTTTTAAGGGTGTTTTGTGCAGTTCAACCAAAATGTCACACCGACAACGTTGCTTGATTGCTTGATCTTAGTGGAACTGCACAAGAGGAGATCTTACTTCCTATCCGTTAAGGTGAATTTGGTTCAGATCTTCTTCTTGTGAGTTGTTTGAATTCCGCATCATGAGAGGTCAGTACTAGCCTTCTTTCACATGATTCTAAAGTGTGCTTTCATATGTTGTGCTACTTGTACGATAATGTTGCTTGATTTTAGTGAACTGCACAACTGGAGACAAGACTTCCAATCTGTATGTGCACCGTAATATCCCATTGAGGTAAGATAAGGATATTTCACAAGGAGCAGTTGAAGGATGGTTACATTACTCCCCACAAGACCAAACTAACTTCAGCTCAGAAGGACTGACAAATCTCCATTTTTTGCTGTGATGCGCGAGTACAATGTTGTTCTAGGATTCTTTCTGGTGAGTTCCATTTTTCTAAAAGTGTGCTCTACATGGACCATGTATGTGCCTGTTGAAACTGTCAATTCATAGTACAGTTTGCTTTATACTAATCACTTTTGTATTTGTGCAAACAGGGGTGCTCAGCTTGATTTCAATGGGAACTACACAAAATGTTCATGAATACATCGAATCATTCATTTCCACCACAAGAAAGGAGGTGCTAATAAGTTCAAGGTGTTGCAACATATAAGGGCGAAATCATACAAGCTACGCGCAAATTTGGTTGATTTTGGTGAAACTGCACAAAAAGAACAACTGGTTTATTTAGCACGAGGTGCCATGTCAATGTCCAAACTGATGGCAAACCCTGCCCATTCCACAATCGTAGGCATTTGATATTTTGGAATGGGACAACCTTGTCAAATTTTGCTCATTGATTTTAGCAAGACACGCGTTTGATATTTTCGAATGGGACGCCCTTTGCTGTCAACAGCGTCGATCAATTTTTCTTTATTCTTTAGTTGTGAAGTAAATATTGCCTCTGACATGTGAGTAGCTGAGATGCATAATCATCGATTGTTTTGAATGTTCTCTATGAATTGCCAGGCCTGTGTGTTTGATTGCAATGTACAAAAACGCTAAAAAGCTGCTCAAACTCTTTATACTCACTCTGTTCCTTCTTACTTCGCACATTGTGAAAGTGTATACTTTTTTGTATAAGATTGGTCAAAGTAGAGATACTTTGACTGCAGACAAAACTTGTATGCAGACTAGAAAGGACCGGAGGGAGTACATGTGAAACTGCTGCAAACGAGGTGATCACCTTGGGAATAATGCTAGTACGTATTGTTTTGCATGTTCATCCAATGCCAGTGATACAGGAATTCGAACTAATCGAAATAAATTCATTCATACATGGTCGGATTTCATATAAACATGTCGGATTTCATTACATTTCATACATTCTTCAACTAAAAAGGGGTGCGCTGGAGGTATAATTAATTAACCGAAGCTACCCACCTGTGTCCCGCTGAGCCGAATAGAAGCTTCAGTGACTTAACTGCAGGTGCAGTTGCGTAACTGACATGTGGCCTGTTGGGCCCACGTGTCAGTCAGCCAACTGCACTAGCAGTTAAGTAGAAGCAGCGTTCTTCTCCAGTGCAGCTCTCCGACTCCACGTCGCCGCCAAGAAGCTAACCGGCCATCAATGGTCAACCGGCCTTGCTTCGCTTCAACTGGAGGGTAGCAGCGGCGGCCTTACTTGGATCCGAGCGGCGGCGACCTACCGTGTTCTACTCTTCCTCATTTTCTGTGTGGCGCGGCCTCGTTGGCAGCGGGGCGGGGCCTCGGCGGATCCGGCGAGGTCCTCTGTCTCGTTGCCGGCGGGCGACGCCTCAGCGGAGCGGTGGAAATCCTCCCCCACGTTGCCGGCAGGGTGGGGCCTCAGCTGAGCCGGCGATGTCCTCTGCCTCGTTGTTGGCGGGGCGGGCCTCGGCGGAGCCGGCGGTGTCCTCTGCCTCGTTGTTGGCGCCGCGGGGCCTCGGCGGAGCAGGGCCTTGTCGACGCCAGCGGAGCGGGGACTCGTCGGAGCCGGCATTGTCCTCTGCCTCGTCCTCGGTCTCGCAAAACAGCGCCTCGCCCGCTTCATCGCCCTCTTTGCTAGCCTCTTTGTAGGCGGCCGCAGCCTCTGCCACCCGCATGCGGTACCGCCAGCGCTCGAGGCGGCCCTTGCGGGCGGAGCGGTACAAGTCGAGCAGCGCCTCCTGCTCCGCCCGCTCCGCGGCGATCTGCTCCTCCACCTGCAGGTGCTCCTGGAGGAGATGGTGGTTGTATGCGGCGTCGGCCTGCGCCTCCCGGAACTGCTCCTCACCCATCTGCCTCACCCTGTCCATATATTGGGCACGGGCCTCGCCGATGGTCATGGTGGAATGCACCGGCGAGGATGGCGCGGAGGAGGGGGTTGGCGCTGGATCGTCGACTACCATGTTCTCCATTGGGACGTCGTCGTCCTCCGGCTGCCTGCCGGCCAGCCGGTCGGCAGTAATGGCTGCCATCTCCTTGTGGTCCGTCGTCCGCCCGTCCCGAAGAGCGCTGGAGCGTGAGGAAGCCATGGTGGGCAGTAGTGGTGTGGACAGGAGAAAGGTAACAGATGCGGATTACTACGGCTATGGCCGGCGCAGCAGTTTATATAGCAATGGTGGGCGGGCGGAGGGACGGACGTGTGGCGCCAGAGTAGCCGCCTCGGCAACCGCGTATCATTAATGTGGGCGGCAGATGGACGGACGGACGGCACTTGTGTCGTTTGAAGGCGGAGCAATCGCCTACACCGGGAAGCGGGGCGGGCGGCGCTGACTGTCTCGGGCGGAAAGCACGCGCGGGCGAGGAGATGACTTTACTTGGAGAGGATGATAATGGGGACCCACCAGGTCCATAGCCTCACGTACGCAAGTACCTCCTGGTTTCCTGACATCACGGTCCCACACCATTGTGAACCTATGTAGTAGTCAATAAACGAGAGAATTGCACAAGAAGCGGCCGACAGCTGGGACCAAGCAGCTCGAGCAGTATTTGTGTTTTTGAGGTGTCAGCACTGCAGAGTTTTTCGATGTTTAGCCCAGATATTAATTTTTCTCCTCTGAACAGCAACGAAAACATCGCTGCAGGTATTAACTGGGCGGGTTGTGGCCCGTCTAGCCCAGGCCAGATATCCAGCCCAGATATTAATTTTTTTCAAGCTGAAAATGGCTAGCCCAGCTATACTTTTTTTTAGGAATACCCAGGCAAGGTCAAGTTGTTATTCTCCGCCCCGCTGGGCTGCAAATCTTTCCTAGGAGGGATGCATTAGGCTTAACAAGAAAATGGGCTTTAAGAAATAATAAATGGGATGTAATTATAAAAACTGGGCAGTAACTATAAAAAAAATGCACCAAACACGTGATTACTTTATAAAATATTATTTTTGGATATTGAAAATTTTAATTTCATTAATTGTTGCGAGCGCAATCTTTCGTTGGATTTTTACGTAATATAAATTTATATTGAAATTGTATTTAATCTGACTAGAAATTTCGGGATAAAAATATTTCGGATCCCATCAAAATGTGGGAAATTTTATTGAATTCTGTTTTGAACGGTTGGTTGAAATGGCTGTACTTTTAACAAACTGTAAATGGGCTGTAGTAACTTCCATTAGAATTCAAAAATGGGCTACACATTCTTACAAATCTCAAATGGGCTATAAGTTCTCTACCACACACTTCCGGCCTTACTAAGTTGACGCGTCCCCTAAAAAAATAGAGTTGACGCGTATGCAAGGCTTTGTCAACTTATAGTCAACACACGGTTCTAGCAGCAGTGGCCGTTGGATGTCCATCCAACGGATGCCGTGCTTCTTCTTCAATCTCGGATATTCTACCTTCACCCGCCCAAAAAATGATTCCTCCCCCTGACATCTGGGGCGCACCATTTCAGAAGATGACCTGTGGGCCTACTAAGCTGATCTGCATGCATTCAAAAAAAAGTTGACGTACCAAGGGCTTTGTCAACTTAGTCAATATAAACGATTCTAGCTGCAATGACCGTACGATGTCCATCCAACGGCCGCCGTGCTTCTTCAACCTCTGGTCTTCTTGCTCCAGCTGCCCAAAGCAGCGCCGGTCGTGCCGCCTGCTCCTGCCTCCCGTGGCTAGCTGTGCTGCCGCAGAGGCCTCACCGCCCCCTACTATTCCCACCGCTGGCCAGGCCCTGCGGCGACGGCAGCCTCACACCGTAGCCGAACCAGTGAACCCTCGTACTCCTCTCCGCGCGGGCTTCCACTGCCGCGTCTTCCCCGGCTCCGCGTCGTCCCCTTCCTAGGCCTTGCCGTCGTCCACCGCCATGGTGCTCTCCGCGCGGCGTGGTCAATGTGGTCAACGACCGACTTCCATCGGAAGAGTACTGTACGTGGAGAGGCTGACAGCTGGGTCCACGGTAGCCGCAAGGAAGTGCCTCCTTATTACGCGGAAAATAATTATTCCTTCACCTGACAGCGGGGACCCACCGGACGGGCCACCAGTATTTTGCGAAAAAAATCGTTTCCCCCTGACTGTTGGGACCCACCGGACGGGCCACCGTATTCCGTGAAAAAAACGTTTCCCCCGCTGTCAGCTCGGACCCACCGGAAGTGCCTCCTTATTACGCACAAAAAATGAATACTCCCCCGGCTAGCTGGGACCCACCTTGGTGGGAGGCTGACTTGTGGGCCTACTAAGTTGACGGGGACGAAGAGCTTTGTCAACTTAGTCAATATTAACGATTCTAGCTCCAGTGACCGTACGATGTCCATCCAACGGCCGTAGTGCTTCTTCAACCTTTGGTCTTCTTGCTCCAGCCGACCAAAGCAGCGCCAGTCGTGCCGCATGCTCCTGCCTCCCGTGGCCGGCTGTGCTGCCGCAGAGGCCTCACCGCCCCCTACTATTCCCACCGCTGGCCAGGCCCTGCGGCGACGGCAGCCTCACACCGTAGCCGAACCAGTGAACCCTCGTACTCCTCTCCGCGCGGGCTTCCACTGCCGCGTCTTCCCCGGCTCCGCGTCGTCGCCTTCCTAGGCCTCGCCGTCGTCCACCGCCATGGTGCTCTCCGCGCGGCGTGGTCAACGTGGTTAGGGAACGACTTCCATCGGAAGAGTACTGTACGTGGAGAGGCTGACAGCCGGGTCCACGGCCACAACCCAATTTTTTTGTGATTTGCCAAGTAAGTCGCTTTGTCAGGCCTGTTGGGCTGCAAATCTTTCAAGACGAGGAGAGCTTTCATTCGGCTGGCCGAGAAAATGGCCCATCAATAATGAGAAATGGGTTGTACATTTTTAAAACACATCAAACCAGCAATTAGTTTCAAATATCTTTTTTTTCATTTCAAGATTTTAAATTACATTAATTTTTATGCGTGGAGAATTTGTTGGATTTTATATTGATATACATTTATTTTTAAAATCAGTTTGAATGTGAGTCGAAATTTCGGGATTAAAAACAGTTCGGACCGCACCGAAATATGCAAAATTTCGTATAATTTTTTAACCGTGGCCACAATATGGGCTGTAATGCTAACAAAAAGAATATGGGCTCCAAAAAAAACCTTAAGAATTAGCAAATGGGCTGTAAATTATTAGAAATAATGGCAGATGGGATGTATGCTATTTTCCACAGATTTGAGGCTTTCCTAAAAAAAGGTTGACGCACAAGCACTGACTGTTGGATGTCCATCCAACGGCCGTCGTGCTTCTTCAATCTCTGCTCTTCCTGCTCCAACCGCTCAAACAAGCGCCGGCAGGACTGCCTGCTCCCTCGTCCCCGCGGCCGGCTGTGCTGCCGCACAGGCCTCACCGCCCCACCGTACTCCCATCGCTGGCCTAGCCATCCCTCTACTCACCCACACCTGCTATTATTCTCCGGCGACGGCAGACGAACTAGTAAACCCTCGTACAGTCGTACTCCCCTCCGCGCGGGAAACAACTGCCGAGTCTTCCCTGCCTCCGTGTCGTCCCCTTCCTAGGCCTCGCCGTTGTCCACCGCCGTGGTGCTCTCGGCGCGGCGTGGTCAATATGGTCAACGACCGACTTCCATCGGAAGAGTACTGTGCGTGGAGACGCTGACAGCTGGGTCCACGGCCGCAGCAAGGAAGTGCCTCCTTATTACGCGCAAAATAATTATTCCTCCACCTGACAGCGGGGACCCACCGGACGGGCCACCGTATTTCGCGAAAAAAAGTTTCCCCCTGACTGCTGGGAGCCACCAACTACACCTTCGCACGCAAGGAAGTGCGTCCGGGCAAAAAAACAAAACGATTCGCCCCCCTGACTACTGGGACCCACCAGCTACATCTTCGCACGCAAGGAAGTGCCTGACAGTCGGGACCCACCTGGTCGAAGCGTACGTAGCACTGTCATTCTGGTCGTGAATGTGTACGTACATATATACTGGTGGATGTAGAGGCGCGCACGTGTCGTAGTAGAGGCGCGCACGTAGCATGTACACGTACGTACAGCGGCCAGGGTGCAAGAAAGAAAATACGGCCACGTATGTGTACATACGGGCGGGGTCTCGAACGCCTACTCGCGCATACGTACTGTGAGGGCTCGTTGACATGGCTGGGTCGGAACGGAGAAACAGCGTCGTCGTCGTGTTCATGGGGAGGCAACGGAATGCGTCGTGTTCATGGGGAGGCAACGGAATGCGTCGTGTTCATGGGGAGGCAACGGAATGCGTCGTGTTCATCGGGGGGCAATGAAACGCGTGGGAGCCAACCGGCTAGGTCGGAACGGAATGCGTGGTCGTGTTCATCGGGAGGGCTTGGACGGAACAGGCGATGGAAATGAGGCCTGACGTACCGCACAACGGAGGAAACAGACCTCCTATGTTCGGAACGGGGTCCTGTTGATCGGGAGGGCTGTGGCGTACCGCAAAACAGAGGAAACGGACCTACTACGGGCGAAACGGGGGTCCTGTTAATCGGGAGGGGTGTGGCGTACCGCAAAACGGACGAAACGGACCTACGGTCGAAACGGGGGTCCTGTTGATCGGGAGGGGTGTGGCGTACCGCAAAACGGATGAAACGGACCTCCTACGGTCGAAACGGGGGTCCTGTTCATCGGGAGGGGTGTGGCGTACCGCAAAACGGGACTCCACGGAATAATGTTCATCTCCACCGTCGACCTCCTCCAGCCTCCACGGGCTCCTGTTCATCCAGCCTCCACCGCGCGCTACTCCACCGGCTACTGTTCAACCACCCCTCCACGGGCACCCCTCCACCGTCTACTGTTCATCCAGCCCTCCACACCATGGGGTCCTATTCAACCACCCCTCCACGGGCACCCCTCCACTGTCTACTGTTCATCCAGCCCTCCACCACACCACGGGGTCCTGTTCATCCAGAGGCAACGCCACCGCTCACTGTTCGTCCAACCCCCCCCCCCCCCCCCGCAACGCTCACTGTTCATCCCAGAGGCAGCATCGATCGGCTTCAGTTAGCAGCAGTACCGAAGGAATCGCTCGATCGGGTTCAGTTAACAGCCATCGATCGATCGCTCGGGTTCAGTAACGCGTAGCCTGCAGTGTAATCGCTCGGGTTCAGTTAGAGCCCAACGCCTCGCTCGGGTTCAGTTAGAGCCAACGCCTCGCACACACGCGGTACGTGTATGAGAGAAACGCGCATCGCTCGTCCCCCGACCTCCCACCGTAACCGGGAACTCCCCGAAATTTTCCTCGCCCTCGCTTCTACCACGGTTTTTCCGTCATGGACGGCCCAAAGAATGTCATGCAGCTGCGTCTCCGGCCCGCCCAGGACGAAAAGCCCATTTTCTGTCATGATTTTTTGTCATAGAAGTAGGATCCCACCACATCTATGATGATACCGGGTTTTCTCACAATTATCGTCATAGAAGTGTCATATGTATGACAGAAATTTTTTTCGTTCGGCCCAAAATGTCATGGATGTGTCTTTTTTTTGTAGTGCAAGTGATTCATAATCAAGTGATTCCAAAAGTCCATCAGTATGAAGTTTCTTCATGCGCTTTACACCAATATGACCCAAACGGCAGTGCCACAATTAAGTTGCACTATCATTATCAACTCTGCATCTTTTGGCTTCAACATTATGAATATGTGTATCACTACTATCAAGATTCATCACAAATAGACCACTCTTTAATGGTGCATGACCATAAAAGATATTACTCATATTAATAGAACAACCATTATTCTCAGATTTAAATGAATAACCGTCTCGCATCAAACAAGATCCAGATATAATGTTCATGCTTAACGCTGGCACCAAATAACAATTATTTAGGTCTAAACTAATCCCGAAGGTAGATGTAGAGGTAGCGTGCCGACGGCGATCACATCGACTTTGGAACCATTTCCCACGTGCATCGTCACCTCGTCCTTAGCCAGTCTTCGCTTAATCCGTAGTCCCTGTTTCGAGTTGCAAATATTAGCAACAGAACCCGTATCAAATACCCAGGTGCTACTGCGAGCTCTAGTAAGGTACACATCAATAACTTGTATACCACATATACCTTTGTTCACCTTGCCATCCTTCTTATCCGCCAAATATTTGGGGCAGTTTCGCTTCCAGTGACCAGTCTGTTTGCAGCAGAAGCACTCAGTCTCAAGCTTAGGTCCAGACTTGGGTTTCTTCTCTTGAGCAGCAACTTGTTTGATGTTGTTCTTGAAGTTCCCCTTCTTCTTCCCTTTACCCTTTTTCTTGAAACTAGTGGTCTTGTTGACCATCAACACTTGATGCTCCTTCTTGATTTCTACCTCTGCAGCCTTTAGCATTGCGAAGAGCTCGGGAATTGTCTTATCCATCCCTTGCATATTATAGTTCATCACGAAGCTCTTGTAGCTTGGTGGCAGTGATTGAAGAATTCTGTCAATGACACTATCATCCGGAAGATTAACTCTTAGTTGAATCAAGTGATTGCAGTACCCGGACATTATGAGTATATGCTCACTGACAGAACTATTTTCCTCCATCTTGCAGCTGTAGAACTTATTGAAGACTTCATATCTCTCAATCCGGGAATTTCCTTGAAATATCAACTTCAACTCCTGGAACATCTCATATGCTCCATGACATTCAAAACGTCGTTGAAGTCCCGGTCTAAGCCGTAAAGCATGGCACACTGAACTATCGAGTACTCATCAACACGCGACTGCCAGGCATTCACAATGTCTGCAGTTGCCGGCGCAGGTGGTACACCTAGCGGTGCTTCCAGGATGTAATTCTTTTGTGCAGCAATGAGGATAATCCTCAAGTTACGGACCCAGTCCGTGTAATTGCTACCATCATCTTTCAACTTTGCTTTCTCAAGGAACACATTAAATTCAACGGAACAACAGCACGGGCCATCTATCTACAACAACATAGACAAGCAAAATACTATCAGGTACTAAGTTCATGATAAATTTAAGTTCAATTAATCATATTACTTAAGAACTCCCACTTAGATAGACATCCCTCTAATCATCTAAGTGATCACGTGATCCATATCAACTAAACCATAACCGATCATCACGTGAAATGGAGTAGTTTTCAATGGTGAACATCACTATGTTGATCATATCTACTATATGATTCACGCTCGACCTTTCGGTCTCAGTGTTCCGAGGCCATATCTGCATATGCTAGGCTCGTCAAGTTTAACCCGAGAATTCTGCGTGTGTAAAACTGTCTTACCCCGTTGTAAATGAACGTTGAGCTTATCACACCCGATCATCACGTGGTGTGTCGGCACGACGAACTTTGGCAACGGTGCATACTCAGGGAGAACACTTTTACCTTTAAATTTAGTGAGAGATCATCTTAGAATGCTACCGTCAAACAAAGTAGAATAAGATGCATAAAGGATAAACATCACATGCAATCAATATAAGTGATATGATATGGCCATCATCATCTTGTGCCTTTGATCTCCATCTCCAAAGCACCGTCATGATCACCATCGTCACCGGCGCGACACCTTGGTCTCCATCGTAGCATCGTTGTCACCTCGCCAACTATTGCTTCTCCGACTATCGCTACCGCTTAGTGATAAAATAAAGCAATTACAGGGCGATTGCATTGCATACAATAAATCGACAACCATATGGCTCCTGCCAGTTGCCGATAACTCTGTTACAAAACATGATCATCTCATACAATAAATATAGCATCATGTCTTGACCATATCACATCACAACATGCCCTGCAAAAACAAGTTAGACGTCCTCTACTTTGTTGTTGCAAGTTTTACGTGGCTACTACGGGCTGAGCAAGAACCGTTCTTACCTACGCATCAAAACCACAACGATAGTTCGTCAAGTTAGTGCTGTTTTAACCTTCTCAAGGACCGGGCGTAGCCACACTCGGTTCAACTAAAGTTGGAGAAACTGACACCCGCCAGCCACCTATGTGCAAAGCACGTCAGTAGAACCAGTCTCGCGTAAGCGTACGCGTAATGTCGGTCCGGGCCGCTTCATCCAACAATACCGCCGAACCAAAGTATGACATGCTGGTAAGCAATATGACTTGTATCGCCCATAACTCACTTGTGTTCTACTCGTGCATACATCTACGCATAAACCTGGCTTGGATGCCACTGTTGGGGAACGTAGTAATTTCAAAAAAAAATCCTACGCACACACAGGATCATGGTGATGCATAGCAACGAGAGGGGAGAGTGTGTCTATGTACCCTCGTAGACCGAAAGCAGAAGCGTTAGCACAACGCGGTTGATGTAGTCGTACGTTTTCATGATCCGACCGATCCAAGTACCGAACGCACGGCACCTCCGAGTTCAGCACATGTTCAACTTGATGACGTCTCGCGAGCTCCGATCCAGCAAAGCTTCGCCGGAGAGTTTCGTCACCACGATGGCGTGATGACGGTGATGATGATGCTACCGACGCAAGGCTTCGCCTAAGCACCGCTATGATATGATCGAGGTGGATTATGGTGGAGGGGGCACCGCACACGGCTGGGAGAGATCAACAGATCAACTTGTGTATCTAGAGGTGCCCCCCTGCCCCCGTATATAAAGGAGGAAGGGGGAGGCCGGCCTGCCCCTGTAGGCGCACCAGGAGGAGTCCTCCTCCTCCTAGTAGGAGTAGGACTCCCCTCTTTCCTACTCTTACTAGGAGGGGGAAAGGAAGGGGGAGAGGGAGAAGGAAAGGGGGTCGTCGCCCCCCTCTCCTAGTCCAATTCGGACCAGAGGGGGAGGGGCGCGCGGCCTGCCCTAGGCCAGCCCTCTCTCTCTCTCTCTCCACTAAGGCCCATAAGGCCCACTATTTCTCCCGGGGGGTCCGGTAACCCTCCGGCACTCCGGTTTTCTCGGAAACTACCCGGAACACTTCCGGTTTTTGAATATAGTCGTCCAATATATCGATCTTTACGTCTCGACCATTTCGAGACTCCTCGTCATGTCCGTGATCATATCCGGGACTCCGAACTACCTTCGGTACATCCAAACACAAAAACTCATAATACCGATCGTCACCGAACTTTAAGCGTGCGGACCCTACGGGTTCGAGAACTATGTAGACATGACCGAGACACGTCTCCGGTCAATAATCAATGGCGGAACCTGGATGCTCATATTGGCTCCCACATATTCTACGATGATCTTTATCGATTAAATCGCATAATAGCATACGTTGTTCCCTTTGTCATCGGTATGTTACTTGCCCGAGATTCGATCGTCGTTATCTCAATACCTAGCTCAATCTCGTTACCGGCAAGTCTCTTTACTCGTTACGTAATGCATCATCCCACAACTAACTCATTAGTCACATTGCTTGCAAGGCTTATTGTGATGTGCATTACCGAGAGGGCCCAGAGATACCTCTCCGACAGTCGGAGTGACAAATCTTAATCTCTATCTATGCCAACTCAACAAGTACCATCGAAGACACCTGTAGAGCACCTTTATAGTCACCCAGTTATGTTGTGACGTTTGGTAGCACACAAAGTGTTCCTATGGTAATTGGGAGCTGCATAATCTCATAGTCATAGGAACATGTATAAGTCATGAAGAAAGCAATAGCAGTAAACTAAACGATCAAGTGCTAAGCTAACGGAATGGGTCAAGTAAATCACATCATTCTCCTAATGATGTGATCCCGTTAATCAAATGACAACTCATGTCTATGGTTAGGAAACTTAACCGTCTTTGATTAACGAGCTAGTCAAGTAGAGGCATACTAGTGACATTATGTTTGTCTATGTATTCACACATGTATTATGTTTCCGGTTAATACAATTATAGCATGAATAATAAACATTTATCATGATATGAGGAAATAAATAATAACTTTATTATTGCCTCTGGGGCATATTTCCTTCATAAACACCACATGCAACCAAAATAAGTGATATGATATGGTCATCATCATCTTGTGCCTTTGATCTCCATCTCCAAAGCACCGTCATGATCACCATCGTCACCGGCTTGACACCTTGATCTCCATCGAAGCATCGTTGTCGTCTCGCCAACTATTGCTTCTACGACTATCTCTATCGCTTAGTGATAAAGTAAAGCATTACATGGCAATTGCATTTCATACAATATAGCGACAACCATATGGCTCCTGCCAGTTGCCGATAACTATTACAAAACATGATCATCTCATACAACAATCTATATATCATCACATCTTGACCATATCACATCACAGCAAGCCCTGCAAAAACAAGTTAGACGTCATCTACTTTCTTGTTGCAAATTTTACGTGGCTGCTACAGGCTTAGCAAGAACCGTTCTTACCTACGCATCAAAACCACAACGATTTTTCGTCAAGTGTGCTATTTTAACCTTCAACAAGGACCGGGTGTAGTCACACTCGATTCAACTAAAGCTGGAGAAACAGACACCCACTAGCCACCTGTGTGTGAAGCACCGCGGTAGAACCAGTCTCATGAACGCGGTCATGTAATGTCGGTTTGGGCCGCTTCATCCAACAATACCACCGAATCAAAGTATGACATGCTGGTAAGCAGTATGACTATTATCGCCCACAACTCTTTGTGTTCTACTCGTGCATATAACATCTACGCATAGACCTGGCTCTGATACCACTGTTGGGGAACGTAGTATTTCAAAAAAAATCCTACGATCACGCAGGATCTATCTAGGAGAAGCATAACAACGAGTGGGAGAGTGTGTCCATGTACCCTCGTAGACCGAAAGCGGAAGTGTTAGATAACGCGGTTGATGTAGTCGAACGTCTTCGTGATCCAAACGATCAAGTACCGAACGCACGGCACCTCTGTGATCTGCACACGTTCAGCTCGGTGACATCCCTCGAACTCTAGATCCAGCTGAGGTCGAAGGAGAGTTACGTCAGCACGACAGCATGGTGACGGTGATGATGAAGTTACTGATGCAGGGCTTCGCCTAAGCACTACGACAATATAACCGAGGTGGAAATCTGTGGAGGGGGGCACCGCACACGGCTAAGAAATCAAATTGTGTGTCTATGGGGCGCCCCTCCCCCGTATATAAAGGAGGGGAGGAGGGGGCCGGCCGGCCTCATGGGGCGCGCCCCAAGGGGGGGAATCCTACTCCTGCTAGGAGTAGGTTCCCCCATTTCCTAGTCCAAATAGGGAGGAGAAGGAAGGGCAGAGGGAGAGAAGGAAAGGGGGGCCGACCCCCTTCCCAATTCGGATTGGGCTTGGGGGGCGCACCCCTCCACCTGGCCGCCTCCTCCTCTCTTCCACTATGGCCCATTAAGGCCCATTGACCCCCCGGGGGGTTCGGGTAACCCCCCGGTACTCCGATAAATACTCGATACACCTAGGAACCCTTGCGGTGTCCGAATATAGCCATCCAATATATCAATCTTTATGTCTCAATCATTTCGAGACTCCTCGTCATGTCCGCAACTACCTTCGGTACATCAAAACACATAAACTCATTATACCGATCGTCATCGAACGTTAAGCGTGCGGACCCTACGGGTTCGAGAACTATGTAGACATGACCGAGACTCATCTCCGGTCAATAACCAATAGCAGAACCTGGATGCTCATATTGGTTCCTACATATTCTACGAAGATCTTTATCGGTCAAACCGCATAACAACATACATTGTTCCCTTTGTCATCGGTATGTTACTTGCCCGAGGTTCGATTGTCGGTATCATCATACCTAGTTCAATCTCGTTACCGGCAAGTCTCTTTACTCGTTCCGTAGTGCATCATCCCGCAACTAACTCATTAGTCACATTGCTTGCAAGGCTTATAGTGATGTGCATTACCGAGAGGGCCCAGAGATACCTCTCCGACAATCGGAGTGACAAATCCTAATCTCGATCTATGCCAACTCAACAAATACCATCGGTGACACCTGTAGAGCATCTTTATAATCACCCAGTTACATTGTGACGTTTGATAGCACAGTTAGTGTTCCTCCCGTATTCGGGAGTTGCATAATCTCATAGTCATAGGAACATGTATAAGTCATGAAGAAAGCAATAGCAACAAACTAAACGATCATAGTGCTAAGCTAACAGATGAGTTTTGTCCATCACATCATTCTCTAATGATGTGATCCCGTCCATCAAATGACAACACATGTCTATGGCTAGGAAACTTAACCATCTTTGATTAACGAGCTAGTCAAGTAGAGGCATACTAGGGACACTCTGTTTTGTCTATGTATTCACACATGTACTAAGTTTCCGATTAATACAATTCTAGCATTAATAATAAACATTTATCATGATATAAGGAAATATAAATAACAACTTTATTATTGCCTCTAGGGCATATTTCCTTCACCCACCATCGTAGGGAGACCTAGATATCGTTCGCTCAGAGCCTCCTCCGTTATTTCAAGCACATGTTTGAGCTCGTTTTTATCATCTTCCGGGCTGTCTTTGCCAAAAAAGATCGCTGATTTTTGAAGGTTTACTTTTTGGCCCAAAGCAGCTTCATGGTTGTGTAAGATGGAGCGTAGAGTCTCAAAATTTGCCCTTGAGCCCTCCCCAAAGACCACACTATCATCGGCAAACAGAAGATGGGTGACCATTGGTCCACTCCCTCCAAAAGACACCCCATTAATGTTCCCCTCACGCTGAGCCTCCTTCAGCAACGCAGAGAAGCCCTCCACACAAAACAAAAATAGGTATGGAGATAGGGGGTCCCCCTGGTGAAGCCCTCTGGTGGGATCAAAGTTCTCTGAGAGGCCCCCATTTAGTTTCACCGAGAATGTTGCTGATTTCACACACCTCATAACCATCTCTGTCCAGTGACTAGAGAAACCAAACTTCAGCAACATTTGTTCAAGGAACTCCCACTCAACTCTGCCACATGCCTTCATCATATCCAACTTGACCGCACAGATAGGTTTCCTCCTTTTCCTCTTCCTTATAGCATGCACACACTCATAGGCCACCAACACATTATCAGTTATGAGTCTGCCTGGCACAAACACACTCTGCTCCTCTGAGATCATGAAACGAAGAATAATCTTCAAGCGGTTGGCAAGTGCCTTTGCCGCAATCTTATACAACACATAACATAAGCTAATAGGGCGGAACTGCGATAATAATTCTGGTGACTTTACTTTCGGAATCATTACAATAATCGTGTCATTGAACCCGTTGGGGCAGCAGTTCCGGCCAGAAACTCACGAACCGCACCACAAACATCATTCTTAACCAGCGCCCAGTGGCGTTGGTAGAACATAGTCGGGAGGCCATCCGGGCCCGGCGCCTTAGTAGGCCCCATCTGGAATAGGGTTGTCTCAATCTCCTCATCCGTGAAAGTGGCACCAAGTTTTGCATTCATATCCTCGGTCACCGATTCTTGATATGTTGGAGCACTCTTTCACCATCCCGCGAGCCCTCAGATGCAAATAAGTGCGCATAGAACTGGGCGGCCATCCTCCTCATCCCCTCATCATCCGTACACTTAGATCCGTCCTCTCGCTGAAGCGCCTTGACTGTGTTCTTCCGTTTTCGGTGTGAAGCACGGTTTTGAAAGTACTTAGTATTTTGATCGCCCTCCTGCAACCAGTCCACACGCGAGCATTGTTTATAGTACACCTCCTCTCGTTCGTATAGTTCATGTAGCTGGTCCTCGATCTCCTTGATCTCCTATCTGTAACCCGTCCTCGCAGCTCGCTCCTTAGCCTCCACCAGCTGCGCGTTGAGGTGGCCAATTTGCTTCTTGATGGAACCAAAAACCCTTCGACTCCACTCCTGCATGGATTTTGTGGCGGCCCGCAAGCTGCTGCATGTTGTCGCTAGTCGCCCGCCTCTCTGATTGGCTGCATGTGCCTCCTCCCATGTAGCGGCCACCATGGTCTCGTACTGCTCATGCCGCGCCCACGCTGCCTCGTACATAAATGGCCGCTGCCCACGCGTGGATTTGTCCCCCGCCGTCTTTAGTGCTTTTATGATTAGTGCTTGGTGGTCCAATTCTTCCGCCATCACGTGTATCACTTCGGTTGCCGGGAAGAGCTGAGCAAAATCACCATTGCAGGTCGCCCGATCCAGCCGAACTTGAATGTTATCTGCACCATCTCTCTTGTTGTCCCACGTAAACGGGTACCCGGAGAAGCCGAGATCTGCCAGCCCGCAGTCGGTCAGGCAGTCCTTGAAAGCTTCCATCTGTCCTCTACTCTTTGGGTTACCACCTTGCTGCTCGTTCAGGCGAAGGGCCTCATTGAAATCACCCGCGCATAGCCATGGGAGGTTGTCCTGGGCACGAAGATAGCGTATTGCCTCCCATGTCTTCAATCTTTTGTCAATGCATGGCTCTCCATAGATTCCAGTGAACCTAAAGGAGGCTCCGTCACACACAATAGCCGCATCAATGTAATATTGGCACCACGGCTTAACTGTACCATCAACATCGTCCCTCCACCATAGTGCTAAACCTCCACTCTTGCCCTTGCAATCCACCGCTACCCCTTTGGTAAACCCCAAACTCCACTTGAGTCTATCCATCGCTCCGGATCTCTTCTTAGTTTCTGATAAGAACACCATCTCTAGGTTGTATGACCTAATCAGGTCCCGAAGCTCGCCAATTGCCGAGTCCAACCCCAAGCCTCGGCAGTTCCAGGCAAAGATAATCATTGCTCCTGGCGGCCCCGCTCCGTGGAAGGGTCCGTCGATACCTTGTCATTCTCTTCAATACGATAAAAACAGAGGAGGTCTTTTGTCTAGTGTCACGGACGAACAATTCATCCCCCTCTTGCCTGTCCCCATCCCCTTTTGGCACCCACATCTGTCGCGGCCGTCTTTTTCTCGAGTTAGGTGTGCCTTGGGGGCTATCTCCCCTCCTCCTTCTATCATCATAATCCTGCCGAGGCTTAAGGACATAGTAACCCCTCTTTCTCTCCTGAGTGTAGTGAGGGTGGTAACTATGCCTTTGCTCACCTCCTCTGCTCGTTGAACCCCTCTCCCATTGGCTCCTCGCCTCATATTGCTTGCGCTCGTACTCCCTCTGCCATTGTTGCGCCTTGAGCTGTTCTCTGAGATCCCTCTCTTTCTTCCTCTCTATTTCATGTCTCAGATCTCTTTCCTCCGGCCAGTCGCCCCTAAACTTCTCCTTGCTTGGGGAGATAACTATCCCTTTCTCTCGCCGGATGTGACCACCAGTGCGGGCATCCCCCGGACGATCAAACTCAGCATTCAGGTTGCGCTTCACTGGGGCATCCCTAGCACAAGCATGGCTGTCCTGCTCTTTGTTGTTGCCGTCAGATTGTGAGCTCATGAAACTACTAGTGCTAGCATTGTTATTCTTCACTCCTTTCACCTCATTCTTGGAGCCAGTGCTCCTCCCCGGTGAGGCTCTTAACCAGCCGCCCCATTGCGCTTCTTTGTCAATAGGAGGGACACATCGCCCGTTTTCATGCACCAACCACCCACACTCAAAGCAGAAGTGTGGGATCTTTTCATAGTGGAAGTCGTACCAAGTGCCCAGCTTATCTTCCTGTGAGTTTTTGAGGAAGAAACCCCGAACTAGAGGCTCAAAGAGCGGGATCCTTGCTCTGACTCGCAGCTGGTTCCCTCTAGCCATACCATCCTTGTCGACATCCACTTTAACAACTTCACCTAGCCAATTTCCCAGTGCTTTTCTGAATGCATCCGTTCTCTTGCCTGGTGGGAGATCCGCGATTTTGACCCACACATCTATCCTATCGAAGACCATCTCTGATGGCCGAACATTGCTCTCATACTCCTTCAAGGCCAGGACATTGAAATCATATTGCCATGGTCCATTATTCATTGCATGCCTCCAATCACCTTCGCTCCCAAAGTGAACAACGAAGACGTTGTCGCCCATGTCTCGGAACCGTGCCTCGTGGTGAAGACCCCAAGCCCTCTGCATCCTTTTCTCAAGCACTGTCTTGTTCAGCGGTCTCGGAGAGAACGCCTTCCCCACCGCCGACCACTTCATGTTCTTGGGCAAGATCTGATCTGGTTCCTCGAAGACGAAACCCTCCACCTCTTTATCCAGCAACACCATCCCTCCCATCCTAGCTGAGAGGCTCGCGGTAGGATCCGGCGTCTTGCACGTGATCGGGGATCTTGAAGAGCCCCTACTCGTTGTTTTCCCCGGGGTCGCTGTCACCGCCGGGGTTGCCTTCGTCGCCGGGATCTCCGCCGAGTACACCTTCGCCTTCTCGCCATGGGACCGCTCTGTGGTGGAGAGAGGCTACACCAGTCCGCGTCGAGGAAGACACAGTCGCCGCCCCAGACACCACAGTATACTCACCACCCCCGTCGCCAAAACCCTAACCCTAGCGCCATCAGGAGATCGCCTCGCAATCGCCTTCCAGATGTCCCTTAGCGTTTCGTACGTGGTGGACCCTAACAGGCCACGCTCATTTTCGATGATCATGTTGTGCATGATCACACAAGCGTGCATGATGTACCAAATCATCTTTTGATCCCAAAATCTAGCCGGTCCTCTCACAATGGCAAATTGGGCTTGCAAAATCCCAAAAACTCTCTCCACATCTTTCCTAGCCGCCACCTGAGCATTGTGGAAATCTAGATTTTTCTTACCTTCCGGTTTTTTCAACGACTTCACAAATGTTTGCCACTTTGGGTAGACGCCATCCGCAAGATAGTAACCGTAGTTGTATGTATGGCCATTTTCTACAAACTGTACCGGTGGTAGTTCACCATTTGCAATCTTATTTATGAATCATGAGTGGTGACCGATTAACAACGTTGATGTCATTCAAAGATCCATGCATTCCAAAAAAGCATGCCAAATCCAAGTCTCTTGATCGGTCACCGCTTCGAGGATTATAGTGGAACCCTTTTTTTGGCCGTGGAATTGCCCATGACATGCCTTAGGACAGTTCTTCCAACTCCAATGCATGCAATCTATTGAGCCAAGCATACCTGGGAACCCGCGAGCTTTGTTCATCTCCAAAAGCCTTGTGGCGTCTTCAACATTGGGGATCTCAAATACTCCTGGCCAAACACTTGCACAATTCCGACTGTGAAGCGCTTGACACACATGATGGGTTGACTCTCGCCCATGGCCAATTGGTCATCAACTAGATCAGCCGGAATACCGTATGCCAACATACGCAAAGCGGCTGTCACCTTCTGAAAGGTGCTATGCCCGAGCTCTCCGGCGATATTCCTCCTTTGCTGAAAAAACCGATCATGGCTCGCAAGTTTCTTTACAATGCGCCTGAACAACTCGGTGCTCATCCTAAACCGGCGCCGGAAGTACAACTCGGGGTACACGGGATTATCCACAAAATGGTGCCTCATCAATCTGTTGTCGGCATCGATCTTATCCCTCCAAATTTTTTGCCGACTCATAACCGAACCACCGTGCTTCGGTTCTTTATTGATGTGCATAGCTAGGATCATTGCAAGATCCTCCTCCTCTTCAATATCAAATTCTTCTTCGGAAGAATCATATGACGAACTCATCTACAATGTTGAATTAAACTAGTCCATAAAAACTACAAACAACATGCACCAAATTCATGTAAAAAAATGTGAAGTTGAAGCAATACATACCTTCCAAGCGTTTTGTCGAACACCTTGTGGGCGCCGAGCGGGAGTGGGCGGCCGGACGTTGTTCGCCGGAGGAATGGTGTGCACGAGGGGCGGCGGCGACTAGAGAGAGACGGATGAAGCAGCGGCAGCGCGGGGATAGGCCGGGGAAGCGCCGGAATGGTCGCTGGAATGGTCGCCAAAACAAATGGGTGGTGCGGGCGGCGGTGCCAGCGTCTGGATTGGGGTAGGTGAAAGTCGCGAGCGGGCGCTCGAGTGTGCAGCGCGCGGGAGCGGGCATAGCAAATAAACAGCGCCCGCGCGCTGAACGACTTATGCCGCGCGCGCGATTTTTGTGCCTCCGCTTGGAGCTCCCGGAGCGGTTGCGCGCGTAAAAAACCTTAATTTTTCAGCAGGACGCTTATATAGCGCGGCTGTTGAAGATGCTCTTACAGTGCAAGAAGATTTGCGGATATCCCAATAAACAGTCTGGAGAGATCAATGGTGTGGTGACCATGGTCCCGGGTAACATTTTTACATTAGATACTGGAACTGATGTCGCTATGTGTTGATTGAACAGGAAGTGGAGGCTGCCGGTGGTGTCAGTCAGTTGACGACAGCCATGCTGACCTGCTCCTGCCTACTGTTTCCTTCTAGTACGACCGAGAGTCAATGTGAAGTCAGCGGAAACCATACATGTAGGCATGGAAAAGTCCAGGGCTATTCTAATTTTGAGAAAATCTTTCTGTGGTCGATAAGGAAATCACATTCTCACGCCTCGGGTAAAAGCGATCTCGGTAATTTCTATCAGAGAGAGGGACAAGTGAGCAACACAAACCGAGATGAGATTGAGTTAAACGATGACATGTTCTGTTTGGGTCGCCGGCCGTGTTTAGCAGCTGAGTTAAGGCAGTGCCGCTGTTGCATTCAACTTGCAAGAAATTACGCTGACTAGTAGCACCACATAGTGTGTTACCTGTCATGCAGGGCGGTGACAAAGAATTGACAGTCGAAAGCACCCTTCCTTCAAAGCTGGAATCGAGCCCGGCCGGGCCAACCGTAGTCTCGTCTCATCCAGGACAATTATTTGATTGATTGCTACAGTTACCTCGGAAGAAAATTCCCCCGGTCGCAGTAGAGTTCCTCTGATCCCCGAAGTTGAGACAGCTTGTTCATATTTTTCCTGCCTCCGACCTACTCCGCCGCAGGTCAAAGACTGCCAGCCGTGCACCACTCGGAAAGTTGAAATTCATGGCGCATGATCACGCGCGTCGGACACAGAGTTTTACAAGTCACAATCTCTTCATCTCAACTGGTCGTGGGTCTTGACAAAGTTGGATCGACATCATTACTTGTTAATGATGAGAAAAGAGCATAGAATAGTTTTTATGTACTGCATTATGGGCAACTACAAATACAAATAAATAATCACGGCCACACGACACACTCCACACGTACGGTGTTTTTCAACTAGGAGATCTCTACGGTGGCACCCTACGCATGCAGCAATGTAATTTGCCATTTGCCCGAAACCGTGTCGCTCCTCAACTCTGGCCGCCGGTTTCAGCTTTCAACCAACGAATGCGAGTTTTGCTCCTACAAGCTAGGTAGCTCGAGCAGCTTAATACCAGTTATCACACGCACGTACGTAAGATGCTACGAAAAAGGCGCGAGCCTGGTAACAGACCGTGGCAAGGTTTTGAGCAGTTTCTTGGAAATTAGCTAGCTAGGGTGGGACTCCGGATAAACATTGAAAATTTAGGCCAAGTTCATGACGGAATTCAAATGTTTTGACCGTATCAGTTGACAGGTACGTATCGGAGACGACCCAAGCACACACATTGTCGACGACAAACCAAATTAAGCTTCTGCCTAAATTAAGTACGCACAATCCCCGTTGAACGCTAGGTCAAACTAGAGCCCCGCCAAGTGCCTTGGCCCCCTAGGCGTTTCCCTGGTAAAAGTAAACCACATTTCCACGTATGCAAACATATATGGAGCTCCTTAATTATATACACATATGAATTTGTACTCCTACAAAAAAAGTGGGTCTGTTACAAGAAAAATAGAAATGCATTTTTGGTCTCAAGCAACACAGGTGCATTTGTACAAATCAAAACATGTGGGCGAGTCATGGATATATGCATGTATTTGTTCCCGTGCATGCTCTGGTCAAGACGGACGACACGCTCGTGCCTTCGACGTTTTTTCGCGCGCGCGCAGTTTGTTACCCCTCCGTGCGCGCGCGCACGCACGCACGAACGCACCGCCGCGGTAGGAAGATTGGAACGCACCGCGCGCGCTCGCCAGCCCTGCGTGCCGCGCGCATTGACTTTTCATGAAACGGGACGCGCGAAAGCCTAGTCGCCGCACGTAACCGGCATGCAACTTCCTGCCTAGTCTCCACGCCTCGCTAGCTCCATCGACCGCCTCGTCTCCCCTGCGTTATATATAGGCGCCGCCCGTTCATTCCAAGCTACTACCACCTCGTTGAAGAATTGCATCTCGACGACATTGCCAGAACCCAGCGTCGTGCAGCCCCCCTACAAGCTTGTTGCAAAGGGAGAAGAGACAGAAGAAGAAGGAAGCCAAGGTTGACGAGGTCGATGGCCGTCGCGAGGAGGACGATGAGGCTCGCCCTGCCGGTGATCATGGCGGCGTTCCTACTTCTGGCGGTGCTCGGCGAGGCGCGGCCGCTGGGCGGCGCCGACTGGGCGGCCGCCGGAGGGACCGCGCTGCCGGGCGCGTCGACCATGGCCCAGGCGCTCCGGCGGCTGTTCACGCAGCGGCTGGACGGGCCGGGCGCCTCCTGCACCACCAACAGCCCGAACAACCGCTGCCCGCCGTAGAGGTCGACGCCGGCGGCGCGACTCGGCCGTCCTCCACGACCAACCCCTGCTCTCTCGGGTTCAAACTTGTTTTTCACGGACCAACCCGGGCGGCGGTGGCGGGCTCACAGTGTTCGCATGTTCTTTTTCCCTAGCTAGGTAGGCCGGCCGACTAGCCGCCGGCGACCGACAAGGTTGGATTGATTGAATTCGTTGGTTGGTTTCTTGGAGATTTTTTTGTTGCCCGCGCGTGCTTTTCGCCGGGTGTTGATTTGTACAGAAGAAAAGATACTCGTATACTACTCCTGGTAGGATCTGTTCGTTTGAATAAAACATAGGCAACCTGCGAAAGTGTACCAGCAACACATGTATATACCTTTCTCAGTAAAGTGTTATATTTTGTGATCCATTGTCAAATCTTGACAAAGCACAGTTATGCACTCTAACTCAAAAGAAAAAGGCAGTTTTATGTGCTCCGAATTTGGTTTGAGAATAGACAAAAACGTGTCAGCTGTTTACGCATGCCTGGAAGTGTTTTTTTTTTAGCGAGAGCTTCATTGCACTTGCGTGGAAGTGGAAGCAGACATTCGCGTGCGTCACTCATGGCCTCATGTGGCCAAAAGGCAGACCTTTTCATGACGCCACGTGTACGCCTACGGTGGTCTCAACCGTTTCTTGGAAGTAGTTGGGCACCTCGGCTCCATTTTGTCCTTGTCTCTCGGCTTGTTTGGCTGGCGGCGAACAGAAGTCGCAGGCGGTGCTCACCTGGGGCAGTTCGATCTCCCGCTGGACGCCAACATGGCCTCAGTTCCACGATAGCAGCTGCCGGCCTCACCGCAGCCATCAATTCTCATCTTTTTGTCGGCGGCCGGTTTTTCAACTTAGAGCGTCTATAGCCGGACTCTTCAAACTCCCTCTATAATGATAAAGAACAAAACGAATGAACAGTAATAATCTCTCAATTACTGATGATGATGTCCTTACAAAATTTATATCCCCCGAAGGGATACATCTGGAACGACATGTTCCTTACAACAGGCAGGAGAGGGGGACGCGACGGTTAGCACGTACTGACCGCACGTTTGTTACAAAAGGAGATTATCCAATTAATTAAACATAATTAATTCCTAACATTCCCCCTAATCTCCTCATTGACTATATAGAATCATCATCTTGAAAAATGCTCCTCCAAAAACCCTGTGGGAAAAATATAAAGAGATATACATAATATGCCACCAAAAACTCCTTTCAAAAACCCAGTGGGAAAACAAGGAGAAAACGACATATTATAATGTTTGTATTATTATTGCCTTATTAAAAACCTTTCATGAGAAACCATTCAGCAAAAACTCATAAAGGAAAAGAGTGCAATACAGAAGATCCGAAAATCTCGAACAGGTTAGCGTTCAGAAGTGCACTCCCCCTGAACTTTGCAAATAACACAGTCATCTCATACCAATTCCATTAACATATTTCTGGAATGGAGAACTTGGTAAAGACTTTGTGAACATATCACAGATCACATATGACTTTGCTTTCAAAATATTTATCTTCCCACTTTTCAACTCACGAGGAAGAAAATACTTTCAGAGTAATATACTTTGCAATATTGCTCTTTATAACCTGTCTGCATCTATGTAATACAAACAACATTATCTTCATGGATAATGGTGGGTGAGTCCTATCAATCAAACCCGCCCTTTCAACAAAGTTCATCATTCTGTGAAGCCAAACAGATTCTGTTGAGGATATAGACCTTAGAGTCACCCGCCAGGAGGGGCCGGGTTACTCGTAGGGTCGACGCCAGAAGCCCGGAGCCAAGTTTCAGATGATGGGCCAGAGATGGGCTGAGACCCGGATATGACTTAAAGCCTGTAGTTACAATCATTGTTATAGTAGACTTGTAGTGTAAGGCAAGTATTGTTTAGAGTCCGAGCCGGACGCTCTTATGAGCCGGTCGGGACTCTAAGGGTTGCTGGGCGTCAGCCTCCCTATATAAAGGGAGGACCCGGCCGCGGTTTAAGGGCGACAACAATCTAATCGAGAGCCGGGCATAGCTGTTAGCTCCCTGGCGATCGTAACCCCAGACAATAACATCACAAACTGGACGTAGGCTTTTACCTTCACCGTAAGGGGCCGAACCAGTATAAACCCTCGCGTTCCTTGTCCCACATAACCCCTTCAAGCTTCCTAGCTGCGATGGCTCCACGAATAAGTCCTAGCTCGAGGACATCTGCCGTGACAATTCCACGACAGTTGGCGCCCACCGTGGGGCCGGCGCACGGTGGATTTGAGTTCTTGAAGGGCAGCTTCGAAGGGCTCAAGGGATACGCTGTGGGCCGGATGACCAAGAGTCGTCGCGGCAAGCTCTATATCGATGATGAAGGCTGGGGCCCCGACGCCGGCTCAATTGAGTACGGATACCGGGTCCCCTTTGGCGGAATTCATGTCTTCATTGGCAAGATCGGTAAGCCGGGCCCCGAGCCGGACCTCTGCGCCGGTCTCGTCGAAACAGCTCAGCGCGCACGACCCGCCCGGGCCCGGCCTGCCTTAAGGCGCGCCTTTGTGGGATGCATCCATGGAGGGCCCTCTGATCCATCCGGGTCCGGTGATGAGGCGGCCACCGGCTCTGACGGCGAGTCGGCCACTGATGAATCAAACTCGTTGTACCAACTGCGAGAGGGTAGGCTCATGGGTTGTTCCGATGGCGACAGTATTCCGGACCTTTTTGAGCCGCTGAGTCAGGTTGGAGTTTTTATGGCCGGTGCGCAGCCTGTTCAGAACCCCGCTGCCGGATCGGGAAACCCGGTGCCTTCCCCGGCTCAGGTACTGATGGACCTCACGGACAAGTTGACGGCCCTGCTAACCACCACGGTCGACCCGGCGGACCAAACCCAGCATGATGCAGAGGTGGCGCAGTTAAAGTTAGATCTGATAAAAGCTAAAGAGGATCTTGCAGCGGAAGGGATCAGGCTGGCTGCGGAACGGGCGGCCCTTGATACCCAGACTCAGCTAATTCAGGCGCAGTCCTTCCAGCTCACGATGGATCGGAACGCGGCCAACGAAGTCATGAGGAGGAGGCATCAGAAGGCCCAGTCTCGACTCCCGCCAGTCTACGATCCACGCAATCTCTTCAATACGCCGGGTGCAGGGTCTAGCGACCCGCCGGGGATCGTTGCGCCCGGGTCCGGACCCCTTATTCAGCCACGAGTGATGGGGCCTCCCCAGGTGCCCCCTGCCCCGCCTCAGTATGTGCCAATACCGCCGGGGCATTATGATAACCCGCTGGAGAACATGGTGGCTGCGGCAGCGCGACTGGCGGCTCTCCCCGTTGACGGCGACTCTCCGGCGGCCGTCGAAACCCGCCGGGTCAGGGAACTCCTGCAGACAGCGCTGGCACAGCAAGAAGCGTACTCCTACAGCCGGGATAGGATCCACTCGACCCCTCGTCCGGGTCAGAGCCCGAGTTACAGCCGACACATGGTCTCAGCAACCGGCTCAAGTAATGTCTGGCGCCATGACCCGCCCCCTGGCCATGGCCCGACGCACAACGGAGCCTTTTACACAGCAGACCAGGACAAAGCATGCCAAGAGGCGGAGCAGGTGCCTCAATTGACAGCTTACCAGACCCCCCCGGCCTACCCGACGACCTCTGTTGATGTGGGTATCCCTACCAGGACTGGGGGTGTCCCTTGTTTGGTGCCAGCTATTCGTAATGAACGTCTACCCAAGGACTTCAAAGGCCCTAGGAAGGTGCCTAACTACACAGCAGACTTACAGCCCGCAGCCTGGGTCGAGAGTTACGAGATGGCCATGGAGCTCCTGGAGGTCAGTGAGGCGGCCATGGCTAAGTACTTCACCATGATGCTGGATGGGACTACCCATACTTGGTTGAAAGGGCTACCACCAAATTCCATTGGGTCTTGGGCGGAGCTGAAAGCCCGTTTCATCCAAAATTTCAAAGATACCTGCAGGCAGTCTATGTCAATTGTGGATTTGACTAACTGTAAGCAGCAGGAGGGTGAGTCCACGACCCACTGGGTTCGCCGGGTCAAGGAAATCATACATTCGTCAGACAAGATGGATGCCGGCTCTGCAGTCTTAATGTTGGAACAGAACTGTCGCTTTGTGCCCCTTAAGATGAAGCTTGGGCGGCTCAAGCGCGACTGCACCGATATGGGTACCCTGATGGCGGCTCCTGTCAAGTACGCCGATTCCGATGGTACCAAGGATCCCCCTTCAGACGACGAAAGGGCAGGGAAGGGAAAGAAGAACGACAACGGCAAGGGTCCCCAGTTTAACCCGGGGAACCAAGGAGGAGGCAAGCGTAAGGCTGATGGCAGCCTGGAGTTTGTAGCCAACACCAACTCTCAAGGTAATAACCAGCGACGCAAGGGGAGGCCCCCTCCCCGAGGCGGCGGGTCAGGACCTTCCCTGGAGCAGCTGTTGAATGAACCTTGTCCGAGGCACGGCTCTAGAGAGAAGCCAGCAACTCATCTGTGGAAGGATTGTGCTATCATGAAGGCTTTTAAAAATTACAATGGTCCGGGTGGCGGCTCAGGTGCCAGCGGCTTTCATGGCCCTGGGGGCGGCTCAAATTCCGGTCCTCAGAACGGTCAAGGGGGCTTTAATCAGCAGTCTGGCCAGGGTCACCAACAGCAGCAGGGGGGTTACCAGACCAATCCAAAGCAGCTAAGCGGTGGACAATATCATGTATTTACCACTAGTCTGTGCAAACGAGATCAGAAGATTCACAAGAGGGCTGTGAATGCTGTTGAACCGGCAGTCCCACGCTACTTACGTTGGTCTGAGCAGCCTATAATATGGAGTAGGGAGGATCATCCTCCTCGGGTGGATAACCCGGGCCACCTGGCCTTGGTGGTAGCTCCTCAGGTGGGAGGATATAAGTTCACAAAAGTACTCATGGACGGAGGCAGTAGCATTAACATCCTTTATTATGAGACTTTTCGCCGTATGGGGTTAGTTGATAAGAACCTCAGCCAGTCAAACACTATCTTCCATGGGGTAGTGCCTGGTAAGTCGGCTTACCCAGTTGGCAAGATCGAATTGGAAGTGGCTTTCGGTGATGACAATAATTACAGAGTGGAGAAGTTGACCTTCGAGGTGGTTAAAATAAGAAGTCCATACCATGCCATATTCGGACGGCCAGCTTACGCCAAGTTCATGGCACGGCCGTGTTATGTGTACTTACAGCTCAAGATGCCGGGTCCCAATGGGACCATTACGGTTTATGGCAGCCGGAAGGTGGCTCTGGAGTGTGAGGAAGGTGATGCGGCTTATGCAGAGTCTGTTTGTGCTACAGAAGAGTTAAAGTTTTATAAGGACAATGTCGACCCGACAGACATGACCTCTCTGAAGAAGCCAACTACGGAGGCTGAGCCGGCGATGAAATTCAAATCGGCTGATGAAACTAAGCTTGTTGATTTTGTTCCAGGAAATTCATCTCAGCAGTTTAGCATCAGTGCCAATCTGGATCCAAAATAGGAAGGCGCGCTCATCGAGTTCATCCGTGAGAATAGGGACATCTTTGCGTGGAAACCTTCTGACATGCCAGGTGTACCTAGAGAACTCGCTGAGCACACTCTCAATGTTGATCCGAAATTTAAGCCGGTCCGACAGTTCCTCCGGCGGTTTAATGAAGAGAGGCGAAAGGCTATTGGTGAAGAAGTGGCCCGGCTCTTAGCGGCCGGGTTCATTGTTGAGGTTTTTCACCCAGAATGGTTGGCTAACCCGGTGCTCGTACTCAAGAAGAACGGCACCTGGCGAATGTGTGTGGACTATACGGATTTGAACAAGGCGTGCCCGGCTGATCCTTTTGCTCTCCCCCGTATTGATCAAATCATTGATGCTACGGCAGGCTGTGCACGTTTAAGTTTCTTGGACGCTTATTCCGGATATCATCAGATTAAGATGGCAGTTAAGGACCAGGAGAAGACGGCGTTCATTACTCCCTTTGGAGCCTTCTGTTATGTGTCTATGCCTTTTGGACTCAAGTGTGCACAGGCGACTTACCAGCGTTGTGTACAGAATTGTCTTCATAAACAGATCGGGCGCAATGTTCATGCATATGTGGATGATATTGTGGTTAAGTCCATCAAAGAGGAAACCCTGATAGATGATTTAAGAGAAACCTTTGATAATCTCCGGGTCTATAAGATGATGCTAAACCCGGCCAAGTGTGTCTTTGGTGTTCCTGCAGGCAAGCTCTTGGGTTTCTTGGTTTCTGACAGAGGCATTGAGGCTAACCCGGAGAAGATCAAGGCCGTCACCTCCCTGGCTAAACCGGCGTGTATAAACGATGTTCAGCGCTTGGCGGGTCGCATCGCTGCCTTAAGCCGGTTCATAAGCCGCTTGGGTGAGAAGGCTATGCCTTTATATCAGTTGATGAAGAAAACTGATAACTTTGTCTGGAATGATGCAGCTAATGCCGCCTTTGAGGATTTAAAAAAGCAACTGGCAGAGCCCCCCGTCCTTGCTGCTCCGGTTGATAAGGAGCCCCTGCTATTGTATGTGGCGGCAAACACACGAGCCGTCAGTGTGGCTATAGTGGTGGAGCGTAAGGAGACGGGTAAGGAGCATCCGGTTCAGCGGCCGGTTTATTATGTCAGTGAGGTGCTTATTGAGTCCAAGCAGCGGTACCCGCATTGGCAGAAGCTCGTATATGGTGTGTTCATGGCAAGCCGGAAACTCAAACATTATTTTCAGGGTCATCCCATCACCGTGGTCAGCTCTGCCCCTCTCGGGGATATTATCCAGAACAGAGAGGCTACAGGGAGAATTGCTAAGTGGGCTATAGAGCTTGGACCGCATGACCTCAAATATGTGCCACGCACTGCTGTCAAATCTCAGGCTTTGGTGGACTTCATCAACGATTGGACAGAGTCACAAGTGCCCGAGCAGAAGCCGGATAATACGTACTGGACTATTCATTTTGACGGGTCCAGGCAGTTGGAAGGCTCGGGGGCTGGCGTTGTGTTGGCTTCCCCTAGGGGTGACAAGTTCCAGTATGTGCTACAATTGATGTTTCCTTGCACTAACAATGCGGCTGAGTACGAGGCTTTACTCCACGGTCTTCGAGTGGCCAAGGAGATGAGCTTAAGCCAGGTAAGGTGTTTTGGGGACTCAGATTTGGTGGCTCAGCAAGTATCAGGCACCTGGGATTCTAAGGATCCTCTCATGGCGGCTTATCGCCGCGAGGTTGATGCCGTTGCTGGGCACTTTCAGGGATATCAAGTGGAGCACATTGATCGCAGGAAGAACGAGGCGGCTGATGCTTTAAGCCGGCTAGGCTCTCAGCGCAAGCCGGTGCCGCCGAACACTTTCCTGGATGTCCTGTATAACCCTTCGGTTAAGTTGCCTACCGAGGAGGACTTGGCTATCCCTGACCCGGAGGCACGGCTGGTGGCGGCTTTGCACGTCATACCAGACTGGACAATGCCATATCTGGCTTATATAACCCGGGGAGAGTTGCCTGAAGATGAAACGTTGGCCAGGCAGATAACCCGGTGGGCCAAGTCAATGATTGTTATCAACGGTGAGTTGCATCATCGCAGTGTTTTCGGGGCTTTTCAGCGTTGTATCTCTCCTAAGGAAGGTCAAGAGATCTTGCGCGAGATCCATGAAGGGGATTGTGGCCATCATGCCGGTTCAAAATCTCTTGTGGCCAAGGCTCTCCGACATGGTTTTTATTGGCTGACGGCTCACGCTGATGCAGAGGACTTGGTCAGTAAATGTGATGGCTGCCAAAGGTTCTCACGACGGGCTCATGTGCCGGCTCAGGAGTTGAGGATGATCCCAATCACTTGGCCCTTTGCGGTCTGGGGGCTTGATATGGTTGGGCCCTTTAAACGGTCCAAGGATAAGAAAACCCACCTCTTGGTGGCGATTGACAAATTCACAAAGTGGGTGGAGGCCGAGCCAGTTAGCAAGTGCGATGCAGCCACGGCGGTTCAATTTATGAAAAAGGTGATTTTCCGCTTCGGCTTCCCACACAGCATCATAACTGACAATGGCACCAATCTGTCCAAAGGCGCTATGGAAGAGTTTTGTCAACGAGAGCATATCCGACTTGATGTTTCCTCAGTGGCTCATCCCCAATCCAATGGTCAAGCTGAGAGAGCTAACCAGGAGATTCTGAAGGGCATTAAGCTCCGGCTTTTGGTCCCTTTGCAACGGACGCCGGGATGTTGGGTGGAGGAGTTGCCCTCCGTCTTATGGAGCATCAACACTACTCCTAACAGGTCTACAGGCTTCACGCCTTTCTTCATGGTTTATGAAGCAGAAGCAGTTCTCCCCAGCGACATCCGTCACGATTCACCTCGTGTGGCGGCTTATGTTGAGACGGATAATGAACATGCGCGCCAAGATGCTCTGGACTTGTTGCACGAACAGCGTGATGTGGCAGCAGCCCGTTCAGCGATTTACCAATAGGACCTGCGCCGTTATCATAGCCGCCGGGTCAAGTCCCGGGTCTTCCAGGAAGGCGACCTTGTGCTCCGGCTCATCCAGGATCAAACAGATGCACACAAGTTATCCCCACCTTGGGAAGGGCCTTTTGTGGTCAGTAAGAACTTGCACAACGGGTCGTATTACCTCATTGACATTCGGGAGCATAAAGATTCACGTAAGTCTGAGGAAGAGACCCGTCGGCCGTGGAACATAGCCCAGCTTCGGCCTTACTACACTTGAGCTACCGGCTCTTGTGGTGTACATACTTATTTAAGTCATGTGTATTATGATAAGCGATAAAGCAGGACCTCTGTCCTTTTTTCTCCTCCAATTATGTATGTCATTTTTTACATGCTAAATGGAAGGGAGGGTCCGGCTTATGATCGCATTCGAGTCGAGCCGTCAGCAGTAAGGTCACTTGGGGGCTTCCTGTTCAAACATGGGTCGTATTCGAACCAAAGAGAACATAGCTGTCGATACCCATTTGATTGGCAACGTGCCGAGCTCATTGGGAGGTAGCCTTTGGTCATATTTGAATCATAGTGTATCCCCTCTGAGAACCGACGTGGATCGCATTCGAATCAGCGTCGTTAAACAATTTTCAGAATCACTTGGGGGCTTCCTGTTCAAACATGGGTCGTATTCGAACCAAAGAGAACACAGCTGTCGATACCCTCTTGATTGGCATCGCCACACCCACTGGGGGCTATATGATCGCATACGGGTCTTAGCTTAAACCCTTTGGACTGAGTTTCTGGTCGTATTCGAACCAGAAGCCCCTAAGTTTTTATATTTTATCATAAGTCTACTCTGATCATGTTAAAGTATGTGCTGCCGGCTCTCACTTGCCGGCTTCATTTTGGTTTATCTTGTTAGTTGAACATCAGGGATGTTATCAAGACAAGTAAATTCGAGTTAAGGTACCAATCAAGCTATCCGGGTTATTTAAACCGGAAATATGTTACAGGCTGTTAAAAGTGTTATCACGGCTATGCTCAGATTATAGTTAACAACCAGTCTTTTTTGGGTTCGTTTGCCGGGTTATACATTTTAGACACCTGATTCTCAGGACGGTAAGCCGCCTCGAGACTTGTGATTTATCTTTCTATGTAGACATTGGAAGATATTTTTCACGGTGGAGAGGGACAAAGGGATAATTATAACCCGGAGGAACACCAGAAGAATAACTTCAAGAGGTTTCAGCATTCATTACGTGCACGATGGCACGGCAGAGATAAATTGTTGCACCTATTCTATTACAAAATTTTTATAAGGTTTCAAGGGTGGAGCATTGCTCGGTGAACCGCCAGCTACTTTATGACGCCTGCTGAGTTGAAGTCCCCGGCTCGTCCTCTGCTCCGCCTGATCCCAAGACTTCGAAGGTGGACGACTTCCAGTCGATGCCGCTGAGAGCTTCGAACTGGGCTTCTTCGTCGATTAACCCGGCCGGGTCAATCTTCGGGGCGAAGGTGTGCTGGCGAGCCTGAGGGATCAGGTTGAGGGCTTCATAGCGTGGGGTTGGAATCCTTCGATTCTCCGCGTCAAACCCCGGCTGATACTTGGTCAAGTCGGTGTCGTTCCCGATGAGGGTAGCCACTGGGCGTACAGCCTTCACACATGCTGCGAAGTCCTTTTGGTCGAAGGCTGAGCCGTCTTCTTTCAGGCTGGGGTAACCCAGGGCGATATCTGCCGGGTCTAGCTCTGGCAAGAATGCCTTAGCCCGGCTCAGCGCGGCGATTGCTCCGGCTCTCGCGGATGCCCGTCGTAGCTCCTGGATCCGCTGTGGCAGAACTGCGAGCCGGCGCAGGACTTCGGCCAGGTGTGTTGGCACCTCATTCGACAAGGCCACCACCGCTAGAGCCCGCTGTGACCCGGTGTAGAGCTGCTCTACCAGGGTGTACACAGCCTTTAGTTTGGTGACCACGCTCTGGTTCAGGTTGGCGCTTCTGGAGCCTGTTTAATAAAGATTAGGTAAGTCGGCGATAAGGATGAATCATAACATATACAGACTTGATGAAGGCCGGCGAGGCGACTTACCGAAGATGGCAGCCACCATTTGGGAAACCTGGCGCTTTAGGCTGGAGAGTTCAGCGGTCTTCTCGGTGAGGGCCTTCTCCGCCTGTTCGGCCCGGGTCACCAGTGCGTTTTTCTCCTCCGCCCAGGACTTTCGCTCAGCATCGAATTCAGTCTTCAGCTTTTCTTGAGCGGCGATGCTGGAGACAAACTTGGCGTTTGCCTTCCGGGTCTCCATTTCTTGTGTCTTCAGCCGGCTTTTGAGATCCGCCAGGTCCGACTCTAATTTTTGCCCACAGCCTGCATATATTTCCGGGTTGTTAACAGGCGTTCTATAAAGTCCCAAGCGTTTTCCAAGCAAAGACACTTGGCACTTGGGGGCTAATGCATATTGAACGTATCTATCTATGTACTGCCGGTTCAGTTAAGTAAGCCGGAATCTAAGTCTACAGCATATTCAAGTATAAAGTGCAGACTTGGGGGCTAGCATGACAAGGATCATTGTGCAGAAAATAAGAGGACAGCAGAAGGTTACCTCAGATTTTTGTTGGATCTGGTTGACCATGGCAATTTCGGTGTCCCGGCTCTTGTGAACTTGGCTGATGTAGCCAGAGACAAGCTCTCCAATGCTCAAGTTCGTGTAGTTGGAGAGATCCAGATTCACCCGGTGGGGCTGCAGTAGCTCCCCCTTCGCAGAGCATTTGGCCAGCGCGGTCGGTCTCCCCGGCTCAACATACTCCGTCCAGGTAATTACCACGTCCGGGTCATCAGTGGAAGGGGCGGAGCCGGAGGCCTCCGGGTTAACCGACGCTTCGGTTGTGGTCTTGGCAGTGGAGGCAGGCGCTTCAGGTGCCGTGTCCATAAGACTGGTGGCTTCGGGGGCGGCGGCAGCTGGCGGCTCTTGAGCCGTCGTCTCCGGCTCAGGCAAGTCGGGTACTCCGGCTGACCTGGTCTTTTTTGCTCTTTTGGTAAGCTTTGCCTGGGCACTGAAAAGACAGAAGGGTTAGGCATACAAAGAGTAAAATACAGGAGGGTAATGTAAGGAGATTGTTATTACCCGGGGGCAGTTTTGAAAGCCGGCAGACTTGACTGCATGGAGTCACCCGAAGAGGGGGAGGTCTCCTGGTAATTAGAGTCAGAAGAGTTGAGTGGCTGACGGGTGACACCCGCCAACGGATGGAAAGGGTACAGGTGAGAAAAAACCTCAGTACGATGCTTCCTTGTTGCGTCGGGTAACCCGGCGGAGAGATCGGTGTCCTTGCGGGCCCGGGTGTGACGCCGGCTTTCGTGAACCTGTTGCTTCAAAAGAAATTGAGGGTCTTGATGAGCTAATGGATGAGAAAAGCTTACTTTCCGGGTTATTCTTCGGACTTTCAGCTGTGGCAAAGGCTCCGAGTCGGAGGAAAGTAATGTTACCTCTTCAATCACCGGGTTACTGGCGCCGGTGTCATCCTGTCAATAAGCAAAATGTTGATAAGGTGGACAGCAGCAAGCAAGAAATATGGCAAGAGTTTAAAGGTTTAAAGGTTACCTCTGACTCGGAACTGTCGTCTAATTGCAGCAGCTCCGAAGCGGTGGGTCTGCTTCCCTTTCTGCGTGGGGCGGATTTCTTGGCGGTTTTCTTCGCCTTCCTGGCCTTCTTGGCCGCCTCATGGTCATATTTGACCCGCCAGAATTCGTCATCAGCCTGAGAAGTACAGTAATGAATTCTTAAGGCGGTCCCGATCAAGGTGACGTGCAAAAGAGGTTGAAAGATTAAGGTCAGCGGCTTACCGCTGGGGCAGGATTGGTCTTGCAGAACGGGGCTAGCCCGGTTCTTCCACAATCTGCCAGGCTCTCGTTTAACAGAGCCTTGGTCTCCTCCTCAGCAACGTCTTCTGGAAGATCGCTGCGACTGTGCCTCTGCGGGTCATCCTTTCGTCCGGTGTACTCGCACATTAAGCCGGGGCGGCGGCTCAATGGGATCACCCGCCATGAGATCCAGACCCGGACTAGATCAATCCCGTTCAGACCGTTGCCTAGCAGAGCCTTGATCTTGTTGATCGTTGGAAGCAGAGGCTGGCGTTCCGTGGCAGTAAGCTTGTCGAACAACGGGTGCGTGGATTCCAGGCGTGTTGGGCGAAAGCCGGGCAGTGGATTCTCGTCAGCCGGGGACGTGTCTTGGCAGTAGAACCAAGTCATATTCCAGTCTTTAGGATGGCTCGACGGCTCTGCGTAAGGGAACAGGCAGTCCCTACGTCGCTGGATAGATATGCCGCCTAATTCTAAACTTGGCCCGTTGGCACACTCAGTTTGGCGGTTCAGATAGAACAGTTCTCTGAAGAGTAGCAGGCTCGGCTCTTCTCCAAGATACACTTCACAGAAGACTTGGAAGTTGCAGATGTTGGATATGGAATTGGGTCCTATATCCTGAGGCCGAAGGTCAAAGAAGTTGAGCACGTCCCGGAAGAATTTTGAGCCGGGCGGTGCGAAGCCCTGGCTCATGTGATCCGCAAAGATTACTACCTCCCCGTCTCTCGGCTGTGGTCTTTCTTCTGACGGATCAGGGGCACGGTAGGACATAACTTCTTTCTTGGGCAGATACCCGGACTTAACAAAGTTGGCTAGGGTCTCTTCAGTGACATTGGATCTCGTCCAGTTGCAAGTGATAGGGGCCTTGGGAGGCATGGTGAAGGTTGGTGGTCTATAATAAAGAGAAAGGTATCCGGGTCAATTATAAGCCGGAGATCTATTATTCAAGTTAAAGTGGCGGCTTATGAAGGGGACTAATGATATATACTGATGAACAGTGAGTTATCTGAGCCGTAGGAACATTCAAAATAAGTGGGTCATCTACGGTTTACTACAGTTAAGCCGGAGGAATCTACAGAGCATGGTTCTCTTTAAACCGGAAAGTTCTACGGCGCGTGTTTTCTTTAAGTCGGAAATATAAGCCGTCAAGATTCAAGGGCTGCAATTTTTGCTAAGTGTGGTAAAACAGATTTCACATATTGCAGTAACTTTTTCGGATCAAAGTGGTCGGGCGAGATGAAATTTTTCTAGACCTAAAAACAGAAGCAGGGGAAGTTCTTGAGATGGAACCCGGTCCTTATGCAGTGAAAAGAGGTGTTCTTGCAGAGGAAATGAGTTTCAAAGATCTACCGCGGTGGTTCTACACGAAGGGTCAATTAACTACGGTGACTACAAAAGCTACTGAAGTTTGTGGCTACGGTGACGAACAGGAAGAACACAGACGAACTTTGTCCTAGATTCATGCTAGTAAGGCAGAGGGGACTCACCGGAGCTGGAGAAGAGCGGGGATCGCTGACGTTATCTGGTCCGAGTCAGGTTGATGCAGCGGCCGGGTTGATGAAGGACGAGGAAGCGACGGCGGCGGCAGTGACGGAGCTCGGGCAGAAGAGCGACGGCGCGAGGGGGAAGAAGGAAAGTGTAAGATGTGAAGTGTTGGGCCGGCCTATTTATAAGGCAGGGTCATAAGTGGGCGCGAGATTCAAGGAGACCACGGCGTGGTTATCTCCCCCTCATGACGCCTCGATTTTCGGAAAGACAGTAAAGGCGAAGATCCGTTGCGGATCTGGCGGAGTAAAAAACGGACTTAATAGAGGATGACGTCATGGCGGATTATCCGGAGTCCAGAGGATGATGTCACTCCGGGTTATGGCTTCCACATGAAAGATGAGCCGGAGATTTTCTCGGTCGGCAGAGTTGAAGAGTGACATGAGCCGGCTCAAGTCAATCTGGGGCCTAATGTTGAGGATATAGACCTTAGAGTCACCCGCCAGGAGGGGCCGGGTTACTCGTAGGGTCGACGCCAGAAGCCCGGAGCCAAGTTTCAGATGATGGGCCAGAGATGGGCTGAGACCCGGATATGGCTTAAAGCCTGTAGTTACAATCATTGTTATAGTAGACTTGTAGTGTAAGGCAAGTATTGTTTAGAGTCCGAGCCGGACGCTCTTATGAGCCGGTCGGGACTCTAAGGGTTGCTGGGCGTCAGCCTCCCTATATAAAGGGAGGACCCGGCCGCGGTTTAAGGGCGACAACAATCTAATCGAGAGCCGGGCATAGCTGTTAGCTCCCTGGCGATCGTAACCCCAGACAATAACATCACAAACTGGACGTAGGCTTTTACCTTCACCGTAAGGGGCCGAACCAGTATAAACCCTCGCGTTCCTTGTCCCACATAACCCCTTCAAGCTTCCTAGCTGCGATGGCTCCACGAATAAGTCCTAGCTCGAGGACATCTGCCGTGACAATTCCACGACAGATTCAGATGTTGCTTCATACATTCAGAATGATTAGTGGATGCAGCCACTAAAATTTTTCTTCTCGACTTCCAAGAGAAGGTCGTACCTCCATTCGAGAAGACAAAACCATTCTGTGATCTGGGATTATGGGGATATGATATATGCCCAGCATCACGATATCCAACCATGGTCATATCTTGAGTTTTCTCATAAAACAAACCAAGATTTTAGTGTCTAGAAGATATCCAAAAATATTCTTCACACCAACCCAATGCCTTTTAATCAGTGATGCACTGTTTCTTGCCAATAAATTTACTGCTAATGAAATACCAGGCCCGATGCAGTTTGCCAGATACATCCGTGCTCTCATTGCATCGCGATATGGAACCTCAAGTCCAAATATCTCTTCATCACTGCCATTAGGCCTTAATGGGTACTTATCTCTAGTAATCCAGAGATCTCAAAACCATAGATTTTTAATGGATATGACTTATCCATGTTGAATTTTCAACAATCTTTTGGATAAATGTAGACTGATGAACAAGTATTCCCGAAGGACTACGCTCAAGTTCCAAACTCAAGCAAAGTTTGTGTAACGCCCCGGATCCGATGCGCCAGGTGTCTGCCAGTTATTCGCTGTCGTTGCCTTGCCATTTGCTTGCGTGTTGCATTTGCCTTGTCATCATCCGCATTTCATATCATGTCATCATGTGCATTGCATTTGCATACGTGTTCCTCTCTTGCATCCGAGCATTTTCCCCGTTGTCCGTTTTGCAATCCAGCACTCCCACCTCCTCCGGCGCACCCCTCCTGTTTCTCTTCGTGAGCGGGTGTTGAACGTTCTCGGAATGGGCCGAGATTTGCTGAGTGGCCTTGGTATAGCACCGGTAGACCGCCTGTCAAATTTCGTCGCATTCGGAGTCCGTTTGATAGCCCAACCCCCATCCGTAGCGGCACCGTTGCCGGTTTATTCGTCGGACGTTTCGGTCTCCGAAACTGCTGTCGGGCCTCTCCTCTATTCTCTCCCTAGCCACTCTGCACAGCCCACCTAGAACCAGTCTACCCCTCCTCGCGTCCGGTGCCGTCCGATCGAGATCGAATGGCTCTGAAACGGAGCTAAATCCTCTAATCCTAACCCCCCTTCCCTATATAAACCCCCCCATGCCATTTTGGGCAGGCCCTAGCCTTCCCTAACCCCCAGCCGCAGCTCCCCCCTCCTCCTCGGGATCTCCGCCGCCTTCCACCTCCATTTCTGCGCCACCAGCTCCCTTCCCGCCACTTGGCGCCGCCACATCTCCTCCCCGCTGCCAAGTGGCGCGCTCCCACTGGCCAGCGCCGCCTCCCAGCCGCCTGGAGCCAACCAGGGGTTGCCACCCGTCCCCAGCGCGCCTCCCTATGCCCCGCGCCGCCGCGGCCCGCCCGGGCCCGGGGCCGGCCCGCCAGGCCCATCGGAACCCGCGCCCTGAGCCGCCAGCGCCTCCGCCCGAGTGCCCGACCCCGCCGCCCGCTCTCCTCGTCGCCCGACCGCTGCTCCGTCTCGGCTCCTCCGCCCCGCCGCCATCCTCTGCGGGCAGACCACCGGAGCCCCGCGCCGGTGAGCCCCTCGCCAGGTCGCCACCCCCGTCGCCCCTCTCCCTTCTGGTTCTCTCTCTCCCTCTTGCTTCTCTCTCTCTCTCAGATCTCTCTCTCTCTCTCTCTCTCTCTCTGTGCAGGCCCGAGCGCCGCCCCCCTCGCCAGCTCGTCCGCCCGAGCTCCTCTCCACCGTCGCCGTCTCCCCCGTACTCCGGCGATCCCCCATCGAGCCCGATCCAAATACTGTGGAGGTTGACCCCGGGACCCCCCTCGAATATTTCTAAGTCATGTTATTTCTACAGCAAGTTCCCCTGTTCATAGCCTCATAACTTCATGCATATAGCTCCGTTTCGCGCGTGCAATATGTCAAATTGTTCGTCTCGTGATGCTCTAAATTTTGTTCCATTGCACCATGTTCTTTAGAGGTCATCTTGATGCCCAAATCTCTGTTGTAAGAGGGCTAGTTGCTGTTATTCTCTGGTTCTTATCAGAACTTGGAGATTTGTTATTTTTATATCATTTAATCTGTGCATCTTTTGAGCATGAGCTCTACATGTGTTTTGTTTTATGCCATGCCATCTTTCCAAGGGTGTATGCCATGTATTTTTGTGATCTCTGTTGTGACTAACACAAGCATGCAAACTAGGCCCCGTAATGTTTCTGATTTCAGAGACTTAGTGATTTCTCTAAGTCTTTGTCTGCTGTTATTTTGTTGCCATGTAAACTTGATGCTACAGAGAGATCCATGCATATTTTGGAGATGTACAGTAAGGATGTTTTGTAGATATTGTTGTAATTGATCCATTCCTGCCCTTGTTTGCAATTATGAAGTGCCATAGCATGACTCAATCTTGCTCTACTTTTGCTATAAAATATTCCTGGCAGATTCTTAACATGATATCCATTTTTGCGAAGCTTATTGTAGTTGATCCATACATGCTATGCTTTTATTCTTGCCATGGATAGCTTCATAAACATGCCATCTAGCTGTAGGTATGCTTGTTTTGTCATGCATTGCTTTGTGGTGAGTGCATCAAGCTCACCGAGATGCCTTCACATTATTGTTTCTGCCATGCTCTGTTTTCTGCTAAGTCTGAAACCTGTTAACGAAACTTGCTATGTTTACATGCTTGCCATCATACCTTCTGGTCCTTTTTGGCTTATGGTCACTAAGGGACTTTTGTCATATGCCTTGAGTAGATTAATGCCGTGCCTTGTTTTGCCATGTTAAGTTCCTGTAGCATGTTGATTTCGTGCTCTGAACATTGCAACCTGATGCTATTTCTGTCATGTCCAGTAATTCTGCTAAGTCTATGAACCTGTTATTATTTGCAATCTTGCCATGTCCTTTTGAGCATGTTCTAATGATTTCTGGAGATAGCTTAGTGTTCATGTTTTGTTGTGCTTTACCGGTATATCATGTCCATGCCTTTTGTTTTCATGTTGAGTTGCTGTAGCATATTGTTTTGGTGATTGCTATATGCCTAGTTGTTGTTTTGGGTCAGATTGTTGCCATGTATTGTTTGGAGTGTATGTGTTGCACCGTTGCTCCGTTTTGAGCATGCTCTATATGAAACTTGCTTAGTTTTGCATGTAGTCTCATATTATCATGTTGCATCCTTGTTTTGAGGTGTTTGCTTGATGTTTGTATGCATTTTGCATCAATGCCATGTTTAACTTGTTTTGCTCATATCTTCTAGGCCGTAGCTCCGAATCTAATGAACTTTATATGTAACTTGACTAGAATTTCGTGTAGATCATCATGGTGTTCTTTAACTTGCTGTTTAACTACCTCAACTTAATGCTTGTTCAGTTCTGGACCAATTTCGAAATTTGCATATGAGGACTTACCGGAATTGTTATATGTTGTTTCCGGCCTCAATTAAACTTGCCTTGATGTGTTGTTCTTGTATGCATCATCTCTTGCCATGAGTAGCTTCATATAGCCTTGTCATGCATCATACTTGGTTGAGCATCATGCCTTGTTCATGTGTGGGGTGTTTACCTTGTTGTGTGCTTCTTCTCGATAGTTCCCGTGTCGTTGCGATTGTGAGGATCCGTTCGTCTTCGTGGCTTCATCTTCTTCATGGACTCGTTCTTCTTCCTAGCGGGATTTCAGGCAAGATGACAGTCACCTTGGATCTCATTACTATCATTGCTATGCTAGTTGCTTCGTTCTATCGCTTTGCTGCGCTACCTATTCACTTGCCCTTCAAGCTTCCCAAATTGCCATGTACCTCTAACCTTTGTCACCCTTCCTAGCAAACCGTTGTTTGGCTATGTTACCGCTTCTGCTCAGCCCCTCTTATAGCGTTGCTAGTTGCAGGTGAAGATGAAGATTGCTCCATGCTGGATTATGTTTATGTTGGGATATCACAATATCTCTTATATTATTAATGCATCTATATATTTGGTAAAGGGTGGAAGGCTCGGCCTTATGCCTGGTGTTTTGTTCCACTCTTGCCGCCCTAGTTTCTGGCATACCGGTGTTATGTTCCCGGATTTTGAGCAAGGCCCAACCTTGGTTTTATCATTTGCTCAGCCTATTTCTTTTCCCTAGGGAGTCGCTCTCTCGAGGGTCATCTTATTTTAATCCCCCCGGGCCAGTGCTTCTCTAAGTGTTGGTCCGAACTGAGTAGACTGCGGGGCCACCTCGTGAAAACTCGAGGTCTAGTTTTACTCGTAGGATGTCTCATCCGGTGTTGCCCTGAGAACGAGATATGTGCAGCTCCTATCGGGATGTCGGCGCATCGGGCGGTTTTGCTGGTTTTGTTTTACCATTGTCGAAATGTCTTGTAAACCGGGATTCCGAGACTGATCGGGTCTTCCTGGGAGAAGGTTTATCCTTCGTTGACCGTGAGAGCTTATAGTGGGTTAAGTTGGGACACCCCTGCAGGGTATTATCTTTCGAAAGCCGTGCCCGCGGTTATGTGGCAGATGGGAATTTGTTAATATCCGGTTATAGATAACTTGACACTTGACCTTATTTAAAACGCATCAACCGCGTGTGTAGCCGTGATGGTCTCTTCTCGGCGGAGTCCGGAAAGTGAACACGGTTTCTGGGTTATGTTTGACGTAAGTAGGAGTTCAGGATCACTTCTTGATCATTGTTAGTTCACGACCGTTCCTTTGCTTCTCTTCTCGCTCTTCTTTGCGTAAGTTAGCCACCATACATGCTTAGTCGCTGCTGCAACCTCACCACCTTATCCATTCCTTTCCCTTTAAGCTTTGCTAGTCTTGATACCCATGGTAATGGGATTGCTGAGTCCTCGTGGCTCACAGATTACTACACCACCAGTTGCAGGTACAGGTTATGCGATGATCATGACGCGAGAGCGATGTTTACTTGTTTGGAGTTCTTCTTCTGCTTCTTCTTCGATCAGGGGATAGGTTCCAGGTCGGCAGCCTGGGCTAGCAGGGTGGATGTCGTTTGAGTTTCTGTTTATGTTTCATCCGTAGTCGGATGTTGAGCTTATGTATGATGTATTGATGTATTCTTGCGGCATTTGTATGCCTTGTATGTATCCCCAAATATTATGTAATGTTGATGTAATGATATCCACCTTGCAAAAGCGTCTTCAAGATGCGCTTCTATCCTTGGTGGGACCTTCGAGTTCCTTTAGGATAGGGTCTCAACCAAATCTTACATCTTACACTCCATCTTAAGATCATATGATGGTATCATGTATCTCTTGTGTAGCTCCAATGATACTCAGATCATCAACATACACAGAAGTTGTACAAAATCCCTCTTTGGATTTCTTGATGAACATACATGAATAATCATCAATGTTTGAGTAACCCTTCTAATAAAGGAACTCGCTCAATCGGTTCTACCACATCATTACCGACTACTTCAAGCCATAAATGACTTCTAAAGCTTTACGCAACACATGTTGCGATTAAACTCGGAATCTTCATTCCCTCAGGAACTATCATAGAGATATCCGAATTAAGTGACTCATACAACTATGCAGTCACAATATCCATCAGTTGGATATACAAATTCATTATTCACTGCCAGTGATATCAAATATCGGAACGTTATTCCACTCATAATAGGATAACATATTTCATCATAAACCATGACGGGTCTCTGCGTGAACCCCTGCGCTACAAGCCTCGCTTCATGTCTCACCACCTCACTGTTTTTGTTCCTCACATGAACAAAAAACCCATTTGCTCCCCCAGAGAACAAATAGAGAGGAGTGGATATTACTGATCAGGTCAATACCCCCTCTTCTTGAGAGCGAGCGCATCCTCAATTGTTGCCTTCCTTAGGATCAACTAGAGCGTTTTAGACACTCAGCCATGCATGGACTTAGGTTCTAGATCCAATTCAAGGTCTTTTACAATTCATGGGGATAAATAAATGTCGACATAATGTAGTCTTTATTATATGATTCTCCCGAATCCGTATCCATAGTGGAGATTTCATCATTACCTTTTGACTCTTTGCGATTTTCCACAACAGTTGAGTCAAGGTCTTCTGATGTCCCAACACCAATATTTGTGTGCACACTCGTGTTGGGTCCTGGATGTGTCCAACATCCTTCAGGTGTCCTTCAACCCTAGGTTGAATTCCAACATGAAGTTGACCTGCATTTACTATTTGAGGATTCCTCATTCCCCTCGGATGCTTCTGTGAAGCCCTGTCCTCTTGTGTCTAGATTTCTCCCCCTCTTGGGTGGCCGAGTGGACCTATGGGTCACATTCACTCTCTCTGACACATTCACTATGGGAACATTTTACTTTGTGACACCTTTATACTCAGTAAATGCAACTGGCTGATTATTTGTGATACTTTGCAAATTGATAATCTTTTGAACCTCCGGTTCAGATTCATTCGTACGTGGATCTAAGGACTAGATGTCTCTTCTGTTGGGGAACGTAGTAATTTCAAAAATTTCCTACGCACACGCAAGATCATGGTGATGCATAGCAACGAGAGGGGAGAGTGTCATCCACGTACCCTCGTAGACCGTAAGCGGAAGCGTTATGAGAACGCGGTTGATGTAGTCGTACGTCTTCACGATCCGACCGATCCAAGTACCGAACGCACGGCACCTCCGAGTTCAGCACACGTTCAGCTCGATGACGTTCCATGAACTCCGATCCAGCAGAGCTTCGCGGGAGAGTTCCGTCAGCACGACGGCGTGATGACGGTGATGATGTTGCTACCGACGCAGGGCTTCGCCTAAGCACCGCTACGATATGATCAAGGTGGATTATGGTGGAGGGGGGCACCGCACACGGCTTGGAACAATTAACTTATGTGTCTATGGGGTGCCCCTTGCCTCAGTATATAAAGGAGGAGAGGAGGGGAGGCCGGCCGGCCCTAGAGGCGCACCCAAGTGTGGAGTCCTACTAGGACTCCAAGTCCTAGTAGGAGTCCACCAAGAGGAAGGGAGGGAGAAGGAAGGAGAGGGAGGAAAGGAGGAAAGGGGGGGCCGCCCCCCTAGTCCAATTCGGTTTGGGCTAGGGGGGCGCGCGCCCTGCCTTGTCCTGCCTCCTCTCTTCCACCACTTGGCCCATGAGGCCCAATACTTCTTCCCCCGTATTCCCGTAACTCCCCGGTACTCCGAAAAATACCCGAATCACTCGGAACCTTTCCGATGTCCGAATATAGTCGTCCAATATATCGATCTTTACGTCTCGACCATTTCGAGACTCCTCGTCATGTCCCCGATCTCATCCGGGACTCCAAACTACCTTCGGTACATCAAAACACATAAACTCATAATATTGATCGTCACCGAACGTTAAGCGTGCGGACCCTACGGGTTTGAGAACTATGTAGACATGACCGAGACACGTCTCCGGTCAATAATAGCGGAACCTGGATGCTCATATTGGCTCCTACATATTCTACGAAGATCTTTATCGGTCAAACCGCATAACAACATACGTTGTTCCCTTTTGTCATCGGTATGTTACTTGCCCGAGATTCGATCATCGGTATCTCAATACCTAGTTCAATCTCGTTACCGGAAAGTCTCTTTACTCGTTCCGTAATGCATCATCCGCAACTAACTCATTAGTTACATTGCTTGCAAGGCTTATAGTGATGTGCATTACCGAGAGGGCCCAGAGATACCTCTCCGATACTCGGAGTGACAAATCCTAATCTCGATCTATGCCAACCCAACAAACATCTTCGGAGACACCTGTAGAGCATCTTTATAATCACCCAGTTACATTGTGACGTTTGATAGCACACAAGGTGTTCCTCCGGTATTCGGGAGTTGCATAATCTCATAGTCATAGGAATATGTATAAGTCATGAAGAAAGCAATAGCAACGTACTAAACGATCAAGTGCTAAGCTAACGGAATGGGTCAAGTCAATCACATCATTCTCTAATGATGTGATCCCGTTAATCAAATGACAACTCATGTCTATGGCTAGGAAACTTAACCATCTTTGATTCAACGAGCTAGTCAAGTAGAGGCATACTAGTGACACTCTATTTGTCTATGTATTCACACATGTACCAAGTTTCCGGTTAATACAATTCTAGCATGAATAATAAACATTTATCATGATATAAGGAAATATAAATAACAACTTTATTATTGCTTCTAGGGCATATTTCCTTCATCTTCACATCTCCTTCTATTTTCCGGCATTCAATGTGGTTCTTATCTCCCCCTAATGCCTGAAAATGTCCTCATCAAAATACAACCAGCGTACCGGGCCATAAACAAGTCCCCTTTTAGAGACTTCGGGTACTTTATGATTGACGGAGAATCGTACCTCACATAGATCCCCATTTCTCTATGAGGGCCCATAAATGTATGCTGCGGTGGTGACATCGGTTTGTATTAAACATAACCAAAATATCGCAGATGAGAAATACTTGCTGATTTCCACGTACTAACTGCAACGGGGAGACCGTATAATAAGCAGTTGGTCGAATTTGTATCAACTATGCAGTATGTAAAACTGCATGTCCCCAACTAGATGTTGGGAGATTACAATTTAGTAGGAGCTATCTTGCTATGAACTTAATCCTCTTGATAAGTGATTCCGCAAGACCATTCTGGGTATGTACACAAAATACCAATATGTTCCACGAGTATGCCTAAATCTAGGCAGTGATCATCAAATGCTCATGAACTAACTTCCATAGCATTATCCACTCTGATGGATTTATCCAGTTCTTGGGATGATTTGCTCTCAAATTAATGAGCTGAGCAATCATCTTTGTAAAAGTATGGTTCCATATAAAAGTAAGACACACATTGGACCATCTTACTGATGCATTCGAAAGCACTATGGAATATCTGAATATTCCATCTAACGGTTGAGTTGGATCACACATATCTCCTATCGAAGGAAATCTAGTGGCACATCATTTCTCATAATATAAGATGGCCATGCGATCAATTTCCCAGTTACACATGTTGTGCATACAAAAACTAGCGAAATAGGAAAAATTCACAACAGTTAGATTGTGTCCAATGGAACCATCAATAATTTTCTCACCATCCCAATACCAGGATGACCAAGGCAACCATGCCCTATCTTGAACTTATCAAGATTCTAGAAAATTATTTGTTATGTCAAATGCATATCTGACTTAATGTATGTATAGTACAATCCAAATAGAGAAGGCATTTACTCTAGAATTTCCTTCAAATCCCTTTTGATGAGTTATGAGTAGGTTTTTAACATCACTCGCTTCATGGGTTTCAACATAGAAACTAATGCGGATATCCTTAAAACTCAGCAAGGTACGAGTAGAATCTTGATGCATGAATGCATCCATGATTATCATATAGTACCCATAGGGAGTGTAATTGTGGCTTGACCAGAACCAACAATTACCACATCATGACCAACAATTGTCATGCAGTTCCACTACTCTTCTCATGAGTATGGAAATACTAATCTCCCTTAACATCATGTTAGTAGACCCAGTTTCCACTTAACACATTTCTTTCTCCATTAGATTATTTCTAGAAGTTTCTATAGAGTGTAGTACAAATATAAACTCATATAGAAATACATACATTATAAAGTCACGAGAAGCCAAATCCACTAGCATGTCATCGACAGAAGTGGATCTCCCTTTTGCTGAGCATGCTCTTGGTTCCCACATCCCGAGGTACGTCTAGGAACTTTCAACCATCGGGAAATTATTGTTATGTCCAGTGAAGCAAGCTTCACACTGGTTCCCATGAGCCAATTGCCCTTGCAATTCATTGCATGTATTTATCCACCAAATGCTTGGAGGTATCACATTTTCTTGCAATTGACCGAGTTATACAACCACACCTATAGCAACCATCAGAGTTGTTGGCCTTGTCATTCTCCTTGAAATGACTTTTGCCCTTTTTCAGATCCACTCTTATTTTGCCTCTCATCACAACTCAAAATTCCTTTACCGCTGACGATACTGTTCAGCGCAAATCCTCATAGAAGGATTGCAAGTAAAGAGCATTACACGATGAGATCAACATCTAGAACTGCAATTTTGCAGAATCTCAACTACTATTTGATCTGATGCACATAAGAGTTATATGCTACCATAGACTCCAAGTCACGAAATTGGACGAGCGTCCATTTCCTGTGCACTTCACGCATCATCATCACCCTATATTGATCATATTGCTCCTCAAAAGAGCTCCAGATTACCGGATACTCTTTTCTTTTTAGATCATGGTGTAGTGAAGTGCAATGCAACATACTTTGCTATAGTGACTATAGCCGGAGCCCCTGAGTAGGTGTGGTTATGTGGGCACTGAGATCCCGGGTTGCCAAGTTAATATTTACATCGACCAGGTTCGATGATTGATAATTGTTGTCATCTACGGCAAACTCAGCAAAACTCTCTTGGATATTTCTAGCATATCCAACATGAAATCATCATGCACAATTAATTTACTATGTAGTAAATTAACTTTTAAGCATCATTAACATATAGCAATCATAAAATTGGCTAATCAAATATGTGGATGCATGAATGTGCTTTATAATACAGTAACACACCATAATTACTGTAAACACACATAGTATAAAGAAAAACTGCATAGCTAAAAGCTAAACAGAAAAACAGACCATGGGCTGAGTCTGCACAGCGCAAACCAGTGGCATAGCCCACTTTGTTTTCTATTTTTTTTCTTTATTTCCTGCCGGAAACGAGGCATGGGGCTATATAGCCCACTTTCCCTCCCGACACCGCGTAGCGTCGTGCTACACCATGGCACCGCCCTGTGCCGGGCAGAACTACCGCTGCGCCGTGCGCCGCTGTTGGCAGTCAACACCTGCGATCTGGAGAGCCGGACCAGGAGGTCGTGGCCCCATCCTCGCCTTGCGCGTGGACCGGCCCGTGCGTTGGCCAGAAGGCCTCAGCCGTGCGCCAATCGTCTTCGCCGACGCAACTTGCCGCCACGCTCCGGTGGCCGACCACGCCGTGCTGTGTTGTCTTAGAACCACGTCTCGACACCAGAAACCGTGCGCAGTCGCTGTTGGTTGATGCAGAGACGCCCCGGCCGGCCCTGTCGCCGTCCACAGTCTGCCACGCCACTAGGATGCGAGCCGGGCCGCGTTATCCGCCGTCTCCATGGTTGAGGGCGCACGGTCTGCCTCCGCCTACGCTGCTACGGAGACCGTCGTGGTCGTGGACGCCGAAGTACCATGGATCCTGCGGCTCCTGTCGTCCCATGTACATGAAAACACAAATCAATTGTGAGTAGTTCTTACTTGTAGTACGCTTCATCCATTCTTCAGGTGCATGTGCCGGATTCAATCTTCGATGAAGTGATTCTCGCTCCTGATTGAATTCCTGTACTGGTATATGCATGCCTTATCTGGTGCCTCTCTTCTTGCAGCAGGCAGCCGCGTCTCGCCAGGCGTCTCGCGTTGTCGCCGCCCACGGTTGCGCCGCGGCGGCACCCGGAAGAGCGAGACTGCGCCGCCCCGCGCTGTATCACGCCGCCATGCGCCGGACGTGGTCATCCTCGTCGTCGCAATTGCCGCTGATCTTCTCTTTTCTTCTCTCTGTGGCCTGTGCCATGTCGCTGCGTGCCGGCCGTGCACCAACACCGCCACCCAGCGTCGTCCGTGTGACGCGTCGGCTGCCCTCGCGCCATGGCCGTTGCGGTTTCCACGCACGGCAATGGTCGTCGTCCCGTTCCGCGCTGGCGCCGAGCCGCCGAGCCGCCGAGGGCTTCCCCGCCGGAACTGCCGAGTCGTTCTTCGTGCGTAACCGCGGTGATTTATTCTCTCAGCGGAGAGCGAAGTGCCGATAACGTGATAGAGAACAAAACGAATGAACAGTAATAATCTCTCAATTACTGATGATGATGTCCTTACAATTTATATCCCCGAAGGGATGCATCTGGAACGACGTGTTCCTTGCAACAGGCAGGAGAGGGGGACGCGACGGTTAGCACGTACTTACCGCACGTTTGTTACAAAAGGAGATTATTCAATTAATTAAACATAATTAATTCCTAACAGCCACGTGTGTACCTACGGTGGTGTCAACCGTTTCTTGGAAGTAGTTGGGCACCTCGACTCCATTTTGTCCTTGTCTCTCGGCTTGTTTGGCTGGCGGCAAACAGAAGTTGTAGGCGGTGCTCACCTGGGCCAGTACGATCTCCCGCTGGATGCCAACATGGCCTCAGTTTCACGATAGCAGCTGCCGGCCTCACCGCAGCCATCAATATCCATCTTTTTGTTGGGGGCCGGTTTTTCAACTTAGAGCCACTAGTAGAAAACTGGGCTTTGGTCCCAGGGCAATATTCACATTAGTCCCGGTTCAGTCACGAACCGGGACTAATGTGAGCATTGGTCCCGGTTCGTGCGGCCAGGGGCCTGCCGGGCCTTGTGGGGGCATTGGTCCCGGTTCGTCCGGACCCTTTGGTTTCGGTTGGTGTGACAAACCGGGACCAATGGGCCACGCTCCTGGCCCACCACCTTTTAGTCCCGGTTCCTACTACAAATCGGGACTAAAGGGCTGGTCCTAGTTGCGGCTAGTGTTTAGTCCCACCTCGCCAACCGAAGGGCGCTCACACCAGTTTATAAGCCCGTCCCTCTCTGCCTTGTTGAGCTCCTCTTAAAGTGAAAATAGATGCCCTTATACAGGAAATTTGACCTAAATTCACAGTAAATTTTATAAAAATTTATTATGAATTTAGGTTGAATTTCCTCTATAAGCGCATCTATGTTCATTTTTTATATTTATAAAATAAATAAACCTTAATAAAATAAATAAAACTAAATAAACCTTAATAAAATAAAATAAAATAAACTATAGTAACTAAAATAAATAAACCTTAATAAATTAAGTAAAAATAGCAGCAGTAAAATAAATAAAAATAGCAGCAGTAAAATAAATAAAAATAAAATAACTAAAGTAAAATACATAAGTAATTAGAAATAAAATAAATAAGTTTTTTGTTGTAAGTAGAAACAAAACAAAACAAATAAAGCAAAAGAGAAAAAAACAGAGGAAAAAAATTATGCCACCTACTGGGCCACCACGGCTTGAATACGACTAGAAACTCATCCGTGGGCTAGGATTCAGGCCCGCAGAAGGCCCAGTAGGCCCCACAGGCAAAGAGAATGGTTAGGCCCGAAAGCCTGCAGTTGAGAGGAGTTCGAGAGGGTGGGCGCAGCAGCGCTTATAAACCACTCTCGAGCTCTCTCAACTAGCAAGGTGGGACTAAACTTTTGACGCGGGGCAGCACAAGGCCTTTGGTCCCGGTTGGTGCCACCAACCGGGACTAAAGGGGGCATTGGTCCCGGTTCGTGGCACCAACCGGGACCAAAGGCCTTTAGTCCCGGTTGGTGCCACGAACCGGGACCAATGAGTTCCCTATATATACCCCATCGCCACAGCAGAGCACTCCAGAGTGCTCTGTTTTTTCTGGCCGGCGAGGGGAGGGCATTTGGGTGCTCTAGCTCACCTCCTATACACATGAGGTGTTCGATGAAATGTCTGAGCCACACTAGTTAATCTTTCTCCTCTCGAAACTCGACCTCCGAGCTCCATTTTCCCCGAAATTTGTCTAGGTTTAGCGGTCCGTCACGTCCCGTCCCCGTCTTCACCGCCGTCGATCGCCCGCGCCGATCTCGTCGCCAGCACCACCGTGGTGAGCCTCTTGTTCTTATCTTCTTTCTGAAAGGAAAAAAATTCTTACTTTAGATAGTTACTTGTCTAATTTTGTTACTTTTATTATTCCTTCTTAGTACATAGTGCGATGGTTTTGGTATCCGCCCCCGTCGGCCCTCGTCCTGTCTATGATTCGGATGTGGTATATATTATATTTTTATAACTATTTGGTTCATTTATTGTTTATAACAAATATACCGACCAACGTGACATAGATTTTATTTATCTAGGAGGTGGTTGAACCGGAAATTCTAACCGACCCTATTGTCGAGAGGTTAAATTTAGTTGAAGAAGAAAACAATTACTTGAAGGAAAAAATAAAAAAATTGAGGAGGAGAAGATGATATTGGAGTTGCATGTTGCGGATGTCGTCGATGATCACAAGATCAAGATGGATGCAATGCGCTTGAAGATTAGAAAGATTAGAAAATATGCCATTCATACCGAGGCTTGGTATCATTATGCCGTTGGATCAATTGTTACCTTGGTTGCGATTATGATCGCATTTGTTTTCGCATTGAAATGTTTTACATAGTTTCAATGTATGGTTTAATTAATTAGATGCTCTGGAGAGCTATATATATGTTGTTAGATGAGAACTATGTATGTACTTTGGTTTTAATGTGATGATGAACTTCTATTAATTTGGTCACTTAATTATCTATTCATGATGTTCTGTAATGGTTTTTGACACACTTAATTATATATAATGCACGCAGATGAACCGACAATGGATGTACGGTGACAGACACACCTCCGAGTACATTAAGGGCGTGCATGATTTTCTCGAAGTGGCCGAGGCAAACAAGCAGAATAGTTTTATGTGTTGTCGATGCCCTATATGTGGGAATAAGAAGTCTTACTCTGACCGAAAAATCCTTCACACCCACCTGCTTTACAAGGGTTTCATGCCACACTATAATGTTTGGACGAGGCACGGAGAAATAGGGGTTATGATGGAAGACGACGAAGAAGAAGAGGACGATGACAACTATGTGCCCCCTGAATACGGTGATGCTGCAACGGGGGAAGCTGCTGAAGATCAAGAGGAACCAGACGATGTGCCCAATGATGCTGCAAGGGGGGAAGCTGCTGAAGATCAAGAGGAACCAGTGCCCGATGATGATGATCTCCGCCGGGTCATAGTCGATGCAAGGACGCAATGTGGAAGTCAAAAGGAGAAGCTGAAGTTCAATCGCATGTTAGAGGATCACAAAAAAGGGTTGTACCCCAGTTGCGAAGATGGCAACACAAAGCTCGGTATCGTACTGAAATTGCTGCAGTGGAAGGCAGAGAATGCTGTGCCTGACAAAGGATTTGAGAAGCTATTGAAAATATTGAAGAAGAAGCTTCCAAAGGATAACGAATTGCCCGACAGTACATACGCAGCAAAGAAGGTCGTATGCCCTCTAGGATTGGAGGTGCAGAAGATACATGCATGCCCTAATGACTGCATCCTCTACCGCGGTGCGTACAAGGATCTGAACGCATGCCCGGTATGCGGTGCATTGCGGTATAAGATTGGACGAGATGACCCTGGTGATGTTGACGGCGAGCCCCCCAGGAAGAGGGTTCCTGCGAAGGTGATGTGGTATGCTCCTATAATACCACGGTTGAAACGTCTGTTCAGAAACGAAGAGCATGCCAAGTTGATGCGATGGCATGGTGAGGAGCGTAAGAAAGACGGGAAGTTGAGAGCACCCGCTGACGGGTCACAGTGGAGAAAAATCGAGAGAAAGTACTGGGCTGAGTTTGCAGCTGACCCAAGGAACGTATGGTTTGGTTTAAGCGCGGATGGCATTAATCCTTTCAGGGAGCAGAGCAGCAATCACAGCACCTGGCCCGTGACTCTATGTATGTATAACCTTCCTCCTTGGATGTGCATGAAGCGGAAGTTCATTATGATGCCAGTTCTCATCCAAGGCCCTAAGCAACCCGGCAACGACATTGATGTGTACCTAAGGCCATTAGTTGAAGAACTTTTACAGCTGTGGAATGGAAACGGTGTACGTGCGTGGGATGAGCACAAACAGGAGGAATTTAACCTGCACGCGTTGCTGTTTGTAACCATCAAGGATTGGCCCGCTCTCAGTAACCTTTCAGGACAGACAAACAAGGGATACCACGCATGCATGCACCGTTTAGATGACACTGAAAGTATATACCTGGACAAAAGCATGAAGAATGTGTACCTGGGCCATCGTCGATTTCTTCCGACCAACCATCAATGTCGAAAGAAAGGCAAGCATTTCAAAGGCGAGGCAGATCACCGGAAGAAGCCCGCCATGCGTACCGGTGATCACGTACTTGCTATGGTCAATGATTTACACGTAATCTTTGGAAAGGGTCCCGGCGGACTAGCTGTTCCGAATGACGCTGAGGGACACGCACCCATGTGGAAGAAGAAATCTATATTTTGGGACCTACCCTACTGGAAAGAGCCAGAGGTCCGCTCTTCAATCGACGTGATGCACGTGATGAAGAACCTTTGCGTGAACCTGCTAGGCTTCTTGGGCGTGTATGGGAAGACAAAAGATACACCTGAGGCACGGGAGGACCTGCAACGTTTGCACGAAAAAGACGGCATGCCTCCGAAGCAGTATGAAGGTCCTGCCAGCTACGCTCTTACGAAAGAAGAGAAAGAAATCTTCTTTGATGCCTGCTCAGTATGAAGGTCCTGACTGGCTTCTCGTCGAATATAAAGGGAATAATAAATATGCCAGAGAAAAATTTCCAGAACCTAAAGTCTCATGACTGCCACGTGATTATGACGCAACTGCTTCCGGTTGCATTGAGGGGGCTTCTACCGGAAAACGTCCGATTAGCCATTGTGAAGCTATGTGCATTCCTCAATGCAATCTCTCAGAAGGTGATCGATCCAGAAATCATACCAAGGCTAAGGAGTGATGTGGCGCAATGTCTTGTCAGTTTTGAGCTGGTGTTCCCACCATCCTTCTTCAATATCATGACGCACGTCCTAGTTCATCTAGTCGACGAGATTGTCATTCTGAGGCCCGTATTTCTACACAATATGTTCCCCTTTGAGAGGTTCATGGGAGTCCTAAAGAAATATGTCCGTAACCGCGCTAGGCCAGAAGGAAGCATCTCCATGGGCCATCAAACAGAGGATGTCATTGGGTTTTGTGTTGACTTCATTCCTGGCCTTAAGAAGATAGGTCTCCCTAAATCGTGGTATGAGGGGAGACTGACCGGAAAAGGCACGCTTGGAGGGGACTCAATAATATGCAGGGACGGATATTCTTGGTCTCAAGCACACTACACAGTTCTACAGAACTCTACCTTGGTGACCCCGTATGTCGATGAACACAAGAACAGTCTGTGCTCCAAACACCCGGAGCAGTGTGACGACTGGATTACATGTGAACACATCAGGACTTTCAGCAGTTGGTTGGAAACACGTCTCAGAGGTGACACCACTGTTTGTGATGAGTTGTACTCGTGGACCAGGGGACCATCTTCGACTGTATTGACTTACAAAGGATACGAGATAAATGGGAATACATTTTACACGATCGCCCAAGATCAAAAGAGCACCAACCAAAACAGCGGTGTCCGCTTTGATGCAGCAACCGAGAGGGGAAAGGACACATATTATGGTTACATAATGGACATATGGGAACTTGACTACGGACATGATTTTAAGGCCCCTTTGTTTAAGTGCAAATGGGTCAATCTGTCAGGAGGCGGGGTATAGGTAGACCCACAGTACGGAATGACAACAGTGGATCTGAACAATCTTGGGTACACTGACGAACCGTTCGTCCTAGCCAATGATGTGGCACAGGTTATCTATGTGAAGGACATGTCTACCAGACCGAGGAAAAGAAAAGATAAGGAAGCGAATACATCATATGATGAGCCAAAGCGCCACATAGTTCTTTCAGGAAAAAGGGACATTGTGGGAGTGGAGGGCAAGACAGACATGTCTGAAGATTATGAAAAGTTTCATGAAATTCCTCCCTTCAAAGTCAAGGCTGACCCAAGCATCCTGATAAACGATGAAGATTATCCATGGTTACCGCGTAATAAGCAAATGACACAAGCGAAGAAAAAGTGAAGACTTTCTCCCGCAACTATTATGATGATACCATGCCAACTTTGTAATAGACGAGTATGATACCATTTTCCGTTTTGTACAAGAAGTGCATCTAGTTTTTGCCGTAACCCTCTCAACTTTCTTGCACATGCTATGTGGATGAAATGATGATACCATGCCAACTTTCAACCTTTTCAGAGTTCATTTGAAATGCTTTTCAATTTTAGGGTCTTATAGCTCAAAATAATTAGTAAATGCATGAAAAATAACAGGCCAAAAATTAAAAATTATGCCACCTACTGGGCCACCACGGCCTGAATACGATTAGAAACCCATCCATGGGCCAGGATTCAGGCCCGTAGAAGGCCCAGTAGGCCCACAGGCATGTACAAAGAGGTTAGGCCCGTAAGCCTGCTTTAGAGAGGAGCTCGACAGCTCAGGCGCACCGCACCTTATAAACAGGTGCGGCTCTCTCTTAGCTAGCGAGGTGGGACTAAACTCACCACCACGCCGCTGTGCAAGGCCATTGGTCCCGGTTGGTGGCACGAACCGGGACCAATTCCACCCTTTGGTCCCTGTTGGTGCCACGAACCGGTACTAATGAGGCTGTGGCCCAACGAGCACCTTTAGTACCTGTTCGTGGCACGAACCGGTACTAGAGTTTCTTACTAAGCAGTTTTTTAGTCCCACCTCGCTAGCTGAGAGGCACTAGGAGCGGTTTATAAGCCCTGAGTGCAGAGACGATGAAGAAGAGGCGCAATGCTCACGTTGCTTAGCTTCAAGCCTTGAAGAATAAGGTAGACTGCATGGAGCTATGTGCAGTGCAGTCTACACTATTCCGAAAGGCTTGAAGCAAATCAACGAGCATTGCGCCTCTTTTTTATTTTTAATAACCTTATTACAACTCCGGACTTCTTGTGTTCCGACAAAATAAAATAAACTTTAATAAAATTTATGAAACTAAAATTAACAAAGTATTTTCTGTTCAAAACATTATAAGAAACCTCTAGTATTATTGAAACTAAAATCATATAAAATTGATGCAACTAAAATTATTGAAGTATTTTCTGTTCAAAATCATTAAAAGCAAAAAGAATTTTCATAAAGAACTTTTCTTGATACAAACTTTAATAGCAAAAAGAATTATCATAAAGTAAAATAAATAAGTAATTAGAAACAAAATAAAATAAAATAAATAAGTTTTTTGTTGTAAGTAGAAACAAAACAAAATAAATAAAGCAAAAAAGAAAACAAAAAAACTAAATACAGCAAAAAGAATTTTCATAAAGAACTTTTTTTGATAGAAACTTTAATAGCAAAAAGAATTATCATAAAGTAAAATAAATAAGTAATTAGAAACAAAATAAAATAAAATAAATAAGTTTTTTGTTGTAAGTAGAAACAAAACAAAATAAATAAAGCAAAATAGAAAACAAAAAAACAGGCAAAAAATAAAAATTATGCCACCTACTGGGCCACCACGCCCTGAATACGATTAGAAACCCATCCATGGGCCAGGATTCAGGCCCGCAGAAGGCCCAGTAGGCCCACAAGCATGTACAGAGAGGTTAGGCACGTAAGCCTGCTTTAGAGAGGAGCTCGATAGCTCAGGCGCACCGCACCTTATAAACAGGTGCGGCTCTCTCTCAGCTAGCGAGGAGGGACTAAACTCCCACCACCACGCCGCTGTGCAAGGCCCTTTGGTCCCGGTTCGTGGCACCAACCGGGACCAATGCCCCCCCTTTAGTCCCGGTTGGTGCCACCAACCGGGACCAAAGGCCGCCGGTTCCCGCCCTTTGGGCTGCTGAAAAGGGACCTTTGGTCCCAGTTGGTGGCACCAACCGGGTCTAAAGGGTGGCATTGGTCCCGGTTGGTGCCACAAACCGGGACCAATGCCCTTGCTATATAACCAGGACTTGTGAAAATTTCACATCTCCCTCGCCAGTTGCCCCCGCCGCCAGGCTGCCCAAATCGCTCGCGCGCTCCTCGTCGCAGTCGCCGCCGCCGGCCGCCATCCCCGTCTCCCCGTGCCCCTGCCCCGCGCCCGAGCCCACGCCGGCCGCCACCCCGTGCCCCTGCCCCGTCCCCGAGCACGCACGCCCGCGCCCCTGCGCCCCGGCCCGCCCCCACCATTGTCGTCGTCGCCGGCGCCCGCCCCCACTGCCGCCCCTGCCTCGACGCCGCCCCTCCTCCCCGTTCGGTCCGGCTCCGGCGACCCCCTTTCCTCCCTGTCCCCTCGATCCTCTTCATATAATTTTTTTTATATGCATATGTTGATTATATGGATGGATGGATGATGTATATGTTCATTATATGGATGGATGGATGATGTATGCTTTTTTTCATATAATTTTTTAGGCAGATTTTTAGAATTTTTTAGGCAGATTTTTAGAATTTTTTGTGTATGTATGTTATGTTTATATGTATGTATGTATGTATGTTCATATGTATGTATGTTTATATGCAAAGCATATGCAAAGAAAATGTATGAATGGTCATATGCAAAGAAAAATGTATGTATGGTCATATGCAAAGAAAATGTATGTATGTTTGTTCATATGAAAGAAAAATGTATGTATGTATGTTCATATGCATATGCAAAGAAAATGTATGTTCATATGCATATGCAAAGAAAATGTATGTTCATATAAAAAGGAAAATAAGAAGAGGAAGAAAGGAGAAGAAGAGGAGAGGAAGAAGAGGAGAAATAAATAAGAAGAGGAAAAAAGAAGAAAAAGAAGAGGAGAAGAAGAAAGGAATAGAAGAGAAGAAGAAAAAATAGAAAAAATTCTATTTTTTCTTCTTCTCTCCTCTATTCCTTTCTTCTTCTCCTCTTTTTTCTTCTTCTTTTTTTTCTTCGATCTTCTCCTCTATTCCTTTTCTTCTTCTCCTCTTTTTATTTCTTCTTCGTTTTCTTATGTTTTATCGGGTCTGTCATCGTCGATATACCCCTCTCCCGCTAACTTCAACACGAGGGGGGGTTGATATACCCCCTCCCTGATAATATTATTTTCCCATGTACGTATGTCGTCGTTGTCGATATAACCCCCTCCCGATAACTTCAACACGTGGGGGGGGGGGTCGATATACCCCCTCCCCGATAACATTATTTTTCCATGTATGTATGTCGTCGTTGTCGATATATATAACTCCCTCCCAGATAACTTCGACATGATGGACGGTCGATATTTATACCCTCTCTCGACCGTGATAACTTATACCACGGGAGCACCCCCGGCCCTCTCGCTTGACCAAAACTCTCGAGGGCACCCAAACCCTAGAAAAAAACGATGTCGGTCTCCTACCCCCTCCCGCCGCGCCCCTACCCTTGAAGCGTTGCCGAGGCCACCCCAAACCCGGAATAAGCTAGGTCTACGTTTGCACTAATATATCCACCTGCTGTCATGTTTGTGTAATAATTGCCATGTTGTAATATTTGCAGAAACAATGGAGCACGAACGAGACGAGAAAGCAGAAGAGGTGTTGGGGGACATAATCTTAGCCGGAGGTGATATCTTGTCGTATCTTAACGACAATGATGGTCTGGAAGAACAGGGTGAAGAAGCAGGCTACGGTGATCGAAGAGTGGAGGAGGAAAGACATGATTATGATGGCTCCGGTGACCCAATGCTGGTGCAAGAAGGAGCCCGTGGTGACGGCTCCGGTGACCGAACAGAGTCCGACCAGGTAAATATATTAGTTAAGCCTGTGTTGACTAGCTAATTGATGCATTCATTGTTTTGGTATGTACACATATTAATTAACACTCGTCTTTCTTCTTTTTTCTAGCCCTCCGGATCGAGCACAACTGCGGTAAAAAGACGAGGGCCGAAGAGAAAGTTGCGCTCGGATGAAAAGTTTGAGATCACAGCAATCGCGCGCGACGGCCAACCGATTGAACCCATCCGGACAAAGGATGCATTTGCTGCTCAGTGCGGGGTTCTAGTTAGGGACAAGATCCCGATCAGCATCCACCAACGGTATAAGCCTAAGAAGGAAGACCCTGAGGTGTCTTATGTCAATGATATGCAGAAAGATGATCTTTGGACTGAGCTGAAGGCAAATTTCACCCTACCGCCAGAGGAGGATCTGGAGAAGCTAGTTAAAGAGCAATTAATCAAGTCTCATGCTCTTAAGAAGATGGCAGACCTATTCAGGAGGTGGAAGAATGAGCTGAAAATGTTTGTCGACAAAGAAGAGACACCAGAATTCATCGGCCGGTATGAGAAGATCAGAGATCACTGGCCCGCATTTGTGGCCCACAAGACATCGGAAAAGAGTAAGAAGATGTCAGTGACAAACAAGAAGAATACTGCAAAGAAGAAGCTTCACCATCGCACGGGGTCAGGTGGCTACCTCAAAGCCCGACCTAAGTGGGCCAAGGCTGAGAATGATCTGCTTGAAAAAGGGATCGAACCACAGACAATGAACTGGACAGACCGTTGCCGGACTTGGTTCTTCGGGGCTGGCGGAACCTTGGACCCTGTATCAGGGAGGTGCGTTTGGACGAACGAGCTTTTGAGAATACCAGTCAAGAAGATTCAGCAATATATCGATGCAGCGCAGGAAGGGACGTTCGTTCCAGACAGAGAGAACGACGAGCTCACAATGGCCCTCGGGAATCCTGAGCACCCTGGACGGACACGAGGCACGCCAGGCTCCGTTCCGTGGAAGGCTGGTTTTCCGGACGCGGGCGGTTACAAAAGCCAGGAGAGGAGGAAAAAAGTGGAGCAGATCCAAATTCAGAAGCTGCACGAAAGGGTTCAAGCGCTAGAGGAACGAGACGGCAATCGACATGCCGAAACTGCCCCCGAAACTACACCGCCATCTCAGCGGAGAAGCAGTGTGGCTTCCACCGAGCCGCTTCAGCTGGAGCATGCGGCTCCTACTAGCTACCCCGTGGATGCTATCACGGATTCTCAACATTGCCACCTTATGGCAGAATGGCAGAACTTCAAAGTCAAGGCGGCTGTTGGCTCTGTTTTACCTCCTGAACCCGGCGCAACCTACCACCGCCGGCCGATTCTAGAAGGATATGCTAGGGTGATGGTGGATGAAATAACGGAGGGATTTGAGGAGCTCCAGCTTGACCAGCCTACCGGTGAAGGGGAGACTCGGCTGGGTTCTGCTCTGAAGACTCCATGCCTATGGCGGAAGGAGCTCATCAAGCTTCCGAACTGGACGGCTCCGGCGAGTAAGGGCACTCCGCCTCCTCCTCCGGCGAGTGATCAGGGCACTCAGCCTCCTTCTCTGGCGCGTGGCGGCACTCCGCCTCCTTCTCCGCCTGCGCCGGCGCGCCAGAGCAGCCAGCCTCCTCCTTCTCCGCCTCGTCAGCAAGGGCGGAAGAGACCCGCCGCCGCTGCGGCTGCTCCGGCGCGTCGTAGTCCTTCTCCTCCGCCTCGTAAGCAAGGAAAGAAGACAGCCGCAGCCGCTCCGTCTGCTCTGCCGGCGTCTAGCAGTACAGCTGCCAGAGGCGGGAGGCAATACAGATTCGGTCCTTCTCTGAAGACTCCAGAGAAGTTATCATACAAGAGGACCGAGGAGGAAACCAGGAAGATCATGCGAGCCGAAGTGACAAACTTCTTTGAAGGGGTGAAAGCAAAGAAACATCCACCTCCGGAGGAGAAGGTAGATCCGGTGAAAGCAAAGCGCACTCTGGCTGCCCTGACAAAACCACCAAAGTCTCCGCCGAGAGGCAACTATGAGCGCATTCTTGCAAAGACATATGCCGAAGCGGAGCGGTCGGGAAGTACTGTCAGTGATCAAAGGTTAAAAGAACGACGAGCTGGGAAAAAATTGCCCAGCTCGGCGAACAAGCGAACCAATCGTGCCCCCCGCTCAAGGTGTCAAAAGACATCGTCGCTAATGATCCGAGGATGGTGCCCGGTTATAGCAATCTTGGAGATTACCTGCCCGACGATGTACATTATGAAATCATGGAGGTGGACGAACACAAATACCATTACGGGAAGCCTCTCGTCAAAGATGAAAGATCTCTAACAACGATGATGCGAAGATTACATGATTGGTACATGAAAACCTGCAGAGAGTCTGATGGGACGAGTACTTTGACGCTGAGAGTTAAACCGGAGCATGACCTCGTTGGAATTGAACTGCTGAATGTTCCATTTGAGGATTTCTTCTAGTTTTACAATCAAAAGGCCCTCGATAAAACAACGATCACTTGCTACTGTCTGTAAGTAGTACTACTTATGTCATTAAGTCTCTCTATATAGGTCAACTCTTTCATTGCATGTATTTATAATTATCCTCACTATATTATGCAGATTGAAGATCGCCGAATTGAAGAAAAGACAAATCGGTGATATTGGGTTCATTAACACAAATCTCATAGATGCATATACGGTTGAAAAACATCCCAAAGAAGTCGATGCCAACTTGCTACAATCGTTGGTATTAAATTAAAACAAAGATATAATACTCTTTCCTTACAACTTCAAGTGAGTGTTACTGTCTTGTGCATATTCGGTTTCCCTTATTAGTCCAGGTTATGGTAATGTAATTGATGACTTATGCATGCATGTGCAGCTTCCACTATATTCTCCTAGAGATTAAGCTTGAGCAGGGAGTAGTAACCGTCTTAGACTCGAGACGAAAAGATCCCCAGGACTATGCGAACATGACTCAAATGCTCGAGAAGTAAGTTAAATCGATCATTATCCATCATATCAGCAACTTTGTTCATTTCCTGATATCAAGTAATTGTTTTCTTTGTCTGGCAGGGTTTGGAGAAAATTCACCATAAAAGCTCCGGGACTGCCGAAGAAGCTGCAATTTAAACACCCGAAAGTAAGTACTATAGTAGCATGTTCCGCGCATCTCCTAGTGATTCAAGCGCTAGTTTCATCAATACCATTTAGCATGCTTGCTTATCAGTTTGATTAACCTCTATTTCTTGTAAAGTGGTTGTGGCAGGAACTCGGGAATAATTACTGTGGATACTACGTTTGCGAGTCCATCCGCTACACGACCTGTGAGCGGGGCTACACTGAAGAACAATATGAAGTGCGTAAGCAATAATATTCACAATTTTATTTTATTACCATCATTTGTGTTGAGTTTCATTTATTCATATATATATATGTATTGACCCCCTTCTTCAAATTAGATGTTTCGAAAGCGGGATGAACTCCTAGCACCAGATCGTATGCGAGGAATTCAAGAGGAATTGGCGGCATTCTTCCTTGACCACGTGATCGCTGAAAACGGAGAATACTATGTGGACCATGTGTTCCTACAATTTAATTAGGAGATTGTATTGTAAGAGATAATTATTGTATATATGTAGCCGGTAGTGTCGGATAGATATACGAGAACTTGTTGTTCGACCAATCTCTCGGAGAAGGAGAGGTGGTCGATATCACTTCTCTCTGTATGCATATGTTCATGACGATCTTCTGTTTCCTTCATTTGATTACTAGCTAGTGTGTCTAGTCCTCTCCATACGTATATAGTACGTAGCGTCGACCAAGCACGGAGATAAGAGAGAACACTTCTCTTTATTAATTAGCTAGTTAACACAATATATGAAACACCTAAATTAACCCCCAAAACCCCTAAACCACCCCCTTTCAAAAAAAAACCTTAGCTCCTGCCAGCTGCTGACGCGTAGATGCCTATTGGTCCCGGTTGATGGCACCAACCGGGACCAAAGGCCCCCCTGCCTGGGTTGGCAGCAGCGGCCACGTGGAGGACCTTCTGTCCCGGTTCGTGTAAGAACCGGGACTAAAGGGTTAGGGCTTTAGTAACGACCCTTTAGTCCCGGTTCGAAAACCGGGACAAAAGGCCCTTACAAACCGGGGTAAAAGCCCCTTTTCCTACTAGTGAGCGTCTATAGCTGGATTCTTCAAACTCCCTCTATACGCCCGGGCCCCAGGTGGATGGGGTAAGCAAAAAATCCAACCCAGACGAATTTTCGAGAATTCAATTAGAGATGACTTAATGCGAGATCGGTTTTATGTATCTAGCTAGATCTTGGATTTTCGTGCGTGTGCACACACATGCAGTTTGCTACTGCGCCATGGCACATGGAGCGCCCTTGTCTTGCGTATAGCGAGACGTAGGGAAGCCTCGCTACAAGCAGCCGCCCAGAATGGGTCGACCCAGCCGGGGTCACATGCCTCTAGCTTTTCTTTCCTCGCATTTTTTTCTTTTTTTACTACCTTGTTTTCCTTTTGCTTATATTTCTAAATATATCCATTTAAAAATAACTTCACATATAGAATTGAAAAATGCTAATCATGTATCTTAAAAATGTTACATGTGTATAAAAAAATGTTCCTGATGTATATAAAGAATGTACAATATGTATGGAAATAAGTATATAAAAAATATTCCCGATGATACAAAAAATGTACAATTGTTTATACAAAAAATTAGACATAAAAACTGTATAAAAATGTTAATCATGTATTAAAAATATATTAAACATGTATAGAAATAATATTCCTGATGTATAAAAAATGTACAATGTGTATGCAAAAAATAGAAAAATAGTAAAACAAAAAGAGAAACGATCAACCGATGGAAACCAATAAGAGAAACAAAGAAAAATTAAGGAACCAAAAAGAAACAAGGGGAACGAAAGAAAAAATAAAACCAAAGAAAACCAGTACACAAAATTGAAAATTGAGAAAGAAACAAAGGAAAACAACGAAAACCAAGAAAAAAAACAGAAAAAAAAACTAGTGAAAGTCGAGAAAGAATCGAAGAAAAATGAAAAGAAAAAACCAATGAAAACCATGTATGAAACAAAGAAACCCGGTGAAAGAATAAATAAAAACAAACAATAAAGAAAACCGCAAAGAAATAGAGAAAAAAATAGAAAATAAAAGAAAGGGAAAAAGAAAAAATCCAGCAGAAACAAGTGGTGTTTCGGTCGATCAAATTGCTACAAAACGACAACAATGGGCCGCCCTAGTAGGTATAGACGGAGGAAACCCCTCCAAGGCTGGTCACTTTAATTTTAAAATATATTAGCAAGATATTTATCTTGATATAAGCGAGATATAGTGCTCGCGATGCCCACCGTTCTAATATTGCCAGGTCACTAAAGAAGAGGGTGTGGTTCGCGATGCCCACCGTTCTAATATTGCCAGGTCACTAAAGAAGAGGGCGTGGCTACAGGTAAGTCGACAAAAAATGAAATTAGGGTGAGTCAATTCGTTTGGGACGTCAAATACAAATCTAATGGTACGCAGTCCTTCTTCCTTTCCCAGTCGAACATACCACCAGACGAACCGCCGGCCATCACTGTCCGCGGCCTCGCGCGCCGCCTCGCCTCCCCGCGCTCCCCTCAATCGCCTCCCACTGCCGCCGACGTCGCCCCTGGCCATTCCTCTAGCCCGACGATGGCCATTTTTTTTTCGATGAACTTGCACCATCCCACACCCCTAAGATAGACAATGGGGAAGCATTCTCTGGCGAGCTCCTTCCTTCCCTCCAACTCTTCCTTCCTTCACGCGAAATCAACCCACCTAAATTCTAAATTCAGGGGACTTAAATCTAGCTATTGTGTGAAGAAGAAGAGTATACCAGCCGTTTTGATGGAATTCTACGACCCCATTCCATATCGATCGATCGACGGGTCGCGCGCCTACGCGTCCACTGACTTTTCAAACTTGCGCGCGAACGCGAAATACCAAGTCGCCGCACGCAACTGGCATGCAACTTCCTCGCCTCTCTCCGTCGATCGACCGCCTCTCCTGCGCGCATTATATATAGGCTCCCGCGACCCATTCCATAGCCCATATAGCTACCTCGTATAGCATACAAAGTTGCCTGCACACATTGCCAAAACCCAGCGTCCAAGTCGTACACACTTGTTGCAAAGAGAGAAGAGACACAAGAGGAGGAGGGTTGCAAGAAAGCTAAGGTTGACGACATGGCCGCCGTGAGGAGGATGAGGCCCGCTCTGCTGGTGATCGTGGCAGCGCTCATGCTGCTGGCGGTGCTCGGCGAGGCGCGGCCGCTGGGTGGCGCCGACTGGGCGGCCGCCGGAGGGACCCCGCTGCCGGCCGCGGGCGGCGCGTCGACCGTGGTCCAGGCGCTCCGGCGGCTGTACATGCAGCAGCTGGGCAGCGGGCCGGGCCCCTCGTGCGGCACCAACAGCCCAAACGTCCACTGCCCGTAGATGGCCGAGGTCGAGCGCCGCAGCTCGGCCGGCGTACGTCCTCTCGGGTTCGAAGTTCCAACGCGTGTTTTTTGGCGACCCCAAGAGGTAGACTCTGGTGATCGACTCTAGGATTGGATTTGTTGCTTGGTTTGTTGGTGATTTTTGCCCACGCGTACGTGTACGCTGGTTGGCACTTTGTACATACATACAGAAGAAAAGATACACATATAGTACGCAGGATTTTGTTTCAATAGAACGTAGGTAAGCTGAACAAGCATCAGCAATACATTTGTATTTGTGTTAAAAAAATACATTTGTATTTACATTACATATGTAAACCTTTGTTTATGAATTGAATTGATATACTCTAGTCTACTTCCTCATAAGTTCTCAAATCTTGACCAAGAACAGTTCTGTGTATTTTGTTACGTATGCTTGCCTGGAAGTGGAAGCTGACATTCGCATGCGTCACCCATGGCCTCATGAGGCAAGAGGCAGAACGTGTCATGACCCCACGTGTGAGGCCATGGGAGGCTCAGCCGTTTCTTGGTACGCAGTTAGTTGGGCTTCCGTTTTGTCCTTCTCGGCTATGTTTGACCGGCGGCGAGCGGAAGTCCTTGTAGGCGGTGCTCAGCTGGGCCAATTCGAGCTCTGCTGGACGCCTCACTAGCATTAACGTGACCTTAGCACGCCGTAGCTGCCTGCTGGCCTCGCCGCAGCCATTGCTACCCACCTCTTTGTCCCAAAATAAATGTAAAGCTGGTACAAAGTAGAGACATTTATTTTAAGACGGAGAGAGTATTTTTCTCGTCGGTGGCTGGCACCCGTGCTTCATTTAGCCGGTGATGTACCAACTCTATTTGGCGACAGAGCGTGGATTTTCTTAACTTTTCAAAGGAGTTCAGTGGAGAAAAAACTGATGCCTGAAGTCCTTTGACGTGTCCATGACGCCCGGTGGCCAAAGACTTGGACGAGCCTTCACCGGCGTGACGCATCTCGGGGTAATTAGTCTCACATCTGAAACATAAAGATAAAGAAAAGTATCATTAAAACATGATTTATGTTAATGGATGATCCAAATTTTCATGTGAGAGGTTGGCATGGTTCTATCGGGGATTCTCTACGCCGTAGCTATACTTTGCTCTGCGAACCAACATGTGATTGAATGGTTAGGAGGACAGTGGTATCCTTAGCCCATCAGGGTTCAAGTCCTGGTGCTCGCATTATTTCTGGATTTATTTCAAGATTTCTGGCTTCAGTGGAAGGAGACGTTCCCGTCGACTACGAAACGCCTGTGGTGACTACGTCAATCTGAAGATGATATGCCGGTTCCTTTTTCGGAGGTGCTCATAGAGGTAAGGGTTACATGTGCTTGTTCATAGGGATGAGTGTATGTGCTATATGAACGCCTACGTCTGTACTATGTTATAAAAAAACTATTATTTGCTCTCATCAATAATGAGATGGGAAACCCATTAGTAATACTGCTAACCACATACGGACAACCGAGTACATGTAAGTGATAAATAAATACTACCTCTGTCCTGGTTTATCAACCTCAACAACGCTAACATCGCGGGGTTCCCCCATGACGTCTTCTCGGATATCTCTCTGTGCATGCTTCCTCCATGAGCTTGACCCAATGACGACAAGGTGACTCCTTGATCTAGGTGTTGGTGAAAAATGGGCCCCTATGGCGGCAACGCACCTGTGCTGTGCAGTTCGGCCTTGACCCACATGAGACGTAGTGGTGAGTGCCATAGTCATCGTGCTCTTGTCTCTTCGACGACATGCTGCTACTCAAATGAACTATCACTAGGCAACATTTGTTAGGCCTCAAAATGTAGAGGTTTACAACAAGTGGTAACTTTTCCCTCAGTTCAGGAACCAAGTATCAATCCATAGAGATAACACTCCTTGTTTATCCTTTTTCATCGCCTTTCTTGTATGCTTTTTGTACTAGCCTTTGTGGCTCTGGTTTTGGTTGTCGTGATGCTACATTTCAGTTTGAGTCTCGCTTTTGGAAACATATCTCGCTTTCTAGTATCATTTGTTTTGAGGTGGCAGGGCCCTATGTGGTCACCTGTTTTGCCCCCTCTGTTTTTATTTTTGTTGCCTCTTGCTTATCCTTGTAAAACATTGGCGGTTTCTTTAATGGAAGTCGACGAGGCATGCTCATTGTTACAAAAAAATAGAGACACACCACTACAAAACAAATTAAGATCCCACAGTCGCACTAATCTTGCTAGTTGCAACAAGTAATGAGCAGACAATGTGTTTGGAAGTATTTATATATTTTTGAATTAAATAATAACTGAAAATAAAAATGCATCTATAAGAGTGTCTTGAAGGCTTCTTATGAAGGAAATTGGACCAGAGCTCATATGTTCATTAGTAGCATATTTCAAAGTAGCAATGACAAACACAACTATCCATGACAAATCATGGCTTATGCTAGCATCATGTTACATTAAAGGCGAGGTTGGGCTATTCTTTATGACTGCGGGGGGGGGGGGGGGGGGGGTTCTATTCAACGTAGTTTCTGATGCTTTGGCAACAATGCTTGATCGCGCTAAAGAAGCGGGTCATATTCAGGGAGTTGCGTCCAGGGTGGTGCTTGGAACACTCTCGCATCTACAGTATGCAGATGATACACTAATCCTCATCCGGAACTCTCTGACTAGGATTATTAATCTTAAGTTCCTCCTCACGTGCTTTGAGTCCATGTTAGGACTTCAAATAAATTAGAAGAGTGTGGCTATTATCACTAGGGATGACCTTGAATCGCAACTCAGGGATGCGACAATGATGAACTACGGAATGGGCTCCATTCCCATCACATTCCTAGTTATGCCCATCTCTAACCGTGCCTTGAGAATTGTGGATTTTGAGCTGGTAGTGGGCAAGGTGGACGGTAGGGCTGAATCATGGCAAGGCAAGTTCCTTGTCTCAGGAGCGAGGCTTATGCTTATTAACCACTGTCTCACCAACATTTCTATGTACGTAACGGACTTTTACCTCTTGGAAGATGCGGTTCATGAAAAGTTAGACAAAGTGTCATCCCGTTTATTCTAGGAGGAGATGGGTAAATAAAAGTACCACATGGCTTACTCACCTACCATTTTCTCCCCCGAAGAGGTCGATGGTCTTGGGTTGATCATTACTAAGATAATGAATTGGTGCTTAATTGTTAAGTGGGCATGGAAAACTTTCAGGCCAGGGGACTTTGGCAACAGATCTTTAGGGATAAAACTTGCCCAGGGAAGGTGTGATATTAACTTCAACATCAAAACAACACAGTTGCGAAAGAAGTGGGGAAGTTCAACTTCCCCTTAGGTTGGGGACGAAATTTACGGTGCTTAATGGGAAATTGGCCCAATTTTGGATGGATCGGTGGATCAGTGATGAGCCACTCTGCGATCGATACCCGCGCCCATTTGCCATCGTGGGGAATCTTGACGCCTTAGTGATGGGTCTTTGGGCGGATAATCGGTGGATTCCGAGTTTTAGGCATTCACTTGGCCAAGCGAGATAGATGAATGACATCATCTTCAAAGTGAGGTGACCAATATGAGGTTGTCATCGGGGAGGGGTATACCTTCCTGGAAGCTGGAACCCTCTGGGGTGTTTTCCACGGGATCCTTATACAAAGAAAATTTTAAAACTGCGCACCGATGCGAGGTGATGGGAATATGGAAAGCTAGATCCTTGCGAAAATTAAGATATTTTGTGGCAAGTGGTGAGGAATCGGATCCATAGTGGGGATCAAGTCCTCAAAAGACATAGCTCGGGAGATGGCAAATTTGCATGGTGTAGAGAGGACAAAAAATGTGAACATTCTCTTCCATTGTATTGTTGCACGATTCGTTTGGAGTCTTATTATTGAGGCCACGGGGTGCTCCTTGAATCCGGTAGGGTTCGCCAATTTCCATCAACTTATCCAAGAACCTTAGGCAGCGATAGACGTTTACCTTGGTCCGACTTTGCGGCTGTAGCTTGGGCGTTATGGAAAACTCGTAACAAAGCACTTATGGAGGGTGTCTTTTCAAACATCCGATTGACCTTGTGTATAAAATTGCCATGCTTCTGCGGCTCTGGAGACCGCTTGAACGACAACAGACCGGCCTAGACTGGATCGGCTTATCAATAACATGCGCTCAAGAGATATTATTTCCTACGGGCCACCTCAACGCAGGCCAACAACGGCTAGGGGAGCCAGCCATGCGTCTAGGTGGGCTATAGTTAGTTGTCCATGGGAGAACCCTAGGATCATTGTGTTCTCCTTCACGTTTTCTCATAGGCGTTGTGTCACTATGTTCGATTACTAGAACATGAATGCGCACGTTGCTGTGCCCGCCCATCTTGTCAAAAGAACATAAACATTTTAGAAAATCTAAAGAATTTATTGGCTATTAATATCAAAATTAACTGGAAATCTCAAGCAGAAGGATGTGTAGCAAATAGTGTTTCAAACAATAAGGATAAGAATATATCGTGTTCGTTTTCAGGCCAATAATAGTAGCTTAGCAGCTCTGTTTATTGGTTATACAAAGACAAATTTATGTATCCGTTGGCAGGATAATACTTTTCACGAGGATCTATAGACTGATGCGTTTCTACATAACCCATGTGCTTTGCTTCAAGATTACTGGAAGGAAGTGTTGCTAGCCACGCACAGCAGAAGAAGCAGGCTAACGATAAATCTTCAGAGAGGAAGTAGAAACAAAGGGTATACTCAAAATTATCCAAGCAGTGTTCCTTATATGGATTTTCTGAGGCATAACACCCTTTGGCATTACTGAGCGGTACGATAGTTGTATGAAACCTGAGCATGTATATATAAATACATAATAGTTTACCTGTGCTAAGGAAGAGGTATCCATAGTAGTTCAATGATTCATGGAAAGTCTGAAGCTTCTTCAAGGATAGAGAACCCAATAATGTAGCTTTAGCTGCAATCAAAATAATCTGCATAGTAGCTAGCATGAATGTGGTTTTCTTCAAATGCATCGATATCAACTACATGCAGAAAATAAAGAAACAAAAACGCCTAAATGGACTAATCATCTTTTGTGATGTGATGTCAAGCAATTCAATGGACCAATTAAAACCAAGAATGTCGTCCTTCCCAAGATTAGGTGTGAGATGAACTAAGAGGCTCTCGTAACTTTGGTGGTTCCTCTAGTAGATTTGCCCAAAATTCAGGGAGAAGAAAATGGTTGTTTGGATTTACAGCTGAACCAAGGTTCATGACTTGCTAAACAAAGGATCAAGCAAAGTTCCTTCTACCCACGTTCCCTGTACCAGTGAAATAGCCTATGCAGACGAGTTTGAGGATTGCCATGTAAAAAATTTGTTAAGCAATGATCAGTGATTTTTTCATAAATTGGAATTGATAATTATAGACATGAAGTTGAATCCATTTTCTACTCGACAATCTCGAGTTGAATTCTTCCTAGGCAACCTCTCCAAGAAAACAGAGTTAATTGAATTCAGACATGCTTAGACAACACCGGCCATCAGCTGGCACTGCACACGACACACGAGCAGGAACCAAGAGGCAAGTTGTTTCTGGCAACAACATGCATTCTAAATAACAACGAAATATAAGTATATAAGAAAAAAATTCACAAATTTGAGGTTGAAAATGAGTGGTCTGAAGCTAAAGTACTTTGTTCAAGTGCATAATCTGAAATTCTGAAGGGAAGTCCTCCAGGCACAGGGCCACAGGCAAGAACGAATTGCAGGGTGTTCATCCGTTAGCTCGGGACAATCCAAGCAGCACAAAAGTCCATCGCAGCGTCCTAAGAAGACACTGAAGGGAAAGAAGACGAACCAAATCAACCAATCATCACATACTTGGGGCGGGGGGAAAGATCAAGACTCCAGTGTTGGTGTTGTGTTTTTTTTTGAACCCGGCGTACCCCTTTCCATTGCAAGAACGAAAATACAACTGTTCCGGACACAACCAGGAAGATGGCGTTGTTGTGTTGGAGAATGGGGACATGCGTGAATCACCTCTTCCCTGGGGAATCGTGTCCATGGGAGAGGCAAGCCCAGATCCAGTACTCAGGTCGACGGGGAATCTGGTAGTGGGATGGCCCCTCGATGCGTCCACATAAGTGGAGGTGATGCAAGATAACGGCGTAAGGCGGGTGATGAATATCTTGACGCCGGCCGTCGTCCTTGGTGAAGCGCCCCTCTAGATATATACGGTGTGGTTGAGAGATGCTGCAACCACAATGAGAACAAAACCAAAACAGCATGAATCAATCACCGAAATCGATTTCGTTTGTAGAATCCATGTCTCCATCTCAATGAAACCACCACCAGACGGCGTCGTTGTTCTTGGGCCTGCGTAACCTGCCATCGAGTCTTACGATCAACGGCGCTGCTATAGACACGATATATTTGTGGCCGACTCTTGCACGATCTTACTTGGCAGCTGCCTGTGAACGCAGGAAGCAATTGTTTTTTTCTTAACTGATGCTAGCGCTGTTGGGGAGCAAGTGTCGTTTGCCGATCGTGCATCAAGTGTCGTGTGCTCCTAGGTCGGCAGGCGACGGGCCTGTTGCTTATCACCATTTTCCTGGGCTTAATCTATTTCTCCCGACCTGTCAACCCAATTAAGCACAGAAAGCCTAGGTCGGCCAGCAGAGCAGTAGCCCGTTTACGGTGTGCCAACTCGGTAGCCCCGGGTGATCCAAGGAAAAACGTGCAGGCACGAGCGACGGAAAGAACGCCATATCTGGAGCGTCTATTAGACTGATCCGATGGCCGAGGGCGTCAAATCGCTGTGGAAGGGCGTCAGTAGCTCTGGTTTACTGTTTTGTAATTTACAACCTTGTATCGATCATTTTTTATTTTTAATTCAAACTTGCAGTCCTAAACTGTTAAGGGCCTTCGTTTAAGGTCAAGAAAGCGCCTCCATTCTACAAAGAATGTGTCATCTGATAGACGATGCTTCACTTAGGGTGTGTCATCGGTCATAATGTGTTCAATACCGTTGGTTCTTTACACTTTTCAATTAGTCTAGGTTGTGCAAATTTGGTTTTGTGTTGTTTGTTTCTTCACCGACAGCTAGTAGGAACGCTGAGATGTAATATAAAAGGAGGAGTTAGAGCAACTCAAACGCGACAACCCATTTCGTCCGCGCGCGTGTGTTTGGGTCGGCGCAGACAGAAAAGTCGGCCCAACACGCCGACCCAAACGAACGCGCATCCGCTTTTCGTCCGCCTGCTGGCCCATTCCTGGCCCATTTTTTAGCCGGATTTGCGTCGGCGCGGACACGAGATGAACACACGCCCTCGCCTTCTCCTCCCCCGGGCCCGCTTGTGGGTGGCAGCCTCCACCATTTTCCTCCAAAACCCTCCTGCCCGCCCGCCATGGGCGACGACCTCGATGCCGCTGCCAGCCTCGCCTCCCTCGCCTCGTTTGGCGTCACGACTGCCCCCTCCGGCAAAGGCAAGCCTTGCGCCCCCCGCAAGATCGCCGCCGCACCCAAGCCGAAGAAGAGGCTGACCCCGGAACAACGGGCAAGGGAGTCGGCGAAGAGAAAGGACCGTAGGCACTCGGCAGACGCGAGGGACGAAACCATCGAGGCGGCCGCCATCGCCGCTGCCGCGCAGCAGGATGCCACCAACGCCCGAGTCACGGCGGCAACGAGGGAGGCGCTATTTCTGCTGGGGTTAAACCCTGGCCAGCACGGCCTCGTCAACGCCACCATGGCTGCGGCCAGCACCGGCTCATCTTCGTTCCCTCGTATGGTGCTGCCCGACTCACCCCACGCGTCGGCGATGCAGCCGATACCCGGCTTCCACGTCTACCCGCAGGCCTCCCAACTCTCCAGGGAGTGCTCGCCTGAGGTGAGCGTGGTGGCACCTTCCACGCCCGCGCCCGCACCCATCAACCTCAACGCCACACCGGTGGCCGGTGGCTCATCATCCGGAGGCGCAAGGAAACACGCGCGGCACATGCCAGCCGATGTGCTGCCGGGCGCGCGCAACCTGTTTGACGGAATGCCGGCCTCTAGCGACGACGACTACATGCAAAACATCATCTTTGAGGGTGGTGTGGCTGTTGGTTGCGGTGCCGCTGGGGCTGGCTACAATCCCGAAGAGACAAAAAGCCAGGACGGCCGAGGGCCGTTCCCGTTCATCCCGTCCACCTTTGATCAAGATCAGGTGGCCTTCATGCATGATCAGGTCGGCCTGGACCTGGACGGCTTCCCACTCGACCACGAGTTTCCCGAGGACTATGGACTAGAGGAAGAGGATGAGTGGGACTTCGAAGGGGATTCTTTGTTCGAGGACGAGCTCGCCAACCAAGCCGCCGGGGCGAAGCCGAAGCGCAAGAGCAAGCGGATGAAGGCATACACGGCGACCTAGGACAAGCTCCTTTGTGAGTGTTGGAGGGACATTGGGCAAGACCCCAAGGTCAGCACCGAACAAAAGGCATCAACCTTTTGGGTTCGTGTCCACCGTGAGTTCCATGAGTGCAAGAAGTTTTCGCTGTACCAAATAGTAAGCACGCGCGGGAGGGTGTCCATTTCGAAGCGATGGAGGGTGATCCAACAAGAGTGCAACAAGTTTTGTGCCACTCTTGAGAGCGTCAAGGCACGCCCCGTGAGCGGCATCGGCATGCAATACATGGTATGGTAGCAAGCGGCCCTCTTTTTGTGTCATTCCGTTTATGCTTACATGTCCATTTCCATATCCATTCAGCCAATATGCTTGCATGCAATACATTTGTAGGCATTCCAGGCTTTCGAAGCATTCAAGGTCCAACACAACAGCAAGTGCTTCAACCTCTCCCATTGTTGGAGGGTCATCAAAGACGAGGAGAAGTTCAAGGCGCAATATGCCGCCCCCAAGTCGCGTGGGGGGAAGAGCGCCGTGGAGGAGGAAGACGGCGAAAAGCCACGACCGCGGGGGAAGACCAACTCCAAGAAGGAGGACAAGCGGGATGCGGCGTCGAACGCCTTGATCGCAAGCGTAGAGGGCATGATGAGTAAGAAGGACTCAAGGGAGGAGGAGCGCCAACGCTATAAAGAAGAACAAATGAACGCCTTAATGGAGATCCAAAGGAGGAGGCTTGAGATGGATGCGGAGAAGTAAGCCAAGATGCTTGAGATGGAGGCGAAGAAGCAAGCCAAGATGCTAGAGATCGATGCCGCCAACGCATAGACCAAGGCGAAAGAAGTGGTTCTCGCGAGCATGATGACCGGGGTGAAGATCATGATGGTGGATCTCAACACCGTGTCGCCAAGGAAGAGGCCGTGGTTCGAGAAGATGCAGGCCGACATGCTCAAGTTTGACGACGAGTGACTGATGGCGGCAAGCGCCATCCTTTTTTGTATGCCGGCAGGTGTGCTGGCATGACCACGACCGTGATGGTGTGGTCAAACTCCCGCCCCTTTTTGTGTGCTGGCATGTGTGCCGGTCGCTGGCAAGTGCGCCAGTCGAACTGCATGGTGTTTCTGAAGCTGGCATTGTATGCCGACGCTGGCATGGTGCCGACATGAACTACGGGCGACGACATGGCCGCTGGCATGAACTATGGCCGTGGGCCTTTTCAAAAATTTGTGTGCGGACTAGAGATGGGTCGGCGCGTTGGGCGCACTGCTGACCCAAATATCAAACGGGGCAGACGCCGAGCGGGCGGCCGACACAAACGGACAAAAAGCGGAAAAAATCGCCGTCCGTTTGGGTCGGCGCGTTGGAGTTGCTCTTAGAGATGACAATTTATTTGTGATGTAGAGTTGTGACTTTAACGATCTTTGATGTAACTTTAGGTTTTATGTGGTCTACCTTTCTGTATGATGTCTATTTGCTTTCCTTTTGGATAAGGAGGTTGACACATCGCGTGATGCACACAGCCATGTGATGTTCATTTTTTTAGCGATGTCTATTGTTGGTGGTGTTTATCTTCAAACCTGTTGTCGTGGAATTGTCACGGCAGATGTCCTAGCAGAAGGACTTAGTCGTGGAGCCATCACAACTAGGTTAGCTTAAAGGGGTTAATCGGGACAAAGGACACAGAGAGTTTATACTGGTTCGGCCCCTTGCGGTGAAGGTAAAAGCCTAATCCAATTTGAGGTGGTATTTTTAGGGTTTCGATTACCAGGGAGCGAATACGCTTGACCTAGTTCTCGATCTCTTGTTTCTTGCCCTAAACCGCCGCCAGGTCGTCCCTTTATATACACAGGTTGACGCCTGGCGGTTTACGGAGTCCCAGCCGGCTCATAGACAATGTGTCCGGCTCGGTGACTATCTACGCTTGCCTTACAATACTAGTCATACATACATGGCGGTTCATACACCTGGGCCGTAAGTCGCCTCTGGGTCTTGGGCCGTCCACAGGCTCATATAACCCACCATCTTCAGTGGTAAACCGCTAGTGGTATAACCCGGCCCCTCCTGGGCTGTTTATACCCAGTAGTTATATCCCCAACATTAGGCCCCGGGTTGATTTGATCAATCTTCAACACTTGTCGGAATCTTGTATCATCTTGTTTGATAAACGTCTTGTGTAAACCGCCATGACGTCAGCTCACAGAATCTTTCTAAACCGCCGTGACGTCATCTCGCATTAATTTTGCACGATACCATGTACATCCTAATAGGTCCTTATCTTTAATAACCATCCCGAAAATCGAGGCGTCCGAGCCGCTACATAATCATTTTTTGGCCTCCTCGATTCTCGCGCCCGCCTGTTATCCATTTCCTTATAAATAGGGCCAGGCAGCCTTTTCACTCCCCCTTTCCTTCTCGTCTTCAACCCTCTCTTCTCGCGACGCATCTGCACATCCGAACACCGCCGCCGCCGACCTCGTCAACTTCCTCGACCTCGGCCGCTGCATCGACCTGAACGAAACCAGAGAACTGCGGCGCCTCTTCGTTGCTCATCAGACCTAGTAAGTACCTCACCTCCCCCACTAGAGATCTCCATTAGGGTTTTTGAAGTTCTTAGGAGTTCGTCATCGTTCTTCACCATACCTCTGTGTAATCCTTACTTTGATCCGAAGATAGCATTCAAAACATGCAGAATCTGTTTCTGTACTTTCTCTTAATCACGGAATATGCTTCTCAGATGCAGAAATCTTGCCAATATGCTAGTTCCTTAGCTGCTGCAGTACTAGGTTTTGACTTTACTTTTCTTTTCCGAACAGCGTTAGATCCAAAATTAACTACACCGATCTGCAAAACTTGTTTATCCAATACTTAGCAGAATTCGCCCTTGATAGATTTTAAATACTAGCATCTTCATGGCGGCTTATATCACCAGTTATAACTAGTCATATGACAATTAGGCCCCGTTTAAGCCGCCAATGTGAATATATGCTGCAGTGTTCGCCTCCGGCTTAACAAATCATCTTAAACCGGGAATATTTCTTTCTTTTTAGGCCTTTTCCCTTACGGTGCTGAAGACAGTTACCTCGTGTAATTGGGTTCCTTCCATTGTCACCGAAAACATGCTCGAAGACTTTGTCAAAGTCGGCTTTTTACTGATAACCCAGAAGTATAGGGGATCAATTGTAGCCTCTTTCGATAAGTAAGAGTGTCAAACCCAACGAGGAGCTAAAGGTAGAACATATATTCCCTCAAGTTCTATCGACCACCGATACAACTCTACGCACGCTTAACGTTCGCTTTACCTAGAACAAGTATGAAACTAGAAGTACTTTGTAGGTGTTGTTGGATAGGTTTGCAAGATAGTAAAGAGCACGTAAATAAAAAGTAGGGGCTGTTTATATAAAGACACAACTAAATTAGTTTTAGTAAAGAGCTTTTTGTCACGAGAAAGTTATTTGTCCCTAGGCAATCGATAACTAGACCGGTAATCATTATTACAATTTTATTTGAGGGAGAGGCATAAGCTACCATACTTTCTCTATTTGGATCATATGCACTTATGATTGGAACTCTAGAAAGCATCCGCAACTACTAAAGATCATTAAGGTAAAACCCAACCATAGCATTAAAGCATCAAGTCCTCTTTATCCCATACGCAAACAACCTCCTTACTCGGGTATATGCTTTTGTCACTCACGCCACCCACCATAAGCAAATCATGAACATATCGCAAACCCTACAGCGGGAATCCCTCACGCTTGCGCGACACGGAGGGCACCATAGGACAGCACCAATAATAAAACATGCAACTCAAACCAATCACGATCATCAATTAACCCATAGGACAAAACGGATCTACTCAAACATCATAGGATAGCCATACATCATTGGGAAATAATATATAGCGTTGAGCACCATGTTTAAGTAGAGATTACAGCGGGTAAAAGAGGGGTTACACCGGTGCATAGAGGGGGGAAGAGTTGTTGATGACGACGGTGAAGTTGTTGGTGAAGATTGCGTGATGATGATGGCCCCCGGTGGCACTCAGGCGCCACCGGAAGCGAGGGGGAGAGAGCCCCTGCTTCTTCTTCTTCCTTGACCTCCTCCCTAGATGGGAGTAGGGTTTCCCCTCTGGTCCTTGGTCTCCATGGTGTGGGAGGAGCGAGAGCCCCTCCGAGATTGGATCTGTCTCTCTCTGTTTCTACACTCTCAGATCTGGCCTTTCACCGTTTCTTTTATAACCGGAGATCCGTAACTCCGATTGGGCTGAATTTTGGACACGATCTCTATTCGGAAATTAGCTTTCTTGCGGCGAAAGAAGGGCTCCAACCGCCTTACGGGGTGGCCGTCCAGGGCGCGCTTGACCCCCTGGGGCGCGCCCCCTGCCTCGTGGCCCCCTTGGGCATCGTCTCGCGTTGATTCTTCTTCCCAAAAATCATATATATTCCAAAAAAAATCTCCGTCAGTTTTTATCTCGTTTGGACTGCGTTTGATATGGGGTTTCTGCGAAAAAAAAACATGCAACAAACAGGAACTAGCACTGGGCACTGGATCAATATGTTAGTCCCAAAAATAATATAAAAAGTTACCAAAAGTATATGAAAGTTGTAGAACATTGGCATGGAACAATCAAAAATTATAGATACGACGGAGACGTATCAGCATCCCCAAGCTTAATTCCTGCTCGTCCTCGAGTAGGTAAATGATAAAAAAGATAATTTTTGATGTGGAATGCTACCTAGCATAATCTTGATCATGTAATCTAATCATGGCATGAATATTAAGACACGAGTGATTCAAAGCAATAGTCTATCATTTGACATTAAGTCAATAATACTTCAAGCATACTAACCAAGCAATTATGTCTTATCAAAATAACATAGCCAAAGAAAGCTCATCCCTACAAAAATCATATAGTCTGGCTATGCTCCATCTTCACCACACAAAGCATTCAAATCATGCACAACCCCGAGGACAAGCCGAGCAATTGGTTCATACTTTTTAACGCACTTCAGCCTTTTCAATCCTCACGCAATACATGAGAGCAAGCCATGGACATAGCACTATGGGTGGAATAGAATATGATGATGGGGGTTTGTGTGAGAAGAAAAAAAGGAGAAAGTCTCACATCGACGCGGCTAATCAACGGGCTATGGAGATGCCCATCAATTGATGTCAATGTGAGGAGTAGGGATTTCCATGCAACGGATGCACTAAGAGCTATAAGTGTATGAAAGCTCGAACTGGAAACTAAGTGGGTGTGCATCCAACTTGCTTGCTCATGAAGACCTTGGGCATTTGAGGAAGCCCATCATCGGAATATACAAGCCAAGTTCTATAATGAAAATTCCCACTAGTATATGAAAGTGATAACTCAAGAGACTCTCTATATGAAGAACATGGTGCTACTTTGAAGAACAAGTGTGGTAAAAGGATAGTAACATTGCCCCTTTTCCTTTTCTTCTTCTTCTTTTTTCTTTTTTTGCGGGCTTCTTTGGCCCCCTTTTTTTATTTAGGCTTCTTTGGCCTCTCCTTTTTTGGGGGCAATGCTCTAATAATGATGATCATCACACTTTTATTTACTGACAACTCAATATTACAACTCGATACTAGAACAAAGATATGACTCTATATGAATGCCTCCGGCGGTGTACAGGGATGTGCAATGATCTAGCGTAGAAATGACATCAAAAAACGGACAAGCCATGAAAAGATCATGCTAGCTATCTTACGATCATGCAAAGCAATATGACAATAAATGCTCAAGTCATGTATATGATGATGATGGAAGTTGCATGGCAATATATCTCGGAATGGCTATGGAAATGCCATGATAGGTAGGTATGGTGGCTGTTTTGAGGAAGATATAAGGGGGTTTATGTGTGATAGAGCGTATCGTATCACGGGGTTTGGATGCACCGGCGAAGTTTGCACCAACTCTCGAGGTGAGAAAAGGCAATGCACGGTACCGAAGAGGCTAGCAATAATGGAAGGGTGAGAGTGCGTATAATCCATGGACTCAACATTAGTCATAAAGAACTCATATACTTATTGCAAATGTTTATTAGCCCTCGAAGCAAAGTACTACTATGCATGCCCCTAGGGGGATAGATTGGTAGGAAAAGACCATCGCTCGTCCCCGACCACCACTCATACGGAAGACAATCAATAAATACCTCATGCTCCAACTTCGTTACATAACGGTTCACCATACGTGCATGCTACGGGACTTGCAAACCTCAACACAAGTATTTCTCAATTTCACAATTACTCAACTAGCACGACTCTAATATCACCACTTTTATATCGCAAAACTATTGCAAGGAATCAAACATATCATATTCAGTGATCTACACGTTTTATGTAGGATTTTATGACTAACCATGTGAATGACCAATTCCTGTCATCTCTCTAAATAGATATAAGTAAAGCAAGAGAGTTTAATTCTTTCTACCAAAGATATGCCCATGCTCTAACAAATATAAGTGAAGAAAAAGAGCATTCTACAAATGGCGGTTTTCTATGTGAAGAGAAACAGGCAATCCAAACTTCAAATGATATAAGTGAAGCACATGAAGCATTCTATAAAGCCATACTCAAAGAATATAAGTGAAGTGCAATGAGCGTTCTATAAATCAACCAAGGACTATCTCATACCATCATGGTGCATAAAAGAAAAATTAAAACTAAATGCAAAAGACGCTCCAAGATTTGCACATATCGCATGAACGAAACGAATCCGAAAACATACCGATACTTGTTGAAGAAAGAGGGGATGCCTTCCGGGGCATCCCCAAGCTTAGACGCTTGAGTCTCCTTGAATATTTACTTGGGGTGCCTTGGGCATCCCCAAGCTTGAGCTCTTGCCTCTCCTCCTTTTCCTCATATCGAGACCTTCTCGATCATCGAACACTTCATCCACACAAAACTTCAACAAAAAACTCGGTAAGATCCGTTAGTATAATAAAGTAAATCACTACTCTAAGTACTGTTGAAAACCAATTCGTATTTTGTTTTTGCATTGTATCTACTGTAATATAACTTTTCCATGGCTTAATCCACTGATAGAAATTGATAGTTTCACCAGAACAAGCAAACTATGCATCAAAAACAGAATCTGTCTAAAACAGAATAGTCTGTAACAATCTGAACATTAACCATACTTGTGGTACTTAAAAAATTCTTCCAAAATTAGGAAAAATAAACAATTTGTATAGAAAGACAGTGCAAAAAGTTTCAGAACCGTTTGACGTTCCAGTAAAAAAAATGAAAAATCGCGCACTACAGCCAAAGTTTCTGTCCTGCACCATACAAACCAACAAGCATTGTAAACATCCTAAAGGCAAACCTTGGCACATTATTTTTATAATACAATGGAATTGTACAAGGGGATAATTATTTTTATTAAAAAGTTTCTGTAATTAAGATTCAGAAAGTTTCCGTGAGCATGAACAAAGTTTAAGGAGCTCTCCCACTTCAACAATGCTTGTCTCTCTCACTTTCACTTTCCTTTTTGAAAAGTTTCGGGTTCCCCTCTTTATTTTTTTGTTTTTAAACTATATGAAAGCACTCAATAGAAATAAATGACTCTCTAAAACTTCCGGGTTGTCTCCCTGGCAGCGCTTTCTTTAAAGCCAATAAGCTAGGCATATAGTGCTCAAGTAATGGATCCACCCAGATCCCAAGGTATATCAAAGCCAATTTTAATTAACAATGATTTGTGATTTAGTAGTGAGTACAAAGCAACATATATCATGCAACAACGAAGTCTAACTCTCTTCCTATGCATCGGCATGTCATAAAAGAACAATTCATGCACACAAAGTAAAGGCCAATGCATAGTATAGACAGTTTCTTGCAATTTTATCATGTGGGAAACATAGAGAGGTGGAGATATAGTTCCTCTCTCATAATAATTGCAAGTAGGAGCAGCAAGCACATGCATATTATATCTATCAAAATCATCATGTGCAACGGTAAAAGGCAACCCATCAATATAATCCTTAATAAAGGCAAACTTCTCCGATATAGTGTAATCGGGAGAATTCAAAAAGATAATAGGACTATCATGCGTGGGTGCAATAGCAACAATTTCATGTTTAATATAAGGAACTATAGCAAGTCATCTCCATAAGCATAATTCATATTGGCATCTTGGCCACAAGCATAGCAAGCATCATCAAAAAGGGATATTTCAAGAGAATCAACGGGATCATAACAGTCATAGCATTCATCCTTCGGTAAGCACGAAGGGAAATTAAACAATGTATGAGTTGAAGAGTTACTCTCATTAGAAGGTGGGCACGGGTGATCAATCCTCTCTTCCTCCTTTTGTTCTTCGCTCTCCTCCTCATCTTTTTCATCCAATGAGCTCACAGTTTCATCAATTTCTTCTTCCATAGACTCCTGCAAAATATTAGTCTCTTCTTGGACAGCGGAGACTTTCTCAATAAATGCATCAATATCGGCATTGTATTCATAATTCTCATAGCAATATTTAAGGATAGCTAAATTTTCAAGTCTATAAACAACATCATAAAGATTTCCACATTCTTTAAATACAGATTCAATTTCATAAGCACCCATAAAAGCAACAAATTCTTCTATTTGTTCCACATCATAGTAATCATATATACCTCTAGCATAAGAAGCCAAGGTTTCATTATCATTAAATTTGCATGAAAAGGGAAGGTGTGGAGACTTCATCGTAGAGCAACAAGTATAATCATATCTCAAGCATAGTTGCCTAGCATACCACTTCAACATATAAATTTGATCCCATAATAGTTTCCCTTTTTGAGTCAAGCGATAACCCCTAAAGTATTCACGTTGATCCAACGTGTCTCCCATTACAAAATTAAATGGGGTTTTCTCAGGATTATCAAAGTAGTACATAATATCTATCACATAACGAGCATAGAGGGTTTTAGGAGGTTCCCCATCTCCATGAGCAGCAAGTACACCTAATTTTTTTGGTATTTCGTGTTCCATATCCACAACTAAAGATAGAGAACAACTTAGAATAGCAAATAAAATCTACTTAGTGATAAAGCAAACAAGCACACACGAGAATATTCACCCCACGCTATTGCTGCCCGGCAACGGCGCCAGAAAAAGGTCTTGATAACCCACAAGTATAGGGGATCAATTGTAGCCTCTTTCGATAAGTAAGAGTGTCGAACCCAACGAGGAGCTAAAGGTAGAAAAAATATTCCCTCAAGTTCTACCGACCACCGATACAACTCTACGCACGCATAGCATTAAAGCATCATAGCATTAAAGCATCAAGTAATCTTTATCCCATACGCAAACAACCTACTTACTCGGGTATATGCTTCTATCACTCACGCCACCCACCATAAGCAAATCATGAACATATTGCAAACCCTACAGAGGGAATCCCTCACGCTTGCGCGACACGGAGGGCACCATAGGACAGCACCAATAATAAAACATGCAACTCAAACCAGTCACGATCATCAATTAACCCATAGGACAAAACGGATCTACTCAAACATCATAGGATAGCCATACTTCATTGGGAAATAATATATAGCGTTGAGCACCATGTTTAAGTAGAGATTACAGCGGGTAAAAGAGGGGTTACACCGCTGCATAGAGGGGGGAAGAGTTGGTGATGATGGCGGTGAAGTTGTTGGTGAAGATTGCGGTGATGATGATGGCCCCCGGTGGCACTCCGGCGCCACCGGAAGCGAAGGGGAGAGAGCCCCCCTGCTTCTTCTTCTTCTTCTTCTTCCTTGACCTCCTCCCTAGATGGGAGAAGGGTTTCCCCTCTGGTCCTCGGTCTCCATGGTGTGGGAGGGGCGAGAGCCCCTCCGAGATTGGATCTGTCTCTCTTTTTTCTGCACTCTCAGATTTGGCCTTTCACCGTTTCTTTTATAACCGGAGATCCGTAACTCCGATTGGGCTGAATTTTGGACATGATCTCCCGGAAATTTTCTTTCTTGCGGCGAAAGAAGGGCTCCAACCACCTTACGGGGTGGCCACGAGGGTCTAGGGCGCGCCCCCTGCCTCGTGGCCCCCTCAGGCATCGTCTCGCGTTGATTCTTCTTCCCAAAAATCATAAATATTCCAAAAAAAAATCCGTCCGTTTTTATCCCGTTTGGACTCCGTTTGATATGGGTTTTCTGCGAAACAAAAAACATGCAACAAACAGGAACTGGCACTGGGCACTGGATCAATATGTTAGTCCCAAAAATAATATAAAAAGTTGCCAAAAGTATATGAAAGTTGTAGAACATTGGCATGGAACAATCAAAAATTATAGATACGACGGAGACATATCATTTACCAGCAAAAAACATCATGCACTGGTGCGCTCCCAAACTAGGTGAAGAAAGACCTCAGCCATAGGACGGTGAGGTCATTGTTTTTACTCATCACATGAATCAGGGCTTCTCACCACCTGGATCCAAATTTTTCCGAGACGTTCTGCACTTCTTTCAACTTCATCCTCAAGACATCGGACCCAATTCTGTGTCAAACATCTGCAATTTTCAAGTCTTTTGTGAAGTATACCTTCAAGAGGAACCCAACGTTTGAAGGAAATATGCCCTAGAGGCAATAATAAAGTTGTTATTTATATTTCCTTATATCATGATAATGTTGGAGATATGCCCTAGAGGCAATCATGTGATGATGATATTTCCATATGTATTCATGAGTCCTTTGTATTGTCCTTGAACATCATCAATGATATGTATCAATAAGTATGTGACTTGTTTGTGGAACTATGTATTGTATGATGATTGTTTTAATGGTCCCTAGTTGATAAGGTTATGCGGACACATATCCTTGACTAGTATACGACTCGGTTGATGACTATGTTTCACAAGTCATGTGCATGGAGATGCTAAACCGATAGTATGGGCTCGGGGATGGAGATCACCGAGCCGGACAGACCCACTTTGAGCTGCAGCGATATATAGTCATCTGTTAGTCTCAAGTGCAATGTCTATGCCATGTCCTAGACCTGAGGTCCTCGCATGTTCTCGGGATGAGGATCGACTCACTTAGGGTCTATCAAACGCTACTCCGTAACTGGGTAGTTATAAAGGTAGCTTTCGGGTGAGTCGTGAGACATGCCGCGAGACATGGTTGACCAAGATGGAATTTGCCCCTCCTATTTGGAGAGATATTCTCTAGGCCCTCTCGAGTGATCAGATTCGGAAAGCATGGCCATGCGACTTGGGTTAAGTGTTAACCCAGTTCGGGAATCTGTATCATGGTTTCGAGAAGAGAGGTGGAGCTAACACAAGGGTGACAAGTACTCGCCTTGAGCTCGACAACAAATATCGTGAGGCAAAAGGAATGTTGCATATGCCACATTGTTGAGGTTCGTCAAACGACTTTACGCCCACATGGGAGTTGGCACGTTCTGCTAGGAGCCGCTACCAACTATCGACTCTGGTCGTGTCCATGTGTACGTGAACCTATAGGGTCGCACACTTAAGGGGCTGCAGCCCATTCGGATTGGATCTGAGTGGAAAATGGATGTGGACTCCTAGTGGGCTCAAGTGTTGAGCCCACCTCGGAGGTCTATATAAAGGGGAGTGGGCACACCACTTAGGGTTGATCGAATTGAACCCTGGTTAGCCACCGCCACTCCCCACGCCCATGCCGCCGACCGGACCTAGTAGTCCGCCGCTCGACGCTGCTCCCCGTACGTGTGGATACCTTGGAGGCATCGCATCTGCGGTGCTTAGATGAACCGTTCGAGGGAACCGCGAGGTGTCGTTTTCGGGATATCACCGTTCACGGGTCTTCGCTGTTCGCGGGAGATCGGCAACGCAAGGAGGAGACGGCCCGGGAGATCGGCTACACGTATCACCAACTCTACTTCCGCTGCGGTGACTGCGCGTCTAGTGGTAAACCCGATCCCGTGATCTATTTCCAGCAGCATGAGCTTGGGTGCGCGGTAGAAAATTTTATTTGGTGCTAGCGTAGCGTACCGCATGTTACAACAGATAAATGTTTATTATTCATGCTAGAATTGTATTAACCGGAAACTTAGTACATGTGTCGGTGTACAAAAGAAGGGGCGCATCTTTGTACCCCTTACCTGTGCGGACAGTCGGAGCCGTGCCCACGGCTGCACCAAGCAAAACAGGGGAGGTGAACCAAGGTAAAACCGAAGCCCAAGACAATCAAGACAGCGCCAAGACCAAGAACACAAAGAACCAGAGAGGCGAAGCAGGTTCCCCCGGCAAGATCCTTGCCGAGGGCGGCCTCAGCAGCCCCGGCAAGGCCCTTGGCGGGGCAGCTCGCCCCACACCAGCGAAGCGCGCCACCCTTGAGCCCACAGCCTCCAACACCATCAACTACGTTGGGCCAGGGCTCGGGAGGCACCTCCATGGTGGCATGCATATCTTTGTCAAGACCAAGGAACACTCAAGATCAGATGAGGATTGGAAGAGAACGGTCCTCGGCAAGATCCTTGTCGAGGAGAGCCACAAGACCCCTGGCAAGACCCTTGCCGGGGACGGCAGCGCGCCACGGCAAGACCCTTGTCGGGCCACCCAGCAAGGCCCTCACCGAGGACGCTAGCAGGGCCACTGCCCGGCCCGCACCAGCCAAGTCTCCACTGCCGTTCGCATGCAGCTGCCAGCCCAACCAGCTGGGCAGGCACCTGCGTGGCAACATGCAGCTTCTAGGCCAACTCAGCAGGCGCCTGCGTGGCGGCATGCAGATCTTCGTGAAGACCCTACCACCGCGCCACCTTAGCTGCCTGCCTACATGGCGCCGCATGCATCGCTGGCCAGGGCGTGTGTCGAAGCGAGGAGGAGCGGCGACGGACGGGACGGGCCTCACTCCCGTCCCCGATAAAGCTAGGGGACACCTCAGCGACGCATTAAATGCGTCTTGTCCTGTAATACGAGCGATAAGCTCGTAGCACTGTATGCCTTTCCGCCTCCTTTGTGCCACTGTGGCAGCCCTTTCGACTATAAAAGGAGGCCCACGGCGTACTGGAGAAGGATTCGGCTCTTTGGAACCACGCACCCACCATAGCTAGTTCGAGAGCTCAAGAACTCTCTGAAATACAGCCACCAAAGCAGGACTAGGGTTTTACGCATCCTCGCGGCCCGAACCTGGGTAAACGATCCTTGTGCTGATTACTAATCCTGCTCTTCTCGCAACCCTGCGCCCCGGCAACTGTAGTAGGGATTCTTGTGATCCCATAGGTGTCGTTCCACACCGACATCTTTGGCGCGCCAGGTACGGGGTGCAATTGTGAGAATCTGGTCTAGTAGTTAGCCTAGCGTTTCTTCATCGCCATGGCTCCCAAGAAGAAGACAGCCACGGCGATCGGCTCGTTGGGAGCCGAACGGCCCGTGCCAGTGCGGACGAGCAGCGGGCCGGTCGCGGACAGGACCCGGGCCCGGTCCGTGAGCACCAGCATCGCCCTGGCAGTCAGAGCCTAGCGAGCGGCGTCGTTCGCATGCCGGATGACCGGCCACACGTCGCCAGATCCAAAGACGGGGCTGGGACCCCCGCAGGCGGCGCGGGGCCCTCCAGGAGTGTTGCTGTGCCACCCACGGGCGGCGCAGCAACCTCCAAGACACCCACGCCGGCGACCACTACGCGCTCTTTCCATGGTGTGCGCGACGAGCAGCGTCACCACGCCGGTGACCCTGGACACCGCCGTGGAAAGAGCCCTGTGTGTCATCCACGGGACGAAGGAGTACAGCATGCCCGCCGAAATGCTGGCGAAAATGGCGCGCAGCCGCTGGGCCGTGATAGGGCTCCTTCTAACATGGTTAGAAGTCGAAGCGCGCCACGGTCCATGCAGCTGTCGCCGCCACCCATGCCAGCAGAAGCTTTGGCGCGCGCGCAGCTGCTCCTCGACTTCCCTCCTGCTGCGGAGAAGCTCGACCAATGGAGGGCCACCATCCGGAGCCTCGTCGCCGTCGCGAACAAAGACGACCCGCGACCGGCGGGACCTTCGGGCCGGCGCTCCACCGAGCCACCACATGCCAGCGCTGGGAGGAGCGGGGGTGCTGTGGTCACGATGCAGTCTCCTCCTCCTCGCCAGCCGCCGCGGGCGTCGGCTCGTCGTGATGACGCTTGTGATAACATCTCTATAGGTTCGTCTGACCCGCGGACCCACCGCGACCAGCGCCAAGTTCTCCGAGAATGAGCTCACGAAGATGCTCGAACCACTATCGAGCGCCGGCGTGATGCACGCCACCAGTCGGACAAGCGAGCGGGACCCGCTATGGACCACCCAGCGGGGCTCCGGCGGCCTACCTTACGAGGTGGGCTGCCCAGCCTTTACCCACGAGCTGCGGCAATTCCAGTGGCCGTCCCACCGCATGTTCAAGCCCGACGTCGGCGAGAAGTATATTGGCAAGACCCATCCGTCCGAGTTCCTCAGCATCTACACCATCGCGATGCAGGCCGCCAGAGCTCGCGACGACAAGGTGCTTGCCAATTACTTCCCGTTGGCACTGAAGCCCAATGTTATGTCTTGGTTGATGCACTTGTCGGCGGATTCCATTTCTTCTTGGTCGGATATGTGCCATGAGTTCGTTGGCGCCTTCACTGGAGGCCACCAAGCTCATGGCCAGGCCAGTGATCTCCATATCATTCCCCAGAAGGAAGGGGAAACCCTGCGCAAGTACATCCAGAGATTCAGCCGGGTGCAGTACAACATCCCCGACGTTCATCCCACCGCTGTGATCAGCGCGTTCCATCAGAACGTGCGCAACTGCAAGATGCGCGAAGAGCTGGCGATGACTAAGGTTAGGGATGTGGCCGAACTCTATGTTCTGGCCGACAGGTGCACCTGGGCTGAAGAGGGAAGGAAGTACCCCGGCGAGGACGCCGGCGCGGAAACCGACTCTACTGATGAAGACACCGCCGCCCCGATGAAGAAGGGCCGGCGTCACAACAGGAAACGCAAGGGCAAGGCCGTGCTTGCCGTTGAGGGGTCTGACAACACCGGCGCTGCCAAGAAGGTCAAGGCAGATGACCCCGGCAAGGTGATTGCTGGGTGCGTCGCCTGCCGGGCCTTAGCAGCTGCCGACAAGCCAGGGGGCTCCGGCAAGCAGTACTGCAAGATCCACCGCACCAAGGGCCACGACCTCCAGAACTGCCGGCAAGTCGAGCTGCTTGCTGAAAAGCAAAAGGCCGAGTATGAGAGGCGGGACAAGGAGAAGGGCCAGGACGGTGCCGAGGGATCTGGCAAGAAGCATGGCGGCCCAGGAGGCCGCCGCGACAAGGACAGCCAGCAAGTGAGGCTCCCCCGGGCCATGACAAGAAGCAAGAAGATGATGATCATGACGAGGACAACGAGTCCGGCGAGCAAGGATTCCAGAAGGCTGCAAAGGCAATGTGCGTCGATGGTGGCGCCTCGCTGCATACTTCTCACCGCCAGCTCAAGCAGTGGGCGCGTGAGATTACAGCAGTGGAGCCGTCGTTCGATGCTCAGAAGCCGCTGAAGTGGTCCAGCACGCCCCTTATCTTTGACGCCGAGGACCACCCTGATCGCATAACTGCGGTCGGGTGTTTGCCGATGTTGGTCTCCCCAACGATACGCAGCCTCAAGGTGAACACGATGTTAGTCGATGGCGGGGCCGGCCTGAACTTGATCTCGCCCGTCGTGATCAAAAGGCTGCAAATCCCTGATGGAGACCTCGAGGAAACGGGCACGTTTCAAGGGGTCAATCCAGGGAGGAGCCGGCCGAAGGGGAAGGTCACGCTGCCCGTGACGTTTGGAGGGGAGTTGAACCACAGGACGGAGAGGATCGTTTTTGACGTGGCCGAGATCCCCTTGCCCTACAACGGGATCCTCGGGCGCCCGGCATTAGCCAAGTTCATGGCGGCGTCGCACTATGCCTACAACATGCTAAAGATGCATGGGCCGTTGACCATCATCTCTGTCCCCTCCGACAAGAAGGACGCACTGATTTGCACCGACCAACTCTACCGGGAAGCAGTTGCAGCAGCTGCCGCCAAGGCACTTGCTTCTGCCGCTGAATCCCCGGGAGGGAAGAAGAAGCCCGGCAAGACATCTCGCACCCACTCCGGCAAGCGCACCTCCTCAGAGTGTTGTGCTACCGTTGAGGACGTGCCAGAGAGCTCTACCGGCAAGAGCAAGAGATCCAGAGCCGAGCCACCGCAGACCAAGAAGGTGTCCGTCAGGGAGGATGGCACGGGAGGAGCCTTCACCATAGGCTCCACCCTCGACAGCAAATAGGAAGGCGCGCTTGTCACCTTCCTGCGGGTGAATGTCGACGTGTTTGCGTGGCAAGCGTCCGACATCCCCGGTGTTCCGAGGGAGGTGATTGAGCACCACCTAGCTGTCTGTCCTCATGCGCGGCCCGTCAAGCAGAAGGTTAGAAAGCAGGCTCTGGAGAGGCAGGAGTTCATCACAGAGGAGATCAGGAAGTTGGAAGCAGCAGGTTTGGTGAGAGGAGTGCTCCTTCCGACGTGGTTGGCCAATCCGGTAATGGTGCGCAAGGCGAATGGGAAGTGGAGGCTGTGTATTGATTACACAGATATCAATAAGGCTTGTCCTAAGGACCCCTTCCCGTTGCCGCGCATCGACCAGATTGTTGACTCCACGGCCGGGTGTGATCTGCTGTCATTCCTCGACGCCTACTCGGGCTACCACCAAATCTTCATGACAAGAGAAGATGAAGAGAAGACAACATTCATCACCCCATGTGGTACGCATTGCTTTTTACGGATGCCTTTCGGGTTGAAGAGTGCTGGCTCGACGTTTGCAAGAGCAGTCCAAATTGGTTTTGAACCCCAGCTCCATAGAAATATGGAGGCATACATGGATGACATAGTGGTCAAAACCAAGGACGGGCCAACTCTTGTGCAATATCTGGAAGAGACATTTGCCAACCTGCGCAAGATCAACCTTAAGCTGAACCCTGAGAAGTGTGTCTTCGGCGTTCCGTCCGGCAAGCTTCTCGGATTCTTTGTGTCGCAGCACGGAATCGAGGCAAACCTAGACAAGATCAAGGCTATTGAACAGATTGAGGCGCCCAAGCGGATCAAGGATGTGCTTCGGCTCACCGGCTGCGTTGCCGCCATGAGCCGATTCATCTCCAAGTCCGCCGAGCGCGCCCTTCCTTTCTTCAAAATCTTGAAGAAGGCAGGCCCGATGGAGTAGACCCCAGAAGCCGAGGCGGCATTGCAGGATCTGAAGAAATACCTTTCCTCCACGCCGATACTGGTTGCGCCTAAACCACAAGAACCGTTGCTGCTGTATCTAGCGGCAACGAACCAAGTGGTCAGCGCCGCACTGGTGGCACAGAGGGAGTCAACGAGGAGGCAGCGGCAACGGCAGAACCAGCAAACGGCGAGCCAAAGATTCCCCCGGTAGGGCCTGGTGCCGGCAAGGCAAGGCCCCCGGCAGAGTCCGACGCCATCAGGGCAGCGCCCGCACAGTCAAGCGAAGTGGTGCAGAAGAAGATGATGCAGCACCCGGTTTACTTTGTCAGCTCCCTCTTGCAGGGGGCTAGATCGAGGTACTCTGGTGTGCAAAAACTGCTCTTCGGTCTCCTTATGGCCTCGAGGAAGCCGCGTCATTACTTCCAATCCCACGAGATCACTATCGTCACCCGCCTCCCATTACAACGGATACTGCACAACCCAGATGCAACCGGAAGGATTGTGGAATGGGCCTTGGAGATGTCGAGCTTTGGATTGAAGTTTGAAAGTACCTCAACGATCCAGAGTAGAATCTTGGCAGAGTTCATTGCGGAATGGACCTCAACACCTGATGAAGAAATCCAAGAGACCACTCTCCCCGGCAAGGAAGCGGACCGCGACTGGATCATGTACTTTGACGGGGCTTTCTCGCTGCAAGGCGCCGGTGCTGGTGTGCTGCTTGTCGCACCCACCGGAGAGCACCTCAAGTACGTGATCCAGATGCACTTTCCCAGGGAGATGTCCACAAACAACACTCCTGAGTACGAGGGGCTGCTTGCCGGTCTCAGGATCGCGGCAGACCTTGGGGTGAAGAAGCTCATCGTCAGGGGTGATTCGCTGCTTGTCGTCAGACAAGTCAACAAGGATTACCAGAGCCCGTTGATGGAGGCCTACGTAGATGAAGTGAGGAAGCTGGAGGAGCGCTTCGACGGTATCCAAGCAGAGCACGTTCCCCGAGCGGAGAACGACATCGCCGATTACCTGTCGAAGCGGGCCGCATTCAAGCTACCTGTGGAACCAGGTACCTTTTTGCTCCGGTTAACTCAGCCATCCGTCGAACCGTCAATGGGGCAGAACAAGCGGAGGAAATCAGGTCCTAGCAAGTACTTTCCCACCGAGCCCCCTAGGGCTGCCGGCAAGGATGCTGCCGTGGACGCTGAACCTGCCAAAGAGCAACTTGCTCCGGCACGGCGTCAAGACCTGGCCGTGGAGACAGCCGCTCCCATGGCAGAGGGAATGCCTTTGGTCCTTGCCGTCGAGCCCCAGGCTCCGGCGTGTGCGCAACATACTGTCCGATTCCTCCAAACAGGGGAACCTCCCGAGGAGCAGGAAGAAGTGGAAAAAGTAGCCCGTCGGTCTGCCCTGTACCAGTTCATCGATGATGTCCTGTACAGGAGAAGGCCGAACGGTGTGAAATTGAAGTGCATCCCCCGGGAGGAAGGACTGGAGTTGTTGGCAGAGATACATGGAGGCATGTGTGGCTCCCACATAGGGTCGAGGGCCCTTGCCGGGAAGGCGTTCCGACAAGGTTTCTTCTGGCCCACCGCCCTCCAGGATGCGACGACACTAGTAACCAAGTGTGAAGCGTGTCCGTTCCATTCAAAGAAGCTTCATCAACCAGCTCAAGCCCTTCAAACGATCCCTCTCTCCTGGCCATTCTTGTTCTGGGGGCTCGACATACTGGGCCCCTTCCCCCGTGCTGTCGGGGGCTTTGAGTACTTGTACGTTGCAATCGACAAGTTCACAAAGTGGCCGGAAGTGGAAGCAGTGAGAAAGGTGACAGCACAGTCAGCCGTCAAGTTCTTCAAGGGACTGGTCTGCCGCTTTGGTGTGCCAAGCAGAATTATCACCGACAACGGCACGCAGTTCACAAGCCACACCTTCATGCAGTACATTCAAGACCTTGTCAGCAAGGTTTGTTTTGCTTCCGTGACACACCCCCGGAGCAACGGCCAGGCGGAGAGGGCGAATGCTGAAGTGTTGCGAGGCCTGAGAACGAAGACCTTTGACAGGCTGCACAAGAGCGGAAGGTGCTGGATTGATGAGTTGCCAGCGGTTCTTTGGTCGATCAGGACGACGCCAAATCGAGCCACCGGTCAGACACCATTTGCCCTAGTATATGGGGCAGAGGCAGTTCTCCCCACGGAACTCATATATGGGTCACCTCGAGTGCTCGCTTATGATGAGCTTAAGCAAGAGCAGTTGCGGCAAGCTGACGCAATGCTCCTCGAGGAAGATCGTCTTCGGGCGGCTGTGAGAGCGGCACGCTACCAGCAAGCCTTGCGCCGCTACCATAGCCGCCAGGTTCATGCCCGAAGCTTTGAGGAAGGCGACCTTGTTCTTTGGCGCGTTCAGTCAGCCAAGAATTCCAACAAGTTGACGCCGAAGTGGGAAGGCCCTTATCGGGTAATACGAGTCACCAGGCCGGGCGCAGTCCGCCTGGAGACCAAAGATGCCGTTCCAGTGAGCAACTCTTGGAACATCAAACATCTTCGCAAGTTTTACCCATAAGGCGCGGCTTGCAGGGCCCCCCGACAAGCCACCCTTTTGTACAAGCCTTGCCGGCAAGGCATGTAACCCTTTGTACAAAGCTAGGCACAGACCCTGAGCACAGATAAATGAAGCGCTGGCGCCCTAACTTATAGCATGCATGCTAGGTTGAGTCTCTTCCTTGGTTAGGGCTGATAGTGCTTAGCGGCGACTAACCCCTAGCCTAGAGGTCGAGTGCGCGTCTCTCTGTTCTTTTGTGTTCTCCTTTGGTTCGCAAGGCACATGGGCACTTCTGCGGAGCTACTTGGAAGAAAGGGAACGGACCGGCGTCCTGACCCCGACAAACCAAAGTTGCCGGGGGCTACAAGTACAAGGATCCAACCGTGGCAGGACAAGGTTGCCGGGGGCTGCAGATCCAGATAAGTCTTTCCTCCTCTGTCATGCATTTCGGAACGGAACTGGGGCATGTGAAACCTCGTTTTATCTCCGGGCTACCGTGCTCCCCTTTTTCCTATACCTAAGGATTATCTCCTGGGTCCGGATTTGGTTGTAGCCGCGGTGGCGAGGAGATAGAACGAGGAGCCTAAGCCCACTTCATCCCAGCCTCCGCCAAGGGCACGAGAATGGTCGAGCGAAGTGGGGGGGACGGCAAGGCCTGTTGCCGGGCGAAAAACGTTTATCTTAAATAATAACAAGGATTAGCTCCTTGTCGTGGGGTCCACCCACGAACGAAAAACCCGGCAAACATCCCTTTTTCATTAAAAACATCCCACACAGGTACAGTCCGTACGGAATGAAAAACATGAGCAAGGGGATTACAAGTTCTAAATTTAACAAAGGCCCGAAGGCTTACAAACTAAAAAAGAGATAAGATGCCCGTAATCCCTTTCTTGTTCCTCTCCTCAGGAGGAAGATCAAGAAAGCGAAAGGGCAAAAGGGGCGCCTAGGCGAGCTACGAGCAGTAGAAAGCACCAAGAGAACACCTCGGTGGCTACCCAAGGGTGGGCCGGTGATGACGGTGTCGGGAAAGGAGCTGGAAGACGAGGCGGCAGGTCACTGGACACGCGACGAAGGCGTCGGTGTCCGCGTACTCCGAGTTGATGGCCTTGCCGCCCCCCCTCTTCCTCTTCCGCAGCCTCCCGATGCCAGCCGCCCAAGGAGACGGCCCCGAGAAGTTCAAGGAGCTGGCCCCTCCCCCGGCAAAACTCCACCGGAGGAGCGGCCAGGTGCAGATGCTGCTGCTGCCGCACCCGCCCAGGCGTGGGGCGTCCGACGCCTAGTCGGACTCGTCCCCGTCATCTGCCCCACTGTCCTCCTCGTCACTCTCGCTCGAGGAAGAGCTTCCATCGTCGGAGTCCCCGTCGGAGGAGCTCTCCACGCAACACTTCAGGCGAGTTCCGAAGTCCCCGAAGACCTTGACGGAGAGCAGCCCGTCCTCCATTAATTTGAAGTAGAGGACGAGTCCCGCCGTCAGGCTGTGGATGCGAGCGAAGGTCTTCCATCCACGGCAGAGGTACATGACCCGAGGAGCTGGGAAGTCGACGTCGACCCGCGTGCCCCCATTCCCGCAGCCCCTCATGTGCAACCTGAGGGACTGGGGCGGGTCACGCTCCATCTCCCGAGCAAACAGGGAAGGAAGGTGAAGACGGCGACACGGAGGCCGGCGTAGCCTGATGAAGAACTCGCAGGGCCGGTCCCCGACGTGGCCCTCCATCGGGAAAGGCATCATTGGCGGAGGCAAGGCTGGCGCGCCGCCCCGTCCTCCTCTTCCCTGGGCACCACGACCTCTGCCACAACCTCGCCCACGGCCTCGCCCCTCCCCCTTCCCCTCGCGTCCGGCTCTGCCACCGCGGGCTCAGGAGGAGGAGGGACGTGCTGTCAAGCGGCGACCCTCGCCGCCACCGTCGAGGGACCGGGGTTCCCTTTCTCCATGGTGGATGAGAGGAAGAAGCAGAAGCAGGAGGAGGTAGAAGATAGAAGAATGCGGGATGCCATCTCCCCTTCCCTCTCCTTATAAAGGGGCAGGGTCGGGGCTCGGCCGCCCCGCTCGGCCAATCCAGCCACCAGAGGCGCGGGGAATCGGGACCGACCCGCTGCCCCAACCAGCGAAGGCCCGGTTTCCCGTCTCCACCGCTTGCCACCCCAAGCGCATGGAGGACGTGTGGCGAACGTGCAGAACCAAGGGGACGGGTAAAGCGACCTCTCCCCACCTCGTGATCGTGGGGTGTGGACGCCTTGAAGACCGCAACCCGGCCCCATTCAGTAAATGAGCAGCGCCTCCATGCTTCCCTCTTTTTACGGGGAAGGCGCGAGCCGCCTCTTAACCATGATGTGATGCATGCCTGCGGAAACCGCCCCACGCATGCCGCCCACGCCACGCGCACCCCTCCACGTCGCGCATTCAACACGGGTCGTGGGAAGCGCAGCGCACGAAAAGTTTTACCACGGTAAAAACCGCCCCGCCTGCCCGTGCACCGTTTTGGGCCTGGCCCAACAACGTGTCGCGCTTATGTGTGGCCCATGCCCAGGGGCTCCTGTCGGTGTACAAAAGGAGGGGCGCATCTTTGTACCCCTTACCTATGCACGGACAGTCGGAGCTGCGCCCACGGCCGCACCAAGCACAACAGGGGAGGTGAACCAAGGTAAAACCGAAGCCCAAGACAATCAAGACAGCGCCAAGACCAAGAACACAAAGAAGTAGAGAGGCGAAGCAGGTTCCCCCGGCAAGATCCTTGCCGGGGGCAGCCTCAGCAGCCCCGGCAAGGCCCTTGCTGGGGCAGCTCGCCCCACACCAGCGAAGCGCGGCACCCTTGAGCCCACAGCCTCCAACACCATCATCTACGTTGGGCCAGGGCTCGGGAGGCACCTCCACGGTGGCATGCAGATCTTTGTCAAGACCAAGGAACACTCAAGATCAGATGAGGCTTGGAAGACAACGATCCTCGGCAAGATCCTTGCCGAGGAGAGCCACAAGACCCCCGGCAAGATCCTTGCCGGGGACGACAGCGCGCCACGGCAAGACCCTTGCCGGGCCACCCGACAAGGCCCTCACCGAGGACGCCAGCAGGGCCACTGCCTGGCCCGCACCAGCCAAGTCTCCACCACCGTTCGCATGCAGCTGCCAGCCCAACCAGCTGGGCAGGCACCTGCGTGGCAACATGCAGCTTCTAGGCCAACTCAGCAGGCGCCTGCGTGGCTGCATGCAGATCTTCGTGAAGACCCTACCACCGCGCCACCTTAGCTGCCTGCCTGCCTACATGGCACCGCATGCATCGCTGGCCAGGGCGCGTGTCGAAGCGAGGAGGAGCGGCGACGGACGGGGCGGGCCTGTCTCCCATCCCTGATAAAGCTAGGGGACACCTCAGCGACGCATTAAATGTGTCTTGTCCTATAATACGAGCGATAAGCTCGTAGCACTGTATGCCTTTCCACCTCCTATGTGCCACTGTGGCAGCCCCTTTCGACTATAAAAGGAGGCCCATGGCATACTGGAGAAGGATTCGGCTCTTTGGAACCACGCACCCACCATAGCTAGTTCGAGAGCTCAAGAACTCTCTGAAATACAGCCACCAAAGCAGGACTAGGGTTTTACGCATCCTCACGGCCCGAACCTGGGTAAACGATCCTTGTCCTGATTACTAATCCTGCTCTTCTCGCAACCCTGCGCCCCGGCAACCGTAGTAGGGATTCTTGTGATCCCATAGGTGTCATTCCACACCGACAACATGTGTGAATACATAGACAAACAGAGTGTCACTAGTATGCCTCTACTTGACTAGCTCGTTGAATCAAAGATGGTTAAGTTTCCTAGCCATAGACATGAGTTGTCATTTAATTAACGGGATCACATCATTAGAGAATGATGCGATTGACTTGACCCATCCGTTAGCTTAGCACGATGATCGTTTAGTTTGTTGCTATTGCTTTCTTAATGACTTATACATGTTCCTATGACTATGAGATTATGCAACTCCCGAATACCGGAGGAACACTTAGTGTGCTATCAAACGTCACAACGTAACTGGGTGATTATAAAGATGCTCTACATGTGTCTCCGATGGTGTTTGTTGAGTTGGCATAGATCGCGATTAGGATTTGTCACTCCGATTGTCGAAGAGGTATCTCTGGGCCCTCTCGGTAATGCACATCACTATAAGCCTTGCAAGCAATGTGACTAATGAGTTAGTTGCGGGATGATGCATTACGGAACGAGTAAAGAGACTTGCCGGTAATGAGATTGAACTAGGTATTGAGATACCGACGATCGAATCTCGGGCAAGTAACATACCGATGGCAAAGGGAACAACGTATGTTGTTATGCGGTTTGACCGATAAAGATCTTCGTAGAATATGTAGGAACCAATATGAGCATCCAGTTTCTGCTATTGGTTATTGACCAGAGATGAGTCTCGGTCATGTCTACATAGTTCTCGAACCCGTAGGGTCCGCACACTTAACGTTCGATGACGATCGGTATTACGAGTTTATGTGTTTTGATGTACCGAAGGTTGTTCGAGTCCCGGATGTGATCACGGAATGACGAGGAGTCTCGAAATGGCCGAGACATAAAGATCGATATATTGGAAGGCTATGTTTGGATACCGGAATGGTTCCGGATGAGTTCGGGCATTTTCCAGAGTTCCGGGAGGTTATCGGAACCCCCCGAGGAGTTAATGGGCCTTAATGGGCCAAGGTGGAAGAGAGGAGGAGGCGGCCAAGGTGGGGGCGCCCCCCAAGCCCAATCCGAATTGGGAGGGGGACCACCCCCTTTCCTTCTCTCCCTCTCCCTCTTCCTTCTTCTCCTACTCCAACTAGGGAAGGGGGGAAACCTAGTCCGACTGGGAGTAGGACTCCCCCCTTGGGCGCGCCATGAGAGGGCCGGCCCTCCCCTCCTCCACTCCTTTATATATGGGGGAGGGGGCCACCCCATAGACACACAAGTTGATTGTTTAGCCATGTGCGGTGCCCCCTCCACATATTTCCACCTTGGTCATATCATTGTAGAGCTTAGGCGAAGCCCTGCATCGGTAACTTCATCATCACCGTCATCACGCCGTCGTGCTGACGAAACTCTCCCTCGACCACAGTTGGATCTAGAGTTCGTGGGACGTCACCGAGCTGAACGTGTGCAGATCGCGGAGGTGCCGTACTTTCGGTGCTAGGATTGGTCGGATCGCGAAGACGTACGACTACATCAACCGCGTTGTCATAACGCTTCCGCTTTCGGTCTACGAGGGTATGTGGACTACACTCTCCCCTCTCGTTGCTATGCATCACCTAGATAGATCTTGCATGACCGTAGGATTTTTTTTGGAAATTACTGCGTTCCCCAATAGTGTTGACCTCTTGAGGGAATATTTTTATCTGAACCGGTAGAACGAGTTTACTGATGGACCCAGATTAGAACTTGGTGGGGTCTCAATTCAACGGAGAAGAGATGCTATCTTCCCCTATGCTCTCCTGCCAAGTCACCCCAAAGATAGGAACCAAACATGGTTCTACTATAAAGATACTTCTCCGGCTGATGAGAATCCTCTGCCGGGTTATCGTGTCTAGCGGCTCAACCCAAAACATCATCTTCCCGAACGGCTTACCACTGCTAAACGCGCCAAGCTTGCACCAACCTTTTCAAAGGTCAGGGCCCTGCTGGGAAATGGGTTAACTTGTATAGACTTGGTTCGGTGCTGGGTTGCTTGGAGAATCATTCCCTTGAGCCGCCGGCCCGGCCTAATGTGCACTTATACGGGTGATGAAAAAGATCCACTGCGGTACTGCTCCACACGCTTAACTGATAACGCAATCAATGAGATGACAAAGACCCTTCTCAATGAGAGCCTGGAAAGTTGCAGCAAAGTGGGATTAACCCTTTCTGCACACTTAACCCGCCACCAGCCGTGAGTCTCCAAATCATTTGTTTTACCATATTATTCACATGCTCTATTAACTTAACTTTGATAACCTTCACGGGCTGGATCCGCTTTTTGGGATAAGAAGTATGATCACGAAGCTGCCAAGAAAGCCAGGGCCAAAGCAAAAGCCGCCAAGAAGAATAAAAAGAAATCAATCACTTCCGAGCTGTTTGAACTGGACGACAACACTGAGTCGGAGGTAGCCCTTGACTCCCTTGGCTCCTTTTTCAACTATCTTATTGACACTGATTATCATCAGGATGACACGGGGGCCAGTCAAGCGGGCGATGAAGAGGTAACTATTATTTCCTCCGACTCAGCGCCTTTGCCAAGACAGAAAATTCGACGAGTAACCCGGAAAGTAAGCTTTTCACACCCATTAGCTCATTTGGATCCCCACTTTCTTTTGAATCAACGACAACATGAGAACCGGCGACAAACTCGGACCAGCGGAGGTGGATAGTTATCCTCCGGCTTACCATATACTCCAGCACCACAAAAACGTCGAAACGAGGTCCTTCCAAATTTAAACTCTTTTTAACCTCTGGCGGGTCTTATTCGTCGGCCACTTAATTCTTCCGGTGCAAACTATCAGGGGGCTTCTCACTCCTCTTCCGGCGACTCATCACAGACCCAGCTGCCGGCTTTTAAAACTGCCCCTAGGTAACAATTTTTTATTTTCTACCACCTTGTACCATTATAATTGTACTGACCTCCCACAATCCTTGCAGTGGAAAGGCGAAGCCTAGTCAGAAGGCAAAGGTGATCAAGCCGGCTGAAGGCCCCAAAGTCCATGAACCGGAGCAGCAAATTCCGGTGTCTGAAGCCTCCGTGCAACACCCGGAAGAACCTGTCAATGATCTACCACCAGAAATTCCTGACCTCTGTACTGATCATACAAACGTCAACCCTTTGAACACCGAATCGTCAAGCCCACTTAAACCATCAGAAACACATACTTAGGATGTTGTGATCACTGGCACCGGCTTCCAAGAACCGGGAAAACCTACTGTCTTGGCCAAGCACTCTGCCAAAGAGGAACTTGTTGAAAGGCGAAAAGTGAGATTGGACATCGCCAACTATTCTCAATTAAGTATCAGTGAAGTACTCTCTGGTTATCTCAACCAAGTGCATACCAGCCGCAATCTTGAAGTTGACATGGTGAAACAGATGCATCAAAAATATGAGGTATGAACTCCTGCTTGATAAGTTATGCATATCCCGTCAGCCCCCAAGTCTACCGTGTATAACAGAATTGAATATGCTGTAGACTTAGAATAGCTATAAATATAATGAGCATCCTTGGTAGAATTCCTGAAAGGTCGGTTTTCATTGTCAGGGTTAAACCGGGTCTTCAACTTACTAGTGATCAACATTGCAGCTGTAGCCCCCAAGTGCCGGTTTAATCATCATGAATGAACCGGGACTACTTCATCGTTATTCAGAAAACAAAACTCACTTGTGTAGCCCCCATGAACCGGCTGTGGTCATTTTTAGCATAGCCGGGTCATCATAGAGTTGTAGCGAAACACGAGCAATATGCATTAGCCCCCAAGTGCCAAGTGTTGTTGCTTGCAAAGGACTTGGGACTTATTCATATGTACCGTTGTATAACAAATTTCTTCTTCATCCATTAGCCCCCAAGTGCCAAGCGTTGTTGCTTGCAAAAGGCTTGGGACTTTTATTCCTGTAACCCGAATGCAAATATGGTTTGAAATCTGTGCATATACAGGATGCCACTGCTCAACTTCAATCACAATTGGCTGATGTGAAAACCCGACTGGAGCATCACGAATTTGAGACCCGGAAGGCCGACTCAAAATTCAAATTTAGCCTGGATGAAACAGAAAAACTGAAGACCAGTTTCAACACTGAAAGAGCCACCTGGGGTGAAGAGAGAACTGCTCTGACCCAGCGGGCTAAAAAAGCTGAAGCTTCGCTTCAAGAGATGACCGCTGAGCTTACCGGCTTAAAACACCATATATCCCTGATGGTCTCTGCTATTTTTGGTAAGTAACATTGCCAGTATCATAACTGAGACTTATCTTTCATGTTGCAAACCGTCTCTGATCAGTCCTCACTTATTACACAGGTCCTAGGAGCAGTAACCTTGGTCAAGAGATGCTTGTGAAGCTCAAGGCCGTATACACGCTTGTTGAAAAGATATATACTGGAGCTCAGCGCACGCTGGCCACTATTTCCCCAACGAATCAAGCACCCACTCTTCTGAGTGACGTCCTGAAAAAACATTCCGTTCTGCCCTCTAGGATTGAAGAGATAAAGCGGTCAGCTGCAAGAGCCGGTGCCGTGACGGCCTTAAGCCGGGCCAAAGCATGGCGAGCAGAGCGAGACCCGGCCGAGCTAGCTACTGGGTATCCAAGTTTGAAAGAAGATGGTACTCCCTTTGACAAGAAAGACTTCGCGGCCTGCGTGAAGGAGATACGTCCCCTGGCCAGTCTGATTGCCGATGAAACGGATCTGTCAAAATACCAGGCGGCTTATAATTTGGAGAATCAGAAGATGCCGACGCTGGCTTACAAAGTGATGGATCTGATCCCTCCTATTCGTAAGCATACTTTCGCTCCCGAAGTCGATCCGTCCGAACTTATAGATGACGAAGCTGAATTCCAAGCCTTATGTGGCATTGACTGGTCATCACCAAACTTTCGGACGATGGAGGAGGACGGAGAATCGGCGAGGGATAATCCAGAAGCTTCAAGCCATTAAGACCAAGAAAATTGATCCGCTGGGCGGTTCATATTTCATATTTGATCTTCTAAAAAACACTTGATCATTTGGGCTTGCTGAGTCATTTAATAGTTTAGTGAAAACCATGATCTGCCATGTCATCACGCATATTTTGTTTTGCATAACACTGTTGATCCGCCAGTTGAAGATATGCCACTTATGCTTATGATATCATCATGTAGAGCAAATTTTATTTCTTTGTTCTGCATACAAACATATCACAAAATGCCCTGGCGGTTTACCGCGGGGCGGGTCACGATGCCCAATACAAACCTATTGGTGACTATAAAAGTCCATAACCATGGCTGGTTTAATCATAACTTTTATATAATTAAAACTAAATATCGTACCTGTGGTATTTGCTCATACTGCCGGCTTATCAGACCTGTGCAATAAGGGTTATAACCCACAAATTGAGAGCTCAACGCCCTGCTTCAATTGATTAATACTACCATCTTGCAACGCCAGACACAGCAGGGGGTAGCCTCCCAGGCTTAGAGTACAGTACTCCAAACATATTATCATTATTCTCCGGCGACTTAGAGTCCGCTATCAGGGCGGGTTATAAAAAACCCAAAGATGCTCAAATATGAGACATAGTCAGGGCTGCTTGGCCCGAATTTGTGAAAACCATGCGGTAATAGAAAGGGGCAATATAAATCCAAGATGAATAAAAATCCAGGAAAAAAATGAGGCTTTCATAGGCCGCCAAGCCCAAATTCCAAACTTAAATCTTACTTCAATGAAACTAGCATGATAGCCATTGGAGTACCCTCTCTTTCCGTGAGCCGGCTCTCACATGACCCAATCGACGTTTTAACCTGGATAAGTTCAGGGTATTAAAAAGATTGACTTATCGAGAGTACAGGGGGTCGGAGTAGCATCGTGCGAACAGGCAGGTTTAACCAAGTTTCAATGAAGGCGGCTTAATAGCCTGGGTTTATCCTCGCTTTCCGTAAGCCGGCTCTCTCATGACCCGATCGACGTTTTAACCTTAACGAGTTCAGGGTCTTATTTAAAAGATTGACTGTTAAGAACATGGCGGGTCATTCAAGATTACCTGGTGGAGAAGCATCTTGCATACAGGCGGGATAACCCGGATTTTTGGTGAATACACCTGGCGTCCAGGCCGATCAAAAGGGTGAATATAGCTGTGTTCATTGAACAGGAAGCCCCCAAGTGATATGTTTCTGAGCTGTGCTCGCCGGGTACTTATGTTTGAGTTGTGCTGTGCAACAAACTCTCTTTGGACCCTATAACTCGGCCGTCAAGCCTCTAAGTGATCATATGAGGTGACAATAAAGACTCAGTTTGTGAGAAATGAAATGACAGAGGCCCTACATTATCAGGGATGCCGGCTTTATTATATTCATCATAATATATACATTGTCAAAATATGCACATCACAAGAGCCAGTGGCTCAAGTATAATAAGGCCGAAGATGAGAAATATTCCACGGCCGACGGGTCTCCTCCTCCGACGTGCGTGAGTCCTTGTGGTCTCAAACATCGATAAGATAGTATGACCCATTGTTCAGGTTCTTGCTGACCATGAAGGGCCCTTCCAAAGGTGGGGATAACTTGTGCATATCAGTTTGATCCTGGATAAGATAGAGCACCAAATCACCTTCTTGAAAGGTCCTGGTTTTAACCCGGCGGCTATGATAACGACGCAGATCCTGCTTGTAAATCACCAAACGAGCTGCCGCAAGGTCACGCTCCTCATCCAACAGGCAAGTTGTGACACCCAAGTTTTTATTTGGATTTTTCAAAAGATTTTTATTTGACTTGAGGGGAGTGATTTAAAAATTTTCTTCAAGAGAACTCCCCCTCTCAAATATTTTTCTTTATGGCAAAAGTTTCTTTGGATTCACCCAAGATCTGTCTTTGGTCTTGAAGGCCCTTGCTCTTCATTTGGACTCAAGACAAAATGTTTTTAAGTTGGGGAAAATAACTTTAGAAAATCTCTTTGGAAAACTCCTTTGCCACTCCTTTGCCACTATGGCTTTTGGAAAACTCCTTTGCCACTTTCAATTTTTCTCTCTTACCTTGGCCTTAGTGCAAATGCTCTCTCCTAACTCCTCCCTCACCTTTGGATCATGATTTGCATCAAATCCAGCAAGTTGAGCCTCCCCATGTGATTATTTCCATTCAAATTCTATTTAAATAAATTTCTGTCTTCTCTTCTAGCACTTGGAGATTTACAAAGGAACTCCATTTTTTGGTTTTAATTTTTGCCCCCAAACCAACTCTCCTTCCTAGTCCTTTGTACCCTCAACCTAGATCCATGAAGATCCACTGGTCTTCAGTTCAAAATTTTCAAACTACATCTGCTGCAAGTTTGGACCAGATTTGCCAAATTTGGTGAAATTCTTTCAAAACCTCCTCCAAAAATTCCAGGTAAAATCATGCAGCCTCTGGGTGCATTGATGGTCATCTCACCAAGTTACAGCTCCAGAAAAATTTATCTCATAGCAAAAACCTACTGTCGAACACCTGCAGTGCACTACCTTTGTCACATTCAGAAATTCAGAAGTTTCAGAGATTCAGTTCAGTGCTCACTGTCGTTTTCTTCAGAGATGGACATCGATCTCGCCAGTGCCACCGCGTCGCCTTGCTCCTCGTCCCCGCCCTCTTGTTCCTGCACCGCACGAACGCCTGGCGCCTTGCGGGCGTCGGCGACGAGCAGCAGAAGGTGCGCCGCCCCGTGACCGACGCCGGCGGCGGCTTTGCGGACGCCAGCGGGAGACACGGCGCCGACGACTCCACCCAGCGCCGCCCAAACCACCGGAGCCCGCCGCGTGGCCTTCCACTCCCCCAAATGCACTGCCGCTCTCGTCGTGAACCGCAGGGCGCGGAGCGCGCTCTCTGCCGCCGTTGAGCCCGTGCGGTCACCTCACCGTGGACCGACGCCATTACGCCGAGACCAGCCCCGTTTAGCTGTGGAACGACTCCAGTAACCTCCACTGATGCTGCCTGGCCGCTCAAACCACCTGCCAATCCACTGCTCCGCCGTAATCGCTTGCCAGAGATTCTCCGTTCACGACCACCCCGTCGACCTGCCTATAAATAGAGGCCCCGAGCTTCAACTCGAGCACCCACCATCCCTGCACTTCCCCTAGAGCACGCCTAGCCACTGGAAGAACCCCGAGGAGGTCTCCTTCCTCGACTCCGGCCGCCGCGACCCGCCACGGGATCCAGCCCGATTCGCCCCCGTGTGTGCTCCTCCGCCTCCATTCTCTTGCCAGTAGCTTCACCTGGCACCCCTCGTTCTGACCCGCGCCTCATTTCGTAATTTGCAGCCCTCCACCGGAGTTCCCCATCCTCACCCGAACCGCCGTCCGCCGGAGATAGTGTCGCCGTCGACGTGGTGCTCCCCGTTGGACGAGTCCACCACCCACCGACGCGGAAGAAGACGCTGAAGCTCTTGGTACCCTCCGTTTCTCCTTACTCGCCGTGGTTCGACGCCGGCGTCCACCGCAGTCTTCGGGCGCCGGCGAGCTTTTCAAACCTGACATGTGGACCCCGCGTGTCAGCCTCTGTTCTTTTATTCGCGAACCGTTTTCTGTTGACGCCTTCGGGCAAATACGCTTTCTCCTTTGCGCTTGCGCATTCCCAACCGAAGCGTTTTCTGTTTTCTCAGTTAAAACCCTGGAACTTTTCTGTTTCATTACAGAAAGGTCCCTGGACAGAAACCTTTATAACTTTTTAATAAAAAGGTATTTTTGGGTGATTATTTTTCTGACAATCTTCAAATTTTGTCTAGTTTTTTATGGGATTTATCTGGAAAAATATTTGGCAAAGTTTCTGTGCATGTGTTGGTTTTCACGTTAGTATCCGTTTCGTGATTGCCGTAGGTTCCGGGAGAGGTGACGGAGCCGCGAACTTCGCCGAGCTAGACTCCGACTTCTCCGAACCAGGCAAGCATGTTTTGAACATTTGATATGACAGGTGTTTTTCATGTTTGCGTGAAAGTTTGTGCGTGGCATATGAGTGTCGGTAAATACCTCATTGCTTGTAAGGCAACTACCCGGTTGTTCCAAAGTCGTGATGATCTCTGATGAGAGATGGCCTAATCATGTGGTGACATGAAGGGCAGCAAGGGGGTACTGTTGTAGCATGCCAGCCTTGCGTCATCCGACTTTCTCCGACGTTAACGTGGTTGGAGCCACGTTATCGTTCTTCCTTTTTTTTGCATGTTCCAAAGTTGCGATGATCTCTGATGAGAGATGGCCAAATCATGTGGTGACATGAAGGGCAGCAAGGTGGTACTGTTGTAGCATGCCAGCCTTGCGTCATCCGACTTTCTCCGACGTTAATGTGGTTGGAGCCGCGTTACCGTTCTTTCCCCCTTCCGTGCTACCACATGTCTCATTGCCAGGGATGCGGTTTAGTAAGTTGGTAACCTCTTTCCGTGTACACACCAAACAGAGAGGCCAGGATGATGGTACCTTGGCCCAGGATTAAAGCCAGTCATCCGGTCAGGGGGCATGGGTGTTTCCGGTTGGGACCGAGAGGGGGGGGGCACCCCCTTAAAGCGCGCGTATAGAAATTTGATCCCATGCTACGCGAGGTTGTAGCCTCCCCGTCTCAAGGTTTTTCTTGAACGATGCTTAGGGTGATCCCTGGCTTCGGATGGTTGAATTGGGTGTGTACTGGTTAGACGTGTTTCTTCCAAAACACCGTAGACGGAACTAGTCCCCCGTGACTACTGAAATCCGTTGGCTGTGGTTAAGTACAAACTCTGCAGAGTCAATTCTTTCCATATCATCGTATCCATGATCAAAATGAAAACATTATTATCCATATCTATCCGCGTGGAAAACTTGCTCCCGGTGAACAAGCTCAAGTGGTAATTCAGATGTATTGTTATTCCTGTGGATGGACTAACTCTATATTTGTTTCATGCTCGTGGTAAATTATGTTCCCAAACTGTTGTATTGAGCTGTGATATAAGCCCTTTATGTGACGTCGCGCAGACGTCCGACTGTGGCGTGTTTTTGCTTCTTACATTAAATATAAGCCCTTTATGCGATGTCGCTCAGACGTCCGACTGTGGCATGCACTGTCTTTATTTTCTGTTATAAGCCATTTATGTGGTGTCGCCCCGACGCCCGACTGTGGCATTATTATTCCGCATTTTCCGCTCGAGGAGTCTTTCAAACACTCGTTGGGCACCAGTATTATTATTCCGCATTTTCCGCTCGAGGAGTCTTTCAGACACTCGCTTGGCACCAGTATTACTATTCTGCAGTTTCTGCTCGAGGCGTCATTCAGACCCTCGCTTGGCACCCAGCATTTATTACCTCTATGCCTGAATCGTACTGGTTAACTTATCCATGTACTTCATGTTTGCATTTGTTATATCTTATGTCCGAAATGTCTTGCGAGTACTTTCATAGTACTCACCTGGCTTGTTGATTTGGCCAGATGTTGACGAAGGCGATCTCTTGGATGAAGAGTTTGATAGCGCGTCCGATGCCTAGAGGAGTCCCAGTCAGTCCTGCGCGATCCCGGTTTTTGGTCACTTGTTTTGTATACGCTTCCGCCACCCACAATAAGTCTCCTCGAGCCTCACTCCGACGCTCGAAGAGCTGTAGTCTTCTGGAATCATATCACTCGCTTCACGGTGATATCTCCACCACCGTTATTATCGTGAGTTAGTAGTTTGCCACCCTATCCGCCGTATTGTTTATCGGCGGGCATGTAATAAATTGTTGGGCAGTCTCTGCTCAACCTTGTATTATATTTAGTACTCCTGGTATTTTTCTTCTGTGACCAAGATATAGTCTACCAGTGAGAAGGAATTCTTCCTCGCTGGTCCGTAAAAGGGATTGGTATCTTAATAATTATTTTATTGAAAAACCGGTCGTGACACAAGTGCATCCTAACGTGCCTTCTCATTATTAGCTTCAACATAAGCCGCCACACGGGGTGAATCGTGACGGATGTCCCTAGGGAGAACCGCCTCTGCTTCGTAAACCATGAAAAAAGGTGTGTATCCCGTAGATCTGTTGGGGGTGGTATTGATGCTCCATAACACTGAAGGTAACTCCTCCACCCAACAACCCAGCGTCCTCTGCAAAGGGACCATGAGCTGGGGTTTGATGCCTCTCAAAATTTCTTGATTGGCTTTCTCGGCTTGACCATTGTACCGGGGATGAGCCACTAATGATACATAAAGTCGAATATGCTCTCGATGACAAAACTCTTTCATAGCACCCTTGGACAGACTAGTGCCATTATCAGTGATAATGCTATGGGGAAAGCCAAAACAGAAAATCACCTTTTTGATGAATTGAACCGCCGTCGCCGCGTCACACTGACTAACCGGCTCTGCTTCAACCCACTTCGTAACTTTGTCAACCGCCACCAGAAGGTGTGTCTTTTTATCCTTGGACCTTTTGAAAGGCCCAACCATATCAAGCCCCCAGACTGCGAACGGCCAAGCAATTGGAATCATCCTCAACTCTTGAGCCGGCACGTGAGCCCGTTGTGAGAATTTCTGACAACCATCACACTTACTGACCAAGTCTTCTGCATCAGCATGAGCCGTCAGCCAATAAAATCCATGACAGAAAGCCTTGGCTATGAGAGACTTAGAGCCGGCATGATGACCACAATCTCCTTCATGAATCTCTTGTAGAATCTCACAGCCCTCCTCAGAAGAAACACAACGTTGAAATGCCCCTGTGACACTCTGATGATGCAAATCTCCATTAATAGTAGTCATTGAATTAGACCGCCAGTTTATCTGCCTGGCCAAAGTTTCATCCTCAGGTAACTCGCCTCGGGTCATGTAAGCCAAATATGTTACTGTCCAGTCAGGAATAGCATGAAGAGCCGCCACCAATTGTGCCTCCCGGTCAGGAATAGCAAGAATTCCTCTGTGGGCAATTTGATTGAAGGGGTATACAGAATATCCAGGAAAGTGTTAGGTGACACCGGCTTACCTGGGAACCTAACCGGCTCAAAGCATCAACCGCTTCATTTTTCCTGCGATCAATATGTTCACCCTGATAACCTTTGAAGTGACTAGCAATAGCATCAACCTCTCGGCGATAAGCAGCCATGAGTGGATCCTTAGAATCCCAAGTGCGTGAAACTTGCTGAGCCACCAAATCTGAGTCGCCAAAACAGCCCACCCGTCTTAAGTTCATCTCTTTAGCCATCCGAAGACCATGGAGCAGGGCCTCATACTCAGCTGCATTGTTAGTACAAGGGAACATCAAGCTTAAAACATAACAAAATTTATCACCCCGTGGGGAAGTTAAGATAACTCCAGCCCCGAGCCCTCCAACTGCCTGGATCCATCAAAGTGAATAGTCCAATATGAGCTATCCGTCTTCTCCTCAGGCATCTACAACTCTGTCCAATCATTGATAAAATCCACAAGTGCTTGAGACTTGATGACTGTGCAAGGCATATACTTCAAACCATGGGGTCCAAGCTCAATAGCCTACTTGGCTACCCGACCTGTGGCTTCTCTGTTTTGAATAATATACCCTTAAGGAGCAGAACTAACCACCGTGATGGGATGACCCAGAAAATATTGCTTGAGCTTGCGACTGGCCATGAACACCCCATATACAAGTTTCTGCCAATGCGGATACCTCTGCTTGGATTCAATGAGCACTTCACTGATGTAATAATCCGGCCACTGAACTGGATACTCCTTGCCTGATTCCTTCCTTTCCACCACAATGGCTATGCTAATAGCTCGACTATTGGCTGCCACATATAATAACAAGGGTTCCTTGTCAAATGGGAGCAGCAAGGACCGGCAGCTCAGCTAACTGTTTCTTCAAGGCCTCAAATGCCTGATCAGCAGCATCACTCCAGAAAAAGTGATATGTCTTCTTCATCATCTGGTACAAAGGGATAGCCTTTTCACCCAACCGGCTTATGAACCGGTTTAAGGCCGCAATTCGACCCGCCAGACGCTGTGTAAGTGCATCTAGTGCCCCTTAGTGATTTTGGTGTATTGAAGACTTATAGGTTAAGGGACTGATGCGTTTGTGAGTGTACACAGGTCTATAAGTCTATGAGGAGTTTGATATTTACAGATAAAGTCAACCCCTAAAAATGAAGTTCTTCAACTGAAGACTTTGGATTTCTGAAGACTTTGAAAGTGAAGAAATTGGTGTGACCCTGAAGACTTGGTATTCATTCGAGGAACATGAAGTGTGAAGACTTTTGTTTTCATAGTTCATTTTCTCTTTCTTGAGTCATAGGAAACACCGTACTGTTAAAGGGGGTCGAGGAAATACTAAGGAAAATTTTTCATGTGATGCTCAACTCAAAATCCTACACCTACTAATCCCTTCGAGTGAAGCCATTGGAAATCTCATACAGTTCAGTCAATTTCTTCAGTAACAGAGACAAAGTTCTTCTGGTCTCTGAGGAATTTGTTCTGACTGAGGAGTTAGCAATTCACCAGTGCAGATTGCCTACAGGTGAGGAACATGATAGCCCTAAGGAATTTGATAGTCAAATTTCCGACAGTTGCTGTGCTACGCGCCAGCTGTCCCAAAATATCTACCCACGTAACGGTCATATCATTGAAGGTCATTTATGTCTTATCATGTCGGGCTGCTCCCTAGGCTATAAATAGCTGCCCCCTACAACCACTAGCTGGTTCGCTTCTCCGAGAGAAACTGACACTTGTCATTTGAGAGCATCCCATCTTCCGAGGACTTTGAACGAAAATCATCAAGTGAGGAAACCCAAACCCAAACACCTACAAACCCAAAGTGATTGAGCATCACTGAAGAGATTGATCCTGCGTGGATCCGACGCTTGTTACCTTTGAAGACTGTGCAGCTTCCAGACGGTTAGGCGTCATGGTCTAGAGCATCCAAGAGGAAATTGTGGATTGCTAAGTGACTGAGTTTGTGAAGGTTTGGAAGTCACCTGAAGACTTACCACGAGTGATTTGGCGAGGTCTGTGTGACCTTAGCTCAAGGAAAATACGGTGAGGACTGTATGTCCGAGACTGTGTGTCCTCAGGTTTAAATACCTAGCCGCTCCAACCAGATGTACAACTATCACAGCAGTTGGAACTGGTCTACCAAATCATTGTCTTCACCAAGCCTAGTGGTTCTATTTCCTCAACTCTTTCATTTCCTCATTACTGTGTTGTGTGCTTGTTCATATCTGTTTGAAGACTTTGACTAAAGACTTTCTCTAATTCCTCAGTTCAATTTCTTCAGTCTGTTTGTCTTCATCCTGTTTTATCATGTATTTACGCTTTCTGTACTCCGTGCTTGCTTTCATTTCATCATGATGATCATGTTTATGTTCTGCCATGTTTGCATCTGAGTACTTATCCCGCTGCAAGTAGTTCTTCGCTTAGGAATTTCCTCACCCTGAAATTCCTCAGTGAAGGATTCATAAAAATTGCCTATTCACCCCCGTCTAGTCGATATAAAGCACTTTCAGTTGGTATTAGAGCAAGGTACTCCCTTGTTCTGTGTGATTTTGGTTTAACTGCCTGGAGATTTAGTTATGTCGACCGCATGAATGAAGACTGTTTCATGCCCCATCTTTGACGGTCACGAATATCCCAAGTGGAAGGCCATGATGAAGAAGCGCCTCATGGTGATGAACAACGAGCTGTGGACCGTCACTGAGATTGGTCTTACTGATCTGTGCAAGATGGCAGAATCGATGATATTCGAACCAGAATCATCATCTTCTACACCATGCCTTATTGCAAATGGTGCTAAGGTAACTGAATGCTACCTATCCGAGTCCAGTGATGATAAATCTGGTGATGAATTTGGACCCAGCTATGTCAAACTTGCTTCCCTGGCCACTAAGCAACACAGAGCTTTGGAAAAAGTTCAATACATGCTAAATAAGAGCGATGATATGTTGGGTGAAGAAATGGATCAGTCGAAAGCTTTGGCTGAAAGTCTTCAGAGACTTCAGTCTAAGTTTGACAACCTTCAAAGTCATCATAACACTCTCTTATCTGATCATGAGAAGTTTTCTTATGAATTTCTTCAAAGAAAGCAAGATCTTGAAAAGATAAGGGTAAGTTATGAAGATCTTCAGAAGGAGCGCAATTCATTACTTGCTCAACAAATCAGCGCTGCTCAGGAAGAATTTGTTCCTCCATGTTTGAAGTGCATTGAACGTGAATCTGCTAATTCTTCACCTGAATGTTCAAATGCTTCTAATGCTACAAATTCTTCACCTGTCTCTTCTATCACTAATTCCTCATCTGAGGACATTGCTAGTATCACTGATACTTTGGATTGCACCGATACCTGGAGTTACATATGGGGAACTGAGCAATTCTCTGTGGCTAAGGCATATAAAGTGCTGATGGGAGTTAAAGTTGTACCACACCAGTTCAATTGGATCTGGAGCAGTTCTTGTCAGCCAAAACATAAGGTGTTCTTTTGGAGACTACTTCATGACAGGCTCAATACTAGAAATCTTCTGAGAAGGAAATCTTTTCAGCTAGGCAGCTATAATTGTGTTGTCAACATTGTCCACAGGAAGAGACTCTTCAGCACCTTTTCTGGACTTGCCCTTTTGCTGCACAGTGTTGGGATCTGATCTGCCCTTCAAGACAGGCAAATGTTTCAATCATGGAAGCTTTTCTTGATCTCAAGCAGAAACTTCATGTACCTTTCTTCATGGAGATAGTCATCCTTGCCTCTTGGGCTATTTGGATCTCCAGGAACAACATGATTTTCCAAGCAATTCAACCCAGCATTCAAAGGTGGAAAGCCATCTTCATGGAGGAGCTCTCTCTTCTCAGATTCAGAATTAAAAAGAGCTATGCTGGAGCATACTGTTTTTGGCTGGATAATCTTGTCCTGTAATCCTAGTTTCTTAGTTGTTAGTGTTTTTTCTTTCCTCTTTCTTTTGTCTTCCTCCTTGGCTTATCTCAAGCCTTTTGTACTTTGGTTCCTTTCTGGGACTTTACTTTTTTAGATTAATATAAACAAAAAATTGCAGTGGGGTTTTGCCCTACTGTGTATAGTCAAAAAAAAGTATCACTGATAATGCAGGGCTGAAGGAATTGTACATGTCAGGCATGTACAAAAGCCTCAAAGGGCATCAGGCTCTTTGTGATGTGCTTAAAAAGCAGATCCTCAACAGGAACCCTAGGAAAGAGGGTATCGTCTTTGAGAGGAAACTCAATGCTGACGAGACTTACTGGAAGCCTGAGCAGTATCCCAAAACCTCTTGGGTTGCTGCAAAGGGACCTCCAGTAGATCCATTGACTTTATCTGGCTTTACATGTGAATCTCCTTATTCTGCTGATGAGTCATTTGACTCCAACTATAAACTGTTCAAAAACCAGAATGGTGATGTAATTGGTAGATATGTTGGCACTAACTGTAGGAATGGTTCCCCTATGAAGAAAACCTGGGTTCCCAAAAGGTGCCTTGAAAGTCTTCAAGTGTATGTCTGCATGATACCACCTGTGAAGAATAGGAACCCCAGATCAAATTCTTCATATGGACTAAATTCTTCATATGGATCCAAGTCCTCATACGGACCAAATTCCTCACGTAGATCAAATTCCTCAAGAGGATCAAAGTCCTCATATGAACATCATCGTGCTAACTCCTTTGACTCGCAGGGAAGATCTAAGGGCTATGCATATGAGCATTATTCTTCTATCCATTATGTTCATAAGTCCTCAAAGAATTTCTCTGCTTATTCATATGCTTATCCTAACTCCTCTAATGTGAAACGAAGTGGACTGGCTTCTATGCCACCTTTCTCGTTTGGAGCTCGCAGAGTGATGAACTCTTTGCCACCCTTCAGATGTGGGTGGTGAAGAAAAAGAACTAATCTCTTATGCAGGGTCAGGTCTCCAGACATGCTCAAACGACTGAAGAATTTGCTGGAGACCTGAAAGTGCCTGATAGGACGCAGGTTAATCACGAAGAAATGAATCCTCATTTCTCACGTCCTCATACTGTTTTATATGTTCTATTGCTTGATGAATTGATCTGATGAAATTGATGCCATATTCTTCACTAATGAAGTATATGAGTTCGTAAGTTGCACTAATTCATTTGCAGGATGATTAACCCAAGGCAAATGAGTGGGTCCTCGATAGTGGATGTACAAATCACATGACTGGTGACAAGAATCTATTGATGGACATTCCCTTATCTCCATCGCATCTGAAGCATATCCTCTTCGCTGACAAAGGAAAAAGCAAGGTATTGGGTCTAGGTAAGGTTGCGATCACAAAGGATCAATACATGGACAAAGTAATGCTTGTCGAGTCCTTAGGATACAACCTCATGTCAGTCTCAATGCTTTGTGATCTTGATATGGTTGTCATCTTTGGCAAGTATCGTTGTGTTGTGATTATGGAAGCTAACAATTCCAAAGTCTTCGAAGGCTTTAGGAGAGGAGATCTGTATATTGTTGATTTCTCTACAGAACCACATCCAGATATATGTCTCCTTGCAAAAGCTTCAGAAGGCTGGCTATGGCATCGACGACTTGGTCATGCTGGCATGAGGAATCTGCACACGCTCGTGAAGAAGAAGCATGTCATTGGCATTGAAAATGTCAAATTCCTCAAGGATCACTTGTGCGGAGCTTGTGAAGCTAGAAAGATGACCAAGGCCAAACATCCAACGAAGACTATCATGACTACCACTCGACCATTTGAATTGCTTCACATGGATCTCTTTGGTCCTAATCATTGTTCTACAGTTACAAATGATGCATCTCTATATGGCTTTGTTATTGTTGATGATTACTCTCGTTACACATGGGTGCATATTGTCACTTACAAACTTGAAGTGCAGGAAGTCTTCAAACGATTTTCCTCGAGGGCTTCAGCCAACTTTGGTGTGAAGATCAAGCACATCAGAAGTGACAATGGAACCGAGTTCAAGAATTCTGGTCTTGATGACTATATTGATGAACTTGGTATTACTCATGAGTTATCTGCTCCTTAAACTCCTCAGCAGAATGGCGTCGTGGAGCGGAAGAACAGGACTCTTGTTGAGATGGCTCGCACTATGCTTGATGAATACAAGACGCCTCGTCGTTTCTGGATTGAGGCAATTGATACTGCGTGCCACATCATCAACAGGGTATATCTTCACAAATTCTTCAAGAAAACTACGTACGAACTCCTCACTGAGAAGAAACCCAATGTGAGTTATTTCAAAGTCTTCAGTGCTAAATGTTGGATTAGAGATCCTCATCACAATACTAAATTTGCACCGAAAGCACATGAAGGTTTTATGCTTGCTTACGGAAAGGACTCGCACACCTACAGAGTCTTCAACAACGTTCACCACAAGGTTGCTGAAACTATAGATGTGTGGTTCGATGAAACTAATGGCTTGCAAAGAGAGCACCTACCATCTGTGTTAGATGAACAGTTACCTGAGGAAACTATCAAGTTCAAGGCTACTGAGGATGTTATTCCTACCAAAGAATCTGCTGAAGAAGTCATTCCAGAACGTGAGGAACGTCATGTTGATGCACCTGATGAAAATGGTGCTAAAGAAAATGCTGATCCAAATCCTCAACGACAACCCGCTCATCCTCGTGTTGCAAACGAAGTGCAAATTGAGAAAATCATCAGCGACATCAACATTCCAGGTCCTCTCACACGCTCAAGAGCTTCACATTTATCTAACTTTTGTGGGCACTTTGCTTTTGTCTCTATCTCAGAGCCCACTAAGGTAGATGAAGCATTTTTGGAGCCTGAGTGGATTCAAGCTATGCAAGAGGAATTACATCAATTCGAGCTCAACAACATCTGGGAACTGGTCAAACGTCCAGATCCTCACAAGAACAATATCATTGGCACAAAGTGGATCTACCGCAACAAGCAAGATGAAAATGGCCTTGTGGTGAGGAATAAGGCACGGCTTGTAGCTCAAGGCTACACACAGGTTGAAGGAATTGATTTTGATGAAACTTTTGCACCTGTTGCTAGACTTGAGGCTATTCGCATATTACTTGCTTATGCTAACCATCATGATATCACTTTATATCAAATGGATGTGAAAAGTGCATTCCTCAATGGTAAGCTTGAGGAAGAAGTATATGTTGCTCAACCCCCAGGTTTTAAAGATCCAAAGCATCCCGACAAAGTCTTCAGACTCATTAAGGCCCTCTATGGCCTCAAGCAGGCCCCTCGGGCGTGGTATGATACCTTGAAGGAATTCCTCATGAAGAAAGTCTTCAAACCCGGTTCACTTGACCCTACTCTTCTCGCTAAATCTTATGATGGTGAATTTTTTGTGTGGCAAATATATGTTGATGATATCATATTTGGCTGTACTGACCAACGTTACAGTGATGAATTTGCCTATATGATGAGTGAAGAATATCAAATGTCTATGATGGGAGAATTGAAATTCTTCTTAGGTCTTCAAATTCGTCAACAGCACAATGACATATTCATATCTCAGGAGAAATACCTCAAGGATGTACTGAGGAAATTCGGCATGCAAGACTGCAATGGCATCAAAATCCCTATGCCCACCAATGGCCATCTATGCACTGATGAAAATGGTATTGACTTCGATCAAAAGGTATACCGCTCCATGATTGGTTCTTTATTGTATTTATGTGCATCTAGGCCGGATATTATGCTTAGTGTTTGCATGTGTGCCCGATTTCAAGCTACACCGAAGGAATCACACCATAAGGCTGTGAAGCATATTCTTCGATATCTAACTCACACACCAACACTTGGATTATGGTACCCCAAGGGCTTGGCTTTTGATCTCATTGGATATTCAGACTCTAACTATGCTGGTGATCGTGTGGACCGCAAGTCAACATCAGGCACATGCCATTTCCTCGGACGATCTTTGGTCTGTTGGTCCTCGAAGAAACAGAACTGCGTATCACTGTCTACTACTGAAGCTGAGTACATTGCTGCTGGTTCTTGCTGTGCTCAATTGCTGTGGATGAAGCAAACTCTCAACGACTACGGCGTCAACATGAAGAATGTGCCTCTCTACTGTGACAATGAGAGTGCAATCAAGATTGCTCATAACCCAGTTCAGCACTCGAAGACAAAGCACATTCAGATTCGTCATCATTTTCTTCGTGATCATGTGTGGAAGGGCGACATCTCTATTGAGCATGTGAGGACTGAAGAACAACTAGCCAATATCTTCACAAAGCCCTTGGATGAGAAGAGATTTAGCAAGTTGCGGTGTGAGCTAAATATCCTAGAATCTTCGAATGTTCTTTGAAAAGTACACTCATCCTAACACTTATGCAAAATTGATGGCTTAGATGTGCAACACACGAAGAAACGTTTTTCTTCAATCAATGAAGACTAACACTCTAAGTGTGAAGAAATTAACGAAGAATTTGATTCTCAGAACCCTACGACAATTGTACGCGGTGTCTGAAATCATCATTCTTATACGGTGGGTCATGCCACCACCAAAAGTTGAAAATCTTCAATTTGAGGTTTTCCTCATTTTTGAAATTCCTCAGTTGTTCATTTTCTTCAACTTTGCAATGTCTTCACTCTTTCCGCTTTTGTTCTTCGTTGGCTATATATATATATATATATATATATATATATATATATATATATATATATATATATATATATATATATGAGTTTATGTCCTCTACAGCATTCACTTATTGCTATTTCTTCAAGTTGTTTTTTTGCTAAGTGAATGTGATCGGACCCTTCCCCCTCTATGCTAAACTCAACCCAGTCCATTCACAAATTCTCCAAGTGCGTTCTATTCTAAACTCGTTCAAAATCTTCATTGTGTCCTTGTCAGCTGAAGAATTTGCGAACGGAACTTTAAAACTTATCTTATCCGAATTTCCGGCTGTTGCCGCCTAAACCATTCCACATCCCACGATAATACTTATCTGTTCATCCACGATCACACACGATCGCCACCGCTCAGTACGTGGGCGACACATGTCAAGCGAATGAGAAGTGTCAGGGGCACGTTCGTCCAATTTCTTCGGACGAGTGGTTTTTCACCTAGGCTATAAATACCCCCCCTTCCTCACTTCGTTTTTACTCCGCTCGACCTCACTCCCTCGCTCAAGCTCTCAAACCCTAGCGCCGCCGCTACTTCCATCGTTGCAGGTGAGGAAGAGCTTCACCGCCTCGACCTCGTCGCCGTCGTACTCGCGCCGGGTGCGGATTTCTTCACTCCGCCGCCGCCGTAGCTATCTTCCTCTGCCAAGTTAGGGCATGGAAGATCTGAACCGACGAGCTTCAAATCTACACATCCCAGTTCGTCGTGTTCTTCGTCAAGGGTAATTAAAAGTTACTTTTACTGCCCTTGTTGATTCTGATGATTTCTACAAAATCTTCAAAAGGTGTTTATTCTTCAAATCTTCACACACTAAACACCTCACATGTCCTCTGTTCTTGATCCATTTCTCTAAGCAACATTTTTCTTCAAGATTCCTCAATTGTGTGGATTTTTAATCTGTACAACTCTGGAACCTAAGACAAAGAGCGCTTAGTGAAATTCCTCAAGACTCATCTGGTCAAATTCCTCAAACTTGTTCTTTTTGCAAAAACTTCTAAGAACGCATATGACCTCTCCAAATTCTTCGCAACTATATTCTGTTCACAGGTACACATGTCCGCTGCTGAATCTCTAGGTTCTCATCAACTTAACTCATTTGCAGCGTTCCTCGAAGAAAAGTTGCACACCTCTTCAGTAAATTCTATTGTTCAGATTCCTTAGCTGAAGAAAATGGCTGACGGCAAGAAACCTCATAAGGGTGGAAAGAGACCTGAGGTCAACACTGCTTTCGAAATCCCAGATGACATTTACAAGGACTATTGCACACCTGATGAGGCCAAACATGGCAAGGAGGACAAAAATCAGCGCAAGGTGCGCATACAAAGGATAGAGAGGAGATCGGCACGGGAATGAAGGGAATATCGATATGTTACACCCAAGTACATGAAGAAATTCGCTCTTAACCCTCCATGCCCAAGACCTCCATTGGCACCTGGGCAAGAAGCTGATCCTACCAGCCTCAAGCATGGTGAGGACTATCCTGATGAATGGGCTAAGCGCTAGGCCAAGCTAGCCAAAATAGCTAAGGAAGCAGTGAGGAAATTTAATGAAGACTCTGCTGCTGCTGCCACTGTTGAGTCCTCTGCAAGCAAGCCGAAGAAGGCCATGCCAAAGAAGCCTGCTCACAAGCCCAGTGCTTCAACCTCAATGCCCTCACGGCCAAGTTCTTCAAAGCCCTCACGGCCTATTCCTCAAGCTGCACCAGCCCCTCCAAAGTCCTCAGCTCCTCCGTCCAAATCCTCAGCACCTGTGCATCTTGCCTCATGCCAAAGGATAACAAGCATATCTATTGCCTCAGGAGCCTCTGGAAGTTCTTCAGCTCCACCAAATTCCTCAACTGGCCCCACTCTGCTGAAGACAAAGGCCACTACTAGACGAGGTTCTCGACCAAGTCCTCACAAGAAGCAGGTCGCCTTTCAAGTGCCGTCTGATGAAGACGAAGCTGATGATGAAGATCTTGCTTAAATCATCAGGGACAGACAGCTCAGGGCCGCTAGAGCCAAAGGCGCAAATGTGCCTCTACTTTTGGATCCAAATTGATCCTTGATTACATTGATCTCTGGCACAAGGACCTCAACACTCCTATCCCTGAATTCAAATTGACTCCTGGCCAAAGTCATATGTTGACTGCCTTCATTCAGGAAGAAAAATGGAAATTTGAAAAGGCCTACTACCTCTTGAGCACTGCGTTGGTTTTCCCTTGAAGAGGAAAGGGTGATGCAGCAAAGTAGCGTAAGTATTTCCCTCAGTTTTTGAGAACCAAGGTATCAATCCAGTAGGAGGCCACGCACGAGTCCCTCGCACCTACACAAACAAATAAATCCTCGCAACCAACGCAATAAAGGGGTTGTCAATCCCTTCACGGTCACTTACGAGAGTGAGATCTAATAGATATGATAAGATAATATTTTTGGTATTTTTATGATAAAGATGCAAAGTAAAGAAAGCAAAATAAAGACGACGCTAGAAATAACTTGTTGAAGGGAGATTAATATGATGGAAAATAGACCCGGGGGCCATAGGTTTCACTAGTGGCTTCTCTTAAGAGCATAAGTATTACGGTGGGTGAACAAATTACTGTTGAGCAATTGACAGAATTGAGAATAGTTATGAGAATATCTAGGTATGACCATGTATATAGGCATCACGTCCGAGACAAGTAGACCGACTCCTGCCTGCATCTACTACTATTGCTCCACACATCGACCGCTATCCAGCATGCATCTAGAGTATTAAGTTCAAAAGAATAGAGTAACGCTTTAAGTAAGATGACATGATGTAGAGGGATAAACTCATGCAATATGATATAAACCCCATCTTGTTATCCTCGATGGCAACAATACAATATGTGCCTTGCTGCCCCTACTATCTCTGGGAAAGGACACCGCAAGATTGAACCCAAAGCTAAGCACTTCTCCCATTGCAAGAAAGATCAATCTAGTAGACAAACCAAACTGATAATTCGAAGAGACTTGCAAAGATAACCAATCATACATAAAAGAATTCAGAGAAGATTCAAATATTGTTCATAGATAAACTTGATCATAAACACACAATTCATCGGTCTCAACAAACACACAGCAAAAGAAGATTACATCAAATAGATCTCCACAAGAGAGGGGGAGAACATTGTATTGAGAGCCAAAAAGAGAGAAGAAGCCATCTAGCTAATAACTATGGACCCGAAGGTCTGAGGTAAACTACTCACACATCATCGGAGAGGCTATGGTGTTGATGTAGAAGCCCTCCATGATCGATGCCCCCTCCGGCGGAGCTCCGGAAAAGGCCCCAAGATGGGATCTCACGGGTACAGAAGGTTGCGGCGGTGGAATTAGGTTTTTGGCTCCGTATCTAGTAGTTTGGGGGTACGTAGGTATATATAGGAGGAAGAAGTATGTCGGTGGAGCAACGTGGGGTCCACGAGGGTGGAGGGCGCGCCCAGGGGGTAGGCGCGCCCCCCTACCTCGTGCCCTCCTGGTTGATGTCTTGACGTAGGGTCCAAGTCCTCTGGATCACGTTCGTTCTGAAAATCACGTTCCCGAAGGTTTCATTCCGTTTGGACTCCGTTTGATATTCTTTTTCTGCGAAACTCTGAAATAGGCAAAAAAACAACAATTTTGGGCTGGGCCTTCTATTAATAGGTTAGTCCCAAAAATAATATAAAAGTGTATAATAAAGCCCATTAATGTCCAAAACAGAATATAATATAGCATGGAACAATCAAAAATTATAGATACGTTGGAGACGTATCAACCATCCCCAAGCTTAATTCCTGCTCGTCCTCGAGTAGGTAAATGATAAAAACAGAATTTTTGATGTGGAATGCTACTTGGCATAATTTCAATGTAATTCTCTTAATTGTGGTATGAATATTCAGATCCGAAAGATTCAAGACAAAAGTTTAATATTGACATAAAAATAATAATACTTCAAGCATACTAACTAAGCAATTATGTCTTCTCAAAATAACATGGCCAAAGAAAGTTATCCCTACAAAATCATAGTCTGGCTATGCTCTATCTTCACCACACAAAGTATTTAAATCATGCACAACCCCGAGGACAAGCCAAGCAATTGTTTCATACTTTTGATGTTCTCAAACTTTTTCAATCTTCACGCAATACATGAGCGTGAGCCATGGACATAGCACTATATGTGGAATAGAATGGTGGTTGTGGAGAAGACAAAAAAGGAGAAGATAGTCTCACATCAACTAGGTGTATCAACGGGCTATGGAGGTGCCCATTAATACATATCAATGTGAGTGAGTAGGGATTGCCATGCAACGGATGCACTAGAGCTATAAGTATATGAAAGCTCAACAAAGAAACTAAGTGGGTGTGCATCCAACTCGCTTACTCACGAAGACCTAGGGCATTTTGAGAAAGCCCATCATTGGAATATACAAGCCAAGTTCTATAATGAAAATTTCCCACTAGTATATGAAAGTGATATCATAGGAGACTCTCTATCATGAAGATCATGGTGCTACTTTGAAGCACAAGTGTGGTAAAAGGATAGTAACATTGTCCCTTCTCTCTTTTTCTCTCTTTTTTGGGCCTTTTTTATGGCCTTTCTCTTTTTTTTAGTCCGGAGTCTCATCCCGACTTGTGGGGGAATCATAGTCTCCATCATCCTTTCCTCACTTGGGACAATGCTCTAAAAAATGATGATCATCACACTTTTATTTACTAACAACTCAAAAGTTACAACTCAATACTTAGAACAAAATATGACCCTATGTGAATGCCTCCGGCGGTATACCGGGATATGCAATGAATCAAGAGTGACATGTATGAAAGAATTATGAACGGTGGCTTTGCCACAAATACAATGTCAACTACATGATCATGCAAAGCAATATGACAATGATGGAGTGTGTCATAATAAACTGAACGGTGGAAAGTTGCATGGCAATATATCTCGGAATGGCTATGGAAATGCCATGATAGGTAGGTATGGTGGCTGTTTTCAGGAAGGTATATGGTGGGTGTATGATACCGGCGAAAGGTGCGCGGTATTAGAGAGGCTAGCAATGGTGGAAGGAAGAAAAGTGCGTATAATCCATGGACTCAACATTAGTCATAAAGAACTCACATACTTATTGCAAAAATCTACAAGTTATCGAAGCAAAGTATTACGCGCATGCTCCTAGGGGGATAGATTGGTAGGAAAAGACCATCGCTCGTCCCCGACCGCCACTCATAAGGAAGACAATAAATAAATAAATCATGCTCCGACTTCATCACATAACGGTTCACCATACGTGCATGCTACGGGAATCACAAACTTTAATCAACGTGTTTCTCAAATTCACAACTACTCAACTAGCATGACTCTAATATCATCATCTTCATATCTCAAAACAATTATCAAGCATCTAACTTCTCATAGTATTCAACATACTCATAAGAAATGTTTTACTACTCTTGAATGCCTATCATAATTAAAGCAAATTACCATGCTGTTTTGTAGAAATCTCAAAATAATCTAAGTGAAGCATGAGAGAACAATAGTTTCTATAAAACAAAACCACCACCGTGCCCTAAAAGATATAAGTGAAGCACTAGAGCAAAAACTATATAACTCAAAAGATATAAGTGAAGCACATAGAGTATTCTCAAATAATACAAGGTGCTCCAAGCAAAACACATATCATGTGGTGAATAAAAATATAGCTCCAAGTAAAGTTACCGATGGAAGTAGACGAAACAGGGGATGCCTTCCGGGGCATCCCCAAGCTTTGGCTTTTAGGTGTCCTTAGATTATCTTGGGGTTCCATATGCATCCCCAAGCTTAGGCTCTTGCCACTCCTTGTTCCATAATCCATCAAATCTTTTACCCAAAACTTGAAAAGTTCACAACACAAAACTTAACCGAAAATCTCGTGAGGTCCGTTAGCGAAAGAAAACAAAACACCACTTCAAGGTACTATAATTAACTCATTCTTTATTTATATTGGTGTTAAAACTACTGTATTCCAACTTCTCTATGGTTTATATACTATTTTACTAGCCATAGATTCATCAAAATAAGAAAACAACACACGAAAAACAGAATCTGTCAAAAAAAGAACAGTCTGTAGTAATCTGTAACTAACGCAAACTTCTGGAACTCCAAAAATTCAGCAAAAATATGACGGCCTATACAATTTGTTTATTGATCAGCAGAAATTGGAATCAATATTTTATCACGTTCTGGTGATTTTAACAATTATTTTCGTGACAGAAAGTTTCTGGAATTTTCAGCAAGATCAAGTAACTATCATCCAAGAAGATCCTATAGGTTAAACTTGGCACAAACACAAATTAAAACATAAAAACAAATCTAACCAGAGGCTAGATCAAATATTTATTCCTAAACAGAAGCAAGAAGCAGAAAAACTAAAAATAAAATTGGGTTGCCTCCCAACAAGCGCTATCGTTTAACGCCCCTAGCTATGCATAAAAGCAAGGATAGATCTAGGTATTGCCATCTTTGGTAGGCAATCCATAAGTGGCTCTCATGATAGATTCATATGGTAATTTTATTTTCTTTCTAGGAAAGAGTTCCATGCCTTTCCTTAACAGAAATTGGAATCTAATATTTCCTTCCTTCATATCAATAATTGCACCAATCGTTCTAAGGAAAGGTCTACCAAGAATAATAGGACATGAAGGGTTGCAATCTATATCAAGAAAAATAAAATCTACGGGCACATAATTCCTATTTGCAATAATAAGAACATCATTAATTCTTCCCATTGGTTTCTTAATGGTGGATTCCGCAAGGTGCAAGTTTAAAGAGCAATCATCAAAATCACGGAAACCTAGCAAATTGCACAAAGTTTTTGGGATCGTGGAAACACTAGCACCCAAATCACATAAAGCATAGGACTCATGATCTTTAATTTTAATTTTAATAGTAGGTTCCCACTCATCATAAAATTTTCTAGGGATAGAAACTTCCAACTCAAATTTTTCTTCATAAGATTGCATCAAAGCATCAACGATATGTTTAGTAAAAGCTTTATGTTGGCTATAAGCATGTGGAGAATTTAGCACGGATTGCAACAAGGAAATACAATCTATCAAAGAGCAATTATCATAATTAAATTCCTTGAAATCCAAAATAGTGGGTTCATTAATATCTAGAGTTTTGATCTCTTCAATCCCACTTTTACCCATTTTTGCATCAAGATCTAAAGACTCCGAATTTTTGGAACGCCTTCTAGGTAAAGGTGGATCATATTCAGTCCCATCATTATCAAGATTCATATTGCAAAACAAAGATTTAATAGGGGACACATCAATAACTTTTAGATCTTCATCTTTATTTTCATAGAAAATTTTCGTCTTAGCGGCAATCTTATTAACTAAGGTGGCCTGTTTATCCGAAACTTCATCTATTAACTTCTCAAGATGAGCAATCTGAGATTTCAAACCATCAAATTCTTTAGACATATCATCGAGCTCTTTATTCATATAACCCATAAAGCTTTTTTGTTCTTTAAGCTCGTTTCTAAAGAAATTATTATGCTCAAATTATAAGACCATAAAACTCCTAATGTTTCTTTCGATCTCTTCTAACCTTTTAAGGTGAAGATCACCAAATCTAGGTAGGGTCATCGTGACAAGCAAGCAATCCAACACACGAGCAAACAAGAAGCAAGTGAAAAAAAGCGAACGGAAAAGAGAGGGCGAATAAAACGGCAAGGGTGAAGTGGGGGAGAGGAAAACGAGAGGCAAATGGCATATAATGTAATGCGGGAGATAAGGGTTTGTGATGGGTACTTGGTATGTTGACTTTTGCGTAGACTCCCCGGCAACGGCGCCAGAAATCGTTCTTGCTACCTCTTGAGCACTGCGTTGGTTTTCCCTTGAAGAGGAAAGGGTGATGCAGCAAAGTAGCGTAAGTATTTCCCTCAATTTTTGAGAACCAAGGTATCAATCCAGTAGGAGGCCACGCACGAGTCCCTCGCACCTACACAAACAAATAAATCCTCGCAACCAACGCAATAAAGGGGTTGTCAATCCCTTCACGGTCACTTACGAGAGTGAGATCTGATAGATATGATAAGATAATATTTTTGGTATTTTTATGATAAAGATGCAAAGTAAAGAAAGCAAAATAAAGACGACGCTAGAAATAACTTGTTGACGGGAGATTAATATGATGGAAAATAGACCCGGGGGCCATAGGTTACAGTAATGGCTTCTCTCAAGAGCATAAGTATTACGGTGGGTGAACAAATTACTGTTGAGCAATTGACAGAATTGAGCATAGTTATGAGAATATCTATGTATGATCATGTATATAGGCATCACGTCCGAGACAAGTAGACCGACTCCTGCCTGCATCTACTACTATTACTCCACACATCGACCGCTATCCAGCATGCATCTAGAGTATTAAGTTCAAAAGAACAGAGTAACGCTTTAAGTAAGATGACATGATGTAGGGGGATAAACTCATGCAATATGATATAAACCCCATCTTGTTATCCTCGATGGCAACAATACAATATGTGCCTTGCTGCCCCTACTGTCACTGGGAAAGGACACCGCAAGATTGAACCCAAAGCTAAGCACTTCTCCCATTGCAAGAAAGATCAATCTAGTAGGCCAAACCAAACCGATAATTCGAAGAGACTTGTAAGGATAACCAATCATACATAAAAGAATTCAGAGAAGATTCAAATATTGTTCATAGATAAACTTGATCATAAACCCACAATTCATCGGTCTCAACAAACACACCGCAAAAGAAGATTACATCGAATAGATCTCCACAAGAGAGGGGGAGAACATTGTATTGAGAGCCAAAAAGAGAGAAGAAGCCATCTAGCTAATAACTATGGACCCGAAGGTCTGAGGTAAACTACTCACACATCATCGGAGAGGCTATGGTGTTGATGTAGAAGCCCTCCGTGATCAATGCCCCCACCGGCGGAGCTCCGAAAAAGGCCCCAAGATGGGATCTCATGGGTACAGAAGGTTGTGGCGGTGGAATTAGGTTTTTGGCTCCGTATCTTGTAGTTTGGGGGTACGTAGGTATATATAGGAGGAAGAAGTACGTCGGTGGAGCAACGTGGGGCCCACGAGGGTGGAGGGCACGCCCAGGGGGGTGGGCGCGCCCCCTACCTCGTGCCCTCCTGGTTGATGTCTTGACGTAGGGTCCAAGTCCTCTGGATCACGTTCGTTCCGAAAATCACGTTCCCGAAGGTTTCATTCCGTTTGGACTCCGTTTGGACTCCGTTTGATATTCTTTCTCTGCGAAACTCTGAAATAGGCAAAAAACAGCAATTCTGGGCTGGGCCTCTTGTTAATAGGTTAGTCCCAAAAATAATATAAAAGTGTATAATAAACCCCATTAATGTCCAAAACAGAATATAATAGTATGGAACAATAAAAAATTATAGATACTTTGGAGACGTATCAAGGCCAGGCAGTTGAAGAAAGCGCAGTACAAAAAGGAGCGTTTCCTGAAGAAAAACGTTGTCTCTATGACAACTGAAGAACTTGTCACTATTCAATCTGAGATCAAGAAACTCAGTGATGAATTTGACGCGTACCGCGCTGATTGGCTGGGAGCCAAGGTCCGGTTTGTGAAACTAGCTGATGAATTCACCTCCAATGTTGCAGCCCCAACGAAACAAGAAATTCCTCAGGCTGAGGCATCTGCTCAGCCGACTGAAGAACATGCCAGCACTGCTGATGAAAATCAGGCTACTGATGAAACTCAGAGTACCAGGGCTGACGACTCCATTCCAGCCGCTGAAGAAATTGCCAGGGCAACCACTAGTATTGTGATGACCCACAAGTATAGGGGATCTATCATAGTCCTTTCGATAAGTAAGAGTGTCGAACCCAAAGAGGAGCAGAAGGAAATGATAAGCGGTTTTCAGCAAGGTATTCTCTGCAAGCACTGAAATTATAGGTAACAGATAGTTTTGTGATAAGGTAATTTGTAACGAGAAACACGTAACAAAAGTAAATAAAGTGCAGCAAGGTGGCCCAATCCTTTTTGTAGCAAAGGACAAGCCTGGACAAACTCTTATATAAAGAAAAGCGCTCCCGAGGACACATGGGAATTATCATCAAGCTAGTTTTCATCACGTTCATATGATTCGCGTTCGGTACTTTGATAATTTGATATGTGGGTGGACCGGTGCTTGGGTGCTGCCCTTACTTGGACAAGTATCCCACTTATGATTAACCCCTATTGCAAGCATCCGCAACTACAAAACAAGTATTAAGGTAAACTTAACCATAGCATGAAACATATGGATCCAAATCAGCCCCTTACGAAGCAACGCATAAACTAGGGTTTAAGCTTCTGTCACTCTAGCAACCCATCATCTACTTATTACTTCCCAATGCCTTCCTCTAGGCCCAAATAGTGGTGAAGTGTCATGTAGTCGACGTTCACATAACACCACTAGAGGAGAGACAACATACATCTCATCAAAATATCAAACGAATACCAAATTCACATGACTACTAATAGCAAGACTTCTCCCATGTCCCCAGGAACAAATGTAACTACTCACAAAGCATATTCATGTTCATAATTAGAGGGGTATTAATATGGATAAAGGATCTGAACATATGATCTTCCACCAAATAAACCAACTAGCATCAACTACAAGGAGTAATCAACACTACTAGCAACCTACAGGTACCAATCCCAGACTTAGAGACAAGAATTGGATACAAGAGATGAACTAGGGTTTGAGAGGAGATGGTGCTGGTGAAGATGTTGATGGAGATTGGCCCCCTCCCGATGAGAGGAGCATTCGTGATGACGATGGCGATGATTTCCCCCTCCCGGAGGGAAGTGTCCCCGGCAGAACAGCTCTACCAGAGCCCTAGATTGGTTCCGCCAAGGTTCCGCCTCGTGGCGGCAGAGTCTCATTCCGAAAGCTTGCTTATGATTTTTCTTCGGACAAAAGACTTCATATAGCAGAAGATGGGTACCAGAGGGCCAACAGGGGGCCCACGAGGCAGGGGGCGCGCCCAGGGGGGTAGGGCGCGCCCCCACCCTCGTGGCCAGGGTGTGGGCCCCCTCTGGTATTTCTTCCGCTCAGTATTTTTTATTATTTCCAAAAACAACTTTCGTGGAGTTTCAGGACTTTTGGAGTTGTGCAGAATAGGTCTCTAATATTTGCTCCTTTTCCAGCCCAGAATTCCAGCTGCCGGCATTCTCCCTCCTTATGTAAACCTTGTAAAATAAGAGAGAATAGGCATAAGTATTGTGACATAATGTGTAGTAACAACCCATAATGCAATAAATATCGATATAAAAGCATGAAGCAAAATGGACGAATCAACTCCCCCAAGCTTAGACCTTGCTTGTCCTCAAGCGGAAGCCGATAACGATAAATATGTCCACATGTTTAGAGGTAGAGGTGTCGATAAAATAAAATACGGACATGAGGGCATCATGGTTAATCTTATAACAGCAACATATATGGTATTGTCATATGATTTCTTATGCTCAAGTAATAATCTATTCACAATGCAAAGTATGAATCGGAAACTTTATTGAGAACTAACAAACTATAATCTCAGTCATTGAAGCAATTGCAATTTATCATAACATCAGAAAGAGTCCATGTCATAGCTTTTTAGCAAGTCCACATACTCAACTATCATTTAGTCTTTCACAATTGCTAACACTCACGCAATACTTGTGGTTACGGAGTTTTAATCGGACACAGAGAAAGATAGGGGCTTATAGTTTCGCCTCCCAACCTCTTACCTCAAGGGTAATGTCAACAATAATAGTTCATGCTAACCTACATCCAATTAGATATATATATCAGGATCTTTCCAACATCCTGTGCTTGCCAAAGGATAAAATGTAAAAAGGAAAGGTGAAGATCACCATGACTCTTGCATAAGGTAGAAGATAATAATAAAAGATAGGCCCTTCGCAGAGGGAAGCAGAGGTTGCCATGCGCTTTCAGGGTTGGATGCACAAAATCTTAATGCGAAAGAACGTCACTTTATATTGCCACTTGTGATATAGACCTTTATTATGCAGTCTGTCGCTTTTATTTCTTCCACATCACAAGATCGTATAAAGCTTATTTCCTCCACACCAATCAATCATACATATTTAGAGAGCAATTTTTATTGTTTGCACCGATGACAACTTACTTGAAGGATCTTACTCAATCCATAGGTAGATATGGTGGACTCTCATGGCAAAACTGGTTTAAGGGTATTTGGAAGCACAAGTAGTATTTCTACTTGGTGCACAGAATTTGGCTAGCATGAGGGGGAAAGGCAAGCTCAACATGTTGGATGATCCATGACAATATACTTTATCTCAGATATAAGAAAACATTACCCATTACGTTGTCTTCCTTGTCCAACATCAACTCTTTAGCATGTCATATTTTAATGAGTGCTCCCAATCATAAAAGATGTCCAAGATAGTATATTTATATATGAAACCTCTCTTTCTTTATTATTTCCTATTAATTGCAACGATGACCGAAACTATGTTTGTCAACTCTCAACAACTTTTAATCATCATACTCTTTTTATGTGAAGTCATTACTCTCCATAAGATCAATATGATCTCTTTGTTTCTTTTTATTATTTTTCTCTTTTCTTTTATTCCCTCAAGATCATAGCAAGATAATCAAGCCCTCGACTCAACACTAATCTTTATTATATAACTCACAGACTCGATTACATAGAGGGATCATAAAGCAAAACACAAAACTAGATCATACTAAAACTTTATTCTACTAGATCAAAATACTACTAAAAGGATCGATTTAAGAAAAGGTAAAGATAGGAGTGCGGTGGTGATATGATACCGGGGCACCTCCCCCAAGCTTGGCAGTTGCCAAGGGGAGTGCCCATATCCATGTGGTTATGTCTCCTTTTTCAGGGATGGTGATGTGATATTCTTGGCGATGATGGCCCTCAGGATACGATTCTCCTCCTCGAGCTTATTGACTTGCTGCTTGAGGTCCATTATTTACTTTCGAAGCTTTCCTCTAACGGCCAAAGCTCCTTGCACCCAAGGGTGTTGCATAGCTGCGGGAGAACAAGTGACACTCTTCTTCATATTTTCATAAGAAATTAATCTAACATTGGAAGGGATAACCGAGTTTGGAATAGCCGAGCTCTGTAGTTCCCCCATTGTGAATCCAGCTCGGAAGCGAGAAGTGACTTCTTGATCCTTCTCCATGGCATCTATCATGTTCAAATCAGCCTCCATCTCTTCCTCCGTTGCTGGCCCAAAGTGGTCAGCTTTGCTGTTTGTCCTTGATCTCGATGCCGGATGAGACACCCGACTCTCCCCGACTGACTCTTGAGAAGGCATCTTGCTCTAATCTGCAACAGCAACAACTCGAAACACAAACGGAGGATAATTGCGTGATACGGTGGTCAAAACCTTCGGGAGGTTATATAATGAATTTTTACCGACCAAAATACGTATCGGCAAGAAAACGGAGTCCGGAGAGCGCACGAGGTGCCCACGAGGCAGGGGGCGCGCCCAGGGAGGTAGGGCACGCCCTCCACCCTCGTGGAGGCCTCGTGTCCTTCCCGGACTGCTTCTTATTTTTCTATTTTTCTAAATATTACAAAACGGAGAAAAATTGCCATTAGAACTGTCTTGGAGTCGGTTTACTTACCGTACCACATACCTATTCCTTTTCGGAGTCTGAAATGTTCCGGAAAGTGTCCCTTATGTATTCCTCCGGGGTTACGGTTTCAATAACATTGGTTTCAACATTTATGGGATTACCTGAGATATAATGTTTGATTCTTTGACCGTTCACCACCTTCGGATTTGTGCCTTTGAAGTTGTTGATTTTTATGGCACCGGAACGATAGACCTCCTCGATAACGTAAGGACCTTCCCATTTAGAGAGAAGTTTTCCTGCAAAAAATCTTAAACGAGAGTTGTATAATAATAGATAATCACCTATATTAAACTCACGCTTTTTTATTCTTTTGTCATGCCATCTTTTAACTTTTTCTTTAAACAACTTGGCATTCTTATAGGCTTGGGTTCTCCATTCATCAAGTGAGCTAATGTCAAATAACCTCTTTTCACCGGCAAGTTTGAAATCATAGTTGAGCTCTTTAATAGCCCAATATGCCTTATGTTCTAGTTCGAGAGGTAAGTGACATGCTTTTCCATAAACCATTTTATACGGAGACATACCCATAGGATTTTTATATGCAGTTCTATAGGCCCATAATGCATCATCAAGTTTCTTGGACCAATTCTTTCTAGATCTATTAATAGTCTTTGGCAAAATTAATTGAGTTCTCTATTACTCAATTCTACTTGACCACTAGACTGTGGATGATAAGGAGATGCAATTCTATGATTAACATCATACTTAGCAAGCATTTTACGGAAAGCAAAATGAATAAAATGAGAACCACCATCAGTCATTAAATATCTAGGGACTCCAAACCTCGGAAAAATAACTTCTTGAAGCATCTTAATAGAGGTGTTATAATCAGCACTACTAGTTGGAATAGCTTCTACCCACTTAGTAACGTAATCAACAACAACTAAAATATGTGTATATCCATTAGAGGCAGGAAACGGTCCCATATAATCAAAGCCCCAAACATCAAATGGTTCAATAACAAATGAATAATTCATAGGCATTTCTTGACGTCTACTAATATTACCAGTTCTTTGACATTCATCACAAGATAGGACAAACTTACGAGCATCCTTGAAGAGAGTAGGCCAATAAAAACCGGACTGCAATCCCTTATGTGCAGTTCTATCTCCAGCGTGGTGTCCTCCATAAGCCTCGGAGTGACACTTGCGCAGGATCTGTTCCTGTTCATGCTCAGGTACACAACGTCTAATAACACCATCTACTCCTTCTTTATAAAGATGTCGGTTATCCCAAAAGTAATGTCTCAAATCATAGAAAAACCTTTTGTTTTGCTGGTATGTGAAACTAGGTGGTATAAATTTAGCAACAATGTAATTAGCATAATCATCATACCATGGAGCAGTATGAGCAGCATTTATGACATTTAATTGTTCATCAGGAAAGCTATCATCAATAGGTAGTGGGTCATCAAGCACGTTTTCTAACCTAGACAAGTTATCTGCAACGGGGTTCTCAGCTCCCTTTCTATCAATAATATGCAAATCAAATTCTTGTAGCAAGAGAACCCATCTGATATGTCTAGGTTTAGCATCTTTCTTTTCCATAAGATATTTAATAGCAGCATGATCAGTGTGAATAGTTACTTTAGAATCAACAATATAAGGTCTGAACTTATCACAAGCAAATACAACTGCTAAGAATTCTTTTTCAGTAGTAGCATAATTTCTCTGGGCATTGTCTAGAGTTTTACTAGCATATTGAATGACATTTAATTTCTTATAAACTCTTTGCCCTAGAACAGCACCTACAGCATAATCACTAGCATCGCACATAATTTCAAAGGGTAAATTCCAATCAGGTGGCTGAACAATAGGTGCAGAGATCAATGCTTTCTTAAGTATTTCAAATGCTTCTACACAATCATCATCAAAGACAAATGGTATATATTTTTGAAATTAATTAGTCAGAGGCCGAGAAATTTTTGAGAAGTCCTTTATGAACTTCCTATAAAATCCGGCGTGGCCAAGGAAACTTCTTATACCTTTGATGTCCTTGGGACATGGCATCTTTTAATAGCATCAACTTTAGCTTTATCAACTTCAATGCCCCTTTCAGAAATTTTATGCCCCAAGACAATGCCTTCATTAACCATAATTTGGCACTTCTCCCAATTCAAGACAAGATTAGTTTCTTCACATCTCTGCAAAACTCGTTCAAGGTTGCTCAAGCAATCATCAAAAGAGGATCCATAAACGGAGAAATCGTCCATGAAAACCTCACAAATCTTTTCACAGAAGTCAGAGAATATAGCCATCATGCATCTTTGAAAGGTAGCAGGTGCATTACATAAACCAAAAGGCATACGTCTATAAGCAAAAGTAACGAAAGGGCAAGTAAATGTGGTCTTTGCTTGATCATCAGCTGACACAGGTATTTGAGAGAAACCAGAATAACCATCTACAAAGCAAAAACGTGTATGTTTTGATAATCTCTCTAGCATTTGATCAATAAAAGGTAAGGGTAATGGTATTTTTAGTAACTTTATTTAATTTGCGGAAATCAATTACCATCCTATAACCTGTAATAATTCTTTGCGGAATCAATTCATCTTTATCATTAGGAACGACAGTAATACCTCCCTTCTTAGGGACACAATGGACAGGACTCACCCACTGACTATCAGCAACGGGATAGATTATACCTGCCTCAAGGAGCTTTAGTATTTCCTTTCTTACCACTTCTTTCATTTTAGGATTCAGTCGTCGTTGATGATCAATAACTGGTTTGGCATCTTTTCCAAATTTATTTTATGTTGACATAGAGTGGGACTAATGCCCTTAAGATCATCAAGAGTATATCCAATAGCAGCACGGTGCTTCTTCAGAGTTTTCAATAATTTTTCTTCCTCCTTCTCTGAAAGGTTAGCACTAATAATAACAGGATATATCTTCTTTTCATCAAGGTAAGCATATTTAAGAGTATCAGGCAATGGTTTAAGCTCAAACACGGGATCACCCTTGGGTGGAGGAGGATCCCCTAAGATTTCAACAGGCAAGTTGTGTTTCACAATAGGACCATGTTTAAAGAACACTTCATCTATTTCCCTTCTTTCATTCATAAACATATCATTTTCATGGTCTAGCAAATATTGTTCTAAAGGATCATTAGGAGGTACGACAATAGAAGCAAGACTAATAATTTCATATTTACTAGGCAATTCCTCTTCACGGTGTTGTCTACGAAATTTAGAAAATTTAAACTCATGAGACATATCACCTAGACCAATAGTAACAACATCCTTTTTGCAGTCTATCTTAGCATTAACAGTGTTTAAGAAGGGTCTACCAAATATAATGGGACAAAAGCTATCTTGTGGGGAACCAAGAACAAGAAAATCAGCAGGATATTTAGTTTTCCCACACAAGACTTCAACATCTTTAACAATCCCAATTGGTGAAATAGTATCTCTATTGGCAAGTTTAATTGTGACATCAATATCTTCTAACTCAGCAGGTGCAATATCATGCATAATTTCTTTGTATAAGTCAATAGGTATTGCACTAGCACTAGCACCCATGTCACATAAGCCATGATAACAATGATCTCCTATTTTAACAAAAATAACAGGCATGCCTACCACAGGTCTATGTTTATCTTTAGCACAAGATTTAGCAATTCTAGCAGTTTCATCACAGAAATAAATAACATGCCCATCAATATTATCAGCCAAGAGATCTTTAACAAGAGCAATATTAGGTTCAACTTTAACTTGCTCAGGGGGTGTATAGGTTCTAATATTGCTTTTACGAACCACAGTTGAAGCTTTAGCATGATCTTTTATCCTAACAGGAAAAGGTGGTTTCTCAACATAAGCAGTAGGAACAATAGGATCATTATAAGTGATAGTATTTTCTTCAACTTTAATAGGTGCAGCTACTTTTACTTCTATGGGAGGATGATATTTAAACCACTTCTCCTTAGGGAGATCAACATGAGTAGCAAAAGATTCACAAAAAGAAGCTACTATCTCAGAGTCAAGTCTATATTTAGTGCTAAATTTACGGAAAACATCGGTATCCATAAAAGATTTAACACAATCAAACTTAAGTGTCATACCTGACTCCTTACCTTCGTCGAGGTCCCAATCTTCAGATTTGCGTTTAATTCTTTCCAATAAATCCCATTTGAATTCAATAGTCTTCATCATAAAAGAGCCAGCACAAGAAGTATCGAGCATGGTGCGATTGTTATCAAAAAGCCGAGCATAAATTTTTTGAATAATCATTTCTCTTGAGAGCTCATGAGTGGGGCATGAATATAACATTGATTTAAGCCTCCCCCAAGCTTGAGCGATGCTTTCTCCTTTGCGAGGCCAAAAATTATATATATAATTGCGATCACGATGAACAAGATGCATAGGATAAAACTTCTGATGAAATTCCAATTTCAATCGTTTGTAGTTCCATGACCCCATATCATCACATAGCCTATACCATGTCAATGCATCTCCCTTCAAATATAAAGGGAAGACCTTCTTCTTGATAACATAATCGGGCATACCTGCAAGCTTAAATAATCCACAAACTTCATCCACATATATTAGGTGCTCATCAGGATGTAATGTTCCATCTCCTGCAAAAGGATTAGCTAGCAGTTTTTCTACCATACCCGAAGGAATTTCAAAGTAGACATTTTCATTTTCAGTAGGTTCAGTAGGTTGGGGAGCAACTCTTTGCTCTACTGGTCAGGGTGAAGATACCCCGAACAAGCCCCTCAGAGGATTACTTTCCATAGTAACAAGTGATAATAAATTTCAGCACACTATATAAATTTTTCCTTACCAAATTCCACCTACCAAAGGCGCTTCACTCCCCGGCAACGGCGCCAAAAAAGAGTCTTGATGACCCACAAGTATAGGGGATCTATCATAGTCCTTTCGATAAGTAAGAGTGTCGAACCCAACGAGGAGCAGAAGGAAATGATAAGCGGTTTTCAGCAAGGTATTCTCTGCAAGCACTGAAATTATAGATAACAGATAGTTTTTTGATAAGATAATTTGGAACGAGCAACAAGTAACAAAAGTCAATAAAGTGCAGCAAGGTGGCCCAATCCTTTTTGTAGCAAAGGACAAGCCTGGACAAACTCTTATATAAAGAAAAGCGCTCCCGAGGACACATGGGCATTATCGTCAAGCTAGTTTTCATCACGTTCATATGATTCGGTTCGGTACTTTGATAATTTGATATGTGGGTGGACTGGTGCTTGATTGCTGCCCTTACTTGGACAAGCATCCCACTTATGATTAACCCCTATTGCAACCATCCGCAACTACAATAGAAGTATTAAGGTAAACCTAACCATAGCAGGAAACATATGGATCCAAATCAGCCCCTTACCAAGCAACGCATAAACTAGGGTTTAAGCTTCTGTCACTCTAGCAACCCATCATCTACTTATTACTTCCCAATGCCTTCCTCCAGGCCCAAATAGTGGTGAAGTGTCATGTAGTCGACATTCACATAACACCACTAGAGGAGAGACAACATACATCTCATCAAAATATCGAACGAATACCAAATTCACATGACTACTAATAGCAAGACTTCTCCCATGTCCTCAGGAACAAACGTAACTACTCACAAAGCATATTCATGTTCATAATAAGAGGGGTATTAATATGCATAAAGGATCTGAACATATGATCTTCCACCAAATAAACCAACTAGCATCAACTACAAGGAGTAATCAACACTACTAGCAACCTACAGGTACCAATCCCAGACTTAGAGACAATAATTGGATACAAGAGATGAACTAGGGTTTGAGAGGAGATGGTGCTGGTGAAGATGTTGATGGAGATTGGCCCCCTCCCGATGAGAGGAGCATTGGTGATGACGATGGCGATGATTTCCCCATCCCGGAGGGAAGTGTCCCCGGCAGAACAGCCCTACCGGAGCCCTAGATTGGTTCCGCCAAGGTTTCGGCTCGTGGCGGCGGAGTCTCGTCCCGAAAGCTTGCTTATGATTTTTCTTCGGACGAAAGACTTCATATAGCCGAAGATGGGCACCGGAGGGCCAACAAGGGGCCCACGAGGCAGGGGGGCGCGCCCAGGGGGGTAGGGCGCGCCCCCCACCCTTGTGGCCAGGGTGTGGGCCCCCTCTGGTATTTCTTCTGCTCAGTATTTTTTATTATTTCCAAAAACAACTTTCGTGGAGTTTCAGGACTTTTGGAGTTGTGCAGAATAGGTCTATAATATTTGCTCCTTTTCCAGCCCAGAATTCCAGCTGCCGGCATTCTCCCTCCTTATGTAAACCTTGTAAAATAAGAGAGAATAGGCATAAGTATTGTGACATAATGTGTAGTAACAGCCCATAATGCAATAAATATCGATATAAAAGCATGATGGAAAATGCACGTATCATGTTGCGCCTGAAGAAATTGTCAGGCCAACTGAAGCTTCAACCGCTGAGGCTGAAGTAAATGAGCCAATTCACTCTGTACCTCATGCGCCTACACCAAGTCCAATTCTTCCCTCTGCATCAGATGCGAAGAAGACCAAGGTTGCGGAGCGTGCAGCTGTGAAGAAAAGGAAAGCATCAACTTCATCAGATTCTTCAGCTCCGAAGAAGATGAAGCCATTGACTAGCTCTTTTGAGAATCCAATTGATGATATTCCTATATCATCCATGCCATCAAAGGACCTTGTTCCTTTTGATGAAGAATATGTGATCCCAAGCGGATCAGATGAAGAGATTCCTTCTGCTGCTTCGTCAGAGCAGTTGGATGAAGAAATTGAAGCGGATGCAATCCCTTCAACACCAATCGTCTCATTGCCCATGCCTCAGTTCACTGCTGAAGAGGCTGGCGTTCAAGAAATGAGTGATGTAGAAGAGGATGTGGACGTTGGAAGCACTACTCCAGTGATGAACGATGACTTTTGGGAAAGTCAGCACCCTAATTCTCCTTTGTTCACACCTCTGCAACAAATTCCTCAGTCCCCGGTGACTACTGTTCAAATGGTATCTGAAGAACCGCACCCTACACCGTCTGTCCATGAAGAGTTTCCAGCCACTAGTGCTGATGAAATTGTAAATGAAGAATTGAAGACCCAGGCTGCCACTGAAAAAGAACCTAAATTCCTCGGCCTGTGGATCCTGAGATTGTGATTCCTGAGGTTGTGATGCAATTGACTGATACACCTCAACCCAAGCCAAAGGATCCCTTCTCGAAGAAGCAGAAATTCAAGGCTAATGACTTCTTCGGCGAGCATGTGTTCTTCACCGACTATAATCCATATGACGCTGCTCGTCTTAGAAGGAAGCGTTTCTGGACTGCCAGCCAGGCCTATTTCTATTCTTCACTGCTTATCAACAAAGACAAAGTCTTCGACCACGAGCATATTCCTCATGTGGACATGGAATCACTGCCTTGCTTCACCCCAGCCCTCAGTGTGCTTCATGACGCAGGACTGCTCAACTTTTGCACTCACATTGTTGATTGGAATGAAGATCTTATTCTTCAGTTCTATGCAACGCTGCACATCACAGGAGATGATGTTGATGTCAATTCTTGGGTTCTGGACTGGATGACTGAAAATACTCACTTCAAAGCACCGGCCTCTGAATTGCTTCATGCCCTGCCAATCAGTCCTCCCCTTGATGGTGCTCGTTATCTGTACCATAAACCTGAACTCACTGCTCATTACATGCAAGTACTGATGAAGCCACTGAAGCCCGGTCAAGCCCCAAGAACCAAATTCCTCATGAAGGAATTGCTCTATGTGCCAAGAACTGTCTATCGCATTCTGTCGAAGACATTGAATCCCATCAAAGGCCACGACTCAAATGATGAAGAAGTCGTTGGCATCATGAAGAATCTACTATTCAACATCATGCATGGCATTCCTATCAACTATCTTGATTTCTTCATGAGGACTCTGGCAAATGTTGCACTCTCTCCGTTTGAGTTGAAGCCTTATGCTCCTTGGATTATGAGATTCATCAGAACAAGGTCTTCACTCAACTACAAGGCTGATTTTCAGAATCACCTCAGCTACTTGCGCGCAATTGAAGTCCTGAAGCGGACATTTTCCTCAGCTGACGAAAAGGGCAAGGCCGCCGCTGTTATAGATGAAGGCATTCGTCCATTGGATGGTCAGTTCCGCAAAGCTGAATCTTACTCCACCAATGATGACTCTACCACTCATGACTCTGCCGCACATGCTTCAAAGCCAAATCCTCAAGCCATAGCTCCAAGAGTGATGACTGACCATGAGCTTCTCCTCAGTCTTCACCAGAAGGTGGATTGAAACCACAAATGGGTTAAGCGTCAGTTTGGCTCTATTCTTCACAACATGACTGCTACTCACAATGCAGTGAAGAAAAACCATTACTACCTCCATGAAGTCTTCGGTCGCACCTGGGCTGTTCTGTCACATGTATATGGTGAAGATGATTTGAAGCAAATGGGTCTGAAGGAGGACTTTGACTAGCCTGCACCACCGGCGAAGAAATTCAAGAAGGTCAAGGTTCCTTCCTTGGTGGCCAGCTCCTATTCTTCATCACGCGAAAATGATGAGCATGGAGACTTGGAAGACACTGCGGCGGGCCCTACAACAACAAATGACCCCAACAACGCTGGCGCTCCTCCATCAACATGATATTCTTCAGGGGCGTTAGTCCTCATTTTCGATCCTTTTGGTCATTCGATGACAAAGGGGGAGAAATTTGAGTTAGTCTTCAATCGGGTCTACATATATGGGTGTTTTTTAAGTTACAACCCTCGTTCTTTTGAAGACTTTGCTGGATCGAGTTGTAAGCTTAAACTCTATGGTGGCTTGATACTTCTGTTGTGTTCTTCTGCATGCTTATTCCTCGTTAATATTAATGCTCGCATGCTGAATTACATCAGTCACCATATTTCATCATGCATTTCAAATTCTTCACATTATATGTCAAATGCGTGCATGAATTACAAGATATAGGGGGAGATCTCCATGATTCTACTCTTCAAGTGTGCATTGCTTCAAAAGCAAATTCCTCACTATGCACATCTTCAGGGGGAGTTCTTCTATATCTTACAATCAAATTCCTCAATATCAGTATTTACACTTCATATGTTTATCCCCGTTTAAAACTTAACCTATATTGTCATCAATCACCAAAAAGGGAGAGATTGTAAGTGCATCTAGTGCCCGTTAGTGATTTTGGTGTATTGAAGACTTATAGGTTAAGGGACCGATGCGTTTGTGAGTGTACACAGGTCTATAAGTCTATGAGGAGTTTGATATTTACACAGAAAGTCGACCCCTAAAAATGAAGTTCTTCGACTGAAGACTTTGGATTTCTAAAGACTGTGAAAGTGAAGAAATTGGTGTGACCCTGAAAACTTGGTATTCATTTGAGGAACATGAAGCGTGAAGACTTTTATTTTCATAGTTCATTTTCTCTTTCTTGAGTCATAGGAAACAACGTACTGTTAAAGGGGGTCGAGGAAATACTAAGGAAAAATTTCCATGTGATGCTCAACTCAAAATCCTACACCTACCAATCCCTTCGAGTGAAGCCATTGGAAATCTCATACAGTTCAGTCAATTTCTTCAGTAACAGAGATGAAGTTCTTTTGGTCTCTGAGGAATTTGTTCTGACTGAGGAGTTAGGAATTCGCCAGTGCGGATTGCCTACAAGTGAGGAACATGATAGCCCTGAGGAATTTGATAGTCAAATTTCCGACCGTTGCTGTGCTACGCGCCAGCTGTCCCATAATATCTACCCACCTAACGGTCATATCATTGAAGGGCATTTATGTCTTATCATGTCGGGCTGCTCCCTAGGCTATAAATAGCCGCCCCTACAACCACTAGCTGGTTGGCTGCCCCGAGAGAAACTGACACTTGTCATTTGAGAGCATCCCATCCTCGGAGGACTTTGAGCAAAAATCATCAAGTGAGGAAACCCAAACCCAAACGCCTACAAACCCAAAGTGATTGAGCATCACTGAAGAGATTGATCCTGCGTGGATCCGACACTTGTTACCTTTGAAGACTGTGCATCTTCTAGATGGTTAGGCGTCATGGTCTAGAGCATCCAAGAGGAAATTGTGGATTGCCGAGTGACTTAGTTTGTGAAGGTTTGGAAGTCACCTGAAGACTTACCACGAGTGATTGGGCAAGGTTTGTGTGACCTTAGCTCAAGGAGAATACGGTGAGGACTGTGTGTCCGGGACTGTGTGTCCTCAGGTTTAAATACCTAGCCGCTTCAACCAGACGTACAACTGTCACAGCAGTTGGAACTGGTCTACCAAATCATTGTCTTCACCAAGCCTACTGGTTCTATTTCCTCAACTCTTTCATTTCCTCATTACTATGTTGTGTGCTTGTTCATATCTGTTTGAAGACTTTGACTGAAGATTTTCTCTAATTCCTCAGTTCAATTTCTTTAGTCTGTTTGTCTTCATCTTGTTTTATCCTGTATTTACGCTTTCTGTACTCTGTGCTTGCTTTCATTTCATCATGATGATCATGTTTATGTCCTGCCATGTTTGCATCTGAGTACTTATCCCGCTGCAACTAGTTCTTCGCTTAGGAATTTCCTCACCCTGAAATTCCTCAGTGAAGAATTCATAAAAATCGCCTATTCACCCCCCTCTAATCAATATAATGCACTTTCACGCTGAACATCATTGATACATGCCGGGTTTGCTAGGGAAGTGATAGCCTTAATTTTCTCCGGGTTAGCCTCAATGCCCCGTTCAGAAACCAGAAAGCCCAAAAGCTTGCACGCTGGCACACCAAAGACACACTTGGCCGGGTTAAGTATCATCTTATAAACCCGGAGATTGTCAAAGGTCTCCTTCAAATCATCAATCAGGGTCTCCTTCTTCCTGGACTTCACCACAACATCATCCACATAAGCATGAACGTTACACCCGATTTGATTATGAATACAAATTTGCACACACCGCTGGTAAGTCACCTGGGCACTCTTGAGCCCAAAAGGCGTAGACACATAGCAGAAGGCTCCAAAGGGAGTGATAAAAGCCGTTTTGTCCTAGTCCTTAACTGCCATCTTGATCTGATGATAACCAGAATAAGCATCCAAAAAAGTCAACCGCTCACAACCCGCCGTAGCATCAATAATCTGATCAATACGTTGGAGATCAAAGGGATCAGCCGGATATGCCTTGTTTAAGTCCGTGTAATCCACACACATGTGCCAGGTGCCATTTTTCTTAAGCACCAGCACCTGGTTAGCCAACCACTCAGGATAAAAAACTTCCACGGTAAACCCAGCTGCCAAGAGCCGGGCTACTTCTTCACCAATAGCCTTGCGGTGCTCCTCATTGCAACGGCGAAGGAATTGCTTGACCAGTTTAAACTTGGGATCAATATTGAGACTGTGCTCAGCGAGTTCCCTTGGTACACCTGGCATGTCCGAAGGCTTCCATGCAAAGATGTCTCGGTTCTCATGGATGAACTCGATGACTGCGCTTTCCTATTTCGTATCCAGGTTAGCGCTGATGCTGAACTGCTTGGATGAATCACCAGGAACGAAGTCAACCAGCTTAGTTTCATCTGCCGACTTAAACTTCAACAAAGGGTCATGCTCCGTGGTTGGTTTCTTCAAAGATTTCATATCCGCCAGGTCAACATTATCCTTGTAAAATTTCACTTCGGTTGCATAGACAGACTCAGCATAAGCATCGTCACCTTCCTCACATTCCAGGGCTATCTTCCTATTTCCATGCACAGTGATGGTGCCCTTGTAACCCGGCATTTTGAGCTGCAGATAAACATAACACGGCCTTGCCATGAATTTAGCATAAGCTGGCCGCCCAAACAGAGCGTGATATGGACTCTTAATCCTAACCACTTCAAAGGTTAACTTCTTCGCTCTGGAATCATACTCATCACCAAAAGCCACTTCCAAAGTTATCTTACCCACTGGATATGCTGACTTGTCAGGCACCACTCCATGGAAAACAGTGTTAGATGGCTTAAGATCCTTATCAGTCAAGCCCATACGACAGAAGGTTTAATTGTAAAGGATATTGATGCTGCTGCCTCCATCCATGAGCACTTTAGTGAACTTGTATCCCCCAACCTGAGGGGCCACCACCAGGGCCAAGTGACCCGGATTATCAACCCGGGGCGGGTGATCCTCAGGGCTCCAGAGAATAGGGTGTTCAGACCAACGCAAATAATGGGGAACCGCCAGCTCAACGGCGTTCACCGCCCTTTTATGGAGCTTCTGATCCCGCTTGCATAGACTCATGGTGAAAACGTGGTACTGTTTACTATTCAATTGCTTTGGGTTACTCTGATAACCAGACTGCTATTGCTGATTCCCTTGACCGGACTCACTAGTAGAAAACGAAGCTTTATCACCGGTTCGTAAGGGCCTTTAGTGCCGGTTCTGCAACCGGCACTAAAGAGTGGAGACTAAAGGCCCCCCCTTTAGTACCGGTTCAGCACGAACCGCCACTAAGGCCCACCACGTGGCGTGAGCTCGCGCTGTGGTATGGGGGACCTTTAGTACCGGTTGGTGTTACCAACCGGTACTAAAGGTTTTTTTTTGAAATTTTTTTCTAAAAATTTTGAAAAAAAATTTGAATTTTTTTCAATTTTCAATTTCTAAATTATTTGATGATTTAGTCTCTAATCACCTCTCTTAACTACTCAAGTGTGGATCACTCATTCCAAATCGTCTAACTTCCCGGCCGGTCACCCATCCTCTCACTCCCCCAGCCTGAGCACGCTTAACTTCAGAGTTCTATTCCCTCTACTTTCCAAGTCTGTACTTGTTATTTTCCTGACAAATGTAAGCTGACAATCCTATTAACCCTCAGTAGTTTAGCTTGAGCATTAGGTCACACGTTTCACCGTTCGAGTTTGAAACTATTATTCTAAAAAACAGTAATTATTTAGTAACACTAATATTTTTTGAATAAGTTTGACCACAGTTTGACCACAGTTTGACCAGATTTGACCAAAATTCAAAAAATTGATATAATTATTTAGTAACACCAATATTCTTGAATAATTATGTAGTAACATTAATACTTCTTGAATAAGTAGTTTGACCATAGTTTGACCAGATTTAACCAAAAAAACTGAAATTTGAGCATATCTTTTTTTCCTTTTGGAATTTGAGGATTCTAAAAAATTGCAAACAGGCCGTAGGCGGTCAAAATCGTATGCGGATTTTTGTGCTGAATTTTTTGATATATTATACTTTTTTCTGACATCGTATGCAAAAGTTATAGCCGTTTTACATTTTCCCTACACTTTTTGCAAAACATGTCCAAATTGAAGTTTTTAAATTTTCCTAACTAGTAGATGTAGTAATATAACTACCTCTCGAAGGATTTTATTTTTTGAAGTTTTTATCATTTTCTTTTGATTTTTTCAAAACTGAAATGGCGACGGGAGGGGGGGTAGAGTTTGAAAATTGCCCTATAGTCCCGGTTTGTGTCTCCAACCGGGACTATAGGTCAGACCCCTTTAGTCCCGGTTCATGGCACGAACCGGTACTAGCCCTTTAGTACCGGTTTGTGCCACAAACCGGTACTAAAGGTGATCGTGGGGCCCCGGCCTGACGCCAGCCTGCCACCACCCCTTTAGTACCGGTTCGTGGCACGAACCGGTACTAAAGGTTCAACACGAACCGGCATTAATGCATAGCCGTTCGAACCGGCACTAATGGTACCATTAGTACCGGGCCAAAATCAAACCGGGACTAATGTGTCTCACATTAGGTCCTTTTTCTACTAGTCACTTTTGATTATAACTACCTTGATTGCCTTGGCCATGGAAACCGGAATTAGAGCCGCCACCTCCATAACCCGGACCGTGAGAGTCGGATCCTGAACCCCCGTTCGGGCCATGATTGTTCTGGAAAAGATGATAATCCCTGAACTCTTTCATGATAAAGAAATCCTTCCACAGATGGGCAAATGGCTTCTTAGGTGTTCCGTGCTTCGGACACGCCTGATTCATTATTGCCTCGAGGTTGAGTTTTGACCCTCCAGACTGGGCCGGCCTCCCCTTGCGACGCTGGTTATTATTCTGCGCACTAGTGTTGGCCACGAAGTCTAAATTCCCATCAGCTCTGCACTCACCATTGCCACCCTGACTAGCCGGGTTATGCCGCTACTCTTCTTTCCCTTGCCCGGCCTTTCATCATCGGACTCGGGGTCCTTGGTACTATCAGAGTCGGCATACTTGACAAGGGCCGCCATGAGCTCCCCCATGTCACTGCAATGGCGCTTAAGCCGTTCAAGTTTCTGTTTGAGAGGGAGGAAACGACAATTTTTCTCCAACATTAAAACCGCTGAGCCGACGTTGATACTATCTGACGAGTGTATAATAGTTGAGATCCGACGCACCCAGTGGGTTGTTGACTCGCCCTCACCTTGGACACAAGAGTCCAAATCCAGGATTGACATAGGCTGCTTGCACATGTCTTTGAAATTTTGGATAACGTGGGCCTTCAGCTCCTCCCATGACCTAATGGAGTTGGCAGGCAGCCCTTTCAACCAGGTGCGAGCCGGCCCGTCCAACATCAGGGTGAAATATTTAGCACACGCAGCATTGCTAACATCCAGCATGTCCATGGCCATCTCATAACTTTCAATCCAAGCTTCAGGAGGTTGATCTGCTGTATAATTAGGCACCTTACGAGGGCCCTTGAAATCCTTAAGTAAACGCTCATTGCGCAGAGCTGGTACTAAACACAGCACGACTAAGGTCCTAGAGGTTACGCCTGCCTCCACCGAAACTGTCGGATAAACCGGAGAGTTCTGATGAGCCGCGTTGTGAGCCGCCAGCTGAGCCGCCAGCTCGGCCTCTCGACGCGCTCTTCCCTGGTCCACCAAGTCCTGAGCTTCACCGCCGCGTGCCGGGTTATGCCCGCGAGGCTGGTCATGGCGCCGTTCACTACTTGAAACCGCTGGGGAGTCAATGTCCCTGCTGTAACTCCGGCTTGGACGAGGGTTTGAGTGAATCTGCTCGCGACTATAAGAATAAGCCGCCTGCTGAGCCACAGCTGTCTGGAGCAGCTCTCTAGCCCTCCGTGTCTCTATCGCCGTTGGAGACTCGCCTTCAACCGGTAGAGCCGCCAATCGCGTTGCCACAACAATCATATTATCCAACGGGGTAGAGTAATGACCCGGAGGCGTCGAAACATGCTGAGACGGGGTATTATTCACACGTGGAGACCCCATTGTGCGTGGCTGAACCAGCGCCCCAGTCCCAGGTGCTTCAACTATCCGGTTTACCACCGGCGGGTCGCTGGTCCCTGCTCCAGGCGTGCTGAAAAGGTTCCTCGGCTCATAAACCGGGGGTAGATGACTTCGGTGTCTCCTTCTCATGACCTCATTTGACGCGTTCTGATCTAATGTGAGCCGGAAGGAGTCCGCTTGAATCCGCTGCGCCTGGGCGTCCAAAACAGCCCGCTCTGCAGTCATCCTAGCGTTCTCAGCCGCCAGCTCTTCCTTGGCTTGAGCTATCTCATCTCGCAGCTTAGCCACATCCACCTTGTGCTATTCTTGGTTGTCCGGGGTTACCTCCACACCCATCAAAGTTGCCAAAGCTTCTAATAACTCGGTGAGAACTTGAGCCGGCGGGCGTGCAGATCCGCTAGCACCAGCCGCCGCCGCCGCACTGGAAGTCATAGCCATAGCGGTTGTCGAACCAAGAGTCGGTTGTGTGCCAGCCATGAAGATCGCGACTCTGTTTGGCGGCTCATAGGGGTCCGGAATACTGTCGCCATCGGAAACGCCCCCAAACCGGCCGTCTTGCAGTTGATACATTGAGTTGGTCTCGCCGGTTGACGACTCACCATCAGAGTAGATAGTCGTCTCTCCACCAGACACAGATCCTTCCTCAAATTCCGCCCATTGGATAAATCCAACGAAGGCCCTCCTCACGGCGGGTTGAACCTGGGCGGGTCGTGCACGCTGAACCGTCTCGATGATGTCGGTGCAGGTGTCCGGCTCAGGGCCCGGTTCGCCGATCTTGCCGATAAAGACGTGGATTCCGCCGAAGGGGACCCTGTACCCGTACTCAATTGAGCCGGCCTCGGGGCCCCAGCCTGCATGTAGAGCTTGCCGCGACGACTCTTGGTCATCCGGCCCACAGCGTATCCCTTGATCCCTTCAAAGCTGCCCTTCAAGAACTCGAAACCACCGTGCGCTGGCCCCACGATGGGCGCCAACTGTCGTGGAATTGTCACGGCAGATGTCCTAGCAGAAGGACTTAGTCGTGAAGCCATCGCAACTAGGTTAGCTTAAAGGGTTTAATCGGGACAAAGGACACAGAGAGTTTATACTGGTTCGGCCCCTTGCGGTGAAGGTAAAAGCCGTCGGTAGCCGTCCGGTGAAGGTAAAAGCCGAACCAGTATAAACTCTATGTTCCTTTGTCCCGATTAACCCCTTTAAACTAACCTAGTTGCGATGGCTCCACGACTAAGTCCTTCTGTTAGGACATCTGCCGTGACAATTCCACGACACCTGTTGTAAATTAGTAATAAGTTATGCCCGCAAAAAGAAAAAAAGAGTAATAAGTTAAGCCACACAGTCTGCTATTTTTTGGCAGCTTTTCCAACTGTAATCCCAAACAGTCCACTTCGCCCTGTACATAATCCCTTTGTATGGACATGCGTGATTCAGCACACCCGCGGGCACACCAAAACCATCCATCTTACCACGCACCGAGCCACTAGTGACGCGCACCGCAAGTTCCCTCGCGCCGCAAAACGCAGTCCAAACCAGACGGGTCGCAGCAGCCAGCCGGTAGAGTCGATCGAGAACCCTAGCATCCAATCCCTCCTTGGTCTCCCGGAGTCAGGTGGGTGGCGGTCCGCCGGTCCCCGGCTTTTCGCCGCATTGTCTATGGACTCGGTACTATTTTGAGCCATCACATCCAAAAAGAACCACTCGAAAAGTGACATTGTACACCAACGGCGAGACACCGCATGGTCCTGGCAGAATTATTTTAGTTAGCAATGGATCTAATCCTGTCGTTAGTTAATCAGTACTAATGCTAGGTTGTGCATAATTTAGCATGTGAAGCTAGTGCGCCTTGGAACGGTTCCATTCAAATCCGGCCTGTAGCATCCTCGCAGGTGCATCGACAGTGATGTACTGCTCTATGCTTCCTTTCGTCACGATAGACGTTACCCATGGCACCATGCAATGCAACATCTCAATTGGGCTTAGAGCTACCGCGATGCAGTTCCTATATATACGCATGGCCACCGCATGGAACGTCTCATCCTCATCCACCGTGCCAAAGTTCATTCGTTCGTTTGTGCGGCAGCCAGCAAGAAACGAGTCGGCGACCGATCGAGTGATAGAAGAGGAGGGAAAGGCAAGCTAGCTTGAATTAATAGTGATGACGGGAAGGTTTGCTGCCGTGCCGGTAATGTTCCTGATGATCTTGGTGTTCTTTGCCGTGTCCGGCGCGGCTCGCCACCTCGGCGCCGACGTGTGGGCGCCAGCCGGGGAGGTCGTCCCCGGCAACGGTGTGGCGGCGCAGATTCTCCGGCAAATTTACTTGCAGCGGCTGGGGGCGGGGGCCTCGTGCGGCACCCACAGCGCAAACGGTGGCTGCCCACACTGACCGAGACCCAGAGGAAATGTACTCACTGAATCCAGCGGCGAGATGCGTAGGAAAAGAACAATAATTTCTTCATGACCTTTTCAGCCGTCGCAATCATGATTCGTCGCCGCGTGGCCAACTCTTATGTATTTAGAATCTACGTACTAGATAGTGGTGTTCCTTTTGTTCATTCTTTTCTGGTTAATTTGATTTGAATAATGAAGAACAACTTCCAATTGTTTTAGCATGCATATTGTACATCACACCATGTCTCTTATAATTTATGCACACAACACAATGTTTTTGCTGAAAGAAAACATACATGTTGCAAAGGTCGGGTAGCTCATGTCTGCAATAACCCTAAGAGGATCTACACCCGGACTTCTCAAACACCCCTATACGTCCGGGTGAACGGCCCAATCAGTGACCGGTCATAAAATCGGAACCCAACCGCACTCTTCGTACCGGCCCTATATGTCTGGGCTGACCGACACCCTTGATATCCAGCCTAAATCTGGAGTGGACATGGAGAAGCCAGGACACACCCGAGTGCATCCGCCACACCGGATCAGATCCACGCTAGCCCACCGGACCCGACATATATTCGTTCATTTCCATATCCCAGACGAAACTGGAGGACATGACGCCAAACCGTGGCAACTGCGGCCTCACCGGACGTGTGACCACCGTCTGGCACCCCAACTCCTCGATAACAGCGCAACCCCTTCAGTGACGCCTCGTCCCTGAGGCATTGGGCTCCGAGTCAGAGGTCAAAGCCAACATGCGTCATCGGTCGTCTGCTGTGGATGCCCGGCACGCCAGCCGTGCAAAGCATAGGGTGTGGGAAGCCGCAAGAGCGCTCGAGGTAGAGGTGGAGTCGCATGCCGCCTTGGACGAGGAAGCCATCCGTGCCCGCATCCTTGAGAAGTGGAGAAGGAGAACGACGCGTACCCTCTCTCGGGAGCAAAACCAGGCAATCCATGCCATCGCCGTACTGCCCTCCCAAAAAGGAGAAGGAGGAAGTCAGTGACGGGTCGGACAACTCTGGCAATGAGCAGATCTGTCTCGATCCATTTTGTGTCTATGACCACTACTGCCACGACAAAGACGACAAGGGCAACAGAAATGACAACGGCAGCAGTGGCACGCAATTGTTAGCAGTCCAGTGGCATGTATAATGTAGTAGAGCATGTCAATTTTTGTTAGTGCGATGGCATGCATCATGAAATAGCCAGACGGTACATACGTATTGGGTCGAGATGTATTACATAGGTTTAAGTTTACGTTGCATGTGATTGTATGGATTTGAGAATTTTCTAATTAAGTACCCGGTTGTGGAAGCGGACATTTGTGTGATGACCGGCCACTGTTCGTAGCCTTTTCTGGGCGTGTCCGCGGACATCCAGTGGGCCGGATTAGCAAGATCCGGCTATAGATGCTCTAAAACACCGGGATACATCTTTCATTGCAGTCATGTTCTTGATAAATTGGCTTCACAACGAAGTATTTAATCTTGGTACTGATCTTAAGCGTTTGGTAACTTGCAAACCAGAGTGTAACTCCATTGTCAAAGCAACTTTTGTCCTTCGAACTAAACCAATCTCAGGCATTTCTATGTTTAATGATTTCAGTCCTAATGTTTAATAGGTCATTGTTTTCCAATATTTAAGATATGTTAAGTGCCACACGTGTGGAACGAACACATGGCAATTTCGAACATTTTTTATAGCAACTTTAGTGACGCGAGGATGACACATTTCATTGTGAAGCATGGCAACACGTTTCTGTCTTTTTTGCGGGGTTTTTTTTTCTTTTTGGATGGCAACTTTAGTTATGAAAAACGCCAGGGCCGGAGTGCTTCGTGCCACACGCTTGACACTTATCATTTGGATAAGCTATTAATGTCTTCTACGTTTTCATGATAACTAGCCCGTGCGAACCGATGGGTTAATGACTAGTATAGTATATTTAGAAGCCGATAAACCTAAAAAGTCATTCGTTAGCACAAGGGTTTCTTTTCGGCGATATTTTCACAATGACTACACAAATACTACTCTATAAAATAATATAATATAGGATGTTTTAAATAGTAACGCTAAACTAAGCGTGAGTGTAGAATAGCTTATTCTACACCTAAGTAACGGCACATATAAAATATAGTAACACGATATATAAAATATAGTAATTTTTATAAAAATGTAGCAAATTATAAACTTGGGTAGTAAAAAAATTATTTTCAGAATTACTAATATTTATATACCATTTTACTAGATTTGTATATAGCGTTATTAGGGAGTGTGAAATAAGTTATTCTACATTCACGCTTAAAATAACGTTCCCAGTTTTAGATCACTAAGTAGTTTTTCTAGAACACTTGCGCCGCAAAAACCCAGTCCAAACCAAACAGGTCGCAGCAGCCAGCCGGTAGACTCGATCGAGACCTACCATCCAAACAATCTTTGGTCTCCTGGAATAAGGTGGTGGCCACCACCTGATCGTGGCGGTCCGCCGGTGTCCGGCTCTTCGCCGAATTCTCTATGGACATAGTACTATTCTGAGGCATCAAATCGGGAAAGAACCACTGGAAAAGTGGCAGTGTACAGCAACGAGGAGACACCGCGCGGTCCTACGAAAATTATTTAATTTACTTATGCTAATCTTAGTTATTAGTTAATCAGTACTGCTAGCTTTGATATAAAGAAAATAGTACTGCTAGCTTATGCATGATTTAGCATGTGAAGTTAGTGCGCCGTGGAACGATTCCGTTCAAACCCGGCCTGCAGCATCCTCGCAGGTGCATCGGCCGTGCATGATCTAGTGCTCGATGGTCCATGCTTCCCTCGTCATGACAGACGCTACCCATCACCATGTAATATCACCTCTGCTGATAGCTTGCTACCGCGATGGTGACCCTATATAAGCGCATGGCCACCCCATGGAACGTCTCATCCCTGCGCCCAAGTTCATTCGTTCGTTTGTGCAGCAGCCAACAAGAATCGAGTCAGCGATTGATAGAGTGATCGAAGAAGAGGGAAACACACGCTAGCTTGAATCGTGATGGCGGGAAAATTTAATGCCGTGCAGGTAATGTTACTGATGATCGTGGTGTTCTTCGCCGTGCCCGGTGCAGCTCGCCAGCTCGGCGGCGACGTGTGGGCGCCGGCCGGGGAGGTCGTCTCCGGCGACGGCGTGGCGGTGCAACTTCTCCGGCAAATGTACCTGCAGCGGCTGGGGGCAGGGCCCTCGTGCGGCACCCACAGTGCAAACGGTGGCTGCCCACACTGATCGAGACCCAGACGAAATCTACTCAGAGAATCTGGCGGCGAGATGCGTAGGGAAAGAATAGTTTGTTTCTGACCTTTTCAGCCGTCGCGATCATGATTCGTGGCCGCCAGGCCATCTCTTCTGTATTTACAATCTAGGGTGTTCTTTCTGTCGTTAAGTTCTAGTTCATTCTTTGCTCAAAATACCTGTTGTTCATTCTTTTCTAGTTAATTTGATTTCAATAATGTAAGAATAACGTCCAATTGTTTTAGCATGCATATTGGTACATCACACCTGTCTCTTATATTTATGCGCACAACGCAATGGTTTTGCTGAAAGAAAACACCGACATGTTGTGGAGGTCAGGTAGCTCATGCCTGCAATAACCGTAAGAGCATCTAGGGCTGGACTCCACAAACACCCCCATACGTTCGGGCGGATAGGTCTATCAGTGATCGGTAACAAAATCATGACCCAACCGCACTCTTCATACCGGTCTAGTACGTGTGGGCTAACTGGCATCCTTGATATCCAGCCTACATCTGGAGCGGATATGAGGAAGTCAGGACATATCCGGGTGCGTCTGCCACGACAGATCAGTCCCACGCTATCCTACCTCACCCCACATATATTCTTCCCTATCCGCATCCCGGACGAAACTGGAGGACGCGAAGCCAAATTGTGGTGACCGCGGCTTCACCGGACGCAGGGACCACCATTTGGCGCCCCAACTCCAGGGTGACGGCGCAATCCCTTCGGTGGCGCCTCATCCTCGCGGCTTCGGGATACGAGCAAGAGGTCAACGCCAGCATCTGTCACAGGTTATCCGCTGCGGATGCACGACAAGCCCACCGTTCGAGGCATATGGTGCGCGAAGCCACGACAGGCCTAGAGGCAGAGGCAAAGGAGGTGGAGTTGCACGCTGCCTTGGTCGAGGAAGCCCTGCCTACCCGCATCCTCGAGAAGTGGCAAAGGCAGACGACACGCGCCCTCGCGTGGGGGCAAAATTGCTGGTCCATGCCATCGCCGTACTGCCCCCTCCCCTAGAGGAGAAGGAGGGAGCTAGTGACGAGTAAGACAACTCCAGTAGTGAGCATATCCGGCTCGATCTATTTTGTGTCTATGACCACAACTTCCACCAAAGACGACAAGGTCGACAAGAATAGTATGGGTAGCCGTGGATGAACTTTCTTCATAGTTCTAGTACGTATAACGTGCATTTTTAGTAGTCTGATGGCATGCATGATGTAGTAGAGCATGCCAATTTTTGGTAATCCGATGGCATGCATGATGAAGTAGCCGGATGAGATGTGTGGGGTGAAGATGTATTACGTAGATTTAAGTTTAAGTTGCTTGTGATTGTATGGATTTGACAATTTGCTCATGAAGTACTCGGTTGTGGAAGCATCCATTTGAGTGGTGACCGGTCACTCTCTGCAGCCGTGGCTGGGCACGTCTGCAGACGTTTAGGGGGGCGGATTAGTTAGGTCCGGCTGTAGATGCTTTAAATACCTGGATACGTTTTTCATGGCAACCATGTTCTTGATAAATCAACTTCACAATAAAGTATTTAATCTTGATACTGATCTTAAGCGTTTTGTAACTTGCAAAATAGAGTGGAACTCGACTTTCAAAGCAACGTTTATGCTTTTTAGTTATATAATCATCATAAAGACAATAAATGTCTCAATACCTCCACCGGTGGCGCCTTGTGGCAATGGCGTAATGCTATTAGATGTAGAAACTGCAAGGTGCCTCCGGGTTGAGGTCAATAGGTGTAGAGGTCCATGCAAGGCGGAACAAAGCATGATGCCTGAAACTATGACCTAATCACCGACCCCTAGCCACCTTCGATCCATCGATAGCCACCTCCATCTGTAGGTATCACTCTGCGTGATCGACCTTTGTGGCGATGCCACCCCTAATTATTGTGAACCGACCACGAGCCGTGGGTAATTACTAGCTAATCAATTTTGATGATTGCAAACGCTAGCTTTGAATGGCTACCTATGGTTGGATATATTGCCCATGGTTTAGATTACTAGACGATATTCTTGTGTTACGGCGCGGACATTGTTAAAATAATTGTACTAATAGGTGCTAGAAAAACAACCAAAAATAATGCATACAAAAACGAATGTAAGAGTGTTCTCGATACATGTTGCAGTTAATAGAATGTCATTTTTCATGAAAAATGCGAAGCTTGAACTTACGCGTACATGCATGAGTTGCTAATATGGCATGGTTGAATTATTTAATTAATGCAAAACATGTGACTTCTAGTTGATATGCATAGGTGCTGAAGTGGCATGGCAGCATGCTTAGAAAAAATGTAACTGACGATTTGCGATTGAGATGCATAGGTGTCGATGGTGAAGGAAATATGCCCTAGAGGCAATAATAAAGTTGTTATTTATATTTACTTATATCATGATAAATGTTTATTATTCATGCTAGAATTGTATTAACCGGAAACTTGATACAAGCGTGAATACATAGACAAAACAAAGTGTCCCTAGTATGCCTCTACTTGACTAGCTCGTTAATCAAACATGGTTAAGTTTCCTGACCATAGACATGTGTTGTCATGCGATGAACGGGATCACATTATTAGGATAATGATGCGATGAACAAGACACATCCGTTAGCTTAGCATAATGATCGTTAAGTTTTATTGCTATTGCTTTCTTCATGAGTTATGCATATTCCTTTGACTATAAGATTATGCAACTCCCGAATACCAATGGAACACCTTGTGTGCTATCAAACATCACAACGTAACTGGGTGATTATAAAGATGCTCTACAGGTGTCTCCGAAGGTGTTTGTTGGGTTGGCATAGATCGAGATTAGGATTTGTCACTCCGAGTATCGGAGAGGTATCTCTAGGCCCTCTCGGTAATGCACATCATGATAAGCCTTGCAAGCAATGTGAATAATGAGTTAGTTACGGGATGATGCATTACGGAACGAGTAAAGAGACTTGCCGGTAACGAGATTGAACTAGGTATGAAGATACTGACGATCGAATCTCGGGCAAGTAACATACCGATGACAAAGGGAATAACGTATGTTGTCATTGCGGTTTGACCGATAAAGATCTTCGTAGAATATGCAGGAACCAATATGAGCATCTAGGTTCTGTTGTTGCTTATTGATCAGATATGTGTCTCGGTCATGTCTACATAGTTCTCGAACCCGTAGGGTCCGCACGCTTAACGTTTGATGACGATTTGTATTATGAGTTATGTGTTTTGGTGACCGAAGATTGTTCGGAGTCCCGGATGAGATCACGGACATGACGAGGAGTCTCGAAATGGTCGAGAGGTAAAGATTGATATATTGGATGATAGTACTCGGACACTGGAATGGTTTCGGATTGTTTCAGATATTTATCGGAGTACCGAGGGGTTACGGGAACCCCCGGGGAAAGTAATGGGCCAACATGGGCCATAGGGGAGAGAGAGGGTAGCCCACAAGGGGTGGCGACCCCCATGGGTAGTCCGAATTGGACAAGGGGAGGGGGCGCGGTGATACGTCCATTTTGCATCATGCTTTTATACCGATATTTATTGCAATATGGGCTGTTATTACACATTATGTCACAATACTTATGTCTTTTCTCTCTTATTTTACAAGGTTTACATGAAGAGGAAGAATGCCGGCAGCTGGAATTCTGGGCTGGAAAAGGAGCAAATATTAGAGACCTATTGTGCACAACTCCAAAAGTCCTGAAACTCCACGAAAGTCAGTTTTGCAATATATTAAAAATATTGGCGAAGAAAGCACCAGAGGGGGGCCACCCACTGTCCATGAGGGTGGAGGGCGCGCCCCCTGCCTTGTCGGCCACCTGGAAGCCCCCCGATGCCCATCTTCTAGTCTAAGGTGTCTTTTGCCCTGAAAAAAATCAGAAGAAAGCTTTCGGGACGAAGCACCGCCGTCTCGAGGCGGAACCTTGATGGAACCAATCTAGGGGCTCCGGCGGAGCTGTTCTGCCGGGGAAACATCCCTCCGGGAGGGGGAAATCGTCACCATCGTCATCACCATCGATCCTCTCATTGGGAGGGGGTCAATCTCCATCAACATCTTCACCAGCACCATCTCCTCTCAAACCCTAGTTCATCTCTTGTATCCGATTTTTGTCTCAAAACCTCAGATTGGTACCTGTGGGTTGCTAGTAGTGTTGATTACTCCTTGTAGTTGATGCTAGTTGGTTTATTCGGTGGAATATTATATTTTCAGATCTTTTATGCACATTAATACCCCTCTGATTATGAATATGACTATGATTTGTGAGTAGTTACGTTTGTTTCTGAGGACATGGGAGAAGTCTTGTTATAAGTACTCATGTGAATTTGGTATTCGTTCAATATTTTGATGAGATGTATGTCGTCTTTCCTCTAGTGGTGTTATGTGAACGTCGACTACATGACACTTCACCGTGGTTTGGGCCTAGGGGAAGGCATTGGGAAGTAATAAGTAGATGATGGGTTGCTAGAGTGACAGAAGTTTAAACCCTAGTTTATGCGTTGCTTCGTAAGGGGCTGATTTGGATCCATATGTTTCATGCTATGGTTAGGTTTACCTTAATTCTTCTTTCATAGTTGCGGATGCTTGCGAGGGGGGTTAATCATAAGTGGGATGCTTGTCCAAGGAAGGGGACCCAAGCACCGGTCCACCCACATATCAAATTATCAAAGTAACGAACGTGAATCATATGAGCATGATGAAAACTAGCTTGACGATAATTCCCATGTGTCCTCGGGAGCGCTGCACTTTATATAAGAGTTTGTCCAGGCTTGTCCTTTGCTACAAAAAGGATTGGGCCACCTTGCTGCACCTTGTTTACTTTTGTTACTTGTTACCCGTTACGAATTACCTTATCATAAAACTATCTGTTACCAATAATTTCAGTGCTTGCAGAGAATACCTTACTGAAAACTGCTTCTCATTTCCTTCTGCTCCTCGTTGGGTTCGACACTTTTACTTATCAAAAGGACTCCGATAGATCCCCTATACTTGTGGGTCATCACTTGGCCCCCCTTTCCTTCTCCCTCTCCCTCTCCTTGCCCCTTCCCCCCTCCGTAAGAAGGAAGGGGGCGACTAGGACTAGTAGTCCTAGTGGGTCCCCCCCCCCCACTTGGCGCGCACCCTAGGGCCGGCCTCCTCCCTCTCCTCCTTTATATACGGAGGCAGGGGGCACCCCAAAGCACATCAATTGTTTCTTAGCCGTGTGCGGTGCCCCCCTCCACCGTTTACTCCTCCGGTCATATTGTCGTAGTGCTTAGGTGAAGCCCTGCGCGGATGACATCACCATCACCACACCATTGTGCTGATGAAACTCTCCCTCGACACTTTGCTGGATCAAGAGTTCGAGGGACGTCATCGAGCTGAAAGTGTGCTGAACTCGGAGGTGTCGTACGTTCGGTACTTGATCGGTTGGATCGTGAAGACATTCGACTACATCAACCACGTTAAATTAACCCTTCTGCTTTCGGTCTACGAGGGTATGTTGACACACTCTTCCCCTCTCGTTGCTATGCATCTCCTAGATAGATCTTGCGTGATCGTAGGAATTTTTTTGAAATTGCATGCTACGTTCCCCAACAGTGGCATCCGAGCCAGGTCTATGCGTAGATGATATGCACGAGTAGAACACAAAGAGTTGTGGGCAATCATAGTCATACTGCTTACCACCAACGTCTTATTTTGATTCGGCGGTATTGTTGGATGAAGCGGCCCGGACCAACCTTACATGACCACGTTCATGAGACCGGTTCCACCGACAGACATGCAACTTGTTTTTGCATAAAGGTGGCTGGCAGGTATCTGTTTCTCCAACTTTAGTTGAATCAAATTTGACTACGGCTGGTCCTTGTTGAAGGTTAAAATAGCACACTTGACGAAACATTGTTGTGGTTTTGATGCGTAGGTAAGAACGGTTCTTACTAGAAGCCCGTAGCAGCCACATAAAACTTGCAACAACAAAGTAGAGGACGTCTAACTTGTTTTTGCAGGGCATGTTGTGATGTGATATGGTCAAGACATGATGTGATATACGTTATTGTATGAGATGATCATGTTTTGTAAAAGTTATCGGCAACTGGCAGGAGCCTTATGGTTGTCGCTTTATTGTATGAAATGCAATCGCCATGTAATTGCTTTACTTTATCACTATGCGTTAGCGATAGTTGTAGAAGCAATAGTTGGCGAGACGACAACGACGCTACGATGGAGATCAAGGTGTCAAGCCAGTGACAATGGAGATCATGACGGTGCTTTAGAGATGGAGATCAAATGCACAAGATGATGATGGTCATATCATGTCACATATTTTGATTGCATGTGATGTTTATCTTTTATGCATCTTATTTTGCTTAGTACGGCGGTAGCATTATAAGATGATCATTCACTAAAATTTCAAGGTATAAGTGTTCTCCCTGAGTATGCACCGTTGCGATAGTTCGTCGTGCCGAGACACCACATGATGATCGGGTGTGATAAGCTCTACGTTCACATACAACGGGTGCAAGACAGTTTTACACGTGCGGAATACTCAGGTTAAACTTGACGAGCCTAGCATGTATAGACATGGCCTCGGAACACTGAGACCGAAAGGTCGAACGTGAATCATATAGTAGATATGATCAACATAGAGATGTTCACCATTGGAAACTACTCCATCTCACGTGATGATCGGACATGGTTTTGTTAATATGGATCACGTGCATTTAGATGACTCGAGGGATGTCTATCTAAGTGGGAGTTCTTAAGTAATATGATTAATTGAACTTAAATTTATCATGAACTTAGTCCTGATAGTTTTTGCATATCTATGTTATAGATCAATGGCCCGTGCTACTGTTCCCTTGAATTTTAATGAGAGAAAGCTAAGTTGAAAGATGATGGTAGCAACTACACGGACTGGGTCCGTAACTTGAGGATTATCCTCATTGCTGCACAGAAGAATTACGTCCTTGATGCACCGCTAGGTGAGAGGCCTTCTGTAGGAGCAACTCCGGACGTTATGAACGCCTGGCAAGCTAAATCTGATGACTACTCGATAGTTCAGTGGGCCATGCTTTACGGCTTAGAATCGGGACTTCAAAGACGTTTTGAACGTCATGGAGCATATGAGTTGTTCCAGGAGTTGAATTTAATATTTCAAGCAAATGCCCGAGTTGAGAGATATGAAGTCTCCAACAAGTTCTATAGCTGCAAGATGGAGGAGAACAGTTCTGTAAGTGAACACATACTCAGAATGTCTGTGTACCATAACCACTTGACTCAGCTGGGAGTTAATCTTCCGGATGATAGTGTCATTGACAGAGTTCTTCAATCACTGCCACCAAGCTCTAAAGGCTTCGTGATGAACTATAATATCCAAGGGATGGAAAAGATAATTCCCGAGATCTTCGGAATGCTCTAGGCTGCGGAGGTAGAAATAAAGAAGGAGCATCAAGTGTTGATGGTTAACAAGACCACTAGTTTCAACAAAAAGGGCAAAGAAAAGAAGAGGAACTTCAAGAAGAATAGCAAGCAAGTTGCTGCTCCCGGGAAGAAGCCCAAGTCTGGACCTAAGCCTGAAACTGAGTGCTTCTACTGCAAAGGGACTGGTCACTGGAAGCGGAACTACCCCAAGTATTTGGTGGATAAGAAGGATGGCAAAGTGAAAGGTATATTTGATATACATGTTATTGATGTGTGCCTTACTAATGCTCGTAGTAGCGCCTGGGTATTTGATACTGGTTTTGTTGCTCATATTTGCAACTCAAAACAGGGGCTACAGATTAAACGAAGATTGGCTAAGGATGAGGTGACGATGCACGTCGGAAATGGTTCCAAGGTCGATGTGATCGCCGTCGGCACGCTACCTCTACATCTACCTTTGGGATAAGTTTTAGACCTGAATAATTGTTATTTGGTGCAAGTGTTGAGCATGAACACTATATCTAGATCTTGTTTGATGCGAGACGGTTATTCATTTAAATCAGAGAATAATGGTTGTTCTATTTATATGAGTAATATCTTTTATGGTCATGCACCCTTGATGAGTGGTCTATTTTTGTTGAATCTCGATCGTGGTGATACACATATTCATAATATTGATGCCAAAATATGCAAAGTTAATAATAATAGTGCAACATATTTGTGGCACTGCCGTTTAAGTCATATTGGTGTAAAGCGCATGAAGAAACTCCATGCGGATGGGCTTTTGGAATCACTTGATTATGAATCACTTGATGCTTGTGAACCATGCCTCACGGGCAAGATGACTAAAACTCCGTTCTCCGGAACAATGGAGCGAGCAACTGACTTATTGGAAATAATACATACTGATGTATGCGGTCTGATGAGTGTTGAGGCTCGCGGCGGGTATCGTTATTTTCTGACATTCACAGATGATTTGAGCAGATATGGGTATATCTACTTAATGAAACACAAGTCTGAAACATTTGAAAAGTTCAAAGAATTTTGGAGTGAAGTGGAAAATCATCGTAACAAGAAAATAAAGTTTCTACTATCTGATCGCGGAGGCGAATATTTGAGTTATGAGTTTGGTCTTCATTTAAAACAATGTGGAATAGTTTTGCAACTCACGCCACCTGGAACACCACAGCGTAATCGTGTGTCCGAATGTCGTAACCATACTTTATTAGATATGGTGCGATCTATGATGTCTCTTACTGATTTACCACTATCATTTTGGGGTTATGCATTAGAGACAGCTACATTCACATTAAATAGGGCACCATCTAAATCCATTGAGACGACACCATATGAATTGTGGTTTTGCAAGAAACCCAAGATGTCGTTTCTTAAATTTTGGGGTTGCGATGCTTAGGTGAAAAAGTTTCAGCCTGATAAGCTCGAAACCAAATCGTAGAAGTGTGTCTTCATAGGATACCCAAAAGAAACTGTTGGGTACACATTCTATCACAGATTGGAAGGCAAGATATTTGTTGCTAAGAATAGATCATTTCTAGAGAAGGAGTTTCTTTTGAAAGAAGTGAGTGGGAGGAAAGTAGAACTTGATGAGGTAGTTGTACCTTCTCTCGAATTGGAAAGTAGTTAATCAAAGAAATCAGTTCCATTTGATGCCTACACCAATTAGTGAGCAAGTTAATGATGATGATCATGAAACTTCAGATCAAGTTACTACTAAACCTCGTAGGTCAACCAGAGTATGTTCCGCACCAGAGTGGTACAGTAATCATGTTCGGGAAGTCATCTTACTAGACCATGATGAACCTACGAACTATGAGGAAGCGATGATGAGCCCAGATTCCGCGAAATGGCTTGAGGCCATGAAATCTGAGATGGGATCCATGTATGAGAACAAAGTATGGACTTTGGTTGAGTTGCCCGATGATCGGCAAGCCACAGAAAATATATGGATCTTCAAGAAGAAGACTGACACTGATGGTAATGTTACTGTCTACAAAGCTCGACTTGTTGCGAAAGGTTTTCGACAAGTTCAAAGAGTTGACTACGATGAGACCTTCTCACCCGTAGCAATGCTTAAGTCTGTCTGAATCATGCAATTGCCACATTTTATGATTATGAAATTTGGCAAATGGATGTCAAAACTGCATTCCTTAATGGATTTCTTAAAGAAGAGTTGTATATGATGCAATCAGAAGGTTTTGTTGATCCTTGATGTCGCTTGAAGCTACGTCGGTATTTCCCCAAAGAGGAAGGGATGATGCAGCACAGCGGCAGTAGGTATTTCCTTCAGATATGAAACCAAGGTTATCGAACCAGTAGGAGAACCAAGCAACACAACGTAAACAGCCCCTGCACACAAATAACAACACCTTGCAACCCAATGTGTTAAAGGGGTTGTCAATCCTTTTCGGGTAACGGTGCCAGAAATTGCATGATGACAGGAGAAAATTGCAATAGATTGAATAAATAGATCACAAATAAAATAAAGTGCAGCAAAGTATTTTTGTATTTTTGGTTTAATAGATCTGAATAAAAAGAGCAAATAAAATAGATCGCAAAGCAAATATATGAGAAAGAAGACCCAAGGGCCGTAGGTTTCACTAGTGGCTTCGCTCGAGAAAGATAGCAAATGGTGGGTAAAAAAATTACTGTTGGGCAATTGATATAACTTCAAATAATTATGACGATATCCAGGAAATGATCATTACATAGGCATCACGTCCAAGATTAGTAGACCGACTCCTGCCTGCATCTACTAGTATTACTCCACACATCGACCGCTATCCAGCATGCATCTAGTGTATTAAGTTCATGGAGAAACGGATTAATGCAATAAGAATGATGACATGATGTAGACAAGATCTATCTATGTAGAGATAGACCCCATCGTTTTATCCTTAGTAGCAATGATACATACGTGTCGTTTCCCTTTCTGTCACTGGGATCAAGCACCGTAAGATCGAACCCACTACCGAGCACCTCTTCCATTACAAGATAAATATATAAAGTTGGCCAAACAAAACCCAAATAGAGAAGAAATATGAGGCTATAAGCAATCATGCATATAAGAGATCAAAGAAACTCAAATAACTTTCATGGATATAAAAAGATAGATCTAATCATAAACTCAAAGTTCATCCGATCACAACAAACACACCACAAAAAGAGTTACATCATATGGATCTCCAAGAGACCATTGTTTTGAGAATTCAGCGAGAGAGAGGAAGCCATCTAGCTACTAACTACGAACCCGAAGGTCTACAAAGAACTACTCACGCATCATCGGAGAGGCACCAATGGAGGTGGTGAACCCCATCCGAGATGGTGTCTAGATTGGATCTGGTGGTTCTGGACTCTACGGCGGCTGGATGAATATTTCGTCGACTCCCCTAGGGTTCTGGGATTTTTGGGGTATTTATAGAGCAAAGAGGCGGTCCGGGGGGCACCCGAGGTGGGCACAACCCACCAGGGCGCGCCCGGGCCTCCTAGCGGGCCCTGGTGGGTTGTCCCCTCCTCGGGACTCCCCCCAGGTGCAACTAGGGCCCAATATCTTCCTTCTGGTCCATAAAAAATCTCCGTAAAGTTTCGTGGCATTTGGACTCCGTCTGATATTGATTTCCTACGATGTAAAAAACATGCAAAAAACAGCAACTGGCACTTGGCACTATGTCAATAGGTTAGTACCAAAAATGATATAAATGATTATAAAACATCCAAGATTGATAATAAAACAGCATGGAACAATCAATTTTTGTTTGGAACCTGAGAGTTGTGAAGGAACGATAGATGTTTGTTTGGCTTGCAGAATCCATGGATTTATCCAAACTTGGTTCATCGACAAGAGAAATTCTGAAATGCTTGTGAGGATGACCGAGTGTTAGAATGCGAGATTCGCTAAACCATATACAAGGTAATGATTTATACCGACTTACTCTTATTATTCGCCTTGCTACATGGGATGGTAAATCTGAGTGACTTACCCATAGTAGAGAGACGTCGATCAAAACCTTGTTTAAACCTTCGAATGGTATGACAATTTTCCCTTGTACAAGGCAGCTATTGCCAATCGTAGGATATACGGCGAGGTTCAACCCAAACCCATTTCCTGTAGGAGAAACCATAAATTGATGACCACCATGAGATTTCGATAGTTGTTTAGTATTGGCGCGAGACCCGTCAGCTAAGAAGATCCAGTCCCAGAAGAACCGTACCAAGATAAAAGGACACAGAATTGAGGAAAAAGGTTATGCAACTACCGGATGAGCCAAAGTAGGAATTTTCCTGAGAATTTGAGAAGACTGACCCTGTCAACAATAAAGGATGGAGTATATGAGTCTTTGATGAACCGTAACCATGCTTCTAAGGGTGGTAGCACCCCAGACCCCATGTGACGATCGATGGATTTTGAGAAGACCCCCGAACCTAACCTATTTCTTTCTAGCCTCTCCGAATCTCGAGGGCGAGATTCACTTTAAGGGTGGTAGGTTTGTAACATCCCAAAATTCTAAATTTTGGAATGTTATATTAAATAAATAGTTTTGATTGATTGTATGATTGCTTGTGTGTTTTGTTGTGTGAAATTGAGTGAAATTTGAATCTTTTTGGAAGTTAAATGAGAGGGAATGAAATTGCTTGTGTGTTCCCAAACTTTCACCTTGCATTTATGATCTCCACGAATTCAAATTCATTTCATCACAAAACCCTAGAGTGAAGATGATATAACTTCTTCCATTTAAATAAATGAAAAGGGTTTTGAAAAGATTTGAATTCCATTTGGAAATATTTCAACTTCAGAAACTTAATGCGACTCAATGAGTTTCATGAGAGAAGATAATATGACTTCTTCAAATGCTAAGAAAGAGAGTTGGAAGTTTCAAAGAATCAGATTTAAAGTCCCTTTGAAATTATTTTTAATTTGGAGTTATTTGGTTGTTTTCAAATTATTTTTCTTCAAAAATAAAATATATGGAAAATAGGGTAAAATGATTCCCTACAGTAGAAAAATGGAGAAAAATGAGTTTGAAATCATTTTGACATTTTAAAATATTTTTATTTGATTTTTAAATGAACCAGTAGCACTCTTTGCTTTATTTCATTTTTTGTGGAATTTATTTGATGCTAGAAAAATGTTCATGTTGTAGAAAATATTTTTCTGAAATTTTGATATATAATATGCCTATATATCATTTTTTATTTGTTGTATATTCTTATTTTTTTGTTGTCTGTAAAATTGTTCTTTTTAACTCTTCGGGCCGACCGAACTGGGCAGCGCCCAGCCCAGCCGGCCCAGGCCGCCGTCGCCACCGACCCCGAGCCGGAGTCCGGCCGGCGAACGCCTTCCGAGCCGCCGCCGTCGCACCGCAAAGCCGCCGCCGTCGCCCCTCCCCGCCGCCGTCGCCGCCGCCGTCGCCCCTCCCCGCCCCTTTATAGGCCGCCCAACCCCTCTCTCTCCCAGATAGCAGCAGCAGCCGTCGCCTCCGCAAAGCCGCCGCCCCTGCAAGCCGTCGGAGCCGCCACCGCCGTCCCGCACCGCGTAGCCACCGCCGCCGAAGCCGCCGTCGTCCGCCTCGACGCCGTTCGCCGCCGCCGAAGCCGCCGTCGTCCGCCTCGACGCCGTTCGCCGCCGCCGCCGTTCGCCGCTGTCGACCCGAACCGCCCGAACCGGTAAACCGCCTGGTCTATTTTTTTTGGGGTTTAGATTTTCTTCGGTTTTTCTTAAAAACTCGGTTTACTAGTTAGTTAACGAACATTCGTCGTTTAGACTTCTGTAACGAACGGTTTCGTCGGTTTTGTTTCTGTAGCGAACGTTCCTTCGTTAGGATTTCTGTTTGTAGCCAGGGACCTAGATCCGATTAGTTTATTTATAGATTAGCCCATAGTTTTCAAACTAGCACAACTTTTTACTCGTTTGTCCAAATCCAACGAAATCAATGCCCACTTCTTTGTTATGATCCCCTCTATCCAGAGAACATATTAAATCAACTTTTTGAAATTCTAAAATTTGAATTAGATCAGATTTGAATTTAAACTTGTTTTGGTTATAACTTGAGTTTTATAACTCCGATTTAATTGATTCTTTTTGCAAATCAAAGCTCCTGACTTGTACCTTCTGTTAAGATCAAACTCACTTAATTTTGCTACTGTTAAAAAATAGGTTTCTGTCTAGAAGCTTTATTTGATGGTTTTGAAGTTTTTTGAAGTGTTTTCTTCGTTCGTTTGGATCTTTGAGTGATTGTTTATGTGTGGTTATAATTGATTGCTCACGATAGATTGAACGGAGTGTGACGAGTAGAACTATTAGGAATTATGAGTGCGAAGAATCTTCATCAACAGTACAAGGCAAGTTCACACTTTGATCATACTCTTTTATACCCAGTTTTACTTGCATTAGCTTCACCCTCAAAGATTGCATGAGTAGGATTGGGAATATGTGGGTATTGCTATGTAGTTGATGAGGTAGGGACCTATTACCTTTTTGATTCACCCCGGGAATTTACGTTATGCTCATATTGTTTAGCCATTCTCGTAGACGGGGATTGGTATTGAGATTCATGAAAGTTGCGACAATAATATTAACTAAGGAAACTTAAGGTGGCAACATTAACACACATCTAGGTGGAATGGTTGGGGCACCTTGGAGAACCCAGTGGCTTGCCCGGGCACCTGGAGAACCCAGTGCTTGCCCAAGGGGATCCTGGAGTACCCGTGTGATCATCCTATGGAATGCCATCCAGGCTCAAAGGGATCATAAGATTATTAATGCTAGAAACTTTCGTGTGCAGCCACAAGCCATTATGGGCTCTGGCATAGTTAAGTTAGTTGTGGGAAACCTTTCCATGATGGGCTAGCAGATGTAGGGGAATTGTAGGTGTACTGGCCTATATATCGGTTAAGGGAACCTCTTCGGAAAGACTGTGTCTCGATCATCCGTTTCTCAAACATCATGCAGTGCGAGAAGTTCAACGGAGGAGATCGAGTATTGTGGGGAAAAGTGCGCAAACCTCTGCAAAGTGTACAAACTAATCATAATTAGCCGTGTCCCCGGTTATGGACATCTTTGAGTATCTGGTATTTGAATTATTGGTTGATCTCATCACTCTATTTAATGAAATTGTTGGGTTATTAATAATTTGGGAATTTTGAGATTGAGTTGGAGGAACCTTCTCAATAATGGCATAAACTTGATAGCAAAATAAAATTTATTTCTTTTTTGTAGGGAAAAATTAGATTTATGCAAAATTAAACTTAGAGCCTCCACCAGTCAAATATGCATATAGAGATAGACATTCTCATTGTTATTCTATGGTGTGAAATTGCCAATACATTCAATGTACTAACCTACATGGCTGCAATGTCTCATGTTGCAGGAATCTTACGACGAGTAAGTGATACGTTAGGGTTACGATGTCTACACTCAACTTTCCCGTTGGTGTTGTTGGGACTCCACAACTTTGTTGTTATTTCCGCTATATGGATTGAGGTAATAGTATTTACGTTATTTTATACATGTGATTTACCTCTGTTATAAATCCTCGAGTACTGTGTGTGTCAGCATATCAATCCAGGGATGACACTTAAGCACAGGGACTTGACCCATTCGAGTCGGGTCGCTACACTTTAGCTTCTATTTCATTTCAGCTTGGGTGTACTGAAAGATTAATAGGGATATAGTTTTTTTTATCGATTAATCTGACCACAGATCAATTAGTTTATGTAACTTACTAATTGATTGCCCGTTCCTATCCGTGATGTACTATTTGTTAGAGAAAACGGTTTGTAATTTTGATGCATTGCTAATTCACTTAATTACATTTTGTTTTCAGAGATAGCCCTTCTGAATTTTGTTTAGATAGATGATTGATTTTTTGTAAATGCCTTCTGTGGATCCTTTCCTTGATTATAATAACGAGTCAAATAGTTTAAATTTTATAATTATATAGTGACTAAAATTACCTAATATATTTTTCCAAATATCATCTAGACATTTTAAATCATCACGTTGTATCGACTATGGGCATCTGGATGCTATGGGTAAATAGTTTGTCTGCTTTGTTATCTTCGTACAAACTAATGTCTGCTTTGCTTATTCTGATATTTGATATACTTCAGATGGCTAACAAATGAACATGTGGAATCGCCCGGTAATTTTCTTACTCAGCACATTCTCTTGTTTCGTGGCTAATGTTTAGGCGATTTTTAATTAATATTATATTGTGTTCTGTAAAGATGGTGACATCATTGTACCTGTTAATTAGGTTGTAATTCCTCATTTGTAACGCAAAAACATAAGTCAGTAAATGAGGTGCATGTGGTAAACATCACGTGATCAAATGTTTTTTTCCTTATTCCTTGATTTTTTTAAACAATATATAGGTCAAATGCTTCTTTGAAATGTTAATATGATCTGATGGCTGCTAATAAATTATGGTTTTTTTGGCTTTGCATCTTCGAGATTCTTGCTCCGCAAACCATTTTATGCTTCCCTACTATTTGTATTATCAACAATTTTTTTGTTTATTTCTCTACCTAATGGGGCTAAGTAAAATAATGACAACGAAAAAATTGAGGCTCATTCAATACATTCGAGAGTGCAAAAGTTCACATAAAAGCCGAAACAATGAAATTATATTTCAATATATTTATGCTACTTTGCAAACATATATGAGAATTGATTTTTTTCTTACATTTTGACCATGACACGCGAATGTATGATATTTTTCTTTTTGAGAAACGAATGTATGATGTAGTGTACGTTCCAAGTTGGATTATTTTTCTGAATTTCTGGACGGGGGCAGTATAAGACGTTTTAATTCACCAACTAGTTTTTTTTAAAAGACGCCACGTTCCTCGCGCCGCAAAACCCAGTCCAAAGTCCAAACCAAACAGGTCGCAGCAGCCAGACACGATAGACTCGATAGAGCCCTACCATCCAACCCCTCGTTGGTCCCCCGGAGTCAGGTGGCGACCGGCCACCACCTGATCGTGGCGGTCCGCCGGTGTCCGGCTCTTCGCCGCATTCTGAGCCATCACATCGGGAAAGAACCACTCGAAAAGTAGCCGTGTACACCAACGAGGAGACACCGCGCGGTCCTACGAAAATTATTTATGGTACTTATGCTATGTTAATCAGTACTGCTAGCTTTGATATAAAGAAAATAGTACTTCGACCCCGCAAAAAAAAAAGTACTGCTGCTATAGCTTATGCATAATTTAGCATGTGAAGTCAGTGCGCCTTGGAACGATTCCGTTCATATCCGGCCTGTAGCATCCTCGCAGGTGCATGATCTAGTGCTCCATGGTACATGCATGCTTCCCTCGTCATGACAGACGCTACCCATCACCATGCAACATCACTTCTGCTGATAGCAAGCCACCGCGATGGTGCTTCTATATAAACGCATGGCCATCCCAAGGAACATTTCATCCACAGCGCGCCCAAGTTAATTCGTTCGTTTGTGGAGCAGCCAGCAAGAATCAAGTCGGTGACCGATCGAGTGATCGAAGAGGAGCGAAACGCAGGCTAGCCAGCTTGAATTGTGATGGCGGCAAGGTTTGCTGCCGTGCCGGTAATGTTCCTGATGATCGTGGTGTTCTTCGCCGTGTCCGGCGCGGCTCGCCAGCTCGGCGGCGACGTGTGGGCGCCGGCCGGGCAGGTCTTCTTCGGCGACGGCGTGGCGGCGCAGCTTCTCCGGCAAATGTACCTGCAGCGGCTGGGGGCGGGGGCCTCGTGCGGCACCCACAGCGCAAACGGTGGCTGCCCACACTGACCGAGACACAGAAGAAATCTACTCAGAGAATCCAGCGGCGAGATGCGTAGGAAAAGAACAATAATTTGTTCCTGACCTTTTCAGCCGTCGCCATCATGATTCGTGGCCGCGGGGCCAACTCTTATGTATTTAGAATCTAAGTACTAGATAGTGGTGTTCTTTCTATCGTTAAGTTCTGGTTCATTCTTTGCTCAAAATACCTTTTGTTCATTCTTTTCTGTTTAACTTGATTTGAATAACGAAAGAATAACTTCCAATTGTTTTAGCATGCATGCATATTGGTGCATCACACCATGTCTCTTATATTTATGCACACAACACATTGGTTTATGACCCAAAAATACCGGGATGATACTTTTTCATAGTAGTCGTGTTCTTGATAAATCGGTGTCACAACAAAGTTATTAATCTTGATGCTGATCTTAAACATTTTCTAACTTGCAAACCACAGTGGAACTCGACTTTCAAAGCAACTTTTGTGCATTTTTTGTTATTAATCTTCATGAAGGCAATAAATGCCTCAGTGTCTCCACTGGCCGTGTCTTGTGTGGCGCTTGCCTCTCCTTCTCCTTCAACTTCGTGATGTATGGATCAAATTATGGCCTTCCGACAATGGCGCGATGCTATTAGATATAGAAACCGTTTGGTTCCTTCGGGTTGAGGTCACTAGCAGATCTCGTCCCATCTATGCCGTAGAGGTCAATGCAGGATGGACCCAAGCATTATGCCTGAGGCCATGATCTAATCCCACCTGATGATGACATGTACCTAGGGTAACGTCATAGGCCTGACCTGCATGCCCCACCCAAGGACATTACACAAAAGACCAAGACCCACAAAGTTAAACAGAAGATACCGACTGAAATCCTCATGAAGTGCAATACACTCGACAGAAGATGTCACTCGGATATCCCAATTCCACTCGACCGTCATTATTCACTCGGAAGACAAGAATCCACTCGGAGTACACAAGACCTAGAGTCACCCCTGAATGGCAACGTTCAGGTCTTCACTTTGTTGTCATAATGATCATTTAATACGGACGTTACCAGTAACGTTCGTGACATTATACTCTCATTGAACCCTGGTGTAACTGAGGGCTGCGAGGGGTCGACGTACTCTATATAAGCCATCCCTCCCCTCTTGCACAAGGGTTCGCACCCCGTGTACCTCATACTCCAATCAACAGAGCCTCCGCGGCACCGAGATGTAGGGCTTTTACCTCCTCTGAGAGGAGCCTGAACTCGTAAATCCGAGTGTACAACTTCATCGTAGCTAGGACTCTGCCCTCTCGTACGCACCCCCTATCTCTACTGTCAGATCCGTTCCCATGACAGTTGGCGCCCACTGTGGGGCAGGCGTCTGAGCGACTTCCGGTGAGGTTGCGATCTTCGATCTTCGTCAACATGGTTTCCGGCGGTGGATTGTCCTCAGGTCGCGAGATCCGCCTCGGCGTGCTCACCTTCATCGTCGACGATTCGGCCTGGCTCCATGAAGCCCCCCTCGACGTCGAGGCGCTCCCCATTCGCGGGGCAGCGCACTTCCGCACGAGTGCCTGCGGCGTCCTCCTGCGCCAGGCGTCGATTCAGTATCGATCGGCTCCCGCGGCGTCTTTGCTTCCCGCAGCTCGTTGCCGCAAGTGATCTGGTCGCTCGCGGCTTCAGCGATGGGTGAGGCACGCAGTGGCCCGTCAGTCGGCCACTCCTCAAATCGCGGCAATCGAGCCCGATGAATCTCTCTATGGGTTGTTCGATCTACCGACTGGCCACTCGGATACTCTCTCCGAGTGCGAAAGCAATGACCCCACGGCGGAAGTCCTCATGGTTGGCCCCCAGTGCAGCCTAACTGGGTTTCCTCGTGGCGGGGGTGATAGCAGCGGTCCGTCGCGCGGCAACGACGAGTGCTATCCTCAAGCTCTCACTGCGGAGCAGAGGGAGGAGCTGCAGCGCAGAAATGAGCAAGCTCTCCAGACCCCTATCATTGGGGAGACCCCCGAGGCTCAGGCCTTGGAAGCTGCGCGCATAGCCACTCTGGCTAAGCGCGTGCGCCTGGAGAACGTTCAGCAGTCACTCGGCGACCGTGCCCGCAGGCAACTCCCAGGTTCCATTCGACGGCAGCGGCAATTGTTCCCGGCTGGGCCTCGAGAAGAGTGTCAGGTATACCGTACCCCGATCCCAAATGTTGCAGCAGCTGCACATGTTGCAGATTCGATCCAGCCATCCCATTCGGAGGTTGGTAGAGGTTTACAGCAGATTAGGGCACTGCTCAGAGCGGCTGGAGAACAGAACTCGACTATTTCTCAGTCGCACAATAGGACCCACAACAGGTCTGTCATGGCAGACACCATTCAGTCGGCACACAACCCAAGATCGCCTCCGCGGCGTGAAGATCGTGGTTATCACCAGGACCAGTACCTGGAGGCCACGGGCAGTTTGATCATCGATACCACTGTGATGACCACCGTCGAGTGCCCACGCCCCCTCCGAGGGGTGGTTCGTATGCGCCCCGGCGGTATGATGACAGGCGCCCATACGGTGATGAGCGGAGGGTTCCAGTCGACCCAAGAGAGCCCGGTTTTGATGTGAGGTCAGTCCTCATACAGGGCCAGGTTGACAGAGGCACAACTAACAGGGAAGGGCTAGACAAAAATCATCCGAGTGGCAGCAGAGTGTTCATCTCTGGGCCTGAGTGTTTCAGCAGAGCCATTCGTGCAGCTGAGATTCCTCCCAACTTCAGGTTGGCTGCAGGAGTGAGCAAGTTTACTGGCGAGTCAAAGCCAGACACATGGTTGGAAGATTACCGAGTGGTAGTGCGGATTGGTGGAGGTAATGATGAAGTAGCTATGAAGCACCTCCCCTTGATGCTTGAAGGCTCGGCAAGGGCCTGGTTGAATCAGTTGGCTCCTGCTAGCATATACTGTTGGGAAGACTTGGCCCGAGTGTTTATCAAGACATTTGAAGGCACTTTCAAGCGTCCCGCTGGGCTATCTGAATTGCAACATTGCGTCCAAAAGCCGAATGAAACTTTGAGAGATTACATCTAGCGGTGGACTACACTTCACCATCTGGTGGAAGAATGTTTCAGAGCACCAAGCAGTCTGCGCTTTCAAGGAAGGCATACGGTACAGAGAGCTCACATTAAAATTTGGTCGTTTCGGGGCCATGACTCTGAATCGGATGATGGAGATAGCCACTCGGTATGCGAATGGCGAAGAAGAAGACCGACTCCGCAATGGCAAAGGGAAGACAGTCGACCATGACGCTGGGGTGGAAATCCCAGTCGGAAGCAGAAACACAAAGCCGAAGCTACGGGTCAGGCTAAAGCTGCAGTGGTGAATACCCAAGGAAAGTTTAAAGGAAAGCCCAAGGGGCCGTGGGTACCCAAAAAGTTGAAGGACCAGTCGGGCCAGGATGTCCTGGATTTACCGTGTCACATCCACATGAAGAAGGATGAAGAGGGTAACTTGATTTTGCCCAAACGTACCACTCGATAGTGCAGACTCCTTATTCAGCAGTTCCATGAGGGCCAGCCAAGTGAGAAGGACTCTGGTATGGATGAAGATGAGGAAAAGGCAGATGATTACCCAAAGGTTAATGCTACTTTGGTGATTTTTGTTGATGTTGAGAGCAAAAGTCAACTGAAAGTCATCAATAGAGAGGTGAACATGGTTGCTCTGGTAACTACAACATACCTCAAGTGGTCAAAGACTCCTATTACATTCGACCAGTCAGATCACACAGCTCACGTTGCTACCCCTGGGCGGCAAGCCTTGGTGGTCGACCCAGTCATTGGGGGCACTCGATTGCGTAAAGTCCTCATGGATGGGCCCGTCCATGTTACGTGTACCTTAAGTTGAAGATGCCCGGGCCGAAAGGTGTGATCACGGTCACTCGGAATAGACAGAGAGCATAGGAATGCCTCCAGAAGGGGTCCAAGATCGCTGACGAGCAAATGGCAGTGGTGGAACTGGAGGAATACAAGAAGAATGCCGATCCGAGTGATTTGCTCCGCTCCGAGAAGCCTGCTTTTGATTCAACATTTCAGTCGGCCGGTGAGACGAAACCAGTTCACATTCACCCGGAAGATCCCACGACTGCTCCGACCCACATCTCGGCGACACTTGACAGCAAATAGGAAGCCGCGCTCATCCAGTTCCTCCGTGAGAACTGGGACATCTTCGCATGGGAACCATCCGACATGCCAGATGTACACAAGGGGTTGGCTGAGCACCGTTTGTGTCTCGACTTCAAAGCCAAACCAGTCAAAGAGCACCTCTGCCGGTCTGCCACGGAGAAGAGGAAGGCGATTGGCGAGGAAGTGGCTCGCCTCCTGGCACCTGAGTTCATCCGCGACATATACCACTCCGAGTGGCTCGCCAACATCGTCATGCTCCCCAAGTAGGATAATTCACTCCGTATGTGTACTGACTTCATGCATATCAATCGGGCCTGCCCGAAAGATCATTTTCCGCTCCCTCGCATCGATCAGATAGTCGACTCGGCCGCGGGGTGTGAGCGTTTATCTTTTTTTGATGCGTATTCTGGATACCATCAGAAACGACTATATGGTCCAGATGAAATAAAAATGGACTTCATCAACCCATTCGGGTGTTTTTGCTATGTCACCAGGCCATTCGCTTTGAAAACGCTGGTGCCACATTCATGCGCATGATTCAGAAGTGCCTACTCACTCAGATCAGTCGGAATGTGGAGGCGTATATGGATGACATCGTGGTTAAGTCACGCAAGAGTTCCGACCTGCTGGCTAACCTTGCTGAAACCTTTGAAATATGAGAAGATATGACATCAAGTTGAATCCGTCCAAGTGCACATTCGGAGTTCCCGGAGGAAAGTTACTCGGTTTTCTCATTTCCGAACAAGGGATAGATGCCAATCCTGAGAAGATCGGCGCAATTCTCCGAATGAAACGCCCTGTGCGTGTGCATGATGTTCAGAAGCTCACAGGTTGTCTTGCTGCATTGAGTCGGTTCATTTCACGTCTCAGTGAAAAGGCATTGCCTCTTTACCGACTGATGAAAAAATCCGATACGTTCGAGTGGACTCCCGAAGCCGAGGCAGCGTTTGTGGAGCTCAAAGCCCTGCTTTCCACCCAGCCGGTGCTTGCTGCTCCAAACAACAAAGAGCCTCTACTCTTATACATTACAGCTACTAGTCAGGTTGGTAGCACAGTGCTCAAAGTGGAGCGAGAAGAAGAAGGAAAGGCCTATAAAGTTCAACGCCCAGTGTATTATATCTCTGAAGTCTTGAGTCCATCCAAGTAGAGGTATCCGCATTACCAGAAGCTTGTTTATGGAATTTATTTGACTGCGAAGAAAGTTGCACATTACTTCCAAGACCACTCAGTTTCAGTCGTCAGCGACGCTCCATTGTCTGAAATCATGAACAATCGAAATGTAACTGGTAGAGTGGCTAAGTGGGCAATTAAGCTTCTCTTTCTTTATATCAAGTTCGAAGCAAAGAAGGCGATCAAGTCTCAAGCACTCGCAGATTTCTTGCCCGAGTGGATTGAACAGCAATAGCCGACTCAAGTTCACTCGAAACACTGGACTATGTTCTTTGATGGATCTAAGATGTTGAATGGATCTGGTGCTGGAGAGGTCCTGGTGTCCCCAAGAGGCGATAAACTCAGTTATGTCCTCCAGATTCACTTTGATTCCTCAAATAACGAAGCTAGGAAGGAAGCACTCCTCTACGGGTTCCGTATGGCCATCTCACTCGGCGTCCATCTCCTGATGGTCTACGGCGAGTCGGATTTGGTGGTGAATCAGGGGATGAAGGAGTGGGATGTCAAAAATCCTGCCATGACTAGATACTGCAATGAAGTGAGGAAGTTGGAGAAAATTTTGAGGGTTTGGAGCTTCACCACATTACCCGAATCAAGAATCAAGCAGCTGCTGATCTGGCGAAAATAGGTTCCACTCGGAAACCTATCCCCAGCAATGTGTTCCTTGAGCATATCCATTCCCTGTCAGTACAAGAGGATCCCTTCACTGAAGAACCTCCCCAAGCAATAAGTCCTAACAATCCTACTGAAATTGAGGTACTAGCAGTCATTGACCTGGTTATGGAAATCCTTGTAATCATCCCCGACTGGACAGTGCCATACATCGCATATCTGCTCAGGCAAGAGCTTCGAGAAGACGAGTTGAAGCGCGGCAGATTGTCCACAAATCCAAGGCTTTCACAGTGATTAATGGGCAGCTCTACAGAGAGAGTGTCACTGGCGTAGCTCAACAATGTATTTCTCCAGAAGAGGGTCGACTGATCTTGGATGAAATCCACTCGGGGTCCTGTGGTCACCATGCGTCCTCTCGGACCATCTTAGCCAAAGCATACTGAGCGGGATTCTACTGGCCGCGGGCCAATGAAGCTGCAAAGGAAATAATTGAAAAGTGTGAAGGTTTCCATTTCTACGCAAATATGTCCCACAAGCCCACATCTTCCTTGAAAACCATTCCACTCGTCTGGCCATTTGCGGTGTGGGGATTGGACATGATTGGGCCGCTAAGGACCGACAGAAGTGGTTTCATTCATCTACTTGTGGCAGTCGACAAGTTACCAAGTGGATTGAAGCCAACCCTATCAGAATTTGGATTCAAGCATAACCATCAGTTTTATAAAAGAGTTGGTATTCCGATATGGAGTTCCACACAACATTATCATAGACAATGGCTCAAACTTTGATTCAGGAGATTTCAGAGAGTTCTGCGCTTCTCAGGGCACTCCGGTGGATTACGCATCCGTTGTGCATCCATGGTCGAATGGGCAAGCTGAAAGAGCAAATGGTCCGATCCTCCAAGGTTTGAAACCTTGGCTCATGCGCGAACTTGAGCACGCAGCTGGAGCTTGGGTGACTGAGCTGCCGTCTGTCCTATGGGGATTGAGGACAACTCCCAACCAATCCACCAACCGAACCCCTTTCTTCATGGTGTATGGAGCTGAAGCCGTGCTACCGAGTGATCTGTTCACAATACACCCCGAGTGGAACTTTATTCAGAAGCTGAGGCAGAGCAAGCACGTCAGGACGCAGTAGACCTTCTGGAAGAAGAGCGAGAGATGGCATTGATTCGGTCAACTATTTATCGGCAAGATCTTCATCGATTCCACGCTAGGAACGTCAAAGGTTGAGCATTTCAAGAAGGAGACCTAGTGCTCCGAGTGGATCAGTAACGGCCCCACAAACTTGCCGCCGTGTGGGAAGGCCCCTTCCTCATCACCAAGGTGCTACACAACGGGGCCTACCACCACTACAACTTCGCGAAGAAGATTGACGAGCCACGTGCCTGGAATGTAGATCTTCTTCGCCGATTTTATAGTTAGAACTCGGATTGTTGAGATGTAATAAGAAAGCTTTCAGATTATTTATCAAGACATGACTCCTGCAGTCTCATGATGATTTCAAATGCATAAACACGTGTTCAAATCCCCTAGTGGGTGACTTAGTTGTGAAACCCGTTTTCGCCTAAGTTAAAAACCTACTCCGAGTGGTGAGCAATCCTCCCACTTGGGGGGCTTAGCCGCGAGCCTGTCCTCGCCTAAATTAAAAACCTACTCCGAGTGGTGAGCGATCCTCCCACTCGGGGGCTTAGCCATGAGCCCGTCCTTGCCTAAGTTAAAAACCTATTCCGAGTGGAGAGAAATCCTCCCACTCGGAGGCTTTGCCGCGAGCCCGCCCTCGCCTAAATTAAAAACCTACTATGAGTGGAGAGCAATCCTCCCACTCGGGGGCTTAGCCGCGAGCCCTTCCTCGCCTAAGTTAAAAACCTACTCCGAGTGGAGAGCAATCCTCCCACTCGGGGGCTTAGCCGCGAGCCCGTCCTCGCCTAAGTTAAAAACCTACTCCGAGTGGAGAGCAATCCTCCCACTTGGGGGCTTAGCCGCGAGCCCGTCCTCACCTAAGTTAAAACCCTACTCCGAGTGGAGAGCAATCCTCCCACTCGGGGGTTTAGCCGCGAGCCCGTCCTTGCCTAAGTTAAAAACCTACTCCGACTGGAGAGCAACCCTCCACTCGGGGGCTTAGCCGCGAGCCCGTCCTCGCCTAAGTTAAAAACCTACTCCGAGTGGAGAGCAACCCTCCCACTCGGGGGATTAGCCGCGAGCCCGTCCTCGCCTAAGTTAAAAACCTACTTTGAGTGGAGAGCAATCCTCCCACTCAGGGGCTTAGCCGCGAGCCTGTCCTCACCTAAGTTAAAAACCTACTCCGAGTGGAGAGCAATCCTCCCACTTGGGGGCTTAGCCGCGAGCCTGTCCTCGCCTAAGTTTAAAACCTACTCTGAGTGGAGAGCAGTCCTCCCACTCGGGGGCTTAGCCGCAAGCCTGTTCTCTCCTAAGTTAAAAACCTACTCCGAGTGGAGAGCAACCCTCCCATTTGGGGGATTAGCCTCGAGCCCTGATGTCTACTACGCAACCTTCTTACCAAGTGCAGAGGTTTGTAGGACAGTAGCAAGTTTCCCTCAAGTGGATGACCTAAGGTTTATCAATCCGTGCGAGGCGTAGGATGAAGATGGCCTCTCTCAAGCAACCCTGCAACCAAATAACAAAGAGTCTCTTGTGTCCCCAACACACCCAATACAATGATAAGTTGTATAGGTGCACTAGTTCGGCAAAGAGATGGTGATACAAGTGCAATATAGATGGTAGATATAGGTTTTTGTAATCTGAAAATATAAAAACAGCAAGGTAGCAAGCGATAAAAGTGAGTGTAAACGGTATTGCAATGCTAGGAAATAAGGCCTAAGGTTCATACTTTCACTAGTGCAAGTTCTCTCAACAATAATAACATAATTGGATCATATAATTATCCCTCAACATGCAACAAAGAGTCACTCCAAAGTCACTAATAGCGGAGAAAAAACGAAGAGATTATGGTAGGGTAAGAAACCACCTCAAAGTTATTCTTTCTGATCAATCCATTGGGCTATTCCTATAAGTGTCACAAACATCCCTAGAGTTCGTAGTAAAATAACACCTTAAGACACACATCAACCAAAACCCTAATGTCACCTAGATACTCCAATGTCACCTCAAGTATCCGTGGGTATGATTATATGATATGCATCACACAATCTCAGATTCATCTATTCAACCAACACATAGAACCTCAAAGAGTGCCCCAAAGTTTCTACCGTAGAGTCAAGACGAAAACGTGTGCCAACCCCTATGCATAGGTTCATGGGCGGAACCCGCAAGTTGATCACCAAAACATACATCAAGTGAATCAAATAGAATAACCCATTGTCACCATGGTTATCCCACGCAAGACATACATCAAGTGTTCTCAAATCATTAAAGACTCAATCCGATAAGATAACTTCAAAGGGAAAACTCAATCCATTACAAGAGATTAGAGGGGGAGAAACATCATAAGATCGAACTATAATAGCAAAGCTCGCTATACATCAAGATCGTGCCGAATCAAGAACACGAGAGAGAAATCAAACACATAGCTACTGGTACATACCCTCAGCCCCGAGGGTGAACTACTCCCTCCTCGTCATGGATAGCGCTGGGATGATGAAGATGGCCAACAGTGAGGGTTCCCCCTTCCGGAAGGGTGCCGGAACAGGGTCCCGATTGGTTTTTGGTGGCTACAGAGGCTTGCGGCGGCGGAACTCCCGATCTCTTCTGTTCTTCGAAGGTTTTAGTGTATATTGGTATATATAGGAGGAAAAATTTGTCAGGGGAGCCACGAGGGGCCCACGAGGATGGAGGGCGCGCCCCCCTGCCTCGTGCCCTCCTCGTTGATTCCCTGACATGCACTCCAAGTCCTCTGGATTGCTTCCGTTCCAAAAATAACTTTCCCGAAGGTTTCATTCCGTTTGGACTCCGTTTGATATTCCTTTTCTGCGAAACACTGAAACAAGGGGAAAACATGAACTGGCACTGGGCTCTGGGTTAATAGGTTAGTCCCAAAAATAATATAAAAGTGTATAATAAAGCCCATAAACATCCAAAACAGATAATATAATAGCATGGAACAATAAAAAATTGTAGATACGTTGGAGACGTATCAGCATCCCCAAGCTTAATTCCTGCTCGTCCTCGAGTAGGTAAATGATAAAAAAACAGAATTTTTGATGTGGAATGCTACCTAACATATTTATCAATGTAATCTTCTTTATTGTGGCAGGAATATTCAGATCCGTAAGATTCAAGACAAAAGTTTAATATTGACATGAAAGTAATAATACTTCAAGCATACTAACAAAGCAATCATGTCTTTTCAAAATAACATGGCCAAAGAAAGTTATCCCAACAAAATCATATAGTCTGGCTATGCTCTATCTTCATCACAGAAAATATTTAAATCATGCACAACCCCGATGACAATCCAAGCAATTGTTTCATACTTTTGATGTTCTCAAACTTTTTCAATCTTCACGCAATACATGAGCGTGAGCCATGGACATAGCACTATAGGTGGATTAGAATGGTGGTTGTGGAGAAGACAAAAAGGAGAAGATAGTCTCAGATCAACTAGGCATATCAACGGGCTATGGAGGTGCCCATCAATAGATATCAATGTGAGTGAGTAGGGATTGCCATGCAACGGATGCACTAGAGCTATAAGTATATGAAAGCTCAAAAAGAAACTAAGTGGGTGTGCATCCAACTCGCTTGCTCACGAAGACCTAGGGCATTTTGAGGAAGCCCATCATTGGAATATACAAGCCAAGTTCTCTAATGAAAAATTCCCACTAGTATATGAAAGTGACAACATAGGAGACTCTCTATCATGAAGATCATGGTGCTACTTTGAAGCACAAGTGTGGTAAAAGGATAGTAGCATTGTCCCTTCTCTCTTTTTCTCTTTTTTTATTTTTATTTTTTTATTTGGGCCTTTTTTTTCTTTTTTTTATGGCCTCTTTTTTTTCTTTGTTTTTTCTTTTAGTCCGGAGTCTCACCCCGACTTGTGGGGGAATCATAGTCTCCATCATCCTTTCCTCACTGGGACAATGCTCTAATAATGATGATCATCACACTTTTATTTACTTACAACTCAAGAATTACAACTCGATACTTAGAACAAAATATGACTCTATATGGATGCCTCCGGTGGGGTACCGGGATGTGCAATGAATCAAGAGTGACATGTATGAAAGAATTATGAAAGGTGGCTTTGCCACAAATACGATGTCAACTACATGATCATGCAAAGCAATATGACAATGATGGAGCGTGTCATAATAAACGGAACGGTGGAAAGTTGCATGGCAATATATCTCGGAATGTCTATGGAAATGCCATGATAGGTAGGTATGATGGCTGTTTTGAGGAAGATATATGGTGGGTGTATGATACCGGCGAAGGGTGCACGGTATTAGAGAGGCTAGCAATGGTGGAAGGGTGAGAGTGCGTATAATCCATGGACACAACATTAGTCATAAAGAACTCACATACTTATTGCAAAAATCTATTAGTTATCGAAACGAAGTACTACACACATGCTCCTAGGGGGATAGATTGGTAGGAAAAGACCATCGCTCGTCCCCGACCGCCACTCATAAGGAGGACAATCAATAAATAAATCATGCTCCGACTTCATCACATAACGGTTCACCATACGTGCATGCTACGGGAATCACAAACTTTAACACAAGTATTTCTCAAATTCACAACTACTCAACTCGCATGACTCTAATATCACCATCTTCATATCTCAAAACAATCATAAGGAATCAAACTTCTCATAGTATTCAATGCACTTTATATGAAAGTTTTTATTATATCCCTCTTGGATGCCCATCATAATAGGACTAAATTCATAACCAAAGCAAATTACCATGCTGTTCTAAAGACTCTCAAAATAATATAAGTGAAGTATGAGAGTTCATATATTTCTTCAAAATAAATCCACCGCCGTGCTCTAAAAGATATAAGTGAAGCACTAGAGCAAACGACAAACTACTCCGAAAGATATAAGTGAAGATCAATGAGTAGTTGAATAATTATGTAACTATGTGAAGATTCTCTAACATTTAAGAATTTCAGATCTTGGTATTTTATTCATACAGAAAGCAAAACAAAAGAAAATAAAATGACGCTCCAAGCAAAACACATATCATGTGGGGAATAAAAATATAGCTCCAAGTAGAGTTACCGATGAACAAAGACGAAAGAGGGGATGCCATCCGGGGCATACCCAAGCTTAGGCTCTTGGTTGTCCTTGAATATTACCTTGGGGTGCCTTGGGCATCCCCAAGATTAGGATCTTGCTACTCCTTATTCCATAGTCCATCGAATCTTTACCCAAAACTTGAAAACTTCACAACACAAAACTTAAGAGAAAATCTCGTGAGCTCCGTTAGCGAAAGAAAACAAAACACCACTTCAAGGTACTGTAATGAACTCATTCTTAATTCATATACGTGTAATATCTACTGTATTCCAACTTCTCTATGGTTCATACCCTCCGATACTACTCATAGATTCATCAAAATAAGCAAACAACACACGAAAAACAGAATCTGTCAAAAACAGAACAGTCTGTAGTAATCTGTATCATACGTATACTTCTGGAACTCCAAAAATTCTAAAATAAATTGGTGGACCTGAGGAATTTGTCTAGTAATCATCTTCAAAAAGAATCAACTAAATAGCACTATCCAGTAAAAAAATTTAGCTAATCTCGTGAGCGCTAAAGTTTCTGTTTTTTACAGCATGATCATAAAGACTTCACCCAAGTCTTCCCAAAGGTTCTACTTGGCACAAACAGTAATTAAAACACAAAACCACATCTAAACAGAAGCTAGATGTATTATTTATTCCTAAACAGAACCAAAAAGCAAGAAACTAAAATAAAACTGGGTTGCCTCCCAACAAGCGCTAACGTTTAACGCCCCTAGCTAGGCATGATGATTTCAATTATGCTCACATAAGAGATAAGAATTGAAACATATAGAGAGCATCATGAAGAATATGAATGGAAAATTTAAGTCTAACCCACTTCATATGCATAAGGATTTTTTGAGCAAACAACTTATGGGAACAAGAATCAACTTGCATAGGAAGGCAAAACAAGCATAACTTCAAAACCTTAAGCACGTAGAGAGGAAACTTGATATTATTGCAATTCCTACAAGCATATATTCCTCCCTCATAATAATTTCAGTAGCATCATGAATGAATTCAACAATATAACCAGCACCTAAAGCATTCTTTTCATGATCTACTTGCATAAAAAATTTACTACTCTCCACATAAGCAAAATTCTTCTCATTCGGAATAATGGGAGTATCATAAGAGACTCGAATACTATAAATTGTTTCCACATTAAAAGAGTAATGTTCAGAAAAAGGGTGATCATAATCATGACAAGTTTTATAAATATAATCATCACTACCTTTTATAGCATAAGTTTCATCACAATAATCATCATAAGTGGCAACTTTGTTCTCATCATAATCGATTGAAACCTCTTCCAAGATAGTGGACTCATCACTAAATAAAGTCATGACCTCTCCAAATCCACTTTCATAAATATTATAAGATTCAAACATCCTCCAAAATAGTGGGATCATTACTTCCTAAAGTTGACACTCTTCCAAACCCACTTTCATCAATATAATCATCATAGGTAGAAGGTATGCTATCATCATAACAACTTTGCATATCAAAACTTGGGAGGCTGAAAATATCATCTTCATTAAACGTAGCATCCCCAAGATTGGGACAAACATTAATTTCAGCAAATATATTCTCAAAAACATCATCTTCATCAAACATAGCATCCCCAAGCTTGGGCCTTTTCATATCATAAGCATAATCACTCTCATCAGTAATAGTATGGATAGCACCAATAGTATAGCAATTATCATATTCTTCCAAGCCAGTGCCAAAAAGATTTTCAAGATCATAAGAAGTATCATTATCTTCCCAATCATAATCATCACAACAAGCAATAGGCATAACGAGATCATCATCAAGTGCATCATCTTCCACAATTATTTTTGATTCATTTTCATGAGGCACAACAATAATAGGAGCAACATTATTTGGGAGAGATATCTTTTTACCTCTCTTCCTTTTCCTTTTCTTCTTCTTCACCACATCATGTGTGGGTTCAATCTTCTTTTTGAAGCTCCTTATTAATGAAATTGGTTGAATAGAAGGCTCCTCCTCGTTACCTGATTCATCATAAGAAATAATAGGAGGATATTGGGAAGTCTCTTCCCTTTCATTAGTATTCTCGTCATCTTCTATTTGTTTTATTTTCTTTATGTAATTGGCAATATAAGGATTTTCAATGCAATTCACCGCACAATACATATAAATTTCCTCTAGATCAAAACCAAGAAGTTTGTCATAGGCAAATACTGGAAGATAGTTAGTTATACGTTTCATTTCTTCATAACCCATAAGCAAACTAAGTTCATTATGATGTGCAAGGGAAATCAAGTCATCACAATTTTTGGAAACGATTAGATCATGAAACAATTTGCATCGGATAGTTAAATGACCACGTTCATTGCAAAGTTCACAAGTATGGCCAAGAAAATTTAAATTTTCAGCACAAACATCTAGACTTTCTTGCAACAATTTAGTTTCTAAATGCTTATGCCTCTTGCAATATCTATCTTCCCTATTTGGTGTGTACTTGCAAACTCAATGCACTCCACAAAAATTGACATGTTTATAGGAGACATTTTCATCATAACTAGTGCAATCATCATTAGTACTATGGATATTCAAAGAGTTCATACTAACAACATTGCAATCATGCTCATCATTCAAAGATTTAGTGCAAAACATTTTATAGGCTTCTTCTTCTAACACTTTGGCACAATTTTCCTTCCCATCATACTCACGAAAGACATTAAAAAGATGAAGCGTATGAGGTAGAATCAATTCCATTTTTTTTAGTTTCCTTTATAAACTAAACTAGTGCTAAAACAAGAAACAAAAAGATTCAATTGCAAGATCTAAAGATATACCTTCAAGCACTCACCTCCCCGGCAACGGCGCCAGAAACTACTTGATGTGTGCTGCGCAACCTTCTTCTTGTAGACGTTGTTGGGCCTCCAAGTGCAGAGGTTTGTAGGACAGTAGCAAGTTTCCCTCAAGTGGATGACCTCAGGTTTATGAATCCGTGGGAGGCGTAGGATGAAGATGGTCTCTCTCAAGCAACCCTGCAACCAAATAACAAAGAGTCTCTTGTGTCCCCAACACACCCAATACAATGGTAAGTTGTATAGGTGCACTAGTTCGGCAAAGAGATGGTGATACAAGTGCAATATGGATGGTAGATATAGGTTTTTGTAATCTGAAAATATAAAAACAGCAAGGTAGCAAGCGATAAAAGTGAGCGTAAACAGTATTGCAATGCTAGGAAATAAGCCCTAGGGTTCATACTTTCACTAGTGCAAGTTCTCTCAGCAATAATAACATAATTGGATCATATAACTATCCCTCAACATGCAACAAAGAGTCACTCCAAAGTCACTAATAGCAGAGAACAAACAAAGAGATTATGGTAGGGTACGAAACCACCTCAAAGTTATTCTTTCCGATCAATCCATTGGGCTATTCCTATAAGTGTCACAAACAGCCCTAGAGTTCGTAGTAAAATAGCACCTTAAGACACACATCAACCAAAACCCTAATGTCACCTAGATACTCCAATGTCACCTCAAGTATCCGTGGGTATGATTATACAATATGCATCACACAATCTCAGATTCATCTATTCAACCAACACATAGAACCTCAAAGAGTGCCCCAAAGTTTCTACCAGAGAGTCAAGACGAAAACGTGTGCCAACTCCTATGCATAGGTTCATGGGCGAAACCCGCAAGTTGATCACCAAAACATACATCAAGTGAATCAAATAGAATAACCCATTGTCACCACGGTGATCCCACGCAAGACATACATCAAGTGTTCTCAAATCATTAAAGACTCAATCACGAAAGATAACTTCAAAGGGAAAACTCAATCCATTACAAGACAGTAGAGGGGGAGAAACATCATAAGATCCAACTATAATAGCAAAGCTCGCGATACATCAAGATCGTGCAGAATCAAGAACACGAGAGAGAGAGATCAAACACATAGCTACTGGTACGTACCCTCAGCCCCGAGGATGAACTACTCCCTCCTCGTCATGGAGAGCGCCGGGATGATGAAGATGGCCACCGGTGAGGGTTCCCCTTCCGGCAGGGTGCCGGAACAGGGCCCCGATTTGTTTTTGGTGGCTACAGAGGCTTGCGGCGGTGGGACTCCCGATCTCTTCTGTTCTCCGAAGGTTTTAGGGTATATTGGTATATATAGGAGGAAGAAATACGTCAGGCGAGCCACGAGGGGCCCACGAGGGTGGAGGGCGCGCCCGGGGGGGTGGGCGCGCCCCCTTGCCTCGTGCCCTCCTCGTTGATTCCCTGACGTGCATTCCAAGTCCTCTGGATCGCTTCCGTTCCAAAAATAACTTTCCCGAAGGTTTCATTCCGTTTGGACTCCGTTTGATATTCCTTTTCTGCGAAACACTGAAACAAGGGAAAAACAGGAACTGGCACTGGGCTCTGGGTTAATAGGTTAGTCCCAAAAATAATATAAAAGTGTATAATAAAGCCCATAAACATCCAAAACAGATAATATAATAGCATGGAACAATCAAAAATTATAGATACGTTGGAGACGTATCAAGCCCGTCCTCGCCTAAGTTAAAAACCTACTCCGAGTGGAGAGCAATCCTCCCACTCGGCGGCTTAGCCGCGAGCCCGTCCTCGCCTAAGTTAAAAACTTACTCTGAGTGGAGAGCAATCCTCCCACTCGGGGGCTTAGCCGCGAGCCCGTCCTCGCCTAAGTTAAAACCTTACTCTGAGTGGAGAGCAGTCCTCCCACTCGGGGGCTTAGCCGCGAGCCCGTCCTCGCCTAAGTTAAAAACCTGCTCCGAGTGGAGAGCAATCCTCCCACTCGGAGGCTTATCCGCGAACCAATTTTGCCTAAGTCAAATAAAAACCCGATTGCACAAAACATTCTGAAAGCAAGAAAAGCAATATTGGGATAAATACCCCAAGTTCGGATAAATCCGTCAAGTTTCAGAACCGCAAGAAAAAGTACTTGGGCGTCAGGCCCGAAAGAGTTTAGTGGTTACAGGATCACTCGGCATTCCGAGGCAAATAAATTCGAATCATTAAAGTTTTTTCTTCACTCGGCGGGAGGAGGACTCGCTGACTCGACGAAGGTGCACAAGTCGATGCCGTCAGCTATGCGAGTGGCTGCTCCAATAAAGTTCTCCATGAAGGATTCGAACCGGAGCTTCTTCGTGTTCGCCACTTGGAGAGCCTTCAGCTTTTCTTCTTTGGGATCCTTGCAATGGACTCTGACAAGTGAAAGAGCTACGTCGGATCCGCAGCTAGCAGCTGATTTCTTCCACGCCTGCACTGGACTAGGAACTTCTTTGAGTCGATCCATCAATGACGCGAGCTCATTCTGAAGTTTGTCCTCCGGCCACAGCTCTTGGTCTATCTTTGTCAGCGCAACCTTCAGTCGATCAATGTATCCCAAGACGCTGTCGAGACGAGATTCAAGTCGCAGTACATTCAGCACAGCTTCATCCTTGACGAGCGACTTTGTGGGGTCCAGGCTTGGTTCAATCTGGTCGATTTCCTGCTCAAATTTCTGACAGAACTCTACACGACGGAGAAAAGTATAAGTCAGCAGTAGAATTATGTAGAAGTTTTCTGGATTCACTCGGACGAAGAAAGATACCATCAAGCATGATGTACATCTTCTTGGCAAGGCCTCCCAAGTAAGCTTATAGCTCGTCCCTCTTCCGAGTGAGCTGGTCGACCTTGTTAACCAGGACAACTTTCTCCTCCCGCAGCTGTGCAGCCTCTTTCTTCACCTCGTCAATAGCCGTTTTCAGATTGGCATTTTCCTCTTCAAGTTTGCCGACTGAAGCTAGCTTTCTCTCAGCTGCTTCAGTCTTCTCTCGTGCAACCTTCTGCGCTCCCGCAAGTTTAGTATCCCTCCTCTCCAACGCCTGCTTCATAGTGTCTAAAGAAATAACATTCTTCAGTCGTGCTAGGAGTTGACGGTTTTCACTACGCACATATGTTCGAGTGGAATCACTCGGTTCAAAGGATGAAAAAGAAAAAACGACAAAGCATATAGTCAGTAAGTTGTTACCTCCCATGGTCTTCACTTCATCCTGAGCATCCTTCAGATTCTTCTTGGCAAGTTCCAGATCAAGTTGGAGTCGGATCTTCTCCTTCTCCAAGGCAGCATACTGAGTCCCAAGTTCACAAGATTTCTGCGAACAACAAAAAGAAAATTCAGTCAACGAAAAGAAATACTCTCTACTTCCAAGTGGAGAAGAGCAAATTCAGATTGCTATTATCAAAGGAGTTCTAAGACCAGCGCAGAATCAAACATTCAACGGCGGTCTCGGGGACTACACCCAGTGGGTGCACTCGACGTGCCCCCACTGGATCAATTTCCCACTTGGTACGGCCTGCCCGGCCTGAGTGGAAGAAGAGAAAAAAGAAAAACAACAACAAATCCCTTGTTCTCAGACCCCCGCCGACTGCCTGCAGTCGACCGTGGTCTCGGGGACTACACCAAGTGGGTGTACTCAGCGTGCCCCCACTGGATCAGTTACCCACTCGGCACGGCCTGAGCGACCCGAGTGAAGAGCTACAAACAGACACATTCTAAAGACCCCCGCCGAATCAAATATTCGACAGCGGTCTCGGGGACTACACCCGGTGGGTGCACTCAACGTGCCCCCATTGGATCAAGTACCCACTCGACACGACTCGACCGACACAATTGGAAGAACTACACGGTGAAAGAAAACACCCAGTGGGTGTATAGATTCAAGGCACAGACCCATGATAGATGCACATTAAAGGTTCCAAAACGCTCATCCACGGACATCTTAAGAATAATAAAGCAGCAGTTTCAGATAGCATATCCTGACAGAACAAGCGGTGATCCAATCGGAAATGAACTTACAATCGTACTTACTTGGACATTGGTCTGAAGGGTAGAATTGGCGTCGTAAGCAGCCTTACTACACTGGTACACCACCTTCAGTCGCTCCATCATCAGGCAGCTTGGATCATGGCCTCCTTGGCAGCTCCTCTTTGGTCCTCCGGGACATGATGCAGAGTGAATTCAGTCGACGCAGGAGTTAGTGACGCAGCTGGAGGGTTCATCATTTGACGTTTTTCAGTCGGACCGGTGGCTTGGGCAGTTGACATTGATGGCTGGGCAGTCGACAGAGGGTCGGAAAAAGAAACGCCCACTCTAGACGAACCACCGAGTTCTTGAACTACAGGTTCAGTCGGCGGGTGAGACGTCCGGCTTGAAGGCACTCTCCTGGCGAGGTTCCGCGAAGTGGTCGAGGCCTTGCCTCTTCCTCCTGTGCTCCTTGGAGGCTCCTCCTCGTCATCATCTGGAAGTTGTATAACGTCTGTTGTATAAGGGAGTCCTGGATTAAGGGATCCTCGGGTGTTCGGGCTATTTGTTATGGGCTGGACTGATGGGCCATGAAGATACAAGCAGAAGACGTTGCCCCCGTGTCCGGGTAGAACTCCCCTATGCGTGGATGGCAAGATTGATGTCCGGATATGATATTCCCTTCCCCACGAACCGTCTATGTACAACCCTAGGTCCCTCCAGTGTGTATATAAACCAGAGGGTTTAGTCCGTGGAGGCTATCGGAATTCTCATAGGCTAGATAGCTAGGGTTTAGCCATTACGATCTCGAGGTAGATCAACTCTTGTAACCCCTATACTCATCTAATATAATCAAGCAGGAAGTAGGGTTTTACCTCCTTTAAGAGGGCCCGAACTTGGGTAAACATTGTGTCCCCTTCGTTCCCTATTACCATTGATCCTCGGACGCACAGTTCGGAACCCCCTTCCCGAGATCTGCCGGTTTTGACACCGACATTGGTGCTTTCATTGAGAGTTCCGTTGAGTTGTCGACAGAAGGATCGATGGCTCGCCTTACCATCAATGAGGATATCACTTCTGTAAGGAACCTAACTTCAGGACAGGTCCTCCAGCTCGGTGGTGTCACCATGGGCGCACGCATGGTCGTTAAGCCAACGTCGGCCCCCACGATCACCAATCATCACCTCTGCATCAGCCTCGAATACTCTGAAAAGATAGATCCGGCGGACATCTCGTCCTTGAACGAGTTGCTAGATTGCATCACCGCCCTGGGGCTCGCAACAGACTACGATCGGATCAGGCTCAAACCCGATCAGAGGGAAATCAAGTCCCCACCGATCACCCACCTGGTAGCGGTCGTTGAGGAACGAGCCGAAAACACTTCTTCCCCTAAGTTAAAAAGCATCTAGGTTCGGATCTCCGAGCACCTCGAGCCGGACACCCTCCCTCCGAACGAGGCTTCACGTCCTCTGAACCTAGGGTCGGACAAAGAGCCCGGAAAGCACCTGGATCTTCCCAGGCCCAAACTGGTGACCTCGGAGACTTTTCAAGCTCCAGATTCAACCTTGGGTCAGGATTCGGGTTTTAACCCACCCACCCACCACAATCAATACTCTGAGTAATTCAGGCCCTCCAGACATCTATGACCTAATGTATCTACGGCAGCAACCTCAGGAAACGGTCCACCACTTCTAGGCCAGATTCCTCCTTGTTAAAAACAAGATCAAAGATTGCTGCGACGACGAATCAGTTTCGGTTTTTTATCGTAATTGCACGGACGAGGAAATTCTCAACACCCTCAACCGCCGCCGCATACAGACCTTTATAGAGTTATCACACTTAGTACAAAAGTATTGTGGGATGGAAAGCATATGGAAGGCCCCGAACGCCCGGCTGGAACCCGCTACCTTTAAGCGGTCTACCACACGGGCAAAATGGATACACCCCTACGAAGCATCCGATCATAAGCCCGTCCACAAGAAAAACAAACCCCTCACGGGGCACAGAACGGTTCTTGACGAACTCCTTGACAAACCCTGTCAGATACATGCGACGATGAGTACCGAACCAACTCACAGCCCGCGGGCATGCCGGGTACTTCGGCAGGTAGCTAAAAGCGATGAGGCTATCCTCACCAACATTACTCAAGAGAAGCATTCTTCAGAGGATGATGATCTGAACATCTTTACGGTCTTCGAGACCTTCTCTTCAAATAATCGGCGGAAAAGGGCGCTCCGCGACCTCACCGAAATCAACCAAGTAGCCGCAATAAATACTTGGAATGACATGACCATAACTTTCACCGCCGATGACGAACCAAGGGCAGGACTAGTCTGAGCACCAGCCGCCTTGGTCTTAAACCCGATCGTGGATGGCTTTCGACTCGCCAAAGTACTCATGGACGGCGGCAGAGGACTTAACCTCATCTACGAGGACACGCTCGACAAAATGCACCCCGGGTTCCACGGGGTAAATCCATTAAAAAAGGACAAATTTTAGCAGAAGGAGCTGCTACAGTTGGCGGCAGATCCGTTTGCAACTCCTCTGGAAATATTACCCGAGTGGTACTTCTTTCCCGTGTTTCAAATACTCCGTACGGTCCGTTTCATATAGCTGCAAAAGTTAGCAAGTCCTTTTTCCCTAAGGAAACTCGATTTCCAATGAAAAAAGTTCGGATCACTATGGGTCCAAAGTAGTGTTTTTCTAGTTTACCTCATAAATGCATGTTTTGAGAGCCCTCTTACCATGGCAAGTCCTTGGGAAATAACTCCGATGGGCAGAAAAAGGAAGGCGTTAAGAGACCCTCCTGGCCCAACCCTAGACACTCTAAGATCCGTTTCTATCAGAGACTATTGACTTTGGCAATCCATTCCACTTAAAAACATTATCCATGAAAGCATGAGAGACTGATTGTACTGTATAAGGGTGAGCAAGGGGAATGAAATGGAGAACCCGCATCGAGCAAAGTAGTACCACCTTTCGAGGTATCATCCCTAGTCGAGAAGCACGATGTTCGGGGAAAGTCAAACTCGATGTAGTATTCGGCACGCCCAAGAATTACAAGTCTGAAGAGCTGCTCTTCCACGTGCCCCCCTTCAATAGCGGATATCACGCCCTTTTGGGGTAGGATGCCTTCTCACACTTCCAAGCCATACCCCATTACGGGTACATGAAGGTTAAAATGTCGGGGCCCAACGGAGTAATCACTATCGCCAGTGATCTGGATACAGCACTCCGCTCCGAAAACAAAACCGTGTCCTTAGCCCTCGAGGCACTATCCAAAGCCCTTGCGGCCGAAGAACTGACCACCTTGAGATCCACGATGGATAAAGACGATGTGATCCTCGATAAGAGGCCCAAATCTACCTCTTTCAAACCGACAGATGAAATAGTTAAATTTCAAGTACACCCGACGGATCCCAGCAAAACAGCGTCCATTGGAGCACAGCTGGACCCAACGGCCGATGCCGCTTTACGAGCGCTCCTGTGCAAAAACTGGGACATCTTTGCCTGGCACCCTTCGGACATGCCCGGGATCCCATGCAGACTGGCCGAACATAGCTTCAACATAATCAAGGGATTCAAACCAGTCAAGCAAATGTTGCGGTGATTTTCCGAACCCAAACGACAAGCTATGGGGGAGGAGCTAGCCAAACTACTTGAGGCCGGGTTCATTAGAGAAATCAAGCACCCGGACTGGCTAGCCAACTTGGTTATGGTGCTGAAGAAGGATAAATCCTGCCGCCTTTGTGTCAATTTCAAAGACCTTAATAAGGCTTGCCCTAAGGACCTTTTCCCGTTACCCCGCATTGACCAAATTATTGACGCAACCGCGGGACACGACTCATTGTGTTTTCTCGATGCTTACTTCGGATACCATCAGATTAAGATGAAGGAGTCCGACCAGGCCGCAACGGCGTTCATTACTCCGTACGGGCCTTTTTGTTTCAACACTATGCCTTTTGGGCTTAAAAATGCTGGTGCCACTTACCAACGCATGATTCAAACATGCTTGGAAAAACAAATCGGCAAGACAGTGAAGGCATATGTGGACGACATGGTCATCAAGACTAAACACGTCGAATCATTGGTGGACGATCTCCGCCTCACATTTGATAACCTCCTAACATATGACATATGGCTTAATCCGGAAAAATGCGTTTTTGGCGTTCCAGCAGGAAAGCTGCTGGGGTTCATTGTCTCCAATAGAGGAATTGAAGCGAACCCAGCCAAAATCCGAGCTTTGTCACAATTGGCCATACCAACGGACTTAAAACAGGTCCAAAAACTAGCAGGGTGCGTGGCAGCTTTGAGCCGCTTCATCTCCAGATTAGGAGAAAAAGCATTACCTCTTTATAGACTGCTCAGACGCACCGACCACTTCGAATGGACGGACGCGGCCACAGACGGATTGGAAGAATAAAAACCTTATTAGCAGGCAACCCAATCCTAGCCACCACAAACGTTGGCGAGCCTATGTTGCTCTATATATCGGCAACTCACCAGGTAGCACTGTTCAAGATATCTTCCGATATTCCGATAAATCGGCCGATTTATCGCTTACCATTGTCTGACCGATAAGATAAACCAGCCGATAAATCAATCGATATGGCGATAAATCGACCGATATGCCGATAAACTGGCCAATTTACCCCTTATCATGGGTCGACCGATAAGTTCCCGATAAGCGATATCCCCAACATTGCCAGGTAGTGAGCGCCGTACTCGTCGTCGAGCGAGAGGAAGAGGGACATAAGTTCCCCATCCAGAAACCAGTATACTATGTATCAACGGTCCTTACACCATGCAAATCCCGATACCCTCACTACCAAAAGATATCTTACGCGGTCTTTATGGCATCCCGCAAACTCCTGCACTATTTTCAAGAGTGTTCGATCACGGTGGCATCTGAAGTACCACTTAATGATATTATAAATAATAGGGATGCCATTGGCCGCATAGCTAAATGGGCCATTGAGCTCTTGCCATTTGAAATCACATATGAGCTGCGCCGAGCTATCAAATATCAGGTGATGGCTGACTTTGTCGCCGAGTGGACGGAATCCGAGCTCCCTAAGCTGTATAACTCATATTCCAGCTGCATCACGTACTTCGACGGCTCTAAAATGTTCGCTGGACTAGGGGCTGGTGTCATATTGACATCACCAACTGGGGAGACAGTCCGCTATGTACTACAGATCATGTATACGGACTCCAATAATGCAGCCGAATATGAGTCACTCCTACATGGTCTCCGAATGGCTACCTCAATGGGCATACAACGCCTCGAGGTGTGTGGTGATTCAAACCTTGCAATATCCTAGATAAATGGAAAGTTCGACGCAAAAGATCCCAAAATGGTGGCATATCGAAACGCCATATTAAAAATATCGGCTCAGTTCGAGGGGCTCGAGTTTCATCATGTTTCTCAAGACAGTAATCAGGCAGCAGACATCCTTGCTCGAATGGGTGCTAAACGCGACCCCGTCCCACCTAATACCTTTGTGGAAAGGCTCTTTAAGCCATCCGTGGCATGGAAGGATGAGAGCGAAAATACTAGTCCGGACTTGATCACTCCTCCAGCAGCCAAACACAATACGGATATCATCGGGGGGTTCGGGTACCGAAGTGACACCCTCCGCCCATGAAATCATGGCAGTTATAGCACCATGGACCGAACCCTTCCTGGCCTACCTCAATAGACAGGAACTCACTACTAGGGAAAAGCTTATAGGCAAACGCTTACTAGTAGTGCGGGTTTATACCCCTCGCTACTGCTACTTACTAGTAGTGCGGGTTTTTACCCATTGCTACTACTAAGTTGATAGTAGTAGCGCGGGTTTTTAACCCTCGCTAGTACTAAGCGGTCTCTACCGTACCCCCCGGGACATGGCATAGTAGTAGCGAGGGGTATAAACCCGCGCTACTACTAAGTTGATAGTAGTAGCACGGTTTTATACCCCTCGCTGCTACTAAGTACGAGGTAGGTGAAGTCCCCATATCTTCGGCCGAATCCCTCCTCTCTCCCTCACTCTCCCCCATCTCTCCATAGGCTCTCCTCTAGTGCTCCTGCCCAAGCACACCTCCTCCTCCATGGCGCCCAACGAGTTCACCTCCCCGCGTCGCTGGTGTCCAAGAGCTCGCTCGTCTTCCCCCTCGTCTCTATGCCACCACGACGGAGCACCTCACCACCGGCGACTGTCGGTGTCAAAACCAGCGGATCTCGGGTAGGGGGTCCCGAACTGTGCGTCTAAGGCGGATGGTAACAGGAGGCGGGGGACATGATGTTTACCCAGGTTCGGGCCCTCTCGATGGAGGTAATACCCTACTTCCTGCTTGATTGATCTTGATGATATGAGTATTACAAGAGTTGATCTACCACGAGGTCGTAGAGGCTAAACCCTAGAAGCTAGCCTATAGTATGATTGTTGTTGTCCTACGGACTAAACCCTCCGGTTTATATAGACACCGGAAGGGGCTAGGGTTACACAGAGTCGGTTACAAGGGAGAAGATCTATATATCCGTACTGCCAAGCTTGCCTTCCACGCCAAGGAGAGTCCCATCCGGACACGGGACGAAGTCTTCAATCTTGTATCTTCATACTCCAACAGTCCGGCCAAAGGATATAGTCCGGCTGTCCGAGGACCCCCTAATCCAGGACTCCCTCAGTAGCCCCTGAACCAGGCTTCAATGATTATGAGTTCGGCGCGCAGATTGTCTTCGGCATTCCAAGGCGGGTTCTTCCTCCGAATATTCCATAGAAGATTTTTAACACAAGGATAGTGTCCGGCTCTGCAAAACAATTTCCACATACCACCGTAGAGAGAATAATATTTCCACAAATCTAATCTGCTGACACATTCTGCAGCATGACATCACACCATGGCCCGGTCATTATTCGAACCGTTTTTCTCAACCAGCCACTGCACATATCACGAGGCGGTTTTCTTGGCACGTCTTGTCGAAGCAGAGATCGTGTCCCCTTATCACGGGATTCTCATCAATACGGGTGTGGGTAACCTAACCGCGCCATCAATTACAGCACTTGGGGAATAAGCGAGTTTACCAGGCAGGTGGGGAGGCGCATAGTTCCTTCCGCCCTTATACAGAGACAAGGATTCATCTTTTTCACCCACGCCCTCTTCCTCCTTGCTCATCCATTCTTGCGCACTTGAGCTCCAGCACCCAAGTTCGCATTTTCTCCTCAAACCACTCCAAGCATGTCCGGAGCGGGAGGCAAGTGGATGGTCTCCTCCATTACGGAGGAGGACATTACAAAGCTACGGGAAGCCGGATACCTGGCCGCGGATATCGCGCACCGGCTACCAGATGCGGGGCAAATCGTCCCTACTCCAGAACCCCATGAGAGGGTGGTATTTCTTACCCACTTCGTTTGCGGACCGGGATTTCCCCTCCACCCATTTGTCCGCGGGCTCATGTTCTACTACGGGCTGGACTTTCACGATCTGGCCCCCAATTTCATCCTCAACATCTCGGCGTTTATCGTCGTGTGCGAGGCCTTCCTCTACATCAAGCCCCACTTCGGCTTGTGGCTGAAGACCTTCAACGTTAAACCGAAGGTGGTGGTCGGCCAGCAAGCGGAGTACGGAGGCGCCATGGTGGGCAAGATGCCCAACGTCACCTGGCTCGAAGGCTCCTATGTGGGAACCGTAAAGGGGTGGCAATCGGGGTGGTTCTACATCACCGAGCCGCGCGATACCAACTGGGTGGCGGCCCCCAAATTTCGATCCGGAATCCCCATGCGGCTCACCTCCTAGAAAGAGAAGGGCCTATCCTGGGGTTCCTCGGTAGAGCTTACCGGACTCCAGACATGCGTCAAAAACATGATGAGAGGGAAAATCAAGCTCGTCAACATGGTCCAAGTCATGCTCTTCCGCCGGATCCTCCCGTGTAAAAGACGGGCATTCAATTTGTGGGAGTTCGACCCGGCCGAGCACCAAACGCTGCGAGAGCTCTTCGACACGATGCACAAGGACGTCTGGAAGGTGTTGTTCAAGGGCGCCGAGGTACCTCCTCCCCTTACCGAGGACCGCGGACTCAGCGCAAAGCGCCCTGCCAATCCGGTAAGTCTTTTACATCTCATAAGATGTTCTTTTCCCCAGTGTAACCACGCGCGGGATCTAAGCCTCCATGCCAATTAACAGGACTAGGTAGCGACAGCGAAGCAGATTGATTATCCGGCTCCCCTGCCCGAAGATCCAGCAGATGCTCTCCTAACGGAGATGCTGGTTCCGGCGCCTCATGAGGTGCCGGAGAAGAAGGCCAAGAAGAAGGCCACGGGGACCAGGAAGGGTCTCCGGTGCAAGGTTGTATCGGACTCATCGTCCGAAAACACCGAGGCGCACTCCTCCCGTGAAAACAAGGAGGAGGAAGAGGAAAGTTCTCCCCCCCAGCCGGGGGGGGATAGGAAAAGGAAGGCCGCCCCATCAGGGGAGGCCAAAGGGTCCAAGAAGGGAAGGACCCTCCTCCCGGACTGCTCCACGACGGCCGCTTTCAGCGACGAGGAGTGGTTACCCAGGGACAAGCCCCTGGCAAAGTCATGAGTATCCGGATACCATAATAATTCTTGGTACGTCTTATTGTACTGTTTCTTATCACGCTGCGCATGATTATGCAGTCCGTCCCGAGCCCATATCGACGTATCTTCGTCGGATGATACTTTGGGCCCGTCAGATATGAACAGCGATTCACTCCCGACCGCCTCCTCCCCCCGCCCTACGGACGACGCCGAGGTGTTGTCTCAAAGGGAACTGAACCAAGGGGAGACAGTTCCAGAGGCGCCCCAAGGCGCCATTCCAGGCGCTAGGTGCACGAGGGGCAAGACTACTCTAGCCCCTAACGCCGGGGGCAGCAAGTCTAGCCCCAAGAAGAATACGGCGCCGGAACCTCCAGCGGTTCCGGATTCCGCCAGGCAACCCCTCGCTAAGGGGGGCAAGTCGTCTGTGCCAATGGCCTCTGTCCATCCAGAGGCATCGGACAACTTGCTGGAAGTGCTTCGCGGCGCTTCCATTGACGAAGAGCACCGCACTATCATGAGTGCGGTAGTCAAGAGGTTCAGTCCACTAAGAGTGGACTGACTGAAGCCTGTGCGAGCCTCCTAACTGGCTTTGAGGTAAGTAATCAAATTGTAAGAAAATGTTTACAGCATAGACAGTAGCCCCTGATGCTCTGTTTGGCGTTCGCGAAGAAAAGCTGAATAGAGGATCAAATAATAAGCGTAGGAGTCTAATCAGAATGCGTCTATGTGAATAAGCAGGCTTCACTGCTGGCCGCCGCCACTCGTACTGCAGAGGTCGCCGCACTGAAGCGGGACCTTGAGCTGTCCAAGGAAGAGCTCGGCCTTACCAAGAGGCAGCTCGAAGAGAACAAAGGTAAGTCACACCCCGTCTGAATATTGATAAAGAAAATTTTGGTTTTGAAATGATAGGATCGACATGAATTTTGCTAGGGGCCACGACCGAAGTGGCGGCCCTGCAGAAGGCGTTGTCCGAGGCCGAAGACAAAGCGGCCAAGGAGTGCATCGAGCGAGTGAAACAAGAGGCCCGAGTAGGCGAGGTGCAGCAAGATGTGACGCCCCGAGACTGACGCTCCAGACGCCTTCCATGTTTTCCGTTATCGTCGCGTGTATTTATTTGTTTGTTTCATTCATCATCGCATCATTCGCATTGCATTTGGCACTCCGTTGCCGTCATTGTTTTAAAACTTGCATCCGCTCGTAGTTGCCGCTTCCTTTTTGTCTCTGTTGACCTGCTCTTAGATCAACCGCCGGTCTCTTCTCTCTCTTCTCTGAGCCCATCAAACCCTCTTGTCTCCAGTGTCCTTTGTCAAACCCCTCGCGTGCGCGTTTGAAAAATGCTCTGAACCCGAATCCCCTCAGTCATGACCGTTCAGTCCGGATCAACCCCGAAATACCAAAATACTTCTTTCGTTTATTCTTTTGACTACCCAATTGACCCGGAGCCGCCCGATGACGATCGGACGCCCCCAAAACTCCTTCCGCCTGCTATATATACGGATCAACCCTAAAATTTAGGGAGATGTCCCATCCTCCCAGCTAGCCGCCGCCGCCACTCCACCAAATCTCTCTCGAGATCCATCCCCTCCTCGATTTCACACACCAGCCAACCAAATCCATCCCCTCCTTGATCCACCCGTCCGCCGAGGCCCCGCAGCAGGAACCCGACCTCTCCTGCCCTGAGACCTCCGCCTTCGACCGACCTCGCCAGAGACCACCGCTGCTTCACCTCGTCTCCAACACCGATCACGGTTCCTCCCCGCTTCTGCTTCTCCTTCGTTTCCTCTGCTCCCGTTCCCTCTGGTTCCCTCTCTCACCTGCTCTCTGTCTTCTCCAGAAAACCTGCAGGAGCTCTCCGCCATGGCCGTCGAGAGGAGCTTGCGTCCCCGTGCCCAGATGCTCCTCCGCCGCTGCTGTTCCGCCGGAGCACCAGTGGCTCGTATCCGCCGCCACCTCCACCTGTCGTCCCCATCTCCGGGGCTCCCTCTTCAGCCTCCTGCAGACCGCCGCTGCCTCTGCTTCATGAAACGACGCCTTGCCGCCCTGGAAAGCATGGCCTCGCCTTCACGCCTCCGACGACCGGCCTCGTCGTCGCCGGCAACCCCGCAGGTCGCAGTGCCCTGCCATCTCCCTGCGGTCCCTCTTCTTCCCTTGTTTCCCCTCTGAATTTCTCTGTCTTTTGCTTCAAACAACAGCAGCTCCCATGGCCTTGTAGCTCGCCGCCGGCCTCCACAATCCAAGCGCCACCGGATCTGGAGGATTCGGGCCTCCCTCGCTTTCCCGTCTCCATCCCCTACCTCCCTGCTTCGCCGGAGTCCCGCGCGAGCCAGCATCGCGAGCTCCAGCGCCGCTGCTCCTCTGTTTTCTGTCGAACAGAGGGCGACGCGCCCGTAGCCCCCCTGCCTCGCGCGTCTGGGCCCAGCCAGCGCCAAGTCAACCAGCCAGCCCTCCTCCTCCACAAACCGGGCCTTGGCCCATGGTGAGAACCCCAGCCCAGCACCCAGCAGTTTCAGCCTAGTGTTGTTTTTTTCCCCTTCTGCGAATTTGTCTAATTTTTTCCAGAGATGATAGATTTGTAGAAAAACCCTCATGTGCATGCATTTAATATCTCACAAACCATGCATCGGATTAAAACAACTTATATATGCAAAATGCTTAGAATTTCATCTAGTTTCATAATATGCAACTTTCATCCATGTTAAAAATGTTTAACTTGTTGCTTGCATTAATTTGCATAAATGCCATGTTAAAATGCCTTATTTCATAACTAAATAACCGTGTTATATGTAAATGGGGTAGAAAAATGCATAGAATAACTTGGTTAACTTTATTTTGATGTTTAACAAATTTAAAATATGATTTAGGGAAGAACAGTAGCTAATTGAAAATATGGACATGAGGATTTTCCGGAATTGTTGTTTGTTGTTCTGGCCTCATTTAAACTTGCTTAAATAGTAGTTTACTTATGTTTCACCTCTTGCCATGGTAATCAACATTTAATATTGTTGGGTACATAAATGAGAGGGAACTAAATAATTGATGTGGTGTTTCGTCAATATGCAACTCGTTGCATATTGAGCTCCACTTAATTTGTAGTATTGTTTGTGCACTTTGCCATGCTATGCCTCATTAAACCGGACATGCATCATGCTTGATTGTGTATCATGCCATGTTTATGTGATGGTTGTTTACTATGTTGTTTGCTTCTTTCCGGTTGCGCTTCTCCTTGATAGTTCCCGTTACGTTGCGATTGTGAGGATTCGTTCGACTACGTCCGTTTGTCTTCTTCATGGACTCGTTCTTCTTCCTAGCGGGATTTCAGGCAAGATGACCATACCCTCGAAATCACTTCTATCTTTGCTTGCTAGTTGTTCGCTCTATTGCTATGCCGCGCTACCTACCACTTGCTATATCATGCCTCCCATATTGCCATGTCAAGCCTCTAACCCACCTTTCCTAGCAAACCGTTGTTTGGCTATGTTACCGCTTTTGCTCAGCCCCTCTTATAGCATTGCTAGTTGCAGGTGAAGATGAAGCTTGTTCCATGTTGGAACATGGATATGTTGGGATATCACAATATCTCTTATTTAATTAATGCATCTATATACTTGGTAAAGGGTGGAAGGCTCGGCCTTATGCCTGGTGTTTTGTTCCACTCTTGTCGCCCTAGTTTCCGTCATACCGGTGTTATGTTCCTTGATTTTGTGTTCCTTACGCGGTTGGGTGTTATGGGAACCCCTTGACAGCTCGCTTTGAATAAAACTCCTCCAACAAGGCCCAACCTTAGTTTTAACATTTGCCACCTAAGCCTTTTAGCGTTGGGTTCTGCAGACTCAAGGGTCATCTTTATTTTAACCCCCCGGGCCAGTGCTCCTCTGAGTGTTGGTCCAAACTAGAGCCCTTTGCAGTGCCTCCTCGGGGAAACTTGAGGCATGGTTTTAGTTGTACGGACTGCTCATCCGGTGTGCCCTGAGAACAAGATATGTGCAACTCCTATCGGGATTTGTCGGCACATTCGGGCGGCTTTGCTGGTCTTGTTTTACCATTGTCGAAATGTCTTGTAACCGGGATTCCGAGTCTGATCGGGTCTTCCTGGGAGAAGGAATATCCTTCGTTGACCGTGAGAGCTTGTGATGGGCTAAGTTGGGACACCCCTACAGGGTATAAACTTTCGAGAGCCGTGCACACGGTTATGTGGCAGATGGGAATTTGTTAATGTCCGGTTGTAGAGAACTTGACACTTGACTTAATTAAAATGCATCAACCGCGTGTGTAGCCGTGATGGTCTCTTTTCGGCGGAGTCCGGGAAGTGAACACGGTTTGGGTTATGTATGAACGTAAGTAGCTTCAGGATCACTTCTTGATCATTTCTAGCTTCTCGACCGTGCGTTGCTTTTCTTCTCGCTCTCATTTGCGTATGTTAGCCACCATATATTCTTAGTGCTTGCTGTAGCTCCACCACATTACCCCCTTTCCTACCCATAAGCTTAAATAGTCTTGATCTCGCGGGTGTGAGATTACTGAGTCCTCGTAACTCACAGATTCTACCAAAACAGTTGCAGGTGCCGAGGATACCAGTGCAACTGATGCTACCGAGCTCAAGTGGGAGTTCGACGAGGACCTTGGTCGTTACTATGTTTCGTTTCCTGATGATCAGTAGTGGTGCCCAGTTGGGACGATCGGGGATCTAGCATTTGGGGTTGTCTTCTTTTATTTTGGTTCCGTAGTCGGACCTTGATTGTACTCTGATGATGTATGGCTAATTCATGTATTGTGTGAAGTGGCGATTGTAAGCCAACTCTTTATCCCATTCTTGTTCATTACATGGGATTGTGTGAAGATGACCCTTCTTGCGACAAAACCACAATGCAGTTATGCCTCCAAGTCGTGCCTCGACACGTGGGAGATATAGCCGTATCGTGGGTGTTACACAAGAGCTCCAGGCTCTCCTCAAGAAACACGAGTTCTTGGAGCTTGACTCTAAGACGCAAGGGTCCGAGCTTGCGAAGGCCCTCGAAATATCACAACATGCCAAGGCCAAAGCCCAAAAGGCCCTCCAGGAAATTCAGGCGGTTAAGAAGATAGCGGCGGGTAAGGCATTCATTATGCAAAGCAAGCATGTGAAGGAAACTTTCTTTTTTACTTACCCGAGTTCGGAGCTCTGCAGGAGCGTTCGCGGATCTACCCCGCAGTGTGTCAGATGCCGCGGAGTTCTACCAGGCCGAGGAGGGGAGCTCAACAGAGAAGTTGTTCTGGTCTCAGTATACTGGGACCGAACACCCAATGCCCTTGAGCAACCAGTTGAAGCAACTGGTCGAGCTTCACAAGGCGGCCGAACAGGCCATGAGGGGTCTTATAGTCCGGATGTGGCCTGGCGAGCCCCTGCCTGGTAGCTACTTCAGTCTAGTGAGGCAGCTTGTGAATGCCTGCCCACGGTTTGAAGTCATAAAGCGGTCCGTCTACATCGAGGGTGCGCGCAGGGCTTTTGCCCGGGCGAAGGTGCACTGTGCGAAGCTGGACGCCAAGAAGCTGGTGAAGGACGGGCCGCCGGAGGGCAAGGAGCATCGCCACCCCGAAAAGTATTATGACAGTGTCCTGAAGGGTGCTCGCCTTGTGGCGGAGGAATGTGCTAAGGATGTAATATTCGAATAAATGTACTCATGTGATCCTGTAATATGAAACGAGTTCATTTGCGCTATGCAACGCTTGTTAATTTAAAATATTACCTTCTGTGCGGCCGTTTATAAAATATGAGAGTTGGCCTGTCGTCGGCTTCTGCCCCCATGTAACTAATACTGAGGTGTTCGGGATAAACCTGAGCACTCTTTATCCCAATTTTGGGTCCTTCGAAGGAGGTGTTCAGCACAACGAACCAGGCAATTGGACTATAAGGCTTTATCACTCTCACTTAGCCATAGAAGTCTACAATTTTAAATTTTGGCGAAGCCCCTAGTATTCGGAAGGCTGAATTTGGGGCGCTATATACGCCTAAGTCGGGCAAGGCCGACTCCTCGCTCGAAGCGGAAAAAGTCTTTAAGGACTTGAGACCTCTCGAACAGCGACCAGCTCTCGCCTTATCATGACAGTCAGTTTTCGGCTTTCTCTACTGAGGTGCTCGTCCGGAAGAACCGGGACACAATCGCAGTAGTTCTCCCAATGCTACCTTAGCCGATATTGCGGAACGTAAGGTACCAAAACATGGGAGCCGGGCAAACCCAACTATTGACCCAAGACATGATTCAGAGCTGATGCATATAATGCTATAAGTTCGGGGTGCCACACTATCGAAAGTGTTCGGACTTCTCACACCGTATTTATGGGGTATACTGAAGCCCCTGGCGTACTGGTCGTACCAGAATGTACGGGTGCAATTTGTCGTAAATAAGCAGACAAGGAAAAAAAGAAAGGGTAATGCAATAATAGACTAACGTTATGCATTAAATAATACGTCAAAGCGTACGGATACAAGTAGTGCAATAAGCAAAAATAGGACTATTTGACATGTCCTATCCAAGGGCAAGCTGCGTATGGGTATTTAAAACAGGTATTTCGATTGTTATCAGAGACCACCTGGGGATTCCCTTGTACGTCAGAGCATCTTGCTTCCTTGGTATTTCCTTACCGCGATGGGTCCAACAATTAGACTGTCGGAAAGGGCTTCCAGAGAGTAAGGTCCTGAAAGAGAAAAAATGATAAAGGTATATGGCCCCTGGGGCGGTTGAGCCGCATTGTGGGACGTGCCGTAGCGGTGCCTCCGCCTATGCCCATGGTATCTTGAGTGCGTAGTTATGTACGCGCGCAAATTTCGCCACTTGACTGGGACTAGGACGGAGGCCGAATTGCTAGGCGAGCTCAAAACGTGCCTGCGATCCTCCTGCGGGGTACTCCGGACTCGCTTGAAGGTGTCCGGGGTCTTTTTCTCCGAATTGGCGGTTTCCCTACTAAGGCTGCTTTGCGCTTCTGCTGCGAGGGCTGCAGTGTGCTCCTCCGTGCGGAGCGAGCGCTCTGTGTTTCCATTAACTGTTATGACCCCGCGTGGTCCTGGCATTTTGAGTTTGAGGTATGCATAATGCGGTACCGCGTTGAATCTGGCAAATGCGGTTCGTCCGAGCAGTGCGTGATAGCCGCTGCGAAAGGGGACGATGTCAAAGATTAACTCCTCGCTTCGAAAGTTGTCTGGAGATCCGAAGACCACTTCCAGTGTGATTGAGCCCGTGCAACAGGCCTCTACAGCTGGGATAACACCTTTAAAGGTGGTTTTGGAGGGTTTGATCCTCGAGGGGTCTATGCCCATTTTGCGCACTGTATCCTGATAGAGCAGGTTCAGGCTGCTGCCACCATCCATAAGGACTCGAGTGAGGTGAAATCCGTCAATGATTGGTTCAAGGACCAATGCGGTAGATCCGCCATGACGGATACTAGTGGGGTGGTCCCTGTGATCGAAGGTGATCGGACAAGAGGACCATGGGTTGAACTTTGGGGCGACTGGCTCCATCGCATAGACATCCCTTAGTGCACGCTTCCGTTCCCTCTTGGGAATATGGGTGGCGTATATCATGTTCACCGTTTTCACTTGTGGAGGGAACCTCTTCTGTCCTCCTGTGTTCGGCGGCCGCGGCTCCTCCCTGTCGTCGCTATGCAGCCCCTTGTCCTTGTTTTCGGCGTTCAACTTGCCGGCCTGCTTGAACAACCAGCATTCTCTGTTGGTGTGATGGGCTGGCTTATCGGGGGTGCCGTGAATTTGACACGAGCGGTCGAGTATGCGGTCCAAATTGGACGGGCCTGGATTGCTTCTTTTGAACGGCTTTTTCCGTTGACCGGATTTAGAACCACTGAATTCGGCATTGACTGCCGTGTCTTCGGTGTTGTCACCGTTGTTGTGGCGCTTGTGTCTGTTGCGACGTGGTCTGCCGTTAGTGTCTTTGGCATCTAAATTGCTAGGATTTCTTGATGCATTGTTGCTGCGAGCCAGCCAGCTATCCTCGCCCGCGCAAAAGCGGGTCATGAGTGTCGTGAGGGCTGCTATGGACTTCGGCTTCTCTTGGCCGAGGTGTCGGGTGAGCCACTCGTCCTGGATGTTATGTTTAAATGCCGCTAAGGCCTCGGCATCTGGACAGTCAACAATTTGGTTCTTTTTAGTTAGGAACCGAGTCCAGAATTTCCTGGCCAATTCCCCTGGCTGTTGGGTTATGTGGCTCAAGTCATCAGCATCTGGTGGTCGCACATAAGTGCCCTGGAAGTTGTCGAGGAATGCGTCTTCCAAATTCTCCCAACTACCAAAGGAGTTTGCTGGCAGGCTATTCAGCCAATGTCGAGCTGGTTCTTTGAGTTTTAGTGGGAGGTACTTGATGGCATGTAGATCGTCACCGCGGGCCATGTGGATGTGGAGGAGGAAATCCTCGATCCAGACCGCGGGGTCTGTTGTGCCATCATATGACTCAATGTTCACGGGTTTGAATCCTTCTGGGAATTCATGATCCATTACTTCATCGGTGAAGCATAGGGGGTGTGCGGCGCCTCTGTGCTGAGCTATTTCACGGCGCAATTCATACGAGTCTTGTCTGCTGTATTCGGCCCGGCCGGATTTGCTTTTAGTGTATCCGGCGTGACGATCATCGTCACGCGTTGGGGCGCGACCCCGTGATCCGTAGATCGATCTTGTATGTCTTGCTTTGTTTTCCAATACGTCTTGCAGGTCCCGCGTGTTGCCCCGGGCCTTGGTATTTATGTTTGAATGGCGGCGGGGTGCGGGCTGGACTTCAGGCTGATATGCCTCTCTGTCTCGGCCACGAGGTGGCCGATTAGCCGCATCATACGCTGGTGATGTAGGTTTTAATGCTTCCTCCTCGAGTTGGGGTAGCAACCTGCGCTTTGGGTAACTCTTGGTTGGGCGCTCGAGTTCGTATTCCTCGACCGCCAGGACTTCAGTCCATCTATCCGCTAGCAGATCTTGATCAGCTCGAAGCTGTTGTTGCTTTTTCTTCAGGCTGTTTGCTGTGGCTATAAGCTGGCGCTTGAAGCGCTCCTGCTCAACGGGATCCTCAGGCACGATAAATTCTTCGTCGCCGAGGCTCACCTCGTCTTCGGTGAGAGGCATGTAATTGTCATCCTCTGATTCTCCGTCTGCTGCCTGTTCCGGAGGGCTAGCTTGTTCATCCTCCCGCTCGAGGTCTGGCTGGAGGGGATTGTCGTCGCCTTCGGCACTATCCGGAGCGTTATTGTCTCTTGTGCCGGTATCGCTACTTTGCTATGGCGGGACTTAGAGCGACGCCGCTGACGTCGGTGCTTGGATTGCTTCTTGGAGGGATTATCCTCCGTTGCCTTATTGCCATTGCCTTCTTTGGGGGTGTCCACCATGTATGTATCATATGATGAGGTGGCAGCCCAGCGCCCTGTGGGCGGTGGTTCCGGTTCATCTCCTGCATCATCGTCCATACTGTCGATGTCTTCGGAGCCGAAATCGAGCATGTTGGTTAAATCGTCAACAGTGGCTACTAAGTGGGTGGTGGGTGGGCAGCGAATTCCTTCGTCGTCCGCATCCCATTCTAGCCGGACATAGTTCCGCCAAGGGTCCCCTGACAAGGAGAGAGACCTCAATGAGTTCAGCATGTCGCCCAGTGGTGAGTGCTGAAAGATATCCGCAGAGGAAAACTCCATGATCGGTGCCCAATCAGATTCGATAGGCACAGACGCAGGCGGCTCAGAGCCCGTGGCCGGGGATGAATCCAGGTGTCCGGCAACATGGGTCTCATAGGAAGTGAAGTCAGCATTCGGCTCTATCGCCGCTGAGTGCGCGGCCTTCGTGGCGGGGTCCATCCACCCGTCCTCGGACGGTGCAATCCGCTCCGGATTGAGGGCGGGAGTAGTTGCAGGTGTGATATCCCAAACACTGTCCGACGGTAGAGCTAAGTCATGCCCGTCGTGACTGTGCGGCGCGCCTGACATGTGCTTGAATCCGTCGAAGATCAAGTCTCCGCGGATGTCGGCAGTATAGTTCAAGTTTCCAAACCTGACCTGATGGCGACTGTCGGTGTCAAAACCAGCGGATCTCGGGTAGGGGTCCCGAACTGTGCGTCTAAGGCGGATGGTAACAGGAGGCGGGGGACACGATGTTTACCCAGGTTCGGGCCCTCTCGATGGAGGTAATACCCTACTTCCTGCTTGATTGATCTTGATGATATGAGTATTACAAGAGTTGATCTACCACGAGATCGTAGAGGCTAAACCCTAGAAGCTAGCCTATGGTATGATTGTTGTTGTCCTACGGACTAAACCCTCCGGTTTATATAGACACCGGAAGGGGCTAGGGTTACACAGAGTCGGTTACAAGGGAGGAGATCTATATATATCCGTACTGCCAAGCTTGCCTTCCACGCCAAGGAGAGTCCCATCCGGACACTGGACGAAGTCTTCAATCTTGTATCTTCATAGTCCAACAGTCCGGCCAAAGGATATAGTCCGGCTGTCCGAGGACCCCCTAATCCACGACTCCCTCAGCAACCATGCCCGCTGCTACCTCCATCTCCTTCCTCTCTCCCTCGTTTTTATTTCTCTCTCTCCCTCTTGATTGACTCACCCTCTCATGTCCTTGCCCGTGTAGGTCGTCGCCATGGATGACCAGGAGCTCACTGCCTTGGCTACGAAGAGGAGCCCTACACTGCCGCCTTGCTCGGCCATGGATCCGGGCCCTGTGCAGCTGCCGCCGCTGGATCTGGTGTCCCGCCGCCCTTCCGCACCTCCAGCGACCCCTGCCGGCGCTGGATCGAACCATTGCTGCCATTGACAGCACGCACGAGATCGAGAATTTTTTTTTGTTTTTTAAATTAATAGTAGTAGCGCAGGTGACACACACGCTACTACTAACAGGCGTAGTAGTAGTGCGGGTGCACCCGCGCTACTACTACAAGTTAGCTGTAGCGCCGTAGTAGTAGCGCGGGCACCCGCACTACTACTAGTTCTTTAACCCATGCTACTACTAGGCTTTTTCCTAGTAGTGACTCCCTGATGATCAAAATGAGGCCCGTCGCATAGTTGGACGTTCCAAAGCCTATAAAGTTTACAAAGGTGAACTATATAAGAAAAGTACTACTGGAGTCCTTCAATGGTTCATCTCCGAAGAGGAGGGACGGTAGCTATTGGCTGAAATACATGCTGGTCCCGGCGGCCATCACGCCGCAGCTCGGGCCTTTGTAAGCAAGGCCTTCCAGACAGGTTTCTTCTGGCCGACAGCCCGAGCAGACGCACAAGCCCTTGTGCAATGTTGTGTAGGATGTCAGCTTTTCGCCAATCAAAGTCACATGCCTCCCACTGCCTTACGAACAATCCCCATCACTTGGCCCTTCACGGTTTGGGGGCTAGATATGGTCGAACCCCTTAAAGGGGGAAGCCACAAGAAAAAGTATTTACAGGTTATGGTAGATAAATTCACTAAGTGGATAGAGGCCAAACCAGTAAAAACGGTTGAAGCAGGGCCATCGATTGACTTTATATCTGGCATGGCACACCGTTATGGTGTCCCGCACACCATTATCACTGATAACAGCTCCAATTTCACAGCGGGTGAGGTGAAAAACTGGTGCGCCAACTTGGGCATTAAGCTTGACTATGCATCCGTCTACCACCCTCAAACTAACGGTCAAGTTGAACGGGCCAATGGCCTGATTATGAGCGGCATTAAACCCAGACTGGTTCGCTCCCTGCAGGAGTCAAATAAGCATTGGGTTGAGGAACTCGATTCCGTGCTCTGGGGGCTGTGAACTATGCCTAATCGGACGACCGGATACACACCTTTCTTCATGGTGTACGGCGGAGAGGTTGTTTTACCCTGTGATATTATTCATGACTCACCTCGAGTGCGCATGTATGAAGAGCGAGAAGCCGAGCTCGATCGGCAGGACGACCTAGATGGCCTTAAAAAAGAGCGTGATGTTGCAAAAGCCCGTTCTGCATTCTATCAGCACCAGGCCAGGCGATACCAAAGCAGGGAAGTGGGGGCCAAGACATACAATGTCAGCGATCTCGTCTTAAGTCTCCCAAAGAGGAAGAAGGATAAGCTCAAACCAAAATGGGAGGGCCCCTTCAGCATAGACAAAGTTCTCACAAGAGGAGCCTATCGCCTTCGTAACGCATCGCATAATCGCCTTGAGCTGAATCCATGGAACGCTGCTCCGCTCCGACGGTTCTACGCATAGTCCAAACCGCTTCCTTCATGTTTCTTGGCTCCTTTTATTTCTCCTTTTCTTTCTTTCCCTTTCATTTTTCTCTTTTTATGTCCCAGTGTATGTTCGGATCTACCGAACTGTTAGGGGTACACATATTTAAATGTATATACCTTGTTATAACTGGGGGCTTCGTTGAATGAAGTTTTTCTTAAAAGCTTGGTGCTTTTATTGCTTGCATCGTTCGCTATATACAAATTTTGCCATTATATGCACCTCTATGACTTAAATTTTTGCCAAGCTGGGTTGCCTCGCTCCTGTGTTTATACCCTACATTCCCGATTGTTCGGCTAGGGTGTAAAGGGAGCACCTCTGTGATTGTTACAACCGGGTAATCCGGACCTGTACCTCAGACGGGTGAAGCAAAAGCTAGCGTTCTTAAGAGAATAATCGGTCGGCAAGCAACGACAGATTGTTTACATTCCTGTAAATCTTTAAAACAATACGGGACGGGCTCCTGTAATTCGGATCAAAAGCCAAGGCTATTAGGCATGCCAACCCAAGGAAAGGAACCCTTAACGGAACTATTTTCCTTGGAATATGTTTCTTACGTTAATAAAGTAATATAACATAACTCCCCAAACTAAATTTTTGTCTGTTTGAGCAAAATGACAAGGTTGCCTGGTTTCCGGGCATAATGAATATTTCTTACATTCTTAATGGTGTCCGGAAACACTCTACCTTTTGGGTTCAGAGGTCAAAGCCAAAAGTCTACGATGAAAAATTTTCACATGCTCGGGGGGAGATACAGAGTACAAGTACATTGATACATTGCATCAAATGCCTACTCCTTATCTATTCCATCTATAAGACTATCTAAACTACAGTCTTCTTGCGAATATTTCGCAGCTATCATTACCTGGTCATACACCAGGTTCACCGGGATTTCTTTCCCGTCTGGTCCCTGTGGTCCCACTCGGGCCATATGATTCGGATCTAGCTTGGTAAAGCGTGTTTTCACCATTGCCCGGGCTTCTCGTGCACCTTCACGACATGTGGACGCCTTCCATAGCTCAAAGTGGCGCCGGGCACCTTTGAACAGGCTCGCCAAACCCTCCATACTTTCCGGAGGGGTATCGGATGGCCATAAAGCCTTGGCCATATTTTCATGGCTTTCCGGGCCCGCTCATGCACCACGGACAGCTCCTTAAGCACGTCGCCTTGAAATCCGGATACTTCTTTTTTCGGCCGCCCAGTTAGTAGACCTGCAGCAACAGAGTTATGACATTCTGAATTATGGACTAATATGAGTCTCTCTGATGGTTTTAAAAGTCATACCGAACATGCCGCCTTTCAGCTTCTCATTCTCTTTTCGAGTAGCCGATAGCTGAGCCTTTAAGCTTTCTATCTCTTCGGATTGTTTGTCTTTTTCCTCATCGTGTTTCTTCTTCTCGGAAGTGGTCATTGCGGCCTTTTTCATTTCCGCAAGTTCAGCGGTGACGGCATTAAGCTGTGTCTAGTTTGTTTTCAGCTCCTGGGATAGCGCAGTATTCTTCTCCTTGAGCACTTGCAGGTCATATCGATCCTTAAATCGGTTGGCCTCACCGCTTCAAGTCTCGGGGGCTATTCGCATATGTCTATTAAAATTGCACAAACTCTTACCTGTATATCCTTTGAGAACAATTGAGTAACTCCGGCAAGTCCATCTCGAGCGGCTCGGATATATGCATCCATCGAGCTGAGTGCGGTAAATTCCTGGTCAGAAAAGGCTGGAGCACGCATGGCATCTTTCAGTCGACGGTGATTCATTACGCTCTCCACCTCGGAATTCGTGACACATACGTCATCTGAATCCTCATAAGGGACGGAACTGGCATTGCATCAGCCCTCATCCTAGTTGACGAGTCCGGCGCCAGATTGGCTGACATTCGGCTAGCAGGGCGTTTTCCCACTATCTGTCGCGTGCTCCTCCTGAATCAAAGATAGAAGGGAACTTCAAACAATCTGAACTCGTGCCCAGGCACATATCAAAACGGACATACCTCTTTGAACACTGTGGGGGCTCTACAACACTCTCAGTCTCCTTTCGTTTAGAACAATTACCCTGCGTAGGGGTTGCCTTCGAGGGGGTGCGGTCTGCCGAGCGACGATCCTATGAAGTACGGTTTAGTATGATGGAGAAAGGTGCTAGTAGGGACTTCTTTTTGAGAAAGTTCTTTGAATACTTACAATGGAGAAGGAGTAGGGCGGCGGTAGTCAGCTGTAATAGCCACTTCCGAGCCATCAAGGCTCGCCTGATAAAATACTCCATCATCGAACTCTATGTAAATATCTGGATCCTCGCAGAGGCTAGGTGTCGGTGTCAAAACCGGCGGATCTTGGGTAGGGGGTCCCGAACTATGCGTCTAAGGTCGATGGTAACAGGAGACAGGGGACACGATGTTTACCCAGGTTCGGGCCCTCTCTATGGAGGTAATACCCTACTTCTTGCTTGATTGATCTTGATGAATATGAGTATTACAAGAGTTGATATACCACGAGATCGGAATGGCTAAAACCCTAGAAGTCTAGCTTGTATGATTATGATTGTCCCTATGGACTAAACCCTCCGGTTTATATAGACACCGGAGGGGACTAGGGTTGTACAAAGTCGGTTACAGAGAAAGGAATCTTCATATCGGGACGCCAAGCTTGCCATCCACGCCAAGGAGAGTCCTATCCGGACACGGGTGAGAGTCTTCGGTCTTGTATCTTCACAGCCCATCAGTCTGGCCCTTGTCCAACAGGTCGGACGCCCGAGGACCCCTTAGTCCAGGACTCCCTCAGTAGCCCCTGTACCAGGCTTCAATGACAAGGTGTTCGGCGCGCAGATTGTCTTCGGCATTGCAAGGCGGGTTCCTCCTCCGAATACTCCAAAACAGCCTTCGCACACAAAGAACATGTCCGACTCTCCAAAACAAGTACCACACATAACCGCAGAGAGTATAATATTTCATGAGTCCAATCTACTGACAACTTTTTGCAACGTGACATCACATCACCACCCGGTCATTATTTCGAACCATTTTTCGGCCTGCCGCTCCATGTTTCGAGATGCGGTTTTATTGGCACGTCTTGTCAAAGCAGAGATCGTGTCCCCTTATCACGGGATTTTCATCAATACGGGCGTGGGTAATCCAACCGTGCCGTCTGCGTGGGAAACAGGCGAGTTTCGAGGCGACTGGGGAGGCGCTTGAAATTCGCTGCCTTTATAAAGGGATAAGGATTCACCCACGCCTTCTCTCTCTCCGCCCACCCATTCTCGAGCTCCAGCACCCAAGTCCTCATCTCTTCCGCCTCAAGAAAGCACTCCGATCATGTCCGGAGCAGGAGCGCAGGGCAAGTGGATGGTCTCCTCTGTCATGGAGAAGGACATTACCTAGCTCCGGGAGGCCGGATATTTGGCCAAGGAGGTCGCCCACCGGCTTCCGACCGAGGGACAGATCGTCCCCACCCCGGAGCCCCATGAAAGGGTAGTGTTCATCCCCCACTTCGTCCGCGGTCTAGGGTTTCCTCTCCACCCTTTCGTCCGCGGTCTCATGTTTTACTACGGGCTAGATTTCCATGATCTAGCCCCAAATTGCATCCTCAACATCTCGGCATTTATTGTCGTGTGCGAGGCTTTCCTCCACATCCCACCCCACTTCGGATTGTGGCTAAAGATCTTCAATGTGAAGCCGAAGGTGGTGGGTGGCCAACACGCAGAGTGCGGAGGCGCCATGGTGAGCAAGATGCCCAACGTCACACGGCCCGAAGTCTCCTTCGTGGAGACCGTCAAAGGGTGGCAGCAACTGTGGTTCTATATCACGGAGCCCCGCGACGCCACCTGGGTCGTGGCTCCCGAATTCAAGTCCGGCGCCCCAATGCGGCTCACCTCCTGGCTAGAGAAGGGCCTAAATTGGGCTTCGTCGGACGAGCTGACAACGCTGCAGAGGCGCATCCAGAGCATGGTGGACAAGAACATCGAGCTTGTCAATGTGATCCAGGTGATGCTAGTTTGTTGGATCCTTCCATGCCAGAGCCGGGCTTGCCACCTATGGGAGTTCGATCGGGTCGAGCACCAGACCTTGCAGCGGTTCTTCGGAACTACGCACGAAGATATCTGGAAGGTGCTCTTCAAGGCCAACGAGACGTGGCCGAAGACGACCGAGGACCGTGGGCACGACCTGGCCCATCCCGCCAGTCCGGTAAGTCTTTCGCATTTCAAGGTGTATCCTTTACTTGCTTTTTCAGGGAAGGTACCTAAGCCTCCCTACTTATTTTTTCAGGGCTGGACAAAGAAGGCGGAGCAAATTCAGTGTCCGGCTCCGCTGCCCGAGGAACCAGCCATCCCGCTTCTGACGAAGATGCTGGTTCCAGCGCCTTACCAGGCGCCAAAGAAGAAGGCGAACAAAAAGGCCAAGGAGACCAGAAGTGGTCTCCGTCGCAAGGGCGCTTCGGACGTGACGTCCGAAGGCACCGAGACTCACTCCTCTGCCGCCGAGGATGACGAGGAGGAGGAGGAAGCCAACACTCCCCCGGAGGGGGGAAGGAAGAAGAGGGCGGCCTCCACAAATCTGCAGGCAGAAGCGTCCAAGAAGGGGAAGGTCTCCCTCGTGGATAACTCCGCGTTGGACATCGATAGCAGCCTAGAGCGGCGCCCCCGAGATAAGCCCCTGGCCGAATTGTGAGTAGTCAAAGACCCTGACGCATTCATATATCAGCCTCTTTACTTCATAGTTTTAACATCTTGAATCATGCACTTGCAGTCCGGCTCGTTCTGACCTCGAGCGATCCTCATCTTCGGGGAATTCGCTGGACCCGAAGGTGATGGACAGCGGGTCCCTTCCAGCGGCCTCCTCTCCCAGGGCCATGGATGACACCGAGGTGTTGTCCCGAAGGATCCCAGGCCAGGGACAGACGCAGGAGGCCGTCAGGGCGGCGCCTGAGGGTGAAACCTCGGCCGCCAGACACATGGGGGAGCAAATCCCCATGGAGATTGGCGATGGGGGCCATATCCAATTCGTCCCCCGGACGAATATGGTCCCGGAGACCTATACGGCTCCGGAATCCGGCAAGCAGCCTCCTTCGAAAGAAGGAGGTGTGCCCATTCCGCCGGTGACCTCTGTCCAACCAGAGGCACCGGATACTCTACTGGAAGCGCTGCGAGGCGCTTCCATTGTTGAGGAACACCGTGCCCTCATGGGTACAGTGATTGACAAGATTCAGTCTGCGAAGAACGGACTGACCGAAGCCTGCATCAGCCTTCTGACAGGCTTTGAGGTAAACGACGCAATTATATAGAAAGTCACAGTATAGACAGTAGCCCCTGAGACTCTGTCCGGTGTTCGGAAAGAAGAGCCGAATAGAGGATCAAATAGTTTTTCGAAGGAGACTAACCATATATGTCTATGTGAATAAGCAGACGTCGCTGCTAGCCGTGGCTTCTCATGCTGCCGAAGTCTCCGGTCTAAAGCAGAGGCTGGAGCGAGCCAAGGAGGAGCTCGGCCAAGCAAGGAAACAGCTGGAGGATAAGCAAGGTATGTAATGACCTGTTATATATCAGGAAGGATTGATGATTTATGTTGACTATAGTGCCATGGTATTTGTAGGAGCGGCGACCGAGGTAGAGACCCTCAGGAAGGTGCTGGCTGAGGCCGAGGAGAGAGCGGCCAAGGAACAAGCCGCCCGCAAAAAGCACGAGGCCAGGGTCGGTGAGGTCCAGCAAGAGCTCCAGGACACCGTGAAGAAAAGCGAGTCCTTGGAGTGCAATATTGCGGATCAAGAGATCGAACTCGCCAAGGCTCGCCAAAGCGCACAAGATGCCCGGGTTGAAGCCCAGGGCGCTCTCCAGGAGATTCAAGAGGCCAAGAAGATTGCGGGGGGTAAGGCCTTCATTATGCAGAGCAAATATGTGAAGAAGAGGTGTCTCTTACTAACCCGGATTTGGAGTTCTTCAGGAGCATTTGCGGATTTGCCGCGTAGTGCAGCCGACGCTGCAGAGTTCTTCCGAGCCGAAGAGGGGAGCTCGACGGAGAAGCTGTTCTGGTCGCAATACCTTGCGCCAGAACATCCGGTGCCCTTTAGCGACCAGTTAAAACAGCTAGTCGAACTGCATAGGGTGGCCGAACTAGCCATGAAGGATTTAAGAATCCGGTTGTGGCCTGCCGAAGCTATACCCAGTAGCTACTTCGGGCTCATGAAGTGGCTGGTCAATGCCTGCCCCTAGCTTGACGCCATCAAGCGGTCGGTCTGCATCGAGGGTGCGTGGATGGCCTTCGCCCGCGTCAAGGTGAAGTGGGCGAAGATGAACGTCGTCAAGCTCGCGACCGAGAGACCGCCCGCTGGCAAGGAGCACCGCACGCCCGAGCGGTACTTTGAAGATGTCCTGGAGGGGCCCCGCATTGTAGCGGAGCAATGTGCTAAGGACATTATTTTTGAATGAAATACATTCATGTTATCCTGTCCTGTATGGTGGAACAAAGCTGTCATGTAATATAATGCTCATTATTATTAAAGTTTTACCTCCTGTGCGGCCGTTTTTATTAAATCTGAGAGTTGGCCAGACGTCGGCTTCAGCCCCCACGTAGGTAGTACGAGGGTGTTCGGGATGGAATCTAAACACTCTTGATCCAAAATTTTGGTCCATGAAGGAGGTGGTTAGCGCAACGAACCAGGCAATCAAACTATGTGGCTTTATCACCCTCACTTAGCCATAGGAGTTTGACAATAAAAATGTAGGCGCAGCCCCTAGTTAGCATTTAATCCAGACTAGGGTACTGTGAACACCTGATCGGACTGAGGCCGATCCGTCGCATAATGCGGGAAAAATCACAAAAGATTTGTAACCTCCAAACAGCTGACCGGCTCACGTCGGATCATGACAGTCAGTTTTCAGCTTTCTCTACTGAGGTGCTCATCTGGATAAACCAGGACACAATCGCAGTAGTTCTCCCTTTACTACCCTAGCCAATAGAGCGGAACGTAAGGTAGTAAGCATAGGAGCCGGGCAACCCAACTATTAACCAAAGACATGATTCGGAGCCAATGCATATAATGCTGAAATTCGGGGCGCCGAACTGTACTGTAAAAGTGTTCGGACTTTGTTGCCATAGTATGGAGCGTAATGAAACCCCTGGCCAATTTAAGACATACCAAGGTGTACGGGTGCAAAAGAAATAGCGAAAAAATGAAGTAGTAAGCCAATGCCACGTAATTTGGGCCACAAACAGTTCTTGCTATAATTTGATTAATACGTCAAAGCGTATATTGTATGAATAGTGCGATAAGCAATCTGGCTATTTAACATGCCAAGACCAAGGGAGAGCTGCGTGCGAGTCCTGAAAACAGGTAGGACGATCGTCTAAGAGAACGTCTAGAGATTCCCCCACACATCTGTGCTACTTGTCGCCTTGGTGTATCCATCCTTCGAGAGGACCGCTGAGCAGGCCGCCGCGAGGGGCCTGTGGAGAAGGAACCTGAAAAGGATAAAAAAGAAAAGTGAAAGTATGTGTGTCCGGGGAAGGTCGAAGCCATATCGTGGACCACAGTCTGGTTATGCCTCCGTCTCTGCCCATGGTATTTTGAGTGCGTAGTTATGTACGCGCGGTACATATGCCGCCATTTGGTCAGGACTGAGATGGAGGCCGAATTGCTAGTCTGACTCCTGACGAGCCGGGCTGTCAAGCTGCGGAGTATTCTGGACTCGTTTGACAGTGTCTGGGAGCTTGGCCTCTGAATTAAAATTATGCCTTAAAAGACCGCTCTATACTTCCGTTGCCAGGGCCGCGGTGTGTTCTTCAGTACGGAGGGAGTGCTCCGTGTTTCCATTGACTGTTATGACCCCGCGTGGTCCGGGCATCTTGAGCTTGAGATAAGCATAGTGTGGGACCGCATTAAATCGAGCGAATACGGTTCATCCAAGTAGTGCGTGATAGCCACTTGGGAAGGAGACGATATCGAAGATCAACTCTTCGCTTCTGAAGTTGTCCGGGGACCCGAAGACAACTTCCAGTGTGATTGAGCCCGTACAATGGGCCTCTACACCTGGTATGACTCCTTTAAAGGTAGTTTTGGTGGGCTTGATCCTTGATGGATCGATGCCCATTTTGCGCATTGTATCCTGATAGAGCAGGTTGAGACTGTTGCCACCGTCCATGAGGACTCGCGTCAGGTGGAATCCATCAATTATTGGGTCGAGGACTAGTGCGGCTGAACCGCCATGACAGATACTGGTCGGATGATTCCTGCGATCGAAGGTGATCGGGCATGACGACCATGGGTTAAATTTTGGGGCGACTGGCTCTATCGCATAGACGTCCCTGAGCGCGCGCTTGCGCTCCCTCTTGGGGATATGGGTAGCGTATATCATGTTCACCGTTTTCACCTGAGGGGGAAACTTCTTCTGTCCCCTGTATTCGGTGGACGGGGCTCCTCATCATCGTCTTCGCTTTGCGACCCCTTCTCCTTGTTCTCGGCATTTATCTTGCCGGCCTGTTTAAAAAACCCAGCAACTCCTGTTGGTGTGGTTGGCTGGTTTATCGGGGGTGCCGTGTATCTGGCATGGACGATCGAGTGTGCGCTCCAAGCTGGATGAGCCCGAATTGTTCCTTTTGAACGACTTCTTCTGCTGGCCGGACTTGGAGCCACTGAATCCGGCGTTGACCGCCGTGTCGTTGGTGTTATCACTGTTGCTTCGACGCTTGTGTCTGTTGCGTCGGGGCTTGCCGTTGTTATTTCTGGCTTCCGAAGTGCCAGGTTCGCTTGCGTTATTATTGCTACGGGCTAGCCAGCTGTCTTCGCCCGTGCAAAAGCGGTTCATAAGCGCCGTGAGGGTTGCAATGGACTTTGGCTTTTCTTGGGCGAGGTGTCGGGCGAGCCATTCGTCCCGGATGCTATGTTTAAAGGCCGCTAGGGCTTCGGCATCCGGACAGTCAATGATCTAGTTCTTTTTGGTTAAGAACCTAGTCCAGAATTTCCTGGCTGACTCTCCGGGTTGTTGAATTATGTGACTTAAGTCGTCGGCATCCGGGGCTCGAACATATGTACCTTGGAAGTTGTCAAGGAAGGCTTCCTCCAAGTCTTCCCAGCTGCCAATGGAGTTTTCGGGTAGACTGTTCAACCAGTGCCGAGCTAGTCCTTTGAGTTTTAGTGGGAGGTATTTGATGGCATGGAGATCATCACCACGGGCCATATGGATATGGGGAAGAAAATCCTCAATCCATACCGCGAGGTCTGTTGTCCCATCATATGATTCGATGTTTACGGGTTTAAACCCTTCTGGGAATTCGTGCTCCATTACCTCGTCAGTGAAGCAAAGGGGGTGTGCGGCGCCTCTATATCGGGCCACGTCACGACGTAGCTCGGATGGAGTTCATCTGCGGTTCTCGGCCCGGGCGTGATTATGATTGTTGCGTACCGCTAGGTAGCCATTGTCGCGTGTCGGGGCACGCCCTCGCGATCCATAGATCGATCTGTTCTGACCTGCTCTACTGTCCAGATCCTTTCGCGGGTCATATGTATGTCCCCGAGCTGTTTTATCTTTGCCTTTATGATGAGGTGGTACGGGCTGGTGTTCGGCTTGAATTGCCACTTTGTCCCGGCCACGTGGTGGTCGGTCAGCCGCATTGTGCGATGATGGTACGGGCTCTAGCGCCTCGTCATCGAACTGAGGTAGCAATTTGCGCTTCGGATAACTTTTGGCTGGGCGCTCAAGGCCGTGTTCCTCAGCTGCCAGGACAATAGTCCATCTATCATTGAGCAGATCTTGGTCATCTTGAAGCTGCTGCTGCTTCTTTTTCAGGCTCCTTGTAGTGGCTATTAGCCGGCGCTTGAAGCGCTCCTGCTCGAGAGGTTCCTCGGGCACGATAAAATCCTCGTTGCCGAGGCTCACTTCATCCTCGGAGAGCAGAAGATAATTACTGTCCTCCGAGTCTTTGTTTATGGCTTGTTCATCAGGGCTAACTTGCCCGTCTTCCCGTTCGTCCTGTTCGGAAGTTGGCCCAACGGGGTCTTCATTGTCTTCGGCGTCGTCTGGAGTATTGTTTTCTCCTGTGCCGGTATTGCTGTCTTTTCCACGACGTGACTTGGAGCGGCGCCGCTGACGTCGGCGCTTTGGCTGTATCTCAGGAGGTTTATCCTTGACTGGTTCTTCCTTGTCATCGCCGCTATTCTCTTTGGGTGTATCCACCATGTACACGTCACACGAGGAAGTGGCCGTCCAACGTCCAGTAAACGGTGGGTTTTGGGCCTCCTCTTCTCCGGCATCGTTGTCCATACCGTCGATGTCTTTGGAGCCGTAATCGAGCATGTCGGTTAAGTCCTCGACAGTGGCTATGAAGTGGGAGGTGGGTGGGAAGCGGAATTCCCTGTCATCAACCCCTAGTTCGAACCAGATATAATTCGGCTGTGAGTCCCCTGCTAAGGAGAGGGTTTTTAATGAGTTCTGCACATCGCCTAGAGGTGAGTGCCGGCACTGAATTCGAGGACCGGCGCCTGATCGGGCTCGACGGACGCGGACGCGCGTGGTTCGGAACCTGTGGACGGAGACGAATCTGAGGTTCCACTGACATGGGTCATGCTCGAGGTTGGGTCTGTGTGCGGCTCCAGCGCCGCAGAGTATGCGGTTCCCGTGGCGGGGTTGAGCTTCCCGTCCTCGGAGGGCGCAATCTGCTCCAGATCTAGGGCCGGAGCACTTACAGGTGCTATCCCCTGGGTATGGTCCGATGACAGATTTAAGTCATCCTCATCGCGGTGGCAGGGAGCGGCTGCCGTGGGCTCGAATCCGTCGAAGATCAAGTCTCCGCGGGTATCGGCAATATAGTTCAAGCTTCCAAACCTGACTTGATGGCCAGGGGCGTAGCTGTCGATCTGCTCTAGATGGCCAAGCGAGTTGGCCCGCAGTGCGAAGCCGCCGAATACGAAGATCTGGCTAGGGAGAAAAACTTCCCCCTGGACAGCATTGTTGTAGATTATTAACGGGGCCATCGAACCTCTTGAAGACGATGCAGCGGAACTCTCAATGAAAGCACCAATATCGGTGTCAAAACCGGCGGATCTCGGGTAGGGGGTCCCGAACTGTGTGTCTAAGGTCGATGGTAACAGGAGACAGGGGACACAACGTTTACCCAGGTTTGGGCCCTCTCTATGGAGGTAATACCCTACTTCCTGCTTGATTGATCTGGATGAATATTACAAGAGTTGATCTACCACGAGATCGTAATGGCTAAAACCCTAGAAGTCTAGCTTGCATGATTATGATTGTCCCTATGGACTAAACCTCCAGTTTATATAGACACCGGAGGGGACTAGGGTTGTACAAAGTCGGTTACAGAGAAAGGAATCTTCATATCCGAACGCCAAGCTTGCCATCCACGCCAAGGAGAGTCCTATCCGGACACGGGTGAGAGTCTTCGGTCTTGTATCTTCACAGCCCATCAGTCCGGCCCATGTCCAACAGGCCGGACGCCGGAGGACCCCTTAGTCCAGGACTCCCTCACCAGGGTCTTCATTCCGATTGTGATCCTCTGGCTATGGGGTCGGACAGTGAACGTCCTCGATCATCTTCCTCCATGACTGTTTTAAGATAACAAAGAGCAATTTGATTAGTGTGCCACGATAGCGGTAAAGCAGCGCTGATAATCAAAATCTTACCCATTCAATGGGGTTGTACATGGAATAGCCTTCTTGGCAGTTTAAGTGGAGGAAGTCTTCTTTTTCCCCTTGTATAGATCAGCCAGGATCATGGCCAGTTCGCCTGGGGTATCCGGACCTTTGCGTCGATAAAGAGATGCGTCGTCTTCTCCATTGTAACACCATAAAGGAGTTACTCTGGATTGAAGGGGCTGAACGCATCATTTTATTGCAATGGCCATGACCTCGATTATCGAGAGCTTGGTGTGAGCTAGCAAATCCAACCTTGCTGGCCAACCTTTTTTATTTCCGCATTGTCTTCCTCCTTGGGACTCCGGGGACGCCAGTTGAGGCGTTTCTTCAAAGGAGCACTAGAGAATTCGGGGAGGCTGCGCCGAACTGGGTCCGGAAGTGGGACATCATCAATGTAAAACCACTCCAAAGACCATTCTTGGGAAACTTCTTTGGGAGTTCCGATTGGGTAGCCTGATCCGGCTATACGCCATACTTTGGTGCTGCCCACTTCGAATATGGAGCCCCCTCGATGGCGAGGGACGAGGCAAAGAACTTTCTCCAAAGCTCAAAATGAGCCTCGCAGCCCAGAAACAGTTTGCAGAGCGCGATGAAGCCTGAAATGTGTAGAATGGAACCGGGGGTGAGGTTATGCAGTTGGATCCCATAAAACTCCAGCAGGCCCCTGAGAAAGGGATGGATCGGGAATCCTAAGCCCCACAAGAGGAATAGAACGAAGCACACTCTCTCCTCCTTATTGGGGTTGGGGAAATTCTCTGCTAATGTGTCATTACCGATCGAAGCCAACCCCGCTCGCACAAAGACTAGATCTTCAAGGGGAAGATATCCATGCGTCTGGAGACGGCTCAGCTGAAGATGAGATATTGAGCAGCTCTACCAATCACCCTCTTGAGGGCCATGAGGGCACGAAGAAGAGCCAGGGGCATCTTCCATGTTTTGGAATTTCTGTGGCTGATTCTGACGCGGTGTGGATTGCACTTGGGATCTAGCCTATTTATATAGGCACTGCCCTTGTATGGTCAGGGGTGCATTTGTAAAAAATTATTGTGGAACATTCGCATTCGCTCGGTGCATGGAAATCGATGGAACAACGGGAAGGGGTCATAAAGACGGAATATGAAGGTCAGAGCTGGACTGTCATTCATCCGAAGTATAATGAAGAACCTGCCTCGCAAAGCCGAAGACAAAGAGTTGGATACTACATCATCATTGAAGGCAAGTTTGGGGGCTACTGAGGGAGTCCTGGATTAAGGGGTCCTCGGGTGTCCGAGTTATTTGTTATGGGCCGGAGTGATGGGCCATGAAGATACAAGCAGAAGACTTTCCCCCGTGTCCGGGTAGAACTCCCCTATGCGTGGATGGCAAGATTGATGTCCGGATATGATATTCCCTTCCCCACGAACCATCTCTGTACAACCCTAGGTCCCTCCAGTGTGTATATAAACCAGAGGGTTTAGTCCATGGAGGCTATCAGAATTCTCATAGGCTAGACAGCTAGGGTTTAGCCATTACGATCTCGAGGTAGATCAACACTTGTAACCCTATACTCATCGAATATAATCAAGCAGGAAGTAGGATTTTACCTCCTTTAAGAGGGCCCAAACCTGGGTAAACATTGTGTCCCCTTCGTTCCCTATTACCATTGATCCTCAGACGCACAGTTCGGGACCCCCTACCCGAGATCTGCCAGTTTTGACACTGACATGGTACTGCAGTCACTCGACAGTGAGATTCCAGTCGACCACCAAGACAGTTGACAAGGTGTGAGCATATCTGCAGTATCATACCTGCTCGAGAAGTGGCCATGTCTGAGGTATACGCATCGCCCTGCTCATCGTCGATCTACATATGGGACGTCCCAGAAGTAGCGACCCTCGAGGTCCAAAGTCCCATTCGGTCAAAACAAACAGGAAGGTCCACAACAACAATGAAGAAAAAGAAGAAGAAGCACTTACGCTGAGGCAATAGGCACTGCAACCATGATCCTGGGCAAAGCCTTCCGAGGCTTAGGAGGAATGACCTTCGCTTGCTTGGCAAATTTCTCATTCAAATCAGGAGTGGACGTCCGAGTACGCTTCTGGGTTCTCGCACTCGACGTCGTGGCCTTGCCTTGGTCTGCCACAGGATCTTGTGATTGCTGGGGCGTCGCTCGGTGCGTGGTGGAGACTCGACTTCCTCGTTGTCATCAGATTCGTCGTTGTCATCGGCATATTCAATGTCGGCGCTCCCGCCTTCGCTTTATCCTCCTCCGAGGTGTTGCTCTCCATTCGGCACGGGCGAGTACATCTTCCTGAAACCCTGCAAGGCACAAGTTACAAAAGTCAGTCGGATTCCAGTTATGCTGCATATTGAAAAGTAAAAATACGAAACACTCAACAAGTCGTGTCAGACCTCTCCTGGAGGGTGCTCGGCGTGGAACGCCAAGATCCGCTTGGCTCCACGCGGATTGTCCTTGTTCCCGGTGATGCTCCAAAGCCACTGCGCCACCATCTCCTCTTTGACCTCCTTCGGATGAGTCCGAGCGGTGTCTTCTGGGCCCGAGTACAGCCACATGGGGTGGTCGCGAGCTTGCAAGGGCTGGATGCATCGACTGAGGAACACCTCCAACAGATCCATGCATGTTACTCCACCCCAAACCAGCGCAACGACCGTGTCGACCAAGATGGCAACCTCACCTTTATCCTCCTCCGTTATAGTCAATGAACGAGGGGTGCGGAGTCTCTCCAGAGTGAAAGGGGGAAGGCCAGTCGACTGACCCGGAGTCGGGACATCCTTGCAGTAAAACTAGGTCGACTGCCACCCTCTAATGGATTCAGGAAAAGTCATAGGGGGGAAGAACTCCTACCCTTCATTTGGATTCCTAACCCCCCAGACATCTGGATCACATGGGTCCTCTCATCAGTCGGATTAGCTTTCTTCACTGACTAAGATCGGCAAGTGAAAATGTGCTTGAACAATCCCCAGTGTGGGTGGCATCCCAGGAAGTTCTCACACATCAAAACGAATGCAGCAAGGTACAAGATGGTATTGGGGGGGAAAGTGGTGGATTTGAGCATCGAAGAAGTTCAAGAAACCTTGGAAGAATGAGTGTGGTGGCAAGGAGAAACCTCTTTCGACATGTGTTGTGAGGAGAACGCGCTCACCGTCGCGCGACGCAGGCTCGGATGCCCCCTCCGGCAGCCTCCAAGATCCCTCCGCAATCAGCCCGTCGACGACGAGATCCTCTTCCATGACCGTCGAGGGGATCCAATCCCCTTGGATCCAATCCAGCGGCGGGGCGGACCGCGTGGGCGACCCCTTGGCCGGCTTCTTTCCCGTCGCCGTCGACTTCTTCGCACGCTCCAAGGCCCTGGTCTTGTCCTTCGCCATTGCTGAAAAGCTTGAGGGGAGTGGGCGGAAGGGCGTGGCGCCGGAGGAGACGAAGCGGAGCGGTAGAGGGGAAAGAGGAGAATGGCAGGCACTGTTCCCCGGATCGGCAGCGTCGCCTTAAATGACCACGCATCCAAGTGACTGACTTGTGGGTCCGTGCAATCTTAGCACATCCCGCAATCGGCACTTGCTAGATACGTGGCGAAAAAGGTGGCGCGAATATCGAGGAGTCCTTCTCCACTTTCCCTGCTTACTACGCCAAGCCCCGACCCGCGCGCTTCTCCAAATTTCGAATCCCGTGAAATCCGGGTCCAGTGAATCAGTCGATCACGCCGAAGATAGCCAAATCCAATCTGCTCAATACCATGCTGCATATTTCACTCGAAAATTCCAGAAGCCAGAATCGATCAAGTCGACTGATGAAGGGTTACAATACCTAGCACACTTTCAGGCCCCTGAGAAAGTGTCTCCGGGACATTGAATCGGGTCAGAATCAACATCAACCCTTCTTCACTCGGTCCTCAATCCATTCGGGGGCTAATGATGATGACATGTACCTAGGGTAGGGTCATAGGCCTGACCTGCATGCCCCACCCAAGGACATTGCACAAAAGACCAATACCTACAAAGTTTAACAGAAGAGACCGACTGAAATCCTCATGAAGTGCAATACACTCGACAGAAGATCTCACTCGGATATCCCAATTCCTCTCGACCGTCGTTATTCACTCGGAAGACAAGAATCCACTCAGAGTACAGAAGACCTAGAGCCACCCTTGGATGGCAACGGTCGGGCCTTCACTCCTTCGTCATAAAGAGGGCTGCGAGGGGTCGGCGTACTCTATATAAGCCACCCCTCCCCTCTTGCACAAGGGTTCGCACCCCCTGTAACTCATACTCCAATCAACAGAGCCTCCGTGGCACCGAGACGTAGGGCTTTTACCTCCTCCGAGAGGGGCCTGAACTCGTAAGTCCGAGTGTACAACTTCACCGTAGCTAGGACTCTGCCCTCTCCTACGTACCCCCTATCTCTATTGTCAGATCCATTCCCATGACACCACCCCCCAGCCACCTCTGAGCCATCTAGAGCCACCTCCATCTGTAGGTACTCCCTCCGTCCAGAAATACTTGTCCTAGAAATGCATAAAATTTATGTATCTATAAATAAAGTAAGTCTAGATACATCCATTTCTAGGACAAGTATTTTCGGACGGAGGGAATATCACTCTATGTGATCGACCTTGGTGGTGATGGCACCTCTAGTTGTTGTGAACTGACCATGAGCCATGGATAATTACTAGTTAATTGTGATGATTTTAAATACTAGCTTTGGATGGCTACCTACGGTTGGATATATAATTGCCCAGGGTTTAGATAACTAGACGATATTCCCATGTTACCACGAGAACCTTGTTAAAATAATTGTATTAATAGGTGCTAGAAACATAACCAAAACTAATGCACGCAAAAACGAATGTACGAGTGTTTTCAATATACGTTGTAGTTTACAGAATGGCATTTTGTTTAAAAAATGTGAGCCTTGAACTTACGCGTGGCATGCATGAGTTACTAGTGTGGCATGGTTGAATTGTTAAACTAATGCAAAACAAGTAACTTCCAATTGATATGCATAGGTGTTGATGTAGGATGGCTGCATTCTTAGAAAAGGAATGTAACTTATGATTTGCGATTGAGATGCATAGGTTTTGATGGGCATGGATACATGCTTAGAAAATAATAGGTAGTGGGTTGTAGCTATTTTAGAACAGATGATTACTTAGAGTTTAGGGTTTATCTACAAAGTTTCTTCTTACTACTTTATTTGGAATATGTGAACACATGGTGTGAGGATTGCATCCAGTTGGTATGTTTTTGTCCTTCAGTTTTAATGTAACAACTATACGTGATTTGATATATCAATTTTTATGTTGTCTTTGAATGTTAAATATAGTTATTGGCAAAATTAGATATAAACTTTAGTGGGGAGAAGTAGTAAAATATGCTGATATGAGGGAGCCAGATAAAAAAATCCCATCGAATCCCTCCCCAACCTCTCTACTTCATACTTATTTCCAAGGCTGGAGGACAAATGCCCCCCCCCCAATTGCGACATACACATAGCTCCACCACTGTTTATAGTCTTGCTATGAGATGGTCTGAGATTGTACAATAGCTAGTTCATACTCAAATCCTGCGTGAACCCAATGGAAAATTTTCCTCGCTATGCCCTCGGACTCGGTGAAGTCTAGAAGTACGACTGGTGTGATATTCCAATCAGTCAGAAGTTCTTCCACCACTTGTGTGTTTTTCCGGCACCGAAAGAGCGGACATATCAAGATGCTCTGCTAGCAACGAGTAGAGTGACCTCGGTCACTAACAAGATTATAAAAAGCTTCCACAGGTGGGTGCCTTTGTGCATTTTGGGAGATTTATCCCCTAGCCCCACCTAGCACAAAGGCCCTAGTTTCCAAAGAAGCTATGGTTGTACTTCGTAGCTTGCAGAGGAAGGGATGGAAATGAATAAAGGTCCCAGTCGGGTGGAATGTCTCCTATTAGCTTGTTGTTGAAAAAAATTGAAGGGACACCTAGTAATGAAATCATCCGCATGTTCGATCACGGTATCACGAGTGATATATGATTGTTGCTGAGGTCAAGTGACATGATACTCTGCAACAATTCACTTAATGTTGATATGGACCCGGATGTCTAATTCCAAAATAATGGAAACACTGGAAGTGTGTGGATTTTGTTCATGTTGACTGGTAGCTCTTCGGAGAATTGGCTCTTCTATGCCATCAACACCAATATCCCAGTTGCAGACGTCCGCATGGACTCGGAGAACAAGTTTTTTGCATCTCAATTCGAGAGATATTCAAATATATCTTGGTTGACATAGTGCCTGTGAGGTTGTTGTTTCATATTACCATTGATGTACTTATGGGAACGGACATATACTTACTAGGAACTCCCTAGAGAAGTTATTACTGTAGAGCATGATGTTATCCAGTGAGAGACAGTTCCAAACGCTCGTTGGAGAAGCTGTTGTTGAAGACGGCTATGTTGAAGAGTTCTCCATTGGCACATAAATGCTCCGGGAGTGAGCGAGACAAGTTGTTGTTGGGGACCTCGACTTGGTAGCGACATGTGCTTGCCAAGTTCACGTACTAGCTCACCCGAGAGCATATTATTCCAAAGCTGGATCCATTGTAGGTTCGGCAAGAGCCCAATGATTCTGGGGATGGTTCCGCTAAACTTGTTCAGGTATAGGCAATCCTGGTCAATTTCACATGGGTCCCTAATCCTTCTGGTATGCCGACATTGAATTTGTTGGACGACATGTCAATCTCCACCAAGACATACCATTGTGATGTTGTGAGGCAGCTCCTAGTGAATCCATTCCAGTCTAGGACAATATCTCAAGCTTTCGGCATTGCCAGACACCCTCTAAAACCTTTGTGGTGAAGCCATTGGTGTCAAGAAGCTGCTCCTGGAGCGCTGAAAGCTCAACTATCACCGGTAGTACAACACCATTAAAGTTGTTATTAGTTAAGTTGGGTTGCTTCGTAAATGGTGATAGCCAGCTAATGTTGTTAGGAAGCGCTCCCTAGAAGGTGTTATAGGAGAGATCAAGGAACCGAAGCCAGGAGTAGGCGTAGGAAATCTTCCAATGAGCTTGTTGTGTGAAAAGTCGAGGTGGATCACGTGCTTGAGGTTGCAGACAGATAGGGGCGGAGCGAGGAATTTTTTCCAATTGGTTTAGGATTAGAGTATGACTAGATATTGTATGTTGGGGAGGAGGGGGGCATTGGCCCCCTACCTTGGAAAGAACTGTGAATTAGAGAAAAATTGGAGGGCTTCGATGCATTTTTGTCAACATAAACAACCAAAATATCGAATCATGTATAGTGGTTAATTAACACAAAAGAGCACAGACATACCCAGTGAATGCAATCCTCACAAGGATTATGTGGTACAAATTATATTTTGCATTATCATCATCAGTCTATGCGCTTCAAGTGCACCCTCATCATCTCCATAATATTTCACTTGATTTTGCTTCTCCTTTAGATCATGTGCCGCTGCTTTACACTTTCTATTTGCCTACATCAGTAGTTATTTCTAGAGTAGGTCATCATCATCTTCTAAAATGTCATAATCACTATCAACTAAGTTTAGCATACAATCCAAGTCATTTGAATCTGAATCCCATTATCTTGCTCTTCATGTGCTTGTACTACCACTTTTTGCTCTATTTGATACTTTAGGTGGAGCACCATCACTTGGTTCGACAACATTATGAAGCAAACCAAGTGACTGTACTAATCTTAAAGAAATCAAACCAAGAGGCCTCACGATCAATATAACCTTGATTCACTCCATTACCAACAAAAAAATCAACCATGGAATAGCTAATCATGAAGCAATCGTTCTTATCACCTAATTCAAACATTCCAAAACACTGCACAAAACTACGTAAAACCCTAATTTGATTTGGAGAAACTGAAACTCTCATCGGTCATGTACGACTCGGCCAAGATTATCACCGATCAGACCGAATCAGCAGTCCTCCACTCCACTTTGCTAGTGAAGGAGAGAGGGTGATGCAATGAGCGATCATCACGATAGGTAATACGTCCGCTTCGAGAAGGCACTAGATACGTACCAACCCACACCGAAGGTTTGCGATGCAAACCTAGACCAAAACACACGATCGAATCGCTTCAGCCATCCGACCCTACAATCAAATCCCAGTTGGTCTCCCCGACCGTGCAGGCCGCCGGTCTCCGGCTTTTCGCCGCATTCGCTATATATGCATGCATGCATACTATTTTTAGCATTGCATTAAAGTGAAGCACTTAAAAGTATAGTTAAAAGTGGTGCGTAGACCAAACAAGAGGACATGAACAGGTCCTCTCAAAATTAACAAATATAATTGTCGTCATCTTAGCTAGTTAATTAGTACTATTAGCAAGCCAATTAGCATGTGAAGCTAGTGCGCCTTAGAATCATTCCTGACTGAAATCCTGTAACATCCTGGCAATGACACCGTGGTGCCTTCTCTCGTCACCAGTGCCTCCCTCGTAACGGCACACGTGAACATGCAGCATCGGACTCTTCCGAGAAGCCTATATATATCTACAGCTGCGTTCATATACACATCGCCCCAAGTTAACCCACAATCAAGGACTACCTGTGATCCGTCGAATTGATCGAGCAGTACGTCGATACAAGCAAGAAGAGAGGAGAAACACTTGATTCCCAGTGCTCGATCGAGGATGGCAAGGTTTGCTGCTGTGCCGTTGGTGTTCCTGATGATCGTGGCCTTCTTCGCCGTCTCCAGCGCGGCTCGACGACTCGGCGGCGACGTGTGGGAGCCGGCCGGGGCAGCCGTCTCCGACTCCGGCGACTGTGTGATGGTGCAGCTCCTCCGGCAAATGTACCTGCAGCGGCTGGGGGCGGGGCCCTCGTGCGGCACCCACAGCGCCAACGGTGGCTGCCCGCCCTGACCTGTGTAATCTAGCCAAAGAATTCGGGTGCGGGGAGATCGACAGAAAATCCAACAACTCAGTCGTGCGCTTATAGAAACCTTACTGCGTGCTGCCTTTCAGGCGTCGCTGTGATCACCCGTCATTCCGTCGCACTCAGGCTGCCACGTAGTTAATGGTCGAAGTAGTGCTCTTATTCTACTACGTATCATTTTATTTGTTGCGGTTTGTATAGTCTATCGTTTGATTATTCATATCTTTTTGAGTTTTTGTTCTGGGAAACAATTATTCTTTCTACTGTGCAGCTCCGGTTCATTGTACTTTTTTTAGGGGACGGCTCATTATATTATAAAGTAGCTTTGTAGTGCAGCGGGTTTTTTTTTAGAAAGGAAGACCCCCGGCCTCTGCATCTGAACGATGCATGCAGCCATTTTATTAATTGTTCACACAAGACCTTACAAAGTAATACAACAGTAAGACTGAAACCACAGTCTAGGAAACATCTGTCGCTACTCCTATTCAATTGATGAAGGGATGCTGATAGTCCGGGCCTAATACCAAACAGACCTCGCAGCCAAACTTACCATCTAAGACATGAGGCCCCATCCAGGACGCCTGCCGGGTATGGGGTACCCACCGGTCCGGCGCACTCCTCAACCAGGACGCTTGCCGGGTATGAGGCCGCCGCGGCCACCTGCCACCAATCCATCTTAAGAATTGTACTGCTGCATCTACCTTGCCCGGTCTAGCTGCCATCGACGCCACCACGACGCCAGACCGCGTCACCCTCCTATGCGAGTCCATCTCCGCGCATCGGACGCCGAGTCACCACAGCGCCATGCCGCCGAGATCCGCCGCCATAAATGAGTGAGATGAAGCACCGCTCCACCAAAGTATCCGTCCTCTGGTCCCTCGATCACGTGTGCACCTCCAAGAATGACGCCCCAAAGGGGGAAACAACACTCGCCGTCATCAGATCATCCAATCTAGGGTTTTCCCCGGAGGTAGCAGAGAGTGGCCTTGAACTTCTCCACGGCGATGCCTTCAAGAAGGGAACGATGCAGATAGCGCCACCACCGCCGGCCTTGGCAGTAGCCGAAAGCAAGTTTTCACCCAGATCTAGGAATCCAACTCCCGTGCACGGCCGCCGCCACCACCAGGTCAAGAACCCGCTGCCGCCAGCACCTCCACGATGCCCAGAGGCCGCTAGACTCGCCACCACCGCTGCCAACACCAACCCCCACCATCCACCGGATCTGGGCAGGGATCCCAGATCCGCATCCTCCTGCCACCCACCACCACGGAGGGGAGGAGGCGGCGCCAGCGAAGGACGCCGGAAGGGGGAGAAGGAGCCGAGGCAGGGACGGCCCGACGCCCGGCGCCACCAGGCAGAGGGGGTTGAGGCGAAGGGGGCGACGGAGGCGGCACTATGGTTTTTCTCCCGAGGGCGCCCGCGGGAGCGCCTCGGGGAGGGTGGGACATATAATACTCTGTGTGTGTCTCCAATGCAACGGTTGTAGTAATGATTTGAAAAAGTGGAAATCAAGTCAACATTTACCTATTCGCAAAGAAAGGTTAACATGTACCTATGTGTTCAGTTTTGTAATGCGATCACCGCTGTTTAAATAGAATAAGTGTACGAAATAAAGGAACACCGGTGTTTCTGGCTACAAAAGCTTGCCATCGACAACCATGCTCAATAGCATCAAGTGTGAGGCAGAGCTCTGGATTACCGCGGCTGGAAAAAATTGAGATCTATTGTACCGGGACTCCGGGAGAATAAAATATCCTGTATTCAGGGGTTTTATATCAAAAAAAATATTCTCCTCTTAACTAACAGACATTCCTCCCCACTAGTAGAAAAAGAGGCTTCCATACGCCCCCATTAGTCCCCAAAACAATCGAACCGTGACAAAAGGGGCCTTTAGTCGCGGTTCGGGAGGAGACCCGCGACCAACTATCTGGGCCCAGCGCGCTCGGTCGACAGCTGGCGGACGGGAGAGGCTTTAGTCCCGGTTGGCCTGGCCAACCGGGACTAAAGGTCCCCGAAGGCCTTCAGTCGCGGTTGGCCAGGCCAACCGGGGCTAAAGGCCCATCCAGCTGGCGGACGGGAGGGGCTTTAGTCCCGGTTGGCCTGGCCAACCGGGACTAAAGGTCCCCGAAGGCCTTTAGTCGCGGTTGGCCAGGCCAACCGGGACTAAAGGCCCATCCCTATATATAGGACTCAGCTCACTTCACTTCACTCAGCTCACTTCACAATTTTCAGAAGGGGGTGGTGGGTTTGCTTTTGGTCCTCCTATGCACACAAGGTGTTCGATGAAATGCCCGAGAGCCTGAAACAAACATGATATGAAGTGTCCGAGCCACACTTGAGCTTTCTCATTTATTTTTCCTCCGCGATCGCGGTTAGCAACTTGAACCTTTCATGTGTCATTGATAAAATATGCATGTGTGTAGTTCATTGTTTAATTTGTATTATTTCTAGCTAGTTAGTTTAACAAATGCATGATGGTTAATTATATACTTTATATAATAATAATGCAGATGAATCGGCAATGGATGTACGGTCCCCGACTCTCCGGCGAGTTCACTACGGGTTTGAAAGATTTCCTCGTAGTGGCAAATGCGAACAAGCAGCGAGGTTTTATTATCTGTCCATGTGTTGTCTGTAAGAATCAGAAGGGTTACTCCTCCTCAAGAGAGGTTCACATGCACCTGCTTCGGCGCGGTTTCATGCGAAGCTATAATTGTTGGACCAAGCATGGAGAAAGAGGGGTTAGAATGGAAGAAGATGAAGAAGGGGATGATATCGATGACAACTATCATGATCATTTCGGTGATACTTTCATGGAGGATGATGCTGAAGGTGGGGAAGGGTTAGGTGAAGGTGAAGAAGAGGCACATGATGAGCCCGCTGATGATCTTGGTCGGACCATTGCTGATGCACGGAGACGCTGCGAAACTGACAAGGATAGGGAGAATTTGGATCGCATGTTAGAGGATCACAAAAAGTCATTGTATCCAGGATGCGATAATAGTCTGAAAAAGCTAGGCTGCACACTGGATTTGCTAAAATGGAAGGCACAGGAAGGTGTAGGTGACTCATCATTTGAAAATTTGCTGAAAATGTTGAAGAATATGTTTCCGAAGAATAACGAGTTGCCCGCCAGTACGTACGAAGCAAAGAAGGTTGTCTGCCCTCTAGGTTTAGAGGTTCTGAAGATACATGCATGCATTAACGACTGTATCCTCTACCGCGGTGAATACGAGAATTTGAATGAATGCCCTGTATGCACTGCATTGCGTTATAAGATCAGAGGCGATGACCCTGGTGACGATGTTGAGGGCGAGAAACCCAGGAAGAGGGTTCCCGCCAAGGTGATGTGGTATGCTCCTATAATACCACGGTTGAAACGTCTGTTCATGAACAAAAAGCATGCCAAGTCGTTGCGATGGCACAAAGAGGACCGTAAGTCCGACGGGGAGTTGAGACACCCCGCTGATGGAACGCAATGGAGAAAGATCGACAGAGTGTTCAAAGATTTTGCAGCTGACGCAAGGAACATAAGATTTGGTCTAAGTACTGATGGCATGAATCCTTTTGGCGAGCAGAGCTCCAGCCATAGCACCTGGCCCGTGACTCTATGCATCTACAACCTTCCTCCTTGGTTGTGCATGAAGCGGAAGTTCATTATGATGCCAGTGCTCATCCAAGGTCCAAAGCAACCCGGGAACGACATCGATGTGTACCTAAGGCCATTAGTTGATGAACTTTTACAGTTGTGGGCCAGACCTGGTGTACGTGTCTGGGATGAGCACAAAGGAGAGGAATTTGACCTACGAGCGTTGCTTTTTGTAACCATCAACGATTGGCCTGCTCTCAGTAACCTTTCGGGACAGACAAATAAGGGATACAATGCATGCACGCACTGCTTACATGAGACTGAAAGTGTACGTTTGGTTAATTGTAAGAAGAACGTGTACCTGGGTCATCGTCGATTTCTTCCCCGAAATCATAACGTAAGAAAGAAAGGCAAGCATTTCAGCGGCAAGGCAGATCACCGGCCGAAGCCTGCGGAACGTACTGGTGCTGAGATATTTGATATGGTCAAGGATTTGAAAGTCATCTTTGGAAAGGGTCCTGGCGGACAATCAGTTCCGCGGGGAGTTGACGGGCACGCACCCATGTGGAAGAAGAAATCTATATTTTGGGAGCTAGAATATTGGAAAGTCCTAGATGTCCGCTCTGCAATCGACGTGATGCATGTTACGAAGAATATTTGCGTGAACCTGCTAAGCTTCTTGGGCGTGTATGGGAAGACAAATGATACAAAGGAAGCACGGCAGGACCAGCAACTTTTGAAAGACCCAGATGACCGGCATCCGGAATGGTTTCAAGGTCGTGCCAGCTACGCTCTTACCAAAGAAGAGAAGGTCATTTTTTTTGAATGCCTGAGCAGTATGAAGGTTCCGTCTGGCTTCTCGTCGAATATAAAGGGAATAATAAACATGGCGGAGAAAAAGTTCCAAAACCTGAAGTCTCACGACTGCCACGTGATTATGACGCAATTGCTTCCGATTGCTTTGAGGGGGCTCCTACCGGAAAATGTTCGAGTAGCCATTGTGAAGCTATGTGCATTCCTCAATGCAATCTCTCAGAAGGTAATCAATCCAGAAGATCTACCACGGTTACAGAACGATGTGGTCCAATGCCTTGTCAGTTTCGAGTTGGTGTTCCCACCATCCTTCTTCGATATTATGACGCACCTCCTGCTCCACCTAGTCGAAGAGATTTCCATTCTTGGTCCTGTATTTCTACACAATATGTTCCCCTTTGAGAGGTTCATGGGAGTATTAAAGAAATATGTTCGTAACCGTGCTAGGCCAGAAGGAAGCATCGTCAAGGGCTATGGAAATGAGGAGGTAATTGAGTTCTGTATTGACTATGTTCCTGACCTTAAGCCGATTGGTATTCCTCAATCGCGGCACGAGGGGAGACTAAGTGGAAAAGGCAAGATCGGAAGGAAATCCACGATATGTATGGACGGTCATTCTATGACTGAAGCACACCACACAGTTCTGCAAAATTCCAGCTTTGTGGCTCCGTACTTCGAGCAACACAAGAATATTTTACGCTCGGACAACCCGGGGAAGCCTGAATCCTGGATTAGAAAGGCCCACATGGAGACTTTCGGCAGTTGGTTGCGAAAACATTTAATGAATGACAATGATGTTGGAGATCAGCTGTACATGTTGGCCAAGAAACCATCTTCGACTATAACGATTTTCCAAGGGTACGAGATAAATGGAAATACATTTTACACCATCGCCCAAGATAAAAAGAGCACCAACCAAAACAGTGGTGTCCGCTTTGATGCAGCAACCGAGAATGGGCGAAAGGTCACATATTATGGTTACATAGAGGAGATATGGGAACTTGACTATGGACCCTCCTTTAAGGTCCCTTTGTTCCGGTGCAAATGGTTCAAGCTAACAGGAGGTGGGGTAAAGGTGGACGAGCAATACGGGATGACAATGGTGGATTTCAACAATCTTGGTTACCTTGACGAACCATTCGTCCTTGCCAAAGATGTCGCTCAGGTTTTTTATTTGAAGGACATGAGTAGCAAACCGAGGAAACGGAAAGATAAGAAAACGATCAGTACATCATGCGATGATCCAAAGCGCCACATTGTTCTTTCAGGGAAAAGAAACATCGTGGGAGTGGAGGACAAGACAGACATGTCAGAAGATTATAATATGTTTGCTGAAATTCCGCCCTTCAAAGTGAACACTGACCCAAGCATTAAGTTAAATGATGAGGATGCTCCATGGATACGGCACAATCGTAAGCAAGCAGGGACACAAGGGAAGAATTGATGTGTAATAATTTATTGTACCAAACTTTGTATTTGGTCGATGAATGATGTATCAAACCTTTTGTCAAACCTTCAAGGGATTTTAAAATGAATTAGTTTTATTTTTCTGATTTTTTTGATATATAATTGTATTTTTAAGATTTTAAAATGAATTAGTTTTATTTTTCTGATTTTAAAAGGAAAAAGGAAGAAGAAGAAAGAAGGAAAAAGGAAGAAAAAACAGAAGAAAAAAACAGAAGAAAAAAGGAAAAACAGAAGAAAAAAACAAACAGAAGAAAAAAATAAGAAAAAAACAGAAGAAAAAAACAAACAGAAGAAAAAAACAGAAGAAAAAAGGAAAAACAGAAGAAAAAACAAACAGAAGAAAAAAATAAGAAAAAAACAAACAGAAGAAAAAAACAGAAGAAAAAAAAGAAGAAAAAAAAGAAGAAAAACAAGAAAAAGGAAGAAACAAACAGAAGAAAAAAGGAAGAAAAAACAGAAGAAAAACAAGAATTTAAAATGAATTAGTTTTATTTTCTGATTTTTTTGATATATAATTGTATTTTTAAGATTTTAAAATGAATTAGAAACAAAATAATATAAACTTTAATAAAATATATAAGTACAAACAAAATAAAAAAATATGCCTCCTACTGGGCCAGCACGGCCTGAATACGACTAGAAACCCATCAATGGGCCAGGATTCAGGCCCGCAGAAGGCCCAGTAGGCCCACAAGCACATAGTGACAGAATAGGCCCGTAAGCCTGCATTTGAGAGGAGCTCGAAGTGGTGAGCGCAGCCGCGCTTATAAACCACTGTCGAAGCCTCTCGGCTAGCGAGGTGGGACTAAACATCCCACCGCACCGCGCCAGTTCTAGCACAACGCCTTTAGTCCCGGTTGGGGAGGCGGACCGCGACTAAAGGGTACCCTTTAGTCGCGGTTGTTGTCCCCAACCGCGACTAAAGGGTCTTTCTGCGCGGGAACGAAAGCGGCGCCAAAACCCTTTAGTCCCGGTTGGGGAGGCGGACCGCGACTAAAGGTGACCTTTAGTCGCGGTTGGTGTGGCCAACCGCGACTAAAGGGTACCTTTAGTCGCGGTCCGCCTCCCCAACCGCGACTAAAGGTGCGTCTATAAATACTGCACTTAGCAGTTTCGCCACTTCCCATTCTCCTCTCTCTCGACGCCGAAGCCCTGCCCCGACGCCGATCGACGCCGACGCCGACGCCGAAGCCCTGCCCCGACGCCGACGCCGAAGCCCTGCCCGACACCGACGCCGAAGCCCTGCGCGCCGCCGCCCCCGTCCCCAGTGAGCGCCGCCGCCGCCCGTGCCCTGCCCTTGCCCGCCGCCCGCCGCCCGACGCCCTGCCGCCCGCCGCCCGCCGCCCGCTGGCCCTGCCTGCCGTCCTCCGCGCGCCGGCAGAAGAAGAAGGAAGAAGAAAAAGGAAGAAGAAGAAGAAGAAGAAGAAGAAGAAAGAAAAAGGAAGAAGGAAGAAGAAGAAAGAAGAAAAAAAAGGAAAACAGAAGAAAAAAACAAAAGAAGAAAGAAAAAAAGAAAGAAGAAAAAGGAAAACAAAAAAACAAACAGAAGAAAAAAAAACAAAAATAAAGGAAAACACAAGAAAAAAGAAAAAGAAAGAAAAAAGAAAACAAAAGAAAACACAAGAAAAACAAACAGAAGAAAAAAGGAAAAAGGAAAAAAGGAAGAAAAAAACAGAAGAAAAACAAAGGAAGAAGAAAAAAAGAAAGAAGAAAAAAAAAGGAAGAAGAAAAAAAGAAAGAAGAAAAAAAAGGAAGAAGAAAAAAAGAAAGAAGAAAAACAAAGGAGGAAGAAAAAAAAAGGAAGAAGAAAAACAAAGGAAGAAGAAAAAAAAAAGGAAGAAGAAAAACAAAGGAAGAAGAAAAAAAGAAAGAAGAAGAAAAAAGGAAGAAAGAAAAAAAGAAAGAAGAAAAACAAAGGAGGAAGAAAAAAAAAGGAAGAAGAAAAACAAAGGAAGAAGAAAAAAAGAAAGAAGAAAAACAAAGGAAGAAGAAAAACAAAGGAAGAAGAAAAAAACAAAGAAGAAAGAAAGAAGAAAAAGGAAGAAGAAAAAAAGAAAGAAGAAAGAAAGAAGAAAGAAAAAGGAAGAAGAAAAAAAGAAGAAAGAAAAAGGAAGAAGAAAAAAATGAAAACCAAATGAAAACCAAAAGAAAGAAGAAAGAAAAAGGAAGAAGAAGAAAGAAAGAAGAAAGGAAGAAGAAGAAAGAAAGAAAAAAGAAAAAGGAAGAAGAAGAAAGAAAGAAGAAAGAGGAAGAAGAAAGGAAGAAGAAGAAAAAAAGAATTTTTACTTAAAGAATCTTATTTTTTAATTCCTCCTCCTGTATGTCCCCTTAATCTTATTTTTTAATTCCTTTATACTTAAAGAATTTTTACTACATGCAGGAGTGAGATATGGCGGACGATAGAGCCGAGCCGCTTAGGGATCCGGAGGTTGAACGTTATCTAATGGGCATCATCAACAACGAGATTCCTTATGTGCCGGGCTCAGAATATGAGCAAGAAGAGGATGTAGTCTCTTCTTTTCTGAACCTTGAAGGTGGAACAGAGATTGTCGATGATCAAGAAGGTGAAGGAACGGACATTGTCGACGGAGGTCAACCGTCAACAAACGACGATCTCGAATTGCAAGTAGCAACCACCTCCGGCGAGGTATATATATACATTGAGCCTCTCGTGATACAAACTTACTGAAATGTGAATACATATGTATTAACGCGGGCGACTCTCTTTCTTTTTTTAGCCCTCCGGATCGAGTACGACAAAGCGTGGCAAATCCAAGGCGATGAAAACAGGAGAAACATATGCCATTGAGTTTGTCAGTGAAACCGGCAAGCCCCTACAGCACACCTCAAAGTTTATCAACCAATGCGGAGTCGTTGTTAGAGACAACGTCCCGATCACCGTCCAGGAATGGAAGGAGCCAAAGAAGGCACGTATTGGTTTCAGTTTTGTCGACAAGAGAACGAAAAAGGATTGCTGGAGAAAGCTTATGGAACATTTCATTCTACCTCCGGAATACAACAAAGTCGATGAATTCGGTAACGAGGTTCCGGGTGGACATCAGAGGAGGAGGCTAGTTAAAGAGTTCGCTCTTCAGAAGATGGGCGAAGCATTCCGGAACTTCAAGAAAAATTTAACCCGTGACTATGTCAACAAGGGCAAGACTCCGGATTTCAATGGACAACATGAGAAACTGAAAGATGATTGGCCAGAATTTGTGAGGCAAAAGCAATCGGAGCATTTCAAGGAAATATCAAAAAAAAATAAGGATAATGCGAGTAAGAAAAAGTTCCATCATATTATGGGGCCAGGAGGATACCGCCTTTCGGAGCCTAGGTGGCAGAAGATGGAGGAGGACCTGAGGGTGCGAGGAATCCCTCTAGGTACAGAGGGATGGGACCCAAGGGCCAGAAGCTGGTGGTACGGGCATGGGGGATCGCTAGACCCGGAGACAGGGGTGTGTGTACACCGGCAGAGACAGTTTGCTCCCACCCAAGCCCTTATTGACGCAATGACCCAAGCTCAAGAGGGCTTGATCAAGTTCAACAGAGAGAAAGACGCACTGACAATAGCCCTCGGGAATGATGAACACGGAGGACGTGTACGAGGCAAAGGCAAAGTTCCGTGGAAAGTAGGGTTTTCCCAGGACAATGACCCGTACTGTTACAGAAGCCGTAAGAGAAAGACGGACCGGGATGCAGATCTTATGACGAAGTTTGCATCGGAACTCCATGAGTTGAAGCAGACCGTGCATGAACTAGTAAAAGAAAAATCGGCTGCAGGGCCGCATGAAGATCATGAAGCGGATCGCGGAAGCCAGCAGCGGAGAAGCAGCGTGGCTTCCACGGATGCCCCGCCTGGTGCTAGTGCACCGATGATCGAGATTCGTGCACCGGAGCCTCACTACCCCGTGGATGATGTAAAGGAGATGAAAGAATGTGATCTGCATTATCCCGTGGGGAACGTTTCCACGAAGGTAGCTAGCGGCAGTGCTTTACCCTGTACACCTGGAGCACTCCACCACAACAACCCCATTGCATATGGCTATGCTCGTGTCACGGTGGAAGACATAGTCCAAGGGTTTCAGGACCTGGAGATTGACAAACCTACACCCGAAGGGGAGAGCAGACTTGGAGATGTCAAGCACCAGTTCATTCTATGGAAAAAGAAGTACATAGTGTTTCCAGGCGAGGCGCCAAGGCTAGCAAGTCCACCCCCCTCCGATGGTGGTGGTGGTGGCGGTGGTGGCGGTGGTGGTGGTCGTGGTGGTTCACCTACACCTCCTTCACGCCATTCGACGCCGTCCCCCGATCCACAACCTCCGGCGGGTACGACGCCCCCCAATCCTCCTCCGGCGGGTACGACGCCCCCCAATCCACCTCCGGCGAAGAAGCAGAAGCAGGCGGACAGCAAGGAAACCCGCTCCTGGACTATTAACCCGGACCCTTATGTACCTAAGACCACAAGGGTACCGGAGCCATCACTGAAGCCTCTCCTCCCAAGGCCTGGGGAACTTAGTGAAGCTGAAACCAAATTGGCCGCGTCTGCTGATTATGAGAAATGGAAGGCGGATATGAAGGCGAAAAAAGAGCCTGAGCCCAAGCAAGTATTCACTGAGAAGCAAAAGAAGTGGGCTAAGGATTTTTTGACGACACCGTCCCAAGCCGAGCTGAATATGCCTGACGACTATGGACATGAACTTCGTAGGCAAGCAAAAATATTGAAGGAGGAGAAAGTAAAAAGTAAAAAAAGCGGGAAACAAGTTGACCAGCTCGGGATGCAGAAGAAACAATCGATCCCCCCGCTCATAGTGAAAGCCGGTCCGGAAGAGGACCCCGAGATCATAGCAGCTGCCGCAGCACTTGGATTGACTGTACCGGGTGCCATGGAACAAGCGTCCGAGATGGGTTTGACTCTTCGTGCCTTGTTAGGCCTTGAGGATGCGCCAGTATGTGAGATAGCATTACAATATGTGTGGAATGGGCCTCTCGTCGAGCCTGCGCGGGAAAAGAGTCTACCACCACAAATGCGAAATCTGCTACGTTGGTACAAGCAATTCATAACATGGGCCGACAAAGAATATGTTTATGCGGATGTTACAGATGAGCATCACACCAAACGGTACTCTGTAGAAATTCATATGAGTGAATTGTTCCAGCTGTTCAATCTGCGTGACCTCGACAAATCTATGCTGAGTTGCTACGTTCTGTAAGTGATTTATTTCTACCTCATCTCGTTCTTCATTGCCTGCACTATATATATATATATTGTCCTAACTATATTGTTGCGTACGCTATTATGCAGATTGAAGATTTGGGAATGCAAAATAAGAAACATCCATGATGTTGGGTTCATTGACCCACATATCGTTAATGGACATGTGTTACAACATCACCCCGAAGACGTGGAGAAAGACCTGTACAAGTTTCTTAGAAAGCATCAACTCAAAAGTCATATTCTATTTCCTTACCATTTTGGGTGAGTGTTTCTCTCTTGTGCCCATTCTCTTTTGTTTACTCCATGCATGGTATGTCTAATCGATGAGTTATGCATGACTGTGCATGTAACGTGTCCGCAGGTTCCACTGGATTCTGCTAAATATTGAACTTCACACCTCCAGAGTTCTAATCATGGACTCTATGGATTCGGATCCAAAGCGTTGGGCCGACATGAGAAAAATGCTGCAAAAGTAATTATTTTCAATCATTTGAGCTCTATATCGATCGGTCTCTTTCGTTCATTTCCTAATATCAAGTAACTAATAACTTCCTTATTCATTTAATTTTCTTTGCCCTGTAGGGTTTGGAGACGGTTCTCAGAAGAAATTGTCGGTGAATTCAAACATGAGCTAGATTTCAGAAGGTTAGTTAATGTGGATAAGCAGCCACCGGGGACCAATCTATGTGGATACTATGTTTGTGAGAACATCCGGAGACACACCACGGAGCGGAAGGCATCGGATAGCGTGCGGACCGCGACGGATAACTTGCGGAGGAGGCTTAGTCCAGAAGCTCGCTTCCGACCAATTCAAGAAGAATTAGCAGGATTTTTCATGAGGGAAGTCATCAATCCTAAAGGAGAACACTATACCGAGGACGAAGAAATTTATATGCATACCCGAGATTGAAACTTGTACGAAGTTGTATATGGTCATCCATCCTAATTGTGTATGGAAACTTGTTCGAAGTTGTATATGGTCACCCGAGATTGAATATATATTATATATTCCTCTTGAATTCTTCTTGTTTGAAATTTCATATGCATGTATATAGTAGCATAAAATATGTGTACTGAAACTTTATCAAAATTAAAATAAAACACAAAATATAATATAAAAGAAATAAAACACTCCAAACTAAAAAGAAACCAGGTTTAGGGGGGCTAAAACCCTAAACCTGCGGAGGAGCCCTTTAGTCCCGGTTGGCCACGAGAACCGGGACTAAAGGTCCTCCGCCCCGACGGACCACGGGCGCCCACGTGGACGGGCCTTTAGTCCCGGTCAGACACAAGAACCGGGACTAAAGCCTTTAGTCGCGGTCCGTAAGAGGCGCGACTAAAGGGGGGGTCTTTAGTCGCGCATATTTAGTCCCGGTTGCACAGCCGGGACTAAAGGCTGTTGCGAACCGGGACTAAAGGGCTTTTTTCTACCAGTGCCCCGACTCACTAGTACTTATTAAAGCTTCAGCAGAGAGTGCTACGTCGCTGCAACATATCCTACAACTTTACAAGGTTTGCTCGGGGCAGGTGGTAAACTATGACAAGTCATCGGCCATGTTTAGCAAAAACACAAAGCAACAGAACAAGAGGGAGGTGCTAAATACCCTCAACATTAGAGCTGAAGCCAGGTCCGAGCGCTATCTTGGCCTCCCTGTCTATGTGGGGCAAGCTCGAAAGAAGGTCTTTGAATACCTCAAATATAGAATCTGACAGAGAATACAAGGTTGGCAGGAGAGGATGCTCTCGAAAATGGGAAAAGACATTCCCATTAAAGCATGTGCACAAGCAATCCCGACCTTTGCAATGTCGTGCTTTGACTTGACCAAAACCTTATGTGAGGAGATTGGGGCAATAATCTGTCGGTTCTAGTGGGCAAAACAGGAAAAAAAATACGATGCATTGGTTAAGTTGGGAGCTGCTGACTAGGCCGAAGAAGGATGGAGGGATGGGCTTCCGCGACATATACAGCTTTAACGTCGCTATGCTGGCCAGACAAGCATGGCGCATGCTCACAAACCCAGACTCGTTGTGTGCCAGGGTGTTGAAAGCGAGATACTTTCCCAATACCAGCATTCTGGAGGCGGAGCCACATGCGGGTATGTCGTATACATGGAGGAGTATCCTAAAGGGCGTGGAGCTAATGAAAGAGGACCTGATTTACAGAGTGGGAGATGGCAGCTCCATCAACATTTGGTCGGACCCCTGGCTGAACCGTGAGGGAATTCGAACCCCCAGATCACCAAAGGGTAACTGTATTCTCACCAAAGCTATCGAGCTGGTAGACCCAACCACCCACGAGTGGGACGAGGAGTTGGTAAAGAGCCTGTTTGTGGAGGATGAAGCTGAGATCATCCTAGCAACACCGGTCCGGGAGGATTTTGAGGACTTCTATGCTTGGTTCCATGACAGCAAGGGCCAATTTTCGATGAAGTCAGCCTACAAGCTCTACGTGCTACAGAGAGATGTTGATCGACCAGGACCCGCTGAACCAATATCGGCGGGTTGGGAGTGGAAGGAGATCTGGAGCCTACCATGCCAACCCAAGATACAACAGTTCTTATGGCGGCTTCCTCACAATAGCCTACCTCTGAAACTGAACATCAAACGCCGTGGAATTGAATGTGATACCCTCTGCGTGTGCTGTAGGAGACTGGACGAAGATGCAGCGCACCTTTTTCTAAGATGCAAGCTTCTAAGGAAGGTGTGGTGCGAGATGCAACTGGAAGAGACCCGCCAGAAACTATGTGAATGCATGGACGAGATGGAGTTGATGCATGAAACCCTTCGGCTACCGGAGGAAAAAAACTATCCGGGTTGCATGCCTCCTCTGGAAATGGTGGACCTGGCGGAACAAAATAAATGCAGGCGACAAGGCCTCAGCCTTGGAAAAGCTACCAGCAGAGATTAATCATTGGGCACTTGAGTCTTTGGCCTTGTGTCGACAGGAGCGAACTACACAGCCAGTCCCGATGCAGCAGACCTGGAGGGAAACCCAAGGGAGATTTGCTGAAGATCAACTGTGATGGAGCTTTTAATGCAGCCCGGGGTACTGGTGGCTGGGGCTTCGTTGTCCGTGATGAGGCGGGAGATGTCAGAGGCTCAGGGGTGAGGTTCCTGCACCATGTTGCGACAGTGCTGGGCGCTGAGGCCCGGGCCTATGTGGCTGCGCTGGAGGCAGCGGTGGACTGGGGAATGACGCGCATACAAGTTGAAACGGACAGCCAAGTTCTTGCCAAAGCGATGAATGGAAGAGATTCTGACCTGGCTAGGGAGGGCATCTTGTTCAGAGAGATCCGCCAATTCGCCCGCATGAACTTTAGTCACATATCATTCTCTTTTGCCCCCAGGGCATGTAATACTTTAGCTCATGCTATTGCTGCTTTTGGCGCTCGACGCCGTGTTGTGCGAGAGACCTGGGTTGAGGCTCTCCCCGACGATGTATCCGTTGGACGGGCCAGCGTTGGTGCTGGAACCGGGTAATGGTATGGAATCGATGTGTTCCATCTAAAAAAAGCATTCCTCCATTTTAGACAAAGAAAACTTGTTATGTTTTGTTGAGAACTCAGGGCTTGCAATAATGGTCTGTTAAGCCGTGTGCAATGAAAGATGCTTAGATGTGCTTATGAAAGCGAACCCCTTTTTTAAGCACATATGCTTATTTGTATAGCGCATATTCTTACTTGGACATCTCTTCTACAGGAGCATGCATACGTGCTTAAGCAAAGAATTGATCGAGTTTTGCGAGCATCTCTCTAAACACCTTGCATTTTACATTGTCTTATTGTTTGGTGAAATAGACATTAGAGAAACTAGAGAGTACAGATAAGATGATTGCCTGGAAAGTCATGTAGTGAGTGTACGGTGTACCGTTGTGCTGTTGGAATGGCATACTGGCGTCAAGCCAGCGAAGTACTTCCTCCAACTCACTAACCTTCTTTATATTCATATAAACCACACGCGAGTAATTTCCCTTTTGAGAGAGTGATGACTGGTTGCCTTTTCCTTTCACAGGACATGCAATGGTGAGGGGTCCTCTTAGAACTACAGCCTTCTAATAGCGTATAAGTTTCCCGAAAAAATGTAGGGTAAGGGCATCTCCAACGCGCAGCGCATCCTTAAACCGCCTGCAACCGACATGACCACTGTTGGGAAACGCGGTAATTTCAAAAAATTCCTACGCACACGCAAGATCATGGTGATGCATAGCAACGAGAGGGGAGAGTGTAGTCCACGTACCCTCGTAGACCGTAAGCGCAAGCGTTATGACAACGCGGTTGATGTAGTCGTACGTCTTCACGATCCGACCGATCCTAGTACCGAAAGTACGGCACCTCCGTGATCTGCGCACGTTCAGCTCGGTGACGTACCACGAACTCTCGATCCAGCTGAGTGTCGACGGAGAGCTTCATCAGCACGACAGCGTGATGACGGTGATGATGAAGCTACTGGCGCAGGGCTTCGCCTAAGCACTACCACGATATGACCGAGGTGGACTATGGTGGAGGGGGGCACCGCACATGCCTAAGAGATCAATGATCAACTTGTGTGTCTATGGGGTGCCCCCTCCCCTGTATATAAAGGAGTGGAGGAGGGGGATGGCCGGCCTCCTAGGCGCGCCCAAGGGGGGAGTCCTACTCCCGGTGGGAGTAGGGTTCCCCTTTCCCTAGTTGGAGTAGGAGAGGGAAGGAAGGGGGGAAGGAGAGAAGGAAAGGGCCCCCCCCCAATTCATATTGGGCTCGGGGGGGTGCGCCCCCACCTTCGCCGCCTCCTCCTCCTTTCCACTATGGCCCATTAAGGCCCATTGACTCCCCGGGGGGTTCCGGTAACCCCCCGGTACTCCGGTATATGCCCGAACTCTCTCGAAACCTTTCCGATGTCCAAACATAGTCATCCAATATATCGATCTTTATGTCTCGACCATTTCGAGACTCCTCGTCATGTTCGTGATCATATCCGGGACTCCGAACTACCTTCGGTACATCAAAACACATAAACTCATAATACCGATCGTCACCGAACGTTAAGCGTGCTGACCCTGCGGGTTCGAGAACTATGTAGACATGACCGAGACACGTCTCCGGTCAATAACCAATAGCGGAACCTCGATGTTCATATTGGCTCCCACATATTCTACGAAGATCTTTATCGGTCAAACTGCATAACAACATGCGTTGTTCCCTTTGTCATCGGTATGTTACTTGCCCGAGATTCGATCGTCGATATCTCAATACCTAGTTCAATCTCGTTACCGGCAAGTCTCTTTACTCGTTCCGTAATGCATCATCCCACAACTAACTCATTAGTCACATTGCTTGCAAGGCTTATACTGATGTGCATTACCGAGAGGGCCCAGAGATAGCTCTCCGACAATCGGAGTGACAAATCCTAATCTCGATCTATGCCAACTCAACAAGTACCATTGGGTACACCTGTAGAGCACCTTTATAATCACCCAGTTACGTTGTGACGTTTGGTAGCACACTGAGTGTTCCTCCAGTATTCGGGAGTTGCATAATCTCATAGTCATAGGAACATGTATAAGTCATGAAGAAAGCAATAGCAATATACTAAACGATCAAGTGCTAAGCTAACGGAATGGGTCAAGTCAATCACATCATTCTCTAATGATGTGATCCCGTTAATCAAATGACAACTCATGTCTATGGTTAGGAAACTTAACCATCTTTGATTCAACGAGCTAGTCAAGTAGAGGCATACTAGTGACACTTTGTTTGTCTATGTATTCACACATGTACTAAGTTTCCGGTTAATACAATTCTAGCATGAATAATAAACATTTATCATGAAATAAGGAAATAAATAATAACTTTATTATTGGCTCTAGGGCATATTTCCTTCAGTCTCCCACTTGCACTAGAGTCAATAATCTAGTTCACATCGCCATGTGATTTAACACCAATAGTTCACATCACCATGTGATTAACACCCATAGTTCACATCGCCATGTGACTGAGGGAGTCCTGGATTAGGGGGTCCTCGGACAGCCGGACTATATACTTTAGCCGGACTGTTGGACTATGAAGACACAAGATTGAAGACTCCGTCCCGTGTCCGGATGGGACTCTCCTTGGCGTGGAAGGCAAGCTTGGCAATACGGATATGAAGATCTCCTCCCTTGTAACCGACTCTGTGTGTAACCCTAGCCCCCTCCGGTGTCTATATAAACCGGAGGGTTTAGTCCGTAGGACAAGAACAATCATACCATAGGCTGGCTTCTAGGGTTTAGCCTCTACGATCTTGTGGTAGATCAACTCTTGTAATACTCATATCATCAAGATCAATCAAGCAGGAAGTAGGGTATTACCTCCGTCGAGAGGGCCCGAACCTGGGTAAACATCGTGTCCCCCGCCTCCTGTTACCATCCACCTTAGACGCATAGTTCGGGACCCCCTACCCGAGATCCGCCCGTTTTGACACCGACATTGGTGCTTTCATTGAGAGTTCCACTGTGCCATCGCGATAAAGGCTTGATGGCTCCTTCAATCTTTGCCAACGATGCGATCCAGGGTGAGGTTTTCCTCCCCGGACAGATCTTTGTATTCGGCGGCTTCGTACTTCGGGCCAACTTGTTTGGCCATCTGGAGAAGATCGAGAGCTACGCCCCTGGCCATCAGGTCAGGTTTGGAAATTTAAACTACACTGCCGACATCCGCGGAGACTTGATCTTTGACGGATTCGATCCCATGTCAGGTGCGCCGCACAGTCACGACAAGCACGACTTAGCTCTGCCGCCGGATGGACCCCGCCTCGGAGGCCACACACTCAATGACGATAGAGCCGAATACTGACTTCACCTCCTATGAGACATGTGTCGCCGGATCCTCGGATTCATCCCCGGCCACAAGCCCCGAACCGCCTGCGTCCATGCCTATCGAATCTGATTGGGCGCCGATCATGGTGTTTACCTTCGCGGATATCTTTCTGCACTCGCCTTTTGGCGATGTGCTAATTTCATTAAGGTCTCTCTCCTTGTCAGGAGGCCCTTGGCCGAACTATGTCCGGCCCGAACGGGAAGCGAACGACGAAGAAATTCGTTCCCCACCCACCACCCACTTAATAGCCACTGTTGACGATTTAACCGACATGCTCGATTTTGACTCCGAAAACATCGACGGTATGGACGACGATGCAGGAGAGGAACAGGAACCACCGCCCACAGGGCGCTGGACAGCCACTTCATCACACGATATATATATATATGGTGGATACACCCAAAGAGAACAATGATGAGGAACGGAAGGATGCAGCGAAGGATAGCTCCCTCGAGAAGCAACCAAAGCGATGGCGTAGGCGCCGCTCCAAATCCCGCCTTGGCAAAAACAGCGACAACAGCGCAAGAAAAAATAATACCCCAGTCGACTCCAGAGGAAACGACGACCACATGGACCCAGTGACAGAGCAGGATGAACCAGCGGACGGCGAACATAGTACGGAGCCGCTGTCCGATCACGACGACGCCGAGGATAAAGCACATCAACCTCTCTCCGGAGAGGAAAACAGTCCGGACGACGATGCACACATCATCCCGGAAAGGCACTTGGAACAAGAGAACCTCCATAGAAGGCTTATTGCCACCGCGAGGATTCTGAAGAAGCAGAAGCAAAGGCTTAAGGCCGCGCAGAATACGCTCAACAGTAGATGGAACAAAGTGCTCAACACTGAAGAAAAATATGGTGGCAGTCACCACACAAAGAGCTATCCAAAGCGCAAGCCGTTGCCTGAATTCGATGATGAGGCCTTAGAGCCTGCACAGCCAAAAATAAAACGGCCGACCGGTCGGATCGACCACCTCGTGGCTGCGATAGGGCGGCTAACGAGGCCGCACATAAGTCAGCACACGATTCATGCAAGGACTTGCATCAAAAAGCCGGCGTGACCAGATCCATCTACGGATCTAGGAAGCGCGCTACAGCGCAGAATCAAAACCGAACACTACAACCGTCAGAACGCCATGACACATCTAAATACAGGGGTGCTGCGCACCCCCTATGCTTCACCGATGAGGTGCTGGATCACGAATTTCCAAAGGGATTCAAACCCGTGAACATAGAGGCGTACGATGGAATGACAGACCCTGGGGTCTGGATTGAGGACTCTATCCTCCATATCCATATGGCTCGCAGAGACGATCTCCACGCCATCAAGTACTTGCCCCTCAAGCTGAAAGGATCAGCTCGGCACTGGCTGAAGAGCCTCCCCGAAAATTCAATTGGAAGTTGGGAGGAGCTTGAGGATGCTTTTAGGGCTAACTTTCAAGGGACCTATGTCCGACCTCCAGATGCAGACGATTTAAGTCATATAATTCAACAGCCCGGAGAGTCGGCCCGAAAGCTTTGGAACAGATTCCTCGTTGATTGCCCAGACGCCGAAGCTTTAGCATCCTTTAAGCACAGTGTCCGGGACGAATGGCTCGCCAGACACCTCGGCCAAGAAAAACCGAGGACAATGGCAGCCCTAACAAGCCTTATGACCCACTTTTGCGCAGGCGAAGATAGTTGGCTGGCCCGTAGCGGCACCAGCGACCCAAGCACATCTGAAGTCAGAGATGGCAATGGAAAACCACGACGCAGTAAAAGCAAGCGTCGAAATAACGAAGACAGTCCAGACAACACGGCGGTAAACGCCGGATTTAGGGGCTCTCGACCCGGTCAACGAAAAAAGCCTTTCAAAGGCAGCAGAGATGGACAGTCCAGCCTAAGCAAGATTCTAGGCAAATTATGTCAGATTCATGGCACCTCCAATAAACCTGCAAATCACACCCACAGAGAATGTTGGGTCTTCAAGCAGGCTGGCAAGCTAAACACCGAACACAAGGGGAGGGAGACACCAAGTGAAGACGAGGATGAGCCTCGCCAGCAAAACACTGGGGGACAGAAAAAATTCCCACCAGAGGTCAAAACAGTGAACATGATTCACGTAACAAAAAGAAGGAGCAAACACGCACTCCGAGACATATGCGTCGTAGAGCCCGTCACCCCTAAGTTCAACCCTTGGTCGGCCTGCCCGATCACTTTTGATCGTTGGGATCTCCCGACTAGTATCCGGCACGGAGGATTGGCTGCCTTGGTGCTAGACCCAATAATCAACGGATACCATCTCACCCGAGTCCTCATGGACGGCGGCAGTAGTCTTAATCTGATATATCAGGACACAGTCCGCAAAATGGGGATAGACCCAACGAGAATTAGCCAAAGCAATACTACCTTCAAAGAAGTAATACCAGGCCCAGAGGCCCGCTGCATGGGCTCTCTCGTACTAGAGGTTGTATTCGGTTCTCCCGACAACTTCCGAAGTGAAAAGTTAACCTTCGACATCGCTCCATTCCGAAGCGGCTATCAAGCACTGCTCGGAAGAACGACATTCGCTCGTTTTAATGCAGTACCGCATTATGCTTATCATAAGCTCAAAATGCCCGGTCCACGCGGCATCATCATAGTTAGCGGAAACACTGAGCGTTCCTTACGCGCGGAAGAATGTGCGGCGGCTTTAGTAGCCAAACACTAAATGGCCTCTCCAACTAGCATAAACGATCGGTCGTCAAGACTGCGGACACGGCTAGACGAGTCCGGTGCACCACTAGCTGTAACAGCTTAGATAAACCTGAGATTGGGTTGATGAATATACCCCCGTAGACGGTGCTAGGGGCTTCCCGCATGTAAAAAAAGTCTACAGTTCGGCTCGACCTTATTTTGAATTTTAATGGTTTATTAAGAATAACCAATTTTTTGCACGACAAATTTCATCTAAGTTCTTCTCTTTTAACAGATGATAATCGTGCTACACCCTTCCAGGATACGACACAACGGAGACACAGGCGCAGATGTGCAGCAGGGCCCCACTCAAAGGTCTCTTTTTAGATTAAGACCCTGTGTAAACCTTTCTTACTGTCTCTTGTTGCTTCACATCCTCCGGATACTCAACACAACCGAGAGGGATGCTGGCGTTATTGGCATTTCGCCATGTCAGACTAATGCACGTACCTGGAAATTCAGGGTTCAAGGGCGTTACTCAGCCCGGTATATGTTGTAAAGACCGAATACCTTAGGGAGTGTTGGGCGTCGCGAGTTTGTCCTTATATGCATCAGCTCCGAATCATGTCTTTGGTCAAATGTTGGGTTTGTCCGGCTCCCGTGTTTTGTTACCTTACGTTCCGCTCTATCGGCTAAGGTGGCACCGGGAGAACTACTGCGATTGTGCCCTGGTTCATCTGGACGAGCACCTCAGTAGAGAAAGCCGAAAACTGACTGTCATGATAAAGCGCGAGACTGGTCAACCACTCGATGACTTAGCGGAATCTTCGGGATTCCTCCGCATTAACGAAGGGCCAGTTTTCCCGGTCATGTACGTACGCGCCCCGTACTCGGATGAGCGCGGAAGTACCAGGGGCTATATAGTAGCCGCACTGTCAAACTCCTATGGTTAAGTGAAAGTGTTAAAGCAATATAGTCCGATTGCCTCGTTCGCCGCGCTACCACCTCCTTAATGGACCAAGACGTTGGATCAAGTGTGAACACGCGCTTTTGCGAACACCCCCGCATTATATGCTTGGGGGCTGAAGCCGACGACTGCAAACTTTCTGGTTATATATATATATATACATAAACGGCCGCACTGGAGGCATCATAATACTTTCAGGCAAAAGTATAAACACAGCCTTTATAATTCAAATAGCATTGTTTTTACAATCGGGATACATGTCACTCGAACATGACACTCTTCGAGCACTGAGCCTCTATTAAACGAGCACCTTCTAGGCCTTCTTCAAAATAGTGCTCGGCCGAAACCTGGCCTACGGCCGGATTCCGGGTTGCAATAGTGGTGGCCTCCATCTCTGCCCAGTATGTCTTGACACGGGCAAGAGCCATCCGCGCACCCTCTATGCACGCCGACCTCTTTACAGCGTCGATATGCGGCACAACACCAAGGAATCGATGCACTAGACCAAAATAACTATTCGGCCTTGGTCCTTCCGGCCATAGATGATCCACGACAGACCTCATGGCAAGTCCGGACAACCTATGGAGCTCGGCCCACTCGGCCATTTGCTCATTTAACAGCAGCGGACGCGTTGGAGCATTGAATTGCGACCAGAACAACTTTTCCACTTCGTGATCTTTTTTATCTTTGAAAAACTTGGTCGCATCAGCACCACTCACTGCCAAATCCAAGTACGCATCCGCAGAACTCCATAATTGATCCAGAAGGGCATACTTAGGATCTCCAAACTTCGTCTGCAACAAAAAGGGCTTCCCAGCCGTGATATCTCCGGCTTGACGTGGCTCCTCCTTCGCCGCTCTGATTTTAGAGCGGGTTTCCTTGGCTGCTACCATGGCTTTCTCCAGGTCGGCCGTCTTCGTTTGACTTTCCCTTTCAAGAAGCTCATAACGGTCGGCGGCATCTCTTAACTCAACAGCCATCTTGGCTATTTTCTCTTTGCTCTGGCAATGCGCAGCCTATTCGGCTCTTAACTCTTCGACCGCCTTTAGGGCGGCCGCGTCACTCCTCCTGGCTTGTTCCTTGACTCGGGTAAGTTCCGCCCGAAGGGTCTCCACGGCGGCAGCTCCATCTGCAGTCACAGCATATCATAGATACTAGCATCATGCTCCTCTTAATATATGTTGATCACCGGAGAATACATACCCTGTGCCTCGTCAAGCCGCCTGTTTACAAGCACGATGTCGGCATCCGCCGCATCAAGCTGTCGCTTCAGTTCGGCAAGCTCACCAGTCCGGCTAGCCACTGGACCCTCAGCCACCTACACATGAAAGCGGCATGATCATCACCTGGGACTATGATCCTCTATTTGCCGCCTTTTTCGACAGCAACCAGAGTCTCAGGGGCTACTATCTGCATAGGGCACACCTAGTGTGTGCGGTACCGTCAAAAATATACATATTACTTTGCGTACCTCAAAGCCTCTCAACAGGCTCATAAAAGCTTCATGCAACCCGCTTTCGGCGGATGAAATCCTCTCAACCACCGTACCCATTAACATATGATGCGCTTCTGAGATAGCCGCTTGCTCCAGAAGATTCATCAGTGTGTCTGGTCGCACACCGGACAGTTCCGGACTCTTTCTGTTGCTCCCCTTAGGAGCCGAATGCTCCGGACTTCGGGAGGCCGAAGGTCACCTTCTGGCCTTGGTGGATCAGGAGAAATCCTTCATGATGACACCTCTGGGTCGTCCGCCTCATGAGGCGTTTCGCTCTCCATCATCTCCGGAAGAAGATCCCCCGAAGACGAACTCTGTTGAGAAGGGCTATGATCCGAACTACAAGACATACGTCTCGGTTATTGTTCTCAGAAATGAAGCAGGGTATATTTACTATAAAGTACTTTTGTTTACTTATAGCTCGGTGGAGGGCTGGTCCCCTTGCGGGCACTGTGCGGTAAGGATGCCCTCCGGGGTAGGGCCCCCTGACAAAGGTTTCTTCCCTTGTTTGAAAACCATTGTTTCCAAGTCTTCAGAGGCGGCCCTCTTCCTTCCTTGGGGAGAGGGAATCTTAGATTCTTCTCCCCGATTATCCTCCTTCGCGGAGGCACTAATTCCCCCGGTTTGGATGAATAATGAGTGAGTATCGCTTTCGTCTTCTTTGTTCCTCCCTTTATCTTCCCCTGATGGCGCTTGATAAGGCGCAAGCTCAAGCATCCTGGCTAGTACAGGATCCGGTGAGCCTTCGGGAAGGGGGGCCGAACACCTGATCATCTTCGCCTTTTTTATCCAGTCCTAGTCAAAGATCGACTTTTCAGAATGATGTTGTGATAAATAAAGAGACAACATGTTTGGCCGCGGAATTACTTACTTGGGTGTCTGGACAATTGCAGTTCAGACCCGCATCCTCGGTGGTGTCCGGACACTTCATTCGTGATCCGAAGAACAATCCATACATCTCTTCGAGCATCGAGCTGAAGAATTGCTGAATAGTTCGCGGTCCTTCCGGGTTGAACTCCCACATACGGAGAGATCGACGTTGGCATGGCAGGACCCGACGAACTAGCATGACTTGCATTACCTTGACAAGGATGACATCTCCCTTGAAGAGATCTCGGATGTGGCTCTGCAATGTCGGCACATCATTAGCTGGCCCCCAGTCCAGCCCTTTGTTGACCCATGACGCCAATTGTGGCGGAGGGCCCGGACGGAAGGCGGGGGCAGCTACCCACTTAGCGCTTCGGGGAGCGGTGATGTAAAACCACTCCCGCTGCCATAACTTGGATGTCTCCGGGAAGGAACCCTTTGGCCATGGAGCATCGGCGCCTTTGTTTATTGGGATAATTGATATTATGCCCCTAGTTGGGTCACACTCGACAGGTTTACCCCTACTTTTCGAAAATACTCGTTCCTGCCCAAACCACTTTGCGTCTCTTGTGTTTTTGCCCTTCCGTCTGGTCAAAGGCGTTTGACTGTTAGAGAGACATTTTTCTGGACCGTCTTGCCCCTCCTTACAACTCCAGTTAAAAATCAAAGAAAAAACAATGTTACACTTACATGTGGGACCCAATTCAATGCAAAAGAAAAAAACTTCCCTCTCTCTTCCCTATGGGACCCACGCCCCCATCCCCCTTCCAATCTTCTTCCTCCCCTAGCTCCCGCATGGCTCCCCCGCTCACCCCGCTGCCGGTCACCCACGCCAGTGCCTCCCCGACCTCGAGCCACTGGACGAGCAGCTGCTGCCCATCTGCCCGCCGCCAGTCCCCAGTGCCTCCCCAACCTCCATCCCGGCCAGATCCGGTCCAGCCCGAGCCTCCCGCGGCCGGATCTGCCATCTCCGCCGCACCCCAATGCCCTGCCCAGAACCTGGCCTCCCCTCCATCGCGTCACTGCCCCTTGCCCAAGGATCCCGCTGCCCGTCCCTGGACCCACCTTGTCCCGATGGCTCTGGCCGCCCGTCCCTCGAGGTCCAGCATGTGCGCATCGGAGGTGCCCGCTGGCTAGAGGTTGGCTGCCCCCGCCATGCAGTCCATCAGCGGGCCGGTCGGCGGAACTGGGCGGTGTCTGGGGTGGGAGAGGGAGGTGGTAGTGGGGGCGTCGACGGCAGGTCATGCGACGCCGGCGGCACGGGTGCGGTGAAACCAGGATGGGGAAAGTGAGGTGTTTCGGGAGGGAGAGAGAGAGTGTATGTTTTTCTTTTTTTTCTTTTGTATTTAGTTGCGTCCCACATGTAAGCGTCACATTGTTTTTTTTCCTTTGATTCTTAACTGAAGTTGGAAGGAGGGGCAAAATGGTCCAGAAAAATGTCACTCTGACGGTCAAACGCCTTTGACTGGACAGAACTGAGACGGAAGGGCAAAAACACGAGAGAAGCAAAGTGGTTTGGACAGGAACGAGTATTTTTGAAAAGTAGGGGTAAACCTGTCGAGTGTGACCCAACTAGGGGCATAATATCAATTATACCTTGTTTATTATGGCACCTCCGCACTCTGCGTGTCGCCCCTCAATCATCTTCGGCTTCACATTGAAGGTTTTGAGCCATAAGACGAAGTGTGGGGTGATGCGGAGGAAGGCTTCACACACGACGATGAACGACGAGATGTGAAGGATGGAATCCGGAGCCAGATCATGGAAATCGAGCCCGTAGTAGAACATAAGCCATCTAACAAAGGGATCAAGACTAAAGCCTAGCCCTCGGAGGAAGTGGGAAATAAATACGACACTCTCATTGGGTTCGGGAGTGGGGATGACCTGCCCTTGAGCAGGCAGCCTGTGCGAGATTTCGGCGGTCAGATACCTGGCTTCTCTTAGCTTCTTGATGTCCTCCTCTATGACAGAGGAGGCCATCCACCGGCCTTGAAGGTTGGATCCGGACATGATTGAAGGTCCGAAGCGCTTAGCCTGAGCCTTGAGTGTTGGAATTCAAGGTGGGGGGAAGGGAAGGATCGAGCGCGAGAAGAAAAGGACAGGCCTTGGCCCCTTTATAAAGAGGGTGAATATCAAGCATCCCCCGCGTGGTCGTTTGGAACTTGCCTAAAATCGAGGAGTCATACCAGCAGGCACAATTGGGTTACCCACACCCGTATTGATGAGAATCCCGTGAAGAGAGGGACACGATCTCTGCTTCGACAGGACGTGGCAATAAAACTGCCTCGCAACACGTGCAGTGATAGGCTCGGAAAAACGGTTCGTCATGACCAGACCACGGCAGAACGTCACGTTATGAAAAGCTGTCAGCAGATTAGATTTGTGGAAATATTATTCTATCTACGGTGGTATGTGGAATTTTTTTTTTGCAGAGCCGGACACTATCCTCGTGTTCAAAATCTTCTATGGAGTATTCGGAGGAGGAACCCTCCTTGCAATGCCGAAGACAATCTGCGCGCCGGACTCATCGTCATTGAAGCCTGGTTCAGGGGCTACTGAGGGAGTCCTGGATTAGGGGGTCCTCGGACAGCCGGACTGTTGGACTATGAAGACACAAGATTGAAGACTCTGTCCCGTGTCCGGATGGGACTCTCCTTGGCGTGGAAGGCAAGCTTGGCAATACGGATATGAATATTTCCTCCCTTGTAACCGACTCTGTGTGTAACCCTAGCCCCCTCCGGTGTCTATATAAACCGAGGGTTTAGTCCGTAGGACAAGAACAATCATACCATAGGCTAGCTTCTAGGGTTTAGCCTCTACGATCTCGTGGTAGATCAACTCTTGTAATACTCATATCATCAAGATCAATCAAGCAGGAAGTAGGGTGTATTACCTCCGTCGAGAGGGCCCGAACCTGGGTAAACATCGCGTCCCCCGCCTCCTGTTACCATCCGCCTTAGACGCACGGTTCGGGACCCCCTATCCGAGATCCGCCGGTTTTGACACCGACAGTGACCAACACTCAAAGGGTTTACTAGAGTCAGTAATCTTAGTTCACATTGCCATGTGATTAAGACCCAAAGAGTACTAAGGTGTGATCATGTTTTGCTTGTGAGAGAAGTTTAGTCAACGGGTCTGCCATATTCAGATCCGTATGTATTTTGCAAATTTCTATGTCAACAATGCTCTGCACGGAGCTACTCTAGCTAATTGCTCCCACTTTCAATATGTATCCAGATTGAGACTTAGAGTCATCTGGATCGGTGTCAAAACTTGCATCGATGTAACCCTTTATGACGAACCTTTTGTCACCTCCTGATGACCCACAAGTATAGGGGATCTATCGTAGTCCTTTCGATAAGTAAGAGTGTCGAACCCAACGAGGATCAGAAGGAAATGACAAGCGGTTTTCAGTAAGGTATTCTCTGCAAGCACTGAAATTATTGGTAACAGATAGTTTTGTGATAAGGTAATTTGTAACGAGTAACAAGCAACTAAAGTAAACAAGGTGCAGCAAAGTGGCCCAATCCTTTTTGTGGAAAAGGACAAGCCTGGACAAACTCTTATATAAAGGAAAACGCTCCCGAGGACACATGGGAATTATCGTCAAGCTAGTTTTCATTACGCTCATATGATTCGCGTTCATTACTTTGATAATTTGATATGTGGGTGGACAGGTGCTTGGGTACTGCCCTTCCTTGGACAAGAATCCCACTTATGATTAACCCCTCTTGCAAGCATCCGCAACTACAAAAGAACTATTAAGGTAAACCTAACCATAGCATGAAACATGTGGATCCAAATCAGCCCCTTATGAAGCAACGCATAAACTAGGGTTTAAGCTTCTGTCACTCTAGCAATCCATCATCTAATTATTACTTCCCAATGCCTTCCTCTAGGCCCAAATAATGGTGAAGTGTCATGTAGTCGACGTTCACATAACACCACTAGAGGAAAGACAACATACATCTCTTCAAATATCGAACGAATACAAAATTCACGTGACTACTTATAGCAAGACTTCTCCCATGTCCTCATGAACAAACGTAGCTACTCACAAATCATATTCATGTTCATAATCAGAGGGGTATTAATATGCATAAAGGATCTGAACATATGATCTTCCACCAAATAAACCAACTAGCATCAACTACAAGGAGTAATCAACACTACTAGCAACCCACAGGTACCAATCTGAGGTTTTGAGACAAAGATCGGATACAAGAGATGAACTAGGGTTTGAGATGAGATGGTGCTGGTGAAGATGTTGATGGAGATTGACCCCCTCCCAATGAGAGGATTGATGGTGATGACGATGGTGACGATTTCCCCCTCCCGGAGGGATGTTTCCCCAGCAGAACAGCTCCGCCGGAGCCCTAGATTGGTTCCGCCTCGAAACGGCGGCGCTTCGTCCCGAAAGCTTCCTTCTGATTTTTTCCAGGGCGAAAGACTTCATATAGCCAAAGATGGGCACCGGAGGCCTGCCAGGGGGCCCACGAGGCAGGGGGCATGCCCCCACCCTCGTGGATGGTGGGTGGCCCCCCTTCAGTTGATTCCTTCGCCAGTATTTTTTATTAATTCCAAAACATGCCTCTGTGAAGTTTCAGGACTTTTGGAGTTGTGCAGAATAGGTCTCTAATATTTGCTCCTTTTCCAGCCCAGAATTCCAGCTGCCGACATTCTCCCTCTTCGTGTGAACCTTGTAAAATAAGAGAGAAAATGCATAAGTATTGTGACATAATGTATAATAACAGCCCATAATGCAATAAATATCGATATAAAAACATGATGCAAAATGGACGTATCACCTCCATAATCGAGAAACATATCCTTATTCCACTAAGGATAATTTTGACTGATGTCCAGCGATCTACTCCTAGATCACTATTGTACTCCCTTGCCAAACTCAGTGTAGGGTATACAATAGATCTGGTACACAGCATGGCATACTTTATAGAACCTATGGCTGAGGCATAGGGAATGACTTTCATTCTCTTTCTATCTTCTGCCGTGGTCGGGCTTTGAGTCTTACTCAATTTCACACCTTGCAATATAGGCAAGAACTCCTTCTTTGACTGTTCCATTTTGAACTACTTCAAAAATTTGTCAAGGTATGTACTCATTGAAAAAACTTATCAAGCGTCTTGATCTATCTCTAGAGATCTTGATGCTCAATATGTAAGCAGCTTCAGCGAGGTCTTTCTTTGAAAAACTCCTTTCAAACACTCCTTTTAGTCTTTCCTGAAAATTCTACATCATTTTCGATCAACAATATGTCATTCACATATACTTATCAGGAAGGTTGTAGTGCTCCCACTCACTTTCTTGTAAATACAGGCTTCATCGCAAGTCTGTATAAAACGATATGCTTTGATCAACTCATCACAGCATATATTCCAACTCTGAGATGCTTTGCACCAGTCCATGGATGGATCGCTGGAGCTTGCACATTTTGTTAGCACCTTTAGGATCGACAAAACCTTCTGGTTGCATCATATACAACTCTTCTTTAAGAAATCCATTAAGGAATGTAGTTTTGACATCCATTTGCTAGATTTCATAAAATGTGGCAATTTGCTAACATGATTCGGACAGACTTAAGCATCGCTACGAGTGAGAAAATCTCATCATAGTCAACACCTTGAACTTTTTCAAAAACCTTTTTCGACAAGTCTAGCTTTGTAGATAGTATTACTGCTATCAGCGTCCGTCTTCCTCTTGAAGATCCATTTATTTTCTATGTCTTGCCGATCATCGGGTAAGTCAACCAAAGTCCACACTTTGTTCTCATACATGGATCCCATCTCAGATTTCGTGGCCTCAAGCCATTTCACGGAATCTGGGCTCATCATCGCTTCCTCATAGTTCGTAGGTTCGTCATGGTCAAGTAACATGAACTCCAGAATAGGATTACCGTACCACTCTGGTGCGGAACGTACTCTGGTTGACCTACGAGGTTCGGTAGTAACTTGATCCGAAGCTTCATGATCATCATCATTAACTTCCTCACTAATTGGTGTAAGCATCACTTGAACTGATTTCAGTGAAGAAATACTTTCCAATTCGGGAGAAGGTACAATTACCTCATCAAGTTCTACCTTCCTCCCACTCACTTCTTTCGAGAGAAACTCCTTCTCCAGAAAGGATCCATTCTTAGCAACAAAGATCTTGCCTTCGGATCTATGATAGAAGGTGTACCCAACAGTCTCTTTTGGGTATCCTATGAAGACACATTTCTCCGATTTGGGTTCGAGGTTATCAGGTTGAAGCTTTTCACATAAGCATCGCAGCCTCAAACTTTAAGAAACGACAACTTGGGTTTCTTGCCAAAACACAGTTCATAAGGTGTCGTCTCAACGGATTTAGATGGTGCCCTATTTAACGTGAATGTAGCTGTCTCTAATGCATAACCCCAAAACGATAGTGGTAAATCGGTAAGAGACATCATAGATTGCACTATATCCAATAAAGTACGGTTATGACGTTCGGACACACCATTATGCTGTGGTCTTCGAGGTGGCATGAGTTTGTGAAACTATTCCACATTGTTTTAATTGAAGGCCAAACTCGTAACTCAAATATTTGCCTCTACGATCAGATCGTAGAAACTTTATTTTCTTGTTATGATGATTCTCTACTTCACTCTGAAAATCTTTGAACTTTTCAAGTGTTTCAGACTTGTGTTTCATCAAGTAGATATACACATATCTGCTCAAATCATCTGTGAAGGTCAGAAAACAATGATACCCGCCATGAGCCTCAACACTCATTGGACCGTATACATCGGTATGTATTATTTCCAATAAGTCAGTGGCTCGCTCCATTGTTTTGGAGAACGGAGTCTTAGTCATCTTGCCCATGAGGCATGGTTCACAAGCATCAAATGCTTCATAATCAAGTGATTCCAAAAGTCCATCGGCATGGAGTTTCTTCATGCGCTTTACACCAATATGACCTAAATGGCAGTGCCACAAATAAGTTGCACTATCATTATTAACTTTGCATCTTTTGGCTTCAATATTTATGAATATGTATATCACTACGATCGATATTCAATAAACCATTTACATTGAGTGTATGACCATAAAAGTTTTTTTTATTCATGTAAATAGAACAACGATTATTCTTTGACTTAAAAATGAATAACCGTATTGCAATAAACATGATTCAATCATATTCATGCTTAACGCTAACACCAAATAACATTTATTTTAGTTTCAAAACTAATCCTGAAGGTAAAAGGAGTGTGCGATGGTGATCTTATCAACCTTGGAATCATTTCCAACACACATCGTCACCTCGCTCTTAACTAGTCTCTGTTTATTTTGCAACTCCCGTTTCGAGTTACTACTGTTAGCAACTGAACTAGTATCAAAAACCGATGGGTTGCTATAAACACTAGTAAAGTACACATCAATAACATGTATATCAAATATACCTTTGTTCACCTTGTCATCCTTCTTATCCGCCAAGTATCTAGGGGCAGTTCCACTTCCAGTGACCATTTCCTTTGCAGTAGAAGCACTCAGTTTCAGGCTTGAGTCTAGCTTTGGGTTTCTTCATGGGAGTGACAACTTGTTTATCATTCTTCTTGAAGTTCCCTTTCTATTCTTTTGCCCTTTTTATTGAAACTAGTGGTCTTGTAAACCATCAACACTTGATGCTCTTTCTTGATTTCTACCTTTGCCAATTTCAACATCGCGAAGAGCTCGGGAATTACTTTCGTCATCCCTTGCATATTATAGTTCATCACGAAGTTCTAGTAACTTGGTGATAGTGACTAGAGAAACTTTGTCAATTACTATCTTATCTGGAAGATTAACTCCCACTTGATTCAAGCAATTGTAGTACCCAGACAATCTGAGCACATGCTCACTAGTTGAGTCATCCTCCTCCATTTTGTAGGCAAAGTACTGTCAGAGGTCTCATACCTCTCGACACGGGCATGAGTATGAAATACCAATTTCAACTCTTGGGACATCTTATATGCTCCATGGCGTTCAAAACATTTTTGAAGTCCCGGTTCTAGGCCGTAAAGCATGGTGCACTAAACTATCAAGTAGTCATCATACCGAGCTTTGTCAAACGTTCATAACGTCTGTATCTGCTCCTGCAATAGGTTTGTCATCTACATAATTATTTTGTGCAGCAATGAGGATAATCCTTAGATCACGGACCAAGTCCGCATCATTGCTACTATCATCTTTCAACTTAGTTTTCTCTAGGAACATATCATAAATAAAACGGGGAAGCTATTTGCGAGCTATTGATCTACAACATAGATATGCAAATACTATCAGGACTAAGTTCATGATAAATTTAAGTTCAGTTCATCATATTACTTAAGAACTCCCACTTAGATAGACATCCCTCGAGTCATCTAAATGATCACGTGATCCATATCAACTAAACCATGTCCGATCATCACGTGAGATGGAGTAGTTTTCAATGGTGAACATCACAATATTGATCATATCTACTATATGATTCACGTTTGACCTTTCAGTCTCCAGTGTTCTGAGGCCATATTTGCATATGCTAGGCTCGTCAAGTTTGACCCAAGTATTCTGTGTGTGCAAAACTGGCTTGCACCCGTTGTATGTGAACATAGAGCTTATCACACCCGATCATCACGTGGTGTCTCGGCACGACGAACTTCCGCAACGGTGCATACTCAGGGAGAACACTTGTACCTTGAAATTTAGTGAGAGATCATCTTATAATGCTACCGTCGAACTAAGCAAAATAAGATGCATAAAGGATAAACATCACATGCAATCAATATAAGTGATATGATATGGCCATCATCATCTTGTGCCTTTGATCTCCATCTCCAAAGCACCGTCATGATCACCATCGTCACCGGCGTGATACCTTGATCTCCATCGAAGCATCGTTGTCGTCTCGCCAACTATTGCTTCTATGACTATCGCTGCCGCTTAGTGATAAAGTAAAGCAATTACATGGTGATTGCATTTCATACAATAAAGCGACAACCATATGGCTCCTGCCAGTTGCCGATAACTCCGTTACAAAACATGATCATCTCATACAATAAAATTTAGCATCATGTCTTAACCATATCACATCACAACATGCCCTGCAAAAACAAGTTAGACGTCCTCTACTTTGTTGTTGCAAGTTTTACGTGGCTTCTACGGGCTGAGCAAGAACCGTTCTTACCTACGCATCAAAACCACAACGATTTTTCGTCAAGTATGTGTTGTTTTAACCTTCAACAAGGACCGGGCGTAGCCACACTCTATTCAACTAAAGTTGGAGAAACTGACACCCGCCAGCCACCTGTATGCGAAGCACGTCGGTAGAACTAGTCTCGCATAAGCATACGCGTAATGTCGGTCCGGGCTGCTTCATCCAATAATACCGCCGGATCAAAGTATGACATGCTGGTAAGCAGTATGACTATTATCACCCACAACTCATTTGTGTTCTACTCATGCATATAACATCTACGCATAGACCTGGCTCTGATGCCACTGTTGGGGAACGCAGTAATTTCAAAAATTTCCTACGCATAGGCAAGATCATGGTGATGCATAGCAATGAGAGGGGAGAGTGTAGTCCACGTACCCTCATAGACCATAAGCGGAAGCGTTATGACAACGCGGTTGTTGTAGTCGTACGTCTTCATATCCGACCGATCCTAGTACCGAAAGTACGGCACCTCCGCGATCAGCACACGTTCAGCTCGGTGACGTCCCACGAACTCTCGATCCAGCTGAGTGTCGAGGGAGAGCTTCGTCAGCACAACGGCATGATGACGGTGATGATGAAGCTACCGACGCAGGGCTTCGCCTAAGCACTACGACGATATGACCGAGGTGGATTATGGTGGAGGGGGCACCGCACACAGCTAAGAGATCAATGATCAACTTGTGTGTCTATGGGGTGCCCCCCTCCCCCGTATATAAAGGAGTGGAGGAGGGGGAGAGGGCCGGCCTCCTAGGCGCGCCCAAGGGGGGAGTCCTACTCCCAGTGGGAGTAGGATTCCCCTTTCCCTAGTTGGAGTAGGAGAGGGAAGGAAGGGGGAGAAGGAGAGCAGGAAAGGGGGCCGGCCCCCCTCCCAATTCGGATTGGGCTTGGGGGGCGCGGCCCCACCTTGTCCGCCTCCTCCTCCTTTCCACTATGGCCCATTAAGGCCCATTGACTCCCCGGGGGGTTCCGGTAACCCCCCGGTACTGCGGTATATGCCTGAACTCTCTCGAAACCTTTCTGATGTCCAAACATAGTCATTCAATATATCGATCTTTATGTCTCGACCATTTCGAGACTCCTTGTCATGTCCGTGATCATATCCGGGACTCCAAACTACCTTCGGTACATCAAAACACATAAACTCATAATACCGATCGTCACCGAACGTTAAGCATGCGGACCCTACGGGTTCGAGAACTATGTAGACATGACCGAGACACGTCTCCGGTCAATAACCAATAGCGGAACTTGGATGTTCATATTGGCTCCCACATATTCTACGATGATCTTTATCGGTCAAACCGCATAACAACATACGTTGTTCCCTTTGTCATCGGTATGTTACTTGCCCAAGATTCGATCGTCGGTATCCCAATACCTAGTTCAATCTCGTTACCGGCAAGTCTCTTTACTCGTTCCGTAATGCATCATCCCGCAACTAACTCATTAGTCACATTGCTTGCAAGGCTTATAATGATGTGCATTACCGAGAGGGCCCAGAGATACCTCTCCGACAATCGGAGTGACAAATCCTAATCTCGATCTATGCCAACTCAACAAGTACCATTGGATACACCTGTAGAGCACCTTTATAATCACCCAGTTACGTTGTGACATTTGGTAGCACACTAAGTGTTCCTCCGGTATTCGGGAGTTGCATAATCTCATACTCATAGGAACATGTATAAGTCATGAAGAAAGCAATAGCAATATACTAAACGATAAGTGCTAAGCTAACGGAATGGGTCAAGTCAATCACATCATTATCTAATGATGTGATCCCGTTAATCAAATGACAACTCATGTCTATGGTTAGGAAACTTAACTATCTTTGATTCAACGAGCTAGTCAAGTAGAGGCATACTAGTGACACTTTTTTGTCTATGTATTCACACATGTACTAAGTTTCCGGTTAATACAATTCTAGCATGAATAATAAACATTTATCATGAAATAAGGAAATAAATAATAACTTTATTATTGCCTCTAGGGCATATTTCCTTCAACCACATGGTCTGAACATGTTTTGTCATCCAACGTCGGTCCTGTATCGGTCCGTTCGGCGGTCCGGATGTCATTATTCCCGTAAACCGGAAGCAAACTAGGTGGCGGGGGGCTTTGCGGGTGTCCGGAACACTGCCACATGCGTCCAACAACCTTGGCCTACCCAAAGCCTATTCCTCATCCGTGCCTTTTCCCGTCCGAAGTGGTCAGCGGCGCTCCAGAGCGTCAGAGCCGCATTCATGCCAGCCCGGAGCGGATGCGGCCTCACGTCGCTCCGGAATTGAAGTGACGCAACGGCCGGGAGAGCTGTTCGTGTTCAAATGACAACCGATCTGTCCGCCTCCCTACATTAAACATGTGCGGTTGCCAAGGAACCTGCTCCGGTGCCACCCTTTCGTCCATCTGCCACCCACCATTAACCACCTCACCGCTTGCCCTACCATCCACCCTCTATTTAAACTCCAGGCCCAGCCCTAGACGCATCCAACCTCCTCTTATCCTATCTCCTCTCGGCACCACGCCAGCCGAGGCCTCCTCGAGTTCCAAAGCCCTCTGGGATAACGTCCCGTCCGAGCAGAAGATGGAGATCGCCGCCATTATAGCCGGCTGGCAGGCCGGCCGGCGGACGAGCACATAGGAGGCCAGCGCTGCAGATGCCCCAATGGAAGAGGCAGCCGATGACGAGTCGGTGCCATCATCCATGTCGGCCCATACTCGCATCACCAGGGGCAAGGCCCGTGCTCACCACACCAATATGGTGTTGGTAGAAGGAAGGCCACGTTTCGGCAGGCGCAGGCCGACCAGGCCTACAACCTCTGACTCCTCGACGAGCACCGGCAAGTGGAGGAGCAACTCTCCGGTAGCACGGGAATCACGTCGTACATGGACGTGGGCGGGCAGGAGGCCCTGCTCGACTCCTACCCTCCTCCCGCGCCAACCGTCACGAACGCTGGTGGTACCGCCTCCATCAGGTGGAGTTAGAAGCCGCCTTCAAGGAGACGACGAGGCGGCGGATGAAGTTTACGACAGGTACGAGGATGAGGACGACGTCGCCAGCTCCGCCTTGGGCTGGCCCTGCCGCCACGACGACGAACCCGTCACGTCTGCGGGCACCGCCGGCAGCGAGGAAGAGTAAAGCATGGGAGGTCGGCGACGCTCAGGTCCCAGGAAGGCCCCACTCCTCCCCTCCCATTGAATCTAAGCTTGGCGGGCTCATCATCGTCTGTTGATTAGCCGCTGGCAGGCTGTAGAGGCAGAGCTTCAGTTTTGAGGGCTCATGGCCGTCCGGACATGGGAAACGAGCGCCGAGGCCAATTAGACTAGGTTTAGAGTGCGGTTTGGTTGAAATATGTTGAAGTGTAATGAATTTCCTTCGGTTTAGATGAAAAACATCCGGGATTATGTAAAAATTATCCAAGTATGAATGAATATCGTCTGATTTATTTAAATACGCATCAAATTTGTTCACTTTAGTTAAATTTCTTCCGAAATGTAGATTTTCGCCTATGGTTGTATGACCGGCTCCCACATAAGTGTTTGCGAATTGGTCCCTTGTACTTAGACAGATGCATTTCTGATTTAAGAGTGAGCACTGAAGATGCCCTAACAGAGGTGTAACAGAGCAGTGGGTATGTGATATTTAGATACATTATAAATGAGCACCTTTCCTGTCCTTTCAGGCCATCAGCATTCGCAGCCGTTTGATCATTGATTCTGGGCATTTTCGACCGTCTGATTAACTCTGAATCGCACTTAGGCTTGCTTCGTTCGATGCTAACCAGCGCTAGCCTCGATGGGCCGCTGCCCTGGTAAGAATTTTGGGGGTCTGCCATTAAGTTGGACTGGATCTTTTATCTACATCCATCTGCTGCTCTGGAGGCCGAAACCAAGAAATCTGGTAAACTGGGCCTGTTCAGCCCATAGCTGATAGAGCGACGCGGAGAGGGATCGACCAAAGGCGATGCGGATACAGAGAAGAGGGAGAGATCGAGCCAAGGCGATGTGAGGCGCGGGATTCAATCGACCGGAGTTGGAGGCACGCGCTGGGATCGAGCGGAGGCACCCACCACCCATCGCCGGGACGTCGGCTTCTCCCTTCCCTCAGGCCCTCCCTGCACCCATCCACCCATCCACCCCCGGTGGCTCCAGGAGGGGCATCACAACCGCAGGCACCGGCGGCGGCATGCCATCCACACCGCGCTCGCGCATCACCGGCGGCCCCTTCAGGTCTGAGCGCAACTTGCCGCCGTCGGCCAGGCCGGGCCTCTCCTTCCACTGGTCCCAAGATCCGCCGACACCAACCCCGTCGTCCAGCGCCGGGTGCCCAAGATCAGCATGCCTCCTCCCAATGCGAGTTTCACTTGGAATTTTGTTTTCTGCTGGCTGTAGGATGAATGTGAATTTCGTTTGCCGGAAATACATCTATTTTGTTCGTGTTTTGACAAGCGATTTTTTCATTCAGTAAAATGTCTTTTTTCACAAGAGATGGATAAATAGGCCGATATATACATGCAAACAGTACAGTTCTGGGAAACTACTACTACTAATGAATGTTTAATATCATCTGCACAAGGTTGCTTCATAGATCTTTTTTTTTCAGAATCTTCACACATCTTTTTGGTCTAATGTATACTTGCAGGTTTATCTAGATGAAAATAGTCTTTCAATATTAGGCTGATGCTTCAACTAAGCATGTCTCTTTTTCAATCTATAGCGAATATCATCTGACACTACTTTCCTACTAACAGGTATTTTCATATGGCCGAAAGAATCAGCCGCTAGAGATTTAAGAAACTGTTCAACTGCGCAATTTTTGGTTACGCCTTTTTCAATTAGTTTTGAACTTTAAATCCCTGTTGAATGTATGTATATTAATGTTTAGTGCACAAAATTCGAGGGGTTTAACTTTTTCCCTTGCACTTCCTAGCGACCCAGACCAGCGCCATGGCAACGAGCGTGTCCCTCCTACCCCGACCTTCAACTTGAGGGGCAGATCCCACCACGACTTGGTGGCGCCGCTGGTGGAACCGGCGTCCCTAAGCGAGCAATCGTCCAGATGGCCGTCACACTTCCTCCCAGCAGGTACTACTCCCTTCCTCTCATATTCTCATCAGCTAATTCAACACAAGAACCCTGCCTTCGTCCCAAATCAAGAATGATATTCTTTTGGATCTGAATCAAGATAGGTTATATTGATCCCCCCTCCAGTGAATATTTCTGTAAGAGAATTTTAATTAGGAAGATTCATTCTCGGTGGAGAAGTAGAGGCATTGTTTCCACGGGGTGGTAGTAAGGTGTTGCAGAAGCTCCAACCATATCGCCTGACTGCTTTTGGAATCTTAAATTCACTGAGTTCTTGAGCACCATGGCAAGGCAAAGGTGCTCCATGTGCCCTGCATCTTCAAAAGCATCATCTGATGCAGTCTCCCAAAAAGTAGCATTATGTAAAAATCTGGTTCATCTAAGTATAATATGAAAACATACAAGATTCATTAGACGTGAAAAATGCTATGAGCAGAGATAACACACTAATCAACATTCTGCATTAGATTACTTAGTTGAGAGCTGGAACCTGAAGAAAAGTGAATTAAGCTAGAAACATAAAAATTAGGCACTCCCTGTAACTCCAATCCCAAGTAGGCAGTCAGAAATCTTGGCATTCGACTGTTGGAGATGATGAGCTTCAGAAGTGAGATGGTTCTGTTGAAGTAACGGTGCGTCTGGGTGGTCTGGCCGTTGACCGTTGCGTCCATTGTGGGGTTGGCTCGTCCTGCACCTCTTCCGGCCATAGTGACTGGGCGACAACTGAAAATCCTTCTCGAATTTGAGCTCCATTTTTTTAAAGATTCCCTATTTTTTGCATGCTTTTGGACTGTATAAATGCTCTTGATATGGTTTATAGCTGCTGCTACTACTCTTACCATCGCCAATCAAGTTATCCATGTCAAATCAACCCCTATCGACTAGAAATAGAGTAGTGTCAAAGAGAAGGTTTGATTGTACTATTTATTTGCTCAAATTTGATTGTCTACTTTCTTTGGATGGAAAACTTCAACCTAAAAATAAACTGGTGGTCTATACGAAATAACACATTAGTTTTCTATTGTGATGCCTCACTTTTTATTTGTCTCAGCAGATTAGAGTAATAAGTTGATGGTCATTCTCTACTTTGTATTTGTACTTTTTATGAGATTGATCCAAGAAAGAATGACATGTGTGCCATATGTATGGGTCAATTCATAAGTGAAAAAATGGTTTTGATCTAGGAAATCTGAAACCGTAGGATTGTATAGCAAGAAGTGTAGTCTCAGATTATTACTGTAGATTGTCTTATTTTGTAACGTATTTTGTTTCATGAATATATATTCCAAAATTTCTCACGTACTGTTTCTGCAGAGAGGAAGAAAGGAGCTGATTGCAGGGCACTAAAATATTTCTTCGGCCAAAGCTCCGTGATCGCTTACACAGTTACACACGTATATTATCCATGTAGTATGGGTTATCTGGGATCAGTTACAACATGGCACTTGGATATTGTTCATAAAGGTGGCATAATTTGTCAATTTAATATACTTCCATCTCACTGTGTTGATTTACTCATGCTATTTTGATGACGATGACATCAATGCCAATTCATATCTATGCAAGGCATCAGTGCTTGATGATATAGTGATGTGTTACTCTTTGGGGCCTTAATTTGCAGCAGAAGAAGATGCAATAAACTCTGAAAACTAGATTATTTTTGCTCATATGACACAAAGGCAATGGGAATTGTTTTGAGGGTGTCGATCATGCTTGCCTTTCCCTGAGTTCCAGCTATTCATGCTACTGCATATAATATCCATTGTAGATATACAGATGTTGCCATCATGATATTAGACATAATCTGGACTACTCCCTTTGAAAGGGGTACAATATTTTTTTAGTTCTTATACCTTTATGTAATGTTGTGACAGAAATAAATTGTAAAGTTAAAAACAATGTTTACCTGATTGCATCATGTGTGTTTCTATTTATTTATTTTAAAACCTATTAAATTCTCCACTTTTTTGAATTTTATTAAACTCTCCACTTTTATTCTACCCAATTATTATTAAGTTTATGCAATTTAATATTCATGTTTTGTAGCTTAGTTTATTAAAAATTCCTTTTATTCTATGAGCTATGAGTAAATTTATTAATATCTTAATGGCACATATATTTACAAATACCTACTCCCTCTGTCTAGTTGAATAAGTCATTCGCGTAGTTCTAGGTCATCGATTTGAGGAATTAAATATGTGCTATATGTCATGAAAAGCATATCACTAGATTTCTACACGGATGTAGTTTCTAAATATATATTTTGTGTCACATATAATACATATTTAGATAGTTAAATCGTCGACCTAGAACTACGCGAATGACTTATTCACCGAGACGGAGGCAGTACCATTTTATTGTCAAAATAGAAAGACGTGGCAACGCGCGCCATAAATGATCTAGTTCTTGTTGAGAAGCGACATCAACGAAGCGTGATTAGCAAAGCATTATTAGGAAACATAATTAGCGGCTATTAGTGGAACCCAGATCTGATGAACATGATTCCACGCACAACCACTTGTGAAAAGTAAATAAAAAATACTAAAAAAATTAGAACATTTTGGATTTTTTTTTTGTAAAATAAATAGTCGACTAGTAGACTCGCATATGAAATTTCGCAGTGAAATGCCATTTATGATATTCGGGGAAAAATAAATTTGAAGTTATATTAAAAACACTGTTTGATGAATAGTAAGACCCCGATTATATTTTCTTCACTATGAATACCACGAACGGCATTTCATCACAAAACTTCACACATATGAGTAGAACGGTCAACCAAGTTTGATACCCTAAGTTTTCAGAATTTTTTGAACCTTTCTAGTATTTTGTTTTGAATTTACTATTCATGCGGGTGCACATGAAACTGTGTTAATCTTTGTTTCGCTATTAGTGTACAATCATCGTACGGACGGATCGTGTCCGTACAGGCGCCTCCTTGTAGCCCAACGGGCATCTTTTGTAAACAGACGCATCTCAAAGACATCCCAAATCGTTGTATAAATAGTTAATTCTAAAATTGATGAAACTGTTCAATTCATTCTTCAATCTATTTGAACCCCTTACCTCTCACACCTCGTGTGGCAGGCACAAAACTATATAAGAACACACATCAAGCTGAGATTTGAAAACATTTGCTGAAAATTGTGAACAATTTTGGAATGCTGTAACAATTAAAAAAAATCCAAACATTTTTTAGAAAATACGACCAAATTTTGCAATTCCGAATTATTTTGAAAAACAAGATTTTTGTTTGAAAACCTGAATCATTTTTGAATCCCGAACAATTTGTTAAAATGTGAACCACTTTTAAGAAACTGAACATTTTCTTAAAACAACAAGATTTTTTTCGAAATGCGAATATATTTTTTGAAATCCCTGAATATTTTTTTCAGAACAAGAAAAATTCTTAATTTCTGAAAAAAATGATATATTATAAATTCATAAAATTAAAATTAAAACAGAAGCATTATTTTTTTAATGTTCCTGAAAAAGGAACATTTTCTAAATTCAGAAAAAATGAACAGTACTCAAAAATGGCAACAAACTTTCAATTTCTATATTTTTTGGAAATGTGAACAAATGTTTAGTAATGCAAACCAAATTTTAGAAACGTGATTTTAAAAAAAACCTTGAGAGCAAAATCATGAAACTGCAAACTTTTTTTATCTTCCGCAATTTTTTTGAAAATGAACATATTTTGAAACTGTCAACAAATATTGAAGACGAGAACATATTTGAACTTTTCGTACAATTTTGAAAGAAAACTGAAGTTGGAAAATAAAAGCAGAATTTTTAAAGAAACATAAAAATGAAACAAAACCGGAATTCTAAAAAAACGAAAAGAAACCAGAATACCAGAAATAAAATAAATTGAAATTGCTAACTTTGGCCCATTGCTTGTGCTCGAGTTTCGCTCTGTGCGTCATATAGGGTATTACATATATTTTGCTCGTTGCGAAGGGCATATCTTCATTGGAATTCGTGGATATTTTCAAAAATCCATGAACATTTTTGGTAATTCATGAAAATTTTATAAATTCATCAATATATTTATAATATACTAATGAACTTTTTTTAACCTGTAAATTTTTTAAACATCAAAGAATATTTTTCACGATTCATGGAAAATTATTTATTGTAGAAGGTTTTATAAGTCATGAACATTATTTGCATAATACATTTTCTGAATCTGCCATAAATGATTTACTTTTAAGCCAATAGTTGGAGGTTTTTCCAACATGTTTTTACTCTAGGTTAACGTATCTGAGGATTCCTATCCAAATGCGAGTGCACGCTAATTGGCCCCACCCAATGTTTGTTCGTTATAGAGATATTTAAAACCATGAAGTCAGAGTGCAATTACTATAGTTTGTATAATACGACATATAGCAACCGATCACCCACTACACCCTGTCTTAGTTTGGTATTTATTTTTAGTGAATTTTGTTATTTTTCTCTCCAATTTTCTTTTTGTTCTTGGTTTGTATTTTCCCCTCTTCGATTTTCAGTATATTAGTTTCTCATTTATTTTCTTTATCGTTCAATTATCTTTCCAATCTTAGTATTCTTTTATTTTGACAATTGTTTTTATTTTATTTTTCCCCCTCTTTTTTCCCCATGTTTTATTATATATTTTTCTATAGAAGTTTATACATCATACAGGTTTTAAGATTAAATGAATAATTTGGAAAAAGGCATTATTCCTTCAACTTGCTCATTAATGACTAATAAATGCAAAGATTTACAAATCTTCGTTTTATTGAGTTCCTTACCAAAAATGACATTTTAGGCGGAAAATCAAGCCATATATGGGATATTTTGCATGAGATGATCATTTTCGTACAATTGAGCATGCAGCAGGGGAATACTAGCAGAGAAGTCGGTGTGCGGTACCACTGCTAGCACTCGTACAAGCTGTCGAACTAGGTGCCACAACATCCGTGATGTCATCCCAAGCACATATCTTGAAGGGCCAGATCAAATTCCCAACAAAGAAGCCCTAAAATGCTATTCCACCCATCTGCGGTATATAAAGGGGAGGAAGACACGACGGCTCATATCTTCGATCTTTTGGACAATGTCCATCTCCATAGCTGCCACACTACCATCATCAACATGACATCTCCATAGTCATCTCCATATCTATCGCCACCATGCTCATTAGACTAATTATTTGTAGTCGAGATTCCATCACTATCAACGACATTGTAAGACTATCAATCATTCATCTTCAAGTACCTTTTTATACAATGCCATCTACTTATGATTCGATCATGTTGTGTAAGTAATCCACTCGGGCTAAGGGCCGAGGCATAGCCTCGCAACCCCATGTATGCGCGAGAAAGGATTAACGATATGATTTTACTTGTAATTTTGTGAAACTATTTTTCTCTTGTCTCTACCTCGACCCTAGAGCTGGTTGGTACCCAAGACACCAAAGATCAGTAGAAGGGGAGGTAAGGAGTAAGGGAGAATGCAAGGCTATGCAGAAAGTCCATGACAGTAAGTTCAGTAATTAGACGGAACCAATTCCCAGGGGAAGACAATGATGGAATCATCAAGCGCTAATGCATTGGTATGGTTTATCCTTAATAACAGAGGTAACCCTGTGAGTCGGATAAGGTCATGGTTGGAAAATCCAATCCTCAATGTGGCGGTATACGATCTTGGTGTCACAAGGACGCATCGTGCACTTACTTTTTTATATAATGTATATTATACCCCCTCCGTCCCATAATATAAGAGTGTTTTTGACACTACACAGGTGTAAAAAACGCCCTTATATTATGAGACAGAGGGACTATAATTTATTAGTGCATTATTGCTCTATCTTATTATAAATCCAAGTGTGTGTACACACTTGCAGGGGAAATGTGACGCCCGGATAATTAAGCTACAGTGATCCCCCGCTAATGATGCCACATCACCTCCGTTACTGTTGCTAATCTCCCATTAGATCAAAACGGTCCAAAATTCAAATTCGAAGTTTGGCAAATAACAAAAGTTTTCAAAGTATTAAACTAAATGTTCGGAGCGTGCCAATAATTGGCTAGATGTTTATGGTGAAGGAACCGTGCTTTTATAAAAGGCCTAAATTTTTAAAGTGAAATATGACAGAAAAGAAAATAAATAAAGAAAAGAAAACACAAAACCAGAAAACAAAAGAACAAAATAAAATAAAATAGAAACCCCCTCCCCCTGGGCCGAATGGCCCAGCTAGCAGGCCAGCCCGCTAGCCCATCAGGCCCACCCCCACTCCCCTTATCCCCTGGACCCTGGAACCCTAACCACTCCCCCGTCGCCCCACTCCCCCACTTTCCCCCCTCCCGATCCAGATCGGATCGGGACCGAGCTCGCTGCGCCAACCGCGCCCCGCGCCAGGACGTCGCCGCCCGGAGCTCGCGCCACCTCGCCGGCCTGCCTCCTCCTCCTCGCCGGCCTGCACCTCGTCACCGCGTCGCCGTCGTCTCCGTCTCCTCCTCGCCCCCCGTTGCCACGTTCCCTGCAACCCGCGGTGAGGACCGTGACCGCCCCTCTCCCTCACCCCGCGGTCACCGCGCTCCGCCCGACCGTTCCCTTGATACGTCCACACTACAAGAGATCGGGCCTACTATGACGAGCTAAAAAATGTCATCGAATATCTAATAACGTCACCAATTACCCCCCGGTGACATTTTATGGGCGTCACAAGCATCGTCACGGAATCCCCGTCACAGATTACTCCTAGTGACGGCGCACACACAAAAATGTCATCGAAATTGGGACCTTCGGTGACGTTATATAGAACGTCATCGACTTGCTATTTCCATGACGGTCAATTAACGTCACATGTTAGGAGAAAATATGCCATGTGGTAGCGTATTCGGTGACGAGGCAACGTCACTAACTTTATGCCACATCAACACCCGATAGGCTATCCCACTACTAGTGCCACTACTTTTATTATCGATGAAGATGATGTCATCAAAAAATTACTTTCTTTCGAATCTAAATTACGATGAAAATAAGTATTTAATTCACATCACATCACATCACATCAGATTATATGAAAAAGTTAAAGAGAAAAATCACATCATAAATTGATATGAAAGTCAAATCATATTATATATGAAATCGTCTCAGCCAAATCATTCTGTAAAAAAATGACAGTAAAAAACTGACTCAAGTTTGACACATATAATAGACAAGATGAAAACTAATATTAACTAAAGACACATATGTTATCCTGATGATTCCAATGTAAGGATGGCATTCATGAACCATCTGGTTTGGACTGGGACTACTGAGTTGCTTGCTGAGTTGCTTGAGCCCTCAAGAGAAAATCAAGCAGATTATCCGTCTTCTTTTGCTTCTTTGTCCAGGCTTCATTCTTCTCTTCCTGGATCTTCTTTAGAGCTTCCAATTCTTCTTGCTGCTTCTTTTGTATCTCTTCAAATGCTCTCTCTTGTGCTTCAATCTTGCGGCTAACTCCTCTCGATGCCTATAAATCACAAAACACAGCAACATTGCATCGTATTGAGATGAAAATAGACAAGATAACAAGGTACAAGGGTATCGATTTGAAATAGAGAAGTACATTATTAAATTTCAAGGAAAGCATGTCCATGGGCCAATGAAACATTAAACCCAAGAATAACTTATAATGTTATAAAATATGCATAACCAATAGCTTGCTTACAGGAAGCATCGCCAAAAGGATATCAAGTCAGCAGCCCAGGTTAAAAGAAGCACTCGTTAGTTGAACTTTTGTTCACTGAAATGAGTGCACTCTGCACACAGAAGCAAGCAAAAAGAAACAAGAACGGAAAGGGAAATAGGATAATTACCTGTCATTTGCATCTCTTGCCTCTCTATCCTTCTGTTCAATTCTTTCTTCTAAAACTTTGATCTGGGCTGATGAAGTAGAGCTCCCAGACCTCCCGGATCTTGATGCATACCCCATGCCGGAAAGGAAGGTGCTATGGGTGCTTTCTTCCTTTAGAACTTCAGCCACAATCGCTGTATCGGATACTGGCTGCTCACCTTCTGATTGTGTTTTCCTTTTCTTTTCCATTGCATTCTATAGTATAAAGAAAAACATTGATGCTAAGGCAAAGTTCATATGCTAGATTACACTTTATCAATATGAGAATCTATTTCAAGTCAGAAATAATAAAGGAAGAAATCTTACATGAGCTAGAAGTGCTGGCTCGCTCATGCTACCGGTCTTGCTGTAAACAGAGGTTCAAATAGGAATGCAGTGAACAGAGATGTCATCATCTAGATTAATTAGGAAAAGTGGAGGGACAAAAAATGTGAAGAAATCTTTGAGTACGCATAGTGCACAGTGGCATACACATGATACAAGCAAGGTGAAATTAGAGCAAGTGAATCCACAATGTACCTCCTCTTCTTCATCTCTCAAATCCTCTTCCTCTCCATGGGCCTCCTCTTCAGCATCTGGTTCATACTCTGAGTCGCTGCGATCATCAGTAGCTCGTGCATTTTGTGTCGGTTGCACATTAGAGGCACTAGGGTATACAAGGCTACGAGCTAAGCTTTTTATGTCTTTAAGATACTCCCTCTCTACAGCCTTGCGTTCCGCAATCCTTGCATCCCTTTCCTTCAGATACGCCTCACCCTTGCGTTTCTGTTCCGCAAGATATTCACTGCTATGCATATCACTCTCCAGAACTGGTGGCATGATTTTAGTAACTGGAGCTGGAAAACATGACAGAGAGTGAACTTAATGAATTGCCAAAAGACCTACCAGCCTACATTATCATCACTACATGACTGAAATCTGCTTAAACTTGTTTGGAGGAGTACTTGTAACGTGCATGATTACATTAAATTATCTCTTGAAACCTGGCCATCATTGCTAGTAGACAAAAAAAAGCTAAATTGTGTAAAACAGTTGTAAACACGCAGCTCTCCTAACAAGAGTTCATGTGTTCCTTTATACTTAAGCTTAGAATTGATGCTTGTATAATTTGAGATGGCAAATACATTACTGTATGATGCTTTTGAGGGTTGTAGAACAGATCGAAATAAATAACATACTTGGAAATATGGAGCGTCCAGAATTCAGTTAAACAAGAACAAGTGCAAACTCATAGACTCAGTCTTTATTCAAGTTTCAAACAAGTGCAGAGTCGCTCTTTATTCAGTTTTGAACAAGAAGAAGTGCAGACTCATAGACTCAGTCTTTATTCAGTTTCAAACAAGTGCAGTGTCGCTCTTTATTCAGTTTTGAACAAGAAGTGCAGACTCAGTCTTTATCTAGAATTCGAAATAAATAACATACATTGTGAACTCCATATGGTAATATATTGTATCAAGAACAAGAGTAGACTCAATCTTTATTCAGTTATGACGATCGTAGGTGAAGACTTTTATGGGGTAGCAGAGCCACAAACAGGGACATGGTCGTTGTATTACAGGAAATCTCATGACAACTGAATAAAGACCAAGTAAATCTTACAGAGCTATTGGATTTGCCACATGGTCACTGTATTCAGACATGTAAAAAAGTCTCACACCCGTGGGTGCTTTTATCCCCCAAATCGCTTCCCTGATGATCCCCTATGTCTAGAGCTTGGGGTTGGGGTATGAGGAGGGCGGGATAAGAAATTTACCGTGAGCCGCCGCCGATCGCTGCAATCGTTCGGGAAAGAGAGCCGGGTGGGGCGGCCTCCAATCCACTGTCGCCGGTTGATGCGGTGGATCCGTGCTCGGCCGGTCGGGCGACCTCCTCCAATCCGCCGTCGCCGGTCGCTGAAATCAGGGGGGAATATAGTGGAGTGCTCACGGGAATGGTTGATGTTGGTGGATCCGAGCGCGGACGGCGGGGCGGCCACCCCCAATCTGCCGGCCCTGATCGCTGCAGTCGTGATGTCGATTGAATCTGACGAGAAAAATTCCAGGGTGGGCGGTGGCTTTTAGCGGCGCCTGGGGGAAATAGAAGGATAATCTTTGGCTGGGTCTTTGACTGGTGGGGACACAGGGTGAATGCGGGAAAAAATATAGAAAAGTGGATGGAAAATAGTACGTGGTGGAGGGAAAAGAGTTTTTTTTTGCGAGGAGATGATGTATTTTCATAATTTATTTTACTTAACATTATGTAATTCATTTAATTCGAAATATGTACAAAATGATTATTAAAAAGTAAATCTTACATGAACAATATGATGTGGTATTTTCCATGTTGTTTTTTTGGGATAACTGTAAATAAATATGTCGAAAATTGTATAGAGGGATCTTAAGTATGTGATCTGGAAAAAAACAAAATGCAAATGAGTGATTATTTTAACTGCTTGTGTAAATAAAATTGGTAAGTTGGGATGATTTTTTTCTTTTTTCTTAGGAAAACATCTGATCTACTCCTTTCAATCATGGCAGTATAACGAATACCAAAAAAAAAATCTAGATTTGTAGACCACCTAGCGATGACTCCAAGCGCTGAAGCGAGACGAAGGCGCGCCAGTGTCATCGCCCCTCCCTCATCGGAGCCGTGTAAAACTTGTTGTAGTGGACAGCCGGGAAGTCGCCGTGCTAAGGCACCATAGAATCAACAGAACATCAACTGTCACCGAGGAAGAGTAGTATAGATCAGAAGGATCCAACATGAAGACAATATCCGAGCAAATTCACCAAAGATGGATGTGCTAGAGACACACCTCCACACGCCCACCGACGATGCTAGATGCACCACCGAAACTGCGGCTAGGCGAGGAGAGCCGTATTCCATCTTTAGGGAGCCCCGCCATCTCATCTTTCTGAGCAGGACATAATCCCTATAAATCTCGAAAACACGTCTAAAAATGGAGCCCTCCCATCGGCAAGGGCCGGGATCCACCACGCCCCAATGCCTTACGGCCACCGGAGACGAGGCGGACCGACGGCCGCGCCGGTGGGAGGAAGAGGAGCCCTAATTTCTCGGGGAGGAGGGGGCTCCATGATGATGTGTTTCAATGACGATTGTCTCATAGTCTGATTTTACGCATGCACATAGCCCCCAACCTCCAACGTAAGCGAACTAGGGTTCATCCTCGATCGTCACCCTCCTAGTCCTTCATCAACTAAATCGATGGGGGTGTATGTGGGATGTTAGATGACCTCCTCATACCATCCATATATGGCCGGGCTGAGCGGTAGCCCTCATATACAATCCATACCTGGGGTGGGTATGGGGAAGACCGGACGCGTCCGCCAGGCGGACCATCCTGCACTGACCCCACCCCTGTCCCTACAAATGCCCAAAGTGGGACCAAACCCTATTACACATGTCCACTCCATTCCACTTTCGTCTTCTCCCCTTCCTCCATCCGCCCTATTCCTACCTCGCCATGGTCGAGAACAGATCCGACAGCTGCTCCTCAAGCCTGGGTGGGCAGTAGCATCTCCGCAGCGCCGCGCGGTCGCCTCACACAATCACTTCCTTTCCCGATCATTGATCCATAAAAATGTTCGCGAATTCAAAAAAATGTTCACAATTTGTAAAAATTGACATTTTTAAATTTTGATTAAACATTTCTATTTTTTTGAAGATTTTTTTGTATTTTCGATGAAGAACATTTGAATTTTGCAGATTTTTTTTGAATTCAATGAACATTCATTGTATTTCCCATGAACATTCAGAAAAATTATGTTTGTCTACCACTATGGTGTATGCTTAAAAAAACGCTCCCACTCAGCTGCTCCTCGTCTCCTCCATGTCGTTATCCACAAAAATTCCCCAAATCACGCCGCACCCCGCGTGAAGGCCAAGACGACCCGCTGCCGCACCTCGCCGCCGGTGGCTCCCAAAGAGCGCCGTTCCGGCCGAGCGCCCTCGCCCCTCTGCTTGCTGCTCGAGCTGCAGGGGCGCCTGCTTCGCCGGCGGCGGTTCCGCAACAGCGTGCTGTCCGAAGCACAGTGGCGGTCCCTTCCCCCGCTGCTCCCACGGCGCGGCTTCTTCCTCCAGCCGTTCTGCGGGGGCCCAGGCGGTGCTTGAGGATGCACGCGGTGCAGGGGAGAAGTCGGGAGTGGTCGCGCGAGAGGAGAAGGATCGGGTCTCGGTGGTTCTTCAGCAGGCGCGTGCAAAGGGGAACACGCGTGCAAAGAGGGCAGCAGGGTGAGTGCTTGATCAATCGCCATGTTCAGTACTGCACTTTTGCACACACGTATCAGTTAGATGTCAAGTAAAACTATCTACGAGTCCAATTACCTGTAAGTACTGACCAAATCACCCATGTATGTCTCAAATCTGAACCATGTTCTCTACTGTATTATGTGAACATGAACATATAAAAAACTTAAAAGAGCTAAACTTTGGTAAAATACAACTAGGCATTACACAATCTACTCATCATCACTTGAATGCTCATTCTCGCTCAATGCACCATCTTCCTGTCCATCATCGTCAGTACCACTATCTTCATCATAATTGTTGTCATCTTTGAGAAGATCGTGAACAATACTAGCATGAACAGGCGTGCCTTCTTCATCATCATGGCTATAAGTGTCGAACAATTGATCAATATCCTTCACAGTGCAAGTTGTCGAGGGCATTTCTTCCTGGTATGCATCTGTAGCATTGAGCTCGCCTGTCTCTAGTTCAGGAACATCGTACAAATGTCTATGACTGAAAGTCTGCACCACATTCCAGTCATTTCCATATTTTGTGTCCTCCATGTAAAAACACTTGTTCTGCTTGAGAAGCCAAGATGAAAGTATCCTTCTTGTATTGAAGCACCTTAACATTAAGACTTTTGAAGTAACCATCATCTTTCATGCCGGTCGCCTTGCCATGGAGATCAAACCAATCACCACAAAACAAAAAGACCGACCTTTCTCCATGCTTGGTAGGCAGAAATCTTCGGTGCCCAACAAACCCAATTTTATTTTTCAATGGCTCAGAGCAAGGGTCCACATCACAGTGCACTACAACAAACTAGTTTACCGTTAGCAAAATTATGCTTACACCGCATTGAAGCAAAATCTACTACTAACACAACTAGTGAACCCACTACTAAACTGAAATAACAAAACGGGCACAAATTTAACCCCTTCAAGATTGATGAGAACATATACTCAGGCAACCTCCTAAACATTGTCTTTCCTAAGTACAGCATATATGCTTGGTTTCCAAAGGCCACTGACTTGTGGATGTCTTATACAAAAACATATATATTCTCACTGTCATTGCAAAACCATGCATCTATCTATGCTACATCATAGTAACATTCGTACACACAATACAACAGCAGAAGTAACAGTTCAGTTGTTCACACAATTTACCTTGCAGGGGTTGGCTCGATCGATGCTTTGGGAGTTGGGGCCAAGCCGGGAGCACTGGCAAGTCTAAACTCTGCGCATTCGTCAGGTGATGGATAGATACTGCAAATTCTGAGCACAGTTGGTGACGGGACGGTGGCCAGTTGGGGACAGGTTGAGGATGAGCGACGTTGTCCCCGTCGTCGACGAGCAAATCCGATGCCTGTGGTGGAAGAATGGAGGTAAGAGGGAGAGGCGGAGGAGCGGTGTGGTAGCTGGTGCGATGCGGCGGCGCTGTAACGCCTCGTACGATATGTCGATATGGTAGCCGGATGGACCGTCTGAGGTGGTACAGGGGAGTGGATGCACTTACTTCAATTGGCAACAGCTAGCCGGAAGCGATCTGTGCCGTGCTTCGGCTATCGCCGTCCTGCTTCTCCCCGCCGTGTAACGCGGCCAGCTAGAACCGAGAAGACGATCAGATCGAGTCACATATGCCCCGGGAAGAAATAACTAACCTACAGATATAGTCTCTCTAAAAAAAAAACTACAGATATAGTCACACACGCCCAGGCGTGTAGTCCAAGAATATGATATCATGATTTGTATAGCGTCCAAAGTCTTTCCTAATGGCAACATATAGTCCAAGGATATGATAGCACGATTTGCATAGCGTCCGTACTCTTTCCTAATGCCGGTTCTGACTCCTGTAATAATCCTTTTGGCATCGACAGATCGACTCTCCTGTCTTATTTTTAGTTTTTATTGATAGAACGAAACAATATGACCTCACGAGCGCCTCAAGTTTTTTGCCCAGTCTGTTTATAGATAAGAATAAAAAAAAAGTAAGATGTCATCGACTCTCCTATTTCCATTTTAACTATTGAGATAGAACGAAACAAAATTAGCTCACGAGCGCCCAATTGAAGTTTTCAGCATATACACTGCCAAACAAAAACAATTGTTTTAAAATTTATATTTTTAATGCCTGATTAAATTTTTTGTCGAGCCACTACCTATTTATATTAGAAAGAACAAAATAACCATCTAAAAAAGAACAAAACAAGGTCTTCCCTTTTTAAGAATATAATATTCATAAGTATTTCCATGGCAACTACCTACTTATATTAGATAAGATAAAATAATTACAACGCTAAATAGGCTTTCAAAAAATGGTGGCGGGTCCCACTGCCAAAACCGACGCATGGCTCCTACCTCTCGATAACCCGTGAACTAGCTATGGTGGGTCCCACTGCTAGACGCTACATGACAAAAAATGATCATCACACATTTGTAGTATTCGGTGACTCCAGCTAGTTTGTCATACAAAATACCAAATCGTCATAGAAATTGGCAACCAGGTGTGCTGAAAGGCGGAGGCATCCCAGTGACGTCTAACGTCACCGATTTGCGGTAATTGGTGACGCCACCTATGAGAACATCACACATTAGGCATTTAGGTGACGTTGTCCACCATCGTCACAAGGATTTTCGTCACAGTATGTCAATTTTGTTGTAGTGCCATTTTGCATCATGCTTATATATATATATATATATATATATATATATATATATATATATATATATATATATATATATTGCATTATGGGCTGTTATTACACATTATGTCACAATACTTATGCCTATTCTCTCTTATTTTACAAGGTTTACATAAGGAGGGAGAATGCCGGCAGCTGGAATTCTGGGCTGGAAAAGGAGCAAATATTAGAGACCTATTCTGCACAACTCCAAAAGTCTTGAAACTCCACGAAAGTCATTTTTGGAAATAAAAAAAAATAATGAGCGGAAGAAATACCAGAGGGGGCCCACACCCTGGCCACGAGGGTGGGGGCGCGCCCCCTGCCTCGTGGGCCCCCTGTTGGCCCTCCGGTGGCCATCTTCTGCTATATGAAGTCTTTCGTCCGAAGAAAAATCATAAGTAAGCTTTCGGGACGAGATTCCGCCGCCACGAGGCGGAACCTTGGCGGAACCAATCTAGGGCTCCGGCAGAGCTGTTCTGCTGGGGACACTTCCCTCCGGGAGGGGAAAATCATCGTCATCGTCATCACCAACGCTCCTCTCATCGGGAGAGGGCAATCTCCATCAACATCTTCACCGGCACCATCTCCTCTCAAACCCTAGTTCATCTCTTGTATCCAATTCTTGTCTCTAAAGTCTGGGATTGGTACCTGTAGGTTGCTAGTAGTGTTGATTACTCCTTGTAGTTGATGCTAGTTGGTTTATTTGGTGGAAGATCATATGTTCAGATCCTATATGCATATTAATACTCCTTTGATTATGAACATGAATATGCTTTGTGAGTAGTTACGTTTGTTCCTGAGGACATGGGAGAAGTCTTGCTATTAGTAGTCATGTGAATTTGGTATTCGTTCGATATTTTGATGAGATGTATGTTGTCTATCCTCTAGTGGTGTTATGTGAACGTCGACTACATGACACTTCACCATTATTTGGGCCTAGAGGAAGGCATTGGGAAGTAATAAGTAGATGATGGGTTGTTAGAGTGACAGAAGCTTAAACCCTAGTTTATGTGTTGCTTCGTAAGGGGCTGATTTGGATCCACATGTTTCATGCTATGGTTAGGTTTACCTTACTACTTCTTTTGTAGTTGCGGATGCTTGCAATAGGGGTTAATCATAAGTGGGATGCTTGTCCAAGTAAGGACAGCACCCAAGCACTGGTCCACCCACATATCAAATTATCAAAGTACTGAACGCGAATCATATGAACGTGATGAAAACTAGCTTGACGATAATTCCCATGTGTCCTCGGGAGCGCTTTTCTCTATATAAGAGTTTGTCCAGGCTTGTCCTTTGCTACAAAAAGGATTGGGCCACCTTGCTGCACTTTATTTACTTTTGTAACTTGTTGCTCGTTACCAATTATCTTATCACAAAACTATCTGTTACCTATAATTTCAGTGCTTGCAGAGAATACCTTGCTGAAAACCGCTTATCATTTCCTTCTGCTCCTCGTTGGGTTCGACGTTCTTACTTATCAAAAGGACTACGATAGATCCCCTATACTTGTGGGTCATCAGCCCTCCACCCGCTGAAGCTCCCCGTCGTGCTGCTCGCTCGCGTCGACCGCCGCTGCTTTCTTCCCCTGCTGCTGCCCACGCTTTCTAGCACTCGCGCGCGAGGCCTCGACCCGGCCAACCGCCGCTGGCGCCCGCGGCCACTGCCCCTTTGCCACGCCCGCCACGCCGTTGCGCCCTCCCCGCACGGCACGTCGCGCCCCGGCTCACCGCGTTGCGGCTGCTGCTTCTCCTGCCGCCGATGCGCCCCGCTGCCACTGCCGCTGCCTTGCTGCTCTGCCGGCGCCTGACCGCACCTGCCGGGTCGCACCGCGTCCGCTGCACGCCGCCCATACCTCCCGCTAGCAGCCCCTGTGCCGTGTCCCATGGCTGCCCTCGCCAACACGCGCGCGCTAGCACCGGCCCGTCGCCGCGCGCCGCACCACCTGCTCCCGCGTGTCGCCCCATCCCCTACCGAGCCCGCCTCCCCGTGGCCTCGCCACTACCGCCTTAGGCGGCCGGCCTCGCCGTGCCCGTGGCCGGCGCCCTCCCCCTCGTCAATCTGGGCGGATGCCCAATCGGGCTGGGCGCCAGCGCCCATAACCCGCACGCCCGATAGGCCCCCTATGGGCCAATGACAGGAGGGCCCCGCCTCCAGAACGTTTCCATAAAAAAAGATTAAAATAATAAAAATAATATATTAAACAATTAATTAATTAAATTATTTAGGTTAATTAATCCTAATTAATTAATCTAATTAACTTGTTAGTTTAATTAAACAGTAATTAGTTAGCTAAACCCTAATTAACCTAAACAGAGAATGACAGGTGGGTCCCACTGGACCCACACGTCAGTTTGACCAGTCAACACCTCTGTTCACTGCTGTCATGATGACGTCAGCAAACACTATTCTGGATAATGTTGAATTAAATAAATTCTAAAAATGATTTAAAACTTTAAAAAATCATATAAAATAAACCGTAGCTCAGATGAAAATACTTTCTACATGAAAGTTGCTCAGAACGACGAGACGAATCCGGATACGCCGCCCGTTCGTCCGCCACACACCCCTAGCATATCGAACACACAACTTTCCCCCTCTGGTTCATCTGTCCGAAAACGCAAAACACCGGGGATACTTTCCCGGATGTTTCCCCCCTTCACCGGTATCACCTCTTACCGCGTTAGGGCACACCTAACACCGCTGTTTGCTTTGTCATGCATCATTATGCATCTGTTTACATTGTATTCACTGTTTCTTCCCCCTCTTCTCTCCGGTAGACTACGAGACCGACGTCGCTGCTGGTGCCCCGACCGACACGTTGTTGACGACCCCTACTTGCCAGAGCAACCAGGCAAGCCCCCCCCTTGATCACCAGATATCGCCTATTCTTCTCTATACTGCTTGCATGAGAGTAGTGTAGCATGTTACTACTTTCCGATTAATCCTATTCTGATGCATAGCCTGTCTTTGCTACTACTGATGTTACCTTTACCTGCAATCCTACATGCTTAGTATATGATGCTAGTATTCCATCTGTGGCCCTACCTTCTTGTCCGTCTGCTGTGCCATACTATCGGGCCGTGATCACTCGGGAGGTGATCACGGGTATATACTATATACTTTATACATGATACATGTGGTGACTAAAGTCGGGTTGGCTCATGGAGTACCCGCGAGTGATTCACGGATTGGGGCTGAAAGGACCTTTGTCCCGACGGCCCTCTGGGTGGATCTTTGTGGCGGAGCGACAGGGCAGGTTGAGACCGCCTAGGAGAGAGGTGGGCCTGGCCCTGGTCGACGTCCGCGGTTACATCAATTAACACGCTTAACGAGATCTTGGTATTTGATCCGAGTCTGGCCACTGGCCTATACGCACTAACCAGCTACGCGGGAACAGTTATGGGCACTCGGCGTCGTGGTATCAGCCGAAGCCTTCGTGACGTCAGCGACTGAGCGGCGCGCCGGATTGGACTGGAACGCCTGCTAGGCTAGGTCTGCTTCCGGCCGCCCTCGCAACGTGCAGGTGTGCAATGGGCGATGGGCCCAGACCCTGCGCCATAGGATTTAGACCGGCGTGCTGACCTCTCTGTTGTGCCTAGGTAGGGCTGCGACGTGTTGATCTTCCGAGGCCGGGCATGACCCAGGAAAGTGTGTCCGGCCAAATGGGATCGAGCGTTCTGGGTTATGTGGTGCACCCCTGCAGGGAAGTTTATCTATTCGAATCGTCGTGATCTTCGGTAACAGGACGACTTGGAGTTGTACCTTGACCTTATGACAACTAGAATCGGATACTTAATAAAACACTCCCTTCCAAGTGCCAGATATAACCCGGTGATCGCTCTCTAAGAGGGTGAAGAGGAGGGGATCGCCGGGTAGGTTTATGCTATGCGATGCTACTTGGTGAACTTACCATCTACTCTCTTCTACATGCTGCAAGATGGAGGTGGCCTGAAGCGTAATCTTCGACAGGATTAGCTATCCCCCTCTTATTCTGGCATTCTGCAGTTCAATCCACCGATATGGCCCTTTAACATATACCCATGCATATGTAGTGTAGCTCCTTGCTTGCGAGTACTTTGGATGAGTACTCACAGTTGCTTTTCTCCCTCTTTTCCCCTTTTCCCTTCTACCTGGTTGTCGCAACCAGATGCCGGAGCCCAGGAGCCAGACGCCACCGTCGATGATGACTCCTACTACATCGGAGAGGCCTACTACTACGTGCATGCCGCTGTAGTTTAGGAGGATCCCAGGCAGGAGGCCTGCGCCTCTTTCGATCTGTATCCCAGTTTGTGCTAGCCTTCTTAAGGCAAACTTGTTTAACTTATGTCTGTACTCAGATATTGTTGCTTCCGCTGACTCGTCTATGATCGAGCACTTGTATTCGAGCCCTCGAGGCCCTGGCTTGTATTATGATGCTTGTATGACTTATTTATGTTTTAGAGTTGTGTTGTGATATCTTCCCGTGAGTCCCTGATCTTGATCGTACACGTTTGCGTGCATGATTAGTGTACGATTGAATCGGGGGCGTCACAAGTTGGTATCAGAGCCGACTGCCTGTAGGAATCCCCCTTCCACAATCCTTGGCCGAAATTTAGTCTAGTTAGTGAAAACTGTTTTACTAACATGGCTGTGTGGCTTACGGGCCCACTAAAGGAAATATGCCCTAGAGGCAATAATAAAGTTATTATTTATTTCCTTATATCATGATAAATGTTTATTATTCATGCTAGAATTGTATTAACCGGAAACATGATACATGTGTGAATACATAGACAAACAGAGTGTCACTAGTATGCCTCTACTTGACTAGCTCGTTAATCAAAGATGGTTATGTTTCCTAGCCATAGACATAAGTTGTCATTTGATTAACGAGATCACCTCATTAGGAGAATGACGTGATTGACTTGACCCATTCCGTTAGCTTAGCACTCGATCGTTTAGTATGTTGCTATTGCTTTCTTCATGACTTATACATGTTCCTATGACTATGAGATTATGCTACTCCCGTTTACCGGAGGAACACTTTGTGTGCTACCAAACGTCACAACGTAAATGGGTGATTATAAAGGTACTCTACAGGTGTCTCCAAAGGTACTTGTTGGGTTGGCGTATTTCGAGATTAGGATTTGTCACTCCAATTGTCGGAGAGGTATCTCTGGGCCCACTCGGTAATGCACATCACTATAAGCCTTGCAAGCATTGTGACTAATGAGTTAGTTGCGGGATGATGTGTTACGGAACGAGTAAAGAGACTTGCCGGTAATGAGATTGAACAAGGTATCGAGATAACGACGATCAAATCTCGGGCAAAGTAACATACCGGTGACAAAGGGAACAACGTATGTTGTTATGCGGTCTGACCGATAAAGATCTTCGTAGAATATGTGGGAGCCAATATGGGCATCCAGGTCCCGCTATTGGTAATTGACCGGAGACATGTCTCGGTCATGTCTACATAGTTCTCGAACCCGTAGGGTCCGCACGCTTAACGTTACGATGACAGATTTATTGAGTTTTGATGTACCGAAGGAGTTCGGAGTCCCGAATGAGATCGGGGATATGACGAGGTGTCTCGAAATGGTCGAGACGTAAAGATCGATATATTGGACGACTATATTCGGACTTCAGAAAGGTTCCGAGTGATTCGGGTATTTTTCGGAGTACCGGAGAGTTACGGGAATACGTATTGGGCCTTATTGGGCCATACGGGAAAGAAGAAAAAGGGCCTCAAGGGTGGCCGCACCCCTCCCCTTGGTCTGGTCCGAATTGGACTAGGGAAGGGGGGCGCCCCCTTCCTTCCTTCTCTTTTTCCCTTCCTCTTTTCCTATTCCATATGGGAGGTGGAATCCTACTAGGACTAGGGAGTCCTAGTAGGACTCCACACTTGGTGCGCCCCCTCCTAGGGCCGGCCTCCTCGTCCCTTGCTCCTTTATATACGGGGGCAGGGGGGCACCCCAAAGACACAATAATTGATCCTTGAGATCTCTTAGCCGTGTGCGGTGCCCCCCTCCACCATATTACACCTCGATAATACCGTTGCGGAGCTTAGGCGAAGCCCTGCGTCAGTGGAACATCATCATCGTCACCACGCCGTCGTGCTTACGAAACTCTCCCTCAACACTCGGCTGGATCGGAGTTCGAGGGACGTCATCGAGCTGAACGTGTGTAGAACTTGGAGGTGCCGTACGTTCGGTACTTGATCGGTCGGATCGTGAAGACGTACGACTACATCAACCGCGTTGTGATAACGCTTCCGCTGTCGGTCTACGAGGGTACGTGGACAACACTCACCCCTCTCGTTGCTATGCATCACCTTATCTTGCGTGTGCGTAGGAATTTTTTTGAAATTACTACGTTCCCCAACAGTGGCATCCGAGCCTGGTTTTATGCGTTGATGCTATGCACGAGTAGAACACAAGTGAGTTGTGGGCGATATAAGTCATACTGCTTACCAGCATGTCATACTTTGGTTCAGCGGTACTGTGAGATGAAGCGGCCCGGACCGACATTACGCGTACGCTTACGCGAGACTGGTTTCACCGTTGCGAGCACTCGTTGCTTAAAGGTGACTGGCGGGTGTCTGTCTCTCTCACTTTAGTTGAACCGAGTGTGGCTACGCCCGGTCCTTGCGAAGGTTAAAACAACACCAACTTGGCAAACTATCGTTGTGGTTTTGATGCGTAGGTAAGAACGGTTCTTGCTAAGCCTGTAGCAGCCACGTAAAACTTGCAACAACAAAGTAGAGGACGTCTAACTTGTTTTTGCAGGGCATGTTGTGATGTGATATGGTCAAGACATGATGTGATATAATGTGTTGTATGAGATGATCATGTTTTGTAACCGAGTTATCGGCGACTGGCAGGAGCCATATGGTTGTCGTTTATTGTATGCAATGCAATCGCCATGTAATGCTTTATTTTATCACTAAGCGGTAGCGATAGTCGTAGAAGCATAAGATTGACGAGACGACAACGATGCTACGATGGAGATCAAGGTGTCGCGCCGGTGACGATGGTGATCATGACGGTGCTTCGGAGATGGAGATCACAAGCACGGTGCTTCGGAGATGGAGATCACAAGCACAAGATGATGATGGCCATATCATATCACTTATATTGATTGCATGTGATGTTAATCCTTTATGCATCTTATCTTGCTTTGTTTTGACGGTAGCATTATAAGATGATCCTTCACTAAATTATCAAAGTATAAGTGTTCTCCCTGAGTATGCACCGTTGTGAAAGTTCTTCGTGCTGAGACACCACGTGATGATCGGGTGTGATAGGATCTACGTTCAAATACAACGGGTGCAAAATAGTTGCACACGCGGAATACTCAGGTTAAACTTGACGAGCCTAGCATATAACAGATATGGCCTCGGAACACGGAGACCGAAAGGTCGAGCGTGAATCATATAGTAGATATGATCAACATAGTGATATTCACCGTTGAAACTACTCCATCTCACGTGATGATCGGACATGGTTTAGTTGATATGGATCACGTGATCACTTAGAGGATTAGAGGGATGTCTATCTAAGTGGGAGTTCTTAAGTAATATGATTAATTGAACTTAAATTTATCATGAACTTAGTCCTGATAGTATTTTTGCAAATTATGTTATAGATCAATAACTCGCGTTGTTGCTTCCCTGTGTTTATTTTTGATATGTTCCTAGAGAAAAATTATGTTGAAAGATGTTAGTAGCAAAGATGCGGATTGGACCCGTGATCTGAGGATTATCCTCATTGCTGCACAGAAAAATTATGTCCTTGATGCACCGCTAGGTGACAGACCTATTGCAGGAGCAGATGCAGACGTTATGAACGTTTGGCTAGCTCAATATGATGACTACTTGATAGTTTAGTGCACCATGCTTAACGGCTTAGAATCGGGACTTCAAAGACGTTTTGAACGTCATGGACCATATGAGATGTTCCAGGAGTTGAAGTTAATATTGCAAGCAAATACCCGAGTTGAGAGATATGAAGTCTCCAACAAGTTCTATAGCTAAAAGATGGAGGAGAATCGCTCAACTAGTGAGCATGTGCTCAGATTGTCTGGGTACTACAATCGCTTGAATCAAGTGGGAGTTAATCTTCCAGATAAAATAGTGATTGATAGAATTCTCTAGTCACCATCACCAAGTTAGTAAAACTTCGTGATGAACTATAGTATGCAAGGGATGACGAAAGTAATTCCCGAGCTCTTCGTGATGCTGAAATCGACGAAGGTAGAAATCAAGAAAAACATCAAGTGTTGATGGTTAACGAGACCACTAGTTTCAAGAAAAGGGCAAAGGGAAGAAGGGGAACTTCAAGAAAAACAGCAAGCAAGTTGCTGCTCAAGTGAAGAAGCCTAAGTCTGGTCCTAAGCCTGAGACTAAGTGCTTCTACTGCAAAGGGACTGGTCACTGGAATCGGAACTACCCCAACTATTTGGTGGATAAGAAGGATGGCAGAGTGAACAAAGGTATATTTGATATACAGATTATTGATGTGTACTTTACTAGTGTTTATAGCAACCCCTCGGTAATTGATACTGGTTCAGTTGCTAAAGAGTAGTAACTCGAAAACGGGAGTTGCAGAATAAACAGGGACTAGTAAAAGGCGAGGTGACGATGTGTGTTGGAAGTAGTTCCAAGATTGATATGATCATCATCGCACACTCCCTGTACTTTCGGGATTAGTGTTGGAACTAAATAAGTGTTATTTGGTGTTTGCGTTGAGCATGAATATGATTTGATCATGTTTTTGCAATACGGTTATTCATTTAAGTTAGAGAACAATTGTTGTTCTGTTTACATGAATAAAACCTTCTATGGTCATACACACCAACGAAAATGGTTTGTTGGATCTCGATCGTAGTGATACACATATTCATAATATTGAAGCCAAAAGATGCAAAGTTAATAATGATAGTGCAACTTATTTGTGGCACTGCCGTTTAGGTCATATTGGTGTAAAGCGCATGAAGAAACTCCAGGTTGATGGGATTTTGGAATCACTTGATTATGAATCACTTGATGCTTGCGAACCGTACCTCATGGGCAAGATGACTAAAACGCCGTTCTCCGGAACTATGGAGAGAGCAACAGATTTGTTGGAAATCATACATACAGATGTATGTGGTCCGATAAATATTGAGGCTCGTAGCAGGTATCATTATTTTCTGACCTTCACAGATGATTTGAGCAGATATGGGTATATCTACTTAATGAAACAAGAGTCTGAAACATTTGAAAAGTTCATATAATTTCAGAGTGAAGCAGAAAATCATCGTAACAAGAAAATAAAGTTTCTACGATCTGATCGTGGAGAAGAGTATTTAAGTTACGAGTTTGGCCTTCAGTTAAAACAATGTGAAATAGTTTCACTACTCACGCCACCTGGAACACCACAGCATAATGGTGTGTCCGAACGTCATAACCATATTTATTGGATATAGTGCACTCTATGATGTTTCTTACCGATTTACCACTATAGTTTTGGGGTTATGCATTAGAGACAGCTGCATTCACAAAAAGGGACACCATCGAAATCCGTTGAGACGACGCCTTATGAACTGTGGTTTGGCAAGAAACCAAAGTTGTTGTTTCTTAAAGTTTGGGGTTGCGATGCTTATGTGAAAAGGTTTCATCCTGATAAGCTCAAACCCAAATCGGAGAAATGTGTCTTCATAGGATACCCAAAGGAGACAGTTGGGTACACCTTCTATCACAGATCCGAAGGCAAGACATTCGTTGCTTAGTATGGATCCTTTCCAGAGAAGGAGTTTCTCTCGAAAGAAGTGAGTGGGAGGAAAGTAGAACTTGATGAGGTAACTATACCTGCTCCCTTATTGGAAAGTAGTTCATCACATAAATCTGTTCCTGTGACTACTACACCAATTAGTGAGGAAGCTAATGATGATGATCATGTAACTTCAGATCAAGTTACTACCGAACCTCGTAGGCAAACCAGAGTGAGATCTGCACCAGAGTGGTACGGTAATCCTATTCTGGAGCTCATGTTACTTGACCATGACGAACCTGCGAACTATGAAGAAGCGATGGTGAGCCCAGATTCCGCAAAATGGCTTGAGGCCATGAAATATGAGATGAGATCCATGTATGAGAACAAAGTATGGACTTTGATTTACTTGCCCAATGATCGGCAAGCCATTGAGAATAAATGGATCTTCAAGAGGAAGACGGACGCTGATAGTAGTGTTACTATCTACAAAGCTAGAATTGTCGCAAAAGGTTTTCGACAAGTTCAAGGTGTTGACTACGATGAGAGTTTCTCACTCGTATCTATGCTTAAGTCTGTCTGAATCATGTTAGCAATTGCCACATTTTATGAAATATGGCAAATGGATAAACAAAACTGCATTCCTTAATGGATTTATTAAAGAAGAGTTGTATATGATGCAACCAGGAGGTTTTGTCAATCCTAAAAGTGCTAACAAAATATGCAAGCTCCAGCGATCCATCTATGGACTGGTGCAAGCATCTCGGAGTTGGAATATACGCTTTGATAAGTTGATCAAAGGATATAGTTTTATACAGACTTGCGGTGAAGCCTGTATTTACAAGAAAGTGAGTGGGAGCACTACAGCATTTCTGATAAGTATATGTGAATGACATATTGTTGATCGGAAATAATGTAGAATTATTCTGCAAAGCATAAAGGAGTGTTTGAAAGGAGTCTTTTCAAAGAAAAACCTCGGTGAAGCTGCTTACATATTGAGCATCAAGATCTATAGAGATAGATCAAGACGCTTGATAAGTTTTTTCAATGAGTACATACCTTAACAAGATTTTGAAGTAGTTCAAAATAGAACAGTCAAAGAAAGAGTTCTTGCCTGTGTTACAAGGTGTGAAATTGAGTAAGACTCAAAGCCCGACCACGGCAGAAGATAGAAAGAGAATGAAAGCCATTCCCTATGCCTTGGTCATAGGTTCTATAAAGTATGCCATGCTGTGTACCAGATCTATTGTATACGCTACACTGATTTTGGCAAGGGAGTACAATAGTGATCTAGGAGTAGATCACTGGACAGCGGTCAAAATTATCCTTACTGGAATAAGGATATGTTTCTCGATTATGGAAGTGACAAAAGGTTCGTCGTAAAGGGTTACGTCGATGCAAGTTTTGACACTAATCTAGATGACTCTAAGTCTCGGTCTAGATACATATTGAAAGAGGGAGCAATTAGCTAGAGTAGCTCCGTGCAGAGCATTGTAGACATAGAAATTTGCAAAATACTTACGGATCTGAATGTTACAGACCCGTTGACTAAAATTATCTCACAAGCAAAACATGATCACACCTTAGTACTCTTTGGGTGTTAATCACATAAGCGATGTGAACTAGATTACTAACTCTAGTAAACCCTTTGGGTGTTGGTCACATGACGATGTGAACTATGGGTGTTAATCACATGGTGATGTGAACTATTGATGTTAAATCACATGGCGATGTGAACTAGATTATTGACTCTAGTGCAAGTGGGAGACTGAAGGAAATATGCCCTAGAGGCAATAATAAAGTTATTATTTATTTCCTTATATCATGATAAATGTTTATTATTCATGCTAGAATTGTATTAACCGGAAACATGATACATGTGTGAATACATAGACAAACAGAGTGTCACTAGTATGCCTCTACTTGACTAGCTCGTTAATCAAAGATGGTTATGTTTCCTAGCCATAGACATAAGTTGTCATTTGATTAACGAGATCACCTCATTAGGAGAATGACGTGATTGACTTGACCCATTCCGTTAGCTTAGCACTCGATCGTTTAGTATGTTGCTATTGCTTTCTTCATGACTTATACATGTTCCTATGACTATGAGATTATGCTACTCCCGTTTACCGGAGGAACACTTTGTGTGCTACCAAACATCACAACGTAAATGGGTGATTATAAAGGTACTCTACAGGCGTCTCCAAAGGTACTTGTTGGGTTGGCATATTTCGAGATTAGGATTTGTCACTCCAATTGTCGGAGAGGTATCTCTGGGCCCACTCAGTAATGCACATCACTATAAGCCTTGCAAGCATTGTGACTAATGAGTTAGTTGCGGGATGATGTGTTACGGAACGAGTAAAGAGACTTGCCGGTAACGAGATTGAACTAGGTATCGAGATACCGACGATCAAATCTCGGGCAAAGTAACATACCGGTGACAAAGGGAACAACGTATGTTGTTATGCGGTCTGACCGATAAAGATCTTCGTAGAATATGTGGGAGCCAATATGGGCATCCAGGTCCCGCTATTGGTAATTGACCGGAGACATGTCTCGGTCATGTCTACATAGTTCTCGAACCTGTAGGGTCCGCACGCTTAACGTTACGATGACAGTTTCATTGAGTTTTGATGTACCGAAGGAGTTCGGAGTCCCGGATGAGATCGGGGATATGACGAGGAGTCTCGAAATGGTCGAGACATAAAGATTGATATATTGGATGACTATATTCCGACTTCGGAAAGGTTCCAAGTGATTCGGGTATTTTTCGGAGTACCGGAGAGTTACGGGAATACGTATTGGGCCTTATTGGGCCATACGGGAAAGAAGAAAAACGGCCTCAAGGGTGGCCGCACCCCTCCCCTTGGTCTGGTCCGAATTGGACTAGGGAAGGGGGGCGCCCCCTTCCTTCCTTCTCTTTTTCCCTTCCTCTTTTCCTATTCCATATGGGAGGTAGAATCCTACTAGGACTAGGGAGTCCTAGTAGGACTCCACACGGTGCGCCCCCTCCTAGGGCCGGCCTCCTCCTCCCTTGCTCCTTTATATACGGGGGCAGGGGGGAACCCCAGAGACACAACAATTGATCCTTGAGATCTCTTAGCCGTGTGCGGTGCCCCCCTCCACCATATTACACCTCGATAATACCGTTGCGGAGCTTAGGCGAAGCCCTGCGTCGGTGGAACATCATCATCGTCACCACGCCGTCGTGTTGAAGAAACTCTCCCTCAACACTCGGCTGGATCGGAGTTCGAGGGACGTCATCGAGCTGAACGTGTGTAGAACTCGGAGGTGCCATACGTTCGGTACTTGATCGGTCGGATCGTGAAGACGTACGACTACATCAACCGCGTTGTGATAACGCTTCCGCTGTCGGTCTACGAGGGTACGTGGACAACACTCTCCCCTCTCGTTGCTATGCATCACCATGATCTTGCGTGTGCGTAGGAATTTTTTTGAAATTACTACGTTCCCCAACACCCACGTCTCCAATTGGTGGTATAGGATCTTTTATTCCTTGTCTATACTCTGGGACTCTAATCTCTCTTCTATTCGGGTTAAAATGAACTTTGCTAAATCTAACATTAGGATCACGTTATCACTTTCACCCAGAGAGCACCTTATTACCGATGATCGTCTGCTGCACCAGAAGACCCTGAAGATACTCTCCGTTGTTAACCCAAGAACTTGTGTTCATCGCATTTGCAATTCCCCTTCCACTGTCAACCCTTGTAGATAACTACATGCAGTTGTCATTCTTACATTCATCCCCAGTTGGTCTTGTTATTACAAGATACCCCGAAATACTCGTCGTTGTTTCGAGAATCCTTTGTGCCTTCTGCCTTGTAGTTCCTTATCACCTGAATACACCTACAGATTAATCCTCACACTTATCGAGGATTTGTTTCTCCCCAGTTGTTCAAGTGTTTCACAAAATTCTTTGAAATGTATCCGATCTTTCGAGAATCCTCTGCAGTCTATGGCTCTAGAAATTCTTGTCTGCCTGCATTATGGTTAATTCCAAATGCCTAGCATTATTCATTGACATCCTTTGACACTATCAATTTTTGAGTCCACAGATTGCAAATGTTCACAATCATCAGTCGAATCCTAGAATTGTCCTTTCGACTCAGACGTCATTTTAAACATGAGCTAGATCTCGACCAATCAAATTGTCGTCGGTTGTACCCCTAAGCTTACCCATATTATCCTTAATCAGAGCGTTTGCTTCTGAGCCCTTGATTTGAAAGTCATAATTCCTTAGCATTTGAGCTATGAATTAGTCGGTTGTTTCTATAATCCAATGCCTTTGCATTGTTACTTCCTCCGGTTGCGTGCCGATGCTCACATCAGCTCCGTTATGGACCGACAGATCCTTTGTTGGATTTTATCCAACATCGTCCTTCATATTCAATAACCTTGTGAGACTTCCCTCGGATACATAATGCCTTTGGTAAATTGTATCCTCTGCTTTCTGAACCATCCTCTACTTTTCGAGCTAGTGATATTTACTATTGAAGCTTGTAGTATATGTTTCTTAGATGCCCCGATGGGTTGAACCTATGCCTTCCTTAATATGTGTGAACCCGAAAGTTTTCCAAGGTTCATACTCCTCTGGTAATTCACCAGGTAGATCTTCGCACTCAAATCATTTTTAGTAGAGCAGTGAATGAAAGGTTATGCATTCAAGAAGTGGGAGTCGACCTTGAACTTTGTGTTCATGCCCATGGAAACGGTGTAGATCGTATCATTAAAGCTTCTCTTCAAATAAATATTTCCTTGGTATAAGTTTATCTTATATCTGGCATCTGGCATTTTGCAATCGTTGTTTCGTCCATGTTCTCCTTTTAAATACCATTTCTCGGACAAGTTGAAGTACTTGTCTTCTGCAGATCATTGCACATGTCCAACCCTTACTTTGATCTACCGTCGAGCATTACACTCTGGTATCTCAAGAATACCACAGAACTACATAACTTCTTATGAGTTCTTCATCAACTATTATTCTCGCCAATTCCAATTTCCCTCGGGTTCTGAGTTATTAGTCACTCAAGAACACCGTTAAGTCAATCAATTCCGCACTCTGATTCAATAACTCTAAGTAATTTTCGTTGCTTATGATTTAATAACCCTTCAAGTCATTCCTAGCCTGATCGGCTATATCATTATCGTGCAACTTTTTAACTGTGCTATCTAGTCCTTCTTTCCGAAGCACAATTTTCGACGATGAGCTAAGCTTACGTCGACTTTCCTTGTCATATCATTTCGCCTTGAACAACAAGCTTGATTCCGAGTTTGTGTCGTATCCGTGGTTTCAATAACTTTTCGCTCCATCCTTCCTTTTGCTTGATGTCATCGATGAGCGATTATATCTTCATGAAACCTCTCGACAAATGTGTAATGATCATCATCAACATTCCGAGCTCCTCAAGGATATCAATTGAATTCATGATGAGAAATACCATCCTTGCCCTCGATGATTTGTGTTATCATCGACCACTCGATTGCCTTCCGTTCAACACAAACTTGTTCGTGTTTTGTGTTATACCTTGGGATCCTTGCTATCCAGCATTTGTTCTTCTTTACCTTGGAGTATTACCATCTTTTATGTCAAGAATGACGTGAGAATTTCACCACCTCTTAAGAATTCTTGATGCAGGTGATACCTTTTGCCATATCCATTCATTCCTTGGTCCCCGTGTTATTTCTAACTAGAAAACCGACAATCGAACTATGATGTGCGACTTCAAACTTCTAGCAACCCTATTGCTTTGAAGATAATGATTGATATTTCATTCTTAGACCATTGGTTATCGGATCACCATTCTAACATTGATCATGCTACCTAAGCCCATATTTTGGGTGCACCTTTCAACCAATGTTTAACTGTGTATGTTTTCCTCCAGCATACCTCATTATATCATTTGGTCTGACAAATGTTATCTCTTTGTTCACATGATTGTGGAAATCCATCTTTTGGAAATCTCGATGAATTGTCGTTTAGTTCATCAGCCACCCCCTCACCCTCTCCTTGGTTTAATGATCAACTCTTGTTTCAAAACTTGCTTCCATAGTTCATTTCCCGAGAATCTTACAATGCCATCATGTCAATTTGTGCTGCACCCTTTCTTCTCAGACCTCCCGAGCCTGAGGTATCCTCACACCAATCAGATCTAAATCTCGATTAGATATGATGGTTGGGACATATTTCCAAGAGTTAAAACATTGGTCTCCACATGACCCGGTAAGGTGATGTCATGCCTAGCACACCTGGCCGGAGGACCTAGTGTAGTTTCCTCTTTAGCAAGGTTAGCCATTCGTCCATGAGGAAATTGTAAGACTTATTCTATAAGTTGTTCATGATGTATCCTTTGTGTATCCAAAGTCTGATCTTTACCCAGTGACCATGTCAATGCTATCTCGAAGCATGTCTGTGGTACTCCGATTTTCAACAAGAACATTTGAAGCCCAATGCTAAAATGTTTCCTGCTCAATTATCCAAACACCGTTGTATGGGTAATGTCTTGAAATTTCTCTCCCCTTACCCAAAGAGTTTTCTACATTATATCATGTCATGGATATCATGCTTTGCTTGCCCTTGGGGAGGATATACCCTTGAAATATGTGTATAAACACATTTTCCTTTCCATTGTTCTGTTTGATCTGATAATCATATTTTCCTTTCCATTGTTTGGTTTAACCTTTCTTGTGATCTATATGAGCTAAGCAACAATATTCTCCTGGTTATGTAAACACCTCGGTGTCCAATTTTGTCAGCAAGAACCTGTTACTATTGTTGATGACATTCCGTGTAACGCCCCGAGACCGACGCTTCAGAAGATTTCCATATATTTCGTGGTCACCGTGTGTTTCTTTTGTGCTTGCTCTTTTATTTTTGCATTGCATCATGTCATCATGCCATCATGTCATTAATCTTTGCATCTCAACTCAACTAATAAATTGCATAGATGGTCGATCTATTTAAATCGAGGGAAGGGTGACTTCTCTTTATAACATATCCTCCCAATATTAGGGAGCTATATTAAATATTTCTTTAATTTGAAAATCACCATAACACACTTGCAAATAATCCCAATACCTTTGTTATCTCAATTCTTGGTCTCCGACTTGTCCTCATATTCTTTTAACGTTTTATCGAGGCTCTTCCTAAATGTTCAAAATTTTGGAAACTTCGGATTCACACTCCTTGTTCTAACCAATTGAATTTATATCTTTCAATCATGCCACTTCTATTTTTCCTGGATCAAGCGCATTTTTATGAGCGCGGGAAGATTAACCGCATGTGCAAATCCTTTCTCTAACCCTCTCTTCTTCTTTTTTCTCTAATACCATTCTACCAAAGAATTAAGGGAGAGAGAAGAGAGAGACCCCCAGCGCACCCCAGCCGGCCACTTGGGCCTCCTATAGCTGCAGCCCGTTAGGCCCAGCCGAGCCTCTCTCCCTCGCTAACCCTAGCCTCCCTTCTCTCGATCCCATCTCCCTCCAGCGCCGCCAGGACCCCGATCCCCATCTCCCTCCGCTCGATCTCCTCCTCACCCTCTCGATCTCCCACACGCATACACCCATCGCCTCCAAGGGAGACGCCCGATCCCCTAAACCCTGACCTCGGCCTTTGGCCATGGAGCCGTGCCGACGACCACCAGCAGGCCACCGCCCTGTGCGCGCGCCCATGCAGAACTCTCCTTCCTCCGCCCGACCTCAGCCTTGGACGTGCACTGCCGCTACTCTGCTGTGCACGCCCCGCCTCCCTCGTCGCGCCCGCTCCTTCGCTGCTACCCGGACGTCCCTGCGGCCAAGTTCGCCGGAGTACCACCAGGCCGCTGCTTCCCTGCCTCGTCCTCGGCGCCTCGTCCCCGAGCTCCGAGTTTGCGGCCACCTTGCTCCTCCCTTGTCGTCCTCTCGCCGGTGAGCAGCACCAGGAGGAGCTCGTTCGCCGCTGTTCCGTTGCTCCCCTGCTCCGGCAAGCCCCTGCTCTGCTGCAACTCCACCAACAGGCCACGCACCTTCCCGTCTGAGGCCACTTATTGTCTTCTCTATTGGGGTTTTGCTCTCGGAGCCCCTCCTTCGAACCCTGCTGCTGCCTCCATCAAAGACTGCCAAGGCCCTCTGTTTGGCCTCGATGACCTTTGGCTCCTGTGCACGCCCCGCCTCATGCACCTCCACTTGCTGTTGTTGTTGACGGCAAGTTCGACCACCGAACAGGGAACAACGCCAAGTACCAGGTCAACAAGGACCGCCAAGTTCGTCTTCCGCTGTCTCCGAAATCGCCAAGTACCACTTCGCCAGGAGACCTCGGATCCGTCAAGTCCAACAACGACTGTGTACAACTACCGGCGACCCCGAAACATCTACGGAACATGAACGACTACTTCCTCTTCGACTCGTGAACCACTACTTCCACTACCGTCACCGTGTGCCACTACTTCCACGACGACCTTCCCGAGAACGTCTACTTCCTCTACATCGCACCGACTCGATCCGCCCCGAAAACTCACGCTTCGAAGGTATAACCCCGAGACGTCGCCCGTGAACGAATGCATGTGTGTTGTATGAGATGCTCGTGTTTGCACCGTGTCCGAGAGAGGTCTTTGCACGTTCCTCCTTTGCCATGCCGCCGTCCCGTGGGAACCCGGAATCCGGGAGCACCCCACCATCCTTGCATGACACGCTCACGCCCACTTCTTTTGCACCGGTATCTCCGTGAGCTATCCGAACCGATATGTTGCTGTGACATCATTTTCGGATTCGTTGCCGTGGCACACGTTTCGTTCCACCATGGTGACCAAATGCTTCATAACATGCTCATGTCAACATTTTCATAAAATTCCATAAACTTGTATATGTCATCCGCATCATGATAACAACATTTAAAATGTCTAAAATTGATGTTTGCATTAAAATTGCTAAATGACATGGGGATTTTTCCGGAATTGTTGTTTGTTGTTCCGGCCTCATTTAAACTTGCCTAGATAGATAGTCTTACTATGCTTCACCTCTTGCCATGTTTAATAACATTTAATATTGTTGGGTACATAAACGAGAGAGAACTAAATAATTGATGTGGTGTTTCTTCAATATGCAACTCGTTGCATATTGAGCTCCATTTAATTTGTAGTGTTGTTTGGTGCACTTTGCCATGCCATGCATATTTAAACCGGACATGCATCATACTTGTTTTTGCATCATGCCATGCTTATGTGATGGTTGTTTAATATGTTGTTTGTTTCTTTCCGGTTGGCTTCTCTCGTTAGCTTCGGTTTCGTTCCGGAGTTGTGAGGATTCGTTCGACTACGTCTGTTTGTCTTCTTCATGGACTCGTTCTTCTTCCTTGCGGGATCTCAGGCAAGATGACCATACCCTCGAAATCACTTCTATCTTTGCTTGCTAGTTGTTCGCTCTATTGCTATGCCGCGCTACCTATCACTTGCTGTATCATGCCTCCCATATTGCCATGTCAAGCCTCTAACCCACCTTCCTAGCAAACCATTGTTTGGCTATGTTACCGCTTTTGCTCAGCCCCTCTGATAGCGTTCTAGTTGCAGGTGAAGATGAAGATTGCTCCATGTTGGTTTATGGTTATGTTGGGATATCACAATATCTCTTATATTGTCAATGCATCTATATACTTGGCAAAGGGTGGAAGGCTCGGCCTTATGCCTGGTGTTTTGTTCCACTCTTGCCGCCCTAGTTTCCATCATACCGGTGTTATGTTCCTTCATTTTGCGTCCCTTACACGGTTGGGTGATTTATGGGACCCCCTTGACAGTTCGCTTTGAATAAAACTCCTCCAGCAAGGCCCAACCTTGGTTTTACCTTTTGCCTACCTAAGCCTTTCTCCCTTGGGTTCTGAAGACTCAAGGGTCATCTTTATTTCAACCCCCGGGCCAGTTCTCCTTCGAGTGCTGGTCCAAACCGAGCGATGTCCGGCGCCCCCTGGGCAACCAGGGTCTATGCCAACCCATCGTCTGGCTCATCCGGTGTGCCCTGAGAACGAGATATGTGCAGCTCCTATCGGGATTTCTCGGCACAGCGGGCGGTTTTGCTGGTCTTGTTTTACCATTGTCGAAATGTCTTGTAAACCGGGATTCCGAGACTGATCGGGTCTTCCCGGGAGAAGGAATATCCTTCATTGACTGTGAGAGCTTATAATGGGCTAAGTTGGGACACCCCTGCAGGGTATTATCTTTCGAAAGCCGTGCCCGCGGTTATGAGGCAGATGGGAATTTGTTAATATCCGGTTGTAGAGAACTTGACACTCGACTTAATTAAAATGCATCAACCGCGTGTGTAGCCGTGATGGTCTCTTTTCGGCGGAGTCCGGGAAGTGAACACGGTTTTGGGTTATGTTTGACGTAAGTAGGAGTTCAGGATCACTTCTTGATCATTACTAGTTGACGACCGTTGCGTTGTTTCTCTTCTTGCTCTCATTTGCGTAGGTTAGCCACCATATATGCTTAGTGCTTGCTGCAGCTCCACCTCACTACCCCTTTCCTACCCTTAAGCTTAAATAGTCTTGATCTCGCGGGTGTGAGATTGCTGATTCCTCGTGACTCACTAGATACTTCCAAACAGTTGCAGGTGCCGAGGATACCAGTGCAAGTGATGCTACCGAACTCAAGTGGGAGTTCGACGAGGACCTTGGTCGTTACTATGTTTCGTTTTCTGATGATCAGCAGTGGAGCCCAGTTGGGACGATCAGGGATCTAGCATTTGGGGTTGTCTTCTTTTATTTTGGTTCCGTAGTCGGACCTATGTGTGTACTCTGATTGATGTATGATTTATTTATGTATTGTGTGAAGTGGCGATTGTAAGCCAAGTCTTTATCCCATTCTTATTCATTACATGGGATTGTGTGAAGATGACCCTTCTTGCGACAATACCTACCATGCGGTTATGCCTCTAAGTCGTGCCTCGACACGTGGGAGATATAGCCGCATCGTGGGCGTTACAAGTTGGTAATCAGAGCCATCCCCGACTTAGGAGCCCCCTGCTTGATCGAATCGCTGACGTTGTTGAGTCTAGAACAAAAATGTTTTGAGTCTTAGGATTATATATATCGGAGAGTAGGATTCTTTTTACTCCTCAGTCCCTTCGTCGCTCTGGTGAGGCCTCCTGACGTAGAAGTTTTGACTTTTCTCTCCTCAAATTTCACTAAAAAAAAATTTAGGATCACGCGGGTATCTTGGAATCGTTCCGATGGTTTTGTGACGAGAACATTGTTCTTGGTGCCTCCTGACATTTAGGGGTTGTGGCAGTGTCCCGGGGAGTTGAGCTCCGAGGTGTTGTCGTCACAATTTTATCGTTGCAGTTCTGGAATACCTGAGTTTCGCCGACATTGAAAATCTCTTTTATGCAGTTGTTGGTGAGATCACCTCGACGCCACCCAGTACTGGGGCGGGAGTTCGGGAGTATTTCCATAACTCGTATAATGGATGATTTTCGAAGGTTGAGGTAAATGATTTCCGAAGGTTTCTTGGTTATGTGTTGAAGGATGGATACAGCTGGATCTAGGTATTGTTAGTTTGGGTGATATATTTTGTGTCCCCTGTATCCCCAACACCTGATTGCATAACCAGAAAGTTTTGGGAGTTTATAAGTGGGAATTCAAGTAGCTCCTAGGATATCTTTCCGACAGATGCATGATATGAGATTGGGGTTCGAAGTCTAGTGGTCCGCCTTTCCATGGTTGGTTTTACAGTGGTCTCGTAGTGTCTTAAAGAGTCCTTGGCTATGCCGACTCGGGGACGCTTCGTATGTCATGTGCACTGCCTTGTACATGATGGTGCTGTACGATCGAGCCCGTGTGGGCCCCACCACGAAAACTTCGGACGAAATCTCTATCATATGTTTGTTCCGGCTTATTTTGCAAGCCAATCCTTTGTTTTGTTTTATTTGTGGTATTCGAGTTGCTTCGAAGTCAAATGTTGAATCCATACCTTTCCTAAACGGTGTTCTCATATTGCTATGTGAATACTAATCCTTCTTGATCATCGAGGTCGTCATGTTAATTCTTTCCAACCGGCGTGTTTCTCTTCAAGTGCATCCAGTCATTCCAACATTCGCAAGATCAATTCTAAGCTTTTTCTCAACGGTGTTCGTTTCATCCGACCCAAGTTGCCTTTGTTTTCCCACCCTCCCACCCTTTTATTCAAGGACTCATATATTTTAATCAAGCATCCATTTTATTGCTGTGAAGTCTCTTCATTATTTTGCTTCAATGTTCTTATCCGGTGATTCTCATGAAGATACTAAGGGAGCTTCAAGTTCATCATTCTTCGTTTTTTTTCTTCTCCGGTGGATTCAATTCAAGCTTTGTCGATCATATCCTTTCCTCGTTTCAAATGCTTTCTCATGTCGGTGCATCTCTTAATCATCCACCTCTTGCTATTCATGTTATCTGGAGTGCTGAAGACATCTCAGAAGATTCGCATTTCCATTCCCAATCCATTCAAGCTATCTCGAGGTTGTTATCTCTTTTGAGCCATTTAATTCAACCGGCACAATCTTTCTTTTAATCATTCCAACGTTTTTTCTTTTGAGTGGGCCCTAACCCACAGGTCTTTTCCCAGGATCTTACCTAACTCTTCTAATTCTTTCCGGAGTTATTCTCAAATTCATTGCAAAGTTTGACGTAAGAATGAATTATCAGCAGTCAAATGTCTTTCTCCAAGATCTTTCAAATTCTTTCATCATTGGTTCATCATTTCTGTTATCCATGTTCCGGAGTGTCTCAATAATTCATGGTGGTGTTTCTCATCGTCATTCTCAACATTTGAAGACCGAAGAAGAGTTTCTCTTAAATCTTGCTCCATTCTCTTCAAGATTCATGGTTATAGCTTGATGCCATCCTCTCATAATTGTTTTCGATTGTGAGAATTCTTTTCACCCATCCGGGGCAATTCATGAGTCTTTTCAGTTTGATTCTCTGAAGGCCATCATTTCAGAAGATTTATTCGTTCTCAACATTCAGCTCTCGTTCTCCAAATCTTACTGGTGCATCATTCAAATATCCTCTAGTCAATTCACGATCTCTTCATTTCACTTGTGTCTAAATTCTGTCAAGTATCTTTATTCGTTTTCTAATTCTTCCCGATGAATTGCGCCTTTGCTACTTTCATTTCAAATTCTTACGGTGGTTCGTTCAAGAGTTCTCTTCCTTGGTTATCATATAAATTTATTCGTTGTTTCAATCCTACTGGTGGTTCGTTGAAGACTTTTCTCAAGTTTGCGCTATATCGATCTTAATCCTTTCTACGAGAATAAGTAGTATGCCAAATCGGTTGCTTGTCATCAATCTAAATTGGTGAAGGATACGCGCAATGTAATTCTTATTCTTGTTTCCTCCAAGTGATTAATTCCTTCTTCTGGAGTTCGTTCATGATATCAAATTTTCGGTTCCAAGTTGTTCATCTTTTCTTTCCGAAGCACCAAGTTATTTCAATTATATCATTTCAAAGCTTCATCTAATCATTGCAAGGCTTCTCCCGGAGTTCTTTTCAACTTTCCCTTTTGTTTGATCATTCTTTTATTACCGGAGTTCTTCATGGAGGCTCTACATGGTGCTTTGTCAAGGATTCTTTTCATTCTTCAATTGTTCGTCAAGAATTCTCTCAGAGTTAAGATCCGCTAAGCTATACTCTAAAATAAACATGGTGTTCAACACACGTTTTGTTTTGGGGAGTTCAAGCATTCTTCATCTTGCATTCCAAAGTGCAATTCTTTCTACCTTATCTTTTGAGGTGGTGTTATGTCATTGTTGATAATTTCCCTTCGTGTTCCATGATTCGCAAGTTGTTAAGAATGAGATATTTAAACCCATCATATTTTCTTCGTCCATGAGTTGTTTCAACCCATAATAATCTCTTTGTTGGAGTTATCTTGGTATAGATTTCACTTAAAGCCTTCTCGAAGGAATGTTGCTAATTGTGGTGTCTATCAATGATCCAAGTTTTCTCCTATCCTCTCGGCGAGAGAAGTTTTCATCTCTTCGTTGATCTCAAGCAAGCAATTGTTTTCGTTAGTGGCAGAATTTCACCTCAAGTTTTGAGATGTGTTCCATAAGCCCTCAACAAGCTTGTTCTTTTCGTTGTTGATTTTCCAACAACTCCGTTATAACCTTCTTGGAAGGGTGCTTTCCAAGCTCATTTGTGGCAGAAGTTGTCATTTTCTTCTCCATTCCTTTATTCCAATGATCTATCTTCTTCTTTTTTTCTTCCGGAGGCATGGTGATGTTGCTCTCTTCACTCATCATCTCGATTTGTGAGGACCGTGTTCTTTTCATGCTTATCCATTTCCAACCGGAGTGTCGTGCCCTCTTTTCAAGTTCTTCCCATTCTGTCAAGTTTTGCCTCCCTTCTCAACCGGAGTGCTGTCTGAAATCTTTCTTACCCCTTGTGCCATTCTTTCATTAGTTCCGGAGGCAATGTGTTGTTAATTTCATCGAGTATCCTCTCATCTTGTCAAGATCATGTTCAATTCCTTCCATTTACAGTCGGAGTGCTGTCCAAATTATATCATTCTTATTCCTTCTTTATCTTGTTTTAACCGGAGTGTTGTGTCTATCATTCCTCTTCTAACCGGAGTCTCATCCAAATGCTTTCATTTTGCCAAGTTCAAATTCTACTCTTTTCATTTCCGACCGGAGCGTTATCGTAATTGATCCTTATCGTTCCTTGTACATCTCGTTTCAACCGGTGTGCTTGCATGTACTTCTCGTCCATTGTTCTCGTCATTCATAGCTTTGCAAACTCCAAAGTTCACATGGTGTTCCTTGTTTCTCTTTTCTATCGGTGTGGTCATATTCTTTTCGTTCGTGAAGCACTTATTTCCATGTTTTTCAACCTACAAGGTTCTTGTAATGTTCCTTGTTCCTCTTGCTGAACGGAGTGTTTTAAATTTTGTTCACCTCCGTTGTGTCATTTCTTCAAGATTTGCGACCTCTCAAGGTTCAATGGTTTCACTCGTTTGTCAAGAAGCAACTTTGTTTTTCTCTTCCTCTTCCGTTTTTCTCCGGTGCCATCCTAGATCTCGGGACGAGATCCTCTTGTAGTGGTGGAGTGTTGTAACGCCCCGAGACCGACGCTTCAGAAGATTTCCATATATTTCGTGGTCACCGTGTGTTTCTTTTGTGCTTGCTCTTTTATTTTTGCATTGCATCATGTCATCATGCCATCATGTCATTAATCTTTGCCTCTCAACTCAACTAATAAATTTCATAGATGGTCGATCTATTTAAATCGAGGGAAGGGTGACTTCTCTTTATAACATATCCTCCCAATATTAGGGAGCTATATTAAATATTTCTTTAATTTGAAAATCACCATAACACACTTGCAAATAATCCCAATGCCTTTGTTATCTCAATTCTTGGTCTCCGACTTGTCCTCATATTCTTTTATCGTTTTATCTAGGCTCTTCCTAAATGTTCAACATTTTGGAAACTTCGGATTCACACTCATTGTTCTAACCAATTGAATTTATATCTTTCAATCATGCCACTTCTATTTTTCCTGGATCAAGCGCATTTTTATGAGCCCGGGAAGATTAACCGCATGCGCAAATCCTTTCTCTAACCCTCTCTTTCTTTTTTTCTTTTCTCTAATACCATTCTGCCAAAGAATTAAGGGAGAGAGAAGAGAGAGACCCCGAGCGCACCCCAGCCGGCCACTTGGGCCTCCTGTAGCTGCAGCCCGTTAGGCCCAGCCCAGCCTCTCTCCCTCGCTAACCCTAGCCTCCCTTCTCTCGATCCCATCTCCCTCCAGCGCCGCCAGGACCCCGATCCCCATCTCCCTCTGCTCGATCTCCTCCTCACCCTCTCGATCACCCACACACATACACCCATCGCCTCCAAGGGAGACGCCCGATCCCCTAAACCCTGACCTCGGCCTTTGACCATGGAGCCGCGCTGACGACCACCAGCAGGCCGCCGCCCTGTGCGCACGCCCATGCAGGACTCTCCTTCCTCCGCCCGACCTCAGCCTTGGACGTGCACTGCCGCTACTCTGCTGCGCACGCCCCGCCTCCCTCATCGCGCCCGCTCCTTCGCTGCTACCTGGACGTCCCTGCGGCCAAGTTCGCCGGAGTACCACCAGGCCGCTGCTTCCCTGCCTCGTCCTCGGCGCCTCGTCCCCGAGCTTCGAGTTTGCGGCCACCTTGCTCCTCCCTTGTCGTCCTCTCGCCGGTGAGCAGCACCAGGAGGAGCTCGTTCGCCGTTGTTCCGTTGCTCCCCTGCTCCGGCAAGCCCCTGCTCTGCTGCAACTCCACCAACAGGCCACGCACCTTCCCGTCCGAGGCCACTTATTGTCTTCTCTGTTGGGGTTTTGCTCTCGGAGCCCCTCCTTCAAACCCTGCTGCTGCCTCCATCAAAGACTGCCAAGGCCCTCTGTTTGGCCTCGATGACCTTTGGCTCCTGTGCACGCCCCGCCTCATGCACCTCCACTTGCTGTTGCTGTTGACGCCAAGTTCGACCACCGAACAGGGAATAACGCCAAGTACCAGGTCAACAAGGACCGCCAAGTTCGTCTTCCGCTGTCTCCGAAATCGCCAAGTACCACTTCGCCAGGAGACCTCGGATCCGTCAAGTCCAACAACGACTGTGTACAACTACCGGCGACCCCGAAACATCTACGGAACATGAACGACTACTTCCTCTTCGACTCGTGAACCACTACTTCCACTACCGTCACCGTGTGCCACTACTTCCACGATGACCTTCCTGAGAACGTCTAGTTCCTCTACATCGCACCGACTCGATCCGCCCCGAAAACTCACGCTTCGAAGGTATAACCCCAAGACGCCGCCCGTGAACGAATGCATGTGTGTTGTATGAGATGCTCGTGTTTGCACCGTGTCCGAGAGAGGTCTTTGCACGTTCCTCCTTTGCCATGCCGCCGTCCCGTGGGAACCCGGAATCCGGGAGCACCCCACCATCCTTGCATGACACGCTCACGCCCACTTCTTTTGCACCGGTATCTCCGTGAGCTATCGGAACCGATATGTTGCTGTGACATCATTTTCGGATTCGTTGCCGTGGCACACGTTTCGTTCCGCCATGGTGACCAAATGCTTCATAACATGCTCATGTCAACATTTTCATAAAATTCCATAAACTTGTATATGTCATCCGCATCATGATAACAACATTTAAAATGTCTAAAATTGATGTTTGCATTAAAATTGCTAAATGACATGGGGATTTTTCCGGAATTGTTGTTTGTTGTTCCGGCCTCATTTAAACTTGCCTAGATAGATAGTCTTACTATGCTTCACCTCTTGCCATGTTTAATAACATTTAATATTGTTGGGTACATAAACGAGAGAGAACTAAATAATTGATGTGGTGTTTCTTCAATATGCAACTCGTTGCATATTGAGCTCCATTTACTTTGTAGTGTTGTTTGGTGCACTTTACCATGCCATGCATATTTAAACCGGACATGCATCGTACTTGTTTTTGCATCATGCCATGCTTATGTGATGGTTGTTTACTATGTTGTTTGTTTTTTTCCGGTTGGCTTCTCTCGTTAGCTTTGGTTTCGTTCCAGAGTTGTGAGGATTCAATCGACTACGTCTGTTTGTCTTCTTCATGGACTCGTTCTTCTTCCTTGCGGGATCTCAGGCAAGATGACCGTACCCTCGAAATCACTTCTATCATTGCTTGCTAGTTGTTCGCTCTATTGCTATGCCGCGCTACCTATCGCTTGCTATATCATGCCTCCCATATTGCCATGTCAAGCCTCTAACCCACCTTCCTAGCAAACCATTGTTTGGCTATGTTATCGCTTTTGCTCAGCCCCTCTGATAGCGTTGCTAGTTGCAGGTGAAGATGAAGATTGCTCCATGTTGGTTTATGGTTAAGTTGGGATATCACAATATCTCTTATATTATCAATGCATCTATATACTTGGCAAAGGGTGGAAGGCTCGGCCTTATGCCTGGTGTTTTGTTCCACTCTTGCCGCCCTAGTTTCCGTCTTACCGGTGTTATGTTCCTTGATTTTGCGTCCCTTACGCGGTTGGGTGATTTATGGGACCCCCTTGACAGTTCGCTTTGAATAAAACTCCTCCAGCAAGGCTCAACCTTGGTTTTACCTTTTGCCTACCTAAGCCTTTCTCCCTTGGGTTCTGAAGACTCAAGGGTCATCTTTATTTTAACCCCTGGGCCAGTTCTCCTTCGAGTGCTGGTCCAAACCGAGCGATGTCCGGCGCCCCCTGGGCAACCAGGGTCTATGCCAACCCGACGTCTGGCTCATCCGGTGTGCCCTGAGAACGAGATATGTGCAGCTCCTATAGGGATTTGTCAGCACAGCGGGCGGTCTTGCTGGTCTTGTTTTACCATTGTCGAAATGTCTTGTAAACCGGGATTCCGAGACTGATCGGGTCTTCCCGGGAGAAGGAATATCCTTCGTTGACCGTGAGAGCTTATAATGGGCTAAGTTGGGACACCCCTGCAGGGTATTATCTTTCGAAAGCCGTGCCCGCGGTTATGAGGCAGATGGGAATTTGTTAATATCCGGTTGTAGAGAACTTGACACTCGACTTAATTAAAACGCATCAACCCCGTGTGTAGCCGTGATGGTCTCTTTTCGGCGGAGTCCGGGAAGTGAACACGGTTTTGGGTTATGTTTGATGTAAGTAGGAGTTCAGGATCACTTCTTGATCATTACTAGTTGACGACCGTTGCGTTGCTTCTCTTCTCGCTCTCATTTGCGTAGGTTAGCCACCATATATGCTTAGTGCTTGCTGCAGCTCCACCTCACTACCCCTTTCCTACCCTTAAGCTTAAATAGTCTTGATCTCGCGGGTGTGAGATTGCTGATTCCTCGTGACTCACCAGATACTTCCAAACAGTTGCAGGTGCCGAGGATACCAGTGCAAGTGATGCTACCGAACTCAAGTGGGAGTTCGACGAGGACCTTGGTCGTTACTATGTTTCGTTTTCTGATGATCAGCAGTGGAGCCCAGTTGGGACGATCAGGGATCTAGCATTTGCGGTTGTCTTCTTTTATTTTGGTTCCGTAGTCGGACCTATGTGTGTACTCTGATTGATGTATGATGTATTTATGTATTGTGTGAAGTGGCGATTGTAAGCCAACTCTTTATCCCACTCTTGTTCATTACATGGGATTGTGTGAAGATGACCCTTCTTGCGACAATACCTACCATGCGGTTATGCCTCTAAGTCGTGTCTTGACACGTGGGAGATATAGCCACATCGTGGGCGTTACATTCCGGTAGCCACCGATGGACGAGAACTTTGCCTATTGGTCTGCCTCGTTCAATGAGCAGGAAAATGGTTCTCTTCGTCCCTCGCCCTTGGTACTGATGTTGTTGCCGACATAACTGATAGGCTATCCTCTGACATACCTTACTTACATGATCGTGCAAGACGTCATCACCCGCCCTATTTTTAACCCACATGGTGGGCCCATAACCCACAGTCCCACAGGATCGAAACCTGACTCTCCTATATGCCCCTGGTTTCCAAAGTTAATTCCTCGCAACTGGCCTCGTATGTGATTCACGAGCCACCTTCCGAGAGATCATCAATTCTGGTATCAGACACAATGCTTATTCCCATTGCTTTGAACCCCTTTTCACGCCCTGTTTCAGGCATCGAACGATTGCCTGCCCGCTCGAAACTTCCCATGATACCTCCTTACTTTTGCTGTCGATATTTTCGTAAGTTTCAATTTGAGAGTTACTTCCGCCACCTTCCTCGATGTTATCGACCAGATAGTCGACCTTGCAGAGGTCTGTTCTCCCGGAATGCCCACCCTTTATTCTTTCGTAAGTACGATGGAGTTCCCGAAGAAAGGATACCGATTTCATCATGATGACCTGAAGTAGAGAAATGAAGACATCAATGTATTGGACCGGCCTCTTCGAGAAGAGCAAGCCAGGATGAGAAGACCTGCTAGATTCGTTACCAAACCTTCCCCCCTTTCACTACCTCTTAAATCTCGGGGTGAGATTTCTTGTAGTGGAGGAGAATTGTGACGCCCGGATAAGCTACAGTGATCCCCCGCTAATGATGCCACGTCACCTCCGTTACTGTTGCTAATCTCCTGTTAGATCAAAACGGTCCAAAATTCAAATTCGAAGTTTGGCAGATAACAAAAGTTTTCAAAGTATTAAACTAAAATGTTCGGAGCGTGCCAATAATTGGCTAGATGTTTATGGTGAAGGAACCGTGCTTTTATAAAAGGCCTAAAATTTTAAAGTGAAATAAGACAGAAAAGAAAATAAATAAAGAAAAGAAAACACAAAACCAGAAAACAAAAGGACAAAAAAAGAAATAAAATAGAAACCCCCTCCCCCTGGGCCAAATGGCCCAGCTAGCAGGCCAGCCCGCTGGCCCATCAGGCCCACCCCCACTCCCCTTATCCCCTGGACCCCGGAACCCTAACCACTCCCCGTCGCCCCACTCCCCCCCTCCCGATCCAGATCGGATCGGGATCGAGCTCGCCGCGCCAACCGCCGCCCTGCGCCAGGACGTCGCCGCCCGGAGCCCGCGCCACCTTGCCGGCCTGCCTCCTCCTCCTCGCCGGCCTACACCTCGTCACCGCGCCGCCGTCGTCTCCGTCTCCTCCTCGCCCCCCGTTGCCACGTTCCCTACAACCCGCGGTGAGGACCGCGACCGCCCCTCTCCCTCACCCCGTGGTCACCGCGCTCCGCCCGACCGCGCCCTCCACCTGCTGAAGCTCCCCGTCGTGCTGCTCGCTCGCGTCGACCGCCGCTTCTTTCTTCCCCTGCTGCTGACCGCGCTTTCCAGCACTCGTGCGAGAGGCCTCGACCCGGCCAACCGCCGCTGGCGCCCGCGGCCACTGCCCCTTTGTCGCGCCCGCCGCGCCGTTGCGCCCTCCCCGCACGGCACGTCGCGCCCCGGCTGCTGCTTCTCCTGCCGCCGATGCGCCCCGCTGCCACTGCCGCTGCCTTGCTGCTCCGCCGTCTCCTCACCGCACCTGCCGGGTCGCACCGCGTCCGCTGCACGCCGCCCGTACCTCCCGCTGGCAGCCCCTGTGCCGTGTCCCATGGCTGCCCTCACCAACACGCGCGCGCTAGCACCGCCCCGTCGCCGCGCGCCGCACCACATGCTCCCGCGTGTCACCCCATCCCCTACTGAGCCCGCCTCCCCGGGACCTTGCCACTGCCGCCTCAGGCGGCCGGCCTCGCCGTGCCCGTAACCCGCACACCCGATAGGCCCCCTATGGGCCAATGACAGGAGGGCCCCGCCTCCAGAACGTTTCCATAAAAAAAGAGATTAAAATAATAATAATAATATATTAATTAATTAATTAAGTTAAATAATCCTAATTAATTAATCTAATTAACTTGTTAGTTTAATTAAACAGTAATTAGTTAGCTAAACCCTAATTAACCTAAACAGGGAATGACAGGTGGGTCCCACTGGACCCACACGTCAGTTTGACCAGTCAACACCTCTGTTGACTGCTGACGTCATGATGATGTCAGCAAACACTATTTTGGATAATGTTGAATTAAATAAATTAAATAAATTCTAAAAATGATTTAAAACTTTAGAAAATCATATAAAATAAACCGTAGCTCAAATGAAAATACTTTCTACATGAAAGTTGCTCAGAACGACGAGACAAATCCGGATACGCAGCCCGTTTGTCCGCCACACACCCCTAGCATATCGAACACACAACTTTCCCCCTCCGGTTCATCTGTCCGAAAATGCGAAACACCGGGGATACTTTCCCGGATGTTTCCCCCCATCGCCGGTATCACCTCTTACCGCGTTAGGGCACACCTAACACTGTTGTTTGCTTTGTCATGCATCATTGTGCATCTGTTTGCATTGTATTCATTGTTTCTTTCCCCTCTTCTCTCCGGTGGACTACGAGACCGACGCCGCTGCTGGTGCCCCGACCGACTACGTTGCTGATGAACCCTACTTGCCAGAGCAACCAGGCAAGCCCTCCCTTGATCACCAGATATCGCCTATTCTTTGCTATACTGCTTGCATTAGAGTAGTGTAGCATGTTACTGCTTTCCGATTAATCCTATTCTGATGCATAGCCTGTCTTTGCTACTACTGTTGTTACATTTACCTGCAATCCTACATGCTTAGTATAGGATGCTAGTATTCCATCTGTGGCCCTACCTTCTTGTCCGTCTGCTGTGCTATACTATCGGGCCGTGATCACTCGGGAGGTGATCACGGGTATATACTATATACTTTATACATGATACATGTGGTGACTAAAGTCGGGTTGGCTCATGGAGTACCCGCAAGTGATTCATGGATTGGGACTGAAAGGACCTTTGTCCCGACGGCCCTCTGGGTGGATCTTTGTGGCGGAGCGACAGTGCAGGTTGAGACCGCCTAGGAGAGAGGTGGGCCTGGCCCTGGTCGACGTCCGCGGTTACATCAATTAACATGCTTAACGAGATCTTGATATTTGATCTGAGTCTGGCCACTGGCCTATACGCACTAACCAGCTACGCGGGAACAGTTATGGGCACTCGGCGTCGTGGTATCAGCCGAAGCCTTCATGACATCAGCGACTGAGCGGCACGCGTCGGATTGGATTGAAACGCCTGCTAGGCTAGGTCTGCTTCCGGCCGCCCTCGCAACGGGCAGGTGTGCAATGGGCGATGGGCCCAGACCCCTGCGCCATAGGAATTAGACCGACGTGCTGACCTCTCTGTTGTGCCTAGGTGGGGCTGCGACGTGTTTGTAACACCCTGAGAATCATGCTACAGTAACTCCCTGTGATTAAGCTAATCATGTTGCTAAACAGGGCTTGATCACATTTGAACCACACCCTTGTCAAACTCCTAGTTCAAACTTCAAATATAATTAAAGTGGAAAATAAAAGTTTTCAAAAATTCAAACAAAAATGTTCAGTGGGTGCCAAATATTACACTGGTAATTATGGTGGAGAAAACACATTTTTATAAAATGCCTAAATGCTTTAAATGAAATAAAACAGAAAAGGGAATAAGCAAATAAAAAGAAAACAGAAACAGTCAGAGAGAAAAAAAAGGAGCAGGCCTTCCCCCCCCCCCCACTGACCCCGGCCCAAACCCCCGAAACCCCCCCGGCCCAAACTGGGCCGCACCCCCGCGCCCCCGGCCCAGCCCACTCTCCCCCGCGTTCCCCTTCCTGTTCCCCCGACCGGGTCGGAACAGGGGCGCGCTGCCGCCGCACCCCCTCGCCGGCGGTGAACCCCGCGAGAGGATAAGGGCGCCAGCGGCCCCCGCTCCCTCGGGCCTCTCTCCCACTCACCCCGCTCACTCCCTCGGCCTCTGCGCCTCTCCCCCGGATCCGCGCCGCTCTCCTCTTCCCCACGCCCGACGCGCTCGCCGCCGTTCACCGTCGTTCACACGGCCACCATACCCACCTCGCCGCCCCAAGGTGTCTCCAAGGACCGCCGTCGCCCGTTGCATCGTCTGGTGCATCCCGTTGGAGACCGGAGCCCCTACAACGAGCACACCGAGCTCGTCTTCCCCGCACGGCCGCCGTCGATCGCCGCCCCGTTTCGCCTCCGACGAGCCTCCCCGAGCACGCTGCCGTCCCCCTACAGCCGCGCGGTGAGCTCCTCTACCTCCTCCCCCTCTCCGCTAGCTCGCCCGCGCTCCGTAGCTGCCCCCCACGCGCGCCCGAACGCCGCGCCGCGAAGCTCGCCGCCGGCGGGTCTCCGGTGACCAAATGGTCACGGGGTCAAGCCCGTTGCACTCCCCGCCGTTTGTTGATGCCCCCCCAGCCCCTCCGCTTTTTCGATAGCTCGCCGTAGCCATGTCCCCGTTGAGCACCCGTGCGCGCCGCCGCCTCCGCCGATTCCGGCCGAGTCCGGCGAAGCCCCGGCCACCCCTGGATGCGGCGCTGCGAGTTCTTTCGAATGGGCCTAGCCCCGTTCCTCCCCGAGCCCCGTAGCGCGATTCCGGCCAACTCCGGCGAGGGACCGCCGCGGTTTTGGTCGCCGGAGTTGCGCCGGCGCCGGCCGCCGACGTGGCTGGCCAGGCCCCACCCCCAGTGCCCCTGCCAGTGGCCCCACGGGCCTCAGTTGACTGGGTTGACCCAGTCAACTGCTGACTGGGTAGGCCCAGTCACTGACATGCGGGCCCCGCCGCAAAAATTAAAAAAAAAGAAAAGAAAAAGAAAATGTTTTATAAATAAAAATAATTAGATTAAATAATCTCTCACTGACAGGTGGGCCTAGTAGTTAATTAACTAAAAAACTAATTAGTTAATCCTCTGTTAACCCACTGTCTATGACAGGTGGGTCCCCCTTGTCAGTTTGACCAGTCAACCCGGACTGTTGACCGCTGATGTCACTCCTACGTCATGCTGACATCATATCCCTTTTTCTGTTAATTAAATAATTCCAGAAATTCTAATAAACTTTGAAAATTCATATCTTTTAAACCGTAACTCGGATGAAAATGTTTTCTATATGAAAGTTGCTCAGAACGACGAGACGAATCCGAATACGCAGTCCGTTCATCCACCACACCTCCCTAACCTATCGAACTAGCAACTTTCCCCCTCCGGTCCGTCTGTCCGAAAACGCGAAACATCGGGAATACCTCCCGGATGTCCCCCCCCTTCACCGGTACCACCTACTGTCGCGTTAGGACACCCCTAGCACCGCTCATTGACATGTCACGCATCGTCATGCTTATGTTTGCATTGTATTTACTGTTTCTTCCCCCTCTTCTCTCCGGTAGACTACGAGACCGACACTGCTGCTGCCCAGTTCGACTACGGAGTCGACGATCCCTCCTACTTGCCAGAGCAACCAGGCAAGCCCCCCCCCCTTGATCACCAGATATCGCCTACTCTACTCTCTACTACTTGCATTAGAGTAGTGTAGCATGTTACTACTTTCGATATCCTATTCTGATGCATAGCCTATCCTTGCTACTATTGTTGCTACCTTTACCTGCAATCCTACATGCTTAGTCTAGGATGCTAGATTTCCATCAGTGGCCCTACATTCTTGTCCGTCTGCTGTGCTATACTATCGGGCCGTGATCACCTGGGCGGTGATCACGGGTATATACTTATATACTATATACATGACACATGTGATGATTAAAGTCGGGTCGGCTCGTAGGAGTACCCGCAAGTGGATCTTTGTGGCGGAGCGACAGGGCAGGTTGAGACCGCCTAGGTGAGAGGTGGGCCTGGCCCTGGTCGGCGTTCGCGGTTACTTAACACGCTTAACGAGATCTTGGTATTTGATCTGAGTCTGGCCATTTGGTCTATACGCACTAACCATCTACGTGGGAGTAGTTATGGGTATCCCGACGTCGTGGTATCAGCCGAAGCTCTTTTGACGTCAGCGACTGAGTGGCGCGCGCCGGATTGGACTGGAACGCCACTAGGCTAGGTCTGCTTCCAGCCGCGTACGCAACGTGCATGTGTGCATAGGGCGATGGGCCCAGACCCCTACGCGCATAGGTTTAGACCGGCGTGCTGACCTCTCTGTTGAGCCTAGGTGGGGCTGCGACGTGTTGATCTTACGAGGCCGGGCATGACCCAGAAAAGTGTGTCCGGCCAAATGGGATCGAGCGTGTTGGGTTATGTGGTGCACCCCTGCAGGGAAGTTTATCTATTCGAATAGCCGTGTCCCTCGGTAAAAGGACGACCCGGAGTTGTACCTTGAGCTTATGACAACTAGAACTGGATACTGAATAAAATACACCCTTCCAAGTGCCAGATACAACCCGGTGATCGCTCTCTAACAGGGCGACGAGGAGGGGATTGCCGGGTAGGATTATGCTATGCGATGCTACTTGGAGGACTTCAATCTACTCTCTTCTATATGCTGCAAGATGGAGATGTCCAGAAGCGTAGTCTTCGACAGGACTAGCTATCCCCCTCTTATTCTGGCATTCTGCAGTTCAGTCCACTGATATGCCCCTTTACACATATACTCATGCATATGTAGTATAGCTCCTTGCTTGCGAGTACTTTGGATGAGTACTCACGGTTGCTTTTCTCCCTCTTTTCCCCTTTCTATACCGGATTGTCGCAATCAGATGTTGGAGTTCAGGAGCCAGACGCCACCGTCGACGACAACACCTACGACACTGGAGGTGCCTACTACTACGTGCAGGCCGCTGACGACGACCAGGAGTAGTTAGGAGGTCCCAGGCAGGAGGCCTTGCCTTTTCGATCGTTGCTACCTTGTGCTAGCCTTCTTAAGGCAAACTTGTTTAATTTATGTCTGTACTCAGATATTGTTGCTTCCGCTGACTCGTCTATGATCGAGCACTTGTATTCGAGCCCTCGAGGCCCCTGGCTTGTATTATGATGCTTGTATGACTTATTTATGTTTTAGAGTTGTGTTGTGATATCTTCCCGTGAGTCCCTGATTAGTGTACGGTCAAATCGGGGGCGTCACAAGTTGGTATCAGAGCCGACTGCCTGTAGGAACCCCCCTTCCACAATCCTTGGCCGAAGTCGAGTCTAGTCATTGCAAAACTTTTACTAACATGGCTGTGCGGCTTACGGGCCCACGTCGCCATTGGGTGGTACTAGGATCTTTTACTCCTCGACCTTTACTCTGGGACTCTGAACTCTCTTCTGTTCGGGTTAAACGAATTTACTAACTCTAACACTAGGATCCCGTGACCGCGTTCACCCCAAAGATGGATAAGCCATAGTTGTTTCTTAGAATAGTATTTTGAACAATTCACACACTGTCATTTGACTCCTTTGAAACGTCTTTGCTTTCAGATGGAACCCACGAGGCAGGTTGTTCGCCACACGATGGCCATTGGTGCCTCGGGATCACCTGCGGTGCTAGCTGAGATGATGACCTATCTGGGTTATCGCTGGCACCCTGAGTTCACCGTCTACGAGGAGTACCAGGACTTTAACCAGGAGCAGTACCGTGCCATCGTCCACCTCTACTCTCGGGAGTACGACTCCACTACTGTGCTGCACACCGCACATGGCGTTGGTGTGACCATCGATATGGCTGTCCACGATGCAGCCTATGCTGCTCTGACACGTCTTCGTGGAGAGTATCGGGAGTTGGACACCTCCCCTTTCAGGCACATTGCTATCGCCTCTGATGTTGGTGCGGAGGGATACTATACTGCTGCCTACTCCACTGTCACCCGGGAGCCCTTCTACCATCAGCACCTGGTTCTGCATGCTGATGGGCTGGATCGAGCTAACCGAGCTCTTCGCCACGAGATGTACACCACCCGTCAGCACCTTTACCGTGCTCTGACGCTGCTGCACCCTTTTGTCCGGTCTGGACAGGTACTGCGTTCTGCGATCTACCCAGCCAGGACCGTGATGCCCCACGGTGTTGGATGGCCAGAGGTGGGAGGCTACTCTCCCGCACTTGGTTCTCTTCTGCCACCCGAGCGTCGGGCTCTACACCTGAGTATCCGCGGCCCCCAGTCTGCTGACGTGGAGGACTATCCGTTACCTCACTACCAGCTGTCGGGCTACGATTACCTCCAGAGTACCTCTTGGGACTGATGTAGGCTTGCTTGTAGTATTAGTTTCAGTCGCCGCGAGCCTGTGTGCCGCCTATGATGTTTTAGTCCATGTACTGAACTCTATGTACTGAACTCTATGCATGACCCCTTTTGTAAGTTATGCCGACTACTATGCAGTAGCTATCGTGCTCCTTTCATTATGCATGTTTCATCATGAATGATTCTTGTCTTTGCAAATATTTCTCAATGCTGAACCACCCCTGTTATATATTAGCAGGATGGTTAGACCAGGTGGTCATGGTCGTGGTGGCGATGCCCCACCACCACCTGAGTACATGACTGGTATGATCCAACAGCTTGAACTGAACCGCCAGTTCATGGAGAATATGATGGCTCAATTCCCTCGCCCCAATATGAACCAGCAGCCAGTCCAAGTGACTCTTCAAGATTTCATACGCCTCAACCCAACCATCTACCGCAGCTCAACTCAGCCTCTGGATGCTGATGACTGGCTCCGTGATATCACCTATGAGCTGGAGTCTGCTGATGTAGCCCCTGCCAGCTATGTCAACTTTGCTTCCTTCTTTCTGAAGGGACCCGCAGCTCAATGGTGGGACAGCCACAGGCGTACTCTGCCAGCTGGAACAATCATCACCTGGCCAGACTTCCAAGCTGCTTTCCGTGCCCGCTTCATTCCTCAGGGAGTCATGGACCGGAAGAAGCGTGAGTTCCGCAACCTCACCCAAGGCAACAAATCTGTCGAAGCTTATCAGCGGGAGTTTCTGGACTTGTCCCGCTATGCGGAAGAAGACATTGCAACTGATGCACGCAGACAGGAGAAGTTCCGTGATGGCCTTCAAGCTGACATCAAGCTCGCACTTCTAGTGCATGACTTTGCTGATTTCGCCACCTTGGTGAACAAGGCCATCAATGTCGAAACTGGTCTGCAGGAATACCAGAGCTCTCACAGGCGCAACCGTGACACGGGCTCATCTTCGGGCCCGCCCTCACAGAAGCGTAAGATATGGATCCCGAACAGCATGTACCGTCCAAATGCTTCTGCCCCAAAGCAGACCTATGCTGCACCTCGTCTGCCTACACCACCGTCCAGGCAGTCAAGACTTCCAGCTCCACCATCCCAAGCTCATGTTCCCACTCCGAATAATGGCTTGTGCTTCAGGTGTGGTCAACCAGGACACCGTGCTAAAGAATGCAACCAGAACCAGAATCAACTGGCCCTTCCAGCAACTGGCCGTGGTAACAATCAGCCCCGCAACAACAATGCTAAGTCTTATGGACGTGCTCATGCCAACCACGTTGATCTCAACGAAGCTCAAGACCAGCCTGCTACTGTGATGGGTACACTCCTCGTAAATTCAGTACCAGCATCCGTTTTATTTGATACAGGTGCATCGCATTCATTCATGTCAGAAGATTTTGCATACAAGCACGACGTTAAATGCGAGGAGATGAACACCTCTGTATTGGTCAAAACCCCCGTGGGACAGTGTCAAACCTCCTTGGTTGGCATCGATGTCCCCGTGGAAATCGAAGGGCTGGAATTCTATGCCTCTCCCATTATCCTGAAGACGTCTAACATCGACCTCATCTTGGGTATGGATTGGTTGAAAGCGCATACTGCTACTATAGTTTGCGCCACTAAAACCGTCCATCTGCTACACCCTTCAGATGAAATAGTTGCTTACCAAGCTAATCTGGTGCAAAATGCCGAGGCAAGGCTCTATGCATTGAATGCATTGAACGCTGCACCACTCGAGGGCATTGAAAACATTCCCGTCGTGCGTGAATTCCTCGACGTCTTCCCTGAAGAACTTCCAGGGATTCCCCCTGCTAGAGCTGTCGAATTCATCATCGACTTGAAACCAGGCACCACTCCTATAGCCAAGCAACCCTACAAAATGCCGCCGCATGAACTCCTTGAGCTTAAGGAGGAAATCGACAAGTCTCTTCGCAAAGGATTCATTCGCCCAAGTTGCTCTCCTTGGGGGAGCACCTTCTCTCTTTGTCAAGAAGAAGGATGGGACAAACCGGTTAGTTCAAGACTACCGTCCTATAAACCAAGCTACCATTCAGAATAAATACCCTCTTCCTCGGATCAATGATCTGTATGATCAACTGGCGGGTTCGTCAGTGTTCTCTAAGCTCGACTTGAGGTTGGGCTATCACCAGATCCGTGTTCGCGAAGAGGATATCCCAAAGACTGCCTTCGTGACTCGCTATGGTTCATACGAGTACACCGTCATGTCTTTCGGTTTAACCAATGCTCCAGCCACCTTCTCTCGTCTGATGAACTACATATTCATGGATTACCTCGACAAGTTCGTCGTGGTTTATCTGGATGATATCCTGATATTTTCCAAGAACGAAGAAGAACATGCTGAACATCTTCGTCTTGTGCTGGAAAAGCTACGAGAACATCAACTATATGCCAAGTTCTCTAAATGTGAATTCTGGCTACCCGAAGTAACCTATCTTGGGCATGTCATCTCTAAGGATGGTATTGCCGTCAACCCTGAACGAGTTCAAGCTATTCTTGATTGGACTCCTCCCAAGAACGTTAAGCAAGTCAGAAGTTTTCTCGGTCTCGCCAGCTATTGCCGTCGATTCGTCGAGAACTTCTCTAAGATCGCCAGGCCTCTGACTAACCTGTTGCATAAGGGCGTCAAGTTCCAATGGACAGACAAATGTCAGGAAAGTTTCCAGGCACTCAAGGACAAGTTGACTTCTGCCCCAGTTCTAGCTCCACCTGATACTAAGAAGGACTTTGTCATTTACTGCGACGCTTCCCGTCAAGGATTAGGCTGTGTCCTAATGCAAGACCGCAGAGTGATTGCTTATGCCTCTCGACAATTGCGCCCTCACGAAGAGAACTACCCAGTTCACGACCTCGAACTTGCTGCCATCATTCATGCGCTGAAGCAGTGGCGACATTACCTTCTCGGTAATCGTTGCGAGATCTTCACTGACCACCAAAGTCTGAAGTATCTGTTTACTCAGCCAGATCTGAACCTCCGTCAGCAGAGATGGATGGAGCTCGTTGCAGACTTTGACTTGGGTATTTCCTATACTCCAGGCAAGGCTAACGTAATGGCTGATGCCTTGAGCCGCAAGTCTTACTGCAACCACCTCCGGGTTCATAAAGTTCAGCCCTCGCTTGTTGAAGAATTCAGGAAGCTGAACCTCCATATTGTTCCTCCGGGTGCACTCGCTCCCCCTCCTAAGAAATTTGGCAAGGTGAACCTCCACGTTGTTGCCCAGGGTTCCCTCAATACCCTAGTTGCTAAACCAGATCTCGAGGACAGCATCAAAAGGCTACAGAGGTATGACTCTGAAGCCCACAAGATTAAGCGCTACCTCGCAGAAGGAAAGCCCTCATTCTTCACCATTTCTGAAGATGGCACCCTATACTTCAAGGGCCGCCTAGTGGTGCCATGTGCAGAGAAAAACCTGGATATGACACAGGAAGTTATGAAAGAAGCTCATGACACGCCTCTGTGTATCCATCCTGGTAGTACAAAGATGTATCAAGACATCCGACAGCGATTCTGGTGGTCTAATATGAAGCAAGACATTGCTCGTTATGTTGCTGAGTGTGACGTTTGCCGTCGCATCAAAGCAGAACATCAAAGGCCTGCTGGAACTCTGCAACCTATCTCTATTCCTGAATGGAAATGGGACCATGTTGAGATGGACTTCGTCACTGGATTTCCCAAATCGCAGAAAGGTAATGATGCTATTCTTGTCGTCATTGACCGGCTTTCCAAAGTTGCACATTTCCTGGCAGTCAAAGAAACGATCACTGCTAGCCAGTTGGCAACGCTCTATATGTCCAGGATTGTTTCACTCCACGGTATTCCATTGGTTATCAGCTCAGACCGTGGCAGCTTATTCACTTCAAGATTCTGGGCAAGTTTCCAAGAAGCAATGGGAACTCATCTGTCATTCAGTACTGCGTTTCATCCTCAATCGCAAGGACAAGTTGAACGCGTCAATCAAGTTCTCGAAGACATGCTTCGAGCTTGCGTTATTTCCTTCGGCAAGAAATGGGAGGAATCTCTCCCGTATGCTGAGTTCTCTTATAATAATAGCTATCAAGCTAGTCTGAAGATGGCCCCCTTCGAAGTGTTATATGGACGAAAGTGCCGAACCCCTCTGAACTGGTCAGAAACTGGGGAACGTCCACTCTTCGGTCCGGATATTATCCAAGATGCCGAAGAACAAGTCCGCATTATTCGCGAGAATCTCAAGACTGCTCAGTCACGTCAGAAGAGTCAGTATGACCGTCATCATAAAGACATGGTCTATCAACCTGGCGAAAAGGCTTATCTTCGAGTCACACCTATGAAGGGTGCTCACCGCTTCGGGATCAAGGGCAAACTAGCTCCTCGCTATATTGGCCCATTCACTATTCTCGAAAGGCATGGAAAAGTGGCATACCAACTGGAACTTCCGCCGAACCTTTCTCAGGTTCACGATGAGTTCCATGTGTCACAGCTCCGCCGTTGCTTCAAGGATCCAATCCGAGCTGTGGATCACGAAGTGCTCGAATTGCAGCAAGACCTCTCCTATAAGGAGCATCCGGTCCGCATTCTCGACCAAGCTGAACGCCGCACGCGTCAGAAGGCGATCAAGTTTCTCAAAGTCCAGTGGTCGCACCATTCTGAAGATGAGGCCACTTGGGAACGAGAGGATCGTCTGCGCGAGGAATACCCCGCACTGTTTCCTTCTACCTCCTAAATCTCGGGACGAGATTTCTTGTAGTGGAGGAGATTTGTAACACCCTGAGAATCATGCTACAGTAACTCCCTGTGATTAAGCTAATCATGTTGCTAAACAGGGCTTGATCACATTTGAACCACACCTTGTCAAACTCCTAGTTCAAACTTCAAATATAATTAAAGTGGAAAATAAAAGTTTTCAAAAATTCAAACAAAAATGTTCAGTGGGTGCCAAATATTACACTGGTAATTATGGTGGAGAAAACACATTTTTATAAAATGCCTAAATGCTTTAAATGAAATAAAACAGAAAAGGGAATAAGCAAATAAAAAGAAAACAGAAACAGTCAGAGAAAAAAAAAAGGAGCAGGCCTTCCCCCCCCACTGACCCCGGCCCAAAACCCCGAACCCCCCCGGCCCAAACTGGGCCGCACCCCCGCGCCCCCGGCCCAGCCCACTCTCCCCCGCGTTCCCCTTCCTGTTCCCCCGACCGGGTCGGAACAGGGGCGCGCTGCCGCCGCACCCCCTCGCCGGCGGTGAACCCCGCGAGAGGATAAGGGCGCCAGCGGCCCCCGCTCCCTCGGGCCTCTCTCCCACTCACCCCGCTCACTCCCTCTGCCTCTGCGCCTCTCCCCCGGATCCGCGCCGCTCTCCTCTTCCCCACGCCCGACGCGCTCGCCGCCGTTCACCGTCGTTCACACGGCCACCGTACCCACCTCGCCGCCCCAAGGTGTCTCCAAGGACCGCCGTCGCCCGCTGCATCGTCTGGTGCATCCCGTTGGAGACCGGAGCCCCTACAACGAGCACACCGAGCTCGTCTTCCCCGCACGGCCGCCGTCGATCGCCGCCCCGTTTCGCCTCCGACGAGCCTCCTCGAGCACGCTGCCGTCCCCCTACAGCCGCGCGGTGAGCTCCTCTACCTCCTCCCCCTCTCCGCTAGCTCGCCCGCGCTCCGTAGCTGCCCCCCACGCGCGCCCGAACGCCGCGCCGCGAAGCTCGCCGCCGGCGGGTCTCCGGTGACCAAATGGTCACGGGGTCAAGCCCGTTGCACTCCCCGCCGTTTGTTGATGCCCCCCCAGCCCCTCCGCTTTTTCGATAGCTCGCCGTAGCCATGTCCCCGTCGAGCACCCGTGCGCGCCGCCGCCTCCGCCGCTCGCCGGCGCCGATTCCGGCCGAGTCCGGCGAAGCCCCGGCCACCCCTGGATGGCGCTGCGAGTTCTTTCGAATGGGCCTAGCCCCGTTCCTCCCCGAGCCCCGTAGCGCGATTCCGGCCAACTCCGGCGAGGGACCGCCGCGGTTTTGGTCGCCGGAGTTGCGCCGGCGCCGGCCGCCGACGTGGCTGGCCAGGCCCCACCCCCAGTGCCCCTGCCAGTGGCCCCACGGGCCCCAGTTGACTGGGTTGACCCAGTCAACTGCTGACTGGGTAGGCCCAGTCACTGACATGCGGGCCCCGCCGCAAAAATTAAAAAAAAGAAAAGAAAAAGAAAATGTTTTATAAATAAAAATAATTCGATTAAATAATCTCTCACTGACAGGTGGGCCCAGCAGTTAATTAACTAAAAAACTAATTAGTTAATCCTCTGTTAACCCACTGTCTATGACAGGTGGGTCCCCCTTGTCAGTTTGACCAGTCAACCCGGACTGTTGACCGCTGATGTCACTCCTACGTCATGCTGACGTCATATCCCTTTTTCTGTTAATTAAATAATTCCAGAAATTCTAATAAACTTTGAAAATTCATATCTTTTAAACCGTAACTCGGATGAAAATGTTTTCTATATGAAAGTTGCTCAGAACGACGAGACGAATCCGAATACGCAGTCCGTTCATCCACCACACCTCCCTAACCTATCGAACTAGCAACTTTCCCCCTTCGGTCCGTCTGTCCGAAAACGCGAAACATCGGGAATACCTCCCGGATGTTCCCCCCCTTCACCGGTACCACCTACTGTCGCGTTAGGACACCCCTAGCACCGCTCATTGACATGTCACGCATCGTCATGCTTATGTTTGCATTGTATTTACTGTTTCTTCCCCCTCTTCTCTCCGGTAGACTACGAGACCGACACTGCTGCTGCCCAGTTCGACTACGGAGTCGACGATCCCTCCTACTTGCCAGAGCAACCAGGCAAGCCCCCCCCTTGATCACCAGATATCGCCTACTCTACTCTCTACTACTTGCATTAGAGTAGTGTAGCATGTTACTACTTTCGATATCCTATTCTGATGCATAGCCTATCCTTGCTACTATTGTTGCTACCTTTACCTGCAATCCTACATGCTTAGTCTAGGATGCTAGATTTCCATCAGTGGCCCTACATTCTTGTCCGTCTGCTGTGCTATACTATCGGGCCGTGATCACCTGGGCGGTGATCACGGGTATATACTTATATACTATATACATGACACATGTGATGATTAAAGTCGGGTCGGCTCGTAGGAGTACCCGCAAGTGGATCTTTGTGGCGGAGCGACAGGGCAGGTTGAGACCGCCTAGGTGAGAGGTGGGCCTGGCCCTGGTCGGCGTTCGCGGTTACTTAACACGCTTAACGAGATCTTGGTATTTGATCTGAGTCTGGCCATTTGGTCTATACGCACTAACCATCTACGTGGGAGTAGTTATGGGTATCCCGACGTCGTGGTATCAGCCGAAACTCTTTTGACGTCAGCGACTGAGTGGCGCGCGCCGGATTGGACTGGAACGCCACTAGGCTAGGTCTGCTTCCGGCCGCGTACGCAACGTGCAGGTGTGCATAGGGCGATGGGCCCAGACCCCTGCGCGCATAGGTTTAGACCGGCGTGCTGACCTCTCTGTTGAGCCTAGGTGGGGCTGCGATGTGTTGATCTTACGAGGCCGGGCATGACCCAAAAAAGTGTGTCCGGCCAAATGGGATCGAGCGTGTTGGGTTATGTGGTGCACCCCTGCAGGGAAGTTTATCTATTCGAATAGCCGTGTCCCTCGATAAAAGGACGACCCGGAGTTGTACCTTGAGCTTATGACAACTAGAACTGGATACTGAATAAAATACATCCTTCCAAGTGCCAGATACAACCCGGTGATCGCTCTCTAACAGGGCGACGAGGAGGGGATTGCCGGGTAGGATTATGCTATGCGATGCTACTTGGAGGACTTCAATCTACTCTCTTCTATATGCTGCAAGATGGAGATGTCCAGAAGCGTAGTCTTCGACAGGACTAGCTATCCCCCTCTTATTCTGGCATTCTGCAGTTCAGTCCACTGATATGCCCCTTTACACATATACTCATGCATATGTAGTATAGCTCCTTGCTTGCGAGTACTTTGGATGAGTACTCACGGTTGCTTTTCTCCCTCTTTTCCCCTTTCTATACCGGATTGTCGCAATCAGATGTTGGAGTTCAGGAGCCAGACGCCACCGTCGACGACGACACCTACGACACTGGAGGTGCCTACTACTACGTGCAGGCCGCTGACGACGACCAGGAGTAGTTAGGAGGTCCCAGGCAGGAGGCCTTGCCTTTTCGATCGTTGCTACCTTGTGCTAGCCTTCTTAAGGCAAACTTGTTTAATTTATGTCTGTACTCAGATATTGTTGCTTCCGCTGACTCGTCTATGATCGAGCACTTGTATTCGAGCCCTCGAGGCCCCTGGCTTGTATTATGATGCTTGTATGACTTATTTATGTTTTAGAGTTGTGTTGTGATATCTTCCCGTGAGTCCCTGATCTTGGTCGTACACATTGCATGCATGATTAGTGTACGGTCAAATCGGGGGCGTCACAGTGTTGATCTTCCGAGGCCAGGCATGACCCAGGAAAGTGTGTCCGGCCAAATGGGATCGAGCGTGTTGGGTTGTGTTGTGCACCCCTGCAGGGAAGTTTATCTATTCGAATAGCCGTGATCTTCGGTAACAGGACGACTTGGAGTTGTACCTTGACCTTATGACAACTAGAACCGGATACTTAATAAAACACACCCTTCCAAGTGCCAGATATAACCCGGTGATCGCTCTCTAACAGGGCGACGAGGAGGGGATCGCCGGGTAGGTTTATGCTATGCGATGCTACTTGGTGAACTTACCATCTACTCATTCTACATGCTGCAAGATGGAGGTGGCCTGAAGCGTAGTCTTCGACAGGATTAGCTATCCCCCTCTTATTTTGGCATTTTGCAGTTCAGTCCACCGATATGGCCCTTTACACATATACCCATGCATATGTAGTGTAGCTCCTTGCTTGCGAGTACTTTGGATGAGTACTCATGGTTGCTTTTCTCCCTCTTTTCCCCCTTTCCCTTCTACCTGGTTGTCGCAACCAGATGCCGGAGCCCAGGAGCCAGACGCCACCGTCGACGACGATCGGGAGTAGTTTAGGAGGATCCCAGGCAGGAGGCCTGCGCCTCTTTCGATCTGTATCCCAGTTCGTGCTAGCCTTCTTAAGGCAAACTTGTTTACCTTATGTCTGTACTCAGATATTGTTGCTTCCGCTGACTCGTCTATGATCGAGCACTTGTATTCGAGCCCTCGAGGCCCCTGGCTTGTATTATGATGCTTGTATGACTTATTTATGTTTTAGAGTTGTGTTGTGACATCTTCCCGTGAGTCCCTGATCTTGATCGTACACGTTTGCGTGCATAATTAGTGTACGATTGAATCGGGGGTGTCATAGGAAACCTCAACGCTGCCCTATTTCTTCTATTATTATAACCTCAACAGTATTTTCTTGGCTACGGGGAGGAGAACAATTTGCAATAACAAAGACTTGTAGAAATTTCCTTGCCAAGATTAATCACTTCATGGATTCGATAAATCCCACGGTCTTTAGGGAAGGCCATCCCCTACTTGTCGCCCCACATTAGTTGCTCTCATATTTTTTTCCTACATTGTATAGAGGTTGCGTCGGTTAATTCGGATCGAAGGGAGCATTATTTGGATGAAATAGTTTCCTCATACAACTTATTCGAAGGATACAATTCCACAAATTATTCGAAGGACATATGCTTCAATTGATTTTGATGATGCACCTCAATATGCTCTGCTACATATATCATTGCGAAGTTGTTGGCGTGGAGCTTGTCCAGGTGGCATGCTCCTGGTGGGAGCTTGTCTCGGGACAGCGATGGCAAGCAGCAACCGCATGTCTAGGGACGACAATGGCGAGGCGCGGCCGAACTACGCCGAGGTCGGTGTAGGATGGTGTTGGGAGTGGAGACCAGGGAGGGGGAAAGGGGTTTAGGGGTAACGACTGCATATCCGGGTTGACTTATGGCGGATAGTCTAGACAACCTCCAAATTTTCGTCCAATTGGATTGGGCTTGGGCCGTCTCAGACAGTACGGAAAAAATGAGCCACATATGAAAGCAATGCAAATGGGCCGACTATTTTCCTCTTTGCTTTTCATTCCATTTCTCTCCAGAGAAAACGACTATTTTCTATGGAGCTAAATATTTAACACCCTACTCGAAAAATATATTTATTTAGTATGAGTTTTAGAAAGTTTAGTGTATACTAAAAATATGCTCACTGTATATCTTAAAAAAGTTCACCATGTATTATAAAAATGTGCAATGTCTATCAAAATAAAGTTCAATCTTTACTAAAAATATGTTCACCATAATCTAAATAAAATTGTAAATGTATTATAAAAATGTTGAATGTGTATAACAAATATTCAACATATATTAAAAAATATTTGTGTGTATTAAAAAAATATTGGTCATGTATTAAAGTTTTGTTTACCATGTATTAAAAATATTGTTCACCATGTATTAAATAAGAAAATAAAAAAAGTAAAAGAAAGAGAAGAAAAGGAAAAAACCGAAAAAAAAGCAGAATGAAGCACAAAGAAAAAACCGAAAAAGGCAAACCACGAACGAGAGAAACAAACAAATTCTAGTCAGCGAATAAAAGGCAGCGCGCGCAACAAACTGGGCCGTCCTACCTCACTTCGCTTGCGGCCGGCTTCCCTGTTTTCCATCTGCGGGCGGCCAATATCCGGACGTGTTCAGACGCATTCTCGAAGGGCCATTGGCTGAATTTTATTAGAAAGGAAAAAAAAAGTACAAAGGGTTACAGTCTAGGAGAGCTAGAGCTGCGACCGCAAAAGTACAACCACCTCACCGCGTGTACCACAGAATAAAGGACGTGTTCAGACGCATTCGGTCAGACATACTCCGGAGAAATGGACTATGCCTCAGCAGATAGCCGAAGTTATAAACCTAATATACTATCAGGGATGTCTTTTTTTTGAAACTTTCAATCTATTCATTTTTAATGATTGCAGTACAAAGAACAACAGAGGTAATAAAAATTACAACCATGTTCGTGGACCACCTAACGACACTACAAACACTGGAGCGAGTCGGAGGTGTGCCGTCGTGATCGCTCCTCCATCATCGGAGCCGAGCAAATCTTGTTGTAGTAGACAGTCAGGAAGTCATCGTACTAAGGCCACATAGGACCAACACACCAGGATAGCAACCATCGCCGATGAAGAAATTCGTAGATCAGAAGGATCAAACCTGTAAACACCCAAACAAAGACGAACGAAAACCGGATCCAAACAGATCCACCGAAGACCTGCACCGACCGAATCTCGCGAGATCCAACGGAAACAAACCTCCACCCACCCTCCGACGATGCTAGACGCACCATCGGAACAGGGATAAAACGTGGGAGACATTATTCCTACCAAGGGACAATGCCGCCGCTACAAAGCGCCAACCAAGACAGTGAATCTAACAAGAACGAGAACGGGGTCCCTCCCGCTGACGGGGGGCCGAGATCGTCCGCACCTCAGTGGGCTAGAGGCCATCGGAGATGGGGCTGACCGGCGGCGGCACCGGCGGGAGAAGAAAAACTTTTCTTGTAGAGGAGGAAATAGTGTGTGGAGCAATTTCCTTTTGCCAAAGGCTTGTACCTACCAGGGATGTCAGTATTTCTAAAAAACCCGGGATGTCAGTACATATGTCACGAACTTCGCTACAACACGTGCACATATTCAGTGGTCAAACGCACGAGGACGTCATGAATTGGCCAATACACATACATACAAAAGGAGACCGCACAAAATCTTCACAAGCTGAACGCATACGTGCCGGTACATGCGCGGGCCATCTATGTACTAGTATAGTTCATAGTTGACAACAAGTTGTTGGGTATTCAAAGAAAGACTATATTGACTAACTGTTATACATACATCCGGTAGAATATAGGAGAATATGAAGTCAAAAAACTCAACGCATGTGCATATTTTGACTGCAGGCCTATGTATACTGTCCACCTACGATGCATATGCATGCGTTCTCATACGTCATACGGAGAATTCCATCTTGCGGTCTCGCTGGCCGACCCTCGTGTACACTCGGACGGCCGTTGGATGGACTGATTCAGCAGGAAAGGTCTACGGTTTGAGCAGCATCCGCGTAGGCCCATGCACGCCGAAATCTCGGCGCAGTTCTCAGCCGCACACGTAACAAGCATGCCTACGTCTACATGCAACAAGCGCGCGCCGCGGCTAGCATTCAAACAAACGCAGCACGTCAATCTTTTATTGTGTGAAAAGAAAAGATTGACGTGCACTCATCCCAACGAACATCAGAAATGCTAGATTGTGGACAAGCATTATTGGGATACCCTCTAGTGAGCTATAAAATAGGGTTCTTACGGCTCTTGTAAAATTGTAGATGCTCATATATGAGCATTCCAATATACAGGCACAAGCCACTTCTTACGGTTACTACGGCGTGCTGACCAGTCCCCTCGAATTTTAATTGGTGGCCTGGCCGGTCGTGCGTAAAACTCCCGTAAAATGCATGTCGATGTAGGATCGTTCCTATGAACATATGACACACATCCTACGTCACACACGTGCGTCCTTTCAGAGTGCATACCGTGGATGTCAGCTTGCGGTCTTGCTGGCCAACCCTCATGTACTCTGTGTTCAAAATTAACATAATTCACATAGGATTTACAGGTTGTGCCCAGTTATTGAATTATGACAACAAGCTTCTGGCGGTCAATGATGTCATATCTTTCTTGCCCATTATTTTTTAGCTCACTAGAGGGTATAAATGGGTCATTCACAGGAAGTGGACAAGTACAAGAGGAAATGCATTTGAAAGTACAAGAGCCGTGAGAATAAATTTTCGCCAATGGTTGCATGCAAGCTAGTTTGCAAGACAAAGAAAAATGGGGGTCTAGGTGTCATTAACCTCTCTATCGAGAATGAGTGCTTGCTTATGAAACACCATCACAAGTTTTGCAAAAAACATAACCTCCCATGGGTTAAACTAGTATGGGAATCGTACTACCAGGCAGAATTGCCACCTGCTAAAATTAAAGAGGTTTTCTTTTGATGGAGAGATTGACTTAAACTTCTAAAACCTTACAGAGCATTAACAACTTTCGGTGTTAAGGAGGGGAATGCTATCATCCTTTGGCAGGACAAGTGGTGCCCTTACCCTCTTAAGGATCAACTGCCCCACCTCTATTCGTTTGCTAAAAATATCAACACCTCAATCCTACAAGGAGCTTGCATAAAAAATGTTTATTCTCCCTATGTCCGAAAAAACCTCGCCGAACTGAATCAACTTGACACTCTTGAGAGCCACAAATCTACAAGATACTATTGATACTTGGTCCTATCAGTGGTCTGATTCCAACTTCATTGTGACAAAGGCTTATAACCACATGGATTTTCAATCTAAAACCCATATAACTTTCTCATGGCTTTGGAAGTCTTGCTATAAGAAGAAAAATACATGGTTTTTTTTGTTCTTCCACATAACCATCTAAACATCAGAGTTATACTAGAGAGGAAGAATCTTGGATAGCTACAACTACGTGTTGTGCCGCTCCCCTGCATTGTACACCAGGGATCACTTTTAATTTCCTTACCCATTTGCCAAGATGTGTTGGTCTTATATATGTCCCACATTCTCATGCAACACGATATTCATGCTATCATTGAGGACTTGAAGCACAAGTTGGATGTGCCATTGTATATGGAAATCATCATATTCGTAATCCAAGAATTTTGGACATTAAGAAATTACTTCATCTTCAAAAGTTGCCAGCCTAACCTTCATAAATGTTAAAAGATTTTCAAAGAAGGGATGCATTGGCTCACGGTCAAGGTCAAATGATTCTTTTCCTTGTCGATTTACATGGCCTAAATATTGTACCATCCCTTTACATTTTGCTTATTGTATTAAATCTTAGAGATTAATGAAATGCACATGAGGTACACCTATTGTCCCCCCCCCCAACTCCCCACCATTGGCAAAACTCTTATGTGACTTTTTACATACAATTGACCTAAGCCTATTGTACATGCCCTTATATATACTAGCTATAACAGGCTGCCTATGTTCTCAACCAAAAATAGTTCAACGGGTTCTGCTAAATTTAGAGTCCTTTTAAAATATTTTATCCAACTTTCGATACTACAAAGTCATGGATGCACTACCACATTGTGGGATGACACAAAGCGCCAACATGACGACCACTTCGACAAGATTGTCCCATTGTTCAAAGAGTCCGCTAGATCTCTTTTGGGTATGTTTCGAGTGCTTCTTGTCAGCCGACAATGTTATCAACTATTACAAAGCATACAGAGTTACCAGGTGACAATATAGAACCGCTAGAACATGAGTACAATATCAATTAATATCACAAAAATAGTATGTTTCATTTATCTATCTAATTGATCTCTCATTGTAGGTATTGGGACATCTTCCTATTGTGTCATCAGTACTAGTAATGTTTTTAATATATTTCTAAACACATATTCAAATAGTGCAATTTTCAACATCAATCATAATCCACTAGTAGAAAATATGCCTTTGGTTCGCAAAGGCCATTAATCCCGGCTGTGCAACCGGGACTAAATATGCGCGACTAAAGGCTCCCCCCTTTAGTCGCGCCTCTTACGAACCGCGACTAAAGGCCCGTCCACGTGGGCGCCAGGAGCCGTCGGGGCGGAGGACCTTTAGTCCCGGTTCTCGTGGCTAACCGGGACTAAAGGCCTCCTCCGCAGGTTTAGGGTTTTAGCCCCCCTAAACCTGGTTTATTTTTAATTTGTAGTGTTTTATTTCTTTTATATTTTATTTTGTGTTTTATTTTAATTTTGATGAAGTTTCAGTACACATATTCTACGCTACTATATACATGCATATGAAATTTCAAACAAGAAGAATTCAAGAGGAATATATAATATATATTCAATCTCGGGTGACCATATACAACTTCGAACAAGTTTCAATCTCGGGTATGCATATAAATTTCTTCGTCCTCGATATAGTGTTCTCCTTTAGGATTGATGACTTCCCTCATGAAAAATCCTGCTAATTCATCTTGAATTGGTCGGAAGCGAGCTTCTGGACTAAGCCTCCTCCGCAAGTTATCCGTCGCCTTCTGCACGCTATCCGATGCCTTCCGCTTAGAGGTGTGTCTCCGGATGTTCTCACAAACATAGTATCCACATAGATTGGTCCCCGGTGGCTGCTTATCCACATTAACTAACCTTCTAAAATCTAGCTCATGTTTGAATTCACCGACAATTTCTTCTGAGAACCGTCTCCAAACCCTACAGGGCAAAGAAAATTAAATGAACAAGGGAGTTATTAGTTACTTGATATTAGGAAATGAACGAAAGAGACCGATCGATATAGAGCTCAAATGATTGAAAATAATTACTTTTGCAGCATTTTTCTCATGTCGGCCCAACGCTTTGAATCCGAATCTATACAGTCCATGATTAGAACTCTGGAGGTGTGAAGTTCAATATTTAGCAGAATCCAGTGGAACCTGCGGACACGTTACATGCACAGTCATGCATAACTCATCGATTAGACATACCATGCATGGAGTAAACAAAAGAGAATGGGCACAAGAGAGAAACACTCACCCAAAATGGTAAGGAAATAGAATATGACTTTTGAGTTGATGCTTTCTAAGAAACTTGTACAAGTGTTTCTCCACGTCTTCGGGGTGATTTTGTAACACATGTCCATTAACGATATGTGGGTCAATGAACCCAACATCATGGATGTTTCTTATTTTGCATTCCCAAATCTTCAATCTGCATAATAGCGTACGCAATAATATAGTTAGGACAATATATATATATATAGTGCAGGCAATGAAGAACGAGATGAGGTAGAAATAAATCACTTACAGAACGTAGCAACTCAGGATAGATTTGTCGAGCTCGCGCAGATTGAACAGCTGGAATAATTCACTCATATGAACTTGTACAGAGTACCGTTTGGTGTGATGCTCCTCTGTAACATCCGCATAAACATATTCTTTGTCGGCCCATGTTATGAAATGCTTGTACCAACGTAGCAGATTTTGCATTTGTGGTGGTAGACTCTTTTCCCGCGCATGCTCGACGAGAGGCCCATTCCGCACATATTGTAATGCTATCTCACATACTGGCGCATCCTCAAGGCCTAACAAGGCATGAAGAGTCAAACCCATCTCGGATGCTTGTTTCATGGCACTCGCTACAGTCAATCCAAGTGCTGCCGCAGCTGCTATGATCTCGGGGTCCTCTTCCGGACCGGCTTTCACTATGAGCGGGGGGGTCGATTGTTTATTCTGCATCCCGAGCTGGTCAACTTGTTTCCCGCTTTTTTTACTTTCTTCTTTCTCCTCCTTCAATATTTTTGCTTGCCTACGAAGTTCATGTCCATAGTCGTCAGGCATATTCAGCTCGGCTTGGGACGCTGTTGTCAAAAAATCCTTAGCCCACTTCTTTTGCTTCTCAGTGAATACTTGCTTGGGCTCAGGCTCTTTTATCGCCTTCGTATCCGCCTTCCATTTCTCATAATGAGCAGACGCGACCAATTTGGTTTCATCTTCACTAAGTTCCCAAGGCCTTGGGAGGAGAGGCTTCAGTGATGGCTCCGGTACCCTTGTGGTCTTAGGTACATAAGGGCCCGGGTTAATAGTCCAAGAGCGGGTTTCCTTGCTGTCCGCCTGCTTCTGCTTCTTCGCCGGAGGTGGATTGGGGGGCGTCGTACCCGCCGGAGGAGGATTGGGGGGCGGCGGCTGCTTACCCGCCGGAGGTTGTGGATCGGGGGACGGCGTCGAATGGCGTGAAGGAGGTGCAGGTGAACCACCACGACCACAACCACCGCCACCACCACCACCACCACCACCATCGGAGGGGGGTGGACTTGTTAGCCTTGGCGCCTCGCCTGGGAACACTATGTACTTCTTTTTCCATAGAATGATCTGCCGCTTGACATCTCCAAGTCTTCTCTCCCCTTCGGGTGTAGCTTTGTCAATCTCCAGGTCCTCAAACTCTTGGACTATGTCTTCCACCGTGACACGAGCATAGCCATATGCAATGGGGTTGTTGTGGTGGAGTGCTCCAGGTGTACAGGGTAAAGCACTGCCGGTAACTACCTTCGTGGAAACGTTCCCCACGGGATAATGCAGATCACATTCTTTCATCTCCTTTACATCATCGACGGGGTAGTGAGGCTCCGGTGCACGAATCTCGATCATCGGTGCATTAGCACCAGGCGGGGCATCCGTGGAAGCCACGCTGCTTCTCCGCTGCTGGCTTCCGCGATCCGCTTCATGATCTTCATGCGGCCCTGCAGCCGATTTTTCTTTTACTAGTTCATGCACGGTCTGCTTCAACTCATGGAGTTCCGATGCAAACTTCGCCAAAAGATCTGCATCCCGGTCCGTCTTTCTCTTACGGCTTCTGTAACAGTACGGGTCATTGTCCTGGGAAAATCCTACTTTCCACGGAATTCTGCCTTTGCCTCGTACACGTCCTCTGTGTTCATCATTCCCGAGGGCTGTTGTCAGTGCGTCTTTCTCTCTGTTGAACTTGATCAAGCCCTCTTGAGCTTGGGTCATTGCGCCAATAAGGGCTTGGGTGGGAGCAAACTTTTTCTTCCGGTGAACACACACCCCTGTCTCCGGGTCTAGCGATCCCCCATGCCCGTACCACCAGCTTTTAGCCCTTGGGTCCCATCCCTCTGTACCTAGAGGGATTCCTCGCACCCTCAGGTCCTCCTCCATCTTCTGCCACTTAGGCTCCGAAAGGCGGTATCCTCCTGGCCCCATAATATGATGGAACTTTTTCTTACTCGCATTATCCTTATTTTTTTTTCGATATTTCCTTGAAATGCTCCGATTTCTTTTGCCTCACAAATTCTGGCCAATCATCTTTCAGTTTCTCATGTTGTCCATTGAAATCCGGAGTCTTGCCCTTGTTGACATAGTCACGGGTTAAATTTTTCTTGAAGTTCCGGAATGCTTCGGCCATCTTCTGAAGAGCGAACTCTTTAACTAGCCTCCTCCTCTCACATCCACCCGGAACCTCGTTACCGAATTCATCGACTTTGTTGTATTCCGGAGGTAGAATGAAATGTTCCATAAGCTTTCTCCAGCAATCCTTTTTCGTTCTCTTGTCGACAAAATTGAAACCAAGACGTGCCTTCTTTGGCTCCTTCCATTCCTGGACGGTGATCGGGACGTTGTCTCTAACAACAACTCCGCATTGGTTGATAAACTTTGAGGTGTGCTGTAGGGGCTTGCCGGTTTCACTGACAAAATCAATGGCATATGTTTCTCCTATTTTCATCGCCTTGGATTTGCCACGCTTTGTCGTACTCGATCCGGCCGAGGGCTAAAAAAAGAAAGAGAGTCGCGCGCGTTAATACATATGTATTCACATTTCAGTAAGTTTGTATCACGAGAGGCTCAATGTATATATATACCTCGCCGGAGGTGGTTGCTACTTGCAATTCGAGATCGTCGTTTGTTGACGGTTGACCTCCGTCGACAATGTCCGTTCCTTCACCTTCTTGATCATCGACAATGTCTGTTCCACCGTCAAGGTTCAGAAAAGAAGAGACTACATCCTCTTCTTGCTCATATTCTGAGCCCGGCACATAAGGAATCTCGTTGTTTATGATGCCCATTAAATAACGTTCAGCCTCCGGATCCCTAAGCGGCTCGGCTCTATCGTCCGCCATATGTCACTCCTGCATGTAGTAAAAATTAATTAAGTATAAAGGAATTAAAAAATAAGATTAAGGGGACATAGAGGAGGAGCAGCGACGGTTTTTGCTTTCATCGTCCGCCATTTTTGCTTTCATTTCAGCCATTTTTGGAAAACAACAAAAACAGAAATACTTTAGATGTCAAACTGCATGTATAAGGTTGAAAACATGTGCCAAATGTTTCACTGAACATTTTGAGGTATTAAACATAATTTTTGGATAATTATTTAATTAGTTATGCCATTTTCTTTTAACTTTTCTTTTATGACCAGAACAGAAAATTGATGTTTTTCCTTTTCTTTTAATTAGTTATGCCATTTTCTTTTTCCTTTTCTTTTAATTAGGGGCGGTGGCGGCGGCAACTCGCAGGGCTGTTGCGGCGGCGGTGGCAGCGCAGGGAAGGGGCGGCAGCACGCGGCGGTGCAGGGGGAAGGGGAGCGGAGCTCACTGGGGGGCGGCGGCGGCAGCGCGCAGGGGCAGGGGCAGCGGTGGCGGCGGCGCGCAGGGCAGGGCAGGGGCGGCGGCGGCAGTGCAGGGCAAGGGCGGCGGCGTAGGGCAGGGGAAGTGGGGGCAGAGCTCACTGGGGGCGGCGGAGCTCACTGGGGGAGCGTGCAGGCTCGGGGAAGGGCGGCGCAGCAGTAGCCTGGCGGCGTCGGCGTCGAGAGGAGAATGGGAGGTGGGGGAAAATTTACTAAGTGCTGTATATATAGACAGAGCCCTTTAGTCGCGGTTGGTGTCCCCAACCGGGACTAAAGGTTCTTTCGCGCCGCTTTCGTTCCCGCGCGGAAAGAGCCTTTAGTCGCGGTTCGTGTCACGAACCGCGACTAAAGGTCCTTTTTCATATACTTTTCATTTTAAAATCTTAAAAATAGAAATAATATATCAAAAAATTCAAAAAAATAAAACTAATTCATTTTAAAATCTTAAAAATACAAATAATATATCAAAAAATTCAGAAAAATAAAACTAATTCATTTTAAAATCTTAAAAATACAAATAATATATCAAAAAATTCAAAAAAATAAAAATAATTCATTTGAAAATCTTAAAAATAGAAATAATATATCAAAAAGTTCAGAAAAATAAAACTAATTCATTTTAAAATCTTAAAAATAGAAATAATATATCAAAAAATTCAAAAAAATAAAACTAATTCATTTAAAAATCTTAAAAATACAAATAATATATCAAAAAATTCAGAAAAATAAAACTAATTCATTTTAAAATCTTAAAAATAGAAATAATATATCAAAAAATTCAAAAAATAAAACTAATTCATTTGAAAATCTTAAAAATACAAATAATATATCAAAAAATGCAAAAAAATAAAACTAATTCATTTGAAAATCTTAAAAATACAAATAATATATCAAAAAATTCAAAAAAATAAAACTAATTCATTTTAAAATCTTAAAAATACAAATAATATATAAAAAATCCAGAAAAATAAAACTAATTCATTTTAAAAATTCAGACCTATTGTTTTGTTCTACATCCTCGATCCGTTGAAGGTTTGATAAAAGGTTTGATACATCATTCAGTTCATCGACCAAATACAAATCATCCGGATTCGCCATCATACGTCCTGCCGTGCATTTGGTATGCATATATGCACTCAGTAGCCACGGCAGGGCTGTATGATGGCGATACCAATTGTTTTGTTCTACATCCTCGATCCCTTGAAGGTTTGACAAAAGGTTTGATACATCATTCAGTTCATCGACCAAATACAAATCATCCGGATTCGCCATCGTACGTTTTAATTCACATGATCCATTCAACAAAGTTTGGTACAATAAATTGTTACACATCAATTCTTCCCTTGTGTCCCTGCTTGCTTACGATTGTGCCGTATCCATGGAGCATCCTCATCATTTAACTTAATGCTTGGGTCAGTGTTCACTTTGAAGGGCGGAATTTCACCAAACATATTATAATCTTCTGACATGTCTGTCTTGTCCTCCACTCCCACGATGTTTCTTTTCCCTGAAAGAATAATGTGGCGCTTTGGATCATCGCATGATGTACTGATCGTTTTCTTATCTTTCCGTTTCCTCGGTTTGCTACTCATGTTCTTCAAATAAAAAACCTGAGCGACATCTTTGGCAAGGACGAATGGTTCGTCAAGGTAACCAAGATTGTTGAAATCCACCATTGTGATTCCGTATTGCTCGTCCACCTTTACCCCACCTCCTGTTAGCTTGAACCATTTGCACCGGAACAAAGGGACCTTAAAGGAGGGTCCATAGTCAAGTTCCCATATCTCCTCTATGTAACCATAATATGTGACCTTTTGCCCATTCTCGGTTGCTGCATCAAAGCGGACACCACTGTTTTGGTTGGTGCTCTTTTTATCTTGGGCGATGGTGTAAAATGTATTCCCATTTATCTCGTACCCTTGGAAAGTCGTTATAGTCGAAGATGGTGTCTTGGCCAACATGTACAGCTGATCTCCAACATCATTGTCATTCATTAAATGTTTTCGCAACCAACTGCCGAAAGTCTCCATGTGGGCCTTTCTAATCCAGGATTCAGGCTTCCCCGGGTTGTCCGAGCGTAAAATATTCTTGTGTTGCTCGAAGTACGGAGCAACCAAGCTGGAATTTTGCAGAACTGTGTGGTGTGCTTCAGTCATAGAATGACCGTCCATACATATCGTTGATTTTCTTCCGATCGTGCCTTTTCCACTTAGTCTCCCCTCGTGCCGCGATTGAGGAATACCAATCGGCTTAAGGTCAGGAACATAGTCAATACAGAACTCAATTACCTCCTCATTTCCATAGCCCTTGACGATGCTTCCTTCTGGCCTAGCACGGTTACGAACATATTTCTTTAATACTCCCATGAACCTCTCAAAGGGGAACATATTGTGTAGAAATACAGGACCGAGAATGGAAATCTCTTCGACTAGGTGGAGCAGGAGGTGCGTCATAATATCGAAGAAGGATGGTGGGAACACCAACTCGAAACTGACAAGGCATTGGACCACATCGTTCTGTAACCGTGGTAGATCTTCTGGATTGATTACCTTCTGAGAGATTGCATTGAGGAATGCACATAGCTTCACAATGGCTACTCGAACATTTTCTGGTAGGAGCCCCCTCAAAGCAATCGGAAGCAATTGCGTCATAATCACGTGGCAGTCGTGAGACTTCAGGTTTAGGAACTTTTTGTCCGCCATGTTTATTATTCCCTTTATATTCGACGAGAAGCCAGACGGGACCTTCATACTGCTCAGGCATTCAAAAAAAATGACCTTCTCTTCTTTGGTAAGAGCGTAGCTGGCACGACCTTAAAACCATTCCGGATGCCGGTCATCTGGGTCTTTCAAAAGTTGCTGGTCCTGCCGTGCTTCCTTTGTATCATTTGTCTTCCCATACACGCCCAAGAAGCTTAGCAGGTTCACGCAAATATTCTTCGTAACATGCATCACGTCGATTGCAGAGCGGACATCTAGGACTTTCCAATATTCTAGCTCCCAAAATATAGATTTCTTCTTCCACATGGGTGCGTGCCCGTCAACTCCCCGCGGAACTGATTGTCCGTCAGGACCCTTTCCAAAGATGACTTTCAAATCCTTGACCATATCAAATATCTCAGCACCAGTACGTTCCGCAGGCTTCGGCCGGTGATCTGCCTTGCCGTTGAAATGCTTGCCTTTCTTTCTTACGTTATGATTTCGGGGAAGAAATCGACGATGACCCAGGTACACGTTCTTCTTACAATTACCCAAACGTACACTTTCAGTCTCATGTAAGCAGTGCGTGCATGCATTGTATCCCTTATTTGTCTGTCCCGAAAGGTTACTGAGAGCAGGCCAATCGTTGATGGTTACAAAAAGCAACGCTCGTAGGTCAAATTCCTCTTCTTTGTGCTCATCCCAGACACGTACACCAGGTCTGCCCCACAACTGTAAAAGTTCATCAACTAATGGCCTTAGGTACACATCGATGTCGTTCTCGGGTTGCTTTGGACCTTGGATGAGCACTGGCATCATAATGAACTTCCGCTTCATGCACAACCAAGGAGGAAGGTTGTAGATGCATAGAGTCACGGGCCAGGTGCTATGGCTGGAGCTCTGCTCGCCAAAAGGATTCATGCCATCAGTACTTAGACCAAATCTTATGTTCCTTGCGTCAGCTGCAAAATATTTGAACACTCTGTCGATCTTTCTCCATTGCGTTCCATCAGCGGGGTGTCTCAACTCCCCGTCGGACTTACGGTCCTCTTTGTGCCATCGCAACGACTTGGCATGCTTTTTGTTCCTGAACAAACGTTTCAACCGTGGTATTATAGGAGCATACCACATCACCTTGGCGGGAACCCTCTTCCTGGGTTTCTCGCCCTCAACATCGTTACCAGGGTCATCGCCTTTGATCTTATAACGCAATGCAGTGCATACAGGGCATTCATTCAAATTCTCGTATTCACCGCGGTAGAGGATGCAGTCGTTAATGCATGCATGTATCTTCAGAACCTCTAAACCTAGAGGGCAGACAACCTTCTTTGCTTCGTACGTACTGGCGGGCAACTCGTTATTCTTCGGAAACATATTCTTCAACATTTTCAGCAAATTTTCAAATGATGAGTCAGCTACACCTTCCTGTGCCTTCCATTTTAGCAAATCCAGTGTGCAGCCCAGCTTTTTCAGACTATTATCGCATCCTGGGTACAACGACTTTTTGTGATCCTCTAACATGCGATCCAAATTCTTCCTCTCCTTGTCAGTTTCGCAGCGTCTCCGTGCATCAGCAATGGTCCGACCAAGATCATCAGCGGGCTCATCATGTGCCTCTTCTTCACCTTCACCTAACCCTTCCCCACCTTCAACATCATCCTCCATGAAAGTATCACCGAAATGATCATGATAGTTGTCATCGATATCATCCCCTTCTTCATCTTCTTCCATTCTAACCCCTCTTTCTCCATGCTTGGTCCAACAATTATAGCTTCGCATGAAAACGTGCCGAAGCAGGTGCATGTGAACGTCTCTTGAGGAGGAGTAACCCTTCTGATTCTTACAGACAACACATGGACAGATAATGAAACCTCGCTGCATGTTCGCATTTGCCACTACGAGGAAATCTTTCAAACCCGTAGTGAACTCGCCGGAGAGTCGGGGACCGTACATCCATTGCCGATTCATCTGCATTATTATTATATAAAGTATATAATTAACCATCATGCATTTGTTAAACTAACTAGCTAGAAATAATACAAATTAAACAATGAACTACACACATGCATATTTTATCAATGACACATGAAAGCTTCCAGTTGCTAACCGCGATCGCGGAGGAAAAATAAATGAGAAAGCTCAAGTGTGGCTCGGACACTTCATATCATGTTTGTTTCATGCTCTCAGGCATTTCATCGAACACCTTGTGTGCATAGGAGGAACCAAAAGCAAACCCACCACCCCCCTTCTGAATTGTGGCTAACTGAAGTGAGCTGAGTCCTATATATAGGGATGGGCCTTAGTCCCGGTTGGCCTGGCCAACCGCAACTAAAGGCCTTCGGGCCAGCCTGAGGACCTTTAGTCCCGGTTGGCCAGGCCAACCGGGACTAAAGCCCCTCCCGTCCGCCAGCTGTCGACCGAGCGCGCTGGGCCCAGATAGTTGGTCGCGGGTCTCCTCCCGAACCGCGACTAAAGACCCCTTTGGTCGCGGTTCGATTATTTTAGGGACTAATGGGGGCGTATGGAAGCCTCTTTTTCTACTAGTGATCATAGTTGGGGGTGTTGAACATGTGTGAGGAATCCATACTGTATCAATACACTGGTTATAAGGCACCACACTATATAATATGATAGCCCATCGTGAATAATAAGGTCACATCACCATGTGGTAAGTATTGCGAATGAAAAAGGTCCTCGAAGCATAGACATATGAGATCTTAGTTTTTTCATAGCGAAAGGTTAACACATTTCATGAGTGAAGTATAAATAAACATTTTGAACTATTTATTCAAAGACTAATATATTGACATCAACATTTTCGTACGATTGATATATGAAAAGTCGACATGTGTAGTAGATTGCATGCATGCATCATTCCCCTAACACTCTTGATCTCACATACTCACCTCTATCCAAATATGAAAATGTTGATCTCTGGTGAAGCTTAAAGCAACATATGCTTCGTACTTAGGGCATGTAAAGTAGTTGAGAAAACAACCTTATTTGAATCCTCCATATAATATAAAGAATGTAATAAGTGCCTACTAATGACTGAAACTCTTAGTGTCATCTTTAGCCATTAAGACTGGCATCATACTAAAATATTCGTTGATTAAATTAAACGTGTGAAAAATGTTCTCCCTTGAGAGCAATAAGAGATAATTGTGTTTTTTTAGAAACATAGTATAGACGACACACTCACAACATGCACACACACTCACCTCTATGAATACACACACAAATCCTACCCCTATGAGTACCTCTAGAGACTAGCTAAGTCAGTAGATCTTGAGATTGATTAAGTCTCCCCATGCACCTTTTAGTCGACGGGCACGACATACCAGTGATAGTATTGCGTCAGAAAGCCTGAAATAAATCCATAAAATATGCAAGCATCCATGTCAAGTCTCAGGCTTGAGGTGGCTGGTTTCACAATAAGAAACCTAACCATCTATGTAGTTATGTTTGTATCTTCATTCTATCTGTCCAAGTAAGACAAAAAAATGTACAACTCCATGATAGCAGACTCTTCATCCCATCGGATTCAACAACCTCAGTCCGCAAATAGCAAGCTCTTCGTCCCATTAGAGTCGATGACTATCATCAGTCAACCCAGCTATTATTTTTCCTTCTTTTAAATTTTTACCTGAGAAAAGTATCCATCATTTTTTACTAGGGATGTTAGTACATATGTCAAGAGCTCTACCACATATGATGTCAAAAGTTCGTCATGCATTGATGCATACATACAAGCCAAATGCAAAAGGAGGGACACGCTCTAGCGGGCAAACATTTGCCCGCTGCGCTCCTGGGCTGTCGTCCCTTCTAGGAAAGTTTTTGTCTAACATCCTGTAAAAAACATTGCAAAAGAAGGGGTGAATCTCTGCTTACCAACGCCGGTGGAAGAGTACCCCCCCTCCCGGTGATGCTTGTTACCGTTCGCCAGCCCAGCCCATCCCCAATTGGAATTCACCAGGGAGAGAAGGGTCATCTCGACCACCTGCTTCGATTTCGCCAAGAAGGGAGTGTCGCCTTAAGCAGCCGCTTGGATTTCCCCGAGGAGAGAGTGACCCTATTGACTGGTAGCTTGGATTTCGTCAGAGAAGGAAGCAGCCGAATCCCAACCCCGTTTGGATTTCACCGGGCGAGCATCGCTTCTACCCCATGGGATGGAGAGAGAGGATGACCCCACATCATGAATTACGAAACCGTTGAGCTCCCAGGACCGGCCTCCCCCCCCCCCCCCCCCCCCCCCCCCCCCGCGGGGTTGCGGCCCCTATGTGTTGTCGCCCCAACCAGGTACGACCTGGGCATCTATCCCAGATGCAACGTGTGGGATCATGCAACGCAGGAGTAGCGTGCACTCAGTTCCACCAAATCATGCAACTGCACAATGCAACATTTGGTCAAAAAGAGATCGACCCGAGAAAATGTCCACAGTCTAAATGCATTGCGGTATATATGCGGTAAGTATTCAATATTCGACTCAAACGGTGGCATATAATAAAAATACTAGAACTAATTTGCTATTGTACGTATGTCTGATTTTGTTAATGGTAAATGTTAAAAATTCCACCCGACTATTTAGTTATATACAATATGCGGGTCTAAAGTGAAGTAGTACATACACATGAAATCAGAGAAACACTTAGAGAGTCTCCATAATCTAGACTTCTCGGTTTCTTAATCGGTGTCTATCTTACTAAGATACTGGTGCAGCATAAGGTACTGGTGCTCCACCCCGCTCTAAGAAGTATATAACCTTCCCCTTATTGATCGAATGGCTTCCTCTTTAGATCTGGTGTCGGATTTTAAAACTTTCTCAGCGAACACCTAGATTTGCCGGCCATGTTAAAAACTTAAAATGGATAAAATTGCCATATTTGTGCATAGGATTTGCCATGTTCTAAAGTGAAAATTGTCATGTAGTGTAAAAATTGTCAGAAAAATCACCATGTTGTAGCGAGTAATTGCCATGAGTTCGATCGAGATCCAACCTTCTTTAGAGCCTTAGATTGTTAACCCTAAAAAACTGAAATCAGATGTATATCGAGGCCCGTTGTTATTTTGTGTGATGTGTACCTACCGGTTGAATTAGGATTCAAAGAAGGAAACGTAGAAAACGTGTGTATTAATCCAGCCAAGTCAACCAACTGCATGCCGTTTGTAACCGTGTCTAGCTGAAACGCAACTCTTTGGCTAGCGACCAGCCCTAGCCGCCGCTGCTGCCAAGAGAGCCAACCCTTCCGGCGTTGTCTTCCGGCGGCTCCTCTCTGCCGGCGACCTCTTGGTTGTCGGTGGTGAGGGGGTCACCGGATCCCGCGCGTGCGGATTGTTTTAGCTTTAGGTTCTAGGTCCCTAGTAGATTAGGTTTTTGAATCGTTCGATGTCTTGATTTAGACGGCGGCGACGATAAAGAAGATTCAGATTCTTCTCCAGCGCGGCGATCGTCTCTTTTGATCGGTGATGGATTTGGGAATTAGTCTGTTCAAGCGGGGATGTTTTGGCGGCGGCGGCATCCTTGTGGTGGACATGTGTCCTCGGACTTCGCCGTTGCGACGGCGTCTGCTCCAACATCGGCGCGGATCTTGGGAGGTAGTCCAGGAGCGGATGCAGATTGTGATCTGCATCGATGGCATCTGGAAGGCATCTGGAAGACGGAACGTGTGCTGGTTTCGTGGTTGATGGATGACAGCTATGGTTTTCTCCTTCGGGCGTCTTAGTCGTGATGGAGTGCCAAATTTGAAGTTCGATGGCGCGTCTGGGGTGTTGCCCCGATCTGATTCGCTCAACGACAATGGCTTCACTTTTGGTGAGACATCTTGGAGGTCTGCAAAGTTGCATATCAGCGATGAAATCGCGTCGAGCTCGGGTGAGGAGGTGATTCGTCATTTTTTTCCTTCAGTGGCTGCTATGGTGGTGCCGGAGGCAGGTGATGGGTGTTGGTGTCAAGCTCAGAAACGTTTCTAGCTACGATGCATTCATGTAAATACGTCCTCTCGGTGTGCATACGTAGCGCGTACGTATTCCAGCTTGCGGTCTCGCTGGCGGACCCTCGTGTATCCTCGGACGGCCGTTGAACGGAGTGATTCAGCATGCGAGATGCACGGCTGGAGCAACATCCGCGTAGGACCTTGCACGCAGAACCCTCCCCAGCCGCACACGTAACGAGCGTGCGTACGTATACATGCAAACACGCGCGCGCTGCGGCTGGCGTTCAAACAAACGCAGCAGCCGATCTCTCCCTATTTATACGTTCGCGAGGGCCCCGTCGACGATCTACCGCTACCTCTATCTGTGCCGATCTCTATCACAAACAGCACTGTTGCTAAGTTGCAAAGCACATTAGTTCGACGATGCGGCGATCGAAGTTTGTTTCGGCGGTGATCTTGATGGTCGTCATGGCGCTGATCCTCCTCGTGCCAAGCTCGGCGCGAGCGTTGGGCGGCGAGGCCTTCTCCGGCGAGCCCGTCGTCGAGCTGTGCCGGCATTTGCATGGGCGGCGGCTTGGGGGAGGGCCAGGGCCATCGTGTAGCACACACAGCCCACAAGGCGGTTGCCCACCCGCCGTCTGAGAGGAGGCAGGCACACAGACCCGCCGGGGGTCTGAATGTGCGTGAGCGGATGTTAGCTCATTCATCCGTCCTTTCTTTTGCACTTTGCAGCTATTTCATTTAAATAAAAAAGGGAACCTTGTATATACATATAAATAAAGTTTTGGTTAGTTTCAGCACCCTTTGATCATTTTGTACGACCTTTTTTGTTTCTGTACTTGATCTTGTGGTTAGGTGATCCAGCGGTGCAGATGAAGGAACCATCATACACTTGCACTGCCTGGCCACCTTTGTGGAAACAAAATAGTAGTATAATAAATAAAGAAGACTAATGCGCGCACGCCCGTCAGGTTTCGATCTAGCGCATGCACGTCCCAACTTTACACACCGAGCCGTCGGCTCTTTTTCTCCCCGTCCCTATCCCACGCCTCCTTATCTTCTTCCAAATTCCTAGGACCCTGCTCCTCCCCGCCTCCCTTCATCCCCGGCCGCCACCCCACGTCAGAATCCTGCGCCATATGTGCTCCGCCGTCACAGGCGAGGGCCGAGGGAGTGACCTGCCATACCCCGCTGCGGCCAGTACGTGTTCCTTCTCCAATCTCCGTTGACAGCGAGGGGCCGAGGGCGTCAAAGCTCTGGATCGGCCGCGCGCCACACCTCCCAGCCGGCCGTGATGTCGAGCTGCAGGCCAAGGCAAGGCAAGGAGGCCAGGGGTTATGGCGTGGCCACACTTTCTACTTCTACGTGTGTGCCGATCTCTCTGAATCAGTCCCTGTACGGCTGAAACTGATGCTCTGAACCGCAGAAGCTTTCTGTGAAGAAACGTAACTGAAGTTCTGAACCCAAAAAAATGCAGTCACCGCCGCATATTATACCTGGCATTTGTGAAACGAGAGGAATCGGCGCATTATTGTTATGAAACAAAACCAAACAATACAAGGTAGCGAGGAGGCCCTCATACCGCACGACAGCGGTGGAGGTGGTTCCCTCCCGTTCGGCTTCGGTGCTGCTTCTCCCTCCGCGGGGCGCTTCTCTCCGGCCCTCTTGGCCTCGTGTTGGTGTTCGCAGTGAGGCGGCGTGTGTGACGGCGCAACCGCGATGGCGCATGGTGGTGGGCGGCGGTCTGGCTGGTCGGCTCCGGTCCGTTGGGCGGTGGGGATTGGAGTACGGGAGAAATCCTTGCCGGTCTTCGGCCCCGATGCGGTGACACCTGCGGGTGCCACCATTCCTTCCTGGAGGGTGTCGGTGATATCCATCCCCCACCTCCCTCCGCGTGCCGGGGAAACTCTAGGACATGTCCGGGCAGCAGCGTCGTTGGCGTCGCTTTCCTTCTTGGAGGTGTTGTTTTGTACGCAGTGGTCCGGAGCCTTAGGTTGTAGTGGTTTGTCTCTGGTGGGCGTAGCGGTGGCGGGTCATCCGCGCTTTGTCGAGATGCCGTTGTTGGCATTTGCTTCTTCTTCTTCTTTTTCTTTTGGGCTTGTTGTGCTGTTCGCCCCAGCGATCCTGTATCGGTGTTAGTTGCTTTGGAATACAAAGCGGGGAGAAACCCTTTTTCGTATAAAGCACATCTAAAGATAGCCGGATAATATAAATGCACACGACTACATTATCAAGAAATAACATAGGTAGCCCTGAATACAACACCACGGCACGCACTATGACACTTAAACTTCACGGCAGTGCTTTCAAGAAGGTAACGACGTGAAGCATCGCCGCTGCTATTCACCTAGAATTCTGGCACACAGAGGAGAACCACAACGGCGTACTAAAAAAAGAGCGGCACATGCGAGCGTCGCCATCGTTGGCGCCAAAGCGCGGAGCTTTCGCTCGGTAGCTCATCCGTGCCACCACTAGGCATATAGGAAAACCGCGACGAGCATAAGCATTCGGATCCGAATTTGGGTGTCACCACTGCCAACAATAGAGAGCCAGCTCAGGCCACCCGTGGCTACACCCCTCGCTGCCCCACACAACCAAGAAGCGTAGCCACCACTACCGCTATGCTGCCCATCGGAGAGCCAACCATGCAGATCACCATCTAGGGCCGCCGCCTCGATATCGATGTCCCAAGACACCGCTAACCCCCACTTCAAAGCGCCAACGGTGGTAGAAAAAGTAGATGCACCTTCTTCCACTCCTAGCCCGACATCAGTCACTGAGTCTAGGTCAACACCTCCACGGTAGGAAGCGACAAACATGCTTCCTTAGCCAGTTCCGATGGATCAAGGAGGGGGGCACGACCCAGTGATTGCCGATGGTCGTCGCAAAGCAAGCCCCAACTATTGCCTTCTTGCCTTGGCAAAGGCGAGCTCGCACGACGCTACGTGCGTGGCCTTCTGTGTCGGTCCGTCAGCCAACGAGCGATGTCACGACCTCCACCACCGCTCGTGGGCACCACACGGACTGATCCCACCGCACATACCGGGAGTGACAACCCCGGCCTGGCTCGATCCCAACCACACGGGGAAACTATCCAGTCTTCAGCTCAAGCGGGCCAAGCGATAGTGGTGAATGCTACAAACTATGTCAGAGATGTGAAGCCAAACATGGGGATCCACTGCCATGGCTGGGAATGACAAAGTGAAGGTTTTGTTAAGTTTAACACTAATTTTGCTTTTTTTATCGACCAAGGTACTAGGGCTACGGGTGCGGTCCTCTAAGATGAAAAAGGCATATCCATTTCAGCTAGGTCTTGTGGAATTGAATATGTTGTTGATGCTCCAATTTCCGACATGCGTGCCCTCGGAGACGGTCTTATTCTCGCGGGCCAGTCGAGGTGCTATAGGATCATTGTTAGCAGTGATTGTGTAAAAGTTGTTGAAGTTATGCAAAACGGAGGAGACTACATCGGCACATCAACATCTATCTATGGGGAGTGCACCGCCTTAGCTAAAGGTTTTAGTTCCATTATCTTTTATCGTTTTCGTAGGGAAATCAATTTTTGGGCTCATACTCTTGCTTGTAATGCGGAGGGACCTCGGTTGGTTGTCTATGTTAGAGTAGTCATTATGGTATATGTCGTGGAATTGTCACGGCAGATGTCCTCGAGCTAGGACTTAGTCGTGGAGCCATCGCAACTAGGAAGCTTGAAGGGGTTAATGTGGGACAAGGAACACGAGGGTTTATACTGGTTCGACCCCTTACGGTGAGGGTAAAAGCCTACGTCTAGTTTGAGGTGGTATTGATTAGGGTTACGATCACCAGGGAGCTAAACTGCTATGCCCGGCTCTCGATGAGATTGTTCTTGTTCCTAAACCGCTGCCAGGTCGTCCCTTTATATCGGGAGGCTGACGCCCAGCAGCCCTCAGAGTCCCGGCCGGCTCATAAGAGTGTCCGGCTCGGACTCTCAATCATACTTGCCTTGCACTACAAGTTCTACCATAATAATGATTGTAACTACAGGCCTTAAGCCATATCCGGGTCTTAAGCCCATCTCTGGCCCACCGTCTTCAAGCTTGGCTCCGGGTTTCTGGTAATGACCATTAGAGTAACCCGGCCCCTCCTGGCGGGTGACTCTAAGGTCTATATCCTCAACAGTATACGACTTCTAGTCCAAGTCAGTTTTGTACCCCTACCCCAAGTCGGTTCGTACCCTCTTATATACTCTTGTATGCCGCACCAAATTATCAATAAGCAACAGTTTTATTCAGCTTTCATGGTAACAGTTTTATCGTTGTCCAAGTCAGTTTTGTACCCCTACCCCAAGTCGGTTTGTACCCTCTTATATACTCTTGTATGCCGCACCAAATTATCAATAAGCAACAGTTTTATTCAGCTTTCAGTCTACCAAGGGGACCCCCTAGTTCTGCCCTTGATGCTCCATCAAACGATGTCAGATTATTGATAACAGATTTGCTAAAGCATATGTAGATGAGATTTAATTATTGCACATCTAATCTCTCAATCACACGATTTGAGCCTCAGGATTTGTGTTTTCGCGAGCACGATATCGTCAGTCGTCACACAGAGGCCACGCGCTCCCATGCGTAGGTTGTTTTCTTTTTAAGTTGCCATGTTGATCTATATGGGCCTTCATGTTTAACTCAGTGTGGGCTTGATGTCCATACCATGTATGTGCATGCTTCTGTGGGAGGTTGTTGATGCATACATGCACTTTTCTTTCATTTTTATTTCTTTTTTGTGTCTTTTGTGTGCTTGTACATTTGAAAAACATCTATGCAACATATATTTCTACTGTAATAGGATTAAAAAAGGATTTATTAATTCCCATCTAGATAAGAGTTAACAATGTCTCATCTAACTCATATACCATTAGATATAGTATGAAGATCCGTGCTTCTGAGTCGCCCATTGCAGTGGCGGTGCAAAATATTCAATCATGTGTATTCAATTGAACCTTGTATAGTCAGAGTATGCATGTGTAGGATTTTTTTACATGATATCTATTTGTTGTAGGACGTTTTTTGCAAAAAGTTATGTAGTCAATGGACTTCACAACTCAAATGTGGCTTCACCAATGGCTCGTTGTCATTATCCCGTGAAGCAGTGAGGCCCGATATGACATTTTTAGTTGGCCATTTTATGCTTTGTGTATTGGGTTTTATTTCATGGGTTGTAGCTTTTTTTGGAGGCCCCTTGTTTTTGTTGGTTTTTGCTTTGACTGTGTGACTAGAGGAGAGCATAACTAGATTTTCTATTCTTTTCTTTCCTTTTGCAAAAGGATGCCATAAGTTTTGAGGTGTTTCGCAAATATTGTTCAAATTTTTGAACAGTTATTCCAATCTCTGAAATATTTTCTAAAATTTATGAAGAGTTATTATTCTTGAGCAATTATTCAAATTTATTTATAAAATTTGGTGCATATTAAGAACCACTATTTTATTTCGCATGAGTTGTAAGGCCTCCCCCAATGCAAAGGTGCTTAGATGGAGTGCTAAATGTATTAAAGACCTTAGCAACTAAAGTCTTTAATGCATAAGTGCTTAGTTTGTTGTGGCTGAGCTTCCTTCATTTAATTTTTTGTCGACTAAACTCCTTCATGCATTGGGTAAACTTCTTTCATTTAAGTGTTTTGCATAGATCCGCGCGCTTAACATTGGTTTCCCTCGAGGTCACCAAACTCATCTCTCTTCTCTTAACTACCTTTCTACAGAATTCTTTTGTCTATGTGGCATATGCTTAGCACCTGTACACCGTGGAGCATTGGGAAGCGCCCACTATTAACTTCCAACTAGACTCAACTTTTTTTTGCCGGAACTAGACTTGATTCTTTTTTTCATTAGTTGCAAATCCACCATCAACTTGTAATTAGGCTTGACTTTTTTTTGCCTTAGTTGCAAGTCCACCATCCATAATATATTAGGAGCTGATGCTTTATTTGTCCCATTTTTAAGTCAAGCATCGACTCGTAACTAGGGTCAGCACCCTTCCTAGTGACAAGTCCACTATTGACATGCAACCGGGCCCTTAATCATTTTGTTGCCCAAGTCCACCCTTGACTCGTAACTCGTCGCACCGTTTTTTGACCCAATTGCAAGTTCACCATCGATTCGTAACTGGGCCCACCATTATTTAATCCTAGGTTCAAATCCACCATCAACTCGCAACTGGGCCGACCTTTTTTTGTCCTAGTTGCAAGTCTACCATCGACATGCAACTGGGCTCTTCAATCCTCCAAGTGTGCAAGTCCACCATTTGATTCACGTTGGGCCTGAGTTTCTTTTTGTGCCAATTGCAAGTCTACCATCGACTTGGAACTAGGGATTTTTTTGCCTTAGTTGCAAGCCCACCCTTGACTCGCAATTGGTCCTGCCTTTGTTTTTTGCCATAGTTGCAAGTTAACCATAATTTGCAACTGGGGCCGACCCTATTTTCGTCCTAGTTGAAATTCCACCGTCGACATGCAACTAGGCTTTTGACTCTTTTTTTTTCTCGAGTTGCCAGCTGACACTTTTAGTCACAACTAGGCCTGAATATTTTCCGCCCCGCTTGCAAGTTCACCATCGACTAGCAACTTGGGTTGAGTTTTTTTGTTCCAGTTGCAAGTCAACAATCGACTACTGACTGGGCATGCCCCTTTTTTATCCCAGTTGCAAGTTAACCATCGACTCACAATGTGACGCCCCCGATTCAATCGTACACTAATCATACACGCAAACGTGTACGATCAAGATCAGGGACTCACGGGAAGATATCACAACACAACTCTAAAAATAAAATAAGTCATACAAGCATCATAATACAAGCCAGGGGCCCCGAGGGCTCGAATACAAGTGCTCGATCATAGACGAGTCAACGGAAGCAACAATATTTGAGTACAGACATAAGTTAAACAAGTTTGCCTTAAGAAGGCTAGCACAAACTGGGATACAGATCGAAAGAGGCGCATGCCTCCTGCCTGGGATCCTCCTAACTACTCCTGGTCGTCGTCAGTAGGCACCTCCGGTGTAGTAGGAGTCGTCGTCGACGGTGGCGTCTGGCTCCTAGGCTCCAGCATCTGGTTGCGACAACCAGGTAGAATGGAAAGGGGGGAAAGAGAGAGAAAAGCAACCGTGAGTACTCATCCAAAGTACTCGCAAGCAAGGATATACACTACATATGCATGGGTATCTGTGTAAAGGGCCAATATCGGTGGATTGTACTGCAGAATGCTAGAATAAGAGGGGGATAGCTAGTCCTGTCGAAGACTACGCTTCTGGCAGCCTCCATCTTGCAGCATGTAGAAGAGAGTAGATGGTAAGTTCACCAAGTATCATCGCATAGCATAATCCTACCCGGCGATCCTCCCCTCGTCGCCCTGTGTGAGAGCGATCACCGGGTTATATCTGGCACTTGGAATGGTGTGTTTTATTAAGTATCCTGTTCTAGTTGTCATAAGGTCAAGGTACAACTCCGGGTCGTCCTTTTACCGAGGGACACGACTATTCGAATAGATAAACTTCCCTGCAGGGGTGCACCACATAACCCAACACACTCGATCCCATTTGGCCGGACACACTTTCCTGGGTCATGCCCGGCCTCGGAAGATCAACACGTCGCAGCCCTACCTAGGCACAACAGAGAGGTCAGCACGCCGGTCTAAATCCTATGCCGCAGGGGTCTGGGCCCATCGCCCATTGCACACCTGCACGTTGCGAGGGCGGCCGGAAGCAGACCTAGCCTAGCAGGCGTTCCAGTCCAATTTGGTGCGCGCCGCTCAGTCACTGACGTCAAGAAGGCTTCGGCTGATACCACGACGTCGAGTGCCCATAACTGTTCCCGCGTAGTTGGTTAGTGCGTATAGGCCAGTGGCCAGACTCAGATCAAATACCAAGAACTCGTTAAGCGTGTTAATTTAAAGTAACCGCGAACGCCGACCAGGGCCAGGCCCACCTCTCTCCTAGGTAGTCTCAACCTGCCCTGTCGCTCCGCCACAAAGTAACAATCGGGGGCCGTTGGGAACCCAGGCCCACCTCTACCGGGATGGAGCCACCTGCCCCTTCAGCCCCCATCTCCGAACAGTATCATAAGTAATGTAACAGTATAAAGTATAAAGCATATGCCCGTGATCACCTCCCGAAGTGATCACGGCCCAGTAGTATAGCATGGCAGACGGACAAGAGTGTAGGGCCACTGATGGAACACTAGCATCCTATACTAATGTAACACCCCGGATGTAACTTTCCATATTTGTAACTCCAACTCTTGCCATTTTCGGCTATGTGTTATGATATTCCCTTCGTGGTCGGGTTTTGTTTTTCGTTTTGCATTTGTTCATGTCATGCATCTCATATCATGTCATCATGTGCATCTCATTTACATACGTGTTCGTCTCATGCATCCGAGCATTTTCCCCGTTGTCCGTTTTGCAATCCGGCACTTCCACCTCCTCCGGCGCACCCCTCTTGTTTCTTTTCGTGAGCGGGTGTTAAACGTTCTCGGAATGGACTGAGTCTTGCCAAGTGGCCTTGGTATACCACCGGTAGACCACCTGTCAAGTTTTGTGCCATTTGGAGGTCATTTAATGCTCCAACGGTTAACCGGGTAACCGCAAAGTCCTTTTGTGTATTGCAGCAAAACCCCCCTCCAAACAGCCCAAAACCCCTCTAAGTCACTTTCATGCTCTAGATCGTTCGATCACGATCGTGTGGGCGAAAACCGTGCTCCATTTGAAGTCTCCTAGCTCCCTCTACCTATAAAAACACCTCCCCCTCCGAAATATTCGCGGTGCAAAACCCTAGTCTCCTTCCCCTCTCCGCGGCCAGACGCGTCCGCCGCCGCCGAAAAAATTCCGCCGCCAGTCGCAGCCACTCACGGCGCGCCACGTCGCCCGGGCTGCGCCCCACTTCGCTGCCGACCGCGCGGGCTCGGGAGGCCCAGATCCGGCCCCCGCTGGCCCGTCTCCTCCTCCGCGCCCGCGCCTCCATCCCGCCCTCGAGTGCCGCCGCCCCGCCGCCATGTCGCCGACCGTCGCCGCGCGCCGCCGCCCTCGGTGCCCGCCGCCTCGCCGGTCGCCGCCGCCGTCCTCCTCCGCGCCCGCACCCGCAGCCGCCCGACGCCGGCGCGCCGCCTCCCCGCGCCCTGCTCCACGCCGGCGCCCTCCTGCCGTCGCAACGCCGGCCACCGCGAGCAGCACTCCCACGAGCTCGATCCGATCTGGATCCCGATCGAGTCAAATCCCACGGTTGACTTTCCCCCCTCCCAAAATATTCCAAGTCCCGTAATATTTGCATTATATGCGCATGTTCATCGCATCATAACTCTCTGCATATAGCTCTGTTTCGTGCGTGTCATATATCAAAATGTTCGCCTCGAGATGCTCTTCATTTTGTTCCATTGCACCATGATCATTTGAGTCCATCTTGATGCCCAAATCTCTGATGCAAGAGTGCTAGTTGCTGTTATGTGCTGTTACTTATCAGAACTTGAGGATTTGTTATTTTTGTTGCTATTGATGTGTGCATCTTATGGGCATGAGCTCTACATGTGTTTTGATGTATGCCATGCCATCTTTACAGAGGTGTATGCCATGTATTTTTGTGATCCTTGTGGTGACTAGCACAAGCATGCAAACTAGGCTTCGTGATGTTTCTGATTTCAGGGACTTGGTAATTTCTCCAAGTCTGTAACTGCTGTTATATTGTTGCTATGTATCCATGTGTCTACAGAGAGATCCATACTCCTTTTGGAGATGTTCAGTAAGGAGGTTTTGTAGATAGAGTTGTGCCCTATCCATTCATGCCCTTGTTTGCAATTATGGAGTGCCATAGCATAATTCAATCTTGCTCTAGTTTGCTATAGAATATTTCTGGCAGATTGTTAACATGATATCCAACTTTGCCAAGGTTGTTGTAGTTGTTTCATACATGCTATGTATTTTCTCTTGCCATGGATAGCTTCATAAACATGCCATATTGCTGTAGGTGTGCTTGTTTTTTTCATTCATTGCTTTTTGATGAGTGAATCAAGCTCACAAAGATGCCCTCATAATGTCTGTTCCTGCCATGCTCTGTTTTCTGCTAAGTCTGGAACCTGTTAACGAAACTTGCTATGTTTACATGGTTGCCATCATATCTTCTGTTCCTTTTTGGCTTATAGTCAGTAAGGGACTTTTGTCTTATGCATTTAGTAGATTCATGCCATGCGGTGTTTTGCTATGTTAAGTTCCTGTTGCATGTTGATTTCGTACTCTGAACATTGCTACCTGATGCTGTTTCAGCCATGTCCAGTAATTTCTCTAAGTCTGTGAACCTGATATCTTTTGCGCTTTGGCCATGCTTGTTTGAACCTGTTGTGGTGTGAACTAGCCGTAGCTCAGTGTTCATCTTTTGCCAAGAATCTCCTGTAGATTACTACCATATGCTTTGTTGCGATGTTGGAGTGCTGTAGCATACTTACGAGATGTATTCTAAGTGCTATCATGCTGTTAATCACAGATTCGTGTCATTCTTGTTTTGCTTGCCATTTGCAAACCGTGCATCCGTTTCCGGTGATCTTTATATCGATTTCAACCGAAATCATCTCATCTTTCCAGTGGCATGCTTGGTTTGCCAAGTTACTTCCTTGTTCATCATATTCCTTCCGGAGCACGCATATGCATTGCATATCACATCCCGCATATCATGCATGTTTTGCATCATGTTGTTTGCGCATTGCACCATGTTTGATCTTGGTTCCGTTGCTTGTGTTCTTGCTTTGGGTAGAGCCGGGAGACGAGTTCGTGAACGAGGTACCTGTTGAGTACGCTTACAAGGATCAAGCTTTCGACAACTCTGAGAACCTTGCAGGCAAGATGACCATACCCTCGAAATCACTTCTATCTTTGCTTTGCTAGTTGTTCGCTCTATTGCCATGCTGCGCTACCTACCATTTGCTATATCATGTCTCCCATATTGCCATGTCAGCCTCTAACCATCCTTTCCTAGCAAACCGTTGTTTGGCTAAGTTACCGCTTTTGCTCACCTCTTCTTATAGCGTGGCTAGTTACAGGTGAAGTTGAAGTTTGTTCCATGTTGGAACATGGATATTTTGGGATATCACAATATCTCTTATTTAATTAATGCATCTATATATTTGGTAAAGGGTGGAAGGCTCGGCCTTATGCCTGGTGTTTTGTTCCACTCTTGCCGCCCTAGTTTCCGTCATACCGGGATTATGTTCCTTGAGTTTGCGTTCCTTACGCGGTTGGGTGATTTATGGCACCCCCTTGACAGTTCGCCTTGAATAAAACTCCTCCAGCAAGGCCCAACCTTGGTTTTACCATTTGCCACCTAAGCCTTTTTCCCCCGGGTTTTCGCGAGCCCGAGGGTCATCTTTATTTAAACCCCCGGGCCAGTGTTCCTCTGAGTGCTGGTCCAAACTAGAGCCACTTGCAGCCTCACCTTGCGGAAACTCGAGGATTGGTTTTAGTTGTACGTAGTGTTCATCCGGTGTGCCCTGAGAACAAGATATGTGCAGCTCCTATCGGGATTTGTCGGCACATTCGGGCGGCTTTGCTGGTCTTGTTTTACCATTGTCGAAATGTCTTGTAAACCGGGATTCCGAGACTGATCGGGTCTTCCTGGGAGAAGGTTTATCCTTCGTTGACCGTGAGAGCTTATGATGGGCTAAGTTGGGACACCCCTGCAGGGTATTATCTTTCGAAAGCCCTGCCCGCGGTTATGAGGCAGATTGTCGTGGAATTGTCACGGCAGATGTCCTCGAGCTAGAACTTAGTCGTGGAGCCATCGCAACTAGGAAGCTTGAAGGGGTTAATGTGGGACAAGGGACACGAGGGTTTATACTGGTTCGGCCCCTAATGGTGAAGGTAAAAGCCTACGTCCAGTTGAGATGGTATTGATTAGGGTTACGATCACCAGGGAGCTAAACTTGCTATGCCCAGCTCTCAATGAGATCGTTCTTGTCCCTAAACCGCTGCCGGGTCGTCCCTTTATATAGGGAGGCGGACGCCCAGCAGCCCTTAGAGTCCCCGCCGGCTCATAAAAGTGTCCGGCTCAGACTCTCAATCATACTTGCCTTACACTACAAGTTCTACCATAATAATGATTATAACTATGGGCCTTAAGCCGTATCTGGGTCTTAGCCCATCTCTGGCCCATCGTTTTCAAGCTTGTCTCCGGGCTTCTGGCAACGACCATACGAGTAACCCGGCCCCTCCTGGCGGGTGACTCTAAGGTCTATATCCTCAACATTAGGCCCCAGATTGATTTGAGCCGGCTCATGTCAATCTTCAATGCTTCTGACAGAAAAAATCTGCGGCTTACCATTCATGTGAAGGCCATAACCCGGAGTGACGTCATCCTCTGGACTCCGGATAATCCGCCGTGACGTCATCCTCCATTAAGTCCGTGTTTTACTCCGCCAGATCCGCAACGGATCTTTGCTTTTACTGTCATTCCGAAAATCGAGGCGTCGTGGGGGGAGATAACCACGCCGTGGTCTCCTTGAATCTCGCGCCCACTTATGACCTTGCCTTATAAATAGGCCGGCCCGACGGGCTCTTCTCACGCTTCCTTCTTCCTCCTCGCGCCGCTGCCTTTCTCACCGAGCTCGCACTCCGCCGCCGCCGTCTCGCCTCCGGTCTTCGTCAACCTTGGCCGCTGCATCACCCTGACTCGGACCAGATAAACGGCGGCGACTCCTGCACCTCTTCAGCTCTGGTAAGTTCTCACCACCCCGTAGAGTAGATCTGCAGTATGGTTCCTCCACGTTCTTCGTGTTCGTCACCATTGCCCGCAAGTTTGGTAGTTCTTGTAGTCACTGCCCTTGTTTGATCTTTAGCCTTGTATAGAACTAGTGCGGCAGTTGTTTAGGCCTCATTTCAAATGCCAGTAGATCTCTTTCCACTGTATAGATGCTTCGTTCGAGCTCAAGAACATCCGCTCGTCTGTTTCTAGGTCTAGAAAATTTTCATTTCACCCGACCATTTTGATCCAAAAAAGTTACTGCAATATGTGAAACCTGTTTTACCACACTTAGTAAAAACTGCAACCATTGAATCTCGGCGGCTTATGATTCCGGGTTAAAGTACCCACGCGCTGTAGAATCCTCCGGTTTAAAGAAAGCCATGCTTCATAGAATCCTCCGGCTTAACTGTAGTAAGGCCGTAGATAACCAACTTAATCTGAATGCCCCTGCGGCTTAAATAACCCCCTGTACCTGAGTATATATCATTAGTCCCCTTCATAAGCCACCACCTTAGTTTTGAACTGTAGATCTCCGGCTTATAATTAACCCGGACATTTTCCTTTTGTCATAGACTGCCAACTTTCACCATGCCTCCCAAGGCTCCCATCACTTGCAACTGGATGAGGTCCAACGTCACCAACGAGACCCTAGCCAATTTTGTTAAGTCTGGATATCTCCCTAAGAAAGAAGTCATGTCCTACTGTGCCCCTGACCCGTCAGAAGAAAGACCACAGCCAAGGGACGGGGAGGTAGTGATCTTCGCAGATCATATGAGCCGGGGCTTCGGACCGCCCGGCTCAAAGTTTTTTAGAGATGTGCTCAACTTCTTCGACTTGCGGCCTCAAGATATAGGACCCAACTCCGTATCCAACATCTGCAATTTTCAAGTCTTCTGCGAGGTTTACCTTGGAGAAGAGCCAAGTCTGCTGCTTTTCAGAGAGCTGTTTTACTTAAACCGCCAGAATGAGTGTGCCAATGGGCCGAGTCTGGAGTTAGGTGGCATTTCCATCCAGCGGCGTAGGGATTGCTTGTTCCCTTATGCAGAGCCGCCGAGCCACCCCAAGGACTGGAACATGACTTGGTTCTACTGCCAAGATACGTCCCCGGCTGACGAAAGCCCGCTGCCCGGCTTTCGCCCAACACGTCTAGAGCCGACTCACCCACTGTCGGATAAGCTGACTCCAGCGGAGCGCCAACCTCTGCTTCCTACCATCAATAAAATCAAGGCCCTCCTGGGCAACGGTCTGAACGGAATCGACCTGTTCCGGGTCTGGATCTCATGGCGGGTGATCCCATTGAGCCGCCGCCCCGGCTTAATGTGTGAATACACCGGGCGAAAGGATGACCCTCAGAGGCACAGCCGCAATGATCTTCCAGAAGATGTTGCAGAGGAGGAGACCAAGGCTCTTTTAAACGAGAGCCTGGCAGACTGCGGAAGGACCGGGTTAGCCCCCTTCTGCAAGACCAATCCAGCCCCAGCGGTAAGCCGCTGACTTTAACTTTTCATCTTCGTCTGCATATAACCTTCATCTGAACCTGTTTTAAGAATTCCTCATTGTATTTTTCAGGTTGATGACAAGTTCTGGCGGGTCAAGTATGACCATGAGGCGGCCAAGAAGGCCAGGAAGGCGAAGAAAATCGCCAAGAAAGCCACCCCTCGCAAAAAAGGAAGCAGGCCTACTGCTTCGGAGCTGATGCAATTAAGCGACAGCTCTGAGTCAGAGGTAACCCCCAAGCCTTTAAATTCTTGCTGTACTTGTTATTTGTTGCTATTTTCCTTATCAACACTTGCTCATTGACAGGATGACACCGGCGCCAGTAACCCGGTGGTTGAAGAGGTAACGTCACTTTCCTCCGACTCGGAGCCCTTGCCACAGCTGAAAGTCCGAAGGGTAACCCGGAAAGTAAGCTTTTCAAATCCTTTAGCTCATCAAGACCCTCAATTTCTTTTGAAGCGACAGGTTCACGAAAGCCGGCGTCACACCCAGACCAACAAGGACACCGACCTCTCCGCCGGGTTACCCGACGCAACAAGGAAGCGTCGAACTGAGGTTTTTTCTCACTTGTACCCTTTTCACCCGTTGGCGGGTGTTATTCGTCAGCCACTCAATTCTTCTGACTCCAATTACCAGGAGACCTCCCCTTCTTCGGGTGACTCTATGCAATCGAGTCTTCCGACTTTCAAGACCGCGCCCGGGTAATGACAACCATCTCACATTATACTTGTCTGTACTTACTCTCTTTGTGCTGAATGTTTCTGTCCTTTCAGCGCCCAGGGAAAGCTCACCAAAAGAGCGAAGAAGACCAGGTCAGCCGGAGTGCCGGACTTACCTGAACCGGAGGTGACGGCTCAAGAGCCGCCAGCTGCCTCCGCCCCCGAAGCCACCACTCCGATGGACACGGCACCTGAAGCCACTGCCCCAACTACCAAGGCAACGACCGAAGCTTCGGTTAACCCGGAGGCCTCGGGCTCAGCTCCGCCAGCAGACGACCCGGACGGAGTTCGTTGAGCCGGGGAGACCGACCGTGCTGGCCAAATGCTCCGCGAAGGGGGAGTTGCTGCAGCCCCACCGGGTGAACCTGGACCTCTCCGACTACACCAACTTGAGCATTGGAGAGCTCGTCTCTGGCTACGCCAGCCATGTGCACAAGAGCCGGGACGCGGAGGTCGCCATGGTAAACCAGATTCACCAAAAATCTGAGGTATCCTTCTGCTATCTTCTTACTTACTGCATAGCTACCTTTGCCATGCTAGCCCCCAAGTCGACGACTTATGATTTGAATATGTTGTAGACTTAGGTTCCGGCTTACTCAATTGAGCCGGCAGCATGTAGATAGATACGTTCAATATGCATTAGCCCCCAAGTGCAAAGTGTCTTTGCTTGGAAAGCGCTTGGGACTTATATAATGACTGTTAATAACCCGGGAATTTATTCAGGTTGTTGGCAAGAAGCTAGAGTCGGACCTTGCGGATCTCAAGAGCCGGCTGAAGACGCAGGAGATGGAGACCCGGAAGGCAAACGCCAAGTTTGTCTCCAGCATCGCCGCTCAAGAGAAGCTGAAGACAGAATTTGATGCTGAGCGGAAGGCCTGGGCTGAAGAGAAGGCCGCACTGGTGACCCGGGCAGAACAGGCGGAGAAGACTCTCTCTGAGAAGACCGCCGAGCTCACCAGCCTAAAGCGCCAGGTTTCCCAAATGGTGGCCGCCATCTTCGGTAAGTCGCCTCACCGACTTTCATCAATGTCAGAATGTTTATGTCTCAGTATTCATCCTTGCCGCCAGCTTATCTGATTCTGTTAAACAGGCCCCAGAAGTGCCAACCTCAACCAGAGCGTGGTCACCAAGCTCAAGGCCGTGTATACCCTGGTGGAACAGCTCTACACCGGGTCACAGCGTGCCTTAGCTGTGGTGGCCCTATCCAACGAGGTGCCAACTCATCTGGCCGAAGTCCTGCGCCGGCTCGCCGTTCTGCCTCAGCGGATCCAAGAGCTGCGACGGGCCTCCGCGAGAGCCGGAGCAATCGCCGCGCTAAGCCGGGCCAAGGCATTCCTGCCGGAGCTAGACCCGGCAGACATCGCCCTGGGTTATCCAAGCCTGAAGGAAGACGGCTCAGCTTTTGATCAGAAGGACTTCGTGGTGTGCGTGAAGGCTGCACGCCCGGTGGCCACCCTCATCGGGAATGACACAGATCTGACCAAGTACCAGCCGGGTTATGACGCGGAGAATCAGAGGATTCCAACCCCTCGCTATGAAGCCCTCAACCTGATCCCGCCGGCTCGTCAGCACACCTTCGCCCCAGAGATCGACCCGGCCGGGTTAATTGACGAGGAAGCCCAGTTCGAGGCTCTCAGCGGCATCGACTGGAAGTCATCAACCTTCCAAGTCTTGGGATCAGCCGGAGGAGAGGACAGGAACGAGCTGGAGACTTCCACTCAGCGGGCATCGTAACTCGGCAGTCGGTTTACCAAACAATGCTCCACCCTTGTTAGATTTGATGAGTTTTTGTAATAGAGTAGATGCAACAGTTCATCTCTGCCGTGCCATCATGCACGTATTGAATGTGAAAGTCCTTTGAAATTGTCTCTTTGATGTTTCTCCGGGTCATAATCATCCCTTCGTTTTTCTCAACCTTAAAGAGGTGCCTTTAAGTATCCTGCATAGAAAGGCAGATCACAAGTCTCGAGGCGGCTTACCGCCCTGAGAATCAGGTGTTTTGGATAGATAACCCGGAATATGAATCAAAAAAGACTGGTCCTCAATTATATCCTTAACACAGCCGTAATAATGCACTTAGCAGTCTGTGAGCATACTTCCGGTTTAGATAACCCGTGTAACAAGGTTGGTATCTTAACTTCGACTTACCTGTCGTAATGACACCCATGGCGTTCAAAGTTAAGCCGGTAAAGTGAGACCCGGGCGTACACACCTTGACATAATCAGAGTAAGCTTGTGATAAAGCAGAGGAACTTTAGGGCCTTCCGGTTCGAATACGACCAGAAACCCGGCCCAAAGGGGTTAAGCCATGATTCGGATACGATCATATAGCCCCCAGTGGGTGTGGCGATGCCAATCAAGAGGGTACCGACAGCTATGTTCTCTTTGGTTCGAATACGACCCATGTTTGAACAGGAAGCCCCCAAGTGATTTCAAGAATTGTTTAACGACGCTGATTCGAATACGATCCACGTCGGTTCTCAGAGGGGTTAAAATATGATTCAAATATGACCAAAGATAACCTCCCAATGAGCTCGGCACTTTGCCAATCAAATGGGTATCGACAGCTATGTTCTCTTTGGTTCGAATACGACCCATGTTTGAACAGGAAGCCCCCAAGTGACTTTACTGCTTACGGCTCGATTCGAATACGATCATAAGCCGGATCCTCCTTTAAGCCATCATGTAATCTTGTAATAAAAACAACACGTGCATATTTGGAGGAGAAAATAGGACAGAGGTCCTGCTTTATTGCTTCATCATAATATATACATGTCTGAGAGAAATTTGTACACCACGAGAGCCGGTGGCTCAAGTGTAGTAAGGCCGAAGCTGAGCTATGTTCCACGGCCGACGGGTCTCCTCCTCCGACTTACGTGAATCTTTGTGCTCCCGAACGTCAATGAGGTAATAGGACCCGTTGTGCAAGTTCTTGCTGACCACAAAGGGCCCTTCCCAAGGCGGGGATAACTTGTGTGCATCTGTTTGATCCTGGATGAGCCGGAGCACAAGGTCGCCTTCCTAGAAGACCCGGGATTTGACCCGGCGGCTATGATAACGGCCCAGGTCTTGTTGGTAAATCGCCGAACGGGCCGCTGCCACATCACGCTGTTCGTCCAACAAGTCAAGAGCATCCTGGCGCGCCTGTTCATTATCCGTCTCAACATAAGCTGCCACGCGAGGTGAGTCGTGACGGATATCACTGGGGAGGACTGCTTCTGCTCCATAGACCATGAAGAAAGGCGTGAAGCCTGTAGACCTGTTAGGAGTAGTGTTGATGCTCCATAAGACGGAGGGCAACTCCTCCACCCAACAACCCGGCGTCCGTTGCAAAGGGACCAAAAGCCGGGGCTTGATGCCCTTCAAAATCTCCTGGTTAGCTCTCTCAGCTTGACCATTGGATTGAGGATGAGCCACTGAGGAAACATCAAGTCGGATATGCTCTCGTTGACAAAACTCTTCCATAGCGCCTTTGGAGAGATTGGTGCCATTGTCAGTTATGATGTTGTGCGGAAAGCCGAAGCGGAAAATCACCTTTTTCATAAACTGAACCGCCGTGGCTGCATCGCACTTGCTAACTGGCTCAGCTTCTACCCACTTTGTGAACTTATCAACTGCCACCAAGAGGTGGGTCTTCTTATCCTTGGACCTTTTAAAAGGCCCAACCATATCAAGCCCCCAGACCGCAAAGGGCCAAGTGATCGGGATCATCCTCAGCTCCTGAGCCGGCACATGAGCCCGTCGTGAGAACCTCTGGCAACCATCACATTTACTGACCAAGTCCTCTGCATCAGCATGAGCCGTCAACCAATAAAAACCATGACGAAAAGCCTTGGCCACAAGAGACTTTGAGCCGGCGTGATGGCCACAATCCCCTTCATGGATCTCACGCAAGATCTCTTGACCTTCCTCAGGGGAGACACAACGCTGAAACGCTCCTATAACACTGCGATGATGTAACACGCCATCGATAACGATCATGGACTTAGCCCGCCGGGTTATTTGCCTGGCCAAAGTTTCATCCTCAGGCAACTCTCCCCGGGTTATATAAGCCAGATATGGCATTGTCCAGTCTGGTATGACATGAAGAGCCGCCACCAGTCGTGCCTCCGGGTCAGGGACAGCCAAGTCTTCCTCTGTAGGCAACTTAACTGAAGGATTATACAGGACGTCCAGGAAGGTGTTAGGCGGTACCGGCTTTCGCTGAGAGCCCAGCCGGCTTAGAGCATCAGCCGCCTCGTTCTTCCTGCGATCAATGTGCTCCACTTGGTAGCCCTGAAAGTGCCCAGCAATGGCATCAACCTCGCGGCGATAAGCCGCCATGAGAGGATCTTTAGAATCCCACTTGCCTGCCTTGTTGAGCCACCAAGTCTGAGTCACCAAAGCACCTTACCCAGCTCAAGCTCATCTCCTTAGCCATCCGAAGACTGTGGAGCAAGGCCTCATACTCAGCCGCATTGTTAGTGCATGGAAACATCAACTGTAGCACATAATGGAACTTGTCACCTTTAGGGGAAGCCAGTACAATGCCAGCCCCTGAGCCCTCCAACTGCCTGGACCCATCAAAGTGAATAGTCCAATACGTGTTATCCGGCTTTTGCTCGGGTACTTGTGACTCTGTCCAATCATTGATGAAATCCACCAAGGCCTGAGACTTAACAGCAGTGCGTGGCACATATTTGAGACCATGAGGTCCAAGTTCTATAGCCCATTTAGCAATTCTCCCTGTGGCCTCTCTGTTTTGAATGATATCACCAAGAGGGGCAGAACTGACCACCGTGATGGAATGACCCTGAAAATAATGCTTAAGCTTCCGGCTTGCCATGAACACACCATATACCAGCTTCTGCCAATGCGGGTACCGCTGCTTAGACTCAATGAGTACTTCGCTGACATAATAAACCGGCCGCTGAACCGGATGCTCCTTACCCTCCTCCTTGCGCTCCACCACAATAGCCACACTGACAGCTCGTGCGTTTGCCGCCACATACAGTATTAAGGGCTCCTTGTCAACCGGAGCAGCAAGGACTGGGGGCTCTGCCAGCTGCTTCTTCAAATCCTCAAAAGCGGTATTAGCTGCATCATTCCAGACGAAGTTATCAGTTTTCTTCATCAACTGATACAAGGGCATGGCCTTCTCACCTAAACGGCTTATGAACCGGCTTAAGGCAGCGATGCGACCCGCCAAGCGCTGAACGTCATTTATACACGCCGGCTTAGCTAGGGAGGTGATGGCCTTGATCTTCTCCGGGTTAGCCTCAATGCCTCTGTCAGAAACCAAGAAGCCCAAGAGTTTGCCTGCAGGAACACCAAAAACACACTTGGCCGGGTTAAGCATCATCTTATAGACCCGGAGATTATCAAAGGTTTCCCTCAAATCATCTATCAGAGTTTCCTCTTTGATGGACTTAACCACAATATCGTCCACGTAAGCGTGAACATTCCGCCCGATCTGTTAATGAAGACAGTTCTGTACACAACGCTGGTAAGTCGCTTGTGCACACTTGAGTCCAAAGGGCATAGACACATAGCAGAAGGCTCCAAAGGGAGTGATGAATGCCGTCTTCTCCTGGTCCTTAACTGCCATCTTAATCTGATGATAACCGGAATAAGCATCCAAGAAACTTAAACGTGCACAACCTGCCGTAGCATCAATGATTTGATCAATACGGGGGAGGGCAAAAGGGTCAGCCGGACACGCCTTATTCAAGTCCGTGTAGTCCACACACATCCGCCAGGTGCCGTTCTTCTTGAGCACGAGCACCGGATTAGCCAACCACTCTGAGTGAAAAACTTCAACGATAAACCTGGCTGCCAAGAGCCGGGCCACTTCTTCACCAATAGCTTTTCGCCTCTCTTCATTAAACCGCCGAAGGAACTGTCTGACCGGCTTAAATTTCGGATCAACATTGAGAGTATGCTCAGCGAGTTCTCTAGGTACACCTGGCATGTCAGAGGGTTTCCATGCGAAGATGTCCCTATTCTCACGGATGAACTCGATGAGCGCGCTTTCCTATTTTGGATCCAGATTGGCACTGATGCTAAACTGCTGAGATGAATCTCCTGGAACAAAATCAACAAGCTTAGTTTCATCAGCCGACTTAAATTTCATCGCTGGCTCATTCTGCGTCGTCGGCTTTTTCAGAGAGGTCATATCTGTTGGGTCAACATTGTCCTTATAAAACTTCAACTCCTCTATAGCACAGACAGATTCTGCATAAGCCGCATCGCCTTCCTCACACTCCAGAGCTACTTTCCGGCTGCCGTGAACCGTAATAGTCCCATTGTGACCCGGCATCTTGAGCTGTAAGTACACATAACACGGCCGTGCCATGAACTTGGCGTAAGCCGGCCGTCCAAATATAGCATGGTATGGACTTCTTATCTTGACCACCTCAAAGGTCAATTTCTCCACCCTGTAGTTGTTCCCATCACCAAAGGCCACTTCCAATTCGATCTTGCCGACTGGATAGGCCGACTTACCAGGTACCACACCATGGAAGATAGTGTTTGATTGGCTGAGGTTCTTATCAACCAACCCCATACGGCGAAAAGTCTCATAATAGAGGATGTTGATGCTGCTGCCTCTATCCATGAGCACCTTTGTGAACTTATATCCTCCCACTTGAGGAGCCACCACTAAGGCCAAGTGGCCCGGGTTATCCACCCGGGGGGGTGATCCTCCCTACTCCACACTATAGGCTGCTCAGACCACCGCAAGTAGCGTGGGACCGCCGGCTCAACCGCATTCACAGCCCTCTTGTGAAGCTTCTGATCTCGCTTGCACAAACTAGTGGTAAACACATGATACTGTCCACCGCTGAGCTGCTTTGGATTGGTCTGATAACCCCCCTGCTGTTGTTGATGACCCTGCCCAGACTGTTGATTAAAGCCTCCTCGGCCATTCTGAGGACCAGAATTTGAGCCGCCTCCCGGGCCATGAAAGCCGCCGGCGCCTGAGCCGCCGCCCGGGCCATTGTAATTCTTGAAGGCCTTCATGATTGCACAATCTTTCCACAGATGAGTCGCTGGCTTCTCTCTAGAACCATGCCTTGGACAAGGCTCATTCAACAGCTGCTCCAGCGTCGGACCTGACCCGCCGCCGCGGGGAGGGGGTCTCCCCTTGCGTCGCTGGTTATTACCTTGTGAGCTGGCGTTGGCTACAAACTCTAGGCTGCCATCGGCCTTGCGCTTGCCTCCTCCTTGGTTCCCCGGGTTATGCTGGGGACCCTTGCCATTGCCATTCTTCTTTCCCTTCCCTGCCCTTTCATCATCTGAAGGGGGATCCTTGGTACCATCAGAATCGGCGTACTTGACAAGAGCCGCCATTAGTGTGCCCATGTCACTGCATTCGCGCTTAAGCCGCCCGAGTTTCATCTTCAGGGGCACGAAGCGACAATTCTGTTCCAACATTAAAACTGCCGAGCCGACATCCATCTTATCTGATGAATGTATGATCTCCTTGACCCGGCAAACCCAATGAGTCGTGGATTCACCCTCCTGCTGCTTACAGTTAGTCAAATCCACAATTGACATAGACTGCCTACAGGTATCCTTGAAGTTTTGGATGAACCGGGCTTTCAGCTCCGCCCAAGATCCGATGGAGTTCGGTGGTAGCCCTTTCAACCAAGTGCGGGCAGTCCCATCCAACATCATGGTGAAGTACTTAGCCATGGCCACCTCACTGACCTCCAATAGCTCCATGGCCATCTCATAACTCTCGATCCAGGCTGCAGGCTGTAAGTCTGCTGTGTAATTAGGCACCTTCCTAGGGCCTTTGAAGTCCTTGGGCAGACGCTCATTGCGGATAGCCGGTACTAAACAAGGGACACCCCCGGTCCTGGTAGGGATGCCCACGTCGACGAAAGTCGTCGGATAAGCCGGGGGGGTCTGGTAACCTGTCAATTGAGGCACTTGCTCCGCCTCCTGCCGCGCTTTGTCCTGGCCTGCCGCGTAAAAGGCTCCATTATAAGCCGGGCCATGGCCAGGAGGCGGGTCATGGCGCCGGACGTTACTTGAGCCGGTCGCTGAGACCATGTGCCTGCTGTAACTCGGGCTCTGGCCTGGGCGAGGGGTCGAGTGGATCCTGTCCCGGCTGTAGGAATACGCCTCTTGTTGCGCCAGTGCCGTCTGAAGGAGTTCCCTAACCCGGCGGGTTTCAATAGCCGTCGGAGAGTCGCCGTCAACTGGGAGAGCCGCCAGCCGTGCTGCCGCAGCGACCATGTTCTCCAGCGGGTTATTATAATGACCCAGGGGTATTGGCACGTACTGAGGCGGGGCAGGGGGCACCTGGGGAGGTCCCATCACCTGTGGCTGAACAGGGGTTCCGGACCCGGGCACTATGACCCCTGGCGGGTTACTAGACCCTGCACCTGGCGTGTTGAAGAGGTTGCGTGGATCGTAAACCGGAGGGAGTCGAGATTGGGCCTTTTGATGCCTCCTTCTCAGGACCTCATTGGCCGCGTTCTGATCCATCGTGAGTTGGAAGGACTGCGCCTGAATCAGCTGAGTCTGGGCATCGAGAGCCGCCCGCTCCGCAGCCAGCCTGATCCCTTCTGCTGCAAGATCCTCTTTAGCTTTTATCAGATCCAATTTTAACTGTGCCACCTCCGCATCGTGCTGAGCTTGATCCGCCGGGTCAACCGTGGCGGTTAACAGGGCCGTCATCTTGTCCGTGAGATCCATTAGCACCTGAGCCGGAGAAGGCACCGGGTTTCCGCTCCAGCAGCGGGGTTCTGAACAGGCTGCGCACCGGCCATAAAGACTCCAACCTGACTCGGTGGCTCAAACGGGTCCGGAATATTGTCACCATCGGAACATCCCGTGAGCCTGCCATCCTGAAGTTGGTACAACGAGTTTGACTCATCGGTGGCCGACTCGCCGTCGGAGCCGGCGGCCGCCTCATCACCAGACCCAGATGGATCCGAGGGCCCTCCATGGATGCATCCCACAAAAGCGCGCCTTAAGGCAGGCCGGGCCCGGGCGGGTCGTGCGCGCTGAGCCGTTTCGATGAGATCAGCGCAGAGATCCGGCTCAGGGCCCGGCTCACCAATCTTGCCGATGAAAACATGAATTCCGCCGAAGGGGACCCGGTACCCGTACTCAATTGAGCCGGCGTCGGGACCCCAGTCTGCATCGTCAATGTAGAGCTTGCCGCGACGATCTTGGTCATCCGGCCCACAGCGTATCCCTTGAGCCCTTCGAAGCTGCCCTTCAAGAACTCAAATCCACCGTGCGCCGGCCCCACGGTGGGCGCCAACTATCATGGAATTGTCACGGCAGATGTCCTCGAGCTAGAACTTAGTCGTGGAGCCATCGCAACTAGGAAGCTTGAAGGGGTTAATGTGGGACAAGGGACACGAGGGTTTATACTGGTTCGGCCCCTTACGGTGAAGGTAAAAGCCTACGTCCAGTTGAGATGGTATTGATTAGGGTTACGATCACCAGGGAGCTAAACTTGCTATGCCCGGCTCTTAATGAGATCGTTCTTGTCCCTAAACCGCTGCCGGGTCGTCCCTTTATATAGGGAGGCGGACGCCCAGCAGCCCTTAGAGTCCCCGCCGACTCATAAAAGTGTCCGGCTCGGACTCTCAATCATACTTGCCTTACACTACAAGTTCTACCATAATAATGATTATAACTATGGGCCTTAAGCCGTATCCGGGTCTTAGCCCATCTCTGGCCCATCGTCTTCAAGCTTGTCTCCGGGCTTCTGGCAACGACCATACGAGTAACCCGACCCCTCCTGGCGGGTGACTCTAAGGTCTATATCCTCACACTGATGGGAATTTGTTAATGTCCGGTTGTAGAGAATTTGTCACTTGACTTCATTAAAATACATCAACCGCGTGTGTAGTCGTGATGGTCTCTTCTCGGTGGAGTCCGAGAAGTGAACACAGTTTCTGGGTTATGTTTGACGTAAGTAGGAGTTCAGGATCACTTCTTGGTCATTACTAGTTGACGACCATTCCGCTGTTTCTCTTCTCGCTCTCATTTGCGTATGTTAGCCACCATATATGCTTAGTGCTTGCTGCAGCTCCACCTCATTACACCATCCTTTCCTGTAAGCTTAAATAGTCTTGATCTCGCGGGTGTGAGATTGCTGAGTCCTCGTGACTCACAGATTCTACCAAAAGAGTTGCAGGTGCCGACGATGCCAGTGCAGATGACGCAACCGAGCTCAAGTGGGAGTTCGATGAGGAACGTGGTCGTTACTATGTTTCTTTTCCTGATGATCAGTAGTGAAGCCCAGTTGGGACGATCGGGGATCTAGCTTTTGGGGTTATCTTATTTTCATTTGGATTTGACCGTAGTCGGTCTATGTGTGGATTTTTGGATGATGTATGAATCATATTTATGTATTGTGTGAAGTGGCGATTGTAAGCCAACTCTCGTTATCCCATTCTTGTTCATTACATGGGATTGTGTGAAGATGACCCTTCTTGCGACAAAACCACAATGCGGTTATGCCTCTAAGTCGTGCCTCGACACGTGGGAGATATAGCCACATCGTGGGCGTTACAAGTTGGTAATCAGAGCCATCCCCGACTTAGGAGCCCCCTGCTTGGTCGAATCGCTGGCGTTGTTGAGTCTAGAACAAAAATGTTTTGAGTCTTAGGATTATATATATCGGAGAGTAGGATTCTTTTTACTCCTCAGTCCCTTCGTCGCTCTGGTGAGGCCTCCTGACGTAGAAGTTTTGACTCTTCTCTCCTCAAATTTCACTAAAAAAAAATTAGGATCATGCGGGTATCTTAGAATCGTTCCAATGTTTTTGTGACGAGAACATTGTTCTTGGTGCCTCCTGACATTTAGGGGTTGTGGCAGTGTCCCGGGGAGTTGAGCTCCGAGGTGTTGTCGTCACAATTTTATCGTTGCAGTTCTGGAATACCTGAGTTTCGCCGACATCGAAATCTCTTTTATGAAGTTGTTGGTGAGATCACCTCGACGCCACCCAGTACTGGGGCGGGAGTTCGGGAGTATTGCCATAACTCGTATAGCGGATGCTTTTCGAAGGTTGAGGTACACGATTTCCGAAGGTTTCTTGGTTATGTGTTGATGGATGGATACAGCTGGATCTAGGGATTGCTAGTTTGGGTGATATATTTTGTGTCCCCTGTATCCCCAACACCAGATTGCATAACCAGAAAGTTTCGGGAGTTTATAAGTGGGAATTCAAGTAGCTCCTAGGATATCTTTCCGACAGACGAATGGTATGAGATTGGGGTTCGACGTCTAGTGGTCCGCCTTTCCACGGTTGGTTTTACAGTGGTCTCGTAGTGTCTTAAAGAGTCCTTGGCTTTGCCGACTCGGGGACGCTTCGTATGTCATGTGCACTGCCTTGTACATGATGGTGCTGTACAATCGAGCCTGTGTGGGCCCCACCACGAAAACTTCGGACGAAATCTCTATCATATGTTTGTTCCGGCTTATTCTGCAAGCCGATACTTTGTTTTGTTTTGAATTGTGGTATTCGAGTTGCTTCGAAGTCAAATGTTGATTCCATACCTTTTTCTAAGTGGCTTCGCAACTTAATGGAAGTGTGATGTTTTACTATGGAATTTATTCGTTCATCCTCGTTCGAATGTTTTTTGTGAAGACTATATGTTGCAATTTCTATCCGTTGATTCAACTTGTCTATTTGTCTATCAAGATGCTAACGAATGTCACCCTCTTCAGGATGGCTCCGCCAACGCGCCAGAATCCGGAACGCAATGGAGGGAGTCAGGCGAACCCTCCACCTCCACCTCCGCCTCCGGAGGCATGGCAAGCTATCATCGCAGCCACCAACGCCAATGCTCAGATGATTCTGCAACTCTTGCAAGAACGTACCCAAGGGCAAGGCAATCAAGGAAATCAAGGTCAAGGCAACAATCAGCCTCACTTCGCTACCCTCAACCAGTTTCTCGCAAATCAGCCCAAGTCTTTCAGCTACTGTGCCGAGGCCACAGACGCCGATGATTGGCTCGTGGACATCAACAAGCATTTTGAATGTAGCAATGTCAGGCCTGAGGACTTTGTCAAGTTCGCTTCTTTTCAACTCAAGGATCAAGCTGCCGAGTGGTATCAACAATACAAAGATTCCAGAGGAGGTCGTGTGATTACCTGGGATGATTTCTGTCGAGACTTCAAAGCTCACCACATTCCACAAAGTGTTGTTGAGAGCAAGCGTGAGGAGTTCCGCAATCTCAAGCAATGCAGCATGTCTGTGTATCAATACAATACTCAGTTTCAGAAACTCGCTCGCTTCGCTAAGCAAGACGTTCCTGATGAAAAGAGCATGATCTATCAATTCAGAGGTGGCCTCAGAGAAGATCTGCAATTATCTCTCGTGCTTTTTGAGCCGACCAAGTATGATGATTTCTACAATATGGCTCTGAAACAAGAGGCTGCTCAGCTCAAGTGTGAGGCTTCTAAGAAGAGAGTCAGGGACGCAGTTCAGTCTTCTTCTTCCTCACTAGTGGCTGCTAAGCAACAGAAGTTCTGGTTGCCTCCTCCTCCTCCGTTTCGTCAGCCTTACCAGCAGAAGAACAAAGGTGGCCATGGATCTTCCCGCCCACCCAACCCTGGCTATCAGAACAAGTCTCAGAATCAAGCTCCAAAGTCGAATGCTCCTTATCATCGTCCACTCTCAGAGGTGACTTGCAACAAGTGTCAGCAGAAAGGTCACTATGCTAACAAGTGCTTCAACCAAAGGCGCCTTCCGCCTCCTCCTCCTGTGAGATCTTCCAGCAATGCAGTAGTCAAGCATAATCCCAAGTTTGCAAAGGTGAACATGATGAATGCAGCTCAAGCGGAGGAATCTACTGATGTGATAATGGGTAATCTCTTAGTTAATGATATTCCTGCAAAAGTCTTATTTGATACTGGTGCATCTCTTTCTTTCATTTCAAGACCTTTTGTTGCCAAGCATGAGTTTGTGACGGAAAAGATTCCTATCCCGTTGAAGATTGTGTCCCCGGGTAAGCAAATGACATCTAATAATTGTGTCCCAGATGTTTCCATCAAGATGGGAAACTATAAATTTCTGTCTAAACCAATTGTTCTTGGTGACTCGGATATTGATCTTATTCTCGGGATGGACTGGCTTTCTAAGCACAAGGCTCAACTTGATTGTGCTGCCAGGGAAATTCAATTGACACACTCTTCTGAGGATGTGATCATTTATGCCGCTCGTGATGAAACCATTCGGTTGTTTTCTCTCAATGAGAAGGGCGAATTGAATGCCATCTCTCAAATTCCAGTCGTTTGTGAGTATCAAGATGTCTTTCCAGAAGAGCTTCCGGGTATGCCTCCTCACCGGCCAGTTGAGTTCGTTATCGATCTTGAGCCCGGCACTGAACCCGTTTGCAAGCGGCCATACAAGCTTGGTGTGACGCCCGGATAATCAAGCTACCGTAATCCCACGTTAATGATGCCACGTCACCTCGATTACTATTGCTAATCTCGCGTTAGTTCGAAACCGGTTCGAATTCAAATTCAAAATCAAGCAAACAATAAAATATTTTCAAATATTAAAACTAAAATGTTGGGGTGTTGCCGAATAATTCATAAGTAATAATGGTGGAGAAACCAACATTTCTTATAATATTTAAATTCACTAAAATAACCAAAGCTTAGGGCAAAACAATTAATTTAATGCCTTTTATAAAGTTATAATAATATAACTTAATTACTAGTGTGCCAAAATAATTATGGCAGTGGCCTAATTAGTAATACTAATTTAGGTGCTAACTTGGTATTTTATAAAACTAAAATAATAGAAACTATAAATGAAAACAGTAAAGAAATAAAAGAAAAAGAAAAAAAGAAAAACAAATCAAGAGAAAACAGAGAAAAGAAAAAAAAAAGAACCCCCCACTGGGCCAGCTGGCCCAGCTGTTAGCCAGGCCGGCCCAACTGGCCCAACCGGCCACCCCCACATCCCTTATCCACCCACCCGGTGAAACCCTAACCCCCACCGACGCCCCACTCGCTTCCCCCACTCCCCTCGCCCCGATCCCCTCTCCCTCTCCGCTCGTTCTGGATCAGGGGCATGAACTCGCCGCGCCCGACCTGCACGTCGCCGCCCTCGCCGGCTCCGTTGCCCGCCACCTCGCGCTGCCATCTCCATCTCCCTCGACGGATCTGCTCGCGTCCAAGGACACCGGCCCCATCGCCGATCCCGCCGTCCGTCGCCCCCGGAGCGCCACCGCGCTCCCCCGTCCTCCTCTGGACGCCGTCGCCCCGACACCGCGCCGTCGTCCATCGCCCCCGACACGCCACCTCGCCACATTCGACCTCGCCTCCGCCCACGGCCACCGCACGACCTCACGGTCGGTATACTTCATCGGAGCCTCCCCACTGGTCTGGCTCCTCGCCGCACGTCGTCCCCGGCGACCTCCTCGACCCCCGCTGCCCGAATCCCCACCGCCCCTGTGAGCTCCCCCTCTCCTCTCTCCCCTGTGCGCCCTGCCTCTCCCCCGCACCTCCCGAAGGCCGCCACTGCTCGTCTCGCCGGCGCGCCTTCCCCGCAGCTCCCCGCGCCCGGCGCTGCTCCCGTCGTCGCCGACCAACGAGGCCCCCACGCGCGCTCGCCCTCGCCTCTCATGGCGTCGGGTGCGAGCACCCACACCAGTTCGCCCGTCGCCCCCTTTCCCCTCGCCCGTTCGGGCGGCGCCCGTTGGCCGACCCGCTATGGCCCCTAGGGCCTATGACAGATGGGCCCCACGCCCAGAACGTTTTATTAAAAAAATATATAAAAAATGAATTTAATTAATTAATTAATTAACTAAATTAATTAACTAAATTAACCCTGTTTAATTAGTCTAATTAACTGGTTAGTTTAATTGAACGGTAATTAGTTTAGTTAAATCCTAATTAATCTAAACAGAGTATGACAGGTGGGTCCCACTGGACCCATACGTCAGTTTGACCAGTCAACACCTCTGTTGACTGCTGACATCATGCTGATGTCATGATGACATCAGCATGCACTATTCTGGATAATGTTAAATTAAATTAAATAAATAAATTCTAAAAATGATTTAAAACTTTAGAAAATCATATAAAATAATCCGTAGCTCGGATGGAAAAACTTTGTACATGAAAGTTGCTCAGAACGACGAGACAAATCCAGATACGCAGCCCGTTCGCCCGCCACGCGTCCCTAGCATAGTGAACCTGCAACATTTCACCTTCGGTTCATCTGTCCGAAAACGCGAAACACCGGGGATACTTTCCCGGATGTTTCCCCCCTTTCCCGGTACCACCTCCTACCGTGTTAGGGCACTCCTAGCACCGCGCATTGTCATGTCTTCCATCGTCATGCTTATGTTTGCATTATATTTATTGTTTCTTCCCTCTCTTCTCTCGTTAGACACTGAGACCGACGCCGCTGCTACCCAGTACGACTACGGTATTGACGACCCCTTCTTGCCAGAGCTTCCAGGCAAGCCCCCCTTGATCACCAGATATCGCCTATTCTTCTCTATACTGGTTGCATTAGAGTAGTGTAGCATGTTACTGCTTTCGGTTAATCCTATTCTGTTGCATAGCCTCTCATTGTGGCTACAGTTGTTACCCTTACCTGATATCCTACTGCTTAGTATAGGATGCTAGTGTTTCATCAATGGCCCTACACTCTTGTCCGTCTGCCATGCTATACTACTGGGCCGTGATCACTTCGGGAGGTGATCATGGGTATATACTATATACTTTATATGCATGACACATGTGGTGACTAAAGTCGGGTCGGCTCGTTGAGTACCCGCAAGTGATTCTGATGAGGGGGCTGAAAGGACAGGTGGCTCCATCCCAGTAGAGGTGGGCCTGGGTTACTGACGGCCCCCGACTGTTACTTTGTGGCGGAGCGACAGGGCAGGTTGAGACCACCTAGGAAAGAGGTGGGCCTGGCCCTGGTCGGCGTTCGCGGATGCTGAACACGCTTAACGAGATCTTGGTATTTGATCTGAGTCTGGCCATTTGGTCTATACGCACTAACCAACTACGCGGGAACAGTTATGGGCACTCGATGTCGTGGTATCAGCCGAAGCTCTTCTTGACGTCAGCGATGGAGCGGCGCGCGCCGGATTGGACTGGAACGCCTGCTAGGCTAGGTCTGCTTCCGGCCGCGTACACAGCGTGCAGGTGTGCAATGGGCGATGGGCCCAGACCCCTGCGCGCATAGGATTTAGACCGACGTGTTGACCTCTCTGTTGAGCCTAGGTGGGGATGCGACGTGTTGATCTTCCGCGGCCGGGCATGACCCAGAAAAGTGTGTCCGGCCAAATGGGATCGAGCGTGTTGGGTTATGTGGTGCACCCCTGCAGGGAAGTTTATCTATTCGAATAGCCGTGTCCCTCGGTAAAAGGACGACCTGGAGTTGTACCTTGACCTTATGACAACTAGAACCGGATACTTAATAAAATACACCCTTCCAAGTGCCAGATACAACCCGGTGATCGCTCTCTAACAGGGCGACGAGGAGGGGATCGCCGGGTAGGATTATGCTATGCGATGCTACTTGGTGAACTTACCATCTATTCTCTTCTACATGCTGCAAGATGGAGGTGGCCTGAAGCGTAGTCTTCGACAGGATTAGCTATCCCCCCTCTTATTCTGGCATTTTGCAGTTCAGTCCACCGATATGGCCCTTTACACATATACCCATGCATATGTAGTGTAGATCCTTGCTTGTGAGTACTTTGGATGAGTACTCACGGTTGCTTTTTCCTTCTTTTCCCCCTTTCCATTGTACCTGGTTGTCGCAACCAGATGCTGGAGTCCAGGAGCTAGAGATCTCGAGGATGATTCTACATGGAGTTCGGTTTCGAGGAGTAGTTAGGAGGTCCCAGGCAGGAGGCCTTGCCTTTTCGATCGTTGCTACTTTTGTGCTAGCCTTCTTAAGGCAAACTTGTTTAACTTATGTCTGTACTCAGATATTGTTGCTTCCGCTGACTCGTTTATGATCGAGCACTTGTATTCGAGCCCTCGAGGCCCCTGGCTTGTATTATGATGCTTGTATGACTTATTTATGTTGTAGAGTTGTGTTGTGATATCTTCCCGTGAGTCCCTGATCTTGATCGTACACATTTGTGTGCATGATTAGTGTACGGTCGAATCGGGGGCGTCACAAGTTGGTATCAGAGCCAACTGCCTGTAGGAATCCCCCTTTCCAACTCCTTGGCCGAAGTCGAGTCTAGTCATTGAAAAACTTTTACTAACATGGCTGTGTGGCTTACGGGCCCACGTCGCCATTGGGTGGTATTAGGATCTTTTACTCCTCGATCCTTACTCTGGGACTCTGATCTCTCTTCTATTCGGGTTAAATGATTTTGCTAAAAAGACTAACTATAGGTTCTCGTAAATACTTTCTCCTAGAGAGCCCCTTCCGGCCAGATGATCGCCTGCTGCACCAGAAGATTCTGAAGACACTCTCTGATGCTTTCCCGAGACCCTTGTGCCCTTCGCCATTGCGATCCCTACCACCGATAAATCTTTATGGATAACTACATACTTTTGTCGTTCATACCTTCATCCCCAGTTGCCCTTGTTATTATAAGGTGCCCTCAAATATTCTCCGATGTTCTCGAGACTTTGTGCTCGTTGCTTTTGCAATTCCCTACCACTGATCTATGGATAAATACTTACACCCGTCGTTCTTAATTTTATTCCAAGTTGATCTTGTTAATACAAGATGCCCCGAACCGCTCTCCGTTGTTCCAAGAATCCTTTGAGCTTAATGCTATACAGTTCTTGCCTCATGAATACCCTTACGGATAATTCCTCGCGCTTATCGAGTATCCGCTCTTTCCAAGCTGTTCATGTGTTTCACAAAAGTTTTCGAAATACCATTCGATCTTCCAAAAATCCTGAGCATCCTCTTGCTCTTGGAATTCTTGCTTGCTTGCATTATGGTTAATCCCATAAGTCTGGCAATCTTATTGGCATCCTTTGTCAAATATCATTTTGAGTCCATTGATTCAATATGTTGCTAATGCTCGCAATCCTCAATCATATCCTAGAATTCATCCTTCCGGCTTAGACGTCATTTTTAACATGATCTGGATCTCGACCAATCAAATTGTCATCGTTTGTACCCCTAAGCTTACTCAAGTTATCCATCCTTAATCACAGCATTTGCTTCTGATCCTTTGATTTGGAAACTATAATTCCTTTACATGTGAGCTTTGAATTAGGTAGTTGCTTCTATAATCCAATGCCTTCACATTGTTTCTTCCTCTGGTTGTGTGCCGATACTCACACCAGATCCCTTATGGACCATCAGAACCTTGTTGGATTTTATCCGACAACGTCCTTCATATTCAATCACTTTGGAAGTTCTTTCCCTGATACATAATGCCTTTGGTAAATCCTATTCCTTGATTTGGCCAACCATGCTCTGCTTTCGAGCTGGTGATATTTACTCTTGGAACTTGTGGTATATGTTTCTAAGATACCCCGATGGGTTGAACCTTATGCCTTCCTTAATCTGTTTGACCCAAAAACTTTTCACGGGTCATACTCCTCTAGTAATTCACCCGGTAGGTTTTCACACTGAAATCATTTTTATTAGAGCAGTGAATGAATGGTCTCGCATTAGAGAAGTGGGAGTCGACCTTGAACTTTGTGTTCGTGCCCATGGAAACAATGTAGATCGTATCATTAAAGCTTCTCTTCAAATAAATATTTCCTTGGTATAAGTTTATCTTATATCTAGGATCTGGCATTTTGCAATCATTGTTCCGGCCATGTTCTCCTTTTAAATACCATTTCTCGGACAAGTTGAAGTACTTGTCTTCTGCAGATCATTGCACCTGTCCAACCCTTTGATCTACCGTCGAGCATTACACTCTGGTATCTTAAGAATACCATGGAACTACATAACTTCTTATGAGTTCTTCATCAACTATTATTCTCGCCAATTCCAATTTCCCTCGGGTCTGAGTTATTAGTCACTCGAGAACACCGTTAAGTGAATCGATTCCGCACTCCGATTCAATAACTCTTATGTAATTTTTGTTGCTTATGATTTAATAATCTTTCAACTCATTCCTAGCCTGATCGGCTACATCATTATTGTGCCAATTTTAACTGTACTACCTGGTCCTTCCCGGAGCACAATTCTCGACGATGAGCTAAGCTTACGTGGATTTTCCTTGTCATATCATTTCACCTTGAACAACGAGCTTGATTTCAAGTTTGTGTTGTACCTGTGCTTCCATTGACCTCTTGCTTCATCATCCCTTTGATTTGATGTCATCGCTGATCGATTACATCCTCATGAAATCTCTCGACAAAAATTGTCGTGGTCATCATCAACATTTTGAATCCTTCCAGGATACCAATCGAATTCATGATGATAAGTACCACCCTTGTTCCTTGGTAATTTGAGTTACCATCGACAACATCCTTGCCTTCTCTCCAACACAAATTTGTTCGTGTTTTGTATTACACCTTGGGTTCCTTGCCATCCAGCTTATGCTGTGTTCTACCTTGGAGTATTACCATCTGTTATGTCGAGAATGTCATGGGAATGCTCCACCTCTTAAGAATTCACACTATAATGATACTTCTCACCATCACCATTCTTTCTTGGTCCTCGTGTTGATTCCAACCGGGGTACCCACAAGTGAACGGTCTTGTTTGGATTCTGCACTTCTAGCAACCCTATTGCTTTGAAGTTAATGATCGATAATTCATTCTTAGCCTATCGGTTGCTGAAACACCATTCTAACATTGATCATGCTACCTAACCCCATATTTCGGGTGCACCTTTCAACCAATGTTTAATTGTGTATGTTTTCCTCAAGCATACATCATTATACCATTTGATCTGACAAATGTTATCTCCTTGTTCACCTAGTTGTGGAAATCCATCTTTTGTTAATCTCGAGGAATTGTCGCTGAGTCCATCAGCCACCCCCTCATCCTCTCCTTGGTTTAATGCTGAACTCTGGTTTCGGAACTTGCTTCCATCGTTCATTTCCCGAGAATCTTACAATGTCGTCTCGTCAATTTGTTTTGCACCTTTTCTTCTCAGGCATCCTGTGTCTGAGATATCCTAACACCGATCAAATCTGAATCTCGGTCAGATATGATGGTTGGAGCATATTTTCAGGAGTTATAACATTGGTCTTTATATAACCCGGTAAGGTGATGACATGCCTAGCACACTTGACCGGAGGACCTATTGTTATAGTATCCTCTTCAGCAATGTTACCCATTCTTCCATAAGGAAATTGTAAGACTTATTCTATATGTTGTTCCTGATGAATCCTTTTTGTATCCAAGTCTGACCTTTGCTTGAAGACCATGTCAATGCTATCTCGAAGCATGTCTCTGGTACTCCGATTTCCAACAAAGAACATTTGAAGCCCAATGATAATTGTTTCTTGCTCAATTACCCAAACACTGCAGTATGGGTAATGTCATGAAATTTCTCTCACCTTACCCAAAGAGTTTTCTACATAATATCCTGTCATGGATATCATCCTCTTCTTGTCCTTGGGAAGGATATACCCTTGGAATATGTGTTTAAACATATTTTCCTTTCCATTGTTCTGCTTAAACCTAATAATCTTATTTTCCATTCCATTGTCTTCTTTAACCTTTCTTGTGGTCTATATGATCTAAGCAGTAATATTCTCCTGCTTATGTAAACACCTCGTCGTACAACCTCGTCAGTAAGACCCTGTTACTATTGTTGTTGACATTCCGGTAACCACCGATGGACGAGAACTTTGCCTATTGGTCCACCTCGTTCAACGAGCAGGAAAGTGGTTCTCTTCGTCCCTTGCCCTTGGTACTGACGTTGTTGCCAACATAACTGACAGGCTACCCTCTGACATGCCTTACATACATGATCGTGCAAGAAGTCACCGCCCTTCCTACTTTTAAACCACATGGTGGGCCCATAACCCACAGTTCCACAGGATCGGAACCTGACTCTCTTGTACACCCCCTGTTCCCAAAGTTATTCCTCCCGCGTGGGCTCATATGTAATTCATGAGCCACCTTCCGATGAGATCATCAATTCTTGTTTCGGACACAAAAATTATTCCTTTGCTTTGAAACCCTTTCACCTTCTGACTAGGCATTGAACGATTGCCTAGCTGCTTGAAACTTCTTACTGTACCTTCAAAATTTACCCTCGATGTGTTTTATTTGTTTAGCTTGAGAGGTACTCATATGCTCATTCATGGGTTAATCCCAGATTACTACCCTTATAGCATTCTGTCGTTGCCGATATGCCCCATTACCTACTCGTAAATACGTTGAAGATCCCGAAGAAAGGATGCCTACTTCATCATGATGACCTGAAGCAGAGAAATGAATACATCAACGAAAGGGATCAACCTCTTCGAAAGGGCAGCCAAGACCGAGAAGACTCGTTAGGTTTTTCGCTACCAACACCTTTCCCCCCTTACTCCACCGCTTAAATCTCGGGACGAGATTTCTTGTAGTGGAGGAGAATTGTGACGCCCGGATAATCAAGCTACAGTAATCCCACGTTAATGATGCCACGTCACCTCGATTACTGTTGCTAATCTCGCGTTAGTTCGAAACCGGTTCGAATTCAAATTCAAAATCAAGCAAACAATAAAATATTTTCAAATATTAAAACTAAAATGTTGGGGTGTTGCCGAATAATTCATAAGTAATAATGGTGGAGAAACCAACATTTCTTATAATATTTAAATTCACTAAAATAACCAAAGCTTAGGGCAAAACAATTAATTTAATGCCTTTTATAAAGTTATAATAATATAACTTAATTACTAGTGTGCCAAAATAATTATGGCAGTGGCCTAATTAGTAATACTAATTTAGGTGCTAACTTGGTATTTTATAAAACTAAAATAATAGAAACTATAAATGAAAACAGTAAAGAAAAAAAAGAAAAAAAAGAAAAACAAATCAAGAGAAAACAAAGAAAAGAAAAAAAAAGAAACCCCCCCCCACTGGGCCAGCTGGCCCAGCTGTTAGCCAGGCCGGCCCAACTGGCCCAACCGACCACCCCCACATCCCTTATCCACCCACCCGGTGAAACCCTAACCCCCACCGACGCCCCACTCGCTCCCCCCACTCCCCTCGCCCCGATCTTCTCTCCCTCTCCGCTCGTTCTGGATCAGGGGCATGAACTCGCCGCGCCCGACGTGCACGTCGCCGCCCTCGCCGGCTCCGTCGCCCGCACCTCGCGCTGCCATCTCCATCTCCCTCGACGGATCTGCTCGCGTCCGAGGACACCGCCCCCATCGCCGATCCCGCCGTCCGTCGCCCCCGGACCGCCACCGCGCTCCCCCGTCTTCCTCTGGACGCCGTCGCCCCGACACCGCGCCATCGTCCATCGCCCCCGACACGCCACCTCGCCGCATTCGACCTCGCCTCTGCCCACGGCCACCGCACGACCTCACGGTCGGTATACTTCATCGGAGCCTCCCCACCGGGCTGCCTCCTCGCCGCACATCGTCCCCGACGACCTCCTCGAGCCCCGCTGCCCGAATCCCCACTGCCCCAGTGAGCTCCCCCTCTCATCTCTCCCCTGTGCGCCCTGCCTCTCCCCCGCGCCTCCCGAAGGCCGCCACTGCTCGTCTCGCCGGCGCGCGTTCCCCGCAGCTCCCCGCCCCCGGCGCTGCTCCCGTCGTCGCCGGCCACCGAGGCCCCCAGGCGCGCTCGCCCTCGCCTCTCATGGCGTCGGGTGCGAGCACCCACACCAGTTCGCCCGTCGCCAGCTTTCCCCTCGCCCGTTCGGGCGGCGCCCGTTGGCCGTCCCGCTATGGCCCCTAGGGCCTATGACAGATGGGCCCCACGCCCAGAACGTTTTATTAACAAAATATAAAAAATGAATTTAATTAAGTAATTAATTAATTAACTAAATTAATTTGGTAGTTAATTAACCCTGTTTAATTAGTCTAATTAACTGGTTAGTTTAATTGAACGGTAATTAGTTTTGTTAAATCCTAATTAATCTAAACAGAGTATGACAGGTGGGTCCCACTGGACCCACACGTCAGTTTGACCAGTCAACACCTCTGTTGACTGCTAACGTCATGCTGATGTCATGATGCCGTCAGCATGCACTATTCTGGATAATGTTAAATTAATAAATTCTATGATTCAAAACTTTAGAAAATCATATAAAATAAAGCGTAGCTCGGATGGAAAAACTTTGTACATGAAAGTTGCTCAGAACGACGAGACGAATCCAGATATGCAGCCCGTTCGTCCGCCACGCGTCCCTAGCATAGTGAACCTGCAACATTTCACCTCCGGTTCATCTGTCCGAAAACGCGAAACACCGGGGATACTTTCCTGGATGTTTCCCCCCCTTTCCCGGTACCACCTCCTACCGTGTTAGGGCACTCCTAGCACCGCGCATTGTCATGTATTCCATCGTCATGCTTATGTTTGCATTATATTTATTGTTTCTTCCCCCTCTTCTCTCATTAGACACCGAGACCGACGCCGCTGCTACCCAGTACGACTACGGTGTTGACGACCCCTTCTTGCTAGAGCTTCCAGGCAAGCCCCCCCTTGATCACCAGATATCGCCTATTCTTCTCTATACTGCTTGCATTAGAGTAGTGTAGCATGTTACTTCTTTCGGTTAATCCTATTCTGTTGCATAGCCTCTCATTGTGGCTACAGTTGTTATCCTTACCTGATATCCTACTGCTTAGTATAGGATGCTAGTGTTTCATCAATGGCCCTACACTCTTGTCCGTCTGCCATGCTATACTACTGGGCCGTGATCACTTCGGGAGGTGATCACGGGTATATACTATATACTTTATATGCATGACACATGTGGTGACTAAAGTCGGGTCGGCTCGTTGAGTACCCGCAAGTGATTCTGATGAGGGGGCTGAAAGGACAGGTGGCTCCATCCCGGTAGAGGTGGGCCTGGGTTCCTGACAGCCCCTGACTGTTACTTTGTGGCGGAGCGACAGGGCAGGTTGAGACCACCTAGGAGAGAGGTGGGCTTGGCCCTGGTCGGCGTTCACGGATACTTAACACGCTTAACGAGATTTTGGTATTTGATCTGAGTCTGGCCATTTGGTCTATACGCACGAACAAACTACGCGGGAACAGTTATGGGCACTCGACGTCGTGGTATCAGCCGAAGCTCTTCTTGATGTCAGCGACGGAGCGGCGCGCGCCGGATTGGACTGGAACGCCTGCTAGGCTAGGTCTGCTTCCGGCCGCGTACGCAACGTGCAGGTGTGCAATGGGCGATGGGCCCAGACACCTGCGCGCATAGGATTTAGACCGGCGTGTTGACCTCTCTGTTGAGCCTAGGTGGGGCTGCGACGTGTTGATCTTCCGCGGCCGGGCATGACCCAAGTGTGTCCGGCCAAATGGGATCGAGCGTGTTGGGTTATGTGGTGCTCCCCTGCAGGGAAGTTTATCTATTCGAATAGCCGTGTCCCTCGGTAAAAGGACGAACCGGAGTTGTACCTTGACCTTATGACAACTAGAACCGGATACTTAATAAAATACACCCTTCCAAGTGCCAGATACAACCCGGTGATCGCTCTCTAACAGGGCGACGAGGAGGGGATCGCCGGGTAGGATTATGCTATGCGATGCTACTTGGTGAACTTACCATCTATTCTCTTCTACATGCTGCAAGATGGAGGTGGCCTGAAGCGTAGTCTTTGACAGGATTAGCTATCCCCCCTCTTATTCTGGCATTCTGCAGTTCAGTCCACCGCTATGGCCCTTTACACATATACCCATGCATATGTAGTGTAGATCCTTGCTTGCGAGTACTTTGGATGAGTACTCACGCTTGCTTTTTCCTTCTTTTCCCCCATTCCATTCTACCTAGTTGTCGCAACCAGATGCTGGAGTCCAGGAGCTAGAGATCCTGAGGATAATTCTACATGGAGTTCGGTTTCGAGGAGTAGTTAGGAGGTCCCAGGCAGGAGGCCTTGCCTTTTCGATCGTTGCTACTTTTGTGCTAGCCTTCTTAAGGCAAACTTGTTTAACTTATGTCTGTACTCAGATATTGTTGCTTCCGCTGACTCGTTTATGATCGAGCACTTGTATTTGAGCCCTTGAGGCCCCTGGCTTGTATTATGATGCTTGTATGACTTATTTATGTTGTAGAGTTGTGTTGTGATATCTTCCCGCGAGTCCCTGCTCTTGATCGTACACATTTGCGTGCATGATTAGTGTACGGTCGAATCGGGGGCGTCACACTTGGACCCAAGGAGCTGAAGGAATTGAAGAAACAACTCGATGAACAAGAGCGTCTGGGTTTGATCAGACCGAGTTCATCTCCGTGGGGTTGTGGTGTTCTTTTTGTCCAGAAGAAGGATGGCACGGACCGACTTTGTGTCGACTACCGTCCATTGAACAAGAAGACAATCAAGAACAAGTATCCACTTCCCAACATCAATGAGCTATTCGAGCAACTCAAAGGTGCTAAAGTATTCTCCAACCTTGACCTTCATATGGGTTATCATCAGATTCGCATTCGTGAAGAAGATATTCCCAAGACAGCTTTCAGAACAACCCTTGGTTCTTATGAATATACTGTCATGTCTTTCGGCCTTGTTAATGCTCCTCCAACATTCTCTCGGATGATAAATTTCATCTTCAACCCCTATACCAATGAATTCGTCCTGGTGTATCTCGATGATATCTTGGTCTTCTCCAAGAATAAGAAGGATCATGCCAAACATTTGCGATTGGTGCTCGACAAGCTCAGAGAGTATCAATTTTATGCGAAGTTTTCCAAATGTGAGTTTTGGATCGATGAAATTCTTTACCTTGGTCACATCATCTCTGCCAAGGGCATCGTTGTTAATCCCGAGAAGGTGTCCGCAATTGTGAATTGGGAGCCTCCTCAGAATGTCAAGCAGCTCCGCAGTTTTCTTGGTCTTGCAAGCTATTGCCGAAGATTCGTTGAGAATTTCTCTAAGATTGCAAAGCCTCTTTCCAACCTTCTCCAGAAGCATGTGAAGTATGTCTGGTCTCCTGAGTGTGACGTTGCTTTCAACACTCTCAAAGAGAAACTCGTCACAGCTCCTGTCTTAACTCCTCCTGACGAATCCAAGCCATTTGAAGTTTTCTATGATGCTTCTCTCCAAGGTCTCGGTGCCGTGTTAATGCAAGAGAAGAAAGTTGTAGCCTATACCTCTCGTCAGTTAAAACCCAACGAAAAGAACTACCCCACTCACGATCTTGAGTTGGCGGCAGTTGTCCATGCATTAATAACGTGGAGACATCTCTTGTTGGGAAGAAAAGTGGACATATTCACCGATCACAAGAGTCTCAAGTACATCTTCACTCAGCCCAACCTCAACCTCAGGCAGACTCGATGGGTCGAAATGATTCAAGAGTACAATCCGAGTATTGAATATACTCCAGGCAAAGCCAATGTCATTGCAGATGCTTTGAGCAGGAAGGCTTATTGCAACAGCTTAATCCTCAAGCCATTCCAACCGGATCTTTGTGAAGCTTTCCGCAAGCTGAATCTCCAAGTTGTTCCTCAAGGCTTTCTTGCCAACCTCATAGTCTCTCCTACTTTGGAAGATCAAATTCGTGAGGCACAACATCTTGATGCCATGGTGAAGAAGGTGAAACGTGGTATCGACAAGGGTCTTTCCAAATACAAGTGCTATCGCATTGATGACAGAGACACTTTATTCTTCGAGGACCGGATTGTGGTTCCTAAAGGTGGTCTAAGGAAAGTCGTTATGAACGAGGCGCACAATTATCTTCTTTCCATTCATCCTGGAAGTACGAAGATGTACCATGACCTCAAGCAGTCGTATTGGTGGACTCGAATGAAGCGAGAAATCGCTCAATTCGTGAATGAATGTGATGTCTGTCGAAGAGTGAAAGCAGAACACCAAGGACCAGCTGGTCTCCTCCAACCTCTTGCTATCCCAGAATGGAAGTTTGATCATATCTAAATGGACTTCATGACTGGATTTCCCAAGTCCAAGCGTGGAAATGATGTTATCTTCGTTGTCATTGACAAGCTTTCTAAAGTTGCTCATTTCCTTCCAATCAAAGAATCTATCACAGCAGCTCAGTTGGCAGAGCTATACACCTCCAGGATTGTCTCCTTGCACGGCATTCCACAATTGATTTCTTCAGATCGTGGAAGCATCTTCACTTCTAAGTTCTGGGACTCCTTCCAAAAGGCCATGGGCACTAGCATTCGCTTCAGCACAGCTTTCCACCCTCAAACTAGTGGCCAAGTCGAGCGAGTCAATCAAATCCTGGAAGATATGCTCAGGGCTTGTGTCATTTCCTTTGGCATCAAATGGGAAGATTGTCTTCCATATGCCGAATTCTCCTACAACAACAGCTTCCAAGCGAGTTCGGGCAAGGCCCCATTCGAGATTCTCTATGGCAGGAAGTGTCGTACTCCTCTTAATTGGTCAGAGACTCGTGAACGCCAACTCTTTGGCAATGACTTAATCACAGGGGCTGAAGAAATGTGTAAAGTCATCCGTGAAAATCTCAAAGCCACGCAATCGCGCCAGAAGAGTTACTATGATAGTAAGCACCGTGATGTGGCTTTCGAGATCGGAGACCATGTCTATCTCCGCGTCTCTCCAATGAAAGGCACTCGTCGCTTCGGTATCAAAGGGAAGCTTGCCCCTAGATACGTGGGTCCTTTCAAGATCTTTGGTAAAAGAGGCGACCTCGCCTATCAACTTGAGCTTCCCTCCAACTTCGTGAACGTGCATGATGTGTTCCACGTGTCACAGCTTCGCAAGTGCTTCAAGACGCCTGAGCGCACCATCAACTTCGAAGAGATTGACCTCCAAGAAGATCTGTCTTATCATGAGCACCCCGTTGCTATTCTTGAGGAAACTGAACGCAAGACTCGCAACAAGTCAATCAAATTCCTGAAAGTGAAGTGGTCGCACCATTCCGACCGAGAAGCCACCTGGGAACGCGAGGATCACCTCCGTTCCGAATATCTGGAGTTCTTTCAGTCCTAGATCTCGGGACGAGATCCTCTCGTAGTGGTGGAGTGTTGTAACACCCCGGATGTAACTTTCCATATTTGTAACTCCAACTCTTGCCATTTTCGGCTATGTGTTATGATATTCCCTTCGTGGTCGGGTTTTGTTTTTCGTTTTGCATTTTGTTCATGTCATGCATCTCATATCATGTCATCATGTGCATCTCATTTACATACGTGTTCGTCTCATGCATCCGAGCATTTTCCCCGTTGTCTGTTTTGCAATCCGACACTTCCACCTCCTCCGGCGCACCCCTCTTGTTTCTTTTCGTGAGCGGGTGTTAAACGTTCTCGGAATGGACCGAGTCTTGCCAAGTGGCCTTGGTATACCACCGGTAGACCACCTGTCAAATTTTGTGCCATTTGGAGGTCGTTTGATGCTCCAACGGTTAACCGGGTAACCGCAAAGTCCTTTTGTGTGTTGCAGCAAAACCCCCCTCCAAACAGCCCAAAACCCCTCTAAGTCACTTCCATGCTCTAGGTCGTTCGATCACGATCGTGTGGGCGAAAACCGTGCTCCATTTGGAGTCTCTTTGCTCCCTCTACCTATAAAAACACCTCCCCCTCCGAAATATTCGCGGTGCAAAACACTAGTCTCCTTCCCCTCTCCGCGGCCGGACGCGTCCGCCGCCGCCGGAAAAATTCCGCCGCCGGCTGCAGCCACTCACGGCGCGCCACGTCGCCCGGGCTGCGCCCCACTTCGCCGCCGACCGCGCGGGCCCGGGAGGCCCAGATCTGGCCCGTGCCGGCCCGTCTCCTCCTCCGCGCCCGCGCCTCCACCCCGCCCTCGAGCGCCGCCGCCACGTCGCTGACCGTCGCCGACCGTCGCCGCGCGCCGCCGCCCTCGGTGCTCGCCGCCTCGCCGGTCGCCGCCGCCGTCCTTCTCCGCGCCCGCAGCCGCCCGACGCCGGCGCGCCGCCTCCCCGCGCCCTGCTCCACGCCGGCGCCCTCCTGCCGTCGCAACGCCGGCCACCGCGAGCAGCACTCCGGCGAGCTCGATCCGATCTGGATCCCGATCGAGTCAAATCCCACGGTTGACTTTCCCCCTCCCAAAATATTCCAAGTCCCGTAATATTTGCATTATATGCCCATGTTCATCGCATCATAACTCTCTGCATATAGCTCCATTTCGTGCATGTCATATATCGAAATGTTCGTCTCGAGATGATCTTCACTTTGTTCTATTGCACCATGATCATTTGAGTCCATCTTGATGCCCAAATCTCTGTTGCAAGAGTGCTAGTTGCTGTTATCTGCTGTTACTTATCAGAACTTGAGGATTTGTTATTTTTGTTGCTATTGATGTGTGCATATTATGGGCATGAGCTCTACATGTGTTTTGATGTATGCCATGCCATCTTTACAGAGGTGTATGCCATGTATTTATGTGATCCTTGTGGTGACTAGCACAAGCATGCAAACTAGGCTTCGTGATGTTTCTGATTTCAGGGACTCGGTAATTTCTCCAAGTCTGTAACTGCTGTTATTTTGTTGCTATGTATCCATGTGTCTACAGAGAGATCCATGCTCCTTTTGGAGATGTTCAGTAAGGAGGTTTTGTAGATATAGTTGTGCCCTATCCATTCATGCCCTTTTTTGCAATTATGGAGTGCCATAGAATGATTCATCTTGCTCTATGTTTGCTATAGAATATTTCTGGCAGATTGTTAACATGATATTCAACTTTGCCAAGGTTGTTGTAGTTTTTTCATACATGCTATGTATTTTCTCTTGCCATGGATAGCTTCATAAACATGCCATATTGCTGTAGGTGTGCTTGTTTTGTCATTCATTGCTTTTTGATGAGTGAATCAAGCTCACAAAGATGCCCTCATAATGTCTGTTCCTGCCATGCTCTGTTTTCTGCTAAGTCTGGAACCTGTTAACGAAACTTGCTATGTTTACATGGTTGCCATCATATCTTCTGTTCCTTTTTGGCTTATAGTCAGTAAGGGACTTTTGTCATATGCATTTAGTAGATTCATGCCAGGCGGTGTTTTTCTATGTTAAGTTCCTGTAGCATGTTGAATACGAGCTCTGAACATTGCTACCTGATGCTGTTTCAGCCATGTCCAGTAATTTCTCGAAGTCTGTGAACCTGATATCTTTTGCGCTTTTGCCATGCTTGTTTGAACCTGTTGTGGTGTGAACTAGCCGTAGCTCAGTGTTCATCTTTTGCCAAGCATCTCCTGTAGATTACTACCATATGCTTTGTTGCGATGTTGGAGTGCTGTAGCATACTTACGTGATGTATTCTAAGTGCTATCATGCTGTTAATCACAGATTCGTGTCATTCTTGTTTTGCTTGCCATTTGCAAACCGTGCATCCGTTTCCGGTGATCTTTATATCGATTTCAACCGAAATCATCTCATCTTTCCAGTGGCATGCTTGGTTTGCCAAGTTACTTCCTTGTTCATCATATTCCTTCCGGAGCACGCATATGCATTGCATATCACATCCCGCATATCATGCATGTTTTGCATCATGTTGTTTGCGCATTGCACCGTGTTTGATCTTGGTTCCGTTGCTTGTGTTCTTGCTTTGGGTAGAGCCGGGAGACGAGTTCATGAACGAGGAACCTGTTGAGTACGCTTACGAGGATCAAGCTTTCGACAACTCTGAGAACCTTGCAGGCAAGATGACCATACCCTCGAAATCACTTCTATCTTTGCTTTGCTAGTTGTTCGCTCTATTGCCATGCTACGCTACCTACCACTTGCTATATCATGTCTCCCATATTGCCATGTTAGCCTCTAACCATCCTTTTCTAGCAAACCGTTGTTTGGCTAAGTTACCGCTTTTGCTCAGCCCTTCTTATAGCGTGGCTAGTTGCAGGTGAAGTTGAAGTTTGTTCCATGTTGGAACATGGATATTTTGGGATATCACAATATCTCTTATTTAATTAATGCATCTATATATTTGGTAAAGGGTGGAAGGCTCGGCCTTATGCCTGGTGTTTTGTTCCACTCTTGCCGCCCTAGTTTCCGTCATACCGGGATTATGTTCCTTGAGTTTGCGTTCCTTACGCGGTTGGGTGATTTATGGGACCCCCTTGACAGTTCGCCTTGAATAAAACTCCTCTAGCAAGGCCCAACCTTGGTTTTACCATTTGCCACCTAAGCCTTTTTCCCCCGGGTTTTTGCGAGCCCGAGGGTCATCTTTATTTAAACCCCCGGGCCAGTGTTCCTCTGAGTGCTGGTCCAAACTAGAGCCACTTGCAGCGCCACCTTGGGGAAACTCGAGGATTGGTTTTAGTTGTACGTAGTGTTCATCCGGTATGCCCTGAGAACGAGATATGTGCAGCTCCTATCGGGATTTGTCGGCACATTCGGGCGGCTTTGCTGGTCTTGTTTTACCATTGTTGAAATGTCTTGTAAACCGGGATTCCGAGACTGATCGGGTCTTCCTGGGAGAAGGTTTATCCTTTGTTGACCGTGAGAGCTTATGATGGGCTAAGATGGGACACCCCTGCAGGGTATTATCTTTCGAAAGCCGTGCCCGCGGTTATGAGGCAGATGGGAATTTGTTAATGTCCGGTTGTAGAGAATTTGTCACTTGACTTAATTAAAATACATCAACCACGTGTGTAGCCGTGATGGTCTCTTCTCGGCGGAGTCCGGGAAGTGAACACGGTTTCTGGGTTATGGTTGACGTAAGTAGGAGTTCAGGATCACTTCTTGGTCATTACTAGTTGACGACCGTTCCGCTGTTTCTCTTCCTCATTTGCGTATGTTAGCCACCATATATGCTTAGTGCTTGCTGCAGCTCCACCTTATTACACCATCCTTTCCTATAAGCTTAAATAGTCTTGATCTCGCGGGTGTGAGATTGCTGAGTCCTCGTGAGTCATAGATTCTACCAAAACAGTTGCAGGTGCCGACGATGCCAGTGCAGATGACGCAACCGAGCTCAAGTTGAGTTCGATGAGGAACGTGGTCGTTACTATGTTTCTTTTCCTGATGATCAGTAGTGGAGCCCAGTTGGGACGATCGGGGATCTAGCTTTTGGGGTTATCTTATTTTCATTTGGATTTGACCGTAGTTGGTCTATGTGTGGATTTTGGATGATGTATGAATTATATTTATGTATTGTGTGAAGTGGCGATTGTAAGCCAACTCTCGTTATCCCATTCTTGTTCATTACATGGGATTGTGTGAAGATGACCCTTCTTGCGACAAAACCACAATGCGGTTATGCCTCCAAGTCGTACCTCGACACGTGGGAGATATAGCCTTATCGTGGGTGTTACAACTAAGCATTAGGATAGCAGGTAAAGGTATCAACAATTGTACTAACAATGACAGGCTATGCAGCAGAATAGGATTCACCGAAAGCAGTCACATGCTACACTACTCTAATGCAAGCAGTAGAGAGAAGGAATAGGCGATATCTGGTGATCAAGGGGGGGGGGCTTGCCTGGTTGCTCTGGCAAGAAGGACGGGTCGTCAACACCGTACTCGAACTGGGGGTCGTCGGCAGCCTCGGGGTCTACCGGAAAGAAGTAACGGAGGGGGAACACAATAAATAACAGAGCAATCAAAGTATCACAAAGCATAACATGGCAATACACGGTGCTAGGGGTGACCTAACGCAGTACTAGGCGATACTGGCGAGGGGGGGACATCCGGGAAAGTATTCCCGGTGTTTCGCGTTTTCGGACAGATGAAACGGAGGGGGAAAGTTGCGTGTTTGCTATGCTAGGGGTGTGTGGCGGATGAACGGGCCGCGTATCCGGATTCGTCTCGTCGTTCCGAGCAACTTTCATGTAGAAAACATTTTCATCTCAGCTACGGTTTATTTTCTATTAATTTTTAAAGTTTTAAATCCTCCTTTCTTTGATGATCTTCAACACATCTATTTGAATTCCCTGTGAGTGAAGGATTTCATTTTCTAAATTATTATTACTAAATAATTTGAAATCAGCATTGTTGTATTAGCATGACGTCAGCATGACATCAGCAGTCAACAGAGGTGTTGACTGGGTCAAACTGACATGTGGGGTCCGCATGTCATTGACTGATCAGGCTAATCAGGGTTTAATTAAGTTAACTAGTGATTAGGTTAATCTAATTAGGATTAATTAAGTTAATTAATTCTTTAATTAATTAATATTAATATTTTATTTTTTAAATCTTTTCTGTTTTTATAAACGTTCTAGGGCGGGGCCCGTTTGGCATAGGCCCATAGGGGCCAAACGGGCGTGCGGGCTCACGGGCACGGCACGAGCGCCCTCCAGGGCGAGCCCGGGCGCTGGCCTCGGCGCGGCCAGTGGCGCGGCCGCCGGCGACAGGGAGGCAGCCAGGGGGCGGCGCGGTAGCGAGCAGCGGCGAGTGGGAGCGGCCTGTCGGGCGCCGGCGGGCCTGGGGTTTGCGGCGGCGGCTGTGGCTAGAGGCACAACATGGCCGCGCGTGCAGGCGGCGCGGTGGGCGACAGGGGGCGCTGGCGAGCGCGTGCGACGGCGGTTGAGCAGCGGAAGGAGCAGCGATGGCTCCTGCGGGCAAGCGCGAGGCCGGGCGCCGGCGGTTCGGGTGGCAGTGGACTGCGGCATCAGCGCAGCAGCAGAACAGGAGGCGCGCGGTGACGACGGTGCGCGCGCACAGAGGAGTAGAGGGAGAAGAAGGGAGGTGGCAGCTCACAGGAGAGCGGGAGGGGCATGGCAGCGGCCTCGGAGGCGACCCTTGGGAAGGAGGACAACGACGGCAGCGTGCGGATGCCCGAGGATGAAGCCGAGCGTGGGGCGGCGTCGTGGGGGCGTCCTGGCACGGTCGCGGTCGGCGAGGCGAGGGGCGCCGTCGAGGGAGAGGGGACGGGGCGCGAGGACAAGGGCGGGGGCCGGCGAGGCGGCGTCGCAGAGGAGGACCGAGGCGCGGTGGGGCGAACGGTGGCGTCGGGGGTCAGCGATGGGGCGACAGGATCGGGCCCCGATTGCCCCGATCCGATCTGGATCGGGGAGAGGGAGGTAGAGGAGTGGGACGAGGGGGAGGGAGTGGGGCCGACGCTAGGTCACGGGGAGGGGAGGAGGCCTAGTAGGCCAAGGGGGCAGGAGTGGTTCGGCTGGGCCAGCCGGCGCAGTGGCCAGTTGGGCCTGGTCCAGTTGGGGGGGGGGGGTTGTTTTAACCTTTTATTTGTTTTGGCCATTCTGTTTGTCTTATCTTTCTTTTCTGTTTTATTTCTAGTTTCTTTTATTTTTAGTTTTATAAAAATTACCACTAGTATCTAAATTTGTATTTAAAAATAAACTACTATCAGATCAATTCTTAGCCCAAAATAATTTAATATTTTATAAAATTCAATAGGCATTTATTTTATTGTTTCCACTACTAGTTAAATCATTTTAGTGCACTTAAATATTTTATAAATATGTGGATTCTCCACCATAATTAACTATGCAATATTTGTCACCTCTAGAACATTTTAGTTTTTATGTTCGAAAACTTTTAATGTTTGCCTAAAATTCAAATTTGATTTTGAAACGTTTTGATCTAACGCGAGGTTAGCAACAGTAACAGAGGTGACGTGGCGTCATTAGCGTATGTTTACTGTAGCATAATTATCCGGGCGTCACAATTCTCCTCTACTACAAGAAATCTCGTCCTGAGATTTAAGAGGGGAGTAAGGGGGAAGATTAGGTTACGAAATTCCGACGATTCTTCTCGATCTTGGTTGCTCTTCTCGAAGAGATAGATCCATTACATTGACGTCTTCATTCCACTGCTTCAGGTCATCATGATGAAGTCATCATCCTTTCTTCGGAAATTTCATCGTACTTACGAAAGGACAAGGGGTAACCTCGGAAGAACGAACCTTACAAGGTTGACTATCTGGCAGATAACTCAGGGAATGTGGTAGAAAGTAACTCTCGAATAGATACTTAAGAAAATATCGAGAGTGAAGTAAGAAGGTACCATGAGAAGTTTCTAATGGGCAAGCAATCGTTCGATGGCCTAATCAGAAGGTGAAAGGGGTTCCGAGCAACGCGAACAAGTATTGCGTCTGATTCCAGAATAGATCACTTCGCAGGTGGCCCGTGAATTATATAAGAAGTCAAGCGCGAGGAATAACCATCAGAAACAGGGTTGTACAGGAGAGCCAGGTTTCGATCCCGTGGAACTGTGGGTTATGGGCCCACCATGTGGGTTAAAAGTAGGAAGGGCGGAGACGTCTTGCGTGATCACGTCAGCAAGGCATGTGAGAGGATAGCATGTTATTTATGTCGGCAACAACATCGGTACCAAGGGCGAGGGACGAAGAGAACCATCTTCCTGCTCGTAGAAACGAGGCGAACCAATAGGCAAAGTTCTCATCCATCGGTGGTTACCGGAATGTCATCAACAAAAGTAATAGGGTCTTTCTAACAGAATTGTATATCGAGGTGTTTACATAAGTAGGAGAATATTACTGCTTAGATCATATGGATCACAAGAAAGGTTAAACCAAACAATGGAAAGAAAAATATGATTATCAGATTAAACAAAACAATGGAAAGGAAAATGTGTATACACACATATTTCGGGGGTATATCCTTCCCAAGGACAAGCAGAGCATGATATCCATGACAGGATATAATGTAGAAAACCCTTTAGGTAAGGGGAGAGAAATTTCATGACATTACCCAGGCAACGGCGCTTTGGTTAATTGAGTAAGAAACATTTAGCATTGGGCTTCAAATGTTCTTGTTGAAAAAACGGAGTACCACAGACATGCTTCGAGATAGTATTGACATGGTCTTCAAGCAAAGGTCAGACTTTGGATACACAAAGGATCCATCAGGAACAACTCATAGAATAAGTCTGACAATTTCCTCATGGAAGAATGGTTAACCTTGCCAAAATGGAACTATAACAATAGGTCCTTCGGCCAGGTGTGCTAGGCATGACATCACCTTACCGGGTCATATAAAGGCCAATGTTATATCTCATGGGAATATGTTCCAGCCGTCATATCTGACCGAGATTCAGATGTGATTGGTGTCAGGATAACTCAGACTCAGGATGCTTGAGAAGAAAGGTGCAACATAAATTGTCGAGATGACATTGTAAGATTCTCGGGAATTGTACTATGGAAGCGAGTTCCGAAACAAGAGTTCATCATTAAATCAAGGAGAGAATGAGGAGGTGGTTGATGGACTCAGCGACAATTCATCAAGACTTCCAACAAGATGGATTTCCACAATTATGTGAACAAGGAGATAACAATTGTCGGATCAAATGATACAATGATGTATGTTCGAGAAAAACATCCACAATTAACATTGGTTGACATGTGCACCCGAAATATGGGATGGGTTGCATGATAAATGTTAGAATGGTGATTCGATAAACAATGGTCTAAGAATGAAATGTCGAGCATTAACTTCAAAGCAATAGGGTTGCTAGAAGTACAGAATCCAAGCAGCACGGTTCACGTGTTGGTATCCCGGTTAAAATCAACACGGGGACCAAGAAAGAATGGTGATGGTGAGAAGTATCACTATACCAAGAATTCTTAAGAGGTGGAGTAATCCTCACGACATTCTTGACATAAAAGATGGTAATACTCCAAGGTAAAGAAGAACAAATGCTGGATAGAAAGGAACTCAAGGTATAACACAGAACACGAACAAGTTTGTATTGGAGGGAATGCAATAAAGTGGTCGATTACAACACAAATCATCGAGGGCAAGGATGGTATTTCTCATCATGAATTCAATTGATATCCTGGAAGAGCTCCGAATGCTGATGATGATCACGACACATTTGTCGAGAGACTTCATGAAGATGTAATCGATCGGCGATGACATCAAGTTAAAGGAATGATGAAGCGAAAGGTTATTGGAACCATGGGTACGACACAAACTCGAAATCAAGTTTGTTGTTCAAGGAGAAATGATATGACGAGGAAGATCGGCATAAGGTTATCTCATCGTTGAAAGTTGTACTCCAGGAATAAGGACCAGGTAGCACAGTTAAAATTAGCACGATAATGATATAGCCAATCAGGCTAGGAATGACGTGATGGAGTATTAAACTTCTCAACAACAAAGTACTAGGAGTACTGAATCACAGTGTTGATTTGATTCACTAATCGGTGTTCTCGGTTGACGACAACCCAGAACCCGTGGAGTGACTATGACAAGAAAGGCATTACTTCATAAGAAATGCATAAGTAGTGCAATGGGTTGATATCCTCGAGATACCAGCTAGGGGGTAATACTCGAAGGTAGATCAAAATAGAGGTTGGGCAGGTGTATTGATTTGCAGAAGGCAAGTACTTTAACTTGTCCGAGAAATAGAGTCAAAGGGAAACAATTATGGTCGGGACAACGGTTGCAAAGGACCAAATCACAGATACCAGATGATAGTTATCAAGGAAATAGTTATTATTACAAGAAGCTTCCACGATAGGATCTACATCGTGTCCATGGGCATGAACACAAAGTTCAAGGTCGACTCCCACTTCTTTAATGCATAACCTTTCATTCACTTCTCACCTTCAACGAAGTTGTGGTGTTGAAATTTTATCTGACATAACACCAGTAGAGTATGACCCGTAGTAGTTTCTGGGTTCACATAGATTAGAAAAAAGCATATGTCCAACCCATCGGGGCCTCTTAGGAACATATACCACAAACTTCAGGAGTAATTATCACCAGCTCGAAAGCAGAGCATGGTTGACAAAAGCAGGGGATACAATTTACCAAAGGCATTATGTATCCGAGGAAAGGCTCACAAGTTTAATGAATATGAAGGACGGTGTCGGACAAAATCCAACAAAGGATCTGGTGGTCCATAAGGGATCTGATGTGAGTATCAGTACTCAACCAGAGGAAGAAAGAATGCAAGGAGATCAGATTATAGAAACAACTAACTAACTCAAAGCTCAAATGCAAAGGAATTATGAATTCCAAGACAAGGGTTCAGAAGCAAAGCTCTGATTAGGGAAGGATAAGTAGAATAGCCTTAGGGGTACAATCGATGGCAATTAGATTGATTGAGATCCAGCTCCTGTTTAAAATGACGTCTGAGCTAGAAGGATGAATTATAGGACCTAATTGAGGATTGCGAGCACTCGCAACATATTGGATCGGCGGACTCAAAATGACAATGGCAATGGATGTCAATAAGATTACCAGACTTATGAGATTGTTCATAATGCAAGCAAGCAAGCAAGAATTTCAAGAGCAATAGGCTGCTTAGGGTTTTTGGAAGATCGAAGGGTATTTTGGAGACTTGTGTGAAATACGTGAATCAACTGGGGATGAGCGGATACTCGGTAAGTGCGAGAATTATCCGTAGGGGTATTCAGGTGACAAAGAACAGCAAGGCAGTAAGCTCAAAGGATTCTCGGAACAACAGAGAGAATTTCGGGGTATCTTGTAATAACAAGATCAATTGGGAAACATTGTATGAATGGTGAGTATGTGTGGTTATCCATAGGGGTTTATCGATGGAAGGGAATTGCAAAAAGCGACGCCATAAAGTCTCGAGAGAACATCGGAGAGTATCTTCGGATTCTTCTGGTGCAGCAGACGATCATCTGTAATAAGGGGCTCTCCGGGACAAAGTATTATCGAGAACCTAGAGTCGGAGTTAGTAAAATCGTTTAACCCAAATAGAAGAGATGTTAGAGTCCCAGAGTATAGATCGAGGAATAAAAGATTCTACTACCACCCAATGGCGACGTGGGACCATGGGCCGCACAGCCATGTTAGTAAAACAGTTTTCATCGACAAGACTCGGCTTCGGCCAAGGAGTGTGGAAGGGGGATTCCTATAGGCAGTCGGCTCTGATACCAACTTGTGACGCCCCCGATTCAATCGTACACTAATCATACACGCAAACGTGTACGATCAAGATCAGGGACTCACGGGAAGATATCACAACACAACTCTAAAAATAAAATAAGTCATACAAGCATCATAATACAAGCCAGGGGCCCCGAGGGCTCGAATACAAGTGCTCGATCATAGACGAGTCAGCGGAAGCAACAATATTTGAGTACAAACATAAGTTAAACAAGTTTGCCTTAAGAAGGCTAGCACAAACTGGGATACAGATCGAAAGAGGCGCAGGCCTCCTGCCTGGGATCCTCCTAACTACTCCTGGTCGTCGTCAGTAGGCACCTCCGGTGTAGTAGGAGTCGTCATTGATGGTGGCGTCTGGCTCCTAGGCTCCAGCATCTGGTTGCGACAACCAGGTAGAGTGGAAAGGGGGAAAAGAGAGAGAAAAGCAACCGTGAGTACTCATCCAAAGTACTCGCAAGCAAGGATCTACACTACATATGCATGGGTATCTGTGTAAAGGGCCAATATCTGTGGACTGTACTGCAGAATGCCAGAATAAGAGGGGGATAGCTAGTCCTGTCGAAGACTACGCTTCTGGCAGCCTCCATCTTGCAGCATGTAGAAGAGACTAGATGGTAAGTTCACCAAGTATCATCGCATAGCATAATCCTACCCGGCGATCCTCCCCTCGTCGCCCTATGTGAGACTGATCACCGGGTTATATCTGGCACTTGGAAGGGTGTGTTTTATTAAGTATCCGGTTCTAGTTGTAATAAGGTCAAGGTACAACTCCGGGTCGTCCTTTTACCGAGGGACACGACTATTCGAATAGATAAACTTCCCTGCAGGGGTGCACCACATAACCCAACACGCTCGATCCCATTTGGCCGGACACACTTTCCTGGGTCATGCCCGGCCTCGGAAGATCAACACGTCGCAGCCCCACCTAGGCACAACAGAGAGGTCAGCACGCCGGTCTAAATCCTATGGCGCAGGGGTCTGGGCCCATCGTCCATTGCACACCTGCACGTTGCGAACGCGGCCGGTGAGCAAACCTAGCCTAGCAGGCGTTCCAGTCCAATCCGGTGCGCGCCGCTCAGTCGCTGACGTCAAGAAGGCTTCGGCTGATACCACGACGTCGAGTGCCCATAACTGTTCCCGTGTAGTTGGTTAGTGCGTATAGGCCAGTGGCCAGACTCAGATCAAATACCAAGAACTCGTTAAGCGTGTTAATTTAAAGTAACCGCGAACGCCGACCAAGGCCAGGCCCACCTCTCTCCTAGGTAGTCTCAACCTACCCTGTCGCTCCGCCACAAAGTAATAGTCGGGGGCCATCGGGAACCCAGGCCCACCTCTACCAGGATGGAGCCACCTGCCCCTTCAGCCCCCATCTCCGAATAGTATCATAAGTAATATAACGGTATAAAGTATAAAGCATATGCCCGTGATCACCTCCCGAAGTGATCACGGCCCAGTAGTATAGCATGGCAGACGGACAAGAGTCTAGGGCCACTGATGGAACACTAGCATCCTATACTAAGCATTAGGATAGCAGGTAAAGGTATCAACAATTGTAGTAACAATGACAGGCTATGCAGCAGAATAGGATTAACCGAAAGCAGTCACATGCTACACTATTCTAATGCAAGCAGTAGAGAGAAGGAATAGGCGATATCTGGTGATCTAGGGGGGGCTTGCCTGGTTGCTCTGGCAAGAAGGACGGGTCGTCAACACCGTAGTTGAACTGGGGGTCGTCGGCAGCCTCGGGGTCTACCGGAAAAAAGTAACGGAGGGGGAACACAATAAATAACAGAGCAATCAAAGTATCACAAAGCATAACATGGCAATACGCGGTGCTAGGGGTGACCTAACGCAGTACTAGGCGATACTGGCGAAGGGGGGAACATCCGGGAAAGTATTCCCGGTGTTTCATGTTTTCGGACAGATGAACTTGAGGGGGAAAGTTGCGTGTTTGCTATGGTATGGGTATGTGGCGGACGAACGGGCTGCGTATCCGGATTCGTCTCGTAGTTCTGAGCAACTTTCATGTAGAAAACATTTTCATCTGAGCTACGGTTTATTTTCTATTAATTTTTAAAGTTTTAAATCATTTTCTAAATTATTATTACTAAATTAATTTGAAATCAGCATTACTGCATCAGCATGACGTCAGCATGACATCAGCAGTCAACAGAGCTGTTGACTGGGTCAAACTGACATGTGGGATCCGCATGTCATTGACTGATCAGGCTAATCAGGGTTTAATTAAGTTAACTAGTGATTAGGTTAATCTAATCAGGATTAATTAAGTTCATTAATTAATTAATTAATTTTATTTTTATTTTTATTTTTTAAATCTTTTCTTTTTTTTATAAACTTTCAGGGGCGGGGCCCGTTTGCCATAGGCCCATAGGGGCCTAACGGGCGTGCGGGCTCACGGGCACGGAACGAGCGCCCACCGGGGCGAACCCGGGCGCTGGCCTCGGACGCGGCCAGTGGTGCGGCCACCAGCGACAGGGAGGCAGCCAGGGGGCGGCGCGGTAGCGAGCAGCGGTGAGTGGGAGCGGCCTGCCGGGCGCCAGCGGGTGTGGGGTTTGCGGCGGCGGTAGTGGCTAGAGGCACAGCATGGCCGCGCATGCAGGCGGCGCGGTGGGCGACAGGGGGCGCGGGCGAGCGCGTGCGACGGCGGTTGAGCAGCGGAAGGAGCAGCGATGGCTCCTGCGGGCAAGCGCGAGGCCGGGCGCCGGCGGTTCTGGCGGCAGCGGACTGCGGCAGCAGCAGAACAGGAGGCGCGCGGTGACGACGGCGCGCGCGCACAAAGGACTAGAGGGAGAAGAAGGGAGGTGGCGGCTCATAGGAGAGCGGGAGGGGCATGGCAGCGGGCTCGGAGGCGACCCGTGGGGAGGAGGACGACGGCGGCGGCGTGCGGAGGCCCGAGGATGAAGCCGAGCGTGGGGCGGCGTCGTGGGTGCGTCCTGGCGCGGTCGCGGTCGGCGAGGCGAGGGGCGCCGTCGAGGGAGAGGGGACGAGGCGCGAGGACGAGGGCAGGGGCCGTCGAGGCGGCGTCGCGGAGGAGGACCGAGGCGCGGTGGGGCGAACGGTGGCGTCGGGGGTCGGCGATGGGGCGACAAGATCGGGCCCCGATTGCCCCGATCCGATCTGGATCGGGGAGAGGGAGGCAGAGGAGTGGGACGAGGGGGAGGGAGTGGGGGCGACGCTAGGTCACGGGGAGGGGAGGAGGCCTAGTAGGCCACGGGGGCAGGAGTGGTTCGGCTGGGCCGGCCGGCGCAGTGGCCTGTTCGGCCTGGTCCAGTTGTGGGGTGGGGGGGGGGGTTGTTTTAACGTTTTATTTGTTTTGGCCATTCTGTTTGTCTTATCTTTCTTTTCTGTTTTATTTTTAGTTGCTTTTATTTTTAGTTTTATAAAAATTACAACTAGTATCTAAATTTGTATTGATAAATAAACTACTGTCAGATCAATTCTTAGCCCAAAATAAAATAGTTTTAATATTTTGTAAAATTTAATAGGCATTTATTTAATTGTTTTCACTACTGGTTAAATCATTTTAGTGCACTTAAATATTTTATAAATATGTGGATTCTCCACCATAATTAACTATGCAATATTTGTCACCTCTAGAACATTTTAGTTTTTATGTTCGAAAACTTTTAATGTTTGCCTAAAATTCAAATTTGATTTTGAAACGTTTTGATCTAACGCTAGGTTAGCAACAGTAACAGAGGTGACGTGGCATCATTAGTGTAGGTTTACTGTAGCATAATTAAATGGGCGTCACACACAACTAGGCCCTTAATCTTTTTTCTTGTGCAATGCAAATCAACCATTGACTCACAACTTGGTCTGGCCCTCTTTTCTACCCTAGTTGCAAGTCCACCATTGACATGCAACCGAGCCCTTGATTGTTTTGTTACCTCAGCTCCAAGTGCACCTTTTACTCCCAACTAGGCCTAATGTTTTTTTTTTGCCCAATTGCAAGTCCATCATCGACTCACGACTGGGCATGACCCTTGTTTTATCCCATTTATGAATCCACCATCACCCCGCAACTGGGTCGACCCATTTTTGCTTCAGTATTCAAATCCATGCTTTGACTCACAACTGGGCCTGACTTTTTCTTTCGCCTCAGTTGGAAGTCCACCATCGACTCACAAACTTTTTTGAATTTTTTTCCCAGTTGCAAATCAACCACCGACTTGCTACCGGGTACGCCTCTTTTTTTCCCAGTTCTAAGTCCACCATCAAGATGCAACTGGCCCTTAATTCTATTTTTCCCAACTTCATCCTTGACCCTCAATTGGGTCTGACTTTTTTTGCCTTGGTTGTAAGTCTACCACCGACTCGCGAACATTTTCTGAATTTTGTGAACAATTGTTGAAATTGTTAATATTTTTCATATTCTTGACCAGTTTTTAATCCTCATCCTTTTTTTTATTTGGTGAACATTTTTGGAACCCTCGGATATTTTTTGAACTCGTGTATATTTTTTCGTATTCTTTGATATTTTCTTAACTTGTAAATATAATAAACTCGCCAACATTTTTTGAATCCATGATCATTTTAAAAAACTCATGATTTTTTATATCTCTATGAACCATTTTTGAATTCATGAATATGTTTTGGAACTCGTAAACATTTTTTATATATTCACAAGCATTGTTTTGAATTGCGAACAATTATTGAACTTGTGAACATTTTTCCATATTCTAGATCATTTTCCTAATCATCGACCATATGTTTAATCCTTGCGACAGTTTGTGGAACCCGCAAACATTTTTTTGAACACATGATCATGTTTTCATAGTCACCAATATATATTTTGAACTCGGGAATATTTTTGACAGTCGCGACTAGACGTGTGAGGCTTCTACGCACCTCACAGACATGCAGGTCCTACACGGGGTCCGTAAGTGTGTGCGTGTGTCGGATAGAAATTTAGAAAGAAAGGAGGGTGGAGGGCTGGTTGTGGCTGGACTAAGCCGAGCAAACTGTGAAGAAAAGAGAGTTTAAGTGAATGGAGCAACTTTCATTGATGTTGAGTTCAGGTTATATGGCCTGAACAGATGTTTACATTGTCGGTTACAATGATTTGTGTCAACTCAAAGAGATGCAGCGACGATTCACTGATAGATAGCGTATGTTCAAAGCAGTATCCTAACTATCACATGGAGTAGGATATTCGAAGGTATATACCAATTGCTTAATTAGCCTAAATCTAATGCTAATTTACTCCTAACATAAACAAAGAAGCACAAACAAAGTTGTCAAAAAAGCTACTCCACCATGGAGGTTTCCCGAGGAAAAAAGGGGCTCCATATATCTCGCACTGAGCGAGACAGAGGGAACCCTAGCTGAAGGTTGGGTGCCCCGAGTTGGGCCGGCCCAGGCGAGCGGGAAAAGTAACCTCATTTTCTCTTTTGTTGTTTCTTCATGTTTTTTGTTTGTTTGTTTTCTTTCTTTATTTCTTTACTTTTATTTATACCTCCAAATATTTTAAATCAATATATTACAAAAATCACTCTACATTAAACATTTAAAAAATGTTGACCAAGCATTTGGAAAATGTTGAATGTGCATAGAGGAAATGTTTATCACTTATACAAAAAAAGTATAAAAAATGTGTATGAATCAATTTGAGTATGTATTTTTAAAAATTTAATCAAGATCTGAAAAAATGCTGAGCAAGTGTTTGAGTTTTTTTAATGTGTATCGGAAAATATTGACCATGTATTAAAAAATGATGATTTTTTGGATCATGTATATAAATATGTTAATCAAGAATTTGAAAAATGTTGAACTAGTATTTGAAAATTATTAAATTTGAATAGAAAATTGTTGACTTTGTATTAAAAAATGATAAAATATTTTTGATATGTATATAATAATGTAAAAGTAAGCATTTGAAAAAATGTTGAACAAGTATTTGAAAAATGTTAAATGTGTATATAAAAATGTTAACTATGTATTAAAAAGGATGAATTTTTTTGATCATGTATATAAAATGTTAATAAAGCATTTGAAAAAAGTATTGAATAAGTATTTAAAAAATGCCAATCAACCATTTTAAAAATGTTAAATGTCTTTAGAAAAAAGTTGACCATGTGTTAAAAATATTAACATTGCATTTAGAAAATCTTAATCAAGCATCTGAAAAATGTTTAGTGTGCATAGAGAAAATATTGACCATGTATTAGAAAATGTTTATCTTGCATTTGAAAAATGTTAATCAAGCATTTGAAAAGGTTTAAAAGTGTGTATAGGTAAAATGGTGACCAAGTAACAAAAAATGTTAATCTTGTATCTAAAAAATGTCAATCAAACTTTTGAAAATGTTTTAAACGCGTATAGAGAAATTGTTGACCATATATAAAAAATGTTAAACGTGTGTTAGAAAAATGTTCTCGACATATACAAAAAATGTAGAATGAAAATAAAAAGAAACGAAGAAAAGAAAAAACAAAAATAGAAAATAAAACCGTAGAAACAAATGAAAAAAAAGAAAAGAAAGAAAATAAAACAAAAAAGAAAGAAATAAGGTAAAACAACAAAAAGAAATAAAAGAAAAAACCAAATGGAAACACATAAAAACTAGTGAAAAAACAAAAGAAAAACAAAAAAACTAGAAAAAAACGGAGAAGAAACCGTGGAAAACCCTACTTGTTTCGACTTAAGTAAACCCGCCTACTACTTGTTGGGAAACGTGGCATGCAATTTCAAAAAAATTCCTACGCTCACGCAAGATCTATCTAGGAGATGCATAGCAATGAGAGGGGAAGAGTGTGTCCACATACCCTCGTAAACCGAAAGCGGAAGCGTTTAACAACGCGGTTGATGTAGTCGAACTTCTTCTCGTTCCGACCGATCAAGCACCGAACGTACGGCACCTCCGAGTTCTGCACACGTTCAGCTCGATGACATCCCTCGAACTCTTGATCCAACAAAGTGTCGAGGGAGAGTTTCGTCAGCACGACGGCGTGGTGACTGTGATGGTGAAGTGATCTGCGCAGGGCTTCGCCTAAGCACTACATGTATATGACCGGAGGCGTAAACTGTGGATGGGGGCGCCGCACATGGCTAACAAACATTGGTGTGTCTTCTAGGCGCCCCTCCCCACGTATATAAAGGAGGAAGGGGGAGAGAGGCAGCCCAGGGCGCGCCCAAGTAGTAGGAATCCTACTTGAGCCCCTAGTCCAATTCGGCCTCCCCCCTTTCCATTTACCGGAGGGGGAAAAGACGGAAGAGGGAAGGAGGAAGGAAAGGGGGCCGAACCCCCACCTCCTTGTCCTATTCGGCCTCCTACCATAAGGGGGGACGCCACCCCTTGTGGGCTGGTGTGCTTCCCTCCTATGGCCCATATGGCCCATATCTTCCCCCGGGTGGTTCCGATAACGCCCCGGTACTCCGATATGTACCCGATACATCCCGAAACACTTCCGGTGTCCGAATACTATCATCCTATATATCAATATTTACCTCTCGACCATTTCGAGACTCCTTGTCATGTCCGTGATCTCATCCGGGACTCCGAACAATATTCGGTCACCAAATCACATAACTCATATAATACAAATCGTCATCGAATGTTAAGCATGCGGACCCTACGGGTTCGAGAACTATGTAAACATGATCGAGACACCTCTCCGATCAATAACCAATAGCGGAACCTGGATGATCATATTGGCTCCCACATATTCTACGAAGATCTTTATCGGTCGAACCATTATGACAACATACATTATTCCCTTTGTCATCGGTATATTACTTGCACGAGATTTGATCGTCGGTATCTTCATACCTAGTTCAATCTCGTTACCGGCAAGTCTCTTTACTCATTTCGTAATACATCATCTCGTAACTAACTCATTAGTCACACTGCTTGCAAGGCTTATTATGATGTGCATTACCGAGAGGGCCCAGAGATACCTCTCCGATACTCGGAGTGACAAATCCTAATCTCGATCTATGCCAACCCAACAAACACCTTCGGAGATACCTGTAGAGCATATTTATAACCACCCAGTTACGTTGTGACGTTTGATAGCACATAAGGTATTCCTCCGGTATCCGGGAGTTGCATAATCTCATAGTCAAAGGAATATGTACAAGTCATGAAGAAAGCAATAGCAATAAAACTTAAGGATCATTATGCTAAGCTAATGGATGGGTCTTGTCCATCACATTATTCTCCTAATGGTGTGATCCCATTCATCAAATGACAACACATATCTTTGGTTAGGAAACGTAACCATCTTTGATTAACGAGCTAGTCAAGTAGAGGCTTACTAGGGACACCGTATTTTGTCTATGTATCCACACATGTATCAAGTTACCGGTTAATACAATTCTAGCATGAATAATAAACATTTATCATGATATAAGGAAATATAAAAAATAACTTTATTAATGCCTCTAGGGCATATTTCCTTCAGTTTCCCACTTGCACTAGAGTCAACAATCTAGATTACAATGTAATGATTCTAGCACCCATGGAGTCTTGGTGCTGATCATGTTTTGCTCATGGAAGAGGCTTAGTCAACGGGTCTACCTCATTCAGATCCGTATGTATTTTGAAAATCTCTATGTATCCCTCCTTGACTTGATCACGAATGGAGTTGAAGCGTCTCTTGATGTGTTTGGTTCTTTTGTGAAATCTGGATTCCTTTGCCAACGCAATTGCTCCAGTATTGTCACATAAGATTTTCATTGGACCCGATGCACTAGGTATTACACCTAGATCGGATATGAACTCCTTCATCCAGACTCCTTCATTTACTGCTTCTGAAGCAGCTATGTACTCCGCTTCACATGTAGATCCCGCCACGACGCTTTACTTGGAATTGCACCAACGGACAGCTCCACCATTCAATATAAATACGTATCTGGTTTGTGACTTAGAGTCATCCGGATCAGTGTCAAAGCTAGCATCTACGTATTTACGACGAGCTCTTTGTCACCTCTATAAACAAGAAACATATCCTTAGTCCTTTTGAGGTACTTCAAGATGTTCTTGACCGCAGTGATCCACTCCTGGATTACTTTGGTACCTCCCTGCTAGACTTATAGCAAGGCACACATCAGGTCTGGTACACAGCATAGCATACATGATAGAACCTATGGCTAAGCATAGGGAATGACTTTCATTTTCTATTTATCTTCTACAGTGGTCGGGCATTGAGTCTGACTCAACTTCACACCTTGTAACATAGGCAAGAACCCTTTCTTTGACTGATCCATTTTGAACTTCTTCAAAACTTTATCAAGGTATGTGCTTTGTGCAAGTCCAATTAAGCGTCTTGATCTATCTCTATAGATCTTGATGTCCAATATATAAACAGCTTCACCGAGGTCTTTCATTGAAAAACTTTTATTCAAGTATCCTTTTATGCTATGTAGAAATTCTATATCATTTCCAATCAAAAATATGGCATCCACATATAATATTAGAAATGCTACAGAGCTCCCACTCACTTTCTTGTAAATACAGGCTTCTCCAAAAGTCTGTATAAAACCATATGCTTTGATCACCTCATCAAAGCGTATATTCCAACTCCGAGATGCTTGCAGCAGTCCATAAATGGATCGCTGGAGCTTGCACACTTTGTTAGCACCTTTAGGATTGACAAAACCTTCTGGTTGCATCATATACAACTCTTCTTTAAGAAATCCATTAAGGAATGCAGTTTTGACGTCCATTTGCCAGATTTCATACATAAAATGCGGCAATTGCTAACATGATTCGGACAGACTTAAGCATTGCTACGGGTGAGAAGGTCTCATTGTAGTCAACTCCTTGAACTTGTCGAAAACCTTTCGTGACAAGTCAAGCTTTGTAGACAGTAACATTACCATCAGCGTCAGTCTTCTTCTTGAAGATCCATTTATTCTCTATAGCTTGCCAATCATTGGGCAAGTCAACCAAACTCCATACTTTGTTCTCATACATGGATCCCATCTCAGATATCATGGCCTCAAGCCATTTTGCAGAATCTGGGCTCATTATCGCTTCCTCATAGTTTGTAGGTTCATCATGGTCTAGTAACATCACTTCCAGAACAGGATTACCGTACCACTCTGGTGCGGAATGAGCTCTGGTTGACCTACGAGGTTCGGTAGTAACTTGATTCAAAGTTTCATGATCATTATCATTAATTTCCTCACTAGTTGGTGTAGGCATCACGGGAATGGTTTTCTGTGATGAGCTACTTTCCAATTCGAGAGAAGGTACAATTACCTCATCAAGTTCTACTTTCCTCCCACTCACTTCTTTCGAGAGAATTGGCGTGAGTTGTGGAACTATTCCACATTGTTTTAAATGAAGGCCAAACTGATAACCCACAAGTATTGGGGATCGCAACAGTTTTCGAGGGTAGAGTATTCAACCCAAATTAATAGATTCGACACAAGGGGAGCCAAAGAATATTTGAAGGTATTAGCAGCTGAGTTCTCAATTCAACCACACCTGGAGATTAATTATCTGCAGCAAGTAATCAGTAGCAAAGTAGTATGATAGTTTTGATAATAGTAGCAACAGTAACGGTAACAGTAACAGTGATAGAAGTAATTTTGTAGGAGGTGTAACAGTGATGATAGCAGTAGTAACTTAGCAACATCAATATAAGATAAATTCATAGGCATTGGATCGGTGACTTGTTGGATGATATTCATCATGAGACAGTTATAACCTAGGGCGATACGGCACTAGCTCAAGTTCGTCAATATAACGTAGGCATGTATTCCGTAAATAGTCATACGTACTTATGGAAAGAACTTGCATGACATCTTTTGTCCTATCCTACCCTCGCGTGGCAGCGGGGTCCATATTGGAAACTAAGGGATATTAATGCCTCCTTTTAATAAAGAACCGGAACAAGGCATTAACACATAGTGAATACATTAACTCCTCAAACTACGGTCATCACCGGAAGAAGTCCCGGTTTCTGTCACTCCGGGGTTACCGGATCATAACACGTAGTAGGTGAGTATAACTTGCAAGATCGGATCTAGAACATGGATATAATTATGATAACATAAACGGTTCAGATCTGAGTTCATGGCACCCAGGTCCAAAGTGACAAGCATTAAGCATGGCAAAGTCATAGCAACATCAATCTTAGAACATAGTGGATACTAGGGATCAAGCCCTAACAAAACTAACTCGATTACATGATGAATCTCATCCAACTCCTCACCGACCAGCGAGCCTACGAAGGAATTACTCACTGCCGGTGGGGAGCATCATGGAATTGGCGACGGAGAAGGGTTGGTGATGATGAAGAACGAAGATCCCCCTCTCCGGAGCCCCAAACCGACTCCAGATCTGGCTTCCCGATGAAGAACAGGAGGTGACGGCGGCTCAGTCTCGTGGATCGCGATAATTCTTTTTCCCTAATTTTTTCTTCTGGAAAATAGGATTTTATAGCGTCGGTTTCAGGGTCAGCGGGGCCACCAGGTGGGGACAACCCACCTTGGTGCGCTAGGAGAGGGGGGCACGCCCTGGTGGGTTGTGCCCACCCAGGGGCCCCTCTCCGGTAAGTCTTGGCTCGATAAATTCGTATTTATGATATAAAAATTCCTCGCAAAGTTTCGTTCCATTCCGAGAACTTTTATTTCTGCACAAAAACAACACCATGGTAGTTCTGCTGAAAACAGCGTCAGTCCGGGGTTAGTTTCATTCAAATCATGCAAATTAGAGTCCAAAACAAGAGGAAAAGCGTTAGGAAAAGTAGATACATTGGAGACGTGTGAACTCCCCCAAGCTTAAACCTTTGCTTGTCCTCAAGCAATTCAATTGATAAACTGAAAGTGAAAAAGAAAAACTTTTACAAACTCTTTTGCTCTTGTTTGCATAAATAAGCTTAAACAACACCCAGGTTTTCAGCCAACATTATAAGTAACCATGCCAACAATAACTTTTAAAGATTATATTAACTCATATCAATGACATAATCAGCTAGCGAGCAATAATAAGATATCTCAAACGACAACACGTTGTCAAAACAACCATGATATAATATGACAATAGTGGTATCTCGCTAGCCTTTTCTGAGACCGCAAAACATAAATTCATAGCACCCACAAAGTTCGAGAAGCGACTAAACATTGTAATTCATGATAGAAAAGATCTAGTCATGATGCGCCCAACATTAGCTACACACAATGCATAAGTCATGACAGTTGTGCTCTCAGGTTCTAGCGCTTGTTTTAGAAGGTGATGACACAACATAAAAGTAAATAGATAGTCCCTTCGCAGAGGGAAGCAGTGATTTGCAGAGGTGCCAGAGCTCAAGTTTTTTAAAATAGAGATAAATGATATTTTGGGACATGCACCCTTCTCATTTACTTCATGGCCATCAGTTATCAATATCTTCCATGCTAAGCACGCTGGTGTCAGTTCCCAAGCGATAAAAGTAAAGGTTTTGACTCCATTGGGAGTTTTTGTTTGATTATTTAAGAGATTAACTCTTTTTCAGTTTGCACTTTGGGATTGGGCATCCCTATTACCGCCCTTTTCTCGTGCGATGGAGAGTGAATAAACACTCGACCTGAGAATAACCTGCTTAGCATGGAAGATACCCGACCACCTCCTGTCGTTCCATGAATGATCCAGGCACACAAAAAGGATATTTATTTAGAAGTTTTTAGAGGTGGCACATGCAAATTTACTTAGGATGGCAGGGTAATACCACATATAGGTAGGTATGGTGGACTCATCTGGAATAACTTTGGGTTCAGGGTTTTTGATGTACAAGCAGAGTTCCCACTTAGTACAGGCGAAGGCTAGCAATTAGATTGAGAAGCGGCCAGCTAGAGAGCAACAACGGTCATAAACATGCATTATGCATAAGTAACATTGTACACTAGCATGAGTAGGATATGAACACCATGAACATAAATATCATAGCGGCTATGTTGGTTTTGATCCAACTACATGCATGAACATGTGCCAAGTCAAGCCACTCAAACATTCAGAGGAGCATACCATATCATCGTACTACATCACAATCATTCTAACGCAATGTTGATATTCAAGATAAGTCATTATCCACTCCTAGCTACTTATGCATAGCATGAGAAACTATAATCTCTTTGTCATTGCAAACATATTTAGGCATAATGTGTTGAATCATGGATACTAGGCTAAACATATTTACATAAACAGAACAAGTTGAGTTCATACTAGTTTCTCTCTGCCACGGCCAGTTCATCGAATATCGTCATTATTGCCTTTCACTTGCACGACCGAACGATATGAAAATGATAATAGCGCAAGAGTGTCGTGGACTAAACTGGAATGTGCAAACATTTTATTCAACAAGAGAAGACAAGGTGAAATGTGCTCTTTATTAGTTCAACAATTATTCATATGAGAACCACTCAACATTTTCATCGTGGTCTTCTCCTCAGTACAACTCGAATAAAAAGAAAAGAAATTCAGAGAAACACACTGAAATATTTTTTGGAGTTTTTGGTTTTCTTGAACAAGGAAATAAAAGGGAAAAGCAAAAACGAGAAAAACTATTTACACGGGAAAGCTCCCAACAAGCAAAAGAAGAATAAGGAAATCTTTTTGGGTTTTCTTTTTAATATTACTACTAAGCATGCATAGAAATTAAACTACGACAGCTAATTTTTTTTGCTTTTTTCTAAAGTTTTTCAAACACACAAGAAGAAAGCAAGAAAATAAATCTAAGCATGGATGATACAATGAAAAAGTGTGAACACCGACAAATGGAATGATATGCGTGAACCATGAATATAATGTTGGTGAGAAACACGTACTCCCCCAAGCTTAGGCTTTTGGCCTAACTTGGTAATCAATCAGTAGCCTGGAGGGTATTAGGGGTGCTGAGGAGCGGGCATCCACTCATCCCACTGCTGAGGTTCTTGTGCTGCCTCCGCAGCAGGCTGAGCGTTCCGGTAGGCGATGATGTCCTCAGGCATAATCCTATATCCGCCCCTGGCCACAGAATCAAACAAAGCAGGAGCAGGCAATGGAATAACATCATGAGTCCTCACACTAAAACCCAGGTTATATGGAATGGGGATGTCAGGAGATTCGATATCAATAAAATGGTGGTGATCCATGGCGGCGCAGTCTAGGTAAACCTTGGTCAGAGGATAATCATGAGGGCGTATCCCAACATTAAAGTGGGCCGCCAAACGAGTAGCATAAATCCCACCATGTATTTTACCCTGAGATTTATTAAGGTGAAGGCGGCGAGCCACAATAGCCCCCAAGCTATAACTGTTGTCGCCCTCAAGTGCGCGACGTAAAACAGCAAAGTCTGGTGCACTGAGCGCACCTACTTTCTCTCTAGCAAGCAAACACTTAGCAACAAATAAAGCAAAATAATGTACAGCAGGAAAGTGTATGATAGCGGCGGTGGTAGCTAACACCCCTCTCTCATCTACCACTGTCAAAGTGCGATAAAAGGCCTCAAACCCAGCTGGCCTAGGCTCGGCTAAGCTCCCATCAGAAGGGATCATGCATATGTCACAAAATTCAGTAAGTGGTATCTGATGGTTTTCAGCATATAAATCAAAGCTCACTTCAGGAGGATTATTCCTAGGCAGGAAAGTAAAACTTTGAACAAAGATGTTTGTGAGGATTTGATGCTGGTCACACTCATCTGCGATGAACTCGGTGAGGCCGGCATTAGCAACATATTGTGTGAACTCTTGAAGGATTCCAGCCTCTTCCAGGAATGGGGTATGCGGCCATTCACACGACCGTACTTCCGCCAACCTCCGACGATGGAGATCACTATCAGATGACTCCCCAATAACACCCTTGGAGTTCTTCTTAGAGCCAAACTTCCTAAAGATATTCATGGTTTTCCTATGAACAAAATCTGAAATTTATTAACCCACAAAAGTTTCTCAACAAAACTTCACAAAAATGATACCAACTACTCATAGGGATACATACAGCAGCGCCAAGAGTAGCTAATTATTCAAAATATAAACCACTAAAACAAAAACTAATTGGACAAACGGTGGAGTCACATACCAAGCAACAATCCCCCGAAACAGTTTCGGAAACGGAGCTTCGAGCAAAGAGATCAAAATCCGCGGGTTTGAGAGCAAGAACACGGGACAGAGAGCAATGGAGTTTTTTTCTGGAGGTAAGTGATGATGTGGGATGAAGAGATAAGTGAGGGGGCCCACGTGGGGACCACAACCCACCAGGGCGCGTCTGGGGGTCCTGGCACGCCCAGGTGGGTTGTGCCCACCTGGTGCACCTTCCTTTGATATTATTTGCACCAGAAATTCAGAAATATTCAGAAAAAATTGTATTAAATTTTCAGGGCATTCCGAGAACTTTTATTTTTGGATCATTTTTTTATTGCACGGAAAATTCAGAAAACAGAAAAAAAACATGGCATTTTATTTTATTTAACTAATAAAAACAGAGAATAAAAAGTAAGGACAGAAGGTAGTGCTTACTAAATTCATCAACTTCATATCGCTCAAAAATGATTCATTAATAGGGTTGATCAAGTCTTATTAACAACCACTTTCGATTAGCATGAAACCGAAGAACTTTCATAAATCACTAAGTTACCTGAATGGGGATATGAATGTCCCCAAGAATAAGCATTTCATATTTCTTTTTGACAGTAGGTAGAGGTATTTGAAAACTTGCAATAGTGATTGTCGGAGATTTTTCAATAACATTAATACCATTCACTTGGAATTGTTTCTTCGGAAAGTGCACCGTATGCTCATTACCATTGATATGAAAAGTGACCTTGCTTTTATTGCAATCAATAACAGCCCCTGCAGTATTCAAGAAGGGTCTACCGAGGATAATCGACATGTTGTTGTCCTCGGGCATCTCAAGTATAACAAAGTCAGTCAAATAGTAACATTAGCAACGACAACGGGCACATCCTCACAAGTACCGATAGGTATGGCAGTTGATTTGTCAGCCATTTGCAAAGATATTTTAGTAGGTGTGAGTTTATTCAAATCAAGTCATTTATATAAAGAGAAAGGCATAACACTAACACCTGCTCCTAAATCACACAAAGCAGTTTTCACATAACTCTTTCTGATAGAGCAAGGTATAGTTGGTATTCCCGAATCTCCAAGTTTTTTAGGTACTCCATCTTTAAAAGTGTAATTAGCAAGCATAGTGGAGATTTCAGCTTCCGGTATTTTTCTCTTATTAGTGATGATGTCTTTCATATACTTTGCATAAGGAGGCATTTTCAAGATATCAGTCAAGCGAGTACGCAAAAAGACTGGCCTCAGCATTTCAGCAAAGCATTCAAATTATTCTTCATCTTTCTTTTTAGTTGACTTAGGTGGAAAAGGCATAGGTTAGAGAACCCACGGTTCTCTTTCTTTACCGTGTTTTCTAGCAATGAAGTCTCTTTTATCATACCTTTTATTCTTAGGTTGTGGGTTATCAAGATCAATAGGTGGTTGTATCTCAACATCATTATCTGGTTCTTTTTCGTTACTTGGTTGAGAGTCTTCATGAACCTCATCATTATCTTTTTCATTGTCACTGGGTGAGTGTTCATTACCATACTGAGTTTCAGCATTAGAGATAGAAGTTTCATTATCATTATCAGGAGGTTTCTCTATTTCAGGTTCACTAGAAGCATGCAAAGTCCTATCATTTTTCTTTTTCTTTTTCTTTCTAGAAGGACTAGGTGCATCAGTGTTTACTCTTTGTGAATCTTTTTCAATTCTTTTTGGGTGTCCCATCAGGATAAAGTGGTTCGTGAGTCATTTTACTTCCTCTAGTTGCAACTCTAACAGCAAAGTCATGCATATTATTATTCATTTCATCAAGTAATTCTCTTTGTGATTTAGCAACTTGTTCTAACTGAGTTTGAACCATAGAAGCATGCTTTCCAACACTCTAAAATCATTTGAGATTCTAAATAACAAGTCCCTCAAGCGAGCAATCATATCAGAATTATATTTCAATTGTTTCATGATATTTGCATTGAAGTGATCTTGTTTTCTAATCTAGTTTTCAAACTCATAAAGGCATTGGCTAGGATGCATATTGTGGGGATTGTCATTACCATTGAACTTCATTAAAGAATTTATCTCTACCACCTTAGTCATTGGTGGTGTATTAAGCCCATGTATTTCTTCAATAGGAGGTAAATTTTTAACATCCCCAGCTTTAATACCTTTTTCCTTCATAGATTTCTTTGCCTCTTGCATATCTTCAAGACTGAGATATAATATACCCCTCTTCTTCGGAGTGGTTTAGCAAGTGGTTCAGGAAGAGTCCAATCATCATAACTTTTCAATATATTATTCAATAATTCTTCAGCTTGCCCAACAGTTCGTTCCTTGAAAACACAATCAGCACAACTATCTAGGAAATCCCTAGAAGCATCGGTTAGTCCATTATAGAAGATATCAAGTATTTCCATTTTTCTTAAGAGGATGATCGGCAAAGCATTAAGTAACTGGCAAGCCTCCCCCAAGCTTGTGGGAGACTCTCTTCTCTAGTTTGCACAAAGTTAAATATTTCCTGTAAAGCAGCTTGTTTCTTATGAGCAGGAAAATATTTTTCAGAGAAGTAATAAATCATATCCTGGGGACTACGCACACAACCATGAGCAAGAGTATTGTACCAAGCTTTAGCATCACCCTTTAATGAGAACGGAAATAATTTGAGAATAAAGTAATAGCGAGTCTTCTCATCATGAGTAAAAAGGGTGGCTATGTCATTCAACTTAGTAAGATGTGCCACAACAGTTTCAGTTTCATAACCATGGAAAGGATCAGATTCAACCAAAGTAATTAACTCTGGGTCGACAGAGAATTCATGATCCTTATCATCAATAAAGATAGGTGAAGTAGAACTTAGGATCACATTTCATTCTAGCATTCAGAGATTTTTGTTTATACTTGCATAGTAATTTCTCTAGATCATCTCTATCCTTACAAGCAAGAATATCTCTAATTGTCTCCTCATTCATAACATAACCTTCCGGTATCTTATGAAGGCTAGTTCTAGCAGGTGTTTCAGGAGTTTCAGTTTCAAGCTCATCATTAGATTCAACAACATCATGTTGTATTACTCTAGCAATTTGTGCATCAAGAAAATCACCAAGTGGCACATCATCATTATCAAGCAAGGTACTAGCATCATCATAAGCATTATCCATAGCAGAAGTAGAATCATCAATAACTTGCGACATATCAGAATTAATAGCATGTGGTGGTGTTGCAAGTTTACTGATAACAGAAGGTGAATCTAAAGCAGAACTGGATGGCAGTTCCTTACCTCCCCTCGTGCTCGAGGGAAATATCTTAGACTTAGGATCCTTCAGATTCTTCATAGTGATAAATTGATAATAATCCCAAGTGACTCAACAAATAGAGCTATCCTCCCTGGCAACGGCGCCAGAAAATGTTCTTGATAACCCACAAGTATAGGGGATCGCAACAGTTTTCGAGGGTAGAGTACTCAACCCAAATTTATAGATTCGACAAAAGGGGAGCCAAAGAATATTTGAAGGTATTGGCAGCTGAGTTATCAATTCAACCACACCTGGAGATTAATTATCTGCAGCAAGTAATCAGTAGCAAAGTAGTATGATAGTTTTGATAATAGTAGCAATAGTAACGGTAACAGTAACAGTGATAGAAGTAATTTTGTAGCAAGTGTAACAGTGATGATAGCAGTAGTAACTTAGCAAGATCAATATAAGATAAATTCGTAGGCATTGGATCGGTGACTCATTGGATGATATACATCATGAGATAGTTATAACCTAGGGCGATACGGCACTAGCTCAAGTTCATCAATATAATGTAGGCATGCATTCCGTAAATAGTCATACGTGCTTATCGAAAGAACTTGCATGACATCTTTTGTCCTACCCTCCCGTGGCACCAGGGTCCATATTGGAAACTAAGGGATATTAAGGCCTCCTTTTAATAGAGAAATGGAACAAAGCATTAACACATAGTGAATACATGAACTCCTCAAACTACGGTCATCACTGGAAGAAGTCCCGGTTTTTGTCACTCCGGGGTCACCGGATCATAACACGTAGTAGGTGACTATAACTTGCAAGATCGGATCTAGAACATGGATATAATTATGATAACATAAACGGTTCAGATCTGAGTTCATGGCACCCGAGCCCAACGTGACAAGCATTAAACATGGCAAAGTCATAGCAACATCAATCTTAGAACATAGTGGATGCTAGGGATCAAGCCCTAACAAAACTAACTCGATTACATGATGAATCTCATCCAACTCCTCACCGACCAGTGAGCCTACGAAGGAATTACTCACTCCCGTTGGGGAGCATCATGGAATTGGCGATGGAGAAGGGTTGGTGATGATGAAGAACGAAGATCCCCCTCTCCGGAGCCCCAAACGGACTCCAGATCTGTCCTCCCGATGAAGAACAGGTGGTGACGGCGGCTCCATCTTGTGGATCATGATAATTCTTTTTCCCTGTTTTTTTTTCTAGAAAAATAGGATTTTATAGCGTCGGTTTCAGGGTCAGCGGGGCCACCAGGTGGGGACAACCCACCTGGGCGCGCCAGGAGAGGGAGGTGCGCCCTGGTGGGCTGTGCCCACCCAGGGGCCCCTCTACGGTAGGTCTTGACTCCAGAAATTCTTATTTATCATATAAAAATTCCTCGCAAAGTTTCGTTCCATTCCGAGAACTTTTATTTCTGCACAAAAACAACACCATGGTAGTTCTACTAAAAATAGCGTCAGTCCGGGGTTACTTTCATTCAAATCATGCAAATTAGATTCCAAAAGAAGAGGAAGAGTGTTAGGAAAAGTAGATACGTTGGAGACGTATCACAAACTCATAACTCAAATATTCGCCTTCGCGATCAGATTGTAGAAACTTTATTTTCTTGTTATGACGATTCTCCACTTCCCTTTGAAATTCTTTGAACTTTTCAAATGTTTCAGACTTGTGTTTCATTAAGTAGATATACCCATATCTGCTCAAATCATGTATGAAGGTCAGAAAATAACGATACCCGTTGTCAGGGATATATCCCGCGGCGTAAACCGGCCGGAAGTATAACCCGTCCGGACTTGGCGGTTTACTTGAGACCCGGCTGAGACTTAACGATTCACTGGCGACCCGTTTGGACCTGGCGGTTTACGATTCATTGGTAATCCGGCAGGCGGGTCAGAGGAGCGACAAGACCCGGTGGCCCAACGGGCGGTTCATGAAGGCCGGTTCGTACTATGGTGGGCCGGTTTAAGAGGAAAGGCATGAGGAATATTTACCTTACAAGGAGTTAAGACCTGGACTTGTATCCGGTTTGTATTAGAGATAGACTAGTCCTAATCCTAATAGGACTCCACATGTAACCCGCCCCTTCAACATATATAAGGAGGGGCAGGGCTCCCCAAAGGGAGGAGGGAAGAAGAAACAATCTCTAGGGCTAGACACAAAGAGCCGGTTTACGGCGACTCCCTCATGATGATAATGAGACCTAGCCACAAACAGCATGTAGGGTTATTACCGGATGATGTTTCCCGGAGCCTGAAGCTGTCTAAATCTTTGTCCTGTGTTGCATCTCTCGATTCCACTCAACCCCTCTCAAGCTACTACATAGATGTATTGGCCTGTCCTTTCACTAGGACATCTGCCGTGACAAAACCACGACACCCGCCGCGAGCCTCAACACTCAATGGACCGCACACATCGATATGTATTATTTCCAATAAGTCAGTAGCTCGCTCCATTGTTCCAGAGAATGGAGTTTTAGTCATCTTGCCCATGAGGCATGGTTCGCAAGTGTCAAATGATTCATAATCAAGTGATTCCAAAAGTCCATCTACATGGAGTTTCTTCATGCGCTTTACACTAATATGACCTAAACGGTAGTGCCACAAAAATGTTGCACTATCATTATAAACTTTGCATCTTTTGGCATCAATACTATGAATATGTGTATCACCACGATCGGGATTCAACAAAAATAGACCACTCTTCAAGGGTGTATGACCATAAAAGATATACTCATATAAATAGAACAACCATTATTCTCTTATATAAATGAATAACCGTCTCGCATTAAACAAGATCCAGATATAATGTTCATCTCAACACTGGCACCAAATAACAATTATTTAGGTCTAAAACTAATCCCGAAGGTAGATGTAGAGGTAGCGTGCCGACGGCGATCACATCGACCTTGGAACCATTCCCGGCGTGCATCGTCACCTCGTCCTTAGCCAATCTTCGTTTAATCCGTAGTCCCTGTTTCGAGTTACAAATATGAGCAACCGAACCGGCATCAAATACCCAGGCACTACCACGAGAATTAGTAAGGTACACATCAATAACATGTAGATCAAATATACCTTTGTTCACTTTGCCATCCTTCTTATCCGCCGAATAGTTGGGGCAGTTCCACTTCTAGTGACCAATCCCTTTGCAGTAGAAGCACTCAGTTTAAGGCTTTGGTCCAGACTTGGGCTTCTTCCCGGGAGTGGCAACTTGCTTGACATTCTTCTTGAAGTTGCCCTTCTTTCCTTTGCCCTTTTTCTTGAAACTAGTGGTCTTGTTAACCATCAACACTTGACGCTCCTTCTTGATTTCTACCTCCGCAGCTTTGAGTATTGCGAAGAGCTCAAGAATAGTCTTCTCCATCCCTTGCATATTATAGTTCATCACGAAGCCTTTATAGCTTGGTGGCAGTGATTGATGAACTCTGTCAATAACACTATCATCTGGAAGATTAACTCCCAACTGAGTTAAGTGGTTATGATACCCAGACATTCTGAGTATGTGTTCACTGACAGAACTGTTCTCCTCCATCTTGCAGCTATAGAACTTGTTGGAGACTTCATATCTCTCAACTCGGGCATTTGCTTGATATATTAACTTCAACTCATGGAACATCTCATATGGTCCATGACGTTCAAAATGTCTTTGAAGTCCCGATTCTAAGCCGTAAAGCATGGCACACTGAACTATCAAGTAGTCATCAACACGCGACTGCTAGGCGTTCACAACGTCTGCAGTTGCTGGGGGGGGGGGGGGGGGTTGGTACACCTAGCGGTGCATCAAGGACATAATTCTTCTGTGCAGCAACGAGGATAATTCTCAAGTTAGCGGTGCATCAAGGACATAATTAGGTACTAGTTTATTTTTATTTATAATAAGTTTATTTTTAGTAAGAACTAGTTGAATTAGTAGAACTAGTTGAACATGTCACATTTGTTGTTATTTTTTTAGTTAAAGCAATTATTCCCGCATCGACGTCCACGATGCCTATCCCGCATCCTCGTCGTCGTCGACTCGGCAGAGGACACCTGCTTGACCAGATGGGCCATGTCCGGGACTGGGCTCCGCCGGGCTGGTACTGGGAGGCGCTACCTACCGGGGGGCGCATCTTGGTGAGGAGTTAGCCCGTCGTTGACTCGAACCTTCTTTGGTGGCGGTCGCGTGGGCCAGTGACGGTCCAGAGGCTCGAGGACCCCGCGGAGGTGGTACGTCACCGTGTCAGTGAGGAGGACGCGCACGTCCATCGCTACTTGTTTGCGTTGGAGCACAGGTTCTCCAATACCTGGCAGGTTCTCCAGGGATCTCACTGGAGCTATGATCCTGTGATGGTTCCTTCTCTTTGGATGTCCACCGCCCACGCCGATACCCGTCGTGCGCTAGGGTTTTAGTTGTATTAGCGATGTTATATGTATGATACTATTCGGGATGTATTAGTGATAATATTCGACGATGTATGGACGCATGAGATGATTTACTTTTGCTTATTGAATGCATGCTAATTTGAATACTTATTTATTTTACGATTTGGTTTTGCTTATTGAATGCTCATGTCAATATGAGTCCTATAAGATATTTTGAAATGTATATCTTGCGTTGCTCAAATAGGATATGTGCTTGCCCAAGTGGTCGGTCATGTTTGCAGGTTATACCTCCGAGTGGCCTATGTTTTGGTGGAGTGTTGATTCATTTCCGTTCCGGCAAATTTCAGGCGCTCGATATGTCCTATTTTAGCGAAGGTCATGCCGGATTTTTTCATGAATTTTGGCATGACTTGTGCCAGAATATGTAGGAAATATCGAGTGCCCCGGATTTGTGTGTTTAGTATCGTGGTAGTTGCCTTCGAACGATTTTCAATTAATGATTCTACTATGAACATAGGAAATGTCTGACGACGAAAAGGATTTCGGTATTTGCGAATACTGCGAAGACGAGCGCGGCCTGTGTGACAGAGTCTACCTAGATGATGATAGGCGCTTCAGCATCAAGCTGGACGAGGACTTCGAAGTGGATAGAGTAAGTCACAATGACAAGTCTTTTTCATAATTAAGCATGGCATCTACTTCATTTGCTTCAACTTATAATTTAAATCTTTTACTATTCTAGTAGCGTATCCCCTGCCATGCAGGAGTTTTTGTCTCGGAAGACCGAGCATGGTTATACTTTCCACGCAAAATTACTATGGAGGTAAAGAGAGTTTACTTGAAGACCGACCATGGTTAGACTTTCCACGCAAAATTATACAACGCAGACACCTACACCTATTTTGAATGCAAAACTTGGCAAGCACTATGCAAGACATATGCATTTGAGCCTGATATGGTTATCACCTTTGATATTCGTCCGGAAGATGATATTGAAGGTAATATCGACATCTGGGTCGATGTGCAGACGCCTCTAGTTATATCATTATGTGAGTTTCTCAACCATATTTATGTCTTTGATATTGTTTATTCAAAAATAGTTGACAACTAATTTCTATTGACAGCTTATTTCCATTCAAGCAAACATGTCCGGCGCTTGGTAGACATGACCGTCCACTGTCCCGGGGCTGAACTAAACTGTGAGGAGATAGGTCATTATGTTTCATGGCTTGAGGATCTTCATACTGTCAAGAAAAATTATTTTCCTGGACTTAAAAATCTTAGTACTCAAAACGTGCGACCAATAGTGTTCTTACTGAACTACGGTCACATCTATTTAGGAAAGATGGTAAGATTTTTACTATTTGTCCTCAGTGCATCTTTTGCATACATTATTTTTTAAGCTAAACTTCATTGCTAAGTATGTTACTATACGATGTTCTTCAACAGGGACTCCCGATGAATGTTGTGCCTCATTGGGTCGAGACTAAAGGTCGCATGAGAATTGTTAGCTTATGGCCAAGATATCCTACAATGCACTTTAGTGCATTCAAGATTTCTAATAGCGAGGAATGCTTAATAGTGAAAGACTGGAGCAAAATTGTGAACGATCGCAGAGAAGTACTAGGGGGCAGCAATCAGAAGCACAGACCACGATTAGGAGACAGGTTCATCTGCATGCTCCAACTTGATGAAGCAGGAGTGCTACACATGTTTTATGTTATTTTACCTGAGAGAGAGCAGCAGGAATGATTAGCTAGCTAGAAATGAGTTATGATGATTAAATAGCTAGTGTTGGTGGTAATGACTATGATGATTATTATTAGCTAGTGTTGGTGGTGATTAGATAGCTACCGCAGCTAGTGTTGGTGGTGATTAGCTAGCTAGAATGAGTTTGAAGATGATGATGTGTGCTACACTATGACTATGATGATTAAATAGCTACTGTTGGTGGTAATGACTATCATGATGATTAAATAGCTTGTGTTGGCGGATTAGATTCAAGTGGAGGAAACATGTGGTGCACATCCAAAGTACTACTAGTCCAAACTAGATCAAGTTTGGATTAGTAGTATACTTTTGACATGCACCACATGTTGCCTCCACTTGAACCTAATCCACCTTCATTTGACACACTGTTATGGACATATTGATATAACAACCTCATAATTGGTATTGTACCAAAATTTGTATAACGGCGTATAAATACACTAAAAATTAAAAAAATGAGAAAAAGAATACTAGTAGCGATGGAGAGTAAACACACTACTACTAGCTATATTAGCAGTAGCGTGGTAGTGAACAAACGCTGCGGCTATATGTCTTAGCAGTAGCGCTTGTCGCACGCGCTACTGCTAAGGAGTAGCTATAGCGCCTTACTAGTAGCGCGGTTTCCCGCGCTACTAGTGGGCATTAAACCCACGCTACTACTAGGGTTTTCCCTAGTAGTGTCTTCTTGTCTGTATACAGGGCACTGCTGATGTTACTAAGGAAGCAGGTGTTTTCTCATATGGTCGCACTCTCCGAACCTATTCCAACATCCGTTGCAGGGTATTCAGGATGGATACTGGTGTACTAGTGCCAACACCTTCTCCCTGGTTCAGTATTGAAGGAAACTCGCTCTTCCTTGGACAAAACTATCCAATGATGGTGGAAGGCGATCCAGCAGCTGTTGACACAACGTTACTACCATTTATGAGAAGCAATTGTATCTATACCTCGGACATTACTATGCTTCCCTACCGTCCCAATATGGGTATTGAAATAGGCCGCTTCAGCCTGGATGATCAGTCCTACATTGGTCTCGAGATTGACAGTAGCTAGTCCTTCCCAGAGAATCACTTCTGGTTCAAAGCAAGCATTTCCAACACCGACGAGTGGTTGAGCTGAAGTTCATTTCATCGCTTTGTTATTTGTTGTGTGAGAAAAACTTTACTAGAATGTTTTGTTGGAAATGATCTATAATCCAACGTGTATCCTCGTTGTCGTTGTGGGTTGATGACTTGTTGTATGTAATCAATGGTACATTTGCATATGCGTCCATGAACTCATGCCTGCTAGTGGTGTCCATATGAACAGTGCTAGTGATTTTAGTTGCAAAAATTGGATAGTGCTAGTGATTTGTAGCTGCATATTTTGACAAATCGCAGTGTTAAAAGGTTGACAAATGGCAATGTTACGAGATAAACAAATGTCAATCTCTCCAATTTGAGAAATGGCAACATACCCAAAATGACAGATATGCAAATATTACCCAATTGTTTGTACGTGGTTGCACACGGGTCATGCAAAACAACCGTTTGCATTGAAGGGATGCAGAAATCCTGCTCGGCACATTTTCCCTTGGCTTCCTGGGGAAGCTGTCGGTTTGCATACGGGTGTTCTAACTAAAACTTTTGCGATGAGTGTTTTATATTTAAAAACCGTTGACGTTTTTTTCAAAAGAAAATCATTTGATAAGTCTGTACATTAAGAGAGAAAAACGCAAGTTCTTTTAAACCATAACTTTCATTCACTCACACTGCAAATTTATATTCATATGATCGAGAATTCGAGATATAGTATTAAACCCCAAAAAAACTATTTCTGGCGGCGGCGGAGGCGGCGTGCCGCGCCGTCGTTGTCGTTGTCGTCCTCCGGGACCCCGTTGTTGAAGTCTTCAAGGCGGCACAAAATGTTCTTCACTTGTAAATCAAACATCATGTCGTCGCGCGATCGACGGGCGGGGCGTGGGAGGACGGCAACTGGCGCCGCTGAGAGGTAGCGGTCGACGGCAGCGTCCCATGCCGCTGAGGGGGGGGGCGCACGGGCACGGGCGCGGTGGGTGCAGCCAAATGCACGGGGACCGGCACCGTGATGGGTGGAGGGGCGCGCACGGGCGCGGCGGTTGCAGCCAAACGCACGGGGGCCGGCGCCACGGTGGGTCGAGGGGCGTGCACGGGCACGGGCACGGGCGCTGGCATGTACACGAGCTCGCGCGGGTCCGCGGAGACCTCGCTGACGCCCGCGGCTTCCAGCTCAGCGATAGTGCTCGGCGACCAGCCCGTCAATGCTACGGGGATGGTCGCTGGCGCGGGCGCGGGGATGGGAGCTGGGACGGGAGCGGGGGTAGCAACCGCCGCGGCCAGCTTGTTCTGGGCCATGTCCATGAGGCCCCATTCCTCCTTATTTTCTATCTCCTCCGGCTCGGAGTCGACTTCACCAAACTTGAAGACTAGTGGAAGATGATCATTCTGCGCCATGGCGGTGGAGGTCTGCGGGGGGGGGGGGGGGGAGGGGAATGGGAGGCGAACAGTAAGGCCGCCCGTATTAAACAGCGGCTCGGGCGCCATTAATGAAGAGGAAGGCAGGCGGCCATGGAAGTCAAAGGGCACGCTTCCCAGTGAGCCTGCGTAGTGTAAAGCTCGCATGCTTCCCGATGAGCCTGCGCATTGGAGGATAGCTTGCACGCCTCTAGGTCAGCCTACGCACCGGACTACACTCGCACGCCTCCCGTTCAGTCAAGGTCAAGCAGCTATCCGCACGGCACCTCCTACAGCCATTAAAACCAAAACACATGGCGTCACGTGAATGGTTAACAGAACGCACACGTTTTGAATTATACAAACGTTTGAGATATTAAAGTGGCAGCTATTTTTTCAAAATGCCTTTATTGGCTGTCATTATTCGAGTGTGCCTTCTCTCAAAATGGACACGAAAAATACCACATCATGTCGGGTGCCATTCCATGATAGCATGCCAAGTTTCATGAATTTCAAACGAGTTTTGGATTTACTAGAATTTAAAAACCAGGCATCTCAATGTTTTGTAGGCAATCAACGGTGCCCTGGAGTTTGAAATTCATTCCCATTTATTGCATGGGACCTAAGCATGCACCCAAGGACACATATTTGATTTTTCAACCAATTTATATGCACAGGAGCATGTGCATGTAGTCCAAATTTAAATTATGCACATAAATGCATTGAAAACTCAGTTAATGCATAAAAATGTCCAAAAGAACCCCGAAAAATCACAAAAATTGACACAACACTCCTGTTGTTCTATGTTGACACGAGAAAAAAATTGGAAGCAATAAGAGGCAGTGGATATCATTTCGTCCCCAAAGGTGGGACGTTCCCTACCGAAACCATGATGCTTGTTGTGAGAAGCTCTGGTTTGTGAGAAGCATATACCCAAACCTGCCCCAAATGGGTCAAAAAATTTACCATGGCATGTTGATGCCGCTCCATGAAAGCATGCCAAGTTTCATGAATTTCAGACGAGTTTTGGATTTACTAGAGTTTAAAAACGAGGCATCTCAATGTTTTGCCAGCAATCAACGGTGCCCTGATGTTTGAAATTCATTCTCATTTCTTGCATGGGACCTAAGCATGCACCCAAGGACACATATTTGATTTTTCAACCAATTTATATGCACTGGAGCATGTGCATGTAGTTCAAATTTGAATTATGCACATAAATGCATTGAAAACTCAGTTAAAGCATAAAAATGTCCAAACGAACCCTCAAAAACCCAAAAATTGACACAACACTCCTGTTGTTCTATGTTGACACGAGAATTTTTTTTGAAAGCAATAAGAGGCAATGGATATCTTTCGTCCCCAAAGGTGGGACGTTCCCTACCAAAACCATCATGCTTATTGTTAGAAGCTCTGGTTTGTGAGAAGCATATACCCGAACCTGTCTCAAATGGGACAAATTTTTTAACACGGCATGTTGACGCCGCTCCATGATAGCATGCCAAGTTTCATGAATTTCAGACGAGTTTTGGATTTACTAGAATTTAAAAACCAGGCATCTCAATGTTTTGCCGGCAATCAACAGTGCCCTGGTGTTTGAATTTCATTCCCATCTCTTGCATGGGACCTAGAAATTCACCCAAGGACACATATTAGATTTTCATCCAACCTTAGTGCATTGGAGCATGTGCTTGTAGTTCAAATTTGAATTATGCACATAAAATGCCTAGAAAACCCAGTTAATGCATATAAATGTCCAAACGAACCCCGAAAAATCACAAAAATTGACACAACACTCATGTTGTTCTATGTTGACACTAGCAAATTTTTGAAAGCAATAAGAGGCAATGGATATTGTTTCGTCCCCAAAAGGTGGGACGTTCCCTACCGAAACCATCATGCTTGTTGTGAGAAGCTCTGGTTTGTGAGAAGCATATACTCGAACCTGCCCCCAAATGGGACATATTTTTTAACACGGCATGTTGATGCCGCTCCATGATAGCATGCCAAGTTTCATGAATTTCAGACGAGTTTTGGATTTACTAGAATTTAAAAACCAGGCATCTCAACGTTTTGCCAGCAATCAACAGTGCCCTGGTGTTTGAATTTCATTCCCATCTCTTGCATGGGACCTAGAAATTCACCCAAGGACACATATTAGATTTTTCAACCAACCTTAGTGCATTGGAGCATGTGCTTGTAGTTCAAATTTCAATTATGCACATAAAATGCCTAGAAAACCCAGTTAATGCATAAAAATGTCCAAACGAACCCCGAAAAATCACAAAAATTGACACAACACTCCTGTTGTTCTATGTTGACACTAGAATTTTTTTGAAAGCAATAAGAGGCAATGGATATCGTTTCGTCCTCAAAGATGGGATGTTCCCTATCGAAACCATCATGCTTGTTGTGAGAAGCTTATACCCGAACCTGCCCCAAATGGGACAAAATTTTCACCACGGCATGTTGATGCCGCTCCATGATATCGTTTCGTACCAAAAGGTGGGACGTTCCCTATCGAAACCATCATGCTTGTTGTGAGAAGCTCTGGTTTGTGAGAAGCTTATACCCGAACCTGCCCCAAATGGGACAAAATTTTCACCAAGTTTCATGAATTTCAACCAACTTTGGTGCATTGGAGCATGTGCTTGTAGTTCAAATTTGAATTATGCACATAAAACGCCTAGAAAACCCACTTAATGTATAAAAAAGGCCAAACGAACCCCGAAAAATTACAAGACTGAACACAACACTCCTGTTGTTCTATGTTGACACTAGAAATTTTTTGAAAGCAATAAGAGGCAATGATATCGTCTCGTCCCCAAAGGTGGTACGTTCCCTATCGAAACCATCATGCTTGTTGTGAGAAGCTCTCGTTTGTGAGAAGCTTATACCCAAACCTGCCCCAAATGGGACAAAATTTTCACCAGGGCATGTGGACGCCGCTCCATGATAGCATGCCAGGTTTCATGAATTTCAGACGAGTTTTGGATTTACAAGAATTTAAAAACCAGGTATCTCAACGTTTTGCCGGCAATCAACAGTGCCATGGTGTTTGAAATTCATTCCCATCTCTTGCATGGGACCTAGAAATTCACCCATGGACACACATGTGATTTTTCAACCAACTTTAGTGCATTGGAGCATGTGCTTGTAGCTCAAATTTGAATTATGCACATAAAATGCCTAGAAAACCCAGTTAATGTATAAAAAAGGCCAAACGAACCCCGAAAAATTCATTCCCATTTCTTCCATGGGACCTAAGCATGCACTGAAGGACACAGATTTTATTTTTCAACCAATTTGTATGCACCGGAACATGTGCATGTAGTTTAATTTTGAATTGTGCACCTGAAATGGCTAGAAAACTAGTTTAATGTATGAAATGTCCAAACGAACCCTGAATAATTCCAATTCTTTTACGACACACATACAGTTGCATGTTCACTGCAGATAAAAGGTCTAGCTATTCAAACACCGTCCATTGCCGCTGTGACCCCATTTTGTAATTCAAATCAAGTAGATCCCACACAGTTTATTCTCACCAACCGTGTGAGATGTAGTACAAAATATCGTGGAGCACCGTCGGTGTATAGTATGCCTATGGCTTAAGGGAGAAGGTGCATCGGCTACAGTCCACAGCCGGCGTGTCGAGCACACTAGCTCGCTCCCCCAAAACTCCCACCTCTGCATCCCTCTTTGCTTGAGTCCCTTGATTCAAATTTTCAGTAGCCCCGGCATTTCAGTCCCACCTCTGCATCCCTCGCAATATCAAAAATATCTGCTCGCCCTTGATCCAAATTTTTAGTAGCCCCGCCTTGTTACTCCCGCCTAGTAAAATTTTCAGTTGCCGAAGTATTTCCTCAAACACAACCTCCGCTCACACAGACACACAGAACCCTCGAAACCATTGGTAGGTCGCCGCCATCACCGGCGCCTCCATCCTCAACCTATGCCTGTGTGCCGGGGACCTAGAGTAGCCAATGGCCAAAAAGAGGTTTATCGCAGCATTTTTGCCCGACGCCGGCGAGGTGGCCGCCGAGGTGTCCCCGTCGTCCTCCGCGGGCCCAATCCGCCATCACCGGTCCCCCGATCCGCCCGCCGCCGCGCCCCTACGCCGGTTCGAGGACTTCCCCGTCCTCCCCCGGACCTGGCAGCCAACGAAGGCCTACCTCGGGATCCGGCAGCGATGGTGGGGGACGTGGGTCGCAGAGATTACAGATCGAGAGACCCACACCCGCCGGTGGCTCAGTAGCGTTGATACGTCTCCGTCGTATCTACTTTTCCAAACACTTTTGCCCTTGTTTTGGACTCTAACTTGCATGATTTGAATGGAACTAACCCGGACTGACGCTGTTTTCAACAGAATTGCCATGGTGTTATCTTTGTGCAGAAACAAAAGTTCTCGGAATGACCTGAAACTTCACAGAGATTATTTTTGGAAATAATAAAAAATACTGGCGAAAGAATCAAGGCCAGGGGCCCACACCCTTTCCACGAGGGTGGGAGGCGCACCTGCCCCCCAGGGCGCGCCCCCCTGCCTCGTGGGCCCCCTGGAGCTCCACCGTCCTCAACACCAACTCTATATATTCGTGGTCGGGGAGAAAAAAACAGAGAGAAAGAATCATCGCGTTTTACGATATGGAGCCGCCGCCAAGCCCTAAACTCTCTCGGGAGGGCTGATCTGGAGTCCGTTCGGGGCTCCAGAGAGGGGAATCCATCGCCATCGCCACCGCATAGCTCTATTCTTTGAGTCACTTGGGATTTATATCTGCTGGTCACTATGAAGAACTTGAAAGACGCGAAAACAAAAATTTATCCCTCAACTACGAGGGGAGGTAAGGAACTGTCATCTAGCTCTGCACTTGATTCACCTTCTATTTTGAGTAAGCTTGCGACACCTAAACCTACTTCTGCTATTAATTCTGATATGTCGCATGTTATTGATGATGTCACTTCTGCTATGCATGATACTTATGATGAAACTACTTCTATGTTTGATACTACTGTGCCACTTGGTGAATTTCTAGATGAACAACTTGCTAGGGCTAGAGAGAATGAAATTATTGAAACTGATAATATTGATGAAAGTGATGATGAAGATTCTCCCCCTAGATATGAATTGCCTGTTGTGCCTGAGGGCTATGTTATGGATGAAGAAACTGCTAGAGACTTTCTTGCTTGCAATTATATAAGTGATCTTAAGAAATTATTCGCTAAGCTGAAACAAAAATCTCTGAATGCTAGAATGAAATATGATCCTGCTTATGCTACTTCACCTATCTTTGTTACTGATAAGGATTATGAATTCTCTGTCGACCCTAATATAATTACTTTGGTTGAATCTGGTCCTTTATATGGCTATGAATCTGAAACTGTTGTGGCACATCTTACTAAATTAAATGATATAGCCACCCTGTTCACTAATGATGAGAAAACTCGCTATTATTATATCCTTAAAATATTTCCGTTCTCATTAAAGGGTGATGCTAAGATATGGTTTAACTCTCTTGATCCTAGTTGTGTGCGTACTCCCCAGGATATGATTTATTACTTCTCTGCTAAATATTTCCCTGCTCATGAGAAACAAGCTGCTTTAAGGGAAATATATAATTTTGTGCAAATTGAAGAAGAGAGTCTCCCACAAGCTTGGGGGAGGCTTCTCCAATTACTTAATGCTTTGCCTGATCATCCTCTCAAGAAAAATGAAATACTTGATATCTTTTATAATGGACTAACCGATGCTTCCAGAGACCACCTGGATAGTTGTGCTGGTTGTGTTTTTAGGGAAAGAACACCAGATGACGCTAAAATTTTATTGAATAATATGTTGACTAATGAAAATAATTGGACACTTCCTGAACCAACTCCTAAGCCAACTCTGAAGAAATGGGGTATTCTATTTCTGAGTCCTGAAGATATGCAAGAGGCAAAGAAATCTATGAAGGAAAAAGGTATAAAAGCTGAAGATGTTAAGAATTTACCTCCTATTGAAGAAACACATGGTCTTAATTTACCGCCTGTTGAAGAAACACATGTTCTTGATAACCCGACACAGGTAGTAAAGGTAAATTCTCTCTATAGATATGATAAAGCTGAAATCCCTCCTACTAAGTTTGCTAGCCAATGCTTAGATGAGTTTGATGATTTTATGGTTAAGCAAGAAAACTTCAATGCTTATTTTGGTAGAGAATTAAAATGCAATGCTTATATGATTGAACACTTGAGTGATTATATGTCTAGAGTTAAGGGTGAACTTAAGCTCATTAGTAAACATGCTTCTATGGTTACCGCTCAAGTAGAACAAGTACTTAAAGCTCAGAATGATTTGCTCAATGAATTGAATAGTAAGATTAATGATTTTGCTGTTAGAGTGGCTACTAGAACTGGTAAAATGACTCAGGAACCTTTGTATCCTGAAGGCCATCCTAACAGAATTGAGCAGGAGTCTCAGAGAAATAATTTAGATGCACCTAGTCCTTCTAAGAGGAAGAAAAAGAAAAATGATAGTATTTTGCATGCTTCTAGTGAACCTGTTGTTGACACACCTGAGAATCCCAATGATATTTCTATTTCTGATGCTGAAACACAATCTGGTAATGAACATGAACCAAGTGATAATGTTAATGATAATGTTCATGTTGATGCTCAACCTAGCAATGATAATGATGTAGAAACTGAACCTGTTGTTGATCTTGATAACCCACAATCAAAGAATCAACGTTATGATAAGAGAGAATTTGTTGCTAGGAAGCACGGTAAAGAAAGAGAACCATGGGTTCAGAAACCCATGCCTTTTCCTCCCAAACCACCCAAGAAAAAGGATGATGAGGATTTTGAGCACTTTGCTGAAATGATTAGACCTATCTTTTTGCGTATGCGTTTGACTGATATGCCCAAAATGAATCCTTATGCTAAGTATATGAAAGAAATTGTTACTAATAAAAGAAAGATACCGGAAGCTGAAATTTCCACCATGCTTGCTAATTATACTTTTAAGGGTGGAATACCAAAGAAGTTAGGAGATCCAGGAGTACCCACTATACCATGCTCCATTAAAAGGAATTATGTTAGAACTACTTTATGTGATCTTGCAGCCGGTGTTAGTGTTATGCCTCTCTCTTTATATCGTAGACTTGATTTGAATAAGTTGACACCTACTGAAATATCCTTGCAAATGGCTGATAAATCAACTGCTATACCTGTCGGTATTTATGAGGATGTGCCTGTTGTGATTGCAAACGTTACTATTTTAACAGACTTTGTTATTCTTGATATTCCCGAGGACGATAGTATGTGAAAGTGCTAGTTATCGACTAGAGGGGGGGTGAATAGGTGATTTTTATGAAAGTATTCAAAACATGAGAGTTTCAAAGACAAACAATGGAAATGAACCTATTGATATGCAGCGGAAGGTAGACTACACTAAGCAAGCCATAGTCAAGTATGCAATGAAGTGAAAGCACGAAGACTAATAGCAGCTAGGTAGTAAAGATCAGGATGGAAGATAGTATGAAGCCAAACAATGATAGTAGTCACACAGTGAAGTCAAACAGGTAGTGCAAGCAGGCAATGACTTCACGAAGACAAACTGTAAGTAAAGAGAGGGAGAGGATAGAACCAGTCACTTGGTGAGGACACGGGATTTGTTGGACCAGTTCCAGTTGCTGTGACAACTGTACATCTGGTTAGGGAGGCTGAGATTCAACTCAGAAGACCACGTCTTCACAATATTCCCCTTGAGCTAAGGACACCTAGTCCTCGCCCAATCACTCTGGTAAGTCTTCAAGGTAGACTTCCAAACCTTCACAGACTTTGTTCACCAGCGATCCACAATGACTCTTGGATGCTCAGAACGCGACGCGTAACCGGCTGGAGGATTCACAGTCCTCAAGTGTAACAAGTCTTCAGGTCACGCAGACAGAAAGACTTCAGTGATGCCTAACACTCTTTGGCTCTAGGTGTGTAGCGACCAGACCTCAAATGGCCTGTGCTGCTGTGCACCAGTGTCATCCCTGGATTAGTAATGCTGACACGCACAGTACAAATGGAGGATTTATAACAGAGTAGCAATCACACACTTATTACATCGAATATCTCCAAAGAGACTAAGTATGATAAACATGGCTAAAGGCCATCTAATAACGAAAACAACGGAAGACTTGGAAGATAAGTGAGTCCATCAACTCCAGCGGCATCACTGAGTATAAGACCACGACCTAAGGCACCTTACTCGTCGTCTGAAAAGTCTGCAACATGAAACGTTGCAGCCCGAAAACGGGTCAGCACATAGAATATGCTGGCAAAGTAACACATAGAGAGCAATGAACAATAATAATGCTATACTACATGCATATATGGCTGGTGGAAAGCTCTATGGTTACATTTTTGCGAAAAGCCAATTTTATCCTACTTCAAAAGGAATAATATTTTATTTAACTATCATGGTGGTTGAAACATTGAGAAGGTACCTCCAACTCAATCCCAATTAAGTGTCATCATTAACCCAACAATATTATTTAAAGTAACATGATGAGATCAGCGGGATAATCCAAGAACTAGATACTCAAGTTGTCCATAACCGGGGACACGGCTAATCATGATCAGTTTGTACACTCTGCAGAGGTTTGTGCACTTTTACCCACAAGACTCGATCGCCTCCGCTTGATTCTCGCACTGCATGATGTTTGAGAAACGGATGACCGAGACACAGTCTTTCAGAAACAATCACTCTCTACTCTGGATGGACCGGTACACCTACTTTCCCCTACATCTGCTAGTCCACCTCTTCAAGAGATCCTGTAACCTACTCAGCTATGCTAGAGCCCATAATAGCTTGTGGCTGCACACGGAAGTTTCTAGCATGAATAATCTTATGATCCCTTTGAGCCTGGGTGGCGGTCCTTATACAAACAGACAACACTGGGTTCTCCAGGTGCCTCCATCCACCCAGATGTGAGTTTTAGTTGCCACCTTAAGTTGAACCATTATTAACAATCTCACATCTGTCATGGATATCACTCAAACCCAATCCACGTCTACGAGCATAGCATGGCAATATAAAAGCAACGTAGAAGTAACTCCCAAGGGTTTGATAATAAAACAGGTAATAGGTTCCTACCTCAACTACTTCCCAAATACCCACAATTTATTAGATCCTAATCATGCAATGTGTTTGAGGAATAGATCTAATGCAATAAAAACTGGGTATGAACGGGGTATGATCAAAGTGTTACTTGCCTTGCTGATGATCCGCAAAACCTAGCGACTCGAAGTAACAAGCGGCACACTCCGGGTACTCTATCGCAAACAAACAGGCATACAATCAGTACTCAACTAATGCACAGGTAAAACTCGAATGAAAGATCCAACCAGAAAGTTCAACTTAAGAACTCCGGTTTGCAAAAAGAATCAACTCGAAAGAAACAACGAAAGTCAAACGGCGAAAGAAAGAAACTTCGTTTGCTAATCTGGATCTAGGTCAAATTTTACTGTAGCAAAAACTTGTTTGAGTAGGTTAAATGGAAAGAGAATTTCGAGATGAAACTCTAGGCGCTTGAATCACCTGATTCCGATAAACGAGCGAAAAGATAAACATAAACGAAGATTCGATCAGAAATCGAATCTAAGAAAATAACGAGAAAATCCGCCGAAAAAGAAAAACGGACGAACGATTAAAGAACGGACGTTCGTTAACAGAGAGAAACCGACGAACGCGTTCGTTAAAACGAACGGTTCGGTGAACGCTCGTAAAATAAGAAAACCGAAAAAAACCGATCTAGGGTTTTTTTTTTAAATGAAGGTAAAAAAACCGGTCAACGGCAGTGAGGCAGTACCTCGTCGGGGCTGCTCCGGCGTGGGGCTCCGGCAGGGCGGGGTGCGGGGCTCGGGGCTCGGCGGGCGAGGGGCGGCGGCGGCGGCGCGGGGCTCGGCGAGCGGCGGCGGCGCGGCGCGGGTGCGGCGGCGGGCGGCGGCGTTCGGGGAAGAGGCGAGGGGGGGGCTATGTATATGGGGGGGGCGAGGGCGGCTTGGGGGAGGGGCAACCGAGGCGGCGACGGCGTCGTGGCTCGGCCGGACTCCGGCGGCCGTGCGGGAAGAGGAAAACGGCGAGGCGGGCCGTCGGCTGGGCCTTTGGCCCGGTCGGCGCGCGGGCGCGTTTTTTTTTAAGTTCCGCGAAGAAAAATGCGTAGAAAAATAAATAAAAATCACAAAAATGTGAAATAAATTTTCCCCGTCTAGTTAGAAAATCTAGAATAGGGTGAACATTTTTAAAACCAAAAATAAATATTTTGAAAACATGCATATTTTAAATGCAATAAAAAATACAAATAAAATCCAAATAAATTCAAATAATGATTTTAACATTTTTCCTCCAGTATTTCAATTGTTTTGGAGAAGTCATATTTTCTCCTCTCGTTTATTTCAAGAATGAAATATTTTTCCGGAGAGAAAAATAATTAAAATCTCAATCCTCGTTTGAAAATTTCAAATATGAAAATTCGAGAAAATCCCCAACTCTCTCCGAGGGTCCTTGAGTTGCTTAGGATTTGTCGAGGATTTGTCAAAATGCAATAAAACATGATATGCAATGATGATCTATGTATAACATACCAAATTGGAAATTTGGGATGTTACAAGGTGTTTGGGCTTTGTCCTCGCAAGGATTTCTCTCTCTCAAAAGCTTCGGAGGTGGGTTGCTCTTAAAAGACAAAAGCCGTGCACTAACTCTGAGCAGCCACCAATTTATGGTGTAGGGGTGGGCTATTTATAGCCACTAGGCAACCCGACCTGATTTGTCCGAAATGACCCTAGGTCACTAAGGAACCGACACGTGTTCCAATGGTCAGATTTCAAACAACACGCGACAGCTTGACTTGGGCTACAAGTAAAGCTGACTCATCCAATTCTGGATAAGATTTGCTCTCATTGTCTTCACTCGAAGACATAGGATTTGGTTGAGCATCACTTCAGTCACTCTGACTATGTTCACTGGGACCCCACTTAATAGTACGGTGGTTCCTATGACTCAACAAAGAAGAAAGGAAACAACAAAACAACTAAGTCTTCGCGCTCCATAGTCTTCACGCGATGTCTTCTCATGTCATAGTCTTCAATGTGAATATATTCACATACCACCTTTGTCTTCAATGTCTTCATACATTTTTAGGGGTCATCTTCGGTAGGTAAACCGAATCAATGAGGGACTACTACCTGAGTTATCCTGCAATTCTCACAAACACATTAGTCCCTCAACCAGGTTTGTCGTCAATACTCCAAAACCAACTAGGGGTGACACTAGATGCACTTACAATCTCCCCCTTTTTGGTAATTGATGACAAACTGGTTGAAGTTTTCAACGGGGATAAAAGTATGTGGAATTGTAAAGGATTTAGGTATTGTCTTCATAAGTAGCAAAAGGCTCCCCCTGAAGATGTGCATACAAGTAATTTTCTTTTGGAATGCAAATGAACATGGCAGGTTGTACTTGTGGAGATCCTCTTCAACTTATGAAGACAATTCATCATGCATGATTTGATATAACGAAGATAATGACATGCATAACGAAAAATGGATGTCTGCAATATGACTTCGTGCGGGATTTATCATCGCACATGCGGAATTTATCATCGCATCATAGAATAGCAAACAAGTAGAAGACGACCATCAAGTTTAAGTGTTACAACTCAAAGAACCAAATGTATCAAAAGCGAGAGTTGTAAACACTAAGCAAAATATAAAGCAACCGCCCATATGGACCCGCTTGAAGACTATCAACTCATATGCTTCTCCCCCTTTTGTCAGTAAGGACCAAAAAGGTTTGAAGACATAGAGCCTCTACTCGTTCCCAGAAGGAGTAGGAGAAGCTGCAAGGACGGCGTTGGGGTTTGGCGGTGCAGAAGAACTTGGTGCAGTGTCGATACACGCTGAAGTTGGAGGAGGTGAGGTAGCATCATCTTGATCATCAATAACTCTGGCATTCACCGTTGCAGCTGAGGAGGAATAGTCAGAGTCTTCAAGAGACAGAGTTCGACGCAAGACAACATTCCTAGGAGGAGTGGAGTCAAACTTGAATCTTTCAGTGAAGCCATCGTCTTGAAGATCTGCTTCAGCACTCAGCAATGTCAAACTTTTCCATGACCTCCGACAGGTTTCATGTGTAACAAAGGCATATTTGGTGGCAAGATTGCGAATGCGATTGACGTCCACCAAGAGGCTTTGCATCTGCCGCTTCAGCCAGTGGTGATGCTTATCCTGTTTCTGATGCAGGGCAACGAGAAGCTCTCTGTCATTGAGAACACGAGATCGCTTCCGAGGCCTTTGAGCAATAGTGCTTTCAGTGGCTTCAGTTTGAGCACGGTGAGGTAAGCGTGTATTGCCAGCCAAAGGATAAACGCGAGTGACTGCCTGGACTCCTTCAATGGGCTGTGTGAAGCTTTGGCGATCAGCATTGTGAAGACAAATAGGCTCCTTGGCAGGCTCGGGGTATATGGCTTCAACTGACATATCAACCTCTGGCAGAAATATCAGATGGTTGCGAGCAGATGGCTGATAGTTGACAGCTGAATGAAGCTTGATGAGGCGCATAACCCATGGAGCGTAGAACTTTAGTCCAAAGAGATCAGAGCCTGATGTAGCCAACTACCTGATGAAGAAGTCTTGAGCATTGAAGCTGATGCCGTTGAAGATATAAAAGACCAAAGTCTTCATTGCTCCTTCAAGTTTCGCTGCTGAAGAATGTCCTTTGACAGGCCATAGAGTTCTCCTGATGATATGATAAATAGTGCGGGGCAGATACTCTAGGTCTTCAACAAAGAACTCCTTTGGGTAATCAGCGTCATGTGGCAAAGGCTTCATCATGCTCAGCATTTGGCTCATGTTGGGCTCTGGCTTCTGAAAGATGCTCTCCAATGCATTGCGGTGAGGCTGACAACCAGGCTCATATAGTTCACCTGGAGTGGGCAGACCAGTAAGCTCAATAATGTCAAAAGCTTTAGCTTCATGGTGTATGTTGCCTATCATCCACTCAAGGACCCATGTCTTCGGATCCCTGTTGTAGCCGCGAATGTGGAGGGTAGCATAAAATTGAAGCAGAAGCTCTTCATTCCAATGCTCCTTATCAGTCACAAAGTTCAGCAGTCCAGCATCACGGAAGCAGTCAAGGGCTTCTTCAAGGCATGGCAATCTAGCAATGGCTTCACGGTCTAGACGCATATGGGGAAAGATGCACCCTTGGTCATAAAGAACACAAGAATAATAACTGCTCTGCTGATAGCTCTAGAACCGATCTGATTAAATCCTTGGCTTGGAATAGGGGTTCTTGGCGCTATCAAAGAAGGTGTTGTGCACACCGAAGCCATTGGCATTGAAGGACCCTGGTGAAGTGGCAGTACCTGGAAACCTGGGCAGTCTTGGCTTAGGCTTCTGGACCTGAGGCCTGTGCTCGACATGTTAATCAAATTGCGGACCAACGGCAGGTGGAGGAACCGGAATAGGCCATCTGACAGTGACCAGCTGACCATAATTGTATGCTTGCTCGATAGTATGTGTCCTGGGAGGTGGTACAGGAGCAGTGGCAGTGGCAGTGACTTCAGGCTGCAGATTTGCATCAGGTGCAGCATTGGCTTCAGATGCTATCACTTCGGGCACCACATTGACTTCTGGCGCCACATTAGCTTCAACCATGACAACGTCATTGGCTTCAGTGTTGGTGTTGGTGGTCGCCTCAATGTTGTTAACCTCCACTTGAGTAGCTGGAGGGTCAGACATGTTCTCCTCGAGAACAACTTCAGGGTAGGTTGGGGGTGTGGCAACACGAACTTCTTCAACTCTTGGTTCTTCTTGGTCATCGGCTGATGCAGCCGGAATATCTTCAGTCGCGTTGGCTTCAGACTCAGGGTTGTTCACAGTTGGAGAGGCTTCAGGAAATACTTGGCGTGAAACCGATTGGTGCTCTTCTCCTTCTGGAACACTCGACAAGGTGACTTGAGCCCTTGGTCCCTTGCGAAGCCTGCGAAAAGCTAGCGACGCTCGTGGAGATGGAGTAAGTTGAGCCTCAAAGTCATCATCTTCAAGCACCGAAGCGGTGACTTGAGTTGGGGGAGTAGTTGGTGTTTCTTCTTCACGGGGTGAGTTTTGTGGGTGATCAGCCCATGAGTCATCCTGAGCAATTGGTGTCAAAGGACGACCAATGCTGATGAGCTCGCTGTTCGTAAGAACAGGCGATGATACCACATTGTGCTTGATCTGAGGAAGGACTTCATCATCTTCAACATTGTCTTGATGACCAATGTCTTCAGCTGCGGTGGGGTCAACAGCTGGAATGTCTTCAGCTTCAGGAGCCTCTGGGGAAGCAGGCTCATGAACTATCAAACGACGTTCTTGTTGTGCAGATGTAGGACGAGCAACAGAAATTGGCTCGACAACAAGGGGCTCTGTGGGAGCAGCCCGATCTCTCTTCTTGGTCTTGCGCTTCTTGGTGGGTGGAGCATCGTCAGTGGTGTTCTTGGTCTTGCGCTTTCGGGCTTTGGCTTCAGCTGCCCTTGTCTTTTGAAGCTCTAAAGCCACTGTGGGGACCTTAGGCTTCACACCTGTCATACTGGCGGGGAAGACAATGCGAGGTTCTTCCCGCCTGGATGGTTCATCTTGGTCCACAGTAGGCTTCTTCTTCTGCTTGGCAGCCATCTTAGGGTCGATGACAGGACGCCCAAGTGCCTTGCGCTTCTCAGCTTCATTATAAGCTTGAACACACTTTGCAGCCAGAAGCTTCATTCGCTCTCGAGAACCTTTGGCTTCTTCACGTTTCTTGTGAAATGCTTCCTTGAGCTCATGCAGCATGACCTTGAAGTTCTGGACGTCTGTTACGCTGAGCTTGGCCATGTGCTTCTTGAACTGAGCCTTTTCATAGTCAATCTTGTGCTTCAGCTCAATAATTTTCTGTGCAAGAGCCAGCTCAGGAGCAATGGCGCCATGGAAGGAGACGCTTAGCCCAATGGGAAGTTGCAGATCATCAAAGCTGAGATTGGGGGTGTCAAACCACTCATCAATGAAGTTGTTTAATACTTCCACGTCAAAGAGAGGCAAATCATTGAAGATTTTTGCCTCTTCCTTGCTCTTTATCAGCTGCTCAAGAATGTCATCAGCAAGATCGTCGTCACTCGACAGATCAATGGCGTCGTTCTCATTCCTCAGAACAGCAGCAGGGGTCAGAGCTGGACCAGGAGTGTGGATGTGCTTCTTCTTCTTTTTCTCAGACTTGGAGATGCGTGAGAGATCTTCTGACTACTGTAGCGACCCGACCCGAATGGATCAAGTCTCTGTGCTTAAGTGTCATCCCTGGATCGGTATGCTGACACACACAGTACTCGAGGATTTATAACGGAGGTAAATCACATGTATAAAGTAATGTAAATACTATTAACTCAATCCAAATAGCGGAAGTAACAAGGTTGTGGATTCCCATCAACACCAACGGCAAAGTTGAGTGTAGAAATCGTAACCCTAACGTATCACTTACTCGTCGTAAGATATCCTGCAACATGAAACGTTGCAGCCCGAAAACGGGTCAGCACATGGAATATGCTGGCAAATTCACACCATAGAGAAATGATGAACAAAGGCTATCACTACATGCACATATGGCTGGTGGAAAAGCTCTATGGTTATAATGTTTTTGCGAAAAGCCAATTTTCCCTACTTCAAAGGAATAAATTTTATTTAACTATCATGGTGGTTGTGAAACATTGAGAAGGTACCTCCAACTCAATCCCAATTAAGTATCATCATTAACCCAACAAATTTAAGTAAAGTAACATGATGAGATCAACGGGATAATCCAAGAACTAGATACTCAAGATGTCCATAACCGGGGACACGGCTAATCATGATTAGTTTGTACACTCTGCAGAGGTTTGCGCACTTTTCCCCACAAGACTCGATCGCCTCTGTTTTATTTCTCGCACTGCATGGTGTTTGAGAAACGAATGACCGAGACACAGTCTTTCAGAAAAAATCACTCTCTACTCTGGATGGACCGGTACACCTACTTTCCCCTACATCTGCTAGTCCACCTCTTCAAGAGATCCTGTAACCTACTCAGCTATGCTAGAGCCCATAATAGCTTGTGGCTTCACATGGAAGTTTCTAGCATGAATAATCTTATGATCCCTTTGAGCCTGGGTGGCGGACCTTATACATGCAGGCAACACTGGGTTCTCCAGGTGCCTCAATCCACCCAGATGTGAGTTTTAGTTGCCACCTTAAGTTGAACCATTAATAAACATCTCACATCTGTCATGAATATCTCTCAAACCCAATCCACGTCTACGAGCATAGCATGGCAATATAATAGCAACGTAGAAGTAACTCCCAAGGGTTTGATAATAAAATAGGTAATAGGTACTACCTCAACTACTTCCCAAAACCCACAATTTAATTAGATCCTAATCATGCAATGTGTTTGAGGATTGAATCTAATGCATAAAAACTGGGTATGAAAGGGGGTATGATCAAAGTGTTACTTGCCTGCAATGTTGATGAAGATGATTCGCACTCAAAACTCTTGATAGATCTACTCGTCACACTCCGTCAATCTATCGCAAGCAAGCAATAGCAACCATACATAAGCAATCACTCAATAGATCAGAAAGAACGAGGAAAACAATTCGAAAAACTTCAAAACCAAGCAAATAACTCTTGCGGCATAAAACAATTTCTAACAGTACCAAAATTATGTGAATTTGGCCTTATCATAAATTTTAAGTCAAGAGCTTCGATTTGCAAAAAGAATCAACTCAAACGGAGTTACGGAACTTAAGTTATGAACAAAAGAAGTTCAAATACAAATCTGTTTGAATTCAAATTTTAAAACTTTCAAAAACATGTTTAAGTTGTTTTACTGGATAGAGGAGATCATAACGAAGGCGTGAGCGTTGGTTTCGTTGGATTTGGACAAACGAGTAAAAAGTTATAGACGTTTGAAGATTAGGGGCTAATCTGTAAATAAAATATTCACAGACGGGTCCCTGGCCGAAAATAACAGAAAAAGAAAAAACTAAATAGTGAACGTTCATTAACTAGGATCTAAACAGAGAATGTTCATTGAATAGATCTAACTAAAAAAAACTAAACCGAACTAAAAAGAAAAACCGAAGAGTAAAAAAAACCGGATCGGGGTTATACCGGTTCGGCCGACTTGGTGGTTTAGGCGGAGAAAACCGCCGGCGGGACGGCGAACAGCGGGCGGCGGCTCCGGTGAGTCCGGCGACGGGCGGCGGCGCTACGCGGTGGCGGCGGACTGCGACGGCGGCGGCAACCAGTGGGCGGCGCTGGCGAGGGGATGGCGGCGTCGTCGGCGGTCCCCGGCGACGAGACGAAGCGCGGCGGCGGCAGCGGATGTCGTCGGGGCGGGCTCCGGCGAGGGCGGCGGTTGCGGCGGGGAGGAGGAGAGAGAGAGGGGGCCCGGGGCGGCGCTATTTAAGGGGGGAGGGGCGGCTCCGAGGCGTGGAGGAGGGGGCAGGAGAGGAGGAGTCCGGCGGGGAGACGGCTCCGGCGAGCCGTGGCGGCGGCGGACTCCCGCCTGGAGTCGGTCGCGCGGGGGTGACGGGGCGACGGGCGAGCTGGGCTGGGCCGCGGCCTGTCCTGGGAGCTGGGCCGGCCCAGTCGGAGGGGAGGGTTTTTAAAAAAAAACATTTCTCAGACAAAATAAAAATGAAATAAATAAAAATGTTATATAGGCATATAATATATCAAAATTTTCAGAAAAAGATTTCCTACAACGTGAACATTTTTGTGAAGTCAAATAAAATCCGCACAAATTTTAATAAATCAAACAGTGCTACTGCCTTAATAAAATCCAATAAAAATCATTTTAAAAATACCAAAATGATTTCAAATTTACTTTTCTCCAATTGTCTGATGTAGGGAATCATGTTACCCTATTTTCTGTATATTTTATTTTTGGAGAAAAACAATTTGAATAAAACTCAAATAACTCCAATATTGAAAAATAATTTCAATGGGACTTTGAATAAATCCTTTGAAACTCCCAACTCATATTTCATATGTTTTGAAGAAGTCATTTTATCTTCGCTCGTGAAAATCATTGAGTTGCATAAAGTTTCAGAATTGGAAATATATTTTCAAATGAAATTCAAATATTTTCAACACCCCCTTTCATTTAAATAAATGGAAGAAGTCATGTCATCTTCTCTCGAGGGTTTTGTGATGAAAAGAATTTGAATTCATGGAGATCATAAAAGCAAAATGAAAGTTTGGGAAAGTCCTTTTATTCCCTCTCATTTAACTTTCAAAAGATTTCGAATTCCACTCACTTTCAGTCAATCAATCAAACAATCAACCCAATCTATCTGTTATTATAACATTCCAAAATTTAGAATTTTGGGATGTTACAAACCTACCACCCTTAAAATGAATCTCGTCCTCGAGATTCGGAGAGGCTAGAAAGAAATAGGTTAGGGTTTGGGGGTCTCCTCAAAATCCATCGATCATCTCAGGGGTCTGGGGTGCTACCACCCTTAGAAGCATGGTTACGGTCCCATCAATACTCATATACTCCATCCTTATTCTTGACAGTGTCAGTCTTCTCAGATTCTCGGAAAATTCCTTCTCTGGGCTCTTCCGGTAGTGGCATAACCTTTTCCTCAATCCTTCTGTCCTTTCATCTTGGTAAGGTTCTTCCATGACTCGGTCTTCTTAGCTGACGGGTCTGGCGCCAAAACTAAACAACTATCGATATCTCATGGTGGTCAACGATATATGGTTTCTCCTGCAGGAAATGGGTCTGGGTTGATCCTCACCGTATAACCTACGGTTGGCAACAACTGCCGTGTACAAGGGAAAAAATATTTATACCATTCTAAGGTTCAAACAAGGTTTGATCGCCGTCTCTCTACTATAGGTAAGTCACTCAGATTTACCATCCCGTATAGCAAGGCGAACAATAAGAGTAAGTCGGTATGGTGATCAATCCATCCCGCACCCAAATCATTACCTTGTACATGGTTTAGCGAATCTCGCATTCTAACACTCGGTCATCCTCACAAGCATTGCAGAATTTCTCTTGTCAACGAACTAGGTTCGGATAAATCCATGGATTCTGCAAGCCAAACAAACATCTATCGTTCCTTCACAACTCTCAGGTTTTGCGTTACTCCTATAAAATCGTCTATCGATAAAATTGTAACTTCTTCCGGGGTTTTCCTTCAGCAAGAATGTGCTTCTTCTTGGCAGGTCCTGGGGCCTGTGGGTTATGGCCCATCTCATCACTGGTAAACCTTGAACTCATCATCGGGGAAACTGATCCTTAATCCAACATCCAACTTCCTAGTATTCTTAAATCCATCCAATTGTACTGTCTTCCTTCCTTCTATTGGCACCAAACTAGGACATGATTACTCAGACTCATCATGGAATTCCATTGATTCATATTTCCAACATCATACCTCCTTTATATCCAATAGTAATTCATCTCTTCATCCTCGGGGGATATCCCACATACCGAGATAAAAAAACTTATACTTATGAAGTCCATACTCCACTTCGTGGAACATCATTATCCTTTCCAGGGTCAAGCGTACTTACAGGGGAATATTGGCCATCTCTGCATGGCACTTCTTCAACTGGGAAACGTGAAACACATCATGAACTCCTGACAGTCCTTCAGGTGACTCCAACTTGTTGGCTACTTCTCCCATACGCTCCAAAACTCGGTATGGTCCTACAAATCTCGGGGTTAACTTTCCCTTAACTCCAATAGTTTAACTCCTCGCAGAGGGAACACACGAAGACATGCTCCGTCTCCAATTTCATAGACTACTTCCTTTACATCCAATAATACTCCATTCCCTCATATTCTTGGGGTATCCAACATATCGAGATAAAACTCATACTTATTTTGTTCAAAATCCACTTCGTGGAATATCATTACCTTTTCCAAGGGTCAAGTTTCCTCACAGGGTACTACCACCCTTAAAATGCACAATCTTCCATAGACCATATTTCTCATATCCTCGAAAATGGTCAAAATCTTTCTTCATAGAGTAACAACTCATAGAATCCAAATCAATACCAATGATGCTAACTTTATTGATTCTCAAATTATTACAATCTCCTGCATTCCATTACATGCCTCAATCCGACACTTCACTAATAAAAGAAATGTCCACACTACTACTACATTTCTCGTTGCACTCAACTATTTATCACAAGTCTTCGTCTCCTTGGGGCATTCTCTGGCAAAGTGCCCTGCTTCATCACAACGGAAACATATTACTTCTGACATATCTCGAGGTTTCCTTGTGATTATATAGCCTCCTGGGGTCCTCATCTTCCTTTTTGGGCAATCACTGAAGTAGTGTCCTGAATTTTTGCACTTGAAACATGTGATATGACTCAGGTCTCTCTTTGTAGAAATTGGGTTGTTCCTGGGATCCAATCTACTTCTCTTCCTGGACTTTTCCATTCCAATCAGGGCTTCTATTTCCTGTGGGTCATACTCTACTTCCTCTGTCGGGAATTCTACTAAATCCCCATTCAGACAATTTTGGGAGATGTGTCCTTCTTCTCCACATGAATAGCATGACTTGGTGCAGGGTTTAATTGGTTCTTCTTTGGGTGTGTCCTCCACCTCTTCCTTCATCACAGATTCCTCTAAAATTTCCATGAGGGCTCTTTTCTTTGCTTCTTTCTTCTGCTGGATGGTCCTTTGTACCATGGGGTAGATGTGACACTGAGCAGGGTAGTGGGTAGTCCCTTCACACAAGAAACAAGTGATCTGCCTAGTTGGGCATTCTTCAACTGGGTGACTTCCTTCACAATTAGGGCATTCCTCCTTGTGTTCCTTATGGTTGTGTCCTATTTCTCCACAAGGCTTGTATGCACAAGGTTTCCTCATATCCTTTCCATAAGGCTTCAATTTCTGGGACACAAGACGAGATCTTTGTAGAGTCCACTTAAATTCTTTCCAAGTGGTTACTTCTTGCCATCCATTGATGGTTTGGTACATCCTCCACCAAGTAGCAGCACCTCTTTTCAAAACATTGAAGAGCATGCCGGGTCATATCCTTTCCGACTATAGGGTTATTCTTCATGTGATCCTCCATGTTCTGAATCCATCGGTCCGTCTCCAATTGACTCATCGGTCCAGAAAATACAAGCTCATCTCCATTCATCCTCTATTGGGTCCATGGGTTTGGGGTGAGATAAGAGAGGTCGAGAGGGATGCACACAATGCAAACAAAAGTTTTGAAAAGACAGATTTTTATCGTGGCTGTCGGAAAAACAACAAACAAATGACAGCTCACAATCGTCGCATCTAACGTAGGCATATAACAGGGGTTTGGTCTTCTAAAGGTCAATAAGTCTTCAACGTCGCCAAACTCTTCAAATCTTGTTCATGTCTCCGATGGCTTCTTCCGATCATGCTTGTCCTTCTCAAGTTCTTTTGCCAAACATCTCTGTTGACGCGACTCTCATGACGTCCTTTAATATTAGCGTTCCAAACTTCTGGGTCTCAACATCCTTGGCATGAACCATGATACTACTGTCCTTCAGTTCCTGACGAGTCTCCGTTATCTCGAGGTTTTGCTTTCCCTGCTTGGCTACTTTCAGTTTCTGGGTTCTGAGTTCTTCACGAAACACTTCTTTGTCAAATACAGCTTCCTGCAGGTCCATCCTAAACTTCTTGATGTAATACTCCGGATCCTGGTGATACACCGGTCTAAAGTTAAAACTTCATCTTGCTGATAGGTGCTCCATCAGCCTTCTACCATCCAATCCTTCCATGCATATGCATACTTAACTCAACACGGTGACAATAGCATAAACGGGTAATAACACCATGGTCAGCCGTGTCTATGCCCATGTTACTGCCACGAGCTTTCATTCCATAACTGATATCTCCTGTCTTTGGGTTTCCTTGACAAAACTTTGAGTTTCTAACTCTCCATGTTTCGGTCTTTCTCCGATACACCTTGCTCTCGAGTATTGACAGCTTCCATAGTCTGCCCAGTTCCATAAGGGTAACCTTCCTAGGTCATACACATCTGGCAATTCTTCAGAGCCTTCAAATTCTCCTAGTCTTCGGAATCTTCAACCGTTGTAGTTTCCATCATAATGCACGGTAAAATCCTCTTCATTCCGAATGGTCTTAGTTGTCCGATATCTTGTACTTCTTGGAGTGGTCTCATCAGTCGAATCTTCGTGTGGTCAAAAGGGGAAAGGGGTATGGTCTCACTAAAAGAGAATATTTGAATAAGCTCAGAAAAGAAGAGAGGTAAAAGATCTTTTTGAAAAGGACAGTTTTTGAGAAAATCCTTCCTATGGGCTTGCCAGTTTTCTAGGGTCACGTCCTACAGTCAACATGTGCTCTGATACCATCTTGTAGCGACCCGACCCGAATGGATCAAGTCTCTGTGCTTAAGTGTCATCCCTGGATCGGTATGCTGACACACACAGTACTCGAGGATTTATAACAGAGGTAAATCACATGTATAAAGTAACGTAAATGCTATTACCTCAATCCAAATAGCGGAAGTAACAAGGTTGTGGATTCCCATCAACACCAACGGCAAAGTTGAGTGTAGAAATCGTAACCCTAACGTATCACTTACTCGTCGTAAGATATCCTGCAACATGAAACGTTGCAGCCCGAAAACGGGTCAGCACATGGAATATGCTGGCAAATTCACACCATAGAGAAATGATGAACAAAGGCTATCACTACATGCACATATGGCTGGTGGAAAAGCTCTATGGTTATAATGTTTTTGCGAAAAGCCAATTTTCCCTACTTCAAAGGAATAAATTTTATTTAACTATCATGGTGGTTGTGAAACATTGAGAAGGTACCTCCAACTCAATCCCAATTAAGTATCATCATTAACCCAACAAATTTAAGTAAAGTAACATGATGAGATCAACGGGATAATCCAAGAACTAGATACTCAAGATGTCCATAACCGGGGACACGGCTAATCATGATTAGTTTGTACACTCTGCAGAGGTTTGCGCACTTTTCCCCACAAGACTCGATCGCCTCTGTTTTATTTCTCGCACTGCATGGTGTTTGAGAAACGAATGACCGAGACACAGTCTTTCAGAAAAAATCACTCTCTACTCTGGATGGACCGGTACACCTACTTTCCCCTACATCTGCTAGTCCACCTCTTCAAGAGATCCTGTAACCTACTCAGCTATGCTAGAGCCCATAATAGCTTGTGGCTGCACATGGAAGTTTCTAGCATGAATAATCTTATGATCCCTTTGAGCCTGGGTGGCGGACCTTATACATGCAGGCAACACTGGGTTCTCCAGGTGCCTCAATCCACCCAGATGTGAGTTTTAGTTGCCACCTTAAGTTGAACCATTAATAAACATCTCACATCTGTCATGAATATCTCTCAAACCCAATCCACGTCTACGAGCATAGCATGGCAATATAATAGCAACGTAGAAGTAACTCCCAAGGGTTTGATAATAAAACAGGTAATAGGTACTACCTCAACTACTTCCCAAAACCCACAATTTAATTAGATCCTAATCATGCAATGTGTTTGAGGATTGAATCTAATGCATAAAAACTGGGTATGAAAGGGGGTATGATCAAAGTGTTACTTGCCTGCAATGTTGATGAACATGATTCGCACTCAAAACTCTAGATAGATCTACTCGTCACACTCCGTCAATCTATCGCAAGCAAGCCATAGCAACCATACATAAGCAATCACTCAATAGATCAGAAAGAACGAGGAAAACAATTCGGAAAACTTCAAAACCAAGCAAATAACTCTTGCAGCATAAAACAATTTCTAACAGTACCAAAATTATGTGAATTTGGCCTTATCAGAAAGTTTAAGTCAAGAGCTTCGATTTGCAAAAAGAATCAACTCAAACGGAGTTACGGAACTTAAGTTATGAACAAAAGAAGTTCAAATACAAATCTGTTTGAATTCAAATTTTAAAACTTTCAAAAACATGTTTAAGTTGTTTTACTGGATAGAGGAGATCATCACGAAGGCGTGAGCGTTGGTTTCGTTGGATTTGGACAAACGAGTAAAAAGTTATAGACGTTTGAAGATTAGGGAGTAATCTGTAAATAAAATATTCACAGACGGGTCCCTGGCCGAAAATAACAGAAAAAGAAAAAACTAAATAGTGAACGTTCGTTAACTAGGATCTAAACAGAGAATGTTCATTGAATAGATCTAACTAAAAAACTAAACCGGACTAAAAAGAAAAACCGAAGAGTAAAAAAAAACCGGATCGGGGTTATACCGGTTCGGCCGGCTTGGTGGTTTAGGCGGAGAAAACCGCCGGCGAGACGGCGAACAGCGGGCAGCGGCTCCGGTGAGTCCGGCGACGGGCAGCGGCGCTACGTGGTGGCGGCGGACTGCGGCGGCGGCGGCAGCCAGTGGGCGGCGCGGGCGAGGGGATGGCGGCGTCGTCGGCGGTCCCCGGCGACGAGACGAAGCGCGGCGGCGGCGGCGGATGTCGTCGGGGTGGGCTCCGGCGAGGGCGGCGGTTGCGGCGGGGAGGAGGAGAGAGAGAGGGGGCCCGGGGCGGCGCTATTTAAGGGGGGGAGGGGCGGCTCCGAGGCGTGGAGGAGGGGGCAGGAGAGGAGGAGTCCGGCGGGGAGACGCCTCCGGCGAGCCGTGGCGGCAGCGGACTCCCGCCTGGAGTCGGTCGCGCGGGGGTGATTGGGTGACGGGCGAGCTGGGCTGGGCCGCGGCCTGGCCTGGGAGCTGGGCCGGCCCAGTCGGAGGGGAGGGTTTTTTTTAAACATTTCTCAGACAAAATAAAAACGAAATAAATAAAAATGTTATATAGGCTTATAATATATCAAAATTTTCAGAAAAAGATTTCCTACAACGTGAACATTTTTGTGAAGTCAAATAAAATCCACAAAAATTTTAATAAATCAAACAGTGCTACTGCCTTAATAAAATCCAATAAAAATCATTTTAAAAATACCAAAATGATTTCAAATTTACTTTTCTCCAATTTTCTGATGTTGGGAATCATGTTACCCTATTTTCTGTATATTTTATTTTTGGAGAAAAACAATTTAAATAAAACTCAAATAACTCCAATATTGAAAAATAATTTCAATGGGACTTTGAATAAATCCTTTGAAACTCCCAACTCATATTTCATATGTTTTGAAGAAGTCATTTTATCTTCGCTCGTGAAAATCATTGAGTTGCATAAAGTTTCAGAATTGGAAATATATTTTCAAATGAAATTCAAATATTTTCAACACCCCCTTTCATTTAAATAAATGGAAGAAGTCATGTCATCTTCTCTCGAGGGTTTTGTGATGAAAAGAATTTGAATTCATGGAGATCATAAAAGCAAAATGAAAGTTTGGGAAAGTCCTTTTATTCCCTCTCATTTAACTTTCAAAAGATTTCGAATTCCACTCACTTTCAGTCAATCAATCAAACAATCAACCCAATCTATCTGTTATTATAACATTCCAAAATTTAGAATTTTGGGATGTTACAACTGCACACTTGGTGCAGGAGGAGCAGTGGCCAGAGGCTTCGCTCGTGAAGCTTTTGGTGCAGTGGAAGGCTTCGAAGCCTTGGGTTTCTTCAGCTTCTTAGGCTTCGGTGGTGCAGGCGCTTCGTCAGAATCAGCGTCTTCTGCAGGTTGATCCACGTCTGTCCCTTGAACCATAATATGAGTGATGAGACCTTCTAGGTTGTAGAAGGGCCCAACAAGATTGGGTTCAGCTTCGCGTGTGCCATCGGCACGAGGAGCAGAGGGACCTGGGTTGAAGTCTAATCCCCGTGAATTCTTGTTTTCTTTGGCCGAGTTCTTGGCAAACTGGAAGTTGCGCTTGAACAGATTGTCGTCACGACACCATAGCAATGAAGATGGGTCGGCATCTGTAGGCTGTGGTCCAAGGACCATGCAAGGGTAGAAACCTTGTTCAATGGCTTCAGCTCTGGACCTGGGTGGAAGATTTTGTACAAGATGTCTCCCTAGGGTCGCTTGATGGCATTCTTCTCAGCATATTCCTGGGTCACGAACCTGTACTTGTACCATTGTTCTGCCCAATATCTTCGAATCCATTAGATTCGGGTTTTTCGCTGATTGTAGTCCTCCTCTGGAACTGTCTTGTACAACTCATAGAGGTCTGGTGGCAAACCCTTTGATGTATTCCCACGGCGCTGTCTACCACCCTTCCTTGCAGACTTATCTATTGCCATGAATTTCAGACTGAATAGCTTCAACACTGTCAAAGGCTTCCGTCTGCTGGTCAGACAGGAAGTGGCTTCGGGAGATTTGATATGAAGCTGTAAGAATTCTGCAAATGAATGCAGACTATGAGAACCAAGGGATTCTCCCACGGACATGTACCTGTGACAGCATTAGAGATGCGAGGGAAGGGGAAGAGGTCATATGCATTCTCAGAAGATTTTGAAGATAAATCAGTTTAGAAGACATTGACCTCATAGCGCGAAGACATTCACTTATATGTTGAGAGTTGGTTCCAGATTTGTACGAATCCAAGAATAAGTACAAGCGAGGAATCTAACTACGTGTGGAGCATAGGTGAATATACTAGGCATCATATGAGATGCAGACAGGATAGATCCAAATTTGTGGAGGCAGAAACCACTTTTGGTAGGAAGGATGAATCTATAGGATCAAAAAGACGGTAAAAAGAGGGTTTTAATTTACCACACGATGAACTGCTAGACGGAGTAGAAGATGAGGCCGAGCAGTTCGATCTTCCGAGCCCTAACTTGGCGACAGAGGACACCTACGGCGGCGGCGGAGAAGACGATGTCCGCGGCCGGCGTGAAGACGGTGTCGGAGAGGTTGCGGCAGCTAAGCGCTTCGTCGCCGGCGTCGTCGAGAGCTAGCGGTGGCGCTAGGGTTTGTTGAGGTGGAGAGGTGGAAGAAAGATTTTGACAGCGATTGGATGTGCATTTATAGGGAAAGGGACGGCACAACGCAATTACGCAGGTGCCCCTGGCGGTTCACATCTGAGTGACATGTGGCGAACATGCAACACATTTGGAGTTGTCCCACATTCCCACGCCCGCCTGGACTGTCGGGTGGTCGTTCCGGCTTCTCCGGGTTTCAGGCAATAAGAATTGAGCATTTAAAACAGTTTTAATGTTTGTCTCTGTATCTTCTGCTGACAAGGACGCAGAGAAGACATTCGACAGTTTCAACCGAATGCATATGATTTGGATAGATAGAGTTTGAGGTAGACAGCATAGAGAGGTTAGGGTCCGATCACATTCACTTAGTTCAAAAGATTCAAACGAGAAGACATAGCTATAAGTGAATGTTGTAGAGGACAGAACACTAATATATGTACATATCAGAATAAAACCAAATCATCATTGTGAAGATAAACATGAAGACATGTTGATATTGAAGACAAACCAAATGCAAAGACATAGCAAATGTAACGCCATGAGAAAAACACTTCAAAAAGAAGAATTTGGTGGTGGCGTTACCCACCGTATAGGAAGTATTAGACCCGGACACGGCGCACAATTATCGTGGTGCTCCGAAGTCAAATTCCGCGTTAATGTATTCACACTTAGAGTGTAAGTCTTCATTGATTGAAGATATACTTTACTTCATGTGTTGCACATCTAAGTCATCAACATGCATAAGTGTTAGGATGTGTGCCTGATCACAGGACATTCGAGGATTCCAAGATATTTAGCTCACACCGCAACTTGCAAAACCTTTTCTCATCCAAGGGCTTTGTGAAGATATCTGCCAATTTCTCTTCAGTGTCGACGTGAATGATGTCAATATCTTCCTTCATAACATGATCTCTGAGAAAGTGATGACAAATTTCAATGTGCTTTGTCTTCGAGTGCTGAACTGGGTTGTTGGCAATCTTGATGGCGCTTTCATTGTCGCAGTAGAGTGGTACTTGTTTCATATGGATGCCATAGTCCTTGAGTGTTTGCTTCATCCATAGAAGCTGAGCGCAGTAAGATCCAGGAGCAATGTATTCAGATTCAGTAGTGGAGAGTGATACACAGTTCTGCTTCTTTGAAGACCAACAGACAAGTGATAGTCCCAGAAAGTGACATGTGCCTGATGTAGACTTGCGATCCACCTTGTCACCAGCATAATCAGCATCCGAGAATCCAACTAGATCAAACTCTGAGCCCTTTGGATACCATAATCCTAGTGTTGGGGTATAAGCCAAATATCGAAGAATTTGCTTCACAGCTAAGTGATGCGATTCCTTTGGTGCCGCTTGAAATCGAGCACACATGCAAACACTAAGCATAATATATGGCCTAGATGCACATAAATAAAGTAAAGAACCAATCATGGAGCGGTATACCTTTTGGTCGAACTCTTTACCATTGGCGTCAGGACCCAGATGACTCTTGGTTGGCATTGGCGTCGTATAACCTTTGCAGTCTTGCATTCCAAACTTCTTCAGGCAATCTTTGAGATATTTCTCTTGAGATATGAAGATGCCATTGCTTTGCTGACGAATTTGAAGACCAAGGAAGAACTTCAGCTCACCCATCATGGACATCTGATATTGCTCTTGCATCATGTGTCCAAATTCATCACTGTATTTCTGGTTGGTGCAGCCGAAGATAATGTCATCCACGTATATTTGGCACACAAACAGTTCACCATCATATGTTTTCGTGAAGAGTGTGGGATCCAGGGAACCAGGTTTGAAGCCTTTGCTCTTCAGGAAGTCTATCAGTGTATCATACCAAGCGCGAGGGGCTTGTTTGAGGCCATACAGTGCCTTGTTTAGCTTGTACACCATATCAGGATGTTTTGGATCTTCAAAGCCAGGAGGTTGTGCAACATACACTTCTTCTTCAATCTTTCCGTTGAGAAATGCACTCTTCACATCCATTTGATACAGCAGGATGTTGTGATGATTTGCATAGGCTAGCAATATGCGAATAGCTTCAAGCCTAGCGACAGGAGCAAATGTTTCATCGAAGTCAATCCCCTCAACTTGAGTGTATCCTTGAGCAATGAGGCGAGCCTTGTTTCTGAAAACTTGACCATGCTCATCTTGCATGTTGCGATATATCCATTTTTTTGCCTATTATGTTGTGCTTGCGAGGCTCAGGACGCTTGACAAGTTCCCAGACATTGTTTAGCTTGAACTGTTGAAGCTCTTCTTGCATAGCTTGAATCCATTCAGGTTCCATGAAGGCTTCAACAACTTTCTTGGGTTCAGATATTGAGACAAATGCAAAGTGCCCACAGAAATTTGCTAGCTGTGTTGCTCTTGAACGAGTGAGTGGACCAGACGCATTGATGCTATCAATTATCTTCTCAATCTGTACTTCATTTGCAACACGAGGATGAACTGGACGAAGATTTTGTTCTTGCTGATCATTCTCATCGTTAGGAGGATTGTCTTCGGGCTGAGCATTGTCTTCAGGTTGATTAGGTGCAGAAATGATAAGTTCCTCTTCAGGCTGTGCATCAGACAGTATGATTTCTCCAGTTCCCATTAGCTTGATGGATTCACTAGGTGGAACTTCATCTAGCACATTTGGTAGGTGCTCTCTTTGCGAGCCGTTAGTCTCATCGAACCGCACATCCACAGTTTCAACCACTTTATAGTGAAAGAGGTTGAAGACTCTGTAGGAGTGCGAATCCTTTCCGTAACCAAGCATAAAACCTTCATGTGCTTTCGGTGCAAATTTTGAAGTGTGATGTGGATCTTTGATCCAACACCTAGGAAATACTCTGAAGTAACTGACATTTGGCTTCTTACCAGTGAGGAGTTCATAGGATGTTTTCTTCAGAAGCTTGTGAAGATAAACACGGTTGATGACATGGCATGCAATATCAATAGCTTTAGGCCAGAACTTTCTTGGCGTCTTGTATTCATCAAGCATTGTCTGTGCCATCTCAATGAGCGTTCTGTTCTTGCGCTCCACGAAGCCATTCTGCTGATGTGTGTACGGAGCTGAGAACTCATGAGTGATGCCTAATGTATCCAGGTAAAGATCGAGGCCGGTGTTCTTGAACTCTGTGCCGTTGTCACTTCTGATGTGCTTGATCTTGACGCCATAGTTGTTCATGGCACGGTTGGCGAATCGTCTAAAGACATCCTGCACTTCGGTCTTGTAGAGAATTATGTGCACCCACGTATATCTTGAGTAATCATCAACAATGACGAAGCCATAAAGACAAGCAGTAGTAGTGAGAGTAGAGTAGTGAGTAGGGCCAAATAAGTCCATGTGTAGCAGCTCGAAGGGTTGTGATGTCGTCATGATTGTCTTCGAGGGATGCTTGGCCCTTGTCATCTTTCCAGCTTCGCAGGCACCGCACAAGTGATCCTTCTTGAACTTGACGCCCTCGATGCCTATGACATGCTTCTTCTTTGCGAGAGTGTGTAAGTTACTCATGCCAGCATGCCCTAGCCTTCGATGCCAGAGCCAGCACTCTGAAGCTTTTGCTAGAAGACATACGGCAAGCTGTGGTCCTGCTGAGAAATCTACCATGTATAGATCATCTTTCCGGTACCCTTCAAAGACTAGAGACTTGTCAGATTCCATTAGTACGAGGCAATGATATTTTCCAAATATCACAATCATGTTCAAGTCACAAAGCATTGAGACAGACATTAAGTTGAAACCAAGGGATTCAACAAGCATCACTTTATCCATGTGCTGATCCTTTGAGATTGCAACTCTACCTAGACCCAATACCTTGCTTTTACTAGTGTCAGCAAATGTGATGTGACTCTTGTTAGATGGACGTAAGGTTGAGTCCATGAGAATACTTCGATCACCAGTCATATGATTAGTGCATCCGCTGTCCATAATCCATTCTGAAGCATGAGGTGTCATACCCTACAGTACAGTTAGGGCGATAGGCTTCACCAAGAGTATTGTGAAGCATAAACATTTGACGGGCAAGAGGATTATCAAAGCTCAGATCAAGATTAGAACAGATAGGATGATTGGCAAACGATTCGGGAACAAAATACATAGTGAGACCATTTGGGCATTTGATCTTGCGCCCTACAAGATGTTTTAAGTCCCCAGCAATAGCATCAGGCGCCTTTGATTTCCGGCTGGAGACCTTTCCCTGCAAAAGAAAGTTAATTCTTATTAACCACCCACATCTTCAGGGGTGGCTTAGAAGCAATGAGTCTAAGTGCTGCATTTGAGAACTTCGGCTTTGGAGCCCTAGCAAATAGCCTTGCAGGAGATGAATGATACTCATATGAATAAGCAGAAAAGTTCTTAGTTTTATGAACATAGCGGTTTGAAGACACACGCTCATATTCATAAGTTTGAGTATGATTTCCCTGCAAAACATTGGCGTTAGGGTGACTCAGTTGAGTCATGTGTCTGTATGAAGCCTTTGGACCATATGAAGCTTTTGGTCCGGGATTTGTCTTCTTCCCAGGCGGTGTCATGATGACATTCACAGGAAGGTTCTCAAGACAACTTTTGGGAACCCAGATCTTCTTCATAGGTGGCCCATTCCTGCAGTTAGTACCAATATATCTGGCAAACACTTCACCATTCTGATTCTTAAACAGTTTATAGTTTGCATCAAAGGATTCATCAATGATAATTGGGTTAGCACAAGTGAAGCCAGATAAGGTGGATGGATCCACTGAAGGTCCCTTTGCAGCAACCCATGTGGTTTTGGGATACTGCTCAGGCTTCCAGTTGGAGCCATCAACATTCATTTTCCTCTCGAACCCAACACCCTCTTTCCTAGGGTTTCGGTTCAGAATCTGCTTTTTGAGGACATCGCACAGTGTCTGATGCCCTTTGAGACTTTTGTACATCCCAGTTTCAAGCAATGTCTTCAACCTAGCATTTTCATTAGCAATAGTAGTGGTATCCTCAGCAGAGGGGTTAGTTACCACATCAACAGTTGAAGATATTGCAACAGTAGCAGCAGTAGAACATTCAGCAACAGAAGTAGCGTTATGACGCTCAAGGCATTTTAGACATGGTGGTTCAAATCCTTCCTGAGCGAGACTGATCTGTTGAGCGCGAAGTGACTCATTCTATTTTTGAAGATCTTCATGAGCCGCTCTCAATTTCTCAAGCTCTTGCTTCCTTTGAAGATAATCATAGGAAAGCTTTTCATGAGTGGTTGAGAGCGTTTCATGACGACCTTCAAGTTCCTGGTACTTAACATGAAGATTTTTTATGTCTTCAATTAAGGACTGAGAATGGGTCATTTCTGCGTCCAACAGGTCATCGCTTTTGTCTAACAGTTTTTGAGTATGTTCCATAGCTTTCTGTTGTTCAGTTGCAATTTTAGCAAGTGTTTTGTAGCTGGGTTTGGATTCACAATTAGAGTCATCTTCACTTGATGTTTGAAAGTAAGCATCGCGTGATTTTACCTTGGCACCACGTGCCATGAAGCAGTAGGTGGGAGCAGCGTCGTCCTTGTCATTAGCATCAGCGTTGGTGACGGGGCCATTGTCTTCAGTGTTGAAGATGGACTTGGCAACGTAGGCTGTAGCTAGAGCCAGACTTGCAACGCCAGGGTCGGAATCCTCCTCGGACTCCACCTCCACCTCCTCAGAAGCAGACTCCTCCTCTGAATCCATCTCCTTGCCAACAAAAGCACGAGCCTTGCCAGATGAGCTCTTCTTATGAGATGAAGACTTGTATGAGGACTTGGAAGAAGACTTTGAGGATTTCTTCTTCTTCTTGTCATCAGAATCATATTCATTGCTCTTCTTCTTCTTCTTCTTGTTCTCATTGTCCCACTGTGGACACTCAGAGATGTAGTGTCCAGGCTTCTTGCACTTGTGACATGTTCTCTTCTTGTAGTCATGAGTGGAAGTTTCATCATTTCTTGAGCTGGATCGTGAAGACTTTCTGAAGCCCTTCTTCTTAGTGAACTTCTGGAACTTTTTCACAAGCATAGCAAGTTCCTTTCCAATGTCTTCAGGATCATCAGAGCTGCAGTCAGATTCTTCTTCAGATGAGGAAACAACTTTTGCCTTCAAAGCACGAGTTCGGCCATAGTTGGGACCATAGATATCTCTTTTCTCAGATAGCTGGAACTCATGTGTGTTGAGCCTCTGAAGTATGTCAGACGGATCAAGTGTCTTGAAGTCAGGGCATTCTTGTATCATCAGGGCAAGGGTGTCGAACGAGCTGTCAAGTGATCTCAGCAGTGTCTTGACGATTTCATGCTTGGTGATCTCAGTGGCGCCAAGAGCACAAAGCTCATTTGTGATGTCAGTGAGGCGATCAAACGTGAGCTGGACATTCTCATTGTCGTTTCTCTTGAAGCGATTGAGAGGTTGCGAAGAACACTGATCCTTTGATCTCTCTGGGTTGAGACGCCTTCGTTGATCTTGGAGAGCCAGTCCTAGACTAGCTTCGACGTTTCCAGAGCACTCACACGGCCATACTGTCCTTTGGTCAGATGACCACAGATGATGTTCTTGGCAGTAGAATCCAGTTGAATGAACTTCTTGACATCAGCAGGAGTGACACCTTCACCAGTCTTGGGAACGCCATTCTTGACGACATACCAGAGGTCGACATCAATGGCTTCAAGATGCATGCGCATCTTATTCTTCTAGTAGGGATATTCAGTTCCATCGAAGACGGGGCAAGCAGAGGAGACTTTGATTATCCCTGCAGTCGACATAGCAAAAACTCCAGGTGGTTAAACCGAATCACACAGAACAAGGGAGTACCTTGCTCTGATACCAATTGAAAGTGCTAGTGATCGACTAGAGGGGGGTGAATAGGCGATTTTTATGAAAATCTTCAAAACATGAGAGTTTCGAAGACAAACAATGGAAATGAACCTATTGATATGAAACGGAAGGTAGACTACACTAAGCAAGCCATAGTCAAGTATGCAATAAAGTGAAAGCACGAAGACTAATAGCAGCTAGGTAGTAAAGATCAGGATGGAAGATAGTATGAAGCCAAAAAATGATAGTAGTCACACAGTGAAGTCAAACAGGTAGTGCAAGCAGGCAATGACTTCACGAAGACAAACTGTAAGTAAAGAGAGGGAGAGGATAGAACCAGTCACTTGGTGAGGACACAGGATTTGTTGGACCAGTTCCAGTTGCTGTGACAACTGTACATCTGGTTAGGGAGGCTGAGATTCAACTCAGAAGACCACGTCTTCACAATATTCCTCTTGAGCTAATGACACCCAGTCCTCGCCCAATCACTCTGGTAAGTCTTCAAGGTAGACTTCCAAACCTTCACAGACTTTGTTCACCGGCGATCCACAATGACTCTTGGATGCTCAGAACGCGATGCGTAACCGGCTGGAGGATTCACAGTCCTCAAGTGTAACAAGTCTTCAGGTCACGCAGACAGAAAGACTTCAGTGATGCCTAACACTCTTTGGCTCTGGGTGTTTGGGCTTTGTCCTCGCAAGGATTTCTCTCTCTCAAAAGCTTCGGAGGTGGGTTGCTCTTAAACGACAGAAGCCGTGCACTAACTCTGAGCAGCCACCAATTTATGGTGTAGGGGGTGGGCTATTTATAGCCACTAGGCAACCTGACCTGATTTGTCTGAAATGACCCTGGGTCACTAAGGAACTGACACGTGTTCCAACGGTCAGATTTCAAACACACGCAGCAGCTTGACTTGGGCTACAAGTAAAGCTGACTCATCCAACTCTGGATAAGATTTGCTCTCATTGTCTTCACTCGAAGACATAGGATTTGGTTGAGCTTCACTTCAGTCACTCTGACTTTGTTCACTGGGACCCCACTTAACAGTACGGTGGTTCCTATGACTAGACAAAGAAGAAAGGAAACAACGAAACAACTAAGTCTCCGCGCTCCATAGTCTTCACACGATGTCTTCTCATGTCATAGTCTTCAATGTGAATATATTCACATACCACCTTTGTCTTCAATGTCTTCATACATTTTTAGGGGTCATCTCCGGTAGGTAAACTGAATCAATGAGGGACTACTACCTGAGTTATCCTGCAATTCTCACAAACACATTAGTCCCTCAACCAGGTTTGTCGTCAATACTCCAAAACCAACTAGGGGTGGCACTAGATGCACTTACAGTATGTCTATTATTCTTGGATGACCCTTTTTGAATACCGCAGGGGCTGTTATTGATTGCAACAAAGGCAATGTCACTTTTCATGTTAATGGCAATGAGCATACGGTACATTTTCCGAGGAAACAACATCAAGTTCATAGGATCAACTCTATTGGAAAATTTCCATCGATTATTTTTGGAGGTTTTGAATTTCCTCTTCCTACTGTCAAAAAGAGATATGATATTCTTATTGTTGGGGACATGCATATCGCCGTTGAGTTAACATAGTGTTATTCGAAATTTCTCCGGTTCCATGTTATTCGGAATGAGTTTGTTAACAAGACTTGATCAACCTTGATAGTGGATTCCTTTTGATGAGCATGAGATGGATGAAGTTAGAAAGCACAACCTTCTGTACCCTCCATTTACTTTCTGTTGTTTAGTTTAAATAAAGTAAAAATAATATTTTCTGTCTGTTTTCTGATTTATCCGTGCAATAAAAAAATACCCCGAAAATAAAAGTTCTCCAAGTGCCCCGAAATTGAAATATGATTTTTCTAGAATATTTGAGAATATCTGGCACTGAGAACACAGCAGGGGGAGCAAGCACCTGGCCACGAGGGTCCAGGGCGCGCCCACCCCTACAGGGCGCGCCCCCCTGCCTTGTGGGCCCATGGTGGCTCCCCTCCACTTATTCCAGCCACCACACAGTCCTTCTTCCTCCCAAAAAATCACCAACCAGCTCAAGCACGAGTTCTAGCTCATTTTGCTGCGATTTTCGATCTCCTTGCTCAAGGCACCTCTCACAAAACTGCTTTGGGGAATTGTTCCTTTGTATGTGACTCCTCCAATGGTCCAATTAGTTTTTGTTCTAGTGCCTTATTCATTGCAAATTTTTGCTGCCTAGGTGACCATGTTCTTGAGCTTGCATGTCAAATTTATATGGTCCCAAGTAGTTCTAATGCATGATATAGTCTCTAGGCACTTGTGGGAGTAGTTGCTATCAATTTTGTTGAGTTTGGTTCACTTTTATTTGAAGTTACTAAAATTTTCAGAAATTTTTCAGAGGAAGAAATATGTTTAAGAAAATGTACCAAGGTGGCCCTTCAAGGAAGCAAGGACCCAGGCTCGCAATGCGCGATGCCGACGATGAACCACCAAGGGACGCCCAAGTGCGGGCTTGTGAATGGCCTTCAGAGGACTTCATGGATCGAGCAGGAATCATGGAAGAATTTAATGCATATGTGCGTAACGCTGATCCGTGAGCTTCAAGGCAGATAAGTGACGTCAGTAGCACTATCTCACTGATTCCTTTGTGAGGAGGTTTGAATTTTCATCGTCACGCAATTCTCAAACTGTCCTGTTTGATCTTTATGAAAATTCTTATACTATGGACTTAGAGGATTTTAATACTGCTTGCAAACTTCCACAATGGGGTAGTCCTAGTGAACCTCGCAAATCTGAGTTTAGAGATTTTCTTGCTAGTATAACTGTGGAGGAGTCTAGAGATATAACAGAAGCTACCATAGGGAGCATTCATTTTCCTGCTATACATTATTTTGCTCTCTTCATAGGTAGGTGCATAAATGGTAAGGATGAAGCATGCCACATGTGTGTCCCTAATCTCAGTGTTCTCAGGAGTGCTATATTAGGAGATAAACATTATAATTTGGGAGCCAATGTTGCACGTAGGTTGCATAATAATAGATTTAATGGAGATTTCTTTGGTGGAATTTATGCAACCCGTTTAGCTAATTTTCTTAATGTACCCATTCATGATTATGATATGGAATTGCCTCCTTCTTATCTAGATTTTAATGCCATGGTTCACCATCGGTTTCTTGAGAGGAATGAATCGCCTCTCCAGTACCGACTAATCTTTGACAGGCGTCACACCGTCAATATTGTCCTCCCTGCTCCTACTCTCTTTGACTTTCAGGCAAAGGGGAGATATGTCATAACCAGGGAGGAGGCAAATGACTACGAAAGGAGGACGAGGGCAGCTCGCCTCCAAGCTGCAGCCCACGATGCAATAGCCGCTGCATCTCAGTACGACCCCAACTATAACTTTGGATATCCGCCAGGCCAGCCGTGGCAATAGACCAACTTAGGCCAAAAGCCTAAGCTTGGGGGAGTACATATTTCTCACCGACATTACATTCATGTTCACACACTCATTGCTAGTTGTCGGTGCTCATACTCTTTCATTGTATTATCCATGCTAGTTTATTTTCCTTTTTTATGCTTTCTTCTTGTGTGTTTGAAAAACCTTAAGAAAACCAAAAAAATAGTTGTAGCGTTTAGCTAGTTTACTTTCTTGCTTGTAGTAGTAGTAATTAAAAAGAAAACCCAAAAATATTTCCTGTTCTTCTTTTGCTTGTTGGGAGCTTTCCCGTGTAAATAGTTTTTATTTCTTTTCTTTTCTTTGGGGGTCGAGAGGAGAAGACCATAATGAAAATGTTGAAGTGGCTCTTACATGCATTATTGTTGATTTAACCAAGAGCCCATATTGCGTTGTCTTCTCCTGTTTATTGAATGCTCGCAGATTCCAGCTTAGTCCAATGCACGTGCACTATTATTATTATTCATATCGTTCGGTCGTGCAAGTGAAAGGCAATTATGACAATATATGATGGACTGATTGAGATGAGAGAAGCTGGTATTAACTCGTCCTCTCTTGTTTTTGTAAATATGATTAGTTCATATTCCTCATGCAGCCTATTATGAATAAACATGTTTGCAATGACAATTAGAGATTATAGTTACTTATGCCATGCTTAATTAGCTAGGAGCTTATAATGGTTTACCTTGCGTGCCAACATGCTATTAAAATGGTTGTGATGTGGTATGATAGGGTGGTATCCTCCTTTGAATGATTTAAATGACTTGACTTGGCACATGTTCATGCATGTAGTTGAAACAAAATCAACATACACTACTGGAATCAGGATCTTTGCCGTCAGCCAGGTCTTTGCCATCCGCTAGCTGACGGCAAAGACCTTCTTTGCCGTCACCTCAATAGAAGCTGACGGCAAAGACCATGTTTGCCGTCAGCCAAGTCTTTGTCGTCCGCCAGCAGACGGCATATAGTCTTTGTCGTCCGCTAGCGGACGGCAAAGAATGAGGGTGGCCCACTACCGAGAACCACCCAACGGACACTGTCTTTGCCATCCGCTAGCAGACGGCAAAGAAAGTGGCCAAGTTAACGTCCGTTAGCTAGGATCTTTGTCGTCTGCTGGCGGACGACAAAGAACCGTGCCCTAACTAAAATCCATATCGATGCCCGCCCACGCCCCACATCTGTCCCCTCTCTCTCTCTCCGCCGCGCCCGAGCCGCCGCCGCCCCGCACCATCCCGCCCCCGTGCCGCCGTCGCCCCGTGCCACCCCCGTCGTCGCGCCGCCCAGCAGCCCCGGTGACCCCCTTCCCCGCCCCGCGCCATCCCCGTCGTCGCGCCGCGCCGCCCTGTGCCCGAGCCGCCGCCGCCGCCACCGCCCCACGCCACCCACATCGCCACGGCACCCCCTCCTCCACCCCGGCAGCCCCGGCGCCCCTCTGCTCCACCACCGCGGCCGCCCCGCCACTCCGGCGCTCCCTCCTCCACCCGGTGGCCCCGGCGCCCCTCTGCTCCACCACCGCGGCCTCCCCGTCGCTCCGGTGCCCCCTCCTCCACCTGGCCACCCCGGCGCCCCTCTCCTCCACCACCGCGTCCGCCCCACCCCTCCGGCGCCCCCTCCTCCACCCGGTGAGACCTCTTGTATTTTTTTCTGTTTTTGTTTCTGTATTTTTAGTTTAGTTTAGGTTTATTTTAGGTTTGGTTTAGTTTAGGTTTAGAGCATAAATAGCATCTTCTCTACTATAATTGTGTATAATCTCAATTCTCACTAGTAGTCTTATTAGTTAGATCATCTTCTATACTATTATTGATCCACAGTGTTTAGTTATGCATGATCAATTTTTTGTACATTATGCTTTATGTGTCATTTAAATAATGTAGTGCCAGATTTCTCAACTCATTGGCATATAATGAATTATTGTTATATTATTAATAGATGATGGAACAAAAACTATTTCCCTTCAAAGTGAAAAATCTTTCACTGAAGTAAATATTAGTGCACGAGTTCTTTTGTATACAAGAAAAAAAATTGGCATGTCTTGGTAGGTACGTGGCAACCGTATCATCAGAGTTAAACTTTAGAATTCATATTTGTGATAAATGAATTCAAATGCATTTCCAATAGAGAATGTAATACACATATCTAGTGAACTGTAAACGAAAGTTATCCACAGACTCCTTGAAGGGGTTGTATAAAAGATTATGAAACTAATAGTGAGAAGAGCAAAAGCTTTCCTCAAATTCCTTTGCATATATTCAAATTCATCAATCAGCAACACTCGAATTAGTTTAATTTGAGAAAACAACAAGGCATGCATATTGCTTATGGAATTTGTCATAAGAGGCAAACTATACCCGTCTTTTTCTTTTCTTTTTTGCGGAAAGGCAAACTATACATTCTGATTTGCATACAAAGTAAATTGATTTTATGACACTACACCCTTAGTTTCTGATTTGAGGTTTGTTTGTTTGCTTGGTGTGTGGCACCTAGAGCCACCTAAAATATGGCGCAACTATGATTTGTTGCCACAAGTATTCCAATGTGATCACACCAGAAGGAACTTTAGGTTTAGTTTTGGTTAAGAAGAAAGAAGAAAGATGAAAAAAAGAAGATAAAGAGGAGAAAGAAGAAGTGTATTTTCCCCCTATTTTTAGATTACTATGCTCTTGTTTTCAACATTTTCAGTTTTCTTTCACGTCTAAAGAAATCCCTAGTTTTGAAGGGTGCCAATTGCCATTGCCAACTAACCTACCAAATTAACTAAGTGTTGTTGATGTTGTTGAGCACAAGTGCATTGATTTTCTTTCCTCAGTTTTCTTTCATGTCTAGAAACTTGGCTCTATGTTTATATATATGCTTCCAGCTAGATACTAATTGGTCTCTTCTGCTGCTTATTAGAGATGGGGGGAGGCCATCACCGCAGGCTCCGCTCTGCCACACCGGAGTACGAGTTGGATGCTTTCGAGTTCTTCAGTATCATACTTGGGACTTCCTCCAAGAGGCAGGTATATAAAAGGAGAGATCTCCCCTTCACCCATCTCATTATGATAACTCTGCTGTTTGCTACATCACTCCTTGTCCCAAACTGCAGAGGCTGCCTGACACTTTTATGAACATGCTGGATGAAGATCCGCCAATAATGTGAAGCTGCGACAGGCCGGCAGCGGGTTTCACAGGTTGTGGGACGTGGAGTTGGTGATCAACGAGAGCCACATGTACCTGTGTCGTGGCTGGGAGAAGTTCTACCGTGCCTACGACCTGCGGCTGGGGTACTTCCTTCTCTTCAGGTAGTACGACGACGCCACCATGCTCATCGTGAAGGTGTTCAACGCGACTATGTGTCGCATGCGCTACGCTGACGACGATGACGCCAGTACGTTCTGCCTCTTCTTATTCCTCTACATTTGGCTTTGTCTCGCATCGATTGTTAACGGTCATTAATTGTTGCATTTGGACAGGCAATGGGAGCAGCAGCAGCGACACTGGCTACAGCCAAAGCAGCAGCGATTCTGGCTATAGCAAAAGCAACATCGATTCTGGCTGTAGCAAAAGCAGCAGCGATTCTGGCTGCAGCAAAGAAAGCAAGGATGATGATCCGGACTAGAGTGGGGAAGAAGAGGAGCAGAGTGGGCATCAGGCTGAGGATGACCTAGCGATGGTGGTGGCTGACCAAGGGCAAGAGATGGTGGTGGTTGACCATGGGCAAGAGATGGTGATGGCTGAGGATGACCTAGCGATGGTCGTGCCTGTCCTGCCTGAAGATGGCCTCGTGATGGTGGTGGTGCCTGACAATGACCTCGCGCCGGTGGTGGCGCCGGTGATCCCACAGCTGGGCGACATGACCACGCCAATTGTGGTAGAAGACTACATCCCACTGCCTCCATCGCCTCGCCGCTCTTGGCGCATCAGGCTGAGGAAGGAGAAGAAGAAGAACAATGAGAACTGAACTATGTCAGGTATGTCAGATCTCCAAAATGATCTATATATACTTAGCTTTGTTTCCTCCGAAATGACATAAGTTAGCTCTAAGTTAGCTCTAATATGCTTAGTTACCTATGTTAGCTCTAATAAGCTTAGTTACATATGTTAGCTCTAATATGCTAAGTTATCTCTACTATGCTTAGTTTCCTATAGGTTAGCTCCAAAATTACTTATGTTAGCACAAAATGACCAAGTTTACATAATAAGCTTATAGTCTTCTTCTTCTTCTCCTTCTTCTCCAAAATGACATAAGTTAGCTATAAGTTAGCTCTAATATGCTTAGTTCACTCAAAGATGGCATAATTAGCTAGGTTGGCTCCATTTTACCTAAGTTGGCTCTAATATGCTAAGTTATCTCTAATATGCTTAGTTTCCTATAGGTTAACTCCAAAATTACTTATGTTAGCACAAAATGACCAAGTTTACATAATAAGCTTATAGTCTTCTTCTTCTTCTTCTTCTTCTTCTTCTTATTCTTCTAGTCTTCTTCTAGTATTCTTCTAGTCTTCTTCTTCTTCTTCTTCTTCTTCATTTTCTTCTAGGTTAGCTCCATTTTACTTAAGTATGCTTACTTCTTATAGTCTTCTTCTTCTCTTCTTCATTTTCTTCTTCTTTTTTTAACATCTTGTTTATCATTTTGCAGATTTGATTTAATTCACGGAAGCTTGCATGGATGGAGTGCTTCTTTTCCATTTGTGCTTTTATTTTGTATCAATGAACTTGCATGGTTGGAACTTGTTATATGGATGGATGGATAACAGTGTTGGATGAACAATGTGAAACTTTTGTAATATGTAAGGATGGAACTATATATGTGTTGGTTATGTATGTATATATGATGAAACTTGTGTGTTGGATATGCTTGTTGTGTATATATGTATATCTGTGTATATCTGTGAATTGCTGTCAAATTGAATGAATTAAATTAAAAACAGGGTTGTACAGGCTCTTTGCCGTCAGCTAGCTGACGGCAAACATACCACGTGGCAGCTACCTGTGATTCCTGGGACTGGCAAGTTTGAGCACTTTGCCGTCTGCCAGCGGACGGCAAAGACCTTAGCCTCTTTGCCATCTGCTGGCTGACGGCAGAGCACGCCGTTAACCCCTAACGGCTCTCACCCCACCTCACTGCCGTCCACGATCTTTGCCGTCTGCTGGCCACCAACGGCAGACAACACAATCCTTTGCCGTCCGTTTGCAGGAAGCGGACAGCAAAGAAGGCTTTTGCTGGCACATGTTCGGACGGACAGTTTGCCGTCTGCTGGCGGACGGCAAAGAAGTTTGCCATCCGTGATCCATGCCTTTGCCGTCCGGCATGGCGGACGGCAAAGAAGCTGATTCCAGTAGTGATAGCCTTCACGATATTTATGTTCATGGTGGATTATATCCTACTCATGCTTGCACTCAATGTTCATTAATTTTAATGCATGTTCATGACTGTTGTCGCTCTCTAGTTGGTCGCTTCCCAGTCTTTTGATAGCCTTCACTTATACCAAGCGGGAATACTGCTTGTGCATCCAATCCCTTAAACCCCAAAGTTATTCCATATGAGTCCACTATACCTTCCTATATGCGGTATCTACCTGCCGTTCCAAGTAAATTTGTATGTGCCAAACTCTAAACCTTCAAATGAAATTCTGTTTTGTATGCTCGAATAGCTCATGTATCAACTATGGTTGTCTGTATCTTCCATGCTAGGCGGGTTATTCTCAAGAGGAGTGGACTTCGCTCCTCACTCACGAGAAAATGGTTGGTCACCGGGATGCCCAGTCCCATGCTTTATGCAAATCAAATCAAAATAATTGCAAACAAAAATCCCCCGGGATTCTTGTTAGTTGGAGGCACTCGTTGTTTCTAGAAAGCCATGGATTGATGCTTGTTGGTGGAGGGGAAGTATAAACTTTACCATTCCGTTTGGGAACCGCCTATAATGTGTGTAGCATGGAAGATATCGCCATCTCTTGGTTGTTATGTTGACAATGAAAGTATGCCGCTCAAAATATTATTTATCTCTATTTCAAAATCGAGCTCTGGCACCTCTACAAATCCCTGCTTCCCTCTGCGAAGGGCCTATCTATTTACTTTTATGTTGAGTCATCACCCTCTTATTAAAAAGCACCAGCTGGAGAGCACCGCTGTCATTTGCATCCATTACTATTAATTTATATTGGGTATGACTATGACTGGATCTCTTTTACCATGAATTACGATGTTTAGTCAGTCCTTGATCTTTAAAGGTGCTCTGCATTTATGTTTTGCGGTCTCAGAAAGGGCTAGCGAGATACCATCTTGTTATATTATATCATGATTGTTTTGAGAAAGTGTTGTCATCCGAGATTTATTATTATTGCTCGCTAGCTGATTATGCCATTAACATGAGTAAACATGAGACCTAAGTAATATTGTGAATATGGTTAGTTCATAATCTTTGCTGAAAACTTGAATGCTGGCTTTACATATTTGCAACAACAAGAGCAAACAGAGTTTGTAAAAGTTTTTCTTTATCACTTTCAGTTTATCAACTGAATTGCTTGAGGACAAGCAAAGGTTTAAGCATGGGGGAGTTGATACGTCTCCGTTGTATCTACTTTTCCAAACACTTTTGCCCTTGTTTTGGACTCTAACTTGCATGATTTGAATGGAACTAACCCGGACTGACGATGTTTTCGGCAGAATTGCCATGGTGTTATCTTTGTGCAGAAACAAAAGTTCTCGGAATGACCTGAAACTTCACGGAGATTATTTTTGGAAATAATAAAAAATACTGGCGAAAGAATCAAGGCCAGGGGGCCCACACCCTTTCCAAGAGGGTGGGAGGCGCGCCTGCCCCCCAGGGCGCGCCCCCTGCCTCGTGGGCCCCCTCGAGCTCCACCGACCTCAACTCCAACTCTATATATTCGTGTTCGGGGAGAAAAAAATCAGAGAGAAAGAATCATCGCGTTTTACGATACGAAGCCGCCGCCAAGCCCTAAACTCTCTCGGGAGGGCTAATCTGGAGTCCGTTCGGGGCTCCGGAGAGGGGAATCCGTTGCCATCGTCATCATCAACCATCCTCCATCACCAATTTCATGATGCTCACCGCCGTGCGTGAGTAATTCCATCGTAGGCTTGCTGGACGGTGATGGGTTGGATGAGATTTATCATGTAATCTAGTTTTGTTAGGGTTTGATCCCTAGTATCCACTATGTTCTGAGATTGATGTTGCTATGACTTTGCTATGCTTAATGCTTGTCACTAGGGCCCGAGTGCCATGATTTCAGATCTGAACCTATTATGTTTTCATGAATATATGTGAGTTCTTGATCCTATCTTGCAAGTCTATAGTCACCTAATATATGTTATGATCCAGCAACCCCGAAGTGACAATAATCGGGACCACTCCCGGTGATGACCGTAGTTTGAGGAGTTCATGTATTCACTATGTGTTAATGCTTTGGTCCGGTACTCTATTAAAAGGAGGCCTTAATATCCCTTAGTTTCCATTAGGAGCCCGCTGCCACGGGTGGGTAGGACAAAACATGTCATGCAAGTTCTTTTCCATAAGCACGTATGACTATATTCGGAATACATGGCTACATTACATTGATGAATTGGAGCTAGTTCTGTGTCACCCTATGTTATCACTGTTGCATGAATAATCGCCTCCGGCACAATTCTCCATCACCGATCCAATGCCTACGAGCTTTTCCTATATTGTTCTTCGCTTATTTACTTTTCCGTTGCTACTGTTACAATCACTACAAAACCCAAAAATATTACTTTTACTACCGTTTCCGTTACTATCATACTACTTTGCTACTAAATACTTTGCTGCAGGTACTAAGTTATCCAGGTGTGGTTGAATTGATAACTCAACTGCTAATACTTGAGAATATTCTTTGGCTCCCCTTGTGTCGAATCAATAAATTTGGGTTGAATACTCTACCCTCGAAAACTGTTGCGATCCCCTATACTTGTGGGTTATCAAGCTTCCACGCGGCCGAGCTCGCGGCCATGGAGTACGACCGCTGGCAGGTCCGCTACCACGGCGCGGCGGCTAGGCTCAATTTCCCCTTCGACACACGTCCGATCCACCCCGTTCCGCCGGAGCCAGGGGTGGTTAGCTCGGCTATGGCGCGGGAGGACCGCGAGGCGTGGGAGCGTCTCGAGGCCGAGGCCGCCGACGAGGCCTACATGCAAGAGCTCCGCCGGCAGCACCCGGAGCTCGTGGAGGCGGAGCGGGCGATCTTTGCCGGCGCGGACGGCGGCGAGGTTATCGCGCTCTCCTTCGATGACGAGGTCGAAGGCGGCGAGGATAGCGGGGTGAAGGGCGGCGAGGTTATCGTGCTCTCCTCCGATGACGAGGTCGAAGGTGGCGACGGTGGCGCGGAGGGCGTCGAGGTGGGCCCTGAGGATGAGGAGATCGACGTCGACGAGTGGAGGAGTGCCTTCCCCAACGACCCCGACGACGGTACTGGCCCGGACTCGGCTCGTGGCACACCATACATGACGAGGAAGGATTGGCTCAACCTCTACTTCGACCAAAAGTAGTTTAGCTTAGTTTAAATTTATGTTTTATGTTCGATTATGCAAAACTATATGTGTTTATGTTTGAATGCATACTACTTTCGGTTGAACCTGCTTTGAACTTGAGCAAATTGAAGTTTACAACCTTAAGTTTAGGGGACCGACTAGAAAAGGCCAAAAATTGCTGGAGTATATATATATCCACTAAGGGTTTTAGTCCTTTAACTTTTTAAGGATCGCCTAGAGATGTCCTTATGACTTGTTTATTTCAGTTCTTCACAATGTGATGCTCTATATGTGCAACTATTTGCTGTGCAGTTCAATTTCATCAATAACAGTTTCAACAATACCACTATGAATTACGATATTTGGTTGATGTTAAGGATATTGCAGTTAACATGCCTTTTCGTTTTTCAATTGTTGTTTAGCAACATGCATTGTATTGAATGACTAAATATCCAATCCCAGGCTACATAGCAACAAGGAAGAGTGTTACCCTTAATGTTCTGATGATTTCTAGATATACATGTAATAAAATATTATATAATGGGATGGATGGAGTGTTGTACTAGATCTTTTTTCAATTGTTGTTTAGCTTCTAATATTAACTTGGTGCTTTTAGGTACATATATTATTGCCAAAGATCCACACTTCAACCCTTTTTGCGTATGGGGCAATGAGATATTCATGAACCAGCATCAAGTGAGGAAACTGATAAAGATTGTTACTAAAATGGGTCAAAAGATGTCAATCGAACTATTTGTTTACACTTTATGCAAGACAACAGTGAACTGCAGGATGGTAAGTAAGAACATTGTAGTCTTCTTTTTACTGCCCGCAATGAGTTGTGTTAGATGATAATATCTGAATCTTTTTTCTTTTGCAGTGGATCCTGAAGCAGTTTACTCAAGATTACCTCTCAAACTACATGATTGGCGGCCGGCCATCACAAGGGGTTGGACTGAGTCCTGCATGCCTTCTGCATCCAAGAGAGCATAATAGGGCCATTCCGCTTCACCTTGTTCAGCAACTGGAATGTTTGTTGCCTCTTTCTTTACCATCTGTAATAGTACAAGTATAGAACTCTGGTACATCATTCTTTATTTGCTGCTTCTGTTATTCTTAAACATATGTACCTGTGAATTGAATAATGCATTGGTTGTTTGAACCTGATGGATATGAATAAAGCTATAGCCTACTTTCAAGTTTAAATTAGGTACAATTTTAAATAGCAGCAATTAAATTAGGGCGAAATTACGTTGTGCAGGTCATTACGGCACACACGGTTGGTAAAACACAAACGTTTGCGATATACACCATAATCCGAGACGGTTCACAGAGAGGAAACGTGTGCAAGCATGCACACAGTTGCCGTTTGACAAGCGTGTGTGATGTCAGACACTATCACATACGGTGCGGGGAAACTAAATGTGTGTGATTGTCTACCTATCGTACACGGTTTATAATCATGAACTGTGTGTGATGTGCCAGGCATCGTAAATCTCCCCGTGCCTAGAATCTGCCTAGAAAACTGCCGTGCCTGGAATCTGCCTGGTTTTAGGCAGAACCACAAAACTCCGACTGCGATGGCAATGCGAGCACAAACGAGTGGCAAGGATGAGGCGTTTGGGATATTCGAGATATCGAAAACGGTTATACAAGGACAACTGTATGCATCAAGGCTCCCTATCCCCGACGGTTTCTGGGTCGTGTGGGAAGGACCCCCCTATCGCCCACACTCACTTGGCGACGGTTCCAAATGCCGTCGCGAAAAGGGGTAAAACACTGTTTGTTTAGGACCGACACGCACCAGTGCTCTAGGAATGTATTAAAATTCAAGCGACCGGTAGCACGGGCCATTGATCTACAACATAGATATGCAAAAAGTATATATCAGGACTAAGTTCATGATAAATTAAGTTCAATTAATCATATTACTTAAGAACTCCCAATTAGATTGACATCCCTCGAGTCATCTAAATGATCACGTGATCCATATCAACTAAACCATGTCTGATCATCACGTGAGATGGAGTAGTTTTCAATGGTGAACATCTCTATGTTGATCATATCTACTATATGATTCACGTTCAACCTTTCAGTCTCCAATGTTCCGAGGCCATGTCTGTACACGCTAGGCTCGTCAAGTTTAACCCGAGTATTCCGCATGTGCAAAACTATCTTGCACCCGTTGTATGTGAACGTAGAGCTTATCACACCCGATCATAACGTGGTGTCTCAGCACGACGAACTGTCGCAACGGTGCATACTCAGGGAAAACACTTGTACCTTAAAATTTTAGTAAGGGATCATCTTATAATGCTACCGCCGTGCTAAGCAAAATAAGACGCATAAAAGATAAACATCACATGCAATCAAAATATGTGACATGATATGACCATCATCATCTTGTGCCTTTGATCTCCATCTCCAAAGCACCGTCATGATTTCCATATTCACCGGCTTGACACCTTGATCTCCATCGTAGCGTCGTTGTCATCTCACCAACTATTGCTTCTACAATCGCTAACGCATAGTGATAAAGTAAAGCAATTACATGGCGTTTGCATTTCATACAATAAAGCGACAACCATAAGGCTTCTGCCAGTTGCCGATAACTTTTACAAAACATGATCATCTCATACAATTACGTATATCACATCATGCCTTGACCATATCACATCACAACATGCCCTGCAAAAACAAGTTAGACGTCCTCTACTTTGTTGTTGTAAGTTTTACGTGGCTGCTATGGGCTTCTAGTAAAAACCGTTCTTACCTACGCATCAAAACCACAACGGTGATTTATCAGGTTTCCTGTTTTAACCTTCAACAAGGACCGGCCGCAGTCAAATTCGATTCAACTAAAGTTGGAGAAGCAGACACCCGCCAGCCACCTTTATGCAAAACTAGTTGCATGTCTGTCGGTGGAACTGGTCTCATGAACGTGGTCATGTAAGGTTGGTCCGGGCCGCTTCATCCAACAATACCGCCGAATCAAAATAAGACATTGGTGGTAAGCAGTATGATGATCACCGCCCACAACTCTTTGTGTTCTACTCGTGCATATCATCTACCCATAGACTTGACTCGAATGCCATTGTTGGGAATGTAGCATGCAATTTCAAAAAAATTCTACGCTCATGCAAGATCTATCTAGGAGATGCATAGCAACGAGAGGGGGAGAGTGTGTCCACGTACCCTCGTAGACCGAAAGTGGAAGCATTTAACAACGCGGTTGATGTAGTCGAACTTCTTCTCGTTGCGACCGATCAAGCACCGAACGTACGGCACCTCCGAGTTCTGCACACATTCAGCTCGATGATGTCCCTCGAACTCTTGATCCAGTAGTGTCGAGGGAGAGTTTCATCAGCAGGACGGCGTGATGACGGTGATGATGAAGGGAACCGCGTAGGGCTTTGCCTAAGCACTACGTGAATATGACCGGAGGCGTAAACTGTGGAGGGGGGCTCCGCACACGGCTAACAAACGCTGGTCTGTCTTCTAGGCGCCCCCTCCCCACGTATATAAAGGAGGGAGCGGGAGAGAGGCAGCCTAGGGTGCGCCCAAGTAGGAGGAATCCTACTTGGGCCCCTAGTCCAATTCAGCCTCCCCCCTTTCCTTTTACCGGAGGGGGAAAAGAGGGAAGAGGGAAGGAGGAAGGAAAGGGGGGGTGGCGAACCCCCACCTCCTTCTCCTATTCGGCCTCCTACCATAAGGGGGGGGGGGCGCCACCCATTGTGGGCTGGTGTGCTCCCCTTCTATGGCCCATATGGCCCATATCTTCCCTCGGGTGGTTCCGGTAAACCCCCCGATACTCGGATATGTACCCGATACATCCCGGAACATTTCCGGTGTCCGAATACTATCATCCTATATATCAATCTTTACCTCTCGACCATTTCAAGACTCCTCGTCATGTCCGTGATCTCATCCGGGACTCCGAACAACATTCGGTCACCAAATCACATAATTCATATAATACAAATCGTTATCGAAAGTTAAGCGTGCAGACCCTACGGGTTCGAGAACTATATAAACATGACCGAGACACCTCTCTGCCAGTAGAATCTTAGACTTTATTTGGTCAGGTAATCATGGACATGGGATTTATAGATTCCCATAAATTATGGGCTGAATATTTAAACCTCATTGCAACGCACGGACAATTCTATCTTTCTTTTTCTTAGAGCAGCACGGACAATTGTAATGTAAAAACAGAGGAATAGCAATCATATAGTAGACCTAAGAATTAGAGGCCGAACTCGCCCGTGCGGACAGCCCAAGCCTAAAAACAGCCCATTACCACACCCGTACAGCCGACAATTGCTTTTTTGCGAGGGACGGCCATACCTTTTCTTTTGGAAACTGGCGGCGTATCTTTTTCTTTTGGAGAAAACTGGCTGCCTTACATTTCCTTACTACTAATGACACGAGACATACCATTGAATCTTCTATAAATGGCGCACACACACGTACTCATCGATTAGTTGCCCTTTGAGTTGATCGATCGCCGTCGTCGTCCCCCCGGGCTAGCAGCCGCTTCGCAAAACGCTACATGCATGCTTCGCTGAGGGTTCGCCCAAGGTATGTTGTATGTCCATCAGTCCATGGGTTCATTTACACAGACAACCAGTAGTAGCAACTTTTTGCTTGATCAATCACACATTATGCACTTGTTGGTTTGGAGACGTAAAGTTGCATGCAACTTTGAGTATTCTTGATCTTGGGGAGCAGACTTTTCGGCAATAATAGTTGTTCATCTATATTGAAAAGAGTTTCTATAGTATCCACTATTAATATCATCTACCTTGGGAGATGACATATTGGCTTATTTGATGGATTTGGCGATTTTAGAGGCTCCAAAGTAGATCTACATGCAAACTAGTCAGTCGACATACTTTGGTTTGAACTACAAACGTCATTGTTACTATTCAGTGTCGATGTGAGTTTTAAGAAATATTTTACGCGAAGATTTGTGCATGTTTTAATTTCTATTTTTTTAATTAATTGGTGTAGAAGTTAGATGAGATTTTGTTAATTCTCATATAGATGACAATTAGCAGATCCAGTTTGTTTAATGACAACTTTAACTTTACCTATTGATCTCATCAACTTTTTATCCTAGATATGTTTTTTTTCTCCTTATTTTTTGACGAGAAACTGTATTGTATAATCACCGTAAACTAATCTCACATTCCTATTTTGTATGTCACTTGCCACATTGTTAAATCTGGATTTGCTTTTCTGATGTTAAATTTTCAGGAATTGTCCAGCTCAATGTTCATACAAACGGATAATCACTTCGCAAAAAAACCCGACCCTTGATCTCCGATCAAATGGCTAGAACTGTTTAATTAGTTGTGAAACTGCTTCTTACCATAACACAACAAATACTCAAAAGTAGTAGTACTAGTGAGATTTCTAATGAGCAAATTGACTTGATGTAAAATCATGTGGATTTGTAGTACCACATGCCTCTGTTACAAAAATTAGAAGCATTGCATCATCCGCTCAGGTGCGCATACGCTGCAGATAGCACAAAGATGCTTTGCTCACTATTTATCTTGTCAAATTCTCCGCTCCGATAAGTCCGAGTAATTTAATCATTCATAGTGCTAACCTTTTCATCGTCATTTCTAGCACAAGAATGATGATGAGATCGAAGTTTGTTGTGCTGGTGATCCTGATGACGGCGATCACGGTGCTCCTGGGGTCGAGCTCGGCGTGGCCATTGGCCGGCAATGCATGGGCTGGTGAGTCAGCTGCCGTCGGCCTCTCTGGCGACTCCATTATCCAGCCTCTCCAGCGGCTGTATCTGCAGAACCTGCAGCTGCAGGGTGAGCTAGGGCCATCGTGCGAGACGAACATCCCTAATGGTGGATGCCCACCCTCACCTTCGGGTTGAGGGGCGAGAAACTTGGTTTATACTTTTGTTGCTTCATATTATACGGTCTTTTTAGTTTTGGTTAGCTGCTACTGCATTGGCTGGTTCCGTCGTTGGACGTATAATTTCCTCCAAAGAGCAAGTTGTAGTTTCCTCAGTTTCAGTTAATGCAAACTATCTCTAAATCTGAGCTAGTTATTGGCGGATAAGTGACCATATGCAACGCTATATACTTCAGAGATGATATTAATTGAAGAGAAACTTGTCCAATATCGTCTGAGATGGTTTGAGCATATTCAGTGCAGGCCTCTAGAAGCTTGTCGAACATCGTCTGAAATGGTTTGAGCATATTCGGTGTAGGCCTCTAGAAGCTCCAGTGCATAGTGGACGGCTAAAGTATGCTGATAATGTCAAGACAGGTCGGGGTAGACCGAACTTGATATGGGAGGAGTTTGTAAAGAGAGATCTGAAGGATTGGAATATCACCAAAGAACTAGCTATGGACAGGGGTGCATGAAAGCTTGCTATCCATTTGCCAGAACCATGAGTTGGTCACGAGATCTTATAGGTTTCACCTCTAGCCTACAACAACAACAACAACAACATACCGGAAACTGTTAATTTGAGCATTTCTAGGGATGCAGGCCCAAAGGTGCTTTAAAGTTCATGCTATACGGACCCAACAGTGATTACGGGCAACCAAACAGGTCAAATTTGTCCCGCGCGAGCCTGGTTGGGGTATATGCGGGTTACCAAACGTGTTAGAAGTGACCCCAACATCTTCATGCCAAATCCTTGGGCAACTCAAAAAATATATGTAGTCCAATTATTGGGGTCAATCCCAATAATTGCAAAAGTTGAACTTGTTTAGTGACGACTTGCACTATTGACCCCAACAAACCTTTTATCCCCGATCCGTCAATTTATATATTCATATATTTTTGACCAAAAGAACCGCTCATGCTCACAGGCCCTGTGTGTGCTCTCGTAGGAGTTAACACATGCTCAAAATAAAAAGATTCTCCAAAAAAAACATCTCCTTTTTCTCTGCAAAAGTTTGTCCTGAAACGTTATTATAATATGCCCGTAAGCTTATCTCAAGTTTCTATTTTATAAGTTATTTGCAACATTGTTAAATCTGGTTTTGATTTTCTGCAGTTAAATTTTTACGAAGTCTCTATTTTGATGTATTATCCAGTGGATAAATAAATAATAGTACTCCATATATATGATTGAGAAAGCGAAACGACTCCTTGGCGATCGATCGCGGGAGCCACTGCCACCCTGTCTATCTTAGGGCAACGCGAGTCGAGGCGGACGTCATCGCGGTAGCGACGACGGACGCCGAGACGAGCACGTGACACCACTGCCACCCTGTCTATCATAGGGCAACGCGAGTCGTGGCGGACGTCGTCGTGGTACATATTGAAAGTGGGAGCAATTAGCTAGAGTAGCTCCGTGCAGATCATTGTAGACATAGAAATTTGCAAAATACTTACGGATCTGAATGTAACAGACCCGTTGACTAAAATTATCTCACAATCAAAACATGATCACACCTTAGTACTCTTTGGATGTTAATCACATAGCGATGTGAACTAGATTATTGACTCTAGTAAACCCTTTGAGTGTTGGTCACATAGAGATGTGAACTATGGGTGTTAATCACATGGTGATGTGAATTATTAATGTTAAATCACATGGCGATGTGAACTAGATTATTGACTCTAGTGCAAGTGGGAGACTGAAGGAAATATGCCCTAGAGGCAATAATAAAGTATTATTTATTTCCTTATATCATGATAAATATTTATTATTCATGCTAGAATTGTATTAACCGGAAACATAATACATGTGTGAATACATAAACAAACAGTGTGTCACTAGTATGCCTCTACTTGACTAGCTCGTTAATCAAAGATGGTTATGTTTCCTAGCCATAGACATGAGTTGTCATTTGATTAACGAGATCACCTCATTAGGAGAATGACGTGATTGACTTGACCCATTCCGTTAGCTTAGCACCCGATCGTTTAGTATGTTGCTATTGCTTTCTTCATGACTTATACATGTTCCTATGACTATGAGATTATGCAACTCCCGTTTACCGGAGGAACACTTTGTGTGCTACCAAACGTCACAGCGTAAATGGGTGATTATAAAGGTGCTCTACAGGTGTCTCCAAAGGTACTTGTTGGGTTAGCGTATTTCGAGATTAGGATTTGTCACTCCGATTGTCGGAGAGGTATCTCTGGGCCCACTCGGTAATGCACATCACTATAAGCCTTGCAAGCATTGTGACTAATGAGTTAGTTGCGGGATGATGTGTTACGGAATGAGTAAAGAGACTTGCCGGTAATGAGATTGAACTAGGTATCGAGATACCGACGATCAAATCTCGGGCAAGTAACATACCGGTGACAAAAGGAACAACGTATGTTCTTATGCGGTCTGACCGATAAAGATCTTCGTAGAATATGTGGGAGCCAATATGGGCATCCAGGTCCCGCTATTGGTTATTGACCGGAGACGTGTCTCGGTCATGTCTACATAGTTCTCGAACCCGTAGGGTCCGCACGCTTAACGTTACGATGACAGTTTTATTGAGTTTTGATGTACCGAAGGACTTTGGAGTCCCGTATGAGATCGAGGATATGACGAGGAGTCTCGAAATGGTCGAGACGTAAAGATCGATATATTGGACGACTATATTCGGACTTCGGAAAGGTTCCGAGTGATTCGGTTATTTTTCGGAGTACCGGAGAGTTACGGGAATACGTATTGGGCCTTATTGGGCCATACGGGAAAGAAGAAAAAGGGCCTCAAGGGTGGCCGCACCCCTCCCCTTGGTCTGGTCCGAATTGGACTAGGGAAGGGGGGCGCCCCCTTCCTTCCTTCTCTTTTTCCCTTCCTCTTTTCCTATTCCATATGGGAGGTGGAATCCTACTAGGACTAGGGAGTCCTAGTAGGACTCCACACTTGGTGCGCCCCCTCCTAGGGCCGGCCTCCTCCTCCCTTGCTCCTTTATATATGGGGGCAAGGGGGCACCCCAGAGACACAACAATTGATCCTTCAGATCTCTTAGCCGTGTGCGGTGCCCCCCTCCACCATATTACACCTCGATAATACCGTTGCGGAGCTTAGGCGACGCCCTGCGTCGGTGGAACATCATCATCGTCACCACGCCGTCGTGCTGACGAAACTCTCCCTCAACACTCGGCTGGATCGGAGTTCGAGGGACGTCATCGAGTTGAATGTGTGTAGAACTCGGAGGTGTCGTGCATTCGGTACTTGATCGGTCGGATCGCGAAGACGTACGACTACATCAACCGCGTTGTGTTAACGCTTCCGCTTTCGGTCTACGAGGGTACGTGGACAACACTCTTCCCTCTCGTTGCTATGCATCACCATGATCTTGCGTGTGCGTAGGAAATTTTTTGAAATTACTACGTTCCCCAACAGTGGCATCCGAGCCTGGTTTTATGCGTTGATGCTATGCACGAGTAGAACACAAGTGAGTTGTGGGCGATATAAGTCATACTGCTTACCAGCATGTCATACTTTGGTTCAGCGGTATTGTGAGATGAAGCGGCCCGGACCGACATTACGCGTACGCTTACACGAGACTGGTTTCGCCGATGCGAGCACTCGTTGCTTAAAGGTGACTGGCGGGTGTCTGTCTCTCTCACTTTAGTTGAACCGAGTGTGGCTACGCCCGGTCCTTGCGAAGGTTAAAACAGCACCAACTTGACAAACTATCGTCGTGGTTTTGATGCGTAGGTAAGAACGGTTCTTGCTAAGCCCGTAGCAGCCACGTAAAACTTGCAACAAAAAAGTAGAGGACGTCTAACTTGTTTTTGCAGGGCATGTTGTGATGTGATATGGTCAAGACATGATGTGATATAATTTGTTGTATGAGATGATCATGTTTTGTAACCGAGTTATCGACAACTGGCAGGAGCCATATGGTTGTCGTTTTATTGTATGCAATGCAATCGCCATGTAATGCTTTACTTTATCACTAAGCGGTAGCGATAGTCGTAGAAGCATAAGATTGACGAGACGACAACGATGCTACGATGGAGATCAAGGTGTCGCGCCGGTGACGATGGTGATCATGACGGTGCTTCGGAGATGGAGATCACAAGCACGGTGCTTCGGAGATGGAGATCACAAGCACAAGATGATGATGGCCATATCATATCACTTATATTGATTGCATGTGATGTTAATCCTTTATGCATCTTATCTTTCTTTATTTTGACGGTAGCATTATAAGATGATCCTTCACTAAATTATCAAAGTATAAGTGTTCTCCCTGAGTATGCACCGTTGCGAAAGTTCTTCGTGCTGAGACACCACGTGATGATCGGGTGTGATAGGCTCTACGTTCGAATACAACGGGTGCAAAACAGTTGCACACGCGGAATACTCAGGTTAAACTTGACGAGCCTAGCATATAACAGATATGGCCTCGGAACACGGAGACCGAAAGGTCGAGCGTGAATCATATAGTAGATATGATCAACATAGTGATGTTCACCATTGAAACTACTCCATCTCACGTGATGATCGGACATGGTTTAGTTGATATGGATCACGTGATCACTTAGAGGATTAGAGGGATGTCTATTTAAGTGGGAGTTCTTAAGTAATATAATTAATTGAACTTAAATTTGTCATGAACTTAGTCCTGATAGTATTTTGCAAATTATGTTGTAGATCAATAGCTCGCGTTGTTGCTTCCCTGTGTTTATTTTTGATATGTTCCTAGAGAAAAATTATGTTGAAAGATGTTAGTAGCAAAGATGCGGATTGGATCCGTGATCTGAGGATTATCCTCATTGTTGCACAGAAGAATTATGTCCTTGATGCACCGCTAGGTGACAGACCTATTGCAGGAGCAGATGCAGACGTTATGAACGTTTGGCTAGCTCAATATGATGACTACTTGATAGTTTAGTGCACCATGCTTAACGGCTTACATCGGGACTTCAAAGACGTTTTGAACGTCATGGACCATATGAGATGTTTCAGGAGTTGAAGTTAATATTTCAAGCAAATACCCAAGTTGAGAGATATGAAGTCTCCAACAAGTTCTATAGCTAAAAGATGGAGGAGAATCGCTCAACTAGTGAGCATGTGCTCAGATTGTCTGGGTACTACAATCGCTTGAATCAAGTGAGAGTTTATCTTCCAAATAAAATAGTGATTGACAAAATTCTCTAGTCACCATCACCAAGTTAGTAGAACTTCGTGATGAACTATAGTATGCAAGGGATGACGAAAGTAATTCCCGAGCTCTTCGTGATGCTGAAATCGACGAAGGTAGAAATCAAGAAAAACATCTAGTGTTGATGGTTGACGAGACCACTAGTTTCAAGAAAAGGGCAAAGGGAAGAAGGGGAACTTCAAAAAGAACGGCAAGCAAGTTGCTACTCAAGTAAAGAAGCCCAAGTCTGTACCTAAGCCTGAGACTAAGTGCTTCTACTGCAAAGGGACTGGTCACTAGAGGCGGAACTGCCCCAAGTATTTGGTGGATAAGAAGGATGGCAAAGTGAACAAAGGTATATTGGATATACATGTTATTGATGTGTACTTACTAGTGTTTATAGCAACCCCTCAGTATTTGATACTGGTTCAGTTGCTAAAGAGTAGTAACTCGAAAACGGGAGTTGCAGAATAAACAGAGACTAGTAAAAGGCGAGGTGACGATGTGTGTTGGAAGTAGTTCCAAGATTGATATGATCATCATCGCACACTCCCTATACTTTCGGGATTAGTGTTGAAACTAAATAAATGTTATTTGGTGTTTGCGTTGAGCATGAATATGATTTGATCATGTTTGTTGCAATACAGTTATTCATTTAAATTAGAGAATAATTGTTGTTCTGTTTACATGAATAAAAACCTTCTATGGTCATACACACCAACGAAAATGGTTTGTTGGATCTCTATCGTAGTGATACACATATTCATAATATTGAAGCCAAAAGATGCAAAGTTAATAATGATAGTGCAACTTATTTGTGGCACTGCCGTTTAGGTCATATTGGTGTAAAGCGCATGAAGAAACTCCATACTGATGGGATTTTGGAATCACTTGATTATGAATCACTTGATACTTGCGAACCGTGCCTCATGGGCAAGATGACTAAAACGCCGTTCTCCGGAACTATGGAGAGAGCAACAGATTTGTTGGAAGTCATACATACAGATGTATGTGGTCCAATGAATATTGAGGCTCGTGGCGGATATCGTTATTTTCTTACCTTCACAGATGATTTGAGCAGATATGGGTATATCTACTTAATGAAACATAAGTCTGAAACATTTGAAAAGTTCATATAATTTCAGAGTGAAGTGGAAAATCATCGTAACAAGAAAAATAAAGTTTCTACGATCTGATCGTAGAGAAGAGTATTTGAGTTACGAGTTTGGCCTTCAGTTAAAACAATGTGAAATAGTTTCACTACTCACGCCACCTGGAACACCACAGCATAATGGTGTGTCCGAACGTCATAACCGTACTTTATTGGATATAGTGCAATCTATGATGTCTCTTACCAATTTACCACTATCGTTTTGGGGTTATGCATTAGAGACAGCTACATTCACGTTAAATAGGGCACCATCAAAATCCGCTGAGACGACGCCTTATGAATTGTGGTTTAGCAAGAAACCAAAGTTGTCGTTTCTTAAAAGTTTGGGGTTGCGATGCTTATGTGAAAAGGTTTCATCCTGATAAGCCCAAACCCAAATCGGAGAAATGTGTCTTCATAGGATACCCAAAGGAGACAGTTGGGTACACCTTCTATCACAGATCCGAAGGCAAGACATTTGTTGCTAAGAATGGATCCTTTCTAGAGAAGGAGTTTCTCTCAAAAGAAGTGAGTGGGAGGAAAGTAGAACTTGATGAGGTAACTGTACCTGCTCCCTTATTGGAAAGTAGTTCATCACAGAAATCTGTTCCTGTGACTCCTACACCAATTAGTGAGGAAGTTAATGATGATGATCATATAACTTCAGATCAAGTTACTACCAAACCTCGTAGGTAAACCAGAGTAAGATCCGCACCAGAGTGGTACGGCAATCCTGTTCAGGAGGTCATGTTACTAGACCATGATGAACCTACGAACTATGAAGAAGTGATGGTGAGCCCAGGTTCCGCAAAATGGCTTGAAGCCATGAAAATCTGAGATGAGATCCATGTATGAAGAACAAAGTATGGACTTTGGTTGACTTGCCCGATGATCGGCGAGCCATTGAGATTAAATGGATCTTCAAGAGGAAGACAGACGCTGATAGTAGTGTTACTATCTACAAAGCTAGAATTGTCGCAAAAGGTTTTCGACAAGTTCAAGGTGTTGACTACGATGAGAGAGTTTCTCACTCGTATCTATGCTTAAAGTCTGTCTGAATCATGTTAGCAATTGCCGCATTTTATGAAATCTGGCAAATGGATAAACAAAACTACATTCCTTAATGGATTTATTAAAGAAGAGTTGTATATGATGCAACCAAGAGTTTTTGTCAATCCTAAAAGTGCTAACAAAATATGCAAGCTCCAGCGATCCATCTATGGACTGGTGCAAGCATCTCGGAGTTGGAATATACGCTTTGATAAGTTGATCAAAGGATATAGTTTTATACAGACTTGCGGTGAAGCCTGTATTTACAAGAAAGTGAGTGGGAGCACTACAGCATTTCTGATAAGTATATGTGAATGACATATTGTTAATCAGAAATAATGTAGAATTATTCTGCAAAGCATAAAGGAGTGTTTGAAAGGAGTTTTTCAAAGATAGACCTCGGTGAAGCTGCTTACATATTGAGCATTAAGATCTATAGAGATAGATGAAGACGCTTGATAAGTTTTTCAATGAGTACATACCTTAACAAGATTTTGAAGTAGTTCAAAATAGAACAGTCAAAGAAAGAGTTCTTGCCTGTGTTACAAGGTGTGAAATTGAGTAAAGACTCAAAGCCCGACCACGGCAAAAGATAGAAAGAGAATGAAAGTCATTCCCTATGCCTTGGCCATAGGTTCTATAAAGTATGCCATGCTGTGTACCAGATCTATTGTATACCCTACACTGATTTTGGCAAGGGAGTACAATAGTGATCCTGGAGTAGATCACTGGACAGCGGTCAAAATTATCCTTAGTGGAATAAGGATATGTTTCTCGATTATGGAAGTGACAAAAGGTTCGTCGTAAAGGGTTACGTCGATGCAAGTTTTGACACTAAATCTAGATGACTCTAAGTCTCGGTCTAGATACATATTGAAAGTGGGAGCAATTAGCTAGAGTAGCTCCGTGCAGAGCATTGTAGACATAGAAATTTGCAAAATACTTACGGATCTGAATGTAACAGACCCGTTGACTAAAATTATCTCACAATCAAAACATGATCACACCTTAGTACTCTTTGGGTGTTAATCACATAGCGATGTGAACTAGATTATTGACTCTAGTAAACCCTTTGAGTGTTGGTCACATAGAGATGTGAACTATGGGTGTTAATCACATGGTGATGTGAATTATTAATGTTAAATCACATGGCGATGTGAACTAGATTATTGACTCTAGTGCAAGTGGGAGACTGAAGGAAATATGTCCTAGAGGCAATAATAAAGTATTATTTATTTCCTTATATCATGATAAATGTTTATTATTCATGCTAGAATTGTATTAACCGGAAACATAATACATGTGTGAATACATAAACAAACAGTGTGTCACTAGTATGCCTCTACTTGACTAGCTCGTTAATCAAAGATGGTTATGTTTCCTAGCCATAGACATGAGTTGTCATTTGATTAACGAGATCACCTCATTAGGAGAATGACGTGATTGACTTGACCCATTCCGTTAGCTTAGCACCCGATCGTTTAGTATGTTGCTATTGCTTTCTTCATGACTTATACATGTTCCTATGACTTTGAGATTATGCAACTCCCATTTACCGGAGGAACACTTTGTGTGCTACCAAACGTCACAACATAAATGGGTGATTATAAAGGTGCTCTACAGGTGTCTCCAAAGGTACTTGTTGGGTTGGCGTATTTCGAGATTAGGATTTGTCACTCCGATTGTCGGAGAGGTATCTCTGGGCCCACTCGGTAATGCACATCACTATAAGCCTTGCAAGCATTGTGACTAATGAGTTAGTTGCGGGATGATGTGTTACGGAACGAGTAAAGAGACTTGCCGGTAACGAGATTGAACTAGGTATCGAGATACCGACGATCAAATCTCGGGCAAGTAACATACCGGTGACAAAGGGAACAACGTATGTTGTTATGCGGTCTGACCGATAAAGATCTTCGTAGAATATGTGGGAGCCAATATGGGCATCCAGGTCCCGCTATTGGTTATTGACCGGAGACGTGTCTCGGTCATGTCTACATAGTTCTCGAACCCGTAGGGTCCGCACGCTTAACGTTACGATGACAGTTTTATTGAGTTTTGATGTACCGAAGGAGTTCGGAGTCCCGGATGAGATCGGGGATATGACGAGGAGTCTCGAAATGGTCGAGACGTAAAGATCGATATATTGGATGACTATATTCGGACTTCGGAAAGGTTCCGAGTGATTCGGTTATTTTTCGGAGTACCGGAGAGTTACGGGAATACGTATTGGGCCTTATTGGGCCATACGGGAAAGAAGAAAAAGGGCCTCAAGGGTGGCCGCACCCCTCCCCTTGGTCTGGTCCGAATTGGACTAGGGAAGGGGGGCGCCCCTTCTTCCTTCTCTTTTTCCCTTCCTCTTTTCCTATTCCATATGGGAGGTGTAATCCTACTAGGACTAGGGAGTCCTAGTAGGACTCCACACTTGGTGCGCCCCCTCCTAGGGCCGGCCTCCTCCTCCCTTGCTCCTTTATATACAGGGGCAAGGGGGCACCCCAGAGACACAACAATTGATCCTTGAGATCTCTTAGCCGTGTGCGGTGCCCCCTCCACCATATTACATCTCGATAATACCGTTGCGGAGCTTAGGCGAAGCCCTGCATCGGTGGAACATCATCATCGTCACCACGCCGTCGTGCTGACGAAACTCTCCCTCAACACTCGGCTGGATCGGAGTTCGAGGGACGTCATCGAGCTGGACGTGTGTAGAACTCGGAGGTGCCGTGCGTTCGGTACTTGATCGGTCGGATCGCGAAGACGTACGACTACATCAACCGCGTTGTGTTAACGCTTCCGCTTTCGGTCTACGAGGGTACGTGGACAACACTCTCCCCTCTCGTTGCTATGTATCACCATGATCTTGCGTGTGCGTAGGAAATTTTTTGAAATTATTACGTTCCCCAACAGTCGTCGCGGTAGCAACGACGGACGCCGAGACGAGCACGTGACACTAGGGCCACCCTGTCTATCTTAGGGCAACGCGAGTCGAGGCGGACGTCTCTATTTTGATGTATTATCCAGTGGATAAATAAATAATAGTACTCCATGTATATGATTGAGAAAGAAGCTAGCCCTCCCTTGATCTCTAATCAAACTGCTGGAGCTGTTTAGTTCCGATGATCATTAGCACCTTTCTTGTTACGTCACGGTAACAACTACGAGTACTAAACTTATTTGGGATGAACATTAGCACCTTGGTTTGAAGTCAAAATCGTATGTGGACTTGTGTTTCCTCGTACTACCTCGGTTACACTTCGCACCATGTTTTTCAGAGAGATACGAAGCAGTGCATGCAACATCCGCGTAGGTGCGGACAGGCATGCAGAAAGAATTCTCCGCTCACTAGTTACTTCGTCAAATTCTCTGCCCAGTCGCACACGATGAAAGTACGTACGCGGTATTCGAAAGAAATGCAGCCGATCAGTTCCCTTTAAATAGTGCGAGACCTAACGAGTAATTCAACCATCTCACAGTGCTAACCTTTGCAGCACAATCTAGCTAAGCTAGCGAGTAGCGACGCATAGCGCTATTTGCGAAGTTTGTTTGTGTGAACTGACCTGAATTTAGAATATGATGATGATGAGATCGAAGTTCGTTGCCTCGGTGATCGTGATGATGGCGATCATAGCGCTCCTCATCGGGTCGAGCTCGGCGCGGCCGTTGGGCGGCAATGTGCTGGCCGGAGAGACCACTGCCGTGGTAGTCCCCGACGACTCCGGCCTCCAGCTTCTTCAGCGACTGTATCTGCAGAACCTTCAGGGAGGACTACCAGGGCCGTCGTGCTCGACGAACAGCCCCAACGTTAAATGCCCACCACCCCCATCTATGGGTTGAGGAGGTGCTTACACATGAGCTACGTTTACACAGTGTCCGTGCTTCGTATTATACGTTCTTTGATTTTGTTTCGTTTAGTTACTTGGGTATTGCTTTCGTTAGTTCCATTCTTTGACGAATAGTTCCCCCAAGTGTAAGGGTGGAGATTTTTCCATTTCAGTTTATGCAAACTGTGCCTAAATCTGAGCTAGGGGTTTTCTACTTTTCTTAACCGTGATATATTCACGTGGTGAAATGTAAGGGATCATATATATCGGTATATACTCGTGACTTTCAATAAAAAGAAGTTGATAAGTAGTTCGATGTCCTATTCTTTTTAGAAATTTAATTATTAAGAACCAATCATTGCTTAGATGATCAGAAGGATGGATGTACCACAACTTCTATATGTCCCATTTAAGACGATTATACCCTCGGTGGTAGCAGATGTTCTTGTCGGTAGAGAGATGTTACTCGACTTCATCAGTCTTGAATATCCGCAGCTCTACCCTTTGGTAAACACTGCTAATTTATAGTCACCCATTGCGGCGGGTTGATTTTCTACACAGGACCAATATGCATCTGCATGTAGCTTGCCTCTCTAGTTCTCTGCCAAAAAAGAAAATCAATTCGGAGCTTTCAAAATTTTGAGGGTGAACTTCAGACATTGTAGGTTAAGCTTTCAATAATATAACCGGGATTTCAAAAAATGTGAGTTGTAATTTTACATATTTTTGTATGAACCTTTAGCAAATCTGGTTAAAACTTTCAATAAATTAATCAGACTTTCAAATTGCTGAGATAAGTTTCAAAAAAGAGTGATATCCAACATCCAAAAATATAAATCATGATATCATTTGATTGAATCCAGCTTTCAACTTTTTTGGAAGTAAAAAAGACCAAAATCCGAAGTCAGGTTACTCCAAACCTTTGACAACAAGAGATGGAGAGGGCATGATCAGTCCGAGGTGCGGCAGGAACTTAACCTCGACCTAATCAGTGCTCGGATCTCCACTAGAATACTCAACGAGAAGCTCTGTGACCTGGACTTCTTGGACGTCTTGATCCATGGCAGAGTCACGTGCAGTCATTATGTATGGAGACTAGAAGAACGCCCGTGCGTTGCAATGGGGCCACATTAATTTTAGAAGTTCAATATCAATTATGTTAATATTACATTTAATATTCTCATACATATTAAGTGACATTGACGATCTTTTTACCATCAAATTCTCACACACACACCCTCTCCCTCCCTCTTCCTCACTCTCTCTCCCCCTCTCCCTCACTCGGGAGGTGGGACGAAAATAAACCCGGAACAGAGACTACCAACTGAGACATTAGGAGTAGAGATCATTTAGTTAATAAGAATAAATAGAAAACGGTGTTAAAAAGGAGAAACATATTAGAATACATTGAAAAACCAAAAGGACGATGTAAAAGGGGATTCGCCCTGCCCCCCGGGCCTTGCCACCGAACCGGCTCAGCGGTCCAGTCCCCGCGTGGTCATCTTCTCCTGTTCCCCGAGCCGCGTCGCTACAGAGCCGGGCTCCCGCCCGACCACCTCGCTGGCATCGAAGGGGAATGGATAAGGGTGACGCCCTGCCTTCCCTGCCCCCATGGCCTCACTCCTCCTCGACGCCCCCTCCCAAATCCACTTCTCCTTCTCGCTCGCTCGATCCCGTCGATCTGGACGAAGTCAGACGCCACGGCAACCATGACCGACCCCGTCCACACGGCCACTGCCCTCCCTGCGGGCTAGGAGCTTGTTGAGGAGCTCCGAACGCCTTCGCTATTTCATCTGCGCCAACGAGATCAAGTCCAGCACCCCCGCATCGACGTCGCTGCCGTCTTCCTCAACCTTGGGCCACCGCGACATTGCCGTTCGATCCGCGCCGCCCCGAGCTCCCATGTCTTCCCCTAGGGCGCCATTGACACCGCCATGATCTCCTCTTGCCTTTCCCCTGTTTCCCCTCTCGTTTGCCCTCGTTAGGTATTCTGCCGTGGCCGAGAACCGCCGTCCGCCATGGCCATTGCAGGGGTAGCCACCGAGCTCCTCGGATTGACGCCGTGGCACATGCCCGCTCCTATGCACGCCTATGCCCGAGCCTGCCGCTCTTCTTCCGCGCCCGCGGGGCCACTCCCTCTCCATGCCCACGCCCGTGCTACACCGCGTCGGTCGCGCCCGCCGCTGCCGTCGCGCTCGCCGCAGCCACCGCACCACTGTGCCCTGCGCGACACACACCCTGGCCGCGCGCCACACTCTCGCTGGCTGTGCTCGCCCCGTCTGCTGCCGCCTATCCCTTCGCTCGCCCCGCTGTCGCGCCCCTGCCTCGCGCCCCCTCCAGTCATGGCCATCTTCTGCCGGCCGCCCCCTCAGCCACGCCGGCCGCATCTCTGCCCTCCACCGTCGGCCGCTCGCCTCGCCTGCTGCGTGTTGCTTCCTGCTGCTATGCGCTGCTCTACCGTTGGTACGCTGTTGCGCCATGACCTCGACATCGCCGTGGACAAATGTGGCGGAGGAATTATTAATGGAGTACGAGAAGGAGGTGGCGGAGAAGGTGTGGAGAGGCAGGAGGTCTGGGCGGTGTCACCTGGCTGTGGTGGAGGTGTTTATGCGAGAAGGAGCCGGAGTGGAAGAAGAGGTCACAATTGGAAAGAATCGCAAAAAAAATCATAACCCGGAGATATCAGTTCAAAAAAATGCTAATATCGATGGAGGGTAATTTCCTTCAATAGGTGGAAAACACAGAAAATATTGGTTGTTATCAAGGAAAGGTAAAAATTTAGGAAAGTTAGGATTTTTGAACTGATTTCTATGCAAATGGGGTTTTATTGTTTGGTAACGTGATATCAGTACCTGCCCGTTTGTGACGTGTCTGATTAGGAAAGTTTGCAAATGTTAAGAAACTATTTATTGGGAGGAAAGTTGTGACGTGTCTGTTATTTGTCTCCTAAAACAAATTTCACTAATAAGATAAATCGATTGATTTAGATAAGTTAGGAAAGTTAGATTAAAATGTATTATTTTTTTCCTGAAAATCTGTTATTTGTTTCCTGAGACAAATTGAACCAATAAAAGGAATCGATTGATTTGCATAATTTAAGGAAGTTCGATCCGTGATTTTTTATACGTTAGGAAAGTTCTGGTTGTAATAAAGAGTGGAGAGAAAAATAAACCGATGGATCAGGGTGGGAGGGGATGGTGGGAGGAGAGACGAAAATAAACCGTGGACCAGGGTGGGAGGGGGTGGTGGGAGGAGAGATGAAAAAAAACCAGCGAAAATAAACCGCGGAGACTATTCACCAACTCGTCTATTAGAAGTAGAGATGCATCATAGGTACAGTTAGAAATCAATCTAAAGATTCTCAAATCAGAATATGTATTCAGTTTGCTCCTATTTGAGACATCCGCAAAATTATGTGAATAGTATGATGATAGGCTTAATATTAAATCAGTGTCCTCTAATCTAGCGCCTAACTAACATGCAACTTAAATCTAGGGCCTAACGAACAAGCATGAGGGAGTACAATATGAGTATGTCATTATCCTAACGCATGCAACTTTATTCTGGCCCGGTCCAAGTCAAACATGAAGCCAACGGAATCTTATGATGGATCTTTCGTCGACTCGACCCGCTAATGTGGCCTTTTTCGCTGTTCTGACTTTATGAGGAAACTTTAGCACAAAATGAACTTCATATAAAACAATTTTACGATCTAACCCTTTTCAGAAACGCCGAAGGCCGTGGCGTTGCTGCACTATGTGAAAACACCGAACTAGTTAGCGTTGCTGGCCTGGTCGAGACGCTACGTGACAGGGCTGAAAGGCCAAAGTTTGTAACGTTGCTGGAAACGCCAAGGGGGTGGGCGTTGCTGCCCCAGCATGCAACGCCAAGGGTGGTTGGCGTTTCAACTAGCTTTTTTCATTTTTCATTTATTTTTGAAGTGAAGCAACGCTAGCTAGTTCAGTGTTTTCAAATAGAGAAGAAACGCCACGGCTTGTGGTGTTATCAAAAGGGTTAGATCGTGAAATAGTTTTGTGTGGAGTTCATTTTGTGCTAAAGTTTTTTGAAAGGGTCAAAGTAGTGAAAAGAGCCTACGCATGTACGTACTCTTGACCAGACCAAAGGAAAAAAAATGAAGTTCATGCTCCAAATGGAATTGCTATAGGAAGTCAATAAGTCAATAGCACACGGACGCGGTGCTTTCCACTCCGAGCAAATTTGACCATATATAGTCCAGGCAGTTGCTCGCTTCTGCTGGTGCTGGGTACGGCTTTGAAGTTTGAAATGACAAATTCGAGTATCCATGCTTGAACCCGGGTCTTGTCAAGGGAGCGGATGTTGGGACCGATTCAAATGTGTACGACGCCTGGTGACCTGGGCGGGTCAGCATAATTCATGGATATTATCTTTTTTTAGGGGAAACAGCAGAACTCTCGTGTGTATATTTTATTGATTTTAAAATAAATGATACATAAAAAATGTTCACAAAATAAGGAAAAAGAATGGACTATACAAGACGGAATACTTATCACTTTTGGTAAAACAAATATCATATATATACTGTAAAAAAATGCTCCCAAGTTTCTTCTTACTTTGCATATTAATTTTTCTTTAGTTTGCATATTAATTGTGTACCTCTCTGATTAGGTTCAAATAACCTCCCAAAACAATTGGATCATTCCCTTTGGCAACGCCCTAATTCCTTAAAGAGAGTGGCCTTTCTACACCCCAGCTTAGTGCGCCCATGGTGCAACAGCGCAAGAAAACATAACAAAACATTTCAAAAAAAAAACCTGAAACTTTGTGGGAATGATTATGAACAAAAGTTATAGGTGTTTGCAAAGTTTGGTCGTCAAATAATACTTGAGGAGCTCTGTACAAAAGAATTACTCAAAATGTATGTGCACTGCTTGAGTAGAATTTGTAAAAAAAAATTCTGTACAAAGCTTCTCGGATGTCATTTGACCATCAAATTTTGCAAGAATCCATAACATTTGTTCATAATCATTCCCACGAAGTTTCAGATTCTTTTTTAATATTTTGCTATGTTTTTTTGCGTGGGTGCACCGAGCTGGGGTTCAGCCACTACTTCCCCTTCCCTTCACATGATAAGGATCTCGAGTAAGCCTTTCCGGCAAAAAAAATTGGCTTAAGTCCAACTTTAGTTTGACCAAACAAATAATTATCAATATCTACAGTATTAAATAAATATGATATGAAAATAGAATCCATGATAGATATGATGATATTGATTTGGTATTATGAATGTTTATATTTTCTAAAAATATAGACAAACTTCTAAATATTAGACTGCTGAAAAAACTAATATGCAAAATAAAAAGCAACACATGATTCAACTTATATGCACAAAACATCTGCTCCTCACGAAACCTCTGCTCACGTCTCCCACAGTTCGACCCAACACAACTCCTATCTAGTGCATGGCTCCATATATCACCGGGGTTAGCTGACGGTAAACCCTATTCGTTGCTATGTGTGACGAAATGTTGGGGAATCGCACAGAGCCGACGCGCCATTGGCCAGGCAACTTTACAGGTTTCGCGGCCAAAAAATTTAGGTTATTTTTGGGTTTCTGGTTAAGTGTATTTTCTCTTTGGTTGTTCGTTTTTATTTTTATTTTACTTTTATTGTATTGTATTGTATTGTATTGTTTTTTTTTTATTTCATTAATAATGTTGAGGTATCTTTCACAAGGTACCTAACAACATTGTGGGAACCTTTGTTATATTACAGTGGAACATAACCTCAAGTTAATAAATGAATATGGGGAAAGGATTTGCCCAGGTTTCAACCCTCGCACGATGAGTAACGTCCCTCATCCTTCTTGTCTGGAATTATATCACCAAAGATTACCATGGACGATAGTAGCTAGATAATGTTCGACGGGTTGGGGTGGACGATCTCGATGTGATCTACTAGGCTAAGCTAATTCGATGGGTCTTTTGCTTCAGGTGGTCTTGGTGTCGATCGTAGATGCCCCTTGTTCTGCTGGGCAACTCCCTTGGTATTGGGGTCATGGTCAATTACCACCTCCATTTTTGCCTCGGTCTCCCTGTTTGTCCCATTCTTGAAGGCCCTGATCGCCTTCAAGATCTCTTGATAAGAGAACCAGGGGTAGCACGTATGTGGAAGTCGATAACGGGACACGATCCCTCCTGGTTATGATTTTCTATGCTTCTATGGCCCAAACCTGGGAGGCCCGGACGGGTGAAGTGGGGAAATCCACTTCCCATCGACAAAGCATCTATCAGCATTTGTGATGAAGTCGAGGTTGTGTCATGTGATAGTTCAAACTTTTGATGAAGTAGCTCAGGCGCCTTGGATTGTATTGCTTTGTGTTCAGCTGGATTGGCTCATTTGACCATTCCTCGCTCCTATTTTTACAGGTGTGCGTATGTTGCGTAAGACATCAGCTTGATCACATACCGTGATGAGATATTTTGTAGATGTTGTGTCTTCCCAGGTTCAGAAGGCCCATTGGCGGGAATTTATATGGAATGTCTATTTGATGACTCAATTCGTGCGAGACCCATAGGGCACCTACCCGGTGCCTCTATTCACGTGATTTATCGACGGTTCGAGCGCTTTTGCTACTTTGTTATGGGATGGGTTAAATAAATCCTCGATGGTTCAGGAGTGATGTACCATTGCTTCTTGTCCCATCTTCCTGTATCCATTACTTGAGGTTCAACATCCCTAATTCCATTATTCTTCTCCTCCATGTTATGGATACATGCATGAAGTGAGCTCGCGGGATTGTGACCTCCTTCTCCTGAGACCCCATCGTTGTTTGTGTCATGGATTTACAAGATCATATCTATGAATTCCATCAAAAGCGTTTGGCAATCCCCCCCCTCCCCTAGATCATTTCGTTGGCGGGCACTACTTCGACCTTTCGATCTTAATGGAGGAGGTGCTCAACTTAAACCAGATAAAGCTGGTAAATCGGATGCCTCCTTCTATATCGCCATGTTTGGTTTCATCCACATGTATGAGGCGTTCCTCGACTGCCCGACATAGCTTGATGTTTTTCCGTCATTTCTTTGATATATGTCGAGCAGGGCGGAGCGGGTTCGAGCCCTGTTGATGCTTCTTTTCTCCTCGGCCCAACGTCTCTGAATGGCTCCCATCGTGTCCTTTTTGCCAAACTTGTGACGAGGACGACGCGTGGTGGTTCTATGGGTCATCATATGTGCGGTTCCATCATTCCATCACAAAGTCACTACCGATACGAGGGACTGGAGGGTGCCTCCTTCCTTTAACTAGTCGATTTATTTGATGGCGAAGATTTCTACTTGCCCACACCGGTAGGCTTTTCCTCCCATCATTGAAGACTTTGTGATACATTGCTTATCTCCCCTCAAGCTCAGTAGTCACTTGCTTAAATGGACCACCGAGGCTACCCATTTGATTGGAGATCAAGTGAGGGCTAGCTTTTCTGAATTGATCCTGGTCGTAATGTAACAAGAAATAATAATCTACACTAGAAAATTGTAGCATGGGTAGCTGGTAAGTATAGTTGTCTCATGTTGATAACAATAGAAAGGGAAGTTGGGCACTACATAGTTGACATGTTGGTAACTATAGCATCAGTAGCTAGTAACTATACTTTATGTCAGGTTGGTACTATAGCATATGTAGTTCGGCAACTATATCATATGCGGCTCGGTAACTATAAAATAATGATATAAGCAAATACGCATCAACAACCTGGTAACTATAGTTGTGTCATGTTGGTAACAATAGCATGGATAACTTGATAACTATAGTCGAGTCATGTTGGTAACTATAGCATGAGCAACCTAGTAACTTCAAGATGAGCAGCTGGTAACTATAACATATGTAGCTCAATGACTACATAATAACCATGTTGGTAGCTATATCATATGCAGCTCAATAACTACATAATAATTATAGCATGGACAACCTGTTAACTATAGTTGTGTCATGTTGGTAGTTATAGCTTGGAGGACCTGGTAACTATAGTTGAGTCATGTTGGTAACTATAGCTTGAGAAGCCTGATAATTAACTTTAGTATGAGTAGTTGACAACTATAGTTGTGTCATGTTGGTAAATATATCATATCTAGCTCAGTAACTACATAATAACCATGTTGGTAACTATATCATAGGTAGTTCGCTAACTACATAAAAACCCACGTTGATGACTATAGCATGGGCAACCTGATAATTATAAGTGTGTCATGTTGGTAACTATAGCATGGACAACCTGGTAGTTATAGATGAGTCATGTTGGTAACTCTAGCATGAACACATGTGTATAATTATCATGTTAGTAACTATAGCATATGCAACTGGGTAACTAAATAATAACTATGTTCGTAACTACAACATGGGCAGTTGCCTAAGTACATAAGAACCATATTGGTAACTATAGCATACATAACCGGGTAATTACATAGTCGCATTGTTAGTAACTATAGCATATGCAGCTGGTAATTCTATAACTATCAGGTTGATAACTGCAACATATGCATATGTGGTTTCCGTGCACGTGACCCTTCTCGCACCGGAATACTACTATGATGTGGTTGGGTTGTACCTTAAGACGTTTGCCGTCTCCCAATCGTCGGCATCGCCTACCTCTCTAACTGCATCTCCCGCGGAGGCCTCACAGTCCGCATCACCAACATCGTCCTCGCGATTGTCAGATGTCTGCGGAGACATAACTCTATCGCTGCCATTAAAGGGCAGCACCCGTCAGAGTGTTCGTGGAAACATGAACTATCTCCACTGTGTGAAGAGTGTCCGAAAAACGCCAGCCAACGATACACTATAAAAATCCAAGAAAGAAATCATAAAATAACATATTTTTTACTGATATCTATATCTAATATTAAAGAGGTTATTGCTTCTGGCGTACGTCGCCGAAATTGCCCCAAAGTTGTAAAATATTACCCATCAATGATACCTGTAAGTGATAATAAAACGTTTCACACAGGGGAATCCCTGCCTGGGCCGGGCCATGTAGTAGGTATCTTCTATATTGCGCTCTGCACGCTAGTAGAAGAGACAACACGCTTGTTTCAGCCGGCCCATGTCTGAGCGGCCTTTTTTTCGTTTTTTTATTTTTCGTTTTCCTTTTCCATCTTAATTTTTTTATTTAAATAATTTGGGACGTCAAAAAAGTTTTGAAAATTAAGAAAATGAGAATTTTGAAATAAAATGTTTAGTAATTCATAAATGTTGTGGATTCAAAAAAAGTCCGCGATATTTTAAAAATGTTCGCAATTTTGAAAACAAATTATTTTTAAAAAAGATTGTATATTAGACAATGTTAATGAAATTAAAAAAAATCGCTAATTCAAAAAAGTTCATGAAATGAAAAATATTCTAAAAATTTGAAAAACTGTTCATGAGTTACAAAATATTTGTTGATTCATAAAATGATCGTTGATTCAAAATATGATCATGCATTTCAAAAAATATTTGTTAAATCAAAAAATGTTCTTGAATTTAGAAAATTGTTCCACCAATTTTCAAAAAAATGTCTGTCGATTCTAGGAATGTTCGCCTATTCAAGAAAAATGTTATAAAAATGTTCACAGTTTTATTAAAAATGTTTGCAAATAGTATAAAATGTTCATGAATTTAAAAAATGTTCATGAGTTTAGAAAATGTTTGAAAATCTGTAAAAATATTCACAAATTTGAAAAATGTTCACGATTTCAGATATGTTTGTGAGTTTAAAAAAATGTTCATGATTTACCAAAATTGTTCACGATTTCACAAAAATGGGAGTGATACTATATCTCGGTGATGCAGCAAAATGTGGTCATGACCATTGATGATTATGATTTTTTTTCCGTTGTAACGCACGGGCCGTTTGCTAGTAATAGTAAAGAAGGGTTAAAAATCCGGTGGACAACAGCTAAAGTTGGTTGAGTTGATTATCATACTGCGTAGTTTTAGCTTGTGCCCACCCGCATGGATTCCGCCGACCCATCGCTGGTCCAGCCCGGATTCAAAACGGAACGTGGTTCATTTATATACATTAGAAAAGACACAAAAACTTTTAGTTATTAGTCCATTGGTTGATCGATCTAGACCTCAATGGTGAGGCTGTGGTTTTGACTCTCAAGTTTAACATGTTTTTAAGAACTGGCTAAAGCAACGGCAGCACACAATACTCACTCCGGATGGGAATGTAAGTACCACGGGAACTTAGGTCATCAATTTAACTAGTGAAATATTTATATTATGCCACAAAATATATGTTTAGAAATTCCGTACAACTCCCAAATTTAGCATTTTCTTGTTAAAAGAACTGGATAAAGCAACGGCAGCTCACAGTACTCACTCTGGATGGGAATATAAGTCTAGCACGGAAACTTAGATCAACAATTTAACTAGTGAAATATTTGTGATATGTAACAAAAAATATATGTTTAGATATTCGTTGGATGATGAATCTAAATATTTTTATAGCACCCACGATATTTTTCACTAAACAAGCAAAAAAGACCTGGGGGCACACATAATGCATAAGAGGGTCCATAAAGAACCATAGGATTTTCCAAAAAAACAAGGGTACATTATCTCAAAATGTTACATCTTCCTGCTAGAAAAATGGATTCGTTCCAGAAAAGTTCCAGAAAATGCTAATGGTAAGCAAGAGAGTTAATTGCACAGAAATACCACAATTCGGGCATCACATGCAGATTGGTATCACGATTGCTAATTTTTGCGTGTCAGTACCAACATTGCTCTAAATTTTTGCAAATAGGTCTAAACTGCGTATAAACACGTATTGACGATGTATCTGACTAGCGGGGCCCGCCCGTCAGGTGCCGACATGGCATGTTTTTTGCAGAAAACCCCCGCCCTCGCCCTCGCCCTCTCGCTCCGCGCCCGCCTCGCCGCCCTCGCCCTCGCCCTCTCCCTCTGCGCCCGCCTCCATCTCCACCCCGCGCGCTCCACGAGGAGTCGGAGGAGCCCCTGCTCCCCAAGCCAGCCGAGGTGTTGGACGCGAACGCGCTCCCGCCGCCGCCGACGGCGAGCCCGTTGAGGCCGGCCTGCCCCTGCATCCCGCCCTGCCGGTACTGCGCCCACATCCTCTGCTCCTGCGCCAGCAGCTCCTGCTTCCTCTCCATCTCGGCCATCTGCACGTAGGACGGCGGCGGCACGGATAGCGAGGCCGCGAGCGGGTCGCCGCCGACCGCGCCGTCGGGGCCCGGGAGCGCCAGGATGTGGGTGGCGGGCGCGCCAGGGAGCGCCACGCTGCTCGCGCTCCCGGACGCGGCCTGCGCGCGCGCGTGCTGCCGGACGGCGCCCTGGTCGTACATCCCGTGCAGGAGGAGCGGGTCCATGCCGCCGCCCAGCGCCGCGATCTGGCGCGACAGGCTGCTCGCCGTCTCCACCAGGGCCAGCTCCCAATCGGCCTTCCCCGGCGGGGTGCAGGAAGGCGAGCGCGAGCAGCACGAGGGACGCGCGGCCGCGGAGCCGGAGAAGAGCGCGGCGAGCAGGGCCGTGCCGAGCCAGAAGGCGCGGAGGTGCGGCGGGTGGGCGCACGCCGAGGCGGCCCCCGCCTTCTCCGCCGCGACGGTCCCACGCGGTCGGAGTCGAAGGGGCGCGCGGCGGTCGCGGATGACGGCGACGAGGTCGGAGAGGGCGGGGGGGTCGCGGAGGACGGCGACAAGGTCGGAGAGGGTGGGGCGGGTCCGGCGGAGGAGGTCCCCGGCCCCGGGCCGCTGCAGGAGCTCGTCGATCGCGGGGCGCACGGCCGCTCTCCAGCGAGGCGACCCGGCGCGGATGGAGTCGGCGGCGGGGCGGAGCAGGGCGGAGGCGCGGGTGGCGGCGGCGCGGAGCGCGAGAGCGGATGCGGCACCGAGGCGCGCGGCGCCGGTGACGAGCCGGGTCCACGCCGTCATGGCTGCGGGCGGGCGGGCGGTGGCTAGGGTGGGGAAGCGAAGAGGGGGAGGAGGGGGCGCGGCCGGGCTTGGTTGGTTGTGTCGTGTGTGGGGGAAGAGAGGGGCGGGGGTTTTCTGCAAAAAACATGCCACGTCGGCACCTGACGGGCGGGCCCCGCTAGTCAGATACACCGTCAATACGTGTTTATACGCAGTTTAGACCTATTTGCAAAAATTTAGAGCAATGTTGGTACTGACACGCAAAAATTAGCAATCGTGGTACCAATCTGCATGTGATGCCCGAATTGTGGTACTTCTGTGCAATTAACTCTAAGCAAGAAGATTGTTTACGAAGAAACAATAATAAAAATTCATATTCTGATACATAACTCCAAGATTTGGTGGATCTGCTTTTGCGTATAAGAAAATATGTTAAGATCTAAAATACCAAACTAGTCTCACGTAAGTTTTTGTTTTGACCCTGCAGCAGTCTCACTTAAGTTACACAACTAATACTCAAAGGAGGAAGTAGTGTTATTTGGGATGAACATTAGCACGTTGATTTCAAGTAAAAAGCATGTGGACTTGCACTACCTCGGTTAGACTTCGCACTGTATGGAAAGGTTGGGCGCGCTTTGCTGCGCAGTCGGTGTTATTGAATTCCTTAAAGCAAACTAATCACTCTTTTTCAAAATATAAGGTGTATTACTTTTTTGAAAAGTTAAACCTTCTAAGTTTGATTGAATTTGCGGAGAAATATATCAAAATCTATAATATCAAATCGGTATGATTAGATTCATCATGAAATGAATTTCCATACTTCTTTTGTTTAATATTGTGTCTCTCGATAATGTTGCTCCGAGCTTGGTCAAAGTTAGAGAAATTTGACTTTTCAAAAACTAATACCCCTTAAATTTTGGAACTGGTGGAATATTTAGTGGCGGGTGGGAGAGATGATGGAGTTTGTTTTAATTTTTATTTATAGTGTGGTGATTTGATGGGCCTTTCATGGTGTGGTTCTGTGTTATTCATTAACCAACATATATTTATATGGGCAAATTTCTGCGTTGGTGGTTGCATGTACTATATTGGTGCTACAATATCACATGGTGGAGCTTCTATTTCTAGGTGGTGGGAGGGTGCACGAGATTGGTATGTTCTTATAGGCCGGTTGATGTCAATTGATTTGAAAAACTGTCGACCTGGTCAAAATCATAAACCAGATCCAATTAAATACCTCAATTGAATGAAAGTGCTTCAAAATTAGAAAACATAGGGAATTAAAAGAATTGAATGGGAGAGCTCCTTCAGAGATTGTTGACCTGGTCAAAATTGGATGACCTAACTCTAAAATAAAGATCTCAATTAATTATGATACCTTAAAAATTAGGAAGCAGTAGTATAAAAGAATTGAACCAGAGAGCTTTGAGATATTGTTGACCCGGTCAAAATCGGGTGACCCAACTTCAATTAAAGACCTCAAATGAACGTGGGTTCTTTATAACTAGTGAGCGTAGTGTTATAGTGTTACGGAGGATTAGTAAGCAGTAGTGCAACGTCCGGGTAGGTGCGGATAGGCATGCCGAAAGAATTCTCCACTCACTGTTTATCTCGTCAAATTATCTGCCCAGTCGCACATGCTGCGAGTACGTACGCGGTATTCAAGAGAAATGCAGCTGATCAGTTCTCTTTAAATAGTGCGATACCTGAAGAGAATTTCAACCATCTCACAGTGCTAACCTTTGCAGCACAATCCAGCTATCCACATCGCTATTTCCAAAGTTAGTTTGTGTGAACCGATCGGAAATCAGAATGATGAAATCCTTTGTTGTGCCGGTGATCCTGATGTTGGCGATCACGGCGCTCTTCGTCGGGTCGAGCTCGGCGCGGCGGTTGGGCGGCAATGTGCAGACCGGAGAGTCCGCTGCCGGCGTAGTCACCGGCGAGTCCATCCTCCAGCTTCTCCAGCGACTGTATCTGCAGAATCTTCAGGGGCCGTCGTGCAAGACGAACAACCCCAATGGTGGATGCCCGCCCCCACCTTCAGGTTGAGGGGGTCGGGGGTGGCTAGCTAGCGTGAACTGGCAGGCCTACACATGAACTTGGTTTATACACCGCTGGTGCTTTTTTTTGCAGGATCATCGTTGGTGCTTCATACTATAGGTTATTTGATTTAGTTTCATTTAACTTGGGTATTGCATGGTTAGTTCCATTCTTTTATGAATATAATTTTCCGTAGTGTATGGTGGTGGATTTTTTCAAGTTTAGCAGTAGTTACTGTCGGCTTTTGTATTTTTGTTAACCGCGATATGTTCGTGGTGAACTACAAAGAATCATATGTATCGGTATATAATTATGATGACAAATAAAGAATATATAAGAAGTTTGACGTCACGTCTTTTTCAAAATTTAGTTATTGAGAATCAACTATTGTTTAGATAGTTAGAAGAATGGTTGTACCCAGCCAAACAGGGATCGGCCCACACGTTTGATGTTCGGTATGCAATAATATGCTTAATTCTTAAATTCACTATATACTCCCTATTTTGGAGCCCTCTCGTTCAATTAAGGCATATTTGTTTTTTGATTTGGCTCATGATTTCGACAGAGTCAACAATTTTCTAGGTGACCTATTTCCTTTGTTTTGGACCATGCTTCCTAATTTGGGAGCTCACTCACTCAATTGAGGTATTCAATTTACAATTTGGTTTGTAGTTTTGACTGAGTCAATTTCGATTGAGGTGTACACTTTTAGATTTGATTCGCCATTTTGGCTAAGTCAACCATTTATCAAATATATCGGCAGCAACCAGCCTATAAAAACACATCGATCCCACGCACTCTCTCATCACCTGGCAAAAAAAGTGCCAACATGCGACATCATAGGACTAATGTACTACATGTGGTCATCAGCGCAAGAAAATATCCCACATATGTGTGACTTGATTAACAGATAACACAGAATCATATCTCCCGAAATGGCCCAACAAAATACCGCATGGAAAAAAAATACTCGGCCATCTTCCACACGGGCCATGAAATAAAAAAAATATGAGAACCAATTGTTGGCCAAGCAGGCATGGCGCCTTCTTGAGTCTCCGGGCAGTTTGTGTGCATGACTTCTGTTGCATGCAAAACACTACCCCAATGGGAATTTGATGGACATGGTTTTTGCTGGCAACGTCTCTGCGGTGTGGCGTGGTATCGAGCATGGTCTTGAATTGCTTAAAAAAGGTGATTATTTGGAGGGTGAGTAATGGTACTCAGATTCGTACTTGGCGAAACCTATGGTTCCCGTGTGTCCTTCCTTCAAACCGATCACATTGTTGCTTGAACCGAGTTTTTTAACTTTATGGATGACAATGGTATTTGGAATACTCAACTGCTTAATGGGCACTTTTGGCCTATGGATGTGCTGCAAATTCGTAAGATTCGTATGTCTCTGAGACAGCAAGATGATTTTCTTGCCTAGCATCCAGAGAAAAGTGGTTGCTTCACAGTTAGGAGTGCCCATCTTATAGTTATGCAAAACCATCAGGAAGCCTTTTCTAATGGTGCTTCTAGTGCTCAACCCGATGATGGTACACAGCCGATTTGGAACCTTATGTGGCAAGCCGCTGTCACGCAATAGATGAAAGTGATGGCATGGAAGGCGGCAACTAGTGCCCTTGCTACCTTTAAGTGCATGCAATATAGATACCTTCGAACACGTGCAACTTGCCCGCTGTGTGGTGTCGAAGATGAGAGACCCTTCCACGCTTTGGTGGCGCTCAAGGAAGCAGTGCAGCTATGGAAAGGAATGAGGAGGATATGGCTAATCCCAAGCAACGAACGTCTAGTAAAATACTGGGGAGGAATGGCTTCTCAATGTGCTAGCAAACTGCACTGAGAGGGTACGTGACATGGTGTTGATTTTAATATGGAGAGTCTGAAATTTGTGGACCGATTTATTGCATGGAAAGGACCAAGTTCCGGTAAAAAATTGTAGTCGACTTTTTGAATAGCTATCTGTACTTTATATGGCATGCAAAAAAGTGCATCACGAAGGAGATGATCAAAGGTAATATGGTAGAGGGAGAGGGGTGGTCAGAACCCAGGAACAAGGAAACTGCGGCAGCCAGACCATGGTTTGTTCCTACTGTGGAACGGGTCGCCCTTGCGGTCGACGGTTCATTCTCCTGAGGCGGGACTGCGAGTTCAGGGATGGTCCTCAAGAATCCAGATGGAAGCTTGATCTTTGATGCTTATCGACGCCTCTTCTTCTGCAACGATTCCCTTGAAGCGGAACTACATGCAATAAGGGAGGGTCTAGCACCAGCTTTTGAGCCATCAGACCTTCCCATGGTAATCCAATCTGACTCTTCGACGACACTTTCTTCATTGTCCTCTGATATTCTTGATCGATCGGCTTATGGTCATTTAGTCTCAGAGATTAAGCACCTCTTAGTTGGTAGAGAGTTTTTCCCTGTGGAAATATCTAGAGATCAAAACAGAGTAGCGGATCCCGGCGAACCATGTGAGAGTAAAGTGTAGCACGGCTTGTTGGCTACATAATTGTCCACCTTGTATCGCTGAGATTTTGCCAGCTGGTCCTCTGCATCTATGGAATAAAACACTTTCACCCCGTAAAAAAAAGATGCAACCAAGCGCACACAACCCTTCTAATATTCAATAATTGTGCCGTAAACTAGTGCCTAACAAACATGCAACTTAAACCTCGCCTAACAAGCAAGCATGAGGGAGTAATATACTCTGTCATAGTCCTATTGTCCTAACAAGATGCAACTTTATTCAGCGCAATCCAAGTCAAGTATCAAGCCAACAGAATCTGGTGGGGGGTCTTTCGTGGCCTCGACCCGCTAATGTAGGGAAATACAATTAATCTAGGACTAGTATGCATGTCTTGATTGACCAGAGCAAAGAAAAATGAAATTTTCATGCTGCAGAATATGTGTGAAGGCATGAAGTCAACTGGTCAATAGCACACGGCCGCCGTGCTTTCCACTCTGAGCAAATTTGACCATATAGTCCAGGTTACCACACTTGCTCGGTTCTGCCCGGCACGGCTTTGAAGTTTGAATGCTTGAACTCGGGTCTCGTCAAGACGTCACCTTCTTTCATGTGTACTTCTGGTCTTCTAGAGCGAGGTGCATTGCTGTGTGGCGCATTCGCATGTACCCAGCTCACACACGATTACTGCATTTTTTTTAATGAGGTGGGAGATGCATGCCAGAACTTGCAAAGCCGATTCAAATGTAGTGCGACGCATGGTCGCCGCAGAGGGGCCCAGCATAACGGCCGCGCATATACCTTGCCTAATGCGAGTTGAAGCGACCGCGCGCGTCAGGGCGTCGTGAATGGGCCGGCCAAGTTAGGTTCTAGGTAAGTCGATTTTTTTTTGCCTCATCCAAATTGATTACATGATGTCTGAGAAGACAGGCTTTCTCTGGTAAGGCTTATAGAAAAACCCCTTCTTTATTATACTAATCTTAACATAGTCTTTGTACGTTAGTAAGCTATAAAATCAGACCCTCTACTGGTGAAATCAGTAAAAGTTTTAAAATTTTAAAATTTTGTCTTAAGTCAAAGTTTTAAAATTTTAATCAACTTTTTAGAAAAAAGTAGCAGTATTTATGATATTAAATTAATATCACTAGATCCGTTTTGAAATGTACTATGATAATATACCAATTTTATGTCATATATGTTACTACTATTTTTAATAAAGTTGATCAAAATTTTGACTTAGAACAAAACCTAAATGTAAACTTATTCGCGGACGGAGGGAGTACGTTTCTTCATTTGATTCCATCCGTCCAACCAACATTCTTTTTTTGTCATCAGCATAAGTTAATTGCATGTCTTCATTCATTCTATCGGGTGCACCCACACAAAGAACGAACCAAACACACATGTCTGTTACATCGCATCTTTTAGAAAAAGAGGCCGAGGCCAGGCGTTACCTATGAAGCGTCAGAGCAAGATAAATGCATCAATCTCACTCTACTTTTTTAATCAATCAATCAAATCTCGCTCTTACTCTTTTTCTTCTTGCATGCATGCATGCTTCCCAACGTATCAAGTTTAAAATGTCTGCCTTACTTAGTTTAGCTAGCTTTCGTAGAAAGGTAATTAGCTCAATTTGCCACCTTTAAGGTAAGTACATGCATGCAATTTCTGTGCAGTTGTGCAACATACCAATATTGAAGGTTCATGTTTTAAGTGGCCCTTTTATGTTGTTATTGGGCATCTAGACAAAACATAGGGACAAAATCACACCCAGAGACAAATCGAAAATGAACTTGCAACTATGACAAAAATGGTTCAAGTCCAGTTGCATGTCACGTTGGACTTGCAACTAAGATAAAAGGGGTCAGCCCCCCAAGTTACGCATCTCTTCTTCTAGTTTGAACGTCTTAAAGTGTATCATTCAGAAAAGGTAAGGTTACAGGGCGCTCTGAGGAGGAGATTTGTAAAATGGATTTCTAATTAGTTAGTAGGAGAAGCAAGGGAGGAATTGTAACTAGGATAAAAAGTTGGTCGGGCTTAGTTGTGTAAGAAAGGTAGACTCGCAACTAGGACCAGAAAAGAGGCAGGCACAGTTGAATGCTGGGGTGGACTTGCAACTGGGTCAAAATCACCCCCCCCCCCCCCCAGCTACGTGTTGAGGGTGGACTTATAACTTAGACAAAGCACTTGCGTATCAAGGTTGAACTTGTAACTAGGACAAAAAATGAGGCATGTGCATTTGCATGGCGAGAGTAGGCATGCAACTAGGACAAAAACATGTGTCGTGCCCAGTTGCACGTTGGATATGGATTTGCAGCTGAGACAAAAAGGGTCGGGCCCCCAGTTGCCTGTCAACGATAAATTTGAAACTGAGACAAACAACACTATAATAAACAACACGAAATCTATCTCAAAAAAGGGGAAAACACAAAGTGGTACAAAAAGTGTTGAAAAACATGAATCTTGAGCACCTCGATCGTGTGGTTAGTAAGTTAGATCTGACTTAACTATTTCTCATCTAGGTGGGAATTAGCAAATCCATTTTTTATTGTTATTTTTTAAAATATTATAAAAACATATATTTCAAAACATAAAAAACTAAAAAATTAAATCATAAATTTTAAAAATGTTAACACAATGTAAAACAATTGTTAGCTTAATTCAAAAAAATGCTGATAGCATATTAGAAAAATGTTTGTGACATTTTAAAAATGCTCATGTGTTTCAAAAAATGTAAGTAACATTATAAAAAATGCTTATCATATATTTGGAACAAAATTAAATGTATAAAAAAACTTCAAATGTATATGAAAAATGTTGATAGCATATAAAAATAAGTATTCATGATATTTTAAAAATGTTCATGCATTTCAGAAAATGTATACAACATTATAAAAATGGTGATCATATATTTGAAAAATGTTAAATGTATACCAAATAAATGCTTCAGATGCATATGAAAAATGTACAATGTTTATGGGAAAAACTAGACATCACACATCTACTTGAAAAAAATGTTAATCACTGTATTCAAAAATATTAATCATTGTATTAAAAAAGTTAATTGTGTATTAATTTTTTTAAACGTGTATAAAAATATTCTTGATGTGCACAAAAAAGTAGACATGGAAAACATTTATTTTAGAAAATGTTTTGTTTATTTAAAAAATAACATGTATAAAAATATTGTTTCACATCTACATAATTTCTTACATGGAAGAGAGAGAAAAATACAAACAACACGTACAAAAAAAGCTCAACCAAAAAGATTCTAAAACCGATGAAAACCATAAACAAAAACACATTAAAGGGAAGGAAGAAAACCCCAAAGAAAACCAAAGAGAACTAGTGTGAAAAAGAAATAGAAATGAAAAAACACGAAGAAAATCAATAAAAACTAAAGAAAGAAAGAAAGAAAACGGAAGAAAAGATGAAGAAAAACAAAAAAACTAGTGAAACCCACGTAAAAAAGAAGCTAGTGAAAACAAAGAAAACAGAAGTTATAGTGAAGAGAAAAGAAAAACCAAAGAAAATATAAAAACCATTGATAAAACAAAAAGAATAAAAAAAATTGAAAAACCAAAGTGAACTGACCGAACGCAACAGCCAGACGCGAACGAGCAAGCTCCTGCATTCTAATGGGACGTCCATATGAGAGTGGTATGGAAGGGTGGAGCTATCATCTTTCTATAAGCACCCCTCAAGAAAATCATCTTTCTATAAGCAAGATATAACTCCTGCACAACATAACACCTCTACCTCGTGCCTCCCATACGTCAGCCTATGGCCTAGTTGGTTGCCAAGCTCCATGTAGCATTGCGACTAGCTGAACGGTAAAACCCTATTTGTCACTCTCTGCAACGAAATGAGTGTCGGAGGATCTGAAATGACTAGTTAAAGGGCACTCTTTACAAGGTTACTTTCATCTTCTTTGGTGGTTTCAAGTGACGCATCACATCTATGCTACTTGTCGCAACCTTATATTTTTTGTGGAATTTCTTCCCATACACAAAACTAATGGGTGGTATTTTTAGATTCTTTTTTCAAAACCAATATCCCATTTCCAACTTGTACTCCTAACATGTGCTCCGAACTAGCACTAATTTGTGCTCCCGGATAACACTAGCATGTGTGCTTCCAACGTGTGCTCTCAACGAACACGAACTTATGATCTCTACGTGTACTAACATTTGTCTCAAGTGAAACTAACATGTGCTCCCGCACTGGTGAAGGACAATTGTGCTCCCAGCGGGAGCACATGTGTGCTTCCCAAATGAACTAACTTGTGCTCATGTGGGGTGAAGCACACATGTGCTTCTGCATGCTCCATGTTGGAGTAGACATGTGCTCACACCTGTGCTCCCATAGATTAAAAAAAGGAAGAAAAAACAGAGAAAGTGTTAGAAAAAAACAGGAAAAAAAACCCTAAACCAAGAAGAAAAGAACGAAAATAAAAAAGAAAAAACAATCGTGGGAAAGCGTCCAGCACGTTACACATTGCAAGGCTAGGCGCACCACGTGGAGTGCTCTTGTTTTTTTTTAGAAGATGGAGTGCGCTAGTTAGTTGCTCCCCGGGGAATCACATAGAGCCAACAATCCATGGGCCAGGCCAATTTACGAGTGTTGCAAAAATTTAAAATTTATGATTTTTTTTTCTAAAAAACTAAATTCGCAAGTTCATTAACATTTTTAAAAACGTGAATTGTTTTCTAGTTTGTGATCTTTTTAAAAAAAATCATGAAATTTATCAAAATCGTAAAAAAATACATCCATGAACTCTATTATTTCATTGATTTTTTAAAGAATGAACAAAAGAACCGGTAGCCGGGTTGTTTCTTTAGCCAGCAGAGCAACAACAAAAGAGCTGAGCAGTAGCAGAAATATCGAGCGAAAACAAATCAAGACGTGCGACCATAATGATCGGCCATGGGCGTTACGATGACAACCCCAAGCAATTGACACGGAATAGAAGCTTCCCCTATTCCTCCCGCTGTGTGAAAAAATATCAGAAAATCGCATAGAGCCAACGTGCCATGGGTCACGCCCATTTATGGTTTTTGTAACCGGTTTTGTTTTTTTTATTTTGGTTATCCGGTTTCCTTTTCTTCTTCGTTTTCCTTCTAAATTTTCATTTTTCTTTTTATTTTTGTTCCTTTTCCTTTTTTTCTTTAGTAAAAACACATTTTCTTGTTTGCCTATGTAAATACTTTTAAAATACAGGTGAACGTTTTTAAAATACATGATGAATATTTTTTAAATGTTTGTGCAATTGTAGAAAATGTTCGCATGCATTAAAAAATTCTTGTATTTTGAAAATTGTTCCTGCATTTAAAAAATATTTATGCAATTTTAAAAGCTGTTCCTACTTTTTTTAAACATACTTTCAAAAATAAATCTGTGATTTTAAAAGCTGTTCCTACTTTTTTAAATATGTTCATATTTTAAATAAAAAATCATGCTTTCTTATAAGAAATAAAATCGATCGAACCATTGTAAACTAGAAACCAAAATAAAATAAAATTGTTGGAAAGCACTCACTAAGGAAGAGCGGCACGTGCATAAACTAGGTCGGCCCATGCCGCACGCGCATGTGCATTTGGGCGGCATTTGATGCACCTGCTGTCATATAGGAATCCTCAAACCGAACAGTGCCTCCAGCGATCAAGTTCGACAAGTTTTAGAGGGATGCAAAAATAAGTTAGTTTCATTCTAAGCACAAACACTTATTTTACATAGTAAATGTGCCTAATTAAGCACATGTGCTCTACCAATAGGCACTAGCATTCAAGTAAAACTTGGTTTATTTTTATAAACATCCCTCTAGGTATCTTGCATTGTATATGGCTTAGGCAGCCAACACTACAAGCATATGAGGTGTCGCAATTCAAGGACCTCTTGTTTCCTCTAAGGAAGTGCAAAGGGCAGAGGCATGCAATTGATTATAGATCAAAGCAGGTGTCGGGATGGTAGAGCTAAAGAGAAGAAGATCGCCGGTGATTTACGTTCCAACTTGCCCCTTTAAAAATGTAAGTATGAAAAATAAGTTGAACATACCGTGAAGGATCCCATCTTCATTGATTCTCTGATCACCACAACGGTCACCTAATGGGCGTGGAGGACTTGGAGGTCCGCGTCAAGCATGTGTATCCAGCTAGCGTACTGCAGGCACACCAGGATCGAATGTCGCCTATCTCTCCCCCTATGAGTCCTTGACAATGGGTCGACGCAACTCTTCCTCGGCCTCAAACTCTAAGGTTTCAACCTCCCCTCGCCATTGCATGAGCATAGCGAGCACACCACGCTTGTCCATTAAGGCATCAGCCGGGTGATGCATGTGGCGGCCTGCACCAGCGTGTTTTCAAGGTGCCCCGGTTGTGGTCCGTGAATCTCAGGTGTTGTCATGCCAAAACCTATAAGTACCCAACATCATGTAGCTGGATGCACCCACATCGGGACCCAGGGAGCTCATCGTCGACCACTGCTTGTTCCATGTGATCCGCCTGCTCACCACTGCCTTAGGAGCACCTAGCGTGCAATGACAGCCCTTCCATGCTAGTATTTGGAAATGCCCCACTCCCGGCGCACGTATTCCTGAACGTAGGCTTATTTTTCCTGGAGAGAGACCCCTAGCCAGGTAACACCATGTATTAGTACCGGTACATGTCTCAAGGCTCGCCCTCGACGATAAATAAGCCTAGGTTCATGTTTTAAGTGTGTGAGGCGTGCGACATTGCCTAATGCTAGCATGATGGGTATGATGTTGCATGCTAGGCACTCTAGCAACGGGAGAGCGAGTGGTCGGATCACATGGAATGAGCAGTGGTCGACAAAAAACTACATGAGCCCTGACGCTAATGTGTACTCCTCCATGATGTTTGGTTCGTGCCCATGGTTTTTGGTGCGACAACGCTTACATAGACCGCAACTACAAGCACTTGGAGAACAATCTGGCGTAGTCCGCCACGGGCATTGGGCGGCTGATGTCCTAAAGATGAGTGTGGTGAGCTCTCCACAATCATGCAACGGTGAGAAGAGGTCGAAACCTCCTAGCGTGATACCATGGTGTTGAGTTTACCCCTCCTCGAGCAACTTCTATGGGAAGATGTGGATGCACCAGCTTGACAATGCCCTCGAGGTCCTACACGGCCCAATAGGTGATTGTCATGGCAATGAGAGGTCAACAAAAACAGGTTCATCCTGTCTTAAGAACTCGAGGCGGAGCATCCTCACGTGTTGAGTAATATCAGTTACGCCACTTTTTTCCTTGTCGCTTCCACAAAGTTGTTGATAGGACCATTGTAGGTAGCCATGACATGCACATATCCCTTGAGAAAGGTGATGAACTCATGGTACGCCAACGGATGCATGTCAGTAACCCTAAATTCAAGGGTGCGGAGGGTGACGAGGGGGGGCACATCCAACACCTGACAGACGACCTAGGTGGATGTGGAATAGGTGTCGAGGCCATGTGGTATGCTCATGAGGAGTTTGTTTGCAATGAGCTGAGGCGGTCGACACACTACAAAGGTCGTTGCCAAGGTGAGGAGTTGCCATGTAGATGGAGCATGGCAATCTGGGACTCATATGTGAAGTCCTCTTGCAAGTATATAGACATTTTTTTACATGAGGGCATAAATGTTAGGAATCGCAAGTTAAGACAAATCAAACTAGAAGGGTTTGATTCATATGTGGACAAAATATGAGGCGGTTGTTACATGTGGGTAAAAGCTATTAGGAAACGTAATTTATGTGAATGAGGTTAAAATTTTAGTGGAATATATCTACTATACTAATAAGGTATTACTCACACACCTTACGAAAGTTCGCATTACAATTATGAACAGAGTCCATAGCAAAAAACAAAAACTATTTAGCCTATGCTGGAATAAGCGTATCTAAACAAGTTTTTCATACAAAATGAATTGTTAAATAGAGATATTGCACTAGATCAAGTAGGACTGTGTTCATATTTTAACACGAGAATTGTTTTATGGTACCCAACAAACAAAACAATATGGAGAACTCCACCAAATAGTTTTCCTTTATGGTAACTTGTTTCTTGCATTGTATGGTTGTAATATCTTACTAGCAAATAATAATAATAATAATAATAATAATAATAATAATAAATGATAGATGTATACGCTATACTTTGGTAATACAGAGGCAGGGACGAACCTAAGCTGCATAGACAGCAATCCATGGACCGTCCATGGTGCTACCAAGTAAGTCTCTGGGTGACTTCTCTTACAAGAAAGTAATGATCCTATGAGAATAGGCTTTGTTAGTACATGGCGCATCACATTTTCCATTTTCAACTTCTTGTTCTATTCACTTGTAACAAGCTCTTTTTTTGCCAAGTCTATCCGTTTTTTAATGATACAGTTGTATGCATCCTAGTTGCTACAAAGGTGGGGTAATGAAGTTTCCATTTTCCATAAATAAATCCAACATTAGTCGTTACATTGTGGCTGGAGTAATGTGGTGTCCGACACTCGACACCATGCCTTGTGAACTAAACAACTCTTCATGCCCTCATTATTTGCTAGGAAAAACTACACATACATATAGAATGTAAAATCCACAGGCGTTGAATAAAAAAAGAAGAAGAAAGAAATGCAACTGTGTATGGAGATGTGAAAGTTGCGCGACCTCTCGAAATCAAACCAAATGCATGGATTGATCGTAATGATGCTTCCTCAACAAATATCATTCAAACAAATTTGTGGAACACAAGTATTGGAACATATTTTAGTTGCAAAATCAAAACAATGGAAGCATGTATACGAAAAATATTCACACATAGTGCTAAATACATTTTCTAAGCTTTCTGTACTCCCTTTTTTCGTTACCACTTTTACCTTCATCTAAAGGGCATTTTTTTGTGTGAGGATAAACTATTGATGTAAGATTCGATAGAGCCTAGAACATAGGGTTAAGGCATCGATTGCTTGGTGATGGCAAGAGAGGTAAGGACAGATATACCAAGAAGGGTCATTGCGAAAGGCGGTGGATAATATAGGTGGTGAATTAGTTCTTGGGAAGGTGGCGGATCCAGATCTAACAATGATTCAAGAGAGATGATGAAGGTGATAGAGAGAACGACAATAAGATGGCAAGGGGGGAAGAGCCGAGGAGGTGACATATGGGGTCGGTGTTGCTCTTGGATCTAAAGACCACAATGTAGAAGGGAGTGTGGGGTGGTTGTACCAACACTAAGGGTAAACAAAACTTGGCGGCAGGGGGACGCAAATGCTATACAAAGGGCTAGGGAGAGATCTCTAGGGTTAGAGATTTATGATTGGCTTATATAGAGATCATGTGGAGTAAATTGGTAAAGCCAACTGTCCATAAATCGACTGATATGGTAGGAAATATTTTGTGGTTATCAAATAGGAAAGCCCAAGAGCTTTGAATATGCCAGACGAACAAAGTTATGAGAAAGACGTGCCCATAATGTCGTGACCCCATAATTGGTTAGTCGCTCACCCTTTTAATAAATTGTATCAGTTTAGATCATTGGTGGACCTAGGAATGCAATGCAGCTTGTGCAAAAGCAGACCACATGACCCAGAGGAGTGTACATGGGCCACGACCCAACTGTTGGCATATGCGGTGCGCAACCCAGAAGTCTGGGAAATGCCAGAGTAGGAGGGGCGATCCTACTATCTTAGTAAATTGTCAAAAAAAACACCACAATTGTGGGCGAGTTCTCAAAAAGCCATCGAATCATTAACAATGCAAAAAAGTGTTTTTTTCCTAAAAACACAAAACACTCGGTTGAGCGCGTTTTGATAAGAATTAAGATTGGGTCCCACTTTAAATGATGACACAGAAAGGGAAAAGTCACACCATTTGACTCAACTGACATGCTGGCATAGGTCCCACCTGTCATCCTCTCTCCCACACCTTCATCCTCTTTGCTCCTGTTTAGCCCCCGACCAGGAGCCTAGGTACACATCGGACGTCGGCGCCAAGGTCGCTTGCTGCCCCCTCTTTCTCCCCAACCAGGACAAAGCAGAAATAGCCACAACCATGAATGGTTCCTCTTCTGGTACAACGGAACAATAGCGACGCCGTCCTGATTCCTCAGGCCATGTCCCCCTTCTCCTCCAACAAGCAACACATCAGCCACCTAGTCCTGGAGGCTGGCAGGAACATGTCCAACTTGTACAAGTCAAACGAGTACCACTAGGTGGCCCGCAAAAGAGGGGCTATGGCGCGGTGCGGCGATGACAGTTTGTAGAGCGACGACTGTGCACAGCTTTGCGGCCATGGCGGCACATGGCGCAGAAGTATAGTGTATCAACAATCACGTTCTCCTTGTGCTCTGCAGGTCACTAGAGAATCATCGAGGGGCGACCATGGCTCGATCGTCTTGGTTGCGATGGCGACGCCCATGATCTAGATCTCCTAGCCGTGGATGAAGAGGAAACCATCGCACCCATATGAGTGAGCGTACAAAGAATGTGACGACGCAACAGCCATTGGTAAGCACGTCCAGGACTCCAGGGGCTCACACATCTAGAGAGGCCTTCGATGCAGATGGGAGAGCAGGAGGAAGGGTCGGCCACCGCAGTGTCACACCGGAGCTCGAGGCTCCCTTAGCTCACCCGGTTCAGGAGCGACAGTGATTCGTGCCCATGGATGGCGCACACTCCTGCTATGGTGCCGAGGCCACCATGCAACTGTTGTCCCGTGACCTCTAGTGATCCCGCGCCTAAGGCCGTTGGTCGTTGTCATCGTGTTCTTCGGCCACCCCAAGCGCCCAAACCACTCCAGGAAGCTGGAAATGTGTCCCCTTTGCCGATTGCATGCACGAGCTCGTCAAGACTCACATCGCAACACACACTTTGTTCATCTACGGTCCGCTTCATGGCATGGCAGTGACTGCTCACAGAGCGCGCACAAGGTGCTGGATGAAATGCATGAGCGACAGAGGAGGGATATAGATGCTGATGCATTAACCCTACAGCAACCTAACGTCATAGCATAACGGCGCGAGTTTTAGATGTCATCTCAGCATTGACAATGGGCACCAACCGTTAGATTCAGCATCAAACGACTCTCAACTGAGTGTTTAGTGCTTTTAGTTTTTTTACCGAAATCCATGGTTTACAAACATTAGTCAGTGTTTTTTAAGGAAAGAGTCCATAATTGTGGTGTTTTTTGACAATTTTCTCTTATTATTTAGATGCTCGGCAAAAATATGACACTTCAAGCTCTCACATGAAGCTCGGATATTTCTCTCTTGATCACATTTTTGGTCGCCAAATGTGCAAATAGGTCTTCAAAAGCAGGATTTCGCCTCCTGAGGTGCTTACAAAGAGCTCTCCACCAAATATGTTGAAGAACAAAAAGTTTCAATCATCTAGATCAAGAGCAAAAGAACAAAAGCCAACCTTTTCAAGCAGCTTCTCCATTGCAATAGGCTAAACACCACTTATGGCGCACAATGTTATGGCGGGAGGACAAATGCCTCGATGCCAGGATCAAGTTGAATCAACACGTCACTCATTTGTCGTTTTTGTTTCACCGCTATGACCTGGACAAGAATTGCCATTCAACACTATGTTGTCCTAAATCCAAAAATAAAAACACTATGTTGTCCTCGACGATCTTGGTTAGTGATTTGACCCTTTTGGCTGCTATGTCTTGGCATGACTATTACTCCCTCCATTCCAAATATATACAATACCAAATTTGTATGATTAGACCCATCATGAAACTATTTTCATATATCATTAATCTTTGTCAAACATACATATGTTTGATTGTTATAGAAATTGATGCCCCTTATATTATGGGATGGAGTGAGTAATTCATACGTTTCTTTGAGAAATGATTCCAAATGAACCACTTGGAATTGATATCTAGTAACTTTGCTCCTAATCGGTTAAAATGTTTGAAAGATCGTGGATGTCGCCTAGAGGGGGGGGTGAATAGGCGCTTTAAAATAATTACGGTTTAGGCTTAAACAAAAGCGGAATAAACCTAGCGGTTAATTTGTCAAGCACAAAACTAAAACAACTAGGCTCACCTATGTGCACCAACAACTTATGCTAAGCAAGATAAGCAACTATGTGATAGCAAGATATATGACAAAGAACAATATGGCTATCACAAAGTAAAGTGCATAAGTAAAGGGCTTGGGTAAGAGATAACCGAGGCATGCGGAGACGACGATGTATCCCGAAGTTCACACCCTTGCGGATGCTAATCACCGTTTGGAGCGGTGTGGAGGTACAATGCTCCCCAAAAAGCCACTAGGGCCACCGTAATCTCCTCACCCCCTCGCACAATGCAAGATGTCGTGATTCCACTAAGGGACCCTTGAGGGCGGTCACCGAACCCGTACAAATGGCAACCCTTGGGGGCGGTCACCGAACCTGTCAAATTGCTCGGGGCGATCTCCACAACCTAATTGGAGACCCCGACGCTTGCCCGGAGCTTTACACCACAATGATTGAGCTCCGAACACCACCAACCGTCTAGGGCGCCCAAGCACCCAAGAGGAACAAGCTCAAGGGCACCAAGCACCCAAGAGTAATAAGCTTCTCAACTTGTAACTTAAACGTATCACTGTGAAGAACTCAAACCGATGCACCAAATGCAATGGCAAGGGCACACGGAGTGCCCAAGTCCCTCACTCTCAAATCCCACCAAAGCAACGAAAGCTATGGAGGAAAATGAGACGAAGAACAGGAGAACACCAAGAACTCCAAGATCTAGATCCAAGGGTTTCCCCTCACATAGAGGAGAAAGTGATTGGTGGAAATGTGGATCAAGATCTCCTCTCTCTTTTCCCCCCCCCAAACTAGCAAGAATCCATGGAGGGATTGAGAGAAAGCAAGCTCGAAGAAGGTCAACAATGGGGGAAGAACATGAGCTTAAAGGATAAGACTCAATGGGGAAGAAGACCCCCTTTTACAGGAGCTCCCGAATCCAACCATTATGTGCTCAGTCTGCGCACGAGCGGTACTACCGCTCAGGGGAGCGGTACTACCGCCCGGGCGGTAGAACACAGAGAGCGGAGCAAAACAGAGGGTGAGGCAGAGCCGTATGAGCGGCACTACCGCTGGAGCCCGCGGTACTACCGTTGGCCGCAGCGGTACTACCGCTTGGCCAGCCGGTACTACCGCTGGGACCGCGCACAACGCCTACCACGAGCACAGGGAGGAGGGCCATTGAGCGGCACTAGGGGCGGTGGTAGCCGCGGTACTACCGCTCCTACTGCCGCTACTACTGCCGCTGAACCGGACACGAGAAAACCACGTCTCGAGTCGAGGCGGTACCAGCGCGGAACCGGAGCCATACTACCGCTTATGGCCATGGGCGGTACTACCGCTGTGAGACAGTGGTACTACCGCTTATGGCGATACGCGGTACTGCCGCTCCGGCCCAACGGTACTACCGCTGGCACCAAACATATGCCACTTCCACGAAAACAAGTATACTCCAAGGAAAACCAGAACTGCCATAACTTCTGCAAATGAGCTCTGAATCGAGCAAACTCAAGCTTGTTGGAGAGGCAAAGGAGGTATGCCTAACAACCGAGAAGAACCGGCATAACCTCCAACATCGAAAACATCATAAAAGATGCGAGTGAACTCCGTTTTCGATGAACTCGAGCTTGTCATCAAGATGACCATAAGCTCCAAATCTCACAAAGAGAAGAACCAAAACAAGAACCAATAAAGATGATGCAAGGATGCAATGGTTTGAGCTCTCTATGAATGATACGATCAAGCTACTCATTGAGAGCCTTCCCCTTGATAGTATGGCAATCGATCCTATAACCCGGTCTCCCAACTACCACCATGAGACCGGTAAAATAGAAAACCTATCAAGGGCAAACCTTTGCCTTGCACATGGTCCACTTGAGCTAGATGATGATGATCTTGACTCCTTCAAGTTGGACCACCTTTCTTGATTGCGTTAGCTCGATGAAGACTAGTTGATTGCTCCCCCATACTCCACTATGGGTGAGCCACTCTTTCGCACATCTTCACAAGTCCATTGTCACCACAATGGACGGCAAGCTTCAAGCATTTGATCTCTTTGTGATGCTCCACTTGAACTTGCACACCGCAACCTAACCCCACAAAGAACTCTCACATAGACCATGGGTTAGTACACAAAGCGTAATGGACAATGCTTACCATACCATGGGATCACTTGATCCCTCTCGGTACATCATCTAGTTGATCATCTTGATTCACTCTTTGACTAAGTCTTGATCAACATCTCACAAGACCAATCTTTAGGTAATTCCTTGAATAGCACCTTGGTCGACACAAACTCTCCTTGAAACCAACACATGTACTCCAAGAAAAGCCTATGGACAAAACCTTCAAATATAACTCAAGGCAACCATTAGTCCATAGAGATTGTCATCAATTACCAAGACCAAACATGGGGGCACCGCATGTTCTTTCAATGTTGTTCATCCACTGCAAGAGCCAGTATCGTGGGGAATACCTGCATGTAGTGGCGCCAAAGGCGAAGGGCACCGAGCAGCATAGGCGCCCCGACCTAGACGCCCCATCAGTCGGTCGTGAAGCGCCACTCTGCTAGCGTCCTCCTCCTCGTCACCCAGGTGGAGCCCTGCCGGCATCCACCTCCGCCCAAGCTCCACAATGACGTCCTCCTCTACCCAAGCTCCACGACGACCTCTCACACATGTAGCTAGCTACAGGCACAACATTGGCAACTAATGTGTTCTCTGATTTTGTCAGCTAGCTGCATGCACAATGAATGTTAAACTCATTTTCTCCCAGAGGCAAGATGCAGAACAACGTTGCTAATTTGTTCTCCGATTTTGTAGAATGTGCCGAATAGAGTTTGCTTAGCATGCTGAATGGAGTGCTTGATCTATGTATAAGTGCCTTTTTATAAAATTCAGACACGGTGAATTGGATGTCTATGTATATGTGCGTTTAGAAAATTCCGAGATGAAGCACTGCTAACGTTTGCATTGTATATTTTGCTTCTTATAAAGTTTCTGCGATGGAGCATTGCATTGCTATTTTTCTTGTTATAATTGACTATATTTTTCTTGTTGATATCATGTCAAAATTGTGATGTTTTATTAACCGAATTATTTGGTGAGTATAGAGCAACCAAACAACTGCAGTTGCATATACTCAGCACGTCTGCACTCGGTATGTCTCAAAGGAGAACAACCATGCTAATGTGAGAACAACTACTAAACACATCCTTAATTGCGCTCTTTGACACCAATGGTACATTAAAATTGGTGAAGATGTCGGACCCGCGGTGCTAATGTAAGAAGTTTTTCTTTCTTTCTTCCTCTTTTTTAGATTATCTTTTAGATGAATCTTCCTCTCGTTTAGCTTGTCCTCATCCTACCACCATGAGGCTGCGCATAGCAACTTGTTGTGTTGTTGGTGCCCTAGAAAAACTTGTTGAGTTGACAGCGTTGCTGGCTGCAAATTTGCATTATTCGGTTGAGAATAATCAATAATGTTAGAACCATCCCTTAAAAAAAGATGTTAGAACCATCACCACCAGCGTCCGTGATGGATAGATGACGAGACAATGCCTGTGTTAACTCGTTTACTGTGAGAGCTTCAGCTGCTTCCTGCTAAACCTATGTGGTGCTTCCTGCCTAAGCAGACCGCACGTCGATATAATGTTTTCTGTGGATGGTGTTGGAAGGAATTTGAACATAAATCACCTTAAATTGTAAAGGAGAAACCCCGCCAAAAAAATGGAAAGGAGAAAAATGTTATTTCAACATTTGGGTTGGGGTGGCTGAGATGGGCCCCCTTTTTTATATAAGTGGAGACGGGCCAGCTGAAACCAGAGGAAGCCCACCTGGGCCTTATAAGCCTGACTGTGTCCTGAAAGGACACCCGACACCCGAAGAAGGGAAACCCCACCTTGTCCGCCGCCGCCGCCACCCACCTCTTCTCCCAAACGCTCAACCCTACTTCTCCGACCATGGCCAAGAAGCGCGGCGAGAAGAGGTCGGCACCACCACCGCCACCGCCGCCGGCTGCCTCCTCTGAGGAGACGCACTCGGGCGCAGACGAGTCCGAGGACGAAGAGACCATCGCCGTGTCTCGTACCCCTGCCCCCAAGAACCCGCCCCCGCAGCCGCAGAAGGGCGAGGAGTCCGAGACCTCTGACGAGGAGGAGGAGGAGGAGCCATCCCCCGCGGCCCCGAACACTGCCCCCAAGAAGCAGCCTCCGCCGGCGCGACAGAGCGAGGACTCCGACAGTTCCGACGACGAGGAGGATGGGGGTTCCGAATCTGACAAAGATGCGCCGCCGCCGAAGCCATCTCCGAAGCAGGAAGCGAAGGCCCCGGATGCCAAGAAGCCGCGCCTGGCTTTCCACCGCGTCTGGTCCACCAACGACGAGGTCCGTATCCTCGAGGCCCTCGCCGCTCACCAAAAGGAGCACGGCGTGCTGCCGCAGCCCAACGCTCTGGTCGAAGCCCTCGCCGGAAAGCTCGACAACCGTGCCTACAGCAGCAAGGAGCTCCAGGGGAAGGTCAAAAGCCTCAAGCATCGGTATGTGTCAGCCGCCAAGAAGCACGAGCTCCCGACCAAAGAACACGACCGCCGGCTCTTCGACCTCTCCAAGATCCTCTGGAGCGGCCACAAGTACAGGGCCCGTGCTGCCACCGCTTCTACTGCTGCTGCCACCGCCAAGGCGAACAACCACGAGCCCAAGGGATTTGAGGAGATGTGTGAGTTGTACCCGTACCTCGCGGAGGAGGTGAAGAAGAGCATGTTCAAGCGGGAGTTCGGAAAGATGGACGACGACAAGGCACGCTTGCTGGACGAGAAGATCAAGAAGCAGAGGGTACAGCAGATGAAGGTGGAGCTTCGCCGCAGCGACCTTGCCAGGGAGGTGACCAAGGCGATAATGGACCTGATCGACTGATGGGAGTGGGATGAGCTTATCTGAAACTGTATCGATGATCACCCGAAATTGGTGACAATGTGAGCATCCTAGAATTGGTAAATTGTGCCGTGTTTGATGGTAAGAATGTTTTTGCGGCAAGAGAGTGTGATCACTGGTTCCGTCAAATAGTGTTAGGTTAAGAGATGCTAGCTGAATGGGTTAGTTCAGTAAAGATGTTCTGCTGTTATTAGTTTTCATAGCTCGTTCATACAGGTTGTTCATGGTCTTTTGAGTGTTTCAGATTCCAGGTGCGGATTAGATTTCGCTTTTGAATATTTCAAAGGTATAGACAGGAGTCATAAGTCTGAATTCGGTGACTGTTATGGATCACCAGATTGTGTTTTGCATTGTGGTGGATTACTGCTCTCCTCGCTAATCTGCTAGTTTTTTGTTCGTTCATGAATGGATCCCCATGTTCTGATATCGATGACTGTTAAGGTTCTCAGGCTTTATTTTGCATTGCAGTGGATTTTGCTGACCTTGCCTGTTTGCGTTGTTTTTCTTGTCTATTTTTCTGTATTTTAACAAGAAGATGTTTTTCTTGTCTATTTTTCTATATTTTAACAAGAAGATGTTTTTCTTGTCTATTTTTCTGTATTTTAACAAGAAGAGCTCTATTTCAGCTATATGGGTTAGTCGTGCCTTGTTTGTGCTGGAGGTCACCAACTCCTGATCAGTGGCCACCGCGGTGCTGAATCCTGCAAACCAAGGAGGCCCTACATGAATCCTTCGCCCGCAATTTGGTGAATTTTGTGCTCTCTCCTGTCTTTCCGTCACCCTTTCTATTCTCAGCTCTCACGATTGAATCAGCCACAAGTGAATTAGGCATAGAATACTTGCAGGCCATGGACCTGGTGCTTTCCCATTGCTTTAATCTCTCTTCTCAAGTGCATCAAACTACGGAAAGAAGATGAACATCTTCAAGTTTTTCCCAGCCCCATCTCAAGCTGCTATGTTGCGGATGCAACACCACTCCTCCGATTGTGCGCGAATCTTGGTGCGAGGACATAATCGTTTGCTTTGATTCTATTTTTTCCGTGACATAGCATCCTCCCAGCATAGTTGCTCTAATCTCCCCCCGATCCCATTTTTTCAGATAGCAACTTTCTGTGTTTTGTCCATTTAAATCCTGACAATTTTTCTGTTTCTTTAGACTTTTATACCTGGCAATTATATATGCTATAGCATGGCAACTCATTTTCTGAAAAATACGACATATCCCTCTGATATAGCATCCGCAATTTCTGAACATGGTGATGACTTTCTGCCTCGAATGCACCGATACTTCAGGCAACTAGCGAATCGGTATCGGATACCGTATCCGATACCGATACTCCTCTGATACGTCCCTGATACGTATCCAAGGAGTATCCATGCATAAACGATTTAAAACAATTCAGATACTTGAAGGATACTTTTTCAGTTCGTTTTGGATACGGCCCAGCCCATCTAAGAGACCACTGAGCCCAGTTAAGAGGCAGACAGCAATCCTAGTACCCCAGTGCTCCCTTCCTTTCCCTTCCAGTTTTCGTTCCTCTCTCCCGAGCTCACACCAGGCGGCTGGTGGCTGCGTACCTAGCAGCTACACACCCAGGGCCGGCGGCAGCGGCGACTAGCCGGCGACGAGCTGCTACTCCTCACTAACGCCTCCTGTCACGCAGCAAATAAGCATGTACACTTCTCTTCTCCTTTTCTCCTGCCCAGCCAAGCCCATCCCCTCTTCTCTTCTCCTCTGATCTGTGAAGATCTCATTTTTCTCATCAGATGGCTCCTCCTGCTGAACCTCCTCCTGTACCTACAAATCTAAGGGCACCATTGTGGAGCCATGTTCAAATCATAGAGAAATCACCTGGAGGGGGCAACACTAAATGGAAATGCGACTACTGTGGTCATGAAGCTTTGAGTAGCTACTCTAGAGTTTCTGCTCATTTGCTAAAGAAGATAGGGAACCATGGAATCCATGCATGTAAAAACGTCACGGTTGGCATTCTGAATCCTTTTTTTTTTGAAAAATAAATAAATAGTAAAACGTATCCGTATTGGCACTTTTTCAAAATGATGAATTTACGTATCCGTATTGGCCCGATACTGATACTCGTATCCGTATCGGTGCATTCGAGCTTTCTGCACTGTACCATGGCAATTCTCTGTGTTGTAGCATTTCAATCTCTATTCTACATCATGGCAATTTTCTATGATGTAGCATGATAATTACCCTCTTGCAGCATGGCATTTCCTAAAGTCATGTGGGAACTTTTTCTATTTCTGCAGCATGGCAATTCTCTATGTTGCAGTGCAACAATTTCTGAACTTTTTTTTGCAAGTTTTTTCTGTTGCAGCATGGCAATTCTCTAGATGTGTGCGAGGGAAGAGGGGTGGGTAAGTAGTCTGACAGTGGGGACATCGACCAGGACAAATCTTCGTCGTGTGTAGAGCGCCGTTCGCTTGCGGGAGCCTCCCAGAGCGCATGATCGTTCGTAGCATACGATCTGCCGTATGAGAGCACATCTCAAATCCTTTTCAGATCCGAGACCTTTAAGCCCCTGATTATTCCGCTTCATTGCAGGTACATTTTTTTGTCTTTATTTAGGAACAAGCGCTCTCCTTTTATCCCCCTTCATGAAATCTTGCTAGGTCGTCTTGGAATCTCTATGTCAGTACCAAGCCGACCGCTGGGCAGTTGGAATTAGTGGAAAAAATAGGCATGTGAATTAGGTGCAAACCAAACAATCAGAGCTCAACAAAAAATCCATGTCCATGATTTGGTCAGCTCATACCCAACTAAACACCATCGTGCACCTATGCAGCCAGCCCGCTGGCAACACGTTCCACACGTAGCGTATATCCCACTCGTCAGTCGGCCTCCTGACCTGACTCCTGACCGACACACCGCTGCATGTCGTGGCCAAACTAGCCTCCACTCCACTCGGACGTGCAGATCAACCGTGGCCACATTCCGAAGATTGAAATTCCATGTCACTAGCCCGAGCAGCGGCCGACCGGCGACCACGGGAAGAAAGGGAGAGGCGGACCGGACAGGCTTGTGATCCGATCGGCAGCGAGGAGTCGTCGTCGGCGCCGGTCCGTGCAGTATGGGTTCCGGCCATCCACCGCTATCGCGCCCCCACGGGCGTCGACCGGGTCCCGTGGTCTACTCCGTCGCGTGGGTCGCCGTCGACTGTCGTAGTTGAGCTCACAGCTGAACGCTTTAGTTAGTTATAGTTAGGCGTTGAACGGAGGCAGACGGAACGAGCTCGTTGCTGGTCGACGCACGGCGAACGGTGGTCGACGAGAAGACCTCGTGGAGCCGATCTGGCGGCCAGTGCCGTGACGGCTCGTCGGCGTACGTGCCGGCCATTGGATTGGCGGGAAAAGCTTGAGCTTTACAGCTCGAAAGCCTTCTTTTTTTTGTCCGTCCGTCTCTCTTTGTGAACGTGTGTGGAATAAACGGGAGAAATTCGCGCCTTTCGATCTGCTTCAATAAAGCAAAGGGAGCTGTTGGGATCATCAAATCGTACTTGTTTGTTTTGGTTCAGGAATGAATGTGAAACACGTACGTACCTGAAACTCGTTTTTTTCTAAAGGAAACGAAAAGAATGTGAAACACGACTCCACGAGCAGATGAAGGCAGGCACATCGGCAGTCTGAACATTGGACGAGCACAACAAAGTGGCAGAGATAAGATGGCGTGAGAAACGTGTCTCACTTTGGAGAGCGGCGTGAATTTAAATAAAATGAAATATATTTGTTCTAAAAATAAAATCTGTTGTCAGAAAAATAGTAGTAAAAATCTTTAAAAAATAGCATCCAAGATGTTCGAGTGTGCTAGGAGCGACATTTGAGGTGCCCAATGCAAAAATAAAATAAAATTTGGTTGTCGAAGAAACTTAAAAACATTTTGAAGACCTGATTTTCCTCCCTTGAGCTTTCAAATGCCATTTGCCCATTAAATTTTGCACGCTCCGGACGCACTCGAGCATCTTTCAGTGCCAAAACATTTCAGTATTTTTTACTTGTGTTTCTATTTTTCTTTTTCAAATGTATTGATCATAGATAGTAGACGAGCCTGGGCCGATGTATGGATTACCGCTCAGTTTGATGTTTTTTGTAATCTTATATGTTTCCCAACTCGTGGAATTCTGGGCACTGCTGTAATGGGAGGATCACTTCAAAATCGCAAATTACACGGAATAACTTTTGCAAAAGTTAAATATGACAAGAATTAAACAATGTTCAGTTCTCTTCTGTGTTGATCATTTTGTGTACAAGTATGCAATTACAGTGTAAAGAAAAAAAAAATCAAAATCTAGTCATCCTGGAGTATGTTTTATGCACACATCTAATCTAGCTCCCAAAACAATCTAAACAAAGGGTGAAAGCAGACGCTAAAAAATCCAGCATCTACACCGATCAAAATGGCCTCTTGAGCCCCCTGAAGTCCACCGTCTCGATGCACTCCACGCTGCCCCTGAAGCCATTGAGCAGCTTGAGCAGCTCGCTGGCCCGGTCCTTGGTGACGCCGCCGCAGCCCACCTGGAGCAGCAGGAGCAGCTTCTGGAAGGCGCCCACACGCAGCGCCTCGGCGCAGCACGCGCCGGCGCCGGCGTCCGCGGCGCGGCAGAGGCGCCAGAGCGCGGAGACGGCGAACTCCGTGGCCATGTCGGACACGCGGAACATCTTCTTGACCAGCACCGGCACGACCAGCGCGTGCGCGCGCGCGGACTCGAGTCCGGCGTCGGCGCACAGGACGCTGTCGAGCACTGCCAGTGCCTTCTCGCTCGTCCCCTTGTCAGCGTCCACGAGGAGCTCCGCCACGACGGGCACCGCGCCTAGCTCGGCGAAGCGGGCGGCCGCGCGGTCGCTGCCGGAGACGAGGTAGTAGGCCGTGACGAGCGCGGCCTTGGTGGCCTGCGGGGACACGGGGTTCCTGACGAGGCCGACGAGCGCGCTGCACACGCCCGGCGTCCTCGAGATGACGTCGACGGTGTGCCGGTCGGCGGACGAGGCGAGCTCGCGGAGGACGATGGCGGCGCTGGCCCGCGCGGCGAGGTCGCCGTGGGAGAGCACCGAGACGAGGGTCTTAAGGGAGGCCGGGGATGCAATGCAGCGCCGCGCCTCGTCGTCGAGCGGGAAGAACACGGTCAGAGCCGCCAAGATCTTCCCCAGCGCGCCCATTACCGCGGCGCTGGTGCCCTCCACGGGCTCCCCGGCGAGGCTCTGGAAAGCCGACGAGAGCTGGCGAGCCGCACCTGCCGCCGCGAGGCACCGGCGGTTGCGGTCGCTCTCCTTGCCGATCGCCCTAGCCCTGGCGGCGAGCTGCCCGCACACAGGGGCGTTCCCGCGCCTGGCGGCGGTGGACACGGCGGCGAGCACCTCGGCCGCGTCGGCCTCGGCGACGGGCACCTTGGGCGTGGGCACCCGCTCGGCCTGGTTGGCGACGCACCAGTCCTGGATCATGCGGCGCGTGGCGTGGTTGGGGACGAGGTCGGAGAGCCGCACGGGGCCGCCGGTGACGGGACACGTGGCGCGGCCCCGCGCCAGCCACCCCTCCACGCTCTCCCGGTCGTAGGTGATCCCCGTGGGCGCCGTGACCGGGTCCTTCATCAGCTCCAGCGAGATCGGGCACCGGAAGTGCGCCGGCACGGCCAGCTCCTCCTCGTTCCCAGCGTCCGCCACCTGCGGGCGCCTCCCCCGCCGCAGCAGCGGCAGCTCCGGCACCAGCCTCGTCGCCCGCGACATGGGCAGAACCATCCTGTGAACGAGAAGAGGCGTGCGAGGCGGAGCTTCCAGTCGGTCGGTCAGTCGCACGTTGCCGCGGCCGGAAAGTTTGAACGGAACGGAGTGGAGTTGAAGTCGTTGGCGTCGGTTGGAAGTTGGAACGGAGGGAGGAGAGGTCGAGGTCTGGGGGAGGTAGTGCGGCGGTGGAGCGGGATATATAGGTTGTGGAGTGGGGGGAGGGAAGCGGGGTGACGTACGTAGGCGGGGTTGGGAGGGGGGAGACGGAGACTCGTGGACTTGTGCGGGGCGGAGGATTATTTTGTTCGTTTGGTTGTGGTTGGGTCGAAGCGTTTGAATGTTGACCGTTGAACACGCAACGTTTGAACGTGCGACTCCGGCGCTCTGCTCGCGTGGAGGCCGCGGACGGCATGGAAAAACGGCACGCCGCGCGCGCGGGGATGGCCCGGTGCCAGTTGCCCGAAACCCGGCTGGTTTGCGACCTGGACATCTCCGCTGGACGGAGTGGTCCGCACTGGCTGGGCCCCGCATGTCAGCCACATCCCCCCACGGTTAATCGACCTCGGCAAGAGGAATATTCCTTAATAATTAATCAACGAAGCCAGTGAGCCACGGACAGCGTTTGCAACGCTGTTCGGCTCCTCCAAGGCGTTTCGCCAGGTCATGAGCCACTGTACAAAATGGTTTCTTTCTGTCGAGACTTTTTGGACCTGGTACGCCGTGTTGCGCGTGTCCGCATGCGCGCGCGTCCTGCTCCGGTTGGCTGGGGATGGAAACGCGCGGCGACAGCTTTGCGGCTGCCTCTTCGGCTTGTTTTGCACGATTTCGGCTTTTTTTGCACGATTACGGCCGGCCGGCGCCCAAGGAGGTCGTCCTGTTGACTGCCGACCGGAGTGCGTTCCGTGTGTTAAACTGCAAAGCTAGGACTCGTAAGTCAGTCGTAGGCAATACATAAAGGACTGTTTAGCTTTAGATGGGGAAATAAAGACTTCTTGCAGTGTATTACTGGAGGTGCAAATCATCTTATGTTAGTACTCTCTCCGGTAATTTTTAGTCTGCATATAAGTTTTATCCGAAATCAAAATATCTCTATTTTAATCAAACTTATAGAGTACGAACAATGATGATTGAGTTGGTTGTAAAAGCAAGAGAAGATGAAATAATAGTGGTTGCTCACTCTCCATGGGGTGTGTGTGTGTGTTGGGAGGGGTCTTTGTGTGGCGATATAATCAGTGGCGGAGCCAGGAAAACTTAATCGGGGGGCCAACTGATGTTAAATCATCTTGGGGAGGGCCAAAGCCAACAAAATCATCATATTAGCAGTAGGTAATCACTCATGTAGTGGCAAAATCTGCATGTTGACCTGGTCCGGGGCCCCTGCTGGCACCCCCTGCCTCGGCCACTGGATATAATGGCGTTTCACATTGTTGCCACGGGTATGCAGAAGACGTGTCCACGAGTAAACTGAAAAAAAAAATCATTTTTTTATTTTTTTTGTACAAAATATTGACAAATGTTTTGATTGGTTGCAAAATTTCACCATGGAATGACTTTCGTGGTAGACATGGCAAAAAAATATTTTTGCCATGTCGACCACGAAGTCATTCCATGATATTTGCAAGCAATCAAAATATTTGTCAATGTTTGCTACAACAAAATTCATTTATTTAAAATTTTCAATTTGCCTTGATTAAACTATTCACCCGAGCTCATGTGAGCTCGAGCTGAGAAGAGCACTTTCGAAGAAAGATGACTTACTCGTAGGTGTCTATTTGTCGTATCTTGTCATGGTTCTATCGTTGTTGGTCATTTCATGTACTTTGATTGAAACATATTTTGCTTCATTGCCTTGCATCTTCCTTCATAACAACTAAGGTCTGACTGTAATACTCAACTTGAATTTTATAGTCTCGTGAATTGCTAAAACATAGAGAAGCACCGACTAAAATAAAATGCAAAAGCGAAGAAAAGAATTCAATAGCACAAAAACAATTAAGTAAATATGAACGTATGTCTTTGTATTGTGTTTCTCAAATAAGAGTCACGCATTGTGCAACCATTGTATATTAAAAGTGCAAAAGACAAAAAAAAGTTTGAAAAGCCACGTACAAGTAGTATAATCCGATGAGTACAACTGTACATTACAAATTTTTTTGTAGAATTTGCAGCTCATATAGATTAAAAGAACAAAAATATTCCTCTACAACCTGAATACTTTAGTATCAACCCTCCTCCCCCACCCCCAACCCCGAAGCCCAAACAAAGATCGCAACACGCAAACTGAATGACATAGATATGCCAAAAACCGAGTGAAATCACACAAAAAGAGTCGACTAAAGGCAATAAGTGTTGAGTTAACCGGCTGAATATAGTTCTGATTTTATTTTTTGAAATGGAGAAAAAAAATATTTGCCTCATCCATTAATTAAAAGAAAGATAATTAACTAGTGAATTAAAAAAAGTATGAAATCCGTCACATACAAAATACCCCCACAGGCAACACTACAAAGAAATCCTCGTCGAGATAGCACATTAGCGTCTTTGTCATCACTTCTCCCCGAGCACGCGTCACCACCACTCCCTCTGTCTATCCTTTAAAAAAAAAACCAGCGAACGTTCGCTAGGAGGCATGACAAGTGCGAACGATTTTCATGACAATTTGTGTTGTCTGCAGATGGCTATTTTTTTTAGCGAGCATGACAAATCCGCCCAACTCATTTTTTTGCCAAGATTTGTGGTGCTTCCAGAAGGAATTTGTCTTACCAGGGAACTTTCCGAAAAAAAGTCTTAGCAGGAACGTCAGCAGCATAATATTCGATTTCTTATTCTGAGAAGAAATATTTGATATCAATTTACACGACAATATTTGTGGCACATAAACAAGTTCAGTCCAACGCTCTCGTGTTATGAGCGGGCACCAGAAAAGCTTCAGATAGCAATGGATATTTGCTGGAATACGATGCGCATACCGTATCCTCATTGCACGGCTGCGAGACGAGGAGCCAATCAAAGGCGAGCTGGATACGTGATACGTCCTCACCATCTTAGCTAGTACAACAACTGTCCGCGCCACCGCGGTACGTGCCTTTATCCATCAACAGGCACACACACCGTCAAGGAGAATTCCTGGTCGACGGCAAATCCGCGTTACGTTTCACGTAGCGATGCGTACGTCGTCGTCGACCACGCAATGTTTGCTGAAATTTGAGATGGGCTCTAGGCCCATATAGCAATTTTTAAAAAATCTCTAAGGGCCCAAGTGGGTTATATGTAGGTGTAGTGGAAAGTTTAGTCCCACCCCGAAAGTGAAAGAAGAGTTGGATCTCCTTATAAGGGTTTTCTTCTACATGCTATTGTAGATTGAGAAGATAAGAGACCCTTGCGCACTCCTCCCCCACCGCCACGCCTCGTCCACTTGTTATGGACTCGGACGTGGGTCACCAAAGCCATGGCCTACTGGAGGGTATAACTTGTTTATCCCGCTCCTATTGTTTTCTGTTTTAGCCATGCTAGCGTTATACATAGATCTTTCTGAATATCAGTATGCGTTTATTTATGTCAATGCCATGCTAGTGATTTACTCGTGGATTAATTTAATCGAGGAATTGCCTATTTATTCAACAATGTTTTTTGCCTGTCGTATCGAGCCGGCATAAAGCCGGCCGTGGCAGCATCTTCCATAATGGAATGAAAATCCGTCTTGATGGGTAGGGAGCTACCAGTAGATGCCAATGAGCATTGTCGAGCAGATCTCGCCGGAGATACATATGCTGCAAGTGCAAGTGGCGGTCGATGTGGTCTATGGCATTTTGTTCCTATGTTGGAGTTGGACAGGGACGAGTCAAGTGGTAGACAAGCTTGCCTTTAGTGTTTCTCTGAGCTGAGCTGCTGCCGTTTCCCAGCTGCCACTGGAGCTGGCGCTGTCGTACAGTAGGCGTAAAATGGAAGACGAACCTAAAATGAACGCCACTCTGGTCAATGGACTTCGTCGTCCAAGTGGCCACCGAATCGAACCGGATTCTTTCCATCCGGCCCAGATAAATCCCAGCTGTTTCCTCACATAAGATACCCTGCAAAAGAAAGAAATCACTAGCAGCCGGCGGCTTGCAAGTTGCAATCATATATACAGACAGTATAAGGCAAATTAGCTGACCTATCTCGTGCTCTTTGGCTAAAAGATGCTGAGCATGTACTTACTTGAAGACATGGTCGATGCGCATATGGGTAGGATCCTAGCAGCGAAATACGAGCTGGATACTTGATGTCCAAAAAGACCATCACCTGCCTAGCCACCACTGCCCCGCGCGCGAGAGAATTCCTCGCCGACAGTGAATTCGGCGTTTCAGGCGGCTAGTGGTGGCTTTTGTCGGCCATGCGCACGCAATGTTGCACGCAAAGCCGGCCGCCGCCGCACCATCTTCCATGGAGATAGATAGATGCCAACGAGCACCGTCGAGCAGAGATCTCGCCGGAGATGCAGATGATCATTTGGTAGTGGCTATGACGTGACAGGAAGAGGTTGGAAACACGTCGTCGATCGTTTCTCTGACCTGGTTTCCCATTGGCGCTGGCGCACAGTGGGCTACCTACCTCCGATGCTCCATTGGCGTGCCGCACCCGGCCGGGGCGCTTCTGCTCAATTTCCTTTGTGATATTGTCTGGGTGGAGTATATATTTGTGTTGCATGTATTGCGTATTATGGCCCATCTTCTAGTTGTATATAGTTTAGATTGCGGCCTATCCTGTATATATATACGTGCACCGGCACCCATCAATACAACGATTATTGTATTGCAAAATTATTCGTCTACATGATATCATCTTTTTGTCCAACCCTAGGGTTCGCCGCCGCCGCGCCTCCTCGCGCACGCCGCCGCCGCACCCACCACCGCTGTACCTTGCCGCCGCCGCGCTACTCCCTCCCCTACAATGTGCCGCCGCCGCGCCTCCTCGCGCGCGCCACCGCCGCACCCACCACCGCTGTACCCCGCCGCTGCCGCGCTACTCCCTCCCCTACACCTCGCCGCCGCCACGCCTCCTCGCGCGCACCGCCGCCGCACCCACCACCGATGTACCCCCCTCCCGCAGCCGCGCTACTCCCTCCCCTTCACCTCGCCGCCGCAGCGCCTCCTCGCGCGCGCCGCCGCCGCACCCACCACCGTTGTACCCCGCCGCCGCCGCGCTACTCCCTCCCCTACACCTCGCCGCCGCCGCGCCTCCTCGCGCGCGCTGCCTCCGCACCCACCACCGCTGTACCCCGCCGCAGCCGCGCTACTCCCTCTCCTACACCGCGCCGCCGCCGCACCCACCACCGTTGTACCCCCCCGCCGCCGCGCTACTCCCTCCCCTACACCGCGCCGCCACCGCCACGCCTCCTCGCGCGCGCCGCCGCCGCACCCACCACCGTTGTACCCCCCCGCCGCCGCGCTACTCCCTCCCCTACACCGCGCCGCCACCGCCACGCCTCCTCGCGCGCGCCGCCGCCGCACCCACCACCGCTGTACCCCGCCGCCGCCGCGCTACCCCCTCCCCTACACCGCGCCGCCGCCGCCGCGCCTCCTCGCGCGCGCCGCCGCCGCACCCACTACCGTTGTACCCCGCTGCTGCCGCGCTAATCTCTTCCCTACACCGCGCTGCCGCCTCCCGTGCCGCCCGCTTTCGCCCGCCCGGTCGCGCGCCTTCTGCAGCCGTCGCCGCGCCACCCTCTACCGCGCCGCCGCCCGCTGCTCCCCGCCGCGCCACCCGTCACCGCTGCCGCTCCCTCCCCCGCAGCCACGCCCCACAGCCACCGCTGTCCTCCTCTTTCCTCCCACGAAAACCCTAACCCTAGCCGCGCGCCACCATGGCCTCCCCGAGCTCCTCCGCTACCACCCGCATAGTGATGTTTGGACGTCTCCTGTTGCGAGTAACACGGGCTATCTATACTACTTGGTGATTTTAGATGATTATTCTCATTATGTGTGGACTTTTCCTCTTCGTCGTAAATCCAATGCTTTAGCCACACTCACCGCCTTTTATTCCTATGTCACCACCTAGTTCGGTCGCCCCATACTTGCACTCCAAACCGATAACGGAAAAGACTTTGACAACGTTGCTCTCCGCACACTTCTCGCCTCTCATGGCACCACCTTTGTCTGACTTGTCCTTACACATCACAACAGAACGCTCGCGCCGAACGTATCCTCGGCACTCTTAATGACTGTGTTCACACGTTACTCTTTCACTCTAACGTGCCCACTCGGTTTTGGCCCGATGCTCTCGCCACCGCCACTCATTTAGTTAACATTCGTCCGTGTCGTCCTCGGTGGAAATACGCCCCTCACCACCTCCTCTTCGGTACACCGCCGTCCAATGACAGTCTTCGCATCTTTGGGTGTCTTTGTTATCCTAGCACCGCGTCCACCACGCCACACAAACTCGCACCACGTTCTGTCCCATGCGTCTTCCTTGGCTATCCCTCCAACACCAAAGGTTACCGGTGCTATGATCCTCTCACTCATCGTGTGTACACCTCGAGGCACGTGTATTTCGTCGAGACGGTGTTCCCTTTTTTCAGGATTCTCTGGCTGCGGCTTCTTCGGCGCTGACACTCGCGCCCCCTGCTTGGAACGATGCGCGGCGGCCCTCGGTGGTCCCCCCATCCCGGTGCCTTCCGCCGCCGCCCGGGTTCTGGACTCCCTCCCCCGAGGTCGAGTCTGACCGATCCCCTGGATCCCCAGATCCCTCCTCAGAGGTTGAGCCTGATCGGGTACCCCACTCCGGCGCAAAGGCGGCCACACCGCCCTCCACCCTGTTAGCGCTGTCACCCCGGCGATGGGCTCGACATCCACCTCGCCTGTCGCCACCCCAACTGCCGACTCGGTCGCCGCCGCTGGCTCACCTGCCGCCGCAGCCCCCGTCGCCGCCGCCATCGTCGCGGCCCCCGTCGCCGCCGCCGCGGGCCCTACTGCAGTCGCTGCCCCGCCTCTCGGCATGACGACCCGTGCTCGGGCCGGCGTGCTTCGGCCGAGGACGCGCTAATCCTCCGACGATTATGTGTGCGCCGCCTCGACATCAACGACGTCACCCATCCCCTCCTCTGCTCGTGGTGCCCTTCGGGATCCCCACTGGCTCGCAGCGATGCAGGAGGAGTTCGACGCCCTACAGCGCAACCGCACATGGCATCTTGTTCTGCGACCCCCTCGTGCCAACGTCATCACTGGCAAGTGGGTCTTCCGCCACAAGAGCCGCCCGGACGGTTCTCTCGAGCGCTACAAGGCTCGATGGGTGGTTCGTGGATTTTGGCAGCGCGCGGGTGTGGACTTCACCGAAACCTTCGCCCCGGTTGTTAAACCGGGCACGATCTGCGCCGTGCTTCAGTTGGCGGTCTCGCGAGCCTGGCCTGTGCATCAGTTGGATGTCTCCAACGCCTTCTTGCACGGTCATCTTGCTGAGCAGGTGTTCTGTGAGCAGCCCACTGGTTTCGTCGACGCCGAGCATCCGGACTTCGTGTGCTTGCTCTCCCGTTCTCTTTACGGGTTGAAGCAGGCGCCTTGGGCTTGGTACCAGCGTATCGCAACCTTCCTGCAGTCTCTGGGCTTTCGGTCCACTTGCTCCGATGCTTCACTCTTTGTGTATCATCAGGGAGCTGACACTGCCTATCTGCTGCTCTACGTCGACGACATCATCCTCACGGCGTCCGCCCCCGATCTCCTTCAGCGGCTGACAACTCGTCTTCGTGATGAGTTCGCCCTCAAGGACTTCGGCCCCTGCACTACTTCCTCGGCATCGAGGCGGTCCGTCGGGCTGACGGCTTCTTTCTGCATTAGCAGAAGTACGCCCATGAGCTTCTGGAGCGTGCCGGTATGCTTAACTGCAAGCCGGCGCCCACCCCCGTCGACACGAAGGCGAAGGTCTATGCTCTGGAGGGGTCTCTCCCGTCCGATGGAGTGTTCTATTGCTCCATTGTTGGTGCTTTATAATACCTGACGCTGACTCGACCCGACCTGCAGTACGTTGTTCAGCAGGTGTGCCTCCACATGCAGGCCCCGCGTGACTCTCATTGGACCTTGGTGAAGCGTATTCTCTGTTACATACGTGGCACCATGTCCTTGGGACTCACCCTGACGGCCTCCGCCTCCACCGACCTCGTTGCCTACTCGGATGCCGACTGGGCCGGCTGCCCGACACACGACGCTCCACGTCCGGCTATTGCGTCTGAAAGAACATGCGGTGCCCCCATGTTTGGTTTTGGTAATTAATGACAATCTCTATGGACTAATGGTTGCCTTGAGTTATATTCGAAGGATTTTTCCATAGGCATTTCTTGAAGTCCATGTGTTGGTTTCAAGGAGTTTATGAGTTGATCAAGGTGCTATTAAGGAATTATTCTAAGATTGGTCACGTGAGTGTTGAGCTTATTGCAAGCATGTCTTGAAGAAAAAGATTGTGTGATCATTCATGTTTACCTTCAAGACATCATCCAAATGAAGAGAGTTCGAAAGATTCAAGGTTGATCAAGACTAAGTCAAGGGTGAATCAAGTTGATCAACTCACAAAGCGTAGAAGATGTACCGAGAGGGATCAAGTGATCCCATGGTATGGTAAGAATTTTCCATTGCGCTTTGAGTACTAATGTTGGGGAACGTAGTAATTTCAAAAAATTCCTACGCACATGCAAGATCATGGTGATGCATAGCAACGAGAGGGGAGAGTGTCATCCACGTACCCTCGTAGACCGAAAGCGGAATTGTTATAACAACGCGGTTGATGTAGTCGTACGACTTCACGATCCGACCGATCCAAGTACCGAACGCACGACACCTCTGAGTTCAGCACACGTTCAGCTCGATGACGTCCCACGAACTCCGATCAAGCAGAGCTTTGCAGGAGAGTTTCGCCAGCAAGACGGCGTGATGACGGTGATGATGTTGCTACCGACGCAGGCCTTCGCCTAAGCACCGCTATGATATGACCGAGGTGGATTATGGTGGAGGGGGGCACCGCACACGGCTTGGAACAATCAACTTCTGTGTTCTACGGTGCCCCCTGCCCCCGTATATAAAGGAGCAAGGGGGGAGGCCGGCCGGCCCTTGGGGCGCGCCAAGGAGGGGGGAGTCCTCCTCCTAGTAGGAGTAGGACTCCCCTTCCCTAGTCCAACTAGGAAGAGGAAAGGGGGAAGGAAAGAGAGGGAGAGGGAGAGGAAAAGAGGGGCCGCGCCCCCTCCCCTACTCCAATTCGGACTCCTCATGGGAGGGGGCGCGCCACCTCCTGGGCTGCTGTCCTCTCTCTCTCCCCTCAGGCCCACTAAGGCCCAATACTTCCCCGGGGGGTTCCGGTAACCCCTCCGGCACTCCGGTTTTCTCCGAAACCACCCGGAACACTTCCGGTGTCCGAATATAGCCGTCCAATATATCAATCTTTACGTCTCGACCATTTCGAGACTCCTCATCATGTCCATGATCTCATCCGGGACTCCAAACTACCTTCGGTACATCAAATCACATAAACTCATAATACCGATCGTCACCGAACGTTAAGCGTGCGGACCCTACGGGTTCGAGAACTATGTAGACATGACCGAAACTTGTCTCTGGTCAATAACCAATAGCGGAACCTGGATGCTCATATTGGTTCCTACATATTCTACAAAGATCTTTATCGGTCAAACCGCATAACAACATACGTTGTTGCCTTTGTCATCGGTATGTTACTTGCCCGAGATTTGATCGTCGGTATCCTCATACCTAGCTCAATCTCGTTACCGGCAAGTCTCTTTACTCGTTCCGTAATGCATCATCCCGCAACTAACTCATTAGCCACATTGCTTGCAAGGCTTATAGTGATGTGCATTACCGAGAGGGCCCAGAGATACCTCTCCGACAATCGGAGTGACAAATCCTAGTCTCGATCTATGCCAACTCAACAAGTACCATTGGAGACACCTGTAGAGCACCTTTATAATCACTCAGTTACGTTGTGACGTTTGGTAGCACACAAAGTGTTCCTCCGGTAATCGGGAGTTGCATAATCTCATAGTCATAGGAACATGTATAAATCATGAAGAAAGCAATAGCAGTAAAGTAAAACGATCAAGTGCTAAGCTAACGGAATGGGTCAAGTGAATCACATTATTCTCCTAATAATGTGATCCCGTTTATCAAATGACAACTCATGTCTATGGTTAGGAAACTTAACCATCTTTGATAAACGAGCTAGTCAATTAGAGGCATACTAGTGACACTCTGTTTGTCTATGTATTCACACATGTATTATGTTTCCGGTTAATACAATTCTAGCATGAATAATAAACATTTATCATGAAATAAGGAAATAAATAATAACTTTATTACCACCTCTAGGGCATATTTCCTCCAGTCTCCCACTTGCACTAGAGTCAATAATCTAGATCACATAGTAATGATTCTAACACCCATGGAGTCTTGGTGCTGATCATGTTTTGCTCGTGAGAGAGGCTTAGTCAACGGGTCTGGAACATTCAGATCCGTATGTATCTTGCAAATCTGTATGTCTCCCACCTGGACTTGATTGTGGATGAAATTGAAGCGTCTCTTGATGTGCTTGGTTCTCTTGTGAAATCTGGATTCCTTTGCCAAGGCAATTGCACCAGTATTGTCACAAAAGATTTTTATTGGACCCGATGCACTAGGTATGACACCTAGATCGGATATGAACTCCTTCATCCAGACTCCTTCATTTGCTGCTTCCGAAGCAGCTATGTACTCCGCTTCACACGTAGATCCCGCCACGACGCTTTGCTTAGAACTGCACCAACTGACAGCTCCACCGTTCAATAAAAACACGTATCCGGTTTGCGATTTAGAATCGTCCGGATCAGTGTCAAAGCTTGCATCGACGTAACCATTTACGACGAGTTCTTTGTCACCTCCATAAATGAGAAACATATCCTTAGTCCTTTTCAGGTATTTCAGGATGTTCTTGACTGCTATCCAGTGATCCACTCCTGGATTACTTTGGTACCTCCCTGCTAAACTAATAGCAAGGCACACATCAGGTCTGGTACACAACATTGCATACATGATAGAGCCTATGGCTGAAGCATAGAGACCATCTTTCATCTTCTCTCTATCTTCTGCAGTGGTCGGGCATTGAGTCTGACTCAACTTCACACCTTGTAATACAGGCAAGAACCCTTTCTTTGCTTGATCCATTTTGAACTTCTTCAAAACTTTATCAAGGTATGTGCTTTGTGAAAGTCCAATTAAGCGTCTTGATCTATCTCTATAGATCTTGATGCCCAATATATAAGCAGCTTCACCGAGGTATTTCATCGAAAAACTCTTATTCAAGTATCCTTTTATGCTGTCCAAAAATTCTATATCATTTCCAATCAACAATATGTCATCCACATATAATATTAGAAATGCTACAGAGCTCCCACTCACTTTCTTGTAAATACAGGCTTCTCCAAAAGTCTGTATAAAACCATATGCTTTGATCACACTATCAAAACGTTTATTCCAACTCCGAGATGCTTGCACCAGTCCATAGATGGATCACTGGAGCTTGCACGCTTTGTTAGCATCCTTTGGATTGATAAAACCTTCAGGTTGCATCATATACAACTCTTCTTTCAGAAATCCATTCAGGAATGCTGTCTTTACATCCATTTGCCAAATTTCATAATCATAAAATGCGGCAATTGCTAACATGATTCGGACGGACTTAAGCATCGCTACGGGTGAGAATGTCTCATCGTAGTCAACTCCTTGAACTTGTCGAAAACCCTTCGCAACAAGTTGAGTTTTATAGACAGTAACATTACCATCTGCGTCAGTCTTCTTCTTGAAGATCCATTTATTCTCGATGGCTTGCCGATCATTGGGCAAGTCAACCAAAGTCCACACTTTGTTCTTATACATGGATCCCATCTCAGATTTCATGGCCTCAAGCCATTTCACGGAATCTGGGCTCGTCATCGCTTCCTCATAGTTCATAGGTTCGTCATGGTCAAGTAACATGACCTCCAGAACAGATTTACCGTACCACTCTGGTGCGGATCTCAGTCTGGTTGACCTACGAGGTTCAGTAGTAACTTGATCTGAAGTTACATGATCATCATCATTAGCTTCCTCACTAATTGGTGTAGGAGTCACAGGAACAGATTTCTGTGATGAACTACTTTCCAATAAGGGAGCAGGTACAGTTACCTCATCAAGTTCTACTTTCCTCCCACTCACTTCTTTCGAGAGAAGCTCCTTCTCTAAAAAGGATCGATTCTTAGCAACGAACGTCTTGCCTTCGGATCTGTGATAGAAGGTGTACCCAACAGTCTCCTTTGGGTATCCTATGAAGACACATTTCTCCGATTTGGATTCGAGCTTATCAGGTTGAAGCTTTTTCACATAAGCATCGCAGCCCCAAACTTTAAGAAATGACAACTTTGGTTTCTTGCCAACCACAGTTCATAAGGCGTGGTCCCAACGGATTTAGATGGTGCCCTATTTAACGTGAATGCAGCCGTCTCTAAAGCATAACCCCAAAACGATAGCGGTAAATCAGTAAGAGACATCATAGATCGCACCATATCTAGTAAAGTACGATTACGACGTTTGGACACACTATTACGCTATGGTGTTCCAGGTGGCGTGAGTTGCGAAACTATTCCACATTGTTTCAAATGAAGACCAAACTCGTAACTCAAATATTCTCCTCCACGATCAGATCGTAGAAACTTTATTTTCTTGTTACGATGATTTTCCAATTCACTCTGAAATTCTTTGAACTTTTCAAATATTTCAGACTTATGTTTCATCAAGTAGATATACCCATATCTGCTCAAATCATCTGTGAAGGTGAGAAAATAACGATACCCGCCGCGAGCCTCAACATTCATCGGACCACATACATTAGTATGTATGATTTCCAACAAATCTGTTGCTCGCTCCATTGTTCCAGAGAACGGCGTTTTAGTCATCTTGCCCATGAGGCATGGTTCGCAAGTACCAAGTGATTCATAATCAAGTGATTCCAAAAGTCCATCAGAATGGAGTTTCTTCATGCGCTTTACACCAATATGACCTAAACGGCAGTGCCACAAATAAGTTGCACTATCATTATCAACTCTGCATCTTTTGGCTTCAACATTATGAATATGTGTATTACTACTATCGAGATTCATCAAAAATAGACCACTCTTCAAGGGTGCATGACCATAAAAGATATTACTCATATAAATAGAACATCCATTATTCTTAGATTTAAATGAATAACCGTCTCGCATCAAACAAGATCCAGATATAATGTTCTTGCTCAACGCTGGCACCAAATAACAATTATTCAGGTCTAAAACTAATCCCGAAGGTAGATGTAGAGGTAGCGTGCCGATGGCGATCACATCGACTTTGGAACCATTTCCCACGTGCATCGTCACCTCATCCTTAGCCAATCTTCGCCTTAATCTGTAGTCCCTGTTTCGAGTTGCAAATATTAGCAACAGAACTAGTATCAAATACCCAGGTGCTACTGCGAGCTTTAGTAAGGTACACATCAATAACATGTATATCAAATATACCTTTGTTCATCTTGCCATCTTTCTTATCCACCAAATACTTGGGGCAGTTCCGCTTCCAGTGGCCAGTCCCTTTGCAGTAGAAGCACTCAGTCTTAGGCTTAGGTCCAGACTTGGTTTCTTCTCCTGAACAGCAACTTGTTTGCCGTTCTTCTTGAAGTTCCCCTTCTTCTTCCCTTTACCATTTTTCTTGAAACTGGTGGTTTTCTTGACCATCAACACTTGATGCTCCTTCTTGATTTCTACCTTCGCAACCTTTAGCATCGCGAAGAGCTCGGGAATTGTCTTATTCATCCCTTGCATGTTATAGTTCATCACGAAGCTTTTGTAGCTTGGTGGCAGTGATTGAAGAATTCTGTCAATGACACTATCATCCGGAAGATTAACTCCCAGTTGAATCAAGTAATTGTTATACCCAGACATTTTGAGTATATGCTCACTGACAGAACTATTCTCCTCCATCTTGCAGCTGTAGAACTTATTGGAGACTTCATATCTCTCAATCCGAGCATTTGCTTGAAATATTAACTTCAACTCCTGGAACATCTCATATGCTCCATGACGTTCAAAACGTTGTTGAAGTCCCGGTTCTAAGCCGTAAAGCATGGCACATTGAACTATCGAGTAGTCATCAGCTTTGCTCTGGCAGACGTTCATCACATCTGGCGTTGCTCCTGCAGCGGGTTTGGCACCCAGCGGTGCTTTCAGGACGTAATTCTTCTGTGCAGCAATGAAGATAATCCTCAAGTTACGGACCCAGTCTGTGTAATTGCTACCATCATCTTTCAACTTTGCTTTCTCAAGGAACGCATTAAAATTCAATGGAACAACAGCACGGGCCATCTATCTACAACAACATAGACATGCAAAATACTATCAGGTACTAAGTTCATGATAAATTAAAGTTCAATTAATCAAATTACTTAAGAACTCCCACTTAGATAGACATCCCTCTAATCATCTAAGTGATCACGTGATCCATATCAACTAAACCATGTCCGATCATCACGTGAGATGGAGTAGTTTTCAATGGTGAACATCACTATGTTGATCATATCTACTATATGATTCACGCTCGACCTTTCGGTCTCAGTGTTTCGAGGCCATATCTGCATATGCTAGGCTCGTCAAGTTTAACCCAAGTATTTCTGCATGTGCAAAACTGGCTTGCACCCGTTGTATATGAACGTAGAGCTTATCACACCCGATCATCACGTGGTGTCTCGGCACGACGAACTTTGGCAACGGTGCATACTCAGGGAGAACACTTGTACCTTGAAATTTAGTGAGAGACCATCTTATAATGCTACCGTCAATCAAAGCAGAATAAGATGCATAAAAGATAAACATCACATGCAATCAATATAAGTGATATGATATGACCATCATCATCTTGTGCCTTTGATCTCCATCTCCAAAGCACCGTCATGATCACCATTGTCACCGGCGCGACACCTTGATCTGCATCGTAGCACCGTTGTCGTCTCGCCAACTATTGCTTCTACGACTATCGCTACCGCTTAGTGATAAAGTAAAGCAATTACATGGCGATTGCATTTCATACAATAAAGCGACAACCATATGGCTCCTGCCAGTTGCCGATAACTCGGTTACAAAACATGATAATCTCATACAATAAAATTTAGCATCATGTCTTGACCATATCACATCACAACATGCCCTGCAAAAACAAGTTAGACGTCCTCTACTTTGTTGTTGCAAGTTTTACGTGGCTGCTACGGGCTGAGCAAGAATCGTTCTTACCTACGCATCAAAACCACAATGATATTTCATCAAGTTAGTGTTGTTTTAACCTTCACAAGGACCGGGCGTAGCCACGCTCGATTCAACTAAAGTTGGAGGGAAAAAGACTATCCATATCCTATGTACCTAACCTTTCTAGGGGATTCTGTGGCGATTTTGGGAAGGACTCAGCATTCTCCCACAAAAGGCCAGGCCTTGAGTTTCTAGCCGACTCATATAAGTCCTGACACCCGCCAGCCACCTGTGTGCGAAGCACGTCGGTAGAACCAGTCTCGCGTAAGCGTACGCGTAATGTCGGTCCGGGCCGCTTCATCCAACAATACCGCCGAATCAAAGTATGACATGCTGGTAAGCAGTATGATTAGTATCGCCCACAACTCACTTGTGTTCTACTCGTGCATATAACATCTACGCATAAACCTGGCTCGGATGCCACTGTTGGGGAACGTAGTAATTTCAAGATATTTCCTACGCACACGCAAGATCATGGTGATGCATAGCAACGAGAGGGGAGAGTATCATCCACTTACCGTCGTAGACCGAAAGCGAAAGCGTTATAACAACGCGGTTGATGTAGTCGTACGTCTTCACGATCCAACCGATCCAAGTACCGAACACACGGCACCTCCGAGTTCAACACACGTTCAGCTCGATGACATCCCACGAACTCCGATCCAGCAGAGCTTTGCGGGAGAGTTTTTTCAGCACGACGGCGTGATGACGGTGATGATGTTGCTACCGACGCAGGGCTTCGCCTAAGCACCGCTACGATATGACTGAGGTGGATTATGGTGGAGGGGGCACCCACAGAGCTTGGAACAATCAACTTCTGTGTTCTAGGGTGCCCCCTGCCCCCGTATATAAAGGACCAAGGGGGAGGCCGGCCGGCCCTTGGGGCGCGCCAAGGAGGGGGGAGTCCTCCTCCTAGTAGGAGTAGGACTCCCCTTTCCTAGTCCAACTAGGAAGAGGAAGGGGGAAGGAAAGAGAGGGAGAGGGAGAGGGAAAGAGGGGCCGCGCCCCCTCCCCCAGTCCAATTCGGACTCCTCATGGGAGGGGGTGCGCCACCTCCTGGGCTGCTGCCCTCTCTCTCCCCTCAGGCCCACTAAGGCCCAATACTTCCCCGGGGGGTTCCGATAACCCCTCCGGCACTCCGGTTTTCTCCGAAACCACCTGGAACACTTCTGGTGTTGGAATATAGCCGTCCAATATATCAATCTTTACGTCTCGACCATTTAGAGACTCCTCGTCATGTCCGTATCCGGGACTCCGAACTACCTTCGGTACATCAAATCACATAAACTCATAATACCGATCGTCACCGAACATTAAGCGTGCGGACCTACGGGTTCGAGAACTATGTAGACATGACCGAGACTCATCTCCAGTAGTCAATAAACAATAGCGGAACCTGGATCCTCATATTGGTTCCTACATATTCTACGAAGATCTTTATCGGTCAAACCGCATAACAACATACGTTGTTGCCTTTGTCATCGGTATGTTACTTGCCCGAGATTTGATCGTCGGTATCCTCATACCTAGCTCAATCTCTTTACCGGCAAGTATCTTTACTCGTTCCGTAATGCATCATCCCGCAACTAACTCATTAGCCACATTGCTTGCAAGGCTTATAGTGATGTGCATTACCGAGAGGGCCCAGAGATACCTCTCCGACAATCGGAGTGACAAATCCTAGTCTCGATCTATGCCAACTCAACAAGTACCATCGGAGACACCTGTAGAGCACCTTTATAATCACTCAGTTACGTTGTGACGTTTGGTAGCACACAAAGTGTTCCTCCGGTAATCGGGAGTTGCATAATCTCATAGTCATAGGAACATGTATAAGTCATGAAGAAAGCAATAGCACTAAATTAAAACGATCAAGTGCTAAGCTAACAGAATGGGTCAAGTCAATCACATTATTCTCCTAATAATGTGATCCCATTTATCAAATGACAACTCATGTCTATGGTTAGGAAACTTAACCATCTTTGATAAACGAGCTAGTCAATTAGAGGCGTACTAGTGACACTCTGTTTGTCTATGTATTCACACATGTATTATGTTTCCGGTTAATACAATTCTAACATGAATAATAAACATTTATCATGAAATAAGGAAATAAATAATAACTTTATTATTGCCTCTAGGGCATATTTTCTTCAACTAACCCATGGTCTATGTGAGAGTTCTATGTGGGGTTAGGTACGTTTTCATGGGCTTGCGTCAAGAGGAAGATATCACTCAACCCATGGAGAGGATGACATCAAGTGGTGATCGTCATCAAGATTGTCGTGTGCAAGTTCAAGTGGAGCATCACGAAGAGATCAAGTGCTTGAAGCTTTCCATCCATTGTGGTGTCAATGGACTTGTGAAGATGTGCCGAAGAGTGGCTCACCCATAGTGGAGTATGGGGGAGCAATCATCTAGTCTTCATCGAGCCAATGTTTTCAAGAAAGGTGGTCCAACTTGAGGGAGTCAAGATCGTCATCATCTAGCTCAAGTGGACCATGTGCAAGGCAAAGGCTTGCCCTTGATAGGTTTTCTATTTTACCGGTCTCATGGTGGTAGTTGGGAGACCGGGTTATAGGATCGATTGCCGTACTATCAAGGGGGGCTCTCGATGAGTAGCTTGATCGTATCATTCATAGAGAGCTCAAACCATTGCATCCTTGCATCATCTTTCTTGGTTCTTGGTTGGTTATCTTTTTGAGTCTTAGAGCTTATGGTCATCTTGATGACAAGCTCGAGTTCTTTGAAAACCGATTTCTTATGCATCTTCTTTTGTGTTTTCGGTGTTGGAGTTTTTACCGGTCTTAACTGAGAAAGGGTTCTCACCATTTTATTTTGGGTATTTTCTCTATTGCTATTTCTTGATATTTCTATCAAGATTTTGTTTGCTCTTGTCTTTAGCTTTCCAACAAACATGATTTCGTCGAATTCGGAGCTCGTATGCGAAAGTTGTGGCTGTTTTGATCTTACCTGTTTTACATAGAGAGGTTGTACCGCCCCTTAGAGCGGTTGTACCGGTTGACCGGTACAACAGGTGTTTGGAGCGGTTGTACCGCTCCAAAATTGGTCCGAAGGTTGTACCGGCCATGTACCGCTCTACCACCGGACTAGTTTCTGTTTTGGAGCGGTTCTTGGGCGGTTGTTGACCGGTTGTACCGGTTAGTTTAGTTTAACCGGTACTACCGGTTCCCCAGGCTGTTGTACCGCTTAGGCCTTTTTCTTACAGGTTGGTTTTTCCTCTACTTTGACCGGTTGTACCGGTTCGTGCACCGGTTGTACCGGTCCTACAGTTTTCTGCACATAACGGGCAGATTCGTGGGGACCTATAAAAGGGGGTCTTCTTCCCCATTGAACCTTATCCTTTGAGCTCGTGTTCTTCCCCCATTGTTGACCTTCTTCGAACTTGCTATCTCTCAATCCCTCCATGGATTCTTGCTAGTTTTTTGGGAAAAGAGAGAGGAGATCTAGATCCACATTTCCACCAACCACTTTCTCCTCTATGTGAGGGGAACCCCTTGATCTAGATCTTGGAGTTCTTGGTGTTCTCCTTCTTGTTCTTCCTCTCATTTTCCTCCCTAGCATTAGTTGCTTTGGTGGGATTTGGGAGAGAAGGACTTGGGCACTCCGTGTGCCCTTGCCATTGCATTTGGTGCATATGTTTGAGTTCTCCACGGTGATACGTGGAAGTTACAAGTTGAGAAGCTTATTACTCTTGGGTGCTTGGTACCCTTGAGCTTGTTCCTCTTGGGTGCTTGGGCGCCCTAGACGGTTGGTGGTGTTCAGAGCTCAATCATTGTGGTGTAAAGCTCAGGGCAAGCATCGGGGTCTCCAATTAGGTTGCGGAGATCGCCTCGAGCAATTTGACGGGTTTCGGTGACCGCCCCCAAGGGTTGCCAAAGTGTACGGGTTCGGTGACCGACCCCAAGGGTTGCCAAAGTGTACGGGTTCGGTGACCGCCCCCAAGGGTTGCCATTTGTACGGGTTCGGTGACCGCCCTCAAGGGTCCTTAGTGGAATCACGGCATCTTGCATTGTGCGAGGGCGTGAGGAGATTACGGTGGCCCTAGTGGCTTCTTGGGGAGCATTGTGCCTCCACACCGTTCCAAACGGAGATTAGCATCCACAAGGATGTGAACTTCGGGATACATCGTCGTCTCCATGTGCCTCGGTTATCTCTTACCCGAGCCCTTTACTTATGCACTTTACTTTGTGATAGCCATATTATTTCTTGTCATATATCTTGCTATCACTTAGTTGTTTATCTTGCTTAGCATAAGTTGTTCGTGCACATAGGTGAGCCTAATTGTTGTAGGTTTTGTGATTGGCAAATTAACCGCTAGGTTTATTCCGCATTTGTTCAAGCCTAAACGTAATTATTTTAAAGCGCCTATTCACCCCCCTCTAGGCGACATCCACGATCTTTCAGTGTCTACCTTGGGTCTTCGTTGATCTCTTGGTCATCGAAGCGGCAGCCCATGGTCTCTCGCTCCAGCGCCGAGGCAGAGTATCGGGCCGTGGCTAACGCCGTGGCCGAGTGCTCTTGGATCCGTCAGCTGCTCCAGGAGTTGCTTTGTGATGTTCGCAAGGCCACTCTTGTCTACTGCGATAACGTCAGCGCGGTCTACCTCTCCGCCAACCTGGTGCACCATCGACGTACAAAGCATATTGAGCTCGATATTCACTTCGTGTGCGAGCAGGTTGCCCTTGGCCGTGTTCAGGTCCTCCAAGTTCCGACGTCGCAACAGTCTTGAGTATATATTTGTGTTGCATGTACTATTGTGGCCCACCTCCTACTTGTGTATAGTTGAGATTAAGGCCTACCCTGTACTTAGATATACATGCCCCGGCACCCCATCAATACAACGATTATTATATTGCAAAACTATTCGTCTACAGTTTGTCTCAAAGCATGGAAATGGAAAACGAATCTGTGAACGTCATTCTAGTCCGTGGAAGGGCTTCGTGGATCAAGGCATCGAACCGAAACATATGCCATGCGGCTCAGATGAATAAACCTGTTTCTTACAGATGCGGTGCAAAAGCAGTCACCAGCAGCAGGCGGCGGCTTGCAGTCACCGCTGAAGTTCAAGGGAAACTACCTGGCTTGTACACTTTTTCTGATAGATGCTCAGCATGTGCTTCAAGACACCATCGATTCGATTCAAGGGCATGCCCACACCGAAATTTTTTTAGAGAAAAAAGAATGAAGCAAAGCTGTGACTTGTGGTTTCAGTTTATGGATTTCACTTCAGAAAGCAACCAACACATAATACCGCCACAATGCTGCACCCGCCCTCATCGACCAGCCATACCGAACTCCGAAGCATTCAGTAACTTTAGGGCATCTCCAAGCCAGATCAAAGGCGAGCTGGATACACGATACATCACCACCGTCCTTTATAGCTACCACTGTTCGCGGTACGTGCATGTATCCATCAACAGGCATACATCAAAATTCCCTTCATTGTTTTGATATTTAAACCTCTCTTCAAATTGTCAGGGTGCCTGCACAATTTGTCTGAAGAGAGTAGCATATGGATGGATGGAAACGAGCTAGCCAACATAATACTTAAGGTGAATTCTATGTAAATTGTAATTGAACGGATAGTCCATGTGTAAATGGGTCAAACTTCCCTTTGAAATTGATGTCTCAAGTTTGAAAGCATTTGATTTGAAAGAACAAGTCTTGTTCCTATATGTCTTTGCGATAAAGGACTATCCATTTTTGTACAAGCAAATTATGGATCTAAGCTACTAGCATATACTAATGAGCATGCACACGACTGAAATCAGGGAACAAAACAACCATGCATATGAGACAAAAATGAAAGTGTAAGGGGTGCGTCCCACCTGGCACCGTAGAGATTCCTCTGAGACGATGGATTAGTCTGGCCGCAGTTGAAATGATAGCATTATATTGAAGTTGCATGTGAAAGTATACATGATTTGAAGATTTATTAACGTAATAACTTCTTGTTGTTTGCTCGACTTTAGACTTTTCATTGTATCTGTCTAGTTATATCTATCCATGGGGTCTCTTTAGCAAAGAGAAAGAACCGGAGGGAGTTCAGATTTGAGAACGTCAACACTTTGTATGCACATATGAATCAGTATCAAACAGAATGTTTTTTATGGGGAATGAGACAGAGAGTAATTGGCAAAGGATCTGGATGACAAAGTTGCCAGGTCAGGCTGCAGGTGGGACTATAGGTGGGTGTCCCACCACAAACCCACTTCATCCCACCGTTGTTTGCTCGGAAGTAGTGGACAGCCCACTAATATTTTGACGGGATAACTGGGATTAAGTGGAAAAGCTTCGCTGCCACGTCAGGAAGCATGTCCTCCGCATGGAGCCCCGACATGAGCACCGCAGAGTTCCCCATGACCCATCAGCCATGGCCTCCGCGGCGCCGGTGGCCGCGCAGGTGACAACCGCGTTGCCGTAGCCGTACAGGAGCACCCTTAGCTCCACGGCCTCACCGAACGAAGGAGACGTTGATCTAGCCGTAGGAGAGCTTGTGCACGGGCGCACTGAGCACCGTGGACACCACCAGCATGCAAAGGCGAGGTTGTGGTTCTTGTACAGGTCCGTCGCAGCGGTCACCGTGGACACCACCAGCGTCCGCCTGCGCCCGAGCCGCAGGAGCAGGAGGCCGCCGTCGCTGCCGTATCGAGCGTGCAGGTCGCGCAGGGAGCGGTGCGCGAGGCGGCCGAGGAGGAGGTGGAGGTGGCCCAGCAGCGGCATACACGGCGGCTACGGCGGGAGCTTGTTGTTCTTGCTTCGAGCTTTCTTGTCCACGTAGCAGAAGGCGACAAGGACGACGACGGCCGCGACGAGCACACGGCGTACGGAGACATCCTCCTTCCGCTCGACAACTGTGCTGGCTATACTACTTCAAAATCCTCTGTCCAACGAGAACCTATCGGGGATGGATGCTGGTGGGTTAAGGTGGGGTTCCACTGGGCTAATAGGGCGAGTCCACTTAGCTTTCTCCTTATCCAGTGGGAGCCCACTAAAACAGTTCAAGTGGGATGGGATGGTTAATCCCACTTAAACCCACTTCCACTTGCAGCCTGATTGCCAGGATATGCTTCGAGTACTGCTGTTATCTTTGCCCCGATTTGATCAATTCGTTAGCATTAAATATATTATGTTGGTTTGTTGCTTCAGTCTTCTACTTACTCCGTTTCAAAATAAGTGTTGTTATTTTAGTTTAAATTTAAACTAAAATCATGACACTTATTTTGAAACGAAGGGACTAGTAGTCTTGTATACAAAAGATGAGGAGTAGGTAGAAAATAGAAGTGTCCTGAGTCCCCACGGGTTGCTAACATGGTGTAGAGCTGTAGATTACGGAATTTTGGAACAAAGTAAAACGAAGCCAGCTAGAGACGACTCTGACTCGTACGGCCCACATATATCCCAGAAACCTGCACCCTCGTCTTTCCAGCTCCACCCCCGCCCGCTTCGCCGCCGCGCACACAAACCCTAGCTGGCCGTTCGCAGTTCGCGTGGTACTGGTAGCATCCATGGATGAGTCTCCCCTCCTCCGTACCGGTCGATCTGTAGTTTCGCCGGCGATGGAAGCCCGGTCGGATCTCCAAGAAGAGGAAGAAGAAGAAGAGGGACACGGAGAGGAGCCCGTTCTCCGGGCTCTCCGACGACCTCCTCGTCGAGATCATCTCGCGCGTGCCCTTCAAGGCCACCCGTTGCTGCAAGTGCGTCTGCAGGCGATGGCGCGACGTCGTCTCCCACCCCGACCACCGCAAGAAACTGCCCCGGTCGACCCTCGCCGGCTTCTTCTACAAAACCGGCAATCTGTGTGCCCGAGCTATGGACCGTCATTACCAAAGCCTAACAGGGAGCTGGTGCCCTGACATCGACCCCTCCTTCTCGTTCCTGCCCAAACACAGACTCTGTGACGTTGACATTGACATGCTGGACTGCTGCAATGGCCTCCTGCTCTGCCGACGACAGAAGACTGATTATTGGAGGGCAACGGATTACGTGGTGTGCAATCCGGCCACTGAGGAATGGGTTGCCGTGCCTGGCACCGACAGGTCCCGCGAGGTGTGTGACGCTCGCCTGGGGTTCGACCCGGCCGTCTCCTCTCACTTCCATGTACTTGAGTTTGCACCGGCGGATGATGATACACACGTCAGACCATTGGGGATCTACTCTTCCGAAGCTGGAGTCTGGACACATCGGAGCGATTGGGAATGTCCAATTGATATAAACTGGTATTCATGCAGCACATTTTTCAGAGGGGTGTTATATTTAACCTCCTATGAAGATAAGGTTGTAGCCGTCGACATGGAGGGAAGTTGTCGGGTCATCCATATTCCTAAGTCACATGATTCTTGTTATGCTCGTGAGGTTTATGTATCACAGGGACAATTGTATTTTGTAATTTATAGTGATTCTGAACTGTCAATGTGGGCTCTTGAAGATTCTAGTACTGAAAATTGGACCTTGAAGCATAATGTCAGCCATTTGCAATTGTTTGGAGCAGAGGAATCATCTTATGGGAAGGACTACGATATTATCATCCACCCAGAATACAAGGTTATATTCATACTATTTACGAGAAGAATCGCGAGACCCATATCATTTACGAAAATGATGTCATACGACATGGATTCTAGGGAGCTGCATTCTATAGGTGATCTTGGATATGACTGCAAGAGTCCTTATCTTTCATATGTCCCTTTGTTCTCACATTCATTCGCTGATGGGCACTAGAAATCTTGATAGTGTAGTGCTAATTCACAACTGTGTATTTGTTTTTTTGCCAACAGAATGTCATGTATCTTTTTTGTGAACAGGATGACGTATCTTTTTTTTAATGATATTTGTGTTAATTAGGTCTTGAACCCAACCAGCTTAGACTTGGCTAGACCTTTTATGATGCCGTGCTAGTTTTTATCGGTGCTTCTGTGCACTTAGGTACCTCTTATGTGGCTAGATGTTGCAGTTAATTAACAACCTAGCAACACTGTTCTTCTTTCTAAAAGCCAAATCTACTAAAATGCAATTCTGAAATTCTACTATCATGTGGGACCACTCATCCGCCGGTTGCCACTTCTTTTCTTTTGTTTCTCTATTCGCTAGACTCTCCGACTCACTTGTGAGTTCTGACCTGCTCAGTTCATTTGTGATATCGTCCAAGATGGCGAGTCCTTTTATAGAAGGAAAACAAGAAAGAGCGAAATCGGAATTTATTAGAACGGTCGAATAGGCGTAAAATGGAAAACGAACCTAGAACGAGCACCATTCTGGTCAATGGACTTCGTCGTCCAAGTGGACACCGAATCGAACCGGATTCTTTCCATCCGGCCCAGATAAATCCCAGCTGTTTCCTCACATAAGATACCCTACAAAAGAAAGAAATCACTAGCAGCCGGCGGCTTGCAAGTTGCAATCATATATACAGACAGTATAAGGCAAATCAGCTGACCTATCTCGTACTCTCTGTAGCTGAGCATGTTATGTACTTGAAGACACGGTCGATTCCAGCAAACACGCCTTCACAGGAAAGTAAGTTTTTTTTTTTTGGGATAGAAAAGTAAGGATTTGACTTGAGGTTTCACTGTACGAGTTTCACTTGAAGAAGTAACCAGTAACATACTGTACTAAATAGGAAAAAGTTCATTTTAAACCCTGAACTCGTAGAAGTTCGGCGAAATGAACTCTCAAGTCAAAATCCCGGTCGATTGCACCCTGAACTATGCAATCCCGGTCTAAATCGAACCTTCGGGCCATTTAGATGGCCGGGATTGGTGGCATTTCGCAGAGGCGCTAACCCTGCACCCTGTTGGGCCGGCCCGCTTCATTTTTTTGGTTAAAAAACAAAAGATAAGCTCACGGTGTGGCGCTGGTGTTGTTTGATCGATGCAACGGCAATCCCTATGTGACGCTCGTTTTTTTTTGTGGGGTCCCTGTGTGACGCTCGTGTGCGTCAAGACGGCGTGGCTTCGACGAAGCTTCGCCTTGCAACAGCCCCGTTTGGGCCGGCCCAGACTTGTTTCGCTGCTGCTTCTCTGTTTCTTCTGTTTTTTGTTTCTTTTCTTTTCCTTTTCCTTTTTCTCTTTCTTTTCTTTTTTCTGTTTCTGTTTATATTTCTTTTCCTATACTTTTATATTCTTTATTTCTATTGTTTCATTTTTATCATAATATACAAAGTTCATTGCATGTTACAAAAATGTTCATCGGTATATTAAGGAAATGTTCATCATCCATTACAAAACTGTTCAACATTTATTAGAAATTGTTCAATGAATATATAATCACAGTGTTTTTGAAATTTGTTAAGTGTATATTACACAAATGTTCAATGTGTATTCAAAAATTGTTCAATGTATATTACATAATGTTCAATGCGTATTCAAAATTTGTTCAGAGGATATATTCCTATGTTTAAAAAAATATTCATGGTTAAAAAATTTTGTTCAGAATGTTTTTGTTCCATTTTTGTTAACTTTTTAGAGAAATGTTTGGGATATTAAAAAAATGGTTCCGCTTAAAAATATTCAATTTTAAAAATGTCGTGTGCTCTAATTTTAAAAATGTTTGTGTTTTCATAAAAATCAGGAGTTTAAAAGTTGTTCCCGGTCAAAATTATTTGCAAATTTTCAAAAACGTTCATGTTTTCAAATTTTGTTTGGGAGTTTTAAGAAATGTGCATGTCACAAAAGTTTATTTGAATTTTCAAAATTTATTATGGTAAATTTGTTCACGAATTTGAAAAGTGGTTGCTTTTCATAAAAACTCAAGTTTTTTAAAAATGTTTTGCGTTCAAAATTTTAAAAAATATCCGAATCTTTTTTATTTAAAAAATATTCGAATCTGGTGTTGATTCTTATTGTTTTGTGCTTCTAGAAAAACAAGTTTGCTCACCCGCAAAAAAAAAGAAAAACAAATTTGCTTGCTAGCTCAACTGCAAGCTCGCACGAGTTCCGCCTTTGTGTACTTTTTCTTTTGTGCAAAACAGTAAGCCCGTATTTTTTGCATCTGATACAACCGCAACTGGTACTACTTAATCTGGTGTTGGTTCGTAACTTGTCAAGCTCGTATTTTGTTAGCATTACAAGCTCGCGCGAGTTCCGCCTGTGCGTACATTTTTTTTGAGCAAACAAAAAAAATAATGGGCTGGCGCCCTGGTAAACATTGGCGCTCCTTGGCCCATCAGCCAGACAAATCCCGGTTGACACTTGCCAGGGTTTTAATTTAGACCGGGATTGCATAGTTTAAGGTGCAATCGACCGGGATTTTGACTTGAGGGTTCATTTCGCCGAACCTCTATGAGTTTAGGGTTTAAAATGGACTTTTTTCCTACTAAATAATATCATAATGCTGTACTACCTGCTCCAGCCTCATCACGGCGGCTTGCAAGTTGCAATCATTTTTTTTTGAAACGGAGGCAAAAAAGCTTTGCCTCATCCATTAAATAAGAGAGAATAGAGTTTGTTACAAGTCACTCAATACACATCATGAGATCACTCTCGCAAAATAATGGACCCTAATTTTTTGGCACCGGCTATGACCCAAAGGTTGGTCTCGGTCTCTATAGAGGCAAGCAATATAGTTGGACGAGCGCTCCTGTGCTTGAAGACCCTTGCGTTTCGCTCGTTTCAGACAGTCCACGAAACAAGCATGGTGAGGGACGCCTTGGCTTGACGGTTTGGCGTGGCGGTGTCACAGGTACTTGCCCACCAAGCCTCAACCGAATCGAACAGGGGCCAACCGTTGGTGTCAAGACCGAGAATGTGGAATTTGTCAATGATCAAAGACCAGAGCCTCCGTGTGTAGCGGCATTTGTAGAAAAGGTGAGGCCCACATTCCTGCACTCTCATGCAGAGAGGGCAGAGATCACAGTTGGGCCACCCACGTTTTGCCAAACGATCGGCAGTCCAAATTTTGTCTTGTAGCGCTAACCAAGCGAAGAACTTGACTTTTGGGGGAGCCCAAGCCTTCCAAACCATTTTGTCCAAGGGTGTAAGAACCATCCCTAAGAATTGCGCCTTGTATGCGGATGCCGCCGAGTAGGTCCCACTAGCCGTATGCTTCCACACAATGTCATCCTCGGTGAGATCATCGAGTTAGACCTCATGCAAAAGCGCCCATAGGGTGAAGAACTGCGTGATGTGCTCCGCGGAGATGATGGTGGGCGGTTTGATCTTGAGTATCCATGCATTGTGAGAGAGGGCCTCCCGAACCTTCCAATTCTTTCTCTTTGACGCTTTGTGAATGAGTGGGGCAATGTCTTTTGGCTTGCGCCCATGAAGCCACGGTGAGTCCCAAAAAGGGGTCTTCGCACCGTTGCCAATGGTGATAGTAGTGGAAGCATAGAAAAAATTTAGGTCCTCCTCATCGCATGGGTTTCCCATCCCCACCCACATCTTGGTGGGCTCCTTCCATTCATACCATGGCCATCGCAACCGGAGGGCACGTGTAAACTTGTTAGTGTTGAGAACTCCAAGTCCCCCATACTGAAGTGGCCGGCAAACAATCTCCCAATTCACCTTGCATTTTGCTCCCATTGTCTTGTCCGAACCGGACCAAAGGAAAGCTCTCTCAAATTTGTTGACTTTGAGCAGGATGGTTGGCGGAATAACTAGCGGTGTGGCGGGGTAGACCACTTGGGAGGTGATCACGGACTTGACAAGAGTCGTTCGTCCGATGGTGGTGATGTTTTTGCCCTCATAAGTTGTTAGCTTGTTTGCGGCCTTGTCCACTAGAAACTGAAGATCCACCAACTTTAGTTGCCAAACTGAGACAGGGAGCCCCAAGTATCGTAGAGGGAAGGAAGTCCTAGCAGCCGGCAACCTCTGGGTCAGACGTCCCAAATCGAGGTGGTTGCATTGGATGGGCACAAAAGAGCTCTTGTTGAAGTTAGTGCACAGTCCCGTGACCTCACCGAAGCCCCTCAAAATGTTTGCAAGGTTGTCGACGTCCCTTTTGATCGGAGCCAAGAAGACGACCGCATCGTCCGCATAGAGGGAGGTCCTCATCATGGCTCCCCTGCCCCTGATTTTATGGAGGAGCCCCTTTCTCGTAGCCACCTCAAGAATTCTTTGGAGTGGGTCAATGGCGATGACGAAAAGCAGCGGGGATACGGGGTCCCCTTGCCGAAGGCCATGTCCATGCTTAATTGGGTCGCCGGCAATACCATTGAGGATGATCCTCGAGGAGGAGGAGCTAAGAAGGGCTGCGATCCAGGCCCTAAACTTGCTTGGGAATCCTCGCCGTTGGAGAAGATCGAGCAAGTACTCCCACTTCACGGTGTCGACAGTGGCGAAGCCAATGTATAGGCTGTGTAGTCAAATGACTACACAACTTTGTGAAAAAAGTATCATATATAAGCACAAATCATGCCAAAAATAATACAAAATTTGTAGAAATACATATATCTTGACAACACAAGATTGAGTTGACTACACATGATTAAAATCCTGGCACCGCCACTGGGTGTCGAAGGCCTTGCGGATGTCAATCTTGAAGAGAAGTGAAGGGGTCTTGCTCTTGTGCAGGCGCCGAGCAAGATTTCGGACATACATGAAATTGTCGTGGATGCTTCTTATTTTGATGAAGGCACTTTGGGCGTTGGAAACGAGCTTTGTCATGTGGGGGCCAAGCCTTAAGGAGAGCACCTTCGCAATAATCTTCGCAATCGCGTGGAGGAGGCTAATGGGCCTATAGTCGGCGATCCCTCCGCCCCATCTTTCTTAGGCAAAAGCACCACGTTGGCGGAATTGAGCCACTGGAGGTTTGACGTGTGTAGGGAGTCAAAGTGGTTTATGACCCGCATGAGGTCGGCCTTGACAATGATCCAACACCTCTTGAAAAAAAGGCCCATGAAGCCGTCCGGACCCGGGGCCTTGTCACATGGCAAATCATTGATCGCTTCGAGGACCTCACCCTCTGTCATAGCAGAGTCAAGATCATGGAGGTCGAGGGGTTCCAAATTTAGCTCATCCCAGTTGAAGTCTTTGCGGCTTAAGGGGCCCTTCTTCATGACGTTGGAAAAATGCTCATGAATTACTTTCTTTTTGGCCACGTGCCCAGTGACCCATCCTTGCTCGTTCTTGATTCTATAGATATGGTTTTTCCTCCTTCTAGCATTGACTCGGCGGTGGACAAGGCAAACTAGCTGACCTATCTCTCGTACTCTCTGTAGCTGAGCATGTACTTGAAGACATGGTCGATTCCAGCAACACGCATTCACAGGAAAGTAAGGATTTGACTTGAGGTTTCAGTTTACGCGCTCATGGCAATTAGAAATGGAATATACTTGTTGGCAAACTTTGGGTGCAACAATATGGAGATTGAATCTGATTGCTTGTTTGCGGCGTTGCATTGGTCTCTGTTTTTTTTTTTTTTTGCATGGGGCGTTGCATTGGTCTCTGAATACAAGCAGTTGGCAATGAACTTTGCCAAAATATCATTTGAACACTGTTTTCGGGAAGCTAATCAGGCAACAGATGAGCCAGAGCTAAGCATTCTTTTAATGCTAGATCTTCGGGTTCTTGGGATGATGTAATCCCTGACTTTGTTTCTTGTTTACTTGTAAACGACATGGCCATCATATGAGAAATAAAGTCTATTTGCTGTAAAAAAACCAATAACATACATAATACCAGAATGCTGTACTACCTGCTCCAGCCTCATCAAGCAGCCAAACCGAAGCTTGAACCCCGAATATATTTCAATTTTATGCGGTGCAAAGTGTGAAGAATGCCACTGAAAGTTTTTATACAACGACCCGCTAATCCAGCTACAAAGATACGCGAGCGGCAATAATTAACAAAGCATCAAGAGCCGACAAGACGAAATCTGCATCGCCAAGAAAACTCGATGAGTTCGAAATAACAGCAGAAGATATCTGTGGCACACAGGTTCAGTAGATCCAAGGGCTAAAGCAATCAGATGGTGTGCTCGATCAGCACCAGGGAAGAAATTGTTTCAAGATGGCAATGAATATTCGGTGGAACACGGCTGTAACACATAGAACACCATGCGCTGATGCGCACATGGTATCCTAGTTGGAGATATAGATGCCAAGTAGTGGCGTAGTGGTGCTACGACGTGACAGGCAGAGGTTCGAAACATCGTCCTGGGTCGTTTTGTCTGAGCTGCTGCCGCCTTTCCCAGTTTCCCCACTGGCGCTCGTGCCGTGGTACAGTAGGCTACCTAGCTGCGATGCTCCATCGCCATGCCGCGCCTGGGGCACTTCTGCTCAAATTCCTTTGTGATACCGTCGATGATTTTTGCACAAAGATATCCTGAACATTGGGGCACCGAAGCAGTACCTTTCAGAAGGCATCAAGTTTTTATTAAAAAAGAGGGAACGAGACAAGAAAGTGAACTTGGAACATGCACGGAAAATTCCCTTCAAAAGCACAAACACACATGCATGGAAATGGAAAACGAATCTGTGAACGCCATTCTTGTCCATGGGCTTTGTTGATGAAGGCACCGAACCGAACCGAACCCTGTGCCATCCGGCTACCTGTTTCTTACGGATGCTCCGCGGCGGCTTGCAATCAAATGGTTCAGGGGAAACTACCTGGCTTGTACACTTCTCTAAGAGATGCTGAGCATGTGCTTGAAGACACGTCGATTCGACTCAAGCAAAGGGAAAGATTGGAGACAAAAAAATAAAATAGGTTTCAGTTTATGGGTTTCATTTCAGAAAGTAACGAGTATCACATCGTACCGGAATGCTGCACACGGCATCATCAAGCAGCCGAACAGCATTCAGAAACTTTTCTTTGTACAAAGTGCGGAGAACACCACTGAAGCTGAGGGGCGAAACACACTTCTATTCAGATTCTGAATCCGCTGCAGAAGCTCAAAACAACTGGCCCATAGTCAGTTAGTCACTGCCTAAGCCAGGTAGGAAGACATGTGAGAAACACTAACTGACCACCACAGATCAACAATCCAAGTCGACAAGGCAAAATTTGCGTCGCGTGAGGGGAATTGTACGAGTTACTGCTTTTTGTACAAGAGTGAGCGGAGACCTGCCAGAGTAACAGGCTAAGACCAATTGTTCATGTGCATCCACAGGGGAACGGGTTGTCTCACGCCACACATAAGGGTTTCAGCGGGAACGCGGTCACTGACACAATATGATCTTTTACAGGCATTTCTCGCCCTCCGCTGACAGGGTGACGAGTCTATCTGCTGAATACGCGGCGGTGCTGCTACCGTCAACGCCTATCCTGGGGAGGCTCTTGTTTGATCCACACTGCGCTGCTAGATTCTGTGGAGCCACATTTTCTGCGCAGAAATGTTAACAAGGTTTAATCAACAGAGAGGGGAAGATGCAAAATGCATCCCCTGGTACGCATGAGAATAAGATTTTCAAGCAGCATACTCAGGTTAAGAGCGTTTTGCAGTTTAGAATTAATTAAACCTGATGTCATGCACTCCTTGCTTGATGTAGGATGACTCTTCTCTTTTGGTAAAACACTCGATGACGGAGGTTTACAGATCACAGGAACCACAGTTGCTGCACTGGAATAGTTGGCTTCAGGCATGGTCTTTTTTGCAGGAACTTTAGCCACCTTGCTTCGCGCATGGAGGTGAGGCGCCATGCTTTTTGGCGCACGGAGATGAGGTGCCATACTTCTTGGTGCACAGAGATGTGGTGCCATACTTCTTGGCGCACGGAGATGAGGTGCCATACTTCTTGGTGCACAGAGATGTGGTGCCATACTTCTTGGTGCACGGAGCTCAGGCGCCATACTTCTTGGCGCACAGAGATGCGGTGCCATACTTCTTGGCGCACGGAGCTCAGGCGCCATACTTCTTGGCGCACTGAGATGCGGTGCCATACTTCTTGGCGCACGGAGCTCAGGCGCCATACTTCTTGGCGCACTGAGATGCGGTGCCATACTTCTTGGTGCACGGAGCTCAGGCGCCATACTTGTCGCCGCGGAGAACTGAGGAATCCTACTTGAAGTATAGGCTTGACATGATACGCCTGGAGTTGCAGCAACACTTTCATGTGCCCTATTGGATGCAAGAGCGTCATGGGCTTCAGGTGTCCTACCTGGTGCAGCAGAATGCAGGCCTTCCATACTGACAGATGCAGAGTTTCCAAGTGTTGGTCCTGATACATGAGAATCATGGCCTTCAGAACTGCTTCGTGCGAGGGTATCATGACCATTATACTCCATGCTTGGTCCAGCAGAATCCAAGCCATTAACACTGAGCAAAGCACTCCTCACAAGGGCATCATGACCTAGATGTGCCACCATCGGTTCAAAAGGATACTGGCTGTTAGTACAGCGAGATGAAGAGCTGTCCGAACACATACTTGGGGTGGGCGAATGCTGTCCTCGGACCGCATTCGCAGGAGAACCACCACGTGTGGAATTCACAGGTTCACAATTCTCACGAAGTACACTTGGTGCTGGACCATCGTGACTAGGAGTTGCAGATACAACATCTGTACCTGTCCCAATGCCGACAGATCCCAGTGCTGCAGAATAACTGGTACTTTTTGCAGGAGAGTTGTACCATAATGATGGCTGCAATAGGAAGGAAGAAGTTAAGAACAGAAACGTGGTTGGCCACATTTGTCCAAGCCCACAACGTCCACAGACAAGGAATCAGCAAATATAAGAAAGATTACTGATATGGCATACACACAAAATAGAGAATGACATGACACAACCTCTTTGGCAGCAATGAAAGGGAGAGTGGAAATATTGCAATGACTAAACTATCGATTTGTCATTTGGGCCAACAATGGAAACAAAGCTTTCCAAGAAGATGCACAAACATCATCTCCAAAAAAAAAAAAAGATGCACAAACATCGTAAAACACAGTAAATACTATGCCAACTTTGTCGAACAGCACATACTCCCTACGATCTGACCGAAAATATCTAAAACAGTATTTTGTTAACAGTTACAGCTACAAAATCACAATCAAAGAAACTGCTTTTGTATACGAACCCAATGGTGTCTATTTTCATAAACCAAATATTATTGGACTAATTGTTGGTCAAAGCACGAACTTGGACAGTCATGATACACCTCATGTTGAAACAGAGGTAAGTAGTACAAACAACAACAACAACAAAGCCTTTAGTCCCAAACAAGTTGGGGTAGGCTAGAGGTGAAACCCATAAGATCTCGCAAACAAAACAGAGGTAAGTAGTAGTACTACACAAAAAAGCTAACCATGCCAACATTCCATCAAGAGTACAGCACCACTGCACCAGCAATAAATTTGGGGACTTTTACCTTATGAATAATTAAAAACATCTCAAAAGTAATATTCGATGCTCTCTTAGTCTAAGAATATAATAGGCACAAACCTCCAAAGGCTTGCTCCACTTTCTTAGCCCAAATCCCTAGTGTCATACTCTTATTTTAGCCAATGTGGCTACAGTTGAGGCTCTCAGTTGGCACACTTTGGCTAACTTAGGTTTGACATGCGTGGGCACCAACCAAAAATGCTTGTTCATAGGCATTAAGAAATTATAGTAGACGCATCACAAAACATTGCTCTGTACACCAGTCTTGTGTAATTTACTCTTAGTATGGTGATCATCAAATGTGTACTTAGATAAAGTATACTGCCGGAGTAACTTACACTGTATTTAAGTTTTGTCAAGGAATCCAGAAGTAATTTCTCTCCAACTATTATCATCATTTTCTTGACCATTTCATCACGAGTAATCTTATTTTCCTGTGGAATAAAATCATTTGAATGAATAGACAGAAGCAAACTGACTGCAAAATTCAGTGACAATTGATAACAAAATAGTAGAAGTTGCCAAGAAGGCAATACCTTCAACTCCTCATAGTGGCGATAGAGCAATTCCCTCGCTAAAGACGATATACTGTCTTGTATTGTCTCAAAGAGCAATCTGAATGAAATCCATGGAGACGTTGGCCCTTCATCAGTTTGACATAGTACCTACATACAAGTCATAGATGTCAGATCAACAGGAGATTATTAGCTTATGACAGCACTAGAAGTGCTTATTAACACAGAAGGCACAGAGAGCAGTACTTGGAGGTAAAGTTAAAATTTGACAAACATACAACAACAAAACAACAACAACAACAACAACAACAACAACAACAAAGCCTTTAGTCCCAAACAAGTTGGGGTAGGTTAGAGGTGAAACCCATAAGATCTCGCGACCTAAAATTTGACAAACATACTCTGGCAAAAATTGCTAATACTCAAAGACACATCCAAGCAAACAGTATGCTTGTAACCCGTTAGCTCCTATTGGGAAGTACTCCCTACGTTCATAAATATAAGATGTTCAAACTTTTTTCTGAATCGGATGTATATAGACACATTTTAGTGTGTTTGTTCATTCATTTCAGTCCGTATGTAGTCCATATTCAAATATCCGAAACATCTTATATTTGCGAACGAAGGGAGTACTATGGTAAGAGTTCAGGTGACTCACTGGTTGAAGAATAGAAGGATCCACTTTCACTTCACCTGGAGGTGGGCGCAACCATAAACCCTTCAAGCTACGAACATACTCTGTAAATAAGTACAGTCAAAGTGGATCACTCATTTATCTCATGTAAACATACATGATAAGAAATTCAACACTAAACGACTTAGCATACCTTGAACTTTTGGAGCAAGCCTGAAACTTATAAGGTATTCCAGAGAAATATTAGTGCTTCGATGTGATGGCCAGATCACATAATAGTTTGGGTTTGAGCAATCATCAACGCTAGAATCATATATGCCTAGAAACTCCTCCTGTGAACCTGGTTTGATAACTCCTGTTTTGCCCAATATGGCTCGGCACAACAACATATACTGTACCCCTTTTTCGTCAACATCACAAAGACCAACACTGCAAAATAATAAAATGTTATGCAACATCCACTAATGTGTAATTAAAAAAGACCATTGAAACTATAAAATGAAATGACAACCTTGTAAAGGCGCGGTTTTCAGGTGACAGATAAATGCCATCGGCCATTGCCGTATCACGAGTGTTTTCTCCAGTGCTAACAAAACCATTAACTATAACACTGACAATGTCTTGCTTTCTGGATCCAAGCCATCCATATTTTGCATTTGCATTGCCAGACTTCTGTCCTGTCAACCTCAACTGTTTCTCAAAAGCTTCAAGTCTACGCTGTGCAGGGATATCCTTTGGAGAGTACCGATGAATATGAAGAATGTTGTTAGGCACTGCAAATGAACCCATACCAGAGAGGAAAAGGTTCTGAACAAACAGAAAGCTTTCGCTACCTCTTTCAACATGTACAATCTTCTTACGCAATATATCTAAAGCACAAGAACTCTGTATAACTGGAGGGCTGGCTTCAAGCATAGCTTGTTTCGCCACATCAGATGGAGACTTCATACCATTACCCCTAATAGAACCTAGTGCAGCACCTTCAACAACATTTCTGCTCAACTTTGCGGATTCTTCAACTTCCTCATCAAAGAATGAAGACGGAAAAGACCAGTTGTTAGTCCCATCAAGCCATGCAACAGATCGCTGTTTCCTCGTTTTTAGGTTCACCAAGGTCATTGATAAGAAATCAATAAGGAGAGGCTGGTCATCCATCACAACAACGATACTAGATTTGTCACCTCCGAATGCATCAACAATGGATGTGACTATCTTGTCAGGAAAGTCACACCATGAACCTTGTTTGTAAAACATGACACGACTTGGCGCCCCACTTTTCAGGTAATTAACACAATCATTAGCAAGATTAGGCTGGCTGTGACAACTGTGAGCAGGTAAATCCGATGAGGATCCGCTGTGCACCTTAGAAGATACATTATCAATTTCAGTTCGATGGGACTTGCTGTTTTTCGCCAAGCAATCATCATCGGGCTTGCGCTTCAGGCACAAAGCCTTGGATTTTTGGAGTGGATCCATGGGTGCTTTACCTCTCCTAATAGAAAAACAAAGAAACATGGCAATGGGTGATCCTAGTACGATACAAATACAGTTCTTCCTTTACTTCTATTTATCTATCTCATAAGTGTAACACAATCCTGTAAGGTAACAGTAAATGAATAACACAATAAGCACGGAACACACAGATACATCAGAAAGCCTTAATCAGCACTACTTTGCAAATAGAAGTGGACTCCATCAGAACACAAGTCAAACGACAATATTGAAATGGTTCAAATACAGGTATCATCATTCAGTGAAGAGGCAGGGAGTAAAGTATTCGAGTGTCTTTTGATATGTAAATCAGTATACAGAACTAGGCAACACAATGTATGGGCATTCTGACTATGCTTCTCAAAGAGGCCACAGATTATTCCAGACTCAAATCCTGCCAATAACAGTAGAGAATACAAGCAGTTGACATATGAAACCGCCAATTCTTCTTGTAAAATGTATCTTGCAGAACACTTTATTCAGTCTTTGGGTAAACAAGAACATTTACATCAGAAGCGATCTTCATTAATCTCTTCTCTTGCATACAGTAGCATAATCATGCACTTGGCAGGAAATATTTGGTACAGAAAGATAATACTCTATAAAACTAATAATAACCCATCAAAGATCAAAGAAAATTACTAACAGAAATAGTATCTCAGATTTAACTTTCAGGTGCACTGCATAATCAAAGAAACAGTAAAAAAAGTTTCGAATGCATTCAAACAGAAAATCGCGGAAATGAAACAGGCCAGCGTTCTTGAGAAAAGGACAGAGCTTGTACAGGCGGACCTAGAAACTATTCTGAGTGGGGCCACGCTTGTACAAATTCACATACCTTTGTCATTTTTTCTTTCCATAATTAGACAGAAATTATGTTGGAATTTCATATTTTGAGTGGGGTTCTAGACCCTCAACGTGGGTCCAAGATTTTTCTGCTAAAATTAAAGGTGACGAACTGCGAGTGTTTAAGAGCAGCGCACTAATAAATCCAGTAATCCACCACTGTGCGAACGAAAAAGGAAAGGGAAACCCTTTCTAAACCACTAATAATCTAGCGTCTACTTAAGATCCTACTTAATTAAACCGAACAAAAAGAAGAAGAAACGAAAAAAAATCCCAGATTTTTTTTATAGAACAATCAATGGACTTCTATGAGCAACCAGCCGAAAATTCTTACAAGGACAAGCAAGCCAGATGTTGCAGCAAAGCAGCAGGGAGGGATTACGCGAGGGAACGAGAGGAACGGGGCCTTACAAACAGAGAAGAGGGAGGGCCTAACAGAGGACCCGTCGCCGGAGGGGACGCCGGCGCGCGGCGGTGGAAGTGGCGGGTGCTGTCAGTAGGGCCGCGACGACGGCACCCTCTCCCGCGCCTCCGGTGCTTCCACGGCCTCCGTCATCCGGGACGGGTTTCTCGCGGCGAGGCTGGACTGGAGAGCTCGGAGTCGGAGGAGAAATGGAGGAGACGGGACACGTGGGCTGGACTGGCACGCAGGGACGCTGGCCCGTTCTGATGACGGGACGCGTGCAAGGCCCGTTGATCGGGCGCTTTCGCGCTGGTTCCTATTCGTCGCTCAATGCGCTGGTTACAGGCGTCCGCGGTTTTGGAAAGCTTCAAGAAGCTGTCGACCGTTTTTCTTTCTTTGTTCGTTCTTTATTATTTTTGTTTTTACTTTTTATTACTTAATATCATTAAAAAATTCCTTTTCAAATTCGTGATTTAAAAAAATCAAAACCAATTTCAATTCTTTAGTTCATGAAATTTTTTCAAATCTGCAAATTCATAATTTTTAAAAATCCGTGAAACTTGTTTCAGTTCGTGAATACTTTTCAAATCTGTGAACACTTTTCAAATAGGTGAACTTCTTTCAAATTCGCAATTTCATATTTTTAAAATTTTATAGACTTTTTTGAGTCCCTGAACTTTTTCTAAGCGAGAAAGTTTTCCCAAATTTGAAAAAAAATGAACCCTTGTGTTTTTCTAAGATTCAACGGTCAACCGGTCTAGCGTGTGTGCTTGATGAGCAAGCTACTTGCTCGCATAGCTGGGCTAGCCCATGTAAGGGGGCGCGCGAGCGGGGACTAGGAGCACTCCTCTTTCACGGCCTTCTAGGTTGGGAGCCTTATCGTGCTCGTTGTGTCAATTTGCTAACCAAACGCACATGACGGGCGCACGGGACTGGGCCAACCCACTTAGGAAGAGAGAACTGATATTTTTGTTTTGGTTTTCTATATGTTTTCAAGTAGTTTCCTTTCACAAACACACAATTTTTATTTTCATTCTAAGAAACCAAGCATTTTTAAAAATTTGAGAACAATTTTAAAAATTCCAGAATATTCTTCAGAAAAACATGAAATTTTTGTGAATTTGAGTTTGTGAATATATGTTTAAAAATGTGGATGTTTTTAAATTATGTGAACATTTTTAAAAATTTATGAATAATTTTCAATTTTATAGATTTTTGTTAAAAAAAGACGTGAAAGGTTTTTAAAAATTTGTGTCAAAAAATATGAATAAAGCTAATGGATGAAAAGAAGAAACTAGAACCAGAAGGAACACGAAAAATGGCTCTCAAACCAACTGCTAGCGAACAAATGTAAAAAATATGGTTTTGCCTTACTACGCTAATGGGCCTGGCCCGTGATGATCGCTCTGTGCGAATCCTCGAGAAACTAAGGCAATGAGCATGATATAGGAAATGTCTTCTATGTTTCGTGATCGAGTGGGAGGGGTGTGACTAGTCGCTTAACTCATTCTTTCTACTTTTCTTTTCTTTTACTGCGGGTCCAAATGCCCCAGTCTAATGGACTACATGATGTCAAATATGAAGGAATAACTAACATCAATAGTACAAATAACATTACACCAGTCAGTTTACTACTGATAGGCCTAGATCTACCCATCAATGACGGACATTGATGATGGGTCATTGTTAATCCACCAACGATAACCCGTAGACAATGGTGTCGGAAGTCACCACTAATGGGCAATATGGTGACCTGCAAGAGGTGAATAGAGTGGTCGAGCATGTGTGCCAAAACACTGACGACCACTCAGCTCCGGCGGGTGGCTACAACTGACCCGTCAGTGACGAGGTCCCACCGTTGATGGGCCACATCAACACCATCCTTGCTTCGCCATCCAAAACCTCTGGTGCCGCTCCCACTGTGACACCCCCAATTTGACCGTACACTAATCATGCACGCAAATGTGTATGATCAAGATCAGGGACTCACGGGAAGATATCACAACACAACCCTACAACATAAATAAGTCATACAGGCATCATAATACAAGCCAGGGGCCTCGAGGGCTCGAATACAAGTGCTCGATCATAGACGAGTTAGCGGAAGCAACAATATCTGAGTACAGACATAAGTTAAACAAGTTTGCCTTAAGAAGGCTAGCACAAAAGTAGCAACGATCGAAAAGGCAAGGCCTCCTGCCTGGGACCTCCTAACTACTCCTCGAAGCCGAACTCCACGTAGAATCATCCTCGGGGTCTCTAGCTCCTGGACTCCAGCATCTGGTTGCGACAACCAGGTATAGAAAGGGGAAAAGAGGGAGAAAAGCAACCGTGAGTACTCATCCAAAGTACTCGCAAGCAAGGAGCTACACTACATATGCATGGGTATATGTGTAAAGGGTCATATCGGTGGACTGAACTGCAGAATGCCAGAATAAGAGGGGGATAGCTAATCCTGTCGAAGACTATGCTTCTGGCCACCTCCATCTTGCAGCATGTAGAAGAGAGTAGATGGTAAGTTCACCAAGTAGCATCGCATAGCATAATCCTACCCGGCGATCCCCTCCTCGTCGCCCTGTTAGAGAGCGATCACCGGGTTATATCTGGCACTTGGAAGGGTGTGTTTTATTAAGTATCCAGTTCTAGTTGTCATAAGGTCAAGGTACAACTCCGGGTCGTCCTTTTACCGAGGGACACGGCTAATCGAATAGATAAACTTCCCTGCAGGGGTGCACCACATAACCCAACACGCTCGATCCCATTTGGCCGGACACACTTTTCTGGGTCATGCCCGGCCGCGGAAGATCAACACGTCGCAGCCCCACCTAGGCTCAATAGAGAGGTCAACACGCCGGTCTAAATCCTATGCGCGCAGGGGTCTGGGCCCATCGCTCATTGCACACCTGCACGTTGCGTACGCGGCCGGAAGCAGACCTAGCCTAGCAGGCGTTCCAGTCCAATCCGGCGCGCGCCGCTCCGTCGCTGACGTCAAGAAGAGCTTCGGCTGATACCACGACGTCGAGTGCCCATAACTGTTCCCGCGTAGTTGGTTAGTGCGTATAGACCAAATGGCCAGACTCAGATCAAATACCAAGATCTCGTTAAGCGTGTTAAGTATCCGCGAACGCCGACCAGGGCCAGGCCCACCTCTCTCCTAGGTGGTCTCAACCTGCCCTGTCGCTCCGCCATAAAGTAACAGTCGGGGGCCGTCAGGAACCCAGACCCACCTCTACCGGGATGGAGCCACCTGTCCTTTCAGCCCCCTCACCAAAATCACTTGCGGGTACTCAACGAGCCGACCCGACTTTAGTCACCACATGTGTCATGTATATAAAGTATATAGTATATACCCGTGATCACCTCCCGAAGTGATCACGGCCCAGTAGTATAGCATGGCAGACGGACAAGAGTGTAGGGCCACTGATGGAACACTAGCATCCTATACTAAGCAGTAGGATAGCAGGTAAGGGTAACAACTGTAGCAACAATGACAGGCTATGCATCAGTATAGGATTAACCGAAAGCAGTAACATGCTACACTACTCTAATGCAAGCAGTATAGAGAAGGAATAGGCGATATCTGGTGATCAAGGAGGGGGGGCTTGCCTGGTTGCTCTGGCAAGAAGAAGGGGTCGTCGTCGATGTAGCCGATCACAGGGGTATCGACAACAGTCTCGGAGCCTACGGGAAAGAAGTAACGGAGGGGGAACACAATAAATAACAGAGCAATCAAATGTAACACAAAGCAAGACGCGGCAATAAGTTGTGCTAGGGGTGACGTAACGCAGGGATATGTGATACCAGCGAAGGGGGGAAACATCCGGGAAAGTATCCCCGGTGTTTCACGTTTTCGGACAGATGAACCGGAGAGGAAAGTTGCGTGTTTGCTATGCTAGGGATGTGTGGCGGACGAACGGGCTGCGTGTCCGGATTCGTCTCGTCGTTCTGAGCAACTTTCATGTACAAAGTTTTTCCATCCGAGTTACGGTTTATTTTATAATATTTTATAAAGATTTAATCATTTACTGGGATTATTATTAATTAATTAATTCGAAAAAGAATTACTGCATCATCATGACGACAGCATGATGTCAGCGATCAAAGTTGACCGTTGACCGGTCAACTGACAGGTGGGGTCCATTTGTCATTGACAGCTAACTAATTATCAGTAGTTAGTTTTATTAACAGGTTAATTAGGTTTAATTAGATAACTAACAGAATTAATTAAGTTAATTAATTTATTAATTAACTATTTAATATTTTTATTTATTATTATCATTTTTTAAACCTTTTTTTTAACAGAGGGGCGTGGGGCGGGGGGCCCCACTGGGCAGTGGCCCATAGGGCCAAACGGGCACGGGCGAACGGGCAACGGGCGCTGCCCGATCGGCGCACGCCCAAGGGCGCTCGGGCGTGGGCGCACGGCGACTGTGGGCGCACGGCGACTGTGGTCGCGCCCGGAGCAGCGGGGCTGCAAGGGGGGGGCGAGCGGGGGCGCACAGCAGCAGAAACCATGGGCGGCGGCGACGGGCGGTGACCGGGGAGGAGCAGGGGAAGCGGGCGGCAAGGCGGAGCAGGGCGAGGGAGGCGGTTGCAGGGGCGGCCCGAGCGGCAGAGCTCCGGCGGGCGCGCGGTCGCGGGACAGAGGTTGGGCGCGGCCGCAGTGAGGACGCCAAGAAGGGCCGCGGTTCGCGGGCGCGCGCGTCGGACGTGGCCGGCGCTACACGGGCGCGACCGGCGCGTGGCCACGGCGGGGTGAGGCGCGGGGTGTGGTGGACACATCGGGGCAGAGGGGGAAGAGGAGGACGGACGGCGGCTCACCCCCGTTGCAGGGGAACGCCGGCGAGGCTCGGGGGAGCCGCGGTTGAGGAGGAGGTCGAGGACGGCGCAATGATGAGGACGAGGCAGCGGGGCGACGTGGCGCCGGGGATCCGGCGACGGCGCGAGCGAAGGGGTCGGGACGACGAGCGGCTTCGGGTCGGGCAGCACCGCGCGGAAGGAGGAGGGGCGCGGGGTCGAGGTGGTGGCGAGGGGGACGGCTTCGGGCGACGGGTTGCCGCGGCGGCGCCGATCCAGTGGGAGGGAGAGGGAGGAGTGGATCCTGGAGGAGTGGGGATCGTGGGGGGGGGAATGGGTGTCGGTTAGGGTTACGGTGGGAGTGGGAGTGGGTTAGTAGGCAGGGGGTGGGCCGGCCTGGGGCCGGCCTGGGGTTGGCCTGGTGGCCCAGTGGCCAGCTGGGCCGAGGCCCAGCCGGGGGGGTCTTTTCCTTTTTTTTTTCCTTTTCTTCTTTTATTTTTATTTTTCTGTTCTGTTTTATTTTAGATACACATTGTTTTTAGCTTAGAAAAAATGATAGCAACTCCTAAATTGATGTTTGAGAACCACCCACTGCCATAAATGTTTTACCCCGAAATAAATTAGTTTAGAATTTTATTAATCGAAAAAGGTATTTACTTAATTGTTTTGCTGCAGTTCTAATCACTTTAGAGTAATTAATTATTTTATAAAAATGTTGTTTCTCCACCAATACTATCGATGATTTAATTGTCACAATAAGAACATTTTAGTTTTGAGAATTTGAAAACTTTTATTGTTTGCCTTTAATTCAAATTTGAATTTGGATCGGTTCTGAACTATCGAGAGTTTATCAACAGTAAACGGGGTGATGTGGCATTGTTAACGTGGGATTGCTGTAGCTTAATTATCCGGGCGTCACACCCACTCTCCACTCCGTCTCAGGCCGACCAGTAGAGCTTGACTCCAGCATGAAACAATGAACCCAAGGTCAAACGAAGATACTTGTTAGCCTAGCTTAAAGCCTTCTTTGGATCGAAGGATTTTCACAGGATTTTTGCTGGATTGTAAACCTCAGGATTGTATCCTACGGATAGCATTTGGATCACAGGATTGCGTTCTTAAAATTCCTTAGGATTGGGTTCCCAAGGCGCTGAACCCAGAGGAATTTACGCCTGAGGTCCGACCTCTTGGAAAGATTCCCGGCGCGAAAAGAGAGTGTTCGCGCCAAAACAGCCGCGCTGCTTCGTGTGAAAACACCACGCGTTGCTGTCAAAAAAGAAAAGAAAAAACACCTCGGATCGCTCTGGAAGGAAATAAAAAAAGGCACCGAAAGCGGTGACGAGGTCGCGACTGGCGGAAGCGGCGACAAGGTCAGATCCCCCGACGGAAGCGGCGGCGACCCGGCGACCGTACGCCGACCACCTCGCTCTCAGACCCTCCTTCCTCATCGAGTTCGACGAGATCAGCGCCGGCCCCATCCAGGTTAGCCCGCATCACATAGTCCGTCCATCTCCTTCCCTTGCAATTATTTCTAGATCGAGGGAGGGGGTGCCCGATATGGCGCGGGGGCGGCAGATCCTGCCGGAACTAGGCATCGGGTGTGGCGTTGGCAGTCACCTGGCCGGCGAGGGCTGTTGATGGCAGGGGCGAAGCGGATGTCGCTGGCGTCCTCCCGCTGCCAGAGGACCGCGTCCCACGACTGTGGTGCTTGAGTGAATTTCTTGACCGGCTTCCCGCTGATGTTTGTGCTTGCCGTGCCTGAGTGATCTGCGTGCTAGTTGGTTCGCCGTGGGTGTGTGCTTCCCATGCCTGAGTGTGTGCGTGCCTGATGTGATGTCTTATGTGCAAAGAGAGAATTGAGACATTGAGAGATGGATCTGGCGTGTCTGATGTCCGTGAAGAGAGAAACTGTGAGGAATTGAGAGATGGAAGTGCTGTATTTCTATGCCTTGGTGTGTACTGCTCATACATGCTTGTGCGTATTACTATGGGTTTCTGAGTACAATCTTGTAATATAAGTTTTTTTGCAATGCAGATGGTCCATCAGCTTAACTCATTTGAGCTGCCGGGCAGCCGTGTGCAATCACAAGGATTTCTTCACATGGATGTTGATCGTGCCCGCGGCTGTGTGCAGTCAGAAGGACTTGGTGCTATTGATGACGATCGTGCTCGCAGTCGTGGGCAATCACAAGGACTTGGTGATATTGATGACAATCACGGGGCTGTTGAGTATCCTCGTGAGAATATTAACTTAATGAAGTAGAATATCAATATCAGAAGCACATGAATGGTAATACAACTTGCATATCATATCTTCACTTTACATATACATGTCAAGCTCTGCGTGATACATACTGGTTCCACATTCCTTGTGCAATATGATCTCGCATTTGATTTCCTACTTGTCTGGAATAATTAAATGCATGTATATCACCATGATAGTCGTGGTCTCCATTTGGCACATCAACAATCTGGTTCGGGTCAATCTCCATGGGAGCATCTTTGGGCCACTCCATATCTCCTTTGTGTAGGCGTATGAAATTGTGCAGAACACAACAAGCCACAGATATGTCAATTTGTTTATCAACTGAATAATGTGCAGCAACTTTCAGGATAGGAAATCTCATTTTTAGTATGCCGATAATTCTCTCTATATGATTCCGAAGTTGAGCATGACGAAGGTTGAACAATTCCTTGTAATTTTGTGGCCTTTGACGTGCTTCTCCTTGTTCTTTTAGATGATACCTAGTACCACGGTATGGAGCAAGAAATTGGGGTGTGTTTGCATAACCAGCATCAACAAGGTAAAATTTACCATGAGGTACATGAAAACCATGATTTAGTGCATCTTGTAGAACTCTTGCATCAGAAGCTGATCCTTCCCACCCAGCATGTACATGCACAAATTTTAAGTCGAAGTCACAAGCAACCATGACATTTTGTGAGAGTGTTTGCTTCCTGTTCCGGTATGGTTCTTGTTGGCCTGGTGATAGGAACATAGGAATATGGGTTCCGTCTATAGCACCAATGCAATTCTGCACAAACAAAATATGATATCTCTATGTTATTACCTTGCGCTGAATTAATTAAAAAATATTTGATCTAAATTGTACATACTCATACCTGAAAGAAAGGGTAAAATTGTGGTTTGCTCAAGATTGGATGTGGGTTGAGGGAAGGTGGACGTATATAGACATTTGTGAGCCGTGTGATCGCATCAAGCACTAATCCAAATCGCCGGCTTATTGGTTCTGCACTATGCTGAAACCAATCCTGTAGGGTTTCATTTGTTGCATTTTTGGATACTGCATACAAAAATATTGCCACTTGCTCTTCTACTGCTAGTACTTTTGAATCAGCAAGGAGTTTTTTCTCACGCAACTTGTCAACAAGTGCTTGAAAAATGTCCACTTCCATGCGGAAAGTCCTTTTGCATAAGCTTTCATGCCCTGTTAAAATCTCCTGAACACGCCAAGCCCCCGAAAGTTTTGATGTATGCATTGGTTTCTTACTAGAAGAAGATTGTGATGCATCTTCTAAAGTAGGAAGTACAAAATGAATAAATTCATAGTCACTTTCTGATCTACGACGGTAGCTTGGATTCATGGTGTGCAGCAACAAATGAGCCAAATATGCTGAAAAGGAGTTGAATGAAACAGTAAAAAAATATGTGATTGTGATATATTGAATAGCATGGAAGTATGATTTTGCTATAGGAGATAAGCACTAACCTTGGTGGTTTCTTCAGCAAGGGGAAGATGAAAGCATAGAGCACAGGCAGCAAGGGGAAGATGAAAGAATAGAGCACAGGCAGCAAATGCTGTGGGCAGGGAAAAGAGCTATCCGTTGTAGAGAGTAGCATCAGGTTATATAGGCACTTGCTGCTAACGGCTACTTCAGGCAGTTGACTGCACTAGCCGTTGGAAGTTTGAAAAACATCAGACTTACAAATAGAAATAATAATACTTTATTGTATAGGATTCCTGTACGTCTCCTATGATGCAGCCAAAGGCACTTTGTTACCAGTTCCTCTGGATTTGCATTCCATAGGATTGGCTATGTCATGGCAGTCAAATCCTCCATTTTCCCTATTCCTTTGTTTTGCAAATCCTGTGATCCAAAGAAGCCATTAATGTGTATCCGTAGCTTTCCCTGTTTTGAGAATCTTATATTTCTTCGTAGCACGTGTGTCCTTGGTATGTTCCATCGCCTGTTCCTAGGTAAGTAGATTTTCTACCAACGAAGTAGTTTTAGCCTGAGAATCAGCAGGTGAGAATGTGGGGCACCCTGCTTTTGTCATCTGCCAGTCTCATATATAGCCTCTGATACTCTCTCTTAGCTTACTCCTTAACCCACCTCCGCATCGACAGCTTCCCTCCTCACCATCGGATCTGCCTCCCCAAGGTCCACAATGGGTATCTGCAGTCTATCGGGTTCGTGCGCCCCATATGCCATTGGATCTGCATGGCCTCGCCGACCTCTCCCAATCGCCCCGTGTTCCCACTGGCCGCCTCCCTCTGCGCCATCGAATCCACCTGAGTAAATTGCATAAAAGTACCACAATTGGGGCATTGAAAGCAGATTGATACCAAGATTGGTAATTTTTACGTGTCAGTACCAACTTTGGGGCGAGGCGTTGCAAAAGAGGCTAAAACAGCTGTTTATACGTATTGACACGGAAACTGACCGGTTGGGCCCGCCTGTCAGGTGCTGACGTGGCATGTTTTTTGCAGAAAACTCCCTTGCTTTGTGCGTAATCCCATAAATGCTCAATTATTTCGGGAAAAAGGGCTCAAATGAGAGGTTTTTTTTCGTTCGTAATTTCCACCACCGATTCGGACTCGTTTGAAAATTTGAGTCGGTCCCACTGGGTTATGAACTAATCTAAACAGAAAATTAAACTAAACTAAACAGGCACAGGGCCCACATGGCAGTGGCACTAAGGGTATTTAGCCGGGTCATTAGTGCTAACTAATCCGGCGCCACGTCAGCAGTTGACGCCGGCGACCAAAGGCACGGCGGTGGCACGCCGGAGTTGCTCGGGATGGCGCTAACAAGCACCGCTTCGCGCGTGGTTTGCGGCTATGGCGAGCTGGCGGTGCGGCGCATCTAAAGGAGGTAGCGGGGGGTGCCGGGGTGCAGTGTAGCGGCGGCGGCGACGGGCGGAGCGGCGGCCGGAGTTCGGCCGGGTGCGGGGATGCGGCTGCAGCGCTCGAGAGAGCGAGTTGGGGTGCGGGTTGGGTTCCTGGCGAGGTCTGAAGCACGTCTACGTGCCTAGGAGCGACGAACACGGCCTCTGGCCATGGCGGCGAGGAGCTCAGGCGGCGGCGCGAATCGGTCGCCGGCGGAACGGTGGCCATGGCGAGAAAAGGAGCACGGGAGCAAGGGGAGAGGAGGCAAGGGCTCACGGCGAGTCAGTTGGAGCAGACGGCGAGCTCGGGGGAGGTCGGACGGCGTCGAATCGTCGGCGGTTGTCGTCGGATCCCGCGGAAGAAGCCGAAGGCGAGGACGACGGCACGGGGCTCCCGGCGTCACGTGGCTTGGCGATGAGGAAGAGGGCGTCGCGGCTGAGCCGTTGGATGGTATGGAGAGGGGTAGGTTGGACGGTGGCCACGGTGATCGTCGTCGGTGGCGACGGCCGCGTTCGGGTGTGTGTGAGAGATCGAGACAGAGGAGGGGGAGAGCGTTCGGGGGAGAGAGAGAGGAGATTCCAGGGAGTTTTTTTGCAAAAAACATGCCATGTCAGCACCCGACAGGCGGGCCCAACCGGTCAGTTTCCGTGTCAATACGTATAAACAGCTGTTTTAGCCTCTTTTGCAACGCCTCGCCCCAAAGTTGGTACTGACACATAAAAATTACCAATCTTGGTACCAATCTGCTTCCAATGCCCCAATTGTGGTACTTCTATGCAATTTACTCAATCCACCTCCCCAACGGCCACAACATGCCAGGCATGTCCCTTGAATACATGTGCCACCGCTTTTAGATATTGTATTCGTTCCTACGGTACAACAAGACCACCTAGCTAGACAAAAAACTTCCCACAGTGAACATGCTTAACCTGCAGGGTCATGTCTGCATATTACCGAACCTGTAGGGTTGTACATGTTTAACGACTAGTGGTTTTTAGAGAAGTAGGAGTACATAGGAGTATGAGAGAAGGGCACTAAAAGAGTTCTGGATGGATTCGGGAGCGTCCCGGAAGAGCTCGAGAGTATCCCGGAAGTTCTTGAGAGCATCCTGGATTTTTAGAAGGCATCGGAAGGTTATAGAGTGCACCAGAAAGTTCTGGAGTTTCCAGAGGGTCCTAGTGGGTTGTCCCCTTGGCTATCCCAAAGGGTAGTGCTACCTGGGCCCTAATGGACCCTTAGAGTGGTGTGTCACCCCATGTTTTGGGGGGCAAGCCAAAAGGATGGAGGAGCCCCCCTCCTTGGTGTGCCGTCCCTAGGGGAGCCCCCCTCCACAAGTCGGTTTGCCCTTGGCATCTATGAAATGTAGAGAAGGTGCACCCCAAAGGACACACAGGTCATGACAGATGCACCCCTCTGCACAAAATCTCTCTTTCCCACCGTGTGACCGATAAGCCGCTAGGCTCCTCCTCCCTCTAGTCCTCTCAACAATCTTTTCCTGGACAACGAAGTGCTGCCAAACCTCGAATTTGGTACGCAGCTATACCGCTGAGGGGTCATCTACTCCGAATCCCGATCAATGGAGATATTCTCGCGGCTAGGTGTATGACCTAGCTATCAAAATCAGCGAGTCATTGCCCACATCTTCTTCCTCTTCGTTTGTGTTTTTGCTGGTGAGATTGGATCCATCATGTCATCGTCATAATGTTCTTGGTCGTGATTGTAGCGATAAAAGTTTATTGTGTAGTATGTTTCGTTATAGTAGGTGCATTAGTTTGATGAAAAGATTAATAATTTGGATGATATTAGTGTCTCTGTGCTTTCAAAATAAATAAAAATAACAAAGTAAAAGTATGAAAAAGTGTGCAAAATGATGTTTTAATGGTCGAAAACCAAACCTAGGGTTCATATGTTCACTTTAGCATACTTTCACTAGATAAGGGCATGTAGGAACTCCGTAGACTAGAATACTGGCTAAATCTAGACGGAACCACGAGAAACCTAAATCGATAGGATTCCAGAAGATCCGCTAGAGACACGGCTCCGCACGCCTTGCACTGATGATGATAAGCATGCCAACAGAACGGGAAAAGGGTTGGGAGATATTATTCCTACACGCCCCCGCCTCGCTGCCCCAAACCAAACATGAATCCTCTCTAAAGAAAACATGGAAAAAATCACCCATGTGTAAATTTTCTTTGGGCAAAAGGAAGTTTCTTGAGGGCGTATTCCTACGTATAAACAAAAATTTCAAGGAATAATCAGCCCTAATACACAACATGTCAATTCGAGAAAGAAAATAGGCTGACAATTCTAAGATGTGTAAAATATAGAAATCTAAAAGACATTAGTTCAGGTAGTGTACCCTCTGTCTAGAACATTCAGTTTGCATCAAGGTACGTGCCTTATATAGAAGTTTCTCTTTTGTTTTTTCCAAACAAGAGAATTTGACCTTGAAACTTTGCAGAACAACTATATACAAGTGTCTCTCATTGTATAAAATGTTTCCATTTTTTGTCAAACATAAATTTGTCAAATTTCAAAATTTAGAGTGAATTGTATCATTTTTAAAAATTTAGCTTGCGCCAAAAATCCGAAAACTTTCCCGTACATGGTAATACTTGTGTGATGTTGATCCGCAAAGTTTCGAGTTTACGGGGGGCGTTTGGATCGCTGCCCTCAACTGCCAAGCCAAAATATTAGCGTTGACTGGGGCGTGGGCATCTGTTTGGATCGCTCCCGATTTATTGGCACGCCCAGCTCGCCCGCACTCCCTCCATCTGATTCCACGCCAAATTGTTGGCGAAACCAGGGCAGGCGATCTGCTCGCCAATTTTTTGGTCGGCCCATGATTTGGCAGGGCGAATGAGGGCAGTAACCAAACAGCCCCTACATGTTATTTTATTTGGAAGATTTTATAACAAAAAAAGAGAAGTTTTCTTTCATAAATTTGACGAAAAAATGGACGGTGAGGATAAAGGATACACTGGCATGGTGGTACAACCAAAACTTTCACATATACTCCCTCCGCCTACAATTACTTGTCGCAGAACTGGATGCATATAGATGTATTTTTAGTTTTACATACATCTATTTATATCTATTTATGTGACAAGTAATCTGGAACCGAGGGAGTATCGTACAAGTAGGATAAGGACATCTGACTAGCTAATGAACCGATCGGATCATCATGCTTCAATAACAGTCATTTCACAGCTATGATTGAGGAGCCGGGTCAATACACAAGTTATTCAAATTCAGACTTGACGTCTCGGCGGCTAATCAGCTTCTGCTTGGAGTCAAGACAACGAAGGCTGCTGCCTGCTGGAGGATCAAATCATTCATGTGCATGACAGCGTATTCGAGTTTCTTCCTTCCTCATGCAGCTCCCCCGACACAAAAAACGAACTTTCAGTAAACAACATGTTGCATGGATAAGCTTTTAAGTGAGGTGTGGAAAGTTCAAAGATCATTTAATATACAAAATACACCAAGGAAAACAACATGAACAGGAAATGAATATATTCCCTGCAAAATACAGACTAGGTTGTGCACTATAGCCCTACCCATGTCGTGGCGCCACTCCTCCCTGTGACGAAAAACGAGTTGATTGCAGAAAACCATCATATTGCGGTTAGGTTTGCAGAAAAATACCTAGTCTTTATTTTTTTTGTAAAAGCCACCCGCTGGTCCTCGACGGCACAAGATCCACCAGGGCGCACAGACAGCACGCCGCTGGCCCTGCTGGTCCTCGACGGCATGAGATCCACATGGGGCGCAGTTGCCGCTCCCGCAGTATGACCTCACGGCGATATACGAGCTGCGGGTGTGGCCTGGGCGTGTGCGCGGGACTGGTCGGCCAAGGCCAACTTCTGCGCCACTTGGGCCGGCGTCGCTTGGGCGTGCGCGTGCGGGACTGGTAGGCCGTCGCCCTCTTGCTCGCCGTCCAGGTCACGTGGCCCGTGCCAGCATGGGGAGACGACCAGGCTAGGGTGGGCCAGGCAACCGGGAGCGGGCGATGGCGACGCGCGGGGCCCGGGCCTGCACGCCTAAAAAACATGTGCACGGCGGGGGGTTGATTGCGTTTTTTGTTTCGCTCCAGGAGTGTGCATGTCAATTTTTGCCAAATCAGCTCCTTACAATCTGGCCCTGCTTGTTGTAAACGCTGCAAATCAAGCAATCAGTTCTTCTTGCAAAAAGTTTACTGCAAATGTGGCGGCTTTTCCTAAAAATTAGGGACTAGGTATTTTTTGCAAATCTGGCCGTAAATGCGGTGGTTTTCTGCAATTAACTCGACGAAAAACAGAAGTGAGAGGGAACACTACGCAGCCTGGATGAACTCCAATCTCCATATATGGATTTTAATGTTTGCAATATAGTTTGTACTCTAGCAAAGCCACACTAACAAGTAAGAATCCATGCCAAACTATCAAGCAAACATTATTTTTCCTGGTTAATTTGAATTGAAGTGATTAACGTATACAAACTTGTGTCTTTCTGCTGTTTCACTGGCTAGGTCTTGTCGTACTGGTGCACAAGAGAGCGCCATGTCTGTGCTAGTCATGTTCAAGTCCTCACATCGTTGTCTTTGTATACTTTTCATATTCTCGTAATCGAACCCAAGTACCCAACCTTATCGCTTAACAATAATTAGGAGGGTCCACGTGGTTTATTATCTCTGAAACAATTTCTCCCTGTACTTTTCTTATCCTCAGAATCAAATACTGCCTTAACGCCTACCAATTGAATCACGTTCTATCTATCCGGCCAGATAAATTGAGGATTAAGTACAAAAAAATAATAATGGGGAAAGCTGGAAGTCATAATGCACTAGCAGTAGCTTGACCAGGTGAAGACCATAGAGCGGGCTAGTTTGCAGGCGGACCCTATGGTTTTGGTTCCATGCCCGCACACAACAATTAAAAAAATAGTGTACTATGACAAAATAGCGTGGCTCTTAAAATACACTATCAGCATACTATATCGCGCTATAGCGTGCTATTAGCGAGACATTGCACACTGATTTATTTAGCAAGATATTGCTCACAACGCTACAGTGTGCTATTAGTGGCGCTATAGCGCGTTATTTTTTTCACTGGCCCACAATGGCCATTGAAACGTCTTGTTCCGACGGCCATTTGGCCAGGTGGAGACCGTAGAGTGGGCTAGTTTGCGGGCGGCGGTCCCGGTTCTCGCGGACTATCCGGACACCGTATCATGGCATCTTGCATCTTCGGGTTTCTTCTCTGTCGACTCAACATATCTTGCCCTATGCTGGCGTCCGACCATTGCTTAAATCAGTCCTCTCTCTAAAGCGCACTTACCATTGAAAAGATCAAAAATTGTGTTTGGCAATTGCTGGGAAGAGGTGATCAAGAGGCATGACATTGGGAAGGGTTGTGTCCTCTTTTTGGTGTTCTGGAAACGAGGGCCACATCATCTTCTTTTGGACAGTGTCTAGAGTTCTTTGGAGTTTTGTCCCTGAGGCCCTGGACCTTGCCGGGTTCCTTCAGACCTGTGCCTACCAGGTGGCAGTATGAGGCACCTCTTCTGGCTGGTGTTTGCACCGTTAGCATGGATTTTGTGGAGTGCACACAATAAGATGGTGATTGAGCGTGTCTTTTTTAGGAGGACATCTGACTTAATCTTCAAATTCTTTGCATTTTTGCAGCGCTGGCACCCGCTTTATAGACAGTGCGACCGCGATAGGCTAGGCCTTATGATGGATGCGATGCATGGTGCCGCTCGCCAACTTGCCTCGGTGCACCCCCCCGAGACTACGACCACTTGGTGGTCTTTTTTCCCATTTATTTTATATTTTCCTTCGTCGAGTTTGTGATGTTGCCTCAATAGGCTATTCTATTTTTCACACTTGAATTTACTGTATGGTCGTGGTGTTTGCTTTATCTATAAATAAAACGGGACGAAATCTTATTTCAAGAATTGCGGGTTCTTATCTTCGAACGCAAATTCAAATTTTGTGTGTAACATACTCCCACCGTCCCATAACGTAAGACCTTTTTTTGACACTAGCGGTCTTACATTATAGGCAAAGGGGGTATCATTTTTTTCAAGGGTTCACAATTTGTTTGGCTAGGTCCAAGTTTTGAACAACAAAACAAAAGTAAAGATGTTTGCATACATTTACACGCTCCACAGAGCCGCATGGATACATGCAGGCCGGAATGTGTGCTTATTTACGTACGTACGTAACATTTGTAGACGTATAAATATTCAAACCACACAAACATAAACACACGCACGTACGTATGCATGTATGATCACACTCACTCGCACGTACTAGGCTTCGGCGTCAAGGGTGAGGAACGCGAACGGGCGCTCGCCGTTGAAGTTGCCCGGGGGATTGTAGTTGCAGGTGATGAAGACGCCCCGGTTCCCCGTGCAGACCACGCGCGCGCAGCCGATGCGGGTCGACTTGCGCCACACCACCTGCGTGTAGTGCCCGCACACCTTGCCGGCGTCGCAGGTGTTGCTGTCAAGATGGTAGTTCTGCTTCTCGTCCACCCACAGCTTCACCGCGTCGGCGGCCGTCCACGACTGCCCGGAACCCCAGAAGATGTTCTCGCCGAACGGCCCGCCGGAGTGCTGCAGCCGGCAATCGCCGGCGCGCTGCGCCGCCCAGTCCTGCGCAAACCTGGCCACGTTGTTGTCCCATGCCACGGGGCCGACGCCGTCCACGGCGCGGGCGCGGTTGTGCAGGTTGACGAAGTCCTGCGGGGTGTTCTGCGCCGAGACGTCAGCCACCACGGCCATGACTATGGCCAGTGCAAACATTGCAAGACTACTCTTGGAAGATGCCATGGCTAGCTAGTAGCTGGCTCGAGATGGATGAAGAGTGCTGGAATTTGACGGGTATTTGTAGCCTGGGGACGTGGAAAGAGTGCATGGCTATCTTTTTTTTTTTGAACTGCATGGGTATCTATTTCAAGGATTCGCAAGAAGATGCCGGAAAAAAATAAAATAGATGCATGTATCATGAGTTCATTACTTGCTAGCTACAAGTGGTACAATTTCCTTTTATTTCCAGTACATATGCATACTACTTCTGACAACGAGTGATCCAATGCGATTTCCCGATATACATTGGTCGATTTGTTTGGGCAGTTGGGTTTGCATTAATCTAGAACTAGATCATAACCTCATTGGGCGGGCGATGTTCAAAAGCGTACATCCACTTGGGCGGCTAGGGCAAGTGGCAAAATATGCTTGCGTCGTCGCTACTGCCTAGTGTGGCTTATCGGTGGTGGTTGTGCCTTTTTTTTCTCGCGAATACACAATAGACTTTTGTATTATTGTGTTGATAGAAGAGGATTTATAGCAGTCATTATAAAAACAGCCTCGCAAGGACGAACACCCAGGCGGCGTGCAAGGCATAGAAGAGCGCATGAGAAGGGCAAGCGCGGCCCAACTACCAAACCTACGTCTCGGTGATCAGCTAGCCAGGCGCCTTGGCCCCAGCGCGAGCCCAAGGTCTAGCGTCGTCTTTGATATCGTTCGTGAGCCGCACAACCGAAGGTGGTTGCGGCTTATCGAGATCACATTTTCTTTTCTGCGTGTATGTTTATGTTGGTTATATATATTATAGTTATGCAGATGCCGGATATGTAATTATGATACTTGTATCCTCTAGATACGACATTATAAGTCAATACAAGCATCATATAGCTAGAAAACTGTAAGTTTTACTTTGTATTGTTTCTTTAAGAAATATTATAACTATAGGACATCACACATTATAACGTGTTGATAGATCTTAAAGTAATGTAAGCTATCTACTCTAACACTTCTCTATGGTAAAAATTTCAGGAAGATGCTACCTCATAATCATTTGTTCTCACCTGGCGGCAGCCTTGGCAAGAGCGCGATGATGACTTACACAGCCTTGGCGATAGCGGCGGCCCCTGCGGCCAAGACAGCCCGGATGGTTGTCGGCGCGCACCTGGTGGAGGTCTTCGGCTTGTCGAGCTCCTTTGCCTCCTTAGGAGACCAAGATCATCACAACAACCGTGGTGGTGCGGTGTTTGTATGCATGCATGGTGTTCATGTTTATTTTGAGTGAACTGTTTGTAAATTAATGAACGGATGAACCATGGTAGACTTTTGAGCATGATCAGCTGCATTCCAAATTAGTCCTTCATGACATGGCCGCGATTGGAACCGTGAGATACACACATAGGGGGCTAATTATGGGCGATATTGAAAATGCCTACGAGGTCAGTTAATGCATACAAGTTGCCTCAAGTTGGCTAAAAGAATACGACAACCATATTATGACACCATACCAAATTTCAGATTTTTTGGACCATATTTTCAAATAAAATAAAATTCAATAAGTGTAACGGTTGTGGTCTGAGTGTTGGCACAAAATGCAGATCAGGATAAGGCAATATAGTGGGTCCTCATGATTCAATAAGAAACTCATTACACAATCGAAACTGCTACCCAGACGACCGTGCTGCCCAATCTATGCAAGACGTGCTAATCCAGTCGCTGGTGCCCTTCTCAATCATGTGCATGTCCGGCTGGATTTAAGTATCGTGCATGAATCGTGTGCATTGTGTTGTGTGTATAGCACTGCTGTTACACAATCATGCTAGATGAATTGGGTCAATGAGCACAACTTCAATTCTCACACGTTACCGGGTGGCTAACCATCTTTTGTTTGGAGTCAATACAATACCATGAAAATTCATAGGGGCCCGCACCTGCGGAAACGGCTGCCGCCATTGATGTGCGTTGTGATCTGTGCACGTGTCTTTCACGGAAATTCATTGAAAAATGGAAGGAAATTCTTAAATGTGTGAATACGAGACAATATACATGATTTTTCTGTACAAATATATCCTTCACATGTACTTTTATGGCCGTGTCTCTTATGCTCCGTCGCCCCGTTCCGTTTTAACAGTTATTTCATACCCCTTTCGTCTGAAAAAGCTTGTCTCTCAGATGAATGTATCTAACACCAGGTTAGTGCAAGATACATCCATTTGAAGGACAAGCTTGGGACAAATTTTTTTGGATGGAGAGAGTACTATTCATCTTCTTCGGTGTTCACATGTTCTTCTACTGCTTGTCCATTCATATAGCCGTGTTTTCCTTTCAGCCTTCTAATTGTCTTCATTCGCTATTGCTTCTTCTTCTATTTCATTTACTCCCTACATTCCCTTATAAAAGGTCACTTCGTTTTTCGTGTCAAACTTTAACTTATAATCTGGGTCAACAAAATATAGATTATATGTTATAAAAAATATATCATTGCAAAGTTCTTTCAAATGTGCGTCCAATAACATACTTTTTGTGGCATACTACCATTTCTATTGGTAAAAGTAACGGTCAAAGTTAGATATAAAAATATGAAGTGGCCTTGTATAAGGGAATGAATGGAGTCTTATTTTATTTATACTCATCAGTTCATCCTCTTATGTCCTTTCCCAAGTTCATTCCATCCTTTTCCATGAATACTATACATTGTGTTTTTCGCTACTTTTTACCGCCTTGCGATGCATGCTATCATCTATGAGAAATCTATCTTTACATTCAAGAAAGCAGTACTTGTATGACCAAATCTGAACTTATGAAACTGTCCGGTGAGTTTGGTAAATAAGTAATTCTTTAACACATTTCGTTCTTCCAACTATAATGACTTCCCTAAGCTTTGATTTCATTTGGGCTCCTATGGTTAACGCTGTTTGTTCAATCAAGTTCTTTTGGAAGAAATTTATACTGTAATATTTTGTGTTCTGCTTTCTGAAACGTGCTAGCCTGGGCATTATATTTTATTCGTGGGCGTATCCAACTAGGTACTCCGAGTTACCCAACATTTATTTTGGGTTGCAGACTGGACACATATCGTATCTTCTTTTTGCTTAGTCTCTTTCCCTGGTCTTCTTCCTTTCTGCTGCGATCTAGATCTACTTTCTTGTGGCTCCTACTCAACGTTCCTGCCACTGGTTGCCGCAAGTCGACGTCCTCGACCATCGATAGGTATTACGACTACTTCTGGTGGTTCATTCCATTTCACTTCAATTTGTAGATAGTATGTAGACAGTAGAACATCAACAATATGATGAGACACCACCATTCTATCCTTAGTGACAACAACACAATACATGTCTTGGCCCTTATTGTCACTGGGTTAGAGAACCACAAGATTTAACCCACTACAATGCACCACCCCTCTGAAGAAAAACCCATCTAACTTGGCCAGAGAAGATAGATAGATCGAGGAGCATGCAAGGAAACCTCAAAATTTCAATTGATTTCAATGAACAATCTGATCATAAAGTGACAGTTCATCATATCCAACAAACACACCGAAGAATTACATCAAATTGATCCTAATCATGTAAGGCAGCTCACTAGAACATGGTATTGAAAATCCAAACGAGAGAGAGAAAGAGAGAGAGAGAGAGAGAGAGAGAGAGAGAGAGAGAGAAGAGAGAGTCATCTAGCTACTACTATGGACCCCAAGGTCCTAGTAAGAACTACTCACACATAGTCATGGGGGTAGCAAGGTTGATGAAGAAGTCTCCAGCAATGGATTCCTCCTCCGGCAGAGCTCTGGACAGGCCCCCAGATTGGATCTGTGTGAAATAGGAACTTATGGTGGTAGTAAAATGTCTCTAAAAATATGGCGGAATGTTTCAGTACTTATACGATTATATGGAGGTGAAATCAATGTAAGGCAGTGCAGGTGGGCCCCACATGCCCTAGTGGTGCACCCTAGGCCTGGGGCGCGCCACATGGCCGTGTGGCCCCCTATGGCTCCTCTCGTTCCTTCTCGAAGCTTCATGGGTCCTTCGTCGCCCGAAAAAAACCGTGTTTAATTGGCATTGTAATTTGACCTCCCTAGATATTGGTTTCCTGCAAAACCAAAAACATGAAGAAAACATGATCTGACATTGGGCACCGAATAATGCACCGCAAGTAGGATGTAATTTCATTGCATAACTATTGACTTTCGTGCTTGCATAGGGAATCACAAACCTTAACACCAATATTCTTACTAAAGCATAATTACTCACCAACATGACTCACATATCACTATCATCATATCTCAAAACTATTACAAGGAATCAAGTTTAATTTGTCCAATGATCTTCATGAAAGTTTTTATTATATCCCTCTTGAATATTTATCACTTTGGGACTAGTTTCATATATTGCAATTGCTTTTGACAAGCTCAAAATAAATTTAAGTGAAGAACATGAGCATAAAGATTTTCATCTCTCAAAATAATATAAGTGAAGCATGAGAGAATTTATTTAGAATTACTAACTCTCAAATAAATCTAAGTGAAGCATGAGAGTATTTCTTCAAACATATTAAACACACTGTGCTCAAAAAGATATAAGGGAAGCACTAGAGCAATTCCATAGCTCAAAAAATTTAAGTGAAGCATAAAGAGAAATTCTAATAAATCATAGCATAATTTTGGCTCTATCAAATAGGTGTGTCCAGCAAGGATACTTGTGACAAACCGAAAGCAAAACAAGCAAAGACTCGTATAATACAGGACGCTCCAAGCAAAACACATGATATGTGACGAATAAAAATATAGCTCCAAGTAAAATACCGATGGTCGTTAGAAGAAAGAGGGGATGCCCCTGCTTGGTTCTCCTTGAATATTAACTTGGGGTGCCATGGGCATCCCCAAGCTTAGGCTCTTCTTAATCCTTATTCCTTCATCCATCGTGATCTCACCTAAAACTTGAACACTTCAATCACACAAAACTTAACAAAACCTTCATGAGAGCCGTTAGTATTATAAAGCAAATCACCACTCTAAGTACTGTTGCAAACCCATTCATATTTTATTATTGCATTATACCTACTTTATTCCAACTTTACCATGGCTTATACCCCCCGATACAATCCATAGATTCATCAAAATAAGCACACAATGCAACGAAAACAGAATATGTCAAAAACAGAATAGTCTGTAGTAATATGTACTCTAACCATACTTTTGTAACTCCAATATTTTTGAAAAATTAGGACAAAGTTGGAAATTTGTATATCAATCTTTCATAAAAAATTCAGAATTTTTCGTCGCTTCTGTGTTTTTACAAAATTCTGCTACTAGAAGCAAAAGTTTCTGTTTTTCAACAAGATCAAATCAACTATCACCCAATATGATCCCAAAGGCTTGGCACAAACACTAACTAAAACATAAAAAACACAATCATAACAGTGGAATAATTGTGCAAACACTCAAGAACATAAAGAAAAAAGAAAAAAATAATTTTTATTTATTGGGTTGCCTACCAGTAAGCGCTATCATTTTATGCCCCTAGCTAGGCATAATTAATAGATTCAAGTATTGTCATCTTTAGTTTTTGATCCATAGGTTGCCCTCATGATTGATTCATATGGTGGCCTAATTCTTGTTCTAGGGAAGTGTTCCATACCCTTTCTTAGTGGGAAGTTGGAATTTAATATTGCCTTCTTTCATATCAATCACGGCACCTATAGCCAATGTTGGGGATATCGCTTATCGGGAACTTATCGGTCGACCCATGATAAGGGGTAAATTGGCCATTTTATCGGCATATCCGCCGATTTATCAGCCGATTTATCTTATCGGTCAGACAACGATAAGCGATAAATCGGCCGATTTATCAGAATATCGGGAGATATCTTGAATAGTGCCTATAGCGCGTAAAAACGGTCTACCAAGTATAATTGGACAAGAGGATTGCAATCAATATCAAGAACAATAAAATCTATGGGCGCATAATTCATATTTACTAGAATAAGAACATCATTAATTCTTCCCAAAGGCTTTTTAATAGTAGAATCCGCCAAGTGCAAATTTAAAGAACACTCTTCAATATTAGTAAGACCAAGCACATCACATAGAGATTTCAGAATTGTGGAAACACTAGCACCCAAATCACATAAAGCAAAGCACTCATAATTTTTAACCTTTACTTTAATGGTGGGTTCCCATTCAACATGTAATTTTCTAGGAATTGAAATCTTTAATTCCAACTTTTCTTCATCAGCTTTCATCATGGCATCAACAATATGTTTAGTAAAAGCTTTGTTTTGCTCATAAGCATGGGGTGAATTTATCATGGATTGCAACAAAGAAATATATTCAACCAAAGAGCAACTATCATAATTAAAGTCTTTGGAATACAAAAGAGTGGGTACATCACTAGTTAAAGTTTTGACCTCTCCAAACCCACTTTTATCAATTTTTTCATCAAGATTTTCACCCTCCAAATTATCGGGACGCCTTCTAGCTAAAGTTGACTCTTCTTCGGTCCCTTTATCATCAATTTTAATTTTACTAAACAAGGAATAATTAGAAGAAACACCAATTACTTTAAGATCGTCATCATTTTTATGAAAGCAATCACTAGAAAACGCTCTTTCTCAAAATTCTATTTTAGCTCTAACCATAGCGGTTCTTTTCTTACTTTCATCCATAGAAACATATAAAGCTTTAATTGATTCATCAACCTTGGGTGCAAAAGTTGTCAACTTGAGATTTTCTACATCATGAGAAATTCTATCAATGCTTCTAGACATATCATCAATCTTATTCAAATTTTCTTCTATTGTAGTTTTGAAAACTTTTTGCACATTGATAAATTCTTTAATATTATTATCAAGATCAGAGGGGTTCCTATTATTATTGTAGGAAGAATTACCATAGGAATTGCCATAATTATTAGAGGGATTTCCAGGAAAGGCCTAGGATTAAAGTTACCTCTATAAGCATTGTTATTAAAATTATTTCGCTAGACAAAATTCACATCTACGAGATCACTATTTTGCTCAAGCAAAGTAGACAAAGGCACATCATTAAGATCAATAGGAGCACTTTTACTAGAAACCAATTTCATAAGAGCATAAACTTTTTTACTAGTAGGTGCTCTTTCGGTATGCCATTGTGAATAATTTGCCATGGTATTATCTAGCAATTTGGTAGCTTCACCCAAAGTAATTTCCATAAAAGTACCACTCGCGGTGGAATCTAAAAGATTTCTACAAACAAAATTCAATCCCGCATAAATTTTTGGGTTAATTGGAAAAATGCCACTCCAATTTTGGCCTTTCCAAAAAACGCCACTCCAATTTTGGCCATTCCGAAAAATGCCACTCCAATTTGCAAACTTCGAAAAATGCCACTCCACTTCTCGCATACTTCTGTCGATGCCACTCCGGCCACTTGAGCTCGTTTTTTGTACAAAAACACTCACGTATACATCCTGTACTTTCTCTTGGATAGAAATGCCCCTGCATCCATCTGGTTAGCACGCACCACTCCAGCCCGTGCCTATCTTCCTCTTGTTCCTCTCCCCATTCCGCTCCTCTTTCGTCAAGAACCCTAGCCACCGCACTGCTGCTGCTGCTGCTCCATATCCTCGACCGCGCCCCTGCTGCTACACATCCACGTGCTGCTACCCCTACTGCTCCATCCCCGGCGACGCCCCTGCTGCTACTTCTCATCGGCGAGCAGGAGCTCCAGCCGGCGCCGCCCCCACTAGCAAGCGAGCATGGCGGCGGCAACCATGCTGGAGGCCACTTGAATCGCATCCCCTAGCACCTCTGCTGAAGATTTGAAGCTCCCCAAAATCTCAGTAAGTTTGCAGAAAATTTGTTGAAGTTCCAATGATTTGTGGCCCGTGCGTTTAGTTCTTCTCCAATCGTTGATGTTTGATTACCCATATGATTTGGTAGGTGCAGTGGCAGCAATGTTTTTAATTTACAAATTTTTGTGGAGGCTTTTTCCTGGACAAGTCCTGAGGGTAGGAAGAATTTGTTGGGAATCGTAGCATAATTTTAAAATTTTCCTACGTTCACCAAGATGCATCTATGGAGTGTACTAGCAACGAGGGGAAGGGAGTGCATCTACATACCCTTGTAGATCGCGAGCGGAAGCGTTCCAATGAACGTGGATGACGGAGTCGTACTCGCCGTGATCCAAATCACCGATGACCGAGTGCCGAACGGACGGCACCTCCGCGTTCAACACACGTACGGTGCAGCGACGTCTCCTCCTTCTTGATCCAGCAAGGGGGAAGGAGAGGTTGATGGAGATCCAGCAGCACGACGGCGTGGTGGTGGATGTAGCGGGTCTCGTGCAGGGCTTCGCCGAGCTTCTACGAGAGAGAGAGAGGTGTTGCAGGGGAGGAGGGAGGCGCCCAAGGCTGTTCTGTGCTGCCCTCCCTCCCCCCCTTTATATAGGCCCCCTGGGGGGGGGCGCCGGCCCCAAGAGATGAGATCTCAAGGGGGGGCGGCGGCCACAAGGGGGGAAGGGGTTGCCTTGCCCCCCAAGGCAAGGGGAAACTCCCCCCCTTAGGGTTCCCAACCCTAGGCGCAGGGGGGAGGCCCAAGGGGGGCGCCCCAGCCCACTAGGGGCTGGTTCCCTTCCACTTTCAGCCCACGGGGCCCTCCGGGACAGGTGGCCCCACTCGGTGGACCCCCGGGACCCTTCCGGTGGTCCCGGTACAATACCGATAACCCCCGAAACTTTCCCGGTGGCCGAAACTGGACTTCCTATATATAATTCTTCACCTCCGGACCATTCCGGAACCTCTCGTGACGTCCGGGATCTCATCCGGGACTCCGAACAACTTTCGGGTTTCCGCATACATATATCTCTACAACCCTAGCGTTACCGGACCTTAAGTGTGTAGACCCTACGGGTTCGGGAGACATGCAGACATGACCGAGACGCCTCTCCGGTCAATAACCAACAGCGGGATCTGGATACCCATGTTGGCTCCCACATGCTCCACGATGATCTCATCGGATGAACCACGGTGTCGAGGATTCAATCAATCCGTATGCAATTCCCTTTGTCAATCGGTATGTTACTTGCCCGAGATTCGATCGTCGGTATCCCAATACCTTGTTCAATCTCGTTACCGGCAAGTCTCTTTACTCGTACCGCAATGCATGATCCCGTGACTAACGCCTTAGTCACATTGAGCTCATTATGATGATGCATTACCGAGTGGGCCCAGAGATACCTCTCCGTCATACGGAGTGACAAATCCCAGTCTCGATCCGTGCCAACCCAACAGACACTTTCGGAGATACCCGTAGTGCACCTTTATAGTCACCCAGTTACGTTGTGACGTTTGGCACACCCAAAGCACTCCTACGGTATCCGGGAGTTGCACGATCTCATGGTCTAAGGAAAAGATACTTGACATTGGAAAAGCTCTAGCAAACGAAACTACACGATCTTTTATGCTATGCTTAGGATTGGGTCTTGTCCATCACATCATTCTCCTAATGATGTGATCCCGTTATCAATGACATCCAATGTCCATAGTCAGGAAACCATGACTATCTGTTGATCAACGAGCTAGTCAACTAGAGGCTTACTAGGGACAGGTTGTGGTCTATGTATTCACACATGTATTACGATTTCCGGACAATACAATTATAGCATGAATAATAGACAATTACCATGAACAAAGAAATATAATAATAACCATTTATTATTGCCTCTAGGGCATATTTCCAACAGTCTCCCACTTGCACTAGAGTCAATAATCTAGTTACATTGTGATGAATCGAACACCCATTGCGTCCTGGTGTTGATCATGTTTTGCTCTAGGGAGAGGTTTAGTCAACGGATCTGCTACATTCAGGTCCGTATGTACTTTACAAATATCTATGTCTCCATTTTGAACACTTTCACGAATGGAGTTGAAGCGACGCTTGATATGCCTGGTCTTCCTGTGAAACCTGGGCTCCTTCGCAAGGGCAATAGCTCCAGTGTTGTCACAGAAGAGAGTCATTGGGCCCGACGCATTGGGAATCACCCCTAGGTCGATAATGAACTCCTTCATCCAGACTGCTTCCTGTGCTGCCTCTGAGGCTGCCATGTACTCCGCTTCACATGTAGATCCCGCCACGACGCTTTGCTTGCAACTGCACCAGCTTACTGCTCCTCTATTCAAAATATACACGTATCCGGTCTGTGACTTCGAGTCATCCAGATCTGTGTCGAAGCTAGCGTCGACGTAACCCTTTACGACGAGCTCTTCGTCACCTCCATAAACGAGAAACATATCCTTAGTCCTCTTCAGGTACTTCAAGATATTCTTGACCGCTGTCCAGTGTTCCTTGCCGGGATTACTTTGGTACCTTCCTACCAAACTTACGGCAAGGTTTATATCAGGTCTGGTACACAGCATGGCATACATAATAGACCCTATGGCCGAGGCATAGGGGATGACACTCATCTGTTCTATATCTTCTGCCGTGGTCGGGCATTGAGCCGTGCTCAATTGCACACCTTGCAATACAGGCAAGAACCCCTTCTTGGACTGATCCATACTGAACTTCTTCAATATCTTGTCAAGGTATGTACTCTGTGAAAGACCAATGAGGCGTCTTGATCTATCTCTATAGATTTTGATGCCTAATATATAAGCAGCTTCTCCAAGGTCCTTCATTGAAAAACACTTATTCAAATAGGTCTTTATACTTTCCAAGAATTCTATATCATTTCCCATCAATAGTATGTCATCCACATATAATATGAGAAATGCTACAGAGCTCCCACTCACTTTCTTGTAAACACAGGCTTCTCCATAAGTCTGTGTAAACCCAAACGCTTTGATCATCTCATCAAAGCGAATGTTCCAACTCCGAGATGCTTGCACCAGCCCATAGATTGAGCGTTGGAGCTTGCATACTTTGTTAGCATTCTTAGGATCGACAAAACCTTCCGGCTGCATCATATACAACTCTTCCTTAAGGAAGCCGTTAAGGAATGCCGTTTTGACGTCCATCTGCCATATCTCATAATCATAGTATGCGGCAATTGCTAACATGATTCGGACGGACTTCAGCTTCGCTACGGGTGAGAAAGTCTCATCGTAGTCAACCCCTTGAACTTGTCGATAACCCTTAGCGACAAGTCGAGCTTTGTAGATGGTCACATTACCATCTGCGTCCGTCTTCTTCTTAAAGATCCATTTGTTTTCTATGGCTCGCCGCTCATCGGGCAAGTCAGTCAAAGTCCATACTTTGTTTTCATACATGGATTCTATCTCGGATTTCATGGCTTCTAGCCATTTGTCGGAATCCGGGCCCGCCATCGCTTCTTCATAGTTCGAAGGTTCACCGTTGTCCAACAACATGATTTCCAGGACAGGGTTGCCGTACCACTCTGGTGCGGAACGTGTCCTTGTGGACCTACGAAGTTCAGCAACTTGATCTGAAGCTTCATGATCATCATCATTAACTTCCTCCCCAGTCGGTGTAGGCACCACAGGAACATTTTCCCGCGCTGCGCTACTTTCCAGTTCGGAAGGGGTGACTATCACCTCATCAAGTTCCACTTTCCTCCCACTCAATTCTTTCGAGAGAAACTCCTTATCTAGAAAGGACCCGTTCTTGGCAACGAAGATCTTGCCTTCGGATCTGAGGTAGAAGGTATACCCAATAGTTTCCTTAGGGTATCCTATGAAGACGCATTTTTTCGATTTGGGTTCGAGCTTTTCAGGTTGAAGTTTCTTGACATAAGCATCGCATCCCCAAACTTTTAGAAACGACAGCTTAGGTTTCTTCCCAAACCATAATTCATACGGTGTCGTCTCAACGGATTTAGACGGTGCCCTATTTAAAGTGAATGCGGCAGTCTCTAAAGCATAACCCCAAAATGAGAGCGGTAAATCGGTAAGAGACATCATAGATCGCACCATATCCAATAGAGTGCGATTACGACGTTCGGACACACCATTTCTCTGAGGTGTTCCAGGCGGCGTGAGTTGTGAAACTATTCCACATTTCCTTAAGTGTGTACCAAATTCGTGACTTAAATATTCTCCACCACGATCTGATCGTAAGAATTTTATTTTCCTGTCACGTTGATTCTCAACCTCACTCTGAAATTCTTTGAACTTTTCAAAGGTTTCAGACTTGTGTTTCATTAGGTAGACATACCCATATCTACTTAAATCATCAGTGAGAGTGAGAACATAACGATATCCTCCGCGAGCCTCAACACTCATTGGACCACACACATCGGTATGTATGATTTCCAATAAGTTGGTTGCTCGCTCCATTGTTCCAGAGAACGGAGTCTTGGTCATCTTACCCATGAGGCATGGTTCGCACGTGTCAAATGATTCGTAATCAAGAGACTCCAAAAGTCCATCTGCATGGAGCTTCTTCATGTGCTTGACACCAATGTGACCAAGGCGGCAGTGCCACAAGTATGTGGGACTATCGTTATCAACTTTACATCTTTTGGTATTCACACTATGAACATGTGTAACATCACGTTCGGGATTCATCAAAAAATAAACCATTGACCAGCGGGGCATGACCATAAAACATATCTCTCAAATAAATAGAACAACCATTATTCTCAGATTTAAATGAGTAGCCATCTCGAATTAAACGAGATCCAGATACAATGTTCATGCTCAAAGCTGGCACTAAATAACAATTATTGAGGTTTAAAACTAATCCCGTGGGTAGATGCAGAGGTAGTGTGCCAACGGCGATCACATCGACCTTGGAACCATTCCCGACGCGCATCGTCACCTCGTCCTTTGCCAGTCTCCGTTTATTCCGTAGTTCCTGCTTTGAGTTACAAATATGAGCAACCGCACCGGTATCAAATACCCAGGAGCTACTACGAGTACTGGTAAGGTACACATCGATTACTTGTATATCACATATACCTTGGGTGTTGCCGGCCTTCTTCTTGTCCGCTAAATATTTGGGGCAGTTCCGCTTCCAGTGACCACTTCCCTTGCAATAAAAGCACTCAGTCTCGGGCTTGGGTCCATTCTTTGACTTCTTCCCGGTAACTGGCTTACCGGGCGCGGCAACTCCCTTGCCGTCCTTCTTGAAGTTCTTCTTACCCTTGCCCTTCTTGAACTTAGTGGTTTTATTCACCATCAACACTTGATGTTCTTTTCTGATCTCTACCTCAGCTGATTTCAGCATTGAATATACCTCGGGAATGGTCTTTTCCATCCCCTGCATATTGTAGTTCATCACAAAGCTCTTGTAGCTTGGTGGAAGCGACTGGAGGATTCTGTCAATGACCGCGTCATCCGGGAGATTAACTCCCAGCTGAGTCAAGCGGTTGTGCAACCCAGACATTCTGAGTATGTGCTCACTAACAGAACTGTTCTCCTCCATTTTACAGCTGAAGAACTTGTCGGAGACATCATATCTCTCGACCCGGGCATGAGCTTGAAAAACCAGCTTCAGCTCCTCGAACATCTCATATGCTCCATGTTTCTCAAAACGCTTTTGGAGACCCGGTTCTAAGCTGTAAAGCATGCCGCACTGAATGAGGGAGTAATCATCAGCACGCTGCTGCCAAGCGTTCATAACGTCTTGGTTCTCAGGGATTGGTGCTTCACCTAGCGGTGCTTCTAGGACATAATCTTTCTTGGCTGCTATGAGGATGATCCTCAGGTTCCGGACCCAGTCCGTATAGTTGCTGCCATCATCTTTTAGCTTGGTTTTCTCTAGGAACGCGTTGAAATTGAGGACAACGTGGGCCATTTGATCTACAATACATAGTGTAAAGATTTAGACTAAGTTCATGATAATTAAGTTCATATAATCAAATTATTTAATGAACTCCCACTCAGATAGACATCCCTCTAGTCATCTAAGTGAAACATGATCCGAATTCGACTAGGCCGTGTCCGATCATCACGTGAGACGGACTAGTCAAGATCGGTGAACATCTCCATGTTGATCGTATCTTCTATACGACTCATGCTCGACCTTTCGGTCCTCCGTGTTCCGAGGCCATGTCTGTACATGCTAGGCTCGTCAAGTGAACCTAAGTGTATTGCGTGTGTTCCGAGGCCATGTCTATACATGCTAGGCTCGTCAACACCCGTTGTATTCGAACGTTAGAATCTATCACACCCGATCATCACGTGGTGCTTCGAAACAACGAACCTTCGCAACGGTGCACAGTTAGGGTGAACACTTTCTTGAAATTATTATAAGGGATCATCCTACTTGCTACCGTCGTTCTAAGCAAATAAGATGCAAAAACATGATAAACATCACATGCAATCAAATAGTGACATGATATGGCCAATATCATCATGCTCCTTTGATCTCCATCTTCGGGGCACCATGATCATCTTTGTCACCGGCATGACACCATGATCTCCATCATCATGATCTCCATCATTGTGTCTTCATGAAGTCGTCACGCCAACGATTACTTCTACTTCTATGGCTAACGCTTTTAGCAATAAAGTAAAGTAATTTACATGGCATTTATTTAATGACACGCAGGTCATACAAAATAATAAAGACAACTCCTATGGCTCCTGCCGGTTGTCATACTCATCGACATGCAAGTCGTGATTCCTATTACAAGAATATGATCAATCTCATACATCACATATATCATTCATCACATCTTCTGGCCATATCACATCACATAGCACTTGCTGCAAAAACAAGTTAGACGTCCTCTAATTGTTGTTGCAAGTTTTTACGTGGTTTGTAGGTTTCTAGCAAGAACGTTTTCTTACCTACGTATGACCACAACGTGATTTGCCAATTTCTATTTACCCTTCATAAGGACCCTTTTCATCGAATCCGTTCCGACTAAAGTAGGAGAGACAGACACCCGCTAGCCACCTTATGCAACTTGTGCATGTCAGTCGGTGGAACCAGTCTCACGTAAGCGTACGTGTAAGGTCGGTCCGGGCCGCTTCATCCTACAATGCCGCCGAAACAAGAAACGACTAGTAGCGGCAAGAAGAATTGGCAAACTCAACGCCCACAACTGCTTTGTGTTCTACTCGTGCATAGTAACTACGCATAGACCTGGCTCATGATGCCACTGTTGGGAATCGTAGCATAATTTTAAAATTTTCCTACGTTCACCAAGATGCATCTATGGAGTGTACTAGCAACGAGGGGAAGGGAGTGCATCTACATACCCTTGTAGATCGCGAGCGGAAGCGTTCCAATGAACGTGGATGACGGAGTCGTACTCGCCGTGATCCAAATCACCGATGACCGAGTGCCGAACGGACGGCACCTCCGCGTTCAACACACGTACGGTGCAGCGACGTATCCTCCTTCTTGATCCAGCAAGGGGGAAGGAGAGGTTGATGGAGATCCAGCAGCACGATGGCGTGGTGGTGGATGTAGCGGGTCTCGTGCAGGGCTTCGCGAGCTTCTACGAGAGAGAGAGAGAGGTGTTGCAGGGGAGGAGGGAGGCGCCCAAGGCTGTTCTGTGCTGCCCTCCCTCCCCCCCTTTATATAGGCCCCCTGGGGGGGCGCCGGCCCCAAGAGATGAGATCTCAAGGGCGGGCGGCGGCCACAAGGGGGGAAGGGGTTGCCTTGCCCCCCAAGGCAAGGGGGAACCCCCCCCCTTAGGGTTCCCAACCCTAGGCGCAGGGGGGGAGGCCCAAGGGGGGCGCCCCAGCCCACTAGGGGCTGGTTCCCTTCCACTTTCAGCCACGGGGCCCTCCGGGACAGGTGGCCCCACCCGATGGACCCCCGGGACCCTTCCGGTGGTCCCGGTACAATACCGATAACCCCCGAAACTTCCCCGGTGGCCGAAACTGGACTTCCTATATATAATTCTTCACCTCCGGACCATTCCGGAACCTCTCGTGACGTCCGGGATCTCATCCGGGACTCCGAACAACTTTCAGGTTTCCGCATACATATATCTCTACAACCCTAGCGTTACCGGACCTTAAGTGTGTAGACCCTACGGGTTCGGGAGACATGCAGACATGACCGAGACGCCTCTCCGGTCAATAACCAACAGCGGGATCTGGATACCCATGTTGGCTCCCACATGCTCCACGATGATCTCATCGGATGAACCACGGTGTCGAGGATTCAATCAATCCGTATGCAATTCCCTTTGTCAATCGGTATGTTACTTGCCCGAGATTCGATCGTCGGTATCCCAATACCTTGTTCAATCTCGTTACCGGCAAGTCTCTTTACTCGTACCGCAATGCATGATCCCGTGACTAACGCCTTAGTCACATTGAGCTCATTATGATGATGCATTACCGAGTGGGCCCAGAGATACCTCTCCGTCATACGGAGTGACAAATCCCAGTCTCGATCCGTGCCAACCCAACAGACACTTTCGGAGATACCCGTAGTGCACCTTTATAGTCACCCAGTTACGTTGTGACGTTTGGCACACCCAAAGCACTCCTACGGTATCCGGGAGTTGCACGATCTCATGGTCTAAGGAAAAGATACTTGACATTGGAAAAGCTCTAGCAAACGAAACTACACGATCTTTTATGCTATGCTTAGGATTGGGTCTTGTCCATCACATCATTCTCCTAATGATGTGATCCCGTTATCAATGACATCCAATGTCCATAGTCAGGAAACCATGACTATCTGTTGATCAACGAGCTAGTCAACTAGAGGCTTACTAGGGACAGGTTGTGGTCTATGTATTCACACATGTATTACGGTTTCCGGACAATACAATTATAGCATGAATAATAGACAATTACCATGAACAAAGAAATATAATAATAACCATTTATTATTGCCTCTAGGGCATATTTGCAACAGAATTATGTGAAGGGAAGGACTCTGATATAGACCGTAGACGTAGAAAAGTGCACAAATTTAGATGGCATATGCAGAAGATATTTGAGGCAGATCCAAGTGCTATTGAGTACCTTGAGAAACACCATAATAGGATTTGGTATAGGTGCGCCTTTGGTGTGGATAGCAAGGTTGATTATCTCACTAACAATATTTCTGAAAGTTTCAACAAGCAAATCAAAGATTTGAAAGGGTTAAATTTGTGTGAGCTACTGGATAGGATTAGAGAGCTAATAATGGTGAAGTTCAATGTGAGGAGGCATGTTGGTAGGCATTTGGCCGACATAATTTTGCCCGAGGTTCTCAAGAGGCTCAATGCACTCAGTAAAACAATTGGGCCCCATAAAGTGGCGTGGAATACAGAACATGAGGCAGAGATTACACTATATGATGAGAAAGCATATGACCAGAGGCACACGGTTGATCTAAAACAGAGAACATGCTCATGTCAGAAATTTCAAGTTTCTGGGCAGCCTTGCATTCATGCATTGATTTCATTTGTTCAATGAGGGGCACAAAGATTGAGTCCTTTGTTGATGAGTATTACAGTGTGGCAAAATTTAAGGCTGCTTATGCTGGGGCACTGCCAACCATGACAGATAGGACACAATGGGAGCAAGTTGACCTTGGATTCATGGTTTACCCACCTGTACAAGAGAAAAGGCCACCTGGAAGGTCTAGGGTTCAAAGAATTAGAGGATTTCTTGAAGACCCAGGCAGGAAAGTAGTCAAATGGAAAAAATGCGGTCGAAATGGCCACTTTGCGAAAACTTGCAATCTCCCTCCTTTAGTTATTGTAGAACCACCACCAATGGAGCACACTCCTAGTAAAAGGTGCCATTGTACTTACCTAAATTTGATTATGTCAATTGGGTTAATGTTGCTAAACCATTTCACCTTTTTCTATCATGCAAAAAGAGAGATGCTACTGCAACCGAGGAGGAAGTTGTGGAAGATGACGAACCTATCGCAAATTATAAAAGGTATCATACTAACTTATGTTCATTCTTTTACCACAAATTATATTTATGAACACACACAATACTTATTTTTGACATATGCTCTTAATGTATGTGCAGACAGAAGACTCCTGTCAAGAAGAACACGCTGGTCAAGACGACGCCGGTCAAGAAGACGACACCGGTCAAGAAGAAAACGACGCCGGCTAAGAAGAAGACACCGGTCAAGAAGAAAAAGACGCCGGTTAAGAAGAAGACACGGGTTAAGAAGAAGAAGACGTCGGTCAAGAAGAACTCCGGTCAAGGGGAAAGGCAAGCAAAGTGAAGGTACCGGAAAGGACAAAACTACAGGGAAGAAGAGCAAAAACTGCAGTTCGTTACACCATCTACTAGTGATGCTGTTCTAAAGCCAACTCTAGGAACCAAGAAAAATCTGCTTTATTGGCTTGGGGGTCGAATTTGCTTGAACTGGACCATGTATGTGTGTGTGATGCTCAAACTGGAGCTTCAACCTATGTGTGTGTGTGATGCTCAAACTGGAGCTTGAACTTGTGTGTGAGGCTCAAACTAGAGCTTGTGTGTGGGATGCTCAAATAGGAGCTTTAAGACTATTTTGTTTCATCTTTTATTGATGCAAAATATTATGACTTGTCATCTGATGCAAATTATATGTATTTTGCCAGAGGTCATGTCCATTTTTTCCACTAAGTTCATGCTTTGTTCATGGACAAATATTGTGACAGTACATTTATGCTTCCTCTGCACAATACATTCATGCTTCTTCTGCATAGGAAAATAACACATTCTTCATTACTCATTTCTCTGTACGGCCACTAGTTACATCTTTTTCAGTACAACCACTAGTAATTCATACAAATGGCACATATTTTTGCATTCTCAATCTTTAGTTCTTCCATCTGCCATTGTGCAAAGTTCATTTCAACAATCTTTAGTTCATCCAAAAACAAGCCACCTGCATCATTTTTCTTCCTCTTAGATTCAGCAAGGCGACCTGCGATCTTCTCCATCTCCTTGCTCTTTAGATCATCTAAATAACGACAGACGAGCTCCATCCTCCACCTCCAATGGCCCCGACAACTCTCCTTGCCATGGAAGATGGAGCAGAGGAAGCTGGGGCAAGGGGGAGTGAGGACAGAAGAGGCTGGCGGCGAGCTTCGGCGGAAGGACATGGGAGATAGTGAAGGGGGGCAGGGGGAATGGGGCCAGAGTGGAAAGGCGCTTGGGGCGCGGCGCGCTGGCTGAGACTCCTGCTCGGCGATGGGAAGCAACAGGGTGGCGGGACGGGATGTGGAGCAACAACAGGGGGGTGATGGTGTGGAGTAGCAGGGCGAAGGCTGGGGATGTGGAGGAGCAGCACGGTGGCAGCTAGGGTTCTTGGCGAGAGAGGAGGGGAACGAGGAGAGGAACAATGAACAGGAGGAAGAAGATAGGCACGGTGCGTGCTAACCAGATGGATGTAGGGGCATTTCTATCCAAGAGAAAGTACAGAACGTATACGTGAGTGTTTTTGTACAAAAAACAAGCTCAAGTGGCTGGAGTGGCATCGACAGAAGTATGCGAGAATTGGAGTGACATTTTCTGAAGTTTGCAAATTGGAGTGGTATTTTTCGGAATGGCCAAAATTGGAGTGACATTTATCCAATTAACCCTAAATTTTTTGTATGATCATCCAAAGATTTAAACCATGAGTAGGACAATTTCTTATCATCAATTTCATTCTTTCCCAAGATTGTGCAACATGTTCATGCTCAAGTTGCTTAAAATTCATGATTTGAGTTCTAAGGGAAATATTTTCCGTGGGCGGAAAATACTAGTAATACATGCATCTTTGCACTTATCCCAAGAATCGATACAATTGTGAGGCAAAGAAGAAAACCAAATTTTTGCACGATCCCTTAAAGAGAAAGGAAATAATTTCAACTTCACAATATCATTGTCCATATCTTTTTTCTTTTGCATATCACACAATTCTATGAATGTGTTTAGATGGGACGCGTCATCCTCATTAGGAGTACCGAAAAATTGATCTTTCGCAAGAAGATTCAACAAAGCGGCATTAATATCACAAGATTTCACACTAATGGCGGGAGGAGCAATCAGAGTACTAATAAAATCATTATTATTGGTATTGGGAAAATCACACAACTTGGTGTTTACTTGAGACATCGTGACAACGCAAACAAGATTGCAAACAAAAAGATAGATCTGACGACAAAACGGCGAAAGAAAAACAAGGCGAATAAAACGACAAATTTTTGTGATGTGGGGGAGATGAAAACGGGAGGCAAATGGCAAATAATTTAAATTGCAAGGAGATGAGATTTGTGATTAGGAACCTGATAGATGTTGATGATGTCTCCCCGGCAACGGCGCCAGAAATTCCTTTTGATGCCGCCTGAACTACGTCGGTATTTCCCCAAAGAGGAAGGGATGATGCAGCACAGCTATGGTAGGTATTTCCCTCAGTTATGAAACCAAGGTATCAATCCAGTAGGAGAACCAAGCAATACTATGTAAACGGTACCTGCACACAAAGAACAAATACTTGCAACCCGACGCGTAAGAGTAGTTGTCAATCCCTCCACGGAAAAAGATAGATAAATTTGTGGTAGATTGGATAAATAGCTCTCAATAAAACGTGAAATAGAATAAGTAATAAAAAAGTGCAGCAAGGTATTTTTGGGTTTTTGGAATAATATATCTGAAAATAAAAGAAAATAAAAATAGATCTCAAAGCAAATATGATAAAGAATAGACCTGGGGGCCGTAGATTTCACTAGTGGCTTCTCTCGAGAAAATAGCACATGGTGGGTAAACAAATTACTGCTGGGCAATTGATAGAAGGTCGAATAATTATGACATCCAGGCAATGATCATTATATAGGCATCACGTCCAAGATTACTAGACCGACTCCTGCCTGCATCTACTACTATTACTCCACACATCGACCGCTATCCAGTATGCATCTAGTGTATTAAGTTCATGGAGAAACAGAGTAATGAAATAAGAACGATGACATGATGTAGACGAGATCTATTCATGTAGGAATAGCTCCCATCTTGTTATCCTTAATAGCAACGATACATGTGTGTCTTGCTGTCCCTTCTGTCACTGGGAAAGAACACCGCACGACCGAACCCATCACAAAGCACATCTTCCCATGGCAATAAAAATCGATCTAGTTGGCCTAACTAAACCAAAGATTCGAAGAATAAATACGAGGCTATAAGTAATCATGCATATAAGAGATCAAAGAAAACTCAAATAACTTTCATGGATATAGATCTGATCATAAACTCAAACTTCATCGGATCCCAACAAACACACCGCAAAAAAGAGTTACATAAAATAGATCTCCAAGAGACCATTGTATTGAGAATGAAAAAGAGAGAGGAACCCATCTAGCTACTGCCTACGGACCCGTAGGTCTACAGTGAACTACTCACGCATCATCGGAAAGGCACCAATGAGGATGATGAACCCCTTCGTGATGGTGTCTAGATTGAATCTCGTGGTTCTGGAACTTGCGGCAGCTGGAATTGTGTTTTGTCGACTTACCTAGGGTTCCTGGAATATTGGGGGTATTTATAGGGCGAAGAGGCGGTGCGGGAGGTCACCGAGGTGGGGCACAACCCACCTGGGCACGCATGGGCCTCCTGGCGCGCCCAGGTGTCTTGTGCTCACCTCGGGCCTCCCCTCTAGTACTTCTTTGGCCCACTGGATGTCTTTTGGTCCAAACAAAATCTCCAAAAAGTTTCGCTGCGTTTGGTACTGTTATTCTGTGAAATAAAAAACAAGCAAAAAAACTGCAACTGGCACTGGGCACTATGCCAATAGGTTAGTACCAAAAAATGATATAAAGTTGCTATAAAATTATTGTAAAACATCCAAGAATGATAATATAACAGCATGGAACAAGCAAAAATTATAGATACATTGGAGACGTATCAAGGCTGAAAATGCTAAGTGTCAGGTTATATAGAATGGACCTTTAGTCCCGGTTCCAGCCACGCACCGGGACTACGCACCGGGACTAAAGGACCTTTAGTCCTGGTGCGTGGCTGGAACCTGGACTAAAGGTACAACCTTTAGTCCCGGTTTCAGCCACGGGCCGGGACTAAAGGGCTGTTTTGGGGCGGCCCAAATTCAGCGCGGGAGGGGGCCCTTTAGTCCCGGCTGGTGGTGGCAACCGGGACTAAAGTCTTTTTCCAGCTTTTTTTGCTTTTGTTTCTACTTACAGCCAAATATTTAGAGTTTTTGAGTGTATATTTTTGCTTTAGGTCACAAAAATTATAAACTTTCTGCTAGTGCCAGTAGTTCACAAATTTGAATAGTTTAAATTTCAATTCTTTGAAATTTGTGTGAATCACTAGTTTGTGAATAACTTTACTTTAAACATAGATTTTTGAGTGATTCTTCTTCCTGCTATTTAATATTAGTGTGTTTTATCAGTATGTTCAATTTGGTAAATTTTAGGTTATTTTAAATAGGTGTTTTAATCAAAAACAGATTCTGTTTAGCTCTTTTAGGTTTATAGCTAAAAAAAAATCAATAAATGCATGAAAAATAGCAAATGAAGTCAGAAAGGGTTGAAAATTGATGACGTGGCTTTGAATGGTGCATATTGAATGCACAAAAAGTCTGGAGTTAAAATAAGTTTAGGAAAATGACATGCCTTTGTAACAGATGAGTTTTCATCTGAAACCCTGATACTTCGAAAGAGATTGTCCATTTTTTACACGAAGTTCATCCAGTTTTTGCCGCAACCCTCTCAACTTTTTAGCACATGCTATGTGGGTGAAATGGTGATACCATGCCAAGTTTCAACCTTTTCAGAGTTCATTTGTAGTGCTTTTCAATTTCAGGGTCATTTAGCTCAAAAAATAGCAAATAAAGTCAGAAAGGGTTGAAAATTGATGACGTGGCTAACCGCGTATGATCAACCTTGCAAAATACGTAGTGAAATATCTTCTTTGGACATAATTGGATTGATTAACTCCTACATAATGTTCATAGTAAAAAAAACTCCTACATAATGTTTCTTCGCGTTTCAAATGCCAAAACACATATATACCCCAACTATTACAAAGATTCCCTCCGGTTTGTCCAAAGTGGGACTTTCCAGACAAGTACGGAAACTCACTAGAGAAGAAAGTGATGATGGTGAAGTTGGTCACATCCCAGAGTGGGATCTTGGGGTATAAAACTTTTTCTATGCGTGTGTCCCTTTGCGCCGTATCCATGGACAATCTTCATCATTTAACAGGATGCTTAGGTCAGTCTTCACTGTGAAGGGAGCAATTTCATGAAACTTTTCATAATCTTCTGACATGTCTGTCTTGTCCTCCACTCCCACGATGTTTCTTTTCCCTGAAAGAACTATGTGGCGCTTTGGCTCATCGTATGATGTATTCGCTTCCTTATCTTTTCTTTATCTCGGCTTGGTAGACATGTCCTTCACATACAAAACCTGCGCCACATCATTGGCTAGGACGAATGGTTCGTCTGTGTACCCAAGATTGTTGAGATCCACTGTTGTCATTCTGTACCGCGGATCTTCCTTTACCCCGCCTCCTATCAGATTGACCCATTTGCACCGAAACAAAGGGACCTTCAAATCACGTCCATAGTCAAGTTCCCATATCTCCTTTGTGTAACCATAATATGTGTCCTTTGGCATATTGGTGTTTGCTGCATCAAAGCAGACACCATGGTTTTGGTTGGTGCTCTTTTTATCTTGGGCGATCGTGTAAAATGTATTCCCATTTATCTTTTACCCTTTGAAAGTCAATATAGTCGAAGATGGTGACTTTGCCAGCAAGTACAACTCATCTCCAACAGTGTCGTCATGCATGAGACATGTTTGCAACAAACCGCCGAATGACGCCATGTGTGTACATTTGATCCAGGGCTCAGACTGCTCCGGGTTCTTGGAGCATAGAATATCCATGTGTTCCTCGATATACGGAGCCACCAAGGTGGAATGTGCTTGAGCTCAAGAATGCCCGTCTATACATATTACTGGATCCTTTCCTAGCGTGCCTTTTCCACCCAGTCTGCCCTCATGCCGCAGTTCAGGAACACCAGCCAGCTTAAGGTCAGGAATAAAGTCAACACAAAACTCAATGACCTCCTCTATTTCATAGCCCTTGGAGATGCTTCCTTCTAGCCTAGCACAGTTATGAACATATTTCTTTAAGACTCCCATGAACCTCTCAAAAGGGAACATATTGTGTAGAAATATAGGACCCAGAATGGCAATCTCGTTGATTAGGTGAACTAGGACGTGCGTCATGATATTGAAGAAGGATGGCGGGAACACCAACTCGAAACTGACAAGATATTGCACCAAATCATTCTGTAACCTTGGTAGGATTTCTTGATCGATTACCTTCTAAGAGATTGCATTAAGGAATGCACATAGCTTCACAATGGCTAATCGAACATTTTCCGGTAGAAGCCCCCTCAATGCAACCAGAAGCAATTGCGTCACAATCACGTGGCAGTCATGAGACTTAGGTTTTCGAATTTTTTCTCTACCATATTTATTATTCCCTTTGTCGGTGTACAAAAGTAGGGGTCCTTCTCTTGCACCCCTTTACTTGTGCGCGGGCAGTCGCAGCCCCACGCCCCTGACCACGCTTGGCGGGGCAGAAGAAGCAAAGGCACAAGACGACTAGATCAACGCCAAGACGGAAACACAAAGAGTAGAAGGGCGAGGTGGACTCCCCCGACAAGCCCTTGTCGGGACGGCCTCAACAACCCCGGCAAGAGCCTTGCCGGAGCAACTTGCCCAACGCCAGCAGAGCGCGCCACCCTTGAGCCCAAGGGTTCCAACACCGTCAACCCCATTGGAACCAAGGCTCGGGAGGCACCTCCATGGTGGCATGCAGATCTTTGTGAAGATCATAAGCACACAAGATCAGATGAGGACCAGAAGACAACGATCCTCGGCAAGATCCTTGCCGAGGAAATCCACGAGACCCCAGGCAAGATCCTTGCCGGGGACGACTGCGATGCCACGGCAAGACCCTTGCCAGGGCCCCGGCAAGATCCTTTCCGAGGACACATGCGGGGCCACAGCCAGGCCCACGTCTGCCAAGAATCCACCGCCGTTCCCATACAGCTGCCAGCCCAACCAGCTGGGCAGGCACCTGCATGGCGACGCGCGGCCTCCAGGCCAACTCAGCAAGCACCTACGTGGTGGCATGCAGATCTTCGTGAAGACTCTGCCACCGTGCCAGCCCAGCAGCCAGCCAACATGGCACTACAATGCCACATCAGCTCGGACGCGCGTCGGAGCCAGGCGAGGCGGCGACAGCTGGGACGAACTTCCATGCCATCCCCGATAAAGTAAGAAGGGTACATCGGCAGCGCATAAAATGCGTTTGTCTGACGGTGCCAGAGGATAGACTTAACCACTGTATACCTTTTCACCTCTTGTGTGCCACTGTGGCAACCCCTTTTGACTATAAAAGGAGGCCCGAGGCGTACGGGAGAAGGATTCGGATCTTTTGGACTACGCACGCACCACAGCTAGTTCGAGAGCTCAAGAACACTCAAATATACACCAAAGCAGGACTAGGGTATTACACATCCTCGCAGCCCGAACCTGGGTAAATGATCTTTGTGCTGGCTTCTAGACCAGCTCTTTGCACAACCCCGCGCCCGCCAACTGTAGAAGGGATTCCAGTGATCCCATAGTTGTCGTTTTCCACCGACATCTTTGGCGCACTAGGTAGGGGGCGCGGTTGTGAAAATCCGGTCTAGCAGTTAGTTTAGCAGTTCTTCATCGCCATGGCTCCCAAGAAGAAGACGATCATGGCGATCAGTTCATCGGGAGCCGAACGACCCGTACCAGTGCGGGCGAGTGGTGGGGCGGTCACGGATGGAAGCCGAGGCGTGGCCCGCGAACACCCACATTGCTCTGGCAGTCAAAGCCTGGCGAGCGGCGTCGTTCGTGTGCGAGACGACGGGCCGCACGCCGCCAAATGCAAAGACGGAGCCGGGCCCCCCGCAGGCGGCGCGGGGCCCTCCAAGGGCCGCGTCGTGCCGCCCATGGGCGGCGCGGTGACTTCCAAGATGCCTACGCCGGCGCCCACGACGCGCTCTTCCCAGGTTGTGCGTGACGAGCAGCGTCACCACGCTGGTGAGCCCGGGCGCCGCCGTGGGAAGAGTCATGTGCCTCATTCGCAGGATGTAGAAGGCCAACAAGCACGCCGAGGCACGGGCGAAAATGGCGCACAGCCGCAAGGCCGTGATAGAGCTCCTTCTAACATGGTTAGAAGTCGGAGAGCGTCATGGTCCACGCAGCTTTCGCCGCCACCCACGCCAGCAGAAGCTTTGGTGCGTGCGCAGTTGCTCCTCGACTTTCCTCCTGCTGCGGAAAATCTCGACGAGTGGAGAGCCACCATCCGGAGCCTCGTCGCCGTTGCCAACAAAGATGAGCCACGACCAGCGGGGCCCTCAGGACGGCGCTCCGTCGAGCCACCGCATGCCGGTGGTGGAAGGACCGGAGGTTCTGCGGCCATGATGCACTCTCCTCCCCCAGACCAGCCACTGTGGGTGTCGATCCGTCGTGATGACGCTTGTGATAACATTTCCATAGCATCGTCCGACCCACGGACCCACCGCGATCAGCGCCAAGTTCTTCGGGAGCGAGCCCATGAAGACGCTCGAACCACCATCGAGCGCCGGCGTGAAGCACCCCACCAGTCAGATAGGCGGGCGAGGCCCACTATGGACCACCCAGCACCGGGAGGCTCTGGCGGCCTACCCTACGAGGTGGGTTGCCCAGCCTTTACCCGTGAGCTGTGACAGTTCCAGTGGCCCTACCACCGCACGTTCAAGCCCGACGTTGGCGAGAAGTACAACGGCAAGACCCACTCGTCGGAGTTCCTCAGCATCTACACCATCACGATGCAAGCTGCTGGAGCTCGCGACGACAAGGTGCTTGCCAATTACTTCCCGTTGGCACTTAAACCCAATGTCATGTCATGGTTGATGCACTTGCCGGCGGATTCCATTTCTTCTTGGTCGGATTTGTGTCATGAGTTCGTTGGCGCCTTCACTGGAGGCCACCAAGCTCATGGCCAGGTAAGCGATTTGCATATCACCCCCCAGAAGGAAGGTGAAACCCTGCGCAAGTACATACAGAGGTTCAGCCGGGTGCAGTACAACATCCCAGATGTTCATCCCGCCGCCGTGATCAGCGCATTCCATCAGAATGTGCGCAACCGCAAGATGCGTGAAGAGCTGGCGATGAATAAGGTCAAAGATGTGGCCGAACTTTATGTTCTGGCCGATAGGTGCGCTCGAGCTGAAGAGGGGAGGAAGTACCCCGGCGAGGACGCCGGTGCGGAAACCGACTCCACAGACGAAGACACAGCCGCCCCGACGAAGAAGGGTCGGCGCCGCAACAGGAAGCGCAAGGGCAAGACCGTGCTTGTCGTCGAGGGATCCGAGGACACCGGCGCTGCCAAGAAGGCCAAGGCAGACGACCCCGGCAAGGAAACTGCCGGGTGCGCCGCTTGCCGGGCCTTGGCGGCTGCCGACAAGCAAGGAGGCTCCGACAAGCAGTACTACAAGATCCACCGCACCAAGGGCCACGACCTCCAGAATTGCCGGCAAGTTGAGCTGCTTGCTGAGAAGCAAAAAGCTGAGTATGAGAGGCGGGACAAGGAGAAGGGTTGGGATGGTGCCGAGGGATCCGGCAAGAAGCGTGGCGGCCAAGGAGGTCGCCGCGGCAAGGATCAGCAAGAGAGGCCCGCTCGGGGCCGCGACAAGAAGCAAGAAGACGATGATCATGACGAGGACGACGAGTACGGCGAGCATGAGTTCCAGAAAGCTACAGAGGCCATGTGCGTCGACGGTGGCGCCTCGCTGCACACCTCTCACCGCCAGCTCAAGCAGTGCGCGCGTGAGATCACAGTAGCAGAACCCTCGTTCGATGCTCAAACGCCACTGAAGTGGTCCAGCACGCCTATCATTTTTACACCGAGGACCACCCTGATCGCACAACTGCGGTCGGGTGTTTGCCGCTGTTGGTTTCACCAACAATACGCAACCTCAAGGTGACGAAAATGCTGGTTGATGCCGGGGCCGGTCTGAACTTGATCTCGCCTGTTGTGATCAAAAGGCTGCAGATTCCTGATGAAGACCTCGAAGAGACGGGCACATTTCAAGGGGTCAACCCGGGAAGGAGTCAGCCGAAGGTAAGGTCACGCTGCCCGTGACGTTTGGAGGCGAGTTGAACTACATGACAGAGATGATTATTTTCGATGTAGCCGAGATCTCCTTGCCCTACAATGGGATCCTCGGCCGCCCAGCACTAGCCAAGTTCATGGCGGCCTCACATTACGCCTACAACATGCTGAAGATGCCTGGGCCGATGACCATCATCACCGTCCCCTCCGACAAGAAGGATGCGCTGATCTGCGCTGACCAACTCTACCGGGAGGCAGTTGCAGCGACTGCCGCCAAGGCACTTGCTCCTGCCACCGAAGCCCCGGGAGGGAAGAAGACCGGCAAGACCTCTCGCACCCACTCCGACAAGCGCACCTTGATACGTCTCCAACGTATCTATAATTTTTGATTGTTCCATGCTATTATATTATCTGTTTTGGATGTTTATGGGCTTTATTATACACTTTTATATTATTTTTGGGACTAACCTATTAACCGGAGGCCTAGCCCAAATTGCTGTTTTCTTGCCTATTTCAGTGTTTCGAAGAAAAGGAATATCAAATGGAGTCCAAACGGAATGAAACCTTCGGGAGAGTTATTTTTGGAACGGAAGCAATCCAGAAGACTTGGAGTAGACGTCAGGGAAGCATCAAGGTGGCCACGAGGCAGGGAGGCGCGCCCCCACCCTCGTGGGCCCCTTGTGGCTCCCCTGACCGACTTCTTTCGGCTATATATATATCCATATACCCTAAAAACATTGGAGAACAGAATACATCAGGAGTTCCGCCACCGCAAGCCTCTGTAGCCACCAAAAACCAATCGGGACCCTGTTCCGGCACCCTGCCGGAGGGGGAATCCCTCACCGGTGGCCATCTTCATCATCCCGGCGCTCTCCATGACGAGGAGGGAGTAGTTCACCCTCGGGGCTGAGTGTATGTACCAGTAGCTATGTGTTTGATGTCTCTCTCTCGTGTTCTTGAGGTGGTATGATCTTGATGTATCGCGAGCTTTGCTATTATAGTTGGATCTTATGATGTTTCTCCCCCTCTACTCTCTTGTAATGGATTGAGTTTTCCCTTTGAAGTTATCTATCGGATTGAGTCTTTATGGATTTGAGAACACTTGATGTATGTCTTGCATGTGCTTATCTGTGGTGACAATGGGATATCACATGGTCTACGTTTTGGTGATCAACTTGCGGGTTCCATGACCTCATGAACTTATGCATAGGGGTTGGCACACGTTTTCGTCTTGACTCTCCAGTAGAAACTTTGGGGCACTCTTTGAAGTACTTTGTGTTGGTTTGAATAGATGAATTTGAGATTGTGTGATGCATATTGTATAATCATACCCACGGATACTTGAGGTGACATTGGAGTATCTAGGTGACATTAGGGTTTTGGTTGATTTGTGTCTTAAGGTGTTATTCTAGTACGAACTCTATGATAGATCGAACGGAAAGAATAGCTTCATGTTATTTTACCACGGACTCTTGAATAGATCGATCAGAAAGGATAACTTTGAGGTGGTTTCGTACCCTACCATAATCTCTTCGTTTGTTCTCCGCTATTAGTGACTTTGGAGTGACTCTTTGTTGCATGTTGAGGGATACTTATATGATCCAATTATGTTATTATTGTTGAGAGAACTTGCACTAGTGAAAGTATGAACCCTAGGCCTTGTTTCCTAGCATTGCAATATCGTTTGTGCTCACTTTTATCATTAGTTACCTTGCTGTTTTTATATTTTCAGATTACAAAAACCTATATCTATCATCTATATTGCACTTGTATCACCATCTCTTCACCGAACTAGTGCACCTATACAATTTACCATTGTATTGGATGTGTTGGGGACACAAGAGACTCTTTGTTATTTGGTTGCAGGGTTGTTTGAGAGAGACCATCTTCATCCTACGCCTCCCACGGATTGATAAACCTTAGGTCATCCACTTGAGGGAAATTTGCTACTGTCCTACAAACCTCTGCACTTGGAGGCCCAACAACGTCTACAAGAAGAAGGTTGCGTAGTAGACATCACACCTCTTCGGAGTGCTGTGCTCCCATTGAGGACGTGCCAGAGAGCTCCACCGGCAAGAGCAAGAAATCCAGAGCTGCACCACCAGAGACCAAGAAGGTGTCCGTCAAGGAGGATGGCACGGGAGGGGCTTTCACCATAAGCTCCTCCCTTGACTGCAAATAGGAAGGCGCGCTCGTCAGCTTCCTGCGGGTGAATGTTGATGTGTTTTCATGGCAAGCATCCGACATCCCCGGCGTTCCCAGGGAGGTGATTGAGCACCATCTTGCTGTCTGTCCTCATGCGCGACCCGTCAAACAGAAGGTCAGGAAGCAGGCTTTGGAACGGCAGGAGTTCATCACGGAGGAGATCAGGAAGTTAGAAGCGGCATGCTTGGTGAGGGGAGGACTTCATCTGACGTGGTTGGCCAATCCGGTGGTGGTGCGCAAGGCAAATGGGAAGTGGAGGCTGTGTATTGATTACACAGATATCAATAAGGCTTGTCCGAAGGACCCTTTCCCATTGCCGCGCATTGACCAGATTGTTGACTCCACGACCGGGTGCGACTTGTTATCGTTCCTTGACGCCTACTCAGGATACCACCAGATCTTCATGACGAGAGAAGATGAAGAGAAGACAACATTCATCACCCCATGTGGTACGTATTGTTTTTTACGAATGCCTTTCGGGTTGAAGAGTGCTGGCTCAACATTTGCAAGAGCGGTCCAAATTCATTTTGAGCCCCAGCTACATACAAATATGGAAGCTTATATGGATGACATAGTGGTCAAAACCAAGGACAGGGCAACACTCGTACAAGATTTAGAAGAGACGTTTGCAAATTTGCGCAAGATCAACCTCAAGCTGAACCCTGGGAAGTTTGTCTTCGGCGTTTCGTCCGGCAAACTTCTCGGGTTCTTTGTGTCACAGTGTGGGATCGAGGCGAATCCAGACAAGATCAAGGCCATTGAGCAGATCAAGGCACCTAGGCGGATCAAGGATGTACGTCGGCTCATTGGCTGCGTTGCCGCCATGAGCAGATTCATCTCCAAGTCTGCCGAACGTGCCCTTCCCGTTTTCAAAATCTTGAAAAAGGCGGGCCCAATGGAATGGACCCCAGAGGCCGAGGCAGCCCTGCAGGATTTGAAGAAGTACCTCTCCTCTACGCCAATACTGGTTGCGCCTGAACCACAAGAACCGTTGTTGCTATATCTACGACAATGAACCAAGTGGTCAGCGCCGCGCTAGTGGCACAGAGGGAGGTCGACGAAGAGGCAGTGGCAACGGCAGGGCTGGTGGATGGCAAACCAGAGCTCCCCCCGGCAGGGCCTGGTGCCGGTAAGGCAAGGCCCCCGGCAGAGTCTGACGCTGGCGAAGCAGAAGCGACGCAACCAAATGAAATAGTGCGGAAGAAGAAGATGATGCAGCGCCCGGTTTACTTTGTCAGCTCCCTCTTGCAGGGGGCTAGGTCATGGTACTCCGGTGTGCAGAAATTGCTCTTCGGCCTCCTTATGGCCTCGAGGAAGCTGCGTCATTACTTCCAAGCACACGAAATCACCGTCGTCACCCGCTTCTCGTTGCAAAGGATATTGCATAACCCAGACACAACCGGGAGGATTGTGGAATGGGCTTTGGAACTGTCGAGCTTTGGTTTGAAGTTTGAAAGCACTTCGAAAATTCAGAGTAGAGTCTTGGTGGAGTTCATTGCGGAATGGACCTCAACGCCCGACGAAGAGATTCAGGAGACCACTCCCGGCAAGGAAACAAGTCGCGACTGGATTATGTACTTTGACGGGGCTTTCTCGCTGCAAGGCGCCGGTGCTGGTGTGCTGCTCGTTGCACCCACTAGAGAGCACCTCAAGTATGTAGTCCAGATGCACTTTCCCAGGGAGATGTCAACAAGCAACACTGCTGAATACGAGGGGTTTCTTACCGGTCTCAGGATCGCGGCAGACCTCAGAATCAAGAAGATCATCGTCAGGGGTGATTCACAGCTTGTCGTCAAGCAAGTTAACAAAGATTATCAAAGCCCGTTGATGGAGGCCTACGTAGATGAGGTGAGGAAGCTGGAGGAGCGTTTTGACGGTATACAAGCGGAGCATGTTCCCCGAGTGGAGAACGACATCGCCAACTACCTGTCGAAACGCGCTGCCCTCAAACTACCTGTGGAACCAGGTACTTTTGTGCTTTGGTTAACTCAACCATCCATTGAACCATCGACAGAGTAGAACAAGCGGAGGAAATCAGGCCCCGGCAAGTACTTTCCCGCCGAGTTCCCAGGAGCCGTCGGCAAGGATGTTGCCATGGACACTGAGCCGACCATGGGGCAACAGGCTCCGGCAGGGCGTCAAGCCCTGGCCGTAGAGACAGCCGCTCCCATGGCAGAGGAAATGCCTTTGGTCCTTGCCGTCGAGCCCCAGGCTCCGGCATGGGCACAACATATCGTCCGATTCCTCCAAACAAGGGAACTCCCTGAGGAGCAGAAAGAAGCGGAGAAAGTAGCCCGTCAGTCTGCCATGTATCAGTTTGTCGACGACGTTCTGTACAGAAAAAGACCAAACGGTGTGAAATTAAAGTGCATTCCCCAGGAGGAAGGACTGGAGCTGTTGGCAGAGATACACTGAGGCATATGTGGCTCCCACATAGGGTCGAGGGCCCTTGCCGGCAAGGTTTCTTCTGGCCCACAAACCTCCAGGATGCAACGACACTAGTAACCAAGTGTGAAGCGTGCCAGTTCCATTCAAAGAAGCTTCAACAACCAGCTCAAGCTCTACAAACAATCCCTCTTTCCTGGCCATTCTCGGTTTGGGGGCTCGACATATTGGGCCCCTTTCCCCGTGCTGTCGGGGGCTTTGAGTACTTGTACGTCGCAATCGATAAGTTCACAAAGTGGTCGGAGGTGGAGGCAGTGAGAAAGGTGATAGCACAGTCGGCCGCCAAATTCTTCAAGGGACTAGTCTGCCATTTTGGTGTGCCAAATAGAGTCATCACCGACAACGGCACGCAGTTCACGAGTCGCACCTTCATGCAGTACATCCAGGACCTCGGCATCAAGGTCTGTTTTGCTTCTGTTGCACACCCACGAAGAAATGGCCAGGGTGAGAGGGAGAATGCTGAAGTATTGTGAGGCCTCCGGACAAGAACTTTTGACAGGCTACACAAGTGCGGACGGCGCTGGATTGATGAGTTGCCGGCGGTTCTTTAGTCAATCAGAACGACACCAAATCGAGCCACCGGCCAGACACTTTTCTCCCTCGTTTATGAGGCAGAAGCAGTTCTCCCCACGGAACTCACGTTCGGGTCACCTCGAGTGCTCGCTTATGATGAGCTTGAGCAAGAGCAGTTGTGGCAAGATGACGCAACGCTCCTTGAGGAAGATCGTCTTCGGGCGGCTGTGCGAGCAGCACGCTACCAGCAAGCCTTGCGCCGCTACCATAGCCGCAAGGTTTATGCCCGAAGCTTTGAGGAAGGCGACCTTGTTCTTCAGCACGTTCAGTCGGCCAAGAATTCCAACAAGTTGATGCCGAAGTGGGAAGGCCCTTATCGGGTAATACGAGTCACCAGGCCCGGCGCAGTCCGCCTGGAGACCGAAGATGGTATTCCAGTGAGCAACTCCTGGAACATCGAACATCTTCGCAAGTTTTACCCATAAGGCGCGGTTGCCGAGCTCCCCGGCAAACCACCTTTTGTGCAAGCCTTGCCGGCAAGGCATGTAACCCTTTGTACAAAGCCAGGCGCAGACCCTGAGCATAAATAAATGAAGCGCTGGCGCCCTAAGTTTTAGCATGCATGCTAGGTTGAGTCTCTCTGTGTGTTAGGGTTGATATTGCTTGGCGGCGACTAACCCTTAGCATAGAGGTCGAGTATGCATCTCTCTGTTCCTTCCCGTCCTTTTTGGTTCACAGGGTGCGTGGACATTTCCGCTGAGCTATTTTGGAAGGAAGAGAACAGGCCGACGCCTCGACCCCGACAAGCCAAGGTTGCCGGGGGCTGCAGGTCTAAGGATCTGATCATGGCAAGCCAAGGTTGCCAGGGGCTGCGACATCAGATAAGTCTTTTCCCCCCACTTTGTACCTCCGTATGAAACTTGAACGTACGAGACTTCACTCGCTCTCATACCATCTTGCTCCCTCTGTCCCGTGTCCGAAAACCTTACTTTGTGCTGGAACTTGGTTGTAGCGCGATGGGGAGGGGACGAGCGAAGGGCCTAATCCTACTCGGCCCCTACCTCCGCCAAGGGCGTGAGTGTAACCGAGCTATAGAGTAGGAAGACGGCAAGGCCTGTTGCCGGGGTACAGTGTTTATCTTAAGATAACGAGGACTCGTTCCTTGGTGTGGCCCTTGCCCACGCGCAAACAAAACCCGACAAACACCCTTCTCCTGATTAATACGTTGCTAACAAGTACAATTCGTACGGAATCCATACATGAGCAAGGGGGTTACGAGATTTAAATCTTACAAAGGCCCGTAGGATTACAAACTAAAAAAAGATAAGTGCCCCATGATCCCCGTTCTTGCCCCTTTCCTCCCAGGTGCGGTAGGTGAAGGAAAAAAGGGGGCGACGGGGAACGCGCTGATGGAGAGCTTGACGAGGAAGGCCCTCGGCAGGGCGCGTGGCCAAGGGAGGGGCGACGCGGTCAGTCGGAGTCGGATTCGGTGTCCCCCCGCTCGACGCCCTCGTCGTCGCTGTCGCTGTCCTCCTCGTCACTTCCGCTTGAGGAGGAGTCTTCGTCATCGGAGGAGCTCTCCACGCAACACTTTAGGCGAGTTCCAAAGTCCCCAAAGACCTTGACGGAGAGCAGGCCGTTCTCCATTAATTTGAAGTAGAGAACGAGCCCCTCCGTCAGGCTATGGACATGAGCGAAGGTCTTCCATCCGCGACGAAGATACATGACGTGAGGGATGGAAAAGTCGACATCAACCCGCGTGCCGCCATTCCCGCAGCCCCTCATATGCAACCTCAGAGTCTGTGGCTGGTCGAGCTCCATCTCCCGAGCGAAAGGAGCAGGGAGACGAAGACGACGGCGCACTGGCCGGTGCAGCCTGATGAAGAAGTTGCGGGGCTGGTCCCCGACGTGGCCCTCCATTAGGGGAGGGACCGCTGGCGGAGGCGAGGCCGGTGCACCGCCCCATCCTCCTGTTCCCCGAGTGGCACGGCGACCTCGGCCTCGCCCCCTCCCCCTTCCTCTCGTGGCCGGTTCCGCCGCCACGAGCTCTTGGGAAGGAGGGGCGCGCTGTCGAGCGGAGACCCTCGTCGCCACCGTCGAAGTGCCGGCGCGCCCTCTCGCCATACCAGAAGAAATAAAGGAGCCAAGGTGGAAGGAGATTAATGATGAAAGATTGAGGGGTACCATCCCCTCCCCTTCTTATAAAGGGGTGGGGTCGGGGCTCGGCCGCCCCACTCAACCAACGCTGCCATCAGGGGCGCAGGGAATCGAGACCGACCCGCTGCTCCAATCAGCGGCGACCCGGTTTCCCGCCTCGCCATTTAAGGCCCGTGCCACCCGCGTCTGCCGCCTACCATCTTCGAGGCATGGGGGACATGTGGCGAGCAAGAAGAAATCGAGGGGATGAGTGAGGTGACCGTTTTCCACCCCGAGATCGTAGGGCACGGGCGCCTTGAAGGCCACGACTCGAGTCCACTCAGTAAATGAGCCGCGCCCCTGCGTTTTCCTCTTTTTATGGGGAAGGCGCGAGCCGCCTCTTTACCGCGATGTGACGCATGAGGGTAGGAACCGCCCCACGCATGACCCCAACGTCACACACGACCCTCCACGTCACGCATTCAATGCGGGTCGTGGGGAAGCGCAAGCAAGCAAGGGAGTTACTGCGGTAAAAACTCCACCGCCCGCGCGCCCGCGCACCGTTCTGGGCCTGGCCCAATAACGCTCCGCGCTTATATGTGGCCCAGGCCCGGGGGCTCCTGTCGGTGTACAAAAGTAGGGGTTCTTTTTTTGCACCCCTTTACTTGTGCGCGGGTAGTCGCAACCCCACGCCCCTGACCACGCTTGGCGGGGCAGAAGAAGCAAAGGCACAAGATGACTAGATCAACGCCAAGACGGAAACACAAAGAGCAGAAGGGCGAGGTGGACTCCCCCGGCAAGAGCCTTGCCGGAGCAACTTGCCCAACGCCAGCAGAGCGCGCCACCCTTGAGCCCAAGGGTTCCAACACCATCAACCTCATTGGAACCAAGGCTCGGGAGGCACCTCCATGGTGGCATGCGGATCTTTGTGAAGATCATAAGCACACAAGATCAGATGAGGACCAGAAGACGACGATCCTCGGCGGCAAGATCCTTGCCGAGGAAACCACGAGACCCCCGGCAAGATCCTTGCCGGGGACGACCGCGATGCCACGGCAAGACCCTTGCTGGGGCCCCGGCAAGACCCTTGCCGAGGACACCTGCGGGGCCACAGCCAGGCCCACGTCTGCCAAGACTCCACCGATGTTCCCATACAGCTGCCAGCCCAAACAGCTGGGCAGGCACCTGCGTGGCGACGCGCGGCCTCCAGGCCAACTCAGCAAGCACCTATGTGGTGGCATACAGATCTTCGTGAAGACTCTGCCACCGCGCCAGCCCAGCAGCCAGCCAATGTGGCACTACAACGCCTCATCAGCTCGGACGCGCGTCGGAGCCAGGCGAGGCGGCGACAGCTGGGACGAGCTGCCAGCCATCCCCGATAAAGCAAGAAGGGCACGTTGGCAGCGCATTAAATGCGTTTTTCCAATGGTGCCAGAGGATAGACTTAACCACTGTATACCTTTCCACCTCCTGTGTGTCACTTTGGCAACCCCTTTTGACTATAAAAGGAGGCCCGAGGCGTACGGGAGAAGGATTCGGATCTTTTGGACTACGCACGCACCACAGCTAGTTCGAGAGCTCAAGAACACTGGAATATACACCAAAGCAGGACTAGGGTATTACGCATCCTCGCGGCCTGAACCTGGGTAAACGATCTTTGTGCTGGCTTCTAGACCTGCTCTTTGCACAACCCCATGCCCGCCAACCGTAGAAGGGATTCCAGTGATCCCATAGGTGTCGTTTTCCACCGACACCCTTTATATTCGACGAGTAGCCAGACAGGACCTTCATACTGAGCAGGCATTCAAAGAAGATTTCCTTCTCTACTTTGGTAAGAGCGTAGCTGGCAGGACCTTGATACTGCTTTGGATGCATGCCGTCTTTTCCATGCATACGTTGCTGGTCCTCCCGTGCCTCCGGTGTATCTTTTGTCTTCCCATACATGCCCAAGAAGCTTAGCAGCTTCACGCAAAGATTCTTCGTCACGTGCATCACGTCGATTGCAGAGTGGGCCTCTAGGACTCTCCAATAGGGTAGGTCCCAAAATATAGATTTCTTCTTCCACATGAGTGCGTGTCCGTCAGCGTCATTCGGAATAGATTGTCCGCCAGGACCCTTTCCAAAGATTACTTTTAAATCCTTGACCATATCAAGTATATGATCACCAGTACGGTGCTCAAGCTTCTTCCCGTGATCTGCCTCACCTTTGAAATGCTTGCCTTTCTTTCTTAAGAGAAACTTGATCGGAAGAAATCGACGATGTCCCAGGTACACATTCTTCTTACATTTACCCGAATATATACTTTGGGTATCATCTAAATAGTGCATGCATGCGTGGTATCCCTTGTTTGTTTGTCCTCAAAGGTTACTGAGAGCAGGCCAATCATTGATGGTTACAAACAGCAACGCTCGTAGGTCAAATTCCTGCGCGCCGTTTGTGCTCACCCCACACACATACACCATTTTTATCCCACAACTGTAAAAGTTCTTCAACTAATGGCCTTAGGTACACATCAATGTCGTTGCCGGGTTGCTTGGGGCCTTGGATGAGCACTGGTATGATAATGAACTTCCGCTTCATGCACAACGATTGAGGAAGGTTATAGATACATAGAGTCACAGGCCAGGTGCTATGATTGTTGCTCTGCTCCCCAAAAGGATTAATGCCATATGCACTTAAATCAAACCAAAAGTTCCTTGCACCACCTGCAAAGTCCGGCCACTTTCTCTCGATTTTTCTCCATTGCGACCCATCAACGGGTACTCTCAACTTCCCGTCTTTCTTACGGTCTTTTTTGTGCCATCGCATCAACTTGGGATGCTCTTTGTTTTGGAATAAATGTTTCAACCATGGTATTATTGGAGCATACCACATCACCTTGGCAGGAATCCTCTTCCTGGGGCGCTCGCCCTCAACATCACCAGGGTCATCGCAGCTGATCTTATAGCGCAATGCACCGCATACCGAGCATGCATTCAAATTCTCGTACTCCTCACCGCGATAGAGGATGCAGTCATTAGGACATGCATGTATCTTTTGTACCTCTAATCCTAGAGGGCAGACAACCTTCTTTGCTTCATACGTACTGTCGGGCAATTCGTTGTCCTTTGGAAGCATATTCTTTAACATTTTCAGCAACTTTTCAAATCCCTTATCAGATACACCATTCTCTGCCTTCCATTGCAGTAATTCCAGTGTGGTACCCAGTTTTTTCTTGTCATCTTCGCAATTTGGGTACAACAATTTCTTGTGATCCTCTAACATGCGCTGCAACTTCAACTCTCCTTTTCACTTGCGCAGATTCTCTTTGCATCAGCAATGGCCCGACCAAGATCATCAGCGGGCTCATCTGATGCCTCTTCTTCAGCTTCTTTCCCCATTGTATTACCATCGTATTTAGGGAACCCAGGATAGCTGTCATCATCCTCTTCTTCTTCATTCTCTTCCATTAGAATCCCTCTTTCTCCGTGCTTGGTCCAACAATTATAGCCGGACGTAAACAAGTGGATGTGAATGACTCTTGAGCTAGAGTAATTGTTATCATTCTTACAGACAACACATAAAACCATCCCGCTTGTTTGCCTCAGCTGCACATAGAAAACTATACACGCCATCAATGAACTGGGGAGAGCGTCAGTCATCGTACATCCATTGCCGGCTCATCTTCATTACACAACACCGAAAAATACAAGTTCATACACACTTATTCCCATAAAACAAAGCTAAAGCATCTAAATGCAACAACAAATGCGATCAAGATTGCAACTAAGGTAACAATTGATCCAACATCATAGTGATACCAAGCCTCTTTATTAAAGGCATATTTTCTAATCTTTCTAATCTTCAAGCGCATTTGCATCCATCTTGATCTTGTGATCATCGATGACATCGGCAACATACAACTCCAATTTCATCTTCTCTTCTTCAATTCTTTTCAATTTTTGTTTCAAATACACTTTTTCTTTTTCAACTAAGTTTAACTTCTCAACAGGAGGGTCGGTTGCAATTTCCGGTTCACATACCTCCTAGATAAAAATATCTATGTCAACTTGATGGGCATCATTGTCATAAACGCGAAATGCAACAAATAGTTATAAAAGAGAATACCACATCCAAATCATAAACCGGACGAGGGCCGACAGGGACGGATATCAAGACCATGTCACTATGTATAACAAACAATCATACAAGTAAGAAAATTATACAAGTAACTATCTAAATCATACAAATAAGATTTTTTTTATAAAAAGGATAAGAACAAGAGGCTCACCAAGGTGGTGCCGGCGACGGGACGGTGTGCGCGATCAACGGTGGTTAGGACGGGGACGGGAAGGCACTAAGTAAACCACACCTACACATATGCAAACTAAGAAGTTAATTTGAGCTCAAATTGCATATAAATCAAATAAACTCCCACATAATTACTCCCAAACTAAAACCCACAAATCACTATACTTATAGAGCATTGCACGAGCTAATCTAGCAATGAGAGATGAAAGGACAAAGTTGCTAACCTTTGTGAACACTTGGAGAGATGGGGTGCCTCAAATATTGACAAATCTTGGCAAAAATGGAGGATGAGCTCGAGCTAAGGGGAATAGCAGAGAGGGGAAAGGAGAAAGCAGATAATGGGCTTGGGCTGGACGAAGGGTTTATACAGGGACATCTTTAGTCCCGGTTGGTTATAAAAACCAGGACTAGAGGTCTACCTCTAGTCCCGGTTTGTGATACAAACCGGGACTAAAGGGGCTCGTGGTGGACCCAGCCTGACGCCAGCCTGCCACCACCCCTTTAGTCCCGGGACTATAGGTAAAAAATGAACCGGGACTAAATCCTAGCCGTTGGAACCGAGACTAATTGTACCATTAGTCCAGGGCCAAAACCTGACTGGGACTAATGGACCAGACGAAAGGCCTATTTTCTACTAGTGAAGTCATGACAACTGCACCCTTCTGCGCAAAATTTCTCTTTCCCACTGTGTGACCGATAAGCCGCTAGGCTGCTCCTCCCTCTAGTCCTCTTGACCATCTTTTCCTGGACAACGAAGTGTTGCCAAACCTCTAATTTGGTACGCATCGATACCGCTGAGGGGTCATCTACACCGAATCTCGATCGATGAAGATATTCTCACAGCTAGGAGGTACGACCTAGCTATCGGAATTGGCGAGTCATTGCCCACATCTTCTTCCTCTTTGTTGTGTTTTTGCTGGTGAGATTGGATTCATCCTATCATCGTCATAGTGATCTTGGTCATGATTGTAGCGATAAAAATTTATTGTGTAGTTTGTTCCCTTATAGCAAGTGCACTAGTTTGATGAAGAGATTAATAATTTCGATGATATAAGTGTTTATGTGCTTTCAAAATAAATAAAATGAACAAAGTAAAAGTATGCAAAAGTGAGTAAAATGAAGTTTTAATGATTGAAAACAAAACCTAGGGTTCATAGGTTCAATTTTGCATACTTTCACTAGATAAGGGCATGTAGGAACTCCCTAGACTACCAATACCGGCTGTATCCAGACAGAACCACCAAAAACCCGAACCAATAGGATTCCGGAAGACGCGCTAGAGACACGGCTCTGCACGCCTTCCACCGGTGATGATAAGCATGCCAACGGAACAGGAAAAGGGTTGGGAGAACATTATTCCCACACTCCCTCACCTCACCGCCCCAAACCAAACATGAATACTCTGTAAAGAAAAAATGGGAAAAATCACCCATGCGTAAATTTTCTTTAGGCAAAAGGAAGTTTTTTGAGGGTGTATTCCTACATACAAACAAAAATTTCAAGGAATTATCAGGCCCTAATACACATAAATACATGTCAATTCAAGAAATAAAATAGGCTAATAATTCTAAGATGTGTAAAATATAGAAATCTAAAAGAAATTAGTTCAGCCAATGTACTCTATCTAGACCAGTCAGTTTGCATCAAGATTCGTGCTATCCTTATATAGAAGTTTCTATTTTTTGTTTCTTCCAAACAAGAGACTGTTTGACCTTGAAACTTTGCGGATCAACTATATACAAGTGTCACTCACTGTATGAAATGTTTCCGATTTTGTTGGATGAAACATAAATTTGTCAAATTTCAAATTTTAGAATGAATTGTATCATTTTAAAAAATTTATCTTGCGTCAAAAAATCCGAAAACTATTCTCCACATGGCAGTACTTGTGTGATGTTGATCTGCAAAGTTTCAAATTTACATGTTCTTTATTTGGAAGAACCAAAAAAGAGAAGTTTTCTTTCACGAATTTGATGAAAGAATGGACGGTGAGGAGAGGATAAAGGACACACTGGTATGGTGGCGCAACCAAAACTTTCACATATACTCCCGCCATCCGCAATTATTTGTCGCAGTAATAGATGTATATAGACCTATTTTTAATTCTGGATATATCCATTTCTATCTATTTATGCGACAAATAATTCGGAACGGAGGAATTATCATACAACTAGGATAAGGACATCTGACTAGCTAAAGGCAACCGATCGGATCATCATGCTTCAATAATAGTCATTTGACAGCTATGATAGAGGAGCCGGGTCAATACACAAGTTATTCAAATTCTGACATGTTGTCCCGGCGGCTAATCAGCTTTTGTTTGGAGTCAAGACAACGAAGGCTGCTGCCTGCTGGAGGATCAAATGATTCATGTGCATGACAGCGTATTCGAGTTTCTTCCTTCCCCCGACACAGAAAACGAACTTTCAGTGAACATCATGTTGCATGGATAAGCTTTTAAGTGAGCTGTGGAAAATTCAAAGAGCATTTAATATATGGAGTACACCAAGGAAAACAACATGAACATGAAATAAATATATTCCCTGCAAAATATACAGACCACGTTCTGCACCATAGACCTACCCATGTCGTGTCACCGCTCCTCCCTGTGACGAACAACAAGCTGACTGAGAGGGAACACTATGCAGCCTAGATGCACTCCAATCCCCATGTGGATCTTAATGTCTGCAATATAGTTTGTACTCTAGCAAAGCCGCAGTAAGAACCCATGCCAAACTATGAAGCACACCAGCCCATTATTTTTCCTGATTAATCAGAATTTAAGTCATTGATAACAAATATATTTAGAATTTAAGTCATTAACGTATACAAACTTGTGTCTTTCTGTTTGTTTCATTGGCGAGGTCTTGGCGTAATGGTGCACAAGAGAGTGCCATTTCTCTGCTAGTAACGTGTTCAAGTCCCCAGATCTTTGTCTTCGTTATACCTTGACATTTTCGTAATCAAACCCAATCTTACTTAATAAATATAAGGGTGCACTGGGTTTATTATCTTTGAAAACATTTTTTTCCTATGCTTTTCTTATTCTCAGAATCAAATACAACCTTATCGCTTACTGTAGGGGATATCCTTAAAAACAAATTCAAATTTCGTTTGAAAGTATCGTCCAGTAAGTATATCAAATTATTTCTTTTTTCAGGGGTTCACAATATTATTGTTATCGTCATTTATTTGGCTAGCTCCCAGATTTGAACAAGAAAACAAAAGGAAAGACATTTGCATGTGGAGGTATATATGGTTACATTTACACGCTCCACAGAGCCGCATGGATACATGCAGGCCGGAATGTGGGCTTATTTACGTACGTACTGTACGTAACATAAGAATAGACGTAAATATTCAAAATACACACAGATAAACACACGCACGTCACCCGCAAAAAAAACACACACGCACGTATGTACTACTTGGCTTCGGCGTCAAGGGTGAGGAACGGGCGCTCGCCGTTGAAGTTGCCCGGAGGGTTGTAGTTGCAGGTGATGAAGACGCCCCGGTTCCCGGCGCAGACCACGCGCGCGCAGCCGATGCGGGTCGACTTGCGCCACACCACCTGCGTGTAGTGCCCGCACACCTTGCCGGCATCGCAGGTGTTGCTGTTGAGGTGGTAGTTCCGCTTCTCGTCCACCCACGACTTCACGGCGTTCGCGGCCGTCCACGACTGCCCGGACCCCCAGAAGATGTTCTCGCCGAACGGCCCGCCGGAGTGCTGCAGCCGGCAGTCGGCGGCGCGCTTGTTCGCGTAGTCCTGCGCGAACCTGGCCACGCTGTTGTCCCACGTCACAGGGCCGACGCCGTCCGCCGCGCGGGCGCGGTTGTGCAGGTTGACAAAGTCCTGCGGGGTGTTCTGCGCCGAGACGCCGGCCACCACGGCCATGACTATGACCAGTGCGAACATTGCAAGGCTGCTCTTGGAGGATGCCATGACTAGCTAGTAGGTGGCTCGAGATGGATGAAGAGTGCTGGAATTTGACCGGTATTTGTAGCCTGGGGGGATGTGGAAAGAGTCTATGGCTATCTTTATTTTTTGAACTGCATGGGTATCTATTTCAAGGATGCTTGCAAGAAGATGCGGGGAAAATAATAATTATATACATGTATCATGAGTTCATGACTTGCTAGCTTACATGTGGTACAGTTTCATTTTATTTCCACTACATACGCATACATCTGACAACAAGTGATTCCACGCAATCCCGACGTACATTGGTCGATTAGTTTGGGCAGTTGGGTTTGCTTTAATCTAGAACTAGATCATAACCTCATTGGGCGGCGAAGTTGAAAACCGTACATCCACTTGGGCGGCTGGGGCAAGCGGCAAAATATGCTTGCGTCTCTGTCTCTACTGCCTACTGTGGCTTACCGGTTGGTGGTTGCGGCTTATCGAGCTCACATTTTCTTTTTCATCTGTGTGTTTGTGTTGATTGTGTGTATGTTATGCATAGATCGCATGTGTATTGATGATATTTGTATTTTTTTGATGTGACATTATGAGTCAATAAAAGCATTTTTAACGAGAAAAATGCAAGTTTTACTTTATATTGTTTCTTTCAAAAATAGTAAAACCACTAGACATCGCACATTGTAATGTGTTGTTAGATCTCAAAATAATGTAAGCTATGTGTTGTACGGAACCGTAGCATATCTCTATGGTAAAAATTTCATGGAGACACTACCACATAATCATCTGTTGTCATGTAAATAGCCATGACTTGCGGCAGCCTTGGCAAGAGTGCGATGACGACAGACGCAGCCCTGGCAAAGGCGGCAAACGTGGTGGCTGAGACAGCCCAACGGTTGTTGTCATCGGCTTGTCGAGCTCCTTTGCCTCTTCCTCATGAGGCCGGGATGAGGCATGACATTTGTACGCATGCATTATTATGTTAATGATTATTTTGTCTAGTTCATCTAGATAGTATAAATTAGTGAACGGATGAACTATAATCGACTTTTGAGGATGATAAGTTGCATTCAAAATTAGCCAATTGCCATCGCAGATGGCTAGTCTTTATCTTATTTTTCCTTTTGGTATGGACGATTGCAATTACCTTCTGAAATATATGCTTGTGGACATGGAAAGTTCATGGATGAATATTGTCAGTCAAGCTTTGTGATTTGTGTCAACTCGCTCATTAAATACTAGCACATTATTAGAGCATGGTTAATAATATAGCGGGCAGCTGGCTATATAAAACTGCCATGTCATGAAGAGCTAACAATATTATCTACTCATACAATAGGGTTGGCTATAAGGTCGGCTTTTAGCTTAGTAATTTATTTCAGTTTCTCTTTTTCTCTTTCCTCTCATTTACTCATTTTACCTAGAAGCACGTGTAGGGGTTAGCTCTTACTTGAGAGCCCACTCCCTTCCTTTTTTCTTTGTCTCTTCTTTTCACATAGACAAAAATGCCATGTAAGCGGATTTATAGCCTACTATTATACTGGCTATTATAAAATGCAAATTGTGTGCGACATATTGTCGCACATGGTTCAAGAAAGAAAATCATGTGCGGTGACACTAGTAGAAAACAGGGCTTTGGTTTTGAGCAGATCAGAGCATTAGTCCCGGTCGTGTTACGAACCAGGACTAATGTGAGCATTAGTCCCGGTTCGAGCGGCTAGGACACCGGACGAGGCTCGGCTAGCTTTAGCCCCGGGTCAAACGCAACATTTAGCCCCGGTTGGAGACACCAACTGGGACTAAAGGGGCTGCGGCAGTATGCGGCCGGTGCGAACCCTTTTATTCCCGGTTGGTGTCTTCAACAGGGACTAAAGGTTAGGGGTTGAGGCTTTAGTCCTGGTTGGTGTCTCCAACCGGGACTAAAGGGTGTTTTGAAAGTTTCTTTTCTGTTTTTTCATTTGTTTTTCGTTTCTGTTTTAAATTGCTTATATCTTTTAGGATATTTGATGTTTTTGAGTGATTCTTTTTGCATTGCATTCAAAATTTTGTCTATTTTCATTTTGTGCCATTAGTTTTCAAATTTAAATGGTTCAAATTTGAAATTGTTCAAGTTTGCTTCAAACCCTAGATTGTGAATAACTTGAGTTTAAAAATAGTTTTTAATTTAATTCTTTTTGCTCCCTAGTCACATGTTAGATTGGTGACACGGTAGGATTTATTTGGTTATTTTTAGAATAATTTAAATTAGGATTTTAATTAAAACAATATTGTTTTGCTTATATAGTTGTTTTAGTCACTTAATTATTGTTTTTAATGACTTTGGCTGGGAAAGTGCTAGCAGATGTAGTCGACGGTAGGATTGAATGGACACCAACCCGAAATAAAGGGGTTATGCAATTTTCAAACTCTACACCCACCACCACCCCCCTTATCGCCATTTCAGTTTTGAAAAAACAAAAAAAATGATAAAAACTTCAAAAATTAAAATCCTTCGAGATGTAGTTATGTTACTACATCTACTAGTTAGGAAAATTAAAAAAACATAAATTTCGAGATGTTTTGCAAAAAAGTGTTATGAAAAAGTAAAACGGCTATAATTTTTGCATACGATATCGGAAAAGATGTATAATATATCAAAATGTTCAGCACGAGAAGTCGTAGGCCGTTTTGCAAATTTTTAGAATCCTCAAATTCTGAAAGAAAAAAAAAGTTTTCGTCAAATTTAAGTTTTTTCGAATTTTTTGTCAAACTCTGATCAAACTATGGTCAAACTACTTATTCAGTAAATATTAGTGTGACTAAAATAATTATTGTTTTTGAGAATAATAGTTTCAAACTCAAACGGTGAAAGTGTGGCTTCATGTGCTTAAGTTCAACTCCTAAAATCAAATAACAGAAGTTGCTGCAACTGGACCGACATTGTATATAGTGATTCAGGGATTCACCATTTTATACCTAAGCTAGTACCAGATCAAAAAATTATAACCATTTTATCAATGAATCCAGATCAGGCACTTATGCTTAGCCAAACATAGAAAGCTCATTAATTCTCATCCTAATCACATCACCAAGAAGAAATTGATTCCAGCATATGAGAAATAATTTTAAAAATTAATGATGTTATATTTGGATTCCTCACATTTTTTGATAATAATGGATATATTATTTGTTGAATTTTGATTTACAGATTTAAAGATATTAATTATGCCACATTAAATGAATAAATGGAAAAAAATGAATAAAATAATATTATTACTTATTTTAATTTCATTGAAATTCAATATTATTATTACTTATTTTATTTTAATAATTATTTGGAAATCAAAATATTTAATCATGTGACATCAAGACCTAAGGGTAAATAGGATTGATAGCTTACTATTGTCCAGAAATCAACAAGTGCAGACTTGAAAATTAGGAAAAATAGAACTCGGAAGTTAAGCGTGCTTAGGCTGGAGTAGTGAGAGGATGGGTCGGGAAGTTAGGCGATTTGGAATGAGTGCTCCATGCTGGAGCAGTGAGGAGGGGTGATTAGAGATTAAATTGTCAAATAATTCAGGAATTTGAAAATTGGAAAAATAAAAAAATTCAAAACAAATTATTTTCAAAAAAACGCTTAAGTCCCGGTTGGTAACACCAACAGGGACTAAAGGTCCTCCAGCCCCGCTCTAGACAACAACCACGTGAAACCCCTTTAGTCCCGGTACGTAACACAATCGGGACTAAAAATGGTGGGCATTAGTCTCGATCGTTTTGTCCCGGATGGAAAACCAGGACTAAAGACCCTTACAAACCAGAAGTAAAGGCCCGTTTTCTACCAGTGTGAACGATCCTTCGCACCATGGCCATGAAACCGTGACACGGTTACAAAGGGCTAATCATGTGTAATATTGAAAATGCTTAAGAGGACAGTTAATGCGTATAAGATTTCTCAAGTTGGCTACAGAAAATAGGACAACCATATCATGAGACCATGCCTAATTTCAAATTTTGCAGACCATATTTTCAAAAGAAGAATCCAATAAGCCATGGTTGAGATCGAGTGTTGGCACCGGATGCAGATCAGGATAAGGCCATCTTTTTTTTCTGAACACAGTACAGACGCAATCGCTCATACATACGCGCATACACTCACACCTATAAACGCACACACGCACACCCACCTTATAAGCACCTTCGAGAGACTGAGCCGACATATCATCTTGAGATTTACGCAGTCACCGTAGGCGCCTCGTCTTCGACGGAAACGTCTCCTCCCATTGAAAGCGTGTCGCCGGAAATCCTAAAATAAATCCAGAAATAATGCGAGCACCAGAATTTTAACCTTGATGGATTGTGGGCACCACTATCTCTCTAACCATCCAACCACAGGTTGGTTCACAGGATAAAGCCATCTAGTGGGCCATCACAATTCAATAATAAAGTGATTACACGATCATGCTAAATGAATTGGGTCAATCAGCACAACTTCAATTCTCACACGTTACCCGGCGGCTAACCAGCTTTTGTTTGGACTCAATACAATACTAGGATGGCTGGTGCCTGATGGCATGCTAGATGAATTGGGTCAATCAGCACAACTTCAATTCTCACACGTTACCCGGCGGCTAACCAGCTTTTGTTTGGACTCAATACAATACTAGGATGGCTGCTGCCTGATGGCTGCATGTATGTACATTACCGTACCGTTGGTAAAAGAAAGAGTAACATGGTCATGTTTACCTCCTTTTTGCCTTAATTTGTACGTACTTGGGAGGATCACTATGCTAGATAAGCTTTAATAATCAATCCATTTCTCACATAGCTACTGAAAAACACAGCAAAAAATCAAAACGGCCTGAAGGAAGAAAGGAAGTAAAGGAGGCCTGGCATTTTATGAATTTAGAGCTGGTTCGCACTAAGGCTGCGTTCGGTTTCTCTCGGCTCCTTGAACTCCGCTCCAGGAACGGACTAGACTTTAGCTAAATTTAACGGAGCTGCCAAAACCCAACTCCCCAACTCCGCGGAGCGGTGAAGTTCCGAACAGGGCCTAAACTAGCTCTAATGACCAAGCAGCACTCAATATAATTTGGCAATGTCCTGTGTTGAAGTAGTTGGAAATCTTTGATAACAGAAACAATACAAGAGAAGAGGGGAGTGAGATAACTCATGACTCAATGGGCAGTATGCACTTCACTGGAGTTCATAAAAAAAAATCAAGCATCACAACGACAGAAACAGGCAAGATATGAACAGATGAAGTGGCAACCACCTGAATAAGGAAATCTGAAGCTCGATGTTGATAGTGCGTTTCAGCTAGGCAATATGGAACCTGGGGGTCATTGTTTGGGATCAGTACCATGCAAGGGTTGGACGAACTGAAAATATTGGTGGAGCACTCTTTGTCGAGCGACATGAAATGGAGCAAGCGGTCGATTCTTGCAAGTGAACCTGGTATTATTGGGTTAGTCTTTGAGACTGATGCATAGTTTCTCGTGTTGGTACTCAATCGAGGAAGCATGGACTCATCACCGGAAGTCCTTGCCTTTGATAACCTGAAAGTTCAGCTCCACTCATCGTTCTCATCGTGTGAAGTTGCGTCGTGTCGTCAGGAGGTATGTTGCAGCTGATGGGGTTGCTAACGCAAGAGTAAGTTATGTAGGTGCAAGCTATGTATCCTGGGAGTATGGTGTTATTGGTGTGCCAGCGATGATAGGTAATGTTAGGAAAATAAAACACCGCGTGTTCGGTCATGACGAGTGTGCGTCGCGCGTTGTGGTGTGCGTGTTCTCGAGTCTGCAACACGTATGTGCGTGTGTGTCCCGGTGGCGCGTGAGTCCATGCTCGCGGTCATGTCCATCGTGTACGGAGGCCGTTGGCGATCTGTGGAGGCAGCCGCGTGCCTGCGGCCCGGAGCGTGCGGATCAAGCGGCAGAGTGTGGAGTGCTAGCCGAGTCTTGTGTTAGGGCATGTACATTGGTTTAGACACCTGCTGTCTATACTAAACCTCCACATCACTTATAGACAGCCGTAAAAACACCCTTTACAATGGGTTGTCTTTTAGGCTATCTGTAGCACTACAAATTACCAAATTAAGTTGATCAGTTTAAAATTACTCTAAACTTAATCATCTCCGGCTGCCCTGAACACGGCGTCCACCAGTCATCCACGACGAAGACGACACCATTATGGCAGTACGGCACGATGCTCATCCCGGGGACACCAGTGATTGAGATGAACTCGAGAAATAGTTGGAAATATATTTCCTTGATTGATTTGCGGATCACAGTACAGGGCTTATATAAGGGAGAACTGCACGTCCTATACAAGTGGCACTCGGGCCCGACGTGGTCTCCTGATCCTATAAACACGGTATGATTACACAACGTTACATGAGTACAGACTTTTGCTAACACCCCCCTCAGCCGGAACTCCATGTGGAAGGATGTTCAGGCTGGATCGAAAATCTGTAAACACCTGAGACGACAACCCCTTGGTAAACACATCAGCAAATTGAGAGCTCGAAGGAACGTGAAGAACACGAACCTCGCCAAGAGCCACGCGGTCTCGGACGAAGTGTAAGTCAATCTCAATGTGCTTGGTGCGTTGATGTTGCACCGGGTTGCATGCAAGGTAGGAGGCACTGATGTTGTCACAATACACAATTGTGGCCCGTGTGGGAGGAAGATGAAGCTCATGGAGAAGTTGACGCAACCAGCATGATTCGGCCACACAGTTGGCCACGCCCCGGTACTCCGCTTCGGCACTTGAACGAGAGATAGTAGGTTGCCTCTTTGAGGACCAGCAGACAAGATTGGAGCCAAGGAACACACAAAATCCAGAAGTAGACTTACGTGTATCCGGACAACCTGCCCAATCCGCATCAGTATAGGCAACAAGATCCATGGAGGAGGACTTATATAGTTGGAGACCATAGTGAGAGGTGCCCTGTAAGTACCGAAGGACCCGTTTAACAAGTTGCATGTGGGTATCTCGGGGAGCATGCATGAATAAGCAGACTTGTTGAACGGCATAGGCGATGTCAGGCCGTGTGAGAGTAAGGTATTGTAGGGCGCTAGCCAGGCTGCGATAGTGGGTGGGATTGGAGAGGAGTTGGCCGTCGTGGGAGGAGGATTTGGAGCTGGTGTCGATAGGTGTGGAGACGGGCTTACAGTTTAGCATCTTGGCGCGCTCTAATATCTCAAGTGTGTATTGTTGCTGGCATAGGAAAAGGCCGGAGGTGTTGGTGGTGACATTGGTGCCCAAAAAATGATGGAGAGTGCCAAGATCCGTCATGGAGAATTCCGACTTGAGAGAGTTGATGATGGATGTGAGAACGGCGGAGGAGCTAGCCGTGAGAATGATGTCATCCACATAGACGAGCAAATAGGCAATGGAGGTGCCATGGTGCTTGATGAACAAGGATGAATCACTCTTGGAAGCCCGGAATCCGAATGACAAGAGGAATGCTTGGAACCGAAGAAACCATGTGCGTGGAGCTTGCTTCAGGCCATATAAGGACTTGCGAAGGAGGCATACATGGTCGGGTCGGGAGGGATCCACAAAGCCCGCTGGTTGGGAGCAATACACTGTCTCATTGAGATCGCCGTGAAGGAATGCATTCTTGACATCAAGTTGGTGAATTGGCCATGACTGAGATGTAGCAATACTGAGCACCACACGAATAGTGGCCGGCTTCACCACCGGACTGAATGTTTCACCATACCCCACACCCTCTTGCTGAGTGAACCCACGAACAACCCACCGAGCTTTGTAACGTGCCAATGAGCTATCAGTGTTGAACTTGTGATGAAATATCCACTTGCCCGTGACAATGTTGACACCTGCAGGTTTAGGCACCAAAGACCAAGTAAAGTTATCCATTAAAGCATGATATTCTTCTAACATAGCTTGGTGCCAATGGGGGTCTTTGAGGGCTGATTTGTAGGTGGGTGGTATGGGAGAAATAGTGGGTGAGGTGGCATCAGCAAGAAATAAACGTTTGGGCATGAGAAAGCCAGTTTTGGCACGTGTGGACATCCTGTGTGCGTTCTGGGGTGGCTGTACGGGTATGGCACGGGGAGGAATAGGTGGCGCAGGCGGAGTGGACGAAACGGAAAGCGAGGAGGATCCGGTGGGGCCGTCTAGTCTGGTGGCAGGAGGATCTGGCGATGGATCCGAGGAGGAGGCAGAGGAAGCGGATGTCGCAGGCGAATCTGGCGCGACAGGGGAATCGGGCGTGGAGCACGAGGCGGGGGAGCCGTTGGGGCCATGTGGGCCGGGCGTGCGGGACGAGGTGGAGCGTGCGGGCGAAGTGGGCTGGCCAGCGGGGGATCGGCACGAGGCAGCGGAAGGCGCGAAGGTGGATGGAGTGCGGGGCGAATCTGGTGGTGGTGGAGCGTGGGGCCCGTATGAGGTGGTAGGCGCAAGATCCGAGTGATTCAGCCGGGGGAGGGGAGCTGTATGGCGATCCTGTGTGGACGTAAGGGGTGTGTGGTCTGTGGTGTGTTGGCGATACGGAAAAATTGTTTCGTCGAAAACAACGTGTCGGGAAACGATAACTCGGTGAGTGGTGAGGTCATAGCACCTGTATCCTTTGTGTTCTAGTGGGTAACCAAGGAAAACACAAGGAGAGGAGCGAGGGGAGAGCTTGTTGTCCATGGTGGCGTAGAGGTTCGGGTAACATAGACAACCGAACACACGAAGATGAGAGTAGTCGGGCTGCATGCCGTGGAGGAGATAGTATGGTGTATACGGTGTGATGGCACGTGAGGGACGCTTGTTGAGAAGGTAGGTGGCGGTATGAAGGGCTTCCACCCAAAAGGGAGGTGTTAAGTTGGCTTGGAGAAGGAGAGTATGCACGATATCATTGGTTGTACGAAAGGCGTTCCGTTTGCCATTTTGAGGGGAAGTGTGTGGGCAAGAAAACCGATAGACGATGCCGTTGGAGGAGAAAAAGGAGCGAAGAGAGGTGTTTATGAATTCGCCGCCATTGTCACATTGCATACTTTTGATGATCACATGAAATTGAGTGTGAACAAAGGTAAAGAAACGCTGTAGGACAGTAGAGGTCTCAGATTTTTGACGCAAAGGAAATGTCCAAGAGTGATGTGTGTAGTCATCCAAGATAACAAGATAGTATTGAAACCCGGAAAAACTTACAATGGGGGAGGTCCACAAATCACAATGAATTAAATCGAAGGGAGCGAAAGTTTTGATATGTGAAGAAGAAAATGGGAGGCGTGGTTGGCACCCTAGTTGGGAAGCGTTAAAAGGGAAATGGGGAGCCTTATTACAATCACTAAGAAAATCATGAGAAATAGTAGAAAGGGTATGAGCGCCGGGGTGCCCGAGACGACGATGCCACAAATCCGAGGTGGTGGTGAGGAGTGCGGACGCTCGTGCTGGTTTATTGCCAACGAAGGGGTAGAGGTCGCCAGTGCTAGCGGAGATCATGAGAACTTGTCGAGTGCGAAGATCCTTCACAAGAAAACCACACGGAAAAAATTCAACAGAACATGAGTTATCTTTGGTAAATTTGCGTATGGAAATAAGGCTAGTAACTACATGTGGAGAGACAAGAATGTCCGTGAGGCGAAATTTGTGAGGGTGGAGTGTGGTGGAGCCAGTGGCCGTGACAAGGAGATACTGTCCATTACCAACAAGTATGCTTGAAGGAACATGTGTTAATGAATGACTAGACGAGGTTAAGATACCTTGGCTGCCGGTCATGTGCGAAGAGGCGCCACTGTCCAAGTACCACTCGGGGGCTGGTTGGTTGGGGAAGCCGGAGTTGCTGTAGGCGGCGTTGAGCATGGCAAGATGATCCCACGACGGTGGCGTGGGTGGGTAGTACGGAGTCGTTGGCGTCGACGGGTACATGGGGTGCGCCTGAGCGTGGGCGTTCGGGCGGGGTCCCCAGACACCAGCAGCATTGGGAGGAACCCAGCCCGAGCGAGGCGACGGCAAGGCCATGCCATATGGAGCGAAGTAGCCAGTGAAGGGGGAGAACATCGGCTGGGAGTGCTGGCCGCGCCCAGAGGAGTCGCCGTGTGTCGGTGTCAAAACCGGCGGATCTCGGGTAGGGGGTCCCGAACTGTGCGTATAGGATCGATGGTAACATGAGACGGGGGACACGATGTTTACCCAGGTTCGGGCCCTCTCTATGGAGGTAATACCCTACTTCCTGCTTGATTGATCTTGATGAATATGAGTGTTACAAGAGTTGATCTACCACGAGATCGTAATGGCTAAACCCTAGGAGCCTAGCCTATATGAATATGATAATGAATGTCCCCTATCCGGACTATGCTCTCCAGTTTATATAGACACCGGAGAGATCTAGGGGTACATGGGGTCGGTTACATAAGAAGGAATCTTCATGGTTGGTCGCCTAGCTTGGCTTCCACGCCAATGAAAGTCCAATCCGGACACGGGTATAGTCTTCGGCCTTCGTATCTTCACAGCCCATCAGTCCGGCCCAATGAATAACAGGCCGGACGCCCGAGGACCCCTTAGTCCAGGACTCCCTCAGTAGCCCCTGAACCTGGCTTCAATGACGAGGAGTCCGGCGCGTAGATTGTCTTCGGCATTGCAAGGCGGGTTCCCTCCTTCCGAATTCCGGAATAGTCTTCAGATGTAGTAGATATATTCGGACCTGTGTATATAATTGCAGAAAATACAATATTCCACGAGTCTAATTTGTTGATAACTGTTTATGACATCGCATCACGCCTGCCCGGTTACTATTTCCAGCCGTTGGCTGGCACGTCGCCCCACGTCTCGGGACGTGGTTTTACTGGCACGTCTTGCCAAGGCAGAGATCGTGTTCCCTTATTCACGGGATTTTCATTAATGCAAGTGTGGGTAACCCAACTGTCCCCTGGGTACAACTCTTTGGGGAAAGGTAAGTTTCGAGACCCAGGTGGATACGCTTAGTATTTGGGGTCTTTATATAGGGTCCCAGACTCGTCTTATTCCTTTGCGCTTGCTTCTTCCTCAACCCTAGCCACCCCAAGTTCCAACCCTCGGGTTCCCATCGCCACCAGCCCTAATCATGTCCGGATCCAGCCGTCAAGGCTGGTGGGTGGCTTCTTCTGTCACAGAGGAGGATATTGCGAAGCTCCGCGCAGCGAGGTATCTGACCCCGGAAATCCTTCATCAGCTTCCTGCACAGGGGCAGGTCGTTCCTACCCCCAAATCTGGCGAGAGGGTAGTGTTTGTGTCCCACTTCCTCCATGGGTTAGGGTTCGTGCTTAACCCCTTCGTCTAGGGGCTCATGTTCTACTATGGGCTAGACTTTCACGATCTAGCCCCAGACTCTATTCTCCTCATCTCGACATTTATCGTCACGTGTGAGGCCTTCCTCCGGACTCCTCCGCACTTTGGTTTGTGGCTCAAGACCTTTGACGTGAGGCCGCAGGTGACGGAGGAGGAGCAGGCAGAGTGCGGCAGCGTCACAATAGGCAAGCTTGCCAGCGCGGTTTGGTTTGAAGGAGCTTTTGCCAAGTCTTCCGACCTATGGCAGCAGGGGTGGTTTTATATCAACGAGCCGCGGGGCTCCAAGTGGGCGGCTACGCCTGCGTTCCGACCCGGCCCTCCAATTCAGCTTGCTTCATGGATCAATAAGGGACTGGACTGGGGATCCGTCCATGAAGTGCAGACTCTCCAAGGTCGCATCCGAAGCCTTACCGAGAAGGGCATCGGTCTTGTGAACGTCGTTCAAGTAATGCTAGTCCGCCGGACCCTGCCATGTCAGCGGCGGCCTCTCCGTATGTGGGAGTTTAATCTGGAAGGGCGGCGGCCTCTTCAGCACTTCTTCGGCACCACGCACAAAGGAATGTGGAAATTATATTTCGGGGAACGAGAGCAATGGCCGGACGCCACCGAAGACGTCGGCCTTGACTGCAATCATCCGGACACTGCGGTAAGTATTCAAACTCCGAACACCTTCCATTCAAGCATCTCTTGACAAGATACTGAACAATCCATCCCTATACAGGACTGGATAAAGAAAGCGGTGTTAATCTAGTGTCCGGTGCCCCTTCCCGAAGACTCTGCGACCGCCCTGCTGACGAGAATGCCGATTCCCACACCGTACCAGGTGTCTGCAGAGGGGGGCGAGAGCGGGGAGACCGAAGGTGATACCCACCCTGAGGACGAATTAGACGCTGTGTTCGGGGAAACCGAAACTCTTTTGCCCAAGGGCAAAGGTGCGGAGGAAGCTCTCCATGGCAAAAAGAGGGCTGCTTCCGAAGATCAGGAGGGGAAGCCTTCCAAGAGAGGAACAATGCCATCGTCGGGCAGTTTGGGCCGAGCGAGCGATGCTGCAGTAAGGCTTTCTGGCGAGGACGATCCTCTGGCCAAACCGTAAGTGAGGCTGGGGCACTTTAAACGTACCTCATTCTTTTCCTATTAGTGAAGTAATCATCCGACATATGCACATCCACACAGGTTAATGCCTGGTGTTTCTCAATCGTCCTCCTCCTCGGGAGACCTTCTTCCGGAGATGATGGAGAGTGACACGCCATCTCCGGCTTCTTCGCCCAACAGGGGGGATGATACCGAGGTATCGTCCCGAAGGGCTCCTCCCCATCGTCAAGCGGTGCAGGAAACAAAGAAGGCGTTACCCGAAGGTGATGCCTTTGTCACCCAGGGCTCGGGAATCAAGAATGACGGCCCCGAACCGTCCGGTTTACAGCCGGAGACGATTCTGGGGGAGAGTAAGCAGATTCCTTCAAAGGAATGCCGTACTCCGGCGGCGGTTTCCGAAGACCCCGGAGCGCCGGAAATGCTGACACACATGCTGCGGCGAGCGTCCATTTCAGAGAAGCACCGTGCCTTGATGGTTACGGTGGTCGAAAAGGTTCTATCCACGAAAAGCCGATTGAACGAGGCCTTCGCGAGCCTTCTAAGAGGTTTTGAGGTTTGTGATGTAGTTTTGCCAATTGAATAATATTGACAGAATGCACCTGTTGTATATGCAGTAGCCCCTGAGACTCGGATTGCCTTCCGAAGGAAGCGATCGGAGGATCAAAAAGATATACTCAGTTACTAACCTTGATTTAACTTGGAATACAGGCTGCCTCCCCTCCTGCGGCTACCCGAAATAGGGAAGTGGCCGAACTGTAGCGAAAGCTGGATATTGCAGAAGATGACATTGCATTGATCAACAGGCGTCTTGACGACTCGCAAGGTATATAATTCGGTCATTCCTTACACCAATGTTCTTGTAATGTAGGCCTGACGCCGAAAAAGGGTCTTATATGAAATGTGCATGATTGCAGATGGTGCTGCAGCTGTTGAAGCTCTTCGGGCGGAGCTAGCCCGGGCCAAGGAGTAGGCCCGGTGTAGTGATGCAGCTGCCAAGAAGGCATCGGCTGATCTAAGAGCCGAACAGGCATCTCGGCGCCGAAGTGAGGAGAAAATATCCGCACATGGCGCTTGAATTGAAGAATACTACCAGCTGCTGTGAATTCCTTGAGAAGGAGAATAAAGCCAAAATGGCTGAACTCGATAAGGCCGTACGAGAGGCGAGTGAAGCTCGGTCTGAATCTAGGGCAGCTCGTGAAGAAATTCGGCAGGCTAAGGAGATAGCGACCGTAAGCCCTTTTTGCTTCAGACTAAGTTTGGCGATCCGGACTATGCTCAGCTAAACCAAAGAGTTCTTCTGATGCGGCACAATTTTACCAAGCGCAAGAGAGGTATGCAACGGAGAAGCTTTTCTGGTCACAGTTTGGTGCATCAAAGCACCCTCTGTTGCTAAATGAACAGATGTCCCAATGGGCCGAGCTTCATAGGATATCCGTGTTGGGGATCGTTGCAGAAATTAAAAATTTTCTACGCATCACCAAGATCAATCTATGGAGAGACTAGCAACGAGAGAGAGGGGAGTGCATATTCATACCCTTGAAGATCGCGATGCGGAAGCGTTACAAGAACGCGGATGAAGGAGTCGTACTCGTAGCGATTCAGATCGCGGTTGATTCCGATCTAAGCACCGAACGACGGCGCCTCCGCGTTCAACGCATGTACAGCCCGGGGACGTCTCCTCCTTCTTGATCCAGCAAGGGGGGAGGAGAAGTTGAGGGAGAGCTCCGGCAGCACGACGGCGTGGTGGCGGTGGAGCTCGTGGTTCTCCGGCAGAGCTTCGCTAAGCGCTACTGAGGAGGAGAAGGTGTAGGAAGGGGGAGGGCTGCGCCAGGAGAAGGGGTGCGGTTGCCCTCCCACCCCCACTATTTATAGGGGGAAGGGGAGAGGGGGCCGCCCCCCTAGATCCATCTAGAGGGGGGGGGGCGGCGGCCCCTCGGGGGGCAGCGCCCCCCTTAGGGTTTCCAACTAGGGGGGCGCCCGCCCCCGGGGGGCAGCGCCCCCTAGGGTTTCCAACCCTAGGCGCCTTGGGCCCTTGGGGGGGGGGCGCACTAGCCCACTAAGGGGCTGGTTCCCACCCAACTACAGCCCATTAGGTCCTTCGGGCCAGGTGGACCCTCCCGGTGGACCCCCGGAACCCCTTCGGTGGTCCCGGTACAATACCGATAAACCCCGAAACCTTTTCGGTGACTGAAACTGGACTTGCCATATATAAATCTTCACCTCCGGACCATTCCGGAACTCCTCGTGACGTCCGGGATCTCATCCGGGACTCCGAACAACTTTCGGTAACCACATACAATTCCCATTACAACTCTAGCGTCACCGAACCTTAAGTGTGTAGACCCTACGGGTTCGGGAACTATGCAGACATGACCGAGACATCTCTCCGGCCAATAACCGACAGCGGGATCTGGATACCCATGTTGGCTCCCACATGTTCCACGATGATCTCATCGAACGAACCATGATGTCAAGGATTCAATCAATCCCGTATACGATTCCCTTTGTCTACCAGTATAGCACTTGCCTGAGATTCGATCGTCGGTATACTGATACCTTGTTCAATCTCGTCACGGCAAGTCTCTTTACTCGTTCCGTAACACATCATCCCGTGACCAACCCCTTAGTCACATTGAGCTCATTACGATGATGTCTTACCGAGTGGGCCCAGAGATACCTCTCCATCATACGGAGTGACAAATCCCAGTCTCGATTCGTGCCAACCCAACAGATACTTTCGGAGATACCCGTAGTGTACCTATATAGCCACCCAGTTACGTTGTGACGTTTGGTACACACAAAGTACCCTTACGGTATCCGGGAGTTGCACAATCTCATGGTCTAAGGAAAATATACTTGACAGTAGAAAAGCTTTAGCAGACGAACTACACGATCTTGTGTTATGCTTAGGATTGGCTCTTGTCCATCACATCATTATCCTAATGGTGTGATCCCGTTATCAATGACATCCTATGTCCATGGTTAGGAAATGATACGTCTCCAACGTATCTATAATTTTTGATTGCTCCATGCTATATTATCTTCTGTTTTGGACATTATTGGGCTTTATTATTCACTTCTATATTATTTTTGGGACTAACCTATTAACCGGAGGCCCAACCCAGAATTGCTGTTTTTTGCCTATTTCAGAGTTTCACAGAAAAAGAATATCAAACGGAGTCCAAATGGAATGAAACCTTCGGGAACGTGATTTTTGGAACGAACAAAGATCCAGGAGACTTGGACCCTACGTAAGAGAAGCTTCCAGGAAGCCACGAGGTTGGGGGGCGCGCCCTCCACCCTCGTGGGCCCCCTGTTGCTCCACCGACGTATTTCTTCCTCCTATATATACCAATATACCCTAAAACCTTCGGGGAACAGAATAGATCGGGAGTTCCGCCGCCGCAAGCCTCTGTAGCCACCAAAAACCAATCGGGACCCTGTTCTGGCACCCTGCCGAAGGGGGGAACCCTCACCGGTGGCCATCTTCATCATCCCGGTGCTCTCCATGACGAGGAGGGAGTAGTTCACCCTCGGGGCTGAGGGTATGTACCGGTAGCTATGTGTTTGATCTCTCTTTCTCTCTCTCTATCTCTCTCTCTCTCTTGTGTTCTTGAGGTGGTACGATCTTGATGTATCGCGAGCTTTGCTATTATAGTTGGATCTTATGATGTTTCTCCCCCTCTACTCTCTTGTAATGGATTGAGTTTTCCCTTTGAAGTTATCTTATCGGATTGAGTCTTTAAGGATTTGAGAACACTTGATGTATGTCCTGCATGTGCATATCTGTGGTGACAATGGGATATCACATGATTCACTTGATGTATGTTTTGGTGATCAACTTGCGGGTTCCGCCCATGAACCTATGCATAGGGGTTGGCACACGTTTTCGTCTTGACTCTCCGGTAGAAACTTTGGGGCACTCTTTGAGGTTCTTTGTGTTGGTTGAATAGATGAATCTGAGATTGTGTGATGCATATCGTATAATCATACCCACGGATACTTGAGGTGACATTGGAGTATCTAGGTGACATTAGGGTTTTGGTTGATTTGTGTCCTAAGGTGTTATTCTAGTACGAACTCTAGGGCTGTTTGTGACACTTATAGGAATAGCCCAACGAATTGATTGGAAAGAATAACTTTGAGGTGGTTTCGTACCCTACCATAATCTTTTCGTTTATTCTCCGCTATTAGTGACTTTGGAGTGACTCTTTGTTGCATGTTGAGGGATAGTTAGATGATCCCACTATGTTATTATTGTTGAGGGAACTTGCACTAGTGAAAGTATGAACCCTAGGCCTTGTTTCAAAGCATTGCAATACCGTTTACGCTCACTTTTATCATTAGTTACCTTGCTGTTTTTATATTTTCAGATTACAAGAACCTATATCTACCATGTATATTGCACTTGTATCACCATCTCTTCGCCGAACTAGTGCACCTATATAATTTACCATTGTATTGGGTGTGTTGGGGACACAAGAGACTCTTTGTTATTTGGTTGCAGGGTTGTTTGAGAGAGACCATCTTCATCCTACGCCTCCCACGGATTGATAAACCTTAGGTCATCCACTTGAGGGAAATTTGCTACTGTCCTACGAACCTCTGCACTTGGAGGCCCAACAACGTCAACAAGAAGAAGGTTGCGTTGTAGACGTCAAGCTCTTTTCTGGCGCCGTTGCCGGGGAGGTGAGTGCTTGAAGGTATATCTTTAGATCTTGCAATCGAATCTTTTAGTTTCTTGTTTTATCACTAGTTTAGTTTATAAAAGAAAACTACAAAAAAATGGAATTAAGTTTGCCTCATATGCTTCATCTTTTTAATATCTTTCGTGAGTATGATGGAAAGGAAAATTGTGCTCAAGTGCTAGAAGAAGAAATCTATAAAATGTTTGGCACTAAATCTTTGTATGATGAGCATGATTGCAATGTTGTTAGTATGAATTCCTTGAATATCCATGATGCTAATGATATGCAAAGCCACAAGCTTGGGGATGCTATGCTTGATGAAGATGATATTTTTAGTCCCCCAAGTTTGGATGAGCAAATTTATTTTGATGATAGCATGCCTCCTATTTATGATGATTATATTGATGAAAGTGGGTTTGGAAGAGTGTCAACTTTAGGAAGTAATGATCCCACTATTTTGGAGGGTGTTGAATCATATTGTGATAATTATGAAAGTGGATTTGGAGAGGTCATGACTTTATGTAGTGATGAATCCACTATTTCGGAAGAGGTTCCAATTGATTATGAGAATAAAGTTGCTATCTATGATGATTATTGTGATGACATGTATGCTATAAAGAATAATTATAACCATGAAACTTTTCATCATGATTTTAGTTTTCAATTGGATTATGCTTCACATGATAGTTATTTTGTTGAGTTTGCTCCCACTACTATTGGTGAGAATAAATTTGCTTATGTGGAGAGTAGTAAAATTTATATGCAAGTAGATCATGAAAAGAATGTTTTATGTGCTGGTTATATGGTTGAATTCATTCATGATGCTACTGAAAATTATTATGAGGGAGGAATATATGCTTCTACATATTGCAATAATATCATGTTTCCTCTCTATGTGTTGAAAATCTTGAAGCTATGCTTGTTTTACCTTCCTATGCAAGTTGATTATTGTTCCCATAAGTTGTTTGCTCACAAAATCCCTATGCATAGGAAGTGGGTTAGACTTAAATGTGCTAGTCATATTCTTCATGATGCTCTCTTTATGTTTCAATTCTTATCTTTTATGTGAGCATCATTGAAATCATCATGCCTAGCTAGGGGCATTAAACGATAGCGCTTGTTGGGAGGCAACCCAATTTTATTTTAGTCTCTTGCTTTTTGGTTCTATTTAGTAATAAATAATCCATCTAGCCTCTGGTTAGATGTGGTTTTATGTTTTAGTTAGTGTTTGTGCCAAGTAAGACCTATAGGATCTTCTTGGATGATAGTTATTTGATCTTGCTGAAAATTCCAGAAACTTTCTGCTCACGAAAACAATTGTTTAAAATCACCAGAACCTGATAAAATACTGATTCCAATTGCAGAAGATCAATAAACAAATTGTCTAGGTCGTCCTATTTTTTCAGAATTTTTGGAGTTCCAGAAGTTTGCGTTAGATACAGATTACTACAGACTGTTCTGTTTTTGACAGATTCTGTTTTTCGTGTGTTGTTTGCTTATTTTAATGAATCTATGGCTAGTAAAAGAGTTTATAAACCATAGAGAAGTTGGAATACAGTAGGTTTAACACCAATATAAATAAATGATGAGTTCATTACAGCACCTTGAAGTGGTGTTTTGTTTTCTTTCGCTAACGGAGCTTACGAGTTTTCTGTTAAGTTTTGTGTTGTGAAGTTTTCAAGTTTTGGGTAAAGATTCGATGGACTACGGAATAAGGAGTGGCAAGAGCCTAAGCTTGGGGATGCCCAAGGCACCCCAAGGTAATATTCAAGGATAACCAAGAGCCTAAGCTTGGGGATGCCCCGGAAGGCATCCCCTCTTTCGTCTTCGTTCATCGGTAACTTTACTTGGAGCTATATTTTTATTCAACACATGATATGTGTTTTGCTTGGAGCGTCATTTTATTTTCTTTTGTTTTTCTTGCTGTTTGAATAAAATACCAAGATCTGAAATTCTTAAATGTTAGAGAGTCTTCACATAGTTTCATAATTATTCGACTACTCATTGATCTTCACTTATATCCTTTTAGAGCACAATGGTGGTTTTATTTTGAAGAAATAGATGAACTCTCATGCTTCACTTAGATTATTTTGAGAGTCTTAAATAGCATGGTTATTTGCTTAATCCTAATATGCTAGGTATTCAAGACTAGTAAAATCTTTCTTATGAGTGTGTTGAATACAAAGAGAAGTTTGATGCTTGATGATTGTTTTAAGATATGGAGGTAGTGATATTAAAGTTGTGCTAGTTGAGTAGTTGTGAATTTGAGAAATACTTGTGTTGAAGTTTGCAAGTCCCGTAGCATGCACGTATGGTAAACGTTATGTAACAAATTTGAAACATGAGGTGTTCTTTGATTGTCCTCCTTATGAGTGGCGGTCGGGGACGAGCGATGGTCTTTTCCTACCCATCTATCCCCCTAGGAGCATGCGCGTAGTGCTTGGTTTTTGATGACTTGTAGAGTTTTGCAATAAGTATGTGAGTTCTTTATGACTAATGTTGAGTCCATGGATTATACGCACTCTCACCTTTCCACCATTGCTAGCCTCTTCGGTACCATGCATTGCCCTTTCTCACATTGAGAGTTGGTGCAAACTTCGCCGGTGCATCCAAACCCCGTGATATGATACGCTCTTTCACACATAAACCTCCTTATATCTTCCTCAAAACAACCACCATACCAACCTATTATGGCATTTCCATAGCCATTCCGAGATATATTGCCATGCAACTTTCCACCATTCCGTTTATCATGACACATTCATCATTGTCATATTGCTGTGCATGATCATGTAGTTGACATAGTATTTGAGGCAAAGCCACCATTCATAATTCTTTCATACATGTCACTCTTGGTTCATTGCATATCTCAGTACACCGCCGGAGGCATTCATATAGAGTCATACCTTGTTCTAGTATCGAGTTGTAATCATTGAGTTGTAAATAAATAGAAGTGTGATGATCATCATTTTTCTAGAGCATTGTCCCAAGTGAGGAATAAAAAAAAGAGAAAGGCCATAAAAAAAGAGAAGGCCCAAAAAAAGAGAGAAAAAGAGAGAAGGGACAATGTTACTATCCTTTACCACACTTGTGCTTCAAAGTAGCACCATAATCTTCATGATAGAGAGTCTCTTGTTTTGTCACTTTCATATACTAGTGGGAATTTTTCATTATAGAACTTGGCTTGTATATTCCAACAATGGGCCTCCTCAAGTGCCCTAGGTCTTCGTGAGCAAGCAAGTTGGATGCACACCCACTTAGTTTCTTTTGTTGAGCTTTCATATATTTATAGCTCTAGTGCATCCGTTGCATGGCAATCCCTACTCCTTTCATTAACATCAATCGATGGGCATCTCCATAGCCCATTGATTAACCTCGTTGATGTGAGACTTTGTCCTTTTTTGTCTTCTCCACATAACCCCCATCATCATATTCTATTCCACCCAAAGTGCTATGTCCATGGCTCGTGCTCATGTATTGCGTGAGGGTTTATAAGTTTGAGATTACTAAAGTATGAAACAATTGCTTGGCTTTTCATCGGGGTTGTGCATGATGAGAGCATTCTTGTGTGACGAAAATGGAGCATGACTAAACTATATGATTTTGTAGGGATGAACTTTCTTTGGCCATGTTATTTTGAGAGGACATAATTGCTTAGTTAGTATGCTTGAAGTATTATTATTTTTATGTCAATATGAACCTTTATCTTGAATCTTTCGGATCTGAATATTCATGCCACAATTAAGAAGAATTACATTGAAATTATGCCTAGTAGCACTCCGCATCAAAAATTCTGTTTTTATCATTTACCTACTCGAGGACGAGCAGGAATTAAGCTTGGGGATGCTTGATACGTCTCCAACGTATCTATAATTTTCGATTGCTCCATGCTATATTATCTTCTGTTTTGGACATTATTGGGCTTTATTATTCACTTTTATATTGTTCTTGGGACTAACATATTAACCGGAGGCCAGCCCAGAACTGCTGTTTTTTTTGCCTATTTCAGAGTTTCGCAGAAAAAGAATATCAAACGGAGTCCAAACGGAATGAAACCTTCGGGAACGTGATTTTTGGAACGAACAAGATCCAGGAGACTTGGACCCTACGTAAGAGAAGCTTCCAGGAAGCCACGAGGTAGGGAGGCGCGCCTACCCCCTAGGGTGCGCCCTCCACCCTCGTGGGCCCCCTGTTGCTCCACCGACGTATTTCTTCCTCCTATATATACCAATATGCCCTAAAACCTTCGGGGAACAGAATAGATCAGGAGTTCCGCCGCCGCAAGCCTCCGTAGCCACCAAAAACAAATCGGGACCCTGTTCCGGCACCCTGCCGGAGGGGGGACCTTCACCGGTAGCTATCTTCATCATCTCGGCGCTCTCCATGACGAGGAGGGAGTAGTTCACCCTCGGGGCTGAGGGTATGTACCAGTAGCAATGTGTTTGATCTCTCTCTCTCTCTATCTATCTCTCGTGTTCTTGAGGTGGTACGATCTTGATGTATCGCGAGCTTTGCTATTATAGTTAGATCTTATGATGTTTCTCCCCCTCTACTCTCTTGTAATGGATTGAGTTTTCCCTTTGAAGTTATCTTATCGGATTGAGTCTTTAAGGATTTGAGAACACTTGATGTATGTCTTGCATGTGCGTATCTGTGGTGACAATGGGATATCACGTGATTCACTTGATGTATGTTTTGGTGATCAACTTGCGGGCTCCGCCCATGAACCTATGCATAGGGGTTGGCACACGTTTTCGTCGTGACTCTCCGGTAGAAACTTTGGGGCACTCTTTGAGGTTCTTTGTGTTGGTTGAATAGATGAATCTGAGATTGTGTGATGCATATCGTATAATCATACCCACGGATACTTGAGGTGACATTGGAGTATCTAGGTGACATTAGGGTTTTGGTTGATTTGTGTCTTAAGGTGTTATTCTAGTACGAACTCTAGGGCTGTTTGTGACACTTATAGGAATAGCCCAACGGATTGATTGGAAAGAATAACTTTGAGGTGGTTTCGTACCCTACCATAATCTCTTCGTTTGTTCTCCGCTATTAGTGACTTTGGAGTGACTCTTTGTTGCATGTTAAGGGAGAGTTATATGATCCCACTATGTTATTATTGTTGAGGGAACTTGCACTAGTGAAAGTATGAACCCTAGGCCTTGCTTCGAAGCATTGCAATACCGTTTACGCTCACTTTTATCATTAGTTACCTTGCTGTTTTTATATTTTCAGATTACAAAAACCTATATCTACCATCTATATTGCACTTGTATCACCATCTATTCGCCGAACTAGTGCACCTATACAATTTACCATTGTATTGGGTGTGTTGGGGACACAAGAGACTCTTTGTTATTTGGTTGCAGGGTTGTTTGAGAGAGACCATCTTCATCCTACGCCTACAACGGATTGATAAACCTTAGGTCATCCACTTGAGGGAAATTTGCTACTGTCCTACAAACCTCTGCACTTGGAGGCCCAACAATGTCTACAAGAAGAAGGTTGCGTAGTAGACATCAGGAAACCGTAACCATCTATTGATCAATGAGCTAGTCAACTAGAGGCTCACTAGGGACATGTTGTGGTCTATGTATTCACACATGTGTTACGATTTCCGGATAACACAATTATAGCATGAACAATAGACAATTATCATGAACAAGGAAATATAATAATAACCATTTTATTATTGCCTCTAGGGCATATTTCCAACAGTCTCCCACTTGCACTAGAGTCAATAACCTAGTTACACTATGATGAATCGAACACCCATAGAGTTCTGGTGTTGATCATGCTTTGCATGTGGAAGAGGTTTAGTCAACGGATCTGCGACATTCAGGTCCGTATGCACTTTACAAATCTCTATGTCTCCATCTTGAACATTTTCACGAATGGAGTTGAAGCGACGCTTGATATGCCTGGTCTTCTTGTGAAACCTGGGCTCCTTGGCAAGGGCAATAGCTCCAGTGTTGTCACAGAAGAGAGTCATCGGGCCCGACGCATTGGGAATAACTCCTAGGTCGGTAATGAACTCCTTCATCCAGATTGCTTCATGTGCTGCCTCCGAGGCTGCCATGTACTCCGTTTCACATGTAGATCCCGCCACGACGCTTTGCTTGCAACTGCACCAGCTGACTGCCCCACCATTCAAAATACACACGTATCCGGTTTGTGACTTGGAGTCATCCAGATTTGTGTCGAAACTAGCATTGACGTAACCCTTTACAACGAGCTCTTCGTCACCTCCATAAACGAGAAACATATCCTTAGTCCTTTTCAGGTACTTCAGGATATTCTTGATCGCTGTCCAGTGTTCCATGCCGGGATTACTTTGGTACCTTCCTACCAAACTTACGGCAAGGCTTACATCAGGCCTGGTACACAGCATGGCATACATAATAGACCCTATGGCCGAGGCATAGGGGATGACACTCATCTTTTCTCTATCTTCTGTCGTGGTCGGGCATTGAGCCGTGCTCAATCTCACACCTTGCAATACAGGCAAGAACCCCTTCTTGGACTGATCCACATTGAACTTCTTCAATATCTTATCAAGGTACGTGCTTTGTGAAAGACCAATGAGGCGTCTCGATCTATCTCTATAGATCTTGATGCCTAATATGTAAGCAGCTTCTCCAAGGTCCTTCATTGAAAAACACTTATTCAAGTAGGCCTTTATGCTTTCCAAGAGTTCTATATCATTTCCCATCAATAGTATGTCATCCACATATAATATGAGAAATGCTACAGAGCTCCCACTCACTTTCTTGTAAACACAGGCTTCTCCATAAATCTGCGTAAACCCAAACGCTTTGATCATCTCATCAAAACGAATGTTCCAACTCCGAGATGCTTGCACCAGCCCATAGATCGAGCGTTGGAGCTTGCATACCTTGTCAGCATTCTTAGGATCGACAAAACCTTCCGGCTGCATCATATACAATTCTTCCTTAAAGAAACCATTAAGGAATGCCGTTTTGACGTCCATTTGCCATATCTCATAATCATAGAATGCGGCAATTGCTAACATGATTCGGACAGACTTCAGCTTCGCTACGGGTGAGAAGGTCTCATCGTAGTCAACCCCTTGAACTTGTCGATAACCCTTAGCGACAAGCCGAGCCTTATAGATGGTTACATTACCATCCACGTCTGTCTTCTTCTTAAAGATCCATTTATTTTCTATGGCTCGCCGATCATCGGGCAAGTCAGTCAAAGTCCATACTTCGTTTTCATACATGGATCCTATCTCGGATTTCATGGCTTCAAGCCATTTGTCGGAATCCGGGCCCGCCATCGCTTCTTCATAGTTTGAAGGTTCACCATTGTCTAACAACATGATTTCCAGGACAGGGTTGCCGTGCCACTCTGGTGCGGAACGTGTCCTTGTGGACCTACGAAGTTCAGTAGCAACTTGATCTGAAGTTTCATGATCATCATCATTAACTTCCTCTCTAGTCGGTGCAGGCACCACAGAAACATTTTCTTGAGCTGCGCTACTCTCCGGTTCAAGAGGCAATACTTCATCAAGTTCTACTTTCCTCCCACTTACTTCTTTCGAGAGAAACTCTTTCTCTAGAAAGGATCCATTCTTGGCAACAAAGATCTTGCCTTCGGACCTGAGGTAGAAGGTATACCCTATAGTTTCCTTAGGGTATCCTATGAAAACACATTTTTCCGATTTGGGTTCGAGCTTTTCAGGTTGAAGTTTCTTGACACAAGCATCGCATCCCCAAACTTTCAGAAACGATAGCTTAGGTTTCTTCCCAAACCACAATTCATACGGTGTCGTCTCAACGGATTTCGACGGAGCCCTATTTAAAGTGAATGCGGCAGTCTCTATAGCATAACCCCAAAATGATAGCGGTAGATCGGTAAGTGACATCATAGATCGCACCATATCCAATAGAGTGCGATCACGACGTTCGGACACACCATTACACTGAGGTGTTCCAGGCGGCGCGAGTTGTGAAACAATTCCAGATTTCCTTAAGTGCGTGCCAAATTCGTGACTCAAATATTCTCCCCCACGATCTGACCGTAAGAACTTGATTTTCCTGTCACGTTGATTCTCAACCTCACTCTGAAATTCCTTGAACTTTTCAAAGGTCTCAGACTTGTGTTTCATTAAGTAGACATACCCATATCTACTTAAGTCATCCGTGAGGGTGAGAACATAGCAATAACCACCGCGAGCCTCAACGCTCATTGGACCACACACATCAGTATGTATGATTTCCAATAAGTTGGTTGCTCGCTCCATTGTTCAGGAGAACGGAGTCTTGGTCATTTTGCCCATGAGGCATGGTTCACACGTGTCAAATGATTCATAATCAAGAGACTCCAAAAGTCCATCTGCATGGAGTTTCTTCATGCGTTTGACACCAATGTGACCAAGGCGGCAGTGCCACAAGTATGTGGGACTATAATTATCAACCTTACATCTTTTGGCATTCACACTATGAATATGTGTAACATCACATTCGAGATTAAATAAGAATAATCCATTGACCAGCGGGGCATGACCATAAAACATGTCTCTCATATAAATAGAACAACCATTATTCTCAGATTTAAATGAGTAGCCATCTCGCATTAAACGAGATCCAGATACAATGTTCATGCTCAAAGCTGGTACTAAATAACAATTATTGAGGTTTAAAACTAATCCCATAGGTAAATGTAGAGGTAGTGTGCCGACGGCGATCACATCGACCTTGGAACCATTCCCGATGCGCATTGTCACCTCGTCCTTTGCCAGTCTTCGCTTATTCCGCAGCTCCTGTTTTGAGTTACAAATATGAGCAACCGCACCGGTATCAAATACCCATGAGCTACTACGAGCGCTGGTTAGGTACACATCAATAACATGTATATCACATATACCTTTGGTATTGCCGGCCTTCTTATCCGCTAAGTACTTGGGGCAGTTCCGCATCCAGTGACCGTTTCCCTTGCAATAAAATTACTCAGTCTCAGGCTTGGGTCCATGCTTTGGCTTCTTCCCAGCAACTGGCTTACCGGGCGCGGCAACTCCCTTGCCATCCTTCTTGAAGTTCTTATTACCCTTGCCTTTCTTTAACTTAGTGGTTTTATTCACCATCATCACTTGATGCTCCTTTTTGATCTCCACCTTCGCTGATTTCAGCATTGAATGTACCTCAGGAATGGTCTTTTCCATCCCCTGCATATTGAAGTTCATCACAAAGCTCTTGTAGCTAGGTGGGAGCGACTGAAGGATTCTGTCAACGACCGCATCATCCGGGAGATTAACTCCCAGCTGAGATAAGCGGTTGTGCAACCCAGACATTTTGAGTATGTGCTCGCTGACAGAACTATTCTCCTCCATCTTACAACTGTAGAACTTGTCGGAGACTTCATATCTCTCGACCCGGGCATGAGCTTGGAAAACCATTTTCAGCTCTTAGAACATCTCATATGCTCCGTGCTGCTCAAAACGCTTTTGGAGCCCCGGTTCTAAGCTGTAAAGCATGCCGCACTGAACCAGGGAGTAATCATCACTACGCGATTGCCAGGCGTTCATAACGTCTTGAGTTGCTGGGAAAACAGGTGCATCACCTAGCAGTGCTTCAAGGACATATGCTTTCTTGGCAGCTATGAGGATAATCCTCAGGTTACGGACCCAGTCCGTGTAGTTGCTACCATCATCTTTCAGCTTGGTTTTCTCTAGGAACGCGTTGAAGTTGAGGGCAACATTAGCGTGGGCCATTTGATCTACAAGACATATTGCAAAGTTTTAGACTATGTTCATGATAATTAAGTTCATCTAATCAAATTATTTAATGAACTCCCGCTCAGATAGACATCCCTCTAGTCATCTAAGTGATACATGATCCGAGTCAACTAGGCCGTGTCCGATCATCACGTGAGACAGACTAGTCATCATCGGTGAACATCTTCATGTTGATCGTATCTTCTATACGACTCATGTTTGACCTTTCGGTCTTCCGTGTTCCGAGGCCATGTCTGTACATGCTAGGCTCGTCAAGTCAACCTAAGTGTATTGCGTGTGTAAATCTGGCTTACACCCGTTGTATGCGAACGTTAGAACCTATCACACCCGATCATCACGTGGTGCTTCGGAACAACGGACCTTAGCAACGGTGCACAGTTAGGGGGAACACAATTCTTGATATTTTAATGAGGGACCATCTTATTTATGCTACCGTCGTTCTAAGAAAATAAGATGTAAAAACATGATAAACATCACATGCAATCAAATAGTGACATGATATGGCCAATATCATTTTGCTCCTTTTGATCTCCATATTCGGGGCGCCATGATCATCATCGTCACCGGCATGACACCATGATCTCCATCATCATGATCTTCATCATCGTGTCTTCATGAAGTTGTCTCGTCAACTATTACTTCTACTACTATGGCTAACGGTTTAGCAATAAAGTAAAGTAATTACATGACGTTTATGTTGACACGCAGGTCATAAATAAATTAAGACAACTCCTATGGCTCCTGCCGGTTGTCATACTGATCGACATGCAAGTCGTGATTCCTATTACAAGAACATGATCAATCTCATACATCACATATATCATTCATCACATCCTTTTGGCCATATCACATCACAAGGCATATGCTGCAAAAACAAGTTAGACGTCCTCTAATTGTTGTTGCAAATTTTTACGTGGCTGCTATGGGTTTCTTAGCAAGAACGTTTCTTACCTACGCCAAAACCACAACGTGATATGCCAGTTTCTATTTACCCTTCATAAGGACCCTTTTCATCGAATCCGATCCGACTAAAGTGGGAGAGACAGACACCCGCTAGCCACCTTATGCAACTAGTGCATGTCAGTCGGTGGAACCTGTCTCACGTAAGTGTACGTGTAAGGTCGGTCCGGGCCGCTTCATCCCACGATGCCGCCGAATCAAGATAAGACTAGTAACGGCAAGTAAATTGACAAAATCGACGCCCACAACAACTTGTGTCCTACTCGTGCATAGAAACTACGCATAGACCTAGCTCATGATGCCACTGTTGAGGATCGTTGAGGAAATTAAATTTTTTCTACGCATCACCAAGATCAATCTATGGAGAGACTACAACGAGAGAGAGGGGAGTGCATCTTCATACCCTTGAAGATCGCGATGCGGAAGCGTTACAAGAACGCGGATGAAGGAGTCGTACTCGTAGCGATTCAGATCGCGGTTGATTCCGATCTAATCGCCGAATGACGGCGCCTCCGCGTTCAACACACGTAGAGCCCGGGGACGTATCTCCTTCTTGATCCAGCAAGGGGGGAGGAGAAGTTGAGGGAGAGCTCCGGCAGCACGACGACGTGGTGGCGGTGGAGCTCGTGGTTCTCCAGCAGAGCTTCGCTAAGCGCTACGGAGGAGGAGAAGGTGTAGGAAGGGGGAGGGCTGTGTCAGGAGAAGGGGTGCGGTTGCCCTCCCACCCCCCACTATTTATAGGGGGAAGGGGAGAGGGGGCCGGCCCCCTAGATCCATCTAGAGGGGGGGCGGCAGCGGCCCCCTTAGGGTTTCCAACTAGGGGGGCGGCCGCCCCGGGGGGGGGGAGCGCCTTGGGCCCTTGGGGGCGCACCAGCCCACTAAGGGGCTAGTTCTCACCCAACTACAGCCCATTAGGTCCTTCGGGGCAGGTGGACCCTCCCGGTGGACCCCCGGAACCCCTTCGGTGGTCCCGGTACAATACCGATAAACCCTGAAATCTTTTCGGTGACTGAAACTGGACTTCCCATATATAAATCTTCACCTTCGGACCATTCCGGAACTCCTCGTGACGTCCGGGATCTCATCCGGGACTCCGAACAACTTTCGGTAACCACATACAATTCCCATTACAACTCTAGCGTCACCGAACCTTAAGTGTGTAGACCCTACGGGTTCGGGAACTATGCAGACATGACCGAGACATCTCTCCGGCCAATAATCAACATCGGGATCTGGATACCCATGTTGGTCCCACATGTTCCACGATGATCTCATCGGATGAACCAGGATGTCAAGGATTCAATCAATCCCGTATACGATTCCCTTTGTCTACCGGTATAACACTTGCCTGAGATTCGATCGTCGGTATACCGATACCTTGTTCAATCTCATTACGGCAAGTCTCTTTACTCGTTCCGTAACACATCATCCCGTGACCAACCCCTTAGTCACATTGAGCTCATTACGATGATGTCTTACCGAGTGGGCCCAGAGATACCTCTCCATCATACGGAGTGACAAATCCCAGTCTTGATTCGTGCCAACCCAACAGATACTTTCGGGGATACCCGTAGTGTACCTTTATAGCCACCCAGTTACGTTGTGACGTTTGGCACACCCAAAGTACCCTTACGGTATGCTTAGGATTGGGTCTTGTCCATCACATCATTATTATCCTAATGATGTGATCCCGTTATCAATGACATCCTATGTCCATGGTTAGGAAACCGTAACCATCTATTGATCAACGAGCTAGTCAACTAGAGGCGCACTAGGGACATGTTGCGGTCTATGTATTCACACATGTATTACGATTTCTAACACAATTATAGCATGAACAATAGACAATTATCATGAACAAGGAAATATAATAATAACCATTTTATTATTGCCTCTAGGGCATATTTCCAACAATCCGGCGACGCCATGAAGAACGTCATAATCCGGTTGTGGCCGAGTGAGCCTGTTCCCAAGAGCTATTTTGGCCTGGTGCAATGTCTTGTTGATGCAGTGCTGCGTATTGATGCTGCGAAGCGGTTGGCATGCATTGAGGGTGCACGGATGGCCTTTGCCCGAGTCAAGACGTTCTGGGGGAAGATGAAGGCCGTCGATGTTGCGGCAAAGAGTCCGCCCAAGGGCAAGGACCGTAATGAGCCGGAGCATTATTTTGAAGACGTCCTGGAGGCCGCCCGCCTGATAGAGGGTCAATGCTCGAAGAACATAATGTTCGAGTGAGGTGTATTAGAATTGTAAAAGACAATTTTATAATTGATCTATTTTATATTTTTGCTCCAAAACTTGAATTCCTCCTGTGCGGCCGTTTTAATATAATCTGAAAGTTTTCCAGTCGTTGGCTTCAGCCCCATCGTAGGAAGTACGGGAGTGTTCGGAAAAGCATTTAATCACTCTTTATCCAACATCTTGGTCCATAAAGGAGGTGATAATGCAGCGAACCAGGCAATCGGACTATAAGGCGCTAACACTTTCACTTAGCCATAGGAGTTTTACGGTGGGGCTACGACATATCCCCTGGTATGTATGCGGCATATAATGCCTTGCATATTTGATCTGAAAAAGATCCCTCGTGTGACACGGAGAATCGCTAAGGATTCCAAGAAGTCGTCAAGTGGTTGACCAACTCTCGCCGCATCATGACAGTCAGTTTTTGGCTTTCACTACTGAGGTGCTCGTCCCGTTTAGACCAGGGCACAATCGCAGTAGTTCTCCCTTTACTACCCTAGCCGATAGAGCGGAACGTAGGGTAGCAAGCACAGGAGCCAGGCAACCCAACTATTGACCCAAGACAATGATTCTGAGATGATGCATATAATGCCAAACTTGTGACGCCGAAGTACGCTATAGAGCTGTTCGGACTTTTACTGGGGACTCTTTCGCTCCCATACCGAGCCCCTGGCAGGGTATGCCGAGGTGCATCTGTAACGCAGCCGTTGAGGCCATACTCATTGTTGAAAGAGTATGAAAGATTAGTTCGGACGAGGTTTACTAGGAGCGGAGCAATACGCCAATGACGAATTTATGTGTATATATATATATATATATATATATATATATATATATATATATATAATAAAAAAGAAACCACAAGCCCGGCTATTTGACATGCACGGGATCGGGAACAGAGGAAAAAGGGCATAGTACAGGCTCGGAATAAAGAGTGCGGTGTACAAAAAGTTATTTTGGACCTCCTGTCGCACGTCTGCGCCGCCCGTCCTCGGGGAGGGGAAACCTTAACGGAAGTAGCCCCTTAGGTGAGTGTACGGATCCGAACTCTGATAGAGTCCGTTGTAGATGCTATCGTGTTGGTCACCTGTTCTTGAGAAATGATACAGAAAAATAAGAAAAACGTATAAAAAACGTTACGGCGATTCTTGCAAGGTTGTCCATATTGTGCTTCCGCCTGTGCCCATGGTATCTTGAGTGCGTAGTGATGTACGCGTGGTGTAAATCTCGCCGGTATGGTAGGTGGGTGGCGGAAGCCGAACTGCTATTTCCATTCCGGGAGTGGCCGAACTTCGGAGGGAAACTGCTTCTTGCCCCTGATGTTCGGCTGGCGAGCCGCTCCGTCCTCCTTATCTCCTGGTGGCCTCCTCCCCTTGCTATCGGCGTTAAGCTTGCCTGCCTGCTTGAGGACCCAACAGTTTCTGTTGGTATGGTTAGCTGGCTTATCAGGATGCCCGTGAATCTGACAAGGTCGGTCCAATATTCTGTCAAGGGTGGATGATCCATCCTGGTTTACCTTTAGTGGCTTATTCCGTTGACCGGGTTTCGGATTGTGAAATCCGGCGTTGACCGCCGTGTCGCGTAATCTTTCAGTATTGTTGCGACTGTTGTGTTCGGTTCGTCGTGGCTTACCGTTGCCGTCTCGAATTTCGGAAGTGCCCGGGTCGCTAGCGTTGTTGCTTTTACGAGCGAGCCAGTTGTCTTCTCCCGCACAAAAGCGAGTCATTAGAGTGGTAAGGGCTGTCATGGATTTGGGTCCTTCCTGGCCGAGGTGACGCGCTAGCCATTCATCCCGGACGACATGTTTGAAGGCTGCGAGGGCTTCTGCGTCCGGACAGTCGACAATTTGGTTCTTTTTGACTAAGAACCTAGTCCAGAGCTCCCTGGCTGACTCGCCGGGCTGCTGGACAATATGACTTAAGTCATCGGCATCTAGTGGCCGGACATATGTTCCTTGGAAGTTGTCTCGAAAGGCGTCTTCCAAGTCTTTCCAGCTACCAATAGAATTTTCTGGCAAACAGTTTAGCCAGTACCGAGCTGGCCCTTTAAGCTTGAGAGGTATGTATTTAATGGCATGAAGGTCGTCTTCGCGAGCCATGTGGATATGGAGGAGGTAATCCTCAATCCATACCGCGGGATCTGTTGTTCCATCGTATGATTCGATGTTAATGGGTTTAAACCCGTCTGGAAATCCATGCTCCATTACCTCGTCCGTGAAGCAGAGAGGGTGTGCGGCTCCTCTATGTTGAGCCACACTATGAAGCACCTCCGGCGGACTCCGTTTACGGAGTTCGGACCGGGCGTGGTCGGCTCTATTGCGTCTGAATAGGTGACCGTCATCACCGGTCGGGGTATGTCCCCGCGATCTGTGTATTGACTTCGTGTGTCCTGTTCTACCCTCCAGGTCCTGTTGGATGTCGCGAGTGTTCCCCCGAGCTGTTTTGTTCTTGTTTTGACGGCCGGATGGGTTGGTATGGTGCTCTGCTTGGGCTGCTGCTTTATCTGGACCGAACTGTGGTCGGCCTACAGCCTTATTCGATGGTGGTGTGGGCTCCAACGCCCTGCCATCGTATTGAGAGGGCCACCTGCTCTTGGGGTGGCTCTTGTCTGGGCCGATAAGGCCGTATTCTTCGGTGGCCAAGACCTCGGTCCACCTATCATTGAGCAAATCTTGGCTCGCTTGAAGCTGCAACTGCTTCTTTCTTAAGCTCCTTGCAGTGGCTATGAGCTGGCGTTTAAAGCGCTCCTGCTCGAGAGGTTCCTTAGGCACGATAAAATCCTCATTGTCGAGGATCTCCTCTTCCTCGGAGAGTGGGAGATAATTGCTATCCTCTAAGTCTCCATATGTTGCCTGTTCATCAAGGCTGTCTCGCCCGCCTTCCTGTTCCTCCTGTTCGGATGCTTCCTCAACAGGATCTTCATCGTCCGGAGTGTTGTCTTCTCCGGTGCTGGTATTATTTTCTCTTGAGCGTCGTGACTTAGAGCGGCGCAGGGCGCGCTGGTGTTCGGACTATGTACCAGGAGATTTATCCTCAACTGGGTCCTCCTTGTCATCGTCGAAAGCATCGTTGGGTGTGTCTGTCATACACACGTCGTACCATGAAGTGGCCATCCCGCGTCTAGCGGGTAGTGAGTTCTGGCCTTGCCCCTTATCGTCGTCCATACCGTCAATATCTTCGGGGCTGAGGTCGAGCATGTTGGTTGGGTCTTCGACAGTGGCTATGAAGTGGGTGGCGGGTGGGAAGCAAAATTCTCCATCATCAGCCGTAAGTTCGAACCGAACATAGTTCGGTGGCGAGTCGCCTGCCAGAGATATTTTTTAGTGAGTTTAAGACATCGCCCATGGGCGAGTGTTGGAAGACGTCTGCGGTGCTGAACTTGAAGATCGATAACGGATCGAGTTCGGTATCTGCGGAATCGCATGGTTCGGAACCTATCGCCGGGGACGAGTCTGGGGTTCCACTGATGCGGATATCATACGCAGTAGAATCTGTGTGCGGCTCCAACGCCGAGGAATCGGTAGCCCCCATGATGGGGTTGAGCTTCCCATCCTGGGACGACTTGATCTGCTCCGGATCTAAGGCCAGAGTTGCTGCAGGAGCTATCTCCTAAATGCGGCCCGATGACAGGTTTAAGCCATGTCCATTGGGGCGGCGGGGAGCGATTGCCGCGGTCTCGAATCCGTCGAAGATCAAGTCTCCACGGATGTCCGCAACATAGTTCAAGCTTCCAAATATGACCTGATGGCCAGGGGCGTAGCTGTCGATCTACTCCAGATGGCCAAACGAGTCGGCCCGCAGTATGAAGCCGCCGAACGCAAAGATCTGTCCGGGGAGAAAGGCTTCTCCCTGGACAACGTCATCATCGACGATTGAAGGGGCCATCAAACCATTTGTCGACGGCACAGTGGAATGATACGTCCATTTTGCATCATGCTTTTATATCGATATTTATTGCATTATGGGCTGTTATTACACATTATGTCACAATACTTATGCCTATTCTCTCTTATTTTACAAGGTTTACATAAGGAGGGAGAATGCCGGCAGCTGGAATTCTGGGCTGGAAAAGGAGCAAATATTAGAGACCTATTCTGCACAACTCCAAAAGTCCTGAAACTCCACGAAAGTTATTTTTGGAAATACTAAAAAATATTGAGCGGAAGAGGTACGTTAGAGGGGGCCCCACCAGGCCACGAGGGTGGGGGGAGCGCCCTACCCCCCTGGGCGCGCCCCCTGCCTCGTGGGCCCCATGTTGGCCCTCCGGTGGCCATCTTCTGCTATATGAAGTCTTTCGTCCGAAGAAAAATCTAAAGCAACCTTTCGGGACGAGACTCCGCCGCCACGAGGCGGAACCTTGGCGGAACCAATCTAGGGCTCCGGCAGAGCTGTTCTGCCGGGGACACTTCCCTCCGGGAGGGGGAAATCATCGCCATCGTCATCACCAACGCTCCTCTCATCGGGAGAGGGCAATCTCCATCAACATCTTCACCAGCACCATCTCCTCTCAAAACCCTAGTTCATCTCTTGTATCCAATTCTTGTCTCATAGTCTGGGATTGGTACTAGTAGGTTGCTAGTAGTGTTGATTACTCCTTGTAGTTGATGCTAGTTGGTTTATTTGGTGGAAGATCATATGTTCAGATCCTTTATGCATATTAATACCCCTCTGATTATGAACATGAATATGCTTTGTGAGTAGTTACGTTTCTTCCTGAGGACATGGGAGAAGTCTTGCTATTAGTAGTCATGTGAATTTGGTATTCGTTCGATATTTTTATGAGATGTATGTTGTCTATCCTCTAGTGGTGTTATGTGAACGTCGACTACATAACACTTCACCATTATTTGGGCCTAGGGAAAGGCATTGGGAAGTAATATGTAGATGTTGGGTTGCTAGAGTGACAGAAGCTTAAACCCTAGTTTATGCGTTGCTACATAAGGGGCTGATTTGGATCCATATGTTTCATGCTATGGTTAGGTTTACCTTAATACTTTTGTTGTAGTTGTGGATGCTTGCAATAGAGGTTAATCATAAGTGGGATGCTTGTTCAAGTAAGAACAGCACCCAAGCACCGGTCCACCGACATATCAAATTACCAAAGTACCGAACGCGAATCATATGAACGTGATGAAAACTAGCTTGACGATAATTCCCATGTGTCCTCGGGAGCGCTTTTCTCTATATAAGAGTTTGTCCAGGCTTGTCCTTTGCTACAGAAAGGATTGGGCCACCTTGCTGCCCTTTATTTACTTTTGTTACTTGTTGCTCGTTACAAATTATCCTATCACAAAACTATCTCTTACCACTTATTTCCGTACTTGCAGAGAATACCTTGCTGAAAACCGCTTATCATTTCCTTCTGCTCCTCGTTGGGTTCGACACTCTTACTTATCGAAAGGACTATGATAGATCCCCTATACTTCTGGGTCATCAAGACTCTTTTCTGGCGACGTTGCCGGGGAGTGAAGCGCCTTTGGTAGGTGGAAGTTGGTAAGGAAAAATTTATATCGTGTGCTGAAATTTACTGTCACTTGTTACTATGGAAAGTAATCCTCTGAGGGGCTTGTTCGGGGTATCTTCACCCCGACCAGTAGAGCAAAGAGTTGCTCCTCAACCTACTGAACCTATTGCAAACGAAAATGAAAATGAAAATGTCCACTTTGAGATTCCTTCGGGTATGTTAGAAAAACTGCTAGCTAATCCTTTTGCAAGAGATGGAACAAAGCATCCTGATGAGCACCTGATATATGTGGATGAAGTTTGTGGATTATTTAAGCTTGCAGGTATACCCGGTGATGTTGTTAAGAGGAAGGTCTTCCCTTTATCTTTGAATGGAGATGCATCGACATGGTATAGGCTATGTGATGATACGGGGTCATGGAACTACAAACGATTGAAATTAGAATTTCATCAGAAGTTTTATCCTATGCATCTTGTTCATCGTGATCACAATTATATATATAATTTTTGGCCTCCTGAAGGAGAAAGCATCGCTCAAGCTTGGGGGAGGCTTAAATCAATGTTATATTCATGCCCCAATCATGAGCTCTCAAGAGAAATAATTCTTCAAAGTTTTTATGCTCGGCTTTCTGATAACAATCACACCATACTCAATACTTCTTATGCTGGCTCTTTTATGATGAAGCCTATTGAATTCAAATGGAACTTATTGGATAGAATTAAATGCAACTCTGAAGATTGGGATATCAACAAAGGTAAGGAGTCAGGTATGACACCTAAGTTTGATTGTGTTAAATCTTTTATGGATACCGATGTTTTCCTTAAGTTTAGCACTAAATATGGACTTGACTCTGAGATAGTAGCTTCTTTCTGTGAATCTTTTGCTACTTATGTTGATCTCCCCAAGGAGAAGTGGTTTAAATATCATCCTCCCATAGAAGTAAAAGTAGCCGCACCTATTAAAGTTGAAGAAAAGACTGTCACTTATAATGATCCTATTGTTCCTACTTCTTATGTTGAGAAACCACCTTTCCCTGTTAGAATAAAGGATCATGCTAAAGCTTCAACTACGGTTCGTAAAAGCAATACTAGGACTTATACACATCCTGAGCAAGTTAAAGTTGAACCTAATATTGCTATTGTTAAAGATATCTTAGCTGATTATATTGATGGGCATGTTATTTATTTCTGCGGTGAAACTGCTAGAATTGCCAAACCTTGTGATAAAGATAAACATAGACCTATGGTAGGCATGCCCGTTATTTCTGTTAAAATAGGAGATCATTGTTATCATGGCTTGTGTGATATGGATGCTAGTGTTAGTGCAATACCGTATGACTTATACAAAGAAATTATGCATGATATTGCACCTGCTGAGATAGAAGATATTGATGTCACAATTAAACTTGCCAATAGACATACTATTTCACCAATGGGAATTGTAAGAGATGTTGAAGTCTTGTGTGGCAAAACTAAATATCCTGCTGATTTTCTTGTTCTTGGTTCCCCACAAGATAGCTTTTGTCCCATTATATTTGGTAGACCCTTCTTGAAAACCGTCAATGCTAGGATAGACTGCGAAAAGGATGTTATTACTATAGGCTTGGGTGATATGTCTGATGAGTTTAATTTTTCTAAATTTAGTAGACAACACCGAGAAGAAGAATTGCCTAGTAAGGATGAAATTATTGGTCTTGCTTCTATTGCCGTGCCTCCTAGTGATCCTTTAGAACAATATTTGCTAGACCATGAAAATGATATGTTTATGAATGAAAGAAGGGAAATAGATGAAGTATTCTTTAAATAGGAACCTATCCTTAAACACAATTTGCCTGTTGAAATCCTAGGGGATCCTCCTCCACCCAAGGGTGATCCCGTGTTTGAGCTTAAACCGTTGCCTGATACTCTTAAATATGCTTATCTTGATGAGAAAAAGATATATCCTGTTATTATTAGTGCTAACCTTTCAGAGCATGAAGAAGAAAGAATATTGAAAACTCTGAAGAAGCACCGTGCTGCTATTGGATATACTCTTGATGATCTTAAGGGCATTAGTCCCACTCTATGTCAACATAAAATAAATTTGGAAGAAGATGCCAAACCAGTTCGTGATCATCAACGATGGCTGAATCCTAAGATGAAAGAAGTGGTAAGAAAGGAAATACTAAAGCTCCTTGAGGCAGGTATAATTTATCCCGTTGCTGATAGTCAGTGGGTAAGTCCTGTCCATTGTGTCCCTAAGAAGGGAGGTATTACTGTCGTTCCTAATGATAAAGATGAATTGATTCCGCAAAGAATTATTACAGGTTATAGGATGGTAATTGATTTCCGCAAATTAAATAAAGCTACTAAAAAGGATCATTACCCCTTATTTTTATCGATCAAATGCTAGAAAGATTATCTAAACATACACATTTTTGCTTTCTAGATGGTTATTCAGGTTTCTCTCAAATACCTATGTCAGCCAATGATCAATCAAAGACTACTTTTACTTGCCCTTTTGGTACTTTTGCTTATAAACGTATGCCTTTTGGTTTATGTAATGCACCTGCTACCTTTCAAAGATGTAGGATGGCTATATTCGCTGACTTTTGTGAAAAGATTTGTGAGGTTTTCATGGACGATTTTTCCGTTTATGTGTCCTCTTTTGATGATTGCTTGAGCAACCTTGATCGAGTTTTGCAGAGATGTGAAGAAACTAATCTTGTCTTGAACTGGGAGAAGTGCCACTTTATGGTTAATGAAGGTATTGTCTTGGGGTATAAGGTTTCTGAAGGAGGTATTGAAGTTGATAAAGCCAAGGTTGATGCTATTGAAGAGATGCGATGTCCCAAGGACATCAAAGGTATAAGAAGTTTCCTTGGTCACGCCGGTTTTTATAGGAGGTTCATTAAGGACTTCTCAAAAATTTCTCGGCCTCTGACTAATTTATTACAAAAAGATATACCATTTGTCTTTGATGATGATTGTGTAGAAGCATTTGAAATACTTAAGAAAGCATTGATCTCTGCACCTATTGTTCAGCCACCTGATTGGAATTTACCCTTTGAGATTATGTGTGATGCTAGTGATTATGCTGTAGGTGCTGTTCTAGGGCAAATAGTTGATAAGAAAGTAAGTGTTATCCAATATGCTAGCAAAACTCTAGACAATGCTCAAAGAAATTATGCTACTACTGAAAAAGAATTCTTAGCAGTTGTATTTGCATGTGATAAGTTCAAACCTTATATTCTTGATTCTAAAGTAACTATTCACACTGATCATGCTGCTATTGAATATCTTATGGAAAATAAAGATGCTAAACCTAGACTTATTAGATGGGTTCTCTTGCTACAAGAATTTGATTTGCATATTATTGATAGAAAGGGAGCTGAGAACCCTGTTGCAGACAATTTGTCTAGGTTAGAAAATGTTCTTGATGACCCACTACCTATTGGTGATAGCTTTCCGGATGAACAATTGAATGTCATAAATGCCTCTCGTAGTACTCCGTGGTATGCTGATTATGCTAATTACATCGTTGCTAAATTTATACCACCTAGTTTCACATACCAGCAAAAGAAAAAGTTTTTCTATGATTTGAGACATTACTTTTGGGATGACCCACATCTTTATAAAGAGGGAGTAGATGGAGTTATCAGACGTTGTGTACCTGAGCATGAACAGGAACAGATCCTACGCAAGTGTCACTCCGAGGCTTATGGAGGACACCACGCTGGAGATAGAACTGCACATAAGGTATTGCAATCCGGTTTTTATTGGCCTACTCTCTTCAAGGATGCCCGTAAGTTTGTCTTGTCTTATGATGAATGTCAAAGAATTGGTAATATTAGTAGACGTCAAGAAATGCCTATGAATTATTCACTTGTTATTGAACCATTTGATGTTTGGGGCTTTGATTATATGGGACCTTTTCCTGCCTCTAATGGATATACACATATCTTAGTTGCTGTTGATTACGTTACTAAGTGGGTAGAAGCTATTCCAACTAGTAGTGCTGATCATAACACCTCTATTAAAATGCTTAAAGAAGTTATTTTTCCGAGGTTTGGAGTCCCTAGATATTTAATGACTGATGGTGGTTCACATTTTATTCATGGTGCTTTCCGTAAAATGCTGGCTAAGTATGACGTTAATCATAGAATTGCATCTCCTTATCACCCGCAGTCTAGTGGTCAAGTAGAATTGAGTAATAGAGAGCTCAAATTAATTTTGTAAAAGACTCTTAATAGATCTAGAAAGAATTGGTCCAAGAAACTTGATGATGCATTATGGGCCTATAGAACCGCATATAAAAATCCTATGGGTATGTCTCCGTATAAAATGGTTTATGGAAAAGCATGTCACTTACCTCTCGAACTGGAACATAAGGCATATTGGGCTATTAAAGAGCTTAACTATGATTTCAAACTTGCCGGCGAGAAGAGGTTATTTGATATTAGATCACTTGATGAATGGAGAACCCAAGCTTATGAAAATGCCAAGTTGTTTAAAGAAAAAGTTAAAAGATGGCATGACAAAAGGATACAAAAGCGTGAGTTAAATGTAGGTGATTATGTATTGCTATACAACTCTCGTTTAATATTTTTTGCAGGAAAACTTCTCTCTAAATGGGAGGGTCCTTACGTTATCGAGGAGGTCTATCGTTCTGGTGCCATAAAAATCAACATATTCGAAGGCACAAATCTGAAGGTGGTAAACGGTCAAAGAATCAAACATTATATCTCAGGTAATCCTATAAATGTTGAAACCAATGTTATTGAAACCGTAACCCTGGAGGAATACATAAGGGACACTTTCCGGAACGTTTCAGACTCCGAAAAGGAATAGGTATGTGGTACGGTAAGTAAACCGACTCCAAAACAGTTTTTATGGAAATATTTCTCCGTTTTGGAATATTTAGAAAAATAGAAAAATAAGAAGAAGTCCGGGAAGGAAACGAGGCCTCCACGAGGGTGGAGGGCACGCCCCCTACCTCGTGGGCACCTCGTGTGCTCTCCAGACTCCGTTTTCTTGCACGATACGTATTTTGGTCGATAACAATTCATTATATAATCTCCCGAAGGTTTTGACTCCCGTATCACGCAATTATCCTCTGTTCTTGTTTCGAGCTGTTTTCTGTCAGGATTGTCAAGGCCAGGCATCATGCCGTCCCCCTCCTCCAACGATGCTTGGCTAATGAAGATAGAGCTGAAGAGGGAAGAACCCATGGAGATCAACAAGGATGAAGGGATCAAGAAGGCCATGGAGGATCAAGCTCCGGCAGCAGAAGACATCCTTCAACTTGATCATAATCTCCTTACCCCAACTAAGATCGAAGCTTTCAAGATGATTGAGTTAGATTGTATACAGAACAAGTATCTCACACGTGAAAATATTTTGTTGAAGGAGCATATTTTTGCACTCAAGGGCATTATCCGCAAGCTGGAGGACCTCTTACGCTCGATGTGCGACTATCCATCATCATCACCATCCTCTTCACCAGCAAAGGAGATATAATTACATGGGTATGGGCACTCCCCTTGGCAACTGCCAAGCTTGGGGGAGATGCCCCGGTATCGTATCACCATCACACTCCTATCTTTACCGTTTTTCTTAGTTCGATCCTATTAGTAGTATCTTGATCTAGTAGAATAAAACTTTTGGTATGATCTAGTTTTGAGTTTTCCTTTATGATCCCTTCTTTGTAATCGAGTCCGTGAGCTATATAATAAAGATTAGTGTTGAGTCAAGGGCTTGATTATCTTGCTATGATCTTGAGTAAAAGAAAAAGAATAAAAAGAAATAAAGAGATCATATTGATCTTATTGAGAGTAATGACTTCACATAGGAAGAGTATGATGATTAAAAATTGTTGGGACTTGGCAAACATAGCTTTGGTCTTCGTTGCAATTAATAGGAAGTAATAAGGAAAGAGAGGTTTCACATATAAATATAGTATCTTGGACATCTTTTATGATTGGGAGCACTCATTAAAATATGACATGCTAAAGAGTTGATGTTGGACAAGGAAGACAACGTAATGAGTTATGTTTTCTTATATCTGAGATAAAGTATATTGTCATGGATCATCCAACATGTTGAGCTTGCCTTTCCCCCTCATGCTAGCCAAATTCTTTGCACCAAGTAGAGATACTACTTGTGCTTCCAAATACCCTTAAACCAATTTTGCCGTGAGAGTCCACCATACCTACATATGGATTGAGTAAGATCCTTCAAGTAAGTTGTCATCGGTGCAAGCAATAAAAATTGCTCTCTAAATATGTTTGATTGATTGGTGTGGAGGAAATAAGCTTTATACGACCTTGTGACATGGAAGAAATAAAAGCGACGGACTGCATAATAAAGGTTCATATCACAAGGGGCAATATAAAGTGACGTTCTTTCACATTAAGATTTTGTGCATCCAACCATGAAAGCGCATGGCAACCTCTGCTTCCCTCTGCGAAGGGCCTATCTTTTACTATTATTTTCTACCTTATGCAAGAGTCATGGTGATCTTCACCTTTCCTTTTTACATTTTATCCTTTGGCAAGCACGGGATGCTGGAAAGATCCTGATACATATATCTAATTGGATATGGGTTAGCATGAATTATTATTGTTGACATTACCCCTGAGGTAAAAGGTTGGGAGGCGAAACTATAAGCCCCTATCTTTCTCTGTGTCCGATTAAAACTCCGTAACCACAAGTATTGCGTGAGTGTTAGCAATTATGAAAGACTAAATGATAGTTGAGTATGTGGACTTGCTAAAAAGCTCTGACATAGACTCTTTCTGATATTATGATAAATTGCAATTGCTTCAATGACTGAGATTATAGTTTGTTGGTTTTCAATAAAGTTTCTTATTCATACTTGGCATTGTGAATAGATTATTACTTGAGCATAAGAAATCATATGAAAATATCCATATATGTTGTTGTTATGAGAATAATCATGATGCCCTCATGTCCGTATTTTATTTTATCAACACCTCTACCTCTAAACATGTGGACATATTTATCGTTATCGGCTTTCGCTTGAGGACAAGCGAGGTCTAAGCTTGGGGGAGTTGATACGTCCATTTTGCATCATGCTTTTATATCGATATTTATTGCATTATGGGCTGTTATTACACATTATGTCACAATACTTATGCCTATTCTCTCTTATTTTACAAGGTTTACATAAGGAGGGAGAATGCCGGCAACTGGAATTCTGGGCTGGAAAAGGAGCAAATATTAGAGACCTATTCTGCACAACTCCAAAAGCCCTGAAACTCCACGAAAGTTATTTTTGGAAATAATAAAAAATATTGAGCGGAAGAAGTATGTCAGAGGGGGCCCCACCTGGCCACGAGGGTGGGGGGCGCGCCCTACCCCCCTGGGCGTGCCCCCTACCTCGTGGGCTCCCTGTTGGCCCTCCGGTGGCCATCTTCTGCTATATGAAGTCTTCCGTCCGAAGAAAAATCAGAAGCAACCTTTCGGGACGAGACTCCGCCGCCACGAGGCGGAACCTTGGCGGAACCAATCTAGGGCTCCGGTAGAGCTGTTCTGCCGGGGACACTTCCCTCCGGGAGGGGGAAATCATCGCCATCGTCATCACCAAAGCTCCTCTCATTGGGAGAGGGCAATCTCCATCAACATCTTCACCAGCACCATCTCCTCTCAAAACCCTAGTTCATCTCTTGTATCCAATTCTTGTCTCATAGTCTGGGATTGGTACTAGTAGGTTGCTGGTAGTGTTGATTACTCCTTGTAGTTGATGCTAGTTGGTTTATTTGGTGGAAGATCATATGTTCAGATCCTTTATGCATATTAATACCCCTCTGATTATGAACATGAATATGCTTTGTGAGTAGTTACGTTTGTTCCCGAGGACATGGGAGAAGTCTTGCTATTAGTAGTCATGTGAATTTGGTATTCGTTCGATATTTTGATGAGATGTATGTTGTCTATCCTCTAGTGGTGTTATGTGAACGTCGACTACATAACACTTCACCATTATTTGGGCCTAGGGGAAGGCATTGGGAAGTAATAAGTAGATGACGGGTTGCTAGAGTGACAGAAGCTTAAACCCTAGTTTATGCGTTGCTTTGTAAGGGGCTGATTTGGATCCATATGTTTCATGCTATGGTTAGGTTTAGCTTAATACTTTTGTTGTAGTTGCGGATGCTTGCAATATAGGTTAATCATAAGTGGGATGCTTGTTCAAGTAAGAACAGCACCCAAGCACCGGTCCACCCACATATGAAATTATCAAAGTACCGAATGCGAATCATACGAACGTGATGAGAACTAGCTTGACGATAATTCCCATGTGTCCTCGGGAGCGCTTTTCTCTATATAAGAGTTTGTCCAGGCTTGTCCTTTGCTACAAAAAGGATTGGGCCACCTTGCTGCACTTTATTTACTTTTGTTACTTGTTGCTCGTTACAAATTATCCTATCACAAAACTATCTGTTACCACTTATTTCCGTACTTGCAGAGATGTAACGCCCGGATAATCATGCTACAGTAATCTCACGCTAATCTTGCCACGTCACCTCCGTTACCGTTGCTAACCTCGCAGCATTTTGAAACGGAGTCAAATTCAAATTTAAAATTAAATCAAACGATAAAAGTTTTCAAAGATCGAAACAAAAATGTTCGGTGGGTGTCAAATAATACACTGGTAATTATTGTGGAGAAAACTCCTTTTTAGAAAATGCCTAAGTATTTTAAAATGGATTAAAAGGTGAAAGAAAATAAATAAAAGAAAATGCAAAACAAAACAGAAAAAAAAGGAAAACAACCCCCCCCGGTTGGGTCTCGGCCCAGCTGGCCACTGGGCAAGCCAGGCCGGCCCAGCCGGCCCACTTCCCCTGCTGCCCCTGGCCTATTAGGCCCCGCCCGACCAAACCCTAACCTACCCCGTCGCCCCACTCTCCCCCCCACGTCCTTCCCCCACTCCCCTCCGTCCTGATCTGGACGCCGCCGCCCCGGCCCCGTCGCCTTCCCCCGCGCCAGGACGCCGCCGCCTCGCCGGAGCGCTCTCCCCCGCCGGACTGCCTCCCCTACGCCGCCGTCCCCGCCATCCCCCTCGACCCACACTGCCGTGACCCTGCATACCCACGGTGAGGCCACCGGCCTCCGTCGCCCGCCCCCTCTCCTCTCGGTCACCGCCGCCCCGCTCTCCTCTCGGTCACCGCCGCCCCGCTCGCGCCCCGGCGCGCCCAGACGCGCCCCCGCCGCGCCTGGCCACGCACCGCGCTCATCGTCGCGCCCTCACCCCGGCTCTGCCTCGCTTCGCCCGCGCCTTGTTCGACCTCGCCTCGCGCCGCGCGCCCCCCCTTTCCCCCGTGCGCCCCGCGCCCAAGCTCCGGACGGGCTCGCGTCCGCCGCGCTCCTCGCCGTGAGCCCCGCCTCCCCTGCTGCTGCTCCACGCCGGCGCGCCGCCCTGGCCCCCCCTGCTCCCTGGTCGCCGGCGCCCCGCAGCACCCAAATCGGGTGCGCCCCGCGGGCCAGTGCCCGTTCGGGCTGGGCCCGATAGCCCAGCACCCAATTGCCCCCCTGGCCCAATGACAAACGGGCCCCAGCGCCCCAGAACGGTTTTTATCGAAAAGAATAATTAATTAATAAAAATAATAAATAAAATAAAAATAAAAATAAATTAATAAATAAAATAAATTAATAATAATAATAAATTAATTAATAAAAATTAATAAATAAATAAATAAAGAAAATAAAAATAAAAATAATTTTAATTAATTAATTAATTAATTAATTAACTAAATTAATTAAGTTAATTAATCCTGTTTAAATTAATTAAGCAGTAATTATTTAGCTAAACACTAAATACCCTAAACAGAGAATGATAGGTGGGTCCCACTGGACCCACATGTCAGTTTGACTTAGTCAACCCCTGTTGACTGCTGATGTCAGCATGACATCATGCTGATGTCATAAATCCAGATTTCGAATTAAATTAAATAAATAATTAAATTCTAGAAGTTAATAAAATCTTTAGAAAATCATATCTTTTAATCCGTAACTCGGATTAAAATATTTTCAACATGAAAGTTGCTTAGAACGACGAGACGAATCCGAATACGCAGTCCGTTCGTCCACCACACCTCCCTAACCTATCGAACTAGCAACTTTGCCCCTCCGGTCCGTTTGTCCGAAAACGCGAAACATCGGGAATACTTTCCCGGATGTTCCCCCCTTCGCCGGTACCACCTACTGTCGCGTTAGGACACACCTCGCACTGTTCATTGTCATGTCACGCATCGTCATGCTTATGTGTGCATTGTATTTACTGTTTCTTCCCCCCTCTTCTCTCCGGTAGACTACGAGACCGACACTGCTGCTGCCCAGTTCGACTACGGAGTTGACGACCCCTCCTACTTGCCAGAGCAACCAGGCAAGCCCCCCCTTGATCACCAGATATTGCCTATTCTTCTCTATACTGCTTGCATTAGAGTAGTGTAGCATGTTACTGCTTTTCGATATCCTATCCTGATGCATAGCCTATCCTTGCTACTACTGTTGATACCTTTACCTGCAATCCTACATGCTTAGTATAGGATGCTAGATTTCCATCAGTGGCCCTACATTCTTGTCCGTCTGCTGTGCTATACTATCGGGCCGTGATCACCTAGGCGGTGATCACGGGTATATACTTATATACTACATACATGACACATGTGATGACTAAAGTCGGGTCGGCTCGTAGGAGTACCCGCAAGTGGATCTTTGTGGCGGAGCGACAGGGCAGGTTGAGACCGCCTAGGTGAGAGGTGGGCCTGGCCCTGGTCGGCGTTCGCGGATACTTAACACGCTTAACGAGATCTTGGTATTTGATCTGAGTCTGGCCATTTGGTCTATACGCACTAACCATCTACGCGGGAGTAGTTATGGGTATCCCGGCGTCGTGGTATCAGCCGAAGCCTTCTTGACGTCAGCGACTGAGTGGCGCGCGCCGGATTGGACTGGAACGCCACTAGGCTAGGTCTGCTTCCGGCCGCGTACACAACGTGTAGGTGTGCATAGGGCGATGGGCCCAGACCCCTACGCGCATAGGATTAGACCGGCGTGCTGACCTCTCTGTTGTGCTTAGGTGGGGCTGCGACGCGTTGATCTTACGAGGCCGGGCATGACCCAGAAAAGTGTGTCCGGCCAAATGGGATCGAGCGTGTTGGGTTATGTGGTGCACCCCTGCAGGGAAGTTTATCTATTCGAATAGCCGTGTCCCTCGGTAAAAGGACGACCCGGAGTTGTACCTTGACCTTATGACAACTAGAACCGGATACTGAATAAAATACACCCTTCCAAGTGCCAGATACAACCCGGTGATCGCTCTCTAACAGGGCGACGAGGAGGGGATCGCCGGGTAGGATTATGCTATGCGATGCTACTTGGAGGACTTCAATCTACTCTCTTCTACATGCTGCAAGATGGAGATGGCCAGAAGCGTAGTCTTCGACAGGACTAGCTATCCCCCTTTTATTCTGGCATTCTGCAGTTCAGTCCACTGATATGCCCCGTTACACATATACCCATGCATATGTAGTATAGCTCCTTGCTTGCGAGTACTTTGGATGAGTACTCACGGTTGCTTCTCTCCCTCTTTTCCCCCTTTCCTTTCTATCTGGTTGTCGCAACCAGATGCTGGAGCCCAGGAGCCAGACGCCACCGTCGACGACGACACCTACGACACTGGAGGTGCCTACTACTACGTGCAGGCCGCTGACGATGACCAGGAGTAGTTAGGAGGATCCCAGGCAAGAGGCCTGCGCCTCGTTCAATCTGTATCCCAGTTTGTGCTAGCCTTCTTAAGGCAAACTTGTTTAACTTATGTCTGTACTCAGATATTGTTGCTTCCGCTGACTCGTCTGTGATCGAGCACTTGTATTCGAGCCCTCGAGGCCCCTGGCTTGTATTATGATGCTTGTATGACTTATTTATGTTTTAGAGTTGTGTTGTGATATCTTTCCGTGAGTCCCTGATCTTGGTCGTACACATTTGCGTGCATGATTAGTGTACGGTCAAATCGGGGGCGTCACAAGTTGGTATCAGAGCCGACTGCCTGTAGGAATCCCCCTTTCCACACTCCTTGGCCGAAGTCGAGTCTAGACATTACAAAACTTTTACTAACATGGTTGTGTGTCTTACGGGCCCACGTCGCCATTGGGTAATACTAGGATCTTTTACTCCTCGACCTTTACTCTGGGACTCTGAACTCTCTTCTACTCGGGTTAAACGAATTTACTAACTCTAACACTAGGATCCCGTGACCGCATTCACCCCAAAGTTGGATAAGCCATAGTTGTTTCTTAGAGTAGTATTTTGAACAATTCACACACTGTCATTTGACTCCTTTGAAACGTCTTTGCTTTCAGATGGAAAACACGAGGCAGGTCGTTTGCCACACGATGGCCATTGGTGCCTCGGGATCACCTGCGGTGCTAGCTGAGATGATGACCTATCTGGGTTATCGCTGGCACCCTGAGTACACCGTCTACGAGGAGTGCCAGGACTTTAACCAGGAGCAGTACCGTGCCATCGTCCACCTCTACTCTCGGGAGTATGACTCCACTACTGTGCTGCACACCGCACATGGAGTTGGTGTGACCATCGATATGGCTGTCCACGATGCTGCCTATGCTGCTCTGACACGTCTTCGTGAAGAGTATCAGGAGTTGGACACCTCCCCTTTCAGGCACATTGCTATCGCCTCTAATGTTGGTGCGGAGGGATACTATACTGCTGCCTACTCCACTGTCACCCGAGAGCCCTTCTACCATCAGAACCTGGTTCTGCATGCTGATGGGCTGGATCGAGCTAACCGAGCTCTTCGCCACGAGATGTACACCACCCGTCAGCACCTTTACCGTGCTCTGACGCTGCTGCACCCCTTTGTCCGATCTGGACAGGTACCGCGTACTGCGATCTACCCAGCCAGGACCGTGATGCCCCACGGTGTCGTCACAAGAGAATACCTTGCTGAAAACCGCTTATCATTTCCTTCTGCTCCTCGTTGGGTTCGACACTCTTACTTATCGAAAGGACTACGATAGATCCCCTATACTTGTGGGTCATCAAGACTCTTTTCTGGCGCTGTTGCCGGGGAGTGAAGCGCCTTTGGTAGGTGGAATTTGGTAAGGAAAAATTTATATAGTGTGCTGAAATTTACTGTCACTTGTTACTATGGAAAGTAATCCTCTGAGGGGCTTGTTCGGGGTATCTTCACCCCGACCAGTAGAGCAAAGAGTTGCTCCTCAACCTACTGAACCTATTGCAAATGAAAATGAAAATGAAAATGTCCACTTTGAGATTCCTTCGGGTATGTTAGAAAAACTGCTAGCTAATCCTTTTGTAGGAGATGGAACAAAGCATCCTGATGAGCACCTAATATATTTGGATGAAGTTTGTGGATTATTTAAGCTTGCAGGTATACCCGGTGATGTTGTTAAGAGGAAGATCTTCCCTTTATCTTTGAATGGAGATGCATCGACATGGTATAGGCTATGTGATGATACGGGGTCATGGAACTACAAACGATTGAAATTGGAATTTCATCAGAAGTTTTATCCTATGCATCTTGTTCATCGTGATCGCAATTATATATATAATTTTTGGCCTCGCGAAGGAGAAAGCATCGCTCAATCTTGGGGGAGGCTTAAATCAATGTTATATTCATGCCCCAATCATGAGCTCTCAAGAGAAATAATTCTTCAAAGTTTTTATGCTCGGCTTTTTGATAACAATCGCACCATACTCGATACTTCTTGTGCTGGCTCTTTTATGATGAAGACTATTGAATTCAAATGGAACTTATTGGATAGAATTAAATGTAACTCTCAAGATTGGGATCTCGACGAAGGTAAGGAGTCAGGTATGACACCTAAATTTGATTGTGTTAAATCCTTTATGGATACCGATGTTTTCGGTAAGTTTAGCACTAAATATGGACTTGACTCTGAGATAGTAGCTTCTTTCTGTGAATCTTTTGCTACTTATGTTGATCTCCCCAAGGAGAAGTGGTTTAAATATCATCCTCCCATAGAAGTAAAAGTAGCTTCACCTATTAAAGTTGAAGAAAAGACTGTCACTTATAATGATCCTATTGTTCCTACTTCTTATGTTGAGAAACCACCTTTCCCTATTAGAATAAAGGATCATGCTAAAGCTTCAACTGTGGTTCGTAAAAGCAATATTAGGACTTATACACCTCTTGAGCAAGTTAAAGTTGAACCTAATATTGCTATTGTTAAAGATCTCTTAGCTGATAATATTGATGGGCATGTTATTTATTTCTGCGGTGAAACTGCTAGAATTGCCAAACCTTGTGCTAAAGATAAACATAGACCTGTGGTAGGCATGCCTGTTATTTCTGTTAAAATAGGAGATCATTGTTATCATGGCTTGTGTGATATGGGTGCTAGTGTTAGTGCAATACCTTATGACTTATACAAAGAAATTATGCATGATATTGCACCTGCTGAGATAGAAGATATTGATGTCACAATTAAACTTGCCAATAGAGATACTATTTCACCAATGGGAATTGTAAGAGATGTTGAAGTCTTGTGTGGGAAAACTAAATATCCTGCTGATTTTCTTGTTCTTGGTTCCCCACAAGATAGCTTTTGTCCCATTATATTTGGTAGACCCTTCTTGAACACCGTCAATGCTAGGATAGACTGCAAAAAGGATGTTGTTACTATAGGCTTGGGTGATATGTCTCATGAGTTTAATTTTTCTAAATTTAGTAGACAACACCGAGAAGAAGAATTGCCTAGTAAGGATGAAATTATTGGTCTTGCTTCAATTGCCGTGCCTCCTAGTGATCCTTTAGAACAATATTTGCTAGACCATGAAAATGATATGTTTATGAATGAAAGAAGGGAAATAGATGAAGTATTCTTTAAACAGGAACCTATCCTTAAACACAATTTGCCTGTTGAAATCCTAGGGGATCCTCCTCCACCCAAGGGTGATCCCATGTTTGAGCTTAAACCGTTGCCTGATACTCTTAAGTATGCTTATCTTGATGAGAAAAAGATATATCCTGTTATTATTAGTGTTAACCTTTCAGAGCATGAAGAAGAAAGATTATTGAAAACTCTGAAGAAGCACCGTGCTGCTATTGGATATACTCTTGATGATCTTAAGGGCATTAGTCCCACTCTATGTCAACATAAAATAAATTTGGAAGAAGATGCCAAACCAGTTCGTGATCATCAACGACGGCTGAATCCTAAGATGAAAGAAGTGGTAAGAAAGGAAATACTAAAGCTCCTTGAGGCAGGTATAATTTATCCCGTTGCTGATAGTCAGTGGGTAAGTCCTGTCCATTGTGTCCCTAAGAAGGGAGGTATTACTGTCGTTCCTAATGATAAAGATGAATTGATTCCGCAAAGAATTATTACAGGTTATAGGATGGTAATTGATTTCCACAAATTAAATAAAACTACTAAAAAGGATCATTACCCCTTACCTTTTATCGATCAAATGCTAGAAAGATTATCTAAACATACACATTTTTGCTTTCTAGATGGTTAATCAGGTTTCTCTCAAATACCTGTGTCAGCCAATGATCAATCAAAGACTACTTTTACTTGCCCTTTTGGTACTTTTGCTTATAGACGTATGCCTTTTGGTTTATGTAATGCACCTGCTACCTTTCAAAGATGTATGATGGCTATATTCTCTGACTTTTGTGAAAAGATTTGTGAGGTTTTCATGGACGATTTTGCCGTTTATGGATCCTCTTTTGATGATTGCTTGAGCAACCTTGATCGAGTTTTGGAGAGATGTGAAGAAACTAATCTTGTCTTGAACTGGGAGAAGTGCCACTTTATGGTTAATGAAGGTATTGTCTTGGGGCATAAGGTTTCTGAAAGAGGTATTGAAGTTGATAAAGCCAAGGTTGATGCTATTGAAAAGATGCGATGTCCCAAGGACATCAAAGGTATAAGATGTTTCCTTGGTCACGCCGGTTTTTATAGAAGGTTCATTAAGGACTTCTCACAAATTTCTCGGCCTCTGACTATTTTATTACAAAAAGATATATCATTTGTCTTTGATGATGATTGTGTAGAAGCATTTGAAATACTTAAGAAAGCATTGATCTCTGCACCTATTGTTCAGCCACCTGATTGGAATTTACCCTTTGAGATTATGTGTGATGTTAGTGATTATGCTGTAGGTGTTGTTCTAGGGCAAAGGGTTGATAAGAAATTAAATGTTATCCAATACGCTAGCAAAACTCTAGACAATGCTCAAAGAAATTATGCTACTACTAAAAAAGAATTCTTAGCAGTTGTATTTGCATGTGATAAGTTCAAACCTTATATTCTTGATTCTAAAGTAACTATTCACACTGATCATGCTGCTATTAAATATCTTATGGAAAAGAAAGATGCTAAACCTAGACTTATTAGATGGGTTCTCTTGCTACAAGAATTTGATTTGCAAATTATGGTGAATGCATTATCGTGAAGGACTTCTTCTCCAACTTCTTGTACACCACACAAGCACGAGTAGGCTACACAGTGAAACAATGTCGACAATACATATCAGTCTAGTGAGCAACAAAATAATACATGTCCGGTTGGTGATCAACAAAACTAAAGCATATCCGACTAGTGATCAACTTACTTGCTCGGTGATTTGTGCACCAATAGACCACCGTGCGATGAGATGCTTCAAGTGCCCACAATATTTGGACACGGCCTCTTGGATGGCGTACCATGGATAGTTGAGGGACTTCCATTCATGGTTGCGGATGATCGCGTCAGAGTAGGGTGCGAAAATGTTTGTGTTCATGGAACCATATGTGAATGTTACTCCAAAAGGTAGTGCCCTTTTGCTCCGCACCATGGATTGGGTCAATGCTAGTGGCCAACTATGCATCGCACAACAGCTCATCCTCCCACATGTGTAAGCTTTCTCCTTTACCCTTCTTCTTCGAATCGCTGGCTATATCATCAGGATCATCGTCGTCACCGTCCTCCTCGTCTTCCTCCCCCTCCGGCTGCTACTCTTCGGCGGCCTAATGTTGTTGTTGCTGTGTGCCATCACCGGTCTAGGTGTAGGACTGCTACGTGTCCGTCTGGGTGTACGACTGTTGCTGCTGGTAGTTGCCGGACTGGATGAGATCCGAGGCTAACTCCTGCCCGTCCTCATAGCCCCCTCATCCTCCCTCGCTTCCATCATGAATGATGTCGAGCATCTTCTTATCCGCGTCGTACGCCGGCTCCCCCTCTCTAGGCATTGCAGCGAATAGCATGCGGGCACCAATCTGCTCCCCAGCCGCCGTTCGCGCCCGGACAAGCTGGGGCGAAGACTACTCGGAGAAGAGCGGTGTCGCGTTAACATCGAAGATGTAAGGCACCTTATCGGCGGGGGTTTCGAGCTACTTGGCGGCGTAGTAGTACAGAGTCTTGTAAGGCTCCGGCCACGGCGGCGTTTGTACTGTGGGCGCCCTCGTCTGGAGGCATCCACCATGGATGCACCGACCGCTTCATCCGCCACAACCTCCACGCCCATCGCCACCACCAGGACCATCGGCGGCCTACTGCTTCTTAAGTTTCTCCTCCTTTGCAGCCTTCGCTTTCATGCGGCGATTTTGCTGCGTCGCCGAGCTGATCTTCCCGGCGAGAATGATGCTAGGATCCTCCGGTACCTCCGCCGGTTCCATCTCCGACAGGTTCTCCACCGGTTTCATGCGTCGATGGAGGAAGAAAGGAGAGGGTGGGAGAAAAGAGAGGGAATTGTGTGGAGAGCGGCGGGGAATGGAAGAAGAGACTGGGGATTTTGGCGCGCAAACATTGCGGGATGCTACAAAGTGTGGGCTCTGCCTTCCTTTTGGGTGGGCCTGGGCGTAGAGAGCGATGTTTCGCGTGTACGGACTCTCGCAACCCCCCCCCCCCCCCCCCCCATGCACACACACTCACTTTTGTATCCGGTTTGGAGGAGAAAACACATCTATCTACCGATACAAGACTGCGTTGGATGGCTTCCGCGGTCCAGACAGTGCAGTCTGGATGCATGCAGGAGGTTTGCGGGTCGGCATTGGAGATGCCCTTAGTAACACAAAACTAGTGCTATTTGTTAGCTCTGGCTGTGTGGCCCTGTGCTAATTAAGCGCTTGTACTAATGTTTGTTTGAGTTGAGCTGAGAAAGAGGGGTCATGTGCACGACGAGGCGTTTGTCGCCGAAAACCATTGTTGTCTCCTCCTTCTTCTACCTCCGTCTAAGCGAGAGAGAGATTAAGGTTAGCCCCAACAGGTAAGCTCAACTCCTTTCTCTTTAAGTATGTATGTAGGGCAATTTTTATTTGCTTTTTTATACTATAGTTATAGAGAACGTCCACCATTTTTTGGCTTTAGGAGAAAAACACAATCTGATTGGAAAATTCCTGAAAACCAAATGAAACAAAAATCAGCAAACACCACGTTCCTTTCTCAAGGAAAAAGAGAATCCTTCCGGCTTCACCACATTTCCAATCAACTAATGAAGCCACCAATACACTATAAATCACTTCTATATTTTCTATGAAAGGTTCTCCTAGAGATGGAGAAAATACATGTATATAAATAGAGAAAACAATATAAGGATTTGTTTAAAATACAAGTTATTACAATTGGTATAGCTTGCACTGGTAAAGAAATTTTGTGATCATACTCATCACAACATCACCAACACTGGTATTTTCTTATCCTTCACATCACGGAAAATGAAATGAAATTTTCTCTTGTCCGAAGATAGTTACTCTAGGATGGTTGGGATGGGTATTTGCCTCATTCCTTATGGAAACTACTGCAACCTTGCTTTCAGAAGCCGTGGCCCCCTCGTTGTAAATACTAACTTCTGCATCTTTTAGACATGGGAGGTGCTCAATACCTAAGTATAAGCCATAGGCTTCTGCTACTGACACATAGAATGGCACCTGAAGCTTCTCAACCTTTGGCAATGCCCCCTCCTCAAACAGAAGGTATCTTGCACCTGCGAAATAGTAACTATGAATAAAGTAGAATTCCTTCAAGCTGCGGAATCCATTGCCTTGTACAATAAGCCTTTCTTTTCGAACAGTCTTAAACCATAACTCCAATGAAATCAAAGCAGGCATCCTTCCAAGTATGTTGATATCCTCCTCCGTTATTTCACTCAGATTGATGTTGAGATGTGTAAGGCTGGTCACTGTTGGTGCAAGCCACTTTGGAGGTTTTGGCAAATAATAGATGGTACTCATAATGAACAATTGTAGCGACGATGGCAGAGGGCACCATGAATCTAAGAAGTCAAGGGGAGTTGAATCTTTACTTTGTATCCTAAAGGACTGGAGACTATACCTGCCAAGCTTGCATAGTGAGGAAAACAACATCTCTTCATGCCTCTTGTACTTGTCAGATCCTCCACCGTTGAACACCACATGGAGTTCAGTCAAATTGGTCAAGTTCTCGAGCTCCTCCACTGCTCCAACTGAACTCGTTGTTATATTGAAGCCTGAGATCTCACATAAGCTCTTCATCTTTCCAATCCCACTTGGTATCGTTGTTTCCCCGTAAAAAATACATCTTGCAGTGAGAAGATATTGTAGTTTACTGAGCTGAACGATTCCAGCAGGCAACTCTTGGATATATGTATCCCTAAGATCTAGTGTCACCAGATCATGCAGCGTTACAACTCCTGATGGTACATTTGATATGCATGTACTTCGAAGGCTAAGGTATTTTAGTTTGAAAAGTTTGTTGATATTGTTCAAATCATACTCTTTCAAACCCTCACAACCTTCAAAATCCAATACACGCAAACTTTCAAACTCAACAAGGTTAGGCATTTGCTTGATGCAGCCTGAAACAGTAAGAGACCGAACATGGTGGAGTTCTTTACTTGCCAATGTCGATGCAAGCTCCGAGTTAATGTGCTGGACTGATAGTCGTCGAATATAACAATTGGAATTTGGTAACACCATTTGGCCACCTAGCACGGTGATGAAATTCTCTTCAGCCGCCTTTGAAATAGCAAACTCAAGCATCAAGTCATGGACTCGACATGCACGAGCCTTACCATCATAACCAATGTCCATTGGTTGGACTATGCTTTTGTTGATAAGCTCATAAAAATTGTTCTCTGCAACCTCTTGTCGGCTCTGCCCACGCTCTTCAGAAATAAAGCCTTCCGCTATCCACCGCCTAACCAATGTATCTCTCTCAATCTTGTAATCCTCGGGAAAATTACTAAAGTACAACAAACATGTCTTGAGATTAGGTGTAAGAGAACTGTAGCTAAGGGATAGTATGCTCTTCATGCCCTCTAGACTTTGACTTTTGTCAAGTGCAAAACCAATCGACTTCCGAATCTTCTCCCGTTCATTTCTTACAGCTGGTCTACTTGCCAACAAACCAGATATACTTATTATTGCCAATGGTAGACCTCCACATTTTCTCAAGATTGCATCGGAAACATCTTTCAATATATCAGGGCAGCAATCCTCAGAGCCGAAGATCCTATTGAAAAACAACTTCTTAGAGTGAAGATCACTCAGAGGTTCCATATAATAGATGCGATCATCCTCAACTTGACAACATGAGCTTGCTACGTCAAAAATACGTGTGGTCGTTATAACTCTGCTTGAACAATTATTTTCTGGAAAAGCACACTTGATAGTATTCCATGCGGACGTTGACCATATATCATCAATAACAACAAGATACCTATAGATTAGTAGATACATCAGGCATTATGATACAGATTTAAAAAGGAAGCACACAACGGCCAATTCATTCAAATAATAATTATACTCAAAGGTAAAATCTAGTGTTTTAGTTTGGAATAAAAGCAATTTTATCGCTGCGTAAAATTATCGTTTTAGTTTGGAATATTCTTCCACAATACACTTCTGAAATAAGAACTTTACACGTAGTTACTCTACTACAGTGACCTATCAAGGACTTCAGAATGGCGATCACACACGCGTGCACACGCACACAGTGTGCGCACAGACACATACAATGGTCTTGTACGAGCACCACAATCCTACACATAGGTTCAAAAATTATCGAAAGGATGACATGATCATTTCCATTGATAAAAGCCTTATGTATAACACATACAAACACGCTGGATTAAAATTCGCTTAAAATATAATGAGGAGTTCGGCAGAAATTAGGTATACATTCAAAACTCTAGAAAATTGCAACAACATATGCTTCAATGAACAATTCAAATTACCTTTTATCTTGTAGCAGCTCCCTTAGCTTTTCAATGGATCTCTTTTCATCCCAAAATTGAATGTCCTTTGTAAATACATCGTGGCATGGCACTTGGGAGATTATATCCTTGATGATTTTTCTAACATCGGGCTTTTGCGATACGGATACAAAAGCATGGCAATGAAAATGCTCTCTGATCTTACGGTAGACTTCATTTGCTAGTGTTGTCTTTCCCAACCCACCAAATCCAAAAATAGACAAAAACCTGCAACGCCTGCCCAAGCTGTTTTCCGCATCTAGTGCCCACTTGGCAAGATCATCTCTAGGATCTTCAATACCCATAAGATGTGCCTCCTCGATAAAAAGAGCAGCCAGACGTGGATCCACAACTGCATGACCAGAAGTGCCACAAACCATATCATCAAGCTTGTAGCTAGTCCTCTGATCTTTTACTGACATAACACGAGCCTTGAGTTCAACAATTTGCTTGGCAATTTGGCGCCGGGATCCAAGTGTCTTCAGACGACGAGCGCTCCTGCGGAAGAACTCCTTGATGCCGCGGTGGTGGTGGTGCCTGGCGCCAGGACTGCCGAGGCGGTGAATGAACTTGTCGACGCAGTCCTCGGTATCATAGGCCAACTCCCTGACCTCCGATATCCATGCCTTCACTTGGATATCGGGATCTTGTAGCATCGTGTACTTTTGGAGCGCAGCATGCATGTTGCTAAGCTCAGACCTGAGGGAGCGCATCTCACGGCGGACCCCTTTCAGTCGGGCGTACTCGCCGGCGAGCAAATCGTTGAGTTTCACCAGCAGGGGCCCGAAAGCGCCATGTGAAGCGCTCACCACAGCCTCCATATCGATGTCTCTCGTTTGTGTAGTGGTTGTGTGCTTGCAGTGCAAAGGAAGCTCAGGGAGACGACCAAGCTAGCCAAGCATTTGTGCGGGTGCACGTATGTATTAATGTATACCAGCCCTTAGCTTTCCTTTTTTTTTTTTGAAACTGAGCCCTTAGTTTTCCTGCTCCCAAAGAAAAGAGTCGTGAGAGTACAAGCTTTTTCTTTCTTTTCAAGCAGCCAGTGACTGGACCTTGATTTCTTTTTTGATAGTGCAGGGAGACGTACGTACGACCAAGCTGTAAAAGGAATTGCGAGTGCAGTACAAGCTTTTATTTCTCTTTTGAAAGAGCAGCCTGTATACAAATAGCAATGGCTGGCGTGTCTGCCAGATGCCATATTGGTCAGACAGAAAAATCTTAGTTTACGAGGACTCGGTAACATATCCATCGAGCAATTGGGGCGGGGAGAGCACCATCAACCAAGTATCATGTTTTCTATGGGAAACGCTTTAGCTTTGTGGACTCCGCGTTGGAAAAATACACACAGCCATCCGCACAAGTCTACGATAGTGCCGAGAGCTTTTCCATAGGCACGAAACCGACGCCTCGAAGGAGGGGCCGTCCCCGCTGCCGGTCATGGCCGGTCAGGGATTTCGCTCGAACTAGATCCCCGCCACCAGTAGCGCCTCCTGTACGGAACCGGCGATCAAGAGAAAGCGCGACCCGACTAGGCTGGCCCGCACGCCGAATAGGGGAGGAGGGAAGGCGCCAGATCACGCGCACCGACCGCCGCAGAAGCCGCCGCCGGCCGCCAACGACCATCGGATCCCGCCGCCCGCGTGGCCGGGACGCCAGATCCACCGCCCGCACGGCTGCTAGCCGGCCGTGCCCTGCCAATGGAGCCGCTGCTCCAGATCCGGGGTTCCCCACGCAGAGGCAGGGCAACCGAGGCCCCGCCGCCACCATCCTTGGCACCCCGGGTTTGCCCGGCGGCTGCCTCGGGCGGCGGCGAGGAAGGGAAGAGGGAGGGGGGTGAGGAGGAGGGGCAGCTAGGGTTGGGAGGAGGAGGGGCGGCTCCTCCTGCGACCCCCGTGTCGCCTCCCCCGGCGACGGCGGGGGAACCCTAGCCGCGCGGCCGCGGCCCCCTCCCCACCTCGCTCCACCTCCTCGCCGCCGCCTGAGGCAGCCGCCGGGCAAGCCCGGGGCGCCAAGGATGGTGGCGGCGGGGCCTCGGCTGCCTGCCTCTGCGTGGGGAGTCCCGGATCTGGAGCGCGGCTCCTTTGGCGAGGCATGGCAGGCTCCGGCGAGCAGCCATGCGGCGGTGGATCTGGAGCCCTGGCCGCACAGGCGGCGGGATCCCGGTGGTCGTTGGCGGCTGCCGGCGGCTTCTGCGGCGGTCGGCGCGCGTGATCTGGCGCCCCCCTCCTCCCCTGTTCGGCGTGCGGGCCAGCCTGGTCGGGCCGCGCTTCCCTTGGTCGCGGTTATGTACAGGAGGCGCCGCTGGTGGCGGGGATCTGGTTCGGGCGAAATCCCTGGCCGACCATGACCGGTCGCGCCGACAACGATGCCTGAGGGCGCCGTTCCCCTCCTTGGAGGCGTCGATATGGACTGATCTCCTCACTTCCCATTCCCCTAGGTCTCCCGGGCGAAAGCCCTAACTTTGTTGGGCAGCGGCGGCGCTCATGGTGCCGTTCCCTTATTGAAGGCGTCGCTTTGGGGATCTTGGGGTTGGTTGGCGCTTGTGGGTGGTGGGCGACGGCGGTGATGCGGAACTATCCTAGCATGGATCTACGTCTGTTGCTTGGAGATGGGCTAGCGTAGGTGGAGGTCATCGTTTGGCGTTGAAAGAAGATCTAAAACCCTAAGCTGAGCAAAGCCTACATGCTCTTCTTAGAGAAGAAGAACTAAAATGGGCCTCGCGTGCTAAGGTTCTCAAGGTTGTCCAAGGGGATGACAATACACAATTTTTTCACATGATCGCGAACGGGAAACATCGAAAGAAGAGGATAATCAAGCTTGAACAGGACGAGGGGACCGTGGTGGGTCATGAGAACCTAAATTCTTATATATCCAACTATTATTATAAACAACTTTTCGGGCCACCAGCGGAGAATAAGGTCTCCCTGGATGAATCTGTCTTGGGTGATATCCCTCAGCTATGGGCAGAGCAGAATGAGGTTCTATCTGCACCTTTCACTGAGAAAGAGGTTCTCGATGCAATTTCTCAAATGAAATCGAATAAAGCACCGGGACCAGACGGGTTCCCTGCGGAATTCTATAGGAAATGTTGGCATATTATTAAGGATGATCTTATGCCTATGTTTCACGATTTCTTCAATGACCACCTTGAACTGTTTCATCTTAACTTTGGTATGATTACGCTGTTGCCAAAGAAAGAAGAAGTGGCTCGCATCGAGCAGTTTAGGCCGATTTATCTTCTCAATTTGAGTTTCAAAATATTCACGAAAGTGGGTACTAATAGACTGACATGGATCACCCATTCGGTGGTGCAACCAAACCAGACGGCTTTCCTGCCGGGAAGACATATCCTAGAAGTGGTCGTTGTCCTACATGAACCGTTACATGAAATTAATTTGAAGAAACTAGACGGGGTTATATTCAAAGTGGATTTCGAGAAGGCTTATGATGAAGTTAAGTGGCCTTTCCTTCAGCAGGCAATGTGTATGAAGGGTTTTAGTGAGACATGGCGGAACGAGGTGGGTTCTCTTGTCCAAAAAGGTAGTGTCGGAATAAAGGTTAACGATGATATCGGCCATTACTTTCAGAATCATAAGGGCTTGAGTCAAGGGGATTCGATGTCTCCTCTCTTGTTCAATATAGTGGCTGATATGCTAACCATTCTGATCGGCAGGGCCAAGGAGAACGGCCAAGTTGGTGGACTTGTCCCACATCTGGTTGATGGGGGAGTATCCATCCTTCAGTATGCTGATGACACTATCCTTTTCATGGAACACGACATTGCACAACCTCGAAATATGAAATTAGTGCTATGTCTATTTTAACAATTGTCGGGACTAAAAATTAATTTTCGCAAGAGTGAACTGTTCTGCTTTGGTAGGGCTAAAGAGGAATAAGATGCATATAGATAACTGTTCAGATGTGAATTAGGTTCTATGCCATTTAGTTACTTGGGCATACCGATTCATCATTGCAAACTTTCGAATAAAAAATGGAAATGCATCGAAGATCGAATTGAGAAAAGCCTAAGCTGCTGGAAGGGCAAGCTAATGTCGTATGGAGGTCGGTTAATACTTATTAATTCAGTATTAACTAGTATGCCGATGTTCTTGTTATCTTTCTTCGAAGTACCCAAAGGGGTATGGAAGAGATTAGATTTTTTTCGATCTCGGTTTTTTGGGCAGTCTGATGAGGCTAAAAAGAAATATCGCCTGGCCAGATGGGATATCATATGCCGGCCTAAAGACCAGGGAGGTCTCGGTACTGAGAACCTGGTAATTAAAATAAATGCCTCATTAGTAAATGGTTGTATAGGCTTTTAGTTGAGACGGAGGGTATGTGGGCACAGATATTACGTAATAAATACTTGCACTCTAAAACTCTTACCCAGGTGATTCACCTTTGTGGAAAGGGCTTATGAGAACAAAAGAGTTGTTCTTCCATAGGGCCAAATTCTTAGTTGGTAATGGAATGACAACTAGATTTTGGGAAGACACGTGGTTAGGGAGACACCTCTAGCCATGCAGTATCCCACCTTGTATAATATTGTACAATGTAAGGAGGATTATGTGGGCATAGTATTACAATCGATACCCTTAAATATCCAGTTTAGGCGATCGTTAGTTGGGGAGCGATGGAACTCCTAGATGCACTTGGTACAGAGGTTCAATTATCCGACCAACCTAATTCGTTTCACTGGAAGCTAGCTAGAAACAGTGTGTTTACGGTACATATATATCAATGTATGTGGATCTAATTAACTCTGGCCCAATCCCGAGATCAGTACATATCTGGAAAGTTAAGGTTCCCTTGCGTATTAAATTTTTTAGTGGTTTCTACACAAGCAAGTGATCCTCGCCAAAGATAATTTACAAAAGAAACATTGGGTAGGCAGTGCACGATATTGTTTTTGTGATCAAGACGAAACAATACAACACCTATTTTTAGATTGCCCTCTCGCAAAATTACTTTGGTGAACGGTTCATATAGCCTTTAACATTATTCCTCTAGTTAACATTGAATCGTTATTTGGGACGTGATTAGCTGGAATAGATCATATTACTGCGTCTCGTATTCGGATTGGAATATGCGCGCTTCTTTGGGCTATATGAAACTGCATGAATGACATGATTTTTAACAGATAACACATCTTAAACTTTTTGCAGGTAATCTTCAGAGCTACGGCTTGGATCCGTATGTGGTCCTTACTCACTCCTATGGACTTCAGGGAGGCTTTGGTTACTGGGTGCAACCAATGAGAGATGGTAGCACGGGCTATATTCAACCGGTCTGGATGACGGTCTCATAATAGGATTGGAGTCTAGGGATCTTGTCCTATTATACATACCGGTTGTGGTATTGAGTTTTATCTTTGTTTTTTTATTTTGCTCCGCTTGCGAGCTGTAATAAATCTAAGACCTTGTATTTTTTTTCGAGACTTTTAATAAGATGGCTGCATGCATCGCTTAGATGCAGAGGCTGAGGCAAGCTTGCTTTTTCAAAGAAAAAAAAACGAAAGGGAATTGCGTCCCAGAAGATTGGCGATAGTTCCTGCGGAATAACCGAGAGGATGTTCAGAGGTCACTGCCACTACCTCTGCCCAAGATCCTGGATCGCAACCGAAGAGCATGTCTCCACAAAAGATCAACTTATAATGTGAGCGGGAGCTTATCTCCACTGAAAAGATCGGCGACTTGTTGAGCTCCTGAAGGTTGGAGAGTACGCGGCTTTAACCTTTTTTAGTGAGTCCACGGACGAAGCTATTGTTCTGTCGAATATTGAGTAAAATCATTGATTAAGGAGAAGGAGGATGTTGTTTTTTCTTTTCTTTTGAATAAAAAAAGAGGGTATACCCCTGTTCTCTGAATCCATTGATGCACGCAGTCCGCAGCTACCATTAACGTATCAAGTATCGAGTATAATAAGAGCCAAACAATTGAATTCCAAACCTATTAGAAACAAAATCATTCTCGTAATTCCCTGTAGCCAAACATAAAGGCGCATATTCCCACATGTATTTGGGTAAATGAGGCTTGCTCCCCTTTTTGAAAAAATGTATTTTGTTACGGTTAGGGTGAATCCGCTCAGCTAGTTCCTTAACATGTTTGTGATGGTTGTGGGTGGTGAGAGATTAAAAGCAACGTGAATTGTGTGCCAAACTGGCCTAGGAAAAGGGCAAGATAAAAATAGGCGGTGTATCTTTTCCACCTGCTCACGGTAACAATGCTTTTTGCTACATTATCATCTGCGCTTGGTTAAGTTGTCCTTCGTCTAAGTACACTCCCTTACACAAATACCACATGAAGATTTTGACTTTTAAGGGGACTTACATTTTTCCAGGATATTCTTAATGAACGGTGTAACTCTTGTTGACTATGTCAGCATACGCTAATTCCTTTATAACACTAAGCTCTCTAGTTTTAAAGAGTCAACATTCAAATGTGGTCTCCAATTAGAATTGGGTCACCCGATTTTGACCAGGTCAACAATTTCTTAAAGCTCTCTCATTCAATTCTTTTATATTATACACTATGCTTTCTAATTTTTAAGGCCTCACAATTAGTTGAGGTATTCAATTTAGAATTGGGTCAATCGATTTTGACTGGGTTAACACTATCTCAAGCTCTCCCATTCAATTCTTTAATTCACCATGTCCCCTAATTTGAATCTCTTTCATTCAATTGAGGTATTCAATTATGGATTTGATATACAATTTTGACCGGGCCAACGATTTTCCAAATCAATCGGCAGCAATCGGTCTATAAAAACATATCCGTCATTCAATCCCGCGCATCCTCCCACCGCCTGGAAAAAAAGAAGCGCCACCATGTGATATTGTAGCACCAATATAGTAGTACATGCGACCACCGACACAGAAATTTCCCCACATAAATATAGGTTGGTTTGTGGATAACACAGAACCACACCACGAAAGATGCACCAAATAACCGCGTTATAAACAAAAATAAAACACACTCTATCATCTCCCACCACCCGCCAAACTAAATATTCCACCGCTCAATATAAGGGGTATTAGTTATGCAGAAAGTCAAATTTCTTTAACTTTGACCAAGTTTAGAGCAAAAATATCGACATCCACAATATTAAACAAAAAAATATGGAAATTTATTTCTGATGAATTTAAAAATACCGATTTGATATTATGGATTTTGATATATCTCTCTACCGCTTTGATCAAACTTGCAAGGTTTGAATTTTAAAAAAAAATCTTATATTTTGAAACAAAGTGATTTTTTAATGAACCCAACAACACCAACGGTGCAGCAAAGCGCGCCCAACCCTTATAGTCTGCCCACTAAGCTCCATAGAGGTGGAAGCACTCTCAATCAATTTGAGGTCTCCAATTTGAGATTTGGTCCACAATTTTGACTTGGTCAACGGGGCCATGAATTCTCGTTCTGTTGCATCTCTAGGGGCACGAGATTCTTTTATTGTTGTGCTGACTGTGTCGGCACGAAAAAGACCGCGTGGAGGTGAAGAGAAGGAAAAACATAGGCGGTTGTGCGCAAAGCCGACTTGGCGAGATCTTGCGACTGAGAGTAGGTCGCTTGAGGGGAGTTCGGCATTTGGTGGTTGCAGGTACACATCTAGGAGTGGCATCTTCCCCAGTCGGTCATTCCACGGCCGGATGTTCGACGGTTGCAACGTCGACAGCTGGTCCAGTGTTTTCTGGCTAGGCATTCGGTGGTTGAGATCTCATCGGCTAAGAGTGGTGTCTTTTTCTTTCCTTTCTTCGTTGTCTTCCCATGTGTTGATGTGGTCTTCACACTTCCTTTTGAGTATCTAGATTTTTTGTGTGTTACCTTCCTCATGCAATTGATCGTATCCATGTTATTTGTCGCGGCATTAGAGTGTGATGGTACATTAATTGGGTTGGCTTGTTGTTGACAGGCTTCATGAGTTTGGGTTGGATTTGTGCTAGGTGTTTTCTTAAATTGGTTGTTGGGCGTTTCTATTATCGTGAACCGCCGATGCTTCCTCTTATGACGGTTGTGTGCATGGATTGAAGGTCCGTGGTGTTATTTTGTTGTCTTGGCATGACACAGAGAGAAATGCTTGTTTTTTTGATTTTTGGTTGGTGTCGTGTATTTTATTGTGATGATGTGTGATAATGATCAGATGTAGTTCCTCCGAGGTAATATGATGAAGTATTATAGCCATCCATACTATCATGGTAGGGGGCTGCCAAACCATTTTTACATGTCGTTAATGTTTATGTAAGCAAGCGAAGATTGATGTATGTTCGTGCGCTAAGTGCAGTCGGTTGTCCTAACGTATACATATGAGGATGTTGCGGTCCATCTGTGGAAGCTGCATAGCAAAGCACGTGAAATATTTCTAGTACTTTTTATATGGTATTAGATGACTACGCAAGGTTAAAATTTAGAATATCGGTCATTGTTGTTGGAAATATTGTTGTGGAATTCTATATTTTGTGGTCCAAATAAAAATTTAGTTCCACCATAAGAACAGTGGCATACAATTGTGGATATCTATCAAGTGTGGTTCAAAAAATATAACCAGGGTTCATCATATCGATAAGCATATAAAATGTTTTGAACGTAATCCAATAGTATAATAAAGATTTATCACATGAATTGTAAGACACAGTTATGAATATACTAGTTGTGTTCCTATAATAATACGGCACGCCATATCAATCTGCTTAGAATGTTGCTTTACTATGTGACTTTTTGAGCTATAATCTTTTAATAGTAACTAATAGGTATGGTATGCGATGCACGTATATATCAAAAGACATTTTTAGACCAAGAACGTCATGAAGAAAAACACATGTATAAGACCGTATTGATATTTGTCTAGATGCTTAATGAACTTAATACAAAAATAAGCACATTCAAGTTAACAGCTGGTGAATACAAGACAATGATATGTTTTGTTCACTCTTGTTTAAGTCCTTTTCCCCTCTTATTTACAATATGTGGCGTTGTGCTTCAAAGATACAACAATAACCGTTATTATTTTGTAAAAAATATGCAACCAAAGTTAGTAGGGAAAATAGGATTTTTATTAACATTAAGTAATTATTTAGTGATATTGTTTTCACCACTTTGTTTATTTCCAGTAGTCAAAATTGAAAAGTTTGACCAGAAGCTTTTTCATCATCATCTACAATTTGATATAGAGAGAGACATGACTCTGTTTATTTAAAATTACTTTGCATGTTATTTTTCATTGGGATAAAATTTTGGCCAATGATTACACTAACTTTGCTCCAGCACTAGCAATATGAAGGCCCAAGTACTAAGTAGGTTTAATGGACCTAATAACCATAACAGGGCCAAAAAATACTTCCACTTGGATATATCGCATATCATGAAATCAATATAAAAGCACAAACATCGAAAATGTAATTTTAATTAACAAATAAGGTCTTAATACACCATTTATATGTGATTATATGATACACAATGATGATTATAAGATACGTGTACTTGACTAAAACAATTATTCAATAAATACTGTGTAGTGGAGGGGGGAGGCTCCCCTACCCTAATATATAAGGTGAGAAGGGGTCCACTTCATATTTCTAACTTGACTAGTCCTTTGTTATTGGTAGAGTTAGATATCTATTCATTAATTTTTACGTTGTGTACCTGAAAATTTAGGGATACACATACCCAAACCAGTACTTGAAAATTATTTCACACTACCTTATTGTGATATATCTGTTGTATCATAATTCTTCCCCCTAACGCATCCGGACCAACAATCGGGAGCATAGCTAGAGATCCTTGACACAATATTCCTCTTTCTGACACCTTTTATGTTGCCTATAGTGTTGGCTCTACAATTTGAGCAGTGGTGATGGGGCGTCTGTGGGTAATGTCTGGGATACTCTTATGGCCACAACTCTATACAATGTTGGCGACGTCTCTACTCTAGAGCTGCAATTGCTCTACAACATGCTATAACAAAGTAACAGAAATACTTCCACTTGTAAATATCGCATATCAGGAAAATGATTTTAATGGTATAAACATCAAAATATAATTTTAGATAGCAAATAAGGTCTTAATACACCATTTATATGTGATTATATGATACACAATGATGATTATAAGATACATGTACTCGACTAAAACAATTATTCAATAAATACTATGTAGTGGAGGGGGCAAGGCCCCCCTACCCTAATATATAAGGTGAGAAGGGGTCCACTTCATATTTCTAACTTGACTAGTCCTTTGCTATTGGTAGAGTTAGATATCTATTTATTAATGTTTACGTTATGTACTTGAAAATTTAGGGATACACATACCCAAATCAGTACTTGAAAATTATTTCACACTTCCTTATTGTGATATATGTGTTGTATCATAATTCTTCCCCCTAACGCATCCGGACCAACAATCGGGAGCATAGCTAGAGATCCTTGACACAATATTCCTCTTTCTGACACGTTTTATGTTGCCTATAGTGTTGGCTCTACAATTTGACTAGTGGTGATGGGGCGTCTGTGGGTAATGTCTGGGATAGTCTTATGGCCACAACTCTATAGAATGTTGGCGATGTCTCTACTCTAGAGCTGCAATTGCTCTACAACATGCTATAACAAAGTAACAAAAATACTTCCACTTGTATATATCGCATATCAGGAAAATGATTTTAACGGTATAAACATCAAAAATATAACTTTAGATAGCAAATAAGGTCTTAATACAACATTTATATGTGATTATATGATACACAATGATGATTATAAGATACGTATACTCGACTAAAACAATTATTCAATAAATACTGTGTAGTGGAGGGGGGTAAGGCCCCCCCTACCCTAATATATAAGGTGAGAAGGGGTCCACTTCATATTTCTAACTTGACTAGTCCTTTGTTATTGGTAGAGTTAGATATCTCACTACTAGGGAAAAGCCTAGCAGTAGCGCGCATTAAATGCGTATCAGTAGCGCGGGTGGCCGCACTACTGATACGGCGCTACAGCTAATGCTTATCAGTAGCGCGGTTCTACCCGTGCTGCTGCTTTCTAGGTATAGCAGCAGCGTCTGTACACAACACACGCTGCTGCTAATAGATGCAGCGCCCTTTAACAAAGAGCACTACTGCTACGAGCACGCTGCTGCTAAAGTCATACCCCGTGCTACTGTTATTAGTTTTTGAAAAAAAAATTGCTCCATATTTTTTGCTGCTGAATTTTGTTTAGGGCTTTATACAATAATCTCTAGCATATCATACACATACAAATGTAATCATAGCATATACATACAAATAGTCTCATCAAATTATGTCATCATCATAATCATCATCCAACACAAAGTGGTCTCTCGTGATCATCTCGAAAATAGCGATATATGCAAGTCTCGAATACTTGCAACTACATCGTCATCCATCTAAACAATGATATACCCGAGAATAGCTATCACTATAAGTGATAGCGAAACTATGCAGTACATGAGGCGGCGGTTATGAGTCCTCTCTCGTGCTAGCGTGAACCTCAAGTAACTAGCTTCTGCTTCTTGTCTGCTTTTGAAGCCTTTATGGCTGGCGCCCGAGACCCCCTCCACTTGCGCCTGACATGTAGGCCACTCGTCGTACACTCCCGGAACCTTCCCTTTGTACACGACATAGCACTCCTTCTTCGTCATCAAGAATCTAGGTACCTGTTAGAGATGCATCTTCATCAAGAGAATGTACGATCATATGCAACAAAATATACTAGAGCAACACGAAAAAGAAAGGGTTAGCAACTAGATGCAACATATAGTACACAAACTAATTAACTAGAGGTACACAGGTCATCGTACCCAAACTAACAAAGTAGTGTTACGCAAGTTCGGCAGGGACCGTGGACATGACAAAGTTTCATCGCTACAGAAAGTATACAAGTTCAACCGACACATATCATCGTCATCGGCATCGTAAATCACTAGAAGTTCCATCCTTCCATATCATCAAGGATGGACCCTAGCTTCTTGAACGGCGTGCGGTCATGACGTTGCATGCCTATGCGAGTTCGGACATCAGCTCGCGATATAGGGCCGTGGTGGAACATCCCCTTCTCATCGACGACTTCTTTCATGATGATCGTCGCAATGTCCCTTTGGATGCGAAAGAAGTCATCTCTAAGTTTATAATCCGCTTCTCCATGAGATTCTACGCACTTGCAGATATGATCATCGTTTCTGCTTGTCATGCAAAGCTTTTGGTGATCCGTGCTTAACTCAATCATGAGATGGAGGAGGTAGAATCCATCTTTCTTGCTTGGTTTTGGGACATGGATGCAGCAAAAGTTAGTTTTATGCAGGAAACCCAATTTCTTGTTCATCTGTTTCCTGATCTGCAGGTGGCCACCCCTAATGCTGAAGCCTTCGAGAGCATCATCTAGAATATTCATTATGTGGGTGTAGTCCTTCTTCTCGTAGTCTCTGGAAGGGTCGAAATACACGGCGTGGGAGACTCGCGGGTAAAGAACGATAAGGATGGCACGCCCTTTGCTACGGGGAAAAAGATACCTCAAATTATTCTCCATATGAGCGAGAAGGAATGATTGAAATGTACGAAAAGGTTGTCCAAAACTGACTTACTTTGGATGATAAGGCAGGAGGACAATTTCCTGGTCCTTATTCTATACCATGAAGTTTTGGAGGTACTCCCTAGCAGTTTCACGCTCAAAGTCGCCGAGAGTCAAGAAGGACTCGTGCATGTAGTACGGATCCGCCACACAGATTTGCGAGACTTCTTCTCTCTTCATGACGGAGCTCATTTGTAGCGCAAAAAGGCGGGCGATTGTAAAATCGAGCCGCCTTGTCAGAAACATCTCGAAGATATGGTCAAACCGCAGGAAGAACACCTCCGCAGGCCGTGTGTTGACGTAGCACTTCCCCTCAGGCACACGAGCCGCGTATGTCGGATATCCTGGATCCTTCAAGGCTAGTAGGTTTTCTCAGTCGACAACACATGGTCGTGCAGTCTCTTGGGATCCCCTGATAGTGCCTCCAGCGGTTTCGGCAGTAGCATCGGCTCGCCCGTGTCATGGAACATGGCCGCACCTTTGACGGGTACACGCTCTTCAAAATCCACCATCTGGCTGCTATGTGCTCTGGCTTGTTTGGAGGCAGCTATCTTCCCCGGTCTCTTCCTCTCCTTTTTCTTGGGCAGACCTTCCAGACCCTTCCTTAACCCCTGCCCCAGTGTTGCCAGGCTAAGCACTGTACGACCCCCGGTAGTTGAGCCTGTGTTGAGTTGGCATCTTCAGGCGTATCCTGTGAGGATTTCATGAAGAGAGACTTCTTGCAATCCCTGCTAGGACATTCCTGCCCAGTCAGATCATCCATATCCTCATCAGTATGCTGATACCCCGATTCCTCATATGGCTGACTCATCATATCTAAGTCACCGTCATAGGCGCCTGTATTGAGGAAACCCATTGGGTCCTCCGTCTCCTCCATCTCATCATCCATTCTCTGTTCTACGGGGCCGATTACATCAGCCACTATTGGACCCACTTCATCACGTTGTCCGCCGCTCTCACCCGACACTACAGGAGCTGGTAATTGCATAGGCGGGGTGGTGGTCTCCATACATGCTTTTTGATGTGTGGTTATTGGTGTGCTCTTGGCCGGCTCCGGACGAAGAAGATTCTTCGGCCATAGCAGCACCCAATCCTTGCAGCTTCCAGTCCGCAGCGGGGCCTCGTCGTCCTCTCCCCCTAGGCATACTGGAGTAGGCAAATCCTCATGCCCCGATGTCACACTCGACAAGTTAACCCTAAAGTGCCCAGCGGGCATCGGCTGGTTGTGGAACGTGAGTTCCAAGGGCTTCGTTATCACCCCTTTCCCTGTAGGAGATATGCCCTAGAGGCAATAATAAATGCTATTACTTATCTCCATGTTCATAATTATATGTTTATGTTCCATGCTATAACTGCTATGGTTTCGAGTCTGCAATAACCACGGGGCTCGGAGGAAGACTCATATGCACGTGTGGAATAATAAACGGTAAGAAGTATTCCTAGTCTGGCCTCTAAGACTAGCTCAAGTGTTGCATGATGATTCTGTTTTCCTGGTCATGGGCATGTCTATGCCAGCAATTTTGAGGGCACAATGTTAAGAGAACATTTGTGTTGAATCGACCCGGATTGATGTTATGCTAAGAGATTCATTCGTCACCAGTTAATGGTGCATTACACAGAGATGGTTAACGTTTGCATGATTCCTTAGACCATGAGAGTATCGAGTTTCTTCATGCTTGCTTCATGAACTTTGGGGTATGTTAAACATCATCCGTAAATGGGTGGCTATTACGGCGGCTTACGGGTTCATGGAAAAGTGTGTCAAGTAACTTGATAGCTCAAGATTGGGATTTGCTCCTCCGACGATGGAGAGATATTCTCGGGCCCTCTCGGTATTACGGTATCCATCATCGTCTAGCCAGACACAGTGTGATTTGATCACTGGGATGCCGGAACACGTAAACGAGAAAAGAGAACAAAACCGGTAACGAGGTAACTTGCATGGTGGACAAATTGTTCGTCCACGGGGATGCAAAAAATCTCACCTCGGGTGTTTGTGACATATCACGAAGCAACAAGAATAGCTCACTGCAACTGGAGGTTCACTCGAATATTCATTCGTGTGGGTATAGGGGTCAATATGGGTGTCCATAGCTCCGATGTTGATCATTGATCGGAAGGTGTTCCGGGTCATGTCGATACTTCACCGAACCTATAGGGTCACACGCTTAAGGTTCATCTATATGCTGAATACTAGACAGGGAGTCTGAGAGAAAATCGTCGAAAAAGTTTCGGACGCCGAAAAGTTTCGGACAGCGGAGAAGTTCCGCAGAGAGAGGTCACCGGATGAGTTTCGGTGAAACCGAAATAGTTGTTTCGGGGTATGCCATTAAGTCAAAATGGTTTTGGCACATGCCTGATAATTCTTGGAGGGTGCCAGAATCATTCTGGAAACTTTTTGGAATTTTCAGAAATAAAAACTGGAAATGTTCCGGAGCAGCAGGAACTGGTTCAGATGCTTTTTGCAGATGAAAATCACTAAACTGGAATTGTTCCAGAGCGCGTTGAAAATTATTATGGTGGGTACTGGAAATGTTCTAAGCCCACATAAATATTTTCAGTTCGAACGGACGCTGAAAAATGTCGTCGTGAATAGTGAAAGTGCTTTTTGGGATATTTTATGGAAAGCCACCTTTTGGGGCTTTGCCCAAAAGATCTAGGGATGACATGGATGGATTGGGAGGCCCTCATGAGGGCCCCCCAAGGGGTGTGGCCGGCCACACTTGGGGCTCCACCTTGGAGCCCCTCTTGTTCCTTGGTTTCACTCTTATGCCCTTGAGGAAGGACTTCATTCATGTGCATTTTGGGTTTTTGTGTTAAACTACCCTACCCCTTGGGATTTCCTATAAATAGAGGTGGAGGGGCAGCCCTCCACACTCACTCTTTCTCACATACAAGTGCCATGCATGATCTGGCTTCTCTCTCCCTCCCAGCGAAATAGTTTCGTAGAGCCGAAAGGCTGTCTCGGTTCCGACAGGAACTAGTTCTGGACGGCGAAGCCCTGCCGGATAGATGACACTGTATGTGTGCAACTCTGTAGAGAGATCGTAGTTACGGTCTTAGTTCGTGAGTGCCTCCCGAAGGGCTGTCCGTGTGACCGTCCAAGTTTCGAAGGTCCTCTCGATGGGCTGTTCGAGTGACCGTTCAAGTTTCGAAGGTCCTCCCGAAGGGCTGTCCGCGACACCGTCTGGGGGGCTGTTCGACCGTCTCCTGGAGGGCTGTCTGAGGAGCAGATGAGGGTATACATCCTCGTGGTTGGGAGGTTGAAAATCCTAGCTGCGGGGATCTGCACCGCCGATCGTCATCAACTCTACTTCCCGCTGCGCTACGAGTCGGTAACGAAAAAGATCAAACCATGTATGCAGTCTCCATAGTGGTCCTAGGCTGGTGCGTAGGTTGGAAAATTTTTGTTTTCTGCTGTGTTACCCTACATTCCCACGTCCACCTTCTGGCCTTTGATCAAGTAGAGTACGGTGCACGGGGTTTCGTCGGCCTGCAAACACATGTCTGCGGCGTAAAACATCTGAAAGGCAACGAAAATGGAGTATTCTAGATATATATGTTCGTGCGACATGTAATTACCATGAGGGCGTCGAGCTCAGCCAAAGACGAAGGCCCGCCTAGCGCGCCAGAGACTGAGGACGGGCTGCTATGAGCGGGTGCGAGAGCAGGCCCGGTTGCGTGAGCAGGTGATGGTGCGGTGGTATTGTTTATGGAGTTGCTCGCGACGAAACTGGGCAACGGGAAATCATGTACCGTCTTGTCTGGATTTTCCTTCGTCCAGTTGATGATAGGCGGGACCAAGTAGTAGCAAAATCATTTCTGCAGGAAGTTACAGCTGCATTGACTGCCTGCTGTAGCAACTCAATTTTCTCCTCGGCTGTTTTTTTCGCGTCCTCAGCTGCTTTTTTCTCGAACGCAAGCTTCACCTTCTTGTTGATGTCCGCCTGACTAAACATATTTTTCTGCTTCTTGGCCTCTGGGCCCTCGTTGTAAAACACCTTCCATTTGGCGCCGTCTCCAGCGTCGTGCACAGGTCCATATTGCGGCCGCTGGCCCAAAGGGAGTCCCTTCTGTTCGTTCAAGGCCCGGTTGAGAGGGGTGTCCCACTTGGGCCTCATCGGAGAAGTAGGGCTTTCGGCTGCAAGCTGGTGTTGCTTCTCCTGCAGAAGGAACGTGAACCGTTTATGAATGAGTAGTTGACTTGATCTGGAGCTAAATGTAAGGTGGTAAAAGAATAATTACCAGTAGTCTAATCATCTCCTCGTGATCTAGTCTGTGTAAAAAACCTTCTTTTCCTTGTCCCACTTCTAGCGGGCCCTGATGAAGTCACGCTCCAAGGGGTTGGTGAACTTCGCGAAGGGGTCTGGGAGACCCGCGGCTTCACGTTCCGCGTCCTCCTTATCCCATATGGGCCTTTTACCAAGGTAGCCACGGCTTCCGAGGCGATGCTTCCCCGTGTTCCTTTGCTGAAGGCTCTTGAATTTCGCAGCCTTAGCCTTTGCTGCCTCGGTAGCGCAAGTGTCCTTGAACTTTTCGAACTCCTCTTCCGTAAGTGTCGGATTTTCCTCCAGAATCTTGGACAGGGGTTCCTCAGCCTCAATAGCTCGTTTCACCCTCCCTTTCCAGGAGGCCAAATCATTACTGAACATGCCCATGGCGTGATTGTTAATATTTTTCATCTTCGGATCATCCCACGGTTGTTCTATTTTATCATCCCGGTCGGGGAACTTGAATCTCTTGTGCAACTTCGTCAGGAGCAACTGCCTCAAATGTTGTTTACTCCTTAAGTCATCATCGTTGATGCTCGTGCATTCCCGTAGGATGCATCCTACTTGGTTCCCATAGCACTTGCAAGGTTCTTCCGGCTCTAATGGCTCAAACTTGCCACGTGCCATCTTTGTGATCACCAGTCGTCCAATGCCGAGCTTGTTAGGTTTTTGTATCCTCTGCTTCTTCTGCTTCTTCTTTTCGGTAGCGACATCGGCGCCGGTACCTTCCCCGCCGGTCTTGGTGCCGCCATCGGTGCCGGTGCTGTCGATGTCGGCGTCAGTACCATCATCAAGGCCGACCTGCAAACCTTGACTGTGCTTAGCAGACAAAAAGTCGAGGTACTCTTGTTCACCCTCATAATCCATCTCGTCTGCATCTTGGTCAGAAGGCCCGGTTTCTTCGTTGTTCGACATGTTTCCTATGATTAAGTCTCCTCGTTTAATTCTAAAACTATGGAAAAAATGAGAAATGACATAAAAAGATCTATGTTTGCCGGAATGTCGTTTCCCAACAACTCCCGGCACTCGATATGCCTACTATCTAGCACAAGTCATGCCAAAATTCACGGAAAATTTCAGCATGACCTTTGCTAAAAAATGTACATATCGAGCGCCTGAAATTCACCGGAACGGAAATGAATCAACATTCTGGCGTAACATAGGCCACTCGAATCATTTACCCTGCACATAATCATCATTTTCCAAATATGACATGTCCAAAACATCACATGTCCAAATGACATGTCCAAATTCCCAATATGACATGTCTAAATCATCACATGTTCACATATCACATGTCCACTTCAAATTTGCATATAAAAGGAAGAAAAATATAGAACTTGAAGAAAAATGCAAGAAGTCATTTTTCTTCACAATATATGAAAGTAAATTCAGCCTACCTAAATTTGCCTTAACAAGGGATGTTCATTTGGACAATTGCTTAAACTAATTCTGTTTTTTAATACTAATTCTAATTAACTTACTAGCACTATAAAATTTAAATAGCAACAATTACTTAAACTAAAAAAATGCAAGAAACCTATATAATCAATTCTGCCTTTTCTTTTAACTACAATTGCTTAACCCTAAATTTCTGTCGTATTTTGAAACCTATGGTTCATAAAAACCTAGCTAAATTCATAACTAAATAGATAACCTAATTAACCTACTGCCCAACTAAAACCCAAGTAAATTAACCGAAGAACCCTAGCTAGCAGAGAGAGGAGGAGCGGTGGGGGGCTTACAGAGGGTGCATGGGCGAGGAGGCAGGCCCGACGATGGCCGAGGTTGGGAGGGAAGGAAGCAGAGGAGGGATTTGTGGCGCGTCGGGGTCGGAGCCGGGGTCGAGGGTGAGCGCCGGGACGGGGCGAGCGTCGTGGTCGGGGGAGATGATACGTCTCCAACGTATCTATAATTTTTGATTATTCCATGCTATTATATTACCTGTTTTGGATGTTTAATGGGCTTTAATATGCTCTTCTATATTATTTTTGGGACTAACCTATTAACCGAAGGCCCAGTGCCAGTCTCTGTTTTTTTGCCTATTTCAGTGTTTTGCAGAAAAGGAATACCAAACGGAATCCAAACGGAATGAAACCTTCGCGATGATATTTCTTGGAACGAAAGCAATCAGAAGACTTGGAGTTGAAGTCTGGAACTCCGCGAGGCGGCCACAAGGCAGGAGGGTGCGCCCAGGGGGTAAGCGCGCCCCCACCCTCGTGGGCCCCACGGAGCTCCACCGACATACTTATTTCTCCTATATATACTCTTATACCCTAAAAACATCAGAGGGAGCCGTGAAACAACTTTTCCACTACCGCAACCTTCTGTACCCGTGGGATCCCATTTTGGGGCCTTTTCCGGCACTCTGTCGGAGGGGGAATCGGTCACGGAGGGCTTCTACATCAACACCATAGCCTCTCCGATGATGTGTGAGTAGTTTACCACAGACCTTCGGGTCCATAGTTATTAGCTAGATGGCTTCTTCTCTCTCTTTGATTCTCAATACAAAGTTCTCCTCGATGTTCTTGGAGATCTATCCGATGTAATACTCTTTTGCGGTGTGTTTTCCGAGATCCGATGAATTGTGGATTTATGAACAAGTTTATCTATGAATATTATTTGGTTCTTCTCTGAATTCTTATATGCATGATTTTATATCTTTGCAAGTCTCTTCGAATTATCGGTTTAGTTTGGCCTACTAGATTGATCTTTCTTGCAATAGGAGAAGTGCTTAGCTTTGGGTTCAATCTTGCGGTGTCCTTTCCCAGTGATAGTAGGGGCAGCAAGATACGTATTGTATTGTTGCCATCGAGGATAAAAAGTTGGGGTTTATATCATATTGCTTGAGTTTATCCCTCTACATCATGTCATCTTGCCTAATGCGTTACTCTGTTCTTATGAACTTAATACTCTAGATGCATGATGGATAGCGGTCGATGTGTGGAGTAATAGTAGTAGATGCAGAATCGTTTCGGTCTACTTGACACAGACGTGATGCCTATATTAATGATCATTGCCTTAGATAACTTCATAACTATGCGCTTTTCTATCAATTGCTCGGCAGTAATTTGTTCACCCAGCGTAATACATGCTATCTTGAGAGAAGCCACTAGTGAAACCTATGGCCCCCGGGTCTATTTTACATCATATAAATTTCCGATCTATAATTCTAGTTTCCTATTTATTTTAGTTTGCAATATTTACTTTCCAATCTATACAACAAAAATACAAAAAATATTTATCTTACTATCTTTATTAGATCTCACTTTTGCGAGTGACCGTGAAGGGATTAACAACCCCTTTATGACGTTGATTGCAAGGTTCTTGATTGTTTGTGCAGGTACTAGGTGACTTGTGCATTGTCTCCTACTGGATTGATACCTTGGTTCTCAAAAACTTAGGGAAATACTTACGCTACTTTGCTGCATCACTCTTTCCTCTTCAAGGGAAAACCAACGCATGCTCAAGAGGTAGCAAGAAGGATTTCTGGCGCCGTTGACGGGGAGATCTATGCTCAAGTCAAGACATACCATGTACCCATCATAAACACCTGTCCCTCGCATTACATTATTTGCCATTCGCCTCTCGTTTTCCTCTCCCCCACTTCTAAGACAATTTTCGGAAACCTTTTTCTTTTCTTCACCCTCCTTATGTTCGATCTTGTGTTACCATGTGCCTTCTATCTGCTTGCATCTTCGCTTGCTAAAAGTTTATGGATCCTCATCCACTTGCTAATCTTTTTAAGAGATCCAATTATGATGAACCAATTTCTAGTGAGTTGAGTGCACTAGATTATATTTATGGAGTTTTGCTGGAAATTGTGATGAAGTGCTTTATAAAGTGATTCACGATAGATCTTTGAATAAAAAGCATGATTGCAATGATATTACTATAAATTCCCTTAATGTCAATTGTGCTAATAATATGCAAAACCCTAAGCTTGGGGATGCTAATTTTGCTATGTCTACTACTTGTTGCAATGATCATGATTGGGGTGATTCTTCTTATGATCTTGAAAATTTATTTAAGACCCATGATGAATATGAGATTGATAATAATGTTTGCAGTAATATTAAAAGTGGGTTTTGAAGAGTGTCGACTTTAGATCCCACATATTTGGAGAATATTCAATCTTATGAATTTTTGGATAAAAGTGGGTTCGGAGAGGTCATGACTTTATTTTATGATAATCCCACTATTTCGGAAGAGTGTCAACTTTGCATGCATGTGGATCATGAAGAGAAAATTTTATGTGATAGATATATTTTTGAATTTGAGTATGATCCCATGTGTAATTATGATGAGAGAGGAAAATATGGTTGTAGAAATTTTCATGTTACTAAATTACCTCTCTTCAAATTGAGAATGCTATCGTCTCTTTCTTCTTCCTTGCATATCCTAGTTTTTGCTTGCCTTGAAAATTTGTTTGCTTACAAAATGCCTATTCATAGGAAGTATGTTATCCTTAGATGTGTTTATCAAGTGTTCTATGACGCTCTCTTTGTGCTTTAATTATTGTCTTTGATGTGAGCATCATTAAAATTATCAATGCCTAGCTAGGGCCGTTAAACGATAGCGCTTGTTGGGAGGCAACCCAATTTTATTTTTGTTCTTTACTTTTTGTTCCTGCTTAGTAATAAATAATTCATCTAACCTCTGGTTAGATGTGGTTTAATGTTTTAATTAGTGTTTGTGCCAAGTAAACCTTTGGGAAGACATGGGTGAAGTCTTTGCGATCTTGCTGTAAAAAACAGAAACTTTTCCACTCACGAGATTAGCTGCCATTTTTTTACTAGAGAGTGATTTTAGGTTGATTCTTTTTTAAGATGATTAATATACAAATTCCTCACGTCCAAAAATTTAATTCAGAATTTTTGGAGTTACATAAGTATTCTAACAAATCAGATTGCTACAGACTGTTCTGTTTTGACAGATTCTGTTTTTGTGTGTTGTTTGCTTATTTTGATGAATCTATGAGTAGTATCGGGGGGTATGAACCATAAAGAAGTTGGAATACATTAGGTTTAACACCAATATAAATAAAGAATGAGTTCATTACAGTACCTTAAAGTGGTGGTTTTATTTCTTATACTAACGGAGCTCATGAGATTTTCTGTTGAAGTTTTGTGTTGTGAAGTTTTCAAGTTTTTGGGTAAAGATTTGATGGATTTTGGAATAAGGAGTGGCAAGAGCCTAAGCTTGGGTATGCCCAAGGCACCCCAAGGTAAAATTCTAGGACAACCAAAAGCCTAAGCTTGGGGATGCCCCGGAAGGCATCCCGTCTTTCATCTTCGCCTATCGGTAACGTTACTTGAGGGTATATTTTTATTCACCACATGATATGTGTTTTGCTTGGAGCGTCTTGTATGATTTGAGTCTTTGATTTTTAGTTTAAAACAATCATCCTTGCTGTACACACCTTTTGGAGAGACACACATGAATCGGAATTTATTAGAATACTCTATGTGCTTCACTTATATCTTCTGAGCTAGATAATTTTGCGCTAGTGCTTCACCTATATCTTTTTAGAGCACGGTGGTGGTTTTATTTTATAGAAATTATTGATCTCTCATGCTTCACTTATATTATTTTTAGAGTCTTTTAGAACAGCATGGTAATTTGCTTTGGCTATAAAATTAGTCCTAATATGATAGGCATCCAAGATGGGTATAATAAAAACTTTCATATAAAGAGTGCTTTGAATACTATGAGATGTTTGATGCTTGATGATTGTTTTGAGATATGAAGATGGTGACATTAGAGTCATGCTAGTTGAGTAATTGTGAATTTGAGAAATACTTGTGTTGAGGTTTCCATGTCCCGAAGCATGCACGTATGGTAACCATTGTGTAACAAATTTGAAGCATGAGGTGTTTCTTTGATTGTCTTCCTTATGAGTGGCGGTCGGGGACGAGCGATGGTCTTTTCCTACCAATCTATCCCCCGAGGAGCATGCGCGTAGTGCTTGGTTTTGATGACTTGTAGATTTTTGCAATAAGTATGTGAGTTCTTTATGACTAATGTTGAGTCCATGGATTATACGCACTCTCATCCTTCCACCATTACTAGCCTCTCTTGTACCGCGCAACTTTCGCCGGTACCATAAACCCACCATATACCTTCCTCAAAACAGCCACCATACCTACCTATTTGTGCATTTCCATAGCCATTCTGAGATATATTGCCATGCAACTTTCCACCGTTCCGTTTATTATGACACGCTTCATCATTGTCATATTGCCTCGCATGATCATGTAGTTGACATCGTATTTGTGGCAAAGCCACCATTCATAATTTGTCATACATGTCACTCTTGATTCATTGCACATCCCGGTACACCGTCGGATGCATTCATGTAGAGTCATATTTTGTTCTAAGTATCGAGTTGTAATTCTTGAGTTGTAAATAAATAAAAGTGTGATGATCATCATTATTAGAGCATTGTCCCGTGTGAGGAAAGAAAAAGAGGCCAAAGAAGCCCAGTAAAACAAAGAGGCCAAAGAAGCCCAACAAAAAAATGATAGAAAAAGAGAGAAGGGACAATGTTACTATCATTTCCCACACTTGTGTTTCAAAGTAGCACCATGATCTTCAGGATAGAGAGTCTCCTATTTGGTCACTTTCACACTAGTGGGAATTTTTCGTTCTAGAACTTGGCTTGTATATTCCAACGATGGGCTTCCTCAAATGCCCTAGGTCTTCATGAGCAATCAAGTTGGATGCACGCCCACTTAGTTTCTTTTGTTGAGATTTCATACATTTATAGCTCTAGTGCATCCGTTGCATGGCAATCCCTACTCACTCACATTGATATCTATTGATGGGAATCTCCATAGCCCATTAATACGCCTAGTTGATGTGAGACCATCTTCCTCTTTTTTGTCTTCTCCACAACCACCATTCTATTCCACCTATAGTGCTATGTCCATGGCTCACGCTCATGTATTGCGTGAAAGTTGAAAAAGTTTGAGAATACTAAAGTATGAAACAATTGCTTGGCTTGTCATCGGGGTTGTGCATGATTTGAGCATTTTGTTTGACAAAGATGGAGCATAGCCAAACTATATGATTTTGTAGGGATGAACTTTCTTTGGCCATGTTATTTCGAGAAGACATGATTACTTTATTAGTATGCTTGAAGTATTATTATTTTTATGTTAATATTAAAGTTTTGTCTTGAATCTTTCGGATCTGAACATTCATGCCACAATAAAGAAAATTGCATTGAAAATTATGTTAGGTAGCATTCCACATCAAAAATTCTGTTTTTATCATTTACCTACTCAAGGACGAGCAGGAATTAAGCTTGGGGATGCTTGATACGTCTCCAACGTATCTATAATTTTTTATTGTTCCATGCTATTATATTACCTATTTTGGATGTTTAATGGGCTTTAATATGCTCTTTCATATTATTTTTGGGACTAACTATTAACCGAAGGCCCAGTGCCAGTCTCTGTTTTTTTTTGCTTATTTCAGTGTTTTGCAGAAAAGGAATACCAATCCAAACGGAATGAAACCTTCGCGATGATCTTTCTTGGAACGAAAGCAATCCAGAAGACTTGGAGTTGAAGTCTGGAACTCCGCGAGGCGGCCACGAGGCAGGAGGGCGCGCCCAGGGGGGTAGGCGCGCCCCCACCCTCATGGGCCCCATGGAGCTCCACCGACGTACTTCTTTCTCCTACACTAGTAGAAAACTGGGCATAGGTCACAGGGCAGTTTTCACATTAGGCCCGGTTCAGTCACGAACCGGGACCCATGGGGGCATTCGTCCCGGTTCGTGAGCCCAGGGGGCCGGCCGGGGCCTCGTGGGCATTGGTCCCGGTTCGTATGGAACCATTTGTCCCGGTTCGAGCCACGAACCGGGACTAATGGTCCTCGCTCCTGGCCCACAACCATTTGTCCCGGTTCTTGGCATGAACCGGGACAGAAGGCCCGGATTTAGTACCGGTTCATGCCACGAACCGGGACCAATGAGGTGCCTATATATACCCCTCGCCCGCGAGCAGAGCACTCCAGTGCTCTGTTTTTCTCTGGCCGGCGAGGGGAGGGCTTTGTGGTGCTCTAGCTCACCTCCTATGCACATGAGGTGTTCGATGAAATGCCCGAGCCACACTAGTTAAGCTTTGTCCTCTCGAAGCTCGACCTCAAAGCTCCATTTTCCTCGAGATTTGTCTAGGTTTAGCGGCCCGACACGTCCCATTCCCGTCTTCACCGCCGTCGACCGCCCGCGCGGATCTCGTCGCCGGCAACACCGTGGTGAGCCTCTTGTTCTTATCTTCTTTTTGAAAGAAAAAAAATTCTTACTTTAGATAGATACTTGTCTAATTTTCTTACTATTTTATTCCTTCTTATTACATAGTGCGATGGTTTTGGTATCCGCCCCCGTCGGCCCTCGTCCTGTCTATGATTCGGATGTGGTATATATATTATCTTTTTATAACTATTTGATTCATTTATTGTTTATGACAAATATACCGACCAGCGTGACATAGATTTTATTTATCTAGGAGGTGGTTGAACCAGAAATTCTAACCGACCCTATTGTCGAGAGGTTAAATTTAGTTGAAGAAGAAAACAATTACTTGAAGGAAAAAAAAAATTGAGGAGGAGAAGATGATATTGGAGTTGCATGTTGCGAATGTCGTCGATGATCACAAGATCAAGATGGATGCAATGCGCTTGAAGATTAGAAAGATTAGAAACTATGCCATTCATACCGAGGCTTGGTATCATTATGCCGTTGGATCAATTGTTACCTTGGTTGCGATTATGATCGCATTTGTTTTCGCATTGAAATGTTTTACATAGTTTCAATGTATGGTTTAATTAATTAGATGCTCTGGAGAGCTATATATATATGTTGTTAGATGAGAACTATGTATGTACTTTGGTTCTAATGTGATGATGAACTTCTATTAATTTGGTCACTTAATTATCTATTCATGATGTTCTGTAATGGTTTTTGACACACTTAATTATATATAATGCACGCAGATGAACCGGCAATGGATGTACGGTGACAGACACACCTCCGAGTACATTAAGGGCATGCATGATTTTCTCGAAGTGGCTGAGGCAAACAAGCAGAATGGTTTTATGTGTTGTCCATGCCCTACATGTGGGAATACGAAGTCTTAATCTGACCGGAAAATCCTTCATGCCCACCTGCTTTACAAGGGTTTCATGCCACACTATAATGTTTGGACGAGGCACGGAGAAATGGGGCTAATGATGGAAGACGGCGAAGAAGAAGAGGACGATGACAACTATGTGCCCCCTGAATACGGTGATGCTGCAACGGGGGAAGCTGCTGAAGATCAAGAGGAACCAGACGATGTGCCCAATGATGCTGCAAGGGGGGAAGCTGCTGAAGATGAAGAGGAACCAGTGCCCGATGATGATGATCTCCGCCGGGTCATTGTCGATGCAAGGACGCAATGCGAAAGTCAAAAGGAGAAGCTGAAGTTCGATCGCATGTTAGAGGATCGCAAAAAAGGGTTGTAACCCAATTGCGAAGATGGCAACACAAAGCTCGGTACCATACTGGAATTGCTGCAGTGGAAGGCAGAGAATGTTGTGCCTGACAAAGGATTTGAGAAGCTATTGAAAATATTGAAGAAGAAGCTTCCAAAGGATAACGAATTGCCCGACAGTACATACGCAGCAAAGAAGGTCGTATGCCGTCTAGGATTGGAGGTGCAGAAGATACATGCATGCCCTAATGACTGCATCCTCTACCGTGGTGCGTACAAGGATCTGAACGCATGCCCGGTATGCAGTGCATTGCGGTATAAGATCAGACGAGATGACCCTGGTGATGTTGACGGCGAGCCCCCCAGGAAGAGGGTTCCTGCGAAGGTGATGTGGTATGCTCCTATAATACCACGGTTGAAACGTTTGTTCAGAAACGAAGAGCATGCCAAGTTGATGCGATGGCACCGTGAGGACCGTAAGAAAGACGGGAAGTTGAGAGCACCCGCTGACGGGTCGCAGTGGAGAAAAATTGATAGAAAGTACTGGGCTGAGTTTGCAGCTGACCCAAGGAAGGTATGGTTTGGTTTAAGCGCGGATGGCATTAATCCTTTCGGGGAGCAGAGCAGCAATCACAGCACCTGGCCCGTGACTCTATGTATGTATAACCTTCCTCCTTGGATGTGCATGAAGCGGTAGTTCATTATGATGCCAGTTCTCATCCAAGGCCCTAAGCAACCCGGCAACGACATTGATGTGTACCTAAGGCCATTAGTTGAAGAACTTTTACAGCTGTGGAATGGAAACGGTGTACGTACGTGGGATGAGCACAAACAGGAGGAATTTAACCTGCACGCGTTGCTGTTTGTAGCCATCAACGATTGGCCCGCTCTCAGTAACCTTTCAGGACAGACAAACAAGGGATACCACGCATGCACGCACTGTTTAGATGACACTGAAAGTATATACCTGGACAAAAGCAGGAAGAATGTGTACCTGGGCCATCGTCGATTTCTTCCGACCAACCATCAATGTCGAAAGAAAGGCAAGCATTTCAAATGCGAGGCAGATCACCGGAAGAAGCCCGCCATGCGTACCGGTGATCACGTACTTGCTATGGTCAATGATTTACACGTAATCTTTGGAAAGGGTCCCGGCGGACTAGCTGTTCCGAATGTCGTTGAGGGACACGCACCCATGTGGAAGAAGAAATCTATATTTTGGGACCTACCCTACTGGAAAGAGCTAGAGGTCCGCTCTTCAATCGACGTGATGCACGTGACGAAGAACCTTTGCGTGAACCTGCTAGGCTTCTTGGGCGTGTATGGGAAGACAAAAGATACACCTGAGGCACGGGAGGACCTGCAACGTTTGCACGAAAAAGACGGCATGCCTCCGAAGCAGTATGAAGGTCCTGCCAGCTACGCTCTTACGAAAGAAGAGAAATAAATCTTCTTTGAATGCCTGCTCAGTATGAAGGTCCCGACTGGCTTCTCGTCGAATATAAAGGGAATAATAAATATGCCAGAGAAAAAGTTCCAGAACCTAAAGTCTCATGACTGCCACGTGATTATGACGCAACTGCTTCCAGTTGCATTGAGGGGGCTTCTACCGGAAAACGTCCGATTAGCCATTGTGAAGCTATGTGCATTCCTCAATGCAATCTCTCAGAAGGTGATCGATCCAGAAATCATACCAAGGCTAAGGAGTGATGTGGCGCAATGCCTTGTCAGTTTCGAGCTGGTGTTCCCACCATCCTTCTTCAATATCATGACGCACGTCCTAGTTCATCTAGTCGACGGGATTGTCATTCTGGGGCCCGTATTTCTACACAATATGTTCCCCTTTGAGAGGTTCGTGGGAGTCCTAAAGAAATATGTCCGTAACCACGCTAGGCCAGAAGGAAGCATCTCCATGGGCCATCAAACAGAGGATGTCATTGGGTTTTGTGTTGACTTCATTCCTGGCCTTAAGAAGATAGGTCTCCCTAAATCGCGGTATGAGGGGAGACTGACTGGAAAAGGCACGCTTGGAGGGGGGAACTCAATAATATGCAGGGACGGATATTCTTGGTCTGAAGCACACTACACAGTTCTACAGAACTCTGCCTTGGTGACCCCGTATGTCGATGAACACAAGAACAGTCTGCGCTCCAAACACCCGGAGCAGTGTGACGACTGGATTACATGTGAATACATCAGGACTTTCAGCAGTTGGTTGGAAACAGGTCTCAGAGGTGACACCACTGTTTGTGATGAGTTGTACTCGTTGTCCAGGGGACCATCTTCGACTGTATTGACTTACAAAGGATATGAGATAAATGGGAATACATTTTACACGATCGCCCAAGATCAAAAGAGCACCAACCAAAACAGCGGTGTCCGCTTTGATGCAGCAACCGAGAGGGGAAAGGACACATATTATGGTTACATAATGGACATATGGGAACTTGACTACGGACATGATTTTAAGGTCCCTTTGTTTAAGTGCAAATGGGTCAATCTGTTAGGAGGCGGGGTACAGGTAGACCCACAGTACGGAATGACAACAGTGGATCTGAACAATCTTGGGTACACGGACGAACCGTTCATCCTAGCCAATGATGTGGCACAGGTTATCTATGTGAAGGACATGTCTACCAGACCGAGGAAAAGAAAAGATAAGGAAGTGAATACATCATACGATGAGCCAAAGCGGCACATAGTTCTTTCAGGAAAAAGGGACATTGTGGGAGTGGAGGGCAAGACAGACATGTCTGAAGATTATGAAAAGTTTCATGAAATTCCTCCCTTCAAAGTCAAGGCTGACCCAAGCATCCTGATAAACGATGAAGATTATCCATGGTTACGGCGCAATAAGCAAATGACACAAGCGAAGAAAAAGTGAAGACTTTCTCCCGCAACTATTATGATGATAGCATGCCAACTTTGTAATAGACGAGGATGATACCATTGTCCGTTTTGTACAAGAAGTGCATCTAGTTTTTGCCGTAACCCTCTCAACTTTCTTGCACATGCTATGTGGATGAAATGATGATACCATGCCGACTTTCAACCTTTTCAGAGTTCATTTGAAATGCTTTATAAGCCCTGAGTGCAGAGAGGTTAGGCCCGTAAGCCTGCTTTAGAGAGGAGCTCGACAGCTCAGGCGCACCGCACCTTATAAACAGGTGCGGCTCTCTCTTAGCTAGCGAGGTGGGACTAAACTCACCACCACGCCGCTATGCAAGGCCATTAGTCCCGGTTGGTGGCACGAACCGGGACCAATTCCACCCTTTGGTCCCTGCTGGTGCCACGAACCGGTACTAATGAGGCTGTGGCCCCACGAGCACCTTTAGTACCTGTTCGTGGCACGAACCGGTACTAGAGTTTCTTACTAGCTAAGCAGTTTTTTAGTCCCACCTCGCTAGCTGAGAGGCACTAGGAGCGGTTTATAAGCCCTGAGTGCAGAGACGATGAAGAAGAGGCGCAATGCTCACGTTGCTTAGCTTCAAGCCTTGAGGAATAAGGTAGACTGCATCGAGCTATGTGCAGTGCAGTCTACACTATTCCGAAAGGCTTGAAGCAAATCAACGCGCATTGCGCCTCTTTTTTATTTTTAATCATTAAAAGGAAAAAGAACTTTTTTTGATAGAAACTTTAATAGCAGAAAATATTATCATAAAGTAAAATAAATAAGTAATTAGAAACAAAATAAAATAAAATAAATAAGTTTTTTGTTGTAAGTAGAAATAAAACAAAAAAGAAAATAAAAAAAACTAAATACAGCAAAAAGAATTTTCATAAAGAACTAATGGCACTAATAGAAAGTTTATATGTTTTCTAAAACTAATGGCACTAACAGATAGTTTATAATTTTGCTGACCTAAAAGCAAAAAGAATTAAAAAATAAAGCAAAAAACAAAAGAAAATAAATAATGCAAAAATTTTAAAAAAACTGCCACCTATTGGGCCACCACGGCCTGAATACGACTAGAAACCCAACCTGGGCCAGGATTCAGGCCCGTAGAAGGCCCAATAGGCCAACAGACAACACAGTGTGACATTAGGCCCGTAAGCCTGCATTTGAGAGGAGCTCGAGAGGGAAGCCGCAGTGGAGCTTATAAACCACTCCGAGCCCCTCTCAACTAGCGAGGTGGGACTAAACTTTTGGCCGCGGGCAGCGCAAGGCCTATGGTCCCGGTTGGTGGCACCAACCGGGACCAATGCCCCCCCTTTAGTCCCGGTTGGTGCCACCAACCGGGACCAAAGGCCGCCGCTTCCCGCCCTTTGGGCTACTGAAAAGAGGCCTTTGCTCCCGGTTGGTGCCACGAACCGGGACTAAAGGCTTTGCTATATAAGTCCACACTTAGGAAATTTTCGACATACCTCGCCAGTTGCCCCCGACGCCGCCAGGCTGCCCGTGCTCGCCGTCGCCGCCCGCTCCTCATCGCCGTCGCCCCGCGCCCTTGCCTCGACGGGTCGCCGCCCGGTGCTCGTTGCCGTCGCCCTGCCCCCACGCGCCGCCCCACCTCGTGCTCCCCTGCTCGCGCGCTCCGCCTCGGCGCCCCGAGCCCCCCTGCCCGGCCCGCGCGTGCTCGTCGGCGCCCTCGCCGCCCCCGCCCCGTCCCGGCCCTGTGCGCCGGCGCCCTCGCCGCCCCCGCCCCCGACGTCACCATCGTCCTAGCCGCCCCCGCTGTGAGAGCCGCCGCCCCGGCTCTGTTTTTTTATTTTTATTAGTTTAATTTTTTGTTCATATGTGATGTATATGTGTATGTGGCTATAATGTATATGTGAACAAAAAAAATTTGTATGTATGTAGATGTTCAAAATGTATGAATATATATGTCAAAAATGTTTTTTTGTTCATAGAAAGTTTTTTTGTTCATATATAGAAAGTTTTTATATATGACAATGGATATATATTTGATATATATGAGAAATGATGATCCACATGGAAAAGTTTTATATATGCAAAAGTTACAATTTCAGAAAAGTTTTATATATCTAGCTAGGAAGGGAAGAAGAAGAAAAAGAAGGATAGGAAAGAAGAAAATAAGAAGAGGAAAGAAAGAAGAAGAGGAGAGGAAGAAGAGGAGATATAAATAAGAAGAGGAAAAAAGAAGAAAAAGAAGAGGAGAAGAAGAAAGGAATAGAGGAGAAAAAAAAAGAAAATATTCTATTTTTTCTTCTTCTCCTCTATTCCTTTCTTCTTCTCCTCTTTTTTTTTTTCTTCTTTTCTTTCTTCTTTTTTTTTCTTCAAACCTCTCCTCTATTCCTTTCTTCTTCTCTCCTCTTTTTATTTCTTCTTCGTTTTCTTATGTTTTATCGGGTCAGTCGTCGTCGATATATACCCCTCCCGATAACTTCAACACGAGGGGGATAACTTCAACACGAGGGGGGTCGATATACCCCCTCCCCGATAACATTATTTTCCCGTGTATATATGTCATCGTTGTCGATATAACCCCCTCCTGATAACTTCAACACGTGGGGGGGGGGTGTCGATATACCCCCTCCCCGATAACATTATTTTCCCGTGTATGTATGTTGTCGTTGTCAATATTACCCCCTCCCGATAACTTCAACACGAGGGGGGATAACTTCAACACGAGGGGGGGTCGATATACCCCGTCCTCGATAACATTATTTTCCCGTGTATGTATGTCGTCGTTGTCGATATAAAACCCCCTCCCGATAACTTCAACACGTGGGGGGGTGTCGATATATACCCCCTCCCCGATAACATTATTTTCCCGTGTATGTATGTCGTCGTTGTCGATATATATAACTCCCTCCCAGATAACTTCGACATGATGGACGGTCGATATGTATACCCCCTCTCGACCGTGATAACTTATACCACGGGAGCACCCCCCGGCCCTCTCGCTCGACCAAAACTCTCGAGGACACCCAAACCCTAGAAAGAAACGATGTCGGTCTCCTACCCCCTCCCGCCACGCCCCTACCCTTGAAGCGTTGCCTAGGCCACCCCAAACCCGGAATAAGCTAGGTCTACGTTTGCACTAATATATCCACCTGCTGTCATGTTTGTGTAATAATTGCCATGTTGAAATATTTGCAGAAACAATGGAGCACGGACGAGATGAGCAAGCAGAAGATGTGTTGGGGGACATAATCTTAGCCGGAGGTGATATCTTGTCGTATCTTAACGACAATGATGGTCTGGAAGAACAGGGTGAAGAAGCAGGCTGCGGTGATCCAAGAGTGGAGAAGGAAAGACATGATTATGATGGCTCCGGTGACCCAATGCTGGTGCAAGAAGGAGCCCGTGGTGACGGCTCCGGTGACCGAATAGAGTCCGGCTAGGTAAATATATTAGTTAAGCCTGTGCTGACTAGATAATTGATGCATTCATTGTTTTGGTATGTACACATATTAATTAACACTCGCCTTTCTTCTTTTTTCTAGCCCTTCGGATCGAGCACAACTGCGGTAAAGAGACGAGGCCCGAAGAGAAAGTTGCGCTCGGATGAAAGGTTTGAGATCACAGCAATCGCGCGCGACGGCCAACCGATTGAACCCCTCCGGACAAAGGATGCTTTTGCTGCTCAGTGCGGGGTTCTAGTTAGGGACAAGATCCCGATCAGCATCCACTAATGGTATAAGCCTAAGAAGGAAGACCCTGAGGTGTCTTATGTCAATGATATGCAGAAAGATGATCTTTGGACTGAGCTGAAGGCAAATTTCACCCTACCGCCAGAGGAGGATCCGGAGAAGCCAGTTATAGAGCAATTAATCAAGTCTCATGCTCTTAAGAAGATGGCAGACCTATTCAGGAGGTGGAAGAATGAGCTGAAAACTTTTGTCGACAAAGAAGAGACACCAGAATTCGTCGGCCGGTATGAGAAGCTCAGAGATCACTGGCCCGCATTTGTGGCCCACAAGACATCGGAAAAGAGTAAGAAGATGTCAGCGACAAACAAGCAGAATGCTGCGAAGAAGAAGCTTCACCATCGCACGGGGTCAGGTGGCTACCTCAAAGCCCGGCCTAAGTGGGCCAAGTCTGAGAGGGATCTGCTTGATAAAGGGATCGAACCAGAGACAATGAACTGGCCAGACCGTTGCCGGACTTGGTTCTTCGGGGCTGGCGGAACCTTGGACCCTGTATCAGGGAGGTGTCGTTGGACGGACGAGCAACTTGCAATACCCGTCAAGAAGCTTAAGCACTATATCGATGCAGCGCAGCAAGGGACGTTCGTTCCAGACAGAGAGAACGACGAGCTCACAATGGCCCTCGGGAATCCTGAGCACCCTGGACGGACACGAGGCACGCCAGGCTCCGTTCCGTGGAAGGATGGTTTTCCGGACGCGGGCGGTTACAAAACCCAGGAGAGGAGGAAAAAAGTGGAGCAGATCCAAATTCAGCGTCTGTTCAAGTGCTAGAGGAACGAGACGGCAATAGAGCTGCCGAAACTACCCCCGAAGCTACACCGCCATCTCAGCGTAGAAGCAGTGTGGCTTCCACCGAGCTGCCTCAGCCGGAGCATGCGGCCACTCCTAGCTACCCCGTGGATGCTATCACGGAGTCTCAACATTGCCACCTTATGGCGGAATGGCAGAACTTGAAAGTCAAGGCGGCTGTTGGCTCTGTTTTACCTACTGAACCCGGCGCAACCTACCACTGCCGGCCGATTCCAGAAGGATATGCTAGGGTGATGGTGGATGAAATAACGGAGGGATTTGAGGACCTCCAGCTTGACCACTCTACCGGTGAAGGGGAGACTCGGCTGGGTTTAGCTCTGAAGACTCCATGCCTATGGCGGAAGGAGCTCATCAAGCTTCCGAACTGGACGGCTCCGGCGAGTAAGGGCACTCCGCCTCCTCCTCCGCCTCCTCCTCGGGCGAGTGATCAGGGCACTCAGCCTCCTTCTCCGGCGCGTGGCGGCACTCCGCCTCCTTCTCCGCCAGCGCCGGCGCGCCAGGGCAGCCAGCCTCCTCCTTCTCCGCCTCGTCAGCAAGGGCGGAAGAGACCCGCCGCCGCTGCGGCTGCTCCGGCGCGTCGTAGTCCTTCTCCTCCTCCTCGTAAGCAAGGAAAGAAGACAGCCGCAGCCGCTCCGTCTGCTCTGCCGGCGTCTAGCAGTACAGCTGCCAGAGGCGGGAGGCAATACAGATTCGGTCCTTCTCTGAAGACTCCAGAGAAGTTACCATATGAGAGGACCGAGGAGGAGAACGCGAAGATCGTGCGAGCCGAAGTGAAGAACTTCTTTGAAGGGGTCAAAGCAAAGAAACATCCACCTCCGGAGGAGAAGGTAGATCCGGTGAAAGCAAGGTGCACTCTGGCTGCCCTGACAAAACCACCAAAGTCTCCGCCAAGAGGCAACTATGAGCGCGTTCTTGGAAAGGCATATGCCGAAGCGGAGCGGTCGGGAAGTACTGTCAGTGATAAAAAGATGAAAGAACGACGAGCTGGGAAAAAAATTGCCCAGCTCAGCGAACAAGCGAACCAATCGTGCCCCCCGCTCAAGGTGTCAAAAGACATCGTCGCTAATGATCCGGGTATGGTGCCCGGTTATAGCAATCTTGGAGATTACCTGCCCGACGATGTACATTATGAAATCATGGAGGTGGACAACCACAAATACCATTACGGGAAGCCTCTCGTCAAAGATGTGAGATCTCTAAGCACGATGATGCGAAGACTACATGATTGGTACATGAAAACCTGCAGAGAGTCTGATGGGATGAGTACTTTGACGCTGAGAGTTAAACCGGAGCATGACCTCGTTGGAATTGAACTGCTGAATGTTCCATTTGAGGATTTCTTCCAGTTTTACAATCTAAAGTCCCTCGATAAAACAACGATCACTTGCTACTGTCTGTAAGTAGTACTACTTCTGTCATTAAGTCTCTCTATATAGGTCAGCTCTTTCATTGCATGTATTTATACTTATCCTCACTATATTATGCAGATTGAAGATCGCCGAATTGAAGAAAAGACAAATCGATGATATTGGGTTCATCAACACAAATCTCATAGATGCATATACGGTTGAAAAACATCCCAAAGAAGCCGAGGCCAACTTGCTACAATCGTTGGTATTAAATCAAAACAAAGATATAATACTCTTTCCTTACAACTTCAAGTGAGTGTTATTGTCTTCTGCATATTCGGTTTCCCTTATTAGTCCAGGTTATGGTAATGTAATTGATGACTTATGCATGCATGCGCAGCTTCCACTATATTCTCCTAGAGATTAAGCTTGAGCCGGGAGTAGTAACCGTCTTAGACTCGAGACGAAAAGATCCCCAGGACTATGCGAACATGACTCAAATGCTCCAGAAGTAAGTTAAATCGATCATTATCCACCATATCAACAACTTTGTTCATTTCCTGATATCAAGTAATTGTTTTCTTTGTCTGGCAGGGTTTGGAGAAAATTCACCTCAAAAGCCCCGGGACTGCCGAACCAGCTGCAATTTAGACACCCGAAAGTAAGTACTATAGTAGCATGTTCCGCGCATTTCCTAGTGATTCAAGCGCTAGTTTGATCAATACCATTTAGCATGCTTGCTTATCAGTTTGATTGACCTCTATTTCTTGTAAAGTGGTTGTGGCAGCAACCCGGGAATAATTACTGTGGATACTACGTTTGCGAGTCCATCCGCTACCATACCTGTGAGCGGGGCTACACTGAAGAACAATATGAAGTGCGTAAGTAATAATATTCACAATTTTATTTTATTACCATCATTTGTGTTGAGTTTCATTTATTCATATATATATATGTATTGACCCCCTTCTTCAAATTAGATTTTTCGGAAGCGGGATCAACTCCTAGCAGAAGATCGTATGCGAGGAATTCAAGAGGAATTGGCGGCATTCTTCCTTGACCACGTGATCACTGAAAACGGAGAATACTATGTGGACCCTGTGTTCCTACAATATAATTAGGAGATTGTATTGTAAGAGATAATTATTGTATATATGTAGCCGGTAGTGTCGGATAGATATACGAGAACTTGTTGTTCGACCAATATCTCAGAGAAGGAGAGGTGGTCGATATCACTTCTCTCTGTCTGCATATGTTCATGACGATCTTCTGTTTCCTTCATTTGATTACTAGCTAGCGTGTCTACTCCTCTCCATACGTATATAGTACGTAGCGTCGACCAAGCACGAAGATAAGAGAGGACACTTCTCTCTATTAATTAGCTAGCTAACACAATATATGAAACACCTAAATTAACCCCCCAAAACCCCTAAACCACCCCCTTTCAAAAAAAACAAAAACCTCAGCTCCTGCTAGGGGCTGACGCATGGATGCCTATTGGTCCCAGTTGGTGGCACCAACCGGGACCAAAGGCCCTCCTGCCTGGGCTCCCCGCACCGGCCACGTGGACGGCCTTTAGTCCCGGTTCGTGTAAGAACCGGGACTAAAGGGCTAGGGCATTAGTAACGACCCTTTAGTCCCGGTTCCAGAACCGGGACTAAAGGCCCTTATGAACCGGGGTAAAAGCCCCTTTTCCTACTAGTGCTATATATACTCTTATACCCTAAAAACATCAGAGGGAGCCCCGAAACCACTTTTCCACCGCCGCAACCTTCTGTACCCGTGAGATCCCATCTTGGGGCCTTTTCCGGCGCTCTGCCGGAGGGGGAATCGATCATGGAGGGCTTCTACATCATCACCATAGCCTCTCCGATGATGTGTGAGTAGTTTACCACAGACCTTCGGGTCCATAGTTATTAGCTAGATGGCTTATTCTCTCTCTTTGATTCTCAATACAAAGTTCTCCTCGATGTTCTTGGAGATCTATTCGATGTAATACTCTTTTGCGGTGTGTTTGCCGAGATCCGATGAATTGTCGATTTATGAACAAGTTTATCTTTGAATATTATTTGGTTATTCTATGAATTCTTATATGCATGATTTTATATCTTTGCAAGTCTCTTCGAATTATCGCTTTAGTTTGGCCTACTAGATTGATCTTTCTTGCAATAGGAGAAGTGCTTAGCTTTGGGTTGCAGTGTCCTTTCCCAGTGACAGTAGGGGCAGCAAGGCACGTATTCTATTTTTGCCATCAAGGATAAAAAGATGGGGTTTATATCAAATTGTTTGAGTTTATCCCTCTACATCATGTCATCTTGCCTAATGCGTTACTCTCTTCTTATGAACTTAATACTATAGATGCATGCTGGATAGCGGTCGATGTGTGGAGTAATAGTAGTAGATGTAGAATCGTTTCGGTCTACTTGACACAGACATGATGCCTATATTCATGATCATTGCCTTAGATAACTTCATAATTATGCGCTTTTCTATCAATTGCTCTGCAGTAATTTGTTCCCCCACCGTAATAAGTGCTATCTTGAGAGAAGCCACTAGTGAAACCTATGGCCCCCGGGTCTATTTTACATCATATAAGTTTCCGATCTACAATTCTAGTTTCCTATTTATTTTATTTTGCAATCTTTACTTCCAATCTATACAACAAAAATACCAAAAATATTTATCTTACTATCTTTATTAGATCTTACTTTTGCGAGTGACCGTGAAGGGATTGACAACCCCTTTATTGCGTTGGTTGCAAGGTTCTTGATTGTTTGTGCAAGTACTAGGTGACTTGTGTGTTGTCTCCTACTAGATTGATACCTTGGTTCTCAAAAACTGAGGGAAATACTTACGCTACTTTGCTGCATCACCCTTTCCTCTTCAAGGGAAAACCAACGCATGCTCAAGAGGTAGCAGGCGAGCGCCAGGACGGGGGCGAGCGCAGGGGCGCAGCGAGGGTAGGGCTCCGGCGGCGACGACACGGTGGAAGAGAGAGTGGGGATTTGGGGGAAAAGAGGCGGGAAGAAGCAGAGAGAGTGAGGATTTTGGGGGTTAAGTCGACGTAGCAGTAGCGCGTTTGGAACAAACGCGCTATAGCTAAGTTAGCTATAGCGCTTTTACGCAGAGAGCGCTAGTGCTATTATAGGTAGCTATAGCGGTTTTATACGGAAAGCGCTACTGCTACCTTGACTAGCTGTAGCTCTTTTTCAGAAAAGCGCTACTGCTATAACCATTACCTATAGCAGTTTTCCTATTTGTTTCTTCTATTTTCTTTTCCTTTATGTTCTCTCACTTTTCTTTTCCTTTTTTCCGAGAGCAGTGAACGAAGGGAAGGTGATACAATGTATATAATTAAGGCGATATATATTGCATCATTTGATGGTTAAGAATGTATACAAAATAGGAACATATATATTACATCATTTGACCCATGCATAATGGCTAAGTGTGTACACAAAATAGGAACGTATATATTACATCATTTGACCGATAACATACGGTTCCTCAGCGTTGATGTTTTCGTTTTTGCATGAGCTTTTTTCCCTTCTTGTTCGTGAGATTCTTATTTTGACGTATACTTCATCGTCATCGTCATCTTGCCTCATTGGGTTGTCGTACTGGTCGTAGTCTTCCTCGTTGGCGAGTCCATCCATTCCAATGATGTTCATTTTGCCTATCCTCACGACAACACGGATGGGATTGCACGGGTCGGTTATGAGGAAGCATTGTGTCACGTGCTTAGCGTGTACCCATGGCTCGTTTTTTGCGATCGCGTTCACGGTAGAGCTCTTGGCGTCGGGTATAGTCATGGTAGTGAAATACCGGTTTTCTCTTTCGACATTTTTAGCCCATCTGACACGGAACATCGTCGCGTGGTGCAGTCCAGAGTAGTCAAGCTCCCATATCTCCTTGACCCTTCCGTAAAATCTCTCAGTTGCGCCATTGTCGCTGCCGGTCATGCATTCTATCATCACCCCTGAGTTTTGATCATCACTGTCCATATCTTTGGCCTCCGTTTAGAACGTGTATCCGTTGATATCGTATGCCTGATAGCAGTAATTTGTAGCAAGTGTAACAGTGATGATAGCAATAGTAATGCAGCAAGATCAATAAGTATAAATTCGTAGGCATTGGATCGGTGACTTGTTGGATGATATTCATCATGTGATAGTTATAACCTAGGGCGATACGGCACTAGCTCCAGTTCATCGATATAATATAGGCATGTATTCCGTAAATAGTCATACGTGCTTTATTAAAAGAACTTGCAAGACATCATTTGTCCTACCCTCCCGTGGCAGCGGGGTCCATATTGGAAACTAAGGGATATTAAGGCCTCCTTTTAATAGAGAACCGGAACAAAGCATTAACACATAGTGAATACATGAACTCCTCAAACTACGGTCATCACCGAGAGTGGGCCTAGTTGTTGTCACTCCGGGGTTGTCGGATCATAACCGTAGTAGGTGACTATAACTTGCAAGACCGGATCTAAAACATGGATATAATGATGAATCCATAAACGGTTTAGATCTGGGTTCATGGCACCCGGGCCCAAAGTGACAAAACTTAAGCATAGCAAAGTCATAGCAACATCAATCTAAGAACATAGTGGATACTAGGGATCTGGCCCTAACAAAACTAACTCGATTACATGATGAATCTCATCCAACCCCTCACCGACCAGCGAGCCTACGAAGTAATTATTCACTCCCGGTGGGGAGCATCATGGAATTGGTGATGGAGATTGGTTGGTGATGACGAAGAACGAAGTTCCCCCTCTCCGGAGCCCCAAACGGACTGCAGATCTGCCCTCCCAAGGAAGAACATGGCTTGGCGGCAGCTTCGTCTCATAGAACGCGATAATTCTTTCTCCCTTATTTTTTCTCCAAAAATAGGAATTTATAGCGTCGGTTTTAGGGTCTGCGGGGCCACCAGGTGGGTACAATCCCACCTGGGCATGCCAGGAGAGGGGGCGCACCCTGGTGGGTTGTTCCCACCCAGGGGCCCCTCTCTGGTCGGTCTTGGCTCTAGAAATTCTCTTTTCACTACTGGAATCAGCTAATTTGCCATCTGCCAGCTCTTTGCCGTCTGCTAGCTGACGGCAAAGAAGCTCTTTGCCATCAGCTACCCAAAAGTAGACGGCAAAGAAAAGGCTGATGGCAACGAATCTCTTTGCCATCCGCTAGCTCTTTGCCGTCTGCCAGCAGACGGCAAAGAGTGAGGTGGCCCCCACCCCCCGCTCGTTTGGGAAAATCTTAACGGCCCACCTCTTTGCCGTCCGCTAGCAGACGACAAAGAGGCAAAAAGGCGGACGGCAAAGGCTGGCGGACGGCAAAGAGGGCACTTTACTAACGGCAGGTACCCCCCGCCCGTTACTCACTTCCTCCTCGCCCTTCTCCTCCCACCCCGCCGCCGCCGCCGCCCGCCGCGCGCCGCCGCCCCGTCGCCCCCGCCGCCCCGTCGCCCCACCGCCCCGGCTTCCGCCGCCCCACCGCCCCGCCGCCCCCCCGCCCCGCCCCCCCGCCGCCCCGCGCCCCACCGCCGCCCCGGCCCCCCGCCGCCCCAGGCCGCCTCCTCCACCGCCCCGCCCCGGCCCCCCCCCGCCGCCCCGGCCCCCGGCCGCCCGGGCCCCCGCAGCCCCCCCGCCGCCCCCCTCCTCCACCGCCCCGCCCCGGCCCCCCGCCGCCCGGGCCCCCCGCCGCCCGGGCCCCCGCCGCCCCCCCTCCTCCACCGCCCCGCCCCGTCGCCGCCCCCTCCCCGACCTGTCGGCGCCCCCCACAGTGAGCCCCTGCCATTTTTTTCTTCTGTTTTTTTGTTTTTCTTTTCTGTTTAGATAAGGTTTTTTAGTTTAAGTTTTTTCAGTTTAGAATTAATTAGTTTAGGTTATTTAGTTTAATTAGTTTAGGTTTAATTAGTTTAAATAGTTTAGTTTTAATTAGTTTAGGTTTTTAGTTTAGCTTTAGGTTAAGTAGAAGGGGGAAGAAGAAGAAGAAGAAGAGGAGGAGGAGGAGGAGGAGGAGGAGGAGGAGGAGGAGGAGGAGAAAGTTTAGTTTAGGTTTACTTTACTTTAGGTTTAGAGCATAGATAGCATCTTCTCTACTATAATTGTGTATAATCTCAATTCTCACTAGTAGTCTTATTAGTTAGTACATTATGCTTTTTATGTGTCATTTAAATAATGTAGTGCCAGATTTCTCAACTCATTGCCATATAATGAATTATTATTGTATATTATTAATAGATGATGGAACAAAAACTATTTCCCTTCAAAGTGAAAAATCTTTCAGTGAAGTAAATATTAGTGCATGAGTTATTTTATATACAAGAAAAAAAATTGGCATGTCGTGGTAGAATTTGTATTTGTCATAAATGAATTCAAATGCATTTCCAATAGAAAATGTAATACACATATCTAGTGAACTGTAAACGAAAGTTATCCACAGACTCCTTGTAGGGGTTGTATAAAATATTATGAAAATATGGTGCAACTATGATTTGTTGCGACAAGTATTCCAATGTGATAACACCAGAAGGAACTTTAGGTTTAGTTTTGGTTAAGAAGAAAGAAGAAAGATGAAAAAAAGAAGAAGATAAAGAGGAGAAAGAAGAAGTGTATTTTCCCCCTATTTTTAGATTACTATGCTCTTTTTTCAACATTTTCAGTTTTCTTTCATGTCTAAAGAAATCCCTAGTTTTGAAGGGTGCCAATTGCCATTGCCAACTAACCTACCAAATTAACTAAGTGTTGTTGATGTTGTTGAGCACAAGTGCATTGCTTTTTTTCTCAGTTTTCTTTCATGTCTAGAAACTTGGCTCTATGTTTATAGATATGCTTCTAGCTAGATACTAATTGGTCTCTTCTGCTGCTTATTATAGATGGGGGGAGGCCGTCACCGCTGTCTCCGCTCTGCCACACCGAAGTACGAGTTGGATGCTTTCGAGTTCTTCAGTATCATACTTGGGACTTCCTCCAAGAGGCAGGTATATAGAAGGAGAGATCTCCCCTTCACCCATCTCATTATGATAACTCTGTTGTTTGCTACATCACTCCTTGTCCCAAACTGCAGAGGCTGCCTGACACTTATATGAACATGCTGGGTGAAGATCCGCCAAATAATGTGAAGCTGCGACAGGCCGGCAGCGGGGTTCGCAGGCTGTGGGACGTGGAGTTGGTGATCAAGGAGGGCCACATGTACCTGTGTCATGGCTGGGAGAAGTTCTACCGTGCCTACGACCTGCGGCTGGGGTACTTCCTTCTCTTCAGGCACGACGACGACGCCAACATGCTCATCGTGAAGGTGTTCAACGCGACTATGTGTCGCATGCGCTACGCTGACGACGATGATGCCGGTACGTTCTGCCTCTTCTTATTCCTCTACATTTGGCTTTGTCTTGCATCGATTGTTAACGGTCATTAATTGTTGCATTTGGACAGGCAATGGGAGCAGCAGCAGCGACACTGGCTACAGCAAAAGCAACATCGATTCTGGCTGTAGCAAAAGCAGTAGCGATTCGGGCTGCAGCAAAGACAGCAAGGAGGATGATCTGGACTGGAGTGGGGAAGAAGAGGAGCAGAGTGGGCATCCGGCTGAGGATGACCTCCTAGCGATGGTGGTGGCCGACCAAGGGTAGGAGATGGTGGTGGCGCACCATGGGCAAGAGATGGTGGTGGCTGAGGATGACCTAGCGATGGTGGTGGCGCCAGCGATCCCACAGCTGGGCGACATGACCACGCCAATTGTGGTAGAAGACTACATCCCACTGCCTCCACCGCCTCCACCGCCTCGCCGCTCTTGGCGCATCAGGCTGAGGAAGGAGCAGGAGAAGAACAATGAGAACTGAACTATGTCAGGTATGTCAGATCTCCAAAATGATATATATATAGTTTGCTCTAATATGCTTAGTTACCTATGTTAGCTCTAATATGCTTAGTTACATATGTTAGCTCTAATATGCTAAGTTATCTCTACTATGCTTAGTTTCCTATAGGTTAGCTCCAAAATTACTTATGTTAGCACAAAATGACCAAGTTTACATAATAAGCTTATAGTCTTCTTCTTCTTCTTCTTCTTCCAAAATGACATAAGTTAGCTATAAGTTAGCTCTAATATGCTTAGTTCACTCAAAGATGGCATAATTAGCTAGGTTGGCTCCATTTTACCTAAGTTGGCTCTAATATGCTAAGTTATCTCTAATATGCTTAGTTTCCTATAGGTTAACTCCAAAATTACTTATGTTAGCACAAAATGACCAAGTTTATATAATAAGCTTAATTATAGTCTTCTTCTAGTATTCTTCTAGTCTTCTTCTTCTTCTTCATTTTCTTCTAGGTTAGCTCCATTTTACTTATGTATGCTTATTTCTTATAGTCTTCTTCTTCTTCATTTTCTTCTTCTTTTTCTAACATCTTGTTTATCATTTTGCAGATTTGATTTAATTCACGGAAGCTTGCATGGATGGAGTGCTTCTTTTCCATTTGTTCTTTTATTTTGTATCAATGAACTTGCATGGTTGGAACTTGTTATATGGATGGATGGACAACGGTGTAGGATGAATAATGAGAAACTTTTGTAATATGTAAGGATGGAACTATATATGTGTTGGTTATGTATGTATATATGATGAAACTTGTGTGTTGGATATGCTTGTTGTGTATATATGTGAATTGCTGTGTATATCTCTGTATGTCTATGAATTGCTGTCAAATTGAATGAATTAAATTACAAACAGGGCTGTACAGGCTCTTTGCCGTCTGCCACCGACGGCTACGGGCTCTTTGCCGTCTGCCACCGACGGCAACGGGCTCTTTGCCGTCCGCCGCGGACGGCAAATAAGCCACGTGGCAACCACCTGTGCTTCCTGGCAGCTGACCCATTTGGTCAGTTTGCCTACAGTGGCAGACGGCAAAGGCTTGAAGCTCTTTGCCGTCAGCCGCGGACGGCAAAGGCTGCCGTTAGACGTCTAACGGACTAATAGCGAATTTATTGCCGTCGGCTTTCTTTGCCGTCCGCCGCTGATGGCAAAGGCCCCTTTGCCGTCCGCTTCAGAAAGCAAACGGCAAAGAAGCTCTTTACCGTAGCCTACTTTGCCGGAGCCTTTTGCCGTCTGCGGCGGACGGCAAAGCTCTTTGCCATCCGCCACCCTTGCCTTTGCCGTCCGCCGTGGCAGACGGCAAAGTAGCAGATTCCTGTAGTGTTTATTCCATAAAAAATCCTCTAGAAGTTTCGTTCCATTCCGAGAACTTTTATTTCTGCCCAAAAACAACACCATGGTAGTTTTGCTGAAAACAGCGTCAGTCCGGGGTTAGTTTCATTCATATTATGCAAATTACAGTCCAAAACAAGAGGAAAAACGTGAGAAAAAATAGATACATTGAAGACGTATCAACTCCCCCAAGCTTAAACCTTTGCTTGTCCTCAAGCAATTCAGTTGATAAACTGAAAGTGAGAAAGAAAAACTTTTACAAACTCTTTTGCTCTTGTTTGCATAAATAAGCACTGGTACGCGTCCGTCCTAAACAAATGGTTTTTAACCCCTTTCCGTGACGGCGTTTGGAAGCGTCACCAATTGAGTGCGGGGGATAGGGGGGTCCTTCCCACACGACCCAGAAACCGTCGGGGATAGGGAGCCTTGATGCATACAGTTGTCCCTATATAACCGTTTCCGATATCTTGAATATCCCAAACGCTTCATCCTTGCTACTCATTTGTGCTCGCATTGCCATCGCAGTTGGAGTTTTGTGGTTTTACCTAAAACCAGGCAGATTCTAGGCACGGGAGCTTTCCAGACAGATTCTAGGCAGATTCCAGGCATGGGAGATTTACGATGCCTGGCACATCACAAACAGTTCATGATTATAAACTGTGTAGGATAGGTAGAAAATCACACACATTTAGTTTTCCCGCACCGTATGTGATAGTGTCTGACATCACACACGCTTTGCGAACGGCAACTATGTGCATGCTTGCACACGTTTCCTCTCTGTGAACCGTCTCGGATTATGGTGTCTATCGCAAACATTTGTGTTTTACCAACCGTGTGTGCCGTAATGACCCGCACAACGTAATTTCGCCCTAATTTACTTGCTGCTATTTAAAATTTTACCTAATTTAAACTTGAAAATAGGCTATAGATTTATTCATATCCATCAGGTTCAAAAAACCAATGCGTTATTCGATTCACAGGTACATATGTTTAAGCATTACATAAGCACCAAATAAAGAATGATGTACCAGGGTTCTATACTTGTACTATTACAGATGGTAAAGAAAGAGGCGACAGACATTCCAGTTGCTGAACAAGGTGAAGCGGAATGGCCCTATTGTGCTCTCCTAGATGCGGAAGGCATCTAGGACTCTAGTCCAACCCCTTGTGATGGTCGGCCGCTAATCATGTAGTTTGAGAGGTAATCTTGAGTAAACTGCTTCAGGATCCACTGCAAAAGAAAAAGATTCAGATATTGTTATCTAACACAACTCATTACGGGTAGTAAAAAGAAGGCTACAGGGTTCTTACTTACCATCCTGCAGTTCACTGTTGTCTTGCATAAAGTGTAAACAAATAGTTCAATCGACATCTTTTGACCCATTTTAATAACAATCTTTATCAGTTTCCTCACTTGATGTTGGTTCATGAATATCTCATTGCCCCATACGCAGAAAGGGTCGAAGTGTGGATCTTTGGTAATGATATATGTACCTAAAAGCACCAAGTTAATATTAGAAGCTAAAGAACAATTGAAATATGATGTAGTACAACACTCCAACCATCCCATTATATAAGATTTTATTACATGTATATCTAGATATCATCAGAACATTAAGGTAACACTCTTCCTTGTTGCTCTGTAGCCTGGGATTGCATATTTAGTCATTCAGTACAATGCATGTTGCTAAACAACAATTGAAAAACGAAAAGGCATGTTAACTGCGATATCCTTGACAGCAACCAAATATCATAATTCATAGTGGTATTGTTGAAACTGTTATTGATGAAATTGAACTGCACGGCAAATAGTTGCACATATAGAGCTTCACATTGTGAAGAACTGAAATAAACAAGTCATAAGGACATCTCTAGGCGATCCTTAAAAAGTTAAAGGACTAAAACCCTTAGTGGATATATATATACTCCAGCAATTTTAGGACTTCTCTAGTCGAACCCCTAACTTAAGTTTGTAAACTTCAATTTGATCAAGTTCAAAGCAGGTTCAATCGAAAGTAGCATGCATTCAAACATAAACATAGATAGTTTTGCATAACTGAACATAAAACATAAATTTAAACTAAGCTAAACTACTTTCGGTCGAAGTAGAGGTCGAGCCAATCCTTCCTAGTCATGTACGGTGTGCCGCGAGTCGGGTCCGGGCCAGTACCGTCGTTGGAGTCGTTGGGGAAGGCACTCCTCCACTCGTCGACGTCGATATCCTTGTCCTCGGGGCCCACCTCGATGCCCTCCACGCCGCCATTGCCACCGCCTTAGACCTCGTCATCGGAGGAGAGCGCGATAACCTCACTGCCTTCCGCGCCGGCAAAGATCGCCCGCTCCGCCTCCACGAGCTCCGGGTGCTGCCAGCGAAGCTCTTGCATGTAGGCCTCATCGGCGGCCTCGGCCTTGAGGTACTCCCACGCCTCGCGGTCCTACCGCGCCATAGCCGAGCTCACCACCCCTGGCTCTGGCGGAACAAGGTGGACCAGACGTGTGCCGAAGGGGAAATTGAGCCTAGCCGCCACGCCGTGGTAGTGGACCTGCCAGCGGTCGTACTCCATGGCCACGAGCTTGGCCGTGTGGAAGCTACCGAGCCACCGGCGGGTGTGGGTCTCTCGATCTGTAATCTCGGCGACCCATGTCCCCCACCGCAGCTGCCGGTCCCTGAGGTAGGACTTTGTCGGCTGCCGGGTTCGAGGGAGGATGGGGAAGTCCTCGAACCGGCGTATGGGTGCGACGGCGGGCGGATCGGGGGCCGGCGACGGTGGATCGGGCCCGCGGAGGACGATGGGGACACCTCGGCGGCCACCTCGCCGGCGTCGGGCGAAAAGGCCACGATAAACCTCTTTTTGGCCATTGGCTCCTCGAGCTCCCCGGCACACATGCAGAGGTTGAGGATGGAGGCGTCGGCGATGGCGGTGACCTACCAATGGTTTCGAGGGTTGTGTGTGTCTGTGTGAGCGGAGGTTTTGGGGTGTGTGTGGAGGGGACGCAAGGTTGTGTTTGAGGAAATACTGCGGCAACTAAAAATTTTACTAGGCGGGAGTAACAAAGCGGGTCTAATGAAAATTTGGATCAAGGGCGAGCAGATATTTTTGAGATTCTGAGGGATGCAGAGGCGGGAGTAAAATGCGGGGCTACTGAAAATTTAAATCAAGGGACTGAAGCATAGCAGGAGTAACAGACATCGCACACGGTCCGCACAAACTAATCGGGTGCTATCAAACATTAAAACCTTTTAGGCGGTAGATATTTTCGAGATTGCGAAGGATGTAGAGGCGGGAGTTTTTGGGGTGAGCTAGTGTGCTTGACACGCCGGCTGTGGACAGTAGCCGACGCACCTTCTCGCGTAAGCCATAGGCATACTATACACCGACGATGCTCCAAGATATTTTGTGCTGCATCTCACACGGTTGGTCATAATAAACTATGTGGGATCTACTTGATTTGAATTACAAAAAAGGGGTCACAGCGGCAATGGATGCTGTTTGAATTGCTAGAACTTTTATCTGCAGTGAACATGCAACTATATGTGTGTCGTGAAGGAATTGGAATTATTCAGGGTTCGTTTGGACATTTTATACATTAAACTGGTTTTCTAGCCATTTCACGTGCACAATTCAAAATTAAACTACATGCACATGCTCCAATGCACCAAAGTTGGTCGAAAAATCACATGTGTGTCCTTGGGTGAATTTCTAGGTCCCATGCAAGAGATGGGAATGAATTTAAAATACCAGAGAACTGTTGATTGCCGACAAAACGTTGATATACCTAGTTTTTAAATTCTAGTAAATCCAAAACTCGTCTGAAATTCATGAAACTTGGCATGCTATCATGGAGCGGCATCAACATGCCATGGTGAAAATTTTGTCCCATTTGGGGCAGTTTTGGGTATAAGCTTCTCACAAACCAGATCTTCTCACAACAAGCATGATGGTTTCGATAGGGAACGTACCACCTTTGGGGATGGGACGATATCCGTTGCCTCTTATTGCTTTCAAAAAATTTCTAGTGTCAACATAGAACAACAGGAGTGTTGTGTTTAATCTTTGAATTTTTCGGGGTTCGTTTGGCCTTTTTATACATTAACTGGGTTTTCTAGGCATTTTATGTGCATAATTAAAATTTGAACTACAAGCACATGCTCCAATGCACCAAAGTTGGTTGAAAAATCACATGTGTATCCTTGGGTGAATTTCTAGGTCCCATGCAAGAGATGGGAATGAAATTCAAACACCAGGGAACTGTTGATTGCCGGCAAAACGTTGAGATGCCTGGTTTTTAAATTCTAGTAAAACCAAAACTCGTCTGAAATACATGAAACTTGGCATGCTATCATGGAGCGGCATCAACATGCCATGGTAAAAAATTTGTCCTATTTGGGGCAGATTCGGGTATAACCTTCTGACAAACCAGAGCTTCTCACAACAAGCATGATGGTTTCGATAGGGAACATCCCACCTTTGGGGACGAAACGATATCCATTGCCTCTTATTGCTTTCAAAATTTTTCTCGTGTCAACATAGAACAACAGGAGTGTTGTGTCAATTTTTAGGATTTTTCAGGGTTCGTTTGGACATTTTTATGCATTAACTGAGTTTTCAATGCATTTGTGTGCATAATTCGAATTAGAACTACATGCACATGCTCTAGTGCATATAAATTGGTTGAAAAATCAAATCTGTGTCCTTGGGTGCATGCTTAGGTCCCATGCAAGATATGGGAATGAATTTGAAACACCAGGGCACCGTTGATTGCCGGCAAAACATTGAGATGCCTGGTTTTTAAATTCTAGTAAATCCAAAACTAGTCTGAAATTCATGAAACTTGGCATGCTATCATGCAGCGGCATAAACATGCAGTGGTAAAGAATTTGTCCCATTTGGGGCAGGTTTGGGTCTATGCTTATCACAAACCAGAGCTTCTCATAACAAGCCTGATGGTTTCGGTAGGGAACATACGTCCCACCTTTGGGGACGAAACAATATCCATTGCCTCTTATTGCTTTCAAAAAATTTCTCGTGTCAACATAGAACAACAAGAGTGTTGTGTCAATTTTTGGGATTTTTCGTGGTTCGTTTGGACATTTTTATGCATTAACTCAGTTTTCTAGGAATTTTATGTGCATAATTCAAATTTGAACTACATGCACATGCTCCAGTGCATATAAATTGGTTGAAAATCACATGTGTGTCCTTGGGTGCATGCTTAGGTCCCATGCAAGAGACGGGAATGAATTTCAAACACCAGGGCACTGTTGATTGCCGGCAAAACGTTGAGATACCTGGTTTTTAAATTATGGTAAATCCAAAACTCATTTGAAATTCATAAACTTGGCATGCTATCATGGAGAGGCATCAACATGTCGTGGTGAAAATTTTGTCCCATTTGGGACAGGTTTGGGTATAAGCTTCTTACAAACCAGAGCTTCTCACAACAAGCATGATGGTTTCTATAGGGAATGTACCACCTTTGGGGACGGGACGATATCCGTTGCCCCTTATTGCTTCCAAAAAATTCTAGTGTCAACATAGAACAACATGAGTGTTGTGTTTAATCTTGGAATTTTCGGGGTTCGTTTGGCCTTTTTATACATTAATTGGGTTTTCTAGGCATTTTATGTGCATAATTCAAATTTGAACTACAAGGACATGTTCCAATGCACCAAAGGTGGTTGAAAAATCACATGTGTGTCCTTAGATGAATTTCTAGGTCCCATGCAAAAGATGGGAATGAAATTCAAACACCAGGGCACTGTTGATTGCCGGCAAAACATTGAGTTGCCTAGTTTTTAAATTCTAGTAAATCCAAAACTCGTCTGAAATTCACGAAACTTGGCATGCTATCTTGGAGCGGCATCAACATGCCGTGGTAAAAATTTGTCCCATTTGGGGCAGGTTCGGGTACAAGCTTCACACAAACCAGAGCTTCTAACAACAATCATGATGGTTTCGATAGGGAACGTCCCATCTTTGGGGACGAAACGATATCCATTGCCTCTTATTGCTTTCAAAAAATTTCTAGTGTCAACATAGAACAACAGGAGTGTTTTGTCAATTTTTTTTGGGGTTCGTTTGGACATTTTTATGCATTTACTGGGTTTTCTAGGCATTTTATGTGCGTAATTCAAATTTGATCTACAAGCACATGCTCCAATGCACTAAAGTTGGTTGAAAAATCTAATATGTGTCCTTGGGTGAATTTCTAGGTCCCATGCAAGAGATGAGAATGAAATTCAAACACCAGGGCACTATTGATTGCCGGCAAAACTTTGAGATGCTTGGTTTTTTAAATTCTAGTAAATCCAAAACTCGTCTGAAATTCATGAAACTTAGCATGCTATCACGGAGCGGCATCAAAATGTCGTGGTAAAAAAATTGTCCCATTCGGGGCAGGTTCGAGTATATGCTTCTCACAAACCAGAGCTTCTCACAACAAGCATGATGGTTTCGGTTGGGAATGTCCCACCTTTGGGGATGAAACGATATCCATTGCATCTTATTACTTTCAAAAAATTTCTCGTGTCAAGATTGAACAACAGGAGTGTTGTGTCAATTTTTGGGATTTTTCGGGGTTCGTTTGGACATTTTTATGCATTAACCGAGTTTTAAATGCATTTATGTGCCTAATTCAAATTTGAACTACATGCACATGCTCTAGTGCATATAAATTGGTTGAAAAATTAAATCTGTGTCCTTGGGTGCATGCTTAGGTCCCATGCAAGAAATGGGAATGAATTTCAAACACCAGCGCACCGTTGATTGCCGGCAAAACATTGAGATGCCTGGTTTTTAAATTCTAGTAAATCCAAAACTCGTCTGAAATTCATGAAACTTGGCATGCTTTCATGGAAGGGAAAACTTTGTTTTTGCCACTCTAGCTTTTGCCAATTTTTCTTATGCCACTCTAGAAATTGACATCTCACTTTTGCCACTCTTTGCTTTTGAGAATACATCACAAATGCCATTCCGTCGCAAAACCGATAATTTTCATTTCACTTTTGCCACTCTTAGCTTTTGACAATGTATCACAATTGCCACTCTGAAAATTTTGCTTTTGCCATTGAATGGCAAAAGTGATATATTGTCAAAAGCTAAGAGTGGCAAAAGTGAAATGTCAAATTCTAGAGTGGCATAAGCAAAGTGGGCAAAAACTAGAGTGTCAAAAACAAAGTTTTCCCTTCATGGAGTGGCACCCGACATGTTGTGGCATTTTTCGTGTCCATTTTGAGAGAAGGCGCACTCGAATAATGATAGCCAACAAAGGCATTTTGAAAACATAGTTGCCACTTTAATATCTCAAACATTTGTAGAATTCAAACTTTGTGCGTTTTGTTAACCATTCACGTGACGCCGCGTGTCTTGGTTTTAATGGCTGTAGGAGGTGCCGTGCGGACAGCTGCTTGACCTTGACTGAACGGGAGGCGTTCGAGCGCAGTCCGGTGCGCAGGTTGACCGAGAGACGTGCAAGCTGTCCCCCAATGCGCAGGCTCATCGGGAAGCGTGCGAGCTGTACGCTGCGCAGGCTCACTGGGAAGCGAGGCCTTTAACTTCCATGGCCGCCCGACTTCCTCTCCATTAATGGCGCCCGAGCCGCTGTTTAATACGGGCGGCCTTACTGTTCGCCTCCCATTCCCCTCCCTCCCACAGACCTCTACCAATGCCATGGCGTAGAACGATCATCTGCCACTAGTCTTCAAGTTTGGTGAAGTCGCCTCCGAGCCGGAGGAGATAGAAAATAAGGAGGAATGGGGCCTCATGGACATGGCCAAGAATGAGCTGGCCGCGGCGGTTGCTGCGCCCGCTCCCGCCCCAGCTCCCATCCCCGTGCCCGTGCTAGCGACCATCCCCGTAGCATTGACGAGCTGGTCGCCGAGCACTATTGCAGAGCTGGAAGCCGCGGGCGTCAGCGAGGTCTCCGCGGACCCGCGCGAGCTTGTGTACATGCCAGCGCCAGCGCCCGTGCCTGCGCGTGCCCCTCCACCCACCGTGGCGCCGGCCCTCGTGCGTTTGGCTGCACCCGCCGTGCCCGTGCCCGTGCTCGTGCGCCCCCCCCCCCTCAGCGGCATGGGACGCTGCCGTCGACCGCTACCTCTCAGCAGTGCCAGTTGCCGTCCTCCTGTGCCCCTCCCGTCGATCGCGCGACGACATGATGTTTCATTTACAAGTGAAGAACATTTTGTGCTGCCTTGAAGACTTCAACAACGGTGTCCCAGAGGACGACAACGACAACGACGGCGCGGCAGGCCGCCTCCGCTGTGGCCGGAAATAGTTTTTTTGGGGTTTAATACTGTATCTCGAATTCTCGATCATATGAATATAAATTCGCAGTGTGACTGAATGAAAGATATGGTTTGAACGAACTTGCGTTTTTCTCTCTTAATGTACAGACTTATCAAGCGATTTTATTTTGAAAAAAACGTCAATGGTTTTTAAATATAAAACACTCATCGCAAATGTTTTAGTTAGAACACCCGGATGCAAACCGACAGCTTCCCCAGGAAGCCAAGGGAAAATGTGCCGAGCAGGATTTCTGCATCCCTTCAACGCAAACGGTTGTTTTGGATGACCCGTGTGCAACCACGTACAAACAATTGGGTAAGATTTGCATATCTGTCATTTTGGGTATGTTGCCATTTGTCAAACTGGAAAGATTGACATTTGTTTATCTAGTAACATTGCCATTTGTCAACCTTGTAACACTGCGATTTGTCAAAATATGCAGCTAAAAATCACTAGCACTATCTAATTTTTGCAACTAAAATCACTAGCACTGTTCATATGGACACCACTAGCAGGCGTGAGTTGATGGACGCATATGCAAATGTACCATTGATTACATACAACAAGTCATCATCCCACAATGACAACGAGGATAGACGTTGGATTATAGATCATTTCCAACAAAGCATTCTAGTAAAGTTTTTCTCACACAACAAATAACAAAGCGATGAAATGAACTTCAGCTCAACCACTCGTCGGCGTTGGAAACGCTTGCTTTGAACCAGAAGTGATTCTCTGGGAAGGGCCAGCTACTGTCAGTCTCGAGACCAACATAGGGCTGATCATCCAGGCTGAAGCGGCCTATGTCAGGACCCATATTGGGATGGTAGGGAAGCATAGCAATGTCTGAGGTATAGATAGAACTGCTTCTCGTAAATAGTACTAACGGTGTGTCAACAGCAGCTGGATCGCCTTCCACCATCATTGGATAGTTTTGTCCAAGGAAGAGCGAGTTTCCTCCAAGACTTTCAATACCGAACCAGGGAGAAGGTGTTGGCGCTAGTACACTAGTATCCAACCCGAATACCCTGCAACGGATGTTGGAATAGGTCCGGAGAGTGCGAGCATGCGAGACAACACCTGCTTCCTTAGTAACACCAGCAGTGCCCTGTATACAGACAAGAAGAGGTGATGTAACGCCCACGATGCGGCTATATCTCCCACGTGTCGAGGCACGACTTAGAGGCATAACCGCATAGTGGTTTTGTCGCAAGAAGGGTCATCTTCACACAATCCCATGTAATGAACAAGAATGGGATAAAGAGTTGGCTTACAATCGCCACTTCACACAATACATAATATTATGCAAACATCATCCAAAATACAGTCATATAGACCGACTACGGTTAAAAACCAGATGAAAATAAGACAACCCCAAATGCTAGATCCCCGATCGTCCCAACTGGGCTCCACTACTGACCATCAGGAAAAGACACATAGTAACGACCACATTCCTCGTCGAACTCCCACTTGAGATCGACGCCATCATCTGCACTGGCATCGTCGGCACCTGCAACTGTTTTGGTAGAATCTGTGAGTCACGGGGACTCAGCAATCTCACACCCGCGAGATCAAGACTATTTAAGCTTATAGGAAAGGGAGGTGTAATAAGGTGGAGCTGCAGTGGCAAAAGCATATATGGTGGCTAACTTGCGCAAAAGAGAGCGAGAAGAGAAGCAACGGAACGGACGTCATCTAGCAATGACCAAGAAGTGATCCTGAACACCTACTTACGTCATTCATAACACAGACCGTGTTCACTTCCCGGACTCCGCCGAGAAGAGACCATCACGGCTACACACGCAGTTGATGTATTTTAATTGGGTCAAGTGACAAGTTATCTACAACCAGACATTAACAAATTCCCATCTGCCTCATAACCGCGGGCACGGCTTTCGAAAGATAATACCCTGCAGGGGTGTCCCAACTTAGCCCATCATAAGCTCTCACGGTCAACGAAGGATAAACCTTCTCCCGGAAAGACCCGATCAGTCTCGGAATCCCGGTTTACAAGACATCTCGACAATGGTAAAACAAGACCAGCAAAGCCACCCGAATGTGCCGACAAATCCCGATAGGAGCTGCACATATCTCGTTCTTAGGGCACACCGGATGAGACATCCTACGAGTAAAACCAGACCTCGAGTTTCCAGGAGGGGACCCCGCAGTCTGCTCAGTTCGGACCAACACTCGAAGGAGCACTGGCCCGGGGGGGGGGGGGGGGGGTTAAAATAAGATGACCCTCGGGCTCGCGAAAACCCGGGGGAAAAGGCTTAGGTAGCAAATGGTAAAACCAAGGTTGGGCCTTGCTGGAGGAGTTTTATTCAAGGCGAACTGTCAAGGGGGTCCCATAAATCACCCTACCGCGTAAGGAACGCAAACTCAAGGAACATAATCCCGGTATAACAGTAACTAGGGTGGCAAGAGTGGAACAAAACACCAGGCATAAGGCCGAGCCTTCCACCCTTTACCAAATATATAGGTGCATTAATTAAATAAGAGATATTGTGATATCCCAACATATCCATGTTCCGACATGGAACAACTTCAACTTCACCTGCAACTAGCAATGCTATAAGAGGGGCTGAGCAAAAGCGGTAACTTAGCCAAACAACGGTTTGCTAGGAGAGGATGGTTAGAGGCTGACATGGCGAAAAATGGGAGACATGATATAGCAAGTGATAGGTAGAGGAGCATGGCAAATGAGCGAACAACTAGCATAGCAAAGATAGAAGTGATTTCGAGGGGTGGTCATCTTGCCTGCAAGATGCTCAGAGTTGTCGAAAGCTTGATCCTCGTAAGCGTACTCGACAGGTTCCTCGTTCACGAACTCGTCTCCCGGCTCTACCCAAGAAAAGAACACAAACAAACGGAACCACAATCAACAACGAGAAATGCGCAAGCAACATGATGCAAAACATGTATGATATGCAAGATATGATATGCGATGCATATGCGTGCTCCGGAAGGAAAATGATGAACATGGAAGTAACTTGGCAAACCATGCATGCCACTGGAAAGAGGAGATGATTTCGGTCGAAATCGATATAAAGATCACCGGAAACGGATGCACGGTTTGCAAATGGCAAGCAAAACAAGAATGACACTAATCTGCGATAAACAGCAAGATAGCACTTAAAATGCAACAACCAACAATGCTACAGCACCCCAACATAGCAAGAAAGCACATGGCAGTAATCTACAGGAGATGCTTGACAAAAGATGAACACTGAGCTACGGCTAGTTCCCAACATATCAAGCTCAAACAAGCATGGCAAAAGTGCAAAAGATAACAGGTTCACAGACTTGGTGAAAAACTGGACATGGCAGAAATCAGCATCCGGTAGCAATGTCCAGAGCACGAAATCAACATGCTACAGGAACTTAACATAGCAAAACAAGGCATGGCAGTGTTCTACTAAATGCACATGACAAAAGTCCCTTACTGACCATAAGCCAAAAAGGACCAGAAGATATGATGGCAAGCATGTAAACTTAGCAAGTTTCGTTATCAGGTTTCAGACTTGGCAGAAAACAGAGCATGGCAGAAATATTAATATGTAGGCCTCTTTGTGAGCTTGATGCACTCACTACAGAGCAATGCATGACAAACCAAGCAAACCTACAACAAGATGGCATGTTTATGAAGCTATCCATGGCAAGAACAATTGCATAGCATGTATGGATCAACTACAATAAGCTTGGCAACAAAATTACAGCAGACAAGGACTTAGAGAAATCACCAAGTCCCTGAAATCAGAAATATTATGGGGCCTACTTTGCATGCTTGTGCTGGTCACTACAGAGATCAGAAAAATACATGGACTACACCACTGGAAAGATGGCATGGCATACTTCAAAACACATCTAGAGCTCATGCTCAAAAGATGCACAGAATAAAAGATACAAAAATGACAAATCTCCAAGTTCTGTCAAGAACCAGAGAATAACAGCAACTAGCCCTCTTCCAACAGAGATTTGGGCATCAAGATGACCTCTAATGAACATGGTGCAATTGAACAAAATGAAGAGCATCACGAGACGAACAATTTGACATATCACACGCACGAATCAGAGCTACATGCAAGGAGTTATGGCATCACGAACATAGGCACATGCTGAAAAATACTCAGGACTTGGAGAATTTGGAGGCTCGGGAAAAAGTCAACTCACGATGGATCTGGATCGGGGCCGAGGTCGCTCGAGGGCGCTCGGGCTCGGGCTCGCCGTTGCCTGCGAGGAAGGAGGGAGAGGGAGCGGCGCCGGCGGAGGAGAGGATGGCCGGAGGGCGGCGGTCGCCGGCGGGCGCGGCGGGCACCGGCGGGCAGCGGCGGCCGGGGCGCGCGGCGGCGGCCGGCGCGGGAGGCGGCGATGCGGGCCGGCGGGCCCGCGGCGGGCCTGCGGGCCGGCGCGGCGGCGGCGGCGGGGCTGATGACGTGGGGGCGCGCGATTCGTCGCGGCCGTCGGTGGAGAAATGTCCGGCCCCGGGCGGACGTGTCCGGCGGCACGGAGGAGCGGGTTAGGGTTTAGACAGCGATTTCGTTTTTCGGGATGCCCACATATTTATAGGTAGAGGGAGCTAGGAGACTCCAAATGAGGTGCGGTTTTCGCCCACACGATCGTGATCGAATGACCTAGAGCATGGAAGAGAGTTTGGTGGGTTTTGGGCTGTTTTTAGAGGGGGTTTTTGCTGGACACTCAAATGGACTTTGCGGATGACCGGTTAACCGTTGGAGTACCAAACGACCTCCGAATGGAACGAAACTTGACCGGTAGTCTCCGGGTGGTATATTGAGGCCACTTGACAAGCCTGGGTCCATTCCAAGAAAGTTTGACATGCACACACAAAAGAAAGCAAGAGGGGTGCACCGGAGGAGATAGGAGCGCCGGATTGGAAAACGGACAACGGGGAAAATGCTCGGATGCATGAGACGAACACGTATGCGAATGCAATGCACATGATGACATGATATGAAAATGCATGACATGACAAAATACAAAACGAAAGACAAAACCCGACAACGGAGGGAAAATCATATCACATAGACAGAAATGACAAGAGTCGGAGTTACAAATATGGCATGTTACATGCGGGGTGTTACAGGTGATCCATCGGAATAAGTTGCCAGGCACTGCTGAGTATATGGGTCCTGCTCGTCCTCATGCTCGTGATCATCAGCATTGTCATCTCCCCCTTGGTTATAAAAATTTTCAAGTATAGGTGGTGGAATGTTCACATGACCTTGGAAACACAAGAAGGTTAATTAGAGAAGGGAAACTAGCTAACCCGCATGCATGTGGATGAAACAATTATATTTACGGTGGAAGACAAACGTACCGAAAGCATCAGGGTTCCATGCAAAAATAGTGCCACTACTGGTGGCAGCAAATACAAGACCCTCGTATTGAATTGCATCACAGTACCCATCCATGTATAGAAATTGATTTTTGAGCAACATCCATCGAGGCGTGGAAGTAAGGACGGCAACAAGCTTGTCGAAGATAGCAACAACTTCATAGTTCGTGCAATCCCAAGAGCGGTTGGGAACTCGACAAATTGCTATCTTCCATAGACGACAGTCACCATGATCGTATTTGAACTCACGTAGAATACCAGTGTACTCAACCTTTGGGAGACGTCTGATATTTTTGGAAGTGGAACCCGGTGACGAATGTACACATTCACAAGTTCCCACTCGCAGTTGTACCCAATATAAACAACCTAATCTCTATTCGCGCCTGCCCAAGCCTGGCCCTCAAGCGATGGCATCTTAACATCATACGTATCATTATCAAGCGGCATCAACTTGCACAAGGAGAGGCTTCCCTCCTCCCCGTGCCAGTCAGCTGGGTCACTGCGAAGAATATAGGGGAGATCAGACCGCTCCTGGACCCTTGGGTTCCTTGTAATGATGTTATTAGTTGAGTCGAGAATGGTCTTGAACGAACCTGCCATGCTACTAGCCGAGGTGATGACGTCGCACCGACCAATGAGTTCCTCCACCACGTCATCTTTCAGATCGGGGCAAGAATAATGGGGTCGTTTCCGGCTTGTTCCCTCCATGGAGAAGATGATCGAACAATGGCAGAAGGAAGGGTGAAGGCAAATGGAGGGAGGAAGAGCGTGCGACAGTTGGCATGGTACATGAAGAGGCGCCTGGGGAACGAACGGTTGCCACAGAGGTCACACACGGACTGTGACACCCCAAAATTTTGACCTTATTTTACTAATTAAAATTTTGCCAGGAAATAAAACTTTTCCATTTGTCTAGATTTACCTTTAGATATTATGGGTTTTTACCTCAAGTGGAAACTTTCCAAAAGTATTATTGGATTTGTATACTCTCTCTATGAAACAATTCTTTATCAGTGGATTTAATTGCAAGATTTGTTTTCTCAGAGCTTTATTCTTTTAAAATGATTTCTTTTGAATTTGGAGCCTGTTTTGCACTGCAACCATTTGACAAATGCCTTTAAAATTTCCACCAAAATTTGGGGATGTCATGTGATGTTTCCACATCACTTTTATGCAAAAATATCTTTTGGTTATTGGAGATTTTGAGCTCTACATCAACTTTTCAAATCTGGTCCAGTAGTCATTTTTGCACTACAACCTATTTAAATGTTTCTTTAAAAATTCTTCCAAGTGTTTGGAGATGTCAGTAGATGCATACAATTCAACTTCATGCAAAAACCCAGTGATGATCTTTGAAAAATTTGAGTGAATCAACCTCTTTTTCATTCTGGACCAGTTTGGTGATTTGTACTGCAACCCTATTTTATTTTGCCCTAGTGACCCTGAGCTTTTTCCTGCTTGTAGCCCTCCCTACCAAACCCTTAAGTCCAGGAGAGTGGTCCCATTGGAGGATTTTAAGTGCATGCAATGAGCCCTTTTTCTTTCTGTCCAAAACTGTAGTTTTGCAAATCTTGCACTAACAAGTTTCTGGTTTTGCCCAAATGATCTTGCCATAATCACCTTCATCCAGGGAGACCCTGATCTGGAGATTTTGGCCACTCCAAGAGTTGCCTAAATGCACTTGGCATTCTGTCGAACACTTGGTGTGCATAGTCAGTTTTGGGCATGTTTTCTAGTTTGCACTATGATCTTGTTCCACTGACCCAGCAACCTTGTCCACTAAACTCCTAGCTATCTCTATCCTAGTCCTGTTAATTGCCAGCCTCACCCTCGCACTCTAGGCCGCCCTGGCATTTCGTCGAGCATGTCCCGTGCGTGCTCTGGGCGCGCCCAGAGCGCACGTTTTGCACGCGCGCGCACCGAGCCGCCGCGCCGCACTGCCACCCCCGCCGCGTCCCGCACATGGCCCTGGCTCGCCTACAGAGCCGCGCACTAACCTCGCCCACTCTCCACGCCACCTCTGGCGTCCTACAGCGCCGCTGGTAGAGCTTTTGGCGGCACGCCGGCGTCGGCAGCGAGCTCCTGCCATGGTCGGCGCCGCCCAAACCACACCAGCGCGCCAGCTGCCCCTATGAACAGCTCGAGCTTATCCCGAAGCCCGTCGGCAAGCGCTCGTCGCCGCCACGTCGCCCTGCAGCTACAGCACGGCTGTCGCCGGCGTTCCTATCCACGGCCGCCGCGGGATCAGCCTCGAACGCCTATAAAAGGAGACCCCGAGCCCCTCCGAGCGCTCAGGCAATCTCAAGCCTTCCCCCTAGAGCTCCCCAAGCAGTGGATTGACCGGAAGAGGCCACCTTCCCCAACTCCGGCCGGTTCGGCCGCCGCTACCGTCCGGTGACATTCGTCGCAACCAGGCTATCTCCCGCCCATCCAACGCCACCAATCGCTTCCTCTTGTCCTTGCGGAGCTGCCCAGCGCCTCAGCCTCGATCGGAAACCACCGGAGCCCAAAAACCACTTCACTCCCGTAGCCCCCTCCGCCGCGGAGCTCGCCGCCGGCGACTCCTCCCACCACCGTCGACCCAACGACCACCAAGAGGACCGCCCCGGTCTGGCCGGTCCATCCCTGCCCTCGGATGCCCGTGGGGAGCTGCCGTTCGTCGACGGCGATCGCCGGAGTCTCGCTCCGTTCGGGCAGAGGAAGAGTAGGGAGGAGAGGACTAGTCAAACCTGACCAGTGGGCCCCCTGGACCCACTGTCAGTGACCCGCGCGCCGTCCACTCTGGTTAAGTGAAGGCGCATAAGTCCCGAGTACGTCTTCCCTGCTTCGAAAACGTATTCTTCCCCGAAACGTTTTCTTTTCTGGTTTTTATTAAAAACAGAACTTTGACCAGACTTTGACTGGCTATATCTTTTAAAATAAAACTCCAAATGAGTTGATTCTTTTTCCTACCTCTCTCAAATTTCATCTAGTTTATTTTAAGATTTATTTCAAAAATATTTGGGACAACTTTTTGTACTGTGTTTGAAATATTTGTTATTTGAATATTTCTCAAAATAGGAAAATGGAGAGAGAAGAAAGCTTTCGAAAAGTGCACCCTTTGCATACTCTTGAAGGCAAGCATTCTGAACTCTGGCTTAGTATTTTCGTGAGGTGTTTTGATACAGTTACAACACCACTTTGACTTGGAGCATGCGTTATTCCTTTGTATCAATAAGTCACACGCATGAGTGCATATTGGAGATGTTTTTGCTGTTAGTAATGGATATGCTGGTATTAGTGTTCATCCTCGTGAGCTTCTCATGCATACCGGAAGAAAGCCGGGAAAGTCGTGGTCTTGGGTAGACACGAGCTTGTCCCTAGTTCCTCGTTGAGACGAATATGTCCGGTTTGGCATGGTGAGGCCGGATGAGTGGTGAGTTTATCTGTTAATGGAGATATATTGGTTACGCTAATCATTCGGAGAATACTTGGACCACCTGAGTCGGTCGTAAGTCGAGTCTTGTTCAGTGACTTTCCCTACTTGTTTTGTACTACCACTTGTCCCTGCCACGGGTAGGGTATGGTTCAGTAAGTTGTCAACCCCTTACCAAGGCACACACCGTACAGAGAGGCCATGGTGGAAGATACCGGGTGAATCCGGTAGGCATGCCACCTGGTCCGGGGGCATGGGTGTTTCCGGTTGGGACCGAGAGGGGGGCACCCCTTAGAGTGCGCGAATATAAATTTGATCCCATGCTACGTCGAGGTTGTAGCCTCCCCACTTAGAGTTTTGCTTGGCAGGTGTCGTGAGTGATTCCAGAGACCGGTAAGTTAAGATGGTGTGTGCAGGTCAGGTGTGTTTTCAATTAAAAGGCCGTAGGCGGAATTAGTCCCGATGGGCTCAATAAATCCGTTACTCGTGGGTAAATAGTACACCCTCTGTAGAGGATATATCCATTTGGATAGCCATGTTCATGGGTAAGGACCACAGTCTGAGATGGGTCTAGTGACGGTTTTCGGATGGAGACACGGCTAACTGGATCATAGTAACGGTATTCGGATGGAGACATGGCTTAATTAGAATCTAGTGACGGTCTTCGGATGGAGAAACGGCTAGACTAGATCTTGTTTATGACCTGTGACATATGAGGATTATGTTTATTATTACCATGGACTAACCATTTACATTATTTGAATTATTGAGTATCCCTGGGACGGTTCTACCTCCTGGATATTCACTGTGATTATTCTTATATAAGCCCTTTATGTGGTGTCGCTCAGACGCCCGACTGCGGCATGTTTGTTATTCATTTATCCTTTATAAGCCCTTTATGTGGTGTCGCTCAGACGCCCGACCGCGGCATGTTTGTTATTTATTTATCCTTTATAAGCCCTTTATGTGGTGTCGCTCAGACGCCCGACTGCGGCATGTTTGTTATTTATTTATCCTTTATAAGCCCTTTTATGTGGTGTCGCTCAGACGCCCGACTGCGGCATTGTTAATTTCTTTGCAACTTTTCGAGGAGTCATTTCAGACACTCGGTCAGTGCATTCTATTTTTACTCCCGTATTGCATGTTCATCTTTTTCCTGCATGCGCACATCACAGAGTTTCGTTTAACTCGTGACAGACGTTATGATCATAAAATATTTCGGAGCATGATTGTCTCTTATTATATTATACCCCTGTTCTTAATGTTTGCGAGTACATTCAAACGTACTCACTGGCTTGTCCCTGGCTATTGTCTTGGCCAGATTTCGCGCATGGAGATAGCATTGCGATGACAACCCCGGAACCTACGCAATAATGATAGCAGCCTCGCGAAGATAGGAGTTATCCTGGTCAGCTGTTCTTGTGGGAAATGGAGTCCCATAGACGCAGATGTACCACAAACCGCTTCCGCCATCAACCACTAGAAACCATGTGTTGTACTCCTAGGCCACAATGGTCTTGTACTACATATTTTGTACTTTGCTTGGAATTCTTGTATCAAGTTGGTGCCTCATCAGCTAACAGTAATCCTGGGGCTGGTGAGCACAAAGGCCGTTTTCTGGGAAATTAATATCCCGAAAATCCAGTCGTGACAGACTTGGTATCAGAGCCAGGCTGACCATTGGCTAATCCTATCTTAGCCAGGTCAATAAACCTAGGTTAACCAAACCACCGGACCTTAACCTAATCCAGGACAAGCTTCCCGCGCAAGATAGCCCCATAGTGACCCGACACCTCTCGGCGGACGGTGCCCAACCTATCAGCCTAGCCGTCGATCACGCGCCAGTAACCGACACCAACCACGTCTAAATCGCAAGCGTGCGAAGGAAGACTCCGTTCCCTTTTCCTATAAAAAGGGCACGCTAGCCTCAGCACAGCACAGCCTCTTTCCCCAAACCAAGCCACGATGCCTGGCCCCATTGTTCACAATGAGACCACAACAACCAACCTTGGAGGTTTTGTGACCGTGCTCGCAAACCTCACCCGCCGTGCCTATGCATTAGAAGAGCCCCCAGAATATGTTGTGTACCAAGGACCCATGTACGGTGAGAGCCGTCAGTACTGGGCCACTGTGCACATCTATGGTAGGGGTCTGTCGCCCGAACGCCCCTACAGATTCACTGGAAGGACAACTTCCTTTGAGCCACAAGCCATCCAACTGGCAGCCCGAGAAGCTATAGTTCAACTCCGACACTTGTCGCCCAGAGTTAACTGTCACAGCCCCAGATCAGACCTTGTTTGACTTTTGCTTGTTCCTCATGTCATCATGTTTAATTTTCAAAGAAACTTGAAATGGGGATGTTGAAACCCTAGCACCAAATGCATTCAACTAGGTTCAAGTAAACAATATTTTCAATGAACCCAAATGCCCTTTAGAAAAGTTCATGATTTTTGTCAAAGGTGAAAACCTCTGCCAAAAATGATGCACCTATTTCTAGGCCATCCTGGATTTTTGATGTAAATCTTATTGTATTTGACTTTTGGGCATTTAAATGCTATAAATAATTTAAATGTTCAAATAATGCTGGAACTATTTTTGGGCCACTGAAATAATTCAGCAAGTGTCCATGAATATTTTCAGGATTTTAGGAAATGCCTTGGTATTTTTCCTAAACTCAAAACAGAGGCAAATAATTAGAAAACAAAAACAAATTAGAAAAACAGAAAGCGGAGAGAGAAGATACCTACCTGGCACCCACCAAAGCCACCTGGCCGGCCCAGCTGGCGGCCCAGCCCACCAGGCGCTCCCCTGTCGCCTTCCTCCTCGCGCCAGTAGGCGAGGGCGCGTGCCCGACACGCGCAGCTACACGCCGCGGCCACCTCCTCCCTCCCTGCCTGCCTGGCTCCGCCTCGACTCGTCTGGACGATGCCACGCGACCCCCAGAGCCGTCCGGCTCTCCCTCTCTCTCCCCCGAACGCTCTCCCCCTCCTCTGTTCTTCCCGCCCGAACGCCTCCGTCGCCGCCGCTCGCCACCACCGCGGACACCGCCATCCCGGCGACGCCCTGAGATGCCCAAGAGCTCCGCCTAGTATCCCTCTTCCTCCTCGTCGAGCTGTGCAACGCCGGACGCCCCTGAGTGCCTCCACGTCGTCGTCTTCAACCTCCCAACGTCGGAGATCCCTCTCGCCGCCCCGCTCGCTTCGGTGCTTCCCCGAGCATGCCGAGGCCACCATTGCACTCACTGTGAGCCCCTGAACCGTTTCCCCCTACTCCCGTGCTCGATTTCGAGCTCTAGCTAGACTAGCCACCATGCCCGAAGCTCGCCGCCGCATGAGCTCGTCGCCGCCGTGGCTCCGGCGACCAAATGGCCCCGCGCGTGCGTCCGTTGCACTCGCGACGTCCCGTAGAGCAACGCTAGCACGATAGCCAGTTGTTTGCAAGCCGCAGCGCTAACCCCGCACCCACCCGAACTCCGGCGGCCGCAAAAGAGCCCGCCGTCGTCAACTCCGTCCACCCCAGACCCTCCCGCTTGCACTGCTAGCTGCGCACGAGCCTCAGCTGCGCGTAGCACCAATCCGCTGTCCAAATGGTCGCCGGTGGACGATTTCCGACATGCTCCGCCGCGTCTGGACTCGCCGGCGTCGAGTCGCCGGCGTGTTTGACCCGTTCGACCTGGGGTTTGACCCCGTCAGACCAGAGGTTTGACCTCTCTCTCTCACTTACATGCGGGCCCCGCCCGACTAACTAAGCTAGTTAGGGCTAATCCTATTTAGGTTAGTTAGGTTAGCCGCTGACTAGTGGGCCCTGGCCCCTGTTAACTAGCTAAGTGTTTAAACTGTTGCTAGATGCATTAGTGTAAATCATAACATTCTTGACATGTCATGACCATGCATCATATCGTCGCATTGCATTGATTGTGTCCTTCTCCGTTTGCCGGTAACCGTCCCCTCTCAGTAGCCGATGCTCCGATGACGTGATCGATGACACCGATGAAGAACTATAATATCTTCAGAAGTGCCAGGCAAGCATAACCCCCTTGTCCATTCCGATACAATCCCACTCTCTCGCTCCTGCTCTCTTTTACTACATTAGGAAAACAACGATTCAACTGTTACTTGTTGCGGTAGTTGAACCCCTTATCCTCTACATGACCTGACATTGCCACAGTAAATAGATGAAACCCACTAGCATGAGTAGGAGTTGTTTGAGCCCTGATGTGCCTACTCATTCATGCTTGTTTGTCATGCCTGCTATTGCTTAGAGTTGTGTCAGGTCTGATTCATCGGGGATGAATTGGAAAGTTGAGAACATGTCCTACTGTGTGTGAGCTAAGTGTGTGAACACGATTTGGTAAAGGTAGCGGTGAGAGGCCATGTAGGAGTACATGGTGGGTTGTCTCATTGCAGCCGTCCTCAGGAACTGAGTTCTGTGTTTGTGATCCATGATACAGTTACTACCACGCATTGGGCCCGAAACCAATGGATCCTCTCGGCTTCTTAATCACCCTTGTCCTCTGTCCAGGAGTTGCAAGTAGTTTCTGGTGTTTGTAGTATGCTGGAGGCCGTGGGCAGCGCTGACCGGAGGGGTGGGCTGTGATGCGGTAGGCACGTGGCCGGGCATGCCGGGCGCCTGTTTGGTGTCCCGGAACCCCGCACACATCGTTCGGGGCCGTATGTGGAAACCTCGGCCGGACTCCCTGCGGATGGAACCTGAATAGGCGATAAACCTGGACTAGAGACTTGAGTGTTTAGGTAGGCTGTGGCCGACTCCCTCGCCAGGCTTCCGCTTGAAGGTTGCCGAGGTACATGACGTGTACATGGTGGTAAGTGGCGAGAGCGTGTGTGAGGAAGTACACCCCTGCAGGGTTAATATGATCTATTCGAATAGCCGTGTCCGCGGAAATGGACTTCTGGGTTGCCTGTAACAGTTCATAGACAAGTGAAAGTGGATACTCTAAAATGCACAAGATAAGCGTGAGTGCTATGGATGGCGTTCTCGTAGGGAGACGGGAGCGGATCCATAGTGGTGTATTGGTATGGTGATTATGTGGACTCGTGTGCGCCACCTCAAAGAGTTACTTGTAGTCATAGTTTAGGATAACCACCGAGTCAAAGCTGGCTTGCTGCAGTCAAACTCCACCACCCCCCTTTGTTGATACCGATGCATATGTAGCTAGTTCTGATGTAAGTCTTGCTGGGTACATTTGTACTCACGTTTGCCTATTTTATGTTTTGCAGAGAGACGCTAGTCTCGCTAGTAGTTCCGTGTGGACTTCGACGTTTAGCTTGATACCTCAGCTACGATCTTGTGCCCTCGGCAGGATCTGGTAGATAGTCAGGCTTCTCAGCCTTTTTCATTTGTAGATGTCTGTACTCAGACATGTTAAGCTTCCGCATGTGCTTTGACTTGTATGCTCTGAATGTTGGGTCATGAGAGCCATGTTTGTAATATCTGGCTCTTCGGAGCCTAATGAATAAATACTCTGAGTCGTAGAGTCTTGTTGTGATGCCATGTTGTATTTGCACATATCGAGCATATTGTGTGTATGATTGAAATGCTTGGTATGTGTGGGATCCGACAACCTAGTTGTTTATCCTTGGTAGCCTCTCTTATGGGGAAATGTAGTCTTGTGCTTCCATGAGCCATAGTAGTCCGCTACAGCCCGGTTCACCGGAGTCCTGCTAGCCCAGCACTACTGCTCTGGAACACTTGACTGGCCGACATGTGATTCACTTCGTTCCTGTGTCTGTCCCTTCGGGGAAATGTCACGCGGTGACATCCGGAGTCCTGGCTAGCCTGCTACAGCCCGGGTTCCCGGAGTCCTGTTAGCCTAGTGCTACAGCCCGAATTCGCACGCTGTCGACCGACACGTTCATTGTTGATTCATGTATGCCTGTCCCCATACGTTAGTGCCGCTTTGGGTTCACGACTAGCCATGTCGGCCCGGGTTCTCTGTCATATGGATGCTAGCGACATTATCATATACGTGAGCCAAAAGGCGCAAACGGTCCCGGGCCATGGTTAGGCGACACCCGTGGGAATACCGTGCGTGAGGCCGCAAAGTGATATGAGGTGTTACAGGCTAGATCGGTGTGACTTAGAACCGGGGTCCCGACAGCGTTGGTATCAGAGCCTGACTGCCTGTAGGATTACCAAGCCAAACTGGTCGAAGTTGAGTCTAGAAATGCTTTAGTTATATAAGGGAATTGATTGTGGAAGGGAACGTAAGGCTCTTTTTACTCCTTTACCTTATGCCCTTCTGATCTGAGTCACCCTCTTCTCATTCTACGGGGATTAAGAACTAGACTTCTCATCTTTCTATCAGGATCACGTGTTACTAATCCGTAGACTCGTAGGATTGTTGGTCTCAAGCCTCAGTTTAGTTTCTACCACTTCAGTGTGTTGTTAGTTGGACTTGGAACCTTGATATGATGTTGTTGAGTGGTTATGCCACCATTTTGCAGGATATCTCAAATCCTTTGAGCATTTACAGTCGTTATGCTGTCCGAGTCATCCCAGGTTCCTAAATGGTCTGATGCATTTGCAAATCCTTTCCGTCCGCTCTCGATGTTCCTTTGGGCCAGATTAACCACACTAATCGTCGAGTTGAGGTACTCCGTTACCTCGACGTGTATGTTGGAGTTATTATTATGACCCTAGGTGTCTTAGAGGACCACTTAGTAATCTAGCAATGCTTGCATCCCCAGTGTGATGATTCTGGCCACTATTCTTGAAAGCATCCCGTGATGCCATTTAGTTAGTAGGCATTCTATTTCTGGGTTCTTGAACCCAAGATTCACTCTACTTAACTCGTGTAGCTAGTGTTTGCTAGTTCCCTTAAGATATTAGTAACCTTTGCATTAGTCCTCGAGGTCCGTGGTATTTCATTCTTCCAATACCATGAACCATCATGGCAGAAGTTCTTTTAACCAAAAGATCACAACCAGGGCGCTCTTGAGGAGTACTCCATTCATCTTGTGACTCTGCCAGTCCTACCTTTCTGCATGGGTTATCTAGAAGAAACTTGTTGGACTTGGTTCGACATACTAATCTATGCATCCACAACTCAGAAAAACATATGTTCCTTTGGGTTGTCCCTCTTTAGTTATTTTCTGGCCCTCGTCTATCAATTGATAGTCAGGAGTAATTGTGCATTTGTGTTATCAATGCCTATTATTCTTGTGGTCCGTCAAGCCATTCTATTCCGGAATGACTAGGAGAAACAAACTCCAGTACCTCGTCCATCTCTGGGATTGGGTCAAAGTAGTTGTATTCCGCAGATCAAATGCCTAACCAGCTTTTGTTCTGTTCTACCTCGGAGTATTACCCCCTTTATGTCAGAATTGTCATGAGAATTGCACCATCTCTCACGAATTCTTAACGCAGTGATACTTCTCGCCATCATTGCTCATTCCTCGGTTCCGTGTCGTCACGACCGGAATGCCGACAGGTGAACTATGATGTGTGAAATCAATACTCCTAGCAACCGTGTTGCTTGGTAGTTAATGGACATTAATATCATTCTTAGCGTGTTGGTTATTGAACCACTATACTAGGATTGATCGTGCTACCTTGTTCTTATTTCTGGTGCACACTTCGATCTTTGAGTTAGGATTGAATCCCTTGCTTATTTGATCATATCGTCTTGCCCTGAAAAGCAAGATTGTTCTCGATCTTAATAACATGTCGGTGGATCGTGATTTTCCAAATATCTTCTTGGAAGTACCACCAGGTTGTCCATGACCGATATGTTGAGTCGTGAACAAGTTGGTTTTCCAGTAAACCACCCCTTCTCCAAGAATCCGTGTTGGATACCCCTTAGCTAGTTGGTCAAGCTAAACAACAACTTGGAGAGTTGGAAGATAAAAGCTCATCTAACTTAGTTCATGTTAAGGGATATATTTGCGTGTGTTGAAGATAGATGATATCTTCATCGATTGGTCCCTGTGATCAGTTGTTGGACCTATTGTCGTATCAAGACTTTGGTTTGAGTATGGGCTATCATCAAATCAAATCAGGACCAACGATGTTCATAATGTTGTCTTACTCGTGGTTGATCCCTCGAGCATACACCATTATATCTTTTGGGTCTGACCAATGCTATCACTTGTTCACATAATTATGGAATTCCATCTCCATGGAAACCTGGATGCATTGTTGTTGAGCCCATCAGCAACACTGCTACCTTCTCCATGACTCATGTTGAACATCCAGCTAGTATTGGAAACTTTATAAGCATTATCTTCGTGTTCCGTTCATGAAGCATATGTTGGATGAAAGAAGTGACTTACTCTAATTCATGTGCATTAGATGCAAGTTGCCGCCGTGAATTCGAGAAAGTTTGTTTTGCCTCCTCTGGAATCATCCCAAGTCAGTCATGCATATGTGCGAAGTATACCGCGGTTTGGAGACTTGCAACCTTCATTCTATATGTATCCCTAGCACACCAAGCCACTGATTGATTTGTTCAAGGAGAAGGAGTTCCTTCATAAGAGCTAATCCGGACTTATGAAAGAACTTCGATATCCTCGTTGATGGTTCCCAACCAGAACTCGGTAGTGTTTTATTATAAGACTACCATGTGATCATGCTTGTCTGGGACAACGTGCTCACATGTATGTAGCAGAACCAGCTCATGTTTTGGAGCTTGCTATCGTAGTTCATCCCCTGAGAATCTTGCAACGTCTTCTCGTCGATTTGTGTTGCAAACCTTAATTTTCTTTCTAGACTTGACGAGTCTAGAATATTCTGACACCAACCAGATCTAAATCTCAGGCAGACATGATGGTTGGAACATTCTCCAAGAATTATAATATTGGTCTCTCGATAACCGGTAAAGTGGATGTCGTGGCCAACACACCCAGCCGGAAGACCTATTATTGTAGCAGCCTGATTGATAAAGTTGGCCACCTCCCCATAAGGATTCCGTAGGATTTACTTCCGTAGTTATTCCTTATGGATTCCTGCGCTCCCGAAGTCCGACCTACTACTTGATGTTCAAGATTCCAAACCACATCTAATGGGTTACGCTAGAACATCAAGGAGAACATTAGAAGCGGAGTGCTAAATGTCTCTCGGTCGATCATCCAGATTTGCCTCTTTGGCATTGCTAAGGAAAAATCTGAGAAAGTGATGTCCTCCTTTGCACCTGCATCCTCCATCACCGTTCATCATGGTAGTATGTTGTGTTGCCAGGATCCTCGACACGGATAATGGTAAAACCTTGATGAATATGGAAATGCTCAAGGTCTTGAGAGCACGCACAAGCAAATCATCCCTTGCATTGTCTTCAACAAGGTAGTTCACATCATCCATTCTAGTCCGAGTATGCCAATCCTTCGAACTCCGCCAAACGATTGCTGTGATTTGCCTTAAGCTGGTATAAAGAGTTTCAATGATCTCTATATCAAAAGTAATTCTTTTTGCCACTTAAGGAATAGTTCTACGAGTCACCCTTCCCAAGGTGCCCCGTTACGGAATCGTGGCAATTATCTCCTCGCTACTTTGAAACCATGCACCATCCTACCTAAGCGTGGGATTGTTGCCCACCAAATCAAATCTCATCGTTTGTTCTTCCATCCCTCTCGATGTGTTTTGTGTCTCAACTCGAGATGTTTCAACGTCTCACTCCATGAGTTGATCTTGAGTGCCCGATCTTCAAGAAGATCGATCCTGTAGAGTTTCCCTCTCTGTCGTCATCGTGTCGGATGAAGATCTCGAAAGCAAAGACGTCAACATTAATTGAAGCAACGGACCAAATCTTCGCGAAGAGCAATTGGATCATGAAGATGGTGTTAGCTTGTGTCCCTCTGTCTTCTTACCTCACGTCTTGAATCTCGGGACGAGATTCTTGTTTAGTGGGGGTGAGCTGTCACAGCCCCAGATCAGACCTTGTTTGACTTTTGCTTGTTCCTCATGTCGTCATGTTTAATTTTCAAAGAAACTTGAAATGGGATGTTGAAACCCTAGCACCAAATGCATTCAACTAGGTTCAAGTAAACAATATTTTCATTGAACCCAAATGCCCTTTAGAAAAGTTCATGATTTTTGTCAAAGGTGAAAACCTCTGCCAAAAATGATGCACCTATTTCTAGGCCATCCTGGATTTTTGAATTAAATCTTATTGTATTTGACTTTTGGGCATTTAAATGCTATAAATAATTTAAATGTTCAAATAATGCTGGAACTATTTTTGGGCCACTGAAATAATTCAGCAAGTGTCCATGAATATTTTCAGGATTTTAGGAAATGCCTTGGTATTTTTCCTAAACTCAAAACAGAGGCAAATAATTAGAAAACAAAAACAAATTAGAAAAACAGAAAGCAGAGAGAGAAGATACCTACCTGGCACCCACCAAAGCCACCTGGCCGGCCCAGCAGGCGGCCCACCCCCCGAGGCGCTCCCCTGTCGCCTTCCTCCTCGCGCCAGTAGGCGAGGGCGCGTGCCCGACGCGCGCAGCTACACGCCGCGGCCACCTCCTCCCTCCCTGCCTGCCTGGCTCCGCCTCGACTCATCTGGACGATGCCACGCGACCCCCAGAGCCGTCCGGCTCTCCCTCTCTCTCCCCCGAACGCTCTCCCCCTCCTCTGTTCTTCCCGCCCGAACGCCTCCGTCGCCGCCGCTCGCCACCACCGCGGACACCGCCATCCCGGCGACGCCCTGAGATGCCCAAGAGCTCCGCCTAGTATCCCTCTTCCTCCTCGTCGAGCTGTGCAACGCCGGACGCCCCCGAGTGCCTCCACGTCGTCGTCTTCAACCTCCCAACGCCGGAGATCCCTCTCGCCGCCCTGCACGCTCCGGTGCTTCCCCGAGCACGCCGAGGCCACCTCTGCACTCACTGTGAGCCCCTGAACCGTTTCCCCCTACTCCCGTGCTCGATTTCGAGCTCTAGCTAGACTAGCCACCATGCCCGAAGCTCGCCGCCGCATGAGCTCGTCGCCGCCGTGGCTCCGGCGACCAAATGGCCCCGCGCGTGCGTCCGTTGCACTCGCGACGTCCCGTAGAGCAACGCTAGCGCGATAGCCAGTTGTTTGCAAGCCGTAGCGCTAACCCCGCACCCACCCGAACTCCGGCGGCCGCAAAAGAGCCCGCCGTCGTCAACTCCGTCCACCCCAGACCCTCCCGCTTGCACTGCTAGCTGCGCACGAGCCTCAGCTGCGCGTAGCACCAATCCGCTGTCCAAATGGTCGCCGGTGGACGATTTCCGACATGCTCCGCCGCGTCTGGACTCGCCGGCGTCGAGTCGCCGGCGTGTTTGACCCGTTCGACCTGGGGTTTGACCCCGTCAGACCAGAGGTTTGACCTCTCTCTCTCACTTACATGCGGGCCCCGCCCGACTAACTAAGCTAGTTAGGGCTAATCCTATTTAGGTTAGTTAGGTTAGCCGCTGACTAGTGGGCCCTGGCCCCTGTTAACTAGCTAAGTGTTAAATTAACTTAAGTTTAAACACACAGCCACTGACATGTGGGTCCATGGACTAATTAGCTTAGATTAACTTTTAGTTAGTGCTAATTAACCCTCTTAGTTGACTGAGTCACTGACCAGTGGACCCCACTGGTCAGGTTTGACCTGACCGGGTTAGTTGACCTGCTGACGTCACACTAACGTCAGGCTGACGCAGTAAAGCATTATCTGGATTTAAGTTTATTTAGAAAATTCCAGAAAATAGTATAAACTTCTAAAAATCATATAAAATCAACCGTAGCTCAGAATGAAATAATTTATATATGAAAAATGATCAGAAAAATGCAATCTATCCATCTGTATCATTTTCATGCATGTCAAACTAAGTTATAGCTGTTGTATAGGTGAAAACATGATAATGACATTATAAATGCTAAATATGGAGTTTGCATATGAACCCTTAGTTCATATGGACCTCATTTAAACTGTTGCTAGATGCATTAGTGTAAATCATAACATTCTTGACGTGTCATGACCATGCATCATATCGTCGCATTGCATTGATTGTGTCCTTCTCCGTTTGCCGGTAACCGTCCCCTCTCAGTAGCCGATGCACCGATGACGTGATCGATGACACCGATGAAGAACTATAATATCTTCAGAAGTGCCAGGCAAGCATAACCCCCTTGTCCATTCCGATACAATCCCACTCTCTCGCTCCTGCTCTCTTTTACTACATTAGGACAACAACGATTCAACTGTTACTTGTTGCGGTATTTGAACCCCTTATCCTCTACATGACCTGACATTGCCACAGTAAATAGATGAAACCCACTAGCATGAGTAGGAGTTGTTTGAGCCCTGATGTGCCTACTCATTCATGCTTGTTTGTCATGCCTGCTATTGCTTAGAGTTGTGTCAGGTCTGATTCATCGGGGATGAATTGGAAAGTTGAGAACATGTCCTACTGTGTGTGAGCTAAGTGTGTGAACACGATTTGGTAAAGGTAGCGGTGAGAGGCCATGTAGGAGTACATGGTGGGTTGTCTCATTGCAGCCGTCCTCAGGAACTGAGTTCTGTGTTTGTGATCCATGATACAGTTACTACCACGCATTGGGCCCGAAACCAATGGACCCTCTCGGCTTCTTAATAACCCTTGTCCTCTGTCCAGGAGTTGCAAGTAGTTTCTGGTGTTTGTAGTATGCTGGAGGCCGTGGGCAGCGCTGACCGGAGGGGTGGGCTGTGATGCGGTAGGCACGTGGCCGGGCATGCCGGGCGCCCGTTTGGTGTCCCGGAACCCCGCACACATCGTTCGGGGCCGTATGTGAAAACCTCGGCCGGACTCCCTGCGGATGGAACCTGAATAGGCGATAAACCTGGACTAGAGCATTGAGTGTTTAGGTTGGCTGTGGCCGACTCCCTCGCCAGGCTTCCGCTTGAAGGTTGCCGAGGTACACGACGTGTACATGGTGGTAAGTGGCGAGAGCGTGTGTTGACGAAGTACACCCCTGCAGGGTTAATATGATCTATTCGAATAGCCGTGTCCGCGGAAATGGACTTCTGGGTTGCCTATAACAGTTCATAGACAAGTGAAAGTGGATACTCTAAAATGCACAAGATAAGCGTGAGTGTTATGGATGGCGTTCTCGTAGGGAGACGGGAGCGGATCCATAGTGGTGCATTGGTATGGTGATTATGTGGACTCGTGTGCGCCACCTCAAAGAGTTACTTGCAGTCATAGTTTAGGATAGCCACCGAGTCAAAGCTGGCTTGCTGCAGTCAAACTCCAGCACCCCCCTTTGTTGATACCGATGCATATGTAGCTAGTTCTGATGTAAGTCTTGCTGGGTACATTTGTACTCACGTTTGCCTATTTTATGTTTTGTAGAGAGACGCCAGTCTCGCTAGTAGTTCCGTGTGGACTTCGACATTTAGCTTGATACCTCAGCTACGATCTTGTGCCCTCGGCAGGATCTGGTAGATAGTCAGGCTTCTCAGCCTTTTTCATTTGTAGATGTCTGTACTCAGACATGTTAAGCTTCCGCATGTGCTTTGACTTGTATGCTCTGAATGTTGGGTCATGAGAGCCATGTTTGTAATATCTGGCTCTTCGGAGCCTAATGAATAAATACTCTGAGTCGTAGAGTCTTGTTGTGATGCCATGTTGTATTTGCACATATCGAGCATATTGTGTGTATGATTGAAATGCTTGGTATGTTTGGGATCCGACAACCTAGTTGTTTATCCTTGGTAGCCTCTCTTATGGGGAAATGTAGTCTTGTGCTTCCATGAGCCATAGTAATCCGCTACAGCCCGGTTCACCGGAGTCCTGCTAGCCCAGCACTACTGCTCCGGAACACTTGACTGGCCGGCATGTGATTCACTTCGTTCCTGTGTCTGTCCCTTCGGGGAAATGTCACGCGGTGACATCCGGAGTCCTTCCTAGCCTGCTACAGCCCGGGTTCCCGGAGTCCTGTTAGCCCAGTGCTACAGCCCGGATTCGCACGCTGCCGACCGACACGTTCGATGTTGATTCATGTATGCCCGTCCCCATACGTTAGTGCCGCTTTGGGTTCACGACTAGCCATGTCGGCCCGGGTTCTCTGTCATATGGATGCTAGCGACATTATCATATACGTGAGCCAAAAGGCGCAAACGGTCCCGGGCCATGGTAAGGCGACACCCGTGGGAATACCGTGCGTGAGGCCGCAAAGTGATATGAGGTGTTACAGGCTAGATCGGTGTGACTTAGAACCGGGGTCCCGACAGCGTTGGTATCAGAGCCTGACTGCCTGTAGGATTACCAAGCCAAACTGGTCGAAGTTGAGTCTAGAAATGCTTTAGTTATATAAGGGAATTGATTGTGGAAGGGAACGTAAGGCTCTTTTTACTCCTTTACCTTATGCCCTTCTGATCTGAGTCACCCTCTTCTCATTCTACGGGGATTAAGAACTAGACTTCTCATCTTTCTATCAGGATCACGTGTTACTAATCCGTAGACTCGTAGGATTGTTGGTCTCAAGCCTCAGTTCAGTTTCTACCACTTCAGTGTGTTGTTAGTTGGACTTGGAACCTTGATATGATGTTGTTGAGTGGTTATGCCACCATTTTGCAGGATATCTCAAATCCTTTGAGCATTTACAGTCGTTATGCTGTCCGAGTCATCCCAGGTTCCTAAATGGTCTGATGCATTTGCAAATCCTTTCCGTCCGCTCTCGATGTTCCTTTGGGCCAGATTAACCACACTAATCGTCGAGTTGAGGTACTCCGTTAGCTCGACGTGTATGTTGGAGTTATTATTATGACCCTAGGTGTCTTAGAGGACCACTTAGTAATCTAGCAATGCTTGCATCCCCAGTGTGATGATTCTGGCCACTATTCTTGAAAGCATCCCGTGATGCCATTTAGTTAGTAGGCATTCTATTTCTGGGTTCTTGAACCCAAGATTCACTCTACTTAACTCGTGTAGCTAGTGTTTGCTAGTTCCCTTAAGATATTAGTAACCTTTGCATTAGTCCTCGAGGTCCGTGGTATTTCATTCTTCCAATACCATGAACCATCATGGCAGAAGTTCTTTTAACCAAAAGATCACAACCAGGGCGCTCTTGAGGAGTACTCCATTCATCTTGTGACTCTGCCAGTCCTACCTTTCTGCATGGGTTATCTAGAAGAAACTTGTTGGACTTGGTTCGACATACTAATCTATGCATCCACAACTCAGAAAAACATATGTTCCTTTGGGTTGTCCCTCTTTAGTTATTTTCTGGCCCTCGTCTATCAATTGATAGTCAGGAGTAATTGTGCATTTGTGTTATCAATGCCTATTATTCTTGTGGTCCGTCAAGCCATTCTATTCCGGAATGACTAGGAGGAACAAACTCCAGTACCTCGTCCATCTCTGGGATTGGGTCAAAGTAGTTGTATTCCGCAGATCAAATGCCTAACCAGATTTTGTTCTGTTCTACCTCGGAGCATTACCCCCTTTATGTCAGAATTGTCATGAGAATTGCACCATCTCTCACGAATTCTTATCGCAGTGATACTTCTCGCCATCATTGCTCATTCCTCGGTTCCGTGTCGTCACGACCGGAATGCCGACAGGTGAACTATGATGTGTGAAATCAATACTCCTAGCAACCGTGTTGCTTGGTAGTTAATGGACATTAATATCATTCTTAGCGTGTTGGTTATTGAACCACTATACTAGGATTGATCGTGCTACCTTGTTCTTATTCTGGTGCACTCTTCGATCTTTGAGTTAGGATTGAATCCCTTGCTTATTTGATCATATCGTCTTGCCCTGAAAAGCAAGATTGTTCTCGATCTTAATAACATGTCGGTGGATCGTGATTTTCCAAATATCTTCTTGGAAGTACCACCAGGTTGTCCATGACCGATATGTTGAGTCGTGAACAAGTTGGTTTTCCAGTAAACCACCCCTTCTCCAAGAATCCGTGTTGGATACCCCTTAGCTAGTTGGTCAAGCTAAACAACAACTTGGAGAGTTGGAAGATAAAAGCTCGTCTAACTTAGTTCATGTTAAGGGATATATTTGCGTGTGTTGAAGATAGATGATATCTTCATCGATTGGTCCCTGTGATCAGTTGTTGGACCTATTGTCGTATCAAGACTTTGGTTTGAGTATGGGCTATCATCAAATCAAATCAGGACCAACGATGTTCATAATGTTGTCTTACTCGTGGTTGATCCCTCGAGCATACACCATTATATCTTTTGGGTCTGACCAATGCTATCACTTGTTCACATAATTATGGAATTCCATCTCCATGGAAACCTGGATGCATTGTTGTTGAGCCCATCAGCAACACTGCTACCTTCTCCATGACTCATGTTGAACATCCAGCTAGTATTGGAAACTTTATAAGCATTATCTTCGTGTTCCGTTCATGAAGCATATGTTGGATGAAAGAAGTGACTTACTCTAATTCATGTGCATTAGATGCAAGTTGCCGCCGTGAATTCGAGAAAGTTTGTTTTGCCTCCTCTGGAATCATCCCAAGTCAGTCATGCATATGTGCGAAGTATACCACGGTTTGGAGACTTGCAACCTTCATTCTATATGTATCCCTAGCACACCAAGCCACTGATTGATTTGTTCAAGGAGAAGGAGTTCCTTCATAAGAGCTAATCCGGACTTATGAAAGAACTTCGATATCCTCGTTGATGGTTCCCAACCAGAACTCGGTAGTGTTTTATTATAAGACTACCATGTGATCATGCTTGTCTGGGACAACGTGCTCACATGTATGTAGCAGAACCAGCTCATGTTTTGGAGCTTGCTATCGTAGTTCATCCCCTGAGAATCTTGCAACGTCTTCTCGTCGATTTGTGTTGCAAACCTTAATTTTCTTTCTAGACTTGACGAGTCTAGAATATTCTGACACCAACCAGATCTAAATCTCAGGCAGACATGATGGTTGGAACATTCTCCAAGAATTATAATATTGGTCTCTCGATAACCGGTAAAGTGGATGTCGTGGCCAACACACCCAGCCGGAAGACCTATTATTGTAGCAGCCTGATTGATAAAGTTGGCCACCTCCCCATAAGGATTCCGTAGGATTTACTTCCGTAGTTATTCCTTATGGATTCCTGCGCTCCCGAAGTCCGACCTACTACTTGATGTTCAAGATTCCAAACCACATCTAATGGGTTACGCTAGAACATCAAGGAGAACATTAGAAGCGGAGTGCTAAATGTCTCTCGGTCGATCATCCAGATTTGCCTCTTTGGCATTGCTAAGGAAAAATCTGAGAAAGTGATGTCCTCCTTTGCACCTGCATCCTCCATCACCGTTCATCATGGTAGTATGTTGTGTTGCCAGGATCCTCGACACGGATAATGGTAAAACCTTGATGAATATGGAAATGCTCAAGGTCTTGAGAGCACGCGCAAGCAAATCATCCCTTGCATTGTCTTCAACAAGGTAGTTCACATCATCCATTCTAGTCCGAGTATGCCAATCCTTCGAACTCCGCCAAACGATTGCTGTGATTTGCCTTAAGCTGGTATAAAGAGTTTCAATGATCTCTATATCAAAAGTAATTCTTTTTGCCACTTCAGGAATAGTTCTACGAGTCACCCTTCCCAAGGTGCCCCGTTACGGAATCGTGGCAATTATCTCCTCGCTACTTTGAAACCATGCACCATCCTACCTAAGCGTGGGATTGTTGCCCACCAAATCAAATCTCATCGTTTGTTCTTCCATCCCTCTCGATGTGTTTTGTGTCTCAACTCGAGATGTTTCAACGTCTCACTCCATGAGTTGATCTTGAGTGCCCGATCTTCAAGAAGATCGATCCTGTAGAGTTTCCCTCTCTGTCGTCATCGTGTCGGATGAAGATCTCGAAAGCAAAGACGTCAACGTTAATTGAAGCAACGGACCAAATCTTCGCGAAGAGCAATTGGATCATGAAGATGGTGTTAGCTTGTGTCCCTCTGTCTTCTTACCTCACGTCTTGAATCTCGGGACGAGATTCTTGTTTAGTGGGGGTGAGCTGTCACAGCCCCAGATCAGACCTTGTTTGACTTTTGCTTGTTCCTCATGTCATCATGTTTAATTTTCAAAGAAACTTGAAATGGGATGTTGAAACCCTAGCACCAAATGCATTCAACTAGGTTCAAGTAAACAATATTTTCAATGAACCCAAATGCCCTTTAGAAAAGTTCATGATTTTTGTCAAAGGTGAAAACCTCTGCCAAAAATGATGCACCTATTTCTAGGCCATCCTGGATTTTTGAATTAAATTTAAATTGTATTTGACTTTTGGGCATTTAAATGATATAAATAATTTAAATGTTCAAATAATGCTGGAACTATTTTTGGGCCACTGAAATAATTCAGCAAGTGTCCATGAAAATTTTCAGGATTTTAGGAAATGCCTTGGTATTTTTCCTAAACTCAAAACAGAGGCAAATAATTAGAAAACAAAAACAAATTAGAAAAACAGAAAGCAGAGAGAGAAGATACCTACCTGGCACCCACCAAAGCCACCTGGCCGGCCCAGCTGGCGGCCCAGCCCACCAGGCGCTCCCCTGTCGCCTTCCTCCTCGCGCCAGTAGGCGAGGGCGCGTGCCCGACGCGCGCAGCTACACGCCGCGGCCACCTCCTCCCTCCCTGCCTGCCTGGCTCCACCTCGACTCATCTGGACGATGCCACGCGACCCCCAGAGCCGTCCGGCTCTCCCTCTCTCTCACCCGAACGCTCTCCCCCTCCTCTGTTCTTCCCGCCCGAACGCCTCCGTCGCCGCCACTCGCCACCACCGCGGACACCGCCATCCCGGCGACGCCCTGAGATGCCCAAGAGCTCCGCCTAGTATCCCTCTTCCTCCTCGTCGAGCTGTGCAACACCGGACGCCCCCGAGTGCCTCCACGTCGTCGTCTTCAACCTCCCAACGCCGGAGATCCCTCTCGCCGCCCCGCTCGCTCCGGTGCTTCCCCGAGCACGCCGAGGCCACCTCTGCACTCACTGTGAGCCCCTGAACCGTTTTCCCCTACTCCCGTGCTCGATTTCGAGCTCTAGCTAGACTAGCCACCATACCCGAAGCTCGCCGCCGCATGAGCTCGTCGCCGCCGTGGCTCCGGCGACCAAATGGCCCCGCGCGTGCGTCCGTTGCACTCGCGACGTCCCGTAGAGCAACGCTAGCGCGATAGCCAGTTGTTTGCAAGCCGCAGCGCTAACCCCGCACCCACCCGAACTCCGGCGGCCGCAAAAGAGCCCGCCGTCGTCAACTCCGTCCACCCCAGACCCTCCCGCTTGCACTGCTAGCTGCGCACGAGCCTCAGCTGCGCGTAGCACCAATCCGCTGTCCAAATGGTCGCCGGTGGACGATTTCCGACATGCTCCGCCGCGTCTGGACTCGCCGGCGTCGAGTCGCCGGCGTGTTTGACCCGTTCGACCTAGGGTTTGACCCCGTCTGACCAGAGGTTTGACCTCTCTCTCTCACTTACATGCGGGCCCCGCCCGACTAACTAAGCTAGTTAGGGCTAATCCTATTTAGGTTAGTTAGGTTAGCCGCTGACTAGTGGGCCCTGGCCCCTGTTAACTAGCTAAGTGTTAAATTAACTTAAGTTTAAACACACAGCCACTGACGTGTGGGTCCATGGACTAATTAGCTTAGATTAACTTTTAGTTAGTGCTAATTAACCCTCTTAGTTGACTGAGTCACTGACCAGTGGACCCCACTGGTCAGGTTTGACCTGACCGGGTTAGTTCACCTGCTGACGTCACACTGACGTCAGGCTGACGCAGTAAAGCATTATCTGGATTTAAGTTTATTCAGAAAATTCCAGAAAATAGTATAAACTTCTAAAAATCATATAAAATCAACCGTAGCCCAGAATGAAATAATTTATATATGAAAAATGATCAGAAAAATGCAATCTATCCATCTGTATCATTTTCATGCATGTCAAACTAAGTTATACCTGCTGTATAGGTGAAAACATGATAATGACATTATAAATGCTAAATATGGAGTTTGCATATGAACCCTTAGTTCATATGGACCTCATTTAGCTGTTGCTAGATGCATTAGTGTAAATCATAACATTCTTGACATGTCATGACCATGCATCATATCGTCGCATTGCATTGATTGTGTCCTTCTGCCGGTAACTGTCCCCTCTCAGTAGCCGATGCTCCGATGACGTGATCGATGACACCGATGAAGAACTATAATATCTTCAGAAGTGCCAGGCAAGCATAACCACCTTGTCCATTCCGATACAATCCCACTCTCTCGCTCCTGCTCTCTTTTAGTACATTAGGACAACAACGATTCAATTGTTACTTGTTGCGGTAGTTGAACCCCTTATCCTCTGCATGACCTGACATTGCCACAGTAAATAGATGAAACCCACTAGCATGAGTAGGAGTTGTTTGAGCCCTGATGTGCCTACTCATTCATGCTTGTTTGTCATGCCCGCTATTGCTTAGAGTTGTGCCAGGTCTGATTCATCGGGGATGAATTGGAAAGTTGAGAACATGTCCTACTGTGTGTGAGCTAAGTGTGTGAACACGATTTGGTAAAGGTAGCGGTGAGAGGCCATGTAGGAGTACATGGTGGGTTGTTTCATTGCATTCGTCCTCAGGAACTGAGTTCTGTGTTTGTGATCCATGATACAGTTACTACCACGCATTGGGCCCGAAACCAATGGACCCTCTCGGCTTCTTAATCACCCTTGTCCTCTGTCCAGGAGTTGCAAGTAGTTTCTGGTGTTTGTAGTATGCTGGAGGCCGTGGGCAGCGCTGACCGGAGGGGTGGGCTGTGATGCGGTAGGCACGTGGCCGGGCATGCCGGGCGCCCGTTTGGTGTCCCGGAACCCCGCACACATCGTTCGTGGCCGTATGTGGAAACCTCGGCCGGACTCCCTGCGGATGGAACCTGAATAGGCGATAAACCTGGACTAGAGACTTGAGTGTTTAGGTATGCTGTGGCCGACTCCCTCGCCAGGCTTCCGCTTGAAGGTTGCCGAGGTACACGACATGTACATGGTGGTAAGTGGCGAGAGCGTGTGTGACGAAGTACACCCCTGCAGGGTTGATATGATCTATTCGAATAGCCGTGTCCGCGGAAATGGACTTCTGGGTTGCCTATAACAGTTCATAGACAAGTGAAAGTGGATACTCTAAAATGCGCAAGATAAGCGTGAGTGCTATGGATGGCGTTCTCGTAGGGAGACGGGAGCGGATCCATAGTGGTGTATTGGTATGGTGATTATGTGGACTCGTGTGCGCCACCTCAAAGAGTTACTTGCAGTCATAGTTTAGGATAGCCACCGAGTCAAAGCTGGCTTGCTGCAGTCAAACTCCACCACCCCCCTTTGTTGATACCGATGCATATGTAGCTAGTTCTGATGTAAGTCTTGCTGGGTACATTTGTACTCACGTTTTCCTATTTTATGTTTTGCAGAGAGACGCCAGTCTCGCTAGTAGTTCCGTGTGGACTTCGACGTTTAGCTTGATACCCCAGCTACGATCTTGTGCCCTCGGCAGGATCTGATAGATAGTCAGGCTTCTCAGCCTTTTTCATTTGTAGATGTCTGTACTCAGACATGTTAAGCTTCCGCATGTGCTTTGACTTGTATGCTCTGAATGTTGGGTCATGAGACCCATGTTTGTAATATCTGGCTCTTCGGAGCCTAATGAATAAATACTCTGAGTCGTAGAGTCTTGTTGTGATGCCATGTTGTATTTGCACATATCGAGCATATTGTGTGTATGATTGAAATGCTTGGTATGTGTGGGATCCGACAACCTAGTTGTTTATCCTTGGTAGCCTCTCTTATGGGGAAATGTAGTCTTGTGCTTCCATGAGCCATAGTAGTCCGCTACAGCCCGGTTCACCGGAGTCCTGCTAGCCCAGCACTACTGCTCCGGAACACTTGACTGGCCGGCATGTGATTCACTTCGTTCCTGTGTCTGTCCCTTCGGGGAAATGTCACGCGGTGACATCCGGAGTCCTGCCTAGCCTGCTACAGCCCGGGTTCCCGGAGTCCTGTTAGCCCAGTGCTACAGCCTGGATTCGCACGCTGCCGACCGACACGTTCGATGTTGATTCATGTATCCCTGTCCCCATACGTTAGTGCCGCTTTGGGTTCACGACTAGCCATGTCGGCCCGGGTTCTCTGTCATATGGATGCTAGCGACATTATCATATACGTGAGCCAAAAGGCGCAAACGGTCCCGGGCCATGGTAAGGCGACACCCGTGGGAATACCGTGCGTGAGGCCGCCAAGTGATATGAGGTGTTACAGGCTAGATCGGTGTGACTTAGAATCGGGGTCCCGACATTAACTGTCGCTCGTTCTACTACTACCCCAGTCGTGACGGGTATGGTAGGCCGCCCCAGGTTGCCAACGGAGATCACGAGACGGATCCGGCACTATTGCATCTGGTGCGCTATGTAAGCGCCCTAGAGCAACTGTTCGATCAGGTCACCCTTGATCTGATCGCAGCTCGTGGAGAACTGGTTCGCCGAGCCCCGGCGAGAAGAGAAGTGGAGCCCGACGCCGACAACCCAGTCGTGCTGTTCGGACACCCGATCGATCCCTTGAGGTCTGCCCCAACCATCAACCAGAGTGCTTTGGTGTCCCCAGAAGCGCTTCGTCGCCTTTTGGGAACCCATCCCAACGGGATTGTGGCCAACAACCCCCGCGATGGTCATCACCACTACCCTGACCCTGCAGCCCCTGAACCTCAGCCAGCAAATCCTGACGGAGAAACCCGTGGAGAAACCTCGGCATCCGCCAGGCCAGCCCACTTAGATATTAACGAAGTAGACTAAGTCGCTCGAGTTGTATCGAGCCTTAGTTTTCCTACGCTTTGTAATGGTGTGATCTTGTATCGCTTTTATTTAATGCTATCTGCTTGAACGCCCCTGTTTTTGGAGTAGTAGCTATGCATATGTACGTTGGCGTACAGTTGCATTTTTTAAATTTCGGGCGCAGCTACCAAGACCAACCCCGACGGCACCCACAGTAATGCGTCACATTTATGTGATATGTATATCTGTGGCGTTGACCCGAGTACAGGATCGACAACCAGTTACCCTTCACCCCGGTAGATAACCCAGCCCCAATGCTATATAAAGGCCACCTCGTGACCTTGCCGAGTACCCCTCACCTTGTGCGCAGCACCCACATCCATCTCCTTGCCATGCCAACCCCCAGTATTTATCTGAGAACCCCAAACGCAACCCCGGGTAGTTTTGTTAAATTATTGTGGGACTTCACCTGCAGTACCATGAGTGCCACCCATCCACCCCAGTACGAGTTGCTCAAATCGAGGATCACCCCATCCACCTCGAAATATTGGGCAGTGGTGCACATCCCTCCCGCATAACCAAACCAAGACCCAACGGAGGTTTCCTTCATGGGAAAATCCATGCCGACTCCGCATATGGCCATAGAAGCTGCTGCGTACGAAGCGCTCGCTCGTCTTCGATTCGCGGTACCCTATGCCAGCGAACGAGGATATTATTATTTTCCGAGTCGTGCAGCACCCGGAGAAGTTGCATCTTTTCCCGGTGGACGAATTGCGAGAGATCCGGTACTGGCCAACCTTGCCCAGTACGTTATCGCTCAGGAGCGTTTGACTCAGCGGGTAATGGGTTATCTCCAGAGCCTCGCTGATTTAAATCCTCGGATCGCTATTGGCAGACCACTGAGGCCTGACCAGGAGAGGCGCATTCATCGACTGGTCAACCCGCTCCCCCCGATAGAAGAGGAGTGTGCTCCAGTACCAGAGACGTTTTCTCAGGACCCTGTCCTTTTGCCGTTTTCTTTGTAAACGTCACCGCTGTGTTTATTACCCAGTATTTATTTATGTGTTGTAATTTGTGCGATGGACCCGATTTTTGGTTTCAATTATGTGAGCGGTTTTACAGCTGTTGATTTTGTTTTAACTAATTTTCACTCCTGATAAATTTTTGTAATGAGATTTCTTTCCCCGAGTTGCTACAGCGTATATATCTTTACGACATAGATGTTTATTCGCGCAGCATCGTAACAGCAGACTCACTATCACAACCACTCGACCTCGTGCATTAATTGCAAATCCTCGTACACATTGTTGCGCCTAACTGATCACACCCGAGGACACCACAGTCTCAGTAAGAGAGATTTGTGAGTGATCATTCGGGCGCGAGCTGCCCCAGCATACCGACAGCAGTTAGCGCTCGATGCCGCACCTAATCCTCGTGATCGCCGCCGCCGCGAAGAGCTAACACTCGAGCGGCAGCATCACGACGATCATCCAGGATCATCGCACACAGGAGCACGGAGAACCCCAGCAGCACCGCCAAACCTCCACACACCAGGACCACATACCAGTCCGGCATCGCCTCCGCCATTAGAGCCTCGTCTCGAGCTCCTGCTAACAGCAATGGAGGAGAAGGAAGGATGAGTAGGAGCGAGGCCAGGTGTAAGGAAGAGGAGAGGAGCACCGCGATCGTTTTATAGCTCGAGATCGGTGTACGGTGGGCAAGGTCCACCAGCGCCAATCGTCGCTCAACCGTCGGTGTTCGGAGGCGAGTCCGCGAGCAGTGCCGACAGCGCACTGGCTCGCGAGGTGAGTGCACGCTGCCCCGGCAGCTAGCACGCCGCGCACTACCGCAGTACGGCCTAGATGCCCTACGAGCTAGGCATCGCCGGTGGAGGAAGCGCGGGAGAGCACGCGAGAGAGAAGAGAGAGCCAGAGGTAGAAGAAGAGGCCGACAGTGGGCCCTGGGTCCACCTGTCAGCCAGAGAGAGCACTGTGCTCTCGGGTGCGACCAGCGTGTTTTATTAATTTGGAATTTATTCTAAATTACTGTATCCACGTAGAAATATCTCGTTTTTCCCCGACCGTGGATTTTTCCACGCTACGCCAGTGTACCACCCTGTGGTTTTACACCACTTATTGCCCTCTCACTGTAGCCACATTTTTATTGCACAGTTGAAAGATTTCTTGTGGTAAATGCAATGTTTGTTCAAAATAGCTTTTAACAAATCTCGAGGACGAGATTTTTCTTAAGGGGGGTAGTGTTGTGACACCCCAAAATTTTGACCTTATTTTACTAATGAAAATTTTGCCAGGAAATAAAACTTTTCCATTTGTCTAGATTTACCTTTAGATATTATGGGTTTTTACCTCAAGTGGAAACTTTTCAAAAGTATTATTGGATTTGTATACTCTCTCTATGAAACAATTCTTTATCAGTGGATTTAATTGCAAGATTTGTTTTCTCAGAGCTTTATTCTTTTAAAATGATTTCTTTTGAATTTGGAGCCTGTTTTGCACTGCAACCATTTGACAAATACCTTTAAAATTTCCACCAAAATTTGGGGATGTCATGTGATGTTTCCACATCACTTTTATGCAAAAATATCTTTTGGTTATTGGAGATTTTGAGCTCTACATCAACTTTTCAAATCTGGTCCAGTAGTCATTTTTGCACTACAACCTATTTAAATGTTTCTTTAAAAATTCTTCCAAGTGTTTGGAGATGTCAGTAGATGCATACAATTCAACTTCATGCAAAAACCTAGTGATGATCTTTGAAAAATTTGAGTGAACCAACCTCTTTTTCATTCTGGACCAGTTTGGTGATTTGTACTGCAACCCTATTTTATTTTGCTCTAGTGACCCTGAGCTTTTTCCTGCTTGTAGCCCTCCCTACCAAACCCTTAAGTCCAGGAGAGTGGTCCCACTGGAGGATTTTAAGTGCATGCAATGAGCCCTTTTTCTTTCTGTCCAAAACTGTAGTTTTGCAAATCTTGCACTAACAAGTTTCTGGTTTTGCCCAAATGATCTTGCCATCATCACCTTCATCCAGGGAGACCCTGATCTGGAGATTTTGGCCACTCCAAGAGTTGCCTAAATGCACTTGGCATTCTGTCGAACACTTGGTGTGCACAGTCAGTTTTGGGCATGTTTTCTAGTTTGCACTATGATCTTGTTCCACTGACCCAGCAACCTTGTCCACTAAACTCCTAGCTATCTCTATCCTAGTCCTGTTAATTGCCAGCCTCACCCTCGCACTCTAGGCCGCCCTGGCATTTCGTCGAGCATGTCCCGTGCGTGCTCTGGGTGCGCCCAGAGCGCACGTTTGCACGCGCGCGCACCGAGCCGCCGCGCCGCACTGCCACCCCCGCCGCGTCCCGCACATGGCCCTGGCTCGCCTACAGAGCCGCGCACTAACCTCGCCCACTCTCCACGCCACCTCTGGCGCCCTACAGCGCCGCTTGCAGAGCTTTTGGCGGCACGCCGGCGTCGGCAGTGAGCTCCTGCCATGGTCGGCGCCGCCCAAACCACACCAGCGCGCCAGCTGCCCCTATGAACAGCTCGAGCTTATCCCGAAGCCCGTCGGCAAGCGCTCGTCGCCGCCACGTCGCCCTGCAGCTACAGCACGGCTGTCGCCGGCGTTCCTATCCACGGCCGCCGCGGGATCAGCCTCGAACGCCTATAAAAGGAGACCCCGAGCCCCTCCGAGCGCTCAGGCAATCTCAAGCCTTCCCCCTAGAGCTCCCCAAGCAGTGGATTGACCGGAAGAGGCCACCTTCCCCAACTCCGGCCGGTTCGGCCGCCGCTACCGTCCGGTGACATTCGTCGCAACCAGGCTATCTCCCGCCCATCCAACGCCACCAATCGCTTCCTCTTGTCCTTGCGGAGCTGCCCAGCGCCTCAGCCTCGATCGGAAACCACCGGAGCCCAAAAACCACTTCACTCCCGTAGCCCCCTCCGCCGCGGAGCTCGCCGCCGGCGACTCCTCCCACCACCGTCGACCCAACGACCACCAAGAGGACCGCCCCGGTCTGGCCGGTCCATCCCTGCCCTCGGATGCCCGTGGGGAGCTGCCGTTCGTCGACGGCGATCGCCGGAGTCTCGCTCCGTTCGGGCAGAGGAAGAGTAGGGAGGAGAGGACTAGTCAAACCTGACCAGTGGGCCCCCTGGACCCACTGTCAGTGACCCGCGCGCCGTCCACTCTGGTTAAGTGAAGGCGCATAAGTCCCGAGTACGTCTTCCCTGCTTCGAAAACGTATTCTTCCCCGAAACGTTTTCTTTTCTGGTTTTTATTAAAAACAGAACTTTGACCAGACTTTGACTGGCTATATCTTTTAAAATAAAACTCCAAATGAGTTGATTCTTTTTCCTACCTCTCTCAAATTTCATCTAGTTTATTTTAAGATTTATTTAAAAAATATTTGGGACAACTTTTTGTACTGTGTTTGAAATATTTGTTATTTGAATATTTCTCAAAATAGGAAAATGGAGAGAGAAGAAAGCTTTCGAAAAGTGCACCCTTTGCATACTCTTGAAGCCAAGCATTCTGAACTCTGGCTTAGTATTTTCGTGAGGTGTTTTGATACAGTTACAACACCACTTTGACTTGGAGCATGCGTTATTCCTTTGTATCAATAAGTCACACGCATGAGTGCATATTGGAGATGTTTTTGCTGTTAGTAATGGATATGCTGGTATTAGTGTTCATCCTCGTGAGCTTCTCATGCATACCGGAAGAAAGCCAGGAAAGTCGTGGTCTTGGGTAGACACGAGCTTGTCCCTAGTTCCTCGTTGAGACGAATATGTCCGGTTTGGCATGGTGAGGCTGGATGAGTGGTGAGTTTATCTGTTAATGGAGATATATTGGTTACGCTAATCATTCGGAGAATACTTGGACCACCTGAGTCGGTCGTAAGTCGAGTCTTGTTCAGTGACTTTCCCTACTTGTTTTGTACTACCACTTGTCCCTGCCACAGGTAGGGTATGGTTCAGTAAGTTGTCAACCCCTTACCAAGGCACACACACCATACAGAGAGGCCATGGTGGAAGATACCGGGTGCATCCGGTAGGCATGCCACCTGGTCCGGGGGCATGGGTGTTTCCGGTTGGGACCGAGAGGGGGGCACCCCTTAGAGCGCGCGAATATAAATTTGATCCCATGCTACGTCGAGGTTGTAGCCTCCCCACTTAGAGTTTTGCTTGGCAGGTGTCGTGGGTGATTCCAGACACCGGTAAGTTAAGCTGGTGTGTGCAGGTCAGGCGTGTTTTCAATTAAAAGGCCGTAGGCGGAATTAGTCCTGATGGGCTCAATAAATCCGTTACTCGTGGGTAAATAGTACACCCTCTGTAGAGGATATATCCATTTGGATATACATGTTCATGGGTAAGGACCACAGTCTGAGATGGGTCTAGTGACGGTTTTCGGATGGAGACACGGCTAACTGGATCATAGTAACGGTATTCGGATGGAGACACGGCTTAATTAGAATCTAGTGACGGTCTTCGGATGGAAAACGGCTAGACTAGATCTTGTTTATGACCTGTGACATATGAGGATTATGTTTATTATTACCATGGACTAACCATTTACATTATTTGAATTATTGAGTATCCCTGGGACGGTTCTACCTCCTGGATATTCACTGTGATTATTCTTATATAAGCCCTTTATGTGGTGTCGCTCAGACGCCCGACTGCGGCATGTTTGTTATTCATTTATCCTTTATAAGCCCTTTATGTGGTGTCGCTCAGACGCCCGACTGCGGCATGTTTGTTATTTATTTATCCTTTATAAGCCCTTTATGTGGTGTCGCTCAGACGCCCGACTGCGGCATGTTTGTTATTTATTTATCCTTTATAAGCCCTTTTATGTGGTGTCGCTCAGACGCCCGACTGCGGCATGTTTGTTATTTATTTATCCTTTATAAGCCCTTTTATGTGGTGTCGCTCAGACGCCCGATTGCAGAGGTGCCAGAGCTCAATTTTTAAAACAGAGTTAAATGATATTTTGAGACATACACCCTTCTTCTTCACTTCACGACCATCAGTTATCAACATCTTCCATGCTAAGCACGCTAGTAGCGGTTCCCAAGCGATAAAAGTGAAGGTTTTGACTCCATTGGGAGTTTTTGTTTGATTATTCAAGAGATGAACTCTTTTTCATATTTGCAGTTTGGGACTGGGCATCCCTATTGCCGCTCATTTTCTCATGTGATGGTGAGTGAATAAACACTCGACCTGAGAATAACTTGCTTAGCACGGAAGATATCGACCACCTCCTGTCATTCCATGAATTATCCAGGCACACAAAAAGGATAATTTTTAGAATTTTTTAGAGGTGGCACATGCAAATTTACTTAGGACGGCAGGGTAATACCGTATATAGGTAGGTATGGTGGACTCATCTGGAATAACTTTGGGTTCAAGGTTTTTGATGTACAAGCAGAATTCCCACTTAGTACAGGCGAAGGCTAGCAATTAAGATTGAGAAGCGGCTAGCTAGAGAGCAACAACGATCATAACCATGCATTATGCATCAGTAACATTGGACACTAGCATGAGTAGGATATGAACACCATGAACATAAATATTATAGAGGCTATGTTGGTTTTGATTCAACTACATGCATGAACATGTACCAAGTCAAGCCACTCGAACATTCAGAGGAGGATACCATATCATCATACTACATCACAATCATTTTAACGCTATGTTCATATCCAAGATAAATCATTATCCACTCCCAACTACTTATGCATGGCATGAGAAACTATAATTTCTAATTGTCATTGCAAACATGTTTAATCATAATGGGCTGAAGCCGGGATACTAGGTTAAACATATTTACACAAACAGAACAAGTCGAGTTCATACCAGTTTCTCTTTGCCACGGCCAGTTCATCGAATATCGTCATTATTGCCTTTCACTTGCACGACCGAATGATATGAAAATAATAATAGTGCAAGAGTGCCGTGGACTAAGCTGGAATCTCCAAACATTTTATTCAACAGGACAATACAAGGTAAAATGTGCTCTTTATTAGTTCAACAATTATTCATATGAGAGCCACTCAACATTTTCATTGTGGTCTTCTCCTCGGTAAGACTCAAATAAAAAGAAAAGAAATTCAGAGAAACACACTGAAATATTTTTGGAGTTTTTGGTTTTCTTGAACAAGCAAATAAAATGGAAAAGCAAAAACGAGAAAAACTATTTACACGGGAAAGCTCCCAACAAGCAAAAGAAGAACAAGGAAATCTTTTTGGATTTTCTTTTTAATACTACTACTAAGCATGCATAGAAAGTAAATTACTACAACTAATTTTTTTGTTTTTTTGAAGTTTTTCAAACACACAAGAAGAAAGCAAGAAAATAAATCTAAGCATGGATGATACAATGGAAAAGTGTTAACATCGACAAATAGAATGGCATGTGAACATGAATATAATGTCGGTGAGAAACACGTACTCCCCCAAGCTTAGGCTTTTGGTCTAAGTTGGCAATCGATCAGTAGCCTGGTGGGTAGTAGTCGCTGTGCTAGCTCATAGAGGCTCTCGGTGCGGATGCCTCAGCACGCCGTGCCGCCACCACCGCTGCGTTATGAGCTCAAGCCTCGCTCTCAAGAACAAAATATCTTCCCTTGCTGTGATAATCAAATAGAGCAGGCGCAGGCAAATATGTGTCCACAACATGTGATTGTTTAAACAACAAATTATAAGTGAAGTTATCAGCCCTTCCCTTGAGAATCTTATGCTCTTTTAAGGCATCAAAATCTAAATACCGAGTGGGTAGGATAGGGTCAAAGGGCAAAGTTGAAACACTCAGCCCTCATGCTAAACGTGTGGCATAAATTCCACCGTAGAACCAACCACTTTTGGCGTTATGTTGAAGTCTACGTGCAATAATCGCTCCAAGATTATAATTCCTTTCACCAGTGAGAGCGGTGTGAATGAGGCTCAAGTCTGGCGCAGAAAGTATGCTGCAGTCTTGCTTGCCTACTATGCATTTCCCGTTAAATAATGCAAAGTACTGAATTGCGGGAAAGTGAACGCTCCTTATTCTTCCTTGTCTCACTCCTCTATTTTCACCGTAACAAAGGCTAGTTAAGAAAGACTCGAACTCAGCCTTTGGCGGCTCATCAAGCGAACCCCAAAATGGAAGTTTGCAATGGTAAGCAAAGTTCTCTAGTGGAATAGTAAATGGATTATCATAAAGCATAAACGACACCCTAGACTCACGTGGAAATTATTTAAATTCTTTAACAAAAGATTTAATGAGAAGTTGGCGTTGTTCACACTTATCTGAGAGGTAGGGACCGAGACTGGCATTGTGAATATATTGCTTAAATTCCTCCTTGATGCCCACATGCACCACATATTCATCGCAAGGCCATAAGCATGTTTTGGTGGCGGCATCTCGCGTGGAACTTTCACTTGGTTCAACATAAGACCGGCGAGAAGAACTGTCACTAGAAGATGCCCCCGACGATCGTCTCCTCGAAGAACTCCTTCCAAATAGGTTCATCATGTTCGCGTACAATTTCTGAAAATAATTTTTTTTGAGGTGACAAAAATTTGTCAACAAAACTTTATAAAATTGATAGCAAGTACTCATAGGGATACATAGAGGCCATAGCAAGCATTCAAACTACTTAGAACACTAAGAATTGAACATGCAAGCACATCTACAGCAGCACCAAGAGTAGCTATTTATTCAAAATATAAACCACTAAAACAAAAACTAATTGGACAAATGGTGGAGTCACATACCAAGCAACAATCCCCCGAAACAGTTTCGGAAACGAAGCTTCGAGCAAAGAGATCGAAATCCGTGGGTTTGAGCTCAAGAACACGGGAGAGAGAGCAATGTGGATTTTTTTCTGGAGGTAAGTGATGATGTGGGCTAAAGAGATAAGTGAGGGGGCCCACGTGGGGACCACAACCCACCAGGGCGCGCTTGGAGGTCCTGGCGCGCCCAGGTGGGTTGTGCCCACCTGGTGCACCTCCCTCTGGTATTATTTGCACCAAAAATTCATAAATATTCAAAAAAAAATCATATAAAATTTTCAGAGCATTCTGAGAACTTTTATTTTTGGGACATTTTTTATTGCACGGGAAATTCAGAAAACAGACAAAACATGGCATTTTATTTTATTTAACTAATAAAAGCAGAGAATAAAAAGTAAGGACAAAAAGTAGTGCTTACTAAATTTATCAACTTCATACCGTTCAAAAATGATTCATTAATAAGGTTGATCAGGTCTTATTAACGACCACTTTCGATTAGCATGAAACTGAAGAACTTTTGTAAATCACTAAGTTACCTCAATGGGGATATGCATCTCCCCAACAATAAGCATTTCATATTTATTTTTGAAAGTAGGTAGAGGTATTTGAAAACTTCCAACAGTGATTGTCGGAGATTTTTCAATAACATTAATACCATTCACTTGGAATTGCTTCTTCGGAAAGTGCACCGTATGCTCATTACCATTAATATGAAAAGTGACCTTGCTTTTATTGCAATCAATAACATCCCTACAGTATTCAATAAGGGCCTACCAAGGATAATCGGCATGTTGTCATCCTCGGGCATCTCAAGTATAACAAAGTCAGTCAAAATAGTAATTAACATTAGCAACAACAACGGGCACATCCTCACAGATACCGATAGGTATGGCTGTTGATTTGTCAGCCATTTGCAAAGATATTTCAGTAGGTATGAGTTTATTCCAGTCAAGTCTTTTATATAAAGAGAAAGGCATAACACTAACACCAGCTCCTAAATCACACAAAGCAGTTTTCACATAATTCTTTTTGATAGAGCAAGGTATAGTTGGTATTCCCGGATCTCCATGTTTTTTAGGTACTCCATCTTTGAAAGTATAATTAGCAAGCATAGTGGAGATTTCAGCTTCCAGTATTTTTCTCTTATTAGTGATGATGTCTTTCATATACTTTGCATAAGGAGGCATTTTCAAGATATCAGTCAAGCGAGTACGCAAAAAGACTGGCCTCAGCATTTCAGCAAAGCGTTCAAATTCCTCATCATCTTTATTTTTAGTTGACTTGGGTGGAAAAGGCATAGATTTTTGAACCCACAGTTCTCTTTCTTTTGTCGTATTTTCTAGCAACAAAGTCTCTTTTATCATATCTTTTATTCTTAGGTTGTGGGTTATCAAGATCAACAGGTGGTCCTATCTCAACATCATTATCTGGTTCTTTTTCATTATTTGGTTGAGTGTATTCATGAACCTCATAATTGTCTTTTTCACTATCACTAGGTGAGTGTTCATTACCAGATTGAGTTTCAGCATCTGAGATAGAAGTTTCATTTTCATTATCAGGAGGTTTTATATTTCAGGTTCACTAGAAGTGTGCAAAGTCCTATCATTTTTCTTTTTCTTTTTATTTTTAGAAGGACTAGGTGCACTAATGTTATTTCTTCGTGAATCCTATTCTATTCTTTTTGGGTGTCCCTCAGGATAAAGTGCTTCCTGAGTCATTTTACCTCCTCTAGTTGCAACTCTAACAGCAAAGTCATGTATATTATGATGCATTTCATCAAGTAATTCTCTTTGTGATTTAGCAACTTGTTATATCTGAGTTTGAACCGTAGAAGCATGTTTTCCAAAACCTCTAACATCATTTGAGATTCTAAACAACAAGTCACTCAAGCGAGCAATCATACCAGAATTGTGTTTCAATTGTTTCATAACATTTGCATTGAAGTGGTCTTGTTTCCTAATGTAGTTTTCAAACTCATAAAGGCATTGACTAGGATGCATATTATGAGGATTATCATTTTCATTGAACTTCATAAGAGAATTTACCTCTACCACTTTAGGCAGTGGTGGTGTATTAAGCCCATGTATTTCTTCAATAGGAGGTAAATTTGTAACATCCTCAGCTTTAATACTTTTTTCCTTCATAGATTTCTTTGCCTCTTGAATATCTTCAGGGCTGAGATATAATATATCCCTCTTCTTCAGAGTGGGTTTAGGCGGTGGTTCAGGAATAATCCAATCATCATAATTTTTCAATATGTTATTCAATAATTCTTCAACTTGAGCAATAGTTTGTTCCCTGAAAACACAACCAGCACAACTATCTAGGAAGTCCCTAGAAGCATCGGTTTGTCCATTATAGAAGATATCAAGTATTTCATTTTTTGTTAAGAGGATGAGCAAAGCATTAAGTAACTGGCAGAGCCTCCCCCAAGCTTGTGGCAGACTCTCTTCTTTAAATTGCACAAAGTTAAATATTTCCTGTAGGCAGCGTGTTTCTTATGAGCAGGAAAATATTTTCCAGAGAAGTAATAAATCATATCCTGGTGACTACGCACACAACCAGGAGCAAGAGTATTGTACCAAGCTTTAGCATCACCCTTTAATGAGAAAGGAAATAATTTGAGAATAAAGTAATAGCGAGTTTTCTCATCATGAGTAAAAAGGGTGGTTATATCATTCAGCTTAGTAAGATGTCCCCCAACAGTTTCAATTCCATAACCATGGAAAGGATCAGATTCAACCAAAGTAATTAACTCTGGGTCGACAGAGAATTGATAATCCTTGTCATCAATAAAGATAGGTGAAGTAGCAAACTTAGGATCACATTTCATTCTAGCATTCAGAGATTTTTCTTTATACTTGCATAATAATTCTCTAGATCATCTCTATCATTGCAAGCAAGAATATGTCTAGTTGTTTCTTCACTCATAACATAACCTTCCGGTACCTTAGGCAATTCATATCCAGGAAGGCTAGTTCTAGCAGGTGTTTCAGGAGTTTCAATTTCAAGCTCATCATCGGATTCAACAACATCATGTTGTATTACTCTAGCATTTGTTCATCAAGAAATTCACCAAGTGGCACATCATCATTTTCAAGCAAGGTACTAGCATCATCATAAGCATCATTCATAGCAGAAGTAACATCATCAATAACTTGCGACATATTAGAATTGATAGCATGTGGTGGTGTTGCAAGTTTACTCATAACAGAAGGTGAATCTAAAGCAGAACTGGATGGCAGTTCGATACCTCCCCTCATCTTTGAGGGAAATGTCTTAGTCTTTGGATCCTTCAGATTCTTCATAGTGATAATATGATAATAATCCCAAGTGACTCAACAAATGTAGCTATGCTCCCCGACAACGGCACCAGAAAAAGGTCTTTATAACCCACAAGTAGGATCGCAACAGTTTTTGAGGGTAGAGTATTCAACCCAAATTTATAGATTCGACACAAGGGGAGCCAAAGAATATTTGAAGGTATTAGCAGCTGAGTTGTCAATTCAACCACACCTCGAGATTAATTATCTATAGCAAAGTGATCAGTAACAATGTAATTTGATAGTTTTGATAATAGTGACAGCAGCAACGGTAACAATAACATTGATATCAGTAATTTGTAGCAAGTGTAACAGTGATGATAGCAATAGTAACGTAGCAAGATCAATAAGTATAAATTCGTAGGCATTGGATCGGTGACTTGTTGGATGGTATTCATCATGTGACAGTTATAACCTACGGTGATACGGCACTAGCTCCAGTTCATCGATATAATGTAGGCATGTATTTCGTAAATAGTCATACGTGCTTTATTAAAAGAACTTGCATGACATCTTTTGTCCTACCCTCCCGTGGCAGCGGGGTCTATATTGGAAACTAACGGATGTTAAGGCCTCCTTTTAATAGAGAACCGGAACATAGCATTAACACATAGCGAATACATGTGACGCCCGGATAATTAAGCTACAGTAATCCCCCGCTAATGGTGCCATGTCATCACATTACTGTTGCTAACCCTCACTTGATCCAAATCATGATTCAAATTTAAGTCCAAAATTCAAAGTTCACAAACATGAAAACTAAAATGTTGATCATGTGATAACTATTCACTTCTTAATATTGGTGGTGAACCAACTTTTTATGAAGTGGCTTAGTACCCTAAAATAAAAGAAAACAGGGGCAATAAAATGAAAATGGAAAAGGCTAAGAAAAAAAGAAAAGCCTCCCCTGCCCCCTGGGCCTCGGCCCACAACGGACATGCCCACCAGGGCGGCCTTGCCAGCCCAGCTAACCCCCTTGGGTCGCCTTGTCCTTCTGTTCATCGGGCGCGTCCGACCGCGCCCGGGGTCGCCATCGAGCCGGCTCACCATTGGCGTCGAGGGGATAAGGTCGCCCTTCCGGCGCCTCGATCTTCCCTCCCCCACCTACCTCTCCCACTCCCTCCTCCCTCTCAGCCTCTCCCCCCTCGCCAGATCCCCTTTCCCGAGCTTGTTCGCTCGCTGCGACACCATGGCCGCGCCATAGCCATGGCCACCTTCGTCCCCGCACCCCCCTCTCCACACGCTCCGCCGGCGTCGTCTACGCCGCCTACGCCAAGCGCCTGGAGCCGGCGAGCACCGGAGCGCCCGCATCGCCGTCTTCTTCCTCCTCTGCCTCGCCGGACTCCGTCTCCAGCAGGCCTCCCCGAGCCCGCTGCCCTCCACGACCGGCTCCTCAGTGAGCATGCGTTGCTCCTCCTCCTTGCTGTTATCCTTGCTGTTATCTCGCCCCGTAGCTAACCCGCCGCCATAATCGAAGCTCGCCGCCGCCCGCACTCGTCTCCGGCGTGGCCACCGGTGACCTTTGGTCTCGTGCGTGCCACCACCGTGTTCACCACGTCGAGCAAGCCTCGAAGCACCTTTCCCCTGGGCCAATTAGTGGCTTGGAACGCCATCTCCACCGTGCCCGTAGATCGCCGCCGCCGCTCGCATCGCCGATGCAGCCACCGCACCTGCTGCTCGCGTCTTTGCCTTGCATCGAGCTCGTGGGCTCCCCAGGAGGTCAACGAGCTCCTCCGCGCCGCTTGTCGTGCCCCACGGCGACGCCTCCGTCAAAGCCCGAGCACCGCCGCCGCTGGCCATCGCCGTTCCGACCTGGTCCGGCCTGAAGGAAATATGCCCTAGAGGCAAAAATAAAATTATTATTTATTTCCTTATATCATGATAAATGTTTATTATTCATGCTAGAATTGTATTAACCGGAAACTTGATACATGTGTGAATACATAGACAAACAGAGTGTCACTAGTATGCCTCTACTTGACTAGCTCGTTGATCAAAGATGGTTATGTTTCCTAGCCATAGACATGAGTTTTCATTTGATTAACGGGATCACATCATTAGGAGAATGATGTGATTGACTTGACCCATTCCGTTAGCTTAGCACTCGATCGTTTAGTATGTTGCTATTGCTTTCTTCATGACTTATACATGTTCCTATGACTATGAGATTATGCAACTCCCGTTTACCGGAGGAACACTTTGTGTGCTACCAAACGTCACAACGTAACTGGGTGATTATAAAGGTGCTCTACAGGTGTCTCCAAAGGTACTTGTTGGGTTGGCGTATTTCGAGATTAGGATTTGTCACTCCGATTGTCGGAGAGGTATCTCTGGGCCCACTCGGTAATGCACATCACTATAAGCCTTGCAAGCATTGTAACTAATGAGTTAGTTGCAGGATGATATATTACGGAACGAGTAAACAGACTTGCCGGTAACGAGATTGAACTAGGTATTGAGATACCGACGATCGAATCTCGGGCAAGTAACATACCGATGACAAAGGGAACAACGTATGTTGTTATGCGGTTTGACCGATAAAGATCTTCGTAGAATATGTGGGAGCCAATATGAGCATCCAGGTTCCGCTATTGGTTATTGACCAGAGAGGTGTCTCGGTCATGTCTACATAGTTCTCGAACCCGTAGGGTCCGCACGCTTAACGTTACGATGACAGTTATATTATGAGTTTATATGTTTTGATGTACCGAAGGTTTTTCGGAGTCCCGGATGTGATCACGGACATGACGAGGAGTCTCGAAATGGCCGAGACATAAAGATTGATATATTGGAAGCCTATGTTTGGACATCGGAAGTGTTCCGGGTGAAATCGGGATTTTTCCGGAGTACCGGGAGGTTACCGGAACCCCCCGGTAACTTAATGGGCCTTACTGGGCCTAGGTGGAAGAGAGGAGAGGAGGCCAGGGCAGGGCCGCGCCCCCCTTCCCCCCCAGTCCGAATAGGCCAAGGAGAGGGGGCGGCGCCCCCCTTCCTTCCTCCCCTCCACCTCTTCCCCTCTTCCACTCCTAGTCCAACATGGAAAGGGGGGAGTCCTACTCCCGGTAGGAGTAGGAATCCTCCTAGGCGCGCCTCTCCTCCTAGGCCGGCGGCCTCCCCCTTGCTCCTTTATATACGGGGGCAGGGGGGCACCTCTAGACACACAATTGATCATTGATCTCTTAGCCGTGTGCAGTGCCCCCCTCCACCATATTACACCTCGATAATATCGTAGCGGTGCTTAGGCGAAGCCCTGCGTCGGTAGAACATCATCATTGTCACCACGCCGTCGTGCTGACGAAACTCTCCCTCAACACTCGGCTGGATCGGAGTTCGAGGGACGTCATCGAGCTGAACGTGTGCTGAACTCAGAGGTGCCGTGCGTTCGGTACTTGATCGGTCGGATCGTGAAGACGTACGACTACATCAACCGCGTTGTGTTAACGCTTCCGCTATCGGTCTACGAGGGTACGTGGACAACACTCTCCCCTCTCGTTGCTATGCATCACCATGATCTTGCGTGTGCATAGGAAATTTTTGAAATTACTACGTTCCCCAACACGGCCACCCTAGCCCGCGCCACCGCCGCAGATGGATGCGCAGCGCTGCGCCCGTCCCGTAGCCCATGTCTCCTCCCGCACATGCCTCACGCCACAGCCACCGCACGCTACCGCCCCGCTGCCGCTTGCTGAACTGCTGCTGCTGCAGCATTGCCCACCGCCGCGCTGCTACCTCTTGAGCACTGCGTTGGTTTTCCCTTGAAGAGGAAAGGGTGATGCAGCAAAGTAGCGTATGTATTTCCCTCAGTTTTTGAGAACCAAGGTATCAATCCAGTAGGAGGCCACGCACGAGTCCCTCGCATCTACACAACCAAATAAATCCTCGCAACAAATGCGATAAGGGGTTGTCAATCCCTACACGGTTACTTACGAGAGTGAGATCTGATAGATATGATAAGATAATATTTTTGGTATTTGTATGATAAAGATGCAAAGTAAAATAAAAGGCAATAAAAATAGCTAAGTGTTGGAAGATTAATATGATGGAAAATAGACCCGGGGGCCATAGGTTTCACTAGTGGCTTCTCTCAAGAGCATAAGTATTTACGGTGGGTGAACAAATTACTGTTGAGCAATTGACATAATTGAGCATAGTTATGAGAATATCTAGGTATGATCATGTATATAGGCATCACGTCGGAGAAAAGTAGACCGACTCCTGCCTGCATCTACTACTATTACTCCACACATCAACCGCTATCCAGCATGCAACAAGAGTATTAAGTTCATAAGAACAGAGTAACACTTTAAGCAAGATGTCATCATGTAGAGGGATAAACTCATGCAATATGATATAAACCCCATCTTGTTATCCTCGATGGCAACAATACAATACGTGCCTTGCTGCCCCTACTGTCACTGGGATAGGACACCGCAAGATTGAACCCAAAGCTAAGCACTTCCCCCATTGCAAGAAAGATCAATCTAGTAGGCCAAACCAAACTGATAATTGGAAGAGACTTGCAAAGATGACCAATCATACATAAAAGAATTCAAAGAAGATTCAAATATTGTTCATAGATAAACTTGATCATAAACCCACAATTCATCGGTCTCAACAAACACACCGCAAAAGAAGATTACATTGAATAGATCTCCGCAAGAGAGGGGGAGAACATTGTATTGAGATCCAAAAAGAGAGAAGAAGCCATCTAGCTAATAACTATGGACCCGAAGGTCTGAGGTAAACTACTCACACATCATCGGAGAGGCTATGGTGTTGATGTAGAAGCCCTCCGTGATCGATGCCCCCTCCGGCGGAGCTCCGGAACAGGCCCCAAGATGGGATCTCATGGGTACAGAAGGTCGCGGCGGTGGAATTAGGTTTTTGCCTCCGTATCTGGTAGTTTGGGGGTACGTAGGTATATATAGGAGGAAGGAGTACGTCAGTGGAGCAACAGGGGGCCCACGAGGGTGGAGGGCGCGCCCGGGGGGGGGGGGGGTAGGTGCGCCCCCTACCTCATGCCCTCCTGGTTGATGTCTTGACGTAGGGTCCAAGTCCTCTGGATCACGTTCGTTCCAAAAATCACGTTCCCGAAGGTTTCATTCCGTTTGGACTCCGTTTGATATTCTTTTTCTGCGAAACTCTGAAATAGGCAAAAAAACAGCAATTCTGGGCTGGGCCTCCGGTTAATAGGTTAGTCCCAAAATTAATATAAAAGTGTATAATAAAGCCCAATAATGTCCAAAACAGAATATAATATAGCATGGAATAATCAAAAAATATAGATACATTGGAGACGTATCAAGCATCCCCAAGCTTAATTCCTGCTCGTCCTCGAGTAGGTAAATGATAAAAACAGAATTTTTGATGTGGAATGCGACTTGGCATAATTTCAGTGCAATTCTTCTTAATTGTGGTATGAATATTCAGATCCGAAAGATTCAAGATAAAAGTTCAATATTGACATAAAAATAATGATACTTCAAGCATACTAACTAAGCAATTATGTTTTCTCAAAATAACATGGCCAAACAAAGTTCATCCCTACAAAATCATATAGTTTAGTCATGCTCCATTTCCGTGACACAAGAATGCTCTCATCATGCACAACCCCGATGACAAGCCAAGCAATTATTTCATACTTTAGTAATCTCAAACCTTTTCAACTTTCACGCAATACATGAGCGTGAGTCATGGATATAGCACTATGGGTGGAATAGAATATAATGATGGGGGTTATGTGGAGAAGACAAAAAGGGAGAAGGTCTCACTTCAACGAGGCTAATCAATGAGCTATGGAGATGCCCATCGATTGATGTTAATGCAAGGAGTAGGGATTGCCATGCAACGGATGCACTAGAGCTATAAATATATGAAAGCTCAACAAAAGAAACTAAGTGGGTGTGCATCCAACTTGCTTGCTCACGAAGACCTAGGGCACTTGAGGAGGCCCATTGCTGGAATATACAAGCCAAGTTCTATAATGAAAAATTCCCACTAGTATATGAAAGTGACAAAACAAGAAACTCTCTATCATGAAGATCATGGTGCTACTTTCAAGCACAAGTGTGGAAAAAGGATATTAGCATTGTCCCTTTTTATTTTCCCCTTTTTTTGGGCCTTCCCTTTTTTTGGCCTTTCTCTTTTTTTTATTGGGACAATGCTCTATTAATGATGATCATCACACTTCTATTTATTTACAACTCAAAGATTACAACTCGATACTAGAACAAAATATGACTCTATATGAGTGCCTCTGGCGGTGTACCGGGATGGGTAATGAATCAAGAGTGACATGTATGAGAATTATGCATGGTGGCTTTGCCACAAATACGATGTCAACTACATGATCATGCAAGGCAATACGACAATGATGAAGCATGTCATAATAAAGGGAACGGTGGAGAGTTGCATGGCAATATATCTCGGAATGGCTATGGAAATGCCATAATAGGTAGGTATGGTGGCTGTTTTGAGGATGATATAAGGTGGTTTATGTGTGAAATAGCGTATCATATCACGGGGTTTGGATGCACCGGCGAAGTTTGCACCAACTCTCAATGTGAGAAAGGGCAATGCACGGTACCGAAGAGGCTAGCAATGATGGAAAGGTGAGAGTGCGTATAATCCATGGACTCAACATTAGTCATCAAGAACTCACATACTTATTGCAAAAATCTACAAGTCATCAAAAACCAAGCACTACGAGCATGCTCCTAGGGGGATAGATTGGTAGAAAAAGACCATCGCTCGTCCCCGACCGCCACTCATAAGGAGGACACTCAAAGAACACCTCATGTTTCAAATTTGTTACATAACGTTTACCATGCGTGCATGCTATGGGACTTGCAAGCTTCAACACAAGTATTTATAAAATTCACAACCACTGAACTAGCACAACTTTGATATCACTACCTCCATGTATCAAAACAATCATCAAGCATCAAACTTCTCTTAGTATTCAATGCACTCATAAGAAAGTTTTTACTAGTCTTGAATACCTAGCATATTAGGATTATTTAAGAAAATTACCATGATGTTTAAGACTCTCAAAATAATCTAAGTGAAGCATGAGAGAATAATAGTTTCTATAAAACAAAACCACCACCGTTCTCTAAAAGATATAAGTGAAGTACTAGAGCAAAAACTATATAACTCAAAAGATATAAGTGAAGCACATAGAGTATTCTAATAATCTCCGAATCATGTGTGTATCTCTCAAAAGGTGTGTACATCAAATATGATTGTGGTAAACTAAAAAATAAAGACTCAAATCATACAAGATGCTCCAAGCAAAACACATATCATGTGGTGAATAAAAATATAGCTCCAAGTAAGTTACCGATGGAAGGAGACGAAAGAGGGGATGCCTTCCGGGGCATCCCCAAGCTTTGGCTTTTAGGTGTACTTAGATTATCTTGGGGTGCCATGGGAATCCCCAAGCTTAGGCTCTTGCCACTCCTTCTTCCATAATCCAACAAATCTTTCACCCAAAACTTGAAAACTTCACAACACAAAACTCCGCAGAAAATCTCGTAAGCTCCGTTAGCGAAAGAAAAGAAAAGACCACTTCAAGGTACTGTAATGAACTCATTCTTTATTTATATTGGTGTTAAACCTACTGTATTCCAACTTCTCTATGGTTTATAAACTATTTTACTAGCCATAGATTCATCAAAATAAGCAAACAACACACAAAAAGCAGAATCTGTCAAAAACAGAACAGTCTGTAGTAATCTGTAACTAACGCAAACTTCTTGAAATCCAAAAATTCAGCCAAAATAGGAAGACCTATACAATTTGTTTATTGATCAGAAGCAATTGGAATAAATATTTTATCACGTTCTGGTGATTTTTAACAATTGTTTTCGTGAACAGAAAGTTTCTGGAATTTACAGCAAGATCAAATAACTATCATCCAAGAAGATCCTATAGGTTTAACTTGGCACAAACACTAATTAAAACATAAAAACACATCTAACCAGAGGCTAGAACAAATATTTATTCCTAAACAGAAGCAAAAAGAAAAAAAAACTAAAAATAAAATTGGGTTGCCTCCCAACAAGCGCTATCGTTTAACGCCCCTAGCTAGGCATAATAGCAAGGATAGATCTAGGTATTGCCATCTTTGGTAGGCAATCCATAAGTGGCTCTCATAATAGATTCATAAGGTAATTTTATTTTCTTTATAGGAAAGTGTTCCATGCCCTTCATTAACAAGCAATCCAACACACGAGCAAACATGAAGCGAGCGAGAAAGAGGCGAACGGGAAAGAGAGGGCGAATAAAACGGCAAGGGTGAAGTGGGGGAGAGGAAAACGAGAGGCAAATGGAAAATAATGTAATGCGGGAGATAAGGGTTTGTGAAGGGTACTTGGTATGTTGACTTTTGCGTAGACTCCCCGGCAACGGCGCCAGAAATCCTTCTTGCTACCTCTTGAGCACTGCGTTGGTTTTCCCTTGAAGAGGAAAGGGTGATGCAGCAAAGTAGCGTAAGTATTTCCCTCAGTTTTTGAGAACCAAGGTATCAATCCAGTAGGAGGCCACGCACGAGTCCCTCGCACCAACACAAACAAATAAATCCTCGCAACCAATGCGATAAGGGTTGTCAATCCTTACATGGTCACTTACGAGAGTGAGATCTGATAGATATGATAAGATAATATTTTTGATATTTTTATGATAAAGATGCAGAGTAAAATAAAAGGCAATAAAAATAGCTAAGTGTTGGAAGATTAATATGATAAAAAATAGACCCGGGGGCCATAGGTTTCACTAGTGGCTTCTCTCAAGAGCATAAGTATTTACGGTGGGTGAACAAATTACTGTTGAGCAATTGACAGAATTGAGCATAGTTATGAGAATATCTAGGTATGATCATGTATATAGGCATCACGTCCGAGACAAGTAGACCGACTCCTGCCTGCATCTACTACTATTACTCCACACATCGACCGCTATCCAGCATGCATCTAGAGTATTAAGTTCATAAGAACAGAGTAACGCTTTGAGCAAGATGACATGATGTAGAGGGATAAACTCATGCAATATGATATAAACCCCATCTTGTTATCCTCGATGGCAACAATACAATACGTGCCTTGCTGCCCCTACTGTCACTGGGAAAGGACACCGCAAGATTGAACCCAAAGCTAAGCACTTCCCCATTGCAAGAAAGATCAATCTAGTAGGCCAAACCAAAATGATAATTCGAAGAGACTTGCAAAGATAACCAATCATACATAAGAGAATTCAGAGAAGATTCAAATATTGTTCATAGATAAACTTGATCATAAACCCAAAATTCATCGGTCTCAACAAACACACCGCAAAAGAAGATTACATCGAATAGATCTCTGCAAGAGAGGGGGAGAACATTGTATTGAGATCCAAAAAGAGAGAAGAAGCCATCTAGCTAATAACTATGGACCCGAAGGTCTGAGGTAAACTACTCACACATCATCGGAGAGGCTATGGTGTTGATGTAGAAGCCCTCTGTGATCGATGCCCCCTCCGGCGGAGCTCCGGAACAGGCCCCAAGATGGGATCTCACGGGTACAGAAGGTTGCGGCGGTGGAATTAGGTTTTTGCCTCCGTATCTGGTAGTTTGGGGGTATGTAGGTATATATAGGAGGAAGGAGTACGTCGGTGGAGCAACAAGGGGCCCACGAGGGTGGAGGGCGCGCCCGGGGGGTAGGTGCGCCCCCTACCTCGTGCCCTCCTGGTTGATGTCTTGACGTAGGGTCCAAGTCCTCTGGATCACGTTCGTTCCGAAAATCATGTTCCCGAAGGTTTCATTCCGTTTGGACTCCGTTTGATATTCTTTTTCTGCGAAACTCTGAAATAGGCAAAAAAACAGCAATTTTGGGCTGGGCCTCCGGTTAATAGGTTAGTCCCAAAAATAATATAAAAGTGTATAATAAAGCCCAATAATGTCCAAAACAGAATATAATATAGCATGGAACAATCAAAAAATATAGATACGTTGGAGACGTATCACGCGCCCGCCGGCGTGCCCACCTCCCCCCCCCCCCCCCCCCCCGCCGTCCGGCCGCCGGCGCCAGCCGCGCGCCCGCGCCCCTCGCCATGGCTCCGGCTAGCCGCGCCGGCACCGCCCCTTGCAGCGGCCTCGCCCGCCGTATGACCCGCTCGGGTCCGCCTCCTCGGGCACCCACGCCCGCCCCGTTAACCCGCCCCGGCTGGCCCCTATGCCATTGGCCTACGGGCCCCATGCCCCTTTTCTAAAAAAAGTAAATAAATAAAATTATTTAATGGTAAAATTAATTAGTTAATTAATTATTACTTAATTAACTTAATTAGTTTAGGCTTAACTAGGTAATTAACCTAATGTCTCTATGACATGGGGCCCCACTTAGTAGATTTGACTAGTCAACGGTCAGCTCTGTTGACAGTTGAATGGGTCAACTGGGACCCCTGGGCGTCACTGTCAGCCTTTGTGTACAATCTGTGTACACAGGGCTGGGTACCCATAGCATTTTAGCTATTTAATTTCGAATTGATAGCAAATTCAGAATATTGTTTAAATCTTTGAAAAATCGTAGAAAATAATCCATAGCTCGGATGAAAAGGTTTTCTACATGACGGTTGCTCAGAACGACGAGACAAATCTGAATACACTCTCCGTTCATCTGTCACATGCCCCTAGCATAGCGAACATCGAACTTTTCCCCTCCGGTTTGTCTGTCCGAAAATGCCTAACTCCGGGAAAACTTTCCGGACGTTATCCCCCTTCGCCGGTATCGTGTAGCACCGCGTTAGAACCCCCCTAGCCATGCGTGTTATCGCCGTCATGCATCTATGTTGCATCTGTTTGCATTATATGTACTGTTTCTTCCCCCTCTTCTCTTCGGTAGACCCCGAGACCGCTGCTGATGCCCCTGTGATCGACTACGTCGACGACGACCCTTCTTCCCTTTCAGTGGAGCTTCCAGGCAAGCCCCCCGTTTGATCATCCCAATATCGCCCATTCCATTCTCTCATGCTTGCATTAGATTTTGCTACTGTTATTGTTTGCTCGTATTCTAATGCATAGCATGCTTTTGTAACCTGCTCATTGTACCTTAGCTGCTTATCCTAAACTGCTTAGTATAGGTTGGTTAGTGATCCATCAGCGACCCTCACCTTGTCCTTGTTGCCCCTGCTTCATCATCGACGACTCGATCAACATGATCTACGACCAGAACCAGACACCTCACATCACATCACGCCCCTTTTGTTGCTCGACTTTGCAGAGTTACCATCGAGTGCCGAGGGTGGAACCTCATACATCACTCCTGATGAGATCTTTGTAGTGTAGCTATTCGGTCGTGGTCAACAAGAGTGCTTCCTCCTCCACCATTCCCGATACGACTCTGTCGTGCAACCCCTCAAGTGTGAACCTCGAGGGTGGTTCCTCTTACGTTCACCTTGATGATTACATCGAGTGGAATCCTCCGAGGGTGGTTCCTCGGGTTTTCCCCTTGATGTTTGGACACACTGTTACCTTGACTTTACTTGAGACATCATTGAAAGTCGGGCGGGCCCGGAGAGCACCCAGCGAGTTATGGCGGCGGCTGGCTGTTTAGCGGTATCACCCAGGAGGGGATGGTAGCTCCGGACTTGTCCCGACAGCCGTCACTTCTTTTGATAATGCACTAATAGGTTTGGGTATTTGTTCTGAGTTGGCCTCTGGCCTTTACGCACTAACCACCACGCGAGAATAGTTATGGGCCTCGACGTCGTAGTATCAGCCGAAGCTATGTCAGACGTCCAGTTCAGCATTGTGGCATGGTCGGATCGTGCTGGCCATCCGAGGCGGTGCTGGTATCCACCCTGCACACAACGACCCGGAGTGCAATGGGCGATGGGCCCAGACCCCGGAGTGCTTAGGATGTAGACCGGCGGGGACCTCTCTGCTGAGCCTAGGTAGGGCTACGACATGTTGATCCTCCGAGGCCGGGCATGACCCAGGAAAGTGTGTCTGATCAGAGTGATTGAGCATGTTGGGTAACGTGGTGCATCCCTGCAGGTAAGATATATATTCAAATACTGTGTCCACGGTAATGGACGTTCAGACTTGTATCCTGATCTTATATAACTAGAAATGGATACTTGATAATTATGATGGATATGTGGCTCCATGATTGCTTTCTCGCAGGGAGTCGAGGAAGGATCTCTGGGCATTAATTCTACAACATGCTTGATAATTATAAATTGCTATTCTTTACTCTTCTACATGCTGCAAGATGCTTGGAGCTGCTTGAAGATGCTAGTCTTCGATAGGCTAGGCCTTCCCCTCTATTCTAGCATTCTGTAGTTCAGTCCACACACACAACCCTTCCATTTGATACCATTGCATACTTAGTTTAGATCTGATGCTTGCGAGTACTTTGGATGAGTACTCACGGTTGCTTTGCTCCCCCTTCCCCCCTCTTTCTACTTTATGGTTGTTGCAACCAGATGGTGGATCCCAGGAGCCAGATGCCACCCCAGTCGACTACTACTACTACCCCGAGGGTGCCTACTACAACGTGGAGCCTGCCGACGACCAGGAGTAGTTAGGAAGTCCCAAGCAGGAGGCCTGGCCTCTTCGATCGTGTTGCTTTTGTGCTAGCCTTCCTAAGGCATCCTTGTTTAACTTATGCCTGTACTAAGATATTATTGCTTCCGCTGACGCTTGTGTATCGAGCTTGTATTCGAGCCCTCGAGGCCCCTGGCTTGTAATATGAAGTTTGTATTATTTTATTTGTGTCTAGAGTTGTGTTGTGATACTTCCCGTGAGTCCTTGATCTTGATCGTACACGTTTGCATGTATGATTAGTGTACGGTCTAATCGGGGGCGTCACAAGTTGGTATTAGAGCCGACTGCCTGTAGGAACCCCCTTTCCAACTCCTTGGCCGAAGTTGAGTCTAGCATTTAAAAACTGATTTACTAACATGGCTGTGTGGCTTACGGGCCCACGTCGCCATTGGGTGGTATTAGGATCTTTTATTCCTCGTCTATACTCTGGGACTCTAATTACTCTTCTATTCGGGTTAAATGATTTTGCTAACTCTATCCTAGGTTCTCGTGATCACATCCACCCGAAGATTTGTATTACCCCTTTCTTGAATCGAGGGCCAAGATCTGCTTCACATTGTTCATCGACCGCAGGATCCTTCCATCGGGGCACCCTGCGTCCTCACTTGCAAATCCCTCACTTCAGAGGTTTTCCCTGACGTTGATGTAGCCTTTGCTATGTCCCGTTGTGATATCCTTCCATCGCGTGCATGCGTGCCGCCTAGTAAGTCTATGATGTTTCTCTTGACCGAATTCATACTAATAGCGTGTAATTGGCTCTATATGTATCTGTATGTCTTCAATGACTACTGCTTTGTACATACTACACCTTTGCTCATTGTTCAGGTTACTTCATGAATGATTCCATACACCTGCTCCACCCCTTGCTAAACTACTCCCATGTTACACGTAAGCAGGATGGTTAGACTCGCTTGTCGTGGCCGTGGTGGTAACAATCCACCACCGGCCGAATACATGGCCGGAATGATACGACAATTGAGCTGAATCGCTAGTTCATGGAAAGAGTCAAGGCTCAGTTCACGCGCCCCAATATAAATCAACAGCCAGCCCCACTGACTTTGCAAGACCTTGCACGTCTTAACCCTGTCATCTACCGCAACTCAACTCAACCCCTTGATGCCGATGACTGGCTCCGTGACATCACTTTCAAGTTGAAGTCTGTTGATGTAGCCCCTGCCAACTATGTCACCTTTGCGACGTATTACCTGAAAGGTCTCGCTGCTCAATGGTGGGACAGCCACAATCGTTCCTTACTTGTTGGAACCGCCATCACTTGGCCGGAATTTTAACTTGCATTCCGCGGACCAATGTCGAACCACCATGGTTAGTCACAACATCCCCGTTGAAATTGAAGGGTTGGAGTTCCATGTTTCCTTCATTGCTTTGAAGTCTTCCAGTATTGACCTCATTCTGGGAATGGAATGGTTGAAAACACATACCACTTCTATCATTTGCGCCACTAAAACTGTCCATCTACTACATCCTTCGAGTGAGATGGTGAGCTACCATGCTCATCTTGTTCATAACGCCAAAGCACAGATTTATTCCTTGAATGCGTTAAACGCTTCTCCTCTTGTGAGAATTGAAAACACTCTGGTTGTTCCCAGTCCATGACCTTGAACTTGTTGTAGTTAAATTTGCACTGAAGTTGTGGCGGCATTTCCTTTTTGATACTCGTTGCAAGATCCTCACCAGTCATTGAAGTCTGAAGTATCTGTTTACTCAGCTAGATCTGGATCTCCGAATGCAGCGATGTATGGAAACAATTACAGACTATGACTAGGGTATTTCTTATTCCCCTGGGAAAGCTACTTTCTTGGCCAATGCCTTGAGTCGCAAGTTTAATTGCAACAACCCCATGGCTTATAAAGCTCAAACCCTGCAAGATGATCTCACTTACAGAGAGCATCCGATCCGCGTTCTCGTTAAAACTAAATGTCGCACCCATCTGAAGGGTATCAAATTTCTAAAAGTCCAGTGGTAAAATCATTCTGAAGATGGAGCCACTTGCAAACGCGAGGATCGTCTTCGTGATGAATACCCCTCTTTGTTTCCGCCTACCTCCTAAATCTCGGGATGAGATTTCTTGTAGTGATGGAGAATTGTGACGCCCGGATAATTAAGCTACAGTAATCCCCCACTAATGGTGCCATGTCATCACATTACTGTTGCTAACCCTCACTTGATCCAAATCATGATTCAAATTCTAATTCAAATTTAAGTCCAAAATTCAAAGTTCACAAACATGAAAACTAAAATGTTGATCATGTGACAACTATTCACTTCTCAATATCGGTGGTGAACCAACTTTTCATAAAGTGGCTTACTACCCTAAAATAAAAGAAAATAGGGGCAATAAAATGAAAAAGGAAAAGGCTAAGAAAATAGAAAAGCCTCCCCTGCCCCTTGGGCCTCAGCCCACCACGGACATGCCCACCAGGGCCGCCTTGCCAGCCCACCTAACCCACTCGGGTCACCTTCTCCTTCTGTTCATCAGGCGCGTCCGACCGCGCCCGGGGTCGCCACCGAGCCGGCTCACCATCGGCGTCAAGGGGATAAGGGCACCCTTCCGACATCTTGATCTATCCTCCCCCACCTACCGCTCCCACTCCCTCCTCCTGTTAGCCTCTCCCCCCTCGCCAGATCCCCTTTCCCGAGCTTGTTCGCTCGTTGTGACGCCATGGCCGCGCCATAGCCACGGCCACCTTCGGCCCCGCACCCCCCCTCTCCATACGCTCTGCGGGCGTTGTCTACACTACCTACGCCAAGCGCCTGGAGCCGGGGAGCACCAGAGCGCCCGCATCGCCGTCTTCTTCCTCCTCTTCCTCGCTGCACTCTGTCGACTACTCCGTCTCCAGCAGGCCTCCCCGAGCCCGCTGCCATCCACGACCGGCTCCTTGGTGAGCATGCGCTGCTCCTCCTCCTCGATGTTATCTCGCCCGCGCCCTGTAGCTAACTCGCCGCCGTAATTGAAGCTCGCCGCCGCCCGCGCTCATCTCCAGCGTGGCCACCGGTGACCTTTGGTCCCGTGGGTGCCACCGCCGTGTTCACCACGTCTAGCAGGCCTCGAAGCACCTTTCCCCTGGGCCAATTAGTGGCCCGGAACGCCATCTCCACCATGCCCGTAGATCACCGCCGCCGCTCGCATCGCCGACGCAGCCACCGCACCTACCGCTCGCGTCTTTGCCTTGCATCGAGCTCGTGGGCTCCCCAGGAGGCCAAAGAGCTCCTCCGCGCTGCTTGTCGTGCCCCGCGGCGAAGCCTCCGTTAAAGCCCGAGCACTGCCGTCGCTAGCTGTCGCCATTCCGACCAGGTCCGGCCGCCCTAGCCCGCGCCACCACCGCACGTTACCACCCCGCTGCCGCTCGCTGAACTGCTGTTGCTGCAGCATTGCCCACCGCCGCGCCCGCCAGCGTGCCCCTCCCCCCCCCCCCCCGCGCTGCCCGGCCGCCGGCGCCTACCGCGCTCCCGTGCCCCTCGCCGTGGCTCTGGCTAGCCGCGCCGGCGCCGCCCCTTGCCGCGGCCTCGCCCGCCGTATGACCTGCTCGGGTCCGCCTCCTCGGGCACCCACGCCCGCCCCGTTAACCCGCCCCCGCTGGCCCCTATGCCATTGGCCTATGGGCCCCATGCCCCTTTTTCTAAAAAAAGTAAATAAATAAGAATATTTAATGGTAAAATTAATTAGTTAAATAATTATTACTTAATTAACCTAATTAATCTAGGCTTAACTAGGTAATTAACCTAATGTCTCTATGACATGGGGCCCGACTTAGTAGATTTGACAAGTCAACGGTCAGCTCTATTGACAGTTGACTGGGTCAACTGGGACCCCCTGGGCCCCACTGTCAGCCTCTGTGTACAATCTGTGTACATAGGGCTGTGTACCTGCTACGTCTCCGTCGTATCTATAATTTTTTATTGTTCCATGCCAATATGCTGCAACTTTTACATACTTTTGGCAACTTTTTATACTATTTTTGGGACTAACATATTGATCCAGTGCCCAATGGCAGTTCCTATTTGTTGCAACTTTTTTGTTTCGCAGAAAATCCATATCAAACGAAGTCCAAACGGGATAAAAATTGACGGAGATTTTTTTGGAATATATGTGAATTTGGGAAGTGGAATCAACCGAGACGGTGCCCGAGGGGGCCACAAGGCAGGGGGCGCGCCCTAGGGGGGCAGGCGCGCCACTGACCCTCGTGGACACCCCGTAAGGTGGTTGCTTTCCTTCTTTCGCCGCAAGAAAGCTAATATCCGGATAAAAATCGTGTTCAAATTTCAATCCAATCGGAGTTACGGATCTCCGGGAATATAAGAAACGGTGAAAGGCCAGATCTGGGAGCGCAGAAACAGAGAGAGACAGAGAGACAGATCCAATCTCGGAGGGGCTCTCTCCCCTCCCATGCCATGGAGACCAAGGACTAGAGGGGAAACCGTTCTCCCATCTAGGGAGAAGGTCATGGAAGAAGAAGAAGAAGAAGAAGAAGAAGAAGGGGGGCCCTCTCCACCTCTCTTCCGGTGGCGCCGGAACGCCGCCGGGGCCATCATCATCACCGCAATCTACACCAACAACTTCACCGCCCTCATCACTAACTCTTCCCCCATCTATGCAGCAGTGTAACCCCTCTTTTACCTGCTGTAATCTCTACTTAAACATGGTGCTCAATGTTATATATTATTTCCCAATGATGTATGGCTATCCTATGATGTTTGAGTAGATCCATTTTGTCCTATGGGTTAATTGATGATCGTGATTGGTTTGAGTTGCATGTTTTATTATTGGTGCTGTCCTATGGTGCTCTATGTGTCGCACAAGCGTGAGGGATTTGTAACACCCACGATGCGGCTATATCTCCCACGTGTCGAGGCACGACTTAGAGGCATAACCGCATAGTGGTTTTGTCGCAAGAAGGGTCATCTTCACACAATCCCATGTAATGAACAAGAATGGGATAAAGAGTTGGCTTACAATCGCCACTTCACACAATACATAAATATTATTCATACATCATCCAAAATACAATCATAAATAGACCGACTACGGTCAAGATCCAGATGAAAATAAGACAACCCCAAATGCTAGATCCCCGATCGTCCCAACTGGGCTCCACTACTGATCATCAGGAAAAGACACATAGTAACGACCACGTTCCTCGTCGAACTCCCACTTGAGATCGACGCCATCATCTGCACTGGCATCGTCGGCACCTGCAACTGTTTTGGCAGAATCTGTGAGTCACGAGGACTCAGCAATCTCACACCCGCGAGATCAAGACTATTTAAGCTTATAGGAAAGGAAGGTGTAGTGAGGTGGAGCTGCAGCGGCAAAAGCATATATGGTGGCTAACTTGCGCAAATGAGAGCGAGAAGAGAAGCAACGGAATGGACGTCATCTAGCAATGACCAAGAAGTGATCCTGAACACCTACTTACGTCAAACATAACTCTGACCGTGTTCACTTCCCGGACTCCGCCGAGAAGATACCATCACGGCTACACACGCAGTTGATGTATTTTAAATGGGTCAAGTGGCAAGTTCTCTACAACCGGACATTAACAAATTCCCATCTGCCTCATAACCGCGGGCACAGCTTTCGAAAGATAATACCCTGCAGGGGTGTCCCAACTTAGCCCATCATAAGCTCTCACGGTCAATGAAGGATAAACCTTCTCCCGAAAAGACCCTATCAGTCTCGGAATCCCGGTTTACAAGACATTTCGACAATGGTAAAACAAGACCAGCAAAGCCCCCGAATGTGCCGACAAATCCCGATAGGAGCTGCACATATCTCGTTCTCAGAGCACAACGGATGAGCCAGACGTCGGGCTGGCATAGACCCTGGTTGCCCAGGGGGCGCCGGACATCGCTCGGTTTGGGCCAGCACTCGAAGGAGCACTGGTCCGGGGGTTTAAATAAGATGACCCTCGGGCTCGCGAAAACCCGGGGGAAAAGGCTTAGGCGGCAAATGGTAAAACCAAGGTTGGGCCTTGCTGGAGGAGTTTTATTCAAGGCGAACTGTCAAGGGGGTCCCATAAATCACCCGACCGTGTAAGGAACGCAAACTCAAGTAACATAATCCCGGTATAACAGTAACTAGGGCGGCAAGAGTGGAACAAAACACCAGGCATAAGGCCGAGCCTTCCACCCTTTACCAAATATATATAGATGCATTAATTAAATAAGAGACATTGTGATATCCCAACATATCCATGTTCTGACATGGAACAAACTTCAACTTCACCTGCAACTAGCAACGCTATAAGAAGGGTTGAGCAAAAGCGGTAACTTAGCCAAACAATGGTTTGGTAGGAAAGGATGGTTAGAGGCTGACATGGCAAAATGGGAGACATGATATAGCAAGTGATAGGTAGCGGAGCATGGCAATAGAGCGAACAACTAGCAAAGCAAAGATAGAAGTGATTTCGAGGGGTGGTCATCTTGCCTGCAAGATTCTCAGAGTTGTCGAAAGCTTGATCCTCGTAAGCGTACTCGACAGGTTCCTCATTCACGAACTCGTCTCCCGGCTCTACCCAAGACAAGAACACAAAACAAACGGAACCACAATCAACAACGAGAAATGCACAAGCAACATGATGCAAAACATGTATGATATGCAAGATATGATATGCGATGCATATGCGTGCTCCGGAAGGAAAATGATGAACATGGCAGTAACTTGGCAAACCAAGCATGCCACTGGAAATATGAGATGATTTCGGTCGAAATCGATATAAAGATCACCGGAATCGGATGCACGGTTTGCAAATGGCAAGCAAAATAAGAATGACACGAATCTGCGATTAACAGCATGATAGCACATAAAATGCAACAAACAACAATGCTACAGCACCCCAACATAGCAACAAAGCATATGACAGTAAACTACAGGAGATGCTTGACAAAAGATGAACACTGAGCTACGGATAGTTCCCAACATATCAAGCTCAAACAAGCATGGCAAAATTGTAAAAGATTACAGGCTCACAGACTTGGTGAAAAACTGGGCATGGCAGAAAACAGCATCAGGTTGCAAGGTTCGGAGCACGAAATCAACATGCTACAGGAACTTAACATAGCAAAGCAAGGCATGGCAGTGTTACTACTAAATGCACATGACAAAAGTCCCTTACTGACCATAAGCCAAAAAGGACCAGAAGATATGATGGCAAGCATGTAAACATAGCAAGTTTCGTTATCAGGTTTCAGACTTAGCAGAAAACAGAGCATGGCAGAAATAATAATATGAGGCCTCTTTGTGAGCTAGATGCACTCACTACAGAGCAACGTATGACAAACCAAGCATACCTACAGCAAGATGGCATGTTTATGAAGCTATCCATGGCAAGAACGCAAGCATAGCATGTAAAGATCAACTACAATAAGCTTGCCAAAAATGAATATCATGTTAAGAAACTGCCAGAAATATTTTATAGCAAAAGTACACCAATATTGAGTCATGCTATATCACTCCATAATTGCAAACAATTGCAGTAATGTATCCATTACAACTATAGCTACAAAACATCCTTACTGAACATCTCCAAAATATGCATGGATCGCTCTGTAGCATCAAGTTTACATGGCAACAAAATTACAGCAGACAAGGACTTGGAGAAATCACCAAGTCCCTGTAATCAGAAATATTACGGGGCCTACTTTGCATGCTTGTGCTAGTCACCACAGAGATCACAAAAATACATGTACTACACCCTTGGAAAGATGGATGGCATACTTAAAAACACATGTAGAGATAATGCCCAAGAGATGCACAGATTAAATGATACAAAAATGACAAATCTCCAAGTTCTGATAAGAACCAGAGAATAACAACAACTAGCCCTCTTCCAACAGAGATTTGGGCATCAATATGACCTCTAATGAACATGGGGCAATTGAACAAAATGACGAGCATCACGATACGACCAATTTGACATATTACACGCGTGAATCGGAGCTACATGCACGGAGTTATGGCATCACGAACAAGTGCACATGCTGAGAAAAATCAGAGGACTTGGAGAAAAAAAGGGGGCGAGAAAAGTCAACGTACGGGCTACCTTACGGGATCGATCGGATCTGGCCGGGCTCGACGGCGCTCGGGTGCTCGCCGGCCGGAGAGGAAGGAGGGAGAGGGATGGCGGCGCCGGCGGAGGAGAGGGAGGCCGGAGGGCGGCGGTCGCCGCCGGAGGGTGCGGGCGCCGGCGGGCGCGGCGGGGCCGGTGGCGATGCCCGCGGCGGCGGCGGCGGCGAGCAAGGCGGCGGCTGCGCGGACGCGGGGGAGGCGGCAGGCGCGGGGCCCGAGCAGCGGCGGCGGCGGGAGGGAACGGGCCTGGAGGGCCCACGGCGGGCTGCCTGGGCCGCGGCGGCGGGGTACGGCCCGTGACGTGGCGGCCTGCGATTGGCCGGGCGCGGCGGCGCGTTTGTCCGGCGGGCGCTGGACGCGTCCGCCCGCGGAGAGGGGAATTTTAGGGTTTCCGGAGACTGCGAATGTATTTCGGGATGCCCACATATTTATAGGTAGAGGGAGCTAGGAGGCTCCAAATGAGGTGCGGTTTTCGCCCACACGATCGTGATCGAACAAACTAGAGCATGGAAGAGAGTTTGGTGGGTTTGGGGCTGGTTTTGGAGGAGGGTTTTGCTGGACACTCAAATGGACATTGCGGATGCCCGGTTAACCGTTGGAGTACCAAACGACCTCCGAATGGAACGAAACTTGACCGGTGGTTTACGGGTTGTATACTAGGGCCACATGACAAGCCTCGGTCCATTCCGAGAAAGTTTGACACACGCACACGAAAGAAAACAAGAGGGGTGCACCGGAGGAGATAGGAGCGCCGGATTGCAAAACGGACAACGGGGAAAAAGCTCGGATGCATGAGACGAACACGTATGCGAATGCAATGAACATGATAACATGATATGAAAATGCATGACATGACAAAAAACAAAACGAAAGACAACACCCGACGACGGAGGGAAAATCATAACACATAGCCGGAAATGGCAAGAGTCGGAGTTACAAATATGGCAAGTTACATCCGGGGTGTTACAACACTCCACCACTACGAGAGGATCTCGTCCCGAGATCTATGACTGAAAGAACTCCGGATATTCGGAACGGAGGTGGTCCTCGCGTTCCCAGGTGGCTTCCCGGTCGGAATGGTGCGACCACTTCACTTTCAGGAATTTGATTGACTTGTTGCGAGTCTTGCGCTCAGTTTCTTCAAGAATAGCAACGGGGTGCTCATGATAAGACAAATCTTCTTGGAGGTCAATCTCTTCGAAGTTGATAATGCGCTCAGGCGTCTTGAAGCACTTGCGGAGCTGTGACACGTGTAACACATCGTGCACGTTCGCGAAGTTGGAAGGAAGCTCAAGTTGATAGGCAAGGTCGCCTCTTTTGCCAATGATCTTGAAAGGACCCACGTATCTAGGGGCAAGCTTCCCTTTGATACCGAAGCGACGAGTGCCTTTCATTGGAGAGACGCGGAGGTAGACATGGTCTCCGATCTCGAAAGCCAAATCACGATGCTTACTATCATAGTAACTCTTCTGACGCGATTGCGCGGCTTTGAGATTATCACGGATGACTTTACACATTTCTTCAGCTTCGGTGATTAAGACATTGCCAAGAAGTTGGCGTTCACCAGTCTCTGACCAATTGAGAGGAGTAAGGCACTTTCTGCCATAGAGAATCTCGAATGGGGCTTGCCCGAACTCACTTGGAAGCTGTTGTTGTAGGAGAATTCAGCATAAGGAAGACAATCTTCCCATTTAATGCCAAAGGAAATGACACAAGCCCTGAGCATATCTTCAAGAATTTGATTGACTCGCTCGACTTGGCCACTAGTTTGAGGATGGAAAGCTGTGCTGAAGCGAATGTTTGTGCCCATGGCCTTCTGGAAGGAGTCCCAGAACTTAGAGGTGAAGATGCTTCCACGATCTGAAGAAATCAATTGTGGAATGCCGTGCAAAGAGACAATTCTGGAGGTGTATAGCTCTGCCAGCTGAGCTGCTGTGATGGATTCTTTGATTGGAAGGAAATGAGCCACTTTAGAGAGCTTGTCGATGACAACGAAGATAGCATCATTTCCGCGCTTGGACTTTGGAAATCCAGTCACGAAGTCCATTTCGATATGATCAAACTTCCATTCTGGGATAGCAAGAGGTTGGAGGAGACCAGCTGGTCGTTGGTGTTCTGCTTTCACTCTTCGGCAGACATCACATTCATTCACGAATTTAGCAATTTCTCGCTTCATTCGAGTCCACCAATATGACTGCTTGAGGTCATGATACATCTTCGTACTTCCAGGATGAATGGAAAGGAGAGAATTGTGCGCCTCGTTCATTATGACTTTCCTTAGATCACCTTTAGGGACCACAATCCGGTCCTCGAAGAATAAGGTGTCTCTGTCATCAATGCGATAGCACTTGTATTTGGAAAGACCCTTGTCGATACCACGTTTCACCTTCTTCACCATGGCATCAAGGAGTTGTGCCTCACGAATTTGATCTTCCAAAGTAGGAGATACTATGAGGTTGGCAAGAAAGCCTTGAGGAACAACTTGGAGATTCAGCTTGCGGAAAGCTTCACAAAGATCCGGTTGGAAAGGCTTTGAGGATTAAGCTGTTGCAATAAGCCTTCCTGCTTAAAGCATCTGCAATGACATTAGCCTTGCCTGGAGTATATTCAATACTCGGATTGTACTCTTGAATCATTTCGACCCATCGAGTCTGCCTGAGGTTGAGGTTGGGCTGAGTGAAGATGTACTTGAGACTCTTGTGATCAGTGAAAATGTCCACTTGTCTTCCCAACAAGAGATGTCTCCACGTTATTAATGCATGGACAACTGCCGCCAACTCAAGATCATGAGTGGGGTAGTTCTTCTCATTGGGCTTCAACTGACGAGAGGTATAGGCCACAATTTTCTTCTCTTGCATTAACACAGCACCGAGACCTTGGAGAGAAGCATCACAGAAAACTTCATACGGCTTGGATTCATCAGGAGGAGTCAAGACAGGAGCTGTGACTAGTTTCTCTTTGAGAGTGTTGAAAGCAACGTCACACTCAGGAGACCAGACATATTTCACATGCTTCTGAAGGAGGTTGGAAAGAGGCTTTGCAATCTTGGAGAAATTCTCAACGAATCTTCGGCAATAGCTTGCAAGACCCAGAAAACTGCGGAGCTGCTTGACATTTTGAGGAGGTTCCCAATTCACAACTGCGGACACCTTCTCGGGGTTAACAGCGATGCCCTTGGCAGAGATGATGTGACCAAGGAAAAGAACTTCATCGAGCCAAAACTCACATTTGGAGAACTTCGCATAGAATTGATACTCTCTGAGCTTGTCGAGCACCAATCACAAATGTTTGGCATGATCCTGCTTATTCTTGGAGAAGACCAGGATATCATCGAGATACACCAGAACGAATTCATTGGTATAGGGGTTGAAGATGAAATTCATCATCCGAGAGAACACTGGAGGAGCATTGACAAGGCCGAAAGACACGACAGTATATTCATAAGAACCAAAGCTTGTTCTGAATGCTGTCTTGGGAATATCTTCTTCACGAATGCGAATCTGATGATAACCCATACGAAGGTCAAGCTTCGAGAATACTTTAGCCCCTTTGAGTTGCTCAAATAGCTCATTGATGTTGGGAAGTGGATACTTGTTCTTGATTGTCTTCTTGTTCAATGGACGGTACTCGACACAAAGTCGGTCCGTGCCATCCTTCTTCTTAACAAAAAGAACACCACAACCCCATGGAGAAGAACTCGGTCTGATCAAACCCAGACGTTCTTGTTCATCGAGCTATTTCTTCAATTCCTTCAGCTCGTTGGGTCCAAGCTTGTATGGACGCTTGCAAACGGGTTCAGTACCAGGCTCTAGTTCGATAACAAACTCAACTGGCCGATGAGGAGGCATACCCGGAAGCTCTTCTGGAAAGACATCTTGATACTCGCAAACGATTGGAATTTGAGAGATGGCATTTAATTCGCCCTTCTCATTGAGAGAGAAAAACCGAATGGTTTCATCACGAGCGGCAAAAATAATCACATCCTCAGACGAGTGTGTCAATTGAATTTCCCTGGCAGCACAATCAAGTTGAGCCTTGTGTTTAGAAAGCCAGTCCATCCCGATTATAAGATCAATATCCGAGTCACCAAGAACAATTGGAGAAGACTGAAATTTATAGTCACCCATCTTGATGGTAACATTCGGAACCATAGAGCTTGCATTCATGAATTTACCCGGAGAGACAACTGATAACGGTCTAGGAAAATCTTGATAAACCAACTCATGCTTAAATGCAAATGGTCTTGAAATGAAAGAAAGAGATGCACCAGTATAAAAAAGAACTTTTGCAGGAATATCATTAACAGGAAGATTACCCATTAACACATCAGTAGATTCCTCCACTTGAGCTGCATTCATCATGTTCACCTTAGCAGACTTTGGATTATGCTTGACCACTACATTGCTGGAAGATCTGACAGGAGGAGGAGGAGGAAGACGCCTTTGGTTGAAGCACTTGTTAGCATAGTGACCTTTCTGCTGACATTTGTTGCAAGTCACCTCTGAGAGTGGACGGTGATAAGGAGCATTGGACTTTGGAGCTTGATTCTGAGACTTGTTCTGATAGCTAGAGTTGGAAGAGTTGGAAGAACCATGGCCACCTTTGTTCTTCTGCTGATAAGGCTGACGGAACGGAGGAGGAGGAGGCAACCAGAACTTCTGTTGCTTAGCTGACACAAGTGAGGAAGAAGAAGACTGAACTGCGTCTCTGACTCTCTTCTTAGAAGCCTCACACTTGAGCTGAGCAGCCTCTTGCTTCAGTGCCATATTATAGAATTGATTAAAGTGAGTAGGCTCAACAAGAATGAGAGCTAACTGCAGATCCTCTTTAAGGCCACCTCTGAAGTGATAGATCATGCTCTTCTCATCAGGAACGTCTTGTTTAGCGAAGCGAGCAAGTTTCTGAAACTGAATGTTGTATTGATACACAGACATGTTGCCTTGCTTGAGATTGCGGAACTCCTCACGCTTGCTCTCAACAACACTTTGTGGAATGTGATGCGCTTTGAAGTCCCGACAAAAGTCAGTCCAAGTGATCACACGACCTCCTCTGGAATCTTTGTATTGCTGAAACCAATCAGCAGCTTGGTCCTTGAGTTGGAAAGAAGCGAACTTGACATAGTCCTCAGGCCTGACATTGCTACATTCAAAATGCTTGTTGATGTCCACGAGCCAATCATCGGCATCCATGGCCTCAGCACAGTAGCTGAAAGACATGGGCTGATTTGCGAGAAACTGGTTGAGAGAAGCAAAGTGAAACTGATTGTTGCCTTGACCTTGATTGCCTTGCCCTTGAGTACGTTCTTGCAAGAGTTGCAGAATCATCTGAGCATTGGCGTTGGTGGCTGCCATGATTGCTTGCCATGCCTCCGGAGGTGGAGGTGGTGGCGGAGGGTTCGCTTGACTCCCTTCATTGCGATCCGGATTCTGACGCGTTGGCGGAGCCATCCTGAAGAGGGTGACATCCGTTAGCATCTTGATAGACAAATAGACAAGTAGAATCAACGGATAGAAATTGCAACATATAGTCTTCACAATAAACATTCGAACGAACATGAACGAATGAATTCCATAGTAAAACATCACACTTCCATAAGTTGAGAAGCCACTTAGAAATGATATGGAATCAACATATGAATTCGAAGCAACTCGAATACCACAATACAAAACAAAACAAGTATTGGCTTGCAGAATAAGCCGGAACAAACATATGATAGATATTTCGTCCGAAGTTTTCGTGGTGGGGCCCACACGGGCTCAATCGTACAGCACCATCATGTACAAGGCTGTGCACATGACATACGAAGCGTCCCCGAGTCGGCATAGCCATGGACTCTTTAAGACACTACGAGACCACTGTAAAATCAACCGTGGAAAGGCGGACCACTAGACGTCAAACCCCAATCTCATATCATGCGTCTGTCGGAAAGATATCCTAAGGCTACTTGAATTCCCACTTATAAACTCCTGAAACTTTCTGGTTATGCAATCTGGTGTAGGGGATACAGGGGACACAAAATATATCACCCAAACTAACAATCCCTAGATCCAGCTGTATCCATCCGTCAACACATAACCAAGAAACCTTCGGAAATCGTTTACCTCAACCATCGAAAAACATCTGTTATACAAGTTATGGCAATACTCCCGAACTCCCGCCCCAGTACTGGGTGGCGTCGAGGTGATCTCACCAACAACTCCATAAAAGAGATTTCGATGTCGGCAAAACTCAGGTATTCCAGAACTGCAACGATAAAATTGTGACGACAACACCTCGGAGCTCAACTCCCCGGGACACTGCCACAACCCCTAAATGACAGGAGGCACCAAGAACAATGTTCTCGTCACAAAACCATCGGAACGATTCCAAGATACCCGCGTGATCCTAAATTTTTTTTAGTGAAATTTGAGGAGAGAATAGTCAAAACTTCTACGTCAGGAGACCTCACCAGAGCGACGAAGGGACTGAGGAGTAAAAAGAATCCTACTCTCCGATATATATAATCCTAAGACTCAAAACATTTTTGTTCTAGACTCAACAACGCTAGCGATTCGATCAAGCAGGGGGCTCCTAAGTCGGGGATGGCTCTGATTACCAGCTTGTAACACCCACGATGCGGCTATATCTCCCACGTGTCGAGGCACGACTTAGAGGCATAACCGCATAGTGGTTTTGTCGCAAGAAGGGTCATCTTCACACAATCCCATGTAATGAACAAGAATGGGATAAAGAGTTGGCTTACAATCGCCACTTCACACAATACATAAATATTATTCATACATCATCCAAAATACAATCATAAATAGACCGACTACGGTCAAGATCCAGATGAAAATAAGACAACCCCAAATGCTAGATCCCCGATCGTCCCAACTGGGCTCCACTACTGATCATCAGGAAAAGACACATAGTAATGACCACGTTCCTCGTCGAACTCCCACTTGAGATCGACGCCATCATCTGCACTGGCATCGTCGGCACCTGCAACTGTTTTGGCAGAATCTGTGAGTCACGAGGACTCAGCAATCTCACACCCGCGAGATCAAGACTATTTAAGCTTATAGGAAAGGAAGGTGTAGTGAGGTGGAGCTGCAGCGGCAAAAGCATATATGGTGGCTAACTTGCGCAAATGAGAGCGAGAAGAGAAGCAACGGAACGGACGTCATCTAGCAATGACCAAGAAGTGATCCTGAACACCTACTTACGTCAAACATAACTCAGACCGTGTTCACTTCCCGGACTCCGCCGAGAAGAGACCATCACGGCTACACACGCAGTTGATGTATTTTAAATGGGTCAAGTGGCAAGTTCTCTACAACCGGTCATTAACAAATTCCCATCTGCCTCATAAACGCGGGCACGGCTTTCGAAAGATAATACCCTGCAGGGGTGTCCCAACTTAGCCCATCATAAGCTCTCACGGTCAACGAAGGATAAACCTTCTCCCGGAAAGACCCGATCAGTCTCGGAATCCCGGTTTACAAGACATTTCGATAATGGTAAAACAAGACCAGCAAAGCCCCCGAATGTGCCGACAAATCCCGATAGGAGCTGCACATATCTCGTTCTCAGGGCACAACGGATGAGCCAGACGTCGGGCTGGCATAGACCCTGGTTGCCCAGGGGGCGCCGGACATCGCTCGGTTTGGGCCAGCACTCGAAGGAGCACTGGTCCGGGGGTTTAAATAAGATGACCCTCGGGCTCGCGAAAACCCGGGGGAAAAGGCTTAGGCGGCAAATGGTAAAACCAAGGTTGGGCCTTGCTGGAGGAGTTTTATTCAAGGCGAACTGTCAAGGGGGTCCCATAAATCACCCGACCGTGTAAGGAACGCAAACTCAAGTAACATAATCCCGGTATAACAGTAACTAGGGCGGCAAGAGTGGAACAAAACACCAGGCATAAGGCCGAGCCTTCCACCCTTTACCAAATATATATAGATGCATTAATTAAATAAGAGACATTGTGATATCCCAACATATCCATGTTCCGACATGGAACAAACTTCAACTTCACCTGCAACTAGCAACGCTATAAGAAGGGCTGAGCAAAAGCGGTAACTTAGCCAAACAACGGTTTGCTAGGAAAGGATGGTTAGAGGCTGACATGGAAAAATGGGAGACATGATATAGCAAGTGATAGGTAGCGGAGCATGGCAATAGAGCGAACAACTAGCAAAGCAAAGATAGAAGTGATTTCGAGGGGTGGTCATCTTGCCTGCAAGATTCTCAGAGTTGTCGAAAGCTTGATCCTCGTAAGCGTACTCGACAGGTTCCTCGTTCACGAACTCGTCTCCCGGCTCTACCCAAGACAAGAACACAAAACAAACGGAACCACAATCAACAACGAGAAATGCACAAGCAACATGATGCAAAACATGTATGATATGCAAGATATGATATGCGATGCATATGCGTGCTCCGGAAGGAAAATGATGAACATGGCAGTAACTTGGCAAACCAAGCATGCCACTGGAAAGATGAGATGATTTCGGTCGAAATCGATATAAAGATCACCGGAATCGGATGCACGGTTTGCAAATGGCAAGCAAAATAAGAATGACACGAATCTGCGATTAACAGCATGATAGCACTTAAAATGCAACAAACAACAATACTACAGCACCCCAACATAGCAACAAAGCATATGACAGTAAACTACAGGAGATGCTTGACAAAAGATGAACACTGAGCTACGGATAGTTCCCAACATATCAAGCTCAAACAAGCATGGCAAAAGTGCAAAAGATTACAGGTTCACAGACTTGGTGAAAAACTGGGCATGGCAGAAAACAGCATCAGGTAGCAAGGTTCGGAGCATGAAATCAACATGCTACAGGAACATAACATAGCAAAACAAGGTATGGCAGTCTTCTACTAAATGCACATGACAAAAGTCCCTTACTGACCATAAGCCAAAAAGGACCAGAAAATATGATGGCAAGCATGTAAACATAGCAAGTTTCGTTATCAGGTTTCAGACTTGGCAGAAAACAGAGCATGGCAGAAATAATAATAAGTAGGCCTCTTTGTGAGCTATATGCACTCACTACAGAGCAACGTATGACAAACCAAGCATACCTACAGCAAGATGGCATGTTTATGAAGCTATCCATGGCAAGAACGCAAGCATAGCATGTCAATATCAACTACAATAAGCTTGGCAAAAATGAATATCATGTTAAGAAACTGCCAGAAATATTTTATAGCAAACGTACAGCAATATTGAGTCATGCTATGGCTCTCAATAATTGCAAAAAATTGCAGTAATGGATCAATTACAACTATAGCTACAAAACATTCTTACTGAACATCTCCAAAATATGCATGGATCTCTCTGTAGCATCAAGTTTACATGGCAACAAAATTACAGCAGACAAGGACTTAGAGAAATCACCAAGTCCCTGTAATCAGAAATATTACGGGGCCCACTTTGCATGCTTGTGCTAGTCACGACAGAGATCACAAAAATACATGGACTACACCCTTGGAAAGATGGCATGGCATACTTCAAAACAAATGTAGAGCTCATGCCCCAAAAGATGCACAGATTAAATGATACAAAAATGACAAATCTCCAAGTTCTGATAAGAACCAGAGAATAACAGCAACTAGCCCTCTTCCAACAGAGATTTGGGCATCAAGATGACCTCTAATGAACATGGTGCAATTGGACAAAATGACGAGCATCATGATGCGAACAATTTGACATATTACACGCGCAAATCGGAGCTACATGCATGGAGTTATGGTATCACGAACAAGTGCACATGCTGAGAAAAATCTGAGGACTTAGAGAAAAAAAGGGGGCGAGAAAAGTCAACGTACGGGCTACCTTACGGGATCGATCGGATCTGGCCGGGCTCGACGGCGCTCGGGTGCTCGCCTGCCGGAGAGGAAGGAGGGAGAGGGATGGCGGCGCCGGCGGAGGAGAGGGAGGCCGGAGGGCGGCGGGCGCCGGCGGAGGGAGGCGGGCGCCAGAGGGCGTGGGCGCCGGCGGGGCCGGCGGCGATGCCCGCGGCGGCGGCGGCGGCGCGGACGCGGGGGAGGCGGCAGGCGCGGGGCGCGGGGCCCGAGCAGCGGCGGCGGCGGGAGGGAACGGGCCTGGAGGGCCCGCGGTGGGCTGCCTAGGCCGCGGCGGCGGCGGGGTACGGCCCGTGACGTGGCGGCCTGCGATTGGCCGGGCGCGGCGGCGCGTTTGTCCGATGGGCGCTGGACGCGTCCGCCCGTGGAGAGGGGAATTTTAGGGTTTCCGGAGACTGCGAATGTATTTCGGGATGCCCACATATTTATAGGTAGAGGGAGCTAGGAGGCTCCAAATGAGGTGCGGTTTTCGCCCACACGATCGTGATCGAACGACCTAGAGCATGGAAGAGAGTTTGGTGGGTTTTGGGCTGGTTTTGGAGGAGGGTTTTGCTGGACACTCAAATGGACATTGCGAATGCCCGGTTAACCGTTGGAGTACCAAACGACCTCCGAATGGAACGAAACTTGACCGGTGGTTTACGGGTTGTATACTAGGGCCACATGACAAGCCTCGGTCCATTCCGAGAAAGTTTGACACACGCACACGAAAGAAAACAAGAGGGGTGCACCGGAGGAGATAGGAGTGCCGGATTGCAAAACGGACAACGGGGAAAAAGCTCGGATGCATGAGACGAACACGTATGCGAATGCAATGCACATGATAACATGATATGAAAATGCATGACATGACAAAAAACAAAACGAAAGACAACGAGGGAAAATCATAACACATAGCCGGAAATGGCAAGAGTTGGAGTTACAAATATGGCAAGTTACATCCGGGGTGTTACAGGATTCCCGCTGTAGGGTGTTGCAATACGTTCATGATTCTCTTTAGTGGGTTCCTTGAGTGACAGAAGCATAAACCCGAGTAAGGGGGTTGTTGCGTATGGGATAAAGAGGACTTGATGCTTTAATGCTATGGTTGGGTTTTACCTTAATGATCTTCAGTAGTTGGGGATGCTTGCTAGAGTTCCAATCATAAGTGCATATGATCCAAGAAGAGGAAGTATGCTAGCTTATCCCTCTCCCTCAAATAAAATTGCAATAATGATTACCAGTCTAGTTATCGATTGCCTAGGGAAAAATAACTTTCTTGCGTGACAACAAGCTCTTTACTAAAACTAACTTAAACAGCCCCTACTTTTTATTTACGCGCCCTTTATTATCTTGCAAACCTATCCCACAACACCTATAAAGTACTTCTAGTTTCATACTTGTTCTAGGTAACGCGAACGTTTAGCGTGCGTAGAATTGTATCGGTGGTCGATTGAACTTGAGGGAATATTTGTTCTACCTTTAGCTCCTCGTTGCGTTCGACACTCTTACTTATTGAAAGAGGCTACAATTGATCCCCTATACTTGTGGGTTATCAAGACCTTTTTCTGGCGCCGTTGCCGGGGAGTCATAGCGTTGGGTGAATATTCTCATGTGTGCTTGTTTGCTTTATCACTAAGTAGTTTTTATTTCCTGTTCTAAGTTGTTCTCTATCTTTAGTTATGGATATGGAACACGAAACACCAAAAAAATTAGTGGTACTTGCTACTCATGGAGATGGGTACCTCCTAAAACCCTCGATGCTCATTATGTGAAAGATATTATGTACTACTTTGATAATCCTGAGAAAACCCCATTCAGTTATGTTATGGGAGACACGTTGGATCAACGTGAATACTTTAGGGATTATCGCTTGACTCAAAAAGGGAAACTATTATGGGGTCAAAATTATATGTTGTATTGGTATGCTCGGCAACTATGCTTGAGATATGATTATGCTTGTTGCTCTAGGATGAAGGCTCCACACCTTCCCTTTTCATGCAGATTTAATGTTAATAAAACCTTGGCTTCTTATGCTAATGGTATATATGATTACTATGATGTGGAACAAATAGAAGAATTCGTTGCTTTTATGGGTGCTTATGAAATTGAATCTTTGTTTAAAGAGTTTAAAGATTTTGATGATTCAGTTTATAGACCTGAAAATTTTGCTATAGTTAAATATTGCTATAAGAATTATGAATTCAGTTCCGATATTGATGATTTTATTGAGAGAGTCTCCGCTGTCCAAGAAGAGACTAATATTTTGCAGGAGTCTATGAAAGAAGAAATTAATGACATTGTGAGCTCATTTGGATGAAAAAGATGAGGAGGAGAGCGAAGAACAAAAGGAGGAAGAGTGGATTGATCACCCGTGCCCACCTTCTAATGAGAGTAATTGTTCAACTCATACATTGTTTAATTTCCCTTCGTGCTTACCGAAGGATGAATGCTATGATGATTGTTATGATCCCGTTGATTCTTTTGAAATATCCCTTTTTGATGATGCTTGCTATGCTTGTGGCCAAGATGCCAATATGAATTATGCTTACGGAGATGAACTTGCTATAGTTCCTTATGTTAAACATGAAATTGTTGCTATTGCACTCACGCAAGATAGTCCTATTATCTTTTTGAATTCTCCCGACTACACTATATCGGAGAAGTTTGCCCTTATTAAAGATTATATTGGTGGGTTGCGTTTTACTACACATGATGATTTTGATAGCTAAAATATGCATGTGCTTTCTGCTCCTACTTGCAATTATTATGAGAGAGGAACTACATCTCCACCACTCTATGTTTCCAACATGAGAAAAATGCAAGAAACTGCTTATGCTATGTATTGGCCTTTACTTTGTGTGGATGAATTGTTCTTTTATGACATGCCGATGCATAGGAAGAGAGTTAGACTTCATCATTACATGATATATGTTACTTTGTGCTCACTACTAAATCACAAATCATCGTTAATTAAAATTGGCTTTGATATACCTTGCGATCCGGGTGGATCCATTACTTGAGCACTATATGCCTAGCTTAATGGCTTTAAAGAAAGCGCTGCCAAGGAGACAGCCCGGAAGTTTTAGAGAGTCATTTATTTCTGTTGAGTGCTTTTATATAGTTTAAAAAAAAAGAGGGGAACCGAAAACTTTTCAAGAAGGAAAGTGAAAGTGAGAGAGACAAGCATTGTTGAAGTGGGGGAGCTCCTTGAACTTTGTTCATGCTCACGGAAACTTTGTGAATCTTGATTACAGAAACTTTTCAACAAAAATAATTATCCCCTTGTACAATTCCATTGTATTATAAAAATAATGTGCCAAGATTTGCCTTTAGGATGTTTACATTGCTTGTTGGTTTGTGCGGTGCAAAACAGAAACTTTGGCTGTAGTGCGCGATTTTACATGTTTTACTGGAACGTCAAACAGTTCTGAAACTTTTTTTCCCAGTCTTTATATACAAATTGTTTATTTTTCCTAATTGTTTCAGAATTTTTAGAGTACCAGAAGTATGGTCAATGTTCAGATTACTACAGATTGTCCTGTTTAAGACAGATTCTGTTTTTGATGCGTCGTTTGCTTGTTTTGATGAAACTATCAATTTCTATCAGTGGATTAAGCCATGGAAAAGTTATATTAAAGTAGCTACAATGCAAAAAATATATATGAATTGGTTTGCAACAGTACTTAGAGTAGTGAATTGCTTTATTATACTAATGGATCTTACCGAACTTTCTGTTGAGTTTTGTCTGGATGAAGTGTTCGAAGATCGAGTTTTGTCTGGATGATGTGAGAAGAAGAAGGAGAGGCAAGAGATCAAGCTTGGGGATGCCCAAGTCACCCCAAGTAAATATTTAAGGATACTCAAGTGTCTAAGCTTTTGGATGCCCCGGAAGGCATCCCATCTTTCTTCAACAAGTATTGGTATGTTTTCGGATTCGTTTCGTTCATGCGATGTGTGCAAATCTTAGAGTGTCTTTGGCATTTAGTTTTCACACTTGTTTTATGCACCATGATGGTATGAGATACTCCATAGTTGATTTATAGAATTCTCATTGCACTTCACTTATATCTTTTGAGTATGGCTTTATAGAATGCTTCATGTGCTTCACTTATATCTTTTGAAGTTTGGATTGTCTGTTTCTCTTCACATAGAAAACCGCCATTTGAAGAATGATCTTTTGCTTCACTTATATTTGTTAGAGCGTGGGCATATCTTTTGTAGAAAGAATTAAACTCTCTTGCTTTACTTATATCTGTTTAGAGAGATGACAGGAACTGGTCATTCACATGGTTAGTCATAAAATCCTACATAAAACTTGTAGATCACTGAATATGATATGTTTGATTCCATGCAATAGTTTTGCGATATAAAGATGGTTATATTAGAGTCATGCTAGTGGGTAGTTGTGGATTGTAGAAATACTTGTGTTGAAGTTTGTGATTCCCGTAGCATGCACGTATGGTGAACCGTTATGTGATGAAGTCGGAGCATGATTTATTTATTGATTGCCTTCCTTATGAGTGGCGGTCGGGGACGAGCGATGGTATTTTCCTACCAATCTATCCCCCTAGGAGCATGCGTGTAATACTTTGTTTTGATGACTAATAGATTTTTTCAATAAGTATGTGAGTTCTTTATGATTAATGTTGAGTCCATGGATTATCCGCAATCTCACCCTTCCATCATTGCTAGCCTCTTCGGTACCGTGCATGGCCCTTTCTCACCTCGAGAGTTGGTGAAAACTTCGCCGGTGCATCCAAACCCCGTGATATGATAAGCTTTGTCACACATAAGCCTCCTTATATCTTCCTTAAAACAGCCACCATACCTACCTATCATGGCATTTCCATAGCCATTCCGAGATATATTGCCATGCAACTTCCATCATCATCATATACATGACTTTAGCATTCATTGTCATATTGCTTTGCATCATCGTAAGATAGCTAGCATGATGTTTTCATGGCTTGTCCATTTTTTGATGTCATTGCTACGCTAGATCATTGCACATCCCGGTACACCGCCGGAGGCATTCATATAGAGTCATATTTGTTTTCTAGTATCGAGTTGTAAGTAAATAAAAGTGTGATGATCATCATTATTAGAACATTGTATCATGTGAGGTTATCGAAATAAAAGTGGCTAAAGAAGCCCCCCAAAAAAGGAGAGAGGCCAAAGAAGCCTATAAATAAGGAAAAAAAGAAAAAATATATAAAAATAAAAAAGAGAGAAGGGACAATGTTACTATACTTTTACCACACTTGTGCTTCAGTAGCACCATGTTCTTCATATAGAGAGTCTCTTGAGTTATCAGTTTCATATACTAGTGGGAATTTTCATTATAGAACTTGGCTTGTATATTCCAGTGATGGGCTTCCTCAAATGCCCTAGGTCTTCATGAGCAAGCAAGTTGGATGCACACCCACTTAGTTTTCAGTTTGAGCTTTCATATACTTATAGCTCTAGTGCATCCGTTGCATGGCAATCCCTACTCCTCGCATTGACATCAATTGATGGGCATCTCCATAGCTCGTTGATTAGCCGCGTCGATGTGAGACTTTCTCCCTTTTTTTCTTCTCCAGACAACCTCCACCATCATATTCTATTCCACCTATAGTGATATATCCATGGCTCACGCTCATGTATTGTGTGAAAGTTGAAAAGGTTTGAGAATCAAAAGTATGAAACAATTGCTTGGCTTGTCATCGGGGTTATGCATGATTTGAATATTTTGTGTGGTTAAGATGGAGCATAGCCAGACTATATGATTTTGTAGGGATAACTTTCTTTGGCCATGTTATTTTGAAAAGACATGATTGCTTTATTAGTATGCTTGAAGTATTATTATCTTAATGTCAAAGGATAGACTATTGACTACAAAAAAAATACACTTCCGCGATGATACGTGTTTGTCACAGTAGGTCACAAATTTATGAGAGAATCAAGATAGTCATACCTGTGCTATCGTAGAAGTGTTCCATGACATTACCAAAATTATCATCACGGAAGTGTCCACTTCCATGACGATAAATTGCGCGTCACAGAAGTGCTTTCGTCAAGGGTGACCGGCATGTGACATCCGCCGTAACGGAATGCCGTTAAGCTATCGGGTCCGGTTTTGGATCCGATAACCCGTTAACAGCCCGGACCAATGGGGATTTTCCACGTGTAAAATCATCATTGGCCGGAGGAAACACGTGTTTCCTCACCATTGAGACAGATGTCATCCAGTCATTGGACATCAGGCGCCTATGATAGGTCGACACATGGCACGGCCCAAGAGTGGCCCATTCCTGTGAAAAAGGCCGGCCCAGTGAAAAATAGCAGGCCGGCCCATATAAGGCCTACTTGTGTCTTGTCCATTTAAGCCCACGGCCCATACGAGATGTGCCAATTCGGCCCGGCAACGACCCGTTGAAGATTTGACACCATTGCAGCCCATCGTTAGTTCGAGCCCGTTAACAACCCGCTATATATTTGGGCTCAATATGGGCCCAATGAGATTTCGTCCTGTTAACGGCCCATTCGGTGGATGGGCCAATTTTCACGATGTACATCTTTCGGCCTTTTAGCGACCCATTTAAATTTTGGGCTAATTTCTGGCCCGGTGTGTCTTTTAGCCTGTTGACGGCCCATAAATCAGTTGGGCCATTTGTAGTCGGACCTGAGTTTCGGCCTTTTAGCGACCCATTTAAGTGTTGGGCCAATTTCCGGCCCGGTGTGTCTTTCAGCCTGGTGACGGCCCATATATCTGTTGGGCCATTTGTAGTTGGACCTGAGTTTTGGCCTTTTAGCGACCCATTTAAGTGTTGGGCCAATTCCCGACCCTGTGTGCCTTTCAGCCTGTTAACGAACCATAAATGAGTTGGGCCATTTGTAGTCGGACCTGAGTTTTGGCCTTTTAACGGCCCATGCCCTTCATGGTCCAATACCAGCCCGATTTCTGTTTTGGCCTGCTAAAGGCCCACATCACAGTTGGGCCATTTTGCAATACGACCTGACTTTCGGCCTCTTAGCGGCCCATGCTCTTCATGGTCCAGTACAAGCCCGCTGTCTCTTTCGGCCTGCTAAAGGCCCACAGTATAGTTGGGCCATATGTAGCCCGAACTTAGTAACGGCCCGTGAAATCAATTGGGCCCACCTGTTGCCCGCTTTGATGTCAGCCTGTTAATGACCTGGGAGTTAATAGGGCTGACCATTAACTCTCGTCCTGGTAACGGCCCATTAACTTAATGGGCCCACTAAAGTTCGTACATGTCTTTAGGACAAATTAGATAATTTGAGCCCATTACGACGAGCAATTATGCACAGGACCAAAACCAATCAAGAAAAGGTATGGCATACAGGGAAAATGTTGCACATCCAGCTTATATTACATGAAATTACATCCACTTGGCAATCAAAGATTGATGCCAGTGCAAATAAATGAACAGAACCTAACGATCTACAACGTCACAATCTGCAACCTCAGCACGGATGACGCCCATAAGCATGTGGGCAAGTTCTTGCTGCTTTGCTACACTGTCTCTGAAAACATTGATTAGTTGTTGTGTCGCACGACTCTGCACCTATGATTTTGGCAGGCTTGTATTATTGATAGTGGAGAGTGTCTCGACCACTGCATCATAACATAAATTAGGAGGGGAACCGAACAAATTAATCATGAGTTATTGGCATATTACCTGACCTAGATTTATTGGAAAGAAACAATGGGGTTGCCTTGCTGTTTTCAGAGTTTGTCTTCTTATCTTCAGCAGCCTGCACCAAATTAAGACACTAGCATTGCTATCATTGGGCAAGTCAGACAATAGGAAAGCAACATTGGCACAACGAATGTTTGGGCAACTAGCCAACACCAAATTAACACGATATGGCACATCTATCATCAGCCAGGTAACGTAATACAAAAGCAACATTGACACAATGAATGAATGGGCAACCCACTACAGGAATCAGCTACTTTGCCGTCTGCCACAGCGGACGACAAAGGCAAGGATGGCGGACGACAAAGGCCTTTGCCGTTTGCCGTGGACGGCAAAAGGCTCCGGCAAAGTAGGCATCGGTAAAGAGCTTCTTTGCCGTCTGCTTTTTGAAGCGGACGGCAAAGGGGCCTTTGCTATCAGCGGCTGACGGCAAAGAAAGCCGACGACAAAGAAAGCCGACGACAATAAATGCGATGTTAGTCCGTTAGGCGGCTAACGGTAGCCTTTGCCGTCCGCCGCTGACGACAAAGAGCATCCGGCTTGTGCCATCCGCCGAATGACGTCAGCTGGACGTCACTGCGGGACAAGCCTTTGCCGTCTGCTGCTGTAGGCAAATGTGGGCATTCTTTGCCGTCTGCCACTGTAGGCAAAGCCTTTGCCATCCGCCGTTGTAGGCAAACTGACCAAATGGGTCAGCTCCCAGGGAGCACAGGTGGCCGCCGCGTGGCTTCTTTGTCGTTCGCGGCAGACGGCAAAGGAGCCTTTGCCATCAGTGGCTGACGGCAAAGGTGCCTCTTTTTTTCTATTTTTTTTAATCCAGCAATTTTCACAACAAATATATGACATATATATATGTAGATATATATATATTTCACAAGGCTAGTTAACAGCAAACATATGACATATCCAGCAAATAAGTTTCATCGTGCATACATATGTAGTTCCATCCTTTCATACATAGCAAGTTGCACACACACATTGTTCCATCCATACAAAGTTTCATCAAGATAGCAAGTTTCATCATAGCAAGCTAGAAGAATACTAGAGGAGAATGAAAGAAAAAAACAAGCACTCCATCATAGCAAGCTAGCTTCCGTGAAGTGAATGAAATCTGCAAAATGGCAAATAAGAAAGTTAGAAAAAGGTGACTAGAAGAAGACGTATATGCCATTTATGAGCTAACTTAGGTGAAATGGATCATTTATGAGCTAACTTAGTTGAAATTGATCGTTTATGAGCTAACCTAGGTGAAATAGATCGTTTATGAGCTAACTTAGGTATAATGAATCATTTTAGAGCTAACCTAGGTAAGATGGGTCATTTTGGAGCTAACCTAGGTGAAATGGATCGTTTTTGAGCTAAGTTAGGTGAAATGGATCGTTTATGAGCTAACCTAGGTGAAATAGATCGTTTATGAGCTAACTTAGGTAAAATGCGTCATTTTAGAGCTAACCTAGGTGTGATGGGTCATTTTGGAGCTAAACTAGGTAAAATGGATCGTTTGTGAGCTAACCTAAGTAAGATGGGTCATTTAGAGCTAACTTGGGTAAAATGCATCATTTTGGAGCTAACCTAGGTAAGATGGGTCATTTTGGAGCTAACCTAGGTAAATGGGTCATTTTAGAGCTAACATAGGTAAAATGGATCATTTTGGAGCTAGTCTAGGTAAAATGGGTCATTTTAGAGCTAACTTGGGTAAAATGGATCATTTATGAGCTAACTAAGGTAGAATGGGTCATTTTAGAGCTAACTTAGGTAAAATGGATTGTTTAGGGAGGAGGGCGGCTGTGAAATTGGTGCGATGGGGGGCGCCATGGAGGAGGGGCTGAGGTTTCGCGGCTCGGGAGAAGGGAACTTCCGGGGAGAAGGTGATTTGGTGCCCAAGAGGTATGAATGGGGGGGGGAATTGGGAGGGGAGTGGAACCATGTTTTACAGACGCATTTGTCTGAAATGTGAGGGGCAGTTACAGTTCTACCCCTGCCTTTAGGCTTCTCGGCTTGGGTCTGTGTACTGAGGGTCGGGGATAGTAGAGTAACTTTGCTTCTCCCCAAAATAGTGGGCGGGAGCGATTTCGGGCGAGGAGAGCGTGTTTTGAAATATAGTGGGCGCGAGCGATTTCGGGCGAGGAGAGCGTGTTTTGAAATAGTGGGCGCGAGCTATTTCGGGCGAGGAGAGCGTGTTTTGCCGACCATGGTTTATGAATTATTCGGCACATGTCATTTCGGCCGAGGAGAAGGCGCGCTTGGATGAAGTTACGAACCTACCCTCGATGCACAACGGGCCAATTAATGCTTCTCCCACATAGGACGGTAATTTCGCGTCTCCCATTTATTTGCTCGGGCGAATTCCACCGAGCAGAGGATGTTTAACGGTTCGTCCAAAATTTGGGAGAACGAGCATCCACGTCTACCTTACCAAGTCGATTTGAATCAAATTTAGAAATATTAGCTTGCCACTTCTTTTTTAGATGGAGAGATGATGCTCGGGAGTAATGTGTTTTTACATGCTCGTTGCTAGTGATTTACTATATGACAAATAGCTGACCCACTCAAAAACGGGAATCAAACCCAAAATGAAATATCTCGATTCAATGAAATAGCTCGTTCACCAGGTCAAAATAGTGAACTAAATCCAAAATTGAACAACTCAATCGAATAGCATGTTGTACAGTATTATAGTACTCCATGAACATGTTGAAAGTCAAATTAATGAACTTGTTTGATATACGCATATATCCATTCATGTGTGGATTGCACACAACATGTTCTCCAATTTAAATATTTGAATGCAAGTTTATATCGAAACATGGTTTATATCAGTCTTCGATGCATAAAATGCGACCTCCCCCTCTCCCGGACTCCTGCTCTCTCTCTCTCTCTCTCTCTCTCTCTCTCTCTCTCTCCGACAATCTTCAATTCTGTCGCACGCATCCAACACACAAACCTTGTTGGTCCTCTCTTTCTCTCCATCTCTCTCTCTCTCTCTCTGTGTGTGTGTGTGTGCGTGGGGGGGGGGGGGGGGGGTCTTCCTAGTTCGCATGCATATATACTCCATCTATAGGTCTCTCTCGCACACTATGTATGATTCTCTAGTCCAAGCTAGATATCTTGGGTGCACTCATCATACACACACAAATTCCTTGGCTCGTTGCCCGTAACTCTCTCACACACCACTCTGTCGTCTCGGAGCTCTTCCCCCCTCTCTCAAACTCTCCATCTACCTGGGTCACACATACACATGCATATCTCACTCGCACTCGATAGGCCCATCTAAAACTCTATCTCTCTCCCTCGTTCTCTCTCCATCTCACGCACACACACACACAATCTCATGCCTAGCTAGCCAAGTATGATGGTCTCTCACTCAATTGTAGGCACACGCAGTCCCCCCTATATGTATATGACTAGCTAATCTTAGTCTCCATCACAAACATGTGCATGGTCTATCTCGATTTCTCTCAGGGCATCTTTCTATCGCGCACGCACCTCCCTCGATCTCCCACCCATATAGTCCCCTCACGATCTCAAGGGGTCTCTCTATCACAAACACACCCTCTCGCCCTCCCCATGCGTCCATGTTCTCCATGTGTCCCTCTCGACCTTTGTTCCTTGTTGGCCAGAACTCTATTGGACATGTGCTATAGGGGTGTCTCTCTCCGTTGCAAACAATCACAGAGTAGCTATCTTCGTGTATTTCCTCGCCTCACTTTTCTATCTCGGAGATGCATGCGTGATATTCGCCTAAGAAACCAAAAAACACACACTCTCTCTCTAATTTATCGTTTGTTGTCACTTTCTCTTTCACACACATACTCTTTTTGCACACTTACTCATTCTCCTTCACACGCACTTGATCCCTCTCGAATTAGGCACTCTCCTCGGTCCATAGCATATTGATTTATTGAAAAGTCAAACATCACAAAGTTTGACCATGTACGTGGAGAAAAACAATTACATCTAGAACGACAAGCATATACCATTAGATTCACCATGAGATGTAGTTTCGTATGATGTATCTTTGGTATTGAAGATATAAATAACATTTGTGTAAACCTGATCAAAGTTTCCAAAGTTTGACTTCTAAAAAAATTACATGCACTGCATTATCGAGCGGATGGAATATCTCTTTCCCCTTCTCAGCTATCTGACGCACCACTCAGCCTTATCGGGGCTCCTCAATCTCTCTCAAACTTTTTATCTCCCTGGTTCACACATACACATGACTCGCTCGCGCTATACATATAGACCCATCCAACACTCTCCGCCCTTGTTCTCTCTCTATGTGACACGCACCCCCTAATAAGTACCATAATCCCTCACTCCATCATAGGCGCAAGCACTCCCCCCCCCTAAGTATGATTATCTCTCACTAGCCATCAGGAACACACGTATTGTCTCCTTCCATCCATACGTCTATCTCGATATCTCTCGGGGTATCTTCTATCATGCACACAACTTGCCACTCGATCTCCCACCCATGTAGTCCCATCACGATCTCCAGGGGATCTCTCTATGACAAACATACACTCTCTCCTCCCCATGTCTGCATTCCGTTCGTCTCTCTCGACCGTCTCCCTTGTTTGTCAGACCCCTCTTGGGCAAGTGCTAGGGGTCTTGCTCTCTCGGTTGCAAACAACCACACACTATCTCCTCACCTTGCTTCCGTTGTCGAAGATGCATGTGTGATATGTTTGCATAAGACACACACATTTTTTCTCGACTTTTATCGAGTGTTGTCCATGTCTCTTTCACACACGCACACACACTTTTTTCACTCACTCTTTCTATTTCACTCTCCCTCTCTCTCTCTCTCTCTCTCTCGTTAGGGACTCTCTCACGTCCATAAGCATATGGATGTTTTGAAAAGTCAAACCTCAGAAAAGTTTGACCAGGTATATGTGGAGAAAAACATTTACATGTGGAAAGATCATTAGATTCATCACAACATGTACTTACTTCATACTATCATTTATCTTTGGTGTTGTAGATATAAGTAATTTCTTTATAAACTTGGTCAAAGTTTCAAAAGTTTGACTATTAAAAAAATGTTGGAACTACATTTTTGAACGGAGGGAGTAGCTCTTTCTCTCTCTCTGCTATCTCTCACAGCCCTCCCCTCTCACACGAACACTCTATACCGACGGATTATACGCTCACCGTGTCAGCGTATAGCTCCGTATATTGTTTAGTTGACCGGTCAACTAGTCCACATGCCGCCTTGTCAGCTCGTGTTCTGTATCTTCGTGTGCTGGCCCATGTGGCAGTGGGTGAAAATAAGTAAACTAGAGGCCCATCTGACACGCGGTGAAGTAAACAAAGTTGAAACCACTCGGGGTAGCACCCCGCACGCTAGTAAATTGAGGGCGCATTGAGGACACACTTCTTCCGCGTGGAGGACACACTCGCGCACAATTCACCACTGCGCGGCGGCATGCACAGAAGGACGCACTCGCGCACACCTAGCACACAACACACACCAGCACACGTGTACACCGTCGTCGCCGCCGGTTGAGATGGACGGCGAGGCAGCCAAGAAGCGGAGGCGGCTCGAGCCAAAACCGCATCCAGCGAGCCTGGACTTCATCAGCAGCCTCCCCGACGACATGCTGCTCGTCATCATCGGCCCCATCCACACCAAATCTGCCGTGCGGACCGGCCTGCTCCCCCGGCGGTGGCGCCCCCTCTGGCGCCGCGTCCCCCTCAACCTCACCGTCAACAGCTGCCTCTACATCGGGGATTGCAAATGCATGGCCGCAGTCTCCAAGATCCTTTCATCGCACCCTGGCCAGCCAGACGCCTTGACATCCGCATGTTCAGTACCAACTGCAAGGTCCAACCCAAGTTCGACGAGTGGTTCTTATACCCCACCCTAGATCAGCTCGAGGAGCTCAGCTTTGAAGCTGGACGATGTCGCTCTCTGCCGCCGTCCGCGCTCCGCCTCGCGCCAACGCTGCGCCGCGCCAGCTTCAGCTCCTCCTATCTTCCCCAGATTAATGCCGCGCCCGCCCTTCTTCTCCCTCAACTCAAGCATCTCGACCTCTTCGACGTTGTCATCTCGAAGAAGGCTATGGAGCACGTGCTTCGCAGCTGTACTACGCTCGAGTACCTTCGTCTTGAGCAGATCCACAGGTTCATTAGCCTCCACATCGCCTCGACGAATCTCCGATGGATTTATGTGTCTTGCTGGCCCTGCAACAAGACATCAGTTGGGAAGGGATCACTCCAGCTATTCCAAGTTATGGTCATCGAGAATGCGCCTTTCCTTGAGAGATTGCTTGTATCGGATCTAGAAGGACCAACAAAAATCAGGGTCATTGACACGCCGAAATTGACAGCGTTGGTGCACTCGTCTGCCAAATTCTCCGAACTCTTTATTGGATCCGTAATCGTTCAGGTACAACACTCATCTTCTTCTCCGTCTTCTTGAAATTCACATTTTTAAATTTCTTCTTGATGTATTTACGACCGTCTTCCGGAAAATGATTCCCACAAGCTTGACCCAGTCTATGCGCACAGTGAAGATCTTGGCAATAAAATCTATCGGCCCCAATCTGGATCAAGTTGTTGGATTCCTTACATGCTTTCCGTGCACGGAGAAGCTACTCATCTAGGTGAAACTTCTTTCCTATTTGTAAACGGTAATCACAACGTAGCTCAATTTTTTCGTAATTTTCCCAAATTACGATGACAAGTGTAGTGTTCAAAACTGCATCTACGCACTGCACCGAAAGAAATGTTTTTAGTATTTTTTCTCACGTGATCACCTGCATCATTTTGTTGTTGTACTACTATAGTAGCCTAGGCTAGTCATAGTGGAAAGTAACTTAGACTACTCCAGTAACTCTATGGTTACCCTAAGAGCAAGTACTACCTCCGTCCTGGTTTACTCTTCCTATTTTGTAGTATCAAAATTTGACCATAGATTTAACTGACAAAATGTTAAAGCATGTCACTAAGAACTATATCGTTGGATTTGTATTTGAACAGAATTTCAAATGGTGTCATTTTTAGTGACATGCATTGGCATTTTCTTACATAAATATATGGTCAAAATTTTATACTAAATAAGAGGTAGTACAAAAGTGGGCTATAACGGCCCTCCACTATGTAGGCCAAAACACGTGCCAAATTCACTTGTGATGCATTTGGCATCGATGCCCTCCATTGCTCACCTGGTGCCCCAATCTGGATCACCTACTTTGCTCCGGTGCCAAATTAACTCACACAATGAATAAACACTTGCGTGGGAGAGAGAGAGAGGACTGAGGCAATAAAAAGACACTTGTTTGGGAGAGTGAGAGGCTGGTGTAGTTGGTTTGATTGATTTGTTTATACATGTGGGTCTATGTGCACAGCGGTGCCAACCCTCTCATATCGCGAGAGCGGTGCCAAAATCTTTTGATTTGACATCGATGCGTATTATGGCATCAGCCACATAGTGGAAGGCAACAAATGCCCAAGCTCTTCATGTACTCTTAGGTAAATGAGAGGAAAGAGAAAGAGAGAGAGAGAGAGCGAAAAAATATCACTAGCTAGCCAACCCTGTCATATGAGCGAATGATATTGGTACCTCTTGATGACACGTCAATCTTATACAGCCAACTGCTCTAATATGTTCTCTTCTTTTGCAGATAAAAAAAGACCCGAAAGTGAAAAATGTGCTGCACTATAACAATCTCATCGAATGCCTTGATCTCCATCTTACAGAAATTGATTTGATCGACTACCGAGGCAACACATCTGAGATTAAATTGGCCAGGTTCTTTGTTCTGGAGGCAAGTGTGCTCAAGGTAATGAGGTTTGGCATTCTCTGGCGCAACAATGAATGGTGTGCTGATCACGGCAAATGTCTAAGCCTAAATGACAATGTCTCCGCAGAAGCTGAATTTGTTTTTGAAACATCAAGTGGCCAGAGACCTGAAAACTTATTTGCCCATTAGTGACTTGTCAGGGCGGTGGATTTTAGTTTGTACGATAATGCTGCATCCACCTAAAGTAACGAAAGTTCTTACGTAAACTTCCTAGTAATTCCCTCTTCATAGGTGCAGCATTACTCCTAACATTTGTAATATCAGTTTGAAACTTGTAATATTGTCGTGTCCTATTCCTGCGTTTTCAAAATCATGCGAATCAAACAGGTCCTGAGTTGGTGATGATGTTGTGTCTGCCATCTTTCACCAATAGCCGTCGGATCTAGATCTGACGCACACAAACCAAACTTCTCCAGTTTTGCAAAAAGATGCCCGCACTTGTTCCCTATTTACAAACAACTCCTTGTCTCTCACAATCAGTCTTATCTCCTCCCCACCACATCTAGGCCCAGTTCTTTTGCCAGAATCTGGGGATTCTCCCAGAATCCGACCCCTACCCAGCTTCTCCCAGAATCTTTGAGCCCCATTTGTTTTACAATCCTATCTAGTTAGGACCTAATTAGATTGGATTGTAAAACAAATGGCACTTAAAGATTCTAGGAGAAGCTGGGTATGGGTCAGATTCTGGGAGAATCCCCAGATTCTGGCAAAAGAACTGGGCTCTAGAAGGCGATGGAAAAATCTGGCGTGATGGCCGCTGCCGGCACCGTCCACCCCCCAATCTTGGTGTTCCGTGCAATGCACGGGCATCTACGCATGGGAAATTATGTCGAACACGGCTAGTTGTAAGCAGGCTAGGTCTACAGCCATGATGATAGTGACTGCAGACGGTGAGGCTGACTATGGTATGCCGAACACGGCACCTATACTCAGGTGTCATCTCCGGCAAAGGGTCTTGGCACTTCACTGTGAGGAGCAGCACGTAATAATTTGACCAACGGGTAGTACAGTGCTACTACATTGGTAGTACTACTACTACTAGTACTAGCACCACCGTCTGGATTTAGTAGTACTACCACGTCCATCTAGATTTAGTATTTGACTAGCAATATCTAGTAATGCATGTCACAAAAATGTACTACTCCCTCTATAAATAAATACATGGTGTATTGTTTTATTCCTATCGGCGAGATAACTTAATGTCTTTTTGCTACTTAATAGGATTACATGCAATGAACTAACCACTGCATGTGATGTTTGGTAGTCTCAAGTCATTGAAAGCATGCACGGGCACGGAGGGGGACGCAGCTTCATTGACTTACTGCACCTGCCTTTGGGTGTATGACACGTGGGCCCAACGGGTGGCTGTCCAACCTGTCATACAGCCAAAGGCAGGTGCAGTAGAGGGGCGTGGAGTAGATGGCCAACACGCACGTGAATGAATGCAGTCTGCACTTCTCATATAAAGGCTCCCGCCAGTCCAATCTACGAAATCCTACGCACCTACGCACCCAAGGGAAAGAGTGATCACTCCAGTCGCAAGATTAGTTGACTAGAAGCTAGACCCATGGAGGCGATGAGTGCGAGCATCAGCCGGCTGTGCCAGATGGTCCACGACGCCGGCCTGCGGCCCGGCACCGAGGAACGTCTCCAGGTAGTGCTTGAGGCCGCCAGGGCGAGGGGCCGCTTGGACGACAGCTTCGTCTCCTTATTCGACGAGGTCCTCATCGGCTTCCTCGACAAGTTCACCGTCGTCAAGAAGCTCGCGGATGACCTTGACGTACGCCTCCAGCCCACGTGCCCAGGCTCTGCGATGCGTGCCACCCTCAACGACCTCTATGGTGACAACCTCTTCGACGCACTGGTGGCCCTGCGACTGCCCACCGTCGCGCCGGATAATGTCCACCTCGAGGTCGCGCTCGCCACGTAGCGCCTGGCGCAGCAAGACACCATCGACATAATCACCCACGTCTGCGTGCAAATCATCCACAAGGACTACTACATGCAAGAGGAGGACGATAGGACGCTGGCCTTCTTGGACCGCAGGGCAACCTTGGACGGCATTGTTCAGAAGCACGTTGAGCTTGCCGCCAATGCCGCTGCTCCTCACACGTCGGTTGGTGACTCGGTGCACTTGGGCGTGAGGATGTCGTTGATGGATCCATATGTATCGTTATCTTTCCGTCAAATCCATGTAGTAGTATATGGTACTACTAGTAATTATCTTACCTTTCGCATCAACTTCATAATTTTCCTACGTACTCCATGCATGAACCGCGCCAGAACCAAACTTCTCATTACTCTAGGGAAAATCGTTATTTCTATCTATCGGTCGTGCCATGGAGCAGAACCAAATTTTACAAGTTACAAGTTCAAAAGGAAAAGCCTGTCATGTTCGCGTCGCACCCCCACGCGGTTGGTCTGGCACGCCGCTCAACGGGGAATGCGTGCTGTGTTGCATTTTCACTTACAAGTGGGACCGCAGTTGAGCAAACCGACTATCGGCAAACCCCCACCCCGCCCACCGCGCGATGGCTGAGAAAACAGGAGGGAGAAGAGATGGCTGTAGCACGGACTCCAAGAAAATTGGTGTCGGATGGGACTCGTGTGGGTGGCATGTGCCGTACTGCTAGACATGAATGCTAGTTATGGCCCATGCCACCCCACTATATCGAGGTGCTGGTTACGTAGAACAAATTTCCTGCAGTCCGTGCTCAGCCCTCCTCTATCTCTCTTCTCAGCCAGCCAGCAGACGCGCGGAGCCCATCGTCTGTTTGCTCATATGCGGTCCCACATGTCAGTGAAAACGCAATAGGACCCACTGAACCTGCACATCTTTCACCTCGACGTGCTGGTGATGAAAAACAAATCCAATAAAGATCTTCGGTGGCTGCTTTTGGAGTTACTCAAGAGTAGTAAGATTCTATTTACAGTTTAACCCAAGACGCACATCACGTGGCTTCAACTACCACTCTATTTTCTTGCATGACACGACCCTCATGCTGGATGTCACACGTGTCGGCAAAAGGAGGAAGAACTCGACCAAATCTTCGGTTGTGCTCTCGGATTAGACTAGTTGTGCTAACTTAAAATTTTATTGTGTAGAATGGATGCAAGTTTTTGTATTGGAAAGAAGAGTACAACGATATATTGATAGAGCGCAATTTAGTAGATGTTCTAGCACTTTTAGCTAGCATAGAGGCTAGAGATGAGACTAGTGCACTTGTTGATAGAATAGAGGCTAGACACGTCTACTTCTCTACACTCGAAGAAGAAAGAAGCACGCAGGATCGAGCCTCCGCAGATCAACAATGAATGTATCGAGAAGGCACTAATCCAACTTTCAGGAGCAGTATGGAAGTTGGATATCTTCTAAAATGTATTCTTGTGGTTCTTGTTTTTCTAATCAAAATTTTGGTGATGTATTTCCATGTACCAAAAAATCAATGATGAATAAAAGATATGTGTTTGCAAAGAAAAATATACGCGGCCGGGATGCGTCTACGTGTTCGGCGCACGGCCACCGCATCCGAGAAATGGCCCGGACACGACCCCATTGCCCTACCCAAACGGACAGAATCTGGGCAAAACGGAGGTCCGTTTGGGGTCGTGCGTTGGAGTTGGCCTTACAAGTGGGACCACAGTTGAGGAAACCGACTATCGGCAAACCCCCACCTCGCCCGCCGCGCGATGGATGAGTTAGAGAAACGACGAGGTTGAAGAGATTGTTGTAGCACGGACTCCAAGAAATATGGTGTCAGATGGAAGTCGTGCTGGTGGCGTGTGCCGTACTCCTGGACGTGAATGCTTGTTCTGGCCCATGCCACCCTACTACTCCTACTACTTATAGTAGTAGTATCGAGGATTTGAGGTGCTGGTTACGTACAGCGAATACATTAACATATGGCCCACCTCACACTGTGGCCAAATTTCCTGGAGTCTGTGCTAGGTTAAAAAGTGTTCTTTGTGAGGATGGGTGACTGGTCTCAAGTTTAAAACTTGTTGTATTACGTACGTAGACGTAGAGATAGTGCAGCATGTGAAGCTAGTACAAATAGTGTACTATTGTTGATTGGCCTCATCCGATAACCTGTTGCAATGCATGTACAATTATGTATTCGGAAAATATATTTTTGCCTCGTCGCAGCACACACTCAGAGAAGCGACTCGAAAGCCATTCATAAATTTAGTAAGTTTATCACAGGCATATCATTTTATTACATACAATAGGTCATCAACCCACAACGACAACGAGGATACATTATAAATACTATAGTTTTCATCACACAACAAATAACAAGCAATGAAATGAACTTCAACTCAACCAATCCTCGGCGTTGGAAACGCTTGCTTTGAACCACAAGCGATTCTCTGGGAAGAGCCAGCTACTTTCAATCTCGAGACCAACGCAGGACTGATCATCCAGGCTGAAGCGGCCTACTATATCACGACCAGGGTAGGGAACCACCGCAATGTCCGACGTATAGATATAGTAGCTTCTCATAAATGGTAGTAACGTTGTGTCAACAGCAGTTGGATCGCCTTTCACCATCATTGGATAGTTTTGTCCAAGGAATAGCGAGTTGCTCCAAGATTATCAATGCTGTACCAGGGAGAAGGTGTTGGCGCTAGCACACTAGAATCCATCCCGAATACCATGCAACGGGTGTTGGAATAGGTGCGGAGAGTGCGATCATGGGAGACAACACCTGCTCCCTCAGTAGTAACATCAACAGTGGGCTGTATACAGACAAGAAGTGGTGATCCATTGGAATTAGTTGCCAGCCACCAGTGAGCATATGGGCCCTCCTCGTGCTCATGCTCGTGATCATCACCATCGTCATCTCCCCCTTGGATATAATAATTTTCAAGTATGGGTGGTGGAATGTTCACAGGACCTTGGAAACACAAGAAGAAGGTTAATTAGTAGAGAAGGGAAACTTGCTAACTCGCATGCGTGTGGATGAAACAATTATAATTGCGGTGGAAGAAAAACGTACCGAAACTACGGGGATCCCATGCAAAAACAGTGCCACGAGTGGTGGAAGCAAACACAAGACCCTCGTATTCAATTGCATCACAGTACACATCCGTGTATAGGAACTGATTTTTGAGCAATATCCATCCAGTCGAACCACGAAGGACGGCAGCAAACTTGTCGAAGATAGCAACAACTTGATAGTTCTTGTAATTCCAAGAGCGGTTGGGAACTCGAGAAATTGCTATCTTCCATAGACGACAGTCACCATGATCATATTTGAACGTACGTAGATCATCTGTGTGCTCAACCTCAGGGCACTCGGAGATTTTTGGAAGTGGAATCCGCTGACGAGTGTACACATTCACAAGTTCCCACTCGCAATTGTACACAATATAAACAACCCAATCTCCATTTCCGCCTGCCCAAGCCTTGCCCTCAAGCGATGGCATCTTAACATCATACGTATCATTATCAAGCGGCATCAACTTGCATAAGGCGAGGCTTCCCTCGTCCCCGCGCCAGTCAGCGGGGTCACGGCAAAGAAGATAGGGGAGATCAAACCGCTCCTGGACCCTTGGGTTCCTTGTAATGATGTTATTAGTTGAGTCGAGAATGTTCTTGAACGAACCTGCCATGCTAGCCGAGGTGATGATGTCGCACCGATCAATGAGTTCCCCCACCACGTCATCTTTCAGATCGGGGCAAGAATAACGGGGTCGTTTCCGGCTTGTTCCCTCCTTGGAGAAGACGATCGAACAATGGCAGAAGGAAGGGTGAAGGCAAATGGAGGAGGGAGGAAGAGCGTGCGACAGCAGTTCCAAATCGAGAGGGAAAGGAGAAGAATCGGTGGACGGTTGCCAGTTTGCCACGGTACGCGAAGAGGCGCCCCGGCCTACATGTCCTTTCGGAAATTGTACAAAAGGACTCGCCGTCGTCTCACTGACATGTTGGAACGGGACCACATGTCAACGAAACATGGTTTGTAATTTCTCGTGCAAAATGCGATCTGGCCGCGTTGGCCAGAGGTGCCGCATTAGTTATCGACCTTTATTTTTTTAACATACAATCTGAGTGGATAGCTCCTGTGGTCATCACACGTGAGCGGATATATAGGTGGGCTAGGTGGGCAGGCGGTAAGTACTGAAAGAGTTGATCTCGAAAAAATAGTTGATCCAATGCTTGGTTTTGTTTGGAATTTCCAACTATGACCATTGGATAGAGTGAATCAATGGCTTACGTTCAAACTTATTCTCATACTATAGAATGGTATAGGAACGTGGAGAGATTTGGTTGATTTTATATAGCTGAATAATATAAAATATTATGAGTGCAGTGAAGGAAATATGCCCTAGAGGCAATAATAAAGTATTATATATTTCCTTATATCATGATAAATGTTTATTATTCATGCTAGAATTGTATTAACCGGAAACATAATACATGTGTGAATACATAGACAAACAGAGTGTCACTAGTATGCCTCTACTTGACTAGCTCGTTAATCAAAGATGGTTATGTTTCCTAGCCATAGACATGAGTTGTCATTTGATTAACGGGATCACCTCATTAGGTGAATGACGTGATTGACTTGACCCATTCCGTTAGCTTAGCACTCGATCGTTTAGTATGTTGCTATGGCTTTCTTCATGACTTATACATGTTCCTATGACTATGAGATTATGCAACTCCCGTTTACCGGAGGAACACTTTGTGTGCTACCAAACGTCACAACGTAAATGGGTGATTATAAAGGTGCTCTACAGGTGTCTCCAAAGGTACTTGTTGGGTTGGCGTATTTCGAGATTAGGATTTGTCAGTCCAATTGTCGGAGAGGTATCTCTGGGCCCACTCGGTAATGCACATCACTATAAGCCTTGCAAGCATTGTGACTAATGAGTTAGTTGCGGGATGATGTGTTACGGAACAAGTAAAGAGACTTGCCGGTAACGAGATTGAACTAGGTATCGACATACCGACGATCAAATCTCGGGCAAGTAACATACCGGTGACAAAGGGAACAACGTATGTTGTTATGCGGTCTGACCGATAAAGATCTTCGTAGAATATGTGGGAGCAGTTATGGGCATCCAGGTCCCACTATTGGTTATTGACCGGAGACGTGTCTCGGTCATGTCTACATAGTTCTCGAACCCGTAGGGTCCGCACGCTTAACGTTACGATGACGGGTCCCACTTGCACTAGAGTCAATAATCTAGTTCACATCGCCATGTGATTTAACATCAATAATTCACATCACCATGTGATTAACACCCATAGTTCACATCTCTATGTGACCAACACTCAAAGGGTTTACTAGAGTCAATAATCTAGTTCACATCGCTATGTGATTAACACCCAAAGAGTACTAAGGTGTGATCATGTTTTGATTGTGAGATAATTTTAGTCAACGGGTCTGTCACATTCAGATCCGTAAGTATTTTGCAAATTTCTATGTCTACAATGCTCTACACGGAGCTACTCTAGCTAATTGCTCCCACTTTCAATATGTATCTAGACCGAGACTTAGAGTCATCTAGATTTAGTGTCAAAACTTGCATCGACGTAACACATAAACTCATAATATAACCGTCATCGTAACGTTAAGCGTGCGGACCCTACGGGTTCGAGAACTATCTAGACATGACCGAGACACCTCTCCGGCCAATAACCAATAGCGGAACCTGGATGCTCATATTGGCTCCCACATATTGTACGAAGATCTTTATCGGTCAGACCGCATAACAACATACGTTGTTCCCTTTGTCATCGGTATGTTACTTGCCCGAGATTCGATCGTCGGTATCTCGATACCTAGTTCAATCTCGTTACCGGCAAGTCTCTTTACTCGTTCCGTAATACATCATCCCGCAACTAACTCATTAGTTACAATGCTTGCAAGGCTTATAGTGATGTGTATTACTGAGTGGGCCCAGAGATACCTCTTCGACAATCGGAGTGACAAATCCTAATCTCGAAATACGCCAACCCAACAAGTACCTTTGGAGACACCTGTAGAGCACCTTTATAATCACCCAGTTACGTTGTGATGTTTGGTAGCACACAAAGTGTTCCTCCGGTAAACGGGAGTTGCATAATCTCATAGTCATAGGAACATGTATAAGTCATGAAGAAAGCAATAGCAACATACTAAACGATCGAGTGCTAAGCTAACGGAATGGGTCAAGTCAATCACATCATTCTCCTAATGATGTGATCTCGTTAATCAAATGACAACCCATGTCAATGGCTAGGAAACTTAACCATCTTTGATCAACGAGCTAGTCAAGTAGAGGCATACTAGTGACACTCTGTTTGTCTATGTATTCACACATGTATTATGTTTCTGGTTAATACAATTCTAGCATGAATAATAAACATTTATCAGGATATAAGGAAATAAATAATAACTTTATTATTGCCTCTAGGGCATATGTCCTTCAGTCTCCCACTTGCACTAGAGTCAATAATCTAGTTCACATCGCCATGTGATTTAACATCAATAGTTCACATCACCATGTGATTAACACCCATTGTTCACATCGTCATGTGATTAACACCCAAAGGGTTTTACTAGAGTCAATAATCTAGTTCACATCGCTATGTGATTAACACCCAAAGAGTACTAAGGTGTGATCATGTTTTGCTTGTGAGATAATTTTAGTCAACGGGTCTGTCATATTCAGATCCGTAAGTATTTTGCAAATTTCTATGTCAACAATGCTCTGCGCGGAGCTACTCTAGCTTATTGCTCCCACTTTCAATATGTATCTAGACTGAGACCTAGAGTCATCTAGATTAGTGTCAAAACTTGCATCGACGTAACCCTTTACGACGAATCCTTTTGTCACTTCCATAATCGAGAAACATATCCTTTTTCCACTAAGGATAATTTTGACCGCTGTCCAGTGATCTACTCCTAGATCACTATTGTACTCCCTTGCCAAAATCAGTGTAGGGTATACAATAGATCTGGTACACAGCATGGCATACTTTATAGAACCTATGGCCGAGGCATAGGGAATGACTTTCATTCTTTTTCTATCTTCTTCCGTGGTCGGGCTTTGAGTCTTACTCAAATTTCACACCTTGTAACACAGGCAAGAAACTCTTTCTTTGACTGTTCCATTTTGAACCACTTCAAAATCTTGTTAAGGTATGTACTCATAAGCGTCTTGATCTATCTCTATAGATCTTGATGCTCAATATGTAAGCAGCTTCACCAAGGTCTTTCTTTGAAAAACTCCTTTCAAACACTCCTTTATGCTTTGCAGAATAATTCTACATTATTTCCGATCAACAATATGTCATTCACATATACTTATCAGAAATGCTGTAGTGCTCCCACTCACTTTATTGTAAATACAGGCTTCACCACAAGTATGTATAAAACTATATCCTTTGATCAACCTATCAAAGCGTATATTCCAACTCCGAGATACTTGCACCAGTCCATAGATGGATCGCTGGAGCTTGCATATTTTGTTAGCAGCTTTAGGATTAACAAAACCTTCTGGTTGCATCATATACAACTCTTCTTTAATAAATCCATTAAGGAATGCAGTTTTGTTTATCCATTTGCCAGATTTCATAAAATGCGGCAATTGCTAACATGATTCGGACAGACTTAAGCATAGATACGAGTGAGAAACTCTCATCGTAGTCAACACCTTAAACTTGTCGAAAACCTTTTGCGACAATTCTAGCTTTGTAGATAGTAACACTACTATCAGCGTCCGTCTTCCTCTTGAAGATCCATTTATTTTCAATGGCTTGCCGACCATCGGGCAAGTCAACCAAAGTCCATACTTTGTTCTCATACATGGATCCCATCTCGGATTTCATGGCCTCAAGCCATTTTGCGGAATCTGGGCTCACCATCGCTTCTTCATAGTTCGTAGGTTCGTTATGGTCTAGTAACATAACCTCCAAAACAGGATTACCGTACCACTCTGGTGCGGATCTTAATCTGGTTGACCTACGAGGTTCAGTAATAACTTGATCTGAAGTTTCATGATCATTATCATTAACTTCCCCACTAATTGGTGTAGGTGTCGCAGAAAGTGGTTTCTGTGATGATCTACTTTCCAATAAGGGAGCAGGTACAATTACCTCATCAAGTTCTACTTTCCTCCCACTCACTTCTTTCGAGAGAAACTCCTTCTCTAGAAAGGATTCATTCTTAGCAACGAATGTCTTGCCTTCGGATCTGTGATAGAAGGTGTACCCAACTGTCTCCTTTGGGTATCCTATGAAGACACATTCTTCCGATCTGGGTTTGAGCTTATCAGGATGAAACCTTTTCACATAAGCATCGCAACTCCAAACTTTAAGAAACGACAACTTTGGTTTCTTGCTAAACCACAGTTCATAAGATGTCGTCTCAACGGATTTAGATGGTACCCTATTTAACGTGAATGCAGCTATCTCTAATGAATAACCCCAAAACGACAGCGGTAAATCAGTAAGAGGCATCATAGATCACACCATATCTAGTAAAGTACGATTACGACGTTCGGACACACCATTACGCTGTGGTGTTCCGGATGGCGTGAGTTGTGAAACTATTGCGCATTGCTTCAAATGAAGACCAAACTCATAACTCAAATATTCTCCTCCACGATCAGATCGTAGAAATTTTATTTTCTTGTTACGATGATTTTCAACTTCACCCTGAAATTCTTTGAACTTTTCAAATGTTTCAGACTTATGTTTCATTAAGTAGATATACCCATATCTGCTCAAATCATCTATGAATGTGAGAAAATAACGATATCCTCCACGAGCCTCAATATACATCGGACCACATACATCTGTATGTATGATTTCCAATAAATCTGTTGCTCTCTCCATAGTTCCGGAGAACGGTGTTTTAGTCATCTTGCCCATGAGGCACGGTTCGCAAGTACCAAGTGATTCATAATCAAGTGATTCCAAAATCCCATCAGTATGGAGTTTCTTCATGCGCTTTACACCAATATGACCTAAACGGCAGTGCCACAAATAAGTTGCACTATCATTATTAACTTTGCATCTTTTGGCTTCATTATTATGAATATGTGTATCACTACCATCGAGATCCAACAAAGCATTTTATTGGGTGTATGACCATAGAAGGTTTTATTCATGTAAACAGAACAACAATTATTCTCTAATTTAAATGAATAACTGTATTGCAACAAACATGATCAAATCATATTCATGCTCAACGCAAACACCAAATAACACTTATTTAGTTTCAACACTAATCCGGAAAGTATAGGGAGTGTGCGATGATGATCATATCAATCTTGGAACTACTTCCAACACACATCGTTACCTCGCCTTTTACTAGTCTCTGTTTATTCTGCAACTCCCGTTTCGAGTTACTACTCTTAGCAACTGAACCAGTATCAAATACCGAGGGGTTGCTATAAACACTAGTAAAGTACACATCAATAACATGTATATCCAATATACCTTTGTTCACTTTGCCATCCTTCTTATCCACCAAATAGTTGGGGTAGTTCCGCTTCCGGTGACCAGTCCCTTTGCAGTAGAAGCACTTAGTCTCAGGCTTAGGACCAGACTTAGGCTTCTTCACTTGAGCAACAACTTGCTTGCCATTCTTCTTGAAGTTACCCTTCTTCCCTTTGCCCTTTTCTTGAAACTAGTGGTCTCGTCAACCATCAACACTTGATGTTTTTCTTGATTTCTACCTTCATCGATTTCAACATCACGAAGAGCTCGGGAATTAATTTCGTCATCCCTTGCATACTATAGTTCATCACGAAGTTATACTAACTTGGTGATGGTGACTAGAGAATTCTGTCAATCACTATTTTATCTGGAAGATTAACTCCCACTTGATTCAAGTGATTGTAGTACCCAGACAATCTGAGCACATGCTCACTGCTTGAGCTATTCTCCTCCATCTTTTAGCTATAGAACTTGTTGGAGACTTCATATCTCTCAACTCGGGTATTTGCTTGAAATATTAACTTCAACTCCTGGAATATCTCATATGGTCCATGACGTTCAAAACGTATTTGAAGTCCCGATTCTAAGCCATTAAGCATGGTGCACTAAACTATCAAGTAGTCATCATATTGAGCTAGCCAAAGGTTCATAACGTCTGCATCTGCTCCTGCAATAGGTCTGTCACCTAGCGGTGCATCAAGGACATAATTTTTCTGTGCAGCAATGAGGATAATCCTCAGATCACGGATCCAATCCGCATCATTACTACTAACATCTTTCAACATAATTTTTCTCTAGGAACATATCAAAAATAAACACAGGGAAGCAACAACGCGAGCTATTGATTTACCACATAATTTGCAAAATACTATCAGGACTAAGTTCATGATAAATTTAAGTTCAATTAATCATATTACCTAAGAACTCCCACTTAGATAGACATCCCTCTAATCCTCTAAGTGATCACGTGATCCATATCAACTAAACCATAACCGATCATCACGTGAAATGGAGTAGTTTCAATGGTGAACATCACTATGTTGATCATATCTACTATATGATTCACGCTCGACCTTTCGGTCTCCGTGTTCCGAGGCCATATCTGCATATGCTAGGCTCGTCAAGTTTAACCTGAGTATTCCGCGTGTGCAACTGTTTTGGACCCGTTGTATTTGAACGTAGAGCCTATCACACCCGATCATCACGTGGTGTCTCAGCACGAAGAACTTTCGCAACGGTGCATACTCAGGGAGAACACTTTTATCTTGAAATTTTAGTGAGAGATCATCTTATAATGCTACCGTCAATCAAAAGCAGGATAAGATGCATAAAAGATAAACATCACATGCAATCAATATAAGTGATATGATATGGCCATCATCATCTTGTGCTTGTGATCTCCATCTCCGAAGCACCGTCATGATCACCATCGTCACCGGCGTGACACCTTGATCTCCATCGTAGCGTCGTTGTCGTCTCGCCAACTATTGCTTTTACGACTATCGCTACCGCTTAGTGATAAAGTAAAACAATTACCTGGCGATTGCATTGCATACAATAAAGCGACAACCATATGGCTCCTGCCAGTTGCCGATAACTCGGTAACAAAACATGATCATCTCATACAATAAAATATAGCATCATGTCTTGACCATATCACATCACAACATGCCCTGCAAAAAACAAGTTAGACGTCCTCTACTTTGTTGTTGCAAGTTTTACGTGGCTGCTATGGGCTTAGCAAGAACCGTTCTTACCTACGCATCAAAACCACAACGATAGTTTGTCAAGTTGGTGCTATTTTAACCATCGCAAGGACCGGGCGTAGCCACACTCGGTTCAACTAAAGTGAGAGAGACAGACACCCGCCAGTCACCTTTAAGCAACGAGTGCTCGCAACGGTGAAACCAGTCTCGCGTAAGCGTACGCGTAATGTCGGTCCGGGCCGCTTCATCTCAGAATACCGCTGAACCAAAGTATGACATGCTGGTAAGCAGTATGACTTATATCGCCCACAACTCACTTGTGTTTTACTCGTGCATAACATCAACGCATAAAACCAGGCTCGGATGCCACTGTTGGGGAACGTAGTAATTTCAAAAATTTCCTACGCACACGCAAGATCATAGTGATGCATAGCAACGAGAGGGGAGAGTGTTGTCCACGTACCCTCGTAGACCGAAAGCGGAAGCGTTAACAAAACGCGGTTGATGTAGTCGTACGTCTTCACGATCCGACCGATCAAGTACCGAACGCACGGCACCTCCGAGTTCAGCACACGTTCAGCTCGATGACGTCCCTCGAAGTCCAATCCAGCCGAGTGTTGAGGGAGAGTTTCGTCAGCACGACGGCGTAGTGACAATGTTGATGTTCTACCGACGCAGGGCTTCGCCTAAGCACCGCTACGATATTATCGAGGTGTAATATGGTGGAGGGGGGCACCGCACACGGCTAAGAGATCAATAGATCAATTGTTGTGTCTCTGGGGTGCCCCCCTGCCCCCGTATATAAAGGAGCAAGGGGGGAGGTGGCCGGCCTAGGAGGAGGGCGCGCCAAGGGGGGAGTCCTACTCCCACCGGGAGTAGGACTCCTCCTTTCCTTGTTGTAATAGGAGAAGGGAAGGGAGAAGGAGAAAGAGGGAAGGGAGCGCCCCCCCTCCCTAGTCAAATTCGGACTAGTCCATGGGGAGGGGTGCGGCCTCCCTTTGGGGCCTTTCTCTCCTTTCCCGTATGGCCCATTAAGGCCCAATACGAATTCCCGTAACTCTCCGGTACTCCGAAAAATACCCGAATCACTCGGAACCTTTCCGAAGTCCGAATATAGTCGTCCAATATATCGATCTTTACATCTCGGCCATTTAGAGACTCCTCGTCATGTCGCCGATCTCATCCGGGACTCCATACTCCTTCGGTACATCAAAACACCTAAACTCATAATATAACCGTCATCGTAACGTTAAGCGTGCGGACCCTACGGGTTCCAGAACTATGTAGACATGACCGAGACACCTCTCCGGTCAATAACCAATAGCGGAACCTGGATGCTCATATTGGCTCCCACATATTGTACGAAGATGTTTATCGGTCAGACCGCATAACAACATACATTGTTCCCTTTGTCATCGGTATGTTACTTGCCCGAGATTCGATCGTCGGTATCTCGATACCTAGTTCAATCTCGTTACCGGCAAGTCTCTTTACTCGTTCCGTAATACATCATCCCGCAACTAACTCATTAGTTACAATGCTTGCAAGGCTTATAGTGATGTGTATTACTGAGTGGGCCCAGAGATACCTCTCCGACAATCGGAGTGACAAATCCTAATCTCGAAATACGCCAACCCAACAAGTACCTTTGGAGACACCTGTAGAGCACCTTTATAATCACCCAGTTACGTTGTGACGTTTGGTAGCACACAAAGTGTTCCTCCGGTAAACGGGAGTTGCATAATCTCATAGTCATAGGAACATGTATAAGTCATGAAGAAAGCAATAGCAACATACTAAACGATCGAGTGCTAAGCTAACGGAATGGGTCAAGTCAATCACATCATTCTCCTAATGATGTGATCTCATTAATCAAATGACAACCCATGTCAATGGCTAGGAAACTTAACCATCTTTGATCAACGAGCTAGTCAAGTAGAGGCATACTAGTGACACTCTGTTTGTCTATGTATTCACACATGTATTATGTTTCTGGTTAATACAATTCTAGCATGAATAATAAACATTTATCATGATATAAGGAAATAAATAATAACTTTATTATTGCCTCTAGGGCATATTTCCTTCAAATTTTCATCACACAACAAATAACAAGCAATGAAATGAACTTCAACTCAACCAATCCTCGGTGTTGGAAACACTTGCTTTGAACCATAGGTGCTATGTGAAGGGCCAGCTATTGTCAATATCGAGAGCAACGCATGACTGATCATCCAGGCTGAAGCGACATATATCAGGACCAGGGTAGGGAACCACCGAAATGTACGAGGTATAGATATAGTTGCTTCTCATAAATGGTAGTAACGTTGTGTCAACAGCAGCTGGATCGCCTTTCACCATCATTGGATAGTTTGGTCCAAGGAAGAGCGAGTTTTCTCCAAGACTATCAATACTGAACCAGGGAGAAGGTGTTGGCGCTAGCACACTAGTATCCATCCTGAATACCATGCAACGGGTGTTGGAATAGGTCCGGAGAGGGCGACCATGGGAGACAACACCTGCTTCCTCAGTAGTAACAATCTGAGTGCACTGTGTACAGACAAGAAGAGGTGATCCATCGGAATTAGTTGCCAGGCACCACTGAGTATATAAGTTCTGCTCCTCCTCATGCTCGTGATCATCACCATCGTCATCTCCCCCTTGCTTATAATTTTTTTCAAGTGTAGGTGGTGGAATGTTCACAGGACCTTGGAAATACAAGAAGAAGGTTAATTAGTAAAGGGAAACTTGCTAACCCGCATGCATGTGGATGAAACAATTATAATTACGGTGGAAGACAAACGTACCGAAACTATGAGGATCCCATGCAAAAACTGTGCCAAGAGTGGTGGCAGCAAACACAAGATCCTCGTATTCATTTGCATCACAGTACTCATCCATGTGCAGAAACTGATTTTTGAGCAATATCCAAGGACGACGAACCGTGGAATGAGTAAGGATGGCAACAAGCTTGTCGAAGGTAGCAACAACTTCATATTTCTTGTAATTCCAAGAGTGGTTGGGAACTCGACAAATTGCTATCTTCAATAGACGACAGTCACCATGATCGTATTTGAACGTACATAGATCATCTGTGTGCTCAACCTCAGGGCACTCTGAGATTTTTGGAAGTGGAATCCGCTGACGAGTGTACACATTCACAAGTTCCCACTCGCAATTGTACCCAATATAAACAACCCAATCCCCATTTGTGCCAGCCCAGGCCTTACCCTTAAGCGATGGCATCTTGACATCACACGTATCATTATCAAGCGGCATCAATTTGCACAAGGCGAGGCCTCTGTCATCCGTGCCCATGCGAACAGGCTTATAGCGAAGAAGATAAGGGAGATCAAACCGCTCCTGGACCCTTGGGTTCCTTGTAATGATGTTATTAGTTGAGTCGAGAATGGGCTTGAATGAACCTGCCATGCTAGCCGAGGTGATGACGTCGCACCGATCAATGAGTTCCTCCACCACGTCATCTTTAAGATCAGGGCAAGAATAACGGGGTTGTTTCCGGCTTGTTCCCTCCATGGAGAAGACGATCAAACAATGGCAGAAGGAAGGGTGAAGGCAAATGGAGGAGGGAGGAAGAGCATGCGACAACAGTTCCAAATCGAGAGGGAAAGGCGAAGAGTCGGTGGACGGTTGCCAGTTTGCCATGGTACACGAAGAGGCGCCCCGGCCTACACGTCCTTTTGGAAATTGTACAAAAGGACTCGCCGTCGTCTCACTGACATGTTGGAACGGGACCACATGTCAACGAAACATGGTGTGTAATTTCTCGTGCAAAATATGATCTGGCCGTGTTGGCCCGAAGTGCCGCATTATTTCTCGACTTTATTTTTTTAATGGCATGCCATTCATTTTTGAAGCACGACTAACTGGTACTGTTTGCAGAGAAAATATAAACTACTCTACCACTACTCCACCTCTAGTACTAGTAGTGTAAAAAATATATATAGGCTGGAGCTTCAGAGCTTTCTTGCTAAGGGCTGCCCACTTGCTTCTCACACTATCACCCTCCCTCCAGATCTAAAAAAGACGGCCTCTCTCTCCCTCCTCACCGGTGGTCACAGATCCGCCGGGGAAGAAAAGGACGTGTAGCGTTGACGCACTTGTCGTCGGTGAGCGAGGTCACGCATTGACGACAAGGCCGTCCTCTCAGACCTAGCGCCCGTGCAGGATGGCCTCCGTCCCCAAGCTCGCTGCCGTACTGCGTGCGGAGGACGACGACCACGAGCGAAGCCACTTCCCTCCGACCCTCAGGTATGCTACCTCTTTTCGAACCATACCCTTGTTCTATTGCCCCATCTGCCACGTCGCTGCATGTGGATCTTTTTCCACTCCACCATCTTCCCAATTTCCCGCCCTCTGCTCTGCTGGTCACGCAGACGAAAACCTTAATTTGCACTATTAAAGGAAACCCTACTTCATGCAGACTAATCCATGTCTGGGTTGAATAAGGAAAGGAAGGGAGACTGTACTGTCCAAGAGAGTAGGCATCAAACCCGCATCTAGGTTGAAAAGGTGAAAATCAGTAGCTAAGGAACGAGTCTCATGTCCCTTGGTTGAAGAAGGGTAGAAAGGCATGACAACGCAATAGAGAATGACCAGGTTGATAGGTTTGTTGTCCTCACATAGGAAAAAGGTGGCTAAAGAGAACAAAAATGGGATGTAATCCACATATGCTGCATGGATATTTGTTGCTATAGGCAACCATACCTCCCTCATCACTCTATGCGTCCGTGGAGGTACATCGTACTGGTGCGCCCACTGTCCGAATGGGCCTAGCATGTCCCTTAAACCAAACACATCCTTATTGTCACTTTTTTGCTATTAGTACAACGCCAGCAGTCAAGTCAAGCAATGCTACTGCTAAAGTGATGCCACATTTAACTAATGCCGCACTCAGTCTAATGCCACCGATAAAAATTTTCTGACGAAAAGGCAGGGCCACTGCTTTTCATTGCGTATAGAAGAAATAAACAGTTACAAAAACAAGATTAGAGAAGGACGATTGGGGTTAGAGATACATCAGAAGTACATTAGTCTGGTTCTAGGGGGCGCTCCACAAGAGCCATTGCAGGCTTATGCCCAGCGTCAACCCAGTCCTTTGCTTCGACCTGAATCTTCAGAAACAGTTGTGTGGGGTGACAAGAAATATTTCTGAATGTTCTATCATTTGTTTCTTTCTAGAGGTTCCACCAAACCAGGGCCAAAATTGATCTACAAGATTTCGCTCTTTCCTTTCCCATGGAAGCATTTGTTCGCTGCCACCAGCTAACTAGGGAATCGTCATGAACTGCCGCCATAGCCGGGCTCATGTTCAGCTTGCAGAGTGTCAGGTGCCAAACTTCCTGCGCAAAAGAGCCAGAAGTAAGCAGGTGGGCTGCAGTTTCAGGCTCTTGCAGACATAGCAGACACATCGGATTATGGGGCCACCCTCTCTTAGCAAGGTTATCTGCCGTTAGACATCGATCTTGAGTAGCCAGCCAGACGAAGAACTGACATTTGGGAGGGGCATCCGAGCTCCAGGCCAGCTTCGCATAAGGTGGCCTAATGTTGGCAGTAAGAGTGGCAGCGTACGCCGAGCTAGAGGAAAACTGACCATCGTTTGTCCATATCCAGGTTAGTGAATAATCTTGAGCCTGAGTGAGTTGGATCGGCTGCAACTCATTCCAAAGGTTCATGAATTGCGCGATGGCCTCTTGAGTTAACCACTGATAAATTTAAGCAATGCCATTTAATGTCACTGGATTATTTTAGGGTTAGCTGTTGATTGTGGATGTATTAAAGATTTTTCAGCTAAGGCATTCTAATGCTGTTGCATAGCCAGTATACCAACGATGAAACTTGTTACTACCTTCAGATTTTTGCACTGTTAATGCTTATAGATTACATACCTCACTTTCATGAGATAAGTTAATTTTTTTGTACAGTGTCACCAAAATGCCAAGGCACTGATGTCATTTTATTTTGGTTAAACTCCACAAAAAATTATGAAGACAAGAGGAAAGGTGAAGAGTGGGCACCTCCTCCTCCGGCAGTTCTCTTGACACGTTCGATCAAGTCTTTATGTTTGATCGATTATCAAGATTGGGATAGCAATTTTTAAGGTCCCCCCGAGTTCGAAATGATATTTACCTTGGAGGTACATGGTTTGCAATTTTTTATGCTGTCATTAGTTAATAATGCTAGTTACCTTCAGACTTTTGTATTTGGTTTAATGCTCATGCACAGCTAGTATACCAATGCTGAAACTTGTTACCTTTACATTTTGTATTGTTAATTCTTATAGAAATCTTCCAGTGCTAGAGTTTATTTAAATCTATTCAGTAAAACCATTGTACTGTACCCTGTAATAAAATAACTACTCTACTGTTGCACTAGCCACTGGATTAGTGTATATTTGTAGTATTCGAATGGTGTTGCATTAGCGTATGGACATAAATAAAGGGTGCCAAGCTTTCCCAGATATGTGCTCAAGAAAACTACTACCTGTTTTTCTAAATACTAGACGTTTGGGTACTTTAAATTGAACCGCGAAAACATCTTATATTAAGGAACAGAGGGTGTAGAGTTCACTCAAATTATCCCGGTAGAGTTAGTCACACCTTTGTTAAAGTTAATGTTCATTATGTTATCGGAGGAGGTCTGTAAGTTTGTCTCTAATGCATGTCCACTACATACCTGACATCATGATGTAATGCTAAGTCATTTCCTTTTGTTACAGTGTCACTGAATTGTCAAGGCGGTGATGGCATTTTATTTTAGTTGAACTGCACAAAATATGCTTAAAAGAAGAGGAAAGGTCAGGAATCGATCATTCTTTCAGAAAGAACTATATATGCCTTTTTGACATCAGCTGTTGTTGCCTTATTTATTCCTTCAAACAGGTGGTTAGACACAGTCTTGCTACCTTTTCCTATTAAGAAATTGGAATGCTTATATTTGTGAGTCTATGTTTCAACTAGTGCCACTTTTATAGCAATCACACTTTCAATATCTATGCAAACAGGGATGCTCGATTTTAGTGGAACTGCACAAAAAGTACAACTGGTTCAACATTAGGAGCATGTTTTCTTCCAAACCTTTATATCCAATTGGTGGCACTATGAGCTGTTCATTAAGAAGGTACATGGTTTCCTACTATCTTGCTACTCTTTTTGTACTGTCATTAATTAGTAATACTAGTGGTTTGCATGTGAATTTATTGGCAGGGTGGACCTACATTGGAGGTGCAGGACAGGATTCAATGATTGGATGCTCAATTTCGGTTGTATCGATTTGACCTCTTCCATCACTGCGAACATGGATATCCTTGGTCTGATGACGAATATGCGCTATATTTCTACTCTGAACAAGCAAATCAATTCAGTATGAAATTGTCCAGGGCAAAACATGACTGTATCAAATTGTTCACTGCAAAACATGACAGATGCTAAGCGGAAGAGACATGTTTAAACCGAAAATACAAGGTGGGGTATATGTTTACTAGCTGCTTGATATTTGTACAGATAGAGATGTCTGCCCGTTGCTATTTGGCAAACACACAAAGTGACCGCAATTTTGGTTGAACTGCACAAGAGAATAGTATAGTCACTACATGCAGTGCCATTTGAAAATAGACATAGAAAGATTGGATAGTCACTTCATGGACTGCAGAAAAGTAGTATTGTACTATTTATTGGCCAACACTAGGTGCTTCATTACTTTGGTCTAATTATACAATGGGCATCATTTTGCCTAAGTTAAAGTTTGTATTCCGAAAATAGACTCGCCGTGTGATCGAGAGAAGACCAAATCATATTGTAGTGGATGTTCCTCCATCATGTGTGGTTCATTCTCATGGTTCCAGCTGTTGGTGAAACCACTTACGTTTGCAAGAGGAATTGTAGACTTCACAAACAAAATTGTCTTTCAGTCTGTACTGAATGTTGGCCAAGAGAAGCATCCATGTTAGTAGGAAGAACATATGTTTTTTCTAGATCTTTGCTTTTGGAGCTACATATTTCTATATGATTTGTGAATCATTGAGATGCATTAACATGTTGATCTTATGTATGGGAATTGTACTAGTTGGTTTTAGTTGTGGCTGATCTTTGCTTTTGGAGCTACATATTTGTATATGATCTGTGAATCATTGAGATGCATTAACAGTTCCTTATATCTGTTCGCTCAGTGCTTACAAGTTACTGATCGATCACTAGCTAGCCTACTAATGCGCTCCTGGCGGTTTTAGTTGCGACGCAAGATCCAAAGTGGCAGTTTTTTGAATAAAAATGCCTACCTCTGAAGAAACTGACAAGCTGCTCTGAAGAAAGTGCCAAGCGAATCTGAAGAAACTGCCACCAAAAACGTTCGCAAATGCCTTATCTCCCAGCTAAAGTTCATCAACTAATGCCCTCGGCTGCGACTCGTTGCATGCTGCTCCGCGTACTGGCTGCGAGCGGTTTTGAGTGCCTGCATGGAGCCGGCCGTAATTAAGGCAGATAACTGATGCGAAAAAGATGCGCTTTAATTGTTGCGGGCCTTTTAAATCCGTGGAATCATTATTGACAAGGAGGGAGATGATTCGAGTGCACTCGTTTGACCGTCATGCCGGCGTGCGACCCAGCACGGACGGGACAGGACGGCACAGTCAGAATTTCAGTTTCTCTAGTTGTCCACGGCAAGCTGGCGCGCTAAGCCATGCCTGCTAAATTATGCATTGAATTCCGATGACCGTCGCGCTACCTTCCGCCTATAAGTATTGTTTCCCGGCCTTCTATGCTGGCACCGTGACCCAACTCACCCTATCCTCATAGGCCCCCACAGGCCCGACGTCGCTGGCCACTTATCCTCGCTCTCGCCATGTCCGCCATGCCCCCGCCTGTCTGCGATAGGCGAGGCCGGAGGCGGTCACTGCCGGAACTAGTGGTCGGTTTTTCACCGGAAGGCAGACGGAGGGAGGAGGCATTCTATCGGTCTTTAGATGGCAATGCGGAGATCGAGGACTTGTTGGAGTGCGACCGCCTTGCGGAGGAGCAAGAGTTGTTGGAGCGCGACCGCTTGGCGGAGGAGCAGCGTATCGCCGATTTGCGCCGCCAGCGGGACATGGAGCAGTAGCGCACCGACGCTTTGAGTCGCCAGCAGAGCGCCCGTAACTGGGCCGACTACGTGGAGGGGCACGCACGCGTTCGCGACGCCGATTTTTACTACCAGCTCGTTAAGTGGGTTTCCCGCTTAGAAGCCGAAGCTTCGGTGGACCACGCCGGCATGGAAATGGCCAACGCGCGCGAGCAACGCGCCCTATCGCACCTCTGGCAAGTCCGAGGCGAGGCGGAGGACACCGGTGCCAGCGTTTAGTGTGTACCGCAGATGGCGGCCGGCATCGTTTAGTTAGCTAAGAGTAAGTTAGTACTTGTACGCTACTAGAGTATTAGTGGGAGTAGATAGTTAACTTGGCTATGATGGTTGTCAACGTGGAAGTTCAGTACTCTATGTGGATCAGACCTGTTACTTTGCTCTGAATGTTGAACTTTCCGTTTGAACGTATGGAATGGGCTGTTATTTTTTTAAATGGGTTGTATTTGTCCTCCACGAGTTTAGAGGCTGACTTGTGGGCCTACCAAGTTGACGCGTACACAATCAGGAGATGATTGTACGTGGAGAGGATGACAGCAGGGACCCGCCAAGATCATGGCAGTACGCAAGCAAGTGCCTCCTTATTTCAAGCCAATAAAAAAATGGCTACTCCTAATGGATTTCAGACATTTGGGTCCCATGCCATTGTCAACGTAGTCAATAAACGAGAGAATTACACAATGAGCGGCTGACACCAGGGACGCAGCAGCTCGCCCAATTATTTTTGTTTTGGGTTAATTTGATAAATGCCACTCCAAATCTAGTGTTTCTGAGAAATGCCACTGCAATTTCCAAACTGTCTGGAGTGGCGGTTTTCAAAGTTTGCAAATTGCAGTGGCATTTTTCGAAGTCTGGAGTGGCGGTTTTCAAAGTTTGCAAATTGCAGTGGCGTTTTCCAAAGTGTGCAAAAATTGCAGTAGCATTTTTCAAAGGTTGGAAATTTAAGTGGCATTTTTATGAATCGCCATAATTGGAGTGGCATTTATCTAATTTGTTTTTGAGACGGAAGCAGGGTGTCAACTGGGCTGTGTGGGGCACTCTGGCCTGTCTAGACAGCCTTCTCTTTTATGTTTACCACAGACCAGCCCAGTAGTTTTTTTTTCTTTCTGAAAATGGCTAGCCCAGTTTTTTTGTGATTTCCAAATAAGTCGCTTTGTCAGGCCTGTTGGGCTGCAAATCTTTAAAGACAAGGAGAGCTTCATTCGGCTGGATGAGAAAATGGCCTATCAGTAATGAGAAATGGGCTGTACATTTTTAAAACACATCAAACAGGCAATTAGTTTCAAATTTCTTTTTTTTCATTTCGCGATTTTAAATTGCGTTAATTTTTATGCGTGGACAATTTGTTGGATTTTATATTGATACACATTTATTTTTAAAATCAGTTTGAATGTGACTCGAAATTTCGGGATTAAAAACAGTTCGGACCGCACCGAAACATGCAAAATTTCGTATAATTTTTTAACCGTGGCACAATATGGGCTGTAATTCTAACAAAAAGAATATGGGCTTCAAAAAAACCTTAAGAATTAGCAAATGGGCTGTAAATTATTAGAAATAATGGCGGATGGGCTGTATGCTGTTTTCCACAGATTTGAGGCTTTCCTAGAAAAAAGGTTGACGCACAAGGAGTGACTGTTGGATGTCCATCCAACGGCCGTCGTGCTTCTTCAATCTCTGCTCTTCATGCTCCAGCCGCTCAAACAAGCGCCGTCAGGACTGCCTGCTCCCTCCTCCCCGCGGCCGGCTATGCTGCCGTGCAGGCCTCACCGCCCCACCATACTCCCATCGCTGGCCTAACCATCCCTCTACTCACCCACACCTGTTGTTATTCTCCGGCGATGGAAGACGAACCAGTAAACCCTCGTACAGTCGTACTCCCCTCCGCGTGGGAAACAACTGTCGAGTCTTCCCTGCCTCCGTGTCATTCCCTTCCTAGGCCTCGCCGTCGTCCACTGCCCTGGTGCTCTCGGCGCGGCCTGGTCAACATGGTCAACGGCCGACATGCATCTGAAGTGGACTGTACGTGGAGAGGCTGACAGCTGGGTCCACGGCCGCACGCAAGGAAATGCCTCCTTATTACGCGCAAAATAATGATTCCTCCACCTGACATCTGGGACCCACCGAAAGGGCCTCTGTATTTTGCGAAAAAAACATTACCGCCGCTGACAGCTCGGACCCACCAGCTATATCTTCGCACACAAGGAAGTGCGTCCTTATTAGGCACAAAAAAATGAACCCTGCTAGCTGGGACCCAGTATAGTGGCAGGCTGGCTTGTGGGCCTACTAAGTTGATGGGGATGGAGGGCTTTTTCAACTTAGTCAATATGCACGATTCTAGCTCCAGTGACCGTACGATGTCCATCCAACGGCCGTACGTAGTGCTTCTTCAACCTCTGGTCTTCTTGCTCCAGCCGCCCAAACCAGCGCCGGTCGTGCCTCGTGCTCCTGCCTCCCGTGGCCGGCTGCGATGCGGCAGAGGCCTCACCGCCCTACTACTCCCACCGCTGGCCAGGCCATGCCTCTACTCACCCACACCCCATGTTATTCTGCGGCGACGACAGCCTCACACCGCAGCGAACCAGTGAACCCTCGTACTCCTCTACGCATGGGCATCCAGTGCCGCGTCTTCCCTGGCTCCGTGTCGTCCCCTTCCTAGGCCTCACCATCGTCCACCACCTTGGTGCTCTCGGCGCGGCGTGGTCAACGTGGTCAAGGAACGACTTCCATTGGAAGAGTACTGTACGTGGAGAGCCTGACAGCTGGGTCCACGGCAGCCGCAAGGAAGTGCCTCCTTATTACGCGGAAAATAATTATTCCTCCACCTGACAGCAGGGACGCACTGGATGGGCCACCGTATTTGGCAAAAAAACGTTTCCCCCCTGACTGCGGGGACCCACCGGACGGGCCACCGTATTTCGCGAAAAAAATGTTCCCCCGCTGTCAGCTCGGACCCACCGGATGTGCCGCCTTATTACGCACAAAAAAAATGAATACTCCCCCTGCTAGTTAGGACCCACCTTGGTGGGTGGCTGACTTGTGGGCCTACTAAGTTGACGGGGACGGAGTGCTTTGTCAACTTAGTCAATATGAACGATTCTAGCTCCAGTGACCGTACGATGTCCATCCAACGGCCGTAGTGCTTCTTCAACCTCTGGTCTACTTGCTCTAGCCCAAAGTAGCGCCGGTCGTGCCGCATGCTCCTGCCTCCCGTGGCCGGCTGTGCTACCGCGGAGGCCTCACCCCCCCTACTATTCCGACCACTGGCCAGGCCCTGCGGCGACGACAGCCTCACACCACAGCCGAACCAGTGAACCCTCGTACTCCTCTCCACACGGGCTTCCACTGCGGCGTCTTCCCCGGCTCCGCGTCGTCCCCTTCCTAGGCCTCCCCGTCGTCCACCGCCCCGGTGCTCTCGGCGCGGCATGGTCAACGTGGTCAAGGAACGACTTCCATCGGAAGAGTACTATACGTGGAGAGGCTGACAGCTAGGTCCACGGCCGCAGCAAGGAAGTGCCTCCTTATTACGCGCAAAATAATTATTCCTCCACCTGACAGCGGGGACCCACCGGACGGGCCACCGTATTTTGCGAAAAAAACGTTTCCCCCTGACTGCTGGGACCCACCAGCTACATCTTCGCATGCAAGGAAGTGCGTCCGGGCAAAACAACGATTCGCCCCCTGACTGCTAGGACCCACCAGCTACATCTTCGCACGCAAGAAAGTGCCTAACAGTCGGGACCCACCTGGTCGAAGCGTACGTAGCATTGTCATTCTGGTCGCAAACGTGTACATACATACTGGTCAATGTAGAGGTGCGCACGTGTCGTGGTAGAGGCGCGCACGTAGCATGTACACGTACGTACAACGGCCAGGGTGCAAGAAAGTAAATACGACCACGTACGTACATACGGGCGGGGTCTCGAACGCCTCACGCGTACGTACGGCCAGGGCTCGTGTACATGGCTGTGTCGGAGCGGAGAAACAGCGTCGTCGTCGTGTTCATGGGGAGCCAACCGGCTGGGTCGGAACGGAATGCGTCGTCGTGTTCATCGGGAGGGCTTGGACGGAACAACCGATGGAAACAAGGCCTGGCGTATCGCAGAACGGAGGAAACGGCCTTGTGTTCAACCGGCCACGTTCGAAACGGGATCCTATTCATCGGGAGGGGTCTGGCGTACCGCAAAACGGAGGAAACGGACCTCCAACGGTCTAAACGGGGGTCCTTTTGATTGGGAGGGGTGTGGCGTACCGCAAAACGGAGGAAACGGACTTGTGTTGGAGCGCTACGGTCGAAACGGGGGTCCTGTTCATCGGGACGGGTGTGGCGTACCGCAAAACGGGACTCCACGGGATAATGTTCATCTCCACCATCGACCCACTCTAGCCTCCACGGGCTACTGTTCATCCACCGTCGACCTCCTCCAGCCTCCACCTGCGACTGTTCATCCACGGGGTCCTGTTCATCCAACCTCCACCACGCGCTACTCCACCGGCTACTGTTCAACCAGCCCTCTCCACGGGCTCCTGTTCAACCACCCCTCCACGGGCTACTGTTCATCCAGCCCACCACCGTCTACAGTTCATCCTGCCCTCCACGGGGTGGTCCTGTTCATCCTGCCCTCCACAGGGTCCTGTTCATCCAGCCCCAACCGACTCGATCGATCGGGGTCCTATTTATCCAGAGGCAACACCACGGGGTCCTGTTCATCCACCCCCACCGGGAACTATTCATCCAAACCCCCCCAGCAACGCTCACTGTTCATCCAGAGGCAGCGTTGATCGGCTTCAGTTAATAGTAATAGCGAAGGAATCGCTCGATCGGGTTCAGTTAACAGCCATCGATCGATCGCTCGGGTTCAGTAACGCATAGCCTGAAGTGCAATCGCTCGGGTTCAGTTAGAGCCCAACGCCTCGCTTGGGTTCAGTTAGAGCCCAACGCCTCGCACCCACGCATGTGCGTGTATGAGAGAAACGCGCATCGCTCGGCCCCGTCCACCCACCGTAACCGGGAACACCCCGATATTTTCCTCGCCCTCGCTTCTACCATGGTTTTTTCCATCATGGACGGCCCAAAGAATGTCATGCAGCTGCGTCTGCGGCCCGCCCAGGACGAAAAGCCCATTTTCTGTCATGATTTTTTGTCATAGACGTAGGACCCCACCACATCTATGATGATACTGGGTTTTGTCACAATTATCGTCATAGAAGTGTCATAAGTATGACAGAAAAAAAATCGTTCGGCCCAAAATGTCACGGATGTGTCTTTTTTTAGTGATTGCTTTGAATCACTCGTGTCTTAATGTTCATGCCATGATTAGATTACATGATCAAGATTATGCTAGGTAGCATTCCACATCAAAATTTATGTTGTTTTATCATTTACCTACTCGAGGACGAGCAGGAATTAAGCTTGGGGATGCTGATACGTCTCCGTCGTATCTATAATTTTTGATTGTTCCATGCCAATACGCTACAACTTTTACATACTTTTGGCAACTTTTTATACTATTTTTGGGACTAACATATTGATCCAGTGCCCAGTGCCAGTTCTTGTTTGTTGCATCTTTTTTGTTTCGTAGAAAATCCATATCAAACGGAGTCCAACCGGGATAAAAACTGACAGAGATTTTTTTGGAATATATGTGAATTTTGGGAAGTGGAATCAATGCGAGATGATGCCCGAGGGGGCCACGTGGCAGGGGTGCACCCCAGGGGGTAGGCACGCCCCTGACCCTGTTGGACACCCCATATGGCGGTTGCTACCCTTCTTTCGCCGCAAGAAAGCTAATATCCGGATGAAAATCGTGTTCAAATTTCAATCCAACCGGAGTTACGGATCTCCGGGAATATAAGAAATGGTGAAAGGCCAGCTCTGGGAGCGCAGAAACAGAGAGAGACAGAGAGACAGATGAAATCTCGGAGGGGCTCTCGCCCCTCCCATGCCATGGAGACCAAGGACCAGAGGGGAAACCCTTCTCCCATCTAGGGAGAAGGTCAAGGAAGAAGAAGGGGGCCCTCTCCCCCTCTCTTCCGGTGGCGCCGGAACGTCGTTGGGGCCATCATCATCACCGCAATCTACACCAACAACTTCACCGCCCTCATCACTAACTCTTCCCCCCTCTATGCAGCAGTGTAACCCCTCTTTTACCCGCTGTAATCTCTATTAAACATGGTGCTCAACGCTGTATATTATTTCCCAATGATGTATGGCTATCCTATGATGTTTGAGTAAATCCGTTTTGTCCTATGGGTTAATTGATGATCGTGATTGGTTTGAGTTGCTTGTTTTATTATTGGTGCTGTCCTATGGTGCTCTTCATGTTGTGCAAGCGTGAGGGATTCCCGCTGTAGGGTGTTGCAATACGTTCATGATTCGCTTATAGTGGGTTGCTATAGTGATTCGCTTATAGTAAGGGGGTTGTTGCATTTGGGATAAAGAGGACTTGATGCTTTAGTGCTATGGTTGGGTTTTACCTTAATGATCTTTAGTAGTTGCGGATGCTTGCTAGAGTTCCAATCATAAGTGCATATGATCCAAGAAGAGAAATGAATGTGCTAGTTATCGACTAGAGGGGGGTGAATAGGCAATTTTTATGAAAGTCTTCAAAACATGGGAGATTTGAAGACAAACAATAGAAATGAACCTATTGATATGCAGCGGAAGGTAGACTATACTAGACAAGCCATAGTCAAGCAAGTAATGAAGCTAAAGTACGAAGACTATTGGTAGCTAGGTAGTATGGATCAAGATGGAAGATAGTATGAAGCCAAACAACAATAGTCATCACACAGTGAAGTCAAAACAGATAAGGCAAGCAGGCAAATGACTTCACGAAGAAAAACTGTAAATAAGTGAGGGAAGAGGTAGAACCAGTTGCTTGGTGAGGACAAGGATTTGTTGGACCAGTTCCAGTGGCTGTGACAACTGTACGCCTGGTTAGGGAGGCTGAGATTCAACTCAGAAGACCGCGTCTTCACCTTATTCCCCTTGAGCTAAGGACACTTAGTCCTCACCCAATCACTCTGGTAAGTCTTCAAGGTAGACTTCCAAACCTTCACAGACTTCGTTCACCGGCAATCCACAATGACTCTTGGATGCTCAGAACGCGACGCCTAACCGGCTGGAGGATTCACAGTTGTCAAGTGTAACAAGTCTTCAGGTCATGCGGACAGAAAGACTTCAGTGATGCCTAACACTTTGGCTTTGGGTGTTTTGGGCTTTGTCCTCGCAAGGATTTCTCTCTCTCAAAGGCTTCGAGGTGGGTTGCTCTCAAACGACAAAAGCCGTGCACTAACTTTGAGTAGCCACCAATTTATGGTGTAGGGGGTGGGCTATTTATACCCACAAGGCAACCCGACCTGATGTAACGCCCACGATGCGGCTATATCTCTCACGTGTCGAGGCACGACTTGGAGGCATAACCGCATTGTAGGTTTTGTCGCAAGAAGGGTCATCTTCACACAATCCCATGTAATGAACAAGAAAGAGATAAAGAGGGTTGGCTTACAATCGCCACTTCACACTATTCATAAATAAATTCATACATCATTCAAGATACACACATAGACCGACTACGGTCAAATCCAAATGAAAAGAAGATAACCCCAAATGCTTGATCCCCGATCGTCCCAACTGGGCTCCACTACTGATCAACAGGAAAAGAAACAACACAACGAACACGATCTTCATCGAGCTCCCACTTGAGCTCGGTTGCGACGCCTGCACTGGTATCGTCGGCACCTGCAACTGTTTTGGTAGTATCTGTGAGTCACGAGGACTCAGCAATCTCAAAACCCGCAAGATCAAGACTATTTAAGCTTATGGGTAGGATGGGGTAAAGAGGTGGATCTGCAGCAAGCACTAAACAAATATGGTGGCTAACATACGCAAATAAGAGCGAGAACAGAAGCAACGCAACGGTCGTGAAGCTAGAAGTGATCAAGAAGTGATCCTGAAACTACTTACGCACAACCATAACACAAGAACCGTGTTCACTTCCCGGACTCCGCCGAAAAGAGACCATCACAGTTACACACGTGGTTGATGTATTTTAATTAAGTCAAGTGTCAAGTTATCTACAACCGGACATTAACAAGTTCCCATCTGCCACATAACCGCGGCCACGGCTTTCGAAAGTTTATACCCTGCAGGGGTGTCCCAACTTAGCCCATCACAAGCTCTCGCGGTCAACGAAGGATATACCTTCTCCCGGGAAGACCCGATCAGGCTCGGAATCCCAGTTACAAGACGTTTCGACAATGGTAAAACAAGACCAGCAAGACCACCCGACTGTGCCGACAAATCCTGATAGGAGCTGCACATATCTCGTTCTCAGGGCACACCGGATGAGCAAAGCGTACAGGTACCAACGTAGCCCAAGTTGCCAAGGGGCGGTCCCGCACGGTGCTCTAGTTTGGACCAACACTCAGAGGAGCACTGGCCCGGGGGGTTAAAATAAAGATGACCCTTGGGAGCGCGACTCCCAACGGAAAAAAGGCTTAGGTGGCAAATGTTAAAACCAAGGTTGGGCCTTGCTGGAGGAGTTTTATTCAAAGCGAACTATCAAGGGGTTCCCATAACACCCAACCGCGTAAGGAACACAAAATCAAGGAACATAACACCGGTATGACAGAAACTAGGGCGGCAAGAGTGGGACAAAACACCAGGCATAAGGCCGAGCCTTCCACCCTTTACCAAGTATATAGGTGCATTAATTAAAATAAGAGATATTGTGATATCTCAACATATCCATGTTCCAACATGGAACCAACTTCAGCTTCACCTGCAACTAGCAACGCTATAAGAAGGGCTGAGCAAAAGTGGTAACTTAGCCAAACAACGGTTTTCTAGGAAAGGATGGTTAGAGGCTTGACATGGCAATATGGGAGGCATGATAAACAAGTGGTAGGTAGCGCGACATAGCAATAGAGCGAACAACTAGCAAGCAAAGATAGAAGTGATTTCGAGGGTATGGTCATCTTGCCAGAAATTCCGCTAGGAAGAAGATCAAGTCTATTAAGAAGACAAACGGACGTAGTCGAACGAACCTGACAACTCCGGAACGAAACCGAAGCTAACGAGAGAAGCAAACCGGAAAGAAGCAAACAACATGGTAAACACACAATCATAAACATGGCATGATGCACAATCAAGTATGATGCATGTCCGGTTTAAATGAGGCATGGCATGGCAAATTTCAACAAACAATACTAAAAATTAAGTGGAGCTCAATATGCAACGAGTTGCATATTGACAAAACACCACATCAATTATTTAGTTCTCTCCCGTTTATGTACCCAACAAAATTAACTGTGGTTAAGCATGTCAAGAGGTGAAGCATAATAAAACTATCTATTTAGGCGAGTTTAAATGAGGCCGGAAATAACAAATAACAATTCCGGAAAATCCCCATATGTCATTTAGAAATTTAAAGCAAACAACAATTTTAAACGTTTTAAATGTTGTTATCATGATGCGGATGACATATGCAAGTTTTAAGCAATTTTATGGAAATGTTGACATGAGCATGATACGAGGCATTTGTCACCACGGCGGAAGGAAAAGGGTGCCACGGCGGTGAAACGGAAATGGTGCCATGGCAACATCCCGGTTCCGGCAACTCGATTGAGATGCTGGTGCAAAGGAACAAGTGTGGGTGCGGGAAACGTGCAAGAGTGACGGGGAGTGATCCCGGATACCGGGTGTCCCACATGTCGGTGGCATGGCTTACGGCGAACGTGCAAGGAACAATTCGGACACGGTCCAAACATAGGGTGCATCTCATACAACACATGCATTCGGTCCACGGACGTCGTCTCGGGGTTATACCTTCGAAGCATGCCTTTTCGGAGCGGATCGGGTTCAACGGTAGTGGAAGTAGTCGTTCTCGCGATGGTAGTGGAAGTAGTGGTACACGATGACGATAGTGGCACATCTTGTAGTGGAACTTGGGCGTAGTGGTACACGGTTCATAGGGGAACTTGACGCCCACGGGGTCGATGGTAGAGGTACACACGTTGTCGGGGTACTTGTCGGTCCGGTCTTGGTGTAGACGTACATGAAAAATGTAGTGGTACTAAGCGCCGGTCGTCGAGGGACTTGCCGAAAACCACAGAGCCGGTGTGCTTGTTCAGGCGTCGGTCTTGCCGGTGGGGTACTTGGCGAATCTGCATAGTCGCACACGGGTCGTAGTGGTACTTGTCAAACTCCACGGGGGTGGTCTTGGCGTGCAGCGAACAACAGTACAGGAAGGCAAAGGCATGGCCAAAGGTGAGGTGGCAGCGTCGTTGGGCGTGAAATCCAGCGACGGTACGACGGGGAACGGCGGACTTGACGGTGGAGGAGGAGGTTGGTTGCAGGCCATGAGCAGCGGCGCGAGATGTAGCGAGGTCATGGGGCGCGGGACTTGGACGCCGGCTGCCGGGAAGCTCGGGGCAGGGGAATCAGCCACCATGGGGAATGGGAGGAGCTCGGCTCCCCTCGGGCGTTGCAGGCTGCTGGTAGAGGAGACGCGCGGGCGAGGTGGCTCCTTGTCGCCGTAGAGGAAGCAGAGGACGGCGCGGGTCCGGCGACGATGGAGAACGGCAGGATGCGGCGAGGCTGCGCTGGCACTTGGCGAAGGCGTGGCCATGGAGGCCGGCGGTGCCATGGCCGTACGGGCAGACGAGATCGCTGGGCCGCGGGATGGTTGGCTTGAGGGGTCTCGCTCCTCTCTCTTTCTCTGCGGATGGCGGCACGAGCGAGGGAGAGGGAGAGATCGAGAGGAGGGAGTGGCGGCGCAAGGGAGGAGAGCAGGGTGCGGGGTAGGGTTACAGCTGGTGGGGGTGCCGGCTGGGCTTTGGGCTTAGAGGCCGGCTGGGCTGCAGGCTCTCTTCTCTCTCTCACTCTAAAGAAAATAAAAAAACAGAGATAAGAAAGAAAAGAAAGGGAGGTTAGGGGAAGAAGTTGGACACGCGGATAATTTTCCCGGACTCACAAAAATGTGCTTGTTCCGAGAAAATAGAAAAGGCCATGATTGAAAGATTTAAATTCAAACTCATTTGATTTAAATTCAAATGATTTGAATAGGAAGTGAGGGTTGGGAAGGTCCAAAAATGTTCGGATTTTTGGTGGAGCTCCGGAATATGATGAAAGAATATATGGCAAGGTTGGAGACCAAGAATTAAGATAACAAAGGCATTGGGATAATTTGCAAGTGTGTTATGGTGATTTCCAAATTAAAGAAATATTTGATATAGCTCCCTAATATTGGGAGGATATGTTATAAAGAGAAGTCACCCTTCCCTCGATTTAAATAGATCAACCATCTATGCAATTTATTAGTTGAGTTGAGATGCAAAGATTAATGACATGATGGCATGATGACATGATGCAATGCAAAAATAAAAGAGCAAGCACAAAAGAAACACACGGTGATCACGAAAATATGGAAGTCTTCTGAAGCGTCGGTCTCGGGGCATCACACCTGATTTGTCCGAAATGACCCTGGGTCACTAAGGAACTGACACGTGTTCCAACGGTCAGATTTCAAACACACGCGGCAGCTTAACTTGGGCTACAAGTAAAGCTGACTCATCCAGCTCTGGATAAGATTTGCTCTCATTGTCTTCGCTCGAAGACTTCAGATTTGGTTGAGCATCACTTCAGTCACTCTGACTTTGTTCACTTGGACCCCACTTAACAGTAAGGCGGTTCCTATGACTCAACAAAGAAGAAAAGGAAACTACGACACAACTATGTCTTTGCACTCCATAGTCTTCACATGAATGTCTTCTCGAGTCATAATCTTCGTTGTGAAAATCTTCACATACCACCATTGTCTTCAATGTCTTCACAAATTTTTAGGGGTCATCTCTGGTAGGTAAACCGAATCAATGAGGGACTACTACCTGTGTTATCCTGCAATTCTCACAAACACATTAGTCCCTCAACCAGGTTTGTTGTCAATACTCCAAAACCAACTAGGCGTGGCACTAGATGCACTTTTAATCTCCCCCTTTTTGGTGATTGATGACAAACTGGTTGAAGTTTTCAATGGGGATAAAAGTATGTGAAATTGTAAGGATTAAGGTATTGTCTTCATAAGTAGCAAAAGGATCCCCCTGAAACTGTGCATATAAGTATTTTTCTTTTGAATGCAAATGCACATGGCAGGTTGTACTTTTGGAGATCCGCTTCTACTTAAGAAGACAATTTATCATGCATGAAAAGATATAACGAATATAATGACATGCATAATGAAAAATGGTCGTCTGCGAAATGACTTCGTGTGGAACTTATCGTCGCACATGCGGAATTTATCATCACATCACATAGTTGACAGAAAAAGGTAGTAGACGACCATCAAGTTGAAGTGTTACAACTCAAAGAACCAAATGTATCAAAAGCGAGAGTTGTAAGCACTTGGCAAAAGTATAGCAACCACCCATATGGACCCGCTTGAAGACTATCAACTCATATGTTTCTCCCCCTTTTGTCAGTAAGGACCAAAAAGGTTTGAAGACATAGAGCATCTACTCATCCCCATGAGGTGTAGGAGAAGCTGCAGGGTCGTCGTTGAGGTCCGGTGGTGCAGAAGAACTTGGCGCAGTGTCGATACGAGGCGAAGTTGTAGTTGGTGAAGTAGCATCATCTTTGTCATCAATGACTCTGGCATTGACAGTTGCCGCTAAGGAGGAGTACTCAAAGTCTTCAAGTGAGGGAGTCCGACACAAGACAGCGTTCCTGGGAGGAGTGGAATCAAACTTGAATCTCTCTGTGAAGCCATCTTGTTGAAGATCATCTTCAGAGCTCAGCAATGTCAGACTCTTCCACGACCGCCGACAGGTTTCATGAGTGAGAAAAGCATTCTTGGTGGCAAGATTGCGAATGCGATTGACATCCACCAAGAGGCTTTGCATCTGACGTTTCAGCCAGTCATGATGCTTATCGTGTTTTTGATGCAGGGCGACGAGAAGCTTTCGGTCATTGAGAACACGAGATCGCTTCTGAGGCCTTTACGCAATGGTGCTTTCAGTGGCTTCAGTATGGGCACGATGAGGTGCACCTGTATTGCCAGCCAAAGGATAAACACGAGTTGCAGCAAGAACTCCTTCAATAGGTTGTGTGAAGCTTTCGTGATCGGCGTTGTGAAGATAAATTGGCTCCTTGGCAGGTTCTGGGTATATGGCTTCGACAGATAGATCAACCTCTAGCAAGAATATGAGATGATTGCGCGCAAAAGGCTGATAGTTGATAGAAGAGTGAAGCTTGATGAGGCGCATTACCCATGGAGCATAAAACTTATGACCAAAAAGATCAGATCCAGATATAGCCAATTGCCTGATGAAGAAGTCTTAAGCATTGAAACTGATGCCATTGAAGCTATAGAAAACCAATATCTTCATTGCGCCTTCTAACTTCACTTTAGGAGAATGTCCCTGAACAGGCCATAGAGTTCGCCTGATGATATGATAAATAGTGCATGGCAGATACGCTAGGTCTTCAACAAAGAATTCCTTTGGATATTCAGCGTCTTGTGACAGTGGCTTCATCATGCTCAGCATTTGGCTCATGTTTGCCTCAGGCTTCTGGAAGATGCTCTCCAAAGCATTGCGGTGAAGCTAACAACCAGGTTCATAGAGTTCACCTGGAGTGGGCAAGGCAGTGAGCTCAATAATGCCAAGAGCTTTGGCTTCGTGGTGTACATTGCCTGTCATCCACTCAAGGACCCAAGTCCTCAGATCCCTGTTGTAGCCGTGAATGTGAAGAGTTGCATAGAATTGCAGCAGAAGCTCTTCATTCCAATTTTCCTTGTCGGTCACAAACTGTAGAAGGCCTGCATGTCTGAAGCAGTCGAGGGCTTCTTCCAAGCAGGGCAGGCCAGCAATGGCTTCGCAGTCTAGACGCATATGGGAAAAATGTGCCCCTGATTGTATAGTATATAGGAATAGTAACTGCACTGCTGATAACTCCAGAACCGATCAGATGAGATTCATGGCTTGGAATATGGGTTCTTGGCGCTATCAAAGAAGGTGTTTTGTGCAATGAATCCATTCGCATTAAAAGATCCTGGTGAAGTTGCCGTACCTAGAAACCTTGGCAGCCTGGGTTTTGGCTTCTGGACCTGAGGCCTGTGCTCCACATGATAATCAAATTGTGGTCCGGGAGCAGGAGGAGGAACCAGAATAGGCCATCGAACCATGACAGGTTGACCACGATCAAATGCCAGCTCAATAGTGTGAGGCCTTGGAGGTGGCACAGGAGCATTGGCATTGACATGGGCTTCGAGCTGCACAATGGCTTCAGGTGCAACATTGGCTTCAGGCGCCACATTAGCTTCAGCCATGACAATATCATTGGCTTCAGTGTTGTTGTTGGTGGCCGCCTCATTATTTTCAACCTTCACTTGAGTAGCTGGAGGGTCAGGCACAGACTCGTTCTCCTCGAGAACAGCTTCTTGGTTGGTAGGGGGTGTGGCAGCTCGCTCTTCTTCTTGACGGGGTTCTTCTTGGTCATCGGCTGATGCAGCCGGAATGTCTTCAGCAGCTTTGGCTTCAGACTCAGAGACATTCACAGTTGGAGTGGTGTCAGGAAACACTTGTTGTGCCACTGAGTTGTGTTGCTCTTATCCTTCTGGAACGCTCGATAGAGCGACTTGTGGCCTTGGTCCTTTGCGAAGCCTGCGGAATGCGGGCGACGCTTTTGGAGAGGGAGTTGGCTGGACCACATAGTCGTCATCGTCAAGCACCGGAGTGGTGACTTGAGGTGGGGGAGTACTTGGTGATTCTTCTCGACGGGGGGAGTCTTGAGGGCGATCAGCCCATGAATCATCCTGAGCAATTGGCGTCAGAGGACGACCAATACTGATGAGTTCGCTGTTCGTGAGAATAGGCGATGATACCATTTGGTGCTCTATCTGAGGAAGGACTTTATCATCATCTACATTATCTTGTGGACCAATGTCTTCAGCTGCGGTGGGGTCAATAGCTGGAATGTCTTCAGCTTCAGGAGCCTCTGTGAAAGCAGGCTCGTGAACTATTAACTGACGCTCTTGGTGTTCGGACGCAGGACGAGCGACTGAGATTGGCTCCACAAGGAGGGGCTCTGTGGGAGCAGCCCGATCCTTCTTGGAAAACTTTTTCTTCCGCTTCTTGGTCTGTGGCCATCATTAGTGGCATTCTTGATCTTGCGCTTTTTGGCTTTGGCCTTAGCTGCCCTTGTTTTCTTGAGTTCTGAAGCTACTGTGGGGACCTTAGGCTTCATGCCTGTCATGTTGGCGGGGAAGACAATGCGAGGTTCTTCCCTTCTTGATGCTTCAGCTTGGGCCAGAGCAGGCTTCTTCTTCTTGGCAGCCATCTTGGGATCGATGCCTAGACGCCCAAGAGCTTTGCACTTTTCAGCTTCGTTATGAACTTGCACACACTTGCTGGCGGAGAGCTTCATCCGTTCTCTTGATTCCTTTGCTGCTTCACATTTTTGTTGAAACTGCTCTTTGACCTCATGCAGCATCTGCTTGAAGCGTTGGACATCAGCCACACTGAGATTGGCCACATTCTTCTTGAATTGGGATTTCTCGTGATCAATCTTGTTCTTCAGTTCGACAATCTTTTGAGCCAGAGCTAGCTCATTTGCAATGGCACTGTGGAAAGACACACTGATGCCAATTGGAAGCTGAAGATCATCAATACTGAGGTCTGGGTTGTCAAACTACTCATCAAATGAAGTTATTCAAGATGTCCACATCAAAGAGGGGCAGATCATTGAAGATCTCCGCCTCTTGCTTCCTCTTTATCAACAGCTCAAGAGCATCATCGCCAAGATCTTCGTCACTTGACAGATCAATGGCTTCGTTCTCGTTCCTCAGAACGGCAGCTCGGGTCAGTGCTTGACCAGAAATCTGGATGGGCTTCTTCTTCTTCTCGGTCTTGGAGGTGCGAGAAAGATCTTCAGACTGCACACTGGCTTCAGGAGGTGTAGTGGCCAGAGGCTTCGCACATGAAGCTTTAGGTGCAGTGGAGGGCTTTGGAGCCTTTGGTTTATTCTGCTTCTTTGGCTTAGGTGGAGCAGGCGCTTCATCAGAATCAGCGTCGTCTGCAGAGTGCTCCACGGCTGCCCCCTGAACAACAATGTGTGTGATGAGACCTTCAAGGTTGTAGAAGGGCCCAACAATATTGGGTTCAGCATCACGGGTGCCATCAGCTCGAGGAGCAGATGGACCGGGGTTGAAGTATAATCCAAGCGATTTCTTGTTCTCTTTGGCAGATGCCTTTGTAGTCTGAAAGTTGCGCTTGAATAGATTATCATCACGACACCATAGCAATGATGATGGGTCGACATTGGCAGGCTGTGGTCCACAGACCATACAGGGGTAGAAACCCTGAGCAATGGCTTCAGATCTGTTCTTGGGTTGAAGATTTCGAAATAGAATATCACCCCAAGGACACTTGATGGCATTCTTCTCATCATACTCCTTGGTCACGGATCTGTATTTGAACTATTGCTCAGCCCAATACCTTCGACTCCATTGGATTCGTGTTTTGCGCTGATTGTAATCCTCTTCAGGATCAGTCTTGTACAGCTGATAAGGATCTTCGGGCAAATCCTTTGATGTATCCCCACGGCGCTTCCTGCCGCCCTTTCTTGTTGACTTTTCTGTGGCCATTGTATTCAAGCAGAATGGCCTCAGTACAGTGAATGGCTTCCGCTTGCTGGTCAAACAGGAACTTGCTGATGGTGAATGAATGTGATGCTGTGGGAACTCTGCAAATGAATGCAGACTATGAGAACCAAGGGATTATCCCACGGACATGTACCTGTGCCAGCATTAGAGATGCGAAGGAAGGGGAAGAGGTCATATGCATTCTCAAAAGATTTTGAAGATAAATCAGGTTGAAGACATTGACCTCATAGCATGAAGACATTCACTTACGTGTTGAGAGTTGGTTCCAGATTTGTACGAATCCAAGGATAGGTACAAGTGAGGAATCTAACTACTGTGAAGCATAAATGAATATTCCATGCATGATATGAGATGCAGAACAAGATAGATCCAAATTTGTATGCACAGAAACTACTTTTGGTGAGGAAGGATGAATCTATCGGATCAAAAATCCAGTAAAAAGGAGGTTTTATTTACCACACGGAGAACTGCTAGACGAAGCGAAGTAGGAGGCCGAGCAGTTCAATTTTCCGTGCCCTAACTCGGCGACGGAAGACACCTACGGCGGCGGCGGAGAAGACGAGGTCCGCGGCCGGCGTGAGGACGGCGTCGGTGAGGTCGCGGCAGCGAAGCGCTTCGTCGCCGGTGTCGTCGAGAGCTAGCGGTGGCGCTAGGGTTTGTGCAAGGTGGAGAGGTGGGAGAAGGATTTTGACCGCGATGAGATGTGTATTTATAAGGGAAGAGACAGCACAGCGCAATTACGCAGGTGCCCCTGGCGGTTCACATCTGAGGGACACGTGGCAAACATGCAACACATTGGAAGTTGTTCCATGTTCCCACGCACACCTGGACTGTCGGGCGGTCGTTCCGGCTTCTACGGGTTTCAGGCAATAAGGATATAGCATTTAAAACAGATTCAATTTTTGTCTCTGTATCTTCTGCTGACAAGGATGCAGAGAAGGCATTTGACAGTTTCAATAGAATGCATATGATTTGGATAGATAGAATTTGAGATGGAAGCATGGAAGAGGTTGGGGTCCGAACACATTCACTTACATCAGAAGATTCAAGCAAGAAGACATAGCTATAAGTGAATGTTGTAGAGGACAGAACACAAATATATGAATATGTCTGGGTAAGACCAAATCAACATAGTGAAGATAAAACAGAAGTCAAATCAATGTTGAAGACAAAATAAAACACGAAGACTTTGTAAATGACACACCAGATGAAACACTTTTGGTGGTGGCGTTACCCGCCGTATAGGAAGTATTTGACCCAGACACGACGCACAATTATCGTGGCGCTCCGAAGTCATATTCCACATTAATGTATTCACACTTAGAGTGTATGTCTTCATTGATTGAAGATATACTTTACTTCGTGGGTTGCACATCTAAGTCATCAACATGCATAAGTGTTAGGATGTGTGTCCAACTACAAACCATTTGAGGATTCTAAGATATTTAGCTCACACCGCAACTTGCAAAACCTTTTCTCATCCAAGGGCTTTGTGAAGATATCTGCCAATTGCTCTTCAGTGTTGACGTGAATGATATCAATATCTTCCTTCATGACATGATCTCTGAGAAAGTGATGACGAATTTCAATGTGCTTTGTCTTCGAGTGCTGAACTGGGTTGTTGGCAATCTTGATGGTGCTTTCATTGTCGCAGTAGAGTGGTACTTGCTTCAGATAGATGCCATAGTCCTTGAGTATTTGCTTCATCCATAGAAGCTGAGTGCAGCAAGATCCAGCAGCAGTGTATTCAGATTCAGTAGTGGAGAGAGATACACAGTTCTGCTTCTTTGAAGACCAACAGACAAGTGATCATCCCAAAAAGTGACATGTGCCTGATGTAGACTTGCGATCCACCTTGTCACCAGCATAATCAGCATCCGAGAATCCAACTAGATCAAACTCCTGAGCCCTTTGGATACCATAATCCTAGTGTTGGGGTGTAAGCCAAATATCGAAGAATTCGCTTCACAGCTAAGTGATGCGATTCCTTTGGTGCCGCTTGGAATCGGGCACACATGCAAACACTAAGCATGATATCTGGCCTAGATGCACATAAATAAAGTAAAGAACCAATCATGAAGCGGTATACCTTTTGATCGAACTCTTTACCATTGGCTTCAGGACCCAGATGACTTTTGGCTGGCATTGGCGTCGTGTAACCTTTGCAGTCTTGCATTCCAAACTTCTTCAGGAAGTCTTTGAGGTATTTCTCTTGAGATATGAAGATGACATTGCTTTGCTGACGAATTTGAAGACCTAGGAAGAACTTCAGCTCACCCATCATGGACATCTGATATTGCTCTTGCATCATGTGCAAAAACTCACCACTGTATTTCTGATTAGTGCAGCCGAAGATAATATCATCCACATAGATTTGGCACACAAACAGTTCTCCATCATAAGTCTTCGTGAAGAGTGTGGGATCTAGAGAACCAGGTTTGAAGCCTTTGCTTTTCAGGCAGTCTTTGAGTGTGTCATACCAAGCACGAGGGGCTTGTTTAAGGCCATAAAGTGCCTTGTTGAGCTTGTATACCATATCAGGATGTTTTGGATCTTCAAAACCAGGTGTTTGTGCAACATACACTTCTTCTTCAATCTTGCCATTGAGAAAGGCACTCTTCACATCCATTTGATACAGAAGGATGTTGTGATGGTTTGCATAGGCTAGCAATATGCGAATGGCTTCAAGCCTAGCTACAGGAGCGAATGTTTCATCAAAGTCAATCCCTTCAACTTGAGTGTATCCTTGAGCAACGAGACGAGCCTTGTTTCTGACAACTTTACCATGCTCACATTGCTTGTTACGATATATCCGTTTGTGCCTATGATGTTGCATTTACGAGGATCAGGACGCTTGACCAATTCCCATACATTATTCAGGTCGAACTGTAGAAGCTCTTGTTGCATAGCTTGAATCCATTCAGGTTCCATGAAGGCTTCGGCAACTTTCTTGGGTTTAGATATAGAGACAAATGCAAAGTGCCCACAGAAATTTGCCAATTGCGTTGCTCTTGAACGAGTGAGTGGACCAGGTGCATTGATGCTATCAATTATCTTCTCAATCTGTACTTCATTTGCAACACGAGGATGAACTAGACGAAGATTTTGCTCTTGCTGATCATTGTCTTCATTTTGAGCATTGACTTCAGGCTGAGAATTGTCTTCAGGTTGATTAGGTGCAGAGATGATGAGTTCCTCTTCAGCCTGTGCCTCAGAAGGTATGATTTCTCCAGTTCCCATAAGCTTGATGGCTTCACTAGGTGGAACTTCATCTAGCACATTTGGCAGGTGCTCTCTTTGCGAGCCGTTAGTCTCATCAAACCGCACGTCTACAGTTTCAACCACTTTATAATGAAAGAGATTGAAGACTCTGTAGGAGTGCGAATCCTTTCCGTAACCAAGCATAAAACCTTCATGTGCTTTCGGTGCAAATTTTGATGTGTGATGTGGATCCTTGATCCAGCACCTAGCACCAAATACTCTGAAGTAGCTTACATTTGGCTTCTTACCAGTTAGGAGCTCATAGGATGTCTTCTTCAGAAGCTTATGAAGATAAACACGGTTAATGGCATGGCATGCAGTATCAATGGCTTCGGGCCAGAACTTCCTTGGTGTCTTGTATTCATCAAGCATCGTCCGAGCCATCTCAATGAGTGTCCTGTTTTTGCGCTCCACGATGCCATTCTGTTGAGGTGTATATGGAGCAGAGAACTCATGAGTGATACCCAACATATCAAGATAAGTGTCAAGGCCTGTATTCTTGAACTCTGTGCCGTTGTCACTTCTGATGTGCTTGATCTTGATGCCATAGTTCGTCATGGCACGATTTGCAAAGCATCTGAAGACATCCTGCACTTCATTCTTGTAGAGGATTATATGCACCCATGTATATCTTGAATAATCATCAACAATGACGAAGCCATAGAGGCAAGCAGGGGTAGTAAGAGTAGAGTAGTGAGTAGGGCCAAATAAGTCCATGTGTAGCAGGTCGAAGGGTTGAGATGTCGTCATGATTGTCTTCGAGGGATGCTTGGCCCTAGTCACCTTTCCAGCTTCGCAGGCACCACACAGATGATCTTTCTTGAACTTTACGCCCTCGATGCCTACGACGTGTTTCTTCTTTGGGAGAGTGTACAGGTTCCTCATGCCAGCATGCCCTAGCCTCCAATGCCAGAGCCAGCACTCTGAAGCTTTTGCTAGAAGACATACGGCCAACTGTGGTCCTGCTGAGAAATCTACCATCTATAGATCATCTTTCCAGTACCCTTCAAATATTAGAGACTTGTCAGCTTCCATTAGAACAAGGCAACGATATTTTCCAAATATCACAATCATGTTCAACTCACAAAGCATTGAGACAGACATTGCAGCAACCCATGTGGTTTTGGGGTTGTCGGGAAAACGACACCTATGGGATCACTGGAATCCCTTCTACGGTTGGCGGGCGCAGGGTTGTGAGAAGAGCAGGTTTAGGAGCTAGCACAAAGATTGTTTTCCTAGGTTCGGGCCGCGTGGATGCATAATACCCTAGTCCTGCTTTGGTGTGTATTTCAGAGTGTTCTTGAGCTCTCGAACTAGCTATGGTGGCTGCGTAGTTTCAAAGAGCCGAATCCCTCTCCTGGTTACCTCGGGCCTCCTTTTATAGACAAAAGGGGTCGCCATAGTGGCACACAGGAGGTGGAAAGGTGTACAGTGCACGAGCTTGTCGCCCGGCATTATGGGACAAAGAGCATTCAATGCGCTACTTTGGTGTCCTTTATCTTTATCGGGGACGGGAACGAGGCCCGTCCCGTCCGTCGCCGCTCCGCCTCGCTTCGACACGCGCCCAGGCCAGCGATGTGTGCAGCGCCATGTAGGCAGGCAGGCTGCTGAGGTGGCGCGGTGGCAGGGCCTTCACGAAGATCTGCATGCCACCACGCAGGTGCTTGCTTAGTTGGTCTGGAAGCCGCATATTGCCACACAGGTGCCTGCCCAGCTGGTTGGCTGGCAGCTGCATGCGAACGGCGGCGGAGTCTTGGTTGATGCGGGCCTGGCTGTGGCCCCGCTGGTGTCCTTAGCAAGGGTCTTGCCGAGGGGCCCGGCAAGGGTCTTGCCGTGGCACTGCGGTCGTCCCAGGCAAGGCGCTTGCCGGGGGTCTTGTGGATTTCCTCGGCTAGAATCCCGCCGAGGGTCGTCGTCTTCTGGTTCTCATCTGATCTCATGTATTCATGATCTTCACAAAGATCTGCATGCCACCACAGAGGTGCCTCCCGAGCCCTGGGTCCAATGTAATTGTTAGCTGCGTTTGGAACCCTTGGGCTCAAGGGTGGCTCGCTCTGCTGGCGTTGGGCAAGTTGCCCCGGCAAGGCTCTTGCCGGGGCCGAGGAGGCCGCCCCGGCAAGGGTCTTGCCGGGGGAGTCCACCTTGCCCCTTTGCTCTTTTATGCATCTGGTCTTGGCGTCGCCTTGTTTGTCTTGTGCTTCGGTTTCCCTCCGGCTTCCCTCCTCTGCCCTGCTATGTGTGGCAGCGCCGCGCGGCTCTGACTGCCCGTGCACAAGTAAAGGGGTCAAAAGGAGAGCCCCTACTTTTGTACACCGACAGGAGCCCCCGGGTCTGGGCCACACATAAGTGCGACGCATTGTTGGGCCAGGCCCAGAACGGTGCGCGGGCAGGTGGGGCGGATTTTACCGCAGTAACTGTTTCGTCCGCTGCGCTTCCCCACGACCCGTGTTGAACGCGCGACATGGACGGTCGTGCGTCACGTGGGGGTCATGCATGGGGAGGTTCCCGCACGCATGCGTCACATCATGGTAAAGAGGTGGCTCGCGCCTTTCCCAAAAAAAGGGAGGCGCAGAGGCGCGGCTCATTTACTCGGGCAGGCTCGGGTCATGGCCTTCAAGGCGTCCGTGCCCCACGATCATGGTGTGGGGAATGGTCGCCTCACCCGTCCCGTCAATTCTGCTTGCTCATCACGTTTCCCCCATGCAGGTGGCAGGCGGTGGAGGCGGGAAACCAGGCCGTCGCTGATTGGGGCAGCGGGTCGGTCTCGATTCCCTGCGCCTCCAATGGCCGGATTGGCTGAGCGAGGCGGCCGAGCCCCGACCTCGCCCCTTTATAAGGAGGGGCAGGGGGACAGCATCCCACATCCTTTCATCATCCATCCCCATTCGCTTTGGCTCCTTTCTCCCGTTTGCCATGGTGAGAGGAGGCACCGGCCCTTCAACGGTGGCAGCGAGGATCGCTGCTCGACAGCGCGTCCCTCCTTCCAAGAACTCATGGCGGCGGAGCCGGCCACGAGAGGAAGGGGGAGGGGGTGAGGCCGAGGTCGCCGTGGCGCTCGGGGAAGAGGGGGACGGGGCGGCGCTCCGGCCTCACCCCCACTAGCGATGCCTCCCCAGATGGAGGGCCACGCCGGGGACAGGCCCCGCGAGTTCTTCATCAGGCTGCGCCGGCCACCGCGTCGCCGCCTCCGTCTCCCTACCCCATTTGCTCGGGAGATGGAGCTCGATCCACCCCAGACCCTCAGGTTGCACATGAGGGGCTGCGGGAACGGAGCACGTGGGTCGACGTCAACTTCCCCGCTCCTCACGTCATGTACCTCCATCGCGGATGGAAGACGTTCTCTCGCATCCACAGCCTAACGGCGGGGCTCGTCCTCTACTTCAGGTTAATGGAGGACGGCGTGCTCTCCGTCAAGGTGTTTGGAGATCTTGGAACTCGCCTGAAGTGCTGCATGGAGAGCTCCTCCGACGATGAAGATTCCTCCTCGAGCGGGAGTGACGAGGAGGATAGCGACAGCGACGACGAGGGCGTCGAGCGGTGGGACGCGGACCCCGACTGACCGCGTCACCCCTCCCTCGGTCACGCACCCTGCCGAGGGCCTTCCTTGTCAAGCTCTCCATCGGCGCGTTCCGCATCGCCTCCTTTTGCGGCTGGCGTAGGAGGGCCGGAGAAGGCGAAGAAGGCAGGCGGCGGCCGTCAAATTGGAGTATGCGGGCACCGACGCCTTCGTCGCGTATTGTCGTCCCGCTGCCTCATCTTCCAGCTCCTATCCCGGCACCGGGATGCTCTCTTGGTGCCTTCTGCTTCTCGCACCTCGCCTAGGTGCTCCTTTCGCCCTCCTGCTACCTTGTTCCATCTTCTGAGGAGAGGGACAAGAAACGGATTACGGGCACCTTATCTTTTTTTAGTTTGTAAGCCTGCGGGCACTTGTTAGATTTAAAACTTGTAATCCCCTTGCTCATGTTTTTTATTCCGTACGAACTGTACCTGTATGGGACGTTTTTAATGAAAAAGGGTGCTTGCTGGGTTCTTTGTGCATCAGCGAGGCCCATGCCAAGGAGTGAATCCTCGTTATTTTTAAGATAAAAACTGACGCCCGGCAACAGGCCTTGCCGCCCCCTTACTTTAGCCGACCATTCTCACGCTCTTGGCGGAGGCAGGGGCAAAGTAGAGTTAGGCCCCTTGTTTATTTCCTTGCTAGCGCGACTATGACCCGGTTCCGACCCAGGGACTTGGGCACAGGTAAGAGGGGGAGCACGATGGTCCAGGAGCAAAACGAGGCTTCACATGTTGCAGTTCCATACGGAAACGTAAAACATGGGATGAAAGACTTATCTGAATCCGCAGCCTCTAGCAACCTTGGCTTGCCGTGGTTGGATCCTTGTGTCTTCCGCAGTCTTGGCTTGCTGGGGCCGGAGTGCCGGCTCGTTCTCTTTCTTCCAATTGGCTCAGCAGAAGTGTCCACGTGCCCTGCGAACCAAAGAGGACAGAAAGACGCACACTCGACCTCTAGGCTAGGGGTTAGTCGCCGCTAAGAACTATCAACCCTAACCGAGGGAGAGACTTAACCTAGCATGCATGCTATAACTTAGGGCGCCAGCGCTTCATTTATTTATGCTCAGGGTCTACGCCTGGCTTCGTACAGAGGGTTTCATGCCTTGCCGGCAAGGCTTGTACAAAAGGTGGTTTGTCGGGGGGGTCGGCAACCATGCCTTATGGGTAAAACTTGCGAAGATGTTCAATGTTCCTGGAGTTGCTCACTGGAATAGCATCTTCGGTCTCCAAGCGGACTGCGCCGGGCCTGGTGACTCGTATTACCCGATAAGGGCCTTCCCACTTCGGCGTCAACTTGTTGGAATTCTTGGCCGATTGAACGCGCCGAAGAAGAAGGTCGCCTTCCTCAAAGCTTCGGGCATGAACCTTGCGGCTATGGTAGCGGCGCAAGGCTTGCTGGTAGTGTGCTGCTCTCACAACCGCCCAAAGACGATCTTCCTCAAGGAGCGTTGCGTCATCTTGCCGCAATTGCTCTTGCTCAAGCTCGTCGTAAGCGAGCACTCGAGGTGACCCGTATATGAGTTCCATAGGGAGAACTACTTCTGCCTCGTATACCAGGGCAAAGGGTGTCTGGCCGGTGGCTCGATTTGGCGTCGTCCTAATCGACCAAAGAACCGCCGGCAACTCATCAATCCAGCGCCTTCCGCTCTTGTGCAGCATGTCAAAAGTCTTTGTCCTCAGGCCTCGCAACACTTCAGCATTTGCCCTTTCCGCCTGGCCGTTGCTCCGTGGGTGTGCCACAGAAGCGAACCTGACCTTGCTGCCGAGGTCTTGGATGTATTGCATAAAGGTGTGGCTTGTGAACTGCGTGCTGTTGTCGGTGATGACTCTGTTTGGCACACCAAAACGGCACACTAGCCCCTTGAAGAACTTCACGGCTGACTTTGCTGTCACCTTCCTTACTGCTTCCACCTCCGGCCACTTTGTGAACTTGTCGATCGCAATGTACAAGTACTCAAAGCCCCCGACAACGCGGGGGAAAGGGCCCAGGATGTCGAGCCCCAGACCAAGAATGGCCAGGAAAGAGGAATTGTTTGAAGGGCTTGAGCTGGTTGATGAAGCTTCTTCGAATGGAACTGACACGCGTCACACTTGGTTACTATTGTCGTTGCATCCTGGAGGGCAGTGGGCCAGAAGAAACCCTGCCGGAACGCCTTGCCGGCAAGGGCCCCTGACCCTATGTGTTATGCCTCCGTGTATCTCCGCCAACAACTCCAGTCCTTCCTCCCGGGGAACGCACTTCAATTTCACACCGTTCGGTCTCTTCCTGTATAGGACGCCATCGACGAACTGATAGATAGCAGACCGACGGGCTACTTTCTCCACTTCTTCCTGCTCCTCAGGAAGCGCCCCTGTTTGGAGGAATCAGATGGTATGCTGTGCCCATGCTGGAGCCTGGGGCTCGACGGCAAGGACCAAAGGCATTTCTTTTGCCATGGGAGCGGCCGTCTCTACGGCCAGGGCTTGACGGCCTGCCGGAGTCAGTCGCTCCTCGGCAGGCTCAGAATCCACGGCAACACCCTTGTCGGCGGCCCCTGGGGGCTCAGCGGGAAAGTACTTTGTCGGGGCCTGATTTCCTCTGTTTGTTCTGCCCAGTTGATGGTTCGACGGATGGTTGAGTCAACCGAAGCAAAAAAGTACCTGGTTCCACAGGTAGCTTGAATGCAGCGCGCTTTGACAGGTAATCGGCGATGTAGTTCTCTGCTCGGGGAACATGCTCTGCTTGTATACCTTCAAAGCGCTCCTCCAACTTCCTCACCTCATCTACATAGGCCTCCATCAACGGGCTCTGATAATCTTTGTTGACTTGTCTGACGACAAGCTGCGAATCACCCCTCACGATGAGCTTCTTAACCCCGAGGTCTGCTGCGATCCTAAGACCGGCAAGCAACCCTTCGTACTCAGCAGTGTTGTTGGTGGATATCTCCCTGGGAAAGTGCATCTGGATTACATACTTGAGGTGCTCTCCGGTGGGTGCGACGAGCAGCACACCAGCACCGGCGCCTTGCAGCGAGAAAGCCCCGACAAAGTACATGATCAAGTTGTGACTTGCTTCCTTGCCGGGGAGAGTGGTCTCCTGGATTTCCTCGTCAGGCATTGAGGTCCATTCTGCAATGAACTCCGCCAAGACTCTACTCTGGATTGTCGAAGTACTTTCGAACTTCAACCCAAAGCTTGATAACTCCAAGGCCCACTCCACAATCCTTCCGGTTGCATCTGGGTTGTGCAGTATCCGTTGCAATGGGAGGCGGGTGACGATAGTGATCTCGTGGGCTTGGAAGTAATGATGCAGCTTCCTCGAGGCCATAAGGAGGCCGAAGAGCAATTTCTGCACACTGGAGTACCTTGACCTAGCCCCCTGCAAGAGGGAGCTGACAAAGTAAACCGGGTGCTGCATCATCTTCTTCTTATGCACCACTTCATTTGGCTTCGCGGGCCCTGTCCCGATGGCGTCAGAATCCGCCGGGGGCCTTGCCTTGCCGGCTCCAGGCCCTGCCGGGAGAATCTCTGACTTGCCATCCGCCGGTCCTGCCATTGCCACTGCCTCTTCGTCGACCTCCCTCTGCGCCACCAGCGCGGCGCTGACCACTTGATTCGTCGACGCCCGATACAGTAGCAACGGGTCTTGAAGTTTAGGCGCCACCAGCACCGGTGTAAAAGAGAGGTATTTCTTCAGATTCTGCAGTGTCGCTTCGGCCTCCGGGGTCCACTCCATTGGGCCCGCCTTTTTCAAAATCTTGAAAAAGGGAAGGGCGCGCTCGGCAGACTAGGAGATGAATCGGCTCATGGTGGCGACGCACATCCTTGATCCACTTGGGCGCCTCAATCTGCTCGATAGCCTTGATCTTGTCTGGGTTTGCCTCGATCCCACACTGCGACACAAAGAACCCGAGAAGTTTGTCGGACGGAACACCGAAGACACACTTCTCAGGGTTCAGCTTGAGGTTGATCTTGCGCAGGTTGGCAAACGTCTCTTCTAAGTCTTGTACGAGAGTTGCCTTGTCCTTGGTTTTGACCACTATGTCATCCATGTAAGCTTCCATATTTCTATGTAGCTGGGGCTCAAAACCAATTTGGACCACCCTCGCGAACGTCGAGCCAGCACTCTTCAACCCGAAAGGCATCCGTAAAAAGAAATATGTACCACATGGGGAGATGAATGATGTCTTCTCTTTGTCTTCTCTTGTCATGAAGATCTGGTGGTAGCCCGAGTCGGCGTCGAGGAATGATAACAGATCGCACCCGGCCGTGGAGTCAATAATCTGGTCGATGCGTGGCAATGGGAAGGGGTCCTTAGGACAAGCCTTATTGATATATGTGTAGTCAATACACAGCCTCTGTCGGCGTTCTGGGAACGGGGGTCCCCAGACTTGCCTGCCTGTGGCCCGCGGCGTGGCAGAGCTAGCGGGCCTGTACGGCCCATCTTCGTCAACAAGGCACTCAAGACCCTCGTGAGAGGCCAACCCTTGCGAGGCGGACGACGCAAGACCTCCCCAGGAGCGGCCTCACCAGACTGCCTCGCAAGGAGCGGAGAAATCAAGGCAGGGCGAACCTCGCGAGGCTCTCGTGACGTGAGCCATGACGACCAAGATCAGGCGGGCGCCAGCGCGCGCAGTGTCCTGTTTTCCCCTTTGGTGCTAAGGAGGCAAGCGCAGGCGCAGAGTACCGAGGCATCAAGCAAAGGTTTCCATATCAGTGCAATGAGACCTAGACCAGCAGGACGGCAGGACGGAGGTCACCATGGAGCCCAAGACGGCGTCAGCACCAGAGCCTTTCGCATGCGAAGACCGCTTTTGTCAGGATAAGCTGTACTAGCTGTCCCCTTTCAAATTGGCCGTTGTTGGCTCCCTTCCCGCTCAATATTTGGGGAGAGGACCAGGGCCTATATAAGTAGAACTAGCCACCACAGTAGAGGGCATCTGATAACCAATTGAGAGGCATCTCACCCACACAAGTTCGTCAAGCACAAGAACACCTCAACCTTAGGAGGCTGTTCTTCCCCTTGTACTGGTCATCATCAGCCCAAGAGGCAATCCACCACCACCATACTGGAGTAGGGTATTACACCACAACGGTGGCCCGAACCAGTATAAATCTTGTGTCTTTGTGTTGTGTGAGTTCGTCGAGTTCGTCCGCGAGGTCTTAAGGAGCTAGGGCGTAGATCGGTAGGGAGGAAATCTCCGCGCGCACCCCAGTGTTCGAACCTTGAGGGTTTTGTCGGAACCCGTGATCCGACATTTGGCGCCCCAGGTACGGGTGCGCTGGAGCTTCCTTTCCGTCGTCTCGCGTCCAGTTGCTCCGTCGCCTCCATGGCGGATGCTCGCCGTGCTCGTGCTGAGCGCCGGGCTGCCCTAGCCACCCGCGTCGCTCAGACGGCTCCCGTCGGTGGGCCACCTCATCGTTCTCCGTCTCCTGCCGCCAACGCCGCAACCGGCCCGGCGGGGAATGAGCAACAAGCGTCCTCGCTACACCCCTCGGTGCGGCGGGACGGCCGCACCGCCACTCCATCGCTGACCCCGGCCGGTTCCTCGTCCCACGCTCGTCGCACTCCAATGGACGCACAGGCCGCGCTCTCTCATGGCGCACGAGCTCCTGCGCTACCGCCTGGTCGACGACCTCTATAAGGACTGGCTCGACCGCATCGCCGAGCTCGTCCGCACCGCAGGGGGCTCCCCTGCGCCGTCCCTCTCTCCGCCTCACCCTACGCCAGCTACGGGCGACGTAGCTCATGGAGCGCCTCCACCACCTCTGCCCCAAGACGACGCCCTGGCGCCAAGGCACGCGGCCCTACGACGCGACCCGCCGTGTTCTGCGCCCGCGCACGAAGAAAGAAGCTGTCAAGAAGTCCCTCCGCCGCAAGAGAACGCTCCGCCACTCCTCGCACCGCCGCGCCAGGATCGTCTGCCGGGGCAGGGCCCCGCGCCGCTTGCTGTGGCGGCACGTGCGCGTCAAGACCAAGCTCCACCTCCAAGACGGGCCCCCGCGACCACGGCCGGCTGCCGCGCCTTCGCCCCCGAGCTGCGTAGCGTCGCCTGGCCTGGCAAGTTCAAGCCAGATCTGCCTCCTCGCTACGACGGCACCCCCAACCCTGCGGAGTTCCTGCAGCTCTACGAGCTGAGCATCGAGGCGGCCAACGGCGACGAGAAGGTCATGGCGAACTGGTTCCCTATGCCGCTCAAAGACGGCGCCCGTTCGTGGCTCCTGAACCTGCCTCCGGGCTCGATCTCCTCCTGGGACGAGATGCGCGACCGCTTCGTCGCCAACTTCCAGGGCACTCGCGACCGCCCCCCAGCCGCGGGGTGACCTGCGCCGCGTCAAGCAAGAACCAGGAGAGACCCTCCAGAAGTTCATCCAGCGCTTCAACAACGTTCGTCTCAAGATCCCCAAGGTGACGGACGAGGCCATCATCTCCGCGTTCTCTGATGGCGTCCGCGATGTCAAGATGAAGGAAGAGCTCGCTATCCACGAGGAGCTGTTCAACCTGGCGACCAAGTGCGCAAGAGCTGAGGAAGGGCACCTCTCCCTCCTCGAGCTGCCGGCTACGGACCCGGAGGAGAAGAAAGCCAAGCCCAAGGACGTGAAGCGCAAGGGAGAAGCCGTGCTCGCAGCGGAGCCAGACACCAAGCGAGACAGAGACCAGCCCGAACGCGACTGTCAAGAGCTCAGAGCCATTCGTGAAGGACGCTTCGGTCGACGCCCCGAGCGCGGCGACCGGGGCTACGACCGAGGAGGAGGACATGGTGGCGGGCGCTGGGACGACCGTGGCCCGCGCCAGGAGTGGCACGACCGGCCTCGTGAGGACCGCTGGCAGGATCATCCTCGCGAGGGCGCCTGGAGGGACCAGCCTCGCGAGGATCGTCCTCAGGGCAAGGCCGGTCTTCCCCCGCTGCCGCCACGACCAAGAAGGAATTGACGACCACCATCAGGACGAGGGGGCTGGGGGCTTCCAGGAGCCGCGCGCTATTGCCTGCATCTTGGGTAGAGATCAAGCCCTAGCCTTGCAGTGCATCTTCAAACAGTTTGCTCGTGAAGTGAATGCAGTCCTCCCCAAGCTTGAGGCCACGCGCCCGCTCAGGTGGTCCTAGTGCGCCATCACCTTCAACTCAGCAGATCAGCTCAAGTGCGTAGTGACCGCTGGCGCCCTCCCGATGCTTTGTTCACCAGTCATCAGCAACGTGCAGGTTACCAAGACCCTCATCGACGGCGGCGCAGGGCTCAACGTCTTGTCCGTCGACACGGTCGACCACCTCCAAGTGCCATATGACCAGCTTCAGCCTACCAAGCCTTTCTCAGGAGTGACCGATGGTTCCACCACACCGATAGGGTAGGTCCGCCTCCCTGTCACCTTCGAAGAACGCAAGAACTACCGCACCGAGCTCATCGACTTCGACGTCGCGCACATCCGTCTGCCATACAACGGCATCCTCGGGTATCCAGCCCTGGCCAAGTTCATGGCGGTAACCCACCACGACTACAACGTCCTCAAAATGCCGGGAAGCGGCGGAATCATCACGGTCCCATGCAAAGAAAGAGATGTCGTGTGCTCCCTCGAGCATGCCTTTCAAGCTGTAGCAATCGACGACCCTGACAGCAAGGGCGAGGGCCCTCCGGAGGCCATCCCCAAGAAGAAGAAGCAGCTGCGCCGTGCCGGACCTCAGGAGGGTGCCGTCACAGCTAGAACCTCGTCAGGATCAGCGCCCGCTCCAGGGGCGCCTCCCTCCGTCGCATAGGAAGGTGCGCCCAGCGCCCTCCGCGGGCAGGGCTCGTGGGCTCTCTTCTGGAGGGCCTCAGACCTTGCCAACATCACGAGGGAGGCGCTCGGGCACCACTTGGAGGCGTGCTTCACGGCACGTTTCCCTCAGGAGGACAAAGGGTGAGGAGCGCCCACTGCTCAGGAATTCATCACCAAGACCACTTAGGAACTGCAAGACGCAAGGGCCATGCGCGGTGACTGCCGCTCACGAGGCGCAGCTCCCCATCCAGGCGAGGATGCCGGGCTGCGCGTCTGCATCGATGTCCCAGGGCTCAACAGAGCCGCGTGGGCCGTTGCGAGGGTCCACCACACAGCTACGGTCGCATTCCTTTCGGCCTGCCGAGCATGTCGTGAGCCTATCTGTGCAACCTGCAGCATGTCCTGGCGGCTCAGGAGGCCAGGCACCACGCCGTCCTGGCAGAGATGGAGACGGTCCTCAAGGAACCACCTGAGCCCCCAGAGCCTCCCGAGGCTCAGGGCCCCGGTGGCTCGTGAGGAGCAATCCCTTCACCGCGTACCTTCAGCTGCCCCGACAACCCTTCATCAACAGAACCAGGTGACATTTTCCAAGTTCATTCAGCTGGGAGCTCCCCTCGGGCTGCATCATTGTAACGCCCACGATGCGGCTATATCTCCCACACGTCGAGGCACGACTTAGAGGCATAACCGCATTGTGGTATTGTCGCAAGAAGGGTTATCTTCACACAATCCCATGTAATGAACAAGAATGGGATAATGAGAGTTGGCTTACAATCGCCACTTCACACAATACATAAATTAATTCATACATCATCCAAAATCCACACATAGACCGACTACGGTCAAATCCAAACGAAAATAAGATAACCCCAAATGCTAGATCCCCGGTCGTCCCAACTGGGCTCCACTACTGATCATCCGGAAAAGAAACATAGTAACAACCACGTTCCTCGTCGAACTCCCACTTGAGCTCGGTTGCGTCATCTGCACTGGTATCGTCGGCACCTGCAACTGTTTTGGTAGAATCTGTGAGTCACGAGGACTCAACAATCTCACACCGGCGAGATCAAGACTATTTAAGCTTGTAGGAAAAAGGATGGTGTAATGAGGTGGAGCTGCAGCAAGCACTAAGCATATATGGTGGTTGACATACGCAGCGAGAAGAGAAGCAACGCAACGGTCGCGAAGCTAGAAATGACCAAGAAGTGATCCTAAAACTACTTACGTTCATGCATAACTCAAACCGTGTTCTCTTCCCGGACTCCGCCGAAAAGAGACCATCACGGCTACACACACGGTTGATGTATTTTAATTAAGTCAAGTGTCAAGTTCTCTACAACCGGACATTAACAAATTCCCATCCGCCTCATAACCGCGGGCACGGCTTTCGACAGATAATACCCTGCAAGGGTGTCCCAACTTAGCCCATTATAAGCTCTCACGGTCAACGAAGGATAAACCTTCTCCCGGGAAGACCCGATCAGTCTCGGAATCCCGGTTTACAAGACATTTCGACAATGGTAAAACAAGACCAGCAAAGCCGCCCGAATGAGCCGACAAATCCCGATAGGAGCTGCACATATCTCGTTCTCAGAGCACACCGGATGAGCAGTCCGTACAACTAAAACCAGGCCACAAGTTTCCCCGAGGTGGCCCTGCAAAGGGCTCTAGTTTTGACCAGCACTCAGAGGAACACTGGCCCGGGGGTTTTAAATAAAGATGACACTCGGGCTCGCGAAAACCCAAGGGAAAAAGGCTTAGGTGGCAAATGGTAAAACCAAGGTTGGGCCTTGCTGGAGGAGTTTTATTCAAGGCGAACTGTCAAGGGGGTCCCATAAATCACCCAACCGCGTAAGGAACGCAAACTCAAGGAACATAATACCGGTATGACGAAAACTAGGGCGGCCAGAGTGGAACAAAACACCAGGCATAAGGCCGAGCCTTCCACCCTTTACCAAATATATAGATGCATTAATTAAATAAGAGATATTTTCATATTCCAAAATATCCATGTTCTAACATGGAACCAACTTCAACTTCACCTGCAACTAGCAACGCTATAAGAAGGGCTGAGCAAAAGCGGTAACTTAGCCAGACAACGGTTTGCCAGGAAAAGGATGGTTAGAGGCTTGACATGGCAATATGGGAGGCATGATATAGCAAGTGGTAGGAAGCGCAGCATGGCAAAAGAACGAACAACTAGCAAAGCAAAGATAGAAGTGATTTTGAGGGTATGGTCATCTTGCCTGCAAGGTGCTCAGAGTTGTCGAAAGCTTGATCCTCGTAAGCGTACTCAACAGGTTCCTCGTTCACGAACTCGTCTCTCGGCTCTACCCACGGCAAGAACATAAACAATGGAACCACAATCAATCACGGGAAATGCACAAGCAACATGATGCAATACATGCATGATATGCGAGAGATGATATGCGATGTGTATGCGTGCTCCGGAAGAAAAAGGATGAAAAAGGAAGTAACTTGGCAAACAAAGCATGCCATTGGAAAGATGAGATGATTTAGGTTGAAATCGATATAAAGATCACCGGAAATGGATGCACGGTTTGCAAATGGCAAGCAAAACAAGAATGACACAATTCTACGATTAACAGCATGATAGCACTTAGAATACATCAAGTAACTATGCTACAGCATACCAACATAGCAAAAAAACATATGGCAGTAATCTACATAAGATGCTTCACAAAAGATGAACACTGAGCTACGGCTAGATCACACCACAACAGGTTCAAACATGCATGGCAAAAGTGGCTGAAACAACATCAGGTAGCAATGTTCAGAGCAAGCAATTAACATGCTACAGGAACTTAACATAGCAAAACAAAGCGTGGCATGAATCTACTAAATGCATAGAACAAAAGTCTCTTACTGAACATGAGCCAAAAAGGATAAGAAGATCTGATGGCACCCATGTAAACATAGCAAGTTTCATTAACAGGTTTCAGACTTTGCAGAAAAGACCATGGCATTAACAGAATTATGAAGGCATCTTGGTGAGCTTGATTCACTCATCACAAAGCAATGCATTACAAAAGAAGCATACCTACAGCAAGATGGCATATTTATAAATCTAACCATCACAAGAGCAAGTTCATAGCATGTATGGATCAACTACAACAACCTTGGCAAAATTGAATATCATGTTAACAATCTGCCAGGAACATTTTATAGCAAAAGTAGAGCAAGATTAGGACATGCTAGGGCACTCCATAATTGCAAACAGGGGCATGGATGGATAGAGAACAACTATATATACAAAACATGCAGACTGAACATACTCAAAATAAGCATGGATCTCTCTGTAACCACATGGATACGTAGCAACAAAATAACAGCAGAAACGGACTTGGCAAAAATCCTAAGTTCCTGAAAACAGAAACATCACGAAGCCTAGTTTGCATGTTCGTGCTAGTCACCACATAGATCACAAAAATACATGGCATACACCTCTGTAAAGATGGCATGTCATAGATCAAAACACATGTAGAGCTTATACTCATAAGATGCACACATCAAATGCAACAAAAATAACAAAACACCAAATTCTGTAAACAGACAGCAGTAGATATCATATTGCACTTTTGCACCAGAGATTTGGGCATCAAGATGGACTCAAACGAGCATGACACAATGGAACAAAATGAAGAACAACTCGAGAAGAACATTTTGTTATATTACACGCACAAATTGGAGCAGTATGCAGAGAGTTATGATAGGACAAAGTATGCACGAGAATGCAATATTTTCAGGACTTAAAGAATTCGAGGGGAGGAGAAGTTAACCTCTCGACAGACCTGGATCGGGAGCCGAGGTGGCGGCGCGAGCTCACCGGAGTTGGAGCTGGGAAGGGTGGCGAGGCGCCGGAGCGGGAGGAGGAAGGCGCCGGCGGCGGGCGGCGACCCGGGCGACGGGGAGGCGGGCGCGGGGCGGAGGACCGCGGAGCGGCGGGGAGCTCGGCGGGCGCAGGGACGAGCGGCGGCGCCGGCGGGAACGGCGGCGAGGACGGCGAGGCGGCCGCGCGCGCGGAGGAGGAAGGACGCGCGCGCGGGGGCGGCGGCGGCACGGGCCGCGGGGGCCAGATGCGGGCTCTCTGGGCCGCGGGCGGCGGCGGGCGCGCCTGCCATGTGTCGCGCCCCGGTTGGCTGCGGGTGGCGGCGGCTTTTCGTCCGGCCGGACCGGACGTGTCCGGCGGCGCGGGGTGGAAGAAGACTAGGGTTTCGCCCGACTTTGGAGGAGGGTGCACATATTTATAGGTAGAGGGAGCTAGGAGGCTCCAAATGGAGTGCGGTTTTCGCCCACACGATCGTGATCGAACGACCGAGAGCATGGAGGTGACTTAGATGGGTTATTGGACTGTTTGGAGGGGGGGTTTTGCTGCAACACACAAAAGGACTTTGCGGTTACCTGGTTAACCATTGGAGTATCAAACGACATCCAAATGGAACGAAACTTGACAGGTGGTCTACCGGTGGTGTACCAAGGCCACTTGACAAACCTCGGTCCATTCCGAGAACGTTTAACACCCGCTCACGAAAAGAAACAAGAGGGGTGCGCCGGTGCACGTGGGAGTGTCGGATTGCAAAACGGACAACGGGGAAAATGCTCGGATGCATGACATGAACAAAATGCAAAATGAAAAACAAAACCCAACCACGGAGGGAATATCATAACACATAGCCGAAAATGGCAAGAGTTGGAGTTACAAATATGGAAAGTTACATCCGGGGTGTTACAATCATTCCCACGCCACGTGGGTCCGTCCCTGTGGCATGTATCCCTTTTTATGTCTTTAGCTTACCCTGTTGGGAGCGCCCCTCAGGCTGCATCATCCCCAAGCCGCTTGGGCCTGACCCAGTGGCAAGTATCTCCCATGCATTTATTTAAGCCTGCTGCTTTCATGTTTAACCTACCTATTATTACTACTTGCTCGATCGCCACGCATCATGGGGACCGCGCGCCGGCCGTCTTTCTTCAGGAACCTTCGTGTGAGTAAGTTGAGCACGACGTCTATGCTCGGGCCCGTCCCTGCAGCGTTGTTAAATCCAACGGCTCAGCTCTGTCTGGCGGGATGGCCCCGTTTACGTCACCTCCTGGGGCCGTTGGTGCTTGCCTTTCTCATGCGATAACCTCAGGAGATTCGTTCGGTGCAGGTTGTCTGACCACCTCGCAAGACCAGCACAGCGAGCAAGAACCGAGACCAGGCTCAACCCGCCTTGAGGTAGGGCCTCGTGAGTCCCGCGCTGGCTCACAAGTGCTCAGATACACCTCGTCTAGCCCTGCCGTGCAAGCCACGTGTTAGGGCGGGGCTGTACACGCCCCGGGGGCTCTCCTCAGAGGGAGCCCCCTCCCACGCATAAGTGGAAGCACCATGCTCCGTGCTGGTCGTCGACACTGCCGAAGAGCGGCTATGCCCATGCACAAGCGGAAGCACTATGCTCCACGCTGGTGATAAACAACTGAGGGCGGCTTCACGGTCGTACCAACCTCAGGGAGCCCCAGAGCACAGCGTCCGGCCTCACCGCAACGCCTCCCCTCGGGAGGGCCGCGTGAGGGGGCTGGGCACGGGGGCTGCGCTCGGGTCATGCCCAAGCATACGCCACCCAAACAGGTCTCTCGGACCTGGGGGCTACGCTCAGATCACGCCCAAGCACACGCCACCCAACCAGGTCTCCCGGACCTGGTCGTCGCACACCCCTCCCGAGCCGAGCCTCGACGAGGGCAAAGGTATAGAGATTGTTTGCACGTCAAGGGGGACTCCTGAGCATCGCGACTCAGGAGCCTAACTAGTCACGTAGCCCCTCACTCCTTGGTCCGTCCCGGTCTCCGTCGGCCCAACGAGGGTTGAGGTATGCGTGGGGCCAGGCTCTGCCGACGTAGAACATTAACCTATCCTCGCGTACTCTCCCTATAAGCTGTTTGCTAGTCAAGGGGGACTCCTGAGCATCGCGACTCAGGAGCCTAACTGGCCACGTAGCCCCTCACTCCTTGGTCCGTCCTGGTCTCCGGTCGGCCCAACGGCGGTTGAGGTATGCGCGGGGCAGGGCTCTGCCGACGCAGAACACAAAGAAAATAGGAAGAAAATCGCAAAATCTCGAAGCAAATATTACAAGTCATATTGTCCTCACAATATCAAATGAAAGTTTTAACGCATCCACGAGGCCTGATGCGTATTGTAGGAACGAAACAGGAAGGCAGCCGCAGGTCATTCCTGGACACCGCCATCGCCCGCAGAAGGTGCTCCTCCCTTGGTAGCATCGCCTTCACCTGCACCGCCAGCCGCAGGATCGGTGGCATCGCCGGTCGAGGACGCGATGACGAAGCCGCGAAACTTCTTCAGTAGGGCCTCCACCTGACCTTTCACGGCTGCGGCGGCAGCCGTGCAGTGCTCATCAGCTACAGGCTCCAGCAGCTCATCGAGACGAGCATTGGGGTCGCGAAGGTATAGATGACTAAAGACACGCGTCAGCGCAGCTGAAGAAAGGACGCGAGCCTCTGGCTCAGCCATGGGACAGATGCCCTCCATGACTTGCTCAAGCACCTTCACCAAGTGGGAAAGTAGCTGAGCAGGGCCATCCTCGTCGGTGGTCAGCGGCTTCTCCAAGCCTTTCTCGTACAATGACTTGAGCGCCACGCTAGACCTCTTCTCAAGGAGCGAGAAGGCCACACGGTCTTCGGCCAGGACCTTCGCCTTGGCGTCGAGATCGGCCTCCCTCGCCTTTGCCTTCTGCTCCAGCGCCTCCAGCCAGCAGCGCTCCATGGCCTGCGCCTTCGCCAGCTCCACCAGCTCGGCGTCGCGGCTCTTGATGGCGTCCTCTCGAGCCTTCATCCCCTCCTCCTTCGCCTGGCGGCCACGGGTTTCTTCGGCATGCTGGTCACGCAGACTCTTCAACTCGTCCTCCAGCACCCGGCAGCGGTCACGAGCGGCCTTGGCGTCCTCCAGCGCCGCCTCACAATCGGCCGCAACTTTTGCGGTGGCCCGCTTCTCCTCCTCGGAGGCCGTCGTGGCCTGGTTCAGCGTCGCCTGGACAGCCGCATCAGAATGAAGCCCGCCGGAGGCCAGCTCCAGGCGCCCGGCCACCAGACGCGGGTCCGCGCTCAGGTGATCTTCCCGCAGCTGGGCTATCTCCGAAACGGCGCGCTCCAAGACGACAGAGGAAGCGGAAGAACCTGGGGCCAGGAGCGCGGCAGAAGGAGGGGGCGACGTCGTTACCTGGGCATGGGAGATCAAGGGCTCCAGAGCCTTCGGGACCTCATCAGACGAGCCAGGTGCCGGCACTTCCGGAGCCAGCGGGGCCATGGGGGCTGACTCCTCCCGATGATGTCTCTCTTGGCCTCGCGAGGGCGACCGGGCTGGGGAGGTGCGAGTGCTGCCACCTCCTTTCTCCGCCGATGGGGACGCGGCCGCCGTGTCCTCCTTCCGTTTCTTCACCGAAGGCACCGGCCTGATCAATCAAGGGTGAATGTCAGAAAATAGTAAGTATAAGCAGAAGCAAGACGAAGCTCGAAACACTTACTGATCCACCACGACATAGTCGACTTTTCGCTTGGGGAGCCTGAAACCTGAAAGTGTCAGAGCCTGAGGAGTAGGCGCACGGGCTCCAGGAGTAGAAGTGGCGCAGCAGAAGGACTGGAGGCGGCTCTAGGTGGTATCAAGGCGGAGGCAGCATCCCGGGAGACCAGCGGCGACCTGCCCCGTGTCGGGATGAGAGGCAGCTCCCCCTCCCCCTGGCGGGCGTCGATCTCGGCGTCGTCTGGCAGGGCACGGAGGATCTCGACCTTGCTCAAGGGAGAGGTCTCCCCCATTTCCTCGGGGGTCACCTCCGAGTCCACCTCATCTTCCTCCCTCCCGCGGGACTCGTCAGAAGACAGGTCCACCGGCTTCGGCGCCGCAGGACCTCCAGAGGGTGTGGGCGGGACCAGCCCGCGCGCATCGAAGGTCGGCCTGGGGACCACGATTGGCTCCCAGTCGTTGCGATGGAACAAAGGAGTGAAGGCGCTCGGCGGGTACTCTAGATTGTCCCCAACAAGGAGGCATAGGACAGTAGTCAGCTCATCCTTAGGCAGGGCCCCCGGCCTCAGGCGGATCTGGTCTTCTTCATCTCCAAGCCTCCACAAGGGGCGCGCACGCACCTGGAGCGGGGCGACGCGCAACATCAGGAAGTCCCTCAGGAGCATGGCCCCTGTGACCTTCGCCGCCTTCGTGTTGCCCGGCTTCAGGTCGGTCTGCATCTGCGCCAACACCGACGACGCCCGCTCGTCGGTGAGCTCTGCACAAGGCCACCCCTTGTTAGACTGGGGTGCCTCCATCGGCAATGCCAAGCGCGGGTGGACGCACTTGGCGTCCATCATGACCCATTTGGCCCGAATATTGTCGGCAATCTTCCCGGTGTTCGAGATCGAGTTGCCTTGCCGGATGCGATGAAACTGGTGCACCCAGAGATGTGTCCATCACTGACGTGAAGAAAGAAGAAGTGGCGCAGAAGAGCCACGGACGGCATCACGCCCAGATACGCCTCGCAATAGTAGGCAAAGATGGACAAGAGGAAGATAGAGTTGGGATGGAGATGCAGCGCCTGCAGCCCGAAGTGGTCGAGGACCTCGAAAAAGAAATCAGAAAAGGAGGGAACCAACCCGGCAGTGATGCTGCTCGTGAGGAAGGGGAAGAAGGTGCTTCCCTCAGGCTCCGGCACGTCGGAGGCAAGTCAGAGCTCCGTCTTCCCCCATTCATTGCTCTCCCCGCCGTCAGCAAAAACGTGGAGGCGAGGATCTTCTCTGAGACGTTGGGCGCATCAAGAGCAGGCGCATACCAAGTCGGTGCCGAGGAGGGCTTGACCTTGCGCGGCGCCATTGGTCGCAGATGCGGAGCAAGATTGGAGCAGATCTGGAGGTATCGGCAGCGAGGAGCGAGAAAGGGGATATGAGGGAAGGCGAAAGGGAACAGTGAAGGCAAGCGTTGTCCGCGCCAGCCATTTGTCAAGTCGAGCAGTTGCCGAGGCAACGTGGGGAAGTGGATACGCCCACGTCCAATCAACCGCCACGCGTCGACCAAGGCCGCGGGCTTTTGGGGCCCTTGGCGCTCCGCGCTAGACCTCTGGCTTCGCCTCGAAGCCAAGCCCGAGCGCGCCTTGGGCCCGGGGGCTACTGTTGGCATTCTGGGAACGGGGGTCCCCAGACTTGCCTGCCTGCGGCCCGCGGCGTGGCTGAGCTAGTGGGCTTGTATGGCCCATCTTCATCAACAAGGCACTCAAGACCCTCGTGAGGGGCCAAGCCTCGCGAGGCGGACGATGCAAGACCTCCCCAGGAGCGCCCTCACCAGGCTCCCCCGCGAGGATCGGAGAAATCAAGGCAGGGCAAACCTCGCGAGGCTCTCGTGACGTGAGCCATGACGATCAAGATCAGGCGGGCGCCAGCACGTGCAGTGTCCTGTTTTCCCCTTTGGTGCTAAGGAGGCAAGCGCAGGCGCAGAGTACCAGGGCATCAAGCAAAGGTTTCCATATCAGTGCAATGAGACCAAGACCAGTAGGACGGCAGGACGGCGGTCACCATGGAGCCCAAGACGGCGTCAGCACCAGAGCCTTTCGCAGGCGAAGACCGCTTTTATCAGGATAAGATGTACTAGTTGTCCCCTTTCAAATTGGCCGTTGTTGGCTCCCTTCCCGCTCAATAGTTGGAGAGAGGACCAGGGCCTATATAAGTAGAACTAGCCACCACAGTAGAGGGCATCTGATTAACCCATTGAGAGGCATCTCACCCACACAAGTTCGTCAAGCACAAGAACACCTCAACCTCAGGAGGCTATTCTTCCCCTTGTCCTGTTCATCAGCCCAAGAGGCAATCCACCACCACCACACTGGAGTAGGGTATTACACCACAACGGTGGCCCGAACTAGTATAAATATTGTGTCTTTGTGTTGTGAGTTCGTCGAGCTCGTCCGCGAGGTCTTAGCGAGCTAGGGCGTAGATCGGTAGGGAGGAAATCTGCGCACGCACCCCAGTGTTCGAACCTTGAGGGTTTTGCCAGAACCCATGATCTGACAGCCTCCACTTCCCGTTTGCCTTGCGCACCACCACCGGATTGGCTAACCACGTCGGATGGAGCACTCCCTCACCAAGCCTGCTACTTCCAACTTCCTGATCTCCTCTGTGATGAACTCCTGCCGTTCCAAAGCTTGCTTCCTGACCTTCTGCTTGACGGGTCGCGCATGGGGCCAGACAGCAAGATGGTGCTTAATCACTTCCCTGGGAACGCCGGGGATGTCGGACGCTTGCCATGCAAACACATCGACATTCGCCCACAGGAAAGTGACGAGCATGCTTTCCTATTTGCTATCGAGCGTGGAGCTTATGGTGAAAGCCCCTCCCGTGCCATCCTCCTTGACGGACACCTTCTTGGTCTCTGGTGGTGCAGCTCTGGATTTCTTGCTCTTGCCGGTGGAGCTCTGTGGCACGTCCTCGACGGTAGCACAACACTCCGAAGAGGTGCGCTTGCCAGAGTGCGTGCGAGAAGTCTTGTCGGTCTTCTTCTTCCCTCTCGGGGCTTCAGCGGCAGGAGCAAGTGCCTAGGCGGCAGCTGCTGCCACTGCTTCCCGGTAGAGTAGGTCGGCGCAGATTAGCGCGTCCTTCTTGTCGCAGGGGACGGTGATGATGGTCATCGGCCTAGGCATATTCAGCGTGTTGTAGGCATAATGCGATGCCGCCATAAACTTGGGCAGTGCCGGGCGGCCGAGGATCCCATTGTAGGGCAATCGGATCTCGGCTACATCAAAGACAATCCTCTCCGTCATGTAGTTCAACTCGCCTCCAAACGTCATAGGCAACGTGACCTTCCCCTTCGGCTGGCTCCTTCCCGGGTTGACCCCTTGAAACGTGCCCGTCTCCTCGAGGTCCCTGTCAGAAATTTGCAGCCTTTTGATCACAACGGGTGAGATCAAGTTCAGACCGGCCCTGCCGTCAACCAGCATCTTGTTCACCTTGAGGTTGCGTATCGTTGGTGAAACCAACAACGACAAATACCCGACCGCAGTTGTGCGATCAGGGTGATCCTCGGCGTAAAAATGATGGGCGTGCTGGACCACTTCAGCGGCTTCCAAGCGTCGAACGATGGCTCCGCTGCTATGATCTCACGCGCCCACTGCTTGACTGGCGGTGAGAAGTGTGCAGCGAGGCGCCACCATCCACGCACATGGCCTCTGTAGCCTTCTGAAACTCTTGCTCGCCGGACTCGCCGTCCTCGTCATGATCATCGTCTTCCTGCTTCTTGTCGCGGCCCCGAGCGGGCCTCTCTTGTTGGTTATCCTTGCCGCGACGGCCTCCTCGGCCGCCATGCTTCTTGCCAGATCCTTCGGCACCATCCTGACCCTTCTCCTTGTCCCGCCTCTCATACTCGGCCTTTTGCTTCTCAGCAAGCAGCTCGACTTGTCGGCAGTTCTGCGGGTCATGGCCCTTGGTGCAGTGGATCTTGCAGTATTGCTTGTTGGAGCCTCCTGGCTTGTCGGCAGCCGCCAAGGCCCGGCAAGCGGCGCACCCGGCAATCCTGTCGGGGTCGTCTGCCTTGCCCTTCTTGGCAGCACCGGTGTCGTCGGATCCCTCGACGGCAAGCACGACCTTGCCCTTGCGTTTCCTATTGTGCCGCCGACCCTTCTTCGTCGGGGCGGTGATGTCTTCGTCGGTAGAGTCGGTTTCCACGCTGGCATCCTCACCGGGGTACTTCCTCCTCTCTTCAGCTCGAGCGCATCTATCAGCCAGAACATAGAGTTCGGCCACATCCTTGACCTTGTTCATCGCCAGTTCTTCACGCATCTTGTGGTTGCGCACATTCTGATGGAACGCGCTGATCACGGCGGCAGGATGAACATCTGTGATGTTGTATTGCACCCGGCTGAACCTCTGTATGTACTTGCAGAGGTTCTCACCTTCCTTCTGGGGAATGATATGCAAATCACTCACCTGGCCATGAGCTTGGTGGCCTCCAGTGATGGCACCAACGAACTCATGACACAGGTCTGACCAAGAAGAAATGGAATCTGCCGGCAAGTGCATCAACCAAGACATTACATTCGGTTTCAGGGCCAACGGGAAGTAATTGGCAAGCACCTTGTCGTCACGAGCTCCAGTGGCTTGCATCGCGATGGTGTAGATGCTGAGGAACTCTGACGGATGTGTCTTGCCATTGTACTTCTCGTCGACATCGGTCTTGAACGCGCGGTGGGACGGCCACTCGAACTGCCGCAGCTCACGAGTAAAGGCTTGGCAACCCACCTCGTAAGGTAGGCCGCGGGAGCCTCCCGGTGCTGGGTGGTCCATAGCGGGTCCCACCCGCTTATCTGACTGGTGGCGTGTATCGCGCCGGCGCTCGATGGTGGTTCGAGCGTCTTCATGGGCTCGCTCCTGAAGAACTTGGCGCTGGTCGCGGTGGGTCCGTGGGTCGGACGATGCTATGGAAATGTTATCACAAGCGTCATCATGACGGATCGACACCCGCGGTGGCCGACATGGAGGAGGAGAGTGCACCGTGGCCGCAGCACCTCCGGCCCCTCCACCGCTGGCATGCGGTGGTTCGACGGAGCACCGGCCTGAGGGCCCCGCGGGCCGTGGCTCGTCTTGATTGGCGACGCCGACAAGGCTCCGGATGGTGGCCCTCCACTCATCGAGCTTTTCCGTAGTAGGAGGGAAGTCGAGGAGTAGCTGCGCGCGCGCCAAAGCTTCTGCTGGCGTGGGTGGCGGCGAGAGCTGCATCGACCGTGGCGCGCTTCGACTTCTAACCACATTAGAAGGACCTCTATCACGGCCCAGAGGCTGCGTGCCATTTTCGCCAGCACTTCGACGGGTATGCTAGCCTCCTTTGTCCCGTAGATGATGCACATGACTCTTCCCACGGTGGCGTCCGGGGTCTCCAGCGTGGTGGCGCTGCTCGTCGCGCGCACCCTAGGAAGAGCGCGCTATGGGCGCCGGCGTAGGCATCTTGGAGGTTGCTGCGCCGCCCGTAGGGGGCACAACAACACCCCTAGAGGGCCCCGCGCCGCCTGCGGGGGGCCCAGCCCCGTCTTTGGATCTGGCAGTGTGCGGCCCGTCGGCTGGCGCATGAACGACGCCGCTCCCCAGGCTCTGACTGCCAGAGCGATGCTGGTGTTCGCGGGCCGCGGCTCGGCTTCTGTCCGCGACCGGCCCGCTGTTCGCCCGCACTGGCACGGGCCTTTCGGCTCCCGACGAGCCGACCGCCGTGATCATCTTATTCTTGGGAGCCATGGCGATGAAGAACTGCTAGGCTAACTGCTAGACCAGATTCTCACAACTGCGCCCCCTACCTGGCGTGCCAAAGATGTCGGGAAAACGACACCTATGGGATCACTAGAATCACTTCTACAGTTGGCGGGCGCGGGGTTGTGAGAAGAGCAGGTTTAGGAGCCAGCACAAAGATCGTTTACCCAGGTTCAGGCCGCGTGGATGCGTAATACCCTATTCCTTCTTTGGTGTGTATTTTAGAGTGTTCTTGAGCTCTCGAACTAGCTATGGTGGCTGCATAGTTTCAAAGAGCCGAATCCCTCTCCTGGTCGCCTCGGGCCTCCTTTTATAGACAAAAGGGGTCGCCAGAGTGGCACACAGGAGGTGGAAAGGTGTACAGTGTGCGCGCTTATCGCCCGGCATTACGGGACAAAGCGCATTCAATGCGCTACTTAGGTGTCCTATAGCTTTATCGGGGACGGGAACGAGGCCCGTCCCGTCCGTCGCCGCTCCGCCTCGCTTCGACACGCGCCCAGGCCAACGATGTGTGCAGCGCCATGTAGGCAGGCAGGCTGCTGAGGTGGCGCGGTGGCAGGGCCTTCACGAAGATCTGCATGCCACCACGCAGGTGCTTTCTGAGTTGGTGTGGAAGCCGCATGTTGCCACGCAGGTGCCTGACCAGCTGGTTGGGCTGGCAGCTGCATGCGAACGGCAGCGGAGTCTTGGTTGATGCGGGCCTGGCTGCGGCCCCGCTGGTGTCCTCGGCAAGGGTCTTGCCGTGGCGCTGCGGTCGTCCTCGGCAAGGCGCTTGCCGGGGGTCTTGTGGATTTCCTCGGCTAGAATCCCGCCGAGGGTCGTCGTCTTCTGGTTCTCATCTGATCTCATGTATTCATGATCTTGACAAAGATCTGCATGCCACCACAGAGGTGCCTGCCGAGCCCTGGGTCCAATGTAGTTGTTGGCGGTGTTTGGAACCCTTGGGCTCAAGGGTGGCTCGCTCTGCTGGCGTTGGGCAAGTTGCCCCGGCAAGGCTCTTGCCGGGGCAACGGAGGCCGCCCCGGCAAGGCTCTTGCCGGGGGAGTCCACCTCGCCCCTTTGCTCTTTTATGCTTCTGGTCTTGGCGTCGCCTTGTTTGTCTTGTGCTTCGGTTTCCCCCCGGCTTCCCTCCTCTGCCCTGCTATGTGTGGCCGCGCGCGCGGCTCTGACTGCTCGTGCACAAGTAAAGGGGTCAAAAGGAGAGCCCATACTTTTGTACGCCGACAGACATTAAGTTGAAACCAAGGGATTCAACAAGCATCACTTTATCCATGTGCTGATCCTTTGAGATTGCAACTCTACCTAGAACCAATACCTTGCTTTTTCAAGTGTCAGCAAATGTGATGTGACTCTTGTCAGATGGACGTAAGGTTGAGTCCATGAGAAGACTTCGATCACCAGTCATGTGATTAGTGCATCCACTATCCATAATCAATTTTGAAGCATTTGGTGTCATACGCTATAGTACAGTTAGGGGGATAGGCTTCACCCAGAGTATTGTGAAGCATAAACATTTGACAGACAAGCGGATTATGAAAACTCAGATCAAGGTTAGGACTGATAGGATGATTTGCATGTGATTCGGGAGCAATATACATAATACGACCATTTGGGCATTTTATCTTGCGCCCTAGAAGATGTTTTAGGTCCCCAGCATGAGCATCGGACGCCTTTGATTTACGGCTGGAGACCTTTCCCTGCAAAAGAAAGTTAATTTTTCTTAACCACCCACATCTTCAGGGGTGGCTTAGAAGCAATGAGTCTAAGTGCAGCATCTGAGAACTTCGGCTTTGGAGCCCTAGCAAATAGCCTTGCAGGAGGTGAATAATACTCATATGATTAAGCAGAATAGTTCTTAGTCTTATGAACATAGCGGTTTGATGATACGCGCTCATATTCATAAGTTTGAGTATGATTTCGCTGCAAAACATTGGAGTTAGGGTGACTCTGGTGAGTCCTCTGTCTGTATGAAGCCTTTGGACCATATGACGCCTTTGGTCTGGGGTTTGTCCTCTTCCCTGGAGGTGTCATGATGACATTCGCAAGAAGATTCTCAAGACACCTTTTGGGCACCCAAATCTTCTTCAAGGGCGGTCCATTCCTGCATTTAGTACCAATATACCTGGGGAACACTTCACCATTCTGATTCTTAAACAGTTTATAGTTTGCATCAATGGATTCATCAATGATAATCGGGTTAGCACAACTGCAGCCAGATAAGGTGGATGGTTCCACTGAAGGTCCCTTCAGGCTTCCAGTAAGAACCATCAACATTCATTTTCCTCTCGAACCCAAGACCCTCTTTTCTAGGGTTTCGGTTCAGAATCTGCTTTTTGAGGACATCACATAGTGTCTGATGCCCTTTGAGACTTTTGTACATCCCAGTCTCAAGCAATATCTTCAACCTAGCATTTTCATCAGCAATAGTAGTGGTATCCTCAGCAGAGGGGTTAATTACCACATCAGCAGTTGAAGATATTGTGACAGTAGCAGCAGTAGAACATTCAGCAACAGAAGTAGCGTTATCACGATCAAGGCATTTTAGACATGGTGGATCAAATCCTTCCTGAGCGGGACTGATCTATTGAGCGCGAAGTGACTCGTTCTCTTTTTGAAGATCTTCATGAATTGCTCTCAATTTATCAAGTTCTTGCTTCCTTTGAAGATAATCATAGGAAACCTTTTCATGAGTTGTTGAGAGCGTTTCATGACGACTTTCAAGTTCCTCGTACTTTACATGAAGATTTTTGATGTCTTCAATTAAGGACTGAGATCGGGTCATTTCCGTGTCCAACAGGTCATCGCTTTTGTCTAACAATTTTTGAATGTGTTCCATAGCTTTCTGTTGTTCATTTGCAATTTAAGCAACTGTTTTGTAGCTAGGTTTGGATTCACAGCCAGAGCCATCTTCACTTGATGTTTGAAAGTAAGCATCGCGTGAGTTTACCTTGGCACCACGTGCCAGGAAGCAGTAGGTGGGGGCAGAGTCGTCCTTGTCATTAACATCAGTGTTGGTGACGGAGCCAAATTGTCTTCAGTGTTGAAGATGGACTTGGCCACGTAGGCTGTGGCTAGAGACAGACTTGCAACTCCAGAGTCGGACTCCTCCTCAGACTCCACCTCTGCCTCCTCAGAAGCAGACTCCTCCTCTGAATCCATCTCCTTCCCAACAAAAGCACGAGCCTTGCCAGATGAGCTCTTCCTATGTGATGAAGACTTGGACGAAGACTTGGAAGAAGACTTTGAAGATTTCTTCTTCTTCCTGTCATCAGAATCATATTCCTTGTTGTTCTTCTTCTTCTTGTTCTCATTGTCCCACTAAGGACACTCAGAGATGTAGTGACCAGGTTTCTTGCACTTGTGGCATGTTCTCTTCTTGTGGTCATGAGTAGAAGCTTCATCATTTCTTGAGCTGGATCTTGAAGACTTTATGAAGCCTTTCTTCATGGCAAGCTCCTTTCCAATGTCTTCAGGATCCCCAGAACTGCAGTCAGATTCTTCTTCAGATGAGGAAACAGCTTTTGCCTTCAAAGCGTGAGTACGTCCATAGCTAGAACCATAGATCTCTCTTTTCTCAGATAACTGGAACTCACGTGTGTTGAGCCTCTCAAGTATGTCAGACGGATCGAGAGTCTTGAAGTCAGGGCGTTCTTGGATCATTAAGGCTAGGGTGTCAAACGAGCTGTCAAGTGATCTCAGGAGTGTCTTGACGATTTTATGCTTGGTGATCTCAGTGGCGCCAAGTGCATGAAGCTCATTTGTGATGTCAGTGAGGCGATCAAACGTGAGCTGGACATTCTCATTGTCGTTTTCTTGAAGCGGTTGAAGAGGTTGCGAAGAACACTGATCCTTGAGTCTCTCTGGGTTGAGACGCCTTCGTTGACCTTGGACAGCCAGTCCCAGACTAGCTACAAATTTCCAGAGCACTCACACGGCCATACTGTCCTTTGGTCAGATGACCACAGATGATGTTCTTGGCAGTAGAATCCAGTTGAATGAACTTCTTGACATCAGTAGGGTGACACCTTCACCGCCCTTGGGAACGCCGTTCTTGATGACATACCAGAGGTCGACATCAATGGCTTCAAGATGCATATGCATCTTATTCTTCTAGTAGGGGTAATCAGTGCCATCGAAGACAGGGCACGCAGTGGAGACTTTGATTATCCCTGTAGTCGACATAGCTAAAACTGCAGGTGGTTAAACCGAAGCACACAGAACAAGGGAGTACCTTGCTCTGATACCAATTGAAAGTGATAGTTATCGACTAGAGGGGGGTGAATAGGTGATTTTTATGAAAGTCTTCAAAACATGGGAGATTTCAAGACAAACAATAGAAATGAACCTATTGATATGCAGCGGAAGGTAGACTATACTAGACAAGCCATAGTCAAGCAAGTAATGAAGCTAGAGTACGAAGACTATTGGCAGCTAGGTAGTATGGATCAAGATGGAAGATAGTATGAAGCCAAACAACAATAGTCGTCACAAAGTGAAGTCAAACAGATAAGGCAAGCAGGCAAATGACTTCACGAAGACAAACTGTAAATATGTGAGGGAAGAGATAGAACCAGTTGCTTGGTGAGGACAAGGATTTGTTGGACCAGTTCCAGATTTTGTGACAACTATACGTCTGGTTAGGGAGGCTGAGATTCAACTCAGAAGACCGCGTCTTCACCTTATTCCCCTTGAGCTAAGGACACTTAGTCCTCGCCCAATCACTCTGGTAAGTCTTCAAGGTAGACTTCCAAACCTTCACAGACTTCGTTCACCGGCAATCCACAATGACTCTTGGATGCCTAGAACGCGACGCCTAACCGGCTGGAGGATTCACAGTCCTCAAGTGTAACAAGTCTTCAGGTCACGCGGACAGAAACACTTTAGTGATGCCTAACACTCTTTGGCTCCAGGTGTTTTGGGCTTTGTCCTCGCAAGGATTTATCTCTCTCAAAGGCTTCGAGGTGGGTTGCTCTCAAACGACAAAAGTCGTGCACTAACTTTGAGCAGCCACCAATTTATGGTGTAGGGGGTGGGCTATTTATAGCCACAGGGCAACCTGACCTGATTTGTCCGAAATGACCCTGGGTCACTAAGGAACTGACACATGTTCCAACGGTCAGATTTCAAACACACGCGACAGCTTAACTTGGGCTACAAGTAAAGCTGGCTCATCCAGCTCTGGATAAGATTTGCTCTCATTGTCTTCGCTCGAAGACTTATGATTTGGTTTAGCATCACTTCAGTCACTCTGACTTTGTTCACTTGGATCCCACTTAAGAGTACGGTGGTTCCTATGACTCAACAAAGAAGAAAAGGAAACTACGAAACAGCTATGTCTTCGCACTCCATAGTCTTCACATGAATGTCTTCTCGAGTCATAATCATCGTTGTGAAAATCTTCACATACCACCATTTTTGTTCAATGTCTTCACACATTTTTAGGAGTCATCTCTGGTAGGTAAACCGAATCAATGGGGGACTACTACCTGTGTTATCCTGCAATTCTCACAAACACATTAGTCCCTCAACCAGGTTTGTCGTCAATACTCCAAAACCAACTAGGGGTGGCACTAGATGCACTTACAAGAAAGTATGTTAGCTTATGCCTCTCTCTCAAATAAAATTGCAATAATGATTACCGGTCTAGTTATCGATTGCCTAGGGACAAGTAACTTTCTTGCGTGACAACAAGCTCTCTACTAAAACTAACTTAGTTGTGTCTTCATCTAAACAGCCCCTACTTTTTACTTACGCGCTCTTTATTATCTTGCAAACCTATCCCACAACACCTATAAAGTACTTCTAGTTTCATACTTGTTCGAGGTAAAGCGAACGTTAATCGTGCGTAGAACTGTATCGGTGGTCGATAGAACTTGAGGGAATATTTGTTCTACCTTTAGCTCCTCATTGGGTTCGACACTCTTACTTATCGAAAGAGGCTATAATTGATCCCATATACTTGTGGGTTATCAGTACCCATAGCATTTTAGCTATTTAATTTGGAATTAATAACAAATTTAGAATATTGTTTAAATCTTTGAAAAATCATAGAAAATAATCTGTAGGCCGGATGAAAAAGTTTTCTACATGAAAGTTGCTCAGAACGACGAGACAAATTGGAATACACTCTCCGTTCATCTGTCACATGCCCGCAGCATAGCAAACATCGAACTTCTCCCCTTCGGTTCGTCTGTCCGAAAATGCCTAACTCCTGGAAAACTTTCCGGACGTTATCCCCCTTCGCCGGTATCGTGTAGCACCGCGTAAGAACACCCCTAGCCCTGCGTGTTATCGCCGTCATGCATCTATGTTGCATTTGTTTGCATTATATTTACTGTTTCTTCCCCCTCTTCTCTCCGGTAGACCCCGAGACCGCTGCTGATGCCCCTGTGATCGACTATGTCGACGACGACCCTTATTCCCTTTCGGCGGAGCGTCCAGGCAAGTTCCCCCCTTTGATCATCCCAATATCGCCCATTCCATTCTCTCATGCTTGCGTTAGATTTTGCTATTGTTGTTGTTTGCTCCTATTCTGATGCATAGCCTGCTTTTGTAACCTGCTCATTGTACCTTACCTGCTTATCCTAAACTGCTTAGTATAGGTTGGTTAGTGATCCATCGGTGACCCTCGCCGTCCTTGTTGGCCCTGCTTCATCATCGACAACTCGATCAACGTGATCTATGACCAGAGCCGGACACCTCACATCACACCACGCGCCCTTTTGTTGCTTGACTCTGCAGAGTTACCATCGAGTGCCGAGGGTGGAACCTCATACATCACTCCTGATGAGATCTCTGTAGTGTAGCTATTCGGTCGTGGTCAACAAGGGTGGTTCCTCCTTCACCATTACCGATACGACTCTGTCGTGCAACCCCTCAAGTGTGAACCTCGAGGGTGGTTCCTCTTACGTTCACCTTGATGATTACATCGAGTGGAATCCTCCGAGGGTGGTTCCTCGGGTTTTCCCCTTGATGTTTAGACACACGGTTACATTGACTTTACTTGAGACATCGGTGAAAGTCGGGCGGGCCCGAAGAGCGCCCGAGGAGTTTACCGGTATCACCTAGGAGGGGGTGGTAGCTCCGGACTTGTCCCCACAGCCGTCACTTCTTTTGATAATGCACTAACAGGTTTGGGTATTTGTTCTGAGTTGGCCTCTGGCCTTTACGCACTAACCACCACGCGAGAATAGTTATGGGCCTCGACATCGTAGTATCAGCCGAAGCTTTGTCAGACATCCAGTTATGCATTGTGGCACGGTCGGATCATGCTGGCCATCCGAGGCGGTGATGGTATCCACGCTACACACAACGACCCGGAGTGCAACGGGTGATGGGCCCAGACCCCGGAATGCTTAGGATGTAGACCGACGGGGACCTCTCTGCTGAGCCTAGGTAGGGCTACGACGTGTTGTTCTTCCGAGGCCGGGCATGACCTAGGAAAGTGTGTCCGGCCAGAGTGATCGAGCGTGTTGGGTAACGTGGTCCACCCCTGCAGGGAAGATATATATTCGAATACCGTGTCCACAGTAACGGACGCTCACACTTGTATCCTGATCTTATATAACTAGAAATGGATACTTGATACTTATGATGGATATGTGGCTCCGGGATTGCTTTCTCGCGGGGTGTCGGTGGGAACGCCACCTATGGGATCACTGGGACCCCTTCTACGATTGGCGGGCGCGGGGTTGTGCAAAGAGCGGGTCTGGCAGGAAGCACAAAGATCATTTACCCAGGTTCGGGCTGCAAGGATGCGTAAAACCATAGTCCTGCTTTGGTGTATGTATTTGAGTGTTCTTGAGTTCTTGAGCTAGCTACGGTGCATTGGTAGCTCAAAAGATCCGAATCCTTCTCCTGGTCGCCTCGGGCCTCCTTTTATAGGAAAAAGGGGTTGCCACAATGGCACACAGGAGGTGGAAAGGTCTACAGTGGATGAGTCTATCCTCTGGCACCGTCGGACAAATGCATTTAATGCGCTACCGACGTGCACCTCTTGCTTTATCGGGGACGGTAAGGAAGCTCGTCCCAGCTGTCGCCGCCTTGCCTGGCTGTGACGCGTATCCAAGCTGACGAGGCGTTGTAGCGCCATGTTGGCTGGCTGCTGGGCTGGCGCGGTGGCAGAGTCTTCACGAAGATCTGCATGCCGCCACGCAGGTGCTAGCTGAGTTGGTGTGGAGGCCGCACGCTGCCATGCAGGTGCCTGCCAGCTGGTTGAGCTAGCAGCTGCATGGGAACGACGGTGTAGTCTTGGCAGACGTGGGCCTGGCCGTGGCCCCGTAAGTGCCTGGCAAGGGCCTTGTCGGGGCCCCGGCGAGGGTCTTGCCGTGGCATCGTGGTCGTCCCCGGCAAGGGTCTTGCCGGGGGTCTCGTGGATCTCCTCGGCAAGGATCTCACCGAGGATCGTCGTCTTCTGGTCCTCATCTGATCTCGTGTGTTTATGATCTTGACGAAGATCTGCATGCCACCACGGAGGTGCCTCCCGAGCCCTGGTCCCAATGTGGTTGTTGGAAACCCTTGGGCTCAAGCGTGGCGTGTTCCGTAGGCGTCGGGCAAGTTGCCCCGGCAAGGCTCTTGCAGGGGCCACGGAGGCTACCCGACAAGGGTCTTGCCGGGGGAGTCCGCCTTGCCCCTTTGCTCTTTGTGGTCTATGGTCTTGGCGTTGGTTTGATCGCCTTGTGCTCCGGCTCCCCTTTCCTGCCCTGCTCAGTGTGGCCGCCGGTGCGGCTCCGACTGTCCGTGCACAAGTAGAGGGGTCAAAAGGAGAGCCCCTACTTTTGTACACCGATAGGAGCTCCCGGGCCTAGGCCACACATAAGCGCGACACGTTGTTGGGCCAGGCCCAGAACGATGTGCGGGCAGGCGGGGCGGATTTTTACCGCGGTGACTTTTTCACTTGCTTGCGCTTCCCCACGACCCGCGTTGAATGCACGTCGTGGAGGGTCCTGCGTGACGTGGGGGTCATGCGTGGGGCGGTTCCCGGACGCATGCGTCACATCACAGTAAATGGGAAAGAGGCAGCCCACGCCTTCCCCATAAAAAGGAATAACCGCAGGTGCGCTGCTCATTTACCCTCCATGCCCTCTCTGATCTCGGAGCTGCCGTCCCCTTCTTCCTCCCTCTCAAGCTCTTTCCTTTGCTCTCCACCACCGCGCCTTCGTCGTCCTTCATCCTTCGCCTCTCGCAGCCGCCATGGCACCCAAAACCAGCAAAGGCAAGGGAGTGGCCAAGGACGCCGGGGCGAAGGAGCCGCCGGAGAGTGAGTTGGCGGCGCGGTCCCCTCGACGGTTGCCGCGGTCCATCTCCGGGACTACTTCAAGCTCCTGTGGGGGTGCAAGACGGGGGGGGGGGAGACGACGGGGCACCCGGCCACGCACGTCATCAATGCTGCTTTCGCTGAAGCCGGCCCGAATCGGTACCCATTCTTCGTCGACTACGTTTCCCGCGGCCTCTGCCCCCCTTCTATGATTTCTTCAATGATATCATGCACACCTTGGGCTTCCACCTTCTGGATTTCACTCCAAACGCCGTGGCATGCATGGCTCTTTTTGCGCATCTCTGCGAGGGGTTCGCCGGAGTGCTCCCCAACACGGCGCTCTTCCGCCACTACTTTTATCCTCGAATCCAAAAGGGAGGCGCCATCTCTGGTTGTGTCGCCTAGATCCCAACGTCCAAGGGGACATACCCGGAGGGCGCTCAGAAGCAGAGGTGGGAGGAGTGGCGTGGCCGGTGGTGCTTAATTGAGGAGGAGGACACACAAGAATTCTGCCAGGTTCGCCGACGACGGGAAGCTCACGGTCGCCACCACCAGGATTTATCGCCTCACCGTTGTCGGGCTCACACTGAAGATGATTGGGGCGGACTTCATCCGCTGCCGAATCGCTCCTCTGCACAACAAGGGGAGGCCGGCTTGGCTTTTTAGGAATGCGGCTGACATCATGAGGCTTCCTCTGAACTCCTCCACACTTCGGCTTGTGGCTCAAGACCTTCAATGTGAAACCGCAAATGATAGAGGGGGGAGCAGGCGGAGTGCGGTGGTGCCTCAGTGAGCAAGCTTACCCGCGCTATTTGGCTAAAAGGATCTTTCAAAGAATCTTCCAACTTATGGCAGCAAGAGTGGTTCTATACCACCGAGCCCCGCTGTTTCAAGTGGGCAGTTGCGCCTGCGTTTCGATCCAGCCCCCCAATTCAGCCTGCATCATGGATTAATAAGGGGTTGGACTGGGGATCAGTTGACGAAGTGCGGACTCTGCAAAGTCGCATCTGAAGCCTCATTGAGAAGGATATCGATCTTGTCAACGTTATTCAGGTAATGCTAGTCCGCCGGACCCTGCCGTGCCAGCAACGGCCTCTCCGCATGTGGGAGTTTAACCCAGAAGGGCCACGGAATCTTCAGCACTTCTTCGGCACTACGCACGAAGGAATGTGGAAATTATTTCTCAGGAAACAAAAACAATGGCCGGACATCACAGAAGATACCGGCCTAGACTGTAACCATCCGGATACCACGGTAAGTACTCGTCCGCCGAACACCCCATAGTCAGATATCCCGTGGTAAGATATTGAGAGACCATCTTTTTCCAGGGCTGGATAAAGAAAGCAGAACGGATTAGGTGTCCGGCCCCTCTTCCCGAAGACTCAGCGGACCCCGTGCTAACAAGGATGCTGGCACCGGCACGGTACCAGGCGCCGGTAGGGGAGGGCAAGGTGGAGAGTGAGAAGATCCATAGTGACCTTTGTTCCGGAGGTAAATTAGATACTGAGTCCGGAGAAATCGACGTTTCCTCGCCCGAAGACAAAGGAGAAAGACAAGCAAGTATCCCTTCTCCATTCGGGAAGAAAAGGGCCGCCTCCGAAGGTTGGGAGGGGCGGTCTCCAAAAAGGGGCAAGATGCCACCGTCGAGCGGCTCGGGATTGGAAGGCGACGCCGTTGAACAGCTCCATCGCGAGGAAAAGCCCTCAACAAAATCGTAAGTGAATCGGGGGTGCTTTGATAGCATCCCGCTCCTTTCCTGTTACCGAAGAGACATGTAACGTACCTGTGTATTTTTACAGTTCGGCACAGAGTTTTTCTGGGCAATCCTCTTCTTCGGGAGATCTCCTCCCAGAGATGATGGAAAGCGAGACGCCTCCCCCGACCTCCTCGCCCAATAAGGCGGACGACTCCGAAGGGTCGTCTCAGAGGGTTATTCTTGATCAACAAGCGGTGCAGGGGATGAAAGAGGCAGTACTCGAAGGTGGACCTCCGATCGTCCGGGATTCGGGGGCCAATAATGAAGGCCCCGTACTGTCCGGTTTTCAGCCAACGATGATTCTGGAGACGGGTGAACGGGTTCCTTTAAAGGATGGTCGTGCTCCTACAGCGGCTTTCGGAGACCAGGCGGAGCCGGATATGTTGAGGGATATGCTGCGAAAAGCATCTGTCTCGGGGGAACACTAGTAGAAAATATGCCTTTAGTCCCGGTTCGCAAAGGCCATTAATCCCGGTTGTGCAACCGGGACTAAATATGCGCGACTAAAGGCTCCCCCCCTTTAGTCGCGCCTCTTACGAACCGCGACTAAAGGCCCGTCCACGTGGGCGCCAAGAGTCCGTCGGGGCGGAGGACCTTTAGTCCCGGTTCTCGTGGCTAACCGGGACTAAAGGCCTCCTCCGCAGGTTTAGGGTTTTAGCCCCCCTAAACCTGGTTTCTTTTTAATTTGTAGTGTTTTATTTCTTTTATTTTTTATTTTGTGTTTTATTTTAATTTTGATGAAGTTTCAGTACACATATTCTACGCTACTATATACATGCATATGAAATTTCAAACAAGAAGAATTCAAGAGGAATATATAATATATATTCAATCTCGGGTGACCATATACAACTTCGAACAAGTTTCCATACACAATTAGGATGGATGACCATATACAACTTCGAACAAGTTTCAATCTCGGGTATGCATATAAATTTCTTCGTCCTCGGTATAGTGTTCTCCTTTAGGATTGATGACTTCCCTCATGAAAAATCCTGCTAATTCATCTTGAATTGGTCGGAAGCGAGCTTCTGGACTAAGCCTCCTCCGCAAGTTATCCGTCGCCTTCCGCACGCTATCCGATGCCTTCCGCTCAGAGTTGTGTCTCCAGATGTTCTCACAAACATAGTATCCACATAGATTGGTCCCCGGTGGCTGCTTATCCACATTAACTAACCTTCTAAAATCTAGCTCATGTTTGAATTCACCGACAATTTCTTCTGAGAACCGTCTCCAAACCCTACAGGGCAAAGAAAATTAAATGAACAAGGGAGTTATTAGTTACTTGATATTAGGAAATGAACGAAAGAGACCGATCGGTATAGAGCTCAAATGATTGAAAATAATGACTTTTGCAGCATTTTTCTCATGTCGGCCCAACGCTTTGGATCCGAATCCATAGCATGATTAGAACTCTGGAGGTGTGAAGTTCAATATTTAGCAGAATCCAGTGGAACCTGCGGACACGTTACATGCACAGTCATGCATAACTCATCGATTAGACATACCATGCATGGAGTAAACAAAAGAGAATGGGCACAAGAGAGAAACACTCAACCAAAATGGTAAGGAAATAGAATATGACTTTTGAGTTGATGCTTTCTAAGAAACTTGTACAAGTCTTTCTCCATGTCTTCGGGGTGATTTTGTAACACATGTCCATTAACGATATGTGGGTCAATGAACCCAACATCATAGAATGATCTGGCGCTTGACATCTCCAAGTCTTCTCTCCCCTTCGGGTGTAGCTTTGTCAATCTCCAGGTCCTCAAACTCTTGGACTATGTCTTCCACCGTGACACGAGCTTAGCCATATGCAATGGGGTTGTTGTGGTGGAGTGCTCCAGGTGTATAGGGTAAAGCACTGCCGGTAGCTACCTTCGTGGAAACGTTCCCCACGGGATAATGCAGATCACATTCTTTCATCTCCTTTACATCATCCACGGGGTAGTGAGGCTCCGGTGCACGAATCTCGATCATCGGTGCATTAGCACCAGGCGGGGCATCCGTGGAAGCCACGCTGCTTCTCCGCTGCTGGCTTCCGCGATCCGCTTCATGATCTTCATGCGGCCCTGCAGCCGATTTTTCTTTTACTAGTTCATGCACGGTCTGCTTCAACTCATGGAGTTCCGATGCAAACTTCGCCAAAAGATCTGCATCCCGGTCCGTCTTTCTCTTACGGCTTCTGTAACAGTACGGGTCATTGTCCTGGGAAAACCCTGCTTTCCACGGAATTCTGCCTTTGCCTCATACACGTCCTCCGTGTTCATCATTCCCGAGGGCTGTTGTCAGTGCATCTTTCTCTCTATTGAACTTGATCAAGCCCTCTTGAGCTTGGGTCATTGCGTCAATAAGGGCTTGGGTGGGAGCAAACTTTTTCTTCCGGTGAACACACACCCCTGTCTCCGGGTCTAGCGATCCCCCATGCCCGTACCACCAGCTTTTGGCCCTTGGGTCCCATCCCTCTGTACCTAGAGGGATTCCTCACACCCTCAGGTACTCCTCCATCTTCTGCCACTTAGGCTCCGAAAGGCGGTATCCTCCTGGCCCCATAATATGATGGAACTTTTTCTTACTCGCATTATCCTTATTTTTTTCGATATTTCCTTGAAATGCTCCGATTTCTTTTGCCTCACAAATTCTGGCCAATCATCTTTCAGTTTCTCATGTTGTCCATTGAAATCCGGAGTCTTGCCCTTGTTGACATAGTCACGGGTTAAATTTTTCTTGAAGTTCCGGAATGCTTCGCCCATCTTCTGAAGAGCGAACTCTTTAACTAGCCTCCTCCTCTCACGTCCACCCGGAACCTCGTTACCGAATTCATCGACTTTGTTGTATTCCGGAGGTAGAATGAAATGTTCCATAAGCTTTCTCCAGCAATCCTTTTTCGTTCTCTTGTCGACAAAACTGAAACCAAGACGTGCCTTCTTTGGCTCCTTCCATTCCTGGACGGTGATCAGGACGTTGTCTCTAACAACGACTCCGCATTGGTTGATAAACTTTGAGGTGTGCTGTAGGGGCTTGCCGGTTTCACTGACAAAATCAATGGCATATGTTTCTCCTGTTTTCATCGCCTTGGATTTGCCACGCTTTGTCGTACTCGATCCGGCCGAGGGCTAAAAAAAGAAAGAGAGTCGCGCGCGTTAATACATATGTATTCACATTTCAGTAAGTTTGTATCACGAGAGGCTCAATGTATATATATATACCTCGCCGGAGGTGGTTGCTACTTGCAATTCGAGATCGTTGTTTGTTGACGGTTGACCTCCGTCGACAATGTCCGTTCCTTCACCTTCTTGATCATCGACAATGTCTGTTCCACTGTCAAGGTTCAGAAAAGAGGAGACTACATCCTCTTCTTGCTCATATTCTGAGCCCGGCACATAAGGAATCTCGTTGTTTATGATGCCCATTAAATAACGTTCAGCCTCCGGATCCCTAAGCGGCTCGGCTCTATCGTCCGCCATATGTCACTCCTGCATGTAGTAAAAATTAATTAAGTATAAAGGAATTAAAAAATAAGATTAAGGGGACATAGAGGAGGAGCAGCGACGGTTGAATGATTAAGAGCTATTAAAAAATAAAATTGATGTTTTTTGGTCAAATTTATACAATTATTCCCAAATAAATTTCCTTTTCTTTTTCCTTTTCTTTTTCCTCTCTGCTCTCTCTTTCCTTTTCTTTTTCCTTTTTAGTTTTTTATTGAGCACTAATTTGCATAGAAGTTTTTGTTTGAGCACTGCCAAGTATTTTCTTTTTCCTTTTCATTTTCCTCCGCCGCCGCACAAATTTAATGATTTATACAATTATTCCCAAATAAATTTCCTTTTCTTTTTCCTTTTCTTTTTCCTCTCTGCTCTCTCTTTCCTTTTCTTTTTCCTTTTCTTTTTCCTTTTCTTTTTCCTCTCTGCCCAAGTTTTTGTTTGAGGAGGACGGCGGGCGGCGGCGGGAGGCGGAGGACGGCAGGCGGGCGATGGAGGACGGCAAGGCGCGCATCCAGTACGCGGCGACGAGGAGGACGGCAGGCGGCGGAGGACGGCAGGCGGCGCAGGGGGAAGGGGAGCGGAGCTCACTAGGGGGCGGCGGCGGCAGCGCGCAGGGGCAGGGGCAGCGGTGGCGGCGACGCGCAGGGCAGGGCAGGGGCGGCAGCGGCAGTGCAGGGCAAGGGCGGCGGCGTAGGGCAGGGGAAGTGGGGGCAGAGCTCACTGGGGGCGGCGGAGCTCACTGGGGGCAGGGCGTCGGCGTCGGGGCAAGGCGTCGGCGTCGATCGGGGTCGGGGCAGTAGCCTGGCGGCGCCGGCGTCGATCGGCGTCGGGGCAGGGCGTCGGCGTCGAGAGGAGAATGGGAGGTGGGGGAAAATTTACTAAGTGCTGTATATATAGACAGAGCATTAGTCCCGGTTGGGGACACCAACCGCGACTAAAGGTACCCTTTAGTCGCGGATGGTGTCCCCAACCGGGACTAAAGGTTCTTTCGCGCCGCTTTCGTTCCCGCGCGGAAAGAGCCTTTAGTCGCGGTTCGTGTCACGAACCGCGACTAAAGGTCCTTTTTCATATACTTTTCATTTGAAAATCTTAAAAATACAAATAATATATCAAAAAATTCAGAAAAATAAAACTAATTCATTTGAAAATCTTAAAAATACAAATAATATATCAAAAAATTCAATAAAATAAAACTAATTCATTTTAAAATCTTAAAAATACAAATAATATATCAAAAAAGTCAGAAAAATAAAGCTAATTCATTTGAAAATCTTAAAAATACAAATAATATATCAAAAAATTCAATAAAATAAAACTAATTCATTTTAAAATCTTAAAAATACAAATAATATATCAAAAAATTCAGAAAAATAAAACTAATTCATTTTAAAATCTTAAAAATAGAAATAATATATCAAAAAATTTAAAAAAAATAAAAGTAATTCATTTGAAAATCTTAAAAATACAAATAATATATCAAAAAATTCAGAAAAATAAAACTAATTCATTTTAAAATCTTAAAAATAGAAATAATACATCAAAAAATTCAAAAAATAAGACTAATTCATTTTAAAATCTTAAAAATACAAATAATATATAAAAAATCCACAAAATAAAACTAATTCATTTTAAAAATTCAGACCGATTGTTTTGTTCTACATCCTCGATCCCTTGAAGGTTTGACAAAAGGTTTGATACATCATTCAGTTCATCGACCAAATACAAATCATCCGGATTCCCCATCGTACGTTTTAATTCACATGATCCATTAAACAAAGTTTGGTACAATAAATTATTACACATCAATTCTTCCCTTGTGTCCCTGCTTGCTTACGATTGTGCCATATCCATGGAGCATCCTCATCATTTAACTTAATGCTTGGGTCAGTGTTCACTTTGAAGGGCGGAATTTCACCAAACATATTATAATCTTCTGACATGTCTGTCTTGTCCTCCACTCCCACGATGTTTCTTTTCCCTGAAAGAACAATGTGGCGCTTTGGATCATCGCATGATGTACTGATCATTTTCTTATCTTTCCGTTTCCTCGGTTTGCTACTCATGTCCTTCAAATAAAAAACCTGAGCGACATCTTTGGCAAGGACGAATGGTTCGTCAAGGTAACCAAGATTGTTGAAATCCACCATTGTCATTCCGTATTGCTCGTCCACCTTTACCCCACCTCCTGTTAGCTTGAACCATTTGCACCGGAACAAAGGGACCTTAAAGGAGGGTCCATAGTCAAGTTCCCATATCTCCTCTATGTAACCATAATATGTGACCTTTTGCCCATTCTCGGTTGCTGCATCAAAGCGGACACCACTGTTTTGGTTGGTGCTCTTTTTATCTTGGGCGATGGTGTAAAATGTATTCCCATTTATCTCGTACCCTTGGAAAGTCGTTATAGTCGAAGATGGTGTCTTGGCCAACATGTACAGCTGATCTCCAACATCATTGTCATTCATTAAATGTTTTCGCAACCAACTGCCGAAAGTCTCCATGTGGGCCTTTCTAATCCAGGATTCAGGCTTCCCCGGGTTGTCGGAGCATAAAATATTCTTGTGTTGCTCGAAGTACGGAGCCACCAAGCTAGAATTTTGCAGAACTGTGTGGTGTGCTTCAGTCATAGAATGACCGTCCATACATATCGTTGATTTCCTTCCGATCGTGCCTTTTCCACTTAGTCTCCCCTCGTGCCGCGATTGAGGAATACCAATCGGCTTAAGGTCAGGAACATAGTCAATACAGAAATCAATTACCTCCTCATTTCCATAGCCCTTGACGATGCTTCCTTCTGGCCTAGCACGGTTACGAACATATTTCTTTAATACTCCCATGAACCTCCCAAAGGGGAACATATTGTGTAGAAATACAGGACCGAGAATGGAAATCTCTTCGACTAGGTGGAGCAGGAGGTGCGTCATAATATCGAAGAAGGATGGTGGGAACACCAACTCGAAACTGACCAGGCATTGGACCACATCATTCTGTAACCGTGGTAGATCTTCTGGATTGATTACCTTCTGAGAGATTGCATTGAGGAATGCACATAGCTTCACAATGGCTACTCGAACATTTTCCGGTAGGAGCCCCCTCAAAGCAATCGGAAGCAATTGCGTCATAATCACGTGGCAGTCGTGAGACTTCAGGTTTAGGAACTTTTTGTCCGCCATGTTTATTATTCCCTTTATATTCGACGAGAAGCCAGACGGGACCTTCATACTGCTCAGGCATTCAAAAAAAATGACCTTCTCTTCTTTGGTAAGAGCGTAGCTGGCACGACCTTGAAACCATTCCGGATGCCGGTCATCTGGGTCTTTCAAAAGTTGCTGGTCCTGCCGTGCTTCCTTTGTATCATTTGTCTTCCCATACACGCCCAAGAAGCTTAGCAGGTTCACGCAAATATTCTTCGTAACATGCATCACGTCGATTGCAGAGCGGACATCTAGGACTTTCCAATATTCTAGCTCCCAAAATATAGATTTCTTCTTCCACATGGGTGCGTGCCCGTCAACTCCCCGCGGAACTGATTGTCCGCCAGGACCCTTTCCAAAGATGACTTTCAAATCCTTGACCATATCAAATATCTCAGCACCAATACGTTCCGCAGGCTTCGGCCGGTGATCTGCCTTGCCATTGAAATGCTTGCCTTTCTTTCTTACGTTATGATTTCGGGGAAGAAATCGACGATGACCCAGGTACACGTTCTTCTTACAATTACCCAAACGTACACTTTTAGTCTCATGTAAGCAGTGCGTGCATGCATTGTATCCCTTATTTGTCTGTCCCGAAAGGTTACTGAGAGCAGGCCAATCGTTGAAGGTTAAAAAAAGCAACGCTCGTAGGTCAAATTCCTCTTCTTTGTGCTCATCCCAGACACGTACACCAGGTCTGCCCCACAACTGTAAAAGTTCATCAACTAATGGCCTTAGGTACACATCGATGTCGTTCCCGGGTTGCTTTGGACCTTGGATGAGCACTGGCATCATAATGAACTTCCGCTTCATGCACAACCAAGGAGGAAGGTTGTAGATGCATAGAGTCACGGGCCAGGTGCTATGGCTGGAGCTCTGCTCGCCAAAAGGATTCATGCCATCAGTACTTAGACCAAATCTTATGTTCCTTGCGTCAGCTGCAAAATCTTTGAACACTCTGTCGATCTTTCTCCATTGCGTTCCATCAGCGGTGTGTCTCAACTCCCCGTCGGACTTACGGTCCTCTTTGTGCCATCGCAATGACTTGGCATGCTTTTTGTTCCTGAACAGACGTTTCAACCGTGGTATTATAGGAGCATACCACATCACCTTGGCGGGAACCCTCTTCCTGGGTTTCTCGCCCTCAACATCGTCACCAGGGTCATCGCCTCTGATCTTATAACGCAATGCAGTGCATACAGGGCATTCATTCAAATTCTCGTATTCACCGCGGTAGAGGATGCAGTCGTTAATGCATGCATGTATCTTCAGAACCTCTAAACCTAGAGGGCAGACAACCTTCTTTGCTTCGTACGTACTGGCGGGCAACTTGTTATTCTTCGGAAACATATTCTTCAACATTTTCAGCAAATTTTCAAATGATGAGTCAGCTACACCTTCCTCTGCCTTCCATTTTAGCAAATCCAGTGTGCAGCCCAGCTTTTTCAGACTATTATCGCATCCTGGGTACAACAACTTTTTGTGATCCTCTAACATGCGATCCAAATTCTCCCTCTCCTTGTCAGTTTCGCAGCGTCTCCGTGCATCAGCAATGGTCCGACCAAGATCATCAGCGGGCTCATCATGTGCCTCTTCTTCACCTTCACCTAACCCTTCCCCACCTTCAGCATCATCCTCCATGAAAGTATCACCGAAATGATCATGATAGTTGTCATCGATATCATCCCCTTCTTCATCTTCTTCCATTCTAACCCCTCTTTCTCCATGCTTGGTCCAACAATTATAGCTTCGCATGAAACCGTGCCGAAGCAGGTGCATGTGAACGTCTCTTGAGGAGGAGTAACCCTTCTGATTCTTACAGACAGCACATGGACAGATAATAAAACCTCGCTGCTTGTTCGCATTTGCCACTACGAGGAAATCTTTCAAACCCGTAGTGAACTCGCCGGAGAGTCGGGGACCGTACATCCATTGCCGATTCATCTGCATTATTATTATATAAAGTATATAATTAACCATCATGCATTTGTTAAACTAACTAGCTAGAAATAATACAAATTAAACAATGAACTACACACATGCATATTTTATCAATGACACATGAAAGGTTCAAGTTGCTAACCGCGATCGCGGAGGAAAAATAAATGAGAAAGCTCAAGTGTGGCTCGGACACTTCATATCATGTTTGTTTCGTGCTCTCGAGCATTTCATCGAACACGTTGTGTGCATAGGAGGAACCAAAAGCAAACCCACCACCCCCCTTCTGAATTGTGGCTAAGTGAAGTGAGCTGAGTCCTATATATAGGGATGGGCCTTTAGTCCCGGTTGGCCTGGCCAACCGCAACTAAAGGCCTTCGAGCCAGCCTGAGGACCTTTAGTCCCGGTTGGCCAGGCCAACCGGGACTAAAGCCCCTCCCGTCCGCCAGCTGTCGACCGAGCGCGCTGGGCCCAGATAGTTGGTCGCGGGTCTCCTCCCGAACCGCGACTAAAGACCCCTTTGGTCGCGGTTCGATTATTTTAGGGACTAATGGGGGCGTATGGAAGCCTCTTTTTCTACAAGTGGAATAACGTACCTTGATGGGTACGGTGGTTGAGACGATTCTGTCCGTGAAGAGCGGATTGAATGAAGCCTTCATGAGCCTGCTAAGAGGCTTTGAGGTTTGTGATGTAATGTTTTCAACTATATTTTATTTGCAAAGATGCACCCGTGTATAGGTAGTAGCCCCTGAGACTCGGGTTGGCTTCCCATGGGAGGCGAACGGAGGATCAAGAAGAAATACTCAAGGACTAATCTGATTAACTGGAACACAGGCAGCTTCCCCCTGGCTACTTCCCGGACTACGGATATTGCTGAGTTGCAGCGGAAGCTTGATGTGGCAGGGGATGACATTGCGTTAATCAATATGCGTCTTGACGAGTTGCAAGGTATGTATTTGAAGCAGTCCTTTCACATACATTTTTGTAATATAAGCATGACGCTGAAAGTTATATACTGGGATATGCATGGCTGCAGATGGTGCTGCCGCCGTTGAGATTCTTCGGGCGGAGTTGGCCCGGGCCAAGGAACAAGCCCAGTTTAGTAATGCGGCTGCTGAAAAGGCATCGGCTGAGTTAAAGGCTGAACAAGTTGCTCGGCGCCAAGACGAGGAGAAGATATCCATGATGGCGCTCGAACTAAAAAATGCTACTGGCTGCTGTGAATTTCTTGAGAAGGAGAATGAAGCCAAAACGGCTGAACTTGACAAGGCCTTACGAGAGGCGAGAGAAGCGCAGTCTGAATCCAGAGCAACCCGGGAGGAGATCCGGCAAGCTGGGGAGATTGCGGCCGGTAAGCCCTTTTGCTACAGACTAAGTTCATCGATCTGAACTATGCTTAGCTTAACCAAGTGTGGAGTTCTCCGGGCGAGCTTTTAGACTTGTCGAAGAGTTCTTCCGATGCAGCGCAGTTTTACCAAGCGCGAGAGGGGTATGCAACAGAGAAGCTTTTTTGGTCACAATTTGGCGCGTCAAAGCGCCCTCTGTTGCTGAATGAACAGATGTCCCAATGGGCCGAGCTTCATAGGATATCCGGCGCTGCCATGAAGAACGTCATAATCGGCTGTGGCCAACTGAGCCTGTTCCGAATAGCTACTTCGACTTGGTGTAGCGGCTTGTTGATGCGGTGCCACGTATCGACGCTGTGAAGCGGTCGGCGTGCATGGAGGGTGCACGGCTGGCATTTGCCCGTGTCTAGACATTCTGGGGGAAGATGGAGGGCATCGATGTTGCGGTGAAGAGTCCACCCAAGGGCAAGGACCGTTACGCACCGGAGCATTATTTTGAAGACGTCTTAGAGACCACCCACTTGATAGAGGGTCAATGCTCGAAAGACATAATATTCGAGTGAGGTGTATGGGAATTGTAAAATACAATTTTATAGTTAATCTATTTTTATGTTTTGCTCGAAAGCTTGTGTTCCTCCTGTGCGGCCGTTTTTATATAGTCTGAAAGTTTTCCAGTCGTCGGCTTCAGCCCGCTCGTAGGAAGTACGGGGGTGTTCCGAAAAGCATTTGATCACTCTTGACCCAACATCTTGGTCCATGAAGGAGGTGATAATGAGGCAAGCCAGGCAATCAGACTATAGGGCGTTAACACTTTCACTTAGCCATAGGAGTTTCATAGGGGGGTACTACGATATAGCCCCTGGTATGTGTCCGGCTTACTCCAATATGGTGTGTTACATATATGACCTGAAAAAAAGGTCCTTCATGTGATACGGAGGGAATTGCGACAGATTTCGATAAGTCATCGAGTGGTTGACCAGCTCTCGCAGCATCATGACAGTCGGTTTTCGGCTTTCTCTACCGAGGTGCTAGACCAGATGAACCAGAAGCACAATCGCAGTAGTTCTCCCTTTACTACCCTAGCCGGTAAAGCGGAACGTAAGGTGGCAAGCATAGGAGCCGGGCAACCCAACCATTGACCCAAGACATGATTCAGAGTTGATGCATATAAGGCCAAACTCGTGATGCAGAAGTACGCTATAAAGATGTTTCGGCTTTGTCGGCAACTCATTTGTTCCCATATCGAGCCCCTGGCGGGCTATGCCGAGGTATATCTGTGAAACAACCATAGGATCCATATTCATTTGCGAAAAGAAACGAATGATTAATTTGGATGATGTTTACTGGGACCTGAGCGATATGCCAATGATTTCTTTATATATAAAAAGACCACAACCCCGGCTATTTGACATGCCCGGGGTCGAAGGCAGAGGAAAAAGGAATATTACAGGCTCGAAATAAAGAGTACGGTCTACAAAAAGTTATTTTGGACCTCCTGTCGCACATCTGCGCCGCCTGTCCTCGGCGAGGGGAATCCTTTACGGAAGTAGCCCCTTAGGTGAGTGTACGGATCCGAACTCCAATAGAGTCAGTTTAGATGTTCTTCCTTTGCGTCACCTACTTTTAAGAGATAATGAAGAAAGAAAGATTAAAGTAGAGAAAAATGTTACGGGAATGCTTGCAGGCTTGTCCGTATTGTGCTTCCGCCGATACCCATGGTATCTTAAGCGCGTAGTGATGTATGCGTGATACAAATTTTGCAGGTATATGAGGTGGGCGGCGGAAGCCGAACTGCTATTTCCGCTCCGGGATTGGTCGATCCTCAGGGGGAATTTACTTCTGACCCACGGTATTTGGTTGGTGAATTTCTTCGTCGTCCCTATCGCCTGGCGGCCTCCTCCCATTGTGTTCGGCGTTGAGCTTGCCGGCCTGCTTGAAGACCCAACAGCTTCTGTTGGTACGATTGGCTAGTTTATCGGGGTGGCCATGAAACTGGCAGAGTCGGTCCAATATCATGTCTAGGTTGGATGGTTCGTCTCTGTTCACCTTGAATGGCTTTTTCCGTTGACCGGGTTTGGGATTGCTGAATCCGGCATTGACCGCTGGGTCGCGTGATCTTTCATTATCATTGCGAGTGTTGTGTTTGCTTCGTCGTGGCTTGCCATTGCCGTCTCGAATTTCGGAAGTGCCCGAGTCGCTGGCGCTGTTGCTTCTACGAGCGAGCCAGCTGTCTTCTCCCGCGCAAAAGCGGGTCATTAGAGCGGTGAGGGCTGTCATGGATTTAGGTCCGTCTTGACCGAGGTGGCATGCAAGCTATTCATCCTGAACGCTATGTTTGAAGGCCGCAAGGGCTTCCGCATCCGGACAGTCGATGATTTGGTTCTTTTTAACTACGAACCTGGTCCACAGCTTCCTGGCTGACTCTCTGGGCTGCTGGACAATGTGACTTAAGTCATCGGCATCCGGTGGCCGGACATATGTTCCTTTGAAGTTGTCGCGAAAGGCGTCTTCCAAATCTTCCCAGCTGCCAGTAGAAATTTCCGGCAGACTGTTTAACCAGTACCGAGATGGCCCTTTGAGTTTTAGTGGTAGGTAGTTTATGGCATGAAGGTCATCTCCACGGGCCATGTGGATATGGAGGAGGAAGTCCTCGATCCATACCACGGGATCCGTTGTTCCGTCGTATGATTCGATATTCATGGGTTTGAACCCGTCTGGGAATTCATGCTCCATTACTTCGTTTGTGAAGCAAAGAGGGTGTGCGACACCTCTATATTGGGCCACACTACGACGTACCTCCGATGGAGTCCATTTGCAGATTTCGGCCCGGGCGTGGCTAGGTTTGTTACATCCGAATAGGTAGCCGTCGTCGCGTGTCGAGGCACGTCCTCGCGATCCGTAGATCGGTCTTGTGTGTCGTACTCTACTATCCAAGTCCTGTCGGAGGTCGTATGTACAACCCCGAGCTGTTTTATTCTTGCCTTTACGGCGAGGTGGGGCGGTCTGGTGTTCGGCTTGAGTTGCCGCTTTATCCTGACCAAGTTGTGGTCGGCCTGCCGCCTTGTGTGATGATGGTACGGGCTCCAGCGCCTCGTCATCAATCTGTGGTAGGAATCTACGCTTCAGGTAACTTTTGGCTAGGCCACTTAGGCCGTATTCTTCGGCGGCCAGGACTTCAGTCCATCTATCATTGAGCAGATCTTGGTCCGCTTGAAGCGGCAGTTGCTTCTTTTTCAGGCTCCTTGTAGTGGCTATTAGCCGGCGTTTGAAGCGCTCCTGCTCGAGAGGTTCCTCAGGCACGATGAAATCCTCGTTGCCGAGGCTCTCCTCTTCCTCGGAGAGCGGAAGATAATTACTGTCCTTCGAGTTTCCGTGTATGGCCTGTTCATCAGGGCTAACTTGCCCATTTTCCTGTTCCTCCTATTCGGAGGTTACCTTGACGGGGCCTTCATTGTTTTCGGCATCGTCCGGAGTATTATTTTTTCCAGTGCCAGTATTGCAGCCTTTGGAACGACGTGACTTAGAGCGGCGTCGAGGAAGCTGGTGCTTGGGCTGTCTCTTGGGGGGTTTATCCTCAACTGCATCTTCTTTGTCATCGTTGTTAGTTTTTTCAGGCGTATCCACCATGTATACGTCGTAGGAAGAAGTGGCCGTTCGTCGTCCAGTGCATGGCGGGTTTTTGCCTTGCTCCTTGTCGGCATCGTCGTCCGTACTGACGATGTCTTCGGAGCCTTAGTCAATCATGTTGGTTAAGTCCTCGACAGTGGCTATGAAGTCGGTGGCGGGTGGGAAGCAAGATTCTCCATCATCAACCCCTAGTTCGAACCGAACATAGTTCAGCTGTGAGTCCCCCGCCCAGGACAGGTGAGGGAGTCCTGGACTAGGGGGTCCTCGGACAGCCGGACTATATCCTTTGGCCGGACTATTGGACTATGAAGATACAAGATTGAAGACTTCGTCCCGTGTCCGGGTGGGACTCTCCTTGGCGTGGAAGGCAAGCTTGGCAATTCGGATCTATAGATCTCCTCCCTTGTAACCGACTCCATGTAACCCTAGCCCCCTCCGGTGTCTATATAAACTGGAGGGTTTAGTCCGTAGGACAACAACAATCATAACCATAGGCTAGCTTCTAGGGTTTAGCCTCTACGATCTCGTGGTAGATCAACTCTTATAATACTCATATCATCAAGATCAATCAAGCAGGAAGTAGGGTATTACCTCCATCGAGAGGGCCCGAACCTGGGTAAACATTGTGTCCCCCGCCTCCTGTTACCATCCGCCTTAGACGCATAGTTTGGGACCCCCTACCCGAGATCCGCCGGTTTTCACACCGACATTGGTGCTTTCATTGAGAGTTCCACTGTGCCATCATCCTAAGGCTTGATGGCTCGTCTCGTTGTCAAGGACAACATCACCTCAGGGGGAGCCCTAGCTGTAGGCCAAACTCTCCAACTAGGCGGCTTCGTCATGACCGCCCGCTCGGCCGTTGCGCCGACGATGACTTCTCGGGTCATCGAAAACAGCCTCCGCGTAGGCTCGGAATTCGCCGAGCAGATGGATCCAGTGGAGCTCTCTTCTTTGAACAAGCTCTTGGATCGCATTGCCGCCTTGGGAGTCGCTACGGACTATGATCGGATCGGGCTTAAACCCGACCAAAGGGATATTAACTCTCCGCCGGTCACCCATCAAATAGCGGTGGTGGAGGAGCAATGTAGCGATTCTTCCTCTATTTTTAGGACAAACTATGTCTGGATTCCCGAGCTCTCCGAGCCGGATACCCGTCTACAGGAGGACATGGCCCAAGCTTTGAACCTAGAATCAGACAGCGGGCCAGACCTATTGGGCAACATCCCGGAGCCCGAACTTCTAAGATCGGAAACTCCCCCGCCCCTGGGTCTCTGATTGGGTCAGAGTTCGGACTTAAATCTACCCACCCACCCAGATAAAAGTGATCTTTCCCACATTAGACAAGAGCCCCAAGAGACAGTACATCACTATTGGGCCATATTCCTCCTTGTAATGAACAAGGTCAAGGACTATCGCGAGGAAGATGCAATTTTGTTCTTTTGCAAAAACGGCACGGACAAGGGAATCCTCAACGCCATAAGTTGCCGTGACATAGCACACTTCGCTGACTTGGCGGCCATAGTACAGAAGTACTGTGTGATGGAAAGCGCTTGGAAAACCCAAACAAAATTTTGGGATCCTCCGGCTCTCACTAAACCCCCCGTCCGAACAAAAAGGGTGTACTCTCGTAAGTCACCCGATCTAATTACAAAGAAACAAAAGCCACTGTAGGGCGTGGAACTATATTGGAGGGATGGCTCAACAGGCCACACAAAATTCACAGTACACCGGATACCACGCCAACTCATAGCCTTAGAGCATGTTGGATACTCCGGCAGGTGGCCAAGAGCGGTGAGGATCTCCTCATCAACAATACCGCAGAGCACCATCTCATGGACAATAACAATACAGTATTGGCAGTCTTCGAGACCTTCGCCTCAAATAATAGGCGTAAGCGAGCACTCCGCAGCCTTGCCGAAGTCTGCCACGTGGCAGCAATAAATCCATGGAGCAATACGGCTATAACCTTCAATGCCAGTGACGAACCAAAATTCCGAAGAGCCCGAGCACCAGCCGCCCTGGTCCTTAGTCCAATTGTGGACGGCTTCCGGCTTACTAAAGTGCTCATGGATGGTGGCAGCGGATTAAACCTCATATATGAGGAGACTCTTCAAAAAATGGAAATAGACAGGAGCCGCATTGAGCAAAGCAGCACGGCCTTCAGAGGGATCATCCCTAGTCGGGAGGCACGATGTGCAGGAAAAATCACACTAGATGTGGTATTCGGCACGCCGGAGAATTATAGGTCCGAAGAAATCACATTCCAAGTGGCCCCGTTCAGTAGCGGATACCATGCCCTTCTATGGCAGGAGGCATTCACGATCCTCCAAGCTATACCCCATTACGGGTACATGAAGCTCAAAATTCCCGGGCCTAATGGAATCATCACTCAAGCTAGTGATCCAGACATAGCACTCCGCGTCGAAAATAAAACCGCTGCACTAGCCCTCGAGGCGTTATCCGAAGCCCTTGCGGCCGAAGAACTAACCGCGCTGTGCTCTAAAGTGGACAAGGATGACGTGATACTCGACAAAAGACCCAAGTCCACCTCTTTTAAACCAGCAGACGAAATAGTCAAATTCCAAGTCCACCCAACGGACCCTACAGAAACAGCATCAATCGGGGCACAGTTAAACACCACAGTAGATGCCACACTACGGGAGTTCTTGCGCGAGAATTGGGACATCTTCGCCTGGCATCCTTCAGACATGCCAGGAATCCCACGCAGGCTGGCCGAGCATAGCCTCAACATTCTAAAGGGGTTCAAGCCGGTCAAGCAGACTCTCCGGCGTTTTTCCGAACCTAAGCGACAAGCCATGGGAGAAGAGCTAGCCAAGTTACTTGAGGCCGGATTCATCAGAGAAATAAAACATCCGGACTGGCTAGCAAACCTGGTGATGGTACCAAAGAAGGACAAATCCTGGCGCCTATGTGTCGATTTCAAGGACCTTAACAAGGCTTGCCCCAAGGATCCCTTCCCCCTCCCCCGCATCGACCAAATTATCGACGCTACTGCAGGACACGATTCATTGTGTTTCCTCGACGCATACTCCGGGTACCATCAAATTAAAATGGCGGAATCCGATCAGGCCGCAACGGCATTTATCACCCCGTACGGCCCCTTCTGTTTTAATACCATGCCTTTCGGGCTCAAAAACGCGGGTGCAACCTATCAACGCATGATTCAGACATTCTTGGTAACACAGATCGGCAAAACAGTGGAGGCATACGTAGACGATGTGGTCATTAAAACCAGACACGTCGAATCCTTAATAGACGACTTGAGCCTCACGTTCAACAATCTCCGAACATACGACATCGAGCTCAATCCGGAAAAATGCGTTCTTCGGCGTGCCCGCCGGAAAACTCTTAGGCTTCATCGTCTCCAATAGAGGAATTGAAGCAAATCCGGCTGAAATCAGAGCTCTGTCACAGTTCGCCATCCCAACAGACCTCAAGCAAATCCAGAAACTAACTGGATGTGTGGCTGCCTTAAGCCGCTTTATCTCCCGATTAGGAGAAAAGGCACTACCTCTTATCGCCTTCTTCGACGCACCGAACACTTCGAGTGGACAGATACGGCCATGACCGGATTGGAAGAAATAAAAGCTATGTTGGCCACCAACCCAATCTTGGCCGCGCTAAATGACGGCGAACCAATGCTGTTATATATAGCGGCAACACACCAAGTTCTAAGCGCAGTGCTCGTCGTCGAACGAGAGACGGACGGACATAAGTTCCTACTTCAAAAGCCGGTATACTATGTATCCACTGTCCTCACTCCATGCAAATCACGGTACCCACATTATCAAAAGATAGCATACACGGTCTTCATGGCATCCCGGAAACTATGACACTACTTTCAAGACTGTTCAATTATGGTGGCCTCTGAAGTACCACTCAATGACATAATAAACAACCGCGGTGCCACTGGCCGGATTGCCAAATGGGCTATTGAGCTCCTCCCGTTTGACATAATATACAAACCACGGCGAGCCATTAAGTCATAAGTACTGGCTGGTTTCATCGCCGAATGGACAGAAGCCGACCTCCCTAAAGAGTACGGCGCGTACTCCAATTGGATCATGCATTTTGATGGCTCTAAAATGCTGGCTGGTCTGGGGGCTGGTGTCGTCCTGACATCCCCCACCGGAGATATAGTCCAATACGTACTCCAAATACTATACACAGACTCCAACAACGTAGCAGAATATGAGGCCCTGTTACATGGTCTCCAGATGGCAGTCTCCATGGGCATTCAACGCCTAGAGGTGCATGGGGATTCGAACCTCGCAATATCTCAAATAAATGGAGACTTCGATGCCAAGGATCCGAAAATGGTAGCTTACCGCAACGCCGTCCTCAAGATGTCAGCTCGGTTCGAGGGGCTTGAATTCCACCATGTGGTCCGGGAAAACAATCAGGTGGCGGATATCCTCGCCCGCATCGGCGCTAAGCGCGACCCTGTCCCACCCAATATCTTCTTGGAAAGGCTGTTTAAGCCATCTGTGGTATGGGAAGGAGAGACAAGCAATAATAGTCCGGACCGGCCACAACGCCAGATCTCGAACACTCTGACGTAATCGGAGGCTCAGCCACCGAAATAACACCTTCGGCCCACGTGATTATGGCCATCATCGCCCCGTGGACAGAACCCTTCTTGGCTTACCTAACTAGGCAAGAACTACCTGAGGACCCAAACGAGGCACATTGCATTGTGCGGCGGTCTAAAGCCTACAAGGTCCACGAGGGAGAGATTTATAAGAAAAGCGCTACCGGAGTACTTCAAAGGTGCATCTCCGAAGAGGAAGGACGGCAGCTATTGGCAGAAATTCATGCTGGACTTGGCGGCCATCATGCCGCAGCCCGGGCCCTTGTAAGCAAGGCCTTCCGAACAGGTTTTTACTGGCCGACGGCCCGAGCAGACGCACAGGACCTCGTTCAACGTTGGGTCGGTTGCCAGCTTTTTGCAAACCAAAGCCATATGCCACCTACCGCTGTCCAAACAATCCCCATTACTTGGCCTTTTGCGGTCTGGGGGCTTGATATGGTCGGACCCCTTAAAGGGGGAAGCCATAAGAAAAAATACCTATTGGTCATGGTGGATAAATTCACCAAATGGATAGAAGCCAAACCAGTTAAAACGGCCGAATCCGGACCAGTGATAGACTTCAGATCCAGGTTTGTACACCGTTACGGTGTCCCCCACAGCATCATCACCGATAACGGCTCGAACTTTACAACCGACGAGGTAAAGACTTGGTGCAGCAACATGGGCATTAAGCTCGATTATGCCTCCGTCTATCACCCCCAAACAAACGGTCAGGTCGAACAGGCAAATGGTCTTATCATGAGCGGCATTAAACCCAGATTAGTACGATCCTTAAAGGAATCAGATACGCGCTGGGTAGAGGAGCTCGACTCCGTACTATGGGGGCTGCGGATCACGCCGAATCGCACTACCGGATACACACCGTTTTTCATGGTGTACGGCGCGGAGGCAGTACTGCCCTGCGACATCATTCATGACTCACCTCGAGTGCAGATGTACGAAGAGAAAGAAGCTGAGCTTGATCGGCAGGACAGTTTGGACGCCATAGAGGAGGAGCATGACGTGGAAAAAGCCCGCTCCGCATTCTATCAGCAACAGGCTCGACGGTATCAAAGCAGAGAAGAACGAGCCAAAACTTATAATGTTGGCGAACTAGTTCTACGCCTACCAGAGAAGAAAAAGAACAAACTCGAGCCCAAATGGGAAGGTCCCTTCGTTATCGACCAAGTTCTGACCGGTGGAGCGTACCGTCTGCGGGATGCATCGGAAAATCGACTCGAGCCAAACCCATGGAACGCAGCCAGACTCTGAAGGTTCTACGCCTAGTTCCGGACTATGTGTTCGTCTCCTTACCTCCGTCAATTTTTTGTATATCAGCTATCTATCTTTTCTTTCTTTCTTTCTTCCCTTTTTTCTTCACAACCTTACAAGGTTAAAATGTGTCTTGACTACACAATCTTGAGGCGCTAGGCGTGCTCATTATACCTGGGGGCTTCTTATACAGAGGCTTAATATAATTATGTTCCGGGCTTTATGCCCCCTGCACATGTGTTACTTCTCCACATGTACTTTTCTTCGCCATTATATGCATCGATATGACTTAAGTTTTGGCCAAGCTGGGTTGCCTGACTCTTGTGTTTATTCCCTACGTTCCCGTTAATTCGGCTAGGGCATAACGGGAGCACCGCTGCAATTGTCACTGCCGGGTCAGCCGGATGTGTACCTCATACTGGGTGAAGCCGAAAGCTAGCATTCGTAAGGGAATATTCGGTCGGTGAACAAAAGATGACTTTTATTTATTGTAATGCATGCCCCAAGATGTTTATATCCTGCGTCTCCTTTCGCAGTTCGGACATGCACATTAATGCATGCGTACCCAGGGAAAGGAACCCTTAACGGAGCTATTCTCCCTAGAAGATGTTTCTTACTATCCATGTAATATAACATAACTAGTTGGGTACTTGTCTGTTCAAGCACTTATGACCCCTACGCCTGGTTTCCACACGTACCCCGGTTTTTTACATAACCGAGCGGGTATTCGGATACACTCCGAACTGTCGGGTCCGGAGGTCGAAGCGAAAAGGTTCGCCCTGACAAATGATTTACAATTCGGCTAGGGACAGTATATGTCAATCGAAGTACACAGTCACTTAGACTGACTAAATTCTTCTTCTAAACCATCCAACAGGCTGTCTAGCCTACAATCCTATTGGGAATACTTTGCAGCTAATTTCACCTGGTCATACACCACACTGACGGGGATTTCATTCCCATCAGACCCCACAGGTCCGACTTCGGCCATATGGTTCAGGTCAGCCATGGTATATCGAGTCTTCACCATGGCCCAGGCTTCCCTTGCACCTTGTCGGCAGGCAGATATCTTCCATAATCGGAAGCGCCGCCGCGCTCCCTTGAGCGTCTCTGGGAGCTCCCCCATGCCTCCTAGCAGGGAGGCGGATGGCCACAAGGCCTGGGCAATGCCTTGCATCACCTGCCGAACTTGTTCGGGCAGTTGTGATAGCTCGGGGAGAAGATCACCTGCAGACCCAGGCATCTCTTCTGCGGGACGACCCGTCAGCCTACCTACAGATATAACTCTGTTAGTCGGTTTCTTCGTCGAACCTATAAAAGTTCGTTCAAGCACTTACTAAAAATGCCGCGTCAAAGCCTCTTATTCTCCTTTACGGAGTCAGCAAGCTGGGCCCAAACATCTTTTAGTTCAACACTTAGCCGGATATTGGCATCTTGGAGATCGTTTTTCTCCTGCCTAACCTTCTTAAGCACGCGCTTGCCAGCCTTTAGCTGTCGTTGAGCATGTTGCTCATCGCCTCGCACGACCTCCGGATTCACTCCGGAGTCATCTGCGGAATCTATTGTTAGATTTGCATGCATGTCGCATACTACCTGGTACATGTCATTCTTTGCAATAGAAACAAGTGTTACCAGAAGGGGCCTTCTCGGACTCCTTCACTACGGCAACTGTGGCTTGAAGTTGGGCTTTGCACTCCTCCAGCTCTTGGGACAACTGGGTATTCTTCTCCGTAAGAACCTACACAAATAATGATCCTTAAATCAGTTGTGTCAACTGTTTCAAGTCTCAGGGGCTACTGATATACGTAATTATTAGATTTTCTACCCGTATATCCTTTACATACTGGTCCGTGGCCCTGGCATGACCATTTGAGCAGCTCGGATATACGCGTCTCCTGAGTTGAAGGCATCGAACGCCTCTTGGGAGAAACAAGCGTTGCGGAGTAGGGCCTGACGACGCCTGTGATTCATGGCGCTCTCCACTTCGGAATTCGTAGCGGACAGCCTATCCGCATCCTCTATAGGAGGAACATCCGGTGTTGGCCCCATGTTAGCGTCTGCCTCTAAGTTCGGCTCTGGAGCTCGACTGGTGGAGGCGTGGCCGGCAACCTCTCTGGATATAGTCCGGCGAGCGTTTTTCCTACTAGGAAACATGGGCGTTATTATATTTTAAAAGACGACAACCACGGAGCGGGGTTCTTTTTCATACCTCTGCGGCAGCGTCTCAGTCTTGACCGCCTTTCTTTTAAGCCTACCCGGCTTCGGTGCCCCTTGTTGGTGAGTCACTGTGGGTTCGGCATGGCGTCTCGAGGGATCCTTCTCGGAAGTTGGGATTCCGGTTTCACTTACATGCGATGCAGGGAGTAGTCCAGGATAATCGGCTATGATGTCCACCATGGCACCGTCGCAGCTGAATTGATAGAATGTATTGTCAATAAGCTCCATAAATGTGTCCGGATCTTCTTCGAGTCCGGGGTCGAGGGCCCGGTCAGGGTCCTCTGGTTGTGGAGGCGGGCCGTGGACCTCCCTCACAGCTTTTCGTAGTTCCTAGTATGAAATGGCAAGTTAAATACTTATGACGAGGAATGCGGGAAGGTTTGGAGTAAAAAGTAGCAGCTCACCCAGCTTGGGGGGTTGTACATGGAGAATCCATCCCGTGGCTTAATGCGGATGAACTCCTCTTCCTCTCCATTGTACAAATCAGACAGAATTTTCGCTAGAGCAGCGACTGAGTCCGGTCCCTTACGACCGAAGCGGGAGGCATCGTCTTCTCCATTGAAGTGCCACATGGGTTGTCCCCGATATTGAAGTGGCTGCACCCCCCGCATTATACATATTGACATAACCTCGGTTATTGTCAATCCTGATTTGGCCAGCGTCTTTATCCGGCCCATCAGGTAAAGGACTTCTCCGTTATCTTCCTCCTGGGGGCTCCGAGGGCGCCAGCTGCGGCGTTTCTTCAAGGGAGCATTGTCGAACTCAGGAAGGCCCATCCGAATAGGTTCCAGAAGGGGGACGTCCTCCATATAAAACCACTCCGAAGGCCAGTCTTCGGAGGTTTTCTTCGGAGTACCGGACAGATATCCGGTCCCGGCGATGCACCATATTTCGGCTCCGCCCACTTGATATATTGACCCCTCCTGTGTATGGGGTACGAGGCAGAATAGCCTCTTCCATAGCTCGAAATGAGCTTCGCAGCCCAAAAACAGCTCGCAAAGGGCGACATAGCCAGCGATGTGTAATATGGAGGCGGGGGTAAAATTATGCAGCTGGAGGCCGTAGAACTCCAGGAGCCCGCGGAGGAACGGATGGATTGGAAATCCGAGCCCCCTTAATAAGTAAGGGACAAGGCATACCCGCTCCCCCATGGATGGGTTGGGAAAGCTCTCCGCTTGCTCCCCGCCGTTGTAGGTGGCGAGTCCGGCTCGAATGGGGACCATATACGCTGGAGGGAGGAATCCCTGGGTCTGTAACTCTACTAATTGGCTATGAGGGATGGAATACTTCTTCCAATTGCCTGGCATAGGCTACGGGAGCGGGAGGATGAGCTGCGATGGCCGGCCATGCTGGGATGGACTTTGCCGGGCGCGCTCCGATGGATACTCGCTGTGGGAGGACGGTGTGATCTAGATCTGAGGATCCCCGCCTCTTTAAATAGATGATTTACTTACATGGTTAGGGTGGCAAGTGTAAAAATGCCCCGACTTCTCGCATTCGCTCGACACGTGGAGGATAGCCATTATTAGGCACAGAAGCCAAGGAGTGCAACATTCACGGGAAGCCGGACACTACTTAACAGGTACTCAGAATTTGGAGAAGAACCCGCCTTGCAATGCCGAAGACAATCTGCGCGCCGGACTCATCGTCATTGAAGCCTGGTTCGGGGGCTACTGAGGGAGTCCTGGATTAGGGGGTCCTCGGACAGCCAGACTATATCCTTTGGCCGGACTATTGGACTATGAAGATACAAGATTGAAGACTTCGTCCCGTGTCCGGGTGGGACTCTCCTTGGCGTGCAAGGCAAGCTTGGCAATTCGGATCTGTAGATCTCCTCCCTTTTAACCGACTCCATGTAACCCTAGCCCCCTCCCGTGTCTATATAAACCGGAGGGTTTAGTCCGTAGGACAACAACAATCATAACCATAGGCTAGCTTCTAGGGTTTAGCCTCTACAATCTCGTGGTAGATCAACTCTTGTAATACTCATATCATCAAGATCAATCAAGGAGGAAGTAGGGTATTACCTCCATCGAGAGGGCCCGAACCTGGGTAAACATTGTGGTCCCCGCCTCCTGTTACCATCCGCCTTAGACGCACAGTTCGGGACCCCCTACCCGAGATCCGCCGGTTTTGACACCGACAATAGGCTCTTTAATGAGTTTAGCACATCGTCCAAGGGCGAGTGTTGAAAGATGTCTGCGGCGCTGAACTCGAAGATCGATAAACGATCAAGTTCGGCATCCGCGGGCTCACATGGTTCGGAACTTACACCCAGAGACTAGTCCGGAGTTCCGGTGACACAAATATTGTGTGAGGTTTAGTTCGTGTGCGGCTCCAACGCCAGGGAATCTGCGGCCTCCGTGGTGGGGTTGAGCCTCCACTCCTTGGACGGCGCTGTATGATCCGGATCTAAGGCCAGAGCTGTTACAGGAGCTATCTCCTGGATGCGGTTTGACGACAGATTTAGGTCATGTTCATCAAGGTTAACACGAGCAGTTGCTGCGGTCTCGAATCTAGCGAAGATCAAATCTCCGCAGACGTCCGCGACGTAGTTCAAGCTCCCAAATCTGACCTGATGGCCAGGGGCGTAGCTATCGATCTGCTCTAGATGGCCAAACGAGTTGGCCCGCAATACAAAGATATGTCCGGGGAGAAAGGTTTCTCCTTGGACAGCGTCATTGTTGATGATTGAAGGGGCCATCAAAACCTTTTGGGTACGACACAGTGGAACTCTCAATGAAAGCATCAATGTCGGTGTCAAAACCGGCGGATCTCGGGTAGGGGGTCCCGTACTATGCGTCTAAGGTCGATGGTAACAGGAGACAGGGGACATGATGTTTACCCAGGTTCAGGCCCTCTCTATGGAGGTAATACCCTACTTCCTGCTTGATTGATCTTGATGAATATGAGTATTACAAGGGTTGATCTACCACGAGATCGAGATGGCTAAACCCTAAAAGCCGAGCTTGTATGACTATGATAATGATATCCCCCCTCTCCGGACTAAGTCCTCTGGTTTATATAGACACCAGGAGGATCTAGGGTAACACATGGTTGATTACAAAGAAAGGAATCTACATATTTGTTCACCAAGCTTGCCTTCCACGGCAAGGAGAGTCCTATCCGGACAGAGGTGCAGTCTTCGGTCTTTGTATCTGCACAGCCCATCAGTCCGGCCCGTGGCTAACAGGCCGGACGCCCGAGGACCCCTTAGTCCACGACTCCCTCAACGGCCTCATCCCATGTTGGGCCGAGCCACCGGTGGATCAAGTGCAGGAGTTCTTTGATACCTTGGTGGAGAGGTACATCCGCGACGAGCCGCTGCTCGTCCAGGACACCACCCAGGCGGAGCTGGACTACATCGTCGCCAGGGCGGCAGAGGTGGAGCTCCCCAGGGAGGCCGGGAGCGCTGGCGGCATGGAGGACGAGGCCGCGACGGCCGCAGAGGAGAGGGAGCTCGCCCAGTGGGCGGAGTCCGCTGGGGAGGCCAGCAGCGCCGCCACCAGGGCTCCTCGCATTGAAGATGTGCTCGACGAGTCATCGTCGGAGGAGGTCAAGACTGTCAATCCTCCGGTCACGGGGAGACGGCGAGTGCTGCGACGGGCCAGCTCTGGCGAGCCGGTCCAGCACGGCAGGGCCGCGCAACCGTGGCAAGCCCAGGAGGCGTCCGTGCGCCAAACGAGCGCCGCGGCAGCGAGGAAGTTGGTGAAGGTCGCGGTGGCGAAGAAGAAAGCAACTGCCTCTTCTTCGTCCAAGCGTGGCCAGACTCCACCCTCTTCCCCTCCTCCGGCAGATGTCGACACGGAGGTCGTCTTTGATTCTGGGTCCCTCAGCCCACGGAGGAAGAGGAAATCAATGGAGGAGGAGGTGGAGGACGAGTAAGTATCTTGCTCTTTTTTTCTTTGTCACCTTTGTCTCCTCAGACTGTGCCGCTTATCTTGGTTTGTTTTCATCTTGGTAGGGAAGCGGAGACGCTGGCCCAGAGGGTGAAGAGGGCCAGGGCCTCGACGGGCGGCCAGCCCCCGGCGGGCACTTCGAGCACGCCGCTGGTGGTGGTGAGGAGCCCGGACAGCAGCCCCCAGCGTAAGTTCACCACTCGCCCCTCGTCAACGTGTGTTGGGGGTACGATGCCTTGGCGCCGACCTTGCCGTGGTTGCAGGAGGAGGACAGAAACAGGAGGAGCCACTGAGGGCTACCCCCAACATGCCGCCCCGAGGGGCGTCCCCGGCAAGGGCACCCAGCACCGAGCCCATGCACACGGAGGAGGAGGATGCAAACTTAGGCATAGGTGGCTCCGCCTCAGCGCCAGGTGTTGGCGGGGAGGGGGCCACTTCTTCCTAGCCCAGCACGGGTAAGTCACTCGCCTTCCGTCCCTGTTCTTTTTCTCTTCTTTCTGAATCTTGGTCTTGGCTTTGCCTTATCCTTTTCTCGATATCCAGATCCTCCCTCGGTGGACCGGGAGGACATAGACACCGTCATCGAGGACATCGCCAGGGATGCCGCGGAGGAGGCCGCCAACGGCGCTGCTAAGGACGCCGCCAAGGGGTCTGCCGGGGGGCCCGACAAGGCTGCTGCCGAGGAGGCCGGCAAGGGGCCTACCGGGGAGGCCGGCAAGGCCGCTGCCGAGGAGGAGGTGGTTGACGACCAACCTTCCTCCTCCGCTGCCTCTGGCTCGGGCCGGTACCTGAAGGTGAGCGAAGACCTATTCGTCTACCTCCCGGGGACGGCGAGCACCAGGGCGCCCGTCGAGGGGGAGGTGTTTGATGACGAAGTGCTCGCCGCCGCCGGGCTTCAGGTAGTTGACGAGCCGAGCGCCGGTGGCGGTGGTTCCCAGGAAGATCGGCTCCTCCAGGCCATGAGCGCCAACTTCCAGAAGCTCCAGGCGCTTCACCGCGCTCACCTGGACAAGGCCAAGTCCAGCATGGCGGTGGTGGACAAGGCAGAGGCGGACCTCGAGGAGCGCTTCGCCGAGGCGTAGGCTTGGTTCCGCCACGCCCACAAGGACTTGAAGGCCACCCAGGACATGCTGGCCGAGCGCAAGTTGGAGCTTGTCATGAAGCGGGCCGATATTGAGAAGACCCAGGAGCTGGCGAAGCAGCAGGCTGCCCAGGCCGAGGCTGCTCGGCACCAGCAGCAGGCCGCGCTAAACTCCCAGGAGGAGGACCTTGCCGCGCGTGAGGAGAAGCTCGCTACGACACTCCGTGGCAAGGACGAGGAGGTCGAGAAGCTTGTGGTGCAGCGGACCCAGGAGCTGGAGCAGAGGCACCAGGAGGCGCTCGATGCCCAAGCCCTGGTCCATGCCGACAAGGTGAAGGAGCTGGAGGTGGAGCGGGATGGGCTGAAGGATCAGGCTTTGAAGCTGGCCAAGGAGAAGGACACGCTCAACGATGCCCTGGTGGAGGCGTAGGGCGCAGTCCTCGGCAAGCCTGAGCAGCTCTCCAAGACCAGTGACTCCATCAAACACCTGAAGCAGAAGCTGGAGGGTCTCGAGGGGACGCTGTCGGAGGTTAGGGCTCGGGAGGAGACCCTGACCAAGAATCGGGAGAAGGAGAGGCAGCTGCGGAAGAACGAGACCGCCAACCATGAGGATTTCGTGAAAGGCGAGAACCTATGGATCAGCCGCCTCGAGGACGTCGCCGGAGGATCACCACGCAGCTGGCTACCATGGGGATGCCAAGCGTGAGGTACGTCCCGGAGCCGAACGTGAGCCCCAACGCCAAGCTAACTCTGTTCTTCGAGGGTGTTCTCGGAGCCCTGGAGCTGTTCCGCTCCAACAGGGCGGCCTCATTGGCCGATGAGGCCCGGACGCTTTGTCGGGGTGCCATGACCCACGTCCTCACCAAGGTGGCGCACTGGAACCCCAATCTCGACTTCGACGCCGCGCTGGAGAGCTTGCCGGAGGATGCGGACCTCGCGACGCTCGAGGAGCGTATCAAGCCCATCACCAGCCACATGGATGGAATCCAGAGGGTAGAGGGCCAGCGTCGGGACTAGGCACCCCATTCTTCATCTCCGTTGTAGGCTCATGACCAAGATAATTTCTATCTTTAGTTAGAACCGCGGCACAATTGATGTAATATAACTCTGCAGTGCTTTTGATATTATGCATGCTATCTTTCTGTTAGATCTCCCCTTGTATGTTCACACCCTACACTTGTTGAGATAATGCCGCCGGCGCGTAAACCCATGCCATGGTGCTTTGGGACGGATCCCTTGCACCTTGCTGGAAGGGTGCTTGCTGCCGGGCAAGCCACCTTGCCGCCGCCAGAGCGGTCGCTTGAACTGTCGAGCGGACTCGAAGTAGGACAAGAGCGATGCTGGCAACGGGTAGGCCACCTTGCCGCTACTAGCGCAATCGCATTAACTGTCGAGCGGGCTCGAGACAGAAACAAAGGCGTTGCCAATAGCGGAAGGGTCCCATCGCGTGCAGGTTTCCCATACAAAGGAAGAGATCTCTCGGGGAGAACAGCCTTATATAAGTGAAAGTAGCCAAGATTTCGTGCGACTTATCTTTTTCGTTGTTGTGCGGGTGTTCACCGCGTCCGCAAGCGACGTTGCCCGCTTGGTCGTCTTCTTCCTCGGAGCCATGGTGATGAGGAACTGATAGGCTAACTGCTAGACCGGATTTTCACAACTGCGCCCCCTACCTGGCGCACCAAAGATGTCGGTGGGAACGACACCTATTGGATCACTGGGACCCCTTCTACGGTTGGCGGGCACGGGTTTGTGCAAAGAGCGGGTCTGGCAGGAAGCACAAAGATCGTTTGCCCAGGTTCGGGCTACGAGGATGCATAAAACCCTAGTCCTTCTTTGGTGTATGTATTTGAGTGTTCTTGACTTCTTGAGCTAGCTACGGTGCGTTGGTAGCTCAAAAGATCTGAATCCTTCTCCTGGTCGCCTCAGGCCTCCTTTTATAGGAAAAAGGGGTTGCCACAGTGGCACACAGGAGGTGGAAAGGTCTACAGTGGATGAGTCTATCCTCTGGCACCGTCGGACAAACGCATTTAATGCACTGCCGACGTGCCCCTCTTGCTTTATTGGGGACGGCAAGGAAGCTCGTCCCAGCTGTCGCCGCCTTGCCTGGCAGCGATGCGCGTCCGAGCTGACAAGGCATTGTAGCGCCACGTTGGGTGGCTGCTGGGCTGGCGCGGTGGCAGAGGCTTCATGGAGATCTGCATGCCGCCACGCAGGTGCTAGCTGAGTCGACGTAGAGGCCGCACGCTGCCACGCAGGTGCCAGCCTAGCTGGTTGAGCTAGCTGCTGCATGGGAACGCGGTGTAGTCTCGGCAGATGTGGGCCTGGCCGCAACCCCGTAAGTGCCTGGCAAGGGCCATGCTGGGGCCCCAACAAGGGTCTTGCCGTGGCATCGTGGTTGTCCCCGGCAAGTGTCTTGCCGGGGGTCTCGTGGATCTCCTCCGCAAGGATCTCGCCGAGGATCGTCGTCTTCTGGTCCTCATCTGATCTCGTGTGTTTATGATCTTGACGAAGATCTGCATGCCACCACGGAGGTGCCTCCCGAGCCCTGGTCCCAATGTGATTGTTGGAAACCCTTGGCCTCAAGGGTGGCGCGCTCTGCTGGCGTCGGGCAAGTTGCCCCGGCAAGGCTCTTGCCGGGGCCACGGAGGCCACCCGACAAGGGTCTTGCCGGGGGAGTCCGCCTTGCCCCTTTGCTCTTTGTGGTCTCTAGTCTTGGCGTTGCTCTGATCGCCTTGTGCTCCGGCTCCCCTTTCCTACCCTGCTCAGTGTGGCCGCGCGCGGTGCACCGACTGTTCGTACACCGACACAAGGAGTCAAGGAAGGATCTCTGGGCATTAATTCTACAACATGCTTGATAATTATAAACTGATGTTCTTTACTCTTCTACATGCTGCAAGAAGCTTGGAGCTTCTTGAAGATGCTAGTCTTCGATAGGCTAGGCCTTCCCCTCTATTCTAGCATTTTGCAGTTCAGTCCACAGACACAACCCTTCCATTTGATACCATTGCATACTTAGTTCAGATCTAATGCTTGCGAGTACTTTGGATGAGTAATCACGGTTGCTTTGCTCCCCCTCCCCCCTCTTTCTTCTTTCTGGTTGTTGCAACCAGATGGTGGATCCCAGGAGCCAGATGCCACCCCAGTCGACTACTACTACTACGTGGAGCCCGCCGACGACCAGGAGTAGTTAGGAGGTCCCACGCAGGAGGCTTGCTTCTTCGATCATGTTGCTTTTGTGCTAGCCTTCTTAAGGCATCCTTGTTTAACTTATGTTTGTACTTAGATATTGTTGCTTCCACTGACGCTTGTGTATCGAGCTTGTATTCGAGCCCTCGAGGCCCCTGGCATGTAATATGAAGTTTGTATTATTTTATTTATGTCTAGAGTTGTGTTGTGATACTTCCCATGAGTCATTGATCTTGATCGTACACATTTGCATGGATGATTAGTGTACGGTCGAATCGGGGGCGTCACAATACATGAACTCCTCAAACTACGGTCATCACCGAGAGTGGGCCCGGTTGTTGTCACTCCGGGTTTGTCGGATCATAACCGTAGTAGGTGACTATAACTTGCAAGACCGGATCTAAAACATGGATATAATGATGAATTCATAAACGGTTCAGATCCGAGTTCATGGCACCCGGGCCCAAAGTGACAAGCATTAAGCATAGCAAAGTCATAGCAACATCAATCTAAGAACATAGTGTATACAAGGGATTAGGCCCTAACAAAACTAACTCTATTACATGATGAATCTCATCCAACTCCTCACCGACCAGCGAGGCTACGAAGGAATTACTCACTCCCGGTGGGGAGCATCATGGAATTGGCGATGGAGATTGGTTGGTGATGACGATGAACGAAGATCCCCCTCTCCGGAGCCCCAAACGGACTCCAAATCTGCCCTCCCGAGGAAGAACAGGGCTTGGCGGTGGCTCCAACTCGTGGAATGCGATAATTCTTTCTCCCTTATTTTTTCTCCAAAAATAGGAATTTATAGCGTCGGTTTCAGGGTCAGCGGGGCCACCAGGTGGGTACAACCCACCTGGGCGCGCCAGGAGACGGGGGCGCACCCTGGTGGGTTGTGCCCACACAGGGGCCCCTCTCTGGTGGGTATTGTCTCTAGAAATTCTCTTTTATTCCATAAAAAATCCTCGCAAAGTTTCTTTCCATTCCGAGAACTTTTCTTTCTGCACAAAAACAACACCAGCGTAGTTTTGCTGAAAACAACATCAGTCCGGGGTTAGTTTCATTCATATCATGCAAATTAGAGTCCAAAACAAGAGGAAAAACGTGAGAAAAAGTAGATACGTTGAAGACGTATCAGTGATGGGGCGTCTGTGGGTAATGTCTGGGATAGTCTTATGGCCACAACTCTATAGAATGGTGGTGAAGTCTCTACTCTAGAGTTGCAATTGCTCTACAACATGTTATAACAAAGTAACAAAAATACTTCCACTTGTATATATCGCATATCAGGAAAATGGTTTTAACGGTATAAACATCAAAAATATAATTTTAGATAGCAAATAAGGTCTTAATAAACCATGTATATGCGATTATATGCCATAAACGATGATTATAATATATACGTACTCAATCATAAACAATTACTTAACAAACATTGTGTGTTGATTTGTTTGTGGTGGGGGGGGGGGCAAATACCCCTTGCCTAACATAATGTGCTAAGGGGTCCATCCCATAATTCTAACATAAGGTGAAGGACATGGTGGATGGCAAGGAGGAGGAGTTGCACACTACCCACCCCCACCTCCCGCTCCCGACATAAGTTTTGACGCAGCTCCGAATGCTCCGAGGAAAGCGAGGAGAAATAGCTTGATGTTTTAATTAGCAGACATATGTGTTATTTTTTTATCAAGTGTTGTGGTTGTTTATTTCATCTTGATTTACTGCTGTATTTGACTTTATGCTAGCTAGGGTAATCATGTGGATTTCATATGGGCTAAGATGATGATGATAATGTTGACTATTTCATTCATTCCACATGGTATTTCTGATATGTAGGGTTGCCAGCACAGGCGGAGATCTTTGATCTCCTCCAAGTGCACAAGCTTTGGTTGTAGCTTTTCTGAAGTAAGAATATCGATCCCACATGGAGCACAAAAATTGGGTTTTTGTCTCTTGTAATGACTTGTGGAATTGTGCCAGCAAATAATTATAGTCTCAAAGTAAAGTGAGGGAGAAAATAAATAGAGGTTTTTCGTGAAGTGTGAACTTCAAGTAAATTGCATAAACATAAATAAAATCAGTAGGAAAAGTAACAAGTGAACTGACATAGGATTAAGTACTTCTCAGGGAGTCGGGAATTCCCATTGATATGTTTCCAATGCAACCTATGCAACGATAGTAATATATGGATACTTGTGCCACTCTTGACGTTTACGCTAGGCAGAGCCGGGTATAGAGCACGTTCTACTATAGGTAGACTTCATGCCACGCACGCCACCACCATAGTCTCCTCCTACAGGTTACAACTATGGTGATTAAGGGTTTCCACGTGGATGTGGCCTCACTAAGGATTCTCCATAATTCCCTGTCAATTGTAAAACCTAGGGGTTAAAGCTTTTAATTTCACCTCGAATTACCTTCACTCTCTAACTCTTACAACGACAATGATACACTTTCTCACCTTTCGACGATAATCCTGAGTGGGGCCCCTTCACTAAATTCACGAAGTTTAATAAACTAAATCATTCAACAACGGATCTCATATACTTATTAACATTTCAGCTCCTATACATACCAAGGTTCATCCATATCCCCGAGAACTAGGGTGTTTACTCGTACATAGGGACATCAAACATCATGGAGGCGGTGAAGATAAACATGTACGATTCAAATGAGTAATACACAAGATGATCCACTAGGGTTTTGATATTACAATATGGTGGAGATGGTGATGATGATAATGAAGGTGGTGGTGATGATCATGCCGACATCCCCTTGCATATGGTGGTGAAGATGGCAATCTCCTCCTTGCCAATTCCCCCTCTGGATGTGTTTCTGGTGTCTATATGCATCTGTTCCTCAATCTGATCGCGTGGGCTGGAGATAGTCGACCACGGGAGGCCGCGCCACTCCATACGACCGCGTGCGCTCGTATATATGGCAGTTTTGCACTCTGGAAGAGTTGTGCGGCCTCCAACTTCCTCCAATTTCTTTATTCCTTTTATGTTAGATGATAATCACATTGATTAACGCGATTCCACCATAATTTCCTGGGATTCCTTCCATAGTATCTTATTTACTCTACTGGGGAAAGCCGATAAAAGCAATGCATGAACGCGGTAAAATTCCACAAAGACTGCCATGTAGGCACAAAATTACCAACAAAAACATCATACATTTCGGAATCATCAACTCCCCCAAGGTTAAGTCTTGCTCATCCCTAAGGCAGCACCGTAGCTTGTAACGAACAAGGTCAACTGAGGTTTATGAGGTGCGGATATTCGTGGAGGTGTGAGTCCATCACTGGTTACCGAAATGAGTAGAGATAAAAAATACTGTGACAAATAATAGTGCATCTCCACCATTAGGATGATCATGAAGGCTTCTCCACCTTGACTTCACAACTTTATGCCCTAAGTCATTTTTAATTCAACAAGGCAAGTGGTAAGTGTATCCCCTTTTTCAGAAAAATCTTTAAATTTAAAATTTTATATCTTGCTTTCGAAACATGTTTATCTGCCCATCTCTCACTTCGTTTTTATGTGATATGTAATCTAAACATGTTCCTGGCAAGAATTTCATAAACTTTTTAATTTGAGAGGGATTTAACTTCCTTGTTGCTTGCTCTATTTTATTTATTTGATATTTTTTTCTGGTGAACATTCAAAGAACTAGCACATATAGTTATGTTTCTCCTCTAATCAATTAGTACCAATGATGTGGAATACTTATGATCATTTCATTTGTGGTTATGCTCTATCACTTGCTCCTAAATCATCATCTCATAGGTTTTCTGAATGTAGTGATGATACTAAACATCAAGATATCCATAACTCATTGGAGTAGAATCTTCTCTTATTCAAATAGGAAGTTAAGAGTTCAACCTTATTGAAATAAAAATTGCAATATAACCTCGACTTGTGGGAAATAAATGCATAGAAAGGAAAGATACAAACTACTCTAGGATCTCCCCCAAGCTTACAATCAAGGCGGAGAGATCTGGGTACCTAGCTTTTATGCTCCCTCCTGGGTATTCTTGCATGCGGTGGAGATGTTCTTGAAGCATGCTCCGATCCCCTCAAGCACCATCAGTTTCTCGTCAACAACCCTGCTCAAGAACTCAAGCTATGTAGTATTTTGATTTAGAGTTTCAACCATAAGACCGATCTTATAGAAGAGACCATTGACCCAAGCTTCTAGGTCTTTGCTCGTTAACCAATAAGGGTTGATCCCTTCACCAATAACATGTACACAAGATTTGGAGACTCTCTCAAGATCCTTGATATTTTCCTTTATCTCCTCTGGGGATGGTGGTTTCCTTCCCCCACTCGTTCTAAGGCGGGCCTAGAGGAAATAGAGGAATAGATCCTTGGATATTGAATTGGTAGGGTTTTGGAGGATACTCATTTAGAGTAGGTTGATGACCCACAAGTATAGGGGTCAATCGTAGTCCTTTCGATAAATAAGAGTGTCAAACCCAATGAGTAGTAGAAGGAATTGATAAACAGCTTCAGCAAGGTATCTCTCCAAGTGCTGGAAAGTGATAGTAACAAATAGTTTGATAGCCAGATAACTGATAGAAAGTGACAAGTAACCAAAGTAACAATGCAGCAAGGTGGTCCAATCCTTTTATTGCAAAGGACAAGCCAAAAGTACTTCTTATATTAAGCAAAGTGTTCTTAAGGACGCATGGGAATCTCATCTAATTAACTTCATCATGTTTTAGTTGATTCACGTTCACTACTTTGATAAGTTGTTAATTTGGTGGATCAATGCTATGGTGATGTTCTTTCTTGAACAAAGAACCCACTTATGATTACCCCATCTCACAAGCATCCGCAACTACCAAAGAAGAATTAAGATAAATCTAACCATAGAATGAAACATACGGATCCAAATCAACCCCTTCCGGAATAGCGCATAAACTAGGGTTTAAGCTTCTGTCACTCTCGCAACCCATCATCTATTTACTAATTCCACATTATCTTCCCCTAGGCCCAAGCATGGTAATGTGTCGTCTAGTCAACGTTCACACGACACCAGTAGAGGAAGAGCAACATACACATCATCAAAATATTGAACGAATGCCAACTTCACAAGATTACTTATAACAAGGCTTCTCCCATGTCCTCAAGAACAAACGGAACTACTCACAAATTATATTCATGTTCATGATCAGAGGAGAATAATATATGATTAACAATCTGAAGATATAATCTTCTGCTAAATAAACCAACTAGCATCAACCAAAAGATGTAATCAACACTACTAGGAACCGACATGTACCAATTTGAGGTTTTGAGACAAATATTGAATACAAGAGATGAACTAGGGTTTGAGATGAGATGGTGCTGGTGAAGATGTTGATCGAGATGAGTCCTCCCATGATGAGAGGAATGTTGGTGATGACGATGGCTTCAATTTCCCCCTCCTGGAGGGAAGTTTCTCCGAGGGAATCTCTCTGCCGGAGAGCAAAAGTGCTCCTACCTAGGTTTCGCCTCGAGACGGTGTCGCTTCATCCTGAAAGTCTTCTCTTGATTTTTTTTCTGGGTCAAATGGCTTCATATAGTGGAGAAGATGGGCCACGGAGGCCTGTTGGTGGGCCTACAAGCCCAAGTGGCGCACCCCAGGCGATGGGCGCACCACCTGAGCTTGTGGCTCACTGGTGGGTCCCCTCATGGTGATTCTTCTACTGGTATTTTTTATTTATTCCAAAATAAATCTCCGTAAAATTTTAGGTAATTTGGACCTCCAGAGAATAGACATCTCTTGTAGCTTTTTCAAGGTTAGAATTCCAGTTGCCGGCAATTTCCCTCTTGTGATGAAACTTGCAAATTAAGAGAGAAACACTACTGCAGAAAAGCCTAGCTATGGCATGGCAAAAACAGCCTTGGTGGCGTGGACACCCAACACCACCAATATATAACTACTAATGCTTGTGATCGATTGCCACTATTATTAATTGCTAATTAATGGTTTATTAGGTGGTATTATTCCATTATGTGTTGTTTTATACGTGCTCAATTACTTCTAATGTGAAATGCTAAATGTTATATATATATATGATACATCCATTTTGCATCATGCTTTTATATCGATATTTATTGCATTATGGGTTGTTATTACACATTATGTCACAATAGTTATGCCTATTCTCTCTTAGTTTACAAGTTTTACATGAAGAGGGAGAATGCCGGGAGCTGGAATTCAGGGCTGGAAAAGGAGCAAATATTAGAGACCTATTCTGCACAACTCAAAACGTCCTGAAACTTCATGGAGGCATGTTCTGGAATTAATAAAAAATAATGGCGAAAGAATCAACTAGAGGGGGCCCAGAACCTGGCCACGAGGGTGGGGGCGCGCCCTACCCCCCTGTCTTGTGGGCCCCCTGGCAGGCCTCCGGTGCCCATCTTCTGCTATATGAAGTCTTTCACCCTGAAAAAATCAGGAGGTAGCTTTCAGGACAAAACACTGCCGCCACGAGGCGGAACCTTGGCGGAACCAATCTGGGGCTCCGGCGGAGCTGTTCTGCTGGGAAAACATCCCTACTGGAGGGGGAAATCATCACCATCGTCATCACCATCGATCCTCTCAGCAGGTGGGGGTCAATCTCCATCAACATCTTCACCAGCACCATCTCCTCTAAAACCCTAGTTCATCTCTTGTATCCAATCTTTGTCCCAAAACCTCACATTGGTACCTGTGGGTTGCTAGTAGTGTTGATTACTCCTTGTAGTTGATGCTAGTTGGTTTATTTGGTGGAAGATCATATGTTCAGATCCTTTATGCATATTAATACCTCTCTAATGATGAACATGAATATGATTTGTGAGTAGTTATGTTTGTTCCAGAGGACATGGGAGAAGTCTTGCTATAAGTAGTCATGTGAATTTGGTATTCGTTTGATATTTTGATAAGATGTATGTTGTCTTTCCTCTAGTGGTGTTATGTGAACATCGACTACATGACACTTCACCATTGTTTGGGCCTAGAGGAAGGCATTGGGAAGTAATAAGTAGATGATGGGTTGCTAGAGTGACAGAAGCTTAAACCCTAGTTTATGCGTTGCTTCGTAAGGGGCTGATTTGGATCTATATGTTTCATGCTATGGTTAGGTTTACCCTAATACTTCTTTTGTAGTTGCGGATGCTTGCAATAGGGTTTAATCATAAGTGGGATGCCTGTCCAAGGATGGGCAGCACCCAAGCACCTGTCCACCCACATATCAATTTATCAAAGTAATGAACGCGAATCATATGAGCGTGATGAAAACTAGCTTGACGATAATTCCCATGTGTTCTCAGGAGCGTTTTCCTTCATATAAGAGTTTGTCCAGGCTTGTCCTTTGCTACAAAAAGGATTGGGCCATCTAGCTGCACCTTATTTACTTTCATTACTTGTTGCCCGTTACAAATTACCTTATCACAAAACTATTTGTTACTGATAATTTATGTGCTTGCAGAGAATACCTTACTGAAAACTGCTTGTCATTTCCTTCTGCTTCTTGTTGGGTTCGACACTCTTACTTATCGAAAGGACTACGATAGATCCCCTACACTTGTGGGTCATCAATATATAGCTGTAATAAATGACAAGTACTCACAAACATGAGCTTACATAGTTAATAAGCAGTTCATTTCACATCGATGGCCCAACCACTTCTAAATGAGCTTTTTGATGATCATCATCCTCAATTAATGGCGCGGGGTGTTCGTAATAGTGAGTAGGATGGCCTGTCCAATCCGAAGATTCTTGCACAAATGAACTTCTTCCACCCCGCCCGGTTGAAGACAGTGTTACTGTCTGTGTCAAGTGTGTAGGCACAGCTGGTGGTGGAGCCCTTCTAGTAAGGTGTAGTCAAACCATGCCTTCTTCATCCGGCTCGATGCCACAACTCACAGATAGATTCTTAGGTAATATCAGAAAAAAATAGATATGATAAATGAGCATGTCATGCGCAATTATCATCAAAGCATACACTTCAATCCACATATATCATCAGATTCAACACCATGCATATCATCAGATTACTACACTAATAGCATATCATCAAATTACATACCACACTAATTAAGCATATCATCAAATTACTACGTACACTAAGCATATCATCACATTATTATACTACCACTAGTACGCGTCGGTGCTATACAAACGGTTTTTAACCCCTTTTCGCGACGGCATTTGCGACCATCGCCATGTTAGTGTGGGCGATGGGGTGTCCTTCCCACACGAGCCAGAAACCATCGGGGATATGGATCAATGATCCAGAGGCCTTCCTAAATGTAATCGTGTGCGATGCAGCACACACTAATTCTTTTGCACGTGTGGTATCGATGATTAAACGTTTCTAATGATGCAGTGAAACCATACGGTCTGTCATAGTGAACCGTTTGGGAAACAGTATGTAAGGCACACGGGCCAACAGAACTGTGTGCGATTTGTGCCCCATCGCACACGAGTTTTTTGTGTAACCCGTCTGCCATGCAAGACTCCATCGCACACGTGTCCCAACAGTTACCATCTGCGATATTGTTCTATCACAAACGGTTCAGGAGCCCCTTCGCACACATAGAAGTGATGTAGACTGTTTGTGATTTGTTGGGTATCACCGACGGTTGCCGCAAGAGTGACGTGTGCTTTTTGTTTGGGATCCCACACGTTTCCTGAAAAAATTACGACTGGGATTGTATTTTGCATTGGGCACGGTTTACTCCGAGTTCTCGTGTACGATAACGCGATAGCACAAACGGTTCCGGAGACCCTACACACGTAGTAGCACCGCAAATCTTTTGTGATCTGCTGTGTATCACCGACGGTTCCGCTACGATTGACATATGCTTTCCGATGTGGATCGCACACACTCATTTAGTTGAACCGTGTGCGGAGCAATTGCCAGGTTAAAACAAAAATATCCCATTTTGAATCGGCATGCAAAAAGCAAATTCGCCACAATATTCAATTGAACAAATAAACAAAAATATCACATTTTGAATCAGGATGCAAAAAGCAAATTCGCCACAATATTCCATTGAACAAATAAACAAAAATATCACATTTTGAATCAGGACGCAAAAAGCAAATTCGCCACAATATTCCATTGAACAAATAAACAAAAATATCCCATTTTGAATCGGCACACAAAAAGCAAATTTGCCACAATATTCAATTTAACAAACAGTGTCCACAGGAAGAACATTCATCAGATTTCACAACAATTGCAATTGAACATATGGTAGCTAAATTCCAATGATTTGTCCACACATATATGCATTACATAATTAATCATAGTGTACGAAATATGAAGACCTCATCAGATGGAAAGCAATGGATCCATGCGTATATGTTTAGCCGCTGACTCTTACTCAATGTTTCAGGAGAAGGCATGCTGAAATCTTCATTATCACTAGTGGTATTGATGTAGTGATCCAGGAAGAAGTCGCTGATAAATCTCCGAACCATCAGCAATTCACCAGCCGGGAGCGGTTTAGGGGTCCTCGGTTTTAAGATGAGCTGCAGTATTTTTAAGATCAGAATGTGCCATATGAGTGGAGTAGAAGATATTTTAAGATAGACCTACTGGTACTAATTCACGAGGATCATCACAACTATCAGCAGATTTGCAGATGGAGATCATGTGTCTGCAAACATAGTATCCACAAAGGTTGGTCCATGCTTCTTGCTGAGGACACTAAAATTTTGTGTACATAATTAGTCATGTATTTGTCCTGTTAGGAACAACCTAACCGGTGTCAAATGTATTATTTTTTCTTTCGACAAAATAGAAAGAGGTTTATTTAGAAGCTTGAAAATTTGACTAGCGTAAGAAAAGGTATTTGCAGACTGTTGGATAAATTTTCTGAAATAACGGATTTCGGTGTGTTACCGAAGAAACGATCTCATGCTGCAGAGGTAGTTCCCTCTTGAACAAGTTCCCTGGTTTAGTTTTCCACAATGTGAGCACACTGCAAATGATGATGAATTTTGACAACATCAATTATTGAACTAGATATGAATGCAAATAAATTTCAACATCAGAGAATTCAATACCTATCCATGAATTGTTGAAGATGCGTCAGATCCTGAGCATTTGTTGACTCTCTGAGAGAATCGATGTAGTAAACTGTGTTCTTGTTTGGAACAATGAATACCAATATCCACTAATCGCTACATATTAAGAAAGCCATGAACTTACGAGTTATGTTGAAATCTGAAAGAAAATCAATGTATGTGTGGTTGTTTACTTGACTTACCGTTCATGATATCGCTAGAGAAATGATTCTGCATGGGACATGTTTTCGAAGAGACGGACGACCGTGTTAACGGCCCAGTCCCGGGTCCTTACCATGTATTGTTGTGCCATTTGGTAATTCAGGATCTATGAAATACACTCTCCCTTTTTCTTATCTGCACGTTCAATCCCCTGAGAGGAATAAAATGCAGTTAGATGTTTATCATTTACAGCCTTGTATGAAGAAGTTGATCAGAGTTTGTTAAGTACTTACAAAATCAGGCATCTAAGAAGACTGGCATCGAGCACGTTGAAGTTGAAGAAGAGATGTAAGTCCTCGAAAATCACATTGATGGAACCAGCATCGTGTCAGAAATGATCTCTATTGTAGTGGACCAGAAAACCATGATGACCTGCTGACATTTGATCCATGCAATATTCATGTAACTCGAAGCAGCTGGAGCTGCACTCATCAAAGTATTTGCCAACAAGAAATGGCTGGCCATGGACGTAATCGTGTGCTTCAAGTATGTCTAGTTTACTTTTAGCAAGCAACAAATCTACTTCTTCATCATCCATGCCGTCAGAAATAATATTACTCCCCGATTCGAACAACCTGCTGTTAATTTGGTTCTAGGCGATGAGTGCTTTAAGTAAGAGGCAATCGTTCTCTTTCCTCTTCACTTTCTCGCCGCGCTTCCTCGTGGTCGTGGGTGTAGCCTTTTTGGCCACTTCCTTCTTGGTACTTGAAGCATTTCTGGCAGAACGTCTGGTTGGCTGCAAGGTAGATTGCCAAGCAGATGGTGAAGCTTCGACGGACTGCTTAGTAGATGGTTTATCTATGCCGGACCACTGAGCTGGCGGTGCTGCTGTGACGGACTGATGGGCTGTAGGAGCAGAGGCATCGGACTTCTGACCATGCGTTGAAGCTATTCTTGTTTCTGCGCAGGTGGTGCCAACTTGTCGGTGTGCTGAGGAAGCCATGCCAACATGTTGGTTTGCTGAGCAGGAAGTGCTGGCGCATTAGTATGTTGATCACGTGACTGCGGACCAACAGACTGATGAGTAGTTGGTTCTGGACCTACAGACTGCTCAGCAGGCGGTTCCGAAGCATCAGACTGCTTAGCAGTCCGTTCCACCAGGTTGGTCTGCTGAGCATGTGCTGCAGCTGGGTCTCCCCCCGCTGCTTCAGGGGCCGGCATCTGAACCGGTGGTGCATCTTCAGCAGTTGTAGGCCTTGCCACTGGCTTCTTTGGGATGGAGGATGACATGGCCTGTACGCCACAAAGTCGGGCCGGCTGATCACAGGTTGATGCATCAGCCCGCGAGAGCTGCTGGGTCAAGGAGGGCATCACCAGTTGAGGGGTGATAGTAGTTGCTCTTGGCGGGGCTTCAGGGATCTCATCGATGAACTCTATTTCCTTTCATGTCCACTGGATGTGATGTAACAGTATTTCTCCCATGGTCCTTTGCTCATCGAAGTCTCCTAGGACATTCTTCAGGGCAAATTCATTAAATCCAGGCTTTACTTCAGTCACGTAGCACTTCACACAGCCCGGCTTCAATGGCACATTTTCCAACAAGAGGCCATCATTCAAGATGGGTGGGCAAACCCAAGCTGTTGCACATTTTAATGTACCTTCATAATGTGTAAGCACGCACTTCAGTCTGTCTTTCATTCCAGATAGATCAGATATAGCATCATCACAAGCAGCTGCAGTCTCAGTGTTGCTGGGGTCAGCTGATGCACACCTACTCTTCTGCGGTGTTGTCGCGCAATAAGCAGCATCCTCCATGCCCGCCTCCCCTCCCATCTACTGGCTATCTGTTAGTGTTAGAGTCTTCTGCATCATCATTGACTCCTCAACATCCTTTCGAACAGCCGGATAAATCTCCTTCCTCAACCTTCCGTACAATGCATTCTGCTTCATTTCACTCCTCGCTTTTTTCATGCTGAGCCTCTCTTCTTTGCTGAGTGTGAAAGCCCTCTTGTGCGGGACACTAACACCTATACCCCTTGCACCCCCAGGGGGCTCTTTTGTTTCCAGAGCAACAGACAGAATGTCACATGGCCCTGAGTTCCCATAGAACCTTCCAGGGATCTTGGAAGCCTCTAACATCACTGGATACAGTTCGGCGTCATGTGAGTTTTCAAAGTAATAAGTTCCGTCATCACACCTCTTTGGACATGTCCGCAAGTAGTCTCTGGCGCGTTGGCCCCTGATTTCACTAAAGGTCGGATTCCCACCAGCCGCTACAGCTTCTTTGTCCTCCTAGTCCCATATCAGTTTCATGTCGTAGTATCCTGCCACACCCATACGGTGGGGGTGTATGTTCTTCTTCTGAAGTTCTGATTGCTTGAAACTCTTCTCAGCAAACTCTTTAGTTGCCCTGACCCTTTTGAATTATGCCCGGTCTGCCTTTGTAATTTGGGGGTATGCGAGGATTGGGTCCTTTCCTTCACTCAAGTACTTCTTGTACAACACATGCTTCTAGTTTCTCCAAACATCCCTAGCCTTCTTTGGTGCAGGGTGTTCCACCTGCATTCTCCACTGCTCTGGAACGTTCAAGTGATCCATGATCTCCCAGACTATCCTTCACTGTGTTTTTGTGTTAGCCTTCCGAAACCCCGACAGATTAATGTTGAGCCTTGCTCTGCCAACAAATCCACACACACTCCTGGACCTGGTGCGTGCTTTATCTGGTTTAGTTGGAGACTTTAAATCAATCTCGATTACTTCATATACACCTTTAGGCTCGTGTGTGGGCTTCCTTGGAGCGTTCCTCCGTGTCCTGACCGGAAGGGTAATTGTTGCAGCTCTATCCCGTTCAAGATTACTTGATCCCTCAAAATCTGCTGAACACCTAGGGTTGTCCGAATCAGATGAAGATACATCGCCTGAAGCATGAGTGTTGTCGCTGCTACTCGGCATCTACAGAGAACACATGCGAAACTCAATAAAGGAGGATAAGCATAAAACTAACAACTTCGTATCAAGCTTTCTAAACATGCCATGCAATAATTTAGAAAATGTATGGCTAATTTGTTAAGTTTGTGTGACTCGGGCGCACGCGATCTGTAAATAGGCAGTAACTTATTGGAACAAATACAGCTTATATGTAGTAAGCAAGGTAGATAATGAACATATATACGCTCTCCGTTATTTTATAGCCAATTTGGGAACATACGGAACGAAATAGGAAGAGGGATTGCCAGGAAATATGCCTCACCGTGATGGAGAGCAGTTACTAACAGGCTTCAATGCAAACCCTGCCGAACCACAGGAGAGGCGAGGGTTACTGCATCGATATGCTATAGGGTGGCTGGCGAGCAAATGGAGACGGCGAGGTGCGGGCCGGCGCGTTGTCGGGGGTTGGGTGTGACATATGCCAAGGGATGGCTTATCATGGTGGGAGCGAGTAGAACGTCGCCGGTGCCCGGAAGCGGGATGAGGCGTAGACACGAACGCCGGCGTACTTTACCCAGGTTCGGGGCTCTCCTAGGAGATAACACCCCTAGTCCTGCTCTGCAGGGTCTCCGCATGATCACTAAGGCACTAGTGAGTACAATGGTGCTCCTCGAGCTGTATGCTAGAGGTAGGAGAAAGCAGGGCTAGCTCTCTCCTCTCTCTATGTATGAGTCTAGGTCTAACAGGTTGGGAACCCTTTGCATGGGTGCCCTGGGGGGTTTATATAGGCCTACCCCCCAGGGGTACAATAGTAATCCGCCCTGGTATGGGACCCGACTGTCAGCGTCTCTGGCCGCCGGCTTCTCCGCCGGCTGCTGGGGCTTACCGCCTGGTGGGCCCCGCCGACAGGTCTGGTACGGGGCCGACAGGCCGCTCCCGCCGCCTGCGGGTCTTGCCGGCTGCTTGTTACTGTAGCCGCAATGCTAATGATGCATGCTTGGTCGGGGGAGGCGTGGCTACAGTCCCGCCGCCTGGTGGGAGATCACTGTAGCCACACCATGTCTTGTCTGGTTAATGGCGCATGGACCCCGAGGGAGGAGTGGGCTGCCTGCTAGAGGCCGGCCTCCCTCGGGACCGACTGGTCAGGCTCCGCCGCCCTCCGGGCTCTTGCTGCCCGATAGGGCCCGCCGCCTGCAGGCCGTACCGACAGGCCATCGTGGGAGTAGGCTCCGCTTGACAGGGGTGACGTCAAGGGTGGTGTGGCAACAGTGCCGCGCCGTGCGGAGATCTCCGCCTGTACGGGGCACTGTGGCCACGCCGTGCCCTGGGTATGGGGGTGATGGGCTACACTATAGCCACATCCTATCTTATCTTCTTAATGGGGGCGTAGACTTTGAGGGCATCATGGGCCGCCTGCTAGGAGTCGGCCTCTCTGGAGGCCACCTGCTAGGAGTCGGCTCGTCTTGGTGCCGTCTTCTGGTGCTTGGACGTCTTCCGGCAGCCGGCCGCTTGAGCCGGCCAGCCACCAGAAGGCGGCACTTCATTCTGGATGCTTGAGGGGCGCAGCAGGCCCAATGTCTTGAAATGTTCAGGAACTCGGGTTAGGCTACCCGTGGCCCATTACTCCGACAGTAGTCCCCGAAGCTGGTGAGGCGTCGCGGCTGACAAGTCGAGAAGCCTCAGCAGTTTCCTTCTCTGAGCGCTCTTGCGGAATGCTTTGTCCGTCTCCTCGCATGCCGCCAGCCAGGAGTCGGCCATGACCAGGCGGCTTCGTCTGGTAATTTCGAAACACAAAGGCGGGAACCAGGTGGCGTGCTTGTCAAGCCTCTAGGCCCGCCGCCCGCTACAATCACGCCACGCGGCGCCCGCCAGCCGGGCCAGCCTGCCAGCCCACGCACACGATGGGACGCGACAGCAGGCTGGGCCCGCCACTACCGGGCCTCGGCGCGCGGGCGGATCCGCTGCGGCCGAGGCAAAAGGTTGCGATTCCGTGCGGAGTTACTACATGCAGTAACTCGCGCAATAATCGCGGCGCCGTGGGGTCGTGGGTGCAGTTGATCCCACGATCCCATGCCCCGCCCGCTCGGCTTCGCACCCCAGGGGCTATAAGTAGGGGGAGGAGGGGGAACGGCGAAGCACACGCGCCCTCCTCTCCCTTCGCCATTTTCGTCCTCCTCTTCTTCTTGTTGCTGCTGCAGCTCTTTGCTCCGCGGAGGCGCTGCCGCAGCTCATCGCCGTCGACCCTCTCTGTCCCGGAGCTTCTTGCCCCACCGCGCCCACTGCCCCCGCCGCCGCGCCACTTCTCCATCGATCTCAGTTTCCATGGCACGCAAGCGGGGAGGGGATTGGGACGGCTCGGTCGTGATCGACGACCACCTCGCCTTCCTCCCCGCCACACGGCGGTTGCCCGGCGCGGGCTTCGTCAAGGTGCGCATGCTGCCGAAGAAGGAGATCTCGCCGGCGCCGACAGGAGGCGAGCGGGTTATCTTCCGCTCGCACATCCTCCGTGGCTTCGGCCTGCCGGCAAGCGGGTTCCTCCGCTCCTTCCTCGACTTCTATCATCTCCAACCGCACCATCTGACGCCCAACAACGTGGCGTTGCTCTCCGCCTTCATCACAATGTGCGAGGGCTACCTCGGCATCCTCCCCACCATCGAGCTGTGGGGAGCGTTCTTCTACACCAAGCTGGGCACCTCCGCCAAGGAGAAGGCGGCCCAATGCGGCGCCTTCGTCGCGGTCCGCCATCCGTCGGTGAGGAACGCCTTCCCCACCATCAAGCTGTCATAGTCGGTCAAAATGTGGCACAAATCATATTTCTACGGGGAGAACGTCGACCCGGCCATCGAGTTCATCAATTTTCCGCCCTACGAAGCCGTCCCTCTGGCCGAACCTCGGGCCAACCGGGGCTACAAGCCGAAGCCCATGTCGGCCGACGCCATCGCCGCCATCAACCGGCTCCGGGTGCTGACTGATGAGGAAGGCCTCAAGGCGTCCGACCTGCTGGTCGCCTTCATCGAGCGTCGGGTGCTCCCGCTCCAAGGCCGGCCTCATCTGATCTGTCGGATGAGCGGGCACCGCGACCCGAGCCGGATGTGCACGAAGGACATGCCGACTGTCGAGGTTGCCCGTATGGTGAAGAAGATCTCCGACCTCAAGCTGTCGGAGGGGTCCTGGAGGTTCGGCAAGCGGCCATACTGCCGCGCCAACCCGCCGCCTGTTGTAAGTTCTGCAGCTCTTTTATTTTTAGTACTTGCCTTGATCTTGGTCTTGGTCTTGAATAGTCGGTCTTTTGAGTGCAGATCTATATGTCTCCGGCAACGGCCGCCGTCGTGGGGCCGGGTGGAAACTACCAGCCGGACCGGTAGGTGAGCGATGTGGACGACCCCGACTTGGGGGCGGCCGCCCTGGAGGATGACGCCATAGGCGGCGGCGATGGAGCAGGCGGCTCCAAGACGGATGCGGTCTCGAGACCTGGCCCGATGATGATGGAGAAGAGGACGAGCCGCACCACACGCGAGACGCCGGCAAGGCAGACGCGGGACCCTCCGCCGAGCCGGTGGTTCAAGGTGGTACGCGCAAGCATAAACAAGGCGCCGTCTTGTTCGGCAGCGCCCTGAAGAAGACCAAGAACCCGACCGCCGCGACCAGGCGGAAGGAGGCCGCCGCGAAGGCGGCCAAGTTCCAGAAGCTTCCGAAGGTGCATCCTACGGCGTCAGCGTAAGTATCTTTTCCTTGTGCCTTTCCTTCTTATTGGTTCCATCTGAGCTTCCTTGCTTTATTTTTCTTGACTTAGGGCCCCGCTCTCTCTTGAGAAGTCGGCCGCCGCCTCCGTTATTGGGTCGGCGGAGACCTCTACCACCACCCGGCGAATCGACCCTGCGGCCGATCTACGGGAGGCGCATGAACGAAACACGCAGGAGGCACGCGAGGAGCAGGAAGCCGCCCGACTGGAGAAGGCGGAGGCGGACAAGGCGGAGGCCGCCGCGTTGAAGAAGCTGTCGGAGGCTGAGGCCGATGCCGTGGCGAAGAAGCAGGCTGAAGAAGTTGCGTGCCGTCAGGCGCCGCTATTCGGCATTCCCCTGAACTCCGCACCACCACCACCAGAGTTCACGGCGCCGACTGGGGGAGCCGGCGACGAACAACCGGTCATGGAGAGGGAAGGCAGCGATGTCGCCATGCCGGAGGCAGACGTGCCTCCACCGCCGCCGTCTGGAGGTGCAGCCGGCCGGAGGCGAGATGGCGACGGACCCAGCTCCTGAGGCCCACACACCATCATGCCGCCGAGGCGCGAAAGCGACTTCGGCGCCACGACCGGTGGAAGCCGGCGCCGCGAGCTCGTCAGTCCCGGATGCCGAGGAAACCAGCGCTGCGCCCACTGAATGGGTGCGTGGAGGCGGGACGGGCGCCTTAAATCGAGTGGTCCTAGACGTCCAGGCCAAACTCCGAGCTGAGGCCACCGCTCTTCAGCAATGCAACAGCGCGTTCATGGATTCACGAGCGGCCATTCGGGTGTGTTTCTTACTTCTTCGTCCTTGATTCTTGTATTTCTCTGTGGGGGCGCGCTAGTGCATCCACTGGGTGTAGCCCCCGAGTTTCGGGCCGGCTGCTGAGCAGGTGGCTCGGAACTTTAATTGACAAGCTCCGAGTGCTAACTTCGTCTGATATCTTCATTGTAGGATTATCATAACCTTCGCGCGGCCACCTTTAACTCCATGTCCGAGAGCTGGACCAACGGACCGCCGACTTGTCGGAAAGCCGGAGTAAGTCTTTGTTTTCTTTTTCTATGGGGGCGCGCTAGCGCACCCGCAGGCTATAGTCCCCGAGATTCGGGCCGACTGCTGAGCAATCGGGCCGGATCTCCCCGGCAACTGCACTTCCTCTTTTCTGATTGTTGATAACTTCTTTCTCTGCGGGGGCGCGACAGCGCACCCGCGAGCTGTAGTCCCCGAGATTTGGGCCGACTGCTGAGCAGTCGGGCCAGATCTCCCCGGCAACTACACTTCTTCTTTGTTGACTGTTAATGTCTTTTCTTCCTCTACTGTTGCAGTGGCCAATGCCGTCTTGCAGCAGCAGCTGGGTGAAGCCAACACCGCATTGCGTGCCAAGGAGACGGAGTGCAACAAGCTGGCCCAGGAGTGTGACCGACTGGCCAAGCAACAGGCGGAGCAGGCGGAGCTTCTCCAGAAGGCCCGGAAGGAGGCGGAGGTGAAAGAGTCCAATCTCCTCGCCGAGTTCGAGACCGAACACTCTGCTTAGGCCGACAAGGAGGCGTTGCTGAGTGCCGGCTTCGGCAGGATTGAAGATATGGTTGACAGTAAGCTTCCTTCTTCTTCTTTCCTTGAGCTTTCGGCCGCTGATCGAGCTTCTGACTTCTTTTCTTTCTGCCTGAGCTGACTTCTTTCCCGGCCACTCTGGCGCCGCCAACCAGGCTATTGAGGCTTATCGTGAAGAACGGAGGGCTGGAGGTGCGCAGATCGCCGCCAACGCCCCCCGGACCCTTAGTGAACAACTACTCAGCATCCAGGCCCGCCTTCGACTGGCTCATCGGATGTTGCGCCGTCTTCAGTGTGTCGGGCCCAAGCGATCTCCGCCCTTTAGCCAGACATGCCGGCTCCGCGCACTCCCAGTCGGACTGCCGACTGGCTGGAGGTGGCGGCCGGCCGTCTGGAGGCTTGGAAGGGTACCTCGGCCCGGGCTGGAGTGCGCCGGGCCTTGGAGTTCGTCAAGTCTTGGTACCCTGGGCTAAATCTAGCCCAGTTGACCACGTTTCGGCAGGAGGCCCAGGAGGAGCTGGTGGTGGTCGAGCGTGACCTTGTCAAACCGGCGGCGGCGATCGCCGAGTAACCAACACCAGCAGCTTCGTCCCTGAGCTGGCTGAGAATGGTGCCGAGGCGCCACTGGAGTGGTTCGGGCTGAACCCAGACGACGACGAGGACTCGGCCGAGGTGATCGACTCCAGCGACGAGGGAGAAGACGAGGAGGACGAGGAAAGCGGAGAAGATGCACCAGAGTCGGAGCAGACGGCCAGCCTCAGCTCGACCATGCCTCGAACAACGAGCCACGCTCAAGCGCGCCGACTGCTGCTGGAGGTGACCAAGCGGAGACTAACCAGCCGTCCACTCCACCACTAGGCACCACCGACTCCGCCAACCAGCCGGACCCCTTAGCCGCTCCCTAGGTCGCCGACTTATCTTTATTTTTCCGGCTTTAACAGTCTCGACAAACTTTGTTAAATTTGCACAATTCCACCTGGCGGGTGTATTTCAAACTCTGTTGAATGCTGGCCAATGGGCATTTTGGCATGTAAATATTCTTCCACATAAGGTGTGCTTTTGCCGAGTTCTGACTTTTTCTTGCTTTCTGCTCTTTTGCTGCCCTCCCTTGGCTGCGGTCTTGCCACCAAACAGCCGCTCTGCGGACTACAGCTGGGTCAAGTACTTAGCTACTTTCGGGAGAGCAAGTACTTAGCCGACTAGAGTATTAGCAAGCTAAGTAGAAGCCGGCTGGCCGGCTGCTCAGCAGCCGGTCGATGAGGCAGGAAGTCGGCCTGAACTATGTGCATGCTTTGGGTCCTTAGCCATTTTTCATGTGGACACCCTTTCTCTGCCTTTGACTCCTGCCCACCTGATAGTCGCTCTGCGAGCTGCGACTTCGGGCAGGAGAAGGTTTAGATGCCAACACACTACTTGTCCGACTGCGGGAAGCACCGCATAGTACAAGGCGGCGAGCCCCTGGGCCGATTGGTCGAACCCGGTGCCTGGCAGAATAATAAAATGACACATTCATAGGCGTAATATTTATCATATAGTTAAAAGAGGGTAGTCCCCGAGCTCTTCTCAGCGGACCCAGAGTTTTCGTACTTAATACAAAAGGTAGTGTGGTACATACTGCATCAACTGTAAAATCTTCGAAGGAGGTTTGCATTCCATGGCCGCTCTGTCTCCTTGTCGCAGTCGTCTCTCTTGCGTGCTCTAGGCTTCTGAGCGTCGATCAGGTAGTAGGAGTCATCGCCCAAAATTTGCTGATGATGAATGGGCCTTCCCAAGGTGCCGAGCACTTGTGCTGGCCGGCTGTTCGCTGGATCAGCCGGAGCACAAGGTCTCCCACTTGGAAGGATCTTGGCTTGACCTTCCGATTGTAGTATCGGCATAGGCTCTGCTGGTAGATGGTGGACCGGCTGAGTGCCAACATCCGGCCCTCTTCCAGCAGATCGACACCGTCTTCTCGTGCTTCTTTTGCCTCCTCTTCAGTGTACATGGTGACTTGAGGGGAGTCGAATTCTATGTCCGTCGGGATGACGGCTTCGGCACCATAGACGAGGAAGAAAGGCGTGAAGCCGGTTGACTTGTTTGGAGTTGTGCGCAAGCTCCAGAGGACGGCCGGCAGCTCATCGAGCCAACAGCCAGCCGAACGCTCTAGAGGCTCGACCAGTCGGGGCTTGATGCCGGACAAAATGAGGTCGTTCGCTCCACTTGGGCGTTTGACTGCGGATGGGCAACGGACGCTAAGTCCAGTCGGGTGCCCTGCGTCGCGCAGAAATGAGCCAAGGCGCCTTTGGCAAAGTTTGTGTTGTTGTCGGTGATGATGTTGTGTGGTATGCCATACCGAATGGTGATGTGAGTGATGAAAGTCACAGCAGTCGGACCGTTCAACTTCTTGATTGGCTTCGCTTCTATCCACTTGGTGAATTTTTCCACGGCGACAAGTAGATGAGTCATGCCGCCGCGTGCTGTCTTGAACGGTCCCACCATGTCCAGCCCCCAGACGGCAAAGGGCCAGGCAATGGGGATAGTCTTGAGTGCAGAAGCCGGCAGATGTGGCTTAGAACGGAACTTCTGGCACCCTTTACACTTTTGGACCAAATCTTTGGCATCTTCTAGAGCAGTCGGCCAGAAAAAACCATGGCGGAAAGCTTTGGCAACAAATGATCTTGAAGCCGCATGGTGACCACACTCGCCTTGGTGGATATCCTTGAGGATTGCTTGGCCTTTCTCCGGCTCCACGCAGCGCTGGTACACACCAGTGACACTGTGCCTCACAAGCTCTCTGTTGACGATGGTGTATGCTGTCGCCCGACGTTGCACTTGTCGGGCCGAGATCTCATCAGTCGGTAGCTCTTTGTTCACCAGAAAGATGAGGATGGGCTGCGCCCATAAAGGTGCTGCTATTTCTTTGACTGCCAAAACTGCAACTTGCACGAGGGCGGTTGGGCTGGGGGGCGGCGTGTTGGAGTCGGCCGCCGCTTGCTGTGTCGATGAAGTCCCCGGGCCGACTGCCGCAGTCCCCGGGCCGGGCTCTGAAGTCCCCGGGCCGGGTGTGACTGCTACAGCCCCCGAGCCGCCTGCGGAAGTCCCCGAGCCGGCTGCTGGGGTCCCCAAGTCGGATCCGACTGCTTCGAGGGGAGCCGGCACGAAGATGGAGTCTGATTCTGGTGACGGCTTGACAGACGACTTGAGGAGGCATTGCAAGGCGACGCCGGTTGGTATTTCTTGCCGGGTGGAGCCAATCCGTGCCAAAGCATCAGCTTGCTCGTTGTCGTTTCGTGGCACATGGAGGAACTCGCACCCTTCAAAGTATCCACTGAGTTGTTGGACGAGGAAGCGGTAGCTTGCCATATTTGCATCCTTGGCGTCCCAGTCGCCTGACGACTGCTGGACCACCAAGTCGGAATCACCATAGCACAGGATCCAGCGAATGCCGAGTTCCTTCGCAAGCTGGAGCCCGTGTATGAGTGCTTCGTATTTAGCTACGTTGTTGGAGGCGGCAAAGTGGATTTCTAACACATATCTGAGCTTGTCGCCTTTGGGAGAGGTGAGGACGATGCCAGCTCCCAAACTGGTGCGCATCTTGGAACCATCAAAGTGCATCCGCCAATGGGTGGAGTCCGGCGCTGGCGGCAGGTACTGGGTCTCGGCCCAGTCGACGAGGAAGTCGGCCAGCGCTTGGGACTTGAGGGCGGTGCGAGTCTGGTAGTAGATGGTGTAGGGGGCCAAATCTATGGCCCATTTGGCCACTCGGCCCGAAGCATCTCGGCTTCCAATGATCTCGGCAAGTGGAGCAGTGCGGACAATAGTGATTGGGTGCTCTTGGAAGTATGGCTTCGGCTTCTTGGCGGAGAAATGCACGCCGTAGCACATCTTCTAATAGTGGGGGTAGTTCTGCTTGGAGGCGGACAACACTTCGCTCAGGTAATACACCGGCCTTTGGACTGGTAATGCTTTGTCGTCTTCCTTGCGCTCCACAACTATGACTGTGCTAACCACCCGGCTGGTGGCGGCAATGTAGAGAAGCATGGGCTCCTTAGCAGCCGGAGCCGCCAGGACAGGCGGAGTGGTCAACATCTTCTTGAGCTGGAGAAAAGCTTCATCCGCCTTATCATTCCACTCGAAAAAAGTGGTCTTCTTCATGAGCTGGTACAGGGGAAGAGCCTTCTCGCCCAGCCGACAGATGAAACGGCTGATGGATGCCAAGCAGCCGGTGAATTTTTGCACGTCCAGCAGTCGGGTGGGTATCTCCATCATCTCGATGGCCTTGATCTTCACAGGGTTGCACTCTACGCCGCGCTCTGAGACCAGGAAGCCAAGAAGCTGTCTGGCTGGTACTCCAAAGACGCATTTCTCTGGGTTGAGCTTGATCTGAAAGCGGCGCAAGTTTTCAAAGGTTTCCTTGAGGTCTTCTAGCAGCGTGCCACGCTTCTCCGTCTTCACCACAATGTCGTCCACATAGGCGTCGGCGTTCTTGCCGAGTTGCTTGAGGAGACACTTCTGCATGCAACGCTGAAATGTGGCGTCGGCATTCCTCAAGCCGAACGTCATGGTCAGGTAGCAGAAGGCTCCAAATGGTGTGATGAAGGCGGTCTCCAGCCTTTCGGCCGGGTTCAGCTTGATCTAATGATACCCTGGGTATGCATCCAAAAAACTCAACAGCTCGCATCCGGCTGTGGAGTCTATTACTTGGTCTATTCTTGGCAAAGCAAAGGGATCTTTGGGGCAAGCTTTGTTGAGGCTGGGATAATCAATAATCATGCGCCACTGCTTATTCTTCTTCGATACAAGGACTGGGTTGGCTAACCATTACGGGAAGAACACTTCCATAATGAAGCTGGCTGCTAGAAGCCGGGCTATCTCTTCTCCAACGACTCTTCTCTTCTCCTCTGACAGGCGGCGCAAGGGCTGCCTGACTGGCTTGGCATCAGGTCGAACATGTAGCTTGTGCTCGGCAAATTCCGTCGGAACACCCGGCATGTCCTTAGGAGACCATGCAAAGATGTCCCGATTCTCACGGAGGAAATTGACGAACTCGCTTTCCTATTTGCTATGAAGGTTTGCACCTATGACAGCGTGCCTCTCCGGGTGCTCCGGGTCCAAGTGTATCTTCTTTGTTTCTTTCGCCGGCTTGAACGAGCCCTCAGCTTCCGACTCCTTGGGGTTTGGCGACATTTCCGGCTGCTTGCCTGCCATTGCCACAACCAGGTCAAGGAGCCGCTTCTCTGCTGCAATCACGCAGGACTAGGCTAGCCGGCTGCTGTCTGCCGCACAGGCGAACAACTTCTTGTAGTCTCCGACTATGGTTAGGATTCTCTTGGTGCTTGGAATCTTCATCTTGAGGTAAGCATAGTGGGGGACCGCCATGAACTTGGCCAGAGTAGGTCGGCGAAGTAGCGCATGATAGGGGCTCTCAAGATCCACCACCTCAAACCAGACTGGCTCTCGGCGGAAGTGATCTTTGTATCCGAAGAGGACATCTATCTGGATCTTGCCGATTGGTGAGCAGGAAATGCCAGGGACTATGCCATGGAATATAGTTCGACTGGGCTGAAGCTGCTTCTGCTTGATTCCCAACTTCTCCATAGTGTCATGATATAGGATATTGATGCTGCTGCTGCCATCTATCAGAACTCAGGAGAAGCGAGTAGCCCGCCTCTGTGTTGCGAAGGTGGCATCTAAGACCAAGGCATAAGAACCAGGAGAGGGCATCACCTCCGGGTGGTCAGCTTGGCTCCAACTGATAGGCTTCTCAGACCAATGCATGAACTCGATGGTCTCCGATGCTATTGTGTGTACTTCTTGTTGCCGCTGCCGTCTGCTGTGCTTATCGTCGTCCATGCTGGTGAACACGACATAAGCTCCATGCTCTTCAGGATATTCATCTTGTATTGCGCCGACTGGCCGAACCGCCGGCTGATGGGGAGGAGGAGGCGGCGAGCCGGCAGGCGGAGGAGGCAAGAGTCCTTCGCCCTTGGCGATCCTGGTGAGCCAGTGGCACTTCCAAGTGGTGTGGCTGGACGGATTTGCGCCGCTGTGAAACTTGCAGGGTGCATCGAGAGTCTGCTCGTACGAGAAGGCGGGCAACCAGTTGGGCTTGACGCCCTTCTGACACTTGGGAGGAGGCTGCCCTTCCGGCTGCTGGTCTTCAACTGTCGCCACCTGCCGGCTTGTGGAAGCCATCTACGTGGCCTTGCGCTTGTTGTCATTTTGTTGCTGACGCCGACTTGTGTCACCAGCCGGAGTCCGAGGAGCTTGAGGAGCAACTTTGCCAGATGCGTCAACTTGGATCTCCGCCTTCATGGAGGAGTCGGCCGTGGCGTACTTGTCTGCTATGATCAGCAGTTTGTCGAGGGTCGCCGGCTCATCGCAGAGAAGCCGGTGCTTGAGGAGGGTGCCTTCTCGGCACCTGGCAGTGAAGTACTCGATGGCCTGCACCTCGTGCACGCCCTCGCAAGATTTGCGCAGCTCGGCCCAACGCGTGATGTAGTCGCGAGTTGATTCGTTGGGGCCTTGGACGCACAAGGAGAGCTACGAGGCTTGGGCGGCCACTTGTACGTGCTGATGAAGTTGCGCATGAAGGCTTCGGTGAAATCTACCCAGCTGTTGATGCTGCGGGGCATCAGGCTGTGCAGCCATGTCCGGGCTGTGCCCTGGAGCATGAGGGGGACGTACTTCACGGCAACTCACTTGTTGCCGTATGCTATGCTGACGGCCATGGAGTAGTCAACCAGCCAGTCTTCTGGCTTCACGGAGCCAGTGTACTTGGGCGTATCTCTTGGGAGCATGAACCGTTTGCGGAAGGGCTCATCTCGGATGCGGGGGCCAAAAAAAGGCGGACCCAATGCGTCTTCTTCTTCTAGCGCCAGGGATCGGTTGAGGCGGTCGATCCGGCGGCGGGCATCGTTTTCTCCGACTCCTTCCCGGCGGCCAAGGCGGTCACCGAGTGTCGGGTGGTCAACAGGCGGCGAGGAAACGCGCCTCTCCCTATGGGGAGGGGGAGGCGGACAGTCATCCCGTCGTTCCACTGCTCTCGGGCGGCCAGCTTGGTCGCGCTTGATGGTGACGTGAGTCCTACTGCGGCTGGCAACCGGCTCCTTGTCTCTTCTATCACGGACGCCACCAGTCGGTGTCTGATACGTCTCCAACGTATCTCTAATTTATGAAGTATTCATGCTATTATATTATCTATCTTGGATGTTTAATGGGCTTTACTATGCACTTCTATATTATTTTTGGGACTAACTTATTAACCTAGAGCCCAGTGCCAGTTTCTGTTTTACTCCTTGTTTCAGTGTTTCGCAGAAAAGGAATATCAAACGGAGTCCAAACAGAATGAAACCTTCGGGAGAGTTATTTTTGGAACGCAAGCAATCCAGAAGACTTGGAGTGTACGAAAGGGAAGCAACGAGGAAGGAACGAGGCAGGGGGCGCGCCCACCCCCCTGGGCACGCCCTCCACCCTCGTGGGCCCCTCGTGGCTCCCCTGACCGACTTCTTTCGCCAATATATATATCCATATACCCTAAAACCATCGGGGAACAGAATAGATCGGGAGTTCCGCCGCCGCAAGCCTCTGTAGCCACCAAAAACCAATCGGGACCCTGTTCCGGCACCCTCCGGAGGGGGGGGATCCCTTACCGGTGGCCATCTTCATCATCCTGGCGCTCTCCATGACGAGGAGGGAGCAGTTCACCCTCGGGGTTGAAGGTATGTACCAGTAGCTATGTGTTTGATCTCTCTCTCTCTCTCGTGTTCTTGAGGTGGTACGATCTTGATGTACCGCGAGCTTTGCTATTATAGTTGGATCTTATGATGTTTCTCCCCCTCTACTCTCTTGTAATGGGTTGAGTTTTCCCTTTGAGTTATCTTATCAGATTGAGTCTTTAAGGATTTGAGAACACTTGATGTATGTCTTGCCGTGCTTATCTGTGGTGACAATGGGATATCACATGATTCACTCGATGTATGTTTTGCTGATCAAGTTGCGGGTTCCGCCCATGAACCTATGCATAGGGGTTGGCACACGTTTTTGTCTTGACTCCCCGGTAGAAACTTTGGGGCACTCTTTGAAGTTCTTTGAGTTGGTTGAATACATGAATCTGAGATTGTGTGATGCATATCGTATAATCATACCCACGGATACTTGAGGTTACATTGGAGTATCTAGGTGACATTAGGGTTTTGGCTGATTTGTGTCTTAAGGTGTTATTCTAGTACGAACTCTATGATAGATCGAACGGAAAGAATAGCTTCGTGTTATTTTACTACGGACTCTTGAATAGATAGATCAGAAAGGATAACTTTGAGGTGGTTTCGTACCCTACCATAATCTCTTCGTTTGTTCTCCGCTATTAGTGACTTTGGAGTGACTCTTTGTTGCATGTTGAGGGATAGTTATATGATCCAATTATGTTATTATTGTTGCGAGAACTTGCACTAATGAAAGTATGGACCCTAGGCCTTGTTTCCTAGCATTGCAATACCGTTTATGCTCACTTTTATCGTTTCTTACCTTATATGTTCAGATTACAAAAACCTATATCTACCATCCATATTGCACGTGTATCACCATCTCTTCGCCGAACTAGTGCACCTATACAATTTACCATTGTATTGGGTGTGTTGGGGACACAAGAGACTCTTTGTTATTTGGTTGCAGGGTTGTTTGAGAGAGACCGTCTTCATCCTACGCCTCCCACGGATTGATAAACCTTAGGTCATCCACTTGAGGGAAATTTGCTACTGTCCTACAAACCTCTGCACTTGGAGGCCCAACAATGTCTACAAGAAGAAGGTTGCGTAGTAGACATCAAGCTCTTTTCTGGCGCCGTTGCCGGGGAGGTGAGTGCTTGAAGGTATATCTTTAGATCTTGCAATCTAATCTTTTTGTTTCTTGTTTTATCACTAGTTTAGTTTATAAAAGAAAACTACAAAAAATGAAATTGAGTTTGCCTCATACGCTTCATCTTTTTAATATCTTTCGTGAGTATGATGGAAAGGAAAATTGTGCCAAAATGTTAGAAGAAGAATGCATTAAAATGTTTCGCGCTAAATCTTTGGATGATGAGCATGATTGCAATGTTATTAGTATGAACTCTTTGAATATCCATAGTACTAATGATGATTGCACTAGTCATGATGAAAATGTCTCTTGTAAGCATGTCAAATTTTGTGGAGTGCATAGAGTTTGCAAGTACACACCAATTAGGGAAAATAGATTTTGCAAGAGGCATAAGTATTTAGAAACTAAATGGTTGCCAGAAAGGCTAGATTTTTGTGCCGAAAATTTAAATTTTCTTAGCCGTACTTGTGAACTTTGCAATGAACGTGGTCATTTAACTATCCGATGCAAATTGTTTCATGATCTAATCATTTCATAAAATTGTGATGTCTTGATTTCCCTTGCACATCATAATGAACTTAGTTTGCTTATGGGCTATGTAGAAATGAAACATATAACTAACTATCTTCCAATATTTGCCCGTGATAAACTTCTTGATTTTGATCTAGAGGAAATTTATATGTATTGTGCGGTGAATTGCATTGAAAATCCTTATATTGATAATTACATAAAGAAAAGAAAGCAAATAGAAGATGAATAGGACACTAATGAAAGGGAAGAGACTTCCCAATACCCTCCTATTATTTCTTATGGTGAATCAGGTAACGAGGAGGAGCTTTCTATTCAACCAATCTCATCAATAAAAAGCTCAAAAAAGAGGATTGAACCCACACATGATGTGAAGAAGAAAAAGAAAAGACGGAGAAGGAAAGGTAAAAAGGTATCCCTCCCAAATGATGTTGCTCCTACTACTCGGTGTGATGATGATAATTGCTATACTATTGGTGCTATCCATACTATTAATAATGAGAGTGATTATGCTTATGATATGAAAAGGCCCAAGCTTGGGGATGCTATGTTTGATGAGGATGACACATTTGAGAATATATTTGCTGGAACTAATGTTTGTCCCAAGCTTGGGGATGCTACGTTTAATGAAGATGATATTTTTAGCCTCCCAAGTTTTGATATGCAAAGTTGTTATGATGATAGCATGCCTTCTACCTATGATGATTATATTGATGAAAGTGGGTTTGGAAGAGTGTCAACTTTAGGAAGTAATGATCCCACTATTTTGGAGGATGTTGAATATTATAATATTTATGAAAGTGGATTTGGAGAGGTCATGACTTTATTTAGTGATGAGTCCACTATCTTGGAAGAGGTTTCAATCGATTATGATGAGAACAAAGTTGCTACTTATGATGATTATTGTGATGAAACTTATGCTATAAAAAGTAGTGATGATTATATTTATATAACTTGTCATGATTATGATTACCCTTTTTCTGAACATTACTCTTTTAATGTGGAAACAATTTATAGTATTCAAGTCTCTTATGATACTCCCACTATTCCGAATGAGAAGAATTTTGCTTATGTGGAGAGTAGTAAATTTTCTATGCTTGTAGATCATGAAAATAATGCTTTATGTGATGGTTATATTTTTGAATTCATTCATGATCCTACTGAAAATTATTATGAGGGAGGAACATATGCTTGTAGGAATTGCAATAATATCAAGTTTCCTCTCTATGTGCTTAAAATCTTGAAGTTATGCTTGTTTTACCTTCCTATGCAAGTTGATTCTTGTTCCCATAAGTTGTTTGCTCACAAAATACCTATGCATAGGAAGTGGGTTAGACTTAAATGTGCTAGTCATATTCTTCATGAGGCTCTCTTTATGTTTCAGTTCTTATCTTTTATGCGAGCATCATTGAAATCATCATGCCTAGCTTGGGGCGTTAAACGTTAGCGCTTGTTGGGAGGCAACCCAATTTTATTTTTGTTTCTTGATTTTTGGTTATGTTTAGTAATAAATTTTTGATATAGCCTCTGGTTAGATGTGGTTTTATGTTCTATTTAGTGTTTGTGCCAAGTAGAACCTTTGTGAAGACTTGTGTGGAAGTTAATGTGATCTTGCTGTAAAAAACAGAAACTTTGCGCTCACGAGTTTAGCTGTCATTTTTTTCAGAAGAGTTATTTTAAGTTGATTCTTTTTTCAGAAGATTAATAGACAAATTCCTCAGGTCCACCAATTTATTTCATAATTTTTGGAGTTACATAAGTATACGTTAGATACATATTACTACAGACTGTTCTGTTTTTGACAGATTCTGTTTTCTATGTGTTGTTTGCTTATTTTGATGAATCTATGAGTAGTATCGGAGGGTATGAACCATATAGAAGTTGGAATACAGTAGATATTACACCAATATAAATAAATAATGAGTTCATTACAGTACCTTGAAGTGGTGTTTTGTTTTCTTTCGCTAACAGAGCTCACGAGATTTTCTCTTAAGTTTTGTGTCGTGAAGTTTTCAAGTTTTGGGTAAAGATTCGATGAACTATGGAATAAGGAGTGGCAAGAGCCTAAACTTGGGGATGCCCAAGGCACCCCAAGTTAATATTCAAGAACAACCAAGATCCTAAGCTTGGGGATGCTCCAGATGGCATCCCCTCTTTCGTCTTCGTTCATCGGTAACTTTACTTGGAGCTATATTTTTATTCACCACATGATATGTGTTTTGCTTGGAGCGTCGTTTTATTTTCTTTAGCTTTTCTTGCTGTTTGAATAAAATACTAAGATATGAAATTATTAAATGGGAGAGTCTTCACATAGCTACATAATTATTTAACTACTCATTGATCTTCACTTATATCTTTTTGGAGTAGTTTGTCATTTACTCGTGAGCTTCACTTATATCCTATGAGTAAATAGTTGAATGATTTGAATATCATAAATCTGAAATTATATATGTTTCATATTCTTATCCCATGGGGAGTAATGACTTTACATATAATAAGTAGAGGTGGTAAATTTATTGAAGGTTAGCAAACATTATATTGGTCACTTGAACAATTCATGAAAGAATATTGAAGGAAGAGAGATTTCATATATAAATATACTATCTTGGACATCTTCTATGATTGTGAGCCCCATTAATTATTTTCAAATCTAAGCAAATTAGTTGAAGTTGGACAAGGAAGACAACATAATAAGTTATGTTTGGGTATATTTGTATAAGTTATATTGTTATGGATCCTCTAACATGTGGTGCGTGCTATTTAGAATCCTTTGCTAGCAAAAATATCCGTACTAAGCGGGAATACTGCTTGTGCATCCAAACTCCTTGAACCAAGTTTCTTCCATGAGTGTCCTCCATATCTACCTATATGCAGTATTTACCTGCCGTTCTGTAACATCCCAAATTTTCAATTTGGTATGTTATACATAGATCATCATTGCATATCATGTTTTATTGCATTTTGACAAATCCTCGATAAATCCTAAGCAACTCAAGGACCCTCGGAGAGAGTTGGGGATTTTCTCGAATTTTCATACTTGATTTTCATCAAATAATAAGACGAGGATTTTGGTTTTAATTATTTTCTCTCCGGAAAAATATTTCATTTTAAAAATAAACGAGAGGAGAAAATATGACTTCTCCAAAACAATTGAAATACTGGAGGAAAAATGTTAAAATCAATTATTGGAATTTATTCGGATTTTATTTGCAATTTTTATTGCATTAAAAATATTGCATGTTTTCAAAATATTTATTTTGTGTTAAAAAAATGTTCACCCTATTCTAGATTTTCTAACTAGACGGGGAAATTTTATTTTATAATTTTTGGACTTTTATTTATTTTTCTACGAATTATTTTCCGCGGAACATTTAAAAAAAAACGTGCGCGCCCGCCGGGCCAAGCCCAGCCGCGCCAAGCCGCCGGCCCACCCCGCGCTCCCTCTCCTTCGCCAGCACGCGCCGCCGCCGCCGTGTCCATGGCGGACACGGGAGTCCGAGCCCGCGCCGCCGGAGCTTGCCCCACCTCCAAGCCGAGCTCTCCCCCCTTTCCCCTTTATATACCGCCCCCCTCTTCTCTCCTCTCATCTCGCCGCCGCCCGCCTTGCCCGCCTTGCCGCCGCCGGACCGAGCCCGAGCCCCGAGCCGCCGCCGTTCGCCGCCGCCTCGCCGCCCCTCGCACCCCCCCCCCCGAGCCCGCACCCCGCGCCCCGAGCCGCCCCTCGCCCCGAGCCGCCGGAGCCCCCGCCCCGACGAGGTACTGCCCCGTTCGTTTTGCCGGTTTTCTAAAAAAAACCATTTGTTTTTTAAAAAAAACCCTAGATCGGTTTTTTCGGTTTTATTATTTTGCGAGCGTTCACCGAACCGTTCGTTTTAACGAACACGTTCGTCGGTTTTTCTCTGTTAACGAACGTCCGTTCTTTAACCGTTCGTCCGTTTTTTCTTTTTCGTCGGATTTTTCTGCGATTATCTCAGATTCAATTTCTGATCGAATCTTCGTTTCTGTTTAACTTCTCGCTCGTTTATCGGAATCAGGCGATTCAAGCGCCTAGAGTTTCGTCTCGAAATTCTCTTTCCGTTTAACCTACTCAAACAAGTTTTTGCTACAGTAAAATTTGACCTAGATCCAGATTAGTAAACGAAGCTTCTTTATTTCGCCGTTTGACTTTTGTTGTTTCTTTCGAGTTCATTCTTTTTGCAAACCGGAGTTCTTAAGTTGAACTTTCTGGTTGGATCTTTTGTTCGAGTTTTACCTGTGCATTAGATGAGTACTGATTGTATGCTTGTTTGTTTGCGATAGAGTACCCGGAGTGTGCCGCTTGGTACTTTGAATCGCTAGGTTTTGCGGATCATCAGCAAGGCAAGTAACACTTTGATCATACCCGTTTCATACCCAGTTTTTTTATGCATTAGATTCAACCCTCAAACAATTGCATGTTTAGGATCTGATTAACATGTGGGTATTGGGAAGTAGTAGTTGAGGTAGTACCTATTACCTGTTTTATTTATCAAACCTTTGGGAGTTACTTCTACGTTGCTATTATATTGCCATGCTATGCTCGTAGACGTGGATTGGGTTTGAGAGATATTCATGACAGATGTGAGATTGTTAATGGTTTACTTAAGGTGGCAACTAAAACTCACATCTGGGTGGATTGACGTACCTGGGTATTCCAGGATTGCCTTTTTCTTTTGGACCGCCACCCAGGTTCAAAGGGATCATGAGATTATTCATGCTAGAAACTTCCGTGTGCAGCCGCAAGCTATTATGGGCTCTAGCATAGTTGACTAAGTTGTGTGAACTCTTACAGTGGTAGACTAGCAGATGTAGGGGAAAGTAGGTGTAACTGTCTACCCATACGTAAGGTGCAAACACTTCTGAAAGACTGTGTCTCGGTCATCCGTTACTCAAACACCATGTAGTGCGAGTAATCCAACGGAGGAGATCGAGTCTTGTGGGGAAAAGTGCACAAACCTCTGCAGAGTGTACAAACTAATCATGGTTAGCCGTGTCCCCGGTTATGGACAATTTGAGTATCTAGTACTTGGATTATCATGTGAATCTCATCACTATGTTACCTCTAATTAATTTTGTTGGGTTATTGATGACATTTATTTGGGATTGAGATGCTGTCAACCATCTCAATGTTTCACAACCACCATGATAGTTAAATAAAATTTATTCCTTTGAAGTAGGATAAAATTGGCTTTTCGCAAAATTGTAACCATAGAGCTTTCCACTAGCCATATATGCATGTAGTATAGCATTATTATTGTTCATTATTCTCTATGTGTTACATTGCCAGCATATTCTATGTGCTGACCCATTTTCGGGCTGCAACGTTTCATGTTGCAGACTTTTCAGACGACGAGTAAGGTGCCTTAGGTCGTGGTCTTATACTCAGTGATGCCGCTGGAGTTGATGGACTCACTTATCTTCCAAGTCTTCCACTGTTATCGTTTAGATGGCCTTAAGCCATATTTATCATACTTAATCTCTTTGGAGATATTCAATGTAATAAGTGTGTGATTGCTACTCTGTTATAAATCCTCCATTTGTACTGTGCGTGTCAGCATTACTAATCCAGGGATGACACTGGTGCACAGCAGCACAGACCATTTGAGGTCTGGTCGCTACAAAGTTGGTGTCAGAGCACACGCTGACTGTTGGACACGACCACTAAGCTTAAGCCCTAGAAAGCTTCTCTCTTCTCATTTCTGACCCCTCTCCACTTTCTACTCTTTTAGGAATGGCGGATGCAAGGAGCAAGTTCATGCAACCACATGAAGACACGCCGTTTGGTCGGCACTTGAAGGAAGTCACTAAGTACTTGAACATAGGAATACCAAGCATCACCGGAACCTACAACGCCACATTACCTGAAGAGGAGAGCTAGAAGATTCAAGTTCACATTCCAGGAAGGACGTTTGCGCCAGTTACTGAACCCATAAGATTGGTTTTCGAAGCACCAACCTGGAGTTTAGGGAAGAGCATGGCCGCACACATCGCCATGGGACGCATTGGAGAAGTCTACCACCAGGAGCTAAAGGATACAATTTACCAAATTTGTGGACGCCGAGACGCGCAATGGGAGATGATCAGAACCAAGAAGGATGGATCAATTGCAGCTTTCATCCAGGAGCAGAACCAACATATTCGTCGCCAGGAGAACCAGATGTGCACGGACAAGGAAGAACTGAAGAAGGCATTAACCAAGATCAAGGAGCTCCAAGAAGAACTCAAGGCTACACGCGAGGATTATATGGAGGAGATCATCGCACTAGTAGGGAAGAATGATGACCTGGAGAAGAAGATTGGAGTATTCATGGGATTCCAGTGCCAAAAGCAGAAGACGACGAATGCACTTGTCCGGATAACTACATCATCATTGACGACACTGACTCGGAACCAAGTGAAGACGACTTTGTTGATGAAGCTGGAGCGGACATCATGGAGTCTTCGACGGATTAGAATTTTATTAGACCACCATATTAGTAGTAGTTTTCCCCCATTTAATAGTATAGTTCAAGCACTTTGTAACGCTAGTTAGATCGATTGTTTTGCCTTGTTTGAATTGATTGAGTGATATTGATTGTATTTGTCTCATGAGCATATGGGTAGTGTTTTCTCTCTAGACCTCATTCTATTCTTAACTATCATCTTTTCTAAACCTATCAGATGCCTCCGAGACGCGACACCGGATTTGTTTTCCCACCAGAGATCACCCAGTTGATTCAGCAGCAGAATGCCCTGATGCAAGTGTTAGTGCAGAACCAAGGCAACAACAACAACAACAACCCACCGCCACCACCACCTGTTGATCACTTAGCCCGTTTCTTGAGGCTAAACCCGCCGGTGTTTTCCAGTAGCACCGAGCCGATTGTTGCAGATGATTGGCTGCGCAAAGTTGGAAGGGAGTTGACCACTGCAGGATGCACAGATGCGGAAAGAGTGCGTTTTGCCGCACATCAGCTAGATGGACCCGCAGCATCATGGTGGGAGAATTATACAGCCACGCACCCTATTGACACCGTCACATGGGACCAGTTTCAGCAAGCTTTCCGTACAGCACATGTTTCAGCAGGAGCTATGGCTATGAAGAAGCGTGAGTTTCGCAACCTACGCCAAGGAGGACGCACCGTAGGCCAGTATGTGGAGGATTTCAGTAAATTAGCACGTTATGCACTAGATGACGTTGCCACAGATGCAGCCAAGCAGGAGAAGTTTTTGGAAGGACTGAATGATGAGCTGAGTATGCAGTTGATGGTAGCAACTTTCAACAACTACCAGGAGCTGGTAGATAGAGCTCTCATGATTGAAGGAAAGCAACAACAGATTGAAAATCGTAAGAGGAAGTATGGACAAGGGAAGTATAACTCAGGAGCTCAACAGAAGCCTCGTTTTGCCCCGAAGCCGGGAGGACAGTTTCAGCATACCCATGGAGGAGGTAGTTCGCACAACCATAATGGCTCGAAAATGGTAATGGGAATGGAGGAAGCAACGGACAGAACCGCACCAACCCATCTACCCCAGCCAAGAGGGACCTGAGCCAAGTCACTTGCTTTAAGTGCCAGAAGAATGGACATTATGCCAATGAATGTCCTGAAGCCCAAAATGGAAATGGCAATGGAAGCTCTGGGAAGAAGCCGAACCCGTTCAACAAAGGGCATGTGAACCACGTGAGTGTGGAGGAGGTTGAAGCTCAGCCTGATGCAGTAATAGGTAAGTTTTTGGTTAAGTCATTTACTGCAACCGTTCTTTTCGACACTAGTGCACAGCAGCACAGACCATTTGAGGTCTGGTCGCTACAAAGTTTTTAGGGTTTTATTAAAAAACGAACGTCCACTGTATAGGTCTTATAAACGAGCGTTCGTTAATTAGTCTTTTCGTTTTCTATTTATTTACGCCAGGGACTTAGTTGTAGTTATTTTATTTACAGATTAGTCCCTGATTTTCAAACGATCACTACTTTTTACTCGTTTGTCCAAATCCAACGAAACCAACGCCCACTTCTTCGTTATCATCTCCTCTATCCAGTAAAACAACTTAAACATGTTTTTGAAAATTTTAAAATTTGTATTCAAACAGATTTGTATTCAAACTTCTTTTGATAATAACTTGAGTTTTATAACTCCGTTTGAGTTGATTCTTTTTGCAAAGCGAAGCTCTTGACCTAAACTTTCTGATAAGGCCAAATTCATATAATTTTGGTACTGTCAGAAATTGTTTATGTTGCAAGAGTTATTTGCTTTGTTTGGATGTTTTCCGAACTGTCTTCTTCGTTCTTCCCGATCTTTTGAGTGATTGCTTATGTGTGGTTACTATTGCTTGCTTGCGATAGATTGACCGGAGTGTGACGAGTCGATCTATCAAGAGTTTTGAGTGCGAATCATCTTCATCAACATTGCAGGCAAGTTCACACTTTGATCATATACCTTCCATACCCAGTTTTTTATTGCATTAGATCTATTTTCCTCAAACAATTGCATGATTAGGATCTATTTAAATTGTGGGTATTGGGAAGTAGTCGAGGTAGTACCTATTACCTGTTTTATTATCAAACCCTTGGGAGTTACTTCTACGTTGCTATTATATTGCCATGCTATGCTCATAGACGTGAATTGGGTTTGAGAGAGTTCCATAACAGATGTGAGATTGTTAATTAATGGTTTACTTAAGGTGGCAACTAAAACTCACATCTGGGTGGATTGAGGTACCTGGGTATTCCAGGATTGCCTGTTTTTCTTTTGGACCGCCACCCAGGTTCAAAGGGATCATGAGATTATTCATGCTAGAAACTTCCGTGTGCAGCCGCAAGCTATTATGGGCTCTAGCATAGTTGACTAAGTTGTGTGAACTCTTACAGTGGTAGACTAGCAGATGTAGGGGAAAGTAGGTGTAACGGTCTACCCATACGTAAGGTGCAAACACTTCTGAAAGACTGTGTCTCGGTCATCCGTTACTCAAACACCATGTAGTGCGAGTAATCCAACGGAGGAGATCGAGTCTTGTGGGGAAAAGTGCACAAACCTCTGCAGAGTGTACAAACTAATCATGGTTAGCCGTGTCCCCGGTTATGGACATCTTGAGTATCTAGTTCTTGGATTATCCCGTTGATCTCGTCATGTTACTTAATTAATATTGTTGGGTTAATCACGTTCTTAATTGGGATTGAGATGCTGTCAACCATCTCAATGTTTCACAACCACCATGATAGTTAAAAAAATTATTCCTTTGAAGTAGGGAAAAATTGGCTTTTCGCAAAAACATTATAACCATAGAGCTTTTCCATCAGCCATATATGCATGTAGTGATAGCCTTTGTTCATCATTTCTCTATGGTGTGAATTTGCCAGCATATTCCATGTGCTGACCCGTTTTCGGGCTGCAACGTTTCATGTTCCAGGATATCTTACAACGAGTAAGTGATTCGTTAGGGTTACGATTTCTACACTCAACTTTGCCGTTGGTGTTGATGGGAATCCACAACCTTGTTACTTCCGCTATTTTGGATTGAGGTAATAGTATTTACGTTACTTTATACATGTGATTTACCTCTGTTATAAATCCTCGAGTACTGTGTGTGTCAGCATACCGATCCAGGGATGACACTTAAGCACAGAGACTTGATCCATTCGGGTCGGGATTTGTGAATAAGTTTAAGATGTCCACCAAAGTTCTCAGAACCCCTATGTTAGTAACCTCTCCAGGAGCAGAGTATATGGCAACCCAAGGATGTTTTCAGATACCATTGGCCATTGGTAGGCATGTTTTCCCCTCAGACCTCATAGTTTTGGAGTCGCAAGGTTTGGATGTGATTTTGGGAATGGATTGGCTATCGTTGTATGGAGGAAAAATCGATTGTGCCAGCAAGACGATTTTGCTTACCACCCCGGAAGGAAAAAGGATCAAGTACGTATCCCGGCATATGCCGAAGAGGACTCAAGTGAATTCCTTATCAGGAATTGTACAGGAGTAAGTACCAGTGGTGAAGGACTATCCGGATGTATTTCCAGAAGAGTTGCCAGGCATGCCGCCAGATAGAGACATTGAGTTCTTGATTGAACTTTTGCCAGGCACAGGGCCAATATCTAAGAGACCGTACAGGATGCCCGCAAAAGATTTGGAGGAAATTAAGAAGCAGATCAAGGAGTTATTGGATAAAGGCTATATTCGCCCAAGTTCGTCACCTTGTGGATCACCAGTACTTCTAGTGGAGAAGAAAGATGGGTCGCTGAGGATGGTTGTTGATTACCGAGGATTGAATGAAGTGACCATCAAAAACAAGTACCCACTGCCGATGATCAATGATTTGTTTGACCGCCTACAAGGAGCTAAAGTATTTTCCAAGATCGATCTACGATCAGAATACCATCAGTTAAAGATTCAAGAGCAGGATATACCCAAGACGGCATTTACCACCAGATATGGATTGTATGAGTATACCGTTATGTCATTTGGTCTGACTAACGCACCTGCCTATTTCATGAACCTGATGAACAAAGTGTTTATGGAGTTTTTGGATAAGTTCGTCGTGGTGTTCATTGATGATATTTTAATCTTTTCCAAGGATGAAGAAGAGCATGAGGAGCATTTGCGATTGGTACTTGAGAAGCTCAGAGAACATCAGTTATATGCCAAGTTCAGCAAATGTGAATTTTGGCTGAAGGAAGTTGGATTCCTTGGACATGTTATTTCTGGAGAAGGAGTAGCAGTGGACCCTGCCAAAGTTGATATAGTGACAAGTTGGGAGTCACCCACGACAGTTGGAGAAATCCGGAGTTTTCTTGGACTCGCAGGATATTACCGGAGATTCATCGAGAATTTCTCGAAGATTGCTAAGCCCATGACTGAGTTATTGAAGAAGGACACCAAATTCAATTGGACTGAGGAGTGTGAAGCTAGTTTCCAAGAGTTGAAGGAACGATTGGTTACATCACCAGTGTTGATTCTGCTAGATCAACGCAAGGATTATGAAGTTTATTGCGACGCTTCTCGTCAAGGAATTGGAGCAGTGCTTATGCAAGAAGGAAGAGTTGTGTCATATGCTTCACGACAACTTAAACCCCATGAGAAGAATTATGCCACGCATGATTTGGAATTAGCAGCCGTGGTGCATGCATTGAAGACATGGAGACAATTTCTCATCGGAAACCATTGTGAGGTGTACACGGATCACAAGAGTTTGAAGTATATTTTCACGCAGAAGGAGTTAAATCTCAGACAGAGGAGATGGTTGGAGCTCATTAAAGATTATGATATGAGATTGCATTATCACCCTGGAAAGGCTAACGTAGTAGCAGACGCGTTGAGCCGCAAGAGTCATGTCAACACCCTCATGACAGGAGAGTTACCTCAGGAGTTAGCCGAGGACCTTCGCGAGCTATGTTTGGAGATAGTCCCAAGAGGCTATTTAGCGACATTGGAGCTTCAGTCTACCTTGATGGAAAGGATCAGAGAAGCTCAGAAGACAGACAAGGAGATGGAAGAGATAAAGGAGAAGATGAGCAAAGGAAAAGCCAAGGGATTTCGTGAGGATGAGCACGATACCTTATGGTTTGAGGACCGTGTATATGTGCCAAATGATCCGGAGATCAGGAAGTTGATTTTGCAAGAAGCCCATGATTCACCGTACTCGATTCACCCAGGGAATACCAAGATGTATTTGGATTTGAAGAATACTTTCTGGTGGACCGGAATGAAGAAGGATATTGCAGAGTATATAGCAGTTTGTGATGTGTGTCAGAGAGTGAAGGCAGAGCATCAGAAGCCAGCAGGATTGCTACAACCATTGCCGATACCCGAATGGAAGTGGGATAAAATAGGCATGGATTTTATCACAGGATTACCCAGGACTCGTTCAGGCTATGACTCAATATGGGTTGTAGTCGACCGTTTGACGAAAGTGGCTCATTTTATTCCAGTGAAGACCACTTACACCAGTGCTAAGTTGGCAAAGATATACATGACCAGGATCGTATGTTTGCATGGAGTTCCGAGGACCATTGTATCAGACAGAGGAACCCAATTTACCTCGAAGTTTTGGAAGCAGTTACATGAAACATTGGGAAGCAGGCTGGAATTTAGTACAGCTTTTCACCCGCAGACAGATGGACAGACCGAGAGAGTCAACCAGATTTTGGAGGACATGTTGAGAGCTTGTGCCCTAGATTATGGATCTAGTTGGGACGACAATTTGCCATATGCGGAATTTTCATATAACAACAGTTATCAAACCAGTTTGAAGATGGCCCCTTTCGAAGTTTGTACGGAAGGAGGTGTAGACCACCGTTGTTATGGGACGAAGTTGGAGACCGTCAGCTGTTTGGACCAGATTTGATTAAGGAGTCTGAACAGAAAGTAAGGTTGATTCGCGACAGGCTCAAGGTAGCCCAGTCCAGGCAGAAGAGTTATGCTGATTCTAAACGAAAAGAGACAGTTCACGAAGTCGGAGACCGAGTGTATCTTCGAGTATCACCACTTCGAGGAGTGAAGCGCTTTGGAGTTAAGGGAAAGTTAGCGCCCCGTTTTATCGGACCATACAGAGTTGTGGAATGTATGGGAGAAGTTGCCTACAAACTGGAATTGCCCGAAGGATTGTCTGGAGTTCATGATGTGTTCACGTTTCCCAGTTGAAGAAGTGCCACGCAGAGATGGCTGAGATACCACTGAGAGATACTGTGCCACTGGAAGCGATTCAGCTGGAAAGTGATTTGACCTATGAGGAGAAACCAGTTAAGATTCTTGAGTATGCCAGCCGAGTTACCCACAGCAAGGTCATCAAGTTTTGCAAAGTCCAGTGGAGTCCCACACGGAAGATGAAGCCACCTGGGAGCGATAGGAAGATCTACGGAAGGACCACTCCCACCTGTTTTCTAGCCAACCCGAATCTCTAGGGCGAGATTCATCTTAAGGGGGGGTAGGTTTGTAACATCCCAAATTTTCAATTTGGTATGTTATACATAGATCATCATTGCATATCATGTTTTATTGCATTTTGACAAATCCTCGATAAATCCTAAGCAACTCAAGGACCCTCGGAGAGAGTTGGGGATTTTCTCGAATTTTCATATTTGATTTTCATCAAATAATAAGACGAGGATTTTGGTTTTAATTATTTTCTCTCTGGAAAATATTTCATTTTAAAAATAAACGAGAGGAGAAAATATGACTTCTCCAAAACAATTGAAATACTGGAGGAAAAATGTTAAAATCAATTATTGGAATTTATTCGGATTTTATTTGCAATTTTTATTGCATTAAAAATATTGCATGTTTTCAAAATATTCATTTTGTGTTAGAAAAATGTTCACCCTATTCTAGATTTTCTAACTAGACGGGGAAAATTTATTTTCTACGAATTATTTTCCGCGGAACGTTTAGAAAAAAACACGCGCGCCCGCCGGTCCAAGCCCAGCCGCGCCAGGCCGCCGGCCCACCCCGCGCTCCCTCTCCTTCGCCAGCACGCGCCGCCGCCGCCGTGTCCATGGCGGACACGGGAGTCCGAGCCCGCGCCGCCGGAGCTTGCCCCTCCTCCAAGCCGAGCTCTCCCCCCCTTTCCCCTTTATATACCCACCCCTCTTCTCTCCTCTCATCTCGCCGCCGCCCGCCTCGCCGCCGCCGGACCGAGCCCGAGCCCCGAGCCGCCGCCTCGCCGCCCCTCGCACCCCCCCCCCCCGAGCCCGCACCCCGCGCCCCTCGCCGCCCCTCGCCCCGAGCCGCCGGAGCCCCGCCGGAGCCCCCGCCCCGACGAGGTACTGCCCCGTTCGTTTTGCCGGTTTTCTAAAAAAACCATTCGTTTAAAAAAACCCTAGATCAGTTTTTTTCGGTTTTATTATTTTGCGAGCGTTCACCGAACCGTTCGTTTTAACGAACGCGTTCGTCGGTTTTTCTCTGTTAACGAACGTCCGTTCTTTAACCGTTCATCCGTTTTTTCTTTTTCGTCGGATTTTTCTGCGATTATCTCAGATTCGATTTCTGATCGAATCTTCGTTTCTGTTTAACTTCTCGCTCGTTTATCGGAATCAGGCGATTCAAGCGCCTAGAGTTTCTTCTTGAAATTCTCTTTCCGTTTAACCTACTCAAACAAGTTTTTGCTACAGTAAAATTTGACCTAGATCCAGATTAGTAAACGAAGCTTCTTTCTTTCGCCGTTTGACTTTCGTTGTTTCTTTCGAGTTGATTCTTTTTGCAAACCGGAGTTCTTAAGTTGAACTTTCTGGTTGGATATTTCATTCGAGTTTTACCTGTGCATTAGATGAGTACTGATTGTATGCTTGTTTGTTTGCGATAGAGTACCCGGAGTGTGCCGCTTGTTACTTTGAATCGCTAGGTTTTGCGGATCATCAGCAAGGCAAGTAACACTTTGATCATACCCCTTTCATACCCATTTTTTTTATGCATTAGATTCAACCCTCAAACAATTGCATTTTTAGGATCTGATTAACATGTGGGTATTGGGAAGTAGTAGTTGAGGTAGTACCTATTACCTGTTTTATTTATCAAACCCTTGGGAGTTACTTCTACGTTGCTATTATATTGCCATGCTATGCTCGTAGACGTGGATTGGGTTTGAGAGATATTCATGACAGATGTGAGATTGTTAATGGTTTACTTAAGGTGGCAACTAAAACTCACATCTGGGTGGATTGAGGTACCTGGGTATTCCAGGATTGCCTTTTTTTCTTTTGGACCGCCACCCAGGTTCAAAGGGATCATGAGATTATTCATGCTAGAAACTTCCGTGTGCAGCCGCAAGCTATTATGGGCTCTAGCACAGTTGACTAAGTTGTGTGAACTCTTACAGTGGTAGACTAGCAGATGTAGGGGAAAGTAGGTGTAACTGTCTACCCATACGTAAGGTGCAAACACTTCTGAAAGACTGTGTCTCGGTCATCCGTTACTCAAACACCATGTAGTGCGAGTAATCCAACGGAGGAGATCGAGTCTTGTGGGGAAAAGTGCACAAACCTCTGCAGAGTGTACAAACTAATCATGGTTAGCCGTGTCCCCGGTTATGGACAATTTGAGTATCTAGTACTTGGATTATCATGTGAATCTCATCACTATGTTACCTCTAATTAATTTTGTTGGGTTATTGATGACATTTATTTGGGATTGAGATGCTGTCAACCATCTCAATGTTTCACAACCACCATGATAGTTAAATAAAATTTATTCCTTTGAAGTAGGATAAAATTGGCTTTTCGCAAAATTGTAACCATAGAGCTTTCCACCAGCCATATATGCATGTAGTATAGCATTATTATTGTTCATTATTCTCTATGTGTTACATTGCCAGCATATTCTATGTGCTGACCCGTTTTCGGGCTGCAACGTTTTATGTTGCGGACTTTTCAGACGACGAGTAAGGTGCCTTAGGTCGTGGTCTTATACTCAGTGATGCCGCTGGAGTTGATGGACTCACTTATCTTCCAAGTCTTCCGCTATTATCGTTTAGATGGCCTTAAGCCATATTTATCATACTTAATCTCTTTGGAGATATTCGATGTAATAAGTGTGTGATTGCTACTCTGTTATAAATCCTCCATTTGTACTGTGCGTGTCAGCATTACTGATCCAGGGATGACACTGGTGCACAGCAGCACAGACCATTTGAGGTCTGGTCGCTACACGTTCCAAGTAAATTTGCATGTGCCAAACTCTAAACCTTCAAATAATAATATGTTTTGTATGCCCGAATCGCTCATGTAGCGACTAGGGGCTGTCAGTATCTTCCATGCTAGGTGGGTTATTATCACGATGAGTGGACTCCGCTCATCATTCACGAGAAAATGGCTGCTGACTGGGATGCCCAGTCCTATGATCAAAAGATCAAAAACAAATTCGCAAATAATTTAAACAAAACTCCCCCAGGAATGTTGATAGTTGGACGGCACCCGTTGTTTCGGACAAGCCGTGGAGTGTGAATGTTGGTGGAGGGGGAGTAAAAACTTTACCTTTTTGCGTGGGAACCGCCTATAATGTATGTAGTATGGAAGATATTGGGAACTCTTAGTCTTTATGTTGACAATGAAAGCATACCTCTCAAAATTATTTTCATCTCTGTTTTAGCTTCGAGCTCTGGCACCTCTGCAAATCCCTGCTTCCCTCTGCGAAGGGCCTATCTTTTACTTTTATGCAAGAGTCAGTAGTATTCCTTCTTATTCCAACCTACTCTTTAGTTGGCAAGCATCATGTGATGGAAAGATCTAAGCATATATGGCCATTCAAATATATTTGAGCATGAATTATTATTGTTGACATTACGCTTGAGGTAAGAGGTTGGGAGGCGAAACATTAAGCCCCTATCTTTCTCTGTGTTCGATGAATACTATTTGTTCTAAAAATATGCTTTGAGTGGTAGCAATCATGGAAGACTAAATGGTAGTTGAGTATGTGAAGTTTTCCGAATCAAAGCTCTGACATAGACTCGTCCTGAAAATAAGATGAATTGTAATTGTTTGATGACTAATAACGCGGTTTGTTAGTTTTCAAGAAAGTTTATGATATATACTTTAACATGTGAATAGTTTGTTACTTGATCATGAAAAGTTTTATGATATGAGCTACTGTTATGACATATAATGATGCTAGAAAAGGTGATTGAAATTATCATTGATCAAACTTGTGCACCTGCTAGCATTCACACTTCATAAATTCTTTCTTTTATCATTTACTACTCGAGGACGAGCTGGAATTAAGCTTGGGGATGCGGATACGTCTCCAATGTATCTCTAATTTATGAACTATTCATGCTATTATATTATCCATCTTGGATGTTTAATGGGCTTTACTATGCACTTTTATATTATTTTTGGGACTAACTTATTAACTCAGAGCCCAGTGCCAGTTTCTGTTTTTCTCCTTGTTACAGTGTTTCGCAGAAAAGGAATATCAAACGGAATCCAAACGGAATGACACCTTCGGGAGAGTTATTTTTGGAACGGAAGCAATCCAGCAGACTTGGAGTGTACGAAAGGGCAGCAACGAGGAAGGCACGAGGCAGGGGGCATGCCCACCACCCTGGTGGCTCCCCTGACCGACTTCTTTCGCCTATATATATCCATATACCCTAAAACCATCGAGGAACAGAATAGATCGGGAGTTCCGCCGCCGCAAGCCTCTGTAGCCACCAAAAACCAATCGGGACCCTATTCCGGCACCCTGTCGGAGGGGGGATCCCTCACCGGTAGCCATCTTCATCATCCCGGCGCTCTCCATGACGAGGAGGGAGTAATTCACCCTCGGGGCTGAGGGTATGTACCAGTAGCTATGTGTTTGATCTCTCTCTCTCTATCTCATGTTCTTGAGGTGGTACGATCTTGATGTATCGCGAGCTTTGCTATTATAATTGGATCTTATGATATATGTTTCTCCCCCTCTACTCTCTTGTAATGGATTGAGTTTTCCCTTTGAAGTTATCTTATCGAATTGAGTCTTTAAGGATTTGAGAACACTTGATGTATGTCTTTCCGTGCTTATCTGTGGTGACAATGGGATATTACGTGATTCACTTGATGTATGTTTTGGTGATCAACTTGCTGGTTCCGCCCATGAACCTATGCAAAGGGGTTGGCACACATTTTCGTCTTGACTCTCGGGTAGAAACTTTGGGGCACTCTTTGAAGTTCTTTGAGTTGGTTGAATAGATGAATCTGAGATTGTGTGATGCATATCGTATAATCAAACCCACGGATACTTGAGGTGACATTGGAGTATCTAGGTGACATTAGGGTTTTGGTTGATTTGTGTCTTAAGGTGTTATTCTAGTACGAACTCTATGATAGATCGAACGGAAAGAATAGCTTCGTGTTATTTTACTACGGACTCTTGAATAGATAGATCACAAAGGATAACTTTGAGGTGGTTTCGTACCCTACCATAATCTCTTCGTTTGTTCTCCGCTATTAGTGACTTTGGAGTGACTCTTTGTTGCATGTTGAGGGATAGTTATATGATCCAATTATGTTATTATTGTTGAGAGAACTTGCACTAGTGAAAGTATGAACCCTAGGCCTTGTTTCCTAGCATTGCAATACCATTTACGCTCACTTTTATCGTTTTCTACCTTGCTGTTTTTATATTTTCAGATTACAAAACCTATATCTACCATCCATATTGCACTTGTATCACCATCTCTTCGCCGAACTAGTGCACCTATACAATTTACCATTGTATTGGGTGTGTTGGGGACACAAGAGACTCTTTGTTATTTGGTTGCAGGGTCGTTTGAGAGAGACCATCTTCATCCTACGCCTCCCACGGATTGATAAACCTTAGGTCATCCACTTGAGGGAAATTTGCTACTGTCCTACAAACCTCTGCACTTGGAGGCCCAACAACGTCTACAAGAAGAAGGTTGCGTAGCAGACATCAAGCTCTTTTCTGGCGCCGTTGCCGGGGAGGTGAGTGCTTGAAGGTACATCTTTAGATCTTGCAATCGAATCTTTTTGTTTCTTGTTTTATCACTAGTTTAGTTTATAAAAGAAAACTACAAAAAATGAAATTGAGTTTGCCTCATACGCTTCATCTTTTTAATATCTTTCGTGAGTATGATGGAAAGGAAAATTTTGCCAAAGTATTAGAAGAAGAATGCATTAAAATGTTTGGCACTAAATCTTTGGATGATGAGCATGATTGCAATGTTATTCGTAAACTCTTTGAATATCCATAGTAATAATGATGATTGCACTAGTCATGATGAAAATGTCTCTTATAAGCATGTCAACTTTTGTGGAGTGCATAGAGTTTGCAAGTACACACCAATTAGGGAAGATAGATTTTGCAAGAGGCATAAGTATATAGAAACTAAATGGTTGCAAGAAAGGCTAGATGTTTGTGCCGAAAATTTAAATTTTCTTAGCCGTACTTGTGAACTTTGCAATGAACGTGGTCATTTAACTATCCGATGCAAATTGTTTCATGATCTAATCGTTTCAAAAAATTGTGATGAATTGATTTCCCTTGCGCTCCGTCATGAGGCAACGCTCGTCGCCCTCGAGCTTGTCCAGCTCGTCTGCTGCCGCCTGGGCAGCTCGTATATTTTCCGCGGGCGTGGCGTAGACGGGGCGATCTGCCCCGAACATGCTGGCAATGGCCACGCCGCACTGCTGGACCGTGTCGATGTGGCTAGGCCCACCAGGAGCCGGTGTGCCGCCAACGGCGCAGTCCATCTCGCGCTAGTAAGCCTCTGAAAGGCGTCTCATGCTGGCTAGCTTCTTGGCGCTCTCGACGAGCTGGACGCGGCGTGCTTCCAGCGTCTCAGCGTCGGCGTCTTCTGGGATGGGCGCAGTCAGGTCTTGCAACGCCGCCTCGAGCGGGTCTCGAGCACCGTCCCCACCCGAGCGCTCGCCATGGCTAATGACTAGCACTTCTGTGACAGTGCTTCCGCCGGTGTTCTCGCGAGGAAGCGGCTCATTGTAGACCACCACGTTGGTGGGGAACGCGTCGAGCGACGCCGTGTCAGAGTCGACAAGCATCGGGTCAGTGGAACCAACTGACTCCAAGTCCACAGCAGGCTCGCTGACGACGTGGAGCTGGTCGAGGAGGCTGACGAGTCGGCTCTCGGGGCCATCTGTGCCCGCGTCCGATGCGGGCTCGTCGGAGAGGCGAATCTCGCCAACAAGATCGGCGAGGCAGCTCGCCGCGCAGGCGACTTCCGCGCCGTGCAGCACGTTGGCGCAGACGCCGTCTGGCATGCCGGGCTGGCTATTCTCAGCAGGAAGGAACAGGGTTCCCGTCCAGAGAAGGTCTCCGGAGGATGGTGCACCTCGCCCCACGGTGGGCGCCAAATGTCGGTGGTTGGGTGCAACATATGCCAAGGGATGGCTTATCATGGTGGGAGCGAGTAGAACGTCGCCGGTGCCCGGAAGCGGGATGAGGCGTAGACACGAACGCTGGCGTACTTTACCCAGGTTCGAGGCTCTCCTAGGAGATAACACCCCTAGTCCTGCTTTGCGGGGTCTCCGCATGATCACTAACGCACTAGTGAGTACAATGGTGCTCCTCGAGTTGTATGCTAGAGGTAGGAGAAAGCAGGGCTAGCTCTCTCCTCTCTTTATGTATGAGTCTAGGTCTAACACGTTGGGAACCCTTTGCATGGGTGCCCTGGGGGGTTTATATAGGCCTACCCCCGAGGGGTACAATAGTAATCCGGACGGGTATGGGACCCGACTGTCAGCGTCTCTGGCCGCCGGCTTCTCAGTCGGCTGTTGGGGCCTACCGCCTGGTGGGCCACGCCGACTGGTCTAGTCCGGGGCCGTCAGGCCGCTCCCACCACCCGCGGGTCTTGCCGGCTGCTTGTTACTGTAGCCGCAATGCTAATGACGCATGCTTGGTCGGGGGAGGCGTGGCTACAGTCCCGCCGCCTAGTGGGAGATCACCGTAGCCACACCATGTCTTGTCTAGTTAATGGCGCATGGACCCCGAGGGAGGAGTGGGCCGCCTGCTAGAGGCCGGCCTCCCTTGGGTCCGACTGGTCAGGCTCCGCCGCCCTCCGGGCTCTCGCTGCCCGGTAGGGCCCGCCGCCTGCAGACCGTACCGACAGGCCGTCGTGGGAGCAGGCTCCGCTTGACAGGGGTTACGTCAAGGGTGGAGTGGCAACAGTGCCGCACCGTGCGGAGATCTCCGCCTGTACGGGGCACTGTGGCCACACCGTGCCCTGGGTATGGGGGTGATGGGCTACACTATAGCCACATCCTGTCTTGTCTTCTTACTAGGGGCGCAGACTTTGAGGGCATCATGGGCCGCCTACTAGGAGCCGGCCTCTCTGGAGGCCACCTGCTAGGAGTCGGCCCGTCTTGGTGCCGTCTTCTGGTGCTTGGCCGTCTTCCGGCAGCCGGCCACTTGAGCCGGCCGGCTACCAGAAGGCGGCACTTCATTCTGGATGCTTGAGGGGCGCAGCCGGCCCAATGTCTTGAAATGTCCAGGGACTCGGGTTAGGCTACCCGTGGCCCATTACTCCGACACACGTGTTGGGAACGGCAGTGGAGTTAGCTTGACGCCGAAGAGTAGGCAGACGGCCGGGGTGAGCACGGCGGCGCCGGAGAGGGTTCTGTCGTGGATCTCGGGGAGGGGGAGCTGGCGATAGAGATTGGGTGGACTAGTTGAGTGAAACGCGGACGGACGGTGGGGGGTGTTGGTGGCCTAGGTGAAAAGGGTGAAAATATCCCCGGTCGCCGCGCGCACAGAAAGGCCTATGCACACGGTTGCCTCTAAGTGCTCGTATGCACAAAGAGAATAATTTCGTTTTGAAATGAAGAGGTGAGTTCATCCTTTCGCCCCTAAATTTTTCCCACCTAAAGCAATCACAATTATACCACGGGTTTGATTTGTTGGCGCATTTCAGGTCCCGTGTGCTATATGTAAGACATTTTTTGGCATTTACCGTGCATTTTGGCATATAAATCAATTCCTAGCCGGAATGCATTTCCTGTCGAAAGGGATGAGGATTGTCGTTCGATCTGGGAGCATCCAAGGGTGCAAACATACGATCCGTGGGGTTTGGGTTCTGGCCAATCAGAATGCATGACTCAGATCGCACGCACAGCAAAGGGGGGGCATCGGCCACGGTTTGGTAGGCACACGGCTTTCGTGAGTGAACAGTGTGCTATTTGAAAACATTTTTTGCGAGGGGCTATTTGAAAACATTTACATGAGATGTCGAAAGGGATGAGGATCGTTGTTCGATCAAGGAGAATCCAACGGTGCAGACGTACGATCCGTGGGGTTTGGGTTCTCGCCAATCAGAACGCACGACTCAGATCACGCGCGTGGCAGAGGGGGGCATCAGCCACGGTTTAGTGGACACACGGCTTTCGTGAGTGAGTCGTGTGCTATTTGAAAACATTTACATTACCTAACATCATATTTTTGTTTGAATGAAAACATGAGTTCATCGTTTTGCCTCAAAAAAATTTCCACGGTAAGGAATCACGATTGTACCCTATGGTTTGATTTTCTCGTACATTTTACCAGGCGGCAGGCCTCGCTAGCAATCTCAAACTTTGAATATGCAAAAAAAGAGATCTCGTTTGTATGTGTATATATATATAATATAAAGTCGCAACTACACGTGCGTGTTAGCAAGATCATTTGTGTGTCGCTTTGCGAGTTTTCATTTATTGTGCGAGAAACGGGCAAAACTTCAAACAGTTCGGCCGCAGGGTGCGGCCAGAGGCCTTGTTGGTATTTTAATTTCAGGAAATGCATATAGAGTCCGGAAAATAACGAAAATCATTGTGTCATTATCGCGTGCTCTCACGATCGCATGGAAAAAATTTGGTAAAGTTTGGCACAAGTTTTGGTGCTCACACCTTCCATACCGGAGCATCTCACAAGAAGGATCATAGTTTCCAAAAGGAGATGCGGCACTTCGGACTACAAATCGTCAGTTACTAGCTACATCGTTCCGGCCCATTTCAGGTCATCTGCTATGTTTAAGTCAGTCTTTGCACTTACCTTGCACTAGTACGCGTCGGTCCTAAACAAACGGTTTTTAACCCCTTTCCGCGATGGCATTCGGAACCGTCGCCAAGTGAGTGTGGGCGATAGGGGGGTCCTTCCCACACGACCCAGAAACCGTCGGGGATTTGCCGTCCTGGCACACACGCTCGGCAAAATGAGGTCGTGTGCGACCGGCGAGCACTCAAATACAGAAATACATATAGTAGTGCTCAAAAAAATACAATTATGCAGACGAAATAATTTCCGGTCGTAAGTACATCCCACACATTCAGTCACGGCTGAACGTTTCCGTTCGTATATACATCCCACACAGTCACTCCAAGGAAAACGTTTGCGCAAGGTGGCGTAACGCAAACAATTTTCAACAGAATGTCGTGTGTGATTGTTCATTGATCCAACACGGTTTATTCCTAGAAACTGTGTGTGTTGCCTGACGTCAACGCCCACAGTGTTTTCTCATTAACCGTTTGCAATAGGAAAACCCAATTAGCGGGCTAATTGCCCTATTATAAATAGTCCATTTACTAATCTAATTGACATTCATATTAAGCACATAATATATTCCATTTCCATATTAAGGAAGCAGGATTTCATAATTGAAATACATCGTAGTACAACATGATATAGCTTCAGCACTCATCCACCCCATTACACAAATGCACCAGCAGCAAGTTTCACATGCAACATCTAGAACCTTTCGAAATTAGCATCATAGACGGTACATAGAGAGATGCATCTCATCTAGAAAAATGCTGAAGCAGAGGGCGAATATTGAGCCTTCATTCATATTGAAGGTCTTCACAACTTTAGGCCAGTGCTTGTGGATGATTGACCGTCCATCCTTCAATATTGAACCATGGGTGTTGTATGAAAACTTTCCTCGCATCCTTACCACAGAGGTAGTTTGAGAGGTAATCATTAGTGAAGCCTGAAAACAAGGATGTGCATAAATATCTTCTCTATATTGGAAATGGGGCAAAGGAATACAAAAAGGCAAGGCATAATAGTTAGTACCATCTTGTAAACCTCAGTGCTTCCCATTGTTTCCCTGCAACACATATTTTTCGATAAAGGGTGGATTTTATTGTCTCCAAATGGAGCATCTAGAGGATACAAACACAATGAGCACACACCCGGCCTCTGCATAGCTAAGATGCACACATCCAACACCAACACACGCACACCAACACATGCACACACCAACACCAACACCAACACCCTGCAACACATATAAGGTAGTTAGTCATTAGGTTAAGTAAGGGTTCGCATGCTATCAATAAAATATGTTGATGAAAAATAAGCACATTGCAGATTCATCAGATTAATTCAAGACACATGGAAAACCCATTTATCCAAACCAGGCATGATTAAGAACTAGGAAATATAGCACTTGTATATGTTTCTCATGTGTTAAGTGCAACCAAATTCGATTTATTCCTCACATAGTATACAATATGAGAATGCAGCCACAGCAATTGAACATCGCATTTCAGAATTGAACCAAACAGTTAACTAAACACCACAACAAATGAACCAAATGTTAACTGAGCACCACATTGCACAATATAACATACTCCTAATAGAAGATCAGACAGTTAACCAAACCAAGCATACTTAACAACTTGGAAATATATCAATTGTATTTGTTTCTCATGTATTTAGTACAGCCAAATTCGATTTATTCCTCTCATCGTATACAATAACAGAATGCAGCCACAACAATTGAACATCGCATTGCAGAATTGAACCAAGCAGTTAACTAAACACCACAATAAGTGAACCAAGCCACAAAAAATGAACCAAGCAGTTAGCTAAACAATAACTGAACAATATAACATACTCCTAATAGAAGATCAGACAGTTAACCAAACCAAGCATGCTTAACAACTTGGAAATATTGCACCCTGAAGAATTGAACATCACATTTGCAGAATTGAACCAAGCAATTAACTGAACACCACATTGCACGACATATAGAACATATACACTATAGCAGAAGATTGCATGGTAAAAGTAGATAGCACAATTCACCAGAATTTGTTAAGGAAAGGCAGTAGCTAGTAAACTGAAAATGGGTCCTTATAGTGAGCTAATAAGACAAGCTACTCCTCATTGTCGGAGATATCGATGAAGATTGGCTCCTTGGACATGGAAGAGGGTCAGGCCTCTGCATCGTGGGTGCCCTCATTGTAGTGGTGAGTTGCATGAGCCGCTCCGGGCACCAACCTGCTGGCTCTCGAGATAAGGTAAGCACGTGCACGCTGAGAAAACACCTCATAGTCTTCGTCGAAGGCACCGATGGTGGCCTCAAGAAAAAGCCACGAACAGTCGTTTAAAGCAGCCAACTGCGTCACAGCGTCGGTGCGCGAGGCGTCAACAGTGGCCTCGACGGCGAGGTGCTCCTCCAAGATTTGGGGGTCGGCACGAATGGCAGCCATCGCGACCTCATCCGCGCGTGCGGCCGCGATTTTCTTCTCCACTGCCAAATGCTCCTTGAGGCCCTGGCTATACTGCGTGCACCATGGCTTAGGCCGGCGCTTATTTGGTGGAGGGGTTGGTGATTTGGGTGGAAGGTGTCGCGCTCACGCCGGCGGTCGGGGCATGTGGGATGTGGAAGGAGGAGGAGGATGGGAGTCGGGTGTGGATTACCTGCCTAGATAGGCGCGGCCGAGCAGCGTGAAAGAGGGTCGCCGGCGAGGAGGCGGCAATGCTGCAAGCAAGGAGTGAAGGTTTCAACTTGGAAAGGAAGGCGGAAATAGGGGAAATGTGGCTTTTGGTAAGGGGGAGTGGGCGGGGAGGTAGATATTTCCGCGGAAGCCAAAAATTTGGAATCGCTTCAGCCCAAAAACTGGCGCGCAAAGTGTCATCACACACGGTCCCTTATTCAGAGTGGGCTATGGACTGTAGTCGTCGCACCTTCTCACGGTACGGTGCTCCAAGATATTTTGTGCTGCATCTCACACGGTTGGTTATAATAAACTGTGTGGGATCTACTTGATTTTCCGTCTTGATTTGAATTACATAATGGGATCACAGTGTCCATGGTCTGTGTTTGAATCGCTAGACCTTTTATGTGCAGTGATCATAAAATAATTGGAATTATCCAGAGTTTGTTTGGACATTTTTATGCATTAAGTGAGTTTTCAATGCATTTAATTTACATAATTGAAATTTGAACTACATGCACATGCTCCAGTGCATATAAATTGGTTGAAAAATCAAATCTTTGTCCTTGGGTGCAAGCTTAGGTCCCATGCAAGAAATGGGAATGAATGTCAAACACCCTGCCACTGTCACTCGGCCGCAAACATTGAGATACCTGGTTTTTAAATTCAAGTAAATCCAAAACTCGTCTGAAATTCATGAAACTTGGCATGCTATCATGGAGCAGCATCAACATGCCGTGAACACAAACGGTTGTTTTGGATGACCCGTGTGAACCACTTACAAATAATTTGGTGCAATTTGCATCTGTCATATTGGGTATGTTGCCATTTGTCAAACTAGAAAGATTGACATTTGTTGATCTAGTAACATTGCCATTTGCCAACCTTGTAACACTGTGATTTGTCAAATTATGAAGCTAAAAATCACTAGAAGTATCTAATTTTTGCAACTAAAATTCAGTAATTAAGCATAGATAGAGGCGAGGAGGCGTGTTCAGCCAGGCGTACAGCGGGCGGCGCAGTACTATTCGATTTGACAGCGGGCGGCGCAGTTCCCGATACGGCTTTAATGCAGACGAGGGAGAGGGTAGGGGTTCCCGAAATGTTGAATGGCCAATGATGCATCCTCCTTCAATTAGCATCGTGTGAATGCATGACGGAAGTAATGGGAGGACCAGGAAAAGAGGCAGCACGATGTGAATGCAACGCAGTTTGCACTCATATAAAGGCGCCCCTCCATTCCAAAGCATCTACCACATTGTGTGCACCTAGGCATTTGCCTAAGAACCTACACTAATAAGCGCAAAAGTGCCCACTCCAGACCCATGGCGGCGATGAGCGCGAGCAGCCAACGGCTGTGCCGGACGGTCCATGACGCCGGCCTGCGGCATGGCACCGTGGATCGTCTCCATACGGTGTTGGCGACTAGCTGGTGGATGGCCGCTGTCGACGCCAGCTACGACTCTTAGTTGGACCAGATGATCGTTCACACCACCAACAGGTTCACCGTCGTCAAGAAGCTCGCAGACGACATTGTCGTACTCCTCCAGCCCGCGCGCCCGGGCTCCTCATTGCCTGCCACCCTAATCGGCCTCCATGGTCGGAACCTCTTTCAAGCACTGGTGGCCCTGCGACTGCCCGCCGACGCCACGAAGAATGTCCACCTAGAGGTCGCGCTCGCCGCGAGCCACCTCCATTTGCAAGAAACCGTCGACCTACACATTGATACGTCTCCAACGTATCTATAATTTTTGATTGCTCCATGCTATATTATCTTCTGTTTTGGACATTATTGGGCTTTATTATTCACTTTTATATTATTTTTGGGACTAACCTATTAACCGAAGGCCCAGCCCAGAATTGCTGTTTTCTGCCTATTTCAGAGTTTCGCAGAAAAAGAATACCAAACGGAGTCCAAACGGAATGAAACCTTCAGGGACGTGATTTTCGGAACGAACATGATCCAGGAGACTTGGACCCTACATAAGAGAAGCTTCCAGGAGGCCACGAGGTAGGAGGGTGCGCCTACCCCCCAGGGCGCGCCTCCACCCTCGTGGGCCCCCTGTTGCTCCACCGACATACTTCTTCCTCCTATATATACCTACGTACCCCCAAACGATCAGAGACAGAGCCAAAAACCTAATTCCACCGCCGCAACCTTCTGTACCCATGAGATCCCATCTTGGGGACTGTTCCGGAGCTCCGCCGGAGGGGGCATCGATCACGGAGGGCTTCTACATCAACACCATAGCCCCTCCGATGAAGTGTGAGTAGTTTACCTCAAACCTTCAGGTCCATAGTTATTAGCTAGATGGCTTCTTCTCTCTTTTTGGATCTCAATACAATGTTCTCCCCCTCTCTCGTGGAGATCTATTCGATGTAATCTTCTTTTTGCGGTGTGTTTGTTGAGACCGATGAATTGTGGGTTTATGATCAAGTTTATCTATGAACAATATTTGAATCTTCTCTGAATTCTTTTATGTATGATTGGTTATCTTTGCAAGTCTCTCCGAATTATCAGTTTGGTTTGGCCTACTAGATTGATCTTTCTTGCAATGGGAGAAGTGCTTAGCTTTGGGTTCAATCTTGCGGTGTCCTTTCCCAGTGACAGTAGGGGCAGCAAGGCATGTATTGTATTGTTGCCATCGAGGATAACAAGATGGGGTTTTTATCATATTGCATGAATTTATCGCTCTACATCATGTCATCTTGCTTAAGGCGTTACTCTGTTTTTATGAACTTAATACTCTAGATGCATGCTGGATAGCGGTCGATGAATGGAGTAATAGTAGTAGATGCAGGCAGGAGTCGGTCTACTTGTCTCGGACGTGATGCCTATATACATGATCATACCTAGATATTCTCATAACTATGCTCAATTCTGTCAATTGCTCAACAGTAATTCGTTCACCCACCGTAAAATACTTATGCTCATGAGAGAAGCCACTAGTGAAACTTATGGCCCCCGGGTCTATTTTCCATCATATTAATCTTCCAACGCTTAGCTATTTCTTTTGTCGTTTTTATTTTGTTTACTTTACTTTGCATCTTTATCACAAAAATACCAAAAATATTATCCTATCATACCTATCAGATCTCACTCTCGCAAGTGGCCATGAAGGGATTGACAACCCCTTATGGCGTTGGTTGCGAGGATTTATTTGTTTTGTGTAGGTGCGAGGGACTCGCGCGTAGCCTCCTACTGGATTGATACCTTGGTTCTCAAAAACTGAGGGAAATACTTACGCTACTTTGCAGCATCACCCTTTCCTCTTCAAGGGAAAACCAACGCAGTGCTCAAGAGGTAGCAAGAAGGATTTCTGGCGCCGTTGCTGGGGAGGTCTACGCAAAAGTCAACATACCAAGTACCCATCACAAACCCTTATCTCCCGCATTACATTATTTGCCATTTGCCTCTCGTTTTCCTCTACCCCACTTCACCCTTCCCGTTTTATTCGCCCTCTCTTTTTTTTGTTTGCCTCTTTTCGCTCGTCTTTCTTTCGCCATGTCTGAATCTGGGGAGGTTATCGCCAATGAAGGCAATAATAATAACTTGGGGAACTTTGATGCTTTCGATGATCCTCTTGAGGAACCTACTATCTTGCACACTAAAAAGTTTCGAGTCGGTAGTTGCAATATTATTGGGAAAGGAGTTATTCAAGATTTCTTTACTTATCCCAGAGCTTTGCCCATTATGGGTGTCTCTATTCTTCATAAAACTAGTAGCCTTGCGGATGCAATATCTTTGCTTATAGTTGAACTTGAAAGGCAATTTCTTCATATGCATCCTTGCATACAAAGAATTTTCCTAGAATTTTCTAATACTGAGCATTCTTCTGTTAAGCGTGCCGCCACTATCTTTTTGGCTCATGAGTTTAGATTCATAATGAAAGAGGCTAGAGAAATCTTTGCGCATTATAGGGTGGATGCTAGTCATCCTCCCATAGAAGCTATCCTTTTTAATCAAGAAGACATGATGCGTTTACAATCTTTGGATCACGTTGCTTATAATGAAAATCTTAGGAAAAAGGTTCCTTTCGATGTTCTAGTTGATAAAATTTCCGAGCTTAATGATGATTTTGCTATTCAAAATAATGGATTAGGTTTTTCTCTTGAACGAAGGCTTCTGACTTTTTGCCAAAAGAATGCTTGTAATGATGAATTGGTTGTGCAATACAAAGGGCCAAGGGAGGAAACCATACCTCCCGAGATTGATCTTGGGGACTTTTGTCCCATTAAATTTAGCCCTTTTGATTATTTTTGCTTGCCTCAAAGAAAACTTGCTGCTGAACGTAGATAATATGAGAAAAGTTTTCATGACTTGTCGTACCATTATTATGGCAATACCTAGATGTATCCTTGCTTTTATGCCTAGCTATGGGCGTTAAACGATAGCGCTTGTTGGGAGGCAACCCAATTCTATTTTTAGTTTTTTGCTTTTGCTTCTGTTTAGGAATAAATCTTTGTTCTAGCCTCTGGTTAGATGTGTTTTTATGTTTTAATTAGTGTTTGTGCCAAGTTAAACCTATAGGATCTTCTTGGATGATAGTTATTTGATCTTGCAGAAAATTCCAGAAACTTTCTGCTCATGAAAACAATTGTTAAAAATCACCAGAACGTGATAAAATTCTGATTCCAATTGCTGCTGATCAATAAACAAATTGCCTAGGTCGTCCTATTTTGGATGGTTTTTTGGAGTTCCAGAAGTTTGCGTTAGTTACAGATTACTACAGACTGTTCTGTTTTTGATCTGTTTTTCGTGTGTTGTTTGCTTATTTTGATGAATCTATGGCTAGTAAAATAGTTTATAAACCATAGAGAAGTTGGAATACAGTAGGTTTAACACCAATATAAAAAATAATGAGTTAATTACAGTACCTTGAAGTGGTTGTTTGTATTCTTTCGCTAACGGAGCTCACGAGATTTTCTGTTGAGTTTTGTGTTGTGAGGTTTTCAAGTTTTGGGTGAAAGATTAGATGGATTATGGAACAAGGAGTGGCAAGAGCCTAACCTTGGGGATGCCCATGGCACCCCCAAGATAATCTAAGGACACCAAAAAGCCAAAGCTTGGGGATGCCCCGGAAGGCATCCCCTGTTTCGTCTACTTCCATCGGTAACTTTACTTGGAGCTATATTTTTATTCACCACATGATATGTGTTTTGCTTGGAGCGTCTTGTATGATTTGAGTCTTTGCTTGTTAGTTTGCTACAATCATCCTTTCTGTACACACCTTTTGAGAGAGACACACATGATTCGGAAATTATTAGAATACTCTATGTGCTTCACTTATATCTTTGAGTTATATAGTTTTGCTCTAGTACTTCACTTATATCTTTTAGAGCACGGTGGTGGATTTGTTTTATGGAAACTATTGATCTCTCATGCTTCACTTAGATTATTTTGAGAGTCTTAAATAGCATGGTAATTTGCTTAAATAATCCTAATATGCTAGGTATTCAAGATAGTAAAAACTTTCTTATGAGTGTGTTCAATACTAAGAGAAGTTTGATGCTTGATGATTGTTTTGAGATATGGAGGTAATAATATCAAAGTCGTGCTAGTTGAGTAGTTGTGAATTTGAGAAATACTTGTGTTGAAGTTTGCAAGTCCCATAGCATGCATGTATGGTAAACGTCATGTAACAAATTTGAAACATGAGGTGTTCATTGATTGTCCTCCTTATGAGTGGCGGTCGGGGACGAGCGATGGTCTTTTCCTACCAATCTATTCCCCTAGGAGCATGCGCGTAGTTCTTGGTTTTTGATGACTTGTAGATTTTTGCAATAAGTATGTGAGTTCTTTATGACTAATGTTGAGTCCATGGATTATACGCACTCTCACCCTTCCATCATTGCTAGCCTCTTCGGTACCGTGCATTGCCCTTTCTCACATTGAGAGTTGGTGCAAACTTCGTCGGTGCATCCAAACCCCGTGATACGATACGCTCTTTCACACATAAACCTCCTTATATCTTCCTCAAAACAGCCACCATACCTACCTATTATGGCATTTCCATAGCCATTCCGAGATATATTGCAATGCAACTTTCCACCATTCCGTTTATCATGACACATTCATCATTGTCATATTGCTTAGCATGATCATGTAGTTGACATAGTATTTGTGGCAAAGCCAGTGTTCATAAATCTTTCATACATGTCACTCTTGGTTCATTGCGTATCCCGGTACACCGCCGGAGGCATTCATATAGAGTCATACTTTGTTCTAGTATCGAGTTGTAAATAAATAGAAGTGTGATGATCATCATTTTCTAGAGCATTGTCCCAAGTGAGGAATAAAAAAAGAGAGAAAGGCCATAAAAAAGAGAAGGCCCAAAAAAATGAGAGAAAAAGAGAGAAGGGACAATGTTACTATCCTTTTACCACACTTGTGATTCAAAGTAGCACCATAATCTTCATGATAGAGAGTCTCTTGTTTTGTCATTTTCATATACTAGTGGGAGTTTTTCATTATAGAACTTGGCTTGTATATTCCAACAATGGGCCTCCTCAAGTGCCCTAGGTCTTCGTGAGCAAGCAAGTTGGATGAACACCCACTTAGTTTCTTTTGTTGAGCTTTCATATATTTATAGCTCTAGTGCATCTGTTGCATGGCAATCCCTACTCCTTGCATTAACATCAATCGATGGGCATCTCCATAGCTCATTGATTAGCCTCGTTGATGTGAGACTTTCTCCTTTTTTTGTCTTCTCCACATAACCCCCATCATCATATTCTATTCCACCCATAGTGCTACGTCCATGGCTCGCGCTCATATATTGCGTGAGGGTTTATAAGTTTGAGATTACTAAAGTATGAAACAATTGCTTGGCTTGTCATTGGGGTTGTGCATGATGAGAGCATTCTTGTGTGACGAAAATGGAGCATGACTAAACTATATGATTTTATAGGGATGAACTTTCTTTGGCCATGTTATTTTGAGAGGACATAATTGCTTAGTTAGTATGCTTGAAGTATTATTATTTTTATGTCAATATGAACTTTTATCTTGAATCTTTCGGATCTGAATATTCACGCCACAATTAAGAAGAATTACATTGAAATTATGCCTAGTAGCACTCTGCATCAAAAATTCTGTGGGCATTAAGCTTGGGGATGCTTGATACGTCTCCAACGTATCTATAATTTTTGATTGCTCCATGCTATATTATCTTGTGTTTTGGACATTATTGGGCTTTATTATTCACTTTTATATTATTTTTGGGACTAACCTATTAACCGGCCCAGCCCAGAATTGTTTTTTTCCTATTTTAGAGTTTCACAGAAAAAGAATATCAAACGGAGTCCAAACGGAATGAAACCTTCGGGAATGTGATTTTCGGAACGAATATGATCCAGGAGACTTGGACCCTACGTAAGAGAAGCTTCGAAGAGGCCACGAGGTAGGGGGCGCGCCTACCCCCCCCCCCCAGGGCGCGCCCTCCACCCTCGTGGGCCCCCTGTTGCTCCACCGACGTACTTCTTCCTCCTATATATACCTATGTACCCCCAAACGATCAGAGACGGAGCCAAAAACCTAATTCCACCGCCGCAACCTTCTGTACCCACGAGATCCCATCTTGGGGACTGTTCCGGAGCTCCGCCGGAGGGGGCATCGATCACGGAGGGCTTCTACATCAACACCATAGCCCCTCCGATGAAGTGTGAGTAGTTTACCTCAGACCTTCGGGTCCATAGTTATTAGCTAGATGGCTTCTTCTCTCTTTTTGGATCTCAATACAATGTTCCCCCCCTCTCTCGTGGAGATCTATTCGATGTAATCTTGTTTTTGCGGTGTGTTTGTTGAGACCGATGAATTGTGGGTTTATGATCAAGTTTATCTATGAACAATATTTGAATCTTCTCTAAATTCTTTTATGTATGATTGGTTATCTTTGCAAGTCTCTTCGAATTATCAGTTTGGTTTGGCCTACTAGATTGATCTTTCTTGCAATGGGAGAAGTGCTTAGCTTTGGGTTCAATCTTGCGGTGTCCTTTCCCAGTGACAGTAGGGGCAGCAAGGCACGTATTGTATTGTTGCCATCCAGGATAACAAGATGGGGTTTTTATCATATTGCATGAGTTTATCCCTCTACATCATGTCATCTTGCTTAAGGCGTTACTCTGTTTTTATGAACTTAATACTCTAGATGCATGCTGGATAGCGGTCGATTAGTGGAGTAATAGTAGTAGATGCAGGCAGGAGTCGGTCTACTTGTCTCGGACGTGATGCCTATATACATGATCATACCTAGATATTCTCATAACTATGCTCAATTCTGTCAATTGCTCAACAGTAATTTGTTCACCCACCGTAAAATACTTATGCTCATGAGAGAAGCCACTAGTGAAACTTATGGCCCCCGGGTCTATTTTCCATCATATTAATCTTCCAACACTTAGCTATTTCTTTTGCCGTTTTTATTTTGTTTACTTTACTTTGCATCTTTATCACAAAAATACCAAAAATATTATCCTATCATATCTATCAGATCTCACTCTCGCAAGTGGCCGTGAAGGGATTGACAACCCCTTATCGCGTTGGTTGCGAGGATTTATTTGTTTTGTGTAGGTGCGAGGGACTCGCGCGTAGCCTCCTACTGGATTGATACCTTGGTTCTCAAAAACTGAGGGAAATACTTACGCTACTTTGCTGCATCACCCTTTCCTCTTCAAGGGAAAACCAACGCAGTGCTCAAGAGGTAGCACACATCCCTGTGTACGAGTGAATTGTGTACATAGGTATCTACAAGGCCAGTGAGGACGCTACGACGTTGGCCTTCTTCAACCGGCTAGAATCCTTGGACGCCTTAGCAGAGAAGCACCTTGACCTCACCACACAAGCCTTCGCTCCTTAGCCGCCGCTCAGTGGCCCAGCCGGCGCACTGAGTTGAGGAGGAGGAGGTCTTACGTTCATGGATGCATCTTTCTTCTTGCCTCCTGTAACCACCACTGCGATTGCATCATCGTGGCCTTCATTCTTATTTTTCTATTGCATTCTCGTTCCAGTCAATACAGACATGCGCGATCCCTTTGCTCAATACAGACATGTTCGTTCCAGTCTTATTTTGATTGGCTTGAATGAAGGTCTATCCCGCCGTTAGGCGCCGCAACGTGCTTTGCTCGCCGTTAGGCGCCACGGCGCTCTGCTCGCGTCCGTTGGCGCGCTCTGCTCGCGTCCGTCGGCGCGCTCTGCTTGTGGACAGCTTTTCCTTGCGTGCTCAACTACTATATGCATGAATATATGGTTGCTCGCTGTTGAGGCGACCGCGGAGCGCTCTGCTCGCATCCCTCCGCGCGCGCCCTGCCAACGGTTGGGCGTGCGCACGATCACGTCGGGGGCCCCGTGTGCATGCGGTTGCGCCGCGCGCGTTGCCACGCGATGCAGTTACGTGCGGCATGATGGAGTTATGCGCTGCAAATTAGAACTGCCATCAGGGCCTGCCGATATTCCTGGCCGTCCGGCTTCCCCTTTAAATCCCGTGGCCATTATATCCTTAGTCCAGTAGTAGAAAAAGGGGCTTTTTGTCCCGGTTGGTAAGGGCCTTTAGTCCCGGTTTTGAACCGAGACTAAAGGGTCGTTACTAATGCCTCCCCCCTTTAGTCTCGGTTCTTACACGAACCGGGACTAAAGGCCGTGGCCACGTGGAGCTCCACCTTTAGTCCTGGTTGGTAACACCAACCGGGACTAAAGGAAATTTTATGATTTTTTTGAATTTTTTTTGAATTTTTTTTATTTTCAAATTTCTGAATTATTTTAACCTCTAATCTCTAATCACCACCCCTCATCACTGCTTAATTTATCCTCTAATCTCTAATCACCCCTCATCATTCCAAATCATCTAACTTCCCGGATAGCACGCTTAACTTCCGGGTTCTATTCTCCCTTGTTTCCAAGTCTGCACTTGTTGTTTTCCTAACAATAGTAAGATGTCAATCCTATTAACCCTCAGGAATTTAGCTTGAGCATGAAGTGACACATTTCACTCTTTGAGTTTGAAACTATTGTTTTAAAAAACAATAATTATTTAGTAACACTAATATTTCTGGAATAATTAGTTTGACCATTGTTTGACCACAGTTTGACCAGATTTGACCACATTTTTTCCAAATATAAAATTTGAAACTATATTTTTTCTGTTACTAGTAAGTTTCCCACTAGTAAGTTTGAATTTTTTTTGAATTTTTTTGCCTCTCCAGATCTTAAAAGCCCCGTAACTTTTTTCTGTTAGGTTTTTGAGGATTTTGAAAATGTTTAACGGGGTCCCCCCCCCCCCCGTTAAAATCGGATGTAACTTTCCGAGTAGATGATTTTTCATATAAAAAACTTTTTAATCCGAGTTCGTATGCAAAAGTTATGCCCATTTTACAAATTCCAGAGAGATTTTGCAAATAAAGTCGAAATTCATATTTGTAAATTTTCCCAACAACTAGACCACATATCACATGGGAAACTTATTTTATTTTATTTTATTGACATTTCCATCATTTTCTTTTGTTTTTTCTAAAACTGAAAAGGCGGTCCACGGGGGGGGGGGGGTAGAGTTTGAAAATGGGACCTTTAGTACCGGTTCGTGCCATGAACCGGTACTAATGCCTCAAAGCCCATTAGTACCGGTTGGTGGCACCAACCGGTACTAATGGGCATCGCACCCTTTAGTCCCGGTTCGTGGCACCAACCGGGACTAAAGGGCCCAGATGAACCGGGACTAATGCCTTAGCCGCACGAACCGGGACCAATGCTCACATTAGTCCCGGTTCGTGACTGAACCGGGACTAATGTGAATATTGCCCTGTGACGAAAGCCCTGTTTTGTACTAGTGGTCTCTTCAACCTTTCGATCGCGCCCCACAACACAACAAGCACACCCACAACAACACATAGAGAGGGGATGTCCAGCGGCGCTCCAATGGAGTTCGTCGAGCATAGAGTGGAGACCCACGCGAGGGAGATGGATCTCTCGGTGGTGTACACCATCGACCCAGCCGTGGTGGATGACTACATCAACAGCGTTGAGCAGTTGCTTGCTGGAGACAACTACAAGGTGGTCGGCATCGACCTCCACTACACCGTCGGTCGTCCCGGCATAGATAAGAAGGTTGTCGTTGCCCAGTTGTCCGTGCGCCATCATGTCCTCATCTAGCACTACTACATGGCCATAGAGCCTTGCGACCGTTTCAACAGGTTTGTCAACAGCACCGACTACAAGTTCGCCACGGTGGGAAACAAAGACGATGTAAAAGCGCTCAGTGTTACGGGCTTGGCCTACAAGAACCTTGTCGAAATCTGTGACCACTATAGGGTCTGGGGCAGCATGAAGCACGACTCCCTGGTCGAACTCGCCTCGGCCATCATCGACCCCTACTACAAAAAGATGAAGCGGGATGCCCAGAGAACAAGTCCCGTATCCCGGCACAAGGCCTGGATGCGGCAACTAGATGAACCTCACCTCAGGTTCGCGGCCAAGAGCGTGTAAACATGCTACGAGATGCACAGGCGGATCGTTGACATGAGGAAGTGCCTCGTTACCCAAATCGACGAGCCCGGATCGAGCCACGAGCAGAGCAAGCGTCATAAAAAGTAAATGATGATCAGATGATCGTTTATGCTAGTTAATCATGCATGTAATATATAGTTTACTTTATTGGTGTGTGGAAATGTCATGTCTGTAGTAGCCACCTATGTAATTATGCATGTAATAGTTTACCTTGGTGTGTGCAAATGCCATGGTTGTAGTAGCCACCTATGTAAGTGGATGTTTAATTTGGTTATGCAACCATGTCCTTATAAGTGTGTATATAATGTTGTTGTTTTGTATGCAATCCCATCGCACAACACACACGTCTTATTAGCAGCAACCGTCTGTGTTATTATTGGTCTTCGCACACATTTCTGATTACAGACCTGTTCGCCGCGTATCGCACACATCTTGTTATATTGAACCATTTCTGTTCTCTTGTCTCAACACAAACAGTTCATCCATGTGAACCGCATGCCGTATATCGCACACACCTTGAATCTGGCTGACCGTTTCTTTTGTGTTGCCTAATCAAAAGCAGTTCATCTGAGTGAACTTTATGCTGTATATCGCACACACCTTCATCTGGCTGCCCGTTTCTTTTGTTCCTCCTCATCGCAAACAGTTAAGTGGACTGAACCGTATGCCCCACATCGCACACGCAACTAAAACCTGAACCGTGTTTGATGCATCCGTCATCGCGAACGTTTTATACATTTCTGATGGTTTTTATAAACCACCGTTTGTGATTATTGCATCGCACACAGTTTCTCGAAGGGTCTCTGATCGTAGTGTCGTGTTAGCAGCATCCTGCAGTAGTGTTGCATTGCATTTTAGTGCATATAATTAATTAAAGTCAAAAACCCTACTACAACTACATGTGGGTGTTTTAGTTAGGCTATATATACTTAGGCTACTCATAGTGGAGAGTGTCATATACTAGTATCATGCATATATATATGATACTAGTGTATGATAGTACCTTTAATTAATTATAGCGCATAGTATAATACATAGAGTATAGTATCATAGATCATATTTATTGCCATGCATGACACAGATTAGCATCGCATTTAACATGATACGGTATCTACCTATATGCTACTCTAACCCTCTATATATATTGAATTCTTTGCCACATCAGCATACTTGCCATTTCCGAGTGCATGATATCGTCGGCTATGATACCACCACTGTGGTCTGCCTTATATAGTGGGGAGTATCATACACTATATATAGTATCATGCATATGATACTATGTATGTACCTTCATAGTGCATATATATAGTATCATAGAGTAGGATATATCATAGATGGCCGTATTTATGGCCATGCATGACACAAAGTAGTATAGCATTTATTATATATGTTACGGTATCTACCTATGTTACTGCTTCTTTGCCACATCATCGTATTTGCTATTCCTGAGTGCATGATACCGGCTATGATACCCCCACTATGGCCACCCTAAGGCTGGTCGTAATATGGGAGTATTAAGCGGTATCATGCATGCCAACTAGACTTTTTGGATGATGTGGCACACAGTTAAATGAGGAAAGAGAGGGTGTGGTATCATATCGTGATACCTTATCATATTAAATGGTGTACTACTTTGTGTCATGCATGGCAATTAATAAGGCAACCTAAGATACTACTCCCTCCTTTCCGGTTTATAGGGCTCAATTCAAAAATCTCACCAACCAAGGTAAATGGTGAGTGGTGGAATACTTTTTGTAGTTTGCAAAAAAACAATTAATGCTCTTGTTTTCCTCAAAAAATTATGTTTACCAATGTATTAATTGCAATACATGCATGCATAAAGTACATGCATTGGTCAGTTTTCTCTTAATACTTGCATGCAATGATTTAATGAACCTTGGAATCTGAACATGTGATGGGGAACAACCAAACTGAGCCTTATAAAATGGGACAACTAAAATTTTAAGATAAGCCCTATAAACCGGAAAGGAGAGAGTAACTTATGATACGTACTATGCATATGCGCGCATTACGGAGGTATTACCGATCATATACTAGTATCATGCATATATACTCCCTCCTTTCCAGTTTATCTTATCTCAAAATTTTAGTTTTTCCATTTTAAAAAGCTCAATTTGGTTGTTCCCCATCACATGTTCAGATTCCAAGGTGCATTAAATCATTGCATGCAAGTATTAAGAGAAACTTGACCAATGCATGTACTTTATGCATGCATGTATTACAATTAATACATTGGTAAACATAATTTTTTGAGGAAAACAAAAGCATTAATTGGGTGTCTTTGCAAACTACAAAAAGTATTCCACCACTCACCATCTACCTTGGTTGGTAAGATTTTTGAATTGAGCCCTATAATCCGGAAAGGAGGGAGTATGATACTAGCTAGTTTATGATATACTAGCTACCTCACTAAGAGCATGGTTAATAATACAGCCAACGGTCGGCTATAAGAATTTTCCATGTCATATATAGCCAACCTCTTAGCCGGCATGTACAATAATAAGTTTTAAATACATACTAGTTTATCAATAGTTGGCCCACCTTACATCCTCACAAAGTGTCTTGGGTCTCGTGTTGCAGCTGGCTCTACTAACCAAGAGCCCTCTTCTCTTCTCTCTCCTCTTCTCTTTCCTCCAACTAATAAGCGCATATATATTATTCTATTCCTTATAGCCTGTTTATGTCACTCTATAGTATACTTGCTCTAAGACTAGCCACAATGGAGAGTAACATACACTAGTAACATACACATATCCCTAGACTATATATGTTACACTACTAGGAAAAGGCCTACTAGTGGCGCACCAGTTTTGCCTACTAATGGCGCACTACTGGTGCGCCACTAGTACCACGCCACTAGTATTTTTTACTAATGGCGCACCACTGGTGCGCCATTAGTATCTGGTATACTAATGGCGTACCACTGGTGCACCATTAGTATAGGCCACGGTGCGCCATTACTATCTGACTTAGTAATGGTGCACCACATAGAAGTGCGCCATTAGTAACAATTTTTTTTCAAATATTTTTTCCAAAAAAATTTCAAAAAAAAAATTCAATTTTTTTTTCGTTTTTTTCTTAATCTCGCGTCACTATGGCTTAATCTCAAGTCAAATCGCACTAACTGGTCAAACTTCCCGGAAGGTCACCCATCCTCACACTACTCCAGCCCGAGCACACTTAAGTTCACAGTTCTATCCAACCCCAACACCACCTCACTTAACAGCCACTTGTTGATATATCTATCATATCAATCCTATTAAACCTTGTTGATGTCTAGGACTTTGTTCATATTCATGAGTATGATGAAATTTTGAAAAATATTTCAAACTTCCCTGTCATATTATGAATCATTTTTTGAAAAAAAAATTCCAAAAAAAATTCAAAACCAATATTTTTTTCCTGTTACTAGTGGCACACCTAGCAAACGGTGCGCCACTAGTAAGTTTGAAATTTTTTGAATTTTTTTGCCTCTAGATCTTGAAAGCCCCGTATCTTTTTTTCTGTTAGGTTTTTTCTGTTAGTTTTTTGAGGATTTTGAAAATGTTTAAATTCTTATGTAACTTTTTGAGTAGATGATTTTTCATATATAAAACTTTTTAATCCGAGTTCGTATGCAAAAGTTATGCCCATTTTACAAATTCTAGAGAGATTTTGCAAATAAAGTCGAAATTCATATTTGTAAATTTTCCCAACAACTAGACCACATATCACATGGGAAACTTATTTTCTTTTATTTTTTTTGACATTTCCATCATTTTCTTTTTTTTTAAACTGAAAAGGCGGTCCAAGGGGGGGTGCATTCGGTGGAATGGGCCAAGTTACTAATGGCGCACCGTGGGGGCGGTGCGCCATTAGTAGTTCAACTAGTAATGGCGCACCACCCCCACCGTGCGCCATTAGTAGTTTTTCAAAAAAAAATTTGAAACAAAATTTGTAACAAAATTACTAATGGCGAACCGTGTGAGTGAGAGTGGTGCGCGCACCGTGGGATGGGGCGCCATTACTAGTTGAACTAGTAATGGCGCACCATCCCACGGTGCGCCATTAGTAGTTTTGAAAAAATTAAAAAAAAATTACTAATGGCGCACTGTGGATGTGGTGCGCCATTAGTATTTGCACACTAATGGCGCACCAACACATGGTGCGCCATTAGTATTTAGTAATGGCGCACCACATGTACAGTGCGCCATCAGTGTCCATATTGGCTATAGCTGTTTTTGTAGTAGTGTTACTACCTTTCATAGTGGGTAGTAACATATAAGTATGGTAACATGCAAAGCCTCATTTATTAGGTTATAGACTCATATTGCATTGGGCCATGTGATGTTACAGTAACTAGCTAAGTTACTCAAACTACCTCTCTCCTCATTAACTCATTGCCACATAAGCAAATTCGTTGAGTTGGCCTCGATGTTACTGCTGAAGCTACTCCCACTGTGGCTAGTCTAATTGTCGGTGTACAAAAGTAGGGGTCCCTTTTTGTACCCCTTCACTTGTGTGCGGGCAGTCGCAGCCCCACACCCCTGGCCACGCTTGGCCGGGCAGAGGAAGCAAAGGCACAAGACGACCAGACCAACGGCAAGCCAGAAACACAAAGAGCATAAGGGCGAGGTGGACTCCCCCGGCAAGGCCCTTGCCGGGGGGCCTCCACAGCCCCGGCAAGGACCTTGCCGGGACAGCTCACCCAATGCCAGCATCACGGCCACCCTTGAAGCCTGAGAGTTCCGACACCATCGACAATGCTGGATCCAAGGCTCAGGAAGCACCTGCATGGTGGCATGCAGATCTTTGTGAAGACAAAGAGCCTACGAAGCCCAGATGAGAACCAAAAGGCAAGATAACTGCGAGGCTCCTTGCCGAGGATGCCCACGAGGCCCCGGCAAGGCTCCTTGCCGAAGACACCCGCAAGGCCCCGGCAAGGCTCTTGCCGAGGGCGCTCGCAAGGCCCCCGACAAGACTCTTGTCGGGAATATCCACAAGACCGCGGCAAGGCCTTGCCGCCCCATCGCCGCCCCAGCTCAGCGGCCGACCCACCAACTAAAGCAAGTACCCACGTCGCAGTACGTGGCTCCTAATCCAACTAGTCAAGCACCTGTGTGGTGGCATGCAGATCTTCGTGAAGACCCTACCACCACGCCAGCTCAGCAGCCTGCCAGCCTACATGGCGCTGCATGCCTCGTTGCCCTGGACGCGTGTCGGAGCAAGACGGAGCGGCGACGGACGGGACGGGCCTCGTTACCGTCCCCGATAAAGCAAGTGGACACCTAAGTAGCGCATTTAATGCGCTTTGTCCTATAATGACAAGCGATAAGCTTGTACTCTGTACATACCTTTCCACCTCCTGTGTGCCACTGTCGCAGCCCCTTTGACTATAAAAGGAGGCCCGCGGTGTACTGAGGGAGGATTCGGATCTTTTGGACGAGATACGCCCCGTAGCTAGTTCAAGAACTCAAGAACACTTAGATATATACAAAAACAGGACTAGGGTATTACGCATCTCCGCGGCCCGAACCTGGGTAAAATCTCGCTGTGCTAGCTACTAGACCCGCTCTTTGCACAACCTCGCGCCCGTCAACCGTATAAGGGATTCCCGTGATCCCATAGGTGTCGTTTCCCACCGACACTAATGCATAGTATCATAGAGTAGTATCATATGTAGTACTTTATTTCTTGTCATGCATGACACATACATAGTAGCATAGCATTTATTATGACACGATTTCATGAATTGATACTTAACCCTCTCTTTCTTCATTTAATTCTATGACGGCTCATCAAAATTGCCTAGTTGGCATGCATGATACTAGCTATGATACCCCTTACTATCAGCCTAGCAAAGAAGGTGTACAGATCATTTGTGCGTCGCTTTGTGAGTTTTCATCCGTTTGTTCGAGAATCAGGGAGAAGTTTCAAACATTTTGGCCGCGAGGTGCGGCCACTAGCGTAGGCCTAGTTGGTATTTTAATTACAGTAAAGTCAGATGGAGTTCGGACATCATCAAAATCGATGTGTGCCCGTGGCGTGTTCCCACGACCCCGTGGAAAAAAATTGGTAAAGTTTGGCATAAGTTTTGATGACCGCTCCTTCCGAACCGGAGCATCTCACATGAAGGATCATGGTTTCCAAAAGGAGACGTGTCAATTCAAACTCCTATGGTCGGTGACTTCATCGTTTGGCCTCATAAAAATTTCCACGGCACGCAATCACCATTATACCACGGGTTACATTTTCTGGCGCATTTCAGGTATCGTTAGCTATATTTAAGACATTTTTTAGATTAACGTGCATTTTGTGCATAAAAATAAAATTACAACCGGAACTACATGTGCTGTCGAAAGGGATGAGGATCGCCGTTCGATCTGGGAGCATCCAGCGGTGCAGACGTACGATCCGTGGGGTCTGGGTTATGGCCAATCAGAAAGCATGACTCGGATCATGGGCGGGGTCTGGTCGGCACACGGCTTTCATCAATGAACCGTGTGCTATTGGCAAACCATATTGCATATTTTGTTCACACATACTGTAGTGAGATCAATTGAGTGTGCTACCTCTATGATATAATAATAATAATAATAATAATAATAATAATAATAATAATAATAATAATAATAAAAATAGTTCATATCCATTGCCTGAGCTAACAGCATATCAAGGTCAACATATTAAAGGTTCTTACATCAACAAAAAACCGGGCATAACTCACAAATTCAGTACACGCGACAGTTCTAAATTGAACGAATTAAGTTGCAGGGTAGGCATAAAGACTAGACTTGCGGCTTAATTCCCATGTACATGGGGGAACTGGGATCATTACGTTGACCCCGAATGAACTTGGGTTTTCTGATGATTTTACGCTTCTCTATTACACCGGTGCGTGATCCCTTGGCTGGCAACTCATCAAATTCATCGTACTCGTCCACATCGGCAACATCATCGACGCCCAGTACCCTTCTCTTCCCACGCATCACTACATGGTAGTTCTTATGCAAGGGGTCTTCCACAAAGAAAATCTGGGTAGCATCGCTAGCAAGAATGAATGGGTCCGTGTGATATGCCATCGTTGTCCTGTTAACACAGGTCTTCCTGTACTCATCAATCCTTACCTGACCAAGAGGGATCCATGCGCACCTGAATAATGCCACCTTAACTTTCGCATAGTCAAGCTCCCAAATCTCTTTGATGGTTCCATAGTATACCCTTTTATCAGCTTCATTTACAGTCATGCATTCTATTCAAACAGTGTTGTTCTGGTATGAGGTCTTCTTATCACGTTCCTCGGTGTAAAACATGTATCCATTTATGTCATATGCTTGGTACGTCAACACCGTAGGTGATGGCTTTTTTGCCAACCACGTAGCAATGTCATCGATGGATCCTTGTGCCAAATGATTCTTCAGCCATTCGGCGTAGTTCTTAGTGTGCTCCTTCAGCTCCACATCTGATGAAGGCACCATTGGTAAGAAGCTTTGGCGTATCTCCGCCAAGTGTTCTTCAGCATAAGCGCTGAGAACTGGGTTGTTAAGTAGTACCGTCAAATGAGCTTTCTCTGCCAATTCTCCAGGTGCAGCCATTTGTGTGCCAGCAAGGACCGGCTTATCTTTCAGCCTTCCCTCGTGGTGAGAGAGGGGAAAACCTACAGGTCTTTGTTTCATGTCTTTGGTGCAAAACTCAACCACCTCCTCCGCGGTATAACCTTGTAGGATGCTTGCCTCTGGATGGTTTCGGTTCCAACAAAAGCACTTCAGTATTCCCATGAACCGCTCGAAGGGATACATGTTGCGAAGAAACACAGGACCACAATACTTTATATCATCGACAAGGTAAACAGTGAGATGGACCATGACATCAAAGAATGACGGTGGGAAAAACATCTCTAGGTTGGACAATATTCTTGCAATATCATCTTGCATATGATCCAACTCTTCATGATCTACAACTTTCTGCCATAGTTGGTTGAAGAAATCACAGAGGTCAATGAGTGTGTTTCTTATATCTTTGTCCATCATATTCCTGATGGCCACCGAGAGGATTTGTGTCAACATTACGTGGAAATCATGTGACTTCATGTGTACCAACTTCATTTTACCTGAGCTCACATCCACGAGACTTCTGATGTTTGCGCAGTAGGAAGAGGGTGTCTTAACTGACAACAAATAGGTGAAGAACTCTGTTGCTTCTTTTGTATTGAAATTGTAACTCTGGCGAGCTTTGATGAATTTCTCATCATATTCTGCTTCATTCTTGCATTTTGATTGATCAGCAAGTATAGCGAGCCGTGAACCGTCACCAACCTTTCTTTTACCTTTAATTTTGAGCAGAGTACCAAGGATGCTTTCACATACGTTCTTCTCTACGTGCATGACATCGATGATGTGACATACACGTAGAATCTCCCAGTAAGGTAATTTCTAGAACACCGATTTCTTCTTAAACACTTGACCCTTGGGTGTTTGTTTCACCGTCAAAGGGTGGTTCTTGCCAAGCACAACATTAAATTTTTTAGCCATGTTGTGGACCACCTCCCCTTCATAGGGTCTTGGGCCCACACCTGCCTCAGCCGTAACATCAAATTCAGCTTTCATCTTTCGGTATGGGTAAGTTTTTTGTAAGAACCTATGATGACACAAATACACGGTTTTGTGCGAGTTGGGAAGTCTTCTGCTAGTTGTCCTATCCATGCATGTGACACACCCTACATCTCCCTTTGTTTTCTGCCCCGATGTGTTGCCTAATGCTGGCATATCTTGAATGGTGTGCACTAGCATTGCATGTAGATCGAAAATCTCCTTTCTGTAAGCAACATAACATTTTACAGTAGGTGCATCTATCCACACTATCAGCAGTTCTTCTACCAATAGCTGAAAGTAAATTTTGATGTCATTTCCAGGTTGCTTCGGGCCTTGGATAATCATTGACGTCATAACGAATTTTTTCTTCATACACAACCAAGGAGCTAGGTTATATATGCACAGAAGCACAGGCCATGTGCCATGATTGGTGCTCATATCGCCAAAAGGATTCATCCCGTCAGTACACTCCCCGAGCCTTATACTTCTAGGATCCTTGGCAAAGTCTACATACTTGTTGTCGATTAATTCCCACTGAGCCCCATCTGTCGGGTGCGTCATAAACCTATTCGCAATTCGCTCATCATGATGCCACCGCAACCTCTTTGCCTCTCTAGGGTTTGGAACCAAACGCCTCAACCTTGGAATTAAAGGCAAGTACCAAACAACCTTAAATAGGATTCATGTCTTGATCTCGTCGTCCAATTTGTACTTGTCCTTTGCTCTCCTACGCTTGTATCGTGCATGCTTGCATGTGGGACATGCACGCAAATCTTTGTACTCACCACGGTACAATATATAATCATTCACACAAGCGTGTATCTTCTGTACTTCAAGTTCCAATGGGCAAACAATTTTCTTCGCTTCATTCGTGCTTCTGGGGTGCACATTATCTTCTGGAAGAATTTCTTTGAAAAGACCTAACATCTCTGTGAAGCCCTTGTTTGATAGACCGTTTGCTGCTTTAAATCTGAGAAGTGCCAGCGTGGCACTCAACTTGAAATATTTCTTTTTGCAGCCTGGATACAATTCTTTGTTGGAGTCCGCATCAATGGTTGGCAGATCCTTGTACCCAATCATATCCTTTTTTGGGCCCTCGAAATCTGCAATCATAGCACCAAAATCTGGCATATCAAGATCGTCGTCATCTACGTCGACGTCTTGGTTTTCTAGTGGGCGTTTTGGCTTTTTGGTATTCCATTTGTAGCTTGATGCCTCTGCCCCGATGTTAGATTCAACATCCATGTGACACTGATCGGGGTTTGTCATCTCGCTGCAGTCGGCGTTCTAGGAACGGGGGTGCCCAGACTTGCCTGCCTGCGGCCCACAACGAGGCTCTATGAGTGGGCATGTACAGCCCATCTTCACCAACAAGCATTCAAGACCCTCGCGAGGGGCCAAGCCTCGCGAGGCGGACGACACAAGACCTCCTCGGGAGTGGCCTTCCCAGGCCGTCTCGCGAGGGGCGGAGAGATCAAGGCAAGGCAAACCTCGTGAGGTTCCAATGACGTGAGCCATGACGATCAAGGCCAGGCGGGCGCCAGCGCGCACAGTGTCCTTGTTTCCTCTTTAGTGCTAAGGAAGCAAGCGCAGACGAAGAATACCGAGGCGTCAAGCAAAGGTTTCCATATCGGTGCAACGAGAGCAAGACCAGCAGGACGGCAAGAAGGAGGTCACCATGGAGCCCAAGGCGGCGTCACCACCAGAGTGTTTGGCGGGCGAAGACTGCTTTTGTCAGGATAATTTGTACTAGCTGTCCCCTTTCAAATTGGTCATTGTTGGCTCCCTTCCCGCTCAATATTTGGGGAGAGGACCAGGGCCTCTATAAATAGGATTAGCCACCATAGTAGGAGGCAACTCCTCTCGAACTCATTCAGTTCGTCCCCACACCCACCAAGCACAAGAACACCTCACCTCAGGAGGCTGTTCTTCCCCTTGTATTGTTCATCCTCAGCCTGAGAGGCAATCCACCACACCACACTGGAGTAGGGTATTACACCACAATGGTGGCCCGAACTAGTATAAATCATGTGTCTCTTGTGATGCGAGTTTGTTGAGCTAGCCTTTGGTATCTTGGCGAGGTTGAGGGCGTGATTCGGTAGGGAGAGATCTTCATGCGCACCCCAGTGTTCGAACCTTGAGGGTTTTGCCGGAACCCGAGATCCGACATTTGGCGCGCTAGGTAGGGGTGCGCCGGAGTTTTCCTTCCAATGATTCACGCTCCACCATCCTCGCGCCCCTTCTCCATGACTGATGCCGCTCTTCCGACCGGATCTACGGATGACCACGCCAATGCCTGGGGGCTCCGAGCCCTTGCTCCCGCTTTGCGACAGGTGCGCTGGCCACCGAAGTACCAGCCGGAGATGCCGCCGCGCTACAACGGCGCGGCGGACCCGTCGGCTTTCCTGCTGGCGTATGAGGAAGTCGTCCTTATAGCCGGGGGCGACGACAAGGTCATGGCTAACTGGCTTCCCATGGCCCTCACTGGTGCACCGCGCGCCTGGCTGCTCAATCTCCCGGGATCCACGGTGGCATCTTGGGAGGAGTTGCGCAGTCTCTTCGTCACGCGCTACGCGGCGTCGGCGCACCACGCGGTTGCAGCCCTCCTCGGCGGCTCACAAGCACCATCCTCGGATCGTCACATCAAGCCGTTCCTTCGCTAGATCGGCGCCGCCTCCAAGCGCCCGGGGGCTCCGCCGGGCTGGGCCGCGCCCGATGTCGACCTCTCCTTCGACTCAGGGGATCATCCCGTCTCCACCGTCGGCTCAGGTGTGCTCCCAATGCTTTCCACGCCCACCATCTGCAACGTGTCCATCACCAAGATGCTGATCGACGGCGGCGCCGGCCTCAACGTGCTCTCCGTCGAGGCCTTCAGCCTTCTCAACATGCCGCTCGAGCGGCTCCGCCCTAGCAAGCCTTTCTCAGGGGTTTGTGGAGGCTCCGCCCACTCCCTGGGGCGGATCGACCTCCCCGTGACCTTCGGAACGCGCGACAACTACCGCACCGAGCTGGTCGACTTCGACATCGCCCACATCGGCCTCCCGTACAACGCCATCCTCGGGTACCCGGCCCTGGCTCAGTTCATGGCGGCGACCTATCCGGGATACAACCTCATGAAGATGCCCGGGAGCAAGGGTGTCCTCACGGTAGCCGGGGACACCAAGGAAGCCTTGATGACGCTCAAGCTTGCCCTCAAGACCGCCGCGACGGCGCAGCCCGCCAACGCGGACGTCTCCAAGGCCAAGGAAGCCGCACCTACCAAGAAGAAGCAGTTGTTCACTCAAGACAAGGCAGAAACCAAGCAAGTGCCAGTCGAGGAGGACGGGTCCTCGGGGGCAACCTTTACCATAGGCGCCAACCTCAAGCCCGATCAGGAGGAGGCGCTGGTGAAGTTCTTGCACGCAAACAAGGAGGTGTTTGCTTGGGAGCCCGATTAGCTGGTAGGGGTCCCAAGAGGGGTGATAGAGCACCACCTGAAGGTGTGCCCCAACGTGCGCCCCATGAAGCAAAGGGCGAGGCGGCAGTCCACGGAGAAGCAAGCCTTCATCGTCCAAGAGACCTGCAAGTTGGAGGCTGCGGGTGTCATTCGCGAGGTTCGGTACCCCGAGTTGCTGGCGAACCCCGTCTTCGTGCCCAAGAAGGGCGGGAAGGAGCGAATGTGCGTCGACTTCACCAACCTCAACAAGGCCTGCCCCCAAGATCCGTTCCCGCTCCCACGCATCGACCAGATCGTTGACTCCACCGCCGAGTGTGATTTGTTGTGCTTCCTAGATGCGTTCTCAGGATATCACCAAATCAAGATGGCGGTTTAAGATGTGGAGAAGACAGCTTTCCTGACCCCGTGCGGAGTGTACTGCTACACTTGCATGCCGTTCGGGCTGCGCAACGCTGGCGCGACTTTCCAACGGCTCATGCACATCGCCTTGGGTCTGTAGCTCGGGAGAAACGCCGAAGCCTACGTCGTCGACATCGTGGTGAAGTCTCGTGAGGCAAGGACCTTGATCCAAGACCTGGAGGAGACCTTTGGAGGCCTGCGCCAGGTGGATCTGCAACTCAACCCGAAGAAGTGCGTGTTTGGCATTCCTTCCGGCAAGCTGTTGGGCTTCCTCGTGTCCCACAGGGGGATCGAGGCCAACCAAGAGAAGGTCAAGGCCATCGAAGACATTGGAGAGCGTGCCCTACCCTTCTTCAAGCTGATGAAGAAGAAGGGCCCATTCGAGTGGACCCCGGAGGCCGACCAAGCATTTCAAGACCTCAAGAGATACCTGACCAGCCCTCGAGTGATGGTGGTGCCGCGACCTCTCGAGCCCCTAGTGCTTTACCTTGCCGCCACTCCCTACTCCGCCAGCGCGGCTCTGGTGGCGGTTCTGGAAGAACACCAAGCCAAGGGCACATCGCGCCGAGCTACACCCCTAGCAGAGACGACGCAAGACCAAGAGGGCGCCGCAAGGACCACAGCAGCGACAGCGGAGGATCAAGCTTGGCAGGACGACGCCCCCAAACCCGTGGAGACCCCGACAAGCGATCAGGCGTTGGGAGCTCCACCAACTCAGGAGGTGCCCCAACTTCGTGAAGGCGCAAGCCTCATCAGCGCAGCTGCCCTCGTCAAGCACCCGGCGTACTATGTCAGCACGGTGCTGCGGGATGCAAGAGCAAGGTACCCCATGCCTCAGAAGCTCTTACTCGCGCTCCAGGTGGCCTCGCGTAATCTACGGCACTACTTTCAAGGTCACCCCATCAAGGTCGTCTCGGCCTACTGATACGTCTCCGTCGTATCTATTTTTCCAAACATTTTCGCCCTTGTTTTGGACTATAACTTGCATGATTTGAATGGAACTAACCCGGACTGACGCTGTTTTCAGCAGAATTGCCATGGTGTTATTTTTGTGCAGAAATAAAAGTTCTCGAAATGACCTGAAAATCAACGGAGATTATTTTTGGAATTAATAAAAAATACTAGCGAAAGAATCAAGGCCAGGGGGCGCACACCATGTCCATGAGGGTGGGGGCGCGCCTACCCCCTGGGCGCGCCCCCTGCCTCGTGGGCCCCCTGGAGCTCCACCGACCTCAACTCCAACTCTATATATTCACGTTCGGGGAGAAAACAATCAGAGAGAAGGATTCATCGCGTTTTACGATACGGAGCCGCCGCCAAGCACTAATCTCTCTCGGGAGGGCTGATCCGGAGTCCGTTCGGGGCTCCGGAGAGGGGAATTCGTCGCCATCGTCATCATCAACCTTCCTCCATCACCAATTTCATGATGCTCACCGCCGTGCGTGAGTAATTCCATCGTAGGCTTGCTGGACGGTGATGGGTTGGATGAGATTTACCATGTAATCGAGTTAGTTTTGTTAGGGTTTGATCCCTAGTATGCATTATGTTCTGAGATTGATGTTGCTATGACTTTGCTATGCTTAATGCTTGTCACTAGGGCCCGAGTGCCATGATTTCAGATCTGGACCTATTATGTTTTCATGAATATATGTGAGTTCTTGATCCTATCTTGCAAGTCTATAGTCACCTATTATGTGTTATGATCCGTTAACCCCGAAGTGACAATAATCGGGACCACTACCGGTGATGACCGTAGTTTGAGGAGTTCATGTATTCACTAAGTGTTAATGCTTTGGTCTGGTCCTCTATTAAAAGGAGGCCTTAATATCCCCTAGTTTCCAATAGGACCCCGCTGCCACGGGAGGGTAGGACAAAAGATGTCATGCAAGTTCTTTTCCATAAGCACGTATGACTATATTCGGAATACATGCTATATTACATTGATGAATTGGAGCTAGTTCTGTGTCACCCTATGTTATAACTATTGCATGAGGAATCGCATCTGGCATAATTCTCCATCACCGATCCAATGCCTACGAGCTTTTCACATATTGTTCTTCGCTTATTTACTTTCCCGTTGCTACTGTTACAATCACTACAAAACCAAAACTGCTACTGTTACTTTTGCTACTGCTACCACTATTATCATATTACTTTGCTACTAAATACTTTGCTGCAGATATTAAGTTATCCAGGTGTGGTTGAATTGACAACTCAACTGCTAATACTTGAGAATATTCTTTGGCTCCCCTTGTGTCGAATCAATAAATTTGGGTTGAATACTCTACCCTCAAAAACTATTGCGATCCCCTATACTTATGGGTTATCAAGACTATTTTCTGGCGCCGTTGCCGGGGAGCATAGCTCTATTCTGTGAGTCACTTGGGATTCATATCTGCTGATCACTATGAGGAACTTGAAAGACGAGAAAACCAAAATTTATCCCTCAACTACGAGGGGAGGTAAGGAACTGCCATCTAGCTCTGCACTTGATTCACCTTTTGTTTTGAGTAAGCTTGCGACACCTAAACCTGCTTCTGCTATTAATTCTGATATGTCGCGTGTTATTGATGATGCCACTTCTGCTATGCATGATACTTATGATGAAACTACTTCTATGCTTGATAATACGGTGCCACTAGGTGAATTTCTTGATGAACAACTTGCTAGGGCTAGAGAGAATGAAATTATTGAAACTGATAATATTGATGAAAGTGATGATGAAGATTATCCCCTAGATATGAATTGCCTATTGTTCCTGAGGGTTATGTTATGGATGAAGAAACTGCTAGAGACTTTCTTGCTTGCAATGATAGGAGTGATCTTAAGAAATTATTAGCTAAGCTGAAAGAAAAATCTCTGAATGCTAGAATGAAATATGACCTTGCTTTTGCTACTTCACCTATCTTTGTAACTGATAAGGATTATGATTTCTCTGTTGATCCTGAGATAATTACTTTGGTTGAATCTGATCCTTTTTATGGCTATGAATCTGAAACTGTTGTGGCACATCTTACTAAATTAAATGATATAGCCACCCTGTTCACTAATGATGAGAAAATTCGCTACTACTATATCCTTAAATTGTTTCCGTTCTCATTAAAGGGTGATGCTAAAATATGGTTTAATTATCTTGATCCTGGTTGTGTGCGTAGTCCCCAGGATATGATTTATTACTTCTCTGCTAAATATTTCCCCGCTCATAAGAAACAAGCTGCTTTAAGGGAAATATATAATTTTGTGCAAATTGAAGAAGAGAGTCTCCCACAAGCTTGAGGGGGGCTTCTCCAGTTACTTAATGCTTTGCCTGATCATCCTCTCAAGAAAAATGAAATACTTGATATCTTTTATAATGGACTAACTGATGCTTCCAGAGACCACCTGGATACTTGTGCTGGTTGTGTTTTCAGGGAAAGAACAGTTGATCAAGCTGAATTGCTATTGAATAATATGTTGACTAATGAAAATAATTGGACACTTCCTGAACCAACTCCTAAGACAACTCCGAAGAAAAGGGGTATTCTATTTCTCAGTCATGAAGATATGCAAGAGGCAAAGAAATCTATGAAAGAAAAAGGTATTAAAGCTGAAGATGTTAAGAATTTACCTCTTATTGAAGAAATACATGGTCTTAATTTGCCGCCTGTTGAAAATAATACATGGTCTTGATAACCCGACACAGGTAGTAAAGGTAAATTCTCTCTATAGATTTGATGAAGGTGATATTCCTCATTATAAGTCTGCTAGCCAATGCTTAGATGAGTTTGATAACTTTATTGTTAAACAAGAAAACTTCAATGCTTATGTTGGTAGACAATTGAAACGAAATGCTTATATGATTGAACACTTGAGTGATTATATGGCTAGTGTTAAAGGTGAACTTAAACTCATTAGTAAACATGCTTCTATGGTTACCACTCAAGTAGAGCAAGTGCTTAAAGCTCAAAATGATTTGCTCAATGAATTAAATAATAAGAAGAATGATAATGCTATTAGAGTTGTGACTATAGGGGGTAAAATGACTCAGGAACCTTTGTATCCTGAGGGCCACCCTAAGAGAACTGAGCAAGATTCTCAGAGAACTAATGTTGATGCACCTAGTCCTTCTAAAAGGAAGAAAACGAAAAATGATAGGACTTTGCATGCTTCTAGTGAACCTGTTGTAGACACACCTAAGAATCCCAATGATATTTCTATTTCTGATGCTGAAACACAATCAGGTGATGAACATGAACCTAGTGATAATGTTAATGATGATGTTCATGTTGATGCTCAACCTAGCAATGATAATGATGTAGAGATTGAACCTATTGTTGATCTTGATAACCCACAGTCAAAGAATCAACGTTATGATAAGAGAGACTTCGTTGCTAGGAATCACAATAAATAAAGAGAACCATGGGTTCAGAAACCCATGCCTTTTCCTCCTAAACCATCCAAGAAAAAGGATGATGAGGATTTTGAGCGCTTTGCTGAAATGATTAGACCTATCTTCTTGCGTATGCGTTTGACTGATATGCTTAAAATGAATCCTTATGCTAAGTATATGAAGGATATTGTTACAAATAAGAGAAAGATACCGGAAGCTGAAATTTCCACCATGCTTGCTAATTATACTTTTAGGGGTGGAATACCTAAGAAACTAGGAGATCCAGGAGTACCAACTATACCATGCTCCATAAAAAGAAACTATGTTAGAACTGCTTTATGTGATCTTGGAGCCGGTGTTAGTGTTATGCCTCTCTCTTTATATCATAGACTTGATTTGAATAAGTTGCACCTACTGAAATATCTTTGCAAATGGCCAATAAATCAACAGCTATACCTGTTGGTATTTGTGAGGATGTGCCTATTGTAGTTGCAAACGTCACTATTTTAACGGACTTTGTTATTCTTGATATTCCCGAGGATGATAGTATGTCTATTATTCTTGGAAGACCCTTTTTGAATACTGCAGGGGCTGTTATTGATTGCAACAAAGGCAATGCCACTTTTCATATTAATGGTAATGAGCATACGGTACACTTTCCGAGGAGACAACCCCAAGTCCACAGTATCAATTCTATTGGAAAAATTCCAACTATTACTATTGGAGGTTCTGAATTTCATCTTCCTACTGTTAAGAAGAAATATGATATTCTTATTGTTGGGGATGTGCATATCCCCGTTGAGGTAACCTAGTGTTATTCGAAATTTCTCCGGTTCCATGTTATTCGAAATGAGTTTGTTAACAAGACTTGATCAACCTTGTTAGTGGATTCCTTTTGATGAGCATGAGATGGATGAAGTTAGAAAGCACAACCTTCTGTACCCTCCTTTTACTTTCTGTTATTTAGATTAAATAAAGCAAAAATAGTATTTTCTGTCTGTTTTCTGGTTTATCCGTGCAATAAAAAATACCCCGAAAATAAAAGTTCTCCAAATGCCCTAAAAATGAAATATGATTTTTTCTGGAATATTTGAGAATATTTGGCACTGAGAACACATCAGGGGGAGCAAGCACCTGGCCACGAGGGTCCAGGGCGCGCCCACCCCCTGGGCGCGCCCCTGCCTCATGGGCCCATGGTGGCTGCCCTCCACTTATTCCAGCCACCACACACTCCTTCTTCCTCCCAAAAAAATCACCAACCAGCTCAAGCACGAGTTCTAGCTCATCTTGCTGCGATTTTCGATCTCCTTGCTCAAAGCTCCACTCACAAAACTGCTTTGGGGGATTGTTCTTCAGTATGTGACTCCTCCAATGGTCCGATTAGCTTTTGTTCTAGTGTTTTATTCATTGCAAATTTTTGCTGCCTAGGTGTCGTGGTTTTGTCACGGCAGATGTCCTCATGAAGGGACTTAGTCATGGAGCCATCGCAACGGGTTAGCTTAAAGGGGTCAAAGCGAACAAGGGACGCAGAGAGTTTATACTGGTTCGGCCCCTTCCGGTGAAGGTAAAGGCCTAATCCAGTTGTTGTGGAATTGCTAGTTGTTGTTTGTTGTTCTTAAACCGCCGTCGGGTCATCCCCTTATATACATGGGTTGACGCCCGTTGGTTTACAGGGTCCCGAGGCCGGCTCATAAACGTGTCCGGCTCGGTCTCTACTCTTTCTATCTTATAACACAAGTTTACATATCAATGTCGGTTTATCACCACAAGTCTTAATCTGCCTTTGGGCCCTGGGCTTATTTAAAGCGCCATCATCTTCGTCTTCATGGGCTTCAAATATAATAATTCATTATGGGGATAACCCGGCCTCTCCGGGCCGGTTTACGCCTAGTAGTAATATCCCCAACATTAGGCCCCAGATTGATTTGAACTGGTTCATGTCAATCCTCAATACTTAAGAAAATTTCTTCTTCAGCACCTGCGCGTAATCTTGTAAACCACCGTGACGTCACTTTCAGGGACCATGCTAAATCGCCATGACGTCACCTGCCATTAAAAGATCGCATATAGCTCACCTTCATTAATGAGCCTCCGACAATCGAGGCGATAGAGCTGTCACATATCCCATTTTTTGGGCTCCTCGATTCTCGCATCTGCCAATTATCCATTCACCTTATAAATAAGGCCGAGGGGTCCTTTTCACTTTTCCCCTTCGTGCCCCTTCACATCGTCCTCTTCCTCACAACGCCCGACCATTGGAGCTCTACCACCGCCGTCCTCCTTCGCTTCCGCCCCAACGACGGCCGCTGCATCAACCTGACCGCACCAGAGAAACGCGGCACTCCTCCGCTTTTCCCTCAGCATCAGTAAGTTCTTCTTTTCCTCACTCTAGATCCACCATTAGGGTTTCAGTGTTCATCGGAGTTTATTGAAGCTCCGGCACCGTTCTTCCCTGTTCTTCTTATTAGCACAAACGACTAGCTTGGATCTGATACTTCTTGTGCGGCCGCAGCCATAATCCCTTTTTTCCTTATTGGATCTTCTCCTTTATATCAAACTCATCTGTACTTGCTGAACTGTTCAAGCACTGAAATTAGGTCTGAATACTTTCTAGTTTTCTGTCACACTGCAGATCTGAAATTATCAAGCCTTGCTGTGAAACTTGTTTTTCCTTCACTTATGCATCTTAGATCTGTATCTTCTATATCAGAGTAGACGGTTTAATCTTTATAGAAAAAGTGATAATCCGGTAGGTACCATTAGTCCCCTGTTGAACCGCCGAGCCGCTTTTACCTCTGTACATCTCCCATGACTGATTCCGGTTTAACAATGTGTACATATTTCAGTCTTCTTCTGCTCTTGCACCGCTTTATACTTATTCAATATAAACCTTAAACGGGCAATAATCATGTTTCGGCTTTCCATTGAAATGGCCAAACAAGTCTATGAGTGCAATTGGGCTCCTTCCCGGGTCACTGAAGATCAATTAAACAGATGCGTCGCAACTGGCGCTTAGCCAAGAAAGAGGTCATCCACTGGAGGGCCCCCGGTCCGGAAAATCCTCCTGAACCCAAGGACGGAGAAGTAGTTGTTTTCGTTGACCATCTGGGTCGAGGCTTTAGCCCTCCCGGTTCAAAATTCTTCCGAGATGTGCTTGCTAGTTTTCAGCTCCATCCTCAGGACATCGGTCCAAACTCGGTGTCCAACATCTGCCATTTCCATGTCTTTTGTGAGGCTTGTCTTCAAGAGGAGCCCACAGTTGAATTGTTTAGGGACTTCTTCCACTTAAACCGTCGCACAGAGTTCACAGATGGACCCAATACTGAGCTCGGCGGAATGGCGGTTCAAAAGAGGAAAGAAGTCAGCTTCCCTCGCGCCAAGCTTCACAGTCACCCCAAGGAGTGGAAGCAGACTTGGTTTTACTGTAAAGATACATCTCCAATTGATGAAAATCCTTTGCCGGGTTACCGCCCTCACCGTCTTAGCAATACACATCCCTTTCCTTAGAGGTTGAATGCAAAGGAAAGGGCCACTTATGCTCCACAACTTTCAAAGCTTAGAGCCTTTATGGCGAACGGTTTAACAGGTGTTGATTTTGCTCGCTGTTGGATAACTTGGAGCATATTGCCCTTAAGCCGACACCCCGGTTTAATGTGTGAATATACCGGGAGCTTGAAGGACCCTCAACGACACATTGATATCCAGCTTACAGATGCTGAAGTTACTGAGGCTGTGAAGAAGATGCTGAATGAACCGGAGGCTGTCTGTAGCCACACCGGATTAAGTCCTTTCTGTGTTTCCAACAAACCTCCAAAGGTAAGGGTCACATAACTTTTTTTAACTTGCTTCTTTCTGAAAATCTTGTCCATCTTTGTCAGGGCGATGATCCGTTCTGGAAGAAAAAACCACAAGATAAACCGGCAAAACTGCAAGATAAGCCGGCAAAGCCACTTCACCCGAAGACCAAGGTTGTTAAAAAACCTGCCAAAAAAAGGACCACTGCGTCTTCCGAGCCAAATGCAGATGCCGATGAGGCTAATCCGGACTCAGAGGTAGAACTTGACTCTCTTGGTTCATTTTTCATACACCACATTGACAATGACTATTATCAGGACGACGCTGAAGGCAGTCAAGCTGATGATGTTGAGGTAATTATTCTTTCCTCCGATTCAGATCCTCTGCCAACATCAAAAATCCGTCGAGCAAACCGGAAAGTAAACTTTTCTCACCCCCATGCTCACTTGGACCCAAACTTTCTTTTAACGATGCAGCAACACGAAGTTTGCCGCACAACCCGCCACAGCGGCCAGGTAGTTACCTCCGCTGGTTTACCGAACAGTCTGGTTCGGAAACGCCGATTAGAGGTCTCTTATACTGTTGATACTTCTTGCCCCAAGGCGGGTTGTTTCCGGCTGTCTCTTAATCCGTCTGATTCAAATTATTGGGGAACACCTCACTCATCCTCTGGCGAGTCAACAGCCACATAGCTTCCAGCCCTCAAGACAGTTCCTGGGTGAGTCATACCTTTAAACTTATTTTCAATGCTTTATGTTGTACACAATTTATTGACTTTTATATTTGTTCTTCAGTGCCAAGCCAAGACCCAGCAAGAAGGCTCGGTTAAACAAACCGGTTGATGAAAATGTGGTTGTTGAACCGGAGAAAACCCCAGACCCAGTAGAAACCAATGCTGAATTTCTACTTGATGATCCGCCGCAACAAGATTATGACTTCGTTGTTGAACGAGTAGAAGCTGACACCACAGGTCATACAGACAAACCGACTAGTCGAGCTCGCACAGATGATAAAGCAGCCAGTCCGGCTAAGGTTGTTGATAAGTCGTCCACTCCAGTGAAGGCCACTGATGATAAAGAAGACGACATTATGATTACTAGCGTCAGCCACACTCCTCCTGGCAACCCGGTCGCTTTATCCAAGCATAGCGCCAAGGATGAGCTTTCTGCTATGGGCAAGGGTAAATGGAATATTGATTTATCCAGCCACGCCCATCTCAACGCCCAAGACATTCACTCTGGCTTCTTGAACCATCTGTATACTAGCCGCGACTATGAAGCCGGTTTAGTAAATCTGATGAAGGAGCGATATGAGGTAACCACACAACTGTTTTCTCTTATGTCCAATTTCCAATGTCAACTACAGTAGCCCCCAAGGGCCGGTTTATGATATCAATCCAAACCGGGACTTAATAATAACTTAACTTTGCATGTTTAGCCTCTAGGGACCGGGTTATCACTTTAAGATGAACCGGTATTTTAAAATTGCAATACTGTATCTTTCACTGATGTAGCCCCCAAGGGCCGGTTTTAACTTTTTAAAGATGAACCGGGACTGTAGAAGAATTCCCATATCAGTATTGTGAGCAAACATACATTAGCCCCCAAGTGCCAAGAGTAATACTTGTATTGTGCTTGGGACTTGTAGAAATTTCCGAGAACAAGCAAATATGCTTTAGCCCCCAAGTATCAGGTGCATAACTTGTTATGTGCTTGGTACTTCAAATATATACCGTCAACTCATAATATGTCTGTTTCTTATAGGCTGAGCTGAGCAAAAAGGAATCTCAAACCGCTGATCTGCAAGAAAATATCAAGTCCCAGCAAGCCGAAACTTCCAAGGCAAAGGATGAGCTGACTAGCGCTTTAGTCGCTATGGAAAACCTAAAGGAGAGTTTCAACAAGGAGACGGCGGATTGGAACACAGAAAAATCCGCTTTGCAGAAAAGAGTCGAGGACGCAGAAGCAGCTCTTAAACCGGTGGTAGACGAGCTAACTGGTGTAAAGCGGCAAGTACATGCTATGACTGCTGCTGTGTTCGGTAAGCCTCCTATATTTAAATCCTCATCATATCATCTCATTCATTGCCGATTTACTGATTTTTGGAACGATAGAGGAACTCGCATTAGCCACCTGGGCTCTGATGTATAGAAGAAGCTGAAGGCTGCCTATACTCTTATAGGGCAGTTATATACCGCGCGCAAAGGATTATCTGCACCACTTCTCACAACAAACCGCCCCCAACTTTAGTCAAGGAGACCTTAGAAAGGCTGTCAATGCTGCCTGCCCGGGTAGAAGAGTTAAAGAGATCTGCTGCAAGAGCTAGTGCTCTGACCGCGCTAACCCGGGCAAAAGCATGGGTGCCCGATCTTGATCCGAAAGATGTCAGCAAAGGCTATCCAAGCTTGAAAGAAGACGGATCAGAATTTGGCAATGAGGACCTCCGAGCCATAAACCGGGAAGTATGTTTGCTGGCTTGCCAATTAGCTGAAGAAGCTGATCTTTCACATTATTAGGCAAATTATGACGTTAACAACAAACGGGTGGCCGCACCATCTCCTGAGGTTCAAACTCTCATCCCGCCAATTTGTAAGCATACTTATGCCCCTGACATAAGTATGCCACACATACACCAAGTGTCGTTCTTCTTAAGTACCAACACCGGATTAGCCAACAACTCAGGATGAAATACTTCAACAATAAACCCAGCCGCCAAAAGCCTTGCCACCTCTTCACCAATTGCCTTGCGCCTTTCCTCATTGAACCGGCGAAGAAACTATTTGACCGGTTTATACTTGGGATCAACATTAAGAGTGTGCTCAATGAGTTCCCTCGGTACACCTGGCTTGTCAAAAGGCTTCCACGCGAAGATGTCCCAGTTTTCACGGATGAACTTGGTGAGCGTGCTTTCCTATTTCGGATCCAAGTTAGCGCTGATGGTAAACTGCTTGGATGAATCGTCAGGAACAAAATCAACAAGCTTGGTCTCATCAGCCGATTTAAACTTCAACGCCGGATCACTCTCCGTAGTTGGCTTCTTCAACGAAGTCATATCTGCCGGGTCAACATTGTCCTTGTAGAACTTCAACTCATCTGTTTCACAAACCGACTCAGCATAAGCCGCATCACCCTCTTCACATTCCAAAGCAATTTTATGGCTTCCGTATACTGTGATGGTTCCCTTGTGACCCAGCATCTTGAGCTGCAAATAGACATAGCAGGGCCTTGCCATGAACTTAGCACAAGCCGGCCGTCCAAACAAGGCATGATACGGGCTCCTAATTTTCACCACTTCAAAGGTCAGTGTCTCTGATCTCGAGTCATGCTCATCTCCAAAAGCCACCTCCAGAGCTATCTTACCAACAGGATATGCCGATTTACCAGGCACTACACCATGGAAGACCGTACTGGACGGCTTAAGATTTTTATTTGTTAACCCCATGCGATGGAAGGTTTCATAATAAAGGATATTGATACTACTCCCCCCGTCCATGAGTACCTTAGTGAACTTATAACCTCCAACCTGAGGCGCCACCACCAATGCCAGATGACCCGGATTATCAACCCGGGGTGGATGATCCTCTCTACTCCACACGATCGGCTGCTCAGACCAGCGCAAGTAACGGGGCACCGCCGGTTCAACCGAATTCACTGCCCTCTTATGAAGCTTCTGATCGCGCTTGCATAGACTAGTGGTGAAGACATGATACTGCCCACTATTCAACTGCTACGGGTTGATCTGGTAACCCGACTGCTGCTGTTGCTGCTGATTACCCTGATGATTATAACCACCTTGGTTGCCCTGATTGCCTTGATTACCATGTCCACTCTGATTACCGTGAAAACCTGAACCGGAACTGCCTCCACCGTAACCCGGCCCATGAGACCCAGGGCCTGAACCGCCGCCCGGTCCGTGATCATACCGAAAAAAGTCAGAATTTTTGAACTCCTGCATGATATAACAATATTTCTAGAGATGCGTGGACGGTTGGTCCATCGTCCCATGCTTTGGGCAAGGCTGGTTTAATAGATAAGATAGGCGCTCCGGATTAGGACTTGGTCCTCCAGCACGCTGGGGCGGTTTACCCTTACGCCACTTGCCTTTGTCCTTCGTGTTGGTGTTAGCCACAAAATCTAGGCTATTATCGGCTTTACGCTTACCGCTGTTTCCATGACCCGCCGGGTTATGCTGCTGTCCCTTGGTGTTGCCGCCCTTCTTTCCCTTCCCTGTCTTGTCATCATCAGACTCGGGGTCCTTGGTACTATCAGAATCGGCATACTTTACCAGAGCTGCCATGAGTGTTCCCATGTCATTACAATGACGTTTGAGCCGTCCCAACTTCAACTTCAGAGGTGCAAACCGGCAATTGCCTTCCAATGTCAAGACTGCTGTGTCAGCGTTGATGCGGTCCGATGAATGCAAAATCTCCGAAACCCGGCGCACCCAACGGGTTGTTGATTCTCCTTCCTCCTGGACACAGGCAGCTAAGTCCACGATCGACATGGGCTGCTTACATGTATCCTTAAAATTCTGGATAAACCGGGGCCTTAATTCGGCCCATGATCCAATAGAGTTAGCCGGCAAGTTCTTCAACCAAGTGCGGGCTGTCCCTTCCAGCATCATCGTGAAGTATTTAGCACACGCCGCATCATCCACATCCAGCATCTCCATTGCCATCTCATACCTTTCAACCCATGACTCGGGGGATATATCAGTGGTGTAATTCGGTACCTTACGTGGGCCCTTGAAATCCTTGGGCAGACGCACGTTGCGCAGTGTTGGGACGAGACACGGTACTCCCAAAGAGCTGGAAGTAACCCCTAGTTCCACCGTCGTGGTTGGACGAACCGGAGTAAGTTGGCGAGCTTCATACTGCGCCGCTACATCGGCTTCTCGACGTGCCCTAGCCCGATCCACCACAACCTGGGCATCACCACCGCCACCCGCCGGGTTGTGGCCACGGGGCGGATTAGAGTTTCGCGCGCTGCTTGACACGGCTAGTTCATCAATATGCCTGCTGTAACTCCGGCTTGGGCGGAGAGTAGAATGGATCCTTCCGCGACTATATGAATAAGCCTGCTACTGAGTCAAAGCTGTCTGAAGGAGCTCCCTAGCCCGTCACATCTCGGCCCCTACTGTTCACTCGCCTTCGATTGGGAGAGCTGCTAGTCGTGAAGCGGCAGCGACAATGTTATCCATCGGGTTAGAGTAACGACCCGGCGGTGTTGGGACGTGCTGTGACAAAACGTTGTTCTGACGAGGCGGATCAGTCAGACGTGGCTGAACCGGAGCCCCCGTTCTAGGTGCCTCCGCCCGGTTTACCGCTGGCGGGTTGCTGGTCCCCGCTCCCGGGGTATTAAAGAGGTTCTTGGCCTCATAAACCGGCGGTAGGCGAGATCGGTACCTTCTCCTCATGACATCGTTTGACGCGCTTTGATCCAGCATAAGCCGGTAAGCCTGTGCATCCAATGCGGCCCGTTCCGCAGCCATCCTGGTGTCCTCAGCTGCCAGGTCGGCCTTGGCCTGGGTTATCTGATCTTTCACCTTCGCAATTTCCGCATTATGCTCATCTTGATTCGCCGGATTAACCTCTGCCATCAGTGCTACCAAGGCGTCAAATAAATCAGATAAAACCTGAGTTGGCGGTCGCACAGGGCCTCCTGCCCCGGCCGCTGTCGCTCCTACTGATCCGGAAATCATCGCCGCCGCGGTCGAAGAGTGGAGCGCTAGCTGTGTACCGGCCATGTAGATCGCAACCCGGCTTGGCGGATCAAAGGGGTCCGGAATACTGTCGCCATCGGAATAGCCCCCAATCCGGCCATCTTGCAATTGGTACAATGACTCGGTCTCTCCGGTCGATGACTCGTCGCTGGAATAGACAACGGTTTCGCCACCAGATTCCGATCTATCCTCAGATTCCACTTCATGGATGACTCCCACGAAGGCACGCTTCATGACAGGCTTAACCCGGGCAGATCTCGCACGCTGAGCCGTCTCGATGATGTCGGTGCAGATGTCCAGCTCAGGGTCCGGTTCGCCGATCTTGCCGATGAAAACGTGGATTCCCCCAAAGGGGACCCCATACCCGTACTCAATTGAGCCGGCCTCGGGGCCCCAGCCTGCGTCGTCGATGTAGAGCATGCCGCGACGACTCTTGGTCATCCGGCCCACAGCATAACCCTTGAGACCTTTGAAGATGCCCTCTAAGAACTCGAAACCATCGCGCGATAGCCCCACGGTGGGCGCCAACTGTCGTGGTTTTGTCACGCCAGATGTCCTCATGAAGGGACTTGGTCGTGGAGCCATCGCAACGTGTTAGCTTAAAGGGGTTAAAGCGGACAAGGGACGTGGAGAGTTTATACTGGTTCGGCCCCTTGTGGTGAAGGTAAAGGCCTAATCCAGTTGTTGTGGAATTGCTAGTGTTTCGATGACCAGGGAGCAAATACGCTTTGCCTAGGTCTCGAGTTGTTGTTTGTTGTTCTTAAACCGCCGCCGGGTCGTCCCCTTATATACATGGGTTGACGCCCGTCGGTTTATAGAGTCCCGAGGCCAGCTCATAAACGTGTCCGTCTCGGTCTCTGCTCTTTCTATCTTATAACACAAGTTTACATATCAATGTTGGTTTATCACTACAGGTCTTAATCCGCCTTTGGGCCCTGGGCTTACTTAAAGCGCCATCATCTTCGTCTTCATGGGCTTCAAATATAATAATTCATTATGGAGATAACCCGGCCTCTCCGGGCCGGTTTACGCCTAGTAGTAATATCCCCAACACTAGGTGACCCTGTACTTGAGCTTGCATGTCAAATTTATATGGTCCCAAGTAGTTCTAATGCATGATATAGTCTCTAGGCACTTGTAGGAGTAGTTGCTATCAATTTTGCTGAGTTTGGTTCACTTTTATTTTGAGTCACTAAAATTTTCAGAAAATTTTCAGAGGAAGAAATATGTCTAGGAAATTGTACCAAGGTGGTTCTTCAAGGAAGCAAGGACCCAGGCCCGCAATGCGTGAGCCAGACCATGAACTACCAAGAGAAGCTCAAGTGCGGCCTTGTGAATGGCCGTCAGACGATTTCATGGTCCGAGCAGGAATTAAGGAGGAATTTGACGCATATGTGCGTAATGCTGAACTCGAGGGCTTCATGCTAGATAAGTGTTCTCAGTACTATCACCTAACTGATTCCTTTGTGAGAAGGTTCAAATTTTCATCTTCGCGTAATTCTCACACTGTCCTATTTGATATCTATGGAAAATCATATACTATGGCTTAGAGGATTTTAATACTGCTTGCAAACTTCCACAATGGGGTAGTGCTAGCGAACCTCGCAAATCTGAGTTTAGAGATTTTCTTGCTAGTATTACAGTGGGGGAATCTAGAGATATAACACAAGCTACCATCGGGAGCATTCATTTTCCTGCTATACATTATTTTGCTCTCTTCATAGGTAGGTGCATAAATGGTAAGGATGAAGCATGTCACATGTGTGTCCCTGATCTTAGTGTTCTCAAGATTGCTGTTTTAGGATATAAACAATATATATTGGGGGCCATCGTTGCACGAAGGTTGCATAATAATGGTTTAAGTGGAGACTTGTTTGGTGGAATTTATGCAACCCGTGTGGCTAATTTTCTTGGGATACCCAAACATGAAAATGATATGGAATTGCCTCCCACTTATCTAGGATATGAGGCTATGGTTTGCCATCAGTTTATTGAGAGGAATGAACAACCTCTCCAGTACCGACTAATGTTTGACAGGCACCGCATTTTCCATTTTGCTCTCCCTGCTCCTACTTTCTTTGACTTTCAGACAAAAGGGAGACATATTATAACCAGGGAGGAGGCGAACGAGTATAAGAGGAGGACGGAGACAGCTCGCCTCCAAGCGGCAGCTCATGAGGCAATAGCTACTGCATCACAGTACAACCCCAACTACAACTTTGGATATCCGCCAGCCCAGCCATGGCCCTAGACCAACTTAGGCCAAAAGCCTAAGCATGGGGGAGTACGTATTTCTCACAAACATTACATTCATGTTCACACACTCATTCTAGTTGTCGGTGCTCATACTTTTTCATTGTAATATCCATGCTAGTTATTTCTTTTTCTCGCTTTCTTCTTGTGTGTTTGAAAAACCTTAAGAAAAACCAAAAAAATTAGTTGCAGCTTTTAGCTAGTTTACTTTCTATGCTTGTAGTAGTAATAATTAAAAGAAAACCCAAAAAGATTTCCTGTTCTTCTTTTGCTTGTTGGGAGCTTTCCCGCGTAAATAGTTTTATTTCTTTTTCTTGTTCTTTGGGGGTCGAGAGGAGAAGACCATAATGAAAATGTTGAAGTGGCTCTTATATGCATTATTGTTGATTTAACAAAGAGCCCATGTTACCTTGTCTTCTCCTTCGTATTGAATGCTTGCAGATTCCAGCTTAGTCCAATTGCACGTGCACTATTATTAATTATCACACCGTTCGGTCGTGCAAGTGAAAGTCAATAATGACGATATATGATGGACTGATTGAGATGAGAAAAGCTGGTATGAACTCGACCTCTCTTGTTTTTGTAAATATGATTAGTTCATCGTTCCTGATTCAGCCTATTATGAATAAACATGTTTGCAATGACAATTAGAGATTATAGTTGCTTATGTCATGCTTAATTAGCTAGGAGTTTATAATTATTTACCTTGCGTGCCAACATGCTATTAAAATGGTTGTGATGTGGTATGATAGGGTGGTATCCTCCTTTGAATGATTCGAGTGACTTGACTTGGCACATGTTCACACATGTAGTTGAAACAAAATCAACATAGCCTCCACGATATTTATGTTCATGGTGGATTATATCCTACTCATGCTTGCACTCAATGTTAATTAATTTTAATGCATGTTCATGACTGTTGTCGCTCTCTAGTTGGTCGCTTCCCAGTCTTTTTCTAGCCTTCACTTGTACTAAGCGGGAATACTGCTTATGCATCCACTTCCATAAACCCCAAAGTTATTCCATATGAGTCCACTATACCTTCCTATATGCGGTACCTACCTGCCGTTCCAAGTAAATTTGTATGTGCCAAACTCTAAACCTTCAAATGAAATTCTGTTTTGTATGCTCGAATAGCTCATGTATCAACTAGGGTTGTCTGTATCTTCCATGCTAGGCGGGTTATTCTCAAGAGGAGTGGACTCCGCTCCTCACTCACGAGAAAATGGCTGGTCACCGGGATGCCCAGTCCCATGCTTTAAGCAAATCAAATCGAAATAATTGCAAACAAAACTCCCCCAGGGTTGTTGCTAGTTGGAGGCACTCGTTGTTTCGAGCAAGCCATGGATTGATGCTTGTTGGTGGTGGGGGAGTATAAACTTTACCATTCTGATTGGGAACCGTCTATAATGTGTAGCATAGAAGATATCGAGATCTCTCGGTTGTTATGTTGACAATGAAAGTATGCCGCTCAAAATATTATTCATCTCTACTTTAAAATCGAGCTCTGGCACCTCTACAAATCTCTGCTTCCCTCTGCGAAGGGCCTATCTATTTACTTTTATGTTGAGTCATCACCCTCTTATTAAAAAGCACCAGCTGGAGAGCACCGCTGTCATTTGCATCCATTACTATTAATTTATATTGAGTATGACTATGACTGGATCTCTTTTACCATGAATTACAATGTTTAGTCAGTCCTTGATCTTCAAAGGTGCTCTGCATTTATGTTTTGCGGTCTCAGAAAGGGCTAGCGAGATACCATCTTGCTATATCATATTATGATTGTTTTGAGAAAGTGTTATCATCCGAGATTTATTATTATTGCTCACTAGTTGATTATGCCATTGATATGAGTAAATATGAGACCTAAATGTTATTGTGAATATGGTTAGCTCATAATCTTTGCTGAAAACTTGAATGCTGGCTTTACATATTTACAACAACAAGAGCAAACAAAGTTTGTAAAAGTTTTTCTTTATCACTTTCAGTTTGTCAACTGAATTGCTTGAGGACAAGCAAAGGTTTAAGCTTGGGGTAATTGATACGTCTCCATCGTATCTACTTTTCCAAACACTTTTGCCCTTGTTTTGGACTCTAACTTGCATGATTTAAATGGAACTAACCCGGACTAACGCTGTTTTCAGCAGAATTGCCATGGTGTTATTTTTGTGCAGAAATAGAAGTTCTCAGAATGACCTGAAAATCAACGGAGATTATTTTTGGAATTAATAAAAAATACTGGCGAAAGAATCAAGGCCAGGGGGCCACACCCTGTCCACGAGGCTGGGGCGCGCCTACCCCCCCCCCCCCCCCGGGCGCGCCCCCTGCCTCGTGGGCCCCCTGGAGCTCCACCGACCTCAACTCCAACTCTATATATTCATGTTCGGGGAGAAAACAATCAGAGAGAAGGATTCATCCCATTTTACGATACGGAGCCGCCGCCAAGCCCTAATCTCTCTCGGGAGGGCTGATCTGGAGTCCGTTCGGGGCTCCGAAGAGGGGAATCCGTCGCCATCGTCATCATCAACCTTCCTCCATCACCAATTTCATGATGCTCACCGCCGTGCATGAGTAATTCCATCGTAGGCTTGCTGGACGGTGATGGGTTGGATGAGATTTACCATGTAATCGAGTTAGTTTTGTTAGGGTTTGATCCCTAGTATCCATTATGTTCTGAGATTGATGTTGCTGTGACTTTGCTATGCTTAATGCTTGTCACTAGGGCCCGAGTGCCATGATTTTAGATCTGAACCTATTATGTCTTCATGAATATATGTGAGTTCTTGATCCTATCTTGCAAGTCTATAGTCACCTATTATGTGTTATGATCCATTAACCCCGAAGTGACAATAATCGGGACCACTACCGGTGATGACCGTAGTTTGAGGAGTTCATGTATTCACTAAGTGTTAATGCTTTGGTCCGGTACTCTATTAAAAGGAGGCATTAGTATCCCTTAGTTTCCAATAGGACCCCGCTACCACGGGAGGGTAGGACAAAAGATGGCATGCAAGTTCTTTTCCATAAGCACGTATGACTATATTCGGAATACATGCCTACATTACATTGATGAATTGGAGCTAGTTATGTGTCACCCTATGTTATAACTATTGCATGAGGAATCGCATCCAGCATAATTCTCCGTCACCGATCCAATGCCTACGAGCTTTTCGCATATTGTTCTTCGCTTATTTACTTTCCCATTGCTACTGTTACAATCACTACAAAACCAAAACTGCTACTATTACTTTTGCTACTGCTACCACTATTATCATATTACTTTGCTACTAAATACTTTGCTGCAAATATTAAGTTATCCAGGTGTGGTTGAATTGACAACTCAACTGCTAATACTTGAGAATATTCTTTGGCTCCCCTTGTGTCGAATCAATAAATTTGGGTTGAATACTCTACCCTCGAAAACTGTTGCGATCCCCTATACTTGTGGGTTATCACCTACCCACTGGAGAGGGTGCTCAGGAGCCCCAACTCAGGCAGAAGGGTCGCCGAGTGGAACATTGAGCTGCAGGCATTCCAGTTGGAGTTCAGCACCACCAGGGTCATCAAGGGAGCCGCGCTCGCCGATTTCGTGGCAGAATGGACGGATGCCCCGGCGCTTGAAATAGGCGAGGATCGGTCCCTCTCGCCGGGAAGTGAGGCGCCCGACGGCTGGGTCATGTACTTCGATGGTGCCTTCGCGCGCCAGGGCGCGGGGGCTGGAGCAGTGCTCATCTCGCCCACTCAGGACAAGCTCTACTACGATGTGCAGCTCTGCTTCCAGTAGGGCGAGAAGGTCTCCAACAACATTGCAGAGTACGAAGGTCTCATAGCTGGCCTAAAGGCTGCGGTGGCCCTGGGGGTGAAGCGTCTCACCATCAGGGGCGACTCGCAGCTCCTCGTCAACTTCTCCAACAAGGTATATGAGCCGAAGGATGAACACATGGAGGCATACCTCGCGGAAGTACGCAAGATGGAGAAACAGTTCTTGGGCCTGGAGTTGCAGCACGTGGCCCGGGGAACCAACAAGGAAGCCAACGACATCGCCAGAAGGGCATCCAAGCGACAGCCCCAAGAGCCTGGCGTCTTTGAGGAGCGGCTCTTCAAGCCATCAGCGACACCACCACTTTCAAGGACGGCGCAGCCTCGGGAGGAGCTTCCGCAGCCACCTGCCGCGGGAGCCCCAGCCTGTGGCCCGACTTCGGGAGCGCGTCTACTCTTGGCGCTCGACCCCAGGAGGGGTGCTAGACCAAGGAATTCAGGGAATACCTGATGCAAGGGAAGCTTCCGGAGAAGGAGGAGGACGCGGAGTGTGTGGCCCGGCAAGCCATGGTGTACTCCATCAAGGACGGTGAGTTATACAGTAAGCGGCTGATACGTCTCCAACGTATCTATAATTTTTGATTGCTCCATGCTATATTATCTTCTGTTTTGGACATTATTGGTCTTTATTATTCACTTTTATATTATTTTTGGGACTAACCTATTAACCGGAGGCCCAGCCCAGAATTGCTATTTTTTGCCTATTTCAGAGTTTCGCAGAAAAAGAATATCAAACGGAGTCCAAACGGAATGAAACCTTCGGGAACGTGATTTTTGGAACGAACATGATCCGGAGGACTTGGACCCTATGTCAAGAAATAAAGCAAGAAGCCACGAGGTAGGGGGCGCGCCTACCCCCCCTGGGCGCGCCCTCCACCCTTGTGGGCCCCATGTTGCTCCACCAACGTACTCCTTCCTCCTATATATACCTACGTACCCCCAAACGATCAGATACGGAGCCAAAAACCTAATTCCACCGCCGCAACCTTCTGTACCCACGAGATCCCATCTTAGGGCCTGTTCCGGAGCTCCGCCGGAGGGGGCATCGATCACGGAGGGCTTCTACATCAACACCATAGCCTCTCCGATGAAGTGTGAGTAGTTTACCTCAGACCTTCGGATCCATAGTTATTAACTAGATGGCTTCCTCTCTCTTTTTGGATCTCAATACAATGATCTCCCCCTCTCTTGTGGAGATCTATTCGATGTAATCTTCTTTTGCGGTGTGTTTGTTGAGACCGATGAATTGTGGGTTTATGATCAAGGTTATCTATGAACAATATTTGAATCTTCTGAATTCTTTTATGTATGATTGGTTATCGTTGCAAGTCTCTTCGAATTATTAGTTTGGTTTGGCCTACTAGATTGATCTTTCTTGCAATGGGAGAAGTGCTTAGCTTTGGGTTCAATCTTGCGGTGTCCTTTCCCAGTGACAGTAGGGGCAGCAAGGCACGTATTGTATTGTTGCCATCAAGGATAACAAGATGGGGTTTTTATCATATTGCATGAATTTATCCCTCTACATCATGTCATCTTGCTTAAAGTGTTACTCTGTTCTTATGAACTTAATACTCTAGATGCATGCTGGATAGCGGTCGATGTGTGGAGTAATGGTAGTAGATGCAGGAAGGAGTCGGTCTACTTGTCTTGGACGTGATGCCTATATACATGATCATATAACTATGCTCAATTCTGTCAATTGCTCAACAGTAATTTGTTCACCCACCGTAAAATACTTATGCTCTTGAGAGAAGCCACTAGTGAAACCTATGGCCCCCAGGTCTATTTTCCATCATATTAATCTCCCGTTAACAAGCTAATTCTTTTGCCGTTTTTATTTTGCTTTCCTTACTTTGCATCTTTATCACAAAAATACCAAAAATATTATCCTATCATATCTATCAGATCTCACTCTCGTAAGTGACCGTGTAGGGATTGACAACCCCTTATCGCATTGGTTGCGAGGATTTATTTGTTTGTGTAGGTGCGAGGGACTTGCGTGTAGCCTCCTACTGGATTGATACCTTGGTTCTCAAAAACTGAGGGAAATACTTACGCTACTTTGCGGCATCACCCTTTCCTCTTCAAGGGAAAACCAACGCAGTGCTCAAGAGGTAGCAAGAAGGATTTCTGGCGCTTTGCCGGGGAGGTCTACGCAAAAGTCAACATACCAAGTACCCATCACAAACCCTTATCTCCCGCATTACATTATTTGCCATTTGCCTCTCGTTTTCCTCTCCCCCACTTCACCCTTGCTGTTTTATTCGCCCTCTCTTTCCGTTTGCCTCTTTTCCGTTTGCTTGTCGTTATGGCTAGTCCCTTATCGACTCCTTTGTCCCCTGAGTTTGAAGTCTTTCACTTCAAACAAAGACAAGGAGAAAACTTAAAAGATGCCTGGGTGAGAATAATGGATTCTTACCGTAATTGTACCTTTGAAGTGAACCTGAGAATTTTTCTTCGCAATTTTTATGTTTGATTAAATATGTCTCATAGACAACTCTTGGATTGAGTTGCCAAAGGTAATTTTATCGAAATTGATCCCCATATTGCGCATGAAGTTATAGAAGGTATAGTGGGAACACTACCTCAATAAAATGGGCCTCATCATACCCAGGAAGAGACTCAAGTTTTTGAAAAAATTTGCGAAGTAACTAAGATTTTACAGAAGTCTCTTGAACCTCTTAAGAACGTTAGCGGAAATATTCACCGCATGAATATGTTGATTACTCTTTGCAATAAGCGGTTGGATTCTTTAGATCTAAAAATTTCAGAATATGAAGGGAAACATAAAGAAAATCCCGGATTCAAGCTTGATTCCACTAAAAACTTGAAAGCCAAATATGGCAATACCTAGATCTATCCTTGCCTTTATGCCTAGCTAAGGGCGTTAAACGATAGCGCTTGTTGGGAGGCAACCCAATTTTAATTTTTGTTTTTTGCTTTTTGCTTCTGTTTAGGAATAAATACTTGTTCTAGCCTCTGGTTAGATGTGTTTTTATGTTTTAATTAGTGTTTCTACCAAGTTAACCTATAGGATCTTCTTGGATGATAGTTATTTGATCTTGCAGAAAATTCCAGAAACTTTCTGTTCACGAAAATAATTGTTAAACATCACCAGAACGTGATAAAATATTGATTCCAATTGCTTCAGATCAATAAACAAATTGTCTAGGTTGTCCTATTTTGGCTCATTTTTTGGAGTTCCAGAAGTTTGCGTTAGTTACAGATTACTACAGACTGTTCTGTTTTTGACAGATTCTGTTTTTCGTGTGTTGTTTGCTTATTTTGATGAATCTATGGCTAGTAAAATAGTTTATAAACCATAGAGAAGTTGGAATACAGTAGGTTTAACACCAACATAAATAAAGTATGAGTTCATTACACTACCTTGAAGTGGTCTTTTGTTTTCTTTCGCTAACGGAGCTCACGAGATTTTCTGCTAAGTTTTGTGTTGTGAAGTTTTCAAGTTTTGGGTGAAAGATTTGATGGATTATGGAACAAGGAGTGGCAAGAGCCTAAGCTTGGGGATGCCCATGTCACCACCAAGATAATCTAAGGACACCAAAAATCCAAAGCTGGGGATGCCCCGGAAGGCATCCCCTCTTTCGTCTACTTCCATCGGTAACTTTACTTGGAGCTATATTTTTATTCACCACATGATATGTGTTTTGCTTGGAGCGTCTTGTATGATTTGAGTCTTTGCTTTTTAATTTACCACAATCATCCTTGCTGTACACACCTTTTTGAGAGAGACACACATGATTCGGAAATTATTAGAATACTCTATGTGCTTCACTTATATCTTTTGAGTTATATAGTTTTTGCTCTAGTACTTCACCTATATCTTTTAGAGCACGGTGGTGGATTTGTTTTAGAGAAACTATTGATCTCTCATTCATCACTTAGATTATTTTGTGAGTCTTAAATAGCATGGTAATTTGCTTAAATAATCCTAATATGCTAGGTATTCAAGAATAGTAAAAACTTTCTTATGAGTGTGTTGAATACTAAGAGAAGTTTGATGCTTGATGATTGTTTTGAGACATGGAGGTAGTGATATCAAAGTTGTGCTAGTTGAGTAGTTATGAATTTGAGAAATACTTGTGTTGAAGTTTGCAAGTCCCGTAGCATGCACGTATGGTAAGCGTTATGTAACAAATTTGAAACATGAGGTGTTCTTTGATTGTCCTCCTTATGAGTGGCGGTCGGGGACGAGCGATGGTCTTTTCCTACCAATCTATCCCCCTAGGAGCATGGGCGTAGTGCTTGGTTTTTGTTGACTTGTAGATTTTTGCAATAAGTATGTGAGTTCTTTATGACTAATGTTGAGTCCATGGATTATACGCACCCTCACCTTTCCATCATTGCTAGCCTCTTCGGTACCATGCATTGCCCTTTCTCACATTGAGAATTGGTGCAAACTTCGGCGGTGCATCCAAACCCCGTGATATGATACGCTCTTTCACACATAAACCTCCTTATATCTTCCTCAAAACAGCCACCATACCTACCTATTATGGCATTTCCATAGCCATTCCGAGATATATTGCCATGCAACTTTCCACCATTTCGTTTATCATGACACGTTCATCATTGTCATATTCCTTTGCATGATCATGTAGTTGACATAGTATTTGTCGCAAAGCCACCATTCATAATTCTTTCATACATGTCACTCTTGGTTCATTGCATATCCCGGTACACCGCCGGAGGCATTCATATAGAGTCATACTTTTTTCTAGTATTGAGTTGTAATCATTGATATGTAAATAAATAGAAGTGTGATGATCATCATTTTCTAGAGCATTGCCCCAAGTGAGGAATAAAAAAAAGAGAGAAAGGCCATAAAAAAAGACAAGGCCCAAAAAATGAGAGAAAAAGAGAGAAGGGACAATGTTACTATCCTTTTACCACACTTGTGCTTCAAAGTAGCACCATAATCTTCATGATAGGGAGTCTCTTGTTTTGTCACTTTCATATACTAGTGGGAATTTTTCATTATAGAACTTGGCTTGTATATTCCAACAATGGGCCTCCTCAAGTGCCCTAGGTCTTCGTGAGCAAGCAAGTTGGATGCACACCCACTTAGTTTATTTTGTTGAGCTTTCATATAATTATAGCTCTAGTGCATCCGTTGCATGGTATTCCCTACTCCTTGCATTAACATCAATCGATGGGCATCTCCATAGCCCATTGATTAGCCTCGTTGATGTGAGACTTTCTCCTTTTTATCTTCTCCACATAACCCCCATCATCATATTCTATTCCACCCATAGTGCTATATCCATGGCTCACGCTCATGTATTGCGTGAAGGTTGAAAAAGTTTGAGATTACTAAAGTATGAAACAATTGCTTTGCTTGTCATCGGGGTTGTGCATGATGAGAGCATTCTTGTGTGACGAAAATGGAGCATGACTAAACTATATGATTTTGTAGGGATGAACTTTCTTTGGCCATGTTATTTTGAGAGGACATAATTGCTTAGTTAGTATGCTTGAAGTATTATTATTTTTATGTCAATATTGAACTTTTATCTTGAATCTTTCGGACCTGAATATTCATACCACAATTAAGAAGAATTACATTGAAATTATGCCAAGTAGCATTCCGCATCAAAAAAATCTGTTTTTATCATTTACCTACTCGAGGACGAGCAGGAATTTAGCTTGGGGATGCTTGATATGTCTCCAACGTATCTATAATTTTTTATTGCTCCATGCTATATTATCTTCTGTTTTGGACATTATTGGGCTTTATTATTCACTTTTATATTATTTTTGGGACTAACCTATTAACCGGAAGCCTAGCCCAGAATTGATGTTTTTTGCCTATTTCAGAGTTTCGCAAAAAAAGAATATCAAACGGAGTCCAAACGGAATGAAACCTTCGGGAACATGATTTTCGGAACGAACATGATCCAGAGGACTTGGACCCTACATAAAGACTTCAACCAGGAAGCCACGAGGTAGGGGGGGCGCGCCTACCCCCTGGGCGCGCCCTCCACCCTCGTGCGCCCCATGTTGCTCCACCGACGTACTCCTTCCTGCTATATATACCTACGTACCCCAAAACAATCAGATACGGAGCCAAAAACCTAATTCCACCGCCGCAACCTTCTGTACCCACGAGATCCCATCTTGGGGCCTGTTCCGGAGCTCCACCGGAGGGGGCATCGATCATGGAGGGCTTCTACATCAACACCATAGCCTCTCCGATGAAGTGTGAGTAGTTTACCTCAGACCTTCGGGTCCATAGTTATTAACTAGATGGCTTCCTCTCTCTTTTTGGATCTCAATACAATGATCTCCCCCTCTCTTGTGGAGATCTATTCGATGTAATCTTCTTTTGCGGTGTGTTTGTTGAGACCGATGAATTGTGGGTTTATGATCAAGTTTATCTATGAACAATATTTGAATCTTCTGAATTCTTTTATGTATGATTGGTTATCTTTGCAAGTCTCTTCGAATTATTAGTTTGGTTTGGCCCACTAGATTAATCTTTCTTGCAATGGGAGAAGTGCTTAGCTTTGGGTTCAATCTTGCGGTGTCCTTTCCCAGTGACAGTAGGGGCAGCAAGGCACGTATTGTATTGTTGCCATCGAGGATAACAAGATGGGGTTTTTATGATATTGCATGAATTTATCCGTCTATATCATGTCATCTTGCTTAAAGCGTTACTCTGTTCTTATGAACTTAATACTCTAGATGCATGCTGGATAGCAGTCGATGTGTGGAGTAATAGTAGTAGATGAAGGCAGGAGTCGGTCTACTTGTCTTGGACGTGATGCCTATATACATGATCATACCTGGATATTCTCATAACTATGCTCAATTCTGTCAATTGCTCAACAGTAATTTGTTCACCCACCGTAAAATACTTACGCTCTTGAGAGAAGCCACTAGTGAAACCTATGGCCCCCGGGTCTATTTTCCATCATATTAATCTCCCGTTAACAAGCTATTTTTTTGTCGTTTTTATTTTGCTTTCTTTACTTTGCATCTTTATCACAAAAATACCAAAAATATTATCCTATCATATCTATCAGATCTCACTCTCGTAAGTGACCGTGTAGGGATTGACAACCCCTTATCGCGTTGGTTGCGAGGATTTATTTGTTTGTGTAGGTGCGAGGGACTTGCGTGTAGCCTCCTACTGGATTGGTACCTTGGTTCTCAAAAACTGAGGGAAATACTTACGCTACTTTGCTGCATCACCCTTTCCTCTTCAAGGGAAAACCAACGCAGTGCTCAAGAGGTACCAGCGACCAAATGATGTTTCATTGTGTTGCATCTCCAGGGAACAGGGGAAAGAGCTGCTAGCCGACATACACGGCGGGGACTCTAGGCACCACTCGTCATCACGAACCCTCATCGGCAAGGCATTCCACAGCGGATTTTACTGGCCTACGGCGCTCAATGATGCAGCTGAGCTGGTGAAGTCCTGCGAGGCCTGCCAATTCCATGCCAAGCAGATCTATCAACCAGCTCAGGGCCTCCAGAGCATTCCACTCTCGTGGTCGTTCACAGTCTGGGGACTGGATATCTTGGGCCCGTTCCCTCGAGCGCCTGGGGGCTACCGATACCTCTACGTTGCCATCGACAAGTTCACCAAGTGGGCGGAGGTGGAAGCTGTCCGCACCATCCCAGCTGGCTCTGCAGTCAAGTTCATCAAGGGTCTCGTGAGCTGGCCTGGGGTCCCCAACTGCATCATCACCGATAATGGCTCGCAGTTCACCAGTATCACTTCAAAACATACTGTGCTAGCCTTGGAACGCAAATCTGCTATGCTTCGGTGGCGCACCCCCGGAGCAATGGTCAAGCCGAACGCGCCAACGCGGAGGTCCTGAGAGGCCTCAAGACCTGGACCTTCAAGAAGAAGCTCGAAGCCTGCAGCAAGGGCTGGCACGACGAGCTCCAGTCCGTGATGTGGTCCATCCGCACCACCACCACCAAGCGAACGGGCGAGACCCCATTCTTCCTGGTCTACGGAGTAGAAGCGGTTCTCCCTCACGAGGTCACGCATCGCTCCGCACGGCTCCTGGCATTTGATGAAATGCAGCAGGACGCCACGCGGGGGATGGACCTCGTGCTGGGGGAGGAACGCCACCGCGAAGCTGCACTGCGGGCGGCAAGATACCAGCAGGCGCTGCGGCGGTACCACTGTCGCAGTGTCCACTCCAGGTGGGTGACCTCGTCCTGAGGCGGGTGCTCTCCAGGGAGGGGCTGCATAAGCTCTCATCCATGTGGGAGGGCCCGTTCAAGGTCGTCCATGTCTCCAGGCCTGGCGCCGCATGCCTGGAGACACAGGATGGGGTACCCATCCAGAACGCCTGGAACATCCAGCACCTCCGGAAGTTCTACCCATGAAGAAAGGCTCGGCGCCTGTGAAGAAGGCCCAGTGCTTGTGAAGGTCTCCGCTCGTGACACTCTCACGTAATAATGAGTGGGGCTGTACATGCCCCGGAGTCTCAGGAGTGCCGCCCTCGGGCCTCGGGGGCTCCCTCCCACGTCCCAGTGGCAGCACTTAGCTCCGCGCTGGTGAGAAGACATGAAGACTAGACTAGGTGCCGGACGCGGCTTTTCATTTGCTTTCCGTAGTTGGCTCGCCCTCTTTTAATTGAAGTTTGCCTCTGGTGTTTTCCGCTGATTTGGTTCCATCGCCTTTTGCCTCCGTTTCTGTCTTCGGCTTGGCCTGTACTCTCTCTCGCATTCCTCGTGAGGGGGCTGGACAAGTGCCCTCGTGAGCGCCTTTCCTTTTCTGCCTTTCGTCTGCTTTTCCCGAGGCACCCTCGTTCGAGCCCACAAACTGGCGCACCTCTCCTAAATCTGTGCCCCTCGGGTACCGGGATACGAAGCGTTGGGTCAAGGCCAGCAGCGCCTGTGACCAAGGCTCGGGTGAACGATAAGCCTCCTAACGAATTTTTTGCAGTTCCCAGGTGCCCACCAGGCCAAGGAGGCCTCAACACGCACCAGGAAGCAAGCGCCTCGTGACGAGGAAACTACTCCGAGCAAGTCAAGCTAAGTCATCTCTACATAAAACGATGATGTTGCGACACAGCACAGTAACGATAAACATAGCATAAGAATTGAGAAATCATAGTTCGTTGCACGCCCCTCCGGGGCCCATACTGGTTTCTTTCTTGATGCAGGAAGGGAAGGAAGAACGAAATAAAAGCGGCGCGTGCCCCTACAGCAGCCTACGAGGGCGGGCTCCTGGCATCGTCCCAAGCTCAGTCAGACCCCTCCTCGCGCTTCACGGAGGCGCGGCAACGAGATGACCCGCTGCCGCCTTCGAAGCGGGCGTGGCGGCTGGTCGTAACCACCGCTGCTGAAGCTGTCACCGGGGGAAGAGCAGCCGTAGCTGGACGAGACGTGGTCGGCACCAAGGGCGGGTTCGCCCTCATCCTCATCATGGCCATCGCTAAGGCCGAGCACCTCCTCGTTGTCGTTGAGCTCAGGGCAGCACCCGGCGCGGCGACCATCTTCCCCAAACACCCTCACGTAGAGGGTCGCGTCACCGTCATACTTGAAATGGAGGGTGCACCGCCTGCCCAGGCTGCGCGTGCAAGCAAACGTCTGCCAGCCATGGGCCAGGGCTATGTTGCCTGCGACGGAGACCTCAACCGCGACCCAGGAAGCCCTGCTGCAGCAGCCGTCTGCCTGCAGCCAGAGCCCACCTGGACCTGAGGCCGGCAGCTCATCGGCGAAGAAGCGCGGGAGCTGAAGCCAGTTGCCGGCCGGGTTCTCTGACCAGACGACGAACTCCGATAGCACCTCCGCCGAGTGGAAACACGGCCGGGGAGGCCGCGCGACCACGGCATGTTTCCCTTCATCAACAGGGCTGCCACGACTGGAGCGACCCCTGCTACGCGAAGTGGCACCACCGCGGCTACGCGGGGCCATGGCGGGGGTCGCGGTGTGCTTGCGGGGACGGCCGTGTCCACACTTGGGCGCCGGAGAGCCGGGGCCCTCGTGGGGGGCTTTCCCCTTCTCCGCGACAGAGAACCTCTTCGATGGCGCCATTGGTGTCGCTACTGGCAATGGAGAAAAGGAGGAGAAGCAAGCGGAATGGGAAGAGATGCGCGACGGGGGCTCTGCCCCCTCCCCATTTATAGCAGGAGAAGGCCAACCAGCGCCTCCCACGATCACAGGTAATGATGGTTTTCCTTGCATGCAGTACAGACTCGTCAAGTCAAGCAGTTGCCGAGGAAGTGTGGGGAAGCGGAGGCGCCCACGTCCGATCAACCGCCACATGTAGACCAAGGCCGCAGGCTATTGGGGCCTACGGCGCTCCGCACATTCCCCTTGGCTTCGCCTCGAAGCCAAGCCCGAACGCGCCTTGGGCCCGGGGTCTACTGTCGGTGTTCTGGGAACAGGGGTCCCCAGACTTGCCTGCCTGCGGCCCACAGCGATGCTCTGCGAGTGGGCATGTATGGCCCATCTTCACCAACAAGCATTCAAGACCCTCGCGAGGGGCCAAGCCTCGCGAGGCGGACGACACAAGACCTCCTCGGGAGCGGCCTCCCCAGGCCGGCTCGCGAAGGGCGGAGAGATCAAGGCAAGGCAAACCTCGCGAGGTTCCAATGACGTGAGCCATGACGATCAAGGCCAGGCGGGCGCCAGCGTGCACAGTGTCCTTGTTTCCTCTTTAGTGCTAAGGAGGCAAGCACAGACGAAGAGTACCGAGGCGTCAAGCAAAGGTTTCCATATCGGTGCAACGAGACCAAGACCGGCAGGACGGCAAGACGGAGGTCACCATGGAGCCCAAGGCGGCGTCACCACCAGAGCCTTTGGCAGGGGAAGATTGCTTTTGTCAGGATAACTTGTACTAGCTGTCCCCTTTCAAATTGGCCGTTGTTGGCTCCCTTCCCGCTCAATATTTGGGGAGAGGACCAGGGCCTCTATAAATAGGACTAGCCACCATAGTAGGAGGCAACTCGTCTCGAACTCATTCAGTTCATCCCCACACCCACCAAGCACAAGAACACCTCACCTCAGGAGGCTGTTCTTTCCCTTGTAGTGTTCATCCTTAGCCCGAGAGGCAATCCACCACACCACACTGGAGTAGGGTATTACACCACAACGGTGGCCCGAACCAGTATAAATCCTATGTCTCTTGTGTTGCGAGTTCGTCGAGCTAGAGTTTGGTATCTTGGCGAGGTTGAGGGCGTGATTTGGTAGGGGGAGATCTTCGTGCGCACCCTAGTGTTCGAACCTTGAGGGTTTTGCCGGAACCCGAGATCCGACGGCTGCCCTGGGTATCTTCATTCATGACCTCCTCTTCACCGTGTCTGGTCCAACGTGTATATCCATCCATGAATCCCCTAGAGACTAAGTGCAACTAGACATCTGCAACTTCATGTGACTCTGCATTGGCACAATTAGTACATGGACACAAGATGTAATGCGCATCACCAATTCTCCTCTTTGTACTTTCAGCCAAATTCATGAACTCTGTCACGCCACTAATAAAATCTACGGTTTTCTGATTCTTCATCCATCGAGATCATTTCATCTGCAGCACAAGAATGGTAATTAAAAACAAAACAACAACATTAATACACGGATTAACTGCTGCCCAAAGATGCGTGCATAAATCACAAGGTTTTATTTTCATAATTACTTAGGGCGCTCCATGTTGTTATCCAGACGTGCAATGACAAAAATTAATGGCCAGTCAATTTACACACAGAGTACTAGTACAACACTACCCTTAGGAATTGAATACCTTAATTAAGCAACACACGAAAAGAATACCTTAATTAATTAGCCATGCGGCGACCTCCACCCAGCAGACAGAGAAGCGCGATGCGGCGGCACGCCGAGACAGCAGGGTCGAGGAGCAAAGCTTAGTGCGGCTGCCGCCTGAAGTTCGACCTCCACTATCGCGCCAACGACTGAGATGGATGTGCTCGAATCACGCCGCTGCCGACCTCGATGGTTGAGCTCCTCCTATCTCCCGCCGCGGACCGAGGATTGACCTCCTATGACGCCGCCACCACCCACCGACCGAGGATTGACCTCTTCTCCGGTAGCCGCTGCCTAGGCCTCCGCGGTCATCTCTATAAGCAGAGCGACTGTTTTATTTTTACGGATATCCGCAGAGCGGCTGTTTACATGGTATCACTGTAACTCAATTATATGGACAGGGTAGTACATCACATACGGTTATGTAACGGCAACTGTGTCTAACCTACGTTGTCTTCTCACACGGTTTGGTGTGGAAATCGTGTGTGACGTTGTAATATCTAACACAAACGACATATATAAACAGTGTGCCGTATACAGCATATAGTGCCATAAGTAGTTCCCGACCGTTAGCTTATCCCCACAGTTTCCCCATTTCCCCCAAATCCCTACATAGCCTCCAAATTCCCTCGCATGGCGCTGACATTGGGGGAATGCGGACGAGTGGTGCTGATGGTTTCGGTGCGGCTGCTCCTGCTCGTATCGCCGCCACGATGGCGGTCGCCGCCGAGCACTTGCCTAAGGTCATCAAAAGACAGGTGTACTATGGATCCAAATCGTCCTGTCAGGTTCCAACATATCCCGATCTTTTTTAGCATGTCCAAAGTATAGCTCCTTGTTGAATCCGTCCTGAATGACACCCCCCTCCCCCCAAGAAAGTGATCTGCTGCCGGATCCGGAGCATGACTCCAGACTCTCGCAACACGAGTTCGACTCTGAGTTTTGCGCCACCGAGAAGTACCAAAAGCTGAGTTGTCTGCATGGGCACACTCCTGCTCGACGTGTATGCATGGAGGGATTTGACATTGGCAGGCGGTTTCTCAGTTGCCCCTTAGAGGTTAGTGCTAAGTTCATCATTTTATTTCAGTTAATGCCACCGCTCATCCTGAATACTATTTAACATTGGCAGGGATCTAAGTGGCTAGATGAAGAATGACATGGCAGGGCTCGGAGCGTTATCACCAAGCTCGCAGAAGATAACGTAAAGCTGAAGAAGAAACTGGCTGATCTGGAATGTACAATCAGTACGATGAAGCAAGAAAGAATCAATCACAGGCAACAGATGAAAGCAAGAGACTAAAGGAACTAGCATGTGTAGTTCTGGTTGTCGCATTAGCCATGTTCTATGCGCTGTTTGCAATGATGATTAGGGGTTTTGTTTGACAGTATTGCTAAAGCACATCTAGATGTGCTCTATGTAATGCACATCTAGGTCCTTTGTCTTTTTTTCTTTTCCTTTGTAGTTTGATTATTACTGGCTTTATCAATAAGAAGAGCACAATGTATTCCTTGCCAACTGTCCTACTCCGTTCATACCGGTACCGGTGCATAATCCCAAAACTCGTTCCTTCTTTTTGTCCTGAAAAAATAAACCAGCCAATAGGAGTCCTACGCAACCCCGGGAATTTGGAGCGACTGGGTACAAATAATTGCGGTTGATTGTATCAGCGGTTAGATATTACGTCAACCCACGCTTCAATTGGCATTTCCTCTTCTCTGCATACCCCGCTTAAGTATCCACCATCTTCATCGTCCCTGGCAGGCCGCGCTACACACTGGCACACACTCTGCAGCCATGTCGAGCGACAGCAAGGACGACAATTTGGCCAGCAGTCTGGCGCCCGATGATAGGTCAACATCGGAATCATCCTACTCGTCTTCCATGAGTAGTCCGGCGTCGAGCCCAGACCTCGATTATATCCGGATCATGGAAGGGACGCCGCCTCCGGAGTCGTCAGATGACAATCAGATGGACGAGGAGCCGTCGGAGGACGGAGAAGAGGACGATGATGATGAGGAGGAGGAATGGTCGAACAAGGAGGAGGACGACGATGACGACGGCGGCGGTGATGAAAAGCCAACCATTAGCGGCAAGAAGCGTCCTCGCCAAGACGATGTCGTGGGGCCATCCAACAACAACAACAACAAGGACTAAATTAAGAAGACTATACATATCTCTATTTCCGTTCTCTCATATTAATTTGTTATCTCTGTTTATCCTGTCAATCTCATCGCAGACGGTTAGTAATAAGTATTCGACAGAGATCTTCTACATTATCGCCCACAGGTTGGTTTGTTGAACTGTGTGCCTTGACAAGCACACAATTCACAAAAAAAGACCGTATGGGCAGTCTATAATGATCGCACATCTGATTACCGACCTGTTTGCCAGGTATCACACACATCTTGTTACGCCGAATCGTTTGTGTTCATCTCGATCATTGCAAACAGTTTACCGGAGCAAACTGTATGTCGTATATCGCACACACATTGATATGGCTGTCCGTTTCTGTTGTTCTGTCTAATCGCAAACAGTTCATATGGATCAATCGTATGCCCAGCATCGCACACGCAACTAAAATCTGAGCTGTGTTTGATGTGTCTGCCATCGCAAACGGTTTGCGCCTTTTTTATGGTTATTTTACACCACCATTTGCGTTTATTGCATCGCACACAGTTTCGTCGAAGGGTCTCTGATCATAGTGTCGCGTTAGCAGCATCCTGCAGTAGTGTACACTATATAAGCATATTATCACATTACTACATCATGCATATCATAAAATTCTACACTAATTAAGCATATCATAAAATTCTACACTAATTAAGCATATCATCAAATTACTACACTAATAGCATATCATCAAATTACTACACTAATTAAGCATATCATCAAATTACTACGTACACTAAGCATATCATCACATTATTATACTACACTATATAAGCATATTATCACATTACTAGAGCATGCATATCATAAAATTCTACACTGAACAATTTCTACACTAAGCATATCATCACATTATGTTACAACATGCATATCATCCAACTACTACACTAATTAAACATGCATATCATCTCATTACTACACTAATAAGTGACATACCATGAGATGTAGTTTAACATTCGTCCTTGTGAGGCGGGTCACGAATGGCATCCCGACGTAGTCTTCAGATGGCGGAAGTATGTCCCAGAGGTTGCTTGATTCCTCATCGCTCAGCCTCAGCCTTTGGGCATACAGGGCTTCGTTAAGGGGGTCATCATCATCTGAATCCTCATCTTCTTTATCCTGAGTATCGGCAATCAAATTCAGATAGATAAGAGAAAGCCTAGGACTTTCTCCTCTGAAGGAGAAGCTGATCAATTCACCCCCGCTAAGACGCATGCGAGCAATGAAATGATCCCATCCTTCTCCTAAAACCTGGGTTATCTTTCGCCCCTTGTGGACCTGCATTGTGACGCCCGGATAATTAAGCTACAGTAATCCCACGTTAACGATGCCACGTCACCCCGTTTACTGTTGATAAACTCTCGATAGTTCAGAACGATTCAAATTCAAATTTAAGATATAGGCAAACAGTAAATGTTTTCAAACATAAAAACTAAAATGTTCTTATTGAGGCAAATAATTCATAGGATATATTGGTGGAGAGACCAAACTTTGATAAAATGTTTTAGGGCTCTAAAGTAATTAAAACAGCAGCAAAAACAATTAATTTAATGCCTTTTATAAAGTTATAATAATATAACTAATTTAATAGTATGCCAAAATAATTGTGGCAGTGGACTAATTAGTAATACTAATTTAGGTGCTCATTTGGCATTTTATAAAACTAAAATAAAATGAAGTTGAGATGGAAATAGTAAAGAAAAAAAACAAAACAAAAGTGTAAAAGCACAGGTCACTGTGCACTGGGCCAAGTGCACAGTGCCTGGCCCGAGCCTCGGCCCACTCCAGCTGGTCTGGCCCAACCCCTCCCCGGGTCGTCTTCCCCCCTGTTCCCCCGACCGGGGTCGCAACAGGGGCGAGCCCCGCCGGACCGCCTCGACGACTACCCGGAGAGGATAAGGCCGACCCCTCCCCTCGACGCCTCGGCCTCCTCCCCACCTACCTCCACCAACTCCCCTCTCCATCTCGGCCGCTCTCTCTCTCTCTGCCCCACCCCCTCGCCCGAGCGAGATCGCCGCCGAAGCCTCGCCGTAGGCGTGGCCCCGACCACCGTTCGTCGAGCCGCCGAGTCCCCGAGCTCCCTCTACGTCGTCCTCGTCGACCCCGCGCTTCAGGACGAGCTGGGGTGCCCTGCAGCGGCCGGGTCAAGCTTTTCCCCAACCTCGGTCGCCGCCGCCCGCCGCGATTCATCCCGCCTCCCCTCTGCGCTCCCGTTCACTCGAGGGCCTCCGTGTGCCGCGCCGTAAGCCTCCGCCCCTCCTCCTTCCTCTGGTTCCTCCTCATACACCGTAGATGGCTCGCGGTGCCGCCGTCGCCATTGCCGCATGCGGCCTCGTCCGCGAGCTCGTTGCGCTCACCCCGTCCATCTCCGAGCCAAGCCGTGGCCTTCGTCGAGTTGCCGGAGGTCCGTAGAGCCCGCTAGCGTCGTTTGTTAGCTAGAACGCAGCCCGTAGCCTGGTTTTCGGAGATGCCCGTAGTCCGGCGCCGCCCGCGGTCGTCGTTGAGCTCCACTCCGGCCACCCCCGCTCCGGGGATCGCTCTAGATCGACGTGGGACGATCTACTCGTTCGAACGCCACCGAAAACGCGCGGAATGGTGCACCGTGCTGGAAATCCGAGCAACTCCGGCGAACCTCCGCCGCTGGAATGGTCGCCGGCGTGATTCCGGCGACGTCACCGACGTGGCACCCGCGTGGCACCGCCTGGGCCACTGACTGGTGGACCCAGGGCCCCCCTTGACTTGTTGACCGCGGTCAACGTGCTGACTGGGTGGCCCCCAGCCACTGACATGCGGGCCCCCCTCTGTTAATTAGTCTAACAATTGTTTTTATAAATAAAATTAATTTGTCAGATTAAACACTCACTGACATATGGGGCCCACCCCTCTAATTAGACTGTTAGTTTAGTTTAAATTACTGTTAGACTACAAGAGGCTGACATGTGGGTCCCACTGGACCCACCTGTCTGGTTTGACTGGTCAGCCGACCTGTTGACCGGCTGACGTCAGCGTTACCTCATGCTGACGTCATAATTCATTTTTGCTAAATTCAGATAATTCCAGAAATTCAAATAATCTTTGAAAATTCATATCTTTTAAACCGTAACTCGGATGAAAATGTTTTCTACATGAAAGTTGCTCAGAACAACGAGACGAATCCGAATACGCAGCCCGTTCGTCCACCACACATCCCTAACCTATCGAACTCGCAACTTCCCCCCCCCCTCCGGTTCATCTGTCCGAAAACGCGAAACACCGGGGATATTTTCCCGGATGTTTCCCCCCTTCGCCGGTATCACCTCCTACCACGTTAGGGCATACCTAGCACCATGTTTTGCCTCCTTATGTTTTGAGGGTCTTTGTTTGCTCCGTATTTACTGTTTCTTCCCCCTCTCCTTCTCCGGTAGACTGCGAGACCGACGCTGCTGCTACCCAGTTCGACTACGGAGTTGACGATCCCTCCTTCTTGTCTGAGCAACCAGGCAAGCCCCCCCCCCCTTGATCACCAGATATTGCCTATTCTTCTCTATACTGCTTGCATTAGAGTAGTGTAGCATGTTACTGCTTTCCGTTAATCCTATCCTGATGCATAGCCTGTCATTGTTGCTACAGTTGTTACCCTTACCTGCTATCCTACTGCTTAGTATAGGATGCTAGTGTTCCATCAGAGGCCCTACATTCTTGCCCGTCTGCCATGCTATACTACTGGGCCGTGATCACTTCGGGAGGTGATCACGGGTATATACTTATATACTCTATACATGACACATGTGGTGACTAAAGTCGGGTCGGCTCGTTGAGTACCCGCAAGTGATTCTGATGAGGGGGCTGAAAGGACAGGTGGCTCCACCCCGGTAGAGGTGGGCATGGGTTCCTGACGGCCCCCGACTGTTACTTGGTGGCGGAGCGACAGGGCAGGTTGAGACCACCTAGGAGAGAGGTGGGCCTGGCCCTGGTCGGCGTTCGCGGATACTTAACACGCTTAACGAGATCTTGGTATTTGATCTGAGTCTGGCCATTTGGTCTATACGCACTAACCATCAACGCGGGAGTAGTTATGGGTATCCCGGCGTCGTGGTATCAGCCGAAGCCTTCGTGACGTCAGCGACTGAGTGGCGCGCGCCGTGTTGGACCGCTTTGACGTAACCGCCGTGATCGTGTGGGTTGCTAGGTCTGCTCGCGGCCGCGTTCGCAACGTGCAGGTGTGCATAGGGCGATGGGCCCAGACCCCTGCGCGCTTAGGATTAGACCGGCGTGCTGACCGCTCTGTTGTGCTTAGGTAGGGCTGCGACGCGTTGATCTTACGAGGCCGGGCATGACCCAGAAAAGTGTGTCCGGCCAAATGGGATCGAGCGTGTTGGGTTATGTGGTGCACCCCTGCAGGGAAGTTTATCTATTCGAATAGCCGTGTCCCTCGGTAAAAGGACGACCCGGAGTTGTACCTTGACCTTATGACAACTAGAACTGGATACTGAATAAAATACACCCTTCCAAGTGCCAGATACAACCCGGTGATCGCTCTCTAACAGGGCGACGAGGAGGGGATCGCCGGGTAGGATTATGCTATGCGATGCTACTTGGAGGACTTCAATCTACTCTCTTCTACATGCTGCAAGATGGAGATGTCCAGAAGCGTAGTCTTCGACAGGACTAGCTATCCCCCTTTTATTCTGGCATTCTGCAGTTCAGTCCACTGATATGCCCCTTTACACATATACCCATGCATATGTAGTGTAGCTCCTTGCTTGCGAGTACTTTGGATGAGTACTCACGGTTGCTTTTCTCCCTCTTTTCCCCTTTCTATACCTGATTGTCGCAACCAGATGCTGGAGTCCAGGAGCTAGAGATCCCGAGGATGATGTTACATGGAGTTCATCTTCGAGGAGTAGTTAGGAGGTCCCAAGCAGGAGGCCTTGCCTTTTCGATCGTTGCCATTTTTGTGCTAGCCTTCTTAAGGCAAACTTGTTTAACTTATGTCTGTACTCAGATATTGTTGCTTCCGCTGACTCGTCTATGATCGAGCACTTGTATTCGAGCCCTCGAGGCCCCTGGCTTGTATTATGATGCTTGTATGACTTATTTATGTTGTAGAGTTGTGTTGTGATATCTTCCCGTGAGTCCCTGATCTTGATCGTACACATTTGCGTGCATGATTAGTGTACGGTCAAAACGGGGGTGTCACAAGCATAGTGTAGGCCCCCCTAGGAGCATCGAAGGTCACGGTGTCTCCAGTAAGCTCATTGAATGCCAATCTTACATTGCATGGGACGACCCGTGTAAGAAAACACACACACAATGCATTAGTGGAAATAGTAACAAAAACGAAAAAAATTAACTGTTAGAAGGTTCATATAATTTTGTACCGCTGCAGGAATAAAACTAGGCTGGAAGTAGATACCGAACGGCATGGCAATACAAAGGCTAGTCCAGCACCTTGACTTGCACAGTCGACATGGTGGTTCTTGATCCATTCTACACAAAACATATTGAACACTAAGTTGAAATGTGCACTAACATAGTACAATATAAAGATCATACACATAATTAATCATAGTGGTAACTGGTAACCTGTAAAAACATGCATCAACTAAAACCAATGCCAATATCATCTACCTAATATATCAATTTCTACTAACAAATCACAGTACAAATAAATCAATTTCTAATAAATATCACAGTACTAACATCAAAAAAGAAGAACTATCCATTCATCCATCCATGTATCAAAGAAGCATCATATCCACACATATATGAACCAATCATCTACTCCATTTATCAAAAGAAATTTTTTGGCTCAGGCGCCACCGGAGGGATACGCTTGGGAGGGGAAGAAGATTCGCGAGGGGAAGAGGGGAAATCTCACCTCCTTGCCAAAGAGCGGCATGGAGCGGCGTGGTCGGGAGGTGGTGGCGGCGTGATGTCTACTACACAACTTGTTCTTGTAGACTCGTGTTGGACCTCCAAGCGCAGAGTTTTGTAGGACAGTAGCAAATTTCCCTCAACTGGATGACGTAAGGTTTATCAATCCGTGGGAGCCGTAGGATGAAGATGATCTCTCTCAAACAACCCTGCAACCAAATAATAAAAAATCTCTTGTGTCCCCAACACACCAAATACAATGGGAAATTGTATAGGTGCACTAGTTCGGCGAAGAGGTGGTGATACAAGTGTAATATGGATGGTAGAAATTGATTTTTGTAATGGTAACAATAAAAAACAGCAAGGTAGCAATTGATAAAATGGAGCACAAACGGTATTGCAATGCTTGAAAATGAGGCCTAGGGTCCGTACTTTCGCTAGTGCAATATCTCAACAATGCTAATATAATTGGATCATATAACCATCCCTCAACGTGCGATGAACAATCACTGTTCCTATCTTTTTTTAAGTTCCTATCTAGCGGAGAATGTGGCACCCCGATCCGCATGGAGCAGGGGGCCTTCACACGTCAGCCCAGGATAACACCTGACGCACGAAAGGTCCATGATACAGCATTCTAGCTACAAGAATATTCATCAAATACATGTATATAGGATTACATCATTGATGAATACAGTCATCTGGCATAGCTCTAAGGCTATTTAAAAAGGCGGTGGAAGTCTTAGTTTGGCAGCTCATCGACTCTGGCCGGGCTCCACAACTCACAGGACTGGCAAGGTTACGGCCTAGCACGACCAAACAAGCAAACAATCCAGGCATGACCTACGAACTGGCATGACACGCCAGGTCAGTACAATGAATGTACTTTCAAGACAACCAAATACATAGCATCCAAACAAGCAGATGACAAAGCAAGAACCAAGCGCATGAAACAACCTATCTCATATCAATTACTAAACATGGCATGATATAGATCAACTAAGCATGAACAACATCATAGCATCTACTAACATGGCAATAACATGGCATATCAAAACATACTTCTAACATGGCAATGGCAAGACATAGCATAGTATTTCAATCATAACATAATTTAGCATATCAATGAAAGCATGGCATGGCATCATGAAACTATGCTGAAAAATAAACTACCAGTTATATCCAATGCAGACATAACATGTTAACTTTATGCAACCATCTTCTGTTCTGCCATGGTTCTTTAAATGCAAACATGTTACTCATGCAATGCAACCAAACTTGTGCACTGAGTCCCTCGGGATCTCTTCCCAACGGGTTGCCTCGCAACCGAACGGTGATCATGACGAATCACAAACAGGACCATACTCGGTTCAACGGGTTACCTTGTAACCAAACGGTGATCACTCACGGATCACAAACGGAACCATACTCGGTTCAACGGGTTACCTTGTAACCAAATGGTGATCACTCGCGGATCACAAACGGAACCACACTTGGTTCAACACTCACCAAGACCTCGTCTCATGATCATATCAACACATCACCGTGACTTCTCCCGACTATCTCATAGTCTAAGTCACCACATTATGTGTTACACATTATTCACCAACCTAGTTATTTCAGGTTTATCCTCCATTTTGACCAAGACCCGATAGTGTGACCTACTACGAACTTGTGCCCATGACCGAGGACGCGGCTATCGATAGATTAAACATACACTCTGCAGAGGTAGCTCACTTTACCCACACCACGGAATCCATGGCCTCACACTCCCATTCGGGTCGACCAACGGCATTCCGACGGAACCGACCTACTGCCATGACACTCTCCCGGCCACTCCGACCAACACCCCCATGGGTTCAGTCCTGGGTGGCCCCATGCCTACCAAAGGCATCACGGCCACCGTCGTGGCAAAACAAAAACGATCCCAAACGGGGACATGTGCACATAACCAAACTCGGGCTCACAAGGCTTATGTCTGCCTACCTAATCAGGGTATCGCGCGCCCATACCTTCCCTCGTTGGAGGCACCGGCGAGAGGCATGACAACAGATCACATTAAGGCCTTCCGATAAAGGCAAATGTGGTTGCACTGGAAAAGCTCGATTTGGTGGCACTATGATTCGATCCCATCGATGACGGGGGAGGTTTGTTATTATTAAGTAATCTTATTATCTTCTCCATCATCATGAGCATATTAACATGAATGCAACAATGAGCATGCAGCATACATATAATTTAACAAAATACCAAGCTTCTCAAGTGCACAACTATAGCATATGGGACAAACCGAAACAAGCACTAACATATCAATGATGTAACAGAATCATCATAAGATCAATACTACGGGCATGAAACTAATCCACAACAGACTCATGATATTATCAATAAATATATCTAGGATGGCAAAAGATATAGTAAAGGGCAAGCATGACATGGCAAGCGATTCAACATATACCACAACTAAAATAACTGCAGACGAAACAGATTGGAAACAACTGCAACTACATACACACAAGGTGCAAGCAAAGTCAACATGCAAGTTCGGGGTTCATGATAAGAGGTTGGCTTGCCTGGGGGTCGAGGAATACTCCGGGAAGAGATACGTGAAGGAAATATGCCCTAGAGGCAATAATAAAGTTATTATTTATTTCCTTATATCATGATAAATGTTTATTATTCATGCTAGAATTGTATTAACAAGAAACATAATACTTGTGTGAATACATAGACAAACAGAGTGTCACTAGTATGCCTCTACTTGACTAGCTCATTGATCAAAGATGGTTATGTTTCCTAGCCATTGACATGAGTTGTCATTTGATTAACAGGATCACATCATTAGGAGAATGATGTGATTTACCTGACCCATTCCGTTATCTTAGCACACGATCGTTTAGTATTCTTCTATTGCTTTCTTCATGACTTATACATGTTCCTATGACTATGAGATTATGCAACTTCCGTTTACCGGAGGAACACTTTGTGTGCTACCAAACGTCACAACGTAACTGGGTGATTATAAAGGTGCTCTACAGGTGTCTCCGAAGGTACTTGTTGGGTTGGCGTATTTCGAGATTAGGATTTGTCACTCCGATTGTCAGAGAGGTATCTCTGGGCCCACTCAGTAATGCACATCACTATAAGCCTTGCAAGCATTGTAACTAATGAGTTAGTTGCGGGATGATGTATTATGGAACGAGTAAAGAGACTTGCCGGTTACGAGATTGAACTAGGTATTGAGATACCGACGATCGAATCTCGGGCAAGTAACATACCGATAACAAAGGGAACAACGTATGTTGTTATGCGGTTTGACCGATAAAGATCTTCGTAGAATATGTGGGAGCCAATATGAGCATCCAGGTTCCTCTATTGGTTATTTACCGGAGACGTGTCTCGGTCATGTCTACATTGTTCTCGAACCCGTAGGGTCCGCACGCTTAAAGTTCGATGACGGTTATATTATGAGTTTATGTGTTTTGATGTACTGAAGGTAGTTCGGAGTCCCGGATGATATCGGGGACATGACGAGGAGTCTCGAAATGGTCGAGACGTAAAGATCGATATATTGGACGACTATATTCGTACATTGGAAAGGTTCCGAGTGATTCGGATATTTTTCGGAGTACCGGAGAGTTACGGGAATTCGCCGGGGAGTATATGGGCCTTATTGGGCTTTAGGGGAAAGAGAGAGGAGAGGCTGCGCCCCCCCCCCCCAAGGCCTAGTCCGAATTGAACTAGGGGGAGGGGCTGCGCCCCCTCCTTCCTTCTCTTCTCTCTCCCCTTTCCTTGACTCCTACTCCTACTACTTGGAAGGGGGGAATCCTACTCCCAGTGTGAGTAGGACTCTTCCGGGGCGCGCCATAGGGGCCGGCCCTCTCCCCCCTCCTCCACTCCTTTATATACATGGCCAGGGGGCACCCCATAGACACAACAATTGATCTCTTGATCTCTTAGCCGTGTGCGGTGCCCTCCTCCACCATAATCCACCTCGATAATATTGTAGCGGTGCTTAGGCGAAGCCCTGCGTCGGTAGAACATCATCATCGTCACCACACCGTCGTGCTGACGGAACTCTCCCTCAAAGCTCGGTTGGATTGGAGTTCAAGGGACGTCATCGAGCTGAACGTGTGCTGAACTCGGAGGTGCCGTGCGTTCGGTACTTGATCGGTCGGATCGTGAAGACGTACGACTACATCAACCGCATTGTGCTAACCCTTCCGCTTTCGGTCTACGAGGGTACGTGGACAACACTCTCCCCTCTTGTTGCTATGCATCACCATGATCCTGTGTGTGCGTAAGAATTTTTTTTCAAATTACTACGTTCCCCAACAGTGGCATCCGAGCCTGGTTTATGCGTAGATGTTATATGCACGAGTAGAACACAAGTGAGTTGTGGGCCATATAAGTCATACTGCTTACCAGCATGTCATACTTTGGTTTGGCGGTATTGTTGGATGAAGCGGCCCGGACCAACATTACGCATACGCTTACGCGAGACTGGTTCTACCGACGTGCTTTGCACACAGGTGGCTGGCGGGTGTCAGTTTCTCCAACTTTAGTTGAACCGAGTGTGGCTACGCCCGGTCCTTGAGAAGGTTAAAACAGCACTAACTTGACAAACTATCATTGTGGTTTTGATGCGTAGGTAAGAACGGTTCTTGCTCAGCCCGTAGCAGCCACGTAAAACTTGCAACAACAAAGTAGAGGCCGTCTAACTTGTTTTTGCAGGGCATGTTGTGATGTGATATGGTCAAGGCATGATGCTATATTTTATTGTATGAGATGATCATGTTTTGTAACCAAGTTATCGGCAACTGGCAGGAGCCATATGGTTGTCTCTTTATTGTATGCAATGCAATCGCCCTGTAATGCTTTACTTTATCACTAAGCGGTAGCGATAGTCGTAGAAGCATAAGTTGGCGAGACGACAACGATGCTACAATGGAGATCAAGGTGTCGCGCCTGTGACGATGGTGATCATGACGGTGCTTCAGAGATGGAGATCACAAGCACAAGATGATGATGGCCATATCATATCACTTATATTGATTGCATGTGATGTTTATCTTTTATGCATCTTATTTTGCTTAGATCGATGGTAGCATTATAAGATGATCTCTCACTAAATTTCAAGGTATAAGTGTTCTCCCTGAGTATGCACCATTGCGAAAGTTCTTCGTGCTGAGACACCACCTGATGATCGGGTGTGATAGGCTCTACGTTCAAATACAACGGGTGCAAAACAGTTGCACACGCGGAATACTCAGGTTAAACTTGACGAGCGTAGCGTATGCAGATATGGCCTCGGAACACTGAGACCGAAAGGTCGAGCGTGAATCATATAGTAGATATGATCAACATAGTGATGTTCACCATTGAAACTACTCCATCTCACGTGATGATCGGACATGGTTTAGTTGATATGGATCATGTGATCACTTAGAGGATTAGAGGGATGTCTATCTAAGTGGGAGTTCTTAAGTAATATGATTTACTGAACTTTAATTTATCATGAACTTAGTCCTGGTAGTATTAGCATGTCTATGTTGTAGATCAATAGCTCGCGTTTAGCTCCCCTGTTTTATTTTTGATATGTTCCTAGAGAAAACTAAGTTGAAAGATGATAGTAGCAATGATGCGGACTGGGTCCGTGATCTGAGGTTTATCCTCATTTCTACACAGAAGAATTATGTCCTTGATGCACCGCTAGGTGATAGACCTATTGCAGGAGCAGATGCAGACGTTATGAACGTTTGGCTAGCTCAATATGATGACTACTTGATAGTTTAGTGCACCATGCTTAACGGCTTCGAATCGGGACTTCAAAGACGTTTTGAACGTCATGGACCATATGAGATGTTCCAGGAGTTGAAGTTAATATTTCAAGCAAATACCCGAATTGAGAGATATGAAGTCTCCAACAAGTTCTATAGCTAAAAGATGGAGGAGAATAGCTCAAGCAATGAGCATGTGCTTAGATTGTCTGGGTACTACAATCGCTTGAATCAAGTGGGAGTTAATCTTCCAGATAGAATAGTGATTGACAGAATTCTCTAGTCACCATCACCAAGTTAGTAGAGCTTCGTGATGAACTATAGTATGCAAGGGATGACGAAAATGATTCCTGAGCTTTTCATGATGATGAAATCGAAGAAGGTAGAAATCAAGAAAGAGCATCAAGTGTTGATGATTAACAAGACCACTAGTTTCAAGAAAAGGGCAAAGGGAAAGAAAGGGAACTTCATGTAGAATGGCAAGCAAGTTATCACTTCCGTGAAGAAGCCCAAAGCTAGACTAAAGCCTGAAACTGAGTGCTTCTACTGTGAAGGAAATGGTCACTGGAAGCGGAAATGCCCTGAATATTTGGTGGATAAGAAGGATGGCAAAGTGAACAAGGGTATATTTGATACACAGGTTATTGATGTGTACCTTACTAGTGTTTATAGTAGCCCCTGGGTATTTGATACTTGTTCGGTTGCTAAAAATTAGTAACTCGAAACAGGAGTTACAGAATAAACAGAGACTAGTTGAGGGTGAAGTGACGATGTGTGTTGGAAGTGGTTCCAAGATTGATATGATCATTATCGCACACTCCCTATACTTTCGGGATTAGTGTTAAACCTAAATAAATGTTATTTGGCGTTTGCGTTGAGCATGAATATGATTTGATCATGTTTATTGCAATACGGTTATTCATTTAAAGTCAGAGAATAATTGTTGTTTTGTTTACATGAATAAAACCTTCGATGGTCATACACCCAATGAAAATAGTTTGTTGGATCTCGATCGTAGTGATACACATATTCATAATATTGAAGCCAAAAGATGCAAAGTTAATAATGATAGTGCAACTTATTTGTGGCACTGCCGTTTAGGTCATATTGGTGTAAAGCGCATGAAGAAACTCCATGTTGATGGGTTTTTGGAATCACTTGATTATGAATCACTTGATGCTTGCGAACCATGCCTTATGGGCAAGATGACTAAGACTCCGTTCTCCGGAACAATGGAGCGAGCAACTGACTTATTGTAAATAATACATACTGATGTATGCGATCCGATGAGTGTTGAGGCTCGCGGCGGGTATCGTTATTTTCTGACCTTCACAGCTATTTGAGAAGATATGGGTATATCTACTTGATGAAACATAAATCTAAAACATTTGAAAAGTTCAAAGAGTTTCAGAGTGAAGTAGAAAATCATCGTGACAAGAAAATAAAGTTTCTACGATCTGATCGCGGAGACGAATATTTGAGTTACGAGTTTGGTCTTCAATTAAAACAATGTGGAATAGTTTCACAAATTCGTGCCACCTGGAACACCACAGCATAATGGTGTGTCCAAACATCATAACCGTACTTTATTGGATATAGTGCAATCTATGATGTTTCTTACCGATTTACCACTATAGTTTTGGGGTTATGCATTAGAGACAGCTGCATTCACGTTAAAAAGGGCACCATCTAAATCCGTTGAGACGATACCGTATGAACTGTGGTTTGGCAAGAAACCAAAGTTGTCGTTTCTTAAAGTTTGGGGTTGCGATGCTTATAAGAAAAAGTTTCATCCTGATAAGCTCAAACCCAAATCGGAGAAATGTGTCTTCATAGGATACCCAAAGGAGACAGTTGGGTACACCTTCTATCACAGATCCGAAGGCAAGATATTCGTTGCTAAGAATGGATCCTTTCTAGAGAAGGAGTTTCTCTTGAAAGAAGTGAGTGGGAGGAAAGTAGAACTTGATGAGGTAACTGTACCTGCTCCCTTATTGGAAAGTAGTTCATCACAGAAATCTGTTCCTGTGACTACTACACCAATTAGTGAGGAAGCTAATAATGATGATCATGTAACTTCAGATCAAGTTACTACCGAACCTCGTAGGTAAACCAGAGTGAGATCCGCACCAGAGTGGTATGGTAATCCTGTTCTGGAGGTCATGTTACATGACCATGACGAACCTACGAACTATGAGGAAGCGATGATGAGCCCAGATTCTGCGAAATGGCTTGAGGCCATGAAATCTGAGATGAGATCCATGTATGAGAACAAAGTGTGGACTTTGGTTGACTTGCCCAATGATTGGCAAGCCATAGAAAATAAATGGATCTTCCAGAGGAAGACAGACGCTGATAGTACTATTACTATCTACAAAGCTCGACTTGTCGCGAAAGGTTTTCGACAAGTTCAAGGTGTTGACTACGATGAGATTTTCTCACTCGTATCGATGCTTAAAAGTCTGTCCGAATCAGGTTAGCAGTTGCCGCATTTATGAAATCTGGCAAATGGATGTCAAAACTACATTCCTTAATGGATTTCTTAAAGAAGAGTTGTATATGATACAACCAGAAGGTTTTGTCGATCCTAAAGGTGCTAACAAAATGTGCAAGCTCCAGCGATCCATCTATGGACTGGTGCAAGCATCTCAGAGTTGGAATATACGCTTTGATGAGTTGATCAAAGCATATAGTTTTATACAGACTTGCGGTGAAGCCTGTATTTACAAGAAAGTGAGTGGGAGCACTACAGCATTTCTGATAAGTATATGTGAATGACATATTGTTGATCGGAAATAATGTAGAATTTTCTGGAAACCATAAAGGAGTATTTGAAAGGAGTTTTTTCAAAGAAAGACCTCGGTGAAGCTGCTTGCATATTGAGCATCAAGATCTATAGAGATAGATCAAGACGCTTGATAAGTTTTTTCAATAATTACATACCTTGACAAGATTTTGAAGTAGTTCAAAATGGAACAGTCAAAGAAAGAGTTCTTGCCTGTGTTACAAGGTGTGAAATTGAGTAAGACTCAAAATCCGACCACGGCAGAAGATAGAAAGAGAATGAAAGTCATTCCCTATGCCTCAGCCATAGGTTCTATAAAGTATGCCATGCTGTGTACCAAATCTATTGTATACCCTACACTGATTTTGGCAAGGGAGTACAATAGTGATCTAGGAGTAGATCACTGGACAGCGGTCAAAATTATCCTTAGTGGAATAAGGATATGTTTCTCGATTATGGAGGTGACAAAAGGTTCGTCGTAAAGAGTTACGTCGATGCAAGCTTTGACACCGATCCGGATGACTCTAAGTCTTGATCTAGATACATATTGAAAGTGGGAGCAATTAGCTAGAGTAGCTCCGTGCAGAGCATTGTTGACATAGAAATTTGCAAAATACATACGGATCTGAATATGGCAGACCTGTTGACTAAACTTCTCTCACAAGCAAAACAGGATCACACCTTAGTACTCTTTGGGTGTTAATCACGTAGCAATGTGAACTAGACTATTGACTCTACTAAACCCTTTGGGTGTTGGTCACATGACGATGTGAACTATGTGTGTTAATCACATGGTGATGTGAACTATTGATGTTAAGTCACATGGCGATGTGATCTAGATATTGACTCTAGTGCAAATGGGAGACTGAAGGAAATATGCCCTAGAGGCAATAATAAAGTTATTATTTATTTCCTTATATCATGATAAATGTTTATTATTCATGCTAGAATTGTATTAATAGGAAACATAATACTTGTGTGAATACATAGACAAACAGGGTGTCACTAGTATGCCTCTACTTGACTAGCTCGTTGATCAAAGATGGTTATGTTTCCATTGACATGAGTTGTCATTTGATTAACAGGATCACATCATTAGGAGAATGATGTGATTTACCTGACCCATTCCGTTAGCTTAGCACACGATCGTTTAGTATTCTGCTATTGCTTTCTTCATGACTTATACATGTTCATGTGACAATGAGATTATGCAACTCCCGTTTACCGGAGGAACACTTTGTGTGCTACCAAACGTCACAACGTAACTGGGTGATTATAAAGGTGCTCTACAGGTGTCTCCGAAGGTACTTGTTGGGTTGGCGTATTTCGAGATTAGGATTTGTCACTCCGATTGTCGGAGAGGTATCTCTGGGCCCACTCGGTAATGCACATCACTATAAGCCTTGCAAGCATTGTAACTAATGAGTTAGTTGCGGGATGATGTATTACGGAACGAGTAAAGAGACTTGCCGGTAACGAGATTGAACTAGGTATTGAGATACCGACGATCGAATCTCGGGCAAGTAACATACCGATGACAAAGGGAACAACGTATGTTGTTATGCGGTTTGACCGATAAAGATCTTCATAGAATATGTGGGAGCCAATATGAGCATCCAGGTTCTGCTATTGGTTATTGACCAGAGACGTGTCTCGGTCATGTCTACATTGTTCTCGAACCCGTAGGGTCCGCACGCTTAAAGTTCGATGACGGTTATATTATGAGTTTATGTGTTTTGATGTACCGAAGGTAGTTCAGAGTCCCGGATGAGATCGGGGACATGACGAGGAGTCTCGAAATGGTCGAGACGTAAAGATCGATATATTGGATGACTATATTCGTACATCGGAAAGGTTCGAGTGATTCGGGTATTTTTCGGAGTACCGGAGAGTTACGGGAATTCGCCGGGGAGTATATGGGCCTTATTGGGCTTTAGGGGAAAGAGAGAGGAGAGGCTGCACGCCCCCCAAGGCCTAGTCCGAATTGGACTAGGGGGAGGGGCTGCGCCCCCTCCTTCCTTTTCTTCTCTCTCCCCTTTCCTTGACTCCTACTCCTACTACTTGGAAGGGGGAATCCTACTCCCGGTGGGAGTAGGACTCCTCCGGGGCGCGCCATAGGGGCCGGCCCTCTCCCCCCTCCTCCGCTCCTTTATATACATGGCCAGGGGCACCCCATAGACACAACAATTGATCTCTTGATCTCTTAGCCGTGTGCGGTGCCCCCCTCCACCATAATCCACCTCGATAATATCGTAGCGGTGCTTAGGCGAAGCCCTGCGTCGGTAGAACATCATCATCGTCACCACCCCGTCGTGCTGAGGTAACTCTTCCTCAAAGCTCGGCTGGATCGGAGTTCAAGGGACGTCATCGAGCTGAACGTGTGCTGAACTCGGAGGTGTCGTGCGTTCGGTACTTGATCGGTCGGATCGTGAAGACATATGACTACATCAATCGCGTTGTGCTAACGCTTACACTTTCGGTCTACGAGGGTACGTGGACAACACTTTCCCCTCTTGTTGCTATGCATCACCATGATCCTGTGTGTGCGTAGGAATTTTTTTGAAATTACTACGTTCCCCAACAATACGATCATCCCGCGGAAAGATTTGCCGGAAAATGGTTCTCTCTCAAAGCGGCTGCATTAGGGCAAGGGCCAAATGGTTATTTTTAGAATGCGCAAACATAAAGAAAATAGTCCCATCAGAAAGAGCTCAATGAACAGAGAACATGAGCGCTGGAATCACCTTAATTGGAGTTGTGGTTGAAAAGATACGGCCGGTTGAATGACAGGGACTAATCTGTGAAATAAATATTTACAGACAGGCCCTTGTCGGTTAAAACAGAAAGAGCACTAAAGAAAATACATTTTCAGAGAAAGAAAAGCGTATTCCTGACCGAAGGCAACATAAAGTACGTTTCCAGAAAAGGAAGATGTATTTCTATCTGAAGGCACGACAAAGTACGCTTTCGAAAGACGAAAACGTATCCAACACGGGGCGTCTCCACTTATGCCAGGTCAGCTAGCTGGTCAACCCCTGAGTGGCTGACTTGCGGGGCCTGCATGGAGGTAGGGCCTGCCCGGTCGGTCTTCTCCTTACACCCGCTCGAGCGCGAGCCTGGCCGAGGGAGGCGTCTGCCCCGACGACGATCGCCGGCGCGTCCGGCCACCTCTCAGGGTGCGTGACCTACCCAGAAGATCAGGGCGGAGAGGAGCATCGGATGGGGGTGGTTGCTGCCGCCGATGAGCTCTGTAGAGGAAGCAGCAGGGCCCGCGACGGAGAGGGGCTCCGGCCGTCGGTGAAGTAGGTGCTACGGTAGGGGAGGGGAAGGGCCGAGGCTACTGGGAGGCTCGCCGGACCTTCGGGGATGCTCTGGTGGTGGAGGAGCCGAGGGGGGAGGCACGAGGTTGCCGGATTCAAGATGGACAGAGACGACGGCCACGGCAGCGGTGGAGGTCGGCGAATGGTTCCGGGAGGAACTGAGGAGCGTGGGGAGGCGTGGGGAGAGGCGGAGGGGCTGCTGGTGATCTCTAAATGGTCTCAGGTGGGCTATTTATAGCCGGGGCAAGGGCACCCGAGCTGAGCTCCACCGAGCGCGTCCGGCCGTGGCTTTGGTCGTGCCCAGGGGTCACGGGAAGGCACGGGAAGCCGACGAGGGGGAAGCGGACTACGCGCAGGAGCTCACGGAGTCGGGCAACACTCGCGAACGAGAGGGAGAAGAGGACAGGAGCGAGGAAGGCGATGATGCACACGGGCGCACCCTGTGCGGCCATTGGATCGACTCACCGGAGAAGAAAACGGAGGGGCAGAGGGATCCAGCATGAAGACGACGTCGAGGGGGAGCTGTACGACATTAATGAGGAGGCTAGAGCCGGTCGGAGTAGCGCTGCCGACGAGAACAGTGCATAGACCACCTTTTTGGCCGCCATTGTCTGTGGTCACCACTGACAACGCACGCTCTGGCATTCTACTCCATGCCAAACTATGTCTACAGCGTAGTCCATCCAAGGTAGAGTATTACTACGGTAAAGAAACGGGCATAGACAAAGGGAGCTGAGTAAACTAAGCTTCACAAGTTGGTTTTACCAAACTTGACCACATTCTAGAGATAAAACTAGATAGGTTAAAAGGTAAACTTGATGTCTGGGAGGCTTAGGGTAGCAAGGACTACGGTCCTGGGAATTATGAGGTCATTTGGACAAGTATTGAACATAGTTGCAGTGCAACTGCCAAATCTGGTCCAGAAACCAAATGATGAAGAAGCACTCACTAGGAGTGATGGATTGAGCTAAAACTTGGGAAAGCTTGATGATTTGGGCATATAATGATTCTGTAAAAATTTCATACCAAATGGACTTGCCAAGATGGTACTTCCTTCACAGCTATTATTTCTGCCCAGAAACTTGAGAAAAATCCTCAGGGCAAATGGCTAACCAAAATTTTGTGGAGATAGGTTATATGGATATGAGAAGCCTCAGGAAAAAATTTAACCAAAATGGAGCAAGATAAAATTTACTTGCTTGACAAACTGAAAATGTGGACGGAAACAGAGAATTGCTCCTGTGCTCACATAGTTCAATGGAATGAGATGAATCTTGGAGGAGTGTGATTATATGATCATTAGAGACTGATGGAAATGTTCCAGCTCATTTTGATCATCTATGACGGTACTTCCTTCACAGACAAACAATCTGAACAGAAACTTGAGAAAATTGCCAAGGAAGGTTGGATGGATGAATTGAGATGATTTTTGGTATCCAGAGGTTATTTATCAATGTTAATCACCCTGCAAAATTTCAGCTCAAATGGATCAATGGTTCAAGCACTTCCTTTGCAAAAATTTCAGACAGGGCACAAACTTGCATTGGATCATGTGCTCAAATTATGATCTTTGGAGCATGGGTTTGGATGGAAATGCTGAAGATATAGCAAGTACAAGCTCCACAAACTATTTGGGAATTTTCCTTGCTATACAAATGGTAGTTCCTTTGGAAAATGGCAGAAATGCAATATTGGCTTAAAATAGGAAAAGGCAATTTCCCTTATTTAAATGTGGCCAATATTTTTGCCAGAGCTAAGATTAGACATAAATATCATCTCCACATATTTTCATGAATTTAGGAGATGACTAGCTATGCCTTTGGATTTTATTCCTCAGATAGACAAGAAAAGGAATAAATCACAAATCAAAAAAATGTTGCATAGGACTTAGCAATATTTTTGCATATCCAAGATTTAGAAAGGTAGGAGGGTCTCTAGGAACAGATGGGATGATCAACAGATCAAGAGAAATGATGGCTCCTTTGCAAGCACAAAGGAAATATTTAAATTCCAAAAATTGGAATTGGGGTTTTGATGGATTGGAGATGATGCAGATGAGGTCTTCCCCACTAACAAAGACATGAGCAAGGTTTTGAAAGGTTGAAAATGAGAAGAATTCTCAGATTCATCCAGCAAACTTAGGAGAAAATTTGGAAAATGGTTGCCAGGAAAGAAATAACAACACAAAAATTGATAACCAATTTTGGGGCTGTTATAGAGAACATAAGAAGAAATTGTTTGTAGCTATTCTTTCCGACTGATCTATCCAAGAGTTCATACTAAAATAAAACATAAGAAGAAATTGTTTGTAGCTATTCTTTCCGACCGATCTATCCAAGAGTTCGTACTAAAATAACACCAAGTTATTATTTCCAATCAATCTATCAAGAGTTCCTACTAAAATAACACTAAGTTATTCTTTCTGATCGATCTATCAAGAGTTCGTACTAAAATGACACCAAAGCAAATTCAGATTCATAATACTCAATCCAACACAAAGAACCTCAAAGAGTGCCCCAGGATTTCTACTGGAGAAACAAAAGACGAGAACGTGCATCAACCCCTATGCATAGATTACCCCAATGTCACCTCGGGAATCCGCGAGTTGAGTGCCAAAACACATATCAAGTGAATCAATATAACACCTGGTACGTCCATTTTGCATCGTGCTTTTATATTGATATTTATTGCATTATGGGTTGTTATTACACATTATATCACAATACTTATGCCTATTCACTCTTACTTTATAAGGTTTACATGAAGAGGAAGAATGCCGGCAACTGGAATTCTGGATGAGAAAAGGAGCAAATATTATAGACCTATTCTGCACAACTCCAAAAGTCCTAAAACTTCACGGAGCTTATTTTTGGAATATATAAAAAATATTGGGCGAAGAAAGAACTAGAGGGGGGCACCAACCAGCCACAAGGGTGGAGGGCGCGCCCCCCGACCTGGTGGGCCCACTGGGAGGCCTCCGGTGCCCATCTTCTGCTATATAGTGTCTTTTACCCTGGAAAAAAATCAAGAAGAAGCTTTCAGGACAAAGTGCCGCCATCTCGAGGCGGAACCTGGGCAGAACCAAACTAGGGCTCCGGGGGAGCTGTTCTGCCGGGGAAACATCCCTCCGGGAGGGGGAAATCATCGCCATCGTCATCACCATCGATCCTCTCATCAAGAGGGAGTCAATCTCCATCAACATCATCACTAGCACCATCTCCTCTCAAACCCTAGTTCATCTCTTGTATTCGATCTTAGTCCCAAAACCTCAGATTGGTACATGTGGGTTGCTAGTAGTGTTGATTACTCCTTGTAGTTGATGCTAGTTGGTTTTTTTGGTGGAAGATCATATGTTCAGATCCTTAATGATAATTAAAACTCCTCTGATTATGATTATGAATATTCATTGTGAGTAGTTACGTTTGTTCCTGAGGACATGGGAGAAGTCTTGTTGTAAGTAATCATGTGAATTTGGTATTCGTTCGATATTTTGATGGGATGTATGTTGTCTTTCCTCTAGTGGTGTTATGTGAACGTCGACTACATGACACTTCACCATTATTTGGGCCTAGGGGAAGGCACTGGGAAGTAATAAGTAGATGATGGGTTGATAGAGTGACAGAAGCTTAAGCCCTAGTTTATGCGGTGCTTAGTAAGGGGCTGATTTGGATCCATATGTTTCATGCTATGGTTAGGTTTACGTTAATTCTTCTTTCATAGTTGCGGATGCTTGCGAGAGGGGTTAATCATAAGTGTGATGCTTTTCCAAGGAAGGGCAGCACCCAAGCACCGGTCCACCCACATATCAAATTATCAAAGTAACGAACGTGAATCATATGAGCATGATGAAAACTAACTTGACAACAATTCCCATGTGTCCTCGGGAGCACTTTGCTTTATATAAGAGTTCATCCAGGCTTGTCCTTGGCTACAAAAAGGATTGGGCCACCTTGCTGCATCTTAGTTACTTTGTTTACTTGTTACCCGTTACGATTTATCTTATCACACAACTATGTGTTACCGATAATTTCAGTGCTTGCAGAGAATACCTTGCTGAAAACCACTTGTCATTTCCTTCTGCTCCTCATTGGGTTCGACACTCTTACTTATCAAAAGGACTACGGTAAATCCCCTATACTTGTGGGTCATCAAAACTCTTTTCTGGAGCCGTTGCCGGGGAGTGAAGCGCCTTTGGTAAGTGGAATTTGGTAAGGAAACATTTATATAGTGTGCTGAAATTTACAGTCACTTGTTACTATGGGAAATAATCCTTTGAGGGGTTTGTTTGGGGTATCTTCACCTCGACCGGAACCACCATTAGTTGCTCCTCAAACCTACTGTGCCTACTGAAAATATTTATTATGAAATTCCTTCGGGTATGATAGAGAAACTGCTAGCTAATCCTTATGCAGGAGATGGAACATTACATCCCGATATGCACCTAATCTATGTAGATGAAGTTTGTGGATTATTTAAGCTTGCAGGTATGCCCGAGGATGTTGTCAAGAAGAAGGTCTTCCCTTTATCTTTGAAGGGAAAGGCATTGACATGGTTTAGGCTATTAGATGATATTGGATCATGGAACTACAACCGATTGAAGTTGGAATTTCATCAGAAGTTTTATCCTATGCATCTAGGTCATCATGATCGAAATTATATATATAATTTTGGGCCTCGTGAAGGAGAAAGTATCGCTCAAGCTTGGGGGAGGCTTAAGTCAATGTTATATTCATGCCCCAATCATGAGCTCTCAAGAGAAATTATTATTCAAAAAATTTATGCTCGGCTTTCTCATAATGATCGATCCATGCTCGATACTTCTTGTATTGGTTCCTATATGAAGAAGGATATTGGATTCAAATGGGATTTACTGGAAAGAATTAAACGCAACTCTAAATATTGTGATCTCGATGAAGGTAAGGAGTCAGGTATAAACCTTAAGTTTGATTGTGTTAAATCTTTTATGGATACCGATGCTTTTTGTGATTTTAGCACTAAATATGGACTTGACTATGAGATAGTAGCTTATTTCTGTGAATCTTTTGCTACTCATGTTGATCTCCCTAAGGAGAAGTGGTTTAAATATCATCCTCCCGTTGAAGTTAAAGTAGCTGAAGCTGTTAAAGTTGAAGAAGAAACTATTATTTATAACGTTGATCCTATTGTTCCCACTGCTTATATTGAGAAACCGCCATTCCCTGTTAGAATAAAGGATCATGCTAAAGCTTCAACTGTGGTTTGTAAGAGTTATACTAAAGCACCTACACCTTCTGAACAAATTTAAGTTGAACCTAGTATTTCTGTGGTTAAAGATCTCTTGGTTGATAATATTGATGGGCATGTTATTTACTTATGTGATGAAGCTGCTAGAATTGCTAAACCTGATACTAAAGACAAACATAGACCTGTTGTTGGCATGCCTGTTGTTTCTATTAAAATAGGAGATCATTGTTATCATGGCTTATGTGATGTGGGTGCTAGTGTGAGTGCAATTCCTTATACCTTATATAAAGAAATTATGAATGTATTGCACCTGCTGAGATAGAGGATATTGATGTTACTATTAAGCTTGCTAATAGAGATACTATATCGCCGATTGGAATTGTTAGAGATGTTGAAGTCTTGTGTGGGAAGATAAAATATCCTACTGATTTTCTTGTTCTTGCTTCCCCACAAGATATTTTTTGTCCCATTATATGTGCTAGACCCTTCTTGAATACTGTCAATGCTAGGATAGACCGCGAGAAAGATATTGTTACTGTTGGTTTGGGAGATATGTCTCATGATTTTAATTTCTCTAAATTTCATAGACAACCCCATGATAAAGAATTGCCTAGTAAAGATGAAATAATTGGTCTTGCTTCTATTGCTGTGCCTCCTAATGATCCTTTAGGACAATATTTGCTAGACCATGAAAATGATATGTTTATGAATGAAAGAAGGGAAATAGATGAAGTATTCTTTAATCAGGGACCTATTTTGAAACACAATTTGTGTGTTGAAATCCTTGGGGATCCTCCCCCACCTAAGGGTGATCCCGTGTTTGAGCTTAAACAATTACCTAATACTCTGAAATATGCTTATCTTGATGAAAAGAAGATATATCCTGTTATTATTAGTGCTAACCTGTCAGAGCATGAAGAAAGGAAATTATTGAAAACTCTAAAGAAGCACCGTGCCACTATTGGATATACTCTTGATGATCTTAAGGGCATTAGTCCAACTTTATGTCTGCACAAAATAAAATTGGAGAAAGATGCTAAACCGGTTGTTGATCATCAACAACGGTTAAATCCTAAGATGAAAGAAGTGGTAAGGAATGAAATACTAAAGCTTCTGGAGGCAGGTATAATTTATCCTATTGCTGATAGTCAATGGGTGAGTCCTGTTCATTGTGTCCCTAAGAAGGGAGGTATTACTGTTGTTCCAAATGATAAGAATGAATTGATTCCAGAAAGAATTGTTACACGTTATAGAATGGTAATTGATTTTCGTAAATTGAAGAAAGCTACTAGAAAAGACCATTACCATCTACCTTTTATCGATCGAATGCTAGAGAGACTATCCAAACATACTCACTTTTGCTTTCTAGATGGTTATTCTGGTTTCTCACAAATACATGTATCAAAAGAAGATCAAGAGAAAACCACTTTTACTTGCCCTTTCGGTACCTTTGCTTATAGACGCATGCCTTTTGGTTTATGTAATGCACCTGCTACCTTTCAAAGATGTATATATGACTGCTATATTCTCTGACTTCTGTGAAAGGATTGTTGAGGTTTTCATGGATGATTTCTCCGTTTACGGAACTTCTTTTGATGATTGCTTAAGCAACCTTGATCGAGTTTTGCAGAGGTGTGAAGAAACTAATCTTGTTTTGAATTGGGAGAAGTGCCACTTTATGATTAATGAAGGTATTGTCTTGGGGCGTAAAATTTCTGAAAGAGGTATTGAAGTTGATAAAGCTAAAGTAGATGCTATTAAAAGATGGCGTGTCCTAAAGATATGAAAGGTATAAGTAGTTTCCTTGGTCATGCTGGTTTCTATAGGAGGTTTATTAAAGACTTCTCTAAAATTTATAGGCCTCTCACTAATCTCTTGCAAAAAGATGTTCCTTTTGTTTTTGATGATGATTGTTTAGAAGCCTTTGAAACACTCAGGAAAGCCTTAATTTCTGCACCTATTGTCCAACCACCTGATTGGAACTTGCCTTTTGAGATTATGTGTAATGCTATTGATTATGCTGTGGGTGTTGTTCTAGGACAAAGAGTTGATAAGAAGTTAAATGTTATTCATTATGCTACCAAAACTCTAGACAGTGCTCAAAGAAATTATGCTACTACTGAAAAAGAATTCTTAGCAGTGGTGTTTGCTTGTGATAAGTTTAGACCTTATATTGCTGATTCCAAAGTAACTGTTCACACAGACCATGTTGCTGTACGTCTCCAACGTATCTATAATTTTTGATTGTTCCATGCTATTATATTATCCATCTAGGATGGTTTATATGCATTTATATGCTATTTTATATGATTTTTGGGACTAACCTATTAACCTAGAGCCCAGTGCCAGTTTTTTTCCTTGTTTGTGAGTATCGCAGAAAAGGAAAACTAAACGGAGTCCAATTGACCTGAAATTCAAAGGAGATTGTTTTTGGACCAGAAGAAGCCCACGGAGCATCAGAGATGGGCCAGAAGAGTCCCGAGGCCACCATGAGGGTGGGGAGCGCGCCCTACACCCCTGGGCGCGCCCCCTGCCTCGTGGCCACTTCGGGGACCCCCCCTGACTTGTTCCCGATGCCAACACCTCTTATATATACCCAAACTTCCAGAAAGAAACCTAGATCGGGAGTTCGATCGCCGCAAGCCTCTGTAGCCACCAAAAACCAATCGGGACCCTGTTCCGGCACACTGTCGGAGGGGGCATCCCTCATTGGTGACCATCTTCATCATCCCGGCGCTCTCCATGACGAGGAGGGAGTAGTTCACCCTCGGGGCTGAGGGTATGTACCAGTAGCTATGTGTTTGATCTCTCTCTCTCTCTCATGTTCTTGAGGTGGTACGAGCTTGACGTATCGCGAGCTTTGCTATTATAGTTGGATCTTATGATGTTTCTCCCCCTCTACTCTCTTGTAATGGATTGAGTTTTCCCTTTGAAGTTATCTTATCGAATTGAGTCTTTAAGGATTTGGGAACACTTGATGTATGTCTTGCATGTGCTTATTTGTGGTGACAATGGGATATTCACGTGATCCACTTGATGTATGTTTTGGTGATCAACTTGCGGGTTCCGTAACATTGTGAACTTATGCATAGGGGTTGGCACACGTTTTCGTCTTGACTCTCCGGTAGAAACTTTGGGGCACTCTTTGAAGTTCTTTGTGTTGGTTGAATAGATGAATCTGAAATTGTGTGATGCATATCGTATAATCATACCCGCGGATACTTGTGGTGACATTGGAGTATCTAGGTGACATTAGGATTGTCGGAGTAAATGGCCACGGGTAGCCTAACCGACTGCCCCTAGTTCTTCTAAAAAATTATCAGGCCTTTTGGCCTTCAAGCACTCCAAGCATCGGACCACCTCCCCTGGCCGGCTACCTCTGAAGCCGACTCACGGAAGGCAGCCCAGCCTCAACAACCTCCCCCCCCCCCCCCCCCGGGGATATCCGCAGGGTGGCCGACTCCAGGAAGCCGGCCTTGAAGAGCGCCGACTCCAAGAAGCCGGCCGAGACCGCAACCACCAAAGCTACACCCACGTAACAGAGACAAGACGGGGTGTGGCCACAGTGCGGCCCACTACCCCCGAAGCCCGAGGCAGGTATGGCCACAGGAGGCCGTACGGGACGGCCATCTCCCGTTCGGCTCGGCACTATAGCCATGCTGGCCTCGACGTCACCCACGGCCGACGCCGGTACCACCCACGGGCGGCGGGTCCCTTCGGCCAGAGAGAGGCGCGGAGGCGGCCCGGCCTCCCCCAGTCGGCCAAGGGCGTAGCCAGCCCCCAGAAGTCGGCTACCCCCTCCCTCGAAGCATGCGCCACATTAAGGAGACAAGACGAGGAAGGGCTACAGTGAGAGCCCCCGAGGCGGCCCACTATAGCCACGCTTACCTCAACGAAGCCCTCGTCATCAAGGGCGAGGCTACAGTATGTAGCCGCCGACAAGATCTTAGGCGGTGGGGCCGGCCTGTCGACCAAGAGGCCGGCCGTCGGCGGGACCCACTAGTCGGCGGGCCCCAACAGCCGGCGGAGAAGCCGGCGAGCGTAGACACTGACGGCTGGGACCAGAGCCCAGCCGGATTACAATTGTACCCCCGGGGGGGTAGGCCTATATAAACCCCCCCGGGGCACCCATGCAAAGGGTGGGCTTCTTAGCATAGCACACACACCATAGAGAGCGAGAAGTGAGAGCTATCCTTGTTCTTCTTCTCCCTTGAACCCAACAGCTCTAGGAGCAATTGTAGCTACTTTTCCTGATCTAGTGATCATGCGGAGACCCCGCAGAGCAGGACTAGGGGTGTTATCTCCTCGGAGAGCCCCGAACCTGGGTAAGATCCGCCGGCGTGCATGTCTACGCCTCATCCCGTTTCCGGGCACCGGCGACGTTTTATTGGCACCCACAATGATAAGCCACCCGTTGGCATATGTTGCACCTACCACCCGACATTTGGTGCCCACCGTGGGGCCAGGTGCACCGTCGTCCGGAGACCTGTTCTGGACGGGAACCCTCTTCCTCCCCCGCGAGCGCAGCCAGCCTGCTGCGCCCGATGGCGTTTGCCTCGACGCACTGCAAGGCGTCGACGACGCCTGCGCAGTGAGCTGCCTCGCCAATCTGCTCGGCGAGACTCGCATCTCCGGCGAGCCTGCGTCCGACGCAGGCACGCCCCGAGAGCCGCCTCGTCAGCCTCCTCGACCAGCTTCACGTCTCCAGCGAGCCTGCTGCGGATGTGGAGTCGGTCGGCTCCACCAACCCGATGCTCGTCGACTCCGACACGGTATCGCTCGACGCCTACCCCTCCGACGTGCTAATCTTCGACGACCCTCTCCCTCGAGCTGATAGCGGCAGCAGCGCCGTCACCGAAGTGTTGGTCATCAGCCACGTCGCCAACTCGGGCGAGAACGCCCACGACGCCCTGCAAGCGGCAATGCACGACCTCTCCGTCCCCATCCCGGCCGATGCCGACGCCGAGACCCTGGAGGCACGCCGCCACGCCCTCATCGCGGAAGGCCAGAAGATAGCCTCCATGAGACGCCTCACCGAGGCCCACCAGCGCAAAGTCGACCGCGCCGCCTTCGGTACGCCGCCGCCTAGCGGCCCGAGCCGAGCCGGCTTCGTCCAGAAGCGCGGCGCGGCCGTCGCCAGCATGTTGGGGGCAGATCGCCCCGTCTACGCCACCCCGCTCGAGAATTTGCGAGCCGCCCAGGCAGCCGCAGAAGAGCTCAATGGGCTGGGAGCCGATAAGCTCCCCTACATGACAAGACGGATCCAGCAGCTGATCGACGCGGCTGCAGAACGGCACGAAGCCGGCGCCCGTGCTGATAGTCCTCCCCCGCGCCGGGAGCACGCCGCGACGTCCCGCTCGCCGACTGCGAGCGGCGCACGCCAGAAGAAAGACAAGGAGCCAGCTGCTAGCCGCAGCCGGACTCGCATCACCATCGAGCGCGATGCAGAAGGCCGCCCACGAGCGGTGGAGCACCAAGGAAATCTGCCTCCTCCCCCGCCTTGAAGAGAGAGATGTCTCACCCCTCCGCCTATCACGCACCTGACTCTTGGCGACCGACTCGGCCGCCGAGAAGGAGTCGGCGACAACGACGCCCGCCACCGGATCGACCGCCTTGCTCGATCCTTGGCGTTAGAAGAAGAAGAAGACAATGTCGGCCCGCCATGCTTTGGCCCCCGCATCCGCGACGAGCCCTTCCCCAAAGGGTTCTCGCTCCCCAGAGACACGCCCAAGTACAACGGCTCAGTGAAGCCAGAAGATTGGCTCATCGACTACTCCACGGCCGTCAGCATAGCCAACGGCAACCGACGCGTCGCCGTGAAGTACATCCCCCTCATGCTGCAAGGCACGGCGCGCACATGGCTCAATAGCCTCAAGCCCTATAGCATCAACAGTTGGCTGGACTTCACGGAAGTCTTCGTCCGCAACTTCACCAGCACCTACAAGCGGCCTCCCAAGCCTCGCCAGCTCTCCCTCTGCGTCCAAGGGCCCAACGAGTCGACCCGCGACTACCTCACGCGGTGGGCCGAGCTCCGCAACTCCTGCGAGGGGGTGCACGAGGTCCAGGCCATCGAGTACTTCACCGCCGGGTGCTGAGAGGGCACCCTCCTCAAGCACCGACTCCTCTGCGACGAGCCGGCTACCCTCGACGAGTTGCTGGTCATCGCGGACAAGTACGCCACGGCCGACTCCTCAATGAAGACCGAGCTCCGAGTAGACGCCTCGGGGAAGGTGATTGCTCCGGCTCCCAAGACACCGGCTGGCGACCCTAATCAGCGCCCCTACCAGAACGACCACAAGCGCAAGGCCCCCATGCCGACTTCCGCCAGTCGGCAGGTGGCCACCGTTGAAGATGAGCAGCCCAAAGAACGGCCCGCTCCCAAGAAGAAGGGTGGCAGGCCGGCTTGGCAGCCGGCTTTCTCCTACGAGCAGGCTCTTGACGCCCCCTGCAAATTCCACAGCGGCGCGAAGCCATCCAACCACACAACCCGGAAATGCCATTGGCTCACCCGCATCACCAAGGGCGAAGGGATGTTGCCGCCTCCGCCTCCCGGCCCGCCGCCTCCAGCCCCCCAGCAGCCGGCGGCTCGGCCGGCAGTCGGCGCCATCCAAGATGAATTCCCCAAAGAACACGCCGCCTACGTCGTCTTCACCAGTCAAGCCGACGACAAGCGCAGTCGACGCCGACAGCATCAAGAAGTTAATGCAGTCGCCTCTAGCACCCCCGAGTTCATGCACTGGTCAGAGAAGCCAATCAGCTGGAGCCAGGCCGACCACCCAGAGGTGATGCCCTCTCCTGGCTCCTATGCGATGGTCTTGGATGTCACCCTCGCGACAGAGAGGCGAGCTGCCCGATTCTCCCGTGTCCTGATAGATGGCGGAAGCAGTATCAACATACTGTACCGCGATACCATGGAGAAGCTGAACATCAAAGCGAAGCAGCTTATGCCGAGCCGCACCGTCTTCCATGGTATCGTCCCCGGCTTGTCTTGCTCCCCAATCGGCAAGATTAAAATGGATGTTCTCTTCGGAGACAAAGATCATTTTCGCCGAGAAGCAATCTGGTTCGAGGTAGTGGATTTGGAGAGCCCCTATCATGCTCTGCTTGGCCGACCTGCTCTGGCCAAGTTCATGGTTGTGCCCCACTACGCCTACCTGAAGATGAAGATGCCGAGCTCGAAGGGGATCATCACGATAGCCGGCGACTACAAGAAGTCCATCGAGTGCGCCATGGCCAGCAGCCGGCTCGCCGAGTCCCTCGTGGTGGCAGAAGAGAAGAAGATGCTGGAACGGGTTGTGGCCATGGCCGGCAAGCAGCCGGCCCTGTCCCCCAACCCCAAGGATTGTGATGCGCAGGGCTCCTTCCAGCCTGCCAAAGAGACGAAGAAGATACCTCTGGACCCGGAGAACCCGGAGAGGTTCGCTGTCATTGGGGCGAACTTGGACAGTAAATAGGAAGGCGAGCTCGTCGACTTCCTCCATGAGAATCGAGACATTTTTGCATGGTCCCAAAGGACATGCCGGGTGTCCCGAAGGATTTCGCCGAGCACAAATTACATGTCCGCACCGACGCGAAGCCGGTCAAGCAACCCCTCCGCCGACTGTCAGAAGAGAAGCGAAGAATTGTGGGAGAAGAGATAACCCGGCTCCTTGCCACTGGCTTTATCATGGAAGTGTTCTTTCCAGAATGGCTTGCCAACCCAGTTCTGGTTCTGAAGAAGAATAACAAGTGGCGTATGTGTATAGACTACACCAGCCTGAACAAGGCCTGCCCAAAGGATTCGTTTGCTCTGCCACGGATTGACCAAGTGATAGACTCCACAGCCGGATGCGAGCTGTTGAGTTTTTTGGATGCCTACTCAGGGTACCATCAGATCAAGTTGGACCCAGCTGACCGCCTGAAGAATGCCTTCATCACACCCTTTGGAGCTTTCTGCTACCTGACTATGACATTCGGCTTGAGGAATGCCGGTGCCACTTTTCAGCGTTGCATGCAGAAATGCCTCTTGAAACAACTCGGCAGAAATGCCCACGTCTATGTAGACGACATTGTGGTGAAGACAGAGAAGCGCGGCACTTTGCTGGAAGACCTGAAAGAAACATTCGCCAACTTGCGCCGATTCCAAATCAAGCTCAACCCCGAGAAGTGCGTGTTCGGAGTGCCAGCCGGCCAGCTACTAGGCTTCCTGGTCTCCGAACGCGGCATCGAGTGCAACCCCGTCAAGATCAAGGCCATCGAGAGGATGGAGATTCCCACCAAACTGCGAGATGTGCAGAAGTTCACTGGCTGCTTAGCCTCCCTGGATCGTTTTATCAGCCGACTAGGAGAGAAGGCTCTCCCCCTGTACCAACTCATGAAGAAGTCCACTCACTTCGAGTGGAACGACCAAGCCGACCAAGCCTTCCATGAGTTGAAGAAAATGCTGACCGCTCCGCCTGTCCTAGCGGCGCCGACTGAAAAGGAGCCCATGCTCCTCTACATCGCCGCGACTAGCCAAGTCGTCAGTACTGTTGTTGTGGTCCAGCGCCCGGAAGAAGGCCGAGCCCAGCTAGTCCAGAGGCCGGTGTACTATCTCAGCGAAGTGCTATCCAGCTCAAAGCAAAACTACCCGCACTACCAGAAGATGTGCTATGGAGTATACTTCGCTGCCAAGAAACTGAAGCCCTACTTCCAAGAGCACCCCATCACGGTCGTGTGCACCGCCCCGCTCGCCGAGATCATAGGCAGCCGGGATGCATCCGGCCGGGTGGCTAAATGGACCATTACACTGGCGCCCTACACGATCTTCTACCAACCCCGCACCGCCATCAAGTCCCAAGCATTGGCCGACTTCCTCGTCGACTGGGCAGAGACCTAGTACTTACCGCCGGCTCCCGACTCCACCCATTGGCGGATGCACTTTGACGGGTCCAAGATGCGCACCGGCTTGGGAGCCGGCATCGTCCTCACCTCTCCCAAAGGCGACAAGCTCAAGTACACACTGCAGATCCACTTCGCCGCCTCCAACAACGTGGCCGAGTACGAGGCGCTCGTACATGTTCTCCGGCTAGCCAAAGAGCTCGGCATACGCCGGATCCTGTGTTACGGCGACTCAGACTTGGTGGTCCGGCAGTCGTCTGGCGACTGGGACGCCAAGGACGCGAACATGGCGAGCTATCGATTCCTCGTCCAGCAGATCAGCGGGTACTTTGAAGGGTGCGAGTTCCTCCACGTGCCAAGGGCCGACAACGACCAAGCAGATGCCCTAGCACGGATCGGCTCCACCCGACAAGCCATACCGACTGGCGTCTCCCTCCAGCGCCTCCTCAAGCTGTCCATCAAGCCGTCTCCAGAGTCGGACTCCATCTTCGTACCGCCTGCGCCAGATACAGCCGGATCCGACTGGAGAAACCCCGCAGGCGGCACGGGGACTTCGAAAACTGGCCCGGGGACTGCCGTAGTCGCACCCGGCCCGGAGACTTCAGAACCCGGCCCGGGGACTACAGCAGTCGGCCCGGGGACTGCAACAACACAAGAAGCGGTGGCCGACTCCAATTCCACGCCACCCAAACCACCCATCCGAGTCATGGTGGCTACACTAACAGAAGAAGAAGTCACAGCTCCGTCATGGGCCCAGCCCATCCTCAAGTTCCTAGTCAGCAGAGAGCTGCCGGCTGATGAGATCACAGCAAGACTAGTGCAACGACGAGCCGCAGCATATGCAATAATCAACAGAGAGCTTGTGAAGCGCAGCGTCACTGGAGTCTTCCAGCGTTGTGTCGAGCCAGAAAAAGGAGTGGCAATCCTCAAGGACATCCACCAAGGCGAATGCGGCCACCACGCAGCCTCAAGATCACTTGTGGCCAAGGCTTTCCGCCATGGTTTCTTCTGGCCGACTGCCTTGGAGGATGCTAAAGAAATAGTCAAGAGCTGCAGAGGATGCCAAGTTTTTAGTTCCAAGCAACACCTGCCGGCTTCCGCCCTCAAGACCATTCCCCTCACCTGGCCCTTTGCCGTCTGGGGACTGGACATGGTGGGCCCTTTCAAGACAGCCCGAGGCGGCTTGACACATCTACTTGTCGCTGTGGACAAGTTCACAAAGTGGATCGAAGCAAAGACGATTAAGAAGCTGAACGGGCCGACTGCCGTGACATTCATCACTGACATCACTACTCGGTACGGCGTGCTGCACAGCATCATCACCGACAACGGCACGAACTTCGCCAAAGGAGCACTGGCACGTTTCTGCGCGACGCAGGGCATCTGACTGGACTTAGCGTCTGTTGCCCACCCACAGTCAAACGGCCAGGTCGAGCAAGCAAATGGACTCATCCTCTCCGGCATCAAGCCCCGACTGGTTGTACCACTGGAGCGATCGGCCGGCTGCTGGCTCGATGAGCTGCTGGCTGTCCTCTGGAGTCTGCGCACTACACCCAACAAGTCAACCGGCTTTACTCCATTTTTCCTCGTGTACGGTGCCGAGGTTGTCATCCCAACAGACATCGAGTTCGACTCGCCTCGGATCACCATGTACACGGAGGAGGAGGCCAAAGAAGCAAGAGAAGACGGCGTCGACCTACTGGAAGAAGGCCGGCTGTTAGCACTCAGCCGGTCCGCCATCTACCAGCAAGGGTTGCGCCGCTACTACAACTGCAAGGTCAAGCCAAGATCCTTCCAAGAGGGCGACCTTGTGCTCCGGCTGATCCAGCGAACAGCCGGCCAACACAAGCTCTCGACCCCTTGGGAAGGCCCCTTCGTCGTCAGCAAGGCACTCGGCAACGACTCCTACAACTTGATCGACGCACAAAAACCAAGAGCACGCAAGAGAGATGACTCCGGCAAGGAGTCGGAGCGACCATGGAACGCGAACCTCCTGAGAAGATTTTACAGTTGAAAGCAGTATGTATCATGCTACCCTTTAGTATTAAGCACAACCAACAGGCCCCCCGAACAGTACTCAGGGACTGCCTTTATCTATCTATGAATGACGAGTGTCATATCCATGAATGTATTATTACATTTGATTTCTTGTCTGGCACCGGGTTTGACTAGTCGGCCCGGGGACTGGCCGCCTTAAGCTATATTAAAAGTTCTACCTGAAGTCAGACAAGTAGTGTGTCGGCTCCCAAGTCCTCTCTTGTTGAAAGTCGCAGCTCGAAGAACCGACTGTCCGACTAGCAAGAGGCAAGGCAGAAAGGATGCCCACATGAAAAACGGCTAAGGAACAACGAACTTATATAGCAGAAAGATGGCCTCCAAACACGCCTGCCGGCTGTCAGAATAGCCGGCTGGCCGGCTTCCTAAACACTTAGCTTTAGTCCAGCAAAGCTAGAGTACTTCCCCCCCCCCCAATTGGCCAAGCACTCCTCCAGCTACAGATTGCAGAGCAACTGTTGGACTGGGGAGGCGGCAACCAAGGGAGGGCGGCAAAGGAAACAGCGGAAGGATAAAAAGCAAAGTACGAGGAAAAGCCAAATGCATGCATAAGTTATATATACATATAAAGCCCCCAACAGGCTGGCAATCAACATGGTTCAAATACACCCCCAGTGGGTGGAATTGTGCAGACTTAACAAAGTATTGTTCCAAAAGTGACAAGATAGGAAAACAAAAGATGGCAGACTAGGGCGTGGTGCGGAAGCCGAGCTGGTCGGTGGAGACGGCCTTGCCGGCTGAAGGAGTGGCCGCCTAGCGGGTCTCGGCTTGGTCACCACCAGTGGCAGGCGACGCACTCGCGCGCGACGTGGTGCTGGAGGCGTGGTCAGGCTGAGGCTGGTCGGCTGCTCCACCAGCCGGCTCAGCGTCTTCACCTTCCTCCTCCTCTTCTTCTCCCTCGTCGCTGGAGTCGTTGTCCTCCGCCGAGTCTTCACCGTCTGCCGGGTTCAACCCGAACCACTCCTCCGGCTGGGCGACAACGTTGTCATCTACCTCGGGGGCGAAGACGCTGGTGTCAGTGTAGTCGGCGATCGCTGAAGCCCGCCGGATGATAGCCGGCCGCGCCGGCTCCAGCTCCGTGTCGGCTTGCTGCCGCCAGGTAGCCAGCTGATCCAGGCTCAGGCCGGGATACCAGGCCTTGACGAACTCCAGCGCCCGCCTGGCGCCGGACCGAGCCGCCGAGGCCTTCCAGGCTTCGAAGCGGCCGACTGCCACCTCCAGCCAGTCGGCGGTCCGACTGGGGGTGCGAGGAACCACTTGGTCGGGCCAGAGGGCGGCCAAGACTTGCGCCCCGGCACGCTGAAGCCGGCGGAGCAGTCGGTGAGCCGGCTGGATGCGGGCCTGGATCGCCAAGAGCTGCTCCTCCAGGGAACGGCCGGCGGTTGGTGAAATCTCGAAGCCAGCCTGCCTCCGCGCCTGGCGGCGGGCCTCGATGGTCTGGTTGGCGGCGGTAGAATAGCCAGGGAAATATTCTGTGCAAGAAAGAAGAAGAAAAGAAGAAAAGAACACCAAGTCAGAAAACGAGCCAAAAGTGGCAGATGGCAAGAAAGGACGAAGAGGTAGGCGGCTTACCGTCAACCAGATCTTCGATCTGACCATAGCCAGAGGTCAGAGTTTGCCTGGCCTCAGCCCAGCCAGCCGCCTCCGTCTCGTACTCGGCTTGGAGGGCGGCTTCGCGGTCCTGCACCGCCTTTCAGAGCCGCCTTGTGGCCTTCTTCCTGGTCGGCCAACTTCTTGGCCAGGCGGTCGCGTTCCTGCACCAAGGCGGCGAGCTCGGCATCCTTGGCATGAAGGGCAGTCTGAGACTCTCCTAGCTGTGCCCTCAGACCGGCGTTGGCCACTGCAGAGACGGTAGAAAAAGAAAGAACAGTAAGATGAAGTCGTCAAGGAAGATCCGACCCGACTACTCAGCAGTCGGCCCGAATATCGGGGACTACACCCAGTGGGTGCGCTGACGCGCCCCCACATGAGATAAAGAACAAAGCACGTACCTCGGCTCTCAGTAAGGTCGGCGGTCTTCTGGGTCAGCTCCCGAGCCTGGGAGTTGAAGGCGGCCGCACGAAGATTGTGGTAGTCCTGCAAGATAGACAGAAGATCGAAGTAAGAACAAGAATAGCAAGGACAAATCCACTAAGAAGTTCCAAGCCGCCTGCTCAGCAGCCGACTCGGAACTCGGGGACTACACCCAGTGGGTGCACTGACGCGCCCCCATGGAAGAAATCAAGATCAAGAAGAAGCAAGATGGGAAGACTAACCCGGATGGCCGCCCGCGTCGCAAGGAACTCGTCGGTGAACTGCCTCAGCGCCGTAGCCTGGGCCTGGAGCCGGGTCCGGACGTCCTGCGCGGCCACGTTCATCACAGCCGTCCCTCCACCCGGCGTCCACCCCGAGGTAGCGCTGGCCACCTCCACATCCCGGGCCAATGAGCTGGAGCCCGCGGCCGGCTGCGGCTCCGACGCGGCCTTCTGTGGCTCCGACGCAGCCTTCCCCGCACGACGGCTCGGCGGCATCCGGACCGCCATCTCAGTCCTCACGGCCGGCTCGCCCCCCGCCGACTGCGCAGGCGGCAGATCAGGCCGGCCGCCTTGAGCCGCCCCAGTTGGCGGGGTCGGCACCGGCGCCCTCTCCAGGACGACGACGTCGTCGTCCCTCTCCAGCCCTGGCTGGTCGCCGCTGGCTCCTTCTGGCGAGGGCTCCATGGCCCCAGGCGCTACGACGCGCAGCGGGGTGACCATCAAGACCTCCTCCGCCGCCGCCGCAGCTGCAGCCTCCGCTTGGGCCTTGGCTGCGGCGTCGGCGAGCGCCTTCGCCGCCTCCTCCTCCTGCACCGCCTGGGCGGCCGCCGCCTTCCGTGCCTCCGCCTCTCGCTCCTCCCGCGCCTCCCGCGTGTTCCGTTCTGTCGCTTCCTGAAGGTCGGCGCGGGGGTCCACACGGCGAGTGGTGCTCCCAGACCCCCTCGGCGACTCGACGACAGAGGCGGCAGCCGCCCGCTCAAGCGACAACGGAGCTCTGGTCGTTTAGAGGAAAGGACAAGGGTTCAAGAACCACCGGAGAAAAGAAAGAAAAAAGAGTACACGAAAGAATTTGAACTTACGCCGACACAGTCTGCGGTTGCTTCACCGTCTTGCGGAAGCGAGCCGCCTTCGCGGCCGCCTCCTCCCGCCTGATTGCTGCCGCCCCGCCCCTGGGTTTCTTCGTCTGACTGCCGAACAAACCCTGGGCGGCGCGACGCTTCTGCCCTCCGCCCCGAGCAGGCGGTGCAGCGGAGGAACCCGCGCCGCGTCCAGTTGCCGGCCGGCGGCGCGGGGCGACTTTGGCCTCATCGTCGTCCGGCCAGTCGTCGAAGGTGACTCCATGCCCGGAGCCGCCTGCTTCGCCGCCGGCTTGGCCACCACCCGGCTCGATGTTGTCGTCCATAGCGGCCGCCCCCAAGTCGGGGTCCTCCAGATGGTGCTCCATCCGGTCGGGGACGAATCGACGCTCCGCATCTGACCCGCCGGCCGGCCGAAGAAGAGGGCTCTGTCGAAAACAAGCCGACTAAGCTAGAGTCGGCCAAGAGGAACTCGGCAACAGAGTTAAGAGAAAAAGAAGAGACAAGGAGAGTATACCGTGGGCGGTGGATTGGCTCGGCTGTATGGCTCCTTGCCGAACTGCCACTCTTCGGAGAGTTTGCAGTTCGCGAGGTAGTTCACCATATAGGCGACCTCCTCGCGCGGCATGTCCTTGGTGCACATCCGGCTCGGATCGAGCTGGCCGCTCATCTGACAGATCAGATGAGGGCGGCTCTGGAGCAGAAGAACCCGGCGCGTGACAAAGGCGGCCAGCAGGTCGGGCCCCGTCAAGCCCTCCGACTGGGTCATCACTCGCACTCGGGCGACGGCTGCGGACCCAGCCGGTGTCAGAGTCACGGCCCGGAAGGACCACTGGGGCCGCCTGCCCGCCGGTGGGCCGGCTACGTAAGCCGACAGGTTGATGTAGTCGCCCTGTGGGGCGATGTTCCGCACGTAGAAGTATGACTTTTGCCACTTCTTCACCGATTGGATCAGCGTGATGACGGGGAAGGGGTTGTCGGCGACCGACCTCCGCGACGCGATGAAGGCGCCAATCTGAGCCTGCACGCCCTGCATGCGCGTGCCCAGCTTGGACTGGAAGAACTCCCCCCAGAGCTCGAGGGTAGGGAGGACGCCGAGGTAGCCTTCGCACAGGGTGACGAAGGCAGACAGCAGCACCACCGCGTTTGGGGTGAGATGGTGCGGCTGGAGCTGGTAGAAATCGAGCCAGGAGCGGAAGAAGGCGCTCACTGGCAGGCCGATGCCGCGCAAGAAATGCGAGCGGAAGACCACCCGCTCGCCCTCCCGCGGCTCCGGCGTAATTTCCTTTGCCGGCGCAAGACGGACCTCCACCTTGTCAGTGCTGGGCAGCCGCCGCGTATTACGGAGGAACTCGACGTGATCCTCGTGGACGTTGGAGCCGTCCCAATCCCCGCCATACTGCTCCGTGGCGGGAGGCATGGCGAAAACGAGCGCGGCGGCGGAGGAACGTGTGGTGGAAGAGCGCGGCGGCGAAGCGCTGTTGCAGGAAACGGCGAGAGAAAGAAGACGGTGGAAGGAGAAGGAGCGTGCGAGAGTCTGCCGCTCTCCCCCTCCCCCTACTTATAGCCTCGCGAGGTGAGGCCGGGGAGGCCGGACGTGGGGGGAGACGTGGGATTAACTGCACCCACTCCCCCCACGCCTCGTGATTATTACGCCCTAAAGGCGAGCCGAAACTGCCGCAAGGAGATGTGCGGGCGGTTTCGGGCTGCAGAGAATCCGCGCCTGGGCCCGGGCGTGGATGTGGCGGGCCCCCGCCCTACGGCGACGTCCCGTCGTGCGCGTGGGCTGGCAGGCTTTCTGGCCGAGAGAGGCCACATGGTTCGCAGACGGCAAGTGGCCGGCCCGCGGCCCGGTGCATGCACTGGCGAGCTCCCGCCCTCCGACTCCGGAGTTTTCGACCAAGGCGGCGCGCCTAACCAAAGCCGGCTCCCAGCTGCCGACTTGTCAAAGATAGGAAGCTGATCGAGCTTCTCGACTCCTACTCAACCTCGAAGCCCAACCAGCTTCGGGGACTACTGTCGGAGTAAATGGCCACGGGTAGCCTAACCGACTGCCCCTGGTTCTTCTAAAAAAATATCAGGCCTTTGGGCCTTCAAGCACTCCAAGCATCGGACCACCTCCCCTGGCCGGCTACCTCTGAAGCCGACTCACGGAAGGCGGCCCAGCCTCAACAACCTCCCCCCCCCCCCCCCGGATATCCGCGGGGTGGCCGACTCCAGGAAGCCGGCCTCGAAGAGCGCCGACTCCAAGAAGCCGGCCGAGACTGCAACCACCAAAGCTACACCCACGTAACGGAGACAAGACGGGGTGTGGCCATAGTGCGGCCCACTACCCCCGAAGCCCGAGGCAGGTATGGCCACAGGAGGCCGTACGGGACGGCCATCTCCCGTTCGGCTCGGCACTGTAGCCATGCTGGCCTCGACGTCACCCACGGCCGACGCCGGTACGACCCACGGGCGGCGGGTCCCTTCGGCCAGAGAGAGGTGCGGAGGCGGCCCGGCCTCCCCCAGTCGGCCAAGGGCGTAGCCGGCCCCCAGAAGTCGGCTACCCCCTCCCTCGAAGCATGCGCCACATTAAGGAGACAAGACGAGGAAGGGCTACAGTGAGAGCCCCCGAGGCGGCCCACTGTAGCCACGCTTACCTCAACGAAGCCCTCGTCATCAAGGGCGAGGCTACAGTAAGCAGCCGCCGACAAGATCTTAGGCGGTGGGGCCGGCCTGTCGACCAAGAGGCCGGCCGTCGGCGGGACCCACTAGTTGGCAGGCCCCAACAGCCGGCGGAGAAGCCGGCGAGCGTAGACACTGACGGCTGGGACCAGAGCCCAGCCGGATTACAATTGTACCCCCGGGCGGTAGGCCTATATAAACCCCCCCGGGGCACCCATGCAAAGGGTGGGCTTCTTAGCATAGCACACACACCATAGAGAGAGAAGTAAGAGCTAGCCTTGTTCTTCTTCTCCCTTGAACCCAACAGCTCTAGGAGCGATTGTAGCTACTTTTCCTGATCTAGTGATCATGCGGAGACCCCGCAGAGCAGGACTAGGGGTGTTATCTCCTCGGAGAGCCCCGAACCTGGGTAAGATCCGCCGGCGTGCATGTCTACGCCTCATCCCGTTTCCGGGTACCGGCGACGTTTTATTGGCACCCACAATGATAAGCCACCCGTTGGCATATGTCGCACCTACCACCCGACAAGGGTTTTGGTTAATTTGTGTCTTAAGGTGTTATTCTAGTACGAACTCTATGATAGATCAAACGGAAAGAATAGCTTCATGTTATTTTACTACAGACTCTTGAATAGATCAATCAGAAAGGATAACTTTTAGGTGGTTTCGTACCCTACCATAATCTCTTCGTTTGTTCTCCGCTATTAGTGACTTTGGAGTGACTCTTTGTTGCATGTTGAGGGATATTTATATGATCCAATTATGTTATTATTGTTGAGAGAACTTGCACTAGTGAAAGTATGAACCCTAGGCCTTGTTTCAATGCATTGCAATACCGTTTGTGCTCACTTTTATTACTTGTTACCTTGCTGTCTTTATATTTTTCAGACTACAAAAACCTATATCCACCATCCATATTGCACTTGTATCACCATCTCTTCGCCGAACTAGTGCACCTATACAATTTACCATTGTATTGGGTGTGTTGGGGACACAAGAGACTCTTTGTTATTTGGTTGCAGGGTTGCTTGAGAGAGACCATATTCATCCTACGCCTCCCACGGATTGATAAACCATAGGTCATCCACTTGAGGGAAATTTGCTACTGTCCTACAAACCTCTGCACTTGGAGGCCCAACAACGTCTACAAGAAGAAGGTTGTGTAATAGACATCAAGCTCTTTTCTGGCGCCGTTGCCGGGGAGGTTAGTGCTTGAAGGTATATCTTTAGATCTTGCAATTGAATCCTTTTTTCTTGTTTTATCACTAGTTTATTTTATAAAAGAAAACTAAAAAATGGAATTGAAGGTGCCTCATATGCTTCATCTTTTTAATGCTTTCGTGAAAATGATGGGAAGGAAAATTGCGCTCAAGTACTAGAAGAAGAATTACATAGAATGCTTGGCATAAAATATGTGAATGATGAGAATGATTGCAATGTTGTTAGTATGAATTCTTTGAATACCCATGATGCTAATGATATGCAAAGCCACAAGCTTGGGGATGCTATGTTTGATGAAGATGATATGTTTAGTCCCCTAAGTTTTGATGAGAATATTTATTATGATGAAAGCATGCCTCGTATTTATGATGATTATATTGATGAAAGTGGGTTTGGAAGAGTGTCAACTTTAGGAAGTAATGATCCCACTATTTTGGAGGGTGTTGAATCTTATTGTGACAATTATGAAAGTGGATTTGGAGAGGTCATGACTTTATTTAGTAATGATTCCACTATCTTGGAAGAGGTTTCAATTGATTATGAAAAGAATAAAGTTGCTACTTATGATGATTATTGTGATGACACTTATGCTCTAAAAAGTAGTGATGATTATATTTATAAAACTTTTCATGATTATGATTACCCTTCTTCTGAACATTACTCTTTTAATATGGAAACAATTTATAGTATTCGAGTTTCTTATGATACTCCCACTATTCCGAATGAGAAGAATTTTGCTTATGTGGAGAGTAGTAAATTTTCTATGCTTGTAGATCATGAAAATAATGCTTTATGTGATGGTTATAGTGTTGAATTCATTCATTATGCTACTGAAAATTATTATGAGGGAGGAACATATGCTTGTAGGAATTGCAATAATATCAAGTTTCCTCTCTATGTGCTTAAAATCTTGAAGTTATGCTTGTTTTGCCTTCCTATGCTAGTTGATTATTGTTCCCATAAGTTGTTTGCTTACAAAATCCCTATGCATAGGGAGTGGATTAGACTTAAATGTTCTAGTCATATTCTTCGTGATGCTCTCTTTATGTTTCAATTCTTATCTTTTATGTGAGCATCATTGAAATCATCATGCCTAGCTTGGGGCGTTAAACGTTAGCGCTTGTTGGGAGCCAACCCAATTTTATTTTTGTCCTTTGATTTTTGCACCTGTTTAGTAATAAATAATTCATCTAGCCTCTGTTTAGATGTGGTTTTATGTTTTAATTAGTGTTTGTTCCAAGTAGAACCTTTGGGAAGACTTGGGTGAAGTCTTTGCGATCTTGCTGTAAAAAACAGAAACTTTTGCGCTCACGAGATTAGCTGCCATGTTTTAATGGAGAGTTCTATTAGGTTGATTATTTTTGAAGATGATTAATAGAAAAATTCCTCATCTCCACCAATTTATTTAAGAATTTTTGGAGTTACAGAAGTATTCGAATGATACATATTACTACAGACTGTTCTGTTTTTGACAGATTCTATTTTCTATGTGTTGTTTGCTTATTTTGATGAATCTATGAGTAGTATTGGAGGGTATGAACCATCGAGAAGTTGGAATACAGTATATATTAAAACAATATGAATTTATAATGAGTTCAAAACAGTACCAAAAGTGGTGATTTATTTTCTTATACTAACGGAGCTTACGAGTTTTCTGTTGAGTTTTGTGTTGTGAAGTTTTCAAGTTTTGGGTAAAGATTCGATGGACTATGGAATAAGGAGTGGCAAGAGCCTAAGCTTGAGGATGCCCAAGGCACCCCAAGGTAATATTCAAGGACAACCAAGATCCTAAGCTTGGGGATGCCCCGGATGGCATCCCCTCTTTCGTCTTCGTTCATCGGTAACTTTACTTGGAGCTGTATTTTTATTCACCACATGATATGTGTTTTGCTTGGAGCGTCATTTTATTTTCTTTTGTTTTGCTTGTTGTTTGAATAACATACCAAGATCTTAATTCTTAAATGTTAGAGAGTCTTCACATAGTTGCATAATTATTCGACTACTCATTGATCTTCACTTATATCTTTCGGAGTAGTTTGTCGTTTGCTCTAGTGCTTCACCTATATCTTTTAGAGCATGGCGGTGGTTTTATTTTGAAGAAATAAATGAACTCTCATGCTTCACTTATATTATTTTGAGAGTCTTTAGAACAGCATGGTAATTTGCTTGGGTTATGAATTTAGTCCTAATATGATGGGTATCCAAGATGGGTATAATAAAAACTTTCATATAAAGTGCATTGAATACTATGAGAAGTTTGATTCCTTATGATTGTTTTGAGATATGAAGATGGTGATATTAGAGTCATGCTAATTGAGTAGTTGTGAATTTGAGAGATACTTGTGTTAAAGTTTGTGATTCCCGTAGCATGCACGTATGGTGAACCGTTATGTGACGAAGTCGGAGCATGGTTTATTTATTGATTGTCTTCCTTATGAGTGGCGCTCGGGGACGAGCGATGGTCTTTTCCTACCAATCTATCCCCCTAGGAGCATGCGCACAGTACTTCGTTTCGATAACTAATAGAATTTTGCAATAAGTATGTGAGTTCTTTATGACTAATGTTGAGTCCATGGATTATACGCACTCTCACCCTTCCACCATTGCTAGCCTCTCTTGTGTCGCGCAACTTTCGCCGGTACCATACACCCACCATATACATTCCTCAAAACAGCCACCATACCTACCCATTGTGGCATTTCCATAGCCATTCCGAGATATGTTGCCATGCAACTTTCCACCGTTCCGTTTATTATGACACGCTCCATAATTGTCATATTGCTTTGCATGATCATGTAGTTGACATCGTATTTGTGGCAAAGCCACCGTTCATAATTCTTTCATACATGTCACTCTTGATTCATTGCACATCCCGGTACACCGTCGGAGGCATTCACATAGAGTCATATTTTGTTGAGTTATAATTCTTGAGTTGTAAGTAAATAAAAGTGTGATGATCATCATTATTAGAGCATTGTCCCAGTGAGGAAAGGATGATGGAGACTATGATTCCCCCACAAGTCGGGATGAGACTCCGGACGAAAAATAAAAAAAATAAAAAAATGAAAAAAGAAGAGAAAAGGCCCACATAAAAAAAATACAAAAAAAAGAGAGAAAGAGAGAAGGGGCAATGCTACTATCCTTTTACCACACTTGTGCTTCAAAGTAGCACCATGATCTTCATGATAGAGAAGTCTCCTATGTTGTCACTTTCATATACTAGTGGGAATTTTACATTATAGAACTTGGCTTGTATATTCCAATGATGGGCTTCCTCAAAATGCCCTAGGTCTTCGTGAGCAAGCAAGTTGGATGCACACCCACTTAGTTAATTTTGTTGAGCTTTCATACACTTATAGCTCTAGTGCATCCGTTGCATGGCAATCCCTACTCACTCACATTGATATCTATTGATGGGCATCTCCATAGCCCGTTGATACGCCTAGTTGATGTGAGACTATCTTCTCCCTTTTTGTCTTCTCCACAACCACCATTCTATTCCACCTATAGTGTCCATGGCTCATGCTCATGTATTGCGTGAAGATTGAAAAAGTTTGAGAACGTCAAAAGTATGAAACAATTGCTTGGTTTGTCATCGGGGTTGTGCATGATTTAAATATTTTGTGTGATGAAGATAGAGCATAGCCAGACTATATAATTTTGTAGGGATAACTTTCTTTGGCCATGTTATTTTGAGAAGACATGATTGCTTTGTTACTATGCTTGAAGTATTATTGTTTTCATGTCAATATTAAACTTTTGTTTTGAATCTTCAGGATCTGAATATTCTTTCCACAATAAAGAAGATTACATTGATAAATATGTTAGGTACCATTCCACATCAAAAATTCTGTTTTTATCATTTACCTACTCGAGGACGAGCAGGAATTAAGCTTGGGGATGCTTGATACGTCTCCAACGTATCTATAATTTTTGATTGTTCCATGCTATTATATTATCCATCACGGATGTTTTATATGCTATTTTATATGATTTTTGGGACTAACCTATTAACCTAGAGCCCAGTGCTAGTTTCTGTTTTTTCCTTGTTTTTGAGTATCGTAGAAAAGGAAAACCAAACGGAGTCCAATTGACCTGAAATTCAATGGAGATTTTTTTTGGACCAGAAGAAGCCCACGGAGCATCGGAGATGGGCCAGAAGAATCCCGAGGCCACCACGAGGGTGGGGGCGCGCCCTACCCCCCTGGGCGCGCGCCCCTGCCTCGTGGCCGCCTCGGGGACCCCCCCTGACTTGTTCCCGATGCCAACACCTCTTATATATACCCAAACTTCCAGAAAGAAACCTAGATCGGGAGTTCTGCCGCTGCAAGCCTCTGTAGCCACCAAAAACCAATCAGGACCCTGTTCTGGCACCCTGCCGGAGGGGGGATCCCTCACCGGTGGCCATCTTCATCATCCCAGCGCTCTCCATGACGAGGAGGGAGTAGTTCACCCTCGGGGCTGAGGGTACGTACCAGTAGCTATGTGTTTGATCTCTCTCTCTCTCTCTCGTGTTCTTTGAGGTCATACGATCTTGATGTATCGCGAGCTTTGCTATTATAGTTGCATATTATGATGTTTCTCCCCCTCTACTCTCTTGTAATGGATTGAGTTTTCCCTTTGAAGTTATCTTATCGGATTGAGTCTTTAAGGATTTGAGAACACTTGATGTATGTCTTGCATGTGCTTATCTGTGGTGACAATGGGATATTCACGTGATCCACTTGATGTATGTTTTGATGATCAACTTGTGGGTTTCGTAACATTGTGAACTTATGCATAGGGGTTGGCACACGTTTTCGTCTTGACTCTCCGGTAGAAACTTTGGGGCACTCTTTGAAGTTCTTTGTGTTGGTTGAGTAGATGAATCTGAGATTGTGTGATGCATATCGTATAATCATACCCGCGGATACTTGTGGTGACATTGGAGTATCTAGGTGACATTAGGGTTTTGGTTGATTTGTGTCTTAAGGTGTTATTCTAGTACGAACTCTATGATAGATCGAACGGAAAGAATAGCTTCATGTTATTTTACTATGGACTCTTGAATAGATCGATCAGAAAGGATAACTTTGAGGTGGTTTCGTACCCTACCATAATCTCTTCGTTTGTTCTCCGCTATTAGTGACTTTGGAGTGACTCTTCGTTGCATGTTGAGGGATAGTTATATGATCCAATTATGTTATTATTATTGAGAGAACTTGCACTAGTGAAAGTATGAACCCTAGGCCTTATTTCAACGCATTGCAATACCGTTTGTGCTCACTTTTATTACTTGTTACCTTGCTGTTTTTATATTTTCAGATTACAAAAACCTATATCTACCATCCATATTGCACTTGTATCGCCATCTCTTCGCCGAACTAGTGCACCTATACAATTTACCATTGTATTGGGTGTGTTGGGGACACAAGAGACTCTTTGTTATTTGGTTGCAGGGTTGCTTGAGAGAGACCATCTTCATCCTACGCCTCCCACGGATTGATAAACCTTAGGTCATCCACTTGAGGGAAATTTGCTACTGTCCTACAAACCTCTGCACTTAGAGGCCCAACAACATCTACAAAAAGAAGGTTGTGTAGTAGACATCAACTGCTATTAAATATCTTATGGAGAAGAAAGATGCTAAACCTAGGCTTATTCGTCGGGTTCTCTTGTTATAATAATTTGATTTGCATATTATTGATAGAAAGGGAGCTGAGAACCACGTTGCAGATAACTTGTCTAGGTTAGAAAATGTTCTTGATGACCCACTACCTATTGATGATAGCTTTCTTGATGAGCAATTAAATGTCATAAATGCTTCTCGTAATGCTCCATGGTATGCTGATTATGCTAATTATATTGTTGCTAAATTTATACCACCTAGTTTCACATACCAGCAAAAGAAAAAGTTTTTCTATGATTTAAGACATTACTTCTGGGATGACCCACACCTTTACAAAGAAGGAATAGATGGTTTTATTAGACGTTGTGTACCTGAGCATGAACAGGAACAGATCCTATGCAAGTGCCACTCCGAGTCTTATGGAGGGCACCACGCTGGAGATAGAACTGCACATAAGGTATTGCAATCTAGGTTCTATTGGCCTACTCTCTTTAAAGATGCCCGTAAGTTTGTCTTATCTTGTGATGAATGCCAAAGAATTGGTAATATTAGTAGATGTCAGGAAATGCCTATGAACTATTCACTTGTTATTGAACCATTTGATGTTTGGGACTTTGATTATATGGGATATTTTCCTTCCTCTAATGGGTATACACATATTCTAGTTGCTGTTGATTACGTTACTAAGTGGGTAGAAGCTATTCCAACAGGTAGTGTTGATCATAACACTTCTATTAATATGCTCAAAGAAATTATGTTTCCGAGGTTTGGAGTCCCTAGATATTTAATGACTGATGGTGGTTCACATTTTATTCATGGTGCTTTTCGTAAAATGCTTGCTAAATATGATGTCAACCATATAATTGCATCTCCTTATCATCCTTAGTCAAGTGGTCAAGTAGAATTGAGCAATAGAGAGATTAAATTAATTTTGCAAAAGACTGTTAATAGATCTAGAAAGAATTGGTCTAAGAAACTTGATGATGCTTTGTGGGCTTATAGAACTGTTTATAAGAATCCTATGGGTATGCCTCCATATAAAATTGTTTATGCAAAAGCATGTCACTTACCTCTTGAGCTAGAACATAATGCATATTGGGCTATTAAAGAGCTCAACTATGATTTCAAACTTGCCGGTGAGAAGAGGCTATTTGACATTAGCTCACTTGATGAATGGAGAACCCAAGCCTATGAGAATGCCAAGTTGTTTAAAGAAAAAGTTAAAATATGGCATGACAGGAGGATACAAAAGCGTGAGTTTAATGTAGGTGATCATGTTTTGCTATACAACTCTCATTTAAGATTTTTTGCAGGAAAACTTCTCTCTAAATGGGAAGGCCCTTACATTATCGAGGAGGTCTATCGTTCCGGTGCCATAAAAATCAACAATGCCGAAGGTAAAAATCCAAAGGTGGTAAACGGTCAAAGACTCAAACATTATATCTCAGGTACTCCCATAAATGTTGAGACCAATATAATTGATACCGTAACACCGGAGGAGTACAAAAGGGACACTTTCTAGAATGTTTCAGACTCCGAAAAGGAATAGGTATGTGGTATGGTAAGTAAACCGGCTCCATAACGTTTCCAATGATAAGTTTTCTCCGATTTGGAATATTTAAAAAATTAGGAAAATTAAAAGTAGTCCGAAAGAGACACGAGGCCACCACAAGGGTGCAGGGCGCGCCCCCCGACCTTGTGGCCACCTCGTGTGCCCTCCGGACTCCGTTTTCTTGCACGATACTTCTTATGGTCTGTAATATTCATTATATAATCCCTCGAAGGTTTTGACCGCCATACCACGACAATATCCCATGTTTTTGTTTTGAGTTGTTTTTTGCCAGAGTTCTCAAGGCCAGGCATCATATCGCCTCCCTCCTCCAACAACGCGGGCGATGATGCTTGGCTAATGAAGATAGAGATGAAGAGAGAAGAACTTGGAGAGATCAACAAGGGTGATAAGATCAAGAAGGTCGCGGGAGATCAAGTTCCGGCAGCAGAAGAAGAAGAGATCCTCCAACCTTACTATAATCATCTTACTCCTACTGAAATTGAAGCTTTCAAGAGTATGATGAATAAAAGTTGTTGAGAGTTGACAAACTTAGTTTTGGTCATTGTTGCAATTAATAGGAAGTAATAAAGAAAGAGAGGTCTCACATATAAATATACTATCTTGGACATCTTTTGTAATTGTGAGCACTCATTAAAATATGACATCCTAAAAGGTTGATGTTGGACAAGGAAGACAACATAATGAGTTATGTTCGCTTATATCCGAATAGAAGTTATATTGTCTTGGATCGTCCAACATGTTGAGCTTGCTTTTCCCTCTCATGCTAGCAAAATTCTTTGCACCAAGTAGAGATACTACTTGTGCTTCCAAACTTCCCTAAACCCAGTTTTGCCATGAGAGTCCACCATACCTACCTATGGATTGAGTAAGATCCTTCAAGTAAGTTGTCATCGGTGCAAGCAATAAAAACTGCTCTTTAAATATGCATGATTTATTAGTGTGAAGAAAATAAGCTTTATACGAACTTGTGATATGGAAGAAATAAAAGCGCGGACTGCATAATAAAGATCATTATCACAAGTGGCAATATAAAGTGACGTTCTTTTGCATTAATATTTTATGCATCCAACTATAAAAGAGCATGACAGCCTCTGCTTCCCTCTGCGAAGGGCCTATCTTTTACTTTTATCTTCTTCCCTTATACATGAGTCATGGTGATCATCACCTTTCCTTTTTACACTTTTTCCTTTGGCAAGCTCTATGTGTTGGAGAGATCCGTGTGTGTGTGTCTATATATATATATATATATATATATATATATATATATATATATATATATATATATATATATATATATATATATATATATATATCTATATATATATATATGGGCTATTCTGTTTCGCGTAACAGAATATTATTCTGTTACCCTACTTGAACTGATGGCTTCAGGCGGTTGTACTGATGGTCTTCATCTCGTCGAACTGATCGTCTTTTCGTCGGAATGGGGCGTGTAATATATCGTTGGAAAGCTCTTGACATCTACATTACAAATATATAGGATTTTTTTTGTAAAATCATCATGGTTTAAGAGCAGTTTTGAAAAAACCGTTTTTTCAAAACCGAAAACGTGAATCGTATTTTGGACTCAATTTTCAAAAGGTTTGTCGGAATTGAGCAAATAAGATGGCATTGGAAAGCTAGTAAAAATCTGCATCTTCCATATATCTACTGTTTTTTCAAATTATATATAATTTAAAAGTAATTTGAAAAATGGTGAAATTCTAGGCGAAACGTATTTTCGCTTTTTTTGCAAAAGGTTTGTCGGATTGACGCAAATGATACGGCGTTGGAAACTATGGAAAATGTGCAACTTTTTCGTATAGAAATGTTTTTCTAATTCATTACGGTTTAAAAACGAATTCGAATACGGTCAAATTTGATTTTGAACGCGATTTTTTTAAAAAGTTTGTCGAAATGGGGCGAATAATATACCGCTGGATAGCTATCGAGAATGCGAAACTTAGTCATGTTGAACGTTTTCTCTACTTCGCAACCGTTTAAGAGTAATTTTGAATACGGTGAAACTCATCGTGTTGTTTTTTCGGTCGAAAAACAGAGTACTGGTACTGATCTATTTGTTTGTTTGAACTGAGGTATTGTTCACAGTAGTTTTGAATGGTTCCGAGAAAAGGGTACTTGAACGGATGTCTATATTGTTTTGTACTAAGCGTGTTTTTAAAGAGTTCAATTTGTTTTTTGCAATGATGTTTTGGACTTCTCTCGTTCCGCGACTTGAACTTTTACCATTTGAAATTTCATTTTTTTTTTGCTTGAGTTTTTTCCCAAACTTATCTGGGACGTCATGTTTGAACTTACAATTTTTTTATTTGTGAACTTGTAGTTTTTTCCATTTATTAAGTTGCTTTTTTTCCTTCAAACTTTTATTGCTATCAAATTTGTTTGCAAATTTATTGCGCCTCGAGTTAAAACTGATGCAAAAAATTTCCGTCAAACTGCTACTAAATTACCGAATTTGTTTGTAATGAGATATTTTTCACGGTCCAAAATGATTAGGGGTTGAGCACTTAAACGTACTGATCTATGTGTTTGCTTGTACTGAGGTATTTTTCAGAGTACACATGTTTAGGAGTCCAGCACTTGAACTTATAGAAGTGAAACTTTTAGGTTTTAATCTAAAATGTGTTTAGACGTGTCGTCATCACCGAATTTGCATGCGTTATATAGTTGAATATGCTGAATTTATTTCCCAAAAAATGTTTTGTGTTTTCTTTTTCTTAGAACTTCCTTTAATTTCATAGACGAACTAACCACGTTTAATTTTTTAAACTTATATGCTAGTAATACATGAACTTTCCATACACGATCGGAAGTATATACAGTTGCTTTTAGGAAATAACTTGAGTAGCAGATATATCAAAAATGGAATGGCAACACATACAAGAAACACAGTTGTCTACATTTGTCCATAGTACAAAATCCAATACTGGCAGTAATTGAAACAGAAATTACACCCTTTGATCTAGAACTTGCTCTACGACAGCCTTCCAACTTTTATGTATGACCTTGAGTAGCAGATTAAGTGAACTTTTCCCATACATATTCCTTATGAGTGGTCCTTCTCCAGCAGCATGTATTTGGTCTCGGTGGGTGGGGAGCCTTCCATTCCTGCAACCAAAAAATTCACCGTTGATTTTCTCTAAACAGATACCAAATCATCAAAAGATTGCAAACTCGGACTTGTACTCTTAGTAAAAAGGTACACCATGTACTGGATTGTGGATTGCATTGACAAAAAATCATTATTTGCCAGGGAGGGAGTGAGCTACCATATAATATAAAGCTGAACTCTCTCCAACACACATCAAAATATATTTTTACGGTTGTTCTGTATGAACTAATGACGAAATACACATTGAACTGATAATAATGTATTAATTATTCATATAGGAAACATGTTCTTCTCCACATGGACTGATATTCTAACACACAGAGAATTGTTTCCATGTTTTTCTAAGAACCAAGGATAGAATAAATAGTGATTTCCCAGGGTCTCATTGCAGATCAAACGGTTTGTCGGATGGGGTCAATGTACAAATTCATGTAAAAAGAACCAAGCAAGTTCATGTTCAGTAACATTAGAAGTTACCAAACAAACCTAAAAATATTTATGTACTTTGAAATACTTTATTTTTACTTCCCAAATACTCCATTTGTTTTGAAATATGAACTTCTATATTTATTTCCTTAGAACTTGTTATCTTTTCCCTGTGAATTCCATGGGGTTTTTGTGTTTCATTATTTTTGTTTATCTTGTTTTCTATTTTTGTATAAACTTATAGGGTTATACATGTTGAACTTATAGACCAGCGGCGCTTGGAGGCAGGGGGTAGGCGGCGGCGACGCGCTGGACTACGCCGGACATTTTTTCTACACTAGATAGTGTGTAGACATGCTACCAAGGTCTCACACATGTTTTGCTAGAACAAGTTGAACTGAATATCTTTTCATTTGAACTTTGAAAGAAGCTACAACTTCTGTTGCCCAAATGTGTATATAATTTCAAGTTTTCCAAGCACGTACCTTCTGTTCTTGTTTGTTGACGGGCACGCCGCCCCTACTTCTGTGGACTGACGGCGCCGACGAAGTAGAGCTGAAGGAGTGAGGATCACGAGCAACCTATGGACTGAAACTCACTGCGAATGGTTCGACACCAACGACATCTTTGGAAGGGCAATGACAGTCAACATCTTATAGCCTCCTATTTTGATAAAATAGCTAAACTTATTAGCAATAAAATAGCTGATATGATGGAGTAAACAGTAAGACAGTTTTGGATTTCCTGCACTCCACAATTGATTGAAAACAGAGTAGGTTCATTTTAGCAAGTCAAGATTCGGAAACTAAATCAATCAAAGCACACACATGTAATCCTCAACAGCCATCATCAAACTAAACTTGATTTGCAATTTCTTCAGAAATTAGAACAAATAGAGGACAACCGAGCGACGAGCAGAGAGCCTCCTTACAGTGAAGAAATAGGGGCTGACGGGGATGGCAGTGGACATCCAGAACTAGAGGATCCTGAAGGACTCAAATTTTATTATTAGTTCATTATAGTAATCCTAATCAGTTGGTCTTTTTAGTACTCTGCAAGGTGCCACATCTGTACTAACTATAGCGATGTATTTTGTACTGCCCAAAAACACACTTGCAAGATGAACCGAAGGGGAGCTCCATCACCTGCAAGATGAACTGAAAATGCCGACTATGGTGACCTGAAGAATCACGAGATGTTGAACTGAATATACACAAGAGAAGGAGATGAACGTATAGGGGGAGGTGGGGAAAAGCGGGCACCTCCTCAGCTGTGGCGTCGAACGGCTTAGCGCTGTGTTGCTGAGCGGCCGAGGGTGGCGGCTGTGAACAGCCGGGGCGCTGCAGCGATAGAGCCCCACCAGCGGGAAGAGGTAGCCATCAATCATCTTTCAGGAGAGCAGCACCAACCACTTCAACGCATCTTTTTTACATGTCATACCGTCTACTATTTCCTTGCTAAGGTGCATGATAATGACTAGCCATTTCCCGGATGCAGAATCTTTGTGCAGTGTTTAACAGACAATAATTCAGAATTCTTTTACAGTGCCTGATTGAGTCCTTCTCCCTACAAAGGAAGATGCAGTCAAATTTTCCCACACTTCTCAATCAACAACAGCACACATGAAACAAGCAGTGCAAATTAATCCTTAACCCAAGGAAATCAAGTAAGGAACTAAGTCAAACATGTTCAAGTTTGACTAACTCTCTATATTAGCATCTAGATCAGAAAAGCAAAAAATAATACCTGCACAATTTCACTTAGATCATCCTCCATGTGCAACACCTCACACGCCTTCGTTCCAATAGCAATGAAGTCTGAATCAAACTTCTCGTAGGACTCGAGTGCCTACAAGGATGAGGTCACATGACATCAATACTGGAGTCACTAGGGGAACATATGAGAAGCAAGAAATCAGGAGGGATCTAAGATACAAATGAGCATTGTCGTAGATGAGCATGAGCGCAGCACGAATGTAACAAAAGGGATCCCAACCAACGCATCACATAAGATATAGTTGGGATATAACCTGCGAGTATTCCAGTAGGAAATGAGCCAATTCACTGATGGGAAATGCTTCCTTTGAGCAAGCTTTTTATTTAATCCTCAGAAGACCTGCAAACAACAAGCACAAAAAAACCTGTCCTTTGCCATGCGTTCCTTCAAGCAGTGCACACGCACAATGGGAATGAGCAAATAACACACACAAAAATCATTTACGGCGAGCGAGGCTGCTTGCAAGGTCAGAGCAACCGAGCAGCACAGGAGGGAGTTGGCCGCGGCTGGAGTGCGGGGCGCGTGGCAGGTCTCCGGTCGTCGGAGGGGCGTGCGCGACGCAGGGCTGGTCGCCGGATGGAGTGCGGGGCATTCGTAGCCGGGCCAGTGGGTTGGGGCGGGTGAATTCCTGGGCCACGGTGGTTTTAGTGCAGGAGCTAGGCGTCCATGCATGGAGGAGCCGGCGGGCGGCAAGACAATGAACGGCCTGGGGTTGAGGCGTTGAACTGCCTGTACGCGACAGCGGAGCGATAGTGGCGGGTCGATCCAGTGCAGGACGACAGCGGCGGCGCCGGTTGGGTTTTGGGGCTGTGGCAGGATCTGGGGAGGGGCGCCAACCGCGGCAGAAGGTTGGGGGCGGTCGTCGCGGCGGGAGGTGGGCGCGGCCATCGGGGCGGGAGGTGGGGGCGGGCATCGGGGCGGGAGGTGGGCACGGCCGTCGGGGCAGGAGGTGGGGGCGGCCGTCGGGGCGGGGGGTGGGCGCGGCCGTCGGGGCGGGAGGTGGGCGCGGCCTTGCGGCGGGAGGTGGAGGCGGCGAGTTGCCGGCAAGTGGAGGAAGGAGGCGGCGCAGTGGAAGAGGAGTGGGGATCGAGAGGGAGGTGGGTGGGTTGGGTGTGTGTGTGCGCGTGTGTGTGTTTTTGCGGTCGGTACCGGTTCGGGCTGGTGGGCTGGATTCGTGAGCTTGTGTCACGCGTCGCGCCTTATAGGGGGCGAGGGTAGCAGAATATTATTCTGTTACGGGTAACAGAGGGGTAAAGAGGGGTAGTTACCCACGTACCTCATATACTACCATATAGTATTATATATACTACTTTATAATTATAAATATGTTCATATATTATATATAACATATTTCAAAGTGAGTTACATGAAAAAATTACAAGTTGGCCCATGATTTTTATTATATTTGCGAAATACGTATATATTTGTACGAAAAAAGAACATACTTAAAATACGACACATACTACCTAAAAAGTAGTATATATACTACCTAAACATTCTTATATACTACATATTACGCGTACATGCTCTCCAATTCGAAAGATACTACATACAATATACAAAACTCAAGTGGTGGTAACTACCACCAATGGTAGATAAAATTTGTCATATATATATATGCTATCATAAAGTATTATTGTTGACATTACCCTTGAGGTAAGAGGTTGGGAGGCAAAACTATAAGCCCCTATCTTTCTCTGTGTCCGATTGAAACTTTGTACCCATAAGTATCGCGTGAGTGTTAGCAATGTTAAAGATCATATGATAGTTGAGTATGTGGACCTGCTGAAAAGCTCTTATATTGACTCTTTCCGATGTTATGCTAAATTGCAATTGCTTCAATGACTGAGATCATAGTTTGTTAGTTTTTAATGAAGTTTTTGATTCATACTTTACCTTGTGAACGAATTGTTTTAACATAAGAAATTATATGACAATATATGTTGCTATTCTAAAGATGATCATTATGCCCTCATGCCCGTATTTTATTTTATCGACACCTCTATCTCTAAACATGCGGACATACTATTGGATATTGGCTTTCGCTTGAGGACAAGCGAAGTCTAAGCTTGGGGGAGTTGATACGTTCATTTTGCATCATGCTTTTATATTGGTATTTATTGCATTATGGCATGTTATTACACATTATATCACAATACTTATGCATATTCTCTCTTATTTTATAAGGTTTACATGAAGAGGGAGAATGCCGGTAGCTGGAATTCTGGGCTGGAAAAGGAGCAAATATTACAGACCTATTCTGCACAACTCCAAAAGCCCCGAAACTTCACGGAGCTTATTTTTGGAATACATAAAAAATATTGGGCGAAGAAAGAACCAGAGGGGGGCCACCAGCCAGCCACAAGGGTGGAGGGCGCGCCCTACCCCCCTGGGCTCGTCCCCCGACCTTGTGGGCCCACTAGCAGGCCTCCGGTGCCCATCTTCTGCTATATGGTGTCTTTTACCCTGGAAAAAATCAAGAAGAAGCTTTCGGGATGAAGCGCCGCCGTCTCGAGGTAAAACCTGGGCAGAACCAATCTAGGGCTCCAGCGGAGCTGTTCTGCCGGGGAAACGTCCCCCCGGGAGGGGGAAATCATCGTCATCGTCATCCCCATCGATCCTCTCATCAAGAGGGGGTCAATCTCCAACATCATCTCCTCTTAAACCCTAGTTCATTTCTTGTATTTGATCTTGGTCCCAAAACCTCAGATTGGTACCTGTGGGTTGCTAGTAGTGTTGATTCTCCTTGTAGTTGATGCTAGTTGGTTTATTCGGTGGAAGATCATATGTTCAGATCCTTAACGATAATTAATACTCCTATGATTATGATTATGATTATGAATATGCTTTGTGAGTAGTTACGTTTGTTCCTGAGGACATGAGAGAAGCCTTGTTATAAGTAATAATGTGAATTTGGTATTCGTTCGATATTTTGATGGGATGTATGCTGTCTTTCCTCTAGTGGTGTTATGTGAACATCGACTACATGACACTTCACCATTATTTGAGCCTAGGGGAAGGCATTGGGAAGTAATAAGTAGATGATGGGTTGCTAGAGTGACAGAAGCTTAAACCCTAGTTTATGCGTTGCTTCATAAGGGGCTGCTTTGGATCCATATGTTTCATGCTATGGTTAGGTTTACCTTGATTCTTCTTTCGTAGTTGCGGATGCTTGCGAGAGGGGTTAATCATAAGTGGGAGGCTTGTTCAAGGAAGGGCAGCACCCAAGCACCGGTCCACCCACATATCAAATTATCAAAGTAATGAACGTCAATCATATGAGCATGATGAAAACTGACTTGACAACAATTCCATGTATCCTCGGGAGCGCTTTGCTTTATATAAGAGTTCGTCCAGGCTTGTCCTTTGCTACAAAAAGGATTGGGCCACCTTGCTGCATCTTAGTTATTTTGTTTACTTGTTACCCGTTACGATTTATCTTATCACACAACTATCTGTTACCGATAATTTCAGTGCTTGCAGAGAATACCTTGCTGAAAACCATTTGTCATTTCCTTCTGCTCCTGGTTGGGTTCGACACTCTTACTTATCGAATGGACTACGATAGATCCCATATACTTGTGGGTCATCGACACCCCATTGTCACCACAGGTATTCATATGCAAGACATATATCAAGTGCTCTCATCCATAAAAGTATTCAATCCGATAAAACGAAATCTTAATGGGAAAAATCAATTCATCACAACAAGATAGAGAGGGAGAAACACCATATGATCCAACTATATTAACAAAGCCCGCGATACATCAAGGTCGTGACATCTCAAGAACACGAGAGAGAGAGAGAGAGAGAGAGATTAAACACATAGCTACTGGTACAAACCCTCAGCCGCGAGGGTGGACTACTCCCTCCCCGTCATGGTGGCCGCCGGTGATGATTTCCCCTCCGGTAGGGTGCCGGAAAGGGCTCCCGATTGGTTTTTGGTGGCTACAGAGGCTTGCGGCGGAGGAACTTCCGATCTAGGGTTATCTTCGGGGGTTTTGGAATATTTGGGAATTTATAGGGCAAAGAGGCAGTGCGGGAGGCCACCGAGGTGGGTACAACCCAGCAGGGTGCGCCGGGGCCCCCACGCGCGCCTAGGTGGGTTGTGCCCCCCTCGGGGAATCCCTCTGGTACTTCTTTAGCCCACTGGATGTCTTCTGGTCCAAAAAATCTCCAAAAAGTTTTGTTGCGTTTGGACTCTGTTTGGTATTGATTTTCTGCAAAGTAAAAAACAAGCAAAAAACAACAACTGGCACTTGGCACTATGTCAATAGGTTAGTTCCAAAAAATGATATAAAGTTGCTATAAAATGATTGTAAAACATCCAAGAATGATAACATAATAGCATGGAACAATCAAAAATTATAGATACGTTGGAGACGTATCAGCATCCCCAAGCTTAATTCATGCTCGTCCTCGAGTTGGTAAATGGTAAAAATAGTATTTTTGATGTGGAATGCTGCCTAACATTTTCATCACGTATTGTTTTCTTTTGTAGCATGGACATTCGGACTTTTACATGGTTCAAAGCAATAGTCTAGTTTTGACGTGAAGATTTCAATACTCAAGGATATCAACAAGCAACCATGTCTTTCAAAATATCAACACTAAAGAAAGTTATCCCTAGCACATTATGCTCAATCATTGATCCATTCATGAAACATCTCTGTTGGAAATGGCAGTGCCTAGGAGACGCTTAGGCACGCCTAGGCGCTAGGCAATGGCCAAACGCCTCGCCTAGGGCATAAATGGAGGTCTAGGCAGGGCAAGTAAGGAATTGCCTACCCAAGGAAGAAATCATGCCACATACTGCACTGATATGCCAAACGGGTTATATTCCAATGGTAGTAGATGGTAATTAACTTATTTATATGCCCTAAACTAATATCAACACCCATATAATAATCACAAATACACTACAATTAAAAACTATATTACCGCCTAGGCCGCGCCTAGGGCGCTTAGGCGCCGCTTAGGCACTAGGCGAAGGTCAACCGCCTCGCTTACGCCTACCGCTTTTTCCAACCTTGTGAAACACACTCGCATATTAGCTACATCCAATGCTCAAGTACGATCATAGTGCCCCTTAATTGGTGCTTTATAAGAGAAGATGGAGACTCAAATAAAAAAATTGCATAAAGTAAATAGAAAGACCCTTCGCAGAGGGAAGTAGGGATTTGTAGAGGTGCCGGAGCTCAAAGCGGAAAAATAGAGATAAAACATTTTGGGTGGCATGCTTTTGCTGTCAACGAAAACGATCGAGTAGTTCCCAATACTTTCCATGCTATATATATCATAGGCGGTTCCCAAACAGAAAATAAAGTTTATTCCCTTTTCCACCATACTTTCACATTCCACGGCTAGCCGTATCCACGAGTACCGTCCATACCAACACTTTCCAAGGAATTTATTATTTGAGAACATAAAGTAAATTCATTTTTCATTTCGGGACTAGGCATCCCTAATACCTTTGTCGTACTCTGGTGCAATGACAAGTGAATAAACACTCACCTTGAGAATAATACATCTAGCATGGAAAAATATCGTCCACCCCCTACCATTTCATGAGTAGTACGAGCACACAAAAGGAAAATTATTTTGAAAATTAGAGATGGCACATACAAATTTGCTTAGAACGGCACGGGAATACCGCATATAGGTAGGTATGGTGGAATCATATGGCAAAACTGGGTTTAAGGATTTTGGACACACAAGTAGTATTTCTACTTAGTACAAGTGGAGGCTAGCAAATAGATTGAGAAGCAACCAACCAAGAAACAAAAAATCACATAAGCGAGCATTAAGCATAACTAACACCGAATAATGCACCATAAGTAGGATGTAATTTCATTGCATAACTATTGACTTTCGTGCTTGCATAGGGAATCACAAAGCTTAACGCCAATATTCTTACTAAAGCACAATTACTTACCAACATGACTCACGTATCACTATCATCATATTGCAAAACTATTACAAAGAATCAAGTTTATTTTGTCCAATGATCTTCATGAAAGTTTTTATTATATCCCTCTTGAATATCTATCACTTTGGGACTAGTTTCATATGTTGCTTTTGACAAGCTCAAACAAATTTAAGTGAAGAACATGAGCATAATTTTTTTCTCTCAAAATAATATAAGTGAAGCATGAGAGAATTTCTTAAAAATATATTAAAGCACACCATGCTCAAAAAGATATAAGTGAAGCACTAGAGCAAAAGACAAACTACTCCAAAAAGATATAAGTGAAGATCAAGTGAGTAGTTAAGTAAATAGGTAGCTGTGTGAGGACTCTCTCTTATTTAAAAACTTTCAGATCTAAGTATTTTATTAAAACAGCAAGCAAAACAAAATAAACCGACATTCTAAAAATAGCACACATCATGTGAAGAAGCAAAAACTTAGGCTCAACCGATACTAACCGATAATTGTTGATGAAGAAAGGTGGGATGCCTACCGGGGCATCCCCAAGCTTAGATGCTTGAGACTTCTTGAAATATTATCTTGGGATGCCTTGGGCATCCCCAAGCTTGAGATTTTTTGTCTCCTTAATTCCTTTTATATCAAGGTTTCCCTAAATCTTAAAAACTTCATCCACACAAAACTCAACAAGAACTCGTGAGATAAGTTAGTATAAATCAATGCAAAAACCTTATCATTCTCTACTGTAGCAAATCACTAAAATTATTATTTAACATTGCATACTAAATGCCTCTGCATATTTAATAGTCCTATCCTCAAATAGAGTCATTAAACAAGCAAACATATGCAAACAATGCAACCATAACAGCAATCTGCCAAAACAGTACAGTCTGTAAAGAATGCAAGAACATTCATACTTCTGTAACTCCAAAAATTCTGAAAATTTACCACACTATAGAAAATTCATCATAGCTTTTTGTGCAAAAAGTTTCAACATTTTATCACATTCTAACTTTTCTCGGGAATTTTTGCAACAGCGATAAAATTTCTGTTTTGAAACAACAACAAATAGACTTGCAAAATAAGCATGGTAAAGGCTATCCTTGAAATTTTTATTGAAATTAAAGATGCAAAACATTATTATAAATAGCAGCAAGAAAATACAAACAAAATAAAATGACGCTCCAAGCAAAACAAATATCATGTGACGAATGAAAATATAGCTCAAAGTAAGGTTACCGACAATGTTGTAGACGAAAGAGGGGATGCCTCCCGGGGCATCCCCAAGCTTAGTTGCTTGGATCTTCCTTGAATATTAACTTGGGGGTGCCTTGGGCATTCCCAAGCTTAGGGTCTTGTCACTCCTTATTCTCCTCATATCGATATCTCACCCAAAACTTGAAAACATCAATCGCACAAAAGTTAACGGAACTTCGTGAGATGGGTTAGTATGATAAAGAGCAAACCATTCACTTTTGGTACTGTCAGAGACAAGATTCATAATTGTTTCCACACAATGCCTACTGTAGCATATCATTTCCACAATTTATATTGAGCAATATAAGCCATAGAAACTAGGAACAAGCAAACTATGCATTCAAAACAGAATCTGTCAAAAACAGAACAGTCTGTAATGATCTGGACAACTACCATACTTCTACTACTCCAAAAATTCTGAAAAATTAGGACAACGTAGAAAATTTGTATATAAATCATCTGTAAAAAAATCATAATTTTATCGCGTTCCAGTGAATTTAAACAATTTTGTCACTAGAAGCAAAAGTTTCTGTTTTTGCACATAATCAATTCAACTATCATCCACGCTATCCCAAAGGCTTTACTTGGCACTTTATTGAAACGAAAGCTATAATACATGATTACTACAGTAGCTTAATCATGTGAACACACAAAAACAGTAGGGGTAAATGTTAGGTTGCCTCCCAATAAGCGTTTTTAATGCCTTTTAGCTAGGCATGGTGATTTCAATGATGCACACATAAAAGTAAAGAATGAAACATAACGGGAGCATCATGAATCACAAGTTCCTATCTCATAATAATTTTTAGTAGCATCATGAATGGATTCATCAATATTACTATCACACAAAGCATTCCTTTCATGATCCACAAGCATAGTATTTTTATTACTCTCCACATAAGCAATTTTATTCTCATTCATAATAGTGGGAGTATCATATGAAACTCGAATACTATAAATTGTTTCCATAGTAAAAGAGTAATGTTCAGTAAAAGGATATTCAAAATTATGACAATAATTTTCACTACTTTGTATAACATAAGTATCATCACAATAATCATCATAAGTAGCAACTTTGTTCTCATCATAGTCAATTGAAACCTCTTCCGAAATAGTGGAATCATTACTAAATAAAGTCATGACCTCTCCAAATCCACTTTTATCATTGTAATAAGATTCAACACCCTCCAAAAATAGTGGGATAAATATTATCTAAAGTTGACACTCTTCCAAACCCACTTTCATAAATATTACTCATCATTTATAGGAGGCATGCAATTATCATAACAAATTTGATCATTCAAAGTAGGGGAACTAAAAAGATCATCTTCATTAAGCATAGCATCCCCAAGCTTAGGACAAACATTAATTGCAGCAAATAAATTCTCAAACATGTCATTCTCATCAAACATAGCATCCCCAAGCTTGTGGCTTCACATATCATAAGCATAATTAATCTCATCATTAATAGTATGAATAGCACCAATGGTATAACAATTGCTAGCATCATAATTTCCCAAGTTGGTGCCAAAAATATTTCCAAGATTATAAGAAGTACCATTATCTTCCCAATCATAATTATCACAACAGGCAATAGGCATAACAAAATCATCATCAATAGTTCTCTCAGACATTGTGTCGTAAGACAAAGAAGCAATATCATCATCAAGTGCATCATCTTCCATGATTTTTTTTTCATGAGGCACAACAATAATAGGAGCAACATTATTTGGGAGAGATACCTTTTTACCTCTATTCTTTCTTCTTTTCTTCCACTTCATCACATCATGTGTGGTTTTAATTAATTTTTTCAAGCTTCTTATTGATGAGATTGGTTGAATAGGGAGCTCCTCCTCGTCACCTATTTCATCATGAGGGACAATAGGAGGGAAAGTGGAAACCTTTACCCTTTCATTAGTATTCCTTTTATATTCTATTGGTTTTCCCACCTTTCTATAGTTGGCAATATAAGCATTCTCATTGCAATTTACCGTGCAAAACATATAGATATTTTTTAGATTAGTTTCAATGTCGTCCGTGAGAATGAATACTTCAAACCAACTATTTTTATGTGTCAATTCATCAGTCCCCAAAAATAGACAAAGCTCATTATAAAGTTCAAGGGTGGTCAAGTCATTACAATATTTGGCCATGATTCGATCATGTAAAGTTTGCATTGGAAATTAAGATGACCATCCTTATTGCAAAGTTCACAAGTAATAGGACAAAGAGAACATAATTTTGTAGCAAATTCATCTATCACTTTGAGCAAAAAATTGGTCCTATCATGCTTATGCTCCTTACAAAATCTATCTTCCCATAGCAAATTCATCTATCACTTTGAGCAAAAAATTGGTCCTATCATGCTTATTCTTCTTACAAAATCTAACTTCCCTATAAGGCACGTCTTCACAAAGTTTTTCCACTCCAAAAAATTGACATGCTTATAAGAAACATTTTTGTCATGAGTTGTGCAATCATCATTAGCATTTGGGATATTCAAAGAATTCATACTAACGGCATTGCAATCATGCTCATCATTCAAAGATTATATACCAAACATTTTATTGAATTCGTCTTCTATCAATTGAGCACAATTTTCCTTTCCATCATTTTCAAGAAAGACATGATAAAGACAAATAATATAAGGCCACTTCAATTCCATTTTTTATAGTTTTATTTTACAAACCAAGTTATTCTTTCCGATCAATCTATCAAGTGTTCCTACTAAAATAACACTAAGTTATTCTTTCTGATCGATCTATCAGGAGTTCATACTAAAATAACACCAAAGCAAATCCACATTCATAATACTCAATCCAACACAAAGAACCTCAAAGATTGCCCCAAGATTTCTACCGGAGTAACAGAAGACGAGAACGTGCATCAACCCCTATGCATAGATTACCCCAATGTCACCTCGGGAATCCGCGAGTTGAGTGCCAAAACACATATCAAGTGAATCAATATAACACCCCATTGTCACCACGGGTATTCATATGCAAGACATATATCAAGTGCTCTCAAATCCATAAAAGTATTCAATCTGATAAAGCAAAATCTCAAAGGGAAAAATCAATTCATCACAACAAGATAGAGAGGAAGAAACACCATATGATCCAACTATATTAACAAAGCCCGCGATACATCAAGATCGTGACATCTTAAGAACACGAGAGAGAGATTAAACACATAGCTACTGGTACGAACCCTCAGCCCCGAGGGTGGACTACTCCCTCCTCATCATGGTGGCCGCCGGTGATGATTTCCCCCTCCGGAAGGGTGCCGGGACGGGCTCCCAATTGGTTTTTGGTGGCTACAGAGGCTTGCGGTGGCGGAACATCCGATCTAGGGTTATCTTCGGGGGTTTTGGAATATTTGGGAATTTATAGGGCGAAGAGGCAGTGCGGGAGGCCACCGAGGTGGGCACATCCCACCAGGGCGCGTCGGGGCCCCCAGGCGCGCCCAGGTGGGTTGTGCCCCCCTCGGGGAACCCCTCTGGTACATCTTTAGCCCACTGGATGTCTTCTGGTCCAAAAAATCTCCAAAAAGTTTTGCTGCGTTTGGACTCTGTTTGGTATTGATTTTCTGCAAAGTAAAAAACAAGCAAAAAACAGCAACTAGCACTGGGCACTATGTCAATAGGTTAGTTCCAAAACCTGATATGAAGTTGCTATAAAATGATTGTAAAACATCCAAGAATGATAATATAACAGCATGGAACAATCAAAAATTATAGATATGTTAGAGACGTATCACGGCGGTGCTGGTCGAGAAGGCATCATCCTCACTGTCTACGTCTGGCATCCCCTGCTCCGATGCCTGCTATTTTGCCTCCTCCTCCTCCTCCTTCTCTGGACTCCGGAGGAAAGACGACGGTATTCCAGCGGCGCTCCGTGCTTAGATATTTGGTAGAAGCTCAGACGGGACGTTTGAGGGGTGTCAGTTAGGCCGGACATATAGGACCGGTTTGAGAAGCCCGGCTCGATCGCGATTTTGTGACCGGTCATTAACCGGGTCGTCTGCCTGGACGCATAGGGGCATTTGAGGATCCCAGTTGTAGATGCTCTAATGAGTTGGCAGTTAGGTGTGAGAGAGATATGAGGAGAGAAATGGAAGAGTGGTGCAAGAGGATATGGTACAAGATGAATACGGTGGAAAATTTTCTGGAACAAATAAACATGGTTGTTGCTATGGAAATGGTATGGTGGGTCCTAACGGGGACGCTTGGCACACTACTGAGATGGTCTATGCCCAGATTGTAATCAGCCGATCGAGGGGGAGTTTTTTCCTTAGCAAATCTTTTCAGGACTACATACTGTTGGGGAACGTAGCATGCAATTTCAAAAATTTCGTACGCTCACGCAAGATCTATCTAGGAGATGCATAGCAACGAGAGGGGGAGAGTGTGTCCACGTACCCTCGTAGACCGAAAGCGGAAGCGTTTCACAACGCGGTTGATGTAGTCGAACTTCTTCTCGTTCCGACCGATCAAGCACCTAACGTACGGCACCTCCGAGTTCTGCACACGTTTAGCTCGATGACGTCCCTCGAACTCTTGATCCAGCAAACTGTCGAGGGAGAGTTCCGTCAACACGACGGCGTGGTGACGGTGATGGTGAAGTGATCCACGTAGGGCTTCGCCTAAGCACTACGTGAATATGACCGGAGACGTAAACTGTGGAGGGGGCTCCGCACACGGCTAACAATGTTTGTTGTGTGTTCTAGCGGTGCCCCCTTCATATATATATATATATATACTTGGGCACCTCCCAATTCGGCCTCCCTCCTTTCCTATTCCTATTTGGAGTAGGAAAGGAAGAGGGGGAAGGGGGAATCCTATTCCCTTTTTCCTTTCCTCCTTCCCCTTTCCTTCTCCAATTTGGCCAGCCCATATGGGGGGCGCACCAGCCCCTTTGTGGCTGGTGTGTTCCCCTCTTGGCCCATAAGGCCCATATAGTTTGCCGGGGATAGCCCGGAACCCCTTCCGATGACCCGATACGTACCCGGTAACCCATAACACTTCCGGTGTCCGAATACTATCGTACTATATATGAATCTTTACCTCTTGACCATTTCGAGACTCCTCGTCATGTCCATGATCTCATCCGGGACTCCGAACAACATTCGGTCACCAAATCACATAACTCATATAATACAATCATCATCGAATGTTGAGCGTGCGGACCCTATGGGTTCGAGAACTACGTAGACATGACCGAGACACCTCTCCGGTCAATAACCAATATTGGAACCTGGATGCTCATATTGGCTCCCACATATTCTACGAAGATCTTTATCAGTCGAACTGTTATGACAACATACATTATTCCCTTTGTCATCCGTATTGTTACTTGCCCGAGATTCGATCGTCGGTATCTTCATACCTAGTTCAATCTCGTTACCGACAAGTCTTTTTACTCGTTCCGTAATGCATCACCCCGTAACTAACTCATTAGTTACATTACTTGCAAGGCTTATTATGATGTGCATTACCGAGAGGGCCCAGAGATACCTCTCCGATACTCGGAGTGACAAATCCTAATCTCGATCTATGCCAACCCAACAAATATCTTCGGAGATACCTGTAGAGCATCTTTATAATCACCCAGTTACGTTGTGACATTTGATAGCACACAAGGTATTCCTCCGGTATCCGGGAGTTGCATAATCTCATAGTCAAAGGAATATGTATAAGTCATGAAGAAAACAATAGCAATAAAACTTAACGATCATTATGCTAAGCTAACAGATGGGTCTTGTCCATCACATCATTCTCCTAATGATGTGATCCCGTTCATCAAATGACAACACATGTCTATGGTTAGGAAACTTAATCATATTTGATTAACGAGCTAGTCTAGTAGAGGCTTACTAGGGACACTGTGTTTTGTCTATGTATCCACACATGTATCAAGTTTCTGGTTAATACAATTCTAGCATGAATAATAAACATTAATCATGATATAAGAAAATATAAAATAATAACTTTATTATTGCCTCTAGGGCATATTTCCTTCACATACGATGCGTATGCATATGTCTAACAAAAAGCAAACGCATATGATAAAATATAGCAAGCATGCCCGTGCGTTGCAATGGGAGAGTAAACATTTTTTTATCCGAGACGCTATTTTAATTCCGATTCAATTTTGATTCTAACTCATCATATTGATGGTGTGCACCTACAACCACACTCAGGCGGCATCTGGGTGGTGTCGTTCGATACACAAGAGGCCGCGTCTATAAATTAAGTCTATTTTAAGAAGTGTATATGTGTCACCGTCACATGCAGCGGATGGAATACAAATTAAGATCGTATTTATCGGTTCCAAATTTAACTTCATGACTATCATAAGAATTTTTTTTTTGCGGAAAGAAAATTATATTGTACGACTAATCAGGGGTACAGTCTGCCATTACAATATTGGAGATACTATCAGGACAAGATCCCAGCCAACACGCGGTGCGTTGCTGGGAGCGACCAAGAGCAGCAAGTTCATGGCCAGCCTGAACTTGTGAACGAGCCACCTTCTTGATTAGTACTTCTCTGTCTCCTTGAATCAAGGCAGCAATTTCCTTACAAACATTAACGAAGGGCGAGCGATTCGAGTTGGCTGTGCTTATCAAACTCACAGCTTCAGCACAATCTGTCCAGATATTTTCAAAATAAACCTTCATGTACTTCTGATGTTCATGAGTTTTATAGGTGTATGTACATCCTATGAAAATTGTTTGTGTATTCACTACAAAGGGAAATTATGTAGTCTGTTGGTAAGTACGTGCATGGATTTCGCCAAGAAAAGATACGTACATAGGGTCTTATATCATGGGACGTGTAGAAAGAGAGAACCTAGTGCAAGTACATGCCGAAGGATTATATTCGATTCACTATATGATCATTTCACTTGCTCGCTCATTGCCAACTAGGACACAACATTGTGTGCGGCATGTTCACTTGCAATACGGATCTACGCCTGTATGAAATAAAGACGAATTATGCGCTATCTAACATGTAAAATGACATTATATTCACATTCTATAAATTTTTCTAATACAAATTTCATATATAACATATTAAAATTGGAGTTACGATTTAAAAGATATGGTTAATTAAAAATATTTATTCTGAATGGACCGCAGGATGATTAACATAGATATCAGGGGGGTTATGTAAAACTAAAAGATAATTCACCGTGACTTAAAGTTGAACCGTGGGTTAATTAGCATAAACAGCAGGGGGTTTTGTATATAATGAAAAAATGGTTCGATGTGCCTTAAAGATGTACTACAGGTTAATTACTGAAAAAGACAGGGGGTTTTCTGCAAAATATGCGACAGATGGGCAGAAACACTGCTGTCTTTAGAAACAATTCCTTAAGACTATCTTAAATTTCATTTTCTTATTTGACACTGAAAACTTCTTTCTTCCCTATCTAATAACAAGTCTAAATTTTGTGGCTTTTATGACATTTTCGTCCATTTTAAATCTAAATGACACCTGAAAAGTCCATTTTGCCCCTCATGTGGTGTGTGTGTGGGGCAGTAGCACACACATGCAACATCAGTGCAAGGGCAGTAGCACACACGCAGCAGTACATACACACGCACACGCATGCAGCACACTCATGCAGCAGCGCACACACATGCATCACACTCATGCAGCAGCAGCACAGCAGCACACGCATGCAACACAACACACACATTCAGTAGCACACTCACGCAGCGGCAGCACACCAGCACACGCATGCAACACAACACACTCATGCAGTAGCACACTCACGCAGCAGCACAGCCCGCAAACACATGCAGCAACATGGACACACGCAACAACGCGTAGCAAACACACACGCAGCAGCAGTAGCACACACACGCACGCTCACAAACATACCACATGAGGGCAAAAGTGTTTTTTTAGGTATCATTTAGGCTTAAAAAGTGTCATAAAAGGCATAAAATTTAGACTCATTGTTAGATAGGGAATAAATCATTTATCGATGTCAAATAGGCATAAAATTTAGACACGGTGTTAAATAAGGAATTTTCTCCTCTCTAGTAGGTACTCCCTCCTTTCCAAAATACTCCCTCCTTTCCGGTTTATAAGGCTTATCTCAAAATTTTAGTTTTTTCATTTTATAAGGCTCAATTGGTTGTTCTCCATCACATATTCAGATTCCAAGGTGCATTAAATCATTACATGCAAGTATTAAGAGAAAATTGACCAATGCATGTACTTTATGCATGCATGCATTGCAATTAATGCATTGGTAAACATAATTTTTTAAGGAAAACAAGAGCATTAATTGGGTGCTTTTGCAAACTACAAAAAGTATTTTTTTTTGCATGGTAATACGTGTCTCATTTATAAAATAAAGATCCGGTTACAAGCCACGTAAGCACCAACATTACAAGACTGAAAAGATAGGATAATCCTATGCAAAATACCAGCGCCTGTTCCTCTCCTCCGACACCACCGAAGCGGCCATCAAAGGGAAAGAAAACAGATCACCTCTTCACCCGAGCTCGACGCGGCTCCATCGCTGATCAGCAGCTTTACGGACCTCGAAAGTAGTTTGCCAGAAGCAAAACCATTGCCGTTGAAAGAATCAGACCGGGGCAACATGTCCCCGGACACGCCATCAAACTCTAGATCTGACACCCCCGCACGACAACGACGTCGAAGGAGGAAACCAGAACTGTCAGCCACCAACCACAAACCCAGCATGGGATGCACCATCTTCCAGCTGTCACTTGCGCAGACAACCGTCTGCGCATATTCCTGGACGATAAAACCTCCCTGCTCCACCATGACGTCGGAGACAACGCCACAGCAACGGGGACAGAGCAGAAGGAGAGACACACCTGATGGAGTCGCCGCCGCCGCCTCGCCGACACCATCCATGAACCCAAACACAGCCGATCTGAAGGATCGGCAAACACACGATGCCATCAACTCCGAGACGCCGCCATGAAGGACACCGCCGGTGTGGGAGTGAAGCTGAGGCAGATTTATTCGTTCGGGCGCCGCTCCCACCACCCTAACGGCGCACCACGACCTACAAATCCAAAACCTAACTACAGAGCGGAGGAACGGGGTCCCCCCTCCCTCCTGCCGCCGGAGCAGCCGGACGGAGAGGGGGCCAACGCCCTGGCCGGCTGAGATCGGAGGAAGAAAATCGCCTCCCTAGTCGCCAGGTGTGGCGGCGGCTAGGGTAGGGAACACAACTACAAAAAGTATTCCACCACTCATCATCTACCTTGGTTGGTGAGATTTTTGAATTGAGCCCTATAAACCGGAAAGGAGGGAGTATAGTGTTCCTCTATTCCCGTGCTTCAACGTTGACCATAAATTTAACCAACGAGACCGACTGCGGCGGGAGCAAAAGTTATACCAGTGAATTCGTATTGAAAAAAGTTTTCAATTATATAATTTTTTCTCCCGCCGCAGTTGGTCTCGTTGGTTAATTTTATGGTCAAAGTTGGACTTGGGAAGCATGGGCGCACTCTATTTTGGAATGAAGGGAGTATAGATAAGCATATGTCATTGCTTACCTAGGTTAACTTACTTACTATTTGTATCCAACTCGTATTAAACATAGTTTGTTTTTAATTTGTTATACAGGTGTTTGCTTCATCTTTTTACGACAGTATACAGGTGTTTGCTTCTTCTTTTTTCGAGAGCACGGGTGCTTGCTTTTCAGTACTGTACATATGGTTTCATTGAATCAAAGGTGGTTCAAATCGTTTCCTGTTAGTACGTTGCATGAGTCCTGGTGGTAGTTCAAACAAATTTGCACAAGTTTCGGGCATATACCAGACGAAAAATCTGTACGCCGCACCGAGTCCCACGGTAGGACCACTGCATCTTGCAGCTGCCGGCCTCGATCCGCTGTACACTGCAGACCACAGCGAAGTGACTGAGCGACAGTTCCACGCTAAGCTCTGGTAGTAGCTACGTACCAAACTCATCCAAAACTAGCTCGGTACACGGCCGATCACTTCGGTTCGGCATGGCCACGGCGGCGCCTCACGTCATGGTGCTGCCGCTCGCGGCGCAGGGCCACGTGACCCCGCTCATGGAGCTGTCGCACCGCCTCGTCGAGCACGGCCTCGAGGTCACCTTCGTCTGCACCGAGCCCACCCATGCGCTCGTCATCGACGCCCTGCGACTGCGAGAAACCACCGTGGAGGGGATCCACCTGGTCTCCATGCCGGACGGCCTGGCCGACGGCGACGACCGCAGGGACCTCGGCAAGGTCCTGGACGCGCTCTCCCGGTGCATGCCGGGCTACGTGGAGGAGCTCGTCAGGGAGAAGAAGGTGACGTGGCTCGTCGCCGACGCCAACCTGGGGTCCTTGTGCTTCGAGGCCGCCAAGAAGCTCGGCGTCAGGGTCGCTTCCTTCTTCCCGGCGTCCGCGGCATGCCTTGGGACGCTGTCCAGGATTCCCCAGCTCATAGAGGATGGCTTCTTCGACGACAAAGGTACGAGAATCTCCTGAATTTTCTCAACGATCAAACGAAAAAGAAAATCAAGGCTGGGATTTACGCTTTGTACTTGTCTAAGCATCAAATGTCACACAGATTAAGATCGGAAATGGCAAGATCGCGTTTTTTTTTTCTTGAGGCAGCACGTCAAGATCAGAGGATAGTGTAAATATGTGATGTCTGAATATATAAATGCAGGCTTCCCGAAGCGACGAGAGGCGGTGGAGCTGGCCCCCGAGATGCCGCCGGTCTACACGTCGCACATGCTGTGGAGTGTCGACGGCGGGCCCGAGGTGCAGCACGTGGTCTTCCAGCTGGTGTGTCGGAATACCGAGGCGGCCAGCCTCGCCGACGTCGTCGTGTGCAACTCGTTCCTCGAAGCGGAGGCCACGGCGTTCGAGCTGTTCCCTGACATACTGCCCATCGGCCCGCTGCTCGCCGACCCAGGAAAGCCCGTGGGGCAGTTCCTGCCGGAGGACACGAGATGCCTCGGCTGGCTCAACGCGCATCCCGTCGGCTCCGTCGTGTACGTGGCGTTCGGCACCTCCACCGTCTTCGAGCCCCGCCAGTTCCGGGAGCTCGCCGAGGGGCTGGAGCTCACCGACCGGCCCTTCCTGTGGGTGGTTCGTCCGGACTTCACGTCCGGCGCCGGCATCAGCAAGGCGTGGTTCGACGAGTTCGAAGGCCGCGTCGCCGGCAAGGGCATGGTCGTCAGCTGGTGCTCCCAGCAGCAGGTGCGCGCAGTCGGCATCCTCTTGAGTCTTGACCATTGATTCTATTGTGACTTGCATTACATGATCCATCGTGATGTTCGTATTGCAAGGTTCTGGCGCACCGGGCCGTGGCGTGCTTCGTGTCCCACTGCGGATGGAACTCGACCATGGAAGGGGTGAGGAACGGCGTGCCCTTCCTGTGCTGGTCCAGACTGAAGGTCGACCAGTACACCAACCGGAGCTACATCTGCGACATCTGGAGGACCGGCCTGGCCGTGTCGCCTGGCGAAGATGGGGCTGTGACCAAGGAGGAGGTGAGCACCAAGCTGGAACAGGTCATGGGTGACCATGGCATCTCGGAGAGGGCACGGATGCTCAGGGACGCCGCTCGCAGGAGTCTCGGCGAGGGCGGCTCGTCGTATGAGAATTTCAAGAGATTCATTAGCCTCCTAAAGGAGTGAGCTGTGTTTCAAATTTACTTTGCCGGTCAGGATGCTCGCTCCCAGTGATCAGATGTTTGTACACCATTTTTGCTATCTAAGAGGAAGATAATGATGCCGCAACGTGAGTCTTGGTGGCGGCCTGGCGGGAGCCAAGCATTTAGGGAATAGGGAGTAATCGGTCCGTTAGCATAGTGTAGTAGACATACACATGCCGATGCATCAACGGGCCAGAGCAGAAATTTTTTCTCTCACATAACCTTTTTTTCCTTTTTATTAAATAAACCAGATGTACTTTTTTATATGAAAATCCAGATGTGCTGAAGACAGGCATACGAAATGTTTCCATTAAATAAGGGCACTTAAGTAATATTGAGATGCAAAAAATTCCCGCAAATGAACCACTTGATTTGATAAACAGGGAAGAAAAGCTCGGATAAAATATATTCCTTTAAAATCCAAATAAATACCAAACAGGTGCTAAAGTTTATGAAAGTTTTCCCTCGCTCGTTTGGTTACACGTACTGGTTTTGTCCATTTTGTTTTCTTTTCTCTTTTCTTTTATTTTCTTTTGGTTTTTAATTTTTCTTCGCTTTCATTGGTTTTCTTCATTTCTTTACTGGTTTTTTTTCTTTCTTTGTTATTTGTTTCTTTCTCCATTTACATTGGCTTTTCCTTTTCTTACTTCTGGCATCGACTTTTTCACATACATATTCAACATTTTTTATACATGTTAACATTTTTCCATCTGCATGCTACATTTTAAATTTTATATGTTTTATTTCAACTTTTTTCCATCCGCATGGTACATTTTTGGTATAGATCTGTACTATTTTTTACATAGATGTTTAAAAAATTTCAAATACATCATTAACTTTATTTCAAACTTATATTTTTATGTCTACTTTTTGCATAAATTTAATACATCTTTTGTATACACCGGGAACATTATATATATATATAAATATATTTTCCAATACATGATTAACAGTTTTTAAACATAGTTTTTATGTCTACTTTTCCATAAAAAAATTAGTTTTTTTGTAACTTTTTCTATACATGTTTAATATTCTCCAAATACATGATTAATTTTTTAAAACTTCTATCTTCTATGTCTACCATTTTCCATACACATTGTACATTATTTACTCCATTCATTAGGAATTTTTTATATACACGTTTAACATTTGTAAAATAAATGATTCATATTTTAAAACATATATATTCGTCATGTCTACTTTCCATAAACATTGTACAATTTATGTACAAATCGGGAACATTTAAAAAAACATATGTCTACTTTTTCCATAGATATTTTGCATTTTTTGTATATATCAGTAAGATATTTACATACATGTTTAACATTCTCCAAATACATGATTTACTTTTTCAAAAACTTCTATTTTTCATGTCTAATTTTCTCCATACACATTGTACATTCTTTATTCATCAGGAACATTTTTCGTATGCACACTTAACATTTTAAAAATACATGATTAATATTTTTTAAACATATATTGTTTACGTCTACTTTCCGTAAACATTGTACAATTTATGTATATATAGGAACATTTTTTATGCACATGTTTAACATATTTCGAATACATGATTTATATATGGTAAACATATATTTTTTATGTATATTTTTTCATACACATTATACAATTTTCCTATACATTAAAAACATTTTTTACACACATTTAACTTTTTCTAATGCGCAATTAACATGTTTCAACTTTTGTATATAAAGTGATTTTTGTAATAGATATATTCATGATAATTCAAAATACAAGAAAAGTAATATAAAAAACAAATGCAAAAATGTGAGAAAAGTAGAAGAATATACATTAGCAATATTTCTCTACACATTTGAATTTTTCTGATGCGCAATTGACATGTTTCAACTTTTGTATATAAAGTGATTTTTATAATAGATATATTCATAATAATTCAAAATACAAGCAAAAGTAAAATTAAAATTAAAAAATAAATGGAAAAATAGAAGGAAAAAAAACGTTGAACGTATGTGGTCCGCACTGGGCCGGCTAATTTGACGACTACATGAAGCGAGACGTCCAACTGTCTCTTGTCAAGTGAGACATAGAAGAGCAACAAACTAAGGGTTACCCCTTGCGGGACTCTTGCATGGGCATTTTTGTGATCTGGGAGCGCCACCAAGTGATGCATCGAGTCGCCACCATATGTCACGTGTTGGGCATTCTCTTTGGATTTTAGGTTTTTTTATTGTTCTGCGAGCATTTTCGACTTTCTACCTAGTTTTTCCTAAGTTTGGAGGATTTTTTTTTTGAAAAGCGATGCTTTTTCTGCCAGAGGCACGAGATGTACTTCCGTAAGAAGCACAGCTATGCTTCCCAAAAAGAAAAAACCACAACGTGTGTTTCCACTCGTGAAGGCACATATTTGCTTCCGCAAGAGGGGCGGGTTGTGCTTTCGTTAGAAGCACAACCTGTGCTTCCACGAGAAGCACAGATGTGGTTCCACAAAAAAAAGGGAAAAGCAAAGAATGTAGTTCTGCGAAAAGGACATGTTTGTTTTCGTGAGAAGCACAACCTGTGCTTTCAAAAAAAGTGAAAACCACAACCGGGCTTCTGGGCTCCGGTTTTTTTCTTTCTTTTTCGGTATTTGTTTCTTTTTGCCGGTTTTTTTATTTTTGCTTTTTTCCACATTTTTTTGTGTTTGTCTTTTTTTTTTCTTTTTTGGGTTCATAAGAATAAAAGTTCATCGAAACTTAGTAACTTGGGATCTAGTTTAGAAGATCTCAACGCAAAAAAATCCAACAGTAAAAATGATACGATATTTAAACACACGGTTCTGGAGACAAAACATTTTGAATAAATTTATGAAAAAAGAAAAGCTCATAGGTTGCGACAAATGACTCACATACAGTGTGACACTTGTGAGCACTTGAAAAGATGAGGAAGTGACCTTCAAGGAGGTAACCATTAACAGGCGACTTGGAAGACATAGGCGAGCCCTTGCTGGACTAAGCGCCAACAGTAGCACGGCAGACGAGTTTGAGCCCACACTTGTTCAACAAAACAATTAAGGACATGTACAATGGTGCTATTTTAGCAGTGCCACGTAGGATAAATGCTGAGGTGGAGAAAAGAGAAATCATAAGAAAAAACTTGTCTTCTCTTATTTAAGAGATGATCTCTTAGCACAATATGTCTCACCAAATATTTAGGAATAACTAGTTACTGAAAATAAGGTTAAAAGATAATCCATTATAGACATGTTTTTTTTATCTTCTTTAAATTATATGCAAGTCTTAAGCACTGTACATGCCCTCCGCTTCACGCGGTGAGGACGGGAGAATAGGGAGCACGGCACGTTTCAACAGCCTTGGTACGCATGTGTGTGTGTGTGTGTGTGTGTGTGTGGGGGGGGGGGGGGGGGCACCGGCGTGAGGGCCAGCCATGCCACAGTGTCCAGTGTCCACACCGGCGTGGATTGTTCACTCTGCGCGCACACTCCACAAGTCAAAGTGGTCACTGATTGTACCAAAAGAAATGGTCGGTGACTGCTCACCAGTCTCACCCAACGGTGCGGCGCCGCCGCGCTTTGCGCAGTCCGCACGGCGGCGTCACACGCGCCCGCCGAGCTTTCCTTACCCGTCGCGGCCTGGCCGTGGGGGGAAAAATTCACTGTTTTAACCTTTTTTCTTAACTTAAGCACGATTAGACTCTATGTGCAAAAGTTTTTCCGATCTGATCATTTTTCAACCGCCATTGTCTTTGGCGGTGGATTTACTTACACCGTCACGCCCGTTTGGTGTGAAAAGGACCTTACCGTCATGGTCTTTGGCGGTAGGTGCATGCATGTAATTATAATAAGGGCACACATACAATAAAAGATCTGTTTTTTCCAAAAAAGACCCTACCGTCATAGGCTATGGCGGTAGGGTAACACATCCTGCCGCCATAGACTATGGCGGTAGGGTCTTTTTTTGCAAAAAATGAAGGTGACGGTGCAGTTAAGTCCTACTGTCAAAGGCCTTGACGGTAGGATGTGTTACCCTACCACCAAAGACAATGACGATATGAAAAGGGTCGGACCCGAAAAACTTTTGGACATAGGATCATATCGTGCAAACAGTGAATTTGGCCGCCGTGGGCGGAGTCGCGGCTTTTCCCTTTCTCTTTCCCAGCCTCGACACCGCCACGCAAGCTAAGCAGCGGGACCAACGGCGAGAGTGGGGCTCCTTTTTTTAGAAGAGTGAGAGCAGGGCTCCTATTCTCGGCTCATAGCGAGTGACGGCCCATGTAGTGTTTTTTTAAATACAATTGGCCAGTTTTTAGCTGGCTTCTTATTCCAGCTGGGTTTTTTGTATTATTTCTTTTATGAATTTAAAAAATACTCATGATTTTAAAATACTTTTTAATTTCGTACAAATATTGTGAATTTTAAAACATGTTCATGCTTTGTAATACATATTCACTATTTTTAAACAAATGTACATGAATTTTGGAAAAATATCACGAATTTTAAAATATTCATGATTTTAAAATGTTTATGAATTATCATCAGATAATTTTCCTGATAGAGTGCTTCGTCCAACCTTCCATAATTTTCCTAATCGTCATTTGTTGAAAACCGCTCCACCTTTTATTGTCTTACCAAATAAACTTATGTTTTCTTTGGTAAGCTAATAAATGATTAAAAATAAAATACAAAAAATATACTTAGGTAGGTAAATCACGTGCAGGATTTGTTAAACATTTATTCATATAATCATATTAATATGCCCAGGTAAATCACAGGCTAACGTCTTAGAATATTTATTCCCGTTACAATGCACAGACAATTATCTAGGGAAATAAAAAGCAAACAGAAACGGAAATGGAAAAAAGAAAGAAAATTGGCAAAAAAGAATAAGTGAAGAAAAAAAACGGAAAACCCGCGGTGGGAAACCAGAAAGAAAAAAATGGAGGAACGGTGGGAAACCGGATAATTGGAGGTTAAAAAAGACGACTAGTTGGGGCGCGCGAATCCCTTTCTTTATCGTGAATTCGACAAGGAGAGCCCACGAACGTCACTTGCGATCCCTTGAGGAAATTCCACCATAAACATTTTGGTAAAGTCGTGCTTGCTTTTACTGTCGACACGAGGTCACGATCCTGCCAACCAAACCACCCTCCCTATGATCACCCACAGACCCACTTTGCGCTAAGCATTCCATGTGTTTACGTGAGATGCCTTTCCCTAACCCCATGCATTATTGCCAGAGCTGCTTGGTTAGTTTAGCAGCTTAATTAGCATCGTCGGTAATAATTGGCATCCTCCCTCCCTTCCTCGTTACTTTCAGCTATTGGGTGTGCCAAGATGGACAGCTCGGTCCGCATTGTTTTCAGCCAACTACCCGAGATGTCGAAAGATTGTGACACGAAAAAGCGGCGAAGGAGTAAAAAAATGTAACAAGAAAGTAGATGTGCTCGTGTATATCGTGTATGGTGTACGCGCATGAAGCTCGCAGCCCAGCCTCTCCTTGCTGAATCATATCATGGTGTGCGGGCTTTTGTCTCGTGCTATATCGTCATGGCCTTGCCACGTTACATTATTGATCAGGTTACGGAAACATCTGTTTGATCAACAGATTCTGTACAGTGGGTGCTGAAGATTCAGTGGCACAGCCAGCGGCCAAGGGTAGATGGACAGACAGATAAGCCTCTCCGTACGTAACCTACAGTCCCCAAATGCCTGTCAGGTCGATCATTGTCAGAAGCACAGTAGCATCAGCAACCTGCTCCTTGATGCTACCGCCGTCCTCGTGCTTCTCAAGATTAAGCTATGAATTACTCCCTGACCAACCAAGCTCAGAAATATCTTACCTGCTGCTGTCTCTCATTACAAACACCTACTCTCTCTTCAAGCTTGGATATGAACAGTTAAGTGCATTTTTTTCATTTCCTCTCGTCGTATTCTACCGGCAACCCCCAGAAATTTGGATTCCTGTGATCCGAAAAGGCACCAAGAAGCTGCTCATAGATAGATAAAGGTTCACGAGCCTGCCTACCAACCTGATTGACCACCGCGAGCTAACTGCCTGCCATCAGCATCAGCAGCACTAAACAACACTGGCTCCGCGGATACTGCACAGCTTTAAACGCAAATCTCATGGGCCAAACGAGAGCACTACATAGGGCTTAGGATAATATGCTGTTGATCTCTAGCTAAACAATCAATAATCGCGCATGAAGTCCTCCACTCGCATCGGATGGTTGGTGTGCTAGCATCGGCTCAACGGCACCGCACTGCGTGCCCTCCTCTGCTTGCCTAATCACCTTGCTCCTCACGCAACAGAGCTAGCTAGATATCAGTCCGCCAATGGAGCAAGCGGACTGGTAGCGAGGGACGATCTGCACGAACCCATACGTACGCACTGACGGAAAACTTGGACCTCGTGCTTCCCTCTCGATTCTCTTGTCGGCATATTGCAACTCGAAACTATTCTGATGTTCCAATTTCCAAACACCTAAGCATACATCCAATGTACGACTATGTGTCTGTTCTTGTTTCTAGTGATAGCTCAAGTCAGAACTTGGAACAAATGGTTTGAGCTACATCCGGTTTAATCGTCGACCAGAATTTTTTGCAGTTTCTCCTAGTTGTAACATGAGAGAGAGAGAGAGAGTTGGCCGGATACTGTTTGGTTTGAGGTTTATATCTGTGTTGCAAAAGTTGTGTTTTCTTTGCCTCCCTACCTTAAGGGGTTGCTATTTCTGAATCGACTGAGTTGCACCCAAAGATATGTGGGAATTGTAGGTGCATAAATATGCACTGCCAAGTTCCACATTTCTGAAATACCAAAAAAACACATAATTCTAAAAGTGTGTAAACGCCTTGTTTCCTTTGGATAAAAACAGAATCAGCAGTCCACTCCATAATTCCTTTTCATATTTACTGAAAGAGTTAAACTGTTTCAGAAAGTTCAGAGTCTGCATGGTTTTATAAATTTTTCCCACAGAAGGAAAAACTCAGACCAAGCAATTCAAGATGGATTTTTTGTTTTATCAAAGTAGAAACATAATTTTATTTTGCAAGGAGATCAGAAATATTTGCGTTGCTGCATTTACAAATTACTGTGGCCATCATAGTTTTAGTTTCAATGACTGACCGCAGATTGGTGCATAGCAAGTGAAACAGTTAAGTCAGCTAGCTTAACAGTTGCCTGAATATTATAACCTCTTCTCCGTTAGCTTAATGATCAAGATTTAGCCAGTGATGCTCATATGGCCCCTCACAACATCTTATCAAAGTCTGTTATGACGTTCTACGCTCCGTCGCTTTAGAAAAGCATGCATTCTGTTTATGTTAGATGCCACATATCTTTCCTTCCTTTTTCAGCTCTTCTTTTCCTCCCCTCCTGATGACAGTCACTAGCTACTCTCCAGTATGGTTAGCAAGCCTCTTTTCAACGGACGTCACCTCCACAAAGCTACGCAATTGGCTACCCTCAGTTCACTTCAATATTACTCAACTGATACAGGAAATACATCGGAAACCATATTATACCGGCTTTAGAATTGCAGCCTGAAGATACTAGAACGAGCTTGGTTGTGACACTTAGATGCTTAACTTATAATTACTTTGTCAGTTCATCATACTTTCTTAATTAATCAACCAAAGCTGCACAAAAGTACCAGGTCGTACAACCAGCTCTACTGTAATACACTCCTCTGCAGCTTACAGGACTTCTGTACACTGAACTGTTCCATTCCAAATTAAAAGGTTTCTAATAATCCGCATTTGCGGTGCCTAGCAGGATTACAAGTGGAGCAATTGCATCAATCAATCAATAGGTGAATTTATACAGTAGGATCAGCGACCCAAATCAATCAATCAGTAGGTGAATATATGCATCGAATCAGGTTAATTGGCTAAAGATTTGGTCCACACAACACAATGCAGTACAGCACCAGCATTTCTCCTTGCCTATATGGAGGACAGGAGGACCCAATCCATTGCAAGTAAACAAACAAAAGAGAATAATTCCCCTAAAAGCGGATCCCTAGTTGAAGCCATTTCATGCAGAGCCCTAATTGCACCACTTTTTATTCTTTCAGGCCATGCCAAAGCTAAGGTAGATGCCCCCATTCATTGCCAAAAGGGGAGAGAAGGAAAGTTGAGAAATTATGTGCTGTTGTTGTGTACACTCCTTTAAAGATTCATGGCCCTTTTTTTTGCGGGGATTCATGGCCCTTTTTGTAGTGGAAAATGAACAAAGCATTGTTCATACTAGGGTATCAAAATTTTCCTCCGGTCCGGGTTTCGACAGATTCGTGTACAAAATCACACAGCACGTCTTCAGGAAGAAAAAACCATTTAATTTCGTTTACAACACCCATTTGACTTCCCGCAAAAAAAGACCATTTGACTTGTTTTGCCGACTTGAGTAGAAACGACGAGATCAAAGTCAAAGTCAGTGTATCGCTGTATGCACGATGTATTTTTCCAACGAAAAACGTGAACATTTTCTTTCAATTGAAAACAACAGCTGGTTGCTGGCTCGGATGGCTTCAGAGCTGGAAACTAATGTGGGATGGAGAAATGAAGCGGCTCAGGTACAACCGTACAATGTACGTAGTGATAAGTAAATAGGCAGTTTTTCGATTAAATTAATCCATGAATGAATCATGAGCATGACATGGACAACATTGATAACACACTGATTACGATCTAACAGAGCATGTACTACGCACATAGTAGAAACATCTATGCATATTGCTAGTACTGCTACAACAGAAAGAAACACGAGAGGGATAAACGATGTATACCCTCCAATTGGCCACGCGGCGGCGGTGGCGGTGGCAGCAGCCGCGGCATCCTCAGCGGCCTTCTTGTCGGCCTCGGCCTTCTCAGCGGCGGCACGGTCGGCGTCGGTCGACATGGTGATGACGAAGGTGATGCGGACGTAGATGAACAGAAGCGAGCAGTCGCGTAGTCGCTACCCAAAAACCTAATCGCCCCTCTCCCGTACAGGATCCGGAGAGGCGGGGTTCAAAGGCCTGCTCTCCCGTCAACCGTGTACGCGGTGAACGGGACGGAGCCGGCTAGGGTTGGCAGCGCCCCACATATATATGTGCGGCCGCGCGTGGGGCCCTACCTGTCACCGTTCCTGACCGGCAAAAAGAAGCGCATAGGAGTGAGCTCGGCTCGGCTCAATCCCGCGGCGCGTCGCGTCGTGACGTGGCGAGGCGAGCGGAGGAGGAGTGCGCGAGGGCTTCTTTTCTTCTCAAGATCCAATAGCATGAGGGAGAGAATCCCTTATAAACCACTCCAACTCTCCTTCCACTTCCGGGGTGGGACTAAACTTCCCACCACCTTGTCATGCCACCTACATGGGCCCTTAGAGATTAAATCTGAAATTGTCATATGGGCTCTAGGCCCATCTCATATTTCAACAATCCCCCACCAGATCTTAGGGGCCCACTTGTCCTTTGTTCCAAACGTTGTTTTGATATACCAGCATCTCAGTGGAGACCGATTAAGGTTGAGCTCCACCTAGACCAAGTAGTTACACTCCTTCACAACTGAACAATGGACTATGCCTTGAATTGTCAGTTTAGCGTCAAGAAGTTTCACCACAAGTCTCACTGATACGAGGCTGCCGAAGGCCGACCCCTCGGGTGGAGCATATTAGTCACACTCCTGGCCTGTTCATGAGCTTGCTAGAGATCACCCCAATCTCATAGAGTGTGACCAGCAGTCGGGCTCATATAGGTGTGTTCCTCCAAAGATCGCTCTGTAGGATAGCATCTTGCTTATACATATAAGCCTTGGAACACATTAAGACAGTAGTCATCCTTCCATACAGTTTCCGAAAGTATTGCATCTCCAACGGAGTGGGTTAGTAAAGTTACTCTCCTCAGTTCACCGCTGGCTTGTTTTCCCAGGTCGTACTTCACGGGATCTCCGATCACATAGGTTGGGTTACTACCATGGCAACTCATGTGGGTCTCATACCCATCTCCCTTGATGCGCTATCTATCACAACACGTGATAGCCCTTTAGTGAAGGGATCTGCCAGATTCTTAGCTGTTTGGATATAATCCAACGCTATCACTCCGGAGTTTCTCAATTTTCTGACAGCTTTCAATCTCATTCTTATGTGTTTGTTGGACTTCATGTTGTCCTTTGAACTCTTCACTTTGATAATAACTGTTTGATTGTCGCAGTTCATAAGGATGGCCGGAACCGGCTTCTCAACCACTGGCAAGTCCATCAACAGATCTCGAAGCCATTCTGCTTCGCCACCCGATGTGTCTAATGCTGTTAATTCTGCTTCCATTGTCGATCTTGTTAAGATCGTTTGCTTGCAAGACTTCCAGGAAGCAGCACCACCTCCAAGAGTAAACATATACCCAGTTGTGGCCTTCATCTCATCAGCATCAGAGATCCAATTCGCATCACTATACCCTTCAAGTACCGACGGGTATCCGGTATAGTGAAGTCCATAGTTCATAGTACCTTTCAGATAGCGCATAACTCTCTCAAGAGCACGCCAATGTACATCACCCGGTTTGGAAACAAATCGGCTCAGTTTGCTAATAGCAAATGCGATGTCAGGCCTCGTTGCGCTCGCTAGATACTGGAGTGAACCAATAATCTGAGAGTATCTCAATTGATCTATAGCTATGCCTTTAGACTTTCGAATCAGCACACTAGAATCATATGGTGTTTGAGATGGTGTGCAGTCCGAATATCCAAAGCGACTCAACACCTTCTCGACATAATGGGATTGCAGAAGTGCAATCCCACCCTCATCATCTCTCAATAGCTTGATGTTCAAGATAACATCAGCCACTCCAAGGTCCTTCATCTCAAAGTTCTGAGATAGGAAAGTCTTAACCTCCTCGATCAACTTGAGATTAGTCCCAAATATCAGTATGTCATCAACATACAAACACAGTATAAATCCTTCGCCCCCACCATAGCGATAGTATACACATTTGTCGGCCTCATTAACAACAAAGCCAACAGATGTCAACGTTTATTAAACTTGTCATGCCATTGCTTAGGCGCTTGTCTCAGGCCATACAAAGATTTCACCAACTTACACACCTTTCCTTCCTGACCATCTATCACAAAGCCATCAGGCTGTTGCATATAGATTTCCTCCTTTAGCTCTCCGTTCAGGAAAGCCGTCTTAACATCCATCTGATGAATGAGAAGACCATGCGAGGCCGCCAACGAGAGTAATACTCGAATGGTGGTCAGTCTGGCCACAGGTGAATAAGTGTCTAAGAAATCTTCTTCTTCTTTCTGGGCATAGCCCTTGGCCACAAGCCTAGCCTTGTACTTTTCTATCGTACCGTCGGGCCTAAGCTTCTTCTTGAACACCCACTTGCATCCCAATGGTTTGCAACCATAAGGACGTTCAGTAAGCTCCCAAGTCCCGTTAGCCATGATGGAATCCATCTCGCTACGGACCGCATCCTTCCAGTAGTCAGCTTCTGGAGATGCATACGCTTCTGAAATAGAAGTGGGATTATCCTCCACGAGGTATATGAAGAAATCATCACCAAAGGTCTTTACAGTCCTTTGTCTCTTGCCCCTACCAAGGGTTTCCTCATTATCCTCCTCAGGATTTTCATCATGTGTTTGTTTATAATATTCCATCGGAATGGCAGGTTCAGGAGTATCCTCAGATTCCTGTCTAGAAGTGCTTTGTACATCTCTCATGGGGAAAATGTCCTCAAAGAATGTAGCATCCTTAGACTCCATAATTGTACTGACCTTCATGTCAGGTACCTCAGATTTCACTACTAGAAATCTATAGCCAACACTATTCATAGCGTAGCCCAAATTAACACAGTCCACGGTCTTTGGTCCAAGCTTACGCTTTTTGGGGATCGACACATTAACTTTCGCCAAGCAGCCCCAAGTACGTAAGTACGAGAGTGTTGTCCTTCTCTTGGTCCACTTCTCATAAGGAGTGATCTCGTTATCCTTTGTCGGAACTTTATTCAGGACATGACATGATGTCATTAGAGCCTCCCCCCACCATGCCTTGGATAAACCCGATGTATCTAACATGGCGTTAACCAAATCAGTTAGAGTACGGTTTTTCCGCTCGGCAACCCCGTTTGACTGGGGTGAGTATGGAGGCGTCCTCTCGTGAATAATGCCGTGTTCCACACAAAAGGCATCAAGCTCTTTCGAGAAGTACTCTCCACCACGATCTGACCGGACTCGTTTAATTTTCTTTTCAAGTTGATTCTCAACTTCTGCCTTATAGATTTTGAAGTAGTGTAGAGCCTCATCTTTAGTATTTAACAGATACACATAGCAATATCTAGTGGAATCATCTATCAAAGTCATGAAATATTTCTTTCCACCTTTAGTCAACACACCATTCATCTCACAAAGATCAGAATGTATGAGTTTCAGTGGCGCCAAGTGTCTCTCCTCTGCTGCCTTGTGAGGCTTGCGAGGTTGCTTAGATTGCACACACAGATGGCACTTAGAACCTTTGGTTAAAGTGAAACTCGGGATTAAATTTGATTTTGCTAGCCGCGTCATAACGCCGAAACTAATGTGACAAAGACGTGAATGCCAGACTTCAGATTCATTAACACTCAAATGAATATTGTTCACGACTTTATTACATAGATCTGCAAGAGAAAGGCGGAACATGCCTCCGCATTCATAACCCTTTCCAACAAATAGTCCATATTTCGTAACAACTAATTTATTAGACTCGAATACCAACTTAAACCCTTCTCTACATAGAAGGGAGCCACTAACGAGGTTCTTCTTGATGGCGGGGACATGCTGCACGTTCTTCAGCTGCACGATCCTTTCCGAAGTAAACTTCAGATCGACCGTGCCAACACCAAGAACAAAAGCACTCGCGCCATTCCCCATCAGTACGGACCCGTGACCTGTGGCCTGGTAAGAAGAAAACAATGAAATGTCGGCACACACAAGAACACCTGCACCTGTGTCGACCCACCAATCGGTGGACGGCCAAACTGAAAATACAGCAAATAAATTACCGTACCCAGATGCACCACTCTCATTGTTGCTCACAATCATATTAACAGACTTGGAGTCCTGCCCTGGCTTCTTGTACTTGTTTGGGCACTTGTTGGCCCAATGTTCAACCGAACCACAAGTAAAGCAGCCCTCATCCTTCTTGTTCTTCTTGAAGGTCTTCTTACCCTTCTTCTTAAAGTCGGCACTCTGTTGGACACCGTTCTTTCCCTTGGGCTTGTGGGAATTGGAGTTCTTCTGATGCACCATATTGGCCACAGAAGTTCCTTCGACCCCTTTTCCGTGCGAGTCCTTTGCCCTTGAATTCTGCTCAACACTCAGATGGCCAATGACATCCTCCACAGAGAATTCACGCCTCTGATGTTTCAGAGTGGTGGCAAAGTTCCTCCAGGAATTGGGGAGCTTAGCGATTATGCAGCCCGCGACAAACTTGCCCGGTAACTCGCACTTAAGAAGCTCAAGCTCCTTAACAATGCATATTATCTCATGAGCCTGCTCCAACACAGGACGGTTTTCAACCATCTTGTAATCGTGGAACTGCTCTATAATATACATCTCGCTCCCTGCATCGGCCGCCCCGAACTTAGATTCGAGCGCCTCCCACAAGTCTTTGGCAGACCGCACATGCAAATATGTGTCAACCAGCTTATCTCCAATCACGCTCAGAACTGCCCCGAGGAACACGACAGTGGCCTCCTTGAACGCCTTCTCCTGTTCAGGAGCGATCGTTCCTGTGGGAGTCACACCGGCGACCCAGAACACGTTCATGGCCGTGAGCCATAAGGTGGTTTTAGTCTGCCAACGCTTAAAGTACGTCCCCGTAAACGGGGACGGTTTCAGTGCAGCAGCAAAACCAGAATTCGAAAAACTCCTACACATATTAGGTTTTTGGATTGATAAGTAAATTAGGCAGTTTTTGATTAAATTAATCCATGAATGAATCATGAGCATGACATGGACAACATTGATAACACACTTTTTACGATCTAAAAGAGCATGTACTACGCACATAGTAGAAACATCTACGCATATTGCCAGGATCCGGAGAGGCGGGGTTTCGCGCGGCGTGGCGAGGCGAGCGGAGGAGGAGGGGTGCGCGAGGGCTTCTTTTCTTCTCAAGCTCCAATAGCATGAGGGAGAGAATCCCTTATAAACCACTCCAACTCTCCTTCTATTTCCGGGGTGGGACTAAACTTCCCACCACCTTGTCATGCCACCTACATGGGCCCTTAGAGATTAAATCTGAAATTGTCATATGGGCTCTAGGCCCATCTCATATTTCAACACGTAGATTAACTTACTAACAAAGTATTGTATATCTGTTAAACAAACTAATCTGTCACAACTAAATATAAAAACTTCGTACTAGTAGTTTACAGAAGTATCAAACATGGCATTAATTCCTTTATATCTTCCGGCGGATGGCACAGCAATACCTTAAAGAATTTTCGCAAAAAAAAAGTAATAGCTTAAAGAAAACCCCTGCGTTCTGCGGACTGATGTGTGTGATGTACAAGCATTGATCTACAGTATATACTTGTGCGTGCGTGGACGGCATTTGGGCCTAGGTTCTTTAAAGGAAGTCAAAAGGAGTGCAACGGGGTCGTTGCACCGACTGTTCTGAATTCCAAGCATGTAGCTCGACGTGGGCACCTCAACGGCCAGCTAGCTAGGTCTGGAACTCATGGCCCTTACTACTGATCTACTCTCGCACTAGGACATAAAACAAAATGTATCCTTGCTATACTATTTTTTCATGAAGCCAGCAAGAGGTCAAGGGATCTAATCTAGTCTTGGAGCATACATCTTAATATTTTCTAACGTGAAATTAGTTTCAGGAATCTTGTTGAGCAAACGTTCCCTGGGAGTGTTTTTCGAGGGAACATTGCCAAAGTGACCTTTGGACACTGCTGTTGTGGTTGAATATGAATTCAAGTCACTAGTAGAAAACAGGGCTTTCGTTCGGGCATGGCAAGCCCATTAGTCCCGGTTCAGTCACGAACCGGGACCCATGGGGCCATTCGTCCCGGTTCGTGAGCCCAGGGGGCCGGCCGGGGCCTCGTGGGCATTGGTCCCGGTTCGTATGGACCCATTTGTCCCGGTTCTAGGCACGAACCGGGACCAATGGTCCTCGCTCCTGGCCCACAACCATTGGTCCTGGTTCTTGGCTCGAACCGGGACAGAAGGCTGAGCTTTAGTCCCGGTTTCTACCACGAACCGGGACAAATGAGTTGCCTATATATACCCCATCGCCACAGCAGAGCACTCCACAGTGGTCTGTTTTTTCTGGCCGGCGAGGGGAGGGCATTTGGGTGCTCTAGCTCACCTCCTATGCGCATGAGGTGTTCGATGAAATGTCCGAGCCATACTAGTTAATCTTTCTCCTCTCGAAACTCGACCTCCGAGCTCCATTTTCCCCGAGATTTGTCTAGGTTTAGCGGTCCGTCACGTCCCGTCCCCGTCTTCACCGCCGTCGATCGCCCGCGCCGATCTCGTCTCCAGCACCACTGTGGTGAGCCTCTTGTTCTTATCTTCTTTCTGAAAGAATTTTTTTTTCTTACTTTAGATAGATACTTGTCTAATTTTGTTACTTTTATTATTCTTTCTTATTACATAGTGCGATGGTTTTGGTATCCGCCCCCGTCGGCCCTCGTCCTGTCTATGATTCGGATGTGGTATATATTATCTTTTTATAACTATTTGGTTCATTTATTGTTTATGACAAATATGCCGACCAACATGACATAGATTTTATTTATCTAGGAGGTGGTTGAACCGGAAATTCCAACCGACCCTATTGTCGAGAGGTTAAATTTAGTTGAAGAAGAAAACAATTACTTGAAGGAAAAAATAAAAAAAAATTGAGGAGGAGAAGATGATATTGGAGTTGCATGTTGCGGATGTCGTCGATGATCACAAGATCAAGATAGATGCAATGCGCTTGAAGATTAGAAAGATTAGAAAATATGCCATTCATACCGAGGCTTGGTATCATTATGCCGTTGGATCAATTGTTACCTTGGTTGCGATTATGATCGCATTTGTTTTCGCATTGAAATGTTTTACATAGTTTCAATGTATGGTTTAATTAATTAGATGCTCTGGAGAGCTATATGTTGTTAGATGAAAACTATATATGTACTTTGGTTTTAATATGACGATGAGCTTCTATTAATTTGGTCACTTAATTATCTATTCATGATGTTCTGTAATGGTTTTTGACACACTTAATTATATATAATGCACGCAGATGAACCGGCAATGGATGTACGGTGACAGACACACCTCCGAGTACATTAAGGGCTTGCATGATTTTCTCGAAGTGGCTGAGGCAAACAAGCAGAATGGTTTTATGTGTTGTCCATGCCCTATATGTGGGAATACGAAGTCTTACTCTGACCGGAAAATCCTTCACACCCACCTGCTTTACAAGGGTTTCATGCCACACTATAATGTTTGGACGAGGCACGGAGAAATAGGGGTTATGATGGAAGACGACGAAGAAGAAGAGGACGATGACAACTATGTGCCCCCTGAATACGGTGATGCTGCAACAGGGGAAGCTGCTGAAGATCAAGAGGAACCAGACGATGTGCCCAATGATGCTGCAAGGGGGGAAGCTGCTGAAGATCAAGAGGAACCAGTGCCCGATGATGATGATCTCCGCCGGGTCATAGTCGATGCAAGGACGCAATGCGAAAGTCAAAAGGAGAAGCTGAAGTTCGATCGCATGTTAGAGGATCACAAAAAAGGGTTGTACCCCAATTGCGAAGATCGCAACACAAAGCTCGGTACCGTACTGGAATTGCTGCAGTGGAAGGCAGAGAATGCTGTGCCTGACAAAAGATTTGAGAAGCTATTGAAAATATTGAAGAAGAAGCTTCCAAAGGATAACGAATTGCCCGACAGTACATACGCAGCAAAGAAGGTCGTATGCCCTCTAGGATTGGAGGTGCAGAAGATACATGCATGCCCTAATGACTGCATCCTCTACCGCGGTGCGTACAAGGATCTGAACGCAAGCCCGGTATGCGGTGCATTGCGGTATAAGATCAGACGAGATGACCCTGGTGATGTTGACGGCGAGCCCCCCAGGAAGAGGGTTCCTGCGAAGGTGATGTGGTATGCTCCTATAATACCACGGTCGAAACGTCTGTTCAGAAACGAAGAGCATGCCAAGTTGATGCGATGGCACAGTGAGGACCGTAAGAAAGACGGGAAGTTGAGAGCACCCGCTGACGGGTCGCAGTGGAGAAAAATCGAGAGAAAGTACTGGGCTGAGTTTGCAGCTGACCCAAGGAACGTATGGTTTGGTTTAAGCGCGGATGGCATTAATCCTTTCGGGGAGCAGAGCAGCAATCACAGCACCTGGCCCGTGACTCTATGTATGTATAACCTTCCTCCTTGGATGTGCATGAAGCGGAAGTTCATTATGATGCCAGTTCTCATCCAAGGCCCTAAGCAACCCGGCAACGACATTGATGTGTACCTAAGGCCATTAGTTGAAGAACTTTTACAGCTGTGGAATGGAAACGGTGTACGTATGTGGGATGAGCACAAACAGGAGGAATTGAACCTGCACGCGTTGCTGTTTGTAACCATCAACGATTGGCCCGCTCTCAGTAACCTTTTAGGACAGACAAACAAGGGATACCATGCAAGCACGCACTGTTTAGATGACACTGAAAGTATATACCTGGACAAAAGCAGGAAGAATGTGTACCTGGGCCATCGTCGATTTCTTCCGACCAACCATCAATGTCGAAAGAAAGGCAAGCATTTCAAAGGCGAGGCAGATCACCGGAAGAAGCCCGCCGTGCGTACCGGTGATCACGTACTTGCTATGGTCAATGATTTACACGTAATCTTTGGAAAGTGTCCCGGCGGACTAGCTGTTCCGAATGACGCTGAGGGACACGCACCCATGTGGAAGAAGAAATCTATATTTTGGGACCTACCCTACTGGAAAGAGCTAGAGGTCCGCTCTTCAATCGACGTGATGCACGTGACGAAGAACCTTTGCGTGAACCTGCTAGGCTTCTTGGGCGTGTATGGGAAGACAAAAGATACACCTGAGGCACGGGAGGACCTGCAACATTTGCACGAAAAAGACGGCATGCCTCCGAAGCAGTATGAAGGTCCTGCCAGCTACGCTCTTACGAAAGAAGAGAAAGAAATCTGCTTTGAATGCCTGCTCAATATGAAGGTCCCGACTGGCTTCTCGTCGAATATAAAGGGAATAATAAATATGCCAGAGAAAAAGTTCCAGAACCTAAAGTCTCATGACTGCCACGTGATTATGACGCAACTGCTTCCGGTTGCATTGAGGGGGCTTCTACCGGAAAACGTCCGATTAGCCATTGTGAAGCTATGTGCATTCCTCAATGCAATCTCTCAGAAGGTGATCGATCCAGAAATCATACCAAGGCTAAGGAGTGATGTGGCGCAATGTCTTGTCAGTTTTGAGCTGGTGTTCCCACCATCCTTCTTCAATATCATGACGCACGTCCTAGTTCATCTAGTCGACGAGATTGTCATTCTGGGGCCCGTATTTCTACACAATATGTTCCCCTTTGAGAGGTTCATGGGAGTCCAAAAAAATATGTCCGTAACCGCGCTAGGCCAGAAGGAAGCATCTCCATGGGCCATCAAACAGAGGATGTCATTGGGTTTTGTGTTGACTTCATTCCTGGCCTTAAGAAGATAGGTCTCCCTAAATCGTGGTATGAGGGGAGACTGACTGGAAAAGGCACGCTTGGAGGGGGGGACTCAATAATATGCAGGGACGGATATTCTTGGTCTCAAGCACACTACACAGTTCTACAGAACTCTACCTTGGTGAACCCGTATGTCGATGAACACAAGAACAGTCTGCGCTCCAAACACCCGGAGCAGTGTGACGACTGGATTACATGTGAACACATCAGGACTTTCAGCAGTTGGTTGGAAACACGTCTCAGAGGTGACACCACTGTTTGTGATGAGTTGTACTCGTTGTCCAGGGGACCATCTTCGACTGTATTGACTTACAAAGGATACGAGATAAATGGGAATACATTTTACACGATCGCCCAAGATCAAAAGAGCACCAACCAAAACAGCGGTGTCCGCTTTGATGCAGCAACCGAGAGGGGAAAGGACACATATTATGGTTACATAATGGACATATGGGAACTTGACTACGGGCATGATTTTAAGGTCCCTTTGTTTAAGTGCAAATGGGTCAATCTGTTTGATAGAAACTTTAATAGCACAAAGAATTATCATAAAGTAAAATAAATAAGTAATTAGAAACAAAATAAAATAAAATAAATAAGTTTTTTGTTGTAAGTAGAAACAAAACAAGATAAATATAGCAAAAAAGAAAACAAAAAAACTAAATACAGCAAAAAGAATTTTCATAAAGAACTAATGGCACTAATAGAAAGTTTATATTTTTTCTAAAACTAATGGCACTAACAAACAGTTTATAATTTTGCTGACCTAAAAGCAAAAAGAATTAAAAAATAAAGCAAAAAACAAAAGAAAATAAATAATGCAAAAAATAGAACCAAAAAACTAGATTTTTTTTTAAAAAAACTGCCACCTATTGGGCCACCACGGCCTGAATACGACTAGAAACCCAACCTGGGCCAGGATTCAGGCCCGCAGAAGGCCCAATAGGCCCACAGACAGCACAGTGTGACATTAGGCCCGTAAGCCTGCATTTGAGAGGAGCTCGAGAGGGCAGCCGCAATGGGGCTTATACACCACTCCGAGCCCCTCTCAATTAGCGAGGTGGGACTAAACTTTTGGCCGCGGGCAGCGCAAGGCCTTTGGTCCCGGTTGGTGGCACCAACCGGGACTACAATGCCCCCCCTTTAGTCCCGGTTGGTGCCACCAACCGGGACCAAAGGCCGCCGCTTCCCGCCCTTTGGGCTGCTGAAAAGGGACCTTTGGTCCCGGTTGGTGCCACCAACCGGGACTAAAGGGTGGCATTCGTCCCGGTTTGTGCGTTGAACCGGGACCAAAGGCTTTGCTATATAAGCCAACACTTAGGAAATTTTCAGATTTCTTTTCAGATTTCCAACGCCAGTTGCCCCCGACGCCGCCAGGCTGCCCGTGCTCGCCGTCGCCGCCCGCTCCTCGTCGCCGTCGCCCCGCGCCCTTGCCTCGACGGGTCACCGCCCGGTGCTCGTCGCCGTCGCCCTGCCCCCACGCGCCGCCCCGCCTCGTGCTCCCCTGCTCGCGCGCGCCGCCTCGGCGCCCGAGCCCCCCTGCTCGGCCCGCGCGTGCTCGTCGGCGCCCTCGCCGCCCCCGCCCCGTCCCGCCCCCGCGCTCCGGCGCCCTCGCCGCCCCCGCCGTCGCCATCGCCCTAGCCGCCCCCGCTGTGAGAGCCACCGCCCCGGATCTGTTTTTTTATTAGTTAATTGTTTTTTGATCATATATATATAATGTATATGTGTATGTATGTGGCTATATGTTTTTGTTCATATGTGGCTATATGTTTTTTTATTTTTATTAGTTTAACTTTTTTGTTCATATGTGATGTATATGTGTATGTGGCTATAATGTATATGTGAACAAAAAAAAATTGTATGTATGTAGATGTTCAAAATGTATGAATATATATGTCAAAAATGTTTTTTTGTTCATAGAAAGTTTTTTGTTCATATATAGAAAGTTTTTATATATGACAATGGCTATATATTCGATATATATGAGAAATGATGATCCACATGGAAAAGTTTTATATATGCAAAAGTTACAATTTTAGATAAATAAGAAGAGGAAAGAAAGAAGAAGAGGAGAGGAAGAAGAGGAGAAATAAATAAGAAGAGGAAAAAAGTAGAAAAAGAAGAGGAGAAGAAGAAAGGAATACAGGAGAAGAAGAAAAAATAGAAAATCTCTATTCCTTTCTTCTTCTCCTCTTTTTTTCTTCTTTTTTTTCTTCAATCCTCTCCTCTATTCCTTTCTTCTTCTCCTCTTTTTATTTCTTCTTCGTTTTCTTATGTTTTATCGGGTCTGTCGTCGTCGATATATACCCCTCCCGATAACTTCAGCACGAGGGGGGATAACTTCAACACGAGGGGGGGGGGTCGATATACCCCCTCCCCGATAACATTATTTTCCCGTGTATGTATGTTGTCGTTGTCGATATTACCCCCTCCCGATAACTTCAACACGAGGGGGATAACTTCAACACGAGGGGGGGGGGTCGATATACGCCCTCCTCGATAACATTATTTTCCCGTGTATGTATGTCGTCGTTGTCGATATAAAACCCCCTCCCGATAACTTTAACACGTGGGGGGGGGGTCGATATACCCCCTCCCCGATAACATTATTTTCCCGTGTATGTATGTCATCGTTGTCGATATATATAACTCCCTCCCAGATAACTTCGACATGATGGACGGTCGATATGTATACCCCCTCTCGACCGTGATAACTTATACCACGGGAGCACCCCCGGCCCTCTCGCTCGACCAAAACTCTCGAGGACATCCAAACCCTAGAAAAAACGATGTCGGTCTCCTACCCCCTCCCGCCGCGCCCCTACCCTTGAAGCGTTGCCTAGGCCACCCCAAACCCGGAATAAGCTAGGTCTACGTTTGCACTAATATATCCACCTGCTGTCATGTTTGTGTAATAATTGCCATGTTGTAATATTTGCAGAAACAATGGAGCACGGACGAGATGAGCAAGCAGAAGCGGTGTTGGGGGACATAATCTTAGCCGGAGGTGATATCTTGTCGTATCTTAACGACAATGATGGTCTGGAAGAACAGGGTGAAGAAGCAGGCTACGGTGATCGAGGAGTGGAGGAGGAAAGACATGATTATGATGGCTCCGGTGACCCAATGCTGGTGCAAGAAGGAGCCCGTGGTGACGGCTCCGGTGACCGAACAGAGTCCGGCCAGGTAAATATATTAGTTAAGCCTGTGCTGACTAGCTAATTGATGCATTCATTGTTTTGGTATGTACACATATTAATTAACACTCGTCTTTCTTCTTTTTTCTAGCCCTCCGGATCGAGCACAACAGCGGTAAAGAGACGAGGCCCGAAGAGAAAGTTGCGCTCGGATGGAAGGTTTGAGATCACAGCAATCGCGCGCGACGGCCAACCGATTGAACCCCTCCGGACAAAGGATGCTTATGCTGCTCAGTGCGGGGTTCTAATTAGGGACAAGATCCCGATCAGCATCCACCAATGGTATAAGCCTAAGAAGGAAGACCCTGAGGTGTCTTATGTCAATGATATGCAGAAAGATGATCTTTGGACTGAGCTGAAGGCAAATTTCACCCTACCGCCAGAGGAGGATCCGGAGAAGCCAGTTATAGAGCAATTAATCAAGTCTCATGCTCTTAAGAAGATGGCAGACCTATTCAGGAGGTGGAAGAATGAGCTGAAAACGTTTGTCGACAAAGAAGAGACACCAGAATTCATCGGCCGGTATGAGAAGATCAGAGATCACTGGCCCGCATTTGTGGCCCACAAGACATCGGAAAAGAGTAAGAAGATGTCAGCGACAAACAAGAAGAATGCTGCGAAGAAGAAGCTTCACCATCGCACGGGGTCAGGTGGCTACCTCAAAGCCCGGCCTAAGTGGGCCAAGTCTGAGTGGGATCTGCTTGATAAAGGGATCGAACCAGAGACAATGAACTGGCCAGACCGTTGCCGGACTTGGTTCTTCGGGGCTGGCGGAACCTTGGACCCTGTATCAGGGAGGTGTCGTTGGACGGACGAGCAACTTGCAATACCCGTCAAGAAGCTTAAGCACTATATCGATGCAGCGCCGCAAGGGACGTTCGTTCTAGACAGAGAGAACGACGAGCTCACAATGGCCCTCGGGAATCCTGAGCACCCTGGACGGACACGAGGCACGCCAGGCTCCGTTCCGTGGAAGGCTGGTTTTCCGGACGCGGGCGGTTACAAAACCCAGGAGAGGAGGAAAAAAGTGGAGCAGATCCAAATTCAGAAGCTGCACGAAAGGGTTCAAGCGCTAGAGGAACGAGACGGTAATCGAGATGCCGAAACTCCCCCCGAAGCTACACCGCCATCTCAGCGGAGAAGCAGCGTGGCTTCCATCGAGCTGCCTCAGCTGGAGCATGCGGCTCCTGCTAGCTACCCCGTGGATGCTATCACGGAGTCTCAACATTGCCACCTTATGGCGGAATGGCAGAACTTGAAAGTCAAGGCGGCTGTTGGCTCTGTTTTACCTACTGAACCCGGCGCAACCTACCACTGCCGGCCGATTCCAGAAGGATATGCTAGGGTGATGGTGGATGAAATAACGGAGGGATTTGAGGACCTCCAGCTTGACCACCCTACCGGTGAAGAGGAGACTCGGCTGGGTTTAGCTCCGAAGACTCCATGCCTATGGCGGAAGGAGCTCATCAAGCTTCCGAACTGGACGGCTTCGGCGAGTAAGGGCACTCCGCCTCCTCCTCCAGCGAGTGATCAGGGTACTCAGCCTCCTTCTCCGACGCGTGGCGGCACTCCGCCTCCTTCTCCGCCAGCGCCGGCGCGCCAGAGCAGCCAGCCTCCTCCTTCTCCGCCTCGTCAGCAAGGGCGGAAGAGACCCGCCGCCGCTGCGGCTGCTCCGGCGCGTCGTAGTCCTTCTCCTCCGCCTCGTAAGCAAGGAAAGAAGACAGCCGCAGCCGCTCCGTCTGCTCTGCCGGCGTCTAGCAGTACAGCTGCCAGAGGCGGGAGGCAATACAGATTCGGTCCTTCTCTGAAGACTCCAGAGAAGTTACCATATGAGAGGACCGAGGAGGAGAACGCGAAGATCGTGCGAGCCGAAGTGAAGAACTTCTTTGAAGGGGTGAAAGCAAAGAAACATCCACCTCCGGAGGAGAAGGTAGATCCGATGAAAGCAAAGCGCACTCTGGCTGCCCTGACAAAACCACCAAAGTTTCCGCCGATAGGCAACTATGAGCGCGTTCTTGCAAAGACATATGCCGAAGCGGAGCGGTCGGGAAGTACCGTCAGTGATAAAAGGATGAAAGAACGACGAGCTGGGAAAAAAATTGCCCAGCTCGGCGAACAAGCGAACCAATCGTGCCCCCCGCTCAAGGTGTCTAGCGACATCGTCGCTAATGATCCGAGGATGGTGCCCGGTTATAACAATCTTGGAGATTACCTGCCCGACGATGTACATTATGAAATCATGGAGGTGGACGAACACAAATACCATTACGGGAAGCCTCTCGTCAAAGATGTCAGATCTCTAAGCACGATGATGCGAAGACTACATGATTGGTACATGAAAACCTGCAGAGAGTCTGATGGGATGAGTACTTTGACGCTGAGAGTTAAACCGGAGCATGACCTCTTTGGAATTGAACTGCTGAATGTTCCATTTGAGGATTTCTTCCAGTTTTACAATCAAAAGGCCCTCGATAAAACAACGATCACTTGCTACTGTCTGTAAGTAGTACTACTTCTGTCATTAAGTCTCTCTATATAGGTCAGCTCTTTCATTGCATGTATTTATACTCATCCTCACTATATTATGCAGATTGAAGATCGCCGAATTGAAGAAAAGACAAATCGGTGATATTGGGTTCATTAACACAAATCTCATAGATGCATATACGGTTGAAAAACATCCCAAAGAAGCCGAGGCCAACTTGCTACAATCGTTGGTATTAAATCAAAACAAAGATATAATACTCTTTCCTTACAACTTCAAGTGAGTGTTACTGTCTTGTGCATATTCGGTTTCCCTTATTAGTCCAGGTTATGGTAATGTAATTGATGACTTATACATGCATGCTCAGCTTCCACTATATTCTCCTAGAGATTAAGCTTGAGCCGGGAGTAGTAACCGTCTTAGACTCGAGACGAAAAGATCCCCAGGACTATGCGAACATGACTCAAATGCTCCAGAAGTAAGTTAAATCGATCATTATCCACCATATCAGCAACTTTGTTCATTTCCTGATATCAAGTAATTGTTTTCTTTGTCTGGCAGGGTTTGAAGAAAATTCACCACAAAAGCCCCGGGACTGCCGAAGAAGCTGCAATTTAATCACCCGAAAGTAAGTACTATAGTAGCATGTTCCGCGCATTTCCTAGTGATTCAAGCGGTAGTTTCATCAATACCATTTAGCATGCTTGCTTATCAGTTTGATTGACCTCTATTTCTTGTAAAGTGGTTGTGGCAGGAACCCGGGAATAATTACGGTGGATACTACGTTTGCGAGTCCATCCGCTACCATACCTGTGAGCGGGGCTACACTGAAGAACAATATGAACTGCGTAAGCAATAATATTCATAATTTTATTTTATTACCATCATTTGTGTTGAGTTCCGTTTATTCATATATATATATATATATATATATATATATATATATATATATATGTGTATTGACCCCTTCTTCAAATTAGATTTTTCGAAAGCGGGATCAACTCCTAGCAGAAGATCGTATTGATCGCTGAAAACGGAGAATACTATGTGGACCCTGTGTTCCTACAATATAATTAGGAGATTGTATTGTAAGAGATAATTATTGTATATATGTAGCCGGTAGTGTCGGATAGATATACGAGAACTTGTTGTTCGACCAATATCTCGGAGGAGAGGTGGTCGATATCACTTCTCTCTGTATGCATATGTTCATGACGATCTTCTGTTTCCTTCATTTGATTACTAGCTAGCGTGTCTACTCCTCTCCATACGTATATAGTACGTAGCGTCGACCAAGCACGGAGATAAGAGATGAGACTTCTCTCTATTAATTAGTTAGCTAACACAATATATGAAACACCTAAATTAACCCCCCAAAACCCCTAAACCACCTCCTTTCAAAACAAAAACAAAAACCTCAGCTCCTGCCAGGTGCTGACGCGTGGATGCCTATTGGTCTCGGTTGGTGCCGGTCCCGGTTGGTGGCACCAACCGGGACCAAAGGCCCTCCTGCCTGGGCTCCCCGCACCGGCCACGTGGACGGCCTTTAGTCCCGGTTCGTGTAAGAACCGGGACTAAAGGGCTAGGGCATTAGTAACGACCCTTTAGTCCCGGTTCCAGAATCGAGACTAAAGGCCCTTATGAACCGGGGTAAAAGCCCCTTTTCCTACTAGTGAGTCATCATAGAACACGCTAGTCTAAAACCGAATCCAAGGAAACCAAATCTTAGCACACGTATGTTGCAACCTTTTTACACTGGAGTCGATCTAAATTTTGTTAACCAGGAATGAAAACACAGCCGAGGAATGCAGATGCACGTATGGAAAGAACACATAGCTTGTAGGCTCCGCTGCATGCCTTTAACACGTGAAGGCCTCTTTTTAGTACATCTTTTCCCGGTCGTGCAGGAGCGCCGTCGAGACCCACAAAAGATTCAGAGCTATTGAAAGGCAAGGAAAAGGGACGACGGACGTGATGCATGTTCACAGAACACGCCTGGCCGAACTCTGGTGTAAACTCTTGCACGCAAACGTTACTTTACATACGTTCGATCTGCGTCTTGATCAGCTCACGCGCAAGAGCGTAACGGTGTCTACAAACGTCGGAGACGGAGATGGTACGACGACTTTGCCGGCCGGCGCTACTGCAAATCTGGATGGATACATGGTGTGGGGCTTGTGGCGGGAGTCCGATTCAACGGTACTAATGTCATGGGAACGAACCGTGCGGCGAGGACGACGCGATGCTGATGATATCACCCGTGCCGGGCTGCGTGTAAACAGTTGACTGAACGGGCCGGCGGGGCGCATGTGTGGGTGCGTGCCCGTCGTGCCGTTGTCGGCACCGGGCCCGTCGCCTCGGCCGCCGCCTGTCCTTGTACGTGGCGAAGCGGAGCGCCATCAGCCAGTTAGCTGCCTGCCTGCCTTCACGTCTTTCTTTTCGAGCATCGGCGAGTGCTTCGACGACAAAAGCACTGAGCTAGGCGAGGTGAAAAAAGAGAGGCGTAGGTGTGTGCCGTTTACGACAGGGCTAACTGGAGTGGAACCATCTGCGGTTAAAAATGGGTGGAACCCAGCTCGTTCCTCGTAGGCTTGTGTGCGTTTTTCTAGTGTCGCCGACCTGACCTGAACGCGCTGGCCTGTCACTCAGAGGTGCATCGGAGTGGTGATGTGCGTTGTGGCCGGCTTTTACCTGTTGGGACACTGTACGAGGGGGACATAGACCAAGGCGGTGCACTGGGCGCGTGAGATCACTGGCTCGCCAAAGTTTCGAAAAACTGAAAAAGAATATCAAGCTATAGACACAATGCACACCGGGTATAGAGTCATAGACACAATACCACAAAATATCCGTTTAAATTTCAAAATACGCGAGTACAACTCTAAAAAGAAAATAAAAAAATATCTTGGTAGAGAAACAATGTACTCCTAATCTGAATGGGTAGCCATGCCACAAAATTCTGCTCTAAACTTGATCCATGGCTTGTGAGGAAAGACAATAAATAAACAAAAAATTCTAGTCTAAACTTGATCCATGGATAGCCCTAAATAGGCAATGGTATTAATTTGCCGTCGTAGTTTTTCCTAGTTTCTCCTATAAATTTGGTTAAGGCTCCTCGATTCACATGATTCTAAACAGAAAAAAAGGAAAAAAAGTATAAATTGAATAGGAATGCATGTGTAAGACAGAGGATTGAAAAAAGTGGAAATTTTACAGACTTGAGTGTTTGGTTCACATGAGTAGGAAAACAATAAATAAATCCTAATAAACAGAGTAAAATCAAAGTCAAACCACATGAAAAGACATAATTAGCATGTTATTATATCACTAAGGAGTCGAGTTCGTTTTTCATGCATAGTAATTGAAAAGAGGTCTAAAATGGTTGTAAAAAAATCATGTTTTCCACTGAAATTGAGATCAAAGTACTTTTTTCTCTATTTTTTCTTTGTTATCCTCCTTTGAACCAAAGGCTTGAACATTGTCATCATAGAAAACAAATTGTATTTCCTCCATTTTTACTTTGAACCAAAGAAGGTCTAAACTTTATACCGCTTGACTTCAGATAAAATTTATAAGCCTTCTTTTCACAGACAAGGGAAGTACCTCTCTTACACAACCATCCTTCTATGGAGTCTCAACTGTTAGCACCTAGTGTTAGGAAACAGGCAGCTTTTGTTTAAGATTAATACAGATGAACATCATCATAAGAATAATGACATGGCAAATTGCGTATGACAGACTAGGAATATCTAGCACATAAGTATATGGACCAATGACACATGTAAAAAAAAGAGGACCAGGACATACGAGGGAACCAGAAACTCCGGTGCAGCGGCATGTTTGGACATGGTGGTGAAGACAAGGTAGTCATCTGCGATATAGGAAGTAGTCGAAGCAGGCGGATGGACATCGAGGATGTAGTCGAACTTGAACACAAGGAGGCGGTAGGTTTGGTGAATTTGGTGCAATTTGTGAGTGGGTCGGATTGTCTAGTCCGACGTGGCAAACGTCGAGGCCTCCCCATATCTACCTTAAATTTAGGATGGCTATGAGGAGTGCCAGTCAGCCCAAACATTTAGGGCCGGTATGAGAAGCCCGTCTGGGTCAGTTTTTTACCCGTCCGTCCAGGCATTTGAGGACGGTTTGAGGCGACTAGATGCTCTAAGATTTTAAAATTTTCACAGAGGTACAAGATTTCAAACACCTGGCCTATCCTACTCGCCTTCCACGTCTAAGGTCCTACAGAACAAATAATTTCAGCAGCGCCCGAGCACACACCTCGAGGAACGGATGACGGTCGACAAGCATAGGACAAATCACCCCTCCTTTTGTTGCGTTCCATTTCGTGCTCCGCCAGTGCCGACCACAGTCACTTCCTTCTCTTTTGTCCACCATCACTCCACTCGTACGTAGACTCAGCCACTCAGGTGCGCATGCAGTTCGAGTGTCAACTGTCAATTAGGAACGGGATACGACCACTAGTAGAAAACAGGGCTTTCGTTCAGGCCTGGCCAGTCCATTAGTCCCGGTTCTGCACGAACCGGGATCCATGGGGGCATTCGTCCCGGTTCGTGAGCCCAGGGGGCCGGCCGGGGCCTCGTGGGCATTGGTCCCGGTTCCCATTTGTCCCGGTTCTAGGCACGAACCGGGACCAATGGGCCTCGCTCCTGGCCCACAGCCATTGGTCCCGCTTCGTGGCTCGAACCGGGACAGAAGGGGGAGCTTTAGTCCCGGTTCCAGCCACGAACCGGGACAAATGAGTTGCCTATATTGTTGGGGAACGTAGTAATTTCAAAAAATTCCTACGCACACGCAAGATCATGGTGATGCATAGCAACGAGAGGGGAGAGTGTTGTCTACGTACCCTCGTAGACCGTAAGCGGAAGTGTTTATCAACGCGGTTGATGTAGTCGTACACCTTCAAGATCCGTCCCGATCAAGTACCGAACGTACGGCACCTCCGTGTTCAGCACACGTTCAGCTCGATGACGTCCTCGCCTTCTCGATCCAGCAAGAGGGGCGAAGTAGTAGATGAGTTCTGACAGCACGACGGCGTGATGACGGTGTTGGTGAAGAACAATCTCCGCAGGGCTTCGCCTAAGCACTACGAAAACTATGACGGAGGATAAACTAGAGGGGATGGGGTTGCCGGCACACGGCTTGGTGTTTCTTGATGTGTCTTGGTGCTAGCCCTACCCCTCTATTTATATGTTGAGCCTTGGGGTCGAAACTTGGAGTAAAAGCCTCCACACAGTCGGTTTCACCCGAAAGGCAAGAGTCCTTCTCGGACTCTAGGGCCAGACACCAGGGTTCCCGGCGTCTGGACCCAGACGCCAGGGACCCTGGCGTCTGGCCCCTAGACTCCGCAAAACTTCCTTTTGCGCTTTCCAAAAACCTCATGGGCTTTCCCCTTTGGCCCAAATAAAGTGTTCTCGTGCCCAAACATTTCGGGAAACATCCGGAACCCCTTTCGATGGATTCCGGAACCCTTCCGGAGATCAAACACTACTATCCACATATCAATCTTTACTTCCGGACCATTCCGGAGTTCCCGTCATATCCGTGATCTCATCCGAAACTCCGAACAACATTCGGTCACGAACATACATAACTCATAGTACTATATCGTCAACGAACGTTAAGCGCGCGGACCCTACGGGTTCGAGAACTATGTAGACATGACCGAGACACCTCTCTGGTCAATAACCAATAGCGGAACCTGGATGCCCATATTGGCTCCTACACATTCTACGAAGATCTTTATTGGTCGAACCGCATAACAACATACGTTGTTCCCTTTGTCATCGGTATGTTACTTGCCCGAGGTTCGATCGTCGGTATCTCAATACCTAGTTCAATCTCGTTACCGGCAAGTCTCCTTACTCGTTTCGTAATACATCATCCTGCAACTAACTCATTAGTTACAATGTTTGAAGGAAATATGCCCTAGAGGCAATAATAAAGTTATTATTTATTTCCTTATATCATGATAAATGTTTATTATTCATGCTAGAATTGTATTAACCGGAAACATAATACATGTGTGAATTCATAGACAAACAAAGTATCACTAGTATGCCTCTACTCGACTAGCTCGTTAATCAAAGATGGTTAAGTTTCCTAGCCATTGACATGAGTTGTCATTTGATTAACGGGATCACATCATTAGGAGAATGATGTGATTGACTTGACCCATTCCGCTAGCTTAGCACTCGATCGTTTAGTATGTTGCTATTGCTTTCTTCATGACTTATACATGTTCCTATGACTATGAGATTATGCAACTCCCGTTTACTGGAGGAACACTTTGTGTGCTACCAAACGTCACAACCTAACTGGGTGATTATAAAGGTGCTCTACAGGTGTCTCCAAAGGTACTTGTTGGGTTGGCGTATTTCGAGATTAGGATTTGTCACTCCGATTGTCGGAGAGGTATCTCTGGGCCCACTCGGTAATGCACATCACTATAAGCCTTGCAAGCATTGCAAGTAATGAGTTACTTGCGGGATGATGTATTACGGAATGAGTAAAGAGACTTGCCGGTAACGAGATTGAACTAGGTATTGAGATCGAATCTCGGGCAAGTAACATACCGATGACAAAGGGAACAACGTATGTTGTTATGCGGTCTGACCGATAAAGATCTTCGTAGAATATGTAGGAGCCAATATGGGCATCCAGGTCCCGCTATTGGTTATTGACAAGAGAGGTGTCTCGATCATGTCTACATAGTTCTCGAACCCGTAGGGTCCGCACGCTTAACTTTCGTTGACGATATAGTACTATGAGTTATGTATGTTGGTGACCGAATGTTGTTCGGAGTTTTGGATGAGATCACGGATATCACGAGGAACTCCGGAATGGTCCGGAAGTAAAGATTGATATGTGGATAGTAGTGTTTGATCTCCGGAAAGGTTCCGGAATCCATCGGAAGGGGTTCCGGATGTTTCCCGAAATGTTTGGGCACGAGAACACTTTATCTGGGCCAAAGGGGAAAGCCCACGAGGTTTTTGGAAAGCGCAAAAGGAAGTTTTGCGGAGTCCAGGGGCCTGGCGTCTGGGTCCAGACGCCGGGAACCCTGGCGTCTGGCCCTGGAGTCCGAGAAGTACTCTTGCCTTTCGGGTGAAACTGACTTTGTGGAGGCTTTTACTCCAAGTTTCGACCCCAAGGCTCAACATATAAATAGAGGGGTAGGGCTAGCACCCAAGACACATCAAGAAACACCAAGCCGTGTGCCGGCAACCCTGTCCCCTCTAGTTTATCCACCGTCATAGTTTTCGTAGTGCTTAGGCGAAGCCCAGCGGAGATTGTTCTTCACCAACACCGTCACCACGCCGTCGTGCTGCCGGAACTCATCTACTACTTTGCCCCTCTTGCTGGATCGAGAAGGCGAGGACGTCACCGAGCTGAACGTGTGCAGAACTCGGAGGTGCCGTGCTTTCGGTACTTGGATCGATTGGATCGTGAAGACGTACGACTACATGAACCGCGTTGATATAACACTTCCGCTTTCGGTCTACGAGGGTACGTGGACAACACTCTCCCCTCTCGTTGCTATGCATCACCATGATCTTGCGTGTGCGTAGGAATTTTTTTGAAATTACTACGTTCCCCAACAGTGGCATCCGAGCCAGGTTTTATGCGTTGATGTTATATGCACGAGTAGAACACAAGTGAGTTGTGGGCAATATAAGTCATACTTCTTACCAGCATGTCATACTTTGGTTCGGCGGTATTGTTGGATGAAGCGGCCCGGACCGACATTACGCGTACGCTTACGCGAGACTGGTTCTACCGACGTGCTTTGCACACAGGTGGCTGGTGGGTGCCAGTTTCTCCAACTTTAGTTGAACCGAGTGTGGCTACGCCCGGTCCTTGCGAAGGTTAAAACAGCACCAACTTGACAAACTATCGTTGTGGTTTTGATGCGTAGGTAAGAACGGTTCTTGCTAAGCCCGTAGCAGCCACGTAAAATTTCCAACAACAAAGTAGAGGATGTCTAACTTGTTTTTGCAGGGCATGTTGTGATGTGATATGGTCAAGGCATGATGCTAAATTTTATTGTATGAGATGATCATGTTTTGTAACCGAGTTATCGGCAACTGGCAGGAGCCATATGGTTGTCGCTTTATTGTATGCAATGCAATCGCCCTGTAATTGCTTTACTTTATCACTAAGCGATAGCGATAGTCGTAGAAGCATAAGATTGGCGAGACGACAACGATGCTATGATGGAGATCAAGGTGTCGCGCTGGTGACGATGGTGATCATGACGATGCTTCGGAGATGGAGATCACAAGCACAAGATGATGATGGCCATATCATATCACTTATATTGATTGCATGTGATGTTTATCTTTTATGCATCTTATCTTGCTTTGATTGACGGTAGCATTATAAGATGATCCCTCACTAAATTATCAAAGTATAAGTGTTCTCCCTGAGTATGCACCATTGCGAAAGTTCTTCGTGCTGAGACACCACGTGATGATCGGGTGTGATAGGCTCTACGTTCAAATACAACGGGTGCAAAACCGTTGCACACTCGGAATACTCAGCTTAAGCTTGACGAGTCTAGCATATAACAAATATGGCCTCGGACCACGGAGACCGAAAGGTCGAGCGTGAATCAGTTAGTAGATATGATCAACATAGTGATGTTCACTGTTGAAACTACTCCATCTCACGTGATGATCGGACATGGTTTAGTTGATATGGATTGTTGGGTAACGTAGCGATAATTCAAAATTTTCCTACGTGTCACCAAGATCAATCTAGGAGATGCTAGCAACGAGAGAGAGGGAGTGCATCTTCATACCCTTGAAGATCGCTAAGCGGAAGCGTTACAAGAACACGGTTGATTGAGTCGTACTCGCGGCGATTCAAATCGCGGAAGATCCGATCTAGCGCCGAACGGACGGCGCCTCCGCGTTCAACACACGTACAGCCCGGGGACGTCTCCTCCTTCTTGATCCCGCAAGGGGAGAGGAGAAGTTGAGGGAGAACTCCAGCAGCACGAAGGCGTGGTGGCAATGGAGCTCGTGGTTCTCCGGCAGGGCTTCGCCAAGCACTAAGGAGGAGGAGGAGATGTATGAGGAGGAAGGGGCTGTGCGAAGGGAAGGGTGTGGCTGCCCTCCCACCCCCTCACTATATATAGGGGGAAGGGGAGAGGGGGCCGGCCCCTCTAGATGGATCTAGAGGAGGAGGCGGCGGCCAGGGGAAACCCTAGATGGGTTTGGGCGCCCCCACCCCCTAGGAAACTTGCCCCCCAAGCCGGGAGGGGCGGCTGCCCTAGGGGTGGCGCCCCCACCTCTCCTAGTTACGTGAGAGGGGTTGGGAGGGGCACACAACCCCCTAGTGGGCTGGTTCGCCCCTCCCCCTTGGCCCATAAGGCCCCCCAACGCTTGCCGGGGCCTCCGAAACCCCTTTCGGACATGCTCGCCATAGCCTCGTACCCCCGAAACAATTCCGGACTCCAATACCCTTCGTCCAATATACCGATCTTCACCTCCGGACCATTCCAAAGCTCCTCGTCATGTCCGGGATCTCATCCGGGACTCCGAACAACCTTCGGTAACCACATACTATTTCCCATAACAACTCTAGCATCACCGAACCTTAAGTGTGTAGACCCTACGGGTTCGGGAACCATGCAGACATGACCGAGACACCTCTCCGGCCAATAACCAATAGCGGGATCTGGATACCCATATTGGCTCCCACATGTTCCACGATGATCTCATCGGATGAACCACGATGTCGGGGATTCAATCAATCCCGTATACAATTCCCTTTGTCTATCGGTATGTTACTTGCCCGAGATTCGATCGTCGGTATCCCAATACCTCGTTCAATCTCGTTACCGGCAAGTCTCTTTACTCGTTCCATAACGCATGATCCCGTGGCTAACTCATTAGTCACATTGAGCTCATTATGATGATGCATTACCGAGTGGGCCCAGAGATACCTCTCCGTCATATGGAGTGACAAATCCCATTCTCGATTCGTGCCAACCCAACAGACACTTTCGGAGGTACCTGTAGTGCACCTTTATAGCCACCCAGTTACGTTGTGACGTTTGGTACACCCAAAGCATTCCTATAGTATCCGGGAGTTGCACAATCTCATGGTCTAAGGAAACGATACTTGACATTAGAAAAGCTCTTAGCAAACGAACTACACGATCTTGTGCTATGCTTAGGATTGGGTCTTGTCCATCACATCATTCTCCTAATGATGTGATCCTGTTATCAATGACATCCAATGTCCATGGTCAGGAAACCATAACCATCTATTGATCAACGAGCTAGTCAACTAGAGGCTTACTAGGGACATGTTGTGGTCTATGTATTCACACATGTATTACGGTTTCCAGTTAATACAATTATAGCATGAACAATAGACAATTATCATGAACAAGGAAATATAATAATAACCATTTTATTATTGCCTCTAGGGCATATTTCCAATAGTCTCCCACTTGCACTAGAGTCAATAATCTAGTTCACATCACTATGTGATTGTAATGAATCCAACACCCATGGGGTTTGTTCATATCTCGCTCGTGAGAGAGGTTATTAGTCAGCGGGCCTGAACCTTTCAGATCCGTGTGTGCTTTACAAATCTCTATGTCATCTTGTAGATGCAGCTACCACGCGCTACTTGGAGCTATTCGAAATAACTGCTCTACTATACGAATCCGGTTTACTACTCAGAGTCCTCCGGATTAGTGTCAAAGTTTGCATCGACGTAACCCTTTACGACGAACTCTTTTACCACCTCCATAATCGAGAAAATTCCTTAGTCCACTAGTTACTAAGGATAAGTTCGACCGCTGTCATGTGATCCATTCCTGGATCACTCTTGTACCCCTTGACTAATTCATGGCAAGGCACACTTCAGGTGCGGTACATAGCATAGCATACTGTAGAGCCTACGTCTAAAGCATAGGGGACGACCTTCGTCCTTTCTCTCTCTTCTGCCGTGGTCAGGTCTTGAGTCTTACTCAATACTCACACCTTGTAACACAACCAAGAACTCCTTCTTTGCTGATCTATTTTGAACTCCTTCAAAATCTTGTCACGGTATGTATTCATTTGAAAGTACTATTAAGCATTTTTGATCTATCCTTATAGATCTTGATGCTCAATGTTCAAGTAGCTTAATCCAGGTTTTCCATTGAAAGACACTTTTCAAATAACCCTGTATGCTTTCCAGAAATTCTACATCATTTCTGATCAACAATATGTTAACAACATATACTCATCAAAAATTCTATAGTGCTCCCACTCACTTCTTTGGAAATACAAGTTTGTCATAAACTTTGTATAAACCCAAAATATTTGATCATCTCATCAAAACGTACATTCCAACTCCGAGATGCTTACTCCAGTCCTTAGAAGGATTGCTGGAGCTTTGCATACTTGTTAGCATATTTCAGGATTGACAAAACCTTCTGGTTGTATCACATACAACCTTTCCTCAAGAAAATCGTCGAGGAAACAATGTTTTGACATCCTATCTACTAGATTTCATAAATAATGCAGTAACTGCTAATATAATTCCAACAGACTCTTAGCATCGCTACGAGTGAGAAAGTCTCATCGTAGTCAACTCCTTGAATTTGTCGGAAAACATCTTAACGACAAGTCGAGCTTTCTTAATGGTGACACTTACCATCATTGTCGGTCTTCCTTTTAAAATCCATCTGCACCCAACAGCCTTACGACCATCAAGTAGTTCTTCCAAAGTCTATACTTTGTTTTTATACATGGATCCTCTCTCGGATTTTATGGCCTCGAGCCATTCGTCGGAATCTGGGCCCACCATCGCTTCTCCATAGCTCGTAGGTTCATTGTTGTCTAGCAACATGACTTCCAAGACAGGATTACGTACCACTCTGAAGTAGTACGCATCCTTGTCGTCCTATGAGGTTTGGTAGTGACTTGATCCAAAGTTTCATGATCACTATCATAAGCATCCACTTCAATTGGTGTAGGTGCCACAGGAACAACTTCTTGTGCCCCGCTACACACTAGTTGAAGTGACGGTTCAATAACCTCATCAAGTCTCCACCATTCTCCCACTCAATTCTTTCGAGAGAAACTTTTCCTTGAGAAAGGACCCGTTTCTAGAAACAATCACTTTTGCTTCCAGATCTGAAATAGGAGGTATACCCAACTGTTTTGGTTATTCTATAAAGATGCATTTATCCGCTTTGGGTTCGAGCTTATCAGCCTGAAACTTTTTCACATAAGCGTCGCAGCCCCAAACTTTTAAGAAACGACAGCTTAGGTTTCTCTAAACCATAGTTCATACGGTGTCGTCTCAACGGAATTGCGTGGTGCCCTATTTAAAGTGAATGCGGTTGTCTCTAATGCCTAACCCATAAACGATAGTGGTAAATCGATAAGAGACATCATGGTATGCACCATATCCAATAGGGTGCAGTTATGATGTTCGGACACACCATCACACTATGGTGTTCCAGGCGGTATTAGTTGTGAAACAATTTCCACAATGTCTTAATTGTGTGCCAAACTCATAACTTAGATATCTCTATGATCATATCATAGTCATTTTATCCTATTGTCACGACGATCTTCAACTTCACTCTGAAATTACTTGAATCTTTCAATAATTCAGACTTGTGTTTCATCAAGTAAATATTCTCAGCATCTACTCAAATCATCTGTGAAGTAAGAACATAACGAGATCCACTGCGTGCCTCAGCACTCATTGGACTGCACACATCAAATATATTACTTCCAACAAGTTGCTCTCTTGTTTCATCTTACTGAAAACGAGGCCTTTCAGTCATCTTGCCCATGTGGTATGATTTGCATGTCTCAAGTGATTCAAAATCAAGCGAGTCCAAACGATCCATCTGTATGGAGTTTCTTCATGCATATCTACCAATAGACATGGTTCGCATGTCTCAATCTTTTCAAAAATGAGTGAGTCCAAAGATCAATCAACATGGAGCTTCTTCATGCGTTTTATACCAATATGACTCAAATGGCAGTGCCACAAGTATGTGGTACTATCATTACTATCTTATATCTTTTGGCATGAACATGTGTATCACTACGATCGAGATTCAATAAACCATTCATTTTAGGTGCAAGACCATTGAAGGTATTACTCAAATAAACAGAGTAACCATTATTCTCCTTAAATGAATTACCGTATTGCGATAAACATAATCCAATCATGTCTATGCTCAACGCAAACACCAAATAACAATTATTTAGGTTTAACACCAATCTCGATGGTAGAGGGATCGTGTGATGTTTGATCACATCAACCTTGGAAACACTTCCAACACATATCGTCATCTCACCTTTAGCCAGTCTCCGTTTATTCCGTAGCCTTTTATTTCGAGTTACCAACACTTAGCAACCGAACCGGTATCTAATACCCTGGTGCTACCAGGAGTACTAGTAAAGTACACATTAATATAATGTATATCCAATATACTTCTGTCGACCTTGCCTGCCTTCTCATCTATCAAGTATCTAGGGTAGTTCTGCTTCAGTGACCGTTCCCCTCATTACAGAAGCACTTAGTCTCGAGTTTGGGTTCAACCTTGGGTTTCTTCACTAGAGCAGCAACTGATTTGCCGTTTCATGAAGTATCCCTTCTTTCCCTTGCCCTTCTTGAAACTAGTGGTTTTACTAACCATCAACAATTGATGCTCCTACTTGATTTCTACTTTTGCGGTGTCAAACATCGCGAGTTGCTCAAGGATCATCATGTCTGTCCCTGATATGTTATAGTTCATCACGAAGCTCTAATAGCTTGGTGGCAGTGACTATGGAGAACCATCACTATCTCATCTGGAAGATTAACTCCCACTCGATTCAAGCGATTGTAGTACTCAGACAATCTGAGCACATGCTCAACGATTGAGCTTTTCTCCCTTAGTTTGCAGGCTTAAGAAACTTGTCAGAGGTCTCATACCTCTTGACGTGGGCACTAGTCTGAAATCCCAATTTCAGTCTTTGGAACATCTCATATGTTCTGCGACGTTTCAAAAACGTCTTTGGCGCCTCAATTCTAAACCGTTAGCATTACACACTGAACTATCACGTAGTCATCAAAACGTGTATGTCAGATGTTCGCAACATCCACAGACGATGCTCAAGGTTCAGCACACCGAGCGGTGCATTAAGGACATAAGCCTTCTGCGCAGCAATGAGGATAATCCTCAGTTTACGGACCCAGTCCACATAATTTCTACTATCAACTTTCAACTAAATTTTCTCTAGGAACATATCTTAAACAGTAGAACCAAAGCGTAAGCTATGACATAATTTGCAAAGACCTTTTGACTATGTTCATGATAATTAAGTTCATCTGATTATTTAATGAACTCCCACTTAGATAGACATCCCTCTAGTCATCTAAGTGATACATGATCTGAGTCAACTAGGCCGTGTCCGATCATCACGTGAGACGGACTAGTCATCATCGATGAACATCTTCATGTTGATCATATCTACTATACGACTCATGTTCGACCTTTCGGTCTCTTGTGTTCCGAGGCCATGTCTGTACATGCTAGTCAAGTCAAGTCAACCTAAGTGTTTCGCATGTGTAAATCTGGCTTACACCCGTTGTATGCGAACGTTAGAATCTATCACACCCGATCATCACGTGGTGCTTTGAAACAATGAACCTTCGCAACGGTGCACAATTAGGGGGAACACATCTCTTGAAATTTTAGTGAGGGATCATCTTATTTATGCTACCGTCGTTCTAAGCAAATAAGATGTAAACATGACAAACATCACATGCAAATCATAAAGTGACATGATATGGCTAGTATCATCTTGCGCCTTTTGATCTCCATCTTCGAGGCGCGGCATGATCACCTTTGTCACCGGCATGACACCATGATCTCCATCATCATGATCTCCATCATCGTGTTTTCATGAAGTTGTCTCGCCAACTATTACTTCTACTACTATGGCTAATGGTTAGCAATAAAGTAAAGTAATTACATGGCGTTTTTCATTGACACGCAGGTCATACAATAAATTAAGACAACTCCTATGGCTCCTGCCGGTTGTCATACTCATCGACATACAAGTCGTGATTCCTATTACTAGAACATGATCAATCTCATACATCACATATATATAATTCATCACATCCTTTTGGCCATATCACATCACATAGCATACCCTGCAAAAACAAGTTAGACGTCCTCTAATTGTTGTTGCATGTTTTACGTGGCTGCTATGGGTTTCTAGCAAGAACGTTTCTTACCTACGCAAAAGCCACAACGATGATATGCCAATTGCTATTTACCCTTCATAAGGACCCTCTTCATCGAATCCGTTCCGACTAAAGTGGGAGAGACAGACACCCGCTAGCCACCTTATGCATCAAGTGCATGTCAGTCGGTGGAACCTGTCTCACGTAAGTGTACGTGTAAGGTCGGTCCGGGCGGCTTCATCCCACAATGCCGCCGAATCAAGATAAGACTAGTAACGGCAAGCAAATTGAACAAATCATCGCCCACAACTACTTTGTGTTCTACTCGTGCATAGAATCTACGCATAGACCTAGCTCTGATACCACTGTTGGGTAATGTAGCGATAATTCAAAATTTTCCTACGTGTCACCAAGATCAATCTAGGAGATGCTAGCAACGAGACAGAGGGAGTGCATCTTCATACCCTTGAAGATCGCTAAGCGGAAGCGTTACAAGAACGCGGTTGATGGAGTCGTACTCGCGGCGATTCAAATCGCGGAAGATCCGATCTAGCGCCGAACGGACGGCGCCTCCGCGTTCAACACACGTACAGCCCGGGGACGTCTCCTCCTTCTTGATCCAGCAAGGGGAGAGAAGTTGAGGGAGAACTCCAGCAGCACGACGGCGTGGTGGCAATGGAGCTCGTGGTTCTCCGGCAGGGCTTCGCCAAGCTCTACGGAGGAGGAGGAGATGTATGAGGAGGAAGGGGCTGCGCCAAGGGAAGGGTGTGGCTGCCCTCCCACCCCCTCACTATATATAGGGGGAAGGGGAGAGGGGGCCGGCCCCTCTAGATGGATCTAGAGGAGGAGGCGGCGGCCAGGGGAAACCCTAGATGGGTTTGGGCGCCCCCACCCCCAAGGAAACTTGCCCCCCAAGCCGGGAGGGGCAGCTGCCCTAGGGGTGGCGCCCCCACCTCTCCTGGTTACGTGAGAGGGGTTGGGAGGGGCGCACAGCCCCCTAGTGGGCTGGTTCGCCCCTTCCCCTTGGCCCATAAGGCCCCCCAACGCTTGCCGGGGCCTCCGAAACCCCTTTCGGACATGCTGGCCATAGCTTGGTACCCCCGGAACAATTCCGGACTCCAATACCCTTCGTCCAATATACCGATCTTCACCTCCGGACCATTCCGGAGCTCCTCGTCATGTCCGGGATCTCATCCGGGACTCCAAACAACCTTCGGTAACCACATACTATTTCCCATAACAACTCTAGCGTCACCGAACCTTAAGTGTGTAGACCCTACGAGTTCGGGAACCATGCAGACATGACCGAGACACCTCTTCGGCCAATAACCAATAGCGGGATCTGGATACCCATATTGGCTCCCACATGTTCCACGATGATCTCATCGGATGAACCACGATGTCGGGGATTCAATCAATCCCGTATACAATTCCCTTTGTCTATCGGTATGTTACTTGCCCGAGATTCGATCGTCGGTATCCCAATACCTTGTTTAATCTCGTTACCGGCAAGTCTCTTTACTTGTTCCGTAACGCATGATCCCGTGGCTAACTCATTAGTCACATTGAGCTCATTATGATGATGCATTACCGAGTGGGCCCAGATATACCTCTCCATCATACGGAGTGACAAATCCCAGTCTTGATTCATGCCAACCCAACAGACACTTTCGGAGATACCTGTAGTGCACCTTTATAGCCACCCAGTTACGTTGTGACGTTTGGTACACCCAAAGCATTCCTATAGTATCCGGGAGTTGCACAATCTCATGGTCTAAGGAAACGATACTTGACATTAGAAAAGCTCTTAGCAAACGAACTACACGATCTTGTGCTATGCTTAGGATTGGGTCTTGTCCATCACATCATTCTCCTAATGATGTGATCCTGTTATCAATGACATCCAATGTCCATGGTCAGGAAACCATAACCATCTATTGATCAACGAGCTAGTCAACTAGAGGCTTACTAGGGACATGTTGTGGTCTATGTATTCACACATGTATTACGGTTTCCAGTTAATACAATTATAGCATGAACAATAGACAATTATCATGAACAAGGAAATATAATAATAACCATTTTATTATTGCCTCTAGGGCATATTTCCAACATGGATCACGTGATGACTTAGAGGATTAGAGGGATGTGTATCTAAGTGGGAGTTCTTAAGTAATATGATTAATTGAACTTAAATTTATCATGAACTTAGTCCTGATAGTATTTTGCAAATTATGTTGTAGATCAATAGCTCGCGTTGTTGCTTCCCTGTGTTTATTTTTGATATGTTCCTAGAGAAAAATTATGTTGAAAGATGTTAGTAGCAAAGACGTGGATTGGATCCGTGATCGGAGGATTATCCTCATGGCTGCACAGAAGAATTATGTCCTTGATGCACCGCTAGGTGACAGACCTATTGCAGGAGCAGATGCAGACATTATGAACGTTTGGCTAGCTCAATATGATTACTACTTGATAGTTTAGTGCACCATGCTTAACGTCTTAGAATCGGGACTTCAAAGACGTTTTGAACGTCATGGACCATATGAGATGTTCCACGAGTTGAAGTTAATATTTCAAGCAAATACCCGAGTTGAGAGATATGAAGACTCCAACAAGTTCTATAGCTAAAAGATGGAGGAGAATAGCTCAAGCAGTGAGCATGTGCTCAGATTGTCTGGGTACTACAATCGCTTGAATCAAGTGGGAGTTAATCTTCCAGATAAAATAATGATTGACAGAATTCTCTAGTCACCATCACCAAGTTAGTAGAACTTCGTGATGAACTGTACTATGCAAGGGATGACGAAAGTAATTCCCGAGCTCTTCGTGACGCTGAAATCGACGAAGGTAGAAAGCAAGAAAAACATCAAGTGTTGATGGTTGACGAGACCACTAGTTCCAAGAAAAGGGCAAAGGGAAGAGGGGGAACTTCAAGAAGAACGGCAAGCAAGTTGCTGCTCAAGTGAAGAAGCCCAAGTCTGGTCCTAAGCCTGAGACTAAGTGCTTCTACTACAAAGGGACTGGTCACTGGAAGCGGAACTACCCCAAGTATTTGGTGGATAAGAAGGATGGCAAAGTGAACAAAGGTATATTGGATATACATGTTATTGATGTGTACTTTACTAGTGTTTATAGCAACCTCTCGGCATTTGATACTGGTTCAGTTGCTAAGAGTAGTAACTCGAAACGGGAGTTGCAGAATAAACAGAGACAAGTAAAAGGCGAGGTGACGATGTGTGTTGGAAGTAGTTCCAAGATTGATAGGATCATCATCGCACACTCCCTATACTTTCGGGATTAGTGTTGAAACTAAATAAGTGTTATTTGGTGTTTGCGTTGAGCATGAATATGATTTGATCATGTTTTTTGCAATACAGTTATTCATTTAAATTAGAGAATAATTGTTGTTCTGTTTACATGAATAAAACCTTCTATGGTCATACACCCAATAAAATAGTTTGTTGGATCTCGATCGTAGTGATACACATATTCATAATAATGAAGCCAAAGGATGCAAAGTTAATAATGATAGTGCAACTTATTTGTGGCACTGCCGTTTAGGTCATATTGGTGTAAAGCGCATGAAGAAACTCCATGCTGATGGGATTTTGGAATCACTTGATTATGAATCACTTGATGCTTGCGAACCGTGCCTCATGGGCAAGATGACTAAAACGCCGTTCTCCGGAACTATGGAGAGACCAACATATTTGTTGGAAATCATACATACAGATGTATGTGGTCCGATGAATGTTGAGGCTCGTGGCGGATATCGATATTTTCTCACCTTCACAGATGTTTTAAGCAGATATGGGTATATCTACTTGATGAAACATAAGTCTGAAACATTTGAAAAGTTTAAAGAATTTCAAAGTGAAGTGGAAAATCATCGTGACAAGAAAATAAGGTTTCTACGATCTGATCGCGGAGACGAATATTTGAGTTACGAGTTTGGTCTTCAATTAAAACAATGTGGAATAGTTTCACAAATTCGTGCCACCTGGAACACCACAGCATAATGGTGTGTCCGAACATCATAACCATACTTTATTGGATATAGTGCAATCTATGATGTCTCTTACCGATTTACCACTATCGTTTTGGGGTGATGCATTAGAGACAGCTGCATTCACGTTAAATAGGGCACCATCTAAATCCGTTGAGACGACACCATATGAACTGTGGTTTGGCAAGAAACCAAAGTTGTCGTTTCTTAAAGTTTGGGATTGCAATGCTTATAAGAAAAAGTTTCATCCTGATAAGCTCAAACCCAAATCGGAGAAATGTTTCTTCATAGGATACCCAAAGGAGACTGTTGGGTACACCTTCTATCACAGATCCGAAGGCAAAACATTCGTTGCTAAGAATGGATCCTTTCTAGAGAAGGAGTTTCTCTCGAAATAAATGAGTGGGAGGAAAGTAGAACTTGATGAGGTAATCGTACCTGCTCCCTTATTGGAAAGTAGTTCATCACAGAAACCAGTTCCTGTGACGTCTATACCAATTAGTGAGGAAGTTAATGATGATGATCATGAAACTTCAGATCAAGTTGTTACTGAACCTCGTAGGTCAACCAGAGTAAGATCCGCACCAGAGTGGTAAGGTAATCCTATTCTGGAGGTCATGTTACTTGACCATGACGAACCTACGAACTATGAGGAAACGATGATGAGCCCAGATTCCGCGAAATGGTTTGAGGCCATGAAATCTGAGATGGGATCCATGTATGAGAACAAAGTATGGACTTTGATTGACTTGCCCAAATGATCGGCGAGCCATTAAGATTAAATGGATCTTCAAGAGGAAGACGGACGCTGATGGTAGTGTTACTATCTACAAAGCTAGAATTGTCGCAAAAGGTTTTCGACAAGTTCAATGTGTTGACTACGATGAGAGTTTCTCACTCGTATCTATGCTTAAGTCTGTCCGAATCATGTTAGCAATTGCCGCATTTTATGAAATCTGGCAAATGGATAAGCAAAACTGCATTCCTTAATGGATTTATTAAAAAAGAGTTGTATATGATGCAACCAGAAGGTTTTGTCGATCCTAAAGGTGTTAACAAAATATGCAAGCTCCAGCGATCCATCTATGGACTGGTGCAAGCATCTCGGAGTTGGAATATACGCTTTGATAAGTTGATCAAAGCATATAGTTTTATACAGACTTGCGGTGAAGCCTGTATTTACAAGAAAGTGAGTGGGAGCACTACAACATTTCTGATAAGTATATGTGAATGACATATGTTGATCGGAACTAATGTAGAATTATTCTGCAAAGCATAAAGGAGTGTTTGGAAGGAGTTTTTCAAAGAAAGACCTCGGTGAAGCTACTTACATATTGAGCATCAAGATCTATAGAGATAGATCAAGACGCTTGATAAGTTTTTCAATGAGTACATACCTTGACAAGATTTTGAAGTAGTTCAAAATGGAACAGTCAAAGAAAGAGTTTCTTGCGTGCGTTACAAGGTGTGAAATTGAGTAAGACTCAAAGCCTGACCACGGCAGAAGATAGAAAGAGAATGAAAGTCATTCCCTATGCCTCAGCCATAGGTTCTATAAAGTATGCCATGCTGTGTACCAGATCTATTGTATACCCTACACTGATTTTGGCAAGGGAGTACAATACTGATCTAGGAGTAGATCACTGGACATCGGTCAAAATTATCCTTAGTGGAATAAGGATATGTTTCTCGATTATGGAAGTGACAAAAGGTTCGTCGTAAAGGGTTACGTCGATGCAAGTTTTGACACTAATATAGATGACTCTAAGTCTCGGTCTAGATACATATTGAAAGTGGGAGCAATTAGCTAGAGTAGCTCCGTGCAGAGCATTGTAGACATAGAAATTTGCAAAATACTTACGGATCTGAATGTGACAGACCCATTGACTAAAATTATCTCACAAGCAAAACATGATCACACCTTAGTACTCTTTGGGTGTTAATCACATAGTGATGTGAACAAGATTATTTACTCTAGTAAACCCTTTGGGTGTTGGTCACATGACGATGTGAACTATGGGTGTTAATCACATGGTGATGTGAACTATTGATGTTAAATCACATGGCGATGTGAACTAGATTATTGACTCTAGTGCAAGTGGGAGACTGAAGGAAATATGCCCTAGAGGCAATAATAAAGTTATTATTTATTTCCTTATATCATGATAAATGTTTATTATTCATGCTAGAATTGTATTAACCGGAGACATAATACATGTGTGAATACATAGACAAACAAAGTGTCACTAGTATGCCTCTACTTGACTAGCTCGTTAATCAAAGATGGTTAAGTTTCCTAGCCATTGACATGAGTTGTCATTTGATTAACGGGATCACATCATTAGGAGAATGATGTGATTGACTTGACCCATTCCGTTAGCTTAGCACTCAATCGTTTAGTATGTTCCTATTGCTTTCTTCATGACTTATACATGTACCTATGACTATGAGATTATGCAACTCCCGTTTACCGGAGGAACACTTTGTGTGCTACCAAACGTCACAATGTAACTGGGTGATTATAAAGGTGCTCTACAGGTGTCTCCAAAGGTACTTGTTGGGTTGGCGTATTTCGAGATTAGGATTTGTCACTCCGATTGTCGGAGAGGTATCTCTGGGCCCACTCGGTAATGCACATCACTATAAGCCTTGCAAGCATTGCAAGTAATGAGTTAGTTGCAGGATGATGTATAAAGGAATGAGTAAATAGACTTGCTGGTAACGAGATTGAACTAGGTATTGAGATCGAATCTCGGGCAAGTAACATACCGATGACAAAGGGAACAACGTATGTTGTTATGCGGTCTGACCGATAAAGATCTTCGTAGAATATGTAGGAGCCAATATGGGCATCCAGGTCCCGCTATTGGTTATTGACAAGAGAGGTGTCTCGGTCATGTCTACATAGTTCTCGAACCCGTAGGGTCCGCACGCTTAACGTTCGTTGACGATATAGTACTATGAGTTATGTATGTTGGTGACCGAATGTTGTTCGGAGTTTTGGATGAGATCACGGATATCACGAGGAACTCCGGAATGGTCCGGAAGTAAAGATTGATATGTGGATAGTAGTGTTTGATCTCCGAAAAGGTTCCGGAATCCATCGGAAGGGGTTCCGGATGTTTCCCGAAATGTTTGGGCACGAGAACACTTTATCTGGGCCAAAGGGGAAAGCCCACAAGGTTTTTGGAAAGCGCAAAAGGAAGTTTTGCGGATTTCAGGGGCCAGACGCCAGGGTCCCTGGCGTCTGGGTCCAGACGCCGGGAACCCTGGCGTCTGGCCCTGGAGTCCGAGAAGGATTCTTGCCTTTCGGGTGAAACCGACTTTGTGGAGGCTTTTACTCCAAGTTTTGACCCCAAGGCTCAACATATAAATAGAGGGGCAGGGCTAGCACCCAAGACACATCAAGAAACACCAAGCCGTGTGCCGGCAACCCCGTCCCCTCTAGTTTATCCTCCGTCATAGTTTTCGTAGTGCTTAGGCGAAGCCCTGCGGAGATTGTTCTTCACCAACACCGTCACCACGCCGTCGTGCTGCCGGAACTCATCTTCGCCCCTCTTGCTGGATCGAGAAGGCGAGGACGTCACCGAGCCGAACGTGTGCAGAACTCGGAGGTGCCGTGCTTTCGATACTTGGATCGGTCGGATCGTGAAGATGTACGACTACATCAACCACGTTGATATAACGCTTCCGCTTTCGGTCTACGAGGGTACGTGGACAACACTCTCCCCTCTCGTTGCTATGCATCACCATGATCTTGCGTGTGCGTAGGATTTTTTTTTGAAATTACTACGTTCCCCAACAATGCTTGCAAGGCTTATAGTGATGTGTATTACCGAGTGGGCCCAGAGATACCTCTCCGACAATCGGAGTGACAAATCCTAATCTCGAAATACGCCAACTCAACAAGTACCTTCGGAGACACCTGTAGAGCACCTTTATAATCACCCAGTTATGTTGTGACGTTTGGTAGCACACAAAGTGTTCCTCTGGTAAACGGGAGTTGCATAATCTCATAGTCATAGGAACATGTATAAGTCATGAAGAAAGCAATAGCAACATACTAAACAATCAAGTGCTAAGCTAACGGAATGGGTCAAGTCAATCACGTCATTCTCCTAATGATGTGATCCCGTTAATCAAATGACAACTCGTGTCTATGGCTAGGAAACATAACCATCTTTGATCAACGAGCTAGTCAAGTAGAGGCATACTAGTGACACTCTGTTTGTCTATGTATTCACACATGTATCATGTTTCCGGTTAATACAATTCTAGCATGAATAATAAACATTTATCATGAAATAAGGAAATAAATAATAACTTTATTATTGCCTCTAGGGCATATTTCCTTCAGTCTCCCACTTGCACTAGAGTCAATAATCTAGTTCACATCGCCATGTGATTTAACACCAATAGTTCACATCACCATGTGATTAACACCCATAGATCACATCGTCATCTAACCAACACCCAAAGGGTTTACTAGAGTTAATAATCTAGTTCACATCGCTATGTGATTAACACCCAAAGAGTACTAAGGTGTGATCATGTTTTGCTTGTGAGAGAAGTTTAGTCAACGGGTCTGCCACATTCAGATCCGTATGTATTTTGCAAATTTCTATGTCAACAATGCTCTACACGGAGCTACTCTAGCTAATTGTTCCCACTTTCAATATGTATCCAGATTGAGACTTAGAGTCATCTCGATCGGTGTCAAAACTTGCATCGACGTAACCCTTTATGACGAACCTTTTGTCACCTCCATAATCGAGAAACATGTCCTTCTTCCACTAAGGATAATTTTTGACCGTTGTCCAGTGATCTACTCCTAGATCACTATTGTACTCCCTTGCTAAACTCAGTGTAGGGTATACAATAGATCTGGTACACAGCATGGCATACTTTATAGAACCTATGGCTGAGGCATAGGGAATGACTTTCATTCTCTCTCTATCTTCTGCCGTGGTCGGGCTTTGAGTCTTACTCAATTTCACACCTTGTAACACAGGCAAGAACTCTTTCTTTGACTGTTCCATTTTGAACTACTTCAAAATCTTGTCAAGGTATGTATTCATTGAAAAAACTTATCAAGCGTCTTGATCTATCTCTATAGATCTTGATGCTCAATATGTAAGCAGCTTCACCGAGGTCTTTCTTTGAAAAACTCCTTTCAAATACTCCTTTATGCTTTCCAGAAAATTCTACATTATTTCCGATCAATAATATGTCATTCACATATATTTATCAGAAATGTTGTAGTGCTCCCACTCACTTTCTTGTAAATACAGGCTTCACCGCAAGTCTGTATAAAACTATATGCTTTGATCAACTCATCAAAGCATCTATTCCAACTCCGAGATGCCTGCACCAGTCCATAGATGGATCGCTGGAGCTTGTACATTTTGTTAGCACCTTTAGGATCGACAAAACCTTCTGGTTGCATCATATACAACTCTTCTTTAAGAAATCCATTAAGGAATGTAGTTTTGACATCCATTTGCCAGATTTCATAAAATGTGGCAATTTGCTAACATGATTGGGACAGACTTAAGCATCGCTACGAGTGAGAAAATCTCATCGTAGTCAACACCTTGAACTTTGTCAACACCTTTTTCGACAAGTCTAGCTTTGTAGATAGTAACACTACTATCAGCGTCCGTCTTCCTCTTGAAAATCTATTTATTTTCAATGGCTTGCCGATCATCGGGCAAGTCAACCAAAGTCCACACTCTGTTTTCATACATGGATCCCATCTCAGATTTCATGGCCTCAAGCCATTTTGCAGAATCTGGGCTCATCATCGTTTCCTCATAGTTCGTAGGTTCATCATGGTCTAGTAACATGACCTCCAGAACAGGATTACCGTATCACTCTGGTGCGGATCTTACTCTGGTTGACCTACGAGGTTCAGTAACAACTTGATCTGAAGTTTCATGATCATCATCATTAGCTTCCTCACTAATTGGTGTAGACGTCACAAGAACCGGTTTCTGTGATGAACTATTTTTCAATAAGGGAGCAGGTACAGTTACCTCATCAAGTTCTACTTTCCTCCCACTCACTTCTTTCGAGAGAAACTCCTTCTCTAGAAAGGATCCATTCTTAGCAACGAATGTCTTGCCTTCGGATCTGTGATAGAAGGTGTACCCAACTATCTCCTTTGGGTATCCTATGAAGACACATTTCTCTGATTTGGGTTTGAGCTTATCAGGATGAAACTTTTTCACATAAGCATCGCAACCCCAAACTTTAAGAAATGACAACTTGGGTTTCTTGCCAAACCACAGTTCATAAGGTGTCGTCTCAATGGATTTAGATGGTGCCCTATTTAACGTGAATGTAGCTGTCTCTAATGCATAACCCCAAAACAACAGTGGTAAATCGGTAAGAAACATCATAGATTGCACTATATCCAATAAAGTACGGTTATGACGTTCGGATAAACCGTTACACTGTGGTGTTCTAGGTGGCGTGAGTAGTGAAACTATTTCACATTGTTTTAACTGAAGCCCAAACTCGTAACTCAAATATTCTCCTCCACGATTAGATCGTAGAAACTTTATTTTCTTGTTACGATGATTTCCACTTCACTCTGAAATTATATGAACTTTTCAAATGTTTCAGACTTATGTTTCATCAAGTAGATATACCCATATCTGCTCAAATCATCTGTGAAGGTTTTATTCATTATTAACTTTGCATCTTTTGGCTTCAATATTATGAATATGTGTATCATTACGATCGAGATCCAACAAATTATTTTCATTGGGTGTATGACCATCGAAGGTTTTATTCATGTAAACAGAATAACAATTATTCTCTAATTTTAAATGAATAAAATTATTGCAATAAACATGCTCAAATCATATTCATGCTTAACGCAAACACCAAATAACATTTATTTAGGTTCAACTCTAATCCCGAAAGTATAGGTAGTGTGCGATGATGATCATATCAATCTTGGAACCACTTCCAACACACATCGTCACTTCACCCTTAACTAGTCTATGTTCATTCTGCAATTCCCGTTTCGAGATACTTCTCTTAGCAACTGAATCAGTATCAAATACCGAGGGGTTGCTATAAACACTAGTAAAGTACACATCAATAACATGTATATCAAATATAGCTTGTCCACTTTGCCATCCTTCTTATCCGCCAAATACTTGGGGTAGTTCCGCTTCCACTGACCAGTCCCTTTGTAGTAGAAGCACTTAGTCTCAGGCTTAGGTCCACACTTGGGCTTCTTCACTTGAGCAGCAACTTGCTTGCCGTTCTTCTTGAAGTTCCCCTTCTTCCCATTGCCCTTTTTCATGAAACTAGTGGTCTTGTCAACCATCAACACTTGATGTTTTTCTGATTTCTACCTTCGCCGATTTTAGCATCGCGGAGAGCTTGGGAATTATTTTTCGTCATCCCTTGCATATTATAGTTCATCACGAAGTTCTAGTAACTTGGTGGTAGTGACTAGAGAACTTTGTCAATTACTATCTTATCTGGAAGATTAACTCCCACTTGATTCAAGCAATTGTAGTACCCAGACAATCTGAGCACATGCTCACTAGCTGAGCAATTCTCCTCCATCTTGTAGGCAAAGTACTTGTCAAAGGTCTCATACCATTCGACATGGGCATGAGTCTGAAATACTAATTTCAACTCTTGAACATCTTATATGTTCTGTGGCGTTTCAAAAACGTCTTTGAAGCCCCGATTCTAAGCCATAAAGCATGGTGCACTAAACTATCAAGTAGTCATCATATTGGGTTTGCCGAACATTCATAACGTCTGCATTTGCTCCTGCCATCGGTCTGTCACCTAGCGGTGCATCAAGGACATAATTCTTCTGTGCAGCAATGAGGATAATTCTCAGATCACGGATCCAATCCGCATCATTGCTACTAACATCTTTCAACATAGTTTTTCTCTAGGAAAATATCAAAATAAACGTAGGGAAGCAACAACGCGAGCTATTGATCTACAACATAATATGCAAAATACTATCAGGACTAAGTTCATGATAAATTAAAGTTCAATTAATCATATTACTTAAGAACTCGCACTTAGATAGACATCCCTCTAATAATCTAAGTGACCACGTGATCCATATCAACTAAACCATGTCCGATCATCATGTGAGATGGTGTAGTTTTCAATGGTGAACATCACTATGTTGATCATATCTTCTATATGATTCACGCTCGACCTTTCGGTCTCCAGTGTTCCGAGACCATATCTGCATATGCTAGGCTTGTCAAGTTTAACCTGAGTATTCTGCGTGTGCAAAACTGGCTTGCACCCGTTGTAGATGGACGTAGAGCTTGTCACACCTGATCATCACGTGGTGTCTGGGCACGACGAACTTTGGCAACGGTGCATACTCAGGGAGAACACTTATACCTTAAAATTTAGTGAGAGATCATCTTATAATGCTACCATCAAACAAATCAAGATAAGATGCATAAAAGATAAACATCACATGCAATCAATATAAGTGATATGATATGGCCATCATGATCTTATGCTTGTGATCTCCATCTCCGAAGCACCGTCATGATCACCATCATCACCGGTGCGACACCTTGATCTCCATCGTAGCATCGTTGTCGTCTCGCCAACTTATGCTTCTACGACTATCGCTACCACTTAGTGATAAAGTAAAGCATTACAGGGCGATTGCATTGCATACAATAAAGCGACAACCATATGGCTCCTGCCATTTGCCGATAACTCGGTTACAAAACATGATCATCTCATACAATAAAATATAGCACCACGTCTTGACCATATCACATCACAACATGCCATGCAAAAACAAGTTAGACGTCCTCTACTTTGTTGTTGCAAGTTTTACGTGGCTGCTACGGGCTGAGCAAGAACCGTTCTTACCTATGCATCAAAACCACAACGATAGTTCGTCAAGTTAGTGATGTTTTAACCTTCTCAAGGACCAGGCATAGCCACACTCGGTTCAACTAAAGTTGGACAAACTGACACCCGCCAGCCACCTGTGTGCAAAGCACGTCGGTAGAACCAGTCTCGCGTAAGCGTACGCGTAATGTCGGTCCGGGCCGCTTCATCCAACAATACCGCCGAACCAAAGTATGACATGCTGGTAAGCAGTATGACTTGTATCGCCCACAACTCACTTGTGTTCTACTCGTGCATATAACATCTACGCATAAAACCAGGCTCAGATGCCACTGTTGGGGAACGTAGTAATTTCAAAAAAATTCCTACGCACACGCAAGATCATGGTGATGCATAGCAACGAGAGGGGGGAGTGTTGTCTATGTACCCTCGTAGACCGTAAGCGGAAGCGTTTATCAACACGGTTGGTGTAGTCGTACACCTTCATGATCCGTCCTGATCAAGTACCGAACGTACGGCACCTCCGCGTTTAGCACACGTTCAGCTCGATGATGTCCTCGCCTTCTCGATCCAGCAAGAGGGGCGAAGTAGTAGATGAGTTCCGAGAGCACGACGACGTGATGACGGTGTTGGTGAAGAACAATCTCCGCAGGGCTTCGCCTAAGCACTACGAAAACTATGACGGAGGATAAACTAGAGGGGACGGGGTTGCTGGCACACGGCTTGGTGTTTCTTGATCTGTCTTGGGTGCTAGCCCTACCCCTCTATTTATATGTTGAGCCTTGGGGTCGAAACTTGGAGTAAAAGCCCCCACAAAGTCGGTTTCACCCGAAAGGCAAGAGTCCTTCTCGGACTCCAGGGCCAGACGCCAGGGTTCCCGACGTCTGGACCCAGATGTCGGTGCAAAACCGGCGGATCTCGGGTAGGGGGTCCCGAACTGTGCGTCTAAGGCGGATGGTAACAGGAGGCGGGGGACACAATGTTTACCCAGGTTCGGGCCCTCTCGATGGAGGTAATACCCTACTTCCTGCTTGATTGATCTTGATGATATGAGTATTACAAGAGTTGATCTACCACGAGACAGTAGAGGCTAAACCCTAGAAGCTAGCCTATGGTATGATTGTTGTTGTCCTACCGACTAAACCCTTTGGTTTATATAGAAACCGGAGGGGCTAGGGTTACACAGAGTCGGTTACAAGGGAGGAGATCTACATATCCGTATCGCCAAGCCTGCCTTCCACGCCAAGGAGAGTCCCATCCGGACACGGGACGAAGTCTTCAATCTTGTATCTTCATAGTCCAACAGTCCGGTCGAAGGATATAGTCCGGCTGTCCGAGGACCCCCTAATCCAGGACTCCCTCAGTAGCCCCTGAACCAGGCTTCAATGATGATGAGTCCAGAGCGCAGATTGTCTTCGGCATTGCAAGGCGGGTTCCTCCTTCGAATACTCCATAGAAGATTTTGAGCACAAGGATAGTGTCCGGCTCTGCAAAACAAATTCCACATACCACCGTAGAGAGAATTATATTCCCACAAATCTAATCTGCTGACGCATTTTGTAGCATGACATCACACCATGGCCCGGTCATTATTCGAACCGTTTTTCACAACCAGCCACTGCACATATCGTGAGGCGGTTTCCTTCGCACGTCTTGTCAAAGCAGAGATCATGTCCCCTTATCACGGGATTCTCATCAATACGGGTGTGGGTAACCCAACCGCGCCATCAATTACGGCGCTTGGGTAATAAGTGGTTTTACCAGGCAAGTGGGGAGGCACAGAATCCCTGCTGCCTTTATAAGGGGATAAGGACTCCCTTTCGCACCCACGCTTTCTACTTCCCGATTGATCCCCTCCGCCCAAGCTCCAGCACCCAAGCGTTCATCTTCTCTACCCACAAAAGGCCTTCCGAAAATGTCCGGATCCGGAGCAGGAGGCAAGTGGATGGCCTCTACCGTCCGGGAGAAGGATATCAAAAAGCTTCGGGAGGCCGGGTATCTGGCCAAGAAAATCAGCCACCGTCTCCCGACGGCGGGACAGATCGTCCCTACTCTGGAACCCCACGAGAGGGTTGTATTCCTCCCTCACTTTGTCCACGGGCTAGGGTTTCCCCTCCACCCATTTGTTCGCGGCATCATGTATTATTATGGGATCGATCTCCACGATCTGTCCCCTAATTCCTTCCTCAACATCTCGACATTCATTGTCGTGTGCGAGGCTTTTCTCCGCATCTCGCCACATTTCGGCTTATGGCTGAAGATTTTTAATGTGAAGCCCAAGGTAGTGGGCGGCGAGCACACCGAGTGCGGGGGCGCTATGGTGAGCAAGATGCCCAACGTCACATTTCCAACAGGCACCTTTAACGATTCCGTCAAGGAGTGGCAACAGCAGTGGTTTTACATCACCGAGCCGCGCGGCATGGAATGGACCGCTACTCCCGAGTTTCGATCCGGTGCCCCTCTGCGGCTTACATCCTGGGTCAAGAAGGGCCTGAACTGGTCTTCGTCCAACGAATTGTCAGTGCTCCAAACGCGCGTTAAAGACATGGGAGACAAGAACATTGAACTTGTTAATGTAGTCCAGGTGATGTTAGTTCGCCGGATCCTGCCTTGTCAACACCGGACTTGCAATCTATGGGAACTCGATCCGGCCAAGCACCAGACCCTGCGAGAGCTTTTTGGCTCCTCGCACAAAGACATCTGGAAGGTGCTCTTCAAGTCCAGCAAATCATTGCCGGACTCCGCCGAAGACCGCGGGTACCAACTGTCCCGCCCTGCAAGTTCGGTAAGTCATCATACTTTTTATCCGCATAACCCAAGGGAAGCGCTTAACATGTTTTCTACAACTCTCCTAGGGCTGGACGAAGAAGGCGGAGCGGATACATTGTCCGGCCCCGCTGCCCGAAGAACCGGCCGTCCCACTTCTGACGAAGATGCTGGTCCCGGCGCCTTACAAGGTGCCGAAGAAGACGACCGAGAAGGAGGCAAAAAAGACCCGAGGCGGCCTTCGTCGCCGCGGCACTTCGGACACAATATCTGAAGGCTCTGATGCCCGTTCCGCCTCTGAAGAGGAGGAGGAGGAGGAGGAAGATGAATCCCCAGCGGGGGGAAGAAAGAAGAGGACGGCCTCCGCACACTTGGAGGCCGAGTCGCCTAAAAGGGGAAAAGCTCTTCTTCCGGAGGAGTCCACTGCCACCGCCGACAGCGGCCCGACGTGGGATCCCAGGGCCCAACCCCTGGTGAATTCATGAGTATTTTGAATCTGAGTATGTTTATGCGTCCAGACTCATCATGGCATAATATTTTAACCTGAGCCATATTTTTGTAGTCCGACGAGGTCCCGTACCAAACAATCCTCATCAGAGGATTCGCTGAGTTCGAATGCTATGGAGAGCGGGACGCCCCCGAAGGCCCCTTCCTCCAAACAGGTGAATAACACTGAGGCTTTGTCCCAGGGGGACCCCGGCCAAGGAGGAGAGGAAAAGACCGTGAAGGCAGCGCCTGGAGGTCAAACTTCAGGGGCCGGACACATGGGGGAGAGAATTCCCATGGGAGCTGACGGCGGGGGCCATATTGAATTCGGCACCGAGCCGGATGCAATTCCGGAGACCAATACGGCTCCAGAATCAAGCAGGCAGCCTTTCTCAGCTCGAGGGGGCATGCCTGTTCCACCGGCAACCTCCGTCCAACCAGAGGTGTCAGATGCTTTGTTGGTGGCGCTGAAGAGCGCCTCCATCGTCGATGAACACCGTGCCCTTATGGGTGTGGTGATTGAGAAGATTCTGTCTGCTGAGAGTGGACTGAATGAAGCCTGTATCAGCCTTATAAAAGGTTTTGAGGTATGTTTTATGAGGTTTCGAAGAGTGTCATGGTATGGATAGTAGCCCCTGATACACTGTTCAGTGAAAGAAAGAACCGGACAGAGGATCAAATTTATGTTCGCAGGAAGACTCACTGGATGACATCTATTTCTCTTATGTTATAAGCAGGCGTCTGTAGCAGCTGCTGCCTCTCATACTGCGGAGGTCTCCGGACTGAATCAAAGTCTGGAGCGGGCCAAAGAAGAACTTGGCCAGTTGAAAATGCAGTTGGTAGATAAACAAGGTATGCACAAGTCTTGTTCGAAGTTATTGCGAATGAATTTTCAGTATGATGAAATATGTTTCATGATTTGCGCTAGGGATGATGAACGAAGTCGAGGCTCTTAAGGAGGCTGTGGCCGAGGCCGAGAAAAAGGCAACCACTGAGCAGGCTCTTCGTGAGAAGCATGAGGCCACGGTTATTAAAGCTGAGCAGGAGCTGCAAGAGGCCGTGAAGAAATGCGAGACCTTGGAGCAGAGTTTAGCGGAGAAAGAATCCGAACTCACCAAGGCGCATCAGGCCACGAGCGATGCCCGGGGGGAAACCCAAAGCGCCCTGCAGGGGATCCAAGAGGCGAGGAAGATCGTAGCGGGTAAGGCGTTTTCCATGTAAAGCAAGTATTTGGGGAGAAAATTATGTTTCGAATTTTGAATTCGGATTTCTCCAGGGGTATTTGCCGAGCTGCCTCGCAGCATATCCGATGCCGCCCAATTCTACCGAGCCGAAGAAAGGAACACCGCAGATAAGCTCTTCTGGTCGCAGTATTTGGCGCCGAATTATCCGGTGCCTTTTGCCGATCAACTGAAACAGCTGATCGAACTGCATAAGGCGGCGGAACTAGCCATGAAAGATCTGGTTATCCGGCTATGGCCTGCCGAGTCGATTCCAAGCAGCTACTTCGGGCTCGTGAAGCGGCTTGTAAGTGCTTGCCCTCGACTTGACGTCATCAAGCGATCGGTCTGTATAGAAGGTGCGCGAATGGCCTTCGCCCGCGCGAAGGTGCACTAGGGGGAGATGGATGCCGAAAAGCTGATGACTGAAGGACCGCCAGAGGGGAAGGAGCACCGCAAGCCCGAATTATATTATGAGAGTGTCCTGAAATGATCCTACCTTGCAGCGGAGCTATGCACCAAGGACATTATATTTCCATGAATGCCAATCATGTTGTCCTTTGTAATGTTTGAACAAGGTCGTTTATTTGTCGCCTGTTATATAAAAGTTTACCCTCCTGTGCGGCCGTTTTATATGTTAAACCTGAGAGTTGGCCAGTCGTCGGCTTCTGCCCCCACGTAAGAAGTATGGGGGTGTTCACTACAAAAAAAAACACTTCCGTGATGATACGTGTTTGTCACAGTAGGTCGCGTTTTTGGTCATGCATGTACATCCATGACGATTCTATGACAGAATCAAGATAGTCATACCTGTGTTGTCGTAGAAGTGTTCCATGACATTACCAAAATTATCATAATGGAAGTGTCCACTTCCATGACGATAAATCACGCGTCACAGAAGTGCTTTCGTCAAGGGTGACCGACACGTGGCATCCACCATAACGGAACGCCGTTAAGCTATCGGGTCGGGTTTTGGATCCGATAACCCGTTAACAGCCCCAACCAATGGGGATTTTCCACGTGTAAAATCATCATTGGCTGGAGGAAACACGTGTCGGCTCACCGTTGGGACGGATGTCATCCGCTCATTGGACCGAAGGCGCCTATGATACGGCGACACATGGCATGGCCCAACAGAGGCCCATTCCTGTGAAAAGGCCGGCCCGTTTGACTTGGTCAAAAGGTGGCGGGCCAGCCCACGGAAAGCCTGTTAACGGCCTGTTCGCATATCGCCCATTTACAGCCCGCTAACCCAGGGCCCATTACGCCCTATCCGAATTAGGCCCAGTACCGTCATCTGGGCCGTCCAATATGATTCAGCCCATTTTAACTTCCGGCCCATGTGTGGCCCATGACTTCTTTCGGCCCATATGAGGACCTTTGTAACTGTTGGCCCATTAACGACCCGTGGTGAAACTGGCCCGTAATGAACAGTATATCACTTTATACCCATTAACGGCCCATTATTCCATTGGGCCGTTTCCAGCCCAAGTTATCTTTCAGCCTTCTCAGGGCCCATTGATTCTTGGGCTCATTTGCAGCATTCGGTTACATACGGCCCGTTACTGTCATTTTCTGCTTGTGGGCCAAATTCAGCCCGTCATTACAGTCGGCCCGTTTGCGGACCGTTAATACGTTGGGCCGTTTTCATGTCAAAAAAACCCGTTGGGCTGTTTTCATAGAGTTATCAAATATGGCCTATTAACGGCCCGTTATGGTCCACGAATAGTATGGCCCATGATTGGCAAAATGATGATACGCCCCGTAGAAGGCCCATGGATCCTACGGCCCGTATGAGGCCCATGGATAGTACGGCCCGTAGAAGGCCCATGGATCGTATGGCCCGTAGAAGGCCCATGGACCCTACGGCCCGTAGAAGGCCCATGGACCCTAAGGCCCGTATAGAAGGCCGATGGATCCTACGTCCGGACGAAGGCCCATGGATCATACGGCCTGCAGGAGGCCCATGGTTACAACAGTCCATGTGTTGCCATGATTATTTTGGCCTAGTTACCAAAAATAGGCTATTGTGGCCACTAGAAAAAAACAGAAAAACAACTGCAGTGACTACAAGCAAACAACTAAACAAGACAATAAGGAAATAAATAAGCAAGCAATTAATGCTAGCCTATTACCGCTATTACACATATTACATCCACTAGGCATCAAAGTTCGCCACCAGTGCAAATATAGGGAACAAAGCAGCACATTACATACACTGGCCGTCAAAATTGGCCACCAGTGCAAATAAACGCGGCAGCAAAACAAGAGCATAACTGAAACAACTTCAGAAGAGCTCAAGAAACGTTATCCTGGGTATCGACCATGCTGGCAATAAGCTTAGCAAGCTGATTAGCTTTGTCCTGTTTGGCGCTAAAATCCTCCAACGCTTGCTGTGGCACCAGAAAGTATGCATCTGAATGCTCCAGGGACTTCCGCAGTCCTTCCGCTTCTTGTCGCAGCACAGCTGATCGATGTCTTTCAGCTTGTAGTTGAGACTCAAGAAACCGAGACAGTGAGTTTGAATAGCTTGTGCAAGCGGTAGTGGCCAGTAACTCGAACACTAAACCAAGACAGGACTTTGGGGTTGTCTCGCTATCTTCAAGATAGTCTTCCTTAGCTGTTTTATCAGCTTTGTTGGAGACCAACAAGGATGTGTCACTATCCTGAACCTTATCTGCATTACTTCCTTTACCATTGCTTAATAAGGCACTCTTCCCCAATATTCTGTCAGCATTCTAAAAGAAGAAACAAGCAGACACATAACAAGTTTAGCATGTACTAGTATATGAAACTCATTTCGGTGAACCAGTTCATTAGTAAGGTGGACAGGATTAAACTACCAAGTCTTCTATTGCCAAGTACTAGTACATAATAAAAGCATCAAACAAACATATTTCTATGTCCTATGGTCACTGCATTGTCTTGCCAAATCAAAATAGAGACACGGTTCAAATCATATCAGTTCAAGACAAAGCAGCAGTGAAAGAATACAAAGCGTGGGAAACTACACGGCACAACAAGATTTAAGATGGGTACCACGGGTCTACATGTACAACAACACTATTGGCTCTGTTGTGATGCTAGTAATGTGCATGATATGAAAGTCAACTGTATACACAATTGAAATTGAAATCAACAGAGCTATTGATAAGAGCAAACCTGTTAAAGAAACATGCGTGAACATACCTGCTGTGCCATTGGAGTTTCGATTGGATCCTTCAATTTAAAAATAAGTTTGTATGAGTAAATACAGTGATACAAGAGCAAAGCAATCATAGTTAAAAAAGGCGCGCCTAAGCGAGCGCTTAAGCGCGCCTAGGCTCTAGGCGTTGGCAAAACGCATTGCGCATAACTACGCATAATCTGTGCATAAGCATGCGCTTTGGTCAGTAAAGCGCAAGGCGGTGGCAAAACGCACAATTAACGCCTAGCGCTTTTTGAACTATGATAGCAATGGAATCTTAAATTAGAACAGTTGTTCTTCAGGTTTAGGCACTTGTTCTACATGAACAGAGTACAGTAAGACGCAAGAATATAATACTTAAAAATAGAAAATGAGCTCATAGACCTTACCACATTCTTGGTTCGGGACCAGTACAGAACAAGGCGTTCCCAGTCATCGTCCAGTAAATGTGTCTCAGGAGAACGTAAGGGAATTTGATGAGTTTCTTTGCCGGTGAAGTACGTTTTCTTCAGGTAATTCCGATACTGCCACCAAGCATTCTTGAAGATAGCAGAGGTATTAGCACAGGTTACCTCATCCTGAGTTTCCAAATCGGTCCTTCTCTATAGAGAAAAATGGGAAAATTTGCTGTATTATAACCATCATGGAGGTAGGATGTATGGGACGAAGCAAAGTAATTGCCATGAATAACATTACTTACACATAACTCCTGGACAAACACCTGCAACTGGCATTTTCCTTCATCTTCAGTATAATATTTCCAAGATGGGAAGATACGCACATACGATTTAACAACATCAAATGCGATAGATGCTAAAGTACGACTAGCTGGTTGTGCTTCCTCCACAGGAATAGGCGTACTAACTGGTGGAGTTGGGGTTCGCCGTGATAGTACTGGCCCTTTGGGCACTGGAGCTGCCTTACTAACTGCTCTTGTTTGGGAGCTCTGTGGTGGAGATGGTGCTGTGTCAACAGGAACTGGGTTACTATCGGCTGGGGTTGGGGTTAGATTGGGTGAAGCTGGTTCTCTGTCCATCGCAGTAGGGGTACAATCTGCGAGAGTTTGGGTTATGTGTGGTAGGGCTGGTTCTTGTGCATGTACAACCGGGGTGCTATCTCCACCAAGAGGTAGCACTGTTTTATTTGAAGACCGTGTTTTTAGTCCGCTAGATACTGGCATCACCCACTCCAATTCAAATGGCTGATAAACAGGAAACATAGTTGAATGTACAGACATTGTATGAGAGACAGATGCAGTAGATAGTGTGGAAAAAAGAGGGCATGAAATAATTGACATGTATATTGTTTAACTAAAACGGATAGCATGACATAATTTCACATATATGATGTCTATCTAAACTGGATAGCATAGCATAAAATAATTCAAAGATATGATGAATAACTAAACAGGATCGCATGACATAATTCACCTACATGTTATCTAAGTAATCAGGATCGCATCATTTAATTCACGTATGTGATTTATATGCTAAACAGAGGGCATTCGATATGATGTCTGAACTAAGAACATGGTGTTGAATATTGTGTATATGATGTCTAAACTATGCAATGCAAGACACCGTATGCATGATATGAGCAGTATAACCATGCCAAGTTAGAGCATACACCTCAGTGGGGGAATAGGACTGGTCATCTGTATCTGAATCCATCCCTGAGGAGCTATCGAGACCCAACAAGAGATCTGCTTCTACAGGTAGCACTGTCTGCTCTGAAGGCCTTGTTTTCACTCCAGATTTTTCCATCTCCCACCCAAATGGCTGATTCACAGGAAGAGTAGTTTAATGTACAAACATTGTCGACAAATGGAAATGTAATGAAGAAAAGGATGGGCAAGATATCATTCAAATATATGATGCCTGGTTAAACAGGATGGCATTACACATTTCACATATATTATGGCTGGCTAAAAGACATGAGACTGCATAATTCCCATATATGATATAGAAACTAAATAGGTGGCATTACAGAATATGTCTAAACTAAGCAGATGACATATATGACGTCAAAACTAGGCATTGCAAGGCAACATATGCATGATATGACTAACATCATCATGCCAAGGTAGAGCAAACACCTTGGGGGGTAAATAGGAGTGGTCAGCGGCGTCTGAATCCGCCTCAGAACAGATATCTTCCTCTGGATTACAATCTGGAGAGGGGTGGAGAGGGTTTGCCATTGAACCCACCATGGAGCGATGTCTGCATGACATTGTATTGCCGTGCAAAACTCTTCTCTTTTTCTCTACATGTTCAGCATGACTGTGTACAATATCTGACATACATACGAAAAAATATGGTGAGATTATGTAAGGAGAGCATGCAGAAATTTAGAGTGATGGTAACAACCAGTGGATCGACGTTTTTTCGTTGAACCAAAATAGCCCTAATGGATCGACGTGAATGTATAGTAATAAGTGATGCAACAAGTGTACAACCTCTTTGCCGTAGCCGTGTCGACCTCAGTATCATTGGGTTGGTCGCTGAAGCAGTTGAGGCAGAGGTGGCTGTCGGAGGTGTGGAGGAAGATCTGAGGAATCTGTAGACGGGGCACTGCTCTATTGTGATGGATCGTTCTGTCGTTCGAGCAGCTCCGGTGAGCCGTAAGACATCAATGCTGAAGCAGCACAAGACAGAGATCGTCAATCTCAAGTGGGATTCTAATAGCATCTCCAATAGATGATGTAAAACGGATGTAAAATTAACATCACCAAAAACCACCTGACTACAACAGATGAGGTAAAAACTGTTGACTCTGAACTTAACTGTCGAAACTGAAATTTACTGTGGAATCTAAATGCTACTGTCGAAACTGAACGCAATGGTAGCAGAGAGGCACTTGACATGTAGTTTAGGGAGGGCCTGCAGTTCATCTTCAACCTGCACCCCCCTGAGCCGCCAACCACCACCGGCCGAACCGCCGGCCCCAGCGCCGCCTCGCCGCCCCGAAACAACTCACCACCGCCGCCCCAGCCAGCCCTCTAGGCCCCCCGCCTCCACCCTAAACCCTAAGATAGATAGTGGGGTACCTCTCCGGCGAGCCCCCGTCCCCGCTGCGGGTGGTTCTTCCTTAACTCTGGCGAGCCCCCCCAACCCCTGAAAATCGACTGACCCAAAAGTCGATTCAGTCGACTGAAGTGTGGCTTAATCGGAGCAGAGCAGCAGCACGAGCGAGGGGGAGAGCAGCATCAGCAGCTGGGTGAGCGAGCGATCGAGCGAGAGCCGGAGCAGCAGCAGCAGCGCGAGCGAGCGAGCGAGAGCCGGAGCAGCAACAGCAGATCCGGCTGGTATGGACGCCGCCGCTGAAGGGGACTCGCACTAGGGGAGAGCCGCCGTGGAGATGTCGCCCGCGGCGCCGGCTTCAAGGTAGCCGCTCCATGGGGGTGCGGGATGGAGCACCGTCGGCGCCGGGAGGTCGAGTTAAGGAGAAGGTGCGATGCGATGAGTGTACAACCTCATTGGTGGCGCCGAGTAGGCCTTGGCTTCGTCCGAGGAGTCGGTGAGGATGTTGTGGTTCCGGTGGAGCAGGTTAAGGCGGTGTTGTGGGGATGGAGCAACCGCGATAGACGAGGCGATCGTCGGACCAGCTCCTCATCCGGGACGGCGAGATGGACGACGGATCCTCATCCGAGGAGGTGGACGAGGGACGTCGAGCTGTTGCGGTGGACGACGTCGTCGGGGAAGAGGCTCCGGCTGGGCAGCGGTGACGTGGCGGACGGAGGAGGGTGGGGTTTCGCGGCTGAAGCGGAGAGGTTATGGTGGCCTGGGATTTCGAATGGCGAAAAGGGGGCGATGGGAGGGGGTGAAGCATGACTTAGGGACGCGCTTGTCCAAAATGTAGGGTGTGTTACAAAAGTACCCCCCACCGATTTGAACTAGCGGCCCTTTCGGCTCAGGGTTAGAAGGGGTATTTCGCGTGTCGGGATTTGGCAGCTGGAGGGAGTTTTCGCGCGCGTTGTAATTTCGGGATAGCAAGGCGCGGGTTGTGAAGGCGTCAGTTTTGGGAGCACGATATCTGAATTTTCGGGATATAACAAGACGCGGGTTGAATTTTAGGGACAAGCCTAACGGTAGTAATATTGTACTTGTACGTACCAAATCAATTCACACTTCCCTCAACCAAAAAGAAAACGAAAAAAATAAAACTATTCACACCACACAACGAGAGAGTCTTGCCCCGTTTTACTATACAAATGCTATTCAAAGCTACTCCCTCCTTCCATCTATATAGGGCCTAATGCGTTTTTCGATGCTAACTTTGACCAAATATTAGAGCAATGATATATGACATGCAACTTACACAAAGCACACCGTTAAATTCGTCTGTGAAAGGTTCTTTCAATGATATAATTTTCACATTGTGCATGTCATGTACTATTAATCTTGTCAATAGTCAAAGGCGGTCTTAAAAATCTCATTACACCCTATATAGATGGAAGGAGGGAGTATGAATCCATGTTATGTCCGATTAAATTTTTTCGCTTGCTGTATAATGCATGTAACCTACTCATACCAACATTTTAGTGCATTCCAAATGTCTATACTACCGCTGCAATTCGAACTAAATTTGAATTCCTTTCTCTATTTCAATAAGAATCTACAATCATGATTGTTGCCAACTTCAACCATCATAGTTTCCTTGCTATCCGCCAGATATAAATCGGACGGCCTATAATGCAGGATGGCAGGCACACCATCATCAACAACTCCGTTTGTTTATAAGAGTAGAGATAAAATATATTAAATGTAGTATAACATGTTCATAACCACACCATGTGTATCACCGTTATATATATTCACACATGCGTCGGTTTGAAACACTATGATAAATTCTTCAAATATCCGAATTCGCTTTTTATAATGAAGTATATATGATCTCTATTCGTCTTTTACACCCACACAACCCTCTTATCTTTGTAGCTAGCGCTAACTTTCTCTTGTGCATGCACACGCCCGCATCCCTCTCACCCTCCCTCAGCATTCTCTAGCTCCATCGCGCAAATTCGTCTTTTCACTTTAGGTCGTTCACCCACGGTGTGTGTAGGCCCCCCAGCTCCTTCTTTACGGCACACATCGATCGATATGCCTCTCTAGCCAGGTGTGCCTAGCACAAACACAAGCTTCCCCTCTTCTCTTGTCACCGTCCATGCCTCACTCCCACCACTCTTTTCATCGTTCTCGTACTCGCACACTCCTCCCCCCTCGATATAGTATGCCTCTCATACCACCTCCTACATGCATCCCTCTCTCTCTATCCTTCTCCTCGTGCCTCATTTGCTTCTAACACACACATGCATGTATACCGATCGATCTCCCAACATATACCTAGATCGACTTTAACTACCCCCCCATCGATCGACGTACCTCACAAGTTATGTCTCTCCTTTCTCTAACAAAGGGCGGTTGATCTTCCTATGTAGTTACGTCTGCTTACCACAGCCACATCGTCCCCCCTCATCATTCGTGCATGCCTCCTGACCCGTCTCTCACACGCACGTGCACAGACAACAAGCAGCCATCTCCTCTCTTATTGATATTGCGGGCGTGCCCTCCGTTTGTCTAGCAAGCCTATCCCACCATTTGTTAGAAGCAACTCCACTACCACCCCTCCAACACTCTAGCTCTGTCTCTCTCCCAACCTTATTCCTCTCCTGCACATATGCATGGATGCCGATCGATCTCCCTTAATACATGAGGCAGATCGATCTCCTTAATACATGAGGTAGGCCTCTCTCCTCCTCCACACATATACCAGCCGTTGTACCTCTATAGTTAATTGGGCCTCCCTCTTCCCCCACCACACACCGATAGTCGAGCGCTGCAGGTAGGTATCCATGCCATAGAGACAAACTGCACATGTCCCATCTCACGTTCCACTAGGCCAGCCACTCTATATCGTTGACGTGGGCACACACAAATTCGATGGCACTCTTTATCGATCGCGCGCGCACACACACACACATCATCCCTCTCTTCGATTCTATGGACACCTCAAGCCGATGATACCTCCACTCTCTTCTCGTGGATCGCCCCCTCTATATATATGTTATATCCAGGACTCTATTTCACACACATTGCATATGTTACATTTTTGGATTGACCCCCCCCCCCAAAAAAAACTCTCAAGAACCCACACACTATATCTCTCTAGGTTTGTATCTCTCTCACACAACCCCATGTAGGTGGTGTACATATACAAGAAGAGAATAGGTGCACCGTGCACGTACTCATGCTTCGTGCCCAGCCACACCCGCGCGGGTACACGGTGGAGCTCATTTCTTTACGAAATGGCAGCCCACGTGCTAATTTGTACTCCTGTAGCGGTTGTTTACCTAGGGAGGTCGTGTACCACGCGTGCACGAAACAAAGTTCGACTTGACGCGTTGCCGCGTTATTTTTAAATAAAGTTATAGCGCTCAATGGCACGTACACAGAATATAAAACGATTTTTATGGAGAAAAAGGTAGTCCGCTCACTATATACAATGGAGCCTGCCTGCCTGGTTGGTCGCTCTTCAGAGTATCTCACACAAGGCTGCGGTGGCCTCTCTCTCTCTCTCACCGTTGGTCGCTGATCCGGCCGCATCCCGTCCGCCGGGGGAAAGGGAGTGCGGTGGCCTCTCTCTCTCTCGACGTTGGTCACTGATCCGGCCGCATCCGGTCCGCCGGGGGAAAGGGAGGAAGTGCATCGTTTCTCCGTTTGACGGCGCCGAGGTAGCACATCCCAATCTGCGGTACACGTCGTTCTCTCTGACCAAGCTCCGGCGCGGCAGGGCCTACGCCACCTGCTCGCAGATTTCGCCCGCCGCCGCTCACCTAGTTACATCCCGACGACCTCCAGGTATCCCCTCCGGCCTTGCTCCACTGCTCGTCTTCCCACATCGCTGCATGTGGATCTTCCATAGTTCTTTGCCCAAAACGTAGCTCGTCCGACGTACTTTCCATATTGCATTCTCGTCCTCACACCGTTTTAGACAAACACAACCGTGTTGTCATCTTCCCTTAGGACAAGGAATATGCTTCTTTTTTGTCGTCGCATGTGTCATCAACTGTTATTGGCCAGTAATTGTTTCCTTTCTACTCGTTGCTATTGTGACCTTTTGGTGAACTGCACAAATCACTTTTTCCTTAAGAGTGTTTTGTGCAGTTGTACTAAAATGTCACACGGGCAACATCTCTACATTTCAGTGCGACTGCACAAAGGGAGATTGGTTTTGCTCTATCCTCCTCATCCAACTCCGAGCCTAGTCTTCTCCAACTAGTTAGTCTTAAGAGAGACTGCAAAGGTGACCGGCTTCTATTTGTGTGTTTATTGTTTCATCAGCAGTCCTCTATTATCGTAATCACACTTAATATCTCTGGAACAGGGACGATCAACTCTATTTTAGTGGAACTGCACAAAATGATCGGAATGTTGCATGCTCCAGACAGCTACTTTTTTTTCCCAACATGCCTTGTTGATTTAGACAGAGCTGGGGGGACGTTGCTGCCAATGAAAGCATGGATCAATTTTAATTTAACACCTTCTCACAACTCTGTCTTCAGTTGTGATGTAATTATTAGCTCTGATCTGCCAATAATTGACATGCCTTAGCAAGGAAGTTAGTTTTTTATTGTTTCCGAAAGAGCATCGATGGCAAGACACGCGAAACAAAAGCTGAAAGCTCACACCATTGTACAATTTCATGTCGCTGGAAAATTATTTGTATAGTATGTCAATTATGTAAACAAATGATGGAAGCTTGATAGCATTGCCAGAAGCCTCATCTTCATCCGGGTCCATGTGCCATGCACAAAATTATACTCCTTCGTTCCTAAATATTTGTCTTTTTACAAATTTCAAACGGGCATATTTTAGAGTGTAGATTCACTCATTTTGCTTTGTATGTGTACTCCCTCCGTTCCTAAATATTCTATTCGTCTTTCTAGAGATTTCAACAAGTGACTACATACGGAGCAAAATGAGTGAATCTACACTCTAAAATATGTCTATATACATCCGTATGTGCCAGTCCATTTGAAATCTCTAAAAAGACAAATATTTGAGTAGTCACTCGTTGAAATCTCTAGAAAGACAAATACTCCGGAGTATATTTAAGAACCGAGGGGGTAGTGCAAAACCGCATGGGAGACTCAGCCCGGTCGTTGCGCTGCATTAATAGTGATGAGCAGTCAAATCATAACCCCCGCCTTTCCCACTGTAAGTTGCTCTAAAGAAGCAACCATCAATACGCTCTTCTTTGAATCCGCTCATACTACTCCATCCGTCACTGTTTATACAGCGCGCTTCAGAAAAAAGAAAAAAAATCTGTGGGACCAAGGTGACTAGCGATCGGCCTGAAAAATAGCATTGGTAGTTATAGCACGGCGTCTATTACTAGAGGGAATAATGCGTACACACATGCATGCAGTGCTTCCACCCCGGGTACACACATGCATGCACTTACTCCACTCCGTAGTAGTACAGTACATGGAGAGAAAATTATGGACTTGATTGCGGTTACCACGCCCTAATTAATTGAGCATTAAACCAAACGCGTCTAAAGTCTCTCTGGTGGTGGAAATGCATTGAGAGAAATGCATCATAATGAAGCGCGCCCTGTAAACTGTGACGGAGGGAGGAGTAGTATGAAGGTGCAAAACCAAGTACGCGTATGGCCAGTCGGTCAACGCACCTCCTCTTGGCATATCACTGACATGTGGGACATGAGTGTGAGCAAACCGATCTCAATTGACGGCAAAGAGCCAACCCGCCGTTCCTTGAGAGAGACGAGGAGCGAGAACACACAGACGGGCTCGCACGGAGGCCAAGATATATTCGAGCATGGTTGTTGATCGATATCATTCATTACATGTTGGGCTGCCGTTTTCCGCCCTTCTCCGGAATAAACGTGTACTTTATCAGAGATAAAAAAAATAAGAGTACAGACGCTCCACCATGCGGTTCTAGTAGTAGTACTACTCGTACTACTGCGCTTGGCTCTTTGCCTCTTCGTGAAGTCGAACAATGATGGTACTCCGCATGTTGGGTACTATAGTGTATGCCTCTGACAATCTGACACCGAATGGACTGATGCATGTCCACCGAGGGTAGGTTGCATTAGTCAAAAGGCGTAAGCGAGCTTCACCTTGTCCTGCAAGCTTCTCCTCGTTCTGCGAGTTGACGGGACAAACCAAAAAGTAGTGCTAGTCCATACTCCCTCCTTTCCGGTTAATATGGCTTAATCTTTTTTGCGGGTAAATGAGAGAGCTTTATTCATATATAAGCATTCTTAGGACGATCAGCCAAGACACTGGTCACTAGGAAGCGAGGTACCCCGCAAAAAAAGAAGTAGGAAGCGAGGTGTTTCATCAAGCCAGCTCTCGGCCACATTCAAAGTGCAGCAAGCACGGTTCGCACGAAGATGCGCCGCAAGGTTTGCTGACCTGTTTACATGCTGAATAACAAAAAAAGAGGAAATATTACCGAGCGCTACTATTTGTAACTGGATATGAGCCAGAATTAAGCTAGAATTGTGGCGAGTCTTCCATGCAATCAACTTCCATTATCACATGCGAGAACCCTCGAAGAGAACCAAATGTGTTGAAGATTGCTTTATGACATTTTAAAATTATAATAAGAGTGCAGACGATCCTCCATCTGGTTCCTAGTACTAGTATAGTACGTACCTTTATAGACTATAGTAGTAGTACTAGTAAACTTTGCGCTTGGTTGTTCGCCTATTCGGGAAGTCGAACAATAATAGCACTAGTAGTATAGTGTATGCTTCTGGCAATATGACACCGAATTAACTGTTGCACGTCCACCGCCTGAGCGAGGGAGATCTTGCATTAGTCAAAAGTTTCTCCTTGTCCTGCGAGCCACCGCGCGCAAGCTTCTCCCGTCCTGCAACCTTCTCCTCGTTCGGCAAGTTGACGGGACACAGCAAAGTAATGCTAGTCCATACTGCCTCCTCTCCGGTTAATATGGCTTAATTTCAAACGAGATAAATACACTGTCTGTCATTGTATATCTGTAAAAATACGGTCAGTGGACTTCATAACACGCTCATTGCGCTCAATATATATATTTTCCGGTGTTTATACGGTCACTAGCTCACCCTGACTGAGTATGTGTGTGCATGCACGTGTAGGTTGAGCACTTGAGCGTGACCGTGTGTGTTCCATCGAGTGCTCCGACATGCATGCATTAGGGCGTCGCGCGAGTTTTTGCGTCCATGTGTACGTGTGACTGTTGCATACACATAGGGGGAGTACGTGCAGGGGCCACTAAGGATCAGTCAAATCACACAGTAAGTTAGTCGTTAGAAGCAACCATCATTTCACTCTTGAATGACACGTACGCAATATAAAATGGTTGATATGGAGAGAAAAAGAAAACCACTATATATACACTAGCAGGAGCCTAAGCTACAAGCCTGCTTGCTTAGGTTGCTCTCTTCACAAGCATAGAACGACGGGCCTGATCCCGCAGCTGGGGGAAGGAAACAATGTTCTGCGTAGACGCGGTCGACATCGGCGAGAGGGAGAAAACCCACAGTCGGTGCGTCCCAATCGGGGGTCACCGCGGTATGGGCCGATGCCGCGTCCCAACCGCCCTTCTAGCTACAGCCCGACGTCCCAGGTAGTCCATCTTCCTTTTGGAGCCGGCTTGCTCCACTTCCGTAGCTCCATCTCCTTGTCGATCTTTCTCTACTTCTACCGGCTTCTACTTGTGATGAGTTTATGTCTCATGAACTAGTGCCAGTACTATTATTCTAATCACACTTCTTCAATATCTTTGCCATCAGGGATGCTCAGGTCGATTTTAGTGGAACTACACAAAAGCATCGTATGATCCGAGGGTGCCAGCCGTCTTTCCTTCGATAGGTTCTACCTGGCCAGGAAATTAAATCATGTTTAGGGTTTAGGGTTTAAGTCATAGTGACCCCATCAGTAGTTTTTCTTTCGTACACGCTCTCACAACTTTTTTCTTTAGTTGTGAAGTAAATATTGGCTATGATCTGTGAATCATTGAGATGCATTAGCATGCGTGTTAGTTTTCCTTTGTATTTGATGGAATGTTGTAACGGGGCAACCTTGGAATAGGAATGAAAATGGAGTAGAAAGTTTCCGTTTTTCCGGAGAAAAAATGGAAACGGAGAGAAACCAACGTTTCATTTCATTGGATCGCGCCATCGAGCAAAACCAACGTTTAAATCACGTCTGTCGTGTTCGTGTCTCACCGTCCTCCACGGCTCGACCCCACACGGTCGCTCGGCATGCCACTCACCGCAAACCGAGTATACGATAACTTTCCCGCCTTCTTGTCGATGGATCGCGCCATGGAGTACTAGCACTACTGGAAGAGATTGACGAGTTGGGGGAGGACAGCTAGCTGTAGCACGGACTCCCAAGAACTTTTTACATGCATGTTGTAGCCGGCTATTGCGACCTTTGAACGCGGAGCAGCCGCGTGCACCCGGAAAAGGCGCGAGCGACGCTCTCGGCCGGTGCGCCGCTTCAATGCTGGCGCCAGTGAGAGGTCGCGTCCGCTCTGGCCGGGCATGAATGCGGCGCTGACCGTTTCGGGCGGGAAGCACGCGCGGGTGTTGAAGAGGGTTCGGGTTGGTCAGGACCGGCCGTGGCAGCGGTCCGGACGTGCGCAAACAAGAGATGATGTACGTTAATATTGCTGCGTATATAATTAACAACGTAAATAATGTGCCAGTTGGACAAATATGATTGGAGATGGAGATGGAAATGGAATTTTACGTAAACACGGAAATGCATGTCTATGTCTATGTGTGTGTGCGCGACGACTCTCGCGACCTGGAAGCGTGGGCGTGTTTTTGATCGAGTTTTGTTTCTTGGTACGTTAGAAAATCAGTTTGTCTAATTCACATCTAGATGTTATTTAAGGATATCACATCTAAGCTCCCATAAGTATATAATGTAGCAACAAGACACAAAAAAACTAGGAAAAAAATAGACCACAAACAGAGTGGACATCAACTTAGATGTGACATAACTATGTCACATCTAGATGTGTCCTAGACAGACCCTTAAAAAATTGTCCGCCAGTTTTCGTTTCTTTTTTCCGGGAACGCGCGTATTCTATTTAAAACCACTGCTATGGAGAGTTTTTTTACTCCATTATAGCCTCTTGTTTGATAGAGTTTCTCGCGTCTCGCTCTCTCACCCTCTCCATATATGTTACACGCTGGAGGCTCAGCGTTCATTTGCTAGGGTTTGCTATATTCACAGTCTCTCACCCTCTCTTCACCAAACAAGACTGCATTGGCCTCTTGTCTGTCTCTCCCCCCTCACAGCTGGTGAAGGAGGCGTCCGTATCCCGTCGCACCGGGAAGGGGAGGAGGTGCAGCGTTCACTCTATCGCCTTCGGCGAGGGAGGCAATCCAGTGCCGGTTGCGCTGTTCTCTTTCACCCAGCGCCTGTGCGGGAGGGCCACCGACCCCTTCTTCGTCGCTGCCGTACGTAGTGTGGGCAGATCCGGCCTCCCTCCGCACGCCTTGCCACATCCCGACGACCCTAAGGTATAAGTTTCTTTGAAACCGTCGTTGCTCTAGCTGCATGTGGCGATCTGTAGTCGAATCTAGGTCTTGGTTCAAAGAGGAAAGAAGGGTGCGGTGGGCTGGAGCAAGAATCTAGGACGTGGTTCAATGAGGAAAGGAGGGGCGGAAAGTAGTATAGACTGGCTATCCAACCGCTTTGTAGGTCGAAAAGGGAAAAAGGGGGTAACCCAGTACACACATCTGGAAGGAACCGATCTCTTTGTTGAAAAGGGAAAGAAACTGGGGGGTCGGGTAGTTTGTGCAGGACTAGCTTTGCTGCCCTCACATAGGAAGAAGGTTCAAAGAGAACAAATATGGGACCAGCGCATATATGCTGCTTGGCTACATACTTTGCATCACCCATTTATACGTGTGGACGCACATGGTGCTGGCATGTCCCATACAGCTATTTTGCTGTTGTTAATCTAAGAATGCCACCGGAAAATTGAAGCAATGCCACTGTTAAAAGTAAATTACATTTTTTTAATGAATGTTGTTTCAAGAGAATGTCTCTGTTAATATGAATCAATGCAACAGTTTTAGAAATGCTACTGTCCTACTTTGTTTTCCATCCAAGATAAGTTAGATGCTTCTTTCTGTCACCGTTTGTTTCATCCTCCTTTATCGGCAAGTAATTGTTTCCTTTTTTGCCTCTGTTAAAACAGGGCTATCGATTCAACTTGTTGCTATTGCGACATTTTGCTTCGCTACTCGAAACACTTATGTTTTAAGAGTGTTTTGTGCAGTTCAACTTGAATGTCACACTGGTGACTTTGCTTAATTTTGGTGGAACTGCACAAAAGGAGATCGAGATTTGTTTCCAGTCTTCGTGGCGAGTTGTTTCAAATCTTGGTCTCAACCACATGATGTGCAGTGTGCTTTGAGATGTTGTGCTACTTGTTTTGGTACTGTTTTAAATAAATGTTGAATTGAAGCTATTGTATTGTTGTCTTTTCCCATTAAGTAGTGAACAAAAATGGGACCAACCCAGACATGATGCTTGTTGCTTTGTTACAACAAATTCAGCATCACCCCCTTTATAAGCCAGTAATTGATGCCACTCTCAGAATTAACTACTGAATCTTATTTCAAAACTGCAACACTTGTTAGGGATTGGCGGGATTACCATTTTTGTGGCCACATGTTTCATCCTCCTTTATTAGCCAGTAATTGATTCCTTTTTTGCCTCTGTTTAAATAGGGATATCTATTCAACTTGTTGCTATTGCGACATTTTGCTTCACTACGCGAAACATTTTGCTTGATTTCAGTGCAACTGCACAAAACGAGATTGGATTTCCTATTCGTGTTGGCAGATTCGTATTTTATCTTGTCCGTCTCATGAAAGGTCAGTACAGGCCTTCATCCACATGATTGTGCAGTATGCTTTGAGATGTTGTGCTACTTGTATTGGTACTGTTTTAAATAAATGTTGAATTGAAGCTATTGTATTGCTGTCTTTTCCCATTAAGTAGTGAACAAAAATGGGACCAACCCAGACATGATGCTTGTTGCGCCCACTCTGCATCACCCCCTTTATAAGTAGATGGAAGCACATACTGTTGTTGCGCCCACTCTCCCCTGGAACTGTTTATGCTTTTCGTTAATCTAATGCCGCTGGTAAAATTAAGCAATGCCACTCTCAGAATTAATGAACTACTGAATCTTAGTTCAAAACTGCAACACTTGTTAGGAATGGTACTATCCTGCTTTGTAGTTCTTTCTACATGTTTAACCAAGGTATTGTTAAGATAATGTCTCTGTTAAAATGAATCAGTTGCATTGTTTTAGGAATGGTACTTTTCTGCTTTGTCGTTCTTTATACATGTTGAAACAAGGCCTTGTTAAGATAATGTCTCAGTCAATATGAATGAATCACACTGATGAAGAATTGCTACTCTCCTGCTTTGTTTCCCATTAAGATAAAGTAGATCAGTAGATGCTTTTCTTCTCGGAGTACAAGTCATCAACCGTTATTTCTCAGTAATTGTTTCCCTTATACCTATTGTTGCTTACAGGGATATCAAAAATTAAAGCTCGGTTTTATTCCGAGTTCAATTTTAGTTGAACTGCACAAAAGGAGCCAATGTGTCCAAGGCAAACTGCTGCGTTACTGGGTCCAGTTGGTCATTCCACTTTGCAGAAAGAAGCAGTCACTGTTTGCGCTACATTATAGAAGGAATGACCGAGAAGCTTTACAGAGTATTATTAGACACCGGTGACATGACTAGCCTGCAGAGACCATTGGCAATTTAACAACACGTGGAGTGCCCTGGGCAAAAAGTGCCCAAACAAGTACAAGAAGCTACGACAGGACTCCACGATCATAGGCATTACATATTTTGAATGGGAAAAGCTTGTCAAAGTTTAATCATTGATGTTAGCAAGAAGACGTTAGTTTAATATATTGGAATTGGAAAACCTTGTCAAAATTTGCTCATTGATGTTAGCCAGAAGACATGCATTTGATATTTTTGAGTGGGACGCCCTTGCTGTGAGCAGCGTCGAGTGTTTTTTCCTATTCATGTGTTCAGTTTAGAAGTAAATAGTTACTCTGCTGAGATATTCCTGTGTTAAGAGTTTGTTTTGAATATTGTCTATGTAATGCCAGGCCTTGTGTTTGATTGCAAAGTTGAGCTTGGAATGTTGTGGCATGCGGCATCACGAGCTGTTCACCGTGCCTCCTGAGAATAATGCTTCGTATTGTTTTGCATGTCGATCTAATGCCAGTGATTTTCTTCTTAAGAAGATCATCCTCTTCTGTTGTTTCCGTGCTTAAGAAGTTCATCATCTGATGTTTCATTCATAGCCTATACGACAAGTCGGATAGGTTAGATGTGAAATCATATGATCTTCTGACCAACTCATGATATTAGGCCGTGATCGTCGTTTTCCAACCAAAACAGCTTGTAAAACTGACGCTTGTAAATTAAAGCCGATGGTCTCGGGCGAAGGCGCTTGGTTGGTCGATTTCCACTAGTAAAATATCGAAAGTACTTCACACACGATAAAAACGCTGAATGACACTCGGACGATTGCTAATCCAGCCGTTAGCTGCTGTTTCAGCCTTGCCCATGGATGGCATGATACGCACGTCGTGCATGTATCGTCTGGTAATGTCATCCATATAGCAGTGCTCGTAAAATATACACTGGTCTCTCAAATTACACGCGTAACCCGCCGGTTTTACTTACAGACCTCGGGCCCTCGGTTTCATTACGCCTGTATTTTACGCGTTGTTTCCGATGACGAGTAAATTACACTTGTATGTTAATACAGGTTTGAAATAAACCAGAGCTCCCAAGCGTGGCCTTACCATTTCATGTCGTCTCAGTTTCTCGAAGGTGCTCATAGGTGTCCGATGATCCTGGCTTCCTGAATGAGCAACGGGCGCTGTATCAGACCATCCGTAGGGCCCGCGAGGCCCTCTCCGTTGTCCTTCGAGTTGCGCTCGCCGTGGCGCCGAGCATTGTTAACATCGTCAACGAACATGAGGATTCAGGAGATGACTTTATTTTCACTAGATGACACTAGGGACCCACTACGGCCATAGCCGTACGTACGCAAGTGCCTCCTTATTATGTACAACTATATTTTTTTTGCTTTCTCCTGGTTTCCTGACATCACGGTCCCACACCATTGTCAACCTATGTACTCAATATAAACGAGAGAATCGCACAAGGTGCGGCCGACAGCTGGGACCAAGCAGCTCGAGCAGTATTTGTGTTTTTGAGGCGTGAGCACTACAGAGTTTTTCTTGGCGATGATTTCGTTGTTCTTCAGAGGAGAGCAAGGTATTAACTGGGCGGGATGTGGCCCGTCTAGCGCAGGCCAGATATCCAGCCCAGATACTAGTTTTTTCAAGATGAAAATGGCTAGCCCAGCTATACGTCTTTTTGAGGAATACCCAGGCAAGGTCAACTTGTTATTCTCCGCCCCGCTGGGCTGCAAATCTTTCCTAGGAGGGATGCATTAGGCTTAAAAGGAAAATGGGCTTTAAAAATAATAAATGGGATGTAATTATAAAAACTGGGCAGTAACTATAAAAAAATGCACCAAACACGAAATTAGTTTATAAAATATTATTTATGGATTTTGAAAATCTTAAATTTTCATTGTTGCGCGCACAATGTTTCGTTGGATTTTTACGTAATACAAATTTATATTTAATCTGACTAGAAATTTCGGGATAAAAATATTTCGGATCCCATCAAAATGTGGGAAATTTTATTGAATTCTGTCTTCAACAGTTGGTTGAAATTATTAATCGTTGTCCTAGCTAGAAAATGGGCTATACTTTTCACAAACTGTAAATGGGCTGTTGTAAATTCCATTAGAATTCAAAAATGGGTTGTACATTCTTACAAAACGCAAATGGGCTATAAGTTCTCTGCCACACACTTGTGGGCCGACTAAGTGACGCGTCGCCTAAAAAAATAAGTTGACGTGTATGCAAGGCTTTGTCAACTTATTATAGTCAACACACGGTTCTAGCAGCAGTGGCCGTTGGATGTCTATCCAACGGATGTCGTGCTTCTTCAATCTCGGATATTCTTAGCTTCGGCCGCCCAAAAAATGATTCCTCCCCCTGACATCTGGGGCGCACCGTTTCGGAGGCTGACCTGTGGGCCTACTAAGTTGGAGCGTACCAAGGGCTTTGTCAACTTAGTCAATATAAACGATTCTAGCTTCAGTGACCGTACGATGTCCATCCAACGGCCGTAGTGCTTCTTCAACCTCTGATCTTCTTGGTCCAGCCGCCCAAAGCAGCGCCGGTCGTGCCGCCTGCTCTTGCCTCCCGTGGCCGGCTGGGCTGCCGCGGAGGCCTCACCGCCCCCATACTACTCCCCCCGCTAGCCAGGCCATCCCTCCACTCACCCACACCCCCTGTTATTCTGCGGCGACGGCAGCCTCACACCGCAGCCGAACCAGTGAACCCTCATACTCCTCTCCGCGCGGGCTTCCACTGCTGCGTCTTCCCCGGCTCCGCGTCGTCCCCTTCCTAGGCCTCGCCGTCGTCCACCGCCCTGGTGCTCTCGGCGCGGCGTGGTCAACGTGGTCAACGACCGACTTCCATTGGAAGAGTACTGTACGTGGAGAGGCCGACAGCTGGGTCCACGGCGGCCGCAAGGAAGTGCCTCCTTATTACGCGCAAAATAATTATTCCTCCACCTGACAGCGGGGACCCACCGGACGGGCCACCTTATTTCGTGAAAAACGTTTCCCCCTGACTGCTGGGACCCACCGGACGGACCACCGTATTTCGCAAAAAAAGTTCCCTCCGCTGTCAGCTCGGACCCACCGGAAGTGCCTCCTTATTACGCACAAAAAAATGAATACTCCCCCTGCTAGCTGGGACCCACCTTGGTGGGAGGCTGACTTGTGGGCCTACTAAGTTGACGGGGACGGAGGGCTTTGTCAACTTAGTCAATATGAACGATTCTAGCTCCAGTGACCATACGATGTCCATCCAATGGCCGTAGTGCTTCTTCAACCTCTGGTCTTCTTGCTCCAGCCGCCCAAAGCAGCGCCGATCGTGCCGCCTGCTCCTGCCTCCCGTGGCCGGCTGTGCTGCCGCGGAGGCCTCACTGCCCCCTACTATTCTCACCGCTGGCCAGGCCCTGCGGCGACGGCAGCCTCACACCGCAGCCGAATGAGTGAACCCTCATACTCCTCTCCGCGTGGGCATCCACTGCCGTGTCTTCACCGGCTCCGCGTCGTCCCCTTCCTAGGCCTCGCCATCGTCCACCGCCCTGGTGCTCTCGGCGCGGCGTGGTCAACGTGGTCAAGGAACGACTTCCATCGGACGTGGACTGTACGTGGAGAGGCTGACAGCTAGGTCCACGGCGGCAGCAAGGAAGTGCCACCTTATTACGCGGAAAATAATGATTCCTCCACCTGACAGCAGGGACCACCGGATGGGCCACCGTATTTTGCGAAAAAAATGTTTCCCCCCTGACTGCTGGGACCCACCAGCTACACCTTCGCACGCAAGGAAGTGCATCTGGGCAAAAAAACAATTCGCCCCCCTGACTGCTGGGACCCACCAGCTACATCTTCGCACGCAAGGAAGTGCGTCTGGGCAAAAAAACCCAAAACGATTCGCCCCCCTGACTGCTGGGACCCACCAGCTACATCTTCGCAGGCAAGGAAGTGCCTGACAGTCGGGACCCACCTGGTCGAAGCGTACGTAGCGTTGTCATTCTTGTCGCGAACGTGTACGTACATATATACTGGTCGATGTAGAGGCGCGCACGTGTCATAGTACAGGCGCGTACGTGTCGTAGTAGAGGCGTGCACGTAGCATGTACATGTACGTACAGCGGCCAGGGTGCAAGAAAGAAAATACGGCCACGTACGTACATATGGGCAGGGTCTCGAACGCCTACTCGCGCATACGTACGGCGAGGGCTCGTGTACATGGCTGGGTCGGAACGGAGAAACAGCGTCATCGTCGTGTTCATGGGGAGGCAACGGAATGCGTCGTGTTCATGGCGAGGCAACGGAATGTGTCGTGTTCATGGGGAGGGGTGTGGCATACCGCAAAACGGAGGAAATGGACCTCCTACGGTCGAAACGGGGGTCCTGTTGATCGGGAGGAGTGTGGCGTACCGCAAAACGGAGGAAACGGACCTCCTACGGTCGAAACGGGGGTCCTGTTAATTGGGAGGGGTGTGGCGTACCGCAAAACGGAGGAAACGGACCTCCTACGGTCGAAACGGGGGTCCTGTTGATCGGGAGGGGTGTGGTGTACCGCAAAACGGACGAAACGGACCTCCTACGGTTGAAACGCGGGTCCTGTTGATCGGGAGGGGTGTGGCGTACCGCAAAACGGACGAAACGGACCTCCTATGGTCGAAACGGGGGTCCTGTTCATCGGGAGGGGTGTGGCGTACCGCAAAACGGGACTCCACGGGATACTGTTCATCTCCACCGTCGACCTCCTCCAGCCTCCATGGGCTACCGTCGACCTCCTCCAGCCTCCATGGGCTCCTGTTCATCCAGCCTCCACAGTGCGCTACTCCACCGGCTCCTGTTCAACCACCCCTCCACGGGCACCCCTCCACCGTCTACTGTTCATCCAGCCCTCCACACCACGGGGTCCTGTTCAACCACCCCTCCACGGGCACCCCTCCACCATCTACTGTTCATCCAGCCCTCCACCACACCACGGGGTCCTGTTCATCCAGAGGCAACGCCACCGCTCACTGTTCATCCAACCCCCCCCCCCCCCCCGCAACGCTCACTGTCATCCAATCGATCGGCTTCAGTTACCAGCTGTAGCGAAGGAATCGCTCGATCGGGTTCAGTTAACAGCCATCGATCGATCGCTCGGGTTCAGTAACGCGTAGCCTGCAGTGCAATCGCTCGGGCTCAGTTAGAGCCCAACGCCTCGCTCGGGTTCAGTTAGAGCCAACGCCTCGCAAACACGCGCATACGTGTACGAGAGAAACGCGCATCGCTCGGCCCCCGACCTCCCACCGTAACCGGGAACTCCCCGAAATTTTCCTCCCCCTCGCTTCTACCACGGTTTTTTCCGTCATGGACGGCCCAAAGAATGTCATGCAGCTGCGTCTCCGGCCCACCCAGGACGAAAAGCCCATTTTTTGTCATGATTTTTTGTCATAGAAGTAGGAGCCCACCACATCTATGATGATACCGGGTTTTGTCACAATTATCGTCATAGAAGTGTCATATGTATGACAGAAAAAAATTTCGTTCGGCCCAAAATGTCACGGATGTGTCTTTTTTTTGTAGTGGTTTGGGATAAACCTGAGCATTCTTTATCCCAGTTTTGGGTCCTTCGAAGGAGGTGCTCAGCACAACGAACCAGGCAATCGGACTATAGGGATTTATCACTCTCGCTTAGCCATAGGAGCTTTAGTATGGTAGGCGTAGCCCGTGGTGTCCGGAATACCGTACTAGGGGCTCTATAAGCACCTGATCGGAGAAAAAACTGATCCATCGCACGCTGCATTGGTTATGGCATTATGCGGGAGAAATCCTTAAAGATTTTGTGACCTCTCGAACAGCTGAGCAGCTCTCGCCGTATCATGACAGTCAGTTTTCGGCTTTCTCTACTGAGGTGCTCGTCCGGAAGAACTGGGACACAATCGCAGTTGTTCTCCCAGTGCTACCTTAGCCGATATAGCGGAACGTAAGGTACCAAAAGATGGGAGCCGGGCAAACCCAACTATTGACCCAAGACATGATTCGGAGCTGATGCATATAATGCTATAGGTTTGGGGTGCCGAACTTCCGTGAAGGTGTTCGGACTTTATTGCCATGTTATGGGTAAAGCGAAGCCCCTGGCATATTTTAAGGCATATCACTATGTACGGATGCCACTTGACAAAATAATTTCAATAAGAAATAACAGCAGGTAAACGTCATATAAACCCACATGTTGTGTTTGAATAGTACGTCTATGCGTATGGGTACAAGTAATGTGATAAAAAAGGAATATGATTGCGGAACCTGCTGAGACCAGGGGGAAGAGGCTGAATGCGGATCCGTAATATAGCCGGATGGTCACTGCGGGGAATGTCTAAGGATTCCCTTACGCGTTCAAGCTGCCTCCGTGTAGCCCGTCCTGGTCGGCGCAAAGGTGAACCTGCGAAGGAAATGTAAGAAATATTTACATGCCGGAGGGCGGTTGAGCCGCTGAGTTCGGCCTGTCCTGGCCTTCGCCGGAGTGTTTAGTCGAGCTCTGGACGAGCCGAGCTATCCTTTCATGAAGTAGTTCGGAGTCCCTTGACAGTGTCCGGGAGCCTGGTCGTCGACTCGAGGTTCGGCTGCGAGGTGCTGCTCGTTGTTTCTGCTGCTAAGGCAGTGGTGTATTTGTTGGTGCCGAGGGAAGGTTCGGCCTTGCCATTAACCATGATGACGCCGCGTGGACCGGGCATCTTGAGCTTACGGTAGGCATAATGTGGCACCGCGTTGAATCGAGCGAACGCGGTTCGTCCGAGCAGTGCTTGATAATCACTGCGGAAAGGGACGATTTCGAAGATTAACTCTTCGATACGGTAATTTTTTGGTGGTCCAAAGACTACCTCAAGGGCAATGGAGCCTTACAGCTAACCTCCACACCTGGTATAATGCCTCTGAAAGTGGCTTCAGTGGGTTTGATCGCCGAATGATCGATGCCCATCTTGCGCATTGTGTCCTGGTAAAGCAGATTTAGACTGCTACCTCCGTCCATAAGGACTCGAGTGAGGTGGAACCTGTCTATTATTGGGTCGAGGACTAGTGCGGCTGGATTGCCCTGATTGGCGTTCACCGGATGATCCGTGCGGTTGAAGGTGACCGGCCCTAGTTTATATTTTGGGACGACTAGTTTCGTTGAGTCGCCATCCCTAAGGGTGCATATCTGGTCCGAGTTGGTAAGTTGGGTGGTATTTACCACATTCACCGATTGAATATGCAGGGGAAATTTCTTCTGCCCACCTGTGTTCGGTGATCTGGGCTCTTTGTCGCTATCGTCGCTTTGAGACCCCCCTTCATCTTTGGCGCCTGCCCTGCCGGCTTGTTTGAAGACCCAGCATTCTCTGTTGGTATGGGTGGCTGGCGTTTCTGGGGTGCCATGAATTTGGCATTGGCGATCGAGTATGCGGTCCAGACTGGATGGATCCGGATTTTTATTTTTGGGTGGCCCTTTCCGCTGACCGGGCTTTGAGCTCCTGAACCCGGCATTAACTGCCGTATTTTCGGCGTTTTCACCATATTTGCGGCGCTTGTGTTTGTTGCGTCGTGGTTTGCCATTGCTATCCCTGGCTTCTGATATGCCAGACTTGCTTGCTGTATTGGTACTACGAGCCAACCAGCTATCTTCACCCGCGCAAAAGCGGGTCATAAGTGTCGTGAGGGCTGCCATGAATTTTGGCTTCTCTTGGCCGAAGTGCCGGGCGAGCCATTCGTCACGGATAGTATGCTTAAATGCCGCTAAGGCCTCTGCATCCGGACAGTCGACTATTTGGTTCTTCTTGGTTAGGAACCGGGTCCAGAATTTCCTGGCCGATTCCCCTGGCTGCTGAGTTATATGACTTAAATCGTCAGCGTCCGGCGGTCGCACATAAGTGCCCTGGAAATTGTCCAGGAATGCCTCTGCCAGGCTCTCCCAACTTCCGATGGAGTTTGCCGGCAAGCTATTGAGCCAATGCCGAGCCGGCCCTTTGAGTTTTAGCGGGAGATACTTGATGGCATGTAGGTCATCCCCGCGGGCCATGTGAGTGTGGAGGAAGAAGTCTTCTATCCATACCACGGGGTCTATAGTACCATCATATGATTCAATGTTTACGGGTTTAAACCCTTCTGGGAATTCGTGATCCATTACTTCATCAGTGAAGCATAGGGGGTGTGCGGCGCCTCTGTGCCGGGCTATATCACGACACAGTTCATACGAGTCTTGTCTGCCATGTTCGGCTCGGCCGGACTTGCTTTTAGTGTATCCGGCGTGACGATCATCGTCACGTGTTGGTGCGCGCCCCCGTGATCCGTAGATCGATCTTGCATGTTTTGCCTTGTTTTCCAATACGTCTCACAGGTCCTGCGTGTTGCCCCGAGCCTTGGTATTTTTGTTTGAGTGGCGGCGGGGTGCGGGCAGGACTTCGGGCTGATATGCCTCTTTGTCTCGGCCACGAGGTGGCCGATCTGCCGCATCATACGCTGGTGGTGTATGTTTTAATGCTTCCTCCTCGAGTCGAGGTAGAAACCTGCGCTTTGGGTAACTCTTGGTTGGGCGCTCGAGTTCGTATTCCTGCCAGGACTCCAGTCCATCTATCCGCTAGCAGGTCTTAATCAGCTCGAAGCTGTTGTTGCTTTTTCTGCAGGCTGTTTGTTGTGGCTATAAGCCGGCGCTTGAAGCGCTCCTGCTCGACGGGATCCTCAGGCACGACAAATTCTTCGTCGCCGAGGCTCACTTCGTCTTCGGAGAGAGGCATGTAATTGTCATCCTCTGATTCTCCGTTTGCTGCCTGTTCCGGAGGGCTAGCTTGCTCATCCTCCCGCTCAAGGTCTGGCTGGAGGGGATTATCGTCGTCTTCGGCACTATCCGGAGCGTCATTGTCTCTTGTGCCGGTATCGCTGCTTTTGCTATGGCGAGACTTAGAGCGGCGCCGCTGACGTCGGTGCTTGGGTTGCTTCTTGGAGGGATTATCCTCCGTTGTCTTGTCGCCATCCCCTTCTTTGGGGGTGTCCACCATGTATATGTCATACGATGAGGTGGCCGTCCAGCGCCCTATGGGCGGTGGTTCTTGCTCGTCTCCTACATCGTCGTCCATACCGTCGATGTCTTCGGAGCCAAAGTCGAGCATGTCGGTTAAATCGTCGATAGTGGCTACTAAGTGGGTGGTGGGTGGGGCGCGAATTTCTTCGTCGTCCGCATCCCATTCTAGCCGGACATAGTTCGGCCAAGGGTCTCCCGACAGGGAGAGAGACTTCAACGAGTTTAATACGTCGCCAAAAGGCGAGTGCTGAAAGATATCCGCGGAGGTAAACTCCATGATCGGTGCCCAATCGGATTTGATGGGCACGGACACAAGCGGCTCGGAGTCCGTAGCCGGGGACGAATCCAACGGTTCGGCAACACGGGTCTCGTAGGAGGTAAGGTCAGTATTCGGCGCTATCGCCGCTGATTGTGCGGCCTCCCTGGAGGGTCCATCCACCCGTCCACAGATGGCGCAATTTGTTCCGGATTGAGGGCCGGAGTAGTTGCAGGTGTGATCTCCCGAACACAGTCCGACGGAAGAACTAAATCATGCTCGTCGTGATTGTGCGGCGCACCTGACATGGGCTCGAAATCCGTCGAAGATCAAGTCTCCGCGGATGTCGGCAGTATAGTTCAAGTTTCCAAACCTGACCTGATGGCCAGGGGCGTAGCTATCGATCTGCTCCAGATGGCCAAGCGAGTTAGCCCGCAGTACGAAGCCGCCGAATACGAAGATCTGTCCGGGGAGGAAAACCTCACCCTGGATCGCATCGTTGCCATCGAGTTGTCCGATGATCGAAGGATCCATCAAGCCTTACGGTGACGGCACAGTGGAACTCTCAATGAAAGCATCAATGTCGGTGTCAAAACCGGCGGATCTCGGGTAGGGGGTCCCGAACTGTGTGTCTAAGGCGGATGGTAACAGGAGGCGGGGGACACAATGTTTACCCAGGTTCGGGCCCTCTCGATGGAGGTAATACCCTACTTCCTACTTGATTGATCTTGATGATATGAGTATTACAAGAGTTGATCTACCACGAGATCGTAGAGGCTAAACCCTAGAAGCTAGCCTATGGTATGATTGTTGTTGTCCTACGGACTAAACCCTCCGGTTTATATAGACACGGAGGGGGCTAGGGTTACACAGAGTCGGTTACAAGGGAGGAGATCTACATATCCGTATCACCAAGCCTGCCTTCCACGCCAAGGAGAGTCCCATCCGGAAACGGGACGAAGTCTTCAATCTTGTATCTTCATAGTCCAACAGTCCGGCTGAAGGATATAGTTCGGCTGTCCGAGGACGCCCTAATCCAGGACTCCCTCACCAGATGCCAGGGACCCTGGCGTCTCGCCCCTGGACTCCGCAAAACTTCCTTTTGCGCTTTCCAAAAACGTCGTGGGCTTTCCCCTTTGGCCCAGATAAAGTGTTCTCGTGCCCAAACATTTCGGGAAACATCAGGAACCCCTTCCGATGGATTCCGGAACCCGTCCGGAGATTAAACACTACTATCCACATATCAATCTTTACTTCCGGACCATTCCGGAGTTCCTCGTCATATCTGTGATCTCATCCGAAACTCTGAACAACATTCGGTCACCAACATACATAACTCATAGTACTATATCGTCAACGAACGTTAAGCGTGCGGACCCTACGGGTTCGAGAACTATGTAGACATGACCGAGACACCTCTCTGGTCAATAACCAATAGAGGAACCTGGATGCCCATATTGGCTCCTACATATTCTATGAAGATCTTTATCGGTCGAACCGCATAACAACATACGTTGTTCCCTTTGTCATCGGTATGTTACTTGCCCGAGGTTCGATCGTCGGTATCTCAATACCTAGTTCAATCTCGTTACTGGCAAGTCTCTGTACTCGTTTCGTAATACATCATCCCGCAACTAACTCATTAGTTACAATGCTTGCAAGGCTTATCGTGATGTGTATTACCGAGTGGGCCTAGAGATACCTCTCCAACAATCGGAGTGACAAATCCTAATTTCGAAATACGCCAACTCAACAAGTACCTTCGGAGACACCTGTAGAGCACCTTTATAATCACCCAGTTACATTGTGACATTTGGTAGCACACAAAGTGTTCCTCTAGTAAACGGGAGTTGCATAATCTCATAGTCATAGGAACATGTATAAGTCATGAAGAAAGCAATAGCAACATACTAAACGATCAAGTGCTAAGCTAACGGAATGGGTCAAGTCAATCACATCATTCTCCTAATGATGTGATCCCGTTAATCAAATGACAACTCGTGTCTATGGCTAGGAAACATAACCATCTTTGATCAACGAGCTAGTCAAGTAGAGGCATACTAGTGACACTCTGTTTGTCTATGTATTCACACATGTATCATGTTTCCGGTTAATACAATTCTAGCATGAATAATAAACATTTATCATGAAATAAGGAAAAAAATAATAACTTTATTTATTGCCTCTAGGGCATATTTCCTTCATATATATATACCCCATCGCCGCAGCAGAGCACTCCACAGTGCTCTATTTTTTGCTGGCCGGCGAGGGGGAGGGCATTTGGGTGCGCTAGCTCACCTCCTATGCACATGAGGTGTTCGATGAAATGCCTGAGCCACACTAGTTAAGCCTTCTCCTCTCGAAGCTCGACCTCCGAGCTCCATTTTTCCCGAGATTTCTCTAGGTTTATATTAGCGGCCCGTCACGCCCCGTCCCCGTCTTCACCGCCGTCGATCGCCCGCGGCGATCTCGTCGTCGGCACCACCGTGGTGAGCCTCTTGTTCTTATCTTCTTTCTGAAAGAAAAAAAAATCTTACTTTACATAGATACTTGTCTAATTTTCTTACTTTTGACACACATTATTATATATAGCACGCAGATGAACCGGCAATGGATGTACGGTGACAGACACACCTCCGAATACATTAAGGGGCGTGCATGATTTTCTCGAAGTTGCTGAGGCAAACAAGCAGAATGGTTTTATGTGTTGTCCATGCCCTAAATGTGGGAATACGAAGTCTTACTCTGACCGGAAAATCCTTCACACCCACCTGCTTTACAAGGGTTTCATGCCACACTATAATGTTTGGACGAGGCACGGAGAAATAGGGGTTATGATGGAAGACGGCGAAGAAGAAGACGACGATGACAACTATGTGCCCCCTGAATACGGTGATGCTGCAACGGGGGAAGCTGCTGAAGATCAAGAGGAACCAGACGATGTGCCCGATGATGCTGCAACAGGGGAAGCTGCTGAAGATCAAGAGGAACCAGACGATGTGCCCGATGATGATGATCTCCGCCGGGTCATTGTCGATGCAAGGACGCAATGCGAAAGTCAAAAGGAGAAGCTGAAGTTCGATCGCATGTTAGAGGATCACAAAAAAGGGTTGTACCCCAATTGCGAAGATGGCAACACAAAACTCGGTACCGTACTGGAATTGCTGCAGTGGAAGGCAGAGAATGTTGTGCCTGACAAAGGATTTGAGAAGCTACTGAAAATATTGAAGAAGAAGCTTCCAAAGGATAACGACTTGCCCGACAGTACGTACGCAGCAAAGAAGGTCGTATGCCCTCTAGGATTGGAGGTGCAGAAGATACATGCATGCCCTAATGACTGCATCCTCTACCGCGGTGCGTACAAGGATTTCAACGCATGCCCGGTATGCGGTGCATTGCGGTATAAGATCAGACGAGATGACTTTGGTGATGTTGATGGCGAGCCCCGCAGGAAGAGGGTTCCTGCGAAGGTGATGTGGTATGCTCCTATAATACCACGGTTTAAACGACTGTTCAGAAACAAAGAGCATGCCAAGTTGATGCGATGGCACAGTGAGGACCGTCAGAAAGACGAGAAGTTGAGAGCACCCGCTCACGGGTCGCAGTGGAGAAAAATTGAGAGACAGTACTGGGCTGAGTTTGCAGGTGACCCAAGGAACGTATGGTTTGGTTTATGCGCGGATGGCATTAATCCTTTCAGGGAGCAGAGCAGCAATCACAGCACCTGGCCCGTGACTCTATGTATGTATAACCTTCCTCCTTGGATGTGCATGACGCGGAAGTTCATTATGATGTCAGTTCTTATCCAAGGCCCTAAGCAACCCGGCAACGACATTGATGTGTACCTAAGGCAATTAGTTGAAGAACTTTTACAGCTGTGGAATGGAAACGGTGTACGTACGTGGGATGAGCACAAACAGGAGGAATTTAACCTGCACGCGTTGCTATTTGTAACCATCAACGATTGGCCCGCTCTCAGTAAACTTTCAGGACAGACAAACAAGGGATACCACGCATGCATGCACTGTTTAGCTGACACCGAAAGTATATACCTGGACAAATGCAGGAAGAATGTGTACCTGGGCCATCGTTGATTTCTTCCGACCAACCATCAATGTCGAAAGAAAGGCAAGCATTTCAAAGGCGAGCCAGATCACCGGAAGAAGCCCGCCATGCATACTGGTGATCACATACTTGCTATGCTCAATGATTTACATGTAATCTTTGGAAAGGGTCCCGGCGGACTAGCTGTTCCGAATGACGCTGAGGGACGCGCACCCATGTGGAAGAAGAAATCTATAGTTTGGGACCTACCCTACTGGAAAGACCTAGAGGTCCGCTCTTCGATCGACGTGATGCACGTGACGAAGAACCTTTGCGTGAACCTGCTAGGCTTCTTGGGCGTGTATGGGAAGACAAAAGATACAACTGAGGCACGGGAGGACCTGCAACGTTTGCATGAAAAAGACGGCATGCCTCCAAAGTAGTATGAAGGTCCTGCCAGCTACGCTCTTACCAAAGAGGAGAAGGAAATCTTCTTTGAATGCCTGCTTGGTATGAAGGTCCCGACTGGCTTCTCGTCGAATATAAAGGGAATAATAAATATGCCAGAGAAAAAGTTCCAGAACCTAAAGTCCCATGACTGCCACGTGATTATGACGCAACTGCTTCCGGTTGCATTGAGGGGGCTTCTGCCGGAAAACGTCCAATTAGCCATTGTTAAGCTATGTGCATTCCTCAATGCATTCTCTCAGAAGGTGATCGATCCAGAAATCATACCAAGGCTAAGGAGTGATGTGGCGCAATGTCTTGTCAGTTTTGAGCTGGTGTTCCCACCATCCTTCTTCAATATCATGACGCACGTCCTAGTTCATCTAGTTGACGAGATTGTCATTCTGGGCCCCGTATTTCTACACAATATGTACCCCTTTGAGAGGTTCATGGGAGTCCTAAAGAAATATGTACGTAACCGCGCTAGGCCAGAAGGAAGCATCTCCATGGGCCATCAAGCAGAGGATGTCATTGGGTTTTGTGTTGACTTCATTCCTGGCCTTAAGAAGATAGGTCTCCCTAAATCGCGGTATGAGGGAAGACTGACTGGAAAAGGCACGTTTGGAGGGACTCAATAATATGCAGGGACGGGCATTCTTGGTCTCAAGCACACTACATAGTTCTACAGAACTCTACCTTGGTGACCCCGTATGTCGATGAACACAAGAACAGTCTGCGCTCCAAACACCCGGAGCAGTGCGACGACTGGATTAGATGTGAACACATCAGGACTTTCAGCAGTTGGTTGGAAACACGTCTCAGAGGTGACAACACTATTTGTGATGAGCTGTACTCGTTGTCCAGGGTACCATCTTTGATTGTATTGACTTACAAAGGATACGAGATAAATGGGAATACATTTTACACGATCGCCCAAGATCAAAAGAGCACCAACCAAAACAGCGGTGTCCGCTTTGATGCAGCAACTAAGAGGGGAAAGGACACATATTATGGTTACATAGTGGACATATGGGAACTTGACTACGGACATGATTTTAAGGTCCCTTTGTTTAAGTGCAAATGAGTCAATCTGTCAGGAGGCGGGGTACAGGTAGACCCACAGTACGGAATGACAACAGTGGATCTAAACAATCTTGGGTACACTGACGAACCGTTCGTCCTAGCCAATGATGTGGCACAGGTTATCTATGTGAAGGACATGTCTACCAAACCGAGAAAAAGAAAAGATAAGGAAGCAAATACATCATACGATGAGCCAAAGCGCCACATAGTTCTTTCAGGAAAAAGGGACATCGTGGGAGTGGAGGGCAAGACAGACATGTCTGAAGATTATGAAAAGTTTCATAAAATTCCTCTCTTCAAAGCCAAGGCTGACCCAAGCATCCTGATAAATGATGAAGATTATCCATGGTTACGGGCAATAAGCAAAGGACAGAAGCGAAGAAAAAGTGAAGACTTTCTCTCCACAACTATTATGATGATACCATGCCAACTTTCAACCTTTTCGTAGTTCATTTGAAATGCCTGTTGTAACAGACGAGTTTCCGTATGAAACCCTGATACTTCGAAAGAGATTGTCCGTTTTGTACACGAAGTGCATCCAGTTTTTGCCGTAACCCTCTCAACTTTATTGCACATGCTATGTGGGTGAAATGATGATACCATGCCAACTTTCAACCTTTTCAGAGTTCATTTGAAATGCTTTTCAATTTCAGGGTCTTATAGCTCAAAATAATCAATAAATGCATGAAAAATAACAAATGAAGTCAGAAAGGGTCGAAAATTGATGGTGTGGCTTTGAATGGTGCATTTTGAACACACAAAAAGTCAGGAGTTCAAATAAGTTTTAAAAAATGAAATCCCTTTGTAACAGACGAGTTTCCGTATGAAATCCTGATACTTCGAAAGAGATTGTCCGTTTTGTACACGAAGTGCATCCAGTTTTTGCCGTAACCCTCTCAACTTTCTTGCACATGCTATATGGGTGAAATGATGATATCATGCCAACTTTCAACCTTTTCAGAGTTCATTTGAAATGCCTTTCAATTTCAGGGTCTTATAGCTCAAAATAATCAGTAAATGCATGAAAAATAACAAATGAAGTCAGAAAGGGTTGAAAATTGATGATGTAAGTAGAAACCAAATAAAATAAAATAAACTTTAATAAAATATATAAGTAGAAACAAAACAAAATAAAATAAAATAAAATAAACTTTAATAACATAAATAAAATTTATGGACCTAAAATTACCAAAGTATTTTCCGTTCAAAACATTATAAGCAAAAAGAATTTTCCTGAAATAAATAAAAGAGCAACAGTAAGTATTTTGTTGTAAGTAGAGACAAAATAAAATAAATAAAGCAAAAAATAAAAGAAAAACTGGGAAAAAATAAAAAAATGCCACCTACTAGGCCACCACGGCCTGAATACGACTAGAAACCCTTCCATGGGCGAGGATTCAGGCCCGCAGAAGGCCCAGCAGGCCCACAGGCATAGCAGCGCGAGATTAGGCCCAGAGGCCTGCAATTCAGAGGAGTTCAATGGAGATGGCGGGGCAGGGCTTATAAACAGGTCCGGCCTCTCCTCGGCTAGCGAGGTGGGACTAAACATCCCACCGCACCGTGACTTTGGAAGGTGCAGGACATTGGTCCCGGTTGGTGCCACGAACCGGTACCAATGCACACCTTTGGTCCCGGTTCGGGGCACCAACCGGGACCAATCCCCCCCCTTTAGTCCCGGTTGGTGCCACGAACCGGGACCAAAGGCCTCTGCTTCCCGCCCTTTGGGCTGCTGAAAAGAAACCTTTGGTCCCGGTTGGTGGCACCAACCGGGACTAAAGGTGGCGTTGGTCCCGGTTGGTGCGACGAACCGGGACCAAAGCCTTTGCTATATAAGAAACACTTGGCAAAAATTCAGAATTTTCATTGCCAGTTGCCCCCGACGACGCCGACCTCTTCGACGCCGCCACGCTGCCCCGCCGCCGTCGCCATCGCCCGTGCCCCCGAGCCCACGCTGACGCCGTCTGCCGCCCCCGAGCCCACGCCGACGCCGTCCGCCGCCCACGCCGTCGCCGTCCGCCGCCCCCGGGTGCGCCCCTTCGCCACGACCCGCCCCCACCGTCACAGTCGTCGCCGGCCACGCCCCCCACCGTGGCCGTCGCCGACGCCCTCGCCGCCCCCGCCGTCGCCCTCGCCGGCTGCCCCCAATGTGAGCCGCCGCCGCGCCACGGCTCTGTTCAATACTTATTTTATATAATGTGTATTTTTTTTGTTCATTGCATTTTTTTCATATATATAATGTATATATGTATGTGGTAGCTGTATGATGAATGGATGTGGCTATGTATGTATGAATATAATGTTCATAGCATTTTTTTGTTTATATATCTTTTTTTTCCTATATGTATTAATTTTTATTTAGGTTGTTAGTAGATATCGATTTTAGGTTAGTGCATTTTAGGTTAGTGTAGAGGAAAAAGTAAAATTAGTAAGTACTACTTGATTTTAGGTTAGTGCTTAGTAGTTGAACTCGTTGATTAGTTGATTTAATAAAACTACTTTATTTTACTATATATAGAAGTAGTTTATTTTTTGTAAGTACTACTTTATTTTATTAATAGTAGGTGCTTAGTAGTTGAACTAGTTGATTTAATAAAACTACTTTATTTTACTATATATAGAAGTAGTTTATTTTTAGTAAGTACTACTTTGTTTTATTTATAGTAAGTGCTTAGTAGTTGAACTAGTTGATTTAATAAAACTACTTTATTTTACTATATATAGAAGTAGTTTATTTTTAGCAAGAAAATTAATAGAACTAGTTTATTTTTCTAGTTCAACCAATTATTCCCGCATCGACGTCGACGATGCCTATCCCGCATCCTCGTCGTCGACTCGGCGAAGGAGGCCGGCTTGATCAGAGGGGCCATGCCCGGGACCGGGCTCCGCCGGGCTGGTATTGGGAGGTGCTACCTTCCGGGGGCGTAGGTTGGTGAGGAGTCAGCCCATCGTTGACCCGATCCTTGTTTGGTGGCAGTCGCGTGGGCCAGTGACGGTGCCGAGGCTTCCGGACACCGCGGAGATGGTACGTCACCGTGTCAGCGAGGAGGACGAGCACGTCCATCGCTACATGGTTGCGTTGGAGGGCAGGTTCGACAATACCTGGCAGGTTCTTCAGGGATCTCACTGGAGCTATGATCCTGTGATGGTTCCTTCTCTTTGGGTGTCCACCGCCCGCGTCGATACCCGTCGGGCGCTACGGTTCTAACTGTATTAGCGATGCTATATGTATGATAGTATTCGAGGTGTATTAGTGATAATATTCGACGATGTACGGACGCAAGAGATGATGTAGTTTTGCTTATAATTGAATGCATGCTAATTTGAATACTACTTTATTTTACGATTTGGTTTTGCTTATTGAATGCTCAAATTGGAAAAGTACTCCTACTTTGAATTGTAAAATTGCATAGCACTATGCAAGGCGTATGCATTTGATTAGTTGATAGCTTATAGTGTTTTTGTTTTTGCAGAAATCTAGGAGCCCCCTCCATCATCCCCGCCGTCGTCCCCGTCACCGACCCCCCTCCGACCTCGAGGTGAGACCAGCCAAATCTCCATGTCAATATGAGTCCTATAAGATATTTTTAAATGTTTTTGCTCATATATTCAACCATTGAAATGTAATGGCCATCTAGTCTGAATGCTCATATGATGTAGATAAAAACATGTATATTTCCGTTTCAGCAAATTTCAGGCGCTCGGTATGTCCTTTTTTAGAAAGATAATTAAATGATATTTCGGGTTGGCTTTAAGTCTGTCGAGTCTCCACCATATATGAGAGGACGAAGAATCCCGACTGTTGTCGTGGGGGTAGCTTCTCCTTCGTTCCGATGTGCTAGACAATTTGGTGTAATGCACTCGGGAATGAAAGGAGGAGCTACCATCACCGACGGTCGCAAATGTCACAGAGGAATCAGTGAGGGAGAGTCTGCACCATATATATATATATGAGAGGACGAAGAATCCCGACTGTTATCGTGGGGGTAGCTTCTCCTTCATTCCCGTGTGCTAGACAACTTGGTGTAATGCACTTGGGAATGCAACGAGGAGCTACCATCACCGACGGTCGAATATGTACACCACGTGAGCTGAGTGTTTTCAAGAAAAGACTCGACAGACCGATAGTCAGCCCGTGATGAATAGTAATGATCTAATTTAGGTTTTTTTATAGTACATATATTTAATTGTACAAGTTTAATATTTGAATTATGAACATAGGAAATGTCGTACTCGGGGGACGAAAGTCTCCCAGGGGAGTGCGACTGGTGCCACGACGACCGAGGTCTGTGTGACAGGCCTCACCTGGACGAAGATCGGTTCTTCAGTATTAAGCTGGAGGAGACCTTCGATGTTGAAATGGTACGCAACGACGACAAGTGTTTTTTTCGTAATTAAGCACGACTTCAACTATTTCAACGTGTAATTTTCATCTTTTACAATTCGACTAGCTTATCCCATGCCATGCAAGACGCTATGTCTTGGAGAGGATGGGTTTTAAAGACCATGAAAGTTTCGAAACAAAGAAAATTCACCTAAGGACCCATCATGGTGTGGATTTTGAAGTAAAGTTGTATAATTCTGAGAGTGTAACCCATTTTGGTTGCAAAAAATGGGAAGCACTTTGCAAGATGTATGGTTTTCATGAGGATATGCTTGTCATCATGGATCTTGGTAATCCTGAAATCGAGCAAGACAATATACACATTTGGGTCCTTGTTGATACGCCTCCAGTTCTACCGCTATGTGAGTTTCTCAGACATAGTTATTAGCTAATTTATATTGTTCATTTCAAAATAGTTGACAGCTTATTTTCATTCTTCAAAGAATGTGCGGAAGATGGTAGACAGAACCTACTACACCGAAGGCTCCGAATTAACTTGTCAGGAGAAAAATTATCTGATCGCATTTTGTACTGATCTTGAGAATTACAATATCTACAATCAAACTCCTCAATATTATGGTCAATACGTGCTACTAGTGCACGTGTTGAACTACGGTAACTACTATGGAGATACCCTGGTAAGATTTTTTACTATTACATCTTTTGCATACTTCTAAAACTAGTACATCATTGCTAACTATGAAGTTATTACTATGTTTTTCAACAGATAATCCCAGAGGATTGTGTGCCTCATTTGATGTATCAGAATGGTAGCCTTGATGTTTTGAACATACAGCCAGGTCATCCTACGAATCTCAACTGTCCATACCGGATTTCTAAAAGAAGTGGAGACATGAAAATCAAAGAATGGAAAAAAAATATGGACAGTCGCAAGGAGGTTTTTGAAAGCAAAAGGAAGTGAAGCGCAAGAATTGGAGACATGATGATCTCCATTCTCCATAATGGAGAGTCAGGGTCTATATTGTTTTATGCTATTTTATCTTAAAGAGGGTATTTAGGTCCTACCTAATACTGATGATCATGTGCTAAGAACAATTAAGTAGGGTTGGTTCGATGACTATGAGGATGATGATCATATGACTTGTTATTAATAACGAGTAGAAGTTGTATGATGATGATTAGTAGGACTTATTATTATAATGATGCATGATGTGAGCATGAAGAGTTATTATATATCAGTGGGTGAAATGAACATGGATTGGATTGAAGTGATGGCAACATGCATGTGGTGCATGTCGAAAGTAGTACTAATCTCCAAACTTGATCAAGTTAGGATTAGTATTACTTTCGACATGCACCACATGTTGCCTTCACTTTAATCTAAGCCATGTTTAGGCATAGCAGTAGCGTTGGTAAACCAAGCACGGAAATAAGAGATGGCACTTCTCTCTGTTAGCTAGCTAACACACCCTAAATTACCCCCTAAACCACCCCTTTCAGAAAAGAAAAAAAAACCTCAGCTCCTGCCAGCTGCTAACGCGTGGATGCCTATTGGTCCTGGTTGGTGAAACAAAAACCTCAGCTCCTGCCAGCTGCTGACGCGTGGATGCCTATTGGTCCCGGTTGATGCCACCAACCGGGACTAAAGACCCTCCTGCCTGGGCTCGCAGCACCGGCCACGTGGAGGCCCATCTGTCCCGGTTCGTGTAAAAACCGGGACTAAAGGCCTAGGGCTTTAGTAACAACCCTTTAGTCCCGGTTCAAAAACCGGGACAAATGGGCCTTACGAACCGGGACAATAAACCCTTTTTCTACTAGTGAACGAATGCGGTCGAGCATCTTTTATCATGACGTCTTGAACGTAATGTGATGCATGCTGGTGTCGGTTGTATCTTAGAGTCTGCGTTTTGCCCAACCTATATATAAAGTCTACTGGTGGATCAGTGATTGCTTCAGTGCCCACTTGTTTGTGGGCTAGGTTCTTCTAGCCTTCTACTAGGTACAATGTCCCCCCGAAGAAGCAGGAAATATCATGGTATTTGTTGCTCGGCACAGAAAAATAATGTAATATGGTTGGTTTTTATGATCTTAAACGGCTGGATCAAATCGGCACATATTGGAACTTTGAGCAAGGGACGTCCGACGTGAATTCACACAATATGTTCATTGAGTTAATTCGGACCCACTCAAAATGCAAGAAAATTACTCTGAATACGAAGTGAATGTCATATTCAGTGAAATCCTACTAGAAATCAGACTGGCCATAATGGATAGTAACATAGACTAGTAACATACACATGTTACTAGTCTATGTTACTACCTCTATAGTGGGGAGTAACATATGTGTGATAACATGTAACACTTCATTTATTAGGTTATAGACTCATTTTATGTTGATATGTGTGATGTTACTCATACTACTAGTAACTAGCTATGTTACCACTGTCCTTCATTTATTCATTTATTGCTTGCCACATCATCTATCTAGATATGTGTGATGTTACTATCTATGTTACTCCCACTATGGGTAGTCGCAACACACATGACACGAATCGTGCAGTATTTGGATGCTTCACCACTGGTGGAGTTGTGGGGCACGGCTATACAAAGAAGTTGCTGGACCTCTTTGATTTGTGCAAGCTTTACTGAAAGATTTGGTTGGTGCCAAAGTAGCCGTTGGAAAAAAGAATTTAATTTCCATGAGGTTGGACTTTTCCCCAGAAATGCATGCAAAATATGTGGTATATGTTTTTTAACACAAATTAAGTATGTGAGCATACAAGTGTAGTCACCATTTCTCCAGGTTGTCGAAAATGCACGCACATCGGACTATGGACTTAGGTGCAAATTAAGTTTGTTTTAGAGTACTTATAGATCTGTATATGATCGTATTCAAAATAATATAATACTCTCTTCGTCCAAATTACTTGTCTTAGATTTACCTATACACGGTTGCATGTAGATACGTTTTAATAATTTGGGACGGAGGTAATAGTATGTATACCGTTGATGTCTTGTCTGCGGAGGTATGCTCTCGGTGATCGTGTGTGAGAGGTGTAACTAGTACTGGTATAATGTACTTTCCTAGGAAGATTGTTATGGTATTTATTCATGCAAATTAAATTAGACAAGATCTACAGCAAAAAATTGTATGAAAAACAAACAGAATCCTTGTAAATCCCAAAGGAACCTTCATTTTTCTCCCCACATGCCTAGCTGGCTACGCGTTACATCTCTCACAAAGCTAGTAGTGTGGACCTGTCTTTTTGCGAACGAGAACGGTGGTGTCGCCGGTGTGAAAACAATTGAACCGTGGAAGTTCCCGTACTACATGTCAAAGCAACAGCATTTCTACGGTGTCAACTGTGCACCGACTCAACCGTGTGGTGCACACGCCACCGCGCACACGCGCATGCGCATGTTGCATAGCCCTCACTGCTCAGGCGCTACATACATAGGTGCTCAGGTGTCAACCGGCCGGCAATGGAGACCGGGACGACTGAGACGAATGCATGGGGCCGAGCACCAGCGTCTTCTACCTTCTGAGCCTGGCAGTTCTTATCGTGGTGCAGGGGGTGAAACACTGCCAATGTGGTTATACTAGTCGTCGTTAGGAAAATCAAACAAGTGTACCGACTTGAATGAATTCCAACGTATTCCAGGAACGGGCTTGACTCGTTTTCCTTCCCTTTTCTCCATGCATGCCACATTCCTCGAGACGGTATGGCTACGTGTCACACGTCGCAATTACGCCAGCTGTACGGCGTACATGTGAACGTCTCCTTGCTCGGACCAGACACGTACCCTGGCCGGTGTGGACCGGCCGTGGAAAAATACAGCGGTTTCCCATGCATGCCACGTTGGGAAGAGGTCATGTGTCAAACGAAAATTCTAAACGCACGGACTGGTTACTGGGTTTTACGGGCATATTCCAAACTAACCTTCTCTCCCTTCCTGATTTTCAGTGGGGGCGAACACCATGCTCCATGCATGTCTGGTCTCGGTACTGCCTAACTCTTCAAGTGGTACACCTCTCCTCAGTCTTCATCCCCTCTCCACCCCCTTTTGACTCCTCACATGCCATCGCCAGCCACAGATAAAGCCGAACTCCCACATGCACGACGCTACTCCTAGTCCTAGGTGTGCTGCTGTCAGTCTATCACCATGCAAGCTCCATTGACATATCGCACCAGAGATCACTGCCACGCATGTATGCAGTGACCAACATATCTGCTCCAAAGATAAGTACCAAACTGACAACAGATTAAGCCGAAAGGCATAACGAGAAAATGCATTATTTACGCCGAATTTCGTATGGTAGCGGCAACCAGTGGAGCAATTAGATAGCGCACTGTTCCCGTGACATGAAAACATCAATAACGCACCGCACATGCACTGCAGGATTTATCGATCAGCCCGAAAAGGAAAAAATGCTCCCATTCGATCCGTGATCGATGTTTGTTGCGGCCGTACGGCCATATGCATTTTTCAAAATTCTGAACCTACTCAACAATTCGTACGTACTACAGTATATCACTAGTTCCGTTTTGAGGGGAACAAAGGACGAGGTGCTGGTAAACCACTCTTTTATCAGCTTCTGCTTTTGCCCGGGCGGACGCGCTTTGGTGAGTGATGATCCGAAAGCATCTCGTTTCACATTGCATCTCTCTCCTGCCAGCGAAGCGCCTAGTTGGCGACCACTTGGACACTCGATCGTATCATGGATGCCCCCATGAATTCAGAGAATGTGCGTGCAAAGGCTCCCTAGGTTGCAATTTAAAACACCCATACGGTCTTGTCATCGCCAAGTAGAGAATTTTTGTCAAAAAAACCACCTGCCCAACAAAATTGAACAAAAAGACTACTTTTAGATGAAATTAACAGAAAAGACGACCCCAACCGTGACGGCAGGCATGCCAGCTGACGCGTGGCACCTGCCGTCACATGGCCTGGCGGCAGCAGGCGCATAGCAGCCAGCAAGCACCCAAGAACGGAATGACGGCTGCATGTGCTCCCTGCCGCTTAGTGGGGTGGCGGCAGGATTGTTTGTCTGCCGCTAGTTTCATCTATGTTTTGTTTCGTCTGCATTTCGTTTCGTCTGACGAATAATACCACAGATTCATATATCTCTGGTATTGATTTCTAGGCATGCAGTGCACTATTTTTGCAAATAATAATTGTTTATTTATAAATGATAATATGAGCCTCCGTCGCGGGCCTCATCATTGGCCTTCTCGCACCGGCCTCAACGCCCAGCGGAACATCACCGCCGCAGGCCTCACCGTCGGCCTCCTTGCGTCGGGCGATTCACCTGGCGGACCTTCACTGCCGCGGGTTTCATCATCGGCCTCATCGCGCTGGCCTCCTCACCCGGTGGACCTGCTCCACCGCGGGTCTCATCGTCCGCCTCTTCGCACCGGCCTCGTCGCCTGGCGGACCTTCACCGCCGCAGGCCTCATCGTCTGCCTCCTCGCGCTGGCCTCATCGCACGACGGACCTGCTCCGCCGCGGGCCTCATCGTCGGCCTCTTCGCACCGGCCTCATCGCCTGGCGGACCTTCGTTGCCGCAGGCCTCATCGCCCAGCGGACCTTCGCCACCGGAGGCCGACGATGAGTCCCGCTACGGAGCAGGTCCGCTAGGCGATGAGGCTAGCGCGAGGAGGCCGGCAATGTGGCCCGCGGCGGTGAAGGTCTGCCGGGCGATGATGTCGGTGCGAGGAGGCCAACAATGAGGCCTGCGGCGAGGAAGGTACACGAGGAGGCAGACGGGCGTTGAGACCGGCGTGAGGAGGCCGACGATGAGGCCTGCGATGGAGCAGGTCCGTCGGACGATGAGGCCCGCGGCGGTGAAGGTCCACCTGGCGATGATGTCGGCATGAGGAAGCCGACGATGAGGCCTGCGGCGGCGAAGGTAAACAAGGAGGCAGACAGGCGTTGAGGCCGATGCAAGGAGGCCGACGATGAGGCTCGCGACGGAGCAGGTCCACCGGGCGATGAGGCCGGCGCGATGAGGCCAACAATGAGGCCGACGATGAGGCTCGCGACGGAGCAGGTCCACCGGGCGATGAGGCCGGCGCGATGAGGCCAACAATGAGGCCCACGGCGGAGCAGGTCCGACAATGAGGCCTGCGGCGGCGAAGGTCTGCCAGGCGATGAGGCCGGTCTGAAGAGGGCGACGATGAGGCCCCCGACGGAGCAGTTTCGTCGGGCGAGGAGGCCGACGATGAGACCGCGGCGGTGAAAGTCCGCCAGGTGAATCCCGGCGCGAGGAGGCCGACAAGGCGACAATGAGGCTTGCGATGGTGATGTTCCGCCGGGCGTTGAGGCCGGTGCGAGGAGGCCGACGATGAGACCCGCGACGGAGGCTCGTATTATTATTTGTAAATAAACGATTATTATTTGCAAAAACGGTGCACTATATGTATAAGAATCAACAATAAGGACATACGAAATTATGGTATTATTCCTCAGACGAAACAAAACACAGACGAAATAAAACACAGACGGAACGCCATTATCCGTCACACGAAACAAAACGCAGACGGAACGAAACGTAGGCAAACAGTCATGCCGCCACGCCACTAGACGGCAGGATCACATGCAGCCCCACGTTCCGTTTTTGGCGTTGGCTGGCTGTTATGCGCCTGCTGCCGCCTGGCCTTGTGACGGCAGGGGCTGCCGCCTGCCGGTGTGGCGGCAGCAGCCACGCGTCGGGTGCCGCGCCTTGCCGCCACAGTTGGGGTGGTTTTTTCTGTCAATTTCGTTTGAAGGTGGTTTTTTTTGTTAATTTTGTTGGACAGATGGTCTTTTTAGAAAAAAAAAATCAATCGACCGGTTCCATGCCTCGTATTCTCCCTGCCCTGCATGCAAACAAATGGCCGCGAATTATTGACCGAGCTGAGCACCATCCAGAGTGACCGAGAAAAGATCAATCATATAATATGACCGATCCATAGCTTTCCGGCTGTGCAAAGCCGCGTTTGATTTTATCCATGGAGGATAGTTCCATGCCAATGTTATCGGCCACGAGGAAAATAACAGAGCCAAGAAGAGCAAAAACCCTGATGTTCAGTTGTACCATACGCAAGATCCACGCCGCACTGGACTTCTGCCTAACCGCCTACCCAATAGTAAATTCCACGGCCAGCCTAATGGGCAGGTGAATCCTCACAGATTTCACCATCACTTTCGCCAAACTCTCGAGAGACCGAAAGGCACCGTGGTGACTCGGCAACCAGCGACAGAAGCGAAAGAGACCCTGCTGAACCGCGAGGGGGAACACGGCCGAGCGAGCACACACCTGGCCGCGCACGGAGCTCCGGTCGTCCACGTCGTGTTTAGCCTAGCCGGAGACGGGGAAGGAAAGAGGAGGAATTAAGAGCGGTCTGCCCCATGAAAGCTGCTCTCCTCGTGCTCGGGGAAAAGGAGGGAGGGGCTTCACCTCAGTTCGTTCTCGCCACCGGACTCAACAGCGACGGGTGGTTACGCCGGTGCGATCAGCTTATTAGCCCTCCGACACTATGCACCGGCCGAGATGGACAAGACTGGAGACCGGGAGAGCCAAGCAATAGTACATATTTCCAATGGCAAATGACAAGCTTTATTAGCGGATTCCTGCATGAACACACGTTGCGATCCATGTGGATCGTTCATTTGTTGGTTGTTTGGTAGGTCGTGTCACTTCTTCCCTTCATTGACCTCTTAGCTTAGCTTGCATGTGACAATACGAACGTGCGGATGATAGTATGTGAGGGCATCTCCAACACGAAACCGTAAACCGTCCGCATCCGTCCAGACCGCGAAAACCATCTAATGCGGATGTGTAGCGGTCCGCGAGACGGTTCAAACGCGTTTTCTCACGCAAATTAAAGATAAAGTGGGGGGATTTTGCGGGAGTCCGGACACCCGAAACATAGGACACCAACACCCCCGCCCCACCCAATCACCCCTCCCGCTCCCATTTCATTCCACTTCGCCCCTTCTTCCTCTTTCTTTGCATCCGCACCCTCCACCTCCACCGTCGCTGTTGTACGTCTCCGACCGCCACGGAGACATTGCCGGACGTCCGCAACCAGCACCGACGCGCCCGCTCGCCTTTACGACGGAGGTGTCCACTCTGGAGCCATTTGTAGCAAGGTACACTCCGCCCCTGTCAACGACCTCCATGGCGGACACCATGCCCGGCAGGTGTTTGAGCTTATTTTTAAATGTTATGTTGTTTTTTAGAGTACGTAAGATAATTTGCCACTCGACAATGGAGGATGGGTTGTTGTGCGATGCGTGGTTGGGCGCATCCGCGGATTTCATAGGCTGGAGCAAAGGGTAGGCCTTCTAGCAGCAAGTGCACGAAACGTTTCACACACGAAAGCACATTCCGCCTACGACATGTACACCATTCAAATACGCAACGTGAGGTTGTTATCGTATCGCTGGCACACTACCAAGATCAGCGTCACCAAGTTTTGCAATGTGGTTCGTCAGCTTGAGGCAAGGTGGCCATTGCACGCGGCAGAGGACAGGATCGTAAGTTTTGCTTCCTCTTGCATCATTCACTCAATCTTGGTCTACACATTATGTGTAGCCCGCACACGCTGCTCTGGTGTACCACAGGACAGAGGGACGACCATTTACGTGCACATATTGTTGGATGAAGTTGAAGGGGAAGTATGTGTGGGACGGCATGATCCATTGATGAAAAACTTGTTGACATCCTGTTCATCTAGTCGAATTGGAGGCATTGTTGTACTAGACTTAAGTTGCATGCTATGTATGGATGATTTATACTATTTTCTATCCGAATATTGATGAATACTAGGCCGGTTTGCATGAATTTCGTCCGGTTTGCTTAAATGCAGGTCGAAATGTATGCGTCTATGGTTGGATGGCGTCCTTCCGCATCCGTGTCCACGTACTGGTCCTCCCTATCCGCGTACGGATGCGAGAGGACATTTGCGGGTCACCGTTGGAGATGGCCTTATACGGGTTTTGTTGCGTTTGCTGCCTCGCCTTTTTATTTTCGGTCACTTTGGACGTTTATTATTGGACCCATTTTAGGTGCATTGATCCTTGTTACATGATTTTGTATTGCTCACTTAAGAGTTTTTCCTAACAGGATTGCTAAATCTCAGTCGTATGAGACTTATCAATGTTATATTCGTTAGATTCTAGATGGTGATCGTGCAATTTTTTTTTTAAATTCTTTCTTCCTTCTTTATTCGTATGTTCAACCAAGACTTGGATAAATCTCAGTCGATTGTGATCTATCACACCCTTTCCAGAAACTCCTGGCCCTGCCACGCAATACTAGAATATGTACACTACGTAGGTCAGTATAGACGTCATCAGATCGAGAAAACGTATGCTTGATAACTCAGTGTTAACTAACAAGTACTCCATCCGTCCCATAATATAAGAGCATTTTTTATATTACACTAGTATAAAAAACGTTCTTATATTATGGGACGGAGGGAGTACTTAGCATATAACACACTGTCATGTCGCAAGCTAAAAGAATACTAGTAGAAACAACTGAATAACATGTTTTGTCGAGCTAATACGGAGTACTACATAAAGTATGTAGGTCAGTATAGACGGCAGACCGAGAGCACGTATGCTTGACAACTCGGGATGAACTAACAAATAAATTTCCCAGCACACTGTCATGCGCTGTGTGCTAGCTGTTGGTGTTTGACGCGATGACGAACCGTCCGTCCTAACCAAAAAAACTACCAAATGTCAACACGAGGAAAATGGAGCAGCAGTACCAACTACTAGCAGAGAATATATATGCCCTGAACCGGCCCGGTCCACTCAACGCCTAACAGAATGTGCTACTAGAGCAGTAGCATTACGCAAGGCAAATGTACTACTCCTAAAATAGTCAACATCATCAAAAGCCTTTCTAATGTCAAGCTTGAAGAGGAAGGCGGGGGTCTTGCACTTGTGGAGCCGACGAGCCATGTTCCGCACGTACATAGAGTTGTCGTGGATACTCCTCTTTTTGATGAAAGCATCTGAGCATGGGAATACATTCTGGACCTCTTGCAGCGCTTGGGCTTCCCAAGCAAATTCCGGGCCTGGATTGCCGTGTTGCTCTCCTCGGCTTCCTCGCGCATCCTTCTCAACGGGATTCCAGGCCCTCCCATCAGGCACGGCCAAGGGCTTCGGCAAGGGGACCCAATCTCGCCGCTCCTATTTGTCCTCGCGATTGACCCGCTTCGTCGAATTCTTGATCTTGCAACACACCGAGGCCTTCTCCGCAAGCTTCGTGGTCGTGGCGCCATGTTGCGAACTTCTTTGTATGCGGATGATGCAGCTGTCTTCCTGGCTCCGATCAAGAGGGACATCGAGAACTTCTCTGCTATCCTAAGGAGTTTTGGCGAGGTCACGGGCCTCCACACCAACTTCCACAAAAGTTCTGTTGTGCCCATTCGCTGCAACCACCTTGACTTGGACCATATCCTTCATGGCATGCCGGCTGCAAGAGCTTCTTCCCCTGTGAAATATTTGGGCCTCCCACTTTCGGTCTGGCAGCTCAGGAAAGTGGATTTCCAATATCTTGAAGACAAAGCGGCTGGAAAGTTGGTCACTTGGGAGGGCCAAAATATTAACACCATCGGCCGTACGACTCTGGTCAAGTCGGTTGTCTCCTCCCATGCGGTGTACTCCATCACGCCTCTCGTTGTGCTGCCGAGCACTTTACGAAACCTCAACAAGATTGAGAAAGCGTTTCTGTGGTCTGGCTCGGATAAGACGACGGGTGCCAAATGCAAGGCCAGCTGGGAGGTGGTATGTCGTCCTCGCGAGTATGGTGGCCTTGGGGTACTAAACACTGACAAGTTCGCCCGTGCCTTGAGACTGAGATGGCCATGGTTTGAATGGAAGGAGCCCAGCAAGCTTTGGGTGGGGCTTGGTAACCCATGCTCAGAGGAGGACCTGAATTTTTTCTATGCCTCAACCACGATTACTGTTGGAAACGGTGCCAAAACGCCTTTTTGGGACTCTCCTTGGCTGCTTGGGCGCAAACCCAAGGACATTGCCCCGCTAATCTTCGGTGTCTCCAGGAGAAAGAATTGGAAGGTGCGTGAGGCCCTTAAAGGGAATGCATGGATCCTGAAGGTCAAGATTGACATGCCCGTCACCGCTGCCCACGTTCACGAGTTCTTCTCCCTTTGGATGCTCGTGAATGAGGTCCACCTTGACGAGCATGCCGAGGATGATATCACCTGGAAGCACTCCAACGACGGGATGTACTCGGCATCCTCTGCCTACAAGGCTCAATTCCTTGGGTTGATTCTCTCCCCTATGGATTTCATGGTGTGGAAAGCTTGGGCTCCACCCAAAGTTAAATTCTTCTCGTGGCTGGCTCTACAAGACCAGATTTGGACTGCGGATAGGTTGGCCAGTCGCGGCTGGCCCAACTGCGGCCTTTGCCAACTTTGCAAAAGGGAGCAAGAATATGGCGCCCATCTTTTCTTCAAGTGCCGCTACACTCTTAGGCTTTGGAGGATGCTCATTGACAAGTTGGGACTTGTGCACATGGACACCACCACTTGGCATCTTGCTGGCTCGGTGAAGGAGTGGTGGGAGATGCAAACCGACTTGCAGAATCCTAATAGACGAGCAATGGTCTCTCTCACTATGCTCGTCTCCTGGTCCGTTTGGAACGAGAGGAATGCCAGAGTCTTCCGCCACAAAAGTGCTCCATCGACCATCCTTCTTCAAATGGTCCTCGACGAAGCAAAGCTTTGGGTCACTGCGGGTGCTAGAAAGCTAGGGGACATTATATTGCGAGAATAATTGTCATGCCGTATGTTCGGCTCTTGTAACAACTCTATCTTCTCCTTATTTAATAATGGGGCAAATCTTTTGCCTCCGTTTCGGAAAAAAATAGTCAACAGCTGGTCTCGAGAAAAAAGGCAGAGAAAAGGTATAATACCACATATTATATTGCGAGAAGTTTATTATTAACAAAGTAATCAAAAGGATCCTTGCCCACGTCTTTAAAATTCGGAGGAAATCATGACATATACGAGTATATAATCGCACCGACAGACACTGCAGAAGGTCAAAGCGTGTACTGTCTAGATATACATACAGATGCGAGTATGATGCCAAATTAGCACAGGATTAACTATAGCTATCAGTGTTAGTTTTTTTTGCTCAAGTATACTATATTACTAGTATTATCACCTTTTTGGCTAACTATAGCACTTGTGTTAGCCCAACTAATCGTGCAGCGACCCAACAGCAGCAGAAGGCAGTAGGAAGGGAGGAGGATGGAGGGGAACTGCGCTTGAGAAAGTGAAGGAACCTCCTACTGTATTATACTGTATTACTGTTGCAACTATAGAATGCTACACCAAATAACGTCTGTCCAGGAACAATATCTACACTGGCCGCGATCGCAACCGGGCGTGGGATCGAGGAAGAAGCGTCGGAGTCGTCGCGGCCGGAGCGCCCTCGCCATCTGGCCGGCCGATCGATCGATGTGCGGAAGATTGTTATTCCAAGTGACACGAAAAGTGAAGGAGTAAGAAAATGTAACAAGAATCCGCAAAATAAAAATGTAACAAGAAAGTAGTAGATGCGCTCGTGTATAGCGTGTATGGCGTACGTCTGCATCATGGTGTCCATGTGTGTGGGCGCAGCCCAACCTCTCCTTCCTGCATCATGGTGTCCATGTGTGTGGGCTTTTGTCTCGTGCTCTATCGCGTTCTCGACGCCAATGGCTGAGGAGGATAATTGATCTGGTTACGGAAACTTCTGTCTGAGCAACAGATTCTGTACAGTGGGGTGTTGAAGATTCAGTCGTTAGATAATAACGAGAAATAAACGAGACAGAGAGACACGGATTTTTACGTGAAAAACCCTTGCAGGGAAAAACTACGGAACGCACGACAGCGTATCATTATAATTGGGAGGAGTATTACATTACACGAGAGGACAAACCCTCTACGTGCTAATCTGGTGGATCTCTCTCTCATCTATTTTATGACTAGCTGGTACTATATAAAGGGGCAAACAACTCTCTTTCTTGGTGAACACGAAACAGAGTTGTAGTCATGCTACGTCTAGCACGGTTGGCATGCCGTAGTCCGGTAGGACTTCATCTGTACTACAACACTTGTATGGGATTCGGAACACAATAAAATAACACTCCACCTTGAGACGAAATCCCTTACAATAATCATAGATAGCATCAACTCCTCAATTAAAGTCATCACAAGTAAACCTTGTGCCTGGAAACGTCCATTTAGGACTAATAAACTTCCCATGAAGTCATATTGAGCAAATCAATCAGTAGGTCGTCCAGAAAACAGCAAAGCTATCAACAAAGCAGACTAACAAAACTTGGTCTCCCAATAAAAGTCCGAGTCTGTGCCACTGACCTCAAAAAACTGAAACTGTTCAATCATCAAATGGCATAAGTCATCATATCTCCTGTGGTGCCTGAACGAGCGCATAGCTCATAGTGCAACATCTTGATGCACATCGCATTGTGAAGAATTCATCTCATGGAATTTGAACGTGCTTCAAAACTGAAAGCACAAACCTCGGCAAACAATACTCATGCAAGAGCATATGGTACGTACGGCATCGCGTGCACCCAAAAACTGCCGACTTGTAGTGGTTAATGTAAAATCCATGACATGGTCATAAACTGCCCTTGTAGAAAAACTGTCGGATGAAGGAACCATCTTAACATGCAACGGAGTTTCAACTCTGCAATAGACCCCTCTTGAAAGAGCAAAGACAACTAAATTGCACTTGAAACTTAACAGCACTAAATGTTGTAGTATCTAGCAGAAACAAAACAATCTCCTTGCACCTCAACCGATTCTCATCACGAACATGAATATCAAAACAAAACCTTCACATGAATAACAGCAAAAACACTATGGAGAGAATAGTGTATATGCTGGCTACCAACAGGCTTAATAATTACCTCCTCCATACCCTTTTTTTTCTTGATAACTGAATTGTGTTCTTCAAATAACTGCAGCAAATCGCATCCATTATCCTGACGGGCCATAATCCTCAAAACTCCACCTTGAAGAAAAACTGAGTGCATCCTGATAATTGGCTTGCGCCAACAACGCTCGCATCTCGACTTGCCATAGGATAAACCTTGTGTCACGATCCAGCAGCGGAACATCTTACTTCATGAATGCCATGAGTAGATTAAATTTGTGTTCATAAAGTAGTACAAGCCGATAGAAAAATTCTTCGCAGAATTAATATGCGGAGCAGACGAAAAATAGGATATATAGCACCTGGTAGTGTTTACGGGAGCAACGGGGTATACTGCACAATAATCAACGTGCACTGTAGCCTTCAAGTGATGAACAGGAGCACTAGCAGCAGCCTTATCCAGAGTAGTAATAGTATTGTACCGTACTATTTGTTTGGTTGATGCGAAGTAGCAGCAGCACACCAGCACAACGTGGCCTGAATCTCGAGACTTGAAGCCGGTTGCTTTGGTAAGCACCAGCGGCAGCTAGGTGGACCGTGCCAGAACAATGGAGTTGCAGCGAAGCCGCTTGCGTGATCTGCGCGCGTACGAACGGTTCCCGTCGGTCTCGACGGAACCTGCGACTTGACGTATCCCCAGCGCGCAGCAGCCTTTGAGAAAAGTTAACCTCGTTGACCCGATTGCTCGGTGACGCGTAGATTGAATCCTCGTCGGTCTCGGCGGATTGCGACGGCGGCGGACAGCAGCCCTAATTCTCTCGTCTCAAACTCGTATCTCGAACATCAGCTCTGTATACCACTTGTTAGATAATAACGAGAAATAAACGAGACAGAGAGACACGGATTTTTACGTGGAAAACCCCTGCGGGAAAAACCCACGGAACGCACGACGGCGTATCATTATAATTGGGAGGAGTATTACATTACACGAGAGGACAAACCCTCTACGTGCTAATCTGGTGGATCTCTCTCATCTATTCTATGACTAGCTGGTACTATATAAAGTGGCAAACAACTCTCTTTCTTGGTGGACACGAAACAGAGTTGTAGTCATGCTACGTCTAGCACGGTTGGCATGCCGTAGTCCGGTAGGACTCCATCTGTTGTACAACACTTGTATGGGATTCGGAACACAATAAAATAACAAGTGGCACAACAAGCAGCCAAGGGTAGATGGACAGACAGATAAGGCCAACTCCACCGCGCGACCTCATTTTGTCCGGCCGCGTCCGTTTGAGGTAAAACGGACAAACCAGATGACCCAGCGGCAGACCCCATTTTACCTTTTCGTCCGTTTCGTGTCCGTTTCACCCCATCTCTGGACCAAAGTTGGTCTCGCTTTGGGTCCAAAACGGACACGAGCCAGACGTTTTCTGCGTCCCTGTTGTCCGCTGTGTCCGTCTGCACATGGGTCTGGCCCACCTGTCATTCAAACCGGAGGGACCCACCCAACCACCCACCCATCCCCTCTTTCTCCTCCATTTCCACAGTTCCTTCCACATCTTGTCGACGCCGCCGGAGCAGGGCACGAGCACGCATGCCAGCCACTGCCGCGCTTTGACCGGAGCTGTGCGGCGTCGGCCGAAGCAGGGCGCTGGCACGGCGGCCGGAGCGGGACGTGGGCACGGGCGGAGGTTGGAGCGTGGTGCGGGCACGGCAGGCGACGAGCGTGGCGGCCAGCACGGGAGGACGGTGGGCGAGCGGGAGGACGTCAGCGGGCCGAGGCGAGCAGTGTCACGCGAGCGGGAGGACGGCAGCGGGGGAGGCTAAGGCGCGGGGCTGCCGGGTGGCGCGCGCGCAGCCAGGCGGCAGCGGGGGCGCGCGTGGGTGGCAGCGGGGGCGCGCGCGGCCAGGCGGCAGCTGGGGCGCGCGGGGGCGGCCCTGCCGGGCGGGAGCTCGGCCAGGCGGAAGCTGGGGCGCGCGCGGGCGGCCGTGTCGGGCGGCGAGCGCGGCCAGGCGAAAGATGGGGCGCGCGCGGGCGGCCTTGCCGGGCGGCGAGCACGGCCAGGCGGCAGCGGGGGCGCGCGCGGCGCGAGCGGGGACGCGCGCAGGCGGCGCGCGCGGCCAGGCGGCAGCGGGCGCGCTGCTGCGGGGGCGCGTGCGCGGTGCTGCGGGGAGCCAGCGCGACGAGGCGGCGGCGCGGGCGCGGCAAGGCTGCGGCGCGCGTCGGTGGGCGGGCGCGACGAGGCGGCGGCGAGGCTGCGGCGCGCCTCGACGGGCGGGCGCGACGAGGCGGCTGGGAGCGCGGCGCACAGGTAGGGACGAGCGAGCAGGCGAACGGTTTGGGGTAGTCGGCCGCGTTGGGCGCGTCTAACCACAGGCGGACATGGATGTCCGTTTTTCCACCCATCGGCACCCCAAACGGACGAAATCCGGACAAAGCGGACGTCCGTTTGGGTTCGCGCGGTGGAATTAGCCTAAGTCCAACTCCACCGCGCGACCCTATCCTGTCCGCCCCCATCCGTTTGGGGTAAAACGGATAAACCAGACGGCCCAGCGCGCGGGCGCAAACGGACTTTTGTCCGCTTTGTGTCCGCTTTCGACCCATCCGCGGCCCAAGTTTGCGCCGCTTTTGGGGTGAAACGGACACCACGCGGACGCGCGGGCCGTCTGCGCGTGTCCTTCCCTGGCACAGGGCAGGCCTTTTTCTATCCGCCCCCTCCCTCCCTCCGGCCGCACCCCCCTCCACGCTTCCCCTCGCTGCCGCCGCCACGCCGCTACCATTGCAGCCGTGCAGTTCGGACGCGCGCTTGCCCAGCCCCTTCCTCTCGGCGCCGCCGAGCTACCCAACCACGGCCACCTAGTTTGCGCACTCCACCGGCCGGATTTGGGGCGCATCCGGTCGGTCTTGAGCTCGCCTGGCTGTGGGAGGCCGGGCCGTGCTATGGACTGGCCGGGCACCTCGCCGGAAGGCCCTGGCAGGGCCGCAAGGCCACATGCAGGAAGTGGCTCCTCCTCTAGCCGCTCGGATATGCACCGTCGGAGGTCCGCCGGCAGATACACGAATGGCGGTCGGCTGGGCTGGGTGCTTGCCCAAAAGCTCGTCGGCGCACCGTTGCCACTCATTAAGTGCGACCACTGCCCAAGGATGGTCGTGCGCCGCGTGTCTACAACGCCGGAACATCCCGAATGGGTGTTCATTGCAGAGGAAAGGGTGATGCAGTAAAGTAGCATAAGTATTTCCCTCAGTTTTTAGGAACCAAGGTATCAATCCAGTAGGAGGCCACGCACGAGTCCCTCACACCTACACAAACAAATAAATCCTCGCAGCCAACGCAATAAAGGGGTTGTCAATCCCTTCACGGTCACTTACGAGAGTGAGATCTGATAGATATGATAAGATAATATTTTTAGTATTTTTATGATAAAGATGCAAAGTAAAATAAAAGCAAAATAAACGGCGCCAGAAATAACTTGTTGTCGGGAGATTAAATATGATGGAAAATAGACCCGGGGGCCATAGATTTCACTACTGGCTTCTCTCGAGAGCATAAGTATTACAGTGGGTAAACAAATTACTGTTGAACAATTGACAGAATTGAGCATAGTTATGAGAATATCTAGGTATGATCATGTATATAGGCATCACGTCCGCGACAAGTAGACCGACTCCTGCCTGCATCTACTACTATTACTCCACACATCGACCGCTATCCAGCATGCATCTAGAGTATTAAGTTCAAAAGAACAGAGTAACGCTTTAAGTAAGATGACATGATGTAGAGGGATAAACTCATGCAATATGATATAAACCCCATCTTGTTATCCTCAATGGCAACAATACAATACGTGCCTTGCTGCCCCTACTGTCACTGAGAAAGGACACCGCAAGATTGAACCCAAAGCTAAGCACTTCTCCCATTGCAAGAAAGATCAATCTAGTAGGCCAAACCAAACTGATAATTCGAAGAGACTTGCAAAGATAACCAATCATACATAAAAGAATTCAGAGAAAATTCAAATATTGTTCATAGATAAACTTGATCATAAACCCACAATTCATCGGTCTCAACAAACACACCGCAAGAGAAGATTACATCGAATAGTTCTCCACAAGAGAGGGGGAGAACATTGTATTGAGATCCAAAAAGAAATAAGAAGCCATCTAGCTAATAACTATGGACCCAAAGGTCTGAGGTAAACTACTCACACATCATCGAAGAGGCTATGGTGTTGATGTAGAAGCCCTCCGTGATCGATGCCCCCTCCGACGGAGCTCCGGAAAAGGCCCCAAGATGGGATCTCACGGGTACAGAAGGTTGCGGCGGTGGAATTAGGTTTTTGGCTCCGTATCTGGTAGTTTGGGGGTACATAGGTATATATAGGAGGAAGAAGTACGTCGGTGGAGCAACGTGGGCCCACGAGGGTGGAGGGCGTGCCCAGTGGGGTAGGCGCGCCCCCCTACCTCGTGCCTTCCTGGTTGATGTCTTGACGTAGGGTCCAAGTCCTCTGGATCACGTTCGTTCAAAAAATCACGTTCCGAAGGTTTCATTCCGTTTGGACTCTGTTTGATATTCTTTTTCTGCGAAACTTTGAAATAGGCAAAACAACAACAATTCTGGGCTGGGCCTCCGGTTAATAGGTTAGTCCCAAAAATAATATAAAAGTGTATAATAAAAGCCCATTGATGTCCAAAACAGAATATAATATAGCATGGAACAATCAAAAATTATAGATACGTTGAAGACGTATCATTCATCAAGTGCTTAAACGATGGGGTATGTGCTCTTTTTATCTTCGGTTTGTGCTCTAGATTTGACTAGTTGTGCTAACTTCAAATTTTATTGTGTAGCATGGATGCAAGTTTTGGTATTGGGAAGAAGAGTACATCGATATATTGATAGAGCAAAATTTAGTACATGTTCATGCACTTTTAGCTAGCATAGAGGCTGTAAATGAGACAAGTGTACTTGCTGCTAGATTAGAGGCTAGACACGAGACTAGGTGTGAGGAAGCAACATCGACTTCTGGCTTGAAGAAGAAAGGAGGAAGCCAGATCGAGCCACCTCCACAGATCAACAATGAGTGCATCGAGAAGGCCCTAACCCAACTCAAGGGAGCAGTTATGGAAGTTGGGTATCTTCTAAAATGTATTCTTTTGGTTCTTGTTTTCTTTGGTCTAGCTTTACTAGTCAAAATGTGATGATTTATTTTTCATGTACCAAAAATGAATGATGAAAAAAAGTTAATGACTTGCAAAGAAAAATGTATGCGGACAGGATGCGGCCGGGATGCGTCCACGCGCTGGGCGCACGGCCGCCGCATCCCAGGACAGGCCCGGACACGACCCCATTGCCCTACTCAAACGGATAGAATCCGGACAAAACGGACGTCCGTTTGGGGTCGCGCGGTGGAGTTGGCCTAAGCCTCTCCGTACTTAACCCAGAGTTCCCAAATGGCTGTCAGGTCGATCGATCATTGTCAGACGCACAGCATCAGCAACCTGCTCCCTACCTGATGCTACCGCTGTCCTCGTGCTTCTCAAGATTAAGGGCTATACACTACGCCCTGACCAACTAAGTTGAGAAATATCTTACCTGCTGCTGTCTCTCGTATCAAACTCCTACTCTCTCTTTGAGCGTCGGTCGATGTACGTGCCGATGGATGTCATTCCATTGTACTCCGGCTTGGACATAAACAAAATAGTGCATTTTTCGAACAAAAAATCTCGTCGTATTCAAAAAAATTGGATTCCTGTGATCCGAAAAGGCATCAAGAAGCTGCTGATGGATGGATAAAGGTACACGAGGCTGCCTACCAACCTGATTGACCACCGCGAGCGAACTGCCTGCCATCAACGGCATTAAACAATGCTACCTCCGCGGACACTGCACAGATTTAAACGCAAATCTCATGCGCCAAACGAGAGCACTACATTGATAATATACTGTTGATCTCTAGCTAAACAATCAATAATCGCACATGAAACCCTCCACTCGCATCGGATGGTTGGTGTGATAGCATCGGCTCAACGGCACCGCACTGCGTGCCCTCCTCTGCTTGCCTAATCACCTTGCTCCTCACACGACGGAGCTAGCTCGTTGGTACTCCGCCAATGGAGCCGTTACGATTGGCTCGCGACGCTCTCCTAGGGGGCGGTACGGGCGAACCCTAGCCGCCGCCCCGTCCCTCGCCTCTGCAGCCCGCGGCCTGGCCGCTGCTGGAGGAGGCCAACGGGCGAAGCCCACCTCGGAGGACGGCAGCGGCAGGGCACTCTTCTCCTCATGGCGGCGCGTTGCCCTGGACGGCGTGGCCCGCTTGCGGCGTAGCGGCGGAAGCCGGCGCGATGGATCCGGCAGTGAACCTCTCGTCAGCGCGGCGAGGAGGTTCTGCGTGGCTGGCCGGGGTCGCGCGCGAGGGATTCAGGTCGTCTGGATCGATCTCGCATTGGTGCCTTGTCTTCAGCCGGCGCGGTCAGGGCGGCAACCCTGGCATGTGGCGGCGGCCGTTTCCCCTATGGTCGGTGGGTTGAGTCATTGGCTTGCCTGGCCGGTTGTTGGGTGGCGGCGGTGGCAGCGGATGTGGCGTCCCGGCCAGATCTGTCATGGTTCGGCTATGGCCGGCCGGCGGCGCGTGATGGGGCCGGGGTGGGCCGCCGGAGGTCCTCAACCGGCTTTCCGATGACACCATACGTCTATATGGCGAGAGAGTGCTCGGATCCAGTCAGCGGCGTGATCGTCGTGGCGCTACTTCCGGTGAAAATCGCGCCGACTTCGGTCATGACGGATGATGACGGCGTCTCCGACGCCCCCTGTTGAGGCATCGTCGTTGCAAACTGTGTCAACATGATCCGGATGTTCCGGGGGAAACCCTAGATCAAACGATGACAGCGCCTTTGATGTCGTGCTCCCTCCCGAGGGCATCGTTTTGGTGCAGGAGTTGGCTGGAGGGGACAAGGAGGAGCGGTGTTTCATCTACCGCAAGGCCGACGACGGATCTCAGCGGCATGGCGCTGCGGAGTTTCGTCGACGGACGCGTGTGGATGGATACGTGCAGGATGGTGGCGTTATCTGGTGCCATGGTGGCGTCGACGGCAGCTAGACCGGGCAAGGTAGATGCAGCAGTACAATACTGAAGATGGAGTGGTGGTAGGTGGCTGCGGCGGCCTCATACCCGGCAGGTGTCCTGGTTGAGGAGTGCGCCGGACTGGTGGGTGCCCCATACCCGGCAGGCGTCCTGGTTGGGACCTCAGGTCTTAGATGTTAGGTTTGGCTGTGAGGTCTGTTTGGTATTAGGCCCAGACAATCAGCATCCCTTTATCAACTAGATAGGAGTAGCGACAAATGTTGGGTAGACGGTGGCTTTAGTCTTACTGGTGTATGACTTTGTAAGGTCTTGTGTGAATAATTAATAAAATGACTGCATGCATCGTCCAGATGCAAAGGCCGGGGGTCCTCCTCCATTTCCTAAAAAAGAAACTCCTCCAATGGAGCAAGCGGACTGGCAGCGAGGGACGATCTACACGTACTAAGGCCAACTCCACTGCGCGACCCCATCCTGTTCACGTGCGTCCGTTTGGGTTAACGAACCAGACGGCCCAACGCGCGGGAGCAAACAGATTTTTGTCCGTTTTTTGTCCGCTTTCGACCCACCCCGGCCCAAGTTTGCGCCGATTTTGGGGTGAAACGGACAGCGCGCGAACAGGCGTGACGCGCGCGCTTGTCCTCCCCCGGCCCGGTGTAACATCCCAAATATTCAATTTGGAATGTTATACATTAGGTCATCATTGCATATCATATTTTATTGCATTTTGGCTTCATCCTAGAAATTCTACGCAACTCAAGGACCCACGGAGAGTGTTGGGAATTTCGTTATTTTCATATTTGAGTTTTCTCGAATTTTGAAAGAGGATTGTTTGATTTTAATTATTTTCTCTTTGAATATTTATTTTATAAAAATAAAAGAGAGAGGATAAAATGACTTCCTCAAAATAAAGAAATATTGGAGATTTAATATTAAAATCAAATAAGAATTTTATTCGGAGATTTATCGCTATTTTATTTGAATTAGGAAAATTATGCGTTTTTCAAAATTGCAATAGAGTCCCAAATAAATGTTCACCCTGTCCGGTAGTTTTTTAGAGGACGGGGAAAATTATTTTAGGATTTTTGGAGTCCGTTTAGTATTTTTTTTCTTTGTTTTTCTGCGAGACGGAATTATTTAAAAAAAAGTCAAACCGACTTGGGCCGCCGTGGGCAACCCAGACTCCGCCTCGCCCAGCCTTTATAAGCCGCCGCCCCACCGCAGCCCACCCCAGCCCGCGCCGCCGAAACCCTAGCCGCCTTGAGCCCCGCGCCACCTTGAGCCCCGCGCCGCCACCGCCGCGCCATTCCGCCGTCGCCACCACCGCTGACCACCGCCACCACCGCCGCCCCGCCGGACCCGCCGCCGCCCTCGCCGAACTCGCCGGAGGTAGTCGCCCGCCGCCGCCGGTTTTATTCGGAAAATCGTACGGTTTTTTTAAGACCCGCGGTTTATTTTTTATATAGATCGGTTTTTCGGTTTAGCTATTTAGCAAACGCCCGTTCGTTCGTTCGTTTTAACGAAAGATTTTCACCGTTTAGCCGCAGACAGCGAACGTTCGTTCATTAGCCTGTTCGTCAGTTTTCTTTTTCCAGGGTTTTTTCGCGATTATTTTCGATCGCGATTTCTGACCCGATTTTCATTTTAGTTTAACTTTTCGCTCGTTTATCGGAATCAGGCGATTCAAGCACCTAGAGTTTCGTCTCAAGCCCTCTTTCTGTTTAACCAACTTGAACAAGTTTTTGATCCTATAAAATTTTGACTTAAGTCCAGATTAGTAATCGAAGCTTGTTTCTTTCGCAGTTTGAGTTTCGTTGCTTCGTTTGATTTGATTTTTTTTTGCAAACCGGAGTTCTTAAGTTGAACTTTCTGGTTGGATCTCTTATTTGAGTTTTACCGTGCTTCTTGCTGAGTGCTTATTGTATGCTTGTTTGTTTGCGATAGAGTACCCGAAGTGCGAAGTGTACTACTACCAGTCTCTAGGTTTCACGGATCATCAACAAGGCAAGTAATACTTTGATCATACCTCTTTACTACCCAGTTTTATTGCATTTAGATCAATCCTCAACAATTGCATGATTAGGATCTGATTAATATGTGGGTTTTGGGAAGTAGATGAGGTAGTACCTATTGTCCTGTTTATTACCAAACCTTGGGAGTTACTTCTACGTTGCTTATATTGCTATGTTATGCTTGTAGACGTGGATTGGGTGAGTGTATCCATGACAGATGTGAGTATTGTTAATTAATGGTTAACTTAAGGTGCAACTTTAATACACATCTGGGTGGATTGAGGCACCTGGGGAACCCAGTGTTGCCTGTATTTTTGGAAATCCCGGGGTACCGTGTGATTCTCCTATGGACTGCCACCCAGGCTCAACGGGATCATAAGATTATTCATGCTAGAAACTTCCGTGTGCAGCCACATGCCATTATGGGCTCTGGCATAGTTGAGTAAGTTGTGGGAAACCTATCCATGATGGGCTAGCAGATGTAGGGGATTGTAGGTGTACCGGCCTATCTATCGGTTAAGGGGACCTCTTCGGAAAGACTGTGTCTCGGTCATCCGTTTCTCAAACATTATGTAGTGCGAGAAATCCAATGGAGGAGATTGAGTCTTGTGGGAAAAAGTGCGCAAACCTCTGCAGAGCGTACAAACTAATCATGGTTAGCCGTGTCCCCGGTTATGGACGTTTTGAGTATCTAGTTCTTGGATTATCATGTGGATCTCATCACTGTTAATATAATTTGATTGGGTTTAATGATGATGCTTAATTGGGATTGAGTTGGGTGAACCTTCTCAATGTTTAACAACCATCATGATAGTTAAATAAAATTTAATCCTTTGTTGTAGGGTAAAATTGGCTTTCCGCAAAACATATTAACCATATAGCCTCCACCAGCCAAATATGCACGTAGTGATAGCTATTATTCTGTTCATTACTCTCGTGTTACCTTGCCAGCATATTCCATGTGCTGACCCGTTTTCGGGCTGCAACGTTCATGTTGCAGACTTTTCAGACGACGAGTAAGGTGCCTTAGGTCGTGATCTTTCACTCAGTGATGCCGTTGGAGTTGATGGACTCACTTTATCTTCCAAGCCTTCCGCTGTTATCGTATTAGATGGCCTTAAGCCACATTTATTATAATAAATTCTCTTTTGAGACATTCGATGTAATAAGTGTGTGATTGCTACTCTGTTGTAAATCCTCAACTACTGTGCGTGTCAGCATTACCGATCCAGGGATGACACTGATGAACAGATCAGACTGTTTGAGGTCTGGTCGCTACAAGATGGTATTAGAGCACACGCTGACTGTAGGACACGACCACTAAGCTAAAGCCCTAGATCACTACTCTCTTCTCATTTTTGACTCCTCTCCCTTTTCTACTCCATAGGATGGCGGATGCAAGGATCAAGTTCACTGAACCGGATGAAGACACACCTTTTGGACGACACTTGAAGGAAGTCACTAAATACCTGAACATTGGAATACCAACCTTCTGTTGGAAATATGCCCTAGAGGCAATAATAAAATGGTTATTATTGCATTTCCTTGTTCATGATAATTGTCTGTTGTTCATGCTATAATTGTATTAACTGGAAACCGTAATACATGTGTGAATACATAGACCACAACATGTCCCTAGTAAGCCTCTAGTTGACTAGCTCGTTGATCAATAGATGGTTATGGTTTCCTGACCATGGACATTGGATGTCATTGATAATGGGATCACATCATTAGGAGAATGATGTGATGGACAAGACCCAATCCTAAGCATAGCACAAGATCGTGTAGTTCGTTTGCTAGAGCTTTTCTAATGTCAAGTATCATTTCCTTAGACCATGAGATTGTGCAACTCCCGGATACCGTAGGAATGCTTTGGGTGTACCAAACGTCACAACGTAACTGGGTGGCTATAAAGGTGCACTACAGGTATCTCCGAAAGTGTCTGTTGGGTTGGCACGAATCGAGACTGGGATTTGTCACTCCGTATGACGGAGAGGTATCTCTGGGCCCACTCGGTAATGCATCATCATAATGAGCTCAATGTGACCAAGTGTTTGGTCACGGGATCGTGCATTACGGTACGAGTAAAGTGACTTGCCGGTAACGAGATTGAACAAGGTATTGGGATACCGACGATCGAATCTCGGGCAAGTAACGTACCGATTGACAAAGGGAATTGTATACGGGATTGATTGAATCCTCGACATCGTGGTTCATCCGATGAGATCATCGTGGAACATGTGGGAGCCAACATGGGTATCCAGATCCCGCTGTTGGTTATTGACCGGAGAGTTGTCTCGGTCATGTCTGCATGTCTCCCGAACCCGTAGGGTCTACACACTTAAGGTTCGGTGACGCTAGGGTTGTAGAGATATTAGTATGCGGAAATCCGAAAGTCGTTCGGAGTCCCGGATGAGATCCCGGACGTCACGAGGAGTTCCGGAATGCTCCGGAGGTAAAGATTTATATATGGGAAGTCCTATTTTGGCCACCGGAAAATGTTCGGGATTTTTCGGTATTGTACCGGGAAGGTTCTAGAAGGTTCCGAAGTGGGGCCCACCTGCATGGGGGGCCCACATGAACGTGGGTAGTGGGGGCAAGGCCCCACACCCCTGGTCAAGGCGCACCAAGATCCCACCTTAGAAGGAATAAGATCATATCCCGAAGGGATAAGATCAAGATCCCTAAAAAAGGGGGATAACAATCGGTGGGGAAGGGAAATGATGGGATTTCTTTCCCCCACCTTTGCCAACGCCCCAATGGACTTGGAGGGCAAGAAACCAGCCCCCTCCACCCCTATATATATTGGGGAGGCGCATGGGTGCAGCACCCCAAGCCCTGGCGCCTTCCTCCCTCCCGTGACACATCTTCCTCCCTGCTTGCGCTTGGCGAAACCCTGCCGGGATCCCGCTACTTCCACCACCACGCCGTCGTGCTGCTGGATCTCCATCAACTTCTCCTCCCCCCTTGCTGGATCAAGAAGGAGGAGACGTCCCCGCTCCGTACGTGTGTTGAACGCGGAGGTGCCGTCCGTTCGGCGCTAGGATCATCGGTGATTTGGATCACGACGAGTACGACTCCATCAACCCCATTCTCTTGAACGCTTCCGCTCGCGATCTACAAGGGTATGTAGATGCACTCCTCCCCTCTCGTTGCTAGCATCTCCTAGATTGATCTTGGTGACACGTAGGAAAATTTTGAATTTCTGCTACGTTCCCCAACACCTTCACCGGGACCTACAACGCCACTTTACCAGAAGAGGAGTGCTGGCAAGTTCAAGTTCCAGGAAGTACGTTCACGCCAGTTACTGAGCCCATAGAGTTTTCCTTTGATGCACCCACCTGGAGTCTAGGCAAGAGCATGGCAGCCCACATCACCATGGGACGCATTGGAGAAGTTTACCACATGGATATCAAGGATACTATTTACCAGATTTGTGGGCGCCGAGATGAGCAATGGGAGATGATCAGCACCAGAAAGGATAGATCGATTGCCGCTTTCATCCAGGAGTTAAACCAGCACATTCGTCGCCAGGAGAACCAGATGTGCGCAGGCATGATAGATCTGAAGAAGGCAATGACCAAGATCACGGAGCTGGAAGAAGAACTCAAGTCTACATGCGATGTATATGAGGAGGAAATGACGATACTCGTGGAGAAGAATGATGATCTGAAGAAGAAGCTAGGAGTGTTCATGGGAGACCCCGCGCCAGGAGGAGAAGACGACGATTCCATTTGCCCGGAGAACTACATCATCATCGACGACACCGACTCGGACCCTGACGATAGCGATGATGACTATGTTGATGAAGCTGCAGTGGATATCATGGAGTCTTCGACCGATCAATTTTTCTAGTCGACCACCATATCAGTAGTAGTATTTCCCCATGTACATACTAGTAGTCCGAGCACTTTTAACGATAGTTCCAGACCGATTGTATGCCCTTGCTTGATTAATTGAGTGATATGATTGTGTGTGTCTCATGTGCATATGGGTAGTGCTTTCTCACTAGACCTCTTTTCTATTCTAATCTCTCCCCTCTAAACCCATCAGATGCCTCCGAGACGTGACACCGGATTTGTTTTCCCACCGGAGATCACCCAGTTGATCCAGCAGCAGAATGCATTGATGCAGATACTAGTCTAGAATCAGAATCATGGGAACAACAACAACAACAACAACCCACCACCACCACCACCTGTTGATCACTTAGCCCGTTTTCTAAGGCTGAATCCGCCGGTGTTCTCCAGTAGCACCGAGCCGATAGTTGCAGATGATTGGCTCCGCAAGATTGGAAGGGAGTTGACCACTGCAGGATGCACATATGCGGAGAGAGTGCATTTTGCCGCACATCAGCTTGATGGACCCGCAGCATCATGGTGGGAGAATTTCACAGCCACTTACCCCATCGACACTGTTACATGGGACCAGTTCCAGCAGGCTTTTCGCACTGCCCATGTATCAACAGGAGCTATGGCCATGAAGAAGCGCGAGTTTCGCAACTTACGCCAAGGAGGACGCACAGTTGGCCAGTATGTGGATGATTTTAGTAAGCTAGCACGTTATGCCCCAGATGACGTTGCTACAGATGCAACTAAGCAGGAGAAGTTTCTGGAAGGACAGAATGATAAGCTGAGCATGCAGTTGATGGTTGCAACTTTCAACAACTACCAGGAGTTGGTAGATAGAGCTCTCATGATTGAAGGGAAGCTGCAGCAGATTGACAGCCGCAAGAGGAAGTATGGACAAGGGAAGTATAATTCTGGAGCTCAGCAGAGACCCCGTTTTACCCCGAACTCGGGAGGACCTTTTCAGCATAACCATGGAGGTCACAACCACACTGGAGGAAGTTCGCACAACCATAGTGGCCCCAAGAATGGGAATGGTAATGGAGGAAGCAACGGCCAGAACCGTTCCAACCCAGCAACGCCCGCCAAGAAAGATCTAAGCCACGTTACTTGCTACAAGTGCCTGAAGACTGGACATTACACCAATGAATGTCCTGAAGCAAAGAATGGAAACGGCAATGGGAGCGCTGGGAAGAAGCCCAACCCTTTCAATAAGGGACAAGTGAACCACGTTAGCGTGGAGGAGGTTGAAGCGCAACCCGATGCAGTAATAGGTAAGTTTTTGGTTAAGTCATTTACTGCAATCGTTCTTTTTGATACTGGTGCATCGCATTCATACATATCAAGGGGATTTGTGGATAAGTATAAACTGCCCACCAAAGTTCTTAGTACACCTATGTTAGTGAGCTCGCCAGGAGCGGAGTATATGGCAAGCCAAGGATGTTTTCAGATGCCATTGACCATAGGTAGGCATGTTTTCCCCTCAGACCTGATAATTTTGGAGTCGCAAGGTTTGGATGTGATTATGGGTATGGATTGGCTATCGATGTATGGAGGAAACATCGATTGCGCCAGTAAGTCAATTTTGCTCACCACCCCAGAAGGAAGAAGGATCAAGTATGTATCCCGACATGTGCCGAATAGGACTCAAGTAAATTCCTTATCAGGAGTTGTACAGGAGGAAGTACCAGTGGTGAAGGATTTCCCGGATGTATTTCCAGAAGAGTTGCCAGGCATGCCACCAGATAGAGACACTGAGTTTTTGATCGAGCTTTTGCGAGACACAGGGCCAATATCTAAGAGACCGTACAGGATGCCCGCTAAGGATTTGGAGGAAATTAAGAAGTAGATTAAGGAGTTACTGAATAAAGGTTATATTCGCCCAAGCTCGTCACCTTGGGGATCACCAGTGCTTCTAGTGGACAAGAAGGATGGATCGTTGAGGATGGTTGTTGATTATCGTGGATTGAATGAAGTAACGATCAAGAACAAGTACCCACTGCCGATGATCAATGATTTGTTTGATCAGCTGCAAGGAGCTAAAGTGTTTTCCAAGATCGATCTGCGATCAGGGTACCACCAGCTGAAGATTCGAGAGCAGGATATACCTAAGACAGCTTTTACCACAAGGTACGGGCTATATGAGTATACCGTTATGTCATTTGGCCTGACTAACGCACCTGCCTATTTTATGAACATGATGAACAAGGTGTTTATGGAGTTTTTGGATAAGTTCGTCGTGGTGTTCATTGATGATATTCTAGTCTACTCGAAGAATGAAGAGGAGCATAAAGAGCATTTGCGTTTGGTACTTGGTAAGCTTAGAGAACACCAGTTATATGCCAAGTTCAGCAAGTGTGAGTTTTGGTTGAAGGAAGTTGGATTTCTAGGACATGTTATATCCGGAGAAGGAATAGCAGTAGACCCTACCAAGGTTGTTACTGTGACAAATTGGGAAGCACCCACGTCAGTTGGAGAGATCCGGAGTTTTCTTGGACTCACAGGATACTACCGGAGGTTCATTGAGAATTTCTCGAAGATTGCAAAACCCATGACGGAGTTGTTGAAGAAGGACACCAAGTTCAAATGGACTGAGGAATGTGAGGCCGGTTTTCAGGAGTTGAAGAAACGTTTGGTTACATCACCAGTGTTGATTCTGCCAGATCAACGCAAGGATTATGTAGTGTATTGCGAAGCTTCTCGTCGAGGACTTGGAGCCGTACTTATGCAGGAGGGAAGAGTTGTTTCATATGCCTCATGACAGCTTAAACCCCATGAGTTGAATTACACTACCCATGATTTGGAGTTAGCAGCCGTAGTGCATGCGTTGAAGACTTGGAGACATTTTCTCATCGGAAACCATTGTGTAGTATACACGGATCACAGGAGTTAGAAGTATATCTTCACGTAGAAGGAGTTGAATCTCAGGCAAAGGAGATGGTTGGAGCTCATTAAGGATTATGATATGAAGTTGCATTATCATCCCGGAAAGGCTAACGTAGTAGCCGATGCGTTGAGCCGCAAGAGTCATGTCAATACACTCATGGCTGGAGAGTTACCCAAGGAGTTAGCAGAGGATCTTCGCGAGCTATGTTTGGAGATAGTTCCGAGAGGCTATGTAGCAGCATTGGAGATTCAGTCTATGTTGATGGATAAGATCAGAGAAGCTCAGAAGACGGACAAGGAGATTGCCGAGATAAAGGAAATGATGAGCAAAGGAAAGGCTAAAGGATTTCGTGAGGATGAGCACGATACCTTATGGTTTGAGGACCGCGTATATGTGCCAAATGATCAGGAGATCAGGAAGCTGATTTTGCAGGAGGCCCATGATTCGCCACATTCGATTCACCCAGGAAATACAAAAATGTATCTGGATTTGAAGGATAGTTTCTGGTGGACCGGAATGAAGAAGGATATTGCGGAGTATGTAGCAGTTTGTGATGTATGTCAGAGAGTGAAGGCACAGCATCAGTAGCCAGCAGGATTGCTACAACCATTGCCGATACCCGAATGGAAGTGGGACAAGCTAGGCATGGATTTTATCACGGGATTGCCCAGGACTCGTTCAGGCTATGGCTCGATATGGGTTGTAGTCGATCGTTCGACGAAAGTAGCTCATTCCATCCCAGTGAAAACCACTTACACCAGTGCTAAGTTGGCAAAGATATACATGACCAGGATCGTATGTTTGCATGGAGTTCCGAGGACCATTGTATCAGATAGAGGAACCGAGTTTACCTCAAAGTTCTAGAATTAGTTGCACGAAACTTTGGGAACCAGGCTAGAGTTCAGTACAGCCTTTCACCCGCAGACAGATGGACAGACTGAGAGAGTCAATCAGATTCTGGAGGACATGTTGAGAGCTTGTGCGCTAGATTATGGATCTAGTTGGGACGACAATTTGCCTTACGCAAAGTTCTCTTATAACAACAGTTATCAAGCCAGTTTAAAGATGGCCCCTTTCGAAGCTTTGCACGGAAGGAGGTGCAGGACACCGTTGTTGTGGGATGAAGTTGGAGACCGTCAGTTGTTTGGACCAGATTTGATTAAAGAGTCTGAAGAGAAGGTTAAGCTGATTCGCGATAGACTCAAGGTAGCCCAGTCCAGGCAGAAGAGTTATGCGGATTCTAAACGCAAGAAGACAATTTACGAAGTCGGAGACAGAGTGTATCTTCGTGTATCACCCCTTCGAGGAGTGAAGCGTTTTGGAGTTAAGGGAAATTTAGCACCATGTTTTGTGGGACCATACAAGGTTTTGGAACGTATGGGAGAAGTTGCTTACAAGTTGGAATTGCCCGAAGGATTGTCAGGAGTTCACGATGTGTTCCACGTTTCTCGGTTGAAGAAGTGCCACGCAGAGATGGCTGATATCCCTCTGAGAGATACAATGCCACTGGAAGCGATTCAGTTGGATAGCGATTTGACCTACGAGGAGAAACCAGTCAAGATTCTCGAGTTTGCCAGCCGAGTTACACGCAGCAAAGTTATCAAGTTTTGCAAGGTTCAGTGGAGCCACCATACCGAAGATGAAGCCACCTGGGACGAGAGGAAGACCTACGGAAGGATCACCCTCACCTATTTTCTAGCCAACCCGAATCTCGAGGGCGAGATTCATCTTAAGGGGGGTAGGTTTGTAACATCCCAAATTTTCAATTTGGAATGTTATACATTAGGTCATCATTGCATATCATATTTTATTGCATTTTGGCTTGATCCTAGAAATTCTACGCAACTCAAGCACCCACGGAGAGAGTTGGGAATTTCGTTATTTTCATATTTGAGTTTTCTCGAATTTTGAAAAGAGGATCGTTTGATTTTAATTATTTTCTCTTCGAATATTTCTTTTATGAAAATAAAAGAGAGAGGATAAAATGAATTCCTCAAAATAAAGAAATATTGGAGATTTAATTTTAAAATAAAATAAGAATTTTATTCGGAGATTTATCGCTATTTTATTTGAATTAGGAAAAATATGCGTTTTTCAAAATTGCATTAGAGTCCCAAATAAATGTTCACCTTGTCCGGTAGTTTTTTAGAGAATGGGGAAAAATTATTTTAGGATTTTTGGAGTCCATTTAGTATTTCTTTTCTTTGTTTTTCTGCGCGACGGAATTGTTTTTTTTTAAGTCAAACCCACTTGGGCCGCCGTGGGCAACCCGGACTCCGCCTCGCCCAGCCTTTATAAGCCGCCGCCCCACCGCAGCCCACCCCAGCCTGCGCCGCCGAAACCCTAGCCGCCTCGAGCCCTGTGCCACCTCGAGCCCCGCTGCCGCCGCCGCCGCCGCCCGCCGCCGCGCCGTTCCGTCGTCGCCACCACCGCCACCACCGCCGCTCCGCCGGACCCGCCGCCGCCCTCGCTGGACTCGCCGGAGGTAGCCGCCCGCCGCCGCCGGTTTTCTTCGGAAAACCGTACGGTTTTATTAAGACCCGCGGTTTATTTTTTTTATATAGATCGGTTTTTTCGGTTTAGCTAGTTAGCGAACGCCCGTTCGTTCGTTCGTTTTAATGAACGATTTTCACCGTTTAGCCGCAGACAGCGAACATTCATTCGTTAGCCTGTTCGTCAGTTTTCTTTTTCCAGGGTTTTTCCGCGATTATTTTCGATTGTGATTTCTGACCCGATTTTCGTTTTAGTTTAACTTTTCGCTTGTTTATCGGAATCAGGCGATTCAAGCGCCTATAGTTTCGTCTCGAAGCCCTCTTTCTGTTTAACCAACTTGAACAAGTTTTTGATACTGTAAAATTTTGACTTAAGTCCAGATTAGTAATCGAAGCTTGTTTCTTTCGGAGTTTGAGTTTCGTTGCTTCGTTTGATTTGATTTTTTTTGCAAACCGGAGTTCTTAAGTTGAACTTTCTGGTTAGATCTCTTATAGTATTTTTACCCGTGCTTCTTGTTGAGTGCCTATTGTATGCTTGTTTGCTTGCGATAGAGTACCTGGAGTGCGAAGCGTGCTACTACGAGTCTCTAGGTTTCACGGATCATCAGCAAGGCAAGTAACACTTTGATCATACCTCTTTACTACCCAGTTTTATTGCATTTAGATCAATTCTCAAACAATTGCATGATTAGGATCTGATTAATATGTGGGTTTTGGGAAGTAGATGAGCTAGTACCTATTGTCCTGTTTATTACCAAACCATTGGGAGTTATTTCTACGTTGCTTATATTGCTATGCTATGCTTGTAGACGTGGATTGGGTGAGTGTATCCATGACAGATGTGAGTATTGTTAATTAATGGTTAACTTAAGGTGGCAACTTTAATACACATCTGGGTGGATTGAGGCACCTGGGGAACCCAGTGTTGCCTGTATTTTTGGAAATCCCGGGGTACCCTGTGATTCTCCTATGGACTGCCACCCAGGCTCAACGGGATCATAAGATTATTCATGCTAGAAACTTCCGTGTGCAGCCACATGCCATTATGGGCTCTGGCATAGTTGAGTAAGTTGTGGGAAACCTATCCATGATGGGCTGGCAGATGTAGGGGATTGTAGGTGTACCGGCCTATCTATCGGTTAAGGGGACCTCTTCGGAAAGATTGTGTCTCGGTCATCCGTTTCTCAAACATCATGTAGTGCGAGAAATCCAACGGAGGAGATCGAGTCTTGTGGGGAAAAGTGCGCAAACCTCTGCAGAGTGTACAAACTAATCATGGTTAGCCGTGTCCCCGGTTATGGACGTTTTGAGTATCTAGTTCTTGGATTATCATGTGGATCTCATCACTCTTAATATAATTTGATTGGATTTAATGATGATGCTGACCCGTTTTCGGCATATTCCATGTGGATCTCATCACTCTTAATATAATTTGATTGTATTATCATGTGTTACCTTGCCAGCATATTCCATGTGTTGACCCATTTTCGGGCTACAACGTTCATGTTGCAGACTTTTCAGATGACGAGTAAGGTGCCTTAGGTCGTGATCTTTCACTCAGTGATGCCGTTGGAGTTGATGGACTCACTTTATCTTCCAAGCCTTCCGCTGTTATCGTATTAGATGGCCTTAAGCCATATTTATTGTAATAAGTTCTCTTTTCAGACATTCGACGTAATAAGTGTGTGATTGCTACTTTGCTATAAATCCTCAATTACTGTGTGTGTCAGCATTACCGATCCAGGGTTGACACTGATGCACAGAGATCAGACTGTTTGAGGTCTGGCCGCTACACCCGCCTGTCGGTGGCACAAAGCAAAACCTCCCCCACGCCCCATTTGGCGCCATTTCCCCCAAACCCTCCCACGTCCCTCCCGCCGCCCCCTCCCTCCCCCGTCCATGGCCGATGCCCAGCCGAATTCCGGTGGTCTGGCCGTCGACCCGCCCGAAAAGGTGAAGAATAAGGCGGCCAAGGCGGCGAGGAAGCCGCGGTCGGAGTGCACGCCGGAGGAGATCACCATGTTAGACGCGGAATCGGCGAAGAGGAGGAACCGGAGGGCAGTCGTCAAGGGCAATGCCGAGCGCGATGCGATGGAGGCCGCGCGGCGCAAGGCCGAGGTCGACAAGAAGGAGGACATCGTCAACAAAGCACACGCCCCCCTCATGCTTGGCATTTGCCGTCCGGCCGGTTTCCCTGGAGCGGCCGTCGGCCCGGCGAGCACAGGCTCCTTGGTCGCCCGGCCTCCGCACTACTAGTCGCCGACGTCGCGGACCACGCCTATGTCGCGCGGCTTTCCACCGCCAAGGCACGACGGCCAAACCCGTTTCTCGGGGTCGCTGGATGTTGGCGTGATCGCGCCGTCCACCCCGCGCCCCTCGGCCGTCATCGACCTCAACGTCACGCCTGGGTCCAGCAGCGGCGGCCGGCCGTCCGTCGATATGCAAAGAAAGCAAGCACGACCACCGTTTACGGGCACCATGCCGTCCCCCCGCGTCTTGTTCGACGGAATGCCAACACCAACGTCGCCGGTCGACGACCCCTTCTACAACCAGTTCATGGAGGATATGATCTACGAGGGTGGGAAGGGCCGTGCCTACGACCCCGACGAGACCCAAAGTCGGGATGGCCGCGCCCAGTACGTTGTCGATGAAGAGGCCGACGACCGTGCTGACCACGACCATGGTGACTCGTGGCATGAAGACGATGACATCTATTGCGAAGGTGATGGTGATGAAGAAGAAGACAATTACATTGATATTGGAGGCGAGCCATTGTTCATCGACGAGCTCACCCAAAGAGCGGAAGCACAAAAGACGAAGAAGAGCATTCGCACGGGTTCATATACACAAGAGGAGGACAAGTTGATTTGCCAATATTGGATGGAGATTAGCCAAGATCCGTGGACCGGCGCGCAACAAAAGGGCCTTGTTTTTCGGACGAGAGTCCACAAAACATTCCATGAAAGGAAGATGTTTGAGCCCTACCAAATTACAAGCAACCGTGGCATCACCTCGATTCAAAAGAGGTGGTTGTTCATCCAACAAGAGTGCAACAAGTATTGCGCCGAATTTGAGAGCGTTGAAGCACGGCCCGTGAGTGGTCTCGACGTTGGGGACATGGTATGCTCTCCTCTTCCTAGTCCTTTCCTTGCTACGGCCATGAGACTTCGGCCTTGTATGTTCAATTGTTGTTGATTATGTGGTGTAGGCATTTCAATCTTTGGAGGCATTCAAGGCCCGGCACAATGACAAGCCATTCACTCTCACGCATTGTTGGACCATCATCAACAATTGCCCTAAGTTCAAGGATCAATACCTTGAACTTCAAAGGAAGAGAGGCAAGAAGACGGCCAAGTTCGCCGGAGGTGGAGATGGCGAGGCGTTGAAGAGGCCGAGGGGCAAGACCAACTCCAAGGTGGACGACCTACGTGATGTCTCATCCATGGCCTTGCATGAGACTTTGCATGGCATGATGTCTCAAAAGGATGTGAGGGACGAGAAGAAGCGGCAAAGCAAGGACGAGCAAATGAAGCAATACCTAGAGCTTCAAAGGAAGAAGCTTGAGATGGAGGAGGCGACCAAGAGGAGGAAGATCGACATGGAGGAGGCGTCCCGGCAAAGGCAACTCGACATCGAGGCCGCCAATGTCTTGGCCAGGCAGAGGCAGCTCGACATCAAGGCCACCAATGCCGCAACCGAAGCAAAGGAGGTGGCCCTTGCGATCATGAGCGTGGACTTGTCCAAGATGAGCGAGAATACGAGGAGCTGGTTCGAGGCCAGGCAGAAGGAAATGTTCGACGCCGACGGCCTGAACTAGGCCGTCCGATCGGCCGTGGCCGTTTTTTTGGACGCTGACATGGGTGCCGCCCGCCCGCTGGGCCGCTAACTGTGTGCCGGCGAGAAAAACATTCATTTTGGAGGTTGGCTGTGTTGCCGGCGAACAAAACTATTCATTTTGGAGGCTGGATGTGTTGCCGGCGATGGACGTGTAGGCCGCTGGCTCTGTTGCCGGCGTAAACTAGGGCCGCTGCCCTGAACTAGATTCGGTTTGATCTACGACCAAAACTAGTCGTAAGGTATTTTTTGCAATTTCTCCTTGGTCTAAAATAACATAGAAAGTTGGTAGGATACTGTTTGGTTTGAGAGGTTTATATCTGTGCTGCAAAAGTCGTGTTTTTTTGCCTCTCTACTTTAAGGGCTTGCTATTTCTGAATCGACTGAGTTGCACAAAGAGATGTGGGAATGTACGTGCATAAATATGCACTGCTAAGTTCCACAATTCTCAATTCAAAAAAAAGTTCCACATTTCTGAAATACTAAAATACGCACATGATTCTCCAATGGCAACCCGCAAATTCCCTTCCACATTCGTCAGCGGACATGGATGCGGGAACCCGGCATCCAACCGTAGCCGCATACATTCGGCCAACAATTCAAACTAATCGGATGAAATTCGTTCAAACCGGACGGATTTCATTGAAGTTCGAACATAACTTAGATAAAAGGTCGATAGTTCGACCGTTTAACAAAAAAACCTATAGCGGACGACCACCTCGTACGCATGGCCGTCATACCCGGCCGCACCGCCGTCTCCGTCGGTGCCATCGTGGTCGTGGTCGTGGTCCCTCCAGCGGCGGAACGGCGCCTGAGGGCCGCGGCAGCCCTGTCCGACGGCCGCCTGCCGCTCGCGTAGGAGCCACTCCGCCTTCTGTTGCACTATGCGGAGTGCCGCCACGGCCACTGCCGACGAGGCCTTCGGAGCCCTAGCGGCGGCCTTGCCATGACCGGCATTGGCGGAGCAGTCACTAAGCGACCAATCCTCGCCGATCTTGGCGAGCTCGCCGTCAAGGCGGCGGCGCCGCCTCACGGCCGTCTCTGCATTGGTCACGGAGCCGGTCAAGCACCAATGCGGTGGCGAGATCTGGGTTGTTGCGGACACAGTCCGGCGCCACGTCGCTCTTGGCGAACGCAGAGCGGCGTCCAGCATTGCGTTGGTCGTACCTCGCCTGCTGCCTTGTTACACGCTCTGCCTCGATGATGATGACCTTGGAGCCCGAGGCACCGCCGTAAACTCCGCCTGCGAGGTAGTGGATGAGGCGGCCCCGCGCCTTCTTAATCGCAGGCGGCAACTCCTCCTTGACGGCAAGACGGTGGGGGCGCGGCGGCGACGATGGCATGTACCGGCGCAGTGGGGATGTCGGCTCCTCCTTGACCCGGCGTCTGATCTGGACGCCGCGGTGGCGTGGAGGCGAGGCCGGCTCCTCCTTCACGCGGCGTTAGATTTGGACGCCGCGGTGGTGCGGCGGCGTGCCCGACTCCTCCTTCCCAGGTCGTAGCGGGGATGTCGTCTGCCGTGTCACGCGGCGACGTGGTGGGGATGGCGGCTCCTCCTTTACGCGCGCCGACAATGCCGGCGCCGGGTCCATGAAACGGAGCGACCGCTGTGTCATTATTTCCATCTGAAGGATAAAATCTTTGTTCGCTAGAGCAGCCTCGCCGAGCATTCGGGGCGGCTACTGCGGCGGCACCTTGTCCTCCTCATTACTAGAGGAGATGACGGTCTCCTCCTTGGCAGGGGAGCCAGCCGCCGTGGACGACGATGGGCCCGGTGAGCGTGGGCGGCGGCGCCAAGAACCGATGGAGGAGGTGCTTCCGCCTAGTAATCCGCTTGCCGGCGCGGAGCACCAGGACTTCGGCATCGCGTCGGGGTCCTAGAGGAGGACGGGTTCGGAGAGGAGGAGATGCCGAAGTGCATCGCCGGAGCATGGCTTACATAGTTGCGGCCAGGCCAGACGAATAGGCGGTCGGCTCCCGTCAATGAGGCGCAGCGGCCAGAATTGGTTCCTCGGGAATCTGCGCCCGCATTGAAGCGGCGGCTGCCGAGAGGTCACGTTAGTCAACGCCACCCTCCGTCCCTCCGGTCACATCGCGGCATCAATGCCAGCCGCTACATGCTCTGGGCCGGCATGAATAGGGCGCGGTAAGCAGTGGTTTGTGGGAGGAAATGCGTCCGGACCGCTCAGCGGACCGATACAGGTCCGTGTTAGATGACTTTCACAGTCCAGACAACGCGGTCTGAACATTTATGGGAGGTTTGCGGGTCGGCGTTGGATGCCCTAACTACCTTATTTCCTCTGGGTAAAAAAGTAATCAAGAGCCCACTCTATGACTCCTTTTCATATTTACTGAAAGTGTTGGGATGCAAAACTGAGCTACAATTTATGGTAAACTCTTCTAGAAAGTTCAGAGTTCGCACCGTTTTATAAATTGACCCACAGAAGGAAAAACTCAGGCCAAGCACTTCAAGATGGATTTTCTGTTATTATTAAAGTAGGAATATTATTTTATTTTGCAAAAAATCGACATATTGGCGTTGCTGCATTGCTGCATTTAGAAATTACTGTGGCCATCATATTCTGCATGACTGACTGCTGATTGGTGCAGAGCAAGTGAAACACTTAAGTCAGTAAGCTTACCTGTTGCCTGAATATGATAACCTCTTCTCCGTTGGCTTAATGATCAAGATTTAGCCAGTGATGCACATGTCCCCTCACAGCATCTTATCAAAGTCGTTATGACGTGCTACGCTCCATCGCTTTTAGAAAAGCATGCAGTCTATTTATGTTAGATGGCACATATCTTTCCTTCCTTTTTGAGCTCTTCTTTTCCTCCCCTCCTGATGACAGTCACTAAGCTACTCTCCAGTATTGTTAGCAAGCGTATTTTCAACGACGTCACCTCCACAAAGGTACGCAATACTTTGCTCAGGTGAAGAGATACATCGGAGACCATATTATACTGGCTTTAGAATTGCATCATGAAGATCCTAAAACCTTAGATCCTTAACCTATATTTACTTTGTCAGTTCATCATACTGTATTAATTAATCAACCGCAGCTGCACACAAGTACCAGGTCGTACAACCAGCTCTACTGTAATACATTCCTATGCAACTTACAGGACTTCTGTACATTGAACCGTTCCATTCCAAATTAAAAGGTTCCTAATAATCCACACTTGCGGAGCCTAGTAGGATTACAAGTGGAGCAATTGCGTCAATCAATCAATAGGTGAATTTATACAGTAGGATCAGCGGCCCAAATCAATCAATCAGTAGGTGAATGTATACATCTAATCAGGTTAATTGGCTAAAGATTTGGTCCACACGACACAACGCAGTACAGCACCAGCATTTCTCCTTGTCTATTTGGAGGACAGGAAGACCCAAACCATTGCAAGTAAACAAGCAAAAGAGAATAATTCCCCTAAAAGCTGATCCCTAGTTGAAGCCAGTACATGCAGAGCCCTAATTGCACCACTTTCTATTCGTGGTTTTCTTTCAGGCCATGCCAAAGCTAAGATAGATGCTCCCATTGATTGCCAAAAGGGGAGAGAAGGAAAGTTCAGACATTATGTGCTGCTGTTGTGTACACTCCTTTAAAGATTCATGACCTTTTTTGTAGTGGGAAATGAAGAGGAGATAAAGCATTGTTCATACGAGCGTATCAAAATTTCCCTCCGGTCCGGTTCTCACTGACATACTGGTTTCGACACCCATTTGATTTTGTTTACAACACCCATTTGACTTTCCCGCAAAAAAACACACTTGTTTTGTCGGCTTGAGTAGAAACGACGAGGTCAAAGTCAAAGTCAGTGTATTGCTATATGCACGATGTATTTTTCCAACGAAAAACGTGAATATTTTCTTTCAATTCAAAACAACAGCTGGTTGCTGGCTCGGATGGCTTCAGAGCTGGCAACTACTGTAGGATGGAGAAATGAAGCGGCTCAGGTACAATGTACGAAGATTAACTTACTAACAAATATTGTATGTATATATCTGTTAAAAAAAACTAATCTGTCGCCACCAAATACAAAAAATTCGTACTGGTTTACAGAAGTAGGAGTATCAAACATGACATCAGTTTCTTTATCTCTTCCGGCGGATGGCACAGAATACCTTAAAGAAATTTCGCAAAAAAAAGTAATACCTTGAAGAAAACCCCTGCGTCCTGCTGACTGATGAAGTGTGTGCTGTGATACAAGCATTGATCCACAGTTATATACTTGTGCGTGCGTGGACGGCATTTGGTTCTTTAAAGGAAGTCAAAAGGAGTGCAACGTGGTCGTTGCACCGACTGTTTTGAATTCCAAACATGTAGCTCGACGTGGGCACCTTAACGACCAGCTAGCTAGGTCTGGAATTCATGGCCCTTACTACACTACTCTCACACTAGGGCATAAATCAAAATGTATCCTTGCTATAGTATGTTTCCATGAAGCCAGCAGGAGGTCAAGGGATCTAATCTAGTCTTGTTGGGAAATACATTGCAATTTTTTTCTAACGTGAAATTAGCTTCAGGAATCTTATTGAGCGAGCGTTCCCTGGGAGTGTTTTTTGAGGGAACATTTACAAAGTGACCTTTGGACACTGCTGTTTCGGTTGAATATGAGTTCAAATCTTCATAGAACACGCTAGTCTAAAACCGAATCTAAGGAAAACAGATCTTAGCACACATACGTATGCTGCAACATTTTTACGCTCGAGTCGGTCTAAATTTTGTTAACCAGGAATGGAAACACAGCCGAGGAACTACAGATGCATATGCACGTATGGAAAGAACACCTAGCTTGTAGACTCGGCTGCATGCTTTTAACAAAGGCTCGTTTGACGGCTAATGTGTGAAGGCCTCTTTTCAGTGCCACCCACATGAATGTAGCATACATAGACGGTCCCCTGTTCCCTTCCCGGTCCTGCAGCCGCAGGAGCGCCGTGGAGTCCCACAAAAGATTCACACAAGTCTCGTGAAAGGCAAGGAATAAAAAGCACGAAGGACGTGATGCATGTTCACAGAACACGCCTGGCCGAGCTCTGGTGCAAACTCCTGTGCATGCGTTCGATCAGCTCGCGTGCAAGAGCGCAACGGTGTCTGCGAACGTCGGAGACGGAGAGGGTGCAACGACTTTGCCGGCCGGCGGTACTACAAATCTGGATATATTGGTGTGGGGCTTGTGGCAGGAGTCCGATTCAACAGACAACAGTGGTAATGTCATGGGAACGAACGGGGCGGCGACGACGACGACGCGATGCTGATATCAGCCCGGCTGCGTGTAAACAGTTGACTGAGCCGGGAGTGGGGGGCGCATTTGTGCGTGCCCGTCGTGCCCTTGTCGGCGCCGGGCCGTCGCCTGTCGCTACACGTGGCGAAGAGGAGCGCCATCAGCCAGCTAGCTGCCTGCTTGCCTACACGTTTTTCTTTTCGAGCATCGACGACAAAAGCACCGAGGTGAGGTGAAAAATGGGACCTGTGGGTGCGTGCCGTTTACGACAGGTGCACTAGAGTGGAACCATCTGCAGTTAAAAAATGGTGGAACCCAGCTCGTTCCTCGTAGGCTTGCATGCGCTTTTCTAGTGTCGCCGACCTGACCTGAGCACGCTGGTCTGTCAGAGGTGCCTCGGACCGGTGATGTGCGTTGTGGCCGGCTTTTCCCTGTTGGGACTGTACGAGCGGACACAGATCCTCTGAGGTAGCTAATCCTGCCTTTCTAGGTGGAGCCCGCGCTTGATGGGACCCATGTGTCAGCGTTTCAATGGCAGGATGGGCTACGTCTGGCATCCTCGTCCGGCGGTGCACTAGGCGCGTGAGATCACTGGCTCGCCAAAGTTTCAGAAAACTGAAGAAGAAATCAAGGTACGGACACAATGCACACCAGGTAGAGTCGTAGAGACAATACCACAAAAATATCCGTTTAAATTTCAAAATACACGACTACAACTCTAAAAGGAAAATAAAAAGAACATCTTGGTAGAGAAACAATGTACTCCTAATCTGAATGGGTAGCCATGCCACAAAATTCTGGTCTATACTTGATCCATGGCTTGTGAGGAAAGACAATAAAAGAAAAGATAAAATTCTAGTCTAAACTTGATCCATGGATAGCCCTAAATTGGCAATGATATTAATTTGGCGTCGTAGTTTTCATAGTTTCTCCTACAAACTTGGTTAAGGCCTCCTTTGGTTCACATTGATTCTAAAAAGAAGAAAGGAAAAAAAGTATAGATTGGATAGGAATGCATGTATAAAACAGAGGATTGAAAAATGTAGAACTTTTATGGACTTCAGTGTTTGGTTCACAAGAGTAGAAAAACATAGGAATCCTAATAAACAGAGTAAAATCAAAGTCAACCCACATGAAAAGACATAATTAGCGTGTTATTTGTCACTAAGGGGTTGAGTCTCGTTTTTCATGCATAGTAATTGAAAAGGGGTCCAAATGGTTGTAAAAATCCCGTGTTTTCCACTGAAATTGAAATCAAAGAACTTTTTCTCTATTTTTTCTTTGCTATATTCCTTTGAACCAAAGGCTTAAATATTGTCATCATAGAAAAGTTTTTTGTATTTCCTCCATTTTTTTCTTTGAACCAAAGAAGGTCTAAACTTTATACCGTTTGTCTTCAGATAAATTTATAAGCCTTCTTTTCACAAACAAGGGAACTACCTCACTTACACAACTATCCTTCTATGGAGTCTCAACTGTTAGCACGTAGTGTTAGGAAATGACAGTTTTTGTATAAGATTAATATAGATGAGCATCGTCATAAGAATACTGACATGGCAACAGACTAAGAATATCTAGCACATAAGTATATGGACCAATGACACATGTAAAAAAAAGAGCGACAGGGCATACGAGGGAACCAGAAAGTCCGGTGCAGTGGCATGTTTGGCCATGGGGGTGAAGACAAGGTGCTCATCCGCGATAGAGGAAGTAGTCGAAACAGGCGGATGGACATCAAGGATGTAGTCAAACTTGAACAAAGGGAGGCGGTGGGTTTGGTGGATTTGGTGTAATTTATGGGTGGGTTGGATTGTCTGGTCCGACGTGGCGGACGTCCCCACCCTAAATTTGGGATGGGCATGAGGGGAATCGGTCAGTCCGGACATTTAAGGCCGATATGAAAAGCCTGTATGGGTCAGTTTTTATCCGTCCGTCTAGACATTTGAGGAAGGTTTGATGCGACAAGATGCTCTAAGATTTTAAAATTTTCACAGAGGCACAAGATTTCAAACACCTGGCCTATTCTACTCGCCTTCCGCGTCTATAGGTCCTGCAGTACAAATAATTCAGCAGCGCCCGAGCACACATCTCGAGGAACGGATGACGGTCGACATGCATAGGACAAATCACCCCTTCCCTTTGTTCCATTCCATTTCGCGCTCCGCCACGGCCGACCACGGTCACTTCCTTCTCTTTTGTCCACCATCACTCCACTCGTACGTCGACTTAGGGGGTGTTTGGTTCAGAAGTCCTAGGACTTTTTCTAGTCCCAGGGACTAATCAAAAAAGACTCTCTAGTAGAGTCTTTTTCTAGTCCCTGTAAAAAAGTCCCTCCCGTTTGGTTCCTAGAGACTTTTTAGGGACTTTTTCTAGTCTCTGGGACTAAAAAGTCCCTGAACCAAACACCCCCTCAGGTGCGCATGTAGTTCGAGTGTCAACTGTCAATTAGGAACGGGATACGACGAATGCGGTCGAGATCTTTTAACTCGACATCTTGAACGTAATGTAGTGCATGCTGGTGTAGGTTGTAACTTAGGGACTGCGTTTTGCCCAACCTATATATAAAGTCTACTGGTGGATCAGTGATTGCTTCAGTGCCCACTTGTTTGTGGACTAGGTTCTTCTAGCCTTCTACTGGGCACAATGTCCCCCGGAAGAAGCAGGAAATATCATGGTATTTGTTGCTCGGCACAGATAAATGTATGCAATATGGTTGGTTTTATGATCTTAAACAGCTAGATTAAATCTGTCCATATTGGATCTTTGAGCCAGGGCCGTCCGACGTGAATTCACACAAACTTGACTCTCTTTGATGTTCATTGAGTTAATTCAGACCCACCTGAAATGCAAAAAAATTATTCCGAATATAAAGTGGATGTCATGTCCTGTTCAGTGAAATCCTACCAGAAATTAACACACATGACACGAACCGTGCAGGATTTGGATGGAGTTGTGGGGCACTGCTATACAAATAAGTTACAGGGCCTCTTTGATTTGCTGTAAGCTTTACTGAAAGATGTGGTTCGCGTCAAAGTTAATGTTGGAAAAAAGAATTTAATTTTCATGAGGTTGGACTTTTCCTAGAAATGCATGCAAATTAAGTGGTATATGTTTTTCTAACACAAATTAAGTATGTGAACATACAAGTGTAGTCGCCATTTTTCCATACTGTCTAAAATGTAAATGCACGCACATCAGACTATGGGCTTAGTTGCAAATTAAGTTTGTTTTAGAGTATCTTAGATCTGTATATGATCGTATTCAAAATAATTAAATCTCTCTCCGCCCAAATTAAGTTACTTATCTTAGACACGTTTTAGTAATTTGGGACGGAGGTAATAGTATGTATACTGTCGGGGTTTGAAGGTATACTATCGGTTATCGTATATGAGAGGTGTAACTAGGACTGGTATAATGTATTGTTACCTGGGAAGTGGTTCTAGGAAGATTGTTATGGTTTTAAGTCATGCAAATTAAATTAGACAAGATCTACAGGGAAAAAACAGAATCCTTGTAAATCCCAAAGGAACCTTCATTTTTCTCCCCACATGCCTAGCTGGCTACGCGTTACATCGCTCACAAAGCTAGTGGTGTGGACCTGTCTTTCTCCGAACGAGAACGGTGGTGTCGCCGGTGTGAAAACAATTGAACCGTGGAAGTTCCCGCACTACATGTCAAAGCAACAGCATTTTTACGGTGTCAACTGTGCACCGACCTAACCGTGTGGTGCCAGCGCGCCATCTCGTCCACGCACTACGTACACACGCATGCATATGTTGCATAGCCCTCACTGCTCGGGCGCTATACATGCATAGGTGCTCAGGTGTCAACCGGCAATGGAGATCGATCGGGACGACGAGACGAATGCATGGGGCCGAGCACCCAGCGTCTTCCACCTTCTGAGCTTGACACTTCTTATCGTGCTCCAGGGAATGAATGCCAATGAGGTTATACTAGTCGTCGTTAGCGAAACCAAACAAGTGTACCGACTTGAATGAATTCCCACGTATTCCAGGCACGGGCTTAACTCGTTTTCCTTTCCTTGTCTCCATGCCACCCTCTGCAAGGACGGTATGGCTACGTGTCACGCGTCGCAGTTAGGCCGTCAGTACGGCGTACATATGAACATCTGCTTGCTCGAACCAGACACGTACCCTGGCCGGTGTGGACCGGCCGTGGAAAAATACAGGGGTTTGCCATGCATGCCACGTTAGCCAGAGGTCCTGTGTCAAACGTCAACCATGCTCCATGCATGTCTGGTCTCAGCACTGCCTAACTCTTCAAGTGGTACACCTCTCCTCAGTCCTCATCCCCTCTCCACGCCCTTTTGACTCCTCACATGCCATTGCCAGCCACAGATAAAGCCAAACTCCCACATGCACGACGCTACTCCTAGGTGATCTGCTATCCGTCAGTCACCAAGCACCATAGATCACTGCCATGCACGCAGTGACCAAAATATCTTCTCCAAAAATAATAAGGGTTCAAAATACCAAACTGACAACAGATTAAGCCAAAGGGCATCACGAGAAAATGTATTATATTATCCACGTCGAATTTCGTATGGTAGCGGAAGCCAGTGGATCAATTTGATAGCGCACTGTTCCCGCATGACATGAAAAAATCAATAACGCACCGCACATGCCCGAAAAGGAAAATGCTCCCATTCGATCCGTGATCGATGTAATTTTGCAGCCGTACGGCCATATGCATTTTTCAAAAATTCTGAACCTTACTAAACAATTCGTACGTACAGCGCCAGTTCCGTTTCGAGGGGAACAAAGGACGAGGTGCTGGCGAACCACTCTTTTATCGGCTTCTGCCTTTCCCCGGGCGGACGGACGCGCTTTGGTGAGTGATGATCCGAAAGCATCTCGTTTCGCATTGCATCTCTCTCCCGCCAGCGAAGCACCTAGTTGGCTACCACTTCGACACTTGCATCACAGAAACCCCAACGAATTCAGAGAATGTGGGTGTGATTGCAATTTTAAAAACCCATACCCACTTGTCATCGCCAATCGATCGATTCCATGCCTCGTATTCGCCCTTCCCTGCATGCAAACAAATGCCCGCGAATCGCTTGATCGAGCTGGGCACCATCCAGTCCACTGTGGCAGGGTTAAGCTTCAACCTTATTATATGACCGATGCGCAGCTTTCCGGTGCAAAGCCGCGTGTGATTTTGTCCATGGACGACAGTTCCATGCCCAATAACAGATGGAGGGCAGGGCAGAGCATGGGCCACAAGAGAAATAACAGGGCCAAGAATTATAATCCAACGCCGTATTGTTGAACATCTGCCTAACCGCCTAACCAGTAGGAAATTCCACGGCTAGCCTGCTAATCGGCAGGTGAAGCCCCGCAGATTTCACCATCACTTTCGCCAAACTCTCGAGAGACCTAAAGGGGCCGTGGTGACTCGGCAACCCGCGACGGCGAAGCGAGCTTAATTGATCAACTGAACAGCGAGGGGAGCACGCCGAGCACCCACCTGGCCGCCCCCTGCGCGCGCACGGAGCTTCCGTCGTCCACGTCGTGTTTAGCCTAGCCGGAGACGGGGAAGGAAAGAGGAGGAATTAACAGCGGTCTGCCCCATGAAAGCTGCCCTGCTCGTGCTCGGGTAAAAGGAGGGCGGGGCTTCACCTCACTTCGTTATCGCCACCGGACTCAACAGCGACGGGTGGTTACGGTGGTGCGATCGGCCCTCCGACGCTGTGCAACGTAGACAAGACCGGAGACCGGGAGAACCAAACAATGGTGTAAACCTTTTCAAGGCGAGATGACAAGTGTTGCTATTAGTGAGTTGATGCGTGAACACAAGCGCCCACGGTGTGATGCTTGTGGATCACTCCCTTGGTTGGTTGTTTGGTAGGTTGTGTCACTTCCCTTCATTGACCTGCTGGCGTCCTTGCATGTGTCGTACGTATGGATGTGTTTTTTACATGTTTTGCTGCACCTGCAGTTTTGCCTTTTCTTTTCCTTTTTTTGGGAAACGGGGGCAAAAATATTGCCTCATTCATTAATTAAGAAGAAGAGAGCTGCCCAGTTAATTCACGAAAAACTGTGCCAAAACCGTTACAAACTTGATCCCTTCTTGTCGGATCTTTCTTATTAGACTCGTTTCAGGTGCGTCCCTGTTACATGATTTTCAAATGTGTAAGAGTTTCCTGGAGATGCTTGGCCCTGCTACAAAATATATATACGCAGGTCAGCATATACGTCAGATCGAGAAAACGTATGCTTGATAACTCTGGATTTACTAACAAATATCATGAATAAATTGCCCAACCACGGCACATAACACACTATCATGTCGCAAGCTAAAAGAATACTAATAGAAACAACTGAACAACATGTCGCAAGCTAATACATAAAGTATGTAGGTCAGTATGGGCGGCAGACCGAGAGCACGTATACTTGACAACTCGGGATGAACCAACAAATAACATGATTAAATCTCCTAACTACACTGTCATGTCGCAAGCTAAAAGAATACTATTAGAAACAGCCGAACACCATGGTCCCGCTTCCTTCTCTTTGCTGGCTGTTCTAGTTTGACGACATGACGAATGTCAACACGAGGAAAATGAAGCAGCCCCAGGAGCTACAGATTGTCAGAATATATGCCCTGACCCGGCCCGGTCCACTCAACGCCTAACAAAATGTACAAAAGAGAGAGCAATACGCAAGAAAAAATGCATACTAAAATTGCCAACAGCCGGCCATCCGCTAGAAAAAGAAGTAAGCACAAGGATCAGGGGCCACGTCTTTAAAATCCAGAGGAGATCAGGACATGTCGCACCGACGCACACCGCGGCGGGTCAAAGCGTGTAGTAGTGCCAGTATCATTAGCAATACAAACGTGAGTATGATGACATATTTAGTTAGATGATTGACTGTGACTACTATCATTAGCTTTTTTGAGGACTTGTGTTAGCTGAACCAATTGCAGCGACGACAGCAGAGCAGCAGGAGGAGGAGGATGGGAGGCAAGAGAAGTGCGCTTGAGAAAAGGAAGGTTCATGCGGCAGGTTTGGTGACTGCATGCGAACCATCGGAATCAGTTGGGGGTGTACGCGTCCCTACCCACCTACGGTACCAACTACCAAACTGCATCATACTCCTACGTGCTACCATCACACTGTTTCAACTATACAGTATTTCCAATTAACGCGTGTCCAGGAACAATATCTACACTGGCCGCGATCCCAATCAATGTCTCCCATATGTCCTACTTTTCCTTATCGGAGGGCGGAGCATACACGTCGCCGGTGGATGTGAGATTGAAAATGGATCCGTCACGATTGGAGGCCGATACGTACACCACGACGCGGTTACTGTGCAGGGGACGCCAATCACCCGTTGCGGCACTGGAGAGTGCGACTCCGCCTCGCCGTCGTTTGATGTGATGGTTGCCGTGGCCTCCCGCGCCCGCTGCCTCACATGGCGGGCATGCCGCGCCATATTTACTTCGGACGTGAAGCGGCTATGCACCTCCGCCTCGGCGCACCAATGAAGCGGTTGCATGACACTTAATATGAAACAGAGGGAGTAGTTTGGAGTTGAAATGGCCAAGAGAATTCTGGCAAATACTTTTCGCGACTTTTGGTAAATGTTCTATGCTGGCCAACCGATCTCGGCTCACGTCGGGCACTTGTGAGCCTTCCGGCCGCGTAGTGATTTGCTCTAGCACGAGAAGCCTTCCTACCATATCCTCGTTCAGCGTCGTTCTTCTCCACCGTCCCACTCATTCTCCTCTTTTTCCCCTCCTTCCCACAATGCATCGCGCACGACCCAACGAAATCGCAGTCCTGCGTGGTTTTCTTCCCCCGATTTGCCGCCTCTGCAGAACTCTTGCCGATGCGTGGTGGTGCCGGCCTTCTCCCTCGCAGAGCACACCGATATCATCATCCTATCCCTCTCCAAGAGGTGCAAGCTTCCATCTGTCGCCTCATCACCGTTGATTCATGGCCTCGCCCACGCGAAAGCGTGAACTGCGGTGCTACAACTGGTGCTCCACCGAGCTACGCTTGGTGGCAATTGCTAGAACCCAACGCGGCAAATATTGGAACCGGCATATGTCAGGGTTGCATCCAGCAGGCGGCACATCGAGCTACAACAAACGACAACTAATCTTTGCTGCAACTATCGGCGTCAATGATTGATAGCACGCACTGCGAGCTACAACCGGCGATGACATTTTTTTGTTCCAACTGTTGTTGGCGCTTGCTATGACCGGCGACGGCAATTATTGCGACCGTAAGGGTGGGTTGCTGGGACGGCATGCATGGGGAGCTACCACATCGATGACTTTTTTGTTGCAACTCTCGTCCGCTTTGCTGCAACTAGTGACGACAATTGGTGCGACCGGTAGGGCGGGATGCTGGGGCAACATGCACAACAAGCTACATCCAACGACGACGTTTTTTTGCTGCAACCATCGTTGGTGCTTGCTATGGCCGGAAATGACAATTGTTGCGACCGTTAGGGCGGGATGCTACCACCGACGATGATATTTTTTGTTGCAAACGTCGTGGGCTTTGTTGTGACCGGCGACAACAATTGTTGGAAGCCTGCAACCAGCAGGGCAGGTTGCTGGGACGGCACACACGACGAGCTACAACTGGTGACGGCGGCGCAAACGGTTTTACTACAACCATCGTCGCCTTTTGCTACGACCATCGACGACAGCTGTTGCGACCACGGCGGTGAAGTATTTTGAGATCAACATCGTGTCTTCTTCAAAGACGATAGGGCCGGGGACGGCAAGCGCAGGACTAGGGGGAAACCGTTCTGGCCAAATCCGACAGTCCGCAGGGCACAGGACTCGCATCTGACGGCTCAGAGGCGACCGGCCCGGACGTGGCGCCAAGTGTTGCCTTCAACTTTTCCCCCTGTAAGTATCTGTATTGACCTTCCATGTTGTGCACAATGAGTTTCCCTTTGAAAAGCAAATGTCTATTTTTTTAACTAAAAAGCAAACGTCTATATCTCTATCTTTACTACTTAAAAGTAACCTAAGGTTCTCATTTTACCTTTCTTCCCACTACTCCTTCGTCCAACCTTCCATGTATATGACAATCAGGCACCTTAACTTACTTATCTTTTGAACCAATTCCACTTTAATTTACTTACCAAACTTCTAAACAAACTATAAGGTAATTCACGTGCAGAATTTGATGAACATTTATTTACACAATCGCATTATTATTGACATGTAAATCACAAGGTAACGTACTAGAATATTTATATCCCGTTGCAACGCACGGATATTGTTCTATTACATGTAAAAAGATCGACTTGTCTAAAAAAATGTAAAAACATCGACTTTTTTTAGAATCGTAAAAAGATCGACTTAATAACAATCAGAACTATTTTTATATTTTTTGTAAGCATTACTTCTCATCCAGTATTTTGCAGTATCAAGGATCACGTCATAGTTGTGCCTGCCATTTTTAACCCTCCATTCCAGAATATAAGGTGTATTGATTTCTGTACAAGCCAACCATTTGGATGTTTGACCAAGATTATAAAATAAAACACCAATATCTGCAATACCTAATAGATAAAATATGAAACTACTTTTCATGATGGATCAAATGCTACGAATTCCGTATTGTGAATATTGATATATTCTTCTAAAACTTGGTCAAACATGCACTCGTTTGAATTTTGACAAAACAAATACACCTTATATAAAGAAATGGAGGGAGTACTAACCACGTACACAAAGAGGTGCTAAATGTACTCCCTCGGTGTCTAAATATAAGACCTTTTAAATATTTCAATATGACTACATATGAATATATATATAGACATATTTAAGAGTGTAGATTAACTTATTTTGCTCCATATGTAGTCCATATTAGAATCTCTAAAAAGCTCTTATATTTAGGAACGGATGGAGTAGATAACTATAATAAAACAAAGTGGCAGAGTTTGCAAGATAAGTTTTGAACACATTGCATTTTGTTTATGAAAACCAGTGGAATAATGGTAACCGCTGTGCTGTTTGGAGTTCTGACTTGTGGTTCCTACGTCTTTGTATCTCTCACCATTGTGCTCCCACGTGTGGAAGCTAAACAGGAGGATTTCTTTTCTTTGTTTGAGGGATAAATAGGAGGAATTATTTTTCTACTCAGAAGGGGTAATCCAGCTATCGTTTTTGTTCTCCAAAAATACATCTGATTTATTCTGTTTTATGTGTTTGTAGTTTGTCACTGTGGCTGTGAGTGACAGAATTTTTTTGTCTGCAAAATAAAAGGGAAAGCAATCTAACTAGATCCATCTTCCATTTTTGTGGACACAACTCTGGAGTATGCTATGAGTTTCCAAAGTGTAATTACATGATATGATTGCCGGCATTCAAGATGAGGTGATTGTGGACATAACTCGGAGTATGCCACATGTGGCCAAGACAATTGTCTTGGGATTTCATGTTGGATGCATCGTGTTGACACCATCCATGGCCACCTTCGGCAATGGTCGAAAGGAGGATAAGAGCATCTACAGCCGGACCTCTTAAACCCGTCTCAAACGCCTGGACAGGCCGTCCAGTCATGATTTTTTGATTCAGACGAGCCTCTCAGACGGCCCTCAAATGCCCGGGCTGACCGGCACCCCATATCCAGCCCAAATATGGGGCGGATATGGGCGCGCCTGGGCACGCACGCCACGTCGGACCCGATAACCTGACCCCACCCCAAATTGCACCACCCCCCCCCTCATCCCCGAGCTGCCAGATCCATTTGCTCTCTCCTCTGTTCTTCCTCCTCCGCGTCGTCCGGCTCGCAGCTCCGCCGCCGCGCCCGCTCCGCAGCCGTTCCCAGGCTCTTGGCCACCAGCTCTGGAAGAGCGCTCCCGTCCTCGCCGCGGGGGACATTGTCGCCGGCCCGGACGCCACCGTGGTACGTTCGGCAACTCTCCGGCTCCGCCTTACGCTTGATGTTTTCGACACATTGACCGACCGGAATTATTATGATTTTGGTAGTGACGAGGAGTATGGCCCGACGGAGGTTGACCAAATGATTCAAGATGAGTTCATCGATTCGTCGGATTCGGACGAAGAAGTGGACATGATCATGCTCATGAGCATGCAAGAGGAAATGGACCGGTAAGTGGGGCATATTCTCAACTTCAAGGGCTCAATCAAAGGGAGAAGAGTGATCAACCGGGACAGACTGTCCGGAGCAAAGCTACTGCACAATGACTACTTTGCTCCCACACCAACTTTTCCGGATGATCCATGGTTTCTTCGCCGTTTTTGCAAGCGGAAACCATTGTTTTTGCGCATTGTGGAGGGAGTGAAGGCACACGACGACTACTTGAAGCTGAGAAGGGATTGCTGCGGCTAACTCTCTTTCACGGCCAAGCAGAAGTGTAGGATCGAAAGTAGGTCTAGAGGGGGGTGATTAGACTAATTGACCAAATAAAAATCTAGCCTTTTCATAATTTTAAGTCTTGGCAGATTTTAGCAACTTAGCACAGGTCAAGCAATCAACCTACACATGCAATTCTAAGAGTATAGCAGCGGAATGTAAAACATTGCATGTGAAGGTAAAGGGAGGGGTTTGGAAAGGCAAACGCAATGTAGAAACGGAGATTTTTGGCGTGGTTACGATAGGTGGTGCTATCCTACATCCGCGTTGATGGAGACTTCAATCCATGAAGGGTAACGGTTGCGCGAGTCCACAGAGGGCTCCATCCACGAAGGGTCCACGAAGAAGCAACCTTGTCTATCCCACCATGGCCATCGTCCACGAAGGACTTGCCTCACTTGGGTAGAGCTTCACGAAATAGGCGATCTCCTTGCCCTCACAAACTCCTTGGTTCAACTCCACAATCTTGACGGAGGCTCCCAAGTGACACCTAACCAATCTAGCAGACACCACTCTCCAAAAGGTAATAGATGGTGCGTTGATGATGAACTCTTTGCTCTTGTGCTTCAAATGATAGTACTCAACTCTCTCTCACAGATTTGGCTATGGTGGAAAAATGATTTGAGTGGAAAGCAACTTGGGGAAGGCTACAGATCAAGATTCTAGTGGTTGGATTGGAATGTCTTGGTCTCAACACATGAGTAGGTGGTTCTCTCTCAGAAAATGAGTAGTGGAAGTGTAGGCACGTTCTGATGGCTCTCTCTTGAATAGAGAAGGGGGTGGAGGGGTATATATAGCCTCCACACAAAATCTAACCGTTACACACATTTGACCCAACTCGGTCGGATCGAATAGGTGAACTCGGTGAGACCGATTCAGTTCAAAATGTGAACGTTAGGATTCTTGGTGGGACCGATGTGCTAGGGTTAGGGCAAAACCTTATCTCCGTTTGACCGATTACATCAACTCGGTGAGATCGATTTCAGTAATAAGCAAACAGAGAGTTGGCCAGGCAAACTCGGTGGGACCGATCGCTCCTTTCGGTGATACCGAAAAGTTATGAAAGGGCAAGAGAGAATTTGCATTGCGAACTCGGTGGGACCGATCGCTCATTTCGGTGAGTCCGAAACATTACGAAGGGAAACAGAGAATTTGCAATCCCATTTCGGTGAGACCGAAATCCCTATCGGTGAGACCAGATCCCTAGCAGTGGCTATGTCAAAAGAACTCGGTGGCGCCGGATGGATCAAATCGGTGGGGCTGAGTTTGACTTTAGGTTTAGGACATATTTGGATATGAGAAAGTGGTTGAGGGCTTTGGCGCATATCACTAAGCATTTTGAGCAAGTAGACAATTAAGCAACACCTCATCCCCTTTTAATAGTATTGACTTTTTCTATGGACTCAATGTGATCTTGGATCACTAAAATAGAAATGAAGAGTCTTGAGCTTTTGCCAATATTTGTCCTTAGCATTTTGAGGGGTCCATATCTCTAGTCCATGCCATGTCAATCATTGAACTTTCTGAAATATACAACTTGAATGGATATTAGTTCAATGAGCTATATGTTGTTATGAATTACCAAAACCACCCGGGGATTAGTTGCTCTTTCAATCTCCCCTTTTTGGTAATTGATGACAACATATAGATCAAAGCTTCGACAAATGATAATACGAGGGAAATACATCGTCGCTTTGAGAAGTATGTGATAAGCAAGAGCTCCCCCTAAATTTGTGCATAATTTAAAATTTTCTTTTGAATGCAAATGCACAATCGATTAGGATCATGGGTTACTCTTCCATGTGACATATATCTTGGTAGAGCGCTCAAAATGATAAAAAATAAATAGCATGCACTCATCACCAAGGAAAACATGATTGATCATGCACAAGTAATAAGATATCAACATTCAAGCACACTCATTAAGGCATAATATGATCAAACACATGATCATAAGAGTATCTCACACACAAGCACAAATATTGTAGCAACCAAACGAACAAAAACAAGTAGCAAGAGAGGCAAATAAAAACAAAACACACACACACACACACACTCTCTCTCTCTCTCTCGGCCTATGATCTATACACTTCCCCCCCTTTGGCAACAAGTTATGTCAGAGTAAATGACCACGGTTGGCATCATCAGCCCCCCATGGTATTTCAAGACATCGGGGCTAGCTGCGCCCCTCACAGCTCCAAGACGAACGACCATCTTCTTGGGCCGGCTGCTAGAAGGCGGCAGAGCCCCAGAAGGCGGCCGAGATGGGAGCCGACTCCTAGAAGGAGGCCACGAGTGAGGGCCGACTCCTAGCAGGCGGCCCCTCGCCCCTCAAAGTTTGCACCCCACAAACCACGGCAAGACGAGGCGTGGCTACAGTGCGGCCCGCCACCCCCGAATTCAGGACAGAGCGTGGCTATAGTGCGGTGTACCAAGCGGACACCCCTCGCCCGGCGCGGCACTGTACCCACGCGGCCCATGATGTCACCTACGTCAGGAGGAGCCATGCTCCCACGATGACCGGTCGGTACGGCCCGCTGGCGGCGGGCCCTACCTGTCGGCGAGCCCTAGAAGGCGGCGAATCCCCGAGCAGGCGGCAACGAGGGCGGGCCGACTCCTAGCAGGCGGCCCATCTCCCCCTTGGATTTTGTGCGCCATTAACCAGACAAGACGGGATGTGGCTACAGTGAGCGCCCGCTCGGCGGGACAATAGCCACGCCCGCCGACAAAGCCTCCGTCATCAGAGCCGAGGCTACAGTATAAAGCGGCCGGTGTGGCCAGCAGGCGGCGAGCCCTACCTGTCGGCCGAGAGCATGGCAGTCGGCGGGACCCACCAGGCGGCGGGCCCCAGCAGTCGGTGGAGAAGCCGGTGACCAGAGACACTGACGGCCGGGTCCTACACCCGGCCGGATTACCATTGTACCCTTGGGGGTAGGCCTATATAAACCCCCGAAGCTTCCCCATACAAGGGGTTCACAACCTTAGAGATCAGACATGCCATACAGAGAGAGTGGAGTAGAGCTAGCCTTGCTCTTCATCCTCCCCTGGCCAAACAGCTCAAGGAGCAAGCTTGTAGCTACCTTGTTGAGATAGTGGTCATGTGGAGACCCCGCAGAGCAGGACTAGGGGTGTTATCTCCTAGGAGAGCCCCGAACCTGGGTAAGATTCGCTGGCGTAGGCTGTCTTACTCACTCCTGCTTCTAGAGCCCGGCGACGTACTCTTGTCCCCTCCATGATAAGCCACCCCCTGGCATATGTCGCACAATATCCCCGACATTTGGCGCCCACCGTGGGGCAAGGTGCACCGTCGTCCGGAAACATGTTCTGGACGGGAACCCTTTTCCTTCCTGGCGAGTGCAGCCAGCCCGGCACACCCCATGGCGTTTGCGCAGATGCGCTGCATGGCGCGGAAGTCGCTTGCGCGGCGAGCTGCCTTGCTGATCTCATCGGCGGGATGCCCCTCACCGACAAGCCTGTGCCCGGCGCGGGTGCAGCAAGTTCTGAGAGCTGCCTCGTCGACCTCCTCGGCAAGCTCGACATCGCCAGCGAGCCCGCCTCTGACTTGGAGTCAGTTGGCTCCACAAACCCGATGCTCGTCGACCTCGACGCGGCATCCCTTGACGCTTTCCCCACCAACATGGTGACCTTCGACGACCCGCTCCTCGCTGCTGACAGCAGCGCCAGCGCCGTCACAGAGGTGCTGGTCATCAGCCACGATGGAGCCTCTGGTGGAGCCGGCCAGGACCCATTGCAAGCGGCAATGTGGGACCTGTCCGCACCCATAGCGACAGATGCCAACGACGAGACACTAGAAGCCTGCCGCATCGCACTCCTCGACACCGCCAACAAGCTGGCCACCATGAGACGCCTCACCGAGGCTTACCAGCGCGAGATCGACCGCGCCGTCTGCGGCACGCCGGCTGCTGGCGGGCCCAGCCGCGTGGGCACTGTCCGACAACACGGTGCAGCCATCGCCAGCATGCTGGGCGCCAACCGCCCAGTCTACGCCACGCCTATGGAGAACTTACGCGCTGCCCAGGCGGCAGCGGACGAGCTGGAGCACCTGGAGGGTGACGAGCGTCGATGCATGATGGAGTGTGTTCAACAACTCATTGATGCGGCCGCCACGCAGCAAGAAGCCGGCCGCCGCGTGGTAGAAACCGGCGCGCACGCCGAGAATCATCCCCCCTCGCCAAGAGCAAGGCGCGACCTCCCGGACGCCGACAGCAGGCGGCGCCCGCGACCGAAGAGACCAAGAGCCGGTTGCTAGCCGCAGCCGCACACGCATCACCATCGAGCGGGACCAAGATGGCCGCCCACGAGCAGTGGAACGGCGGGACGATCATCCGCCTCCTGAGGCGTGCTTTCCCGCCACCTATTGAGCACGCGACTCCCAGCGGCCGGCTGGGCCGCCATGAAGGAGTCAGAGAGAATGATGCCCGCCATCGGATCGACCGCCGGGCTCGATCCCTAGCACTAGAAGAAGAAGATGCAATCGGACCGGCCTGCTTTGGCCCCCGCATTCGCGACGAGCCCTTTCCCAAAGGGTTCTCGCTCCCACGAGATACGCCCAAGTACAACGGCTCCACGAGATACTCCCAAAGGGTTCTCGCTCCAACGCTCCACCGCAGTCAACATAGCAAACGGCAACAAGCGCGTCGCCGTGAAGTACGTCCCCCTCATGCTTCAGGGCACGACCCGGACATGGGTGAACAGCCTCAAGCCCTATAGCGTCAACAGTTGGGTAGACTCCACCGAAGTCTTCATCCGCTACTTCACCAGCACCTACAAGCGGCCGCCCAAGCCTCGCAAGCTCTCTATGTGCGTCCAAGGCCCCACTAAGTCCACCTGCACTACCTGACGCGGTGGGCCGAACTGCGCAACTCCTATGAAGGGGTGCACGAGGTGCAAGCCATAGAATACTTCACCGCTGGATGCAGAGAAGGCACCCTACTCAAGCACCGACTCCTCTGCGATGAGCCGGCTACACACGACGAACAGCTGATCATAGCAGACAAGTACGCCACTGCCGACTCCTCCATGAAGTCGGAGCTTCAGGTGGACGCGTCCGGGAAGGTGCTCCCTCCGGCTCCTCGAACGCCGGCTGGCGACACCAGTCGGCGCCAGCAGCAGAATGACAACAAGCGCAAGGCCCCGCAGCCGGCTTCCACCAGCCGGCAGGTGGCAACAGTTGAAGACCAGCAGCCAGAGGGGCAACCCGGCCCCAAGCATCAGAAGGGCGGCAAGCCAGCTTGGCTGCCTGCCTTCTCCTATGAGCAAACCCTCGATGCTCCCTGCAAGTTCCATAGCGGCGCGAAGCCATGCAACCACTGTTGGGAATCGTAGCATAATTTAAAATTTTCCTACGCTCACCAAGATGCATCTATGGAGTCTAGTAGCAACGAGGGGAAGGGAGTGCATCTACATACCCTTGTAGATCGCGAGCGGAAGCGTTCCAATGAACGTGGATGACGGAGTCGTACTCGCCGTGATCCAAATCACCGATGATCGAGTGCCGAACGGATGGCACCTCCGCGTTCAACACACGTACGATGCAGCGACGTCTCCTCCTTCTTGATCCAACAAGGGGGAAGGAGAGGTTGATGGAGATCCAGCAGCACGACGGCGTGGTGGTGGATGTAGTGGGTCTCCGGCAGGGCTTCGCCAAGCTTCTGCGAGAGAGAGAGAGAGAGAGGTGTTGCAGGGGAGGAGGGAGGCGCCCAAGGCTGTTGATTGCTGCCCTCCCCCCCACTATTTATAGGACCCCTCGGGGGGCGCCAGCCCTTGGGAGATCAGATCTCCAAGGGGGGGGCGGCGGCCAAGTGGGGGGAAGGGGTGCCTTGCCCCCCAAGGCAAGGGGGAAGCTCCCCCCTAGGGTTCCCAACCCTAGGAGCATGGGGGGAGGCCCAAGGGGGGCGCCCCAGCCCACTAAGGGCTGGTTCCCTTCCACTTTCAGCCCACGGGGCCCTCCGGGATAGGTGGCCCCACCCGGTGGACCTCCGGGACCCTTCCGGTGGTCCCGGTACAATACCGGTAACCCCCGAAACTTTCCCGATGGCCGAAACTTGACTTCCTATATATAATTCTTCACCTCCGGACCATTCCGGAGCCTCTCGTGACGTCCGGGATCTCATCCGGGACCCCGAACAACTTTCGGGTTGCCGCATACATATATCTCTACAACCCTAGCGTCACCGGACCTTAAGTGTGTAGACCCTACGGGTTCGGGAGACATGCAGACATGACCGAGACGCCTCTCCGGTCAATAACCAACAGCGGGATCTGGATACCCATGTTGGCTCCCACATGTTCCACGATGATCTCATCGGATGAACCACGATGTCGAGGATTCAGTCAATCCCGTATACAATTCCCTTTGTCAATCGGTATGTTACTTGCCCGAGATTCGATCGTCGGTATCCCAATACCTTGTTCAATCTCGTTACCGGCAAGTCTCTTTACTCGTACCGTAATGCATGATCCCGTGACTAACGCCTTAGTCACATTGAGCTCATTATGATGATGCATTACCGAGTGGGCCCAGAGATACTTCTCCGTCACACGGAGTGACAAATCCCAGTCTCGATCCGTGCCAACCCAACAGACACTTTCGGAGATACCCGTAGTGCACCTTTATAGTCACCCAGTTACGTTGTGACGTTTGGCACACCCAAAGCACTCCTACGGTATCCGGGAGTTGCACGATCTCATGGTCTAAGGAAAAGATACTTGACATTGGAAAAGCTCTAGCAAACGAAACTACACGATCTTTTATGCTATGCTTAGGATTGGGTCTTGTCCATCACATCATTCTCCTAATGATGTGATCCCGTTATCAATGACATCCAATGTCCATAGTCAGGAAACCATGACTATCTGTTGATCAACGAGCTAGTCAACTAGAGGCTTACTAGGGACAGGTTGTGGTCTATGTATTCACACATGTATTACGATTTCCGGACAATACAATTATAGCATGAATAATAGACAATTACCATGAACAAAGAAATATAATAATAACCATTTATTATTGCCTCTAGGGCATATTTCCAACAGTCTCCCACTTGCACTAGAGTCAATAATCTAGTTCACATCACCATGTGATTAACACTCACTGGTCACATCACCATGTGACCAACATCTAAATAGTTTACTAGAGTCAACAATCTAGTTCACATCACTATGTGATTATCACTCAATGTGTTCTGGTTTGGTCATGTTATGCTTGTGAGAGAGGTTATTAGTCAACGGGTCTGAACCTTTCAGAACCGTGTGCTTTACGAATATCTATGTCATCTTGTGGATGCTACCACGCGCTATTTGGAGCCATTTCAAATAATTGCTCTACTATACGAATCCGGTTTACTACTCAGAGTTATCCGGATTAGTGTCAAAGTTCGCATCGACGTAACCCTTTACGACGAACTCCTTTCCACCTCCATAATCGAGAAAATTCCTTAATCCACTAGGTACTAAGGATAAGTTCGACCGCTGTCATGAGATCCTTTCCGGATCACCATTGTACCCTCTTGACCAACTCATGGCAAGGCACACTGCATATGCGGTACACAGCATAGCATACTATAGAGCCTACGTCTAAAGCATAGGGGACGACCTTCGTCCTTTCTCTATCTTCTGCTATGGTCAGGTCTTCAGTCTCACTCAATACTCACACCTTGTAACACAGCCAAGAACTCCTTCTTTGCTGATCTATTTTGAACTCTTTCAAAATCATGTCAAGGTGTGCTGTCTTTTGAAAGTATCATCAGGCGTCTTGATCTATCTCTATGGATCTTGATGCCCAATATGTAAGCAGCTTTATCCAGGTCTTCCTTTGAAAAACTCCTTTCAAACAACCCTTTATGCTTTCCAGAAATTTTTACATCATTTCAGATCAACAATATGTCATTCACATATACTTATCAGAAATGTTGTAGCGCTCCCACTCACTTTATTGTAAATACAAGTTTCTAACAAACTTTGTATAAACCCAAAAACTTTGATCACTCCATCAAAGCGTATATTCTGACTCCGAGATGCTTGCTCTAATCCATGGAAGGATCGTTGGAGCTAGCATACCTTTTAGCATCCTTAGGATCGACAAAACCTTTCTGATTGTATCACATACAACCTTTCCTTACGAAAACTGGTAAGGAAACTTGTTTTGACATCCATCTGCCAGATTTCATAAATGTAGCTAATGCTAACATGATTCCGACGGACCTAAGCATCGCTACGAATGAGAAAAACTCATCGTAGTCAACTCCTTGAACTTGTGAAAATACTCTTTGCCACAAGTCGAGCTTCATAGATGGTAACATTACCGTCCATGTCCGTCTTCTTCTTAAAGATCCATTTATCTCAATGGCTTGCCGATCATCGGGCAAGTCCACCAAAGTCCATGCTTTGTTCTGATACATGGATTCTATGTCGGATTTCATGGCCTCGAGCCATTCGTCGGAATATGGGCCCACCATCGCTTCTCCATAGCTCGTAGGTTCATTGTTGTCTAGCAACATGACTTCCAAGACAGGATCACGCATTACTCTGAAGTAGTGCGCATCCTCGTCGTCCTACGAGGTTTGGTAGTGACTTGATCCGAAGTTTCATGATCACTATCATAAGCTTCCACTTCAATTGGTGTAGGTGCCACAGGAACAACTTCCTGTGCCCTGCTACACACTAGTTGAAGCGACGGTTCAATAACCTTATCAAGTCTCCACCATCCTCCCACTCAATTCTTTCGAGAGAAACTTTTCCTCGAGAAAGGACTCGTTTCTAGAAGCAATTACTTTTGCTTCCAGATCTGAAATAGGAGGTATACCCAACTGTTTTTGGTTATTCTATGAAGATGCATTTATCCGCTTTGGGTTCGAGCTTATCAGCCTGAAACTTTTTCACATAAGCATCGCAGCCCCAAACTTTTAAGAAACGACAACTTAGGTTTCTATAAACGGTGTCGTCTCAACGGATTTGTGTGGTGCCCCTTTTAAAGTGAATGCGGTTGTCTCTAATGCCTAACCCATAAACGATAGTGGTAATTTGATAAGAAACATCATGGTATGCACCATATCCAATAGGGTGCAGTTATGATGTTCGGACACACCATTACACTATGGTGTTCCAGGCGGTATTAATTGTGAAACACTTTCCACAATGTCTCAATTGTGTGCCAAACTCGTATCTCAGATACTCATCTCTATGATCATATCACAGATATTTTATCCTCTTGTCACGACGATCTTCAACTTCACTCTGAAATTACTTGAACCTTTCAATAATTCAGACTAGTGTTTCATCAAGTAAATACACTCAGCATCTACTCAAATCATTTGTGAAGTAAGAACATAACGATATCCACTGCATGCCTCAGCACTCATCGGACTGCATACATCAAAATGTATTACTTCCAATAAGTTGCTCTCTTGTTCCATCTTACTGAAAACGAGGACTTTCAGTCATCTTGCCCATGTAGTATGATTTGCATGTCTCAAGTGATTCAAAAACAAGTGAGTTCAAACGATCCATCTGCATGGAGTTTCTTCATGCATATATACCAATAGACATGGTTCGCATGTCTCAATCTTTTCAAAAAACGACTGAGTCCAAAGATCCATCTACATGGAGCTTCTTCATGCGTTTTATACCAATATGACTCAAATGGCAGTGCCACAAGTATGTGGAACTATCATTACTATTTTATATCTTTTGGCACGAACATGTGTATCACTACGATCGAGATTCATTTTAGGTGCAAGACCATTGAAGGTATTATTCAAATAAACAGAGTAACCATTATTCTCCTTAAATGAATAACCGTATTGCGATAAACATAATCCAATCATGCTCAACGCAAACACCAAATCTCGATGGTAGAGGGAGCATGCGATGCTTGATCACATCAGCCTTGGAAACACTTCCAACACATATCGTCATCTCACCTTTAGCTAGTCTCCGTTTATTCCGCAGCTTTTATTTCGAGTTACTAACACTTAGCAACCGAACCGGTATCTAATACCCTGGTGCTACTAGGAGTACTAGTAAAGTACACATTCATATAATGTATATCCAATATACTTCTGTCGACCTTGCCTGCCTTCTCATCTACCAAGTATCTAGGGTAGTTCTGCTTCAGTGGCCGTTCCCTCATTATAGAAGCACTTAGTCTCGGGTTTGGGTTCAACCTTGGGATTCTTCACTAGAGCAGCAAATGACTTGCTGTTTCATGAAGTATCCCTTTTGCCCTTGCCCTTCTTAAACTAGTGGTTTTACTAACCATCAACAATTGATGCTCCTTCTTGATTTCTACTCTCGCGGTGTCAAACATCGCGAATAGCTCAAGGATCATCATAACAATCCTTGATATGTTACAGTTCATCACGAAGCTCTACTAGCTTGACTGGCAGTGACTATGGAGAACTATCACTATCTCATCTGGGAGATTAAGTCCCACTCGATTCAAGCGATTGTGGCACTCAGACAATCTGAGCACACGCTCAACGATTGAGCTTTTCTCCCTTAGTTTGCAGGCTTAAGAAACTTGTCAGAGGTCTCATACCTCTTGACGTGGGCACTAGTCTGAAATCCCAATTTCAGTCTTCGAAACATCTCACATGTTCTGCGACGTTTCAAAAACGTTTTTGGTGCCACAATTCTAAACCGCACTGAACAATCACGTAGTCATCAAAACGTGTATGTCAGATGTTTCATAACATCTACAGACGACGCTGAGGTTCAGCACACCGAGCGATGCATTAAGGACATAAGCCTTCTGTGCAGTAATGAGGACAATCCTCAGTTTACGGACCCAGTCCGCATAATTGCTACTACCAACTTTCAACTAAATATTCTCTAGGAACATATCTTAACCAGTAGAACTAAAGCGCAAGCTATGACATAATTTGCAAATACCTTTTTGACTATGTTCATGATAATGAAGTTCATCTGATTATGAACTCCCACTCAGATAGACATCCCTCTAGTCATCTAAGTGAAACATGATCCGAGTTTAACTAGGCCGTGTCCGATCATCACGTGAGACGGACTAGTCAAGATCGGTGAACATCTCCATGTTGATCGTATCTTCTATACGACTCATGCTCGACCTTTCGGTCCTCCGTGTTCCGAGGCCATGTCTGTACATGCTAGGCTCGTCAAGTCAACCTAAGTGTATTGCGTGTGTTCCGAGGCCATGTCTGTACATGCTAGGCTCGTCAACACCCGTTGTATTCGAACGTTAGAATCTATCACACCCGATCATCACGTGGTGCTTCGAAACAACGAACCTTCGCAACGGTGCACAGTTAGGGTGAACACTTTCTTGAAATTATTATAAGGGATCATCTTACTTACTACCGTCGTTCTAAGCAAATAAGATGCAAAAACATGATAAACATCACATGCAATCAAATAGTGACATGATATGGCCAATATCATCATGCTCCTTTGATCTCCATCTTCGGGGCACCATGATCATCTTCGTCACCGGCATGACACCATGATCTCCATCATCATGATCTCCATCATTGTGTCTTCATGAAGTCGTCACGCCAACGATTACTTCTACTTCTATGGCTAACGCGTTTAGCAACAAAGTAAAGTAATTTACATGGCGTTATTCAATGACACGCAGGTCATGCAAAATAATAAAGACAACTCCTATGGCTCCTGCCGGTTGTCATACTCATCGACATGCAAGTCGTGATTCCTATTACAAGAATATGATCAATCTCATACATCACATATATCATTCATCACATCTTCTGGCCATATCACATCACATAGCACTTGCTGCAAAAACAAGTTAGACGTCCTCTAATTGTTGTTGCAAGTTTTTACGTGGTTTGTAGGTTTCTAGCAAGAACGTTTCTTACCTACGTATGACCACAACGTGATTTCCCAATTTCTATTTACCCTTCATAAGGACCCTTTTCATCGAATCCGTTCCGACTAAAGTAGGAGAGACAGACACCCGCTAGCCACCTTATGCAACTTGTGCATGTCAGTCGGTGGAACCTGTCTCACGTAATTGTACGTGTAAGGTCGGTCCGGGCCGCTTCATCCTACAATGCCGCCGAAACAAGAAAAGACTAGTAGCGGCAAGAAGAATTGGCAAACTCAACGCCCACAACTACTTTGAGTTCTACTCGTGCATAGTAACTACGCATAGACCTGGCTCATGATGCCACTGTTGGAAATCGTAACATAATTTAAAATTTTCCTACGCTCACCAAGATTCATCTATGGAGTCTACTAGCAACGAGGGGAAGGGAGTGCATCTACATACCCTTGTAGATCGCGAGCGGAAGCGTTCCAATGAACGTGGATGACGGAGTTGTACTCGCCGTGATCCAAATCACCGATGATCGAGTGCCGAACGGACGGCACCTCCGCGTTCAACACACGTACGGTGCAGCGACGTCTCCTCCTTCTTGATCCAGCAAGGGGGAAGGAGAGGTTGATGGAGATCCAGCAGCACGACGGCGTGGTGGTGGATGTAGCGGGTCTCCGGCAGGGCTTCGCCAAGCTTCTGCGAGAGAGAGAGAGGTGTTGCAGGGGAGGAGGGAGGCGCCCAAGGCTGTTGGTTGCTGCCCTCCCTCCCCCCCACTATTTATAGGACCCCTGGGGGGGCGCCAGCCCTTGGGAGATCAGATCTCCAAGGGGGGGCGGCGGCCAAGTGGGGGGAAGGGGTGCCTTGCCCCCCAAGGCAAGGGGGAAGCTCCCCCCTAGGGTTCCCAACCCTAGGCGCATGGGGGGAGGCCCAAGGGGGGCGCCCCAGCCCACTAAGGGCTGGTTCCCTTCCACTTTCAGCCCACGGGGCCCTTCGGGATAGGTGGCCCCACCCGGTGGACCTCCGGGACCCTTCCGGTGGTCCCGGTACAATACCGGTAACCCCCGAAACTTTCCCGGTGGCCGAAACTTGACTTCCTATATATAATTCTTCACCTCCGGACCATTCCGGAGCCTCTCGTGACGTCCGGGATCTCATCCGGGACTCCGAACAACTTTCGGGTTGCCGCATACATATATCTCTACAACCCTAGCGTCACCGGACCTTAAGTGTGTAGACCCTACGGGTTCGGGAGACATGCAGACATGACCGAGATGCCTCTCCGGTCAATAACCAACAGCGGGATCTGGATACCCATGTTGGCTCCCACATGTTCCACGATGATCTCATCGGATGAACCACGATGTCGAGGATTCAGTCAATCCCGTATACAATTCCCTTTGTCAATCGGTATGTTACTTGCCCGAGATTCGATCGTCGGTATCCCAATACCTTGTTCAATCTCGTTACCAGCAAGTCTCTTTACTCGTACCGTAATGCATGATCCCGTGACTAACGCCTTAGTCACATTGAGCTCATTATGATGATGCATTACCGAGTGGGCCCAGAGATACCTCTCCGTCACACGGAGTGACAAATCCCAGTCTCGATCCGTGCCAACCCAACAGACACTTTCGGAGATACCCGTAGTGCACCTTTATAGTCACCCAGTTACGTTGTGACGTTTGGCACACCCAAAGCACTCCTACGGTATCCGGGAGTTGCACGATCTCATGGTCTAAGGAAAAGATACTTGACATTGGAAAAGCTCTAGCAAACGAAACTACACGATCTTTTATGCTATGCTTAGGATTGGGTCTTGTCCATCACATCATTCTCCTAATGATGTGATCCCGTTATCAATGACATCCAATGTCCATAATCAGGAAACCATGACTATCTGTTGATCAACGAGCTAGTCAACTAGAGGCTTACTAGGGACAGGTTGTGGTCTATGTATTCACACATGTATTACGATTTCCGGACAATACAATTATAGCATGAATAATAGACAATTACCATGAACAAAGAAATATAATAATAACCATTTATTATTGCCTCTAGGGCATATTTCCAAAACCACACCACCCGGAAGTGCCACTGGCTCACCTGAATCGCCAAGGGCGAAGGACTGCCGCCTCCGCCTGCTGGCCAGCCGGCGCCGCCTTCTCCTCGGCAGCCGGCGGCCCGTCCAGTTGCCGCCATCCAAGATGAGTTCCCTGAAGAACACATAGCCTATGTCGTCTTCACCAGTGTGGCCGACGACAGGCACAGCTAGCGTCATCAACATCGTGAAGTGAATGCTGTCGCTACTGAAGTCCCAGAATTCACGCACTGGTCTGAGAGGCCCATTAGCAGGAGCCGCGCCGACCACCCGGAGGTGATGCCTTCCCTGGGTTCCTACGCCCTGGTGCTAGGTGCCACCTTTTCAACAGAGAGGCGAGCTGCTCGTTTCTCCCGAGTCCTGATAGATGGCGGCGGCAGCATCAACATCCTCTACCGCGACACCATGGAGAATTTGGGCATCAAAGAGAGACAGCTGCAGCCCAGTCGGACTGTCTTCCACGGCATTGTACCTGGCCTTTCCTGCTGACCAATCGACAAGATCAAGATAGATGTCCTCTTCGGAGACAAAGATCAGTTCCGCCGCGAGCCAATTTGGTTTGAGGTGGTTTACCCGGAGAGCCCCTACCACGCGCTCCTAGGCAGGGCAGCTCTGGCCAAGTTCATGGCGGTGCCGCACTATGCCTACCTCAAGATGTAGGTGCCGGGTATCAAGGGCATTATCACCATAGCCGGCGACTACAAGAAGTCAGCCGCCTGTGCCGCTGCTAGCAGCCGGCTGGCCGAGTCCCTCGTGATTGCTGCCGAGAGGAAGCTCCTGGACCGGGTTGTGGCCATGGCCAGCAAGTAGCCAGACCTGTCACCAGACCCCAAGGAGTCGGAGACCCAAGGCTCCTTCCAGCCGGCCAAAGAAACCAAGAAGATCCCCTTGGACCCAGACCACCGGGAGAGGCACGCTATCGTAGGTACCATCCTCGATAGCAAATAGGAAAGCGAGCTCGTCAATTTCCTCCGTGAGAATCGGGACATCTTCGCATGGTCTCCCAAAGACATGCCGGGTGTTCCAACGGATTTCGCCGAGCACAAGCTACATGTCAGATCAGATGCAAAACCAGTCAAGCAACCCCTCCGCCGCCTGTCACAGGAGAAGAGAAGAATTGTTGGTGAAGAGATAGCTCGGCTTCTAGCAGCCGGCTTTATCATGGAAGTATTTTATCCAGAGTGGCTTGCCAACCCAGTCCTTGTACTGAAGAAGAACAACAAGTGGCGCATGTGCATTGATTACACCAACCTCATCAAAGCTTGCCCCAAAGATCCATTTGCTCTACCCCGGATAGATCAAGTGATTGACTCCACAGCCGGATGCATGCGAGCTGCTGTCCTTCCTTGATGCCTATTCCGGCTACCACCAGATCAAGCTGAACCCGGCCAATCGGCTGAAGACCGCCTTCATCACACCATTCAGAGCCGTCTGCTACCTGACTATGACATTCGGCTTGAGAAATGCCGGTGCCACGTTTCAGTGTTGCATGCAGAAGTGCCTCCTCAAGCAACTCGGCAGAAATGCCCACGTCGATATTGTGGTGAAGACGGAGAAGAAAGGCACCCTCCTAGAGGATCTCAAGGAAACTTTTGATAATCCGCGCCGTTTTCAAATCAAGCTCAACCCAGGGAAGTGTGTCTTCGGAGTCCCAGCCGGCCAGCTCCTTGGTTTCCTTGTCTCAGAAGGCGGCATCAAGTGCAACCCAGTAAAGATCAAGGCCATCGAGCAGATGGAGAGACCCACCCGGCTGTGCGACGTCCAGAAGTTCACAGGCTGCTTGGCATCCCACAGCCGCTTCATCAGCCGGCTAGGCAAGAAGGCCCTTCCCCTTTACCAGTTAATGAACAAAACCACTCACTACGAGTGGAACGACAAGGCGGACGAGGCCTTTCTCCAGCTGAAGAAGATGCTGACTACACCGCCTATCCTGGCGGCTCCGACTGCTAAGGAGCCCATGCTCCTCTACATTGCCGCAACCAGCCGATTGGTCAGCACTGTCATTGTGGTAGAGCGCCCAGAAGACGGCAAGGCACAGCCTGTCTAGAGGCCCGTGTACTACTTGAGTGAGGTGCTGTCGGCCTCGAAGCAGAACTACCCCCACTACTAGAAGAGGTGCTATGGCGTGTACTTTGCCTCCAAGAAGCTCAAGCAGTACTTTCAAGAGCACTCCATGACGGTTGTCTGCACTGCTCCACTTGCCGAAATCATAGGCAACAGAGATGCATCAGGCCGGGTGGCCAAGTAGGCCATCGAGCTAGCCCCTACACTATCTTCTACCAGCCTCGCACCGCCATCAAGTCCCAAGCGCTGGCCGACTTCCTCGTCGACTAGGCCGAGACCCAGTACCTGCCGCCCGCGCCGGACTCCACCTATTGGCGGATGCACTTTGACGGCGTGAAGATGTGCACCGGTCTGGGAGCCGGCATTGTCCTCACCTCTCCCAAAGGCGATAAGCTCAGATACATGTTGCAAATTCACTTCGCCGCCTCCAACAACGTGGCCGAGTATGAGGCGCTCGTACACGGACTCCGGCTGGCCAAAGAGATCGGCATCTGCCGGATTCTGTGCTACGGCGACTCAGACTTGGTGGTCCAGCAGTCGTTAGGAGACTGGGACACCAAGGATGCAAACATGGCAAGCTACCGCTTCCTCATCCAGCAGATTAGTGGATATTTTGACGGGTGCGAGTTCCTTCACGTGCCACGGGCCGACAACGAGCAAGCAGATGCCCTGACGCGGATCGGCTCCACCCACCAAACAATACCAGCCGGCGTCTCCCTCCAGTGCCTACTCAAGCCGTCTATCAAGCCTTCACCGGAATCAGAGTCTATCTTTGTGCCGGCTGCCCCTGGAACAGTCGGATCCGACTTGGGAGCAGCAGTCGGCCCGGGGACTTCGGCAGGCAGCTCGGGGACTGCAGCAGTCGCACCCGGCCTGGGGACTGCAGTAGTGGGCCCGGGGACTTCACCAGACGGCTCGGGGACTGCAGCAGTCGCACCCGGCCTCTTCACTAGTCGGCCCGGGGACTTCAACGACATAGCAAGCGGCGGCCGACCCCAACCCTCCACCTCCCAACCCAACCGCCCTGGTACCAGTGGCCGTGATGACAGTAATCGAAGCACCATCTTGGGCGCAGCCCATTCTCAACTTCCTGGTGAGCGGAGAGCTACAAGCCGACGAGACCTTGGCCCGGCAAGTGCAACGCCGAGCAGCATCATACACCATAGTAAACAGAGAGCTTGTCAGGCGCAGCGTCACTGGTGTGTTCCAGCGCTTCATAGAGCCAGAGAAGGGCAAAGCAATCCTCAAAGATATCCACCAAGGCGAGTGCGGCCACCACGCGGCCCCCAGGTCCCTTGTTGCCAAAGCTTTCCGCCATGGTTTCTTCTGGCCGACAGCTTTGGACGACGCCAAGGACTTGGTCAAGAAATGCAAAGGCTGCCAAAAGTTCACTTCGAAGCAACATCTGCCGGCTTCTGCACTCAAGACCATACCCCTCACCTGGCCATTTGCCGTCTGGGGGCTGGAACTGGTGGGCCCATTCAAGACAGCACGCGGCGGCATGACCCATCTGCTGGTCGCTGTGGACAAATTAACCAAGTGGATTGAAGGGAAGCCAATCAAGAAGCTGAACGGTCCGACTGCTGTGACATTCATCACAGATATCACCGTCCGGTACGGTATTCCACACAGCATCATCACCGACAATGGCACAAACTTTGCCAAAGGCGCCTTGGCCCGTTTCTGCGCAACGCATGGCATCTGTCTGGACTTAGCATCCGTTGCCCATCCGCAGTCAAACCACTGGTGTGCGTCGGTCCTAAACAAACGGTTTTTAACCCCTTGCCGCGATGGCATTTGGAACCCTCGCCAAGTGAGTGTGGGCGATAGGGGGGTCCTTCCCACACGACCCAGAAACCGTCGGGGATATGGAGCCTTGATGCATACAGTTGTCCCTATATAACCGTTTCCGATATCTCGAATATCCCAAACGCTTCATCCTTGCTACTCGTTTGCGCTCGCATTGCCATCGCAGTCGGAGTTTTGTGGTTTTGCCTAAAACCAAGCAGATTCCAGGCACAGGAGTTTTCCAGGCAGATTCTAGGCACGGGAGTTTTACGATGCCTGGCACATCACAAACAGTTCGTGATAATAAACCGTGTAAGATAGGTAGACAATCACACACATTTAGTTTTCCCGCACCGTATGCGATAGTGTCTGACATCACACACGCTTTGCAAACGGCTACTGTGTGCATGCTTGCACACGTTTCCTCTCTGTGAACCGTCTCGGATTATGGTGTATATCGCAAACGTTTGTGTTTTACCAACCGCGTGTGCCGTAATGAGATGCACAACGTAATTGCACCCTAATTTAATTGCTGCTATTTAAAATTATACATAATTTAAACTTGAAAGTAGGCTATAGCTTTATTCATATCCATCAGGTTCAAACAACCAATGCATTATTTGATTCACGGGTACATATGTTTAAGAATTACATAAGCACCAAATAAAGAATGATGTACCAGGGTTCTATACTTGTACTATTATAGATGGTAAAGAAAGAGGCGACAAACATTCCAGTTACTGGACAAGGTGAAGCGGAATGGCCCTATTGTGCTCTCCTGGATGCAGAAGGCATGCATGACTCTAGTCCAACCCCTTGTGATGGTCGGCCGCCAATCATGTAGTTTGAGAGGTAATCTTGAGTAAACTGCTTCAGGATCCACTGCAAAAGAAAAAGGATTCAAATATTGTCATCTAACACAACTCATTACGGGCAGTAGAAAGAAGGCTACATGGTTCTTACTTACCATCCTGCAGTTCACTGTTGTCTTGCATAAAGTGTAAACAGATAGTTCGATTGACATCTTTTGACCCATTTTAATAACAATCTTTATCAGTTTCCTCACTTGATGCTGGTTCATGAATATCTCATTGCCCCATACGCAGAAAGGGTCGAAGTGTGGATCTTCGGCAATGATATATGTACCTAAAAGCACCAAGTTAATATTAGAAGCTAAAGAACAATTGAAAAATGATGTAGTACAACACTCCATCCATCCCATTATATAAGATTTTATTACATGTATATCTAGACATCATCAGAACATTAAGGTAACACTCTTCCTTGTTGCTATGTAGCCTGCGATTGCATATTTAGTCATTCAGTACAATGCATGTTGCTAAACAACAATTGAAAAATGAAAAGGCATGTTAACTACAATATCCTTAACACCAACCAAATATCGTAATTCATAGTGGTATTGTTGAAACTGTTATTGATGAAATTGAACTGCACGGCAAATGGTTGCACATATAGAGCATCACATTCTGAAGAACTGAAATAAACAAGTCATAAGGACATCTCTAGGCGATCCTTAAAAATTTAAAGGACTAAAACCCTTAGTGAATATATATATATATACTCCAGCAATTTTTTGGCCTTTTCTAGTCGATCCCCTAAACTTAAGGTTGTAAACTTCAATTTGATCAAGTTCAAAGCAGGTTCAACCGAAAGTAGCATGCATTCAAACATAAACATAGATAGTTTTGCATAACCGAACATAAAACATAAATTTAAACTAAGCTAAACTACTTTCGGTCGAAGTAGAGGTCGAGCCAATCCTTCCTCGTCATGTACGGTGTGCCGCGAGCCGGGTCCGGGCCAGTACCGTCGTCGAGGTCGTTGGGGACGACACTCCTCCACTCGTCGACGTCGATCTCCTCATCCTCGGGGCCCACCTCGACGCCCTCCGCGCCGCCATCGCCGCCGCCTTCGACCTCGTCATCAGAGGAGAGCGCGATAACCTCGCCGCCCTCCGCGCTGCCGTCCTCACCGCCTTCGACCTCGTCATCGGAGGAGAGCGTGATAACCTCGCCACCGTCCGCGCCGGCAAAGATCACCCGCTCCGCCTCCACGAGCTTCGGGTGCTGCCAACGGAGCTCTTGCATGTATGCCTCGTTGGCGGCATCGGCCTCGAGGCGCTCCCACGCCTCGCGGTCCTCCCGCGCCATAGCCGAGCTCAATACCCCTGGCTCCGGCGGAACGAGGTCGACCGGACGTGTGCCGAAGGGGAAATTGAGCCTAGCCGCCGTGCCATGGTAGTGGACCTGCCAGCGGTCGTACTCCATGGCCGCGAGCTCAGCAATGTGGAAGAACCGAGCCACCGACAGGTGTGGGTCTCTCGATCTGTAATCTCGGCGACCCACGTCCCCCACCGCTGCTGCCGGACCCCGAGGTAGGACTTCGTCGGCTGCCGGGTCCGAGGGAGGACGGGGAAGTCCGCGAACCGACGTAGGGGCGTGGAGGCGGGCAGATCGGGGGACCGGCGACGGCGGATCAGGCCCGCGGAGGACGACGGGGACACCTCGGCGGCCACGTCGCCAGCGTCGGGCGAAAAGGCCACGATAAACCTCTTTTTGGGCATTGGCTCCTCAAGCTCCCTGGCACACAGGCAGAGGTTGAGGATGGAGGCGCCGGCGATGGCGGCGACCTAGCAATGGTTTTGAGGGTTGTGTGTGTTTGTGTGAGCGAAGGTTTTGGGGTGTGTGTGTGGAGGGGGCGGGGGGGGCAAGGTTGTGTTTGAGGAAATACTACGGCAACTAAATTTTTTACTAGGCTGGAGTAACAAGGCGGGGCTACTGAAAATTTGGATCAAGGGCGAGCAGATATTTTTGAGATTGCGAGGGATGTAGAGGCGGGAGTAAAATGCCGGGGCTACTGAAAATTTGGATCAAGGGACTGAAGCAGAGCGGGAGTAGCAGACATCGCACACGGCCCACACATACTAATCGTGTGCTATCAAATATTAAAACCTTCCAGGCGGTAGATATTTTCGAGATGACGAGGCAGTAATATTTTCGAGATTGCAAGGGATGCAGAGGTGGGAGTTTTAGGGGAGCGAGCTAGTGTGCTTGACATGCCGGTTGTGGACTGTAGCCGACGCACCTTCTCGCATAAACCATAGGCGTACTATACACCGATGGTGCTCCAAGATATTTTGCACTACATCTCACATGGTTGGTGATAATAAACTGTGTGAGATCTACTTAATTTGAATTACAAAATGGGGTCACAGCGGCAATGGACGCTGTTTGAATTGCTAGACCTTTTATCTGCAGTGAACATGCAACTATATGTGTGTTGTAAAAGAATTGGAATTATTCAGGGTTCGTTTGGACATTTTATAGATTAAACTGGTTTTCTAGCCATTTCAGGTGCACAATTCAAAATTAAACTACATGCACATGCTTCGGTCATACAAATTGGTTGAAAAACGAATATTTGTCCTTCAGTGCATGCTTAGGTCCCATGCAAGGAATGGGAATGAATTTTTCGGGGTTCGTTTGGCCTTTTTTATACATTAACTAGGTTTTCTAGGCATTTTATGTGCATAATTCAAATTTGAACTACAAGCACATGCTCCAATGCACCAAAGTTGGTTCAAAAATCACATGAGTGTCCTTGGGTGAATTTCGAGGTCCCATGCAAGAGATGGGAATGAATTTCAAATACCAGGGCATTGTTGATTGCCGGCAAAACGTTGAGACACCTGGTTTTTAAATTCTAATAAATCGAAAACTCGTCTGAAATCCATGAAACTTGGCATCCTATCATGGAGCGGCATCAACATGCCGTGGTGAAAATTTTGTCCCATTCGGGGAAGGTTAATTTGGGTATAAGCTTCTCACAAACCAGAGCTTCTCACAACAAGCATGATGGTTTTGATAGGGAACGTACCACCTTTGGGGACGGGACGATATCCATTGCCTCTTATTGCTTTCAAAAATTTTCTAGTGTCAACATAGAACAACAAGAGTGTTGTGTTTAATCTTGGAATTTTTCGGGGTTCGTTTGGCCTTTTTTATACATTAACTGGGTTTTCTAGGCATTTTATGTGCATAATTCAAATTTGAACTACAAGCACATGCTCCAATGCACTAAAGTTGGTTGAAAAATCACATGTGTGTCCTTGGGTGAATTTCTAGGTCCGATGCAGGAGATGGGAATGAAATTCAAACACCAAGGCACTGTTGATTGCCGGAAAAACGTTGAGATGCCTGGTTTTTCAATTCTAGTAAATCCAAAACTCGTCTGAAATTCATGAAACTTCGCATGCTATCATGGAGCGGCATCAACATGCCGTGGTAAAAAATTTGTCCCATTTGGGTTAGGTTCGGGTATAAGCTTCTCACAAACCAGAGCTTCTCACAAACCAGAGCTTCTCACAACAAGCATGATGGTTCCGATCGGGAACATCCCATCTTTGGGGACAAAATGATATCCAATGCCTATTATTGCTTTCAAAAAATTTCTAGTGTCAACATAGAACAACAGGAGTGTTGTGTCAATTTTTGTGATTTTTCGGGGTTCGTTTGGACATTTTTATGCATTAACTGGGTTTTCTAGGCATTTTATGTGCATAATTCAAATTTGAACTACAAGAACATGCTCCAATGCACTAAAGTTGGTTGAAAAATCTAATATGTGTCCTTGGGTGAATTTCTAGGTCCCATGCAAGAGATGGGAATGAAATTCAAACACCAGGGCACTGTTGATTGCCGGCAAAATGTTGAGATGCCTGGTTTTTAAATTCTAGTAAATCCAAAACTCGTCTGAAATTCATGAAACTTGGCACACTATCATGGAGCGGCATCAACATGCCGTGGTAAAAAAATTGTCCCATTTGGGGCAGGTTCGGGTATATGCTTCTCACAAACCAGAGCTTTTCACAACAAGCATGATGGTTTCGGTAGGGAACGTCCCACCTTTGGAACGAAACGATATCCATTGCCTCTTATTGCTTTCAAAAAATTTATCGTGTCAACATAGAACAACAGGAGTGTTATGTCAATTTTTGGGATTTTTCGGGGTTCGTTTGGACATTTTTATGCATTAACTGAGTTTTCAATGCATTTATGTGCATAATTCAAATTTGAACTACATGCACATGGTCTAGTGCATATAAATTGGTTGAAAAATCAAATCTGTGTCCCTGGGTGCATGCTTAGGTCCCATGCAAGAAATGGGAATGAATATCAAACACCAGGGCACCGTTGATTGCTGGCAAAACATTGAGATGACTGGTTTTTAAATTCTAGTAAATCCAAAACTCGTCTGAAATTTATGAAACTTGGCATGCTATCATGGAATGGCACCCGACATGCTGTGGCATTTTTCGTGTCCATTTTGAGAGAAGGCGCACTCGAATAATGACAGCCAACAAAGGCATTTTGAAAAAATAGCTGCCACTTTAATATCTCAAACGTTTGTATAGTTCAAACCGTGTGCGTTCTGTTAACCATTCATGTGACGCCACGTGTCTTGGTTTTAATGGCTGTAGGAGGTGCCGTGCGGACAGCTGCTTGACCTTGACTGAACGGGAGGCGTGCGAGCGCAGTTCGGTGCGTAGGCTGGTCGAGAGGCGTGCAAGCTGTCCTCCAATGCGCAGGCTCACCGGGAAGCGTGCGAGCTGTACGCTGCGCAGGCTCACTGGGAAGCGAGCCCTTTGACTTCCATGTCCGCCCGCCTTCCTCTCCATTAATGGCGCCCGAGCCGCTGTTTAATATGGGTGGCCTTACTGTTCGCCTCCCATTCCCCTCCCTCCCGCAGACCTCCACCAACGCCATGGCGCATAATGATCATCTGGCACTAGTCTTCAAGTTTGGTGAAGTCGACTCCAAGCCGGAGGAGATAGAAAATAAGGAGGAATGGGGCCTCATGGACATGGCCTAGAACGAGCTGGCCGTGGCGGTTGCTGCCCTCGCTCCCGTCCCAGCTCCTATCCCCGCGCCCGCGCCAGCGACCATCCCCGTAGCATTGACGGGCTGGTCGCCAAGCACTATCGCAGAGCTGGAAGCCGCGGGTGTCAGCGAGGTCTCCGTGGACCCGCGCGAGCTCGTGTATATGCCAGTGCCAGCGCCCGTGCCCGTGCCCGTGCGCGCCCCTCCACCCACTGTGGCGCCGGCCTTCGTGCGTTTGGCTGCGCCCGCCGAGCCCGTGCCCCTGCCTGTGCGCGCCCCTCCACCCACTTTGGCGCCGGTCCCAGTGCGTTTGGCTGCACCCTCCGCACCCGTGCTCGTGCCCGTGCACGCGCCCCCCTCAGCGGCATGGGACGCTGCCGTCGACCGCTACCTCTCAGCGGCGCCAGTTGCCGTCCTCCCGCGCCCCGCCCGTTGATCGCGCGACGACATGATGTTTGATTTACAAGTGAAGAACATTTTGTGCTGCCTTGAAGACTTCAACAACGGCGTCCCGGAGGACGACAACGACGGCGCGGCACGCCGCCTCCGCTGCTGCCGGAAATAGTTTTTTTGGGGTTTAATACTATATCTCGAATTCTCGATCATATGAATATAAATTCACAGTGTGACTGAATGAAAGATATGGTTTGAACGAACTTGCGTTTTTCTCTCTTAATGTACAGACTTATCAAACGATTTTCTTTTGAAAAAAATGGCAATGGTTTTTAAATATAAAAAACTCATTCGCAAACGTTTTAGTTAGAACACCCGTATGCAAATCGACAACTTCCCCAGGAAGCCAAGGGAAAATGTGCCGAGCAGGATTTCTGCATCCCTTCAACGCAAACGGTTGTTTTGCATGACCCGTGTGCAACCACGTACAAACAATTGGGTAAGATTTGCATATATGTCATTTTGGGTTTGTTGCCATTTGTCAAACTGGAAAGATTGACATTTGTTTATCTAGTAACATTGCCATTTGTCAACCTTGTAATACTGCGATTTGTCAAAATATGCAGCTAAAAATCACTAGCACTATCTAATTTTTGCAACTAAAATCACTAGCACTGTTCATCTGGACACCACTAGCAGGTGTGAGTTGATGGACGCATATGCAAATGTACCATTGATTACATACAACAAGTCATCAACCCACAACGACAACGAGGATACACGTTGAATTATAGATCATTTCCAACAAAAAATTCCAGTAAAGTTTTTCTCACACAACAAATAACAAAACGATGAAATGAACTTCAGCTCAACCACTCGTCAGCATTGGAAACGCTTGCTTTGAACCAAAAGTGATTCTCTGGGAAGGGCCAGCTACTATCAATCTCGAGACCAACGCAGGATTAATCAGCCAGGCTGAAGCGGCCTATGTCAGGACCCATATTGGGATGGTAGGGAAGCATAGCAATGTCTGAGGTATAGATACAGTTGCTTCTCATAAATTATAGTAATGTTGTGTCAGCAGCAGCTGGATCGCCTTCCACCATCATTGGATAGTTTTGTCCAAGGAAGAGCGAGTTTCCTCCAAGACTTTCAATACTGAACCAGGGAGAAGGTGTTGGCGCTAGTACACTAGTATCCATCCCGAATACCCTGCAACGGATGTTGGAATAGGTCCGGAGAGTGCGACCATGCAAGACAACACCTGCTTCCTTAGTCACATCAGCAGTGCCCTGTATACCGACAAGAAGAGGTGATCCATCGGAATAAGTTGCCAGGCGCCACTGAGTATATGGGTCCTGCTCATCGTCATGCTCGTGATCATCAGCATCGTCATCTCCCCCTTGGTTATAAAAATTTTCAATATAGGTAGTGGAATGTTCACAGGACCTTGGAAACACAAGAAGGTTAATTAGTAAAGGGAAACTAGCTAACCCGCATGCATGTGGATGAAACAATTATAATTACGGTGGAAGACAAACGTACCGAAAGTATCAGGATTCCATGCAAAAATAGTGCAACAAGTGGTGGCAGCAAACACAAGACCCTCGTATTGAATTGCATCACAGTACTCATCCGTGTAGGAAAATTGATTTTTCAGCAATATCCATCGAGGCGTGCAAGTAAGGACGGCAACAAGCTTGTCGAAGATAGCAACAACTTCATAGTTCGTGTAATCCCAAGAGCGGTTGGGAATTCGACAAATTGCTATCTTCCGTAGACGACAGTCACCATGATCGTATTTGAACTCACGTAGAATACCGGTGTACTCAACCTCTGGGCAGTCGTCTGAGATTTTTGGAAGTGGAACCCGGTGACGAGGGTACACATTCACAAGTTCCCACTCACAGTTGTACCCAATATAAACAACCCAATCTCCATTTGCGCCTGCCCAAGCCTTGCCCTCAAGCGATGGCATCTTAACATCATACGTATCATTATCAAGCGGCATCTACTTGCACAAGGCGAGGCTTCCCTCATCCCCGCGCCAGTCAGTAGGGTCACGGCGAAGAAGATAGGGGAGATCAAACCGCTCCTGGACCCTTGGGTTCCTTGTAATGATGTTATTAGTTGAGTCGAGAATTGTCTTGAACGAACCGGCCATGCTAGCCGAGGTGATGACATCGCGCCGATCAATGAGTTCCTCCACCACGTCATCTTTCAGATCGGGGCAAGAATAACGGCGTCATTTCCGGCCTGTTCCCTCCATGGAGAATATGATCGAACAATGGCAGAAGGAAGGGTGAAGGCAAATGGAGGGAGGAAGAGCGTGCGACAGCAGTTCCAAATCGAGAGGGAAAGGCGAAGAGGCGGTGGACGGTTGCCACGCTACACGAAGAGGCGCCTGGGGAGCGAACGGTTGCCCCAGAGGTCACACACTGACGACAAGGGCCGAGTGAACCGCATGCGTATATCGCACACACCTTGATCTGGCTGACCGTTTCTTTTGTGTTGACTAATCACAAACAGTTCATCCGAGTGAACCGTATGTTGTATATCGCACACACTTTCATCTGGCTGCCTGTTTCTTTTGTGTTGCCTAACCACAAACAGTTCATCCGAGTGAACCGTATGCTGTGTATTGCACACGCCTTCATCTGGGTGCCCGTTTCTTTCGTTCCTCCTCATCACAAACAGTTAATTGAACTGAACCATATGCCCTTCATCGCACATGCAACTAAAATCTGAACCGTGTTTGATGCATCCGTCATCGCAAACGTTTTATACATTTTTGACGGTTTTCATACACGACCATTTGCGATTATTGCATCGCACACAGTTTCTCGAAGGGTCTCTGATCGTAGTGTCGCGTTAGCAGCATCCTGCAGCAGTGAACGGCCAAGTCGAGCGAGCAAACAGCCTCATCTTGTCCGGCATCAAGCCCCGACTCGTCGAGCCATTGGAGCGCTCGGCCGGCTGCTGGATCGAAGAGCTGCCGGCTGTCCTGGAGTCTCCGGACCACGCCGAACAAGTCAACCGGCTTCACTCGCTTCTTCCTCGTGTACGGGGCCGAGGCCGTCATCCCAACCGACATAGAGTTTGACTCGCCTCGCGTCACCATGTACACGGAGGCGAAGACGAAGGAAGCACGAGAAGACGGCGTCGATCTGCTGGAAGAGGTCCGACTGTTGGCACTCAGCCGGTCAGCCATCTACCAGCAAAGCCTGCACCGCTACCACAAGCGGAAGGTCAAGCCTCGATCCTTCCAAGAGGGGGACCTTGTGCTCCGGCTGATCCAGCAAACAGCCGGCCAGCACAAGCTCTCGGCCCCTTGGGAAGGGCCCTTCATCATCAACAAAGCCTTGGGCAATGACTCCTATTACCTGATCGACACAGAAGCCCAGGGAGCACAAGAGGGACGATTCCGGCAAGGAAATAGAGCGCCCATGGAATGCAAATCTCCTCCGAAGATTTTACAATTAATGTAGTATGTATCACGCCACCTTTTGTATTAAGTGCAAAGACGACGGGTCCCTCGAGGAGCACTCGGGGACTACCCATTTGATCAATATGATAAGCTTTATGCCTATGAATGTGTTATTTCATTCCTTTGCCCGGCGCCGGGTCCGACCAGTCTGCCCGGGGGCTTGCCGCCTTGTCCTGTGTTGATGCCACCTGCAGTCGGACAAGTAGTGTGCCGACACCTAAAAGCCCTCTCTTGCCTTAAGCCGTAGCTCGCAGAGTGACTGTCCGGCTGGCAAGAGCTAAAGGCAGGAAATGGTGTCCACACAAAAAATGGCTAAGGAAAAAAGCATCCACATAGGCCAAGCCGGCTCCTCGCTTCACCGTCCGGCTGCTGAGCAGCCGGCCGGCCGGCTTCTCACTTGACTTGCTACGTTCTAAAAGGCCAAACTACTTGTCTTCCCAAAAACGGCCAAGCACCCGACCCAGCCAGAGACTGCAGAGCGGCTGTCCGGCTCATAGGGTGGCAGCCAAAGGAAGGTGGCAAAGGAAAAAGCCAAAAAGAGCAAAAAAAAGCAAGACTAAGTCAGAACCCGGCAGAGCACACTTGTGCGACAAAGATATTTTACATAAGCAAAGGGTCATAGCCAGCATTCAATAGAGTTTGAATACACCCCCAGCAGGTGAAACCGCGCAAATTTAACAAGTTTGTTCGAAACATTACAAAAGTAGGAAAAAGATAAAACTGGCCGCCTAGGCCAGAGGAGCAGCAGGTGGGTCCGGCAGGTTGGTGGAGGCAGCGGTGCCGGTTGGTGGAGCAGCCGACTGATGAGTCTCAGCCTGGTCAGCATCAGCAGCAGTCGACGCGGCCACACGCGGCTTGTTGCTCGAGGCTCGATCAGGCTGAGGTTGGTCGTCCGCTCTGTCTTCCGGTGCGTCGTCTTCGCCATCCTCATGCTCCTCGTCCTCGCCTTCATCGCTGGAAGCGATTTCCTCCACCGAGTCCTCGCCGTCCTCCGGGTTCAGCCCGAACCAGTTGGGCGGCACCTCGGCGCCCTCCTCGTCCAGTTCGGGGATGAAGACAGCGGTGTTGGTGTACTCGGCGATTGCCACCGTGCGTTGGGTGAGCACGCAGTCCACCTCCACCAACTCCGGCCCAGCCTCCTGCCGAAGGTGGCCAGCTGGGCCAGGTTCAGCCCAGGATACCACGCCTTGGCGAAATCCAAGGCCCTCCGCGCACTCACTTGAGCCGCGGCGCCCTTCCAAGCCTCGAAGCGGCCGACTGCTACATCCAATCAGTCGGCAGTCCGACTGGGGGTGCGCGGGATTTGAGCGTCGGGCCAGAGGGCGGTCAGCACCTGGGCCCCGACATGTTGAAGGCGGCGGAGCATGTGGTGGGCCGGCTGCAGGCGCGTCTTAACGGCCAGGAGCTGTTCATTGAGGTTTCGAGGCGCGTTGGTCACAATCTCCACTCCAACCCTTCTATGCTGCTCGCGCCGCTCCTCGATGGCCTGGCTGGCGGCAACAGAGTGACCAGGAATATATTCTGCACAAGAAAAAGATCAATGATTAGAAGCCAGAAGCCGGCTCCGGCAGCAGTCGACGGCTAACCAGAAGAAAAGTGACTTACCATCGATCATATCCTCGATCTCGCCATAGCCGTCGGCGAGGAACTTCTAATTCTCGGCCCAGTTCGAGCGTTGAGTCTCGAACTCGGCCTGGAGGTGAGCCTCGCTATCCTTCAGCCTTTGGAGTTCCGCCTTGTGCGGCTCCGCCTGGTCCGCCAGCTCCTTGGTCAGGCGGTCGCACTCCTGAGCCGCCTTGCTGCGCTCCTCCTCCTTGGTGCGCAGCTCGGTTTGGACCTCGCCCAGGCGCTGCCGCAGCTCAATGGCTGCCCCTACAAAGATAAGAAAGAAAAGACATCAACAATCAACAAAGAAGACAAGTAGTTGCCTGGAGATCCGGCCCGACTGCTCAGGAGTCGGCCCGAATCTCGGGGACTACACCCAGCGGGTGCACCGACGCGCCCCCGCGAGGGAGAAGACGGAGGGCTTACTCCGGCTCTCGGTCAAGTCCGTGGTCCGCTTGGCCAGCTCCTGGAAATGGGAGTTGAAGGCGGCCGTGTGAATTTTTTTGAACCGGGCATTACACCTTTCCATTACCGCGACATAACAGAAATACAGCAGTCCAAAGAAGGAAGAAAAGGGGAAGCGAGTTCAAGCATCGCCGGGAAACCCATTGTGAGCACTCGCCATCGAGGTTACTCACCGTGGGGCGAAAACCCGATGACACCAAATCTCAGTATCTAGGATCCAGGGCCTACAGCCCCAAAAGAACACGTAGTTTTTAAGGCTCACAACATCTGAGCAACAAAAGACCAGAGTCACGCAGGGGAACGCATCTCAACACCTAGCTAGACCAGATCATCATAGAATCAGGAGATCAGCGAGCCGATTCTTCATGATTCGCCACGCAGATTCTCATCATCATCGACGCGTTCTCCTTCAGCATCTTTGCCCCGTCCCTCATGGTAGCCGCGTCATCTTGCTTCAGCAGTCCTGCCCAATAACACATCCAAAAGGGTTTTTAAGCGGCTTGAACTCGAAAGTGGCTCTATTGCGACAAGACTAGATCGCCCAGCCCACCGCGGCGATCCCCGCTGTGTAAAACTGTTCTCCACCAGGAAAGAAAGTAAAGCACCACACATAGGCTTGCCAACTATTGTCAGGGCACAAAGCAGTGCTGAACATACATGCCACTGTCCTCCAGGTCACCCTAGCGACAGGGCAAGTAAAGAACAAGTGTTGTGCAGTCTCTCGCCCACCATAGAAAGAACATTTAGGATTCCCTTTCCAACCTCAATGTTTCATCACATCTCTAGTCAAAACAACATCCTGAAATAACTGCCATTGGAAAATTTGAATTTTCAGAGGAATCCTGGCATTCCAGATCCATCTGTAGTCGCACCCAGCAATATTCCTTTCCAGGAAATAGTACACCGATTTAGTGGTGAACGCAGCTTTCCCTCCCAAACCCCACTTAATCACATCACTGGCTTCTGAGACGCAAGCTTCCCTTGCCATGTTACCAACAGTCACCCACTGTTCACTAAGTTCAGTGTTCAGCCTCCTTCTAAAGAAAGAGGAGGGATCGGCATTTAAGCATTTATCAACAGTGCACTCTGGATAATTGCATATAGAGAATAGACGAGGGAATTGTTCAGCCAGAGGGATATTGTCCCCAATGGGGTCAATCCATAGCCTGGCAATGTCTCCTGATTGTATCATCACTCTTCTTCCTGCCATATAAAGGTATTTCACCTTCATAATAGCTTTCCAGTACGGCGAGTCATTGCTTTTCATTTTGATATCAGCCACTGTAGCCCTACTAAGGTATTTAGCTCTCACAATATCCTGCCACAAGCCTGATTTAGTTTCCAATTTCCACCACCATTTAGAAAGCAAACTAAGATTCTGCTTATGCAGATCTTTCACACCCAATCCCCCTTTGTTCTTAGATCTACATATCCTAGTCCACTTAACAAGATAATAATGTTTCTTATTCTTAGTCACATGCCAAAAGAATCTCCTTCTACACTTGTCAATCCTAGCAAGTATAGTTTTGGATAGAAGGAACATGGACATATAATAAAAGGCAATGCTAGAAATATTAGCATTAAGTAACGTCAGGCGACCTCCAGAGGAGGCATTGCCCCCCAGTCCAGAATCACATTTTTTAATGTACCTGGCCTCCAAAAAGTCCCAATCAGCTACTCGCGGGTAGGAAAAAGTCATTGGCACCCCAAGATATTTCATGGGAAAGTGCCTGATTTGACAGTCAAAGATATTAGCATATGCTTTAAGAATATCACCATCTCCCCCCACACACAGGATTTCACTTTTTTGAAAATTGATTTTGAGTCCACACATGAGTTCAAAAATGTATAACAACAGTTTCATGTTCACAGCCTTATCCAGATCGTGTTCAATGCATAAGACCGTGTCATCTGCATACTGCAGAATGGCCACTCCATTTTCAATAAGATCTGGTGCAATCCCAACAATCAGGTTATTTTTCTGAGCTTGCAGCACCATTTTACACAGGCATTTGACTGCTATGCTAAACAGGAACGGCGACACGAGATCTCCCTGTCTAACCCCCTTAAAACTTTTGACATACGGCCCCATGGTGTTGTTCAGCTTGACCCTGACTGTGCCATCGACCAGGACACTTTTAATACACTTACACCAAGTGCTACCAAATCCTCTCATCTCGAGACATTCCAACAAAAAGTCCCAATTTACCTTGTTATACGCTTTCTCGAAATCAAGCTTAGTGATAATGCCTACATTTTTCTTAGTGAAAGTATGATGCAAAACCTCATGCAAAGATAATACTCCATCCATAATGCTTCTATGTTAGATAAAAGCATTCTGATGCCTGCTAAACAATTTGTCAACGAGAGGGGCCACCCTGTTATCAAGCACCTTAGTAATCAGCTTGTAAGGGCATCTAAGTAAGCAAATTCGCCTAAACTTTTGGATCTTATTAGCTCCATTAATCTTGGGCAGTAAAGTTATAATGCCATAATTCAGTCTACTAATATCGAGCTCCCCTGCATGAAAAGCAGTAAACAATCTCATAATATCCTCTTTCACAATATCCCAGCAGTGCTGATAAAACTCAGCAGGTATATTATCCGGGCCCGGGGCCCTATTCCTTTTCATGGAAAATAAAGCTTTCTTCACGTCTTCTTCTGTGAAGGGTCTATTAAGAATCTCATTATCTAGCTCATCAAGCTTCTCTTCTTCCCCCCATACTCCAGGGTCTAGATGAAACATGTTCCCCTGGGCTGGTCCAAAAAGATTCTTATAAAAATCAGTGCCATGCTCCAGGAGTTTCTCAGTCCCCTGAATCACCGTACTCCCAACGTTTAGAGAGTGTATTGTATTTTTCCGCTTATTACCATTAGCTATTTTTTGGTAATAAGCAGTGTTACAATCCCCCCCAAGCAACCATCTCTCATTGGATTGTTGCAACAAGAAAAGTTCCTCATTGACAAGTATTTCATTCAACTCCACAAGGAGATGAGTTTTTCTGCAAAATAATTCTTGATCTATATTTCCTTCTTCCTCTAGCCTATCAATAGAAGCAAGTTCATCCCTAATTTCCTGTTTTCTTTTTTTCTCACGACCAAATTTGTTTGATCCCCAACCTTTAAAAAACTTCTTGAATCCTTTAAGCTTGATATTCATAATATCAATAGGATTGCTAGCATTCACGCGTTGGTTCCAGATCTTGCTAACTAGAGGAACAAAATCGTCAGATTTCAACCAACTCAGCTCAAATCTAAATTCTCTCTTTTGTGGGGCTCTGACAACATGGTTATCAGAGTACAATAAGAGAGCATTGTGGTCAGAAACCTCCCTAACTAGCTTTTTCATATTAACAAGGGGAAACATATCCTCCCAATCATTGCTTATGAGTACACGGTCCAATTTCTCCAAGGTAGGATGAGCTTGGTTATTGGACCAAGTGTAGGCCCCCCACTCATATGTATCTCATTTAAACACATAGTGTTGATGATCGAGTTAAACAGGTCAGAATGGGCTGAGCGACGCCATCTTTTATTTTTCTCTCCACTATGTCTAAGGATATTGAAATCACCTCCGATCAATAATGGTGTTTGAATATGGCAGCAGAAATCTGCAAATTCACTAAGAAACTCACTTTTATCACTCTCATGAGCCGCTCCATACACAGTACAGAGGGTCCAAATTTTCTTCATACTGATATCATAGAGGGATACCTGAAGAATAAATCTACCTTTCCTCCAAGCAATTACTTCAAAATTTTCATTTCTAACCCCACATAAGATGCCCCCAGCTTTACCAATTGAGGGGATCCATTCCCACTCAAAACATTTGTGTGGGTCAAGCTTTCTGAAATAACTATCCATAATATTCTTTTTTAAAGTTTCTTGCAAACAAAGGAAATCTAGGGAATTGTCATTAATGATATGGGATAGGCAGGTTTTCATCCCTTTTTTTCCTGCCCCCCTACAATTCCAAAATAGACCTATCATTTATATATTTTCCCTTTTCTCCCCCCTCTGGTGGCCAGGGCTGCCAGCTTGTTTCCTTTCAACAAGATTTTGGCTTCTAGTAGTGGGTCTAGACATAACCACTTGCACCTTTGGGTTTCTTTTTTCCTAGACCGAACTACAGTAAATTGTTCTTCCATATCCTCATCCCCATCACCCCAATCAGTACTAACAGGGGTTTGATCTCCTTTCCCATCAATGATATACATCACTTCTTCTTCTATTCTCACATTCTGTTCCCCCTCTTTTTTGCAATTTACCCCCTGACTATTTCAAGCTCTCTAATAATGTCCACATTAGAGAAATTATTGTCAGGAATAGCTACCCCCATTTTTAAAGCTCTAATCATAAGCTCAAGATTAGATAAGGCATCAAAAGAATTATGATTAGCTGAATTACCTTCCAGATTTCTCTTCTTGGAAATGGCAATAGCTTTCTCTTGCATTTTTCCTTCCATATTCTGCAGGTTCCTCAAGCTAAATCTCTGAACCTCTTCAGACATAAGAGGAGGGGTAGGGATCACCTCTCCCACATCCTCAGAAGAAGAGGCAGGATATTGTACCAGGTATTCGGAATTCCCCATCTTGGAAAGGTCCTCTCCCTCCATTTCCATAACCTGCTCACATTCCATGTCCACATTTAGATGAGCCATATTATTATGAGGTATAGCAGCATCAAAGGAACTTTCATTACTTTTTTCTACCTGAATCTCATCAGCATTATGCTTGGTATCATCAATACCCAGCATTGCCCGAGAGCCATGCAGATTTTCTTTGTTGTAGGCCTCCACAGCCATAGTTTCAATCAGCAACGTGCTATCCTCTGACTCGTCAGACTCCACATTATCCTCATCCTTTGCATCAGCGGGGTTATCACCCCCGTCATCACCATTCTTGCTGCTTCCCTCATTTTTCCTTTTATATCCAGATTTAGAGTCATTTTTGCCCCAGGTAGCTGTTCTCACATGGGGGGATGTTTTAGCATCCGACCCCACCTAAATTGCATCTCTTTCTCTTTCTGGATCACGCACTAGCACTTTCTTGATTTCATAGAAAAAATCAAAGAAATGCGTGCCCAACACTGCCTTAGCAATCCCAGGGAGTTCATCCACATTGCGACAGCCCAGCCGGACACTGACAAATTCAGGCTTGTGCAGGGTGGCCATGTCGATTTCAAGTGGGACGCCCACCAGGGAGGAAACATAGGCGATATTCCTCTCATTCCTTCTTTCCAGGGGAACATTAGCAACTTTAACCCATGCCATCTCCATAACTCCCTTTGCCCCAACATTGGCCGACCAGGGAACAATCTTAACTACCACACCACAAGATTTAAGGGTCATTCTATCATTATAGCATGTTTTTTTCACATCTCTTTGATAGGGAAAACTCATCAAATAAGTATTAGGACCAATGGTCCGAGCAGTGCAGTGCCACTTAGTCCCAATATAATCAGAAAAAGCCTCTTCTAATTCTTAACACTAGCTTCCCCCTCTATGACAGTAATAACCACACTGGTAGATCTTTCCTTCAGCTGCTTAGCAGTGCATGAATCAGGAATGTAAAACAAGCCCCGCCCCTTGGCCTGAAAGGCACACATGGGAGCAATGCACTCCCAAGGCAGAAAGGTGACACACACCGATGCCAGATAACCCATTTTAGTGCATCTTTCACAAAAGGCTTGCGAACAACTAGCAGGAGTATGACTAGTAGCTTTGCAAATAAGGCATGGATCATAAGCCTTGGAAGGGGGCACCTGATTGGGGGGAATCGCACAAGATGTTGCATCACGCATCGGCTTCTTCTTGAACGCAATTGCTGCTTCAGATCCGGAGGTGTTAGGGTTTTCTCCACCCAAACCCCCCTAGATCTCGCCCGCTTCGCGCTCCGCTGCCTCATCCCAGCGCTCAATGTCGTCGGAGCCCGACGACGTCTTCTTGTTGGTGGAGAGGTCGTCGCTGTCCGCTTCCCTGGACTATGAGAAGCGCCCGCGTCCCCGGCCACGATCGAAGCGATCGGCCCCGCGCCCCATCCGGCCAGATCCGAACCTCTCGCGCCTCCCTCCACAATAACTCCGATCGCCGTACTCTTCCATCACCCTGGGCTCACTCGGGGAAGAAGACACCACCTCCGTGAACGATCTATGATCACCACCAATCTTCCCCTCCCACCACCGAAATGAGGATGAGATTTTTGATCTAGGGTTTCGTGGCGCCTCCCAGAGATGGGAAAGGGCGGCGTCTAGGTCAAGAATGGGGTGAGTCGCTTGAGATTGGGCTTTTGTACCCCTCGCGCGGCCAACATCCACGCCATGGATCCCCCAATCTCCGTCCACATGCCTAGCATACGCGGCGGGCGGTGCCACCACGCCCGGGCGAGGACCCAGGATGCCTGGGGCCCGAGTGATCCCACCCGCATCGAGTCGCCCCGACGCGTGCACTTCGCCCCCACCAAGACATGCCACGCTCCCGTGTACCGCCGGGTCGTTCGCCGGGATCCGATCGTGAACCATAGCGAAATGACATGGGAAGGCCACGATCTGACCGATGTCAATGCCTTCCCCCTCGCGAAGATAGCGCGCGTCCACCGTGACCCCCCTCTGGTCGATCAACACTAGCCGGAGAGCGCTTCGTCGGAGGAGGATCTCCCCATCGGCGAAGGTGACGGTGTGTGCCACGGCGAGGTCCGATGCGAAGGAGACGTGCCAGCGTACGTCGCACGCCATCAGGGCAACGGCCGCGCGGATATTGTGGTAATCCTGCAACGAAAACAACAGAAGAGAAAAATGAGAGCCGCCTGCTCAGCAGCCGGCCCGAAACTCGGGGACTACACCCAGTGGGTGCGCTGGCGCGCCCCCACGGAAGATTACAAGAATAAAAAACAAAGGGAAGAAGCATACCCGCACGGCTGCCCACGTTGCCAGGAACTCCTGCGTATATTGCTGGAGAGCGGCAGCCTGGGCCTGGAACCAGGCCTGGACATCCTGCGCGGTCGTGTTCAAAACAGCCGTCCCGCCCCCAGGCGTCCACTCTGGTGGGGCGGGTCCACACGACGGCGTGCCGGAGTACGGACCGCAGGGGTCGAGCCCACCACCAACTCACCACCGACTGGCGGCACCAGCGGCGCGTCAGGCCGATTGCTCTGGGCGTTGGTAGTCGGCGTATGTGGGGGCACCTCCGCCTCCGAGACCACGGGGTCGCCTCCCCCCTCTCCAATTCCGGCTGGTCACCGCCGACCCGTCCAGTCGGTGCCTGGCCATCTGGCACCTGCTGCTCTGCAGGCTGCTGACACAGGGCTCCGGGGCACAGTCGCGGGTCACCGTTTCCGCCTGCGCCTTGGCAGCCGCGTCCGGCTACTCCTTGGCCGCCGCGTCGGCCTCCGCCTGCACCGCCTTGGCCGCCTCCGCCTTCTCCCGCTCCTCCCGCGCCTCCCGCGCGTTCCTCTCCGTCGCCTCCTAAAGGCCGGCGAGTGGGTCCACACAGCGGGGCTCTGCAGAGCCGGCTACCGCCCCAATCACCGAGGCAGACGTGGCCCGATCAAGAGAGAGTGGGGCCCTGTTCGAGCCATACAAGAACTAAGAAAAAAATTTGAGAAAGAAGAAAAGCGAACACAAAGAAAGACCAAACACTTACGCTGACACTATCGGAGGCTGCTTTGGGGCCTTCTGGAATTGGGCCGCCTTCGCGGCGGCCTCTTGCCGCCTGGTCGCAGCGGTCGTGTTCTTGGGCTTCTTGGCCCGGCTGTCATACAACCCGGCATCGGCTCGGCGCTTAGGCGCGCCGCCTGGTGCAGTCGGCACGGCCGAGGAGCTGGCGCCCGTCCTGTCGGCGCCGCGGCTGTGGCGCGGCTCGCGGTCCTCCTCATCATCATCCAGCCAATCCTCAATGCCGCCTCCCGAGGAGTAACCTGCTCCACCATCACCGCCTTTGGCGTCGTCCTCTTCCATGGCGGCCACCCCCAAATCGGGGTCGTCCACATCACTCACCGACCGGTCCGGCAAGTACTCCTGGCCCGAGGCCAGGGTGTCGGCCGCCGACTGGGTCGAGAAGATCTGCATCATGGCCGACTGATCAGCCGACAAAAAAGAACCCGGACCAATGAAGGGAAAAAGAATCAAAAGACTCACCGCAGGCGGCGGGTGTGCGCGGCTGTATGGCGGCTTGCCGAACCACCACTCCTTCTCCGAAAGCTTGCAGTTGGAGAAGTAATTCACCAGCCGGACCACCTCCACGTCCGGCAGCTCCTTGGTGCTCATCCGGCATGGGTCCCGATGCCCACTCATGCGGCAGATGATCTGGGGCCGGGTTTGGAAGGGCAGAACCCGGCGCGCCATGAAGGCAGTCAGCAGATCCGAAGCCTTGAGGCCCTCCGACTCTGTCATCACCTGAAGCCGGGCGAGAGCGGTGAAGGAGGCGGCCGACAGGTGCTTCGGCCAGAATTGCCAGTTGGCGCGGTTTCCGGCCGGCTGCAAAAGCCGGCAGGTTGACGTAGTCCATCGTTGGATGGATGTTCTTGATGTAGAAGTAAGATTTTTGCCACAGCTTGGCTGACTGCAGCAAGGAGAACTTCGGGAAGTGGACCCCAGTGCCCGAGCGCCGCACTGCGATGCAGGCCCTGCACTGAGCTACCTCGTTCTTGATGGCGGTGCTGAGCTTGAGGTAGAAGAACTCCCCTAGAGATCAGGGGTGGGGAGAGTGCCGAGGTAGCCCTCGCAGAAGGTGACGGAGGCAGCTAGCAGCACCACCGTATTCGGTGTGAGGTGGTACGGCTGGACTCGATAGAAAGTGAGGAACGAGCGGAAGAAGCCGCTCGATGGCAGGCCGAAGCCGTGAAGAAAGTGCGGCCGGAAGACGACGTGTTTGCCGTCCTCCGGCGCCGGCGAGATGTCCGCCTCGGGAGGAACACACACCTTTACGTGCCTCTCGCGAGGCAGCTGGCGCGTCTGGCGAAGGAAGGCGAGGTGGTCTTCATGGACATTGGAGCCATCCCAATCGCCGACCCGTTCACGCGCCATGGATATGGGTGCTCGATGGAGGCGCGGTGCAGCGACAAGCGGGGAGTCCGCGGTGGAGCAAGAAGGCCGCAGTGCGAGGTGGCCCGGCGACGGCAAGCTGCTGCAGCGCCTTGGCGAGAGGAAGGGGCGCAGCGGCAGCAAGAGGAAGGAGAAAGACAGAGGGCGCGCGTGCGTTCTGCCGCCCCCTCCCCCTACTTATAGCCCCCTGACGGCGGAGCCGAGGGGGCGAGATATGGGGGGTCATGGGATTAACTGCGCCCACTCCCCCCACGACCCCATGTTTTCTGCGCCTTAACGACGTGTAATAAATGCGCCATAGAAGCCTAACCGCGTGCCTCGGCCGCAGCGGATCCGCGCGCATGCCGAGGCCCTGTAGTGGCAGGCCCCGGCCTGCGGCAACGTCCCATAACGCTCGTGGGCTCGCAGGCCGGCCTGGCCTGCTGGCGCCACATGGCGGGCAAGCAACGGGCGGCAAGCCTGTCATCCGGCTGGCGAGCTACCCGGTCCCTACCACGATGTTCCAAATCCACCAAGCGGCCCGCCTGGCCGCGGCCGGCTCCTAGCTGTTGGCGCCCCTAGAAGACGGATGAAGCAACTTCAACAGACCACTCGGAGTAGGAAGCTGCTGAGGCTTCTCGCCTTATTAGCCATGGCGCCCCACCAGCTTCGGGGACTACTGTCGGAGTAAATGACCACGGGTGGCCTCATCAGCCCCCCATGGTATTTCAAGACATCGGGGCTAGCTGCGCCCTTGACACGTCCAAGACGAACGACCATCTTCTTGGGCCGGCTGGTCTGAGCGGCCGGCTGCTAAAAGGCGGCAGAGCCCCAGAAGGCGGCCGCGAGGGGAGCCGACTCCTAGAAGGCGGCCACGAGCGAGGGCCGACTCCTAGCAGGCGGCCCCTCGCCCCCTCAAAGTTTGTACCCCCACTAACCACGACAGGACAGCGCGCGGCTACAGTGCAGCCCACCACCCCCGAATCCAGGACAGAGCGTGGCTACAGTGCGGTGTACCAAGCGGACACCCCTCACCCGGCGCGACACTGTACCCACGTGGCCCATGACGTCACCTATGCCAGGAGGAGCCATGCTCCCACGATGACCGGTCGGTACGGCCCGCAGGCAACGGGCCCTACCTGTCGGCGAGCCCTAGAATGCGGCGAATCCCTAAGCAGGCGGCAACGAGGGCGGGCCGACTCCTAGGAGGCGGCCCATCTTCCCCTTGGAGTTTGAGCGCCATTAACCAGACAAGACGGGGTGTGGCTATAGTTAGCGCCCGTCAGGCGGCGGGACAGAAGTCACGCCCCCCGAAAAAGCCTCCGTCATCAGAGGCAAGGCTACAGTATAAAGCGGTCGGTGTGGCCCGCAGGCGGTGGCCCTACCTATCGGCCAAGAGCACGGCAGTCAGCGGGACCCACTAGGCGGCGGGCCCCAGCAGTCGATGGAGAAGCCGGCAACCAGAGACACTGACGGTCGGGTCCTACACCCGGCCGGATTACCATTGTACCCTTGGGGCTAGGCCTATATAACCCCCCAAGCCTCCCCATGCTCACAACCTTAGAGATCAGACACGCCATACATCGAGAGTGGAGTAGAGCTAGCCTTGTTCTTCTTCCTCCCCTGGCCAAACAGCTCAAGGAGCAGGCTTTTAGCTACCTTGTTGAGATAGTGGTCAAGCGGAGACCCCGTAGAGCAGGACTAGGGGTGTTATCTCCTAGGAGGGCCCCAAACCTGGGTAAGATTCGCCATCCTAGGCTGTCTTAATCACTCCCGCTTCTAGAGCCCGGCGAGGTACTCTTGTCCCCCTCCATGTTAAGCCACCCCCTGCCATATGTCTCACAATATCCCCGACAAGTTAGCAAAAAGCTTGAAAATGCATAGTGCTATGCGTCACTCTAAGCACAATCTCCGGAAGCTCCGGTGTGTGAAGATGGCGTGGAGAGGACAGCATCTGCAAAAACTTTTGCTGAAGTCTGGGGAACTGGAGGAGTTGCAACTGGAGGGGCAACTGGGGCAGTGGCTGCAGGTGCTGAGGTTGTAGCTCTTGTGTCACTAACTGGCACAGCTGCAGATCTATGTGCTCTAGACACTCTCTAATATGCCTCTGTTGTAGTTCTTCCTCTCCTGTCCTATGCTTCTTCTTGAAGTTGCTCAACTGCGGTCTGAATCTCTGTGACCTTCAAGTCTAGATCATAAAATTTTGTTTCAATGATCCTCTCAAGACTTTCTTGATTTTGAGTCAGGGTGGCTAGTCCTTTCTCATTTCTTACTGTTGCTTCAAGCAGATAGCTGAGCTGATCTGCTTAGTCTTGAGATTCACAGCTGATACATCTGGCATCTTGGAAGTCTTTGCTGCTTGTGCCTTCTCTCTCTTCTCCTGATCCTCTATAGATGTAGGATTTCACTACTGCAGGATGCTGCTAACGCGACACTACGATCAGAGACCCTTTGAGGAAATTGTGTGCGATGCCATAATCGCAAACGGTGGTGTAAAAAACCGTCAAAAAGGTGTAAAACGTTTGCGATGGAGGATGCATTAAACACGGTTCAGATTTTAGTTGCATGTGCGATACAGGGCATACGGTTCAGCTCAATTAACTGTTTGCGATGAGGAGGAACAAAAGAAACGGGCAGCCAGATGAAGGTGTGTGCAATGTACAGCATACGGTTCACTCAGATGAACTGTTTGTGATTAGGCAACACAAAAGAAACGGTCAGCCATATCAACTTGTGTGTGATATACGACATGCGGTTCACTCGGATGAATTGTTTGCGTTGAGACATGAGAATAGAAATGGTTCAACTTAACAAGATGTGTGTGATACGCGGCAAACAGGTCTGTAATCGAAAACGTGTGCGAAGAACGATAACAAGACAGACCAGACCAATAACAACACAGACGATTACTGCTAACAAGCCATGTGTGTTGTGAGCAAACAATTGCTGGTGTACAATTGTGAGTGATTGATGAAAACATCACCGACGGGTTCCATTGTTTAGTCCATGTGCGATGTGATTTTCTTTGTCCGCCCAACATCTACGCTCTGTCTACAAAGCATCAACATATATACTTAAGAAGACAACATTGCATAACCAAATTAAGCATACAATAACACAAGTGACTACACACATAACATTTCCACACACCAAAGTAAGCATTTACATGCATACTACAGTAGGAGAAACGCGGATCTGATCATCTACTTATTGTTGTGATGACACTTGCCATTGCTTTGCTTCCGGCTGGATCCCTGGCCGTTTTGGGGAAGGAGGCACTTCCTCATGTCAACGCTCCGCCTGTACATGTCTTAGCTCGTGTACGCCTCCTTGGCCGCGTACACGACGTGAGCTTTGTCGAGTTTCTCCATCCAGGCCGAGTGCCAGGCACGCTTGTCCTTGTTGCACGAATCCTTCATGTCTCTGTAGTAGGGGTCGATGATGGCCTTGGCGAGGTGAACCAGTGAGTCCTTCGCATGCTCCTTGCTGCCCCAGATCTTGTATTGGCCCTGGATGTCGACAAGATTCTGGCAGGCGCCTTTACATCGTTGGTGATGTCCACCGTAGCGAACATGTAGTGGGGGCTGTTGACAAACCTGGCGAAACGCTCGCAAGGCCTTGTGGCTAGACAGTAGTGGTAGACGAGGATGTGGTGGCGCATGCACATCTGGGCGATGGCGACCTTGGGACGAGACCCAGCACGAGCGCGGGTGTACTCGAGGTCGAACCCGACCACCTTGTACTCCTCCTCGGCAAGCAATAGCTCCATGATGTGGATGGAGTGCTCCACCCAGACCGGGTCGTTGGTGTACACCACCGAGAGGTCCATGAACCTTCTGTGGGTGTCCACCACGGCACGCATGCTGAACTGCTGCTCGTCGTCGGCAACCGCTCGGAGCGCCATTGGAGCCGTGCAGGATACCCTCTAAGCATTTCTTGTGCTGGGTGTGCTTCTTGCAATGGTGGGGCGCGATCGCAAGGTTGAAGAGACACAAGGGTTAAATGACCACTGTAATAAACGGGGGCTGACAGGCCTATAATTGTCATGTCTTGTCATAGCGTTCATAGTGGAGGATTCCAGTGCACATTGACAACACCACACCGCACGCGTGGGCTCAAAGAGGCGCCAAATGTATTGTCGGTGAGCCTGTTCCCATGCTACTGCGCAAGCTTCCTGCCTGGCTATTTTGGCCACGCGTCGGCTAGAAGAGGGACAAATCGTGGGCATTTATTGGCAAAAAGCTTTGTAAAAGCAAAGTGTGTGGAATGACTTCGGTCATAAGTTTACCCATGGGTGATGAGGTCAAAGTTACACAGAAGGGTGATGATGTACACTGGAGTGCGATAATTAATTCTGCGCTCTATAGTGCACACGGTGCAAGAAACCAATTGTGTGCAATAATGTCGAAGATCGTAGTAGAGTTAGCTATACAGATCGTGTGTTGTGAGATCGATAAGGTAAACCGATTCGAGAATGGTTAATAAAATCTAAGACCATTGCATATTAAGGTCAAAATAGTGCTAGGTTGTACCACAAAAGCTCGAAATATTACAAGGTTCAAATTCCAGAGTTATATGGCTCAAATTCGAAGGTTACAAGGTTCAAACTGATATTAGAAATAAAATTCAGCTCATCAGCTGCAAACGCTCGCGCTGATCCGCTGAACATGGATATCAGAGGGGTTCAAACTAATATCACCGCTTCTAAGTCTGGCTTAGAAACCTCACAATTTTTGCAAAGGGGTCAGCCACTGAGAAGTCATGTATGGGGTTGACACGATGACTTCCGATTACTCTGTCATCTGAAGTTCCAAAATGAAATTCAGCATTTTTGGAGCCTACTCCATTCTGCCGCAGGCGCCGGCGCTGACACTACAAAAAAAAGACACATCCGTGACATTTTGGGCCGAATGAAATTTTTTTCTTTCATACATATGACACTTCTATGACGATAATTGTGACAAAACCCGGTATCATCATAGATGTGGTGGGCTCCTACTTCTATGACAAAAAATCATGACAGAAAATGGGCTTTTCGTCCTAGGCGGGCCGGAGACGCAACTGCATGACATTCTTTGGGCCGTCCATGACGGAAAAAACCGTAGTAGAAGCGAGGGCGAGGAAAATTTTGGGGAGTTCCCGGTTACGGTGGGAGGTCGGGGGCCGAGCGATGCGCGTTTCTCTCGTACACGTACGCGCGTGTGTGCGAGGCGTTGGCTCTAACTGAACCCGAGCGAGGCGTTGGACTCTAACTGAACCCGAGCGACTGCACTGCAGGCAACGCGTTACTGAACCCGAGCGATCGATCGATGGCTGTTAACTGAACCCGATCGAGCGATTCCTTCGCTACTGCAGCTAACTGAAGCCGATCGATGCTGCCTCTGGGATGAACAGTGAGCGTTGCGGGGGGGTTTGGATGAACAGTGAGCGGTGGCGTTGCCTCTGGATGAACAGGACCCCGTGGTGTGGTGGAGGGCTGGATGAACAGTAGACGGTGAAGGGGTGCCCGTGGAGGGGTGGTTGAACAGGACCCCGTGGTGTGGAGGGCTGGATGAACAGTAGACGGTGGAGGGGTGCCCGTGGAGGGGTGGTTGAACAGGACCCCGTGGTGTGGAGGGCTGGATGAACAGTAGACGGTGGAGGGGTGCCCGAGGAGGGGTGGTTGAACAGTAGCCGGTGAGTAGTGCGCGGTGGAGGCTGGATGAACATGAGCCCGTGGAGGCTGGAGGAGGTCGACGGTAGCCCGTGGAGGCTGGAGGAGGTCAACGGTGGAGATGAACAGTATCCCGTGGAGTCCCGTTTTGCGGTACGCCACACCCCTCCCAATGAACAGGACCCCCATTTCGACCGTAGGAGGTCCGTTTCGTCCGTTTTGTGGTACGCCACACCCCTCCCGATCAATAGGACCCCCGTTTCGACCATAGGAGGTCCGTTTCGTCCGTTTTGCTATACGCCACACCCCTCCCGATCAACAGGACCCACGTTTTGACCGTAGGAGGTCCGTTTCCTCCGTTTTGCTGTACGCCACACCCCTCCCGATCAACATGACCCCGTTCCGAACGTAGGAGGTCCGTTTCCTCCGTTGTGCGGTACGCCAGGCCTCGTTTCCATCGCCTGTTCCGTCCAAACCCTCCCGATGAACACGACCACGCATTCTGTTCCGACCCAGCCGGTTGGCTCCCACGCGTTCCGTTGCCTCCCGATGAACACGACGCATTCCGTTGCCTCCCCATGAACACGACGCATTCCGTTGCCTCCCCATGAACATGACGACGATGCTGTTTCTCCGTTCCGAGCCAGCCATGTACACGAGCCCTGGCTGTACGTATGCGTGAGTAGGCGTTTGAGACCCCGCCCGTATGTACACATATGTGGCCGTATTTTCTTTCTTGCACCCTGGCCGCTGTACGTACGTGTACATGCTACGTGCGCGCCTCTACTACGACACGTACGCGCCTCTACTACGACATGTGCGCGCCTCTACATCCACCAGTATATATGTACGTACACGTTCGTGACCAGAATGACAACGCTACGTACGCTTCGACCAGGTGGGTCCCGACTGTCAGGCACTTCCTTGCCTGCGAAGATGTAGCTGGTGGGTCCCAGCAGTCAGGGGGGCGAATCGTTTTTTTTGCCCGGACGCACTTCCTTGCGTGCGAAGATGTAGCTGGTGGGTCCCAGCTGTCAGGGGCAAATGTTTTTTTCACGAAATACGGTGGCCCGTCCGGTGGGTCCCCGCTGTCAGGTGGAGAAATAATTATTTTGCACGTAATAAGGAGGCACTTCCTTGCTGTGGCCGTGGACCCAGCTGTCAGCCTCTCCACGTATAGTCCACGTCCGCTGGAAGCTGTTCCTTGACCACGTTGACCACGCCGCACCGAGAGCACCAGGGCGGTGGACGACGGCGAGGCCTAGGAAGGGGACGACGCGGAGCCGGGGAAGACGCGGTAGGGGATGCCCACGCGTAGAGGAGTACGAGGGTTCACTGGTTCGCTGTGGTGTGAGGCTGCTGTCGCCGCAGAATAACAGGGGGTGTGGGTGAGTAGAGGGATGGCCGGGCCAGTGGTGGGAGTAGTAGGGGCGGTGAGGCCTCCGCCGCATCGCAGCTGGCCACGGGAGGCAGGAGCACGAGGCACGACCGGCGCTGGTTTGGGCGGCTGGAGCAAGAAGACCAGAGGTTGAAGAAGCACTACGGCCGTTGGATGGACATCGTACGGTTACTGGAGCTAGAATCATGCATATTGACTAAGTTGATAAAGCCCTCCGTCCCCGTCAACTTAGTAGGCCCACAAGTTAGCCTGCCACTATACTGGGTCCCAGCTAACAGGGGGAGTATTCATTTTTTTGTGCGTAATAAGGAGGCATTTCCTTGCGTGCGAAGATATAGCTGGTGGGTCCGAGCTGTCAGCGGCGGTAACGTTTTTTTCCCGAAATACAGAGGCCCTTTCGGTGGGTCCCTGATGTCACGTGGAGGAATCATTATTTTGCGCGTGATAAGGAGGCATTTCCTTGCGTGCGGCCGTGGACCCAGCTGTCGGCCTATCCACGTACAGTCCACTTTAGATGCATGTCGGTCGTTGACCACGTTGACTAGGCCGCGCCGAGAGCACCAGGGCGGTGGACGATGGCGAGGCCTAGGAAGGGAACGACACGGATGCAGGGAAGACTCGGCAGTTGTTTCCCACGCGGAGGGGAGTACGACTGTACGAGGGTTTACTTGTTCGTCTGCCGTCGCCGGAGAATAACAGCAGGTGTGGGTGAGTAGAGCGATGGCTAGGCCAGCGATGGGAGTACGGTGGGGCGGTGAGGCCTGCGCGGCAGCACAACTTTCCGCGGGGAGGAGGGAGCAGGCAGTCCCGCCGGCGCTTGTTTGAGCGGCTGGAGCAGGAAGAGCAGAGATTGAAGAAGCACGACGGCCGTTCGATGGACATCCAACAGTCACTGCTTGTGCGTCAACCTTTTTTTTTAGGAAAGCCTCAAATCTGTGGAAAACAGCATACATCCCATCTGCCATTATTTCTAATAATTTACAGCCCATTTGCTAATTCTTAAGGTTTTTTTGGAGCCCATATTCTTTTTGTTAGCATTACAGCCCATATTGTGGCCACGGTTAAAGAATTATACGAAATTTTGCATATTTCGGTGCGGTCCGAACTGTTTTTAATCCCGAAATTTTGACTCACATTCAAACTGATTTTAAAAATAAATGTATATTAATATAAAATCCAACAAATTCTCCACGCATAAAAATTAATGTAATTTAAAATCTCGAAATGAAAATAAAGATATTTGAAACTAATTGTCGGTTTGATGTGTTTTAAAAATGTACAGCCCATTTCTCATTACTGATAGGCCATTTTCTCGGCCAGCCGAATGAAGCTCTCCTCGTCTTGAAAGATTTGCAGCCCAACAGGCCTGACAAAGCGACTTACTTGGGAAATCACAAAAAAATTGGGCTGTGGCCGTGGACCAGCTATCAGCCTCTCCACGTACAGTACTCTTCCGATGGAAGTCGGTCGTTGACCACATTGACCACGCCGCGCCGAGAGCACCAAGGCGGTGAACGACGACGAGGCCTAGGAAGGGGACGATGCGGAGCCGGGGAAGACGCGGCAATGGATGCCCACGCGGAGAGGAGTACGAGGGTTCACTGGTTCGGCTGCGGCGTGAGGCTGCCGTCGCCGCAGAATAACAGGGGGTGTGGGTGAGTAGAGGGATACCCTGGGCCAGCGGTGGGAGTAGTAGGGGGCGGTGAGGCCTCTGCGGCATCACAGCCGGCCACGAGAGGCAGGAGCACGCGGCACGACCGGCGCTGCTTTGGGCGGCTGGAGCAAGAAGACCAGAGGTTGAAGAAGCACTATGACCGTTGGATGGACATCGTACGGTCACTCGAGCTAGAATCGTTCATATTGACTAAGTTGACAAAGCCCTCCGTCCTCGTCAACTTAGTAGGCCCACAAGTCAGCCACCCACTATGGTGGGTCCCAACTAGCAGGGGGTATTCATTTTTTGGTGCGTAATAAGGAGGTACTTCCTTGCGTGCGAAGATATAGCTGGTGGGTCCGACCTGTCAGCGGGGGGAACATTTTTTTCACGAAATACAGAAGCCCTTCCCACGTACAGTGCACGTACAGTGCGTAATAAGGAGGAACTTCCCTTACGTGCGACCATGGACCTTGTGGGTCCCAGCCGTCAGGCTCTTCACGTACAGTCCTCTTCCGATGACTCTCGTATGTTGACCACGCCGCGCCGAGCGCACCAAGGCGATGGACTAAGGCGAGGCCCCAGACTGGAACGACCCGAAGATGGGGAAGACGCGGCAGTGGAGTCGCAGACGGAGAGGAGTGGGAAACTTGACTGGTTCGGGTGCGGGGTGGGCCTACACTCGGCAGAGAATAATAGGAGGTGCGGAGTGGAGGGATGGCCTGGCCGTTGGCGGGGTAGCGTTTCGCTGAGGAGCGCAAAACAATGCTGCTGGACGCCGAAGGCTGGTGTAGGCGGTTCCGGCAGCGCTGGGGGAAGAAGACGAGAGATTGAAGAAGAATGCCGGCCGTTGGATGTAAATCCAATGCCTTCTTAGGCTTCGACCTACTGGCCCACATGTTAGCCAGTCCATTTGTTTTTTAGTCCATTTGGTGGGCTGGGTGAAACAATGATGTAGCATCTATGCAGCCCGTTTAAATCCCATTTGCATTTTTCTCGAAATCCGCGGACTTGCTGGGCTGGGTGAAAATATCATGTTGGGCTAGACGGAGATATGTTATAAAAACATAAACACATGATTGCACGTCAGTAAAATCTTTGCAAGCTTATGTACGCAATCACTAGGAGTTAACTTGCCAAGTTATATATAAACAATTATTATTATTTTGTAAGAACTTTCAACTTACAAAATAAAATATCATTTTAATTTGATGAGTTAATAGTACGTGGGGTATTATTATTTTTTAGGCTAGACGTGGGACAGTTGAGTTGGTTCTAGGGGAAAGTACTGGGAGAAAACTCAGTTTACAGCGAAAAAGAAAGTGGGAGAAAATTCAGAGACCTGCTGGGTCCACCTGAGGAGGGGAATATGTTGGGAGGAAGGAGATTCAAAGCACGGCAGCCGAGTGAACTAGTTTTTTTACGGACAAGTGAACTAGTTTACATACATAAGCAAATAGCTACTAAAAAAAGTAATCAGGTTAATGGGTTCTTAAAAGAAATATTTCGGACAAAACAGATAATTACGACACATAGGCTAATGCATGAAACACTCACATGATAAAGGTGCTTATAAACAGATAAAGTACAACATCTAGACCTTCCTGGCACGCTTGATCATGACGCTGCGGCTGTCCGTGTACTCGTCGGTTACGGGAAGCAGACACGCCCTCATGTCCAAGATCTGCCTGTACATGTCGTAGCATGCGTATGCGTCCTTGGCCACGTAGGTTATGTAGGCTAGATTCAGAGGTACCTCCCACGTGTTCAGGTCGTCTTCTTTCATGTTGGCGTATCAGGGTTCGATGATGGTCTCAGCGAGGTCAACCACGGAGTCCTTCTCCTGCCCGTTGCTGATGATCTTGTATTGCTTCTGGATGTCGACAAGCTTGTTGCACCAGATGGCCGAATCGTCACGTTCTTCCTTCTCTCCACCGTAGCGAAGGTGGAGTCGGCGCTGCCGATGAAACGGGCGAATGCTCCAGAACAGGGTGCAGCCATAGGACTGAGGTGAGGCAGAGCTTCACCGAGTCTGTATCGTTGGTGTACATCACATTCAACTTGGTGCAGCCATAGGACTGAACGGCGAACTCAAAGGGGAACTCCTTGCTGAAGTCCATATCCAGCAGGCTCACCCCTCGGATCGCCATTCGAGTCTCTTCGAGTGAACGAGTGTGTAGGCGGCGACAGCAGTTCGTTTTACAGCTCTTGGGGAACTGGATTCAACAGTAAGCTGAGTGTGTACAGGCGACAACAGTTACTACCCCTCCCTCGTCCGCTGCACGCCCGGCAGAAGATGCACCCTCGGCCACACGTCGGTTCACGATTGGGTCTGTATTGGTACTGTAATAACAGGAGTTAGTGGTCACTTTACTTAAATTTAATTAGCTTTAATAGAAATTTATACTTAAAACAAGCAATGCATTCGCTCATTCTATCAGTGCCACAGGATCAACATGCACAACAATTAGAATTATTATTCTCAGGACGCACACAATCAACACATTTGTCTCACTTTCACAAAGATAATACTACCAAGTTTGAACTGTTTGTTATGGTTGTTGTCCTCTGCATCATCATTCCGTGTTTCCCAGCTTGCAAGATTCAGAACCAACAAATAAGATCCAAATAATAAGTACAACAAAGATGCCTACACATCTCATTGATTCCCAGCTTGCAAGATTTAGAACCAACAAATAAGATCCAAATAATAAGTACAACAAAGATGCCTACACATGTCATTGCTTCCCAGCTTGCAAGATTCAGAACCAACAAATAAGATTCAAATAATAAGTACAACAAAGATGCCTACACATCTCACTGATTCCCAGCTTGCAAGATTCAGAACCAACCCACTAGAGCCTTTTGATAAAGTGAATATCGGGATTAAATCCATCTTGGCTAGCCATGTCATAAAATCGAAGAACTTGGCGAATGCTCTTGACCGTCACAACATCTGTAGTTGAGTATTCCTGTTTGCACAGCACAAACAAGGAGACAGGAGAGCATGATTTCGCTTTAATAGCGGCCTCCTTGGACTCAACCTCCAGCTCTACTTGGATGAGGTCTGCCTGGAGTTCCATGATTCAATTCATGCGCCTTTTTCTGCAGTTCACCTGAAATGAAGCAAAGATTGCATCATTCAGCTAGCAAGAACTACTTGCTCTTATGAGCTGGCAGCTTCTTCTTTAGTAGTTGCACTAAAATTGAGGAACATTAAGGTTGGCTGTCTGGCTCATGTAAGGTGCAACTATAATTTTCTTATCCTTTTGTGGAGTTCCACTAAAATAAAGTGCCATTGTGGTGAGAGTGACGGCTCCATCTTGCAAAGGCTAATAAAATGTTGCACGAGATTACCAGTAGAACTTGACGGAGATTTTGGAAACTCCAATCACCATTTTGTGCAGTTCCACCAAAATTGAGAGATGTTGCCCACGTGACATTTTAGTTTAACTGCACAAGACACTCATTCCAAAAAAAATTGTTTTGTGCAGTTCACCAAAAGGTCACAATAGCAACAAGGTGAAATGGATATCCCTATCTGCACAAAAAGATAGAAAGCAAACAGTTGTTGGTCAATAAGAATATATGAAACATATACAAAATGAAAAGAAGCATCTTAATTATGTTCATGGCAATCAGGCAAGGACAGTAGAAATTTTAAAACGTCAGCAATGCTTCATGTTACCAGAAGCATTACGATCAACAATGAGATTCCTCAAATATGGGATTACTTTAATGGTGGCATTGCTTGTTTTCCAGACACAGTAAATCAACAGCAGCTAAAGAGTTAGTTTAAGGGCATGGGACCGTGGGGACACCAGGACACTCAGCGGCGTAAATGAGCAACTTACTTATCGTACTGGGGAAAACAGCAGGAGTGCCATTTGTAACACAGTTTAATTGCATCTTATCACTGGAGGCATTAGATTAAGAATAACAGTGGTTAGACATGTCCCTAAGGTAACAGTGTGATCGCTTCATTTTATATGCGCCCTTACTTTGACAACAGCAAAAGGTTGGTATAAGGACATGCGACAGTGGACGCATCAGCACAATGTACCTACAAGGAGGCATAAAGTGGTGATGCCGAGTTTGTTCATGCTATGTGAGGGCAGCAAACCTAATCCTGGAGACCTTGTACTATGTGAGGGAAGCAAATCTAATCCTGGAGACCTTTTACTATGTGAGGGCAGCAAATCTAATCCTGGAGACCTTTTACTATGTGAGGCAGCAAATCTAATCCTGGAGACCTTTTACTATGTGAGGGTAGCAAATCTAATCCTGAGACCTTTTACTATGTGAGGGTAGCAAATCTAATCGTGAGACCTTTTACTATGTGAGGGCAGCAAATCTAATCCTGGAGACCTCTATGTGATGTCAGCAAATCTAATCCTGGACATAGTCTGTTGACTTGTCCACCAGCCGCCACTTTCTATCCTTTTTTCAACCAACAATAGATATGTTCCTTATCCAGTTTGTACTGCGTTTTCCCATTATTTCCCTTTTCAACCAAGAGACCGGTTGGGTATCCGGTCTCTACTACTTTCACCATATTATTTCCTCTTTGAATCAAGTCCTAGATTCATGCTACAACTTTCCCCCTTTCTTCGTTGTTTGAACAAAGCCCTAGATTCGAATGCATGAAGTAGCATTACCTCTAATAATACTAAAAATTTAGGTGGCTTTGGAAGAGCTGATGGGAGTAGAAAAAGATGCACATGCAGACACGTGGGGAGCTGGGGTAGTAGAGCAAGGCCGCTTTCGAAAAACTTATACCTGAGGGTCGCCGGGATGTCGGCGGCGGCAGGTCGGATCTGCGGACAATACGGCAGGGAGGAAGAAGGGTCGGAGGACCTCCCGAGCCGGCGCTGTGTCGGAGAGAACGGCACGGGCAGAGGATCGGGCCCCTCCGGCAGCTGTGGGTTTCCTCCCTCGGCGGCGATGACCGCGTGAACGATGCACCTTTTAGTCCTGTACACACACCGGCCGAAGGGATCCGGCCGGATCTGTGACCAGCGGTAAGCAGAGAGAAAATGTCGCTACCGCTGTGTTTATATCTGGAGAGGATGAGAGAATGAAGAGAGCAACCCTAGTAAAGCAAGCGCTCAGGCCCCTGCGTCCATATATAGTGGAGTGATTATCTTTTTTCTCTCCACAACAAGCGTTTCAATTTGTGTGCGTGGCATTAAAGAAAAGAAACTCTCTATTTAAGGTGACTACTGTACGACTCCTACTTACTACTAGTAGTACTACAGTATTGTTCACTTGTGCTCCCCGCCCCTCCATTCATTGAACAACCCCACGGGTGAATAAACATACAGTAAGTACTGTATTTATATAGAACAAACAAGCTCGAACTATTTTCGCGTAGTTAAAAGTTGAGGGCGGGGCTTTTCCCGGGCAGTACGCGCGGCAGTTTTCGGGTAGGCGGTTTGACAGAGAGGCGAGGAGGGTGAGCGAGTGGGGCTGTGCGATTTGATGGCGCGTTACTACTGGAAAGACTTGTGATATGACCACTCACTATAGTCATGAATTACTGGCGCTCCAACCGGGGTGATGCCCCCCTTCCGTTCCGCGCTCTAATCTGGTGCATGGCACGTCGACCCGGATGCTGGCTCCCCACATGTCGGAGTAGTAAGAAGGAGCAAAGAATGATGCGGTATATACTGGTACTATACTACTCCCTCCAGTCCTAAATATAAGTCTTTGGAGAGATTTCACTATGGACCACATACGGAGAAAAATGAGTGAATCTACACATAAAATGCATCTATATACATCCGTATGTGGTCCACAATGAAATATCTATGAAGACTTATATTTAGGAACGGAGGGAGTACTACTCAGGTCGGAGGAGTGCGAACCACGGCAGCCCAGTGAACCAGCAGTGCGAACCACGGTAGCCCAGTGAACCAGCAGTAGAAAACAATGTGGTGATATGGCCATAAAAACAATGTGCTACGGTCCACACTGTAGCATGTACAGTAACACTCCTCTTTGTTTGGATCCCTGAGTTAGAGCTAGTTTGGGTTGAAATAGCCTCACATTATCGAAACAAGAGGGGTTAGTTTGAGCTAGTTTGCTCTAACCCAGCTAAAAAAACTAGCCCGGTGGAGAGGTTCTAATTAGGTTAGTTATCCTCGGGCCCACTAAAAGAGAACTAAAAAAATCTCCCCTGCCCGCACCAGATCGCTCCCCCCCTCTCGCACGACTCCTCTCTGTTCCCCATAGGGCCGCTCGCCCTCTCGCTCCTCCGGCCGCCCTCTCCTACCGGCCTCCGTTGCCCTATTCCGGCCGCCCTCTCCCTCCGGCCTTCGAAGGTCGCCCCGCTCCCCCTTCACCAGTCGTTTTTCTCCCTCTGTCGTGCGCGGCGGCGGCGCATCTACCAGGGAGGTCACGAGAGGGGTGAGTTTGTTCGTTCCTTCTCTGTCTCACGGCCATATCATTGATCTTGCTTGCTCTAGCGCTAATTCTGATTTGGAAAAGTAGATCCTGATCAAACTTGGTATAGATTTGTGGTGCACGCATGGAATTGTTTGATGCTGCTTGAGGAGGTAATAAATCTTTCTAGAGGCCTGTCACGACCGGATTTTTGGGATATAAATTCCCAGAAAAATGGCCTGTATGCTCACCAGCCCTAGGATTACTGTTAGCTGATGAGGCACCAACTTGATACAAGAATTCCAAGCAAGGAACAAAGTATGTAGTACAAGACCATTTAGGCCTGGGAGTACAACACTTGGTTTCTAAAGGTTGAGGGCGGAAGCGGTTGGAAACATCTGCGTCAATGGGACTCCTTTTCCCACAAGAACAGCTGACTAGGATAACTCCTATCTTCGCGTGGCTGCAAACGTCAACAGCGTAGGTTCCGAGGTTGTCACCGCGATGCATACCTCCACGCAAGGGAATCTGGCCAAGACAATAGCCAGGGACAAGCCAGTGAGTACGTTTGAATGTACTCGCAAACATTAAGAACACGGGTATAATATCTCCAACATACTCCAGATTTAATAGACGATCATACATCCGCCACGAAGATATACGAAAAACCATGATGCACACATATGGATAAAAAAATATACCAAAATAAAATGCTGGGTGCCAAACGAGTGTCTGAATGACTCCTCGAGCGGAAACTGCGGAATAGTAATACTGGTGCCAAACGAGTGTCTGAATGACTCCTCGAGCGGAAAATGCAGAATAGTAATACTGGTGCCAAACGAGTGTCTGAATGACTCCTCGAGCGGAAAATGCAGAAATAATAATGCCGCAGTCGGGCGTCTGAGCGACACCACATAAAGGGCTTATACAAGGTAAATGAACAACGAGCATGCCGCAGTCGGGCGTCTGAGCGACGCCACAGAAAGGGCTTATAAGAAAATAATCACAGTGAATATCCGGGAGGTAGAACCATCCCAGGGATACTCAATAATATGCGTAATATAAATGGTTGGTCCAAAACAATAAAGATCATAATCCAAAGGTGCCATAATCATAAACAAAATTTAATACAGTCGTTTCTCCATCCGAAAAAAACCCGATAACTTAGTCAAGCCGTATCTCCATCCGAATACCGCGACAGAGTTCTAGTGAAATCGTTCTCCATCCGAATACCGTTACAGAGTCCTAGTTAAATCGTTCTCCATCCGAATACCGCTACAGATATTCAACTCAGACTGTGGTCTCTACTCAAGAACATGACTATCTGACAGGATATATCCTCTGCAGAGGGAGTACCATTTTCCACGAGTAACGGGATTACTCAGTCCCTCGGGACTAATTCCGTCTACGGTCTTTTGACTGAAAACACGCCTGACCTGCACACACCAGCTTAACTCACCAATGTCTGGAATCACCCATGACACCTGCCAAGCAAAACTCTAAGTGGGGAGGCTACAACCTCGATGTAGCATGGGATCACAAAATTTATACCGCGCGCAAACTGGGGAAGCTATCCCCTTCGGCTACAACCGAAACACCCATGCCCCCGGACCGAATGACAGGCTTTAATCCGTGGCCACGGGACCTTCATCACGGCCTCTCTGTACGGTGTGTGCTTGGAAAGGGGTTGATAACCTACTGAACCATACCCTGTCCCCTGCAGGGACAAGTGGTGGTACCGACAAAAGGAAGCTATTGAACAAGACTCGGTCTACAACCGACTCAGGTGATCCAAGTATCCACCAACAATATTACCACTAGTGAAATAAATCACCACTCCTCGAGCCTCACCATGCTATGCCGGGCATACTCGTCTCAACGAGGGATTTGGGACAAGCTCGTGTCTACCCAAGACCACGACTTTCCCGGCCTCCTACCGGTGTGCAAAAGAAGCTCACGAGGATGATCCAAGTCATTAGTGTATCTATTGCTGGCCACAAACAACTCCAAAGTGCACCCATGCACGAGACTATACCGATACATAAACCGTCACATACTCCAAGTCAAAAGGTGCTGTGATCGTATCCAAAACACCACAACAAGATATTATGCCAGAGTTCAGAAATGCTTGCCTTCAAGAGTATGCAAAGGATGCACTTATTGGAAGCTTTCCTTTTCCTCCAAAAATCCTATTTTGCAAAATACACAAATACAAATATTTCAAACACAGTACCAAAACCTGTCTCAAATATTTTTGAAATAAATCTTAAAATAAACTAGATGAAATTTGAGAGAGGTAGGAAAAGGAATCAACTCATTTGGAGTTTTATTTTAAAAGTTATAGCCAGTCAAAGTTTGGTCAACTCTGTATTTAAATAAAACCAGAAAAAGGAAAACGCTTCGACGGAAATACGCCTTCGCAGTAGGGAAACGTACGCGGGGGTTTTGCGCCTTCACTTAAACAGAGAGAGGGCGGGCGTGCGAGTCACTGACAGTGGGTCCAGAGGGCCCACTAGTCAGGTTTGACTGGTCTCCTTCTCCCTCCTTTCTCTGCGCCCGAACGGTGGCGGGGGTCCGGCGATCGCCGGCGACGAGCGGCGGCTCCTCGAGGGCATCTGCGGGCAGGGATGGGTTGGCTAGACCGAGGCGATCCTCTGGGTGGTGGTTGGGTCGGCGGAGGTGGAAGGAATCGCCGGTGGCGAGCTCCGCGGCGGGGGAAAGCTACGGTGGTGAAGTGACTTTTGTGCTCCGGTGGTCTCCGATCGAGTTTGGGCAGCTGGGCAGCTCCGCAAGACTTCGGGGAAGTTTCTGGTGGCGCTAGTTTGGCGAAAGGGCGGCTGGTTGCGACGAATCGCACCGGAGTTTGGCGGCGGCCGAGCTGGCCGGAGTTGGGGAGGACGGCCACTACAGGCCGATCTACTGCGCGGGGAGCTCTACGGGGGAAGTCTGATGTCGCCTGAACGCTCGGAGGGGCTCGGGGTTCCTTTATATAGCGTGACGAGGCGGCTCCGTGGCGGCAGAAGATAAGTTCGTCGGCGACAGCCGTTGTTGTAGTTGCAGGGCATCGCAGCGGCGACGAAAGCGTGCCGACGAGCGGGGGGATAAGCACGAGCTATTCACAGGGGCAGCTGGCGTGCGCTGGTGGTTTGGGCGGCGCCGTCCGCGGCGGAATCCACTGCCGACGCCGGCGTGCCGCCAAGGGCGCGGCCAGTGGCGCAACAGGGTGCCAGAGTCATCGTGGAGCAGGGGGCGGCTAGTGCGTGGCTCAGCGATGCAGAGGGGGCCAGGGTCGGGTCACGTCGAGCGCGGCAGTGCGGCGTGTCGGCGTAGTGCGCGCGCGCGCAAAACGTGCGCTCTGGGCGCGCCCAGAGCACGCACGACAACTGCTCGACGAAATGCCAGCGTGCTCTAGAGCTCGAGGGTGGAGCTGGCACTGCACAGGATGGAGGTAGGGGTAGCAAGGCACTCTGTGGACAAGGTTGTTGGGGCTGGGGTACAAGTCCACAATGCAAACCAGAGAGCTTGTCAAAAATGACTGTGCACACCAGGTGTTCGACAGAATGCCAAGTGCACTTAGGCAACTCTTGGAGTGGCCAAAATCTCCAGATCAGTGTCTCTTTAGGTGCAGGAGATGGTGGTGAGATCAGTTTGGCAAACACAGAAAGTTGATAGTGCAAGTTTTGCAAAACTCCAGTTCTGGACAGAAAACAGAAGGGTCTAGAGCATGCACTTCAAAACCTCCAATGAGCCCAGTCTCCTGGACTTAAGAGTTTGGTAGGGAGGGCTACAAGTAGGAGAAAGCTCAGGGTCACTAGAGCAAGGAAAAATATGGTTGCAGTACAAATCATCAACTTGGACCAGAATGCAAAAGAGGTTGATCCACTCAAATTTTCCAAAGAACATCATTGGGTTTTTGCTTGAAGATGAATTGCGTGCATCCACTATCATCTCCAAACACTTGGAAGAATTTTTGAAGAAATATTTAAATGGGTTGCAGTGCAAAAGTGCCTACTGGACCAGATTGGAAAAATTGGTGTAGAGCTCAAAATCTCCAATGGCCAGAAGATATTTTTGCATAAAAGTGATGTGGAAACATCACATGACATCCCCAAATTTTGGTGGAATTTTTAAAAGCATTTGTCAAGTGGTTGAAGTGCAAATAGGCCCCAAATGCAAAAGGGATCATTTTAAAGAAAGAAAGCTTTTTGAATAAATAAGTCTTCCAACATTTGAATCTACTGATAAATAATGGTTTTATAATAGAGAGAAATCAAGTCCAACAATACCTTTGAAGGTTTCTCCCACTAGAGGCAAAAATCCAAAATCACAAAAGGTAAAACTTGACAAAAATGGAAAAGTTTTATTTCCTGGCAATATTTTAATAAATAAAACAAGGCCAAAAATTTTGGGTGTCACAAGGCCCAAAGATTCAGGTCACCTTTCTAGGTATTTCAATTCCAGGCTTGCATTATTTCTAGAGGCCCAAAGATTCAGTTCACCTTTCTAGGTATTTCAATTTCAGGCTTGCATAATTTCTAGAGGCCCAAAGATTCAGTTCACCTTTCTAGGTATTTCAGTTTCAGGCTTGCATTATTTCTAGAGGCCCAAAGATTCAGTTCACTTTTCTGGGTATTTCACTTTCAGGCTTGCATTATTTCTAGAGGCCCAAAGATTCATTTCACCTTCCTAGGTATTTCAGTTTCAGGCTTGCATTATTTCTAGAGGCCCAAAGATTCAGTTCACCTTTCTAGGTATTTTAGTTACAGGCTTGCATTATTTCTAGAGGCCCAAAGATTAAGTTCCCAGTCGGTGGCAAGCGGCCCTGCTACCCATGCCGGTGTCGACCTCAACTCGCAAGGGCCGGCGTCGGAGGGGTTCCCAGGGCTTGGGCTCTATAGAGCCTTCCTCCAGACCGACGATGGCGAGCTCCTCCCTCGGTGCGTGAGGGGCTCCGGGCTCCCTCCCTATCATGAATGACTTCCGTGATGAGTTAGCTCATTCTTTGTTTCATGAAGTGTTTTTTTTATTTTGTGAAGCTTGATTGACGACTTGTATGTTTAAGTGGGATATCTCATTTGTATGGACAAAGTAAAAATTATCATGTTTTGCATGCTTGATTTGTATAGATGGTTCGTCTATGTAAATTGTGAGCGGGAGGAGGCCACAGAAGAGCCGGCCACACCAAGAGGGTGCTTGGATCCAAGGGACTTATTTTAGTCTGACTAAAAATAGTCTCTTTAAGAGGCTAAAGTTCCAAGCACCCCTGACTAAAGAGGGGCTAAAACTAGTCTTGAGACTAAACAATTTTAGTCAGGGGTACGCCTACTAAAATGTGGATTAGTCATCTCTCTCTCCTTATTTAACTCCTCTCCTTTAACACAGGCGAGTTCTGGATTGGAGGGTTTGGAGGATAATAAATGCTCATTAACTTGATTTTAGTCTCTTTAGTATTTGGATCCAAGCATGGGTGAGGCTAGCAAGTTTTAGTCCCACTACTTTTAGTCATGGAACTAAAACGTATCCAAGCACCCTCCAAATCCGGCAGGAAATAGGGTCCAAAGTAGTCAAATGATTGAGATAGAGCGTTTATTGTCAATCTAACCCTGCCATCCATACACCTCTTTGGTTTAGAGTTAGTTCAGGGTTAGAATCTAACTCTAACCTCTAACTGAGTTAGAGTTCTCCTTGTCTCGGTTCATCACCATCATAGTTTCCCCATTCATGTGTTTTCAGTATCCTGCGAATCAAAGAGGCCCTTTTTTTGCGGGAAAAATCAAAGAGGCCCTTAGACTGGTTTCGGTCCGGTCATTTTTTATAAACGTGTTATGTCCAAAATTTAATGAACGTGCTCCAGTTTCCACGAAAATAATCCAGTTTCATGTAGTAATTCATTCATTTATTTATTCTTCTGCGGGGGGTTTGCATGTAATTCGTGAGGTCTGAAATGTAAAGTACCCCGGCATATGCTCCGAGTTGTGCATGCACTACGACCCAGATGCTCTATGTCCCACATGTCGGTGAATGGGAGCACGTGGAAATAGCCTAGGAGTACATATAGGAGGATAAATGCGTGAAATAATATGTACTGTGAAGCGTAGCCGCGGTTCGAAAAGGAGACCTAAAGTGATGACAGCTATAGGTCACACGCACCCAACTAGTGGTACTAGACATACGACTAATTTTTCCCTAAAAAAAAAGAGGCACGAGTGCTCGGTACTCCTATTCTATAAACACGAGTCCCATCTAACATAAGCGTCCGTGCTACAGCTAGCTCTCCTCCCTTGTTTCTCTCTTCTAATTCTAAACTCGGCCGACGCCCGGTGGGCGGGGTGGGTTTGCTCAACTGCGGCCCCACCTCACAGTGAAAACGTTACGACTGGAATAAAAATGCCATATACTCCCTCCTTTCATAAATATAAGCCTTTTTATATACTATTTCAAATGGAATACAGCATACAGATGTATGTAGACATAGTTTAGAGTGTAGATTCACTCATTTTGCTCCGTATGTAGTAGTCACTTGCTGGAATCTTTAGAAAGACTTATATTTGGGAACGAAGGGAGTACCATACTAATAAAACATTAAGGCCACGAGGCGATGCAGTGCTGGTTACAGGAGGCAAGAAGAGATGCATCCATCGATGACGTCCACCTCCTCGACTCAGGGCGCTGGCCCACCGAACGGCGCCTAAGTAGCAGCGACTTTCATGGTCAGGTCAGCGTGCTTCTGAACAATGGCGTCCAAAGATTCCAGCCGCTGAAGAAGGCCAACGTCTTTCTGTCCTCGCTTGCCTTGTAGTGGCCTATGTAGACGATTTCCTCGTAGACGTGGATGTGCAGGTCGACGGTTTGTTGCATGGCGAGGCGCTGCGCGGCGAGCGCGGCCTCGAGGTGCACATTCTTCGTCGCGACCTCCGGCACCTGCAGGGCCACCAGGGCTTGAAAGAGTTCGTCACCATGGAGGCCGATAAGGGTGGCAGACAATCAGGAGCCTGGGCGCGCGGGCTGGAGCAGTACGGCAAGGTCGTCCACGCGCTTCTTGACGGCGGTGAACTTGCGGATGGAGTTGACCATCATATCGTCCATGCGAGAGGCGAAGCCAGCGTCGGCGAGGGCTATGATGCCTGCGGTCGCCAGCACCGTCTGGAAACGCTGCGCGGTGCGGGGCCGCAGGCCGGCGCCTTGGATGATTTGGCACAGCCGACTGCCGTTCGTGTCCATCGCCTCCATAGGTGCTTGTGGCTTCTGGTCACTTGGTCTTGGATTGGAGTGAGCAGTGTTCTGCAAAGACTTGGTAGTAGATGGATTGGAGTGGTGGGGCGCCTTTATTATATGAGAGTGCAAACTCTGTTGCATTCACATCGTGTTGGCTCTATTCTGCTTCTCCAATTAATTCCCTCTGCATGTAATTGAGGATGCATCATTGACCGTTCAACGTCTCGGGAACCGCTACCCTCTCCCTCCTTGGCATTCAAGCACCTATGGACCCGTCGACGACGAGGTGCCTTTGGTGACTTCGTGAATTTCAAGATGATAGTGCCGTGCGTGTGTGCGTTCATAGGGGTGAGTGTATGCGCGTGTATATGAGCGCTTGCGTCTGTACCGTGTAAAAAAACATAAATGCGTGTCAAAAAGAGACTAGTCAGTATACTCAATATTGTGCACCTCGGAGAGGAAAACGATAGAACTAGTACGTATTTATTTACGGTGCAGATTCACTCATTTTGCTCCATATGTACTCCGTCTCGGTGTAGTCTAGTCACTTGTTGAAATCTCTAGAAGGGCAAATACTCCTTTCTGGTTTACAGGGCTATACTAGCAAGTAGTTGTACGTACTAGTACAATAGTGGGCTCACATAGCAATTTTGTCTCATGCAAGAGCTTGGCTATATGCGTGCTCCAATGTTCGCAACTGCAACGTTCGGTTGGCGCTTGGCTCTTCGCCTCTTCGAGAAGACGAACAATGATGTTACTACTACTGCTTCTACAGTGTCGAATCCACTGCTGCATGTCCGTCCACCGCGAGCGGGACGGATAGCTTGTTGTAGAAGTACTAGTACTAAGCAAAAGCCTGTCCTCGTTTGCGAGCAACCGCGCGCATGGGTGAGGGAGAAGGCGTGTAGTAAAATCAAGCTTCTGCTCATTGTACGAGTTGACGCGACACATCATAGCACTGGCCCCACATGCTTGCCTCTAAACTTGGCTGAAAGACCCGCAGTGTACAATATATTTGCAGCAACCTCTAACATTTACCCACCACAAATTAAAATATATGTGGCCGTATGCATTGTTCTAATGCAGAGGCCGGGGAGTCCCCCCTTTTCAAAAAAAACAAATGAAAATATATATTCCTGTCTTGACCAGATGAGCGTGCAAACTACAATCACCAGGGTGTCAGGTAGGGCCAGAAGACTATTTTAATTTTTTCAAAAAAACTTCAAGACGGCCACATAGCATGGAGCCAACCCCAACGATTTTAAGCTTACAGGCACGGTACATGCTATCCTAGACTACTCTACACATGAAATTGCCACACGAGTGTCCGGGCTGCGCTTGGCTCTTCGCCTCTTCGGGAAGTCGAACAATGATGGAGTACTACTGCGCTGGAGGAGTACTACAGTACGCTTCTGGCCATCTGACACCGATTGAACTACTGCATGTCCACCGCGTGCGGGAGGGAGAGCGTGTAGCGAAAGCTTCTCCTAGTCTTGCCAGCCACCACGCTCATGGGCGAGGGAGGGACGCTCCTGCCTTTGCGTGTATGACAGGTGGGCCCGACAGGTGTGCGGCCAACCTGTCATACAGCCAAAGGCAGGTGCAGTTAAGTCCGCGAGGGAGAGGATAATCAAACTTCTCAGAAGGGGCAAGCCCTTCTCTGATCAAAAAAATTTTTAATCGTCCTTATATATTCATCAGTCTTGCTATAAGTCACAGTAGATGCTATATAGGTCCGTCGGATCTTACATCAAGATCCGTGCTTTCAGATTTTCTTTTTTCTCTCTTAAGTCTCAGTCGAGTGAGACATAGCCACGCCATTAAACAGAGGCTCGGGCGCCATTAATGGAGACCTTGGGAGAGAGGTGGACGGCAGATGGAGGTCAAAGGGCTCTCCTCACGATAAGCACGCGCAGGGGTCTGATCGCATGCCTCTCGTACTCAAATAGCTACCTTGCACGGCGCCTCCTAGCTAATAAAAAATGGGGACGCGTGGCGGCACGTAAATGGTACTAGTAAGTAGAATGCCCACGGTTTCAATAATACTTGTGTTTCCGATTGTAACGTGACAGCACTTGTTTCAAAATGACTTTGTTGATTGTTAATGTGTGCGCGTTCGCAAATCGGACTGCAAATTTACAACAGCATGTTGGTGCCATGTCATGGCACCAAGCCAAGTTTCATTATTTTCATGCGTGTTTTGGATTTACAGGAATTAAAAAACTAAGTTTCTCAATGTTTCCAACCCAGCCACGACGCCCAGAATTTTGAATTTCATTCCCATTTCTTGCATGGAACCTAGAAATATACCCGAGGACACACATGTGATTTTTCAACCAACTTTAGTGCACTGGAACATGTGCTTGTATTTCAAATTTGAATTATGCACACAAAGGTGACACGTTCCCTCCCAGAACCACGAGCCTTCTTGAGAGAAGCTCCGATTTGCAAGAAGCTTATACCAAAATTTGTTCCTATTCGGCCAATGTTTTTACCATGGCATGGTACTACCATGACATGACACCATGCCAAGTTTCATGATTTTTTAAAACCAAGTTTCTCAATGTTCTCGACCGAGCCACAATGCCCAGATGTTTGAATTTTATTCTCATTTTTTGCATGGGACCTACTCCCTCCTTCCATCTATATAGGGCCTAATGTGTTTTTCAAGACAGCCTTTGACAATTGACAAGATTAATAGCACATGAGATGTATACTATGAAAATTATATTATTGGAAGCTCCTTTGACATACAAATTTGAAGGTATGCATTGTGTAAGTTGCATGTCATATATTATTGCTCTAATGTTTGGTCAAAGTTAGCCTCGAAAAAACGCATTAGGACCTATATAGATGGAAGGAGGGAGTAGAAATTCACCCGAGGACAAAAATGTGATTTTCAACCAACTTTGGTGCACGGGAGCATGTGCTTGTAGTTCAAATTTGAATTATGCACATTAAATGACCAAAAACTCAATTAATGTGTAAATAAGGCCAAACGAAGCCGGAATAATTCCAAAATTTAACTGGGCACTCATGTAGTTCTATGTTGCCTTTGTAAATACACTCAAGGGGGACAACGTATATCGTTTCGCACTCAAAGGTGGCACGTTCCCTCTCAGAACCACGAGCCTTCTTGAGAGAAGCTTCGGTTTGCAAGAAGCTTATACCAAAATCAGGTCCTATTCGGCCAATTTTTTTACCACAACATGGTAGTACCATGACATGACATCCATGCCAAGTTTCATGATTTTCAGATGTGTTTTGGATTTACAAGAATTTTAAAACCAAGTTTCTCAATGTTCTCGGCCGAGCCACGATGCCCAGATGTTTTAATTTTATTCTCATTTCTTGCATGGGACCTAGAAATTCACCCGAGGACACAAATGTGATTTTTCAACCAACTTTGGTGCACGAGAGCATGTGCTTGTAGTTCAAATTTGACTTATGCACATTAAATGACCAGAAACTCAATTAATGTATAAAAAACGACAAACGAACCCGGAATAATTCCAAAATTTAACAGGGCACTAATGTAGTTCTATGTTGCCTTTGTTAAGAAACTCAAGGGGGGCAGCGTATATCGTTTCACACTCAAAGGTGGCACATTCCCTCTTAGAACCACGAGCTTCCAAATCGGCCCAATTTTTTACCACAACATGTTAGTGCCATGACATGACACCATGCCAAGTTTCATGATTTCCAGGCGAGTTTTGGATTTACATGAATTTAAAATCAAAGTTTCTCGATGTTCTCGGCCGAGTCATGACGCCCAGATGTTTGAATTTCATTGTCATTTCTTCCATGGGACCTAGAAATTCAACCAAGGACACACATGTGATTTTTCAACCCACTTTGGTGCACCGGAGCATGTGCATGCAATTCATATTTAGCTTATGCACATTAAAAGTCCAGAAACTCAATTAATGTATAAAAAGGCCAAATGAACCCGAAATAATTCCAAAATTTAACAGGGCACTCATATAGTTCTATGTTGCCTCTGTAAATAAAATCAGGGGGGAGGCAGCGTATATCGTTTCGCACACAAAGGTGACACGTTCCCTCTCGGAACCACGAGGCTTGGTGAGAGAATCTCCGGTTTTGCAAGAGGCTTATACCAAAACTTATCCCAATTCAGCCAAAAATTATACGTATGAAAACAGGGTTTAGATTATCCCAAACATCTCGCTACCTAGACCAATAATGTACTATGATTTGAATTCAACATAAAATGGATACAAATATTTGAATTGGAGAGCGTCTGGTACATGCAGATCATAGTGAAATATGATTACTGCCATATGTATTTTTTTGTTATCAAGATAATATTTAAATTATTGTATAACTTGACAACAATCGTATTCAAATAAGGAAAATTGCTTCAAATTTAGTCCATATGGTAGACGACAATATATATGTTCACATGGTGGAGTAAAATGTTCATATATGATGGAAGATCAAAATGTACGACTACATCAATTATAAACCGCAAGGTCACCTAACGATATATTCGAATTCAACATAACGTGGATTCAAAAATTGAAATTCGAGATCATGGCATCTGTAATCATATAAAAAGGGACATTACTCTTTCTTTGGTGGGAATTGATTTGTTTTTTGTTGTTGTTGAGGGAAGTGCGAATCGATTTGGTACTGTGCAGGGTAATCTTGTTCTCCCGATTTTTTTTACATTTTTCTTATAGTTTTTTCAATGGCATCTATAGCAATATAGTAAAAGGGGACATGACTCTCTTGTGTCTTGTATGAATTGTTTTTTTACATGTTAAGTTTGTTCTGCCGAACAAGGAATCCACACCTTGTTATCCCGAAATTTTCAAGCTCGAGTATCTTTTGTCTCACCTGCTTTAAAACTCCCGCTTCTTCAACCCGTGCCGCGCCTTGTTATCCTGAAAATTGGACGCGCGCGAGAACTCCCTCCTCATCCGAAATCGCTCCCGCAGCCTAGACACGCGAAATCCCCCTTCTACCCCTCAGCCGGAAATGAAGCTCCACGTCGCGGTGTCAAAACCGGTGGGGGTACGTTGGTAACTTACCCTACATTTCGGACAAGCGCGTCCCAAAGCTTGGCTCCCCTCCCCCTTCGCCCCCCCATTCGTACATCGAGGCCGCCAAAACCCACGAAACCCCACGCTCCTCCGTCGGCCTCCCGACCGCCGCCCAGCCGGAGACTCTTCCCCGACTACGTCGTCCACCGCAACAGCTCGCCGTCCCTCATCCACTGCACCGGATGAGGATCCGTTGTCGATCTCGTCGTCCCGCCGGATTAGCCGCCCCGTCCTCCACCTCCAAGGAGCTGCGCCGACGTTCGCCTCATCTATCGCGCCACCTCAATCCCCACAGCGCCGTCTTGACCTGCCCCACCGGAACCGCAGCACCCTCACCAATTCCTCCGATGAAGCCGAGGCCAACTCGGCGCCACCAAGGAGGTTCTGCACTCACCATTGCATTTTATCTTTTATTCTATCTCACGGGGTTGCCGGTGCTCGATACCGAGCAGACATGGCGTGTCTCCATCGACGGCGCCGTCGCCGGCCACATCATCCACGGCGTCTCTCCCCCATGTCGTTGCTTCCTCGGCGGCGACTTCCACAGCGGCACTAGTTGCAGCTGCTCCGGCTCTCGCTCGCGCTGCGGCTCTGTTCTTGCTGTCGGTCACGCTGCTGCACTGCTCCTGCTTTCGTTCGTGCTGCTGCTCTGCTCTTGCTCTCGCTTGCGCTGATGCTGTTGCTGCACGACCTCCGGCAGCTACAGGAGTTGCTGCTTTAGCACTCGCTCGCGGTGCTACTGCACGACTTGCTCTCTGCTAGTGCGTTCCCTGCTCGAGCGTCTGCTGATTTAGATCACCGCTTCTCTGCTACTAGTGCTCGAACGCCCTAAACATCTATTGCAATGCTCTGTTACTAGTTCAATCAGTTTCGACAGTAAAATTCAGTTTCGACTGTGAAGTTCATTTTCTTCAGTTAAGTTCAGAGTGAACAGTACTTACAGCATCTGTCGGAGCGGCCGTGGCGCGGCTGATGCGTTTTACATCTAGCACTTTTTGGTGATGTATTTTACATCATCTATTGCAGATGATATTAGGGTCCCACTTCAGATTAACGTTGTCCGTCTTGTCATGCTTCAGCCTCGTCGCCGTACACCTTAGCGAAGCTGCTCCAACGACGGAACCGTCCATCACAGCGGAGCAGTACCCTCGGCGCCATTTCCAGAGGCCTCGGAGCTTCTTCCCCGCCTCCGACAGTCACACCAGCATCATCACCATCCTCCACGTCCAACCCAATGATGCTGAAGTCCACAAGGCTATGCCAAAGAGGTTGTACACCTGTAGCATCACTTTGTTACTCCATTCCTCTGTTCTTCCAATTCATGTGAGCCAAACACCCATGTTGACTGAAATCCTATGTTTCCAAATGCTCTGTTTTGCACGTGCATTCCTATCCTATTCCTGTGTTTTTCCTGTCCCTGCGTTTATAGAATCCTCCAATTCTAAGGAGCCCTTACAGATTTACTTCATTTTCAGATAGGCATCAAAGAAAACTCTGTGTGTTATGTCCTGCTCCTGCCGTGCCGTCATCCACCCCACCTGAGGTGCACCATCGACAGAAGCGTTCACTGCAGCAGAGATCCCCCCTGCAGACTTCCTTTCGCCGCCTCAGATCATCTTCCCCGTTGCAGGCAGCCACGCCAACTGCATTACCATCATCGACTGAGCAGATGAACCTGAGGACTACACAGTTCTGGAAGAGAGGTCGCAGTCTTCCGTGTTTGCTTACGTTAAACATCGGTTATTATTACCTGCTACTTTATCGTTCAATCTTGAGTTTTGAATTGCCCATGGGTCTCATATCGAGCCAGCAACGAATAGTATCTGTCTACTATCTGGTTCATCTGGGGTCTTCTATGTGGTTCATGTTAGGTGGGCAACAAACAATAGATGATCCATTGTCTATCTTTTTAAACTGAAGCTATAATCTACCTGCTATCATTAGTTTTGGATCCATCCACTCATTTGCTACCATCAGTCTTGATTTTTGCATCCACCCCTTAGGCCTTACAAAATCTAACTATTTTTTATTATGCATGTCAGATATTGTACACAACCGTACTGAACATGTAGAGAAAAAGAGAAGACCATTGCGTGCGAATATAATGTCATGCACACGCCGCTCCATGGTGGGCGAAGTGCCCCCCCCCCCTCCTGCATTTCCAGATTGTATTCCAGAGGAAGATAACTGTTCAGATGGAGATTCAGAAGGAGCCGACCACGCCTGTTTACCACCTGAGGTGTTTGCTCTAACCTGGCATGCTGATGTTGGTCATATCATGCATATGGCGCCTTGCATTGCTTACATTATACATCTTATATGTCATCAGCTTAGTTTAGATTTGCTTTGTGTGAATGCCACCTGTTTGGTTTCTATGTCATACTCCCACCATTCCTAAATATTTGTCTTTTTAGAGATTTCAACAAGTGACTACATACGGAACAAAATGAGTGAATCTACACTCTAAAATATGTCTATATACATCCGTATGTGGTAGTCCATTTGAAATCTCTAAAAAGACAAATATTTAGGAACGGAGGGAGTACATGGGAATTATGCAATGCCATCTTCTTTAGCCAGGCATCATATACGTGAATCATGCAATGCCATCCTGTTTAGCCAGTCATCGTATATGTGAATTGTATTGTGCCATATTTTTTTTTCCATAATGTATTCCATTTGTCAACAATGTTTATACATTCATCTACTCTTCCTATGCATCAGCCATTTGAGTCAGTCATGGGAAAATCTGGAATGAAAACAAGGTCTTCTGAGCAGTCAGTGCTACCTGTCGATGCAGATTTCTTGCTGGTTACAGATAGCTCCTCTGAGGAGGATTCAGAGAGAGATGACCAGTCGTATTCCCCCCCCCCCGAGGTGCATGCTCTAACTTGGCTGGGTTATATTGCTCATATCATGCATATGGTGTATTGCATTGCCATGCCATCTGCTTAGATTAGACATGCTTTGTGTGAATGCCTCCTGTTTGCTTTCTATATCAGATATGTGACTTATGCAATGCCATGTTTTTCAGCCAGTTATCATATATGTGAATTATGCACCGCCATGGAGCCAGGCATCATATATGTGAATTATCTCATGCCATCTTTTTTTTCATTACGTATTCCATTTGTCGACAGTCTGTGTATATTGAACTACTCTTCATGTGTATCAGCCATTTGAGCCGGTTATGGAAAAATCTGGAGTGAAAACAAGGTCTTCAGAGCAGGTATCTCGATGGTTACAGGGAGCTCCTCAGAGGAGGATTCAGAGACAGATGACCAGTCCTATATCCCACCTGAGGTGTATGCTCTAAGTTGCAATGTTTATATTTCTCATATGATGCATATGGTTCTTGCATTGCTTAGTTTAGACATCATATGCACAATATTGAGTTATATCTGCTTAGGTTAGAGATCATACATGCGAGTGCCAGCTGCTTAGTATATGAATCAATTATGTCAATTATATAGTTTTGTCATCCTGTATACTTAGACAACATGTATGTGAATTATTTCATCCCAACCTATTTTAGAAAGACATCATATAGTTTTGTCATGTCATCCTGTTTAGGTACTCATCTATGTTGAATTATGCCATTATATCCTGTTAAGTTATCCATCATATATCTGAAACTGTGTCATACTATCCTGTTTAGTTAGGCATCATATATGTGAAATTGTGACATGCTGTCCTGTTTGGTTAGACAACATATATGTGAATTACCACATATGTCTATCATACAATGTCCGTACGTTCAATTTCTTTTCTTGTTTATCAGCCATTTGAATTGGAGGGGGTGATGGCAGTATCTAAGGGAGCAAAAACCCGTTCTTCCCAAAAGACAGTGCTACCCGTCGATGCAGATAGAACCATGGTTGTACAGGCCCACAAACTAGCCCCACCACACATAATCGAGACTCTTCCAGATTGCACACTTACACCGTTGGGCAGAGAACCAGCTACAACCCATCTAACCGCAACCCCATCGGATAGTAACCCACTTTTAGTTGACAAAGCACCATGTCCACCACAGAGTACCCCCACACGAGCAGTTTGTAAAGCTACTGCAGTGCCCAAAGCACGAAGACCACCACAGCTAACCCAAACTCCACGTTTAAAGCAGAAGAGCAACTGTTCTCAGGTCAGATTCCGTAGCTATGGTCCATACTCCTTTGCTGTTGCATCACTGTATTTACTCATACCAACTACTTTCAAATTTGAAGGATCCAATTGAAACTCCAATGGCGCAACAGGTATGTTTTAAACCTATTTCTTTAACTGGATTGTTGTTCTAACTTCTTGCTCTATGTTGATTTCAGTTTAAGTTGTATAAACAGTTATGTTCTCATGTGATGCACATTACAAGTGCTGCCAATGCTGTGTAGTTTCTCACACTTATATTCTGTCTATGCTGCTGTGTCTTAAAAATATATGAGTTGAACTGTGTCTCTATCTTGATTAGGGAACATAAACTAGAATGATATGGACAATACAGTGACCATAGTACATAGATATATGTTTGTTTCATGTTGTTATCCTGTCCACCTTACTATTGAACCAGTTTGCCAAAATGAGTTTCCTATACTACAAGCTAAACCTATGATGTGTCTGCTTGTTTCTCTTGTAGTATGCAAACAGAATATTGGAGAAGAGCACCCCGCTATGCAATGGTAGAGAAAGTAATGCAGATAAGATTCAAGATAGTGAGACAACCCTATTGGTCTCCAAGAAAGGTGATAAAAACGATCTTGTAGACGGTGAGAAAACCCCACAGTCCTGCGTTGATGTAGTGTTCGAGTTACTGGCCAGTACCGCTGGCACAAGCTCTTCGAACTCGCTGCCTGAATCACTTCGGCTTCTTCAGTCTCAGCTACAAGCTGAAAGGCATCAGTCAGCTGTGCTGCGGCAAGAAGCCGAAGGACTGAGGAAGTCCCTGCAGACAGATGCGTACTTTCTTGTGCAACAGCAAGCGCTGGAGGATTTAAGCGCCAAACAAGAGAAAGTTAATAAGCTTGCTAAGCATCTTGCCAGCATTATGGGTACCCAGGATATTGTTTCTTGAACTCTTCTGAAGTGGTTTCAGTTCTGGACTTGTTTTGCTGCAGCATTTATATGCTGCTTTGTTCCCTATATTTGCACTGGTGGCGAACTTTGATGCCCAGTGGATGTAATATGTGTAATAGCCGTGATAGCCTAGCATAAGTTGCTTGCTTATTTATTTCCTTGTTGTCTTGTTTATTTGTTTGCTTGTAGTCAGTGCAGTTCTTTTTCCACGGTTTGCTAGTGGCTGCAATAACCTATTTTTAAAACTAGGCCACAATAACCATGGGCTAATATTTACTGTAGTGACACTGGGCCTCCTACGGGCCTAGAAACAGTGGGCCTTCTACGGGCTGTAGAAACAGTAGGCCTTCTACGGGCCGTAGAAATAATGGGCCTTCTACGGGCCGTAGAAACAATGGGCCTTCTACGGGCCGTATCATCAATGGGCCTATACGGGCCGTATGATCGATTGGCCAAAAATGGGCCAATAACAGGCCACATTATGGCCGTAAACGGGCTAGAGTTGGAATCGTCCGTTCATGGGCCGACCATAACGGGCCATCGTTAATAGGCCGTATTTGATGACTATATGAAAACGGCCCAACGTATTAACGGACCACAAACGGGCCGACTGTAACCACGGGCTGAATTTGGCCCACAAGCAGAAAATGACAGTAACGGGTCATAAGTAAACAAATGCTGGAAATGAGCCCAAGAATAAATGGGCTCTGAGAAGGCCGAAAGATAACATGGGCTGGAAACGGCCCAACGGAATAACGGGCCGTTAATGGGTATAAAGTGATCCACTGTTCATTACGGGCCAGTTTCACCACGGGCCGTTAATGGGTGTAAAGTGATACACTGTTCATTACGGGCCAGTTTCACCACGGGCCGTTAATAGGCCAAGAGTTACATAGGGCCTCATATGGGCCGAAAGACTTCATGGGCCATACATGGGCCAGAAGTGAAAACGGGCTGGAATCATATTGGATGGCCCAGATGACGCTACCGGGCCTAATTCGGATAGGGCGTAACGGGCCTTGGGCTAGCGGGCTGTAAATGGGCTATATGCGAATGGGCCGTTAACAGGCTTTCCATGGGCCGTCCCGCCACCTTTTGACCAAGTCAAACGGGCCGGCCTTTTCACAGGAATGGGCCTCTGTTGGGCCGTGCCATGTGTCGACGTATCATAGGCGCCTTATGTCCAATGAGTGGATGACATCTGTCCCAACGATGAGCCGACACGTGTTTCCTCCAGCCAATGATGATTTTACACGTGGAAAATCCCCATTGGTCAGGGCTGTCAACGGGTTATCGGATCCAAAACCCGACCCGATAGCTTAACGGTGTTCCGTTACGGTGGATGCCACGTGTCGGTCACCCTTGACGAAAGCACTTCTGTGACGCGCGATTTATCGTCATGGAAGTGCACACTTCCGTGATGATAATTTTGGTAATGTCACGGAACACTTCTACGACAGCACAGGTATGACTATCTTGATTCTGTCATAAAATCGTCATGGGTGTACATGCATGACAAAAAACGCGACCTACTGTGACAAACACGTATCATCATGGAAGTGTATATTTTTGTAGTGTGATCAACAAACCATTCTTTTTTGCGAAATAAATGTAGGGCAAACCTCATTTCCTTCAGCACCCTTGCTCTGAGAACAAAGAACCCGGCGAATATAATCTCTGGTAAGGTCCCTCGGTAGGAGTTCAAAGTAATTTCTGAGAAATGCAGATCTAGGCATTTGACGTGATTGTTATATTGTATCACATTATCCACCACTGGGCCTAATCTTATCTGCAAAAGAAGAAAACGTGTTAGTGCCTACATGCAGTTTTGAACATTACTACATGCCTATTTGGTTTGCAAGATTTGTGAAATGCACTAACAGGCCATCTTCGATCTGACATGATTAACATGGGCCTTTGATTACATTATAGAAAAATGTAGCCTTCCTCACAACAGGTTGGAGTGGATGAAAAGTTCCCTAAGAAAACTAGTACAGATGAATCAAAGGAGAAATGATTATTGATTGTAACCATATGGATCAAGCAACCTATATGGGGGGTGGAACATGTATGTACTGAAATCCTCCAAAAGAATCCTTCAGAAATTGTAGTACATTGTCATTGTAAACTTGGAAAAAGGTGTCACAAATTGAACTCCCTTATGGTTAACATTTAACAGGAAAGGAACATCACCTCGATATATAGCTCCTCCAGTCACGGAAAGCATCTCAGGAAACTAACAACTTGCTCCAGGTTGGGGCCGATAGATTCTAGTGCCAAGACCTTCACTGTGCGCAGTTTTGGGGTCAAGCTTGTCGGAATCATTTTCTGAATGACAGACGAACAAACATCTTCAAAATTAGAAATAATGTCAGTCTGTAGAAGGAGAGGTAGAAGGCGGTTGTTGTACCTGAACGGGTGTGGATCCAATAACAAGTTCGGAGTATTTGTCAGACGAGTAGCCCACCACTGTCAATTTCGGCGCAGAAATGACATTGATTCTTGTTCGACCTTCTTGATCAACTACAAGTAATCTCTCAAGTGCAGGTGTGTCCTCAATGACCATACCGTGGTACACATCTTGTGATGTCTTCCTGCCGCACCAGCAACACACATAAATAGTCCGGAGAGTCATGAAGGTGATGTGGAAGGTACTCAACCCATTGATCGCCTGAAGATGAAGGTACCCGAGTGCAGTACAGCCATGGAGCAGGCGCTCCATGTTAGCGTTTGAGAGGCAGACGGCGACGACCTCGAGGTGCTTCAGTCGTGGTAGAATAAGAGTGGGCGTGTCATTAAGGGGGGGAATGGCAGTTCCTGAACTTGGCGACGCGCAGCGTGGGCGCGAGGCGGAGTGCGGACGTTGGCAGTGACCGCATATGCCCATCATCAAAAGTGAGCTCCTCGAGCTGATCTAGGGCGGGCGATCGGAACCAGTCGTCAATCTTGGCTCGGTCCTTGTCGTTGGAATGGAAATTGCCCATTCTAAGGCCTTTGGTTGGGCCAAGGTGACTGTCGAGGATCTTAGAGAACGCATCCAACTTTTGCGATAGCCATGGCAGAGCTCGTGGGTGTCGATGAGGTCGAGAGGGCTAGAGTTCCATAGGGGGCACCATCGCCGGGAAAGGACGGTTGTCCATGCCCCATATTTGATTGGGAGGAGGGAGATGATGACTCTCAACATATCATCGGGGAGGCCGCTGATGAAGTCTAGGCCTGCTGGAGTCGCTTGCGGTTCTAGCTTGCCCTGCCTCCGCTTGTTGGCAGACCCGTTCTCCACCTCCAGAGTCTCCTTGTCAGCGGCGCTTTCTAATAGAAATGGGAGTACAGGGAATATTTAGTCGAAACAGGGCAATAGAAAAGTGTATTGGTAACTAGAAGTTATTAGGTAGGAATATAGTAAGAAAAGGGAATAACAATTGGTTGCTTAAATACTACACAATTCATTTGACATTGCTGGGTAAGTCAACATGCAGATAGTTGAAAATAAAACTTACTTCGAACAAAGTCTGGACGGATGATTTTGTCGGGGAAGTTAGCATATATCTCATGACCAGACCCTTTTATGTGCAGTGCAATTTTAGTGCCAGCTTTCAGTACATAAAACTTAGAAATTTCTTTCCAAAAGCCAGTTCCAAAATAGGAGTCACCACGTTCATCAAGTCTTACAGTAGCAACGATTGTAAATCCATGGTTTGTGTGCAGTATGACATTCGTGTAGCCTTGATCTATGTAAAGGGAAAAATTGTGCACTACATAATCTGTTGCATAGAAAGGGATGTGCTGCAGAAAATGCTAGGATTGTTAAAGAAAATATGGTAACATGCAAATATGGGCCCAAATTGAAAGAACTGTACAGCAGTTGAAATCGAAGGACAAAAATCTATAATTAAACAGATAGGGTAAACATGATGTCATGGAAATATGAGAGTAATCGAAAGAACAATACATCATTAATTTGCCTAATATAGAAAGAAGAGGGGAAAACTCCCCTTTGACGTATATGGTGCATGTGGTACCTTTTATCCAAATATAGCAATATTTAGAATATGTTCAGGAAAGTAGGCCATGCCAACCGATTTAGGGTGAGATTGAACATACCGCGCGCGTCCTCAAGTTATCTTGTACGGTGAGATGGAATCTCTGGCGGAGGTCGCAAAGTTGTGAAGTGTCGGTGCACTGTACATTCTATGAATGAAAGAAAACCCTCAAATCAGCTCGAATAAAAATGAATTCATGGCAATTTCCGCCAGGTGATTAAAGGAGCTGATGAACTGGGATAAGAGATGAGATAATATCTCATTAAATTAGTTACCTTGTCGTCCATGAGAAAGAAGCCCCAGTACGGCAAATTCCCCAACCGAGCGGAGCTGGGTCGACCGCGAGCAGCGTCGAGAAAGTCGATGGCGATAGGCGGCGACAAGCGGAAGTGGCGAAATGCGGTGGGCTTTGCCGGCAGCCTGGCGGCGGCAGCAGTCTTCGAGCTAAGTGTTTACCGCCGCGATAGGCGGTGCCATGGCATAGACGTGGAGGAGCTTGTGCAGGTGTGAATGGGGAACGTACAGGAGGGGGTGGCAGGCGGGGTGAGGGTTTTTGTGACGTGGGCATGGTGAGGGTTTCCTTTTTTCTTTTTTGAATTGGTGGTGAGGGTTTTCTGTCCCACAAAGAATTTTGGGGTCGACGGTTTGCTAGAGCGAACCGTGTGTGATTGACGCAACAGGCAAAATGAAAGTCATTGCACACGGTTCCAATTTTGGGAACCGTGTGTGATTGACGTACTACCTCCGTCCTAGTTTATTGGGCCCCCTTTGTAATTTTTACCAAAATTTGACCAAATATTTAACATACTCAGACATAGGTAATAAGCGTACACGTACATAATCATAGTTCAACCATAAGTACATAGTTCAACCGTCATTAAGCACACTCAAGCGTACATAGTTCGATCCATCCCACATCTCATCTCACATGCCGGCACGATCTGAAGCTTCTCCAGGTACTCGGCGTATGTGCCATGCATCACCCTGCGAGAATACTTCTGCTCGAAGGAGCCAACGGCCCGTCCTCTTGCATGCGCCAAAACACTTAGATACGCGTCATGAAGCTTATGGTTGCAAAATGGGCATCGATTGTCACCGTTCCAGGTCCTAATACGCCTGTTATGCATTCCCGCATAAAGATCCCTCAGGATTTGCCTCTTGTACCTCCTCTGGCCATCTTCATCCTCGCTGTCCACATCGTCAGACAGCACCTATACAAATAGTAAAACAAATTTGGCATCAAATCAATGATTACATGCCATGAAGTAGGATTAGGAATTTATGGCTATTTATTTATACATATCCAGAGATTATGGTTCGATTTTTAAGCACAGTCATCTATGTACAGACCAATCTTGAACAAATAATGGCACGTATATTGTTTTTCTATTTGGATGATTAATGATGCCGCTTTATTGCTTAACCAAAGCATGGCACGTATCCATTGTTGTTCTAACGCTCACGGTTCGAATAAATAATCCATTTGGGATATTGGTTCCCAATTATTAATAATCTCCCGTTTGTAATTAGATAAAGATTACATCAAAACTGGTCTCAAATTTGACGAAAAAAGTACAATGCCACTTTGTATTGGTGTCCATATGACACCACGACAAGTTTCATGAACTTCAAATAAGTTTTGGATGTTAGAATTTAAAAATCAAGATTCTCAATGTTTGAAATTTGCTACACGGGGAGTAAACATGCACCCAGTGAGACACATGTGTTTTTGCAATCCATTTAGGTGCACTGTCACGTGTGCATGTAGCTCAAATTTGATTTTTGCACATTATACCCATAGAAAATCAATCAATTAATGTACTAAAATGTCTTAATGATCTCTGTTATTTTTTTGAAATTAAAACATCCCTCCTTTGGTAACATATGTTCACCGTGGGATAATTAATTTAACATGCATCGTAGTTGCGGTGGATTCGCGGTGTGTGTGTGGGTGTGTGCGTCTGGGGGTGGCGGGTGGCTCGCAGTACACTACGAGTTGGGAGCCACCGTGTGGGTTGGCCGTTTTGTTAGGCAGGCCGGTGCCACATCAGAGTCATGAAATCGTTATTTAAAACATTACACAACCCTTTCATACATACATGTTTTGGCCACATGCAGTCGATGGTTGTCCTACACGACACTCGACACTCGCGTGTGACGCTTTCTGTGGGCCCGCGAGGTCGTCGTCCATCACTTTGACGAACAGCCGGCCGTGAGGTTAATTTGACCAACAACGTAGAATCTTTTTTGGTTGTGTTATGGTGGTATATAGTACGCGTCGAAGAGGTGGGAGGGGACCAACATATATACTATACGTACGCGTCCGTGAACAAGTATACCTCACTCAGTGTCGGGACTTTTTGGTTTCCGAGGCACGTGCCACATCAAAATTGTGAAATTGGCTTTTCAAACATCACACAACACCTTTTTGGGCCACATGCATGCATGCGGTGGTTATCCTAGCTAGGACACTCACGTGTGACGCTTCCATCTGTGGGCCCACGAGGCCATCGTCAATGCATGCATGCATCACTTTGACCTACATCGAGAGATCGGTTAATTAATTTCACCATCGATGAGGATTCTTTTGGGTTGTACATATATTACGGCAGGAGCATATAGTATGCGGTGAAGAGGGGGGAAGGGGACCATCATATGTAGTACGCTTCATGAACCTCGCTCTGTGTGGGTGCATGGTTTACGGTTTTTGAGGCATGTGGCATATCAAAGTTGTGCATTTTGGGTATTCAACATATATATGTTTGGCCCACATGCAAAGCGGTGGTGGTTGTCCTCTCGCACCCACTTAAGCGGTTATCAGTGATATCGATGCTTTCCATCTGTGGGCCCGCTTGGTCCATCACTACTTTTTGCCTGACAACAAGAGAGGTTAATTTGACTTATTAGGAGGGGATTATTATTTTTGCTCTGGGATGACATGCATGATACAGTTTGAGCACACACACATGCATGTGTACGCATGAATCCCTCCCATCGTGTCTAAGTGGCTAGTACAACAACACATCTTGAACCGATCTAGCTCTGTGTGGGGAGCTAGTGTACGATTTTTGACGCACGTGCCACATCAATGTTGTGAAATGGTATTCAAACATGCATGCACGCATCACCTCCATACATATGGATGTAGTGGTTGCCTTCGAACGGTACACTCCCTCGCGTGGTTATCGGCGACAAGCCTATATATTCGTGGGCCCGCGTGGACATCCATGATCACCTTGACCAATAACAAGATAGGTTACCATGGCGGGTTCTTCGTTTGGTTCGTGTTATCGTAGTATAGGTCATGGTGAGATTCAGACCTTAAGTTTGAGTGCATATACTATATATGCACGCATGCATGCATGAATCCCCGTTGTTGGCTTGAAGTGTGGGGTAACATACATATGCATCGTCAACCTAACCCTCACTCGGTGTGGGGATTTCTAGTTCGAAATCACGGTGCCACATCAAAGTTGTTCCATTGTTACTCAAAAACACACCTCTCCATACATATGTTTGGGCCACACGCATGCAGTGGTTGTCTTCGGAGACTAGCTACTTGTGTGATTATTGGCGAGCTAGCCCATCTCCGAGGTCGCATGGACGGCCATCACTTTGACCAACAACAAGAGAGAGGTTGTACGACCAAGGTGGATTATTCTTGGTCCGTTTTACGATCCATCTTGGTGAGATATGCCTCTCTGTCCCGCCGACTGAAAGTGTGTGTGGGGGGGCGGGGGGTTACGTTGCTACTTCGCACTTTGCTAGGTGAACCTAGGTTGGGGGCATGCATTCATAGCTTAGGATTCCCTTCATAGAGACATGAGGGGGGCTGCTAGCTACTTCGCACTTTGCTAGGTGAACCTCGGTTGGGGGGGCATGCACTCATAGCTTAGGATTCCCTTCGTGCTGACATGAGGGAGGGGCTGCTAGCTACTTCGTCTTTGCTAGGTGAACCTCGGTTGTGGGGGGGCATGCATTCATAGCTTAGGATTCCCTTCATGCCGACACGAGGGAGGAGGGGGCTGCTAGCTACTTCGCACTATGCTAGGTGAACCTCGGTTGGGGGGGCATGCATTCATAGCTTAGGATTCCCTTCGTCCCGACACAAGGGAGGAGGGGGGCTGCTAGCTACTTTGCACTTTGGTTGGTGAACCTCGGTTGGGGGGAGGGGGCATGCATTCATAGCCTAGGATTCCCTTCGTGCCGACACGAGGGGGTGGCGGCAAGCAATACCGTGCGCTTTGCGAGAGAGGTGCCACATCGAAGTTGCATTTAGTATTTGAAAATCAAACCACCCTTTTCATACATAAATTTGGTCCACATGCAAGTGTGTTCGTGTTCTGACCCTCTCCCGCGTCATTTTCCGCCAAATTTATGAACATTAGACAAGTCGGATGATGCAACAGACACGGTTCACTCAAACTAACCGTGTGCCACGCCAGTGCCCCTGTCACGCACACATACACATAGTACATTGGGCTCCATGAGGCTCCCCCTCTCAAAAATATCTGCCGCCTCGAGGGTTTTTCTGTTTCATAACACACGGTTGTTATCTCCGGACCGTGTGCGATGTTTCTTGTACCCAATCCCGCCTGCATCCCTATAAAATATTTGCCCGCCTCGAGGGTTTTTCTGTTTCATAACACACGGTTGTTATCTCCGGACTGTGTGTGATGCACTATCATCAAAATTTTCAATAGCCCCGGCATTTCACTCCCACGTAGTAAAATTTTCAGTACCCGCGTCATTTCCTCAAACACCCCCCCCCTCCACACACACACACACACACACACACCAAAACCTCCTCGGGCGTGCGCGCACACACACACACCCTCCGTCGCTCGAAACCCTAGCAAGGTCCCCGCCACCACTGCCGCCGCCGCAAGGCCTCCGTTGTCAACATCTGCAGATTTGCCGTGCAGCTTACCCACCGATCTCCATACCCAGGCCGCCCTGAGTTTCTTAGATGACGCCTGCCAGACGCCCCTTTTCCCACAGATCCCCATCCCCATCCCCATCCCCCATTCCAGAGCGTCGCAGCCTAAGCCCGGCTACGCTTCCCGTGGAGCTCGAGGAGCGACTGGCCCAAAAGAGGTGTATAGCGGTCTCTTCGCCCGACGTCGCCGAGGAAGCTGATGACCATTACTGGCGGCAGGTACTCAAGCAGCGGGCTAGAGTATGCGGGCATGTCTCGGCCGCCGGCTACGACATCGAAGTCATCGACAGCGACGGCCTGAGGCGGTCAATGTCACAGGTTAAGTGGCCCACCCCCAACCCCTCGGGTTCAACCGCCGTCGATCTCATCCATGGCCCCGCCGTTGATGTCCTCTGGCTCGCTGTCAACAATTTGCCATTCTACATCGCCATCGAGCCCCTTTTGTCATTTCTGAATGACACGTTCTACGATGCTGGCTTGGGATCCACAGCTTCCAAGTCAGACCTCATCGATGGCGACCACGAGGAGGGCACCCTCTCCGGCTCTTCCAAGGAGAAAGAGCCCATCTGCTCTTCCAAGGGGAAAGCGCCCGTCTGCGACATCAGGGAAGGCACCCTACAGCCATGCTCTTCCAAGGTGAAGGAGCCCATCTGCGACAACATGGAGCGCATCCAGGGTCCGTGCTCTTCCCACGGGAACGAGCCCATCTGTGACAAGTGAGGAAACCCATGATTTGTTTTGCCGTGCCTCTTCATAGGGGGAAACCCATGATTTGTTTTGTCGAGTCCCTTTTGTAGTGTAGTGAGAATATATCCAGTTTTAATTGCTATATCTGGTTGTTTGCAGTATGCCTTGTTTATTTCAGTTGTTCACAATGTGATGCTCTATATGTGCAATTAGTTACTGTGCAGTACATTTCATCAATCCAGTTTTAAACATACCGATAGGAAGACATATATTTGCTTGTTGTTAATCCTGTTATAGCTAGCATATGCCTCTTTTAAAGTTTTTTGATTGTTCGGTTGTTTGTAGTTAGCATATGTCCAGTTTCAAATGCTATATTTGGTTGCTCGTAGTATGCCTTGTTTATTCCAATTATTCACAACATGATGTTCTATATGTGCAAGTATGAACTGTGCAGTTCAATTTCATCAGTACCAGTTTCAACAATACCACTATGAATGACTACATTTGGTTGTTGCATCTTGTAGTTAACACGCCTTTCCATTTTTATTTAACAATAAACAGTGTACTTAGACCGACACAATACCAGTTTGAATGACTATGTTTGCTTGTTGTTAAATGTTAGGCCCTTTCCACTTGTTTTGCTTTACTAGCATGCTTAAACCTGCACACTGAAGCTATCTTTTGGAGATTATTTTGTCTGCCATGGATAATTTTGGTTGATGTTTAGCCTGTTGTGCTTAACATGCTTCTCTATGTACCTACACAGGACAATTTTGGGAACGACTGCGGTTTTCCATCGAGGTTAGTTTCATCCCATGGCTTATATCTGCTCACTATTCAGGATATCAGTAGCTGGTACCATATAGGCCGGCGGCTGATAAGGGACTAATCGGTGAATCGGACTTTTAACTGAATATATCTGCAACCCATTTATCGTTAGGTTAACTAGGGCCATATGTAATATATCTGAGGCTACATAGAAACATGCACTGTACTTAATGTCTAAATATGCAATCCTAGGCTACATAACAACAAGAAAGAGTGTTACATTAATGTTCTAATGATGTCTAGATATACGTAGAAGAGCAGCAGCAGCAACAACAACAACAACAACAACAACAACAACAACAACAACAACACATCCCTGTTTGGATACTCAACTTAGCTAGAGGTTAGAGTTAGTTTCTGGCTCATGACTAACCCTGAACTAACTCCATTCAAAGAGTTGTTCGGATGTAGGGTTAGATTGACAATAAATGCACTAGGAGAACTAGCTCCGATTAGCACCTCTTGGGTTGGATAGTTTTTTGGGTGGGTTATAGATGCAACTAGCTCAAACTAGCCCTCACATTTAGATATACTTTAGGGCTATTTGAGCCTAAACTAGCTAAAATTAATTGTAACCCATGGATACAGCAGCAGTTAATCAGCCGATAATTTGTAAGACTGCACTAAACTCCTTCCGGCCCATAATATAAGATGTTAATTCATCTAATATGTGAGTATATTGGATGTTATAAGATACTCCCTCCGTTCCCAAATATTTGTCTTTTTAGAGATTTCAAATGGACTACCACATACGGATGTATATAGACATATTATAAAAGAGTGTTGTACTACATCATTGTGCAATAGCTGTTTAGCTTCTAATATTAACTTGGTGCTTTTAGGTACATATGTCATTGGTAAAGATCCGCGCTTCGACCCTTTCTGCATATGGGGCAATGAGATATCGATGAACCAGCATCAAGTGAGGAAGCTGATAAAGATTGTTAGTAAAATAGGTCCAAAGATGGCAATTAAACTATTTGTTTACACTTCATCCAAGACAACAGCGAACTGCATGATGGTAAGCAAGAACTCTGCGGCCTTCTTTTTACTGCCCATAATGAGTTGTGTTAGATGACAATGTCTGAATCTTTTTCCTTTGCAATGGTTGCTAAAGCAGTTTACTCAAGATTACCTCTCAAACTACATGATTGGTGGGCATGCAAAGGTTAAAGTATTTCTACCAGAACACGATGATTATCTAGATGTTTTCATGAAGACCGTGAAGGATGGGCGGTCGGACATCACAAGGGGTTGGACCAGAGTCGTGCGTGCCTTCTTCATGGAGGAGGGAACAATATGGGCATTCCGCTTCACCTTGTTCAGCAACCAGAATATATTTCGCCTCTTTCTTTACCGTCTTTAATAGTACAAGTATACAACAGTGGTTCATCATTCTTTATTTGGTTCTTATGTAATACTTGAACATATGTACCTATGAATCAAATAATGCATTGGTTGTTTGAACCTGATGGATATGAATAAAGCTGTAACATACATTCAAATTCAAATTCAAATCTGGTACAATTTGAAATAGCAGCAATTAAATTACAGTGAAATTACGCTCTCCAGGTTGTTATGGCACACACGGTTGCTAAAACACAAACGTTTGCGATATACACCACAATCCGAGAGGTTCATAGATAGGAAACATGTGCAAGCATGCACAAAGTTGCCGTTTGCAAAGCATGTGCGATGTCAGACAATATCACAAACGGTGCGGGCAAACTAAATGTTTGTGTTAGTTGACTTATCATACACGATTCGCAACCATGAACTGTTTTTGATGAAGTATGCATCGTAAACATTGCACCATAGAATAGCGTGTATGATAGTTGTCGTGTACGACGATGTTACGACGGTCCGACATTTCATAATCCTATTCGACACTCGTACGGCAATTAGCTAATCTTCTTAACAGTGAACCGTTTGTGATGGGCCGCGCATCATACACGTTCTATAATAGTGAACCATTTGTGATGGGCCACGCATCGTAAACGTAGCACCACAGAATACCGACTGCGATGGCAATGCGAGCAGAAACGAGTAGGAGTACTATAGGGTCCCTATCCCCGACGGTTTCTGGGTCGTGTGGCAAGGACCCCCCTATCGCCCACACTCACTTGGCGACGGTTGCAAATGTCGTCGCGGAAAGGGGTTAAAAACGTTTGTATAGCACCAACGCGCACCAGTGTTTGAGGTGTCCATGACAACTACATTGTCCGCAAAATCCGGCCTCAGGGGAAGGTGCTCTCTGTCTAGCAGATATGTGCCTGTGCCCATCTTGGAGTTGATGACCATCTGAATGTGTGGGGCAGATCCACATGACCTCTTCTGATCTGTTGTAGTCCTTTTGATTGTTTCAACAATCAAGGTCATCACCTTGAACTTCTCTGGCATATCAAACATCTTTAGCCAGTTGATTGAGTGCCCTCTGATCATCTTGTCATCTCCAGGCTTGGGAAACAAAGTATGCCTCAATATAGTGTTGATGGTTGGTAGTCCTGACAGCAGATAGTAAATGGAACCAAACTTGTGTGTCTCCAAGGCAGAATCAGGAATCTCCTTGTACATGTGTGCCATGGAGTTGTGGCCTTTCCTGGGCTTGGCATAAACATCTGTACATCCTCAGCCTCTTCAGGGGCATTGATCAGCTTGTCCCACTCAGCAATCGAAGATTGGTACCTTGTACCTTCAGTCATCCAGACTATCTTACCATTTGGATAAAAGTGAGCTGTAGAGCAAAATTGCATCACCATCTCATCATTCCATTTAGTTAATTTCTGACCAGAAAAGATTGTCAACTCCATTCATTCTGAAGCTCTCATGAACTCCAGGAAAGTAATCCTCATTGTCATCAATGAATGTCCAGTCGACCCATCTCATATCACTGACTATGGGCTTCTTATCCAAAAGAATTGTCTCATAGAAGTCCTGTTGCTCCTTGGTGTGAAATCTGTAATGCACAGCAGTCCTTCTCCTTGTAGCATAGGGGTATGACTGCCTCCATAGTACGAGACCTGCATCTTTCCTCACTTCCATGTTTTGTGCTATAGGATGAATGTCATCATGATCTGCTATAGTAGGCTTGAGCTTTCTGAGCACTTGGGGCTCATCCTCTTCATGAACCTCAGGCACTGGGGCCTTGTTCTTCTCAACAACTGGGATGTTTCTTGTAGATCTCTTAGGTGTTGTAGGCTTTGGGGCTTGAGCTGATGACTTGGGAGCTGTCTTGGGCTTTGATGGAGTAGCCCCGGACTTAATAGCATCTCCCATAAGTTTCTGAGACTTGGGTGGAGGTGCAACAGCTTCTTCCTCTTCTTCTTCATCATCCTCATCAGATGAGTGCTTCTCAAACTCAGCCAACTAGTTTGCACCATCTTCCTATTTTTCTTTCCTTCTTCTCTTTTCCAGCACCACTTGTTGCAGCTTGAGTTGAGGCTCTGACATTTGACATGGGTTATCTCTTGGCAGGAGCCTTCTTCTTCATGCCAGGCTTGATGGCAGCAGTACCAGCATACTCCTTCTTGAGCACTTTCTTCTTGGAAGTGACCTCCTCATCAATTATAAAATCTTCATCTTCAGATTCTGAGGTTTTCTTCCTTCTCTACCTGGTTGCAGCCTTAGGCATGTTGCTTGGGGTGCTTCTGCTACCCTCATCATAACTGCCGTTTGAGGGGCTAGTGCCCTCACTCAGATTTGCCTGCTCCTCTAATTTGTTCTGGTTGTCACTCTGGTTTGACATGGCTGAAACTAACCCTGTGAACAGATGGGTTGAGATAGAATAGATGAGCATCACAAAGCACATCCATTTTGGCAAAAAGAATGACTCAAAAACTTAACTTTAGTTTTCTACAGAAAGCATTTCGGAGCTACCGATATGACAAACTCGGTGACACTGAAGCAACTTTAAAGTCTAAACATGTGAAATCGGTCAGACCGAGACACAGTTCGGTGACTCCGAGATGCTAGGGTTTCACTAAGAAAGTAAACTCGGTCACACCGATTGTACACTTCGGTCAGACCGAGTAGTACATGTGCAATGGCCTAGGCCAAATCGGTGGGACCGAATTCTTCAAATCGGTCGGTCCGAGATGAGTTCGGCGGAAACCTAACCCTAAGTTTTTGGATCAAAACTAATCTAAAGGAAGTTTTGGTTGGATAGATCTATTTCAATCGTGGCAAGAATCATGGCATTGTCCTTAGTGCAAGAATCAGAGTTAAAGATTGCACAAGGTGTCGAGTTCATACCCTAACTTGGCGATGAACTTGCTACGGCGACAACGGCGGATGAGAATCCCGTTGACGGCGACAGATACCAGCGGCAGGAGGACGCTGGCGACGAGGAGACAATCCGGAGACCTTGAGTCGGCTGAGCTGGACAGGCGGGGGCGGAGTGTTTGAAGGAATTCCCAAATTTTCAGCCTGTGGGTATATATATCCAGACTCTGTCAGTGTGACCGAGTGGAACGACTTGGTGGCACCGAGATGCAGAATCAAAAGCGGTTGCTGCAGCTCGGTGTGACCGAAAGGTTCAAATCGGTTGCACCGAGATTAAAACTTAGATCAACTTAGTGAACTCAGTATGACCGAATAGGATGGATCGGTCAGACCGAAATGCACTAAGAGGTTTTGGAAGTTAAGTCTGTAATGAATCGGTGGCTCCGAGTGTTCCTCACCCGGAGGGTCGGAATATGACTTGACCAAACTTTGTGATGTAACATGAATAGCGTTTGAGACGAGAAAAGCATAGATAGCTAGAGGGAGTACTTAGGCATTCTTGTCCATCCATTTGGCAAAAAGAAAAACCAAACAATCAAAGCAACAAATGGATGTCCTCGAATGGATAAAAGTATGCACTCAACATGCTCACACAATAAGATAGCAAATGAAGCATGTGGCAAAGCATGCACAAACACTCTAGCATCTATCAAGCAATTGGCGATGACTAGGTCATCTATATATGAGTATATTGACTTAGGAGTCTAATGAGAACATTTGATCATAGGTCATACTCATCATTTAAGCACAAGTGGGGTTACCACTTTTACATAAAAGCATTGTTGTGTTCACACCATTAGAGTTGCTTTAGCTCAATTCTTAGATTAAAGCTCCCCCTCAATGTGATATCCCCCTAGGAGGGATGAACTAACCTTGGGTTTTGTCGATGATGAATTCATGTAGGTGTTGAAGATGTAGATGCTCAATGTTGATGTCGATCATTTGGAGCAACCCATTGGAGTGAGTTGCACTTTCAATACCTACATGGGTTAGTCCCACAAAGAACATGCAAGAATATCCATAGACATGGAGTGAAATATACACATGATGTTGTCCATGAAAGCATTAGGTTACCTTGTCCCTTGTCTTACCAACAAGAGGGTTTGTGACTCCTTGAACTAGTGCAAGATATGAAAGTTGATTGCACTTGTCCTTGCCAAAATGGATATGAGTGAAGAATGTTGGCGGAGTCACCCTCAAGAACTCTCTAGTTCTTCTTCTTTGGGACCCACATCAACTTGATGGGAATCCTTGGAGTTGTAGTCATACTTGATGAAGTAGAACTTGATGTAGTCTTGGGAACTCACTTGACCAAGGCATTAGGAGCTTCTTCAAATGCATCAATCTCCTCTTGAAGCTTGTCCTTGCCCTTTAGCTTGTGGTCTTGTGGTGGAAGATCATCTTGAGCTTGTGTTCCCTTGAAAGAAGTGGGATCATACTTCTCTTGTTGAGGAACAAACTTCGTCTTGGGGTATTGATATTCTTCCCACTCAACTCCATTGGCATTGACTTGCGTTCAAAACCAACACCTTGATTCTTCCGGTGCCTTCCTTGCTTGCGTACAATTTCTTTGAATTGCTTACTTTCGGCAAGGCTCTTGTAAACACCTTTCTCTATAATTACCTTCAATAAGCTATTTTTTTGCTCAAGAGTAAGTTGGCTAAGAGAATCATTAGTGGAATCAAGAGAACTACTAGAAGTAAAAATATTGGATTTAACATGATTATTGTTACTACTAGAAGAAGAATCTTTCTTGCTATTGTTGCTAGATTTTACTTGTGGCATGTAAGTAGACAAGAGTAAACGCTTCACAATGTAAGAAGAACTTTTCCTACGAAGATCATCATTGATTGCTTTTATGAACCCATGCTCTTGCTGTAGATTGAGCTTTTCAAAGCGTAGCTTTTCATGAGTCTTTAAAAGCTCTCGATGATCCTCTAAGGTAGTTGCATGAGCTAACTTAAGAGTGTTTAGTTCTTTTGTTAGACGCCCAATCTCCTCCTTATCATCGTCATTCGTTTTATCTTGATTAGCATGATTAATAGCAATTTCATCATAGTTTTCATAACTAGAGTTGTCAACAAGTAAATCATCATCACCTAGCAAATCATCTTCATCACTATTGAAATCAACATACTCGGGGTGTGATACCTTGGGGCCTTTAGCCATGAAGCATCTTCCAATTCCTTCATTTGGTGAATCAAATATGTCATAGGAGTTGGATGACACAAGTGCAAGACCGGCAACACCTTCATCTTGAGTATATTAGGAGTCGGAGTGATAGCTTCTCAGAGTAGTTGTCGGAGTCGGAACCGGATACCCATTCACCAACATGAGCTTGATGTCTTCGTCTTGTGTAGCTTTTTGATGACTTGTCCTTCCTTTCTGAATCCTTGCTTCTACGAGAGGGTCTTCGTTCATAACGATCATCTCTACTCCTCCTCTCTCTAGGTGGTGATTCCTCTCTTTTGCTTCTCCTTTTAGGTGAGTCTTCCGTTCTCTTGTAGGGAGCCGTACACTCACTAGAGTAGTGTCTGGGTCTTCCACAATTGTAGCAATTGCGATCACGACTAGAAGATCTTTTGTTATTGTAGGACCTTGACTTATGAATTCTCTCTTTGCTTCTACTCTTGTAGAACTTGTTGAAGTTCTTCACCATTAGGCTCAATTCTTCATTGAAGACTTGTTTCTCACTTGATGATATAGGAGCATCACATGAAGCTTTGTAAGCACCACTAGACTTGTTGTGAAGCTCTTCCTTATACTTGAGTGACATCTCACGAGCAACAATTCTACCAATGACTTCAGTTGGCTTGAGATCTTTGTAATTGGGCATCATTTGGATCAAGGTGCACACGGTATCATATTTTCCATCCAAGGCTCTTAGGATCTTCTTGATGATGAATCTGTCGGCCATCTCTTCACTTCCTAAGCCGGCAATCTCATTTGTGATGAGAGCAAGCCTAGAGTACATTTCAGCGACACCTTCACCATCCTTCATGTTGAACATGTCAAGTTGACTTTGAAGCACATCCAATTTGGATTCCTTGATGGACTCGGTACCTTCATGCATATAAACCAAAGTATCCCAAATTTCTTTTGCATTCTCAAGACGGCTGATTTTGTTGAATTCCTTGGGGCACAATCCGTTGAAGAGGATATCGCAAGCTTGAGCATTGTATTGCAGCATCTTCATTCCGCGGTTGCTTCCCGATTCGGTTCTCTTCCATCTTTGAAGAGTTCACCTTGCGAACCAATACACACAATAGCCCAAACGATGGGGTTATGTCCAAGAATATGCATTTACATCTTATGCTTCCAACTAGCAAAATTAGTACCATCAAAGTAAGGACCTCTACGGTGGTAATTTCCCTCGCTAGACGCCATACTCTCCTAGGTTGTGAAACCAAGGGTATGATCAAGGCAAATGGAGACCAAAGCTCTGATACCACTTGTAGGATCGAAAGTAGGTCTACAGGGGGTGATTAGACTATTTGACCAAATAAAAATCTAGTCTTTTCCCAATTTTAAGTCTTGGCAGATTTTAGCAACTTAGCACAAGTCAAGCAATCAACCTGCACAAGCAATTCTAAGAGTATAGCAGCGGAATGTAAAACACTGCATATGAAGGTAAAGGGAGGGGTTTTGAAAGGCAAACGCAATGTAGACATGGAGATTTTTGGCATGGTTCCGATAGGTGGTGCTATCATACATCCACGTTGATGGAGACTTCAACCCACGAAGGGTAACAGTTGCGTGAATCCACGGAGGGCTCCACCCACGAAGGGTCCATGAATAAGCAACCTTGTGTATCCCACCATGGCCATCGCCCACGAAGGACTTGCCTCACTTGAGTAGATCTTCACGAAGTAGGCGATCTCCTTGCCCTTACAAACTCCTTGATTCAACCGCAATCTTGACGGAGGCTCCCAAGTGACACCTAACCAATCTAGGAGACACCACTCTCCAAAAGGTAATAGATGGTGTGTTTATGATGAACTCCTTGCTCTTGTGCTTCAAATGATAGTCTCCCCAACACTCAACTCTCTCTCACAGATTTTGCTATAGTGGAAAGATGATTTGTGTGGAAAGCAACTTGGGGAAGGCTAGAGATCAAGATTCTAGTGGTTGGATTTGAATGTCTTGGTCTCAACACATGAGTAGGTGGTTCTCTCAGAAAATGAGTAGTGGAAGTGTAGGCACGTTCTAATGGCTCTCTCTTGAATAGAGAAGGGGTGGAGGGGTATATATAGCCTCCACACAAAATCTAACTGTTACACACATTTGACCCAACTCGGTCGGACCGGATAGGTGAACTCGGTGGGACCGGCATGACCAACTCGGTCGGGCCAATGTGCTAGGGTTAGGGGAAAACCTTATCTCAGTTTGACCGATTACATTAAATCGGTGAGACCGATTTCAATAATAAGCAAACAGAGAGTTGGTCAGGCAAACTCGGTGGGACCGACCGCTCCTTTCGGTGATACCAAAATGTTACGAAAGGGAAACAGAGAGTTTGAATTGCGAACTCGGTGGGACCGATCGCTCATTTCAGTGAGACCGAAACATTACGAAGGGAAACAGAGAGTTTGCAATCCCATCTCGGTGAGACCGAAATCCCTATCGGTGAGACCGAACTGATTAGGGTTTTCGGCAGTGGCTATGTCAAAAGAACTCGGTGGCGCCGGATGGATCAAATCAGTGGGGTTGAGTTTGACTTTAGGTTTAGGACATATTTGGATATGAGAAAGTGGTTGAGGGCTTTGAAGCATATCACTAAGCATTTTGAGCAAGTAGACCATTAAGCAACACCTCATCCCCTTTTAATAGTTTTGGCTTTTCCTATGGACTCAATGTGATCTTGGATCACTAAAATAGAAATGAAGAGTCTTGAGCTTTTGCCAATATTTGTCCTTAGCATTTTGAGGGGTCCACATCTCTAGTCCATGCATGCCAATCATTGAACTTTCTGAAATATACAACTTGAATGGATATTAGTTCAATGAGCTATATGTTGTTCTGAATTACCAAAACCACCCGGGGATTAGTTGCACTTTCAAGAAGTGCACGGCTGCTCTGAGGATGCTTGCACTTGGTACTATTGTAGCCTCCGTAGGTGAGATGGTCAAGATGGGGGAGAGCACATGCCTCAAGACTACTGTCAAATTTGCTCGCGTCGTCGTTGAGGTGTTTGGACTGGAGTATCTCTAGGAACCAAATGCGCAGGACACAGAGAATTTGTTGAAGGAAATATGCCCTAGAGGCTATAATAAAGTTGTTATTAATATTTCCTTATATCATGACAAATATCTATTATTCATGCTAGAATTGTATTAACCGGAAACTTGATACATGTGTGGATACGTAGACAAAACACAGTGTCCCTAGTGTGCCTCTACAAGACTAGCTCGTTAATCAAAGATGGTTAAGTTTCCTGATCATGGACATGTGTTGTCATTTGATGAACGGGATCACATCATTAGGAGAATGATGTGATGGACAAGACCCATCCGTTAGCTTAGCATAATGATCGTTAAGTTTTATTGCTATTGCTTTCTTCATGACTTATACATGTTCCTTTGACTATGAGATTATGCAACTCCCGAATGCTGGAGGAATACCTTGTGTGCTATCAAACGTCACAACGTAAATGGGTGATTATAAAGATGCTCTACAGGTATCTCCAAAGGTGTTTTGTTGGGTTGGCATAGATCAAGATTAGGACTTGTCACTCCAAGTATCGAAGAGGTATCTCTGGGCCCTCTCGGTAATGCACATCAAAATAAGCCTTGCAAAGCAATGTGACTAATGAGTTAGTTACGGGATGATGCATTACGGAACGAGTAAAGAGACTTGCCGGTAATGAGATTGAACTAGGTATGTGGATACCGACAATCGAATCTCGGGCAAGTAACATACCGATGACAAAGGGAATAACGTATGTTGTCATAACGGTTCGACCGATAAAGATCTTCGTAGAATATGTGGGAGCCAATATGAGCATCCTGGTTCCGCTATTGGTTATTGACCGGGGAGGTGTCTCGGTCATGTCTACATAGTTCTCGAACCCGTAGGGTCCGCACGCTTAATGTTCGATGACGATTTGTATTATGAGTTAGGTGTTTTGGTGACCGAAGTTTGTTCGGAGTCCCGAATGAGATCACAGACATGACGAGGAGCCTCGGAATGGTCGAGATGTAAAGATTGATATATTGGAAGGTAGTATTCGGACACCGGAAGGGTTCCGGAGTGTATCGGCTACATACCGGAGTACTCGAGGGGTTACCGGAACCCCCCAGGGAAAGATATGGGCCATAGAAGGGAGGCTAACCAGCCCACAAGGGGCTGGCACGCCCCCCACAAGGGAGGAGGCCGAATTGGAGTAGGGAAGGGGGTAGCGCCCCCTTTTCCTTCCCCCTTTCCCCCTCCGGAAGAAGGAAAAAGGGGGCGAATCCTACTAGGAGTGGAGTCCTAGTAGGACTCCCCCCCATGGCGCGCCCCTCTTGGCCGGCCGCCGCCTCCTCCCCTCCTTTATATACGGGGGCAGGGGGCACCCCATAGCACATCAATTGTTCTCTTAGCCGTGTGCGGTGCCCCGCTCCACAGTATACTCCTCCGATCATACCGTTGTAGTGCTTAGGAGAAGCCTTGCGCGGACCACATCACCATCACCGTCACCACACCGTCGTGCTGACGGAACTCTCCCTTGACCCTCTGCAGGATCAAGTGTTCGAGGGACGTCATCGAGCTGAACGTGTGCTGAACACGGAGGTGCCGTACGTTCGTTACTAGATCGGTTGGATCGTGAAGACGTTCGACTGCATCAATCGCATTAACCTAACGCTTCCGCTTTCGGTCTACGAGGGTACGTGGACACACTCTCCGCTTCTCGTTGCTATGCATCTCCTAGATAGATCTTGCATGATCGTAGGAATTTTTTTAAAATTGCATGCTACGTTCCCCAACAGTGGCTTCCGAGCCAGGTCTGTGCGTAGATGATATGCACGAGTAGAACACAAAGAGTTGTGCGCGATAATAGTCATACTGCTTACCACCAACATCTTATTTTGATTCAGCGGTATTGTTGGATGAAGCGCCTGGACCAACATTACATGACCACGTTCATGAGACCGGTTCTATCGACGTGCTTTTGCACACAGGTGGCTGGCGGGTGTGTATTTCTCCAACTTTAGTTGAATCAAATTTGACTATGGTCGGTCGTTGTTGAAGGTTAAAATAGCAAACTTGACGAAACATCATTGTGGTTTTGATGCATAGGTAAGAACGGTTCTTACTAGAAGCCCGTAGCAGCCACGTAAAACTTGCAAGAACAAAGTAGAGGACGTGTAACTTGTTTTTGCAGGGCATGTTGTGATGTGATATGGTCAAGGCATGATGTGATATACATTATTGTATGAGATGATCATGTTTTGTAAAAGTTATCGGCAACTTGCAAGAGCCTTATGGTTGTCGCTTTATTGTATGAAATGCAATCGCCATGTAATTGCTTCACTTTATCACTATGCGGTAGCGATAGTCGTAGAAGCAATAGTTGGCGAGACGACAATGATGCTACGATGGAGATCAAGGTGTAAAGCCGGTGACGGTGGAGATCATGACGGTGCTTTGAAGATGGAGATCAAAGGCACTAGATGATGATGGCCATATCATGTCACATATTTTGATTGCATGTGATGTTTATCTTTTATGCATCTTATTTTGCTTAGTATGGCGGTAGCATTATAAGATGATCCCTAACTAAATTTCAAGGTATAAGTGTTCTCCCAAAGTATGCACCGTTGCTACAGTTCATTGTGCCGAGACACCACATGATGATCGTGTCGGATCACGGGTTCCGGCAAAACCCTCAAGGTTCGAACACTGGGGTGCGCGCGGAGATTTCCTCCCAACCGATCTACGCCCTAGCTCGCTAAGATCTCGCGGACGAACTCGATGGACTCACAACACAAAGACGCAAGATTTATACTGGTTCGGGCCACCGTTGTCGTGTAATACCCTACTCCAGTGTGGTGGTGGTGGATTGCCTCTTGGGCTGATGATGAACAGTACAAGGGGAAGAACAACCTCCTGAGGTTGAGGTGTTCTTGTGCTTGGCGAACTTGTGTGCGTGAGGTGCCTCGCAATGGGTTATCCGATGCCCCCTACTGTGGTGGCTAGTTCTACTTATATAGGCCCTGGTTCTCTCCTCAAATATTGAGCGGGAAGGGAGCCAACAACGGCCGATTTGAAAGGGGACAACTAGTACAACTTATCCTGACAAAAGCGGTATTCGCCTGCGAAAGGCTCTGGTGGTGACGCCGTCTTGGGCTCCATGGTGACCTCCGTCCAGCTGGTCTTGGTCTTGTTGCACCGATATGGAAACCTTTGCTTGATGCCTTGGTACTCCACGCCTGCGCTTGCCTCCTTAGCACCAAAGAGGAAACAAGGACGCTACGCGTGCTGGCGCCCGCCTGATCTTGATCGTCATGGCTCACGTCACGAGAGCCTTGTGAGGTTTGCCCTTCCTTGATTTCTCCGCTCCTCGCGAGGCAGCCTAGTGAGGCCGCTCCCGAGGAGGTCTTGTGTCATCCGCCTCGCGAGGCTTGGCCCCTCGCGAGGATCTTGAATGCCTCGTTGATGAAGATGGGCCATACAGGCATGCTACCACAGCCACACCATGGGCCGCAGGCAGGCAAGTCTGGGGACCCCCATTCCCAGAACGCGGGCAGTAGCCCCCGGGCCCAAGGCGCGCTCGGGCTTGGCTTCAGGGGAAGCCAAAGGTCAAGTGCGGAGCGCCGCGGGCTCCAAAAGCATGCGGCCTTGGTCGACGTGTGGCGGTTGATTGGACGTGGGCGTCTCCGCTTCCCCCCAGTTGCCTCGGCAACTGCTCATCTTGACAAGGCCCTGCGACATGCAAGGAAGACCATCATTACCTGTGATCGTGGGAGGCGCCGGTTGGCCTTCTTCCATTATAAATGGGAGGGGGCGGAGCCCCCGTCGCCCATCTCTTCCTTGTTCGCTTGCTTCTTTCCTCCTCTGCTTCATTGCCAGTAGCAGGTCCGATGGCGCCGATCCAAAGGTTCTCCGCTGACGAGAAGGGAAAGGCCCCCGCGATGATCCAGGGCCGCTCCCGCTGAAGAAGAGGCCGGTTCACCATCGTGATGAAGCGGCGATGCAGGTGGGGATGAGGCCCTGGTGCGAGCGGCCTCCTCCAGGGTATCCGCTACCCTTGTACGCCCGAGCCGAGGGCTCAGGAGGAAGGAGCGATGAGCGGCGCCGCCCGCGCCGCGTCCGTGGTCGCCATGCGATGGCAGCACGCGCCGTTGCTCCCGGAATCCATGCCGCGGATTCTTCGCGCGAACTAGTGCTATGGGCGCCGATGCCCCCAAGCTCTCGGATCCGCTTCCCGCGGTTCTTCTCCGACGTGATGCCGTCGCGGGGGCCCCTCGAACTCTGGTCGCAGCATGCTGACTGCGATGCTCCGGCGACCAGAGGAGAGGTCGAAGCGGTCCCCACCGGCAAGATCTTCATGACCCGTTGCTGGGGTGAGGTCGCACGGGTCTGCCATCCGAAGGGCGCCCTCGCGATCCACTTGGAGTATGACGACGCCTCCATGCTTTTCTTCAAGGCTTCGACGCGGACGGCCGCCGCTTGGAGTGTTGCCCTGGAGGGGAGCGCCGGGGTGACGCGCGCTCCGCTCGTGGCTGCTCCAGCAGCTGCGACCCATGGGAGTCCAGCAGTTCTCCTGAGCTCTACGAGACTCTGGAGACAAGCGACGACAGCTACGTGCCCCCGAGCTCTCGCCGGGCTCGGAGCAGGGCTGCGGCGTCCAACCGCCGTTGATCTGGATGGGGTTGGCGTCGGCCTCCCGCGGCCCACTGTTGATGATGGCGTCCGCCACGGGAGGGTGTAGATAGGATTCCCCTAGGTTCTCACATCCTGTTCCCTGCGAGGAACCAAGAAGTGCCCCGTGGGGGCGTGTAAGGGTCTGTGATGTCTTTTGTGTATATCCTCCGTATTATGAAAATCTGCGGATGCATGTCCTGTTAAGGCTCGGTCTCCCCTTTCCAACCTCGCGATAGCTTGTTGCTCTACGCTGACAGGTCCCGGTCCCTGATAACCCACAAGTATGGGGGATCGCAACAGTTTTCGAGGGTAGAGTATTCAACCCAAATTTATTGATTCGACATAAGGGGAGCCAAAGAATATTCTCAAGTATTAGCAGTTGAGTTTTCAATTCAACCACACCTGGATAACTTAGTATCTGCAGCAAAGTGTTTAGTAGCAAAGTAGTATAGAAGTAACGGTAACGGTAGCAAAAGTAATATTTTTGGGTTTTGTAGTAATTGTAACTGTAGCAACGGAAAAGTAAATAAGCGAAGAACAATATGTGAAAAGCTCGTAGGCATTGGATCGGTGATGGAGAATTATGCCAGATGCGGTTCATCATGTAACAATCATAACATAGGGTGACACAGAACTAGCTCCAATTCATCAATGTAATGTAGGCATGTATTCCGAATATAGTCATACGTGCTTATGGAAAAGAACTTGCATGCCATCTTTTGTCCTACCCTCCCGTGGCGGCGGGGTCCTAGCGTAAACTAAGGGATATTGAGGCCTCCTTTTAATAGAGTACCGGAACAAAGCATTAACACATAGTGAATACATGAACTCCTCAAACTACGGTCATCACCGGGAGTGGTCCCGATTATTGTCACTTCGGGGTTGCCGGATCATAACACATAGTAGGTGACTATAGACTTGCAAGATAGGATCAAGAACTCACATATATTCATGAAAACATAATAGGTTCAGATCTGAAATCATGGCACTTGGGCCCTAGTGACAAGCATTAAGCATAGCAAAGTCATAGCAACATCAATCTCAGAACATAGTGGATACTAGGGATCAAACCCTAACCAATCACCGTCCAGCAAGCCTACGATGGAATTACTCACGCACGGCGGTGAGCATCAAGAAATAGGTGATGGAGGATGGTTGATGATGACGACGGCGACGGATTCCCGTCTCCGGAGCCCCGAACGGACTCCAGATCAGCCCTCCCGAGAGAGTTTAGGGCTTGGCGGCGGATTTGTATCGTAAAACGCGATGAATCTTTCTCTCTGATTTTTTTCTCCCCGAACATGAATATATGGAGTTGGAGTTGAGGTCGGTGGAGCTCCAGGGGGCCCACGAGGCAGGGGGACGCGCCCAGGGGGCAGGCGTGCCCCCCACCCTCGTGGAAAGGGTGTGGGCCCCCTGGCCTTGATTCTTTCGATAGTATTTTTTATTATTTCCAAAAATAATCTCCGTGAAGTTTCAGGTCATTCCGAGAACTTTTGTTTCTGCACAAAGATAACACCATGGCAATTCTGCTGAAAACAGCGTCAATCCGGATTAGTTTCATTCAAATCATGCAAGTTAGAGTCCAAAACAAGGGCAAAAGTGTTTGAAAAAGTAGATACGACGGAGACGTATCAACTCCCCCAAGCTTAAAACTTTGCTTGTCCTCAAGCAATTCAGTTGATAAACTGAAAGTGATAAAGAAAAACTTTTATAAACTCTGTTTGCTCTTGGTGTTGTAAATATGTAAAGCCAGCATTCAAGTTTTTAGCAAAGATTATGAACTAACCATATTCACAATAACACTTAGGTCTCATGTTTACTCATGTCAATGGCATAATCAACTAGGGAGCAATAATAATAAATCTCGGATGACAACACTTTCTCAAAACAATCATCATATGATATAACAAGATGGTATCTCGCTAGCCCTTTCTGAGACCGCAAAACATAAATGCAGAGCACCTTTAAAGATCAGGGACTGACTAAACATTGTAATTCATGGTAAAAGAGATCCAGTCATACTCAATATACATTAATAATAATGGATGCAAATGACAGCAACGCTCTCCAGCTAGTGCTTTTTAATAAGAGGGTGATGACTCAACATAAAAGTAAATAGATATTTTGAGGGAAGCAGGGATTTGTAGAGGTGCCAGAGCTCGATTTTGAAATAGAGATGAATAATATTTTGAGCGGCATACTTTTATTGTCAACATAACAACCAAGAGATGGCGATATCTTCCATGCTACACACATTATAGGCGGTTCCCAAACAGAATGGTAAAGTTTTTACTCCCCCTCCACCAACAAGCATCAATCCATGGCTTTCTCGAAACAACGAGTGCCTCCAACTAACAACAGTCCCGGGGGAGTTTTGTTTGCAATTATTTTGATTTGGTTTGCATAAAGCATGGGACTGGGCATCCCGGTGACCAGCCATTTTCTCGTGAGTGAGGAGCGGGGTCCACTCCTCTTTAGAATAACCCGCCTAACATGGAAGATACAGATAGCCCTAGTTGATACATGAGCTATTCGAGCATACAAAACAGAATTTCATTTGAAGGTTTTGAGTTTGGCACATACAAATTTACTTGGAACGGCAGGTAGATACCGCATATAGGAAGGTATAGTGGACTCATATGGAATAACTTTGGGGTTTAAGGGATTGGATGCACAAGCAGTATTCCCGCTTAGTACAAGTGAAGGCTAGCAAAAGACTGGGAAGCGACCAACTAGAGAGCGACAACAGTCATGAACTTGCATTAAAATTAATAAACATTGAGTGCAAGCATGAGTAGGATATAATCCACCATGAACGTAAATATCGTGAAGGCTATGTTTATTTGTTTCAACTACATGCGTGAACATGTGCCAAGTTAAGTCACTTGAGTCATTCAAAGGAGGATACCACCCCATCATACCACATCACAACCATTTTAATAGCATGTTGGCATGCAAGGTAAACCATTATAAACTCCTAGCTAATTAAGCATGGCATAAGCAACTATAATCTCTAATTGTCATTGCAAACATGTTTATTCATAATAGGCTGAATCAGGAACGATGAACTAATCATATTTACAAAAACAAGAGAGGTCGAGTTCATACCAGCTTCTCTCATCTCAATCAGTCCATCATATATCGTCATAATTGCCTTTCACTTGCACGACCGAACGGTGTGAATAATAATAATAGTGCTAGTGCATTGGACTAAGCTGGAATCTGCGAGCATTCAATAAACAGGAGAAGACAAGGCAATATGGGCTCTTGGTTAAATCAACAATAATGCATACAAGAGCCACTTCAACAATTTTATTATGGTCCTTCTCCTATCGACCCCCAAAGAAAACAAAATAAATAAAACTATTTACATGGGAAAGCTCCCAACAAGCAAAAGAAGAACAGGAAAATGTATGCTAGTGATTCATGCGTCGGAAACCTTCCTCGTTTCCCCTACAGCAATTGTATCAATAAACCCCTCCACATCGTTACTATGTGGTTCCTCTATGAAACCCGGAAAAGGTAACTTGCAAACCTTACAGAATTCACGAAGGGTCATCTCCTTATACTCATCATATAAATAAAAATCCACCGTAGGTGGTGACCTCCTAGAATGGAAATGAAAATTTTGCACAAAGGTATTGGTGAGTAAGAGATACTGTTCGCGTTGGTCGCAGAGGAAGTCGGTGAGGCCTGCATTCTCAGCCAATTCATAAAAATCATCATAAATTCCGGTTGCTCTCAAGAAATCATCACAAGGCCATTCACACGGCCGAACTTCCGCGGTGCGAGGCAGATTATATTTGGGCCTCTCTGCTTCTTCACTTTGCTTTCCTTTCGAGCTTCGGCTCGATGAGCCCCTCAAAAATCTCTTCATCATTTTCTAAAAATTTCTGAAATTTTTAGTAACTTCAAATAAAAGTGAACCAAGTTCAACAAAATTGATAGCAACTACTCCTACAAGTGCCTAAAGCCTATATCATGCATTAGAACTACTTGGAACCATATAAATTTGACATGCAAGCTCAAGAACATGGTCACCTAGGTAGCACAAAATTGCAATGAATAAAGCACTAGAACAAAAACTAATTGGACCATTGGAGGAGTCACATGCCAAGGAACAATCCCCCAAAGCAGTTTTGTGAGAGGTGCTTTGAGCAAGGAGATCAAAAATTGCAGCAAAATGAGCTAGAACTCGTGCTTGATCTGGTTGGTGATTTTTTTGGGAGGAAGAAGGAGTGTGTGGGTGCAGGAATAAGTGGAGGGGAGCCACCGTGGGCCCACGAGGCAGGGGGCGCGCCCAGGGGGTGGGCGCGCCCTGGACCCTCGTGCCCAGGTGCTTGCTCCCCCTGCTGTGTTCTCAGTGCCAAATATTCTCAAATATTCCAAAAAAATCATATTAAATTGGCAGGGCATTTGGAGAACTTTTATTTTCGGGGTATTTTTTATATTGCACGGATAATTCAGGAAACAGACAGAAAATACAAATTTTACTTTATTTCAACTAAATAACAGAAAGTAAAGGGAGGGTACTGAAGGTTTTGCTTTCTAACTTCATCCATCTCATGCTCATCAAAAGGAATCCACTAACAAGGTTGATCAAGTCTTGTTAACAAACTCATTCCGAATAGCATGGAACCGGAGAAATTTAGAATAACACTATGTTACCTCAACGGGGATATGCACATCCCCAATAATAAGAATATCATATTTCTTCTTGACAGTAGGTAGAGGAAATTCAAAATCTCCAAAAATAATCGATGGAAATTTTCTAATAGAGTTGATAATGTGGACTTGAGGTTGTTTCCTCGGAAAGTGTACCGTATGCTCATTACCATTAACATGAAAAGTGACATTGCCTTTGTTGCAATCAATAACAGCCCCTGCAGTATTCAAAAAGGGTCTTCCAAGAATAATAGACATACTATCGTCCTCGGGAATATCAAGAATAACAAAGTCTGTTAAAATAGTAATGTTTGCAACCACAACAGGCACATCCTCACAAATATCGACAGATATAGCGGTTGATTTATCGGCCATTTGCAAAGATATTTCAATAGGTGTCAACTTATTCAAGTCAAGCCTATGATATAAAGAGAGAGGCATAACACAGACACTGGCTCCAAGATCACATAAAGCAGTTTTAACATAGTTTCTTTTAATGGAGCATGGTATAGTTGGTACTCCTGGATCTCCTAGTTTCTTAGGTATTCCACCCTTGAAAGTGTAATTAGCAAGCATGGTGGAAATTTCAGCTTCCGTTATCTTTCATTTATTAGTAACAATTTCTTTAATATACTTAGCATAAGGATTCATTTTAAGCATATCGGTCAAACGCATACGCAAAAAGATAGGTCTAATCATTTCCGCAAAGCGCTCAAAGTCCTCATCATCCTTTTTCTTGGATGGTTTGGGAGGAAAAGGCATGGGTTTCTGAACCCATGGTTCTCTTTCTTTACCGTGCTTCCTAGCAACAAAGTCTCTCTTATCATAACGTTGATTCTTTGATTGTGGGTTATCAAGATCAATAGCAGGTTCAGCTTCTACATCATTATCATTGCTAGGTTGAGCATCAACATGAGCATCATCATTAACATTATCACTAGGTTCATGTTCATTACCAGATTGTGTTTCGGCATCAGAAATAGAAATATCGTTTGGATTCTCAGGTGTGTCAACAACAGGTTCACTAGAAGCATGCAAAGTCCTATCATTTTTCTTTTTCTTCTTTTTAGAAGGACTAGGTGCATCTACATTAGTTCTCTGAGAATCCTGCTCAATTCTCTTAGGGTGACCCTCAGGATACAAAGGTTCCTGAGTCATTTTACCAGTTCTAGTAGCTACTCTAACAGCATAGTCATTATTCTTACTATTCAATTCATTGAGCAAATCATTCTGAGCTTTAAGTACTTGTTCTACTTGAGTGGTAACCATAGAAGCATGTTTACTAATGAGTTTAAGTTCACCTTTAACTCTAGACATATAATCACCCAAGTGTTCAATCATATAAGCATTTTGTTTTAATTGTCTACCAAAATAAGCATTAAAATCTTCTTGCTTAACCATAAAGTTATCAAACTCGTCCAAACATTGGCTAGAAAACTTGGTAGGAGGGATTTCAGCTTTATCATATCTATAGAGAGAATTTACCTTCACTACCTGTGTCGGGTTATCAAGACCATGTGTTTCTTCAATAGGTGATGAATTAAGACCATATATTTCTTCAACACGCGGTAAATTAAGACCATGTATTTCTTCAATACGAGGTAAATTCTTAACATCTTCAGCTTTAATACCTTTTTCCTTCATAGATTTATTTGCCTCTTGCATATCTTCAGGACTGAGAAATAGAACACCCCTTTTCTTCGGAGTTGGCTTAGGAGTTGGTTCAGGAAGTGTCCAATTATTTTCATTAGTCAGCATATTATTCAATAGAATTTCAGCTTCATCTGGTGTTCTTTCCCTGAAAACAGAACCAGCACAACTATCCAGGTGGTCTCTGGAAGCATCAGTTAGTCCAATATAAAAGATATCAAGTATTTTATTTTTCTTGAGAGGATGATCAGGCAAAGTATTAAGTAATTGGAGTAGCCTCCCCCCAAGCTTGTGGGAGACTCTCTTCTTCAATTTGCAGAAAATTATATATATCCCTTAAAGCAGCTTGTTTCTTATGAGCAGGGAAATATTTAGCAAAGAAGAAATAAATCATATCCTGGGGACTATGCACACAACCAGGATCAAGAGAATTAAACCATATCTTAGCATCACCCTTTAATGAGAACGAAAATATTTTAAGGATATAATATTAGCGAGTTTTCTCATCATTAGTGAATAGGGTGGCTATATCATTTAATTTAGTAAGACGTGCCACAACAGTTTCAGATTCATAGCCATAGAAAGGATCAGATTCAACCAAAGTAATTATATAAGGGTCGATAGAGAATTCATCATCCTTATCAGTAACAAAGATAGGTGAAGTAGCATAAGCAGGATCATATTTCATTCTAGCATTCAGATTTTTTTGTTTCAGCTTAGCTAATAATTTCTTAAGATCACTCCTATCATTGCAAGCAAGAAAGTCTGTAGCAGTTTCTTCATCCATAACATAGCCCTCAGGCACAACAGGCAATTCATATTTAGGGGGAGAGTCTTCATCATCACTTTCATCAATATTATCAGTTTCAATAATTTCATTCTCTCTAGCCCTAGCAAGTTGTTCATCAAGAAATTCACCAAGTGGCACGGTGGTATCAAGCATAGAAGTAGTTTCATCATAAGTATCATGCATAGCAGAAGTGGCATCATCAATAACATGCGACATATCAGAATTAATAGAAGAAGCAGGTTTAGGTGTCGCAAGCTTACTCAAAACAGAAGGTGAATCAAGTGCAGAGCTACATGGCAGTTCCTTACCTCCCCTCGTAGTTGAGGGATAAATTTTTGTTTTCGCGTCTTTCAAGTTCTTCATAGTGACCAGCAGATATAAATCCCAAGTGACTCAAAGAATATAGCTATGCACCCCGGCAACGGCACCAGAGAATAGTCTTGATAACCCACAAGTATAGGGGATCGCAACAGTTTTCGAGGGTAGAGTATTCAACCCAAATTTATTGATTCGACACAAGGGGAGCCAAAGAATATTCTCAAGTATTAGCAGTTGAGTTGTTAATTCAACCACACCTGGATAACTTAGTATCTGCAGCAAAGTGTTTAGTAGCAAAGTAGTATAGAAGTGACGGTATCGGTAGCAAAAGTAATATTTTTGGGTTTTGTAGTAATTGTAACAGTGGCAACGGAAAAGTAAATAAGCGAAGAACAATATGTGAAAAGCTCGTAGGCATTGGATCGGTGATGGAGAATTATGCCGGATGCGGTTCATCATGTAACAATCATAACATAGGGTGACACAGAACTAGCTCCAATTCATCAATGTAATGTAGGCATGTATTCCGAATATAGTCATACGTGCTTATGGAAAAGAACTTGCATGACATCTTTTGTCCTACCCTCCCGTGGCAGCGGGGTCCTAGCGGAAACTAAGGGATATTGAGGCCTCCTTTTAATAGAGTACCGGAACAAAGCATTAACACATAGTGAATACATGAACTCCTCAAACTACGGTCATCACCGGGAGTGGTCCTGATTATTGTCACTTCGGGGTTGCCTGATCATAACACATAATAGGTGACTATAGACTTGCAAGATAGGATCAAGAAATCACATATATTCATGAAAACATAATAGGTTCAGATATGAAATCACGGCACTCGGGCCCTAGTGACAAGCATTAAGCATAGCAAAGTCATAGCAACATCAATCTCATCCAACCCCATCACCGTCCAGCAAGCCTACGATGGAATTACTCACGCACGGCGGAGAGCATCATGAAATTGGTGATGGAGGATGGTTGATGATGATGACGGCGATGGATTCCCCTCTCCGGAGCCCCGAACGGGCTCCAGATCAGCCCTCCCGGGAGAGTTTAGGGCTTGGCGGCGGCTCCGTATCGTAAAACGCGATGAATCTTTCTCTCTGATTTTTTTCTCCCCGAACACGAATATATGGAGTTGGAGTTGTGGTCGGTGGAGCTCCAGGGGGCCCACGAGGCAGGGGGTGCGCCCGGGAGGGCAGGCGCGCCCCCCCACCCTCGTGGAAAGGGTGTGGGCCCCCTGGCCTTGATTATTTTGCCAGTATTTTTTATTATTTCCAAAAATAATCTCTGTGAAGTTTCAGGTCATTCCGAGAACTTTTGTTTCTGCACAAAGATAACACCATGGCAATTCTGCTGAAAACAGTGTCAGTCCGGGTTAGTTTCATTCAAATCATGCAAGTTAGAGTCCAAAACAAGGGAAAAAGTGTTTGGAAAAGTAGATACGACGGAGACGTATCAGTCCCCAGGCACGCTGCAGCCGTCGCTGGTATGCCAAGTCGCGTGCCGTGGTCAAGGCCAGGAGGTGAGCGGCCCGAGGTCCAGTAAGAGCCCCTGAGGCGCGATGCTCAGGAGGTCCCCTTTAGCGTTCAAGAAGCTATGGTAGGGCAAGAAAGGAAGACGACGTGGCCGCAACAGGGCTGCGGCGAGCATGACCCTTAGGCTCCAACAATTAGCCAATCTGAGCGCGAGACTTATCTTTGGTGGTTTGGGGGTCGGTTCCTTGTGATGCGCCAGGCTGATGCGCAAGATTCCGCAGCGTAGCTAGGTGGGGCCCATACGAGTCTCCCTCCTCCCACGTTCTCCTTAGTGCTCTACGTCCTCAGGTCCCGGCCCTCGAGCGAGCTCAGCCGCCGCTGGTATGCCAGGTCATGATGCCGTGGTCAAGGCCAGGGGGTGAGGGCTGGAGAGCCAGTAAGAGCTCCTGAGTCGCGATGCTCAAGAGCCCCCCTTTTAATGCACAAGCGAATTGCATGAGAGAGGGGAAGCTCGCGGTGCCACCTGCTATCCTCCTCATGAGATCCCTGCAAACCAGCATAAGGAGAAACACGGTTTGCTGTTATGGTTGCCAGCCTACCGCTGCTTGCCCCGCGAGGGGGGTGAAGGCACTGAGGGTCTAGCGAGGTGACGTGCGCGGGGTGTGCCGTGAGCCCGAGCTCGACCGCTCAGGTTTTTCGACATGGCAGGGACGGACCCATGCTCCAGCGTCGTGCCGGCGTAGGGAGGCCCCGTGAGAGGCGACAATCGAGCAGGCAGTAATCATAGGCAGGTTAAACATGGAGGCAGCATGATTAGGTAAATGCAGCAAGATAAATGCCACTGGGTCAGGCCCGAGCGGCTTGGGGATGATCCAGCCCGAGGGGCGCCCCAGCAAGGTAAGCTAAAGATATACGCAAAAGTGGTACATGCCACAGGGACAGACCCACGCGGCCTGGGAATGATGCAGCCCGAGGGGCGCTCCCAGCTGAATGAACTTGGAAAATGTCACCTGGTTCTGTGATGAAGAGTTGTCGGGGCAGCTGAAGGTACGCGGTGAAGGGATTGCTCCTCACGAGCCACCGGGGCCCCGAGCCTCGGGAGGCTCTGGGGGCTCAGGTGGTTCCCTGAGGACCGTCTCCATCTCTGCCAGGACGGCGTGGTGACTGGCCTCCTAAGCCGCCAGGACACGCCGCAGGTTGCGCTGATAGGCTGACGACACGCTCGGTAGGCCGAAAGGCATGCGAACGTAACTGTGTGGCGGACCCTCGCAACGGCCCATGCGCGAAGGCCAGAAAAGCTCCTGAGAAGCGGCCCTGTTGAGCCCTGGGACGTCGATGCAGACATGCAGCCCGGCATCCTCACCTGGATGGGGAGCTGCGCCTCGTGAGCGGCGGTCGCCGCGCATGGCCCTTGCTTCCTGTAGTTCCCGAGTGGCCTTGGTGATGAACTCCTAAGCGGTGGGCGCTCCTTGCCATGTGTCCTCCCGAGGGAAACGTGCCTTGAAGCACGCCTTCAAGTGGTGCCCGAGCGCCTCCCTCGTGATGTTGGCAAGGTCTGAGGCCCTCCAGAAGAGAGCCCCCGAGCCCTGCCCGAGGAGGGCGCTGGGCGCGCCTTCCTATGCAACGGAGGGAGGCGCCCCTGGAGTGGGCGTTGTTCCTGACGAGGGTCCAGCCGCGACGCCACCCTCCTGAGGTCCGGCATGGTGCAGCTGCTTCTTCTTCTTGGGGATGGCCTCCGGAGGGCCATCGCCCTGGCTATCGGGGTCGTCGATTGCTGCAGCTTGAAAGGCATGCTCGAGGGAGGACACCGCGTCTCTTTCTTCGCATGGGACCATGATGATTCCGCCGCTTCCCGGCATCTTGAGAACGTTGTAGCCGTGGTGTGTTACCGCCATGAACTTGGCCAGGGCTGGATACCCTAGGATGGCGTTGTATGGCAGGCGGATGTGCGCGACGTCGAAGTCGATGAGATCGTTGCGGTAGTTCTTGCGTTCCCCGAAGGTGATAGGGAGGCGGACCTGCCCTATCGGTGTGGTGGAACCGTCGGTCACTCCTGAGAAAGGCTTGGTAGGCTGAAGCTGGTCATATGGCGTTGGTAGGCTGAAACGTGTCGACGGACAGGACGTTGAGCCCTGCACCGCCGTGGATGAGGGTCTTGGTAACTTGCACGTTGCTGATGACTGGTGAACAAAGCATCAGGAGGGCGCCAGCGGTAGCTGCGCACTTGAGCTGATCTGTCGAGTTGAAGGTGATGGCGCATTGGGACCACCTGAGCGGGCGCGTGGCCTCCAGCTTGGGGAGGACTGCATTCACTTCACGAGCAAACTATTTGAATATGCGCTGCGAGGCGGGTGCCTGGGCTCCGCCCAAGATGCAGGTGATAGCACGCGGCTCCTGGAAGCCCCCAGCCCCCTCGTCCTGATGGTGGTCGTCATTCCTTCTTGGTGGTGGCGGCAGCGGGGGAAGACCGGCGTTGCCCTGAGGACGATCCTCATGAGGCTGGTCCCTCCAGGCACCCTCGCGAGGATGATCCTGCCAGCGGTCCTCACGAGGCCGATCGCGCCACTCCTGGCGCGGGCCACGGTCGTCCCAGCACCCGCCTCCACGTCCTCCTCCCCAGCCGTAGCCCCGATCGCTGCGCTCAGGGCGTCAACCGAAGCGTCCTTCGCGAATGTCTCTGAGCTCTTGACAGTCGTTGGTGTTGTGGGTATTCAGGTTGTGGAAGGCGCAAAACGGTCGGCTGCTCTTGGATGACTCGGGATGGTCTCTGCCTCGCTTGGTGTCCGGCTCCGCCGCGAGCACGGCTGCTCCCTTGCGCTTTACGTCCTTGGCCTTGGCTTTCTTCTCCTCCGGGTCTGTAGCCGGCAGCTCGAGGAGGGAGAGGCGCCCTTTCTCAGCTCTTGCGCACTTGGTCGCCAGGTTGAACAGCTCCTGAGATGTGCACAGCTCCTCGTGGATAGCGAGCTCTTCCTTCATATTGACATCACGGACGCCATCAGAGAATGCGGAGATGATGGCTTCGTCCGTCACCTTGGGGATCTTGAGACGAATGTTGTTGAAGCGCTGGCTGAACTTCTGGAGGGTCTCCCTTGGTCGTTGCTTGACGTGGCGCAGGTCACCCACGACCGGCGGGCGGTCGCGAGTGCCCTGGAAGTTGGCGATGAAACGGTCGCACATCTCGTCCCAGGAGGAGATCGAGCCTGGAGGCAGGTTCAGGAGCCACGAACAGGCGCCGTCTTTGAGTGCCATAGGGAACCAGTTCGCCATGACTTTCTCGTCGCCGTTTGCCGCCTCGATGCTCAGCTCGTAGAGCTGCAAGAACTCCGCGGGGTCGGGGGTGCCGTCGTAGCGAGGAGGCAGATCCGGCTTGAACTTGCCCGGCCAGGCGACGCTATGTAGTTCGGGGGTGAAGGCGCGAAAGCCGGCCGTGGTCGCCGGGGCCCATCTTGGAGGTGGAGCTTGGTCTTGACGCCCACGTGCCGCCACAGCAAGCGGCGCGGGGTCTTGCCGCGGTGGACGATCCTGGCGCGGCGGTGCGAGGAGCGGCGGAGCGTTCTCTTGTGGCGGAGGGACTTCTTGACAGCTTCTTTCTTCGCGCGCGGGCGCGGGATGCGGCGGGTCGCGTCGTGGGGCCGCGCGCCTTGGTGCCAGGGCGCCGTCTTGGGGCAGAGGTGGTGGAGGTGCCCCGTGAGCTACGTCGCCCGTAACCGGCGGAGGGTGAGGCGGAGAGAGGGACGGTGCAGGGGAGCCCCCTGCGGCGCGGACGAGCTCGGCGATGCGGTCGAGCCAGTCCTCGTAGAGGTCGTCGACCGGGCGGTAGCGCAGGAGCTCGTGCGCCATGAGGAGCGCGGCCCGTGCGTCCATGGGAGCGCGACGAGCGTGGGATGAGGAACCGGCCGGGGTCAGCGATGGAGTGGTGGTGCGGCCGTCCCGCCGCACCGAGGGTGCAGCGAGGACGCTTGCTGCTCGTTCCCCGCCGGGCCGGTGGCGGCGTTGGCGGCAGGAGACGGGGAACGACGAGGTGGCCCACCGACGCGAGCCGTCTGAGCGACACGGGTGGCAATGGCAGCCCGGCGCTCAGCACGAGCACGGCGAGCGTCCGCCATGGAGGCGACTGGACGTGAGACGACGGAAAGGAAGCTTCGGCGCACCCTACCTGGCGCGCCAAATGTCAGATCACGGGTTCCGGCAAAACCCTCAAGGTTCGAACACTGGGGTGCGCACAGAGATTTCCTCCCTACCGATCTACGCCCTAGCTCGCTAAAATCTCGCGGACGAACTCACAACACAAAAACACAAGATTTATACTGGTTCGGGTCACCGTTGTGGTGTAATACCCTACTCCAGTGTGGTGGTGGTGGATTGCCTCTTGGGCTGATGATGAACAGTACAAGGGGAAGAACAGCCTCCTAAGGTTGAGGTGTTCTTGTGGTTGGCGAACTTGTGTGCGTGAGGTGCCTCGCAATGGGTTATCCGATGCCCCCTACTATGGTGGCTAGTTCTACTTATATAGGCCCTGGTCCTCTCCCCAAATATTGAGCGGGAAGGGAGCCAACAACGGCGGATTTGAAAGGGGACAACTAGTACAGCTTATCCTGACAAAAGCGGTCTTCGCCTGCGAAAGGCTCTGGTGGTGACGCCGTCTCGGGCTCCATGGTGACCTCTGTCCTGCCGTCTTGCTGGTCTTGGTCTCGTTGCATCGATATGGAAACCTTTGCTTGATGCCTCGGTACTCCGCGCCTGCGCTTGCCTCCTTAGCACCAAAGAGGAAACAAAGACGCTCCGCGCCCTGGCGCCCGCCTGATCTTGACTGTCATGGCTCACGTCACGAGAGCCTCGCGAGGTTTGCCCTGCCTTGATTTCTCCGCTCCTCGGGAGGCAGCCTACTGAGGCCACTCCCGAGGAGGTCTTGTGTCGTCCGCCTCGCGAGGCTTGGCCCCTCACGAGGGTCTTGAATGCCTTGTTGATGAAGATGGGCCGTACAGGCCTGCTAGCACAGCCACGCCGTGGGCCGCAGGCAGGCAAGTCTGGGGACCCCCGTTCCCAGAACGCCGACAGATCGGGTGTGATAAGCTCTACGTTCACATACAACGGGTGCAAGCCAGTTTTGCACGTGCAGAATACTCAGGTTAAACTTGACGAGCCTAGCATATGCAGATATGGCCTCGGAACACTGAGACCGAAAGGTCGAACGTGAATCATATAGTAGATATGATCAACATAGAGATGTTCACCATTGAAAACTACTCCATCTCACGTGATGATCGGACATGGTTTAGTTGATATGGATCACGTGATCATTTAGAAGACTAGAGGGATGTCTATCTAAGTGGGAGTTCTTAAGTAATATGATTAATTGAACTTTAATTTATCATGAAATTAGTCCTGGTAGTATTTGCATATCTATGTTGTAGATCAACAGCTCACGTTATAGCTCCCCTATGTTTTTGATATGTTCCTAGAGAAAACTAAGTTGAAAGATGATAGTAGCAATGATGCGAACTAGGTCCGTGATCTGAGGATTATCCTCATTGCTGCACAGAAGAATTATGTCCTTGATGCACCGCTAGGTGACAGACCTATTGCAGGAGCAGATGCAGATGTTATGAACGTTTGACAAAGCTCGGTATGATTACTACTTGATAGTTTAGTGCACCATGCTTTAAGGCTTAGAATTGGGGCTGCAAAGACGTTTTGAACGCCACGGAGCATATGAGATGTTCCAAGAGCTGAAATTGGTATTTCAGACTCATGCCCGAGTCGAGAGGTATGAGACCTCTGACAAGTACTTTGCCTACAAGATGGAGGAGAATAGCTCAACCAGTAAGGACGTGCTCAGAATGTCTGAGTACTACAATCGCTTGAATCAAGTGGGAGTTAATCTTCTAGATAAGATAGTGATTGACAGAGTTCTCTAGTCACTATCACCAAGTTACTGGAACTTCATGATGAACTATAATATGCAAGGGATGACGAAAACAATTCCCGAGCTCTTCGCGATGCTAAAATCAGCGAAGGTAGAAATCAAGAAAGAGCATCAAGTGTTGATGTTTAACAAGACCACTAGTTTCAAGAAAAAGGGCAAAGGAAAGAAGGGGAACTTCAAGAAGAATGGCAAGCAAGTTGCCACTCTCGGGAAGAAGCCCAAGTCTGGACCTAAGCCTGAAACTGAGTGCTTCTACTGCAAAGGGAATGGTCACCGGAAGCGGAACTACCCCAAATAATTGGCGGATAAGAAGGATGGCAAAGTGAACAAAGGTATATTTGATATACATGTTATTGATGCGTACTTTACTAGTGTTCATAGTAACCCCAAGGTATTTGATACCGGTTCAATTGCTAAGATTAGTAACTCGAAACGGGAGTTGCAGAATGAACAGAGACTAGTTAAGGATGAGGTGACGATGTGTGTTGGAAGTGATTCCAAGCTTGATAAGATCACCATCGCACATTCCCTCTACCTTCGTGATTAGTGTTGGACCTAAATAAATTTTATTTGGTGTTTGCGTTGAGCATAAATATGATGGGATCATGATTATTGCAATACGGTTATTCATTTAAGTCAGAGAATAATTATTGTTCTATTTACAAGAATAAAACCTTTATGGTCATACACCCAATGTAATGGTTTATTGAATCTCGATCGTAGTGATACACATATTCATAATATTGATGCCAAAAGATGCAAAGTTGATAATGATAGAGCAACATATTTTTGGCACTGCCGTTTAGGTCATATTGGTGTAAAGCGCATGAAGAAACTCCATGCAGATGGACTTTTGGAATCAGTTGATTATGAATCATTTGATGCTTGCGAACCATGCCTCATGGGCAAGATGACTAAGACTCTGTTCTCCGGAACAATGGAGCAAGCTACTGACTTATTGGAAATAATACATACCGATGTATGTGGTCCGATGAGTGTTGAGGCTTGCGGCGGGTATCGTTATTTTCTAACCTTCACAGATGATTTGAGCAGATATGGGTGTATCTACTTAATGAAACACAAGTCTGAAACATTTGAAAAGTTCAAAGAATTTCAGAGTGAAGTGGAGAATCATCGTAACAAGAAAATAAAGTTTCTACGATCTGATCGCGGAAGCTAATATTTGAGTTATGAGTTTGGCCTTCATTTAAAACAATGTGGAATAGTTTCACAACTCATGCCACCTGGAACACCACATCGTAATTGTGTGTCCAAACGTCGTAACCGTACTTTATTAGATATGGTGCGATCTATGATGTCTCTTACCGATTTACCACTATCATTTTGGGGTTGTACATTAGAGACAGCTGCATTCACTTTAAATAGGGCACCATCTAAATCCATTGACACGACACCTTATGAACTATCGTTTGGCAAGAAACCTAAGCTGTCATTTCTTAAAGTTTGGGTCTGCGATGCTTATTGAAAAAGCTTCAACCTGATAAGCTCGAACCCAAATCGGAGAAATGTGTCTTCATAGGATACCCAAATGAGACTGTTGCGTACACCTTCTATCATAGATCCAAAGGCAAGTTATTTGTTGCTAAAAATGGATCCTTTCTAGAGAAGGAGTTTCTCTCGAAAGAAGTGAGTGGGAGGAAAGTAGAACTTGATGAGGTAACAGTACCTGCTCCCTTATTGGAAAGTATTTCATCACAGAAATCAGTTCCAGTGATTCCTACACCAGTAAGTGAGGAAGCTAATGATGATGATCATGAAACTTCTGATCAAGTTACTACCGAACCTCGTAGGTTAACCAGAGTAAGATCCGCACCAGAGTGGTACGGTAATCCTATTCTGGAAGTCATGCTACTAGACCATGACGAACCTACGAACTATGAGGAAGCGATGAGGAGCCAAGATTCCGCGAAATACCTTGAAGCCATGAAATCTGAGATGGGATCCATGTATGAGAACAAAGTGTGGACTTTGGTTGACTTGCCCGATGATCGGCAAGCCATAGAAAATAAATGGATCTTCAAGAAGAAGAGTGACGATGACGGTTATGTTACTGTCTACAAAGCTCGACTTGTTGCAAAAGGTTTTCGATAAGTTCAAGGAGTTGTCTACGATGAGACCTTCTCACCCATAGCGATGCTTAAGTCTGTCCGAATCATGTTTGCAATTGCCGCATTTTATGATTATGAAATTTGGCAAATGGATGTCAAAACTGCATTCCTTAATGGATTTCTTAAAGAAGAGTTGTATATGATGCAACCAGAAGGTTTTGTCGATCCTAAAGGTGCTAACAAAGTGTGCAAGCTCCAGCGATCCATTTATGGACTGGTGCAAGCCTCTCGGAGTTGGAATATACGCTTTGATAGCGTGATCAAAGCATATAGTTTTATACAGACTTGCCGTGAAGCCTGTATTTACAAGAAAGTGAGTGGGAGCACTACAGCCTTTCTGATAAGTATATCTGAATGACATATTATTGATCAGAAATGATGTAGAATTTTCTGGAAAGCATAAAGGAGTGTTTTAAAGGAGTTTTCCAAAGAAAGACCTCAGTGAAGCTGCTTACGTATTGAGCATCAAGATCTATAGAGATAGATCAAGACGCTTGATAAGACTTTCGATGAGTACATACCTTGATAAGTTTTTGAAAGAGTTCAAAATGGATCAGTCAAAGAAGGAGTTCTTGACTGAATTGTAAGGTATGAAGTTGAGTAAGACTCAAAACCCAACCACGACAGAAGATAGAGAGAATATGGAAGTCCTTCCCTATGCCTCAGCCATAGGATCTATAAAGATAGTCATGATGTGTAACAAACCTGTTGTGTACCTTACCATGAGTTTGGCAAAGGCGTACAATAGTGATCCAGGAGTGGATCACTGGACAACAGTCAAAGTTATCCTTAGTTACCTAAGAGGACTAAGGAAATATTTCTCGGTTATGGAGGTGATAAAGAGTTCGTCGTAAAGAGTTACGTCGATGCAAGCTTTTACACTAATCCGGATGACTCTGAGTCTCAATCTGGATACATATTAAAAGTGGGAGCAATTAGCTAGAGTAGCTCCATGTAGAGCATTGTAGACATAGAAAATTTGCAAAATACATACAGCTCTGAATGTGGCAGGCCCATTGACTAAACTTCTCTCACAAGCAAAACATGATCACACCTTAGTACTCTTTGGGTGTTAATCACATAGCGATGTGAACTAGATTATTGACTCTAGTAAACCCTTTGGGTGTTGGTCACATGGTGATGTGAACTATTGGTGTTAAGTCACATGACAATGTGAACTAGATTATTGACTCTAGTGCAAGTGGGAGACTGAAGGAAATATGCCCTAGAGGCAATAATAAAGTTCTTATTAATATTTCCTTATATCATGATAAATATCTATTATTCATGCAAGAATTGTATTAACCGGAAACTTGATACATGTGTGGATACATAGACAAAACACAGTGTCCCTAGTATGCCTCTACAAGACTAGCTCGTTAATCAAAGATGGTTAAGTTTCCTGACCATGGACATGCGTTGTCATTTGATGAACGGGATCACATCATTAGGAGAATGATGTGCTGGACAAGACCCATTCGTTAGCTTAGCATAATGATCGTTAAGTTTTATAGCTATTGCTTTCTTCATGACTTATACATGTTCCTTTGACTATGAGATTATGCAACTCCCGAATACCGGAGGAATACCTTGTGTGCTCTCAAACGTGACAACGTAAATGGGTGATTATAAAGATGCTCTACAGGTATCTCCAAAGGTGTTTTGTTGGGTTGGCATAGATCGAGATTAGGATTTGTCACTCCGAGTATCGGAGAGGTATCTCTGGGCCCTCTCGGTAATACACATCAAAATAAGCCTTGCAAGCAATGTGACTAATGAGTTAGTTACGGGATGATGCATTACGGAACGAGTAAAGAGACTTGCCGGTAACGAGATTGAACTAGGTATGTGGATACCGACGATCGAATCTCGGGCAAGTAACATACCGATGACAAAGGGAATAACGTATGTTGTCATAACGGTTCGATCGATAAAGATCTTCGTAGAATATGTGGGAGCCAATATGAGCATCCAGGTTCCGCTATTGGTTATTCACCGGAGAGGTGTCTCGGTCATGTCTACATAGTTCTCGAACCCGTAGGGGCCGCACGCTTAACGTTCGACGACGATTTGTATTATGAGTTATGTGTTTTGGTGACCGAAGTTTGTTTGGATTCCCGGATGAGATCACGAACATGACGAGGAGTCTCGAAATGGTCGAGAGGTAAAGATTGATATATTGGAAGGTAGTATTCGGACACCGGAAGGGTTCCGGTGTGTATCGGGTACATACCGGAGTACCGGAGGGGTTACCGGAACCCCCCGGGGAAAGATATGGGCCATATGGGCCATAGAAGGGAGGCTAACCAGCCCACAAGGGGCTGGCACGCCCCCCACAAGGGAGGAGGCTGAATTGGAGTAGGGAAGGGGGCGGCGCCCCCCTTTCCTTTTCCTACTCCCTTTCCTTCCCCTTTTCCCCCTCCGGGAGAAGGAAAAAGGGGGGGCGAATCCTACTAGGAGTGGAGTCCTAGTAGGACTCCCCCCCATGGCACGCCCGTCTTGGTCGGCCGCCTCCTCCTCCCCTCCTTTATATACGGGGGCAGGGGGCACCCCATAGCACATCAATTGTTCTCTTAGCCGTGTGCAGTGCCCCCCCTCCATAGTTTACTCCTCCGGTCATAGCGTTGTAGTGCTTAGGAGAAGCCCTGCGCCGATCACATCACCATCACCGTCACCACACCGTCGTGCTGACGGAACTCTCCCTCGACCCTCTGCTGGATCAAGAGTTCGAGAGACGTCATCGAGCTGAACGTGTGCTGAACACGGAGGTGCCATACGTTCGGTACTAGATCGGTTGGATCGTGAAGACGTTCGACTACATCAACCGCGTTAACCTAACGCTTCCGCTTTCGGTCTACGAGGGTACGTGGACACACTCTCCCCCTCTCGTTGATATGCATCTCCTAGATAGATCTTGCGTGACCGTAGGAATTTTTTTGAAATTGCATGCTACGTTCCCCAACAGTTGTTGGCTATTCGAGAGGCAAGGGGGTTTCCAGGAATGCTCGGATCAATTGATTGCATGCATTGGCAATGGAAAAACTGCCCCAAAGGTCTGCGGGGAATGTATCAAGGTCACACCAGAGAGGCCACCATCATACTAGAAGTGGTGGCATCACATGACTTATGGGTTTGGCATGATTTCTTTGGAATGCCCGGTTCTCACAACGACATCAACGTGCTTCAACGATCTCCGGTGTTCAGGAGGCTTTACAATGGGGAATCACCGCCGTGCAACTACACCGTCAACGGCCGGGACCACAACATGGGGTACTATCTTGCCGATGGTATCTATCCTCAGTGGGCGGCGTTTGTGAAGACCATAGCCGAGCCGCGTGGCAATAAACAGAGCCACTTTGCAACAATGCAGGAAGCGGCTAGGAAGGATGTGGAGAGGGCATTTGGTGTGCTTCAGGCTTGTTGGGGAATTGTGCGGAGCGCCGCAATGATGTGGGAATCAGAAACTTTGTGGCAGTTGATGACATGTTGTGTTATTCTGCACAATATGATTGCCGAGGATGAGGGTGATGGTGTAGCCCAAACCCATGATTTCGAAGCACCCGGAGAACAAGTTGAAATCCCAGAAGATCAAGATGCGGCTCAGCTTATGAACTTTCTGCAGATGCATCAGAATCTTCGAAATCAGCAGGTGCACACGCAGCTACTCAATGATCTTGTGGAGCACATGTGGATCCCCAATGACAACCAAAGAGGCAATGCTTGAGTTTGACACTTCAAATAAATTTTATGGAAACACTATGTATGCTGAGTGAAGTTTATTTTAAACCTTGAATTCATACGGCTGGTCGGAATCAAACCCTAACCTTTCAATCCCTGAAATCTGTACCCTGTACTTATCGATCCCGGTCTATTTTAACCCTAGATCCGGTTATGCCATTTGAGTGTGCTGGGAAAATATTGATCCCGGCCAGGATTATTCTCTTCTCTCACTGAGTACATGGGTCCACTTGTCATATTCATCTTCTGCTCATTCTCTACATCTCTCTCTGTAGGAATCGCAATGCTCAAGCCCAGCCAGCCGATGTCCACGGCAACGGGGAGCAGGGCGTGGTGCCTGTCCTCGTGAGTGTGCGACGGCAAGGGAACGCCTCCCGCCAGCCTCCCTCGACATGGCCGCACCGCCTTGCCTCGCCATGCGCCAGGCCATGGACAAGAGAATTCGGGGGTGCTCCACCGCCAGACCCTCCTTTCCGTTGGAGTTAAAAATGGCATAACCCGGCGCTGATGCGTGTTTTGGGTCCGTTGACTAACTAGGGCAAGTAGTAAGCTAGTGCACGTCCCAGTGGATTGACGAAAGGCGATCGTGCTACTAGGAATCAAGGATCAACCAGAGTTAGTGCTAGCTTTGTACTATGTTGCGGCCGGCGAGGAGAAGCTTCGTCGTCGTCGTCACACCGTCACCGTGGCCGTGCAGCCAGTGTGGCACCATGTAAGCACACAAGACGTTCATGTTGCTGTCCTTCATCAACTACTTCGTCTGCCTCAACAAGTTCGCCGCCGACCAACGCCTCCGCCATTCTGCGGCCGCCCGTTCCACCATTTTAGGAGAGAGAGAGGAGGGGAATTGGGGATAAGGTGGAGACTGGAGAACGGAAATGACATGTGGGCCAGTGTTGTAAGTGAGAGTACAGATTAAACCTGGTCAGGATCATCTTTTTCCTAGTGCGGCAAACAGGTTCAAGGTCGAAATAGATCGGGATCGGTGAGTAGAGGGTACCAACTTCAGGGATTGAAAGGTTAGGGTTTAATTTGGACGAGCCGTATGAATTCAAGGTTTAAAACAGACTTCACTCATGTATGCTTGATACCAACATTTGTTATTTACGTGCGACATTGTGGTGCATGATCGACGTGTATGTATTTGCATGGGTTCGAGATATGTAAATGCGCGGAAGGAAATATGTGGGCCCGTCCGGATGCGCCCGTGGGCGTGCCCGGACGCGTCCGCGGGCGTTTGAGGCGTCGAATTTGCCAAGTCCGGTTGTAGATGTCCTAAGCGGCAATATAGGTAGGGCACTGTGTTAGAATAGAGGATAGTGTTGAGCCATATTTATTAGGCTTGGTACGTGTGTTATTTTTTCTTCCGTTGCAATGCACAGACATATTTGCTAGTGAAATAATAAAAAAGAGAAACGGGGCTGTCATCATGTAAAAGCTAGGCGCTCTGAAGATCTTTTTCAATCTCGCAGGGTCGTACTCTACTCCACAAAATATTAGATTGCCATGCTTTTCTTGCCGCGTTGAATTTGTTTAGTATTCCTCACCAGACGCTTAATCATTGCACGAGCTCGCTGTGATGCATGATCAAAAAGAAGGCAATGTTCTTTTCCCCAGAATATTAGCAATCATTCATCGCATTTGTAAAATATTTCCATATATTCGAAATCCGGCCAATAAACTAATTCCATATATATTTTTTCCCTCTTATATTTACGGGGAGGGAATCCGCATTCGCTTGTCGAATGCGTCCACCCTTTCTTTCCCGTATACAAATAATCCCCGCGAAGAAGCGCCTTCGCGTCTACCAGAAAAGAATGAACAAAAGAATAGGAGGGGCAAAATTGTACAGTTCCCCCTGCGCGTATTACTACTGCCTACGGTATAGTATAATTTACACTTCACTCCGCCGCCGCAGTGCTTCTACTGCTCTCCGGCCGTCGCGCCGCCGGCGAGGGGCCCTCCTGCCGCGCCAACCGGTTGAGCATGGCGAACATGCCGACCATGGGGGCGGTGTTGTAGGTGCACGCCTCCGTCTGCATGTAGTTGACCCTGTCGTCCCTGAACCTGTCGTGGCGGTCGGGCCCGCCGACGATGGCGCCGACGACGACGTTGGGGTTGGCGCTCTTGCGGCCGAACCAGTCGTCGAACCCCTGCGCGCACCCGATGAACTCCTTCCTGTCCTTGTACGGCACGATGGACGCCGCGCGGTGGTGCACCCTCGCCGGGAACTTGGCGCCGTAGCCCACCAGGTAGCTGATCCCGCGCGGGTTGCTGCCCAGCACGTAGTCCACCTGCGCCCTGGCGTGCGCGAACACCTCGCCGGCGTCGGCCGATGCCTCGCCGCCCGCGCACGTCACGGCAGCGCCCTTCCCGGCGCCGGCCTCGGTGAGGTAGCCCGAGTAGACGGAGAGGAGGTAGGCGGCGCTGGTGACGTACTGCATGTTGTTCCACTGGCGCACGTAGAGCATCCCGCCGGGGCTGCGCTCCACGTTGTCCTCGGCGGCGGCGTTCCTGCCCATGCACGCGCACACGTAGTGCTCCGCCTTGGCGCGGTACCCCTCGAGCGTGGCCCGGTGGCGCTCCTCGTGCTCGCCGCGCAGCAGCAGCCGGGTGGCGAGGATCTGGACGCCGGCGTACTTGACGTCCCAGCTGAACTCGGTGATGGCCCAGCCCGTGCCGCCGAACTCGTGCGCGTTGTCCACCACGTAGTCGAGGTAGCCGGCCCGCCCGGTGGCGCGGTGCAGCCAGAGCGCCGCCCAGAGCAGCTCGTCGTGGTAGCCGCTGACGGAGGCGTAGTAGCTCTTCACCTCGGCGATGCTGCTGTCGTACTTGCCTCTGTACTTGTCAGCGAACTCGAACAGCTGTACCGCCAAGAGAAAAGAGACAAGCGTCAGTACTACCCACGTACAGTACATGCACGCCATTAAAAAAGCTAACCAACCAACTAATATTCCCCTAATCTATCGGCCGCGGCAATAATAATCGCCCATCATCGCATCGCATCGTTGTGATCGCGTGGGCTTCTGCAGGCGCCAACGTGAACGGAAATGTGGTGGTTACGTTAAGTAGCCTGTCGCATCACGCAGCCACGTAGTACGGCGCTGACAGTGTGCTGCATGATGCCGAGCTCTTTCACGGGCCCACCTGTCGGCCTCTCCGGACCGACAGAACCTTCACGCGGTTAATTTTTTTTTTATTGTTCGTCGTGTATAAGAAGAAGATTTTTGGTAGTGAACTGGTGATGACGTCATGTTGACAAGTTGGCACGTGCGGCACGAGCAGCGAGGAGAAGAACACGGTTCCAATGTGAACCAGGGAGAAAAATCCTCTGCCCTCTTTGACTCGTGGTTCCTGGCCGGTCCTCAGAATCTACAGCTCGGCAGCTCCGCTACACGTACCCGAGACATTCCACACACGCCAAAGAATTTACGGTACTACCAATCTCTCTGGACTACTCCTAGTCTAATTAGTTACGTGCACAGTAGTGGTAGTAGTGAAGGTGATTGTTACGAACCTGCTGGGCGTGGTGGAGGAGGAGGTGGGCGTAGTGCGGGTTGGTCTCGCGGAAGGCCATGGAGGCGGCGGCCAGGGCGGCGGCGGTCTCGCCGGCGACGTCGGAGCCAGGGCGCTCGCGGTCGACCTTGTAGGCCTGGCGCGACGTGGTCATGTCCTCCGGCCGCTGCCAGCAGTAGTGATCCGTGTCGCCGTCGCCAACCTGCAAAGCAAAGCACGATCAGTCAATCATTTCAATCACATTCGTCAAAGCCATGGAAGCAGGCGGACAGACAGACATGCATATGCGTGATTTGTTAAGCTCCTAGCTAATCCATGTGAGGCGAGGGGACAATCATGCATGCAGCTGCAGCTGCAGCTGCAGACGCAGGGGCAGGTGTGAGATTTGCGCGTTCCTCGACTGAACCGCACCTTGGCTTTGCTTGTCCTCTAGCCCCCACCTAACAAATGTTCCTCTCCCCCGGCTTTTTTTCAAAAAAATAAGTTAAAATAAACGAGTTCTTCGCTTTTGTTTTCTCCATCTGCCAGCCCACAGCCAACCAATGGTGCATGCATGTTCGTTCGTTTGAAATTGCTGATTGGATGATTAGCCAGCGGATGGCGGTGATTACGATGGATGGGGGGTAAGTGGGAGATTGTAAATGAATTACCTCGGCCCAGAGCTCGTCGGGCTTGGTGTGCGCCTTGATGAAGTAGTCGGTGCCCCACTTGATGGACTCGAGGGCGTGCGCGAGCTCGCCGGCGGCCGCCACGTCGCCGCCGTACTCCAGCAGGCTCCACGACAGCATGGTCACCGTGAACGCCATGGGCAGCCCGAACTTGACGTGGTCGCCGGCATCGTAGTATCCGCCCACCAAATCCACCTAATGGAACCAAACACAGCACACAAGATCCGCCCAAAGTCAGCACCCTGATCGACCGATATGAATATGATGATCGGCCACCCCTGCCGGCCGGCAGAGAAGAAGAAGAGAGAGACGAAAAATGTGGTGGCGACGTAACGTACTCCTTGCTCGAGGCCGTCGGTGAGGCCGGAGTGGTCGCGCCAGGCGACGCGCTGGCCGTAGGGGAGCCGCCCCGACCGCTGCGCCTCGAAGTAGAGCAGGCTCTTGCGCAGCGCCTGCTCGTAGTCGTGCGGCACGGGCGCCGCTCCGGCCGCCTCCGCCGCCAGGAAGAAGGCCACGGCCACGCCAAGAGCCCACGCCGCGGCGCCGCTGCTCCTCCTCATTATCCTCGCTATCTCAGTATCTTTCTCCCTCTCTTTCTCCAACAGCTGTATCTATGCACTAGTCCTGGAGGAACCTTCGAACGTATGGGCCAACCGACGGACTCGCTCCGCTAGCTCCCGCGGCGGCCGATCGATCGATCGCCCTTGGATATATGCACGCACGCGGCGGACAGGTGGAGCTTGGCGGCCCGGTTGTTCGAGCGGTCGTTGGGCGAAGCAGCTGCCGAAATGGGGACGGGGGAGAAGGGGGGAGGGTGGCAGGGTGTGGTGGGCTGTCCACTCTACGGGGGACTCGCGTATATGTAGGGGGAGTGGACGGAGGGAGGTGGTGCGCGGCGCGGAGCGGAGCTCCGTCGAGAGCAGCATACCGTGTTGAATGGGTGGGGCCGGCCCGGCTGTGTTAGGTGACTTTGCGGTCCGGGCCCATCCATGGGGACGTGGGAATATAGAAGGCCAGCCAAGGGGAAGAGGAAATAATGTGGGGGAATAGCCCAGCCGCTGCCCATATCGTAGGGGTGGACTGGTTGCGTTGCGCGGGATTTGGTGAAAATTGGTGCAAGGAAGGAAGGCAGGAGGAACCAGGGTACGATACTAGAACCGGGCTAATGAGTGAGTGATTGACCGAGTGAATAATAATGCGTTGTTCCCGTGGCAATTATCGTGAAACGGCTGGTGCAGCAACTTGGCCATGAGCATATATAGTTGGGGAAAATCTAGGTCGTATATGGCTACTATCTAGGCGCTCGTTTTGTAAAATACTATTACTCCGACGTAGGGATCCCGTTATCAGCCGAGTAGGCTAGTTTGGGAAGGAGGGGCGACTCATGGACTGATGATTCAAAACTTCTTATGTTCTTCCTTTTTCCTTCGGATCAGCATACCTGGTCGATCGCTTGTACTACAGGTGGGGATCCTCTCCCCCCCGTGACCGTTTAAAAAAAAAACTCCCTTCATTGGGAAATATAATAATTAAGACGCACTTTATTTTCATTAAGTTAAGGTTTTTATCAAAAACATATTTTTAATAGGTGTTTATGTGACATGATTTTTTTAAAGAATGTGACATGGAATATGTGTCACTAGATCCATTTTAAAGTATTTACTTATGACAGTGATTTTTATCACATAAATCAACTAACAAAATAAATCTTGATCTAATCATATAACAAAATAAAAACACACATTATATTTTCGAAAGCCAACGGAAAAATTATATTTTTTTTTCGAAAGGGTGTGCTAGATAGTCAAGTGACATAGTATAAGAAGAAAAAAGAAAAAAGAAAAACTTTGTACGAATCTCCATTCAAGATCAAAGGTATGTACCATCGACCGAGGCATAACGAAGTCTCAGTCAACTGAGACTTAACAAAATTGTTTTTGAAATTAAGGGAGTAGAACTCAAATTTTGATATGAATGCCATAAAATTCAACTACAGTGTAGTGAGAAAAACAGTAGGCGGCGCACCGACGAAGGTATTTTCCAATCTAAAAGCCACGAATTGCTTCATTTACAGCCCCCTCCATCTGTTGCCCCGACGGGGAGTGCGGGGGGGGGGGGGGGGGGTGTCTCTTTGGTATTGTTTTAGGTATACTATTTCTTTTTGGTGGCGGCGGGGTGGTGAGAACGACACCTAGAATAACTTTGCCTCTAATTCTTCCCCACCACGGTGATGCTCTTCATGGCGTCGACGAAGAGCCGGTCGTTTCATGTAAGTTGTTCTCTCGGTGAAATGAATATAGTTTTTGTGTTCATTGCTGAATGTTGTTGCATGTTGTGGCGACTCCTGTAGCCTTGGCGAATTGGTGTTCCTGGAGCGCGGATGGTGGCTTGTAGAGGATGGATCCACTCGTCGGAGCGGTGAAATGGATTAGGCTAGCACGGCGCCACATTGATTTGTGCCCTACCGCTTGCAGTGGGCCTGCTCTTCGGCCCTAAAAGCCTCTTTCGACGATGGTGTGACCCTAGATCTTTCAATGATCGATGTTCTTGTAACTCGGTTATTGTTTAATGTGAATGTGTCACGACCGGTTCTTCAATAAAATAATTATTGAGAGACCAATCCCTTTTACGGACCAGTAAGGAAGAATTCCTTCTCACTGGTAGACAATATCTTGGTCACAGAAGAAAAATACCAGGAGTGCTGAATATAATACAAGGTTGAGCGGAGACTGCCCAACAATTTATTACATGCACGCCGATAAAACAAGACGGCGGATAGGGTGGCATAACTACTAACTCACGATAATAACGGTGGTGGAAATATCACCGCGAAGCGAGTGATATGACTCCTGAAGACTACAGCTCTTCGAGCGTCGGAGTGAGGCTCGAGGAGACTTATTGCGGGTGGCGGAAGCGTATATAATACAAGTGACCAATATCCGGGATCGCGCAGGACTGACTGGGACTCCTCTAGGCGTCGGACGCGCTATCAAACTCTTCATCCAAGAGATCGCCTTCGTCAACATCTGGCCAAATCAACAAGCCAGGTGAGTACTATGAAAGTACTCGCAAGACAGTTCGGACATAAGATATAACAAATGTAAGCATGAAGCATATGAACAAGTTAACCAATGCGTTCAGACATAGAGATAATAAATACTGGGGGTGCCAAACGAGGGTCTGAATGACTCCTCGAGAGGAAACTGCAAGAATAGTAATACTGGTGCCAAACGAGGGTCTGAATGACTCCTCGAGAGGAAACTGCAAGAATAGTAATACTGGTGCCAAACGAGGGTCTGAATGACTCCTCGAGAGGAAACTGCAAGAATAGTAATACTGGTGCCAAACGAGGGTCTGAATGACTCCTCGAGAGGAAACTGCAAGAATAATAATGTCACAGTCGGGCGTCGGGGCGACACCACATAAAGGGCTTATAACAGAAAATAAAGGCAGTGCATGCCACAGTCGGACGTCTGAGCGACATCACATAAAGGGCTTATATTGCAAGTAATATACAAAATATGCCACAGTCGGACGTCTGAGCGACATCACATAAAGGGCTTATATTGTAGCTTAATAATACAGTAGCTCGAGAACATAAATTATCACCAATATGAAACAAAAATAAGGTTAGTCCATCCGCAGGAATAACAATTAAATTGGGTTTACCACTTAAGCTTGTTCGCCGGGAATATATTTCCATGAGGATAGATATAGATGTACCGATTACTCTACTTGATCATGGATACGATGACTTGGAAGGATTTGACTCTGCAGAGTTTGTACTTAACCACAGCCAACGGATTTCAGTAGTCACGGGGACTAGTTCCGTTTGCGGTGTTTTGGAAGAAATACGTCTAACCAGTACACACCCATTCAACATTCCGAAGCCAGGGATCACCCTCGGCAACGTTCAAGAAAAACCTTGAGACGGGGAGGCTACAACCTCGCGTAGCATGGGATCAAATTTCTATACGCGCGCTCTAAGGGGGTGCCCCCCTCTCGGTCCCAACCGGAAACACCCATGCCCCCTGACCGGATGACTGGCTTTAATCCTGGGCCAAGGAACCATCATCCCGGCCCCACTGTTTGGTGTGTACACGGAAAGAGGTTACCAACTTACTAAACCGCATCTTGGCAAAGAAACACGTGGTAGCACGGAAGGGAAAAGAACGATAACGTGACTCCGTCCACGTTAACGTCGGAAATTGTCGGATGACGCAAGGCTGGTATGCTACAACAGTACCACCTTGCTGCCCTTCATGTCACCACATGATTAGGCCATCTCTCATCAGAGATCATCGCAACTTTGGAACATGCGGGTAGTTGCCTCACAAGCAACGAGGTACTCACCGACACTCATATGTCACGCACAAACTTTCACGCAAACATGTAAAACACCTATCATATCAAAGGTTCAAACAAGCTTGCCTGGTTCGGAGAAGTCGGAGTCTAGCTCGGCGAAGTTCGCGGCCCCGTCACCTCTTCCGGAACCTACGGCATAACGAAAACGGGTACTAACGTGAAAATCAACGCGTGCACAGAAACTTCTCCAAAAAATTTCCAAATAAATCCCATAAAAAACTAGACACAATTTTAGGACTGTCACAAAAAGAATCACTCAAAAATCACTTTTTATTAAAAAGTTATAAAGGTTTCTGTCCAGGGACTCATATGTAATGAAACAGAAAAGTTCCAGGGTTTAAACTGAGAAAACAGAAAACGCTTCGGAAAGAAATGCGGCAGCTCAAAAGGGAAAACATATTTTGCCCGAAGGCGCCAACAGAAAACGGTTTGAGGAAGAATAGAACAGAGGCTGACATGGGGGGTCCACATGTCAGGTTTAAAAAGCTCGCCGGCGCCCGAAGACTGCGGTGGACGCCGACGTCGAACCACGGCGAGTTAGGGGGATCGGAGGGTACCAAGAGCTTCAGCGTGTCCTTCCGCGTCGGTGGGTGGTGGACTCGACCGTCGGAGAGCACCACGTCGACGGCGACACTTTCTCCGGCGGACGGCGGTTCGGGTGATGGTGGGGAACTCCGGTGGTGAGCTGCAAACCTCGAATTGAAGCGCGGGTCAGAAGAGTGGATGCATAGGGAAGCTACTGGCAAGAGATGGGAGGCAGAGGTGCACGCACGGGAGCGAATCGAGCTGGATCCCGTGGCGGGTCGCGGCGGCCGGAGTTGAGGAAGGAGACCTCCTCGGGGCTCTTCCAGTGGCTAGGCGTGCTCTAGGTGGAGTGCAGGGATGGTGTGGGTTCGAGTTGAAGCTCGGGGCCTCTATTTATAGGCGGATCGAGGGGGTGGCCGTGAACGGAGAATCTCCGGCGAGCAATTACGGCGATGTCGTGGATGAGCAGGTGGTTTAGGTGGCCAGGCAGCATCAGTGAGGTGCACTGGTGTCGTTCCCCCGTAAATCTCGGTTGGTCTTGGCGTAATGGCGCCGGTCCACGGTGGGGTGGCCGCACGGGCACGACGGCGGCAGAGAGCGCGCTCCGCGCCCTGCGGTTCACGACGAGAGTGGCAGCGTGTTCTGGGGAGTGGAAGGCCACGCGGCGAGCTCCGGTGGCTTGGGCGGCGCTGGGTGGCGCCGTCTGCGCCGCGCCTCCCTCTGGCGGCCGCAAAGCCGCCGCTGGCGTCGGTCACGGGGCGGCGCACCTCTTCCTGCTCGTCGCCGACATCCGCAAGGCTCCAGGCGCTCGTGCGGTGCAGGGACAAGGGGGAGGGGACGGCGAGCAAGGCGACATCGGGGCACTGTCGAGATCGACAACAAGTTCTGAAGAAAACGACAGTAGCACTGAAATGTTCTCTGAACTTTACTGAACCTGATTTTGACAATGCACTGCAGGTGTTCGACATAATGATTTGGCAATGAGAAAAAATTTCCTGGGGCTGGGACTTGGTGAGATGACCACTCAATGCACCCAGAGGCTGCCTGATTTTACTTGGAATTTTTGGAGAAGGATTTGAATGAATTTCACCAAATTTGACAAATCTGGTCCAAACTTGCAGCATGTGTAGTTTGAAAAATTTGAACTGAAGACCAGTGGATCTTCCTGGATCTTGGTTGAGGGTTCAAAGGACTAGGGGGGGAATTGGTTTGGGGGCAAAAATCAAAGCAGAGATGGTAGCTCCTTTGTAAATCTCCATGGGCTAGAATAGAAGGCAGAAATTTATTTGATAAGTTTTAGATGGAAAAATAATCATAGGGGGAGGTTCAACTTGCTGGATTTGATGCAAAACCTGATCCAAAGATGAGGGGAGGGTTAGGAGAGTGGATTTGCACTAAGGCCATGGCAAGAGGGAATTGTGGAAAGTGGTAAAGGATCATTCCAAAAGCCATAGTGCAATTTCAAAGAGATTTTCAAAAGGCATTTTTCTCAAGTGAAAAGCATTTTGTCTTGAGTCGAAATAAAAAGGCAAGGACCTCCAAGACCAAAAGCAAGTCTTGGGTGAATCCAAAAAGAAAAAAAAGAAAACTCTTGCCATAAAAAAATATTGAAAGGGAGGTTTCTTTGGAAGAAAATTTTAAATCACCTCCCTCAAGTCAAATAAAATCTTTTGAAAAATCCAAATAAAATTTTGGGTGTCACAACACCTACCCCCTTAGGAAAAATCTCGTCCTCGAGATTTCTGCTGATCCTCAAATAGATATGGATACTCTGCCTGGAGAAAATCTTTCCTTTCCCATGTAGCTTCATCCTCGGTGTGGTTGCTCCACTGAACCCTGAAAATTGTTGTCGTTTTCTGACGGGTCCTCCTTTCAGACTCTTCCAATATCTTTACTGGCCTCTCTCTGTAGGTGAGGTCTGGTTGCATATCAATGCTCTCATGAGGTACATGCTTCTCCGGGTTACTCACGCATTTTCTCAACTGTGAGACGTGGAATACGTCATGGACGTCTGACAGCTCCTTGGGCAAGTCTAGTTGGTAGGCTACCGTGCCTCTTCGTGCCTTTATACAAAATGGTCCAATAAATCTCGGGGCTAGCTTCCCCTTAATTTTGAACCGTTGCAGACCCCTCATAGGAGATACTCGGAGGTATACGGAATCACCGGGTTCAAAGCTGACCTCACGATGTTTTTGATCATAGTAGCTCTTTTGTGGGCTCTGTGCTGTCTTGAGTCGGTCCCTGATCTGCTTAACTTTCTCCTCGGCCTGTTTAAGCATGTCTGGGCCGAAGATACGGCCGTCACCTGTTTCTGACCAATTCAGTGGGGTACGACACCTTCGTCCGTACAATGCTTCAAAGGGTGCCATTTGCAACCTGGCTTGGTAACTGTTGTTGTAAGCAAATTCGGCATACGGCAAACTCTCTTCCCAGCTGGATCCATAGGTGAGCACACAGGCTCTTAGCATATCCTCTAGGATTTGGTTTACACGTTTCGTTTGTCCATCAGTCTGAGGGTGGTACGCTGTACTGAAAGCTAGTTGCGTGCCCAGAGCTTGTTGTAGGTGATCCCAAAATTTGGAGACGAATTGTGTGCCTGGGACTCCATGCAAGCAAACTATACGGGAGAGATAAAGTTTTGCCAGTCTTTTTGTGGAGTATGTAGTCTTTACGGGAATGAAATGAGCAACCTTGGTTAGTCGGTCTGTGATGACCCATATGGCGTCATTTCCACGTTGTGATCGGGGTAGTCCGACGATGAAATCCATTCCTATTTCATCCCATTTCCACTCCGGTATCCTGTTTGGCTGGAGTAGCCCTGCTGGCTTTTCATGCTCGGCCTTGATGCGCTGACATGAATCGCAACAAGCAATAAATGTGGCTATATCTCTTTTCATACCGTGCCACCAAAATCTTTCCTGAATGTCCTTGTACATTTTGGTTCCTCCAGGATGGATCGAGTATGGAGCGGTGTGGCTTTCGGTTAAGATTTGTTGCTTGAGTTCCTCAATGTTAGGTACGCAAAGTCTGTCTCCGTACCATAATGTTCCTTCACCGTCTATGACGAACTCTGAAGTCTTACCAAGGTCCATTTTCTTCTTTATACCTTCGATGCTGGGATGTCCCTGTTGAGCCTTCTTAATTTGTTCCACTAGGGTGGGTTGCATCTCCAGTTTTGATATGGTGCTCTCAGAGACTAACATCATGTTGAGCCTAGCGAACTCTTGCTGAAACTCAGGCCTCAAGTTTTGCGGACCGTCATTGTCCGGGCTGGGGTTTTGACTAAGGGCATCAGCCACTACATTTGCTTTCCCTGGATGGTAGTGAATGCCGACATCATAGTCCTTGACCAATTCCAACCAGCGTCATTGACGTAAATTTAGCTCTGGCTGGGTGAAAATATATTTGAGGCTCTTATGGTCCGTATATATCTCACAGCGATTTCCCAACAGAAAGTGCCTCCACTCCTTGAGTGCATGTATGACTGCGGCTAGCTCCAAGTCATGTGTTGGGTAATTTTCCTCATGTTTTCGCAGCTGCCTGGAGGCATACGCGACAACTCTGCCGTCCTACATTAGCACACACCCGAGACCCTTTCGGGACGCGTCACAATACACCTCAAAACTCTTGTGTATGTCTGGCACGGTTAAGACCGGTGCGGTTGTCAGCTTCTTCTTGAGTTCTTGGAAGCTTTTCTCGCATGCTTCCGTCCATACAAATTTCTTGTCCTTCTTGAGCAACTGTGTTATAGGTTTTGCCACAGTGGAGAATCCTTCAATAAATCTTCTGTAATATCCGGCCATTCCCAGGAAACTCCGCACATCTGTAACGTTGGCGGGTGGCTTCCAGTCAAGTATGGCTTTGAATTTTTCTGGGTCTACGGCCACGCCTTCTTGGTTCAATATGTGGCCTAGGAAACCAACTTGCCTTAGCCAAAATTAGCACTTGCTAAATTTGGCGTACAACTGGTGTTTTCTTAATTCTCCCAAAACAATTCTGAGGTGCTCAGCATGCTCTTCTGGTGTCCTTGAGTAAACCAGAATATCGTCAATGAATACCACAACAAATTTGTCCATGAATTTCATAAACACTTTGTTCATGAGGTGGACGAAATATGCGGGGGCGTTCGTTAGTCCAAAAGGCATCACTGTAAACTCGTATAACCCATATCTGGAAGTGAATGCTGTCTTGGGGATATCTTCTGTCCGTACTTTCAATTGGTGATATCCCGATCTCAAATCAATCTTTGAGAACACCTTGGCTTGTGCGAGCTGGTCAAACAAATCATTTATCCGTGGCATCGGATATTTGTTTTTGATGGTGACCATATTGAGGGCTCGATAGTCTATACACAGTCTCAGCGTCCCATCCTTTTTCTTGGCGAACAACACAGGCGAACCCCATGGTGAGGAGCTGGCTTGAATAAATCCTTTGTCCAATAATTCCTTTATCTGCTTCTTCAACTCCACCAATTCTGAGGGTGCCATTCTATAAGGTTTCTTATAGATGGGCGCGGTGCCAGGTGCTAGTTCAATGCTGAATTCTATCTCTCGGTCTGGTGGCATGCCTGGTAGTTCTTCAGGGAACACATCAGGAAACTCGCATACCACTGGAACTTTTCTCAGTTCTGCAATATCCATTTTGTTCAGTTTTGGTTGCTGTGATCGTGGCCTTTCTTGAGCGGAAACCCTTATTGTCTTGCCGTGATGGTGAGTGAGAATCACTGTCCGATTGAAACAGTCGATGAATCCTTTGTTGGTGGTCAACCAGTCCATCCCTAAAATGACATCCAGTCCTTTACTCTCCAACGCGATGAGGTTCGCTTGGAATTGTAGTCCTTCAAACTCAATGACCACTCCTTGGCAGTAACCCTGAGCGATTTGCTTATTCCCGGGGGACTTGATGATCATAGATTTTTCCAAGGGAAGTATCGGAAAACCATGTTGTAAAACAAAACTCTTCGAAACGAACGAATGGGAAGCTCCAGAATCAAACAAAACCGTGGCAGGTACTGTGTTGACAGGGAACATACCGAGCACGATGTCTGGGGCATTCTGCGCTTCTTCCCTGGTCACATGGTTCAGGTGACCCTTCCTGTGGTTGTTGTTGGGGTTGAAATTGTTGCGCTTGGGGGCTGGATTGTTTCCACCATTGTTTGGCTTGGGTGCCGAGTTACTTGGCTTTGGGCACTGTTTAGCATAGTGCCCTTCTTCACCACAAGTATAGCAGGTGACCCCTGGACGGTACGTGTACTCCTTGTCCCTGGCATGAAACTGTCCGACGGGCCTTGTATCAGTAGTCGTGGATCTCCTTGCTTCTGTCCGTGGAACATCAGTCTTGTTTCGGTTGTTGCGAGCAAGAGTCGTCTTGTCCCTCTTTCGCTTACGGAGATCTTCCAGACTGCGGCGCTCATTCTCCAAGGTAATGGCCTTGTCAACCAGAGTTTTAAAATCCGGAAAGGTGTGTACAATCAGTTGGCATCTTAGTGCGGGTGCCAGGCCGTCCAGGAATTTTTCCATCTTCTTGTTTTCTGTCATGTGTTCGTCGTAGGCGTAACGAGACAGCTGGGTAAACTGACCACTGTATTCTGTCACTGACATGCCTCTCTGCTTCAGGTCATCAAACTCTCTCTTCTTGATTTTTATGATGCTCCTGGGGATGTGTGCCCCACGGAAGCCTTCCTTGAACTCTTCCCAGATGATGTTGTGTTCACTGGGATGCATGTGTAGGAAGTTTTCCCACCATGCTGCAGCTGCTCCAGTAAGGTAGTGTGGTGCATAAAGCACCTTCTCATGATCTGAACACTGAGCAATAATCAGTTTCCTTTCAATGTCACGAATCCAATCATCGACTTCCAGCGGCCTATCGGTGTGAGCAAAAGTTGAGGGGCGAGTCTTCTGTAACTCACATAACTTGGAATGTGGTTGATAGGGCTCACGGTGGTTTCCCATATTGATGACATGATTCATCATCTCTTGGTGTTGTTGTTGGCTTTGTTCGAAGAGATGGCATACTTGAGATAGGGCTGCTTCGCTGTCTTGTTGACTGGACTGTCCCTGAGTGAAGTTGTTGCTAGTCTGTGTCCCATAAACCTCTTCTGGCTGATTGGGCATGGAGCGAGTCCACGGACGAGACATTTTTCCAGTCTGGGGTATTATTTTACAAAACCCATGAGAAAAACTGTGTATCACAAGGAAAATTTTGCAAAGGCAACAATTTAAAAGACCTCAAGGTTTTCAAAGAAACATAAGCGATTTTGCACGGCGAAGAACCGCTTAGCATATATCTTTCACGCGAAAAGCAAACACACGATACAGCACTCAGGATGCGCGTACACATTCCTGACATGTTATTTAGACTAGCGTACTCCTCCGGAAGGCAGCAAACACACCAATACAAACTAGCGTACAGAGGAAACACATCATACAAGCAGACATAACGCGCGGCTACTCGGTGCTCTCAGTCGGAGATGGTGAAGATTTCCTTCCCCTTGCCGATGGCAAGACTCAGCGGTCCAGGAGAATCAACCTCCACCTCCTCTCTAGCTGGCTCCTGGCGCGTAACGCTGCGCTGCGGTGATGGCGCGGGAGCGACAGGTGGTAGAGCGGGTGCGGCAGGCGGTGCAGCTCTGACTGGAGTAGGAGCGATGACTCGGTCGAACTCCTCAGTGGTAGGAAGACGGCGAGCAGTGGCTAAAACGGCCGGTGCATAAGAGGCTGAAGACGAGACGAAAGTCAGAGGCGGTGCTGTGTGAAGAAGCACCTTCCTGCAGGCAGGACCGCCCCGGACTAAGTCCATGCGGGCAGCCACAAGATCGTCCACGAGGTTGTCGAAAGACTCCTCCAGAGCCTTGAGATACTCCACAACCATCTCGATGGCTTCATCTCGCTCTCCCCGATGGCAGGCGAATGCATAGTGACTAGTGTATGGCACATGGCATGGGAGGTGGCGGTAGCGACGAGTCTTCATCGTAGGAAGGATGTCCCGAAGACGAGCTATCGCCTCACGGGCAGCCATCTGCATGGCATGCCTCTCCGTAGGCATGGCCCTTCCTACAAAATGGAAGTGGCGAGCTGCAGAACGTCCTCCCTTGAATTGCACCACAGCTTGGTGCATAGACACGTCGTCGCTGAGCTTGTGCTGGTAGAGCGTGAACTCCGGGCGAGCCGCTGGCCCGATCGCGAGCTTGGCGATGGAGACGAGGAGCTTGACAAACCCCTCGGGCACGTTCGTGAACACTCGATTCTCACAGCTGCTGCCAGCCATCTACAAAAGTAGGCAAAAATTCTGAGTAGTCATGTCATAAATTTATGATGACCAACAGAAAGTAGCTACAATTGCAAAATGCTGAAAAAGCACAAAAAACGCTAATAACCGATTAGCGATCGCACCTAGTGGCTTCCTACAGTTAGCCTGGCTCTGGTACCAAGCTTGTCACGACCGGTTCTTCAATAAAATAATTATTGAGAGACCAATCCCTTTTACGGACCAGTAAGGAAGAATTCCTTCTCACTGGTAGACAATATCTTGGTCACAGAAGAAAAATACCAGGAGTGCTGAATATAATACAAGGTTGAGCGGAGACTGCCCAACAATTTATTACATGCACGCCGATAAAATAAGACGGCGGATAGGGTGGCATAACTACTAACTCACGATAATAACGGTAGTGGAAATATCACCACGAAGCGAGTGATATGACTCCTGAAGACTACAGCTCTTCGAGCGTCGGAGTGAGGCTCGAGGAGACTTATTGCGGGTGGCGGAAGCGTATATAATACAAGTGACCAATATCCGGGATCGCGCAGGACTGACTGGGACTCCTCTAGGCGTCGGACGCGCTATCAAACTCTTCATCCAAGAGATCGCCTTCGTCAACATCTGGCCAAATCAACAAGCCAGGTGAGTACTATGAAAGTACTCGCAAGACAGTTCGGACATAAGATATAACAAATGTAAGCATGAAGCATATGAACAAGTTAACCAGTGCGTTCAGACATAGAGATAATAAACACTGGGGGTGCCAAACGAGGGTCTGAATGACTCCTCGAGAGGAAACTGCAAGAATAGTAATACTGGTGCCAAACGAGGGTCTGAATGACTCCTCGAGAGGAAACTGCAAGAATAGTAATACTGGTGCCAAACGAGGGTCTGAATGACTCCTCGAGAGGAAACTGCAAGAATAGTAATACTGGTGCCAAACGAGGGTCTGAATGACTCCTCGAGAGGAAACTGCAAGAATAATAATGCCACAGTCGGGCGTCGGGGCGACACCACATAAAGGGCTTATAACAGAAAATAAAGGCAATGCATGCCACAGTCGGACATCTGAGCGACATCACATAAAGGGCTTATATTGCAAGTAATATACAAAACATGCCACAGTCGGACGTCTGAGCGACGTCACATAAAGGGCTTATATTGTAGCTTAATAATACAGTAGCTCGAGAACATAAATTATCACCAATATGAAACAAAAATAAGGTTAGTCCATCCGCAGGAATAACAATTAAATTGGGTTTACCACTTAAGCTTGTTCGCCGGGAATATATTTCCACGAGGATAGATATAGATGTACCGATTACTCTACTTGATCATGGATACGATGACTTGGAAGGATTTGACTCTGCAGAGTTTGTACTTAACCACAGCCAACGGATTTCAGTAGTCACGGGGACTAGTTCCGTTTGCGGTGTTTTGGAAGAAACACGTCTAACCAGTACACACCCATTCAACATTCCGAAGCCAGGGATCACCCTCGGCAACGTTCAAGAAAAATCTTGAGACGGGGAGGCTACAACCTCGCGTAGCATGGGATCAAATTTCTATACGCGCGCTCTAAGGGGGTGCCCCCCTCTCGGTCCCAACCGGAAACACCCATGCCCCCTGACCGGATGACTGGCTTTAATCCTGGGCCAAGGAACCATCATCCCGGCCCCTCTGTTTGGTGTGTACACGGAAAGAGGTTACCAACTTACTAAACCGCATCTTGGCAAAGAAACACGTGGTAGCACGGAAGGGAAAAGAACGATAACGTGACTCCGTCCACGTTAACGTCGGAAATTGTCGGATGACGCAAGGCTGGTATGCTACAACAGTACCACCTTGCTGCCCTTCATGTCACCACATGATTAGGCCATCTCTCATCAGAGATCATCGCAACTTTGTAACATGCGGGTAGTTGCCTCACAAGCAACGAGGTACTCACCGACACTCATATGTCACGCACAAACTTTCACGCAAACATGTAAAACACCTATCATATCAAAGGTTCAAACAAGCTTGACTGGTTCGGAGAAGTCGGAGTCTAGCTCGGCGAAGTTCGCGGCCCCGTTACCTCTTTCGGAACCTACGGCATAACGAAAACGGGTACTAACGTGAAAATCAATGCGTGCACAGAAACTTCTCCAAAAAATTTCCAAATAAATCCCATAAAAAACTAGACAAAATTTTAAGACTGTCAGAAAAAGAATCACTCAAAAATCACTTTTTATTAAAAAGTTATAAAGGTTTCTGTCCAGGGACTCATCTGTAATGAAACAGAAAAGTTCCAGGGTTTAAACTGAGAAAACAGAAAACGCTTCGGAAAGAAATGCGGCATCTCAAAAGGGAAAACGTATTTTGCCTGAAGGCGCCAACAGAAAACGGTTCGAGGAAGAATAGAACAGAGGCTGACATGGGGGGTCCACATGTCAGGTTTAAAAAGCTCGCCGGCGCCCGAAGACTGCGGTGGACGCCGACGTCGAACCACGGCGAGTTAGGGGGATCGGAGGGTACCAAGAGCTTCAGCGTGTCCTTCCGCGTCGGTGGGTGGTGGACTCGACCGTCGGAGAGCACCACGTCGACGGCGACACTTTCTCCGGCGGACGGCGGTTCGGGTGATGGTGGGGAACTCCGGTGGTGAGCTGCAAACCTCGAATTGAAGCGCGGGTCAGAAGAGTGGATGCATAGGGAAGCTACTGGCAAGAGATGGGAGGCAGAGGTGCACGCACGGGAGCGAATCGAGCTGGATCCCGTGGCGGGTCGCGGCGGCCGGAGTTGAGGAAGGAGACCTCCTCGGGGCTCTTCCAGTGGCTAGGCGTGCTCTAGGTGGAGTGCAGGGATGGTGTGGGTTCGAGTTGAAGCTCGGGGCCTCTATTTATAGGCGGATCGAGGGGGTGGCCGTGAATGGAGAATCTCCGGCGAGCAATTACGGCGATGTCGTGGATCAGCAGGTGGTTTAGGTGGCCAGGCAGCATCAGTGAGGTGCACTGGTGCCGTTCCCCCGTAAATCTCGGTTGGTCTTGGCGTAATGGCGTCGGTCCACGGTGGGGTGGCCGCACGGGCACGGCGGCGGCAGAGAGCGCGCTCCGCGCCCTGTGGTTCACGACGAGAGTGGCAGCGTGTTCCGGGGAGTGGAAGTCCACGCGGCGAGCTCCGGTGGCTTGGGCGGCGCTGGGTGGCGCCGTCTGCGCCGCGCCTCCCTCTGGCGGCCGCAAAGCCGCCACTGGCGTCGGTCACGGGGCGGCGCACCTCTTCCTGCTCGTCGCCGACGTCCGCAAGGCTCCAGGCGCTCGTGCGGTGCAGGGACAAGGGGGAGGGGACGGGGAGCAAGGCGACATCGGGGCACTGTCGAGATCGACAACAAGTTCTGAAGAAAACGACAGTAGCACTGAAATGTTCTCTGAACTTTACTGAACCTGATTTTGACAATGCACTGCAGGTGTTCGACATAATGATTTGGCAATGAGAAAAAATTTCCTGGGGCTGGGACTTGGTGAGGTGACCACTCAATGCACCCAGAGGCTGCCTGATTTTACTTGGAATTTTTGGAGAAGGATTTGAATGAATTTCACCAAATTTGACAAATCTGGTCCAAACTTGCAGCATGTGTAGTTTGAAAATTTTGAACTGAAGACCAGTGGATCTTCCTGGATCTTGGTTGAGGGTTCAAAGGACTAGGGAGGGGGATTGGTTTGGGGGCAAAAATCAAAGCAGAGATGGTAGCTCCTTTGTAAATCTCCAAGGGCTAGAATAGAAGGCAGAAATTTATTTGATAAGTTTTAGATGGAAAAATAATCATAGGGGGAGGTTCAACTTGCTGGATTTGATGCAAAACCTGATCCAAAGATGAGGGGAGGGTTAGGAGAGTGGATTTGCACTAAGGCCATGGCAAGAGGGAATTGTGGAAAGTGGTAAAGGATCATTCCAAAAGCCATAGTGCAATTTCAAAGAGATTTTCAAAAGGCATTTTTCTCAAGTGAAAAGCATTTTGTCTTGAGTCCAAATAAAAAGGCAAGGACCTCCAAGACCAAAAGCAAGTCTTGGGTGAATCCAAAAAAAAAAAACTCTTGCCATAAAAAAAATATATTGAAAGGGAGGTTTCTTTGGAAGAAAAATTTAAATCACCTCCCTCAAGTCAAATAAAATCTTTTGAAAAATCCAAATAAAATTTTGGGTGTCACAGAATGCCATGGTTACTCTAGAAAAGATTTTGCAAGCTGACCAGCTAGGTTTCTGCAAGTGAAAAAAAATAGCAAATGAAGTTTCTGTCACTGAAATTTGCTTGCATCGCCAGGCTCTACCTCTACCTTAACTTTAATCCCCTTTTTTTTTTTGCTTTAGCTCAATATTCTTCTTAACTAATGAGATTAGGCAAACATTTTGTTTCCGTTTCAAATAAAGGAAACACCTCAACCGATTCGAATCAAACGGGATGATCCTTCACGACGTCGAACTGACAAAGTCTTTCCTCCTTCCCAAGAAAAGTCTCCTTCCTACTCCCGTCGGTGCAGCTGCCGTTCCGCCCCGCCTCCGATGGCCTCTGGGCTGTGGGGGTGCGGAGGAACCCCCCCCCCCCCCCCTCCGCCGGTGGGAGGGACCCCGTTCTTGTTTTTGCTAGGTTGAATGTCTTGGCTGGGGTTGTGTGGCGGTGGCGATGTCCCTCGGTAGCAATAATGTCTCCCACGTCCTATCTCTATCCCAATGGTGTGAATAGCATTGTCGGAGGATGTGTGCAGGTGTGCCTCCGTGGATCTCATGGGATTAGATCGGTACTGGTCTTCGGTAGATCTATTTGGAACCAGTTTTATTTTGTCTTCATTCGTGCAGTTTTATGTTTGATATTTCTGATCTACAACTCTGTCATCGGCGATGGTTGCTGCTCTGCTGCGTTGATCATTGGCGCCTTAGCACGACGACTTCCCGTATGGATTGAAAATTTCTTGGGCAAAAAGAAAGAACTGTACATAAGTGCATTTATAAGTCAAGGATATGAGAACCAAAACGCAGCGTTCTCGTAATCCCGCGTTGAATTTCAGTCCATATACGTACGTACGCATGGTTCGGACGTGCGAACGCAGCCGCGTTCGTTGGTCGTCTTTGCCCCCGCGGTGCCCGTGCGTGCGCGCAGCGCAGACCGATTTGAAAACACGAGGCAGGCACCTTCTTCACTCACCGAGCCCAGCCAGCCCCACATGCATGGTTGCTCCACCGATCGACCGATGGGCCGGCGCCCGGATGGCGACGGCGCTCCGGCCGCGACGACTCCGACGCCTCTTCCTCGATATCCCACGCCCCGTTGCGATCGCGGCCAATGTAGATATTGTTCCTGGACAGATGTTATTCGGTAATGTATTCTTGTAACAGTATGATGCATGGGAGTATGATGCAGTTGGTAGTTGGTGCCGTAGGTGGGTAGGGACGCGTACTCCCGGATTCCGATGGTTCGCATGCAGTCACCAAACCTGCCCGCATGACATGAACCTTCCTTTTCTCAAGCGCACTTCTCTTGCCTCCCATCCTCCTCCTTCTGCTGCTGCTGTTGTCGCTGAACAATTAGTTCAGCTAACACTTATAGTAATAGTACTAGTTAAGCAAAAAGAGGCATGCAAGGCATATATAAGCTTAAAAAGGAGCTACGTAATACTAGCAGTCATAGCTAATCCTCTATTAATTTGGTATCATACTCACTCTTGCATAGCTAAACAGTACACGCTTTGACCTGCCACGGTGTGCGTCGGTGCGACGTGTCATGATTTCATCCCAAATTTTAAAAACGTGGCCGCCGATTCTTTTGATTACTTTGTTGATCTCACGGCCGGCTGTTGGCAGTTTTAGTAGAGTTTTTTCTTGCGTAATGATATTTATTTAGTGCATTTTGTTAGGCACTGAGTGGACCAGGCCGGGTCAGGGCATATATTCTGACATCCCGTAGCTGCTGCTACTATCTGCTAGTGCTGCTCCATTTTCCTCGTGTTGACATTTCGTATTATTTTTAGTTTATTGTTAGGACGGAGGAGGAAGTGGACCATGGTGTTCGGTTGTTTCTAGTCGTATTCTTTTAGCTTGCGACATGGCAGTGTGTTAGGAGATTAATTCATGTTATTTGTTAGTTGATCCCGAGCGGTCAAGTATACTTACTATAGGTCTGCCGTCTATACTGACCTACATACAATGTATTTGCTTGCAACTTGTTGTTTCTACTATTCTTTTAGGTTGCGAGTCTTGCGACATGACGGAGTGTTATGTGCTGTTTTTTTTAGAAAAAGAAGGAATGCCCCGGCCTCTAGATCTCTTGATGCACATAACCATATTATTAAAGATTCATGTTACGTGTTGTGGTTGGGCATTTTAATCATACTACCTGTTAGTTAATCCTGAGTTATCTGGCATATGTTCTCTCGATCTGCCGTCAATCCTGAACTACTCCCTCCGGGGGTAGACCCCCCCCCCCCCCCCCCCCGCCCCCGCGTCGTCTCCTCCGAGGCGACTCGGGGGAAACCCTAACCGCCGCCGCCGCACCCCTCCTCCCCCCTCCCCTTCCCCTCCGCCGCCGCCAGAGGTGTGCGCCGGCGTGCGCTCGACACCGATGAAGGTGGCGGCGGGGGATCTGGCGGCTCCACATAGCGTGCAGGGCCTCGGCATCCGGGGCGGCGGCCCCGGGCGGAGAGCGCCGGGTGGTCCGGGCAGCGGGCCATTCCGGCCGGAGCTGGTGAGGCGCCTCCCTCGGTCTCGCGGGGGACGAGGAGGCGTCGGTCCACGGTCGCCGGAGTGCGGCCTCCCCTGCGCGGTTGCGGCCGCCAGATGCATCTCCTCCTCTCCGCCCCGATCTGCTCCTTCCATCGCCGGATCCGGGTCCTAGTGGCTTAGGCCGTTCTCCCCGGGCGCCGGCAGCGCGGATCTCGTCGAGTGGGGTTGGATCCGGGGGAAACCCCTGGCCGGCGCAGCCACATCGCAGGCGACGCCATGGGCGTCGTACCCCTCCCTGGAGGCTGTGGTGAGGATCCTTCTTCCCCTCCTTCCGTTCCCTGCTAGGTGAAAGCCTAGGTCCCCTGTTTCGGGCGGCGACGACACATCCGTGCGGTGTTCCTTCTTGGAGGCGCAGTCCGGGGATCGCAGGGGCGGCGAGAGAGTCGGGTTGTGGGTGTGATGGTGGCGGGTGGCAGCTTGGCTCGGCGCTTCACTGCCTTCTCTTCGGTGGCTCATCGTTGTTACCCGTTTGCTGCGACTGTGGCCGACAGCTCTAGCCCTTCGGTGTGGCTTGACCGCGGACGACGACGGTGCTCGGATTGGTGTGCTCTGTGCTAGCAGGTCTGCTCCTAGTTCCTTCCTCATGCGCAGATTGGACATCTTCCTCTGGGTTCTAGGGTGAACCGAGCTGCCGCCTGCCGGTGCGGCATCCTTCGAGCCAGGATGAGAGGGCAGGGGCCCTTTGCAGTGGCAGTTCCAGAGGAGTGTCTGTGTTGTCTTCGAGTCTGGCTACGATCACGAAGCTAGCGCGGTGGTGCATCCTCTCAAGTCCGTAGCTTGTCCGGTTGGTATAGGTCGTCCTGTAGGGTGATGGCGGCAGCATGGCGTGCTTGCTATCGCTGCTGCCTTAGAGTCTGCTTCGCTTTGCTCCTTGTATCAGCCGCTTGTCTCTCTTTTTGCTTTTTCTTGTAAGTTGTTGATCTTGTAATCCTGGCCGGTTGATGGCTTTGTTAATTCAAAGCCGGGCTCTTCTTGAGCCTTCGTTCTAAAAAAACTACTCCCTCCGTCCGGATATACTTGTCCAAGGAGTATTTTCGGACGGAGGGAGTACGTAGTAAGAGTACATTGCATAGCAAGGCCAAGCGTCTCTAGAAAACCCTTAAATGGGCAACTTTTTAGCAAAATCATGTAACAAGGATGCACCTAAAACGAGTCCAAGAAGAAACATCCAAAGTGACCGAAAAGGAAAAGGTGGGGCAGCAGGGGCAACAAAACTCGTAACATACTGTCATACTACATCCATACGTACGTGTGGATGATACAAGGAAGCTAACAATGTCAATGAAGGGAAGAAGTGACACGACCTACCAAACAACAAGCAAATGAACGATCCACAAGGATCGCAACGTGCGCAGTTGTGTTCATGTATGAATCAGCTAATAACGCTTGTCATCTGCCCTTGGAAAGATCTACTATTGCTTGCCTCTCCCAGTCTCCGGTCTTTGCATAGTGTCGGAGGGAAGGCTAAGCTGATCGCACCGGCGTAACCACCAGTCGCCGTCGAGTCCGGTGGCCATAACGAACTGAAGTGAAGTCCTTCCCTCCTTTTCCACGAGCAGGGCAGCTTTCGCGGGGCACAGCGCCCTTAACTCCTCCTCCTCTTTCCTTTCCGTCTCCGGCTAGCCTAAACACGACGTGGACGACGGCCGACGGGAGCTCCTGGCGGCCAGGTGTGTGCTCGGCCGTTCAGTTGATTAATTAAGCTCGCTTCGCTTTCGCCTCCGTCGCGGGTTGCCGAGTCACCACGGTGCCTTTCGATCTCTCGAGGGTTTGGCGAAAGTGATGGTGAAATCTGTGGGGATTCACCTGCCGATTATTAGGATAGCCGTGGAATTTCCTACTGGGTAGGTTAGGCAGAAGTTCAATACGGCGTTGGATTATAATTCTTGGCTCTGTTACATCTGCATGACTGCATATATTGGGCATGGAGCTATTGTCCATGGACAAAATCACACGCGGATTTGCACCGGAAAGCTGCGCATCGGTCATATAATAAGATTGAAGTTTAACCCTGTCACAGTGGATGGTGCCCAGCTCGATCAATGATTCGCGGGCATTTGTTTGCGTGCGGGGAAGGGCGAATACGAGGCATTTGAATCGATCGATTGGCATCTCTGAGTTCATTGGGGTCTCTGTGATACCGAGTGTCAAAGTGGTCGCCAACTAGGCGCTTCGCTGGCGGGAGAGAGATGCAATGTGAAACGAGATGCTTTCGGATCATTATCAGACACCAAAGCGCGTCCGTCCGCCCGGGGAAAGGCAGAAGCAGATAAAAGAGTGGTTCGATAGCACCTCGTCTTATGTTCCCCTCGGAATCGAATTGCTCAAGCTCAGAATTTTGAAAAATGCATGTGGCCGCACGGCTGCAGAAAACATCGACCACGGATCGAACGGGAGCATTTACCCTTTTCGGGCTGATCGATAAATCCTGCAGGGCGGCCAGTGGCATGTGCGGTGCGTTATTGGTGTTTTCATGTCTTGCGGGAACAGTGCGCTATCAAATCGACCCACTGGTTGCCGCTACCATACATAATTCGACGTAAATAATAAGTACATTTTCTCGTGCGTGCATGATACCCTTGGCCTTAATCCGTTGTCAGTTTTGTATAGTTTGAAATTGTTTTTCTAGTAGATATTTTGGTCACGGCATGCATGGCCCTGGCCTTTGGTTGGTACGGTATACAATGTCTATGGAATGGAGCTTGGTGATAACAGCACACTTGAGCTTAGGAGTAGTGTGGTGCATGTGGGAATTTGGCTTTATCTGTGGCTGTCATGTGAGGAGTCAAATGGGAGGGGATGAGGACTGAGGCGGGTGCCACCCACTTGAAGAGTTAGGCGGTACCGAGACCAGACATGGACCAAAGCCAGCCTCTTTCTTCCCAACGTGGCATGCATGGGAAACCCCTGTATTTTTCTACGGCCGATCCACACTGGCCAGCGTACGTGTCTGGTCAGAGCAAGGAGACGTTCACATGTACGCCGTAGTGGCGGCCTAACTGCGACGCGTGACACGTAGCCATACCGTCCTTGCAGAGGGTGGCATGGAGACAAGGAAAGGAAAACGAGTCAAGCCCGTGCATGGAATACGTGGGAATTCATTCAAGTCGGTACACTTGTTTGATTTTCCTAACGACGACTAGTATAACCACATTGGCAGTGTTTCACCCCCTGCACCACGATAAAAAGTGTCAGGCTCAGAGGCTAGAAGACGCTGGTGCTCGGCCCCATGCATTCGTCTCAGTCGTCCCGGTCTCCATTGCCGGTTGACACCTGAGCACCTATTATGTAGCGCCTCAGCAGTGAGGGCTATGCAACATATGCATGCGTGTGTACGTGGTGTCGAGTGCGTGGACGAGATGGCGGTGCACAGTTGACACCGTAAAAAGGCTGTTGCTTTGACATGTACAGGAACTTCCACGGTTCAATTGTTTTCACACCGGCGACACCACCGTTCTCGTTCGGAAAAAGACAGGTCCACACTAGCTAGCTTTGTGAGAGATGTAACACGTAGCCAGCCAGGCATGTGGGGAGAAAAATGAAGGTTCCTTTGGAATTTAGAAGGATTCTGTTTTTAATTCCTACAGTTTTTTGCTATAGATCTCGTTTACTAATTTGCATGACTAAAAACCATAATAATCTTCCTAGGACAATGGAAGATACATCCGCCGCATAGAGCTCCATTGGATCAGTGCTCTGACAGTCGTCAAATCTAATCACCATGCGCGTGACCACCTTTTTACTTCCTGCAACAACCGCTCAGTTTCGAAAACAGATTCCCCTGTCCGCCGTTCTGACACAGCTGCGCCAACCACGACGCCAGCTCCCACCACCGCAAAATCGCTGCCGCCGGCGCGCCGGGGGAACTAGTCCTTGCCGTGCTCGCCGGAGTTGCTCCTCCTCCTCCGTCTCAGCCCCGCGAGCAGCTGCTAGCTCCAATCGAGCACGACGGCGATGACCTCTCACCCCCGACGCTTCTTCGGCGTTTTCTGCAACCAGAGCTATGCTTCTGAAACATGCCTCATGTTGCAATGTCTGACCACTCACTCTTTAACGCCGGGCGCTCCTGCGGCGCTGCAACTCGTAGGGATGGCAGTTTTCCCCATGGGTATGGGTACCCGCGGGTACCCTACCCGAAAATAGTGGGCATGGGTAAGACTTGGCAAGATTTGGTACCCATGGGTATGGGTATCCATACCCGCAAAATATATGGGTAGGGCATGGGTAACCCAATGGATACCCAGAAAAAATTAATAAATAAAAATAACCCCTATGACATGTGGGGTCGACATCCAACTTCTATGGCCAAACCCTCAATCCCTTATTCCCTAAACCGGCCATAGTCGTAGGATCGCAAATTACAGATCACCACTCTTCCTTCAACCTATGTGGCTCATCGAAATAGTGAAATCTTGACTATTCGGCAACAGACTCTTGCCCAACACTCGGACCAGTATACCCTAGTTCCCATGGCTGCCTCTCTTTGTGTCGGGCTTCTACCCACCACTTATTGTACTCCCTTTCCACCTCTAAAAGGCCCACCGGAGGGGCATCGTCGATGCTAAATTGATCGACAATCATCACTTGAATTTTAGACTCATTTCTATACTTTTCAATGATATATATTGTACCCATCGGATACCCATTGGGTATGGGATACCCAATGGGTATGGGCATGGATGTCAACTTGTGCCCATGGGTATTGAAATGGGTGGGTATAGAAAGTTTTTGTGGGTATGGGTTTGGGCAGAAAAGGGTTGTACCCACCCATACCCTACCCATTGCCATCCCTAGCAACTCGGTCTATGTTTCTGAAACAAGACCCTTGTAGGTCTTGTAGCAGAAAAAGCCCTTCAGAACCAAAATATTTCTTTTTTTTTCTGAAACAAAAGATATATTGCAGAAATCTTTTGAAACAAGACCCCAGTTGCTGAAGAAAAATCCCTTCACCACCTAATCGTCTTTTCTTTCTTTTTGAAACTAGTCCTGTGTTGCATAAATCTACTGAAAGAAAGCCTTTCTTGCAAGAAAAAGAATGGCCGTGCGGGACTAACTTGTGGCCAGCGTGGCCACTTGATCTGACAGGTACGCAAGCGGCAGATGCTCGCGCTTGCATCGGCCGGCTAAAGGTAAGCTTTTCCCTAGGAAAATACATCATACTTGCACTATAGTTAGAGCATCTACAACCAGACTTTGCAAATTCGGCCCCCCAAATGCTCGCGGACGCGCCCGGACGCGTCCGCGGGCACTGACCGGGCACGCCTCAAATTAGTCACTTTGCATCCGCCTCTCTCATATATCATCCACTAGATCCATACAAAACATACAAAAGTAATCCTATGTACTACATCTACGTACTACCCTACCTACTCTTTGTCTTTGGAGATGTCCACGACGACGGTGCCGGGTGCCGGCTGGATGGACGGGTAGGAGGGCTCCGACTTATCCTCCTCCTGCTCGACCTCATCCATGTAAGCGTACATCTCCGCCTTGTCCGCGGCCTCTTGCGCTTCCATCTTCCTACCGACGACGGCGTCTTGCCTCCGCAGCCGGCTCCAACCGGATGGAATCGAGGATGGCCTGCTGCTCCGCCTGCAGATCCCCGTCGCCAACGTCCCCCACATCCTCCTCCTCCGTCTCATCCTCCTCCTCCTCCTCGTCCTCCAACTCTTCCCCGGATCCACTGCATCCGGAGGTAGCCTCGCGGCGATCCGGGCTTCGCGTCTAGCCCGGATCTGCTCAAGGAGCTCGAGCCGGCGCTCCGGCATCAGAAAGGGCTCGCTCCTCACCCGGCGGCGTGGGGGCATGGCTACTAGGCGGACGGGTGGAGTGGAAAGTGGCGGCGGCGGCGGACATGAGGAGGAAAATGTGGATGGATGGTAGGGTTTTGGTGCCACCGGTCGACTGAAATAGCCGGGCAATGCACTACGCGGCCCGTCGAAGCTGCGCCACACGCGACGCCACCGGTCCGACAGAGGAGACGAGTTTCAGACCGCCGAGTTTGAGGGCGTTTCCGGCTGGGACCCCTTGTCAGTCCGACGTGGCACGCGTGCCCGGCGCCCCCATATCCGCCCTATATTTGGGCTGGATATTGGGGGTGACGGTTAGCACGGACGTTTGAGGGCCATTTGAGAGGCTCGTCTGGGTCAAAAAATCGTGACCAGGCGGCGACCGAGCGGCCTGCCCAGGCGTTTGAGACGGGTTTGAGGGGTCCCGTTGTAGATGCACTTACACCTCTCATATACGACCGCTGATAGTATACTTCCGCAGAGAAAACCTCCGATAGTATACATACAATTTTATTATTTTGAATATGATCATATACAGATGTAAGTTACTACTCAAAAAGGAACTTAATTTGCAACTAAGCCCATAGTCCGGTGTGCGTGCATTTTAGACAACATGGAAAAAATTGCAACTACACTTGTATGTTCACATACTTGTACTTAATTTACATGAATGTCTGGGAAAAAGTTCAACCTCATGAAAACTAAATTCTCATTTCCAGCGACAACTTCGACACGAACCAAATCTTTAAGTAAAGCTTACAACAAATCAAATAGGTCCTGCAACTTCTGGGTATAGCCATGCCCCACAACTCCACCAGTGGTGGAGCATCCACATACTGCATGGTACGTGTCATGTTTTTTTTTTTGAAAATGGGGGTCTTCCCGGCCTCTGCATCAGAGTGATGCATACGGCCATCTTATTAACGAAAGAAAAGGTTCCAACAAGGTTTCAAAGTCTCCGACTGAAAAGTAATAAAAAGACAGCTCACACAGAGCAAAAGAGGCTGGACACACAGACTAGCCAAGATAAGACGCCAGAACCGGCTGGCTAAATATAGATAGGTAAACTAATTGCCTATCCTATTACATGACCGCCATCCAAACCGGTTGAAGATATCCCGAGCTACCATCTCCCAGCGGATAGATCCAGTAACCAAATGCTCCCTGGCCACCATCGGAGTGAGTAGCGACCATGAACGGATCATGGCCGTGGCTCGGAAAATAACCTGTAAAAAATGAATACGTGATGTTCTGTTAAAAACCAAATCATTTCTGCAAGTCCGGATAGTCCACAACAAAGCGCAAACTCCAACCCGAATATGTCTCGCTAATTCAGGCTCAACCCCAGTGAGCCATGTCCCAAATAACGTAGTGACAGAATTCGGTGGAGTAATATTAAAAGCAATGTGAACCGTCCGCCAAAGTACTCTGGCAAGCGGGCAATCAAAAAAGAGATGCTTGATCGTCTCGTCCCGATCACAGAAGCTACACCTCGTAGGTCCTGTCCAATTACGCTTAATCAAGTTATCCTTGGTTAAAATAACCTGTTTATGGACAAACCACATAAACACTTTTATTTTCAAAGGAACTTTGACAGCCCAAACATGCTTGGAGGTAGGAATGGAGCTCGAGTTAATCACATCAATATACATTGATTTAACCGTGAAAACTCCAGACCTAGTCAGTTTCCAGCGCAATTCATCGGGTTGTTGAGAAAGATGGATATCCATTAGTCTCCGAACTAGACGGAGCCAGTCTTCCCAACGATTGCCCACTAACGACCGTCTGAACTGAATATTAAGGGGGTTGGATTGAAACACCGTAGCAACGAACACCTCACGGCGTTGAACAATACGATATAAAGACGGATATTGAATGGCCAAGGGTGTCTCACCGAGCCAAGTATCCTCCCAGAATCGTGTACTAGCGCCGTTGCCAGTAACAACCTTTGTCCTATTAAACAGAGATTGTTTGACTTTCATCAGGCCTTTCCAGAACGGCGAGTCATTTGGCCTGACTGTGACCTGAGACAAGGACTTTGTCTGTAGGTACTTGCTGCGAAGGATTTGGGCCCACATGGCATCAGTCTCAAAAGAAAGCTTCCACAGCCACTTGCTAAGAAGGCATCTGTTCTTGACTTCAAGATTCTCAATACCAAGACCCCCTTGGTCTTTCGGTCTACAGATGATATCCCATTTTGCAAGTCTGTATTTTCTTTTTAGATCATCACCTTGCCAAAAGAAACGCGATCGATAAAAGTCCAGTCTTTTCCTAACACCAACTGGGACTTGAAAGAACGATAAAAGAAACATAGGCATACTCGTGAGCACCGAATTAATCAAAATTAATCGGCCTTCATATGACATGAGCTTGCCCTTCCAGCAACTCAGTTTCTTCTCGAACCGGTCTTCGATGCACTTCCATTCTCTATTGGTCAGCTTTCTATGGTGGATTGGAATACCTAGGTAAGAGAAAGGTAAATCCCCCAAATCGCACCCAAACAATTGCCGGTAAGCTTCCTGTTCGTCTTTGGCTCTACCAAAGCAGAACAGCTCGCTCTTATGAAAGTTAATCTTTAACCCAGTCAATTGTTCGAAAAGGCATAACACCAGCTTCATATTTCTCGCCTTGGCCAGGTCATGCTCCATAAAGATGATTGTATCATCAGCGTACTGAAGGATGGATACACCTCCATCAACCAGATGAGGTACCAAGGCACCCACTTGACCATTCTCCTTAGCCCTTCCTATGAAGATGGCTAACATATCAACCACAATGTTAAACAAGATAGGGGACATCGGATCTCCTTGTCTCAGGCCTTTATGTGTCTGGAAGTAATGACCAATATCGTCATTCACTTTAATTCCCACACTCCCTTTTTGCGTAAATGATTCAACCTGGCGTCGCCAGGCTTCATCAAAACCTCTCATACACAATGCCTGTTGGAGAAAGGGCCATTTAACCTTATCGTACGCTTTCTCGAAATCCACCTTAAAAATGACACCATCTAACTTCTTGGAATGGATTTCATGGAGTGTTTCATGAAGGACGACCACCCCTTCAAGGATGTTGCGGTCCGGCATGAAAGCGGTTTGGGAGTGCTGCACCACAGAATGCGCAATCTGTGTGAGCCTATTAGTCCCGACCTTGGTGAAGATTTTAAAACTAACATTGAGAAGGCAGATCGGCCTGAACTGCTCAATTCTCACAGCATCCGTCTTCTTCGGAAGCAGTGTGATAGTTCCAAAGCTCAAGTGAAATAATTGAAGCTGTCCAGAGAACAGATCATGAAACATAGGTAGCAAATCCCCCTTAATAATATGCCAGCACTTTTTGTAGAACTCCACCGGAAATCCATCCGGTCCGGGAGCCTTATTATTTTTCAACTGTGCTATAGCATCAAACACCTCCTTCTCCGAAAATGGGGCAACCAGAATATCATTTTCAGCTGCCGAGAGTTGAGGCACATCCTCAGTTCTGGACTCATCGAGAGATACACAATTATCCTCCGGAGGGCCAAACAACTGCCTATAATACTCGGTTATATATGTTTTTAGGTTATCCTGTCCTAAAATAGTGCCCTCATCTTGCTCAAGTTGGAATATTCTCTTCTTTCTGTGCTTACCATTAGCAATCAGATGAAAGAATTGAGTATTCGCGTCCCCTTGGACCACTTTGCGAACTTTAGCCCGCAAAGCCCACTTCAATTCTTCTTCACGGAGAAGTTCTTTCAACCTCTTCTCTGCATCAGTTTTAACCTGGAGCTCAGCAGGCATCAAAATCGTGGATTCAGCCTTAACATCCAGATTCTGTATAAGAGAGAGGAGCCTGTCCTTCTCAACCTTATATACCCCACTAAGGTGCTTAGCCCAGCCCCGTAAGAAGCTTCTCAAACTCCTAATCTTATTTTGCCAACGCTCGACCGCAGTCCTACCGCCTACACCCTTCGCCCATTCCCTAGCGATCAGGTCTAGGAATCCTTCGCGTTCGAACCAGGCCATCTCAAAAGAAAAGGTGTTTTTGTTTCCCACGTGGTTCGGCTCCCCTGAGTCAACGAACAGGGGTGTGTGGTCGGAAAAACCCCGTGAAAGAGCTTGAACCGTCACAAGCGGGAACTTCTGTTCCCACTCCACACTCGCAAGAACGCGATCAAGCTTTTCGTAAGTCGGGTTGGGCAGAGAGTTAGCCCAGGTAAACTTTCTACCAGAAAGTTCTATCTCTCTCAGATCCAGGCTTTCAATAATAGTATTGAACATGAACGACCATCTGCCATCAAAATTATCATTATTCTTCTCCTCTCTCCTCCTAATGATATTAAAGTCACCCCCAACTAAGATTGGAAGCTGCTCGGACCCACAAATCCGAACAAGATCCGCCAAAAATTCCGGTTTAAGCTCGGGTTGTGCGGCACCATAAACCGCCACCAACGCCCAGTTGAAACCATCAACCTTAGACCTGACTCGAAACTTAACGGCGAAGTCACCCATCACTACACTTCGAACTTCAAGCGAATCGCATCTCACACCCAGCAAGATACCACCCGATCTTCCTCGCGGAGGGAGGCAATGCCAATCAAAATCAACACCACCCGCAAGAGAGGAAAGGAACTGGGGCGCAAAGTTGTCTCTACCAGTTTCCGATAGAGCAATAAAATCTAAACGATGCTCCAGTGATGCCTCAGCAAGAAACCTTCATTTAGCCAAGTCTTTCAGACCTCTGCTATTCCAAAAGATTCCTTTCATCACTCATCATGAAATTTTTTAGTAGTCCGAATCCTAGCACTCCGACGAACTGCAGAATCGGGATAAATTTTCCGTTTCCACTTACGCTTGGGTTTACTAGGTCCTGACTCCCGATCCTCATAACCGGGCTCATTGGAACAAAAAACTACATTCTCTATGGGCATGTCATCGTCCTCAGACTCATGATTGGATGGTGCTAGATCCACACACATATTATCGAGCACTCTAACCCCTAATGCATCAATCTCATTGTCATTCATTGGTTTAACCGCGGCAATATTACGAATAGTTTCTAAGGCACGCTCCGCCTCCAAATCTAACAAATCATTCACCGACTTGGAAACCTCACTATATGAATCCCCGAGTGAAACTCCCAATTGGTTTGCATTATTTATAATCTCCTCATTAGAAAAATGCAATAACGAGTTAGATATGTTGACGGACATACCAGCAGAGATAGCAGCGTCCTGAAGCTTGGCGGCCCTCATAGCGCACTGCCGCTGCATATCATCCACCTCCGGAAGCTCGTGGACTCGCTCACTGAACCGTCTCCCCGTCGAGACAGGGTCTGGGATCCCGCCAAAAGCAACGACCTCCTCCCTGGTAAAGCCTCGCGCTGAGTCCCTCAGAGGATCAACCGAGGATACCGGAGGAGGTGGCTGCGGGCTCCCAAACCCCGCCGGGGGATCCACGTCCACGGGGATGGACGAATAGGAGAAGGCGAGGGCCGCCTGCCCATGCCCTCCTCCCACCCCCTGCCGACGCAGAGGGAAGAACCGTCAGCGAAGGAGTGGCGGTCCTCCTGACCGCCGGGGAAGAAGGGAGAGCCAGGGCCACCTGCCTCGCCCTCCCAGCGCAGCAGCAGGCTCGGGTGGCACCGCCCCAACCGGGGAGGCAAGAGCCGAGGCCGCCTGCCTCGGGCTCCCTCCCCCGGCGCTGGCCGACCCCACCTGAATCGGCATCCCCACAGGGGGGAAGGCTGGGTCCGCCTGACCCATGCAACCCTCCCCACAACCGACCATCACCGGCGTCGCCGGTGTCACCGGCGCCAGACTAAGAGAAGGAGAGACCGGAGCCACCTGCCCCCGACTCCCCTCCCCAAATCGAACCACCAAGTCAGACGACGCCTGCCGGCCCGAGACCACCTGAGGCTCCACCTCCCGTACCCCTCCCACGGGCGTCCCCAACAACCCATCCTCCATAGGACTAGCCACAACATCAAGCTCCAACGGCGGAAGCATACACTCAAAACTATCATCAGACTCCACCCTGTCGCTCCAGAGCCTGGGAGGAGCAGATGCTGGCTCGAAGGATCCAAACCGCAGCGTAGTCATGGGTACCGCCGGATCCGAGGGAGACTCCGCTCCAGGACCATCACCTGGCAACTGAGCATCCTGACTCGACCCCTTGGTCTTGTCACGACCCGCCTCATCATGCGGGTTCCCACGAGCACCGGCATCATCATCCCCCTCGTGCATATCCATAGCATCATCGGAAACCACCTCGGCAAACAGCTCGGAATCCTCAAACTCGATCTCAAGAGGAAACACCTCTCCCCCATAGAACCAGTTGACCCTATCTGGGACAAAATCGATGTCCAAAACACCCACTAAGAGCCGGGCCACCCCATGTGAGCGGGTGAAAGCCATGTCCACATCCTCAGTCTTACCAACCATCATACCCAAACTCGCCACAACGCGAGCATCTGTCAGAGCCTCAGATGGGGCCCCTGAAAACCGCAGCCACACCTGAGTGAGCGGTTTGCCCTTAGGTTCCACCTTTTTCCACTCGTGAAACTCTAGGATACACTTAGTACCCGGCACCTTACACAACCCAAAACTCAGCAGCTTCTGCAAATCTTCCACCGAAGGGAAATCAACCCTAAACACATCGTCCTCAATCTGGACGAGCTCCCACTGAAAATCACCTGGAGCCAGTTCCTGGAGTCGCTGCATAATTTGAGCCTCAGAAATCACTTCGCAGGTAGCTTTCACAAGTCCAGTTGTCAAACTTTGAGTCTCAACTCGAATCTCCCTTGCCACCGGAGACTCAAAGAACGTGAGCTCGGCACAGTACACTCCGTACATCGTGAGAGCAGGAGCCTGGTCACGCAAAACTGGGCAATCCCCCATAATATGAGCAGTCTTACCACACGCGTTACAGAGTTCCGCCATGCACTCAGCAATAAAGTGGCCCTTCTCACCACAGCGATAGCACAGCATCTTTTCTTTCTTACGCGCCCATTTGGACGCCCTTTCAGACTCAGCCCTGTCCCCTACCTCCGCAGCAACTCCAGATGCAGGAACCTCCACGTTGGCTAGAGCCGTCACAACATCCAAAGCCTGGCTAGGCAACTCAGTCGACCGAACTGGATCAACAGCCATATCCGAAGCCTGATGGTCATCCACAACCGGTGGCGGGGGCGGCTTGCGAGCCCGACCACGTCCACCACCACGTCCACCACGATGGCCACGGAATCCACCTCTCTGCCGGTTGTTCGGGCCAGTAACCCCTTCGACAAAACCGCCCGCCGGACCCAGGAATGGTCTTTCGGCAGAACCATCACTCTGCCAAGCGTATCCGCGTCCTCCACCCGTAGACGACGAACCACGGTGCTGGCCTTTCCCGTAAGCATCAACACCATCATCCCCCCACTGTCCTCTGGGCGGCCCATTTGATCCACCGTCCCCCACGTCAGTCCTAGACTGCAATGTGCCCGAACGCCTTTGCGCCGGTCTCGCGACATAGTGTGGCGGTGGCGCGGCACGAGGCACAGTCGGCGCGACCCCCCGCCCCACGGAAGCCGGCGCCGGAGGTCTTGGGGGAGGGGCACCTCTCCCCGCTACTGCAGTGACTGGCTTGGAGGGCCTCACTCCACCGCGCCCTGCATGCGGTAAAGATCCAGGCTGCACCGCCGGGCGCTGAAGCGGCGGTCGGGCACCATCGCCACCGCCCCGACTCGCGGCGGCAAGACTCGCCGGACTTGACGGACGGATGCTCCCACCCCTGCCCGCGACAACAGGAACCGGAGCAGGCGGGCGGACGGGAACACCACCACCGCGGCCGATGGGCGAAGTAGCCCCAGCCGGTATAGCGCCCCGGGCCGCTGCCGGCACTCCACGGTGAGCTCCACCGGCACCAACCAGCGGCGCCACTCCGGCACGGGCAGACCCGGCCGGCTCCGCCGAACCCTTTCCCGGGGGCCCCTGACCCGCCATGGGAGACAGCGGAGGAATACGCCGGGCGCGGCCTCCACGATCTGCGAGACGATGAGGAACCCGACGACGAACCCTACGGCGCGCGACGGGACTAGATGGAACAGACAAATCGATGCATGCCTCTCGCACGTAGCCAATCGTCTCGTCCAAAACTCCCACAAGAATTGGCCCAACAGCGATCTCTTCGGACTGGGCCTCATACCCAGCCGAAGGCGGCCCACTCTCCATCTGTGTCCCTGTAGCGACACAGAGGGCAGTCGACGGCGCTGGCCCACTCGCAGGCCCGCACACACACGTCGCGGCCTCAGCCAGCCCATCTGGGCCAATCAACCGATTCAAACGCGCGATCCGCGCCTCCCGGATCACGGCATGACTGGCGCCGCCGGCGCCGGCGCCTGCGCCGCCGATGGCCGCCGCTTCTTCTTCCTCTTAACGAACTTCCAAGAATCCTCGGTAAAAAAATCGGACAAAGTAGGTTTTGGAAGACTAACCTTAGGTAGAGGACCCTTCCAAGGTCGGATCGCCGTCGTCGCCGTACGCCGGTGAACTACCCGCCTGACGATCTCGATCTTGTCCTCCGCCCGTAGTCCCATCCTCGCCGGATCATCGGAGGGGATTGCCCGATCTACGAGCAGAGCCACCTCGTCCTCCGGGTACCCAAGCCGAAAGGCCTCGCAAATGACGTCGGAAGGAGAAGGAGACGGAACGCCCGATGGCCCGACAAGCAGGTCGCCGTCGTCGTCGTCCGAGTCCCCGGCGCCTTCATCGGCTAGCGCCCAGAACCGGCCGCCCACCCGCCTCCTCCCGCCGGAAAGGGCAACGCCGGCAATCCCCGGAGAAGACCCCGGAGTCGCCCCGCCTGTCGCCCCTGCCTTCATTGCCTAAATGTAGGTTCTCTCCCCAACACCACGTCATAGGGATCTAGATCAACACCAGGTCGCGTACGTCATGTGTCTGGTATGAATTTTGTCATTGGCGAGCGGTAAACAACGGTCATTGAACATGATGGTACGTGTCATGTGTGTTGATTTCTGGTAGGATTTCATTGAACATGACATTCACTTCATATTCAGAATAATTTTATTGCATTTCTGGGGGACTGAATTAACTCAATGAACATAAAAGAGAGTCAAGTTTGTGTCTCATATCTTATCTGTGTGAATTCACGTCGGACGGCCCTTGCTAAAAGTTTCAATATGGACCGGTTTGATCTAGCCGTCTAAGATCAGAAAACACAGCATATAACATAGTGCTCCCTTTGTAAAGAAATATAAAAGTGCATTTTTCTATGCCGAGCAACAAATACTATGATATTTCCTGTTTCTTCGCTCTCCGGGGGACATCGTGTCCACTAGAAGGCTAGAACAACGTAGTCCAAGTGAACACTGAAGCGATCACTGATCCACCTGCAAAAAAGAAAGGGAAAGATCGCTGATCCACCAGTAGACTTTATATATAGGTTGGGCAAAACGCAGCCCTAAGCTACAACCTACACCAGCATGCACTACATTACGTTCAAGACGTCAAGTTAAAAGATGCTCGATCGCATTCGTCGTATCCCGTTCGTAATTGACAGTTGACACTCGAACTGCATGCGCACCTGAGTCTACGTACGAGCGGAGTGACGGTGGACAAAAGAGAAGGAAGTGACCGTGGTCGGCACTAGCGGAGCTCGAAATGGAACCGAACAAAGGGAAGGGGTGATTTGTCCTGTGCATGTCGACCGTCATCCGTTCCTTGAGATGTGTGCTCGGGCGCTGCTGAAATTATCTGTGCTGCAGGACTATAGACGCGGAAGGTGAGTAGGATAGGCCAGGTGTTAAACATCTTGTACTCACTCCGTTCGGTGAAATGTGTACATTTTTTGCTTTAAAATTTGTTTATAATAGAGTATATTTTTGTCTTCCTAATGCACTTTAAAGTAGAAAAAAAATATTTCTCTCTCATCACATGGTAATCAAGACCAACAACATTTTACACATGGTCTTCTTAATTTCTACGTACACTTAGCTCATTGGGGGTTGAATAATTAAAAGGAGAGAGACGGTAGCTTGCATCTTTTCAATGCATTTTTTACTCCACTCCATATTTGTCCTGAAAATATATTATATGTACACTTTTCACCGGATGGGGGGAGTACCTCTATTAAAATTTTAAAATCTTAGAGCATCTACAGCCGGTCGTCTCAAACCTGACTCAAACACCGAGACGGACTGTCCGGCCACTGACCGGTAAAAAAAAACTTACCCGGGCGGGCTCCTCGTACTGGTACCCCTTATACCCAGCCCAAATCTAGGATGAATATGGGAGGCCTGGACGCGACTGGGCGTCCGCCACGTCGGACCAGACAGTCCGACCCACCCACAAATTGCACCAAATCCATTAAACCCACTGCCTCCAACCACTAATTCCGACGTCCGAGCCCTCGGTGGAAGCCACCCTTGCTCCCAATCCTCGCCGCCGCCCCCATCCGTCGTTGTAGATGTCGTCCATCCCGTCCCCTACCGCTGCCACGGAGGCTGCGTCGGTGTCATCCGTGGGTCTCCCGTCCTTGGCTCCGTCGCGCAAGGCAGAGAACATCGCCCGAGGAATCGGCGATAGAGGTAGCGGGAGAGGGAAGCGGTGTCACAGGGAGCGGATGTGGTCCTCGAGGAGCTGTTGTATCCCCCCCTCGCCTCGCCGCCCCCGGACATTTGGAGAAATCGACGTTGAGAATAAGAGTTTGCAACTTGCTCGAGACGCAAGGAATGCCAAGGTAATGTTAACGGGTGAAAGTATCTTTCATGAGCATGCAAAAAAGTGGCTTGTGGGGACGAAGGAGGAGTTCAGTAAACGTAGGGACTACGAGGTAAGGATGGTTATGGAGCAGGAGGCAAGGCTGGCCGCGCAGCAGTCGGCATGGATGGCAGTGAGTGATCCGTCACACTTGAACTTTAATTTCATTTTGGCATGTCTGTAACTCCGGATTGTTGAACTACGATTTCTTCTGCTTTGTTGCATTTGCTGAACTGTTCAATTGTGATGAATTTATGCCCTATGATCGACGTGCATGCATTACATGGATTTGAGGATTCAGATTTGAGGTGTGTGGCGCTGTTCGGCAAGCCAAATAGGAGTGGTCTGGTGCTGTCCACGGATGCGTCCGCAGATGTTTAGGGGGCTGGTTTTGCCAATTCTGGCCGGCTGTAGATGCTCTTAAAAGTCATTTCTTTAGAGTGCTTAAAGGTCCATTTAGTTGCATGACAAGTATGTGGGTTTAGTATCATACTCTAGTTGAGTGAAGGGAACACCAATATAACAGTGAGAAAATAGAGCAATAACGCATGCGCTCGCTCACTCTGTCGGTTCACATTGCGTGTTTGGCGGATGATGAGGGAGTGGTTCGGGATTGGAGCGACCGATATAAATCGATGGACGACAAAGCGCAACATATAGAGTTTCTGGACCAACATGTCAAAGCCCAATACTGCAAACAGGAAGGACATGGCTACCCTCACTATGCTTGTCTATTTGGTTATTTGGAACGAGAGAAATGCAAGAACATTCAGAAAGAAGTCCACACCTCCATTTTACATCCTTAAGCTTATCCAGGACGAGGCCAAACTTTCGGTCACCGTTGGAGCTATGCATCTGAGCATCATCATGCCGCGAGAGCAATTCTATTGTGTTGTTAGTATTGTGGTATTGTGTTTGCTTCCCTGACGGGCTATGTTGTCAAGCCGTCGATTTGTACTATGAACTCTCTCTCTCTCTTAATTAATGAATAAGGCAAACCTTTTTGCCTCGGTTTGAAAAAAAACTTCACGCCATGTCACGCACACATGTCGCGTGAATCGAGTTTGAGTTTGGGCTAATGTTATACGCCTTGCTGGATGAACTAATTTTTTGGATGGTAGTGCTTCGCCTAGTTTTGGGCGTACGTATCAATGCTCGAGCTCATCGTGGACATATTTTCTACCCTTAGAGTTCTCCCACCACGTGTCAGTTATATCTCTGCGCTCTCCCTACGCACCCCCTCTATGTAGAAAGATACATAGAAGAAAGGCTGAGCATGGCAAAACAAACAGAACAAAACATACCTACAAAGTTTCTCTGTGCTAAGTTGCTTCCCCGGCTACCCCATGTCGGCGAATGTGTGCACAATCGTCCGGGAGAGCAAGCATTGAAACCGCATTCCATGAGAACCCTCACTGAGTGAGGATCAATAAGGTTTAAGGGGAGCGTCTCATCGTGACTGCTCGCTCAAGTTCGACTACATCATCGGCGTTCCTCTGCCTGCTTCAACTACTTCCTCTACCGCAGACAACCACCTTGTCTTCACCACCATGGCCGAACATGTTGCTGCACCAGAGTTTTCGGTTCCCTCGTATGTCCTGCTTCTTCTTTTTTACATGTTTCATTGGTCCATATGCTTATGTGCTAGATATTCCTAATCTGTCATACGTGATTTGCCATGTCAATAAATCTTATGAAGATGCTCATCTGAATTAAGCTTAAACAAAAACAGCATATTTCCTAACACTAGGTGCTAACAGTTGAGACTCCGTAGAAGGATGGTTGTGCAAGTGAAGTACTTCCCCTGTCTGTGAAAAGAAGACTTATAAATTTTGTCTGAAATCAAACGGTATAAAGTTTAGGCTTCCTTTGGTTTTAAAAAAATGAAGGAAATACAAAAAACGTTTCTATGCTGACACTATTCAAGCCTTTTTTTTTGTTTCAAAGGAATGTAGCAAAGGAATCTTTGATCTCAATTTCAGTGAAAAACACAGGATTTTTACAAACATCTGGACCTCCTTTCAATTATGAAAAACGAGACTCAAATCCCGCGCATTGTGTCTATGACTCTATACCCGGTGTGCATTGTGTCCGTACCTTGATTTCTTCTTCAGTTTTCTGAAACTTTGGCGAGCCAGTGATCTCACGCGCCTAGTGCACCGCCTCGGTCTATGTCCCCCTCGTACAGTCCCAACAGGTAAAAGCCGGGCACAACGCACATCACCGGTCCGAGGCACCTCTGAGTGACAGACCAGCGCGTTCAGGTCAGGTCGGCGACGCTACAAAAGCGCATGCGAGCGAGCCTACGAGGAACGAGCTGGGCTCCGCCATTTTTTAACAGCAGATGGTTCCACTCCAGTTACACCTGTCGTAGACGGTACACACCCACACGGCCACACGTCCCTTCTTTTCACCTCACCTAGCTCAGTCAGTGGTTTTGTCGTCGAAGCACTCGTCGATGCTCGAAAAGAAAGACGTGAAGGCAGCTACTAGCTGGCCGTGATGGCGCTCTCGTCTCCTCCTCTTCGCCACGTGTAACGACGGAGGTCGCCCGAGGCGATGGCCCGGTGCCGACAACGGCACGCACATATGCGCCCCCAGCGCCCGGCCCGTTTAGTCTACTGTTTACACGCAGCTCCGGCTGATATCAGCATCGCGTCGCCGTCGCCGCCCCGTTCGTTCCCATGACATTACTACTGTTCAATCGGACTCCCGCCACAAGCTCCACACCATGTATCCATCCAGATTTGCAGTAGCGCCGGCCGGCAAAGTCGGTGTACCCTCTCCGTCTCCGACGTTTGGGGCGTGTTTGGTTGCCGGCATTGAGTCCACCCAGGCCCGCGCGGTGCAGCATCTTTTCAGACCTCGGTTGTTTGTTTCTCGCATACACTGTTGAGCCCGCATAGCACGGTTCTTAAACCACCACTAGGCCTGGCCCGTTGGGAACGGCCAAATCGGCAGTTTCCTGAGAGCCAGACCCGAGCGATGCTTCGAGGCGCACGTGGGTGGCTCTCTGGAGACGTGTATCTCGAGTTAATCCTTCTCTCTCTCCCTAATCCTCAATCCCCTCTATCTCCCTCTACTCCACGCGATCCCGTCGATCCCGTCCGTCGGCGTCCGCGGCGACGGCGACGACAGGTCCTCCAGGTCGAACGACCTTCCCGCTCCCGCCGTTGCGGACGGCGTGGGGGTGGCGCTCACCGACGTGGCCACCAGCAGGCTCTGCAGCTCCTTGACGCTGTCGTGCGCCGCGTCCTCGCTCACCCGGAGGCACTCCAGCTCCTCCTTGCTGCACTTGACGACGGTGTCCTTACTCCCGACCATCTCCTTGAGCATGGCGTTCTCGCTCCTCGCCTCCTCCAGCGCCTCCTTGACGAACTTGGTGTCCTTGACGGCCTGCTTCAGGATGTCCCGCAGCTTGGCCACCTCATGCCGCCCGGACCGCTGCGACTCGAGGAGCCGCGCGTTCTCGCGCCGGGACGCAGCGAGCTCCGCCTCCGACGACTTCATGCACACTGTGAACCCGGCCTCCTTGCCCCGGAACGTGGCGAACGCCTCCTCGGCGTTGGAGCGGAGGCGGGCCACCTCGTCGGACAGCGCGCGGACCTTGTCGTCCTTGCGCTTCAGGGACACGTGCAACCAGTCCGGCTCCAGCCTCGCCGTCTCCGACTCGTGCTGCGCGCGCGCCAGCTGTTGCCGCGTGGTGTGCAGCTCCGCGTTCACCTCCTTGAGCGCCAGCACCAGCTCCTCCATGGCCCGCTTGTTCTTCTCCTTCGCGGTCAGCGCCACCCGCAGCTCGCCACTGACCCGCTGCAGGTGGTGGTGGGCACGATGCCGGGAGCTGGTGGTGGGCATGATGGGCAGTGGAAGCTCCGGCGTGCTTAAAGTGTTTGACCAGATGTCAAGCCCAAACTGATGGCTGTTAAGTTTTGTTGTTAACGCTGGTAATCATATGCATGTATGCAACCAAACGCCGGGTAAAAATTGCATCTCGATTACAAGACCACCAATGCAGGCAACCAATCAACTGATCATCTACGTTTTTTACCCTATTTTTGCTTACCCAGGCCCTGCTCAGCCTGGCTCGTTTTCCCCCTCTAAGCCAGGCCCGGCAGCGAAAGCAACCAAACACGCCCTCCCTTGTAGACACCGTTGCGGTCTTCCACGTGAGCTGATCAAGACGCAGATCGAACGTAAAGTAACGTTTGCGCACAGGAGTTTCCACCAGAGTTCGGTCAGGCGTGTTCTGTGAGAACATGCATCACGTCCGTCGTCCTTTTTCCTTGCCTTTCAAAACGTGTGAATCTTTTGTGGGACTCGACGGCGCTCCTGCAGGACCGGGAAGGGAATAGGGGACCGTCTATGTATGCTGCATTCATGTGGGTGGCACTTAAAAGAGGCCTTCACATATTAGCCATCAAAGGAGCCTTTGTTAAAAGCATGCAACCGGGTCTACAAGCCAGGTGTTCTTTCCATACGCGCATATGCATATCTAGTTCCTTGGCCGTGTTTCCGTTCCTGGTTAACAAAATTTAAATCGACTCGAGTGTAAGAGCAACTTCAACGGGCCGACCCAAACGGACGGCGCTTTCGTCCGTTTTTTGTCCGTTTGGGTCGGCCCGGCAGACACAAACGTCCGGCGCTGTGTTTGGGTCGGCGCGAGCGCCCAACGCTGGCCCGACCCATTTCATAGGCGCGTCAAAAAAAAAATTGCAAGCATTTTGAAAATAAATACATGCATTTAATTAAACATAAAAGCCGGCCACGAAGGCCGGTGAAAGTCCACATTACATTAATAAAACACTAAACAAGACGACGCGCTGCCCTAGGCGTTCTCGTCAGCGGCGGCGTCTGCGTCGGGACCGGTGAGGTCGATCAACGTCGGCGCAGGGCCGGCCCAGGGGAACGCCGTGTTCCAGACGGCGGTGATGTCGGGCTTTGCCGCCGCTGCCTGGGCCTGGCGGGCCTCCTCTTCGGCCTCGCGCTCGGGCATCTGCAGGCGCTCGCCCTCCCGGCGGTCCTCGGCAAGCCGAACGAAGCGCCAGTGGTCGAGGTAGGCCGCCTCCTGCTTCTCCGTCGCCCCGAGCCAGATCGGCGGAGCGCTGACCCACTCACGGACTACTCCGGTCCAGGAGTAGTGCTCGAGGCAGGCCGGCTCCTCCGGCTCGGCTTTGGGCGGGGACGGCGGGGCCACCGGCGGCACGACGCAGTCGCCCGCCGCGGAGAGGGCCATGGCCTCCGCCATGGCTGCCTCGAAAGCCGCCTCGTCCGCCTCCCTCCACCGCTCCTCCTCCTTGCTCTCCTTGATGGCCGCCTGGTAGGCGGCCTCGGCCTCCTGGTCCTCATCGCGGACGACGAGCGCGGGCGGCGGCAGGCTGTGGTCGACGCCGCGGACGCCGCGTCGCCTCGTCTCCTCGTGCTCGAAGGCGAACCATCAAACCCAGTTGAGCGAGTCGACGGCGAAGCGCGGGTCGGCGCGCTGCTCCGACGTCAGCAACGCCCGCCGGCGCCGCACCTCCTCCGCATGGGCCCTGGCCGTCCGCGGCGCCGCCGGCACTGGGATCCTCTCCGGATCCAAATGTCAGTCGTGCGGCAGCGTCACGTCCGGATACGGCAGAGGCACGCGGTGGTGCCAGTGCCACTTGGCCTGGTGCAACGACACGTTGATGCGCTGCCTCTGCCGGGGAGCGCGCGCCGGCGCGGGGAGGGCGGGGAGGGAGGGGGAATGGCGGGCGGGGGCTTTGCCCTTGCAGCTGCTGCCGATGCCGGAGAAGAAATCCATGCTGGCGGTGGCTAGGGTTGTCGCCGGCGTGGGGGCAGGGGTGGCCAGATGGGGACGGGGGGCGAGTGCTAGTGGATGAGGACGGCCCCGCCGCACGCCCGGCTTAAAAAAGGACGACCGCCGTCGCTGACGCGTGGGCCCAAGGTGGGCGGTCGTCATAAATTATGTTGACCAAGGTAGTTGGACGGCCGCCAGGTGGGGACGCGGCGGACGGCGAGGAGACGCGCGGCGCGTCCGCTTCGCGTCCGCGCCGACGCATTCCAGGCGCAATTTTGGGCCGGAAATGGGTCGGCGCGGATGCCAGACGGACACGATTTAAGTTTGGGTCGGCGCGTTGGGCCGCCACTTTTGTCCGCACCGACCCAAACGAACGCGGGCGGACGAAATGGGTCGCCCCATTGAAGTTGCTCTAAAAAGGTTGCAAAATACGTGTGCTATGATTTGTTTTCCTTGGATTCGGTTTTAGACTAGCGTGTTCTATCAATACTTGAATTCATATTCAACCGAAACAGCAGTGTCCAAAGGTAACTGTGTAACTGTTCCCTCGAAGAACACTCCCAGGGAACGCTCGCTCAATAAGATTCCTGAAGCTAATTCCACGCTAGTAAAAAAAATCGTGATGTACTTTCCAAGACTAGGTTAGATCCCTTGACCTCTTGCTGGCTTGGTGAAAAAATAGTGTAGCAAGGATACATCTTGTTTTATGTCCTAGTCCTAGTGTGAGAGTAGTGTAGTAAGGGCCATGAATTCCAGACCTAGCTAGCTGGCGTTGAGGTGCCCACGTCGAGCTACATGCTTGGAATTCAGAACAGTCGGTGCAACGACCCCGTTGCACTCCTTTTGACTTCCTTTAAAGAACCAAATGCCGTCCACGCACGCACAAGTATATTGATCAATTCTTGTATCACAGCACACACTTCATCAGTCAGCAGAACGCAGGGGTTTGATACTTCTGTAAACTAGTATGCGAAGTTTTTATATTTAGTGGTGATAGATTAGTTTTTTAAATAGATATACATACAAAATCTACGTACATTGTACCTGAGCCGCTTCATTTCTCCAGCCTACAGTAGTTGCCAGCTCTGAAACCATCCGAGCCAGCAACCAGCTGTTATTTTGAATTGAAAGAAAATATTCACGTTTTCCGTTGGAAAAATACATCGTGCATACAGCAATACACTGACTTTGACTTTGATTTCGTCGTTTCTACTCAAGCCGACAAAACAAGTCAAATGGTGTTTTTTTCGGGAAAGTCAAATGGGTGTTGTAAACGAAATTAAATGGCTTTTTCTTCCTGAAGACGTGCTCTGTGATTTGGTACACGAATCTGTCGAAACCAATATCTGTGAGAACCTAGAAGGAGGAATATTTTGATACCCTAGTATGAACAATGCTTTATCTCCTCTTCATTTCCCACTACAAAAAAGGTCATGAATCTTTAAAGGAGCGTACATAACAGCAGCACACAATTACTGAACTTTCCTTCGCCCCCTTTAGCAAATTAATGGGGGAATCTATCTTAGCTTTGGCATGGCATGAAAGAAAAACACGAATAAAAAGTGGCGCAATTAGGGCTCTGCATGAACTGGATTCAACTAGGGATCAGCTTTTAGGGGAATTATTCTTTTTTGCTTGTTTAGTAGCAATATATTGGGTCCTCCATATAGACAAGGATAAATGCTGGTGCTGTACTGCATTGTGTCGTGTGGACCAAATCTTTAGCCAATTAACCCGATTCCGATTCGATGTACATATTCACCTACTGACTGATTGGTTGATTGATTTGGTCCACTGATCCTGGATGCCTAAGGTAATTGCTCCACTTGTAATCCTACTAGGCACCGAGAATGCGGATTATTAGGAACCTTTTAATTTGGAATGAAACAGTTCTATGTAGTACAGAAGTCCTGTAAGTTGCAGAGGAGTGTATTACAGTAGAGCTGGTTGTACGACCAGGTACTTTTGTGCAGCTTTGGTTGATTTATTAAGACAGTATGATGAACTGACAAAGTAAATATAGGTTGAGGATCTAAGTGGCACAACCAAGCTGGTTTTAGGATCTTCAGGTTGCAATTCCAGAGTCAGTAAATTTGGTTTCCGATGTATCTCTTGGCCTAAGGAAAGTATTTCCTGTCTCAGGTGAGTAATAATATTGAAGTGAACTGAGGGTAGCCAATTGCGTAGCTTTGTGGAGGTGACGTCCGTTGAAAAGAGGCTTGCTAACCATACTGGAGAGTAGCTAGTGACGGTCATCAGGAGGGGAGGAAAAGAAGAGCTGAAAAAGGAAGGAAAGATATGTGTCATCTAACATAAACAGACTACATGCTTTTCTAAAAGCGATGGAGCGTGCAACGTCATAACGACTTTAATAAGATGTTCTGAGGGGCCATGAGCATCACTGGCTAAATCTTGATCATTAAGCTAACATAGAAGAGGTTATAATATTCAGGCAACAGGTAAGCTAGCTGACTTAACTGTTTCACTTGCTCTGCACCAATCAGCAGTCAGTCATGCAGAATATGATGGCCACAGTAATTTCTAAATGCAGCAACGCCAATATGTCGATTTTTTGCAAAATAAAATAATGTTCCTACTTTAATAATAACAGAAAATCCATCTTGAATTGCTTGGCCTGAGTTTTTCCTTCTGTTGGAAAATTTGTAAAACCATGCAGACTCTGAACTTTCTAAAACAGTTTACCATAAATTGTAGGTCGGATTTGTATCCCAACACTTGCAGTACATATGAAAAGGAATCATTCACTGCTAGAAAAATGTTTATACATAGAAGTTTACCAATAGCGTTTATTTGGGCCCCCACGCTACTGGTAATTACCAATAACGTTGGGTACAACGAGCGCTACTGGTATAGATTAGCAGCGACGCTGGTTTCTTTCAGGCACGCTACTAATAAGTATGCCACACCACACCACCAGATCAATAAATATTAGCAGCGTCGGTCGTCTATACAGTGTTACTGTTAAATCAGTATCTATAGCGCCTGTTCACAGAAACGCGCTACTGTTATTTCTTCTATGTGTATACTTTTACCAGTAGCGTGTTTTTCCTACCAGCGCTATAGGTAGTAGAACTTAGCAGTAGATATTTTGGCTGGCGACCATAGTAGTAGCGCGCATTGGTAGCCAGCGCTACTGCTATGGTCGCCAGCCAAAATACCTACCACCTTCGCCCACCCCCCCTCTTCTTCCTCACCCTCCTTTCTCCCCCTCCTCTTGCACTTGCTTGTTCCTTTCAATGCTCTCCCTCTTCTTTGCCCCTCCACCACCCCCTCATTAATGCACTCCCTCCTCCCTCTTTCTTTCTTTGCCCCTCCACCCCCTCTTCTTTGCCCCTCCTCCCCCTCTTATTTGCCCCTCCACCACCCCCTCCATTAATGCCCTCCCTCCTCCCGCTCTCTCCCTAGCTCTTTGTCTCTCCCTAGCTAGTTACAGCTATATATATGTAGCTAGGTACCTCACTATCTAGAGCTACTAGCTAACTGAGAAGGTGCTCAATATCCCTCTCGACACATAGGTGAGCAAAAAAAAGTGTGTGCGATAGGACCGAAACTATATATGCGCGATATGAGAATATACCGAATTGTGTGTGGCATGTGAGTTGCCTATATTGTATATTTGTTGAAATGTGGGTGACATGAGTTGCCTATATTTTGCCGAAATGTCGATTCAATTCCGTTTCGGCGAATTTCGGGCAAACTCAATATGTCCTATGTTTAGGGAAGGTCATGCCGAATTTTTGTATGAATTTGATCCATGCATGCACACGTGGTTATAATATTTTGCTCCGCACAGGTGATCATGAAGGTCAATGGACGGATGGTGGAAAGATACTGGCAATCCGCGGTGGACGACATGTATGAAAAAAGACTGAAGGATGTTGTATGTCCGTGTCGAAAATGCAAAGGAGGAGTCAGGCTCGACCCCTTTAAGGGTGGTAAATTCAAGGCGCACCTGCTCATGCATGGTTTCATGGATGGCCATACTCGGTGGATAAGTGAAGATGATGATGAGGAGGACGTTAACGGGGCAGGAAATAACGACATGGGGCCACACGACGAGATGACTAATTATGGGCCCGAAGAAGAAGACGGCCTCGGAAATGGCGATGGCGAAGAGGCAGTACAAGGCGGAGAAGACGCGGACACGCCACCGTCTCCATCGCTACTAAGTTCAGCCATGCGGGACCCGCATGTTCGAGACTTGCTTCGCAAGAAGACGACTAGCAACAGAGCTACTTCTAGAGAGGAGGCTAAACTGGCGCAACTGGAGGTAGACACGATGACTCCTTTGTATGATGGTTACGATCCCGAGGTGACCCGTTTGAGTTTCACGCTAGAACTTCTAAAGACGAAGGCAAAAAAACAAATGGACGGATGCAAGCCTGGATGAGCTTCTGAAGTATCTAAAGAAGATTCTTTCCGCGGGAAGCCGGTGTCCTACTAGTGTCGAGGAGGCAAAAAAATCGTGTGCCCTCTTGATCTGCCACACATTAGATATCACGCATGCATCAATGATTGCATCATCTATCGGAACAAGCACGCGGAAAAACCCATCTGTCCAAAGTGCAATGCTTCACGATATAAGAAGGCCGGAAAGAAAGCTCCACAGAAAGTTGTATGGTACTTTCCGATCACTCCGCGTCTCCAGCGGTATTTCGTAGATCCTAAGGAAGCAAAGCTTATGCGCCGGCGCGCGGAGAGGGTGAAGCCATATGATGGAGATGATCCGAAGCTGAGACACCTCGCAGATGCTAGCCAGTGGAGAGCATTATGTTGGGGATCGTTGCAGAAATTAAAAAATTTCTACGCATCACCAAGATCAATCTATGGAGAGACTAGCAACGAGAGAGAGGGGAGTGCATCTTCATACCCTTGAAGATCGCGATGCGGAAGCGTTACAAGAACGCGGACGAAGGAGTCGTACTCGTAGCGATTCAGATCACAGTTGATTCCGATCTAAGCGCCGAACAACGGCACGCCCGCGTTCAACACACGTACAGCCCGGGGACGTCTCCTCCTTCTTGATCCAGCAAGGGGAGAGGAGAAGTTGAGGGAGAGCTCCGGCAGCACGACGGCGTGGTGGTGGAGCTTGTAGTTCTCCGGCAGGGCTTCGCCAAGCACTACGGAGGAGGAGGAGGTGTTGGGGAGGGAGAGGGCTGCGCCAGGGGAAGGGGGTGCGGCTCCCATGCGCCTCCCCACTATATATAGGGGTGGAGGGGGCTGGTTTCTTGCCCTCCAAGTCCATTGGGGCGTTGGCAAAGGTGGGGGAAAGAAATCCCATCATTTCCGTTCCCCACCGATTGTTATCCCCCTTTTTTAAGGATCTTGATCTTATCCCTTCGGGATATGATCTTATTCCTTGTAAGGGGGATTTTGGTGCGCCTTGACCAGGGGTGTGGGGCCTTGCCCCCACTACCCACGTTCATGTGGGTCCCTGATGTCTACTATGCAACCTTCTTCTTGTAGACGTTGTTGGGCCTCCAAGTGAAGAGGTTTGTAGGACAGTAGCAAATTTCCCTCAAGTGGATGACCTAAGGTTTATCAATTCGTGGGAGGCGTAGGATGAAGATGGTCTCTCTCAAGCAACCCTGCAACCAAATAACAAAGAGTCTCTTGTGTCCCCAACACACCCAATACAATGGTAAATTGTATAGGTGCACTAGTTCGGCGAAGAGATGGTGATACAAGTGCAATATGGATGGTAGATATAGGTTTTTGTAATCTGAAAATATAAAAACAGCAAGGTAACAAGTGGTAAAAGTGAGCGTAAACGGTATTGCAATGCTAGGAAACAAGGCCTAGGGTTCATACTTTCACTAGTGCAAGTTCTCTCAACAATAATAACATAATTGGATCACATAACTATCCCTCAACATGCAACAAAGAGTCACTCCAAAGTCACTAATAGCGGAGAACAAACGAAGAGATTATGGTAGGGTACGAAACCACCTCAAAGTTATTCTTTCCGATCAATCCATTGGGCTATTCCTATAAGTGTCACAAACAGCCCTAGAGTTCGTAGTAAAATAACACCTTAAGACACACATCAACCAAAACCCTAATGTCACTAGATACTCTAATGTCACCTCAAGTATCCATGGGTATGATTATACGATATGCATCACACAATTTCAGATTCATCTATTCAACCAACACATAGAACCTCAAAGAGTGCCCCAAAGTTTCTACCGGAGAGTCAAGATAAAACGTGTGCCAACCCCTATGCATAGGTTCATGGGCGGAACCCGCAAGTTGATCACCAAAACATACATCAAGTGAATCAATAGAATAATCCATTGTCACCACAGTTATCCCACGCAAGACATACATCAAGTGTTCTCAAATCATTAAAGACTCAATCCGATAAGATAACTTCAAAGGGAAAACTCAATCCATTACAAGAGAGTAGAGGGGGAGAAACATCATAAGATCCAACTATAATAGCAAAGCTTGCGATACATCAAGATCGTGCCGAATCAAGAACACAAGAGAGAGAGATCAAACACATAGCTACTGGTACATACCCTCAGCCCTGAGGGTGAACTACTCCCTCCTCGTCATGGAGAGCGCCGGGATGATGAAGATGGCCACCGGTGAGGGTTCCCCCCTCCGGCAGGGTGCCGGAACAGGGTCCCGATTGGTTTTTGGTGGCTACAGAGGCTTGCGGCGGCGGAACTCCCAATCTCTTATGTTCCCCGAAGGTTTTAGGGTATATTGGTATATATAGGAGGAAGAAATACGTCAGGGGAGCCACGAGGGGCGCACGAGGGTGGAGGGCGCCCCCAGGGGGGTGGGCGCGCCCCCTGCCTCGTGCCCTCCTCGTTGATTCCATGACATGCACTCCAAGTCCCCTGGATTGCTTCCGTTCCAAAAATAACTTTCCCGAAGGTTTCATTCCGTTTGGACTCCGTTTGATATTCCTTTTCTGCGAAACACTGACACAAGGGAAAAACAAAAACTGGCACTGGGCTCTGGGTTAATAGGTTAGTCCCAAAAATAATATAAAAGTGTTTAATAAAGCCCATAAACATCCAAAACAAATAATATAATAGCATGGAACAATAAAAAATTATAGATACGTTGGAGACGTATCAGCATCCCCAAGCTTAATTCCTGCTCGTCCTCGAGTAGGTAAATGATAAAAACAGATTTTTTTTTGATGTGGAATGCTACCTAACATATTTATCAATGTAATTTTCTTTATTGTGGCATGAATATTCATATCCATAAGATTCAAGACAAAAGTTTAATATTGACATAAAAATAATAATACTTCAAGCATACTAACAAAGTAATCATGTCTTCTCAAAATAACATGGCCAAAGAAAGCTATCCCTACAAAATCATATAGTCTGGCTATGCTCTATCTTCATCACACAAAGTATTTAAATCATGCACAACCCCGATGACAAGCCAAGCAATTGTTTCATACTTTTGATGTTCTCAAAAAATTTCAATCTTCACGCAATACATGAGCGTGAGCCATGGACATAGCACTATAGGTGGAATAGAATGGTGGTTGTGGAGAAGAAAAAAAGGAGAAGATAGTCTCACATCAACTAGGCGTATCAACGGGCTATGGAGATGCCCATCAATAGATATCAATGTGAGTGAGTAGGGATTTCCATGCAACGGATGCACTAGAACTATAAGTGTATGAAAGCTCAACAAAAGAAACTAAGTGGGTGTGCATCCAACTCGCTTGCTCACGAAGACCTAGGGCATTTTGAGGAAGCCCATCATTGGAATATACAAGCCAAGTTCTATAATGAAAATTTCCCACTAGTATATGAAAGTGATATCATAGGAGACTCTCTATCATGAAGATCATGGTGCTACTTTGAAGCACAAGTGTGGTAAAAGGATAGTAGCATTGTCCCTTCTCTCTTTTTCTCTCTCTTTTTTCATTTGGGCCTTTTCTCCTTTTTTATGGCCTCTTTTTTTTTCTTTTTTTTTTCTTTTTCGTCCGGAGTCTCATCCCTACTTGTGGGGGAATCATAGTCTCCATCATCCTTTCCTCACTGGGACAATGCTCTAAAAATGAAGATCATCACACTTTTATTTACTTACAACTCAAGAATTACAACTCGATACTTAGAACAAAATATGACTCTATATGAATGCCTCCGGCGGTGTACCGGGATATGCAATGACTCATGAGTGACATGTATGAAAGAATTATGAATGGTGGCTTTGCCACAAATACAATGTCAACTACATGATCATGCAAAGCAATATGACAATGATGGAGCGTGTCATAATAAACGGAACGGTGGAAAGTTGCATGGCAATATATCTCGGAATGGTTATGGAAATGCCATGATAGGTAGGTATGGTGGCTGTTTTGAGGAAGGTATATGGTGGGTGTATGATACCGGCGAAAGGTGGGCGGTATTAAATAGGCTAGCAATGGTGGAAGGGTGAGAGTGCGTATAATCCATGGACTCAACTTTAGTCATAAAGAACTCATATACTTATTGCAAAAATTTATTAGTTATCGAAGCAAAGTACTACGCGCATGCTCCTAGGAGGATAGATTGGTAGGAAAAGACCATCGCTCGTCCCCGACCGCCACTCATAAGGAGGACAATCAATAAATAAATCATGCTCCGACTTCATCACATAACGGTTCACCATACGTGCATGCTACGGGAATCACAAACTTTAGAACAAGTATTTCTCAAATCCACAACTACTCCACTAGCATGACTCTAATATCACCATCTTCATATCTCAAAACAATCATAAGGAATCAAACCTCTCATAGTATTCAATGCACTCTATATGAAAGTTTTTATTATACCCATCTTGGATGCCCATCATATTAGGACTAAATTCATAACCAAAGCATATTACCATGCTGTTTAGGACTCTCAAAATAATATAAGTGAAGCATGAGAGTTCATCTATTTCTTCAAAATAAATCCACCGCCGTACTCTAAAAGATATAAGTGAAGCACTAGAGCAAACAACAAACTACTCCGAAAGATATAAGTGAAGATCAATGAGTAGTCGAATAATTATGCAACTATGTGAAGACTCTCTAACATTTAAGAATTTCAGATCTTGGTATTTTATTCAAACACCAAGCAAAACAAAATAAAATAAAATGACGCTCCAAGCAAAACACATATCATGTGGTGAATAAAAATATAGCTCCAAGTAAAGTTACCGATGAACGAAGACGAAAGAGGGGATGCCTTCCGGGGCATCCCCAAGCTTAGGCTCTTGGTTGTCCTTGAATATTACCTTGGGGTGCCTTGGGCATCCCAAATCTTAGGCTCTTGCCACTCCTTATTCCGTAGTCCATCGAATCTTTACCCAAAACTTGAAAACTTCACAACACAAAACTTAACAGAAAACTCGTAAGCTCCGTTAGCGGAAAAAAACAAAACACCACTTCAAGGTACTGTAATGAACTCATTCTTTGTTTGTATTGGTGTTAAATCTACTGTATTCCAACTTCTCTATGGTTTATAAACTATTTTACTAGCCATAGATTCATCAAAATAAGCAAACAACACACGGAAAACAGAATCTGTCAAAAACAGAACAGTCTGTAGTAATCTGTAACTAACGCAAACTTATGGAACTCCAAACATTCAGCCAAAATAGGAAGACCTAGACAATTTTTTATTGATCAGCAGCAATTAGAATCAGTATTTTATCACTTTCTGGTGATTTTTAACAATTGTTTTCGTGAACAGAAAGTTTCTGGAATTTTCAGCAAGATCAAATAACTATCATCCAAGAAGATCCTATAGGTTTAACTTGGCACAAACACTAATTAAAACATAAAAACAGACCTAACCAGAGGCTAGATCAAATATTTATTACTAAACAAAACCAAAAAGAAAGAACAAAAATAAAAGTTGGGTTGCCTCCCAACAAGCGCTAACGTTTAACGCCCCTAGCTAGGCATGATGATTTAATGATGCTCACATAAAAGATAAGAATTGAAACATAAAGAGAGCATCATGAAGAATATGACTAGCACATTTAAGTCTAACCCACTTCCTATGCATAGGTATTTTGTAAGCAAACAACTTATGAGAACAATAATCAACTAACATAGGAAGGCAAAACAAGCATAACTTTAAAACTTTAAGCACATAGAGAGGAAACTTGATATTATTGTAATTCCTACAAGCATATGTTCCTCCCTCATAATAATTTTCAGTAGCATCGTGAACGAATTCAACAATATAACTATCACATAAAGCATTCTTTTCATGATCTACAAGCATAGAAATTTTATTACTCTCCACAAAAGCAAATTTGTTCTCATGAATAGTAGTGGGAGAAAACTCAACAAAATAACTATCATATGATTGAAAATTAAGATCAAGATGACAATTTTCATGGTTACCATTATTCTTTAAAGCATATGTGTCATCATAATAATCATCATAGATAGGAGGCATGCTTTCATCATAGTAAATTTGCTCATCAAAGCTTGGGGGACAAAAAAATATCATCTTCATCAAACATAGCTTCCCCAAGCTTGTGGCTTTGCATATCATTAGCATCATGGATATTCAAGGAATTCATACTAACAACATTGCAATCATGCTCATCATTCACATATTTTATGATAAGCATTCTATGTAATTCTTCTTCTAGCACTTGAGCACAATTTTTCTTCCCATCATTTTCACGAAAGACATTAAAAAGATGAAGCATATGAGACAAACTCAATTCCATTTTTTTGTAGTTTTCTTTTATAGACTAGACTAGTAATAAAACAAGAAACAAAGAGATTCGATTGCAAGATCTAAAGATATACCTTCAAGCACTCACCTCCCCGGCAACGGCGCCAGAAACTGCTTGATGTCTACTACGCAACCTTCTTCTTGTAGACGTTGTTGGGCCTCCAAGTGCAGAGGTTTGTAGGATAGTAGAAAATTTCCCTCAAGTGTATGACCTAAGGTTTATCAAACCGTGGGAGGCGTAGGATGAAGATGGTCTCTCTCAAGCAACCCTGCAACCAAATAACAAAGAGTCTCTTGTGTCCCCAACACACCCAATACAATGGTAAATTGTATATGTGCACTAGTTCGGCGAAGAGATGGTGCTACAAGTGCAATATGGATGGTAGATATAGGTTTTTGTAATATGAAAATATAAAAACAGCAAGGTAACAAGTGGTAAAAGTGAGCGTAAACGGTATTGCAATGCTAGGAAACAAGGCCTAAGGTTCATACTTTCACTAGTGCAAGTTCTCTCAACAATAATAACATAATTGGATCACATAACTATCCCTCAACATGCAACAAAGAGTCACTCCAAAGTCACTAATAGCGGAGAACAAACGAAGAGATTATGGTAGGGTACGAAACCACCTCAAAGTTATTCTTTCCGATCAATCCATTGGGCTATTCCTATAAGTGTCACAAACAACCCTAGAGTTCGTAGTAAAATAACACCTTAAGACACACATCAACCAAAACCCTAATGTCACCTAGATACTCCAATGTCACCTCAAGTATCCGCGGGTATGATTATACGATATGCATCACACAATCTCAGATTCATCTATTCAACCAACACATAGAACCTCAAAGAGTGCCCCAAAGTTTCTACCGGAGAGTCAAGACGAAAACGTGTGCCAACCCCTATGCATAGGTTCATGGGCGGAACCCGCAAGTTGATCACCAAAACATACATCAAGTGAATCAATAGAATAACCCATTGTCACCACGGTTATCCCACACAAGACATACATCAAGTGTTCTCAAATCATTAAAGACTCAATCCGATAAGATAACTTCAAAGGGAAAACTCAATCCATTACAAGAGAGTAGAGGGGGAGAAACATCATAAGATCCAACTATAATAGCAAAGCTCGCGATACATCAAGATCGTGCCGAATCAAGAACACGAGAGAGAGAGAGAGAGAGAGAGAGATCAAACACATAGCTACTGGTACATACCCTCAGCCCCGAGGGTGAACTACTCCCTCCTCGTCATGGAGAGCACCGGGATGATGAAGATGGCCACCGGTGAGGGTTCCCCCCTCCGGCAGGGTGCCGGAACAGGGTCCCGATTGGTTTTTGGTGGCTACAGAGGCTTGCGGCGGCGGAACTCCCGATCTCTTCTGTTCCCCGAAGGTTTTAGGGTATATTGGTATATATAGGAGGAAGAAATACGTCAGGGGCGCCACGAGGGGCCCACGAGGATGGAGGGCACGCCCAGGGGGGTGGGCATGCCCCCTGCCTTGTGCCCTCCTCGTTGATTCCCTGACGTGCACTCCAAGTCCCCTGGATTGCTTCCGTTCCAAAAATAACTTTCCCGAAGGTTTCATTCTGTTTGATATTCCTTTTCTGCGAAACACTGAAACAAGGGAAAAACAGAAACTGGCACTGGGCTCTGGGTTAATAGGTTAATCCCAAAAATAATATAAAAGTGTTTAATAAAGCCCATAAACATCCAAAACAGATAATATAATAGCATGGAACAATCAAAAATTATAGATACGTTGGAGACGTATCAGTCCCCCCATCCAGGTGGGCCCCACTCCGGAACCTTCTAGAACCTTCCGGGTACAATACCGAAAAATCCCGAACATTTTTCGGTGGCCAAAAAAGGACTTCCCATATATAAATCTTTACCTCCGGACCATTCCGGAACTCCTCGTGACGTCCGGGATCTCATCCGGTACTCCGAACAACATTCGATAACTGCACACTAATTCCCATAACAATTCTAGCGTCACCGAACCTTAAGTGTGTAGACCCTACGGGTTCGGGAATCATGCAAATATGACCGAGACAACTCTCTGGTCAATAACCAACAACGGGATCTGGATACCCATGTTGGCTCCCACATGTTCCATGATGATCTCATCGGATGAACCACGATGTCGGGGATTCAATCAATCCTGTATACACTTCCCTTTGTCAATCGTTACGTTACTTGCCCGAGATTCGATCGTCGGTATCCCAATACCTCGTTCAATCTCGTTACCGGCAAGTCACTTTTACTCGTTCCATAACACATCATCCCGTGATCAACTCTTTGGTCACATTGAGCTCATTATGATGATGTTCTACCGAGTGTCCCCAGAGATACCTGTCCGTCACACGGAGTGACAAATCCCAGTCTCGATTCGTGCCAACCCAACAGACACTTTCGGGGATACCCGTAGTGTGCCTTTATAGCCACCCAGTTACGTTGTGACGTTTGGCACACCCAAAGCATTCCTACGGTATCCGGGAGTTGCACAATCTCATGGTCTAAGGAAATGATACTTGACATTAGAAAAGCTTTAGCAGACGAACTACACGATCTTGTGCTATGCTTAGGATTGGGTCTTGTCCATCACATCATTCTCCTGATGATGTGATCCCGTTATCAACGACATCCAATGTCCATGGCCAGGAAACCGTAACCATCTATTGATCAACGAGCTAGTCAACTAGAGGCTTACTAGGGACATATTGTGGTCTGCGTATTCACACATGTATTACGGTCTCCGGTTAATACAATTATAGCATGAACAATAGAAAATTATCATGAACAAGGAAATATAATAATAACCATTTTATTATTGCCTCTAGGGCATATTACCAACACATTAAACGCTGAATTTGATTTTTTTCGCAAATGATGCAAGGAGCATCGTGCTTGGCGCTAGTAGTGATGGCATGAATCCTTTTGGCAACCAGAACACCAATCATAGCATATGGCCCATGTTTGTATGGATGTACAACCTCCCCCCTGGAAGTGCATGAAGGAAAAATACATACACATGGCTATGCTTATTCAAGGGCCGAGACAACCGGGAAATGATATAAATCTATATCTCGGGTTACTAAAAGAGGAGCTACAGACCTTATGGACAATGCCGGCCAAAACATGGGACGCAAGCAAAGGAGAGCATTTCTACATGAGAGCCGCGCTGATCACGACGGTGCAGGACTATCTCGGTTACGACTATCTCTCTGGCCAGTTGTGCCACAGATATTGCGGATGCACCAGGTCCATGGATGATACAACTTCTCTGCAGCTAACGAAAGATGGCGGGTCTTCGAAAATCGTGTACATGGGGCATCGAAGATGGCTCGAGAAGGATGACTCATGGAGAAAGCATGGAGATCTATTCAATGGTAAGGCTGAGCATCGAGGTCCTCCACGTAAGCGTAGGTGCAGAAATATATGAGTTATTGAAGAACTGGGAAGAGTGCCCTCACCGGGAAAGACGAAGAAAAAGGCGTCGGAGCCACTACTGAAGGTATGGAAGACGAGATCTGTTTTCTGGGACTTGGAGTACTGGCCCAAACTCGAGATGCCTCATAGCCTTGATCAGATGCATATCACAAAAAATATCCTCGAGAGTTTGATTGGAACATTGATGAACATGCCGGAGAAGACCAAGGATGGGCCGAAGGCAAGAGAAGACTTGGAATTCTTGAAAATCAGGAAAGATCTCCTAATGTCCGGTAAAAAGTCGTCACAGGAGACGGAGACGGAAGATAGGGGCAAAAAAGTAAACAAGAAGGAAGAACAATATTGCCCCCCCCCCTCTTGCTTCACCTTAGATCCGAAGGAGGTCGATCAATTGTTCAAGTGCCTTGTCGGAATCAAAGTAAGTTCCGGATACTGCGGGAAGATAAGCAGATATTTGGATACTAAGAAAAAAAGGTTCAGCGGGATGAAGTCTCACGACTGTCATGTGATGATGATGTAGTTACTCCCGGTTGCACTTAGAGGGATTATGGACACACACGTCCGTGAGACGCTTACTGACCTATGCCACTTTTTTATGCTATCTCTCAAAAGTCGATCAGTGTGAAGCAACTCCATAGGCTACAGGAAGAGATCGTTGTCATACTAAATGAGCTAGAGATGTACTTCCTGCCCGCGTTCTTTGATGTCATGGTGCATCTATGTGTCCACATCATGGATGACATCATCGACCTAGGGCCGACATTCCTGCACAGCATGATGCCGTTCGAGAGGATGAATGGGGTCATCAAAGGATTCGTTCGTAACATGTCCCGTCTGGATGGAAGCATACCCCAGGGATATGTGACCAAAGAGTGCATCTCTTTCTGTGAGAGTTATCTAGGCACCGGAGACCCTGTTGTTGGTTTGCCCGTCAACAAGCACTATGGAAGGCTCGAAGGCGAAGGTCACACCAACGGTTAGACGGATGTGAATGTGGTCCGCTCGGGCCGACAAAACGACTTTGATAGGGCAAACTTAGTAGTGCTATAGATGTGCTAGAAGATTTCGTGACACTGCACAAAGAGACCATCGCAAAGAACTACCATGACCGTGGGGTGCACAGGACGGACGCTTAAGTTATTACAGAGCACAACTCCACTTTCTTGTGTTGGTTCAAAGAGCGAGTTCTGGCTAATCCCCCGAAAGAGGGCTGTCCGGACAGAACGCTCATATACGCCTTAGCAGATGGCCCGTCGATCAACCTCGCGACTTATCAAGCATACGAATCAACAGATACACGTTCTACACAGGGGACAAAGATATAAACAGTGATAACCAGAACTCAGGGGTGACGATGGAAGCCATGACTGGGAACGTAATTGAAAGATATTACAGAATGGTCGAAGAGATCTGGGAGCTTAACTACTCTGGATTGCATAGTGCGACGATGTTCCATGTCAGATGGGCTAAGAACGTACAAAGAGAAAACCAACATTTCACTACCATGTGTATACCCGACTCCAATAGCGGTACCGTCAACGCCACTGCCAAAAATGAGCCATGGGTACACGCTAAACATGTGACACAATGTTTCTTCATAACCGCCCCGAGCAATCCCAGTCGTGTTGTCGTGAGGAGAGGCAAAAGGAGCATCGTCGGAATGGATGGAGTCGCCAACAAGGAAGACTACGACCAGTACGGTGATCCGATGAGGGAAGATGATGCTGATGACGATGAAACATACGTCAAAAGAAGAATGAAGACTACATTACCTACGAAAGATAATAATCCCTGGAAAAGGAAAAGTCGCGACCATGGGCTCAATTATTCGACAACGAACAAAAGAGGGAAGAAGAAGATCAGTCTGAAGCGTTGTCGTCGCCCAAGATGACAAACTAATTAACATAATTTGTATGTATCTATTTTGTATGCCGCCGTTAGTGGTCAAATGATATAACGTATATTATACACTAATTATTATCCGGAGGGTAAACGGTGTTATTGCTCCAACATACCAAATTAATTAAACCCTAGCTAGCTAGAGCTATATATACCCCTGCTATACAAAACTTGTACAAATGCAAATGAAAGATAAGGAAAAGAAAAATGAAAATGAGAGAAAAAGAAAAAGAAAGGAAGTTGTGGAAAATGAAATGAAAGAAAAAGAAAAAGAAAAAGAATAATGATCGGTATCGCTTTCGGAGGGAACAAGCGCTACAGCTAACTGGCCACATTCTTTAAAAAAAAGTTAGCAGTAGCGCGGTTTGTGCTGGGTAGCGCTATAACTAACTTAGCTATAGCGCGTTTTGCCACGCCGCGCTATAGCTAAGTTGCATACAGCACCGGTCGAGCCACACCTATCTCTTTCCTCTCTCTCACTCTCGCTCTGTGTCGATCCCCTTTCTCTGAGCTCCCACGCCACCGCCGACGCCACACCCGCCCACGTCGCTGTCGACGCCGCACCCGACCCCGACGCCGGCCATTGGTCGCCCCGACACTCCCTCCCCCCGTGTCGTCCCCTTCCCAGGTCCACCCCTCGGCCCGGCCCCTCCCCCCATGATGCCCCTCCCCCGAGAAGTCCCCTCCACCGGCCGGCGCCCTCCCCCGAGCAATCTCTCTCTCTCTCTGACCAAATTTGGTCTCTCTGCAGATCGAATCTAGGCGCATATCGATGAGGAGGAGAAGGACGCCCTCAACCCCCTCTGCCCTGGTGACCTCGACCCCGATCCCAACCCCGAGGTGCGCCACCCCCTCTTCCCTCCCTCTTCATATACCAACACAACAAATATTATTAGGTAATGCTTGTTAGACTGCTTGTTAAGATGCTTGTTAGAGTGCTTGCTAGAGTGTTCATAATGTGGCTGTTAAAATGGTTGTTAGAGTGTTGAAATGCTTGCTGTTAAAATGAAACGCAATTGCTGTCCATTGGAGTCAATTTGGAGTTGCTAGAGTATTTGAAGTTAAAATAAAATGAAATGCTGTCCATTGGAGTCCATTTGGAGTTGCTGTTAAAATGAGCATTTTATTAGGCAGTTTGCCGCTATAGAATGTTTGGACAGATGCATCCTATAATGTTGTGCTGCTGTAGTTGTGCCGGACTTTGGTTGTTACATAGTAGTAGTATAGAGTATAAAATTTCGGTGATCTTGGTGGCTGCATTGCTTGTGAGATGCTGTGGGGAATGTCTTTGTTCTTGCATCTGTTCAACGATGGCCTTACAGTGGGTAAAAGTTATTGCATTCTGCTAGTGTTGGCATATGGTACGCTACACTGTGATGAAAAGTACCAGATGGTAGTGAAATGCTACTTCAGCACATAGTGCTTATTGTCATTTGCAGGGAAAGTGATTACGAGTGACCTATGTTTTGTCGGAAATGTTGATTCATTTCCATTTCGGCAAATTTCAGGCGCTCTATATGTGCACTTTCTAGCATAGGTCATGCCAAAACTTTCCGTGAATTTCGGCATGATCTGCGCTGGAAAGTTGGACATATCGAGTGCTCGAGATTTGTCGCGGCGGGAATGAAACAACATTCAGGCAAAACAAAGGTCACTTTTTTGTCAATATTCACTTTATTATACAAAGCTCGACAATTAAACGCCTACGACATTGAACCCTAGGAAACATGACCAACCCTGATGAGGCCAGAGATTCTTAGTCCCAAGAAGGTCGAGCACACGCCTACCTCGACTTTCTGGCGGATCAGGAGAGACAAGCTGGTTGTCAGGACCCCCTTGTCATGACGGACGACGACGGTGGTGGCGCCGGCGCCGACGCTGATGCCACCAACACCAGCACTGAGACGGGCCTGATGATGTTGCTAACGACAGCACGAAAGGTGGGACCTCCCAAGCCAGTGAAGGAAAGAAGGCAAAGAGGACGCGACGCCCAAATGTGCTCGGCACCAGAAGACTAGTGGTCACGGTGGTGCAGCCTGGCGAGTTTGAGCCAACAGAGCCGCGGGAAGTGGCAACGTGTTACGGCAACCAACTAGCATGCATCCTACGGGTTATCGCTAACATCAACACCACAAAAATACGGAAGAATGAACATTTGAAGCAGCTGCTCTTAACTACGTTGCACGCAAGATTCCTGTTCCCCGGTCGGAATGACGATGTCGACCCATGGGAAGATGATGCCATGAAAAAAATCAACAACAAAGCCCTAGGGAAGTTCAGCAACGCATTGAGCACTTGGAAAACTAAGGTGAAAAGGCGATTGAAGTAGGCCATGAAACCTACGCCGAGATTGTTGCAGACAATCCGAAAATTACGCTAGAGGACTTTGAAAAGTTCAAGGAGACTTGCAATTAAGAAGCTACCAAGGCCAGGTCGGAGAGGCAAGCAGCTGCAGGCAAAGAACATGGGGAACCACCACCTTGGAAGTGGTGGTTAGACGGGAAAGAGGCCCGTGTGGGCTAAGGAGGACGCAGAACGTGAACGTCTCGGGATCCCAGACCCATTGGCTGAGTTCACCGACCACCAGGAGCACGACTTCATCAGGGCCCGATTCTCGTGGGAGCCCCAAAAAAGAATTTTTTTTCACCGACGGGCCGACTAGGCAACTCATGAGATTACTGGTAATTATCCTTTTACCACCTTATATATTAGCTTCTGATCAATGAAGTCTACTACATTCTAGTCACATTCGTAAACGATTCACGCTCCATTTTGCAGAGAGAGCAACACAAGCTTGCGGCCGAAAGCGACTCGTCGACTCAGTCGTCGGCGAAGTACAAGTGGGACACTCCTCTCAATCGGGCCATGAACATAATGATGGGACACCCGCCGGGCCAGTGGCCGCAATATGGACGTGTGCACGACACCGGGGACGGCGCCACATGGGAGTACTATTATAACGAGGACCCCGAGGCCAAAAGACAGAGAAAGAAGTTTAGTCAAGTGACTATCGACGAGAAGGTGGCGCGGGCGATCGAGAAAACAAGAGCTGATACCAAAGCTGAGGTAATTCGGGAAGCGGTAGCTACCTGTAGAAATGATATGGCAGTTGCCTTTACAAGCTTGATTCCAACTGTGGTCAGCTGGGTGCAACAAAATCCAAACGCGGCATTAACTGGTTTTCTCATGCCCAGCTTCACCGGGAGCGACTCAATGAACACTGCACCCACACCCGTACCTACTATGGCAACCGCACCCACACCTACTCCAGCACCTGCTCCTGCACCCAGCTCTCACAGCAGCCCTAGCTCCGTCTCTGGCTTGAATGTCGGTCCGTCGACATTGGCTGAGCTCGATGCCCTCGCGGTAAATACGCGTCGCACCCTCATCAACACAACTAATTAACCGCACATACATGTCTTCGCAGGTCGACTCCACTTCGTGCACCCTCCTTTATGACATGAAGGGCGGGTTGGTGGATGTGGGGAAGGGTACTATAGTGAAGCCCAAGGATCGATTGTTCCACTGTCGGCAGATGCCTGATAACGTCTTAAGGGTCTCCGTGGAGAGTGTGAAAGCGGGCTACGAGGGTTTCCCTCGTCTGATACAAACCGATGGGACCCCCACGCAGTTTGGACATTGCAAAAATTGCCCGATCCTGTGGCCGAAAAATCTTCTTTGTGTCGAGGTGGCCGGGAGCACACCAACGGGACCTCAGGAAGGTATGACCACAACCCCACATACACAACTACAACCATCATCTGTGTTGCTTGGTGAGATCGAGAGACACGAGGAAGGAGGGCCAACCGTTCCGGCGGATGATGCCATCTGCCCCATGGAAGAGGATATGGATCATGACATGAAGGAGGATGACCCTCTCCAGTATCTCAATACCGCATTTGACAACGAAGTAACGATGAGTCAACCATATGAATATGAGATGCATGTACCAGAGCCGGAACGTCCTTGGGAGTGCAAGAAGTATTTGTTCATGCAATCCTTGCAGGACACGCCTCCAGATGCCGGTTCCACCCAAGCTCAACTAATTAGCCAAAGTCGTCCAATGCTGAGCCCGACAACACTAGGGGTGGTGCTCAAGGAGGGTCTGACAGACCCACCAGCACCTGAGCCCACCAAGAAGAAGTAGAGGAAGAGACCAACGAGAAAATCCAATAAAGCTGACAATGTTGGTTCTAGCAGCCAGCTGCCTTCGCAGACCAAGGTTGACAGTGTACCGATGAAACATGCGCCATTAATCCATGTCGCGGGAAAGCCAATGGTACCGACGAATGTGCTAGCTGCCATAACAGGGGATCTCAGGAGACTCCATGTCCATGTGCTTTCGACAGAGAGAGGCCTCCTCGCCTCGGATGATCCAGAATACCCACTTTATACGGTTCATGTGACGAGCAGTTGCAAGATGTACGTCCACACATGCCCCGCGAACCTCTTCTTCCTGTGATTTGATTACATCTTCCAGATGTTTCAAATGAGGACACTCGATTTTACGTTCATCCGCCTGTATCTGTATGCGCTGCACATGAACTACATCGTCAAGAGAGAGCAACTCACCGGTCTTGCGGTTCCGGACCCATACTACATGCATGAGGGCTTCTTGTTAATCAACGAAGCCAACCGTCAATATGTGAGTCAGTACATCGAAGAATTCTTGGTCAGCAATAAGGACAAAGAAATGACTCTCCTACCTTATCATCTCGAGTAAGTCGTCATCCGCGGTAGCCACCATAACACATACATCCTTTCGTGCATTTCAATAATTACTTTGCACGCATGGAGGCTAACTTGATTGTGTATTTTGCGCAGCGGAAGGTGTCGTGTCGTTTTCATCGTTCTTTACCCGCGTTACTCCCGCGCTCTATATTTGGACCCGTCGAAGAACATACAGAAGAAAAATTACACACACATAAAGTATGTTCTGGACAGAGCTCGCCTGGGCTTCAGCATGCGGGGTGGCTACATCCAATGCAAAAAAACAAATAAAGCCGGGCTGTGTTTCGGCCACAAGACTGACTTCTGTTGCATCCAGCAACCGACAAGAAGTGAGAATTATGGATTCTACGTCATCCATCTAATGATGGAGTACAGAAGGGATGTACAATCACTTTGCATGAAATTTTCATCCGATACCCATATCTAGAGATGGGCCGAAGCCTTTGGAGCTGTGCCGGATAATCGACTTTGAAATGATTTCTATCGGATCCAGCAGGAAATTGCGTCCATCATCATGAAAGACGTCCTCGAAGAGAATGTGATGTCCTATGGCAGCCCAATATCGTGAGCTGACGTCCGAACCCGCATAGCCCTACAGCGTCAGGACATGACGCCTTTCACTAAGCTTGGGTGCACCCTCCCGGATATGGACAGATGGGAAGAGTGCACTGCTTAAAGACAATGTGTCTGTTTAGTTACTTGTTACTTTCTGTACGACGAAACTTCGAATGTCTCAATACGACGAAACTATTATATGTAAATGGTGCCGCGCTCTAGTTAATTAGTTTCGGTATGATGAAATTTGTTAACTATGTTTACTATGCGTTGCTTCTATTTCATAACTATTTCTCCCCACAGGCCGACGTATCTTATGCTGCATATTATCGTTGAATTCGCTTGATGATATGTGTGTGTGTGTGTGTGTGTGTGTGTGTGCTGATGTGCATCTCTGACAGGTATATAGATCAACGATGGCGAGGAAGTGGTATGCCATGTATGTAGGGCATGTTCCGGGTGTGTATGATGAGTGCTAGAGTGTCAGGCCCAAGTGTACCGCTTCCCAGGCGGAAGCCAGAAAGGGTTTGATAGCAGAATGGAAGCCGAAACTAGTTACTTTAGATTCGTAGCGCAACAGAGGATTCAGAACCAGGGCCGCAAAAACTATTACATAATCCCGCTTTTGCTCATCGTGATCGCTCTTATCTCGTATGTCATAGTTTAGGTAGATGATGAAACATGGGTCTGCGGTGACAATGTAAGAGACATGTGATCATTAACTTGTATCGCTATTTCGAGATGATGATGAGATCGACATCATTTGTGTTCGATAATGATGATATGATGAGACAATGTTGTACCACTTCGATGATGATGATGAGACATTCCTTTTTCATATAGTTTCAATGTATGTGTATGTTGTAATTGTATAAAACCTGTAAAAATACAAATACAACAAAAAAATACTAGCAGCAGCGAGGGGTTTTGGAGTAGCAGCGGCGCTGCCTTACTAGTAGCGTTGGACGTAGAGGCGCGCTACAGAGTATTAGCAGTAGTGATAGCCAGAAGCGCGCTACTGCTAGGTGTAGGTAACAGTGGCGCTGGGTAGGAACCGCGCTACTGCTAAAATTTAGCTGTAGCACCGTAGAAGTAGCGCGGGCACCCGCGCTACTGATAGCCAAAAATCCCACGCTACTAGTAGCCTTTTTCCTAGTAGTGATTGACTGGACTGTTGATTCTTTTTTTTATCCAAAGGAAATAAGGCAGTTACACACTTTCAGAATTATGTGTTCCTTTAGTATTTCAGAAATGTGGAACCGGTCAGTGCATATTTCTACATCCACAATTCCTACATATCTTTGTGTGCAACTCAATCAATTCAGAAATTGCAACTCCTTAAAGTGGGGAGGCAAAGAAAGCACAACTTTTGCAACACAGATATATACCTCAAACCAAACAATATCCTGCCAACTTTCTCTCTCATCTCATAACTAGGAGAAACTGCAAAAATTTCGCTCAAACCATTTGTTCCAAGTTCTGACTTGGCCTATCACTAGAAACAAGAACAGACACATAGTCGTACATTGGATAGTTTCAAGTTGCAACATGCCGACAAGAGAATCGAGATAGAAGCGCGAGGCTCAAGTTTTGCGGCAGTGCGTACATATCAGTTCGTGTAGATTGTCCCTCGCTGCCAGTCCGCTTGCTCCATTGGCGGAGTACTAGCGAGCTAGCTCTGTCGCGTGAGGTGCAAGATGATTAGGCGAGCAGAGGAGGGCACGCAGTGCGGTGCCGTTGAGCCGATGCTACCACACCAACCATCCGGATGCGAGTGGAGGGTTTCATGCGCGATTATTGATTGTTTAGCTAGAGATCAACAATATATTATCTTAAGCCCTATGTAGTGCTCTCGTGGCGCATGAGATTTGCGTTTAAAGCTGTGCAGTATCCGCGGAGCCAGCGTTGTTTAGTGCTGCTGATGTTGATGGCAGCCAGTTAGCTCGCGGTGGTCAATCAGGTTGGTAGGCAGCCTCGTGCACCTTTATCCATCCATCAGCAGCTTCTTGGTGCCTTTTCGGATCACAGGAATCCAAATTTCTGGTAGTTTCCGGTATAATACGATGAGAAGAAAGAAAATATGCACCATTTCGTCCATATCCAAACCGGAGTGTAATGGAATGCCATCCATCGGCACGTACCAGCATCGACCGACGCTTGAAGGGAGAGTAGGAGTTTTCAATGGGGAGAAATGCATCAGCAGGTCAGATATTTCTGAGCGTGGTTGGTCAGGGCGTAATTTATAGCTCTTAATCTTGAGAAGCAGGAGGACAGCGCTAGCATCAGGGAGGGAGCAGTTCGCCGATCCTGTGCTTCTGACAATGATCGACCTGACCTGACAGCCATTTGGGGACTGTAGGTTACGTACGAAGAGGCCTATCTGTCTATCCATCTACCATTTGGCTGCTTGCTGTGCCACTCAATCTTCAGCACCCAACTGTACAGAATCAGCTGCTCAAACAGAAGTTTCCGTAACCAGATCAATTATTCTCCTCAGCCATTGCCGTCGAGAACGCGGTAGAGCACGAGACAAAAAGCCCACACACATGGATACCATGATTCAGGAAGGAGAGATTGGGCCGCGCGTTTCATGCATGTACACCATACACGCTATACACGAGCGCATCTACTACTTTCTTGTTCCCTCTAGCTAGGGTTTCCTTCTCTCGAGGCGATCTTGATCGCCGTCGTTGAGATCGTTCTCTTCCCTACCTCTGCCGTGTCCTCCAGCCCCCTCCCTTCGAGAGGGAGTACGGCGGGACCCTGGTCCAGGCGGGACTGGGGGGAGGGGCTCTAGGGTTATCCTCAAGGCCCGGTGTTCTAGTTGGGTTAGGGTTTGAAGATTTCCATTGCGTCGGACGGAGCTTCGGGATCACGCTCAGGAGGGACCTCCGAGACGGACGACGTAACAACACTGATGATGGAGCTAGGTCTTCGAGAGGAGGACCTTGACGATGTGGTGTTCGATGAGGATGAGGCGCCGCCGGCAGCGTCACGCTGGATCGCGCTGGTCAGGGTGTACACGCCCAAATCATACAACCAATTTTGGTTCTTTAAGAATATAAGAGCGGCGTGGGATCTAGCTCAGGAGGTCCAGTTCAAACCGCTTGAAGACAATCTGTACACAGCCCAGTTCTCATGTTTGGGAGATTGGGAGAGAGTAACACGCGATGGTCCATGGAACTTTCGGGGAGACGTCGTTATTCTGAAACCATATGACGGATTGGCAGTTCAACTTGATACTATCGAGATCTGGCTGCAGATTCATGATGTCCCGCCATTGTATGCTCATCTAGTGCCATCTCTAGCTCAAAAAGCTGGAGAAGTCTTATATGCAGAACCCCAATCACATGACTTTGTGGGGAATTTCCATCGGGTTTGGGTCCGAATTGATGTCAACAAGCCTTTGAAGAATGTAGTTTCTATGATAAGGGATGGAAAGCGCCAAATATACAGGGTTAAATATGAGAAGCTTCCAGATTGGTGTGCGGTCTGTGGTAAGCTGGGCCATCTATACAAAGAACATGGCAGTTGAATCCACCCTCCTACAGCACTGTTTTTCAAAGATCTTCGAGCCTCCTGGTCTATGCGTACTGGACAGGGTCCCGGTGGGGACCGTGGCCGGAGGGGAGACCGGAGAGGAGGCCGGGGAGCTCGGGGAAACGACACCTTCTCTCATGAAGATGTGGGCAGTGAAGGGAAGGAGGATTATACCTCCAAAGCTGATACAGATATGACAGAGGCGGACTATGTCAGGAAGAGGACGCAGATGCAACATGTGCCGCAATCAAGCCATAATGTGCCTGGCACAGGAGGCCAGGGGGCGACCCTTGCGCTGCCATCTCCCCCCACTGATCCTTTGAGTCCGAGCAGCAAACATGACCTGAAGAGGGCTAAAACAGATGTAGCAACTGATGATTTGCAGAAAAGTGGCGATCTTGGCAAGATTGTCTCAACGTTGGCGGGCTCCTTCGAGGAGTGCCGCCGGGCCCAATGCATATCTTTTGTTGGAACTGTCGTGGTGCGGGTAAAGGTGCGACAGTCCGTGAACTTCGCGATTTCGCGAGGCAATTTACCCCTACCCTGTTGTGCATCGTTGAAACTCAAATTGAAGGTGCTAGGGTAGAAGCTTTGGCTGGAACATTGGGTTTTGATAACTCTTATGTTGTAAGTAGTCAAGGTTTGAGTGGTGGAATAGGCTTGTTTTGGAATAATTCAATAAAGGTTGAAATTCTTGGTTACTATGTTTATCATCTCGATGTGTCTGTTGAGGAACAAGATGCCGAGAAGTGGAGGATGACTTGCGTTTATGGTGAGGCACAAACACACATGAGGCATCACACCTGGACAACTTTAAAAAACATTAGCACTTTGAGCGATCTTACCTGGCTTTGTTTGGGTAATTTTAACGAGGTTTTACGTCCAGATGAACATCAAGGAGTTGGTCAACGTAGCAACGCTCAGATCCAAGCCTTCAGAGAAGTTCTTGACGTTTGCATGTTGCTTGATCTGGGATACAAAGGCAATTTTTGGACATTTGAGAAGACGGTAACAGGTGGGAGCTATACGAGGTGTAGACTTGACAGAGCTCTCGCTAACGCGTCATGGCTGGCCAAGTTTCCGCTGGCTGCGGTCACGCACTTAACGGGGGTAACATCAGATCATGCCCCCCCTACTGCTAGAGCTGGATGCTGGTACTCATGAGCGGATACAGAGACCATTCAGGTATGAGCTAGTGTGGGAGTAGCACAAAAACTTCCATGACAAGATAATTTCTGGATGGGGGGCGGGACCCCCATGCACTTCTGTGGCAGAACTGGGCCAGAAGATGAAGGATCTTGCGAACGATTTACAGAGGTGGAGTCGGGATACGTTTGGAAGTGTAAGAAAAGAGATAAAAAAACTCAAACTTATGCTTGAGGAACTGAAGAACGACCCGGCGAGATCTGGTCCTTCCCATGTCGAGCTCAAAATCAATGAGAAGCTGATAGAGATGTACTACAGGGAGGAGATTATGTGGCGGTAGAGAGCTAGGGTTGAATGGTTGTCGGCAGGGGACAAAAACACAAAGTTTTTTCACCTTCGAGTTAGTCTTCGCCGCAAGAAGAATATAATCAAAGCACTTCAGAACTCGCTAGGAGTAGAGATCTCCGACCCAGCAGAGCTAAAGGTTTTGGCTAATGATTTTTATAAATCCTTATATCTATCTGAAGGGGTCCAGAACATGGATGCGGTGCTCGATCATGTCCCGAGGAAGGTGACAGCCGAGATGAACTCCAACCTGTGTGCCCCGTACACCAAAGAGGAGGTCAAGATCGCTCTATTTCAGATGTTTCCGACCAAAGCTCCGGGTCCAGACAGTTTTCCTGCTCATTTTTACCAAAAGCACTGGGAGATTTGTGGGGATGAAGTGACAAATATAGTGATCACAATCGTGAATGGTGAGGAGAGCCCGGAAGCTATCAACGATATTGTTCTGGTTTTGATCCCCAAGGTAACGAACCCCACGGTACTTGCTCAATTCCGGCCTATAAGCCTTTGTAATGTTCTGTATAAAATAGCCTCCAAAGTGATAGCAAACAAGTTGAAAACTATATTGCCTGACATAATTTCTGAGGAATAGTCTGCGTTTGTGCCTGGGAGGTTGATTACGGATAATATCATCTGTGCTTATGAGTGCTTACACTTTATGAAAAAACCGAGAGCAAAATCAAATAGTTATTGTGCTTTGAAGCTAGACATGATGAAGGCATATGACAGGTTGGAATGGGCTTATCTGCGAGGTATCATGACCAAACTGGGATTTGATCATCACTGGATAGATGTGGTCATGGGCATGGTCTCTTCAATCTTATTATCTATTTGTTTTAATGGCAAGAAGCTTGACTCTTTTTACCAACATGGGTATCCGGCAGGGAGACCCAATCTCCCCCTGCTTGTTCTTGATTGCAGCAGAGGGCCTTTCGTGCCTCCTTAAATCAAGTTCTCAATCGTCTCTGATAGGTATCCAGGTGACACCCACGGCTCCTACCGTTAACCACTTCTTGTTTGCAGATGATAGACTGTTGTTATTTAAGGCGAGTGGGGAGAGTTCAACTACGGTGTCAAACCTACTTGATACATATTGCAATGCTTTCGGACAGCGGATCAACAATGAGAAATCCTCAATTTTTTTCAGCAAGGGTTGCCCGGTGCAGGTGAGAGAAATTGTCAAGAACAATCTGCAGGTACACAATGAGTCTTTGAGTGAGCGCTACCTGGGCATGCCGACAGACGTTGGCCACTCAAAGAATGGTACGTTCAAATATCTCCGGGATCGTGTTTGGGAGAAAATCAAAGGGTGGATGGAGAAATTACTATTAGCTGCTGGCAAAGAAGTTTTGATCAAATCTGTTGCATAAGCTATACCGGTCTATTCTATGTCTTGCTTCAGATTGCCACGAGGATTATGTGAGAGCATAATGTCACTTATCCGACAATTTTGGTGGGGCTCCAAGCATGGTAAGAGAAAGCCTAGTTGGGTTGCATGGGATATAATGACTCTACCAAAGCACTTGGGAGACCTAGGATTCCGTGACATGGATATTTTTAACCTTGCACTTCTGGCAAGGCAGGCATGGCGTACCCTTACAGATAGCACTTCGCTGAGTGCCCGTATTCTCAAGGCAGTATATTTCCCACATTGTTCGCTCCTCCAAGCCGAACTTGGGCCGCATCCATCCCAGATTTGGTGGGCGATATTGGATGGCCGTGACATCCTGGCACAAGGGGTCATTAGGCGCATTGGAGATGGAGAGACAACGGATATCTGGATGCATAACTGGATCCCACGCGACGGCATCAAGCGACCCATCAGTTCACTTGTTCATAACCCGCCGGAGAAGGTGGCGCAGCTCATAGATGCAACGTCGGCAACATGGAATGAGAACTTGGTACGCTCATTGTTTACTCATTTTGATGCGGAAGAGATCCTACGGATTCCTTTATGCACACGTCGTGTGGGGGATTTTTGGGCTTGGCATGAGGAGCCTCGAGGAACTTTCAGTGTTCGCTCAGCTTACCGGATGATACTAAAGACGAAACATAGCAGGGAGGCTTGGTTATATGAGGAGGACGGAACATCCTACGAGCAACAAGAGACAAAGAAGTGGTCCATGATCTGGCACATGCAAGTTCCATCCAAACTCAAGGTTTTTGTGTGGCGGCTGGTTCTTCAATCCATGCCAATGGGTTCGCTCTTCAAACACCGTCACATGGCAACAGAGGATACTTGCTTGATATGTGGGGTTGTTGACACTTGGAAACATACTCTTATTTCATGTCCGATGGCGGCGAGTGTGTGGGCGTTGGCCCTGGAGGAGTTGGTGCAGCATATGGTGGATCGTGAGGAAGTATGCCCGAAGGAGTGGCTGTTTTCTATGCATGAAATATTGACAAAACAACTCTTTGATCGACTAGTGATGATGCTTTGGGCAATATGGGCCGCCAGGAGGAAGGCAATTCATGAGAATATATTTCAGCCACCTTATTCTGTCGACAGCTTTATAACTAAATATTTAGGTGAGGTACAAGTGACCAACTCCAGGCATCCATCGACGGTCACTCCAATCAGCGCCAGACCGAGGCGATGGGTAGCCCCGCCCGCAGGGGAGGCGAAGTTCAATGTTGACGCGGGCGGTGACCAGTTATGGTGGAGCAGTTGGGGTCATTTGCAGAGATGACAGAGGTATGTTCATGGGAGCGTCTCGACTCTTTCTTTCGAATACATTGTGGATCCCCAGACGTTGGAAGCTCTCACCATCAGAGAAGCGCTCGCTTTGGCGGATGACCTCTATTTGAGGCGCATACAAGTAAACGGTGGTGCAGGATTTAAAGGAGGAGAATTTGGCGAGCTATGGAGCAGTTATTCATGAAATAGTTGAACATTCTTTAGCCTTTGATTTTTGTAATTTCAGTCATGAATTTAGGAGCTCAAACTTTGAAGCTCATAACTTAGCGAAGCGTGCTTTATCTCGGTGATGGTCGCCATGTTTGGCTAGAACACCTCGGGAACTTACCATCCGTCTCTATAAACATTGTGACGAATTAATAAAAGCTTCGCGACGTTGTCTCAAAAAAAATACTTTCTTGTTACATTTTATTTTGCGGATTCTTGTTACATTTTCTTACTCCTTCACTTTTCATGTCACTTGGAATCACAATCTTCCGCACATCGATCGATCGGCCGGCCGGATGGCGAGGGCGCTCCGGCCGCGACGACTCCAACGCTTCTTCCTCGATCCCACGCCCGGTTGCGATCGCGGCCAGTGTAGATATTGTTCCTGGACAGACGTTATTTGGTGTAGTATTCTATAGTTGCAGCAGTAATACAGTATGATGGTAGTACGACGTGGTATGATGGTTCCGCAGGTGGGTGGGACGCGTACACCCCGACTAATTCCGATGGTTCGCAGTCACCGAACCTGCCGCATCCGCATGCATGATGTTCCTTCACTTTCTCAACCCCAGTCCCCCTGCATCCTCCTCTCCTCCCTTCCTGCTGCCTTCTGCTGCTGTTGGGTCGCTGCACGATTACTTGGGCTAACACAAGTGCTATATAGTTAGCCAAAAGGGGGATAATACTAGTAATACTTGAGCAAAAAAAACTAACACTGCTAGTTATAGTTAATCCTATAGTACTAATTTGGCACCATACTCGCATCTGTATGTATGACTAGACAGTACACACTTTGACCTTCTGTAGTGTTTGTCGGTGCGATGTACATACTCGTATATGTCATGATTTCCTCCGAATTTCAAAGACGTGGGCAAGGATCCTTTTGATTACTTTGATAATAATCGCACAGCCTTTTTTCTGCCTTTTTCTCGAGGCCGGGTGTTGACTATTTTAGTAGTACATTTGCCTTGCGTAATGCTACTGCTTCAGTAGCACATTTTGTTAGGCATTGGGTGGACCGGGCCGGTTCAGGGCATATATAGTCTCTGCTAGTGCTGCTCCATTTTCCTCGTGTTGACATTTGGTTCTTTTTTTTGGTTATTAGGACGGACGGTTCGTCATCGCGTCAAACACCAGCAGCTAGCACAGAGCGACATGACACTGTGCTTGGAAATTTATTGGTTACTCCCTCCGTCCCATAATATAAGAATGTTTTATACACTGAGCGTTTTTTACACTACACTAGTGTATAAAACGTTCTTATATTATGAGACGGAGGGAGTAGTTCATCCCGAGTTGTCAAGCATACGTGCTCTCGGTCTGCCGTCTATACTGACCTACATACTTTATGTAGTACTCCGTATTAGCTTGACAAAACATGTTATTCAGATGTCTCTACTAGTATTCTTTTAGCTTGCGACATGACAGCGTGCTATGTGCTGTGGTTGGGCAATTTATTCATGCATGCTAGTACTTGTTAGTTAACACCAAGTTATCAAGCGCGCATACGTTTTCTCGATCTGATTACGTCTATACTGACCTACGTAGTACATACTCTAGTATTGTGTGGCAGGGCCAAGTGTTTCTGCAAAGGGGTGATAGATCTCGGTCGACTGAGATTTATCCAAGTCTCGGTAAAACATACGAAAAAAAAGAGAGAAAGAATTTAAAACAAAATTTTGCACGATCTCCATCTAGAATCTAACGAATATAACACCGATAAGTCTCAGATGACCGAGATTTTTTTTTACGAGAAATTTTCAATCTATTCATCTTCAACCATGGCAGTAGAAAGAACAACAGAAGTAATAAAAATTACAACCATGTCCGTGGACCAGCTAACGACGACTACAAACATTTGAGCGAGCCGAAGGCGCGCCGTCATCATCGCCCCTCTCTCACCGGAGCCGGGCAAACCTTGTTGTAGTAGACAGTCGGGAAGTCGCCGTGCTAAGACCCCATAGGACCAGCGCACCAGAGTAGCAACCATCCCCGATGAAGAAGTCGTAGATCAGAAGGATCAAACCTGTAAACACTTAAACAAAGACCGGATCTAAATAGATCCACCGAAGGTCCCACAAGATCCAACGAAGACAAACCTCCACATGCCCTACGACGATGCAAGACGCACCATTAAGACGGGGATAGAACGTATGAGACATTATTCCTAACAAGGGACATCGCCACCGCCACACAGCCCCAACCAAGACACCAAATCTAACAAGAACGAGAACGGGGTCCCTCCGATCGGCGGGGGGCCGAGATCCTCCGCACCTCCGTGGCCTAGAGGCCATCGGAGATGGGACGGACGGCGGCGGCGCCGACGGGAGGAGAAGAGCTTTTCTTAGCAATCCTGTTATGAAAAACTCTTACGTGGGCAATACAAAATCATGTAACAAGGATCGATGCACCTAAAATGGGTCCAATAAGAAACATGCAAAGTGATGGAAAAGAAAAAGGCGAGGCAGCAAAGGCAACGAAACCGTATAAAGGCATCTCCAACGGCGATGCGTAAATTTCCTCTCGCATCCATATGTGGACATGGGATCAGTCTGCGGACACGCATGCGGGAAAACATCATCCAACCATAGCCGCATACATTTCAACCTGCACTTAAATAAACCAGACGAAATTCATGCAAACCGACCAATATTCATCAAAATTCGGATAGAAAATAGCATAAATCATCCATACATAGCATGCAACTTAAGTCTAGTACAACAATGTCTCTAATTCGACTAGATGAACCGGATGTCCAACAAGTTTTTCATCAATGGATCAAGTCGTCCCACACATACTGCCCCTTCAACTTCAACAGTGTGTGCACGTAAATGACCGTCCCTCTGTCCCGTGGTACACCACGGCAGCGTGTGCGGGCTACATATAATGTGTGGACCAACATTGAGTGAATGATGCAAGAGGAAGCAAAACTTACGATCTCGTCCTCTGCCGCGTGCAATGGTCATCTTGCCTCGAGCTGATGAACCACGTTGAAAACTTGGTGACGCTGATCTTGGTAGTGTGCTAGCGATACAACAACGACCTCATGTTCCGTATTTGAATCATGTACATGTCGTAGGGCGGAATGTGCTTTCGTGCATGAAACGTTTCGTGCACTTGCTGCCAAAAGGCCTACCCTTTGCTCCCGCCTATGAAATCCGCGGATACGACCAACCACACATCGATCGCACAAGAACCCATCATCCATGGTCAAGTGGCTCACCATCCTTCGTATTCTATAAAACGACATAGCATTTGAAAATAACCTCAAACACCTGTCGGGCGTGGTGTCCGCCATGGAGGTCGTCGACAGGGAGCGGAGTGTACCTTGGGACAAACATCTCCAAGGTGGACAGCTCCGTCGTAAAGGCGAGCGGGCGCGTCGGTGCTGGTTGCGGACATCCGACAATGGCTCTGTGGCGGCCGGAGACATACAACAGCGGCGGCGGAGGTGGAGGGTTGCGGGTGCAAAGTAAGGGGGGGAGGGCGGGGATGTTGGAGTCCTACGTTTCGGGGGTCCGGACTCCCGCAAACCTCCCCCACTTTGTCTCCAATTTATGTGAGAAAATGCGTCCGGACCACCTTGCGGACCGATACAGACCCGCATTAGATGACTTTCACGGTCTCAGACGGATGCGGGCGTTTGCGGGTTCGTGTTGGAGATGCCTTTAACATACTATCGTCCGCACGTTCGTATTGTCACATGCAAGCTAAGCTAAGAGGTCAATGAAGGGAAGAAGTGACACGACCTACCAAACAACCAACAAATGAACGACCCACAGGCATCACAACCGACGTGGGCAGTTGTGTTCATGCATGAATCCGGTAATAACGCTTGTGATCTGCCCTTTGAAAGATCTACTATTGCTTGCCTCTCCCAGTCTCCGGTCTTGTCCATCTCGGCTGGTGCATAGTGTCGGAGGGAAGGCTAAGCTGATCGCACCGGCGTAACCAACCGTCGCCGTCGAGTCCGGTGGCGATAACGAAATTAAGTGAAGTCCTCCCCTCCTTTTCCACGAGCAGGACAGCTTTCGCGGGGCACAGCGCCCTTAGAGCATCTCTAGTGAATGGTGTATATGGAGGTGGATGCTAAATATACACGATCAAAATCAAAAAATGTCTTCCAGTAGATCGTGTATCAGGTCGTGTACCTATACACGTCGCTCCCACGAGCGTACCTGGCGTGGGACTAAACACGACCGAACCACGCTCGTGGGCTCGCGAACAGAAGGGAAAAAGAAGAGAAAAAATCCTCCCGCTCCCGCTCCAGTTCCTCTCCGGCCGCCTCCCCAAGGTCGCCGTCGCCCCTCTCCGGCCGCCGCCCAAGGTCGCCGTCGCGTCTCCTCTCCGGCCGCCGCCCAAGGTAACCATTTTTTCCTTTCTCGCAAGCGGGAGCAGAGGGGCGGCGGAGCGGTGGGGGGGAGGGGGGAGATGCAGGGGCGGCGGCCGGGCGCGCGGTGGGGGGGAGGGGGGAGATGCAGGGGCGGCGGAGCGGTGGGGGGAGGGGGGAGATGCAGGGGCGGCGGCCGGGCGCGCGGTGGGGGGGAGGGGGGAGATGCAGGGGCGGCGGCCGGGCGCGCGGTGGGGAGGAGGGGGAAGATGCAGGGGCGGCGGAGCGGTGGGGGGGAGGGGGGAGATGCAGGGGCGGCGGCCGGGCGCGCCTGTCTGCCGGGGCGGCGGGACGAGCGGCGCCGTGGGGAGATGCAGGCCTTTAAACATGGCCTTTAAACATGCCATGCCATTTTTTGGGGCAATTTTTCCAACCCCAGTGCATGCAATCTATGCTCCCTAACATACCAGGAAATCCTCTTTCCTCCCCTATTGCAAGTAACCTAGCAATGTCTTCTTCATTTGGAGATCTCAGGTACCTTTCCCCAAAAACTTCACAAACTTTGATCACAGATTTCTTGCAAGACTCTAAATTAGTAGCCTCGGCGGACCGGATGTACTCATCAGCACCATCAGCTGCTATTCCATATGTTAGCATCCGCATTGCCGCGGTCATCTTTTGCAGAGGATGTAACCCAAGAGCTCCAGAAGCACTTCCTTTTTGAGTAAAATAACCATCATAATCATGCTCAAGTATACCATCGGCTATGCGTTTGAACAAATTACGGGACATCCTAAATCTGTGCATAAAAAGTAAATAAGACAGGGAAATGAAAAAAGGGCTAAAGCAGAGAAGTGTAGTAATTACGAACCTTCGTCGAAACAAATGTTCGGGATAGCGAGGAACTTCTTTGAAGTAGTCGTCCCACAGAAGAACAAATCCGGCATCTCTTCCTCGATTGATTGTTTGACGTCCATGCTTGGAACCGCCATGGCGTCGAGCGTTCATCCTCTCTTCCTCCTCGCGCTCGGCGAATGCTGCAAGTATGAGTTCATCGTCGCCAGATGAAGATGACGAAGAACTCATGTCCAAAGTGGATGTGTTCATTGTGTTGCGTGAGAGACGATAGAGAAATCTAGGTGAGAAGAGAAGTCACAGATAGAAGTGCTAGAAGAAAGATGGTAGGGGTGGTTTATATAGAGAAATACGACCGTTGAAAATATAGCCGTTGAAAATATAGCCATTTGAAAATATAGCCGTTGGAATATACACGTCCAAATTTACACGTTCCACTGAAAAACTGAGAGGTGTATATTTTAGCAAGGTGTATATGGACGTGTATATGGAGATATACACGTCCAAATTTACACCATCCACTAGAGATGCTCTTAGAGCAACTTCAACGGGCCGATCCAAACGGACGGCGATTTCGTCCGCTTTTTGTCCGTTTGGGTCGGCCGCCCGCCCGCACCGTCATGCTTTTCATATGGATCGGCAGCGCGCTCAACGCGCCGACCCATATGTGCAGGCGTGGCCGGCTAGCCGCCCAATATATTGCATTCAACATATTATGAAATGAAAATTTAACAAATAAAATAGTTTAGCCGTCCAAATAAATAGTATAGTTTTACAGGTCAAATAAAAATAAAAATGTTTCACATAGTTTTGCAAACGAATAAAAGAAGATACATCTATTGGTTGCCAACCTGAGTCCATATATCCTCAATCAAATCATTTTGCAGTTGCACGTGAGTTTTCCAATCACGCATGTCTTCATGAAACTGAGTGAACTGCTCAAATGTTGTCGCTACTTCATGCTCAGGCACAACATTCTCACCCTAAAACTGAAAGCCTTGATAGTACAGACGTTCCGGGTGCTCGTCTTCTACGATCATATTGTGCATGATCACACAAGCAGTCATCACCTCCCATAATTTCTGCGTGCTTCAAGTATTAGCAGGATACCGAACGATGCCCCATCGAGATTGCAAAACACCAAAGACACGCTCGACATCCTTTCTAGCACTCTCTTGCTCTTGGGCAAATCTTTTTCTTTTCTCTCCGACAGGGTTGGGTATTGTCTTTACAATAGTGGTCCACTGAGGATAGATACCGTCACCCAAATAGTACCCTTTGTCGTAGTTGTGGCCGTTGACAGTAAAGTTCACCGGTGGGTTGTTTCTTTCGGCAAGCCTAGCAAACACCGGCGAGCGCTGAAGCACGTTGATATCATTGTGTGATCCAGCCATGCCAAAGAAAGAGTGTCTGATCCAGAGATCTTGAGATGCCACGGCCTCTAGTATGACAGTGCAAGCCCTGGCATGTCCCTTATACTGCCCTTGCCAAGCAGAAGGGCAGTTCTTCCACTCCCAGTGGATGCAGTCTATGCTGCCAAGCATCCCCGGGAAGCCCCTGCTAGCATTCATCGCCAACAAACGGGTTGTATCTTCAGCTGTCGGCTCTCTCAAGTACTCAGGGCCAAACACAGCAATCACAGCCTTGCAGAACTTATACAGGAACTCTAGGCATGTAGACTCGCTCATACGGACGTACTCGTCAATGAGATCACCGGGCACTCCGTATGCAAGCATTCGGATGGCGGCAGTGCATTTCTGATAAGAGGAGAAACCAATCTTGCCGACGGCATCCTGTTTGCACTCGAAGTAGTCATCATAGCCGACCACTCCCTCTCTAATATGGTTGAAAACATGCCTACTCATACGGAACCGGCGGCGGAATTTGTGATGTTTGAACAACGGGTTTATTGTATCAAAGTAGTCCTTCCAGAGAAGGAAATGCCCGCTCTCCCGGTTACGATTCAACGCCGGAAGGTGGCCCGGAATGGAGCCACGGAACAACGGCCGCTGGTTGTTGAGGTGGTGATGGACCAACAAGGCAGCCAATATCTCCTCCTCGTCGTCGGACGACGAATCGTCGGAGTCGCAAATGAAATTGTGGAAAAAGAACTCGTCGGCGGAGTCCATTTTCGTACCTTGGCAAACTGTCGAATAGCTTGCGGGCGTCGAAGAAGGAGACGGCCGGCGAGGGAAGACGCGGCGCCCACAGACCAGCTAGCTGCCCTGCCGGAGTCCGACGAGTGTGACGGCGTCCGACGAGCGTGCCGGTCGTATGTGGCGGGGGCGGCGAGGCGTCTTCTTGGTCGCGGGCGGCTGGGCGGTGGGGGAAGCGGCGGCGGGAACCAGTTTGCTCTCCGGCGGCAAAACGGCGGCGGCGGACGACTGGGGGCAGGGGCGACGTTGTTGGGCGGATGTGGAGGCGGCGGCAGCTGGAAGAGTCGCCGGCAAAAATGGGCGGCGGCGGCGGTGACGGAGGAGGCGGGGAGAGGGTTGCTTATTGGCCGGGGGGGAGAGAGGCCAATGTGCCACAGACCAGCAGGCTCGGGGACAGGAGTAGGCGAGCGCGCGCGTCCGTCTCGTGTCTGCGCCGACGCAAATCAGGCTAAAAAAAGACCGGAAATGAGTCGCCCGCGGACGAAAAACGGACGCGCGTCCGTTTGGGTCGACGCGTTGGGCCGCCTTTTCTGTCCGCGCCGACCCAAACAGACGGCCGCGGACGAAATGGATCACCCGATTGGAGTTGCTCTTAACTCCTCCTCCTCCTCTTTCCTTCCCGTCCCCGGCTAGGCTAAACACGACGTGGACGACGGCCGACGGGAGCTCCTGGCGGCCAGGTGTGTGCTCGGCCGTTCTCCCCCCGCGGTTCAGTTGATCAATTAAGCGGCGCTCGCTTTCGCTTCTGTCGCGGGTTGCCGAGTCACGACGGTGCCTTTGGGTCTCTCGAGAGTTTGGCGAAAGTGATGGTGAAATCTGTGGGGATTCACCTGCCGATTATCAGGCTAGCCGTGGAATTTCCTACTGGGTAGGCGCGCGATTAGGCAGATGTCCAATGCGGCGCTGAATTATTATTCTGGGCTCGGTTATTTCTCTTCTTGCCGATGCTCTGCTCTGCCCTGCATATGTCTGCATATACTGGTCGTGGAATTATCGTCCATGGAAAGCATCGGTCATATTATAAGATTGATCTTTGCTTGCTCACTCAGCTCGATCAATAATTCGCGAGCATTTGTTTGCATGCGGAGAAGGGAGAATACGGGGCATGGAATCGATCGATTGGCGATGACAAGACCGTATGGGGGTTTTAAATGGCAATCTAGTAGGATGCCTTTGCACGCACATTCTCTGAATTCATGTGTCTCTATACGAGTGTCAAAGTGGTTGCCAACCAGGCGCTTCGCTGGATGTGAAACGAGATGCTTTCGGATCATCACGCACCAAAGCGCGTCCGTCCGGCCGGGGAAAGGCAGAAGCCGATAGAAGAGTGGTTTGCTAGCACCTCGTCCGTTGTTCCCCTCGAAATGGAACTAGTGCTGTACGTACAAATTGCTTAAGTTGAGAAATTTTAAAATGCACCTGGCCGTACGGCTGCAGAAAACGCCGAATGAAACACAACCGATCGAGAGAGGGGGGCATTTTCTTCTTGATGTTCGAAAAACCCTGTAGGATGGCAAGTGACAGGGTGGACTGGCTCGGGCATGCATGTGCGGTGCGTTATTGAACTGATTGATCCACCGGTTATCACTAGCATACAAATCCCAGTTTTGCTATAACTCATCTAGATGAGATTTAATTTGGTCTCATTCATCTTTTATAGCCACTGGATGTGATGCTATAAGATATGTGTATGCTGACGTGGGTTGTATCCGTTCTTGCTTTCCAGGTGAATGAGACCAAATTACGTCTCATCTAGATGAGTTCTAGGTACTCCCTACAAATCCAGCGTACGTTGTCAATTTTGTATTTTGAACCTTTCTTAGACTTAGATATTTCGATCGCTGCTGCAGCATGATCCTGACCTCCGGTGCGGTGCACAATGTCAATGGAGCCTGATCATGCTACTAGTGTCGTGCATGTGAGAATTTGGGTTTATCTGTGCGTGGCATGTGAAGGGTCAAAAGGGAGAGGAGAGGGGATGAGGACTGAGCAGAGGGGTACCACTTGAAGAGTTATAGGCAGTGGCCGAGACCAGACATGCAGGGAGCATGGTTGACGTTTGACACAGGACCTCTTGCCACCGTGGAATGCATGGGTTGAAACCCTGTGTTTTTCCACGGCCGGTCCACACGGGCCAGCGTACGTGTCTGGCTCGAGCAAGGAGACGTTCACATGTACGCCGTACTGCCGGCGTGATTGCGACGTGTGACACGTAGCCATACCGTCCTTGCAGAAGATGGCATGGAGAAGAGGAAAGGAAAACGAGTCAAGTCCGTGCCAGAAATACGTGGGAATCCAAGTACGTAGGTAGACTGGTTTGGTTTTCCTGACTAGTATAACCTCCTGCACCTGCAGCACGATAAAAGTGTCAGGCTTAGAAGTTAGAAGACGCTGGTGCTCGGCCCCATGCATTCGTCTCGTCGTCCTGATCTCCATTGCCGGTTGACACCTTGATCTCCTGTGCAGCACGTGAGCAGCGAGGCTATGCAATATGCATGCGTGTGTACGTGTAGGGGTGAGTGCGTGCGTGGCGAAGATAGAGCAGCAGGCACCGCAGGGTGGAGTCGGCGCACAGTTGACACTGTAGAAAGCTGTTGCTTCGGCATATATGTACGGGAGCTTGGGAAGTATCGTATATATGTGTTCCACGGTCAATTGTTTCACACCAGCGAGGCCACCGTCACCGTCTCTCGTTCGGAAAAAAGAGTAGTGTGCAGTGCGAGATGCAACGCGTAGCCAGCCATGCCTTCCTTGCCGGAAGTTAGAGCGTCTCCAACGGGCGCACAAAAATATCGCGCCCAATAAAAATTATAGCGCGCCACTTTAGCATTTTTAGTGCGCCGGGACCAACATTACTTTAGCAGACGCACAAAGACGCGCGCCCAAAAAACAGAGAGTGCAAATTGTGAAGCGCGCCCAATCCGGAGCCCAAAATATGCTGCGCGCAATAGCGTTTTTCAGCGCGCGCCCAAAACTTTTTAGCGCTACAGCATCTACTGGAGCTGTTGGGCGTCAAAAAAAACGAATTTTTCATGTACAAATATCGCATGGTAGAAATCAACTTTGAGTCATTTTTCTCTGCCGGGCAACAAATTCTATGATATTTTCCCTGCTTCTTCGGGGCAACATTTGTGTCCAGTAGAAGGCTGGCACAACGTACACAGACAATTGGGCACTAAAGCTATCACTGGTCCACCAGTAGCCTTCATAGGTTGGGCAAATGCTATCCTAAGCTACAGCCTAGTACACCAGCATGCACCACAATACGTTCAAGACGTCAAGTTATAAGGTGCTCGACAGCATTCGTCCTTTCCCGTTCCTAATTGACACTCGGACTGCATGGGTGTACGTACGATTGATGCTGGACAAAAGAGAAGGAAGTGACCGTGGTCGGCAGTGCCGGAGCGCGAAATGGAACCGAACAAAAGGGTTCGGGGTGATTGTCCTGTGCATGTCGACCGTCATCCGTTCCTCGAGCTGCGTGCTCGGGCGCTGTCCTGTGCATTTTCGGTGCTGCAGGACTTGTAAACACTACGTAACTGCTTGATTGATGGAGTTTTAGGGTCACTAACTTCACGTCCTTTCGAAATCTGTAGGATCAGAAACCCACAGAAAATGTTGATGGAAAGATGATCGATAGCAATGGGAAAAACAAACGCATCGTCGCCGCCCCGTTCGTTCCCATTGACATTAGGCCAACTCCAACAGGCAAAAGCACATCACCAGTCCGAGGCGCCTTCAGGTCGGCGACACTAGAAAAGCGCATGCGTTCGAGGCTACGAGGAGGAACGAACAAGCTGGGTGGATTCCACCCGTTTTTAACAGCGGATGGTTCCACATCCATTTGCCGTAAACGGCGCACTCCCTGCAGAATCTCGCTCTCGCTTTTTTACCTCACATTCACATCACATCGGTGCTCTCTTTCGTTTCTTTTCTGGTGGTAGCGCCCGTCGATGGTCGAGAAGAAAGACGTCAGTCAAGGCAGCCCTGATGGCGCTCGTATCTCCTCCTCTTCGCCACGTGTAGCGACAGGCGACGGCCGACGCGACGGCCCGGTTGTTGAATCGGACTGCCGAGCCGCACACGTACGTACAGGCAAAGCCGTTGTACGTACGTACCGTCGGTCTCTCACGGCTGCAACCCACCGCAGAGGACGGATACGTATATGTACAGGAGTCTATATATGCCAGAACCGTGTGGCTCGGTGCATGTGTGGTCTGTGAACATGCACATTGTCCGCGAGGACACGAAAGGAACACTTTCCAAGTTGTGAATCTTTTCTGGGTCTCGACGGCGCTGCTGCAGGGCCGGGAAAGGAAGAGGGGACCGTGTGTATATGCTGCACTCGTTTGGGTGGCACTGCAAAGGGGCGTTCACATATTAGCCATCGAACGAGCCTTTGATAAAGCATGCAACCGATCGAATCTACTCCCTCCGTTTCTAAATATAAGTCTTTGTAAAGATTTCACTATGAACCACATACGGATGTATATAGACGCATTTTAGAAGTAGATTCACTTATTTTGCTCCGTATGTAGTCCATAATGAAACCTCTTTCTCTACAAAGACTTATATTTAGGAACGGAGGGAGTACCAGGTAGGCATTCCTTCCATACCTGCGTATGTAGCAGTTCCTCGGCCAGGAAGTACTTTCTCTAGTCTAGTTCCAACCGTTGGTGGTTTTAGGGCAATGTTCCTTTTCTTTTGGCGAGGAGGGTGAATTCTTCCTCGTCCTGCATTCACCAATACGCTGTGAGCAAAGCTCGTTGTCGCCTTTGGCCTCCTTCTCAGCCGAACAAATTTGTTAAAACCCAGGACCATGTATGAGCGGCAGTTGAGAATTCATCGAAGTAAACCAAAAGACACCAGCGGACATGATCTGGGTAGCAAATCGGCGTCCCAAAGAACAAAATGCCGGAGAGGGCCTCTAGAACGCCCCCACATCTGTCCACGCGGAGTTGAGGAACACAAATCTCACACACTTCCTGACCAAACCGACGTAGGGCAAGCTTCATCGGTTGGAAATGGAGCCGGAGGACCAAGACGCATAGTCACATTGTCCACTCCGCATGACAATGCGACAAAGGCAAACCTACAAGAGAAATTCTAGACCCGAAGAACAGATTTGAGGATACAACGCCTTTCACACGCCAAAAAGTATCACCGGGACGAGTGGCGGAAAGATCTTACTCCACGCAGGCAATGACATCTTCTGCCACTACCGAATGGAGAAAAAACTAAATTTATTCCTAACCCTACCGTCACCATACTGAAGCCCTAGGGTCTCTGCCTCTCTCGTCACCAGAGCGACAGCCAGAGGAAGAAGGGACCCAGGGTCTCGCCAGGGAGTAGGGTAGATCAGCCACCGTCGCCCTGTGTCGCCTAGCCCAGTTTGCATGAGCGAAAAGAACCCACTAGTTACATACCGGTTCCACATGCTATATATAAAAACTATTTTCACATTAGAAAATTTTGTGTAGTATTTTTCAAGACTGGTTCCCCTTGACCTCTGCTGGCTTCATGGAAGATTTGTATAGTACGGAAACATTTTTGTTTTAGAGTATGTCATAGTGTGAGAGTAGTGTAGTAAGAACGGACCATGAATTGCAGGCCTAGCTTGCTGGCCGTTACGGTGCCCACGTCGAGCTACATACATGGAATTCAGAACAGTCGGTGCACTCCTTTTGACTTCCTTTAAAGAGTAGGCCAAATGCCATCCACGCACGCACAGGCATGCATAGATCAATGTTTGTATCACAGCGCAGACTTCACCAGTCAGCACAACGTACGCAGGCGTTTTCTTTAAGGTATTACTTTTTTTGGCGAAAATTCTTTAAGGTATTGCTGTGCCATCCGCAGGAGAAGATTAAGAAATTAATGCCATGCTTGGCACTTCTACTCCCTCCGTAAACTAATATAAGAGCGTTTAGATCATTATTTTAGTATTCTAAACACTCTTATATTAGTTTACGGAGGGAGTATAAACTAAACTAGTAGTACGATGTTTTTATATTTAGCGATAACGAATTAGTTTTTTTATAGATCATGACATATAATACTTTGTAAATAAGCTAATCTATACGTACATTGTACCTGAGCCGCTTCATTTCTCTATCCTAGTTGCCAGCTCTGAAACCATCCGAGCCAGCAATCAGCTGTTCCTGAAATGAAGAAAAAGAAAATGCACGTCTTTTCGTCGGAAAAATAAATACATCGTGCATACAGCCATACACTGACTTTGACTTTGATCTCGTGCTTCATCTCTACTCAACTTTGACAAAATAAGTCAAATGGTGTTTTTTTTGGGGAAGTCAAATGGTGTTGTAAACGAAATTAAATGTTTTCTTCCCCTTCTGAAGACATGCTCTGCGATTTGGTACATGAACCTGTCGAAACCAGTATCTGCGAGAACCGGACCGGGGGAAGATTTTGATCCCGAGCTTTGTTTCTATTCAAGCTGACAAAATAAGTCAAACGGTGTTTTTGTTTTTTAAGGAAATCAGATGGTGTTGTAAACCAAATTAAATGGCTTTTCCCCTCCTGAAGACATGGTCTGTGATTTGGTACACCAATCTGTCGAAACTCGAAACTAGCCTGTGAGAACAATGCTTTGTCTCACAGAGGAAGATTTTGATACCCTAGTATGAACAATGCTTTGTCTTCTCTTCATTTCCCACTACAAAAAGGGCCATGAATCTTTAAAGGAGCGTACACAACAGCGGCACAGAATTACTGAACTTTCCTTCTCTCCCCCTTTTCACAACTAATGGAGGAATCTATCTTAGCTTTGGCATGGCCTGAATGGAAAACGCCAATAAAAAGTGGTGCAATTAGGGCTCTGCATGAACTGGCTTCAACTAGGGATGAGCTTTTAGAGGAATCATTTTCTTTTGCTTGTTTACTTGAAATGGATTGGGTCCTCCTGTCCTCCATATACACAAAGAGAAATGCTGGTTCTGTACTGCATTGTGTTGTGTGGACCAAATCTTTAGCCAATTAACCTGATTCGTTGTACATATTTACCAGTTGACTGATTGATTGATTGATTTGGTCCACTGATCCTACGTGCTTCATGTACATTTTGTTGAGTGGATGCCTCAGCGACTAAAGCGTAGTAGTAGAGTAGCAATCATTTCTAAGACCTCGGGTCTTGTAATTGGAGGATTAAAAAAGACGAGTAATTTGTGCACGCGATCCTTTTCCTCATCGTGGATTCGATAGGGAGAGAGCCGACGAACGTCACTTGCGATCCTTTGAGGAAATTCCACGATGGACATTCTCGTAAAGCCGTACTTGCTTTTACTGTCGACACGAGGTCACGATCCTGCCAACCCCTATGATCACCCACTTTAGGCTAATCAGTCTCTGGTTTACGTGAGATGCCTTTCCTTAACCCCCATGCATTATTGCCAGAGCTGCTTGGTTAGTTAGCATCTTCGGTAATAATTGGCTTCCTCCTTACTTTCAGCTAATGGGTGTTTCCGAAATCAGACAGCTCGATCCACATTGTTTTCAGCCAACTACCCGAGATGCCGAAAGATTGTGATTCCAAGTGACACGAAAAAGGGGTGAAGGAGTAAGAAAATATAACAAGAGAGAAGATGCGCTCGTGTATATCGTGTATTTGCATGAAGCCATGAAGCGCGCAGCCCAACCTCTCCTTCCTGAATCATGGTGTCCGCATGTGTGGACTTTTGTCTCGTGCTCTATCGCGTTCTCGACGGCAATGGCCGAGGAGAATAATTGATTTGGTTACGAAAACTGTTGGTTAAGTAACGAAACCTTGCGTTCCAGCTACAGACTCTGAACAGTCCACGCAAAGAAAAAAAAGACTCTAAACAGTAGGGTGCTGAAGTTTCAGTGGCACAGCAAGCAGCCAAAGGTAAATGGACACGCAGATAAGCCTCTCCGTACGTAACCTACAGTCCCCAACTGGCTGTCAGGTCGAGCTCGATCATTGTCAGAAGCACAGAATCAGCAACCTGCTCCCTCCCTAATGCTACCGCTGTCCTCGTGCTTCTCAAGATTAATTAAGCTATACATTACGCCCTGATCAACCAGGCTCAGAAATATCTCACCTGCTGCCGTCTCTCCTTACAAACTCCTAGTCTCTCTTCAAGCGTCGGTCGATGTACGTGCGTGCCGATGGATGGCATTCCATTACACTCCGGCTTGGATATTATGAACAAAACAATGCATTTTTCATTTCTTCTCGTCGTGTTCTGCCGGCAAACCCACGGAAATTTGGATTCCTGTGATCCGAAAAGGCACCAAGAAGCTGCTCATGGATAGATAAAGCTGCACGAGCTGATTGATCACCGCGAGCTAACTGCCTGCCATCAGCAGCACTAGATTAAACAACGCGGATAAACGATCAAATAATTGCGCGCGCATGAAACCTCAGCAGCACAGCTTTAAACGCAAACCTCATGCGCCAAACCAGCACTACATTCTAGTAATGAGCTAAATGATCAAATAATCGCGCGCGCATGAAACCCTCCACTCGCATCGGATGGTTGGTGTGATAGCATCGCCTCAACGGCACCGCACTGCCCTCGTCGGCTTGCCTAATCACCTTGCTCCTCACACGACAGAGCTAACTAGCGGGCTGGCAGCGATCGAGGGACAATCTATACGTACGCACTAACGGAAAACTTGTCGGCCTGTTTGTTGTAACTCTCGAAACTGTTCCGATATTCTAATTTCCAAACGCCTAAGCATGCGTCCGGTGTACGTACGACATTCTAATGTGCTTGACAAATTAACCGCTAGGTTTATTCTGCATTTGTTCAAACCTCAACCATAATTATTTTAAAGCGCCTATTCACACCCCCCCTCTAGGCGACATCCACGATCTTTCAGGCTGCAACCGCGGCTACCGGTGGCATCTGCGTGCTCCGCAGGACGCCGGAGATGGAGGACCTCGAGCAGCGTTTGAGGCTCGCGGTGGTGGCTTACGTGGGAGGCACCCGGCCGGCGGTGTCATGCCGGGAGGCGGCAGAAGGTTTGTCAGCGGAGCTGCGCATCCCTCTTCATCGGTTCTCGGTGCACAAATTTCACCCAGAGGACTTCCTGGTGGTTTTCGCCACACCGGAGCTGCGCAACAGGGCGTTGGCGGCGGGCACCGTCGAGCATGGATTCTTCAAGTTGTTCGTCAAGTCGTGGCTCAAGCAAGCTCAGGCAGTTACTAGAGTGATGCGTTCTCAAGTTGATCTCATGATCGAAGGGATTCCTTCTCACGCGTGGACGACCGAGACGGCGGCCGAGCTCCTTGGTTCGTCATGCATGGTGGAGAGTTTGGCGCCGGAGACGGAAAATCGTGAAGACCTATCTCTATTCAAGCTACGTGCTTGGTGTGTGGATCCCAACGAAGTGCCGGTGGCCAAGCAGCTCTGGGTTCCGGAGCCGGAGGTGAACGGCGGGCCGGCAGCGAGGTTGCCGACGTCTCGCGCCTTGTTGGAGTACAAGACGCTCATTCACATTGGGAGACTGCGTGATCACGAGGGTCCAGAGCGATGGTTGCGGCCACCTAGTTCAGATGGGAGCGGGCATAGTGGTCTGCCGGAGGACTCCGGAGACTTCTCAGGTCGCGGAGAGTGGCGCGTTTTGCCATGGACGAGAGGTGTGCGTGATCACCGCGGAGGGGCGCCGGTCAGCGGAGCGCCGGGGGGTTCCTACAGACAGGCCTTGATGGGGCGCATCGGGCCGTCGAAGTGGAGGATTCCTCCGATGGCTCGAGACAAGGAGGTTTCGGCCTGCGCGGGCGTGGTCACCACCATGGTGGTTGCGTCTGGCACTAGGCAGTTGGTGGCCGCTGCAGCAGCACAAGTCTCTTCGGGGGCACATCTGGCCACAGAAGATCCGAGCCGAGGCAATGGGACCCCACCTCATCACGCGGCTGCGGTGGCCAACACGACGCAGCAACCGTCCATTGGCCCAGTCCACCAGCCTTTTGACCAAGAGGAGACCAGGACTCAGGCTCTCACCAATGGCAGCACGCAAAGGACCGAAGATGTGGTTTGCGCGGATCCCAAGGAAGCGGGCCATACTCAGGTGGAGACAGGCCAGGCTGCGGCTTTGGGGGATTCAAATCCCACCTTGTCGACAGCGGCGGATAAGACAAAGGGGAGGCAGAGGCTGGAGTTGATTAGGCTGGAGGGGGCCACCATTAATCCCCACCTCACGGAGCTCGAGAAGGATAAGAGGCAGCAGGAGATCCTGTCGAAGGGGGCAGCCGCGGTGCACCACTCTGCGGGACCCGAGGAGGTGATGACACAGCAGGAGTTGCGATTTGTGGGTGAAGCCGCTGATCCCCAAGTCGCAGGACCCGAGGAGGAGGCAGCGTTGGTGGATTCGGTTGTGGTGCACATGCCGGAGCGTCCAGTAGACGGGTGGGCCCTGGTACGGGACCTGCTGCAGCTCACGACAGACGAGGGGGAGGCGCGTCCAGATCAAGCCATGCAAGATATGGGACCGGCGCTACAGGAGTTGGGGTCTGGGGAGGCGAGCGCTGAGGTGACAACGACGATTGCATGCATGCAGGAATCTCTGCATGGCGATATCGCAGAAGATACACAGACCCAGGAGAGGAATCTTTCTGCTAAGGAGATTGCAGCGCTTGGCAACATCAAGGTGTTTTGTGCGGGTCTTCTCAAGAAGCTTGCTCCGCCTCTCCTTAAGGAGTTCGAGGGTCTGCGAGGCGTCAAATCTGGGCAGGATCCTTTCACGCCGCGCCGCACTACACGGTCGGTCTGTTCGGTGGGAGTGAGGAAGACAAAGGCCTCAGCAGCCGAAACGGTCCTATTGAAGACTCTGGGATTTAACTGTGAGGACCTGGCGGTCTCCGAGGATGCGCTAGGTCAGCTACGTACAGTCTTCGACTCACCGCTACAGGAGCCGCAGTTGAGGGCCATCGCGGCAATCTTCGGAAAAGCAATACCGCTAAACCTAGCAGAGGAGGCAGGGAGGGCCGAGCCCCTCTTGGCGCAGTAGGGGCGAGGGCTTCGGTGGTGTTGGAGTCATCATTTCTAATGACGAGCAATGCCTTGGAGTTAGTGTGCTGGAATGTTAGAGGTCTTAACAATCCGGCCAAGAGGAAGGCGCTTAGAGGATTTGTGGAATCTGCCCGCGCGGCGATTGTTTGTATTCTAGAAACTAAATTAGAAGTGGTGGACATTTATGTAATCTTGCAATGCATGGGCCCGAGCTATGATGGTTTCACATATCTGCCGGCTTCCGACACTAGAGGAGGCATTTTCGTGGCTTGGGACACCACGAGGGTGCTTTTGACAAATTTTGTCAATGATTCTCATTGCGTCACCGGGTACGTTTCACCCAAGGAGGGGACGCCATGGTGGTTAACTGTAGTTTATGGGCCATAGGAGGACGAGAGCAAGATCAACTTCCTGAATGAGTTATCGGAGCGGAGATCGCTAAGCCCAGGACCTTGGCTTGTTATTGGCGACTTCAATCTTATTCTACACGCGACAGACAAGAATAACGTCAACTTGGACAGGAGAATGATGGGGAAGTTCAAACGCTTTGTGGACAATAATGCACTCAAGGAGCTCTTTTTGCATGGGCGCAGATTCACGTGGAGCAACGAAAGAGAGACTTCCACGCTCACTAAAATTGATCGTGCATTTATCTTTGCGGATTGGGAACTTGAACACCCGGAATGTTTGCTGCAAGCCTTATCCACTGAGTACTCGGATCACTGCCCGTTGCACCTCACGCTTCATGAGCCGATGCATGTGAGGAGGAGGTTCCGCTTCGAGAAATTCTGGGTCAAAATGGACGGATTCTTGGATGTTGTCAAGGAGGCTTGGAAGTGCGACCCAAATATATCAGACCCTTTCATGCAGCTGGATATCTTGCTTCGCAACACGGCTAGAGCGCTTGCCACTTGGGGTCAAAAGGAGATAGGAAATATCAAGCTACAAATTGCCACTGCAAATATAGTCATCATGAGGTTCGACTATGCCCAGGAAAACCGCCTTCTTACGGTAGAGGAGAGATGGCTCAGAAGAACGCTTAAACATCTAGTGCTGGGGCTGGCTTCCCTAGAGAGGACCATCGCTAGACAAAGGTCGAGAATAACATGGCTACAACAAGGAGATGCAAACACGCAACTGTTTCACTTGGTAGCAAATGGGAGACGGATGAAGAACTATAGACCTTCTTTGACCATGGATGGGCGTATCATCACTGATCAGAAAGGCAAGGAGGAGGCTTTCTACACGGCTTACAAAGACTTATTAGGCAAGGATGAGGCTCGTGAATTCACATTAGATTTGGAGAGACTGGGAATTGAGCCTCTGGACCTCTCGGAGCAAGATGATGTGTTTACGGAAGAAGAGATATGGGCGGTTGTCAAGGACCTACCCTCGGACAAGGCTCCAGGACCGGATGGGTTCATTGGGTTGTTTTTCCAGAAAGCTTGGGAGGTGATTAAGGGAGATCTAGTAGCGGCGATTCACAAGCTCTTTCTTGGAAATGGAAGGGGATTCGGTAGACTAAACCAAACTTTGATCACTCTATTGCCGAAGTCTCCGGAAGCATGTTCTGTCTTCGACTTCCGACCTATATATCTCCTGCATAGCATGCCCAAGATTGCATCAAAACTCCTGACGGCTAGGCTCAGGCCACGTATGGGGGAACTTGTTCAGGTGAACCAGATGCTTTCATTAAGGGGCGATGTCTGCATGATAACTTTCTTCTGGTGAGGCAAATGGCTCGCTCGTTGCATCGAAGGAAAGCGAAAGGGGTATTGCTCAAGCTCGACATAACTAAAGCCTTCGACTCACTGGCGTGGACTTTCCTGTTTGAAGTATTGAGAGCCAAAGGATTCTCGGAGCGCTGGATATCTTGGATAGCTACACTTCTTACCACGGCCAGCTCAAGATTGATTGTAAATGGATGTGCCGGAGACAAGTTCATGCACGCTAAAGGTCTGAGGCAAGGCGACTCGATCTCCCCTTTGCTATTCGTGATTGCCATGGACGTTCTTACGGCTATTGTTGTCAAGGCACATGAGGAGCGGGTTCTTAGCACCATCAATGGATGTAGCCCGATGCAACGCTTGTCGTTGTACGCGGATGATGTGGTGCTCTTCATCAAACCAACTTGGCCAGACCTTTTGTTTGTTAAGGAAACTCTCACCATCTTCGGAATGGCATCGGGTCTTAAAGTAAACTTTGCCAAATCTGCGGCAATTATGATCCGGGCAGAGACGGAGGATGAGGAGCTCGTAAAGTCGGCCCTTCCTTGGAAGATTGCCACCTTCCCGTGCAAATACCTTGGGTTACAGCTTAGCATAAGACAGCTTAAAAGATCCGAGTGGCAGCCGATTGTTGATGCGGCACTACACATCTTGCCAGGATGGCAAAGGGGCTTGGTGACTAGACCTGGGAGACTTATCCTTGTCAACCAAGTCATGAGGGCACGAGCCACTCATCATCTCATGATTGTGGAGGCGCCAAAATGGGCGCTAGAAAGAGTGGACAAAGGCTGTCGGGCATTTTTTTGGGCCGGGACGGAGGAAGTGAGCGGCGGCAAATGTGTGGTGTCTTGGGCCAAGGTGTGTAGGCCAAAACACATGGGAGGACTGGGCGTCATTGACTTATATAAACATAGTCTGGCCCTAAGATTAAGATGGGAATGGCTCCGCCGGACGGATGCATCCAAACCTTAGCAAGGGCTCAACTTGACGGCGGACAAAAAAGTAGCCCAAACCTTTGGGAGTCTAGTCAAATGGAAGGTGGGCTCGGGAGACAAAATCTTATTTTGGAAAGACCGGTTGTTGCAGGGTGCAACAATCTCCGAGGTTGCACCCTTGGTAGTGGCTACGGTTCGCACACAAGTGGCCAACAGGAGACTGGTGTGTGATGCTCTGGGCAGGCATGCCTGGATGAATGACGTCGTGGGTAACCTATGCATGGAAGGTTTGACCCAGTTCATCGGACTTTGGGAGATCATCTCGGAGGTTCAATTGGAGGACAGATGGAGGACCGTCCCATTTGGACTTGGAACGAGTCAGGAGCTTACACAGCATCGTCCACATACAAGATGCTTTGTGAGGGAGGAGTGAGATTTCACTCATTCGGAGCCATCTGGAAATGTTGGGCTCCACTGGCGTGTAAGATTTTTATGTGGTTGGCAGTACAATACCGGTTGTGGACGTCGGATAGAAGGACGAGACATGGGTTGCAAGACCAAACCTCTAGATGCTACTTATGTAACCAGGAGGAAGACACGGTGGACCACATTTTGCAGCAGTGTGTGTTCTCGCGGAAAGTGTGGTTTTGTTGTATTGCCACAATGGGTTTGAGGATCGAGCTTTGCCCGGCAAATGACTCTAGGTTGGTGCAATGGTGGACGGAAGCTAGGAAACAAGTTCACAAGCAAACTCGGAAAGGTTTCGACACGTTCGTGATGCTACTCTGTTGGAATCTTTGGAAACAAAGGAACGTGAGGGTCTTCGGCTCGGGTCAAGTCAAGAATGAGGGTGACACGGTGGACATGATCTTCGACGACTTGAGGACTTGGGCCACGGCAGGAGCGTTTGGAGGACAACTAGTTCCCGAGTAGTCGAGTATCGTGTAGGAGTGGGGTGGAGGCTTGGTTAGGGTCGGCCTGTGACTCCTAACTAGCACAATTGTAATCTCTTGTACATATTATTCTCTCTTCTATAAAGCTAAGGTACGCCATTGGCGTACCCTCGAAAAAAAAATATTGGAGGAAGAGAGGTTGAGAGTGGGCAAGGAACTGAGCGGAAGGTCGAGGAGCGCCAAATCATGTTCATGGATGCGAACCACATGATGTATGAAATGGCAAAATGATAGTGGCAACTCACTCTCATGGAGAGATCTTGGCAATCCCTTGTTTTATAGTGGGTGGGTGAGTGGTAGTGATTATAATGGGAGTGCGTGATGTATGTTTAATATGGTGCTTTTTGGTGAGCTATGTGATACTCCTATGTGGTGGCTGTTGATGAACTATATTAAATGCGGTGGCTTTTGGATTCCCTATGTTGATACTATTCGTTGAATGGTATGTGGATTGAATTTTAAAAAAATGCATTGAATTCTTTAAATTGTTGTCGAAACCTTTGAATTATTATTGAAAGGTTTAATTTATTTATAATGGTAGAAACATTAAACCATGTATGCATAGGACAGAAATAAATATAAAAAAGTATAGGGTATTAAGTTTAACGGAACAACTATGTACAGGAACTTTAAACTATCAAATTTTAGAGATTCAAGTTTAAAAATGTGATTTATAGAACTAAGTTTTAGGAAAAGAGGCAGAGAACTAGAGATGCTCTTAGCTCGCGGGCGGGTGCCGAGGCCGGGAACCCCACTCCGTCCTCGGTATGGTGTTGACACCAAGAGGCCCTATTCAACGCTCAGTGCGTCAAATTGCTGGCCAAACAAACATGGAACATGCTCATGGGCTGGTTCAGTTCGAATGTGTTCCACTATCTTGTTTTTGTGTTATCAGTGTTCATTCCTCTTCTGATTTAAGCAACAACAACAAAATTCGATTTTTTTTTGTTTTCCATGGAACATGAACATTTTTTGAAGAAAAGGAACGCCTGTTTTTAGTAACATCAAAATGTACTGAACTACTCTAGTGTCAAAAACGCTCTTATATTATGGAACAGAAGGAGTAACATTTAAACTACATGAACACTTTTTTATTACAATTTACGGTCCAAGTTGGATTTTGGGATGCATGCGCTTATTCATTGGAACGGAGGGAGTAACTGTTGCTCATTAAGGGACATATCCAATCATCATAATTTGTTCGCCTAAAATTGTAGCATGGTTGAAGAAAAAAACTATTCTATGATTTAAATCAGCCAGATTTGAGTATACGATCAAGAAACTTACATACCATCATATTCTGAAGGCCATATGTAGTTAAACATGATCTGAATCAAATAAGTTGGAATTAAGAACAATAGTATTCTGGTATAAGTACTGTACAGCTCAACTTGGTGATATGGAAACATCACGAAAACTTCCTTGTTTGCACAAGTAATGGATTGCAATGACAGTATAAGAGAAATGTAGGTTCGTGAACAAGAGAAAGAATGAGATATGAATTGAAAATATCAAATAAAAAAAGCAAGGGTGCTCCAACAAGAAACGTTAAGGGCCCACCAAGACAGGGTCAGGGGCGGAGCGAACAGCGGCCGCTCATCACACTTCCCTGTTTCCGATAGGAACCGACCCACGACTCTGCATTTGTCAATTGCTCTGCAGCTGAGTTGGGCGATGATGTATCTATCAGGCGAGTCGTGAAGGCCTTGGGACTGGGTGAGCAGGCCGAACATCGTACTCATCTCGGTGACATCCTTGTCCCGGACCAGGAGGCGGAACAACTGTGCGTTGAGAGGGTTGCAGACGACGCATGTGACTTTCGGAGGTGTCCAGGCTGAAAAATAATTTTAATTATCAAATAAGGTCTTAATGTACAATGTATTTTTTTTGCGAATGCATGTACAATGTATTTATGATTAAATGAAACTGATGATGATTATAACATACATATAGTCAATCATAAACAACCATTGAACAAATATATGGTGATGCAGTGGGGGCAGGCACCCCCCCCCCCCCCCCCCCCTTAATATATTAAAAAAATAAAAAATATAGAAATGTATTGGAAAAATGTTTACTGTGTTGAAAGTGTATATCATGTTTTTTTTCAAATATCATCATTGGCGGAAAAATATTTACAAATGATAAAATGTTATCAAGTTTTTTTAAAAAATAATTCATAATTTTAAATGATAATCGCATGTTGGGAAAATATTTATGAATTTTCAAAATGTTATCAAATTTTACAAGATTTCCATAAATTAGAATATTGTTAAAGGAAAAAAAAAACAGAAAACAAAACAAAAAATAATTAAAAAATAAGTTCGTAGAAAACCAATGAAATCATAACAGAAAAAACCAAAAGAAAATCGCTTCGATAAAAGAAGAACTAGTACCACTCACTCCAAAAAGAAAAGACAATTGGTGGGAAAAACTTGAAGGGAATTTTCCAGTGTGGTGCAGGATGGAAAAGAAAGTGAGCTAAATGGGATGAGCCCGGCGCAACGACAGGTGTGCATTAAGTCGACTATTGGATCGTCAAATAGGAGGAAAAGTCGCTGGTGAGTGACATCTACATTCGAATGTGTGACCATCGTTGCATGGCAAACCCTAGTTTTTTTCGAGAAAACTTCTTGTCTATTCTTTTTTTTTTCGAAAACTTCTGATCTATTTATCTCCAAATGACAGTACAACGAACATCATAAATAATAAAAATTACATTCAGATTCATAGATCACCTAGCGATGACTACAAGAACTGAAGCGAGCCGAAGGTGCGTCGTTGTGCTAAGGCCACATAGGGCCAGTGCACTAGAACAGTAACCGTCGCGAACATGCATCAACTAGTTGGTGTGACGCCTGCATCGGAGCGATGTGGGCCTGCCCAGTTTCAGGGTTCACAGTGGTCACTCTGTTCCATTTGCTGGCACTGCTTTGTTTTTTTAGTTTTCTTCCATGGATTTTGTTTGGGTTTTTTCCTTTTCTATTTTTCATTTTTCTCTTTTTCTAGGTTTGCTTTTCTTCTATTTTATTATCATTTTTTGCACTATAAACATTTTTCTAATATAAAGTGAATATTTTTCAAATACACACTGAATATATCTTTTAATATACATTGAACATTCTTTCACGAGAAAACATAAAAGGTTCACCCGCAAAAAAAAAAGAAACATAAAAGGTTTAAGGACTAAAGTGAAAAGGGAAAAAACAAAAACCAAAAAAACCGACTCAGTCGCCTCTCCTTGCACCACGTGTCGAGCGCTGACCGCAGCAGGAAACCCCCTCGAGACATGACATTGTGTGACCTCCGCAAGGCCACAAGGGTACCCTTAACTAGTGATTTCGGGCCAGTTCTTTTGCTAGCTTTTTTGAGCTTCCAGAATAAGCTACCCCCTACCCAGCTTATTCTAGAAGCCCAACCAAAATTTTATTTTTAGAAGCCTACTAGTCAAGTCTTAACTACTAGGTTTCTCAAAAAATAAATTTGGTTGGGCTTCTAGAATAAGCTGAATAGGGGGCAGCTTTTTGCAGCTTATTCTAGAAGCCATAAAAAGAACTGGCCCTTCATTGTTCTCTTGAACCAGCTGTTGTTCAAAGATAGAGTGCGGTGACACTTTTTACCTCCTGAATGCGACGACACTTTTTACATTTTTACAAAGTGTAGTCAAAATTTCTCCAAACTACTCCCTCCATCCCGAATTACTTATCGCGGAAATGGATAAAAACTGATGTACATAGAACTAAAATACGTTTGGATACACCCATGTGTACACAGTCCCACGAGGCCCGAATTGCTTAGCCGCAGTAGCACACCTCGTTCTCGATAAGAAACAGAAAAACAGCTGCACTCCTGTCCTTAGAAGCAGAAGCACGCCTCTGACTCTGAATCCATGTGAGTTTCTATATCAATGTAGCAATCTGACTGATTGCTTGCTTCAATTGCCGCATGCTAAATTTACGTTCTTTCCTTGATGTGTAACCTTTTTACCTGCTAGAGTCATCTGCATTTACAGGGCTGAACTATAAAAATAAGCTGATTAAAATCGTTACAAATATTATGCCAATTTGTAAGAAATGACGTACACCAGCAGGGTGACGCGTGGAAGACCCAAAAAAACACTTCTACAGAAAGGTACAGCATCAGGCGTCAAAATGCAAGATATATCATGAACCAATAGAGAGAATTGATTCAACTATATATTTCTATAAACAACTCAGGGTCGCCTGCGCATGCATACACACCGTCGATGAGACCCTCTCGACCAAGGCGCTCACTCTAATTGTCCAATCTCAAACCCGCTCCACCAATCTCACCACCCAATTATCAGAAACAGGGCGTGTGCCTAGCAAGAATACATAATAATAAATCATGGATACCAATCAGCATGATTAGTATCTCGGTGGCGCTGGCGGCATCCGGTTTGGTGTGCGTCGGCTGCTCGAGTTGGGATCCCCATTTTCAGAGCGTCTGCGACCGTCAGCGCTTCTCGATCTTGATTCGATGTTCGGGGCAGGGCCATTTGCTGCAGAATCGAAGGCTGACCTCCAGTCCTCACCAGGGCGGCCAGGTGTCCGGGGGCTCTCTGTAAAAGATTTCCATTTCAAGTTGTTATAAATACAACAATATGCATATCAGCTGGAACCTCCTCAACCTAAACTGCCTAACATAGACCCTAAATCTTACAGACCAGTCAAAGAAAATTAGTACTGCCTCCTCTTGAAAATGTGGGACATGATTTAACAGTTCAAGTTTGAAGTTTGACAGTAAAGATTACACGTGTTTCTCAATACAATCCAATGCACGTGTTTCTCATTACAAATCCAATGCTATTGATCATAGCAGACGCATTACCGGATTATTTGTGGTCAAACTACACCCCACATTTCCTGAATGAGGTAGGCAAACATCCAAGTAAAAGCCAACTTGGTAATATTATTCAGACAAAAGGGGGAAAATCTGCTTACCAGCTTCAGGACTGTCATTTGAGTAAGAAGAAGCAGCAGCTCGATTGTCATGGATACTAAGTTGACGTGTGAGCTTTGACAGCAGAGATGATTGCTTTTGGTACTTTTCCCTTCTACGTTTAGCATTGTGGTCTTCTTGGAGAAGTTCTTCAATTTTTGCATTGCTTTGCCCGCTGGCAATGAGAAACATGTGAAGGGATGAAATGCAGAGATACGTGAAATTAAAGAAAAATTAAACATTGGATCTCCATCTATCATGCAAGCAGACTATGATAAATATGGAATAATGCATCATCAAACTGTTTCACAAAAAAAAATTCCAAGAATCAATAATTGGATGCCTGTAGCCCTCTACTGACAGGTTCCTTAGTCATAAATCATCCTTTTCATACTAGTACCAAAGAAGAGATAAAAGCTATCCGGATTTCCTTTCCCATATGATGGCTAGCATATAGAATTAGGTGCTGTATAAGAGTTAGCATGCATTCCAAAGCAGCTTGTATTCACCTTTTTCAATCGAATAGAACTATACTCAAACATGAAATAATAGAAGTTTAAAGACAGGCACATAGAGTATGCTAATCTCCAGAAGAAATTAAAACTGTATATTTCTGGACAGAGCATTCACCTTATCGAGCTGTATAACTGGTTCAACATATCCTCCTTTGCTTTCTCCACTTGGCAGAGCACAATAGCCTGATAAGCAAACAAACAAACTTTGATGAAGACTCACCCCAGATCATTAGGTCAAGTGAACTAAATAAAGCTATATAGAACACAAACCTTCGGGACATTTGCTGCTAGACTATTTAAAACAGCCTCAACATAACCGCGAACTTCTTGAGACATCCATCTAAGTTCTTCTTCAGGATCAGCTGGTCTCCGTATCATTGCATCCTTTCAATGTAACAGGGATCAGATGTCAATAGCAAACAAGAGAAGATTCTATGTCAACACGTCAAAAGAAAATCAACTGTGCATAAGCTAGAACTTACTGTGGAGCTATCTGTCTGGCTTTGCTTCAGCGGTCCACCCTCAGTATTTGCAGCCTTGAAAGAACCACCTTTGCTTTGAATTACAGCTTTTATCTTATTTACCCACTCAACCTTGTCAGCAGTGCTCTCAGCCTTCAATACAACAGCGCTATGAGCTGCAAAACAAGAAAACCAGTTTATAAAATGAAAAATGAAGTAAACATGATGCTATAATGTTCAGGTGTGTTAACCTTTAAGGACTGTCTTATAGGCGACCCTGTTAGTTATCTTGAACACAAGGCTTGGGCCTTTTTCAGGTCCATTAGCCTTTTTCGAATCCTTTAAGCTTTTAGAAGGTTCTTCCTCATCTACTTCCTCGAGGTTGCATTCCTACACAGTACACCACACAAAGTTGCTGAATCAGTTCAAGTTCATATATAAATCTTAAGAGTTACACATGCAATGTTTCTTTGGACATGCTCTTCCCGGTGGAATTAAGGGAAGACAATAAACTACTGAACTATTAAAACACTAACACGAAACTGAGAAATCATGCAACATCATTACCGAGTAGAAAAATAATACATGTAGCAAATGCAAAACTTATGCACACCTCGAGAGTGATGACACCACGAAAATGCCTCTCCTCTTGCTTCTTTGTGTATCCAAGCTGATAAAACAGATGGTGAGCCCAACCAGGCATACAAACAAGTAAAATAATCAACAGCATGTGCCATGAAATTATGAAAACAATTAACAATCTGAAAAAAAATCCTTTTGAGTTCAAATGTATCAAAACACAACCAATCAACAAGTACGGAAGACTGACCAACCTTTCCACTCTTCTCATTTAGGACGAACCACCTCCTGCTCCACCCATTAGTTTTTGCGCTTTTCTTCAAAAGGTAACCTGAAGAAAAGGGGGGGATGTGTTCATACACAATACTAAATTGTTGCATAATCAGCATGTACATCAGTACATTATTACCGTGCATCAAGGACATGTTAGACTCCCCCCATGTGGCATTGGTCTTACATGCAATTTTACTTTTTGGCCAGTATTCCTTTGTGCAAGCGTAGCGTTCTGCTATCTTTTCAGTTTTGCCAGGTCGGGAGACTTGTACTATGATCCTTATATGATATAAATGAGACATGTATTACCATGCAAAAAAGACTCCCCCATGTGGTTCAAACCTCAAAGTGCTCTATGATTCGAATTCTTGCGAAAATGTCCATGTTATTCTAAATGGACTAAGCTGACTAGGTGTATAAAGATGAATTTCATTTTACATGAAACAAGGATGTGCCCAGTTGCATGAAGAAACATAAAAATATAAGCTGTCGTATTCATTTCATGGAACGAATGACATTTTGCACAAGTGCAGCATTTAATAATGGATTTCCCTTATGACCAGACTTCAGCAGACAGATTTACTGCCTTCTTTTTTACCTGCAGTAATTTCACCAGCAGGACCAGCAACCTGCAAATTTGGCCCCTCTTTTGTGTCTTTGTCTGGACTTGGTTTTTCTTTCGTTGGTTTTGAGCTACCACCGGCTTGCTCAGATTTTGTTTGGGGACTGGAGGCCTAAAATCAAATGATAGTTTATATTAACCAAGGGCAATATGTGCTCTATGTCCACAGATAAAAATGCATTACTTTTGAATAATGAATGTCATATTATATTTTCCAACAGAGACATGAAACTGTGCATCGTAAGAAAATAAGCACAAGCCTTACCCTGTTTGTCACGGATTGTTCAGACTCTTGTCCTTTCTTGGAAGGTCGGTTTTTCATCTCGTCCTCACGGCGCTGCCTCTCCATTCTGCCAATCAAACAAAAAAAGGGCAACGGTCGGCATTCAACAATTTATCATGAAATCAGCGTAGCTTGGCAAAAGTAAATACTTGGCCAATTTCTTTAGCAAGCAAAGCAATTAACGCATATTTTGTAGCACAAGAAAAAACATGCTAAACAGTGGGGTGTCAGGGATGACAGAGGGTTGAAACAGAAGATGCATACAGTTTCCTGAGATCACTTATAAAGGTAACAAGAGGTAGCTATCTGAAAATAGGACGAATACTTCCTCCTGAAGCAACTCACCGTAAGATAGATTGTGGAAATGAAGTCAAAAATTGAAATCGGAAATCTGCAGCTAGGTATTCATAAACTTACAGTACAGAACAATGAGGCTGAAACAGCAAATAAATGCTAGAGACCAAATAACAAATTACACAAAACTGAAGGACGGAAAACGGAGGGGGCTAGAAACATCAATAACCAACCTTCTTTGTACTAGACGGATGAAATGTTGAGCAGGAACAAAGGCACGCTCCATGTCAACAAGAGCAACTACCATCTTTTTGGCGTCACTTTTAAAGCTATCCAATGCATTCGATGCTATTGCAACGACCTAGAAAAAAAAGGACAAAATAGAGTGTACACTCAGAATGGTCAAAGATGGAATCTATCAACAAGCAAGCAGAAAGGTGCTTCTCTAAAACATATAGGTGATACCTCACGCTTGAATGGAGGATATCTTCCAAGCCCAGGTGTGGCATTAGCGGATGCATTGACTATGTCCAACAATACACGGTGTACCTAGTATAGTGTATGAACAGTAAAAAATAGTTTTGCCATGTCAGTAAACAAGATAAATATGTCAAAAGATTCTACGACCTTGCATAAGCACATGGATGCTTAAATATTAGGTCAACACAATAGGAAAGAAATGTCACGCTAATACCACCCAATATACAAAAAAAAAGAACTAGAATTATGAAACTCCAATATTTGCAGCCTTGGATGCATAAATTCAACATCATTCTGTAAATTCAAATCAGGTAAGCTCAGCAAAAAAAACTAAAAAAATGAAAGAACTTGATATCCAATCAAATATATCCTTTAATAACTCAAATTGAGGATGTTTGTCTAATGTTGCCCAGGGAGGGTAAAAGTGGATGTGGCGTAGAGCATAATAAACAATAGGGTTTGTCTAATGCTTTTCTTAAATTGAACATTAGCCTCAAGGGAAAAGGAGAAAGTCTAAATAAGTTTTACTTCCGTTGCCCAGGGATTGCATACCTCGTCAACACATAGTCGTGATGGCTCCTTTGCCATGTCTAGTACTATTTTTATTAATGACCTCAACCCTTTCTCTGGAGATATCAAATATGGTTGATAACCGTCGGCTTCCAGGACAATCTAGAAAATCAAGAGAATAAAACTTTTTTATAAAAGGCAGAAAATTGCTACCAGAGTGTATCTTATAAGTGAAAGTAGGCCCTACCCTTTTGACATTGTTGAGATCAAAATGTCTGTCCAATGGTAGCTGTTTAATTCTGTCTGGAAACTTGCCTTCAAAACTTGCAACAATTTTCCACCCAGACCCCTTTCATATGGAAAAAAGTACACTAATCTTGTAATCAATTATTCAATTTTGGGGGGCATAATTCAAATATAGAAGAAGTCTACTTTTGAAGTTAGCCACTAACCTCGCCAGATGTAATATGAGCAAGGAACTTATCTTCAAATTCCCGGCACAGCTCCAACGCAACTGCTCGGGTTCCTTCAGGACTTTGTACCATAGATTCTCCAAGCCTTGCCAGCTCAGCTTGCACCATCTGAGATTTACCCTGAAGGCTGAAACAGTAACGCATATTACTGAATTGGCATCAATGCGGAAAGGGGCGGACTTTGTAACTCTATGCATATATCAAACTAATAGGTGTACCATTAAAGCATGAGGCAAGATTCTTACCCAGTCAATAGGTTAGGAAGACGCACTTTCATCCTTTTACGTATCTGCTTAGCAATGGTGCTAACCAGAGAAACTCTACCTAGCTTACTATGGGGAGCTCCAGTTAAGATGGACTTGAGGGTCTCAGCTTCAGCTTGCCATGCTGTTTCCAGCGAGTTTTCAGAACCAACTGATCCAGATTGTGCCGATGCAATTGCTACAGATTGTCCTACCAGAGCGACCCACTCAATGTCAGGAAGGTTTTTTGGGCCCTTGTTCAAGAGAAGGGCCTGAACACAAGCTATAGTTTTCGCGTCTCCATCTGCTTGATCAATCTTGCTTAAGATACCGATAGTTCTCGAACCTACAGCGAGTGGAAAACATGATTTACCAAAGAACAAAGTGTGGTGTTATTATTGACGATATTTTTTCCAGTTCAAAAGACAAACCATCTGGATCAATATCCTTCGCCAGCCTAATAGCTCGCGATGATGCAACTTCAGCTGCTTGTACCGCAGGTATGACAACTAGCAGTATTGCATCATTGTGCCCAGCATAATCATTGATCTAAATTGAAAAGGTAGTCAGTATGGAGTAGCAGAAAGTAAACTAGTATGACGAAATTAAAGAACTATTTTTGACATGCTGTCAAAGTAGGCAAGTAAGAATAGTTCAAAAGGCTCCAGAAAAATATAAGGAGACATAACTGCCTAAAAATGGTTTCCACACGACAAAATTTGTGTGAAGCTAACATTGTAATAAGGTATATAAATCACATATATGGTACAAGATGTTTATGTTGAGATTGAGCAGTGGTCATGATTTGCTACTCTAAGCTACTCTAATATTCTAATATCTCAGCATTAACATTATATCAGAACTAATTGACAAGTAAAGTGTCCATATTTAAATGCTTACCATTGAATCATCCACAGCTCGCTGATCTAACCCAGGTAAATCAATCAGTTTTAGCGGGGGGGCTGAAAACATAACAAGAAAATGTACAATGAGAGACTGAATGATTTTAACAAAGCACCACAGCAAATACTAAGGGCAAACAGAAATAATAATAACAGATTTAGTACAGAAACTATGCAGAGGAATTACCAGAGATAAAACATCAAAACGCTTAATTGTGGAAAAAAATGGACAGCTCATGCTTTAGCAATTACACACATCGCAAGATTTTTCTGTTGCTATTTCCCACAGCACATACAATAGAAGAAATATAAATATCATAGCCCGATTTAAGTGCTTAGCTGTTTCATACTAGAAGTACAAGGAGCACTCACTTCATGTACTAAAAATGTCGACAATGTCCTCTGTACCAGTCTATACTCTATACTGCTATGTTCATTGCTAATTGAAGGATAAGCAGGTATAGGTTCACTGAAATTATTATTAAGTTAATGGACAAACCTGTGCTTGTTCTCAGCTTGAGCAAAATCTCATCTGAGCGGCCCCTCCCAGACACACTCTTGCTGAGCCTATCCTGCAGAGAATGCCGCAGAGCACCTGCACATGAAAAAAATTCAGCACTAGGTCGAACCGAAGTAGGTGATCCTGCGAAACAAGGCTGTGAGATCCTACTGACTTGCGGACACCTGCTGCGACTTGCTATCGATCTGCAGCACGATAGACTTGGTGCTGAGTCCTGGTTCCCTCTGCAGGTCCACCACAATCGGCGCCCTTGTCGCCCCGTTCTCGCCCGTCGGCTGCACCACACAACACCACCCAATCCAATCCAATCCGATTAACAAACAACGCCGAGGGAGAGATGTATGGAAGAAGTGGGGAGCCAAGCTACTGGACTAAAGGCTCACCAACACGGGATGGCCGATGAGGCTGTTCAGCACGGCCGACTTGCCTGAACCCTGCACAAACAGATCGGAACGGATCAGATCGGGGCACAAGGCGACGGTTCTGAGGCGCTGGGGTGCGCCGCCCGGCACTTACGACGTTGCCGAGGACGACGGCGTTGAGGAAGGTGGAGGGGCGCCTGGGCGCGGTGTCGTCGGAGGGGTCGTCGTCGGCGAGGAGCGAGGCCGCCTGGCGTATCGACTCGGAGAGCTGCGACAGCTCCTCCATGGCCTCCATGGTGGGTCTCTACAGCCCCGGCGGAGGCGGATCGGGCGCTGCCGATGGATCGAGGGGCGCGGCGGCGGCGGCGGCGGAGACCTGGCCCTCGTCGGCCTGACGCGGGTTTGAAATCCGGTCCTCCGATATGGGGGAGGCGAGACGTGGACGAGGCAGAGAGATAGGGGGGAGGAGAAGAGAGGGACGGGGACGGGGGAGTAGTCGTTTGCTTGCTTGGCTGCGAAGGAGGCGTTCGACTCGAGTCGAGTCAGTAGTGCGGTCGGGAGTCGGGACGTGCGTGCGGTTCGGCCGGTTCGGGGTAAGTAATGACGGCTTGGGCCTCGTCGTCCCGTCAGGAGGACACGGGAAGGATTCGAATTGGGCTGTGCCGCGCGGCCCGGTTATCGAGTTTGGTTTGGATGGGAACACGGGAGCAACTTAGCCCACCTTTGGGATTCTCGAAAAAAAAAACTTAGCCCACCTTTTTGGTTTGGTTTGTAGGAATGTGTAGGAATTCTACAGGATAAGATTTTCATAGGAAAAACAAATGGTTTGTAAGAATGGATTCATGTTCCTATGTAGGATAGGAACCAACCCTTCACATTTCAAAGAAAAAGACATTAGCCTAGACTCTATGGAAAAATTCATATCCTATGCATCAAATGGCATCTCTTTTTTCGTAGGAAATTGAGATACATATCTTTTCACTTCCTATGTTTTCCAATTCTTGTGATATTCTTATCCTATAAACCAAAGGAGGCCTTAATCGCCTCATCAGTACCGCTTAGGGGAACCCTGCGGCACTTTTAGTAGGTTAAGAACACGACACTTGGTGCGGTCAGCGACCACCATGTGTCGCATGCTGGGCGCATCCCGTGTTGCATGATTTTTTTCCTTTTCTGCACGCTTTCGGTTTGGGGGGGGCTTTAGGTTATGCTCGGTTTTCCCTATGTTTTCTCAAAAAAAATTGAATTTTATTTATTTTTCTTGCGTGAAACACAACTTGTGTGTTTCTACGTGCTTCCGCGATAATTAAAACTGCGCTTCTCGAAAAGGAAAAGGAAAGGTGTGCTTCCCAAGAAAAGGGCAAAATAACCGTATTTGCTTACATGTCAGTGCTTCTTGAAAAGGGAAAAGCATAGATGTGTTTCCCGGTTTTGGGTTTTTTTGTTGTTTCTTTTTTTTCAGCCTTTTTTCTGGTTTTGATTCTTTCTTTTTTTTGTTTATGTTTCTGTGTTTTTACAATTCTTGTGTTTTCAAGATTTTTGTGAAAAAGAATCATTGACACGTTTTAACATGCGGTCTAGTTTTGAAGATCCCGACGAAGAAATCCAGTGATGGAAACGGTTCGTGATTTCAACACACAAATCGAGAGATAAACATTTTGAACAAGCGAATCTACGAAAAAAGTGAAAAGTCTAAGGTTGCCACAAGTGGCTCCACCAGAGAAGGTGGAAGTGATATTTGCCAGGGGACACATTAATTAGTGATTTTGTGGGAACACTGGTTCGGGAGGGACAGGTATTTTGTGCACGAGCTCATGCACTTTCTTAATTTTAAAAATGAAATGGTTCTTAGAAGCTTCATGGACTTCCAAACAAATACTACAAGAACTATCTTGTTTAGTTATGGGGTGTCACATGTATTAGAAGTGAACGCATGCCTTGTCGTGCCACTCTTCTCTTTGTGGTACCTACCTTTACCCATTTATTGTTGGCCAACATTAGTTGATGTTTAGCCTTTTCTTTGGCTTATTTCTCTGACTTGGCATCTTTGGCCCTATTTTGAGTGAAATTTGGTGTATAGAGGAAGAGAGTTGTGGGACCTATTTATAATTTATTGTTGGTCTGCATTTGATCTTTGCTGGCCCTTGGGGGGCTTAATTTTGTTGAGCTAGGCGCATTTCTTTGTCTTGATATGTTTGGTATCCTTTGGTGAAATTTGGTGGAGAGAAGGGGAGCTTTAGGAGCATTGTTTGGGGTATGGCTATATGAAACAAGCATGTCAGAAGTTTGGTGCAACATATTCCCGCTATGGGGAGCGTACGAATAAAACCACTTATTCAGGGGCGATAAAACTCATGCCATGTATGGTTGCTAAATGAATCCAAGAAGGAAAACTAACGGGTTCACCAGTCTTCCGGACCACAATGCAATGACAACATTCCCTTTATAGGGAGTTTAGTATCTTTGCAAAGTTTCATGAACGTTCATAGTCTATGCTAAAGACAAGAATGACGGGCTTGAGGAAGCACCTTTATGTGTTATGTTTTTTCATACAAAGCACAAATGCAGGAAACCAATAAAATGTCATGAAACTTTGTGCCTGCACATCATTCTTAAATGTTTACACATGTGGATGATTTAAGTTTTTTGGAAGACTGGTAACTACTTTTGGAAATGGCTTCAAGTAAGTATGTGCTCGTCTCATAATTATCAGGGTTGGAAGGTGCTATAAATCCACTCTTAGTGTGTGAAGCGAGTGAATTGCACGTATATATGTTCTACTTATTTTGCTATCAAATGCGTTGGCTCTAGTCTATATAAAAATATTGTAAATGTGAGAGAATTTATAGGTCTAATTTATCTATTTGTCTCATCTTAATAGGTGTTGGCATGACTTGTTCCATCGAAAGATACACTAAAAAAACACTTATGTGATGATACGTGTTTCTCACAGTAGGTCACGTTTTCTGTCATGTATGTACATCTATGACGATTTTATGACAAAATCAAGATAGTCATACATGCGTTGTTGTAGAAGTGTTCCATGACAATACTCAAATTATCATCACGGAAGTGTCCACTTCCATGACGATAAATGACGCGTCATGGCAGTGCTTTCGTCAAGGATAACCGACACGTGGCATCCACCGTAACGGGTCGCCGTTAAGCTATTGGGTCCGGTTTTGGATCCGATAACCCGTTAACAGCAACAACCAATAGCGATTTTCCACATGTAAAATTCTCATTGGCCGGAGGAAACACGTGTCGGCTCCCCGTTGGGACAGATGTCATCCAACGAATGGACGGGACGGGCCTATGATACGTCGACATGTGGCTCGGCCCAATAGTGGCCCATTTAGGTCAAAAGGTCGGCCCGTTTGACTTGGTCAAAAGGTAGCGGGCCAGCCCACGGAAAGTCTGTTAACGACCTGTTCGCATATAGCCCACGACCCGCTAACTCACGGCCCTTATGGCCTATCTGAATTAGGCCAAGTAGCGTCATCTGGGCCATCCAATATGATTCCAGCCCGTTGTAACTTTCGGCCCATGTATGGCCCATGACGTCTTTCGGTCCATATGAGGCCCTTTCTAACTCTCGGCCCTTTAACCGCCTATGGTGAAACTGGCCCATAATGAACAATATATCGCTTTATACCCATTAATGGTCCATTATTCCATCGGGCCGTTTCCAGCCCGTGTTATCTTTCGACCTTCTAAGGGCCCATTTATTGTTGAGCTCATTTCCAGCGTTCGATTACTTACGGTCTGTTACTGGTCTATTCCGCTTGTGGGCCAAATTCAGCCCGTGGTTACAGTCGGCCCGTTAATCCATTGGGTCGTTTTCATATATAGCGTCATCTAATACTGCTCATTAACGACCCGTTATGCCTGTCGATAGAATTAAGCTCGTTATGTTGGGGAACGCAGTAATTTCAAAAAAATTCCTACGCACACGCAAGATCCATCTAGGTGATGCATAGCAACAAGAGGGGAGAGTGTTGTCCACGTACCCTCGTAGACCGAAAGCGGAAGCATTATGACAACGCGGTTGATGTAGTCGTAAGTCTTCACGATCCGACTGATCCTAGCACCGAAGGTACGACACCTCCGTGATCTGCACACGTTCAGCTTGGTGACATCCCACGAACTCTAGATCCAGCTGAGGTCGAGGGAGAGTTTCGCCAGCACGACGGCGTGGTGACGGTGATGATGAAGTTACCGGCGCAGGGCTTCGCCTAAGCACTGCAATGATATGACCGAGGTGGAAATCTGTGGAGGGGGGCACCACACACGGCTAAGACAACTGTCAACTTGTGTGTTCTAGGGTACCCCCTGCCCATGTATATAAAGGAGCAAGGGGGAGGCCGGTCGGCCCTCCTGGGCGCGCCCCAAGTAGGATTCCTACTAGGAATCCTATTTCTAGTAGGTTTCCAACAAGGGAAGAGAGGGGGGAGGAAGGAGAGGGAGAGAGGGAGAAGGAAAGGGGGGCGCCGCCCCCCTTCCCTAGTCCAATTCGGACCCAAGGGGGAGGGGGCACGCAGCCTGCCCTAGCCGCCCCTCTCTCTCTCCACTAAGGCCCATGTGGCCCATTAGTTCCCCGGGGGGTTCCGGTAACCCCCCGGCACTCCGGTTTTATTCGAAACTTCTCCGAAACATTTTCGGTGTCCGAATATATTCGTCCAATATATCAATCTTTATGTTTCGACCATTTCGAGACTCCTCGTCATGTCCGTGATCATATCCGGGACTCCAAACTACCTTTGGTACATCAAAACACATAAAATCATAATACCGATCGTCATCGAACGTTAAGCGTGCGGACCCTACGGGTTCGAGAACTATGTAGACATGACCGAGAGTCATCTCCGGTCAATAACCAATAGCGGAACCTGGATGCTCATATTGGCTCCCACATATTCTACGAAGATCTTTATCGGTCAAACGCATAACAACATATGTTGTTCCTTTTGTCATCGGTATGTTACTTCCCCGAGATTCGATCGTCGGTATCTCAATACTGCTGCCTCTCGAGCACTGCGTTGGTTTTCCCTTGAAGAGGAAAGGGTGATGCAGCAAAGTAGCGTAAGTATTTCCCTCAATTTTTGAGAACCAAGGTATCAATCCAGCAGGAGACCACGCGCGAGTCCCTCGTACCTACACAAACAAATAAGAACCTTGCAACCAACGCGATAAAGGGGTTGTCAATCCCTTCATGACCACTTGCAAAAGTGAGATCCGATAGAGATGATAAGATAATATTTTTTGTATTTTTATGATAAAGATTGCAAAATAAATGGCAACAAAAATAGCTAGTTGACGGGAGATTAATATGATGGAAAATAGACCCGGGGGCCATAGGTTCACTAGTGGCTTCTCCCAAGATAGCATAAATATTACGGTGGGTAAACAAATTATTGTCGAGCAATTGATAGAAAAGTGCATAGTTATGAGAATATCCAGGCATGATCATGTATATAGGCATCACGTCCGCGACAATTAGATCGAAACGATTCTGCATCTACTACTATTACTCCACACATCGACCGCTATCCAGCATGCATCTAGAGTATTAAGTTCATAAGAACAGAGTAACGCATTAGGCAAGATGACATGATGTAGAGGGATAAATTCAAGCAATATGATATAAACCCCATCTTTTTATCCTCGATGGCAACAATACAATACGTGTCGTTTCCCTTTCTGTCACTGGGATCAAGCACCGCATGATTGAACCCAAAGCTAAGCACTTCTCCCATTGCAAGAAAGATCAATCTAGTAGGCCAAACCAAACTGATATTCGAAGAGACTTGCAAAGATATCAAATCATACATAAAAGAATTCAGAGGAGATTCAAATATTGTTTATAGATAATCTTGATCATAAACCCACAATTCATCGGATCTTGACAAACACACCACAAAAAAGAGTTACATCGAATAGATCTCCAAGAAGATCGAGGAGAACTTTGTATTGAGATCCAAAGAGAGAGAAGAAGCCATCTAGCTAATAACTATGGACCCGAAGGTCTGTGGTAAACTACTCACACATCATCGGAGAGGCTATGGTGTTGATGTAGAAGCCCTCTGTGATCGATGCCCCCTCCGGCGGAGCGCCGGAAAAGGCCCCAAGATGGGATTTCACGGGTGCAGAAGGTTGCGGCTGTGGAAATAGGGTTTCGTGGTGCTCCTGGATGTTTTTGGGGTATAAGAGTATATATAGGCCAAGGAAGTCGGCCAGGAGAGCCACGAGGGGCCCACGAGGGTGGGGGCGCGCCCAGGAGGGCAGGCGCGCCTCCCTGCCTCGTGGCCTCCTCGTTCGTTTCTTGACATCCACTCCAAGTCCTCTGGATCACGTTTGTTCCAAAAATCACGCTCCCGAAGGTTTCATTCCGTTTGGATTTCGCTTGATATTCCTTTTCTGCGAAACACTGAAATAGGCAAAAAAAAAACAGCAAATTGCACTGGGCCTTGGGTTAGTAGGTTAGTCCCAAAAATAATATAAAAGTGTATAATAAAGCCCATTAAACATCCAAAACATAATATATAATAGCATGGAATAATCAAAAATTATAGATACGTTGGAGACGTATCAAGCATCCCCAAGCTTAATTCCTGCTCGTCCCCGAGTAGGTAAATGATAAAAACAGAATTTTTGATGTGGAATGCTTCCTAGCATATTCTTCAATGTAATTTTCTTTATTGTGGCATGAATGTTCAGATCCGAAAGATTCAAGATAAAAGTTTAATATTGACATAAAAATAATGATACTTCAAGCATACTAACTAAGCAATTATGTCTTTTCAAAATAACATGGCCAAAGAAAGTTCATCCCTACAAAATCATATAGTTTGGTCATGCTCCATTTTCGTCACACAAGAATGCTCTCATCATGCACAACCCCGATGACAAGCCAAGCAATTGTTTCATACTTTAGTAATCTCAAACTTTTTCAACTTTCACGCAATACATGAGCGGGAGCCATGGATATAGCACTATGGGTGGAATAGAGTATGATGATGGGGGTTATGTGGAGAAGACAAAAAAGGAGAAAGTCTCACATTGACGCGGCTAATCAACGGGCTAGGGAGATGCCCATCAATTGATGTCAATGCAAGGAGTAGGGATTGCCATGCAACAGATGCACTAGAGCTATAAATGTATGAAAGCTCAACAAAAGAAACTAAGTGGGTGTGCATCCAACTTGCTTGCTCACGAAGACCTAGGGCATTTGAGGAAGCCCATTGTTAGAATATACAAGCCAAGTTCTATAATGAAAAATTCCCACTAGTATATGAAAGTGACAAAACAAGAGACTCTCTATCATAAAGATCATGGTGCTACTTTGAAGCACAAGTGTGGAAAAAAGGATAGTAGCATTGTCCCTTATTTTTCTTTTTCTTTCTTTTTTTGGGACTTTCTTTTTTATTTGGCCTTTTTTTGGACAATGCTCTATTAATGATGATCATCACACTTCTATTTATTTACAACTCAATAATTACAACTCGATACTAGAACAAAGTATGACTCTATATGAATGCCTCCGGCGGCGTACCGGGATGGGCAATGAATCAAGAGTGACATGTATGAAATAATATGCATGGTGGCTTTGCCACAAATACGATGTCAACTACATGATCATGCAAGGCAATATGACAATGATGGAGCGTGTCATAATAAACGGAATGGTGGAAAGTTACATGGCAATATATCTCGGAATGGCTATGGAAATGCCATAATAGGTAGGTATGGTGGCTGTTTTGAGGAAGATATAAGGAGGTTTATGTGTGATAGAGCGTATCATATCACGGGGTTTGGATGCACCGGCGAAGTTTGCACCAACTCTCAAGGTGAGAAAGGGCAATGCACGGTACTGAAGAGGCTAGCAATGATGGAAGGGTGAGAGTGTGTATAATCCATGGACTCAACATTAGTCATAAAGAACTCACATACTTATTGCAAAAATCTACAAGTCATCAAAAACCAAGCACTACGAGCATGCTCCTAGGGGGATAGATTGGTAGGAAAAGACCATCGCTCGTCCCCGACCGCCACTCATAAGGATGACAATCAAAGAACACCTCATGTTTCAAATTTGTTACACAACGGTTACCATACGTGCATGCTACGGGACTAGCAAACTTCAACACAAGTATTTCTCAAATTCACAACTACTCAACTAGCACAACTTTAATATCACTACCTCCATATCTCAAAACAATCATCAAGTACCAAACTTCTCTTAGTATTCAATGCACTTTATGTGAATGCTTTTATTATACTAATCTTGGATGCCTATCATATTAGGACTAATTTTATAACCAAAGAAAATTACCATGCTGTTCTAAGGAACTCTCAAAATAATATAAGTGAAGCATGAGAGATCAATAATTTCTATAAAATAAAACCACCACCGTGCTCTAAAAGATATAAGTGAAGCACTAGAGCAAAACTATCTAGCTCAAAAAATATAAGTGAAGCACATAGAGTATTCTAATAAATTCCGAATCATGTGTGCCTCTCCCAAAAGGTGTGTACAGCAAGGATGATTGTGGTAAACTAAAAAGCAAAGACTCAAATCATACAAGACGCTCCAAGCAAAAGACATATCATGTGGTGAATAAAAATATAGCATCAAGTAAAGTTATCGATGGACGAAGACGAAAGAGGGGATACCTTCCGGGGCATCCCCAAACTTAGGCTTTCGGTTGTCCTTGGATTTTACCTTGGGGTGCCTTAGGCATCCCCAAGCTTAGGCTCTTGCCACTCCTTGTTCCATAATCCATCAAATCTTTACCCAAAAACTTGAAAACTTCACAACACAAAACTCAACAGAAAATCTCATGAGCTTCGTTAGCAAAAGAAAACAAACCACCACTTCAAGGTATTGTAATGAACTCATTCTTTATTTATATTGGTGTTAAACCTATTGTATTCCAACTTCTCTATGGTTCATAACCTCCATTACTAGCCATAGATTCATCAAAATAAGCAAACAACACACGAAAAACAGAATCTGTCAAAAACAGAACAGTCTGTAGTAATCTGTATCTAACGCAAACTTCCTGTAACTCAAAAATTCTACCAAAACAGGACGACCTATATAATTTGTTTATTGATCTACTGCAATTGGAATCAGTATTTGATCATGTTCTGGTGATTTTTAACAATTGTTTTCGTGAACAGAAAGTTTCCGACTTTTTCCGCAAGATCAAATAACTATCATCCAAGAAGATCCTATAGGTTTTACCTGGCACAAACACTAATTAAAACATAAAACCACATCTAACCAGAGGCTAGATCAATTATTTATTACTAAATAGAAATAAAAAGCAAGAAACAAAAATAAAATTGGGTGTCCTCCCAACAAGCGCTATCATTTAACGCCTTTAGCTAGGCATAATTTCTATTGATGCTCACAAGGAAGACAAGAATTGAAGCACAAAAAGAGCATCATACAACATGTGATAAACAAACTTAAGTCTAACATACTTCCTATGCATAGGTATTTTATAAGCAAACAAATTATCAAGGCAAGCAAAAACTAGCATATGCAAGGAAGAGGAAAGAGACGATGGCGATCTCAACATGAAGAGAGGTAATTTAGTAACATGAAAATTTCTACAACCATATTTTCCTCTCTCATAATAATTACATGTAGGATCATAAGCAAATTCAACAATATAGCTATCACAAAACATATTCTTAACACGATCCACATGTATGCAAAGTTGACACTCTTCCAAAATAGTGGGATTAACATTAACTAAAGTCATGACCTCTCCAAACCCACTTTTATCAAAAACTTCATAAGATTGAACATTCTCCAAATATGTGGGATCTAAAGTTGACACTCTTCCAAACCCACTTTCAGTATTATTTCAAACATTATCAATCTCATATTCATCATGGGGCTTAAATAAATTTTCAAGATCATAAGAAGAATCACCCCAATCATGATCATTGCAACAAGTAGTAGACATAACAAAACTAGCATCCCCAAGCTTAGGGTTTTGCATATTATTAGCACAATTGACATTAATAGAATTTATAATAATATCATTGCAATCATGCTTTTCATCAAAGGAACTATCAAGTATGGGTGCAATAGCAACGATCTCATGTTTAACATAGGGGACTATAGCAAATTCATCTTCATAAATATTGGCATCATGGCCACAAGAATAGCAAGCATCATGTTCATCAAGGGATATTTCAATCAAATCATCGGAATCATCATTATCTATAGATTCATGCATATCATCATTTTCAACGGTCATTCTTTCAGTAAATTCTTTGACATAGACATTATGAGCATAATTTTCATAGCAATATTTAAGTATGTCAAAATTTTCAGATTCGTAGAGAGTAATATCACACTTTTCAATCAAAGAAGCAACTTCATAAGCACCCTTAAAAGCAACAAGTTCTTCAATTTGTTCAATATTGTAGTAACTATAAACACCCTTTGCATAAGAAGATAAGATTTCATTATCATTAAACTCACATAGGTAGGGGAGGTGTTTTTTAGGGTTCTTAGAGCAACATGTAAAATCATAAATTTCACAAAGATTCCAAGCATAACACAGCAATCTATTTATTTGATCCCATAAGAGTCTCCCTTTTCAGACAAACGGTGACATACAAAATGAGCATGCTCATCTAAAGATTTCCCATCAACTAGGCTAGTTGGGGTTTCAGCACGAGCGCATAAGGATCGAAGATGATCCAAGTGGAACACTTTAAGTGGATCCATATCAATAGATTTTTAGCAAGCAAGGATCCAAGCAAATAAAAGGCACATGGAAACACAAACAAAGATACATACGGGAAGAAGGCGAAGAAAAGGCAAAGGTGAAGTGGGGGACAGGAAAACGAGAGGTAAATGGCAAATAATGTAATGCGAGGGATAAGAGTTTGTGATGGGTACTTGGTAGTCTTGACTTGTGCGTAGACTCCCCGGCAACGGCGCCAGAAATGGCTAGTTGCTGGGAGATCAAATCTTGACTTGACTTGGCATAAGCCTCCCCGGCAATGGCGCCAGAAATCCTTCTTGCTACCTCTTGAGCACTGCGTTGGTTTTCCCTTGAAGAGGAAAGGGTGATGCAGCAAAGTAGCGTAGTATTTCCCTCAGTTTTTGATAACCAAGGTATCAATCCAGTAGGAGACCACGCGCGAGTCCCTCGTACCTACACAAACAAATAAGAACCTTGCAACCAACGCGATAAAGGGGTTGTCAATCCCTTCACGACCACTTGCAAAAGTGAGATCTGATAGAGATGATAAGATAATACTTTTGGTATTTTTATGATAAACATTGAAAAGTAAAGATTGCAAAATAAACGGCAACAGAAATAGCTAGTTGACGGGAGATTAATATGATGGAAAATAGACCCGGGGGCCATAGGTTTCACTAGTGGCTTCTCTCAAGATAGCATAAATATTACGGTGGGTAAACAAATTACTGTTGAGCAATTGATAGAAAAGCGCATAGTTATGAGAATATCTAGGCATGATCATGTATATAGGCATCATGTCCGCGACAAGTAGATCGAAACGATTCTGCATCTACTACTATTACTCCACACATCGACCGCTATCCAGCATGCATCTAGAGTATTAAGTTCATAAGAACATAGTAACACATTAGGCAAGATGACATGATGTAGAGGGATAAACTCAAGCAATATGATATAAACCCCATCTTTTTATCCTCGATGGCAACAATACAATACGTGTCGTTTCCCTTTCTGTCACTGGGATCGAGCACCGCATGATTGAACCCAAAGCTAAGCACTTCTCCCATTGCAAGAAAGATCAATCTAGTAGGCCAAACCAAACTGATAATTCGAAGAGACTTGCAAAGATATCAAATCATACATAAAAGAATTCAGAGGAGATTCAAATATTGTTTATAGATAGTCTTGATCATAAACCCACAATTCATCGGATCTCGACAAACACACCGCAAAAAAGAGTTACATCGAATAGATCTCCAAGAAGATCGAGGAGAACTTTGTATTGAGATCCAAAGAGAGAGAAGAAGCCATCTAGCTAATAACTATGGACCCGAAGGTCTGAGGTAAACTACTCACACATCATCGGAGAGGCTATGGTGTTGATGTAGAAGCCCTCCGTGATCGATGCCCCCTCCGGTGGAGCATCGGAAAAGGCCCCAAGATGGGATCTCACGGGTACAGAAGGTTGCGGCGGTGGAAATAGGGTTTCGTGGTGCTCCTGGATGTTTTTGGGGTATAAGAGTATATATAGGCGAAGGAAGTCGGTCAGGAGAGCCACGAGGGGCCCACGAGGTAGGCGCGCCTCCCTGCCTCGTGGCCTCCTCGTTCGTTTCTTGACGTCCACTCCAAGTCCTCTGGATCATGTTTGTTCCAAAAATCAAGCTCCCGAAGGTTTCATTCCGTTTGGATTCCATTTGATATTCCTTTTCTGCGAGACACTAAAATAGGCAAAAAAAACAGCAATTTGCACTGGGCCTTGGGTTAGTAGGTTAGTCCCAAAAATAATATAAAAGTGTATAATAAAGCCCATTATACATCCAAAACAGAATATATAATAGCATGGAACAATAAAAAATTATAGATACGTTGGAGACGTATCAAATACCTAGTTCAATCTCGTTACCGGCAAGTCTCTTTACTCGTTTCGTAATGCATCATCCCGCAACTAACTCATTAGTCACATTGCTTGCAAGGCTTATAGTGATGTGCATTACCGAGAGGGCCCAGAGATACCTCTCCGACAATCGGAGTGACAAATCCTAATCTCGATCTATGCCAACTCAACAAACACCATCGGAGACATCTGTAGAGCATCTTTATAATCACCCAGTTACATTGTGACGTTTGATAGCACACTAAGTGTTCCTCCGGTATTCGGGAGTTGCATAATCTCATAGTCATAGGAACATGTATAAGTCATGAAGAAAGCAATAGCAACAAACTAAACGATAATCGTGCTAAGCTAACAGATGGGTCAAGTCAATCACATCATTCTCTAATGATGTGATCCCGTTAATCAAATGACAACTCATGTCTATGGCTAGGAAACTTAACCATCTTTGATTCAACGAGCTAGTCAAGTAGAGGCATACTAGTGACACTTTGTTTGTCTATGTATTCACACATGTACTAAGTTTCTGGTTAATACAATTCTAGCATGAATAATAAACATTTATCATGATATAAGGAAATATAAATAACAACTTTATTATTGCCTCTAGGGCATATTTCCTTCAGTCTCCCACTTGCACTAGAGTCAATAATCTAGATTACACAGTAATGATTCTAACACCCATGGAGTCTTGGTGCTGATCATGTTTTGCTTGTGAGAGAGGCTTAGTCAACGGGTCTGCAACATTCAGATCCGTATGTATCTTGCAAATCTCTATGTCTCCCTCCTTGACTTGATCGCGGATGGAATTGAAGCATCTCTTGATGTGCTTGGTTCTCTTGTGAAATCTGGATTCCTTTGCCAAGGCAATTGCACCAGTATTATCACAAAAGATTTTCATTGGACCTGATGCACTAGGTATGACACCTAGATCGAATATGAACTCCTTCATCCAGACTCCTTCCTTTGCTGCTTCCGAAGCAGCTATGTACTTCGCTTCACATGTAGATCCCGCCACGACGCTTTGCTTAGAACTGCACCAACTGACAGCTCCACCGTTCAATATAAATACGTATCCGGTTTGTGACTCCCGCTCACTTTCTTGTAAATACAGGCTTCTCCAAAAGTCTGTATAAAACCATATGCTTTGATCACACTATCAAAATGTTTATTCCAACTCTGAGATGCTTGCACCAGTCCATAAATGGATCGCTGGAGCCTGCACACTTTGTTAGCATCCTTTGGATCGATAAAACCTTCGGGTTGCATCATATACAACTCTTCTTCCAGAAATCCATTCAGGAATGCAGTCTTTACATCCATTTGCCAAATTTCATAATCATAAAATGCAGCAATTGCTAACATGATTCGGACGGACTTAAGCATCGCTACGGGTGAGAAGGTCTCATCGTAGTCAACTCCTTGAACTTGCCGAAAACCTTTCGCAACAAGTCGAGCTTTGTAGACAATAACATTACCGTCTGCGTCGGTCTTCTTCTTGAAGATCCATTTATTTTCTATGGCTTGCCGACCATCGGGCAAGTCAACCAAAGTCCACACTTTGTTCTCATACATGGATCCCATCTCAGATTTCATGGCCTCAAGCCATTTCGTGGAATCTGGGATCATCATCGCTTCCTCATAGTTCATAGATTCGTCATGGTCAAGTAACATGACCTCCAGAACAGGATTACCGTACCACTCTGGTGCGGATCTTACTCTGGTTGACCTACGAGGTTCAGTAGCAACTTAATCTGAAGTTATATGATCATCATCATTAGCTTCCTCACTAATTTGTGTAGAAGTCATAGGAACTGATTTCTGTGATGAACTACTTTCCAATAAGGGAGCATGTACAGTTACCTCATCAAGTTCTACTTTCCTCCCACTCACTTCTTTCGAGAGAAACTCCTTCTCTAGAAAGGATCCATTCTTAGCAACGAATATTTTGCCTTCGGATCTGTGATAGAAGGTGTACCCAACAGTCTCCTTTGGGTATCCTATGAAGACACATTTCTCTGATTTGGGTTCGAGCTTATCAGGTTGAAGTTTTTTCACATAAGCATCGCAGCCCCAAACTTTAAGAAACGACAACTTGGGTTTCTTGCCAAACCACAGTTCATAAGGTGTCGTCTCAACGGATTTAGATGGTGCCCTATTTAACGTGAATGCAGCCATCTCTAAAGCATAACCCCAAAACGATAGCGGTAAATTAGTAAGAGACATCATAGATCGCACCATATCTAATAAAGTGCGGTTACGACGTTCGGACACACCATTACGCTGTGGTGTTCCGGGTGGCGTGGGTTGCGAAACTATTCTGCATTGTTTCAAATGAAGACCAAACTCGTAACTCAAATATTCTCCTCCACGATCAGATCGCAGAAACTTTATTTTCTTGTTATGATGATTTTCTACTTCACTCTGAAATTCTTTGAACTTTTCAAATGTTTCAGACTTATGTTTCATCAAGTAGATATACCCATATCTGCTCAAATCATCTGTGAAGGTCAGAAAATAACGATACCCGCCGCGAGCCTCAATATTCATCGGACCACATACATCAGTATGTATGATTTCCAACAAATCTATTGCTCGCTCCATTGTTTCGGAGAACGGAGTTTTAGTCATCTTGCCCATGAGGCATGGTTCGCAAGTAATAAGTGATTCATAATCAAGTGATTCCAAAAGTCCATCAGAATGGAGTTTCTTCATGCGCTTTACACCAATATGACCTAAACGGCAGTACCACAAATAAGTTGCACTATCATTATCAACTCTGCATCTTTTGGCTTCAATATTATGAATATGTGTGTCACTACTATCGAGATTTAACAAAAATAGACCACTCTTCAAGGGTGCATGACCATAAAAGATATTATTCATATAAATAGAACAACCATTATTCTCAGACTTAAATGAATAACCGTCTCGCATCAAACAAGATCCACATATAATGTTCATGCTTAACGCTGGCACCAAATAACAATTATTCAGGTGTAAAACTAATCCTGAAGGTAGATGTAGAGGTAGCGTGCCGATGGCGATCACATCGACTTTGGAACCATTTCCCACGCGCATCGTTACCTCGTCCTTAGCCAATCTTCGCTTAATCTGTAGTCCCTGTTTCGAGTTGCAAATATTAGCAACAGAACCAGTATCAAATACCCAGGCACTACTGCGAGCATTAGTAAGGTACACATCAATAACATGTATATCACATATACCTTTGTTCACTTTGCCATCCTTCTTATCCGCCAAATACTTGGGGCAGTTCCGCTTCCAGTGACCAGTCCCTCTGCAGTAGAAGCACTCAGTCTCAGGCTTAGGTCCAGACTTGGGCTTCTTCACTTGAGAAGCAACTTGCTTGCCGTTCTTCTTGAAGTTCCCCTTCTTCCCTTTACCCTTTTTCTTGAAACTGGTGGTCTTGTTGACCATCTACACTTGATGCTCCTTCTTGATTTCTACCTCCGCAACCTTTAGCATTGCGAAGAGCTCGGGAATTGTCTTATCCATCCCTTACATATTATAGTTCATCACGAAGCTCTTGTAGCTTGGTGGCAGTGATTGAAGAACTCTGTCAATGACACTATCAACTGGAAGATTAACTCCCAGCTGAGTCAAGTGATTATGATACCCAGACATTTTGAGTATATGCTCACTAACAGAACTATTCTCCTCCATTTTGCAGCTGTAGAACTTATTGGAGACTTCATATCTCTCAATCCGGGCATTTTCTTGAAATATTAACTTCAACTCCTGGAACATCTCATATGCTCCATGACGTTCAATACGTCGTTGAAGTCGCGGTTCTAAGTCGTAAAGCATGGCACACTGAACTATCAAGTAGTCATCAGCTTTGCTCTGCCAAGCGTTCACAACGTCCAGCGTTGCTCCTGCAGCTGGTCTTGTACCTAGCGGTGCTTCCAGGACGTAATTCTTCTGTGCAACAATGAGGATAATCCTCAAGTTACGGACCCAGTCCGTGTAGTTGCTACCATCATCTTTCAACTTAGCTTTCTCTAGGAACGCATTAAAATTCAAAGGAACAGTAGCACGGGCCATTGATCTACAACAACATAGACATGCAAAATACTATCAGGTACTAAGTTCATCATAAATTAAAGTTCAATTAATCATATTACTTAAGAACTCCCACTTAGATAGACATCCCTCTAATCTTCTAAGTGATCATGTGATCCAAATCAACTAAACCATGTCCGATCATCACGTGAGATGGAGTAGTTTTCAATGGTGAACATCACTATGTTGATCATATCTACTATATGATTCACGCTCGACCTTTCGGTCTCAATGTTCCGAGGCCATATCTGCATATGCTAGGCTCGTCAAGTTTAACCCGAGTATTCTGCGTGTGCAAAACTGGCTTGCACCCCTTGTATGTGAATGTAGAGCTTATCACACCCGATCATCACGTGGTGTCTCGGCACGACGAACTTTGCAACGGTGCATACTCAGGGAGAACACTTGTACCTTGAAATTTAGTGAGAGATCATCTTATAATGCTACCGCCAAGCTAAGCAAAATAAGATGCATAAAGGATAAACATCACATGCAATCAATATAAGTGATATGATATGGCCATCATCATATTGTGCCTTTGATCTCCATCTCCAAAGCACCGTCATGATCACCATCGTCATCGGCGCGACACCTTGATCTCCATCGTAGCATCATTGTCGTCTCGCCAACTATTGCTTCTACGACTATTGCTACAACTTAGTGATAAAGTAAAAACAATTACATGGCGATTGCATTGCATACAATAAAGCGACAACCATATGGCTCTGCCAGTTGCCGATAACTGTTACAAAACATGATCATCACATACAATAAAATTTAGCATCATGTCTTGACCATATCACATCAGAACATGCCCTGCAAAAACAAGTTAGACGTCCTCTACTTTGTTGTTGCAAGTTTTACGTGACTGCTACGGGCTGAGCAAGAACCGTTCTTACCTACGCATCAAAACCACAATTTTTTTGTCAAGTGTGTTGTTTTAACCTTCAACAAGGACCGGGCGTAGTCACACTCGATTCAACTAAAGTTGGAGAAACTGACACCCGCCAGCCACCTGTGTGCAAAACACGTCGGTAGAACCAGTCTCGCGTAAGCGTACGCGTAATGTCGGTCCGGGCCGCTTCATCCAACAATACCGCCGAATCAAAGTATGACATGCTGGTAAGCAGTATGACTATTATGGCCCACAACTCTTTGTGTTCTACTCGTGCATATAACATCTACGCATAGACCTGGCTCGGATGCCACTGTTGGGGAACGCAGTAATTTCAAAAAAATTCCTACGCACACGCAAGATCCATCTAGGTGATGCATAGCAACGAAAGGGGAGAGTGTTGTCCACGTACCCTCGTAGACTGAAAGCGGAAGCGTTATGACAAAGCGGTTGATGTAGTCGTACGTCTTCACGATCTGACCGATCCTAGCACCGAAGGTACGACGCCTCCGTGATCTGCACACGTTCAGCTCAGTGATGTCCCACGAACTCTAGATCCAGCTGAGGTCGAGGGAGATTTTCACTAGCACGATGGCGTGGTGATGGTGATGATGAAGTTACCGGCGTAGGGCTTCGCCTAAGCACTGCAATGATATGACTGAGGTGGAAATCTGTGGAGAGGGGCACCGCACACGGCTAAGACAACTGTCAACTTGTGTGTTCTAGGGTGCCCCGTGCCCCCGTATATAAAGGAGCAAGGGGGAGGCCGACCGGCCCTCCTGGGGCGCGCCCAAAGTAGGATTCCTACTAGGAATCCTATTCCTAGTAGGTTTCCAACAAGGGAAGAGAGGGGGAAGGAAGGAGAGGGAGAGAGGGAGAAGGAAAGGGGGGCGCCGCCCCCCCTTCCCTAGTCCAATTCAGACCCAAGAGGGAGGGGGCGCGTGGCCTGCCCTAGTCGCCCCTCTCTCTCTCTCCACTAAGGCCCATGTGGCCATTAGTTCCCCCGGGGGTTCCGGTAACCCTCCGGCACTCCGGTTTTATCCGAAACTTCTCCGAAACATTTTCGGTGTCTGAATATAGTCATCCAATATATCAATATTTATGTCTCGACCATTTCGAGACTCCTCGTCATGTCCGTGATCATATCCGGGACTCCAAACTACCTTCGGTACATCAAAACACATAAACTCATAATACCGATCATCATCGAACGTTAAGCGTGCGGACCCTACGGGTTCGAGAACTATGTAGACATGACTGAGACTCATCTCCGGTCAATAACCAATAGCGGAACCTGGATGCTCATATTGGCTCCCACATATTCTACGAAGATCTTTACCGGTCAAACCGCATAACAACATACGTTGTTCCTTTTGTCATCGGTATGTTATTTGCCCGAGATTCGATCGTCGGTATCTCGATACCTAGTTCAATCTCGTTACCGGCAAGTCTCTTTACTCATTTCGTAATGCATCATCCCGCAACTAACTCATTAGTCACATTTCTTGCAAGGCCTATAGTGATGTGCATTATCGAGAGGGCCCAGAGATACCTCTCCGACAATCGGAGTGACAAATCCTAATCTCGATCTATGCGAACTCAACGAACACCATCGGAGACACCTGTAGAGCATCTTTATAATCACCCAGTTACATTGTGACGTTTGATAGCACACTAAGTGTTCCTCCGGTATTCGGAAGTTGCATAATCTCATAGTCATAAGAACATGTATAAGTCATGAAGAAAGCAATAGCAACAAACTAAACGATCATCGTGCTAAGCTAACGGATGGGTCAAGTCAATCACATCATTCTCTAATGATATGATCCCGTTAATCAAATGACAACTCATGTCTATGGCTAGGAAACTTAACCATCTTTGATTCAACGAGCTAGTCAAGTAGAGGCATACTAGTGACACTTTGTTTGTCTATGTATTCACACATGTACTAAGTTTCCGGTTAATACAATTCTAGCATGAATAATAAACATTTATCATGATATAAGGAAATATAAATAACAACTTTATTATTGCCTCTAGGGCATATTTCCTTCATATATACATCCGTATGTGGTAGTCCATTTGAAATCTCTAAAAAGAAAAATATTTAGGAACGGAGGGAGTATCTTATAACATCCAATATACTCACATATTAGATGAATTGACATCTTATATTATGGGCCGGAAGGAGTTTAGTGCATTCTTACAAATTATCGGCTGATTAACTGCCGATGTATCCATGGGTTACAGTTAGTTTGAGCTAGTTCGGGCTCAAATAGCCGTAAAGTATATCTAAACATGAGGGCTAGTTTGAGCTAGTTGCATCTATAACCCACCCAAAAAAACTATCCAACCCAAGAGGTGCTAATTGGAGCTAGTTCTCCTAGTGCATTTATTGTCAATCTAACCCTGCCATCCAAACAACTCTTGGGTTAGTCATGAGCTAGAAACTAACTCTAACCTCTAGCTAAGTTGAGTATCCTAAATGGGCTGTGTTGTTGTTGTTGCTGCTGCTCTTCTACGTATATCTATACATCATTAGAACATTAATGTAACACTCTTCCTTGTTGCTATGTAGCCTAGGATTGCATATTTAGACATTAAGTACAATGCATGTTGCTATGTAGCCTCAGATATATTACATATGGCCCTAGTTAACCTAACGATAAATGGGTTGCAGATATATTCAGCTAAAAGTCCGATTCACCGATTAGTCCCTTATCAGCCGCCGGCCTATATGGTACCAACTATCGATATCCTGAATAGTGAGCAGATATAAGCCATGGGATTGCTTAATAAGCTACTCTTCCCCAATATTCTGTCAGCATTCTAAAAGAAGAAACAAGCAGACACATAACAGGTTTAGCATGTAGTATATGAAACTCATTTTGGTGAAATAGTTCAGTAGTAAGGTGGACAGGATTAAACTACCAAGTCTTCTATTGCGAAGTAGTACATAATAAAAGCATCAAACAAACATATATCTCTGTGCTATGGTCACTGCATTGTCTTGCCAAATCAAAATAGAGACACGATTCAAATCATATGAGTTCAAGACAAAGCAGCATTGAAAGAATACAAGTGTGGGAAACTACACGGCACAACAAGATTTCAGATGGGTACCATGGGTATACATGTACAATAACACTATTTGGCTCTGTTCTGATGCTAGTAATCTGCATGATATGAGAAGACAACAGTATACAGAATAGAAATTGAAATCAACAGAGCAACTTAGAAGAGCAAACCGTTAAAGAAACATGTTTAAACATACCTGTTGTGCCATTGGAGTTTCGATTGGATCCTTCAATTTTAAAATAAGTTTGTATGACTAAATACAGTGATACAAGAGAAAAGCAGTATGCACCATAGCAATGGAATCTTAAATGAGAACGGTAGTTCTTCAGGTTTAAGCACTTGTTCTATACAAACAGAGTATAATTAGACGCGGGCATATAGTACTTCAAAATAAAAAATAATCTCATAGAACTTACCACATTCTTGGTTCTGGACCAGTACAGAACAAGGTGTTCCCAGTCATCGTCCCGTAAATGTGTCTCAGGAGAAAGTAAGGGAATTTGATGAGTTTCCTTGCCAGTGAAGTATGTTTCCTTCAAGTATTCCGATACTGCCACAAAGCATTCTTGAAGATACCAGAGGTATTAGCACAGGTTACCTCATCCTGAGTTTCCAAATCGGTCCTTCTCTATAGAGAAAAATGGGAACACTTGTTGTATTATAACCAACATGGAGGTAGAAAGTATGGGACAAAGCAAAGTAATTGCCATGAATGACATTACTTACACGTAACTCCTGGACGAACACCTGCAACTGGCATTTCCTTCATCTTCAGTATAATATTTCCATGATGGGAAGATACGCACATAGGATTTAACAACATCAAATGAGATAGATTCTAAACTACGAATGGCTGGTTGTGCATCGTCCACATGAATAGGTGTACTAACTAGTGGAGTTGGGGTTCGCCGCGGTAGTCCTGGCGCTTTGGGCACTGGAGCTGCCTTACTAACTACTCTTGTTTGGGAGCTCTATGGTGGAGATGGTGATGTGTCAACTGGAACTGGGTTACTATCTGCTGGGGTTGGGGTTAGATTGGGTGAAGCCGATTCTCTATCCAACGGAGTAGGGGTAATCACAAAGTTTGAACAAGTCACTTTCGGACCCTCCGGGTGAGGAGCACTCGGAGCCACCAATCCGTCAAGGGCTTAACTTCCAAAACCTCTTAATGATTTTTGGTCAGACCAACTTCCAGCTCGGTCTCACCGAAATCAGTAAGTTGATCTAGGTTTTTATCTCGGTGCCACTGTCGGTGTCAAAACCGGCGGATCTCGGGTAGGGGGTCCCGAACTGTGCGTCTAGGATCGATGGTAACAGGAGACGGGGGACACAATGTTTACCCAGGTTCGGGCCCTCTCTATGGAGGTAATACCCTACTTCCTGCTTGATTGATCTTGATGAATATGAGTGTTACAAGAGTTGATCTACCACGAGATCGTAATGGCTAAACCCTAGAAGTATAGCCTATGAGTATATGGTAATGAATCTGCCCTATCCGGACTATGCCCTCCGGTTTATATAGACACCGGAGAGATCTAGGGTTACATGGAGTCAGTTACATAGGAGGAAATCTTCATAATCGGTCGCCTAGCTTGCCTTCCACGCCAGGTAGAGTCCAATCCGGACACGGGTGCAGTCTTTGGTCTTCATGTCTTCACAGCTCATTAGTCCGGCCCACTCATAACAGACCGGACGCCCGAGGACCCCTTAGTCCAGCACTCCCTCAGTAGCCCCCGAACCAGGCTTCAATGACGAGGTGTTCGGCGTTCGGATTGTCTTCGGCATTGCAAGGCGGGTTCCCTTCTCCAAGTAATGTATTCGGCTGTTGACTCAATATTGTTCCCCTCGGCTTCTGCACGCTAATAACTTCGCCTTCCATGTGTCGAGCGAATGCGGAAAGTCAGGGTATTTTTGCAAATAACACCCCGTCCACGCGAGGGAGCGCGCCTATTAAAGATACTGGATCTCAGATCCATGCGACGCCACATCGAGAAGATCCCCGGAGACTGCTAGGAGAAACCATTCCAGCATGGCTAGCATTCCCGGCTCCTCCTCTCGCTCCAGCCCAAAGAAAAGCGAGTGGGAGAAGTGCTCTGTGTCTCACAGTCAGTTAGCGAAGTTGCAAACGCAGGGATTTCTTCCTCCCGCGGATCTGGTCCCTGTTCGAGCAGGGCTGGCTTCCTTCAATGGTGTGGCTCAGGCGGAGGACTCCCCTAATCCGTCCGGGGGGAGCGAGTGTGCTTCGTCCCCTATCTGATAAGAGGCGTCGGATTTCCAGTCCATCCATTCATCCGAGGGCTTCTGGAATATTATGGCCTTCAGCTGCATAACTTCACTCCCGCCTCTATCCTGCACATCGTAGGTTATGTTGCTTTATGCGAGCTATTTCTGGGTGTTGAAGCCCATTTTGAACTGTGGAGAAAATTGTTCTGTCTTGTCCTGCGTAACCATGAGGGGTCAATATTTGAAGTGGGCGGAGCCGAAGTATGGCGCATCGCCGATACCGGATACCTGTCCGGCACACCAAGGAAGGCATCCAAAGAATGGCCTTCCGAATGGTTCTACATCGAGGACGTTGCACTTCCCGACCCAGTTCGAAAGGCCCCCCTGAATTTGCAAGCGTTCCGCTAAAGAAACGCCACAGTTGGCGCCCCCGGAGCCTTGAGGAGGACGACAGTGCGGAGGTTCGTCAACTCTTGGGCGAGATAAAGACGCTCACCCAGTCCGGATTAACAATGGTTGAGGTAATGGCGACCTCCATAACACGAGGGGTTCAGCCGCTTCAATATAGAGGGCTCCCAATGTGGCACTACAACGGGGAGGATGATGCCTCCCGCTGCGGTCGATAAGGTCCGGGTACCCCCGCCGCTTTGGCCAAAATACTGGCCGAGCTGTTCAAAGGGGAGGAAGAGGAATTTCTTTGCATCAATCGCAGAGATGGATATTCTATGTATAATCCTCCCAGTTGGGTAAGTCCCAATCCTTCTGCTTTACTCATTCCACTTCCCGGATTACCTTTCATGAATTTCTAATCTGCTTATAACAGCATTGGCGAAGAATCACCGAGTGGTTTTACAGCCCCGCCCCACAGCCCGAGGACCACAACCGGGAGTTGGATCCTGATACGTCTCCGTCGTATCTACTTTTCCGAACACTTTTGCCCTTGTTTTGGACTCTAACTTGCATGATTTGAATAGAACTAACCCGGACTGACGCTGTTTTCAACAGAATTGCCATGGTGTTATTTATGTGCAGAAACAAAAGTTCTCGGAATGACCTGAAACTCCACATAACTTATTTTTGGAAAATATTAAAAATATTGGCGAAAGAATCAAGGCCCGGGGGCCCGCCACCTGTCCATGAGGGTGGGGGCGCGCCCCCCTGCCTCGTGGGCCCCCTGTTGCTCCACCGACCTCAACTCCAACTCCATATATTCGTGTTCGGGGAGAAAAAAATCAAAGAGAAAGATTCATCGCGTTTTACGATACGGAGCCGCCTCCAAGCCCTAAAACCTCTCGGGAGGGCTGATCTGGAGTCCGTTCGGGGCTCCGGAGAGGGGAATCCGTCGCCGTCGTCATCATCAACCATCCTCCATCACCAATTTCATGATGCTCACCGCCGTGCGTGAGTAATTCCATCGTAGGCTTGCTGGACGGTGATGGGTTGGATGAGATTTATCATGTAATAGAGTTAGATTTGTTAGGGTTTGATCCTAGTATTGTTGGAAATATGCCCTAGAGGCAATAATAAATAGGTTATTATTATATTTCCTTGTTCATGATAATCGTTTGTTATCCATGCTAGAATTGTATTGATAGGAAACTCAGATACATGTGTGGATACATAGACTACACCATGTCCCTAGTAAGCCTCTAGTTGACTAGCTCGTTGATCAATAGATGGTTACGGTTTCCTGACCATGGACATTGGATGTCGTTGATAACGGGATCACATCATTAGGAGAATGATGTGATGGACAAGACCCAATCCTAAGCCTAGCACAAGATCGTGTAGTTCGTTTGCTCAGAGCTTTTCTAATGTCAAGTATCATTTCCTTAGACCATGAGATTGTGCAACTCCCGGATACCGTAGGAATGCTTTGGTTGTACCAAATGTCACAACGTAACTGGGTGGCTATAAAGGTGCACTACAGGTATCTCCGAAAGTGACTGTTGGGTTGGCACGAATCGAGACTGGGATTTGTCACTCCGTGTAAACGGAGAGGTATCTCTGGGCCCACTCGGTAGGACATCATCATAATGTGCACAATGTGACCAAGGAGTTGATCACGGGATGATGTGAGTTACGGAACGAGTAAAGAGACTTGCCGGTAACGAGATTGAACAAGGTATCGGGATACCGACGATCGAATCTCGGGCAAGTAACATACCGATAGACAAAGGGAATTGAATACGGGATTGATTGAATCCCCGACATCGTGGTTCATCCGATGAGATCATCATGGAACATGTGGGAGCCAACATGGGTATCCAGATCCCGTTGTTGGTTATTGGCCGGAGAACGTCTCGGTCATGTCTGCATGGTTCCCGAACCCGTAGGGTCTACACGCTTAAGGTTCGATGACGCTAGGGTTATAGGGAAAGTATGTACGTGGTTAACGAATGTTGTTCGGAGTCCCGGATGAGATCCAGGACGTCACGAGGAGTTCCGGAATGGTCCGGAGGTAAAGATTTATATATGGGAAGTCCTGTTTTGGACACCGGAAAAGTTTCGGGTGATATCGGTAATGTACCGGGACCACCGGGAGGGTCCCGGGGGTCCACCAAGTGGGGCCACCAGCCCCAGAAGGCTGCATGGGCCAAGTGTGGGAGGGGACCAGCCCCAGGTGGGCTGGTGCGCCCCCCCAACAAGGCCCAAGGCACATGGAGAGTGGGAGGGGGCAAACCCTAGGTCCAGATGGGCCTTAAGGCCCACCCTAGGGGCGCCCCCCCTCTCCTCCCCTTGGCCGCCCCCCTAGATGGGATCTAGGGCTGGCCGCCACCCCTTGGGGTGGAACCCTAGAGGGGGCGCAGCCCCCCCTCTCCCCCTATATATAGTGGAGGCAAAGGGGCAGCCCAACACACGAAGTTCATCTTCCTCTTGGCGCAGCCCTATCCCTCTTCCTCCTCCTCTCCCGCGGTGCTTGGCGAAGCCCTGCGGGATTGCCACGCTCCTCCACCACCACCACGCCGTCGTGCTGCTGCTGGACCGAGTCTTCCCCAACCTCTCCCTCTCACCTTGCTGGATCAAGGCGTGGGAGACGTCACCGGGCTGCACGTGTGTTGAACGCGGAGGCACCGTTCTTCGGTGCTTAGATCGGAATCAACCGCGATCTGAATCGCTGCGAGTACGACTCCCTCATCCGCATTCTTGCAACGCTTCTGCATCGCGATCTACAATGGTATGTAGATGCACACTCCTTCCCTCTCGTTGCTAGTAAACTCCATAGATTGATCTTGGTGATGCGTAGAAAATTTTGAATTTCTGCTACGTTCCTCAACAGTGGCATCATGAGCTAGGTCTATGCGTAGTTTCTATGCACGGGTAGAACACAAAGTAGTTGTGGGCGTAGATGTTGCCAATTCTTCTTGCCGCTACTAGTCTTATCTTGTTTCGGCGGCATTGTGGGATGAAGCGGCCCGGACCGACCTTACACGTACGCTTACGTGAGACAGGTTCCACCGACTGACATGCACTAGTTGCATAAGGTGGCTAGCGGGTGTCTGTCTCTCCCACTTTAGACGGAACGGATTCGATGAAAAGGGTCCTTATGAAGGATAAATATAAATTGGCATATCACGTTGTGGTTTTACGTAGGTAAGAAACGTTCTTGCTAGAAACCTATACAAGCCACGTAAAAACTTGCAACAACAATTAGAGGACGTCTAACTTGTTTTTGCAGCATGTGCTATGTGATGTGATATGGCCAGAAGATGTGATGAATGATATATGTGATGTATGAGATTGATCATATTCTTGTAATAGGAATCACGACTTGCATGTCGATGAGTATGACAACCGGCAGGAGCCATAGGAGTTGTCTTTATTTTTTGTATGACCTGCGTGTCATTGAATAACGCCATGTAAATTACTTTACTTTATTGCTAAGCGCGTTAGCCATAGAAGTAGAAGTAATCGTTGGCGTGACAACTTCATGAAGACACAATGATGGAGATCATGATGATGGAGATCATGGTGTCATGCCGGTGACAAAGATGATCATGGTGCCCCGAAGATGGAGATCAAAGGAGCAAAATGATATTGGCCATATCATGTCACTATTTGATTGCATGTGATGTTTATCATGTTATGCATCTTATTTGCTTAGAACGACGGTAGTAAGTAAGGTGATCCCTCACTAAAATTTCAAGAGACATGTTCCCCCTAACTGTGCACCGTTGCGAAGGTTCGTTGTTTCGAAGCACCACGTGATGATCGGGTGTGATAGATTCTAACGTTCGAATACAACGGGTGTTGACGAGCCTAGCATGTACATACATGGCCTCGGAACACATGCAAAACACTTAGGTTGACTTGACGAGCCTAGCATGTACAGACATGGCCTCGGAACACAAGAGATCGAAAGGTCGAACATGAGTCGTATAGTAGATACGATCAACATGGAGATGTTCACCGATGATAACTAGTCCGTCTCACGTGATGATCGGACACGGCCTAGTTTGACTCGGATCATGTATCACTTAGATGACTAGAGGGATGTCTATCTGAGTGGGAGTTCAATAATCAGATGAACTTCATTATCATGAACATAGTCAAAATGTCTTTGCAAATTATGTCATACGCTTTAGTTCTACTGTTTAAGATATGTTCCTAGAGAAAAATTTAGTTGAAAGTTAGTAGTAGAAATTATGCGGACTGGGTCCGTAAACTGAGGATTGTCCTCAATGCTGCACAGAAGGCTTATGTCCTTAATGCACTGCTCGGTGTGCTGAACCTCAGCGTCGTCTGTAGATGTTGCGGAACATCTGACATACACGTTTTGATGACTACGTGATAGTTCAGTGCGTAATGCTAACGGTTTAGAATTGTGGCACCAAAGACGGTTTTGAAACGTAGCAGAACATATGAGATGTTCCAAAGACTGAAATTGGGATTTCAGACTAGTGCCCATGTCAAGAGGTATGAGACCTCTGACAAATTTCTTAAGCCTGCAAACTAAGGGAGAAAAGCTCAATCGTTGAGCATGTGCTCAGATTGTCTGAGTACCACAATCGCTTGAATCCAGTGGGAGTTAATCTCCCAGATGAGATAGTGATGGTTCTCCATAGTCACTGCCACCAAGCTAGTAGAGCTTCGTGATGAACTATAACATATCAGGGATAGATATGATGATCCTTGAGCTATTCGCGATGTTTGACACCGCGAAAGTAGAAATCAAGAAGGAGCATCAATTGTTGATGGTTAGTAAAACCACTAGTTTCTAGAAGGGCAAGGGCAAAAGGGATACTTCATGAAACAGCAAATCATTTGCTGCTCTAGTGGAGAATCCCAAGGTTGAACCCAAACCCGAGACTAAGTGCTTCTGTAATGAGGGAAACGGTCACTGAAACAGAACTACCCTAGATACTTGGTAGATGAGAAGGCAGGCAAGGTCGACAGAAGTATATTGGATATACGTTATATGAATGTGTACTTTACTAGTACTCCTAGCAGCACCAGGGTATTAGATACCGGTTCGGTTGCTAAGTGTTAGTAACCCGAAATAAAAGCTGCGGAATAAACGGAGACTAGCTAAAGGTGAGATGACGATATGTGTTGGAAGTGTTTCCAAGGTTGATGTGATCAAGCATCGCATGCTCCCTCTACCATCGAGATTTGGTGTTTGCGTTGAGCATGATTGGATTATGTTTATCGCAATACGGTTATTCATTTAAGGAGAATAATGGTTACTCTATTTATTTGAATAATACCTTCAATGGTCTTGCACCTAAAATGAATCTCGATCGCAGTGATACACATGTTCGTGCCAAAAGATATAAAATAGTAATGATAGTACCACATACTTGTGGCACTGCCATTTGAGTCATATTGGTATATAACGCATGAAGAAGCTCCATGTAGGTGGATCTTTGGACTCACTCGTTTTTGAAAAGATTGAGACATGCGAACCATGTCTATTGGCATATATGCATGAAGAAACTCCATGCAGATGGATAGTTTGGACTCACTTGATTTTGAATCAGTTGAGACATGCAAATCATACCACATGGGCAAGATGACTGAAAGGCCTCGTTTTCAGTAAGATGGAATAAGAGAGCAACTTGTTGGAAGTAATACATTTGATGTGTGCACTCCAATGAGTGCTGAGGCACGCAGTGGATATCGATATGTTCTTACTTCACAGATGATTTGAGTAGATACTGAGAATATTTACTTGATGAAACACAAGTCTGAATTATTGAAAGGTTCAAGTAATTTCAGAGTGAAGTTGAAGATCGTCGTGACAAGAGGATAAAATGTCTATGATATGATCATAGAGATATCTGAGTTACGAGTTTGGCACACAATTAAGACATTGTGGAAAGTGTTTCACAATTAATACCGCCTGGAACACCACAGTGTGATGGTGTGTCCGAACATCATAACTGCACCCTATTGGATATGGTGCATACCATGATGTCTCTTTACCACTATCGTTTATGGGTTAGGCATTAGAGACAACCGCATTCACTTTAAAAGGGGCACCACGCAATTCCGTTGAGACGACACCGTTTAGAGAAACCTAAGTTGTCGTTTCTTAAAAGTTTGGGGCTGCGATGCTTATGTGAAAAAGTTTCAGGCTGATAAGCTCGAACCCAAAGCGGATAAATGCATCTTCATAGAATACCCAAAACAGTTGGGCATACCTCCTATTTCAGATCTGGAAGCAAAAGTAATTGCCTCTAGAAACGAGTCCTTTCTCGAGGAAAAGTTTCTCTCGAAAGAATTGAGTGGGAGGATGGTGGAGACTTGATAAGGTTATTGAACCGACACTTCAACTAGTGTGTAGCAGGGCACAGGAAGTTGTTCCTGTGGCACCTACACCAATTGAAGTGGAAGCTCATGATAGTGATCATGAAACTTCGGATCAAGTCACTACCAAAAACCTCGTAGGACGACGAGGATGCGTGCTACTTCAGAGTGGCACGTGATCCTGTCTTGGAAGTCATGTTGCTAGACAACAATGAACCTACGAGCTATGGAGAAGCGATGGTGGGCCCATATTCCGACAAATGGTTAGAAGCCATGAAATCCGAGATAGGATCCATGTATCAGAACAAAGCATGGACTTTGGTGAACTTGCCCGATGATCGGCAAGCCATTGAGATAAATGGATCTTTAAGAAGAAGACGGACATGGACGGTAATGTTACCGTCTATGAAGCTCGACTTGTGGCAAAGAGTATTTTCACAAGTTCAAGGAGTTGACTACGATGAGATTTTCTCATCCGTAGCGATGCTTAAGTCCGTCGGAATCATGTTAGCATTAGCTGCATTTATGAAATCTGGCAGATGGATGTCAAAACAAGTTTCCTTACCAGTTTTCGTAAGGAAAGGTTGTATGTGATACAATCAGAAAGGTTTTGTCGATCCTAAGGATGCTAAAAGGTATGCTAGCTCCAGCGATCCTTCCATGGACTAGAGCAAGCATCTCGGAGTCAGAATATACGCTTTGATGGAGTGATCAAAGTTTTTGGGTTTATACAAAGTCTGTTAGAAACTTGTATTTACAATAAAGTGAGTGGGAGCGCTACAACATTTCTGATAAGTATATGTGAATGACATATTGTTGATCCGAAATGATGTAGAATTTCTGGAAAGCATAAAGGGTTGTTTGAAAGGAGTTTTTCAAAGGAAGACCTGGATAAAGCTGCTTACATATTGGGCATCAAGATCTATAGAGATAGATCAAGACACCTGATGATACTTTCAAAGAACGCACACCTTGACATGATTTTGAAAGAGTTCAAAATAGATCAGCAAAGAAGGAGTTCTTGGCTGTGTTACAAGGTGTGAGTATTGAGTAAGACTCAAGACCTGACCACAGCAGAAGAGAGAGAAAGGACGAAGGTCGTCCCCTATGCTTCAGACGTAGGCTCTACAGTATGCTATGCTGTGTACCGCACATGAAGTGTGCCTTGCCATGAGTTGGTCAAGGGGTACAATAGTGATCCGGGAATGGATCACATGACAGCGGTTGAACTTATCCTTAGTATCTAGTCGACTAAGGAATTTTCTCGATTATGGAGGTGAAAAGGAGTTCGTCGTAAAGGGTTACATCGATGCGAACTTTGACACTAATCCGGATGACTCTGAGTAGTAAACCGGATTCGTATAGTAGAGCAATTATTTATGGCTCCAAATAGCGCGTGGTACCATCCACAAGATGACATAGATATTCGTAAAGCACACACGGATCTGAAAGGTTCAGACCCGTTGACTAATAACTTTTCTCACAAGCATAACATGATCAAACCAGAACTCATTGAGTGTTAATCACATAGTGATGTGAACTAGATTGTTGACTCTAGTAAACTCTTTGGATGTTGGTCACATGGTGATGTGACCTATGAGTGATAATCACATGGTGATGTGGACTAGATTATTGACTCTAGTGCAAGTGGGAGACTGTTGGAAATATGCCCTAGAGGCAATAATAAATAGGTTATTATTATATTTCCTTGTTCATGATAATCGTTTGTTATCCATGCTAGAATTGTATTGATAGGAAACTCAGATACATGTGTGGATACATAGACTACACCATGTCCCTAGTAAGCCTCTAGTTGACTAGCTCGTTGATCAATAGATGGTTACGGTTTCCTGACCATGGACATTGGATGTCGTTGATAACGGGATCACATCATTAGGAGAATGATGTGATGGACAAGACCCAATCCTAAGCCTAGCACAAGATCGTGTAGTTCGTTTGCTCAGAGCTTTTCTAATGTCAAGTATCATTTCCTTAGACCATGAGATTGTGCAACTCCCGGATACCGTAGGAATGCTTTGGGTGTACCAAACGTCACAACGTAACTGGGTGGCTATAAAGGTGCACTACATGTATCTCCGAAAGTGACTGTTGGGTTGGCACGAATCGAGACTGGGATTTGTCACTCCGTGTAAACGGAGAGGTATCTCTGGGCCCACTCGGTAGGACATCATCATAATGTGCACAATGTGACCAAGGAGTTGATCACGGGATGATGTGAGTTACGGAACGAGTAAAGAGACTTGCCGGTAACGAGATTGAACAAGGTGTCGGGATACCGACGATCGAATCTCGGGCAAGTAACATACCGATAGACAAAGGGAATTGAATACGGGATTGATTGAATCCCCGACATCGTGGTTCATCCGATGAGATCATCGTGGAACATGTGGGAGCCAACATGGGTATCCAGATCCCGCTGTTGGTTATTGGCCGGAGAACGTCTCGGTCATGTCTGCATGGTTCCCGAACCCGTAGGGTCTACACGCTTAAGGTTCGATGACGCTAGGGTTATAGGGAAAGTATGTACGTGGTTACCGAATGTTGTTCGGAGTCCCGGATGAGATCCAGGACGTCACGAGGAGTTCCGGAATGGTCCGGAGGTAAAGATTTATATATGGGAAGTCCTGTTTTGGACACCGGAAAAGTTTCGGGTGATATCGGTAATATATGGGAAGTCCTGTTTTTCGTGTGTCTTGGGCAGCCCAAACCTCAACTATATATAGGGGGGGAGGGGGCTGCGCCCCCCTTAGGGTTTCCACCCCCAAGAGGAGGCGGCCAGCCCTAGATCCCATCAAGGGGGGGCGGCCAAGGGGAGGAGAGGTGGTCCCGGTACATTACCGATTTCACCCGAAACTTTTCCGGTGACCAAAACAGGACTTCCCATATATAAATCTTTACCTCCGGACCATTTCGGAACCCCTCGTGACGTCCGGGATCTCATCCGGGACTCCGAACAACATTCGGTAACCACGTACATACTTTCCCTATAACCCTAGCGTCATCGAACCTTAAGTGTGTAGACCCTACGGGTTCGGGAACCATGCAGACATGACCGAGACGTTCTCCGGTCAATAACCAACAGCGGGATCTGGATACCCATGTTGGCTCCCACATGTTCCACGATGATCTCATCGGATGAACCACGATGTCGGGGATTCAATCAATCCCGTATGCAATTCCCTTTGTCCATCGGTATGTTACTTGCCCGAGATTCGATCGTCGGTATCCCTATACCTTGTTCAATCTCGTTACCGGCAAGTCTCTTTACTCGTTCCGTAACTCACATCATCCCGTGATCAACTCCTTGGTCACACTGTGCACATTATGATGATGTCCTACCGAGTGGGCCCAGAGATACCTCTCCGTTTACACGGAGTGACAAATCCCAGTCTCGATTCGTGCCAACCCAACAGACACTTTCGGAGATACCCGTAGTGCACCTTTATAGCCACCCAGTTACGTTGTGACGTTTGGTACACCCAAAGCATTCCTACGGTATCCGGGAGTTGCACAATCTCATGGTCTAAGGAAGTGATACTTGACATTAGAAAAGCTCTGAGCAAACGAACTACACGATCTTGTGCTAGGCTTAGGATTGGGTCTTGTCCATCACATCATTCTCCTAATGATGTGATCCCGTTATCAACGACATCCAATGTCCATGGTCAGGAAACCATAACCATCTATTGATCAACGAGCTAGTCTCCTAGAGGCTTACTAGGGACATGGTGTTGTCTATGTATCCACACATGTATCTGAGTTTCCTATCAATACAATTCTAGCATGGATAATAAACGATTATCATGAACAAGGAAATATAATAATAACCTATTTATTATTGCCTCTAGGGCATATTTCCAACACTTATGATGAAACTACTTCTATGCTTGATACTACTATGCCACTTGGTGAATTTCTTGATGAACAACTTGCTAGGGCTAGAGAGAATGAAATTATTGAAACTGATAATATTGATGATAGTGATGATGAAGACTCTCCCCCTAATAAATATGAATTACCTGTTGTGCCTGAGGGCTATGTTATGGATGAAGAAACTAAAAGAGACTTTCTTGCTTGCAATGATAGATGTGATCTTAAGAAACTATTAGCTAAGCTTAAACAAAAAACTCTGAATGCTAGAATGAAATATGATCCTGCTTATGCTACTTCACCTATCTTCGTTACTGATAAGGATTATGAATTCTCCATTGATCCTGATATAATTACTTTGGTTGAATCTGATCCTTTCTATGGCTATGAATCTGAAACTGTTGTGGCACATCTTACTAAATTAAATGATATAGCCACCCTGTTCACTAATGATGAGAGAACCCGCTACTTTTATATCCTTAAAATATTTCCGTTCTCATTAAAGGGTGATGCTAAAATATGGTTCAATTCTCTTGATCCTGGTTGTGTGCGTAGTCCCCAGGATATGATTTATTACTTCTCTGCTAAATATTTCCCTGCTCATAAGAAACAAGCTGCTTTGAGGGAAATATATAATTTTGTGCAAATTGAAGAAGAGAGTCTCCCACAAGCTTGGGGGAGGCTTATCCAATTACTTAATGCTTTGCCTGATCATCCTCTCAAGAAAAATGAAATACTTGATATCTTTTATAATGGACTAACCGATGCTTCTAGAGACTACCTGGATAGTTGTGCTGGTTCTGTTTTCAGGGAAAGAACACCGGATGAAGCTAAAATTCTACTGAATAATATGTTGACCAATGAAAATGATTGGACACTTCCTGAGCCAATTCCTGAGCCTATTCCTAAACCAACTCCGAAGAAGAGGGGTGTTCTATTTCTCAGTCCTGAAGATATGCAAGAGGCAAAGAAATCTATGAAAGAAAAGGTATTAAAGCTGAAGATGTTAAGAATTTACCTCCTATTGAAGAAATACATGGTCTTAATTCACCGCCTGTTGAAGAAATATATGATCTTAATCCATTACCTATTGAAGAAACCCATGGTCTTGATAACCCGACACAGGTAGTAAAGGTAAATTCTCTCTATAGATATGATAAAGCTGAAATCCCCCTACTAAGTTTGCTAGCCGATGCTTGGATGAGTTTGATAACTTTATGGTTAAGCAAGAAGATTTTAATGCTTATTTTGGTAGACAATTAAAACAAAATGCTTATATGATTGAACACTTGGGTGATTATATGTCTAGAGTTAAAGGTGAACTTAAACTCATTAGTAAACATGCTTCTATGGTTACCACTCAAGTAGAACAAGTACTTAAAGCTCAGAATGATTTGCTCAATGAATTAAATAGTAAGAATAATGATTATGCTGTTAGAGTGGCTACTAGAACTGGTAAAATGACTCAGGAACCTTTGTATCCTGAAGGCCATCCTAAGAGAATTGAGCAGGATTCTCGGAGAAATAATATTGATGCACCTAGTCCTTCTAAAAAGAAGAAAAAGAAAAATGATAGGACTTTGCATGCTTCTAGTGAACCTATTGCTGACACACCTGAGAATCCAAATGATATTTCTATTTCTGATGTTGAAACACAATCTGGTAATGAACATGAACCTTGTGATAATGTTAATGACGATGTTCATGTTGATGCTCAACCTAGCAATGATAATGATGTAGAAATTGAACCTGCTATTGATCTTGATAACCCACAATCAAAGAATCAACATTATGATAAGAGAGACTTTGTTGCTAGGAAACACGGTAAAGAAAGGGAACCATGGGTTTAGAAACCCATGCCTTTTCCTCCCAAACCATCCAAGAAAAAGGATGATGAGGATTTTGAGCGCTTTGCTGAAATGATTAGACCTATCTTCTTGCGTATGCGATTAACTGATATGCTCAAAATGAATCCTTATGCTAAGTATATGAAAGAAATTGTTACTAATAAAAGAAAGATATCGGAAGCTGAAATTTCCACCATGCTTGCTAATTATACTTTTAAGGGTGGAATACCAAAGAAACTTGGAGATCCAGGAGTACCAACTATACCATGCTCCATTAAACGAAATTATATTAAAACTGCTTTATGTGATCTTGGAGCCGGTGTTAGTGTTATGCCTCTCTCTTTATATCGTAGACTTGATTTGAATAAGTTGACACCTACTGAAATATCTTTGCAAATGGCTGATAAATCAACTGCTATACGTGGCGGTATTTGTGAGGATGTGCCTGTTGTGGTTGCAAAACGTTACTATTTTAACGGACTTTGTTATCCTTGATATTCCCGAGGACGATAATATGTCTATTATTCTTGGAAGACCCTTTTTGAATACTGCAGGGGCTGTTATTGATTGCAACAAAGGCAATGTCGCTTTTCATGTTAATGGTAATGAGCACACTATACACTTTCCGAGGAAACAACCTCAAGTCCACAGTATCAATTATATTGGAAAAATTCCATCGATTATTTTTGGAGGTTTTGAATTTCCTCTTCCTACTGTCAAGAAGAAATATGATATTCTTATTATTGGGGATGTGCATATCCCCGTTGAGGTAACATAGTGTTATTCGAAATTTCTCTGGTTTCATGCGATTCAGAATGAGTTTGTTAACAAGACTTAATCAACCTTGTTAGTGGATTCCTTTTGATGAGCATGAGATGGGTGAAGTTAGAAAGCACAACCTTCTGTACCCTCTCTCTACTTTTTGTTATTTAGTTGAAATAAAGTAAAATTAGTATTTTCTGTCTGTTTTCTGAATTATCCGTGCAATATAAAAATACCCCGAAAATAAAAGTTCTCCAAATGCCCCGAAATTGAAATATGATTTTTTCTGGAATATTTGAGAATATCTGGCACTGAGAACACAGCAGGGGAGCAAGCACCTGGCTACGAGGGTCCAGGGCGCGCCCCCCTTCCTCGTGGGCCCATGGTGGCTCCCCTCCACTTATTCCTGCACCCACACACTTCTTCTTCCTCCCAAAAAATCACCATCCAGCTCAAGCACGAGTTCTAGCTCATTTTGCTGCGATTTTTGATCTCCTTGCTCAAAGCACCTCTCACAAAACTGCTTTGGGGGATTGCCCCTTGGTATGTGACTCCTCCATTGGTCCAATTAGTTTTTGTTCTACTGCTTTATTCATTGCAAATTTGTGCTGCCTAGGTGACCATGTTCTTGAGCTTGCATCTCAAATTTATATGGTTCCAAGTAGTTCTAATGCATGATATAGTCTCTAGGCACCTGTAGGAGTAGTTGCTATCAATTTTGTTGAGCTTGGTTCACTTTTATTTGGAGTTACTAAAAATTTCAGATTTTTTCAGAAAATAATGAAGAGATTTTTGAGGGGCTCATCGAGCCGAAGCTCGAAGGAAAAGCAAAGTGAAGAAGCAGAGAGGCCCAAATATAATCTGCCTCGCACCGCGGAGGTTCGGCCGTGTGAATGGCCTTCCGATGATTTCTTGAGAGCAGCCGGGATTTATGATGATTTTTATGAATTGGCTGAGAATGCAGGCCTCGCCGACTTCCTCCGCGACCAACGCGAACAGTATCTCTTACTCACCAATACTTTTGTGCAAAACTTCTACTATTATCCTAAGGAATCACCTCCTTCAGTAGAGTTTCATTTATATGATGGGGTTAAGAAGATGTCACTAGATGAATTTTGCAGGATTTGCAAAATACCTTTCGAGGGTAGCTTAGAGGAACCGCATCGTAAAGATGTGGACGGGTTTATTGATACTATTACTGTAGGGTAAACTAGGAAGGTTTCCGATGCAAGAATCACTAGCATACATTTTCCTGTTTTACGCTACTTTGCAATATTTGTTAGTCGTTGCTTAATTGGTCGCGGAAACTGTGGAAACCTTAGTGTTCCTGATATTATTATTTTGTTCCATGGTTTATTCCGCGATGACTCTGTTAGTATGGGCGGTATTATTGCCAAACGGTTAAGCATGAACCGTACAAAGGGCCCCATCTTTGGAGGTGTTTATGCTTCATGCCTTGCTGCATACTATAACATACCTATTACGCCCTATGAAAAGGAAGAAAAATTGCTGCCTACTGTTTATTTAGATTATAAGAGTATGGTAGCGCATGACTTTATTGTTAAGAATAGTGAAGGGGCGCTTAAATACAAATTGTTCTTTGATAAACATCACCCTGAGACTATTACCTTGCCTGCTCCTTCCTTGTTTGATTTATCTGCAGGCCAGTATCTCGTTCCGCTGGCGGCCATTCACGCCTACCGGAACCCTACATCAGCCACAGAGCCAGAGCCAGAACCACAATTTGATCCTCCACGACAGTCTAATTACCAGTGGGATCCGGAGATGATTGCCAACCAGTGGCAATCAGGGGCTTCTTCATCGCAGTACGACCCCAGCTATAACTTTGGATATCCGCCAGGCCATCCGTGGCAATAAACCAACTTAGGCCAAAAGCCTAAGCTTGGGGGAGTACGTATTTCCCACCGACATTACATTTATGTTCACACACTCATTGCTAGATGTCGGTGCTCATACTCTTTCATTGTATTATCCATGCTAGTTTATTTTCTTTTTTATGCTTTCTTCTTGTGTGGTTGAAAAACCTTAAGAAAAACCAAAAAAATTAGTTGTAGCTTTTAGCTTGTTTACTTTCTTGCTGTAGTAGTAATAATTAAAAAGAAAACCCAAAAAGATTTCCTGTTCTTCTTTTGCTTGTTGGGAGCTTTCCCGTGTAAATAGTTTTATTTCCTTTCTTTTCTTTGGGGGTCGATATGAGAAGACCATAATGAAATTGTTGAAGTGGCTCTTATATGCATTATTGTTGATTTAGCCAAGAGCCCATATTGCCTTGTCTTCTCCTGTTTATTGAATGCTTGCACATTCCAGCTTAGTCCAATGCACATGCACTATTATTATTATTCACATCATTCGGTCGTGCAAGTGAAAGGCAATAATGGCGATATATGATGGACTGATTGAGATGGGGGAAGCGGGTATGAACTCGACCTCTCTTGTTTTTTTAAATATGATTAGTTCATCGTTCCTGATTCAGCCTATTATGAATGAACATGTTTGCAATGACAATTAGAGATTATAGTTACTTATGCCATGCTTAATTAGCTAGGAGTTTATAATGGTTTACCTTGCGTGCCAACATGCTATTAAAATGGTTGTGATGTGGTATGATGGGGGTGGTATCCTCCTTTGAATGATTCAAGTGACTTGACTTGGCACATGTTCACACATGTAGTTGAAACAAATCAACATAGCCTTCACGATATTTATGTTCATGGTGGATTATATCCTACTCATGCTTGCACTCAATGTTTATTAATTTTAATGCATGTTCATGACTGTTGTCGCTCTCTAGTTGGTCGCTTCCCAGTCTTTTGCTAGCCTTCACTTGTACTAAGCAGGAATACCGCTTGTGCATCCAATCCCTTGAACCCCAAAGTTATTCCATATGAGTCCACTATACCTTCCTATATGCGGTATCTACCTGCCGTTCCAAGTAAATTTGTATGTGCCAAATTCTAAACCTTCAAATGAAATTCTGTTTTGTATGCTCGAATAGCTCATGTATCAACTAGGGCTGTCTGTATCTTCCATGCTAGGCGGGTTATTCTCAAGAGGAGTGGACTCCGCTCCTCACTCACGAGAAAATGGCTGGTCACCGGGATGCCCAGTCCCATGCTTTATGCAAATCAAATCAAAATAATTGCAAACAAAACTCCCCCGGGACTGTTGTTAGTTGGAGGCACTCGTTGTTTCGAGCAAGCCATGGATTGATGCTTGTTGGTGGAGGGGGAGTATAAACTTTACCATTCTGTTTGGGAACTGCCTGTAATGCGTGTAGCATGGAAGATATCGCCATCTCTTGGTTGTTATGTTGACAATGAAAGTATGCCGCTCAAAATATTATTTATCTCTGCTTTAAAATCGAGCTCTGGCACCTCTACAAATCCTTGCTTCCCTCTGCGAAGGGCGTATCTATTTACTTTCATGTTGAGTCATCACCCTCTTATTAAAAAGCACCAGCTGGAGAGCACTGTTGTCATTTGCATCCATTACTATTAATTTATATTGGGTATGACTATGGCTGGATCTCTTTTACCATGAATTACAATGTTTAGTCAGTCCTTGATCTTTAAAGGTGCTCTGCATTTATGTTTTGCGGTCTCACAAAGGGCTAGCGAGATACCATCTTCTTATATCATATCATGATTGTTTTGAGAAAGTGTTGTCATCCGAGATTTATTAGTATTGCTCGCTAGTTGATTATGCCATTGATATGAGTAAACATGAGACCTAAGAGTTATTGCGAATGTGGTTAGTCGTAATCTTTGCTGAAAACTTGAATGCTGGCTTTACATATTTACAACAACAAGAGCAAACCGAGTTTGTAAAAGTTTTTCTTTATCACTTTCAGTTTGTCAACTGAATTGCTTGAGGACAAGCAAAGGTTTAAGCTTGGGGGAGTTGATACGTCTCCGTCGTATCTACTTTTCCAAACACTTTTGCCCTTGTTTTGGACTCTAACTTGCATTATTTGAATGGAACTAACCCGGACTGACGCTGTTTTCAGCAGAATTGCCATGGTGTTATTTATGTGCAGAAACAAAAGTTCTCGGAATGACCTGAAACTCCACGGAACTTATTTTTGGAAAATATTAAAAATATTGGCGAAAGAATCAAGGCCAGGGGGCCCACCACCTGTCCACAAGGGTGGGGGCGCGCCCCCTGCCTCGTGGGCCCCCTGTTGCTCCACCGACCTCAACTCCAACTCCATATATTCGTGTTCGGGGAGAAAAAAATCAGAGAGAAAGATTCATCATGTTTTACGATACGGAGCCGCCGCCAAGCCCTAAAACCTCTCGGGAGGGCTGATCTGGAGTCCGTTCGGGCCTCCAGAGAGGGGAATCCGTCGCCGTCGTCATCATCAACCATCCTCCATCACCAATTTCATGATGCTCACCGCCGTGCGTGAGTAATTCCATCGTAGGCTTGCTGGACGGTGATGGGTTGGATGAGATTTATCATGTAATCGAGATAGATTTGTTAGGGTTTGATTCCTAGTATCCACTATGTTCTGAGATTGATGTTGCTATGACTTTGCTATGCTTAATGCTTGTCACTAGGGCCTGAGTGCCATGATTTCAGATCTGAACCTATTATGTTTTCATGAATATATGTGAGTTCTTGATCCTATCTTGCAAGTCTATAGTCACCTACTATGTGTTATGATCCGGCAACCCCGAAGTGACAATAATCGGGACCACTCCCGGTGATGACCATAGTTTGAGGAGTTCATGTATTCACTATGTGTTAATGCTTTGGTCCGGTACTCTATTAAAAGGAGGCCTTAATATCCCTTAGTTTCCATTAGGACCCCGCTGCCACGGGAGGGTAGGACAAAAGATGTCATGCAAGTTCTTTTCCATAAGCACGTATGACTATATTCGGAATACATGCCTACATTACATTGATGAATTGGAGCTAGTTCTGTGTCACCCTGTGTTATGATTGTTACATGATGAACCGCATCCGGCATAATTCTCCATCACCGATCCAATGCCTACGAGCTTTTCACATATTGTTCTTCACTTATTTACTTTTCCGTTGTTACTGTTACAATCACTACAAAACCCAAAAATATTACTTTTGTTACCGTTACCGTTACTTCCATATTACTTTGCTACTAAATACTTTGCTGCAGATACTAAGTTATCCAGGTGTGGTTGAATTGACAACTCAGCTGCTAATACTTGAGAATATTCTTTGGCTCCCCTTGTGTCAAATCAATAAATTTGGGTTGAATACTTTACCCTCGAAAACTGTTGCGATCCCCTATACTTGTGGGTTATCAGATCCTGGGTCCGAAGAAGATCCGGACATATTCATGGTACTCGCGGAAGGGGTGTTTTACCAGGCAAGCTACGATGGCACGGAAGTGGCCATTATCGCCGATTATCCTGGTCTTCTTCCTGCTTCCCACGCAAGTCGTCGAGAAAAAATCTCTCTCGAAAGAGCTTCCTCGCACTGCCTCACCCATCGCACTGTCTCGTGCTCCACAGGGGAGGCGTTCGGCACGTCACGCTACTCCAGGGGCGGTTCCAAAGAGAGTGGCTCCGGCGCCGAGCAAGGCCTCTAAAAGGAAAGTCGGTGAAATCACGACCGGTCCCTCGTCAAAGAGGTAAGGATGTAAAGGTATACTTTAGCAGTCACATCCAACTGTAACTTGTACGCTTGTTTGACACCAGGAAGAAGGTTCACCGGACTAAGTACGAGGGTCCGGCCAGCCATACTCCCAGCGCCCGGGATTTAGACCCCGTTGGAAAGGCGGGAGCCGACATAGGAACAGTGCCGGACTGTCCTTCGGCCGAGGGTTCGGAAAATATGTCCGTTACCAACTCGGAAGTGGAGAGCGCCATGAATCATCGGCGCTGCAGGGCTGTTTTACGAGACCCTGAGTTCCTGGAAGAGGCATTTAATGCCTTCAGCTCGGCTGATGCGTACATCCGGACTACTCGAAACGGGCTTAGTAGAGCCATGAAGCAGTATTTAACAGATGTGCGGGTAAGTTTTCTTTGTCCGAATAGGGTAACCATGTGCCAGTAGCCCCCGGGACTGAAAGCAGTTGGTACAACTGACTTGAGTACCGTTGTATTGCCAGGTTCTTACAAAGAAGAACAACCTGCTATCCCAAGAGCTGGAACAATGTCGGACGCAGCTAAATGCTGCTACCGCCGAACTGGAAAAGTCCAAGAAGGCGCCACCTGGTAATATTCTCCTTCCAACGAGAAAATATACTTATATGCCCTCAATACTAACAGTCTTTCCTATACCGTGACATAATGGCCAGGGGGACTCAAAGAGGCGTTGTCGCGCAATCGAATGAGCAAGAAGCCAAAAGGCTACAAGCTACAGGCGATCGTGTACTGAAGCAGGCCATTATTGAGAAAAACCAGTTCCAGGATTGCAAGACCCAGCTAGGCGAAGAGCTAAAAGATGTGCGGGGCCAGCTAGCCGATTCCATGAAGGAGAACAAGCAGCTGCGGGGCGGCATATTCAATATGTATCTGAACTATTTTGAAAGTAGTTCGGCGATAGGAGAAACTGATATAGCTATGATTGCAGGTATATTAATGGGCCATCCTAAAGAGGAGGTGTCCGGATCATCTAGTGATCTGCTATAAAAGCTGTCGCAAGTGCACGAACAAGCGCGGCTGGCGATGCGGAGTGTTGCCAAGGCTCTATGGCCATCCGCCTCCCCTCCAGGAAGTATGGAGGAGCTTGTAGAGCAGTTCAAAGGAGCGCAGCGGCGTATCCGGCTATGGAAGATATCGGCCTGTCGAGAGGGTGCGCGAGAGGCTTGGGCCATGGTGAAGACTCGGTATACCAAGCTTGATCCTAATCACATGGCGCGGGTCGGACCGGTAGGGCCGAATGGGGAAGAAATTCCCGTTAGTTTGGTGTATGACCAAGTAGGGGTGGCCAACAAATATTCCCAACAGGATTGTAAGTTAGATCGCCTGTTGGACGGTATAGAGGAGGAAGTGTTTGAGTCCAAGTGACTATGTACTTTCCTCACCGTATGGAATTCTAGCTGAATTGTAAATCATTTGTCATGGCAGACCTTTTCACTTCAACCTCCAGACCCAAAGGTGCGGAGTGTTTCCGAATACCGTCGCGGCCGAATAGGCTGGGGTATGCGTGGAAAACTAAGCGTAGGGGTCATAGTTGCTTGAACAGACAAGTTGTATCTGGCTAGTTATGTTATATTACATTGAGATTGTGAGAAACATCTTCCAGGGAGAATAGTTCCGTTAAGGGTTCCTTTCCCTGGGTATGCATGCATTAGTAGACATGTCAGAATTGTGATGTGAAAATCACAGTGTGTATAGCTTCTGGGGGTTCACAATAGAGTGAGTGAAAAAAAGTATGTTTCATCCACCGACCGAACATTCCCTTAAGAACGCTAGCTTTCGGCTTCACCCAGTCTGAGGTACACATCCGGATGACCCAGAAGTAACAATCGCAGAGGTGCTCCCTTTACCACCTAGCCGAACAATCGGGAACGTAGGGGTAAGCACAGGAGCCAGGCAACCTAGCTTGGCCAAAACTTACGTCATATCGATGCATATAATGGTGAAGAAAAGACATACGAAAAAAACGCGTATGTGTGATGAGCTTAATGCTCGGCAGGTAATATTAACAAGCTTCTGTTAAAAGAAGCCCCTAGGTATAATGAGCGTACGTTTGTAAAAATGTGTACGTCAGCAGTATTTGGTCAAGCCGAATGAGAGCTTTACAGCGAAAAAATTGTGTAAAAGGGGAAAGAGTTATGGAAACTGTAAGGGAGAAGGAGACTAACAAAGTGTTCAGCGCTAGGCATAGAACCTTCGGAGTCTGGCCGCATTCCAAGGGTTCGGCTCTAGGCGATTGTCTGATGCGTCACGAAGACGGTACGCTCCTCCGGTAAGAACTTCGTCAATTATGAAGGGACCCTCCCATTTGGGCTTGAGTTTGTCCTTTTTCTTCTCCGGCAAGCGTAGAACGAGTTCGCCAACGTTGTAAGTCTTGGCCCGTACTTCTCTGCTTTGATATCTTCGAGCCTGCTGTTGATAAAATGCTGAACGGGCTTTGGCGACGTTGTGCTCCTCCTCCAGGGCATCTAGGCTGTCCTGCCAATCCAACTCGGCCTCTTTCTCTTCGTACATACGCACTCGAGGTGAGTCATGTATAATATCGCAGGGCAATACAGCCTCTGCACCGTACACCATGAAAAAGGTGTGTATCCGGTAGTACGGTTGGGCGTGGTCTGCAGCCCCCAGAGTACGAAGTCGAGCTCCTCGACCCAGTGTTTGTCTGATTCTTTCAAAGACCGCACTAATGTGGGTTTGATGCCACTCATAATAAGACCATTAGCTCGCTCGACTTGACCGTTTGTTTGCGGATGGTAGACAGAGGCGTAATCGAGCTTAATGCCCAGATTAACACACCAGGTTTTCACCTCGTCAGCTGTGAAATTCGAACCGTTATCGGTGATGATGTTGTGCGGTACACCATAATGGTGTACCACATCGGATATAAATGCGATCACCGGTCCAGACTCGGCCGTTTTAACTGGTCTAGCCTCTATCCACTTGGTGAATTTTTCCACCATGACCAGCAGATATTTTTTCTTATGGCTTCCCCCTTTAAGGGGTCCGTCCATGTCCAAGCCCCAGACCGCAAAGGGCCATGTAATGGGTATTGTTTGTAGAGCGGTTGGGGGCATATGGCTTTGGTTGGCGAAGAGTTGGCATCCGACACAGCGCTGGACGAGGTCCTGTGCGTCTGCCCGGGCCGTAGGCCAATAAAATCATGTATGAAAGGCCTTGCTGATGAGTGCCCGGGCTGCAGCGTGGTGCCCACCGAGACCGGCGTGAATTTCTGCCAAGAGTTGCCGCCCCTCCTCCTCGGAGATACACCTTTGAAGGACTCCGGTAGCGCTTTTCTTGTAGAGCTCTCCTTCGTGAACTTTATAGGCCTTCGAATGCCGGACGATGCGGCGAGCCTCGTTCTAATCTTCTAGGAGCTCCTTCCTATTAAAGTAGGCCAAGAATGGTTCAGTCCACGGGGCAATTACTGCCATTATGAGGTGGGCCGATGGCGTTACTTCGGTGGTTGAGCCTTCGATGATATCGGCGTGTTCGTTATCTGTGTTTGTGTTCGGGACGTGACTATCGTTGCTATCTCCCCCTTGCCATACCACGGATGGCTTAAAGAGCCTTTCGAGGAAGATGTTAGGTGGGACGGGGTCGCGCTTAGCGCCGATGCGAGCAAGGACGTCTGCCGCCTGGTTACTTTCGCGGGCGATGTGATGAAATTCGAGTCCCTCGAACCGAGCCGACATCTTCAAAACGGCATTGCGATAAGCTGCCATCTTTGGATCTTTGGCATCAAAGTCTCCATTAATTTGGGATATTGCAAGGTTTGAGTCCCCGCGCACCTCCAGGCGTTGTATGCCCATTGATACGGCCATCCGGAGGCCATGTAGCAAGGCCTCGTATTCGGCTGCGTTGTTGGAGTCTGTGTATAATATTTGGAGTACGTACTGGATGATATCTCCTGTGGGGGACGTTAATACGACGCCCGCCCCTAGCCCTGCCAACATCTTGGAGCCGTCAAAATGCATCACCCAGTTGGAATACGCGCCGTACTCTTTAGGGAGTTCGGCTTCTGTCCATTCGGCGACGAAGTCAGCCAGTACCTGGGATTTGATGGCTCAACGTGGTTTGTACGTAATGTCAAATGGCAGGAGCTCCATGGCCCATTTGGCAATCCGGCCCGTTGCATCCCGGTTGTTAATTATATCGTTGAGGGGCACTTCGGAGGCCACCGTGATAGAGCACTCCTGAAAGTAGTGTTGCAATTTTCGAGATGCCATGAAAACTGCATATGCTATTTTTTGATAATGAGGGTACCGGGATTTGCATGGTGTGAGGACGGTGGATATGTAGTATACCGGCTTCTGGAGCGGAAATTTGTGTCCGTCCTGTTCTCGTTCGACGACGAGTACGGCGATCACCACCTGGTGTGTTGCTGATATGTATAAGAGCATTGGTTCGCCCGCGTTCGGCGCGGCCAGGATTGGGTTGCTTGCCAGAAGGGCTTTTATTTCTTCCAGTCCGGCCGTCGCCGCGTCTGTACACTCCAAGTTATCGGTGCGGCGTAGAAGGCGATAGAGCGGCAACGCCTTTTCTCCCAACCTGGAGATAAAAGCGGCTTAAAGCTCCACGCACCCAGCGAGTTTTTGGACCTGCTTGAGTTCGGTTGGCGTAGCCAGTTGTGACAGAGCTCGGATTTTGGCTGGATTTGCTTCAATCCCTCTATTGGAAACGATGAAGCCCAATAGTTTACCGGCGGGGACGCCGAAGACGCACTTTTCCGGGTTAAGCTTGATGTCGTATGTGCGGAGGTTGTCGAATGTGAGACGCAAGTCGTCTATTAGTGTTTCGACGTGTCTAGTTTTGATGGCGACGTCGTCCACGTAGGCCTCCACTGTTTTGCCGATCTGTTTCTCGAGGCATGTTTGGATCATGCGCTGGTAGGTGGCGCCGGCGTTCTTGAGCCCGAAAGGCCTGGTGTTGAAGCAAAACGGCCCGTATGGTGTAATGAATGCTGTTGCGGCTTGATCGGACTCCTTCATTTTGATTTGATGGTATCCGGAAAATGCATCAAGGAAGCACAGCGAGTCGTGACCTGCGGTAGCGTCAATGATTTGATCAATACGGGGAAGAGGGAAGGGATCCTTAGGGAAAGCCTTGTTAAGGTCTTTGAAATCGATGCATAGGCGCCAGGATTTATCCTTCTTTGGCACCATTACCAAGTTTGCCAGCCAGTCCGGATGTTTAATGTCTTTGTTGAATCCGGCCTTGATGAGTTTGGCTAGCTCCTCCCCCATAGCTTGTCGTTTGGGTTCGGAAAAGCGCCGCAGAGTTTGCTTGACCGGCTTATATCCCTTTAGTATGTTGAGGCTATGCTCGGCCAACTCGCGCGGGATTCCTGGCATATCGGAAGGATGCCAGGCGAATATATCCCAGTTTTCGCGCAGGAAGTCTCGTAGTGCAGCGTCGACTGCAGGGCTGAGTTGCGCTTCGATAGACGCTGTCTTCTTCGGGTCTGTTGGATGGACCTGAAATTTGACTATTTCTTCTGCTGGCTTGAAGGAAGTTGATTTGGGTCGTTTGTCCAGGATCACATCGTCCTTATCCACGGTGGAGCGTAGCGCGGTTAGTTCTTCGGCCGCAAGGGCCTCAGACAATGCCTTGAGGGCCAAGGATGCGGTTTTATTCTCGGCGCGGAGGGCTATGTCCGGATCGCTGACAAGGGTGATTATTCCATTAGGCTGGGCATTTTTAGCTTCATATACCCATAATGAGGTATGGCTTGAAAGCGCATGAAGGCCTCTCGCCCTAGCAGGGCGTGGTACCCACTATTGAAAGGGGCCACCTGGAAAGTTATTTCTTCGGACCGATAATTCTCCGACGTGCCGAACACCACATCAAGTGTAATTTTTCCTGCACACTGAGCTTCCCGGCTGGGAATGATACCTCGAAAGGTTGTGTTGCTTTTCTCGATGCGGCTCCTGTCTATTTCCATCTTGTGGAGCGTGTCCTCGTAAATGAGGTTTAGTCCACTGCCGCCGTCCATGAGGACTTTTGTAAGTCGAAAGCCGTCCACGATTGGACTGAGGACTAGGGCAGCCGATGCTCGGACTGTTCTGTATTTAGGTTCGTCGCTGGCGTTGAAGGTTATGGCCGTGTTGTTCCAGGGGTCAATTGCGGCGACCTGGCAAACTTCGGCGAGATCGCGCAGGGCCCTTTTACGCTTGTTGTTTGAAGCGAATGTCTCGAAGACTGCCAATACTCTATTGTAGTCGTTTGCTGGAGGGTGTTGTTCTGGGGTGTCCTTGATAAGGATGTCTTCGCTGCTCTTGGCCACCTGCCGAAGTATCCAACATGCTCTAAGGCTGTGGGTTGCCACGGTATCCGGCGTCGTGTGTATTTTGCATGGGCCATTGAGCCAGCCCTCCAGAACGGTGCCGTGCAACGTAATAGGTTTATGTTTTTTGACTGTTCGGCTGGGCGTGCCATGGGGGCACGTCCTTTTTGCCTATAGGGGGAGCCGGGATGGTTCCCAGCAAGCTGCCTGAGTTCTCCAAGCGCTTTCCATCGCGCTGTACTTTTGTACAATAGTTGCTAGGTCAGCGAACTTTGGTATGCGACGGCGATTGATGGCGTTAAGGATACCTTCGTCTGCACAGTTGTTGGAGAATGCTGCTATCGCGTCTTCGTCGCGGCAGTCTTTTACCTTGTTTTTAACAAGGAGGAATCTGGCCCAGAAGTGGTGGACCGTTTCCTAAGACTATTATTTGATGCTCCTGAGAGCGTCTATGTTCGGGTGGGTGGGTGGAATAGAATCCGAACCCTGACCCGATTTTGGATCCAGAGTTTGGAGGTCTACCGGGCCGGACAGCTTGGGCTCCGGGTTATCGACCGATTTTTTAGGCTCGTCATCCGACTTTATGTTCGGAGGAGGAGACATGCTTTTCTGCCGGAAAATATCCGGCTCTTCGAGATCGGGTAACCGAACATAGTTCATCTTCAATATAGTGGAAGAGTTGCTCCGCTCCTCGACTACCGCTATTTGATGGGTGATCGGTGGAGTTTTAATTTCTCTCTGGTCGGGTTTAAGCCCGACCCGATCGTAGTCTGTAGCGACCCCCAAGGCGGCCATGCGATCCAGGAGTTCGTTCAACGACGATAACTCCATTGGATCCATGCAGGTGGAGTATTCGGGATCAACGCGGAGGCGATTTTCGATGACCTGAGAGGTCATCGTCGGCTTAAGGGCCGAGCCAGCGGTCATGAGAAAGCCGCCGAGCTGGAGAGTCTGGCCTGGGGCCAGAGCTCCTCCGGAGATGATATTATCCTTGACAACAAGGCGAGCCATCGACCCTCCTGGCGACGGCACAGTGGAACTCTCAATGAAAGCACCAATGTCGGTGTCAAAACCGGCGGATCACGGGTAGGGGGTCCCGAACTGTGCGTCTAGGATCGATGGTAACAGGAGACGGGGGACACAATGTTTACCCAGGTTCGGGCCCTCTCTATGGAGGTAATACCCTACTTCCTGCTTGATTGATCTTGATGAATATGAGTGTTACAAGAGTTGATCTACCACGAGATCGTAATGGCTAAACCCTAGAAGTATAGCCTATGAGTATATGGTAATGAATCTGTCCTATCCGGACTATGCCCTCCGGTTTATATAGACTCCGGAGAGATCTAGGGTTACATGGAGTCGGTTACATAGGAGGAAATCTTCATAATCGGCCGCCTAGCTTGCCTTCCACGCCAAGTAGAGTCCAATCCGGATACGGGTGCAGTCTTCGGTCTTCAGGTCTTCACAGCTCATCAGTCCGGCCCACGGATAACAGACCGGACGCCCGAGGACCCCTTAGTCCAGGACTCCCTCAGCCACCGATTAGAACGATTCGATCACACCGAGTTGCAACAACTGCTAGCAGTTTTGCATCTCGGTGCCACCGAGACGTTCCACTCGGCGCCACCAACATCGCCTAGGTATTTATACCTCGCGTACCCGTACGGTTGAAAATTACTTCAAACCGCACGAGCTCGCGCCCCAGCACTGCCGCCCCTTTGGTCTCCGGACCGTCGCCAAGTTAGGGTACGGATTTGACACTTTGTGCTTTCCATTGCTCCGATTCTTGCACAAAATATAACGCCTTTGTTCTTCCCATGTATGAGATCAATATATCCACCAAACAAATTCCTTAGAATAGATTTGATGCAAAAACTTAGGGTTAGATTTCCGCCGAACCCATCTCGGACCGACCGATCTGAGGATATCGGTCACACGATTGGCCCTGGCCATTGCACAAGTACAACTCGGTCTAACCGAGATGTACTGATCGGTGAGACCGAGGTCACTTTCTCTGTGAAACCCTAGCATCTCAGAGTCACCGAACTACATCTCGGTCTGACCGAAACTGCATGTTTAGACTGTTAGTGCTTCAGTGTCACTGAGGTTGTCAAATTGGTAGCTCTGAAATGCTTTCTACAGAAAGCTGAAGTTAAGTTTTTGTCCCTATTTTTTTACAAAACAAGTTGTACTTTGTGATGCTCATCTACTCTATCCACACCCAACTATTCACAGGGCCAGCTGCGGCTATGTCAGAGGCAAGTGACAGTTAGAAGAGGTCTGAAGAGAAATTCAATCTCAGTGAGGGCACTAGTCCCTCTAGCAGCTATAATGATGGAAGCAGAAGCACTCCCAGAACTTGCCTAAGGCAGCTACTAGGCAAAGAAAGAAAGGAACATCTAAATCTTAGGATGAAGATTTTGTAGTTGAGGAGGAAGTGACCTCCAAGAAGAAGGTACTTAAGAAAGAGTATGTTGCTGCTGCTACCAAGCTAGGTCTGCAGAAGAAAGCTCCACCTAGGAGAGCTCCAATGTCTAAACCAAGAAAAGTTCCAACTCAAGAGACTATGCAGTTTACCATTGAGCAGTCTGATGATGATGAGGCAGCTGGAGATGGAAAGAAAAAGAAGAGAGCAAGGACAACTACTGCCAGAGTGCTTGGATATCCTTCCATGAGAAGGAGTGATGATGAAGAAGAGGAGGAGGAAGAGTCTACTACACCTCCTGCCAAGACACATAAGCTGATGGGGGATGCCATCAGGACTGGGGCTGGTCCTTCAAAGCCCAAGTCTGTCCCCAAGCCCAAAGCTCAAGCACCCAACCTTCAGTTCCAAAGAGATCAACAAGAAACATATCAGCTGCTGAAAAGAACAAGGCCCCAGTGACTGAAGTTCAAGAAGAAGAAGAAGCACTAGTGCTCAGGAAATTGAAGCCCAAGATCCCAGATCATAATGATGATCATCCTGTGGCAGAGAACAGGAAATTAAGGAAGGATGCAGGTCTGAGACTATGGAGACAGACAAATCCTTATGCCACTAGGAGGAGAACTGATGTGGACTATCGCTTTCACACCAAAGAACAACAAGACTTCTATGAGACTGTCCTATTGGACAAGAAGCCCATTATTTGTGATATGAAATGGGTTGACTGGAAATACATTGATGACAATGAAGAATATTTTCCAAGTGTGCATGAGAGCTTTAGAATGAATGGAGTAGATACATTTGTTGGTCAGAAGTTGACAAAATGGAATGATGAGATGATAATGCAATTCTACTCCACAACTCACTTCTACCCTGATGGAAAGATTGTGTGGATGACAGAAGGAACCAGATATCAGTCAACAATCTCTGAATGGGCCAAGTTGATCAATGCCCCCAACGAAGAAGAGAATGATCTTGATGTATATGGCAAGCCTAGGAAGGATCACAACTCCATGGCTAACATGTACAAGCCAATTCCTGATGAAGCCTTGGAGACTCGCAAGTTTGGTTCCATATACTATCTGCTTGTTGGTTTGACCACCATGAACACCATCTTTAGGCACACTTTGTTGCCCAAGTCAAGAGATCACAGGATGATACGTGGTCATTCCATCATTTTGCTTCATTTGTTTGATGTTCCACAGAAAGTGAAAGTCATGAGCTTGATTGTAGAGACTGTGAAGAGAACGACAGCAGACCAGAAGAGGTCTTGTGGATATGCCCCTCACATTCAGACTTTGATCAACTCCAAGATGGGAACTGGGACATATCTACTGGACAAAGAGCATCTTCCCATGAGGCCAGACTTTGAGGACAATGAGGTTGTCATGGATGCTTCACATCCCACTTGTGCAGATGCCCAGGAGAAGATAGAGAAAGCAAAGGTTGCAAAAGCAGCAAAGGCAACAAGTGCCCCAGATGCTTCAGTTGCGAATCTCAAGACCAAGCAAGATCAACTCGGTTATCTGCTTGAGGCCACCGTGAGAATTGAGAAGCGCTTGGCCACCTTGACTCAAAATCAAGGAAGTCTTGAGAGGACCATTGAGACGAAGTTTCATGACCTAGATGTGAAGGTCACTGAGATTCAAACTGTTGTGGAGAAGCTTCAAGAGGATACTGAGGGCAGGGATGATAGACGCACGACAGACTCATTCCACAGAGTGCCAAGGGCACAAAGATCATTAGTTGTGCCAGTTGCCGGAGACTCAAGGACCACTCTTTCAGCACCTGCAGCCACTGCCACGGTTGCCCCTCCAATGTCAACTCCTCCAGCTCCACAGACTTCAACAGAGGCGTTTTCTGATGGACTCCTCTACACACCGTCTAAGCACACCGGAGCAACAAGCCAGAAGACCCCTTCAGGAGCTCCCGGAGATCGTGCCTAGAGTGTCGTATAGCACTATACGTTTTCAAACTTTTTGGTAACTTGTTGCCAAAGGGGGAGAAAGTGTATAGATCATAGGCTTCGAGAGAGAGAGTGCCTCTTGTTTTTGTTGGTTTTCATTTGCTACTCTTGCTACTTTGGTCGTTTGGTTGTTTGATTCCTATGCTACAATTTGTGCTATGCTCGTGAGATACTTATGTGATCATGTGTTTGATCACACTATGCTTAATGTGTGCTTGAATGCTTATATCCATGAATATTTGTGTATGATCAATCACTTGTACCCTTGGTGATGAGTGCATGTTATTAACTCTTATCATTTTGAGCGCTCCACCAAGATGTATGTGACATGGAAGAGTGACCCATGATCCTAATCGATTTTGCATTTGCATTCAAAAGAAAATTTTAAATAATGCACAAATTTAGGGGGAGCCCTTGCTTATCACATACTTCTCAAAGCGACGATGTATTTCCTTCATATTATCATTTATCAAATCTTTGATCTATATGTTGTCATCAATTACCAAAAAGGGGTGATACGTCTCCAAGGTATCTATAATTTTTTATTGTTCCATGATATTATATTATCATTCTTGGATGTTTTACAATCATTTTATAGCAACTTTATATCATTTTTTGGGACTAACCTATTGACATAGTGCCCAGTGCCAGTTGCTGTTTTTTGCTTGTTTTTTACTTCGAAGAAAATCAATACCAAATGGAGTCCAAACGCAGAGAAACTTTTTGGAGATTACTTTCGGACCAAAAGACATCCAGTGGGTCAAAGAAGTACCAGAGGGGTGACCCGAGGGGGGCACAACCCACCTGGGTGCGCCTGGGGGCCTAGGCACGCCCTGGCGGGTTGTGCCCACCTCGGTGGCCTCCCGCACCGCCTCTTCGCCCTATAAATTCCCAAATATTCCAAAAACCCCGAAGATAACCCTAGATCGGAAGTTCCGCCACAACAAGCCTCTGTATTCACGAAAACCAATCTAGACCCTGTTCCAGCACCTTGCCGGAGGGGGAGATCATCATCGGAGGCCATCTTCATCATCCCTATAGTCTCCATGATGAGGGGGGAGTAGTCCACCCTCGGGGCTGAGGGTTTGTACTAGTAGCTATGTGTTTAATCTCCCTCTCTCTCTCATGTTCTTGATGGCACGATCTTGATGTATAGCGGGCTTTGTTAATATAGTTGGATCATATGATGTTTTCCCCTCTCTATCTTGTTGTGATGAATTGAGTTTTCCCTTTGAGGTTTCGTTTTATCGGATTGAATACTTTTATGGATTTTAGAACACTTGATGTATGTCTTGCTATGAATACTCGTGGTGACAATGGGGTATCATATTGATTCACTTGATATATGTTTTGGCACTCAACTCGTGCATTCCCGAGGTGACATTGGGGTAATCTATCCATAGGGGTTGATGCACGTTCTTGTCTTTGTTTCTCCGGTAGAAATATTGGGGCACTCTTTGAAGTTCTTTGTGTGGATTGAGTATTATGAATCTGAACTTGTTTGGTGCATATCGTATAATCAACTCATAGATACTCGCGGTGACATTGGAGTATCTAGGTGACGTTAGAGTTGGTTGATGTGTATCATATGGCGTTATTTTAGTACGAACTCTTGGTTAGATCGATCAGAAAGAATAGCTTGGTGTTATTTTAGTACGAACTATAGGATAGATTGATCGGAAAGAATAGCTTTGAGGTGGTTTCGTACCCAACAAACAATTTCTTCTTATGTTCTCCGCTAGATAAGAACTTTGGAGTGATTCTTCATCACATGTTGAGGGATGGTTATATGATCCAATTAGATTAGCATTGTTGAGAGATTGCACTAGCAAAAGTACAGACCCTAGGCCTCATTTTCAAGCATTGCAATACCGTTTGTGCTCACTTTTATCATTCGCTACCTTGCTGTTTTTATTTATTCAGATTATAAAAATATATTTCTACCATTCATATTACACTTTTATCACCATCTCTTCACCGAACTAGTGCACCTATACAATTTGCCATTGTATTGGTTGTGTTGGGGACACAAGAGATTTCTTGTATTTGGTTGCATGGTTGTTTGAGAGAGACCATCTTCGTCCTACGCCTCCCACGGATTGATAAACCTTAGGTCATCCACTTGAGGGAAAATTGCTACTATCCTACAAAACTCTGTGCTTGGAGGCCCAACACGAGTCTACAAGAATAAAGTTGCGTAGTAGACATCAAGCTCTTTTCTGGCGCCGTTGCCGGGGAGGTGAGTGCTTGAAGGTATATCTTTAGATCTTGCAATTGAATCTTTTTAGTTTCTTGTTTTATCACTAGTTTGGTTTATAAAAACAAAACTACAAAAAAATGGAATTGAGGTTGCATCATATTATTCATCTTTATAATGTCTTTCATGGAAATGATGGGAAGGAAAATTGTGCTCAATTGATAGAAGAACATTTCAATAAAATGATTGACATGAATGATGAGCATGATTGCAATGTTGCTAGTATTAATTCTTTGAATATCCATGATGCTAGTGATATGTAAAGCCATAAGCTTGGGGATGCTATGTTTGATGAAGATGATATTTTTAGTCCCCCAAGTTTTGATGAGAAAATTTATTATGATGATAGCATGCCTCCTATTTATGATGATTATATTGATGAAAGTGGTTTGCAGAGGTCATGACTTTATTTAGTGATGAATCCACTATTTTGGAAGAGGCTACAATTGACTATGATCAAAAAGTTGCTATCTATGATGATTATGGTGATGACATGTATGCTATATTGAATAATGATAACCATGAAACTTGTCATCATGATTTTAATTTTCAATCACATGATAGTTATTTTGTTGAATTTGCTCCCACTACTATTGATGAGAATAATTTTGCTTATGTGGAGAGTAATAAAAACTTTATGCTTGTGGATCATGGAAAGAATGCTTTATGCGATAGTTATATTGTTGAATTATTTCATGATACCACTAAAAATTATTATGAGGGAGGAACATATGCTTGTAGGAATTGCAATAATATCAAGTTTCCTCTCTATGTGTTGAAAATCTTGAAGTTTTCTTGTTTTGCCTTCCTATGCTAGTTGATTCTTGTTCCCATAAATTGTTTGCTCACAAAATCCCTATGCATAGGAAGTGGGTTAGACTTAAATGTGCTTGCCATGTGATTCATGATGCTCTTGTTATGTTTCAATTCTTATCTTTTATGTGAGCATCATTGAAATCATCATGCCTAGCTAAAAGGCATTAAAGAAAAGCGCTTGTTGGGAGACAACCCAACACTTTTACCTACTATTTTTGTGTGTTCACATGATTATGCTACTATAGTAATTATGTTTATTGCTTTTGTTTCAATAAAGTACCAAGTAAAGCCTTTGGGATAGTGTGGATGATAGTTGACTTGATTCTGTCCAAAAACAGAACCTTTTGCGCTCAGTCCAGGAATTTTGAAAATTCACTGGAATGTGCTTTTGATCTGGATTTTTTACAGGTGATAGATATACAAATTCTCTACGTTGTCCTAATTTCCAGAATTTTTTGAGTTACGTAAGTATGGTTGGAGTACAGATTGTGCCCAGTGCCAGTTGCTGTTTTTTGCTTGTTTTTTACTTCGCAGAAAATCAATACCAAATGGAGTCCAAATGCAACGAAAATTTTTGGAGATTATTTTTGGACCAGAAGACTTCTAGTGGGCCAAAGAAGTACTAGAGGGTGGGCGCGCCTGGGGGCCTGCTACCTCTTGAGCATGCGTTGGTTTTCCCTTGAAGAGCAAAGGGTGATGCAGCAAAGTAGCATAGTATTTCCCTCAGTTTTTGAGAACCAATGTATCAATCCAGTAGGAGGATACACGCAAGTCGCCTAGTACCTGCACAAACAATTAAGAACCTTGCAACCAACGCGATAAAGGGGTTGTCAATCCCTTCACGGCCACTTGCAAAAGTGAGATCTGATAGAGATAATAAGATAAATATTTTTGGTATTTTTGTTGTATAGATTGAAAAGTAAAGATTGCAAAATAAACGGCGACAGAAATAGCTAGTTCACGGGAGATTAATATGATGGAAAATAGACTCGGGGCCATAGGTTTCACTAGTGGCTTCTCTCAAGATAGCAAATTCTACGGTGGGTGAACAAATTACTGTCGAGCAATTGATAGAAAAGCGCATAGTTATGAGAATATCTGGGCATGATCATGTATATAGGCATCACGTCCGTGTCAAGTAGACCGAAACGATTCTGCATCTACTACTATTACTCCACACATCGACCGCTATCCAGCATGCATCTAGAGTATTAAGTTCATAAGAACAGAGTAACACGCTAGGCAAGATGACATGATGTAGAGGGATAAACTCAAGCAATACAATATAAACCTCATCTTTTTATCCTCGATGGCAATAATACAATACATGTCGTTTCCCCTGCTGTCACTGGGATCGAGCACCGCAAGATTGAACCCAAAGCTAAGCACTTCTCCCATTGCAAGAAAGATCAATCTAGTAGGCCAAACCAAATTGATAATTCAAAGAGACTTGCAAAGATATCAAATCATGCATATAAGAATTCAGAGAAGATTCAAATATTGTTCATAGATAAACTTGATCATAGACCCACAATTCATCGGATCTCAACAAACACACCACAAAAGGTTATTACATCGAATAGATCTCCAAGAAGATCGAAGAGAACTTTGTATTGAGATCCAAAGAGAGAGAAGAAGCCATCTAGCTAATAACTATGGACCCGAAGGTCTGTGGTAAACTACTCACACATCATCGGAGAGGCTATGGTGTTGATGTAGAAGCCCTCAGTGATCGATTCCCCCTCCGGCAGAGCGCCGGAAAAGGCCCCAAGATGGGATCTCACGGGTACAGAAGGTTGCTGCGGTGGAAATAGGGTTTTGAGGTGCTCCTGGATGTTTTCGGGGTATATGAGTATATATAGGCGAAAGAAGTAGGTCGGTGGAGCCACGAGGGGCCCACGAGGGGCCCATGAGGGTGGGGGGCGCGCCTACCCCCCTTGGCGCGCCCTCCTACCTCATGGCCGCCTCGTTGCTTCCTTGACGTCCACTCCAAGTCTCCTGGATTGCGTTTGTTCCAAAAACGACTCTCCCGAAGGTTTCATTCCGTTTGGATTCCGTTTGATATTCCTTTTCTGCGAAACACTGAAATAGGCAAAAAACAACAATTTGCACTGGGCCTTTGGTTAGTAGGTTAGTCCCAAAAATAATATAAAAGTGTATAATAAAGCCCATTAAACATCCAAAACAGATAATATAATAGCATGGAACAATAAAAAATTATAGATACGTTGGAGACGTATCAAGCATCCCCGAGCTTAATTCCTGCTCGTCCTCGAGTAGGTAACTGATAAAAACATAATTTTTGATGTGGAATGCTTCCTAACATAATTTTCTATGTAATTTTCTTTATTGTGGCATGAATGTTCAGACCCAAAAGATTCAAGATAAAAGTTTAATATTGACATAAAAATAATAATACTTCAAGCATACTAACTAAGCAATCATGTCTTCTCAAAATAACATGGCCAAAGAAAGTTCATCCCTACAAAATCATATAATTTGGTCATGCTCCATTTTCGTTACACAAGAATGCTCTCATAATGCACAACCCCGATGACAAGCCAAGCAATTTTTTCATACTTTAGTAATCTCAAACTTTTTCAACTTTCACGCAATACATGAGCGTGAGCCATGGACATAGCACTATGGGTGGAATAGAATATAATGATGGGGGTTGTCTGAAGAAGACAAAAAAGGAGAAAGTCTCACATTGACGCGGCTAATCAACAGGCTAGGGAGATGCCCATCAATTGATGTCAATGCAAGGAGTACGGATTGCCATGCAACGGATGCACTAGAGCTATAAATGTATGAAAGCTCAACAAAAGAAACTAAGTGGGTGTGCATCCAACTTGCTTGCTCACGAAGACCTAGGGCATTTGAGGAAGCCCATTTTTGGAATATACAAGCCAAGTTCTGTAATGAAAAATTCCCACTTGTATATGAAAGTGACAAAATAAGAGACTCTCTATCATAAAGATCAAGGTGCTACTTTGAAGCACAAGTGTGGAAAAGGATAGTAACATTGTCCCTTTTACATTTTTTCCTTTTTTGGGCCTTTCTATTTTTTATTTGGCCTTTCTTTTTTTGGGACAATGATCTAATAATGATGATCATCACACTTCTATTTATTTACAACTCAAAGATTACAGCTCGATACTAGAACAAAATATGACTCTACATGGATGCCTCCGGCAGTGTACCGGGATGGGTAATGAATCAAGAGTGACATGTATGATGAATTATGCATGGTGGCTTTGCCACAAATACGATGTCAACTACATGATCATGCAAGGCAATATGACAATGATGAAGCGTGTCATAATAAATGAAACGGTGGAAAGTTGCATGGCAATATATCTCGGAATGGCTATGGAAATGCCATAATAGGTAGGTATGGTGGCTGTTTTGAGGAAGATATAAGGAGGTTTATGTGTGATAGAGCGTATCATATCATGGGGTTCGTATGCGCCGGCGAAGTTTGCACCAACTCTCAAGGTGAGAAAGGGCAATGCACGGTACCGAAGAGGCTAGCAATGATGGAAGGGTGAGAGTGCGTATAATCCATGGACTCAACATTAGTCATAAAGAATATACATACTTATTGCAAAAATTTATAAGTCATAAAAAACCAAGCACTACGCGCATGCTCCTAGGGGGATAGATTGGTAGGAAAAGACCATCACTTGTCCCCGACCGCCACTCATAAGGATGACAATCAAAGAACACCTCATGTTTCAAATTTGTTACACAACGGTTACCATACGTGCATACTACGGGACTTGCAAACTCTAACACAAGTATTTCTCAAATTCACAATTACTCAACTAGCACAACTTTAATATCACCATCTTCATATCTCAAAACAATCATCAAGTATCAAACTTCTCATAGTATTCAATGCACTCTATATGAAAGTTTTTATTATACCCATCTTGGATGCCTATCATATTAGGACTAATTTTATAGCCAAAGCAAATTACCATGCCGTTCTAAAGGACTCTCAAAATAATATAAGTGAAGCATGAGAGATCAAAAATTTCTATAAAATAAAACCACCACCGTGCTCTAAAAGATATAAGTGAAGCACTAGAGCAAAATTATATAGCTCAAAAGATATAAGTGAAGCACATAGAGTATTCTAATAAATTCCGATTCATGTGTGTCTCTCCAAAAGGTGTGTACAGCAAGGATGATTGTGGTAAACTAAAAAGCAAAGGCTCAAATCATACAAGACGCTCCAAGCAAAACACATATCATGTGGTGAATAAAAATATAGCCTCAAGTAAAGTTACCGATGGACGAAGACGAAAGAGGGGATGCCTTCCGGGGCATCCCCAAGCTTAGGCTTTTGGTTGTCCTTGAATTTTACCTTGGGGTGCCTTGGGCATCCCCAAGCTTAGGCTCTTTCCACTCCTTGTTGCAAAATCCATCAAATCTTTACCCAAAACTTGAAAACTTCGCAACACAAAACTCAACAGAAAATCTCATGAGCTCCGTTAGTGCAAGTAAACAAACCACCACATTAAAGTACTGTAATGAACTCATTATTTATTTATATTGGTGTTAAACCTACTGTATTCCAACTTCTCTATGGTTCATACCCCCCGATACTAGCCACTCAAAATAAGCAAACAACACACGAAAAACAGAATCTGTCAAAAAGAGAACAGTCTGTAGTAATCTGTAACAAACGCAAACTTCTGTAACTCAGAAAAATCTACGAAAATAGGACAACCTCGATAATTTGTTTATTGATCTACTGCAATTGGAATCAGTATTTTATCACTTTCTGCTGATTTTTAACAATTGTTTTCGTAAGCAGAAAGTTTCTGACTTTTTCAGCAAGATCAAATAATTGTTATCCAAGAAGATCCTATAGGTTTAACTTGGCACAAACACTAATTAAAACATAAAACCGAATCTAACCAGAGGCTAGATGAAATATTTATTGCTAAACAGGAACAAAAAGCAAGGAACAAAAATAAAATTGGTTTGCCTCCCAACAAGCGCTATCGTTTAGCGCCCCTAGCTAGGCAAAGAGATTTCAATGATGCTCACATGAAATACAAGAATTGAAGCACAAAGAGAGCATCATATAGCATATGAAAAACACATCTAAGGAAGAGGAAAGAGACGATAGCGATCTCAACATGAAGAGAGGTAATTTAGTAACATGAAAATTTCTACAACCATATTTTCCTCTCTCATAATAATTACATGTAGGATCATAAGCAAATTCAACAATATATCTATCACAAAACATATTCTTAACACGATCCACATGTATGCAAAGTTGACACTCTTCCAAAATAGTGGGATTAACATTAACTAAAGTCATGACCTCTCCAAACCCACTTTTTATCAAAAACTTCATAAGATTGAACATTATCCAAATATGTGGGATCTAAAGTTGACACTCTTCCAAACCCACTTTCAATATTATTGCAAACACTATTATCAATCTCATATTCATCATGGGGCTTAAATAAATTTTCAAGATCATAATGTCGGGACCCCGATCCTAAGTCACACCGGTCTAGCATGTAACACATCATATCACTTTGCGGCCTCACGCACGGTATTCCCATGGGTGCCACCTTACCTGGCCCGGGACCGTTTGCGCCTTTTGGCTCACGTATATGATAGTGTCGCTAGCATCCATATGACAGAGAACCCGTGCCGACATGACTAGTCGTAAACCCAAGGTGGCACGAACTTAGAGGAACAGGCATACATGACCCAGCAACGAACGTGTCGATCATCAACGTATGAACCCAAGTCGTAGCAAGCTACAAGGACTGAAAGGAACAACACGTGACATTTCCCTGAAGGGACAGACACAGGAACGAAGAAGGACACATGCCGGCCAGCCTAAGTGTTCCAGAGCAGTAGCAAGCTACCATGGCTCAGTGGAAGCACTAGGAGACATTTTCCCATAAGAGAGGCTACCAAGAATAAACAACTAGGTTGTCGGATCCCACACATACCAAGCATTTCAATAACATACACACAATATGCTCGATATGTGCAAATACAACATGGCATCATAACAAGACTCTATGACTCAAAGTATTTATTCAATAGGCTCCGAAGAGTCAGATATTACAAACATGGGTCACATGACCCAACATACAGAGCATACATGCAATAAGCACATGCAGAAGCTTAACTTGTCTGAGTACAGACAACTACAAATGAAAAAGGCCGAGAAGCCTAACTATCTACAAGACCCTCCCAAGGGTACAAGATCGTAGCTGAGGTAACAAGCTAAACGTCGAAGTCCACGCGGAACTACTAGTGAGACTGAAGTCTCTCTGCAAAAACATAAATTAAGCAAACGTGAGTACAAATGTACCTAGCAAGACTTACATCAGAACTAGCTACATATGCATCAGTATCAACAAAGGGTGGTGGAGTTTAACTGCAGCAAGCCAGCTCTGACTCAATCGCTAACCTGAACTATGACTGCAAGTAACTCTTTTGAGGTGGCACACACGAGTCCACATATTCACCATAACAATACACCACTATGGTTCTGCTCCCGTCTCCCTACGAGAAGGCCATCGATAGCACTCACGCTTATCTTGCGCATTTTAGAGTATCCACTTTCACTTGTCTATGAACTGTATAAGCAACCCAGTAGTCCATTACCGCGGACGCGACTATTTGAATAGATCATTTATAACCCTGCAGGGGTGTACTTCTTCACACACGCTCCCGCCACTTACCACCATGTACACGTCGTGTATCTTGGCAACCTTCAAGCAGAAGCCTGGCGAGGGAGTCGTCCACGACCTGACTAACCACACAAGTCTCTAGTCCAGGTTTATCGCCTATTCAGGTTCCATCCGCAAGGAGATCCGGTCGGGGTGTCGCTCATGGCCCCAAACGATGTGTACAGGGTTCCCAAGCCCACCAAACGGGTGACGCTTGGTATACTCGGCCACGGTGCCTAGTCTGTCCCAAGCCCACCTGTACCGGGTGCCACTTGGTAGACTACTAACACAACCTACAAACACCAGAAACTAGTTGCAACTCCTGGACAGAGATCGAGGCGGTTAATAAGTCGAGAGGGGCACCTAAGCATTCCAATGCATGGTAGTAACTGTCTTGGATCACAGACACAGAACTTAGTTCCTGAGGACGGTTTCAATGAGACAACCCACCATGTACTCCTACATGGCCTCGCACCGCTACCTTTACCAAATCGTGTTCACACTCTTAGCTCTCAACAGTAAGACATGTTCACCACATTCCAATTCATCCTCGATGAATCAAACCTGACTCAACTCTAAGCAGTAGCAGGCATGACAAACAAGCATGAATGAGTAGGCACATCAGGGCTCAAACAACTCCTACTCATGCTAGTGGGTTTCATCTATTTACTGTGGCAATGACAGGTCATGCAGAGGAAAGGGGTTCAACTACCGCAACATGTAACAGTTGAATCGTTGTTGTCCTAATGCAATAACAAAGAGCAGGAGCGAGAGAGTGGGATTGTATCGGAATGAACAAGGGGGTTTTGCTTGCCTGGCACTTCTGAAGATGATATAGTTCTTCATTGGTGTCATCGAACTCATCGTCGGAACATACGTCTACTGAGGGGGAACAACCACCGGCAAACAGAGAAGGGACACAATCAATGTAATGCACAATATGATGCATGATTATGACATGGCAAGATGAGTGTGTTTGAGCTAATGCAACTAGCAGCAATTTAAATGGAGTTGATTTGAACACAAGATTCAAATTCAAACCCCATATGTGGATATTCAAATGCCATTCATTTGATTTGCCCTAAACAGTAGTCATAAGTTGTTCTAACATGCATGAAAATGGTACAGATGGATAGATTGGATTTTTCTGATCATTTTTCATATATATTTTATTTCATTTGGAATTACAGTTTATTTTCTATGATTTTTAGAAGTTTTGGCTATTTTTTGAAATAAATAAATCATTTCTGATTTTTTTTAAAATCCCAGAAAGCATTTAGTGCCTCAGCATCACGTCACTGTGACGTAAGTAGGTCAAATGGGTTGCCCAGAGTCAAACCTGATGTGTGGGGTCCACACGTTAGTGGTACAGTTAGTTAACTAGGTTAATTAGCATTAAGCTAGCCCTAACTAAAGTGTCAGCAGGGCTGGGCCCACACGTCAGCCAGTCAGTTGGTTAATTAAGTTAAATTATAAACTTAACCAAAATTAGCAGGGGCCAGGGCCCACTTGTCAGCGACCCAGGGGGTCATTTGGTTAGTGCCTAACCGGTGTTTAGCCGGAGTTAAGGCCGCCGGCGAGGCCAGTCGCGGCGGAGGTCGTCGGAATTCCTCCTCCGGCGACCATTCGAGCGGCGGAGGGGCTCTACGCGAAGCGCATGTTCGCGCGCTTCCAACGCAGCAAGCGGCGGAGGCTGGGGTGCACGGAAACGACGCCGACAGCGAGAAGCGCGGCGGCCGAAGCACGGGCAATGGCGCAAGTGGCGTCGCGGCACGCAAACGAGCGAGGTTAGGTGCTGGGGGGGCTCTATAGGTCGCGACGAGCTCAACGGGTGCACGCCCATGACCAAATGGTCACCGGGGCCACGTTGGCGACGAGGCCAGGCGGCGGTGCGATTCGGTAGGCAAAGGGGCGATGGCTACAGGGCGTAACGAGCTCGGGAAAGAGGGGGTTTTGACGCGGGGGCTCACAGTGGTTGCCGAGGGCGTCTACGCGGGCTCGGGGAAGGCCGGACGGCGACAAATCGACGCCGAGGATCTCCGGGCACCAAGGTTGAAGAAGACGTCGGGGACGGAATTGTGGTGCTACCCCGGTTGCTTGGCTCGGCGTGGATGAAGAAGACGATGATGCGGAGCTCGAGGTCTCATCGGTAGGGAGTGGGGTGGCCGGTGGCCATGGCTACGGCGAGCGGCGGTCTCGGGTGTGCTCAGCGGCGCGAGGAAGAGAAGCCAGAGGAAGGGGGCGAGGCAGAGGAAGGAGGGGAAAGTGAGAGGGGGTCGTCCTCATCTCCTGGGCGTGCAGGTGGACTTGGGAGGGGCTACCTGGGCGAAGAAGGAGGTGGCACGCTCGGCCGTGTGCGAAGTCTCTCCCTCTGCCTACTGGCAGAGGTAGAAGATGACTGGCAAGTCGCCAGGTGGGCTAGGCCGGTAAGTAGGCCCAGGTAGGTTCTTCTCTCTGGGTTTTCTATTTTACTCTGCTTTCTAATTTTATTCCTCTATTTTGATTTAGTTTAGCCACTAAATCATTTTGGTAAATTCTGAGAAAAAATAGTGGGTGCAAGATGGACTATTCCAGAGACCCTCTACAATTTTCAGAAATATTGGAGCTTTATAAGAAGTTATAGAATTGTATAGCCCCAACTCAAATACTTTTTGATTTAATTTAAAGCCGAAATATGTCCTGAAAAAATGTAAACCATTTTTGGAAGATGCCTCCACGATAATCCAGAAATAATGAACATTTTTAAAGGGCATTTTGAGTTCATTGAAAAAGATTTTATTGAATCCTATTTGATTTAATTGATGCTAGGGTTTGGATCAATCCCCATTTCAAGTTTAAATGTGAGGGAGTCCTGGACTAAGGGATCCTCGCGCGTCCGGCATGTTACTCATTGTGCCGGACTGATGGGCCGTGAAGACACGAAGACCGAAGACTATACCCGTGTCCGGATTGGGCTCTCCTTGGCATGGGAGGCAAGCTAGGCGACCGACTATGAAGATTCCCTCTTATGTAACCGACCTCATGTAACCCTAGATCTCTCCGGTGTCTATATAAACCGGAGAGCATAGTCCGGATAGGACAGATTCATTACCATATACTCATAGGCTAGACTTCTAGGGTTTAGCCATTACGATCTCGTGGTAGATCAACTCTTGTAACACTCATATTCATCAAGATCAATCAAGCAGGAAGTAGGGTATTACCTCCATAGAGAGGGCCCGAACCTGGGTAAACATCGTGTCCCTTGTCTCTTGTTACCATCAATCCTAGACGCATAGTTCGGGACCCCCTACCCGAGATCCGCCGGTTTTGACACCGACATTGGTGCTTTCATTGAGAGTTCCTATGTGCCGTTGCTAAGAGGGTTGATGGCTCGCCTTATTGTCAAGGATAATATCATCTCTGGAGGAGCCCTGGCCCTAGGCCAGACCCTTCGTGTCAGCGGCTTCGTCATGACCGCCGGCTCGGCCCTTAAGCCGACGATGACCTTTCAAGTCATCAAAAATCACCTCCGCGTTGATCCCGAATACTCCGCCCGCATGGATCCAGTGGAGTTGTTGTCGTTGAACGAACTCCTGGATCGCATGGCCGCCTTGGGGGTCGCTATAGACTATGATCGGGTCGGGCTTAAACCTGACCAGAGAGAAATTAAAACTCCACCGATCACCGATCAGATAGCGGTAGTCAAGGAGCGGAGCAACTCTTCCACTATATCAAAGACGAACTATGTTCGGGTCGCCGATCTTGAATAGCCGGATACTTTTCGGCAGAAGGTCATGTCTCTTCCTCCGAACATAAAGTCGGATGACGAGCCTAAAAAATCAGTCGAGATCCCGGAGCCCGAACTGTCCGGCCCGGTAGACCTCCAAACTCCGGATCCAAAACCAGGTCAGGGTTTGGATTCAATTCCACCCACCCACCCGGACATAGATGCTCTCAGAAGCATCAAACAACAGCCTCAGGAAACGGTCCACCACTTCTGGGGTAGATTCCTCCTTGTAAAAAACAAGGTAAAAGGCTGCCACGATGAAGACGTGATAGCAGCATTCTGCAACAACTGCATGGACGAAGGTATCCTTAACGCCATCAATCGCCGCCGCATACTAAAGTTCGCTGACCTAGCAACCATTGTACAAAAGTACAGTGCGATGGAAAGCGCCTGGAAAACTCAGGCAGCTGGCCGGGAACCATCCCGGCTCCCCTTACAGGCGAAAAGGACGCGCCCCCGTGGCACGACCAGCCGAACAGTCAAAAAACATGAACCTATTCCGCTGCACGGCACCGTTCTCGAGGGATGGCTCAATGACCCATGCAAAATACACACGACGTCGGATACCGTGCCTACCCACAGCCTTAGAGCATGTTGGATACTCCGGCAGGTAGCCAAGAGCGGCGCGGGCATCCTTACCAAGGACACCCCAGAACAACACCCTCCAGCAAACGACCCCATTACATGGCCCTTTGCGGTCTGGGGCTTGGACATGGTCGGACCCCTTAAAGGGGGAAGCCATAAGAAAAAATATCTGTTGGTCATGGTGGACAAATTCACCAAGTGGATAGAGGCTAGACCGGTTAAAACAGCCGAGTCCGAACCGGTGATTGCATTTATATCCGATGTGGTACACCGTTACGGTGTACCGCACAACATCATCACCGATAACGGTTCGAATTTCACAGCTGATGAGGTGAAAACCTGGTGCGCTAATCTGGGCATTAAGCTCGATTACGCCTCTGTCTACCACCCGCAAACAAACGGTCAAGTCGAGCGAGCCAATGGTCTTATCATGAGCGGCATCAAACCTAGACTAGTGCGTTCTTTGAAAGAATCAGACAAACACTGGGTCGAGATCTCGACTCCGTACTCTGGGGGCTGCGGACCACGCCCAACCGTACTACCAGATACACACCTTTCTTCATGGTGTACGGTGCTGAGGCTGTATTGCCCTGCGATATTATACACGACTCACCCCGAGTGCGTATGTACGAGGAGAAAGAGGCCGAGTTGGATCGGCAGGACAGCCTAGATGCCCTGGAGGAGGATCGCGACGTCGCCAAAGCCCGTTCAGCATTTTATCAACAGCAGGCTCGAAGATATCAAAGCAGAGAAGTACGGGCCAAGACTTACAACGTTGGCGAACTCGTTCTACGTTTGCCGGAGAAGAAAAAGGACAAACTCAAGCCCAAATGGGAGGGTCCCTTCATAATTGACGAAGTTCTTACCGGAGGAGCGTACCGTCTTCGTCACGCATCAGACAATTTCCTAGAGCCGAACCCCTGGAACGCGGACAGACTCCGAAGGTTCTATGCCTAGCGCCGAACCCTTTGTTAGTCTCCTTCTCCCCCACAATTTCCATAATTCTTCCCCCCTTTCTTTTTACACAATTTTTTCGCTTTAAAGCTCTCATTCGGCTCGACCGAATACTTCTGACGTACACATTCTTACAAACGTACGCCCATTATGCCTGGGGGCTTCTTTTAACAAAAGCTTGTTAATATTACCTGCAGAGCATTAAGCTCATCACACATACGCGTCTTTCCCGTATGTCTTTTCTTCACCATTATATGCATCGATATGACTTAAGTTTTGGCCAAGCTGGGTTGCCTGGCTCCTGTGCTTACCCCTACGTTCCCGATTGTTCGGCTAGGTGGTAAAGGGAGCACCTCTGCGATTGTTACTGCCGGGTCATCCGGATGTGTACCTTAGACTGGGTGAAGCCGAAAGCTAGCGTTCTTAAGGGAATATTCGGTCGGTGGATGAAAACTATTTATTGCACTCACTTTATTGTGAACCCCCAGAAGTCATACACACTGTGATCTTCACATCACAATTCGAACATGTCTACTAATGCATGCACACCCAGGGAAAGGAACCCTTAACGGAACTATTCTCCCTGGAAGATGTTTCTTACAATCTCAATGTAATATAACATAACTAGCTGGATACAACTTGTCTGTTCAAGCAACAATGACCCCTACGCTTAGTTTTCCACGCATACCCCGGCCTATTCGGCCGTGACGGTATTCGGAAACACTCCGCACCTTCGGGTCCAGAGGTCGAAGCGAAAAGGTCTGCCATGACAAGTGATATACAATTCGGCTAGAAATTCCACATGGTGAGGAAAGTACATAGTCACTTGGACTCAAACACTTCTGCCTCTATACCATCTAACAGGCAGTATAATTTACAATCCTGTTGGGAATATTTGCGGCCACCTCTACTTGGTCATATACTAAACTAACGGGAATTTCTTCCCCATTTGGCCTTACCGGTCCGACCCGCGCCATGTGATTAGGATCAAGCTTGGTATACCGAGTCTTCACCATGGCCCACGCCTCTCTCGCACCCTCTCGACAGGTCGATATCTTCCATAGCCGGATACGCCGCCGCGCTCCCTTGAACCGCTCTACAAGCTCCTCCATACTTCCTGGAGGGGAGGCGGATGGCCATAGAGCCTTGGCAACACTGCGCATCACCAGCCGCGCCTGTTCGTGCACTTGCGACAGCTTTTGCAGCTGATCACTCGATGATCCGGCCACCTCCTCTTCAGGACGGCCCGTTAATATACCAGCAAGCATGGCCATATCAGTTTCATTTCTCTCCGAACTATTAAAAACAAACAAGTTCGGAAACATACTGAACATGCCACCCCGCAATTTCTTGTTCTCCTTTACGGAGTCGGATAGCTGGGCCCGCACATCCTTCAATTCTTCACCCAACTTGGTGTTGGAGTCCTACAGCTTGTTTTTCTCGTCCCTGACGTGGGTCAGCACACGTTCGCCCGCGGCGTGTTGCCTCTTCGCCTCTTTTTCTCCCTCTTGGGCGGTCTTCAACTCCTTCTCCAATTGATCAGGCGACCCTATTATGCGATCAGTGGCAGTATTAGCACAGTTGGTATACATTCACTATTCGTCAATAGAGGGGAACGTTACCAGTGGACGACTTCTTCAAATTTTCCAGTTCGGTGGTAGCAGCATTTAACTGCGCCCGACACTGTTCCAACTCTTGGGCTAGCAGGTCGTTCTTCTCGGTAAGAACCTGGTGATATAACGGTCCTCAAATCAGTTGTACCAACTGCTTTCAGTCCCGGGGGCTACTGGCACATGGCAATCCTATTTCGGAAAAAGAAAACTTACCCGCACATCTGTTAAATACTGCTTCGTGGCTCTACTAAGCCCGTTTCGAGTAGTTCAGATGTACGCATTGGCCGAGCTGAAGGCATTAAATGCCTCTTCCGAAAACTCAGGGTCTCGTAAAACAGCCCTACAACGCTGATGATTCATGGCGCTCTCCACTTCCGAGTTGGTAACGGACATATTCTCCGAACCCTCGGCCGAAGGACAGTCCGGCACTGTTCCTATGTTGGCTCCCGCCTTTCCAACGGGGTCTAAATCCCGGGCGCGGGGAGTACGGCTGGCCGAACCCTCGGGTTTAGTTCGGTGAACCTTTTTCTGGTGTCAAACTAGCGTACAAGTTTCAGTTGGATGTGACTGTTGAAGTATACCTTTAAATCCTTACCTCTTTGATGAGGGACCGGTCGTGACTTCACCGACCTTCCTTTTAGAAGCCTTGCTCGGCGCCGGAGGCGCCCCTGGAGTAGTATGACGCACCGAACGTCTCCCCTGTGGAGCACGAGACAGTGCGATGGGTGAGGCAGTGCAAGGGAGCTCTTTCGAGAGAGGTTTTTCTCAACGACTTACGTGGGAAGCAGGAAGAAGACCAGGGTAATCGGCGATAATGGCCACTTCCATGCCATCGTAGCTCGCCTGGTAAAACACCCCTTCCGCGAGTACCACGAATATATCCGGATCTTCTTCGAACCCGGGATCCAGCTACCGGTTGTGGTTCTCAGGCTGTGGGGCGGGGCTGTAAAACCCCTCGGTGATTCTTCGCCAATGCTGTTATAAGCAGATTAGAAATTTGTCAAAGGTAATCCGGGAAGCAAAATGAGTAAAGCAGAAGGATTGGGGCTTACCCAACTGGGAGGATTATACATAGAGTATCCATCTCTGCGATTGATCCGAAGAAATTCCTCTTCCTCCCCTTTGAATAGCTCGGCCAGTATTTTGGCCAGAGCGGCGGGGGTGCCCGGACCTTTTCGACCACAGCGGGAGGCATCGTCCTCCCCGTTGTAGTGCCACATTGGGAGCCCTCTGTATTGAAGTGGCTAAACCCTCGCGTTATGGAGGTCGCCATTACCTCAACCATTGTTAATCCGGACCGGGCGAGCGTCTTTATCTCGCCCAAGAGTTGACGAACCTCCGCACTGTCATCCCCCTCAAGGCTCCAGGGGCGCCAACTGTGGCATTTCTTTAGCGGAACACTTGCAAATTCAGGGACACCCTTTCGAACTGGATCAGGAAGCGCAACGTCCTCGATGTAGAACCACTCGGAAAGCCATTCTTTAGATGCCTTCCTTGGTGTGCCAGACGGGTATCCGGTATCGGCGATGCGCCACACTTCGGCTCCGCCCACTTCAAATATTGACCCCTCATGGTTGCGAAGGAAAAGACAGAACAATTTTCTCCACAGTTCGAAATGGGCTTCAACACCCAGAAATAGCTCGCATAAAGCAACATAACCTACGATGTGCAGGATAGAGGCGGGAGTGAAGTTATGCAGCTGAAGGCCATAATAATCTAGAAGCCCTCGGAGGAACGGGTGGACTGGAAATCCGATGCCTCTTATCAGATAGGGGACCAGGCACACTCGCTCCCCCCGGACGGATTGGGGGAGTCCTCCGCCTGAGTCACATCATTGAAGGAGACCAACCCTGCTCGGACAGGGACCAGATCCGCGGGAGGAAGAAATCCCTGCGTTTGCAGCTTTGCTAGCTGACTATTAGTCACAAAACACTTCTCCCACTCGCTTCTCTTTGGGCTGGAGCAGGAGGAAGAATTGGGAATGCTAGCCATGTTGGAACGGTTTCTCCTGGCAGTTTCTGGGGATTTTCTCGGCACGGTATCGCCTGGATCTAAGATCCAATTTCATTAAATAGGCGTTCTGCCTTGAGTGGACGAGGTGTTGTTTGAAAAATGCCCTGACTTTCCGCATTCGCTCGACACGTGGAAGACGAAGTTATTAGCGCGCAGAAGCCGAGGGGAACGATATTGAGTCAACATTCCGGATACATTACTTAAAGAAGGAAACCCGCCTTGCAATGCCGAAGACAATCCGAGCGCCGAACATGTCGTCATTGAAGCCTGGTTCGGGGGCTACTGAGGGAGTCCTGGACTAAGGGGTCGTCGGGCGTCCGACCTGTTAATCATTGGGCCGGACTGATGGGCAGTGAAGACACGAAGACCGAAGACTATACCCGTGTCCGGATTGGGCTCTCCTTGGCATGGGAAGCAAGCTAGGCGACCGACTATGAAGATTCCCTCTTATGTAACCGACCTCATGTAACCCTAGATCTCTCCGGTGTCTATATATACCGGAGAGCATAGTCCGGATAGGACAGATTCATTACCATATACTCATAGGCTAGACTTCTAGGGTTTAGCCATTACGATCTCGTGGTAGATCAACTCTTGTAACACTCATATTCATCAAGATCAATCAAGCAGGAAGTAGGGTATTACCTCCATAGATGGTGCATGGTTTCAAAGTAGCGAGGAGATTATTGCCATGATTCCATATTGGGGCACCTTAGGGGAGGTGACTCGTAAAGTTATTCCCTTAGGTGGCAAAAAGAATTACTTTTGATACATAGATCATTGAAACTCTTCATACCAGCCTGAGGCAATTCATAGTTGATCGTTTGAAAGAATTCGAGGAAATGGTATACTCAGTTGGATAGGAAACTAGAATTATAGGACAACTTGGCAACGGAAGGCACATTCCAATTGATACCGAGGATATAACCCAGTGACTGAGCGTGCTCTCAAGAACTTGAGCATTTCCGTATTCATCAAGGTTTTACCAACATCCGTGCCGAGGATCCTGGCAACACATCATACTACCATGATGAACGGTGATGGAGGATGCAGATGCAAAGGAGGACATCACTTTCTCAGATTTTTTCCTTAGCAATGCCAAAGAAGCAAATCTGGATGATCGACCAAGAGACATTTAGCACTCCGCTTCTAATGTTCTCCTTGATGTACTAGGTACCACGGTCAATGCTTAAAGGCATCAACATGGCCATCAAGTAAAGGTCGGACTTCGGGAGCACAAAAATCCATAAGGAACAACTTGTGGAATAAGTCATTCCAAATCCTCATGGAGAAGATGGTCGAATGGCTCATTCAAGATACTACAATAATAGATCTTCCGGCTAGGTGTGTCGGCTAGAACATCAACCTTGTCGGGACCTACATCATAGATCTTGGAAAAGTTCCAACCATCATATCTGCCTGAGATTCAGATCTGGTTGGTAACAGGATATTTTAGACAACATGTCTAGAAAAGAAAGTTTGCAACACAAACCAATGAGACGACGTTGCAAGATTCTCGGGAAATGAACTACGGTAGCAAGCTCCAAAACATGAGCTGGATTGCAAGACACACGTGATCACATTGTCTAAGATAATCGTGATCACATGAAGACCTTACAACAAAACACTACCGAGTTCTGGTTGGGAACCATCATCAAGGATATCGAAGTCTCCACGCGTGGAAGTCCAACGGATTAACCTTAGAACATACTCTGTTTTTCTTGAACAAGTCAATCAGTGGCTTGGTGTACTAGGAAACACATATGGATTGGAGGCAGCCAACCTATCAAACCATAGAGTACTTCACACATAGGCGTGACTAACTTGAGACGATTCTAGAGGAAGCAAAAACAATCTTTCTCGAATCCACGGCGGAAACTTACATCAAGTGCACATGAATTAAAGAAAGTCACTTCTTTCATCCAAACATATCCTTCATGAGCGGAACATGAAGGCAATGCTTACAAAGTTTCCAATACTAACTTAGATGTTCAACACGAATCATGGACAAGATGAAATTGTTGTCAATGGGCTCAACAACAATCCATCCAGGTTTCCATATAGGTGGAATTCCAAAACTATGTGAACAAGGCGATAGTATTGGTCAGACCCAAAAGATGTAATGGTGTATGCTCGAGGAACAACCGCGAGTAAGACAACATTACGAACATTGTTGGTTCTGATTTGATTTGAAGATAGCCCATACGCAAATCAAAGATTCGAGTAAGACAATAGGTCCAACAATTGATCACGAGGACCAATCAATGAAGATATCGTCTTTCTTCAACACACATACACAGAAAATATCCCTTTGGATGAACTAAGTTAGGCAAGGCTTTTATCCTCCAACCCTCCAAGTTGTTGTTTAGCTTGACTAACTTGCTTAGGGGTATCCAACACAGATTCTTGGAGAAGGGTGGTTTATAAGAAAAACCAACTTGATGACGAACTCAACATAACGGTCAGGGAACAACCTGGAAATACCTCCGAGAAGATATTCGATAAATCATGAACCACCGATATGTTACTAAGCTCAAGATCAATCTTGCTTTTTAGGGCAAGACGATATGATCAAATAAGCAAGGATGACACAATCCTAACTCATTGATCGAAGAGTGCACCGTAAATAAGGACTAGGTAGCACGATCAACCTTAGGGTGATCATTCAATAATCAACACACTAAGTTATTGTCCATTAAACTACCAAGCAACGGAGTTGCTAGGAGTATTGATTTCACACATCACAGTTCACTTGTCGGCATTCCGGTTACAACAACACAAGGACCGAGGAATGAATAATGATGGTGAGAAGTATCACTGCGTCAAGAATTCATAAGAAGTGGTGCAATTCTCATGACAATCCTGACATAAAGGGGGTAATACTCCAGGGTAGAATAGAATAAAAGCTGGATTAGCATTTTGATCTGCGGAATATAACTACTTTGACCCAATCCTGGATATGGATGAGGTACTGGAGTTTGTTTCTCCTAGTCATTCCAAAATAGAATGGCTTGACAGATCACAGGAATAATAGGCATCGATAACACAAATGCACAACTACTCTTGACCAACAATTGCCAGACGAAGGTTAGATAACAACTAAAGAGGGACAACTCAAAGGAACATATATCTTTCTAAGTTGTGGATGCATAGATTAGTATGTCGAGCAAGCTCAACATTTCTTCTGTATAACCCATGCAGAAAGGTAGAACTGGCAGATTCACAATGTAGAATGGAGAACTCATCAAGAGCACTCTAGTTGTGATCTTTTGGTTCAAAATAACTTCTGCCATAAGCAGTTCATGGTATTTGGAAGAATGAAATACCACGGACCTCGAGGACTATCGCAAAGCTTACTAATATCCTAAAGGAACTACCAAACACTATCAACATGAATGAGTAGGGTGAATCTCGGGTTCAAAAACCCAGGAGTAGAATACCTATTACTAAGTGGCATCACGGGATGCTTTCGAGAATAATGGCCAGAATCATCACACTGGGGATACAAAGCATTGCAAGATTACTGAGTGGTTCTCTAAGACGCCTAGGGTCATAATAATGGCTTCAACATATATGCCGAGGCGATGGAGTACCTCAACTCAACAATTGGTGTGGTTGATCTGGCCCAAAAAGACATCAGGAACAGGGAGGAAAGATTTGCAAATGCATCAGATTGTTTTGAAACCTGGGACAACTCGGACAGCATAACGGCTGTAAATGCTCAAAAGAGATTCTGAGACATCATGCAATATGGTGGCGTAACCACTCAACATCACAATATCAGGGTTCCGAGACCAACTGACGATACACAGAAGTAGCAGGAACTGAACTGAGGCTTAAATCCGTCAATCCTAGAAGTGTACAGATTAGTAACACGTGATCCTGATAGAAAGAAGAGAAAGCCTAGTTCCTTAACCCCGTAGGAAAGATAGGATGACTCAGATCAGAAGGGCATAAGGTAAAGGAGTAAAAAGAGCCTTATGTTCCCTTCCACAATCAATTCCCTTATATAACTAAAGCATTTCTAGACTCGACTTCGACCAGTTTGGCTTGGTAATCCTACAGGCAGTCAGGCTCTGATACCAAAGTTGTCGGGACCCCGATCCTAAGTCACACCGATCTAGCATGTAACACATCATATCACTTTGCGGCCTCACGCACGGTATTCCCACGGGTGCCACCTTACCTGGCCCGGGACCATTTGCGCCTTTTGGCTCACGTATATGATAGTGTCGCTAGCATCCATATGACAGAGAACCCGGGCCGACATGACTAGTCGTAAACCCAAGGCGGCACAAACTTATAGGAACATGCATACATGACCCAGCAACGAACGTGTTGATCATGAACATATGAACCCAAGTCGTAGCAAGCTACAAGGACTTAAAGGAACAACGCGTGACATTTCCCTGAAGGGACAGACACATGAACGAAGAAGGACACATGCCGGCCAGCCTAAGTGTTCCGGAGCAGTAGCAAGCTACCATGGCTCAGTTGAAGCACTAGGAGACATTTTCCCATAAGAGAGGCTACCAAGAATAAACAACTAGGTTGTCGGATCCCACACACACCAATCATTTCAATAACATACACACAATATGCTCGATATGTGCAAATACAACATGGCATCACAACAAGACTCTACGACTCAAAGTATTTATTCAATAGGCTCCGAAGAGTCAGATATTACAAACATGGGTATGGTTCAAACTCAGTTAGAACAAGTTGCTAAATCTCAAAGAGAGTTGCTTGATGAAATGAATAATAATATAAGTGATTTTTCCATTAGAGTAGCAACTAGAGGAGGTAAAATGACTGAGGAACCACTTTATCCCGAGGGACACCCAAAAAGAATTGAACAAGACTCTCAAAGAGTTAACACTGGTGCACGTAGTCCTTCTAAAAAGAAAAAGAAAAAGAAAAAGAAAAATGATAGGACTTTGCATGCTTCTAGTGAACCTGAAGTAGAAAAACCTCCCGATAATGATAATGAAGTTTCTATCTCTGATGCTGAAACTCAATCTGCTAGTGAACACTCGCCTTATGATAATGAAAAACATAATGATGATGTTCATGAAGACACTCAAACAAATAATAAAGAAACAGACAATGATGTTGAGATAGAACCTGCAGTTGATCTTGATAACCCACAACCCAAGAATAAATGCTATGATAAAGAGACTTTGTTGCTAGAAAACACAGTAAATAAAGAGAACCGTGGGTTCAAAAACCTATGCCCTTTCCACCTAAGTCAACTAAAAAGAAAGATGATGAGGAATTTGAACGCTTTGCTGAAGTGCTGAGGCCAGTCTTTTTGCACACTCACTTGACTGATATCCTTAAAATGCCTCCTTATGCAAAGTACATAAAAGACATCATCACCAATAAGAGAAAAATACCAAAAGCTGAAATCTCCACCATGCTTGCTAATTATACTTTTAAGGATGGAGTACCTAAGAAACTTGGAGATCCGGGAATACCCACTATACCTTGCTCCATCAAAAGAAATTATGTGAAAACTGCTTAATGTGATTTGGGAGCTGGTGTTAGTGTTATGCCTTTCTATTTATATAAAAGACTTGATTTGAATAAACTCACACCTACTAAAATATCTTTGCAAATGGCTGATAAATCAACTGCCATACCTATCGGTATCTATGAGGATGTGCCCGTTGTTGTTGCTAATGTTACTATTTTGACTGACTTTGTTATACTTGAGATGCCCGAGGACGACAATATGTCGATTGTCCTTGGTAGACCCTTCTTGAATACTGCAGGGGTTGTTATTGATTGCAATAAAAGCAAGGTCACCTTTCATATCAATGGTAATGAGCATACGGTGCACTTTCCAAAGAAACAATTTCAAGTGAATGGTATTAATGTTATTAAAAAATCTCCGACAATCACTATGGAAGTTTTCAACTACCTCTACCTTCTGTTAAAAAGAAATATGAAATGCTTATTGTTGGGGACATTCATATCCCCGTTGAGGTAACTTAGTGATTTATGAAAGTTCTTTGGTTTCATGCCAATCGAAAGTGGCTGTTAATAAGACTTGATCAACCTTATTAATGGATCATTTTTTAGAAGTATGAAGTTGATGAATTTAGTAAGCACTACCTTCTGTCCTTACCTTTTGTTTTCTGTTTTTATTAGTTAAATGAAATAAAATGCCATGTTTTGTCTATTTTCTGAATTTCCCGTGCAATAAAAAATGACCCAAAAATAAGAGTTCTCAGAATGCTCTAAAAATTTAATACGATTTTTTCTGAATATTTAAGATTTTTTGGAGCAAATAATAGCAGAGGGAGTTGCACCACATGTGCACAACCCACCTGGGCGCGCCAGGACCCCCAGGCGCGCCCTGGTGGGTTGTGGTCCCCACGTGGGCCCCCTCACTTATCTCTTCATACCACTTCATCACCTACCTCCAGAAAAAAATCACCATTGCTCTCTTTCTCATGTTCTTGCTCTCAAACCCGCGGATTTCGATCTCTTTGCTCGAAGCTCTGTTTCCGAAACTGTTTCGGGGGATTGTTGCTTGGTATATGACTCCTCCGTTTGTCCAATTAGTTTTTGTTTTAGTGGTTTATATTTTGAATAATTAGCTACTCTTGGTGCTGCTGTAGATGAGCTTGCATGTTAACTTCTTAGAGTTCTAAGTAGTTTGAATGCTTGCTATGGCCTCTATGCATCTCTATGAGTAGTTGCTATCAATTTTGTAAAGTTTTGTTGAGAAAATTTTGTGGACTAAAAATTTCAGAATTTTGTTCATAGGAAAAGGATCAGTATCTTTAGGAAGTTTGCTTCCAAGAAGAACTCCAAGGGAGTTATTGGGGAGTCGTCTGACAGTGATCTCCATACCCGGAGATTGGCGGAAGTACGGCCGTGCGAATGGCCGCATACACCGTTCATGGAAGGGGCTGGAATCCTTCAAGAGTTTGCACAATATGCTGCTAATGCCGGCCTCACCGACTTCATCACAGCTGAATGCGAACATTATCATCTCCTCACAGACACCTTTGTTCAAAGTTTCAATTTCCTTCCTAGGAATAATCCTCCTGAGGTGCAGTTTAATTTATATGCTGAACCCCATCAGATACCGCTTACTGAGTTCTGTGAAATATGCTTGCTTCCTTCTGATGGTGTTTTGGTAGAGCCTAGGCCTACGGAGTTTGAGGGTTTTTATCGTACTCTGACAGTGGGTGATGAGAGAGGGGTGTCGAGTATCACCGCCGCTGGCTTGCATTTTCCTGCCGTTCATTATTTTACTCTTTTCATTGCAAAATGCTTGCTTGCTAGAGAGAAGGTGGGTGCACTTAGTGCCCCAGACCTTGCTGTTTTACATCGTGCACTTGAAGGCGACAACACTTATAGCTTGGGAGCTATTGTGGCATCTCCACATTAATAAATCCAAGGGTAAAATTCATGGTGGTATTTACGCTACTCGCTTGGCTGCTCGCTTTAACATTCATATACGCCTGCATGATTATCCTTTGCCTAAGGTTTACCTAGATCACGCGGCCATGGAACACCACCAGTTTATTGCTGCCGATTGCCCTAACAGCCCTATTCCGTATAACCTGGTTTTCAGTGTGAGAACTCGTGATATTATTCCATTGCTAGCACCTGCTTTGTTTGATCCTATTGCCGGGGGTGGATACAGGATTATGCCTGCGGACATCATCGCCTACCGGAACAACCAGGCTGTAGGAGAGGAGGAGCCTCAGCAGTGGGATCCACAGGTGCCCGCTCCTCAGCAGTTCGACATAGGACCCCATGGTTTCTTCGACTACTGACCGATTACCGAATTAGGCCAAAAGCCTAAGCTAGGGGGAGTACGTATTCCCACTGACATTAAATTCATGTTCACACATTTCATTCCAGTTGTCGGTGTCCACACCTTTTCATTGTATTATCCATGTTAAATTTGTTTTCTCGCTTTCTTTTTTGTGTGTTTGAAAAACTTTGAGAAAATCCAAAAATATTTCCTGCTTCTTTTTGATTTTCTTTCTAGAGTAATTAGCTATAGCACTAAAAAGAAAACCCAAAAAGATCTCCTTGTTCTTCTTTTGCTTGTTGGGAGCTTTCCCGTGTAAATAGTTTTTCTTGCTTTTGCTTTTCCCTTTTCTTTGCTTGTTCAAGAAAACCAAAAAACTCCAAAAATATTTCAGTGTGTTTCTCTGAATTTCTTTTCCTTTTATTGAGTCGTACCGAGGAGAAGACCACGATGAAAATGTTGAGTGGCTCTCATATGCATAATTTTTTATCTAACAAAGAACCCTATTTACCTTGTCTTCTCCTGTTGAATAAAATGTTTGCATATTCCAGCTTAGTCCAAGGCACTCTTGCACTATTATTATTTTCACATCGTTCGGTCGTGCAAGTGAAAGGCAATAATGACGATATTTGATGAACTGGTTGTGGTAGAGAGAAACGTGTATGAACTCGACTTGTTATGTTTTATAAATATGTTTAACCTAGTATCCATGATTCAACCCATTATGATTAAACATGTTTGCAATGAGAATTAGATATTATAGTTTCTCATGCCATGCATAAGTAGCTAGGAGTGGATAATGATTTATCTTGTATGTCAACATTGCGTTAAAATGATTGTGATGTAGTATGATGATATGGTATCCTCCTCTGAATGTTCGAGTGGCTTGACTTGGCACATGTTCATGCATGTAGTTGAATCAAAACCAACATAGCCTCTATGATATTTATGTTCATGGTGTTCATATCCTAATCATGCTAGTATCCAATGTTACTTATGCATAATGCATGTTCATGACCATTGTTGCTCTCTAGCTGGCCGCTTCTCAACCTATTTGCTAGCCTTCACCTGTACTAAGTGGGAATTCTGCTTGTACATCAAAAACCTTGAACCCAAGTTATTCCAGATGAGTCCACCATACCTACCTATATGCGGTATTACCCTGCCGTCCTAAGTAAATTTTCATGTGCCACCTCTAAAAATGTCAAATAAATATCCTTTTTGTGTGCCTGGATCATTCATGGAACGACAAGAGGTAGTCGGTATCTTCCATGCTAAGCAGGTTATTCTCAGGATGAGTGTTTATTCACTCACCATCGCACGAGAAAAGGGCGGTAATAGGGATGCCCAGTCCCAAACTGCAAAAGGAAAAGCTTGCAAATAATCAAACAAAAACTCCAACGGAGTCATAACCTTTACTTTATCGCTTGGGAACCGCCACAAGCGTGTTTAGCATGGAAGATATTTGAAAGGACATGCGGTGCCCCCATGTGTGGTTTTGGTAATTGATGACATTCTCTGTGGACTAATGGTTGCATTGAGTTATATTTGAAGGATTTGTCCATAGGCATTTCTTAAAGTCCATGTGTTGGTTTCAAGGAGTTTATGTGTTGACCAAGGTGCTATTAAGGAATTATCCAAAGATTGGTCATGTGAGTGTTGAGCTTATTGCAAGCATGTCTTGAAGAAGAAGATTGTGTGATCATTCATGTTTATCTTCAAGACATCATCCAAATGAAGAGAGTTGGAAAGATTCAAGGTTGATAAGACTAAGTCAAGAGTGAATCAAGTTGATCAACTCACAAAGCGTAAAAGATGTACCGAGAGGGATCAAGTGATCCCATGGTATGGTAAGCATTGTCCATTGCGCTTTGTGTACTAACCCATGGTCTATGTGAGAGTTCTATGTGGGGTTAGGTATGTGTCCATGGGCTTGCGTCAAGAGGAAGATATCACTCAACCCATGGAGAGGATGACATCAAGTGGTGATCGTCATCAAGATTGCCGTGTGCAAGTTCAAGTGGAGCATCACGAAGAGATCAAGTGCTTGAAGCTTGCCGTCCATTGTGGTGTCAATGGACTTGTGAAGATGTGCCGAAGAGTGGCTCACCCATAGTGGAGTATGGGGGAGCAATCATCTAGCCTTCATCGACCCAAAGCAATCAAGAAAGGTGGTCCATCTTGAGGAGGACAAGATCGTCATCATCTAGCTCAAGTGGATCATGCGCAAGGCAAAGGTTTGCCCTTGATAGGTTTTCTATTTTTCGGGTCTCGTGGTGGTTGTTGGGAGACCGGGTTATAGGATCGATTGTCGTACTATCAAGGGGCGCTCTCATTGAGTAGCTTTATCGTATCGTTCATAGAGAGCTCAAACCATTGCATCCTTGCATCATCTTTCTTGGTTCTTGTTTGGTTCTCTTTGTGAGTCTTAGAGCTTATGGCCATCCTGATGACTAGCTCGAGTTCATCGAAAACGGAGTTCACTTGCATCTTCTATGATGTTTTCGATGTTGGAGGTTATGCCGGCTCTTCTCTGTTAGAGGTTTCACTCCTCTATATGCTAGGCATACCTCCCCTGCCTGTTGATGCTACTCGTTGTCTTCTATCCAACAAGCTTGAGTTTGCTCAATTCGGAGCTCATTTGCAGAAGTTATGGCAGTTCTGGTTTGATTGTATCCTTCTGTTGTCTTTAGCTGCGATATGAAGGCAGCCAAGTGCTAAAGCCTCTGTGGCGTGCGGTAGTACTGCTCAAGGGAGCGGTAGTACCGCAGGGGCCAGTAGTAGTACTGCTCCTGGTGAGCGGTAGTACCGCTGCCTCCAGCCCTGACGCTGATGCATGCGGAAGTAGGCGCGGATGTAATTTTTACATCCGCCCTTACGCGGTAGTACCGCTCCCTGTGAGCAGTAGTACCGTGTCGGCTTTCTACTCGAAGCTAGCTCTAGCGGATGTAGGCGCGGCAGTAAATTTTTACGTCCGTGGACGCGTGGTAGTACCGCTATCCCCAGCGGTAGTACCGCTACCTCACTGTGTATACTGCCGTGTGCTGCACCTGTGTGGCCGTTGAATACTACCCCTACGGTAGTACCGCAAGGGCAGGCGGTAGTACCGCTCCGGCAGTAGTACCGCCATGTTGCCCCATTGCAGTAGTGTTTCTTTTGGCTACTGCCGCCCTAGTGGTAGTACCGCTCCTTGGAGCGGTAGTACCGCTCGGTGCGGGCCGTGAGGATAACAGTTGGATTTTTTTCCCTCCTATAAAAGGGGGTCTTCTTCCCCATTGAACCTTATCTCTTAAGCTCGTGTTCTTCCCCCATTGTTGACCTTCTTTGAGCTTGCTAACTCTCAATCCCTCCATGGATTCTTGCTAGTTTTTTAGGGAAAAGAGAGAGGAGATCTAGATCCACATTTCCACCAATCACTTTCTCCTCTATGTGAGGGGAACCCCTTGGATCTAGATCTTGGAGTTCTTGGTGTTCTCCTTCTTGTTCTTCCTCTCATTTTCCTCCCTAGCATTAGTTCCTTCAGTGGGATTTGAGAGAGAAGGACTTGGGCATTCCGTGTGCCCTTGCCATTGCATTTGGTGCATCGGTTTGAGTTCTCCACGGTGATACATGGAAGTTACAAGTTGAGAAGCTTATTACTCTTGGGTGCTTGGTACCCTTGAGCTTGTTCCTCTTCGGTGCTTGGGCTCCCTAGACGGTTGGTGGTGTTCGGAGCTCAATCATTGTGGTGTAAAGCTCCGGGCAAGCGCCGGGGTCTCCAATTAGGTTGTGGAGATGGCCCCGAGCAATTTGACGGGTTCCAGTGACCGCCCCCAAGGATTTCCAAAGTGTACGGGTTCGGTGACCACCCCCAAGGGTTGCCATTTGTACGGGTTCGGTGATCGCCCTCAATGATTTCATGCCTACCAAGCAGGTACACTCTAATGTATACACCCTTTAAGAAAAGAAATCCTTCTTGTATTATGCTGCTTTTTTGATTCATTTTATCCCAATAATAGCATAGACATCATATATTTATTCTTGCAAGCTCAAGTGCTTGATTGTTGACAAGGGTCCCTTAGTGCAATCACGACATCTTGCATTGTGCGAGAGCGTGAGGAGATTACGGTGGCCCTAGTGGCATCTTGGGAAGCATTGTGCCTCCACACCGCTCCAAACGGAGATTAGCATCCGCAAGGGTGTGAACTTCAGGATACATCGTCGTCTCTGTGTGCCTCGGTCATCTCTTACCCGAGCCCTTTACTTATGCAGTTTACTTTGTGATAGCCATATTGTTTCTTGTCATATATCTTGCTATCACCTAGTAGTTTATCTTGCTGAACACAAGTTGTTGGTGCACACAGGTGAGCCTAGTTGTTGTAGGTTTTGTGCTTGACATATTAACCGCTAGGTTTATTCCGCATTTGTTCAAGCCTAAACCATAATTATTTTAAAGGGCCTATTCACCCCCCCTCTAGGCGACATCCACGATCTTTCAATATTGATAACTGATGGTCGTGAAGTAAACAAGAAGGGTGCATTTCTCAAAATATAATTTACCTCTGTTTTAAAAACTTGAGCTCTGGCACCGCTGCAAATCACTGCTTCCCTCTGCGAAGGGACTTTCTATTTACTTTTATGTTGTGTCATCACCTTCTAAAATAAGCGCCAGAACCTGAGAGCACTGCCGTCATGCTGATGCATTGTGTGTAGCTAATGTTGGGTGCATCATGACTGGATCTTTTCTACCATGAATTACAATGTTCAGTCGCTGCTTGGACTTTGGAGGTGCTCTGCATTTATGTTTTGCGGTCTCAGAAAGAGCTAGCGAGATACCACTATTGTCATATTATATCATGGTTGTTTTGATAACGTGTTGCTGTTTGAGATATCTTATTATTGCTTGCTAGCTGATTATGTCATTGATATGAGTTAATATAATTTTTAAGAGTTATTGTCGGCATGGTTAGTTATACTGTTGGCTGAAAACCTAGGTGTTGTTTAAGCTTATTTATGCAAACAAGAGCAAAAGATTTCATAAAAGTTTTTCTTTTTCACTTTTAGTTTATCAACTGAATTGCTTGAGGATAAGCAAAGGTTTAAGCTTGGGGGAGTTGATACGTCTCCAACGTATCTACTTTTCCTAACGCTTTTCCTCTTGTTTTGGACTCTAATTTGCATGATTTGAATGAAACTAACCCTGGACTGACGTTGTTTTCAGCAGAACTACCATGGTGTTGTTTTTGTGCAGAAATAAAAGTTCTCGGAATGGAATGAAACTTTGCGAGGATTTTTAATGCAAAATAAGAGAATTTCTGGAGCCAAGAAACACCGGAGGGGGGCACCTGGGTGGGCACAACCCACCAACCCCCCTCCAAGCGCGCCCAGGTGGGTTGTCCCCACCTGGTGGCCCCGCAGACCATGAACCGACGCTATAAAATCACATTTTTCCAGAAAAAATCAGGGAGAAAGAATTATCGCGTTCCACGAGACGGAGCCGCCGTCACCTCCTGTTCTTCATCGGCAGGCCAGATCTGGAGTCCGTTTGGGGCTCCCGAGAGGGGGATGTTCGATCTTCGTCATCACCAACCCTTCTCCATCGCCAATTCCATGATGCTCCCTACCGGGACTGAGTAATTCCTTCGTAGGCTCGCTGGTCGGTGAGGAGTTGGATGAGATTCATCATGTAATCTAGTTAGTTTTGTTAGGACTTGATCCCTAGTATCCACTATGTTCTGAGATTGATGTTGCTATGACTTTGCCATGATTAATGCTTGTCACTTTGGGCCCGGGTGCCATGATTTCAGATCTGAACAATTTATGTTATCACCATTATATCCATGTTCTAGATCCGATCTTGCAAGTTATAGTCACCTACTACGTGTGTTAATGCTTTGTTCCGGTTCTCTAGTAAAAGGAGGCCTTAATATCCCTTAGTTTCCAATTGGACCCCGCTGTGATGGGAGGGTAGTACAAAAGATGTCATGCAAGTTCTTTCCATAAGAACGTATGACTATTTACGGAATACATGCCTACATTTTATTTATGAACTGGAGCTAGTGTCATATCGCCCTAGGTTATAACTGTCACATGATGAATATCATCCAACAAATCATCGATCCAATGCCTAGGAATTTCTCTTATATTGTTCTTGCTAAGTTACTATTGCTATCGTTACTGTTGCACTTGCTACAAAACTACTGCTATCACTGTTACCGTTACTATTGCTGCTGCTACTATTATCAAAACTATCATACTACTTTCTACTGATCACCTTGCTGCAGATAATTAATCCCCAGGTGTGGTTGAATTGACAACTCAGCTGCTAATACTTACAAATATTTTTTGGCTCCCCTAGTGTCGAATCTATAAATTTGGGTCGAATACTCTACCCTCGAAAACTGTTGCGATCCCCTATACTTGTGGGTTATGAGGTATCATATTGATTCACTTGATATATGTTTTGGCACTCAACTCGCGGATTCCTGAGGTGATATTGGGGTAATCTATGCATAGGGGTTGATGCACGTTCTTGTCTTTGTTTCTCCGGTAGAAATCTTGGGGCACTCTTTGAAGTTCTTTGTCTGGAGTGAGTATTATGAATACGAAATTGTTTGGTGCATATCATGTAATCAACTCACGGATACTCGCGTTGACATTGGAGTATCTAGGTGACATTAGAGTTGGTTGATATGTATCATATGGCGTTATTTTAGTACGAACTCTTGGTTAGATCGATCGGAAAGAATAGCTTGGTGTTATTTTTGTTGGGAAACGTAGCATGCAATTTCAAAAAAGTTCCTACGCTCACGCAAGATCGATCGAGGTGATGCATAGCAATGAGAGGGGGAGAGTGTTCTACGTACCCTTGTAGACCGAAAATGGAAGTGTTTGACAACATGGTTGATGTAGTCGAACTTGTTCTCGTTCCGACCGATCAAGCACCGAACGTACGGCACCTCCGAGTTCTGCACACGTTCAGCTCGATGACATCCCTCGAACTCTTGATCCAGCAAAGTGTCGAGGGAGTAGATGAGTTCCATCAGCACGACGGCGTGGTGATGGTGATGGTGATGGTGGTGGTGAAGTGATTCGTGCAGGGCTTCGCCTAAGCACTACGAAGATATGACCGGAGGCGTAAACTTTGGAGGGGGGCGCCGCACACGGCTAACAATTGTTGGTGTATGTTCTAACGGTGCCCCCAACATATATATAGGTTGGAGGGGAGGAGAGTCAGCCAAGGGGGCACCCCAAGTAGGAGGAATCCTACTTAGGGTCGTCCCAATTCGGCCTCCCCCCTTTCCTATTCCTATCCGGAGTAGGAAGTGAAGAGGGGGAAGGGGGAATCCTATTCCCTTTTTCCTTTCCTCCTTCCCCTTTCCTTCTCCAATTAGGCCAGCCCATATGGGGGGCGCACCAGCCCCTTTGTGGCTGGTGTGTTTCACCTCTTGGCCCATAAGGCCCGTATCTTTTGCCGCGGGTGCCCGGAACCCCTTCCGGTGACCCGATATGTACCCGGTACCCCCGGAACACTTCCGGTGTCCGAATACTATTGTACTATATATAAATCTTTACCTCTTGACCATTTCGAGACTACTCGTCATGTCCGTGATCTCATCCGGGACTCCGAACAAAATTCGGTCACCAAATCACATAACTCATATAATACAAATCGTCATCAAACGTTAAGCTTGCGGACCCTACGGGTTCGAGAACTATGTAGACATGAACGAGACACCTCTGCGGTCAATAACCAATAGCGGAACCTGGATGCTCATATTGGATCCTACATATTCGATGCATCTTTATCGGTCGAACCGTAATGACAACATACGTTATTCCCTTTGTCATCAGTATGTTACTTGCCCGAGATTCGATCATCGGTATCTTCATACCTAGTTCAATCTCGTTACCGGTAAGTCTCTTTACTCATTACATAATACATCATCCCGCAACTAACTCATTAGTCACTTTGCTTGCAAGGCTTCTTATGATGTGTATTACTGAGAGGGCCCAGAGATACCTCTCCGATACTCGGAGTGACAAATCCTAATCTCGATCTATGCCAACCCAACAAACACCTTCGGAGATACATGTAGAGCATCTTTATAATCACCCAGTTACGTTGTGACGTTTGATAGCACACAAGGTATTCCTTCGGTATCTTGGAGTTTCATAATCTCATAGTCGAAGGAATATGTATTTGACATGAAGAAAGCAATAGCAATAAAACTGAACGATCAACATGCTAAGCTAACGGATGGATCTTGTCCATCACATCATTCTCCTAATGATGTGATCCCGTTCATCAAATGACAACACATGTCTATGGTTAGGAAACTTAACCATCTTTGATTAACGAGCTAGTCTATTAGATGCTTACTAGGGACACGGTGTTTTGTCTATGTATTCACACATGTATCAAGTTTCCGGTTAATAGAATTCTAGCATGAATAATAAACATTTATCATGATATAAGGAAATATAAAATAACAACTTTATTGTTGCCTCTAGGGCATATTTCCTTCAGTCTCCCACTTGCACTAGAGTCAATAATCTAGTTCACATCGCCATGTGATTAAACATTAATAGTTCACATCGTCATGTGATTAACACCCATAGTTCACATCGCCATGTGACGAACACCCAAAGGGTTTACTAGAGTCAATAATCTAGTTCACATCGCCATGTGATTAACACCCAAGAGTACTAAGGTGTGATCATGTTTTGCTTGTGAGAGAAGTTTAGTCAACGGGTCTGCCACATTCAGATCCGTATGTATTTTGCAAATTTCTATGTCTACAATGCTCTGCATGGAGCTACTCTAGCTAACTGCTCCCACTTTCAATAATCCAGATTGAGACTCAGAGTCATCCGGATCAGTTTCAAAGCTTGCATCGACGTAACTCTTTACGATGAACTCTTTATCACCTCCATATCTGAGAAATATTTCCTTAGTCCTCTTAGGTAACTAAGGATAACTTTGACCGCTGTCCAGTGATCTACTCCTAGATCAGTATTGTACCCCCTTGTCAAACTCTTGGCAAGGTACACAATAGGTCTGGTACACAGCATGTCATACTTTATAGAACTTATGGCTGAGGCATAGGGAATGACTTACATTCTCTCTCTATCTTCTGCCGTGGTCAGGCTTTTGAGTCTTAATTACTCAACTTCCCACCTTACAACCCAGGCAAGAACTAATTCTTTGACTGATCCATTTTGAACTCCTTCAAAATCTTATCAAGGTATGTACTCATCGAAAGTCTTATCAAGCATTTTGATCTATCTCTATAGATCTTGATGCCTAATATATAAGCAACTTCACCGAGGTCTTTCATTAAAAAACTTTTATTCAAGTATCCTTTTATGCTATCCAGAAATTCTACATCATTTCCAATCAATAATATGTCATCCACATATAATATTAGAAATGCTACAGAGCTCCCACTCACTTTCTTGTAAATACAGGCTTCACCATAAGTCTGTATAAAACCATATGCTTTGATCACCTTATGAAAGCGTATATTCCAACTCCAAGATGCTTGCACCAGTCCATAGGTGGATCACTGGAGTTTGCACACTTTGTTAGCACCTTTAGGATCGATAGAACCTTTTGGTTGCATCATATACAACTCTTCTTTAAGAAATCCATTTAAGGAATGCAGTTTTGACATCCATTTGCCAGATTTCATAAAATGTGGCAATTGCTATCATGATTCGGACAGACTTAAGCATCGCTATGAGTGAGAAAATCTCATCGTAGTCAACACCTTGAACTTGTCAAAAAACCTTTTGCGACAAGTCGAGCTTTGTAGATAGTGACACTACCATCAGCGCCCGTCTTCCTCTTGAAGATCCATTTATTCTCAATGGCTTGCCGATCATCGGGCAAGTCCACACTTTGTTCTCATACATGGATCCTATCTTAGCTTTCATGGTCACAAGCTATCTGTCGGAATTTGGGCTCATCATAGCTTCTTCATAGTTTGTAGGGTTCGCCATGGTCTAATAACATGACTTCCAGGACAGGATTACCGTACCACTCTGGTGCGAAACGTGCTCTGGTCGACCTACGAGGTTCAGTAGTAACTTGATATGAAGTTTCATGATCATTATCATTAGGCATCACAGGAATGGTTTTCTGCGATGAGCTACTTTCCAATTCAAGAGAAGGTACAATTACCTCATCAAGTTCTACTTTCCTCCCACTCACTTCTTTCGAGAGAAACTCCTTCTCTAGAAAGAATCCATTCTTAGCAACAAAGATCTTGCCTTCGGATCTGTGGTAGAAGGTGTACCCAACAATTTCTTTTGGGTATCCTATGAAGACGCACTTCTCCGATTAGGCTGAAGCTTTTTCACATAAGCATCGCAAGCCCAAACTTTAAGAAACAATAGCTTAGGTTTCTTGCCAAACCACAGTTCATACGGTGTCATCTCAATGGATTTAGACGGTGCCCTATTTAATGTGAATGTAGCTGTCTCTAATGCATAACCCCAAAATGATTGTGGTAAATTGGTAAGATATATCATAGAACACACCATATCCAATAGAGTACGGTTACAACGTTCGGACACACCATTACGCTGTGGTGTTCTAGGTGGTGTGAGCTGTGAAACTATTCCACACTGTTTTAAATGAAGGCCAAACTCGTAACTCAAATATTCGCCTCCGCGATCAGATCGTAGAAACTTTATTTTCTTGTTACAATGATTCTCCACTTCACTCTGAAATTCTTTGAACTTTTCAAATGTTTCAGACTTGTGTTTCATCATGTAGATATACCCATATCTTCTTAAATCATCTGTGAAGGTCAAAAAATAACGATACCCGCCGCGAGCCTCAACACTCATCAGACCGCATACATCGCTATGTATTATTTCCAATAAGTGAGTTGCTCGCTCCATTGTTCCGGAGAACGGAGTTTTAGTCATCTTTCCTATGAGGCATGGTTTGCAAGCATCAAATGATTCATAATCAAGTGATTCCAAAAGTCCATCCGCATGGAGTTTCTTCATGCGCTTTACACCAATATGACCTAAACGGCAATGCCACAAATATGTTGCACTATCATTATCAACTTTGCATCTTTTGGCATCAATATTATGAATATGTGTATCACCACAATCGAGATTCAATAAACCACTTATATTGAGTGTATGACCATAGAAGGTTTTATTCATGTAAACAGAACAATAATTATTCTTTTAATTAAATGAATAACCATATTGCAATAAACATGATCCAATCATATTCATGCTTAACGCAAACACCAAATAACATTTATTTTAGGTTTAACACTAATCCCGATGGTAAATGGAGTGTGCGATGGTGATCTTACCAACCTTTGGAATCACTTCCAACATACATCGTCACCTTGCCCTTAACTAGTATCTGTTCATTTTGCAACTCCTGTTTTGAGTTACTAATCTTAGCAACTGAACCGGTATCAAATACCCTGGGTTACTATGAACACTAGTAAAGTACATATCAATAACATGTATATCAAATATACCTTTGTTCACTTTGCCATCCTTCTTATCCGCCAAGTATCTGGGGCAGTTCTACTTCCATTGACCATTTCCTTTGCATTGGAAGCACTCAATTTTAGGCTTTGGTCCAGCTTTGGGCTTCTTCCCGAGAGTGAAAACTTGCTTGCCATTCTTCTTGAAGTTCCCTTTCTTTCCCTTTGCCCTTTTCATGAAGCTAGTGGTCTTGTTAACCATCAACACTTGATGCTCTTTCTTGTTTTCTACCTTCGCCGATTTCAGTATCGCGAAGAGCTCGAGAATTGTTTTTGTCGTCCCTTGCATATTATAGTTCATCACGAAGTTCTAGTAGCTTGGTGATAGTGACTAGAGAATTCCGTCAATCACTATCTTATCTGGAAGATTAACTCCCACTTGATTCAAGCGATTGTAGTACCCAGAGATTCTGAGCACATGCTCACTGGTTGAGCTATTCTCCTCCATCTTATAGGTAAAGTACTTGTCAGAGGTCTCATACCTCTCGGCACGGGCATGAGTCTGAAATACCGATTTCAGCTCTTGGAACATCTCATATGCTCCGTGGCGTTCAAAACGTTTTTGAACTCCCGGTTCTAAGCCGTAAATCATGGCGCACTAAACTATCAAGTAGTCATCATATAGAGCTTGTCAAACGTTCATAACATCTGCATCTGCTCCTCCAATAGGTCTGTCACCTAGCGCCGGTGCATCAAGGACATAATTCTTCTGTGCAGCAATGAGGATAATCCTCAGATCGTGGACCCAATCCGCATCATTGCTACTATCATCTTACAACTTAGTGTTCTCTAGGAACATATCAAAAATAAAACAGGGGAGCTATACGCGAACTATTCATCTACGACATAGATATGCTAATACTATCAGGACTAAGTTCATGATAAATCAAGTTCGATTAATCATATTACTTAAGAACTCCCACTTAGATAGACATCCCTCGAGTCATCTAAATGATCACGTGATCCAAATCAACTAAACCATGTCCGATCATCACGTGAGATGGAGTAGTCTTCAATGGTGAATATCTCTATGTTGATCATATCTACTATATGATTCACGTTCGAACTTTCGATCTCCCGTGTTCCGAGGCCATGTCTGTACATGCTAGGCTCGTCAAGTTTAACCCGAGTATTCCACATGTTCAAAACTATCTTGCACCCGTTGTATGTGAGAGTAGAGCTTATGACACCCGATCATCACGTGGTGTCTCAGCACGACGAACTGTCACAACGGTGCATACTCAGGGGGAACACTTATATCTTGAAATTTTAGTAAGGGATCATCTTATAATGCTACCGCCGTACTAAGCAAAATAAGATGCATAAAAGATAAACATGACATGCAATCAAAATATGTGACATGATATGGCCATCATCACCTTGTGCCTTTGATCTCCAACTCCAAAGCACCGTCATGATCTTCATCGTCACTGGCTTGACACCTTGATCTCCATCGCAGCGTCGTTGTCGTCTCGCCAACTATTGCTTCTACAACTATAGCTAACGCATAGTGATAAAGTAAAGCAATTACATGGCGATTGCATTTCATACAATAAAGCGACAACCATAAGGCTCCTTCCAGTTGCCGATAAATTTTACAAAACATGATCATCTCATACAACAATGTATATCACAACATGCCCTGCAAAAACAAGTTAGACGTCCTCTACTTTGTTGTTGCAAGTTTTACGTGGCTGCTACGGGCTTCTAGTAAGAACCGTTTTTACCTACGCATCAAAACCACAATGGTGATTTATCAAGTTTGCTGTTTTAACCTTCAACAAGGACCGGCCGCAGTCAAATTCGATTCAACTAAAGTTGGAGAAACAGACACCCGCTAGCCACCTTTATGCAAAACTAGTTGCATGTCTGTCGGTGGAACCGGTCTCATGAACATGGTCATGTAAGGTTGGTCCGGGCCGCTTAATCCAACAATACCGCCAAATCAAAATAAGACATTGGTGGTAAGCAGTATGACGATCACCGCCCATAAATCTTTGTGTTCTACTCGTGCATATCATCTACGCATAGACCTGGCTCGGATGCCACTGTTGGGAAACGGAGCATGCAATTTCAAAAAAAAATCCTACGCTCATGCAAGATCTATCTAGGTGATGCATAGCAACAAGAGGGGGAGAGTGTGTCTAGGTACCCTTGTAGACCGAAAGCGGAAGCGTTTGACAATGCAGTTGATGTAGTCGAACTTCTTCTCGTTCCGACTGATCAAGCACCGAACGTATGACACCTCCGAGTTCTGCACACGTTCAGCTCGATGACGTCCCTCAAACTCTTGATCCAGCAAAGTGTCGAGGTAGTAGATGAGTTCCGTCAGCACGATGGCGTGGTGACAATGATGATGAAGTGATCCACGCAGGGCTTCGCCTAAGCACTACGAAGATATGACCGGAGGCGTAAACTGTGGAGGGGGCGCCGCACACGGCTAACAATTGTTGGTGTATGTTCTAACGGTGCCCCCCACATATATATAGGTTGGAGGGGAGGAGAGGCAGCCAAGGGGGGGCCCCAAGTAGGAGGAATCCTACTTGGGGTCCTCCCAATTCGGCCTCCCCCCTTTCATATTCCTATGCGGAGTAGGAAGGGAAGAGGGGGAAGGGGGAATCCTATTCCCTTTTTCCTTTCCTCCTTCCCATTTCCTTCTCCAATTTGGCCAGCCCATATGGGGGGGCGCACCAGCCCCTTTGTGGCTGGTGTGTTTCCCCTCTTGGCCCATAAGGCCCATATCTTTTGCCGGGGGTGCCCGGAACCCCTTCCGGTGACCCGATATGTACCCGGTACCCCCGGAACACTTCCGGTGTCCGAATACTGTCGTCCTATATATCAATCTTTACCACTCGACCATTTCGAGACTACTCGTCATGTCCGTGATCTCATCCGGGACTCCGAACAACATTCGGTCACCAAATCACATAACTCATATAATACAAATCGTCATCAAATGTTAAGCGTGCGGACCCTACGGGTCCGAGAACTATGTAGACATGACCGAGACACCTCTCCGGTCAATAAACAATAGCGGAACCTAGATGCTCTTATTGGCTCCTACATATTCTACGAAGATCTTTATTGGAAGAACTGTAATGACAACATACGTTATTCCCTTTGTCATCGGTATGTTACTTGCGCGAGATTCGATCGTCGGTATCTTCATACCTAGTTCAATCTCGTTACCGGCAAGTCTCTTTACTCGTTCCGTAGTACATCATCTCGTAACTAACTCATTAGTCACTTTGCTTGCAAGTCTTCTTGTGATGTGTATTACCGAGAGGGCCTAGAGACACCTCTCCGATACTCGGAGTGACAAATCCTAATCTCGATCTATGCCAACCCAACAAACACCTTCGGAGATACCTGTAGAGCATCTTTATAATTACCAAGTTACGTTGTGACGTTTGATAGCACACAAGGTATTCCTCCGGTATCTGGGAGTTGCATAATCTCATAGTCGAAGGAATGTGTTTTTGACATGAAGAAAACAATAGCAATAAAACTGAACGATCAACATGCTAAGCTAACGGATGGGTCTTGTCCATCACATCATTCTCCTAATGATGTGATCCAGTTCATCAAATGACAACACATGTCTATGGTTAGGAAACTTAACCATCTTTGATTAACGAGCTAGTCTAGTAGAGGCTTACTAGGGACACAGTGTTTTGTCTATGTATTCACACATGTATCAAGTTTCCGGTTAATAAAATTCTAGCATGAATAATAAAAATGTATCATGATATAAGGACATATAAAATAACAACTTTGTTACTGCCTCTAGGGCATATTCTCCTAATGAATAACTTTGAGGTGGTTTCGTACCCTACAAACAATTTATTCTTATGATTCCGCTAGATAAGAACGTAGGATTGATTCTTCATCACACGTTGAGGGATGGTTATATGATCCAATTAGATTAGCATTATTGAGAGATTGCACTAGCGAAAGTATGGACCCTAGGCCTCATTTTCAAGCATTGCAATACCGTTTGTGCTCACTTTTATCGTTTGCTACCTTGCTGTTTTTATTTATTCAGATTATAAAAATATATTTCTACCATTCACATTACACTTTTATCACCATCTCTTCGCCGAACTAGTGCACCTATACAATTTGCCATTGTATCGGGTGTGTTGGGGACACAAGAGATTTCCTGTATTTGGTTGCAGGGTTGTTTGAGCGAGACCATCTTCGTCCTACACCTCCCACGGATTGATAAACCTTAGGTCATCCACATGAGGGAAAATTGCTACTGTCCTACAAAACTCTGCGCTTGGAGGCCCAACACGAGTCTAAAAGAATAAATTTGTGTAGTAGACATCAAGGGGGAGATTGAAAGTGCAACTAATCCCCGGGTGGTTTTGGTAATTCATAACAACATATAGCTCATTGAACTAATATCCATTCAAGTTTAATATTTCAGATAGTTCAGTGAATGGCATGGCATGGACTAGAGATGTGGACCCCTCAAAATGGCAAGGATACATATTGGCAAAAGCTCATGACTCTTCATTTATATTTTGGTGATCCAAGATCACATTGAGTCCATAGGAAAGCCAATATTATTAAAAGGCGATGAGGTGTTGCTTAATGGTCTACTTGCTCAAAATGCTTAGTGATATTGCTCCAAATCCCTCGACCACTTTGTCATTTCCAGATATGTCCAAAACCCAAAGTCAAACTAGGCCCCACAAAAATCTTCTATCCGGCGCCATTGAGTTCATTTGACATAGCCACTGCTGACGCGTCTCCAACGTATCTATAATTTATGAAGTATTCATGTTGTTATATTATCATTCTTGGATGTTTTACAATCATTTTATAGAAACTTTATATCATTTTTTGGGACTAACCTATTGACCCAGTGCGCAGTGCCAGCTGTTGTTTTTTGCTTGTTTTTTAGATCACTGGAAATCAATATCAAATGGAGTCCAAACACCGGAAACTTTTTGTGGATTTTTTATGGACCAGAAGACATCCAGTGGGCCAAAGAAGCACCTGGGGGTGCCCCGAGGAGGGCACAACCCACCAGGGCGCCTGGGGGCCTAGGCGCGCCCAGGTGGGTTGTGCCCACCTTGGTGGCCTCCCGCACCCCCTCTTTGCCCTATAAATCACCAAATATTCCAAAAACCCTCGGGGTAACCCTAGATAGGAAGTTCCGCCACCGCAAGCCTCTGTATCCACAAAAACCAATCTAGACCCCGTTCCGGCACCCTGCCGGAGGGGGAGATCATCACCGGTGGCCATCTTCATCATCCCGGCGGCCACGATGATGAGGAGGGAGTAGTCCACCCTCGGGGCTGAGGGTTTGTACCAGTAGCTATGTGTTTAATCTCTATCTCTCGTGTTCTTGAGATGGCATGATGTTGATGTATCGCGGGCTTTATTAATATAGTTGGATCATATGCTGTTTTCCCCTCTCTATCTTGTTGTGATGAATTGAGTTTTCCCTTTCAGATTTCGTTTTATCGTATTTAATACTTTTTATGGATTTGAGAACACTTGATGTATGTATTGCATATGAATACTCATGGTGACAATGGGGTATCATATTGATTCACTTGATATATGTTTTGGCACTACACTCGCGGATTCCCGAGGTGACATTGGCGTAATCAACGCACAGGGGTTGATGCACGCTCTTCTCTTTGTTTCTCCGGTAGAAATCTTGGGGCACTCTTTGAAGTTCTTTGTGTTGGATTGAATATTACCAATCTGAATTTGCTTTGGTATTATTTTAGTACGAACTCTAGGATAGATCGAACGGAAAGAATAGCTTTGTGTTATTTTAGTATGAACTCTTGAATAGATCGAACGAAAAGAATAGCTTTGAGGTGGTTTCGTACCCTACAAACAATTTCGTCTTATGTTCTCCACTAGATCGGAACTTTGGTGTGATTCTTCATTGCATGTTGAGGGATGGTTATATGATCCAATTATATTAGCATTGTTGAGAGATTGCACTAGTGAAAGTACGGACCCTAGGCCTCATTTTCAAGCATTGCAATACCCTTTTTACTCTGTTTTACCAATTTCTACCTTGTTGTTTTTATTTATTCAGATTATAAAAATATATTTCTACCATCAATATGACACTTTTATCAACATCTCTTCGCCGAACTAGTGCACCTATACAATTTGCCATTGTATTGGGTGTGTTGGGGACACAAGAGATTTCTTGCATTTGGTTGCAAGGTTGTTTGAGAGAGACCATCTTCATCCTACGCCTCCCACGGATTGATAAATGTTAGGTCATCCACTTGAGGGAAAATTGCTACTATCCTACAGAACTCTGCGCTTGGACGCCCAACACGAGTCTACAAGAATAAAGTTGCATAGTAGACATCAACTGCTAGGAACCCTAACACCTCGGTCACACCGATACGGATCTCGGTCTCACCGAGATGGCCCTACAAACTCTCTGTTTCCCTTTGTAACGTTTCGGTCTCACCAAAATGAGCAATTGGTCCCACCGAGTTTGCTTGACCAACTCTCTGTTTGCTCTTTGCTGAAATCGGTCTCACCGAGTTCACACAATCGGCGCCACCGAGATGAGGTGTTGCCCCAGCCCTAGCACATCGGTCCCACTGAGTTGTTCCAGTCAGTCCCACCGAGATTCCTAATGTTCACATTTTGAACTAAATCGGTCTCACCGAGTTCTTATATTCGGTCTAACCGAGTTGGGTCAAATGTGTGTAACAGTTGGATTTTGTGTGGAGGATATATATACCCCTCCAGCCCCTTCTCCATTTGAGAGAGAGCCATCAGAACGTGCCTACACTTCCAGCATACATTTTCTGAGAGAGAACCACCTACTCATGTGTTGTGACCAAGATATACCAATCCTACAACAAGAATATTGATCTCTAGGCTTCCCCAAGTTGCTTTCCACTCGAATCATCTTTCCACCATATCCAAATCTGTGAGAGAGAGTTGAGTGTTGGGGAGACTATCATTTGAAGCACAAGAGCAAGGAGTTCATCATCAACACACCATCTATTACCTTTTGGAGAGTGGTGTCTCCTAGATTGGTTAGGTGTTGCTTGGGAGCCTCCGACATGATTGTTGAGTTGAACCAAGAAGTTTGTAAGGGCAATGAGATCGCCTACTTCGTGAAGATTGATACGTCTCCAACGTATCTATAATTTTTGATTGTTCCATGCTATTATATTATCTGCTTTGGATGTTTTATATGCTTAATATGCTATTTTATATTATTTTTGGGACTAACCTATTAACCTAGAGCCCAGTGCTAGTTTCTGTTTTTTCCTTGTTTTTGAGTTTCACAGAAAAGGAATATCAAACGGAGTCCAAACGGAATAAAACTTTCGCGATGATTTTTCTTGGACCAGAAGACACCTACGAGACTTGGAGTTGAAGTCATAAGACCCACGAGCCAACGGCAAGCCGTAGGGGCGCGACCCTGGCTTGTGGCCCCCTCAGGAGTCCACCGACCTACTTCTTCGTCCTATAAATTCAGATATATTCCCAAACCCTCAGAGAGACCCACGAAAATACTTTTCCACCACCGCAACCTTCTGTTCCCATGAGATCCCATCTTGGGTCCTTTTCCGGCGATCTGTCGGAGGGGGATTCGATCACGGAGGGCATCTATATCAACTCTATTGCCCTTCCGATGAAGCGTGAGTAGTTTACCTCAGACCTACGGGTCCATAGCTAGTAGCTATATGGCTTCTTCTCTCTCTTTGATTCTCAATACCATGTTCTCCTCGATGTTCTTAGAGATCTATCTGATGTAATATTCTTTTGCGGTGTGTTTTCGAGGTTCGATGTTGTGGATTTATGATCAGATTATCTGTGAATATTATTTGAATCTCCTCTAAATTATTTTATGCATGATTTGATATCTTTGTATTTCTCTTCGAATTATCGGTTTGGTTTGGCAACTAGATTGGTATTTCTTGCAATGGGAGAGGTGCTTAGTTTTGGGTTCAATCTTGTGGTGTCCTCACCCAGTGACAAAGTAGGGGTGGCAAGGCACGTATTGTATTGTTGCCATCAAGGATAAAAAGCTGGGGTTTTCATCATATTGATTGAGTTTATCCCTCTGCATCATGTCATCTTAATTAAGGTGTTACTCCGTTCTTTATGAACTTAATACTCTAGATGCATGCTGGATAGCGGTCGATGTGTGGAGTAATAGTAGTAGATGCAGAATCATTTCAGTCTACTTGACACGGACGTGATGCCTATATGCATACTCATTGCCTTGGATATCGTCATAACTTTGCGCTTTTCTATCAATTGCTCGACAGTAATTTGTTCACCCACCGTATTATTTGCCTTCAAGAGAGAAGCCTCTAGTGAAACCTATGGCCCCGAGTCTATTTTCTATCATATATTTTTAGATCTATAAACCAAAAATACCAAAAATACCTTGCTGCAATTTATTTACTTTTACTTTGTTTTACATTCTAGCAATCTTTTATACCTATCTCGATCAGATCTCACCTTTGCAATTGACCGTGAAGGGATTGACAACCCCTTTATCATGTTGGGTGCAAGTGTTTGATTGTTTGTGCAGGTGCATAGATTGGGGACTTGCCTGTACCTCCTACTGGATTGATACCTTGGTTCTCTAACTGAGGGAAATACTTATCTCTACTTTGCTGCATCACCCTTTCCTCTTCAAGGGAGAAACCAACGCAAGCTCAAGAAGTAGCAGGAAGAATTTCTGGCGCCGTTGCGGGGGAAGTCTACATCAAGCCTACCAAGTACCTATCATAAACTCTCATCTCTTGCATTACATTATTCGCCATTTGCCTCTCGTTTTCCTCTCCCCCACTTCTAAAACGATTTTCAAAAAATACAAAAAGATTTGCCTTTTGATTTTCCCTTCTTCCGTTTGTCTTTTTGTTTGCCTCTTGTTTGCTCGTTTGTTAGATCGGTTTGTTGCCACTATGTCTGAATCAGGGGATGTTATCGTTGAAAATTTCGAGAATATTTCTACCCTAAATCTTGAGGAAAAGTTTGATTCTTGCTCTTTGGATCACAAAACAGAAAACCCTCCTAATTATAAAGCAAAAACTTTACATGTGGTAGACGGTAATATTATTGGGAAGAGTGTTATTCAAGATTCTTTGATTGTACAGGAGCAATGGCTATGAATAAGATATCTATTCTTGTTAATACGAATTGTTATGCGGATGCTATTGTCATGCTCGTTGAAAAATTGGAAAGAAAATTTGTGCACATTCATCCCGCTTTGCAAAAGGTGTTTTATGAACGTCCCAATATTAATCATCCTAAGGCTAAAAAGATTGCCACTATCATCCTTATGCGTGAATTTGATTTTATAGTACATGAGGCTAGGAAATTTTTTGCTTTCTATAAAAAGGATATCGAACATCCTCCGATTGAAGAAATCCAACATGATAAAGAAACCTTGCGTAGCATGGAATCTAGAGATTATCAATCTTATGGTGACAATCTTAGGAGAAGAGTTCCCTATTCAGAAATTACCCAAACTCTCTACCTTGAAACCTATGATGAATTTGATTGGATAACTAGGGGAATTTATGTAGGATTCAATGATGATTGGTTAGAAGAAAAAATTAGGGAACCCATTAAAAATGAGATACGTGTTTTATATGATGATATTTATGGTGATGATCCAGACTATAAGTTTATGAATGTCAAACTCACTAATCAAAGTCCTTTTCATGAACTAAGTTATCCTACTAGAAAGGAAAGAAAAGAAATAAATGATTTATTAAAAAGGGTTTTGGAAGATTTGGTTAAGAAGGAATTGCATACCAAAGATGACAATACCTAGATCTATTGCAATATGCCTAGCTAGGGGCGTTAAACAATAGCGCTTGTTGGGAGGCAACCCAATTTTATTTTTTGTGTTTTTTGTTTTACTACTGTTCTTGAACAAAATACACATTATTACCTCTGTAGTAATTGTGTTTTGGTGTTTGAATTAGTATTTGTGCCAAGTATGACCTTCGGGATGGCTTATGGTGATAGTTGATTTGATCTTGCTGAAAAACAGAAACTTTTGCACCCAGTAAAATAATATTCATAATTCACAGAAGCGCGATAGAATACTGATTCCTTTTGCACAAGATTGATATACAAATTGCCTCTGATGTCCTATTTTTTCAGAATGTTTAGAGTTACAGAAGTATTCGAAGTTTACAGATTGCTACAGACTTTTTTGTTTTGTTTTTGACAGATTCTGTTTTCTATGTGTTGTTTGCTTATTTTCATGAATCTATGGGTAGTATCGGGGGGTATGAACCATGGAGAAGTTGGAATACAGTAGATATTACACCAATATAAATAAAGAATGAGTTCACAACAGTACCAAAAAGTGGTGATTTATTTTCTTATACTAACGGATCTCATGAGTTTTATGTTGAGTTTTGTGTTGTGAAGTTTCCAAGTTTTGGGTAAAGATTTGATGGACTATGGAATAAGGAGAGGCAAGAGCCTAAGCTTGGGGATGCCCAAGGCACCCCCAAGGTAATATTCAAGGAAAACCAAGAGCCTAAGCTTGGGGATGCCCCAGAAGGCATCCCCTCTTTCGTCTTCGTCTATCGGTAAATTTACTTCAGGCTATATTTTTATTCACCACATGATATGAGTCTTTTCTTTTTTGTTTGCCACAATCATCCTTGCTGTACACACCTTTTGAGAGGGACACACATGAATCGTGATTTATTAGAATACTCTATGTGCTTCACTTATATCTTTTGAGCTAGACAATTTTGCTCTAGTGCTTCACTTATATCTTTTTAGAGCACGGCAGTGGCTTTATTTTATAGAAATTGATGAACTCTATTGCTTCACTTATATTATTTTGAGAGTCTCTAAATAGCATTGTAATTTGCTTGGGTTATGAATTTAGTCCTAATATGATGGGCATCTAAGAGGGATGTAATAAAAACTTTCATATTAAGTGCATTGAATACTATGAGAAGTTTGATTCCTTATGATTGTTTTGAGATATAAAGATGGTGATATTAGAGTCATGCTAGTGAGTAATTTTGGATTGGTAGAAATACTTTTGTTAAAGTTTGTGATTCCCGTAGCATGCACGTATGGTGAACCATTATGTGATGAAGTCGGAGCATGATTTATTTATTTATTGTCTTCCTTATGGGTGGCGGTCGGGGACGAGCGATGGTCTTTTCCTACCAATCTATCCCCCTAGGAGCATGCGTGTAGTACTTTGTTTCGATAGCTAATAGACTTTTGCAATAAGTATCTGAGTTCTTTATGACTAATGTTGAGTCCATGGATTATACGCACTCTCATCCTTCCACCATTGCTAGCCTCTCTAGTACCGCGCAACTTTCATCGGTGCATTACACCCACCATTACCTTCCTCAAAACAGCCACCATACTTACCTATTATGGCATTTCCATAGCCATTCTGAGATATATTGCCATGCAACTTCCACTATTCCATTTATTATGACACGCTTCATCATTGTCATATTGCTTTGCATGATCATGTAGTTGACATCGTATTTATACATGTCACTCTTGAGTCATTGCACATCCCGGTTCACCGCCAGAGGCATTAATATAATCATATTTTGTTCTAAGTATCGAGTTGTAAGTAAATAAAAGTGTGATGATCATCATTATTAGAGCATTGTCCCATGTGAGGAAAGGATGATGGAGACTATGATTCCCCCACAAGTTGGGATGAGGCTCCGGACGAAAAATTAAAAAAAAAAGAGAAAAAAAAGAGAGGCCAAAGAGCCCAAAATAAAAAAATGAGAGGAAAGAGAGAAGGGGCAATGCTACTATCCTTTTTCCACACTTGTGCTTCAAAGTAGCACCATGATCTTCATGATAGAGAGTCTCCTATTTTGTCACTTTCATATACTAGTGGGAATTTTTCATTATAGAACTTGGCTTGTATATTCCAATGATGGGCTTCCTCAAATTGCCCTAGGTCTTCGTGAGCAAGCGAGTTGGATGCACACCCACTTAGTTTCTTTTTGAGCTTTCATACACTTATAGCTCTAGTGCATCCATTGCATCACTAGTAGAAAACGCGCCTTTAGTCCCGGTTCCAAAGGGCCTTTAGTCTCGGTTCTGTAACCGGGATAAAACAAACGGGACTAGTGCCCAAAACCTTTAGTCCCGGTTGGCTTAGGAACGGGACTAAAGGAGCTCCACGTGGCCGTTGTCTGGAACTCCACCTTTAGTCCCGGTTGGTAACACCAACCGCCAACCGGGACTAAAGGAATTTTTTGGAAAAAAATTTGATTTATTTTATAAAAAAATTGAATTTTTTTTCCAATTTTCAAATTTCTAAATTATTTGACAATTTAATCTCTAATCACCCCTCATCACTGCTCAAGTGTGGAGCACTCATTCTAAATCGTCTAACTTCCCGGCTGGTCACCCATCCTCTCACTACTCCAGCCTAAGCACGCTTAACTTCCGAGTTCTATTCCCCTTAGTTTCCAAGTGTGCACTTGTTGTTTTCCTAACAATCGTAAGCTGCCAATCCTATTAACCCTTAGGAGTTGAACTTGAGCATGAAGTCACACGTTTCACCCTTTGAGTTTGAAACTATTATTCTAAAAAACAATAATTATTTAGTAACACTAATATTTCTTGAATAAGTAGTTTGACCATAGTTTAACCAGAGTTTGACCAAAAATTCAAAAAAAAACTTAAATTTGAGGATAAATTTTTTCCTTTTAGAATTTGAGGATTCTAAAAATTTGCAAAACAGCCTATGGCAGTCGAAATCGGAACTGGCTTTTCGTGCTGAACATTTTGATATATTATACGTTTTTTGACATCATATGCAAAAGTTATAGCCATTCTACTTTTTCATAACACTTTTTTGCAAAACATGTCGAACTTCATGTTTTTTAATTTTCCTAACTAGTAGATGTAGTAACATAACTACATCTCGAAGGATTTTAATTTTTGAAGTTTTTATCATTTTCTTTTGTTTTTTTTTTCAAAAATGAAATGGCGATACAGGGGGGTAGAGTTTGAAAATTGCAGAACCCCGTTTGTCCGGGATGGTGTCCATCCAATCCTACCGTCGACTACATCTGCTAGCACCGTCCCAGCCAGAGTAACAACTAAGGTTAACCAAGCCAGAGTCACGTTCTATTAAAGTGGCAAAAAGAATTACTTTTTAATATAGCAAAACTAATTCTATCAACTATTATTAAGGCTAAACAACTATTAATACAAAACAGTAGCAAAATTAATATTAATTAATTATAAAAATTTATCTACTGTTGTCTAACAGAAGCATACTACAACATGTTAAAATCTACGGAAAGAACTAACTAAAAATAATTGAAAACAACAATTAAAGGACTAAAACAACTATATAAGCAAAACAGTACTGTTTTAATTAAAATCCTAATTTAAATTATTATAAAAATAACCAAATAAATCTTACTGTGACAACAATCTAACATGTGAACAAATTAATATTTAAATCATTCAAATTTGTAAACTAATGGCACAAACAGAAACTAGACAAAATTTTGAATCTAATGCAAAAAGAATCACTCAAAAACATCAAATATCCTAAAAGATATAAGCAATTTAAAACAGAAACTAAAAACAAAAAACAAATGGAAAAACAAAAAACAAATTTCAGAACCCCTTTAGTCCCGGTGGGAGCCACCAAGACTACTAGAAATCCTCACATTTCCGATGGTGAAATCTAATAGCTGACGGGCCGTCGGCCATTACTGTAATAACCGACGGTGGTGGTAGTGTCCGACGGTTATTGTCAACCCATAGGTTTGACCACTAATAACCGACGGTATACTGAATTTCCTGACGGGAAAAACCCAACTCTCGGTTATCGAATGTAATGCCCGACGGGTCGTTGTAATACCCGACAGTTTTTGTTATACCCTCGGGGATTACATGTAATAACCGACAGTGAAATTTAATAGCCGAAGGTCAAAATAAAACTCTTGGCTATGAGTGGAAATGACCGACGGTCCATATGCCACTGTCGGTTATTAGATTAAATACCCGACGGGGGATAGCAATAACCGACGGTTGACTTCCACCCTCGGTGATATGTTTCAATAGAGGGTGGCTCTAAACCTGTGGAACGATTAATGGTTGTATTCCAGATAATTTCCGTATAAGTAAATTTAAAAAATCAGGTTCTAGCATTGCTATTGTAATTGCATTATATTTTATTTTTCTTTAATAGGATGGTTAAAAAAATAGGTCGAAAACAATACAAAAGGATGGTTTAAAAAACTGACATGTTTGAAAAAATGTGCACTTACACAAGGTATCACGAGCAAACACAATGTTGAGTGTCAAGAAGAGATCTTCGTCCCGGGCCCAATTCCCTATCATCTCTGATGGTGTGGCCGACCGGATTAAAGAGGTGCTCAGCATAGGCTTGTATATATAGGTTGAGGTTGGGTCATCACCATGTGGGCGCATGGCGTCTTGCCTAAGGGAAGTGTGTTGCCGAGGCGTCTGAGCAGTGGCTGGTTGCTCACGTTACTCGTGATCCGGGTGGTACTAGTGACTGGCCATCTTCTGTGGAGCACATCGCTGGAAGCTCCTTCAATAAGCTAGATTGGTTCCTGCTCAGGAGGTTCTCCATGCTCCTTCCCATGCAAGGTCGCTCCGGTGGCAACAAAAATTAGTGAAAATATGAAGTTCTACATTGGGATAGAGTTCATCCATGGTGGCTGCTTTGAAGCGACTCAACATCTGCTACGGTGATCGGCTATTGTCCAGTTCCACCACATCACCATGTCTGCTAGCCCAAGGATGACCGGTTTTCTTCTTGCCGGCCAAGGAGGTAAAAGGAGGCATCACTCCTTCTCCACATAGTCTGCGGCATGGAGTCATAGAGGTCTTGATATCCCAGTGGTGTCGTCCTTGACTACGGTGAGGCTATGCTTGTATAGGACCGTGTTTTCTATTTAGGGTCCTCTTTTTTGCAGGAATTCTAGGGTCCTCTTGTAGAAGCGAGGGACCAGCTTGATATTTTCTTATTTTTATTTTTGGGTTCCTTCTATAACTTAGTAACTTTTTTTCCATGAGAAACTTCCAATCTATTCATCTTCAATTATGGCAGTGCAAAGAACCTCGACGATAAAAAAAAAGTAGAATCAGGTTCACCGACCACCCAGCGATGACCAGAAGCAATGGAGCGAGCCGAAGGTGCGCGACGCCCCTCCACCGTTGGAGCCGGGCAAACCTTGTTGTAGTAAACAGTCGGCAAGTCATCGTGCTAAGGCCTTACAGGACCAGCTTATCAGAACAGCAAAAACTCGTAGATTGTAAGGATCAAACCTATAAACACCCAAACAAAGACGAACAAAGACCGGATCCAAGCAAATCAACTGAAGACCCGCACCGGCCGAATCTCGCAAGATCGGACGGAGACACACCTCTACACGCCCTCCGATGACGCTAGACGCACACTCGGGGCGGGTATAGAACGTGGTAGACATTATTCCTACTAAGGGACCCTAGCCTCCACGTTTTTATTAAATATAGATGTGTCGTCAAGTACTAATTAATATCCTGAATTAGAACAGGGATGAGTTTTCTATTTCAAAATTAAACAAAGACCCATCTATGCGTATGATTCTTTACGTATGATCATTGTCTAGCAATTTTTTTTAGGATTTGTCTGACACTTTCTTCATGTACGTTCCTTGTACACGAATAATTGGCACATCTCAAAAAAAAGTTCATTGGCTCAACAATGGACACACAAACGTAGCTTCAGCAGACGAAGTCAGCCCAGGTCGGGCCACACGACCGAGCAAAATCCTAACTACCTCGCAATTTGCTCCACCTCTCCTGATCGTGTAGTCCACACCCTCCTCATACCCCCCATCTCTCCTGAGCCGGCGCCTGCACGTTTTCCTCTCCCATCTGTCCCTATCACCTCCCCCGCCTCTCTTCAATAATCTCTCGACCGTCGTCGCAGAGCCGGCACCTAACTAGCCCACCCCTACCTCACGTGTGGGCAGAGCCGGCGCGCGCCTACCGTAGGTCCGGTGGCCTTGAGCTCCACCGTCACCAATAGGGGCGGCAATGACGGAGGGCTGACGGGATCTGGTGGCCTGAGCACAATGGTACCATCAGTAGAGCTCGGCCATCAGATCCGGTGTAGGCTCATCTCTGGCCGGCAGCCACGCAGATTCGGTTGATCCCTCTCTTGGAACCCCGGCTGGTTGCTCTCCTCATTTCTTTCTCGTTTTCTACATCTTTGTTCAGGTTGTACGAACTGCTCGCAGCTCACATGGTAGCTGACCTCGAGCTTGACTAGTGAGCGGAGTTGGACTGCGCAAAGTCGGCATCCCTGCATTGACGACTTGGACGTCCGTCGTCGTCGAGCTCCAGCTGACTTCATCTTCCTGTGTGTTGAGCTAGACGATGTCGACTGCACACCTGCCAACAGTGGCCTCATCGACGGAGCCATCATGGTAACTGGTAAGAAACTCTTTGATGTGCATAGTTGGCCTACATTCTCTCGTAGCGGTTTGTGTGAATGCCACTTGTTGATTTTTGTCCTCTGAGTTCGAAAAATACAAGAACGTGTCTCACTTTGTTTGCTCACGTTTGACATTGAGCCCGTATTCTTTGTGCTTAGATTTGTAATGAGCATTCAGGTGTACTCACGTTTGAAAGGTGCTACTGGATAAGCATTTCTGGTGTCTTTCAGCCACCATCAAAATATTTTATGTAGCCTGAAACTGTTGCTCAATATGACATTATCTATGATTTAGTGAGGAAGGGGGGAATCCTTGACCTGCAGATGCATGAGTTGAAGCGTACTTTGTATACTAATGCCAAATATCCTTCGATTATAAGAACTGTACTTGAACGTCCATACTGCAAGAACTATACTCTGAACGTCCATGTTGTAGTAAGGGAACTTGTGCATAGGTGCCATTTTTCTTGTGGGGCATCTGGCATCTCTGTTCCCTAAGTCAATAGGGTTCCGTTTCACATTCTGTATTCCTCCTAGGGAGAACATTTCTTTCATTTGCTCCCAATTGTCATCTACTTGTTCATGTGACATCTTGCTCCCATATACTCAATTACTTTGCATCCTATATATCAACATTTTTACATCCAAATTTGACCATTGTTGCTGGAAGAACCTATAATCAAGTAGTAACCCTTTTTTACATGATATGAAATAATGCACGCATCTAGAATTAAAACTCATTCATTATATTAGATTGCAATCAACTTATATAAAAATACTTTTTATAATTGAGCTTATCAACTTATTCCATAAAACAACTTCTGAAAACCTGAATGTTTTGGAGGTTTGCACTAAGTGGTTATTACTTTTTCCGTGTTTGATCAACGGCTCAACGCAGTTATGATCGGATGTTATTTACACTCTTAAAAAGAAGGAAATACAGTGCCGACTTTCACCAAAATTCTATAGGAGTTTTTGTGAGGTTTTGATCAAGCAAATATGTCTATGTGTGCTATATATTATTGGCAGGCAGTATCCATGTAATAGCACTTATGGCAGATATTTTGATATTTATATCTAGTAGTTGAGCAATTTCATTGTTCGTACTTGCAAATTTGAATAGATGTGTTACCAGATTAGCAACTCATGGAGGCAAATGACCGGGCATCAATTCCTATATCATAAATATATTAACTTTATATGTTTATTTCCTAAGTTGTGCCTTTTGGAACTATATCATCACAATATAGTTTGAAAGATGTTAATGGTTACCTTTGAGATAAAACTAGGATTATTTTCTGAAGTGAGATGAACGCATGCACATTTTCTCTGACATGATTTCAAACTATTGTGCACTTTTGTTGAAGTCTGTGCTTGTATGAAAGTACGATGAGTTTAGAAACTCACATATCAATTCACTTCTCTACCGTACTAGCTCATTTTTAATGCATATACATACGATTTTTTTACTGCAGGTTTTGCCATAGCTTATTAATCATATTAATATTCACCTGTGCATGCTGACCTCTTCAACTTTTATTATTTTGTTGTTATGTTTGTGTTGTTCCCTAATGCAGATCACGAAGTATGGTGAAATTGTAGCAAGTTGATGTCTTTTGCAGAAGCGTATTTCTAAAGCTTAGTCTGAAGACTTCACAATCTTATTTTGTTTCTCTAGATAATATATACAATGTAACTAGAAGCTAGTTATATTCTCATTTTACTTGTTCCATTGTCTCCGAATTTCCAATGTATTAATGCATTTTTCTATTTTCTTTGTGTTATCTGTTGGATTTGGAATAATTATCTCAATTCAATAGAATCTTGAAACAAGTCTTGGAGGAGTGTGAACTAAAAAAAGTGATATCATAGAAATCAGCATTAGGTGGTAAAATTGAGTTAAGTTATGTACTGCATGGAAAACTAGTATGTTTGTGCTAGGCACTGTACACTACACTTTCGGGTACATCATACGTTGATGTGGACTTTAGGCTGTCGGCAAATTAACAAATTGATGTTGTTGGTGCCCCTCTTGACTAATAGAATCTCTGAAGGGGCGTATGCACAGTTGGCAAACATAATAGCCGACGGCTTAGTTCTCCTCTCGGTTATAACAATTGCCGATGGGTCAAATATACCATCAACTATTACAACTGCCGACGGTCAAATATACCGTCAAGTATTACAATTGTCGACGGGAAACGATAACTGTAAGAAAAATAAATATTCAAAGGGGAACCGTCGGCTATGAGCATCGTCTAGATGGCTGGTGTGCCACATATGTCCGACGTCACACCGTCGGTTTATTACCGTTGGCAAATATATTGGCAGACGGTACCGTCGGCTAATACTGTAATGGCCGACGAAGCATAACCGACGGGGGATGGCCGACGGTTCACCGTCGGTTATTATATTATTTGAGGGTGAACTAAAATATCCGACGGTAATTTCACCGTTGGAAATAAGGGGATATCTAGTAGTGCAACCGGGACTAAAGCCTCAACCCCTTTAGTCCTGGTTGGTGGCTCCAACCGGGACTAAAGTCCCATTTGAACCGGGACTAATGCCTTCCCGGCGCGGGGACTAATGTGTAGATTGAGCTTGGACCAAAGCCCTGTTTTCTACTAGTGCATGGCAATCCCTACTCACTCACATTGATATGTATTGATGGGCATCTCCATAGCCCGTTGATACGCCTAGTTGATGTGAGACTATCTCCTTCTTTTTGTCTTCTCCACAACCACCATATTCTATTCCACCTATAGTGCTATATCCATGGCTCACGCTCATGTATTGTGTGAAAGTTGAAATTTTTGAGAACATCAAAAGTATGAAACAATTGCTTGGCTTGTCATCGGGGTTGTGCATGATTTAATACTTTGTGTCATGAAGAGTGAGCATAGCCAGACTATATGATTTTGTAGGGATAACTTTCTTTGGTCATGTTCTTTTGAGAAGACATGATTGCTTTATTAGTATGCTTGAAGTATTATTGTTTTTATGTCAATATTAAACTTTTGTTTTGAATCCTGTGGATCTGAATATTCATGCCACAATAAAGAAAATTACATGGATAAATATGTTAGGTAGAATTCCACATAAAAAATTCTATTTTTATCATTTAGCTACTCGAGGACGAGCATGAATTAAGCTTGGGGATGCTTGATACGTCTCTAACGTATCTATAATTTTTGATTGTTCCATAGTATTATATTGTCTGTTTTGGATGTTTTATATGCATTAATATGCTATTTTATATTATTTTTGGGACTAACCTATTAATCTAGAGCCCAGTTTCTGTTTTTTCCTTGTTTTTGAGTTTCACAGAAAAGGAATATCAAACGGAGTCCAAACGGAATAAAACTTTCGTCATGATTTTTCTTGGACCAGAAGAGACCTACGAGACTTGGAGTTGAAGTTAGAAGACCCACGAGGCGACGACAGGCCGTAGGGGCGCGCCCCCTGGGTTGTGGCCCCCTCGGGAGTCCACCGACCTACTTCTTCGTCCTATAAATTCAGATATATTCCCAAACCCTCAGAGAGAGCCAAGAAAATACTTTTCCACCACCGCAACATTCTGTTCCCGTGAGATCCCATCTTCGGGCCTTTTCCGGCGATCTGCCGGAGGGGGATTCGATCACGGACGGCATCTACATGAACCCTATTGCCCTTCCGATGAAGCATGAGTAGTTTACCTCAGACCTATGGGTCCATAGCTAGTAGCTAGATGGCTTCTTCTCTCTCTTTGATTATCAATACCATGTTCTCCTCGATGTTCTCGGAGATCTATCTGATGTAATATTCTTTTGCGGTGTGTTTGTCGAGATCCGATGAATTGTTGATTTATGATCAGATTATCTATGAATATTATTTGAATCTCCTCTGAATTCTTATATGCAATGTAGACATGGATTGATACCTTGGTTCTCTAACTGAGGGAAATACTTATCTCTACTTTGCTGCATCACCCTTTCCTCTTCAAGGGAAAAACCAACGCAAGCTCAAGAAGTAGCAAAGATCTACCCGAGTGAGGCAAGTCCTTCATGGGCGATGTCCATGGTGCGATAGACAAGGTTGCTTCGTCGTGGACTCTTCGTGGGTGGAGCCCTTCGTGGACTCGTGCAACCGTTACCCTTCGTGGGTTGTAGTCTCCATCAACGTGGATGCACGATAGCACCACCTATTGGAACCACGCCAAAAATCTCCGTGTCTACATTGCGTTTGCGTTCGCCAAACCCTTCCCTTTACCTTCATATGCAATGTTTTACTTTCCGCTGCTACACTCTTAGAATTCCATGCGTAGGTTGATTGCTTGACTTGTGCTAAATTGCTAAAATCTGCCCACAACTAAAATTGGGAAGAGGTTAGATTTTTATTTGGTCAAGTAGTCTAATCATCCCCCCCCTCTAGACCTACTTTTGATCCTACACAAAGTAACACCACAGAACAAGGAGACACATATACAAACATACAACCCTGAGAATGACTAACTAAAAGATACTAAGCAACATAAATGATACAGATGAAAGATAGAAGACATATATGACATATCAAATATGTCTATCGAAACGAAGCACTGAAAAGTAAACTGCTGAAGGAAATGCAGTAAAGTAGAATGGACCGGTGGTGCTCGATGGGGACAGATGGATTTGGTAGACCAATTCGCCCTTCTGCCAAAGGACTACGTCTAGTTGGAGGGACTTGTGATTGAACACAGGAGCAAAGCTCTCTTCGTCCTATTCTCCTTCAACTTGAAGCTGATTAGATTTTGATTGATTTCACTCGTGGTAGATACTTGTCAGTGATCTCTAAACCTTCGACAGACTTCTTCGTGAACCACAACTACTCTTGGTTTCTGAAGACTTCGCTTGGTGAGGAGAATTACTATTCGTCACTCAAGCCGACACCTGTCTGTATAGAGAGTGCATAGCTCTCAAGAGTAATAGGTACAAGAACTCTAACTCAAATCTACTGTGATGCTCAACCATTGTCTAAGTTTTGGCTCTTGGTTTTCTCTTGCAAGACCTAAACTCAAATCTCTCGAGAGGAGATGCTCAATCAATCTTCTCAGAAATCTTAAGTGGAGCAGCCAACTGACAACGTTGGAGCGGGGTGGCTATTTATTGCCGCAACCTTCGCTGATGGGAAATGACCAAATTGGACACGCGGATCAGCCAATGACCGAACGACATGTTTCCAACTGTCGGATTTTGAGCACAATGGTAACATTTCTTGCGAAGTAAGAAATGCTAACTCCTCAGTCCGAAAGATATCTCCTACAACTCCGAAGAACAACGTCTTCTGCTGACAGGTAATCATTGATTTCTCTCAGTCTTTCATAGGTTTCTGGTAAGCTTCACAACAGACCTAAGCTTCAAGAACCTATACCCCTCTTAATGGTATGGAGGTCGTACGGCTCAAATAAGAGAAAGAAGAAGAACGAAAGGACTGCTACATCTTCATTTTGCCTTCAATCTTCTCAACTGCAGTCATTCATCCTCAGACGAATCGAACAAATATTGCTTTATGTCAGCAATATTTTTAAGAGGGCAATTTTGTCAACACAATCTTCTCGCTTTCACGTCTTCTAGAAATGTAGCTCATCCTTCTCTGCCACGCAGATAATCTTTGGTGAAGTTCATCGAACTTCACAGCGAATAAAACATTCTCCTCAGGCTTGCATGGACTATTTCTCTCTGTGTGTGATAACCCACAAGTATAGGGGATCAATTGTAGCCTTTCTCGATAAGTAAGAGTGTCAAACCCAATGAGGAGCTAAAGGTAGAATTTATATTCCCTTCAAGTTCTATCGACCACCGATACAACTCTACGCACGCTTAATGTCCGCTTTACCTAGAACAAGTATGAAACTAGAAGTACTTTGTAGGTGTAAAGGGATAGGTTTGCAAGATAATAAAGAACACGTAAATAAAAGCTAGGGGTTGTTTAGATAAAAAAATAAGTTAGGTTTAGTAGAGAGAGTTTTGTCACAAGAAAGTTATTTGTCCCTAGGCAATCGATAACTAGACCGGTAATCATTATTACAATTTTATATGAGGGAGAGACATAAGCTAACATAATTTCTCTACTTCGATCATGCACTTATGATTGGAACTCTAGCAAGCATCCGCAACTACTAAAGATTATTAAGGTAAAACCCAGCCATGGCATTAAAGTATCAAGTCATCTTTACTCCCATACGCAACAACCCACTTACTCAGGTCTGTGCTTCTGTCACTCACGCCACCCACGATAAGCGAATCATGAACATATTGCAACACCCTACAGCGGGGATCCCTCACGCTTGCGTGACGCGGAGAGCACTGATTTCTACTACGCAACCTTCTTCTTGTAGACTCGTGTTGGGCCTCCAAGCGCAGAGTTTTGTAGGACAGCAGCAAATTTCCCTCAAGTGGATGACCTAAGGTTTATCCATCCGTGGGAGGCGTAGGATGAAGATGGTCTCTCTCAAGCAACCCTGCAACCAATTAACAAAGAGTCTCTTGTGTCCCCAACACACCCAATACAATGGTAAATTGTATAGGTGCACTAGTTCGGCGAAGAGATGGTGATACAAGTGTAATATGGATGGTAGAAATATATTTTTATAATCTGAATAATAAAAATAGCGAGGTAAGTAGTAATAAAAGTGAGCAAAAACGGTATTGCAATGCTTGGAAACAAGGCCTAGGGTTCATACTTTCACTAGTGCAAGTTCTCTCAACAATGATAACATAATTAGATCATATGACAATCCCTCAATATGCAACAAAGAGTTACTCCAAAGTCACTAATAGCGGAGAACAAATGAAGAGATTATTGTAGGGTACGAAACCACGTCAAAGTTATTCTTTCTGATCAATCTATTGGGCTATTCTTATAAGTGTCACAAACAGCCCTAGAGTTCGTACTAAAATAACACCTTAAGAAACACATCAAGCAAAACCCTAATGTCACCTAGATACTCCAATGTCATCACAAGTATCTACGGGTTTGATTATATGATATGCATCACACAATCTCAGATTCATCTATTCAAACCAACACAAAGAACTTCAAAGAGTGCCCCAAAGTTTCTACCGGAGAGTCAAGACGAAAACACGTGCCAACCCCTATGCATAAGTTCACAAGGTCACAGAACCCGCAAGTTGATCACCAAAACATACATCAAGTAGATCACGTGAATTTCCCATTGTCACCACAGATAAGCACATGCAAGACATACATCAAGTGTTCTCAAATCCTTAAAGACTCAATCCGATAAGATAACTTCAAAAGGAAAACTCAATCCATTACAAGAAGGTAGAGAGAAAGAAACACCATATGATTCAACTATAATAGCAAAGCTCACGGTACATCAAGATCGTGCCAAATCAAGAACACGAGAGAGATATATCAAACACATAGCTACCGGTACATACCCTCAGCCCCGAGGGTGAACTACTCCCTCCTCGTCATGGAGAGCGCCAGGATGACGAAGATAGCCTCCGGTGATGGTTCCCCCCTCCGGCAGGGGGCCAGAACGGGGTTAGATTGGTTTTTCGTGAACTCAAAGGCTTGCGGTGGGGGAACTCCCGGTCTAGGTTTATTTTTAGGGGTTTCTGTATCTATAAGATTTTTTGGCGTCGGTTTCACGTCAGGGGGGTCCACGAGGGGCCCACAAGGATGGGGGCGCGCTCAGGGGGGTAATGCGCGCCCTCCACCCTTGTGGAGGCGTCGTGGCTCTTCTGGCCCAACTTTTTTGCTTCGGGGGCTTCTTCTGGTCCATAAAAGATCACCGTAAATTTTCAGCTCATTTGGACTCCGTTTGATATTCATTTTATGAGAAACTCAAAAACAAGGAAACAACAAAAACCGACACTGGGCTCTAGGTTAATAGGTTAGTCCCAAAAATCATATAAAATAGCATATAAATGCATATAAAACATCCACGATAGATAATATAATAGCATGGAACAACCAAAAATTATAGATACGTTGGAGACGTATCAAGCCCCATAGGACAGGCACCAATAATAAAACATACAACTCAAACCAATCATGATCATCAATCAACCCATAGGACAAAACGGGTCTACTCAAACATCATAGGATAGCCATAAATCATTGCAAAATAATATATAGCGTTGAGCACCATGATTAAGTAGAGATTACCACGGGGAGAAGAGGTGTTACACCACTGCATAAAGGGGGAGAGAGTTGGTGATGACGGCGGTGAAGTTGTTGGTGTAGATCGCCGTCACGATGATGGCCCCGGTGGCGTTCCGGTGCCACCAGGAGAAAGGGGGAGAGAGCCCCCTCATTCTTCTTCTTCCTTGACCTCCCCCCTAGATGGGTGGAGGGTTTCCCCTCTGGTCCATGGCCTCCATGGCGGCGAAGGGGCGGGAGCCCCTCCAAGATTGGATCTCTCTCTCTGTTTCTTCGTTCTGTTTTCTTTCCTTTCACCATTTCTTAAATTCCCGGAGATCTGTAACTCCGATTGGGCTAAAATTTTAACATGATTTTTATCCGGATATTAGCTTTCTTGAGGAGAATGAAGGGCACCAACCATCTTACAGGGGCCCACAAGCTTGCCAGCCGTGCCCTAGGTAGGGGGCGCGCCTCTTGAGCTTGTGGGCCCCTCGGGCATCGTCTCACGTTGATTTCGCTTGTAAAAAATCACATATATTCCAAAATAATTCTCTGTAAATTTTTATCGCATTTAGACTTTGTTTGATATGGGTATTCTGCAAAACAAAAAACATGCAACAAACAGGAACTGACACTGGGCACTGGATCAATATGTTAGTCCAATAAATCATATAAATTGTTGCCAAAAGTATGTGAAATTTGTATAATATTGGCATGGAACAATCAAAAAATATAGATATGACGGAGACATATCAGTGTGCACTAGCAAACAAATCAGTCCATTCTTGTTTCTGACAACAATCTCCAAAACACAAGGAGGCAAACCATTCCATCAACAATCTCCCCCCTTTTGGACGATTGTTGACAAAATAGAGCATATTGACGGATAGATGAAGGGTAACTAAATGTAATGCGAAAGGAATTAAATGAGGAGAGATAATTCAAAGATAAAACACGCTCCCCCTAAATGTATGCATCTTGCTGAAGATATTGATACTTGAAGTTATGCAAGGATGTTGGAAATATGCCCTAGAGGCAATACTATTTGTATTATTATGTTTCCATATTCATAATTATAGAGTTTATATTTCATGCTATAACTATTATGATCCTGGAATATGTGATTAGGTGGAAAACTCATATGCACGTGTGGATTGATAAACGGTAAAATTAAAGGTTCCTAGTCTCGCCTCCAATACTAGCTCAAGTGTTTTTCGTGATCATGCTTTCCGGATCTTAGGATATCGTTAAGTGTAACGATGATCCTAAAACAACATTGATATTATGACGTTAGAAGAACGATCATATTGAATCGACCCAACCTTGTTTGTTATGAATTGAGTTTATATCGTCTGCATTCAATTGTAATAACACAGAGTGTTAACATGTGAATTGCTCCTTTGACCATGAGATTATCATGGTCACTTCTTACTGTACGGTGAGCTTTGGGGTTGCTCAAACGTCACCTGTAACACGATGGTCATAACGATGACTTACGGGTTCATCAGAAAGTTTGACAAGTAGCCGGATAGCTCAAGAGTGGGATTTTCTCCTCCGAGGATGGATGAGATATTCTTAGGGCCCCCTTGGTGTGACGACATCGATCATCGTTTGGCCAGACACATGTGACTTCATCACGGGGATGCTGGAACACAATAACGAGAAAGAAGAACAAAACGGGTAACTAGGATTTCGGTATAGTGAGCATGGTCATGATTCAGGAAGATACCTATGCATCCCGGGTTTTGTGAAATATCGAGCAAAGCGAACATCACATGATAACCAAAGGTTCACTCGAATATCATTCGTGTACTCATAGGGACGAATACGGACGTCAAGATCCCGCTGTCGGTCATTGAATGAACGATTTTGTTGATGTCTATGAGTTACCGAACCTACGGGGTCACAAGATTAAGGAAATCATGATCTAATGAGTGTTAGTAGTGTGGGAGTCATGAGAATATATTTGTGGAATTATTTCATGAATATTTGGAATAGTTCCGAGAGGATCCAGAAGCGTTTCGGGGTCACCAGAAGGGTTTCAGAGAGTATCGGGTAATACCGGGTATTACCTATAAATTATATATATGTGGAAAATGTTTTCGGAGATGTTAAAAATATATATAATGGTCTAGATGTATTTAGAACATTTTATATTTAATTTAAATATCAACGGGCCTAAAAAGGCCAAGAGGTGGAAGGCAACTTAGGCCACAAAGGCCCAAGTAGCTAGGAAGGCGCCCCCTTTCCTTGTGTGTGGGGGGGGGGGGGGTGGGGGCGAATTGGACAAGGGGGGATTTCCCCCTTGGTGTCTGCCCATCCTCCTCCAACCTATATATACTAGGGTTTTTTGCTCTATTGAATACACAATTTTGGAGCCTCCCCTAGTTCTTCTAGTTCATGTTCTAGTTGGTAATAGTTGACTAAATAGAGCTTGGCTAATCCTCTTATCCTCATAAGTAGAAGCCCAGTGTGATTCTAATCTCCTCCCTCTAATTCTCCGGTGATGATTAGCTCTAGACGGCGAAGCGCTGCCGGATCGTGAAGGTTGCACGCTTGCAACCAAGTAGAGAGGTTGTGCTTTCGGTCTTTCGTTCAAGGGACCGTTTGTGGGCGGTACAATGGATCGATCATCGACGGTTGGAGGGACTCCAAGTACGATCTACACCGACACATTCTTCTTCTGCTGCAACTCGGTGATGGTAACGATCGTGATCTCAACCCGTAATGCATCTTCATATTGATCTTGGGTGATTGTAGGTGCAATTTTTTTGGTTTTCTACTATGTTTCCCAATAGTGGCATCATGAGCGGTTTTATGAGTAGATGCAGGTTGCAATCTAGATCACATGTGATTGTGAGGGTTGATGTTCTTGCTATGCTTCCCTCAAGTGTTGCTTTGGTTCAATTCATCGTCTACATGGTGTCGCTTCCTACAAGGTTCTGACAATCGATCGGCTCTGGCTGTCGATGATCTGCTAACAGTTCCTTGGGGTTCACCATAGTTGAGAATAGTGAACCGCCACGTACACAAAAGGGTGCCGAAGATGGATGATCTTCTAGGGGGCACGTGTATTGACGAAGTTTAGTGTGGGGCTAGAGATTTTTAATTAAGTCCCTTGTTTCACACACCCCTAAACTTGATCTAGCATCAAGAATCATCGCCTAAATTGTGGACGTAGGTAGCTAGGTTACTTGTTAAAACTGGTCAACCACGTAACCACAATTTTGCTAAAACTGATTAGAGGACTTCTAACTTGGTTTTGCAGAGTAAACATATGATGTGGTATAGCCTTCGCCATGATAATGAGTCTATGTATGAGATGGTTATATGTTCTAATGTTAAGTTGCCTACGCGTCACGACATGATGGTTGGAGCCATGAGATTGCCTCATTAATGTAAAATTCGTAGAGATGCCTTACAGGTTACAGGTGACGATGGCAACTGTACACGGAGGACCCCCGGCGAGGAGAAGGTGTACTTGGCGCAGGACGAGGAGCTATAACTTGGTGCCACGGCGGAATTCTGAATTTGGTGCCACGACGGCGTTTTTTGAAATGGTTGCCACAGCAACATTTTCTGAAATTTCTGACACGACAACATTTTTGAAACGGTTGCGACGGCAATGAAATATTGTCCGTCATGACGCTTCAACAGAGGATTGAAGATGATCACGGAGATTCCCGGCGCCGAGGGCTATACCATATCATGCTTTTATGAACTGCCTGAGATGTTTATCCCTTTGTTGTTTTCACCCTTTGATTGCACAGTAGTCAATTATTAGGGTGATCTCTCACAGTAAATATCAAGTTAAAAGGTGCTCTTCCCAGTGTTGCAACCGTCTACGACATTCTAACATCTCGGAGTTCGTCATGTCCACATGAGTTCAAACGAGATGAGAGGTGTAAGATGGAGATGGTCAGACCGTATGTGCGGAAAACACTCGGTTATCTTGAAGTTCTAGCAGCATCGTTAAGAGCTCGGAGCACAAAACATCCAAAGATGAATAAGAGTCATATGGTGATATGATCGGCAATGGATTGCCCACCGGTCAAAAATCTCGTCATCATTGATGTCCACATCAATGGCTGGGAACTAGATTTGGGTCTTGAATCACTCACTATTAATTATGAGAGATATTAATTTGAGTGGGAGTGCACATCATATTGTTAAATTAAAGACAACTTAGTGCAAGTTTTAATTTGATAATGTCTAAATGTTTTTGTGTCTATTGTTGTAGATCAATGGCTCGCAGTAAGTTCAACTTAGCCCCTATGTTAGAACAAGAAAAGTTGGTTGCTAATTGTGGAAACTATGCGGATTGGATCCGGAATCTGAGATTTGTTCTTAGGAGTTCCAAGAAAGGAGTATGTGCTGGATCAACCCCTAGGTGATGCTCCCAGAAAGGATGCACCACCAGAAGAAGTTGCTACTTACGCTGCTCGTAGTGATGACTATGATTCAGTCCAGTGCCTCATGTTAACTTGCATGATCCTAAACTGCAGAAGCGTTTTGAATGATCCACTACTCAATTCATAATTGGGTCACCGGAAGTTCTATACAAGAAGCAGGTAATGACCGAACGTTTTTAATTAACCAAGGCCTTGATTGAATGTAGGGATGGCAATGGGTACCCATTACCCACGTACCTGCGGGTAAAACCCCTATTAGGGTAAGGGTATGGGACAAAATGTTACCCATGGGTATATAAATAGGAAAATCTCAAACCCATCAGGTAGAGTGGGTACGGGTATGGGATCACATAACCCATACCCGCGTACCCATGTACCCTTATAAAATCTAACAAATATGGACAAGTTACCTCTACATTTTGTCGTGAGTTTGCCAGCTTAAAATTTATGACTATGTGTTGATGTTTTGATGTGTGCTTGTTCACAAGAAAGTGTATTTTATAGAATTTGTTGTTGTTTATAAGTATGTATTGATGTCATTATGTGTTGTTGTTTATAAAACATGATTGTATGTTGATGTGATGATCAAATTAATGTTATTAAAACATGGGTATTATTACCCGCGGGTACCCATTTACCCTGTCGGGTGACGGGTATAAGAAAAAATTGTACCTACTAGCGAGTATGGGTACGGGTGATGGGTAAGCTCAAATAGGACGGGTAAGGCTATGGGAAGGGCCCCACCTATACCCAAACCCTGCGGGTGCCATCCTTAACTGAATGCAAGATGAAAGAGGGTTCCTTAATGAGTGAGCATATAGTGAAGCTTGGTGGCTATGCTGATAGGCTGACTTCTCTGGAATTTGAAATTTCATCGACACTCAGTACAGATATTGTGCTTGCTTTACTCCCACCATCTTACGATGGCTTTATCATGAATTACAACATGAATGGGATGGAAAAAAGTGCAAACGAGTTGTTTGCTATGCTCAAAACTACGAAACTTGGAATGCAGAAGAATAAAATAGTGTTGATGGTCAACAAGACCACTAGTTTTAAGAAGAAGGGAAAGTCCAGGAAGAAGAAATCTACTAACACTACAAAAAACACATCCGTGACATTTTGGGCCGAACGAAAAAAAATTGTCATGCTTATGACACTTCTATGATGATAATTGTGACAAAACCCGGTATCATGATAGATGTGGTGGGCTCCTACTTCTATGACAAAAAATCATGACAGAAAATGGGCTTTTCGTCCTGCGCGGGCCGGAGACGCAGCTGCATGACATTCTTTGGGCCGTCCATGACGGAAAAAACTGTGGTAGAAGCGAGGGCGAGGAAAATATCGGGGAGTTCCCGGTTACGATGGGTGGTCGGGGGCCGAGCGATGTGCGTTTCTCTTGTACACGTACGCGCGTGGGTGCGAGGCGTTGGGCTCTAATTGAACCCGAGCGAGGCGTTTGCACTACAGGCTACGCGTTACTGAACCCAAGTGATCGATCGATCTGGCTGTTAATTGAACCCGATCGAGCGATTCCTTCGCTACTGGTGCTAACTGAAGCCGATCAAACCCTGCTGCCTCCTTCCCTTGATGAACAATGAGCGTTGTGGGGGGTTTGGATGAACAGTTCCCGGTGGGGGGTTGGATGAACAGGACCCCGTGGTAGTAGAGGTCATTGCCGCTGGATGAACAGGACCCCGATCAAGCCGGTTGGGGGTTGATGAATAGGACACCATGGAGGGCTGGATGAACAGGACCCCGTGGAGGGCTGGTTGAACAGTAGCCGGTGGAGGGCTGGATGAACATTAGCCCATGGAGGGGTGGTTGAACAGGACCTCGTGGAGAGGGCAGGTTGAACAGTAGCCGGTGGAGGCTGGATGAACAGGAGCCCGTGGATGAACAGTGGATGGTGGAGGCAGGAGGGGATACGCCGTCGATGAACAGTCGCAGGTGGAGGTTGGAGGAGGTCGACGGTGGAGATGAATGGTGTCCCGTGGAGTCCCGTTTTGCGGTACGCCACACCCCACCCGATGAATAGGACCCCCCCCCCCCGTTTCGACCGTAGCGCTCCAACACAAGTCCGTTTCCTCCGTTTTGCGGTACGCCACACCCCTCCCCATCAACAGGACCCCGTTTCGACCATAGGAGGTCCAAGAGAAGTCCGTTTCCTCCGTTTTGCAGTACGCCAGACCCCTCCCGATGAACAGGCTCCCGTTTCGACCGTGGCCGGTCGAACACAAGGCCGTTTCCTCCGTTCTGCGGTACGCCAGGCCTCGTTTTGATCGGCTATTCCGTCCAAGCCGGTTGGCTCCCGATGAACATGACGACGACGCAGTTTCTCCGTTCTGACCTAGCCATGTACACGAGCCATGGCCGTACGTATGCGCGAGTAGGCGTTCGAGACCCCACCCGTATGTACATACGTGGCCGTATTTACTTTCTTGCACCCTGACTATACGTACGTGTACATGCTACGTGCGCGCCACTACTACGACAGGTGCCCTTCCTTACTCGCCCACGGTTCATCATTATAGCCTGTAGACAGACCGATCGACCCGTATGTACGTACACGTTCGCGACCAGAATGACAACGCTACGTACGCTTCAACCAGGTGGGTCCCGACTGTCAGGAACTTCCTTGCGTGCGAAGATGTAGCTGGTCGGTCCCAACAGTCAGGGGGGAAACGTTTTTTTCATGAAATACGGTGGCCCGTCCGTGGGTCCCTGCTGTCAGGTGGAGGAATCATTATTTTGCGAGTAATAAGGTTACACTTCCTTGCTGTGGCTGTGGACCCAGCTGTCAGCCTCTCCACGTACAATACTTTTCTGATGGAAGTCGTTCATTGACCACGTCGACCACGCTGCGCCGAGAGCACCAGGGCGGTGGACGACAGCGAGGCCTAGGAAGGGACGACGCGGAGCCGGGGAAGATGCGGCAGTGGATGCCCACGCGAGAGGAGTACGAGGGTTCACTGGTTCGGCTGCGGTGTGAGGCTGTCGTCACCGCAGAATAACAGGGGGTGTGGGTGAGTAGAGGGATGGCCTGGCCAGCAGTGGGAGTAGTTGGGGGCGGTGAGGCCTCCGCGGTAGCACAGCCGGCCACGGGAGGCGGGAGCAGGCAGTCCAACCTCCAGAGATTGAAGAAACACGACGGTCGTTGGATTGACATCCAACGGTTACGTCTGCTAGAATCGTTTGTTGACGTATATAATAAGTAAAAAAATCTTGCATACGCGTCAACTTAATAGTCCCACAAGTCAGACCATTCCCTATTTTTTTAATAATTTATATATAGCTCATTGCAACTTCTTATGCAATTTATTGCAGTCCGGTTTTTTTGTTGGCCAGGGCCAGGGTTAAAAATTTAAATGAAATTTCGCATATTTCTGTGGGTTCCAAACTATTTTTAATACCGAAATGTCGAGCCAGATTTAAAGTACTTTGAAGATATATTAAATTAGGTTAAAGCCCAGTGAAATTGGAATCTGAAATGTGAAAAAAATCAGAAATTATAAAGTAATTGCCAATTTGTCATCTATTTTTATATTTACAGCTCATTTCATATTACTTTCAAGATTTGCAGGCGCCTTGAAAGAGTTGTAGCCCATCAGGGCGTAGAAAAATAAGTAAGCTTGGATTGGGTATTCTTCAGAAAAAATAAACTAGGCTCTTTTTCAGAAAGAAAAAATAGTTGGGCTGGTCATGAGGTGAACATAAAATATAAACCTGGGCTAGACGGGCCACAGCCCAGTTGAAACCCTGCTCCGTCTCAACAATAACAAAAAAAACTGCTCGAGCAGCTACGTCCCAGGTGTCAGCCGATCTTGTGTTGTTCTCTTGTCTATTGACTATATACGCTGACAATGTCGTGGGTCCCAGATGTCAGGAAACCACTAGGGGGAAGCATTTTATTTTTCCATACGCTCACAATGGAGTAGATAAAACAAAAAATGTGGAACTTCCTTGTGTCCGGCCATGGACATGGTGGACCCCTACTATCATCCTCTGCACGTACAGTCCTCTGTCGATTCCTCTTGTTTGTTGACCATGTTGACAACACGAGAGGGCGGCGCCGCGGCGAGCGCACCAAAACGCATGAAGGACGACAGCAAGGCCTCGGGCGTCGGCGTTAATGATTTAGGAGATGGTGGGGCGGCGATGCGTGCGCTGAGGCGCAGCCAGACGTGGGAGGCGGAAACAGGCGGCCCCGCCGGCGCTGGTTTGGTTTTGGCGGCTGGAGGAAGACAAGACTGAAGAAACACGACAGACTGTGAAAGCAGAAGGAGTACTTAACAACCTTAACTGAAACCAGCAGGGGCACTTAACAACCATAGCTGAAAGCAGTATGAGTACTTATACAGGTTCAACCGTACAAAGCACGCCTCGAACAGTGCTACTTTGCCTACAGTTAACCAAGGGTGAGGCTACCAAGCCCCAGGCGCCACCCCGCGCATTCACAACCTTCTAAAAGCAGCTTCATCTCACAATGTGGTCAATAAACAGGATATTCGCTTTAGAGCCATGGAAAAGCAGGAACATAACCTTCTGCCCTATTCTCCAAGATGGACGGGCCTTCATTATTTGAGACCACCCATGAATAAGTATCTTTTCACCTTTAAGGGGAATGGATTAGGTCGACATAAACATCATGTTGTGACCAAGCGCAAGTCTAACCCGACCATGGTCACACATCTGTATGGGAACAATAGAACTAGGCAGTTTCTGTTTCAAGAAGATCACAGCTGTAAAACTGTGCATAAGCAAGAGTTTATGGAGAACATATATAACAAAAAACAGCTCGTACCATAAGTTTCTCGACATAGTTGGACCTGTTCAACAAGTGCAGCAGTGACACACTGCTACCTCTTGAGCACTGCGTTGGTTTTCCCTTGAAGAGGAAAGGGTGATGCAGCAAAGTAGCGTAAGTATTTCCCTCAGTTTTTGAGAACCAAGGTATCAATCCAGTAGGAGGCCAGGCACAAGTCCCTCGTACCTACACAAACAAATAAATCCTCACAACCAACGCAATAAAGGGGTTGTCAATCCCTTCACGGTCACTTACGAGAGTGAGATCTGATAGATATGATAAGATAATATTTTTGGTATTTTTATGATAAAGATGCAAAGTAAAATAAAAGGCAATGGAAATAGCTTGTTGTTGGAAGATTAATATGATGGAAAATAGACCCGGGGGCCATAGGTTTCACTAGTGGCTTCTCTCATGAGCATAAGTATTATGGTGGGTGAACAAATTACTGTTGAGCAATTGATAGAATTGAGCATAGTTATGAGAATATCTAGGTATGATCATGTATATAGGCATCACGTCCGAGACAAGTAGGCCGACTCCTGCCTGCATCTACTACTATTACTCCACACATCGACCGCTATCCAGCATGCATCTAGAGTATTAAGTTCATAAGAACAGAGTAACGCTTTAAGTAAGAGGACATGATGTAGAGGGATAAACTCATGCAATATGATATAAACCCCATCTTGTTATCCTCGATGGCAACAATACAATATGTGCCTTGCTGCCCCTACTGTCACTGCGAAATGACACCGCAAGATTGAACCCAAAGCTAAGCACTTCTCCCATTGCAAGAAAGATCAATCTAGTAGGCCAAACCAAACTGATAATTCGAAGAGACTTGCAAAGATAACCAATCATACATAAAAGAATTCAGAGAAGATTCAAATATTGTTCATAGATAAACTTGATCATAAACCCACAATTCATCGGTCTCAACAAACACACCGCAAAAGAAGATTACATCGAATAGATCTCCACGAGAGAGGGGGAGAACATTGTATTGAGATCCAAAAAGAGAGAAGAAGCCATCTAGCTAATAACTATGGACCCGAAGGTCTGAGGTAAACTACTGACACGTCATCGGAGAGGCTATGGTGTTGGTGTAGAAGCCCTCTGTGATCGATGCCCCCTCTGGCGGAGCTCCAGAAAAGGCCCCAAGATGGGATCTCACGGGTACAGAAGGTTGCGGCGGTGGAATTAGGTTTTTGGCTCCATATCTGGTAGTTTGGGGGTACGTAGGTATATATAGGAGGAAGAAGTATGTCGGTGGAGCAACGTGGGGCCCATGGGGGTGGAGGGCGCGCCCCCTACCTCGTGCCTTCCTGGTTGATGTCTTGACGTAGGGTCCAAGTCCTCTGGATCACGTTCGTTCCGAAAATCACGTTCCTCAAGGTTTCATTCTGTTTGGACTCCGTTTGATATTCTTTTTCTGCGAAACTCTGAAACAGGCAAAAAACAGCAATTCTGGGCTGGGCCTCCGGTTAATAGGTTAGTCCCAAAAATAATATAAAAGTGTATAATAAAGCCCATTAATGTCCAAAACAGAATATAATATAGCATGGAACAATCAAAAATTATAGATACGTTGGAGACGTATCACACACATATCCCATGTGGCCTTCCACCATTGAAACGACCCACAAGGACCTCAAGATGATCAATAAAGTGTAGGAACTTGTGGATGTCGTCCCATTTAACTTCAGTGCCATTAGTAATAGCCGAGTTCTTATAGAATAACAAACAAGTAGCCTGCTTAACTCTGAAAAAACCTACACGTGCCACCAATTATAAGAAAATATTAGTTAGAAGTAGCATCTTCGTGAGAGATTCGTTGCTACTTCTAAAGTTAAATTGTGATTACTTAGACAAAATAGGTGGATTAAGAAGTAATCGAGGCAACAAGCAAGAACCAGATACAAAACTAACATGGATGAACAATTGGAACAACATCGGGGTGGAAGATCGTAGTGAAGATGAGATTAGGTTCTGCTATTTCCATCAACATTCGTGCGCCAAATTTCAGTCCGTAACACTTGAGAAAGTTTATCCAAGTTCGGCCATAAAAAACAACGATCTTCTTGGTTCATGAACCCAACTCGGAACTTATATCCATGGCTTTTCTTCACTATGACCATTAAACTGGTGTATTCAGTTATGGCAAGGCCGAGCATCTTGAGTACTAGTGTTCTGGCAGAGCAAGGAATGCACTGCACGAAAAATAATATGAGAACACAATGTATTCCCTATCCAAATCTAGAAATAATTTCCTCCTTCACGTCAGTGTTGACCATGGTACTAGTACCTTTTATCCAAATATAGCAATCCAAATTTCCAAATTAGTCGATAGCATGTTCAAAAAACCCCACCCTCCTAGATAGAAAAGAGGATTCTAGGAACATACTGTGCGCGTTTTAAAATCCTGTGTTAGGAGGAACAAGTGTGGCGTCTCGCCGAGGGCATAGAAACCTATAGGCTCCTCGTACTTTGGGCACTGCAAATGAAACACACTAGATTCAGTAGGAAGAAAAATGCATCAACGGCGGCGGTTGCCATCCTAGGATTACCCGCGACCAAGGGACTTGGATTTATCGGGGATGGATGAAGAATTCGTACCTGGTTCTCCATGAGAAAACCCTATGCAATCGCCGAGAGGGGGTTTTCTCTGAACAAGCAGACGAGGGAGAAGAGGATTCAGGCCCAGTGAAATATTGTCGCTTCGTCCGTCCAGCTTACTGCTAAAGCTGGAAAGGTGGAGTTTTTTGTGATTTGATGGCTCATTGGGCATTATTGCGGCGCTACGACCGGGGTGTGTCTACCGTGCAGTTGTGTGCATACGGCACGTGGACCCTGTTGCCGGATGCCCCACATATCAGCGAAAGGAAGTAGAAAGACAGGAGTAGCTAGTTACACATAATATATTTTTGACAGAGAGATACTCCCTCTGTAAAGAAATATAAAAATCTTTTATATCATAACTTTATACATAATAAAAATCAAGGGGAATATATATAACATATATAATTATAAAAAAACAGAGTTTTTTAACACAGTATAGATGAGTTGGTGATGATGGTGTGCCTGCCATCCTGCAATATAGGCCGTCCGATTTATATCTGACGAATAGGAAGGAAACTATGGCAATTTTGCAGAAAGGTACCCACACACCTTGATACGTCTCCGTCATATCTACTTTTCCAAACACTTTTGCCCTTGTTTTGGACTCTAACTTGCATGATTTGAATGGAACTAACCCGGACTGACACTGTTTTCAGCACACTTTCCATGGTGTTATTTATGTGCAGAAACAAAAGTTCTCGGAATGACCTGAAACTCCATGGAACATCTATTTGGAAAATAAGAAAAATACTGGAAGAAAAATCCACGTCAGGGGGCCCACACCCTGTCCACGAGGGTGGAGGGCGCGCCTGCCCCCCTAGGGCGCGCCCCCTACCTCGTGGGCCCCCTGACGCTCCACCGACCTCAACTCCAACTCCATATATCCACTTTCGGGGAGAAAAAAATCAAGGAGAAGGATTCATCGCGTTTTACGATACGGAGCCACCGCCAAGCCCTAAAACCACTCGGGAGGGCTGATCTGGAGTCCGTTCGGGGCTCCGGAGAGGGGAATCCGTCGCCGTCGTCATCATCAACCATCCTCCATCACCAATTTCATGATGCTCACCGTCGTGCGTGAGTAATTCCATCGTAGGCTTGCTGGACGGTGATGGGTTGGATGAGATCTATCATGTAATCGAGTTAGTTTTGTTAGGGTTTGATCCCTAGTATCCACTATGTTCTGAGATTGATGTTGCTATGACTTTGCTATGCTTAATGCTTGTCACTAGGGCCCGAGTGCCATGATTTCAGATCTGAACCTATTATGTTTTCATGAATATATGTGAGTTCTTGATCCTATCTTGCAAGTCTATAGTCACCTACTATGTGTTATGATCCGGCAACCCCGAAGTGACAATAATCGGGACCACTCCCGGTGATGACCGTAGTTTGAGGAGTTCATGTATTCACTATGTGTTAATGCTTTGTTCCGGTACTCTATTAAAAGGAGGCCTTAATATTCCTTAGTTTCCGTTAGGACCCCGCTGCCACGGGAGGGTAGGATAAAAGATGTCATGCAAGTTCTTTTCCATAAGCACGTATGACTATATTCGGAATACATGCCTACATTACATTGATGAATTGGAGCTAGTTCTGTATCACCCTATGTTATGACTGTTACATGATGAACCACATCCGGCATAATTCTCCATCACCGATCCAATGCCTACGAGCTTTTCACATATTGTTCTTCGCTTATTTACTTTTCCGTTGCTACTGCTACAATCACTACAAAACCCAAAAATATTACTTTTGCTACCGTTACTGTTACTATCATAGTACTTTGCTACTAAATACTTCGCTGCAGATATTAAGTTTCCAGGTGTGGTTGAATTGACAACTCAGCTGCTAATACTTGAGAATATTCTTTGTCTCCCCTTGTGTCGAATCAATAAATTTGGGTTGAATACTCTACCCTCGAAAGCTGTTGCGATACCCTATACTTGTGGGTTATCAAGACTATTTTCTGGCGCCGTTGTCGGGAAGCATAGCTCTATTCTTTGAGTCACTTGGGATTTATATCTGCTGGTCACTATGAAGAACTTGAAAGACGCTAAGACAACAATTTATACCTCAACTACGAGGGGAGGTAAGGAACTGCCATCTAGCTCTGCACTTGATTCACCTTCTGTTTTGAGTAAGCTTGCGACACCTAAACCTGCTTCTGCTATTCATTCTGATATGTCGCATGTTATTGATGATGCCACTTCTGCTATGCATGATACTTATGATGAAACTACTACTATGCTTGATACTACTATGCCACTTGGTGAATTTCTTGAAGAACAACTTGCTAGGGTTAGAGAGAAAGAAATTATTGAAACTAATAATATTGATGAAAGTGATGATGAGGACTCTCCCCCTAATAAATATGAATCGCCTGTTATTCCTGAGGGTTATGTTTTTGAAAAAGAAGATGCTTTAGCTATTTTAGCTTGCAAAGATAGATACGAGCTCAAGAGGTTATTAGCTAAATGGAAGCAGCAATCTCTTAATGCTAGAATGAAACCTGACTCAGCTTTTTCTACTTCACCTATATGTGTTACTGATAAGGATTATGAATTCTCTGTTGATCCTGATATAATTACTTTGGTTGAATCTGATCCTTTTCATGGCTATGAATCTGAAACTGTTGTGGCACATCTTACTAAGTTAAATGATATAGCCACCCTGTTCACTAATGATGAGAAATCTCGCTACCTTTATATCCTTAAAATATTTCCGTTCTCATTAAAGGGTGATGCTAAGATATGGTTCAATTCTCTTGATCCTGATTGTGTGCGTAGTCCCCAGGATATGATTTATTACTTCTCTGCTAAATATTTCCCTGCTCATAAGAAACAAGCTGCTTTAAGGATATATATAATTTTGTGCAAATTGAAGAAGAGAGTCTCCCACAAGCTTGGGGGAGGCCTCTCCGATTACTTAATGCTTTGCCTGATCATCCTCTTAATAAAAATGAAATACTTGATATCTTTTATAATGGACTAACCGATGCTTCCAGAGATTACCTGGATAATTGGCCTGGTTCTGTTTTCAGGGAAAGAACACCGGATGAAGCTGAAATTTTATTGAATATGTTGACAAATGAAAATAACTGGACACTTCCTGAGCCAGCTCCTGAGCCTATTCCTAAACCAACTCCAAAGAAGAGAGGTGTTCTATTTCTCAGTCCTGAAGATATGCAAGAGGCAAAGAAATCTATGAAAGAAAAGGGTATTAAAGCTGAAGATGTTAAGAATCTACCTCCTATTGAAGAAATACATGGTCTAAATGTACCGCCTATTGAAGAAACATATGATCTTAATTCATCACCTATTGAGGAAACTCATGGTCTTGATAACCCGACACAGGTAGTAAAGGTAAATTCTCTCTATAGATTTGATGAAGGTGATATTCCTCACTAGAAGTCTGCTAGACAATGCTTAGAAGAGTTTGATAATTTTATTATCAAACAAGAAAACTTTAATGCTTATTTTGGTAGACAATTAAAACAAAATGCTTATATGATTGAACACTTGGGTGATTATATGGCTAATGTTAAAGGTGAACTTAAACTCATTAGCAAACATGCTTCTATGGTTACCACTCAAGTAGACCAAGTACTTAAAGCTCAAAATGATTTGCTCAATGAATTGAATAGTAAGAAAAATGACTATGCTGTTAGAGTGGCTACTAGAACTGGAAAAATGACTCAGGAACCTTTGTATCCTGAAGGCCACCCTAAGAGAATTCAGCAAGATTCTCAGAGAAATAATATAGATGCACCTAGTTCTTCTAAAAAGAAGAAAAAGAAAAATGATAGGACTTTGCATGCTTCTAGTGAACCTATTGCTGAACCACCTGAGAATCCAAATGATATTTCTATTTCTGATGCTGAAACACAATCTGGTAATGAACATGAACCTAGTGAAAATATTAATGATGATGTTCATGATGATGCTCAACCTAGTAATGATAATGATGTAGAAATTGAACCTGCTGTTGATCTTGATAACCCACAATCAAAGACTCAACGTTATGATAAGAGAGACTTTGTTGCTAGGAAACATGGTAAAGAAAGAGAACCATGGGTTCAGAAACCCATGCCTTTTCCTCCCAAACCATCCAAGAAAAAGGATGATGAGGATTTTGAGCGCTTTGCTGAAATGATTAGACCTATCTTTTTGCGTATGCGTTTGACTGATATGCTCAAAATGAATCCTTATGCTAAGTACATGAAAGATATTGTTACTAATAAAAGAAAGATACTGGAAGCTTAAATTTCCACCATGCTTGCTAATTATACTTTTAAGGGTGGAATACCTAAGAAACTAGGAGATCCAGGAGTACCAACTATACCATGCTCCATTAAAAGAAACTATGTTAAAACTGCTTTATGTGATCTTGGAGCCGGTGTTAGTGTTATGCCTCTCTCTTTATATCGTAGACTTGATTTGAATAAGTTGACAGCTACTGAAATATCTTTATAAATGGCCGATAAATCAACTGCTATACCTATTGGTATTTGTGAGGATGTGCCTGTTGTGGTTGCAAACATTACTATTTTAACGGACTTTGTTATTCTTGATATTCCCGAGGACGATAGTATGTCTATTATTCTTGGAAGACCTTTTTTGAATACTGCAGGGGCTGTTATTGATTGCAACAAAGGCAATGTCACTTTTCATGTTAATGGTAATGAGCATACGGTACACTTTTCGAGGAAACAAGCTCAAGTCCACAGTATAAATTCTATTGGAAAAGTTCCATCAATTATTTTTGTAGGTTTTGAATTTCCTCTTCCTACTGTCGAGAAGAAATATGATATTCTTATTATTGGGGATGTGCATATCCCCGTTGAGATAATATAGTGTTATTCGAAATTTCTCCGGTTCCATGTTATTCGGAATGAGTTTGTTAACAAGACTTGATCAACCTTGTTAGTGGATTCCTTTTGATGAGCATGAGATGGATGGAACTAGAAGGCACAACCTTCTGTACCCTCTTTCTACTTTCTGTTATTTAGTTGAAATAAAGTAAAAATAGTATTTTCTGTCCGTTTTCTGATATATCCGTGCAATATAAAAATACCCCGAAAATAAAAGTTCTCCAAATGCCCTGAAAATGAAATATGATTTTTTCTAGAATATTTGAGAATATCTGGCACTGAGAACATAGCAGGAGGGGCAAGCACCTGGCCACGAGGGTGGAGGGCGCGCCCCCTGCCTCATGGGCCCATGGTGGCTCCCCTCCACTTATTCCTGCACCCACACACTCCTTCTTCCTCCCAAAAAAATCACCATCCAGCTCAAGCACGAGCTCTAGCTCATTCTGCTGCGATTTTCGATCTCCTTGCTCAAAGCACCTCTCACAAAACTGCTTGGGGAGATTGTTTCTTGGTATGTGACTCCTCCATTGGTCCAATTAGTTTTTGTTCTAGTGCTTTATTCATTGCAAATTTGTGCTGCCTAGGTGACCATGTTCTTGAGCTTGCATGTCAAATTTATATGGTTCCAAGTAGTTCTAATGCTTGATAAAGGCTCTAGGCACTTGTAGGAGTAGTTGCTATCAATTTTGTTGAGCTTGGTTCACTTTTATTTGAAGTTACTAAAAATTTCAGAAATTTTTCAGAGGAAGAAATATGCTTAGGAAAATGTACCAAGGTGGTTCTTCAAGGAAGCAAGGACCCAGGCTTGCAATGCGTGATGCTGACGATGAGCCACCAAGGGACGCTCCAGTGCGGCCTTGTGAATGGCCTTCAGAAAACTTTTTGGATCGAGCGGGAATCAAGGAAGAATTTAACGCATATTTGCGTAACGCTGATCTTGTGAGCTTCGAGGCAGAGAAGTGCCGCCAATACCACTATCTCACTAGTTCCTTTGTGAGGAGGTTCGAATTTTCATCTTCACGTAATTCTCCAACTGTCCTGTTTGATCTTTATGAAAAATCTTATACGATGGACTTAGAGGATTTTTACCACTGCTTGCAAACTTCCACAATGGGGTAGTGCTAGTGAACCTCGCAAATCTGAATTTAGAAATTTTCTTGCTAGTATAACTGTGGGGGAATCTAGAGACATAGCACAAGCTACCATACGGAGCATTCATTTTCCTGCTATACATTATTTTGCTCTCTTCATAGGTAGGTGCATAAATGGTAAAGATGAAGCATGTCACATGTGTGTCCCTGATCTCAGTATTCTTAGGAGTGCTGTGTTAGGAGACAAATCTTATAATTTGGGAGCCACTGTTGCACGTAGGTTGCATCATAATAGATTTAATGGAGATTTCTTTGGAGGAATTTATGCAACCCGCTTAGCTGGTTTTCTTGGTGTGGACATTCGTGAGGATGATATTGAGTTGCCTCCTACTTATTTAGACTATAATGCTATGGTCCACCACCAGTTTGTCGAGAGGAATGAATCACCTCTCCGGTATCGCTTAATCTTTGACAGACGTCGTGTTGTCCGTATTCCTCTCCCTGCTTCTGCCTTCTTTGATTATCAGGCAAAAGGAAGATATGTTATTACCAGAGAGGAGGCAGATGAGTACGAGAGGAGTGCGGAGGCAGCTCGCCACCACGCTGCAGCTCAGGAGGCGATTGCTGCTGCATCTCAGTACAACCCCGGCTACAACTATGGATATCCGCCAGGCCATCCGTGGCAATAAACCAACTTAGGCTAAAAGCCTAAGCTTGGGGGAGTACATATCTCTCATCGACATTACATTTATGTTCACACACTCATTGCTAGATATCGGTGCTCATACTTTTTCATTGTAATATCCATGCTAGTTTATTTTATTTTCTTGCTTTCTTCTTGTGTGTTTGTTAAACCTTAAGAAAAACAAAAAAAATAGTGTAGCTTTAAGCTAGTTAACTTTTCTTGCTGTAGTAGTAATAATTAAAAAGAAAACCCAAAAATATTTCTTGTTCTTCTTTTGCTTGTTGGGAGCTTTCCCGTGTAAATAGTTTTATTTCTTTTGTTTTCTTTGGGGGTCGATAGGAGAAGACCATGATTAAATTGTTGAAGTGGCTCTTATATGCATTATTGTTGATTTAACCAAGAGCCCATATTGCCTTGTCTTCTCCTATTTATTGAATGCTCGCAGATTCCAGCTTAGTCCAATGCACATGCACTCCTATTATTTTCACATCGTTCGGTCGTGCAAGTGAAAGGAAATTATGACGATATATGATGGACTGACTGAGATGAGAAAAGCTGGTATGAACTCGACCTCTCTTGTTTTTGTAAATATGATTAGTTCATCGTTCCTGATTCAGCCTATTATGAATAAACATGTTTGCAATGACAATTAGAGATCATAGTTGCTTGTGCCATGCTTGATTAGCTATGAGTTATAATGGTTTACCTTGCGTGCCAACATGCTATTAAAATGGTTTTGATGTGGTATAGTGGGGTGGTATCCTCCTTTGAATGATTTAAGTGACTCGACTTGGCACATGTTCACACATGTAGTTGAAACAAATCCACATAGCCTTCACGATTTTATGTTCATGGTGGATTATATCCTACTCATGCTCGTACTCAATGTCTATTAATTTTAATGCATGTTCATGACTGTTGTCGCTCTCTAGTTGGTCGCTTCCCAGTCTTTTGCTAGCCTTCACTTGTACTAAGCGGGAATACTGCTTGTGCATCTAATCCCTTAAACCCCAAAGTTATTCCATATGAGTCCACTATACCTTCCTATATGCGGTATCTACCTGCCGTTCCAAGTAAATTTGTATGTGCCAAACTCTAAACCTTCAAATGAAATTCTGTTTTGTATGCTCGAATAGCTCATGTATCAACTAGGGCTGTCCGTATCTTCCATGCTAGGCGGGTTATTCTCAAGAGGAGTGGACTCCGTTCCTCACTCACGAGAAAATGGCTGGTCACCGGGATGCCCAGTCCCATGCTTTATGCAAACTAAATCAAAATAATTGCAAACAAAACTCCCCCTGGGACTGCTGCTAGTTGGAGGCACTCGTTGTTTCGAGCAAGCCATGGATTGATGCTTGTTGGTGGAGGGGGAGTATAAGCTTTACCATTCTGTTTGGGAACTGCCTGTAATGTGTGTAGCATGGAAGATATCGCCATCTCTTGGTTGTTATGTTGACAATGAAAGTATGACGCTCAAAATATTATTTATCTCTATTTCAAAACCGAGCTCTGGCACCTCTACAAATCCCTGCTTCCCTCTGCGAAGGGCCTATCTATTTACTTTCATGTTGAGTCATCACCCTCTTATTAAAAAGCACTAGCTGGAGAGCACTGCTGTCATTTGCATCCATTACTATTAATTTATATTGGGTATGACTATGACTGGATCTCTTTTACCATGAATTACAATGTCTAGTCAGTCCTTGATCTTTAAAGGTGCTCTGCATTTATGTTTTGCGGTCTCAGAAAGGGCTAGTGAGATACCATCCTATTATATCATATCATGATTGTTTTGAGAAAGTGTTGTCATCCGAGATTTATTATTATTGCTCGCTAGTTGATTATGCCATTGATATGAGTAAACATGAGACCTAAGAGTTATTGCAAATGTGGTTAGTCATAATCTTTGCTGAAAACTTGAATGTTGGCTTTACATATTTACAACAACAAGAGCAAACAGAGTTTGTAAAAGTCTTTCTTTATCACTTTCAGTTTATCAACTGAATTGCTTGAGGACAAGCAAAGGTTTAAGCTTGGGGGAGTTGATACGTCTCCGTCGTATCTACTTCTCCAAACACTTTTGCCCTTGTTTTGGACTCTAACTTGCATGATTTGAATGGAACTAACCCGGACTGACGCTGTTTTCAGCAGACTTTCCATGGTGTTATTTATGTGCAGAAACAAAAGTTCTCGGAATGACCTGAAACTCCATGGAACATCTATTTGGAAAATAAGAAAAATACTGGAAGAAAAATCCACGTCAGGGGGCCCACACCCTGTCCACGAGGGTGGAGGGCGCGCCCCTACCTCGTGGGCCCCCTGACGCTCCACCGACCTCAACTCCAACTCCATATATTCACTTTCGGGGAGAAAAAAATCAAGGAGAAGGATTCATCGCGTTTTACGATACGGAGCCGCCGCCAAGCCCTAAAACCTCTCAGGAGGGCTGATCTGGAGTCCGTTCGGGGCTCCGGAGAGGGGAATCCGTCGCTGTCGTCATCATCAACCATCCTCCATCACCAATTTCATGATGTTTACCGCCGTGCGTGAGTAATTCCATCGTAGGCTTGCTGGACGGTGATGGGTTGGATGAGATCTATCATGTAATCGAGTTAGTTTTGTTAGGGTTTGATCCCTAGTATCCACTATGTTTTGAGATTGATGTTGCTATGACTTTGCTATGCTTAATGCTTGTCACTAGGGCCCGAGTGCCATGATTTCAGATCTGAACCTATTATGTTTTCATGAATATATGTGAGTTCTTGATCCTATCTTGCAAGTCTATAGTCACCTACTATGTGTTATGATCCGGCAACCCCGAAGTGACATGCAAGTTCTTTTCCATAAGCACATATGACTATATTCGGAATAAATGCCTACATTACATTGATGAATTGGAGCTAGTTCTGTATCACCCTATGTTATGACTGTTACATGATGAACCGCATCCGGCATAATTCTCCATCACCGATCCAATGCCTACGAGCTTTTCACATATTGTTCTTCGCTTATTTACTTTTCCGTTGCTACTGTTACAATCACTACAAAACCCAAAAATATTACTTTTGCTACCGTTACTATTACTATCATATTACTTTGCTACTAAATACTTCGCTGCAGATATTAAGTTTCCAGGTGTGGTTGAATTGACAACTCAGCTGCTAATACTTGAGAATATTCTTTGGTTCCCCTTGTGTCGAATCAATAAATTTGGGTTGAATACTCTACCCTCGAAACGGTTGTGATCCCCTATACTTGTGGGTTATCACACCTCTCCACATTTGCAAATAAGGCCTTCCCTCATTCATCCTTTTCTCTCACAAGATAAAATACTCATACAAATGCATATTGATGTTACGTGCAACGCACGGGCATTATGGGGGTTCAGTTGAGAATATAATACTTAGACAGGCTCATGGTTCTGGACTTTGGGCCACAGGCCGGTGGGCCTGCATGTTTGGGGGCCCATGTGTTCTACCTCAGCGCTTTTCATATTGCAAGCGATCGGCACGGCGCTGGTTTTAGATGCTCTCGCAAGGCGAATACACAAAATTGAATAAAGCATGGCAGCTGTTAGAATGAAATCGAACAATAGTTCCTAACCAACAATCAGAGTTGCAATTCTATCAACGATATACCACGTGATAAATAATATTGTCATACTACTTATACACACAGGACACTTGTTTCACCATGCCAAATTATTACATCAAAATCTCTCAGAGGATAGATCAGTTCGGCAGTTGCGTGCTGCTACTGAAGAATTTCAAAGTTGATTTGGACCAGCTCTCCTTGTCGAAAGTTTGATTTTGACATCATCCCCTACCGCAAGATATGATTTAGATTTGAACCTTGACCATCATTTAGCATCAATCATCATGCGACCATCCTTTGTACTTACGGTATATTGAGCAGGTTCATTCACACCAAGGCTGCGCATGGTAAGAGAAACTTGGCCACGGTCGCCAGGATTGTTGAACGACTCCCTCGTTGCTCTAGGAATTCTCTGTTTGCAAACAAGAAGACATACACAAACAGTTAGATCAACACAGTGAATCATGTGAAACAACATGGAAAGAAAAAAGAACGAAGCACTTGGACGGCCAATGCTTACCAAGAAGGTGGACATGTCAGTTTTTGTAAGGACTTTGGTATATGAAGTGCGAACTACAGGCCAGTATGTTGCCGGCGCAACTGCTGGTTCCATTGCTGCTGCACGGGCCGGAGCATATGCAAGTGCAAGTGTTGGGGCAGGTGCCGAAGCCGTTGCTAGTGCCCGTGCCGGTGCGACTGGTAGTGCCTCTGCTGCTGCCGGAGATGGTGCTCCTTGTAGAGCTGGTGCCGGTGTCGGAGCAGGTGTCGGTGTCGATGCCCGATCCTCCGATAGATCAGCCTGATCCGTTGACGCGGTCGGTGCCCAATCCTCAGTTGGATCAGACTGAGCTAATGCCACTGTTAGTGCTAGAGCAACTGCCGTTGCTGAAGGTGGTACCGATGTGCGATGCAGCGGCGTCGTGTCTGATCTGCTATGATCAGCTTTCTAACTTGACTAGGCTCCGTGACCGTGATCCAGTCTTTTTCTTCATTTCTTTTAAACCAAACTGCAGTTCATCATAGGGATTCAGCTTGTACTCAGACAACAGACTGATCCAATTTTTTCCAGTAATATAAGTGATGGATAGTGCCTTCGTTACTGACACGACATAAGAAGTGAAACCTGCAAAAATAGCCATCGTAGAGCAAACCAAACGGTTTATACTGTGATGAATGTCACATGGCAAAACCTGCATCGTAAAATTGCAGCAAAAGAAAGAAAACATGACATTACATCAATAAGATTTAGTCAGTAAATCAATAAGATTTACTTGATGTGACACGAGTGAATCCTTACCAGGAAATCACTATGTTGAAGTACTAAACAGAAGATTGATCGTCCAACTATGCGTGGCATGCAGGGCCCCCGCCTAATCCCACAAGCAGGACAGTCCAAAGGTTGTGACAAATCATATGGACCGAACCATAATTGTATGGTGCGATAAACCCTGCAATGCATACATATATTGGAGTGTAACCATAATTGATAAACCTTCCTCACAAAAAAGATGATCTGGATACTTCAAAATATACAGACTAAATTGAGTGGACAGACATTAACATAGACTGTTCTCAGGACTCACCACACACCAAAAGCAGTAGTACTAAACAATACACGGTTCACAAACACAAATCAAGTACTGAACAATAGTACTTACTACAGACAAGCAAAGTTGCACTAATTAAACTCTGCAGACTATTTGTTGCCACCGACCTACGGGATGAACCCTGCATAACTGACTAGGCCATGGACTTCGTGAGAGATGTCTACCTGCACCATGACCATCTCGTCAACCTTGGAGAACCTAACAGAGTGGCCTTTGCACTGATAAACATGACGATGAAGACATGCCGCATCAGATTTGTCGGGAAGCTTTACAAGAACCACACCCTTCATAACCGAAGGCACAACGAGGAAATTGTTGTGGTCAAGTACAGCCTCGAGAACACGCATGACAACAATGCTACAGGAAAACACTAGTTCAGGACACGTGGCAACAAGGACACAGCAGCTGGATAGTTTAGCAGTAGAACTCATCCTCAGGTGTTCCAGGTCACATGGCATGACTTTGAGAACTTCATATCCACCATGGACCTAGTTCTAATTCAAACAGAAACCAAATATTTTATTACTACCTCCGTTCAGAAATATAAGATGATTTTCGATATTTTACTCCATATATGACTACATATATGCACAGAAATGAGTGAACAAAGACATTAGAACATGTCTTCGAAGGCATGAGAGCAGAGGGATTACTTGCAATATCCATAACACAAGTTACTGAGGCAAATATACCCTCTTCAAAGGTAGCATTGATGTTCATAAAGTAGTTGAAAGTAATCTATAAGAAATCAGTGTCAAGCTCAAGCATCTTTTGGTCAAAAGAGGAATTTAGAACCGTCATTTGGCACACAAAAATCACATGCAAGATCACCCAGAAAGTTGTACTACTAGTACTAGTACTGCGTGTTAGATGGAAAAACACGATCAAGATCGAGAAAAATATCGTCAAGAAGAGATATTACCTGGATTTGCTTAATGAGGGATCCCGGAGAGGGGGGTTTGGACAGTGCGATGGCTTTGAGCTTGTATGCGGTAGTCTCGGCAGGGTGCTTGCGCTTCTTCGTACCATGAGCCTCGACGGTTTTGGCCAGAGCCATAGACATCACTTTGGCAGGTGCTCCAGCGCCCATCAAGAAACTGTCAAATAGAAATAAAAGAAAAGAAACCATAATCACAAACCAAAAAGAAGAACATAGAGGGAGTTATAGGATCAGTCTCGGGGTTGCAAGACCGGGCCTTTGCCAGAATCAACACCATTGATGCGCTTACCTTTCCTTCTTTGGGAGAGAAGAACAATGGCAGAAGTAGGTCGGGGTTTTCTTGAAGAAATGAGGAACAAGATGAGGGAGAAGCGAGTGGTTTTTTTTAATAGAGGAAGCTGAGAGAGAAGAGTGAAATGATGGTTGCTTCGTCCGTCCAACTTACTGCTGGAAAGGAGGGGGTTTTGTGATTTGACGGCTCATTGGGCATTACTGCGGCGCTTCGATCGGGGTAGTCTACCATGCAGTTGGGCACTCTAATACGGAGTAATTTAGTGCATGGCTAGTGGACCCCGATGTTGGTTGTCCCACACGTCGGTGAAAGTGAGTAGCAAGGTTCCCAATGACCGTCGAGGAGGATCTGCACGGTAGAGCGTGTCCACTGTTTTTCTGATGAAAAAATGATTACAGCAAGCGTTTCCACTCTTACGACGGAGGAGTGCGAAACACGGCAGCCACTTGAACATACACAGCGCTCCTACTACTAGGCATGTGCAGTGGTTCATACGTCAGTACTACATAATCTTGTTGCTAGTGTAGTAACATATGACGATAACAAATGATGTTGTGTGCATGTCAACTATATGAACAGTAATGTAACATAGTACCACTTTTTCGACTGTCCGGTCGAGAATGAACGGTGAGATCAATGTTAACAGAACTAGGTCTACAGCGCATGGAGAGTACGGTGCTACAGTACTCCATGAAACATGAACCATATGAAGCACGAATCAGTGTTAGGCAGGGTGTATGAAGGGTGCACGGGATGGGAGCAAAAGTTCCCTTCTCGACCCACTTTTGGGTGTTTGGCAAAGTGCATGAAGGGTGCATGAGTCCACACTAGTAGGTTAACACAAATACACGAAGAGGGAACAACTATATTGAGATGAGAATGCAACCAAACACACCCACACGCTTTGTGCTACAGTGACTGATCTGCACCATCTGAGTTTGATCCAACGGTCATGTTGAGCCGAGACATGGACATGCCCATGCAGAGGACGCCTAAACACCACCGAAGTCCCTCTGCTTCTCGAGGCGCACGACGTTGGTGATGCAGGGTGCAACCGCCCGCACAGCCCGCTCCCGGTCGACGGGAGGCAGCTCGTCAAAGACGGCGTCCAATGGCACGAATGGATTCCGGTGACGGAGCCCTGAGAGGATTTGCCCGGCAACAGTGACGGCAGCCTGCAACTCCTCCTTGTCCAGCTCCGCACCCACCATCGCGCGGAGACGGCTCAGCTCCTCGGAGATATAGGTGAAGAAGGAGACCAGGTCAGGAAGCCGTTGCTCGTTGAAGTCGATGGCGTGGTCGAACGGGTTTAGACCGACGTCCGGCATGGTCGTGCTGGCACGATGGTAAGCATCGCGCAGCCGCAACACGTGTGTGGCAACTTGGTCCACCAAGTGGCTGAGGCGATCCTGGACCTCGTCACGATCGGCCCGCTCGCGCTCCAGCGGGCCCCCCTGACGGCCTATCGTATCTCCCGCTTTCTGCAGCAACGCCGCCGACGCCTCGAGCATCTTTGTGGTGGACGCCTGCCGCTTTTGAAGCTCCGTGAACTCCCGCACATAATGGACGAGCATGGCCCTCCTCTCCTCCTTGAGCTCACAGAGCTCCACGTCCTTGGCCCTGAGCTCCGCATCCTCGGCCTGGAGCTCCTGTGTCAGGCGCCTCACCTCAGACTCCATGATCTGCTGCGCCACCATGGCACCAGGTAGAAGCAATGGGGAGAGGAAGCAAAGGGGGTGAAACGGCTGAAAGGCAATGCAATCTACGGGAAGGCGGAGGGAGCCAGCCGAGGAACGGGGTGAATATTTTGGTTTTCACCATGGGAAAACACCAGTCGACGACTTTTCACATCAGGGAGTAGTGGGTTTTAGAGGCGGAGTCATCGTGACTAATTGTTGCCGCGCCTGCTCCCGTCAATCAAAAAATTAAAAATCCTGTTGCGCCTGCTCCCGTCAATCAAAAAATTAAAAATCCTGTCGCGCTTTCCGCACCCAAAGACCAGAGCAACACCGTGGTGGATATTTAAATTTACCTACCGGCAAGGAGATAAGAAAAAGGGTGAAAAAACAAATGTGGCCGTGGCCTAGCTAATCGGTCGCACTGGGCCAACTAGCTAGCCACCGTGCTTCACTGATGTACTCGGCGGGAAAGGTGGTCTTTCGTGATTTGATGACTCATTTACTTGCTTCGGCGCTATGACCGAGGAGGACCCAGAAAATGCGCGGTAGGGCATCCCACGTCTCGGCAAGGAAGAATATATGCGTGCACCACCCGGGAGGACCCCAAAACCGCGCGGTAGGGTGTGCCACGTCTCGGTATGGAGGAAAAATGTGCGTGTAAAAATATACTGTATTAGACATACTACCTATGGTTCGACCTCGGGACCCAACCAGTCGGTCGAAAACACCCCACTAGCCACACAACTTCATCATGCTAACATGGCACGGAGGATAGGTGTGGTTAGCTCCGTCTCGACCAGCCACAACGTCTCTTGTTCTAGGCGATTCTTCTATTTTCCAAGATTTTTTTAGTTATAATAACACCACGGCAAGCAAGCGCCGCTCTTCATGTGTGCCCGTGCGTCTAATGGTTAGACGATGGAGAGGAGAGAGAGATCGCAGACCTGGGACCCACCAGTAAGTGAGTCAACGGTCATGCACGTGTTGACGAGGCACTCCCTCTACTCAACGCAATACTGTATAAAATCAAGTTATGGGACAAAGCCAACAACCGTTGTTGTTTCAGGCTATCGACTTACGCTTTGTAGTCCAGGTTGCCAATTCGAATCTCGTCTTTCAGATTTGTTAGTTTTAGGTCCAAATTTGATCAATTACAAGTGAGACCCCCGTGTGTTGTTCCGATATTTCAGTGTAGGATGGTTTTTTTGAACAAACACTTTGCGCGGTTAGACAAGTAACGGCATGAGTTACACGTATTTTGCAAGTTTAAGAACAAAAAATGACAGCGGCATAGAATAGCACATCCACCCCGCAGCTTAGATGCTATGGTGATATGAGTTTTTACATCATTGGAACTGAGATCCAATGGCTTGTGTCGGTGTCAAAACCGGTGGATCTTGGGTAGGGGGTCCCGAACTGTGCGTCTAAGGCGGATGGTAACAGGAGGCGGGGGACACAATGTTTACCCAGGTTCGGGCCCTCTCGATGGAGGTAATACCCTACTTCCTGCTTGATTGATCTTGATGATATGAGTATTACAAGAGTTGATCTACCACGAGATCCTAGAGGCTAAACCCTAGAAGCTAGCCTATGATTATGATTGTTGTTGTCCTACGGACTAAACTCTCCGGTTTATATAGACACCGGAGGAGGCTAGGGTTACACAGAGTCGGTTACAAGGGAGGAGATCTACATATCCGAATTGCCAAGCTTGCCTTCTATGCAAAGGAGAGTCCCATCCGGACACGGGACGAAGTCTTCAATCTTGTATCTTCGTAGTCCAACAGTCCGGCCAAAGCATATAGTTCGGCTGTCCGAGGATCCCCTAATCCAGGACTCCCTCAGTAGCCCCTGAACCAGGCTTCAATGACGATGAGTCTGGCGCGCAGATTGTCTTCGGCATTGCAAGGCGGGTTCTTCCTCCGAATACTCCGTAGAAGATTTCGAACACAAGGATAGTGTCCGGCTCTGCAAAACAAATTCCACATACCACCGTAGACAGTATAATATTTCCACAAATCTAATCTGCTGACAACTTTCATAACGTGACATCACGCCATGGCCCGGTCATTATTCGCACCGTTTTCTCAACCAGCTACTGAACATATCGCGAGGCGGTTTTCTTGGCACGTCTTGTCGAAGCAGAGATCGTGTCCCCTTATCACGGGATTCTCATCAATACGGGTGTGGGTAACCCAACCGCGCCATCAATCACGGCGCTTGGGGACTAAGCGAGTTTCATCAGGCAAGTGGGGAGGCGCAGAATCCCTGCTGCCTTTATAAGGGGATAAGGACTCCCTTTCGCACCCACGCTTTCTTCTTCCCGATCCATTCCCCTTCGCTCGAGCTCCAGCGCCCGAGCATTCATCTTCTCCACCACAAAGGCCTTCCAAAAATGTCCTGATCCGGAGCAGGAGGCAAGTGGATGGCCTCTACCGTCCGGGAGAAGGATATCAAAAAGCTTCGGGAGGCCGGGTACCTGGCCAAGAAAATCAGCCACCGTCTCCCGACAGCGGGATAGATCGTCCCTACTCCGGAACCCCACGAGACGGTTGTATTCCTCCCTCATTTTGTCCGCGAGCTAGGGTTTCCCCTCCACCCGTTTGTTCATGGCATCATGTATTATTACGGGATCGATTTTCATGATATATCCCCCAATTCCTTCCTCGACATCTCGACATTCATCGTCGTGTGCGAGGCTTTTCTCCGCATCTCGCCACACTTCGGCTTATGGCTGAAGATCTTTAATGTGAAGCCCAAGGTAGTGAGCGGCAAGCACGCCGAGTGCAGGGGCGCTATGGTGAGCAGGATGCCCAACGTCACATGGCCGATAGGTACTTTTAATGATTCCGTCAAAGAGTGGCAACAGCAGTGGTTTTACATCACTGAGCCGCGCGGCACGGAATGGGCCGCCGCTCCCGAGTTCTGATCCGGAGCCCCTCTGCGGCTTACGTCCTGGCCTAAGAAGGGCCTGAACTGGTCTTCATCCGACAAACTGTCGGTGCTCCAGACGCGCGTTAAGGATATGGAAGACAAGAACATCGAACTTGTCAATGTAGTCCAGGTGATGTTAGTTCGCAGGATCCTGCCTTGTCAACACTGGACTTGCAATCTATGGGAATTCGATCCGGCCAAGCACCAGACCCTGCGAGAGCTCCTTGGCTCCTCGCACAAAGACATTTGGAAGGTGCTTTTCAAGTCCGGCAAATCATGGCCGGACTCGGCCGAGGACCGCGGGTACCAACTGTCCCGCCCTGCAAGCTCGGTAAGTTATTATACGTTTTATCCGCATAACCCAAGGGAAATGCTTAGTGTGTTTTCCTCAACTCCCCTAGGGCTGGACGAAGAAGCCGGAGTGGATCCACTGTCCGGCGCCGCTGCCCGAAGGACCGGCCGACCCACTTCTGACGAAGATGCTGGTCCCGGCGCCATACAAGGCGCCGAAGAAGGAGGCCAAAAAGACCCGGGGTGGCCTTCGTCGCCGCAGCATTTCAGACACAATATCCGAAGGTTCCAACACCTGTTCTGCCTCCGAAGAGGACGAGGAGGAGGAGGAAGACGAATCCCCAGCGGGAGGAAGAAAGAAGAGGGCGGCCTCCATACACTTGGAGGCCGAGTCGCCTAAAAGGGGAAAAGCTCCTCTTCCGGAAGGGTCCACTGCCGCCGCCGACAACAGCCCGGCGTGGGATCCTAGGGCCCAGCCCCTGGTGAACTCGTGAGTATAAAATCCGAACACATTTATGCGTCCAGTCTCATCATGGCGTAATATTTTGACCTGAGCCATATTTTTGTAGTCCGGTGAGGTCCCGCACCGAAGAATCCTCATCAGAGGATTTGCTGAGCTCGGATGCTATGGAGAGCGGGACGCCCCCGAAGGCCCCTTTCCCAAAACATGTGGATAACACCGAGGCTTCGTCCCAGAAGGACCCCGGCCAAGGAGGGGAGGAAGAGATCGTGAAAGCGGCGCCTGGAGGTCAAACTTCAGGGGCCGGAGACATGGGGGAGAAGATTCCCATGGGAGTCGTCGGCATGAGCCATCTTGAATTCGGCTCCCAGCCGGACGCAATTCCGGAGACCAATACGGCTCCAGAATCAAGCAGGCGGCCTCCCTCGGCTGGAGCGGGCATGCCTATTCCACCGGCAATCTCTGTCCAACCAGAGGTGCCGGATGCTTTGTTGGCGGCGCTGAAGAGCGCCTCCATCGTCGATGAACACCGTGCCCTTATGGGTGCGGTGATTGAGAAGATTCAGTCTGCTGAGAGTGGACTGAATGAAGCCTGCATCAGCCTTATAAGAGGCTTTGAGGTATGTTTTATGAGGTTTTGAAGAATGTCATAGTATGGATAGTAGCCCCTGATACACTGTTCGGTGAAAGAAAGAAACGGACAGAGGATCAAATTTTGTGCTCGCAGGAAGACTCATTTGGTGACATATATCTCTCTTTTATAAGCAGGCGTCTGCAGCGGTAGCTGCCTCTCAAACTGCGGAGGTCTCCGGACTGAATCAAAGTCTGGAGCGGACCAAAGAAGAACTTGGCCAGTTGAAAAGGCAGTTGGAAGATAAGCAAGGTATGCGCAAGCCTTGTTCGCGTTTGGTGCAAACGAATTTCCAGTATGATAAAATATGTTCCATGATTTTCTCTAGGGACGATGACTGAAGTCGAGGCTCTTAAGAAGGCTGTGGCCGAGGCCGAGGAAAAGGCAGCCGCAGAGCAGGCTCTTCGTGAGAAGCACGAGGCCAGGGTTATTGAAGCTGAGCAGAAGCTTCAAGAGGCCATTAAGAAATGCGAGACCTTGGAGCAGAGTTTAACGGAGAAAGAATCCGAACTCACCAGGGCTCATCAGGCCGCGCGCGATGCCCAGGGGGAAACCCAAGGCGCCCTGTAGGAGATCCAAGAGGTGAGGAAGATCGTAACGGGTAAGGCTCTTTTCCATGTAAATCAAATATCTGAGGAGAAAATCATGTTTCTAATTTTGAGTTCGGATTTCTCCAGGGGTGTTTACGGAACTGCCCCGCAACATATCGGATGCCGCCCAATTCTACCGAGCCGAAGAAAGGAACACTGCGGATAAGCTCTTCTGGTCGCAGTATCTGCCACCGAATTATCCGGTGCCTTTCGTCGACCAACTGAAACAGCTGATCGAACTGCATAGGGCGGCTGAACTAGCCATGAAGGATTTGATTATCCGGCTATGGCCCACCGAGCCGATTCCAAGCAGCTACTTCGGGCTCGTGAAGCGGCTTGTGAGTGCCTGCCCTCGACTTGACATCATCAAGCGGTCGGTCTGTATAGAGGGTGCACAAATGGCCTTCGCCCGCGCAAAGGTGCACTGGGGGAAGATGGATGCTGAAAAGCTGATGACCGAGGGACCGCCAGAGGGGAAGGAGCACCGCAAGCCTGAATTATATTATGAAAGTGTCCTGAAAGGATCCTGCCTTGCGGCGGAGCAATGCACCAAGGACATTATATTTCCATGAATACAATCATGATGTCCTTTGTAATGTTGAACGAAGTCATTTCAATTATTTATTGCCTGTTATATAAAATTTTATCCTCCTGCGCGGCCGTTTTATATATTAATCCTGAGAGTTGGCCAGTCATCGGCTTCTGCCCCCATGTAGGAAGTACGGGGGTGTTCGGGATAAACCTGATCACTCTTTATCCCAGTTTTGGGTCCTTCGAAGGAGGTGTTCAGCACAACGAACCAGGCAATCGGACTATAGGGCTTTATCACTCTCACTTAGCCATAGGAGATTTAGGAAAGGAAGGTAGGCGCAGCCCCTGGTGTTTGGAAGACCGCACGAGGGGCTCTTATAAGCACCTGATCGGAAGAAAAACCGATCCATCGCACGCTGCATTGGTTATGGCATTATGCGGGAGAAATCCTTAAAGATTTTACAACCTCTCGAACAGCTGACCAGCTCTCGCCATATCATGACAGTCAATTTTCGGCTTTCTCTACTAAGGTGCTCGTCCGGAAGAACCGGGACACAATCGTAGTAGTTCTCCCTGTGCCGCCTTAGCCGATATAGAGGAACGTAAGGCAGCAAAACATGGGAGCCGAGCAAACCCAGCATTTGACCCAAGACATGATTCGGAGCTGATGCATATAATGCTATAAGTTCGGGGTGCCGAACTTCCATGAAGGTGTTCGGACTTTATTGCCGTATTATGGGTAAAACGAAGCACCTGGCATATTTAAGGCATATCACTGTGTATGGATGCCACTTGCCAAAAGAATTTCAATAAGAAATATTAGAAGATAAGCGTCGTATAAATCCACATATTGTATTTGAATAGTACGTCGATGCGTATGAGTACAGGTAATGTGATAAAAAAGAAATATGACTGTGGAACCTGCTGAGACCAGGGGGAAGAAGCTGTGTGCGGATCCGGAGTATAGTCGGATGGTCATCGCGGGGAATATCTAAGAATTCCCCTGCGCGTTCGAGCTGCTTCCATATCGCCAGTCCTGGTCTGCGCAAAGTTGAACCTGCAAGGAAAATGTAAGAAATGCTTGTGCGCCACAGAGCGGTTGAGCCGCGGTATGTGGCATGTCCTGGCCTTCACCGGGGTGTTTTTAATTGAGCTCTGGACGAGCCTTTTTATTCTGCCGCGAAGCAGTTCGGAGTCCTTTGGCGGTGTCCGAGAGCCTGGCCGTTGACTCGAGGTTCGATTGAAAGGTGCCACTCGTTGCTTCTGCTGTTAAAGCAGCGGTATACTCTTTGGTACCAAGGGAAAGTTCGGCCTTGCCATTGACCGTGATGACACCGCGCGGACCAGGCATCTTGAGCTTATGGTAGGCATAATGTGGCACCGCGTTGAATCGAGCGAACGCGGTTCGTCCGAGCAGTGCCTGATAATCACTGCGAAAGGGGACGATGTCGAAGATTAACTCTTCGGCACGGTAATTGTCTGGTGATCCGAAGACTACCTTAAGGGCGATGGAGCCTGTACAGCTGGTCTCCACACCTGGTATAATACCTCTGAAGGTGGTTTTAGTGGGTTTGATCACTGAATGATCGATGCCCATCTTGCGCACTGTGTCCTGGTAAAGCAGGTTTAGACTGCTGCCTCCGTCCATAAGGACTCGTGTGAGGTGGAACCCGTCAATTATTGGGTCGAGGACTAGTGTGGCTGGATTGCCCTGATTGGTGTTAAATGGACGATCCGTGCGGTTGAAGGTGATCGGCTTGAGTTTATATTGTGGGACGACTGGTTCCGTTAAGTCGATATCCCTAAGGGTGCGCATCCGGTCCGGGTTGGGAGTGTGGGTGTCGTTTACCACGTTCACCATTTGGATTTGCGGGGGAAATTTCTTTTACCCTCCTGTACTCGGTGGTCTGGGCTCCTCGTCGCCATCATCGCTTTGAGACCCCTTATCTTTGTTTTTGGCGCCTGACCTGCCGGCTTGTTTGAAGACCCAGCATTCTCTGTTGGTATGATTGGCTGGTGTTCCTGGGGTGCCAAGAATTTGGCATGGGCGGTCTAGTATGCGGTCCAGACTAGACGGACCCGAATTGTCATTTCTGAGTGGCCCCTTCCGCTGACTGGACTTAGAGCCACTAAATCCGGCATTGACTGCCGTATCTTCAGTGTTTTCACCATGTTTGCGGCGCTTGTGTTTGTTGCGTCGTGGTTTGCCGTTGCTATCTCTGGCCTCTGATGTGCCAGGGTTGCTTGCTGTGTTGTTGCTACGGGCCAACCAGCTATCTTCGCCCGCGCAAAAGCGGGTCATGAGTGTCGTGAGGGCTGCCATGGATTTGGGCTTCTCTTGGCCAAGATGTCGGGCGAGCCACTCGTCGCGGATGTTATGTTTAAAGGCCGCTAGGGCTTCGGCATCCGGACAGTCGACAATTTGGTTCTTTTTAGTTAGGAACCGAGTCCAGAATTTCCTGGCTGACTCTCCGGGCTGTTGTGTTATGTGACTTAAATCGTCAGCATCCGGTGGCCGCACATAAGTGCCCTGGAAGTTGTCCAGGAATGCGTCTGCCAGGTTCTCCCAACTTCCGATGGAGTTTGCCGGCAAGCTATTTAGCCAATGTCGAGCCGGCCCTTTGAGTTTTAGCGGGAGATACTTGATGGCGTGTAGATCATCCCCGCGGGCCATGTGAATGTGGAGGAAGAAATCCTCTATCCATACCACAAGGTCTGTAGTGCCGTCATATGATTCAATGTTCACGGGTTTAAACCCTTCTGGGAATTCATGATCCATTACTTCATCAGTGAAGCATAGGGGGTGTGCGGCGCCTCTGTGCCGGGCTATATCACGACGCAGTTCATACGAGTCTTGTCTGTTGTGTTCGGCGCGGCCGGATTTGCTTTTAGTATATCCGGCGTGACGGTTGTCGTCACGCGTTGAGGCGCGCCCCCGTGATCCGTAGATCGATCTTGCGTGTCCTGCTTTGTTTTCCAATATGTCTTGCAGGTCCTGCGTATTACCCCGGGCCTTAGTATTTTTGTTTAACTGGCGACGGGGTGCGGGCTGGACTTCGGCCTGAGATGCCACTTTGTCTCGGCCACGAGGTGGCCGGTCGGCCGCTTCATACGCTGGAAGCGTAGGCTTTAATGCTTCCTCCTCGAGTTGGGGTAGCAACCTGCGCTTTGGGTAACTTTTGTTTGGGTGCTCGAGTTCGTATTCCTCGGCCGCCAGGACCTCAGTCCATCTATCCGCTAGCCGATCTTGGTCAGCTTGAAGCTGTTGTTGCTTTTTCTTCAGGCTATTTGCTATGGCTATAAGACGGCGCTTGAAGCGCTCCTGCTCGACGGGATCCTCAGGCACGATAAATTCTTCGTCGTCGAGGCTCACCTTGTCTTCGAAGAGGGACATGTAAGTGTCATCTTCTGATTCTCTGTCTGTCGCCTGTTTCTTAGGGCTAGCTTGCCCATCATCCTGCTCGAAGCTTGGATGGAGGGGTTTGTCTTTGTCTTCGGCACTATCCGCAGCGTTATTGTCTCTTGTGCCGGTATCACTGCTTTTGCTATGGCGGGGCTTAGAGCGGCGCCGATGACGTCGGTGCTTAGATTGCTTCTCGAGGGGATTATCCTCCGTTGCCTTATTGTCATCGCTTTCTTTGGGGGTTGTAACGCCCGGATAATTAAGCTACAGTAATCCCACGTTAACGATGCCACGTCACCCCATTTACCGAAGATAAACTCTCGATAGTTCAGAACCGAAACAAATTCAAAATTTAAATAAAAGCAAATAATAAAAGTTTACAAATATTAAAACTAAAATGTTCGGAGTGAGCCAAATAATCCATACTAAATATTGGTGTAGAAACCACACTCCTCTAAAGTATTTAAATGCACCATAGTAATTAAAACAGCGGCAAAACTGTTATTTAATAAATACTTTTAAATGATAAATAATTACAAAACTATTTTATTTAGGTGCCAAAGTTAATGTGGCAGTGGTATATTTATAAATACAAATTTAGGTGCTAGTGTTAATTTTTATAAAACTGAAATAAAAAGGAACAAAAATAAAACAAAAAACAAAAGAAAAAGAAGAGGTGAGAGTGAGAGAAAGACCCCCGGCTAACTGGGCCAACCAGCCCAGCCGGCCAGCCCACTGGCCCATCCGTCCCACCCCCTGCCTACTAACCCACTCCCCCACACCGGTGAAACCCTAACCCCCCACGCAGCCACTCCCCCTCCCCATTTGCTTTCTCCCTCTCTTCCCCGATCCAGATCGGATTGGGGCCCGACCACGCACGTCGCCCCGCCGCTGGACCTCGACGCCGCCCGTAACGCCTCCGCCTCGGTCACCCCGTCGCCGCTCGGATCGCCGCGCAGCCGTCCTCTTTGCCATCACCGTCGTCGTTGCTTCCACGTCCTCCTCCCCACGGGTCGCCCCCGAGCCTCGCCGCCCTCTTCTCAGCAAACGCGGGTGAGGCCCCCGGCCTCCTCTCCCCCTCGCCCCGCGCTCACCATGACCACGCCGCGCCCCTACCACCGCACAGCTCTGCCGACTCCGCCCGCCCGCTCCTGCTGTGCTCTGCTCCGACGAGCTCCGCGCCCGCGTCGCCACGCAGCAGCAGCTGCGCTGCCGCTCACCGTTGCGGCTTGTCGCACGCACTGCCCGCCGCTCTCTCACGCCCCTGTCTCTGCCCCGTGCCCCCCTCACTCCGCTCTCGCCGCATACGGTCGCGTCGCACTGCCCGTGCCCCGTTCGCCCCGCGCGGCCACTGCATCGCGTTCGCCGGCGCGCCTTCCCCGCTCTGGCCGTCGAGGCCCTCACCCGTCGTGGCCTCCTTCGGTCTCCCCTGTCCGCTTACGCCGCCAGTCATCACCGTCCCACGCCGTGCGGCTCGCCTTGGCTACCGTGCTCGTCACCGCTTCCTTGCCGTTGTCCCGACCCTGCACTGGCCGCGCCACCCCTCCCGCTTCGCCCCTCACCGCCGGCCCCAGGCCACCGGCCTTCCCCTGCTCCGGTGCCCTGCTGGGTCCGCCGCCCCGCGCGCCCCTGGGCGCGCGCCCGAACGAACGGGTGCTGGGCGCCCGTTGCGCTCGAACCCGCTAACGCTGGCGCCCGCTAAGGCCCCTAGGGCCACTGCCATTCGGGCCCACCCGCAGAACGTTTTAATAATAATAATAAAGTAAAAAAATTATTATTAAAAATAAATAAATAAATAATAATTAAAATAATTAATTAATAGATTAATTAATTAATTAATCCTATTTGATTAATCTAATTAACTAGTTAGTTTAATTAAATAGCAATTAGATTAGTTAAACCCTAATTAGACTAAACAGTCAATGACGAACGAGACCCACACGTCAGTTGAACAGTCAACTCCCCTGTTGACTGCTGATGTCATGCTGACGTCATGCTGATATCAGTGTGCACTGTTCTGGATAATGTTGGATTTAAATAAATAATTAAAATCAGAAAATGATTAAATCTTTAGAAAATCATATAAAATAAACCGTAGCTCAGATGAAAATACTTTCTACATGAAAGTTGCTCAGAACGACGAGACAAATCCGGATACGCAACCCGTTCGCCCGCCACACATCCGTAGCATAGCAAACCTGTAACATTTCACCTCCGGCTCATCTGTCCGAAAACGCGAAACACCGGGGATACTTTCCCGGATGTTTCCCCCCTTCGTCGGTATCACCTCCTACCGCGTTAGGGCATACCTAGCACCGCGTTTTGCCTCCTTATGTTTTGTGATGCTTTGTTTGCTCCGTATTTACTGTTTCTTCCCCCTCTCCTTCTCCGGTAGACTACGAGACCGACGCTGCTGCTGCCCAGTTCGACTACGGAGTTGACGACCCCTCCTTCTTGCCAGAGCCATCAGGCAAGCCCCCCCCTTGATCACCAGATATCGCCTATTCTTCTCTATACTGCTTGCATTAGAAGAGTGTAGCATGTTACTGCTTTCGGTTAATCCTATTCTGCTGCATAGCCTGTCATTGTTGCTACAGTTGTTACCCTTACCTGCTATCCTACTGCTTAGAATAGGATGCTAATTTTTTCCATCAGTGGCCCTACATTCTTGTCCGTCTGCCATGCTACTACTGGGCCGTGATCACTGCGGGAGGTGATCAAGGGTATATACTATATACTTTATATACATGACACATGTGGTGACTAAAGTCGGGTCGGCTCGTTGAGTACCCGCAAGTGATTCTGATGAGGGGGCTGAAAGGATAGGTGGCTCCATCCCGGTAGAGGTGGGCATGGGTTCCTGACGGCCCCCGACTGTTGCTTTGTGGCGGAGCGACAGGGCAGGTTGAGACCACCTAGGAAAGAGGTGGGCCTGTCCCTGGTTGGCATTCGCGGATAATTAACACGCTTAACGAGATCTTGGTATTTGATCTGAGTCTGGCCATTTGGTCTATACGCACTAACCAACTACGCGGGAACAATTATGGGCACTCGACGTCGTGGTATCAGCCGAAGCTCTTCTTGACGTCAGCGACGGAGCGGCGCGCGCCGGATTGGACTGGAACGCCTGCTAGGCTAGGTCTGATTCCGGCCGCGTACGCAACGTGCAGGTGTGCAATGGGCGATGGGCCCAGACCCCTGTGCGCATAGGATTTATACCGGCGTGCTGACCTCTCTGTTGAGCCTAGGTGGGGCTGCGACGTGTTGATCTTCCGCGGCCGGGCATGACTCAGAAAAGTGTGTCCGGCCAAATGGGATCGAGCGTGTTGGGTTATGTGGTGCACCCCTGCAGGGAAGTTTATCTATTCGAATAGCCGTGTCCCTCGGTAAAAGGATGACCCGGAGTTGTACCTTGACCTTATGACTACTAGAACTGGATACTTAATAAAACACACCCTTCCAAGTGCCAGATATAACCCGGTGATCGCTCTCTAACAGGGCGACGAGGAGGGGATCGCCGGGTAGGATTATGTTATGCGATGCTACTTGGTGAACTTACCATCTACTCTCTTCTACATGCTGCAAGATGGAGGTGGCCAGAAGCGTAGTCTTCGACAGGACTAGCTATCCCCCCCTTATTCTGGCATTCTGCAGTTCAGTCCACCGATATGGTCCTTTACACATATACCCATGCATATGTAGTGTAGCTCCTTGCTTGCGAGTACTTTGGATGAGTACTCATGGTTGCTTTTCTCCCTCTTTTCCCCTTTCTATACCTGGTTGTCGCAACCAGATGCTGGAGTCCAGGAGCTAGAGATCCCGAGGATGATTCTACATGGAGTTCGGCTTCGAGGAGTAGTTAGGAGGTCCCAGGCAGGAGGCCTTGCCTTTTCGATAGTTGCTACTTTTGTGCTAGCCTTCTTAAGGCAAACTTGTTTAACTTATGTCTGTACTCAGATATTGTTGCTTCCGCTGACTCGTCTATGATCGAGCAATTGTATTCGAGCCCTCGAGGCCCCTGGCTTGTATTATGATGCTTGTATGACTTATTTATGTTGTAGAGTTGTGTTGTGATATCTTCCCGTGAGTCCCTGATCTTGATCCTACACATTTGTGTGCATGATTAGTGTACGATTGAATCGGGGGCGTCACAAGTTGGTATCAGAGCCAACTGCCTGTTGGAATCCCACTTTCCAACTCCTTGGCCGAAGTCGAGTCTAGTCATTGGAAAAGTTTTTACTAACATGGTTGTGTGTCTTACGGGCCCACGTCGCCATTGGGTGGTATTAGGATCTTTTATTCCTCGTCTATACTCTGGGACTCTGAGCTCTCTTCTATTTGGGTAAATTGATTTTGCTAAAAACAAAACTAACTTTAGGTTCTCGAAAATACTTTCTCCCGGAGAGCCCCTTCAGTCCAGATGATCGCCGACTGCATCAGAAGACTTCGAAGATACTCTCCGATATTCTCTCGAGACCTTCTGCCCGTTGCCTTTGCAATTCCCTACCACCAAAATATCCCTATGGATAAATACTTACACCTGTCATTCTTACTTTTATTCCCAGTCGATCTTGTTAATACAAAATACCCCGAGAATACTTTGTGCCTACTGCCTTGCAGTTCTTTGCCACCTGAATACCCCTATGAATAATTTCTCGCACTTATCGAGTATCCGCTCATCCCCAAATGATTCATGTATTACACAAAGTCTTCGAAATACCATTCGATCTTCCGAAAATCCTCAGCAACCTATTGCTCTTGAAATTCTTGTTTGCTTGCATTATGGTTAATCCCATAAGTCTCGTAATCTTATTGGCATCTCTTGTCATTATCATTTTGAGTCCATTGATTCAATTTGTTGCGAATGCTCGCAATCCTCAATCAGATCCTAGTATTCATCCTTCCGGCTCAGACGTCATTTTAAACGTGAGCTGGATCTCGACCAATCAAATTTGCCATCGATTGTACCCCTAAGTCTACTCAACTTATCCATCCCTAATCAGAGCGTTTGCTTCTGATCCCTTGAATTTGAAATTATAATTCCTTTGCATTGAGCTTTGAGTTAGTCAGTTGTTTCTATAATCTGATCTCCTGGCGTTCTTTCTTCCTCTGGTTGAGTACTGATGCTCACATCAGATCCCTTGTGGACCACCAGACCCTTTTGTCGGATTTTATCCGACAATGTCCTTCATATTAAATAAGCTTGTGAGCTTTTCCTCGGATACATGATGCCTTTGGTAAATTGTATCCTCTGCTTTGTGAACCATGCTCTACTTTCGAGCTTGTGTTAATTACTCCAAAAAATTTGTGGTATATGTTCCTAAGATGCCTCGATGGGTTGAACCAATGCCTTACCTAATCTATGTGAGCCCGAAAGATTTCACGGGCCATACTCATCTGGTATTTCACCAGGTAAAACTTTCAACACTAATGCCTTTATCGAATGCGAGAAGTGAATGAAAGGTTATGCATTGGAGAAGTGGGAGTCGACCTTGAACTTTGTGTTCATGCCCATGGACACGATGTAGATCCTATCTTAGAAGCTTCTTGTAATAATAACTATTTCCTTGATATGATATTGTCTAGTATCTGTGTATTGATCCTTTTGCAATCGTGGTTCCGACCATGTTCTCCTTTAAATACCATTTCTCGTGCAAGTTTAAGCACTTGTCCTCTGCAAAGCAATACCCCCGTCCAACCTCCACTTTGGTCTGTCGTCGAGTATTACCCCCGTGGTATCTCGAGAATGCCAAGGAACTACTTAACTTCTTATGAGTTCTTCATCAACTAATATTCTTGCCGATTCCATTTTTCCAACGGGTTCTGAGTTGTTAGAACCCCTCAAGGACACCGATAAGTGAATCAATTCCGCACTCCGATTCAATAACTCTAAGTAATTTTTGTTGCTTATGAGTTTAATAATCCTTCAAGTCATTCCTAGCCTGCTCGGCTATGTCATTATCGTGCCGATTTTAACTGTGCTACCTGGACCTTCCCAGCGCACAAATTTCGACAGTGAGCTAATCTTGCGTCGATCTTCCTCGCCATATCACTTCTCCTTGAACAGCAAACTTGATTTCGAGTTTGTGTCCTACCCGTGGTTCCAATAACCTTTCGCTTTCATCATTCCTTTGACTTGATGTCATCGTCGATCAATTACATCTTCTTGAAAACCTCTCGACAAATTTGTCGTGATCATTGTCAACAATTTGACTTCTTCCAAGTTGTGTGTCGAAATTCAGGATGAGAAATACCATCCTTTTCCTCGATGATTTGTGTTATCATCGGCCACTTTACTGCCTTCCCTCCAACACAAACTTGTTCGTGTTTCGTGTTATACCTTAGGATCCTTGCTATCCAGCATTTGTTCCTTACCTTGGAGTATTACCACCTTTTATGTCAAGAATGTCGTGAGAATTTCACCACCTCTTAAGAATTCTTGATATAGTAATACTTCTCGCCATCTCCGTTCATATTTTGGTCCCCGTGTTGTTTCTAACCGGGATACCAGCCATTTAACTATGATGTGTGAAGTCAAAACTTCTAGCAACCCTATTGCTTGTAAGTTAATGGTCGATAGTTCATTCTTAGACTATTGGTTATCGAATCATCGTTCCAACATTGATCATGCTACCTAAGCCCATATTTTGGGTGCAGCTTTCCACCAATGTTTAATTGGGTATGTTTTCCTCGAGCATACCTCATTATATCATTCGATCTAGCTAATGTTATCTCCTTGGTCACATAGTTGTGGAAATCCATCTTTTGGAAATCTCAATGGATTGTCGCTGAGTCAATCAGTCACCTCCTCACCTCCCCTTGATTTAATGATGAACCCTTGTTCGGAACTCGCTTCCATAGTTCATTTCCCGAGAATATTACAATGTCGTCTCGTCAATTTGTTTTGCACCTTTTCTTCTCAGGCACCCTGAGTCTGAGGTATCCAAACACCGATCATATCTGAATCTCAGTCATATATGATGGTTGGAACATTATTCCAAGAGTTATAACACTGGTCTATTATGGCCCAGTAAGGTGATGATACCCAGCACACCTGGCGGGAGGACCTGTTGTTATAGTTCTTCCTTTCAGCAAGGTTATCCATTCTTCCATGAGAAAATTGTAAGACTTATTCTACAAGTTTGTCCTGATGGATCCTTCCTATATCCAAAGTCTCATCTTTGCTTGAAGACCATGTCAATGCTATCTCGAAGCATGTCTGTGGTACTCTGATTTCCAATAAGAGCATTTGAAGAACAAAGCTAAATTTTCTTTGTCCATTATCCAAACACCGTTGTATGGGTAATGTCATGAAATTTCTCTCCCCTTACCTAAAGAGTTTTTTTTACTTCTATCCAATCATGGATATCATGCTCTGCTTACCCTTGGGAAGGATATACCCCTGAAATATGTGTTTAAACATATTTTCCTTTCCATTGTTCTGTTAATCTAATAAACACCTTTTCCTTTCCATTGTTTTCTTTAACCTTTCTGGTGATCACTTTGATCTAAGCAGCATTAATTCCCTGCTTATGTCAACACCTCAGTGTATAACTCTGTCAGTAAGACCCTGTTACTATTGTTGATAGCATTCCGGTAACCACCGATGGACGTGAACTTTGCCTATTGGTCTGCCTCGTTCAACGAGCAGGAGAATGGTTCTCTTCGTCCCTCGCCCTTGGTACCGATGTTGTTGCCGACATAACCGACAGACTATCCTCTGACATACCTTGCTCACATGATCGTGCAAGATGTCATCGCCCTTCATACTTTTAACCCACATGGTGGGCCCATAACCCACAGTTCCACAGGATCGAAACCTGACTCTCCTATACACCCTGTTGTCGAAGTTATTCCTCGAGCTTGACTTCGTATGTGATTCACGGGCCACCTGCCTAGTGATCTATTCTGGTACCAGACGCAATACTTTCCCATTTGCTCTGAACCCCTGTCACATTTCGTATCAGGCAACGAACGATTGTCTATGCGCTTGAAACTTCTATTTTGCACCTTCTTACTTGCTCGATAATGTCTTAAGTTTTAATTCGAGGGTTACCTCCCACCACCCTCCCTGATGATATCTACTAGATAAGCAAACATTTTAGCGGCCCGTTTTTCCGTAATGCCCCCTTATCCTTCGTAAGTACGATGGAGTTCCCGAAAAAAGGATGCCAGCTTCATCATGATTACCTTAAGCAGGAAAAATGAAGACATCAATGTAACGGATCAACTTCTTCGAGAAGAGCAACCAAGACCGAGAAGATTCGTTAGAATTCCGTAACCAGAACTTTTCCCCTTACTCTACCTCTTAAATCTTGGGACGAGATTTCTTGTAGTGGAGGAGAATTGTAACGCCCGGATAATTAAGCTACATTAATCCCACGTTAACGATGCCACGTCACCCCGTTTACCGAAGATAAACTCTCGATAGTTCAGAACCGAAACAAATTCAAAATTTAAATAAAAGCAAATAATAAAAGTTTACAAATATTAAAACTAAAATGTTCGGAGTGAGCCAAATAATCCATACTAAATATTGGTGTAGAAACCACACTCCTCTAAAGTATTTAAATGCACCATAGTAATTAAAACAGCGGCAAAACTGTTATTTAATAAATACTTTTAAATGATAAATAATTACAAAACTATTTTATTTAGGTGCCAAAGTTAATGTGGCAGTGGTATATTTATAAATACAAATTTAGGTGCTAGTGTTAATTTTTATAAAACTGAAATAAAAAGGAACAAAAATAAAACAGAAAACAAAAGAAAAAGAAGAGGTGAGAGTGAGAGAAAGACCCCCGGCTAACAGGGCCAACCAGCCCAGCCGGCCAACCCACTGGCCCATCCGGCCCACCCCCTGCCTACTAACCCACTCCCCCACACCGGTGAAACCCTAACCCCCCATGCAGCCACTCCCCCTCCCCATTCGCTTTCTCCCTCTATCCCCCGATCCAGATCGGATCGGGGCCCGACCACGCACGTCGCCCCGCCGCTGGACCTCGATGCCGCCCGTAACGCCTCCGCCTCGGTCACCCCGTCGCCGTCCTCTTCGCCATCACCGTCGTCGTTGCTTCCACGTCCTCCTCCCCATGGGTCGCCCCCGAGCCTCACCGCCCTCTTCTCAGCAAACGCGGGTGAGGCCCCCGGCCTCCTCTCCCCCTCGCCCCGCGCTCACCACGACCACGCTGCGCCCCTACCACCGCACAACTCTGCCGACTCCGCCCGCCCGCTCCTACTGTGCTCTGCTCCGACGAGCTCCGCGCCCGCGTCGCCATGCAGCAGCTGCTGCTTCTTCGCTGCGCTGCCGCTCACCGTTGCGGCTTGTCACACGCACTGCCCGCCGCTCTCTCACGCCCATCTCTCTGCCCCGTGCCCCCCTCACTCCGCTCTCGCCGCATATGGCCGCGTCGCGCTGCCCGTGCCCCGTTCGCCCCGCGCGGCCACTGCATCGCGTGCGCCGGCGCGCCTTCCCCGCTCTGGCCGTCGAGGCCCGCACCCGCCGTGGCCTCCTTCGGTCTCCCCTGTCCGCTTACACCGCCAGTCATCACCGTCCCACGCCGTGCGGCTCGCCTTGGCTACCGTGCTCGTCGCCGCTTCCCTGCCGTTGTCCCGACCCTGCACTGGCCGCGCCACCCCTCCCGCTTCGCCCCTCACCGCCGGCCCCAGGCCACCGGCCTTCCCCTGCACCGGTGCCCTGCCAGGTCCGCCGCCCCGCGCGCCCCTGGGCGTGCGCCCGAACGAACGGGTGCTGGGCGCCCGTTGCGCTCGAACCCGCTAACGCTGACGCCCGCTAAGGCCCCTAGGGCCACTGCCATTCGGGCCCACCCGCAGAACGTTTTAATAATAATAATAAAGTAAAAAAATTATTACTAAAAATAAATAAATAAATAATAATTAAAATAATTAATTAATCCTATTTAATTAATCTAATTAACTAGTTAGTTTAATTAAATAGCAATTAGATTAGTTAAACCCTAATTAGACTAAACAGTCAATGACGAACAGGACCCACACGTCAGTTGACCAGTCAACTCCCCTGTTGACTGCTGATGTCATGCTGACGTCAGCGTGCACTGTTCTAGATAATGTTGGATTTAAATAAATAATTAAAATCAGAAAATGATTAAATCTTTAGAAAATCATATAAAATAAACCGTAGCTCAGATGAAAATACTTTCTACATGAAAGTTGCTCAGAATGACGAGACGAATCTGGATACGCAGCCCGTTCGCCCGCCACACATCCGTAGCATAGCAAACCTGTAACATTTCACCTCCGGTTCATCTGTCCGAAAACGCGAAACACCGGGGATACTTTCCCGGATGTTTCCCCCCTTCGTCGGTATCACCTCCTACCGCGTTAGGGCATACCTAGCACCGCGTTTTGCCTCCTTATGTTTTGTGATGCTTTGTTTGCTCCGTATTTACTGTTTCTTCCCCCCTCTCCTTCTCCGGTAGACTACGAGACCGACGCTGCTGCTGCCCAGTTCGACTACGGAGTTGACGACCCCTCCTTCTTGCCAGAGCAATCAGGCAAGCCCCCCCCCCTTGATCACCAGATATCGCCTATTCTTCTCTATACTGCTTGCATTAGAAGAGTGTAGCATGTTACTGCTTTCGGTTAATCCTATTCTGCTGCATAGCCATTGTTGCTACAGTTGTTACCCTTACCTGCTATCCTACTGCTTAGAATAGGATGCTAGTTTTTTCCATCAGTGGCCCTACATTCTTGTCCGTCTGCCATGCTACTATTGGGCCGTGATCACTGCGGGAGGTGATCACGGGTATATACTATATACTTTATATACATGACACATGTGGTGACTAAAGTCGGGTCGGCTCGTTGAGTACCCGCAAGTGATTCTAATGAGGGGGCTGAAAGGACAGGTGGCTCCATCCCGGTAGAGGTGGGCCTGGGTTCCTGACGGCCCCCGACTGTTGCTTTGTGGCGGAGCGACATGGCAGGTTGAGACCACCTAGGAGAGAGGTGGGCCTGGCCCTGGTCAGCGTTCGCGGATAATTAACACGCTTAACGAGATCTTGGTATTTGATCTGAGTCTGGCCATTTGGTCTATACGCACTAACCAACTACGCGGGAACAGTTATGGGCACTCGACGTCGTGGTATCAGCCGAAGCTCTTCTTGACGTCAGCGACGGAGCGGCGCGCGCCGGATTGGACTGGAACGCCTGCTAGGCTAGGTCTGCTTCCAGCCGCGTACGCAACATGCAGGTGTGCAATGGGCGATGGGCCCAAACCCCTGTGCGCATAGGATTTAGACCGGTGTGCTGACCTCTCTGTTGAGCCTAGGTGGGGCTGCGACGTGTTGATCTTCCGTGGCCGGGCATGACTCAGAAAAGTGTGTCCGGCCAAATGGGATCGAGCGTGTTGGGTTATGTGGTGCACCCCTACAGGGAAGTTTATCTATTCGAATAGCCGTGTCCCTCGGTAAAAGGACGACCCGGAGTTGTACCTTGACCTTATGACTACTAGAACTAGATACTTAATAAAACACACCCTTCCAAGTGCCAGATATAACCCGGTGATCGCTCTCTAACAGGGCGACGAGGAGGGGATCGCCGGGTAGGATTATGCTATGCGATGCTACTTGGTGAACTTACCATCTACTCTCTTCTACATGTTGCAAGATGGAGGTGGCCAGAAGCGTAGTCTTCGACAGGACTAGCTATCCCCCCTTATTCTGGCATTCTGCAGTTCAGTCCACCGATATGGTCCTTTACACATATACCCATGCATATGTAGTGTAGCTCCTTGCTTGCGAGTACTTTGGATGAGTACTCACGGTTGCTTTTCTCCCTCTTTTCCCCTTTCTATACCTGGTTGTCGCAACCAGATGCTGGAGTCCAGGAGCTAGAGATCCCGAGGATGATTCTACATGGAGTTCGGCTTCGAGGAGTAGTTAGGAGGTCCCAGGCAGGAGGCCTTGCCTTTTCGATTGTTGCTACTTTGGTGCTAGCCTTCTTAAGGCAAACTTGTTTAACTTATGTCTGTACTCAGATATTGTTGCTTCCGCTGACTCATCTATGATCGAGCAATTGTATTCGAGCCCTCGAGGCCCCTGGCTTGTATTATGATGCTTGTATGACTTATTTATGTTGTGGAGTTGTGTTGTGATATCTTCCCGTGAGTCCCTGATCTTGATCGTACACATTTGCGTGCATGATTAGTGTACGATTGAATCGGGGGCATCACAGGGGTGTCCACCATGTATATATCATATGATGAGGTGGCAGTCCAGCGCCCTGTGGGCGGTGGTTCCTGTTCTTCTCCTGCATCGTCGTCCATACCGTCGATGTCTTCAGAGCCGAAATCGAGCATGTCGGATAAGTCGTCGACAGTGGCTATTAAGTGGGTGGTGGGTGGGGAACGAATTTCTTCGTCGTCCGCTTCCCACTCAAGCCGGACACAGTTCGGCCAAGGGCCTCCTGACAAAGAGAGAGACCTTAATGAATTTAGCACATCGCCCAGGGGCGAGTGCTGAAAGATATCCGCGAAGGAAAACTCCATGATCGGTGCCCAATCAGATTCGATAGGCACTGACGCAGGCGGTTCGGAGCCCGTGGTCGGGGAAGAATCCAAGAGTCCGGCAACACAGGTCTCGTAGGAGGTGAAGTCAGTATTCGGCTCTATCGCCGCTGAGTGTGCGGCCTCCGTGGCGGGGTCCATCCACCCGTCCTCGGATGGCGCAATCTGCTCCGGATTGAGGGCCGGAGTAGCCACAGGTGTGATCTCCCGAACACCCTCCGACAACAGAGCTAAGTCATGCTTGTCCTGACTGTGCGGCGCACTTGACATAGGCTTGAATCCGTCAAAGATCAAGTCTCCGCGCATGTCGGCAGTATAGTTTAAGTTTCCAAACCTGACCTGACGGCCAGGGGCGTAGCTCTCGATCTGCTCTAGATGGCCAAGTGAGTTGGCTCGCAGTACGAAGCCGCCGAATACGAAGATCTGTCCGAGGAGAAAAACCTCACCCTGGATCGCATCGTTGTCGATGATCGAAGGAGCCATCAAGCCTTATGGTGACGGCAGAGTGGAACTCTCAATGAAAGCACCAATGTCGGTGTCAAAACCGGCGGATCTCGGGTAGGCAGTCCCGAACTGTGCGTCTAAGGCGGATGGTAACAGGAGGCGAGGGACACAATGTTTACCTAGGTTCGGGCCCTCTCGATGGAGGTAATACCCTACTTCCTGCTTGATTGATCTTGATGATATGAGTATTACAAGAGTTGATCTACCACGAGATCGTAGAGGTTAAACCCTAGAAGCTAGCCTATGATTATGATTGTTGTTGTCCTACGGACTAAACCCTCTGGTTTATATAGACACCGGAGGGGGCTAGGGTTACACAGAGTCGGTTACAAGGGAGGAGATCTACATATCTGAATTGCCAAGCTTGCCTTCCACGCAAAGGAGAGTCCCATCCGGACACGGGACGAAGTCTTCAATCTTGTATCTTCATAGTCCAACAGTCCGGCCAAAGCATATAGTCCGGCTGTCCGAGGACCCACTAATCCAGGACTCCCTCGGCTTGGGAGTAGTCTTTGTAATTATGCGCAATTTCCAAACTCTCCAAGGTTTTTTTGCAAATAAAACATTCAGGCCTCGTGTGTGCCGCTGCATCTTGGATCCAACGGCTCCCTGTTGCTCATATTAGGTGTTCCCCATAGCTTAATTAGCCGCTACGGTGATACGAGCATCTAGGTCGTATGATCTGTGATCAGATGCCACATGCGTAGTACTTGTACTTTCTATGCAATTCCCAAACTCTCTTAGGCGTATATTGCAAAAACATTCAAACCTCCTACAGTGAGCCGTTAGATCTCCGTGAACTCGTATCACCATAGAATCTATGGTGCGGGAGCACCTCATATTCTCCCGTGCGAGAAAACATCAGGTGCTCTCGCAGCTTGGATGCTACAGTGATACGAGCTTCGAGGTCATTTGATCTGAGATCCAATGGCATCTGAGCAGTCTTTGTGCTTGTAAGCAGTGGCCGAACTCTTTGGGGGATTTTCTGCAAAAAAACATTTGAACCACCGAGGAGTTGTTGGATCACAAATCCAACGGCTCCGAAGAGCTTGTATCACCAAAGCATCTAAGGTGTGGTAGCACATGATATTCTTACATACAGGAGAATATGAGGTCCTCCTTCATCTTAGATGCTACAGTGATATGAGCTTCAAGGTTGTTGGATATGGGATCCAAGGGCATCTGAGTAGTTTTTTGTACAAATTGTGTGCAATTCTCAAACTCATTAAGGTTTCCTATAGAAAATATTAAGACATCCTGTGAGCTGCTATATCTCAGATCTACAAGCTCCAAGCAACTCGTATCAGCATATAGCATCTAAGGTGTGGGGGCACATGATATTCTCCCGGGGAGGAGGGGGTGCACAACCAATCGGTGTTTGGGAGGGTGGGGACAAATATAATCTAAACAATCCTAAACAGAGCTTCACAATTTTATCTAAGGTCGAGGGGTTAACCCCCGACAATCTACATAGCTCCGTCTAAACACAACATTTGCATGTACTCCCTCCAGTCCTTTTTAGTTCGCATATAAGGTTTATCTGAAGTCAAACCTCGTAAACTTTGACCGAATTTATAGAGAAAAATACCAACATTCAGAACGTGAAAATCAACAAATTAGATGCGTCATGCCTTTAGTTTTCATATTGTATAAATTTAGTATTGTAGATATTAATATTTTTTTCGTATAAATATGGTCAAACTTTATGAAGCTTGACTTCAGACAATTCTTATACGCGGAGTAAAAAGGACCGGAGGGAGTATGTAGTACTAGACTTAATATTCATGTTTCAGTTTCATGTTCATTTTAAATATTGAATTGAGGACCATACATGTCTTACATTTTGCTCCCTTGGTTCCTAAATATTAGTCTTTTTAGAGATTTCAAATGGACTGCCACATACGGATGTATATAGACATATTTTAGAGTGTAGATTCACTCATTTTTCTCCGTATGTAGTCACTTGTTGAAATCTCTAAAAGACAAATATTTAGGAACAGAAGGAGTATTTTTGAATTCGTGTCATACATGCATGGTTTGGAAAAATAGATGCACTATACTTATTGGATTGTTGTTGTGTTCGTGTGTGTGTGTGTGGTCATATACTTGATACATAAAAAGTTTCCTCGCCATCATATCGTTCATCTTTTAGATTTGAATTTGCAATGAAAACCTTACTAGGGATACCATGAAATGTGAAATCCACGTTGAGATCACTATATCACAAACTCACTCTTTTTTATTTTTTTGCAAAAGATCACAAACTCAATCTAATTCAAGAACTCGTCATAAATCAATTACCATGTGTAGATTACTATTTGCAACGAAAATACGGGCATTGTAATACACATAGATTCGTTCGGCAATTTAAAAGATTCCTTTCGTATTCTTAAATGGTAGGACCCAACGGCGTACCAGCCAGACCCTGGCTCGTGTTGACCTCAAAAAAACGGGCGCGTGTCCTTCTGGTGGCATGCGTGGTACGCACATTAGCCAACCCCAACCAATCAAGCCTCCGCGTTTTGAGTCGAAATATCTGGCGGCTAGAATTCTAGCCCTAGGAAATTCCCCTCATGTCCCTGGTCCATAATGACTACCGATGAACAATGGAGGGATGCTTTAGTAACTAGACAATGTTACCTACCGTGTCGAGCACGGTTCAATTCCCTCGGTCGTCGCTACCCAAGGTCACCCGTCAACTCCATTGGCTGGTACTAATAGGAGTACTACACCAGGATGAGCACAGAATTGAGCCCGTTTGTTCGTGCCTAGCACTTGAGCTAATATATCAGGCAATGCACTGGTACGGAGGGATTATCCTTTTACTCTGCATATATAACTTGTCTGAAGTCTAACTAAGCAAAATGTTTGACCAAATCCTTTCTTAAGAAATACAACATGAAAGATGTATCGCTTGAGAATTTATTGCATGATGTAGGTTATGATATTGTTTCGAATCCTGGATTTTAAATTTCAGAAAACCCAAAAGTGACCGGAAATTCATGAAACTGAGCATGGTCACGTGATATGGCACAAATATTCCTACATAATTTTTTCTTCAATTTGAGACAAGCTGCTTATGAGAAGTTGCACAAATGAAGAGCCAAGGTATTTTGGAACAAAGACCTGTCACGTTAAGGCGAACGCTTTCACTATTGAAACCGTGGGCGTTTACATGCCGTCCGAGCAAGCGTGTGAGTCAACGGGAGGCGTGCGAGTAGACCGCTGCGCCGGCTGACCGGGAGGCGTGCGAGCAGACCGCTGCGCAAGCTCACCGGGAGGCGAGCCCTTTGACCAGGCTCTGCCGCCCACCTTCGTCCCAACTGCTCCCACTTTTAATGTTGCCGGCGCCGCAGTTTAAAATCAACCCCGCACTACCCGGTATCGCTACAATCTTCTCTCTTCCTCTCCGATTCTCCTGTCATCTACCTCCAACCATCCTGACCTAACCGTACGCCATGCCGCATCACGATGGTCTGCCCTTAGTCTTCTAGTTTCCTGAGGAAGACACCCGCCGGAGTCTCAAGAACATAAGGAGCTTTGGGACGAGCTTGAACCGGCCTTGCGGGAAGACGTCGCGCCTGTCCCCGCTCTCGTTCCGGCTCCCGTCGCCCTGACTGCACCAGCGCCCATCCCCGTGGCATTGATGTGTTGGGAGCCGCACATTGTCGCCGAGCTTGATGCCACGGGGTTCCACGAGGTCCCCGCCGACTTTCACGCGCCCGTGCACCTGCCAGCGCATGCGCATGTGCGTGCACAGATGCGCGCGTCCGTGCCGGTGCCCGTGCACCTGCCTGCGCGTGCACTGACATGCGCGCCCGTGCCGGTTCCCGTGCACACGAATGTCTCTGCCGCGCCATTGCCAGCACCTGTCCCCACGCGGGTGTTAGTGCCCCCTCAGCGGCATGGATGGCCGCCGTCGACCGCTTCCTTGCACCAACGCCAGTCGCCTCATCCCGCCAGTTGACTCTCTCCTGGAGACCGAAGTCCAGAACATTGCGGCCTTCCTTGAAGCTAGGGCCAATGTCCAGGAGTACGCCAACAATGGTGCAAGACACCGCCGTCGCCGTCGGTCAGTGGCCCAACGACACACAGCGCATGGCAGAGGAGCCGCTTCCCACCGCAAGAAGCCCCCGCCGCCACCGTGCAATCTAAATTTGCCATGAAAAACGTTCGGATTGCCATGCTTAAAATCCGAACGTTTATCATTTCCGTTCATTTTAGATCGATCGTCGTATGAATGTAAAGTCGGAGTCAGACTGAATAAAATCTATGGTTTGATCGATTGAATGTTCTGCTAGAGCCGTATCAAATTAAATATAAAATGTCATCAAGCCACATGTATTCCTTCTCATCCAACGACCTAGACTGCTTCAATGTCGAGCGCTTAACACGTTTAGCGTGCAATTAATTTCATGCCAAAAATAGAACTAATCACATAATAACACACAAATAATATCCTACTTAATATCCGCATGCACTTAATATACTTCCAAATTAACGTGCACTGACGTACACATTGACTAGTACTACTAGTACGTGAAACTGGTGCCGTAACTTGTGAACGCATCCATGATATGGCCAACGGCAACATCGCCCGCGAGTTCTTCGTGTTTGCCCGTGCGTCTAAACGTAGAAGGGGAGGAGAGAGAGAGCACACATGGAACCCACGAGTAAGTGAAGGCGAATAGTACATGCTAACGAGCCGGTCCCACTAATGTACTAAAAATACTAGTACATGTTATCCATTAAATAGGTTGTGGTAATATAAAAAGATTATATGAACAAAGGGGGTTACAACAAACATTGTTGTTCTACGTATGTTGCCTATTGACGTGCGGCTTGAAGGCCTTGGTCGCATGTTCGAACCTCGTCCTTTTTAATTTTTAATTTATATATGGGTCCAAATTTGTTTCATGACAGGTGGGTGATACGTCTCCAACGTATATATAATTTTTTATTGTTCCATGCTATTATATCATTTGTTTTGGATGTTTAATGGGCTTTATTATGCACTTTTATATTATTTTTGGGACTAACCTACTAACCGAAGGCCCAGTGCAAATTGTTGTTTTTTTGCCTATTTCAGTGTTTCGCAGAAAAAGAATATCAAACGGAATCCAAACAGAATGAAACCTTCGCGAGGATCGTTTTTGAAACAAACGCAATCCAGGAGACTTGGAGTGGACGTAAAGGAAGCCACGAGGTGGCCACGAGGTAGGAGGGCACGCCCAGGAGGGGTAGGCACGCCCCCACCCTCGTGGGCCCCTCGTAGCTCCACCGACCTACTTCTTTCGCCTATATATACTCATATACCCTAAAAACATCCAGGAGCACCGCGAAACCCTATTTCCACCGCCGCAACCTTCTGTACCCGTGAGATCCCATCTTGGGGCCTTTTCCGGCGCTCCGCCGTAGGGGGAATCGATCACGGAGGGCTTCTACATCAACACCATAGCCTCTCCGATGATGTGTGAGTAGTTTACCACAGACCTTCGGGTCCATAGTTATTAGCTAGATGGCTTCTTCTCTCTCTTTGGATCTCAATACAAAGTTCTCCTCGATTCTCTTGGAGATCTATTTGATGTAATACTTTTTGCGGTGTGTTTATCGAGATCCGATGAATTGTGGGTTTATGATCAAGATTATCTATAAACAATATTTGATTCTTCCATGAATTCTTATATGCATGATTTGATATCTTTGCAAGTCTCTTCGAATTATCAGTTTGGTTTGGCCTACTAGATTGATCTTTCTTGCAATGGGAGAAGTGCTTAGCTTTGGGTTCAATCTTGCGGTGTCCTTTCCCAGTGACAGCAGGGGCAGCAAGGCACGTATTGTATTGTTGCCATCGAGGATAAAAAGATGGGGTTTATATCATATTGCTTGAGTTTATCCCTCAACATCATGTCATCTTGCCTAATGCGTCACTCTGTTCTTATGAACTTAATACTCTAGATGCATGTTGGATAGCGGTCGATGTGTGGAGTAATAGTAGTAGATGCAGAATTGTTTCGGTCTACTTGTCACGGACGTGATGCCTATGTTCATGATCATGCCTAGATATTCTCATAACTATGCGCTTTTCTATCAATTGCTCGACAGTAATTTGTTCACCACCGTAGAATTTGCTATCTTGAGAGAAGCCACTAGTGAAACCTATGGCCCCCGGGTCTATCTTCCATCATATTAATCTCCCGCTAACTAGCTATTTCTGTCGCCGTTTATTTTGCAATCTTTACTTTTCAATCTATACAACAAAAATACCAAAAATATTTGTCTTATTATCTTTATCAGATCTAACTTTTGCAAGTGGCCGTGAAGGGATTGACAACCCCTTTAACACGTTGGTTGCAAGGTTCTTGATTGTTTTTGCAGGTACTAGGGATTTGCATGTAGTCTCCTACTTGATTGATACCTTGGTTCTCAAAAACTGAGGGTAATACTTACGCTACTTTGCTGCATCACCCTTTCCTCTTCAAGGGAAAACCAACACATGCTCAAGAGGTAGCAGTGGGCCCCTCGGTGTGTAGTTTGTAGCACTTTAATTTGTGGGTCGAAATTTGTTCCATTACAGGTGGACTATCGGTGTGTAGTTTTGTAGCTTATTTGTAATAACTAAAGAGAACAACAGTGGTTTTTGCAATAATACCATGGTGCAACGTTGAAGGCGAGAAAGGACGTGCGAGAGAGCGATGACCGAGCCAGAGGGAAATCAATTGGGAGAGGTGCGGGGGTTGCAACGGTGTTTGGATTAGTTGTGGGCCGAATGCTACGAAAATATAATCTAAACCCACCGGAATAAATGCCTACACAAATTAATCCAAGGTTGGAGTCCCCCTCACAATGTAAATAGCTTTGGCTTTGCGAGGGATGGAGAGGTAGCTTCAATGTGTGGAAGATACGACGTGAGAAAGCGAGGTCAATCGAGACACATATAGATAGAGAGACAAAGTGAGTGTGGTCCGACATTCATTGAAAAGATATATATGCTCTGGAGAGATATTGTCCGATTGAGCTTTTGGGAAGGGTGAGGGCTGTAAGATGGAGCTTGAGAGATGATCCAGTCACAGACATGTAGATATATTTTGTGCGTGGGAGGAAGCAAGGTCAATCGATTACATATGTAAAGGGAGAGAGATTGAACGAGTGTGGGTCGTCGTGCGATCGAAAGAGTGAGACGGGTTGGAGAGAGTGACCTAGATAGACAATGTGCGTGAGAGAGTATACAATATGAATATGTCGAATTAGGCTCAAACATGGAGATATATCGTTTGTGTCCGAGAAAGAGCGAGGTCAATCGAGACATACAAAGAGAGAGAGAGAGAGAGAGAGAGAGAGGGGGAGAGAGAGAGAGATTGAGCGAGCGTGGCCCGCCATGAGGTCGAAAGAGTGGGGGCGGCTTGGATGGACTGACCTAGATAGACAATCTACGTGAGAGAGTATAGAGTGTGTCGATCGAGGCTCAAACAGGGAGATGTATCATTTGTGTGTGAAAGAAAATGAGGTTAATCGAGACTCAGATAAAGAGAGCGAGATTGAGCGAGTGTGGCCCGCCGTGCGGAAGAAAGAGTGAGATAGTCACGAGGGAGTGACCTAGATAGACAATGTGCGTGCGTGCACACGAGAGGATGGGGGCTAGATAGGCAATGCATGTATCTAGCGAGAGAGGGTGGGAGGGAGGGAGGGAGAGAGAGAGAAAGCTCGGCATGGGGTGCAATGGCGGGTGTGTGAGGTAAATACATTTGGTAACAGAGTGGAAAAGGGGGGTTGTGTACTTGAGAGAGTTAGAGATCGAAACATGGAGAGAAAGAATGAACGTTTGTCGGAAACCGATAGCTTCCTAAGGTGGTTAGGAGAGGAAGATTGACCGATACAGGAAGTATGTAGCGTGTGTGCCGAGGGGGGGGCTAAAAACAACATTTGAATGTAGATAGCACGAGACTTAATACCGATGTTTCAATTTGGCATACATTGTAAGATTTGAACTGCGGACCATGCATATGGGTAATTATTTCGAATTCATGCCATACTAGGTTTGGAAAAGTTGACATTGACTCGATTGTTGTGCTATTTTGTAGGTCATATGTTTGAATCCATCCAAAGTTTTCTCACTACCATGGTGTTCATCGTATACATATGAATTTGCATTCAAAAAGTAGCATGGATACCGTGAAATGCAAAATCCACGTTAGAATTGGAGATCGCTATGTGACACACACTCTAACTCAAATAACTAATTATGTGACACACACTCTAATCCACGTTAGTGTGGATACTGTTTTGATTTTTTTTCAAATAACTCCTCATTAATTAAATTATAGTATCTTGTTTCGAATGACTAATTATTTGCAAGGAAAACACGGGCATGGTAATACATACAGATTCGTTTGCAAATAAAAGAAGATTCGTTTGCATTCTAATGTAGGCGCACCAGGCAGACCAGGGTCGTGTCGTGGTGGTCACGTGTGTCGTACGCACGCTTAGCACCCAGCCACCCACCCCCTCCCTCCCTCCCCCCCCCCCCCCCACAAAAAATAGAACGACAATAAAATAACTTCGCGCTTCCACGTTTCGGATCGAAATATCCGGCGGCCCCAATTACATCCCTGCAAAATCTGCGTTCTCCATCGTCCCCTTCGGGGCCAGATTGCTCAAATCCCTAATTCGCCGCCAACCCAAGCAAAGTTTGAATCGCCCCTCGTATTGTCTCTTTCCCCACCTATGTGCCGGATGACGACGACGAAGACGACGGTCGCGCTTCACCACCGCACTGGAGCTTCCTCATCTACGCCCTCGTCCACCGCACTGGGTGGTCCACCGACAACGTCGGCCGCCGCAACTGACGTGCCTCACACACACCGACTTCCACCACATCAGGTGTGCTTCACCGACGCTGTCTCCCACCTCACCGGGGCTACTTCATCGAGCACATCATCGCACCTCCGCCCCCCCCCCCCGAGGCCGTTTGGGCTTCACCAACGGTCTCGTCCACCGCATCGTAGCGCTCCGCTGCCACTCAAGATCTGCATCCGTGTGCAGCCAGCCAACGCCAGCGCATCATCCTCAACGGCTCTGAAGTGACCCGCACTCTAGCTAGGCGAGCATGCCCAAACGCTGGCCCGAACAAGGTATCCACACACCACTCCCTTGTGCACTGTTCCGGTGATGTTTGGATATCCTTTCACTGCTCTCTTAGCTTACACGCCTATGCAACTCTGACTTTAACTCTTATTTCTTCTGGAGATATCATCTGAAACAAGCAAAACCATTTTTTAGCGAAGCATGACGGTGCTACGGGATCTGGTACACATCCTGCACACCCGTATAACCTTGTAAGTATATGTCCTCCAGTACAACAGCAAGGTCGATTCCTCTTATTTGATCAACCATTCATCGTGTCAAAAATGCAGAGGGGGATGCAAGGAGCATAAGGCCTGCACATCCAAGCAAGTGGTAACATGGACTTGTACATGGAACATCCCAAGCGCAAGCAGAGCTGAAGTGAGCCTGTACAACAAGCTAGCATAAGTCGCTGCATTTCATTTAATTCGTACTGGCCTGCGTGTATGATTTGTGTGCAGTGGCGGATCCATGAATTCAAGTTACCAGGGGCGAACATTTAACTTAAAAATATGAAGGCACCTGCACTCCGGAAATCAACATAACTTGAGAAATGTGAAGCTACATGCACTTTGAAAACCAGCTAATGATCCAAAGTAGTGCAGATTATAAAACACTAAATGATGTAAGCACCAAAAAATACAAAATGCAACATGGTGTACAAGGACTACTAACATGGTCTGTACCTGCTTGAATTATTCATTCTCTGGCTGAAAATATCGAAGTGTAATTGCACCTATAACCAGTGCGCAAACTGCATATCAATATATCTATCCTGCACAAGTATGTCAATAGTTTCAAACAATATATTAGAAAAGTATTTATGCTACATTGTCATGATACGGGGACTTTCTGGTAGATGGCCTCGACGTTTCCTCAAGCCATGAAAATGTACTATAATTTGCTTGTCATCAATGCCTGCAAATCTCTATGTCTCTCTCAACATAGCAGATCATTATTAGACACTAAATCCTTCAATGGGAGCTTGCAAAATGCTTGCATTAGATCCCTCATTAGACACTATATGTTCATCACTAGGAGCATGTAAAATGTTTGCATCAAATCCTTCATTAGCAGTCTGTTCATTAGACACTTCAGGGTCAAGAACAACATCAGCTTGTATGTTTGCATCGGAAACTTGATTAGATACATCAGATTCAATCAGTTCAGTATTGATTGGGGGAGTTATAAAATAAGCAGAAGTTGGTTTCATTTTCTCATAGATTCACTACATACAAGCAGTTTTACAACACCGTCAGGTTTAACTATTGGCCAGAAATTGAACAGTTGAATTAGATATAATCAGGGATGTGATGTACCTGCTTGTTGCGCATGCTGCTCTTGCAAGCTGCGACTGTCCGTTTGCGCAAGCTCGATGCCATGCCCGTGCTGCCGTCGCTGCCTCCCACGCAGGCTACACCCAGGGTTGGATCTTCATCTTCTTGTCCTTCCATTCGCTTGAAGCCCGGCGACCGCCCTCAAACGAGGGCGCGAGGAAGTGCTATGTCGGTCTATCCAGCGGTGGCTAGGTTAGGAGCGAACCAAACTGGAGGCTGGAGCGAACGAATTGGGATTTTTCCTGCTGTTGATCGATATGGGAGGCGCTCGTTTGGGCCGCGAGCCTGCTATAGGGCTTGCCTTGCACTTACGTTATTGGCCCATCCAAATTGAAACATTTTTCTTCATTTTTTACATTGCCTGCTCGTGCGTTAGGACGAACAAAACTAGCCTGGGCCAACCTGGACGACGCAAACTAGGTGCACACTTTCCAGCCACCCGAGGCGGCCGCCCATACCAGCCCCTACGATGGCGTCGCCCCTTTTTGCATGTATGATTGGGGTAGTGAAAAATATTCCAGTGGCGCTTTTGATTTACCCACAAAATGGTTGAATTGCTTGTTTCTATGAACTGCGTTCGCCAATAATGTGAAGGACGCCGGTCTTTTCACCCTATTGTAGATTGCTTAGATCTTGATATGTCAAATGCAATCGCATGAAATATACAGTAAAAGCCAGTGTGATGTGTGTGGCTACAACTAGTCTGACTATCCGTCCTCATATAACATATCAAGGACGCACCATCGTACCAGATTAACCATTCGACTTACCAATGCAGTGTAGGAAGAAAGAAGTATTGGGACTGCATATCCAAGCAATTAATGCCATGGACTCCTTTGTAGAACTTTGTGAACTTTGTAAGCAAAAAAGAAGTTGCAGTGTGCCTGTACAAAGAGCTAGCATAAGTTCAGTTACCTGCTTCTCGGAATTTTAGTTAGCCACTTATTGCCAAATTGTTCAATTACAGTGCTTGGCTTAATTTAGTTTGCTACTGATTACATAATGCCATAGCCTGTTAATCCTATTATAAACTGCGCCTATCTATGTGTTTGATACTTACTGTTAATAATTACCTATTTGCATGAACTTAAATAGCTACTTAAACACGTAGATAGCTGGTCATATGTACTTCTAGGGTGCAGCAGAATTCACGTGTAATTTACGTTCTGATACCCTGTTTGTTTAAATGGTTTGCTGTTATCACTTGTAGCACTAGTAATGTTTGCATGTTCATAGATAGACAACTGTCAGGTTTATATGAGGGACACCGTCTTTTTAACTTATATATGTGTTGGAATCATTTTGCTTACATCAAAGAAATTTACAGATGTCTGTGTTGCTGGTAAACGGTACCGACTTGTTACTTTAATATGTTGCCAAGAACTCGTTAGTTTTACTAGTTCATGTGTAATTAAATACGTTGCCAAAACTGGTTAGTTTTACTAGTTTGATGTTGGTTTCTTATGGCTCTTGCAACACTTTATTTATGATTGCTAACATTCAAGTTTGCAGGATCCAACTGAAACTCCGTTGGCACAACATGTATGTTTTCAGAAACTTCCTTGTTTACCTGGTTTGCTGTTGTAACTTGTTGTTGTAATCATCTTACCAACTTCAAGTTTTCAGGGTCCAATTGGAAGTCCAATTGCACAGCAGGTACATTTTCAAAAATATATTTGTGTAACAAGTTTGCTGCTGTAACTTGTTGCTCTAATCAAGTTACTGACTACTCAACTTTTCAGGATCCAAGAGAAACTCCAATGCCACAACAGGTTCCTTTTGCAAAAACTTGTTTGTTTAACTGCTTTGTTGCTGCAACCGGTTGCTCTAATCACGTTACTGGCTTAGGATCCAAGAGAAACTCCAATGCCACAACAGGTACCTTTTGCAAAACTTGTTTGTTTAACTGCTTCCTTGCTGCAACAACCGGTTACAATGATGTTCATAACTACTTTTCAGCATCCAATTGAAACTCTTTAATTCCTTGTTTGTTTATCTGGTTTGCTGTTATAACTCCCAGTTGAGATGTTTTGCTAACTTCAACTTTTCAGAATCCAATCGGAACTTTAATGGCAAAATAGGTTAGCCCAAGATCAAAGAGCGAAGTCCCCATGGACGTTGTATCATCCCACAGCAGTGGCACCGGCCCAATCGTGCATCATGAATTGCCAACTGCTGATGCTCTAGAGGCTAAACTATTTGTAGAAAGAGATTCTGCTTCTGCACTTAGAGATGAAGTTGACATGTTGAGGAAGAAAACAGCACAATCACAAGCAGTACTCAAGATAACCATTAAATATTTGGTGGACTTCAAAACGAAGCAAGCTGAGACTGACCGCATTGTTAAGGTCCTGAAGGAAAAAAGGAAATTAAATTCCCACTTGGTAAATCATAGGTGAAATGTTCTTTCCATCGTTGAATAACCTTTGTGTTGTTTGTTCATGTAATCGATCAAACCATTTGTTTTAGAGATCATGTAATAATTGTTTTTGTTTTTTGGTTTATAATTTTTTTTAGCACAAGTCTGTATTAATTGATAATACTCGAAGACATTTCATTTTGATTGTTGTGCAGACCTACAAATATGCCAATCGGGCTGAATGTGCATTCAGCAATAATAGTAGTACTAGACCATGATTGCGTGCGTTGCCGCGCCCGTCCATTTTTTGTAGTATTGAAAAAAATATCTGGAAATACATGAAGGTATCAAACATGAATGTTAAATTTGCACAACTTAACTCATATATTGGAAAGTTATCGAATAGGAGAAATTAAAGCAGTTTGCGGTGAAGCACTGTGGAAAGGAAAACTGGGCTCACATTGTCATGCCACACTCATCCATCTTAATGGACGAATGCTATAAATATATGATATGTGGACGGATTAATTTTTATGGAAGTCCAACATTCGTTCATGTCTTACATATGAGGTTGAAAAAAAATAAACCTATGTATAACCATAAAAAGAGAAGAGAAGACTTGACAGTTGAACTCTTGCCAGAGCATTGTGATAGTAAATAAAGCTTTGAATAATGTGAGTAAAACTTTCAATAATTTGAGAAGTATCATACGGTCATACGGATCCTTACTCGGCAACCGGAATATTATAATGAAAAGGACACACAAAAATTTCTAAGTGATATGTACAGTTTTCTTTCAGGAAGATAGACACACGTTCTTTCTTTACTTGGGAGCTATCTTTAGAACAAAAGTGACCTGACGGGTTTTTGTTTCCCAAGTTCTAACAAAAACAATGTAAGGTTCAAATCTGGTGCCAACAGTTTTCAACTCTGTTGTGGTGCGCCTTCATGCTTCACTACAAAACGTACTCAGAAAGTGTTCCACTAATCGGCTGCATGGTTAGGCTGATGAGGAGGTGGGTCACAGAGAACAGGACAGAAATTTGTAGTCTCCTTCGTGTGTGTGGTGTCTATCAGGGATTCAGGGGTGATGAGTGAGGAGAGACAGAGAACAACAGTGGACGGCTGGCGTCATCGGCGAGTTGTGAAACGGGGCCCAACGAGAGAAGCAGGTGTTACCCTTCTCACCCTTCTACACACGTGCTCCATCTTGCACCTTGCTTCTCTGATGCCAAGCTATTCGGCGTCATCTGCACATCCCCTTCGGATGTCTTTGTGTGGGCGACATCCACAATTGCTCCCTCATTTAGGCTTCAGGAAGAGATAGGCTTTGAAATAGTGGCCAACGGCGTCGGCGTCCGCGGGCATCGTGTCACCTCCTTGGAGGTGCCGCCGTGGAGTCCACCCCCCTGCACATCCTCGGTTCTAGCTCTTCGGGTGAAAGCCTAAGGCCCAGTCGGGTTGGGCGACGGCTGATACGTCTCCAACGTATCTATAATTTTTGATTGTTCCATGCTATTATATATTCTGTTTTGGATGTTTAATGGGCTTTATTATACACTTTTATATTATTTTTGGGACTAACCTACTAACCCAAGGCCCAGTGCAAATTGCTGTTTTTTTGCCTATTTCAGTGTTTTGCAGAAAAGGAATATCAAACGGAATCCAAACGGAATGAAACCTTCGGGAGCGTGATTTTTGGAACAAACGTGATCCAGAGGACTTGGAGTGCACATCAAGAAACGAACGAGGAGGCCACGAGGCAGGGAGGCGCGCCCCCCACCCTCGTGGGACCCTCATGGCTCTCCTGACCGACTTCCTTCGCCTATATATACTCTTATACCCTAAAAACATCCAAGAGCACGACAAAACCCTATTTCCACTGCCGCAACCTTCTGTACCCATGAGATCCCATCTAGGGGCCTTTTCCGGCGCTCCGCCGGAGGGGGCATCGATCATGGAGGGCTTCTACATCAACACCATAGCCTCTCCGATGATGTGTGAGTAGTTTACCTCAGACCTTCGGGTCCATAGTTATTAGCTAGATGGCTTCTTCTCTCTCTTTGGATCTCAATACAAAGTTCTCCTCGATCTTCTTGGAGATCTATTCGATGTAACTCTTTTTTGCGGTGTGTTTGTCGAGATCCGATGAATTGTGGGTTTATGGTCAAGATTATCTATGAACAATATTTGAATCTCCTCTGAATTCTTTTATGTATGATTTGATATCTTTGCAAGTCTCTTCGAATTATCAGTTTGGTTTGGCCTACTAGATTGATCTTTCTTGCAATGGGAGAACTGCTTAGCTTTGCGTTCAATCATGCGGTGCTCGATCCCAGTGACAGAAGGGGAAATGACACGTATTGTATTGTTGCCATCGAGGATAAAAAGATGGGGTTTATGTCATATTGATTGAGTTTATCCCTCTACATCATGTCATCTTGCCTAATGCATTACTCATTTCTTATGAACTTAATACTCTAGATGCATGGTGGATAGCGGTCGATGTGTGGAGTAATAGTAGTAGATGCATAATCGTTTCGATCTACTTGTCGCGGACGTGATGCCTATATACATGATCATGCCTAGATATTCCTATAACTATGCGCTTTTCTATCAATTGCTCGACAGTAATTTGTTCACCCACCGTAATATTTATGCTATCTTGAGTGAAGCCACTAGTGAAACCTATGGCCCCGGGGTCTATTTTCCATCATATTAATCTCCCTTCAACTAGCTATTTTTGTTGCCGTTTATTTTGCAATCTTTACTTTTCAATCTTTATCATAAAAATACCAAAAATATTATCTTATCATCTCTATCAGATCTCACTTTTGCAAGTGGCCGTGATGGGATTGACAACCCCTTTATCGCATTGGTTGCAAGGTTCTTATTTGTTTGTGTAGGTACGAGGGACTCGCGCGTGGTCTCCTACTGGAGTGATACCTTGGTTCTCAAAAACTGAGGGAAATACTTACGCTACTTTGCTGCATCACCCTTTCCTCTTCAAGGGAAAACCAATGCAGTGCTCAAGAGGTAGCAAGAAGGATTTCTGGCGCCATTGTCGGGGAGGCTTACGCCAAGTCAAGTCAAGATTTCATCTCCCAGCAACTAGCCATTTCTGGCGCCGTTGCCGGGGAGTCTACGCGGAAGTCAAGACATACCAAGTACCCATCACAAACTCTTATCCCTCGCATTACATTATTTGCCATTTGCCTCTCGTTTTCCTCTCCCCCACATCACCCTTGCCGTTTTATTCGCCCTCTCTTTCCGTTCGCCTCTTTTTCGCTTGCTTCTTGTGTGCTTGTGTGTTGGATTGCTTGCTTGTCACGATGGCTCAAGATAATACCAAATTGTGTGACTTTTCCAATACCAACAACAATGATTTTCTTAGCACTCCGATTGCTCCTATTACCGATGCTGAATCTTGTGAAATTAATGATGTCTTGCTGAATCTTGTCATGAAAGATCAATTTTCTGGCCTTCCTAGTGAAGATGCCGCTACACATCTAAACAACTTTGTTGATTTGTGTGATATGCAAAAGAAGAAAGATGTGGATAATGATATTGTTAAGTTGAAGCTATTTCCGTTTTTGCTTAGAGATCGTGCTAAAACTTGGTTTTCGTCTTTGCCTAAAAATAGTATTGATTCTTGGAATAAGTGCAAAGATGCTTTTATCTCTAAGTATTTTCCTCCCGCTAAGATCATCTCTCTTAGAAACGATATTATGAATTTTAAGCAACTTGATCATGAACATGTTGCACAAGCTTGGGAGAGGATGAAATTAATGATACGTAATTGCCCTACACATGGTTTGAATTTATGGATGATTATACAAAAAAATTATGCCAGATTGAATTTTGCTTCTAGAAATCTTTTAGATTCGGCCGCGGGAGGCACTTTTATGGAAATCACTTTAGGAGAAGCTACTAAACTCCTAGATAATATTATGGTTAATTATTCTCAATGGCACACCGAAAGATCTACTAGTAAAAAGGTTCATGCAATTGAAGAAATTAATGTTTTGAGTGGAAAGATGGATGAACTCATGAAATTGTTCGCTAATAAGAGTGTTTCTTCCGATCCTAATGATATGCCTTTTTCCACTTTTATTAAGAATAATAATGAATCTATGGATGTAAATTTTGTTGGTAGGAACAATTTTGGTAACAACGCGTATAGAGGAAACTTTAATCCTAGGTCGTTCCCTAGTAATCCCTCTAATAATTATGGTAATTCCTACAACAATTCTTATGGAAATTTAAATAAGTTGCCCTCTGATTTTGAAACTAGTGTTAAAGAGTTTATGAATTCACAAAAGAATTTCAATGCTTTGCTTGAAGAAAAATTGCTTAAAGTTGATGAGTTGGCTAGGAACGTGGATAGAATTTCTCTTGATGTTGATTCTTTGAAACTTAGATCTATTCCACCTAAGGATGATATCAATGAGTCTCTCAAAACCATGAGAATTTCCATTGATGAGTGCAAAGAAAGAATCGCTATGATGCGTGCTAAAAAAGATTGCTTTGTGAAAGCAAGTTCTAGTTTTCATGATAATAATGATGAATATCTAAAAGTGATTAATGTGTCTCCTATTAAATCTTTGTTTTCCAATATCAATCTTGATAATGATGGGACTGGAGATGAGTCAACTTTAGTTAAAAGGCGTCCCAATGATTCGGAGTTTTTAGATCTTGATGCAAAAATTGGTAAAAGTGGGATTGAAGAGGTCAAAACTTTAGATAGCAATGAACCCACTATTTTGGATTTCAAGGAATTTAATTATGATAATTGTTATTTAGTAGATTGTATTTCCTTGTTGCAATCCGTGCTAAATTCTCCTCATGCTTATAGTCAAAATAAAGCTTTTACCAAACATATCGTTGATGCTTTGATGCAATCTTATGAAGAAAAGCTTGAATTAGATGTTTATATCCCTAGAAAACTTTATGATGTGTGGGAACCTACTATTAAAATTAAAATTAAAGATCATGAATGCTATGCTTTGTGTGATTTGGGTGCTAGTGTTTCCACGATCCCAAAAACTTTGTGTGGTGTGTTAGGTTTCCGTGAATTTGATGATTGTTCCTTAAACTTGCATCTTGCGGATTCCACCATTAAGAAACCTATGGGAAGAATTAATGATGTTCTTATTGTTGCAAATAGGAATTATGTGCCCGTAGATTTCATTGTTCTTGATATAGATTGCAATCCTTCATGTCTTATTATTCTTCGCAGACCCTTCCTTAGAACGATTGGTGCAATTATTGATATGAAGGAAGGGAATATTATATTCCAATTTCCGTTAAGGAAAGGCATGGAACACTTACCTAGAAAGAAAATTAAATTACCTTATGAATCTATTATGAGAGCCACTTATGGGTTGCATACCAAAGATGATAATACCAAGATCTATCCTTGCTTTTATGCCTAGCTAGGGGCGTTAAACAATAGCGCTTGTTGGGAGGCAACCCAATTTTATTTTTGTTCCTTCCTTTTTGTTCCTGTTTAGCAATAAATATTTGATCTAGCATCTAGTTAGATGTGGTTTTATGTTTTAATTAGTGTTTGTGCCAAGTAAAACCTATAGGATATTCTTAGATGATAGTTATTTGATCTTGCTGAAAAAGTCAGAAACATTCTGTTCACGAAGACAATTGTTAAAAATCACCAGAACGTGATAAAATACTGATTCAAATTGCAGTAGATCAATAAACAAATTATCTAGGTTTTCCTATTTTGGTAGAATTTTTGAGTTACAGGAAGTTTGCGTTAGATACAGATTACTATAGACTGTTCTGTTTTTGACAGATTCTATTTTTTCGTGTGTTGTTTGCTTATTTTGATGAATCTATGGCTAGTAATGGAGGTTATGAACCATAAAGAAGTTGTAATAAAGTAGGTTTAACACCAATATAAATAAAGAATGAGTTCATTACAGTACCTTGAAGTGGTGGTTTGTTTTCTTTTGCTAACGGAGCTCATGAGATTTTCTGTTGAGTTTTGTGTTGTGAAGTTTTCAAGTTTTTGGGTAAAGATTTGATGGATTATGGAACCAGGAGTGGCAAGAGCCTAAGCTTGGGGATGCACAAGGAACCCCAAGGTAAAATCCAAGGACAACCAAAAGCCTAAGCTTGGGGATGCCCAAGGAACCCCAAGGTAAAATCCAAGGACAACCAAAAGCCTAAGCTTGGGGATGCCCCGGAAGGCATCCCCTCTTTCGTCTTCGTCCATCGGTAACTTTACATGATGCTATTTTTTTTTCACCACATGATATGTGTTTTGCTTGGAGCGTCTTGTATGATTTGAGTATTTGATTTTTAGTTTACCACAATCATCCTTGCTGTACACACCTTTTGGGAGAGACACACATGATTCGGAATTTATTAGAATACTCTATGTGCTTCTCTTATATTTTTTGAGCTAGATAGTTTTGCTCTAGTGCTTCACTTATATCTTTTAGAGCACGGTGGTGGTTTTATTTTATAGAAATTATTGATCTCTCATGCTTCACTTATATTATTTTGAGAGTTCCTTAGAACAGCATGGTAATTTGCTTTGGTTATAAAATTAGTCCTAATATGATAGGCATCCAAGATTAGTATAATAAAAGCGTTCACATAAAGTGCATTGAATACTAAGAGAAGTTTGATACTTGATGATTGTTTTGAGATATGGAGGTAGTGATATTAAAGTTGTGCTAGTTGAGTAGTTGTGAATTTGAGAAATACTTATGTTGAAGTTTGCTAGTCCCGTAGCATGCACGTATGGTAACCGTTGTGTAACAAATTTGAAACATGAGGTGTTCTTTGATTGTCATCCTTATGAGTGGCAGTCGGGGACGAGCGATGGTCTTTTCCTACCAATCTATCCCCCTAGGAGCATGCGCGTAGTGCTTGGTTTTTGATGACTTGTAGATTTTTGCAATAAGTATGTGAGTTCTCTATGGCTAATGTTGAGTCCATGGATTATACGCACTCTCACCCTTCCATCATTGCTAGCCCCTTCGGTACCGTGCATTGCCCTTTCTCACCTTGAGAGTTGGTGCAAACTTCGCCAGTGCATCCAAACCCCGTGATATGATACGCTCTATCACACATAAACCTCCTTATATCTTCCTTGGCATTTCCATAGCCATTCCAAGATATATTGCCATGCAACTTTCCACCGTTCCGTTTATTATGACACGCTCCATCATTGTCATATTGCCTTGCATGATCAAGTAGTTGACATCGTATTTGTGGCAAAGCCACCATGCATATTATTTCATACATGTCACTCTTGATTCATTGCCCATCCCCGTACACCGCCGGAGGCATTCATATAGAGTCATACTTTGTTCTAGTATCGAGTTGTAATCATTGAGTTATAAATAAATAGAAGTGTGATGATGATCATTAATAGAGCGTTGTCTCAAAAAAAAAGGCCAAAAAAAGAAAGGCCCAAAGAAAAAAAAGAAAAAAGGGACAATGCTACTATCCTTTTTTCCACACTTGTGCTTTAAAGTAGCACCATGATCTTTATGATAGAGGGTCTCTTGTTTTGTCACTTTCATATACTAGTGGGAATTTTTCATTATAGAACTTGGCTTGTATATTCCAACAATGGGCTTCCTCAAATGCCCTAGGTCTTCGTGAGCAAGCAAGTTGGATGCACACCCACTTAGTTTCTTTTGTTGAGCTTTCATACATTTATAGCTCTAGTGCATCCGTTGCATGGAAATCCCTACTCCTTGCATTGACATCAATTGATGGGCATCTCCCTAGCCCGTTGATTAGCCGCGTCAATGTGAGACTTTCTCCTTTTTTGTCTTCTCCACATAATCCCCATCATCATAATCTATTCCACCCATAGTGCTATATCCATGGCTCACGCTCATGTATTGCGTGAAAGTTGAAAAAGTTTGAGATTACTAAAGTATGAAACAATTCCTTGGCTTGTCATCAGGGTTGTGCATGATGAGAGCATTCTTGTGTGACGAAAATGGAGCATGAACAAACTATATGATTTTGTAGGGATGAACTTTCTTTGGCCATGTTATTTTGAGAAGACATAATTGCTTAGTTAGTATGCTTGAAGTATTATTATTTTTATGTCAATATTAAACTTTTTTCTTGAATCTTTCGGATCTGAACATTCATGCCACAATAAAGAAAATTACATTGAAGAATATGCAAGGAAGTATTCCACATCAAAAATTCTGTTTTTATCATTTACCTACTCGAGGACGAGCAGGAATTAAGCTTGGGGATGCTTGATACGTCTCCAACGTATCTATAATTTTTGATTGTTCCATGCTATTATATATTCTATTTTGGATGTTTAATGGGCTTTATTATACACTTTTATATTATTTTTGGGACTAACCTACTAACCCAAGGCCTAGTGCAAATTGCTGTTTTTTTTGCCTATTTCAGTGTTTCGCAGAAAAGGAATATCAAACGGAATCCAAACGGAATGAAACCTTCGGGAGCGTGATTTTTGGAACAAACGTGATCCAGAGGACTTGGAGTGGACGTCAAGAAACGAACAAGGAGGCCACGAGGCAGGGGGCGCGCCTGCCCCCCCCCCCCCCCGGAGCGCCCCCACCCTCGTGGGCCCCTCGTGGCTCTCCTGACCGACTTCCTTCGCCTATATATACTCTTATACCCCCAAAACATCCAAGAGCACGACGAAACCCTATTTCCACCGCCGCAACCTTCTGTACCTGTGAGATCCCATCTTGGGGCCTTTTCCGGCGCTCCGCCGGAGGGGGTATCGATCACGGAGGGCTTCTACATCAACACCATAGCCTCTCTGATGATGTGTGAGTAGTTTACCTCAGACCTTCGGGTCCATAGTTGTTAGCTAGATGGCTTCTTCTATCTCTTTGGATCTCAATACAAAGTTCTCCTCGATCTTCTTGGAGATCTATTCGATGTAACTCTTTTTTGCGGTGTGTTTGTCGAGATCCGATGAATTGTGGGTTTATGATCAAGATTATCTATGAACAATATTTGAATCTCCTCTGAATTCTTTTATGTATGATTTGATATATTTGCAAGTCTCTTCGAATTATTAGTTTGGTTTGGCCTACTAGATTGATCTTTCTTGCAATGGGAGAAGTGCTTAGCTTTGGGTTCAATCATGCGGTGCTCGATCCCAGTGACAGAAGGGGAAACGACACGTATTGTATTGTTGCCACCGAGGATAAAAAGATGGGGTTTATGTCATATTGCTTGAGTTTATCCCTCTACATCATGTCATCTTGCCTAATGCGTTACTCTATTCTTATGAACTTAATACTCTAGATGCATGCTAGATAGCGGTCGGTGTGTGGAGTAATAGTAGTAGATGCAGAATCGTTTTGATCTACTTGTCGTGGATGTGATGCCTATATACATGATCATGCCTAGATATTCTCATAACTATGCGCTTTTCTATCAGTTGCTCGATAGTAATTTGTTCACCCACCGTAATATTTATGCTATCTTGAGAGAAGCCACTAGTGAAACCTATGGCCCCTGGGTCTATTTTCCATCATATTAATCTCCCGTCAACTAGCTATTTCTGTTGCCGTTTATTTTGCAATCTTTACTTTTCAATCTTTATCATAAAAATACCAAAAATATTATCTTATCTTCTCTATCATATCTCACTTTTGCAAGTGGTCGTGAAGGGATTGACAACCCCTTTATCCCGTTGGTTGCAAGGTTCTTATTTGTTTTCGTAGGTACGAGGGACTCGCGCGTGGTCTCCTACTGGATTAATACCTTGGTTCTCAAAAACTGAGGGAAATACTTACGCTACTTTGCTGCATCACCCTTTCCTCTTCAAGGGAAAACCAACGCAGTGCTCAAGAAGTAGCAACAGCGTCGGCATCATCGCTTCCTCCTTTGGGGTGTCGCCTTGAAGAGCATTGGATCCCGTTTGCACTTTCCTTGGGCTGGACGCTCGCGGCATTGCGGTTGGCGGCTGTCTGTCCGGCAATGTGGATGTTGCGCGACTTCTAGTGTGGCAACGATGGCGGCTTTGGGCGGCTGCTAAGCTTTGGTAGTCGGTATCATTTGTTTTCCTGAAGTCGAAGCTGCAGAGGAGGTGCTTCCGCGGCGACGATGACACGAGACAGGTGGTCGGTTCCGGTGCCGGCTCAACACAGGCACATCGCTTTCCCCTGCAATGCTCGTCGACAGAGTCGGAGCTGCCTGGTCGTCGACGTGTGCAGTGGACTATTTGGCATCGACCGACGCAGGCCTCGACGCTTGTTCGCGGTTTTCACTTCGACGGCGTGTGTGCGTTCTTGTGTGGGTTGCCAGGTCGTTCTGTGTGCCTTATTTTTGCGGGCATGTTGTGACGGTTTTCGCCCAGTTTTCCTTTAATTAACTGGACACCTCTCTTTGACCTTTTTTAATGAATCGAACCCTAAGGGACCGCGTTTCAAAAAAAATAGTGGCGAAAGAAAAATTAGCGTGATGCACGTTGGTTGTCGTAGCGCCGTTGCTGTTGGCAGAGGGGTCATCGGACTGGCGCACGATGGGGTTGTCGATAAGCTCCTCACGCAGGAGCCGCCGCCATCATGTCACGCCCACTTTCGCGTGCGAGCTAAACGGGCCAGATAATGTTACCAGCCCACATAAGCCCAGTTAACCACAGCTCCCCTAAACCAATCTTCTGAATTCGAGTATCGACATTTGTAAATCATATTCATATATGACAGTGGAATACATCTTTGTCGTGCTTTTGAAGATATATAAAAACACATCGAATGATTTATAAAGATTTGTATAGGAATACAAAATGGATTCGAATTTAGTTGCCAGGGTAAACGTGGATGCTTATTGTCCCAAAATTCGAAAGAAGCAGCAAAATGTCTACTCCCACGTCGGCTGCCCGAAGCCAAGTGTTTGGGTGATGGAAATTACTGTCTACCCCTTACACGGACAATCCATCTGCCCGATTTCCACTGCTCTCAATAGGGGTAGGTTAGTAACTTCAATTAGACGTGACACGACCGCCTCTGAGCCCATTCCGACACGGTAGGCACCAAACATGGGCGGCAAAACACATTTGATTCAAGCTCGTCCGAAAGACCTCTGTCACTCCCTCCATTTCCCCATTCATACACGGTGGGCGGCAAAACAAACTCGATTCGGCCGAAATCAATGTAGGCAAATATTTTCAATAGGGGCAGGTTTGTAACTTCACTCAGACGTGACACAACCGCCCTACCTGTCAGCCCCGTTCATACACCATGGGCACCAACCATGGGCGCCAAAACACCCTCTCCTCGCCCGAAATCGCTCTAGGAAAATATTGGCGAGATGCGAGATTATTGTCCTATCCCCAATCGACAAGACGCCCAAATTTTAAACGAGGGTTAAGTTCGTAACTTTCCAATATTTCAGACAGGTGCGTCCCAAAAACATGGTTCCCTGTACCTCTCCCTCCATTGTCCCATTCATACGCCGTCCGCGCTAGAACACCATCCCCACACCAGCCTCCTCCGTCCGCCACCTCATCCATCGCCACCGTCCTCCACCATGCCGGAGCGCCTACTAAGACCGCGTCGTCCACTGCTAGAGATGGACGTTTCTCATCCATGGCGACGGACCAAGAGCCTTGCATCGCGTCCTCTCGCTTCATCGGCGCCGTCGTCCTCTTTGCTGGGGCCGCTCACATGACCTTCTCTTCCACCGCAACGGGACTAATCCCTCGATGCACCCGTCTACCGTCGCAGATCTGCTTCAACGCCACCGACAGCCATCGTACCCCCGATGCCTACACGGTGCCGCAAGAGAGGTGGTACTTCATATCTCCTCAACTTTTTGATCTCAACCAGAAAATAGATGGTAACTTGGTTACTGTACTTTCTTTTCAGCTCTTAGAATTTAGTTCTTAGTTCGAAGCAAACAATGGATGCTAAATAGCATTTCTCCGGTTTGCAGCTTTAAATCTGCCATGGCACAGTCATAATAGGGTTTAATTGATCATGCTTAGGGTTTAATTGATCATGTTGGTTCCATGGTGGTTTATTTAATAGAAATCGAAGGGGAAACCCTCTTTTGCTCAAAAAAATGCTTAGGGTTTCCCCCTTTTATGATCACTATACAATCAGCATACGTGCTTCGTGTCATAATAGCACTGCTCCACCCATCAAGCTAAACAAGCTTAGTTGTTCAAATACGAATCTGATATTATTAAAACAGAGTCATTTAATTAGTCAGCTAAATGTTCCTAATTTAGTTTCGAAAATGCGTGTTTGCCGCTCGGGTGTGTATCTCTACAGGGTGCCCACGGTGGGATGCGGCCCACCCTGGGATTTTGGGTCGGCCCAGGCCCCGATTCCCCTATGTTCTATTGCGCGCTTCCGATCTCTACTCGCCCCCAGCCGCCTGCCTCGCCGGCGACTTGCCGTCCCCGGACGGCATGACTCTAGGAGGACACGCCGGACTAACAAGAGGTCAGGAGCCGCTCACCCAACAGCGTCACCGCTGCCCGGGCGCGCCACTGTGCCTACCTTCCCAGTCCGTTCAGGGCTCAGGCGTGTAGCACCCACTAAGCCAACCCGATTTATCCTAAGATACGTCCTCAACACTCAGCAGCCACTCCTCATCACCCATTTTCTAATTGATTCATTACTCATTAGGTAGGACTGTCATTAGGTTTGTTGTGTGCTGAGTGCTACCTACACTTAATGGTTCAGATGTATTTCAGTAATCTTTAGTACCTGTAAAGTTCATAGGGTTTCAAAATTCTGGCCCTAAGAACAGACACTAGTCATTTTGGATTGTTGGTCGTAGTGATATTGACCCAGATTACTACTGCGGGCCAGGTTTGTTGACAATTTTACTTGTCTTTCTTACTCATTCGATATGATATCCAATTATTCTCGTCGATTAGTTGCAAACAATAAGTGCTAGACAAACTTCTTGATTCAAATTTTGGACGGTCACTTACTGTAGTTACAATTATGCATACTTGTCCTAGTAAGCTCACAAGTAAATGATTGATTCACTACATCTATGCTTGCCTTGTCATATTTGTTGTCAATATTCGGGTGGACCACCCTGTTTCAAAATACTGGACCACAGACATGAGTGAATAGTATTTCTCTGTGTGATCTCTTCCATCATGTGTGGGCAACGAACACTACATTGTATAGAAAGAAAGTGTCATTTCCAGCTTTTACATAGACTACGATCTTTTACATGGAATACAATCTGCCTACTTGCTTTATGTCGCACTACCAACACTCCACCCTTGAAGCTAAACATTATGCCACTCGTAATTCCTTAGTTTATTTGTTCAAATACGAATTTGATATGATTCTAATGTTCCTACTTCAGTTTTGAAATGTGCGTCTGCCTGTTATAGAGACATAAGAGGTTTGTATTTCTGTGTGTGGTCTGGTCAGCACGGTTGGGGGGTGAACTTTGCATATGCAGGGGTTTATAGGGAGACACTCTTCGAGTTGAATCCGCAATGCATTCCATAGATAATCCGACTACTTTTTATGTTTTCATGAATCTCAGATTCTGAACAGCATCATAATGATTATGAGCTTGCGCGCATGAAAAGAATAAAGCAGAACAATGCCATGGCTGTCAAACTTGGCATTAAGGGACTGAAATCAAGTCTGGATGCAATGCAATGCAAACGCTCTCCACCTACAGATTCATGCTCAGAATATGATCCTAACAGTGATTCTGAGCTAGAGGGAGACCTAAGTCAATGTAGCTCCCTAGTGGAGGAGTCAGAGGCAGATGTCCTATCTTATTCATCCATCAAGGTGCTTGCTCTAACTTTTCAAGGTTATATTGATTGCACATATCTTGCAACTGATGCTTTGCATTGCTTCTACTTTGTTGCACTGCCATTAGCTTAGTTTACACATCGTGTATGTGAATACGCCCTGCCTATCCATTTTCAGTACATATTCCATCTGTCATCATACCATATTCATCCATTCAAATGTTGTTCTTGTGTATCAGACGTTCAAAAGGAAGAGGGCGATTGATAATCGCGGAGGAGCACGAGCAAAGTATTTGGAAGAGGTAGTGACACCTGATAAATCAAATAGCCCATTAGGTGTAGTTGCAATATCACCTGGCCCACAAAACATGGCCCCAACTCTAGCAGACTCTGGCCCTACTACACCGGTCATTTCTGATGCCCCAACTCAGCAGACCCCAACTACAGCAAACAGTATGATGATGCCAGTTGACATAGCACCAGCTCTACGACGCAAAACCCCCATTCCAGCAAAGAGTACACCAAATCCAGTTGCCAAATCCCTTTTCGAACCGGAGAGAGCCCCAATTGCAGCAAATAGGACCCCATGTTCCATTTTTTCCCAGTTTAGAAGACGAAGCTTATATTGTTGTCAAGAACTTTGTGCGCATCTTTCCTTCATGGAAAGATTATAACGCAAACACAGAACAATTTCCAGTCTTCGTCTGCAACTTACGCGTAAGTAATGTACTAATGTTATTCATGGTAATTACTGCATATGTTTCTGCTGACAGAAGACACAAGATTTCATTCTTTTAAATAGGTGAGGACCAAACTGGATTGTCAGGACGAACAAGGGTTGGTTGTGCTCTTCAAGCACTCGTTGATGAAGTGTCGTTCCTACCTGAGGCAAGCGCACTTCGATGGCAAGCCCCTAAACGAAATTTCTGTAAAGTCTCCGGTGCTACATTTATCAGACAGTGACTGGAATAATCTTGTTACACATTGGTCTCGTCTGCAGCGTAAGGTACTGTCTATGATATCACATCACAATTTGAACTACATTTCTGCATTTTCCTTAACGTCTCACTTGTACAAAAACTGTTAGCAGAAGAACATTCATTCTCAAGGGACCACAGAATCTCGCAACTATACTGCACACTGCATTGCTCTTGTGAGTTCCTCTTACCCTGTATGACCATACTTACATTCATATCTGTTTGATTATGTAGCATCACTGCACATGTTAGCCTCGTTATCGTCCGTTTAGTGGACATTATAAGATCCGTATGGACTCTTACATAAATTTAGAATCAACCCAATACTTTTGAATAGGTTTAGCTCTGCAATCCTCTTGTAAGGACTGAACGTCGTCTATCACTGTACTTACATTAACAACTACTCCCTCCGTCCCATAATATAAGAACGTTTTGTATAGTACACCAGTGTTCAAAACACTCTTGTATTATGGGAAGAGGGGTTGGTTCATTGTGTAGCATTCTGCATCTTATCTCCCTCGCCCACCATTTACTAAAAAATATCAGATATATATTTAATCTTACCAAAAAGTTGAATACACAGACAATGCCAGTGCAAAAGTGTAGCCCATTGCTCTTGTCAGTACATTTTGTCCTGTTGGGCTGAACTGTTGCCACCTTTATCACGGGCCGTTAGTGGGTCGGATGTCGCGTCAGACCATATATGGCCCATGGGCGGGACGGGCCATTCCCGGGCCGAAAGTCACACCGGGCTGAAATGGGGCCATGTCTACATCGGGCCTCTAATAGGCCGAAAGTCACTGGGCCGTAATTGGGCCCAAATATTCGGCGAACAATTAACGGGCCAGATCTGGCTTCGGGTCGCAAATGGTCCATGTTTAAACATGCCGTTATTGGGCTGGCCCACTAGTACCTGAGTAAGTACTACGGGCCTTTGACTGGGCTGGCCTTTTTAACCTATATGGGCCTCTGTTGGGCCCTGCCATGTGTCAACGTATCATAGGCATGTCTCCTCCAATGGACAGATGACATCTGGCCCACCGAGGAGCAGACACGTGTTTCCTCCAGCCAATGATGGTTTTACACGTGGAAAATGCCCATTGGTCCGGGCTGTTACGGGTTATCGGATCCAAACCGGAACTCGATAGCTTAACGGCGACCTGTTACGATGGATGCCACGTGTCGGTCACCCTTGACGAAAGCACTACTATGACGCGCGATTTATCATCATGGAAGTGGACACTTCCGTGATGATAATTTTGGTAATGTCATGGAACACTTCTACGACAGCACAGGTATGACTATCTTGATTCTGTCATAAAATCGTCATGGATGTACATGCATGACAGAAAACGTGACCTACTGTGACAAACACGTATCATCACGGAAGTGTATTTTTTTGTAGTGTAAAGCCGATAAGACCGAGTCTCAGAAGAAGAACAAGGGCGGAGCCTCTAAAGAGACTAGATGTTTCTAGTGCAAGCAGAAGGGACACTGGAAGCGCAACTTGAGAGTGCAACTAATCCCTGGGTGATTTTGGTAATTCTTAACAACATATAGTTCATTGAACTAATATTCTTTCAAGATGATTATTTCAGAAAGTTCAATGATTGGCATGGCATGGACTAGAGATGTGGACCCCTCAGAATGCTAAGGACAAATATTGGCAAAAGCTCAAGACTCTACATTTCTATTTTAGTGATCCAAGATCACATTGAGTCCATAGGAAAGCCAATACTATTAAAAGGGGATGAGATGTTGCTTTATGGTCTACTTGCTCAAAGTGCTTAGTGATATGCTCCAAAGCCCTCAACCACTTTATCGTATCCAAATATGTCCCAAACCTAAAGTCAAACTTGGCCCCACCGATTTGATTCATCCAGCGCCACCGAGTTCACTTGACATAGCCATAGCCACAAACCCTAATCAGTTCGGTCTCACCGAGATGGGATTGCAAACTCTTTGTTTCTCTTCATAACGTTTCAGTCTCACCGAAATGAGCGATCGGTCACACTGAGTTCGCAATGCAAATTCTCTGTTTCCCTTTCGTAAGGTTTCGGTCTTACCGAAAGGAGCGATCGGTCCCACTGAGTTTGCCTGACCAACTCTCTGTTTGCTTGTTACTGAAACCGGTCTCACTAAGTTGAAGTAATCGATCAAACCGAGATCAAGTTTTTGCCCTAACCCTAGCTCATCGGTGCCACCGAGTTGATCATGTCGGTCCCACCGAAAATCCTAACGTTCACATTTTGAACTGAATCAGTCCCACCGAGTTCATCTATTCTGTCTGACCGAGTTGGCTCTTTTGTGTGTAACGGTTAGATTTTGTGTGGAGGCTATATATACCCCTCCACCCACCTCTTCATAAGAGAGAGATCCATCAGAATGTGCCTACACTTCCAGCATTCATTTTCTGAGAGAGAACAACCTACTCATGTGTTCAGACCAAGACATTCCAATCCAACCACAAGAATCTTGATCTCTAGCCTTCCCCAAGTTGCTTTCCACTCAAATCATCTTTCCACCATAGCCAAATCTGTGTGAGAGAGTTGAGTGTTGGGGAGACTATCATTTGAAGCACAAGAGCAAGGGGTTCATTGATACGTCTCCAATGTATCTATAATTTATGAAGTATTCATGCTATTATATTATCCATCTTAGATGTTTTATATGCATTTATATGCTATTTTATATGATTTTTGGGACTAACCTATTAACCTAGAGCCCAGTGCCAGTTTCTGTTTTTTCCTTGTTTTTGAGTTTTACAGAAAAGGAATACCAAACGGAATCCAATTAACGTGCCATTTTTTGATGATTTTTTATGGACCAAAAGAAGACCCCGGAGTAAAAGAGTTGGGCCAGAAGAGTCCCGGGCCGTCCACGAGGGTGGGGGCGCGCCCACCCCCTGGGCGTGTGGGCCTGCCTCGTGGACGACTCGGGAACCTCCTTGACGTGAAACCAATGCCAAAAATTCCTATAAATACAGAAACCCTCAGAAAATAACCTAGATCGGAAGTTCCGCCGCCGCAAGCCTCTGTAGCCACGAGAAATCAATCTAGGCCCTCTCCGGCACTCTGCCGGAGGGGGCCATCATCACCGGTGGCCATGGAGTATCCCGGAGAGGCCATCATCGCCATGAAGGCCAAGGACCAGAGGGAGAACCTTTCCCCATCTAGGGGGGAGGCCATGGAGGTGGAAGCGGAAGGGGGAGAACCTCTCCTCCTCTCTCTTGGTGGCACCGGAGTGCCATCGAGAGGGGAATCATCACCGTGGTGATCGTCTTCATCAACATCACCACCATCATCACCATCCTCATCTCTTTTACGTGGTCCACTCTCCCGCACCCCGCTGTAATCCCTACTTGAACATGGTGCTTTATGCCACATATTATGATCCAATGATGTGTTGCCATCCTATGATGTTTTGAGTAGATATCCTTTTTCTTTGGGTTGATTGATGATCTAGATTGGTACGAGTTGTATGTTTTATTTTGGTGCTGTCCTATGGTGCCCTCCATGTCGCGCAAGCGTGAGGGATTCCCGCTGTAGGGTGTTGCAATACGTTCATGATTCGCTTATAGTGGGTTGGTGAGTGACTGAAACACAAACCCGAGTAAGGGGGTTGTTGCGTATGGGAATAAAGAGGACTTGATGCTTTAATGCTATGGTTGGGTTTTACCTTAATGATCTTTAGTAGTTGCGGATGCTTGCTAGAGTTCCAATCATAAGTGCATATGATCCAAGTAGAGAAAGTATGTTATCTTATGCCTCTCCCTCATATGAAATTCCAATGACGACTACCGATCTTGTTAACAATTGCTAGGACAATTCCGCACACCGATCCACCATTATTCCACACTCGCTATTTATAATACTTAGTAATATATTCTAACTTTATGATAACAGCACCTACTTTTATATTTTAGCTCCCGATACCATGCAAAGTTATCCTCTTCATACCCACAACATAGTTTTATTTCTCTTTTCTAGTTGGAAGCAAACGTTCGGTGTACGTAGAGTCGTATCAGTGGCAGATAGGACTTGAGAGAATATTGATCTTACCTTCAGCTCCTTGTGGGTTCGACACTCCATACTTATCACTTCCACCTTTGGGAATTGCTACGATGATTCCCTGCACTTGGGGATTATCATTCATCATCAACACACCATCTATTACCTTTTGGAGAGTGGTGTCTCCTAGATTGGTTAGGTGTCACTTGGGAGCCTCCATCAAGATTGTGGAGTTGAACCAAGGAGTTTGTAAGGGAAAGGAGATCGCCTACTTCGTGAAGATCTACCCAAGTGAGGCAAGTCCTTCGTGGGCGATGGCCATGGTGGGATAGACAAGGTTGCTTCTTCATGGACCCTTCGTGGGTGGAGCCCTCCGTGGACTCGCACAACCGTTACCCTTCGTGGGTTGAAGTCTCCATCAATGTGGATGTACAATAGCACCACCTATCAGAACCACGCCAAAAATCTCTGAGGCTACATTGCGTTTGCCACTCCAAACCCCTCCCTTTACCTTCATATGCAATGATTTATATTCCGCTGCTATACTCTTAGAATTGCATGTGTAGGTTTATTGCTTGACTTGTGCTAAGTTGTTAAAGACTGTGACTTAAAGCTGGGAAAAGGCTAGATTTTTATTTGGTCAAGTAGTCTAATCACCCCCCCCCCCTCTAGACCTACTTTCGATCCTACAAGTGGTATCAGAGTTGTGGTCTCTATTTGCCTTGATTTCCATAGCTTTGGTGATCATAGCCTTGGTTTCACAACCTAGGAGAGTATGGCGTCTAGCGAGGGAAATTACCACCATAGAGGTCCTTACATTGATGGTACTAATTTTGCTAGTTGGAAGCATAAGATGAAAATTTGGAAATTTCTCCAAACCCCTTTGCCTGCGCCTGTCCAGCTCTGCCGTCTCGTGGTCTCCGGATCGTCGCCTCGTCGCCCGCGACCTCTTGCCGCTGGTGTCCTCCATCGTCAACGGGAATCTTCGCCGCCGTTGTCGCTGCAGCGGGTTCATCGCCAAGCTAGGGTATGAACTCGACCCTTTTGCTCTCCCAACTCCGATTCTTAGCACAAAGATCAATGCCTATATTCTTGCCACAATTGAAACGACTCCATCCACTGCAAAACTCCGTTAGATTAGCTTAGATGCAAAAATTTAGGTTTATGTTTCCGCCGAACTCATCTCGGACCGACCGATATTAGGATTTCGGTCTCACCGATTTGGCTCAGGCCATTGCACATGTACTACTTGGTCTGACCGAAGTGTACGAATTGGTGTGACCGAATTTACTTTCTCTATGAAACCCTAGCATCTCGTAGTCACCGAATTATGTCTCGGTCTGACCGATTTCACCAGTTTAGACTCTAAAGCTGCTTCGGTGTCACCGAATTTGTAATATCGATAGCTCTAAAATGCTTTCTGTAGAAAACTAAAACTAAGTTTTTGACTCATTTGTTTTGCAAAATGGATGTGCTTTGTGATACTCATCTTCTCCATCTCAACCTATCTATTCACAGGGTCAGCTTTCAGTGTCAGAGATGTCAGACCAGAGTGACAGCCAGAACAAGTCTGAGGAGCACCCAAATCTCAGTGAGGGCACTAGTCCCTCCAATAGCAGTTATGATGAGGGTAGCAAAAGCACCCCAAGCAACCTGCCCAAGGCAGCAACAAGGACAAGGAGAAAGAGAAACTCTGATTCTGAGGATGAAGATTTTGTTGTTGATGAAGAAGTCACTTCCAAGAAGTTGACCAAGAAAGAACAAGTGGCTGATGCTGCTGGCATTAAGCCAGGCATGAAGAAGAAGGCTCCGGCTCAAAGGAAACCTATGTCCAAAGCCAGAGCCTCCACTCTTAAAACCTCCAAGTCAACAGAAGAAGAGGCTGCTGGAAAAGAAAAGAAGGAAAGGAAAAGGGGAAGATGGTGCAAGCTTGTAGATCCTATGGCTGAATTTGAGAAGCATTCATCTGATGAGGAAGAGGATGATGAAGAAGAGGATGCTGCACCAGCTCCCAAAGCTCAGAAGCTCATGGGAGATGCAATCAACTCAGGGGCTGCCCCATCCAAGCACAGCTCCCAAGAAATCTGCACCAAAGAGAAGTACAGGAAACATTCCTGCTGTAGAGAAGAACAAGGCCCCAGTGCCTGAAGTTGAACAAGATGAAGAGGCCCAAGTGCTTAGAAAGATCAAGCCCAAGATTCCTGACCATAATGACACTCATCCTGTTGCTGAGAACATGAAGATAAGGAAAGATGCAGGTCTTAGATTGTGGAGACAGACAGACCCCTATGCTACAAGAAGAAGAACTGCTGTAGACTACATGTTTCACACTAAGGAACAACAAGATTTCTATGAGACTGTCCTCCTGGACAAGAAGCCCATTATCAGTGACATGAGATGGGTCGATTGGAAGTTCATTGACAACAATGAAGACCATTTTCCTGGAGTTCATGAGAGCTTCAGAATGAATGGAGTTGACAAGTTTGTGGGTCAGAAACTAACAAAGTGGAATGATGAGATGGTGATGCAATTCTACTCCACAGCTCACTTCTACCCAGATGGCAAGATTGTCTGGATGACAGAGGGTACAAGGTACCAATCTTCCATTGCTGAGTGGGCTGAGCTAATCCATGCTCCTGAAGAGGCAGACGGTGATACAGATGTGTATGCCAAGCCTAGAAAAGACCACAACTCCATGGCACACATGTACAAGGAAATTCCAGATGATGCCTTGGAAACTCACAAGTTTGGCTCTGTTTATTATCTTCTGTCAGGGCTGCCAACTATCAACACTATCCTCAGGCACACTTTGTTAACCAAGTCTGGAGATGATAGGATGATTAGAGGGAATTCAATCAACTTGCTGCATATGTTTGATGTGCTGGAGAAATTCAAAGTGATGACCCTGATAGTTGAGACAGTCAAGAGGACTGCAGCTGACCAGAAGAGATCATGTGGCTATGCTCGACAAATTCATATGCTCATAAATTCCAAGGTGGGCACAAGCACTTACTTATTAGACAGAGAACACCTTCCCTTGAGGCCTGACTTTGAGGATAACATAGTTGTCATGGATGCTTCACATCCAACTTCTGTTGAGGCTCAAGAGAAGAGAGAAAAGGCTAAGGCCGACAAAGCTTCAAAGATTCCAGATCTCTCGACAGTCAATCTCAAGACCAAGCAGGACTAGCTCAGCTATCTGCTTGAAGCCACAACAAGAATAGAGAAGACTAGCTACCCTGACTCGAAATCAAGAGAGCCTTGAGAGGATCTTTGAGACAAAGCTGCATGACTTGGATGTCAAAGTCATTGAGATTCAGACTTCAGTTGAGAAGATACAGGAAGACCTTGAGGATAGGAGTGACAGGACAACCACAAATGCTTATCGAAGGGTGCCTAGAGCACAGAGGTCTGCAGCAGTGCCAGTCATTGACACTAGGGCCACAACCTTAGCTCCTGCAGCCACAGCCTCAGTTGCCCCTCCAATGGTAACCCCTCCAGTTCCTCAGACGTCAGCCGAAGTCTTCGCAGATGATGTTCTCTCCACGCCATCTTCGCCCTCCGGAGCTCCCGGAGATCATGCTTAGAGTGTCGTATAGCACTATGCATTTTTGAGCTTTTTGGTGACTTGTTGCCAAAGGGGGAGAAAGTGTATAGATCATAGGCTTAAAGAGAGAGAGAGAGTGTGTGTTTTGCTTCTTATTGGTCTCTCTTGCTACTTATCTGCTTGCTTTGCCCGTGCTTTGGTACAATATTTGTGCTTGTGTGTGAGATACTTCTATGATCATGTGGTTGATCATACTATGCTTTATTATGCTATGTGCTTGAATGATGCTATCTTATCTATTGTGTATGATTAATCATATTTGTCTTGGTGATGAGTGCATGTTATGTATGTTCTATCATTTTGAGCGCTCCACCAAGATGTATGTGACATGGAAGAGTAACCCATGAGCCTAATCGATTATGCATTTGCATTCAAAAGCAAATCATAAATAATGCACAAATTTAGGGGGAGCTCTTGCTTATCACATACTTCTCAAAGCGACAATGTATTTCATTCTTACTATCATTTGTTGAAGCTTTGATCTATATGTTGTCATCAATTACCAAAAAGGGGGAGATTGAAAGTGCAACTAATCCCTGGGTGGTTTTGGTAATTCTTAACAACATATAGCTCATTGAACTAATATTCTTTCAAGATGATTATTGCAGAAAGTTCAATGATTGGCATGGCATGGACTAGAGATGTGGACCCCTCAAAATGATAAGGACAAATATTGGCAAAAGCTCAAGACTCTTCATTTCTATTTTAGTGATCCAAGATCACATTGAGTCCATAGGAAAGTCAATACTATTAAAAGGGAACGAGATGTTGCTTTATGGTCTACTTGCTCAAAGTGCTTAGTGATATGCTCCAAAGCCCTCAACCACTTTCTCATATCCAAATATGTCCCAAACCTAAAGTCAAACTCGGCCCCACCGATTTGATTCATCCGGCGCCATCGAGTTCACTTGACATAGCCATAGCCACAAACCCTAATCAGTTTGATCTCACCGATAGGGATCTCGGTCTCACCGAGATGGGATTGCAAACTCTCTGTTTCCCTTCGTAATGTTTCGGTCTCACCGAAATGAGTGATCGGTCCCACCGAGTTCGCAATGCAAACTCTCTGTTTCCCTTTCATAACATTTCTGTCTTACCGAAAGGAGCGATCGGTCCCACCGAGTTTGCCTGACCAACTCTCTGTTTGCTTGTTACTGAAATCGGTCTCACCGAGTTGAAGTAATCGGTCAAACCGAGATCAAGTTTTGCCCTAACCCTAGCTCATTGGTCCCACCGAGTTGATCATGTCGGTCCCACCGAAAATCCTAACATTCACATTTTGAACTGAATCAGTCCCACCGAGTTCATCTATTCGGTCTGACTGAGTTGGCTCTTTTGTGTGTAACGGTTAGATTTTGTGTGGAGGCTATATATACCCCTCCACCCTCCTCTTCATAGAGAGAGAGAGAGCGCCATCAGAACGTGCCTACACTTCCAACATTCATTTTCTGAGAGAGAACCACCTACTCATGTGTTGAGACCAAGACATTCCAATCCAACCACAAGAATCTTGATCTCTAGCCTTCCCCAAGTTGCTTTCCACTCAAATCATCTTTCCACCATAGCCAAATCTGTGAGAGAGAGTTGAGTGTTGGGGAGACTATCATTTGAAGCACAAGAGCAAGGAGTTCATCATCAACACACCATCTATTACCTTTTGGAGAGTGGTGTCTCCTAGAGTGGTTAGGTGTCACTTGGGAGCCTCCGTCAAGATTGTGGAGTTGAACCAACACTACTGCAGGATGCTGCCAATGCGACACTACAATCAGAGACCCTTCGAGAAATTGTGTGCGATGCCATAATCGCAAACGGTGGTGTATGAAGACCGTCAGAAATGTATAAAACGTTTGCGATGACGTATGCATCAAACACGGTTCAGGTTTTAGTTGCGTGTGCGATGAAGGGCATACGGTTCAGTTCAATTAACTGTTTGCGATGAGGAGGAACAAAAGAAACGGGCTGCCAGATGAAGGCGTGTGTGATATAGAGCATACGGTTCACTTGGATGAACTATTTGTGATTAGGCAACACAAAAGAAACGGACAGCCAGATGAAGGTGTGTGCGATATACAGCATACGGTTCACTCAGATGAACTATTTGTGATTAGGAAACACAAAAACGGTCAGCCAGATCAAGGTGTGTGTGATTGAGGGCATACGCTTCAGAAGGATTAACTGTTTGCGATTAGGCAACAGAACAGAAACGGGTAAGCCAGATCAAAGTGTCTGTGATTGATGGCATACACTTCACATGGATGAACTGTTTGCAATTAGCCACAACAAACTGAAACAGTTAGATAGATCAACGTGTGTGTGCTAGACGGGCACACCCATTCTAATTAAAAGAAGCGTGCGCGAACGAGCGCGCACGGTTGTTGGAACAAGACGTGTGCTGACATTGCCTATTGCCGGTGCACCCTCTGGTGCAAACGCCACGTACGCGGCCAAGAAGGCGTACGTGCCCATGTTACGCCTTCCGGGAATAGTGCCGCACTTATAACCATCAGTAAAGTTTGAGCATGCGTCCCGTCACAATTTTTTTTAGAAGAACAGGGAGGCCGCGTCCCGTCACATTCCAAATTGCAAACCTGTTCACACCGATCAAAACCTAAACGGTTTCCCACTTAGGAGCGTATTACTATGCGGTTATAAATACTACTACTCCAAGATGACTGCACATTCCTCCTCAACTCCTCATCCACAAAAAGTCAAAAACAAACAAGTCATTCATCATCGTTCCCTTGCTTCCGCCATGGCCAGCGTGAGTTTTGGGTCGAGAGATTGCCACCAGGGAGAGGCAAGCCTGGAAGCGGGAGCACGAGAGATGTCCCGCCTCGCCGCGAAAGCAGCCAACATGTCCCGCCGCACGGCCGTAGCAACAGAGAGGTCCCGCCGCGTCGCCGAAGTAGCACGGAGGACCCGCCGCACCGTCGATGCAGCAGACTGGTCCCGCCGCACCGCGGAAGCAGAAGAGATGTCCCGCCGCGCCGTGAATGCAGCAGAGATGTCCTCCGGCGCCGCGGCGGCCTGGGAAAATGCCTCGCGGGCAGGCGAGGACTCTTACAGGCGCATGCGTGCCCTCGTCCTTAGGCAGATGGATCAGATCTTCAGGTGGGAGAGGTTGCAGGATGACCTGAAAGCCTCATTTGAACAGTCTACCGACGTCATCCAGCAACTAAATGAGAGCAATGCGAAGCTCCGGGCCGAGCACGACCTGCTGAGGGCGAAGATCGTCGGAAGTGCGGAGCAGCAGGAGCAGACCACTGCCTTGTTGAAGAGGACCGGCGTCATCGTCGAGAAACTTATGGACGAGAATAACAAGCTGCGCATCGAACGCAGAAGGCTGGTGAAGGAATCCGTGAATGCTCTCAAGTAGCATCTTGAGGACAAGAAAGAGCTCGTCGCCGCTCGCCGCGGACACTAGTTCCCGCGGCCTGCAGCAACGCATCAAGAAAGTAGAGATCAGTGAGCCAGATCGTTGTCTTCCTTCTTCTTTTGCCCTTGTGTATTTCGGGTGTTGCCGCATGTGGCTTTTTTTAATTATGTTTCTAAATATGTAAGAGAATTATTATCCACTGTCATCGTCCTTATATTCATCATGCTTGTTATAAGTTGCAGTCGATGCTATATAGGTCCGTCAGATCTTACATCAAGATCCGTGCAAAACTTTCTTTTCAGATTTTCATTTTTCTCTCTTAAATCTCAGTCCAGTGAGACATATAGCCACGCCGTAGAACAGGTGCTCGGGCGCCATTAATGGAGACGTTGGGAGGGAGGTGCGCGGCGGGTAGCGGTCAAAGGGCTCTCCTCCCGATGAGCACGCGCAGGGGTCTGATCGCACGCCTCCCGTACTCAAATAGCTACCCCGCACGACACCTCCTAGACAATAAAAAAAGGGGACGCGTGGCCGCACGTAATTGGTAAGTCGAACGCCCACGGTTTCAATAATACTTGTGTTTTCGATTTGTAACGTGACATCACTTGTTCCAAAATGACTTTGTTGATTGTTAATGTGTGGGCCTTTGCAAATCGGACAGAAAAATTACCACAACATGTTGGTGCCATGTCATGAGACCATGCCAAGTTTCATGATTTTCATGCGTGTTTTGGAATTACAGGAATTAAAAAACCAAGTTTCTCAATCTTTTCGGCCGAGCCACGATGCCCAGATGTTTGAATTTCACTCCCATCTCTTGCATGGGACCTAGAAATTCACCCAAGGACACACATGTGATTTTTTTAAAAACTTTGGTGCACTGGAGCATGTGCTTGTAGTTCAAATTCGAATTATGCACATTAAATGCCCAGAAACTCAATTAATGTATAAAAAAGGCCAAACGAACCCGGAATAATTCCAAAATTTAGCACGGTACTTCTATTTGGTCTAATCTGGTTGTTTAAAAAAATTAAGGCGGGAGAAGGCAGTGTACGATGTCGTTTCGCACACGGAGGTGACACGTTCCCTCTCGGAACCACGAGCCTTCTTGAGGGAAGCTCCGGTTTGCAAGAAGCTTACACCAAAGCTTGTCCCAATTCGGCCAAAAAAATTACCGCAGCATGTTGGTGCCATGTCATGACACTGTGCCAAGTTTCATGATTTTCACGCGTGTTTTGGAATAACAGGAATTAAAAAACCAAGTTTCTCAATCTTTCCGGCCGAGCGACGACGCCTAGATGTTTGAATTTCACTCTCATCTCTTGCATGGGACCTACAAATTTACCCAAGGACAATGTGATTTTTCAAATAACTTTGGTGCAGTGGAGCATGTGCTTGTAGTTCAAATTTGAATTATGCACATTAAATGCTCAGAAACTCAATTAATGTATAAAAAAGGCGAAACGATCCCGGAATAATTCCAAAATTTAGCACAACATTTCTATTTGGTCTAATCTGGCTGTGTAAAAAAATTAAGGCGGGAGAAGGCAGTGTACGTATGTCGTTTCGCACGCGGAGGTGACATGTTCCCTCTCGGAACCACGAGCCTTCCTGAGGGAATCTCCGGTTTGCAAGAAGCTTACACCAAAGCTTGTCCCAATTCGACCAAAAAAATTACCGCAGCATGTTCGTGCCATGTCATGACACCATGCCAAGTTTCATGATTTTTAGGCGTGTTTTGGAATTACAAGAATTAAAACCAAGTTTCTCAATCTTTCCGGGCGAGCCACAATGCCCAGATGTTTGAATTTCACTCTCATCTCTTGCATGGGACCTAGAAATTCACCCAAGAACACATATGTGATTTTTCAAATAACTTTGGTGCACTGGAGCCTGTGCTTGTAGTTCAAATTTGAATTATGCACATTAAATGCCCAGAAACTCAATTAATGTATAAAAAAGGCGAAACGGGCCCGGAATAATTCCAAAATTTACTACGGTACTTCCATTTGGTCTAATCTGGCTGTGTAAAAAAATTAAGGCGGGAGAAGGCAGTGTACGTATGTCGTTTCGCACATGGAGGTGACACGTTCCCTCTCGGAACCACAAGCCTTCATGAGGAAAGCTCCGGTTTGCAAGAAGCCTACACCAAAGCTTGTCCCAATTCGATCAAAAAAATTACCGCGGCATGTGGTGCCATGTCATGAGACCATGCCAAGTTTCATGATTTTCAGGCGTGTTTTGGAATTACAGGAATTAAAAAACCATGTTTCTCAATCGTTCCGGCCGAGCCACGACGCCCAGATGTTTGAATTTCACTCTCATCTCTTGCATGGGACCTAGAAATTCACCCAAGGACACACATGTGATTTTTCAAACAACTTTGGTGCACTGGAGCCTGTGCTTGTAGTTCAAATTTGAATTATGGACATTAACTGCCCAGAAACTCAATTAATGTATAAAAAAGGCCAAACGAACCCGGATAATTCAAAAATTTAGCACGGTACTTCTATTTGGTCTAATCTGCCTGTGTAAAAAAATTAAGGCGGGAGAAGGCAGTGTACGTATGTCGTTTCGACACGGAGGCGACACGTTTCCTCTCGGAACCACGAGCCTTCTTGAGGGAAGCCCCGGTTTGCAACAAGACTACACCAAAGATTGTCCCAATTCGGCCAAAAAATTACCGCAGCATGTTGGTGCCATGTCATGAGACCATGCCAAGCTTCATGATTTTCAGGCGTGTTTTGGAATTACAGGAATTAAAAACCAAGTTTCTCAACCTTTTCGGCCGAGCCACGACGCCCAAATGTTTGAATTTCACTCTCATCTCTTGCATGGGACCTAGAAATTCACCCAAGGACACACATGTGATTTTTCAAACAACTTTGGTGCACTGGAGCACGTGCTTGTAGTTCAAATTTGAATTGTACACATTAAATGCGCAGAAACTCAATTAATGTATAAAAAAGGCGAAACGATCCCGGAATAATTCCAAAATTTAGCACAATACTTCTATTTGGTCTAATCTTCCTGTGTAAAAAAATTAAGGCGGGAGAAGGCAGTGTACGTATGTCGTTTCGCACACGGAGGTGACACGTTCCCTCTCGGAACCAGGAGCCTTTTTGAGGGAAGCTCCGATTTGCAAGAAGCCTACACCAAAGCTTGTCCCAATTCGGCCAAAAAAATTACTACGGCATGTTGGTGCCATATGATGAGACCATGCCAAGTTTCATGATTTTTAGCCGTGTTTTGGAATTACAGGAATTAAAAAACCAAGTTTCTCAATCTTTCCCGTCGAGCCACGACGCCCAGATGTTTGAATTTCACTCCCATGTCTTGCATGAGACCTAGAAATTCACCCAAGGACACACATGTGATTTTTTAAATAACTTTGGTGCACTGGAGCACGTGCTTGTAGTTCAAATTTGAATTATGCACATTAAATGCCCAGAAACTCAATTAATGTATAAAAAGCCAAAAGAACACGGAATAATTCCAAAATTTAGCACAAACTTCTATTTGGTCTAATCTGCCTGTGTAAAAAAATTAAGACGGGAGAAGGCAGTGTACGTATGTCGTTTTGCACACGGAGGTGACACGTTCCCTCTCGGAACGAGGAGCCTTCTTGAGGGAAGCTCCGGTTTGCAAGAAGATTACGCCAAATCTTGTCCCAATTCGGCCAAAAAATTACTGCAGCATGTTGGTGCCATGTCATGACACCATGCCAAGTTTCATGATTTTCAGCCGAGTTTTGGATTTACAGGAATTAAAAAACCAAGTTTTTCAATCATTCCGGCCGAGCCACGACACCCAGATGTTTGAATTTTTTTTCCCATTTCTTGCATGGGATCTATAAATTCACCCAAAGACACACATGTGATTTTTCAGCAAACTTTGATGCATTGGAGCATGTGCTTGTAGTTCAAATTTGAATTATGCACATTAAATGCCTAGAAACTTAATTAATGCATAAAAATGCCAAACAAACCCGGAATAATTCCAAATTTAAACACGACACTCCTGTACTAGTTGCATGTTCACTGTACGTAAATGTTATAGCAATTCAAACACCCTCCTTTCCCTCCGTAACACCATTTTGTCTTTCAAAACATAATGAAAAAATTAGGTATACCACAAATGGTTTACTAGAAAGAATCGTGTGGGATGCGATATAAAATATATTGGCGCACCGTCTTGTCTGGCTTACGCAGGAAGCTTCGTTGTCTACAGTCCACCGCCCCCGCTTGAACCACACTTGCGCGCCAGTTTCTTGCGGCACCGAGCGAAATTTTTTTGCCACCGCGGAAATATCTATCTCCCCGCCCCTCCCTCCTACCAAAAGCCACATTTCCACTGTTCCTCCTTGCTTTCCAAGTTCAAACATTCACTGCTGCTTACTGGCAGCTCAGCCTCCTCGCCGACGACCCTTCTTCTTGTAGCGCCGCCTCCTCGCCGGCGACCCTTCTTCTTGCAGCGCCGCCTCCTCGCCAGCGACCCATCTTCTTGCTGCGCGGCCTCCTCGCCGCCGACCCTTCTTCTTGCTGCGCGGCCTCGTCGATATGGTCAGGTAATCCACACCCCACCCACACCATCCTCCTCCTTTCCCGTCCCACATGCCCCGACTGACGGAGCGACACCTTCCACCGAAATCACTGCCCCCTCCCCAATTAAGCGCCGCCCACAGCCATTTTACACGCAGTATAATGTGGAGCTGAGTAGCATACGACCGCACGCGCGAACGAGGTCTCTATGGCTGACATGCGTGTCGACCGCCAGATCTTGGAGGAGCACCTCGTCTTCGAGGCCACCGTCGACACCGCCGCGCGGTTGTCTACTTTAAAATACAGTTCATGATGTTTTCTCGAGGCCACCGCCAGTGCCTTCTAGTGATTTGTCCTCTGTAATGTTAATATGCAATCTGATATTCAGTTAACAGTTTGGTCCTCTGAAATGTAATGTTCAGTTAACACTTTGGTCCAACAATTGCTACATTTCATAGTACTGTTCTCAAGCATTCTTTGTTTTGTTAACTGTCTTATCTTCTAGTACATGTTTCTATTCTGCAATGTCGTGCTCAGTTAACTACTTTGGTTCATTTGGTCTGCTGTCCATTTAACTGTTTGGTTCAGTTCTGCAATTTGATTTTCATTTGCTGTGGGCACAATTTTATATTGTTATGCATGTGACACCAATCAAATTTGGCTCTACTCAATACATATTCTACTGATAGTATGGCAACTCTCAGTTAACCTGATCAAGATCTTCCTTATGTGTGTTGCAGGGAAATAATGGGAGACACTGCTGAAAGATCGTGGATGTCGCCTAGAGGGGGGATGAATAGGCGCTTTAAAATAATTACGGTTTAGGCTTGAACAAATGCGGAATAAACCTAGCGGTTAATTTGACAAGCACAAAACCTACAACAACTAGGCTCACCTATGTGCACCAACAACTTATGCTAAGCAAGATAAACAACTAAGTGATAGCAAGATATATGACAAGAAACAATATGGCTATCACAAAGTAAAGTGCATAAGTAAAGGGTTCGGGTAAGAGATAACCGAGGCACGCGGAGACGACGATGTATCCCGAAGTTCACACCCTTGCGGATGCTAATCTCCGTTTGGAGCGGTGTGGAGGCACAATGCTACCCAAGAAGCCACTAGGGCCACCGTAATCTCCTCACGCCCTCGCACAATGCAAGATGCCATGATTCCACTAAGGGACCTTGAGGGCGGTCACCGAACCCGTACAAATGGCAACCCTTGGGGGCGGTCACCGAACCCGTACACTTTGGCAACCCTTGGGGGCGGTCACCGGAACCCGTCAAATTGCTCGGGGCGATCTCCACAACCTAATTGGAGACCCCGACGCTTGCCCGGAGCTTTACACCACAATGATTGAGCTCCGAACACCACCAACCGTCTAGGGCGCCCAAGCACCCAAGAGGAACAAGCTCAAGGGCACCAAGCACCCAAGAGTAATAAGCTTCTCAACTTGTAACTTCCACGTATCACGTGGAGAACTCAAACCGATGCACCAAATGCAATGGCAAGGGCACACGGAGTGCCCAAGTCCTTCTCTCTCAAATCCCACCGAAGCAACTAATGCTAGGGAGGAAAAAGAGAGGAAGAACAAGAAGGAGAACACCAAGAACTCCAAGATCTAGATCCAAGGGGTTCCCCTCACAAAGAGGAGAAAGTGATAGGTGGAAATGTGGATCTAGATCTCCTCTCTCTTTGCCCTAAAAAACTAGCAATAATCCATGGAGGGATTGAGAGTTAGCAAGCTCGAAGAAGGTCAACAATGGGGGAAGAACACGAGCTCAAAGGATAAGGTTCATTGGGGAAGACGACCTCCTTATATAGTGGGGGGAACAATCCAACCGTTACCCCCACTTCAGCCCCGCAGAGAGCGGTACTACCGCTTGCCCCTATAAGCGGTACTACCGCTCCCCCTCGCGGTACTGCCGCTGGGCCCAGAGCGGTACTACCGCGGTGGCAGGGCGGTACTACCGCAAACGAGAGGTACTACGACCCCCACTGCCGCGGCTAGAACCGTAAAACCCGACATGAAAAAAGACCCCTCGAATCGAGGCGGTACTAGCACGAGACCGCAGCGGTACTACGGCTGGGGGCTACCAGCGGTACTACCGCTCTAGAGCGGTACTACCGCTTGTAGCACCCAAGCGGTACTACCGCTCCGGCCCGCGGTACTACCGCTAGGAAACCAAAACTGCCATAACTTCTGCATATGAGCTCCGAATTGAGCAAACTCAAGCTTGTTGGATAGAGGAGGTTATAGTAAGAAGAGGCAGGGGAGGTATGCCAACAAATAGAGGAGTGAAACCTCCAACCAAGAAGAACCGGCATAACCTCCAACATCGAAAACATCATAGAAGATGTGAGTGAACTCCGTTTTTTATGAACTCGAGCTTGTCATCAAGATGACCATAAGCTCCAAAACTCACAAAGAGAAGAACCAAACAAGAACCAATAAAGATGATGCAAGGATGCAATGGTTTGAGCTCTCTACGAATGATACGATCAAGCTACTCATCGAGAGCCCCCCTTGATAGTACGGCAATCGATCCTATAACCCGGTCTCCCAACTACCATCATGAGACCGGTAAAATAGAAAACCTATCAAGGGCAAACCTTTGCCTTGCACATGGTCCACTTGAGCTAGATGATGACGATCTTGACTCCCTCAAGTTTGGACCACCTTTCTTGGTTGCGTTGGCTCGATTAAGACTAGTTGATTGCTCCCCCATACTCCACTATGGGTGAGCCACTCTTCCGCACATCTTCACAAGTCCATTGTCACCACAATGGACAGCAAGCTTCAAGCATTTGATCTCTTCATGATGCTTCACTTGAACTTGCACACCGCAACATCTTCACAAGTCCATTGTCGCCACAATGGACGGCAAGCTTCAAGCATTTGATCTCTTCATGATGCTTCACTTGAACTTGCACACCGCAACCTAACCCCACAAAGAACTCTCACGAAGATCATGGGTTAGTACACAAAGCGTAATTGACAATGCTCACCACACCATGGGATCACTTGATCCCTCTCGGTACATCTTCTACGCTTTGTGAGTTGATCAAGTTGATTCACTCTTGACTTAGTCTTGATCAACCATGAATCTTTTCAACTCTCTTCATTTGGATGATGTCTTGAAGATATACAGGAATGATCACACAATCTTCTTCTCCAAGACATGCTTGCAATAAGCTCAACTCTCACATGACCAATCTTTGGATAATTCCTTAATAACACCTTGGTCACCACATAAACTCCTTGAAGCCAACACATGAACTTCAAGAAATGCCTATGGACAAATCCTTCAAATATAACTCAAGGCAACCATTAGTCCATAGAGATTGTCATCAATTACCAAAACCAAACATGGGGGCACCGCATGTTCTTTCAACTGCGGTTTACCATCGAGGTTTGTTCAAGCAGGGTCCTTTGGCTAATAGCACATTATTGTGCAGTTGCAGGAATCATTCTAATATTTAGGTTTCTTACAATTTGGTCTTGCACATGTAGGTCCTGTTGTCAGAGGCTTAGACCCACTGTTTGACCCATTTTGCATATGGGAAAATGAGATGTCCATGAATATCAGTCAAGTCAAGAAACAAAGATTGTTAGGATGAAGAAACTTGCGACGAATAACAGCAAGATCTTTGTTTGCACAATGAAGAAGACATCGGTCAACTATAGGATGGTACCAACTCTTTTACCTTGTTTTTACCCCTTGCGCCATTTCAAAATTTACAACAGCGATTTATGCATAGCTTTGTTTTCAGTACTTTTCAAAGCAGTTCACCGATGATTACCTCTCAAACCACCTGCATGGTCAAGAGGCGAGGAAGGTATTCATTCAACACCCACGGTACAATATTGAAGTCTTGATGAAGAGGACGAAGGTTGGGCGGGCAATTATCCATAGCCACTGGCCTAAAGTTGCAAGGACATTCAACATCACTGAAGGCTCAATATTTGCCTTCCGCTTCTGCAGTTTCCCAGATGAGATTCATCTGTCTATTTACCGTGTATGATGCTACTTTCCAAAGGTTTTTGATGCTGCATGTGAAACTTGGTGCTGTTGTGTAATGGCGTAACTGAGTGCCGAAGCTATCTGATGTAATTCGATTATGAAATCCTGGTTGCTTTTATACGGATATGAAATATCTAGCGTGTTTTATAAGAAATATCAATTTGATTAGTACATGGATTATCAATAATAGGCTAATTACCCTGCTTATTGGGGTTTTCTATTGCAAATGGTTACTAAGACAGCACCGTGGGCGATGAACTCAAACAACCCGCACGGTTTCTAGAAAGTAGGCGTGTTCGATCAACTAACAATCACACACGGCTTCTGGCAGCGAACTGTTTGCGTTAGGCCACCTTGCACAAATGTTTTCACACAAAGAACTGTGTGGGATGTACATACCTACGGAAATGATTTTCTGGAATTCACCGTGTGGGTTGTACATACCTACGGAAATGATTTCTGGGATTCACCGTGTGGGATGTACATACCTACGGAAATGATTTCTGGGATTCACCGTGTGGGATGTACATACCTACGGAAATGATTTCTGGGATTCGCCGTGTGGGATGTACATACCTACGGAAATGATTGGGTTTCCATGCCTCGCCCGATCGCACACGACCCCAGCCTGGGTCCCACGAGGGCCTATCCCCGACGATTTCTGGGTCGTGTGGGAAGGACTCCCCTATCGCCCACACTCACTTGGCGACGGTTCCAAATGCCATCGCGGAAAGGGGTTTTAAACCGTTTGTTTAGGACGTCGTTGTACCAGTGCAAGGAGTTTGTAAGGGCAAGGAGATCGCCTACTTCGTGAAGATCTACCCAAGTGAGGCAAGTCTTTCGTGGACGATGGCCATGGTGGGATAGACAAGGTTGCTTCTTCGTGGACCCTTCGTGGGTGGAGCCCTCCGTGGACTCGCGCAACCATTACCCTTCGTGGGTTGAAGTCTCCATCAACGTGGATGTACGATAGCATCACCTATCGGAACCACGCCAAAAATCTCCGTGTCTACATTGCGTTTGCCACTCCAAACCCCTCCCTTTACCTTCATATGCAATGATTTATATTCCGCTGCTATACTCTTAGAATTGCATGTGTAGGTTGATTGCTTGACTTGTGCTAAGTTGTTAAAATCTGTCAAGACTTAAAATTGGGAAAATGCTAGATTTTTATTTGGTCAAGTAGTCTAATCACCCCCCCTCTAGACCTACTTTCGATCCTACACAACTGCAAGAAGTATTTGGCGGATAAGAAGAATGGTTCTTTCGTAAAGGTACAATAGTTATACAGAGTTAATGTTATTCTACTTGTGAATTTATGTATGTCATAAGTATTTGATACTGATCGGTTGCTCTTATTTTGCAAACCGATAGAGGGACTATAGAAAGCTCACAAGGAGAGAAGAAGTGAAGTCGTGACACAAGTCGGGAATGAGATGGGGTCGCTACTCAGAGACCGTCCAAGTCATGTCTTTAGTTTATCATCAAGATTTATCTTAGAACTAAAATAATAGTTATTTTACTTCGGAGTTATGCAATGCATTATCCTATGGATAATGGGGTGGATATTCTTATAAGTTTTAAACAATAGTTGTTCGGCTTATTATGAGAATATGTTTTTTACTAAACCTTTATTTTGAGATGGTTTATTCATGATAAATCTTGAAGTCTATAATATTAAAGCTAAACATCTTGAGAAGACTGATGAAACCACTTGTGTACGACATGGTTACATCGGATTATTGATCTTCATATAGATGAAGCGTAAAAGTCTTTTATTTAAACTGACTAAATACGTTGTGATACATCCTAGATACATGTAGCACCTCCTAGATCTTTACTACTATATAGTGTATGAGTTTCGAATTGCAGTTAGAGCATCAATCCTAGCCGTTGGTTTTCTAAATCTAACGGCCGAGACTTTAAGGATTCGCGGTGACAGTAGCCGGCAGCTGCATCTGCTGGGTTCTGGAACCATCGCCTCTACCTCCAGCCTTCTTTGTCGTGCTGCATATGTCAGCATGTCAGGCTGAAATCCAAGTACGAGAGATGTATGGTATAAGAGGAGAAACGAAAGTAAACAATTTGTGGTCTTCATCACATACATCTTCCAAAAAAATCTTTGGACATTTCTGAGTGTCACTAGGTGCTAGGAGTTGTATCATATCAATATTTTTTATGCGAACCAACCTGTGGTTAGATGGCTAGATGGACATTGGTATCCCAACTCATCAGGATTCCTGATGCTTGCATTTATTCTGGATTTACGTGTGTGCGTCCATAAGGTAAGTGTATGTGTGTATATGAGCGATTGCGTCTGTACTGTGTTAAAAGGATATATTTCTTTTTCTCTGAATACATTGCAAAGTATTATAGTATAACTTATGTTTCAAAAAATATATTATCATATAACTTTTCTTTTCTTTTCCTATAATCCTTCTTTTAGGGGTTTTCCTATAATCATACGGACAATATTGTTAAGACGTGCATGGTCAATATGTTTTCTTTTGAATATTTCAAGAGTGAATTAGTTTAATGCTGCAGTAGCGAGTCACTGTTAAAAATAGGGACAAAGGTGTTATAAGTGAAAAATTATGTAGTATACTTTTAGCTTCCAAACATTTGTACTAATGTTCTATGCCCATTTTGATTTGGACAATGTTTGAGAATTATAGAGGTGAAAAGGTGTGATGCAGGAAGAGAAATTTTAGTGTTTGTTGTAACGTGCTTGTGGCATTTTTGTCTTCTACCCGTAGCAACGCGCGGGCATTTTACTAGTACATGTAGACATGTAGTACCTTACTCTCCCACGCATGTTAGGTCGGGCCCAACTACCGCACGTACAAAACCAGCAGCAGCTGAACGGCAGCGACATGCAGCCGAAATACCACGGCCGGCCGAGGTTGCAAGAGACATGCCAAAGAGACGAACCCAAAAATGGTTTGACAAATGCATAAAGGCCCTTAAAGCTCCAATATTTATAACCAAGTACTCCCGCTAGTGCTCTAAGAGCATCTCCAACGCCGACCTCAAACCTCCGGACCGCGTTGTCCGGACTGCAGAAGCCATCCAACACGGGCCTGTATCGATCCGCGAGGCGGTTCAGACGCGTTTTCTCCCGCAAACCGAAGACAAACGTGGGGAGGTTTGCGGAAGTCCGGACCGCTGTCACGCTTGCTTCTGATCGCCCTAACCCACCCAAACCCCTCCTCCCTCACCCACGCGCGTTCCGTCCGGCGCTAGCTATCGTATTCATGCCGATGTAGAGTGCGCCACTCATTTGAAGACAGCTCAGGGTGGAAGCGACCTCTCACTGACTCCGTCATTGAAGCGGCGCGCCGGCCGAGGGCGCCATCCGCTGCAAGCCCGGCTGAACACGCCTCCTCGCCTCATTCAAACGCCTCCATTAACCCCACGTGGAAACCTAGAAACCTACTTCGGCCACACGTCCGTTCACGAACATGCTCCTCTTGTCCGCCCTCTAATAAACCAGGCCAGAATCGCACCACTCCACTGCCCCCCTCGCCTCCTTTCACCATTTTTCCAATCTTTCGATGCCATCCGACGAGCTGGAAGAACGGTTCCCCGGCATAAAAGCCGACTGGGTGACCCGCCGAGCCGATCGGATACGAGGCAGGAAGCTCGCTGCTCCACCTCCCTCGCCTAGCTCGACGGAGCTAGTTGACGCCCCAAGCCGTCGCGTGGTTTAGTGGCAACTGGCTCAGCAACTCATCGCTCCAGGCCAGCTCGAGGAGGAGTGGTGAGTTGCTCCACGCCGGCACGACGGGGAACACGGCGGCTCGGGCATCAACGCTTCTGTCTATGCCGTGTTGTCCCGTGTTTGCGACTGTACCTCCCGCGCATGCGATCGCACCATGCAGGCGAAGACATAAGCTAGGTGCGCTGAGGTCGACGAGTCGGTGGCCATCGCGTCCGTGTCCGTCACCATCATCGAGAAGTAGAACATGGGAGGTCGCCGCCGCTTGGGTCCCATGAAGGCCACCGCTGAGGCACCACCAACATACACAGCCGGTGTCTTGCCCTCTCACCGGCCACCGTCGTTCCCTTATCCAAGAACCAACTTTGGTCCGTGAAGCGTAGGGACCCTTCCCATCCGGCTGAAGCATCAAGCGGCAGTTCCACACTGATGAGCGGTGGGAAGCGAGCGGTCCTTTGCAATGAAGCATATACCTACGAGCATATACCTCCGAGGCTCACCGCTACCGGTCATGGGGACGACGTTGGAGACCCGCCGTGCCGGCCGTAGACTAGCCATGTTTGGTTTTTAGTTGAAAATATGTCCAAAATGTAACAGTTTTTGTCTGGTTTGTATGAAATCCGGCCTTGTTCGCACGAATTTCATCCGGTTTGTTGAAAAAGAGTTTGAAACGTATGCGGCTAGGGTTGGATGTCATCCTCCCGCATTTGTGTCCGCAGATTAGCCCCCTGTCCGCGGACGGATGCGGGAGAAAATTTGCGGGTTGCCATTGAAGATGCCCTAATGGATATAGTATAAAATATTCACATGTTTTAAGCTGCGTTTGATTGGTTTCTGTCCCGTGCTTGTCATTTGGAAAAACAAAATGATGAATATTAACGAAAATCAGTAGATTCAAATATGAACTGTGTCGGTTCTCACAAATATAAACTCAATGACCGTTTAAATGAAACATATAGAAAACCAGTAAAACTTAGCCCGTGTTTGGTTAGACTTTTGTAGCCAACTTCTAGCTTTTCAAAGCTAAAAGCTAACCAAAGGTTTTTTTGGAAGCTGAAATTGTAGAAGCCACAACTTCATCGTAGCGTAAAACTCGAGAGGGAGAGAAAGATTAGTTGGAAGGAGTCTGTGAAATGCCCGTAAAGATTGGTGCGTATTAGGATTATTGTTTAGACAATTAGTCCCCTTCTCTTGTTGGATGTTTTGCTCATAGTGCTACCAATGGGGATGTGTAAACAAAATATGAATATTTCTTTTGCTATGTGCAGGTGCTTCAAATATTGGAGTCGAGCGAGGTACAAAGATCGCGAGGTGGGAACCTACCTTGGTTGACTATATCAAAATCAACATAATGCAATTGTTGTTACGTGACTAATGATAGAAGTGCATTGTAACTTCTCATAGGTGTGTTCGGACATGTCTCTTTTCATTGAATTAAAATTGGGGATGTTGGCATGATGCGTTGGCACGAAGATGATAAAATGGTGAAAAATGCAAAGACTTGCTCATGAAGTCGCTAATTTTGTAATGCACAGGTGTGTGTGCGTGCACGCGCGCGCGGGAGAGTTTCCATTTTGTAGTTGGATGTGTGAGAGTTCTTCAATGGCATTCCGTTCCGCATGTTGGATTATATAGTAGGCCATTGTACAAACTACCCAATCTCCCCTATAAAACTTGATCTATTTGTAAAAAAATGGTGGGAATATTTACTATGGTTTACCTTACGTGCAACTTGAAAGTAAATTTTTCGGTGAGCCTAAAATCATAGGATTTTCTTTTGTTTTAACGTCGACAATTGCATATAGCAGGGTTTCTTGTTATCCCTTTTTTTTAATTTCTGTATGTTTTTTTCTTGAGATGATTAATTTCTGTATGTAGGTTTCAATAAAACATGACATGCAAATCCTACATTACCCTGCCCATACATCTTCAGAATCCTGGCAAACCAAAAAGGGCCCTTTTGACGGCGAGAGTTCTTCTTGGAAAGCACTCCAATACCGTCTGCTAAATTTAGGTCAGGCGGCCACGAACCCAGGGGCTCACCCGCAAAAGGAGCACGAGACCGATCGATCGCATCATAAAACCCCGCGGCGACACGACCCACCCAACTGACCGCTCCCTGCCCCCCTCCCTCCCTCCGCCCACGGCATATTCCTCCAAATCTCGCCACCACCCCACCAACGCCACCTCACCGGCGCATCGCATCGCATCGCATGGCGGCTGCGGCGGTGGCCTCCAACGGGGGCGCGGCGCCCGTGCCCGGGCGCCTCGCGTCCGTCTACAGCGAGGTGCAGACGAGCCGCATCGCGCACGCGCTGCCCCTCCCCTCCGTCCTCCGCTCCCACTTCACCCTCGCCGACGGGCCCGCCAGCACCGCCGCGGGGAGCCCCGGTGAGTAATGGACGCCCTCTTCCGTTCCCCGGGATACGCGTCGACTCCCGGATCTCGGCCTGCCGGATCGCGGGCTGGGCGGGTTTGAATTTGGGATTTGACGGCTGTGATTCGATCTGCTGCAGATGAGATCGCCAAGCTGTTCCCCTGCCTGTACGGCCAGCCGTCGGCCGCCGTGGTGCCGTCCGCCGAGCCGGTCGAGACGAAGCCACTCAAGATCGGCGTCGTGCTCTCCGGTGGCCAGGCGCCAGGCGGGCACAATGTGATCTGCGGCATCTTTGGTGAGTGCGAGTGTTCTCCATCTGTACCTTCGCGTGATGGAATCCGTATGAGCCCTGGAATTGAAATTTGCACTTTATAATTAAATTAAATTAGAGTGATGTTATTGCCACTGTGCCGGTCTTGGTGGAAGATCTGAGGACGACTATGATATTCTTTAGTTAACTTTGATATTTTCAGTCAGTTTCGACACTGAACTTGCACAATTGTAGATCTTGCTAGGTTGTGCTATGTTTTTTCTGAAATTTTCTTGTCGTTGACTTGCCATGGTTTCTGTTGGATCAGATTACCTGCAGGAGCGTGCCAAAGGCAGCACCATGTATGGATTCAAGGGAGGCCCAGCTGGGGTCATGAAGGGCAAGTACGTCGAGCTGACCACTGATTTCGTGTACCCCTACAGAAACCAGGTATGTCGGCATAACCTTTACTGAGCACGCTTATAGAAATTTCAAAGTGTCATGACTTTTATGCAAGCCTTCCTACACCTAGCTAAGGTTCAGGTGAAGATCATAAGATATCTGATACACCTATCATCTGAATTATTATGATGCTAGGTGGAATTTACTGTTGATTATAAGACCCCTTAACGCTGTTTCTGTTATTACCCTGATGATGCATTATAATCAAGTATGTATAACCTTTTCAATAGGGCGGATTTGATATGATCTGCAGTGGAAGGGACAAGATCGAAACACCAGAGCAGGTGTGTCTTTTGAGTGCCTTTACGCAAATGCGTGCTGGATCTTTCCATCCCCTTTCTGGATTTGGTGCTGCGTTGACTAACCAGTACTTCACTAGTTTTATCTTTATTTGTAACTCTGTTTGATATTTTTGCAGTTCCAGCAAGCTGAAGACACAGTCAACAGACTTGATTTGGATGGACTTGTTGTCATCGGTGGTGATGATTCAAACACTAACGCATGCCTCCTCGGTGAATACTTCAGGTTGGCTGCTAAAATGACAACTCACTCTTTTGCTCACCTAAAGGACTTTTTGGTTGCTGTTAATGTCTGAAGATTTACACTGTTAAATCCTTTTATTTTCGTTCTACAATGGTATAGCTTCTAATTTAGATTATTTATGTATTCTGTCTTGGAATTATTTTATCACAAGTAAATGCTCAATCCAGATTTCACCCTTTCTGTGCCATATTGATAGTTACTCCCGCCTTCTGTAAATTTTAAGCCATATTCTGAGTGGCCACAAAGATTAAGAAGCTTATAAAACCAAGAGACATATAAGAGCAAATGGCAATGGTACCTATTATACTTAAATACACTGGAAACATATTAAGTATTTGTTTGTGAGAGTAGTACATATAAATGCAGGAGAGAGAAGCTGTGTGATAAATAAGGGCAAAGATTGCACATCTTGTGATATGAAATGGAACATCTGCTACTTGAAATGTTAATAAAGATGATTCTAAGTCATGTTTTTTGCATCCCAGGGGAAGGAACTTGAAGACTCGCGTTATTGGTTGCCCAAAGACTATTGATGGAGATCTGAAATGCAAGGAGGTCCCAACAAGCTTTGGGTTTGACACTGCTTGCAAGGTATTGGGTTTTTGCCCTTAGGAATCAATTCCCTAGTTGTCTGCTAGCGTAGTCTAGTTTGCAGGGATTTAGCTTGTACGGAAACACTCATATTGCACCGATACAGCGATAAAGTGTGTATGGATTAGATATAAAGCACACTGCATTGACTATTTGAGAATGGGAAGATATAAATGACTAAATGTCAAGCACATACTATTCTTAACATCTTGGGGGCATGACTAAATAGTGAAAGAGAATTGACTAAATCAGAAGTCACTCAATCAGTAAACTACTTTCTACGATAACATTTGAACAAATCAGTTGTGTCATCTTCAGTTAAAGGGGGGTTGACCTAGAACTGCGTGGTTTGAAAATCGAAATATCTCGATGCTTCCTGATTTTGCATCCCATGCTCAGCATTTGTCGAATGCATGTATTGCGCTTCGTGAACTACCGGGCTAGCATAGGTCTGCATGCTTAGATCATTTGCTTAGTCTAATGTGGAATCAGGACATTTCATGCATATGAAGCTTTAGTGTCATGTCATGACATGAGTTTGTGCTCCTTCCAGATATATTCCGAAATGATTGGCAATGTCATGACTGATGCACGGTCAACAGGCAAATACTACCACTGTAAGTTTGTCCACCCATTGTTTCAGCATGCTGAACCATGTACTTTACACTTAACAAAGAGCCCAATAGTCAAAAGGTTTTACCAATACTGTTTGCTACAGCAGATAACTCCTGTATCAGACTGCTATTCAGATCTTCATTAATTGAATTATTATGTACACATAGAGAGTATTAAAAATTTGTTGGCAGATTTCTTAGCTAGTTTCTTGGTCTTAGTGTTTACAAAAGGGCCCAGCAAACCTCTGCAACATAGTAACCACACCTTATGCAAATTTATTTTTAATCTTAAGTGATTACTTTTGGAGAAGGAACTCGTTAAATGTTCTAAATTTTATTGATTTTTTCTATACATGCATACATATAATGCCAGAATTCTCATAGCAGTTGTTGTTCGGCATACTGCAAGTGCAAACATATATAATCCATGATACATTTTTTTTAATCTTTTTTCTTTATCCACTCACTAACATGTACTCTCTATGGTAATGCAGTTGTGAGGCTTATGGGTCGTGCTGCTTCTCACATTACACTAGAGTGTGCTCTACAGACACACCCTAATGTTGCACTCATCGGTGAAGAGGTTAGGAACTCGTATATGAAGTACATCTGAAGTTGAAATAAAACTATACCATTCCAGCCTTCTTCTAGTCATATGTACACATAATTTATGTTAATTCACAGTCCAGTTTTATCTTTTCACACCGAACATTAACCCTTATATGTTGCACATGTTATATGTTCTAAGATTAAGTGTCTAGAAGTACAAGACACATTTTGTTTATTTTCTTAATGTCTTCATTCGTGAAGGTTGCTGAGAAGAAGGAAACACTCAAGAATGTCACAGACTACATTACCGATGTTGTTTGCAAACGTGCAGAACTTGGTTACAACTATGGAGTTGTCCTAATACCGGAAGGCCTGATTGATTTCATCCCAGAGGTTTGACAATCTTTGTGCTTTCTCCAATTTTATATACTGTGACCAACTGCGTTACTGATACCATTCTTTCTCTTCTCCAGATTCAAAAACTCATTGCAGAATTGAATGAAATTTTGGCACATGATGTTGTTGACGAGGCAGGGGCTTGGAAAAGCAAGCTTGAACCAGCATCTAGGGAGTTGTTTGACTTCTTGCCCAAAACCATTCAGGAGCAGCTTTTGCTTGAAAGAGATCCCCATGGCAATGTTCAGGTAAAAACAGGGAAATTTGTTGAACCACCTTAAATTTGTTTATTTCTCTGAAATTGGCCATTTATATCAAAAAGTTAGCTTACTGTGGTGTGAAATTCTGTTGTAGGTTGCAAAAATTGAAACTGAGAAAATGCTTATTGCCATGGTTGAAACTGAATTGGAGAAGAGAAGAGCGGCGGGGAAGTACTCTGCACATTTCAGAGGCCAGTCTCACTTCTTCGGGTAAGTATATATTGTTGCATTTTCACATTTTCCAAATTAACAAACATGCTCTCATGCTTTTGCTTCATAATTTGCAGATATGAAGGAAGATGCGGCCTCCCTACCAATTTTGATTCCAGCTATTGCTATGCATTAGGCTATGGTGCTGGTGCTCTTCTCCAATTTGGCAAGACAGGACTTATTTCGTCGGTATGCTCACTATATTTTCCTACTTGATAGATGTTTGGCATTGCTTAACCATCGGAGTCATATTTACTCTGTTTACCTCCTAACTTCTGACCAGTTCTCCATCATGCGAACATTGTCATATGTTCTCTTCCAGTTTCCACGCCATATTCATTATTGGATAGAACATTAAATTTCACAAAACAAACATAATATGTTGGAGGAACTTTTTAAAACTATTTTATATGTACTAAAGTGGATTGAGTGTCCTTGTTTTTTTTTCTGCTGACTCAGGTTGGTAACCTGGCTGCTCCTGTGGAAGAATGGACTGTTGGAGGAACTGCACTGACTGCGTTGATGGATGTTGAGAGAAGGCATGGTAATTTTCTACAATACCTCATTTTCAAGGCATTTTTTCTACTTTCGACCTGAAGGTTACCCAAAGATGTACTCGTTCTTTTGACCCAATTATGTTCCAGTCGAGTTCTTTTGACTGTTAGTAAATATGATAATAAAATCCATTTTAATCATGTTTTGGAACATTAATAATCATATTTTGGACAATTAATAATCATATTTTGGACAATTAGTGCCAAATTCTAACTTTATCATTCTTGGCAACCAGGCAAGAACAAGCCAGTGATCAAGAAGGCTATGGTGGAACTTGATGGTATGAAGACCTTTCAAATCTGTTACTAACAGCTAAGAGGTTTATGTACTCCTATGAAACCTGATCTCTTGCAATGCCATTTTTCAGCTGCGCCATTTAAGAAGTTTGCCTCGCTGCGAGATGAATGGGCCAGCAAGAACCGATACATCAGCCCTGGTATGTAGTAGGAAAATTGCCAGCAACGACTGACATCTACGAGAGAAATAAACTTACTTGTCATTCTTGTCATGGCAGGTCCCATCCAGTTCAGCGGCCCTGGAAGCGATGCGTCGAACCACACCTTGATGTTGGAGCTTGGCGCTGAGATATAGAGGCGGCGGTGTAGAGTGTATTTCTTTCAAATTTTCTACTTCTTCCTTGCAGTTTTGAGAGTGGAGAACAAACTCCCATAGCGGAGCGGCAGTCTCCGCATTGTGGAATGTTTAATAAGAGGTTGAGTTGGAGTGGGTTCAGTGGATGTCGTAATAACTAATTTTAGCTTTTCTATGACCCGATTGCTCCCCATATATCGAACCCCCGCCTACCCCTGAAGTTTTTTTTTCCAACTGTCTGAACCATAGGCTATTGAAGTTGCGGCTATCATTAGCGGTTTGACTTTTGAGTAATTTTCGTTTTACATGTGCTTGAGCTGAAAGATGACTTGCCTATCTGTAAGCTGAGCATGTCTAAAATACCCTCAAATTCTTGGCATGTTTGTCTAGTTCAACGCCACTATGCAATTTGCTTTTCGCAGGTCACGTAGAAGTTTAAAGGATACAAAGATGTCATTTCTAACCGATCTTATGGGTAAAGAAATTCAACACAAATTTGATCTAAATTTACAACTTGATACAAATTAAATGAAATTTAGACTAAGATACCATCGGTGGTCTTCTTGATCCTCTCTCACTTTGATTCGGTGAGCCCGATGAGACGGCCACGCGCTCCGGCTAGCGGCAACGGTGCTTTGCCGTGTAGGCGCTCGCCGGCCTCTTAGTCTTCCCGCATCTCTCATAGGGTGGCCATTGGGGGTCGGCCAACTCCAACTGTGTCGCTGCTGCTCCGTGCTAAAGGTGTTGTGCCCCTGGATGTGGGATGGGGTGTGTGGTGTGATAGTGTCCATGTTGTAGGGGCATTCAACGGTGCTCCTCGTGGCCATGATGGTGATAAGAGTCAAAATTGTCGTCGCTAAGGAGGTCGCGAATGGTGTCACAAAAGTAGGGGCCCTTATGGAAGCTCTTGAATCAGCCCTTGGAACGTGACAATTTTAAGCTTAATTACCAAATTTAGAAATAGCGTGGATGAAATAAGTTTTCTTTAGGTATGCAATCGGCGACGAGAACAACGTGTATAACAAGCAAGCTAGTAACCATTGTAAGCAAATAACAAGCTAACTAGAAGCAGACGCAAGTAAATGTATGGAAAGATAAACCACACAAGTCATAGACGCGGGTGTATCTCGAAGTTCGTACTCTTTCAGGAGTGTTAATCTCCAGGTGCCAAAGCTAAAGTTCCATAACGCCACCAGGTGTCTCACATAGTCTCTCTTTGACTCACCCCAATGGATGAGCCTCACCACTGGTGGATGGTCTTCAAGCCGACCATCGGACCTGACTTCCGAGAGCATACCACATGCAATGAGGCTTTCGGTCCTTCACTCCTATTGGCCAGGAGTTACAAATCTCCAAGAGTAACAAGTATCGGTGAAGAACAAGTATGTGAATCACAAATTGGTTTAGTGGAAGTGTACATCGGGTGATTCTTTTTCAATCCTCAAAGTTTGGTAGAGTTTGAGTGGAGGGATGAAGAGCAATCGAGCTTTTAGAGTTTGACAATGGTGGAGAAGCTCAAGTCAAGGATTGGGGTTGGAGGAAGAAGAATGTGGGTACTTATACCTCCACAGTCAATGTGACCGTTGCCACTCAGGGGATTCTAGGGACCCAGGTTTAAAGGTCCGGGGACTCGGGCGTCAGGGACCCCGTCTATCCAGAGAGAACTCTCACTCCGAGGACCCGACGGTCAAAGACCCCCAGGACCCAGGCTCACCCGAGAGATAGCCGTGGTGGTGGAGGGGGACTCCCGGGGTGGGTCGCTTCGAGGACGGAGAGCTCGAGCACAGGCTCAGGCTCGAGGATAGGGGGAATCATCCTCCTCCGAGTCCATGTTGGGGTCATACCAGTGGCGTGACATGAATGCGGGGACTCCATTGACAGGAGCCACCATGGGGACTACTTCGACGAGATGACGGTGATGGGGACGATGGTACCAGAGGCGCCTGTCGGATTCAGGGTTCCGCAGACCCTTGAGAGGTTCGAACTCTGGGGTGCGCACGAAGGACTCTTTCTCCCCAGCCTGCCTACCAACGATTCCAAGGCCTAGCTCGACGAACCCAAAGAACAAGAGACATAGAGGTTTATACTGGTTCGGGCCACCGTGTGGTGTAATACCCTACTCCAGTGTGGTGGTGGATTGCCTCACGAGGGCTGAAGATGAACTAGTACAGTGGATGAACAGCCTCAGGAGGAGAGGTGTTCTTGGGCTCGACGAGCTAGTGGGTGTGAGGATGGAGTGGATCCGGTCCCAGATGAGACGCCTCCTATGGTGGTGGCTAGTCCTATTTATAGAGGCCCTGGTCCTCTTCCCAAATGTAGGCGGGAAGGGATCCCACAATGGCCAATTTTAAAGGGAGACAACTAGTATAAGCTATCCTGACAAAAGTGGTCTTTGCCTGCCAAAGGCTCTGGTGGTGACGCTGCTGTGGGCTCCTCGATGACCTCCGTCTTGCCGTCCTGCTGGTCTTGGTCTTGTTGCACCGATATGGAAACCTTTGCCTGATGCCTCAGGACTCCTCGCCTGCGCTTGCCTCCTTAGCACCAAAGAGGAAACCGGTACACTGTGCCCGCTGGCGCCCGCCTGGCCTTGGTCGTCATGGCTCACGTCATGTGAACCTCGCGAGGTGCCCCTGCATAGATATCTCCGCTTCTCGAGAGCCAGCCTAGCGAGTCCGCCCCCAGGGAGGTCTTGGTATCATCCGCCTCGCGAGGCTTGGCCCCTCGCGAGGCTTGGCCCCTCGCGAGGGTCTTGAGTAGTTGCTGCCGAAGCTGGGCCATTGGTGGAGCCACGCCGTGGGCCGCAGGCAGGGAAATCTGGGCACCCCCATTCTCAGGGCGCCGACAGTAGCCCCCGGGCCCAAGGCGCGCTCGGACTTGGCTTCGAGGCGAAGTCAAGGGGCAAGTGCGAAGCGCCGCGGGCCCCAACCGCCTGCGGCCTGATGTCTACTACACAACCTTCTTCTTGTAGACGTTGTTGGGCCTGCAAGTGCAGAGGTTGGTACGATAGTAGCAAATTTCCCTTAAGTGGATGACCTAAGGTTTATCAATCCGTGGGAGGCGTAGGATGAAGATGGTCTCTCTCAAACAACCCTGCAACCAAATAACAAAGAGTCTCTTGTGTCCCCAACACACCCAATACAATGGTAAATTGTATAGGTGCACTAGTTCGGCGAAGAGATGGTGATAAAAGTGCAATATGGATGGTAGATATAGGTTTTTGTAATCTGAAAATATAAAAACAGCAAGGTAACTAATGATAAAAGTGAGCGTAAACGGTATTGCAATGCTAGGAAACAAGGCCTAAGGTTCATACTTTCACTAGTGCAAGTTCTCTCAACAATAATAACATAACTGGATCATATAACTATCCCTCAACATGCAATAAAGAGTCACTCCAAAGTCACTAATAGCGGAGAACAAACGAAGAGATTATGGTAGGGTACGAAACCACCTCAAAGTTATCCTTTCTGATCAATCTATTCAAGAGTCCGTAGTAAAATAAAACGAAGCTATTCTTTCCATTCGATCTATCATAGAGTTCGTACTAGAGTAACACCTTAAGACACAAATCAACCAAAACCCTAATGTCACCTAGATACTCCAATGTCACCTCAAGTATCCGTGGGTATGATTATACGATATGCATCACACAATCTCAGATTCATCTATTCAACCAACACAAAGAACTTCAAAGAGTGCCCCAAAGTTTCTACCAGAGAGTCAAGACGAAAACGTGTGCCAATCCCTATGCATAAGTTCACGAGCGGAACCCGCAAGTTGATCACCAAAACATACATCAAGTGGATCACGTGAATATCTCATTGTCACCACAGATAAGCACGGCAAGACATACATCAAGTGTTCTCAAATCCTTAAAGACTCAATCCGATAAGATAACTTCAAAGGGAAAACTCAATCCATTACAAGAGAGTAGAGGGGGAGAAACATCATAAGATCCAACTATAATATCAAAGCTCGCGATACATCAAGATCGTACCACCTCAAGAACACGAGAGAGAGAGATCAAACACATAGCTACTGGTACATACCCTCAGCCCCGAGGGTGAACTACTCCCTCCTCGTCATGGAGAGCGCAGACATGATGAAGATGGCCACCGGTGAGGGATCCCCCTCCGGCAGGGTGCCGGAACAGGGTCCCGATTGGTTTTTGGTGGCTACAGAGGCTTGCGGCGGCGGAACTCCTGATCTATTCTGCTCCCTGATGTTTTTAGGGTATATGGACATATATAGGCGAAAGAAGTCGGCCAAGGGAGCCACGAGGGGCCCATGAGGGTGGGGGGCGCGCCCAGGGGGCAGGCGCGCCTCCCTTCCTCGTGGCCACCTTGAAGCTTCCCTGACTTCAACTCCAAGTCTCATCGTGAGAATAACCCACCTAGCATGGAAGATATTGACAGCCCCTAGTCGCTACATGAGAGATTCGGGCATACAAAACAGATTATTATTTGAAGGTTTAGAGTTTGGCACATGCAAATTTACTTGGAACGACAGGTAAATACCGCATATAGGTAGATATGATGGACCCTCATGGAAGAAACTTGGTTCAAGGAATTTGGATGCACAAGCAGTATTCCCGCTTAGTACAGATATTTTGGCTAGCAAAGGATTCTAAATAGCAAGCACCACATGTTAGAGGATCCATAACAATATAACTTCTATACAAATATACCCAAGCATAACTCATTATGTTGTTTTCCTTGTCCAATTTCAACTAATTTGCTCAGGTTTGAAAATAATTAATGGGGATCACAATCATAGAAGATGTCCAAGATAGTATATTTATATGTGAAATCTCTCTTCCTTCAATATTCTTTCATGAATTGTTCAAGTGACCAATACAATGTTTGCTAACCTTTAATAAATTTACCACCTCTACTTCTTATATGTGAAGGCATTACTCCCCATGGGAAAGGCATATGAAACATATATAATTTCAGATTTATGACATTCAAATCATTCAACCATTTACTCATAGGATATAAGTGAAGCACACGAGTAAATGACAAACTACTCCAAAAAGATATAAGTGAAGATCAATGAGTAGTTAAATAATTATGTAGCTATGTGAAGACTCTCTCTCATTTAAGAATTTCAGATCTTGGGATATTATTCAAACAGCGAGCAAAACAAAATAAAACGACATTTCAAGGATAGCACTCATCATGTGAAGAAGCAAAAACTTAGGCTCAACCGATACTAACCGATAAATGTTGAAGAAGAAAGGTGGGATGCCTACCGGGGCATCCCCAAGCTTAGATGCTTGAGACTTCTTGAAATATTATCTTGGGGTGCCTTGGGCATCCCTAAGCTTGAACTTGTGCGTCTCCTTAATTCCTTTTATATCACGGTTTCCTAAATCTCGAAAGCTTCATCCACACCAAACTCAACAAGAACTCGTGAGATAAGTTAGTATAAACCAATGCAGAAACCTTATCATTCTCTACTGTAGCAAATCACAAAAATTATTATTCAACATTGCATACTAAATGCCTCTGCATATTTAATAGTCTTATCCTCAAATAGAATCATTAAACAAGCAAACATATGCAAACAATGCAAACATAACAGCAATCTGCCTAAAAAGGACAGTCTGTAAAGAATACAACAAGATCCATACTTCCCTAGCTCCAAAAATTATGAAAGAAAATTCCCACTGTAGTAAATTTATCAGAGCTTATTATGCAAAAGGTTTCAACATTTTATCACATTCTGACTTTTCTAGGGAATTTTTGCAACAGCGGTAAACTTTCTGTTTTGAAACAGCAACATGTATACTTGCAAAATAAGCATGGTAAAAGCTATCCTTGACATTTTTATTGAAAATAGAGTTGCAAAACATTATTATAAATAAAAACAAGAAAATACCAACAAAATAAAATGACGCTCCAAGCAAAACACATATCATGTGGTGAATAAAAATATAGCTCCAAGTAAAGTTACCGATGAATGAAGACGAAAGAGGGGATGCCATCCGGGGCATCCCCAAGCTTAGGCTCTTGGTTGTCCTTGAATATTACCTTGGGGTGCCTTGGGCATCCCCAAGCTTAGGCTCTTTCCACTCCTTATTCCGTAGTCCATCGAATCTTTACCCAAAACTTGAAAACTTCACAACACAAAACTCGTAAGCTCCGTTAGTATAAGAAAATAAATCACCACTTAGATACTGTTGTGAACTCATTCTAAATTCATATTGGTGTAATATATACTGTATTCCAACTTCTCTATGGTTCATACCCTCCGATACTACTCATAGATTCATCAAAATAAGCAAACAACACATAGAAAACAGAATCTGTCAAAAACAGAACAGTCTGTAGTAATCTGCATCAAACACAAACTTCTGGAACTCAGAAAAATCTGCCAAAATAGGACGACCTAGATAATTTGATTATCGATCTGCTGCAATTGGAATCGGTATTTTATCACGTTCTGGTGATTTTAAACAATTGTTTTCGTGAACAGAAAGTTTCTGACATTTTCAGCAAGATCAAATAACTATCATCCAAGAAGATCCTATAGGTCTTACTTGGCACAAACACTAATTAAAACATAAAACCACATTTAAACAGAGGATATGAAGGAAATATGCCCTAGAGGCAATAATAAAGTTATTATTTATTTTCTTATATCATGATAAATGTTTCTTATTCATGCTAGAATTGTATTAACCGGAAACATAATGCATGTGTGAATACATAGACAAACAGAGTGTCACTAGTATGCCTCTACTTGACTAGCTCGTTAATCAAAGATGGTTATGTTTCCTAGCCATAGACATAAGTTGTCATTTGATTAACGAGATCACCTCATTAGGAGAATGACGTGATTGACTTGACCCATTCCGTTAGCTTAGCACCCGATCGTTTAGTATGTTGCTATTGCTTTCTTCATGACTTATACATGTTCCTCTGACTATGAGATTATGCAACTCCCGTTTACCGGAGGAACACTTTGTGTGCTACCAAACGTCACAACGTAAATGGGTGATTATAAAGGTGCTCTACAGGTGTCTCCAAAGGTACTTGTTGGGTTGGCGTATTTCGAGATTAGGATTTGTCACTCCGATTGTCGGAGAGGTATCTCTGGGCCCACTCGGTAATGCACATCACTATAAGCCTTGCAAGCATTGTGACTAATGAGTTAGTTGCGGGATGATGTGTTACGGAACGAGTAAAGAGACTTGCCGGTAACGAGATTGAACTAGGTATCGAGATACCGACGATCAAATCTCGGGCAAGTAACATACCGATGACAAAGGGAACAACGTATGTTGTTATGCGGTCTGACCGATAAAGATCTTCGTAGAATATGTGGGAGCCAATATGGGCATCCAGGTCCCGCTATTGGTTATTGACCGGAGACGTGTCTCGGTCATGTCTACATAGTTCTCGAACCCGTAGGGTCCGCACGCTTAAAGTTACGATGACAATTTTATTATGAGTTTATGTATGTTGATGTATCGAAGGAGTTCGGAGTCCCGGATGAGATCGGGGACATGACGAGGAGTCTCGAAATGGTCGAGACGTAAAGATCGATATATTGGACGACTATATTCGGACTTCGGAAAGGTTCTGAGTGATTCGGGTATTTTTCGGAGTACAGGAGAGTTACGGGAATACGTATTGGGCCTTATTGGGCCATACGGGAAAGAAGGAAAAGGGCCTCAAGGGTGGCCGCACCCCTTCCCTTGGTCTGGTCCGAATTGGACTAGGGAAGGGGGGCGCCCCCTTCCTTCCTTCTCTTTTTCCCTTCCTCTTTTCCTATTCCATATGGGAGGTGGAATCCTACTAGGACTAGGGAGTCCTAGTAGGACTCCACACTTGGTGCGCCCCCTCCTAGGGCCGGCCTCCTCCTCCCTTGCTCCTTTATATACGGGGGCAGGGGGGCACCCCAGAGACACAACAATTGATCCTTGAGATCTCTTAGCCGTGTGCGGTGCCCCCCTCCACCATATTACACCTCGATAATACCGTTGCGGAGCTTAGGCGAAGCCCTGCGTCGGTGGAACATCATCATCGTCACCACGCCGTCGTGCTGACGAAACTCTCCCTCAACACTCGGCTGGATCGGAGTTCGAGGGACGTCATCGAGCTGAACGTGTGTAGAACTCAGAGGTGCCGTATGTTCGGTACTTGATCGGTCGGACCGTGAAGACGTACGACTACATCAACCGCGTTGTGATAACGCTTCCGCTGTCGGTCTACGAGGGTACGTAGACAACACTCTCCCCTCTCGTTGCTATGCATCACCATGATCTTGCGTGTGCGTAGGAATTTTTTTGAAATTACTACGTTCCCCAACAGTGGCATCCGAGCCTGGTTTTATGCGTTGATGCTATGCACGAGTAGAACACAAGTGAGTTGTGGGCGATATAAGTCATACTGCTTACCAGCATGTCATACTTTGGTTCAGCGGTATTGTGAGATGAAGCGGCCCGGACCGACATTACGCGTACGCTTACGCGAGACTGGTTTCACCGTTCGGAGCACTCGTTGCTTAAAGGTGACTGGCGGGTGTCTGTCTCTCTCACTTTAGTTGAACCGAGTGTGGCTACGCCCGGTCCTTGCGAAGGTTAAAACAGCACCAACTTGACAAACTATCGTTGTGGTTTTGATGCGTAGGTAAGAACGGTTCTTGCTAAGCCCGTAGCAGCCACGTAAAATATGCAACAACAAAGTAGAGGACGTCTAACTTGTTTTTGCAGGGCATGTTGTGATGTGATATGGTCAAGACATGATGTGATATAATGTGTTGTATGAGATGATCATGTTTTGTAACCGAGTTATCGGCAACTGGCAGGAGCCATATGGTTGTCGCTTTATTGTATGAGATGCAATCGCCATGTAATAGTTTTACTTTATCACTAAGCGGTAGCGATAGTCGTAAAAGCAATAAGTTGGCGAGACGACAACGATGCTACGATGGAGATCAAGGTGTCGCGCCGGTGACGATGGTGATCATGACGGTGCTTCGGAGATGGAGATCACAAGCACGGTGCTTCGGATATGGAGATCACAAGCACAAGATCATGATGGCCATATCATATCACTTATATTGATTGCATGTGATGTTAATCCTTTATGCATCTTATCTTGCTTTGTTTGACGGTAGTATTATAAGATGATCCTTCACTAAATTATCAAAGTATAAGTGTTCTCCCTGAGTATGCACCGTTGCAAAAGTTCTTCGTGCTGAGACACCACATGATGATCGGGTGTGATAAGCTCTACGTTCAAATACAACGGGTGCAAAACAGTTGCACACGCGGAATACTCAGGTTAAACTTGACGAGCCTAGCATATAATAGATATGGCCTTGGAACACGGAGACCGAAAGGTCGAGCGTGAATCATATAGTAGATATGATCAACATAGTGATGTTCACCATTGAAACTACTCCATCTCACGTGATGATCGGACATGGTTTAGTTGATATGGATCACGTGATCACTTAGAGGATTAGAGGGATGTCTATCTAAGTGGGAGTTCTTAAGTAATATGATTAATTGAACTTGAATTTATCATGAACTTAGTCCTGATAGTATTTTGCAAATTATGTTGTAGATCAATAGCTCGCGTTGTTGCTTCCCTATGATTATTTTGATATGTTCCTAGAGAAAATTATGTTGAAAGATGTTAGTAGCAAAGATGCGGATTGGATCCGTGATCTGAGGATTATCCTCATTGCTGCACAGAAAAATTATGTCCTTGATGCACCGCTAGGTGACAGACCTATTGCAGGAGCAGATGCAGACGTTATGAACGTTTGGCTAGCTCAATATGATGACTACTTGATAGTTTAGTGCACCATGCTTAACGGCTTAGAATTGGGACTTCAAAGACGTTTTGAACGTCATGGACCATATAAGATGTTCCAGGAGTTGAAGTTAATATTTCAAGCAAATACCCGAGTTGAGAGATATGAAGTCTCCAACAAGTTCTATAGCTAAAAGATGGAGGAGAATCGCTCAACTAGTGAGCATGTGCTCAGATTGTCTGGGTACTACAATCGCTTGAATCAAGTGGGAGTTAATCTTCCAGATAAAATAGTGATTGACAGAATTCTCTAGTCACCATCACCAAGTTAGTAGAACTTTGTGATGAACTATAGTATGCAAGGGATGACGAAAGTAATTCCCGAGCTCTTCGTGATGCTAAAATCGACGAAGGTAGAAATCAAGAAAAACATCAAGTGTTGATGGTTGACAAGACCACTTCAAGTGTTGATGGTTGCAAGACCACTAGTTTCAAGAAAAGGGCAAAGGGAAGAAGGGGAACTTCAAAAGAATGGCAAGCAAGTTGCTACTCAAGTGAAGAAGCCCAAATCTGTACCTAAGCCTGAGACTAAGTGCTTCTACTGCAAAGGGACTGGTCACTGGAAGCGGAACTACCTTTATTTGGTGGATAAGAAAGATGGCAAAGTGAACAAAGGTATATTGGATATACATGTTATTGATGTGTACTTACTAGTGTTTATAGCAACCCCTCAGTATTTGATACTGGTTCAGTTGCTAAAGAGTAGTAACTCGAAAACGGGAGTAGCAGAATAAACAGAGACTAGTAAAAGGCGAGGTGACGATGCGTGTTGGAAGTAGTTCCAAGATTGATATGATCATCATCGCACACTCCCTATTCTTTCGGGATTAGTGTTGAAACTAAATAAGTGTTATTTGGTGTTTGCATTGAGCATGCATATGATTTGATCATGTTTATTGCAATACGGTTATTCATTTAAGTTAGAGAACAATTGTTGTTCTGTTTACATGAATAAAAACCTTCTATGGTCATACACACCAACGAAAATGGTTTGTTGGATCTCGATCGTAGTGATACACATATTCATAATATTGAAGCTAAAAGATGCAAAGTTAATAATGATAGTGCAACTTATTTGTGGCACTGCCGTTTAGGTCATATTGGTGTAAAGCGCATGAAGAAACTCCATACTGATGGGATTTTGGAATCACTTGATTATGAATCACTTGATGCTTGCGAACCGTGCCTCATGGGCAAGATGACTAAAACGCCGTTCTCCGGAACTATGGAGAGAGCAACAGATTTGTTGGAAATCATACGTACAGATGTATGTGGCCCGATGAATATTGAGGCTCGTAACAGGTATCATTATTTTCTGACCTTCACAGATGATTTGAGCAGATATAGGTATATCTACTTGATGAAACACAAGTCTGAAACATTTGAAAAGTTCAAAGAATTTCAGAGTGAAGTGGAGAATCATCGTAACAAGAAAATAAAAGTTTCTACGATATGATCGCAGAGGTAAAATATTTGAGTTACGAGTTTGGCCTTCAGTTAAAACAAAGTGAAATAGTTTCACTACTCACGCCACCTGGAACACCACAGCATAATGGTGTGTCCGAACGTCATAACCGTACTTTATTGGATATAGTGCAATCTATGATGTCTCTTACCAATTTACCACTATCGTTTTGGGGTTATGCATTAGAGACAGCTACATTCACGTTAAATAGGACACCATCAAAATCCGTTGAGACGACGCCTTATGAACTATGGTTTGGCAAGAAACCAAAGTTGACATTTTTTAAAAGTTTGGGGTTGCGATGCTTATGTGAAAAAGTTTCATCCTGATAAGCTCAAACCCAAATCGGAGAAATGTGTCTTCATAGGATACCCAAAGGAGATAGTTGGGTACACCTTCTATCACAGATCCGAAGGCAAGACATTCGTTGCTTAGTATGGATCCTTTCTAGAGAAGGAGTTTCTCTCGAAAGAAGTGAGTGGGAGGAAAGTAGAACTTGATGAGGTAACTGTACCTGCTCCCTTATTGGAAAGTAGTTCATCACAGAAATCTGTTCCTATGACTCCTACACCAATTAGTGAGGAAGTTAATGATGATGATCATGTAACTTCAGATCAAGTTACTACCAAACCTCGTAGGTAAACCAGAGTAAGATCCGCACCAGAGTGGTACGGTAATCCTGTTCTGGAGGTTATGTTACTAGACCATGACGAACCTACGAACTATGAAGAAGCGATGGTGAGCCCAAATTCCGCAAAATGGCTTGAGGCCATGAAATCTGAGATGGGATCCATGTATGAGAACAAAGTGTGGACTTTGGTTGACTTGCCCGATGATCGGCAAGCCATAGAAAATAAATGGATCTTCAAGAGGAAGACGGACGCTGATAGTAGTGTTACTATCTACAAAGCTAGACTTGTCGGAAAAAGGTTTTTGACAAAGTTCAAGGTGTTGACTACGATGAGATTTTCTCACTCGCAGCGATGCTTAAGTCTGTCCGAACCATGTCAGCAATTGTCGCATTTTATGAAATCTGGCAAATGGATAAACAAAACTGCATTCCTTAATGGATTTATTAAAGAAGAGTTGTATATGATGCAACCAGAAGGTTTTGTCAATCCTAAAGGTGCTAACAAAATATGCAAGCTCCAGCGATCCATCTATGGACTGGTGCAAGCATCTCGGAGTAGGAATATACGCTTTGATAAGTTGATCAAAGGATATAGTTTTATACAGACTTGCGGTGAAGCCTGTATTTACAAGAAAGTGAGTGGGAGCACTACAACATTTCTGATAAGTATATGTAAGTGACATATTGTTGACCGGAAATAATGTAGAATTATTCTGCAAAGCATAAAGGAGTTTTTCAAAGAAAGACCTCGGTGAAGCTGCTTACATATTGAGCATCAAGATCTATAGAGATAGATCAAGACGCTTGATAAGTTTTTTCAATGAGTACATACCTTAACAAGATTTTGAAGTGGTTCAAAATGGAACAGTCAAAGAAAGAGTTTCTTGCCTGTGTTACAAGGTGTGAAATTGAGTAAGACTCAAAACCCGACCACGGCAGAAGATAGAAAAAGAATGAAAGTCATTCCCTATGCCTCGGCCATAGGTTCTATAAAGTATGCCATGCTGTGTACCAGATCTATTGTATACCCTACACTGATTTTGGCAAGGGAGTACAATAGTGATCTAGGAGTAGATCACTGGACAGCGGTCAAAATTATCCTTACTGGAATAAGGATATGTTTCTCGATTATGGAAGTGACAAAAGGCTCGTCGTAAAAGGTTACGTCGATGCAAGTTTTGACACTAATCTAGATGACTCTAAGTCTCGGTCTAGATACATATTGAAAGTGGGAGCAATTAGCTAGAGTAGCTCCATGCAAAGCATTGTAGACATAGAAATCTGCAAAATACTTACGGATCTGAATGTGACAAACCCGTTGACTAAAAGTATCTCACAAGCAAAACATGATCCCACCTTAGTACTCTTTGGGTGTTAAGCACATAGCGATGTGAACTAGATTACTGACTCTAGTAAACCCTTTGGGTGATGGTCACATGACGATGTGAACTATGGGTGTTAATCACATGGTGATGTGAACTATTCATGTTAAATCACATGGCGATGTGAACTAGATTATTGACTCTAGTGCAAGTGGGAGACTGAAGGAAATATGCCCTAGAGGCAATAATAAAGTTATTATTTATTTCCTTATATCATGATAAATGTTTATTATTCATGCTAGAATTGTATTAACCGGAAACATAATACATGTGTGAATACATAGACAAACAGAGTGTCACTAGTATGCCTCTACTTGACTAGCTCGTTAATCAAAGATGGTTATGTTTCCTAGCCATAGACATAAGTTGTCATTTGATTAACGAGATCACCTCATTAGGAGAATGACGTGATTGACTTGACCCATTCCGTTAGCTTAGCACCCGATCGTTTAGTATGTTGCTATTGCTTTCTTCATGACTTATACATGTTCCTCTGACTATGAGATTATGCAACTCCCGTTTACCGGAGGAACACTTTGTGTGCTACCAAACGTCACAACGTAAATGGGTGATTATAAAGGTGCTCTACAGGTGTCTCCAAAGGTACTTGTTGGGTTGGCGTATTTCGAGATTAGGATTTGTCACTCCGATTGTCGGAGGGGTATCTTTGGGCCCACTCGGTAATGCACATCACTATAAGCCTTGCAAGCATTGTGACTAATGAGTTAGTTGCGGGATGATGTGTTACGGAACGAGTAAAGAGACTTGCCGGTAACGAGATTGAACTAGGTATCGAGATACCGACGATCAAATCTCGGGCAAGTAACATACCGATGACAAAGGGAACAACGTATGTTGTTATGCGGTCTGACCGATAAAGATCTTCGTAGAATATGTGGGAGCCAATATGGGCATCCAGGTCCCGCTATTGGTTATTGACCGGAGACGTGTCTCGGTCATGTCTACATAGTTCTCGAACCCGTAGGGTCCGCACGCTTAAAGTTACGATGACAGTTTTATTATGAGTTTATGTATGTTGATGTAACGAAGGAGTTAGGAGTCCCGGATGAGATCGGGGACATGACGAGGAGTCTCGAAATGGTCGAGACGTAAAGATCGATATATTGGACGACTATATTCGGACTTCGGAAAGGTTCCGAGTGATTCGGGTATTTTTCGGAGTACAGGAGAGTTACGGGAATACGTATTGGGCCTTATTGGGCCATACGGGAAAGAAGGAAAAGGGCCTCAAGGGTGGCCGCACCCCTTCCCTTGGTCTGGTCCGAATTGGACTAGGGAAGGGGGGCGCCCCCTTCCTTCCTTCTCTTTTTCCCTTCCTCTTTTCCTATTCCATATGGGAGGTGGAATCCTACTAGGACTAGGGAGTCCTAGTAGGACTCCACACTTGGTGCGCCCCCTCCTAGGGGCCGGCCTCCTCCTCCCTTGCTCCTTCATATACGGGGGCAGGGGGGCACCCCAGAGACACAACAATTGATCCTTGAGATCTCTTAGCCGTATGCGGTGCCCCCCTCCACCATATTACACCTCGATAATACCGTTGCGGAGCTTAGGCGAAGCCCTGCGTCGGTGGAACATCATCATCGTCACCACGCCGTCGTGCTGACGAAACTCTCCCTCAACGCTCGGCTGGATCGGAGTTCGAGGGACGTCATCGAGCTGAACGTGTGTAGAACTCGGAGGTGCCGTACGTTCGGTACTTGATCGGTCGTACCGTGAAGACGTACGACTACATCAACCACGTTGTGATAACGCTTCCGCTGTCGGTCTACGAGGGTACGTAGACAACACTCTCCCCTCTCGTTGCTATGCATCACCATGATCTTGCGTGTGCGTAGGAATTTTTTTGAAATTACTACGTTCCCCAACAGGATAGATGAATTATTTATTACTAAACAGAAGCAAAAAGCAAAGAACAAAAATAAAAATTGGGTTGCCTCCCAACAAGCGCTATCGTTTAACGCCCCTAGCTAGGCATGATGATTTCAATGATGCTCACATAAAGATAAGAATTGAAACGCAAAGAGAGCATCATGAAGCATATTACTAGCACATTTAAGTCTAACCCACTTCCTATGCATAGGGATTTTGTGAGCAAACAACTTATGGGAACAATAATCAACTAGCATAGGAAGGCAAAACAAGCAAATCTTCAAGATTTTCAACACATAGAGAGGAAACTTGATATTATTGCAATATGTAGAAGCATATGATCCTCTCTCATAATAATTTTCAGTAGCATCATGAATTAATTCAACAATATAACCAGCACCTAAAGCATTCTTTTCATGGTCTACTTGCATAGAAATTTTACTACTCTCCACATAAGGAAAATTCTTCTCATGAATAAAAGTGGGAGCAAACTCAACAAAATAACTATCATGTGATTGAAAATTAAGATCGAGATGACAAGTTTCATGGTTATCATTATTCTTTATAGCATACGTGTCATCACAATAATCATCATAAATAGGAGGCATGCTTTCATCATAATAAATTTGCTCATCAAAACTTGGGGGACTAAACATATCATCTTCATCAAACATAGCATCCCCAAGCTTGTGGCTTTGCATATCATTAGCATCATGGATGTTCAAAGAATTCATACTAACAACATTGCAATCATGCTCATCATTCAAAGATTTAGTGCCAAACATTTTAATGCATTCTTCCTCTAGCAATTGAGCACAATTATCGGAATCCTTATTTTCACGGAAGACATTAAAAAGATGAAGCATATGAGGCACCCTTAATTCCATTTTTTTAGTTTTCTTTTATAGACTAAACTAGTGATAAAACAAGACACTAAAAGATTCGATTGCAAGATCTAAAGATATACCTTCAAGCACTCACCTCCCCGGCAACGGCGCCAGAAAATAGCTTGATGTCTACTACACAACCTTCTTCTTGTAGACGTTGTTGGGCCTCCAAGTGCAAAGGTTTGTAGGATAGTAGCAAATTTCCCTCAAGTGGATGACCTAAGGTTTATCAATCCGTTGGAGGTGTAGGATGAAGATGGTCTCTCTCAAACAACCCTGCAACCAAATAACAAAGAGTCTCTTGTGTCCCCAACACACCCAATACAATGGTAAATTGTATAGGTGCACTAGTTCGGCGAAGAGATGGTGATACAAGTGCAATATGGATGGTAGATATAGGTTTTTGTAATCTGAAAATATAAAAACAGCAAGGTAACTAATGATAAAAGTGAGCGTAAACGGTATTGCAATGCTAGGAAACAAGGCCTAAGGTTCATACTTTCACTAGTGCAAGTTCTCTCAACAATAATAACATAACTGGATCATATAACTATACCTCAACATGCAACAAAGAGTCACCCCAGAGCACTAATAGCGGAGAACAAATGAAGAGATTATTGTAGGGTACGAAACCACCTCAAAGTTATCCTTTCTGATCAATCTATTCAAGAGTCCGTAGTAAAATAACACGAAGCTATTCTTTCCGTTCGATCTATCATAGAGTTCATACTAGAGTAACACCTTAAGACACAAATCAACCAAAACCCTAATGTCACCTAGATACTCCAATGTCACCTCAAGTATCCATGGGTATGATTATACGATATGCATCACACAATCTCAGATTCATCTATTCAACCAACGCAAAGAACTTCAAAGAGTGCCCCAAAGTTTCTACCGGAGAGTCAAGACGAAAACGTGTGCCAACCCCTGTGCATAAGTTCACGAGCAGAACCCGCAAGTTGATCACCAAAACATACATCAAGTGGATCACGTGAATATCCCATTGTCACCACAGATAAGCACGGCAAGACATACATCAAGTGTTCTCAAATCCTTAAATACTCAATCCGATAAGATAACTTCAAAGGGAAAACTCAATCCATTACAAGAGAGGGGGGAGAAACATCATAAGATCCAACTATAATAGCAAAGCTCGCGATACATCAAGATCTTACCACCTCAAGAACACGAGAGAGAGAGATCAAACACATAGCTACTGGTACATACCCTCAGCCCCGAGGGTGAACTACACCCTCTCGTCATGGAGACCGCCGGGATGATGAAGATGGCCACCGGTGAGGGATCCCCCTCCGGCAGGGTGCCGGAACAGGGTCCCGATTGGTTTTTGGTGGCTACAGAGGCTTGCGACGGCGGAACTCCCGATCTATTCTGCTCCCTGATGTTTTAGGGTATATGGACATATATAGGCGAAAGAAGTCGGCCAGGGGAGCCACGAGGGGCCCACGAGGGTGGGGGGGGGGGGGGCGTGCCCTGGGGGCAGGCGCGCCTCCCTGCCTCGTGGCCACCTCGAAGCTTCCCTGACTTCAACTCCAAGTCTCCTGGATCACGTTCGTTCCAAAAATCACGCTCCCGAAGGTTTCATTCCGTTTGGACCCCGTTTGATATTCCTTTTCTGCGAAACACTGAAACAAGGGAAAAAACAAAAACTGGCACTGGGCTCTGGGTTAATAGGTTAGTCCCAAAAATAATATAAAAGTGCATAGTAAAGCCCATTAAACATCCAAGATGGATAATATAATAGCATGAATACTTCATAAATTATAGATACGTTGGAGACGTATCACGGCCTCGGTCGACGCGTGGCGACTGATGGTACATGGGCGCCTCCACTCCCCCACGCAGACTTGATATCCGCCAGGCTAGGCGGCCGCCGTTGTCAACACAGCTTCGCCTCCATTGCTGGCAGCGCGCTTACACAGCTCCTCCTTCTTCCAGAAAGCAACGGTTCCCTCCCCTGGCCTGACCCGGCACCAATCCTCTCCGTCGCCATGGCGCCGAGCCAGAAGAAGAAGGGAAAGAAGAAGGCCCATACCTTAGCCCCTGCGCCGCCGGTCTTCGAGCCCGCCATCGAGCGGTCGGCGGTGGTCAACCAAGAAGGGATGGACAAGGTTCGCCCAGTGCTCGCCGCCAATTCCAATGAATGGAAGGTGATGGTGGCCTGGCCTGCTTCCCGCGCCGCGATTGATAGGACAACCACTGAGGTCCCCCTCCACCTTCACGCCCTCTGGGCGGGCCTGATTCCCCCCTTCTCCAATTTCTTCAACGCCGTGCTCTCACATTATTAAGTCAATGCGCTGCACCTGGATCCCCAGTCCATCATTCTCCTCGCCGTCTTCGCCTTCGTCTGCGAGGCCATGGTGGGCATTGCTCCCTCCGTGGCTTTGCTTCGCCATTTCTTCTCGCTGCATCTGACTGACGCCCGTCAGCGCTCAGGGTGCGTGTCCTTCCAGGCTGTGGCAGCGACGGCCGGCTCGGGGATCGACTTTGAGCTTTCGCCAGTTGTGGATGGATTTCGGAGGCGGTGGGTGTTCGTCGATGTGGGCGTGCTCAGCCCCCTGCTCTTGCTCCCGCGGGCACCGGCCATCCCGAGCTCCGGTTGGGGGCAGGCGAGGCTTGCCGATCAGCGGCTCGCCCACGTCTGGCGCCGGCTGGCCAGGTTGAAGGATCTCGGGGTGACTGTGCCCATGGTGGTGAAGGAGTTCACCCGGTGCCGCATTGCTCCGCTCCAGCGCCACTCCCGACCGATGTGGACCTTCTCCGGCAGCAGTGACCCCATAAGGCTTCACGAGCCTGCGCTTCCTCCCGAAGCGCTACGGACGGTGCTTGAGCTCTTGACGGGCGACCCGGCACCGGCTGTTCTGCCTGGGGGGGTGTTGCCTTGTCACGACCGGTTTTTCAATAAAATAATTATTGAGAAACCAATCCCTGTTACGGACCAGCGAGGAAGAATTCCTTCTCACTGATAGACAATACATTGGTCACAAAACAAAAAAATACCAGGAGTACTAAATATAATACAAAGTTGAGCAGAGACTGCCCAACAATTTATTACATGCACGCCGATAAAACAATACGGCGGATAGGGTGGCAGACTACTAACTCACGATAATGACGATGGTGGAGATATCACCGCGAGGCGAGTGATATGTCTCCAGAAGACTACAGCTCTTCGAGCGTCGGAGTGAGACTCGAGAAGACTTATTGCGGGTGGCGGAAGCGTATACAATACAAGTGACCAAAATCCGGGATCGCGCAGGACTGACTGGGACTCCTCTAGGCATCGGACGCGCTATCAAACTCTTCATCCAAGAGATCGCCCTCGTCAACATCTGGCCAAATCAACAAGCCAGGTGAGTACTATGAAAGTACTCGCAAGACAGTTCGGACATAAGGTATAACAAAAGCAAACATGAAACACATGAATAAGTTAACCAGTGCGATCAGACATAGAGATAATAAATACTGGGTGCCAAGCGAGGGTCTGAATGACGCCTCGAGCGGAAACTGCCGAATAGTAATACGGGTGCCAAACGAGTGTCTGAAAGACTCCTCGAGCGGAAAATGCGGAATAATAATGCAGGTGCCAAACGAGTGTCTGAAAGACTCCTCGAGCGGAAAATGCGGAATAATAATACAGGTGCCAAACGAGTGTCTGAAAGACTCCTCGAGCGGAAAATGCGGAATGATAATGCCACAGTCGGGCGTCGGGGTGACACCACATAAAGGGCTTATAACAGAAAGTAAAGGCAGTGCATGCCGCAGTCGGACGTCTGAGCGACATCACATAAAGGGCTTATATCAAAAGTGAGAAACGAGTACACGCCACAGTCGGACGTCTGCGTGACGTCACCTAAAGGGCTTATATCACATTTCATTATTACAACAGCTCGGAGACATAAATTATCACAAGCATGAGACACAAAATAAAGCTTGTCCATCCACTGGAATAACAATAAAACCTGAGATTTTACCACTTGAGCTTGTTCACCGGGGACAAGTTTTTCACATGGATAGATATGGATATAATGTATACACTACTGATCATGGATACGATGATTTGGAAAGAATTGACTCTGCAGAGTTTGTACTTAACCACAGCCAACAGATTTCAGTAGTCACGGGGACTAGTTCCGTCTACGGTGTTCTGGAAGGAACACGTCTAACCAGTACACACCCAATTCAACCATCCGAAGCCAGGGATCACCCTCGGCAACATTCAAGAAAAACCTTGAGTCGGGGAGGCTACAACCTCGCGTAGCATGGGATCAAATTTCTATACGCGCGCTATAAGGGGGTGCCCCCCCTCTCGGTCCCAACCGGAAACACCCATGCCCCCTGACCGAATGACTGGCTTTAATCCTGGGCCAAGGTACCATCATCCCGGCCTCTCTGTTTGGTGTGTACACGGAAAGAGGTTACCAACTTACTAAACCGTATCCTGGCAATGAGACATGTGGTAGCACGGAAAGGGGAAGGGACGATAACACGGCTCCAACCATGTTAACGTCGGAAAAGTCGGATGACACAAGGCTGGCATGCTACAACAGTACCACCTTGCTGCCCTTCATGTCACCACATGATTAGGCCACCTCTCATCAGAGGTCATCGCAACTTTGGAACATGCGGCAAAAGATCGATAACGTGGCTCCAACCATGTTAACGTCGAAGAAAGTCGGATGACGCAAGGCTGGCATGCTACAACAGTACCACCTTGCTGCCCTTCATGTCACTACATGATTAGGCCACCTCTCATCAGAGGTCATCGCAACTTCGGAACAACCGGGTCGTTGCCTTACGAGCACGAGATATTTACCGACACTCATATGCCACACACAAACTTTCACATGAACATGCAAAACTTCTGCCATATCAAATGTCCAAACATGCTTGCCTGGTTCGGAGAAGTCGGAATCTAGCTCGGCGAAGTTCGCGGCTCCGTCACCTCTCCCGGAACCTACGGCAATCACGAAACGGGTACTAACGTGAAAACCAACACATGCACAGAAACTTTGCCAAATATTTACCAAATAAATCCCATAAAAAACTAGACAAAATTTTAAGAATGTCAGAAAAAGAATCACTCAAAAATACCTTTTTATTAAAAAGTTGTAAAGGTTTCTGTCCAGGGACCTTTCTATAATGAAACAGAAAAGTTCCAGGGTTTTAACTGAGAAAACAGAAAACGGTTCGTTTGGAAATGCGCAAGCGCAAGAGAGAAGACGTATTTTGCCCGAAGGCGTCAACAGAAAACGGTTCGGGGAAATAGAACAGAGGCTGACACGCGGGGCCCGCATGTTAGGTTTGAAAAGGCTCGCCGGCGCCCGAAGACGGCGGTGGACGCCGGCGTCGAACCACGGCGAGTTAGGAGAAACGGAGGGTACCAAGAGCTTCAGTGTCTTCTTCCGCGTCGGTGGGTGGTGGACTCGTCCAACGGGGAGCACCACGTCGACGGCGACACTATCTCCGGCGGACGGCGGCTCGGGTGAGGATGGGGAACTCTGGTGGAGGGCTGCAAGCTTCAAATTGAAGTGCGGGTCAGAACGAGAGATGCATGGTGAAGTTACTGGCAAGAGAATGGAGGCTGCGGAGCACACACGGGGGCGAATCGGGCTGGATCCCGTGGCGGGTCGCGGCGGCCGGAGTCGAGGAAGGAGACCTCCTCGGGGCTCTTCCAGTGGCTAGGCGTGCTCTAGAGGAAGTGCAGGGCTGGTGGGTGCTCGAGTTGAAGCTCGGGACCTCTATTTATAGGCAGATCGATGGGGTGGCCGTGAACGGAGAATCTCCGGCGAGCGATTACGGCGGAGCAGTGGGTTGGCAGAGGGTTTGAGCGGTCGGGCAGCATCGGTGGATGTTACGGGACTCATTTTGCAGCTAAACGGAGCTGGCCCTGGCGTAATGGCGTCTGCCCACGGTGAGGTGACCGCACGGGCTCAACGGCGGCAGAGAGTGCGCTCCGCGCCCTGCGGTTCACGACGAGAGCGGCAGCGCATTCGGGGGAGTGGACGGCCACGCGGCGGGCTCCGGTGGTTTGGGCGGCGCTGGGTGGAGTCGTCGGCGCCGTGTCTCCCGCTGGCGTCCGCAAAGCCGCCGCCGGCGTCGGTCACGGGGCGGCGCACCTCCTGCTGCCCGTCGCCGACGCCCGCAAGGTGCCAGGCGCTCGTGCGGTGCAGGAACAAGTGGGCGAGGACGAGGAGCAAGGCGACGCGGCGGTACTGGCGAGATCGATGCCCGTTTCTGAAGAAAACGACAGCAAGCACTGAACTGAAACTCTGAAGTTACTGAAACTTGACAGTGACCATGCATTGCAGGTGTTCGACAGTAGGTTTTGGTAAAGAGGTAAATTTTGCTGGAGCTGTAACTTGGTGAGATGACCACTCAAAGCACCCAGGGGCTGCATGAATTTATTTGGAATTTTTGGAGAAGGTTTTGAATGAATTTCACCAAATTTGCCAAATCTGGTCCAAACTTGCAGCTGATGTAGTTTGAAAATTTTGAACTGGAGACCAGTGGATCTTCATGGTTCTAGGTTGAGGGTTCAAAGGACTAGGAGGGGAAAGAAGTTTGGTGGTAAAAGTCCAAACAGAAAATGGAGTTCCTTTGTAAATCTCCAAGAGGTAGAATAGAAGGCAGAAAATATTTGAATAGAATTTGAATGGAAAATAAATACATGGGGAGGTTCAACTTGCTGGATTTGATGTAAATCATGATCCAGAGGTGAGGGAGTGTTTAGGAGAGAGGATTTGCACTTATGCCATGGCAAGAAGGAATAGTTGAAAGTGGCAAAGTACCTTCCAAAAGCCATAGTGCAAATTCAGAAAAAGGTTTTCAAAAGTTCTTTTCCCTAATGAAAAAAAAAACATTTTGTCTTGAGTCCAAATGAAGAGCAAGAACTCCCAAGGTCAAAGGCAGATCTTGGGTGAATCCAAATAAAATTTTTGCCATAAAGAAAATATATGAGAGGGAGAGTTCTCTTGAAGAAATTTTTTTAAATCACTCCCCTCAAGTCAAATAAAATCTTTTCAAAAAAAATCCAAATAAAAACTTGGGTGCCACAACACCTACCCCCTTAGGAAAAATCTCGTCCTCGAGATTTCTGCTGATCCTCAAATAGATAAGGATACTCTACTCGAAGGAAATCCTCCCTTTCCCATGTAGGTTCATCCTCAGTGTGGTTGCTCCACTGAACCCTGAAAAACTTTGTCGTTTTCTGACGGGTCCTCCGTTCAGACTCTTCTAAAATCTTTACTGGCCTTTCTCTGTAGGTGAGATCTGGTTGTATATCAGTGTCCTCATGAGGTACATGTATTTCTAGGTTGCTTACACATTTCCTCAACTGCGAGACGTGGAATACGTCATGGACGTCTGACAGCTCCTTGGGTAGGTCTAGCTGGTAGGCTACCGTGCCTCTTCGTGCCTTCACACAAAATGGTCCAATAAATCTTGGGGCTAGTTTCCCCTTTATTTTGAACCGTTGCAGACCCCTCATAGGAGATACTCGGAGGTATACGGAATCACCAGGTTCAAAGCTGACCTCACGATGCTTCTGATCATAGTAGCTCTTTTGTCGGCTCTGTGCTGTCTTGAGTCTGTCCCTGATTTGTTTAACTTTTTCCTCGGCCTCCTTAAGCATATCTGGGCCGAAGATACGGCTGTCACCTGTTTCTGACCAATTCAATGGGGTATGACACCTCCGTCCGTACAATGCTTCAAAGGGTGCCATTTGCAAGCTGGCTTGGTAACTGTTGTTGTACGCAAATTCGGCATAGGGCAAACTCTCTTCCCAACTGGATCCATAGGTGAGTACACAGGCTCTTAGCATATCCTCTAGGATTTGGTTTACACGCTCTGTTTGTCCATCTGTCTGAGGGTGGTATGCTGTACTGAAAGCCAGTTGTGTGCCCAGAGCTTGTTGTAGGTGTTCCCAAAATTTGGAGATGAATTGGGTGCCTCGGTCAGATATTATAGTCTTTGGGACTCCGTGCAAGCAAACTATACGGGAGAGATAGAGTTTTGCCAGTCTTTGTGTGGAGTAGGTAGTCTTCACGGGAATGAAGTGTGCAACCTTGGTTAGTCGGTCTGTGATGACCCATATGGCGTAATTTCCGCGTTGCGATCGGGGTAATCCGACAATGAAGTCCATTCCGATTTCATCCCATTTCCACTCCGGTATCCTGTTAAGCTGGAGTAGCCCTGCTGGCTTTTGGTGCTCGGCCTTGATGCGCTGACATGAATCGCAACAAGCAATGAATGTGGCTATATCTCTTTTCATACCGTGCCACCAAAATCTTTCCTGGATGTCCTTGTACATTTTGGTTCCTCCAGGATGGATCGAGTATGGGGCGGTGTGGCTTTCCGTCAAGATCTGTTGCTTGAGTTCCTCAATGTTAGGTACGCAAAGCCTGTCCCGGTACCATAATGTTCCTTCACTGTCCGTGACGAATTCTGAAGTCTTACTACGGTTCATTTTCTTCTTTATGCCTTCGATACTGGGGTGTCCCTGTTGGGCCTTCTTGATTTGTTCCACTAGGGTGGGTTGTATCTCCAGGTTCGATATGGTGCCCTCAGAGACTAACATCATGTTGAGCCGAGTGAACTCTCGCTGAAACTCAGGCCTCAAACTTTGCTGACCGTCACTGTCCGGGCTGGGGTTTCGACTAAGGGCATCGGCCACTACATTTGCCTTCCCTGGGTGGTAGTGAATACCGACGTCATGGTCCTTGACCAGTTCCAACCAGCGTCGTTGGCGTAAATTCAGCTCTGGCTGTGTGAAAATATATTTGAGGCTCTTATGGTCTGTATATATTTCACAGCGATTTCCCAACAGAAAGTGCCTCCACTCCTTGAGTGCATGTATAACTGCTGCTAGTTCCAAGTCATGTGTTGGGTAATTTTCCTCATGTTTTCGCAGCTGTCTGGAGGCATATGCGACAACTTTGCCATCCTGCATTAGCACACATCCGAGACCTTTTTGGGACGCGTCACAATACACCTCAAAGCTCTTGTGTATGTCTAGTACGGTTAAGACTGGTGCGGTTGTTAGCTTCTTCTTGAGTTCTTGGAAGCTCTGCTCACATGCTTCCGTCCATACGAATTTCTTGTCCTTCTTGAGTAACTGTGTTATAGGTTTTGCCACAGTGGAGAATCCTTCAATAAATCTCCTGTAATATCCGGCCATTCCTAGGAAACTCCGTACATCTGTAACATTCGCGGGTGGCTTCCAGTCCAGTATGGCCTTGACCTTTTCTGGGTCTACGGCCACGCCTTCTTGGTTCAATATATGGCCCAAGAAACCAACTTTTCTTAGCCAAAATTCGCATTTGCTAAATTTGGCGTACAACTGATGTTTCCTCAATTCTCCCAAAACAATTCTGAGGTGCTCAGCATGTTCTTCTGGTGTCCTTGAGTAAACCAGAATGTCGTCAATGAATACCACCACAAACTTGTCCATGAATTTCATGAATACTTTGTTCATGAGGTGGACGAAATATGCGGGGGCGTTTGTTAGTCCAAACGGCATCACCGTAAACTCGTATAACCCATATCTGGAAGTGAAAGCTGTCTTGGGAATATCTTCCGTCCGTACCTTCAATTGGTGATATCCCGATCGCAAATCAATTTTCGAGAATACCTTGGCCTGTGCGAGCTGGTCAAACAAATCATTTATTCGTGGCATCGGATATTTGTTTTTGATGGTGACCATATTGAGGGCTCGATAGTCTATGCACAGCCTTAAAGTCCCATCCTTTTTTTTGGCGAACAACACAGGCGAACCCCAAGGTGAGGAGCTGGCTCGAATAAATCCCTTGTCCAATAATTCTTTTATCTGCTTCTTTAACTCCACCAATTCTGAGGGTGCCATTCTATATGGCTTCTTATAAATGGGAGCGGTGCCAGGTGCTAGTTCGATGCTGAATTCGATCTCTCGGTCTGGTGTCATGCCTGGTAGTTCTTCCGGGAACACATCAGGGACCTCGCATACCACTGGCACTTTTCTTAATTCTGCGATGTCCATCTTGTTCAGTTTTGGTTTCTGTGATCGTGGCCTTTCTTGAGCGGAAACTCTTATAGTCTTGCCGTGATGGTGAGTGAGAATCACTGTCCGATTGAAACAGTCGATGAATCCTTTGTTGGTGGTCAACCAGTCCATTCCTAAAATGACATCCAGTCCTTTACTTTCCAACACGATGAGATTCGCGTGGAATGGTAGTCCTTCGAACTCAATGACCACTCCTTGGCAGTAACCCTGAGCAATTTGCTTATTTCCGGGGGACTTGATGATCATAGATTTTTCCAAGGGGAGTATCGGAAAACCATGTTGCGAAACAAAACTCTTCGAAACGAACGAATGGGAAGCTCCAGAATCAAACAAAACCGTGGCAGGTACTGTGTTGACAGGGAACGTACCGAGCACGATGTCTGGGGCATTCTGCGCTTCTTCCCTGGTCACATGGTTCAAGTGACCCTTCCTGTGGTTGTTGCTGGGATTGAAGTTGTTGCGCTTGGGGGCTGGATTGTTTCCACCATTGTTCGGCTTGGGTGCCGAGTCTCTTGGCTTCGGGCACTGTTTAGCATAATGCCCTTGTTGACCACAAGCATAGCAGGTGACCCCTGGACGGTATGTGAACTCCTTGTCTCTGGCATGAAATTGTCCGACGGGTCTTGGCTCAGTAGTCGTGGATCTCCTCGTGTCTGTCCTTGGGATCTCAGTCTTGCCTCGGTTGCTGCGGGCAAGAGTCGTCTTGTCCCTCTTTCGCTTGCGGATATCTTCCAGACTACGGCGCTCATTCTCCAGGGTGATGGCCTTGTCCACCAGCGTCTTAAAATCCGGAAAGGTGTGTACAATCAGTTGGCATCTTAATGCTGGTGCCAGGCCGTCCAGGAATTTTTCCATCTTCTTGTTTTCTGTCATGTGCTCGTCGTAGGCATAACGAGACAGTTGGGTAAACTGGCCGTTGTATTCTGTGACGGTTATGCCTCTTTGCTTTAGGTCATCAAACTCTCTCTTCTTGATCTTTAGGATGCTCCTAGGAATGTGTGCCCCACGGAAGCCTTCCTTGAATTCTTCCCAGGTGATGTTGTGTTCCCTGGGGTGCATGTGTAGGAAGTTTTCCCACCATGCTGCGGCTGCTCCAGTAAGGTAGTGCGGTGCATAAAGCACCTTCTCATGATCTGAGCATTGAGCGATAATCAGTTTCCTTTCAATCTCGCGAAGCCAATCATCGGCTTCCAGTGGCCTGTCGGTGTGAGCAAAAGTTGAGGGGCGAGTCTTCTGTAACTCAGATAACTTGGAATGTGGTTGATAGGGTTCACGGTGGTTTCCCATATTGATGACATGGTTCATCATCTCCTGGTGCTGTTGCTGGCTTTGCTCGAAGAGACGGCATACTTGAGATAGTGCCGCTTCGCTGTCCTGTTGGCTGGACTGACCCTGAGTGAAATTGCTGCTGGTCTGTGTTCCGTAAACCTCTTCTGGCTGATTGGGCATAGAGCGAGTCCAAGGGCGAGACATTTTTCCAGTCTGGGGTATCATTTGCAAAACCCATGAGAAAAACCGTGTAGCGCAGGAAAACCCTTGCAAAGGCAATAATCAAAAAGGCTTCAAGGTTTTCAAGAAACACAAATGATTTTCACGGAGAAGAAGTGCTTAACACAAATCTTACATGCGAAAGCAAACACAAGATACATCACTCAGGTTGTGCGTACACAATCCTGACATGTTATTAAAAGCTAGCGTACTACTCCGGAAGGCAGCAAACACACCAACACAAACTAGCGTACAGATAAAAACAACACATCAAACAAGCAGGCATAACACGCGGCTACTCGGTGCTCTCAGTCGGAGATGGTGAAGATCTCCTTCCCCTTGCCGAGGGCAAGGCTCAGCGGTCCAGGAGAATCAACCTCCTCCTCTCTAGCTGGCTCCTGGCGTGCGACGCTGCGCTGCGGTGATGGTGCGGGGGCGACTGGCGGTAGAGCGCGTGCGGCAGGCGGTGCGGCTCTGACTGGAGTAGGAGCGATGACTCGGTCGAACTCCTCAGTGGTAGGCAGACGGCGAGCAGTGGCCAAAACGGCCGGTGCATACGAAGCTGAAGACGAGACGAATGTCAGAGGCGGCGCCGTGTGGAGAAGCTCCTTCCTGCTGGCAGGACCGCCCCGGACTAAGTCCATGCGGGCAGCCACAAGATCATCTACGAGGTTGTCGAAAGACTCCTCCAGAGCCTTGAGATAGTCCACAACCATCTCGATGGCTTCATCTCGCTCTCCCCGATGGCAGGCGAACGCATAGTGGCTGGTGTAAGGCACATGGCATGGGAGGTAGCGGTAGCGACGAGTCTTCATCGTAGGAAGGATGTCCCGAAGGCGAGCTATCGCCTCCCGGGCAGCCATCTGCATGGCATGCCTCTCCGTAGGCATGGCCCTTCCCACAAAACGGAAGTGGCGTGCAGCTGAACGTCCTCCCTTGAACTGCACCACAGCCTGGTGCATAGACACGTCGTCACTGAGCTTGTGCTGATAGAGGGTGAACTCCGGGCGAGCTGCTGGCCCGATCGCGAGCTTGGTGATGGAGACGAGGAGCTTGACAAACCCCTCGGGCACGTTGGTGAACACTCGATTCTCACAGCTGTTGCCAGCCATCTACAAAAGTAGGCAAAAATTCTGAGTAGTCATGTCATAAATTTTATGATGACCAACAGAAAATAGCTACAATTGCAAAATGCTGAAGAAGCACAAAAGACGCTAATCACTGATTAGCGGTCGCACCTAGTGGCTTCCTACAGTCAGCCTGGCTCTGATACCAAGCTTGTCACGACCGGTTTTTCAATAAAATAATTATTGAGAAACCAATCCCTGTTACGGACCAGCGAGGAAGAATTCCTTCTCACTGATAGACAATACATTGGTCACAGAAGAAAAAAATACCAGGAGTACTAAATATAATACAAAGTTGAGCAGAGACTGCCCAACAATTTATTACATGCACGCCGATAAAACAATACGGCGGATAGGGTGGCAGACTACTAACTCACGATAATGACGATGGTGGAGATATCACCGCGAGGCGAGTGATATGTCTCCAGAAGACTACAGCTCTTCGAGCGTCGGAGTGAGACTCGAGAAGACTTATTGCGGGTGGCGGAAGCGTATACAATACAAGTGACCAAAATCCGGGATCGCGCAGGACTGACTGGGACTCCTCTAGGCATCGGACGCGCTATCAAACTCTTCATCCAAGAGATCGCCCTCGTCAACATCTGGCCAAATCAACAAGCCAGGTGAGTACTATGAAAGTACTCGCAAGACAGTTCGGACATAAGGTATAACAAAAGCAAACATGAAACACATGAATAAGTTAACCAGTGCGATCAGACATAGAGATAATAAATACTGGGTGCCAAGCGAGGGTCTGAATGACGCCTCGAGCGGAAACTGCCGAATAGTAATACGGGTGCCAAACGAGTGTCTGAAAGACTCCTCGAGCGGAAAATGCGGAATAATAATGCAGGTGCCAAACGAGTGTCTGAAAGACTCCTCGAGCGGAAAATGCGGAATAATAATACAGGTGCCAAACGAGTGTCTGAAAGACTCCTCGAGCGGAAAATGCGGAATGATAATGCCACAGTCGGGCGTCGGGGCGACACCACATAAAGGGCTTATAACAGAAAGTAAAGGCAGTGCATGCCGCAGTCGGACGTCTGAGCGACATCACATAAAGGGCTTATATCAAAAGTGAGAAACGAGTACACGCCACAGTCGGACGTCTGCGTGACATCACCTAAAGGGCTTATATCACATTTCATTATTACAACAGCTCGGAGACATAAATTATCACAAGCATGAGACACAAAATAAAGCTTGTCCATCCACTGGAATAACAATAAAACCTGAGATTTTACCACTTGAGCTTGTTCACCGGGGACAAGTTTTTCACATGGATAGATATGGATATAATGTATACACTACTGATCATGGATACGATGATTTGGAAAGAATTGACTCTGCAGAGTTTGTACTTAACCACAGCCAACGGATTTCAGTAGTCACGGGGACTAGTTCCGTCTACGGTGTTCTGGAAGGAACACGTCTAACCAGTACACACCCAATTCAACCATCCGAAGCCAGGGATCACCCTCGGCAACATTCAAGAAAAACCTTGAGTCGGGGAGGCTACAACCTCGCGTAGCATGGGATCAAATTTCTATACGCGCGCTATAAGGGGGTGCCCCCCTCTCGGTCCTAACCGGAAACACCCATGCCCCCTGACCGAATGACTGGCTTTAATCCTGGGCCAAGGTACCATCATCCCGGCCTCTCTGTTTGGTGTGTACACGGAAAGAGGTTACCAACTTACTAAACCGTATCCTGGCAATGAGACATGTGGTAGCACGGAAAGGGGAAGGGACGATAACACGGCTCCAACCATGTTAACGTCGGAAAAGTCGGATGACACAAGGCTGGCATGCTACAACAGTACCACCTTGCTGCCCTTCATGTCACCACATGATTAGGCCACCTCTCATCAGAGGTCATCGCAACTTTGGAACATGCGGCAAAAGATCGATAACGTGGCTCCAACCATGTTAACGTCGAAGAAAGTCGGATGACGCAAGGCTGGCATGCTACAACAGTACCACCTTGCTGCCCTTCATGTCACTACATGATTAGGCCACCTCTCATCAGAGGTCATCGCAACTTCGGAACAACCGGGTCGTTGCCTTACGAGCACGAGATATTTACCGACACTCATATGCCACACACAAACTTTCACATGAACATGCAAAACTTCTGCCATATCAAATGTCCAAACATGCTTGCCTGGTTCGGAGAAGTCGGAATCTAGCTCGGTGAAGTTCGCGGCTCCGTCACCTCTCCCGGAACCTACGGCAATCACGAAACGGGTACTAACGTGAAAACCAACACATGCACAGAAACTTTGCCAAATATTTACCAAATAAATCCCATAAAAAACTAGACAAAATTTTAAGAATGTCAGAAAAAGAATCACTCAAAAATACCTTTTTATTAAAAAGTTGTAAAGGTTTCTGTCCAGGGACCTTTCTGTAATGAAACAGAAAAGTTCCAGGGTTTTAATTGAGAAAACAGAAAACGGTTCGTTTGGAAATGCGCAAGCGCAAGAGAGAAGACGTATTTTGCCCGAAGGCGTCAACAGAAAACGGTTCGGGGAAATAGAACAGAGGCTGACACGCGGGGCCCGCATGTTAGGTTTGAAAAGGCTCGCCGGCGCCCGAAGACGGCGGTGGACGCCGGCGTCGAACCACGGCGAGTTAGGAGAAACGGAGGGTACCAAGAGCTTCAGTGTCTTCTTCCGCGTCGGTGGGTGGTGGACTCGTCCAACGGGGAGCACCACGTCGACGGCGACACTATCTCCGGCGGACGGCGGCTCGGGTGAGGATGGGGAACTCCGGTGGAGGGCTGCAAGCTTCAAATTGAAGTGCGGGTCAGAACGAGAGATGCATGGTGAAGTTACTGGCAAGAGAATGGAGGCTGCGGAGCACACACGGGGGCGAATCGGGCTGGATCCCGTGGCGGGTCGCAGCGGCCGGAGTCGAGGAAGGAGACCTCCTCGGGGCTCTTCCAGTGGCTAGGCGTGCTCTAGAGGAAGTGCAGGGCTGGTGGGTGCTCGAGTTGAAGCTCGGGACCTCTATTTATAGACAGATCGACGGGGTGGCCGTGAACGGAGAATCTCCGGCGAGCGATTACGGCGGAGCACTGGGTTGGCAGAGGGTTTGAGCGGTCGGGCAGCATCGGTGGATGTTACGGGACTCGTTTTGCAGCTAAACGGAGCTGGCCCTGGCGTAATGGCGTCTGCCCACGGTGAGGTGACCGCACGGGCTCAACGGCGGCAGAGAGCGCGCTCCGCGCCCTGCGGTTCACGACGAGAGCGGCAGCGCATTCGGGGGAGTGGACGGCCACGCGGCGGGCTCCGGTGGTTTGGGCGGCGCTGGGTGGAGTCGTCGGCGCCATGTCTCCCGCTGGCGTCCGCAAAGCCGCCGCCGGCGTCGGTCACGGGGCGGCGCACCTCCTGCTGCCCGTCGCCGACGCCCGCAAGGTGCCAGGCACTCGTGCGGTGCAGGAACAAGTGGGCGAGGACGAGGAGCAAGGCGACGCGGCGGTACTGGCGAGATCGATGCCCGTTTCTGAAGAAAACGACAGCAAGCACTGAACTGAAACTCTGAAGTTACTGAAACTTGACAGTGACCATGCATTGCAGGTGTTCGACAGTAGGTTTTGGTAAAGAGGTAAATTTTGCTGGAGCTGTAACTTGGTGAGATGACCACTCAAAGCACCCAGGGGCTGCATGAATTTATTTGGAATTTTTGGAGAAGGTTTTGAATGAATTTCACCAAATTTGCCAAATCTGGTCCAAACTTGCAGCTGATGTAGTTTGAAAATTTTGAACTGGAGACCAGTGGATCTTCATGGTTCTAGGTTGAGGGTTCAAAGGACTAGGAGGGGAAAGAAGTTTGGTGGTAGAAGTCCAAACAGAAAATGGAGTTCCTTTGTAAATCTCCAAGAGGTAGAATCGAAGGCAGAAAATATTTGAATAGAATTTGAATGGAAAATAAATACATGGGGAGGTTCAACTTGCTGGATTTGATGTAAATCATGATCCAGAGGTGAGGGAGTGTTTAGGAGAGAGGATTTGCACTTATGCCATGGCAAGAAGGAATAGTTGAAAGTGGCAAAGTACCTTCCAAAAGCCATAGTGCAAATTCAGAAAAAGGTTTTCAAAAGTTCTTTTCCCAAATGAAAAAAAAACATTTTGTCTTGAGTCCAAATGAAGAGCAAGAACTCCCAAGGTCAAAGGCAGATCTTGGGTGAATCCAAATAAAATTTTTGCCATAAAGAAAATATATGAGAGGGAGAGTTCTCTTGAAGAATTTTTTTTAAATCACTCCCCTCAAGTCAAATAAAATCTTTTCAAAAAAAATCCAAATAAAAACTTGGGTGCCACATGCCTCTTGTACTGCTGCTCGAACAAGGTGGAGTTTGCGAGGCAGATGCTCCCCTTCGACGAATGGGGGCTGCGCCCGGTCGGCCTTGAAGGGTCCCGCGACAGCCCCGTCCTCATGGTTCCTCTTCCTGCCGCCACCACGGCTCTCACCCCAGAAGTGGATGCAGGGGAGCGAGCGCCATCGAACGCCAGCGACGTGGTTGCTGAAGAGCGGCGCTGGTCGGGGCTCCCGAGGCGACGACCCCCGGGGCTTGTGCGTGCCGCCCTGAGGTGGAGGCTGTGGAGTCGAAACTACCCGACGCTCCTGAGGTCGGCCCTTCAGGGGCCCCGCCAACCGCCCCTGGCGCTGGCGATCGTGCCTAGGGCTTTGGCCAGCTTTGCCTGAATTTCAAAGCACTCCGCGGGAGGAAGGGGTCTCCAAGCTGCAGCGGTGACACCTTCCGCCTGTTGAAGCAGAGGAAGTACATCGCCATAGACGAGTAAGTACCTCATCTTCGTAATTTCCTGAGTGGTGCATCCCCTCCTGACCACAACTCTTTTAGGATCCCTTCGGCTAGGGCAGCGAAATCTCCTGAGAAGCGACCTCCACCCGCTCCAGGCTCTCTACTGGCCTTGAACACTCCCTGCCAGACTGCTGCGCATGGCACGAGGCCTGTTGAGGAGGTGGACGTGCCGACCAGGTGTCTTGACCCTGCGTTCTCGTCGTCCCTCCTTTACGGTCCTGTCTGGGGTGCTGAAGGCGTGCCGAGGGCCCCTCCATTGGTCATCGTCCGCAGCTGGGCGACCTCAGCCTTGGCCTCGTCCTTGAGCAACGAGGCCTCACCCTGCAGCGCCTCCGTCGAGGCCCGAAAGGCGGCAGGGAAGGCGCCGGCCTACAACCCCCTACTAGGAGCAGACGAGCCGCTTCAAGCTTCCCCAACGATTCCTGGTGCGGAGGACGGACCCGACTGCGCGTTTGAGCTTGCGCGCGGGCACGACGCTGTCCGCCACGAGCTCTTCCGGGAGGCGATGGGTGCACTGAGCCGGCTCGGGGAAGAGCTTGTCGATGTTGACGCTTGCCTTGAGATAGAGGGCCTTCGGCTGGCGGACGAATGGCATCAATTGAAGGTGGCCATCAACCTCGGGCGTCTTCAGCGCCAGCGCGCCAGTGCGAAGGCCGAGTCATCCCTTGCGACCTCACGCGAGGCCAGCGCCCGGGCCTTGGAGGAGGCCAGGGAGGCTGATCGCCGCCGCGAGGTCGCCGAGGAGTGCGAACGGGAGCTCCAGGCCTTGAACGCTATCCTTGAGAAGCAGGTCGAGGCGCGCAGTGCCATCTTGGCATCAATGAGGGGGGCGCCTTCTGAAGAGAAGGAGATCCTGAAGCGTGAGGAGGCATTGATGTTGGAGGCCTCGGAGCGCAGCCTCGAGCTTGAACGGTTGGATACGAGGGAGCGCTAGGTGGCCCTGGCTGAGGATGCCGTCAGCGCGCGCGAAGCTGAGATCCGGGAGGAGGTTGACTGTAGGGTGGCGAAGGCTCGTGCGGACCTTGCCAATGAGTACAACCTGAAGTTGAAGCTCCTGGAGGCCGAAGCTGAGGGCAGGACCACCGCCCTCAGGTCAAGGCTGGATGAGACGGAGCAGCGTGAGAGGACCGCCGCGGCGGCCCTGACCTCTGCCCAGGCCGACCTGGCCTCCGCCCGTGCTGATCTGCTCTTGCTCTAGCAGCAAATTGATGACGCCGCATCCCTCGCGCAGCAGAACAGGGAGGAGGCGTGTCGTCGGCAGACGCTGCAGCGTGAGCACGCCCCCATGCTCCAGGCCCTTAGGGTGAGGGCCAACCGAGCACTGGGAGCCATCTGTGAAGAGCACGTCCCTCATCCCCGAGTGGAAGATTATGCCAGCCATCTCTGATTCTTCACCAAATTCGTGACGCGCCTGGAGGACCAGGCTGCGAGGGCTCACGAGCTTGTTGAGGAGAGGAGCCGAGGCCTCCTTGGGCGCGCGTTCTCACGCGTCTTCAGTCATCTCCAGAACCTCGACCCTGACATCGACTTCGACGCCGCTATTGCCCCAGTGCCCGGGGCTATCCGGGACAACCTGTCGCATTGGGTGGACGATCACGTGGACTCTCTGGTCAGGGCGTTCGCCACCGAGGATGACGCGGTGGTGGTCGTGGCGGACGAAGACGGTGCGGTTGATGACGGCGAAGACGACGCCAGCGACAGCGCCAGCAGCGCGTACGAGAGCGACCAGGACGATGCTGCGAGCGGCATGTCCAATTGAGCTCGCATTCCTTCGCTTGAACCTGCACGCAAAGACTTGGACACGGCCCCGCAGGGCGTAAGAGCATTTTGGAGGGGGAGCCCCTCGTGTATGTAAATTAACGTTCTATTTTTTAGGCCGGACTTGAAACGCGCTTTTGCAAGCTCACGAGCTCCTCAGCAGGCTTGTTGCTGTAACTTACCTCGATCCAAGCAGGCCTTGAACTAGTTTTGTGGTTGTTGATGTGCTTTTCTCCTGAGGGGAGCCCTCCAGGGGCTCGCGAGGTTTTAGATTTCCCGAGGAGCCTGCTGGTCCGCGCGAGAGGGCCTCGCGAGGAGCGAATGCCAGACTATGGCAGGGTGTGCGCGCGGTGGTCCTGTGGCGATTGCACTCTTGGTCCTGGGGGGTTTGCCGCCACTCAGGCTTGCCTGAGCGCGGTCGATGTGCGCATACCACGCCCAGCCCCCGCTCGCGAGGCACTCGCAAAGGGAGGGGTAGCAGGCGCGAGCCTCGAAATAAAGCACGCAACCAAAACGCAAGAAATCAACACGAACAAGAAAAGACTCCCCCCATGCTTGACAACAAAAATACGACTTCAATTTCAGCTCAAAAGGGCGGGGAATCGAGTTACAGAAAAAGGGATGAAAGCAAATGGCCGCGTCCGGCCCTAGCTAGTCTTCTTGTCTTCCTACCAGCGCGGAGCTAAGTGCTTTCACTGGCTGTGAACATAGTCATTGGGGGACAATGTCGACGGCCAGCACGGAGCATGGTGCTTCCACTAGGACGTGGGCGGGAGCCCCCGAGGCCCGAGGGCGGCACTCCGGGGACTCCGGGGCGTGTACAGCCCCACTCATTATTACGTGAGAGTGTCACGAGCGGAGACCTTCACATGCGCGAGCCTTACTTCATATCGCCAGACGAGGGCCCCGCCCTGTGCCACCCGCGACCACCATTGGGGCGTCCGGAAACCAGGACGAGACCAAGGGGCAAGGAGGACGCTAGTGGCGCCCTCAGCGACCACGGGCCCTCTGCCGGGGGGAAAGGCTCACCGGCGCTTCCCCCGGCAGAGGACCTACCTCCGTGCAGCGCCTTGCTCCATGCGGCACGGGGGAGGGCCTAGCTCCAGGGCTCTCCCGCACAGCCCCCAGAGCACTACTCCTGCCGGGGGTGGAGCCACCGCCCTGGGGTCTCCAACTGCTACCGCGGCCTGGCTCACCTGCAGCTCATGGTTAGCGTAAGCTTGCTCCTGCGATATTGGCTGTACCCCGCCGTCGTCGTCGCTGAAGGGGTCGGCGAAGCCTCCGGGCGACTCATGGAAGGCCCGCGCCTCGGGCGTTCCACCCACCCATCCTGGTTCGGGGAACGGATTGGGGCATTCCCCCGGCAAGTACTCCAGGTTCATCATGCATGGCACATAGGCGTCCGCGATCGCCCCGCCGGAACCGTCACCTAGGTGCCCCGCACCTTGAGCCGCTAGTCGTGGCATTTGGCCCCAGTGGCCGCTGGGTGGCATTCCAGCGCGTCCTTGTGGCGGACCGCCAGCACTAGTCCCTCCTGGTGGTGGTGCTATCAAGGTAGGACGGCCCGCGCCAAGGTCTATGTTGATGTTGTCGGATCCCCCTGGCGCCCCAGGGGGCGCGCGAGCTCGCTAGGGCCTCGCACGTGCTTCTGCCACAACCTGAGGCGTGGTCAAGGAGCAGAAAGGCGGCGTACCTCTGCAGGCAGCGTCCAGCAGCTCGGCGACACGCTCCAGCAGCGCATCGCGGCCGCTCTCCGCCAGCCTGCATCACAGCAGCTCCCGCACCACGATGAGCGCGGCTCGCATGTTCGCCTGCTCCCGTCGGGTGTGTGGTGCCGTTGCTGCAGCGTAGCCTGAAGATCGCGCGGCGGCGTGAGGGCGGAGGGCGCCGGTCCGTGCCGCCCGCGCCCGGGGGTGTTGGGCGGTGCACGGGCCGCCTGGAGTGCGGAGTTGATGTCTTCTTGAGCGGACGGCGCCGCTGGGCGGGCCAGGCAGCCCAGTGGTCGGCATGGGTCCTTGGATCGTCAGACAACGGAACCCCGGAGTGGTGGCGGGTCGATCGATGGAGGAGAAGGCTTCGGCGCACCCCTACCTGGCGCGCCAAATGTCGGATTCAGGGTTCCGCAGACCCTTGAGAGGTTCGAACTCAGGGGTGCGCACGAAGGACTCTTTTTTCCCAGCCTGCCTACCAACGATTCCAAGGCCTAGCTCGACGAACCCAAAGAACAAGAGACACAGAGGTTTGTACTGGTTCGGGCCACCGTGTGGTGTAATACCCTACTCCAGTGTGGTGGTGGATTGCCTCACGAGGGCTGAAGATGAACTAGTACAGTGGATGAACAGGCTCAGGAGGAGAGGTGTTCTTAGGCTCGATGAGCTGGTGGTTGTGAGGATGGAGTGGATCCGGTCCCAGATGAGATGCGTCATATGGTGGTGGCTAGTCCTATTTATAGAGGCCCTGGTCCTCTTCCCAAATGTAGGCGGAAAGGGATCCCACAACGGGAAATTTTGAAGGGAGTGCTACCTCTTGAGCACTGTGTTGGTTTTCCCTTGAAGAGGAAAGGGTGATGCAGCAAAGTAGCGTAAGTATTTCCCTCAGTTTTTGAGAACCAAGGTATCAATCCAGTAGGAGGCCACGCACGAGTCCCTCGCACCTACACAAACAAATAAATCCTCGCAACCAACACAATAAAGGGGTTGTCAATCCCTTCACGGTCACTTACGAGAGTGAGATCTGATAGATATGATAAGATAATATTTTTGGTATTTTTATGATAAAGATGCAAAGTAAAGAAAGCAAAATAAATACAACACTAGAAATAACTTGTTGTCGGGAGATTAATATGATGGAAATAGACCCGGGGGCCATAGGTTTCACTAGTGGCTTCTCTCAAGAGCATAAGTATTACGGTGGGTGAACAAATTACTGTTGAGCAATTGACAGAATTGAGCATAGTTATGAGAATATCTAGGTATGATCATGTATATAGGCATCACGTCCGAGACAAGTAGACCGACTCCTGCCTGCATCTACTACAATTACTCCACACATCGACCGCTATCCAGCATGCATCTAGAGTATTAAGTTCAAAAGAACAGAGTAACGCTTTAAGTAAGATGACATGATGTAGAGGGATAAACTCATGCAATATGATATAAACCCCATCTTGTTATCCTCGATGGCAACAATACAATACGTGCCTTGCTGCCCCTACTGTTACTGGGAAAGGACACCGCAAGATTGAACCCAAAGCTAAGCACTTCTCCCATTGCAAGAAAGATCAATCTAGTAGGCCAAACCAAACTGATAATTCGAAGAGACTTGCAAAGATAACCAATCATACATAAAAGAATTCAGAGAAGATTCAACTATTTTTCATAGATAAACTTGATCATAAACCCACAATTCATCGGTCTCAACAAACACACCGCAAAAGAAGATTACATCGAATAGATCTCCACAAGAGAGGGGGAGAACATTGTATTGAGATCCAAAAAGAGAGAAGAAGCCATCTAGCTAATAACTATGGACCCGAAGGTCTGAGGTAAACTACTCACACATCGTCGGAGAGGCTATGATGTTGATGTAGAAGCCCTCCGTGATCGATGCCCCCTCCGGCGGAGCTCCGGAAAAGGCCCCAAGATGGGATCTCACGGGTACAGAAGGTTGCGGCGGTGGAATTAGGTTTTTGGCTCCGTATCTGGTAGTTTGGCGGTACGTAGGTATATATAGGAGGAAGAAGTACGTCGGTGGAGCAACATGGGGCCCACGAGGGTGGAGGGCGCGCCCCCTACCTCGTGCCCTCCTGGTTGATGTCTTGACGTAGGGTCCAAGTCCTCTGGATCACGTTTGTTCTGAAAATCACGTTCCCGAAGGTTTCATTCCGTTTGGACTCCGTTTGATATTCTTTTTCTGCGAAACTCTGAAATAGGCAAAAAACAGCAATTCTGGGTTGGGCCTCCGGTTAATAGGTTAGTCCCAAAAATAATATAAAAGTGTATAATAAAGCCCAGTAATGTCCAAAACAGAATATAATATAGCATGGAACAATAAAAAATTATAGATACGTTGGAGACGTATCAAGCATCCCCAAGCTTAATTCCTGCTTGTTCTCGAGTAGGTAAATGATAAAAACAGAATTTTTGATGTGGAAGCTACTTGGCATAATTTCAATGTAATTCTCTTAATTGTGGTATGAATATTCAGATCCGAAAGATTCAAGACAAAAGTTTAATATTGACATAAAAATAATAATACTTCAAGCATACTAACTAAGCAATTATGTCTTCTCAAAATAACATGGCCAAAGATAGTTATCCCTACAAAATCATATAGTCTGGCTATGCTCTATCTTCACCACACAAAATATTTAAATCATGCACAACCCCAATGACAAGCCAAGCAATTGTTTCATACTTTTAGTGTTTTCAAACTTTTTCAATCTTCACGCAATACATGAGCGTGAGCCATGGACATAACACTATATGTGTAATAGAATGGTGGTTGTGGAGAAGACAAGAAAGGGAGAAGATAGTCTCACATCAACTAGGCGTATCAACGGGCTATGGAGATGCCCATTAATAGATATCAATGTGAGTGAGTAGGGATTGCCATGCAACGGATGCACTAGAGCTATAAGGATATGAAAGCTCAACAAAAGGAACTAAGTGGGTGTGCATCCAACTCGCTTGCTCACGAAGACCTAGGCATTTTGAGGAAGCCCATCATTGGAATATACAAGCCAAGTTCTATAATGAAAAATTTCCCACTAGTATATGAAAGTGATATCATAGGAGACTTTCTATCATGAAGATCATGGTGCTACTTTGAAGCACAAGTGTGGTAAAAGGATAGTAACATTGTCCCTTCTCTCTTTTTCTCTCATTTTTTTATTTGGGCCTTTTCTTCTTCTTTTTTATGGCCCCCTTTTTTTTCGTCCGGAGTCTCATCCCGACTTGTGGGGGAATCATAGTCTCCATCATCCTTTCCTCACTTGGGACAATGCTCTAAAAGATGATGCTCATCACACTTTTATTTACTTACAACTCAATACTTAGAACAAAATATGACTCTATGTGAATGCCTACGACGGTGTACCGGGATGTGCAATGAATCAAGAGTGACATGTATGAAAGAATTATGAACGGTGGCTTTGCCACAAATACGATGTGAACTACATGATCATGCGAAGCAATATCACAATGATGGAGCGTGTCATAATAAACGGAACGGTGGTAAGTTGCATGGCAATATATCTCGGAATGGCTATGGAAATGCCATGATAGGTAGGTATGGTGGCTGTTTTGAGGAAGGTATATGGTGGGTGTATGATATCGGCGAAACGTGCGCGGTATTAGAGAGGCTAGCAATGGTGGAAGGAGGAAAAGTGCGTATAATCCATGGACTCAACATTAGTAATAAAGAACTCATATACTTATTGCAAAAATCTACAAGTTATCAAAGCAAAGTATTACACGCATGCTCCTAGGGGGATAGATTGGTAGGAAAAGACCATCGCTCGTCCCCGACCGCCACTCATAAGGAAGGCAATCAATAAATAAATCATGCTCCGACTTCGTCACATAACGGTTCACCATACGTGCATGCTACGGGAATCACAAACTTTAACACAAGTATTTCTCAAATTCAAAACTACTCAACTATCATGACTCTAATATCACCATCTTCATATCTCAAAACAATTATCTAGTATCGAACTTCTCATTATATTCAACACACTCATATTTTTTTACTAATCTTGAATGCCTATCATTGTCAAATCCAACTACCATGCTGTTCTGTAGGATTCTCAACATAATCTAACTGAAGCATGAGAGAACAATAGTTTCTATAAAACAAAATCACCACCGTGCTCTAAAAGATATAAGTGAAGCACTAGAGCAAAAACTATATAGCTCAAAAGATATAAGTGAAGCACATAGAGTATTCTAATAAATTCCGAATCATGTGTGTCTCTCTCAAAAGGTGTGTACAGAAAATATGATTGTGGTAAACTAAAAAGAAAAGACTCAAATAATACAAGACGCTCCAAGCAAAACACATATTATGTGGTGAATAAAAATATAGCTCCAAGTAAAGTTATCGATGGAAGTAGACGAAAGAGGGGATGCCTTCCGGGGCATCCCCAAGCTTTGGCTTTTTGGTGTCCTTAGATTATCTTGGGGTGCCATGGGCATCCCCAAGCTTAGGCTCTTGCCACTCCTTGTTCCATAATCCATCAAATCTTTCACCCAAAACTTGAAAACTTCACAACACAAAACTTAACAGAAAATCTCGTGAGCTCCGTTAGCGAAAGAAAACAAAACACCGCTTCAAGGTACTGTAATGAACTCATTATTTATTTATATTGGTGTTAAACCTACTGTATTCCAACTTCTCTATGGTTTATAAACTATTTTACTAGCCATAGATTCATCGAAATAAGCAAACAACACACGAAAAACAGAATCTGTCAAAAACAGAACAGTCTGTAGTAATCTGTAACTAACGCAAACTACTGAAATCCAAAAATTCAGCGAAAATAGGAATACCTAGACAATTTGTTTATTGATCAGCAGCAATTGGAATCAATATTTTATCACGTTCTGGTGATTTTTAACAATTATTTTTGTGAACAGAAAGTTTCTGCAATTTTCAGCAAGATCAAATAACTATCATCCAAGAAGATCCTATAGGTTTAACTTGGCACGAACACTAATTAAAACATAAAAACACATCTAACCAGAGGCTAGATCAAATATTTTTTCCTAAACAGAAGCAAAAAGCAAAAAACTAAAAATAAAATTGGGTTGCCTCCCAACAAGCGCTATCGTTTTGACGCCCCTAGCTAGGCATAAAAGCAAGGATAGATCTAGGTATTGCCATCTTTGGTTTTAGGGAAGAAAAGAGCAAACTTGTTATCTATGGAATTAATCTTTCTATTTTGATAAAGCATGTGGCTGTTAATGGTAGAAGAAAGATTAAGCACGTTGCGGAAATTGGCATCTAGGCTAGCTTTTATTTCTTTGATAGATTCGTTTTGGTAAGAGAGCAAAAGAGATGTGGATTCAACTTTCTCATTCATGGGGTGCCCAAATATAGTTTTCATCTTTTCATAGGTATCTATGGGGCCCCCTTCAAGAAAACCCTCTTCAAAAATAGAATCTAAAACTTGTTTGAACGAAGCGGGCAACCCAACATAAAAGCTTTTTAAGTAAACCTCAATTTGATATTGGGGTACATAGCTAGCCCGGATCCTTAACAGCCTATCCCAAGCATCTTTTAAAGATTCATCGAGTAAATAACGAAAAAATCCAGAATCATCTTCATCAAAATTATTAAGATTCTCATTGATAACTCCGGCAGTTTTTTCCATAGTATCTCTATTTATGAGTTTAGATAAAATAGCAGGATTGTCTAAAGTGCTAAAACTCGGGAGAGAAACCCCAACCCTTTTTGATTCTGACATGGCAAAAGGAAGGCGAGCGGAAAAGAGAGGGCGAATAAAACTGCAAGGGTGAAGTGGGGGAGTGGAAAACGAGAGGCAAATGGCAAATAATGTAATGCGGGAGATAAGGGTTTGTGATGGGTACTTGGTATGTTGACTTTTGCGTAGACTCCCCGGCAACGGCGCCAGAAATCCTTCTTGCTACCTCTTGAGCACTGCGTTGGTTTTCCCTTGAAGAGGAAAGGGTGATGCAGCAAAGTAGCGTAAGTATTTCCCTCAGTTTTTAAGAACCAAGGTATCAATCCAGTTGGAGGCCACACACGAGTCCCTCGCACCTACACAAACAAATAAATCCTCGCAACCAACGCAATAAAGGGGTTGTCAATCCCTTCGCGGTCACTTACGAGAGTGAGATCTGATAGATATGATAAGATAATATTTTTGGTATTTTTATGATAAAGATGCAAAGTAAAGAAAGCAAAATAAAGACGATGCTAGAAATAACTTGTTGTCGGGAGATTAATATGATGGAAAATAGAACCGGGGGCCATAGGTTTCACTAGTGGCTTCTCTCAAGAGCATAATTATTACGGTGGGTGTACAAATTACTGTTGAGCAATTGACAGAATTGAGCATAGTTATGAGAATATCTAGGTATGATCATGTATATAGGCATCACGTCCGAGATAAGTAGACCGACTCGTGCCTGCATCTACTACTATTACTCCACACATCGACCGCTATCCAGCATGCATCTAGAGTATTAAGTTCAAAAGAACAGAGTAACGCTTTATGTAAGATGACATGATGTCGAGGGATAAACTCATGCAATACGATATAAACCCCATCTTGTTATCCTCGATGGCAACAATACAATACGTGCCTTGCTGCCCCTACTGTCACTGGGAAAGGACACCACAAGATTTAACCCAAAGCTAAGCACTTCTCCCATTGCAAGAAAGATCAATCTAGTAGGCCAAACCAAACTGATAATTCGAACAGACTTGCAAAGATAACCAATCATACATAAAAGAATTCAGAGAAGATTCAAATATTGTTCATAGATAAACTTGATCATAAACCCACAATTCATCGGTCTCAACAAACACACCGCAAAAAAAGATTACATCGAATAGATCTCCACAAGAGAGGGGGAGAACATTGTATTGAGATACAAAAAGAGAGAAGAAGCCATCTAGATAATAACTATGGACCCGAAGGTCTGAGGTAAACTACTCACACATCATCGGAGAGGCTATGGTGTTGATGTAGAAGCCCTCCGTGATCGATGCCCCCTCCGGCGGAGCTCCGGAAAAGGCCCCAAGATGGGATCTCACGGGTACAGAAGGTTGCGGTGGTGGAATTAGGTTTTTGGCTCCGTATCTGGTAGTTTGGGGGTACGTAGGTATATATAGGAGGAAGAAGTACGTCGGTGGAGCAACATGGGACCCACGAGGGTGGAGGGCGCGCCCAGGGGGGTAGTCGCGCCCCCCTACCTCGTGCCCTCCTGGTTGATGTCTTGACGTAGGGTCCAAGTCCTCTGGATCATGTTCGTTCTGAAAATCACGTTCCCGAAGGTTTCATTCCGTTTGGACTCCGTTTGATATTCTTTTTCTGCGAAACTCTGAAATAGGCAAAAAACAACAATTCTGGGCTGGGCCTCCGATTAATAGGTTAGTCCCAAAAATAATATAAAAGTGTATAATAAAGCCCATTAATGTCCAAAACAGAATATAATATAGCATGGAACAACTAAAATTATAGATACGTTGGAGACGTATCAAGCATCCCCAAGCTTAATTCCTGCTCGTCCTCGAGTAGGTAAATGATAAAAACAGAATTTTTGATGTGGAATGCTACTTGGCATAATTTCAATGTAATTCTCTTAATTGTGGTATGAATATTCAGATCCGAAAGATTCAAGACACAAGTTTAATATTGACATAAAAATAATAATACTTCAAGCATACTAACTAAGCAATTATGTCTTCTCAAAATAACATGGCCAAAGATAGTTATCCCTACAAAATCATATACTCTGGCTATGCTCTATCTTCACCACACAAAATATTTAAATCATGCACAACCCCGATGACAAGCCAAGCAATTGTTTCATACTTTTAGTGTTCTCAAAAATTTTCAATCTTCACGCAATACATGAGCGTGAGCCATGGACATAGCACTATATGTGGAATAAAATGGTGGTTGTGGAGAAGACAAAAAAGGGAGAAGATAGTCTCACATCAACTAGGCGTATCAACGGGCTATGGAGATGCCCATTAATAGATATCAATGTGAGTGAGTAGGGATTGCCATGCAACGGATGCACTAGAGCTAAGGATATGAAAGCTCAACAAAAGGAACTAAGTGGGTGTGCATCCAACTCGCTTGCTCACGAAGACCTAGGGCATTTTGAGGAAGCCCATCATTGGAATATACAAGCCAAGTTCTATAATGAAATTTTTTCCACTAGTATATGAAAGTGATATCATAGGAGACTTTCTATCATGAAGATCATGGTGCTACTTTGAAGCACAAGTGTGGTAAAAGGATAGTAACATTGTCCCTTCTCTCTTTTTCTCTAATTTTTTTTATTTGGGCCTTTTTTTTATGCCCCCCTTTTTTATTTCGTCCGGAGTCTCATCCCAACTTGTGGGGGAATCATAGTCTCCATCATCCTTTCCTCACTTGGGACAATGCTCTAAAAGATGATGCTCATCACACTTTTATTTACTTACAACTCAATACTTAAAACAAAATATGACTCTATGTGAATGCCTCCGGCGGTGTACCGGGATGTGCAATGAATCAAGAGTGACATGTATGAAAGAATTATGAACGGCGGCTTTGGCACAAATACGATGTCAACTACATGATCATGCGAAGCAATATGACAATGATGGAGCGTGTCATAATAAATGGAACGGTGGTAAGTTGCATGCCAATATATCTCGGAATGGCTATGGAAATGCCATGATAGGTAGGTATGGTGGCTGTTTTGAGGAAGGTATATGGTGGGTGTATGATACCGGCGAAACGTGCGCGGTATTAGAGAGGCTAGCAATGGTGGAAGGAGGAAAAGTGCGTATAATCCATGGACTCAACATTAGTCATAAAGAACTCATATACTTCTTGCAAAAATCTACAAGTTATCAAAGCAAAGTATTACGCGCATGCTCCTAGGGGGATAGATTGGTAGGAAAAGACCATCGCTCGTCCCCGACCGCCACTCATAAGGAAGACAATCAATAAATAAATCATGCTCCGACTTCATCACATAATGGTTCACCATACGTGCATGCTACGGGAATCACAAACTTTAACATAAGTATTTCTCAAATTCAAAACTACTCAACTAGCATGACTCTAATATCACCATCTTCATATCTCAAAACAATTATCTAGTATCAAAGTTCTCATAATATTAAACACACTCATAATTTTTTATTACTAATCTTGAATGCCTATCATTGTCAAAGCCAACTACCATGCTGTTCTGTAGGACTATTAAAATAATATAAGTGAATCATGAGAGAAAAATAGTTTCTATAAAACAAAATCACCACCGTGCTCTAAAAGATATAAGTGAAGCACTAGAGCAAAAACTATATAGCTCAAAAGATATAAGTGAAGCACATAGAGTATTCTAATAAATTCCGAATCATGTGTGTCTCTCTCAAAAGGTGTGTACAACAAAGATGATTGTGGTAAACTAAAAAGCAAAGACTCAAATAATACAAGACGCTCCAAGCAAAACACATATTATGTGGTGAATAAAAATATAGCTCCAAGTAAAGTTATCGATGGAAGTAGACGAAAGAGGGGATGCCTTCCGGGGCATCCCCAAGCTTTGGCTTTTTGGTGTCCTTAGATTATCTTGGGGTGCCATGGGCATCCCAAAGCTTAGGCTCTTTCCACTCCTTGTTCCATAATCCATCAAATCTTTCACCCAAAACTTGAAAACTTCACAACACAAAACTTAACAGAAAATCTCGTGAGCTCCGTTAGCGAAAGAAAACAAAACACCACTTCAAGGTACTGTAATGAACTCATTATTTATTTATATTGGTGTTAAACCTAATGTATTCCAACTTCTCTATGGTTTATAAACTATTTTACTAGCCATAGATTCATCAAAATAAGCAAACAACACACAAAAACAGAATCTGTCAAAAACAGAACAGTCTGTAGTAATCTGTAACTAATGCAAACTTTTGGAAATCCAAAAATTCAGACAAAATAGGAATACCTAGACAATTTGTTTATTGATCAGAAGCAATTGGAATCAATATTTAATCACGTTCTGGTGATTTTTAACAATTATTTTCGTGAACAGAAATTTTCTGCAATTTTCAGCAAGATCAAATAACTATCATCCAAGAAGATCCTATAGGTTTAACTTGGCACAAACACTAATTAAAACATAAAAACACATATAACCAGAGGCTAGATCAAATATGTATTCCTAAACATAAGAAAAAAAGCAAAAAACTAAAAATAAAATTGGGTTGCCTCCCAACAAGCGCTATCGTTTAACGCCCCTAGCTAGGCATAAAAGCACGGATAGATCTAGGTATTGCCATCTTTGGTTTTAGGGAAGAAAAGATAAAACCTATTATCTATGGAATTAATCTTTCTATTTTGATAAAGCACGTGGCTATTAATGGTAGAAGAAAGATTAAACACATTGCGGAAATTGGCATCTAGGCTAGCTTTTATTTCTTTGATAGATTCGTTTTGGTAAGAGAGCAAAAGAGATGTGGATTCAACTTTCTCATTCATGGGGTGCCCAAATATAGTTTTCATCTTTTCATAGGTATCTATGGGGTCCCCTTCAAGAAAACCCTCTTCAAAAATAGAATCTAAAACTTGTTTGAACGAAGCGGGCAACCCAACATAAAAGCTTTTTAAGTAAACCTCAATTTGATATTGGGGTACATAGCTAGCCCGGATCCTTAACAGCCTTTCCCAAGCATCTTTTAAAGATTCATCGAGTAAATAACGAAAAATTCCAGAATCATCTTCATCAAAATTATTAAGATTCTCATTGAAAACTCCGGCAGTTTTTTCCATAGTATCTCTATTTATGAGTTTAGATAAAATAGCAGGATTGTCTAAAGTGCTAAAACTCGGGAGAGAAACCCCAACCCTTTTTGATTCTGGCATGGCGAAAGGAAGGCGAGCGGAAAAGAGAGGGCGAATAAAACTGCAAGGGTGAAGTGGGGGAGAGGAAAACGAGAGGAAAATGGCAAATAATGTAATGTGGGAGATAAGGGTTTGTGATGGGTACTTGGTATGTTGACTTTTGCGTAGACTCCCCGGCAACGGCGCCAGAAATCCTTCTTGCTACCTCTTGAGCACTGCGTTGGTTTTCCCTTGAAGAGGAAAGGGTGATGCAGCAAAGTAGCGTAAGTATTTCCCTCAGTTTTTGAGAACCAAGGTATCAATCCAGTTGGAGGCCACACACGAGTCCCTCGCACCTACACAAACAAATAAATCCTCGCAACCAACGCAATAAAGGGGTTGTCAATCCCTTCACGGTCACTTACGAGAGTGAGATCTGATAGATATGATAAGATAATATTTTTGGTATTTTTATGATAAAGATGCAAAGTAAAGAAAGCAAAATAAAGACGACGCTAGAAATAACTTGTTTTCGGGAGATTAATATGATGGAAAATAGAACCGGGGGCCATAGGTTTCACTAGTGGCTTCTCTCAAGAGCATAATTATTACGGTGGGTGTACAAATTACTGTTGAGCAATTGACAAAATTGAGCATAGTTATGAGAATATCTAGGTATGATCATGTATATAGGCATCACGTCCGAGACAAGTAGACCGACTCGTGCCTGCATCTACTACTATTACTCCACACATCGACCGCTATCCAGCATGCATCTAGAGTATTAAGTTCAAAAGAACAGAGTAACGCTTTATGTAAGATGACATGATGTAGAGGGATAAACTCATGCAATATGATATAAACCCCATCTTGTTATCCTCGATGGCAACAATACAATACGTGCCTTGCTGCCCCTACTGTCACTGGGAAAGGACACCACAAGATTTAACCCAAAGCTAAGCACTTCTCCCATTGCAAGAAAGATCAATCTAGTAGGCCAAACCAAACTGATAATTCGAACAGACTTTCAAAGATAACCAATCATACATAAAAGAATTCAGAGAAGATTCAAATATTGTTCATAGATAAACTTGATCATAAACCCACAATTCATCGGTCTCAACAAACACACCGCAAAAAAAGATTACATCGAATAGATCTCCACAAGAGAGGGGGAGAACATTGTATTGAGATCCAAAAAGAGAGAAGAAGCCATCTAGATAATAACTATGGACCCGAAGGTCTGAGGTAAACTACTCACACATCATCGGAGAGGCTATGGTGTTGATGTAGAAGCCCTCCGTGATCGATGCCCCCTCCGGCGGAGCTCCGGGAAAGGCCCCAAGATGGGATCTCACAGGTACAGAACGTTGCGGCGGTGGAATTAGGTTTTTGGCTCCGTATCTGGTAGTTTGGGGGTACGTAGGTATATATAGGAGGAAGAAGTACGTCGGTGGAGCAACGTGGGGCCCACGAGGGTGGAGGGCGCGCCCAGGGGGGTAGGCGCGCCCCCCTACCTCGTGCCCTCCTGGTTGATGTCTTGACGTAGGGTCCAAGTCCTTTGGATCACCTTCGTTTCGAAAATCACATTCCCGAAGGTTTCATTCCGTTTGGACTCCGTTTGATATTCTTTTTCCGCGAAACTCTGAAATAGGCAAAAAACAACAATTCTGGGCTGGGCCTCCGGTTAATAGGTTTGTCCCAAAAATAATATAAAAGTGTATAATAAAGCCCATTAATGTCCAAAACAGAATATAATATAGCATGAAACAATCAAAAATTATAGATACGTTGGAGACGTATCAGGGAGACAACTAGTACAAGCTATCCTGACAAAAGTGGTATTCGCCTGCCAAAGGCTCTGGTGGTGACGCTGCTGTGGGCTCCGCCAGTGGCGGATCCATTAATTGAACATAGCCGGGGCGGAATATTTGAGGTGCAAATTTTCATTGACAAATGCAAGTCCGTTGAACCAAATCTCATAAAATTCAAATATGAAGCTAGATGCACCGTAAAATTAACATAACCAATGATGTAGAACAGTTCAAGATTCTCGACAACTAGGTGATGTAACCACCAAAAATCACAAAATCTAACATGAACATGCTGCGAGGGAAATCGTAACCATACTGCTGATATGGGCCTTTCTTCAAATATTCCCTCCTCACTGCATCTTTGAATTCTGGACCAGAATAATCACAAATTTGTTTTCGGAGTCCCAGATCAGGTTGAATTAGAATAGAAGTTTGCAAAGTGTTATCATGAGAACCCTGATAAGATACTTCAGGTTCATGAACAAGATCTTCTACAATGTTTGCATCCGAGGTTTCATTGGATGACATGTTTGCATCAGTTTCATGAACAGGAACAGGAGCTTGAGATTCAGTAGTTAGGTTATTTCCAAAATAAGCAGCAATTGGTTTCATTTTCTTACAAAATCCTACATTACAACATAATCATGTATAGCACTGGATTGTAGCAATTGGTTCCAAAATAAGCAACAATTTGTAGTTGGGTACATATTGAAGATCAACATCAGAAGGAAATGGATTGGAGTTGGACTACCTGCTGATTGCGCTTGCTGATTTTGCAACATGTAGCTGCGCGTTTGCACGAGTTAGATGCTCTGCCGCCGTTGCCTCCTCCCAGACCCGGGACATCTTCTTTTGGTTCGCCCCATCCGCGGACCCAGATCAAGATCAGGTGCCCGGCGGCTGGCGGATGGTGGCTGGCGGTCCGGCGAGGCGGAGCTCTGTGGCGGCGAGCCAACGGCGGCTAGGTTGGCCTCGCTGGGCGCTGGCTGCATGGCTCGATTTGGGGATTTACTGGGATTGCCTGTATGTGTTCGGTGGATTGGGGCATGGTCGCAAATAGATTGGGGCTATGGGCTTCTACTGGGCTTGTGTTTCATCGTGCAGTTCAGTGCAAGTCCCCACATGTATCAGCCCATGTAGCAAACGAATCGTAATTTTTCATATACAGGGATTTCGGCGACCCGGGGCGGCCGACCATAGTCGCCCCTACCGTGGCGCCGCCACTTGGCTCCGCGATGACCTCCGTCCTGCCGTCCTGCTGGTCTTGGTCTTGTTGCACCGATATGGAAACCTTTGCGTGATGCCTCAGGACTCCTCGCGTGCGCTTGCCTCCTTAACACCAAAGAGGAAACTGGTACACTGCGCCCGCTGGCGCCCGCCTGGCCTTGGTCGTCATGGCTCACGTCATGTGAACCTCGCGAGGTGCCCCCTGCATAGATATCTCCGCTCCTCGGGAGCCAGCCTAGCGAGGCCACCCCCAGGAAGGTCTTGGTATCATCCGCCTCGCGAGGCTGTGCCCCTCGCGAGGGTCTTGAGTAGTTGCTGCCTAAGCTGGGCCGTACCGGGCCATTGATGGAGCCACGCTGTAGGCCGCAGGCAGGCAAGCCTGGGCACCCCCGTTCCCAGGGCGCCGACAGCGCCACCCCCGCAGCCGCGATGGGAGGATGATGCTCCGGCTGGTGCAACTAGTGCGCCATATGGAGAAATCGCACCTCCTCTGTGTGATGTCTGCGTTGATTGGCATCCACGAGTAGGTTTAGCTAGTACGCGCCGAAATGTCGCGGTGGTATTATCGTGACGAAGGGAGAAGGTAATGGGATAGCCTCGCCGTTGGGCTTTTATAGCCAAGGTGACGGAAGGCTCGACGACAGTGATGTGGCGGGGCGGCTATTCGATGGGAAGCCACGAGGGAGCGCGTGCCATTTAATGGCCGGGTGGTTGATAGTGACATCGTCACCTCGTATATGATTATCTATACGCAGTGGTGCGTGTAGATGTGGCATCAGTCTTTAAGACCTGGTCATGGCGCGAGGATTTTCATGTGTGCGCTTTGCTTTGGAGCGAGTTCCAAATGAAGCCTCCACAATCTATTTGAAGAGTACAAGCCATTTTTGATGTGATCTTCATAATATATGACGAACACAACGCGTATAACAACTCTGCTAGAGTGCCTTTCCATGTTTTGATCGTCATAGTAGTAGTTGTTATGACGATTGGACATGTATGACGCATTAATGATTGAAGACCTTGGCGGCCTCTCGTCCTTCTGTCTAGTTTTTTTAGACTAGGGCAAACGAATTAAGCTTAAACAAATGGTTCTTTGAGGTAACAACGAATAAAAACAGATTTGTTGACACAACGGTCCCCTTGGTTGGACTCATCGAGCCAAATCTTCTCAGAACAACGGCACAACATCTTCTCATTTATTACTCCTCCCGGAGGACAGAAGTCACCTCCTCCTCAGATTCGTAGCAATCATCGTCCGGGTCCGAGTCAGGGCTCACGTACTCCTCCCGGAACTCAGCGTAGCCCTTCGTGATCAAATCGATGCGGATCTTGTCCACCAAGATTAGTTCGTCGTCCTTCGTCTTCCGCTGGCATTGCGCGTCTAGTACGAGAGCTCTCTGCTGGATCCAACCTGGCGGGAACACCCCGCCGGCTTCAACTCCGAGGATATCGTCGACGGCGGGGTTCTTTTTTTTTGCGACTTAAGACGGTGGTGGGGTTCTTCAACATCAACCAGAGACGGATCTGTTCATTCCGTAACCGAACCATGCCTGGGGCCGCCACAGACTTGGTCTCGGGCTTGGACTCCTTCATGATCCTGTCAATGGCTAGCTCCATCTGCTCCGCGCTCAACGCCCCAGACCCCGGGAAGCCCAGCAGCGCCGCCTTGATCCTCCTCCGCAGCTCTGCGTCTTCAGTCGTGGTACCGGGCATCGGGAGTGGGTCCGCCCAATGCCAGCGCGGCTTCTCCTCGAACGCCGCCAGCTTCCTTTTGCCCTTCCGTGGAACCTCCTCGCCGGTCGCCGCCGCCTCCGCCGACATATGTTTGGTAGTGGTGCACCCGCCGAAGCGAAAAATCACCCTCCCAGCCGGGCCGTGGGTCGGTTGCGCGTCGCCCCTGCCTGCGCCCGCGCCTGGTGGATTGGTCGTGCGATGGATTTAGGGGTTGTGGTAATATATACCGGCGGCGGGGGTGTCGTCTCTCGATCTATAAAGCCAGAGGCGAGACCCAAGTCCAGACCCACTCGGTATTGTTAACCTTTTTTTTTGTGCAACAAACCTTTTCGGTACTCTAAAAAAAAACATTTTCGGTCCAGGCTCTACTTGGTTAGGGCAGATTTTTGTTTTTTGAGAATCATGGTGATCAGGGAACTCCTTTTTTTTTGAGAGGTCTGTAGGCGCCCGTTGGACAAGTGGCGCCTACAGCGACCAGCAGTGGGCCGCGGTCCAGTTACAACATTGCTAACAATCTGCTCTAAAATACAGCAGAAAAAAAAGCTTATTCCTGTAGAGATTCGTAAATACCGGGTTTTGAACTCCAAGCGCAAGGGTCAAGAGCAGTCGCTCGTAACCACCAGGTCACGCTCATTCCGTTGACCACAAATAGGAAAAACCTCTATTTGACCCTTCCTCTTGTTAACATATATTATATATATCCAGTAAAGTATTTTAAAAAGAAAGTATAAATTCGAAACAGAATTCTAAAATATACTGAAAACAGGTACAAAGTTAAAAAAACAGGTTCATAGAAATTCAAAAGAGTTCGTGGAAATGGAAAGAGTTCATCGGTTTCAGAAAAAAATTCACGAATTTGAAAAAAAATCGTCGTCTCCAGAAAAAGTTCACAAATTTGAAAAAAAGTTGACAGATTAAAAAAAAATCACAAATTTGGAAAAGAGTTCATTGATTTTGAAAAAAGTTCATTAATTTTGAAAATAAGTTCATCAATTTTGAGAAAAAGTTCATCAATTTGAAAAAAGTTCATCCAAATTTTAGAAAAGTTCATCTGAATTGAACAAAAAAATAAATTGATTTAGAAAAAAGTTCATCGAATTTGAAAAAAAGTTCATTGATATTGAAAAAAGTTCACAAATTTGAAATAATAGTTCACCGATTTGAGAAAATATCGTCGAATATGAAAGAAAAATCGTCGAATTTTAAAAAAGTTCATCAATTTTGAAAAAAAGTTCATCAAACCAGGAAGAAGAGGAAAATATAAAAGAAAAAAGCGATAACAGGAAGCAAAAAACGAAAACAGGAAAAAGAAAAAAGAAAAAAGAAAACAGGAAAAAGGAAAACGAAAACAACAGGAAACGAAATATAAGATAAGAAGAGAAGACGATGGAACTAATCATATCTAATAGCGGTGGCGTAGTGGCAAGAGCTGAGGGCTTGCGATGAACTGGTTCCGAGTTTCAGAAATATTTTCCAAGTTTATTAACTTTTTTGAAAATCATGCATGTATTTTAAAATTCGCTAATTTTTTTTCAATTCATGATTTATTTTTGAATACATGAACATTTTTTTAAATTCAAGAACATTTCTGAAACTTCATGTACATTTTTGAATTTGTGAATATTTTTTGAAGTCGTGAATATTTTTTGTATTTCACGCACATTTTTCAAATTCGAAACTTTTGAAAACATTATAATTATTTCAACGCAAAGATGTTTTGAATTCCCGAACATTTTTTAAATTCATGAATATATTATATGACTTCATGATTTTTAGGAATGCAGGAACGTTTTTGAATTCACAAACACTTTTTGAATTCATGAACATTTTTTGATTTCAAGAACATTTTTCAAAATCATGAACAAATTTTAAATTTGCAAAGAGAATTGTATTGGCAAATATATTTTTGTATCTGCATACATTTTCTAAATTTTTGAAACAAATTGAAATCCCAAACTTTTTTTTGAATCTACGATTCGTGAACATTTTAGTTAAAAAGCAAAAAATAAAAACAAAACAAAACCAAAGTAACAAAGGAAAAAAAGGGCACACTCTCTGCACTTGGACCGTCCGAAAGGACGAAAGTAGGGTGCGCGATTCCGTGCTTTCCACCGCACAACGTGAGGAATAGGAGGTCTGCCCCCAAACCTATTTTGAATTTGGTTTTAATTTAGGGTATTTTGTACGTCTAAACGAGTCAGCGAGTATTTGATTGCTGCGTTTGGATGACCAAAGGTGTTCGGGCCGTCCAGTACGATCCAAACATTTGCGGGCGATTTGGTGATCCGCGTCGAAGTTGCCCTTAATAGAAGAAAGCGAAATCACACGTGCGCACATGATAACTGGCAGAAGGCAAAAGACCCTAGACTTGTTATGCTACGTTGTAGATCTCGTCGATCGGCATAGGTCTAAAGTTTCGAAACTAAAGTAGCGACATGGAGTTTGTAATCCTAGATACACATGCATCCGAATGAACAATGCAATAAATTAGTAGTAAAAAATATCAGAAAAATCAAATATTTCTAGGACTACGGGGAGTGGAAGTCATTTATTACTCCCTTGCATGGTTGCACCTGATTTATGAAGCAAAGGGCGCCTACGTGAGCTATGAGATGTACAAGAGGATTCTAATCACGAAGGACGGGTTGTGTCACCATCTGTAGCACTCCAGGATCGGCACTATGCAGATTTAGCCATGTTCCACTGGGCTCCATATAGAATTAATCCCAAGGACACCAAAGCTTCACATAACGTCAAAACATGCCTTCCATGTTGAAAAGTTGATATCATGACACAAATAATGAAATAATCCACAATTACAATAATTACATAGACAACAACTCATACAATCAGGGACATACGACAAAATTCCAACTCATATAACGAAAAGGAATGAAGCTTAGACAATTAAGAATACAAATTGCCTCAAGAAGGCTCAAAATAAAGCAAATGACGTCCATATCCCCACCCAGTCCGTTGTCTGTGGTATAACTAGCTAATGCCATCCATCACCACACATGTAAGTGTTTGTTATAGTAAGATGAGTGCATATGGTGTACACCGCAAGTTTCATTACAAAGGCTACTAGCACTAACAATACAAATAGGTATGGAAGGAATAAGTGGTGAAGCTGCAAGCACCTAAGCAACACACTATAACTTATGTCCAATAGAAAAAGATGAGAAGTGTGACTGAAGAAGCAACTCATGACCTAAATGCCCTTTCCCCCCACCTATGCAAACATAAGACTACCTTGTCCAAGTAAGAAGTTATGGTGCTCGTTTTTTTTGAAAAATACAAAGACCATGTTTATTTAAAAAAAAAACTTGTGTGTGTTCACTACGGATTCATGAAATTTTGTTTTGAAAAAAATGTAATTTGTAAGCCGTACAAAACAAAAACCTGGCCCAAAAAAAAATGGCCCATTTAAAAATAGATATTTATCCTTTTTTGGTACGCCACATGTGAAAGTAAAATATTATGAAAATTTGCACATAGGTAACATAAATATGTGTGTGTGTATTCACAGAAAAATCAACTTTTTTTACGTTCTAGAAAATGCTTTTTTTAAACGGGCACCATTGCTAATTTTCGTGCCTTGTCCTCCCTTTCGCATAACCCCACAAAGAAGAGGCAGTCAAGGCACTCACACATTGAAAAGTTTTAATTATTAGGTTGAAGTTGTTCTATGAACTGTTACAAAGCTTCAAGTCGTCCATAACCGCGAACATGACTTTTTGAAAAGATTTAATCTTACACGAGTGCACCAACATCCCCATCATAGGCTCCAAATGCACACCCGTCAAAATCAACTGGGTCATTGTAGCCACCCAGTGAAGGACTTGAATCGCAAAATCCTAAACGACACGACAACGCTTGCCGACAACACCCGCTATGGCCCATGATCATGGTAGTTTGAATACTATGTCACTACATACGAGATCATGGTATTGAAGGCGACCACCAGACCTAACTTTCAAGAGCATACCACATGCAACGAGGCTTGTGTTGAGGAACGTAGTGATATTTAAAAAATTTCCTACGTGTCACCAAGATCAATCTAGGAGATGCTAGCAACGAGAGAGAGGGAGTGCATCTTCATACCTTTGAAGATCGCTACGTGCCACGACCGGTTTTTCAATAAAATAATTATTGAGAAACCAATCCCTGTTACGGACCAGCGAGGAAGAATTCCTTCTCACTGATAGACAATATGTTGGTCACAGAAGAAAAATACCAGGAGTACTAAGTATAATACAAGGTTGAGCAGAGACTGCCCAACAATTTATTACATGCACGCCGATAAAACAATACGGCGGATAGGGTGGCAAACTACTAACTCACGATAATAACGATGGTGGAGATATCACCGCGAGGCGAGTGATATGACTCCAGAAGACTACAGCTCTTCGAGCGTCGGAGTGAGGCTCGAGAAGACTTATTGCAGGTGGCGGAAGCGTAAACAAAGCAAGTGACCAAAATCCGGGATCGCGCAGGACTGACTGGGACTCCTCTAGGCATCGGACGCGCTATCGAACTCTTCCTCCAAGAGATCGCCTTCGTCAACATCTGGCCAAATCAACAAGCCAGGTGAGTACTATAAAAGTACTCGCAAGACAGTTCGGACATAAGGTATAACAAATGCGAACATGAAATACATGAAAAAGTTAACCAGTACGATCAGACATAGAGGTAATAAATACTGGGTGCCAAGCGAGGGTCTGAATGACTCCTCGAGCGGAAAATGCGGAATAATAATACTGGTGCCAAACGAGTGTCTGAAAGACTCCTCGAGCGGAAAATGCGGAATAATAATACTGGTACCAAACGAGTGTCTGAAAGACTCCTCGAGCGGAAAATGCGGAATAATAATGCCACAGTCGGGCGTCGAGGCGACACCACATAAAGGGCTTATAACAGAAAATAAAGATAGTGCTTGCCACAGTCGGACGTCTGAGTGACATCGCATAAAGGGCTTATATATAATGTAAGAAGTAAAAACACGCCACAGTCGGACGTCTGCGCGACGTCACATAAAGGGCTTATATCACAGCTCAATAATACAATAGTTTGAGAACGTAATTTATCACGAGCATGAAACAAATATAAAGTTAGTCCTTCCACAGGAAAAACAATAAATCTGGATTACCACTTGAGCTTGCTCACCGGGGACGGGTTCTTCCACACGGATAGATATGGATACAAAGTTTACACTACTTGATTAAGGGTACGATGATTTGGAAGGAATTGACTCTGTAGAGTTTGTACTTAACCACAGCCAACGGATTTCAGTAGTCACGGGGACTAGTTCCGTCTGCGGTGTTTTGGAAGAAACACGTCTAACCAGTACACACCCAATTTAACCATCCGAGGCCAGGGATCACCCTCGGCATCGTTCAAGAAAAACCTTGAGACGGGGAGGCTACAACCTCGCGTAGCATGGGATCAAATTTCTATACGCGCGCTATAAGGGGGTGCCCCCCCTCTCGGTCCCAACCGGAAACACCCATGCCCCCTGACCGGATGACTGGCTTTAATCCTGGGCCAAGGTACCATCATCTCGGCCTCTCTGTTTGGTGTGTACACGGAAAGAGGTTACCAACTTACTAAACCGCATCCCTGGCAATGAGACATGTGGTAGCACGGAAAGAGGAATGAACGGTAACGCGGCTCCAACCACGTTAACGTCGGGGAAAAGTCGGATGTCGCGAGGCTGGCATGCTACAACAGTACCACCTTGCTGCCCTTCATGTCACCACATGATTAGGCCATCTCTCATCAGAGATCATCACAACTTTGGAACATGCGGAAAAGAAACGATAACGTGGCTCCAACCACGTTAACGTCGGAAAAAGTCGGATGACGCAAGGCTGGCATGCTACAACAGTACCACCTTGCTGCCCTTCATGTCACCACATGATTAGGCCATCTCTCATCAGAGATCATCACAACTTTGGAACAACCGGGTAGTTGCCTCACAAGCAACAGGGTATTTACCGACACTCATATGCCACGCACCAACTTTCACGCAAACATGCAAAACACCTGTCATATCAAATGTTCAAAACATGCTTGCCTGGTTCGGAGAAGTCGGAGTCTAGCTCGGCGAAGTTCGCGGCCCCGTCACCTCTCCCGGAACCTACGGCAATCACGAAACGGGTACTAACGTGAAAACCAACACATGCACAGAAACTTTGCCAAATATTTTCCAAATAAATCCCATAAAAAACTAGACAAAATTTTAAGAATGTTAGAAAAAGAATCACTCAAAAAATACCTTTTTATTAAAAAGTTATAAAGGTTTCTGTCCAGGGACCTTTCTGTAATGAAACAGAAAAGTTCCAGGGTTTTAACTGAGAAAACAGAAAACGGTTCGTTTGGAAATGCGCAAGCGCAAGAGAGAAAGCGTATTTCGCCCGAAGGCGCCAACAGAAAACGGTTCGGGGAAAATAAAACAGAGGCTGACACGCGGGGTCCGCATGTCAGGTTTGAAAAGGCTCGCCGGCGCCCGAAGACGGCGGTGGACGCCGGCGTCGAACCACGGCGAGTTAGGAGAAACGGAGGGTACCAAGAGCTTCAGTGTCTTCTTCCGCGTCGGTGGGTGGTGGACTCGTCCAACGGGGAGCACCACGTTGACGGCGACACTATCTCCGGCGGACGGCGGTTCGGGTGAGGATGGGGAACTCCGGTGGAGGGCTGCAAGCTTCAAATTGAAGTGCGGGTCAGAACGAGAGATGCATGGTGAAGCTACTGGCAAGAGAATGGAGGCGGAGGAGCACACACGGGGGCGAATCGGGCTGGATCCCGTGGCGGGTCGCGGCGGCCGGAGCCGAGGAAGGAGACCTCCTCGGGGCTCTTCCAGTGGCTAGGCGTGCTCTAGGGGAAGTGCAGGGCTGGTGGGTGCTCGAGTTGAAGCTCGGGGTCTCTATTTATAGGCAGATCGACGGGGTGGCCGTGAACGGAGAATCTCCGGCGAGCGATTACGGCGGAGCAGTGGATTGGAAGGTGGTCTGAGCGGTCGGGCAGCATCAGTGGAGATTACTGGAGTTGTTCCACTTCTAAACGGAGCTGGCCCCGGCGTAATGGCGTCTGTCCACGGTGAGGTGACCGCACGGGCTCAACGGCGGCAGAGAGCGCGCTCCGCGCCCTGCGGTTCACGACGAGAGCGGCAGTGCATTCGGGGGAGTGGAAGGCCACGCGGCGGGCTCCGGTGGTTTGGGCGGCGCTGGGTGGAGTCGTCGGCGCCGTGTCTCCCGCTGGCGTCCGCAAAGCCGCCGCCGGCGTCGGTCACGGGGCGGCGCACCTTCTGCTGCTCGTCGCCGACTCCCGCAAGGTGACAGGCGCTCGTGCGGTGCAGGAACAAGAGGGCGGGGACGAGGAGCAAGGCGACGCGGTGGCACTGGCGAGATCGATGCCCATCTCTGAAGAAAACGACAGTGAGCACTGCAGTGTTCTCTGAACTTACTGAAACTTGACAGAGACAGTGCACTGCAGGTGTTCGACAGAAGGTTTTGGCTATGAGATAAATTTTTCTGGAGCTGTAACTTGGTGAGATGACCACTCAATGCACCCAGAGGCTGCATGAATTTACTTGGAATTTTTGGAGAAGGTTTTGAATGAATTTCACCAAATTTGGCAAATCTGGTCCAAACTTGCAGCAGATGTAGTTTGAAAATTTTGAACTGGAGACCAGTGGATCTTCATGGTTCTAGGTTGAGGGTTCAAAGGACTAGGAGGGGAAAAGGTTTGGTGGCAAAAATCAAAACAGAAAAAGGAGTTCCTTTGTAAATCTCCAAGTGCTATAAGAGAAGACAGAAATTTATTTGAATAAAATTTGAATGGAGATGATCACATGAGGAGGTTCAACTTGCTGGATTTGATGCAAATCATGATCCAAAGGTGAGGGAAGGGTTAGGAGAGAGGATTTGCACTAATGCCATGGCAAGAAGGAATAGTTGAAAGTGGCAAAGGACTTTCCAAAAGCCATAGTGCATTCTCAAAAGGATTTTCAAAGGTTATTCTCTCAAATGAAAAACATTTTGTCTTGAGCCCAAATGAAGAACAAGAACTCCCAAGGCCAAAGGCAGATCTTGGGTGAATCCAAACAAAACTTTTGCCATAAAGAAAATATATGAGAGGGAGAGTTCTCTTGAAGAAAAATTTTAAATCACTCCCCTCAAGTCAAATAAAAGCTCTTGAAAAATCCAAATAAAAATTTGGGTGTCACACTAAGCGGAAGCGTTACAAGAACGCGGTTGATGGAGTCGTACTCGCGGCGATTCAAATCGTGGAAGATCCGATCCAAGCGTCGAACGGACGGCGCCTCCGCGTTCAACACACGTACAGTCCGGGGACGTCTCCTCCTTCTTGATCCAGCAAGGGGGAAGGAGAAGTTGAGGGAGACCTCTGGCTGCACGACGGCATGGTGGTGGTGGAGCTCGTGCTTCTCCGGCAGGGCTTCGCCAAGCACTACGGAGGAGGAGGTGTTGGAGGGGAAAGGGCTGCGCCAGGGAAGGGTGCGGCTGCCCTCCCACCCCCTCTCTATTTATAGGGTGAAGGGAAGAGGGGGCCGGCCCCCTTAGATGCATCTAGAGGGGGGGGCAAGGGGGGAGACTTGCCCCCTAAGCAGGTGGGAGGCGCCCCCACCCCTAGGGTTTCCAACCCTAGGCGCCTTGGGCCCTTGGGGTGGGGGGGGGGGGCGCACCAGACCACTAGGGGGCTGGTTCCCACCCATGTTCAGTCCATTTGGTCCCCCGTGGTAGGTGGCCCCACCCGGTGGACCACCGGACACCTTTCGGTGGTCCCGGTACAATACCGATAACCCCCGAAACTTTCCGGTGACTGAAACTGGACTTCCCATATATACATCTTCACCTCCGGACCATTCCAGAACTCCTCGTGACGTCCGGGATCTCATCCGGGACTGCGAACAACCTTCGGTAACCACATACAATTTCCCGTTACAACTCTAGCGTCATCGAACCTCAAGTGTGTAGACCCTACGGGTTCGGGAACCATGCAGACATGATCGAGACACCTCTCCGGCCAATAACCAATAGCGGGATCTGGATACCCATATTGGCTCCCACATGTTCCATGATGATCTCATCGGATGAACCACGGTGCCGGGGATTCAATCAACCACGTATACAATTCCCTTTGTCTATCGGTATGTTACTTGCCCGAGATTCGATCGTCGGTATCCCCATACCTTGTTCAATCTCGTTACCGGCAAGTCTCTTTACTCGTTCCATAACACATGATCCCTTGGCTAATTCCTTAGTCACATTGAGCTCATTATGATGATACATTATCGAGTGGGCCCAGAGATACCTCTCTGTCATACGGAGCGACAAATCCCAGTCTCGATTCGTGCCAACCCAACAGACACCTTCGGAGATACCTGTAGTGCACCTTTATAGTCACCAAGTTACGTTGTGACGTTTGATACACCCAAAGCATTCCTACGGTATCTGGGAGTTGCACAATCTCATGGTCTAAGGAAATGATACTTGACATTAGAAAAGCTCTAGCGAACGAACTACATGATCTTGTGCTATGCTTAGGATTGGGTCTTGTCCATCACATCATCCTCCTAATGATGTGAACCCATTATCAACGACATCCAATGTCCATGGTCAGGAAACCACAACCATCTATTGATCAACGAGCTAGTCAACTAGTGGCTTACTAGGGACATGTTGTGGTCTATGTATTCACACATGTATTACGGTTTCCGGTTAATACAATTATAGCATGAACAATAGACAATTATCATGAAAAAGGAAATATAATAATAACCAATTTATTATTGCCTCTAGGGCATATTTCCAACAGTCTCCCACTTGCACTAGAGTCAATAATCATGTTTTGCTCGTGGAAGAGGTTTAGTCAACGGATCTGCGACATTCAGATCCATATGTACTTTACAAATATCTATGTCTCCATCTTAAATATATTCATGAATGGAGTTGAAGCGGCGCTTGATGTGCCTGGTCTTCTTGTGAAACCTGGGCTCCTTGGCAAGGGCAATAGCTCCAGAGTTGTCACAGAAGAGAGTCATCGGGCCCGACGCATTGGGAATCACTCCTAGGTCGGTGATAAACTCCTTCATCCAGACTGCTTCCTGTGCTGCTTCCGAAGCAGCTATGTACTCCGCTTCACATGTAGATCCCGCCATGACGCTTTGCTTGCAACTGCACCAGCTGACTGCCCTACCATTCAAAATATACACGTATCCGGTTTGTGACTTGGAGTCATCCGGATCTGTGTCAAAGCTAGCATCAACGTAACCCTTTGCGACGAGCTCTTCGGCACCTCCTTAAACGAGAAACATATCCTTAGTCCTTTTCAGGTACTTCAGGATATTCTTGACCGCTGTCTAGTGTTCCATTCCGGGATGACTTTGGTACCTCCCTACCAAACTTATGGCAAGGTTCACATCAGGTCTGGTACACTGCATGGCATACATAATAGAGCCTATGGCTGAGGCATAGGGGATGACACTCATCTTTTCTCTATCTTCTGCCGAGGTTGGGCATTGAGCTGTGCTCAATCTCACACCTTGCAATACAGGCAAGAACCCCTTCTCGGACTGATCCATATTAAACTTCTTCAATATCTTATCAAGGTATGTGCTTTGTGAAAGACCAATGAGGCGTCTCGATCTATCTCTATAGATCTTGATGCCTAATATATAAGCAGCTTCTCCAAGGTCCTTCATTGAAAAACACTTATTCAAGTAGGCCTTTATGCTTTCCAAAAGTTCTATATCATTTCCCATCAATAGTATGTCATCCACATATAATATGAGAAATGCTACAGAGCTTGCACTCACTTTCTTGTAAATACAGACTTCTCCATAAGTCTGTATAAACCCAAACGCTTTGATCACTTCATTAAAGCGAATGTTCCAACTCCGAGATACTTGCACCAGCCCATAGATGGAGCGCTGCATCTTGCATACCTTGTCAGCATTCTTAGGATCGACAAAACCTTTCAGTTGCATCATATGCAATTCTTCCTTAAGGAAAATGTTAAGGAATGCCGTTTTGACATCCATTTGCCAGATCTCATAATCATAGAATGCGGCAATCGCTAACATGATTCGGACAGACTTCAGCATCGCTACGGGTGAGAAGGTCTCATCATAGTCAACTCCTTGAACTTGTCGATAACCCTTAGCGACAAGCCGGCTCTTATAGACGGTCACATTACCATCCGCGTCAGTCTTCTTCTTAAAGATCCACTTATTTTCTATGGCTTGCCGATCATCGGGCAAGTCCACCAGAGTCCATACTTTGTTCTCATACATGGATCCTATCTCGGATTTCATGGCTTCAAACCATTTGTTGGAATCCGGGCCCGCCATTGCTTCTTCATAGTTCGAAGGTTCACCATTGTCTAACAACATGATTTCCAGGATAGGGTTGCCGTCCCACTCTGGTGCGGAACGTGTCCTCGTGGACCTACGAAGTTCAGTAGCAACTTGATCTGAAAATTCATGATCATCATCATTAACTTCCTCTCTAGTCGGTGCAGGCACCATAGAAACATGGTGGGTATAAAGTGTTGGTGAAGATAAAGTATGTGGATCACAAATTGGTTTAGTCAAAGTGTAGATCAGGTGATTCTCTTTCAATCCTAAGAGTTTGGTGGAGTTTAAGTTGAGGGATGAAGAGCAATTGAGCTTTTAGAGTTTGAGAATGGTGGAGAAGCTCAAGTCAAAGATTGAGGTTGGAGGAGGAAGAATGGTGGGTATTTGTACTCCTCACAGTCAAAGTGACCATTGGGACCCAGGGAACCCCATGGGCCCAGGTTTAAAGGCCCAGGGACTCGAGGGTCAGGGACCCCGTCTATGCACAGAAAGAACTGTCACTCTAATTAAGGACCCAGAGGTGAAAGACCATGGCGACATGAGCTCACCCGAGAGATAGCCATGGTGGTGGAGGAGACTCCGGTGGTGGGTCGCTTCGAGGGCGGAGAGCTCGACCACGGCATCGACTAGGTCCTCAGGATCAGGCTCGGCCGCTGCCTCGCAGGGGCCGGGGACAAGGGGGGCTCCTCCTCCTCCGAGCCTGTGTTGGGGTCATACCAGTGGCAAGACACGAACGCGGGGCTCCATCGATAGCAGTCGCCATAGGGACAACTTCGACAGGATGGCGTCAGTGAAGGGGACGATGGCACCCAAGGCGCCATATCCCGCACGACCACTGCCGTGGGAGGTGCCATCCCGGCACCCGCAACGGGAGGATGATACTCCGGCTGGTGCGGCTAGTGTGGCACAGTAGATTGGCATCTATGAGCCTACGTGTGATGTCCGCGTCGGCATATTGTCATCCACGAGCAGGTTTAGTCAGTACGTGTTGAAATATCACGGTGGTATTGTCATGGCGAGGGAAGGATAAGGTTTTTGAGGAGGCGACTAGAGGGGGGTAGGTATAGGGTAATGGGAACACGTTGTCGTCGGGCTTTTATAGATAGAGCGCCGGAAGGCTCGACGACAGTGATGTGGTGTGGCAGCTATCCAATGGGAAGCCATGGGAATCCGAGGGAGTGGGTGCCATTTAATGGCCAGGTGGTTGGCAGTCACATCGGCACCTCGTCTGTGATTATCAATATACGCAATGGTGCATATAGATGTGGCATCAATCTTTAAGTCCTGGTCATGGAGCGAGGAAGAAGATAAAATTTCCCTTCCACAACCTATTTAAAAAGTACACATGATTTTTCAAGTGAGCTCCATAATATACGATGATCCTGAGGCATGACAACTCTACTAGAGTGCTTATCATCATATTAGTAGTTAGTATGGCAACCTGTCGGCGTTCTAGGAACCAGGGTTCCCAGACTTGCCTGCCTGCGGCCCACGACATGGTTCCATCAACGGCCTGGTACGACCCATCTTCAGCACCAGCAAGACAAGATCCTCGCGAGGGGCCTAGCCTCGCGAGGCGGATGACACCAAGACCTCCGGAAGGAGCGGCCTCCCCAGGCTGGCTCCCGAGGAACGGAGATTCCTATGCAGGCGGACACCTCGTGAGGTTGAGGTGACGCAAGCCATGACGACCAAGGCCAGGCGGGCGCCAGCTGGCGCAGAGCAGCAGGTTTCCTCTTTGGTGCTAAGGAGGCAAGCGCAGGCGCGGGGTCCCGAGGAATCAACCAAAGGTTTCCATTCCCGTGCAACGAGACCAAGACCGCCAGGACGAATGTCATCGCCGAGCCCACCACAGCATCACGACCAGAATCTTTGCAGGCGAAGACCACCTTTCGTCAGGATAGGATGTACTATTTGCCCCCTTCAAAATTGGCCACTGTGGGATCCCTTCCCGCCTTCGATTGGAGAAAGAGGACAAAGGCCACTATAAATATAGCTCAGCCACCACTATAGAGGGGATGGGATCCAAACCCTCACTAGCTGACACTCACACAAGAACAGATCTCCTGAGTTTTTTCTTCCTTTGTACTAGTTCATCCTCAGCCCCACGCGAGGCTAATCCACCCCAAAGCAGGAGTAGGGTCTTATACCGCAAGGTGGCCCGAACCTGGGTAAACGGCCGTGTCCCTTTCCTTTCTTGTTCATCGAGCTAGGCCATGGGGACGACGAACTGGTTGGCTGGAGAGGTTGAGTTCTTCGCACACGCCCCAGAGTTCGAACCTTTCTTGGGTCTGCAGAGCCCTGAACCCGATATTTGGCGCGCCAGGTAGAGGCCTGTCAAAGCCTCTCTTCCGTCGATCGTTCCGCCGCCGTTCCACCGTTCCCATGGCTGACGCTCGCCGTGTTCGTTCCAAGCGACGGGCTGCTCGTGTCGCTTAGACGGCACCATGGGCAATGGCCCACCTCACCGCTCTGCCTCCCCGGTGGCTAACGCCGCCAGCGCCCTGCTGCCCACAAGCAGCAGGACTCGTCGCTGCCGCCATCCGCGCGTCATGATGGCTGCACCGCGACCCCTTCTCCCACTCCGGCCACGACGTCATCTTCCCATCTTCTTCGTGGGCTGGCGAACGCGCAGTTTACGCTGCTCATGGCGCGCGAGCTTCTGCGCTATCGTCTGACCAACGACCTCTATGAGGATTGGCTGGGCTGCATCGCCGAGCTCGTCAGCGTCGCTGGAGAAGCCCCTGCACCATCTCGCTCGTTGCCCCCCGCCATCTCAGGCAGGCGACATGGCCCACGGCGCACCTCCTCCTCCTCCTCGGCGCGATGTCGTCCCCGAGCCAAGGCGTGAGCCCCCTAGCATGACCTGCCGCGCAGGGTGTCGGTGCGTGACGAAGAAAGCTGCCATGTGGTGCAGCGGCCTCAAGGAGAGGCACGTGCGCTCCGAGCACCACCATGTCAAGACCAGGCTCCCCCTCCGCGGCAGGCCCCTGCGAGCGCGGCAGGGTGCCGTGCGTTCACTCTGGAGCTGCGCCGCATCGTCTGGCCCGACAAGTTCAAACCGGATCAACCTCCACGCTACGACGGCACGCCCGACCCTGCTGAGTTCCTCTAGATCTACGAGCTAAGCATCGAGATGGCGAACGGCGACGAGAAGGTCATGGCGAACTGGTTTCCCATGGCCCTCAAGGACGGCGCGTGCTCGTGGCTCCTGAACCTCCTGGTGGGATCGATCTCCTCCTGGGATGAGCTGCGCGAGCGCTTCATCGCCAACTTCCATGGTACTCGCGACCGCGCCCCCGCTGCAGGCGACCTGCGGCGCATCAAGCATCAGCCAGGGAGACCTTGCACAAATACATACAATGCTTCACCAACGTTTGCCTCAAGATCCCCAAGGTGTCGGACGAGGCCATCATTTCAGCATTCATTGATGGCGTCCGGGATGTCAAGATGAAGGAGAACTCACCATACACGAGGATCTGTGCTCGGCTCTGGAGATGTTCAACATGGCAACCAGATGCGCGAAGGCTGAGGAAGGTCGCCTCTCCCTCCTTGAGCTCCCGAAGGCCGATCCTGAAGACAAGAAGGCCAAGGCCAAGGACGTGGAGCGCAAGGGCCCGACTATGCTCCCGGCCGAGCCTGAGATGAATCGCGGCTGCGACCACCCCGAATCCTCCAAGGGCAGCCCCCCGTTCTGCGCCTTCCACAACGTTCACATCCACAACACCAACGACTGCCAAGAGCTCAGGGCCATCCGCGACGGGCGCCCTGGCCGTTGCCCTGAGCGCAACGACCGTGGCTACGGCCGCAGAGGAGGCCGAGGTGGAGGCCGCTGGGACAACCGCGACCCCCACCAGGACTGGCGTGATCAACCTCGTGAGGACCGCTGGTAGGGCCAGCCTCGTGATGACCCCTAGAGGGACCAACCTCGTGAGGACCATCCTTAGGGCAACGCCGGCCTTCCTCTGTTGCCGCCGGCAAGGAGGAACGATGACCACCGCCAAGACGATGGGGCCGGGGGCTTTCAAGAGCCTCGAATTATTGCCTGTATCCTGGGTGGCACTCAGGTCCCCGCCTCCCATCGCATCTTCAAGCAGTTCGATCCTGAGGTGAACACGATCCTCCCCAAGCTCGAGGCATCACGTCCCCTCAGGTGGTCAAAGTACACCATCACCTTCGACTCTACAGATCAGCTCAAGTGCGCAGCCACCACTAGTGCGCTCCCAATGCTCTGCTCGCCGACCATCAGCAACGTCCTTGTCACCAAGACACTCATCGACGGTGGCGCCGGACTGAATGTCCTCTCTGCTAAGACATTCAAAAGGCTCCAGGTGCCCTACGACCAGCTCCTCCCCACCAAACCCTTCTCAGGAGTGACCGATGGCTCCATGGCCCCCTGGGGCAGGTTCGTCTCCCTGTCACCTTCGGCAAGCGCGACAACTACCGCACCGAGCTCATCAACTTCGATGTCGCCCACATTCGCCTCCCGTACAACGCCATCCTCGGGTACCCGGCCCTCACCAAGTTCATGGCGGTGACTCACCACGGCTACAACGTCCCCAAGATGCCGGGAAGCTACAACATCATCACGGACGCCTGCGATGAGAAGGATGCAGTGTGCTCCCTCGAGTGCGCCTACCAGGCCGGAGCGGTCGAGAACTCAGATGACGAGGGTGCCATCCATCCTCTTGAGGCCGTCCCCAAGAAGAAGAAGCAGGTAATCCTTCGAGGTCCTCAGGGGGCTGGGGCGTCCAGTGACCGTACCTCAGGACCCGCGCCCACCGATGGGGCGCCCTTCCCTCTCGCATAGGAAGGCGCGCCTGGCACCCCTCTCAAGTTGGGCTCGGGGGCTCTCCTCTGGAGGGCCTCTGACCTGGCCAGCGTCACGAGGGAGGCGTTCGGGCACCATGTGGAGGCGTGCTTCAATGCACGCTTCCGCGAGCAGGGTGCGAGGCGCCAGGCACTCAGGAGTTCATCACAAAGGCGATCGGAGAACTTCAGGAGGCGCTAGACATGCGCGGCGAGCGCCGCCCTGCATCGCTCAGTGTGGCTGCAGCCCCAGACATGGGTGGCAAGCTGCGCGTCTGCGTCAACATCCCAGGGCTCAACACGGCCGCTTCTCCGGAGCGCTTCTGGCCATCCTGCATCGGCCAGAGTGGGGGCTGCCCCCGCAGCTATGTCCGCATGCCGTTCGGCCTGCTGAACATGGTTGCCATGCACCAGTGCCACATGCAGGGCATCCTGGAGGCTCACGAGGCCAGGGCCAGGCAGTCCTGACGGAGGAGGCCCCGAACCCTCACGAGCCTCCTGGACCTCCGGGGGCCCCCGCGGTTCAGGAGTCAGACGACTCGTGAAAAACGACTTCTTCGGCGCACATCTTCAGCTGCCTCAATGCTTCTTCAACGAGGGTGCCAGGTGACTTTTTGGTTTGTTCAATTGAGGGCGCCCCTCGGGTTGCATTATCCTCAAGCTGTTGGGGCCAGTCCCGCAGCCGCACCATTTTGATTCATGTATTCCGGACCAGTATGCATGCCTGTGTTATCATGGTTATTCATGTTACCCCCGCTGTCTCGTTACCTATGGAGTCGTCCCTCGCGGCCTCTGCACGTTGCTAACCCGCCTCTTGCTCATCCCGCAACGGGGGCTGCTGGCACGACACCTGTGCTCGGGTCCGTCCCTGCGGCGCTTATAAGCCTGAGAGACCGAGCTCTCGCTCGCGGCCGGCCCCGTGCACATCACCTCATCGGGTCCTCAGTGCCTTCGTCTTCTTGCGGAAAGATCACCGGCGGGACAACAAGTGTGGCGATGTGCTATGTTTTCTTTCTTCGGCTAACTCGTAGGGTGTGACACCCTGGTTTTGCTCTTTTTCTTTTTCTGAGATTTATTACTTTTTGAATTGAATTTGAGTTTTTGAATCAACTCATTTGGACTTCATCACTTGGGCATTTCTTTGATTTTCACCCAAGTGACTCATCTCACCCCTAAACCCTTTCCTTACCCTCTGATATACCCAGATATAACCTTGGGAATATTTTTCTTAAAAGAAAAATATTCATTTTCTCTCTGAAATCACACTTCAGACACTTCTGCTCCTTGCCCACCAAAATCTGGGATGTCCACCCTCATTTTGGTGCCCGGGGATGTCTCCTCATTTTTCTTGCCCACCAAAATCTGAGAAAATTCCTGAATATTCTTTAGCCCTTGGCACACCTCCCTGTGCAAAAATATTTCATGGTTATTCGAAATATTTTTGCTACAGAAAATCTTTTCTATTCTGGGCAGAAAATGCATGTTGTGAAGGAAGTGCAATTTTTCTTGATCCAATGGAGCTGAAATTTTTAGGGCTCCATTACCCTCCTAAGTAACCCTTAACCACCAAAAATCAGCTCTTAACTCTCTCTAGATTCTTCTCTATTAAGCTCCAAAGTTTCTGTCCAGAAACTTGCTCCCTCTCCCATGTTCGTCTCGGTCGGCCTGGCAGTATGCCATTTATTTCCCTGGACCCCTCTATGCATGAACTACACGCCAAACACAGTTTGTGTTGGGGAACGTAGTAATAATTTGAAAATTTTCCTACGTGTCACCAAGATCAATCTAGAAGATGCTAGCAACGAGAGAGAGGTAGAGCACCTTCATACCCTTGAAGTTCGCTAAGCGGAAGCGTTACAAGAACGCGGTTGATGGAGTCGTACTCCCGGCGATTCAAATCGCGGAAGATCCGATCCAAGCGCCGAACGGAGGGCACCTCCACGTTCAACACACATATAGCCCGGGGATGTCTCCTCCTTCTTGATCCAGCAAGGGCAGAGGAGAAGTTGAGGGAGAGCTCCGGCAGCACGATGGCGTGGTGGTGGAGCTTGCGGTTCTCCGGCAGGGCTTCGCCAAGTACTACGGAGGAGGAGGTGTTGGAGGGGGGAAGGGCTGCGCCACGGAAGGGTGCGGCTGCCCTCCCACCCCCTCACTATATATAGGTGGAAGGGGAGAGGGGGAGGCGCCCTAGGGTTTCCCCTAGGGGCGGCGGCCAAGGCAGATTGGATCTCCCAAGGGAAACCCTAGGGAGACTTGCCCCCCAAGCCAAGTCAGGTAGAGGCTTGCCTCCCAAGTCAGGTGGAGGCGCCCCACCTCCCCAAGCAACATGGGAAAGGGTGTGTGTGTGGGGGGGGGGGGCGCACAACCCCTTAGTGGGCTGGTTTGGTCCCTCCCCTTGGCCCACGAAGCCCGGCAACACTTGCCGAGGCCCCCGAAACACCTTTCGGTCATGCTGGCCATAGCCTGGTACCCCCGGAACACTTCCGGACTCCAATACCCTTCGTCCAATATATCAATCTTCACCTCCGGACCATTCCGGAACTCCTCGTGACGTCTGGGATCTCATCCAGGACTTCGAACTACCTTCGGTAACCACATACAATTTCCCATTACAACTCTAGCTTCACCGAACCTTAAGTGTGTAGACCCTACGGGTTCGGGAACCATGCAGACATGACCAAGACACCTCTCCATCCAATAACCAATAGCGGGATCTGGATACCTATATTGGCTCCCACATGTTCCACGATGATCTCATCGGATGAACCACGATGTCAGGGATTCAATCAATCCCGTATACAATTCCCTTTGTCCATCGGTATGTTACTTGCCCGAGATTCGATCGTCAGTATCCCCATACCTCGTTCAATCTTGTTACCGGCAAGTCTATTTACTCATTCCGTAATGCATGATCTCGTGGCTAACTCCTTAGTCACACTGAGCTCATTATGATGATGCATTACCGAGTGGGCCCAGAGATACCTCTCCGTCATACGGAGTGACAAATCCCAGTCTCGATTCATGCCAACCCAACAGACACTTTCGAAGATACCTGTAGTGCACCTTTATAGTCACCCAGTTACGTTGTGACATTTGATACACCCAAAGCATACCTACGGTATCCGGGAGTTGCACAATCTCATGGTCTAAGGAAATGATACTTGACATTAGAAAAGCTCTAGCAAACGAATTACACGATCTTGTGCTATGCTTAGGATTGGGTCTTGTCCATCACATCATTCTCCTAATGATGTGATCCCGTTATCAACGACATCCAATGTTCATGGTCAGGAAACCACAACCATCTATTGATCAACGAGCTAGTCAACTAGAGGCTTACTAGGGACATGCTGTGGTCTATGTATTCACACATGTATTACGGTTTCCGGTTAATACAATTATAGCATGAACAATAGACAATTATCATGAACAAGGAGTTATAATAATAACTATTTTATTATTGCCTCTAGGGCATATTTCCAACATTGTCCCACTTGCACTAGAGTCAATAATCTAGTTACATTGTGATGAAGCGAACACCCATAGAGTTCTGGTGCTTATCATGTTTTGCTCGTCGAAGAGGTTTAGTCAACGGATCTACGACATTTAGATGCACTTTACAACTGCACAAGATGACTGCCCTACCATTCAAAATATACACGTATCTGGTTTGTGACTTGGAGTCATCTGGATCTGTGTCGAAGCTAGCATCGACGTAACCCTTTACGATGAGCTTTTCGGCACCTCCATAAACGAGAAACATATCCTTAGTCCTCCTCAGGTACTTCAGGATATTCTTGACCTCTGTCCAGTGTTCCATACCGGGATCACTTTGGTACCTCCCTACCAAACTTATGGCAAGGTTCACATCAGGTCTGGTACACAGCATGGCATACATAATAGAGCCTATGGCTGAGGCATAGGGGATGGCACTCATCTTTTCTCTATCTTCTGCCGAGGTCGTGCATTGAGATGCGCTCAATCTCACACCTTGCAATACAGGCAAGAACCCCTTCTTGGACTGATCCATATTGAACTTCTTCAATATCTTGTCAAGATATGTGCTTTGTGAAAGACCAATGAGGCGTCTCGATCTATCTCTATAGGTCTTGATGCCTAATATGTAAGCAGCTTCTCCAAGGTCCTTCATTGAAAAACACTTATTCAAGTAGGCCTTTATGCTTTCCAAAAGTTCTATATCATTTCCCATCAACAGTATGTCATCCACATATAATATGAGAAATGCTACAGAGCTCGCACTCACTTTCTTGTAAATACAGGCTTCTCCATAGGTCTGTATAAACCCAAACGCTTTGATAATTTGATCAAAGCGAATGTTCCAACTCCGAGATGCTTGCACCAGCCCATAGATGGAGCGCTGGAGCTTGCATACCTTGTCAGCATTCTTAGGATCGACAAAACCTTCCGGCTGCATCATATACAATTCTTCCTTAAGGAAACCGTTAAGGAATGCCGTTTTGACGTCCATTTGCCAGATCTCATAATCATAGAATGCTGCAATTGCTAACATGATTCGGACGGACTTCAGCTTCGCTACGGGTGAACGTCTCATCATAGTCAACCCCTTGAACTTGTTAATAACCCTTAGCGACAAGCCGAGCCTTATAGACAATCACATTACCATCCGCGCCAGTCTTCTTCTTAAAGATCCACTTATTCTCTATGGCTTGCTGATCATCGGGAAAGTCCACGAAAGTCCATACTTTGGTTTCATACATGGATCCTATCTTGGTTTTCATGGCTTCAAGCCATTTGTTGGAATCCGGGCCCGCCATTGCTTCTTCATAGTTCGAAGGTTCACCATTGTCTAACAACATGATTTCCAGGACAGGGTTGCCGTACCACTCTGGTGCGGAACGTGTCCTCATGGACCTACGAAGTTCAGTACCAACTTGATCCAAAGTTTCATGATCATCATCATTATCTTCCTCCCTAGTCGGTGCAGGCACCACAGAAACATCTTCCTGAGCTGCACTACACTCCGGTTCAAGAGGTGGTACCTCATCAAGTTCTACTTTCCTCCCACTTACTTCTTTCGAGAGAAACTCTTTCTCCAGAAAGGAACCGTTCTTGGCAACAAAGATCTTGCCTTCGGATCTGAGGTAGAAGGTATACCCAGTAGTTTCCTTAGGGTATCCTATGAAGACACACTTTTTCGATTTGGGTTCGAGCTTTTCAGGTTGAAGTTTCTGGACATAAGCATCGCATCCCCGAACTTTCAGAAACGACAACTTAGGTTTCTTCCCAAACCATAATTCATACGGTGTCGTCTCAAAGGATTTAGACGATGCCCTATTTAAAGTGAATGCGGCAGTCTCTAAAGCATAACCCCAAAATGATAGCGGTAGATCGGGAAGAGACATCATAGATCGCACCATATCCAATAGAGTGCGATTATGACGTTCAGACACACCATTACGCTGAGGTGTTCCAGGCGGCGTGAGTTGTGAAACAATTCCACATTTCCTTAAGTGCGTGCCAAACTCGTGAATCAAATATTCTCCTCCACGATCTGATCGTAAGAACTTTATTTTCCTGTCACGTTGATTATGTACCTCGCTCTGAAATTCCTTGAAGTTTTCAAAGGTCTCAGACTTGTGTTTCATTAAGTAGACATACCCATATCTACTTAAGTCATCCGCGAGGGTGAGAACATACGATAGCCTCCGCGAGCCTCAACGCTCATTGGACCGCATACATCAGTATGTATTATTTCCAGCAAGTTGGTTGCTCGCTCCATTGTTCCGGAGAACAGAGTCTTGGTCATCTTGCCCAGGAGGCATGGTTCGCACGTGCCAAATGATTCATAATCAAGATTCTCCAAAAGTCCATCCACATGAAGTTTCTTCATGCGTTTGACACCAATATGACCAAGGCGGCAGTGCCACAAGTATGTGGGACTATCATTATCAACCTTACATCTTTTGGCATTCACACTATGAATATGTGTAACATCGTGTTCGAGATTAAATAAAAATAAACCATTGACCAGCGTGGCATGACCATAAAACATACCTCTCACATAAATAGAACAACCATTATTCTCGGATTTCAATGAGTAACCATCCGCATCAAATGAGATCCTGATACAATGTTCATGCTCAAAGCTGGTATTAAATAACAATTATTGAGGTTTAAAACTAATCCTAAAGGTAGATGTAGAGGTAGCGTGCTGACGGCGATCACATCGACCTTGGAACCATTCCTGACGCGCATCGTCACCTCGTCCTTCGCCAGTCCCGCTTATTCCGCAGCTCCTGTTTTGAGTTACAAATATGAGCAACCGCACCGGTATCAAATACCCAGGAGCTACTACGAGCGCTGGTAAGGTACACATCAATAACATGTATATCATATATACCTTTGACGTTGCCGACCTTCTTTTCCGCTAAGTACTTGGGGCAGTTCCGCTTCCAGTGTCCATTTCCCTTGCAATAAAAGCACTCAGTCTCAGGCTTGGGTTCATTCTTTGGCTTCTTCCCGGCAACTGACTTACCGGGCGCGGCAACTCCCTTGCCGTCCTTCTTTAAGCTCTTCTTACGCTTGCCTTTCTTGAAACTAGTGGTCTTATTCACCATCAACACTTGATGTTCCTTTTTGATCTCCACCTCCGCTGATTTCAGCATCGAAATATAACTCAAGAATGGTCTTTTCCATCCCTTGCATATTGAAGTTCATCACAAAGCTCTTGTAGCTAGGTGGAAGCGACTGGAGGATTCTGTCAATGACCAAGTCATCTCGAAGATTAACTCCCAACTGAGACAAGCGGTTGTGCAACCCAGATATCTTGAGTATATGCTCGCCGACAGAGCTATTTTCTGTTGGAAATATGCCCTAGAGGCAATAATAAAGTGGTTATTATTATATTTCCTTGTTCATGATAATTGTCTGTTGTTCATGCTATAATTGTATTAACCGGAAACCGTAATACATGTGTGAATACATAGACCATAATATGTCCCTAGTAAGCCTCTAGTTGACTAGCTCGTTGATCAATAGATGGTTGTGGTTTCCTGACCATGGACACTGGATGTCGTTGATAATGGGATCACATCATTAGGAGAATGATGTGATGGACAAGACCCAATCCTAAGCATAGCACAAGATCGTGCAGTTCGTTTTGCTAGAGCTTTTCTAATGTCAAGTATCATTTCCTTAGACCATGAGATTGTGCAACTCCCGGATACCGTAGGAATGCTTTGGGCGTACCAAACGTCACAACGTAACTGGGTGGCTATAAAGGTGCACTACAGGTATCTCCGAAAGTGTCTGTTGGGTTGGCACAAATCGAGACTGGGATTTGTCACTCCGTATGACGGAGAGGTATCTCTGGGCCCACTCGGTAATGCATCATCATAATGAGCTCAATGTGACTAAGGAGTTAGCCACGGGCTCATGCGTTATGGAACGAGTAAAGAGACTTGTCGGTAACGAGATTGAATGAGGTATGAGGATACTGACGATCGAATCTCGGGCAAGTAACATACCGATGGACAAAGGGAATTGTATACGGGATTGATTGAACCCCTGACATCGTGGTTCATCCGATGAGATCATCGTGGAACATGTGGGAGCCAACATGGGTATCAGATCCTGCTATTGGTTATTGGCCGGAGAGATGTCTCGGTCATGTCTGCATGGTTCCTGTCGTGGAATTGTCACAGCAGATGTCCTCAAGCTAGGACTTAGTCGTGGAGCCATCGCCGCTAGGAAGCTTGAAAGGGTTAAACGGGACAAGGAACACGGGGGTTTATACTGGTTCGGCCCCTTACGGTGAAGGTAAAAGCCTACGTCCAGTTAAGATGGTATTGATTAGGGTTTCGATGACCAGGAGCTTAACTGCTATGCCTGGCTCTCGATCAGATCTTTCTTCCCCCTAAACCGCTGCCGGGTCATCCCCTTATATAGGGAGGCAGACGTCCAGCAGCTATCAGAGTCCCGGCCGGCTCATAAGAGTGTCCGGCTCGGACTCTCAACTATTCTTTCCTTACACTACAAGTTCTACCATAATGATGATTGTAACTACGGGCCTTAAGCCATATCCGGGTCTTAAGCCCATCTTTGGCCCACCGTCTTCTTGCTTGATGCCGGGCTTCTGGCGATGACCATTATGAGTAACCCAGCCCCTCCTGGCGGGTGACTCTAAGGTCTATATCCTCAACATTAGGCCCCAGATTGATTTGAGCCGGCTCATGTCAATCTTCAATTCTTTCGACAGAAAACCTCCGGCTTGCAATTATGTGAAGGCCATAACCCGGCGTGACGTCATTCTCTGGACTCCGGGTGATCCGCCGTGACGTCATCTTCCATTAAGTCCGTTTTTTACTCCACCAGATCCGCAACGGATCTTATCTTTACTGCCATCCCGAAAATCGAGGCGCCTCTCGAGCGAGATAACCGCGCCGTGACCTCCTTGTTTCTCGCGCCCACTTATGAGACTGGCCTTATAAATAGCCCAACCCTCGGGTCTTCCTCATTCTCCCTCTTCTGTCGTCTCCTTCCTGTCACTACCCCCGTGCTGCTCGAGCTCCGCCGCAGCCGCCGCCGCAACAGAGCTTCGCGTCGTCGTCGTCCTTGGCCGCTGCATCACCCTGAACCGTCCAGAGAAACGCGGCGAAACTCCTGCATCCGTAAGTTCCTTCCTCCCCGTAGGACAGATCTGCGTCAGCTCCTGTTGTTCTTCCGTGTTCTTCGCCGTCACCCACGAGTTCTTCGGTAGTTTCATTTTTACTGCCTCTCCTTGATCTTAAGATAGCATAGAATCAATGCGGCGGCTGTTTGGCACTCATTTCAATTGCAAGTATACCTTTTTTGACTGCATAAAGGCCCCGTTCGAGTCCAAGAACTTCCCTCGCGTCTGTTTTTAGGTCTAGAAATTTTCTTTTTCAGCCGACCACTTGATCCAAATTATTTACCGCAATGTGTGAAACTTGTTTTCACCACACTTAGTAAAAAACTGCACTCGTTGAGCCATGGCGATTTACATTTCCGGGTTAAAGAAACCACGCGCCACAGGATCTTCCGGCTCAAAAGAAGCCACACGTCGTAAAAATTTCTGGCTTACTTACAACAAGGCTGTAGAGGAATTGAATTACTCTTGACATCTTTTCAGTGGCTTAAATAACCCAATGTACTCAGATATATATCATTAGGCCCCTCCATGAGCCGCCACCTTAAACCTTGACTTGTAAGTCTCCTCCGGCTCATTATTAAACCGGACATTTTTCCCTGTGTCATAGGCTTCCAACATTCACCATGCCTCCCAAAGCTCCCAAAGCACCCATCACTTGCAACTGGATGAGGTCCAACGTCACCGACGAGACCTTAACGGACTTTATGAAGTCGGGTTATCTGCCCAAGAAGGATGTCATGTCCTACCGTGCCCCTGACCCGTCAGAGGAGAGACCACAGCCAAAGGACAGGGAGGTAGTGATTTTTGCGGATCACATGAGCTGGGGCTTCGCACCGCCCGGCTCAAAGTTCTTCAGAGACGTGCTGAATTTCTTCGACCTGCGGCCTCAAGACATAGGACCCAACTCAGTGTCCAATATCTGCAACTTCCAAGTGTTCTGCGAGGTCTACCTTGGAGAGGAGCCCAGCCTGCTGCTCTTCAGAGAGCTCTTCTACCTGAACCATCAGAATGAGCGCGCCAATGGGCCAAGTTTGGAGCTTGGTGGCATCTCCATTCAGCGGCGGAGGGACTGCCTTTTCCCTTACGCAGAGCCGCCAAGCCACCCCAAAGACTGGAACCAGATGTGGTTCTATTGCCAAGACACGTTGCCGGCTGATGAGAGTCCGCTGCCCGGCTTTCGCCCCTCGCGTCTGGAACCAACACACCCACTGTCAGACAAGCTGACTCAAGCGGAGCGCCAACCTCTCCTCCCCACTATTAATATGATCAAGGCTCTCCTGGGCAATGGTCTCAATGGAATTGATCTGGTCCGGGTCTGGATCTCGTGGCGGGTGATCCCCTTGAGCCGCCGCCCCGGCTTAATGTGTGAATACACAGGCCGGAAAGATGACCCCCTGCGACACAGCCGCAGCGACCTCCCCGAAGATGTCGCCGAGGACATGACCAAGGCTCTCTTGAACGAGAGCTTGGCAGACCGCGGGAGGACCGGGTTAGCCCCCTTCTCCAAGACCAATCCAGCCCCAGCAGTAAGCCGCTGATCTGAACATCTTATCTTCTTCTATAGATAACTTTCATCTGAATCTTTAAGAAATCATCATTGTATTTTTCAGGCTGATGACAAATTCTGGAAGGTCAAATATGACCATGAGGCGGCCAAGAAGGCCAGGAAGGCGAAGAAAGCCGCCAAGAGAGCCGCTCCCCATAAGAAGGGAAGTAGGCCTACTGCTTTAGAGCTGATGCAACTAAGTGACAGCTCCGAGTCAGAGGTAACCCCTGAACCTGTAATCTTTTGTTGTGTTTATTGTTTATTTCTGTCCGCCTTATCAATACTTGTTCATCAACAGGATGACACTGGAGCCAGTAACTCGGTGGTTGAAGAGGTAATGATACTTTCCTCCGACTCGGAGCCCTTGCCATGGCTGAAAATCCGAAGGGTAACCCGGAAAGTAAGCTTTTCACATCCTTTAGCTTATCAAGACCCTCAATTTATTTTGAAGCGACAGGTTCATGAGAGCCGGCGTCACACCCGGACCAACAAGGACACTGACCTCTCCTCCGGGTTACCTGACGCATCGAGGAAACGCCGAACTGAGGTTATCTCCAACTTGTACCCTTTTCATCCTTTGGCAGGTGTTATACGTCAACCACTCAATTCTTCTGACTCAAATTATCAGGAAACGTCCCCCTCTTCTGGAGACTCTATGCAGTCGAACCTGCCGGCTTTCAAGACCGTGCCCGGGTAATGATGACCATATCATGTTATACTTGTCTTTACTTACACTTTTGTGCTTAATCTTTTTGTGTTTTCAGTGCCCAGGCAAAACTCACCAAGAAGGCGAAGAAGAACAAGCCGGTCGAAGAGCCGGACTTGCCTGAACCAGAGGTAGCCGCTCAAGAGCCGCCAGCTGCCTCTGCTCCTAAAGCCACTGCTCCAACCGACAAGCCAATAGCGGAAGCTTCTGCTAACCCGGAGGCCTCCAGCTCGGCTCAACCAGCAGATGACCCGGACGTGGTAATCACCCGGACGGAATTTGTTGAGCCGGGGAGACCTACGGCGCTGGCCAAGTGCTCCGCCAAAGGGGAGCTGCTACAGTCCCGCCGGGTTAACCTGGACCTCACCGACTACGCCAATTTGAACATCGGAGAGATCGTCTCCGGCTTCGTCAGCCAAGTGCACAAGAGCCGGGATGCAGAGATCGGCATGGTAAACCAGATTCAGCAGAAGTCTGAGGTACCACTCGTCTTTCTTCTTGCTTACTGTATAGTTACCTTGTCATTCTTACCATGCTCTAGCCCCCAAGTCTACGACTTATGATAGAATATGCTGTAGACTTTAAGTTCCGGCTTACTCACTTGAACCGGCAATTTGTAGATAGAAACGTTCGATATGCATTAGCCCCCAAGTGCCAAGTGTCTTTGCTTGGAAAGTGCTTGGGACTTTAAAAGTGCGCAATAACTGTTCATCCTATAACCCGGAAATTATGCAGGCTGCTTGTAAAAAGTTTGAAGCTGACATCTCCGATCTGAAGAACCAGCTGAGGACGCAAGAAATGGAGACCCGGAAAGCAAATGCCAAATTTGTGTCCAGTATTGCTGCGCAAGAAAAGCTGAAGACGGAGTTTGACGCTGAACGGAAGGCTTGGGCCGAAGAAAAGGCCACGCTGGTGAACCGGGCTGAACAGGCGGAGAAGGCTTTGACAGAGAAGACCGCCGAACTCTCCGGCTTAAAGCTCCAAGTGTCCCAGATGGTTGCCGCAATCTTCGGTAAGTCATTTCACCGGCTTTCATCAAGTTTGTAATCTTTATATCTCATAACTCACCCTTGTCGGCGGCTTATCCTATTCTGTGAAACAGGTCCCAGAAGCGCCAACCTCAACCAAAGTGTGGTAACCAAGCTGAAGGCCGTGTACACCCTGGTGGAGCAGCTCTACACCGGGTCACAGCGTGCTTTGGCTGTGGTGGCCCTATCCAATGAGGTGCCGACTCACCTGGCGGAAGTTCTTCGCCGGCTCGCCGTTCTTCCTCAACGTGTCCAGGAGCTGCGACGAGCCTCCGCAAGAGCCGGAGCGATCGCCGCTCTGAGCCGGGCCAAGGCGTTCCTTCCAGAGTTAGACCCGGCGGACATTGCCCTCGGCTATCCTAGTTTGAAGGAAGACGGCACGCCCTTCGACCAGAAGGACTTTGCCGCCTGCGTGAAGATCGTGCGTCCAGTGGCCACCCTCATTGGAAATGACACGGATCTGACCAAGTACCAGCCGGGTTATGATGCAGAAAATCAAAGGATCCCCACTCCGCGCTACGAAGCCATCAACTTAATCCCGCCGGCGCGTAAGCACACATTTGCCCCGGAAGTTGACCCGGCCGGGTTAATTGACGAGGAAGATCAATTTGAAGCTCTGAGCGGCATTGACTGGAAGTCATCAACCTTCCAGGTCTTGGGAACAGCCGGAGGAGAGGAGAGGGATGAGCCGGAGGCTTCAGCTCAGCAAGCATCGTAACTCTGCCAGCGGCTTACTAAACAATGCTCCACCCTTTTGGACTCAATGAGTTCTTTGTAATAGAGTAGGACCAATACTTTAACTTTCCGTGCCATCGTGCATGCGTTGAATGCTAAAGTCCATTGAAGTTGTCTCCTTTAAATTTCCCCGGGTCATTCATTTTCCTTAGTCTCAAATAATTGTCTTTAACTATTCTGCATAGAAAGACGAATCACAAGTCTCTAGGCGGCTTACCGTACAGAGAATCGTAGTTTTAGACATATAACCCGGAAGATGAATCGAAAAAGACTGGTCCTCAATCATGTCCTTGACATACTCGTAATAACACACTTACCGGCCTGCAAGCACACTCCGGCTTATATAACCCGGGTAATAAGGTTGGTACCTCAACTCCGGTTTACCAGTCTTAAGAACGCCGATTGTATTCAACTAGTACTGTAGATCAAAGTTTAAGCCGGCAAGGTGAGACCCGCCATGCATACTTTAAATAATCAGAAGAACTTGCTATAAATCAGAAAAACTTAGAGGCCTCCGGTTCGAATACGACCAGAGACCCGTCCCAAAGGGGTTACGCTAAGATTCGAATACGATCACATAGCCCCCAGTAGGTGTGGCGATGCCAATCAAGAGGGTACCGACAGCTATGTTCTCTTTGGTTCGAATACGACCCATGTTTGAACAGGAAGCCCCCAAATGACTTAGGAATTGTTTTACGACGCTGATTCGGATACGATCCACGTCGGTTCCCAAAGGGGTTAAACTATGATTCAAATATGATCACAGAAAACTCCCCAATGAGCTCGGCACCTTGCCAATCAAATGGGTATCAATAGCTATGTTCTCTTTGGTTCGAATACGACCTATGTTTGAACAGGAAGCCCCCAAGTGACTATATTGTGTATGGATAGATTCGGATACGATCATAAGCCGGACCCTCCTTCAAATTATCATATGATTTTATAATGAAAACAACACGTTTTATCTTTGGAGGAGAAAAAAGGACAGAGGTCCTGCTTTATTGCTTATCATAATATGTACATGGCTTAGGGATATATGTACATTATGAGAGCCGGTGGCTCAAGTGTAATAAGGCCGAAGCTGAGCTATGTTCCACGGCCGACAGGTCTCTTCTTCCGACTTACGTGAATCTTTGTGCTCCCGAATGTCAATGAGATAATATGACCCGTTGTGCAAATTCTTGCTGACCACAAAGGGCCCTTCCCAAGGCGGGGATAGCTTGTGCGCATCTGTTTGATCTTGGATGAGCCGGAGCACCAGATCACCTTCCTGGAAGACCCGGGATTTAACCCGGCGACTATGATAACGGCGCAGGTCTTGTTGGTAAATCGCTGAGCGAGCTGCTGCCACATCACGCTGCTCGTCCAACAAGTCAAGAGCATCTTGGCGCGCCTGTTCATTATCCACCTCAACATAAGCCGCTACTCGAGGCGAGTCATGACGGATGTCACTGGGGAGGACTGCTTCCGCTCCATAAACCATGAAGAAAGGCGTAAAACCTGTAGACCTGTTAGGAGTAGTGTTGATGCTCCACAGTACGGAGGGTAACTCCTCCACCCAACAACCCGGCGTCCGTTGCAAAGGGACCAAAAGCCGGGGTTTGATGCCTTTCAGAATCTCCTGATTAGCTCTCTCAGCTTGACCATTGGATTGAGGGTGAGCCACCGATGAAACATCAAGTCTAATACGCTCTCGTTGACAGAACTCCTCCATGGCGCCTTTGGATAGATTGGTACCATTGTCAGTTATAATGCTGTGTGGAAAGCCAAAGCGAAAGATCACCTTTTTCATAAACTGAACTGCCGTGGCTGCATCACACTTACTAACTGGCTCCGCTTCAACCCACTTGGTAAATTTGTCAACTGCCACCAAGAGGTGGGTCTTCTTATCCTTGGACCTTTTAAAAGGCCCAACCATATCAAGCCCCCAGACCGCAAAGGGCCAAGTAATTGGGATCATCCTCAGCTCTTGAGCCGGCACATGAGCCCGTCGCGAGAACCTTTGGCAGCCATCACATTTACTGACCAAGTCCTCCGCATCAGCATGAGCCGTCAGCCAATAAAAACCATGACGAAAAGCTTTGGCCACAAGGGACTTTGAGCCGGCATGATGACCACAATCCCCTTCGTGAATCTCACGCAAGATCTCTTGACCTTCCCCAGGGGAGACACAATGCTGGAACGCTCCCGTAACACTGCGATGATGCAGCTCACCATTGATAACCACCATTGACTTAGACCGCCGGGTTATTTGTCTGGCCAAAGTTTCATCCTCAGGCAACTCTCCCCGGGTCATGTAAGCCAGATAAGGCACTGTCCAGTCCGGGATGATGTGGAGAGCCGCCACCAATTGTGCCTCCGGGTCAGGGACAGCCAAATCTTCCTCTGTAGGCAACTTAACAGAAGGGTTATGCAAGACATCCAAGAAAGTATTAGGCGGCACCGGCTTTCGCTGAGAGCCCAGCCGGCTTAAAGCATCAGTCGCCTCGTTCTTCCTGCGATCGATGTGCTCTACTTGGTAACCCTGAAAGTGCCCCGCAATGGCATCAACTTCGCGGCGATAAGCCGCCATGAGAGGATCCTTGGAGTCCCATTTTCCTAATACTTGTTGAGTCACCAAGTCCGAGTCGCCGAAGCACCTTACCCGGCTCAAGCTCATCTCTTTAGCCATCCGAAGACCGTGAAGGAAGGCCTCGTACTCCGCTGCATTGTTGGTACAAGGAAACATCAATTGTAGCACATAATGGAACTTGTCACCCTTAGGGGAAGCCAATACGACTCCAGCCCCCGAGCCCTCCAACTGCCTAGACCCATCGAAGTGAATAGTCCAATATGTGTTATCCGGCTTTTGTTCGGGCACTTGTAACTCTGTCCAATCATTGATGAAATCCACCAAAGCCTGAGACTTAACAGCAGTGCGTGGCACATATTTCAGACCATGAGGTCCGAGCTCTATAGCCCACTTAGCCACTCTCCCCGTGGCCTCTCTGTTTTGAATGATATCTCCAAGGGGGGCAGAACTGACCACAGTGATGGGATGACCCTGAAAATAATGCTTAAGCTTCCGGCTTGCCATGAATACACCATAAACAAGCTTCTGCCAATGCGGATACCGCTGTTTCGACTCAATGAGTACTTCACTGACATAATAAACCGGCCGTTGAACCGGATGCTCCTTACCCTCTTCCTTGCGCTCCACCACCACGGCCACACTGACGGCTCGTGTGTTAGCAGCCACATACAGTAATAAGGGCTCCTTGTCAACCGGAGCAGCAAGGACTGGGGGCTCGGCCAGCTGCCTCTTCAAATCCTCAAAAGCAGTATTGGCTGCATCATTCCAGACAAAATTATCAGTTTTCTTCATCAACTGATATAATGGCATGGCCTTCTCCCCCAAACGGCTTATAAAACAGCTTAAAGCAGCGATACGACCCGCCAGGCGCTGGACGTCGTTTATACACGCCGGCTTAGCCAGGGAGGTGATGGCCTTGATCTTCTCCGGGTTAGCTTCAATGCCCCTGTTAGAAACCAAGAAACCCAAGAGCTTGCCTGCAGGAACACCAAAAACGCACTTGGCCGGGTTAAGCATCATCTTGTAAACCCGGAGATTATCAAAAGTTTCCCTTAGATCATCTATCAAGGTTTCCTCTTTCCTGGATTTAACCACAATATCATCCACATAAGCATGAACGTTGCGCCCAATCTGGTTATGAAGACAGTTCTGCACGCAGCGCTGATAAGTCGCCTGCGCAGCCTTGAGTCCAAAGGGCATAGACACATAGCAGAAGGCTCCAAAGGGAGTGATGAACGCCGTCTTCTCCTAGTCCTTAACTGCCATCTTAATCTGATGATATCCAGAATAAGCATCCAAGAAACTTAAACGCTCACAACCCGCCGTAGCATCAATGATTTGATCAATACGGGGAAGGGCAAAAGGATCACCCGGACACGCTTTGTTCAAGTCCGTGTAGTCCACACACATCCGCCAGGTGCCGTTCTTCTTGAGCACGAGCACCGGGTTAGCTAACCACTCCGGGTGAAAGACTTCAACAATAAACCCGGCCGCCAAGAGCCGGGCCACCTCTTCTCCAATGGCTTTCCGCCTCTCTTCATTAAACCGCCGAAGGAATTGCCTGACCGGCTTAAATTTCGGATCAACATTGAGAGTGTGCTCAGCGAGTTCTCTAGGTACACCTGGCATGTCGGACGGCTTCCATGCGAAAATGTCCCTATTCTCACGGATGAACTCGATGAGCGCGCTTTCCTATTTTGGATCCAGATTGACACTGATGCTAAATTGCTGAGATGAATCTCCTGGAACGAAATCAACAAGTTTAGTCTCATCAGCCGACTTAAATTTCATTGCCGGCTCATGCTCCGTAGTCGGCTTTTTCAGAGAGGTCATATCTGTTGGGTCAACGTTGTCTTTGTAAAACTTCAACTCCTCTGTTGCGCAAACAGACTCTGCATAAGCTGCATCACCTTCCTCACACTCCAAGGCTACCTTCCGGCTGCCGTGAACCGTAATGGTCCCATTGTGACCCGGCATCTTGAGCTGTAAATACACGTAACACTGCCGTGCCATGAACTTGGCGTAAGCCGGCCGCCCAAATATGGCATGGTACGGACTTCTTATCTTGACCACCTCAAAGGTCAATTTTTTCACCCTGTAGTTGTGCTCGTCTCCAAAGGCCACTTCCAACTCAATCTTGCCGACTGGGTAAGCCGACTTACCAGGTACCACACCATGGAAAATAGTGTTTGACTGGCTGAGGTTCTTATCAATCAACCCCATACAACGGAACGTCTCATAATAGAGGATGTTGATGCTGCTGCCTCCATCCATGAACACTTTAGTGAACTTATATCCTCCCACCTGAGGAGCCACCACCAAAGCCAAGTGACCCGGATTATCCACCCGGGGAGGGTGATCCTCCCTACTCCACACTATAGGCTGCTCAGACCACCGCAAGTAGCGTGGAACCGCCGGCTCAACAGCGTTCACGGCCCTCTTATGAAGCTTCTGATCTCGCTTACACAGACTGGTGGTAAACACATGATACTGCCCACCGCTAAGCTGCTTTGGATTGGTCTGATAACCCCCCTGCTGCTGTTGATGACCCTGGCCAGACTGCTGATTGAAGCCTCCTTGACTGTTCTGAGGATTAGAATTTGAGCCGCTGCCCGGGCCATGAAAGCCGCCGGCGCCTGAGCCACCGCCCGGGCCATTATTGCCGTTAAAGGCGTTGGAATTCTTAAAGGCCTTCATGATTGCACAATCCTTCCATAGATGAGTTGCTGGCTTCTCTCTAGAGCCATGCCTTGGACAAGGCTCATTCAATAGTTGCTCCAGCGTCGGTCCTGACCCGGCGCCTCGGGGAGGGGGCCTCCCCTTGCGTCTCTGGCTATTACCCTGTGAACTGGCGTTGGCCACGAACTCTAGGCTGCCATCGGCCTTGCGCTTGCCACCTCCTTGGTTCCCCGGGTTATGCTGATGACCCTTGCCATTGCCGTTCTTCTTTCCCTTCCCTGTCCTTTCATCATCTGAAGCGGGGTCCTTGGTACCATCAGAATCAGCGTACTTGACGAGAGCCGCCATCAGTGTACCCATATCATTGCAGTCGCGCTTAAGCCGCCCGAGTTTCATGTTCAGGGGCACGAAACGACAATTCTGTTCCAACATTAAGACTGCAGAGCCGGCATCCATCTTATCAGATGAATGTATTATTTCCTTAACCCGGCGAACCCAATGCGTCGTAGACTCACCCTCCTGCTGCTTACAGTTAGTCAAATCCACAATTGACATAGACTGCCTACAGGTATCCTTGAAGTTTTGGATGAACCGGGCTTTCAGCTCAGCCCAAGACCCGATGGAATTCGGTGGTAGCCCTTTCAACCAAGTGCGGGCAGTCCCATCTAACATCATAGTGAAGTACTTGGCCATTGCCGCTTCACTGACCTCCAGCAGTTCCATGGCCATCTCGTAACTCTCGATCCAGGCTGCAGGTTGTAAGTCAGCTGTGTAATTAGGCACCTTCCTAGGGCCTTTGAAGTCCTTGGGTAGACGCTCATTGCGGAGAGCCGACACCAAGCAAGGGACACCTCCAGTTCTGGTAGGGATACCCGCATCAGCGGAAGCCATCGGATAAGCCGGGGGAGTCTGGTAAGCCGTCAACTGAGGCACCTGCTCCGCCTCTTGCCGTGCTCTGTCTTGGTCTGCTGCGTAAAAGGCTCCATTATGAGCCGGGCCATGGCCAGGGGGCGGGTCATGGCGTCGGACATTACTTGAGCCGGTCGCTGAAACCATGTGTCTGCTGTAACTTGGGCTCCGGCCTGGACGAGGGGTCGAGTGGATCCTGTCCCGGCTGTAAGAGTACGCCTCTTGCTGCGCCAGTGCTCTCTGAAGGAGCTCCCTGACCCGGCGGGTTTCAATAGCCGTCGGAGAGTCACCATCAATTGGGAGGGCTGCCAGCCGCACTGCTGCGGCGACCATGTTCTCCAGCGGGTTAGCGTAATGACCCGGTGGTATTGGCACATACTGAGGCGGGGCAGGGTTTACCCGGGGAGGCCGCATCACTTGTGGCTGAACAGGGGTCCCAGACCCGGGCACTATGACCCCTGGCGGGTTACTAGACCCTGCACCTGGCGTGTTGAAGAGATTCCGAGGATCGTAAACCGGAGGGAGTCGAGATTGGGCTTTTTGATGCCTCCTTCTCATGACCTCATTGGACGCGTTCTGATCCATCGTGAGCCGGAAGGACTGCGCCTGAATCAACTGAGTCTGGGCGTCGAGAGCCGCCCTCTCTGCAGCCATCCTGATCCCTTCCGCTGCCAGATCCTCCTTAGCTTTCACTAGATCCAACTTTAACTGCGCCACCTCCGCATCATGCTAAGCTTGATCCGCCGGGTCTACCGCGGCGGTCAACAGGGCCGTCATCTTGTCCGTGAGATCCATCAGCACCTGAGCCGGCGAGGGCACCGGGTTTCTCGCTCCAGCAGCAGGGTTCTGAACAGGCTGCGCGCCGGCCATGAAGATTCCCACCCGGCTTGGCGGCTCAAACGGGTCCGGAATACTGTCACCATCGGAACAACCCATGAGCCTGCCATCTTGAAGTTGATACAACGAGTTTGACTCATCGGTAGACGACTCGCCGTCAGAGCCGGCGGCCGTCTCATCACCAGATCTATCAGAGAGCCCTCCATGGATACATCCCACAAAAGCATGCTTTAAGGCAGGCAGGGCCCGGGCGGGTCGTGCACGCTGAGCCGTCTCGATGAGATCAGCGCAGAGATCCGGCTCAGGGCCCGGCTCACCAATCTTGCCAATGAAAACATGAATTCCGCCGAAGGGGACCCAGTACCCGTACTCAATTGAGCCGGCGTCGGGGCCCCAGTTTGCGTCGTCGATGTAGAGCTTGCCGCGACGACTCTTGGTCATCCGGCCCACCGCGTATCCCTTGAGCCCTTCGAAGCTGCCCTTCAAGAACTCAAATCCACCGTGCGCTGGCCCCACGGTGGGCGCCAACTGTCGTGGAATTGTCACGGCAGATGTCCTCAAGCTAGGACTTAGTCGTGGAGCCATCGCTGCTAGGAAGCTTGAAAGGGTTAAACGGGACAAGGAACACGGGGGTTTATACTGGTTCGGCCCCTTACGGTGAAGGTAAAAGCCTACGTCCAGTTAAGATGGTATTGATTAGGGTTTCGATGACCAGGAGCTTAACTGCTATGCCTGGCTCTCGATCAGATCTTTCTTCCCCCTAAACCGCTGCCGGGTCGTCCCCTTATATAGGGAGGCAGACGTCCAGCAGCTATCAGAGTCCCGGCCGGCTCATAAGAGTGTCCGGCTCAGACTCTCAACTATTCTTTCCTTACACTACAAGTTCTACCATAATGATGATTGTAACTACGGGCCTTAAGCCATATCCGGGTCTTAAGCCCATCTTTGGCCCACCGTCTTCTTGCTTGACGCCGGGCTTCTGGCGATGACCATTATGAGTAACCCAGTCCCTCCTGGCGGGTGACTCTAAGGTCTATATCCTCAACAGTTCCCGAACCCGTAGGGTCTACACACTTAAGGTTCGGTGACGCTAGAGTTGTTATGGGAAATTGTATGTGGTTACCGAAGGTTGTTCAGAGTCCTGGATTAGATCCCGGACATCGCGAGGAGTTCCGGAATGGTCCAGAGGTGAAGAATTATATATGGGAAGTCCAGTTTCAGTCGCCGGAATAATTTTGGGTGTTATCGGTATTGTACCGGGACCACCGAAAGGTGTTCGGGGGTCCATCGGGTGGGGCCACCTTCCCCGGTGGGCCAAGTGGGCTTAACAAGGGTGGGAACCAGCCCCCTAGTGGGCTGGTGCCCCCCAAGGCCCCAAGGTGCCTAGGGTTAGAAACCCTAGGGAGTGGGGCGCCTCCCACCTAACTTGGGGGGCAAGTTCCCCCCTGGCCGCCCCCCTTGTAGATGGGATCTAAGGGGGCCGGCCCCTTCCCCCTTCACCCTATAAATAGAGGGGGGGGGGGGGAGGGCAGCAGCACCCCTTCCCTGGTGCAGCCCTCCCCCTCTCCAACACCTCCTCCTCCTCCGTAGTGCTTGGCGAAGCCCTGTCGGAGAACTGCAAGCTCCACCACCACGCCGTCGTGCTGCCGGAGCTCTGCCTCAACTTCTCCTCTCCCCTTGCTGGATCAAGAAGGAGGAAACATCCCCGGGCTGTACGTGTGTTGAACGCGGAGGCGCCGTCCTTTCGGCTCTAGATCGGATCTTTCGCGATTTGAATCGCCGTGAGTACGACTCCATCATCTGCGTTCCTTGTAACGCTTCCGCTTAGCGATCTTCAAGGGTATGAAGATGCACTCCCTCTCTCTCGTTGCTAGCATCTCCTAGATTTATCTTGGTGACACGTAGGAATTTTTTTAAATTATTACTATGTTCCCCAATAGTGGTATCAGAGCTAGGTCTATGCGTAGATTCTATGCATGAGTAGAGCACAAGTAGTTGTGGGCGATGGTTTGTTCAATTTGCTTACTGTTACTAGTCCTATCTTGGTTCAGCGGCACTGTGGGATGAAGCGGCCCGGACCGACCTTACATGTACGCTTATGTGAGACTGGTTCCACCGACTAACATGCACTTGATGCATAAGGTGGCTAGCAGGTGTCTGTCTCTCCCACTTTAGTCGGATCGGATTCGATGAAGAGGGTCCTTATGACGGGTAAATAGCAATTGGCATATCACCGTTGTGGTTTTTGCGTAGGTAAGAAACGTTCTTGCTAGAAACCCATAGCAGCCACGTAAAACATGCAACAAGAATTAGAGGATGTCTAATTTGTTTTTGCAGGGTATGCTATGTGATGTGATATGGCCAAAAGGATGTGATGAATTATATATGTGATGTATGAGATTGATCATGTTCTTGTAATAGGAATCACGACTTGCATGTCGATGAGTATGACAACCGGCAGGAGCCATAGGAGTTGTCTAAATTTATTGTATGACCTTTGAGTCAATGAAAACGCCATGTAATTACTTTACTTCATTGCTAACCATTAGCCATAGTAGTAGAAGTAATAGTTGGTGGGACAACTTTATGAAGACACGGTGATGGAGATCATGATGATGGAGATCATGGGGTCATGCTGGTGACGAAGGTGATCATGCCGCGCCTCGAAGATGGAGATCAAAGGCGCAAGATGATATTGGCCATATCATGTCACTTTATGATTTGCATGTGATGTTTATCATGTTTACATCTTATTTGCTTAGAACGAGGGTAGCATATATAAGATGATCCCTCACTAAAATTTCAAGAAATGTGTTCCCCCTAATTGTGCACCATTGCGAAGGTTCGTTGTTTCGAAGCACCACGTGATGATCGGGTGTGATAGATTCTAACATTCGCATACAACGGGTGTAAGACAGATTTACACATGCAAAACACTTAGGTTGACTTGACGAGCCTAGCATGTACAAACATGGCCTCGGAACACGAGAGACCGAAAGGTTGAACATGAGTTGTATAGTAGATACGATCAACATGGAGATGTTAACCGTTGATGACTAGTCCGTCTCACGTGATGATCAGAGGAATGTCTGTCTGAGTGGGAGTTCATTAAATATTTTTTTATATGAACTTAATTGTCATGAACTTAGTCTAAGATATCTTTACAATATGTCTTGTAGATCAAATGGCCCATGCTAATGTTGCCCTCAAATTCAACGCGTTCCTAGAGAAAACCAAGCTGAAAGAACATGGTAGCAACTATACGGACTGGGTCCGTAACTTGAGGATCATCCTCATAGCTACCAAGAAAGCATATGTCCTTGAAGCACCTCTAGGTGACGCACCCATTTTCCCAGCAACTCAAGACGTTATGAACGCCTGGCAGTCGCGTAGTGATGATTACTCCCTGGTTCAGTGCGACATGCTTTACAGCTTAGAACAGGGGCTCCAAAAGCGTTTTGAACAACACGGAGCATATGAGATGTTCCAAGAGCTGAAAATGGTTCTCCAAGCTCATGCCTGGGTCAAGAGATATGAAGTTTCCGACAAGTTCTACAGTTGTAAGATGGAGGAAAACAGTTCTGTCAGCGAGCATATACTCAAGATGTCTGGGTTGCACAACCGCTTGTCTCAGCTGGGAGTTAATCTTCGAGATGATTCGGTCATTGACAGGATCCTCCAGTCGCTTCCACCTAGCTACAAGAGCTTTGTGATGAACTACAATATGCAAGGGATGGAAAAGACCATTCCTGAGTTATATTCAATGCTGAAATCAGCTGAGGTGGAGATCAAAAAGGAACATCAAGTGTTGATGGTGAATAAGACCACTAGTTTCAAGAAAGGCAAGGGTAAAAAGAACTTCAAGAAGGACGGCAAGGGAGTTGCCGCGCCCGGTAAGTCAGTTGCCGGGAAGAAGCCAAAGAATGGACCCAAGCCTGAGACTCAGTGCTTTTATTGCAAGGGAAATGGTCACTAGAAGCGGAACTGCCCCAAGTACTTAACGGATAAGAAGGCCCACAACGCCAAAGGTATATATGATATACATGTTATTGATGTGTACCTTACCAGCACTCGTAGTAGCTCCTGGGTATTTGATACCGGTGCGGTTGCTCATATTTGTAACTCAAAACAGGAGCTGCGGAATAAGCGGAGACTGGCGAAGGACGAGGTGACAATGCGCGTCGGGAATGGTTCCAAGGTCGATGTGATCATCGTCAGCACGCTACCTCTACATCTACCTTCGGGATTAGTTTTAAACCTCAATAATTGTTATTTAGTGCCAGCTTTGAGCATGAACATTGTATCTGGATCTCGTTTAATGCGAGATGGCAACTCATTTAAATCCGAGAATAATGGTTGTTCTATTTATATGAGAGATATGTTTTATGGTCATGCCCCGCTGGTCAATGGTTTATTTTTATTGAATCTTGAACGTGATCTTACACATATTCATAGTGTGAATGCCAAAAGATGTAAGGTTGATAATGATAGTCCCACATACTTGTGGCACTTCCGCCTTGGTCACATTGGTGTCAAACGCATGAAGAAACTCCATGCAGATGGACTTTTGGAGTCTCTTGATTATGAATCATTTGACACGTACGAACCATGCGTCATGGGCAAAATGACCAAGACTCCGTTCTCCGGAACTATGGAGCGAGCAACCAACTTGTTGGAAATCATACATACTGATGTGTGCGATCCAATGAGCGTTGAGGCTTGCGGTGGCTATCGTTATGTTCTCACCCTCACAGATGACTTAAGTAGATATGGGTATGTCTACTTAATGAAACACAAGTCTGAGATCTTTGAAAAGTTCAAGGAATTTCAGAGCGAGGTAGAGAATCAACGTGACAGGAAAATAAAGTTCTTACGATCAGATCATGGAGGAGAATACTTGAGTCACGAGTTTGGCACGCATTTAAGGAAATGTTGAATTGTTTCACAACTCACGCCGCCTGGAACACCTCAGCGTAATGGTGTGTCTGAACGTCATAATCGCACTCTATTGGATATGGTGCGATCTATGATGTCTCTTACCGATCTACTGCTATCATTTTGGGGCTATGCCTTAGAGACTGCCGTATTCACTTTAAATAGGGCTTCGCCGAAATCCGTTGAGACGACACTGTATGAATTATCGTTTGGGAAGAAACCTAAGCTGTCGTTTCTAAAAGTTTGGGGATGCGATGCTTATGTGAAGAAACTTCAACCTGAAAAGCTCGAACCCAAGTCGGAAAAATGCGTCTTCATAGGATACCCTAAGGAAACTATTGGGTATCTACCTCAGATCCGAAGGAAAGATCTTTGTTGCCAAGAATGGATCCTTTCTGTAGAAAGAGTTTCTCTCGAAAGAAGTAAGTGGGAGGAAAGTAGAACTTGATGAAGGACTACCTCTTGAACCGGAGAGTAGCGCTACTTAGGAAAATGTTTCTGTGGCGCCTGCACCGACTAGAGAGGAAGTTAATGATGATGATCATGAAACTTCGGATCAAGTTGCTACTGAACTTCGTAGGTCCACAAGGACATGTTCCGCACCAGAGTGGTACGGCAACCCTGTCCTGGAAATCATGTTGTTAGACAACGGTGAACCTTCGAACTATGAAGAAGCGATGGCGGGCCCGGATTCCAACAAATGGCTTAAAGCCATGAAATCCATAATAGGATCCATGTATGAAAACAAAGTATGGACTTTGACAGACTTGCCCGATGATCGGCAAGCCATAGAAAATAAGTGGATCTTTAAGAAGAAGACAGACGCGGATGGTAATGTGATCGTCTATAAGGCTCGACTTGTCGCTAAGGGTTATCGACAAGTTCAAGGGGTTGACTACGATGAGACCTTCTCACCTGTAGCAAAGCCGAAGTCCGTTCGAATCATGTTAGGAATTGCTGCATTCTATGATTATGAGATATGGCAAATGGACGTCAAAACGGCATTCCTTCATGGTTTCAAGGAAGAATTGTATATGATGCGGCCGGAAGGTTTTGTCGATCCTAAGAATGCTGACAAGGTATGCAAGCTCCAGCGCTCCATCTATGGGCTGGTGCAAGCATCTCGGAGTTGGAACATTCACTTTAATGAAATGATCAAAGCGTTTGGGTTTATTTAGACTTATGGAGAAGCCTGTGTCTACAAGAAAGTGAGTGGGAGCTCTGTAGCATTTCTCATATTATATGTGGATGACATACTATTGATGGGAAACGATATAGAACTTTTGGAAAGAGTAAAGGCCTACTCTAATAAATGTTTTTCAATGGAGGACCTTGGATAAGCTGCTTGCATATTAGGCATCAAGATCTATAGAGATAGATCGAGATGCCTCATTGGTCCTTCACAAAGCACATACCTTGACAAGATATTGAGGAAGTTCAATATGGATCAGTCCAAGAAGGGGTTCTTGCCTGTATTGCAAGGTGTGAGATTGAGCATGGCTCAATGCCCGACCTCGACAGAAGATAGAGAAAAGATGAGTGTCATCCCCTATGCCTCAGCCATAGGGTCTATTATGTATGCCATGCTGTGTACCAGACCTGATGTGAACCTTGCTGTAAGTTTGGTAGGGAGGTACCAAAGTAATCCCGATATGGAACAATGGACAGCGGTCAAGAATATCCTGAAGTACTAGAAAAAGACTAAGGATATGTTTCTCGTTTATGGAGGTGACGAAGAGCTCGTCGTAAAGGGTTACGTCGATGCTAGCTTTGACACAGATCTGGATGACTCCAAGTCACAAACCAGATACGTGTACATTTTGAATGGTGGGGTAGTCAGCTGGTGCAATTGCAAGCAAAGCATCGTGGCAGGATCTACATGGGAAGCGGAGTACATAGCAGCCTCGGAGGCAGCACAGGAAGCAGTCTGGGTGAAGGAGTTCATCACCGACCTAGGAGTTATTCCCAATGCGTCGGGCCCGATGACTCTCTTCTGTGACAACACTGGAGCTATTGCCGTTGCCAAGGAGCCCAGGTTTCACAAGAAGACCAGCCATATCAAGCGTCGCTTCAACTCCATTCATGAATATATTCAAGATGGAGACACATATATTTGTAAAGTGCATACGGATCTGAATGTCGCAGATCCGTTGACTAAACCTCTTCCACGAGCAAAACATGATCAACACCAGAACTCTATGGGTGTTCGATTCATCACAATGTAACTAGATTATTGACTCTAGTGCAAGTGGGAGACTGTTGGAAATATGCCCTAGAGGCAATAATAAAGTGGTTATTATTATATTTCCTTGTTCATGATAATTGTCTATTGTTCATGCTATAATTGTATTAACCGGAAACCGTAATACATGTGTGAATACATAGACTGTAATATGTCCCTTGTAAGCCTCTAGTTGACTAGCTTGTCGATCAATAGATGGTTGTGGTTTCCTGACCATGGACATTGGATGTCGTTGATAACGGGATCACATCATTAGGAGAATGATGTGATGGACAAGACTCAATCCTAAGCATAGCACAAGATCGTGTAGTTCGTTTTGCTAGAGCTTTTCTAATGTCAAGTATCGTTTCCTTAGACCATGAGATTGTGCAACTCCCGGATACCATAGGAATGCTTTGTGAAAGGATCGAGAAGAGGTGTCTAGAGGGGGGGTTAATAGACTCTTAACAAGGAAAAGTTGTAGTTTTTATTTTCTTCAAGTTAAGGTAGAGTTTTAGCACAAGTTTAAACATTCACAATACATTCAAGCAAGCATGACAAGAGTCTATGAGCAGTTGAAAGTAAAGCATGCAATTTGCGAGAATGTAAAGGGATGGGATTGGAGTGTGCAAACATAATTGGAGACACAGAGATTTTTGGCGTGGTTCCGATAGGTGGTGCTATCGTACATCCACGTTGATGGAGACTTCAACCCACGAAGGGTAACAGTTGCGCGAGTCCACGGAGGGCTCCACCCATGAAGGGTCCACGAAGAAGCAGCCTTGTCTATCCCACCATGGCCATCGCCCACGAAGGACTTCCCTCACTAGGGTAGATCTTCACGAAGTAGGCAATCTCCTTGCCCGTACAAACTCCTTGGTTCAACTCCACAATCTTGACGGAGGCTCCCAAGTGACACCTTACCAATCTAGGAGACACCACTCTCCAAAAGGTAATAGATGGTGTGTTGATGACGAACTCCTTGCTCTTGTGCTTCAAATGATAGTCTCCCCAACACTCAACTCTATCTCATGGATTTGGATTTGGTGGAAAGATGATTTGAGTGGAAATCAAGTTGGAGAAGGCTAGAGATCAATATTTATGTGGTTGGAATGGAATATCTTGACCTCAACACATGAGTAGGTGGTTCTCTCTCAGAAAATGTATGCTGGAAGTGTTGGCATGTTCTGATGGCTCTCCTCACGAATGAAGCAAGTGTGGAGGGGTATATATAGCCTCCACACGAAATCTAACCATTACACACAATTCACCAAACTCGGTGGGACCGAATCAGAAAACTCGGTCGGACCGATTCAGTTCAAAATGTGACCGTTAGGCATCTCGGTGGGACCGATATGATCAACTCGGTGGGACCGATGTGCTAGGTTTAGTGTAAAACCTCATCTCAGTTTGACCGATTACACAAACTCGGTGAGACCGATTTTGGTAATAAGCAAGACAGAGAGTTGGTCAGGCAAACTCGGTGGGACCGAAATAATTGCAACATGCAACAAAGAGTTTGCAAGCCCATCTCGGTGAGACCGGGATCCCATCGGTGAGACCGAATTGACTATGGTTTCTGGCAGTGGCTATGTCAAGTGAACTCGGTGACGACAGATAGAATATTTCGGTGGGGCCGGGTTTGACTTTTGGTTTGGGACAAATGTGGATATGAGAAAGTAGTTGAGGGCTTTGGAGCATATCACTAAGCACTTTGAGCAAGCAAGCCATTAAGCAACACCTCATCCCCTTTTAATAGTATTGACTTTTCCTATGGACTCAATGTGATCTTGGATCACTAAAATGAAAATGTAGATTCTTGATCTTTTGAGCTTGAGCCAATCCCTTGTCCTTAGCATCTAGAAGGGGTTCCACATCCTCTTGTCCACGCCACTCCATCTGTTGAACTTGTCTGAAATATTCTAAATAAAAACATTAGTCCAACAAGAGATATGTTGACATTAATTATCAAAACCACCCAGGGAGCACTTGTGCTTTAAATCTCCCCCTTTTTGGTAATTGATGACAACATACGTCAAAGCTTTAGGTAAATACATAGAGAATATCACGTAAAGCTTTGGAAAGACATGTAACATGCATAGGCCCCCCCTACAATGTAAATAAGGAATGTAAGAGCATGTGAATGCATAGACATGATAGAGCAAGCAATGTGTTACATGTATCTTGGCTATATGCATCAGAGCAAATGATATGAATATATGAATTGTAACTACATGTTCATGAATCCTTCTTGCAAACAATATGTACATTAGCAAGAGATCTTCATGTACATGAGTGTGATGCATATACTTACCTTGTGGTCTTGAGCTAGCTTAGGAAGAGATGAACCTGAGCAAACAAGGTTAGATAACACAGATACATCTACTAGTAGAGCAAACAAAAGAGCCACAAGAGTACCAAGACTGGGATGACATGTAGAGAGTGAGTACTAGGTACTCTATTGGATATAGACATGTCCCCAAAGGTAAAAGATATGCAATGAATTTGAAGATTTCCTTCCCTAGCAGTCTTTCTCCCCCTGAAACTTATATTGGGTACTGGGACAAAATAGGGAAACAAAATCAGAGCAAAAACAGATCAAATCACAGAAACAAACATAAACATGTCTTTCCCCTCTCAAAGACATGTAACTTCTCTCCTCTAGAGTACCAAGCATCTGGGGCCTTTGATGTGATTACCTCTCTCCCCCTGTTGAAGTACTCTCTCCCCCTTTTGAAGTAATTAAGCTTTGATGTGATCTCTCTCTCCCCCTTTGACATCAATTTCCAAGAAGGGATCTTCTGGAGTGTGAGTCAAAATAGGTTTGGTCCTTGAGTCACAGAGCAAAGCAGCATATAGAAAGTGATGCTAGTAGAGGACAAGAATCATCGAGTGGAGCTGGAACAAAAGTGCAGGAACAAGTGGCAATTGTCTTCTTTGCAGTGAAATCAGTGATACCGATTTGTATTTTTCGGTTGCACCGAAATAGTTTAGTTTGACCGAGAGTGACAGACCGGTGTGACCGAGTTCAACACAGAGAAAGGACAATTTTTTACCGCAGCTCACTTAGGCAAATAAGATCTCACAAATATTTGCAAGGAATTAACAGAAGGATTTGCAATGAATTGGATGCAGGGAATGCAGAACAAAATAGAGAAAAGAAAAGAAACAAAAAGGATCTAGATGAAGTTTTTTTATGATAAAGAAGGGGAAACGAATATGCAGGAGACAAATGCAAGATCGCAGAGAAACACTAGAGAACTTCATCTAGAATAGGGCGGCGACAAAGTCACCTATGTTAGAGTATATTGACTTAGGAGTCAAGTGAGAACACTTGATCATAGGTCATACTCATCGTTTAAGCTCAAAATGGGGTTGCCATTTTTCGTTTTAGCATTTTGATGTATTCGCATCTTGTTGAGTTGCTTTGACCCATGGCTTGGGGTAGAGCTTCTCTAAGATGGAATAACATACCTTGGGTGGTGGTGTTGAACTTGATCATGTAGTTGAACTTGTGTGGGTTGCTCAAGGTTGATGTAGCTCATCAAGAGTTGGGAGCACCACTTGTAACTGGAGTTCATCTACCTACATGGGTTAGTCTTTGCAAGGAGGAGCACTTGTGTATCCAATATGACAATCATGAAATTTGATACCAAATGAAATTTGATATATAGAATTTGTCAAAGGATATGTTGAAGGGTTTCATGCTTCCTTGTCTTCAACCACCATGGTGTAGAGACTTGGTGATGTAGAGATTGCTCAATATGTGAGTGAGTTGATATACCATGGATTTAGATTCACCCAAGTACCTACAAGGGTTAGATAGCATGCAAGGGTACAAATGTATCCAAGACACTTGATCATAAGAGAATAGTCAAGGATTAGTCATAGGCTCATGCCTTGCATGTATCCAAATGGAGTTCCTACTCCAAGTTTGAAGCATTAATGATGTTCAATTCACCTCTCAAACGGCAAAATACTTTCTCATCGAGCGGTTTGGTGAATATATCCGCCAATTGCTTACCAGTACGAACATGCTTAAGATCAATATCCCCTTTAGCAACATGATCTCGAATGAAACGATGACGAACTTCAATATGCTTAGTTCGAGAGTGTTCCATGGGATTATGAGCAATCTTAATAGCACTCTCATTGTCACAAAGCAATGGAACATGTTTCACATTGATCCCATAATCCTTAAGAGTTTGGGTCATCCAAAGTAATTGAGCACAACAAGAACCGGCGGCAATGTATTCCGCTTCGGCGGTGGATAAGGATACCGAGTTTTGTTTCTTGGAGGACCAAGACACAAGAGATCTACCAAGAAATTGACAAGTACCCGAAGTGGACTTTCTATCAACCTTGTCACCGGCATAGTCCGAGTCGGAATAGCCAACAAGATCAAAAGAGGACCTCTTAGGATACCAAATGCCAAAATTTGGTGTGTGAATTAAGTATCTCACTATCCTTTTCATAGCCTTAAGATGACATTCTTTGGGGGCCGCTTGATATCGTGCACACATGCACACACTTAGCATAATATCGGGACGGGAGGCACATAGATATAACAATGAACCAATCATAGATCGGTAAACCTTTTGGTCAACCGATTTTCCATCCTTGGTCAAGTCAAGATGTCCACTAGTAGGCATGGGGGTTTTCATACCTTTGCTTTCTTGCATGTTGAACTTCTTGAATAAGTCCTTGGTGTACTTTGTTTGAGAAAAAAAGGTGCCTTCCTTAGTTTGCTTGATTTGCAAACGAAGAAAGAACTTGAGTTCACTCATCATAGACATCTCAAACTTCTTCGACATTAGCTTCCCAAACTTTTCACTAAAATGAGGGTTAGTCGAACCAAATATGATATCATCAACATAAATTTGGCACACAAATAATTCACCATTAACCCTTTTAGTAAAAAGAGTAGAATCTATCTTTCCAATCTCAAAGCCTTTTTCAATAAGGAACTTGGTCAAGCATTTATACCACGCTCTAGGAGCTTGTTTAAGATCATAAAGAGCTTTGTGAAGTTTTTAAACATGATCGGGTTTCTTAGGATTGACAAAATCAGGAGGTTGTTTAACATAAACTTCCTCCTCTATTTCACCATTTAGAAAAGCACTTTTAATGTCCATTTGGTACAAGGTGATATCATGGTGATTAGCATAGGCAAGTAAGATGCGGATGGACTCAAGTCTAGCAACGGGGGCATATGTATCACCATAGTCCATACCTTTGACTTGAGTGTAGCCTTGGGCGACGAGACATGCTTTGTTGCGAACGACTTGTCCATCTTCGTCTTGCTTGTTGCAAAACACCCATTTGGTACTGATGATGTTGTGGTTGTTGTCGGGCTTCTCGACCAATGTCCACACTTGGTTTCTCTAAAATTTGTGTAGCTCTTCATGCATGACATTTATCCAATCCGGATCTTCCAATGCTTCTTCAACCTTCATAAGTTCAATGCTAGAGATGAATGAATAATGTTCACAAAAATTAGCCAAACGAGTTTTAGAGCGAGTGATTCTCCCGGTTTGGATATCATTGAAGATTTGCTCGACGGGGTGGTCTCTTGAGACTCGTGCTCGAACTCGTGAGAGCTTTTGCTTGGGTCGGGGTGGAACATCTTCTTCATCATCTTGTCCTTCTTCTTGGCCTTCTTCATTGTTGACGTTGTCGTCCTCTTGTCATGGTGGAGAAGGAGCTTGATGAGGTTCATCTTGGTGCACTTCCTCGTTTTCTTCATCTTGGTGTGTCCCACTTGTGGATGCTTCCATGTCAACTCTTGGTTCACCTTGTCATGAGGTAGAAGCTTCCACTTGGATGGACGAGGTACTCTCCTTCACCTCCGTTGGATGAATCTTGCCAATAGACAAGTCTTGGATTGCTTCCAAAGGGTCTTTGTCTCCTACATCAATTGGAAATTGCTCTACTTGCGAGCCGTTAGATTCATCAAACTTCACATCTACCGTCTCTTCAACCTTTCGGGTGAAATTGTTGTAGACACGGTAAGTGTGAGACTTTGAGCCATAACCAAGTAGGAAACCCTCATAAGATTTAGGAGCAAATTTAGACCGACGATGCTTATCAAGAATGTAACACTTGGAGCCGAATACTCGAACGTATCCAACTTGGGATTTGTTACCGGTGAGGAGCTCGTATGCCGTCTTGCCGAGTAGCTTGTGAAGATACAAGCGATTTTTTGCATGACAAGCCGTCTCAACCGCTTCCGCCCAAAAGTGTTTTGGAGTCTTGTACTCATCAAGCATCGTTCTTGCCATCTCGATAAGAGTCCGGTTCTTCCTCTCAACAACTCCATTTTGTTGAGGTGTGTACGTAGCCGAGAACTCATGTGAAATCCCCTCTTCGTCAAGAAAGGTATCCACATTTGCGTTCTTGAACTCCGTTCCATTGTCGCTGCGAACCTTTTTGATCTTCAGTTCAAATTGATTTTGGGCCTTCCTAGCTGTCGGTGTACAAAAGTAGGGTGAGGGAGTCCTGGATTAGGGGGTCCTCGGACAACCGGACTATATACTTCTGCCGGACTGTTGGACTATGAAGATACAAGACTCAAGACTTCGTCCCGTGTTTGGATGGGACTCTCCTTTGCGTGGAAGGAAAGCTTGGCAATACGGATATGTAGATCTCCTCCCTTGTAACCGACTCTGTGTAACCCTAGCCCCCGCCGGTGTCTATATAAACCGGAGGGTTTAGTCCGTAGGACAACAACAATCATAATCATAGGCTAGCTTCTAGGGTTTAGCCTCTACGATCTCGTGGTAGATCAACTCTTGTAATACTCATATCATCAAGATCAATCAAGCAGGAAGTAGGGTATTACCTCCATCGAGAGGGCCCAAACCTGGGTAAACATTGTGTCCCCCGCCTCCTGTTACCATCCGCCTTAGACGCACAGTTCGGGACCCCCTACCCGAGATCCGCCGGTTTTGACACCGACATTGGTGCTTTCATTGAGAGTTCCACTGTGCCGTCGCGATAAAGACTTGATGGCTCCCTCGATCGTTGACAACGACGCGGTCCAGGGCGAGGCTTTCCTCCCCGGATAGATCTTCGTTTTCAGCGGCTTCGTACTGCGGGCCAACTCGCTTGGCCATCTGGAGCAGATCGAGAGCTACGCCCGTGGCCATCAGGTCAGGTTTGGAAACTTGAACTATACCGCCGACATCCGCGGAGACTTGATCTTCGACGGATTCGAGCCCGTGTCAGGTGCGCCGCACAATCACGACGAGCATGACTTAGCTCTGCCGTCGGACTGTGCTTGGGAGATCGTGCCTGCAATTACTCCGGCCCTCAATCCGGAACAAATTGCGCCGTCCGAGGACGGGTGGATGGACCCCACCACGAAGGCCGCACGCTCAGCGGCGATAGAGCCTAATGCTGACTTCACTTCCTATGAGACCCGTGTTGCCGGACACTTGGATTCGTCCCCGGCCACGGGCTCCGAACCGCCTGCGTCCGTGCCTATCGAATCTGATTGGGCACCGATCATGGAGTTTTCCTCCACGGATATCTTTCAGCACTCACCACTGGGCGATGTGCTAAACTCATTGAGGTCTCTCTACTTGTCAGGAGACCATTGGCCGAACTATATCCGACTAGAGTGGGATGCGGACGACGAAGAAATTCACGGCCCACCCTCCACCCACTTAGTAGCCACTATCGACGATTTAACCGACATGCTCGATTTCGGCTCCGAAGACATCGATGGTATGGACGGCGATGCAGGAGACGAACAGGAGCCACCGCCCATAGGGCGCTGGACTGCCACCTCATCATATGATATATACATGGTGGACACCCCCAAAGGAGGTGATGGCGATAAGGCAACGGAGGATAATCCCTCCAAGAAGCAATCCAAGCACCGGCGTCAGCGACGCCGCTCTAAGTCCCGCCATAGCAAAAGCAGCGATACCGGCACAAGAGACAATAACGCTCCGGATAGTGCCGAAGACGAAGACAATCCCCTCCAGTCGGGCCTCGAGCAGGAGGATGAACAAGCTAGCCCTCAGGAACAGGCAGCAGACGGAGAATCAGAGGATGACAATTACATGCCTCTCTCCAAAGACGAGCTGAGCCTCGGCGACGAAGAATTTATCGTGCCTGAGGATCCCGTCGAGCAGGAGTGCTTCAAGCGCCGGCTTATAGCCACAACAAATAGCCTGAAGAAAAAGCAACAACAACTTCGAGCTGATCAAGATCTGCTAGCGGATAGATGGACTGAGGTCCTGGTGGCCGAGGAATACGAACTCGAGCGCCCAACCAAGAGTTACCCAAGGCGCAGGTTGCTACCCCAACTCGAGGAGGAAGCATTAAAACCTGCATTACCAGCGTATGATGCAGCTAATCGGCCACCTCGTGGCCGAGACAGAGGGGCATATCAGCCCGAAGTCCAGCCCGCACCCCGTCGCCAGACAAACAAACACACCAAGGCCCGGGGCAACACGCAGGACCTGCGAGACGTATTGGAAAACAAAGCAGGACATACAAGATCGATCTACGGATCACGGGGGCGCGCCCCAACGCGTGACGATGATGGTCACGCCGGATACACTAAAAGCAAATCCGGTCGGGCCGAATACAGCAGACAAGACTCGTATGAACTACGTCGTGACATAGCCCGACACAGAGGCGCCGCACACCCCCTATGCTTCACTGATGAAGTAATGGATCACGAATTCCCAGAAGGATTTAAACCCGTGAACATTGAGTCATATGATGGTACAACAGACCCCGCGGTATGGATCGAGGATTTCCTCCTCCACATCCACATGGCCCGCGGTGACGATCTACATGCCATCAAGTACCTCCCACTAAAACTCAAAGGACCAGCTCGGCATTGGCTGAATAGCTTGCCAGCAAACTCCATTGGCAGTTGGGAGGATTTGGAAGATGCATTCCTTGACAACTTCCAGGGCACTTATGTGCGACCACCGGATGCTGATGACTTGAGCCATATAACTCAGCAGCTAGGGGAATCGGCCAGGAAATTCTGGACCCGATTCCTAACTAAAAAGGACCAAATTGTCGACTGTCCGGATGCAGAGGCCTTAGCGGCATTTAAACATAACATCCGTGATGAGTGGCTCGCCCGGCACCTCGGCCAAGAGAAGCCGAAGTCTATGGCAGCCCTCACGACACTCATGACCCGCTTTTGCGCAGGCGAGGACAGCTGGCTGGCTCGCAGCAACAACACATCAAGAAATCATGGCAATTTAGATGCCAAAGATAGTAACGGCAGACCACGTCGCAACAGACACAAGCACCGCAACAACGGTGACAACGCCGAAGACACGACAGTCAATGCCGGATTCAGTGGCTCTAAATCCGGTCGGCGGAAGAAGCCGTTCAAAAGAAGCAATCCGGGCCCGTCCAGTTTGGACCGCATACTCAATCGCTCGTGTCAAATTCACGGCACCCCCGATAAGCCAGCCAATCACACCAACAGAGAATGCTGGGTGTTCAAGCAGGCCGGCAAGTTGAGTACCGAAAACAAGGAAAATGGGCTGCATAGCGACAATGAGGAGGAGCCCCAGCTGCCGAACACAGGAGGACAGAAGAAATTTCCTCCCCAAGTGAAAACGGTGAACATGATATACGCAACCCATATTCCTAAGAGGGAACGAAAGCGTGCACTAAGGGACGTCTATGCGATGGAGCCAGTCGCCCCAAAGTTCAACCCATGGTCTTCTTGTCCGATCACTTTTGATCGTAGGGACCACCCCACTAGTATCCGTCATGGCGGTTCTGCAGCATTGGTTCTTGATCCCATCATCGACGGATTTCACTTCACTCGAGTCCTTATGGACGGTGGAAGCAGCCTGAACCTGCTCTATCAGGATACAGTGCGCAAAATGGGTATAGACCCCTCGAGGGTCAAACCCACAAAAACCACCTTCAAGGGTGTCATACCAGGTGTAGAGGCCTGTTGCACGGGCTCAATCACACTGGAAGTGGTCTTCAGATCTCCGAACAACTTCCGAAGCGAGGAACTAATCTTCGATATCGTCCCCTTCCGTAGTGGCTATCATGCACTACTCGGACGAACCGCATTTGCTAGATTCAATGCGGTACCACACTATGCGTACCTCAAGCTGAAAATGCCAGGACCTCACGGAGTTATAACAGTTAATGGAAACACAGAACGCTCGCTCCGCACGGAGGAGCACACTACAGCCCTCGCAGCGGAAGCACAAAGCAGCCTTCGGAGGCCAACCGCCAATTCGGCGAAAAGGCCCTCGGACACCTCCAAGCGAGTCCGGAGTTACCTGCAACAGGATCTCCAGGCACGTTCAGAGCTCGGATAGCAATTTGGCTTCCGCCATAGTCCCAGTCAAGCGGCAAAATTTGTGCCGCGCGTACATAACTACGCACTCAAGATACCATGGGCATAGGCGGAGGCACGACTATGGCACGGCCCACAATGCGGTCAACCGCCCCAGGGCACGTATACCTTTATTTCAGGACCTTACTCTTTGGAAGACCTCTCCGACAGTCTGATTGTTGACTCATTGCGGGAAGGAAATACCAAGGAAGCAAGACGCTCTGACGTACAAGGGAATCCCCAGGTGGTCTCTGATAACGATCGAATACCTGTTTTACATACCAATACGCAGCCTGCCCTTGGATAGGACATGTCAAATAGTCCTATTTTTTGCTTATTGCACTACTTGTATCCGTACGCTTTGACGTATTATTTAAATAACAATGCATAGCGTTAGTCTATTATTGCATTTCCTTTTTCCTTGTCTGCTTATTTTATGACAAATTGCACCCGTACATTCTGGTACGACCAGTGCACCAGGGGCTTCAATATACCCCATAACACGGCGTGACAAGTCCGAACACTTTCGACAGTGCGGCACCCCGAACTTATAGCATTATATGCATCAGCTCCGAATCATGTCTTGGGTCAATAGTTGGGTTTGCCCGGCTCCCATGTTTTGGTACCTTACGTTCCGCTATATCGGCTAAGGTAGCACTGGGAGAACTACTGCGATTGTGTCCCGGTTCTTCCGGACGAGCACCTCAGTAGAGAAAGCCGAAAACTAACTGTCATGATGAGGCGAGAGCTGGTCGCTGTTCGAGAGGTCTCAAGTCCTTAAAGACTTTTTCCGCTTCGGGCGAGGAGTCGGCCTTGCCCGACTTAGGTGTATATAGCGCCCCAAATTCGGCCTTCCGAATACTAGGGGCTTCGCCAAAATTTAAAATTATCGACTTCTATGGCTAAGTGAGAGTGATAAAGCTTTATAGTCCGATTGCCTGGTTCGCTGCTCTGAACACCTCCCTCGAAGGACCCAAAATTGGGATAAAGAGTGCTCAGGTTTATCCCGAACACCTCAGTACTAGTTACATGGGGGCAGAAGCCGACGACTGGCCAACTCTCAGATTTTATAAACGGCCGCACAGAAGGTAATATTTTAAATTAACAAGCGTTGCATAGCGCAGATGAACTCGTTTCATATTACAGGATGACATGAGTACATTCATTCAAATATTACATCCTTAGCACATTCCTCCGCCACAAGGCGAGCACCCTTCAGGACACTGTCATAATACTTTTCGGGGTGGCGATGCTCCTTGCCCTCCGGCGGCCCCTCCTTCACCAGCTTTTCGGCATCCAGCTTCGCCCAGTGCACCTTCGCCCGGGCAAAAGCCCTGCGCGCACCCTCGATACAGACAGACCGCTTTATGACTTCAAACCGGGGGCAGGCATTCACAAGCCGCCTCACCAGACCGAAGTAGCTACCAGGCAGGGGCTCGCCAGGCCACATCCGGACTATAAGACCCTTCATGGCCTGTTCGGCCGCCTTGTGAAGCTCGACCAGTTGCTTTAACTGGTCGCTCAAGGGCATTGGGTGTTCGGTCCCAGTATACTGAGACCAGAACAACTTCTCCGTCGAGCTCCCCTCCTCGGCCCGGTAGAACTCCGCGGCATCCGACACACTGCGGGGTAGATCTGCGAACGCTCCTGGAGAGCTCCGAACTCGGGTAAGTAAAAAGAAAGTTTCCTTCACATGCTTGCTTTGCATAATGAATGCCTTACCCGCCGCTATCTTCTTAACCGCCTCAATTTCCTGTAGGGCCTTTTGGGCTTCGGCCTTGGCATGTTGTGCGTTTTCGAGGGCCTTCGCGAGCTCGGACGCTTGCGTCTTAGAGTCAAGCTCCAAGGACTCGTGTTTCTTGACGAGAGCCTGGAGCTCTTGCTGCACCTCGCCTACTCGGGCCTCTTGCTTCTCTCGCTCAATGCGCTCCTAGGCCGCTTTGTCTTCGGCCTCGGACAGCGCCTCCTTCAGGGCCGCCACTTCGGTCGTGGCCCCTAGCAAAATTCATGAGGATCCTATTATTCCAAAACCAAATTTTTCTTTATCAATATTCAGACGGGGTGTCACTTACCTTTGTTCTCTTCGAGCTGCCTCTTGGTAAGGCCGAGCTCTTCCTTGGACCGCTCAAGGTCCTGCTTCAGTACGGAGACCTCCGCAGTATATGCGGCAGCGGCCAGCAGTGAAGCCTGCGTATGCACATAGACATACTCTGATTAGACTCATGCGATTATTATTTGATCCTCTATTCGGCCTTTCTCCGCGAATGCCAAAAGAGCATCAGGGGCTACTGTCTATGCTGTAACATTTTCTCATAATTTGATTACTTACCTCAAAGCCTGTTAGGAGGCTGGCACAGGCTTCAGTCAGTCCGCTCTTAGCGGACTGAACCTTCTTGACTACCGCACTCATAATAGTGCGGTGCTCTTCGTCAATGCAAGCGCCGCGAAGCACTTCCAGCAAGTTGTCCGATGCCTTTGGATGGACAAAGGCCATCGGCACAGACGGCTTGCCCCCCTTAGCGAGGGGTTGCCTGACACAATCCAGAACCACTGGAGGTTCCGGCGCCGTATTCGGCTTGGGGCTAGACTTGCTGCCCCCGGCGTTAGGGCCCAGGGGAGTCTTGCCCCTCCTGCGCCCAGCTCCCGGAATGTCGCCTTGGGGCGCCTCCGGAACTGTCTCCCCTTGGTTCAGTTCCCTTCGAGACAACACCTCAGCGTCGTCCGTAGGGCGGGGGGAGGAGGCGATCGGGAGTGAATCGCTGTTCATATCTGACGGGCCCAAAGAATCATCCGACGAAGATACGTTGATGTGGGCTCGGGATGGGCTGCATAATCATGCGCGGTGTGATAAGAAACAGTACAATAAGACATACCAAGAATTATTATGGTATCCATATACTCACGACTTCGCTAGGGGCTTGTCCCTGGGTAACCACTCCTCGTCGCTGAAAGCGGCCGTCGTGGAGCAGTCCGGGAGGAGGGTCCTTCCCTTCTTGGACCCTTCGGCCTCCCCTGATGGGGCGGCCTTCCTTTTCCTGTCCCCCCGGCTAAGGGGGGGGGGAATTTCCTCTTCCTCCTCCTCGTTTTCGTGGGAGGAGTGCGCCTCGGTGTTTTCGGACGATGAGTCCGATATAACCTTGCGCCGGAGACCCTTCGTGGTCCCCGTGGCCTTCTTCCCCGACACCTCATAAGGCGCCGGAACCAGCATCTCCGTTAGGAGAGCATCTGCTGGATCTTCGGGCAGGGGGCTGGACAATCAATCTGCTCCGCTGTCGCTACCCAGTCCTGTTAAATGGCGTGGAGGCTTAGGTCCCGCGCATGGTTATACTGGGGAAAAGAACATCTTGTGAGATATAAAAGACTTACTGGATTGGCAGGGCGCTTTGCGCTGAGTCCGCGGTCCTCGGTAAGGGGAGGAGGTACCTCGGCGCCCTTGAACAACACCTTCCAGACATCCTTGTGCGTCGTGTCGAAGAGCTCTCGCAGCGTCTGGTGCTTAGCCGGGTCGAACTCCCACAAATTGAATGCCCGTCTTTGACACGGGAGGACCCGGCGGAAGAGCATGACTTGGACCACGTTGACAAGCTTGATTTTCTTGCTTATCATGTTTTTGACGCAGGTTTGGAGTCCGGTCAGCTCCACCGATGAACCCCAGGATAGGCCCTTCTCTTTCCAGGAGGTGAGCCGCATGGGGATTTCGGATCGAAATTCGGGGGCCGCCACCCAGTTGGTGTCGCGCGGCCCGGTGATGTAGAACCACCCCGATTGCCACCCCTTTACGGTCTCCACATAGGAGCCTTCGAGCCAGGTGACGTTGGGCATTTTGCCCACCATGGCACCTCCGCACTCCGCTTGCTGGCCGACCACCACCTTCGGTTTAACGTTGAAGGTCTTCAGCCACAGGCCGAAGTGGGGCTTGATGCGGAGGAAGGCCTCGCACACGACGATAAACGCCGAGATGTTGAGGATGAAATTGGGGGCCAGATCGTGAAAGTCCAGCCCGTAGTAGAACATGAGCCCACGGACAAACGGGTGGAGGGGAAATCCCAGTCCACGGATGAAGTGGGTAAGAAATACCACCCTCTCATGGGGTTCTGGAGTAGGGACGATCTTCCCCGCATCTGGTAGCCGGTGCGTGATATCTGCGGCCAGGTATCCGGCTCCCCGGAGCTTTGTGGTGTCCTCCTCCGTAACGGAGGAGACCATCCACTTGCCTCCCGCTCCGGACATGCTTGGAGCGGTTTTGAGGAGAAAATGCGATCTTGGGCGCTGGAGCTGGAGTGCGCAAGAATGGATGAGCAAGGAAGAAGAAGGCGTGGGTGAAAAAGATGAATCCTTGTCCCTTTATAAGGGCGGAAGAAACTATGCGCCTCCTCACTTGCCTGGTAAACTCGCTTATTCCCCAAGCGCCGTAATTGATGGCGCGGTTGGGTTACCCACACCCGTATTGATGAGAATCCTGTGATAGGGGGACACGATCTCTGCTTCGACAAGACGTGCCAGGAAAACCGCCTCGCAATATGTGCAATAGCTGGTTAGGAGAAATGGTTCGAATAATGACCGGGCCGTGGCGTGATGTCACGCTATGAAAGTTGTCAGCAGATTAAGATTTGTGAAAATATTATACTCTCTACGGTGGTATGTGGAATTTATTTTACAGAGCCGGACACGATCCTTGTGTTCGAAATCTTCTATGGAGTATTCGGAGGAGGAACCCGCCTTGCAATGCCGAAGACAATCTGCGCGCCGGACTCATCGTCACTGAAGCCTGGTTCAGGGGCTACTGAGGGAGTCCTGGATTAGGGGGTCCTTAGACAGCCGGACTATATACTTCTGCCGGACTGTTGGACTATGAAGATACAAGACTCAAGACTTCGTCCCGTGTCTGGATAGGACTCTCCTTTGCATGGAAGGCAAGCTTGGCAATACAGATATGTAGATCTCCTCCCTTGTAACCGACTCTATGTAACCCTAGCCCCCTCTGGTGTCTATATAAACCGGAGGGTTTAGTCTGTAGGACAACAACAATCATAATCATAGGCTAGCTTCTAGGGTTTAGCCACTACGATATCGTGGTAGATCAACTCTTGTAATACTCATATCATCAAGATAAATCAATCAGGAAGTAGGGTATTACCTCCATCGAGAGGGCCCGAACCTGGGTAAACATTGTGTCCCCCGCCTCCTCTTACCATCCGCCTTAGACGCACAGTTCGGGACCCCTACCCGAGATCCGCCAGTTTTGACACCGACATAGGGGCTCTCCTTTTGACCCCTTTACTTGTGCACGGGCAGTCAGAGCCGCGCGCCACGGCCGCACGTGGCAGGGCAAAGGAGGGAAGCCGGGGAGAAGCCGAAGCACAAGACGGCGAAGGCAACGCCAAGACCAAGAACACAAAGGACAGAAGGGCGAAACAGTCTCCCCCGGCAAGGCCCTTGCCGGGGCAGCCTCGGCAGCCCCGGCAAGGCCCTTGCCGGGGCAGCCTCGGCAGCCCCGGCAAGAGCCTTGCCGGGGCGGCACGCCCGACGCCAACGGAGTGAGCCACCCTTAGCCCGCGGACTCCGACCCAACCAAATACACTGGAACTAGGGCTTGGGAGGCACCTCCGTGGTGGTATGCAGATCTTTGTCAAGACCATAGAGATGTGAGATCAGATGAGAACCAGAAGACGGCGGCCCTCGGCGGGATCCTTGCCGAGGAGATCCACAAGACCCCTGGAAAGCGCCTTGCCGGGGATGACTGCAACGCCACAGCAAGACTCTTGCCAGGCCCCCGGCAAGGCCCTTGCCGAGGGCGTCAGCGGGGCCACAGCCAGGCCCGCGTCGACCAAGACTCCACCACCGTCTCCAAGTAGCTGCTAGCTCAACCAGCTGGGCAGGCACCTGCATGGCGATGGGCGGCCTCTACGCCAGCTTAGCAAGCACCTGCGTGGTGGCATGCAGATCTTCGTGAAGACCCTACCACCGCGCCACCTCAGCTGCCTGCCTACCTACATGGAGCCGCATGCATCGCTGGCCTGGGCACGTGTCGAAGCAAGGCGAGGCGGCAACGGATGGGATGGGCCTCGTTCCCGTCCCCGATAAAGCTAAGGGAACCTAAGCTACGCATTAAATGCGTCTTGTCCTGTAACACGGGCGATAAGCTCGTAGCACTGTATACCTTTCCACCTCCTGTGTGCCACTGTGGCAGCCCCTTTCGACTATAAAAGGAGGCCCATAGCATACTGGAGGGGGATTCGGCTCTTTTGGGCAATTTGCACCCCGTAGCTAGCTCAAGAACACTCAATACACCCACCAAAGCAGGACTAGGGTGTTACGCATCCTCGCGGCCCAAACCTGGGTAAACGATCCTTGTGTTGACTGTTAATCCTGCTCTCCTCACGACCCCGCGCCCCGGCAACCGTAGTAGGGATTCTTGTGATCCCATAGGTGTCGTTCCCACCGACATCCTTGGCGCGCCAGGGAGGGGGCATAGTTGTGAGAATCTGGTCTAGCAGTTAGCCTAGCAGTTCGTCATCGCCATGGCTTCTAAAGAAGAAGACGACCAGGAGAAAACGGCGCCGCCTGCAAGCGCGAAGGACGCCAGTGCGGCAACAGAAAAGCTAAGTCATCTAGAGCCTTGGGCAATTTCCTTTTATACATAAGGTTATTGTCCTCGGAGATCCTGCCTATGTATGGAAAACCTGCACGCAAAGGGGCCCTCCTGCAATTGGCAACGCCCTTGTTCTGTTTCGAGTCCGCTCAACAGCTCAAGCGGCCGCGTCGAGAGTGGCAGGGTAGCCTTCCGCACTTGGCAACGCTCTTGATTCTGACTCGAGTCAAGCTCGACAGTTCGAGCGGCCGCGTTAAGGGCGGTAAGGTGGTTTGCCCGGCAGCAAGCACGCCCGGCAGGCCAATGGGGATCCGTCCTCAAGACGCCGCCCTGGGTTTACGCGCCGGCAAGCCTACCTGGTTAATGTAGGGTGGACATACAAAGGAAAATCGAACAGTAAAATAACATGCATTGTATCAAAAGTACTGCAGAGTTATATTACATCAAATTGTTGCCGCGGTTCTAACTAAGGATAGAAATTATCTTGGTCATGAACCTGCAACGGTGATAAGAAACGGGGTGCCTAATCCTGGCGCTGGGCCTCCACCCTTTGAATTCCGTCGATGAGGCTGATGATGGGCTCGATACGCTCCTTGAGCGGCGCGAGGTCAGTACCCTCCGGCAAGCTCTCCAGCGTGGCGTCGAAGTCAAGGGTGGGGTTCCAGTACGCCACCTTGGTGAGGACCTTGGTCATGGCACCCCGGCAGAGCCTTCGGTTCTCGTCGGCCAGTAAAGCCGCCCTGTAGGAGTGGAACTGCTCCAGGGCCCCGAGAACACCCTCGAAGAATAGGGTCAGCTTGGCGTTGGTAGTCCCGCTGCACTCTGGGGCGTACCTCACATTTGGCATCCCCATGGTAGCCAGCTGCATGGTGATCCTACCGGCGACGTCCTCGAGGCGGCTGATCCAGCGATTCTCGCCCTCCACAAAATCCTTGTGGCTGGCGGCTTCATTCTTCCACTGCAGCTTCTCGGCCTCCAGATCCTTGGCCAGGATCTCCTCCCGGGCCTTGCTCTCTGACAGCATCCCCTTGAGACCCTCCAGCTTCAGCTTGAGGTCTTTGATGGAGTTGTTGGCCTCGGAGAGCTCCCCGACCCTACTGACGGCCGTGCCCTGCACCTCCGTCAGGGCGCCGTTGAGCGTGTCCTTCTCCTGGGACAGCTTCAGGGCCTGGCCCTTCAGCTCGTCCCGCTCCACCTCCAGCTCCTTCACCTTGCCGGAGTGAACCAGAGCCTGGGCATGGAGCGCCTCCCTGTGCCTCTGCTCCAGCTCTTGGGTCTGCAGCATGACAAGTTTATCCACCTCCTCGTCCTTGGCGCAGAGTTTGGCGTCCATATCCGCCTCACGTTTGGAAGATCCTCCTCCTGGGAGTTCAGCGCGGCCTGGTGCTGAGTCCGAGCGGCCTCGGCTGCGGCGGCCAAGCTCTCCGCCGTCTCCTGGACATTCTCGATGTCGGCCAGCTTCATGGTGAGCTCCACATCGCGCTTGGCCAGCTCGCCCTGGGCGGCCTTCAGCTCTTTGCTAGCTTGGCGGAACCAAGTCTGCGCCTCGGCGACGCGCACCTTAAGGTCCGCCTCCGCCTTGTCCACCGTTGCCATCCTGGACTTAGCCTTGTCCAGGGGGGCGCGGTGGAGCGCCTGGAGCTTTCGGAAGTTGGAGCCCATGGCCTGGAGAAGCCGCTCCTCCTGAGAGCCATCGCCACTGGCGGTCGGCTCGTCGACGACCTTGAGCCCGGCGGCGGCAAGCACCTCTTTGTCGAACACCTCTCCCTTGATGGGCGCCCTGGAGCTGGACGCTCCTGGGAGGTGGACAAAGAGGTCGTCGGTCACCCTCAGATACCTGCCAGAGCCGGAGGCAGCGGAGGAGGAAGCCTGGTCATTGACCACCTCCTCCTCGGTGGCGGCCTTGCCGGGCTCCCCGGCAGGCCCCTTGGCGGCGTCTTCGGCAGCACCCTTGGCGGTCTCCTCGGTAGCGATCTTTTCGGCCTCTGCCGCAGCGTCCTTGGCGACATCCTCGATGATGGCGTCTACGTCCTCCTGGTCTGCCGACGGATGATCTGGATACCAAGAAGGGGATGAGACAAAGCCAAGACCAAGTGCCAGCAAGGAAAGAAAAAGAACAGGGACAAAAGGCGAACGACTTACCAGCGCCGGGCTGGGGAGCAGAGATGCCCTCCTCGCCAACATTTGGCGCCGAGGCAAAGCCACCGACGCCCGAGTTCTCCTCCTCCTCCTCCTCCATGTGTGTGGGCTCGGTGCTTGGCGCCCTTGCCGGGGACGCCCCTCGGGGCGGCGTGGTCGATGGGGGCAGCGTGTTGGGGGTGGCCCTCTGTGGCCCCTCCTGCTGCTATCCTCCTCCTACGACCACGGCAAGGTCAGCGCCAAGAGATCATGCCCCCAACACATGTTGATGACGGGTGAGTGATGAACTTACGCTGGGGGCTGTGCCGGGGGCTGTTATCCGGGCTGCTCAACACCACCAGTGGTGCCCTCGAAGTACCCGCCGGGGGCTGGCCGCCCGCCGAGGCTTTGGCCCTCTTCACCCTCTGGGCCAGCGTCTCCGCATCCCTGCAAAGATGAGAACAAGTCAAGACAAGCAGCACAGATTGAGGAGACGAAGATGACAGAAAGGAGCAAGATACTTACTCGTCATACACCTCCTCCTCTGTTGCCTTCCTCTTCCTCCTTGGGCTGAGGGACCCGAAGTCAAAGGTGACATCCGCGTCAATGTCTGCCGGAGGAGGGGAGGGGGGTGGAGTCTGCGCGCGCTTGGATGAAGAGGAGGCGGATGCTTTCTTCTTTGCCACCGCGGCCTTCACCACCTTCTTTGCCGCCACGGCCCTCGTCTGACGCGCGGACTCCTCCGGAGACTTTGGCCGTTGCGCGGCCTTGACAGGCCGTACCGGCTCGCCGGAAGTGGCCCGCCGCAGGACTCGCCCTCTCCCCGTGACCGGAGGGTCAACAGCCTCGGCCTCCTCCTCCGACGACACGTCGACCGCCTCCTCGATGAGAGGAGCCCCGGTGCCGGCGCTGCTGACCTCCCCAGCGGCCTCCGCCCACTGGGCGAGCTCCTTCTCCTCCGCTTCCGCCGCGACCTTGTCCTCCACACCACCGGCGCTGCCGGCCTCCTCGGCAAGCTTCGCCTCCATCGCCCTGGCGGCGATGTAGTCCAGCTCCGCCTGGGTGGTGTTCTGGACGAGCCGCGGCTCGGCGGTGACGTACCCCTCATGCAAGGTGTTGAAGAACTCCTGCACTTGAATTTCCTCCGGCTCGACCCAGCTCGGGTCAAGGCCATGCGCGTTGAAGTCCGGCATCATGGCGATGATGTCGGTCCGGCGCGAGTTGTTGCTCAGTGGGACCACTCCTACCGGCAACTTGAACAAGGGCCCCTTGGCGACCTTGCCGGCCTTTGCGGCGGCCCTTGCAGCCTTGCCGGTCCGCTCGACCTCGCCGTCGCGGTTCACGTCGAGCTGGAAGAGCCGCTGGCAGAAGTGGGCATGCCCCATCACCGTGAAGTTGTGGTCGAGGCCGGGGCGAAGCCGCATGATGTCGGCGGCGTTTGTGAAGAGCCAGGCTGACCTCCCCTTGTTATGCGGCGGAGCGATCCGGCGACGAATGAAATCCGCCCCGATCATCTCAAGGGTGAGCCCGGCCTCGGTAAGGCAAAGGATCCTGGTGGTGGCGACCGTGAGCTTCGCATCGTTAGCGTCAACGTCGCTCCAGTCGCCCCGGCGAACCGGCAGCACGTCGCGGACCCGGCAAAAGTTCGGCGGGTCCTTCTCTTCAATCCAGCACCACCGGCCCCGCCATTCTTCCCACCTCTCCTTCATGGCGCCCTCCGGGTATGCCCCCTTGGCCCGTGTGATCGAGTCGACACAACCGGAAATGGCGCCCCCCGGTTGGATTCAAGGGAAGAAGTAGTGGCGGAAGAGCGCCGTGTTGGGATGCACCCCGGCGAAGCCCTCGCAGAGGTGCGTGAAAAGAGCCATTCACGCCACATCATTCAGAGTAAAATCCAAAAGATGGAAGCCGTAGGTGTGCATGACGTCGTTGAAGAAATCAGAGAAGGGGGGACAGAGCCCGCAGGAGAAGTAGTCGACAAAGAAAGGGTACCGATTTGAAGCGGCCTCAGCGCAATTTGCGGGGATGACGCGCGTGGCTGGATGCCCTGTCGTCTTTCCCCCCATTTTAACCCCCCACAGGGGTTTGAAGGCCTCCCGAAGCTCGAACCGTCGACCTTCGATGGGAAGTAGGCGAGCTGCGTCCGCTGCGCCGCCAACACACTCTCCGGCGGCTCCGTCGCTCCGGCATCCTTGGCCACTCCCTTGCCCTTGGTGGATTTGGGCGCCATGGTGGCTGGGGGGAGCAAGAGACAGAAGACGGCGGAGGCGCAGCGGCGGCGGGCGAAGGCGAGAGCTCGAGAAGGAGGAAGAAAGGGGGCGGCGGCTCTGAGATTGGAGAAGACGCAGGGGAGGGGGTAAAGTGAGCAGCACGCCCGCGGTTATTCCTTCTTACGGGGAAGGCACGTGCCGCCTCCTTTCCCATTAACTACGATGTGACGCATGCGTGCGAGAACCGCCCCACGCATGCCACCCACGTCACGCATGACGCCCCTCCACGTCGCGCGTTCAACGCGGGTCGTGGGGATGCACAGCGGACAGAACAGTTACTGAAGTGGGAATCCGCCCCGCCTGCCCGCGCACCGTTTTGGGCCTGGCCCAACAACGCATCGCGCTTATGTGTGGCCCAGGCCCGGGGGCTCCTGTCGGTGTACAAAAGTAGGGGCTCTCCTTTTGACCCCTTTACTTGTGCACGGGCAGTCAGAGCCGCGCGCCACGGCCGCACATGGCAGGGCAAAGGAGGGAAGCCGGAGAGAAGCCGAAGCACAAGACGGCCAAGGCAACGCCAAGACCAAGAACACAAAGGACAGAAGGGCGAAACAGACTGCCCCGGCAAGAGCCTTGCCGGGGCGGCACGCCCGACACCAACGGAGTGAGGCACCCTTAGCCCGCGGACTCCGACCCAACCAACTACATTGGAACTAGGGCTCGGGAGGCACCTCCGTGGTGGCATGCAGCTCTTTGTCAAGACCATAGATATGTGAGATCAGATGAGAACCAGAAGACGGCGGCCCTCGGCGGGATCCTTGCCAAGGAGATCCACAAGACCCCCAGCAAGACTCTTGCTGGGCCCCCGGCAAGGCCCTTGCCGAGGGCGACAGCGGGGCCATAGCCAGGCCCGCATCGACCAAGACTCCACCATCATCCCCAAGCAGCAGCTAGCTCAACCAGCTGGGCAGGCACCTGCGTGGTGATGGGCGGCCTCTACGCCAGCTCAGCAAGCACTTGCGTGGTGGCATGCAGATCTTCGTGAAGACCCTACCACCGCGCCACCTCAGCTGCCTGCCTGCCTACATGGCGCTGCATGCATCACTGGCCTGGGCGCGTGTCGAAGCAAGGCGAGGCGGCAACGGACGGGACGGGCCTCGTTCCCGTCCCTGATAAAGCTAAGGGACACCTAAGCTACGCATTAATTGTGTCTTGTCCTGTAACACGGGCAATAAGCTCGCAACACTGTATACCTTTCCACCTCCTGTGTGCCAGTGTGGCAGCCCCTTTCGACTATAAAAGGAGGCCCATAGCATACTGGAGGGGGATTCGGCTCTTTTGGGCAAGTTGCACCTCGTAGCTAGCTCAAGAACACTCAATACACCCACCAAAGCAGGACTAGGGTATTACGCATCCTCGCGGCCCGAACCTGGGTAAACGATCCTTGTGTTGACTGTTAATCCTGCTCTCCTCACGACCCCGCGCCCCGGCAACCGTAGTAGGGATTCTTGTGATCCCATTGGTGTCGTTCCCACCGACACTAGCGAAGTTCTTGAAGATCTTTTGGACCCGCGATTTATCATCAAGAAAGAACACCCACGTAAATCTTAAAAAATCATCGACTATGACTGGACCAAATGAGTTACCACCGAGACTTTTGTAGGCATTGGGACCAAAGAGATCCATATGAAGAAGCTCGAGCGGTCTTCTCATGGTCATGATGTTCTTCACGGGGTGACTTCCTCCTACTTGTTTTCCTACTTGACAAGCACTACACAATCTATGCTTGTCAAATATAACATCTTTCACTCCAAGAATATGATTATCTTTAATAAGCTTATCAAGATTTCGCATGCCCACATGACCTAACCTTCTATGCCACAACCAGCCTTTAGAAGATTTAGCAGTAAAGCAAGTTCTAGGTTGAGCCTTTTTAGAGAAATCGACAATGTAAAGATCACCTCTACGTATACTGGTAAAGACCATATTATGATTATCTCTACAAAACACTTGGCAATCTACTTCAGTGAATAGGACATTGAAACCAAAGTCAGCAAGTCTAGATACGGAAAGTAGATTATAGCCAAGAGATTCAATGAGCATAACATTTTGTATGGAGTTATCATGTGAGATGGCCACCTTACCAAGGCCAACCACCAAGGCCAACCACCTTTGAGTTATCACCAAAAGTGACATACTTTCGAGGGCCGTCGTTTTCAGCAAGCTCACAAAACATATCCTTATCTCCGGTCATATGATCGGTACATCCACTATCAAGGACCCATTCCTTTCCTCCAGCCATGTAGCCGCGAAGATTAGCCATAAGACCAAAGTGTCTCATAGACTCATCGTGATCGAAGTCAGTATGATCATCCTCATCATAGTATCCGTGTTCAACATCGTCTTGTGATGGATCAATTCCTAGAGAGAGTGATTCATTAGATTTATGATCATGACAATGTGCATCTTTATGGATTCTAATGACTTCGGAGATGATATTGCTAATGATTCCAACATCTCATTTGGCACGCATAAGGTCACGAAGCTCAAACAAGCATTCACCATATATACTTGGGATCATTAGGACTCATCTTAGTCAAGGCAATAGACTTATGAAGGATCTCATCTAAGTTTTTCAAGGAATAGTTTGGAAAACGTTCCTCAAGAAATCTCCATATAGTGTAGGCACAATCAAGAGTAGGCAAGCAACCAATCAAGTTTCTAGGCAAACCTCTAGTGATAAGATTAACAGTTCTATGGTTGCGAATCATGTCAATGGACTCATCAAGGGTAGGATGCAAAGGATCAACATGAGGAGCACAAGGGCTAGTAATATACTTGCTCAAATGATATTCATTGAAAATCACAATCATCTCATTTTCCACTCATGAAAGTACTCTCCATCAAGAATAGGCACTCTACGTCTAAGACTCCCCAATGTAGACTCATCCATCTTCCTCCAAAGGTGTTTAAACCAAAGCAATGGAGACCAATGCTCTGATACCAATTGAAAGGATCGAGAAGAGGTGTCTAGAGGGGGGTGAATAGATCCTTAACAAGGAAAAGTTGCAGTTTTTATTTTCTTCAAGTTAAGGAAGAGTTTTAGCACAAGTTTAAACATCACAATACATTCAAGCAAGCATGACAAGAGTATATGAGCAGTGGAAAGTAAAGCATGCAATTTGCGAGAATGTAAAGGGATGGGATTGGAGTGTGCAAACACAATTGGGGACACGGAGATTTTTTGCGTGGTTCCGATAGGTGGTGCTATCATACACCCACGTTGACGGAGACTTAAACCCACGAAGGGTAACGGTTGCGTGAGTCCACGGAGGGCTCCACCCATGAAGGGTCCACGAAGAAGCAACCTTGTCTATCCCACCATGGCCATCGCCCACGAAGGACTTTCCTCACTAGGGTAGATCTTCACGGAGTAGGCGATCTCCTTGCCCATACAAACTCCTTGGTTCAACTCCACAATCTTGACGGAGGCTCTCAAGTGACACCTAACCAATCTAGGAGACACCACTCTCCAAAAGGTAATAGATGGTGTGTTGATGATGAACTCCTTGCTCTTGTGCTTCAAATGATAGTCTCCCCAACACTCAACTCTCTCTCATGGATTTGGATTTGGTGGAAAGATGATTTGAGTGGAAAGCAAGTTGGAGAAGGCTAGAGATCAAGATTTATGTGGTTGGAATGGAATATCTTGACCTCAACACATGAGTAGGTGGTTCTGTCTCAGAAAATGTATGCTGGAAGTGTAGGCATGTTCTGATGGATCTCCTCCCGACTGAAGGAAGGGTGGAGGGGTATATATAGCCTCCACACGAAATCTAACCGTTACGCACAATTCACCAAACTCGGTGGGACCGAATCACAAAACTCGGTCGGACCGATTCAGTTCAAAATGTGACTGTTAGGCATCTCGGTGGGACCGATATGATCAACTTGGTGGGACCGATGTGCTAGGGTTAGGGTAAAACCTCATCTCAGTTTGACCGATTACACAAACTCGGTGAGACCGCTTTTGGTAATAAGCAAGACAGAGAGTGGAAGGCAGACTCGATGGGACCGATTGCTTATCTCGGTGGGACCGAAATAATTGCAACAGGCAACAGGGAATTTGCAAGCCCATCTCGGTGAGACCGGGATCCCATCGGTGAGACCGAATTGACTAGGGTTTCTGGCAGTGGCTATGTCAAGTGAACTCGGTGACGCCGAATAGAATATTTCGGTGGGTCCGAGTTTGACTTTTGGTCTGGGACAAATGTGGATATGAGAAAGTAGTTGAGGGCTTTGGAGCATATCACTAAGCACTTTGAGCAAGCAAGCCATTAAGCAACACCTCATCCCCTTTTAATAGTATTGGCTTTTCCTATGGACTCAATGTGATCTTGGATCACTAAAATGAAAATATAGAGTCTTGAGCTTTTGAGCTTGAGCCAATCCCTTGTCCTTAGCATCTAGAAGGGGTTCCACATCCTCTTGTCCACGCCACTCCATCTGTTGAACTTGTCTGAAATATTCTAAATAAAAACATATTAGTCCAACAAGAGATATGTTGACATTAATTATCAAAACCACCCTGGGAGCACTTGTGCTTTCACTTTGGGTGTACCAAACGTCACAACGTAACTGGGTGGCTATAAAGGTGCACTACAGGTATCTCCGAAAGTGTTTGTTGGGTTGACACGAATCGAGACTCGTATTTGTCACTCCATATGACGGAGAGGTATCTCTGGGCCCACTCGGTAATGCATCATCATAATGAGCTCAATGTGACTAAGGAGTTAGCCACGGGATCATGCGTTACGGAACGAGTAAAGAGACTTGTCGGTAATGAGATTGAACGAGGTATGAGGATACCGATGATCGAATCTCGGGCAAGTAACATACCGATGGACAAAGGGAATTGTATACGGGATTGATTGAATCCCTGACATCGTGGTTCATCCGATGAGATCATCATGGAACATGTGGGAGCCAACATGGGTATCCAGATCCCGCTGTTGGTTATTGGCTGGAGAGATGTCTCGGTCATGTCTGCATGGTTCCCGAACCCGTAGGGTCTACACACTTAAGGTTCAGTGACGCTAGAGTTGTTATGGGAAATTGTATGTGGTTACTGAAGGTTGTTTGGAGTCCCGGATGAGATCCTGGACGTCACGAGGAGTTTCGGAATGGTTCGGAGGTGAAGAATTATATATGGGAAGTCCAGTTTCAGTCGCCGGAATAATTTCGGGTGTTATCGGTATTGTACCGGGACCATCGAAAGGTGTCCGGGGGTCCACCGGGTGGGGCCACCTGTCCCGGTGGGCCACACTACTAGGAAAGGGCTATAGATGATATGGACATTAATGGTGCACCATGTATGTGGTGCACCACTGCTATATAGCAGTGCGCCATTATTGACATATTACTAACGGCGCACCTGGTGTGTGGTGCGCCATTAGTAGTTTTGAAAAAAAATAAATAAAAAAAATTGTTAGCAGTGGCGCACCAGGGGATAGTGCGCCATTACTAGTTGACATAGTAATGGCGCACCACACCCACCGTGCGCCATTAGTAGTTTTGAAAAAAAATAAAAAAATTTGTTAGTAGTGGCGCACCATGGGATAGTGCGCCATTACTAGTATAGAAGTTTTGAAAAAAATAAAAAAAATTGTTAGTAGTGGCGCACCAGTGGACAGTGCGCCATTACTAGTTTTAACTAGTAATGGCGCACTATCCCATGGTGCGCCACTACTAACAATTTTTTTTATTTTTTTCAAAACTACTAATGGCGCACCACACACTAGGTGCGCCATTAGTAACCCTGGTGCTAAATGCACCCCCCCCCCCCGTGGACCGCCTTTTCAGTTAAAAAAATAAAAGAAAATGATGGAAATGTCAAAAAATAAAAGAAAATAAGTTTCCTATGTGATATGTGGTCTAGTTGTTGGGAAAATTTACAAATATGAATTTCGACTTTATTTGCAAAATCTCTCTGGAATTTAGTAAAATGGGCATAACTTTTGCATACGAACTCGGATTAAAAACCTAACAGAACGAAAGATATGGGGCTTTTAAGATCTAGAGGGGGGGGGGAAATGAAAAAAAAAATTCAAACTTACTAGTGGCGCACCATTTGCTAGGTGCGCCACTAGTAACAGAAAAAAATTGGTTTTAAAAAAAAATTGGATTTTTTTCAAAATATGATACGTAATATGACTGGGAAGTTTGAAATATTTTTTCAAAATTTCATCACACTCATGAACATGAACAAAGTCCTAGACATCAACAAGGTTTAATAGGATTGATATGATAGATATATCAACAAGTGCCTGTGAAGTGAGCTGGTGTTGGGGTTGGATAGAACTGCAAAGTTAAGCGTGCTTAGGCTGGAGTAGTGTGAGGATGGGTGACCTTTTGGGAAGTTTGACCACAGAGTGTGATTTGACTTGAGATTAAGCCATAGTGACCCGAGATTAAGAAAAAAACGAAAAAAAATTTGGAATTTTTTTAAAAAAAAATTCTGAAAAAATTGAATTTTTTTTGTTAGTAATGGCGCACTTCTATGTGGTGCGCCATTACTAAGTCAGATAGTAATGGCGCACCAGATAGGCATAGTAATGGCGCACCTATAGTGCGCCATTACTATCTGGGATAGTAATTACTATTTTGTTACTAATGGCGTGATAATAGTGGCGCACCTGTAGTGCGCCATTAATGGCAAAAACAGGTGCGCCACTAATTAGCCTTTTCCTAGTAGTGCCAAGTGGGCTGAACAAGGGTGGGAACTAGCCCCCTAGTGGGCTGGTGCGCCCCCAAGGGCCCAAGGCACCTAGGGTTAGAAACCCTAGGGGGTGGTTCGCCTCCCACCTAACTTGGGGGCAAGTTCCCCCCTGGCCGCCGCCCCCCTTGTAGATGGGATCTAAGGGGGGCGGCCCCCTTCACCCTATAAATAGAGGGGGGTGGGAAGGCAGCAGCACCCCTTCCCTGGCGCAGCCCTCCCCCTCTCCAACACCTCCTCCTCCGTAGTGCTTGGCGAAGCCCTGTCGGAGAACTGCAAGCTCCACCACGACGCCGTCGTGCTGCCGGAGCTCTCCCTCAACTTCTCCTCTCCCCTTGCTGGATCAAGAAGGAGGAGACGTCCCCAGGCTGTACGTGTGTTGACCGCAGAGGCGCCATCCGTTCGGCGCTAGATCAGATCTTCCACGATTTGAATCGCCACGAGTACGACTCCATCATCCGCGTTCCTTGTAACACTTCCGCTTAGCGATCTTCAAGGGTATGAAGATGCACTCCCTCTCACTCGTTGCTAGCATCTCCTAGATTGATCTTGGTGAGACGTAGGATTTAAAAAAAATTATTACTACATTCCCCAACATTTTCCTCCATCTAACAACTGAAGAACTTGTCGGAGACTTCATATCTCTCAGCCCGGGCATGAGCTTGGTAAACCATTCTCAGCTCTTGGAACATCTCATATGCTCTATGTTGCCCAAAATGCTTTTGGAGCCCTAGTTCTAAGCTGTAAAGCATGCCGCACTGAACCAGGGTGTAATCATCACTACGCGACTGCCAGACGTTCATAATGTCTTGAGTTGCTGGGAAACCGGGTGCATTACCTAGCGGTGCTTCAAGGACATATGCTTTCTTGGCAGCTATGAGAATGATCCTCAAGTTACGGACCCAGTCCGTATAGTTGCTTCCATCGTCTTTCAGCTTGGTTTTCTCTAGGAACGCGTTGAAGTTGGGGGCAACATTAGCGTGGGCCATTGGGTCTACAAGATAGATTGTAAAGACAATTTTAAACTAAGTTCATGATAATTAAGTTCATCTAATCAAATTATTTAATGAACTCCCACTCACATAGACATCCTCTAGTCATCTAAGTGATACATGATCCGAATCGACTAGGCCGTGTCCGATCATCACGTGAGACAGACTAGTCATTAACGGTGAACATCTCCATGTTGATCGCATCTACTATACAACTCGTGTTCGACCTTTCGGTCTCTTGTGTTCTGAGGCCATGTCTGTACATGCTAGGCTCGTCAAGTCAACCTAAGTGTTTCACATGTATAAATCTGGCTTACACCCGTTGTATGCAAACATTAGAATCTATCACACTCGATCATCACGTGGTGCTTCGAAACAAGGAACCTTCTCAATGGTGCACCCTTTAGGGGAACACATTTCTTGATATTTTAGTGAGGGATCATCTTACTTATGCTACCATCGTTCTAAGCAAATAAGATGTAAACATGATAAACATCACATGCAAATCATAAAGTGACATGATATGGCCAATATCATCTTGCGCTTTTGATCTCCATCTTTGAAGCGCGGCATGATCACCATCGTCACCGGCATGACACCATGATCTCCATCATCGTGTCTTCATGAAGTTGTCTCGCCAACTATTACTTCTACTACTGGCTAACGGTTAGCAATAAAGTAAAGTAATTACATGGCATTTATATTGACTCACAGGTCATACAATAAATTAAGACAACTCCTATGGCTCCTGCCGGTTGTCATACTCATCGACATGCAAGTCGTGATTCCTATTACAAGAACATGATCAATCTCATACATCACATATATAATTCATCACATCCTTTTGGCCATATCACATCACATAGCATACCCTGTAAAAAACAAGTTAGACGCCCCACTACAAAAAAATACACTTCCGTGATGATACGTGTTTGTCACAGTAGGTCACGTTTTCTGTCATGCATGTACATCCATGACGATTTTATGACAGAATCAAGATAGTCATACCCGTGCTGTCGTAGAAGTGTTCCATGACATTACCAAAATTATGATCACAGAAGTGTTCACTTCCATGACGATAAATGCCATGTCATGGAAGTGCTTTCGTCAAGGGTGACCGACACGTGGCATCCACCGTAACGGGTCGCCGTTAAGCTATCGGTCCGGTTTTGGATCCGATAACCTGCTAACAGCGACGACCAATGACGATTTTCCACGTGTAAAATTCTCATTGGCCGATGGAACCACGTGTCAGCTCCGCGTTGGCACAGGTATCACTCATCCAATGGGCGAGATGCGCATGTGATATGTCGACACGTGGACCGGCCCAACAGTGGCCCATTCAGGTTAAAAGGCCGGGCCTGTCAAAATAAGCGGGCCGGCCCATTGGCGGCCTACTTGAGTCAGGCCCATTTACAAGCATGACCCATACAAGTTACACAGAATCGGCCCATTCTACATTTGACAATTTCCAGCCCATCGTCAGTTTTAGCCCGTTAACGGCCCGCTACATCTTTGGGCCCAATTGCGTCCCGAGCTTCTTTCGGCCTGTTAGCGAGCCATCGTCAGTTCCAGCCCATTAACGGCCCGGAACGTCTTTCGACCTTTTCTCGGCCCATTCTGCAGTTGGGCCAATTCTAGCCCGCCATGACATTAGGCCTGTAATCGGCCATTCGGTAAATGGGCCATCTCCTAGCCCATTTTGTCTCTCGGCCTGTTAACGGACCGCACAACAGTTGGGCCTTTGACTTTAGGTCCATTAGGGGCCCATGTTCCGCAGGGCATTCATGTCTACTATGCAACCTTCTTCTTGTAGACGTTGTTAGGCCTCCAAGTGCAGAGGTTTGTAGGACAGTAGCAAATTTCCCTCAAGTGGATGACCTATGGTTTATCATTCCATGGGAGGCGTAGGATGAAGATGGTCCCTCTCAAACAACCGTACAACCAAATAACAAAGAGTCTCTTGTGTTCCCAACACACCCAATACAATGGTAAATTGTATAGGTGCACTAGTTCGGCGGAGAGATGGTGATACAAGTGCAATATGGATGGTAGATATAGGTTTTTGTAATCTGAAAATATAAAAACAGCAAGGTAACTAAAAGTGAGCGAAAACGGTATTGCAATGCTAGGAAACAAGGCCTAGGGTTCATACTTTCACTAGTGCAAGTTCTCTCAACAATAATAACATAATTGGATCATATAACTATCCCTCAACATGCAACAAAGAGTCACTCCAAAGTCACTAATAGCGGAGAACAAACGATGAGATTATTGTAGGGTACGAAACCACCTCAAAGTTATCCTTTCTGATCGATCTATTCAAGAGTCCGTAGTAAAATAACACAAAGCTATTCTTTCCGTTCGATCTATAATAGAGTTCGTACTAGAATAACACCTTAAGACACAAATCAACCAAAACCCTAATGTCACCTAGATACTCCAATGTCACCTCAAGGATTCGTGGGTATGATTATATGATATGCATCACACAATCTCATATTCATCTATTCAACCAACACAAAGAACTTCAAAGAGTGCCCCAAAGTTTCTACCAGAGAGTCAAGACGAAAACGTGTGTCAACCCCTATGCATAGATTCCCAAGGTCATGGAACCCGCAAGTTGATCACCAAAACATACATCAAGTGAATCAATAGAATACCCCATTGTCACCACGGGTATCCCACACAAGACATACATCAAGTGTTCTCAAATCCTTAAAGACTCAATCCAATAAGATAACTTCAAAGGGAAAACTCACTCCATTACAAGAGAGTAGAGGGGGAGAAACATCATAAGATCCAACTATCATAGCAAAGCTCGCGATACATCAAGATCGTGCCGAATCAACAACACGAGAGAGAGAGAGATCAAACACATAGCTACTAGTACATACCCTCAGGCCCGAGGGTGAACTACTCCCTCCTTGTCATGGACAGCGCCGGGATGATGAAGATGGCCACCGGTGAAGGATCCCCCCTCCGGTAGGGTGCCGGAACAGGGTCCCGATTGGTTTTTTGTGGCTACAGAGGCTTGCGGCGGCGGAACTCCCGATCTAGGTTATTTCTGGAGGTTTCTGTATTTATAGGAATTTTTGGCGTAGGTCTCACGTCAGGGGGGTCTCCGAGTCGTCCACGAGATAGGGGGACACGCCCAGGGGGTAGGGCGCGCCCCCCGCCCTCGTGGATGGCTCGGGACTCTTTTGGCCCAACTCTTTTACTCCGGGGGCTTCTTTTGGTCCATAAAAAATCATCAAAAATTGGCACGTCAATTGGACTCCGTTTGGTATTCCTTTTCTATAAAAACTCAAAAACAAGGAAAAAACAGAAACGGGCACTGGGCTCTAGGTTAATAGGTTAGTCCCAAAAATCATATAAAATAGCATATAAATGCATATAAAACATGCTAAATGGATAATATAATAGCATGGAACAATAAAAAATTATAGATACGTTGGAGACGTATCAAGCATCCCCAAGCTTAATTCCTGCTCGTCCTCGAGTAGGTAAATGATAAAAACAGAATTTTTGATGTGGAATGCTACCTAACATAATTATCAATGTAATTTTCCTTATTTTGGCATGAATGTTCAGATCCGAAAGATCCAAGACAAAAGTTTAATATTGACATAAAAACAATAATACTTCAAGCATACTAACCAAGCAATTATGTCTTCTCAAAATAACATAGCCAAAGAAAGCTCATCCCTACAAAATCATATAGTTTGGCCATGCTCCATCTTCATCACACAAAATTCTCAAATCATGCACAACCCCGATGACAAGCCAAGCAATTGTTTTATACTTTAGTATTCTCAAACTTTTTCAACTTTCACACAATACATGAGCGCGAGCCATGGACATAGCACTATGGGTGGAATAGAATATGATGATGGAGGTTGTGTGGAGAAGACAAAAAAGGAGAAAGTCTCACATCGACGCGGCTAATCAACGGGCTATGGAGATGCCCATTAATTGATGTCAATGCGAGGAGTAGGGATTGCCATGCAACGGATGCACTAGAGCTATAAATGTATGAAAGCTCAACAAAAGAAACTAAGTGGGTGTGCATCCAACTTGCTTGCTCACGAAGACCTAGGGCATTTGAGGAAGCCCATTGTTGGAATATACAAGCCAAGTTCTATAATGAAAAATTCCCACTAGTATATGAAAGTGACAAAATAAGAGACTCTCTATCATAAAGGTCATGGTGCTACTTTGAAGCACAAGTGTGGAAAAAGGATAGTAGAATTTTCCCTTCTTTTATTTTATTTTTTTATTTTTTGGGCCTTCCTTTTTTTTATTTGGCCTTTCTCTTTTTTTGTCTTTTTTATTTGGCCTTTCCCTTTTTTTGGCCTTTTTTGGGACAATGCTCTATTAATGATGATCATCACACTTCTATTTATCTACAACTCAATGATTACAACTCGATACGAGAACAAAATATGACTCTATATGAATGCCTCCGGCGGTGTACCGAGATGGGCAATGAATCAAGAGTGACATGTATGAAAAATTATGCATGGTGGCCTTGCCACAAATACGATGTCAACTACATGATCATGCAAGGCAATATGACAATGACGAAGCGTGTCATAATGAACGGAACGGTGGAAAGTTGCATGGCAATATATCTCGGAATGGCTATGGAAATGCCATAATAGGTAGGTATGGTGGCTGTTTTCAGGAAGATATAAGGGGTTTTATGTGTGATAGAGCGTATCATATCACGGGGTTTGGATGCACCGGCGAAGTTTGCACCAACTCTCGAGGTGAGAAAGGGCAATACACGGTACCGAAGAGGATAGCAATGATGGAAAGGTCAGAGTGCGTATAATCCATGGACTCAACATTAGTCATAAAGAACTCACATACTTATTGCAAAAATCTACAAGTCATCAAAACTGAGCACTACGCGCATGCTCCTAGGGGGATAGATTGGTAGGAAAAGACCATCGCTCGTCCCCGACCGCCACTCATAAGGAGGACAATCAAAGAAACACCTCATGCTTCAAATTTGTCACACAACGTTTACCATACGTGCATGCTATGGGACTTGCAAACTTCAACACAAGTATTTCTCAAATTCACCATTACTCAACTAGCATGACTCTAACATTACCATCTTCATATCTCAAAACAATCATCAAGTATCAAACTTCTCATAGTATTCAATGCACTCTATATGGAAGTTTTTATTATACCATCTTGGATGCCTATCATATTAAGACTAACTAGTCATCAACCCGTGCACCTGCACGGGCTAGCAATTAAAAACATTAAATATTGAAAATGTCGATTAATATATGCATATCTCACCAACTGGTACATCTGTATTTTCTAGTCTTTGCTTGATTGGATATACAGTATATGTGCATTTATGTACATAGAACATGTATATGAGATCCTGTATTTAGATGGTTTAATTTTCCTTGGTGGTAAGGTGAAATCTAATATATTTTCTTGCTTGACAGCTATATTAATAATAGTACTCTACCATTCATGTTGTCTATGTGAATAGAAGCGTTATATCGATTGCTTTTTTGACGGGCAATCTAAGCTTCATGTATATAAATGACGATAGAATGGTTCTGGTTCCTCAAAACATGTCCATATTCAAAATTTTACCTGGCCGAAGCGAATGAATGCTCTGGGTATTATATTTGAAAACCACACATGAACTATCACTAATTCATAAAAGCTTGAGATGAATTCTGCGCCAAAATTTGAAATTTTTTACACATAAACTAAGACAGAGATCTCTCATGGACAAAAAGATAATGCATTGAGTCGGTCAAGATTAACAGAGTCATACCAGAGCTGGATATATTCTAATACTTACTTGACATGTATTCTAAATATAGTACATGCAGTAAAAGGTATGTGTACCTGATATTTATGTAGTAAAACAATAGGCTACAAACATTCAATACTTAAACCGTTAAACGATTTGTAGAATTACCATCAATCAATCATTATGTACATCTGAAACTAATTTTAACATAATAACATAAGAGCAGAATCTTACGGTTACAGTGGCATTGAAGGGTGAATTACAGAATTGTCTTTTGCTAGTCCATGAACATGCACGCTTCCTTGAAATTTCTTTTCAATAAAAGAATATTTGCATTAAATCCTATTAGTTGAATATGAAAGATAACTACTTCGAAACAATTATTGGTTAACTTGAAGGATAACTCCAAGTGGAACTTTTGCAAAAACAACTTTAATTTCTTCTTAGGTACTGTCTTGTTGGCATGTGCTGTAACAGAAAATGGTATTGTCAATCGAGATACAGAAAATCAACCTTTGTTGGTATCTTCAGAAAACCTAATAGCAAAACATTATGTTCAAATGCAAAAAATAATAAATCAAATCAATAGTCGGCAATTTGGATATTCTGGCCTATGAAACTATATTTGTCAGCTATTATCCAGCAAAAACATTATGTACAGTATAAAGATTTAACCATGTGCCTTGTTCATCTAACGGATGTCCAGAGGATTTAATCCTGTTTTATTCCACTCGTGCCTAGCTCGGTTTCCCTACTCCATACTTTGTATTGTTCTGAATGAAAATGCAATGATGTTGTGTTTTGTCAGGAAAAAAAGAATGGCTTTGAGTGTGCAGTAATCTGTGAACAGAAAAAAATCATGGTATGTAAGGTAAACTTCCTTCGAACCTAGTGAAATCGAATATATGTCAAAGATAGTGCTTGTTTACTACTAATAAGCATGTAGACTGTACAGTACAGCATGTAATGAAGTATATGCCGGATAACATACATCTAGGAATGGTTTAGCTGAACAATTTTCGTGCAGTAAATATGTTGAATAGCCCTACAACTAATCCGCTCACCTTTAATAGGACCATGTTTGTTAAGACCATCATAACCTCTGAAGTTAATTCCTGCATTATCGTTTTAGATTATAACAAAGGTTAATACTTGATGATGTAGACACAAATAGGCAAACTAAAATTTACATATAACCCAGGGCATTGTAACTTGTGTCTGGGGTATGTGGAGATACTTCGACATATTTAGTATAGAAAATAATGCTCCAGAGTCTATAGAATGCTCAAAAGTCTATAAGAAATCAGATCTGGCTTTTACACCTAATTTTGCTTCAGAAATTTGCTCTACTGGACTAACTTGATACATACTCATATACCCATGAATCGTTCTCAAATAATAAATTAATATAGTGAAGATAGAAAATATATGGATTAGTAAGTCAATATCTTTGCTTTCCAATAGGTTCAAAATGTCATGTGCAAAATATACCATGAACGTTCTACAAAAATAGCAGAACACACGACACATAATTAAAAGCATCACTGGTTATATATGCAAGCTTAAAAAAATATCTGGCATAGGGGCATTATTGAACATACACAATATATGTTATGCATTATATAAAATTCACCATGGATCACACTGGATTGAGAATTACCTGTAAAGGTAATGAGTAGGCACAATGATGAACAAAGCAAGAATTACTCGTCGGCTGATAAACTGCTAGCTATATCATTGCCTGGGGCATCCTGCCAGAAATTGCTTGATCAAGTACTGTTTTGGAGTGCATGAGCCCATCCGACTCATCTCAACATTCATGACACCGATGTCGTGGCTGCTCCTGTTGTTGTAGCCTTCGGCATTGGATTATTCCCCTTCTCACCATTTGGCTGCAAGATCTGGAACTACATTAGATAGATCAACTAAGAAGTATCAAAGACCATGATTGTAGCTCTGTGAGAGAGTTTTGTGGAAGTGGTCTATTATGATTTTTTGTAATATATCTCGGCGACGATCTACAATTTCAATCTGCATGTGACTCCTTTTTCGAAGAAAAAGCAGGTATTAGATGAACATGTACAGGTTGTTAAGAGGAGAAATTAGTACAGTATCACATGCATACACTCTTGGTCTTCCCGCATTTACTTCTTTGAACCTCACCTTGACACCACAACACAACATGATGACGGTCTCCGGCATTGATAACCCTATGTCCATGTGAATTTACTATTTAGTGTAGCAGGTTCGTATTGTACCGCCTTTTCACTTTGAGTATGAAAAATGGCTGGGCATAGGGGATGGTGAAGCACGCAGAAAGTTCAGGAACAACGAAGGGCACACATGTAAACTTTCCTTGCATACTTTTCATGTCGACAAATGGTTGTTTTCTTGTGGTCTCAATCAGCCCGTGAAAAAGGTTAGATTATCCAAGGACATCTTGTTCTGCTTGCCACGTCTGATGCGTCCTTGTGTTTGACGGTCGGTGGTACCATTGATGGTATCACAATGGTTAGTAAGTCTAGCCTTAATATAATCAGATGATGCCACGATGTCGTACCGCGGCCAGCATGACTCCATGCTATTTGATTATCACGTGGTGGGAAAGGGCTTATATCTTCCTGTCAAGGCACAAACAGTTTTTTGTGCCTGTCAGGGGTTATATATGTGGTTCCAGTGCATGCACGGATAAGAGTTGAGACTTGAGACAGACAGCAGAGCGAATCGGACAAAACCCATGCTCTAAAGAAAATCGCCGTACCATGCATCATACAGAAATAGCAAGTTGAAAAGCAGCAACTAAAATAGAAGCACGCATGCAAAATAATAGCCGACCCTCCAAGCTTTAGCATGAGCACGTGTATAAAGTTGTATAGATCGAGCCTGCATGGCGCCATTTCTTCACATATGGAGGATGGAGCCGGCGCCCGACACGCCCTTTTTTCCCAACAAAACGAACTTAGACCTAGGATTAACGTGGATCCTATTTTTTGTGAATGATTAACGTGGCTCCTTGGAATGGTCTTTTTTTCTAGATAACCTTGAAAAGGTCTTTGGCACATGTGTGTTAGGTCAGGTCGTTGGCTCCTTTTCCCCTCAAAATAGTCACGAGAGAGAGTTGTGTACATGACAGTCTTTGAGAATTTTTTTGTGGGGGAGATATACGTGTGGTTTTTTTTGTCGGTGAGATTTGTTTTTCTCTTTTGAGAGATAGATGAGATATTGGGAGTGCTGCATGATGGGAGTTTTCTTGAGGACGTAAAATCTCCTATTCACGGTACTGTGTTTAAAAAATTTGGACTTCACTTTTTTTCTGCTAGAAATTAGACGGATATATCCGCACCGTAATAATTCGGCCCCACCAGATTAACGGCTCATAAAATCTAATTATCGGGAGAATTTCTAGGAAGTCAAGAATTAGTATAGGTATAGATTTTATAGCCAAAGCAAATTACCATCCTGTTCTAAAAGACTCTCAAAATAATATAAGTGAAGAATGAGAGTTCATCCATTTCTTCAAAATAAAACCACCGCCGTGCTCTAAAAAGATATAAGTGAAGCACTAGAGCAAATGACAAACTACTCCAAAAGATATAAGTGAAGATCAATGAGTAGTCGAATAATTGTGCAACTATGTGAAGACTCTCTAACATTTAAGAATTTCAGATCTTGGGATATTATTAAAACAGCAACCAAAACAATATAAAACAAAATGACGCTCCAAGCAAAACACATTTCATGTGGTGAATAAAATATAGCTCCAAGTAAAGTTACCGATGGACGAAGACGAAAGAGGGGATGCCTTCCGGGGCATCCCCAAGCTTAGGCTCTTGGTTGTCCTTGAATAATACCTTGGGGTGCCTTGGGAATCCCCAAGATTAGCTCTTGCCACTCCTTATTCCATAGTCCATCGAATCTTTACCCAAAACTTGAAAACTTCACAACACAAAACTTAACAGAAAACTCGTAAGCTCCGTTAGTCTAAGAAAATAAATCACCACTTAGGTACTGTTGTGAACTCATTCTAAATTCATATTGGTGTAATATCTACTGTATTCCAACCTCTCTATGGTTCATACCCTCCGATACTACTCATAGATTCATCAAAATAAGCAAACAACACAATGAGAACAGAATCTGTCGAAAACAGAACAGTCTGTAGTAATTTGTATCATTTGAATACTTCTGTAAATCAAAAAATTCTGAAATAAATTGGTGGACCTGAGGAATTTGTCTATTAATCATATGCAAAAAGAATCAACCTAAAAGCACACTCCAGTAAAAATGGAAGCTAATCTCGTGAGCGCAAAAGTTTCTGTTTTTTTACAGCAAGATCGCATAGACTTCACCCAAGTCTTCCCAAAGGTTCTACTTGGCACAAACACTAACTAAAACATAAAACCACATCTAAACAGAGGCTAGATGAATTATTTATTACTAATCAGGAGCTAAAAGCAAAGAACAAAAATCAAATTGGGTTGCCTCCCAACAAGCGCTATTGTTTAACGCCCCTAGCTAGGCATGATGATTTAAATGATGCTCACATAAAAGATAAGAATTCAAACATAAAGAGAGCATCATGAAGAATATGACTAACAAATTTAAGTCTAACCCACTTCCTATGCATAGGGAATTTGTGAGCAAACAACTTATGGGAACAATAATCAAGTAGCATAGGAAGGCAAAACAAGCATAACTTCAAGATTTTCAACACATAGAGAGGAAACCTGATATTATTGCAATATTTAGAAGCATATGATCCTCTCTCATAATAATTTTCAGTAGCATCATGAATGAATTAAACCATATAACCAGCACATAAAGCATTCTTTTCATGATCTACTTGCATAGAAATTTTACTACTCTCCACATAAGCAAATTTATTCTCATCAATAGTAGTGGGAGCAAACTCAACAAAATAACTACCATGTGAAGCATAATCCAATTGAAAATTAAAATCATGATGACAAGTTTCATGGTTATCTTTATTCTTTATAGCATACGTGTCATCACAATAATCATCATAAATAGGAGCCATGCTTTCATCATAATAAATTTGCTCACCAAAACTTGGGGGACTAAAAATATCATCTTCATCAAACATAGCATCCCCAAGCTTGTGGCTTTGCATATCATTAGCATCATGGATATTCAAGGAATTCATACTAACAACATTGCAATCATACTCATCATTCAAATATTTAGTGCCAAACATTTTAATGCATTCTTCTTGTAACACTTGAGCACAATTTTCCTTTCCATCATTTTCATGAAAGACATTAAAAAGATGAAGCATATGAGGCACCCTCAATTCCATTTTTTGTAGTTTTATTTTATAGACTAAACTAGTGATAAAACAAGAAACAAAAAGATTTGATTGCAAGATCTAAAGATATACTTTCAAGCACTAACCTTCCCGGTAACGGCGCCAGAAAAAAGCTTGATGTCTACTACGCAACCTTCTTCTTGTAGACGTTGTTGGGCCTCCAAGTGCAGAGGTTTGTAGGACAGTAGCAAATTTCCCTCAAGTGGATGACCTAAGGTTTATCAATCCGTGGGAGGCCTAGGATGAAGATGGTCCCTCTCAAACAACCCTACAACCAAATAACGAAGAGTCTCTTGTGTCCCCAACACACCCAATACAATGGTAAATTGTATAGGTGCACTAGTTCGGCGAAGAGATGGTGATACAAGTGCAATATGGATGGTAGATATAGGTTTTTGTAATATGAAAATATAAAAACAGCAAGGTAACTAATGATAAAAGTGAGCGAAAATGGTATTGCAATGCTAGGAAACAAGGCCTAGGGTCCATACTTTCACTAGTGTCAACAATAATAACATAATTGGATCATATAACTATCCCTCAACATGCAACAAAGAGTCACTCCAAAGTCACTGATAGCGGAGAACAAACGAAGAGATTATTGTAGGGTACGAAACCACCTCAAAGTTATCCTTTCTGATCGATCTATTCAAGAGTCCGTAGTAAAATAACACAAAGCTATTCTTTCCGTTCGATCTATCATAGAGTTCGTACTAGAATAACACCTTAAGACACAAATCAACCAAAACACTAATGTCACCTAGATACTCCAATGTCACCTCAAGTATCCGTGGGTATGATTATACGATATGCATCACACAATCTCAGATTCATCTATTCAACCAACACAAAGAACTTCAAAGAGTGCCCCAAAGTTTCTACCGGAGACTCAAGATGAAAACGTGTGCCAACCCCTATGCATAAATTCCCAAGGTCATGGAACCCGCAAGTTGATCACCAAAACATACATCAAGTGAATCAATAGAATACCCCATTGTCACCACGGGTATCCCACGCAAGACATACATCAAGTCCTTAAAGACTCAATCCGATAAGATAACTTCAAAGGGAAAACTCAATCCATTACAAGAGAGTAGAGGGGGAGAAACATCATAAGATCCAACTATAATAGCAAAGTTTGCGATACATCAAGATCGTGACGAATCAAGAACACAAGAGAGAGAGATAGATCAAACACATAGCTACTGGTACATACCCTCAGCCCCGAGGGTGAACTACTCCCTCCTCGTCATGGAGAGCGTCGGGATGATGAAGATGGCCACCGGTGAGGGATCCCCCCTCTGGCAGGGTGCCGGAATAGGGTCCCCGATTGGTTTTTGGTGGCTACAGAGGCTTGCGGCGGCGGAACTCCCGATCTAGGTTATTTTCTGGAGGTTCCTGTATTTATAGGATATTTTGGCGTAGGTCTCACGTCAGGGGGGGGGTCTCCGAGTCGTCCACGAGATAGGGGGATGCGCCCATGGGGTAGGGCGCGCCCCCACCCTCGTGGACGGCCCGGGAATCTTCTGGCCCAACTCTTTTATTCCGGGGGCTTCTTTTGGTCCATAAAAAATCATCAAAAATTGGCACGTCAATTGGACTCCGTTTGGTATTCCTTTTCTGTAAAACTCAAAAACAAGGAAAAAACAGAAACTGGCACTAGGCTCTAGGTTAATAGGGTAGTCCCAAAAATCATATAAAATAGCATATAAAACATCCTAGATGGATAATATAATAGCATGGAATAATCAAAAATTATAGATACGTTGGAGACGTATCAGGCATCATTCCAGCCCAGCGCGACTTTTGGCCTGTTAAAAGCCTAGTTTGCAAATTGGGCCTCCTCTGCCCCATAACACTTTCGGCCTCTTACTGGCCCATAAAGTAAAAGGGCGAGACAAAATTGACATCTATTTGGCCTGCTAGTGGCCCACGGGCCATTTCCATTTATACGGCCCTATCGAGCTTTTGGCCGGTTAACGACCTGCTAAGAGCCGTTGTTACGGTGGGCCACATCATTTGGGTTCCACTTAATATTATTTTGACCAGCCCAATTAAGGACCGCTTCGACTAGACATGTTTGTTTGTTTGTATGGCGTCCAGGAAATGTTTGCACATGTGGGCCCCCGTTTCAACGACATAGCATATTCAAGAATTATCCTACTCTATACTATCGCCTCTAAAAAACATACACTATACAATAAAAAGACTCAGGCATAGAAACGTACAATAATCCTACACAATACAATAAAGAACTTATAGCCGAATATACCCATTGGGCATTATAGTTCGGCACCAGTGATAATAAAGCGTACACAGACATCAAATTACATACACTGGACAAATGAAAGTGCAACTATCCCTGGGTGGTTTTGGTAATTTCTAACAACATATAGCTCATTGAGCTAATGCTATTTTAAGATAAATATTTCAGGAAAGCTCAATGATTGGCATGGCATGAATTAGGAATGTGGACCCCTCAAAATGCTAAGGACAAAAGATTGGCTCAAGCTCAAAGCACAAGACTCTACATTTTACTTTTAGTGATCCAAGATCACATTGAGTCCATAGGAAAAGCCAATACTATTAAAAGGGGCTGAGGTGTTGCTTAATGAGTTTCTTGCTCAAAATGCTTAGTCATATGCTCCAAAAACCCTCAACTACTTTCTCACATCCACATATGTCCCAAACCAAAAGTCAAACTCGGCCCCACCGAAACTTTCTATCCGGCGCCATCGAGTTCACTTGTCATAGCCACTGCCACAAACCCTAGTCACTTCGGTCTCACCGATAGGGATCTCGGTCTCACCGAGATGGGATTGCAACCTCTCTGTTTCCCTTCGTAACGTTTCGGTCCAATCGAGATGAGTGATCGGTCCCACCGAGATTGCAATGCAGACTCTCTGTTTCCCCTTCGTAACGTTTCGGTCTAACCGAGATGAGCGAATCGGTCCCGCCGAGTTTGCCTGACCAACTCTCTATTTGTCTATTACCAAAATCGGTCCCACTGAGTTTGTGTAATCGGTCTCACCGAGATTACGTTATGCCCTAACCCTAACGACATCGGTCCCACCGAGTTGACATGTCGGTCCCACCGAAAATCCTAACGTTCACATTTTGAACAAAATCGGTCTGATCGGGTTTTCTAATTCGGTCCCACTGAGTTTGGTGATTTGTGTGTAACGGTTAGATTTTGTGTGGAGGCTATATATACCCCTCCACCCACTCTTCATTCATGGAGAGAGCCATCAGAACATGCCTACACTTCCAACATACATTTTCTGAGAGAGAACCACCTACACTTGTGTTGAGGTCAAGATATTCCATTACAACCACATAAATCTTGATCTCTAGCCTTCCCCAAGTTGCTTTCCACTTGAATCATCTTTCTACCAAATCCAATCCTATGAGAGAGAGAGTTGAGTGTTGGGGAGACTATCATTTGAAGCACAAGAGCAAGGAGTTCATCATCAACACACCATCTATTACCTTTTGGAGAGTGGTGTCTCCTAGATTGGTTAGGTGTCACTTGGGAGCCTCCGTCAAGATTGTGGAGTTGAACCAAGGAGTTTGTATGGGCAAGGAGATCGCCTACTTTGTGAAGATCTACCCTAGTGAGGCAAGTCCTTCATGGGCGATGGCCATGGTGGGATAGACAAGGTTGCTTCTTCGTGGACCCTTCGTGGACTCGCGCAACCGTTACCCTTCGTGGGTTGAAGTCTCCATCAACGTGGATGTACGATAGCACCACCTATCGGAACCACGGATAAAAAATCTCCGTGTATACATTGAATTTGCTCCCTCAAACTCCTCCCTTTACCTTCATGTGCAATTGTTTTACTTTCCGCTGCTATACTCTTAGAATTGCATGTGTTGGTTGATTACTTGATTTGTGCTAAGTTGCTAAAAATCTGCCAAGACTTAAAATTGGGAAAAGGCTAGATTTTTATTTCGTCAAGTAATCTAATCACCCCCCTCTAGACATACTTTCGATCCTACAAGTGGTATCAGAGCTTTGGTCTCCATTTGCTTTGATTTCCATAGCTTTTGGTGATCATAGCCTTGGTTTCACAACCTAGGAGAGTATGGCATCTAGCGAGGGAAATTACCATCGTAGAGGTCCTTACTTTGATGGTACTAATTTTGCTAGTTCGAAGCATAAGATGAAAATGCATATTCGTGGACATAACCCCGCCGTTTGGGCCATTGTGTGTATTGGCTTACAAGGTGAATTCTTTGATGGGAGAGAACCGAACCATGAAGCTATCGCGGAAGAGTTGAAGATGATGCAATACAATGCTCAAGCTTATGATATTCTCTTCAACGGATTGTGCCCCGAAGAATTCAACAAAATCAGCCGTCTTGAGAATGCAAAGGAAATTTGGGATACTTTGATTGACATGCACGAAGGTACCGACTCCGTCAAGGAATCCAAATTGGATGTGCTTCAAAGTCAAATTGACAAGTTCAAAATGATGGATGGTGAAGGTGTCGCTGAAATGTACTCTAGGCTTGCTCTCGTCACAAATGAGATTTCCGGCTTAGGAAGTGAAGAGATGACCGATAGATTCATCATCAAGAAGATCCTAAGAGCCTTGGATGGAAAATATGATACCGTGTGCACATTGATCCAAATGATGCCCAATTACAAAGATCTCAAGCCAATGGAAGTCATTGGAAGAATTGTCGCTCACGAGATGTCACTTAAGGATAAGGAAGAGCTCCACAACAAGTCAAGTGGTGCTTACAAAGCCTCATGTGAAGCTCCCACATCATCAAGTGAGAAACAAACCTTCAATGAAGAATTGAGCCTAATGGTGAAGAACTTCAACAAATTCTACAAGAGTAGAAGCAAGGAAAGAAGCTCCAAGTCGAGGTCCTACAATGACAAGAGATCTTCAAGTCGTGGACGAAATTGCTACAATTGTGGAAGACCCGGACACTACTCCAATGAGTGTACGGCTCCCTACAAAAGACGAGAAGATTCTCCCAAAAGAAGAAGTAGAAGAGAAGAATCACCGCCAAGAGAGAGAAGGAGTAGAGATGATCGTTATGAATGAAGACCCTCTCGGAGAAGCAAGGATTCAGAGAGGAAGGACAAATCATCAAAGAGCTACACAAAAAGAAGACATCAAGCTCATGTTGGTGAATGGGTATCTGGCTCCGACTCCGACCATCACTCCGAAAGAAGTTATCACTCCGACTCCGAATATACTCAAGATGAAGGTGTTGCCGGTCTAGAACTTGTGTCAACCAACTCCTACGACATATTGGACTCACCAAATGAAGGAATTGGGAGATGCTTCATGGCTATAGGTCCAAAGGTAATACACCCCGAGTATGTTGATTTCAATAGTGATGAAGATGATTTGCTAGGAGATGATGATTTACTTGTTGACAACTCTAGTTATGAAAACTATGATGAACTTGATATTAATCATGATAATCAAGATAAAACGAATGACGATGATAAGAAGGAGATTGAGCGTCTAACTAAAGAACTAAACACTCTTAAGTTAGCTCATGAAACTACCTTGGAAGATCATCGAGAACTTTTAAAGACTCATGAGAAGCTACGCCTTGAAAAGCTCAACCTTGAGCAAGAGCATGAGTTCTTAAAAGCAATCAATGATGATCTTCGCAAGAAAAGTTCTTCTTACATTGCCAAGCGTTTACTCTTGTCTACTTACATGCCACAAGTTAAATGTAGCAACAAGAACAAGAAAGATTCTTCATCTAGTAGTAACAACAATCATGCTAAATCCAATGTTGTTGCTTCCAGTAGTTCTCTTGATTCCACTAATGTTTCTCTTAGCCAAGTTACACTTGAGCAAGAAAATAGCTTATTGAAGGGAATTATAGAGAAAGGTGTTTACAAGAGTCTTGCCAGAAGTAAGCAATTTGAGGAAATTGTACGCAAGCAAGGAAGACACCAGAAGAATCAAGGTGTTGGGTTTGAACAAAAGTTCAATGCCGATGGAGTTGAGTGGGAAGAAGATCAATACCCCAAGACGAAGTTTGTTCCTCAACAAGAGAAGTATGATCCTACTTCTTTCCAAGGAACACAAGCTCAAGATGATCTTCCACCACAAGACCACAAGCTAAAAGGCAAGGACAAGCTTCAAGAGGAGATTGATGCATTTGAAGAAGCACCTAACGCCTTGGTCAAGTGGGTTCCCAAGACTACATCAAGTTCCACTTCATCAAGTACGACTACAACTCCAAGGATTCCCATCAAGATGGTGTGGATCCCGAAGAAGAAGAACTAGAGAGTTCTTGAGGGTGACTCCGCCAACATTATTTACTCTTATCATTTTGGCAAGGACAAGTGCAAACAACTCCCATATCTTGCACTAGTTCAAGGAGTCACAAACCCTCTTGTTGGTAAGACAAGGGACAAGGTAACCTAATGCTCTCACGGACATCATCCTATGTGAACATCACTCTATGTCTATGGATATCCTTGTTTGTTCCTTGTGGGACTAACCCGTGTAGGTATTGAAAGTGCAACTCACTCCAAAGGATTGCTCCGAATGATCTACATCAACATTGAGCACCCACATCTTCAACATCTACATGAAGTAATCATCGACAAAACCCAAGGTTAGTTCATCCCTCTTAGGGGGGATATCACATCTAGGGGGAGCTTTACTCTAATCAATTGAGCTAAAGCAACTCTAATGATGTGAGCACAACAATTCTTTATGTAAAAGTGGCAACCCCACTTGTGCTTAAACGATGAGTATGACCTATGATCAAATGTTCTCATTTGACTCCTAAGTCAATATACTCATATATGGATGACCTAGTCATTGCCAAATTGCTTGATAGATGATAGAGTGATTGTGCATGCTTTGTCACATATTTCATTTTTCATTTTATTGTGTGAGCAGGTTGGATGCATATTTTACTCATTCGGGGACATCCATTTGTTGCTTTGATTGTTTGGCTTTTTCTCTTTTGCCAAATGGATGGACAAGAATGCCTAAGAACTCCCTCTAGCTATCTATGCTTTTCTCGTCTCAAACTCTATTCATGCTACATCACAAAGTTTGATCAAGTCAGATTCGAACCACTCTGTGTGAGGAGCACTCGGAGTCCCCGATTCGTCATAGACTTAAACTTCCAAAACCTCTTTGTGCATTTCGGTCTGTCCGAATCATCCATTTCGGTCACACCGAGACCACTAAGTTTATCTAGGTTTTCAATCTCGGTGCAACCGATTTGAACTTTTCTGTCACACCGAGTTGTAGTAACCGCTTGCAATTCTGCATCTCGGTGCCACCAAGTCGTTCCACTCGGTCACACCGATAGGGTCGGGATATATAAACCCACGTGTGAGACTTTGGAAATTTCTTTGAAACCACTCAGCCCGCGCGTATCCTGCTCTGCCGCCTCGGGTCTCCGGATCGTCTTCTCGCCGCCAGCGACCTCCCGCCGCTGGTTTCCATCACCGTCAACGGAATTCTGCCCCTCCGTTGTCGCCGTAGCGAACTCCGTCGAACTAGGGTACGAGTTCGATCCTTTGTGCTATTCTTTTTCCTCTGATTCGTAGCACATTGTTCTGCCATGATCATCACCATGTATGCAAACACTTTATCCACTGAAAACATCCCTTAGGTTAGGTTTGATTTGAAAATTTAGGGTTAGGTCTCCGCAGAACTCATCTCGGACTGACCGAGTTGTAGAAATCGGTCTCACTGATTTGGCTTAGGCCATTGCACTTGCACTTTCGGTCTGACCGAAAACCGCGCATCGGTGTGACCGAGTTCGATTCTCTGTGAAACCCTAGCAGTCTCGGTGCCACCGAACTATGACTCAGTCTAACCAAGTTCACTAGTTTAGGTTCCAAAAGCTGCTTCGGTATCACCGAGTTTACAAATCGGTAGATCCGAAATGCTTTCTGTGAAGAACTAAAACTAAGTTTTTAAGTCATCTGGTTTGCAAAAACTCTGCATTTTATGATGCTCATCCACTCTACCTCATCTATATCTATTCACAGGGTCTGCTGTCAGTAAGTTTGCAGAGATATCTGATCAAAGTGACAGTCAAAACAGGTCTGAACAATAGGTGCAGATGAGTGAGGGTTCAGATCCCTCAGGCACTTCTGATGATGGCAGCAGGAGCACTCCAAGCAACTTGCCAAAGGCAGCCACCAGATCTAGGAAGAAGAGAACCTCAGAATCTGAGGATGAGGATTATGTTGCCACTGAGGAGGAAGTAAGCTCCAAGAAGAAGGTGCTGAAAAAGGAGTATGGCACAGTTGCTGCAAATAAGCCAGGGCTGAATAAGAAGGCACCAGCAAGAAGAATTCCTATGTCTAAGGCCAGAGCCTCTACTCAAGAGACAATGGAGTTCACTCTTGAACCCAAAGAAGGTGGTGAGGGCAAGAAGAGGAAGGAAGGGGTTAAGAAGACCATTGCCAGAGTCATTGGCAAGCCCTCCATGATGAGAGATCCATCTGAAGAAGAAGAGGAAGAGGAAGAGGATGCTGCACCAGCACCCAAAGCTCAGAAGCTTATGGGAGATGCTATAAAGGCAGGGGCTGCTCCATCAAAGCCCAAGTCTGCTCCCAAAGCTCCAGCTCAGAAGCCCCCAAAACCCAAGAGGAACACCAGAAGTATACCTGCTGAGGAAAAGAACAAGGCCCCAGTGCCTGATGCTGAAGAAGAAGAAGATGATTCACTTGTTTTGAGGAAGTTGAAGCCCAAGATTCCTGACCATAATGATGCTCATCCAGTAGCTGAAGACATGCACATCAGAAAAGATGCTGGACTGAGATTGTGGAGATAGTCTGATCCTTATGATGTAAGGATAAGGACAACAGTTGACTACAGGTTTCACACAAAGGAACAACAAGACTTCTATGAAACTATTTTGCTTGGCAAGAAGCCCATTGTTTGTGACATGAGATGGGTTGATTGGGAATTCATCAAGGAAAATGAAGATCACTATCCAGGAGTACATGATAGCTTCAAAGCATGTGGAGTTGACAAATTTGTTGCTCAGAAGCTCACAAAATGGAATGACGAGCTGATCATGCAGTTTTACTCCACTGCTCACTTTTACCCAGATGGAAGGATAGTATGGATGTCTAAGGGTACAAGGTACCAATCCACAATTGAGGAGTGGGCCAAGCTGATAAATGCCCCTGAAGAACATGAAGATGACTTGGATGTGTATGCCACCAAGAAGAAAGGCCACAACTCTATGGCAAACATGTACAAGGAGATCCCAAATAAGGCTTTGGAGACTCATAAGCTTGGATCTGTACACTATCTGTTGTCTGGTCTGCCTACCATCAACTGGATCCTAAGGCACACTCTGCTACCCAAGTCAGGAGATCACAAGATGATCAGAGGGCCTTCTATCAACCTGCTCTAGCTTTTTGATGTCCCTCAGTAGTTCAAGGTTATGAATTTGATTGTAGAGACAATCAAGAGGACTGCTGCTGACCAGAAGAGAAGCTGTGGGTATGCTCCACACATTCAGGAGCTCATCAACTCCAAGATGGGCACAGGAACATATCTGTTGGATAAGGAGCATCTACCCTTACATCCTGATTTTGAAGATAATACTGTTGTGATGAATGAGGAAGACCCCACATCTGCTCAAGCACAGGAGAAGAGAGCCAAAGCAAAGGCTGAGAAAGCAGCCAAGATGCCAAGTGTTGAAGAGGCATCTTAAGTTTTCCTGAAGAGCAAGCAAGATCAACTTGCATATCTGATCCAGTCTACACTGAGGATTGAGAAGGGCTTGGCCACCCTGACTCAAAACCAGGAGAGCTTGGAGAGGATCATAGAAACCAAATTTTATGATCTTGATCTGAAGGTAACTGAGATTCAAACAGCAGTTGAGCAGCTTCAGGAGGAAGCAAAAGATAAGAGAGGCAAGGCAACTACTGATGCATTTGAGCGAGTGCCTAGAGGACAGAGGTCTGCTGTAGTGACAGTGAGAGATTCTAGAGCTACAACATCAGCACCAGCAGCTACAGCTCCAGTGCCACCTCCAGCAGCCACTCCACCAGCTCCAACTACATCCACAGATGCCTTCGTCCTTGGAGTTCTCTCTACACCACCTCCCGAAGACCAAGCCTGAGAGACGCATAGCACTATGCATATTTGAACTTTTTGGTAACTTGTTGCCAAAGGGGGAGAAATATGTATAGATCATAGGCTTCGAGAGAGTGTTTTGCTTCTTTGCCTTTGGTTGAACTTTTTGATTGTGTGCTTCTGTGAGATACTTGTATGATCGTGTGGTTGATCATTTGCTACCTTAATGCTTGTTTGGATGATACTATCTTTTATATCTCATATATGATCATTCACTTGCTTGGTGATGAGTGCATGCTTTTAATTTCCATCATTTTGAGCTCTCCATCAAGATGTATGTGACATAGAAGAGTAACCCATGATCCTAATCGATTGTGCATTTGCATTCAAAAGCAAATTTTAAATAATGCACAAATTTAGGGGGAGCTCTTCCTTATCACATACTTCTCAAAGCGAGGATGTATTTCAATCTTACTATCATTTGTCGAAGCTTTGATCTATATGTTGTCATCAATTACCAAAAAGGGGGAGATTGAAAGTTCAACTATCCCTGGGTGGTTTTGGTAATTCCTAACAACATATATCTCACTGAGCTAATGCTATTTTAAGATAAATATTTCAGGAAAGCTCAATGATTGGCATGGCATGGATTAGGAATGTGGACCCCTCAAAATGCTAAGGACAAAAGATTGGCTCAAGCTCAAAGCACAAGACTCTACATTTTACTTTTACTGATCCAAGATCACATTGAGTCCATAGGAAAAGCCAATACTATTAAAAGGGGGTGAGGTGTTGCTTAATGAGTTTCTTGCTCAAAATTCTTAGTGATATGCTCCAAAAACCCTCAACTACTTTCTCACATCGACATATGTCCCAAACCAAAAGTCAAACTAGGCCCCACCAAAACTTTCTATCCGGCGCCACCGAGTTCACTTGTCATAGCCACTGCCACAAACCCTAGTCACTTCGGTCTCACCGATAGGGATCTCGATCTCACCGAGATGGGATTGCAACCTCTCTGTTTCCCTTTGTAACGTTTTGGTCCAACCGAGATGAGCGATCGGTCCCACCGAGATTGCAACGCAAACTCTCTGTTTCCCCTTCGTAACATTTTGGTCTAACCGAGATGACCGAATCGGTCCCACCGAGTTTGCCTGACCAACTCTCTGTTTGTCTATTACCAAAATCGGTCCCACCGAGTTTGTGTAATCGGTCTCACCGATATTACGTTATGCCCTAACCCTAACGACATCGGTCCCACCGAGTTGACATGTCGGTCCCACCGAAAATCCTAACGTTCACATTTTGAACTAAATCGGTCTGACCGAGTTTTGTAATTCGGTCCCATCGAGTTTGGTGTTTTGTGTGTCACGGTTAGATTTTGTGTGGAGGCTATATATACCCCTCCACCCACTCTTCATTCGTGGAGAGAGCCATCAGAACATGCCTACACTTCGGACATACATTTTCTAAGAGAGAACCACCTACACTTGTGTTGAGGTCAAGATATTCCATTCCAACCACATAAATCTTGATCTCTAGCCTTCCCCAAGTTGCTTTCCACTCAAATCATCTTTCTACCAAATCCAATCCTATGAGAGAGAGTTGAGTGTTGGGGAGACTATCATTTGAAGCACAAGAGCAAGGAGTTCATCATCAACACACCATCTATTACCTTTTGGAGAGTGGTGTCTCCTAGATTGGTTAGGTGTCACTTGGGAGCCTCCGTCAAGATTGTGGAGTTGAACCAAGGAGCTTGTATGGGCAAGGAGATCGCCTACTTCATGAAGATCTACCCTAGTGAGGCAAGTCCTTCGTGGGCGATGGCCATGGTGGGATAGACAAGGTTGCTTCTTCGTGGACCCTTCGTGGGTGGTGCCCTCCGTGGACTCGCGCAACCGTTACCCTTCGTGGGTTGAAGTCTCCATCAACGTGGATGTACGATAGCACCACCGATCGGAACCACGGATAAAAAATCTCCGTGTCTACATTGCGTTTGCTCCCTCAAACTCCTCCCTTTACCTTCATGTGCAATTGTTTTACTTTCTGCTACTATACTCTTAGAATTGCATGTGTAGGTTGATTGCTTGATTTGTGCTAAGTTGCTAAAAATCTGCCAAGACTTAAAATTGGGAAAAGGCTAGATTTTTATTTGGTCAAGTAGTCTAATCACCCCCCTCTAGACATACTTTCGATCCTACAACAAATAAAGCTCTTACATCATGGACACGCATCAACTGAACTTACCATTCGAACTATAATCTCTTTAGAAAATAGGATTGGCCGGATTCAGATAGCACAAATTTCAGTCTGCAAAATCTCCAATTCCTTCGTTGTTACCTCAGTGTCTTGTTTCATTTTTTGACTCCTGCATCTAATACCTGCATGTCTAGTCTCAACTTGTTGATTGTACGTTGAGAATCATGTACATGTTGTCTTGCCACCTCTAGTTGATGCTCGAGAACATCAGCACATTCCAATTCCAATCCATAATCATTCGGTAACGGCCATGCCGCACTGCTCGCAGATCTTTGTGTTGATGTCACTTCATCCTGGAATGTTTCTGTAAGTACACATGACTAGGGCAAAAATATAGTTACAACAGTGAAGCGAGCAAGACAGACTATTTTATACATGGCAAAACAGGACTAAGAATAATGTTACACGTCATGAAGCATAAGCAGGTGATATTTTAAAAATTATAAAAACGGTAGTCTGTGTAGCCTGCATACATAAATCTCTCTTAGCTCACCAGAGGAGCATGATGTTGGGGCCAAATCCAAAACACAGATAGGTTACAAATTTAGACAGCACATTGCGTATAAGTAAGCAAGTAGTTGGCCATTCTGTAGCTCAATTAAAGTCTTAGGGAGCATAATGAACAGCAGAGGGATTCATACAAACCTACTACAGCAAGCAAAGCTATGCAATCATTAGCCTAGTATAAACTAGATTGTGAGCCTCATGCAGTAATAGTTGGTTAATAGACTTCTAAGCTTCAGGCACACTTCGCCAGAGTAATTAAATGGTAAGGCCTTTAATTATGTCAACTAATAGTTATACAAGTACCCAACATCAGGCATCATTGTTTGGGCATCTCATTAACTGAGGACAAATAAAGCAATTGAAAAGAGCAAATTAACTATGCCTGAAACAAACAAGGAATTGAACTGTTGAGTTGGATACAGTGACTTACCTTAACTGGTTGAACAGGCTCAGCGCTGCTCCTACTTCTCTTGCAAGGCTCCTTCCTAACATCTTGTACTTGGAAATCCTCAATCTTATCTTCATTGCACCCCCTCTGCAAGGTGACACAAACTAGTTACTCGTCTCCTTGGAAGATAAATATGCATACTTTCCAGTCTATGAACAACACAAAAGGATGAGATTATAACAGAACAACACCACATAATGAAACATGCCACATCTCTTGCACTTGCACACAATGAAATGAGCATTTAATATGTGTGCACTATGTAAACACTAGGCATACCTTCGAACTGGATCTCCAGGTACTCTTGGAGAGCCTACTTTAGTGTACAACCAAACCTTTATGTCACCTATGAGTTAGACAAGCCCCCACTACAGCAGCCCTTAGTGTTTAAATCGTTGACAAGCTCTGTTAGAGTGTTAGGTCAAGAACAACAAGTAATCAAAGCAAACAGTTCTGTTATAGCTGGCTGATGCAAACAAGCAATTAAACAGATGTATCAAGAAAAGAAGCAAAGAAGGAGGCTTAAAGACCATCGCTTGACTGACCAGATTTAAGGGGCATTTAAACATCATGTGCAACGTGTGAACTAACATAAACATTGCATATTCCAGATTCTACAATGGAATGCACATGTATTAGGTTATGCCATGTATGATGATGCCTAAATGTGCACTATGGCAGGCAGGAGTGATTCATTATTGCACGCACAATTGAATTGTAGGTTAAGGACCAGTTTTATTCTGCCTTTTCAGATCTTATTGTCAAAATAAGCCATAAAAGATGTAAATAAGTCATTTTTGAGTTATTGGCTTGGGCTTAACTTATTTTGCTTTGGAGGGGGGTGTTTCAGGTAGAAGCTCACTAAAAATTGAAGTGAAGGGGAATAGTGAAATGACTCTGTTGTCTGCCTATATTACACTCAAAATGCAATTGCCCTGCCCGCTTGCATCTCCTCTCCCCTTTCCTTCTACCTCGATCCCCTGCCTGCAGCGATAGGGTTCCTCCAGCGAGCCATCGCCACTGGTCCCATCTGGCCTGGTCCTTGATGATGCTCTATCCAGCTAGGCTACATGGCCAGCGGGTAGGGCCAAATCTCCCCGGCTGCTCCTCCCTCTGGCGCCGACCCTCATTCTCATGGTCTCCAGCAGCTGCTCCACTGTGGTCCGTCCAACGCACTACTCCGGCGGGCGCCGCACAACTACGGCTGATGCCACACTATGGCAGAAGGCACCTTATTCCCCCTCCCCTCCTCCCAGGCAGTGGCCTCGAGGTGTTGTTGAAGGATGAGCTCATCCAACAAGGTGAGGATCTCCTCTGATTTTTTGCCAAATTTTCATTCTGATCCACTATACGATGAATTGCTATGAGCTGCTTCTGATGCTGCTATATCATGCATTGCTATGAGCTGCTCCTGCTGCTGCTAAATGATGAATTGCTATGAGCTGCTGCTGCTATATGATGAATTGCGATGAGCTGCTGCTGCTTCTATATGATGAGTTGCTATAAGCTGCTCCTGTTGCTATATGATGAATTGCTATCAGCTGCTTCTGCTGCTGCTATATGATGAATTGCTATGAGCTGCTCCTGCTGCTGCTATATGATGAATTGCTATGAGCTGCTGCTGGTATATGATGAATTGAACACTGCTGCTGCTGTATGATGAGTTGCTATGAGCTGCTGCTGCTGCTATATGATGCTTTCAGGTGGTGCTGCTATATGATAATAACCAGCCACTTGGACCATCGAATTTCAATAAATAATTGTTCTTCATTTAAATGTGGGTCATGCGTTCTTCATTTAAATTAGGCAATGGGATCTCTATGGAAGACATTGACCAAAGTAGATTGTGCCAAGTAGATGGTATCTTTATATTTTCTTTTTGAACAAATAGTGATGGTCTATTTTCCTATCATATTAATTACTGCAGTGGGTTCAATTTGTGATGTTTGCAAGTCAAATTAATTTTCATATGGGAAAAAATGACAAAATATAATGCAATCTAGACTTTTCACTGATCATACCAAAGATAAGCTGAAAAGGAAGGCAATGAAAAGAACTGGTTGGCTTATTACCTGGAGCTTATATTCACATGTGCTTATTTTCTTAGGATAACTCGTAATAACTGTCCCTAAGAAACTTGGCCAATAGAACTGACATACAAATAACATGTCACGATGATTGCAATGGAGGAGTGACCTACCATAGCACACTGTATAGGCTCATCACCGCCTCTCCTTTTTTTTGCGATGTTCCATGAAATTGCCACATACATCTTGTACTTTTTCATTGTGTAACCCTATCTGCAAGTTGACACGGCTAATTTCAGACATCTCTACATGATAATACGTTGCATATCCCTTGCGCATATTTAAACCACCAATTAATGATTGTGTGCGTAGCATAAACTAGCCATGACTCTGTGTGCTGGACTAGCAGGCACTCTAAGTGGGCCTAATGTAGTGCACTGGAATTCCTTCATGCCACCTACGATTTTGTGTAATGTACTACCTCTGTTCCTAAATATATGTCTTTGTAGAGATTCCAGTATGGACCACATACAGATGTATATAGACGCATTTTTGAGTGTAGATTCACTCATTTTGCTTCGTATGTAGCCTATAGTGGAATCTCTAGAAAGACTTATATTTAGGAACAAAGGTACAAGGTAGTATCATGTATGACCTCTACATATCTAATTTAGCAGGCAGTAGTAGAAATCATTGTCTGCGCAAAGGGATTACTGGTCGAAAATCCTAGCAAAGCACGCTGGCAGGCACACAACAATACAAGAGAGAGAGAGAGAGACACACTTACAAGATCATAGCAATGCCTCAATCCAGGATCTTGGTTGGCCAAGCTGTTAGATCCAGAAGAAACATCGTCCTTGTAGTTTTTGCCAGCTGCATAATAGGTAACAACGACATGTTAGTATATTTGAAGTACATCGGGCAGGTGATGCTGGACGGGTTTAAAGGTCAAGTACCCAGGCTGTGGCGGGTGCTTGGCATCTTGCCAGACGGTGGGAATCAGGTTAGAAACGTCAAGGGTGATGATGCTGCACTGGCTGTCGGGGTCCGGTAAGGAGATCTAGAACTGTCGAGTAGGGTGTTTGTGGAGCGGCTCCGGTAGGGTGGACTACGGTGTGGGCGAAGCGGATCTGGCCGTGGACGAGGGCGTCGGTGAAGCTGCTCCGGTGGTTGGGTTAAGGATGGTGTCGATGATGCAGATTTGCGGCCGTGGACGGGGCGTCAGAAGCTGCTCCGGTAGGTTGGATGAGGGTGCGACGAAGCGGACCTGTGGCCGTGGACTTTTGAGTTGGCAAAGCGTCCCTGGTAGGGTTGAGAATGGTATAGGCGAAGCTACTCTGGTAGAGTTGACGATGGTGTTAGTGAAGCGGCTCCGGTAGGGTTGAGGAAGGTGTCGACGAAGAGGATCAGAGGCCGTCGACGGGGGCATCGGTGGGGCGGCTCCGAGGGGTGTGGACGAAGCGTCTCCGGTGGGGAGTACGAATAAGCCGTTGTAGATGCGCTGCAGTTGACGAGAGTACCGGCGAAGCAGATCCGGCGCCGTGGACAAGGCCGGCACTTAATGGGCTGTGGTACAATGGTGGATGAGCAGACTACTTCTTTCTAGTGGAGTTGGGAGGGGTAGATGCGGCCGCAGAAGCAGATCCGGCGAGGTGGACGCCGTTGGCAGTGAATGGGCTCTAGTATGCCGGTGGATGAGCAGTCTAGGGTTTTGAGAGGGGAGGGGAAGAAAGGCCGATGAAGTACGGACGACGTGATGTAAGATGTTCCGGTGTTGTGGAGTTAGTCGTTTTTGCGGGAGGGGGAGAGGAAATGGGGGTGCCATGTGGTGGGGGGAACCGGGAGTTACCAAAGCAGCCCCGACCAATTATGTAGATGAGGGCGGTATTGTTACTATTGTTCTCCATGCACCAAGGACAAAAGGGGAATTTCGAATGCTAAAGACTAGGTGGCGGAAATTTTAGAAGGAGGCGGGAGATTTTGCCGCCCGCGTGATCGTTCGTATCCAGTTTCAACTAATTTTGGACCGTGCTAGCGGGAAGGTCATGCGAGACTATGCACACGGGGCACGCGTCAGGAGTTAATAACTGGTGTGAAGTCCACCCCAGAAAAAAAGAGAATAACTCGGGATGATGCGCCGATAACTTGGACGTTCACACGGGCGCGACCAATCGTACGGGTGTAGAGGCGTGTTCACAAAAAAGGGATGAAACGCTCAGCCTATGTATTTATCGTGTAAATAGATAATTTGGTGCCATTGGTTATTTACTTTAAACATAATACATTGACGTGTTAGTGTAGAGGCGCACAAAAAGAAATGGATATTGTAGTCCCACAAAAGAAATGGATATTGTAGTCCGCTACTTAAAAGTGTTACCTCTTATGATTATATAGCCTCCATTTCATAAATTGCGTACTCGTTAAATTCATATATTAATATTATTTATATTACTTCATAATAGAACCTTAAATCATCCAAGACTAATGAATTTGAATGCAAGAGTAACAATGGTGCATGTACATGATAGCTACATTGGTTGTTTGAAGAAACATCACTGTAACTTTGGCATGCACAATTGAAAAGGTTTATTTAGATAGAAAAAAATGTGATATGTGAGTGTCCAATCTTTATAGCATTGAATCGATATTGTACCTTTGGCCATGATACGAAGTAGATATTGATTTATGTTCAAGCGATGCACGTCCATGATCGCTAGATAGTGATACATGAATGAATTGTGCAATCTCTCTCACACGCATACATATCTCATTTCCCCGTGGGCATCAGAATCACACACGCGCACTTCGTGTATTTCTCTCCCTCTGTCAAGGTTAGAATTCGTCTTTCTACCCCGTCCTAAAAGTATCTCACACAGGAACACACACGCTCTCTCTGTCGAACACGCCCACCCCTTTAATTCCGCCCACCCACAGCCACTAATGTCTCAAAGGATAATTATGTCTCTCACACATATGCCTAAGGTTAACTCGAGTTCCGGAACCATATGAATACATACAATGGGATTCCAGCAGAGCACCTTTTGTTTTGAGATTTCGCTCTCTCTCTCTCTCACACACACACACACACGCGCGCGCGCACGCGTAGACATTGTTTATCGCTTCATTTTTTCCGGCACTTGCATGCACACCGTTTATTTATCTCCGTGATGCTTTAAGTATGCCTCACACACATCCTATCTACCTATCCCTTAATATAGATATGTGTCACACAAACTCCTTCTCCCTACTAGCAAGATGCGCATGCGTTGCACGGAACATCAAGATGCATTTGTATGAGTAGTTTATCTTGTGGGAGAAAAGGATGAATGAGGGAATGCCTTATTTGCAAATGTGGAGAGGGGTGTGGGTATCCTTTTTTGCAAAATTGCCATAGTTTCCTTCCTATCCGTCAGATATAAATCGGATGGCCTATATTATAGGATGGCAGGAACACCATCATCACCAACTCTGTTTTTTTATAAGAGTAGAGATATGTAAGTGTCACTGCCCTCCCCCACCCACCCACCCACACACACACACTTCCCAACACCGAAGGAGTAGGGTGACACCTCGATCTTGATACTAATCTATCGACTGGCTTCTCTCTCAAACACACACACACACACACACACAGACACACACACTACCCGACACCGAAGGAGTAGGGTGACACCTCGATCTTGATAGTAATCTATCTAATCCTCTTTCAAACACACACAGATACACACACGCGCACGCTAGTTGTGCCTCTGTGCCTACCATGCACACTCTCGATACGTCTTTCTCTCCCTCCCCCTCCCCACCCCACCCCAACCCCAACAATGACAGCAGAAGGGTGACAACTCGATTTGATCTTAATTTGTCAATTGGTTTCTCTCTCAAACATTGTGTCTCTGTGCCTCGCTCAGACACACTCGATACGTCTTTTTCTCCGTAGCCCCCTCGATATGTAGACTTCTTGCGCTCACAATTGTATTGACGATGACGCTGAACCCAATGTGCTTTGTTTTTACCGACCTCATGTAATAGTTTTCACCCTGTTTTCTGTTAATTAACAAGACAACCTTTTCTTTGTTACTACTAGTGAATCTGAAATCATTCGGGGCAGACATAAAATATATCACTTCAACCCAATTATCGCAGTAACTATTTTAAAAGAAACTAGCTAGATGCCCGTGCATTGCATGGAACATCAAGATGCATTTGTATGAGTAGTTTATCTTGTGAGAGACTAGCAAGATGCCCATGCGTTGCATGGAACATCAACATGCATTTATATGTGTAGTTTATCTTGTGAGAGAAAAGGATGAATGAGGGAAGGCCTTATTTGCAAATGTGGAGAGGGGTGTGGGTATCTTTTTGGAAAATTTCCATAGTTTCCTTCCTATCCGTCAGATATAAATCGGACAGCCTATATTGCAGGATGGCAGGCACACCATCATCACCAACTCTGTTTTTATCTCTACTCCTATAAAAGACTCAGTTGGTGATTATGGTGTGTCTGCCATCCGTCATTTCCGACCATCAGATCTGCATCTAACGACTATGATGTAAGTCGTGGCATTTTGCAACAAGACCCGACTTCTCTGCTCCAATTTGCAGAAACCCCTTAGTATCTTGAAACCAACCACATCCCTCCCCCACCTCATCAAAACAGCCACAAGGAATATATTTTGAGTGAAACCTAATACGAGTATATTTTTAGTGATATATACACCAAACTAGAGTGTTTTTCTTTCAAGTTTGTGAACATGTATTATTATATTTTGGATCCATTGCAACGCATGGGCACATTGCTAGTAAGAGTAGAGAAAAAGATGAACGAGGGAAGGCCTTATTTGCAAACGTGGAGAGGGGTGTGGGTTTCTTTTTGCAAAATTGCCATAGTTTCCTTCCTATCCGTTAGATATAAATCCGACGGCCTATATTGCAGGATGGCAAGCACACCATCATCACCAACTCTGTTTTCTACTCCCTCCGTTCCTAAATATTTATCTTTTTATAGATTTCAACAAGTGACTATATACAGAGCAAAATGAGTGAATCTACACTCTAAAATATGTCTACATACACATCCGTATGTGGTAGTCCATTTGAAATCTGAAAAAGACAAATACTTAGGAATGGATGGAGTATAAGAGTAGACATGGAGATATATCTCCAGCATGGTCTACAAAAAAAAATGTGCTGGACTGGTTAGCGCCGGATTCTCGCAACGCGATGACCTGAGTTTGAATTCTGTCTTTAACTTTAGATTTTTATATTATATGTTACTTATTTAATATATACTTCTTTTGCTACTGTACTGATAGTGGAACCCACAGAGTACTTAGAATACAAGATTAAGGATGGACTTGTTTCTTTTTAACTTTCTGTACGAAGCTGTAGCCACCCTGCAAGTCACGTGTACACTGTACATGTAATTAACTTTTTATAGAGGGAGAATCATACACGCAATTAACTCAAATGGATTGGATGTGACTCTATTATTTCCAGCATAAGAGCATCTCCAACGGCAGCCGGCAAATTTCCTCCCGCTTCCTTCCGCGGAGGACGACATCAAACACCAGCGGCATGCATTTTCACAACTCTAACCAACTAGATGAAATTCGTGCAAACACGGACTGTTTTCATATAAGCATGCAAGATTTCATATAAAAAAGTTGGATCTTCATATAAACATGATGGATTTCATTACATTTACATGAACTAAGCGGTGCTAATCCGACTCTCTTGGTATAATTAGTACTCCCTCCGTCCGGAAATACTTGTCCTAGATACATCCAATTTATCCATTCTTAGAACGAATATTTCCCACCAGCTGGAGAGGGAGTACCTAATCTCAATGGCCACCCGCGGATCCCTTTGTCTTCCTCATGTCCGACAGACACTTGCGGGGTCGACGAAGGTCCTCTGAAGAGACGAAGTAGCAAAGAAACCACCTGAATGCGCATTCATCGCCTCGGCGGTGGCCTTCATGTGACCCAAGTGGCGGTGGCCTCCCGTGTTCTACTTCTCCTAGATGATGGTGGCGGACACGGAGAAGCTGGCCACCGACTCGTCACTCTCCACGCACCCGGCTTCTGTCTCTGCCTGCATGGCGTTGCAGCAGGCACGGGAGGCGCGCCCACAGACACGGGAGGCGCAGCCACTGGTGGCATGGTACGACGCGGCAGCGACGACGCCCGTACCGGCGTGCTCGCCGCCGTACCGGCGTGGAGCAACTCGCCACTCCTCATCGAGCTGAACTGGAGCGGCGAGTTGCTGAACCACGCACCGGATTGGGACGACAACTGGCTCCGACGGGCCAAGCGAGGTTGATGAAGCACCGAGCGGTCTCGCCCGTATCCGGAGGGCTCGGCGGGCCACCCAGCTGGGTAGTATGCCGGAGAACGGCTCCTCGGAAGCCATCGGAAGAGTGGAGAAAATGGTGAAGGGGGAGATGGGGGAGCGGCAGAGGGGTGCGATTCTTTCCCGTTGTCTGTCTGGCCTTGTTTAAATAGAGGGCGGATGGTAGGAGCCTGGCCGGCGTCTGGCCTCGTTTAAACTGAGGGCGGACGGGAGGAGCTCGACCGGTGTTGCGTTCAATTCCGGCCCTCTCATGAACGGACGTGTGGCTGGAGTAGGTTTCTCGGTTTGCATGCGGGTTTAATGGAGGGGTTTGATGGAGGCGAGGAGGCGTGTTCAGCCGGGCATGCAGCAGGCGACGCAGTACTATTCGATTTGACAGCGGGCGGTGCAGTTCCCGATACGGCTTTAATGCAAACGAGGAAGGGGTAGCGGTTCCCGAAATGTTGAACGGCCAATGATGCATCCTCCTTCAATTAGCATCGTGCGTGCATGAGGGAAGTAATGGGAGGAGGACCGGCAAAAGAGGCTGCACGATGTGAATGCAATGCAGTTTGCACTGATATAAAGGCGCCCCTCCATTCCAATGCATCTACCACATCGTACGCACCTAAGCATTTGCTTAAGCACCTACACTAAGCGCAAAAGTGCTCACTCCAGACCCATGGCGGCGATGTGCGCGAGCGGCAAGCGGCTGTGCCAGATGGTCCACGAGGCTGGCCTGCGGCATGGCGCCGAGGATCGTCTCCAGACGGTGTTCGCAAACGGCTGGTGGATGGCCGCCGTCGATGCCAACTACGAATCTCAGTTGGACCAGATGATCGTTGCCACCACCAACAAGTTTACCGTCCTCAAGAAGCTCGGGGACGACATCGCCGTACTCCTCCAGCTCGCACGCCCGGGCTCCTCATTGCCTGCCACCCTAATTAGCCTCCATGGGCTGAACCTCTTTCAAGCACTGGTGGCCCTGCGACTGCCCACAGACGCCACGAAGAATGTCCACCTGGAGGTCGCTGTCGGTGTCAAAACCGGCGGATCTCGGGTAGGGGGTACCAAACTGTGCGTCTAAGATCGATGGTAACAGGAGACGGGGGATGCGATGTATACCCAGGTTTCGGCCCTCTCTCTGGAGGTAATACCCTACTTCCTGCTTGATTGATCTTGATGAATATGAGTGTTACAAGAGTTGATCTACCACGAGATCGGAATGGCTAAACCCTAGAAGTATAGCCTATGTGTATATGGTAATGAATGTGAGCTATCCGGACTATGCTCTCCGGTTTATATAGACACCGGAGAGATCTAGGGTTACATGGGGTCGGTTACATAAGAAGGAATCTTCATAGTCGGTCGCCAAGCTTGCCCTCCACGCCAAGCAGAGTCCAATCCGGACAAGGTGTAGTCTTCGGCCTTCATGTCTTCACAGCCCATCAGTACGGCCCATGGATAGCAGGCCGGATGCCCGAGGACCCCTTAGTCCAGGACTCCCTCAGTAGCCCCTGAACCTGGCTTCAATGACGAGGAGTCCGGCACGCAGATTGTCTTCGACATTGCAAGGCGGGTTCCCCATTTTTCCGAACTCCAGGATAGTCTTCGGACGTGATAATTATATCCGGACCTGTTATACACCACACACAACCGCAGAGAGAATATAATATTTGCACGAATCTAATCTGTTGACAGCTTTATAACACGACATCGCGTCCGTCCGTTTATAGTTTCGAACCATTTTTCTTCTGCCATCCCATGTTTCGAGACGCGGTTGCTATTGGCATGTCTTGTCGAAACAGAGATCGTGTCCCCTTATTGCGGGATTCTCATCAATGCGGGCATGGGTAACCCAACCGTGCCGTTTGCACAACCCTTGGGAATAGGCGAATCTTAAGGCGAGTGAGGAGGCGTTTAATGTTTGCTGCCTTTATAAGGGGATAAGGACTCCCTCTTCCTGTTCCCACGCTTTCTCTCTGTCTCCGCCTTCCCGATCTCGAGCTCCAGTGCCCAAGTTCTCATCTCCATTCCACTCAAACAACCATGTCCAGATCCGGTGGTCAGGGCAAGTGGATGGTCTCCTCCGTCAAGGAGGAGGACATTACTGAGCTCCGAGCGGCCGGATATTTGGCGAAGCGGATAGCCCATCGCTTGCCGGCTGAGGGACAAGTCGTGCCAACGCCGGAGCCCGACGAGAGGGTAGTATTCCTTCCTCATTTCTTCCGCGGGCTGGGGTTTCCACTCCACCCTTTTGTCCGCGGGCTGATGTATTATTACAGGATAGATTTCCATGATCTGTCCCCGAATTCCTTCCTCAACATCTCGGCGTTTATCGTCGTGTGCGAGGCCTTGCTCCGCATCCATCCCCACTTCGGGCTGTGGCTCAAAGTCTTCAACGTGAAGCCGAAGGTGGTGGACGGCTGTAACGCCCCGAGACCGACGCTCCAGAAGACTTCCAGATGCTCTGAGTTTCGTCGTGTGATTTGTTTTGTTTGTTGCATCTCTTGCATTGCATCATGTCATCATGCAACCTTTTTAAAAAAAATACTCAGATAAATAAATTGTATGATCTTCGATCCATTTAAATCGAGGGAATTCACATGGTGTTTTATCTTTATAACATATCCTCCCAATATTATTAGGGAGCTATAACAAAGTATTCCATTCTTTGGGAATCACCATAACACACTTGTAAAATAATTCCGTGCCTTTTCTGCTTCAAGTTTGGTCTCCAAACTCTGCCCTAAATTCTTTCTTCACTTTCCGGAGCTCCACCAAAAATCCGAACATTTTTGGACCTTCCCAACCCTCACTTCCTATTCAAATCATTTGAATTAAATTCAAATGCATTTGAATTTATATCTTTCAATCATGCCACTTCTATTTTCCCTGGATCAAGCGCATTTTTATGAGCCCGGGAAAATTAACCGCATGCGCAAATCCTTTCCCTAACCCTTCCTTTCTTTTCTTCTCTCTAATTTCTTTTCTATTAAAAGAAATATGAGGGAGAGAGAGAGAGAGCGCAGCCTTGCAGCCCAGCCGGCCTCTTGGGCCTAACCAACCAGCGCAAGCCCAGCCGCATGCCTATCTAACCCTAGCCCCTCACCATGCTCTCTCCCGATCCCCATCTCCTTCCCCTGCTCGCGCCGCCAGAGAGGAGTGAGAGCCTCTCGCTCGATCCCGCAAGCAGGAGCTCGCGCCCAACCTTCCCCTCATCGCCTCCTCCCTCCGATGCACGCGAGGCCGTTCAGCCCCGTGCCCCTGCTGACCCTGCCGTCGCCCGGTCATCTGTCCTCCCTCCGTTTGTTCCTGCTCCGCCGTCGGAGATCGCCAGGTCCGGTGACCCCTCGTCCAGCCTGCCCTCTCCTTCCTCGCCGGGTTTCTCCTCTGCCCGTGTTCGCACCTCGCCGCTCCACTCGGTCTCCTGCGGCTGCTCTGTTGCCGTCGCCTTGCTACCCGCGCTCCTCCTCTGCATGGAGCTCCACCACCTCCCTGGCCTCGGATCCGGCTGGTTCCCGCCGACCCAGTCGCCGTCCCGTGGCCGCCTTCTTCATATTCCGCGGATCTCGCACCGCTGCAAGCCCCTGCCTCGCCTCTGCATCGTTCGAGCGGGGTGGAGGACGCGTCTCTGCTCGCCCGCATCGACCAGCGCCAAGTCCCTGCTGCCGACCTCTGTTTTCTCTGCTCATCGCGTGAGCATCAGCGCCCGCTCTCTTGCCCGTGCGTGAGTGCTCGCGTGGGTCACTTCGACTGTTGACTTCCTCAAGTTCAGGACCAAGACCCGAGACCCATGTACGATTACGCAAAGAACGGTGGAGTTACACGAGCTACAAGTACCGCGACGACCCCGGGGACTGGATTCTGTCAAGTTCCTCTTTGATATGTGTACCACTACTTCCACAACATGTTGTGTACGACTACCGTCGCTCGGATGCGACAAGACAACGTGTACCACTACCGTCGCCAAGTTCGACTACCGCACGGTTACGCCAAGTTCATCTACGAAACATGTACAACTACTTCCCACGACGACCTGTGAACGACTACTTCCTCTACATCGTACCGAACTTGATCCGTTCCGAAACACACGCTTCAAAGGTATAACCCCGAGACGACGCCCATGAACGAATGCATGCGTGTTGTATGAGATGCTCGTGTTTGCACTGTGTCCGAGAGAGGTCTTTGCACGTTACTCGATTGCCATGCCGCCGTACCGTGGGAACCCGAAATCCGGGAGCACCCCACCATCCTTGCATGACACGCTCACGCCCACTTCTTTTGCACCGGTATCTCCGTGAGCTATCGGAACCGATATGTTGTCGTGGCATCATTTTCAGATTCGTTGCCGTGGCACCCCTTTCTTCCACCACGGTGACAAATGCTTCATAACATGCTCATGTCAACATTTCCATAAAATTGCTTAAAACTTGCATATGTCATCCGCATCATGATAATAACATTTAAAACGTTTAAAATTGTTGTTTGCTTTAAATTGCTAAATGACATGAGGATTTATCGGAACTGTTGTTTGATGTTTCCGGCCTTATTTAAATTGCCTAAAATGTGTAGTTTACTTATGTCTCACCTCTTGCCATGTTAATCAACATTTAATATTGTTGGGTACATAAACGGGAGAGAACTAAATAATCGTATGTGGTGTTTCGTCAATATGCAACTCGTTGCATATTGGGCTCCACTTATTTTGTAGTACTGTTTGTTGCACTTTGCCATGCCATGCCTCATTAAACCGGACATGCATCATACTTGATTGTGAATCATGCCATGTGTATGTGGTGGTTGTTTACTATGTTGTTTGTTTCTTTCCGGGTTGCTTCTCTCGTTAGCTTCGGTTTCGTTCCGGAGTTGTGAGGATTCGTTCGACTACGTCCGTTTGTCTTCTTCATGGACTCGTTCTTCTTCCTTGTGGGATCTCAGGCAAGATGACCATACCCTCAAAATCACTTCTATCTTTGCTTGCTAGTTGTTCTCTCTATTGCTATGCCGCGCTACCTACCACTTGCTATATCATGCCTCCCATATTGCCATGTCAAGCCTCTAACCCACCTTTCCTAGCAAACCGTTGTTTGGCTATGTTACCGCTTTTGCTCAGCCCCTCTTATAGCGTTGCTAGTTGCAGGTGCAGATGAAGTTTGTTCCATGTTGGGACATGGATATTGTTGGGATATCACAATATCTCTTATTTTAATTCATGCACCTATATACTTGGTAAAGGGTGCAAGGCTCGGCCTTAAGCCTGGTGTTTTGTTCCACTCTTGCCGCCCTAGTTTCCGTCATACCGGTGTTATGTTCCTTGATTTTGCGTTCCTTACGCGGTTGGGTGATTTATGGGACCCCCTTGACAGTTCGCTTTGAATAAAACTCCTCCAGCAAGGCCCAACCTTGGTTTTACCATTTGCCTACCTAAGCCTTTTCCCTTGGGTTCTGCAGACTCAAGGGTCATCTTTATTTTAAACCCCCGGGCCAGTGCTCCTCTGAGTGTTGGTCCAACCTGTCAGTCGCCGGTGGCCACCAAGGGCAACTCTGGGCTCGCCTATCGGAAGCTTGGACAATCCGGTGTGCCCTGAGAACGAGATATGTGCAGCTCCTATCGGGATTTGTCGGCACATTCGAGCGGCTTTGCTGGTCTTGTTTTACCATTGTCGAAATGTCTTGTAAACCGGGATTCCGAGACTGATCGGGTCTTCCCGGGAGAAGGTTTATCCTTCGTTGACCGTGAGAGCTTATAATGGGCTAAGTTGGGACACCCCTGCAGGGTATTATCTTTCGAAAGCCGTGCCCACGGTTATGTGGCAGATGGGAATTTGTTAGTATCCGGTTGTAGAGAACTTGACACTCGACTTAATTAAAACGCATCAACCGCGTGTGTAGCCGTGATGGTCTCTTTTCGGCGGAGTCCGGGAAGTGAACATGGCTTTTGGGTTATGTTTGACGTAAGTAGGAGTTCAGGATCACTTCTTGATCATTACTAGTTGACGACCGTTCCGTTGCTTCTCTTCTCGCTCTTATTTGCGTATGTTAGCCACCATATATGCTTAGTGCTTGCTGCAGCTCCACCTCACTACCTTCTCCTACCCATAAGTTTAAATAGTCTTGATCTCATGAGTGTGAGATTGCTGAGTCCTCGTGAGTCACAGATTCTTCCAAACAGTTGCAGGTGCCGATGATACCAGTGCATGTGACGCAACTGAGCTCAAGTGGGAGTTCGACGAGGACCTTGGTCGTTACTATGTTTCGTTTCCTGATGATCAGTAGTGGAGCCCAGTTGGGACCATCGGGGATCTAGCAATTGGGGTTGTCTTCTTTTATTTTGGTTCCATAGTCGGACCTATGTGTGTACTCTGAATGATGTATGAATTTATTTATGTATTGTGTGAAGTGGCGATTGTAAGCCGACACTTTATCCAATTCTTGTTCATTACATGGGATTGTGTGAAGATGACCCTTCTTGCGACAAAACCATAATGCGGCTATGCCTCTAAGTCATGCCTCGACACGTGGGAGATATAGCCGCATCGTGGGTGTGACAAGTTGGTATCAGAGCCATCCCCGACTTAGGAGCCCCCCTGCTTGATCGAATCGCTGGCGTTGTTGAGTCTAGAACAAAAATGTTTTGAGTCTTATTATTATATATATCGGAGAGTAGGATTCTTTTTACTCCTCAGTCCCTTCGTCGCTCTGGTGAGGACTCCTGACGTAGATGTTTTGACTCTCCTCTCCCCAAATTTCACTAAAAAAAATTTAGGATCACGCGGGTATCTTGGAATCGTTCCGATGGTTTTGTGACGAAAGAATTGTTCTTGGTGCCTCCTGACATTTAGGGGTTGTGGCAGTGTCCCGGGGAGTTGAGCTCCGAGGTGTTGTCGTCACAATTTTATCGTTGCAGTTCTAGAATACCTGAGTTTCGCCGACATCGAAAATCTCTTTTATGCAGTTGTTGGTGAGATCACCTCGACGCCTCCCAGTACTGGGGCGGGAGTTCGGGAGTATTGCCATAACTCGTATAACGGATGCTTTTCGAAGGTTGAGGTACACGATTTCCGAAGGTTTCTTGGTTACTTGTTGAAGGATGGATACAGCTGGATCTAGGTATTGTTAGTTTGGGTGAGATATATTGTGTCCCCTGTATCCCCAACACCTGATTGCATAACCAGAAAGTTTCGGGAGTTTATAAGTGGGAATTCAAGTAGCTCCTAGGATATCTTTCCGACAGATGCATGATATGAGATTGGGGTTCGATGTCTAGTGGTCCGCCTTTCCACGGTTGGTTTTACAGTGGTCTCGTAGTGTCTTAAAGAGTCCTTGGCTATGCCGACTCGGGGACGCTTCGTATGTCATGTGCACTGCCTTGTACATGATGGTGCTATACGATCGAGCCCGTGTGGGCCCCACCACGAAAACTTCGGACGAAATCTCTATCATATGTTTGTTCCGGCTTATTCTGCAAGCCAATCCTTTGTTTTGTTTTAATTTGTGGTATTCGAGTTGCTTCGGTGTCAAGTGTTGATTCCCTACCTTATTCTGGGTGATGTTCTCATATTTCTATGGGGATACTAATCCTTCTTGACCATCGAGATTGCCATCTTAATTCTATTTCCAACCGGTGCGTTTCTCTTCGAGATGATCCCACCATTCTTCCCATCCGGAAGATCAATTATAAGTTTTCTCAACGGTGTTTATTCCATCTGCCCCAAGTTGCCTTTGTTTTCCCGCCCTCCCACCCTTTTCTTCAAGGACTCAGATTTCTTAATCAAGTATCCTTTTTTATTAATGTGAAGTCTCTCCATTCTTTTCCGTCAATGTTCTTATCCGGTGATTTCCCATGAAGATACTAACGGAGTTTCGAGTTCATCATTCTCTTTTCTTCTCCGGTGGAATCAATTCAAGCTTTGTTGATCTTATCCTTTCCTCGTTTCAAATGTTTTCTCATGCCGGTGCATCTTTTAATCATTCCCCGCTTGCTATTCATTTGTTCCGGTGTACTGAAGATATTGCAGGAGATTCGTGTTTTCATTCAAGATCCGTTCAAGCTATCTCGAGGTTGTTATCTCATTCAAGCCATTTAATTCAACCGGTGCAATCTCCTTTTTCAAGTAAATTTTTTCAACGGTGTTTCTTTTGAGTGGGCCCTAACCCACAGGTCTTCTCCCAGGACCTTACCTGACTCTTCTAATTCTTTTCGGAGTTATTCTCAAATTCATTGCAAAGTTTGACGTAAGAATGAATTATCATCAGTCAAATGTCTTTCTCCAAGATCTTTCAAACTCTTTTCATTGTTGGTTCAATCTTTCTAATTTTCTTCCCAGAGTATCTCAACAATCCATGGTGGTGTTTCTCATCGTCATTCTCAACATTTGAAGACCGAAGAAGAGTTTCTCTTAAATCTTGCTCCATTCTCTTCAAGATTCATGGTTCTAGCTTCACGCCACTCTCATAATTGTTTTTGATTGTGAGAATTCTTTTCACCCATCCGGAGCAATTCATGAGTCTTTTCAGTTTGATTCTCTGAAGGCCATCATTTCAGAAGATTTCTTCGTTCTAAGTTTTCAGCCTCGTTCTCCAATTATTCTAAATTGATGTCTCTTTGTTCATCTCCATATTCTTCCGGTGCATCCTTCATGTATTCTCTAATCAGCTCGTGATCTCTTCGTTCTCGTGTATCAAATACCCTCAAGTATCTTCATTCGTTCTCTAATTCTTACCGGTGATTCACCCCTTTACTTCGTTCTTTTTCAATTCTCGCGGTGGTTCATTCAAGATTTCTCTTCCTTCGTTATCATATCAATTTATTCGTTGTTTCAATCCTACCGGTGGTTCGATGAAGACCTTCCCAAGTTTGCGCAATATCTATCTTAATCTTTTCTACGAGAATAAGTAGTATGCCAAATCCGTTGCTTGTCATCAATTTAAATTGGTGAAGGATACGCATAACGTAATTCTTATTATTTTTCATCCAAGTGATCTAGTTCCTTCTTTCCAGAGTTGTTCATCATGTCACATTCTCGATTCTGGATGATTCATCTTTTCTTTTCCGAAGTTCCAAGTTTTTTTCACATTATCTCGTCGCGAAGCTACAACTAAATCATCGCAAGGCTTCACCTTGTGTTTTCAACTTCTCTCTCTTTCTATCATCCTAGTTTGATCGGAGTTCTTCATGGAGGCTCTACATGGTGCTTCATCAAGGTTTCCTCTCATTCTTCAATTGTTCTTCAAGAATTCTCTCGAAGTTATGATCCGCCAAGCCATACTTCAAAATAAACATGGTGCTGAACACATGTGTTGTTTTGAGGAGTTCAAGCATTCTTCATCTTGCATTCCGAAGTGCAATTCTCTCTATCTTATCTTTCGAGATGGTGTTATATCATTCTTGACAATCCCCCTTCATGGTTCATGATTCACAAGTTGTCCGGAATGACATATTTTAAAACCATCAATTTCAATTCGTTCACGAGATCTTTTCAATCCTTTAATCTCTTTGTTGGAGTTATCTTGGTATAGATTTCACTTAAAGCCTTCTCGAAGGAATGTTGCTAATTGTGGTGTCTATCAATGATCCAAGTTTTTCTCCTATCCTCTCGGCGAGAGAAGTTTTCATCTCTTCGTTGATCTCAAGCAAGCAATTGTTTCCGTTAGTGGCGGGTTGTCACCTCATAATTTTGAGATGTGTTCCATAAGCCCACAACAAGCTTGTTCTTTTCGTTGTTGATTTCCCAACAACTCCGTTATAACCTTCTTGGAAGGGTGCTTTCCAAGCTCATTTGTGGCAGAAGTTGTCATTTTCTTCTCCATTCTTTATTCCAAGGATCTATCTTCTATTATTTATTTCTTCCAGAGGCATTGTGATGTTGCTCTCTTCACTCATCATCTCGGTTTGTGAGGACCATGTTCTTTTCGTGCTTATCCATTTCCAAGCGGAGTGTCGTGCCCTCTTTTCAAGTTCTTCCCATTCTGTCAAGTTTTGCCCCCCTTCTCAACCGGAGTGCTGTCTGAAATCTTTCTGACCCATTGTGCCATTCTTTCAATAGTTCTGGAGGCAGTGTGCTGTTGATTTCATTAAGTATCCTCTCATCTTGTAAAGTTCATGTTCAATTCCTTCCATTTACAGTCGGAGTGCTGCCCAAATTATATCATTCTTATTCCTTTTTTATCTTGTTTTAACCGGAGTGTTGTGTCTATCATTCCTCTTTTAATTAGAGTCTCATCCAAGTGCTTTAATTTTGCCAAGTTCATATTCTATCCCTTCCATTTTCCAACCGGAGCGTTATCGTAATTGATCCTTATCGTTCCTTGTACATCTCATTTCAACCGCAGTGCTTGCATGTACTTCTCGTCCATTGTTCTCGTCATTCATAGCTTTGCAAACTCCAAGGTTCACATGGTGTTCCTTGTTTCTCTTTTCTACCGGAGTTTTCTCAATTTTGTTCAACTCTGTCGTATTCTTCTTTCAAGTTTTCAACCTCTCAAGGGTCATTGCTTTCACTCGTTTGTCAAAGAAGCAACTTGTTTTACCTGTTCCTCTTCTGTTTCTCCCCGGTGCCATCCTAGATCTCGGGACGAGATCCTCTTGTAGTGGTGGAGTGTTGTAACGCCCCGAGACCGACGCTCCAGAAGACTTCCAGATGCTCTGAGTTTCGTCGTGTGATTTGTTTTGTTTGTTGCATCTCTTGCATTGCATCATGTCATCATGCAACCTTTTTAAAAAAAATACTCAGATAAATAAATTGTATGGATCTTCGATCCATTTAAATCGAGGGAATTCACATGGTGTTTTCTCTTTATAACATATCCTCCCAATATTATTAGGGAGCTATAACAAAGTATTCCATTCTTTGGGAATCACCATAACACACTTGTAAAATAATTCCGTGCCTTTTCTGCTTCAAGTTTGGTCTCCAAACTCTGCCCTAAATTCTTTCTTCACTTTTCGGAGCTCCACCAAAAATCCGAACATTTTTGGACCTTCCCAACCCTTACTTCCTATTCAAATCATTTGAATTAAATTCAAATGCATTTGAATTTATATCTTTCAATCATGCCACTTCTATTTTTCCTGGATCAAGCGCATTTTTATGAGCCCGGATAAATTAACCGCATGCGCAAATCCTTTCCCTAACCCTTCCTTTCTTTTCTTCTCTCTAATTTCTTTTCTATTAAAAGAAATATGAGGGAGAGAGAGAGAGAGAGCGCAGCCTTGCAGCCCAGCCGGCCTCTTGGGCCTAACCAACCAGTGCAGGCCCAGCCGCATGCCTATCTAACCCTAGCCCCTCACCACGCTCTCTCCCGATCCCCATCTCCTTCCCCTGCTCGCGCCGCCAGAGAGGAGTGAGAGCCTCTTGCTCGATCCCGCAAGCAGGAGCTCGCGCCCAACCTTCCCCTCGTCGCCTCCTCCCTCCGCTGCACGCGAGGCCGTTCAGCCCCGTGCCCCTACTGACCCTGCCGTCGCCCGGTCATCTGTCCTCCCTCCGTTTGTTCCTGCTCCGCCGCCGGAGATCCCCTGGTCCGGTGACCCCTCGTCTAGCGTGCCCTCTCCTTCCTTGCCGGGTTTCTCCTCTACCCGTGTCCGCACCTCGCCGCTCCACTCGGTCTCCCGCGGCTGCTCTGTTGCCGTCGCCTTGCTACCCGCGCTCCTCCTCTGCATGGAGCTCCACCACCTCCCTGGCCTCGGATCCGGCTGGTTCCCGCCGATCCAGTCGCCGTCCCGTGGCCGCCGTCTTCATCTTCGGCGGATCTCGCGCCGCTGCAAGCCCCTCCCTCGCCTCTGCTTCGTTCGAGCAGGGTGGAGGACGCGTCTCTGCTCGCCCGCATCGACCAGCGCCAAGTCCCTGCTGCCGACCTCTGTTTTCTCTGCTCGTCGCGTGAGCATCAACGCCTGCTTTCTTCCCCGTGCGTGAGTGCTCGCGTGGGTCACTTCGACTGTTGACTTCCTCAAGTTCAGGACCAAGACCCGAGACCCATGTACGATTACGCAACGAACGGTGGAGTTACACGAGCTACAAGTACCGCGATGACCCCGGGGACTGGATTCTGTCAACTTCCTCTTTGATATGTGTACCACTACTTCCACAACATGTCGTGTACGACTACCGTCGCTCGGATTCGACAAGACAACGTGTACCACTACCGTCGCCAAGTTTGACTACCGCATGGTTACGCCAAGTTCATCTATGAAACATGTACAACTACTTCCCACGACGACCTGTGAACGACTACTTCCTCCGGTATCTCCGTGAGCTATCGGAACCGATATGTTGTCGTGGCATCATTTTCGGATTCGTTGCCTTGGCACCCCTTTCTTCCACCACGGTGACAAATGCTTCATAACATGCTCATGTCAACATTTCCATAAAATTGCTTAAAACTTGCATATGTCATCCGCATCATGATAATAACATTTAAAACGTTTAAAATTGTTGTTTGCTTTAAATTGCTAAATGACATGAGGATTTATCGGAACTGTTGTTTGATGTTTCCGGCCTTATTTAAATTGCCTAAAATGTGTAGTTTACTTATGTCTCACCTCTTGCCATGTTAATCAACATTTAATATTGTTGGGTACATAAACGGGAGAGAACTAAATAATCGTATGTGGTGTTTCGTCAATATGCAACTCGTTGCATATTGGGCTCCACTTATTTTGTAGTACTGTTTGTTGCACTTTGCCATGCCATGCCTCATTAAACCGGACATGCATCATACTTGATTGTGCATCATGCCATGTGTATGTGGTGGTTGTTTACTATGTTGTTTGTTTCTTTCCGGGTTGCTTCTCTCGTTAGCTTCGGTTTCGTTCCGGAGTTGTGAGCATTCGTTCGACTACGTCCGTTTGTCTTCTTCATGGACTCGTTCTTCTTCCTTGCGGGATCTCAGGCAAGATGACCATACCCTCGAAATCACTTCTACCTTTGCTTGCTAGTTGTTCTCTCTATTGCTATGCCGCGCTACCTACCCTTGCTATATCATGCCTCCCATATTGCCATGTCAAGCCTCTAACCCACCTTTCCTAGCAAACCGTTGTTTGGCTATGTTACCGCTTTTGGTCAGCCCCTCTTATAGCATTGCTAGTTGCAGGTGAAGATGAAGTTTGTTCCATGTTGGGACATGGATATTGTTGGGATATCACAATATCTCTTATTTTAATTCATGCACCTATATACTTGGTAAAGGGTGGAAGGCTCGGCCTTATGCCTGGTGTTTTGTTCTACTCTTGCCGCCCTAGTTTCCGTCATACCGGTGTTATGTTCCTTGATTTTGCGTTCCTTACGCGGTTGAGTGATTTATGGGACCCCCTTGACAGTTCGCTTTGAATAAAACTCCTCCAGCAAGGCCCAACCTTGGTTTTACCATTTGCCTACCTAAGCCTTTTCCCTTGGGTTCTGCAGACTCAAGGGTCATCTTTATTTTAAACCCCCGGTCCAGTGCTCCTCTGAGTGTTGGTCCAACCTGTCAGTCGCTGGTGGCCACCAGGGGCAACTCTGGGCTCGCCTATCGGAAGCTTGGACAATCCGGTGTGCCCTGAGAACGAGATATGTGCAGCTCCTATCGGGATTTGTCGGCACATTCGGGCGGTTTGCTGGTCTTGTTTTACCATTGTCGAAATGTCTTGTAAACCGGGATTCCGAGACTGATCGGGTCTTCCCGGGAGAAGGTTTATCCTTCGTTGACCGTGAGAGCTTATAATGGGCTAAGTTGGGACACCCCTGCAGGGTATTATCTTTCGAAAGTCGTGCCCGCGGTTATGTGGCAGATGGGAACTTGTTAGTATCCGGTTGTAGAGAACTTGACACTCGACTTAATTAAAACGCATCAACCGCGTGTGTAGCCGTGATGGTCTCTTTTCGGCGGAGTCCGGGAAGTGAACACGGCTTTTGGGTTATGTTTGATGTAAGTAGGAGTTCAGGATCACTTCTTGATCCTTACTAGTTGACGGCCGTTCCGTTGCTTCTCTTCTCGCTCTTATTTGCGTATGTGAGCCACCATATATGCTTAGTGCTTGCTGCAGCTCCACCTTACTACCTTCTCCTACCCATAAGTTTAAATAGTCTTGATCTCGTGGGTGTGAGATTGCTGAGTCCTTGTGACTCACAGATTCTTCCAAACAGTTGCAGGTGCCGATGATACCAGTGCATGTGACGCAACTGTAACATCCCAAATTTTCAATTTGGAATGTTATACATAGATCATCATTTGGATATCATGTTTTGTTGCATTTTGACAAATCCTCGATAAATCCTAAGCAACTCAAGGACCCTCGGAGAGAGTTGGGGATTTTCTCGAATTTTCTTATTTGATTTTTCAAACAAGGATTGGGATTTTTAATTATTTTTCTCTCCGGACAAATATTTCATTGTTAAATAAACGAGCGGAGAAAATATGACTTCTCCAAAATATTGAAATACTGGAGGAAAAATGTTAAAATCATTATTTGGAATTTAATTGGATTTATTTTGCAATTTTTATTGCATTTAAAAAATATGCATGTTTTCAAAATATTTATTTTTGATTTTAAGAATGTTCACCCTATTCTAGATTTTCTAACTAGACGGGGAAAATTTATTTCATATTTTTCTGATTTTTATTTATTTTTTTACGCAATATTTTCCGCGGAACTTTTTTTAAAAAAAAATGCGCCCGCGCCGACTGGGCCGAGCCCAGCCGACGGCCCGCCCGCGGGTTCTCCTCTTCCCGCACGGAGCTCGCCGCCGCCATGACCGACTCTGGCCGCCGCACGCCTCCCCTCGCCCGACCCCTTCCCCAAGCCGCCCTAGCCCCCCTCCTTATATACCCCCCCCTCTCCGTTTCTCTCACCACCGCCGCCGGAGGAGCACGCCACCGCCGCCGCATCTAGCTCGCCGCCGCCGCCGCTTTTTGCCTCGCCGCCGCCGCCGGGAGTCGCCGGAGCCCCGCCCCCTCGCCGCCGGAGCCGCCGCCCCCGAGCCCCGCACCCCGCCCCGAGCCTCGCCACCGGAACCCCTCGCCGGAGCGAGCCCCGTCAAGGTACTGCCGCCGGCCGTCTTCAACGTTGACCGGTTTTCTGAAAAGAAAACCTTTTGTTTAAAAAAACCCTAGATCGGTATTTTTTTCGGTTTTCTTATTTCACGAGCGTTCACCGAACCGTTCGTTTTGACGAACGCGTTCGTCGGTTTTTAACTGTTAACGAACGTCCGTTATTTAACCGTTCGTCCGTTTTTCTTTTTCGTCGGATTTTCTCGTTATTTTCTTAGATTCGATTTCCGATCGAATTTTCGAATCTGTTTAACTTCTCGCTCGTTTATCGGAATCAGGTGATTCAAGCGCCTAGAGTTTCATCTCGAAATTCTCTTTCCGTTTAACCTACTCAAACAAGTTTTGCTACAGTAAAATTTGACCTAGATCCAGATTAGCAAATGAAGTTTCTTTGTTTCGCCGTTTGACTTTCGTTGCTTCTTTCGAATTGATTCTTTTTGCAAACCGGAGTTCTTAAGTTGAACTTTCTGGTTGGATCTTTCATTCGAGTTTTACCTATGCATTAGATGAGTACTGATTGTATGCTTGTTTGTTTGCGATAGAGTATCCGGAGTGTGCCGCTTGTTACTTCGACTAGCTAGGTTTTGCGGATCATCAGCAAGGCAAGTAACACTTTGATCATACCCCGTTCATACCCAGTTTTACTGCAGTAGATCTATTTTTCCTCAAACACATTGCATGATTAGGATCTAATTAAACTGTGGGTATTGGGAAGTAGTTGAGGTAGTACCTATTACCTGTTTTCAATCAAACCCTTGGGAGTTACTTCTACGTTGCTATTCTTTTTGCCATGCTATGCTCGTAGACGTGGATTGGGTTTGAGAGATATCCATGACAGATGTGAGATGTTTAATAATGGTTCAACTTAAGGTGGCAACTAAAACTCACATCTGGGTGGATTGAGGCACCTGGAGAACCCAGTGTTGTCTGTATGTATAAGGTTCGCCACCCAGGTTCAAAGGGATCATAAGATTATTCATGCTAGAAACTTCCGTGTGCAGCCACAAGCTATTATGGGCTCTTGCATAGCTGAGTAGGTTACAGGATCTCTTGAAGAGGTGGACTAGCAGATGTAGGGGAAAGTAGGTGTACCGGTCCATCCAGAGTAGAGAGTGACTGTTTCTAAAAGACTGTGTCTCGGTCATCCGTTTCTCAAACATCATGCAGTGCGAGAATCAAGCGGAGGCGATCGAGTCTTGTGGGGAAAAGTGCACAAACCTCTGCAGAGTGTACAAACTGATCATGATTAGCCGTGTCCCCGGTTATGGACAACTTGAGTATCTAGTACCTGGATTATCATTTGAATCTCATCACCGTGATACTTATAATTAATTTTGTTGGGTTAATGATGTCACTTAATTGGGATTGAGTTGGGGGTACCTTCTCAATGTTTCAACCACCATGATAGTTAAATAAAAATTTATTCCTTTGATGTAGGATAAAATTGGCTTTTCGCAAAAACTGTAACCATAGAGCCTTTCCACCAGCCACATATGCATATAGTATAGCCTTATCATTGTTCATTGCTCTCTATGTGTTACTTTGCCAGCATATTCTATGTGCTGACCCGTTTCGGGCTGCAACGTTTCATGTTGCAGACTTTTCAGACGACGAGTAAGGTGCCTTAGGTCGTGGTCTTATACTCAGTGATGCCGCTGGAGTTGATGGACTCACTTATCTTCCAAGTCTTCCGCTGTTATCGTTATTAGATGGCCTTAAGCCATGTTTATCATACTTAATCTCTTCGGAGATATCGATGTAATAAGTGTGTGATTGCTAGTCTGTTATAAATCCTCCATTTGTACTGTGCGTGTCAGCATTACTGATCCAGGGATGACACTGGTGCACAGCAGCACAGGCCATTTGAGGTCTGGTCGCTACAAAGTTGGTATCAGAGCACACGCTGACTGTAGGACACGACCACTAAGCTTAAGCCCTAGAAAACTTCTCTCTTCTCATTTCTGACCCCTCTCCACTTTCTATTCTTTTAGGAATGGCGAATGCAAGGAGCAAGTTCATGCAACCAGATGAAGACACGCCGTTTGGACGACACTTGAAGGAAGTCACCAAGTACTTGAACATAGGAATACCAAGCGTCACCGGAACCTACAACGCTACATTACCTGAAGAGGAGAGCTGGAAGATTCAAGTTATCATTCCAGGAAGAACGTTTGCGCCAATTACGGAACCCATAAGATTGGTTTTCGAAGCACCAACTTGGAGTTTAGGGAAGAGCATGGCCGCACATATCGCCATGGGACGTATTGGAGAAGTCTATCACCAGGAGCTTAAGGATACCATTTTTCAAATTTGTGGACGTCGAGACGCGCAATGGGAGATGATCAAGACCAAGAAGGATGGATCAATTGCAGCTTTCATCCAGGAGCAGAACCAACATATTCGACGCCAGGAGAACCAGATATGCACGGACAAGGAAGAATTGAAGAAGGCATTCACGAAGATCAAGGAACTCCAAGAGGAACTCAAGGCTAACCTCGAAGATTATTTGGAGGAAATCAACGCACTAGTCGGGATGATTGACGACCTGGAGAATAAGATTGGAGCATTCGTGGGAAATCCAGTGCCAAAAGCAGAAGTCGACGAATGCACTTGTCCGGATAACTACAGCATCATCGACGACACCGACTCGGAACCAAGTGAAGAGGAATGGATTGATGAAGCTGGAGCAGACATCATGGAGTCTTCAACGGATCAGCATTTTTAGTAGACTACCATATCAGTAGTAGTTTTTCCCCCATTTAGTAGTATAGTTCAAGCACTTTGTACCGCTAGATAGATCAATTGTTTTGCCTTGTTTGGATTGATTGAGTGATATTGATTGTATTGTCTCATGAGCATATGGGTAGTGTTTTCTCTCTAGACCTCATTCTATTCTTAAATCTCATCTTTTCTAAAACCTATCAGATGCCTCCGAGACGCGACACCGGATTTGTTTTCCCGCCAGAGATCACCCAGTTGATTCAGTAACAGAATGCCTTGATGCAAGTGTTAGTTCAGAACCAAGGCAACAACAACAACAACAACAACAACCCACCGCCACCACCACCTGTTGACCACTTAGCCCGTTTCTTAAGGCTAAATCCGCAGGTGTTTTCCAGTAGCACCGAGCCGATTGTTCCAGATGATTGGCTCCGCAAAGTTGGAAGGGAGTTGACCACTGCAGGATGCACATATGCGGAAAGAGTGCGTTTTGCCGCACATCAGCTTGATGGACCCGCAGCATCATGGTGGGAGAATTATACAGCCACGCACCCTATTGACACTGTCACATGGGACCAGTTTCAGCAAGCTTTCCGTACAGCTCATGTTTCAGCAGGAGCTATGGCTATGAAGAAGCGTGAGTTTCGCAACCTACGCCAAGGAGGACGCACCGTAGGCCAGTATGTGGAGGAATTCAGTAAGTTAGCACGTTATGCACCAGATGACGTTGCTACGGATGCTGCCAAGCAGGAGAAATTTCTGGAAGGACTGAATGATGAGCTGAGTATGCAGTTGATGGTAGCAACCTTCAACAACTACCAGGAGCTGGTAGATAGAGCTCTCATGATTGAAGGGAAGCAACAGCAGATTGAAAACCGCAAGAGGAAGTATGGACAAGGGAAGTACAATTCTGGAGCCCAGCAGAAGCCACGATTTACCCCGAAGCCGGGAGGACAGTTTCAGCATACCCATGGAGGAGGTAGTTCGCACAACCATAATGGCTCCAAGAATGGTAATGGGAATGGAGGAGGAAACGGACAGAACCGCACCAACCCATCTACCCCAACTAAGAGAGATCTAAGTCACATTACTTGTTTCAAGTGCCAGAAGACGGGACATTATGCAACTAATTGTCCCGAAGCCCAAAATGGAAATGGCAATGGAAGCTCTGGGAAGAAGCCGAACCCGTTCAACAAAGGACATGTGAACCACGTGAGCGTGGAGGAGATTGAAGCTCAGCCTGATGCAGTAATAGGTAAGTTTTTGGTTAAGTCATTTACTGCAACTGTTCTTTTTGATACTGGTGCATCGCATTCATACATATCAAGGGGATTCGTAAACAAGTTTAAGATGTCCACCCAAGTTCTCAAAAGCCCCATGTTAGTAACCTCGCCAGGAGCAGAGTATATGGCCACCCAAGGATGTTTTCAGATACCATTGGCCATTGGAAGGCATGTTTTCCCCACAGACCTCATTGTTTTGGAATCACAAGGTTTGGATGTGATTTTGGGAATGGATTGGCTATCATTGTATGGAGGAAACATCGATTGTGCCAGCAAGACGATTTTGCTTACCACCCCGGAAGGAAAAAGGATCAAGTATGTATCCAGGCATATGCCGAAGAGGAATCAAGTGAATTCCTTATCAGGAGTTGTACAGGAGGAAGTACCAGTGGTGAAGGATTATCCGGATGTATTTCTAGAAGAGTTGCCAGGCATGCCACCAGATAGAGACATTGAGTTCTTGATTGAACTTTTGCCAGGCATAGGGCCAATATCTAAGAGACCGTACAGGATGCCCGCAAAGGATTTGGAGGAAATTAAGAAACAGATCAAGGAGTTACTGGATAAAGGCTATATTCGCCCAAGTTCGTCACCTTGGGGATCACCAGTACTTCTAGTAGAGAAGAAAGATGGATCACTAAGGATGGTTGTTGATTACCGAGGATTGAATGAAGTGACCATCAAAAACAAGTACCCACTGCCGATGATCAATGATTTGTTTGACCGCCTGCAAGGAGCTAAAGTATTTTCCAAGATCGATCTACGATCAGGATACCATCAGTTAAAGATTCGAAAGCGGGATATACCCAAGACAGCATTTACCACCAGATATGGATTGTATGAGTATACCGTTATGTCATTTGGACTGACTAACGCACCGGCCTATTTCATGAACCTGATGAACAAAGTGTTTATGGAGTTTTTGGATAAGTTCGTCGTGGTGTTCATTGATGATATTTTAATCTTTTCCAAGGATGAAGAAGAGCATGAGGAGCATTTACGATTGGTACTTGAGAAGCTCAGGGAACATCAGTTATATGCCAAGTTCAGCAAATGTGAGTTTTGGTTGAAGGAAGTTGGATTCCTTGGACATGTTATTTCTGGAGAAGGAATAGCAGTAGACCCTGCCAAGGTTGACACAGTGACAAGTTGGGAATCGCCCACGACAGTTGGAGAAATCCGGAGTTTTCTTGGACTTGCAGGATACTACCGGAGATTTATCGAGAATTTCTCAAGGATTGCTAAGGCCATGACTGAGCTATTGAAGAAGGACACCAAATTTAATTGGACTGAGGAGTGTGAAGCTAGTTTCCAAGAGTTGAAGAAACGATTGGTTACATCACCAGTATTGATTCTGCCAGATCAACGCAAGGACTATGAAGTTTATTGCGACGCTTCTTCGTCGAGGACTTGGAGCAGTGCTTATGCAGGAAGGAAGAGTTGTTTCGTACGCTTCACGACAACTTAAACCCCATGAGAAGAATTATGCTACGCATGATTTGGAATTAGCAGCCGTGGTGCATGCATTGAAGACATGGAGACATTTTCTCATCGGAAACCATTGTGAAGTGTACACGAATCACAAGAGTTTGAAGTACATTTTCACGCAGAAGGAGTTAAACCTCAGACAGAGGAGATGGTTGGAGCTCATCAAAGACTATGATATGAGATTGCATTATCACCCCGGAAAGGCTAACGTAGTAGCAGACGCGTTGAGCCGCAAGAGTCATGTCAACACCCTCATGATAGGAGAGTTACCTCAGAAGTTAGCCGAGGACTTACGCGAGCTATGTTTGGAGATAGTCCCTAGAGGCTATTTAGCGACATTGGAGATTCAATCTACCTTGATGGAAAAGATCAGAGAAGCTCAACAGACAGACAAGGAGATTGAAGAGATAAAGGAGAAGATGAGCAAAGGAAAAGCCAAGGGATTTCGTGAGGATGAGCACGATACCTTATGGTTCGAGGACCGTGTATATGTGCCAAATGATCCGGAGATCAGGAAGTTGATTTTGCAAGAAGCCCATGATTCACCGTACTCAATTCACCCAGGGAATACCAAGATGTATTTGGATTTGAAGAATACTTTCTGGTGGACCGGAATGAAGAAGGATATTGCGGAGTTTGTAGCAGTTTGTGATGTATGTCAGAGAGTGAAGGCAGAGCATCAGAAGCCAGCAGGATTGCTACAACCATTGCCGATACCCGAATGGAAGTGGGATAAAATAGGCATGGATTTTATCACAGGATTACCCAGGACTCGTTCAGGCTATGACTCGATATGGGTTGTAGTCGACCGTTTGACGAAAGTGGCTCATTTCATTCCAGTAAAGACCACTTACACCAGTGCTAAGTTGGCGAAGATATACATGACCAGGATAGTATGTTTGCATGGAGTTCCGAGGACCATTGTATCAGACAGAGGAACCCAATTTACCTCGAAGTTTTGGAAGCAGCTACATGAAACATTGGGAACCAGACTGGAATTTAGTACAACATTTCACCCGCAGACAGATGGACAGACCGAGAGAGTCAACCAGATTTTGGAGGACATGTTGAGAGCATGTGCACTAGATTATGGATCTACTTGGGACGACAATTTGCCATATGCGGAGTTTTCGTATAACAACAGTTATCAAACCAGTTTGAAGATGGCCCCTTTCGAAGCTTTGTACGAAAGGAGGTGTAGAACACCGTTGTTGTGGGACGAAGTTGGAGACCGTCAGTTGTTTGGACCAGATTTGATTAAGGAGTCTGAACAGAAAGTAAGGTTGATTCGCGATAGGCTCAAGGTAGCCCAGTCCAGGCAGAAGAGTTATGCTGATTCTAAACGCAAGGAGACAGTTCACGAAGTCGGAGACAGAGTGTATCTTCGAGTATCGCCACTTCGAGGAGTAAAGCGCTTTGGAGTTAAGGGAAAGTTAGCGCCTCGTTTTATCGGACCATACAGAGTGTTGGAACATATGGGAGAAGTTGCCTATAAGCTGGAATTGCCCGAAGGATTGGCTGGAGTACATGATGTATTTCACGTTTCGCAGTTGAAGAAGTGCCACGCAGAGATGGCTGAGATACCACTGAGAGATACTGTGCCACTGGAAGCGATTCAGTTGGAAAGTGATTTGACTTATGAGGAGAAGCCAGTTAAGATTCTCGAGTATGCCAGCCGAGTTACCCGAAGCAAGGTTATCATGTTTTGCAAAGTTCAGTGGAGACACCACACAGAAGATGAGGCCACCTGGGAGCGAGAGGAAGATCTACGGAAAAACCACTCCCACCTGTTTTCTAGCCAACCCGAATCTCGAGGGCGAGATTCATCTTAAGGGGGGTAGGTTTGTAACATCCCAAATTTTCAATTTGGAATGTTATACATAGATCATCATTTGCATATCATGTTTTGTTGCATTTTGACAAATCCTCGATAAATCCTAAGCAACTCAAGGACCCTCGGAGAGAGTTGGGGATTTTCTCGAATTTTCTTATTTGATTTTTCAAACGAGGATTGGGATTTTTAATTATTTTTCTCTCCGGAAAAATATTTCATTGTTAAATAAACGAGCGGAGAAAATATGACTTCTCCAAAATATTGAAATACTGGAGGAAAAATGTTAAAATCATTATTTGGAATTTAATTGGATTTATTTTGCAATTTTTATTGCATTTAAAAAATATGCATGTTTTCAAAATATTTATTTTTGATTTTAAGAATGTTCACCCTATTCTAGATTTTCTAACTAGACGGGGAAAATTTATTTCATATTTTTCTGATTTTTATTTATTTTTCTACGCAATATTTTCCGCGGAACTTTTAAAAAAAAAATCCGCCCGCGGGTTCTCCTCTTCCCGCACGGAGCTCGCCGCCGCCATGACCGACTCCGGCCGCCGCACGCCTCCCCTCGCCCGACCCCTTCCCCAAGCCGCCCTAGCCCCCCCTCCTTATATACCCCCCCTCTTCGTTTCTCTCACCACCGCCGCCGGAGGAGCACGCCACCACCGCCGCATCTAGCTCGCCGCCGCCGCCGCCGCCGGGAGTCGCCGGAGCCCCGCCCCCTCGCCGCCGGAGCCGCCGCCCCCGAGCCCCGCACCCCGCCCCGAGCCTCGCCACCGGAACCCCTCGCCGGAGCGACCCCGTCGAGGTACTGCCGCCGGCCGTCTTCAACGTTGACCGGTTTTCTGAAAAAAAACCTTTTGTTTAAAAAAAAACCCTAGATCGGTTTTTTTTCGGTTTTCTTATTTCACGAGCGTTCACCGAACCGTTCGTTTTGACGAACGCGTTCGTCGGTTTTTCTCTGTTAACGAACGTCCGTTATTTAACCGTTCGTCCATTTTTCTTTTTCGTCGGATTTTCTCGTTATTTTCTCAGATTCGATTTCCGATCGAATTTTCGAATCTGTTTAACTTCTCGCTCGTTTATCGGAATCAGGTGATTCAAGCGCCTAGAGTTTCGTCTCGAAATTCTCTTTCCGTTTAACCTACTCAAACAAGTTTTGCTACAGTAAAATTTGACCTAGATCCAGATTAGCAAACGAAGTTTCTTTCTTTCGCCGTTTGACTTTCGTTGCTTCTTTCGAGTTGATTCTTTTTGCAAACCGGAGTTCTTAAGTTGAACTTTCTGGTTGGATCTTTCATTCGAGTTTTACCTGTGCATTAGATGAGTACTGATTGTATGCTTGTTTGTTTGCGATAGAGTATCCGGAGTGTGCCGCTTGTTACTTCGACTCGCTAGGTTTTGCGGATCATCAGCAAGGCAAGTAACACTTTGATCATACCCCGTTCATACCCAGTTTTACTGCAGTAGATCTATTTTTCCTCAAACACATTGCATGATTAGGATCTAATTAAACTGTGGGTATTGGGAAGTAGTTGAGGTAGTACCTATTACCTGTTTTCAATCAAACCCTTGGGAGTTACTTCTACGTTGCTATTCTTTTTGCCATGCTATGCTCGTAGACGTGGATTGGGTTTGAGAGATATCCATGACAGATGTGAGATGTTTAATAATGGTTCAACTTAAGGTGGCAACTAAAACTCACATCTGGGTGGATTGAGGCACCTGGAGAACCCAGTGTTGTCTGTATGTATAAGGTCCGCCACCCAGGCTCAAGGGATCATAAGATTATTCATGCTAGAAACTTCCGTGTGCAGCCGCAAGCTATTATGGGCTCTAGCATAGCTGAGTAGGTTACAGGATCTCTTGAAGAGGTGGACTAGCAGATGTAGGGGAAAGTAGGTGTACCGGTCCATCCAGAGTAGAGAGTGACTGTTTCTGAAAGACTGTGTCTCGGTCATCCGTTTCTCAAACATCATGCAGTGCGAGAATCAAGCGGAGGCGATCGAGTCTTGTGGGGAAAAGTGCACAAACCTCTGCAGAGTGTACAAACTGACCATGATTAGCCGTGTCCCCGGTTATGGACAACTTGAGTATCTAGTACCTGGATTATCATTTGAATCTCATCACCGTGATACTTATAATTAATTTTGTTGGGTTAATGATGTCACTTAATTGGGATTGAGTTGGGGGTACCTTCTCAATGTTTCAACCACCATGATAGTTAAATAAAAATTTATTCCTTTGATGTAGGATAAAATTGGCTTTTCGCAAAAACTGTAACCATAGAGCCTTTCCACCAGCCACATATGCATATAGTATAGCCTTATCATTGTTCATTGCTCTCTATGTGTTACTTTGCCAGCATATTCTATGTGCTGACCCGTTTCGGGCTGCAACGTTTCATGTTGCAGACTTTTCAGACGACGAGTAAGGTGCCTTAGGTCGTGGTCTTATACTCAGTGATGCCGCTGGAGTTGATGGACTCACTTATCTTCCAAGTCTTCCGCTGTTATCGTTATTAGATGGCCTTAAGCCATGTTTATCATACTTAATCTCTTCGGAGATATCGATGTAATAAGTGTGTGATTGCTACTCTATTACAAATCCTCCATTTGTACTATGCATGTCAGCATTACTGATCCAGGGATGACACTGGTGCACAGCAGCACAGGCCATTTGAGGTCTGGTCGCTACAGCAACTGAGCTCAAGTGGGAGTTCGACGAGGACCTTGGTCGTTACTATGTTTCGTTTCCTGATGATCAGTAGTGGAGCCCAGTTGGGACGATCGGGGATCTAGCAATTGGGGTTGTCTTCTTTTATTTTGGTTCCATAGTCGGACCTATGTGTGTACTCTGAATGATGTATGAATTTATTTATGTATTGTGTGAAGTGGCGATTGTAAGCCAACTCTTTATCTCATTCTTGTTCATTACATGGGATTGTGTGAAGATGACCCTTCTTCCGACAAAACCACAATGCGGCTATGCCTCTAAGTCGTGCCTCGACACGTGGGAGATATAGCCGCATCGTGGGTGTGACAACGGCCAACACGCGGAGTGCGGGGGAGCCATGGTGAGCAAGCTATCCAACGTCTCCTGGCCCGAAGGCACTTTTGTGGAGAAAGTAAAGGAATGGTAGAAGGAGTGGTTCTACATCACAGAACCTCGCGACACCACCTGGGCCGCGGCTGCCGAATTCCGCTCCGGTGCTCCCATGCGACTCACCTCCTGGGTCAAGAAGAGTCTGGACTGGTGTTCACCTGACGAGCTGATAGCGTTGCAGACGCGCGTTCAAAGCATGGTGACCAAGAACGTCAAGCTTGTTGACGTCATCCAGGTGATGCTGGTCCGCCGGATTCTTCCATGCCAGCGCTGAAGCCGCCCTTTGTGGGAGTTCAATTCGAAGAAGCACCAACCTTGGTAAGGCTCTTCGAGACTACTCACGAAGGCGCCTGGAAGTTGCTTTTTAAGGGTAACGAGAAGCCACCGGCCACGGATTCAGACCATGGTCACGATTGTACACACCCCGCGAGCAAGGTATGCTATTTCCGACGTGTCCCCAACCTCATCGTTTCGAGGGTGACGTATGAGCTTTTATTATGGTTCCTTTAGGACTGGATGGAGAGGGCGAAGCGGATCCAGTGTCCGGCCTCGCTGCCCGAAGAACCGGTCATCCCACGCCTGGCGGAGATGCTGGTGCCGGTGCCATACAAGGCGCTGGAGAAGAAGGCCAAGGGGGCCAAGAGTGGCCCTCGTCGCAAGGGCACTTCAGACGCGATGTCCGAAGACGACGAGGCCCATTCCTCCGTCCCTGAGGACAACAACGAGGAGGAGGAGGAAAACAACCCTCCTCCCGAGGAGAAGAAGAAGAAGAGGGCGGCCTCGGCACATCCGGAGGCGAAAGCGCCCAAAAAGGGGAAGGGCGCCCCAGCGGTCAACACCGCGGGGGCCGTTGACAGTAGTCCGGAACGGCGCCCCCGCACTAAGCCCTAGGCCGCATCGTAAGTGACGTGGCTTGCTCGTGCGTGCATCCGGCCCTTTATCTCCATTTATCTTTGACATAGTTTAACTGTACTATTGCAGTCCGACCCATGACCTTGTCCAGCGATCCTCATCTGAAGGTTCGTTGGCTCCGTCGGAGATGGCGAGCCAGTCGCCACCGCCTGCTTACTCCCCCAGGGCCAGGGACGACACCGAAGTGATGTACCGGAGAGCCGATCCGAACCGGGGAGGAGCCCAGGACGCTGTCCGGGAGGCGCCACGAGGCGAAGCCTCCACTGCCGGACACATGGAGAAGATGATCCCCATGAAGACTGGCGAAGAGGGCCATATCCAGTTTGGCCCTCAGCCGAATATGATTCCGGAGACCCATATGGCTCCAGAGTCGGGCGAGCAGCCCCCTTTAAAGGAGGGGGTGCGCCGCTTCCGCCGGTGGTCCCTGTCCATCCAGGGGCGCCGGACAACCTGATGGAGGCTCTACGAGGCGCCTCCATTATGGATGAGCACCGTGTCCTTATGGGCGCGGTGATTGAGAAGGTTCAGTCTGCCAAGAGTGGACTGAACGAGGCCTGCAGCAACCTATTGACAGGTTTTGAGGTAAGTGACATAGAAAGAGAAAAAAAACCTGCAGTCAGTAGCCCCTGAGACACTGTCCGGCGAGAAGAACCGGACAGAGGATCTATTGTAGGAGACTAACATTGCATGTATGCATAAGCAGGCGTCGCTGTTGGCCGCGACCTCGCATGCTGCCGAAGTCTCTGAATTGAGGCAGAGGCTGGAGCGGACCGAGAACGAGCTCGGCGAGGTTAGGGTTCGGCTCCAGGAGAAGCAAGGTGAATAACAACTTGCCGTGTGTTCAGAAAGCGTGGGCGATGTATATTGACTATAGTGTTGTAATATGTGCAGGAGCCGCGACCGAGGTTGAGGCCCTGAGGAAGGCCCTGGGCAAGGCCGAGGAGAAAGCTGTCTAGCAGCAAGCCGCCCGTAAGAAGCTCGAGGCCCGGGTCAAGGAAATCCATCGGGAGCTCCAAGATGCGGTGAAAAAATGTGAGACCTTGGAGAATGATGCGTCGGCTCAAGAGGCCGAGCTCACCAAGGCTCGTCAGAGCGCGGAGACCGCACAGAATGAGGCCCAGGCCGCCCTCCAGGAGATCCAGGAGGCCAAGAAGATCACGGCGGGTAAGGCATTTAAGATGCAAAGCAAGTATGCGGAGAAGCAATACCTTTTACTAACCCGGGCTCGGAGTTCCCCAGGGGCTTTTGCGGATCTACCACGCAGCGTATCAGACGCTGAAGAGTTCTACCGAGCCGAAGGAGGAGGTTCTACGGAGAAGCTATTCTAGTCGCAGTACGCGATACCAGAGCATCCCGTGTCCTTCACCGATTAGCTGAAGCAGCTGGTGGAGCTGGACAGGGTGGCCGAAGTAGCCATGAAGGATTTGACAATCCGGCTATGGCCAGCCGAAGCTATGCCCGGCAGCTACTTCGGACTCGTGAGGCGTCTGGTGGAGGCCTAACCGCGGCTGGTCGTCATCAAGCGCTCCGCCTGTATTGAAGGTGCCCGTATGGCCTTCACTCGCTGCAAGATGTGGTGGGCGAAGATGAACGCTGTTGAAGTTGCCAGCGGGCCGCCGGAGGGCAAGGAGCACCGCACACCCGAGCGATATTTGGCGGATGTCGTAGAGGGGTCTCGACTTGTGGCGGCGCAATGTTCGCAGGACATTGTATTTGAATAAATGTATTCATGTTGCCTTAGCCTTGTATTATGGGAACAAAGTCGGTGTTTGTAAAATAATTTTATTATGCTCTGAATTGTTTCCTCCTGTGTGGTCGTGTTATTTGTAATCTGAGGGTTGGCCAATCGTCGGCTTCTGCCCTCACGTAGGTAGTACAGAGGTGTTTGAGGGAGTCCTGGATTAGGGGGTCCTCGGACAGCCGGACTATATACTTTGGCCGGACTGTTGGACTATGAAGATACAAGATTGAAGACTTCGTCCCGTGTCCGGGTGGGACTCTCCTTTGCATGGAAGGCAAGCTTGGCAATTCGGATATGTAGATCTCCTCCCTTGTAACCGACTCTGTGTAACCCTAGACCCCTCTGGTGTCTATATAAACCGGAGGGTTTAGTCCGTAGGACAACAACAATCATAATCATAGGCTGGCTTCTAGGGTTTAGCCTCTACGATCTCGTGGTAGATCAACTCTTGTAATACTCATATCATCAAGATCAATCATGCAGGAAGTAGGGTATTACCTCCATCGAGAGGGCCCGAACCTGGGTAAACATTGTGTCCCCCGCCTCCTGTTACCATTAGCCTTAGACGCACAGTTCGGGACCCCCTACCCGAGATCCGCCGGTTTTGACACCGACATTGGTGCTTTCATTGAGAGTTCCACTGTGCCGTCACGATAAGGCTTGATGGCTCGCCTTGTTGTCAAGGACAACATTACCTCTAGGGGAGCCCTGGCTATAGGCCAAACTCTCCGACTAGGCGGCTTCGTCATGACCGCCCGTTCGGCCTTCGCGCTGATGATGACTTCTCGGGTCATCAAAAACAGCCTCCACGTCGGCTCGGGATTAACCGAGCAGATGGATCCAGTGGAGCTCTCTTCCTTGAACGAGCTATGATCGGATCACCGCCCTGGGAGTCGCTACGGACTATGATCGGATCGGGCTTAAACCCGACCAAAGGGAGATTCACTCTTCGCCTGTCACCCATCAGATAGCGGTGGTGGAGGAGCAATGCAGTGATTCTTCCTCTATTTTGAGGACAAACTATGTCCGGATTCCCGAGCTCTCCGAGCCGGACACCCGTCTACGGGAGGACATGGCCCAAGCTTCGAACCTAGAATCGGACAGCGGGCCAAAACTATTGGGCAACATCCCGGAGCCCGAAATGCCAAGCTCGGAAACTCCTTTGCCCCTGGGTCTCACATCGGGTCAGGGTTTGGACCTAAATCTACCCACCCACCCAGACATAAGTGATCTTTCCCAAATTAGACAAGATCCCCAAGAGACAGTACATCACTATTGGGCCCGATTCCTCCTTGTAATGAGCAAGGTCAAGAACTGTCGCGAGGAAGACGCAATTTCATTCTTTTGCAAAAATTGCACGGACAAGGGAATCCTCAACGCCATAAGTCGCCGTGACATAGCACACTTCGCTGACTTGGCGGCATAGTACAGAAGTACTGTGCGATGGAAAGCGCCTGGAAAACCCAAACAAAATTCTGGGATCCTCCGGCTCTCGCTCAACCCCCCGTCCGAACTAAAAGGGTGTACTCTCGTAAGTCACCCGATCCAATTACAAAGAAACCAAAGCCCACTACAGGGCGTGGAACTGTATTGGAGGGATGGCTCAATGGGCCATGCAAAATTCACAGTACATGTCACGTCCCTAGCCTTGCTATGCACCTGGACTAGCTTGGTTGTTGCATCATGTTTAAATTTCTCAGAAACTTGAAATGGGGGATGATAAACCCTAGCAGCAAATGAAATTTAACTAGGTTCAAACTTAAATCTTTTCAATGATCCCAAAATGCCCTTTAGAAATGTTCATCATTTCTGAATTGGTCCAGCACCTCTGATAAAAATGATGCACATATTTCTAGGCCATTCTGGATTTTTGAATTAAATCTTATTGTATTTGACTTTGGGCATTTAAGTACTATAAATAATTTAAATACTCAAATAATGTTGGAACTATTTTTGGGCCACTGAAATAATTCAGCAAGTGTCCATGAATATTTTCAGGATTTTAGGAAATGCCTTAGTATTTTTCTAAGCTCAAACTATAGCAGAAAACTAGAAAACAGAAACAAATAAAAGAAGAGAGAGAGAGAGACCCACCTGACTTACCTGGCAGCCCACCTGGCCCAGCTCCTCCAGCTGGCCCAGCCCGCTGGCCTGAAGTGGCTGTCTTCAACCTCTGCCAGTAGGCAGAGGCGTGTCGACAGCGCGCGCGCCCGAGCTCCACCTCCTGCTTGCCACCAAGGCGCCCCCAACGCGTCTGGAGACGCCCCGCAGCCCCTTCGCTCCTCTCCCTCACTCTCTGCTCTCTCCCTCGCCCTCTAGTCCCTTCCCCGAGCGCGACCGAACGCAGCCGTCGCCGCCGACGAGCTCCACCACGGCCACAGCCATCTCCGAGCCCCCGAGCTCTTCAGTGACGCCCCCGTCCTCTCCGACGAGCCACATGACGCCGGACGCCCTGTAGCACCGTCGTCGACGCCATCTTCGTCCTCTGCACCGACGGCCATCGTCGACCGATTCATCATCACCAGGCCGTCCCCAAGCACGCTGAGATCACCGACGACCCCGCCGTGAGCCCCTCTACCGAACTCCCCTGCTCCCCTTGACGAATTCATGCCGCAGCCATCGATCCCCGCCGTGCCAGAAGCTCACCGCCGCTCGGCCTTGTCGCCTCCGTGGCCTGAGCTCGAACGAGTCACGCTCGTGCACCTCACCGAGCTCCTGGTGACCCCAGGATGCTGCGCAGCGTTTTACTTCGCTCGCCCGTGCCCCGCAACGCCGTTTCCGCTGAGACCCAAACTTCGGCCGCCGCCTTTGAGCTCGCCGCCATCGATATAGGTCGTCCCCCGGTGTAACTGACTGCACCACTCGACGCGCGGGATCGCCAGCATCACGTAGATGCCCTCCGCCAGCCATTTGGTCACCGAAGGAGGAATCCCGCCCCTCGCCGCCGCGTCTGGCCTCGCCGGCGTCGAGTCGCCGGTGGATTAGCCCCGGTTGACCAAGGATTTGACCCCCCCAGGGTCACTGACGTGTGGGCCATGCCCCTGTTTAGTTTAGGTGTTTTCTTAGTTAGCGCAAATTAACTTAGTTAATTGGTTGAGTCACGGACATGCGGGCCTAGGCCCTAATTAACCTAGATTAGTGCTAACGTAACACTAACTAACTATGTTAGTTAGTTGTTACACTGACATGTGGGTCCCAGCCGTCAGGTTTGACCTGGGCTGGCGCCTTTGACTTGCTGACGTCACCACGACGTCATGCTGACGCAGTTAACCTTTTTCTAGATTTATTCTTATATAGGAAATTCCAGAAAATAGTGCTAACTTCTAAAAATCATAGAAATTAATCTGTAACTCCAAATGCAAAGTGTTATATATGAAAAATGATCAGGAAAATCCAATCTATCCATTTGTACTGGTTTCATGCATGTTTAAACAACTTAACCTTATTGTTTAGATGAAACAAGATAATGCACTTATATGACTTTATAAAATGGGTTTGCATTTGAATCTTTGGTTCAAATGGACTCATCTCAATCTGTTCTAGCTTCCATTAGCCCAAAACACATTCATATTGCCATGTCATGATCATGCATCATATTGTGCATTGCATTGATTGTATTTCTTCTCTGTTGCCGGTATTTGTCCCCTCTCGATAGACGATGTTCCGACGTTGTGATCATTGACACTAATGAAGACTCAATGCTATCTTCAGAAGTGCCAGGCAAGCAAAACCCCCTTGTTCATTCCGATACAATCCCACTCTCTCGCTCCTGCTCTCTTTTACTGCACTAGGACAACAACGATTCAACTATTACATGTTGCGGTAGTTGAACCCCTTTCCTCTGCATGACCTGTCATTGCCACAGTAAATTGATGAAACCCACTAGCATGAGTAGGAATTGTTTGAGCCCTGATGTGCCTACTCATTCAGGCTTGTTTGTCATGCCTGCTACTACTTAGAGTTGAGTCAGGTCTGATTCATCGGGGATGAACTGGAATGTGGTGAACATGTCCTACTGTGTGAGAGCTAAGTGTGTGAACACGATTTGGTAAAGGTAGCGGTGAGATGCCATGTAGGAGTACATGGTGGGTTGTCTCATTGCAGCCGTCCTCAGGAACTGAGTTCTGTGTTTGTGATCCATGAACAGTTACTACCACACATTGGGTTCCGGTAACTCGACCCCTCTCGACTTATTAATCAACATGATCTCTGTCCAGGAGTTGCAACTAGTTTCTGGTGTTTGTAGGTAGTGCTAGTAGTCTACTAAGCGGCACCCGGTACAGGTGGGCTTGGGACAGACTAGGCACAGTGGCCCGATGTATCAAGTGGCACCCGGATGGTGGGCTTGGGAACCCTGCACACATCGTTTGGGGCCGTGAGTGACACCCCGGCCGGATCTCCTTGCGGATGGAACCCGAATAGGCGATAAACCTGGACGAGAGACTTGTGTGGTTAGTCAGGTCGTGGCCGACTCCCTCGCCAGGCTTCCGCTTGAAGGTTGCCGAGATACACGACGTGTACATGGTGGTAAGTGGCGAGAGCGTGTGTGAAGAAGTACAACCCTGCAGGGTTAACATCATCTATTCGAATAGCCGTGTCCGCGGAAAAGGACTTCTGGGTTGCCTGTACAGTTCATAGACAAGTGAAAGTGGATACTCTAAAATGCGGAAGATAAGCGTGAGTGCTATGGATGGCGTTCTCGTAGGGAGACGGGAGCGGATCCATAGTGGTGTATTGATATGGTGAATATGTGGACTCGTGTGCGCCACCTCAAAAGAGTTGCTTGCAGAGTAGTTTAGGTTAGCCACTGAGTCAAAGCTGGCTTGCTGCAGTTAAACTCCACTACCCCCTTTGTTGATACCGATGCATATGTAGTTAGTTCTGATGTAAGTCTTGCTCGGTACATTTGTACTCACGTTTGCCTATTATATGTTTTGCAGAGAGACGTCAGTCTCGCTAGTAGTTCCGTGTGGACTTCGACGTTTAGCTTGATACCTCAGCTACGATCTTGTGCCCTCGGCAGGATCTGGTAGATAGTCAGGCTTCTCAGCCTTTTTCATTTGTAGATGTTTGTACTCAGACATGTTAAGCTTCCGCATGTGCTTTGACTTGTATGCTCTGAATGTTGGGTCATGAGACCCATGTTTGTAATATCTCGCTCCTCGGAGCCTAATGAATAAGTACTTGGGTCGTAGAGTTATGTTGTGATGCCATGTTGTATTTACACATATCGAGCATATTGTGTGTATGATTGAAATGCTTGGTATGTGTGGGATCCGACAACCTAGTTGTTTATCCTTGGTAGCCTCTCTTATGGGGAAATGTAGTCTTGTGCTTCCATGAGCCATAGTAGTCCGCTACAGCCCGGTTCATCGGAGTCCTACTAGCCCAGCACTACTGCTCCGAAACACTTGACTGGCCGGCATATGATTCACTTCGTTCCTGTGTCTGTCCCTTCAAGGAAATGTCACGCGGTGACATCCGGAGTCCTGCCTAGCCTGCTACAGCCCGGGTTCCCGGAGTCCTGTTAGCCCAGTGCTACAGCCCGGATTCGCACGCTGCTGACCGACATGCTCGATGTTGATTCATGTATGCCTGTCCCCGTAAGTTAGTGCCACTTTGGGTTCACGACTAGTCATGTCGGACCGGGTTCTCTGTCATATGGATGCTAGCGACACTATCATATACGTGAGCCAAAAGGCGCAAACGGTCCCGGGCCATGGTAAGGCGACACCCGTGGGAATACCGTGCGTGAGGCCACAAAGTGATATGAGGTGTTACCGGCTAGATCGATGTGACTTGGAATCGGGGTCCTGACAGTACACCGGATACCATGCCAACACACAGCCTTAGAGCATGTTGGATACTCCGGCAGGTGGCCAAGAGCGGCGAGGATCTCCTCATCAACAATACCATAGAGCACCATCCCGTGGAAAATAACAATACAGTATTGACAGTCTTCGAGACTTTCGCCTCAAATAATAGGCGCAAGCGAGCACTCCGCAGCCTCGCCGAAGTCTGCCACGTTGCAGCAATAAATCCATGGAACGATACGGCCATAACCTTCAATGCCAGTGACGAACCTCAATTCCGAACAGCCCGAGCAGCAGCCGCTTTGGTCCTTAGTCCAATTGTGGATGGCTTCTGGCTTACTAAAGTGCTCATGGACGGTGGCAGCGGATTAAACCTCATCTACGAGGAGACTCTTAGCAAAATGGAAATAGACAAGAGCCGCATTGATCAAAGCAGCATGACCTTCAGAGGAATCATCCCTAGTCGGGAGGCACGATGTGCGGGAAAAATAACACTAGATGTGGTATTCGGCACACCGGAGAATTATAGGTCCGAAGAAATCACATTCCAAGTGGCCTCGTTCAGTAGCGGATACCACGCCCTTTTAGGGCGGGAGGCATTCACGATCTTCCAAGCTATACCCCATCACGGGTACATGAAGCTCAAGATGCCCGGGCCCAATGGAATCATCACTCTAGCTAGTGATCCGGACATAGCACTCCGCACCGAAAATAAAACCGCCGCACTGGCCCTCGAGGCGTTATCCGAAGCCCTCGCGGCCGAAGAACTAAGTGCGTTGCACTCCACAGTGGACAGGGACGACATGATACTTGACAAAATACCCAAGTCCACCTCTTTTAAACCAGCGGACGAAATAGTCAAATTCCAGGTCCACCCAACGGACCCTATAAAAACAACATCCATCGGGGCACAACTAAACCCCACAACAGACGCCGCACTGCGGGAGTTCTTGCGCGAGAATTGGGACATCTTCGCTCGGCATCCTTCAGACATGCCAGGAATCCCACGCAGGCTGGCCGAGCATAGTCTAAACATTCTAAAGGGATACAAGCCGGTCAAGCAGACTCTTCGGCGTTTCTCAAAGCCTAAGCGACAAGCCATGGGAGAGGAGCTAGCCAAGTTGCTCGAGGCCGGATTCATTAGAGAAATAAAACATCCAGACTAGCTAGCAAACCTGGTAATGGTACCAAAGAAGGACAAATCCTAGCGCCTAGGTGTCGATTTCAAGGACCTGAACAAGGCTTGCCCCAAGGATGCCTTCCCCCTCCCCCGCATCGATCAAATTATCGACGCCTACCGCAAGACACGACTCATTGTGTTTCCTCGACGCATACTCCGGATACCATCAAATCAAGATGGCGGAGTTCGATCAAGCCGCAACGGCATTCATCACTCCATACGGCCCCTTCTGTTTTAACACCATGCCTTTCGGGCTCAAAAACGCTGGTGCAACCTATCAACGCATGATTCAGACATGCCTAGAAACACAAATCGGCAAAACAGTGGAGGCATACGTAGACGATGTGGTCATCAAAAACAGACACGTCGAATCTTTAATAGACGACTTGAGGCTTACGTTCGACAATCTCCGAACATATGACATCAAGCTCAATCCAGAAAAATGCGTTTTCGGCATGCCCGCCGGAAAGCTCTTGGCCTTCATCATTTCCAATAGGGGAATTGAAGCAAATCCGGCTAAAATCCGAGCTCTGTCACAGTTGGCTATCCCAACAGACCTCAAGCAAATCCAGAAATTAACTGGATGCGTGGCTGCCTTAAGCCACTTTATCTCCTGATTGGGAGAAAAGGAACTACCTCTTTATCGTCTTCTTCGACGCACCGAACACTTCGAGTGGATGGATGCGGGCACGGCCGGATTGGAAGAAATAAAAGCCCTCTTGGCCAGCAACCCAATCTTGGCCGCACCAAATATCGGCGAACCAATGCTGTTATATATAGCGGCAACACACCAGGTTGTAAGCGCAGTGCTCGTCGTCGAACGAGAGACGGACGGACATAAGTTCCCGCTTCAAAAGCCGGTATACTATGTATCCACTGTCCTCACTCCATGCAAATCACGGTACGCACATTATCAAAAGATAGCATATGCGGTCTTCATGGCATCCCGGAAACTACGACACTACTTTTAAGAGTGTTTAGTTACGGTGGCCTCTAAAGTACCACTCAAAGACATAATAAATAACCGCGATGCCACAGGCCGGATTGCTAAATGGGCTATTGAGCTCCTCCCGTTCGACATAACATACAAACCACGACGAGCCATTAAGTCGCAAGTACTGGCTGATTTCGTCGCCGAATGGACAGAAGCCGAACTCCCTAAAGAGTACATCGCGTACTCCAATTGGATCATGCACTTTGACGGCTCTAAAATGCTGGCTGGTCTGGGTGCAGGCGTCGTCCTGACATCCCCCACCGGAGATACAGTCCAATACGTACTCCAAAAATTACACACAGACTCCAACAATGCAGCAGAATATGAGGCCCTGTTGCATGGTCTCCGGATGGCAGTCTCCATGGGCATTCAACGCCTAGAGGTGCGTGGGGATTCGAACCTCGCAATATCTCAAATAAATGGAGACTTTGACGCCAAGGATCCAAAAATGGCGGCTTACCGTAATGCCATCCTCAAAATGTCAGCTCGGTTCGAGGGGCTCGAATTCCACCATGTGGTCCGAGAAAACAATCAAGCGGCGGATATCCTCGCCCACATCGGTGCTAAGCGCGACCCTATCCCACCTAATATCTTCTTGGAAAGGATGTTTATGCCATCCGTGGTGTGGGAAGGGGAGACCGGCAACAACTGTCCGGATCCGGCCACAACACCAGATCCCGAACACTCTGACGTAATCGGAGGCTCCACCACCGAAATAACACCTTTGTCCCACGTGATTATGGCTGTCATCGCCCCGTGGACAGAACCCTTCTTGGCTTACCTAAATAGGCAAGAACTCCCTGAGGACCCAAACGAGGCACGTTGCATTGTGCGGCGGTCTAAAGGCTACAAGGTCCACGAGGGAGAGCTTTATAAGAAAAGCACTACCGGAGTACTTCAAAGGTGCATCTCCGAAGAGGAAGGACGGCAACTTTTGGCAGAAATTCATGCTGGACTCGGCGGCCATCACGCCACAGCTCGGGCCCTTCTAAGCAAGGCCTTCCGTACATGTTTCTACTGGCCGACAGCCCGAGCAGACGCATAGGACCTCGTCCAACATTGCGTCGGTTGCCAGCTTTTTGCAAACCAAAGCCATATGCCACCTACCGCTCTCCAAACAATCCCCATTACTTGGCCCTTTGCGGTCTGGGGGCTTGATATGGTCGGACCCCTTAAAGGAGGAAGCCAAAAGAAAAAGTACCTATTGGTCATGGTGGATAAATTCACCAAATGGATAGAAGCCAAACCAGTTAAAACGGCCGAGTCCGGACCAGTGATAGACTTCATATCCGGGGTTGTACACCGTTATGGTGTCCCCCACAGCATCATCACTGATAACGGCTCGAACTTCACAGCTGACGAGGTAAAAACTTGGTGTGGCAACATGGCCATTAAGCTCGATTATGCCTCCGTCTATCACCCCCAAACAAACGGTCAAGTTGAATGAGCAAATGGTCTTATTATGAGCGGCATTAAACCCAGATTTGTGCGATCCTTGAAGGAATCAGATATGCACTGGGCTGAGGAGCTCGACTCCGTACTATGGGGGCTGCGGACCACACCGAATCGCACTACCGTATAGACACCTTTTTTATGGTGTACGGCGCAGAGGTGGTACTGCCCTGCGACATCATTCATGACTCACCTCGAGTGCGCATGTACGAAGAGAAAGAAGCCGAGCTTGATCGGCAGGACAGTTTAGATGCCCTGGAGGAGGAGCGTGACATTGCAAAAGCCCGCTTCGCATTCTATCAGCAACAGGCTCGATGGTATCAAAGCAGAGAAGTACGGGCCAAAACTTATAACGTTGGCGAACTTGTTCTACGCCTACCAGAGAAGAAAAAGGACAAGCTCAAGCCCAAATGGGAAGGTCCCTTCATCATCGATAAAGTTCTAACCGGTGGAGCATACCGTCTGCATGATGCATCGGACAATCGACTCGAGCCAAACCCATGGAACGCGGCCAGACTCCGAAGGTTCTACGCCTAGTGCCGGACTCTGTGTTCGTCTCCTTACCTCCGCATTTTTTCATATATATCCGCTATCTGTCTTTCTTTCTTTCTTCCCTTTTTCGTCATGGCCTTCCAAGCTTAAAATGTGTCTTCACTACACAATCTTGACGCATCGTGCGTGCTCATTATACCTGGGGGGCTTCTTATACAGAAGCTTAATATAATTATATTCCGGGCTTTATGCCCCCTGCACATGTGTTACTTTTCCACATGTACCTTTTCTTCGCCATTATATGCATCGATATGACTTAAGTTTTGGCCAAGCTGGGTTGCCTGGGTCTTGTGTTTGTGCCCTACGTTCCCGTTAATTCGGCTAGGGCATAAGGGGAGCACCTCTGCGATTGTTACTGCCGGGTCAGCCGGATGTGTACCTCAGACTGGGTGAAGCCGAAAGCTAGCGTTCTTAAGGGAATATTCGGTCAGTGAACAAAAGATGAATTTTACTTATTGCAATACATGCCCCCAGATGTTTATATCCTGCGTCTCTTTTCGCAGTTCAGGCATGCACATTAATGCATGCGTACCCAGGGAAAGGAACCCTTAACGAAACTATTCTCCCTGGAAGATGTTTCTTACTATCCATGTAATATAACATAGCTATTTGGGTACTTGTCTGTTCAAGCACTTATGACCCCTACGCCTGGTTTCCACGCGTACCCCGGTTTTTACATAACTGAGCGGGTATTCGGATACACTCCGGACTATCGGGTCCGGAGGTCGAAGCGAAAAGGTCCGCCATGACAAATGATTTACAATCCGGCTAAGGACAAAATATGTCATTTGAAGTACACAGTCACTTAGACTGACTAAATTATTCTTCTATACCATCCAACAGGCTGCCTAGCATACAATCCTGTTGGGAATACTTTGCGGCTAATTTTACCTGGTCATATACCAGACTAACGAGGATCTCTTTCCCGTCAGACCCTACAGGTCCGACCTCGGCCATGTGGTTCGGATCAGCCTTGGTATATCGCGTCTTCCCCATGGCCCAGGCTTCCCTTGCACCTTGTCGGCAGGTCGATATCTTCCATAATCGGAAGCACCGCCGCGCTCCCTTGAGCATCTCTACGAGCTCCCCCATGCCTCCTGGCAGGGAGGCGGATGGCCACAAGGCCTGGGCAATGCCCTGCATCACCTGCCGAACTTGTTCGTGCAGTTGTGAGAGCTCTTGCAGAAGATCGCCCGCAGGTCCGAGCATCTCCTCTTCGGGACGACCCGTCGGCATACCTACAGATATAACTCTGTTAGCCGGTTTCTTCACCGAACTCTATAAAAGTTCGTTCAAGCACTTACTAAAAAATGTCGCGTCGAAGCCTCTTATTCTCCTTTACGGAGTCAGCGAGCTGGGCCCGAACATCTTTCAGTTCAACGCCCAGCCGGGTATTGGCATCTTGGAGATCGTTTTTCTCCCGCCTAACCCGCGTAAGCACGCGCTCGCCAGCCTCTAGCTGTCATTGAGCATGTTGCTCATCCCCTCGCACGATCTTCGGATTCACTCCGGGATTATCTGCAAAATCTATTGTTAGATTTGCATGCATGCCAAATACTAACTGGTACATGTCATTTCATTCTTTTCGATCAAGACAAGTATTACCAGATGGGCCTTTTTGGACTCCTCCATACCGGCAACTGCGGCCCGTAGCTGGGCTTTGCACTCCTCCAGCTCTTGAGACAACTAGGTATTCTTCTCCATACGAACCTACGCATATGATGATCCTTAAATCAGTTGTGCCAACTGTTTCAAGTCTCAGGGGTTACTGATATACATAATTATCAGATTTTCTCACCCGTATATCCTTTACATACTGGTCTGTGGCTCTGGCAAGGCCATTTTGAGCAGCTCGGATGTACGCGTCTCCTGAGTTGAAGGCATCGAACGCATCTTCAGAGAAACTAGGGTCGCGGAGTACGGCCTGGTGACGCCTGTGATTCATGGCGCTCTCCACTTCGGAATTCATAGCGGACAGCCTATCTGCATCCTCTGTAGGAGGAACATCCGGTGTTGTCCCCACGTTAGCATCTGCCCCTAAGTCCGGCTCTGGAGTCCGACTAATGGAGGCGTGGCCGGCAGGCTCTCCGGACATGGTCTGGCGAGCGTTTTTTCTGCCAGGAACCATGGACGTTATTATATTTTAAAGACGACAACCATGGAGCAGGGTTTTTTCATACATCTGCGACGGCGTATCAGTCCTGACCGCCTTCCTTTTAAGCCTACCCGGCTTCGGTGCCCCTTGTTGATAAGTCATCGCGGGTTCGGCATGGCGCCCCGAGGGCCTTCCCTGTAAGACGCAATTCGTGTGCGGTGGGTGAAGTGCAAAGAAGGGATCCTTCTCGGAAGTTGGGACTCTGGTTTTACTTACATGCGATGCAGGGAGTAGGCCAGGATAATCGGCTATGATGACCACCAAGGCACCGTCGCAGCTTAACTGATAGAACGTCCTGTCGACGAGCTCCACAAATATGTCCGAATCTTCTTCCAGTCCGGGGTCGAGGGCCCAGTCAGGGTCCTCTGGCTGTGGAGACGGGCTGTGGACCTCCCTCACAGCTTTTCGCAGTTACTTCTATGAAATAGCAAGGTAAATATTTATGATGAAGAATGCGGGAAGGTCTGGAGTAAAAGGTAGCAGCTCACCCAGTTTGGGGGGTTGTACATGGAGAATCCATCCCGTGGCTTAATGCGGATGAACTCCTCTTCCTCTCCTTTGTACAAATCGGACAGTATTTTCGCTAGAGCAGCGGCGGAGTCCGGACCTTTACGACCGCAGCGGGTGGCATCGTCTTCTCCATTGAAGTGCCACATGGGTTTCCCCCGATACTGAAGTGGCTGCACCCCCCGCATTATATATATTGACATAACCTCGACTATTGTCAGTCCTGATTTGGCCAGCGTTTTTATCCTGCCCATCAGGTAAAGGACCTCTCTGTTATCTTCCTCCTGGGGGCTTCGAGGGCGCCAGCTGTGGCGTTTCTTCAAAGGGGCATTATCAAACTCAGGAAGGCCCATCCGAATAGGGTCCGGAAGGGGGACGTCCTCCATATAAAACCACTTCGAAGGCCAGTCTTCGGATATCTTCTTCGGAGTACCGGACATGTATCTGGTCCCGGCGATGCGCCATATTTCGGCTCCGCCCACTTGATATATTGACCCCTCCTGTGTACGGGGTACGAGGCAGAATAGCCTCTTCCATAGCTCGAAATGAGCTTCGTAGCCCAGAAACAACTCGCAAAAGTCGACGTAGCCGGCGATGTGTAATATGGAGGCGGGAGAAAAGTTATGCAGCTGGAGGCCATAGAACTCCAGGAGCCCGCGGAGGAACGGATGGATTGGAAATCCGATTCCTCTCAATAAGGGACAAGGCATACCCACTCCCCCCTGGATGGGTTGGGAAAGCTCTCCGCTTGCTCCCCGCCATTATAAGTGGCTAGTCCGGCTCGGACGGGGACCATATACGCAGGAGGGAGAAACCCCTGGGTCTGCAACTCTACTAATTGGCTGTGGGGGACGGAACACTTCTCCCAATTGCCTGGCTTAGTGCTACGGGAGCGAGAGGAGGATCTGCAATGGCCGGCCATGATGGGATGGGCTTTTCCGGGCGCGCTCTGAGGGATACTGATACGTCCATTTTGCATCATGCTTTTATATCGATATTTATTGCATTATGGGTTGTTATTACACATTATGTCACAATACTTATGCCTATTCTCTCTTATTTTACAAGGTCTACATAAGGAGGGAGAATGCCGGCAGCTGGAATTCTGGGCTGGAAAAGGAGCAAATACTAGAGACCTATTCTGCACAACTCCAAAATTCCTGAAACTCCACTAAAGTTATTTTTGGAAATAATAAAAAATACTGAGTGGAAGAAATACCAAAGGGGGCCCACACCCTGGCCACGAGGGTGGCGGGCGCGCCCTACCCCCTGGGTGCACCCCCCTGCCTCGTGGGCCCCCTGTTGACCCTCCGATGCCCATCTTCTGCTATATGAAGTCTTTCGTCCGAAGAAAAATCATAAGCAAGCTTTCGGGACGAGACTCCGCCGCCACGAGGCAGAACCTTGGCGGAACCAATCTAGGGCTCCGACAGAGCTGTTCTGCCGGGGACACTTCCCTTTGGGAGGGGGAAATCATCGCCATCGTCATCACCAACGATCCTCTCATCGGGAGGGGGTCAATCTCCATCAACATCTTCACCAGCACCATCTCCTCTCAAACCCTAGTTCATCTCTTGTATCCAATTCTTGTCTCCAAGTCTGGGATTGGTACTTGTAGGTTGCTAGTAGTGTTGATTACTCCTTGTAGTTGATGCTAGTTGGTTTATTTGGTGGAAGATCATATGTTCAGATCCTATATGCATATTAATACCCCTCTGATTATGAACATGAATATGCTTTGTGAGTTGTTACGTTTGTTCCTAAGGACATGGGAGAATTCTTGCTATTACTAGTCATGTGAATTTGGTATTCGTTCGATATTTTGATGAGATGTATGTTGTCTCTCCTCTAGTGGTGTTATGTGAACGTCGACTACATGACACTTCACCATTATTTGGGCCTAGAGGAAGGCATAGGAAAGTAATAAGTAGATGATGGGTTGCTAGAGTGACAGAAGCTTAAACCCTAGTTTATGCGTTGCTTCGTAAGGGGCTGATTTGGATCCATATGTTTCATGCTATGGTTAAGTTTACCTTAATACTTCTTTTGTAGTTGCGGATGCTTGCAATAGGAGTTAATCATAAGTGGGATGCTTGTTCAAGTAAGAACAGCACCCAAGCACCGGTCCACCCACATATCAAATTATCAAAGTACCGAACGTGAATCATATGAACGTGATGAAAACTAGCTTGACGATAATTCCCATGTGTCCTCGGGAGCGCTTTTCTCTATATAAGAGTTTTGCTGGGGATAGTAGCAGAAAATAAAAAATTTCTACGCATCACCAAGATCAATCTATGGAGTCATCTAGCAACGAGAGAAAGGAGTGCATCTACATACCCTTGTAGATCGCGAGCGGAAGCGTTCAAGTGAACGGGGTTGATGGAGTCGTACTCGTCGTGATCCGAATCACCGATGACCGAGCGCCGAACGGACGGCACCTCCGCGTTCAACACACGTACGGTTGGGGAAGACGTCTCCTCCTTCTTGATCCAGCAAGGGGAAGGAGAGGTTGATGGAGATCCAGCTGCACGACGGTGTGGTGGTGGAAGTAGCGGGGATCTCGGCAGGGCTTCGCCAAGCTCAGCGAGAGGGAGAGGTGTCACGGGAGGGAGAGGGAGGCGCCGGGGGCTTGGGTGCTGCTACCCTCCCTCCCCCTCTTTATATAGGGGTCCAGGGGGGTGCCGGCCCAAGAGATCCCATCTCAAGGGGGGCGGCGGCCAAGGGGGGGGGGACTTGCCCCCCAAGTCAAGTGGGGCGCCCCCCACCCCTAGGGTTTCCAACCCTAGGCGCAGGGGAGGCCCAAGGGGGGCGCACCAGCCCACCAGGGGCTGGTTCCCTTCCCCACGTCAGCCCATGGGGCCCTCCGAGATAGGTGGCCCCACCCGGTGGACCCCCGGGACCCTTCCGGTGGTCCCGGTACAATACCGGTGACCCTCGAAACTTTCCCGGTGGCCGAAACTGGACTTCCTATATATAATTCTTCACCTCCGGACCATTCCAGAACTCCTCGTGACGTCCGGGATCTCATCCAGGACTCTGAACAAATTTCGGGTTACCGCATACTAGTATCTCTACAACCCTAGCGTCACCGAACCTTAAGTGTGTAGACCCTACGGGTTCGGGAGACATGCAGACATGACCGAGATGACTCTCCGGCCAATAACCAACAGCGGGATCTGGATACCCATGTTGGCTCCCACATGTTCCACGATGATCTCATCGGATGAACCACGATGTCGAGGATTCAATCAATCCCGTATACAATTCCCTTTGTCAATCGGTACGTTACTTGCCCGAGATTCGATCATCGGTATCCCAATACCTTGTTCAATCTCGTTATCGGCAAGTCACTTTACACGTACCGTAATGCATGATCCCGTGACCAAACACTTGGTCACATTGAGCTCATTATGATGATGCATTACTGAGTGGGCCCAGAGATACCTCTCCGTCATACGGAGTGACAAATCCCAGTCTCGATTCGTGCCAACCCAACAGACACTTTCGGAGATACCCATAGTGCACCTTTATAGCCACCCAGTTACGTTGTGACGTTTGGCACACCCAAAGCACTCCTATGGTATCCAGGAGTTGCACAATCTCATGGTCTAAGGAAATGATACTTGACATTTGGAAAAGCTCTAGCAAACGAACTACACGATCTTGTGCTATGCTTAGGATTGAGTCTTGTCCATCACATCATTCTCCTAATGATGTGATCCCGTTATCAATTACATCCAATGTCCATAGTCAGGAAACCATGAGTATCTGTTGATCAACGAGCTAGTCAACTAGAGGCTCACTAGGGACATGTTGTGGTCTATGTATTCACACATGTATTACGATTTCCGGATAACACAATTATAGCATGAACAATAGACAATTATCATGAACAAGGAAATATAATAATAACTATTTTATTATTGCCTCTAGGGCATATTTCCAACAGTCTCCCACTTGCACTAGAGTCAATAATCTAGTTACATTGTGATGAATCGAACACCCATAGAGTTCTGGTGTTGATCATGTTTTGCTCTAGGGAGAGGTTTAGTCAACGGATCTGCTACATTCAGGTCCGTATGTACTTTACAAATATCTATGTCTCCATTTTGAACACTTTCACGAATGGAGTTGAAGCGACGCTTGATATGCCTGGTCTTCCTATGAAACCTGGGCTCCTTGGCAAGGGCAATAGCTCCAGTGTTGTCACAGAAGAGTGTCATCGAGCCCGACGCATTGGGAATAACTCCTAGGTCGGTAATGAACTCCTTCACCCAGATTGCTTCTTGTGCTGCCTCTGAGGCCGCCATGTATTCCGCTTCACATGTAGATCCCACCACAATGCTTTGCTTGCAACTGCACCAGCTTACTGCCCCACCATTCAATATATACACGTATCCGGTTTGTGACTTAGAGTCATCCAGATCTGTGTCGAAGCTAGCATCGACGTAACCCTTTACGACGAGCTCTTCGTCACCTCCATAAACGAGAAACATATCCTTAGTCCTTTTTAGGTACTTCAGGATGTTCTTGACCGTTGTCTAGTGTTCCATGCCGGGATTACTTTGGTACCTTCCTACAAAACTCACGGCAAGGTTTACATCAGGTCTGGTACACAGCATGGCATACATAATAGACCCTATGGCCGAGGCATAGGGGACGACACTCATCTTTTCTCTATCTTCTGCCGTGGTCGGGCATTGAGCCGTGCTCAATCTCAGACCTTGCAATACAGGCAAGAACCCCTTCTTGGACTGATCCATATTGAACTTCTTCAATATCTTGTCAAGGTATGTGCTTTGTGAAAGACCTATGAGGCGTCTCGATCTATCTCTATAGATCTTGATGCCTAATATGTAAGCAGCTTCTCCAAGGTCCTTCATTGAAAAACACTTATTCAAGTAGGCCTTTATACTTTCCAAGGATTCTATATCATTTCCCATCAATAGTATGTCATCCACATATAATATGAGAAATGCTACACAGCTCCCACTCACTTTCTTGTAAACACAGGCTTCTCCATAAGTCTGTGTAAACCCAAACGCTTTGATCATCTCATCAAAGCAAATGTTCCAACTCCGAGATGCCTGCACCAGCCCATAGGTTGAGCGCTGGAGCTTGCATACTTTGTCAGCATTCTTAGGGTCGACAAAACCTTCCGGCTGCATCATATACAATTCTTCCTTAAGGAAGCCGTTAAGGAATGCCGTTTTGACGTCCATTTGCCATATTTCATAATCGTAGAATGCGGCAATTGCTAACATGATTCGGGCGGACTTCAGCTTCGCTACGGGTGAGAAAGTCTCATCATAGTCAACCCCTTGAACTTGTCGATAACCCTTAGCGACAAGTCGAGCTTTATAGATGGTAACATTACCATCCGCGTCTGTCTTCTTCTTAAAGATCCATTTGTTTTCTATCGCTCGCCGATCATCGGGCAAGTCTGTCAAAGTCCACACTTTGTTTTCATACATGGATCCTATCTCGGATTGCATGGCTTCAAGCCATTTGTTGGAATCTGGGCCCGCCATTGCTTCTTCATAGTTTGAAGGTTCACAGTTGTCTAACAACATGATTTCCAGGACAGGGTTGCCATACCACTCTGGTGTGGAACGTGTCCTCGTGGACCTACGAAGTTCAGTAGTAACTTGATCCGAAGTACCTTTATCATCATCATTAGCTTCCTCTCTAGTCACTGCAGGCACTACAGGAACATCTTCCTGAGCTGCGCTACTTTCCGGTTCGAGAGGTAGTACTTCATCAAGTTCCACTTTCCTCCCACTTCTTTCGAGAGAAACTCTTTCTCCAGAAAGGACCCGTTCTTGGCAACAAAGATCTTGCCTTCGGATCTGAGGTAGAAGGTATACCCAATGGTTTCCTTAGGGTATCCTATGAAGACGCATTTTTCCGACTTGGGTTCGAGCTTTCCAGGTTGAAGTTTCTTGACATAAGCATCGCATCACCAAACTTTTAGAAACGACAGCTTAGGTTTCTTCCCAAACCATAATTCATACGGTGTCGTCTCAACGGATTTCGACGGAGCCCTATTTAAAGTGAATGCGGCAGTCTCTAAAGCATAGCCCCAAAATGAGAGCGGTAGATCGGTAAGAGACATCATAGATCGCACCATATCCAATAGAGTGCGATTACGACGTTCAGACACACCATTTCGCTGAGGTGTTCCAGGCGGCGTGAGTTGTGAAACTATTCCACATTTCCTTAAGTGTGTGCCAAATTCGTGACTCAAATATTCCCCCCCCCATGATCTGATCGTAAGAATTTTATTTTCCTGTCACGTTGATTCTCAACCTCACTCTGAAATTCCTTGAACTTTTCAAAGGTCTCAGACTTGTGTTTCATTAGGTAGACATACCCATATCTACTCAAGTCATCAGTGAGAGTGAGAACATAACGATAGCCACCGCGAGCCTCAACACTCATTGGACCGCACACATCAGTATGTATGATTTCCAATAAGTTGGTTGCTCGCTCCATTGTTTCGGAGAACGGAGTCTTGGTCAACTTACCCATGAGGCATGGTTCGCACGTGTCAAATGATTCGTAATCAAGAGACTCTAAAAGTCCATCAGCATGGAGCTTCTTCATGCGCTTGACACCAATGTGACCAAGACGGCAGTGCCACAAGTATGTGGGACTATCATTATCAACCTTACATCTTTTGGTACTCACACTATGAATATGTGTAACACTACGTTCGAGATTCATTAAGAATAAACCATTGACCAGCGGGGCATGACCATAAAACATATCTCTCATATAAATAGAACAACCATTATTCTCAGATTTAAATGAGTAGCCATCTCGAATTAAACGAGATCCTGATACAATGTTCATGCTCAAAGCTGGCACTAAATAACAATTATTGAGGTTTAAAACTAATCCCGTAGGTAAATGTAGAGGTAGCGTGCCGACGGCGATCACATCGACCTTGGAACCCTTCCCGACGCGCATCGTCACCTCGTCCTTTGCCAGTCTCCGTTTATTCCGCAGCTCCTGCTTTGAGTTACAAATATGAGCAACCGCACCGGTATCAAATACCCAAGAGCTACTACGAGTGCTGGTAAGGTACACATCAATAACATGTATATCACATATACCTTTGGTGTTGCCGGCCTTCTTTTCCGCTATGTACTTGGGGCAGTTCCGCTTCCAGTGACCACTTCCCTTGCAATAAAAGCACTCAGTCTCAGGCTTGGGTCCATTCTTTGGCTTCTTCCCGGCAACTGGCTTACTGGGCGCGGCAACTCCCTTGCCGTCCTTCTTGAAGTTCTTCTTACCCTTGCCTTTCTTGAACTTAGTGGTTTTATTCACCATCAACACTTGATGTTCCTTTTTGATCTCCACCTCCGCTGATTTCAGCATTGAATATACCTCAGGAATGTTCTTTTCCATCCCCTGCATATTGAAGTTCATCACAAAGCTCTTGTAGCTCGGTGGAAGCGACTGAAGGATTCTGTCAATGACCGCGTCATCCGGGAGATTAACTCCCAGCTGAGTCAAGCGGTTGTGTAACCCAGACATTTTGAGTATGTGCTCATTGACAGAACTATTTTCCTCCATCTTACAACTGAAGAACTTGTCGGAGACTTCATATCTCTCGACACGGGCATGAGCTTGGAAAACCATTTTCAGCTCTTCGAACATCTCATATGCTCCGTGTTGCTCAAAACGCTTTTGAAGCCCCGGTTCTAAGCATGCCGCACTGAACGAGGGAGTAATCATCAGCACGCTGCTGCCAAGCGTTCATAACGTCTTGGTTCTCTGGGATGGGTGCGTCACCTAGAGGTGCTTCTAGGACATAATCTTTCTTGGCAGCTATGAGGATGATCCTCAGGTTCTGGACCCAGTCCGTATAGTTGCTGCCATCATCTTTCAGCTTGGTTTTCTCTAGGAACGCGTTGAAGTTGAGGGCAATATTAGCGTGGGCCATTTGATCTACAAGACATATTGTAAAGATTTTAGACTAAGTTCATGATAATTAAGTTCATCTAATCAAATTATACAATGAACTCCCACTCAGATAGACATCCCTCTAGTCATCTAAGTGAAACATGATCCGAGTCAACTAGGCCGTGTCCGGTCATCATGTGAGACGGACTAGTCAACATCGGTGAACATCTTCATGTTGATCGTATATTCTATACGACTCATGCTTGACCTTCCGGTCTTCCGTGTTCCGAGGCCATGTCTGTACATGCTAGGCTCGTCAAGTCAACCTAAGTGTATTGCGTGTGTAAATCTGGCTTACACCCGTTGTATTCGAACGTTAGAATCTGTCACACCCGATCATCACGTGGTGCTTCGAAACAACGAACCTTCGCAACGGTGCACAGTTAGGGGGAACACTTTCTTGAAATTATTGCGAGGGATCATCTTATTTAAGCTACCGTCGTTCTAAGCAAATAAGATGTAAAACATGATAAACATCACATGCAATCAAATAGTGACATGATATGGCCATTATCATATGCTCCTTTGATCTCCATCTTCGGGGCGCCATGATCATCTTCGTCACCAGCATGACACCATGATCTCCATCACCATGATCTCCATCATCGTGTCTTCATGAAGTTGTCACGCCAACGATTACTTCTACTTCTATGGCTAACGTGTTTAGCAATAAAGTAAAGTAATTTACATGGCGTTAGTCGATGACACGCAGGTCATACAAAAAATAAAGACAACTCCTATGGCTCCTGCCGGTTGTCATACTCATCGACATGCAAGTCGTGGTTCCTATTACAAGAACATGATCAATCTCATACATCACATATATCATTCATCACATCCTTCTGGCCATATCACATCACATGACACTTGCTGCAAAAACAAGTTAGACGTCCTCTAATTGTTGTTGCAAACTTTTACGTGGCTGCGATAGGTTTCTAGCAAGAACGATTCTTACCTACGCCAAAACCACAACGTGATATGCCAATTTCTATTTACCCTTCATAAGGACCCTTTTCATCGAATCCGATCCGACTAAAGTGGGAGAGACAGACACCCGCTAGCCACCTTATGCAACTAGTGCATGTCAGTCGGTGGAACCTGTCTCACGTAAGCGTACATGTAAGGTCGGTCCGGGTCGCTTCATCCCACGATGCCGCCGAATCAAGATAAGACTAGTAGTGGCAAGAAAATTGACAACATCTACGCCCACAACAAGTTTGTGTTCTACTCGTGCATAGAAACTACGCATAGACCTAGCTCTGATACCACTGTTGGGGATCGTAGCAGAAATTAAAAAAATTCTACGCATCACCAAGATCAATCTATGGAGTCATCTAGCAACGAGAGAAAGGAGTGCATCTACATACCCTTGTAGATCGCGAGCGGAAGCGTTCAAGTGAACGGGGTTGATGGAGTCGTACTCGTCGTGATCCAAATCACCGATGACTGAGCGCCGAATGGACGGCACCTCCGCGTTCAACACACGTACGGTTGGGGAAGACGTCTCCTCCTTCTTGATCCAGCAAGGGGAAGGAGAGGTTGATGGAGATCCAGCTGCACGACGGCGAGGTGGTGGAAGTAGCGGGGATCTCGGCAGGGCTTCGCCAAGCTCAGCGAGAGGGAGAGGTGTCACGGGAGGGAGAGGGAGGCGCCAGGGGCTTGGGTGCTGCTGCCCTCCCTCCCCCTCTTTATATAGGGGTCCAGGGGGGGCGCCGGCCCCAGAGATCCCATCTCAAGGGGGGGGTGCGGCGGCCAAGGGGGGGGGGACTTTCTCCCCAAGTCAAGTGGGGCGCCCCCCCACCCCTAGGGTTTCCAACCCTAGGCGCAGGGGAGGCCCAAGGGGGGCGCACCAGCCCACCAGGGGCTGGTTCCCTTCCCCACTTCAGCCCATGGGGCCCTCCGGGATAGGTGGCCCCAGCCGGTGGACCCCCGGGACCCTTCCGGTGGTCCCGGTACAATACCGGTGACCCCCGAAACATTCCCGGTGGCCGAAACTGGACTTCCTATATATAATTCTTCACCTCCGGACCATTCCGGAACTCCTCGTGACGTCCGGGATCTCATCCGGGACTCCGAACTGTTGGGGAACATAGTAATTTCAAAAAAATTCCTACACACACGCAAGATCTTGGTGATGCATAGCAACGAGAGGGGAGAGTGTTGTCCACGTACCCTCGTAGACCGAAAGCGGAAGCGTTAACACAACGCGGTTGATGTAGTCATACGTCTTCACGATCTGACCGATCAAGTACCGAACGCACGGCACCTCCGAGTTCGGCACACGTTCAGCTCGATGACGTCCCTCGAACTCCGATCCAGCCGAGTGTTGAGGGAGAGTTTCGTCAGCACGACGGCGTGGTGACGACGATGATGTTCTACCGATGCAGGGCTTCGCCTAAGCTCCGCTACGATATTATCGAGGTGTAATATCGTGGAGGGGGCACCGCACACGGCTAAAATATCGTATATCAATTGTGTGTCTAGAGGTGCCCCCCTGCCCCCGTATATAAAGGAGCAAGGGGTAGGCCGCCGGCGTAGGAGGTGTGGCGCGCCAGGAGGAGTCCTACTCCTACCGGGAGTAGGACTCCCCCCTTTCCTTGTTGGACTAGGAGTGGAAGAAGGGAAGAGGTGGAGGGGAGGAAGGAAGGGGGTGCCGCCCCCCTCTCCTTGTCCTATTCGGACTGGGGGGAAGGGGGGCGCGGCCCTGCCCTAGCCACCTCTCCTCTCTTCCACCTAGGCCCACTAAGGCCCATTAAGTTACCGGGGGGTTCCGGTAACCTCCCGGTACTCCGGAAAAATCCTGATTTCACCCGGAACACTTCCGATGTCCAAACATAGGCTTCCAATATATCAATCTTTATGTCTCGACCATTTCGAGACTCCTCGTCATGTCCGTGATCACATCCGGGAGTCCGAACAATCTTCGGTACATCGAAACATATAAACTCATAATATAACTGTCATCGTAACTTTAAGCGTGCGGACCCTACGGGTTCGAGAACTATGTAGACATGACCGAGACACCTCTCCGGTCAATAACCAATAGCGGAACCTGGATGCTCATATTGGTTCCCACATATTCTACGAAGATCTTTTATCCGTCAGACCGCATAACAACATACGTTGTTCCTTTTGTCATCGGTATGTTACTTGCTCGAGATTCGATCGTCGGTATCTCGATACCTAGTGCAATCTCGTTACCGGCAAGTCTCTTTACTCGTTCCGTAATACATCATCCCGCAACTAACTCATTAGTCACAATGCTTGCAAGGCTTATAGTGATGTGCATTACCGAGTGGGCCCAGAGATACCTCTCCGACAATCGGAGTGACAAATCCTAATCTCGAAATACGCCAACCCAACAAGTACCTTTGGAGACACCTGTAGAGCACCTTTATAATCACCCAGTTACGTTGTGACGTTTGGTAGCACACAAAGTGTTCCTCCGGTGAACGGGAGTTGCATAATCTCATAGTCATAGGAACATGTATAAGTCATGAAGAAAGCAATAGCAACATACTAAACGATCGAGTGCTAAGCTAACGGAATGGGTCAAGTCAATCACGTCATTCTCCTAATGAGGTGATCTCGTTAATCAAATGACAACTCATGTCTATGGCTAGGAAACATAACCATCTTTGATTAACGAGCTAGTCAAGTAGAGGCATACTAGTGACACTCTGTTTGTCTATGTATTCACACATGTATTATGTTTCCGGTTAATACAATTCTAGCATGAATAATAAACATTTATCATGATATAAGGAAATAAATAATACTTTATTATTGCCTCTAGGGCATATTTCCTTCAGTCTCCCACTTGCACTAGAGTCAATAATCTAGATTACACAGTAATGATCCTTACACCCATGGAGTCTTGGTGCTGATCATGTTTTGCTCGTGGAAGAGGCTTAGTCAACGGGTCTGCAACATTCAGATCCGTATGTATCTTGCAATTTTCTATGTCTCCCACCTGGACTAAATCCCGGATGGAATTGAAGCGTCTTTTGATGTGCTTGGTTCTCTTGTGAAATCTGGATTCCTTTGCTAAGGCAATTGCACTAGTATTGTCACAAAAGATTTTCATTAGTCCCGATGCACTAGTTATGACACCTAGATCGGATATGAACTCCTTCATCCAGACTCCTTCATTTGCTGCTTCCGAAGCAGCTATGTACTCCGCTTCACACGTAGATCCCGCCACGACACTTTGCTTAGAACTGCACCAACTGACAGCTCCACCGTTCAATGCAAATATGTATCCGGTTTGCGATTTAGAATCGTCCGGATTAATGTCAAAGCTTGCATCAACGTAACCATTTACGATGAGCTCTTTGTCACCTCCATAAACGAGAAACATATCCATAGTCCTTTTCATGTATTTCAGGATGTTCTTGACCGCTGTCCAGTGATCCACTCCTGGATTACTTTGGTACCTCCCTGCTAAACTTATAGCAAGGCACACATCAGGTCTGGTACACATCATTGCATACATGATAGAGCCTATGGCTGAAGCATAGGGAACATCTTTCATCTTCTCTCTATCTTCTGCAGTGGTCGGGCATTGAGTCTTACTCAATCTCACACCTTGTAGTACAGGCAAGAACCCTTTCTTTGCTTGATCCATTTTGAACTTCTTCAAAACTTTGTCAAGGTATGTGCTTTGTGAAAGTGCAATTAAGCGTCTTGATCTATCTCTATAGATCTTAATGCCTAATATATATGCAGCTTCACCGAGGTCATTCATTGAAAAACTCTTATTCAAGTATCCCTTTATGCTATCCAGAAATTCTATATCATTTCCAATCAGCAATATGTCATCCACATATAATATCAGAAATGCTACTGAGCTCTCACTCACTTTCTTGTAAATACAGGCTTCTCCAAAAGTCTGTATAAAACCAAATGCTTTGATCACACTATCAAAGCGTTTATTCCAACTCCGAGAGGCTTGCACCAGTCCATAAATGGATCGCTGGAGCTTGCACACTTTGTTAGCTCCCTTTGGATCGATAAAACTTTCCGGTTGCATCATATACAACTCTTCTTCCAGAAAGCCATTCAGGAATGCAGTTTTTACATCCATTTGCCAAATTTCATAATCATAAAATGCGCCAATTGCTAACATGATTCGGACAGACTTAAGCATCGCTACGGGTGAGAAGGTCTCATCGTAGTCAATCCCTTGAACTTGTCGAAAACCTTTCGCAACACGTCGAGCTTTATAGACAGTAACATTACCATCAGCGTCAGTCTTCTTCTTGAAGATCCATTTATTTTCAATGGCTTGCCGACCATCGGGCAAGTCAACCAAAGTCCATACTTTGTTCTCATACATGGATCCCATCTCGGATTTCATGGCCTCAAGCCATTTTGCGCAATCTGGGCTCACCATCGCTTCTTCATAGTTCGTAGGTTCGTCATGGTCTAGTAACATAACCTCCAGAACAGGATTACCGTACCACTCTGGTGCGGATCTCACTCTGGTTGACCTATGAGGTTTGGTAGTAACTTGATCTGAAGTTACATGATCATCATCATTAGCTTCCTCACTAATTGGTGTAGGAGTCACAGGAACAGATTTCTGTGATGAACTACTTTCCAATAAGGGAGCAGGTACAGTTACCTCATCAAGTTCTACTTTCCTCCCACTCACTTCTTTCGAGAGAAACTCCTTCTCTAGAAAGGATCCATTCTTAGCAACGAATGTCTTGCCTTCGGATCTGTGATAGAAGGTGTACCCAACAGTCTCCTTTGGGTATCATATGAAGACACATTTCTCCGATTTAGGTTCGAGCTTATCAGGTTGAAGTTTCTTCACATAATCATCGCAACCCCAAACTTTAAGATACGACAACTTTGGTTTCTTGCCAAACCATAGTTCATAAGGTGTCGTTTCAACGGATTTTGATGGTGCCCTATTTAGAGTGAATGCAACCGTCTCTAAAGCATAACCCCAAAACGATAGCGGTAAATCAGTAAGAGACATCATAGATCGCACCATATCTAGTAAAGTACGATTACGACGTTCGGACACACCATTACGCTGTGGTGTTCCAGGTGGCGTGAGTTGCGAAACTATTCCGCATTGTTTCAAATGAAGACCAAACTCATAACTCAAATATTCTCCTCCACGATCAGATCGTAGAAATTTTATTTTCTTGTTACGGTGATTTTGAACTTCACTCTGAAATTCTTTGAACTTTTCAAATGTTTCAGACTTATGTTTCATTAAGTAGATATACCCATATCTGCTCAAATCATCTGTGAAGGTGAGAAAATAACGATATCCGCCACGAGCCTCAATATTCATCGCACCACATACATCTGTATGTATGATTTCCAATAAATCTGTTGCTCTCTCCATAGATCCGGAGAACGGTGTTTTAGTCATCTTGCCCATGAGGCACGGTTTGCAAGTACCAAGTGATTCATAATCAAGTGATTCCAAAAGTCCATCAGTATGGAGTTTCTTCATGCGCTTTACACCGATATGACCTAAACGGCAGTGCCACAAATAAGTTGCACTGTCATTATCAACGCTGCATCTTTTGGCTTCGACATTATGAATATGTGTGTCACTACTATCGAGATTCATTAAAAATAGACCACCCTTCAAGGGTGCATGACCATAAAAGATATTATTCATATAAATAGAACAACCATTATTCTCTGATTTAAATGAATAACCGTCTTGCATCAAACAAGATCCAGATATAATGTTCATGCTCAACGCTGGCACCAAATAACAATTATTTAGGTCTAAAACTAATCCCGAAGGTAGATGTAGAGGTAGCGTGCCGACGGCGATCATATGGACTTTGGAACCATTTCCCACGCGCATCGTCACCTCGTCCTTAGCCAATCTTCGCTTAATCTGTAGCCCCTGTTTCGAGTTGCAAATATTAGCAACAGAACCAGTATCAAATACCCAGCTACTGCGAGCATTAGTAAGGTACACATCAATAACATGTATATCACATATACCTTTGTTAACCTTGCCATCCTTCTTATCCGCCAAATACTTGGGGCAGTTCCGCTTCGAGTGACCAGTCTGCTTGCAGTAGAAGCACTCAGTTTCAGGCTTAGGTCCAGACTTGGGTTTCTTCTCCTGAACAACAACTTGCTTGTTGTTCTTCTTGAAGTTCCCCTTCTTCTTCCCTTTGCCCTTTTTCTTGAAACTAGTGGTCTTACTGACCATCAACACTTGATGCTCCTTTTTGATTTCTACCTCCGCTGCCTTTAGCATTGCGAAGAGCTCGGGAATTGTCTTATTCATCCCTTGCATACTATAGTTCATCACGAAGCTCTTGTAGCTTGGTGGCAGTGATTGAAGAATTCTGTCAATGATGCTATCATCCGGAAGATTAACTCCCAGTTGAATCAAGTGATTATTATACCCAGACATTTTGAGTATATGCTCACTGACAGAACTATTCTCTTCCATCTTGCAGCTGTAGAACTTATTGGAGACTTCATATCTCTCAATCCGGATATTTGCTTGAAATATTAACTTCAACTCCTGGAACATCTCATATGCTCCATGATGTTCAAAACGTCGTTGAAGACCCGGTTCCAAGCCGTAAAGCATGGCACACTGAACCATCGAGTAGTCATCAGCTTTGCTCTGCCAGACGTTCATAACTTCTGGTGTTGCTCTTGCAGGAGGCCTGGCACCTAGCGGTGCTTCCAGGACGTAATTCTTCTGTGTAGCAATGAGGATAATCCTCAAGTTACGGACCCAGTCCGTGTAATTGCTACCATCATCTTTCAACTTTGCTTTCTCAAGGAACGCATTAAAATTCAACGGAACAACAGCACGGGCCATTTATCTACAATTAACATAGACAAGCAAGATACTATCAGGTACTAAGTTCATGATAAATTCAAGTTCAAATAATCATATTAAGAACTCCCACTTAGATAGACATCCCTCTAATCATCTAAGTGATTACGTGATCCAAATCAACTAAACCATGTCCGATCATCACGTGAGATGGAGTAGTTTCAATGGTGAACATCACTATGTTGATCATATCTACTATATGATTCACGCTCGACCTTTCGGTCTCCGTGTTCTGAGGCCATATCTGCATATGCTAGGCTCGTCAAGTTTAACCTGAGTATTCCGCGTGTGCAACTGTTTTGCACCCGTTGTATTTGAACGTAGAGCCTATCACACCCGATCATCACGTGGTGTCTCAGCACGAAGAACTTTCGCAACGGTGCATACTCAGGGAGAACACTTTTATCTTGAAATTTTAGTGAGAGATCATCTTATAATGCTACCGTCAATCAAAGCAAGATAAGATGCATAAAAAGATTAACATCACATGCAATCAATATAAGTGATATGATATGGCCATCATCATCTTGTGCTTGTGATCTCCATCTCCGAAGCACCGTCATGATCACCATCGTCACTGGCACGACACCTTGATCTCCATCGTAGTATCGTTGTCGTCTCGCCAACTTATTGCTTTTACGACTATCGCTACCGCTTAGTGATAAAGTAAAACAACTACATGGCGATTGCATTGCATACAATAAAGCGACAACCATATGGCTCCTTCCAGTTGCCGATAACTTGGTTACAAAACATGATCATCTCATACAATAAAATATAGCATCATGTCTTGACCATATCACATCACAACATGCCCTGCAAAAACAAGTTAGACGTCCTCTACTTTGTTGTTGCAAGTTTTACGTGGCTGCTACGGGCTTAGAAAGAACCGTTCTTACCTACGCATCAAAACCACAACGATAGTTTGTCAAGTTGATGCTGTTTTAACCTTCGCAAGGACCAGGCGTAGCCACACTCGGTTCAACTAAAGTGAGAGAGACAGACACCCGCCGGTCACCTTTAAACAACGAGTGCTCGCAACGGTGAAACCAGTCTCGCGTAAGCGTACGCGTAATGTCGGTCCGGGCCGCTTCATCTCACAATACCGCCGAACCAAAGTATGACATGCTGGTAAGAAGTATGACTTATATCGCCCACAACTCACTTGTGTTCTACTCGTGCATAGCATCAACGCATAAAACCAGGCTCGGATGCCACTGTTGGGGAACGTAGTAATTTCAAAAGTTTTCCTATGCACACGCAAGATCATGGTGATGCATAGCAACGAGAGGGGAGAGTGTTGTCCACGTACCCTCGTAGACCGAAAGCGGAAGCGTTAACACAACGCGGTTGATGTAGTCGTACGTCTTCACGATCCGACCGATCAAGTACCGAACGCACGGCACCTCCGAGTTCAGCACACGTTCAGCTCGATGACGTCCCTCGAACTCCAATCCAGCCGAGTGTTGAGGGAGAGTTTCGTCAGCACGACGGCGTGGTGACGACGATGATGTTCTACCGACGCAGGGCTTCACCTAAGCTCCGCTACGATATTATCGAGGTGTAATATGGTGGAGGGGGGCACCGCACACGGCTAAAATATCGTATATCAATTGTGTGTCTAGAGGTGCCCCCTGCCCCCGTATATAAAGGAGCAAGGGGGAGGCCGCCAGCCTAGGAGGTGTGGCGCGCCAGGAGGAGTCCTACTCCAACCGGGAGTAGGACTCCCCCCCTTTCCTTGTTGGACTAGGAGTGGAAGAAGGGAAGAGGTGGAGGGGAGGAAGGAAGGGGGGCGCCCCCCCCCCTCTCCTTGTCCTATTCGGACTGGGGGGGAAGGGTGGCGCGGCCCTGCCCTAGCCTCCTCTCCTCTCTTCCACCTAGGCCCACTAAAGCTCATTAAGTTACCGGGGGGTTCCGGTAACCTCCTGGTACTCCGGAAAAATCCCGATTTCACCCGGAACACTTCCGATGTCCAAACATAGGCTTCCAATATATCAATCTTTATGTCTCGACCATTTCGAGACTCCTCGTCATGTCCGTGATCACATCCGGGAGTCCGAACAATCTTCGGTACATCAAAACATATAAACTCATAATATAACTGTCATCGTAATTTAAGCGTGCGGACCCTACGGGTTCGAGAACTATGTAGACATGACCGAGACACCTCTCCGGTCAATAACCAATAGCGGAATCTCGATGCTCATATTGGTTCCCACATATTCTACGAAGATCTTTTATCAGTCAGACCACATAACAACATACGTTGTTCCTTTTGTCATCGGTATGTTACTTGCCCGAGATTCGATCGCCGGTATCTCGATACCTAGTTCAATCTCGTTACCGGAAAGTCTCTTTACTCGTTCCGTAATACATCTTCCCACAACTAACTCATTAGTCACAATGCTTGCAAGGCTTATAGTGATGTGCGTTACCGAGTGGGCCCAGAGATACCTCTCCGACAATCGGAGTGACAAATCCTAATCTCGAAATACGCCAACCCAACAAGTACCTTTGGAGACACCTGTAGAGCACCTTTATAATCACCCAGTTACGTTGTGACGTTTTGTAGCACACAAAGTGTTCCTCCGGTAAACGGGAGTTGCATAATCTCATAGTCATAGGAACATGTATAAGTCATGAAGAAAGCAATAGCAACATACTAAATGATCGAGTGCTAAGCTAACGGAATGGGTCAAGTCAATCACGTCATTCTCCTAATGAGGTGATCCCGTTAATCAAATGACAACTCATGTCTATGGCTAGGAAACATAATCATCTTTGATTAACGAGCTAGTCAAGTAGAGGCATACTAGTGACACTCTGTTTGTCTATGTATTCACACATGTATTATGTTTCCGGTTAATACAATTCTAGCATGAATAATAAACATTTATCATGATATAAGGAAATAAATAATACTTTATTATTCCCTCTAGGGCATATTTCCTTCACGAACAACTTTCGGGTTACCGCATACTAGTATCTCTACAACCCTAGCATCACTGAACCTTAAGTGTGTAGACCCTACGGGTTCGGGAGACATGCAGACATGACCGAGACGACTCTCCGGCCAATAACCAACAGCGGGATCTGGATACCCATGTTGGCTCCCACATGTTCCACGATGATCTCATCGGATGAACCACGATGTCGAGGATTCAATCAATCCCGTATACAATTCTCTTTGTCAATCGGTACGTTACTTGCCCGAGATTCGATCGTCGTTATCCCAATACCTTGTTCAATCTCGTTACCGGCAAGTCACCTTACTCATACCATAATGCATGATCCCGTGACCAAACACTTGGTCACATTGAGCTCATTATGATGATGCATTACCGAGTGGGCCCAGAGATACCTCTCCGTCATACGGAGTGACAAATCCCAGTCTCGATTCGTGCCAACCCAACAGACACTTTCGGAGATACCCGTAGTGCACCTTTATAGCCACCCAGTTACGTTGTGACGTTTGGCACACCCAAAGCACTCCTACGGTATCCGGGAGTTGCACAATCTCATGGTCTAAGGAAATGATACTTGACATTTGGAAAAGCTCTAGCAAACGAACTACACAATCTTGTGCTATGCTTAGGATTGGGTCTTGTCCATCACATCATTCTCCTAATGATGTGATCCCGTTATCAATGACATCCAATGTCCATAGTCAGGAAACCATGACTATCTGTTGATCAACGAGCTAGTCAACTAGAGGCTCACTAGGGACATGTTGTGGTCTATGTATTCACACATGTATTACGATTTCCGGATAACACAATTATAACATGAACAATAGACAATTATCATGAACAAGGAAATATAATAATAACCATTTTATTATTGCCTCTAGGGCATATTTCCAACAAGTTTGTCCAGGCTTGTCCTTTGCTACAAAAAGGATGGGGCCACCTTGCTGCACTTTATTTACTTTTGTTACTTGTTGCTCGTTACAAATTACCTTATCACAAAACTATCTGTTACCTATAATTTCAGTGCTTGCAGAGAATACCTTGCTGAAAACCGCTTATCATTTCCTTCTGCTTCTCGTTGGGTTCGACACTCTTACTTATCGAAAGGACTACGATAGATCCCCTATACTTGTGGGTCATCAAGACTCTTTTCTGTCACCGTTGCCAGGGAGTGAAGCGCCTTTGGTAGGTGGAATTTGGTAAGGAAAAATTTATATAGTGTGCTGAAATTTACCGTCACTTGTTACTATGGAAAGTAATCCTCTGAGGGGCTTGTTCAGGGTATCTTCACCCCGACCAGTAGAGCAAAGAGTTGCTCCTCAACCTACTGAACCTACTGAAAATGAAAATGTCTACTTTGAGATTCCTTCGGGTATGATAGAAAAACTGCTAGCTAATCCTTTTGCAGGAGACGGAACAATGCATCCTGATGAGCACCTAATATATGTGGATGAAGTTTGTGGATTATTTAAGATTGCAGGTGTGCCCGATGATGTTATTAAGAAGAAGGTCTTCCCTTTATATTTGAAGGGAGATGCATTGACATGGTATAGGCTATGTGATGATATGGGATCATGGAACTACAAACGATTGAAATTGGAATTTCATCAGAAGTTTTATCCTATGCATCTTGTTCATCGTGATTGCAATTATATATATAATTTCTGGCCTCACAAAGGACAAAGCATCGCTCAAGCTTGGGGGAGGCTTAAATCAATGTTATATTCATGCCCCAATCATGAGCTCCCAAGAGAAATAATTATTCAAAAAATTTATGCTCGGCTTTATGATAACAATCGCACCATGCTCGATACTTCTTGTGCTGGCTCTTTTATGATGAAGACTATTGAATTCAAATGGGATTTATTGGAAAGAATTAAACGCAACTCTGAAGACTGGGATCTCGACGAAGGTAAGGAGTCAGGTATCACACCTAAGTTTGATTGTGTTAAATCTTTTATGGATACCGATGTTTTCCGTAAATTTAGCACTAAATATGGACTTGACTCTGAGATAGTAGCTTCTTTCTGTGAATCTTTTGCTGCTCATGTTGATCTTCCTAAGGAGAAGTGGTTTAAATATCATCCTCCCATAGAAGTAAAAGTAGCTGCACCTATTAAAGTTTAAGAAAAGACTATCACTTATAATGATCCTATTGTTCCTACTGCTTATGTTGAGAAACCACCTTTTCCTGTTAGGATAAAAGATCATGCTAAAGCTTCAACTGTGGTTCGTAAAAGCAATATTAGAAATTATACACCTCCTGAGCAAGTTAAAGTTGAACCTAATATTGCTATTGTTAAAGATCTCTTGGCTGATAATATTGATGGGCATGTTATTCATTTCTGTAATGAAACTGCTAGAATTGCCAAACCTTATGCTAAAGATAAACATAGACCTGTGGTAGGCATGCCTGTTATTTCTGTTAAAATATGAGATCACTGTTATCATGGCTTATGTGATATGGGTGCTAGTGCTAGCGCAATACCTGATGACTTATGCAAAGCAATTATGCATGATATTGCACCTACTGAGTTAGAAGATATTGATGTCACAATTAAACTTGCTAATAGAGATACTATATCACCAATTGGAATTGTTAGAGATGTTGAAGTCTTGTGTGGGAAAACTAAATATCCTGCTGATTTTCTTGTTCTTGGTTCCCCACAAGATAGCTTTTGTCCCATTATATTTGGTAGACCCTTCTTAAACACTCTTAATGCTAAGATAGACTGCGAAAAGGATGTTGTTACTATTGGTTTAGGTGATATGTCTCACGAGTTTAACTTTTCTAAATTTCATAGACAACACCGTGAAGAGGAATTGCCTAGTAAGGATGAAATTATTGGTCTTGCTTCTATTGTCGTACCTCCTAGTGATCCTTTAGAACAATATTTGCTAGACCATGAAAATGATATGTTTATAAATGAAAGAAGGGAAATAGATGAAGTATTCTTTAAACAGGAACCCATCCTGAAACACAATTTGCCTGTTGAAATCCTAGGGGATCCTCCTCCACCCAAGGGTGATCCCGTGTTTGAGCTTAAACCGTTACCTGATACTCTTGAATATGCTTATCTTGATGAGAAAAAGATATATCCTGTTATTATTAGTGCTAACCTTTCAGAGCATGAAGAAGAGAGATTATTGAAAACTCTGAAGAAGCACCGCGCTGCTATTGGATATACTCTTGATGATCTTAAGGGCATTAGTCCCACTCTATGCCAACACAAAATAAATTTGGAGAAAGATGCCAAACCAGTTCGTGATCATCAATGACGGTTAAATCCTAAGATGAAAGAAGTGGTAAGGAAAGAAATAATAAAGCTTCTTGAGGCAGGTATTATTTATCCCGTTGCTGATAGTCAGTGGGTAAGTTCTGTCCATTGTGTCCCTAAAAAGGGAGGTATTACCGTCGTTCCTACTGATAAAGATGAATTGATCCCGCAAAGAAGTATTACAGGTTATAGGATGGTAATTGATTTCCGCAAATTAAATAAAGCTACTAAAAAAGATCATTACCCCTTACCCTTTATTAATCAAATGCTAGAAAGATTATCCAACATACACATTTTTGCCTTCTAGATGGTTACTCTGGTTTCTCTCAAATACCTGTGTCAGCCGATGATCAATCAAAGACCACTTTTACTTGCCCTTTTGGTACTTTTGCTTATAGAAGTATGCCTTTTGGTTTATGTAATGCACCTGCTACCTTTCAAAGATGCATGATGGCTATATTCTCTGACTTTTGTGAAAAGATATGTGAGGTTTTCATGGATGATTTTTTCGTTTATGGATCCTCTTTTGATGATTGCTTGAGCAACCTTGATCGAGTTTTGCAGAGATGTGAAGAAACTAATCTTGTCTTGAATTGGGAAAAGTGCCACTTTATGGTTAATGAAGGTATTGTCTTGGGGCATAAAATATCTGAAAGAGGCATTGAAGTTGATAAAGCTAAGGTTGATGCTATTGAAAATATGCCATGTCCCACGGACATCAAAGGTATAAGAAGTTTCCTTGGTCATGCCGGTTTTTATAGGAGGTTCATTAAGGACTTCTCAAAAATTTCTCGGCCTCTGACTAATCTATTACAAAAAGATATACCATTTGTCTTTGATGAAGATTCTGTAGAAGCATTTGAAATACTTAAGAAAGCATTGATTTCTACACCTATTGTTCAACCACCTGATTTGGAATTTACCTTTTGAAATCATGTGTGATGCTAGTGATTATGCTGTAGGTGTTGTTCTAGGGCAAAGAGTTGATAAGAAATTAAATGTTATTCAATATGCTAGTAAAACCCTAGACAATGCCCAGAGAAATTATGCTACTACTGAAAAAGAATTCTTAGCAGTTGTATTTGCTTGCGATAAGTTCACACCTTATATTGTTGATTCTAAACACTACAAAAAAAGACACATCCGTGACATTTTGGACCGAACGAAAAAAAATTCAGTCATACATATGACACTTCTATGACGATAATTGTGACAAAACCCGGTATCATCATAGATGTGGTGGGCTCCTACTTCTATGACAAAAATCATGACAGAAAATGGGCTTTTTGTCCTGGGCGGGCCGGAGACGTAGCTGCATGACATTCTTTGGGCCATCCATGACGGAAAAAACCGTGGTAGAAGCGAGGGGGGATTTCGGGGAGTTCCCGGTTACGGTGGGAGGTCGGGGGCCGAGCGATGCGCGTTTATCTCGTACACGTACGCGCGTGTGTGCGAGGCGTTGGCTCTAACTGAACCCGAGCGACGCGTTGGGCTCTAACTGAACCCGAGCGATTGCACTGCAGGCTATGCGTTACTGAACCCGAGCGATCAATCGATGGCTGTTAGCTGAACCCGATCGAGCGATTCCTTCGCTACTGCTGCTAACTGAAGCCGATCGATTGGATGAACAGTGAGCGTAGCGGGGGGGTTTGGATGAACAGTGAGCGGTGGTGTTGCCTCTGGATGAACAGGACCCCGTGGTGTGGAGGGCTGGATGAACAGTAGATGGTGGAGGGGTGCCCGTGGAGGGGTGGTTGAACAGGACCCCGTGGTGTGGAGGGCTGGATGAACAGTAGACGGTGGAGGGGTGCCCGTGGAGGGGTGGTTGAACAGTAGCCAGTGGAGTAGCGCGCGGTGGAGGCTGGATGAACATGAGCCCGTGGAGGCTGGAGGAGGTCGACGGTAGCCCGTGGAGGCTAGAGGAGGTCGACGGTGGAGATGAACAGTATCCCGTGGAGTCCCGTTTTGCGGTACGCCACACCCCTCCCGATCAACAGGACCCCCGTTTCGACCGTAGCGCTCCAACACAAGTTCGTATCCTCCGTTTTGCGGTACGCCACACCCCTCCCGATCAACAGGACCCGCGTTTCGACCGTAGGAGGTCCGTTTCCTCCGTTTTGCGGTACGCCAGACCCCTCCCGATGAACAGGATCCCGTTACGAACGTGGCCGGTCGAACACAAGGCCGTTTCCTCCGTTTTGCGGTACACCAGGCCTCGTTTCCATCGCTTGTTCCGTCCAAGCCCTCCCGATGAATTCGACCACGCATTCCGTTCCGACCCAGCCGGTTGGCTCCCACGCGTTCCGTTGCCTCCCTATGAACACGACGCATCCCATTGCCTCCCCATGAACACGACGCATTCCGTTGCCTCCCCATGAACACGACGACGACGCTGTTTCTCCGTTCCGACCCAGCCATGTACACAAGCCCTGGCCGTACGTATGCACGAGTAGGCGTTCGAGACCCTGCCCGTATGTACGTACGTGGCCGTATTTTCTTTCTTGCACCCTGGCCGCTGTACGTACGTGTACATGCTACGTGCGCGCCTCTACTACGACACGTATGCACCTCTACTACGACATGTGCACGCCTCTACATCGACCAGTATATATGTACGTACACGTTCGCGACCAGAATGACAACGCTACGTACGCTTCGACCAGGTGGGTCCCGACTGTCAGGCACTTCCTTGCCTGCGAAGATGTAGCTGGTGGGTCCCAGCAGTCAGGGGGGCGAATCGTTTTGTTTTTTTGCCCGGACGCACTTCCTTGCGTGCGAAGGTGTAGCTGCTGGGTCCCAGCAGTCAGGGGGGAATCGTTTTGTTTTTCTTTGCCCGGACGCACTTCCTTGCGTGCGAAGATGTAGCTGGTGGGTCCCAGCAGTCAGGGGGGCGAATCGTTTTTTTTACGCACTTCCTTGCGTGCGAAGTTGTAGCTGGTGGGTCCCAGCAGTCAGGGGGCGAATCATTTTTTTTCGGACGCACTTCCTTGCGTGCGAAGATGTAGCTGGTGGGTCCCAGCAGTCAGGGGAAACGTTTTTTCGTGAAATACGGTGGCCCGTCTGGTGGGTCCCCGCTGTCAGGTGGAGGAATAATTATTTTGCGCGTAATAAGGAGGCACTTCCTTGCTGCGGCCGTGGACCCAGCTGTCAGCCTCTCCACGTACAGTCCACGTCCGATGGAAGCCATTCCTTGACCACGTTGACCACGCCGCGCCGAGAGCACCAGGGCGGTGGACGACGGCGAGGCCTAGGAAGGGGACGACACGGAGCCGGGGAAGACGCGGCAGTGGATGCCCACGCGTAGAGGAGTATGAGGGTTCACTCGTTCGGCTGCGGTGTGAGGCTGCCGTCGCCGCAGAATAACAGGGGATGTGGGTGCGTAGAGGGATGGCCTGGCCAGCGGTGGGTATAGTAGGGGGCGGTGAGGCCTCCGCGGCATCACAACCAGCCATGGGCGGCAGGAGTAGGCGGCACGACCGACGCTGCTTTGGGCGGCTGGAGCAAGAAGACGAGAGGTTGAAGAAGCACTACGGCCGTTGGATGGACATCGTACGGTCACTGGAGCTAGAATTGTTCATATATTGACTAAAGTTGACAAAGGCCTCCGTCCCAGTCAACTTAGTAGGCCCACAAGTCAGCCTCCTACCAAGGTGGGTCCCAGCTAGCAGGGGGTATTCATTTTTTTGTGCGTAATAAGGAGGCACTTCCGGTGGGTCCGAGCTGACAGTGGGGGGAACGTTTTTTTCGCGAAATACGGTGGCCCGTCCTGTGGGTCCCAGTAGTCAGGGGGAAACATTTTTTTTCGTGAAATACTGGTGGCCCATCCGGTGGGTCCCTGCTGTCAGGTGGAGGAATAATTATTTTCTGCGTAATAAGGAGGCACTTCCTTGCGGCTGCCGTGGACCCAGCTGTCAGCCTCTCCACGTACAGTACTCTTCCGATGGAAGTCTGTCGTTGACCACATTGACCACGCCGTGCCGAGAGCACCACGGCGGTGGACGACGGCGAGGCCTAGGAAGGGGACGACGCGGAGCCGGGGAAGACGCGGCAGTGGAAGCCCGCGCGGAGAGGAGTACGAGGGTTCACCGGTTCGGCTGCGGTGTGAGGCTGCCGTCGCCGCAGAATAACAGGAGGTGTGAGTGAGTAGAGGGATGCCCTAGCCAACGGTGGGAGTAGTAGGGGGCACTGAGGCCTGCGCGGCAGCACAACCGGCCACGGGAGGCGGGAGTAGGCGGTCCCGCCGGCGCTACTTTGGCGGCTAGAGCAAGAAGATCAGAGATTGAAGAAACACGACGGCCGTTGGATTGACATCCAACGGTTACGTCTGCTAGAATCATTTGTTGACGTATATAGTAACTAAAAAAATCTTGCATACGCGTCAACTAAACAGGCCCACAAGTCAGACCACTCCCTCTTTTTTTTAATAATTTATATATAGCTCATGGCAACTTCTTATGCAATTTATTGCAGTCATTTTTTTTGGTTGGCCAGGGCCAATTTCGCATATTTCTGTGGGTTATTTTTAATACCGAAATGTTGAGCCAGATTTAAAGTACTTTGAAGATATATTTAAATTAGGTTAATGCCCAGTGAAATTGGAATCTGAAAATGTGAAAAATTTCAGAAATTATGAAGTAATTGCCAATTTGTCATCAGTTTTTATATTTACAACCCATTTCATATTACTTTCAAGATTTGCAGGCGTCCTGAAAGAGTTGCAGCCCATCAGGGCATAGAGAAATAAGTAGGCCTGGATTGGGTATTCTTCAGAAAAAATAAAATGGGCTCATTTTCACAAAGAAAAAGCAGCTAGGCTGGTCACATGGTGAACATAAAATATAAGCCTGGGCTAGACGGGCCACAGCCCAGTTCAAACCCTGCTCCGTCTCAACAATACCAAACAAAAAATACTGCTCGAGTAGCTACGTCCCAGGCGTCAGCGATCTTGTGCTGTTCTCTTGTCTATTGACTATATACGCTCACAATGTCGTGGGTCCCAGATGTCAGGAAAACACTAGGAGGAAGCATTTTATTTTTCCATGCGCTGACATGGTGGGCCCCGACTGTCATCCTCTCCACGTACTTCTGCCGATTCCTGTTGTTTGTTGACCATGTTGACAACACGAGAGGGCGGCGCCGCGGCGAGCGCACCAAAGCGCGCGGAGGACGTCGGCGTTAACGATTTAGGAGACGGTGGGGCGGCGATGCGTGCGCTGAGGAGCAGCCAGACGTGGGAGGCGGAAGCAGGCGGCCCCGCCGGCGCTGGTTTGGTTTTGGCGGCTAGAGGAAGACAGGACTGAAGAAACACGACAGACTATAAAAGCAGCAGGAGTACTTAACAACCTTAACTGAAACCAGCAGGGGCACTTAACAACCAAAGCTGAAAACAGTATGAGTACTTATACAGGTGCAACCGTACAAAGCACGCCTCGAACAGTGCTACTTTGCCTACAGTTAACCAAGGGTGACGCCGCCAAGCCCCTGGACAAGGCCCAGGCGCCACCCTGCGCATTCACAACCTTCTGAAAGCGGCTTCATCTCGCAACGTGGTCAATAAACAGGATATTTGCTTTAGAGCCATGGAAAAGCATCAACATAATCTTCTGTCCTATTCTCCAAGATGGGCGGGCCTTTATTATTTGAGACCACCCATGAATAAGTATCTTTTCACCTCCAAGGGGAATTGAGTAGGTCGACATAAACATCATGCTGTGACCAAGCGCAAGTCTGACCCGACCATGGTCAGGCATCTATATAGGAACAATAGAACTCGGCAGTTCCTGTTTCAAGAAGATCACAACTGTAAAACTGTGTATAAGCAATAGTTTATGAACAACATATATAATAGAAAACAGCTCGTACCATAAGTTTCTCGACACAGTTGGACCTGTTCAACGAGTGCAGCAGTGGCACACATATCCCACGTGGCCTTCCACCATTGAAACGCCCCACAAGGACGTCAAGACGATCAATAAAGTGTAGGAACTTGTGGATGTCGATCCAGTCAACTTCAGTGCCATTAGTAACAACCGAGTTATTACAGAGTAACAAACGAGCAGACTGCTTAACTCTGAAAAAACCTACACGTGCCACCAATTATAAGAAAATATTAGTTAGAAGTAGCATCTTCGTGAGAGATTCGTTTCTACTTCTAAAGTTAAATTGTGATTAGTTAGACAGAATAGGTGGATTAAGAAGTAATCGAGGCAACAAGCAAGAACCAGATACAAAACTAACATGGATGAACAATTGGAACGACGTCGGGGTGGAAGATCGCAGTGAAGATGAGACCAGGTTCTGCTATTTCCATCAACATTCGTGCGCCAACTTTCGGTCCGTAACACTTGAGAAAGTTTATCCAAGTTCGGCCATAAAAAAAGCAGCGATCTTCTTGGTTCATGAACCTAACTCGGAACTTATATCCATGGCTTGTCTTCACTGTGACCATTAAACTAGTGTATTCAGTTATGGCAAGGCCGAGCATCTTGAGTACATGTGTTCTGGCAGAGCAAATAATACACTGCAGGAAAAATAATATGAGAACACAACATGTTCAAAAAAACCCACCCTCCCGGATAGAAAAGAGGATTCTAGGAACGTACTGTGCGCGTTTCAAAATGCTGTGTTAGGATGAGAAGGAACAAGTGTGGCGTCTCGCCGAGGGCGCAGAAACCTGTAGGGCACTCGCACTTTGGGCACTGCAAATGAAACATACTAGATTCAGTAGGAAGAAAAATGCATCAACGGCGGCGGCTACCATCCTAGGATTACCTGCAACCAAGGGACTTGGATTTCTCGGGGATGGGTGAAGAATTCGTACCTGGTTCTCCATGAGAAAACCCTATGCAATCGCCGAGAGGGGGTTTTCTCTGAACAAGCAGACGAGGGAGAAGGGGATTCAGGCCCAGTGAAATATTGCCGCTTCGTCCGTCCAGCTTACTGCTGAAGCTGGAAAGGGGGGTTGTGATTTGACGGCTCATTGGGCATTACTGCGGCGCTACGACCGGGGTGTGTCTACCGTGAAGTTGTGCACTCTAATTTGTGCATATGGCACGTGGACCCCGTTGCCGGTTGCCCCACATATCAGCGAAAGGAAGTAGAAAGACAGGAGTAACTAGTTACACATAAATATATATTTTGACAGAGAGATACTCCCTCTATAAAGAAATATACAAATCTTTTATATCACAGGCTCACCTTGCCGAGAAATATACTCCCTCTGCAACGCACGGGCATTATGGGGGTTCAGCTTTTTTTATGGGGGTTCAGCTGAGAATATAATACTCAGATAGGCTCACGGTTCTGGACTTTGGGCCGCAGGCCGACCCTGCATGTTTGGGGGCCCATGTGTTCTACCTCAGCGCTTTTCAAATTGCAAGCGATCGGTACGGCGCTGGTTTTAGATGCTGTCGCAAGGCGAATACACAAAATTGAATAAAGCACGGCAGCTGTTGGAATGAAATCGAACGACAGTTCCTAACCAGCAATCAGAGTTGCAACTCTATCAATGATATACCATGTGATAAATAATACTGTCGTACTACTTATACACATAGGACACTTGTTTCACCATGCCAGATTATTACATCAAAATCTCTCGGAGGATAGATCAGTTCGGCTGTTGCGTGCTGCTACTGAAGAATTTCAAAGTTGATTTGGACCAGCTCTCCTTGCCGAGAAAGTTCGATTTTGACATCATCCCCTACCGCAAGATATGATTTAGATTTGAACCTTGACCATCCTTTAGCATCAATCATCATGCGACCATCCTTTGTACTTATGGTATATTGAGCAGGTTCATTCACACCAAGGCTGCGCATGTTAAGAGAAACTTGGCCGCGGTCGCCCGGATTGTTGAACGACTCCCTCGTTGCTCTAGGCATTCTCTGTTTGCAAACAATAAGACATACCCAAACAGTTAGACCAACACAGTGAATCATGTGAAACAACATGGAAAGGAAAAAGAACGAAGCACTTGGGCGGCCAATGCTTACCAAGAAGGTGGACATGTCGGTTTTGTAAGGACTTTGGTATATGAAGTGCGAACTGCAGCCCAGTCTGTTGCCGGTGCAACTGCACGGGCCGGAGCAGATGCAAGTGCAAGTGTTGGTGCAGGTGCCGAAGCCGCTGCTGCTGCCGGAGATGTTGCTCCTTGTAGAGCTGGTGCCAGTGTCGGAGCAGGTGCCGGTGTCGATGCCCGATCCTCCGGTAGATCAGACTGATCCGTTGACGCGGTCGGTGCCCAATCCTCAGCTGGATCAGAATGAGCTGCTGCCGCTGTCAGTGCTAGAGCAACTGTCGGTGCTCGATCTGTGCGAGACAGCGGCGATCGTGTCTGGTCTGCTATGATCGGCTTTCGAACTTGACTAGGATCCGTGACCGTGATCCAGTTTTTTTCTTCATTTCTTTTAATGGCGAGAAGGACTAATTGTGGCGTTTTTGTTAAACCAAACTGCAGTACATCATAGGGATTCAGCTTGTACTCAGACAACAGACTGATCCAATTTTTCCAGTAATATAAGTGATGGACAGTGCCTTCGTTACTGACACGACATAAGAAGTGAAACCTGCAAAAATAGCCATCGTAGAGCAAACCAAATGGTTTATTCTGTGATGAATGTCACATGGCAAAACCTGCATCGTAAAATTGCAGGAAAAGAAAGAAAACATGACATTAAATCAATAAGATTTAGACAGTAAATCAATAAGATTTACTTGATGTGACACGAGTGAATCCTTACCAGGAAATCAGTATGTTGAAGTACTAAACAGAAGATTGATCGTGCAACTATGCGTGGCATGCAGGGGCCCCGCCTACTCCCACAAGCAGGACAGTCCAAAGGTCGTGACAAATCATATGGACCGAACATACATGGGACTGGAAATCCTGGTGGGTGCGATAAACCCTGCAATGCATACAGATATTGGAGTGTAACCATAATTGATAAACCGTCCTCACAAAAAATATGATCTGGATACTTCAAAATATACAGACTAAATTGAGTGGACAGACATTAACATACACATTAACATAGACCGTTCACACACCAAAAGCGGCAGTACTAATAAACAATATAGGGTTCACAAACACAAATCAAGTACTGAACTATAGTACTTACAACAAACAAGCAAAGTTGCACTAACTAAACTCTGCAGACTATTTCTTGCCACCGACCTACGGGATGAACCCTGCATAACTGACTAGGCCATGGACTTCGTGTGAGATGTCTACATGCACCATCACCATCTTGTCAACCTTGGAGAACCTAACAGAGTGGTCTTTCCACTCATAAACATGATGATGAAGACAGGCCGCATCAGATTTGTTGGGAAGCTTTACAAGAACCACACCCTTCATAATCGAAGGCACAGCCAGGAAATTGTTGTGGTCAAGTACAGCCTCGAGAACACGCCTGACAACAATGGTACAGGAAAACACTAGTTCAAGACACGTGGCGACAAGGACACAACAGCTGGATAGTTCAGCAGTAGAACTCATCATCAGGTCTTCCAGTTCACACGGCATGACTTTGAGATCTTCATCTCCACCGCGGACCTGGTTCTAATTCAAACAGAAACCATATTTTATTACTGCCTCCGTTCAGAAATATAAGATGATTTTCGATATTATATTCCATATATGACTACATATACGCACAGAAATGAGTGAACAAAGATACTAGAACATGTCTTCAAAGGCATGAGAGCAGAGGGATTACATGCAATATCCATAACACAAGTTACTGAGGCAAATATACCCTCTTAAAAGGTAGCATTGGTGTTCATAAAGTACTCCCTCCGTCCCAAAATTCTTGTCTTAGATTTGTCTAGATACGGATGTATCAAGTCACATTTTAGTATTAGATACATCCGTATCTAGACAAATCTAAGACAAGAAATTTGGGACAGAGGGAGTAGTTGAAAGTAATCTATAAGAAATCAGTGTCAACCTCTCGCATGTTTTGGTCAAAAGAGGAATTTAGAACCATCATTTGGCACACTAAAATCACATGCAAGATCACCTAGAAAGTTGTACTACCAGTACTAGTACTGCGTGTTAGATGAAAAAACACGATCAAGATCGAGAAAAAGATCGTCAACAAGAGACATTACCTAGACTTGCTTAATGAGGGATCCCGGAGAGGGGGGCTTGGACAGGGCGATGGCTTTGAGCTTGTCTGCGGTAGTCTCGGCGGGGTGCTTGCGCTTCTTCGTACCATGCGCCTCGACGGTTTTGGCCAGAGCCATAGACATCACGTCGGCCGGTGCTCCGGCGTCCATCCAAGAGAGGAAGCTGAGAGAGAAGAGTGAAAGGAGGAACGAGATGAGGGAGAAGCGAAGGGAGTGGGGGTTTTCTTCAGGAGAGGAAGCTGAGAGAGAAGAGTGAAATAATGGTTGCTTCGTCCGTCCAACTTACTGCTGGAAAGGAGGGGGTTTTGTGATTTGACGGCTCATTGGGCATTACTGTGGCGGTTCGATCGGGGTAGTCTACCGTCACTCTACTACGGAGTAATTTAGTGCATGGCCGGTGGACCCAGGTGCTGGCTGTCCCACACGTCGGCGAAAGTGCATGGCTGGAGGAGGATCCGCACGGTAGAGCGTGTCCACTGTTTTTCTGAAGAAAAAAATGATTACAGCAAGAGTTTCCACTCTTACGACGGAGGAGTGCGAAACACGGCAGCCACTTGAACATACACAGTGCTCCTACTACTAGGCATGTGCAGTGGTTCATACGTCAGTACTACACAATCTTGTTGCTAGTGTAGTAAGATATGACGATAACAAATGATGTTGTGCGCATGTCAACTACTCCTATATGTAACATAGTACCGCTTTTTCGACTGTCCGGTCGAGAATGAACGGTGAGATCAATGTTAACAGAACTAGGTCCACAGCGCACGGAGAGCATGGTGCTACAGTACTCCACGAAACATGAACCATATGAAGCACGAATAGTGTTAGGCAGGGTGTATGAAGGGTGCACGGGATGGGAGCAAAAGTTCCCTTCTCGACCCACGGGTGTTTGGCAGAGTGCATGAAGGGTGCATGAGTCCACACTAGTAGGTTGACAAAAATACATGAAAAGGAAACAACTATATTGAGATGAGAATGCAACCAAACACACCCACACGCTTTGTGCTACAGTGACTGATCTGCACCGTCTGAGTTTGATTCAACGGTCATGTTGCGCCGAGACATGGACATGCCCATGCAGAGGGCGCCTAAACACCACCAAAGTCCCTCTGCTTCTCGAGGCGCATGACGTTGGTGATGCAGGGTGCAACCGCCCGCAGAGCCTCCTCCCGGTCGATGGGAGCCAGCTCGTCAAAGACGGCGTCCAATGGCACGAATGGATTCCGGTGACGGAGCCCGGAAATGATTCGCCCGGCAACAGCGACGACAGCCCGCAACCCCTCCTTGTCAAGCTCAGCCCCCACCATCGCGCGGAGACGGCTCAACTCCTCGGAGATATAGGTGAAGAAGGAGACCAGGTCAGGAAGCCGCAGCTCGTTGAAGTTGACCGGGTGGTCGAACGGGTTTAGCCCGACGGCCGGCATCGTCGTGCTGGCACGACGGTAGGCATCGCGCAGCCGCAACACGTGTGTGGCAACTTGGTTCACCAAGTGGCTGAGGCGATCCTGGACCTCGTCACGATCAGCCCGCTCGCGCATCTTTGTGGTGGACGCCTGCCGCTTTTGAAGCTCCGTGAACTCCCGCACATAACGGAGGAGCATGGCACTCCTCTCCTCCTTGAGCTCACGGAGCTCCACGTCCTTGGCCCTGAGCTCCGCATCCTTGGCATAGAGCTCCTGTGTCAGGCGCCTCACCTCGGACTCCGTGATCTGCTGCGCCGCCATGGCACCATGTAGAAGCAATGGGGAGAGGAAGCAAAGGGGGCGAAACGGCTGAAAGGCAATGCAATCTACGGGAAGGCAGAGGGAGCAGGGAATCTTTTGGTTTTCACCATGGTAAAACACCAGTCGACGACTTCTCACATCAGGGAGCAGTGGGTTTTTACAGGCGGAGTCATCGTGACTAATTGCTGCCGCGCCTGCTCCCGTCAATCAAAAAATTAAAAATCCTGCCGCGCCTGCTCCCGTCAATCAAAAAATTAAAAATCCTGCCGCGCCTGCTCCCGTCAATCAAAAAATTAAAAATCCTGCCGCACCCAAACACCAGAGCAACGCCGCGGTGGATATTTAAATTTACCTGCCGGCAAGTAGATAAAAAAGGGGTGAAAAAACAAATGTGGCGGCGGCCTAGCTAATCGGTCGAACTAGCCCAACTAGCTAGCCACCGTGCTTCACTGATGTACTCTGCGGGAAAGGTGGTCTTTCATGATTTGACGACTCATTTACTTGCTTCGGCGCTACGACCGAGGAGGACCCCAAAAACGCGCGGAAGGGCGTCCCACGTCAGGAAGAATATATGCGTGCACCACTCGGGAGGACCCCGAAACCGCGCGGTAGGGTCTGCCACGTCTCGGCACGGAGGAAAAATGTGCGTGTAAAAATATACTGTATCAGACGTAGTACCTATGGTTCGACCTCGGGACCCAGCCAGTCGGTCGAAAACACCCCACTAGCCACACAGCTTCATCATGCAAACGTGGCATGGAGGATAGATGTGGTTAGCTCCGTCTCGACCAGCCACAACGTCTCTTGTTCTAGGCGATTCTTCTATTTTCCAAGCTTTTTTTAGTTGTAATAACACCACGGCAAGCTAGCGCCGCTCTTCGTGTGTGCCCGTGCAAAGGTTAGACGATGGAGAGAAGAGAGATTGAGATCGCAGACCTGGGACCCACCAGTAAGTGAGACAACGGTCATGCACGTGTTGACGAGGCACTCCCTCTACTCTACTCAATGCAAGTACTGTATAAAATCAAGTTATGGGACAAAGCCAACAACCGTTCGTTTTTTCAGGCTATCGACTTACGCTTTGTAGTCCCGGTTGCCAGTTCGAATCTCGTCTTTCAGATTTGTTAGTTTTAGGTCCAAATTTGATTAATGACAAGTGGGACCCCCGTCTGTTGTTCCGATATTTCAATGTAGGATGGTTTTTTTGAACAAACACTTTGCGCGGTTAGACAAGTAACGGCACGTGTTACACGTATTTTGCAGGTTTACGAACAAAAATGATAGCGGCATAGAATATCACATCCACCCCGCAGCTTAGATACTATGGTGATACGAGTTTTTACACCGTTGGAAGTGAGATCCAATGGCTTGGGAGTAGTCTTTGTAATTATGCGCAATTTCCAAACTCTCCAAAGGTTTTTTTGCAAATTAAACATTCAGGCCTCGTGTGTGCCGCTGCATCTTCAATCCAACGGCTCCCCGGTGCTCATATTAGGTGCTCCCCCATAGCTTAATTACCCGCTACGGTGATATGAGCATCTAGGTCGTATGATCAGTGATCAGATGGCACATGCGTAGTACTTGTAATTTCTGCGCATTTCCCAAACTCTATCAGCCGTATATTGCAAAAACATTCAAACCTCGTACTGTGGGCCGTTAGATCTCAGTGAACTCGTATCACCATAGAATCTACGGTGCGGGAGCACCTCATACTCTCTCGTGCGAGAAAACATAAGGTGCTATTGCAGCTTGGATGCTACGGTGATACGAGCTTGGAGGTCGTTTAATCTGGGATCCAATGGCATCTGAGCAGTCTTTGTGCTTGTAAGCAGTGGCCGAACTCTTTTGGGGCTTTTCTGCAAAAAACCATTCAAACCACCGAGGAGGTGTTGGGTCACAAATCCAACGGCTCCGAAGAGCTTGTATCACCAAAGCATCTAAGGTGTGGTAGCACATGATATTCTTACATACAGGAGAATATGATGTCCTCCTTCATCTTAGATGCTACGGTGATACGAGCTTCGAGGTCGTTGGATATGGGATCAAAGGGCATCTAAGTAGTTTTTGTACAAATTGTGTGCAATTCTCAAACTCATCAGGTTTCCTGCAAAAATATTAATCATGTGAGCTGCTATATCTCAGATCTACAAGCTCCAAGCAACTCGTATCAGCATATAGCATCTAAGGTATGGGGGCACATGATATTCTCCCGGGGAGGAGGGGTGGGGGGTGCACAACCAATCGGTGGTTGGGAGGGTGGGGACAAATATAATCTAAACAACCCTAAAGAGAGCTCCACAATTTTATCTAAGGTCGAGGGGTTGACCCCCGACAATCATAGCTCCACCTAAACACAACATTTGCATGTACTGTAGTACTAGACTTAATATTCATGTTTCAGTTTCATGTTCATTTTAAATATTGAACTGGGGACCATGGATGTCTTACATTTTACTCCCTTCGTTCCAAAATATTAGTATTTTTAGAGGCTTCAAATGGACTGGCACATATGGATGTATATAGACATATTTTAGAGTCTAGATTCACTCATTTTGCTCTGTATGTAGTCACTTGTTGAACTCTCTAAAAGACTAATATTTAGGACTAGAAGGAGTATTTTTGAATTCGTGTCATACATGCATGGTTTGGAAAAATAGATGCACTATACTTATTGGATTGTTGTTGTGTTCGTGCGTGTGTGTCTCTGTGTGTGTGTGTGGTCATATGCTTGATACATACAAAGTTTTCTCACCTCAATATTGTTCATCTTTTAAATTTGAATTTGCATTGGAAAACTTACTAGGGATACAATGAAATGTGAAATCCAGGTTGAGATCACTATATCACAAACTCACTCTAATTCAACAACTCGTCATAAATCAATTACCACGTTGAGATTAGTATTTGCAAGGAAAATACGAGTATTGTAATACACATAGATTCGTTCGGCAATTTAAAAGGTTCCTTTCGTATTCTCGAATGGTAGGACCCAACGGCGTACCAGCCAGACCTTGGCTCGTGTTGATCCTAAAAAAAACCGGGCTCGTGTCCTTCGGTGGCGTGCGTGGTACGCACATTAGGCAACCCCAACCAGTCGAGCCTCAGCGTTTCAAGTCGAAATATCTGGCGGCCAGAATTCCAGCCCTAGGAAATTCCCCTCATGTCCCCGGTCCATAATGACTACCGATGAACAACGGAGGGATGCTTTAGTAACTAGACAACGTTACCTACCATGCCGAGCACGGTTCAATTCCCTCGGTCGCCGCTCGTCAAGGTCACCCATCAACTGCATTGCCTAGTACTACTACTACAACACCAGGATGAGCACAGAATTGAGCCCGTTTGTTCGTGCCTAGTACTTGAGTTAATATATCAGGCAATGCACTGGTACGGAGGGATTATCCTTTTACTCTGCATATATAACTTGTCTGAAGTCTAACTAAGCAAAATGTTTGACCAAATCCTTTCTTAAGAAATACAACAGGACAGATGTACGGGTTGAAAATTTATTGCATGATGCAGGTTATGATATTGTTTCGAATCCTGGATCTTAAATTTCAGAAGATCCAAAAGTGAGCATAAATTCTTGAAACTAAGCATGGTCACGTGATATGGCACAAATATTACTTCGTAAGTTTTTTCTTCAATTTGAGACAAGCTGCTTATGACAAGTTGCACAAATGAAGAGCCAAGGTATTTTGGAACAAAGACCTGTCACGTTAAGGCGAACGCTTTCACTATTGAAACCGTGGGCGTTTACGTGCCGCCACGAGTCCCCGCTTCTCATCGGCAGGTGCCATCCGAGCAAGCGTGTGAGTCGACGGGAGGCGTGCGAGCAGACCGCTGCGCCGACTGTCAGGGAGGCGTGCGAGTAGACCGCTGTGCAGGCTCACCGGGAGGCAAGCCCTTTGACCAGGCTCCGCCGCCCACCGTCGTCCCAACTGCTCCCACTTTTAATGTCGCCGGTGCTGCAGTTTAAAATCAACCCCGCACTACCCGGTATCGCTAGAATCCTCTCTCTTCCTCTCTGATTCTCCTGTCGTCTACCTCCAACTAGCCTGACCTAAACGTACGCCATGCCGCATCACGATGGTCTGCCCTTAGTGTTCCAGTTTCCTGAGGAAGACACCCAGCCAGAGTCTCAAGAACATAAGGCGCTTTGGGACGAGCCTGAACTGACCTTGCGGGAAGACGCCGTGCCTGTCCCCGCTCCCGTTCCGGCTCCCGTCGCCCCGACTGTGCCAGCGCCCATCCCCGTGGCATTGATGGGCTGGGAGCCGCACATTGTCACCGAGCTTGATCCCACGGGGTTCCACGAGGTCCCCGCCGACTTTCACGCGCCCGTGCACCTACCAGCGCATGCGCCTGCGCGTGCACTGACGCGCACGCCCGTGCCGGTGCCCGTGCACCTGCCAGCGCATGCGCCTGCGCGTGCACAGACGTGTGCGCCCATGCCGTTCCCGTTGACAGCGCCTGTCCCTGCGTGGGTGCTAGTGCCCTCCTCAGCGGCATGGATGGCCGCCGTCGACCGCTTCCTTGCACCAACGCCAGTCGCCTCCTCCCGCCAGTTGACTCGCTCCAAAGTCCAGAACATTTTGGCCTTCCTTCAAGCTAGGCCAACGTCCAGGAGTACGCCAACAACGGCGCAAGACGCCGCCGTCGCCATCGGTCAGTGGCCCGACAACACAAAGAGCACGGCAGAGGAGCCGCTTCCCACCGTGAGACGCCCCCGCCGCCGCCGCGTAATCTAAATTTGCCATGAAAAACGTTCGGATTGCCATGCTTAAAATCCGAACGTTTATCATTTCCGTTTATTTTATATCGATCGTCGTATAATTTAAAGTCGGAGTCAGACTGAACGAAATGTATGGTTTGATCGATTGAATGTTCTGCTAGAGCCGTATCAAATTAAATATAAAACATCATCAAGCCACATGTATTCCTTGTCATCCAACGACCTAGATTGCTTCAATGTCGAGCACTCAACACGTTTAGCGTGCAGTTAATTTCATGCCAAAAATAGTGCTAATCACATGACAACACGCAAATAATATCCAGTAGTTAATATCCGCATGCACTTAATTTACTTCCAAATTAATGTGCATTGCACGTACACACTGACTAGTGCTACTAGTACGTGAAACTGGTGCCGTGACTTGTGAACGCATCCAGATATGGTCAACGGCAACATCGCCCGCGAGTTCTTCCTGCTTGCCCGTGCGTCTAAACGCAGAAGGGGAGGAGAGAGAGAGAGCACACATGGAACCCACCAGTAAGTGAAGGCGAATAGTACTAAAAATAATATTACATGTTATCCATTAATTAGGCTGTGGTAATATAAAAACATTATGTGAACAAAGGGGGTACAACAAACATTGCTATTCTACGTATGTTGCCTATTGACGTGCGGCTTGAAGGCCCGGTCGCATGTTTGATCCTCGTCCTTTATTTTTTAATTTGTATATGGGTCCAAATTTGTTTCATGACATGTGGGCCCCTCGGTGTGTAGTTTGTAGCACTTTAATTTGTGGGTCAAAATTTGTTCCATTCCAAGTGGACTATCGATGTGCAGTTTTGTAGCTTATTTATAATAATTAAAGAGAACAACATAGTTTTTTCAATAATACCATTGTGCGACGTTGAAGGCGAGAAAGGACGTGCGAGAGAGCGATGACCGAGCCAGAGGGAAATCAACTAGGGGAGTTGCGTGGGTTGCAACGGTGTTTGGAGTAGTTGTGGGCCGAATGCTACGAAAATATAATCTAAACCGACCGGAATAAATGCCTACACAAATTAATCCAAGGTTGGAGTGCCCCTCGCAATGTAAATAGCTCCGGATTTGTGAGGGATGGAGAGGTAGCAGCTTCAATGCGTGGAAGATACGGTGTGAGAAAGCGAGGTCAATCGAGAGACATATAGATAGAGAGACAAAGTGAGTGTGGTCCGACATTCATTGAACAAATATATATGCTCTGGAGAGATATTGTTCGATTGAGCTTTTTGGCAAGGGTGAGGGCTGTAAGATAGAGCTTGAGAGATGATCCAGTCACAGACGTGTAGATATATTTTGTGCGTGGGAGGAAGCAAGGTCAACCGATCACATAGGGTCGCCGTGTAACGCCCCGAGACCGACGCTCCAGATGCCTTCCTTGTTTTGCGAGTCAGCTGTGTTATTTATTTGTCTGTTGCATCTCATCTCATAGCATCATGCGCATTGCATTTGCATGTTTTCATAAAACTTGCATCCGCTCATAGTTGTCGTGTCCCCCCCCCCCTTGCTTTCGTTGACCGTTCCAAGACCAACCAGATTTTTGTTTCCCTCTTGCCTGGCTTCCTAACCTCTCTGCACATCCCGCAAATCCCTCGCGCGCGTCCGAAAACCTTGCCCGAACCCGACCCGCTCTGTCGTGACCGATGAGTCCGAATCATCCCCAAACATCTACAAAACATCTCCGTTTTCTTATTTGGACTCCCTACCTATTATTTCCTCGATCGTCCGATTTTAATCGGAGGGACCAAATGCCCCTATCAAAAATTCACTTGTTATATATAAGACCACCACCTACCAAATTAGTCCAACCCTAGCCTAAACCTATTCCCCTCCTTGCGCCGCCACCCACTCACCCTGTTCTCGGGATCCTTCCCCGACCAACCACCTTGCTTTCAGCGCCGCCCAACCAGATCGCGTAGCATCTCCCTCCTTGTTTTCATCCCCAAGCCTATCCCCTCGCTCGATCCAGCAGCCCAGCCCCTCGCGCGCCTCCTTCCTCCAGCAGGAGCTCGACCTGCTGCCGGCGACAAGAACCAGGCCGTGCCCCTGCTTGTTTCTCTTTCCCTCGGTCTCTCTCTGCCTCTCAAACACTCTCTCGTTTTCTTTGTGTCCCGCAGAACGCCATGGATGCTCCGGCTCAACCCCGCCGCACCTTCGCCTCAACTCCGGCCGGATCGGCTCGGGTCCCCGCCGCTCCACCAACTCCCAGGGCCGCCCAGCTCGCCCCGCCTCGTTCCCGGATGGAACCGGTGTTCCCGCACCTCCTCCTCGCCAAGTCCCCGTCGCCCGAGCGCTCGAGGAGAGGAGCTCCTCGAGCACCTGCGCCCGCATCCGTCGTCCTCCGCGCCCAGCAGAACCCGAGCCCCTGTGCCATGCTCCTCCTCTGCCCATGCGCCCGAGCTCGCCTGTCGTCGCGCGCCTCCAACCTCGACCCCGCCACCACGTCCTCGCCGGGCCTCTCGCGAGCCCGATGCTCGAGCTCCTCTGCCCGGGCGTCCCACACGCCTCAAGCGATCGTCGTCCTTCGTCCGCGGCCTCCTCCTCGTCCAGGCCATCGCCGCCTCGTCTCGCTCCCGACCTGCTGCTGTGCTGCCGGCCACCTGGCCCAAGAGCAGATGAGCGCCGCCCCTCTCTTTCCCCGTGCTCTCCCTCCCTCTAGTTCCTTCTCTTTCTCTCTCTGATTTCTCCTCTGTCATTTCTTCCGGAAACAGTTTCGCCATGGCCTTGAGCATGTTCCGCCGCTTGGGGATCCGATCCACGCCCCCCCCCCTTGCCGGATCTGAACCCAGGCGCCTCCCCGCGCTTCGTTCCGCCCATTCCGGCCGGTTCCTGCCGGCCCCGCCGCCAGGACCCCCCTGCCGGTTTCTTCTCCATCGCCATGATGCTGCTGTTTCTGTTCTTCAGGAACGAGAGCAGCAGCATCTCGCTCGTCCCGAGCATTGACCGCGGCCCCGCGCCTCCTCGTTTGATCCAGCCTCCTGGGCCGCAAGCACGCCCGAGGCCCAGATCTGCGCCGCTTGGGCCTCCTCCTCTCCAGCTGGGCTTGGCCCATGGGTGACCTCCCCACAGCCCCTCCTGTTCAGCCCAGCAGTGCACCAGATTCGGCCCATATATGTTTTTTTTTGGTCCTGCGAATTTTGCCAATTATCCAGTGAATTATAGTTTGCAGAAAAGTCCCTCTAGATCATGCATTTAATAACTCACAAATGGTGCATCGGATTAAAATGATTTTAATATGAAAAATGCTTAGAATTTCATCTAGTTTCACAATATGCCACTCTCATCCATGTTTAAAATGCTTAAACATGCTGTTTGATTAAATTTGCTCAAATGCCATGCTAAAATGAATTATTTCATAACTAATTAACCGTAACTCAGAATTTAATAAAAATTTATATGCAAATGGGGTAAAAAATGCATAGATTAACATGTTGCACTTTATTTTCCTATTTAACAAAAATAAAATATGGTTGTAGGCCGAACAGTACCAAATCTAAAATATGCATGTGGGGATTTTCCAGAATTGTTATTTGTTGTTCCGGCCTCACTTAAACTTGCCTAAATAGTTAGTTTACTTATGCTTCACCTCTTGCCATGTTAATCAACATTTAATATTGTTGGGTACATAACCGAGAGAGAACTAAATAATTGATGTGGTGTTTCGTCAATATGCAACTCGTTGCATATTGAGCTCCACTTAATTTGTAGTATTGTTTGTGCACTTTGCCATGCCATGCCGCTTTAAACCGGACATGCATCATACTTGTTTGTGCATCATGCCATGTGTATGTGGTGGTTGTTTACTATGTTGTTTGTTTCTTTCCGGGTTGCTTCTCTCGTTACCTTCGGTTTCGTTCCGGAGTTGTGAGGATTCGTTCGACTACATCCGTTTGTCTTCTTCATGGACTCGTTCTTCTTCCTTGCGGGATCTCAGGCAAGATGACCATACCCTCGAAATCACTTCTATCTTTGCTTGCTACTTGTTCGCTCTATTGCTATGCCGCGCTACCTACCACTTGCTATATCATGCCTCCCATATTGCCATGTCAAGCCTCTAACCCACTTTTCCCAGCAAACCATTGTTTGGCTATGTTACCGCTTTTGCTCAGCCCCTCTTATAGCGTTGCTAGTTGCAGGTGAAGTTGAAGCTGGTTCCATGTTGGAACATGGATATGTTGGGATATCACAATATATCTTACTTTAATTAATGCATCTATATACTTGGTAAAGGGTGGAAGGCTCGGCCTTATGCCTGGTGTTTTGTTCCAATCTTGCCGCCCTAGTTTCCGTCATACCGGTGTTATGTTCCTTGATTTTGCGTTCCTTACGCGGTTGGGTGATTTATGAGACCCCCTTGACAGTTCGCTTTGAATAGAACTCCTCCAGCAAGGCCCAACCTTGGTTTTACCATTTGCCTACCTAAGCCTTTTCCCTTGGGTTCTGCAGACTCAAGGGTCATCTTTATTTTAAACCCCCCGGGCCAGTGCTCCTTTGAGTGTTGGTCGAACCCGTCAGTCGCCGGTGGCCACTAGGGGCAACTCTGGGCTCGCCTATCGGAAGCTTGGACAATCCGGTGTGCCCTGAGAACGAGATATGTGCAGCTCCTATCGGTATTTGTCGGCACATTCGGGCGGCTTTGCTGGTCTTGTTTTACCATTGTCGAAATGTCTTGTAAACCGGGATTCCGAGACTGATCGGGTCTTCCCGGGAGAAGGAATATCCTTCGTTGACCATGAGAGCTTATAATGGGCTAAGTTGGGACACCCCTGCAGGGTATAAACTTTCGAGAGCCGTGCCCGCGGTTATGTGGCAGATGGGAATTTGTTAATATCCGGTTGTAGAGAACTTGACACTTGACTTATTAAAATACATCAACCGTGTGTGTAGCCGTGATGGTCTCTTTCCGGCGGAGTCCGGGAAGTGAACACGGTTCATGTGTTATGTTTGACGTAAGTAGGAGTTCAGGATCACTTCTTGATCATTACTAGTTGACGACCGTTCCGTTGCTTCTCTTCTCGCTCTTATTTGCGTATGTTAGCCACCATATATGCTTATTGCTTGCTGCAGCTCCACCTCACTACCTTCTCCTACCCATAAGCTTAAATAGTCTTGATCTCGCGGGTGTGAGATTGCTGAGCCCTCGTGACTCACAGATACTTCCAAAACAGTTGCAGGTGCCGACGATACCAGTGGAGATGACGCAACCGAGCTCAAGTGGGAGTTCGACGAGGACCTTGGTCGTTACTATGTTTCGTTTCCTGGTGATCAGTAGTGGAGCCCAGTTGGGACGATCGGGGATCTAGCAATTGGGGTTGTCTTCTTTTATTTTTGTTCCGTAGTCGGACCTATGTGTGTACTCTGAACGATGTATGAATTTATTTATGTATTGTGTGAAGTGGCGATTGTAAGCCAACTCTTTATCCCATTCTTGTTCATTACATGGGATTGTGTGAAGATGACCCTTCTTGCGACAAAACCACAATGCGGTTATGCCTCTAAGTCGTGCCTCGACACGTGGGAGATATAGCCGCATCGTGGGTGTTACAAGTTGGTAATCGGAGCCATCTCCGACTTAGGAGCCCCCTGCTTGATCGAATCGCTGTCGTTGTTGAGTCTAGAAAAAAATGTTTTGAGTCTTAGGATTATATATATCGGAGAGTAGGATTCTTTTTACTCCTCAGTCCCTTCGTCGCTCTGGTGAGGCCTCCTGACGTAGAAATTTTGACTCTTCTCTCCTCAAATTTCACTAAAAAAATTAGGAACTCGCGGGTATCTTGGAATCGTTCCGATGGTTTTGTGACGAGAACATTGTTCTTGGTGCCTCCTAACATTTAGAGGTTGTGGCAGTATCCCGGGGAGTTGAGCTCCGAGGTGTTGCCGTCACAATTTTATCGTTGCAGTTCTGGAATACCTGAGTTTCACCGACATCAAAAATCTCTGTTATGCAGTTGTTGGTGAGATCACCTCGACGCCACCCAGTACTGGGGCGGGAGTTCGGGAGTATTGCCATAACTCGTATAACGGATGCTTTTCGAAGGCTGAGGTACACGATTTCCGAAGGTTTCTTGGTTATGTGTTGAAGGATGGATACAACTGGATCTAGGTATTGTTAGTATGGGTGAGATATATTGTGTCCCCTGTATCCCCAACACCTGATTGCATAATCAGAAAATTTCGGGAGTTTATAAGTGGGAATTCAACTAGCTCCTAGGATATCTTTCCGACAGATGCATGATATGAGATTGGGGTTCGACGTCTAGTGGTCCGCCTTTCCACGGTTGGTTTTACAGTGGTCTCGTAGTGTCTTAAAGAGTCCTTGGCTATGCCGACTCGGGGACGCTTCGTATGTCATGTGCAATGCCTTGTACATGATGGTGTTGTACGATCGAGCCCGTGTGGGCCCCACCACGAAAACTTCGGACGAAATCTCTATCATATGTTTGTCCCGGCTTATTCTGCAAGCCAATCCTTTGTTTTGTTTTATTTGTGGTATTCGAGTTGCTTCGGCGTCAAGTGTTGATTCCCTACCTTATTCTAGGTGGTGTTCTCATATTTCTATGGGGATACTAATCCTTCTTGACCATCGAGATTGCCATCTTAATTCTATTTCCAACCGGTGCGTTTCTCTTCGAGATGATCCCATCATTCCTCCCATCCGGAAGATCAATTATAAGTTTTCTCAACGGTGTTTATTCCATCTGCCCCAAGTTGCCTTTGTTTTCCCTCCCTCCTACCCTTTTTCTTCAAGGACTCAGATTTCTATCATGTATCCTTTTATTGATGGGAAGCCTCTCCATCCTTTTCCGTCAATGTTCTTACCCGGTGGTTCTCATGAAGATGTTCTTCAAGTTTATCATTCTTCATTCTTTTTTCTTCTCCGGTGGACTAAATTCAAGCCTTCAATGTTGGTCACATTCCTTTCCTTGTTTCAAATGCTTTCTCATGCCGGTGTAGCTCTTAATCATCCACTTCTCGCCATTCATTTGTTCTGGAGTGCCGAAGATATCTCAGAAGATTTGTGTCTCCATTATCAATCCGTTCAAGCTATTTCGAGGTTGTTATCTCTTTTCAGCCATTTAATTCAACCGGCGCAATCTTTCTTTTAATCATTCAACGGTGTATCTTTTGAGTGGGCCCTAACCCACAGGTCTTTTCCCAGGATCTTACCTGACTCTTCTAATTTTCCCGGAGCTTCTAAAAATTCTTTTCAAAGTTTGACGTAAGAATGAATTTTCATCAGTCATATGTCTTTCTCCAAGATCTTTCAAATTCTTTCATCGTTGGTTCATCATTTCTATTATCCATTGTTCCGGAGTGTCTCAATAATTTACGGTGGTGTTTCTTGTCATCATTCTCAACATTTGAAGACCGAAGAAGAGTTTTTCCTCCAAATCTTATCCGTTCTCTCAAGATTCATGGTTCTAGCTTCATGCCATCCTCTCATAATTGTTTTCGATTGTGACAATTCTTTTCTTACCATCCGGAGCAATTCATGAGTCCTTTCAGTTTGATTCTCCGAAGGCCATCATTTCAGAAGATTTATTCGTTCTCAACATTCATCTCTCGTTCTCCAAATCTTATCGGTGCATCATTCAAGTATTCTCTAATCAATTCATGATCTCTTCGTTTCACTTGTATCTAAATTCTGTCTAGTATCTACTTTCGTTTTCCAATTCTTCCCGGTGAATTGTGCCTTTGCTACTTTCATTTTCAGTTCTTACGATGGTTTGTTTAAGATTCCTCTTCGTTTGGCATCGTATCAATTCATTTGTTCTCTCATAATCCTACCGGTGGTTCGTTGAAGACCTTCCCAAGTTTGCGCCATATCTATCTTAATCCTTTCTACAAAAATAAGTAGTATGCCAAATCCGTTGCTTGTCATCAATTTATATTGGTGAAGGATACGCATAACATAATTCTTGTTCTTGTTTCATCCAAGTGTTTAATTCTTTCAACCGGAGTTTGTTCGTGATATCAATATCTCAGTTATATGTTGTCCATCTTTTCTTTCCGGAGTTCCAAGTTTTCCACATTATCTCGTCGCGAAGCTCCATCTAAATCATCGCAAGGCTTCACCTAGTGTTCTCAACTTCTGTTTCTTTTTATCATCCTTTTATTACCGGAGTTCTCACGAAGGCTCAACATGGTGGTTCGTCAAGGTTTCCTTTCATTCTTCAATTGTTCTTCAAGATTTCTCTCGGAGTTAAGATCCGCCAACCTATACTCCAAAATAAACATGGTGTTCAACACATGTTCTGTTTTGAGGAGTTCAAGCATTCTTCATCTTGCATTCTAAAGTGCAATTCATTCTACCTTATCTTTTGAGATGGTGTTATGTCATTCTTGATAATTTTCCCTTCGCGTTTCATGATTCACAAGTTTTCAAGAGTGACATATTTAAATCCATCATTTTCTGTTCGTTCAAGAGATCTTTTCAACCAATCAATCTTTTGTTGGAGTTATATTGGGTTATATTTCACCTACAGCCTTCCCTAAGGAATGTAGCTATTTGTGGTGCTTATCTATGATCCAATTTTCTCCTTCTCATCTGGGTGAAGAAGTTTTTCATCTCTTTGGTGCTCTCAATCAAATCAGTGGTTTTCCATTAGTGGCCGGCTGTCACCTCATAGTCTTGAGATGTTTTTCCATAAGTCCACTACAAGCTTACTCGTTTCGTTGTTGGTTTTCCATCAACTCCATTATAACCTTCTTGGAAGGGTGTTTTCCAAGCTTAGTTGTGGCAGAAGTTGGCATTTTCTTCTCCATTCTATTATTCCAATGATCTATCTTCTATTCTTTTTTCCGGAGGCATTGTGATGTTGCTCTCTTCACTCATCATCTCGATTTGTGAGGATCGTGTTCTTTTCATGCTAACCATTTAACCGGAGTGTTGTGTCATCTCCTCAATTTCTTTTCATCTTATCAAGTTTTCCTTCTTGTTTTCAATAGTTCCGGAGGCAGAGTGTTGTTGGTTTCATCAAGTATCATCCCATCTTCTCAAGTTCATGTTAATTCCTTCCATTTTCTATCGGAGTGCTGTCCAAATTATATCATTCTTATTTCTTCTTTATCTTGTTTTAACCGGAGTGTTGTCTCTATCATTCCTCTTTTAACCGAAGTCTCATCCAAGTGCTTTCATTTTGCCAAGTTCAAATTCTATTCTTTTCATTTCCAACCGGAGCGTTATCGTAATTGATCATTATCGTTCCTTTTACATCTCGTTTCAACCGGAGTGCTCGCATGTACTTCTCGTCCATTGTTCTCGTCATTCATAGCTTTGCAAACTACAAAGTTCACATGGTGTTCCTTGTTTCTCTTTTCTACTGGAGTCTTCTCAATTTTGTTCACCTCCGTCGTGTCATTTCTTCAAGCTTTGCGACCTCTCAAGGTTCTTTGGTTTCACTCGTTTGTCAAAGAAGCAACTTTGTTTTACCTCTTCCCCTTCCGTTTCTCTCTGGTACCAACCTAGATCTCGGGACGAGATCCTCTTGTAGTGGTGGAGTGTTGTAACGCCCCGAGACCGACGCTCCAGATGCCTTCCTTGTTTTGCGAGTCAGCTGTGTTATTTATTTGTTTGTTGCATCTCATCTCATAGCATCATGTGCATTGCATTTGCATGTTTTCATAAAACTTGCATCCGCTCGTAGTTGCCGTGTCCCCCCTTGCTTTCGTTGACCATTCCAAGACCAACCAGATTTTTGTTTCCCTCTTGCCTGGCTTCCTAACCTCTCTGCACATCCCGCAAATCCCTCGCACGCGTCCGAAAACCTTGCCCGAACCCGACCCGCTCTGTCGTGACCGATGAGTCCGAATCATCCCCAAACATCTACAAAACATCTCTGTTTTCTTATTTGGACTCCCTACCTATTATTTTCTCGATTGTCCGATTTTAATCGGAGGGACCAAATGCCCCTATCAAAAATTCACTTGTTATATATAAGACCACCACCTACCAAATCAGTCCAACCCTAGCCTAAACCTATTCCCCTCCTTGCGCCGCCACCCACTCACCCTGTTCCTCGGGATCCTTCCCCGACCAACCACCTTGCTTTCAGCACCGCCCAACCAAATCGCGTAGCATCTCCCTCCTTGTTTTCATCCTCGAGCCAATCCCCTCGCTCGATCCAGCAGCCCAGCCCCTCGCGCGCCTCCTTCCTCCAGCAGGAGCTCGACCTGCTGCCGGCGACAAGAACCAGGCCGTGCCCCTGCTTGTTTCTCTTTCCCTCGGTCTCTCTCTGCCTCTCAAACACTCTCTCGTTTTCTCTGTGTCCCGTAGAACACCATGGATGCTCTGGCTCAACCCGGCCGCACCTTCGCCTCAACTCCGGCCGGATCGGCTCGGGTCCCCGCCGCTCCACCAACTCCCAGGGCCGCCCAGCTCGCCCCGCCTCGTTCCCGGATGGAACCGGTGTTCCCGCGCCTCCTCCTCGCCAAGTCCCCGTCGCCCGAGCCCTCGAGGAGAGGAGCTCCTTGAGCACCTGCGCCCGCATCCGTCGTCCTCCGCGCCCAGCAGAACCCGAGCCCCTGTGCCATGCTCCTCCTCTGCACATGCGCCCGAGCTCGCCCGTCGTCGCGCGCCTCCAACCTCGACCCCGCCACCACGTCCTCGCCGGGCCTCTCGCGAGCCCGATGCTGGAGCTCCTCTGCCCGGGCATCCCACGCGCCTCAAGCCGTCGTCGTCCTTCGTCCGCGGCCTCCTCCTCGTCCAGGCCATCGCCGCCTCGTCTCGCTCCAGACCTGCTGCTGTGCTGCCGGCCACCTGGCCCAAGAGCAGATGAGCGTCGTCCCTCTCTTTCCCCGTGCTCTCCCTCCCTCTAGTTCCTTCTCTTTCTCTCTCTGATTTCTCCTCTGTCTTTTCTTCAGGAAACAGTTCCGCCATGGCCTTGTAGCATGTTCCGCCGCTTGGGGATCCGATCCACGCCCCCCCTTGCCGGATCTAAACCCAGGCGCCTCCCCGCGCTTCGCTTCGCCCGTTCCGGCCGGTTCCTGCCGGCCCCGCCGCCAGGACCCCCCTGCCGGTTTCTTGTCCATCGCCATGATGCTGCTGTTTCTGTTCTTCAGGAACGAGAGCAGCAGCGTCTCGCTCGTCCCAAGCGTTGACCGCGGCCCCGCGCCTCCTCATTCGATCCAGCCTCCTGGGCCGCAAGCACGCCCGAGGCCCAGATTTGCGCCGCTTGGGCCTCCTCCTCTCCAGCTGGGCTTGGCCCATGGGTGACCTCCCCACAGCCCCTCCTGTTCAGCCCAGCAGTGCACCAGATTCGGCCCGTATATGTTTTTTTCCTAGTCCTGCGAATTTTGCCAATTATCCAGTGAATTACAGTTTGCAGAAAAGGCCCTTCCAGATCATGCATTTAATAACTCACAAATGGTGCATCGGATTAAAATGATTTTAATATGAAAAATGCTTAGAATTTCATCTAGTTTCACAATATGCCACTCTCATCCATGTTTAAAATGCTTAAACATGCTGTTTGATTAAATTTTCTCAAATGCCATGCTAAAATGAATTATTTCATAACTAATTAACCGTAACTCGGAATTTAATAAACTTTATATGTAACTAGTTGACGACCGTTCCGTTGCTTCTCTTCTCGCTCTTATTTGCGTATGTTAGCCACCATATATGCTTATTGCTTGCTGCAGCTCCACCTCACTACCTTCTCCTACCCATAAGCTTAAATAGTCTTGATCTCGCGGGTGTGAGATTGCTGAGTCCTCATGACTCACAGATACTTCCAAAACAGTTGCAGGTGCCGACGATACCAGTGCAGATGACGCAACCGAGCTCAAGTGGGAGTTCGACGAGGACCTTGGTCGTTACTATGTTTCGTTTCCTGATGATCAGTAGTGGAGCCCAGTTGGGACGATCGGGGATCTAGCAATTGGGGTTGTCTTCTTTTATTTTGGTTCCGTAGTCGGATCTATGTGTGTACTCTGAACGATGTATGAATTTATTTATGTATTGTGTGAAGTGGCGATTGTAAGCTAACTCTTTATCCCATTCTTGTTCATTACATGGGATTGTGTGAAGATGACCCTTCTTGCGACAAAACCACAATGCGGTTATGCCTCTAAGTCATGCCTCAACACGTGGGAGATATAGCCGCATCGTGGGTGTTACATGCCGTGCGATCGAAAGAGTGAGACGGGTTGGAGAGAGTGACCTAGATAGACGATGTGCGTGAGAGAGTATACAATGTGAATAGGTCGAATTGGGCTCAAACATGGTGATATATCGTTTTTGTCCAAGAAAGAGTGAGGTCAATCGAGACATACGGAGAGAGAGAGAGAGAGATTGAGTGAGTGTGGCCCACCATGAGGTCGAAAGAGTGGCGGCGGCTTGGATGGACTGACCTAGATAGACAATCTACGTGAGAGAGTATAGAGTGTGTCGATCGAGGCCCGAACAGGGAGATATATCATTTGTGTGTGAAAGAAAACGAGGTTAAACGAGACTCAGATAAAGAGAGTGAGATTGAGCGAGTGTGGCCCGCCATGCGGAAGAAAGAGTGAGACAGTCTCGAGGGAGTGACCTAGATATACAACGTGCGTGCGTGCGCACGAGAGGTTGGGAGGGCTAGATAGGCAATGCATGTATTTAGCGCGAGAGGGTGAGAGGGAGAGGGGGGAGAGAGAGAGAGCTCGGCATGGGGTGAAATGGCGGGTGTGTGAGGTAAATACATTTGGTAACAGAGTGGAAAAAGGGGTTGTGTAGTTGAGAGACTTAGAGATCGAACCATGGAGAGAAAGAATGAACGTGTGTTGGAAACCGATAGCTTCCTAAGGTGGTTAAGAGAGGAAGATTGACCGATACAGGAAGTATGTAGCGTTTGTGCGGGGGGGGCTAAAAACAACATTTGAATGTACATAGTACGAGACTTAATATTGATGTTTCAATTCGGTGTACATTGTAAGATTTGAACCGAGGACCAGGCATACGGATAATTATTTCGAATTCGTGCCATACTAAGTTTCGAAAAGTTGACATTGACTTAGTTTGTTGTGCTATTTTGTAGGTCATATGTTTGAATCCATCCAAAAGTTTTCTCACTACCATGGTGTTCATCATATACATATGAATTTGTATTAAAAAAGTAGCGTGGATACAGTGAAATGCGAAATCCACGTTAGAATTGGAGATCGCTACGTGACACACACTCTAATTCAAATAACTAACTACGTGACACACACTCTAATTCAAATAACTAATTATGTGACACACACTCTAATCCACGTTAGCGTGGGTACCGTTTTGATTTTTTTTTCAAATAACTCCTCATTAATTAATTTATAGTACTCCCTCTGTTCACTTTCATAAGACCTTGAAGACATTTCAGACAATGTGCAAAACAGTTCATTTTAAGTTGTCTGAAACGACTTACAAAAGTGAACGGATGGAGTATCTCGTTTCGAATGACTAATTATTGCAAGGAAAACACGGGCATGGTAATACATATAGATTCGTTTGCAAATGAAAGAAGATTCGTTTGCATTCTCAAATGTAGGCGCACCAGGCAGACCAGGGTCGTGTCGGGGTGGACGCTGCTTTGGTGCCTTAAAGGCAACTGCCTTTGGGTCACTGACATGTGGGCCAGCCACCTGTTGGGCCCACATGTCATGGACACAAAGGCAGGTGCCTTAAGGCATCGAAGCATAGTCCTGTCGGGGTGGTCGCGTGTGTCGGACGGACGCGTAGCACCCACCCACCCACCCCCCCTCCTCCCCAAAAAAAGGACGAAGACAATATAAGTTTGCGCTTCCACGTTTCGGATTAAAATATCTGGCGGCCCCAATTGCAGCCCTGCAAAATCTCTCTTCTCCACCGTCCCCTTCCGCGCCTAGATTGCTCAAATCCCTAATTCACCGCCAACCCTCGAATCGCCCCTCATCTCGTCTCTTTCCCCACTGTTCCCCACCTCTGTGTCGGACGATGACGACGAAGATGACGGTCGCGCTTCACCACCGCACCGGAGCTACCTCATCTACGCCCTCGTCAACCGCACCGGGTGGTCCACCGACAACGTCGGCCGCCGCAACCGACGTGCCTCATAGACACCGAGTTCCACCGCATCAGGTGCGCTTCACCGACGTCGTCTCCCAGCTCACCGGGGCTACTTCACCGAGCACATCGTCGCACCTCCGCCCCCCGAGGCCGTTGGGGCTTCACCAACGGTCTCGTCCACCGCATCGTAGCGCTCCGCTGCCACTCAAGATCTGCATCCGTGCGCGGCCAGCCAACACCAGCGCATCACCCTCAACAGCTCTGAAGTGACCCGCACTCTAGCTAGGCGAGCATGCCCAAACGCCGGCCTGAACTAGGTATCCACACATCACTCCCTTGTGCAATATTCCGACGATGTTTGGATATCCTTTCACTGCTCTCTTAGCTTACACGCCTATGCAACTCTGACTTTAACTCTTATTTCTTCTGGAGATATCATCTGAAACAAGCAAATCCATTTTTTTAGCGAAGCATGACGGCGCTACGGGATCTCGTACACATCCTGCACACCTGTATAACCTTGTAAGTATCTGTCCTCTGGTACAACATCAAGGTCGATTCCTCTTATTTGATCAACCATTCGCCGTGTCAAAAATGCAGAGGGGGATGCAAGGAGCACAAGGCCTGCACATCCAAGCAAGTGGTAACATGGACTTGTACATGGAACATCCCAAGCACAAGCAGAGCTGCAGTGAGCCTGTACAACGAGCTAGCGTAAGTCCCTGCATTTCATTTAATTCGTACTGGCATTCCTGTATGATTTGTGTGCAGTGGCTGATCCACGAATTCAAGTTACCAGGGGCGAACATTTAACTTAAAAAATACGAAGGCACTTGCACTTCGGAAATCAACATAACTTGAGAAATGTGAAGCTACATGCACTTTGAAAACTAGCTAATGATCCAAAGTAGTTCAGATTATAAACACTAAATGATGCAAGCACCAAAAAACATAAAATGCAACATGGTGTACAAGGACTACAAACATGGTCTGTACCTGCTTGAATTATTCGTTCTCTGGCTGAAAATATCAAAGTGTAATTGCACGTATAACCAGTGCGCAAACTGCATATCAATATATCTATCCTGCACAAGTATGCCAATAGTTTCAAACAACAGATTAGAAAAGTATTTATGCTATGTTGTCATGATACGGGGACTTTCTGGTAGATGGCCTCGACGTTTCCTCAAGCTATAAAAATGCACTATAATTTGCTTGTCATCAATGCCTGCAAATCTCTGTCTCTCTCAACATAGTAGATCATCATTAGACACTAAATCATTCAATGAGCTTGCAAAATGCTTGCATTAGATCCCTCATTAGACACTATATGTTCATCACCAGGAGCATGTAAAATGTTTGCATCAAATCCATCATTAGCAGTCTGTTCATTAGACACTTCAGGCTCAAGAACAACATGAGCTTGTATGTTTGCACCAGAAACTTGATTAGATACATCAGATTTAGTCAGTTCAGTATTGATTGGGGGAGTTATAAAATAAGTAGAAATTGGTTTCATTTTCTCATAGATTCCCTACATACAAGCAGTTTTACAACACCGTCAGGTTTAACTATTGGCCAGAAACTGAAGAGTTGAATTAGATATAATTAGGGATGTGATGTACCTGCTCGTTGCACATGCTACTCTTGCAAGCTGCGACTATCCGTTTGCGCAAGCTCGATGCCATGCCCGTGATGCCGCCGTTGCCTCCCACGCAGGCTACACCCAGGGTTGGATCTTCATCTTCTTGTCCTTTCGTTCGCTTGAAGCCCGGTGACTGCCCTCCAACAAGGGTGCGAGGAAGTGTTGTGTCGGTCTGACCAGCGGCGGCTAGGTTAGGAGCGAACCAGACTGGAGGCTGGAGCGAATGAATTGGGATTTTTCCTGCTGTCGATCGATATGGGAGGTGCTCGTTTGGGCCGCGAGCCTGCTATAGGGCCTGCCTTGCACTTATGTTATTGGCCCATCCAAATTGATACATTATTCTTCATTTTTTACATTGCCTGCTCGTGCGTTGGGACGAACAAAACTAGTGTGGGCTAACCTGGACGACTCACACTAGGTGCACACTTTCCAGCCACCTGAGGCGGCCGCCCATACCAGCCCCTATGGTGGCGTCGCCCCTTTTGCGTGTATGATTGGATAGAGAAAAATATTCCAGTGGCGCTTTTGATTTACCCACAGAATGGTTGAATTGCTTGTTTCTATGAACTGAGTTCGCCAATAATGTGAAGGATGCTAGTCTTTTCATCCTATTGTAGATTGCTTAGATCTCGATATGCCAAAAGTAATCGCATGAAATATACAGTAAAAGCCAGTGTGATGTGTTTGGCTACAACTAGTCTGACTACACGTCCTCATATAACATATCAAGGACGCACCATCTTACCAGATTAACCATTCGACTTACCCATGCAGTGTGGGAAGAAAGAAGTATTGGGACTGCGTATCCAAGCAATTGATGCCATGGACTCCTTCGTACAACCTTGTAAGCGAAAAAGAAGTTGCAGTGTGCCTGTACAAAGAACTAGCGTAAGTTCAGTTACCTGCTTCTCAGAATTTTAGTTAGCCACTTATTGCAAAATTGTTCAATTATGTTGCTTGGCTTAATTTAGTTTGCTACTGATTACATAATGGCACAGCCTGTTAATCATATTGTAGACTGCGCCTATCTATGTGTTTGATACTTACTGTTAAGAATTACCTGTTTGCCTTAACTTAAATATCTACTTGTTTGTTTAACTTCTTTGCTACTGCAACAGCGGGTTACAATGATGTTAATAACTACTTTTCAGCATCCAATTGAAACTCTTTAATTCCTTGTTTGTTTAACTGGTTTGCTGTTATAACTCCCAGTTGAGATGTTTTGCTAACTTCAACTTTTCTGAATCCAATCAGAACTTTAATGGCAAAACAGGTTAGAACAAGATCAAAGAGTGAGGTCCCCATGGACGTTGCATCATCCCACAGCAGTGGCACCGGCCCAATCGTGCATTATGAATTGCCAACTGCTGATGCTCTAAAGGCTAAACTAGTGGTAGAAAGAGATTCTGCTTTTGCACTTAGAGATGAAGTTGACATGTTGAGGAAGCAAACAGCACAATCACAAGCAGTACTCAAGACAACCATTAAATATTTGGTGGATTTCAAAACGAAGCAATCTGAGACTGACCAGATTGTTAAGGTCCTGAAGGAAAAAAGGAAATTAAATTCCTACTTGGTAAATCATAGGTGAAATGTTCTTTCCATAGTTGAATAACCTTTGTGTTGTCTGTTCATGTAATCAATCAAACCATTTGTTTTAGAGATCATGTAATAATTGTTTTTTTTTATTTTTTGGTTTGTAATTTTATTTGAGCACAAGTCTGTATTAATTGATAAGACTCGGAGACATTTCATTTGGATTGCTGTGCCAGACCTACAAATATGCCAATCAGGCTGAATGTGCATTCAGCAATAGTAGTAGTATAGATGGACCATAAGTGGCACACATCGGAAAGGGCCAAGATGCTGGCTAAAAAAAGGATGCTATTGTAGCCAAAAAAAGTACAGCGGCCTGGCTTATGTATGTTAGTTGATATTATTGATCCATATACTCTATAAGTGTTTATATGTCTGTTAGTTCTGTACATTCTTGGTTGATTGACTCGGTATTTGAATCTTGATAAATCGCTTGTGTACATATCTAAATGGGAGTACACATTATGCTGCGTGTGACATTTGAGTTGGACATGAAGTGTTCCAAATATTCGAATTCACCTTAAACTGGATTCTAGTTTCTGAATTTGAGTATCGGCATTTGTAAACCATATTCATATATGACAGTGGAATACATCTTTGTCGTCCTTTTGAAGATATATAAAAACACATAGAATGATTTATAAAGATTCATATAGGAATACGAAATGGATTCGAATTCAGTTGCCAGGTTAAACGTGGATGCTTATTGTCCAAAAATTAGAAAGAAGCAGCAAAATGTCCACTCCCATGTCGGCTGCCCGAAGCCAAGTGTTTGGGAGATGGAAATTACTGTCTACCCATTACACGGACAATCCATCGGCCCGATTTCCACTGCTCTAAATAGGGGTAGGTTAGTAACTTCAATTAGACGTGACACGACCGCCCCTGAGCCCATTCCGACACGGTGGGCGTCAAACATGGGCGGCAAAACTCATTTGATTCAAGCTCGTCCGAAAGACCTCTGTTTCTCCCTCCATTCCCCATTCATACACGGTGGGCGGCAAAACAAACTCGACTCGGCCGAAATCGATGTAGGCAAATATTTTCAATAGGGGCAGGTTTGTAACTTCACTCAGACGTGACACAACCGCCCTACCTCTCAGCCCCGTTCATACACCGTGGGCGCCAACCATGGGCGCCAACCACCCTCTCCACGCCCGAAATCGCTCTTGGCAAATATTGGCGAGATGCGAGATTACCGTCCTATCCCCAACCGACGAGACGTCCAAATTTTAAACGGGGGCTAAGTTCATAACTTTCCCATATTTCAGACAGGCGCGTCCCAAAAACATGGTTCCCCGTACCTCTCCCTCCATCTTCCCATTCATACACCGTCCGCGCTAGAACACCCCATCCCCACACCAGCCTCCGCCCGCCACCCCATCCATCGCCGCCGTCCTCCACCACATCCATCGCCACCGTCCTCCACCATGCCGGAGCGCCTACCAAGACCACGTCGTCCACTGCTAGAGATGGATGTTTCTCATCCACGGCGATGGATTAATAGCCTTGCATCGCGTCCTCTCGCTTCATCGGCATCGTCGTCCTCTTTGCCGGGGCCGCTCACACGACCTTCTCTTCCACCGCAACGGGACTTATCCCCCGATGCACCCGTCTACCATCACAGATCTGCTTCAACGCCACCGACAGCCATCGCACCCCCGATGCCTACACGGCGCCGCAAGAGAGGTGGTACTTCATATCTCCTCAACTTTTTGATCTCAACCAGAAAATAGATCTTAACTTAGTTACTCTACTTTATTTTCAGCTCTTAGAATTTAGTTCTTAGTTCGAAGCAAACAATGGATGCTAAATATCATTTCTCCGGTTTGCAGCTTCAAATCTGCCATGGCACAGCCATAATATGGTTTAATTGATCATGCTTAGGGTTTAATTGATCATGTTGGTTCCGTGGTGGTTTCTTTAATAGAAATCGGAGGGGAAACCCTCTTTTGCTAAAAAAATATGCTTAGAGTTTCCCCGTTTTATGATCACTATACGATCAGAATACGTGCTTCGTGTCATAATAACACTGCTCCACCCATCAAGCTAAACAAGCTTAGTTGTTCAAATACGAATCTGATATTATTAAAACAGAGTTGTTTAATTGGTCAGCTAAATGTTCCTAAATTAGTTTAGAAAATGCATGTTCGCCGCTCGGGTGTGTATCTCTACAGGGTGCCCACGGTGGGCCGGCCCATCCTGGGATTTTGGGTCGTCCTAGGCCCCGATTCCCCTCTGTTCTGCTGCGCGCTTCCGATCTCTACTCGCCCCCAGCCGCCTGCCTTGCCGGCGACTTGCCGTCCCCGGACGGCATGACTCTAGGAGGAGATGCCGGACTAACAGGAGGCCAGGAGCCGCTCGCCCAACAGCGTCACCGCTGCCCGGGCGCGTCGTCGTGCCTACCTTCCCAGTCCGTTCAGGGCTCAGGCGTGCAGCACCCACCAAGCCAACCCGATTTATCCTGAGATACGTCCTCAACACTCAGCAGCCACTCCTCATCGCCCATTTTCTAATTGATTCATTACTCATTAGGCAGGACTGTCATTAGGGTTTGTTGTGTGCTCAGTGCTACCTACACTTAATGGTTCAGATGTATTTCGGTAATCTTTAGTACCTCTAAAGTTCACAGGGTTTTCAAAATTCCGGCCCTCGGAACAGAAACTAGTCATTTTGGATTGTTGGTCGTAGTGACATTGACCCAGATTACTACTGCAAGCCAGGTTTGTTGACAACTTTACTTGTCTTTCTTACTCATTCGATATAATATCCAATTATTCACGTCGATTAGTTGCAAACAATAAGTCTAGACAAACTTCTTCATTCAGATTTTGGACGGTCTCTTACTGCAGTTACAATTCTGCATACTTGTCCTAGTAAGCTCACAAGTAAATGATTGATTCACTACATCTATGCTTGCCTTGTCATATTTGTTGTCAATATTCTTTTAGGGTGGACCACCCTGTTTCTAAATACTAGAACCGTAGACATGAGTGAATAGTATTTCTCTATGTGATCTCTTCCATCATGTGTGGGTAACGAACACTGCATTATATAGAAAGAAAGTGTCATTTCCAGCTTTTACATAGGTTTCGATCTTTTACATGGAATACAATCTGCCTACTTGCTTTGTGTCGCACTACCAACACTCCACCCTTGAAGCTAAACATTACGCCACTCATAATTGCTTAGTTTATTTGTTCAAATACGAATTTCATATGATTCTAATGTTCCTACTTCAGTTTTGAAATGTGTGCCTGCCTGTTATAGAGACATAAGGGGTTTGTATTTCTGTGTGTGGTCTGGTCAGCACGGTTGGGGAGGTGAACTTTGCATATGCAGGGGTTTATAGGGAGACACTCTCCGAGTTGAATCCGCAATGCATTCCATAGATAATCTGACTACTTTTTATGTTTTCATGAATCTCAGATTCTGAACAACATCATAATGATTATGAGCTTGCGCGCATGAAAAGAATAAAGCAGAACAATGCCATGGCTGTCAAACTTGGCATTAAGGGACTGAAATCAGGTCTGGATGCAATGCAATGCAAACGCTCTCCACCTATAGATTCATGCTCAGAATATGATCCTAATAGTGATTCTGAGCTAGAGGGAGACCTAAGTCAATGTAGCTCCCTAGTGGAGGAGTCAGAGGAAGATGCCCTATCTTATTCACCCATCAAGGTACTTCCTCTAACTTTCCAAGGTTACATTGCTCGCACATATCTTGCAACTGATGCTTTGCATTGCTTCTACTTTGTTGAACTGCCATTAGCTTAGTTTACACATCGTGTATGTGAATACGCCCTGCCTATCCATTTTCAGTACATATTCCATCTGTCATCATACCATATTTATCCATTCAAATGATGTTCTTGTGTATCAGACGTTCAAAAGGAAGAGGGTGATTGCTGGTTGTGGAGGAGCACAAGCAAAGTATTTGGAAAAGGTAGAGGCACCTGATAAATCAAATAGCCCATTAGGTGTAGTTGCAATATCACCTGACCCACAAAATACCCCAACTCTAGCAGACTCTAGCCCTACTACACTGGTCATTTCTGATGCCCCAACTCAGCAGACCCCAACTGAAGCAAACGGTATGATTATGCCAGTTGACATAGCACCAGCTGTACGACGCAAAAACCCCATTCCAGCAAAGAGTAGACCAAATCCAGTTGCCAAATCCCTTTTCAAGCCAGAGAGAGCCCAATTGCAGCAAATAGGACCCCTGTTCCATTTCTTCCCAGTTTAGAAGACGAAGCTTATGTTGTTGTCAGGAACTTTGTGCGCATCTTTTCTTCATGGAAAGATTATACCGCAGACACGGAACAATTTCCAGTCTTCCTCCACAACTTACGCGTAAGTAATGTACTAATGTTATTCATGGTCATTACTGCATATGTTTCTGCTGACAGAAGACACAAGATTTCATTATTTTAAATAGGCGAGGAGCAAACTGGATTGTGATGACGAGCAAGGGTTGGTTGCGCTTTTCAAGCACTCGTTGATGAAGTATCATTCCTACCTGAGGCAAGCGCACTTCGATGGCAAGCTTCTGAACGAAATTTTTGTAAAGTCTCCAGTGCTACATTTATCCGACGGTGATTGGAATAATCTTGTTACACATTGGTCTCGGCTGCAGCGTAAGGTACTGTCTATGATATCACATCACAATTTGAACTACATTTCTGCATTTGCCTTAATGTCTCACTTGTACGAAAACTGTTAGCAGAAGAACATTCGTTCTCAAGGGACCACAGAATCTCGCAACTATACTGCACACTGCATTACTCTTGTGAGTACCTCTTGCCCTGTATGACCATACTTACTTTCATAGTTGTTTGATTATGTAGCATCACTGCACATGTTAGCCTCGTAATCGTCCATTTGGTGGACATTATAAGATCCATATGGACTCTTACATAAATTTAGAATCAACCCAATGCTTTTGAAGAGGTTTAGCTCTGCAGTCCTCTTGTAAGGACTGAACGTGGTCTACCACTGTACTTACATTAACAGCTACTCCCTCCGTCCCATAATGTAAGAACGTTTTGTACAGTACACCAGTGTTCAAAACACTCTTGTATTATGGGAAGAGGGATTGGTTCATTTTGTAGCATTCTGCATCTTATCTCCCTCGCCCACCATTTACTAAAAAAGATCAGATCTATATTTAATCTTACCAACAAGTAGAGTACACAGACAATGCCAGTGCAGAAGTGTAGCCCATTGCTCTTGTCAGTACATTTTGTCCTGTAACGCTTGTACTTCCAAGGATTGGTAGTTGATTATGTAGCATCAATCTGCATCTTATCTTCATTATCCTCTATCCCTTCCAGTATTATCATATCTATAATTACTCTCTACAAAATGTAGAGTACAGGCAATGCTTATGAAGAAGATTATGTGCTGAAATTCTTGAGTTATCCTTCCCTTGACATGGAGAAGGGCATTATAAACCCGGTGTTAACTGTTAATGTAAGTCAGTCCTTCTAGAGCCTTTATCCTCAACTGCTGTTTAATTTGCTCATACTCCCTATCGTTTACTGCTGTTTAGTTTGCTGTTTCTACCAAAATGCATGTTCGTAAGAACCGTAAGTTCTAAGTTTTACTTGTAAAACCAAATTCCTTATTAATACCATGCACATTACTTAATACTCCCTATATGTATGCTTGTTTTTATGGATCTATAATCCAGTGTGTGGTGAAGCAGCCCACGTTTGCACCTTGTCATCTCCTGTTTTATCATACTGATGTGGCTGATGATATGAACAACATGCCATGCACATTATCCAAAATAGATACAATGATTTTCTTTGCCCTTCATCTATGCTTGTTATGTTGACATGGTAATCAAGTAGTGTGGTGAAGCTCCCCGCATTATGAACAATGCCAAATTATGTTATTGATATTTTGAACTTACTCTTTATTTTCTAACTTGAAATTGGATAGAATTGACAGAACAGTTATCATCTTTGTTTATACACGTGCCAAACCTGTCATCTCTCTGCTTTGTTTCAGGGTGATATGCCTGATGGCATGCACAAGTCTGCTGAAGGCTGTGAGACAAACCCAACATATATTGCAGCAAAGAAGGAAAAACATTTTGAAGATGGCAAGACAACCCCAAAGTCTTGTCTTGATGCAGTGTTCAAGTTACTTGAGACTAACAGTCAGACAAGCTCACAGAATTCGTTATCTGAATTAGTTCGACTTCTTCAGTCCCAAGTTCTAGCAGAAAGGCATTCTGCAACTCAACTTCGACTTGAAGTCCTATCTCTAAGAAAGATTGCGGAGAACACCAATGAGAACCTCATCGCTAAACAGCTACACCTGGAAGCTATGACCGACATGCTAGGCCGGTCTCACAGCCTTGCTCAGCAGCTTGCGCAGCAGTTCCCCCGCAAGGCTAACCTTTCTTGAACTGTCTTGGAAGTGGTCTCGGTTCAGTATTATTTTGTTACGCTGCAATGGTGCCCAGTTTTTGTAATCTGCTTCTTCATTGCGCTTTATGATCACTGGTGGCGAACTTTGATGCCCAGTGGATGTAATATACCTTAAATCCTTTATTGTATAGTGTAGGTTTATTCTTAGTTACTATGCCGTAATTTATTTATTGTATAGAGTAGGTTTGTTCTTAATTCCTACTAGTTACTGCCATCATTCGCTATCTGAAAAAAAATCAAATGTAGTCGACCGGACCGAAACATTCGACTCTGACGGGCCAGGTTTTTAGCGGGCCACAATTAGGCCGGCCTGCGTCTTTCTTGGGCCCGAATGATTGGGGCCTTCACACATTGCGCAAGGCCCAAACTTACACCGGCCTATATTTTAGTTGGGCTTTTGTCGACCCAGCGCTTAGTTTGGCCCAGGTAGCGTTGGGCCATTAACAGGCTGAATATTGTACTGGCCTGTTACGGCCGAGATGAAACAACGGGCCTTTAGCAGGCCAAAATGCATGTTGGGTCTCAATTTTCACTAGTCGTCGACGGGCCTTCAGCAGGCCGAAATGTAGACCGGGCCGTTTTGGGCCCAGTTAGCTCACAGGCCGTTACCAGGCCGAAACATATCTTGGGCCTTAGTTGGCCCACTAATATCATGGGCCTTTAAGAGGCCGAAAGCTTAGCACAGGCATCAACGGGCCGAATTACGCGACACGCCTTTAACAGGCCCAAAGTCACGTTGGGCTTAACTGTTGCCACCTTTAGCATGGGCCGTTAGTGGGCCCGATGTCCCATCGAACCATATATGGCCCATGGGTAGCACGGGCCATTCCCAGGCCGAAAGTCACACCGGGCTGAAATGGGCCCATGTCTACATCAGGCCTCTAACAGGCCGAAAGTCACTGGGCTGTAGTTGGGCCCAAATATTCGGGGAACAATTAACGGGCTAGATCTGGCTTCGGGCCGCAAATGGGCCCAAATATTGGGCGAACAATTAACGGGCCATATCTGGCTTCGGGCCGTAAATGGGCCCAAATATTGGGCGAACAATTAACGGGCCAGATCTGGCTTCGGGCCGTAAATGGGACTTTATTAAGCAGGCCGTTATTGGGCTGGCCCACTAGTACCTGATTAAGTTCTACGGGCCTTTGACTGGGCTGGCCTTTTTAACCAATATGGGCCTCTGTTGGGCCCAGCCACGTGTCGACGTATCATAGGCATGTCTCCTCCAATGGACGGGCGACATCTGGCCCACTGACGAGCTGTTAACGGGTTATCGGATCCAAAATCCGACCCGATAGCTTAACGGCGTTCCGTTACGGTGGATGCCATGTGTCGGTCACCCTTGACGAAAGCACTTCTGTGACGCGCGATTTATCGTCATGGAAGTGGGCACTTCCGTGATGATAATTTTGGTAATGTCATGGAACACTTCTACGACAGCACAGGTATGACTATCTTGATTCTGTCATAAAATCGTCATGGATGTACATGCATGACAAAAACGCGACCTACTGTGACAAACACGTATCATCACGGAAGTGTTTTTTTTGTAGTGAAAGTAACTATTCACACTGATCATGCTGCTATTAAATATCTTATGGAAAATAAAGATGCTAAACCTAGACTTATTAGATGGGTTCTCCTGCTACAAGAATTTGATTTACATATTATTGATAGAAAGGGAGGTGAGAACCCCGTTGCAGACAACTTGTCTAGGTTGGAAAATGTTCTTGATGACCCACTAACTATTGATGATAGCTTTCCTGATGAACAATTAAATGTCATAAATGCTTCTCGTACTACTCCATGGTATTCTGATTATGCTAATTACATTGTTGCCAAATTTATACCACCAAGTTTCACATACCAGCAAAAGAAGTTCTTCTATGATTTGAGACATTACTTTTGGGATGACCCACATCTTTATAAAGAAGGAGTAGATGGTTTTATTAGACGTTGTGTACCTGAGCATGAACAGGAACAGATCCTACGCAAGTGTCACTCCGAAGCTTATGGAGGACACCACGCTGGAGATAGAACTGCACATAAGGTATTGCAATCCGGTTTTTATTGGCCTACTCTCTTCAAGGATGCCCGTAAGTTTGTCATATCCTGTGATGAATGTCAAAGAATTGGTAATATAAGTAGACGTCAAGAAATGCCTATGAATTATTCACTTGTTATTGAACCATTTGATGTTTGGGGCTTTGATTATATGGGACCGTTTCCTGCCTCTAATGGATATACACATATTTTAGTTGTTGTTGATTACGTTACTAAGTGGGTAGAAGCTATTCCAACTAGTAGTGCTGATCATAACACTTCTATTAAAATGCTTAAAGAAGTTATTTTTCCAAGGTTTGGAGTCCCCAGATATTTAATGCCTGATGGTGGTTCACATTTTATTCATGGTGCTTTCCGTAAAATGCTTGCTAAGTATGATGTTAATCATAGAATTGCATCCCCTTATCACCCGCAGTCTAGTGGTCAAGTAGAACTGAGTAATAGAGAACTCGAATTAATTTTGCAAAAGACTGTTAACAGATCTAGAAAGAATTGGTCCAAGAAACTAGATGATGCATTATGGGCCTACAGAACTGCATATAAAAATCCTATGGGTATGTCTCCGTATAAAATGGTTTATGGAAAAGCATGTCACTTACCTCTCGAACTAGAACATAAGGCATATTGAGCCATTAAAGAGCTCAACTATGATTTCAAACTTGCCGGTGAGAAGAGGTTATTTGACATTAGCTCACTTGATGAGTGGAGAACCCAAGCCTATGAGAATGCTAAATTATTTAAAGAAAAAGTTAAAAGATGGCACGACAAAAGAATACAAAAGCGTGAGTTTAATGTAGGTGATTATGTATTGCTATACAACTCTCGTTTAAGATTTTTTGCAGGAAAACTTCTCTCTAAATGGGAAGGTCCTTACGTCATCGAGGAGGTCTATCGTTCCGGTGCCATAAAAATCAACAACTTCGAAGGCACAAATCCGAAGGTGGTGAACGGTCAAAGAATCAAACATTATATCTCAAGTAATCCCATAAATGTTGAAACCAACGTTATTGAAACCATGACCCCGGAGGAATAGATAAGGGATACTTTCTGAAACGTTTCAGACTCTGAAAAGGAATGGTATGTGGTACGGTAAGTAAACCGACTCCAAAACAGTTCTAATGGCATTTTTTCTTCGTTTTGGAATATTTAGAAAAATAGAAAAATAAGAAGCAGTCTGGGAAGGACACGAGGGTGGAGGGCGCGCCCTACCCATCTGGGCGCGCCCCCCTGCCTCGTGGGAACCCCGTGCGCTCTTCGGACTCCGTTTTCTTGCACGATACATATTTTGGTCGGTAAAAATTCATTATATAATCTCCCGAAGGTTTTGACCACCGTATCACGCAATTGTCCTCTATTCTTGTTTCGAGTAGTTTTTCTGACAGATCTAGATCATCATGACGTCTCCAAGTGCCCCCAAGGATAAGTTCTTCGAGAAGGTCATCAACCCCTACCTCACGGAGGTGCAGCAACACCCTCAAACCATTGAGAAGCATTAGGGGGTGCTGCACATCCGCGATGTTGAGGGACCAAGGAAGACCGGAAGCGTGGAGACAAGGCTCGAGGCAATGGAGCAACAAGTTTTCAAGTGCCAGGAGATGGTGGAGCGCAGACTCGACTCCAATCACATAATGATCACGGAGTTCACCAACAACCACAAGCTAGACGCCAAGGACATTGGGGAGGCCATCTTCAAGCTTCACGAGAAAACCAAACACCTCCAAGCCCAAATCTATGACCTGCAAAACCAAAACTGTGAGTATGAATATAGATTCAAGAGAATGAGTTTGGCTGCAGATTGGAGGATCCCGGAGACTCGATCATCCTTCTATGATGGTGACCCCATGCCTTGGAATATGGACGACAAGCCTACTTCATCAACAACCCCATCACCACCACTTCTGAGGAAGGAGACATAATCATATGGGTATGGGCACTCCCCTTGGCAACTGCCAAGCTTGGGGGAGGTGCCCCGGTATCGTATCACCACCACATCTCCTATCTTTACCTTTTTCTTAGTTCGATCTTTTTAGTTTTGCTTTATGATCCCTCTATGTAATCAAGTCCGTGAGCTATATAATAAAGATTAGTGTTAAGTCGAGGGCTTGATTATTTTGCTATGATCTTGAGTGAATGAAAGAAAAGAAAAAGAATAAAAAGAATAAGAAGAGATCATATTGATCTTATGGAAAGTAATGACTTCACATAGAAAGAGTATGATGATTAAAAATTGTTGAGAGTTGATAAACATAGTTTTGGTCATCGTTGCAATTAATAGGAAGTAATAAAGAAAGAGAGGTTTCACATATAAATATACTATTATGGACATCTTTTATGATTGGGAGAACTCATTAAAATATGACATGCTAAAGAGTTGATGTTGGACAAGGAAGACAACGTAATGGGCTATGTTTTCTTATATCTAAGATAAAGTATATTGTCATGGATCATCCAACATGTTAAGCTTGCCTTTCCCCCTCATGCTAGCCAAATTATTTGAACCAAGTAGAGATACTACTTGTGCTTCCAAATACCCTTAAACCCAGTTTTGCCATGAGAGTCCACCATATCTACCTATGGATTGAGTAAGATCCTTCAAGTAAGTTGTCATCGGTGCAAGCAGTAAAAATTGCTCTCAAAAATGTATGATTGATTGGTGTGGAGGAAATAAGCTTTATACGATCTTGTGATGTGGAAGAAATAAAAGCGATGGACTGCATAATAAAGGTCCATATCACAAGTGGCAATATAAAGTGACGTTCTTTCACATTAAGAGTTTGTGCATTCAACCCTAAAAGCGCATGGCAACCTCTGCTTCCCTCTGCGAAGGGCTTATCTTTTATTATTATCCTCTACCTTATGCAAGAGTCATGGTGATCTTCACCCTTCCTTTTTACATTTTATCCTTTGGCAAGCCCAGTATGTTGGAAAGATCCTGATATATATATATATATATCAAATTGGATGTAAGTTAGCATGAGTTATTATTGTTGACATTACCCTTGAGGCAAAAGGTTGGGAGGCGAAACTATAAGCCCCTATCTTTCTCTGTGTCCGATTAAAACTCCGTAACCACAAGTATTGCGTGAGTGTTAGCAATTGTGAAAGATTAAATGATAGTTGAGTATGTGGACTTGCTAAAAAGCTCTGACATAGACTCTTTCTGATGTTATGATAAATTGCAATTGCTTCAATGACTGAGATTATAGTTTGTTGGTTCTCCATAAAGTTTCTGATTCATACTTTGCATTGTGAATAGATTATTACTTGAACATAAGAAATCATATGACAATATCCATATATGTTGCTGTTATAAGATTAATCATGATGCCTTCATATCCGTATTTTATTTTATCGACACCTCTACCTCTAAACATGTGGACATATTTATCGTTATCGGCTTCCGCTTGAGGACAAGCGAGGCTAAGCTTGGGGGAGTTGATACGTCCATTTTGCATCATGCTTTTATATCGATATTTATTGCATTATGGGTTGTTATTACACATTATGTCACAATACTTATGCCTATTCTCTCTTATTTTACAAGGTCTACATAAGGAGGGAGAATGCCGGCAGCTGGAATTCTGGGCTGGAAAAGGAGCAAATACTAGAGACCTATTCTGCACAACTCCAAAAGTCCAAAAACTCCACGAAAGTTATTTTTGGAAATAATAAAAAATACTGAGCGGAAGAAATACCAGAGGGGGCCCACACCCTGGCCACGAGGGTGGGGTGCGCGCCCTACCCCCTTGGGCGCGCCCCCTGCCTCGTGGGCCCCCTGTTGGCCCTCTGATGCCCATCTTCTGCTATATGAAGTCTTTCGTCCGAAGAAAAATCATAAGCAAGCTTTCGGGACGAGACTCCGCCGCCACGAGGCGGAACCTTGGCGGAACCAATCTAGGGCTCCGGCAGAGCTGTTCTGCCGGGGACAATTCCCTCCGGGAGGGGGAAATCATCGCCATCGTCATCACCAACGATCCTCTCATCGGGAGGGGGTCAATCTCCATCAACATCTTCACCAGCACCATCTCCTCTCAAACCCTAGTTCATCTCTTGTATCCAATTCTTGTCTCCAAGTCTGGGATTGGTACTTGTAGGTTGCTAGTAGTGTTGATTACTCCTTGTAGTTGATGCTAGTTGGTTTATTTGGTGGAACATCATATGTTCAGATCCTATATGCATATTAATACCCCTCTGATTATGAACATGAATATGCTTTGTGAGTAGTTACATTTGTTCCTGAGGAGATTGGAGAAGTCTTGCTATTAGTAGTCATGTGAATTTGGTATTCGTTCGATATTTTGATGAGATGTATGTTGTCTCTCCTCTAGTGGTGTTATGTGAACGTCTACTACATGACACTTCACCATTATTTGGGCCTAGAGGAAGGCATTGGGAAGTAATAAGTAGATGATGGGTTGCTAGAGTGACAGAAGCTTAAACCCGAGTTTATGCGTTGCTTCGTAAGGGGCTGATTTGGATCCATATGTTTCATGCTATGGTTAGGTTTACCTTAATACTGCTTTTGTAGTTGCGGATGCTTGCAATAGGAGTTAATCATAAGTGGGATTCTTGTTCAAGTAAGAACAGCACCCAAGCACCGGTCCACCCACATATCAAATTATCAAAGTACCGAACACGAATCATATGAACGTGATGAAAACTAGCTTGACGATAATTCCCATGTGTCCTCGGGAGCGCTTTTCTCTATATAAGAGTTTGTCCAGGCTTGTCCTTTGCTACAAAATGGATTGGGACACCTTGCTGCACTTTATTTACTTTTGTTACTTGTTGCTTGTTACAAATTACCTTATCACAAAACTATCTGTTACCTATAATTTCAGTGCTTGCAGAGAATACCTTGCTGAAAACCGCTTATCATTTCCTTCTGCTCCTCGTTGGGTTCGACACACTTACTTATCGAAAGGACTACGATCGATCCCCTATACTTATGGGTCATCAGATACTCGCTGTGGGAGGATGGTGTGATCTGGATCTGAGGATCCCTGTCTCTTTAAATAGACGATTTACTTACATGGTTAGGGTGGCAAATGTAAAATGCCCCGACTTCTCGCATTCGCTCGACACGTGGAGATAGCCATTATTAAAGCACAGAAGCCGAGGAGTGCAACATTCATGGGAAGCCGGACACTACTCGTTATGACAGGTGCTCGGGATTTGGAGAAGAACCCACCTTGCAATGCCGAAGACAATCTGCGCGCCGGACTCATCGTCATTGAAGCCTGGTTCAGGGGCTACTGAGGGAGTCCTGGATTAGGGGGTCCTCGGACAGCCGGACTATATACTTTGGTCGGACTGTTGGACTATGAAGATACAAGATTGAAGACTTCGTCCCGTGTCCGAGTGGGACTCTCCTTTGCATGGAAGGCAAGCTTGGCAATTCGGATATGTAGATCTCCTCCCTTGTAACCGACTATGTGTTACCCTAGACCCCTCCGGTGTCTATATAAACCGGAGGGTTTAGTCCGTAGGACAACAACAATCATAATCATAGGCTGGCTTCTAGGGTTTAGCCTCTACGATCTCGTGGTAGATCAACTCTTGTAATACTCATATCATCAAGATCAATCAAGCAGGAAGTAGGGTATTACCTCCATCGAGAGGGACCGAACCTGGGTAAACATTGTGTCCCTCGCCTCCTGTTACCATTAGCCTTAGACGCACAGTTCGGGACCCCCTACCCGAGATCCGCCGGTTTTGACACCGACAGTGTTCGGGATGGATTCTAAACAATCTTGATCCAATTATATGGTCCTTTGGAGGAGTTGTTTAGTGCAACGAACAAGGCAATCGGACTGTACGGCTTAAACGCCCTCACTTAGTCATAGAAGTTTTATAATTAAGCAATTGCGCAGCCCTTGGTCCAAGCCAGGGTGTTGTCAGCATCTCATCGGGAAGTGCCGATCATGACGCAGAAAAAATCTCCAACGATTTTGTAACCCTCGAACAGCTGACCGACTCTCGCCGTATCATGACAGTCAGTTTTCGGCTTTCTCTACTGAGGTGCTCATCCGTTCGAGGCTAGGGCACAATCGCAGTAGTTCTCCCTTTACTACCCTAGCCGATAGAGCGGAACGTAGGGTAGCAAGCACAGGAGCCAGGCAACCCAACTATTGACCAAAGACATGATTCGGAGCCAATGCATATAATGCTAAATTCGGGGTGCCGAACTTATGTATAAGAAGTGTTCGGACTTTGCTGCCATATTGTGGGGCGATAAGTAGCCCATGGCGAATATGAAACGTACAGAAGAGTACCGATGCAGCAAATAAGTAGATCGAAATAAAACGAAGTAAGAAGCGAAAACCACAGAAACTAGGCCACGAACCATTTTTATTATAACTGGATGGATACGTCAAGGCGTATCTTGTACAGATGGTGCAAGAAGTATCGGGGCTATTTAACATGCCGGAATCAGTAGGGCGCAGCGTGCGGGTCCTGTGAAATAATTATGAATACCGTCAAGAAGAACGTATAAAGGTTACCCTACACACCTGTGCTGCTTGCCTCCGTTGTATGCCAATCCTTCTAAAGGACTTGCGATCAGGCCCGTGGAAAAAGGAACCTGAAACAAGAGAAAGGTAAAAGTATGTGTGTCCGGGATCTGTCTGGCCAAGCTGTAGACCCTGGGTTATCTTGTGCCTCCATCGATGTCCATGGAATTTTGAGTGCGTAACTGTGTACGCGTGGTACGAATGCCACTACCTCTTGGGACTGGGATGGAGGCTGGATTGCTAGTTGAGCTCTTGACGAGCCGCGCCGTCCTGTTCCAGTGTAGTCCGGGACCTCTTAATGATGTCCGAGGGCTCGGCAGCCGTACTATGGTGCTGCTTGAGAAGGCCGCTCTGTACTTCTGCTGCTAGGGCGGCGGTGTGCTCCTCTGTTCGGAGGGAGCGTTCCGTATTGCCATTGACTGTTATGACGCCGCGTGGACCGGGCATCTTAAGCTTGAGATAAGCATAGTGTGGTACTGCGTTGAATTTAGCAAATGCGGTTCATCCGAGCAGTGCGTGATAGCCGCTGCGGTATTCGGCCCGGGCGTGGTTAGATTTATCACGTCCTAATAGGTAGCCGTCGTCGTGCCTCGAGGCACGCCCTCGCGATCCGTAGATCGATCTTGTATGTCTTGCTCTATCGTCCAGGATCTGCCGGAGGTCGTACGTGTGACCCCGAACTCTTCCGTCTCTATTTTTACGAGGCTGTGGGGAGGCTGCTTTTCGGCCTGAGTTGCCGCTTTATCCCGGCCACGGGGTGGCCGGTCGGCCGCCCTGTCTTGACCACGTGGTGTGTAACACCCCGGATGTAACTTTCCATATTTGTAACTCCAACTCTTGCCATTTTCGGCTATGTGTTATGATATTCCCTTCGTGGTCAGGTTTTGTCTTTCGTTTTGCATTTTGTCCATGTCATGCATTTCATATCATGTCATCATGTGCATTGCATTTGCATACGTGTTCGTCTCATGCATCCGAGCATTTTCCCCGTTGTCCGTTTTGCAATCCGGCGCTCCCACCTCCTCCGGCGCACCCCTCTTGTTTTCTTTCATGTGCGGGTGTCAAACGTCCTCGGAATGGACCGAGGCTTGTCAAGTGGCCTTGGTATAGTACCGGGAGACCACCGGTCAAGTTTCGTTCCATTTGAAGGTCGTTTGGTACTCCAACGGTTAACCGGGTAACCGCAGATGCCTTCTGTGTGTTGCAGCAAAACCCCCTCTCTAAACAGCCCCAAACCCACCAAACTCTTTTCCATGCTGTAGGTCGTTCGATCACAATCATGTGGGCGAAAACCGCACCTCATTTGGACTCTCCTAGCTCCCTCTAGCTATATAAATGCATCCCTCCCGAATAACATTCGCAGTCCAACCCTAGTCCCCTTCCCTCTCCGCGGGCGGACGTGTCCGTACCGCCGCCGCACGAACCCGCCGCCGCCCTCGCCCACTCGCGCGCTGACACATGGCAAGCCGTCCCCGCGCCGCCGCCGCGGCCCGCCAGGCCCGCCGCCGGCCCCCGCGGGCCCGCGCGCCTCCGCCGCCCACGCGCCTCCCCTGCTCCCGTGCGCCGCCGCCGCACCTCGCCCGCCTCGCCGCTGCACTCCGCCGCCGCCCGCCGGCCGGCCCCGCCGCCATCTCCGCCCCCGTTCGCCGCCCGAGGCCGCCGTCCGCCCGACGCCGCGGCGCCCCCCTCCGCCGCCGCCGCCATCCCGCGTCCTCTCCGGCCTCCTCCACTTTCCCCCAACGCCGGCCGCCGTCGCCCCTTCCTCTCCCGTCGCCGGCGACGAGCCCGAGCCGAGCCGGCCCCGATCGGATCTGGTGAGCACCGTGCGTTGACTTTCCCGAGACCCCGAATTTTTCCTGTCTTTTATTTTTTCAGCATGTGCCCATGTTCATAGCATCATAACTCTCTGCATATAGCTCCGTTTTGTGCGTGTAATATGTAAAATTGTTCGCCTCGTGATGCTGTACATTTTGTTCAATTGCACCATGTTCATTAGAGGCCATCTTGATGCCCAAATATCTGGTGCAAGAGTGCTAGTTGCTGTTATCTGCTGTTACTTATCAGAATTTGGAGAATTGTTATTTTTGTATCATTTAATCTGTGCACCTTATGGGCATGAGCTCTACATGTGTTTTGTTGTATGCCATGCCATCTTTCCAGTGGTGTATGCCATGTATTTTTTTGATCTCTGTGGTGACTAGCACAAGCATGCAAACTAGGCTCCATAATGTTTCTGATTTCAGGGACTTAGTGATTTCTCTAAGTCCTTGTCTGCTGTTATTTTGTTGCCATGTAAACTTGATGCTACAGAGAGATCCATGCATATTTTGGAGATGTTCAGTAAGGATGTTTTGTAGATATTGTTGTAATTGATCCATTCCTGCCCTTGTTTGCAATTTTGGAGTGCCATAGTATGACTCAAGCTTGCTCTACTTTTGCTATAAAATATTTCTGGCAGATTGTTAACATGATATTCAATTTTGCCAAGCTTATTGTAGTTGTTTCATACATGCTATGAACTTGCTTTTGCCATGGATAGCTTCATCAACATGCCATATTGCTGTAGGTATGCTTGTTGTGTCATGCATTGCTTTGTGGTGAGTGCATCAAGCTCACCAAGTCTGAAACCTGATAACGAAACTTGCTATGTTTACATGGTTGCCATCATATCTTCGAGTCCTTTATGGCTTATGGTCAGTAAGGGACTTTTGTCATATGTATTTAGTAGAACACTGCTATGCCTTGTTTTGCTATGTTAACTTCCTGTAGCATGTTGATTTCATGCTCTGAACATTGCTACCTGATGCTGTTTTCTGCCATGTCCAGTAATTTCACCAAGTCTGTGAACCTGTTATCTTTTGCACTTTTGCCATGCTTGTTTGAGCTTGTTATGTTGTGATCTAGCCGTAGCTCAGTGTTCATCTTTTGTCAAGCATTTCCTGTAGATTACTGCCATATGCTTTGTTGCTATGTTGATGTGATGTAGCATTGTTACTTGTTGCCTTTTAAGTGCTATCATGCTGTTAATCGCAGATTCGCGTCATTCTTGTTTTGCTTGCCATTTGCAAACCGTGCATCCGTTTCCGGTGATCTTTATATCGATTTCAACCGAAATCATCACATCTTTCCAGTGGCATGCCTGGTTTCCCAAGTTACTGCCTTGTTCATCATTTTTCTTCCGGAGCACGCATATGCATCGCATACCATATCTTGCATATCATTCATGTTTTGCATCATGTTGCTTGTGCATTTCCCGTGATTGATTGTGGTTCCATTGCTTGTGTTCTTGTCTTGGGTAGAGCCAGGAGACGAGTTCATGAATGAGGAACCTGTTGAGTACGCTTACGAGGATCAAGCTTTCGATAACTCTGAGAACCTTGCAGGCAAGATGACCACCCCTCGAAATCACTTCTATCTTTGCTTTGCTAGTTGTTCGCTCTATTGCCATGCTGCGCTACCTACCACTTGCTATATCATGCCTCCCATATTGCCATGTCAGCCTCTAACCATCCTTTCCTAGCAAACCGTTGTTTGGCTAAGTTACCGCTTTTGCTCAGCCCTTCTTATAGCGTTGCTAGCTGCAGGTGAAGTTGAAGTTTGTTCCATATCGGAACATGGATATGTTGGGATATCACAATATCTCTTATTTAATTAATGCATCTATATATTTGGTAAAGGGTGGAAGGCTTGGCCTTATGCCTAGTGTTTTGTTCCACTCTTGCCGCCCTAGTTTCTGTCATACCGGTATTATGTTCCTTGAGTTTGCGTTCCTTACGCGGTTGGGTGATTTATGGGACCCCCTTGACAGTTCGCCTTGAATAAAACTCCTCTAGCAAGGCCCAACTTTGGTTTTACCATTTGCCACCTAAGCCTTTTCCCCCGGGTTTTCGCGAGCCCGAGGGTCATCTTTATTTAAACCCCCGGGCCAGTGCTCCTCTGAGTATTGGTCCAACTTGTCAGTCGCCGGTGGCCACCAGGGGCAACTCTGGGCTCGCCTATTGGAAGCTTGGACAATCCGGTGTGCCCTGAGAACGAGATATGTGCAGCTCCTATCGGGATTTGTCGGCACATTCGGGCGGCTTTGCTGGTCTTGTTTTACCATTGTCGAAATGTCTTGTAAACCGGGATTCCGCGACTGATCGGGTCTTTCCGGGAGAAGGTTTATCCTTCGTTGACCGTGAGAGCTTATGATGGGCTAAGTTGGGACACCCCTGCAGGGTATTATCTTTCGAAAGCCGTGCCCGCGGTTATGAGGCAGATGGGAATTTGTTAATGTCCGGTTGTAGAGAACTTGTCCGGGAAGTGAACACGGTTTGAGTTATGAATGACGTAAGTAGGAGTTCAGGATCACTTCTTGGTCATTGCTAGATGACGACCGTTCCGTTGCTTCTCTTCTCGCTCTCACTTGCGTATGTTAGCCACCATATATGCTTAGTGCCTGCTGCAGCTCCACCTCATTTCAACATCCTTTCCTATAAGCTCAAATAGTCTTGATCTCGCGGGTGTGAGATTGCTGAGTCCTCGTGACTCACAGATTCTACCAAAACAGTTGCAGGTGCCGACGATGCCAGTGCAGATGATGGGATCAACCTCAAGTGGGAGTTCGATGAGGAACGTGGTCGTTACTATGTGTCTTTTCCTGATGATCAGTAGTGGAGCCCAGTTGGGACGATCGGGGATCTAGCATTTGGGGTTATCTTATTTTCATTTGGATCTTGACCGTAGTCGGTCTATGTGTGTATTTTGGATGATGTATGATTTATATTTATGTATTGCGTGAAGTGGCGATGGTAAGCCAACTCTTTATCCCATTCTTGTTCATTACATGGGATTGTGTGAAGATGACCCTTCTTGCGACAAAACCACAATGCGGTTATGCCTCTAAGTCGTGCCTCGACACGTGGGAGATATAGCCGCATTCTGGGCCTTACATGGTGGTCGTTCCGCATTACGCAAGGGAGATGTGTGCTCTGGTGCTTCCTCATCGAATTGAGGTAGCAATCTGCGTTTTGGGTAGCTCTTTGTTGGGCGCCTGAGGCCGTATTCTTTGGCTGTCAGGACATCAGTCCACCTGTCGACGAGCAGATCTTGTTCAGCTTGAAGCTGCTGCTGTTTCTTTTTCAGGCTCCTCGCAGTCGCTATGAGCTGAAGCTTAAAGCGCTCCTGCTCCAGAGGATCCTCAGGCACAATGAAGTCTTCATTGCCGAGGCTTGTCTCCTCCTCGAAGGGCGGACGGTAACTATCGTCCTCTAAGTCATCTTCTATGGCCTGTTCGTCAGGGTTATCTTGCCTACTGTCGTGTTCCTCCTGTTTGGATGTAGCTCCGATAGGGTCTTCGTTGTTTTCGGCGTCGCCCGAAGTACTATTTTCTCTGGTGCCGGTATTGCTATCTTTTGAGCGGCGAGGCTTGGAACGGCGCATGGGGCATCGGCGCTTGGACTGCGTCTCAGAGGTTTTATTCACATCTGGCTCTTCGTTGTCGTCGCCAGATCCTTTTGGTGTATCAACCATGTACACGTCGTACGAAGAAGTAGCCGTCCAACGTCCGGTGAATGGCGGGTCTTGGCTTGCTCCATATCGGCATCGTCGTCCATACCGTCGATGTCTTCGGAGCCATAGTCAAGCACGTCGGTTAAGTCATCGATGGTGGCTATGAAGTGGGTGGCGTGTTGGAAGCAAAATTCCTCGTCATCCGTCTCTAATTCGAACCGAACATAGTTCGGCTGTGAGTCCTCCTCCAAGGATAGGTTCTTTAAAGAATTTAGCATGTCACCAAAAGGTGAGTGCTGGAAGAAGTCTGCGGCGCCAAATTCGAAAATCGATAACCGATCTAGCTCGGTGTCTGTAGGCGCGCCTGATCTGGAACGTGTAGCCGAAAACGAGTCCGGAGTTCCATTGACGCAAGTATTGCAGGATGTCAAGTCCGTGTGCGGCTCAAACGCCGTGGACCTTACGGCCTCGAAGGGCACAGTCTGCTTCGGTTCTGAGGCCGTTGCAGCAACAAGGTCCATCTCCTGAGTGTGATCCGATGACATATTTAAGTCATGTTCATCGGAGGGAGGGGGAGCGACTGCCGCAGTCTTGAATCCATCAAAGATCAAGTCTCCGCAAGTATCCGCGACGCAGTTCAAGCTTCTAGATCTGACCTGACGGCCAGGGGCGTGACGATCGACCTGCTCCAGATGGCCAAGCGAGTTGGCCCGCAGCACGAAGTCGCCGAACACAAAGGTTTGTCCGGGGAGGAAGGTTTCTCCCTGAACGGCACCATTACTGACGATCGAAGGGGCCATCGAGTCCTTTGCTGACGGCACAGTGGACCTCTCAATGAAAGCACCAATGTCGGTGTCAAAACCGGTAGATCTCGGGTAGGGGGTCCCGAACTGTGCGTCCAGGATCGATGGTAACAGGAGATGGGGGACGCGATGTTTACCCAGTTTCGGGCCCTCTCTCTGGAGGTAATACCCTACTTCCTGCTTGATTGATCTTGATGAATATGAGTGTTACAAGAGTTGATCTACCACGAGATCGTAATGGCTAAACCCTAGAAGTCTAGCCTATGTGTATATGGTAATGAATGTGTGCTATCCGGACTATGCTCTCCGGTTTATATAGACACCGGAGAGATCTAGGGTTACATGGGGTCGGTTACATAAGAAGGAATCTTCATAGTCGGTCGCCAAGCTTGCCCTCCACGCCAAGCAGAGTCCAATCCGGACAAGGTGCAGTCTTCGGCCTTCATGTCTTCACAACCCATCAGTCCGGCCCATGGATAGCAGGCCGGACGCCCGAGGACCCCTTAGTCCAGGACTCCCTCAGTCGCGCTCGCTGCAAGGCACCTCGCCCTGCAAGAATTCGGCGACCTACACATCCACATGTACGAGCAAATCGTGTACATAGGTATCTACAAGGCCATTGAGGATGATACGATGTTGGCCTTCCTCAACCGGCTGGAAGCCTTGGATGGCTTTGCTGAGAAGAACCTTGACCTCGCCACAAAAGCCGTCGGTCGGTGGCCCGACGCACTAAGTTGAGGAGGAGGAGGTCGTACATTGATGTATGCATCTTTCTTCTTGCCTCCTGTAATCACCACTACGATCGCATCATCGTGGCCTTAATTCTTATTGTGCTATTGCATTCTCGTTCCTGTCAATACCGACATGTGCGATCCCTTTGCTTAATTTTATGCATCACTGTAACTAGTACTCCATCCGTCAATTTATAAGTTGTGCTTACCTTTTCCATCAACTTCGTGCAACGCACGGGCATCTTGCTAGAAACACTAGAACATGTCGGACCGCATGTGACCAAACCGACGATGCGCCAACCTAGCTACTATGTACCCTGCTTCTCTGGTGGAAATAGCCCCGCCCTAACGTTTCCAATCGTTATTTCTATCTATCGATCGTGCCAAGGAGCAGAACCAAATGTTACAATTTATACATTTTTCTCTACTCCTACTCCTATAAAAGACGCAGTTGGTGATGGTGGTGTGTCTGCCATCCGTCGTTTCTAACCATTAGATCTGCATCTAACGGCTGTGAGGTAAGTTGGGGCATTTTTGCAACAATAGCCCACTTCTCTGCTCCAATTTGCAGAAAACCCCTTATTATCTTGAAAGCAACCACATCCCTCCCTCACCTCATCAAAACAGCTTGAGAAATATATTTTGAGCGATGTCGGAGTAATGGGCCACGGGTAGGCTAACCCGAGACCCAGAACCTTTCAAGACATCGGGGCTGGCTGCGCCCCTCAAAGCACCAAGACGAAGTGCCGCCTTCTGGTGGCCGGCTGGAGGGATAGCCGGCTGCCCGTAGACGGCCGAGTTCCAGAAGCCGGCATCAAGACAAGCCGACTCCTAGTAGGTGGCTTCCAGAGAAGCCTGCCCCTAGCAGCCGGCCCGAGGCGCCCACGAAGCCTGCGCCCTCATCAAGAAAGACAAGACAGGGAGTGGCTACAGTATAGCCCATCCCTCCCGAATCCAGGGATGGGCGTGGCCACATTGCACCGTATCGGCGGAGATCTCCGCCCGGCGCGGTACTGTTGCCACTCCACCCCTGAGGTCACCACAAGCAGGCGGAGCCCTGCTCCCACGACGGGCTGTCGGTACGGCCCAAGGATGATGGGCCCACCGATCAGCGAGAGCCCGGAAGACGGCTAGAGCCCCACCAGTCGGATCCGAGGGAGGTCGGCCCCCAGCAGTCGGCACACCCCTTCCTCGGGACCCGCGCGCCATTAACCAGACAAGACACAGAGTGGCTACAGTAATCGCCGCCAGGCGGCGGGGATGTAGCCACACTCCCGTGACTGAGCCTGCGTCATTAGCATCACGGCTACAGTGATCAGCACCCGACAAGACCCGTGAGCGGCGGGGGCGGCTTGTCGGCTCCGTACCAGACCAGTCGGCAGGGCCCACCAGGCAGCGGGCCCCAGCAGCCGGCGGAGAAGCCGGCCACCAGAGAGACTGACAGCCGGGTCCTAGACCCGGCCAGATTACTATTGTACCCCTGGGGGTAGGCCTATATAAACCCCCCAGGGCACCCATGCAAAGGGTTCCGAACCTATTAGAACTAGACCGACCCATAGAGAGAGGAGAGGGCAAGCCTTGCTTTCTTCCACCTCTAGCAAACAGCTCGAGGAGCACCATTGTACTCACTAGTGCCTTAGTGATCATGCGGAGACCCCGCAGAGCAGGACTAGGGGTGTTATCTCCTAGGAGAGCCCCGAACCTGGGTAAAGTGCGCCGGCGTTCGTGTCTACGCCTCATCCCGCTTCCAGGCACCGGCGACGTTCTACTCGCTCCCACCATGATAAGCCATCCCTTGGCATATGTCGCACCCAACCCCCGACATTTGGCGCCCACCGTGGGGTGGGGTGCACCGTCGTCCGGAGACCTGCTCTGGACGGGAACCATTTTCCTCCCTGGCGAGTGCAGCCAGCCTGGCATGCCAGACGGAGTCTGCGTTGACGCGTTGCATGGCGCGAAGGTCGCTTGCGCGGCGAGCTGCCTCGCCGATCTTGTTGGCGAGGTTCGCCTCTCCGACAAGCCCGCGTCTGACGCGGGCACCGAAGGCCCTGTGAGCCGCCTTGCGAGCCTCCTCGATCAGCTCCGCGTCACCAGCGAGCCTGCTGTGGACTTGGAGTATGTAGGATCCACCGACCCGATGCTTGTCGACTCCGACACTGCGTCGCTTGACGCGTTCCCCACCAACGTGGTGGTCTACGATGAGCCACTTCCTCGCGCGGAGAGCGGCGGAAGCGTCATCACGGAGGTGCTTGTCATCAGCCACAGCGAGCACTCCGGCGGAGGTGCTCATGACCCGCTCGATGCGGCACTGCAAGACCTGACGGCGCCCATTCCAGAAGACGCCGATGCCGAGATGCTGGAAGCACGCCGCGCCCAGCTAGTCGAGAGAGCCAAGAAGCTGGCCAACATGAGACGCCTGTCGGAGGCCTACCAGCGCGAGATGGACCGTGCTGTGGGTGGCACGCCGGCTCCTGGTGGGCCTAGCCGCATCAGCATGGTCCAGCAACGCGGCGCGGCCATTGCCAGCCTATTCGGGGCAAATCGCCCCGTCTACGCCACGCCCGCGGAAAACATACGAGCTGCCCAGGCGGCAGCAGAAGAGCTGGACAAGTTTGAGGGCGAAGAGCGTCGCCAGATGGCAGAGCGCGTCTAGTGACTCCTCGACGCAGCTGCTAAGCAGCACGAGGCCGGCTGCCGTACTGAGGCTCCCAACCGGCAGAATGACGATCCGCCTCCCCACCGAGATCAAGGCGCGACATCCCGGACGCCGACTGGTGGCGTCCGCGGAAGAAGAGACAAGGAGCCGGCTGCCAGCCGCAGCCGGACTCGCCTCACCATCGAGCGCGACCAAGACGGCCGCCCAAGAGCAGTAGAACGACGGGATGACTGTCCGCCTCCTCGCCCTCGCCGGGAAAGGCGCGTCTCCCCGCCGCCTGTTGAACACCCGACACTCGGCGACCGCCTTGGCCGCCGAGAAGGAGTCGGAGAGAACGATGCCCGCCACCGGATCGACCGTCTCAACCGATCCCTGGTGCTAGAAGAAGAAGATGAGCTAGGTCCGCCTTGCTTTGGCCCCCGCATTCGAGATGAGCCCTTCCCCAAAGGGTTCATGCTCCCGAGAGACACGCCCAAATACACCGGCTCCGTGAAGCCGGACGACTGGCTGCTCCACAGCCGTCAGCATCGCGAACGGCAACAAGCGCGTTGTCGTGAAGTATGTTCCGCTCATGCTCCAGGGCACGGCCCGGACATGGCTGAACAGCCTGAAACCCCGCAGCATCAACAGCTGGGTCGATTTCACCGAAGCCTTCATCCGCAACTTCACCAGCACATACAAGCGGCCACCCAAGCCTCGGTAGCTCTCCTTGTGTGTCCAAGGCCCCAACGAGTCGACTCGTGACTACCTCACGCACTGGGCCGAGCTCCGCAACTCTTGCGAAGGTGTGCACGAGGTGCAGGCCATCGAGTACTTCATCGCCGGGTGCCGAGATTGCACCCTTCTCAAGCATAGGCTTCTCTGCGACAAGCCGGCGACCCTCGACGAGCTGCTGGTCATAGCAGATAAATACGCCATGACTGACTCCTCCATGAAGGCAGAGATCCAAGTTGATGCGTCTGGCAAAGTGGCTCCTCCAGCTCCTCGGGCCCCGGCTGGTGACACCAGTCAGCGTCAGCAACCCAACAACAACAAACGCAAGGCCGCGCAGCCGGCTTCTACAAGCCGGCAGGTGGAGACAGTCAAAGACCAACAGCCGGAAGGGCAGCCTCCATCTAAGCGCCAGAAGGGCGGCAAGCCCAATTGGCTGCCCGCTTTCTCATATGAGCAGACCCTCGATGCGCCCTGCAAGTTCCACAGTGGTGCGAAGCCGTCCAACCACACCACTCGAAAAGTGCCATTGGCACACCAGGACCGCCAAGGGTGACGGCCTTCTGCCTCCTCCGCCTGCTGGGCAGCCGCCTCCTCCTCCCCCCCAGCAGCCGGCGGTTCGACCAGTCGGAGCCATATAAGACGAGTATCCTGAAGAGCACGGAGCTTATGTCGTGTTCACCAGCGTGGCCGACGATAAGCACAGCAGGCGGCAACGACAGCAAGAAGTGAATGCGGTGGCATCCGAGACCCCCGAGTTCATGCATTGGTCCGAGAAGCCCATCAGCTGGAGCAGAGCTGACCACCCGGAAGTAATGCCCAATCCCGGCTCCTACGCCCTGGTTCTGGGTGCCACTTTTGCCACAGAGAGGCGAGCTGCTCGTTTTTCCCGAGTTCTGATAGATGGCGACAGCAGCATCAACATCCTGTACAAGGATACCATGGAGAAGTTAGAAATCAAACAAAGGCAGCTTCAGCCCAGTCGGACTGTATTCCACGGCATAGTACCTGGCCTTTCCTGCTCACCAATCGGCAAGATCTAGATAGACGTCCTCTTTGGAGACAAAGATCACTTCCGCCGAGAGCCGGTCTGGTTTGAAGTGGTGGACCTTGAGAGCCCATACCATGCACTACCTAGCCGGCCTGCTCTGGCCAAGTTCATGGTGGTCCCCCACTATGCTTACCTCAAGATGAATATCCCAAGTTCCAAGGGAATTCTGACCATAGCAGGGGATTACAAGAAGTCGCCCGCTTGCGCAGCAGATAGCAGCCGGCTGGCCGAGTCCCTTGCGATCGCAGCTGAGAAGCGGCTCCTTGACCGAGTTGTGGCGATGGCAGGCAAGCAGCCGGAAATGTCACCCAACCCCAAGGAATCGGAAGCCGAGGGCTCGTCCAAGCCGGCCAAAGAGACAAAGAAGATACCCTTGGACCCGGAGCACCCGGAGAGGTACGCTGTCATAGGTGCAAACCTTGACAGCAAATAGGAAGGCGAGCTCGTCGATTTCCTCCGTGAGAATCGGGACATCTTTGCATGGTCACCTAAAGACATGCCGGGTGTTCCGACGGATTTCGCCGAGCACAAGTTACATGTCCGGTCCGATGCCAAGCCAGTCAGGCAGCCCTTGCGCCGCCTGTCAGAAGAGAAGATAAGAGTCGTTGGAGAAGAGATAGCCCGGCTGCTGGCAGCCGGCTTCATCATGGAAGTGTTTTTTCCAGAGTGGCTGGCCAACCCAGTCCTTGTGCTGAAGAAAAACAAGCAGTGGCGCATGTGTATTGACTACACCAGCCTCAACAAAGCCTGCCCCAAAGACCTTGCTTTGCCGAGAATTGACCAAGTGATAGACTCCACAGCCGGATGCGAGCTGTTGAGTTTTTTGGACGCATACTCAGGGTATCACCAGATCAAGCTGAACCCGGCCGACAGGCTGAAGACCACCTTCATCACACCATTTGGAGCCTTCTGCTACTTGACCATGACGTTCGGCTTGAGGAATGCCGGCGCCATGTTTCAACGTTGCATGCAGAAGTGCCTCCTCAAGCAACTCGTCAGGAACGCCCACGTTTATGTGGACGATGTTGTGGTGAAGACGGAGAAGCGTGGAACGCTGCTAGAAGACCTCAAGGAGGCCTTTGAGAACTTGCACCGATTTCAAATCAAGCTCAACCCGGAGAAATGCGTCTTCGGAGTACCGGCCAGCCAGCTCCTTGGCTTCCTGGTCTCAGAGCGCGGCATAGAGTGCAACCCTGTGAAGATCAAGGCCATCGAGAGGATGGAAGTGCCCACCCGATTGCTCGACGTACAAAAGTTCACCGACTGCTTGGCGTCCATCAGCCGTTTCATCAGTCGGCTGGGAGAGAAGGCTCTTCCCCTGTACCAGCTCATGAAGAAGACCACTTTTTTGAGTGGAACGACAAGGCAGATGAAGCTTTTCTCCAGCTCAAGAAGATGCTGACTACTCCACCTGTCCTGGCGGCTCCGACTCCTAAGGAGCCCATGCTCCTCTACATCGCCGCCACCAGCCGGGTGGTCAGTACAGTCATAATGGTAGAGCGCAAGGAGGAAGGCAAGGCACTACCGGTCCAGAGACCGGTGTATTACTTGAGTGAAGTGCTGTTAGCCTCCAAGCAAAACTACCCCCACTATCAGAAGATGTGCTACGGTGTGCACTTTGCCGCCAAGAAATTGAAGCCGTATTTTCAAGAGCACCCAGTCACTGTTGTCTGCACTGCTCCGCTTGCCGAGATCATTGGAAGCCGGGATGCCTCAGGCCGAGTGGCTAAATGGGCCATAGAGTTGGCCCCCTACACCATCTACTACCAACCCCGCACCGCCATCAAGTCACAAGCACTGGCCGACTTCCTCGTCGACTGGGCCGAGACCCAGTACCTGCCACCAGTGCCGGACTCCACCCATTGGCGGATGCACTTTGATGGTTCCAAGATGCGTACCGGTTTAGGAGCCGGCATCATCCTCACCTCTCCCAAAGGCGACAAGCTCAGATATGTGCTGCAAATCCATTTTGCCGCCTCCAACAACGTCGCTGAATATGAAGCACTCATTAACGGGCTCCGGCTTGCCAAAGAACTCAGCATTCGCCGGATCCTGTGCTATGGTGACTCTGACTTGGTGGTCCAGCAGTCGTCGGGCGACTGGGATGCCAAAGATGCAAACATGGCTAGCTACCGCTTCCTCGTCCAGCAACTCAGCGGATACTTTGAAGGGTGCGAGTTCCTCCATGTGCCAAGAAGTGACAATGAGCAAGCAGATGCCTTGGCACGAATCGGCTCCACCCGGCAAGCAATACCAACCGGCGTCGCCCTGCAATGCCTCCTCAAGCCGTCTGTCAAGCCATCGCCAAAGTCGGATTCCATCTTCGTGCCGGCTCCTCCTGAAGCAGTCGGATCCGACTTGAGAGTCGCAGCAGCCAGCACGGGAATTCCGGCAGGCAGCCCGGGGGCCGCGGCAGTCGAACCCGGCCCGGGGACTGCAGCGGTCAGCCCAGGGACTTCAGAGCCCGGCCCGGGGACTTCCGAGCCCGGCCCGGGGACTGCAGCAGTCGGCCCGGGGACTTCATCGACTCAGCAAGCTGCAGCTGATTCCAACCCGCCGCCTCCCGGCCCAACCGCCCTCGTGCAAGTTGCAGTCCTAGCAGTCGAAGAAATTGCAGCACCTTCATGGGCCCAGCCCATCCTCAACTTCTTGGTAAACAAAGAGCTACCGATGGATGAGATCTCGGCCTGGCAAGTGCAACGCCGGGCAGCAGCATACACCATAGTCAACAGAGAGCTCGTGAGGCACAGTGTCACTGGTGTCTACCAGCGCTGTGTAGAGCTGGAGCAAGGCCAAGCAATCCTCAAAGATATTCATCAAGGCGGGTGTGGTCATCACGCGGCTTCAAGAGCACTCGTGGCCAAAGCTTTTCGCCATGGTTTTTTCTGGCCGACTGCTTTAGAAGACGCCAAAGATTTGGTCCAGAAATGCAAAGGGTGCCAGAAGTTCCGCTCCAAGCCACATCAGCCGGGTTCTGCACTCAAGACTATCCCCATTGCCTAGACCTTTGCTGTCTGGGGCCTGGACATGGTGGGACCATTCAAAACAGCACGAGGTGGCATGACTCATCTGCTTGTCGCAGTGGACAAGTTCACCAAGTGGATAGAAGCAAAACCAATCAAGAAATTGAATGGTCTGACGGCTGTGACTTTCATCTCCGACATCACCATCCGGTATGGCATACCGCACAGCATCATCACCGACAATGGCACGAACTTTGTCAAAGGCGCCTTGGCCCGTTTCTGCGCGACGTAGGGCATCCGACTGGACTTAGCGTCCGTTGCCCATCCGCAGTCAAACGGCCAGGTGGAGCGAGCAAACGGCCTCATTTTGTCTGGCATTAAGCCCCGACTGGTCGAGCCTCTGGAGCATTCGGCCGGCTGCTGGCTCGACGAGCTGTCAGCCGTCCTCTGGAGCCTGCGCACAACTCCGAACAAGTCAACCGGCTTCACGCCTTTCTTCCTCGTCTACGGTGCCGAAGCCGTCATCCCGACGGACATAGAATTCGACTCTCCTCGAGTCACCATGTACACCGAAGAGGAGGCAGAAGAAGCGCGACAAGACGGCGTCGATCTACTGGAAGAGGGTCGGCTGTTGGCACTCAGCTGGTCCAGCATCTACCAGCAGAGCCTGCGCCGATACTACAACCGGAAGGTCAAGCCGAGATCTTTCCAAGAGGGAGACCTTGTGCTCCAGCTGATCCAGCGAACAGCCGGCCAGCACAAGCTCTCAGCGCCTTGGGAAGGCCCCTTCATCATCAGCAAGGTGTTGGGAAACGACTCCTACTACCTGATCGACGCCCAGAAGCCTCAAGTGCGCAAGAGGGACGACTCCGGCAAGGAGACAGAGCGGCCATGGAATGCAAATCTCCTCCGAAGATTTTACAGTTCATGCAGTATGTACCACGCTACCTTTTGTATTAAAGTACGAAGACTCCGGGTCCCCCGAGAAGAGCTCGGGGACTGCCCTCTTTTGTCTATATGATAAGAATTATGCCTATGAATGTGTCATTTTCTTTATGCCGCTTGGCACCGGGTCCGACTAGTCGGCCCGGGGACTCGCCGCCTTATACTATGAAATGCTTCCTGCAGCCGGACAAGTAATGTGTTGGCACTTAATCCGTCTCCTGCTAAACCCGCAGCTCGCGGAGCGACTGTCTGGTAGGCAGGAGTAAGGCAGAATGGGTGCCCACTTGAAAAATGGCTAAGGACCCAAAGCATGTGCATAGTTTAAACCGGCTTCCCGCCTTCTACGACCGGCTGTTGAGCAGCCGGCCGGCTGGCTTCTACTTAACTTGCTAAAACGTTCTAAATCGGCTAAGTACTTGCCTTCCCGAAAGTAGCTAAGTACTTGACCCAGCCACAGTCCGCAGAGCGGCTGTTCGGCTGGCAAGACGGCAACTAAGGGAGGGCGGCAAAGGGAAAAGCCAAAAGAGCAGAAAGCAAGGAAAGATATAACTCGGAAAAATATTTTACATAGCAAAAGGCCCTTGTCCGATATTCAACAGAAGTTTGAGATACACCCCGCGGGTGGAATTGTGCAAAATTAACAAGTTCGTCGAGACTGATAGGCAGGTAAAGCAAAAGATGAACTGGCGGCCTAGGGAGCGGCAGATGGATTCGGTGGATCGGAGGAGTCGGTGGCGCCGGTTGGTGGAGCGGCCGGCTGGTCAGTCTCCGCTTGGTCGCCTCCAGTGGTAGCCGGCTCGCTTGGGAGTGGCTCGTTGCTGGAGGCGCGGTCGAGCTGAGGCTGGCCGTCCGCTCCGACCTCTGGCACCTCCTCTTCGCCTTCCTCCTCCTCCTCGCCTTCTTCCTTGCCGCTAGAGCCGATCACCTCGGTCGAGTCCTCGTCGTCCTCCGGGTTCAGCCCGAACCATTCTGGTGGTGCCTCGGCGCCGTTCTCAACCCGCTCTGGGACGAAGACACTGGTGTCGGTGTACTCGGCGATTGCCGCCGTGCGCTTGGCAAGGTCATCTTCCACGACCGCCAACTCCTCCTGAGCCTCCACCCGAAACGTGGCCAGCTGGGCTAGACTCAGCCCAGGGTACCACGCCTTGACGAATTCCAAGGCCCGGCGCGCTCTAGCCCGGGCCGAGGAGCCCTTCCAGGCCTCAAGACGGCCGGCCGCCACCTCCAGCCAGTCGGCAGTCCGACTAGGAGTGCGTGGTGCCGGCATATCCGGCCACAGGGCGGCGATCGCCTGGGCACCGACACGCTGAAGACGGCGTAGCATCCGGTGAGCCGGCCGAAGACGGGCCTCGATGCTCATGAGCTGCTCGCTAAGGGTTCGGGGGCGTCGGCAGCGATCTGCACGCCTTCCGCCCTCCGTCCTTTGCGATCAGCTTCAATGGCCTGATTGGCGGCGTCAGAGTGACCAGGGAAGAAGTCTGCCAAGACAGAAAGCAAAGAGCCGAAGTCAGAGACAAGAGGCCCGCTCGACCAGCAGTCCGCAGCTCAAAGAAGGAAAAAGAGGGAAGCTCACCGTCAACTATGTCTTCAATCTCGTGAAAGCCGGAAGTCAACATCGCCTCCTTGTCGGTCCAGGCGGAGGGTTCGGTCGCGAACTCAGCAGCGAGGCCGGTCTCCTTGTCCTCCGCCTCCGTCTGGGCCTTCTTGAGAAGCTCCGCCTGCTCCGCCAGTTACGCGACCAGCCGGTCACGCTCTTCAGCCAGCTTGCCGCACTCCTCCTCCTTAGCGCGCAACGCGGTGTTGGCTTCGCCCAGCTGCTGCTGCAAGACGGCGTTGGCCTCTGCAGAAGAAAATAAGAAGGGAAAGGCGTTAGTAACCAGCAGAAAGAAGAACAGTTGCCGGGAGATCCGGCCCGACTGCTCAGCAGTCGGCCCGAATCTCGGGGACTACAGCCCGCGGGTGCGCCAGCGCGCCCCCGCAGAGAAAGAAAAGGACTTACTTCGGCTCTCCGACAAGTCGGCAGCACGTTGATCCAACTCCTGGACTTTGGAGTTGAAGGCGGCCGCACGGAGGTTATGATAATCCTGCAGCAAGGATACCAGTGCTTAGAGCCTGCTATTTAAAGTTCCGAGCCGCATGCTCAGCAGCCGGCCCGGAACTCGGGGACTACACCCAGTGGGTGCGCTGACGCGCCCCCATGAAGCAATACAAGAGTTAAAACGAAGAAGCAAGAAGCGTGCCCGGATGGCCTCTCGCGATGCCAGGAACGTCTTGTTGCAGTGCTTGATAGCGTCGGCCTCGGCGCGGAGTTTGGCTTGAACATCCAGGATCGCCTTGTTCAGAGGGCCCGTCTCGCCTCCCCGCACCCACCTAGTGGGCGCGGCGCTGGTTGCCTCGGTGTCCGGGATCGAGGAGCTCACGGCGCCGGTCTCTAGCTGGCGTGGCGCCGAAGCCGCCTTTGCAAGTCGGCGGCGCGTCGGTGTGCCGACCTCAGGAGTCGGGCCCGTCGCCACCTTGTTTCCAGCTGGCGGCACCGACGGGTCCGCCGGCTGCTCGCCTTGCGCGTTCCCAGACGGCGGCGGTGGACGCACGATCACGTCCGGCATGGCGACGTCGCCGCCGTCCCTCTCCATGATCGGGTGCTCGTCGCCGGCTTCCCCAGTCTGCGCCACGAACTCCGGTGGTGGCGGCGCGGAGTTCAGGGGGGTGATGAATATAGCCGATTGGCAGTGCGCAGCTTCCTCGGCCTGCTTCTTCGCCGCATCGGCTGCCTCGGCCTCCGCCAGTTTCTTCAGGGCGGCGGCCTCCGCCTTCTCCGCTTCCGCCTTCACCAGGCGGGCGGCTTCCTACTCCTCGCGCGCTTCCCGCGCGTTCCGCTCCGTCGCCTCCCGGAGGTCGGCGGCCGGATTGATCCGCCGAGTGGTGGTGGAAGTCTCCGCCGACCCCGCGATGGAGGCGGCGGCCGACTTCTCAAGAGAATCGGAGCCCTAGATCAAAGGAAACAAAAAAAAGAAACTCAGACAAGATCGGCGAGGAAGGAGAAAGTACGAGATGAAGGCGGTACTTACGCGGAAACCAGCTGCGGCTCCTTCACCGCCTTGCAGAAGCGGATGGCCTTCGCGGCCACTTCATCCCGCTTGGTCGCCACGGCCGAGCCCTTGGGCTTCTTCGGCCGGCTGCCGAACAAGCTCGGCGCGGCCCTGCGTTTTTTCGCGCCGCCTTGGGCATCTGGCGCGGCAGACGAGCTCGCGCCTGGCTGGCCGGACCCTGGCTGGTGGTGCGGGGTGACTTCCCCCACATCATCATCGAGCCAGTCCTCGAGGCTGGCTCCGAGCCTCGAGCCGCCTGCTTCGCCGCCTCCTCCCTCGGTGTCGTCCTCCAAGGCCGCCGCCCCCAAGTCGGGGTCGTCGACGTCGCTCTCCGCTCGGTCGGGGAGGAATTGGCGCTCCGGCCCCGCGGCGCCGGCTACCGGCTGGAGGGGGGGCTCTGTTCAAAGGCCGATTGGTCAGGTTGGACAGGCCAAACTCGGTAACAAAGAGGGTAGAGAAAAAGAAAGATAACTTACCATAGGCGAGGGGTCGGCGCGTGAATAGGCTCCTTGCCAAACCGCCACTCCTCCGTGAGCTCACAGTTCGCAAGATAGTTCACCATGTGAGCTACCTCTGTGTGAGGCATCCCCTTGGTGCACAGCCGGCTTGGGTCCCGATGCCCGCTCATCTGACAGATCATATGAGGGCGGCCCTGGAGCGGGAGCACTCGGCGCGCCACAAAGGCGGACAGCAAGTCGGGCCCGGTCAGGCCCTCCGACTGTGTCAACACTCGGAGCCGCGCGATGACAGCGGCTCCAGAAGGTGACAGTGTCTTGGCCCGGTACGGCCAGTTGGGCCGCCTCCCAGCCGGCGCGTCGGCTTCGTAAGCCGGCAAGTTGACCCAGTCGCCCTCCGGGAAGACGCTCTTCACGTAGAAGTACGACCGCTGCCACATCTTCACCGACTTGATCAGCGGGATGGGAGGAAACGGATTTTCGGCCACCGGCCTCCGCACCGCGATAAACGCGCCGCATTGAGCCGGCACGCCCGCGACGAGGGTGCCGAGCTTCATGTAGAAAAACTCTCCCCAGAGCTCGATGGTGGGGAGGACGCCGAGGAAGCCTTCGCATAGAGTGACGAAGGCGGACAACAGCACCACCGTGTTCGGGGTGAGGTGGTGCGGCTGAAGACCGTAGAACTCAAGGAAGGATCGGAAGAAGCTGCTCGCCGGCAGGCCGAGGCCGCGCAGGCAGTGCGAGCGGAAGACGACCCGCTCGCCCTCCTCCGGCGGCGGCGAGATCTCCCTCTTCGGCGCGAGGCGGACCTTCACGTAATCTTTTCCGGGCAGCCGCCGCGTCTGGCGGAGGAAGTCGATGTGGTCGTCGTGAACTTCGGAGCCGTCCCATGCTCCGGAGCACGCCATGGAGGGCGTGGGATTGGAAGACGACCTCATCGGAGACGAACCACCACAGCGCTCAGCGTGGCTTGGAGGCGCTACGGCGAGAGGAAGAAGAAGGAGGAAAGAATGGGGAGGAGGGGCGCGTGTGCTCCGCCGCTCCCCCTCCTTCCCCTACTTATAGGCCTACGGGCTGCGAAGCCGAGGGGGCGATCGTGGGATTTACTGCGCCCATGACCCCACGCCCCCACGTTTATCGCGCGAGTTACTGCGCGCAGTAACTCCGCGGGAAACTCAACCGCCCACCTCGGCCACAGCGGATCCGCTCGCATGCCGAGGCATGGTAGTGGCGGGCCCCGCCAGCAGGCGTGTCCCATCGCGAGCGTGGGTTGGCAGACTGGCCCGGCTGCTCGGCGCCAGTGACGTGCCCACAACTGGCGGCGGCCTGGAGGCTTAGCTAGCACGCCACTTGGTTCCCGCCAACGCGTTCAAAGTTTGGATAAGTCAGGCTGGGCGAGGCCGACTCCCGCCAGTCGGCTCGGCAGAAGTCGGACGAAGCTCCACCTCAAGCCCTCGGAGAAAGAAACTGCTGAGGCTCCTCGACTGCTCAGCCGCGGCACCTCACCAGCTTCGGGGACTACAGTCGGAGTAATGGACCACGGGTAGGCTAACCCGAGATCCAGAACCTTTCAAGACATCGGGGTTGGCTGCGCCCCTCAAAGCACCAAGACGAAGTGTCGCCTTCTGGTGGCCGGCTGGAGGGATAGCCGGCTGCCCGTAGACGGCCGAGTTCCAGAAGCCGACATCAAGACAAGCCGACTCCTAGTAGGCGGCTTCCAGAGAAGCCAGCCCCTAGCAGCTGGCCCGAGGCGCCCACGAAGCCTGCGCCCTCATCAAGAAAGACAAGACAGGGAGTGGCTACAGTATAGCCCATCCCTCCCGAATCCAGGGATGGGCGTGGCCACAGTGCACCGTACCGGCGGAGATCTCCGTCCGGCGCGATACTGTTGCCACTCCACCCCTGACGTCACCACAAGCAGGCGGAGCCCTGCTCCCACGATGGCATGTCGGTACGGCCCAAGGACGACGAGCCCCACCGATCAGCGAGAGCCCGGAAGACGGCTAGAGCCCCACCAGTCGGATCCGAGGGAGGTCGGCCCCCAGCAGTCGGCCCGCCCCTTCCTCGGGACCCGCGCGCCATTAACCAGACAAGACACAGAGTGGCTACAGTAATCGCCGCCAGGCGGCGGGGCTGTAGCCACGCTCCCGTGACCGAGCCTGCGTCATTAGCATCACGGCTATAGTGATCAGCAGCCGACAAGACCCGTGAGCGGCGGGGGCGGCCTGTCGGCTCCGTACCAGACCAGTCGGCGGGGCCCACCAGGCGGCGGGCCCCAGCAGCCGCGGAGAAGCCGGCCACCAGAGAGACTGACAGCCGGGTCCTACACCCGGCCGGATTACTATTGTACGCCTGGGGGTAGGCCTATATAAACCCCCCAGGGCACCCATGCAAAGGATTCCAAACCTGTTAGAACTAGACCGACCCATAGAGAGAGGAGAGGGCAAGCCTTGCTTTCTTCCACCTCTAGCAAACAACTCGAGGAGCACCATTGTACTCACTAGTGCCTTAGTGATCATGCGGAGACCCCGCAGAGCAGGACTAGGGGTGTTATCTCCTAGGAGAGCCCCGAACCTGGGTAAAGTGCGCCGGCGTTCGTGTCTACGCCTCATCCCGCTTCTAGGCACCGGTGACGTTCTACTCGCTCCCACCATGATAAGTCATCCCTTGGCATATGTCGCACCCAACCCCCAACAAGTGAAAAGTAATATATTACGAGTATATCAAAACAAGAGTGATTTCTTTCAAGTTTGTGAATAAGTACTACTATTCTACTACTTTGGATCCATCGCAACGCACGGGCACATTGCGAGTAAAAGGAAAAGGCCTGCCGCGTTCGCGTCGCACCCCGACACACCTGGGAATCGGGAGTACTCCACGGCCCGTCCAGCATGCCACATAGCTAGGGAAGGCATGTTGCCTAGCATTTCACTTTCATGTGGGACCGCCATTGAGCAAACCGAATATTGGCAAACCGCACCCCGCCCGCCGCCAAGTTGGAAAACAGAAACGAGGGGAAGATCTAGCTGTAGCACGGAAGCCAAGAAATTCTGAAATAAATTTGTGGACGTGAGGAATTTATCTATTAACCATCTGCAAAAAGAATCAACCTAAAATCACTCTCCAGTAAAAAATGGCAGCTAATCTCGTGAGCGCTAAAGTTTCTGTTTTTTACAGCAAGATCACAAAGACTTCACCCAAGTCTTCCCAACGGTTCTACTTGGCACAAACACTAATTAAAACATAAAACAACATCTAAACATAGGCTAGATGAATTATTTATTACTAAACAGGAACAAAAAGCAAGGAACAAAAATAAAATTGGGTTGCCTCCCAACAAGCGCTATCGTTGATAATTTCGATGATGCTCACATGAAAGACAAGATTTGAAGCACAAAGAGAGCATCATATAGTATACGAAAAACACATCTAAGTCTAACATACTTCCTATGCATAGGCATCTTATAGGCAAACAAATTATCAAGGCAAGCAAAAACTAGCATATGCAACAAAGCGGAAAGAAACAATAGCAATCTCAACATAACGAGAGGTAATTTAGTAACATGAAAATTTCTACAACCATATTTTCCTCTCTCATAATAATTACATGTAGGATCATAATAAAATTCAACAATATAGCTACGACAAAACATATTCTTAACACGATCCACATGTATGCAAAGTTGACACTCTTCCAAAATAGTGGGATTAACATTAACTAAAGTCATGACCTCTCCAAACCCACTTTTATCAACAACTTCATATGATTGAACATTCTCCAAATATGTGGGATCTAAAGTTGACACTCTTCCAAACCCACTTTCAATATTATTGTAAACATTATTATCAACCTCATATTCATCATGGGGCTTAAATAAATTTTCAAGATCATAAGAAGAATCACCCCAATCATGATCATTGCAACAAGTAGTAGACATAGCAAAACTAGCATCCCCAAGCTTAGGGTTTTGCATATTATTAGCACAATTGACATCAAGAGAATTTATAATAACATCATTGCAATCATGCTTTTCATCGAAGGAACTATCAAGTATGGGTGCAATAGCAACGATCTCATGTTTAACATAAGGAACTCTAGCAAATTCATCTTCATAAATATTGGCATCATGGCCACAAGAATAGCAAGCATCAAGTTCATCAAGGGATATTTCAATCAAATCATCGGAATCATAATTATCCATAGATTCATGCATATCATTATTTTCTTCAGAAGCAACGGTCATTCTTTCAATAAATTCTTTGACATAGACATTATGAGCATAGTTTTCATAGCAATATTTAAGTATGTCAAAATTTTCAGATTCGTAGAGAGTAATATCATACTTTTCAATCAAAGAAGCAACTTCATAAGCACCCTTAAAAGCAACAAATTCTTCAATTTGTTCGATATCGTAATAACTATAAACACCCTTTGCATAAGAAGATAAGATTTCATTATCATTAAACTCACATAGGTAGGGGTCACCCCGGGCATAAAAACCGAAGACCGAAAACCGAACCCGAAAAGACCGAGACCGAACCCGAAAAGACCGAACTAAAAAAGGCTGAATAAACTTTGGTCTGCAAAACTACATGACCAAATTTAATACGGTCAAATCGGTCCCCTACCCTGCAGGACCGAAAAGACCATATAGACCGATCTATTTTAAAAGCCCACACGCACAACAATTTTTACCTAAGGCCCAACTGGCTAGCCCAATCCTCACGAGCAAGACACTACCTCACCTCCTCACGATGAGCGACACAGAGGCACGAACCGCAGCCTCACTCTCGTTCCTCCCCCTTCTCTGCCAATGACCAACCCTAGCCGCCGCTAAGAGACGAGGCCCCGTGACGACCGCCTCCCCAAGGAGCGCTCCGATCCGCGGCCGTGACCGGTGAGATCCGCGCCGATCTGCTGCCGTGACCAGTGACGACCGCCCGGCAACCCAACCTCCCGTACATCGCTCCACAGCCTGCGAATCGCCATCCGCCAGTGGTGCTTCAGATCCCGTCCCCTTCCACGCTGCTACACTGGCGTCAATCCGTCGCCACCGTCTCTTCCAAGCTGGCCGCCGCCTACTCTCCTTTTCCGGTGCTTTACCTCGCAACTGAAGCTTGAAGATGAGCAAGTGACTCTTATGTATGTGCATGAGTGCATCAGATCGGCCAATAATGCCTAAGTGCAGAGCCTTGTGTCATGTCCAGATTATTGAATGTGTGTGCGTACCTATGTTAACGCATACTTATGTATGTGCAAAGCTATATTGTTCAGAATTTGTGATGTTAGCCTGTTACATACTTTTGTTGTCTAACACTTGTCTAATTTTTCTTATACACACACGCACCAATGTACATACATTTGTTGTCTCAATTTTGCATAAATAAATATGTGCAAATACTGGAAGTAATGTATATGAATCTGAGTTGTGTCACTAAATTTGGTCTGTTTGGTTGGGACCGAACATTGGTATGTAAAGACCGAAGACCGAATAGTGGAAAACCGAAAAGACCGAAATTATTTCGGTCTTCAATTATGGAAGACCGAATTCTTGAAAGACCGAAAAGACCGAACCGAACAAACCGAAAAGACCGAACGCCCAGGCTGAGGTAGGGGAGGTGTTTTTCAGGGTTCTTAGAGCAATAAGTAAAATCATAAATTTCACAAAGATTCCAAGCATAACACAGCAATCTGTTTATTTGATCCCATAAGAGTCTCCCTTTTTCAGACAAACGGTGACGCGCAAAATGAGCATGCTCATCTAAAGATTTCCCATCAACTAGGCTAGTTGGGGTTTCAGCACAAGCGCATAAGGATCGAAGATGATCTAAGTAGAACACTTTAAGTGGATCCAGATCAATAGATTTTTAGCAAGCAAAGATGCAAGCAAATAGAAGGCACATGGAAACACAAACAAAGATACATACGGGAAGAAGGCGAAGAAAAGGCAAAGGTTTTCGAAAATCATTCTAGAAGTGGGGGAGAGGAAAACGAGAGGCGAATGGCAAATAATGTAATGCGAGGGATAAGAGTTTGTGATGGGTACTTGGTATGTCTTGACTTGAGCGTAGATCTCCCCGGCAATGGCGCCAGAAATCCTTCTTGCTACCTCTTGAGCATGCATTGGTTTTCCCTTGAAGAGGAAAGGGTGATGCAGCAAAGTAGCGTAAGCATTTCCCTCAGTTTTTGAGAACCAAGGTATCAATCCAGTAGGAGACTACACGCAAATCGCCTAGTACCTGCACAAACAATCAAGAACCTTGCAACCAACACGATAAAGGGGTTCTCAATCCCTTCACGGCCACTTGCAAAACTGAGATCTGATAAAGATAATAAGATAAATATTTTTTGGTATTTTTGTTGTATAGATTGAAAAGTAAAGATTGCAAAATAAATAGTAAACTAGAATTATAGATCGGAAACTTATATGATGTAAAGTAGACCCGGGGGCCATAGGTTTCACTAGAGGCTTCTCTCAAGATAGCATATTTTACGGTGGGTGAACAAATTACTGTCGAGCAATTGATAGAAAAGTGCATAGTTATGAGAATATCTAGGCATGATCATGAACATAGGCATCATGTCCGTGTCAAGTAGACCGAAACGATTCTGCATCTACTACTATTACTCCGCACATCGACCGCTATCCAGCATGCATCTAGAGTATTAAGTTCATAAGAACAAAGTAACGCATTAGGCAAGATGACATGATGTAGAGGGATAAACTCAAGCAATATGATATAAACCCCATCTTTTTATCCTCGATGGCAACAATACAATACGTGTCGGTTCCCTTTCTGTCACTGGGATCGAGCACCGCAAGATTGAACCCAAAGCTAAGCACTTCTCCCATTGCAAGAAAGATCAATCTAGTAGGCCAAACCAAACTGATAATTCGAAGAGACTTGCAAAGATATCAAATCATGCATATAAGAATTCAGAGAAGAATCAAATATTGTTCATAGATAATCTTGATCATAAACCCACAATTCATTGGATCTCGACAAACACACCGCAAAAAGAATTAGATCGAATAGATCTCCAAGAGAATCGAGGAGAACTTTGTATTGAGATCCAAAGAGAGAGAAGAAGCCATCTAGCTAATAACTATGGACCCGAAGGTCTGTGGTAAACTACTCACACATCATTGGAGAGGCTATGGTGTTGATGTAGAAGCCCTCCGTGATCGATTCCCCCTCCGGCGCAGCGCCGGAAAAGGCCCCAAGATGGGATCTCATAGGTACAGAAGGTTGCGGCGGTGGAAAAGTGTTTCGTGGCTCTCCTGGATGTTTTTAGGGTATAAGAGTAATATTGTTGGGGAACGTAGTAATTTCAAAAAAACTCCTATGCACACACAGGATCATGGTGATGCATAGCAACGAGAGGGGAGAGTGTTGTCCACGTACCCTCGTAGACCGAAAGCGGAAGCGTTAGCACAACGCGGTTGATGTAGTCGTACGTCTTCATGATCCGACTGATCAAGTACCGAACGCACGGCACCTCCGAGTTCAGCACACGTTCAGCTCGATGACGTCCCTCGAACTCCGATCCAGCCGAGTGTTGAGGGAGAGTTTCGTCAGCACGAAGGTGTGGTGACGATGATGATGTTCTACCGACGCAGGGCTTCGCCTAAGCACCGCTACGATATTATCGAGGTGGACTATGGTGGAGGGGGGCACCGCACACTGCTAAAAGATCAATGATCAATTGTTGTGTCTATGGGGTGCCCCCTGCCCCCGTATATAAAGGAGCAAGGGAGGAGGCGGCCGGCCAGGGAGAGGCGCGCCAAGGGGGAGTCCTACTCCCACCGGGAGTAGGATTCCCCCCCCCCCCTTCCAAGTAGTAGGAGTAGGAGTCAAGGAAAGGGGAGAGAGAAGAGAAGGAAGGAGGGGGCGCAACCCCTCCCCCTAGTCCAATTCGGACTAGGCCTTGGGGGGCGTCCAGCCTCTCCTCTCTCTTTCCCCTAAAGCCCAATAAGGCCATATACTCCCCGGCGAATTCCCGTAACTCTCCGGTACTCCAAAAAATACCCGAATCACTCGGAACATTTCCGATGTCCGAATATAGTCGTCCAATATATCGATCTATACGTCTCGACCATTTCGAGACTCCTCGTCATGTCCCCGATCTCATCCGGGACTCCGAACTACCTTCGGTACATCAAAACACATAAACTCATAATATAACCGTCATCGAAACGTTAAGCGTGCGGACCCTACGGGTTCGAGAACTTTGTAGACATGACCGAGACACGTCTCCGGTCAATAACCAATAGCGGAACCTGGATGCTCATATTGGCTCCCACATATTCTACGAAGATCTTTATCGGTCAGACCGCATAACAACATACGTTATTCCCTTTGTCATCGGTATGTTACTTGCCCGAGATTCGATCGTTGCTATCTCAATACCTAGTTCAATCTCGTTACTGGCAAGTCTCTTTACTCGTTCCGTAATACATCATCCCACAACTAACTCATTAGTTACAATTCTTGCAAGGCTTAAGTGATGTGCATTACCGAGAGGGCCCAGAGATACCTCTCCGACAATCGGAGTGACAAATCCTAATCTTGAAATACGCCAACCCAACAAGTACCTTCGGAGACACCTGTAGAGCACCTTTATAATCACCCAGTTATGTTGTGACGTTTGGTAGCACACAAAGTGTTCCTCCGGTAAACGGGAGTTGCATAATCTCATAGTCATAGGAAGATGTATAAGTCATGAAGAAAGCAATAGCAACATACTAAACGATCGAGTGCTAAGCTAACAGAATGGGTCAAGGCAATCACATCATTCTCCTAATGATGTGATCCCGTTAATCAAATGACAACTCATGTCTATGGCTAGGAAACATAACCATCTTTGATCAACGAGCTAGTCAAGTAGAGGCATACTAGTGACACTCTGTTTGTCTATGTATGCACACATGTAATATGTTTCCGGTTAATACAATTCTAGCATCAATAATAAACATTTATCATGATATAAGGAAATAAATAATAACTTTATTATTGCCTCTAGGGCATATTTCCTTCAGTCTCCCACTTGCACTAGAGTCAATAATCTAGTTCACATCACCATGTGATTTAATACCAATAGTTCACATCACCATGTGATTAACACCCATAGTTCACATCGTCATGTGACCAACACCCAAAGGGTTTACTAGAGTCAATAATCTAGTTCACATCGCTATGTGATTAACACCTAAAGAGTACTAAGGTGTGATCATGTTTTGCTTGTGAGAGAAGTTTAGTCAACGGGTCTGCCACATTCAGATTTGTATGTATTTTGCAAATTTCTATGTCAACAATGCTCTGCACGGAGCTACTCTAGCTAATTTCTCCCACTTTCAATATGTATCTAGACCGAGACTTAGAGTCGTCTAGATTAGTGTCAAAACTTGCATCGACGTAACCCTTTACGAGGAACCTTTTGTCACTTCCATAATCGAGAAACATATCCTTATTCCACTAAGGATTATTTTGACCGATGTCCAGTGATCTACTCCTAGATCACTATTGTACTCCCTTGCCAAAATCAGTGTAGGGTATACAATAGATCTGGTACACAGCATGGCATACTTTATAGAACCTATGGCCGAGGCATAGGGAATGACTTTCATTCTCTTTCTATCTTCTGCCGTGGTCGGGTTTTGAGTCTTACTCAATTTCACACCTTGTAACACAGGCAAGAACCCTTTCTTTGACTGTTCCATTTTGAACTACTTCAAAATCTTGTCAAGGTATGTACTCATTGAAAAAACTTATCAAGCGTTTTGATCTATCTCTATAGATCTTGATGCTCAATATGTAAGCAGCTTCACTGAGGTCTTTCTTTAAAAAACTCCTTTCAAACACTCCTTTATGCTTTGCAGAATAATTCTACATTATTTCCGATCAACGATATGTCATTCACATATACTTATCAGAAATGTTGTAGTGCTCCCACTCACTTTCTTGTAAATACAGGTTTTTCCAAAAGTCTGTACAAAACCAAATGCTTTGATCACACTATCAAAGCGTTTATTCCAACTCCGAGAGGCTTGCACCAGTCCATAAATGGATCGCTGGAGCTTGCACACTTTGTTAGCTCCCTTTGGATCGACAAAACCTTCTGGTTGCATCATATACAACTCTTCTTTAATAAATCCATTAAGGAATGCGGTTTTGTTTATCCATTTGCCAGTTTTCATAAAATGCGGCAATTGCTAACATGATTCGGACAGACTTAAGCATAGATACGAGTGAGAAACTCTCATCGTAGTCAACACCTTGAACTTGTCGAAAACCTTTTGTGACAATTCTAGCTTTGTAGATAGTAACACTACTATCAGCGTCCGTCTTCCTCTTGAAGATCCATTTAATCTCAATGGCTTGCCGATCATTTGGGCAAGTCAATCAAAGTCCATACTTTATTCTCATACATGGATCCCATCTCATATTTCATGGCCTCAAGCCATTTTGCGGAATCTAGGCTCACCATCGCTTCTTCATAGTTCGTAGGTTCGTCATGGTCTAGTAACATGACCTCCAGAACAGGATTACCGTACCACTCTGGTGCGGATCTCACTCTGGTTGACCTATGAGGTTTGGTAGTAACTTGATCTGAAGTTACATGATCATCATCATTAGCTTTCTCACTAATTGGTGTAGGAGTCACAGGAACAGATTTCTGTGATGAACTACTTTCCAATAAGGGAGCAGGTACAGTTACCTCATCAAGTTCTACTTTCCTCCCACTCACTTCTTTCGAGAGAAACTCCTTCTCTAGAAAGGATCCATTCTTAGCAACGAATGTCTTGCCTTCGGATCTATGATAGAAGGTGTACCCAACAGTCTCCTTTGGGTATCCTATGAAGACACATTTCTCCGATTTGGGTTTGAGCTTATCAGGTTGAAGCTTTTTCACATAAGCATCGCAGCCCCAAACTTTAAGAAACGACAGCTTAGGTTTCTTGCCAAACCATAGTTCATACGGTGTCGTCTCAACGGATTAGACGGTGCCCTATTTAATGTGAATGCAGCTGTCTCTAATGCATAACCCCAGAACGATAGTGGTAAATCGGTAAGAGACATCATAGATTGCACTATATCCAATAAAGTACGGTTATGACGTTCGGACACACCATTACACTGAGGTGTTCCAGGTGGCGTGAGTAGTGAAACTATTTCACATTGTTTTAACTGAAGGCCAAACTCGTAACTCAAATATTTCATCTCTGCGATCTTATCGTAGAAACTTTTATTTTCTTGTTACGATGATTCTCCACTTCACTCTGAAATTCTTTGAACTTTTCAAATGTTTCAGACTTGTGTTTCATCAAGTAGATATACCCATATCTGCTCAAATCATCTGTGAAGGTCAGAAAATAATGATACTTGCCGCGAGCCTTAACACTCATCGGACCGCATACATCAGTATGTATTATTTCCAATAAGTCAGTTGCTCGCTCCATTGTTCCGGAGAACGGAGTCTTAGTCATCTTGCCCATGAGGCATGGTTCGCAAGCATCAAGTGATTCCAAAAGTCCATCAGCATGGAGTTTCTTCATGCGCTTTACACCAATATGACCTAAACGGTAGTGCCACAAATAAGTTGCACTATCATTATTAACTTTGCATCTTTTGGCTTCAATATTATGAAAATGTGTATCACCACGATCGAGATCCAACAAACCATTTTCATTGGGTGTATGACCATAGAAGGTTTTATTCATGTAAACAGAACAACAATTATTCTCCAACTTACATGAATAACCGTTTTGCAATAAACATGATCCAATCATATTCATGCTCAACGCAAACACCAAATAACACTTATTTAGGTTCAACACTAATCCCGAAAGTTATATGGATTGTGCGATGATGATCACATAAATCTTGGACCTACTTCCAACACACATCGTCACTTCATCCTTAACTAGTCTCTGTTCATTTTGCAACTCCTGTTTTAAGTTACTACTCTTAGCAACTAAACCAGTATCAAATACTGAGGGGTTGCTATAAACACTAGTAAAGTATACATCAATAGCATGTATATCAAATATACTTTTGTTCACTTTGCCATCCTTCTTATCCGCCAATTATTTGGGGTAGTTCTGCTTCTAGTGACCAGTCCTTTTGAAGTAGAAGCACTCAGTCTCAGGCTTAGGTCCAAACTTGGGCTTCTTCACTTGAGCAGCAACTTGCTTGCTGTTCTACATGAAGTTCCCTTTCTTTCCCTTTGCCCTTTTCTTGAAACTAGTGGTCTTGTTAATCATCAACACTTGATGCTCTTTCTTGATTTCTGATTTCATCATCATGAAAAGCTCGGGAATCGTCTACGTTATCCCTTGCATACTTTAGTTCATCATGAAGTTCTACTAACTTGGTGATGGTGACTAGAGAATTATGTCAATCACTATCTTATCTGGAAGATTAACTCCCACTTGATTCAAGAGATTGTAGTACCCAGACAATCTGAGCACATGCTCACTGCTTGAGCTATTCTCCTCCATCTTTTAGCTATAGAACTTGTTGGAGACTTCATATCTCTCAACTCGGGTATTTGCTTGAAATATTAACTTCAACTCCTGGAACTTCTCATATGGTCCATGATGTTCAAAAACATCTTTGAAGTCCCGATTCTAAGCCGTTATGCATGGTGCACTAAACTATCAAGTAGTCATCATATTGAGCTAGCCAAAAGTTCATAACGTCTGCATCTGCTCCTGCAATAGGTCTGTCACCTAGCGGTGCATCAAGGACATAATTCTTCTGTGCAGCAATGAGAATAAACCTCAGATCACGGATCCAATCCGCATCATTGCTACTAACATCTTTCAACATAGTTTTCTCTAGGAACATATCAAAAATAAAACAGGGGAGCTAAACACGAGCTATTGATCTACAACATAGATATGCTAATACTACCAGGACTAAGTTCATGATAAATTAAAGTTCAATTAATCATATTACTTAAAGAACTCCCACTTAGATAGACATCCCTCTAATCCTCTAAGTGATCACGTGATCCATTTCAACTAAACCATGTCGGATCATCACGTGAGATGGAGTAGTTTCAATGGTGAACATCACTATGTTGATCATATCTACTATATGATTCACGCTCGACCTTTCGGTCTCAGTGTTCCGAGGCCATATCTGTTATATGCTAGGCTCGTCAAGTTTAACCTGAGTATTCCGCGTGTGCAACTGTTTTGCACCCGTTGTATTTGAACGTAGAGCCTATCACACCCGATCATCACATGGTGTCTCAGCACGAAGAACTTTCGCAACGGTGCATACTCAGGGAGAACACTTGTACCTTGATAATTAGTGAGAGATCATCTTATAAAGCTACCGTCGAACTAAGCAAAATAAGATGTATAAAAGATAAACATCACATGCAATCAAAATATGTGACATGATATGGCCATCATCATCTTGTGCCTTTGATCTCCATCTTCAAAGCATCGTCATGATTTCCATCGTCACCGGCATGACACCATGATCTCCATCATCTTGATCTATATCAATGTGTCGTCACATGGTCGTCTCGCCAACTATTGCTCTTGCAACTATTGCTATCGCATAGCGATAAAGTAAAGCAATTATTTGGCACTTGCATCTTATGCAATACAGAGACAACCATAAGGCTTCTGCCAGTTGCCGATAACTTCAACAAAACATGATCATCTCATACAACAAAATATAGCATCATGTCTTGACCATATCACATCACAACATGCCCTGCAAAAACAAGTTAGACGTCCTCTACTTTGTTGTTGCAAGTTTTACGTGGCTGCTACGGGCTGAGCAAGAACCGTTCTTACCTACGCATCAAAACCACAACGATAGTTTGTCAAGTTGGTGTTGTTTTAACCTTCGCAAGGACCGGGCGTGGCCACACTCAGTTCAACTAAAGTTGGAGAAACTGACACCCGCTAGTCAACTGTGTGCATAGCACGGCGGTAAAACCAGTCTCGCGTAAGCGTACGCGTAATGTCGGTCCGGGCCGCTTCATCCAACAATACCACCGAACCAAAGTGTGACATGCTGGTAAGCAGTATGACTTATATCGCCCACAACTCACTTGTGTTCTACTCGTGCATATTACATCAACGCATAAAACCTGGCTCGGATGCCACTGTTGGGGAACATAGTAATTTCAAAAAGATTCCTACGCACACACAGGATCATGGTGATGCATAGTAACGAGAGGGGAGAGTATTGTCCACGTACCCTCGTAGACCGAAAGCGGAAGCGTTAGCACAACGCGGTTGATGTAGTCGTACATCTTCATGATCCGACTGATCAAGTACCGAACGCACGGCACCTTTGAGTTCAGCACACGGCACGATGACGTCCCTCGAACTCCGATCCAGCCGAGTGTTGAGGGAGAGTTTCGTCAGCACGATGGCGTGGTGACGATGGTGATGTTCTACCGACGCAGGGCTTCGCCTAAGCACCGCTACGATATTATCGAGGTGGACTATGGTGGAGGGGGGGCACCGCACACGGCTAAAAGATCAATGATCAATTGTTGTGTCTATGGGGTGCCCCCTGCCCCCGTATATAAAGGAGCAAGGGGAGGAGGCGGCCGGCCAGGGAGAGGCGCGCCAAGGGGGAGTCCTACTCCCACCGGGAGTAGGATTCCCCCCTTCCAAGTAGTAGGAGTAGGAGTCAAGGAAAGGGGAGAGAGAAGAGAAGGAAGGAGGGGGCGCAACCCCTCCCCCTAGTCCAATTCGGACTAGGCCTTGGGGGGCGCCCAGCCTCTCCTCTCTCTTTCCCCTAAAGCCCAATAAGGCCATATACTCCCCAGCGAATTCCTGTAACTCTCCCGTACTCCGAAAAATACCCGAATCACTCAGAACCTTTCCGATGTCCGAATATAGTCGTCCAATATATCGATCTTTACGTCTCGACCATTTCGAGACTCCTCGTCATGTCCCCGATCTCATCCGGGACTCCGAACTACCTTCGGTACGTCAAAACACATAAACTCATAATATAACTGTCATCGAAACGTTAAGCGTGCGGACCCTACGGGTTCGAGAACTATGTAGACATGACCGAGACACGTCTCCGGTCAATAACCAATAGAGGAACCTGGATGCTCATATTGGCTCCCACATATTCTACGAAGATCTTTATCGGTCAGACCGCATAACAACTATGCTGTTCCCTTTGTCATCGGTATGTTACTTGCCCGAGATTCGATCGTCGATATCTCAATACCTAGTTCAATCTCGTTACCGGCAAGTCTCTTTACTCGTTCCATAATACATCATCCCACAACTAACTCATTAGTTGCAATGCTTGCAAGGCTTAAGTGATGTGCATTACCGAGAGGGCCCAGAGATACCTCTCCGACAATCGGAGTGACAAATCCTAATCTCGAAATACGCCAACCCAACAAGTACCTTCGGAGACACCTGTAGAGCACCTTTATAATCACCCCGTTTGGTAGCACACAAAGTGTTCCTCCGGTAAACGGGAGTTTCATAATCTCATAGTCATAGGAACATGTATAAGTCATGAAGAAAGCAATAGCAACATACTAAACGATTGAGTGCTAAGCTAACGGAATGGGTCAAGTCAATCACATCATTCTCCTAATGATGTGTTCCCGTTAATCAAATGACAACTCATGTCTATGGCTAGGAAACATAACCATCTTTGATCAACGAGCTAGTCAAGTAGATGCATACTAGTGACACTCTGTTTGTCTATGTATTCACACATGTAATATGTTTCCGGTTAATACAATTCTAGCATGAATAATAAACATTTATCATGATATAAGGAAATAAATAATAACTTTATTATTGCCTCTAGGGCATATTTCCTTCATATATAGGCGAAAGAAGTAGGTCGGTAGAGCTGCGAGGGGCCCACGAGGGTGGGGGGCACACCCTCCTGCCTCGTGGCTTCCTTGTAGCTTCCCTAACTTCCACTCCAAGTCTCCTGGGTTGCGTTTGTTCCAAGAAATATCCTCGCAAAGGTTTCGTTCCGTTTGGATTCCGTTTGATTTTCCTTTTCTGCGAAACACTGAAATAGGCAAAAAAAACAGCAATTCGCACTGGGCCTTCGGTTAATAGGTTAGTCCCAAAAATAATATAAAAGAGCATATTAAAGCCCATTAAACATCCAAAACAGATAATATAATAGCATGGAACAATCAAAAATTATAGATACGTTGGAGAAGTATCAGTTGACGCGTATCAAGGGCTTTGTCAACTTAGTCAATATAAACGATTCTAGCTGCAGTGACAGTACGATGTCCATCCAACGGCCGTCGTGATTCTTCAACCTCTGGTCTTCTTGCTCTAGCCGCCCAAAGCAGCGCCGGTCGTGCCGCCTGCTCCTGCCTCCCGTGGCCGGCTGTGCTGCCGCGGAGGCCTCACCGCCCGCTACCGCTCCCACCACTGGCCAGGCCCTGCGGCGATGGCATCCTCACACATCGGAGTCGAACCAATGAACCCTCGTACTCCTCTCCGCGTGGGCGTCCACTGCCGTGTCTTCCCTAGCTCCACGTCGTCCCCTTCCTAGGCCTCGGCGTTGTCCACCATCTTGGTGCTCTCGGCACGGCGTGGTCAATGTGGTCAAGGACCGACTTCCATCGGAAGAGTACTATACATGGAGTGGCTGACAGCTGGGTCCACGGCCGCAGCAAGGAAGTGCCTCCTTATTACGCGGAAAATAATTATTCCTCCACCTAACAGCAGGACCCACTGGACGGGCCACTGTATTTCATGAAAAAATGTTTCCCCCAGACTGCTGGGACCCACTAGCTACATCTTCGCACGCATGGAAGTGCGTCCATATTACGGGCAAAAAGAATGATTCGCCCCCTGACTGCTGGGACCCACCAGCTACATCTTCGCACGCAAGGAAGTGCCTGACAGTCGGGACCCACCTGGTTGAAGCGTACGTAGCGTTGTCATTTTGGTCGCGAACGTGTACGTACATACTGGTCGATGTAGAGGCACGCACGTGTCGTAGTAGAGGCGCGCACGTGTCGTAGTAGAGTCGCGCACGTAGCATGTACACGTACGTACGGCGGTCAGGGTGCAAGAAAGAAAATACGGCCACGTACATACATACGGGCGGGGTCTCGAACGCCTACTCACGCATACGTACGGCCATGGCTCGTGTACATGACTGGGTCGGAACGGAGAAGCTGCACCGTCGTCGTGTTCATGGGGAGGCAAAAGAATGCGTCGTGTTCATCGGGAGCCAACCGGCTTGGACGGAACAGCCGATGGAAACGAGGCTCGGCGTACCGCAAAACAGAGGAAACGGCCTTGTGTTCGACCGGCCACGGTCGAAACGGGATCCTGTTCATCAGGAGGGGTCTGGCATACCGCAAAACGGAGAAAATGGACCTCCTACGGTCAAAACGGGGTCCTGTTGATCGGGAGGGGTGCGGCGTACCGCAAAACGGAGGAAACAGACTTGTGTTGGAGCGCTACGGTCGAAACGGGGGTCCTGTTCATCGGGAGGGGTGTGGCGTACCGCCAAACGGGACTCCACGGGATACTGTTCATCTCCACCGTCTACTGCCTCCACGGGCTGCTGTTCATCCACCTTTGACCTCCTCCAGCCTCCACCTGCGACTGTTCATCCACGGGCTCATGTTCATCCAGCCTCCACCGCGCGCTCCTCCACCGGCTACTGTTCAACCAGCCCTCTCCACGGGGTCCTGTTCAACCACCCCTCCACGGGCTACTGTTCATCCAGCCCTCCACCGGCTACTGTTCAACCAGCCCTCCACGGGGTCGTCCTGTTCATTTAGCCCTCCACGGGGTCGTCCTGTTCATCCAGCCCCCCACGGGGTCCTGTTCATCCACCGGCTCGATCGATCGGGGTCCTGTTCATCCAGCGGCAACGGCCTCTACTACCATGGGGTCCTGTTCATCCAACCCCCCACCAGGAACTGTTCATCCAAACCCCCCAACAACGCTCACTGTTCATCTAGAGGCAGCATCGATCGGCTTCAGTTAGCAGCAGTAGCGAAGGAATCACTCGGGTTCAGTTAACAGCAAGGGATTGATCGATCGCTCGGGTTCAGTAACGCATAGCCTGCAGTGCAATCGCTCGGGTTCAGTTAGAGCCCAACGCCTCGCTCGGGTTCAGTTAGAGCACAACGCCTCGCACACACGCGCGTACGTACGAGAGAAACGTGCTTCGCTCAGCCCCCGACCACCCACCGTAACCGGGAACTCCCCCGATATTTTCCTCGCCCTCGCTTCTACCATGGTTTTTTCTATCATGGCCGGCCCAAAGAATGTCATGCAGCTGCGTCTCCGGCCCGCGCAGGACGAAAAGCCCATTTTCTGTCATGACTTTTTGTCATAGAAGTAGGAGCCCACCACATCTATGATGATACCGGGTTTTGTCACAATTATCGTCATAGAAGTGTCATAAGCATGACAGAAAAAATTTCGTTCAGCCCAAAATGTCACGGATGTGTCTTTTTTTTGTAGTGTCCTCTAATTGTTGTTGCATGTTTTACGTGGCTGCTGTGGGTTTCTAGCAAGAACGTCTCTTACCTACACAAAAGCCACAACGGTGATATGCCAATTGCAATTTACCCTTCATAAGGACCCTCTTCATCGAATCCGATCCGACTAAAGTGGGAGAGATAGACACCCGCTAGCCACCTGATGCAACAAGTGCATGTCAGTCGGTGGAACCTGTCTCGCGTAAGCATACGTGTAAGGTCGGTCCGGGCCGCTTCATCGCCATGCCGACGAATCAAGATAGGACTAGTAACGGTAAGCAAATTGAGCAAATCATCGCCCACAACTACTTGTGTTCTACTCGTGCATAGAATCTACGCATAGACCTAGCTCTGATACCACTATTGGGGAACGTAGTAATAATTCAAAAAAATTCCTACGTGTCACCGAAATCAATCTAGGAGATGCTAGCAACGAGAGAGAGGGAGAGCATCTTCATACCCTTGAAGATCACTAAGCGGAAGCGTTACAAGAACTTGGTTGATGGAGTCGTACTCGCGGCGATTCAAATCGCGGAAGATCCGATCCAAGCGCCGAACGGACGGCACCTGCGCGTTCAACACACGTACAGCCCAGGACGTCTCCTCCTTCTTGATCCAGCAAGGGGAGAGGAGAAGTTGAGGGAGAGCTCCGGTAGCATGACGGCGTGGTGGTGGAGCTTGCGGTTCTTTGGCAGGGCTTCGCCAAGCACTACGGAGGAGGAGGAGGTGTTGGAGGGGGGAAGGGTTGCGCCAGGGAAGGGTGCGGCTGCCCTCCCACCCCCTCACTATATATAGGGGGAAGGGGAGAGGGGGAGGCGCCCTAGGGTTTCCCCTAGGGGGCGGCGGCCAAGGCAGATTGGATCTCCCTAGGGAAACCCTAGGGAGACTTGCCCCCCAAGCCAAGCCAGGTGGAGGATTGCCTCCCAAGTCAGGTGGAGGCGCCCCACCTCCTCAAGCAACATGGGAAAGGGTGTGGGGGCGCACGGCCCCTTAGTGGGATGGTTTGCCCCCTCCCCTTGGCACATGAGGCTCTGCAACACTTGTCGGGGCTCCCGAAACACCTTTCGGTCATGCTGGCCATAGCCTGGTACCCCCGGAACATTTCCGGACTCCAATACCCTTCGTCCAATATATCGATCTTCACCTCCGGACCATTCCAGAACTCCTCGTGATGTCCGGGATCTCATCCGGGACTCCGAACTACCTTCGGTAACCACATACAATTTCCATTACAACTCTAGCGTCACCGAACCTTAAGTGTGTAGACCCTATGGGTTCGGGAACCATGCAGACATGACCGAGACACCTCTCTGGACAATAACCAATAACGGGATCTAGTTACCCATATTGGCTCCCACATGTTCCACGATGATCTCATCGGATGAACCACGATGTCGGGGATTCAATCAATCCCGTATACAATTCCCTTTGTCCACCGGTATGTTATTTGCCCGAGATTCGATCGTCGGTATCCCCATACCTCATTCAATCTCGTTACCAGCAAGTCTCTTTACTCATTCTGTAACTCATGATCCCGTGGCTAACTCCTTAGTCACATTGAGCTCATTATGATGATGCATTACCGAGTGGGCCCAGAGATACCTCTCCATCATACGGAGTGACAAATCCCAGTCTCGATTCGTGCCAACCCAACAGACACTTTCGGAGATACCTGTAGTGCACCTTTATAGTCACCCAGTTACGTTGTGATGTTTGATACACCCAAAGCATTCCTACGGTATCCGGGAGTTGCACAATCTCATGGTCTAAGGAAATGATACTTGACATTAGAAAAGCTCTAGCAAACGAACTACACGATCTTGTGCTATGCTTAGGATTGGGTCTTGTCCATCACATCATTCTCCTAATGATGTAATCCCGTTATCAACGACATCCAATGTCCATGGTCAGGTAACCACAACCATCTATTGATCAACGAGCTAGTCAACTAGATGTTTACTAGGGACATGTTGTGGTCTATGTATTCACACATGTATTACGGTTTCCGGTTAATACAATTATAGCATGAACAATAGACAATTATCATGAACAAGGAAATATAATAATAACTATTTTATTATTGCCTCTAGGGCATATCTCCAACTATTTGCACAGCCCAGGTCACATGATGCCAGAGTTCACGCGGTGACCGCGCGAGGACAAGGCCCCTGGCATGCGGTCGACGCACTCTACGTCACGCCAGCGGCTCTGTTTCGCCCGTGCCCGCGTCGGAGCTCGCCTCAGCCTGCCGCACCATGCCACCACCCTCGTCCCGTCGCCCTTGACCCCTCCCTGCCGCTCGCTGATCCCGTAGTTCGCCGCAGCGAGCACGGGCACAACGAGGCCAAGTGCAAAGTGCACCCGTGCCCCTGTGCTCGTCTCCACCTGCGTCCTGTGCTCGTCTGCGCCCTCCCACAGTGGCCGCGTGAGCCGTGGAGTCCTTCGCCCCTCTCGCTAGTGCCAGCCGTTGCCGAGCGCTGCTTCCAGAGCCCTCCGGCGAGCCCAAGACCCCGCTCCCCTCCACCTTTAAATAGAGCTCGATCCGCCCCTCTCCGAGCACGAAATCACACGCACCTAACCTCCACACCTCCTCAGCTAGCCGTGGACGGGCCAGGCGGGCCACTGGCCGCCTTTCCCCTCCGCCGGTCGCCGGCGATCCAAGTCCTCTGCCCCCTCCCACTCCACTGCCTCTCGAGCTCCACCGACTGCTCAAGCGTGTTCCTGGTGGTCCACTGGTCCTAGCTGGTGCCTCTGGAGCCCCTGGAACGGCCTCACGTCGTCGGCGTCTTCCTCTCCGACGTGCTCCGCCCGCTGCAGCCGCTGGAGACGAGCATGCCGACCTTGTCCGACCACCTCTCGCCACATTTTGGGTACGTCCAGGTGCGTCGTAACCTTGTGCGTCCATCCCTCCCTTCCACGGCAGCCGCCGAGCTCTCCTCGTCGGAGAACCACCGGCGACGAGCCACCCCTCCTCCTCTGTTTCTCTCCCTCTCCCTCTAAACCTGACCACGGGGGCCCATTGTCAGCCACTCAGCCGCCTCCCGAAGCAGTATGAGTGGAGACGCCCCGCTGGTTTACGCCTTCGACATCACCCCCCTCTCTGATTTTCTGAAAAATCAAATTTATAATCAGAAAATTGACTAAACTTTGACCAGCTATAACTCCTATTTTATAAGTCCAAATGACATGATTCTTTTTGCATTGGTTTTGTGTTAAAATTTTCTATCAGCATGCAAAAGATGAGATTTTTGCTTGTTGTGATTATTTTCTGGTGAATTAAACAGTGTTATATGACATTTTATTTTTGCTATTTTAATCATTTTCATTGTAAGAAACTTGCCTTGAGGAGAACCAGGAGGAGTGTGACCCTCCTCTGCACTAAGGCAAGCCATCACAAATATTTGCAAGAATGCCATTTCAATAACTATGGTTTCACTTGAATATCATTATTTTAAATGCATATAGAAAATTCATATAAATTCATTTGATGCTAGTTGCATGTTCTTGCTGTGATTATTCTGTTATCAGTAGCATTATAGTTGGATGGTTAAGTTTATGTAGTAGAGTAATATGACATTATGCTTGATTTAGTTAATAACTTAATATTGAGATTATGTTGAAAGTAATGCAATATTTGTCATTGCATTTTCATGGCATACTATGACTCGGTGAAATTTTTGCAAGTTGAAACCTGATAATAAACCAACTTGAACATGTTGTTGATCGAGTCATGGTGCCACCAAATCGAGCTTCCCAAAGTGCAACCACATTTGCCTTTATGAGGGGGACCTTTCTCGATCTATTGTTATGCCTCTCGCCGGTACCTCCAACTAGGGAAGGTTATGCGCTGGCACTACCCTGGCCCGGTAGGCAGGTATAACCTTGTGTGCCCGTAGTTATTTTGGTACCATATCCCCTTTGGGACGATTGTTTTGTCACGACGGGGGCCGTTGGATGTACGGAGTGGCATCGGGGCCACCCATGACTTAGCCCAAAGGGGAGTTGGTCGGAGTGGCCGGGAGAGTGTCATGGCAATAGCCTGGTTCTGTCGGAACGCCGTTCGTCCACCCGAATGGGAGTCCGAGGCCATGGGTTCCGTGGTGTGGGTACAGTGTGGTAACCTCTGCAGAGTGTGTATAATCTATCGATAGCAGCGTCCTCGGTCATGGACACAAGTTCATAGTAGGTCACACCGTGGATCAACAAGAAAATATTAAACTTGCGCACTAAATGAATACTTGTGGCACTGGTTATGTCGGTTAAGTTGTGAGGACCACCGAGGTGGTTTCGTTTGTGATCCGGGAGTGATCACCTTGATATGATGAGGTTCGTGGTTACGAGGTAACCGAGATGGTAAGCGGGTTGGAAAGGCCCTGTTATGAGCACGATCACTTCATGAGTAACATGTTAATTCTTGCATTAAACCTGCTTAAATATCATTGTTCTTGTTTGCCATTGTTGCTTTGTTTGTGTGAGCTTGCAAGTACATTCAATGTACTGACCTGGCATGTCATGCCAGTTTCAGGAGAAGTCATACCTTGGAGTTGCATATCGTATCGCAGTCTAGACCGTGTCCACATCAGTGTCCCTGTGAGATGGAGTCTTTCTACATCGTCGTTCCGCTGCCACGTAGTCTTATCATGATGTCGAGGCCCCTGCTCATGTCTACTAAATAATGTACATATGTTCAGCAGCACCAAGTGTGCCTCTTGGCCTCGCTACTTGTAATATCAAACTCTATGTTCTGGTAGTACCAATAAAGCAGTTGTATTTCTGTACCAAGTTGTTGCGTGTTGCCAGAAGACTTGATCTCTGGGCTGGGAATGCAAGGCAAACCGGTCGCTCTGAGCCGGGGTGCCACAGGGACCTCCGGAGCACGAGCGGACCCGCCAACACCTCGAGTCGCGACCCCTCCAAGGCATCCTCGCGAGGCCAGGCACTCCTTTTTCACACAAATCGCTCGCACATTAAAGGGGGGCCCTGAGCATCGCACCTCAAGGGATCCTACCGGCTCTCGAGCCCTGACCTCCTGGCCTTGACCACGGCATCGCGACCTAGCATACCAGCGGCGGCTGAGCCTCGCTCAAGGGCCGGGACCGGAGGACGTAGAGCATCCAGATGAGCGGGAAAGAGGGGGTTGGCACGAGTCCTGCCTGGGAGTGCCACCGTCAGAAGGACATAGCCTGATGTCGCACAAGAAGTTGTCCTCATAATGAAAGGATCACCGCAGGCTCGCCAAGATAAGTCACCCCATACGCGCAGGCATAAACCTCACGATCAGCGTTCTGCCTCTTGCGATCTCGCTCGAGCAAGGATGTTTCCCTTTCAATCCTTCGGGAGCCGCTTGCGTGCCAAAGGCGACCCCTTGAGCATCGCGCCTCAGGGGCTCTTACTGGACCTTGGGCCGCTCATCTCCCGGCCTTGATCACGGCATCGTGACCTGGCATACCAGCAATGACTAAAGCTTCCCTGGGGACTAGGTCCTGCTGGCGTAGAGCACTAAGCTACCATGAGGATGAAAGGGGGAACCGTGCCACAACGAGAAACGTAAATGCGGCATTGATTGGAAATAATCAGCATTAAGGCAAAAGCATCATAGTTTTTACATACCCCTGCGGGGCCCTACATGGTTTTCTACAGGGACAAAACCAAACGAAAGGATCTCCCGAAGACCGTGGCCTAAACAACGTCGCCCACGCGTCACGCTGGAAGTTTCCTCCACTAGGCTTGGCTGTGGTGACGCGGCGGCTCATAGCTGTCATCTTCGCTCGAGGCATGCCCCGAGGAGGCGCTGCTCCTGTCAGAAGCATTCCAGGTGCCGACCATCCTCGCCGAAGACCTTGAAGAAGAGCGTTGACACCCTGTCGTACTCGAAGTGGATGGCGTGGCCTCCCTCTTGGGGGGAGGCACGGGCGATCGCGCCCCATCCTCGAGTCATGAAGACGTCGCCGGAGTTGACGGCCTCGACTTCCGCTTCTGAAGCCTGGCCGCAGCATCCATCGTGCTGCAGCCACAACTCAGTGGCCCCCTTTGTGGTATCTCCCTTGCAAGGGACCGCGGGAGCCGGATCCATGTGCGCGGCGGCATTGCCGCCCACACCACAAACTCACAGTTCGTGCCTTCAGCGTGGGTCCGCGAGTGGGGTGGCCGTGCGGCCACTGCAAGTTCTCCTCCGCGACCCTGCTCCTCGCATCGTTGGCCGCCGCTCCTATGCGCGGGGCTCTGCGCGCAGGCATACACGGGGGACAGGGAAGCCCGGCAGAGCCCGTTCATGCCAAGGCCGCGTCGCCATGGGCTCCGCGACGGTGTCACGGGAGCAATCAGGCCTCTTCTTCGGCGGGAGCAACTCAAATTCCACCTGATGGGATTTTCCCTTCTCCGCAGTGGAAAACCTTCTCACTGGCGCCATAGACAATTCGGCAAGACGTCGGAGCAAAGAGGAAGGAGGAGCAGGCGGCGAAAAGACGAGGATGGGCTGGGGGCTCCACCCCTTCCCCCATTTATAGCCGGAGGGATGCCAACCGCTGGCCTCCCACGATTCCAAGTAATGATGGTTTTTCTGCATGCAACAGGCAGTTGTCAAGTCAGGCGGTTGCCGAGGCAGCATGGGGAAGTGGAGACGCCCACGTCCCATCAAGCGCCACGCATCGACTCGGTCCACAGGCGATTGGGGCCCACGGCGCGTTGCCCTTGCCCTTTGGCTTCGCCTCGAAGCCAAGTCCGAGCGCGCCTTGGGCCCGGGGACTACTGTCAGCGTTCCGGGAACCAGGGTACCCGGACTTGCCTGCTTGCGGCCCACAGCGTGGCTCCGTCGACGGCCTGGTACGGCCCATCTTCAGCATCGGCAAGACAAGACCCTCGCGAGGGGCCAAGCCTCGTGAGGCGGATGACACCAAGACATCCGGAGGGAGCGGCCTCCCCAGGCTGGCTCCCGAGGAGCGGAGATTCCTATGCAGGCGCCCACCTCGTGAGGTTGAGGTGACGCAAGCCATGACGAACAAGGCCAAGCGGGTGCCAGCGGGCGCAGAGCAGAAGATTTCCTCTTTGGTGCTAAGGAGGCAAGCGCAGGCGCGGGGTCCCGAGGAATCAGCCAAAGATTTCCATTCCCGTGCAACAAGACCAAGACCGCCAGGAAGGATGTCATCGCCGAGCCCACCACGGCGTCACGACCAGAAGCTTTGCAGGCAAAGACCACCTTTCGTCAGGATAGGATGTACTACTTGTCACCCTTCAAAATTGGCCACTGTGGGATCCCTTCCCGCCTTCGATTGGAGGAAGAGGACCAAGGCCACTATAAATATAGCTCAGCCACCACCGATGAGGGGTATGGGATCCAAACCCTCACTAGCTCACACTCACACAAGAACAGACCTCCTGAGGTTGTTCTTCCTCTGTACTAGTTCATCCTCAGCCCCTCGCGAGGCTAATCCACCCCAAAGCAGGAGTACGGTCTTACACCGCAAGGGGGCCTGAACCTGGGTAAACTGTCGTGTCCCTCTCATTTCTTGTTCATTGAGCTAGGCCGTGGGGACGACGAACTGGTTGGCTGAAGAGGTTGAGTTCTTCGCACATGCCCCAGAGTTCGAACCTTTCTTAGGTCTGCGGAGCCTTGAATACGACACAGCCAAACATATATGTGACACTTTAATGGTTAAAGGCCTTGGCGGCCTCTTGTTCTTTTATCTATTTTTTTTTGCCTAGCGCACATGAATCTCTATTTCTATCTCCACTTTTTCAAAAAAATCTAAGGTTTCACGTTTCATTTTTTTCCACCACCTCTTCGTCCATCCTTTCTCACTAGTGGAGAATCAACCATTAGTCCCGGTTCGTAAGGGCCGTCAGCGGGTACTCTCAACTTCCCGTTTTTCTTACGGACTTCTTTGTGCCATCGCATCAACTTGGCATGCTCTTTGTTTTGGAACAAACGTTTCAACTGTGGTCTTATAGGAGCATACCACATCACCTTGGCAGAAATTCTCTTCCTGAGACACTCGCCCTCAACATCACCAGGGTCATCATAGCTGATCTTATAGCACAATGCACCGCATACCGGGCATGCATTCAAATTCTCGTACTCCTCACCTCGGTACAGGATGCAGTCATTAGGGCATTCATGTATCTTCTGCACCTCTAATCCTTGAGGGCAGACATCCTTCTTTGCTTCGTACGTACTGTCGGGCAATTCGTTGTCCTTTGGAAGCATCTTCCTTAACATTATCAACAACTTTTCAAATCCCTTGTCGGATACACCGTTCTCTGCCTTCCATTGCAACAATTCCAGTGTGGTACCCAGCTTTTTCTTGTCATCTTCGCAATTTGGGTACAACAATTTCTTGTGATCCTCTAACATGCGTTGCAACTTCAACTTCTCCTTTTCACTTGCGCAATTTCTCTTTGCATCAGCAATGGCCCGACCAAGATCATTAGCGGGCTCCTCTGATGCCTCTTCTTCAGCTTCTTCCCCCATTGTAGTACCATCGTATTCAGGGAACCCATGGCGAGGATAGCTGTCATCATCCTCTTCTTCTTCATTCTCTTCCATTAGAACCCCTCTCTTTCTCCGTGCTTGGTCCAACAGTTATAGCTGGACATGAAACCGGACGTAAAAAGGTGGACGTGAATGGTTCTTGAGTTAGAGTAATTGTTATCATTATTACAGACACCACATGGACAACACATAAAACCATCCGACCGCTTGTTTGCCTCGGCCGCAAGCAGAAAAGTATGCACACCATCAATGAACCGGGGAGAGCGTCGGTCATCGTACATCCATTGTCGGCTCATCTTCATTGCACAACACCGAAAAGACCAAATTAATACAAGTTCATACATAAAATTTATACACACTTATTCTCATAAAACAACATACAAACTCTCTAGCTAAAGCATTTAAATGCAACAACAAATGCGATCAAGATCGCAACTAAGGTAACAATTGATCCAACAGCATAGTGATACCAAGCCTCTTTATTACGGCATATTTTCTAATCTTTCTAATCTTCAAGCGCATTGCATCCATCTTGATCTTGTGATCATCGGCGACATCGGCAACATACAACTCCAGTTTCATCTTCTCTTCTTCAATTCTTTCAATTTTTCATTCAAATACTTGTTTTCTTTTTCAACTAAATTTAACTTCTCGACAAGAGGGTCAGTTGGAATTTCCGGTTCACATACCTCCTAAATAAAAATATCTATGTCAACTTGATGGGCACAATTGTCATAAACACGAAATTCAACAAATAGTTATAAAGAGAATATACATATACCACATCCGAATCATAAACCGGACGAGGGCCGACGGGGACTGATATCAAAACCATGCCACTATGTATAACAAACAACCATACAGGTAAGAAAATTATACAAGTAACTATCTAAATCATACAAACATGATTTTTTTTATAAAAAGGATAAGAACAAGAGGCTCACGAAGGTGGCGCCGGCGACGGGGCGGTGCGGGCGATCGACGGTGGTTAGGACGGGGACGGTAAGGCACTAAGTAAACCACACCTACATATGCAAACTAAGAAGTTAATTTGAGCTCAAATTGCACATAAATCAAATAAACTCCAACATATAATTAGTCCCAAACTAAAACCCACAAATCACTATACTTATAGAGCATTGCAGGAGCTAATCTAGCAATGAGAGATGAAAGGACAAAGTTGCTAACCTTTGTGAACACTTGGATGGATGGGGTGCCTTCAAATCTTGACAAATCTTGGCAAAAACGGAGGATGAGCTCGAGCAAGGGGAAGAACAGAGGAGAGGAAAGGGGAAAACAGAGAGAATGGGCTCGGGCTGGACGAAGGGTTTATATAGGGGCATCTTTATTCCCGTTTGGTTATACAAACTGGGACTAAAGGTGTAGCTCTAGTCCTGGTTTGTGATACAAACCGGGACTAAAGGTGCTCGTGGGGGCCCCAGCCTGACGCCAGCCTGCCACAACCCCTTTAGTCCCGGTTTGTGTCACAAACCGAGACTAGAGGTACAAAACGAACCGGGACTAATGATGCCCGTGCCCTAGCCGTTGGAACTGGGACTAATGGTCACATTAGTCCCGGGCCATAATCAAACGGGACTAATGATGCGAACGTAAGGTCGTTTTCTACTAGTGTCTGCATATGATAATCAATCATATTAATTTACTTGCCTTCTTCCTGCAATTCTTTTTACTTACCTTCTGAATCAGTTTCACTTTAATTTACTTACCTGACGTCTCATCAAACTATAGGTAAATCACGGGCAAGATTTGATAGACATTTATTTACACAATCGCATTTATCTTCTATTACAACACATGGACATTGTCCTAATAAGCTTCAACAAATGGTTTCTTTGGAGTACTAGTTTGGAATTCGGATCAGTGGCAAACATTTGCGAGGATGTATCTAGTGCACCAGGGCAATTGGTGCTACTGGTGCACGGGTCCCCCATTGCATATTAAAAATGTTAGGAAAAATCCGGATACAATTTAGTGCATTGAAACAACATCATTGCATGTTGTCACAAAAACTCAAATCAAAATTTAAAACATTGCCCGAGATACAAAAATGATAAATTTGACAATGAATAGTGCGTAACACAAGTTGGGCTTCAGTTTTGGCCCATTAACACATTGATTTCAAATTTATCATTTTTGTATCTCTAGCAATGTTCCGAATTTTGATTTGAATTCTTGTGACAACATATAATGATGTTGTGTCAAGGCAGAGAGCAACTAGTTAACAGCACTCCATAGGGAGCCTCGCAACGATCAGCGCCACTTGGCGCGCTCTCAGCCGCCCGCCATGTGTCCGCTCTGGGCGCTCCCTCCGGATTTTTTTTATTTTTCCGCACACGTTTTCGACTTTTTAAACGGTTTTTTTCCGGGTTTTTCCGATGTTTTGGTTTTCCACCGGTCTTCCTTAGCTTTTGGGTAAAAAAAGTTTCAAAAAAAGTTTCGCAAAAAGAACGCGTTTTTTTTTCTTTCACGAGAGTCTCGGTTTTGCTTCCGCGAAAGGCACGGTTGTGCTTTCGCGAGAGTCACGGCCGTGCCTTTCAGAAACGAAAAAAACGCGTTTTCTGTTTTTTCTTCCTTTCGCGAGAGGCACGGTTTTGCTTCCGCGAGAGGCATGGTTGTGCTTTCGCGAGAGTCACGGCCGTGCCTTTCGAAAATGAAAAAAACGCGTTTTCTGTTTTTTCCTTCCACGAGAGGCACGGTTTTGCTTCCGCAGGAGGCACGGTTGTGCTTTCGCGAGTCACAGCCGTGCCTTTCGAAAAGAAAAAAATGGGTTTTCTATTTTTTTTCTTCCGCGAGAGGCACGGTTTTGCTTTCGCTAGAGGCACGGTTGTGCTTTCGCGAGAGTCACGGTCGTGTCTCTTGGAAACGAAAAAAAACGCATTTTTGTTTTTTCTTTCCACGAGAGGCACGGTTGTGCTTCCGCGAGAGTCACGGTCGTGCCTCTCGGAAACGAAAAAAACGTGTTTTCTATTTTTTTTCTGCGAGAGGCACGGTTTTGCTTCCGCGAGAGGGACGGTTGTGCTTTCGCGAGAGGCACGGGTGTGCCTCTTTCGGAAAGCGAAAAAACCCATGCTCCTGGGTCGGTTTTTTCATCCGGTTTTTTCGTGAAAAAAAAGTTCGTCAAAACCTATCAACATGGGATCTACTTTTGAAGATCTCGACGCGAGGAATGGAATCCAACGGTGGAAACGGTTTAAGATTTGAACACATGGTTTAAGAGATAAAATATTTTAAATAAACGGATCTATGAAAAAAGGAAAACTCCCGGTTGTGACAAGTGGCGCACATGCAGCGCGCCACTTGTCGCAACCCGGGAGGTGGGAGTGATCTTTGTAATGAGTACTCCTCAACTAGTGATTTCGGTCAATGCACTAATTATTTTCCTTGATATTTTAATATATTTTTGAATGTGCAACAAGGTCCGGTGCACCAGATACGTTCCCAACATAGGCAGCATAAATGTATAGATAAACAGTAGCAGAGATAGTTTATAGGAGTATTATATTTCATCCGTTCCTAAATATAAGTCTTTTTAGACATTTCAATATGGACTACATACAGATGAATGTAGAGGTATTTTAGAGTGTAGATTCACTTATTTTGCTCCGTTTGTACTTATATTAGAATCTCTAAAATGACTTATCTATGCTACTATTAAACGAGCAAACATATTCATCACTAAGTGCACCCAGCCTAATCTACACATAACAACACGGAGGAATTGCGGCCTCTCGATCAGATCACTTAATTTGATCTAAGAGTTAATATTCCACCAATCCACGTCCATAGTGTGTTTAGCATTTTTTCGGGCGGACGAAAACTCTGTTATCCGGCGTCCCCACGCCGTGTCACTGCTAAAATTACGGGCCTACTCCCCACCTCCTTCTCCCCGAGAAAAAGGAAGTACCACGCGCCCGTAGCCCGCACCTCTCGCGAACGCCGCCCAACCCGACGCTGTCGCCGCCCCACCCGGCGCATGCCATCCTCGCCGCCCCGCCGCTACATGACGCCGCCACACACCTCTAGCCGCCGGCCGTGTATCGCAGATAATCGTCTGCCGCTCCTCTGCGGTCTCGCCTGATAGCTCTGTCAGACATGGGGGAGTAGGCGTCGATACGAGTCGGGAGCTGGCTCATGGAGCGGCTAGCCGTCTAGGCGGTGTCTACGTAGCCCCTAGAACACGTCGGGCCACAGCAACGGGCAGGGGAGGCTTGACATAACCGAGTTCGTCGGCCATGGCGGCAAACAGAGACGAAGCTTGCGGGGCAGCGGCTACATGTTGATGTCGAGGATGAGGACTAAGAGAGAGGGGAAAGGAGGCAGGGATAACCATGAGGAGGTTTCTATACTACTATTAAACAAGCAAACATATTCATCACTAAGTGCACCCACCTAATCTACACATAACAACACGGAGGAATTGCGGCCTCTCGATCAGATCACTTAATTTGATCTAAGAGTTAATATTCCACCAATCCACGTCCATAGTGTGTTTAGCATTTTTTTCGGGCGGACAAAAACTCTGTTATCCGGCGTCCCCACGCCGTGTCACTGCTAAAATTACGGGCCTGCTCCCCACCTCCTTCTCCCCGAGAAAAAGGAAGTACCACGCGCCCGTAGCCCGCACCTCTCGCGAACGCCGCCCAACCCGACGTTGTCGCCGCCCCACCCGGCGCATGCCATCCTCGCCGCCCCGCCGCTACATGACGTCGCCACACACCTCTAGCCGCCGGCCGTGTATCGTGGATAATCGTCTGCCGCTCCTCTGCGGTCTCGCCTGATAGCTCTGTCAGACATGGGGGAGTAGGCGTCGATATGAGTCGGGAGCTGGCTCATGGAGCGGCTAGCCGTCTAGGCGGTGTCTACGTAGCCCCTAGAACACGTCGGGCCACAGCAACGGGCAGGGGAGGCTTGACATAACCGAGTTCGTCGGCCATGGCGGCAAACAGAGACGGAGCTTGCGGGGTAGCGGCTACATGTTGATGTCGAGGATGAGGACTAAGAGAGAGGGGAAAGGAGGCAGGGATAACCATGAGGAGGTTTCTATACTACTATTAAACAAGCAAACATATTCATCATTAAGTGCACCCAGCCTAATCTACACATAACAACACGGAGGAATTGCGGCCTCTCGATCTAATCACTTAATTTGATCTAAGATTTAATATTCCACCAATCCAGGTTCATAGTGTGTTTACCATTTTTTCGGGCGGACAAAAACTCTGTTATTCGGCGTCCCCACGCCGTGTCACTGCTAAAATTACGGGCCTGCTCCCCACCTCCTTCTCCCCGAGAAAAAGGAAGTACCACGCGCCCGTAGCCCGCACCTCTCGCGAACGCCGCCCAACCCGACGTTGTCGCCGCCCCACCAGGCGCATGCCATCCTCGCCGCCCCGCCGCTACATGACGTCGCCACACACCTCTAGCCGCCGGCCGTGTATCGCAGATAATCGTCTGCCGCTCCTCTGCGGTCTCGCCTGATAGCTCTGTCAGACATGGGGGAGTAGGCGTCGATACGAGTCGGGAGCTGGCTCATGGAGCGGCTAGCCGTCTAGGCGGTGTCTACGTAGCCCCTGGAACACGTCGGGCCACAGAAACGGGCAAGGGAGGCTTGACATAACCGAGTTCGTCGGCCATGGCGGCAAACAGAGACGGAGCTTGCGGGGCAGCGGCTACATGTTGATGTCGAGGATGAGGACTAAGAGAGAGGGGAAAGGAGGCAGGGATAACCATGAGGAGGTTTCTATACTACTATTAAACAAGCAAACATATTCATCACTAAGTGCACCCAGCCTAATCTACACATAACAACATGGAGGAATTGCGGCCTCTCGATCTAATCACTTAATTTGATCTAAGAGTTAATATTCCATCAATCCACGTTCATAGTGTGTTTAGCATTTTTTTCGAGCGGACGAAAACTCTGTTATCCGGCGTCGTGTCACTTCTAAAATTATGGGCATGCTCCCCACCTCCTTCTCCCCGAGAAAAAGGAAGTACCACGCGCCCGTAGCCGGCACCTCTCGCGAACGCCGCCCAACCCGACGCTGTCGCGGCCCCACCAGGCGCATGCCATCCTCGCTGCCGCGCCGCTACATGACGTCGCCACACACCTCTAGCCGCCGGCCGTGTATCATAGATAATCGTCTGCCGCTCCTCTGCGGTCTCGCCTGATAGCTCTGTCAGACATGGGGGAGTAGGCGTCGATACGAGTCGGGAGCTGGCTCATGGAGCGGCTAGCCATCTAGGCGGTGTCTACGTAGCCCCTGGAACACGTCGGGCCAGGGGAGGCTTGACATAACCGAGTTCGTCGGCCATGGCGGCAAACAGAGACGGAGCTTGCGGGGCAGCGGCTACATGTTGATGTCGAGGACGAGGACTAAGAGAGAGGGGAAAGGAGGCAGGGATAACCATGAGGAGGTTCGTGCTGTCGGCAAGACCAGAGAAGGAGGAGCACGATGAATCGACGACGGCGGCTTACGGATGGTGTCGGAGAAGACGACGTCCGTGTGCTCTGTGCAGGGCGTCGCAACTTGATTCGTTCGGCGTGGAGGATCAAGAGGGCGTGGAGGTTCTCTCGGATGCGACGGCTTGTCGGGGTCTCGGGGATAGACCGCTGGCCATGGCGCGCGGCGAAGAGGGAGTTCGAGGATGAGCGGAGGGCGCACCAGATCGAGGCAGGTCACAAATGCATTCACTCCTCCCCGGCGCCTCGGCGGTGACATCTAGCGCATGCGGCAGCCAGTGCGTTGACGGGCGGCTATAGGATGCGTGCGGCAGCCTGGGCGTTCGCGTTGTGGTGGCAGCGCAATGCCGCGCGCGGCAGGCAGTGCGTCGACGACCGGCTAGAAGAGGCGTGCGGCAGCCTAGGCGTTCGCATTGTGGTTGCAGCGCAGTGCTGTGCGGCGGCCACAACTAGGGCGCTCAACAACGGGGCCAACTAGGGCGTGCAGGGCCGGAGCCAGCTAGGTCGCTCGGCGGCCGGCGGATTTGGGGCTCCGCTGCTACGTGCGTGATGATGTCGGCGTGTTGTGCATGAGTGTTGTCCGCCAGAGGATCGCGCAGCTGGCCGGCGTGTGTGAGGTGCGTGCCTGCGGCTGCCAGCAGGCTGTGCGTGCGGCTTGCTTTGTTCAGGTACTGTCAAATTCAGGAAAGCAAGAGAACTCGAGTAGTGCTGTCAATTTCTGCATGCAATGTTTGTGATTCAGATTCAGCATGGATAATGTTGTTTAGGACTGAAAGTTTATCATGGTTGAATAAATACGCATGGTTGATTTTAGTTGCTAGAAGGAAAAGCAGTGTTACAAATTTTAGAATTAGGATGTCGTTTTGCACAGTTCTATCAAGTTATTTGCATTGTACAGTCACAATTCTAAGCTTAATCTTGTTAGCCATGTAGCATTGCAGATCTGGCTCTTTTTTCCTATCAGATCAATACCTTTGGTCAGATTTAGCTTATTTGATAGTGAACAAACAACAAATGGTGTGAATATAACAATAATATGCGGTGGTGACCTATCAAAACTATTAATGTGAATTTTCCAATTCCGATTTTTACAATTTTTATTCTTCCCTTCAGATACGGTTTGCTCTTCTAACACGTATACTATATATGCACATGCAGCCCCTTTCAGTTGAGCTGGGTCCTGGTATCCTTGGGAAACATTTTTGATGAAATCCAGGTAAGTTCAGCATGATAATCATTCCATTTCGTTGATTTACTCTTATCTGTGTCACTTGTCAATTCTGAACACTCCATGCCTATACTTTTATAGGTATTCTTAGCAATTCGGATTGTACACTGAAATTTAGGTGCTTTTCGAGAGCTTACTGTACAATAAAATGATCTACCTTGCAATATCATTTTTCTCACAAATGAAGAAACTCGGAGCATCTATGTCTTAAATTTATCTGCTAAATTATTGATATTTATACTTCATGTTTGGGGTTCTATTCATGAGCACTAGGCACTTCTCGACACCGCTACAATTATTCTAGAATGTCTTTAAATTTGCAATGCTCATCAGACCATGTCACGTGTCCAGTACAGGTTTTCCAGTCAACTATTCACATTATCGACTGGGGACGATATTTTCAGTCCTACCGAGTTTGCAACCTGCTCCTTAGATGATAGTGATCCAGTCATGGAAATTTCAGTGCTTTCTTCGAGTGTACGGAAAACTCATTCAACGCACGTTTGCCAGAAACTGTAGATTAGCAAGACTAACGTGTGTTGAGCATGTCAGTCTATGTGTGGGCAGGAGTGAAACTATAGATTATGCTCGGGACGAGTTTCCAAAAAAAAGTCTTCGAGACGGCGCTGCTGCTGCTGCTGCTCCTTCTATGGGCAAAGTGGAGGCTGCAGTTCGAGGACTTCAAGGAGGCGACATGGTTGCTTCTTGGAGAGGTGAGTTGTTTCCTTGCAGAAAAATAAATCTCTAGAGTTGTTTAACTGAACCTTTTCCACTGTCATTGTTATGATGAAATATAAAAATACTTGCACGAATTGTTATTGGTCACTCAATGCCTAAGCTGTTGTTGGTTAATTTGAAATTGGATTGTACTCCAAGAGTCCATAAGATGGCATTTCCAGATGTGGTAGCTAATTTCAGAACTTAGCATCATTTTCTAAAAATATGGCTGGGCAGTATGAGCCAACCACAGGGGAGGATATTTCAAGAGAATAAACTGATTGTAGTTGCCGAATTGGTATTAATAAGCTGATGTTCCAAATTCCTAGAGAACCACAGGGGTTCTTTTGTTATCTAAAAATGCTTCTAATATGTAATTCATCTAAGGAGTGTTTTAGTGCTGTGATTCAGCCCTCCTGCAAGCGATCATCTTGGAGCTTTCCATTGCCTCCCGCAAATGTCATCTCCCAGCTCGTGGCCTGGCCCCCACGTTTTTTCTTACTGTAGTACGCTACAAAGGCTTTGCTATTGGTTATTTTAACTGATCACAATACTCCGAATAGAAACCGTGATAATAAGATTGCCCCTTTTGTGTTTTCTACAGAAACTATCCTCCATGCTTCTCAAATATGGGTGCTGTTTTGTCCAGAGGCTTTCATTTACAGAGAAGCACATCGATGGAGAAAAAAGGTGTGGTGAAAGGCAATCTGTTTCAGGTACATACTCTGTACTAAACATATGAACAAGGTTGCCAAAATGATATTCTATCTCAAAATGTTTTCTAAAACCTGGCCTCATAAATTTTGTTGTCTTATTAAGAAGTACCGTACATATTTGTTCTCTACTTCTTTTTGTCCATAGCTTTTGGTTTCATTCTCTTCATTGTGTTGGGATTTTAGAAGCATTGAGCAGTCACATGGTAAGTACAAGGAACATCATCACTATAACAGGGAGGTTGAAATAAGAAATTGAGGTGATCAATCAAGGCAATAAATTGTATCATATTCTTCTGAATGAACAGGTACCTATGCCCACTGTTTCAAAATCAAATATCGGAATGGTGTTTTTCATTTTGTTTACTATTATTTGTTGCAGAGCAAGGCAACGATGACGAGCACTTGTGTTTTTGACATGATGCACCTCTGTTTTTTTCGACCTTTTATTCATGTATATGTAAATTCTATGGAAACGTATCATATGAAATGTAAATTCATAACTCTATGGTTGATGTAATCTATATTATGTATATTCTCAATAATGAAATACCTATTAATATGAAGTTCTTTTTTCATTGGTTTCTTATTTTTCCTGACAGTTATAATAGACTAGGATATATCACTTCCTGCTTTGCCAAACCATTTTTTAAACACTATTTTGCCAAACCTGACACCCACATAACCCTTGCCCACGTTTGAACTATGAACTCATCACTTAAATATCCCACTAAGTTTTATTCCCATGGTTTGAATTGCATTGCACGTGCACACTTACTAGTATTTAGAAACGGGGGAGTGGGGTTTGTCTAGGGCACATCTAGATGTGCCTTAGTTATTGCACATCTAAGTGACACAAGCAAGCATAGAAAAAAAAATCCACACGAATCTTCGCGTAAGATCAATGATATAGGACTTAGAGCATCTCCAGCCGTTCGGCCCCCAAGGGCGCCGAAAAACTGCGCCCTGGGGGCGAGCCGGCGCTAGTTCGGCCCCGGGGGGCGGCCTAGCTCCCAGCCACGGCCCCAGGCGCCCCCCCCCCCAGCCTTGGCAAATTCAAACGTAGTTCATTCCCGCGCCCAAAAATAAACGCCACAATCCGGCGATCAAGCGATGATCGGCGATCGATGAAAAGTTCGGCGTACAAAAATCAGAACAGAAACGCGCATCAGACGGCGAGGTCGGCCTCCGGCGTCGGCGGAGTCGGCGTGCGCGGGCTTGACGGGGTCTCTATGCTTGGCGGCGTGGCTTCTGCGCTGCGGGCAGTCCCGGCGGCATCATCGGTCGGGCTTGTTGGCGGCATCGGCGTGCGCGTGGGCGTGGGCGGCGTCGTCGTGGGCGTGGGCGTGGGCGGCGTCGTCGAGGGAAGCTAGTCCAGGATGAGGCCGACATGCGCCCTGTACCACTCCTTGACCGCCTCGTTGGTGCTCTGGAGCATGTCCGCCCCGCCCAGCAGGAAAGCCAGGTCGGTGTTCCTCTTCTTCGCGGCGACGTTGGTCCGGAGTAGGTCAAGCTTGACGGCGCTTGTCGACGTCAACGCCGACCACCGCGCCTCGGTCTTTTCTTCATGAAGGACGGCCCGGGCCTGTGCGTCGGCGAGGCAGTGCTGGATGGATTCCTGCACGCGAGCGGTGGCCGCGTCGGCGTGTTTCCCCTTCTTGGCACCTTTGTTGCCGTCCGGCCGCCCTTCTGACGCGCCCGGAGCCGGCGCGTCCGGCTTGTATGTCTCCTTGGCCTTCTCGAGGGTGCGCCGGACTTCCGCCCACTTGTCGCACTTGTCAATGCGCTTGTAAACGTGGAGGTACTTGAACTCGGCGTCGTTGTTGCTCTGCCTATACAGGCCGAACATGCGCAGCAACTGCGCGGGGACGAACAAACAGTTGGCGGGCGCACACGGCGAAGAGAGACGGGAGACCGCGTGGCATACCTGATCCTCAATGCTGGCGCCGCTCTCCGGGCGAGCGGCCACCTCCTCGACGACACCATGTCATTTGTTGCACGCCCCCTGGATGCGCCCCCAATGGTTCGCCATCGCCTTCGACCCGCGCTGCATGTAGACGCCTTTGAAGTAGGGGTCGACGAGTTTGTGCTCGTCGAACTCGGCCTTGATGCGCGCCCAGTACGTGTCGATGCTCTGGTTCGCGCCGGTGGTCGGGTCGAGGCAGACGACTTTCCATGCCTCGGCGAGGCATTCCTCCTCCTTGGACGCCCACTTGATGCGCGGCTCGGCTGACCTGGCCGTCCGCTTCTTCTTCTTGCGCCTCCTCGCCGGCTCCTCCTCGTCCTCTTCCTCCTGCTCCTCGTCGCCGTAGACGTAGCCGAGCTCGCCGTCCATGCCGCCGCTAAGATCCACCGCTTCATCCGCGGTGAACCCGGGAGACGCGGCGGCCGCGGCCGATCCTTCCGCGATGATGTCATCCATGTCGGTCTCGGTCTCGTCGGCGTCGCCGAGGTGCGAGAAGGGCAGTGCGCAACGGCGGAGAGGGGGCGTCGGGGAGGACGCGTACGCGGGCGGCGAGTAGTTGTATGAAGGGTACTGCACGCCGGTGAAGGCGGGCGAGGGCGTGCGCTGGGCCGGGTGTCCATGGGGGAACGTGACATTTGGGTTGAACCCACCGTGCACGTCCCCGTCGGCGTAGCCCGGCGATCCCCATGGCTGCGGCGTCGGAGACCCGACACCTTGCTGGCCCCAGGGCGCGTACGGCGCGTGGTTGCCGGGGAGATTCATCATCCCCGCGCGTGCCGCCTCGGCCTCGGCCTGGTCCGCGGAAGCGGCAGCGGCAGCGGCACCCGCAGCCGCGCGTGCCGCGTTGTCACGGGCCTTCTTGGCGAGGGCCCTGTTCCGCCGGTCGGCGGTGACGGCCTCCCGTCGCTGTACTTCTACCCTCCAATCAGCGTTTGTCATGCCCGGCGGCTTGGACGGCGGCGCCCTCGGCTTCCTCTGCTTCGGCTGGGCGACGGAGGCGGTCGCGGTTGCCCCGGCGCAGGGGACGGCGTACTTCTTCGGTGCCATGGCGGCCGGCTGGGAGGCGAGCGGGAGAGAGAATGGCGGGAGGAAAGGAGAAAATGAGAGGGGACTGGGGAAAAGCGGGGAGAAACGGCGGGAAGAGGCGCTCGACTCGCCGATAGGGCGGACCCACGCGCGCCTTTTCGCTTGTGCCGGCGCCCCAGGCCCCCCAGGGCGCCGGGTTCTGCCTGGGTCCGCCGGCACCAGATTCGGCCCGAGCCGGCGAAAAACGGGCTTCTCGGGGGGCGACTGGGCCGTTTTTTCGGCGCCGGCGCGGCAAAAACGCCTGGGGAGGGTCTGTTGGGGGCGCGGCTGGAGATGCTCTTAGATGTGCAATATTTATGGCACATCTAGATATGCTCTAGCAAAACTGTAATTATATCTATATAAGTTAGGGTTGACAAAGCGGTTCCCCTTGGTTGGATTCATCGAGCCAAATCTTCTCAGAACAACGGCAGTACCGCACAACATCTTTTCATTTATTCCTTCCGGAGGACAGAAGTCACTTCCTCCTCAGATTCGTAGCATTCATCGTCCGCGTCCGAGTCAGGGCTCATGTACTCCTCCCGGAACTCAACGTAGCCCTTTGTGATCAAATCGATGCGGATCTTGTCCACCAAGATTATTTCGCCACCCTCCGTCTTTCGTTGGCATTGCTTATCCAATAATATAGCTCTCTGGTGGATCCAACCCGGCGGGAACACCCCGCCAGCTTCAACGCCGAGGATATCATCGACGGTGGGGGTCTTCATCATGGACAACCAGATACGGATCTCTTCATTCGAGAACCGGACCATGCCTGGGGCGGCCACAGACCTGGTCTCGGGCTTGGACTCCTTCATGATTCTATCAATCGATAGCTCCAACTCGGCTGCGCTCAACGCTCCAGACCCCGGGAAGCCCAGAAGCGCCGTCTTGATCCTCCTCCGCAGCTCTGCATCTTCAGTCGTGGTACCGGGCTTCGGGAGCGGGTCCGCCCAATGCCAGCGCGGCTTCTCCTCGATCGCCGCCAGCTTCCTTTTGCCCTTCGGTGGAATCTCCTCGCCGGTGGCCGCCGCCGCCGCCGACATGGGTTTGGTTTGGTGGTGGTGCACCCACCCCGCGAAAAAATGCCCTCCTGGCCGATCGTGCACCGCCGAGGCGAAAAATCACCCTCCCGGCCGTTCGGCTCGGCTGCGCGTCGCCAGCGCCTGGTGGATCCCTCTTTGCCGACGATCGACTGTGGTCGTGCGATGGATTCGGGAATTGTTGTAAGATACCGATGGCGGTGAGTCGTGTCTATCTATATAAAGCCAGAGGCGAAACCCGGGTCGAGATCGTATCGAACCTTTTCGGTCGAGGTTTCAGCTGGGCCAGGCCCAGAACGGTTGGCGGTAACAGAAGAAAGCGAAGGAATTTCTAAACTGAAAAATTGCGCGGTTACTACCGGTACCGGCAACGCTCTAGCCAATCAGCTAGTGCCATTTAACTGCATATATTCTCTTTCTTTGTTATATATTTTTTCCCATGTTTAAAGAATATTGGCAGCAATGTGGCAGAGCACTCTCTCTCTTCTCCCACACAATAAATTCAATCATTTCTTTCACTTTATCTAATTTCAAACATCCATATCTTTTAAACCATGTATTAGTTTTTGAAACTTTTTTCACATTTGAACTCCTTGCATTAAAACCTTAAAATGAGATCAATCTTGGATATTTTTCAACCATGTTTAAATTCAAGCGCATGTTTCACATTTTGAAATAATCAATTTCACAATGATACATTATAATTTCACTTTCTGTAGTTACTCTTTCACTATTCAGAACCTATATTTCACTTTTCACTGGCTTGTTTCACAAAAAATACATCCTTTTTAATGCACATTTTTTAAGTAAGATATTTCACTCTTTTGAAATAAACTGTTGCACATTTCCAAATAATCAGTTTCACAATGATGCATTTAAATTTCACTTTCTGTAGTAACTATTTCACAATTCAGAACCTACACTTCACTTTCCACTAACTTATTTCACAAAAATCACATATATTTCAATTACACATTTTTGAAATAACATATTTCACTCTTTTGAAATAAATTGTTACACATTTGTAAAACAGTCGGTTTCATAAAATCACATATATTTCAATTGCACATTTTTAGTTTGTGTGGAAAATGTTTGTTTCACGTATTTGAAATATAATTGGGTTAAATAGATTTCTAGTGAAATGGGTTTGTTTCACATATTTCTACTGAAAAAGTTTGTTTCACAATTTTTTTTCTAGTGAAATAGGTTTGTTCAATATATGAAATGTGAAATGTTGAAATTAAACGTGCTTGAAATGTATCCAATATTGGTTTCGTTCTAAAGGTCTTGGTGCTAGGAGTTCAAATATATAAATTATTTCAAAAATGAACTTGTATTTCAAATGGTATAAATTATTTAGTTTAGTCAAGGTGAAATAAAATGGTGGATTGATGTGTAAGAGAGAGAGAGAGAGAGAGAGAGAGAGAGAGAGAGAGAGTGGGCGCTGACAATGCTGCCATTCTATGTTGGGATCTATAGATGTATTAGGTCTAGTATTCAATTTTGTATAGTAGAAAGGTTGGAAAAATAGTTGTGCTTGGCTCGGATCTTAAAGACGAGATCCTTGCCGATAGGTAACGCTACTGCTCAAACTGACTTTTTGAAGGAATTTTCCTATTCGCCAATCAGCATAGGTCTAAAGGGCAGATCGCACGGGTCAATATCCCAGCGACCGCGCGCGCACCGCCGCTTCACGATGTGTAGGCGGCCGTTTCCGGTTTTGGGAAGGTTCTAGTTCTAGAACTTTCGCAAACATGATTTTTTTTCTTCTTGTCTTATCTTTCTCTTTTAATTTTCGGTTTTCTTTTCTTTTTTTCTTTTCCTTTTTCTTGGTTTTTTATTTTTCGTTTTTTCTTTCCAAATTCAGAAACATTTTCTGAAATTTGGGAACACTTTTTTTTCTCTCAGTGAATATGTTATGAAATTCAAACATATTTTCAAATCAGTGAACATTTTTGGAATTCAATTTTTGTTCACTGAATTCAAAATTTGGTCATAAAAATTAAAAAATGTTCATCAAAATTTTAAAATGTTCATGAATTTTTAAACTATCACCATATTAAAAAAAGGTTTGTCGAATTCAAACTTTGTTCATCAATTTTTAAAAAGTTCATTTATTATAATATTTGTTCAATAGTTTCAGAAAAATGTTCATTGAAATTCATAAAATGTTCACCCAAAATTCAAATTTTTTACATCAAAATTCAAACAATGTTGATCCAAACTTCAAATTTTGTTGATTAAAATAGAAAAAATGTCCATAAAAAATAAAAAAATTCTTTTATAAAATTGTGAATATTTTTGAATCCATGAATTTTTTTGCATTAGTGAACATTATTTTAAGTTCTAAATTTTTTTCAAATGCCGAACTTTCTTAAAGAAGCAAAAAATAATAGGGGAGCCCTGTCACGCATCTGGGCTGGCCCAAGGTCGCGCGTGGAAGCCAGGGGGCGGGTGCTGCCTTCTTTCCCAGTGCGCGAGTCGCCGTATAGGTGCTCCCGGTCTAAAGTTCCAAAACCACTAGCGCGAACTTTACCCTATTTCCGCGTGCAACAATGGGGCAACCCAGTGGGGCTGCCTCCTGAGCGTGGAACCGTCGAGCGTCCAATAGGAGCTCCTGAGAGCGAATTCACACTTGCCTTCGACAAAGAAGAAACAGAAGGCCCAAGGCATGCTAACCTGTCGATCGGCAAAGGTCTAAAGTTCCAAAACTACACCATGGACATGGAATTTCTGATAATCCCATGTGCATGATGAACAATAAAATAAAAAAATAGTAAAAAATTGAAAATCTGAACAATTTTTAGATAAACATTGAGGACTGTTTCACATGCATGCAAAATTACATTATTGAATGACAAAAACCAAAATTGGTGCTTCAAAAATATTGTTTTTGAAAGCATTTTAAAATACTGATTTTTTTTCTCTCACAGATCCATGAATGCCAATTAATCACCAAAAAATGGCATAGACAGAAAACTAAGCAATATTGTTGTAAAAAGATTTTTTTTTCTATTTCACTGTCCATACCATGTGCACGTGTGCTCGAATCTAGAAGCACGCGTTCGCAAAACTAGCAGCTATAAGCCTGCAGTCATCCCTCGTACTGGATGAGGCGTAGTCCAGAAACACGCACAATTGTTAAATAAACATCGCCCATAATGAGCAATAGGTATCGCTCGCCTGCATCGGTTCTGAGCAGGCCGGCCCACTCATTGCATAATTGATTTTTCTCTACAAATTTTGTACGTACGCTGGTTCCCTAGATGGTGTCCGTAACCACTGCCTCCGCCGGCCTTAACCAATCCTGATGCTCCGATGTGCTCGCAACGTTGCGGCCGGTGTGCCATCTGGAGCTATGGTGCTGGCTCTTGAAACCACGCCCAATCCAGACAGAGCAAGCTAAGAAGCATCAGACAACGATGCCACATTATTTTCTCCAATGTATATGCACTAGGACGACAGCTCGCAACCTCGACTATGAAGGTACTTCCTTCCACAAATCTTTTTTGTCCTTCGATAACTCTAGAGTTTCTGCAAATATTGCTAGCTTGGGTGTTTGTTAGGACATAATGAGAAAGAGAGTTTCTGTTAGGGCCCTTAAACAAATGGAGTTCGACCGGCTTAAGGTTGCTCCTAGGTTGCCTACTTTTTTTGATCTTCTCGTGTCGGATGAGGAGGATGTGGATGCTGATGCCGATCATGATGGCAAGCTTCTCTCCCATCTAGTTAAAGACACAACCAAAATAGACTTGAAGGATACTGTACACGACAACATGCTATGTGAGCTTGTCGCGTCGGTACGAAAAAACAAGTCTACTTCAGAGAAGAAAAGAGGATGCCAGAGGGCAAAGGTACCTAAACATAAAAATGGTTCATCATGAGAGGTGTGTTTTGGAATAGTAGAGGTCTTGCTGACTTGGCTAAACACAAACACATTGCCGATTATGTAAAGGATCATGCCTTGGACTTTGTGGCCATCACTGAGTCAGGTAAACGTGATTTCCAGACACGTGTTCTTCACCACTTTTTATGTGGTTATGATTATGAATGGCACGTTTTACCCCCATCCGGGGTCTGGTGGAATCTTGCTTGGCGTCCACTCGACATGCTTGGAACTTTTATCCACTTCGAAGGGTGAATATCACATCAAATTTCACCTTCAAAACAAGTCCGACAACTTTCTTTGGAGTCTAGTGGCTGTATATGGCGCTGCTCAAGAGGAGTTTAAGTCCGCTCTACTTAAAGAGCTTGTTAATACCTGTCGGGACAATCCCCATCCCATGTTAACCGGGGGGATTTTAATATCCTTAGATATCAACAGGAAAAAAAACAATGACCAGTTTGACACTAGGTTGGCCTTTCCTCTTTAATGCTCTTTATTGATAGCCTAGACCTGCGGGAGCTCACTTTGTCTGGTCGTCAGTACGCCTGGGCCCGATCAATCCCTACTTATGAAAAACTTGACCGGGTGCTAGTGACCATCGACTGGGAATATAAATATCCCCTTGCATCGGTACACGCACTAGAAAGAATCGAGGCACTATCGGATCATGCTCCTTTGCTAACTGATTTTGGACAAACAACTCCAAGCTCTAACCGTCCACAGTTTAAATTTGAACTGGGATGGCTCACTAGAGAGGGATTCCATGACCTGGTTAAGAAAGTGTGGGTGTGTTACCCCGACTTGCTTGTTCAAGCTGATGATAATATGAAGTACTTTCAAATACTGGCCAATGGCAGACATAGAAAGAAACGTATTTTCGCTCTTGACCAAGACGAAGACCGTATAGAGGGGAATGCACCGCTAAAAAATTTCATTACTAAGTACTACAAAGAGCTTTCTGGACCTTCACCTCAAAGCCCTTTTGCGCTCGACGAGTCTATTACTCATGATATACCTCAAGTTTCAGAGGCAGAAAATGAGTTTTTAACCTCTCCGTTCTCTGAAGAGGAAGTTCGAGCCGCGGTGTTTCAAATGGAACACAACAAGGCTCCGGGACCAGATGGTTTTCCGACAGAGTTTTATCAATGTTTTTGGGATATAATTAAGGGGGATTTGGTTCAGTTGTTTAACCAACTGCATGCTGAAAACCTTGATATTGCCCGTTTAAACTTTGGGGAAATTATTCTTCTGCCCAAGACTAAGGAGGCTAGTCGTATTCAACAATATAGACCGATTTGCCTTCTAAATGTCAGCTTTAAGATATTCACAAAGGTGGCAACTAATAGGTTGAACGGGGTGGCTGACCACGTGGTCAAACCCACTCAAACAGCGTTTATGCAAGGACGCAACATACTAGATGGAGTTGTTGTGCTGCATGAAACTGTGCATGAGCTCCACCGTAAAAAGTTGAATGGAGTCATCTTCAAAATAAACTTCGAAAAAGCATATGACAAAGTCAAATGGCCCTTTCTTTTGCAAACTTTGCGCGTGAAGGGGTTTTCACCAAAATGGTGTCGATGGGTAGAGAGTTTTGTTTCTGGAGGTAGTGTGGCTATCAAAATCAACGATGATGTTGGCAACTACTTTCAGACTAGGAAGGGGCTTCGCCAAGGGGACCCTGCTTCCCATATTTTGTTCAACATTGTAGCTGATATGTTAGCTACCCTTGTTGAGCGGGCTAAGGTGGCCGGCCAATTTAGTGGCGTGATCCCTCATCTGGTAGAAGAAGAACTGTCTATTCTACAATATGCGGATGACACTATACTTTTTCTAGATCATGACCTAGATAAAGCTAGAAACCTCAAATTACTTTTATGTGCATTTGAGGAACTCTCTGGTCTCAAAATTAACTTCCATAAGAGCGAGCTTTTCTGCTTCGGCGATGCTGCAGAGTACGCATCTGAGTATGCTGGGATTTTCGGCTATCAGCTCGGCCAGTTCCCGATTAGGTATCTAGGTATTCCTATTCACTATCAGCATTTAACTATCGCTGAGTGGAAGCACGTGGAAGAAAGACTTGAGAAACGCCTAGCCAGCTGGAAGGCCAAACTCTTGTCGTATGGGGGACGGTTGATTCTGATTAATTTCGTCCTCAGCAACATGGTTCTATACATGTTGTCATTCTTCCACTTACCTAAAGGGGTTCTACAGTGTCTCGATTATTTTAGATCCAGATTTTTTTGGCAGTGTGATAATGAATCCAAGAAATATCGGCTGGCTAGGTGGAGTATATTATGCCGACCTAAAAGTCAAGGGGGCCTTGGAATTCAGGATCTTGAGATTAAAAACATCGCTCTCTTGAGTAAATGGGTATACAAACTACTCACTGAGAATGGAGTATGGCAGAAAATCATTCCTAACAAGTATGTGGGGTCTAAAGCCATTTCTCAGGTTAATTGGAAACCCGGTGATTCACATTTTTGGAGTGGCGTGATGAAGGCCAAGGAATTCTTTTTTCAATTTGGTACTTTCTCGGTTAGGGATGGTTCTCAGGTTCGATTCTGGGAAGACACCTGGCTGGGGGCCACTCCACTTATGGTGCAATACCCTAGCTTGTATAGGACCGTCGATCAAACAAGCATTGGGACAAGAAAACCCTGATATTTCTTTCCTTATGGACCTTATTGGGCCTCGTCTGGTAGCATGGAATGAATTACTCAATCGTCCGGAGGCCATTTAGCTGTCAGGCGAACCAGACAAGTTCCGATGAAATTTGCATCAGAATGATACCTTTTCAGTCAAATCCTTGTATGATGCAATGACCCACACTGATGTACCGGTGATAACAAGAAATTGTGGAAGCTCAGAATTCCCCTAAGAGTGAAGATATTTCTCTGGTTTCTAAACAAAGGGATCATCTTAACTAGAGATAACTTGGCACGACGCCACTGGTAAGGTAGCAAGACATGTGTCTTTTGCCAACATGACGAGTCCATCAAACACTTATTTTTTGAGTGTAAGTTTACTCATGTAGTCTGGGCCATAGTTCAAGTAGCTTCAAATCTATATCCCCCACGTTGTGCGCGTAACATGTTCGGCAATTGGTTGCGGGGTATCGATAAACAATTTTCTGCACATCTACTCGTGGGAGCGGCTGCCTTATGTTGGGCACTGTGGCTTACCAGAAATGATGTGATTTTTAATAATAAATGTGTTTCATCTCCTGTGCAGGTTATCCATGTGTGTACGCGATGGCTCCGTACATGGTCTATCATGCAGAGGCCGGAGGACAGAGACATTTTTATGATGGCGTCTACACGGCTGGAGCATACAACCAGGGAGGTTTTCTCCCAACATGGATGGCGGTGTAATCTCCGGATAGGAGTTGCCCCACCCTAGGCTGGACCGATTTACTTTTGCTGCAAAACGATATTTATTTTTAGGCTTGTTGGACATGTTGGCTGTGTGCATCGCGCTATGCAGAGGCCGGGCATTCTTCAATATGGTTGTATCGCCTCGATATATCAATTGAATGAAATGTTCTTTATCGAAAAAATATGCACTACAACGAGTGCTGCATGGCCTTCAAATCAAATACTAACGGCTCATCACTACCAGACATTAGCACGGCTTATTACGTGCGCCTTTTAGGACAGCGGAGCCGGCCGGCCGGCCGAATACTTCAGGCACCACCGAATTCTGAAGAATTTTCTCTTCCTTTCGCAAGTCGTTCCACTTACACCTTTAATCATCCCCTCTGTGTCCACTTACTCTGCACATGACATGTTCCTCTTACAGGTCGAGCTTTCCACACGTGTGGGAGCACTGATCAGTAGACGACTTCACCGGTGATCCTTGATGTGAGAAATGTTCCATGGGCCATGGTGTTGACAATGATATCTGATCCGGAGAAGGACAGGACGATTGACGAGGCACTCCGTGCTTGTTCTAGAAGCCAAGAGTCGAGCGGCTCTGCAAAAAGAGATAAAGCTACTGATTCCTCAAGGCTCATCGCACTCAAAATAGGGCTAGTCATGAATTCAAAAAGAGACGACGGCGCACGATCCTAGAGCGCGCGCATGCGGTGCACGTTGTGGGTCTGCTAGATCGGTTGGTGCTCTCGGCTCGCACCAACGGCAACTTTGTGAAGCCACCGGATTAGATGGTGTGCATTGATGCGGTCAAGGCACATCGTCAAGCATGTAAGTGTAGCGACATAGGTCACCAGAAAGATGGCTTTGTATTGATCCTTGTATTTATATTGTCAGTCCCTGTTGAATAATTTAATAAACATGGTTGTATGCATCGTTCAGCGCATGCAAAGGCGGGGGTTATCCTCCCTTTCGGAAAAAAGATGAATTTGCGAAGTTTGCTAGCCAAAACCAATGTAGGGTAGTTTTTCATGATTGTTTTGTAGTACATTTTTATCATAAAGCAAATGCACATGCTACAATGTGTACTTGAGGTTATGGCTTATATGTATCTCTGCATTTTACAAAAAAAAAATCATAAAAAAGCAAATACGTGCATCAGCTGTACATCTTTTACTGCTGTATTAGTAACACTAACGACCTATCACTATTGGACATTAGCAGTGCCGATGTCTCCCTCGAAAAAAAAAAGCAGTGCCGATGTGGGCACTTCAGGGAGACGGAGCCGGCCGGCTGGCCGAACACTTCTTCAGGCGCGACCAAATTCTGAAGGACCCCTTCCTCCTTTTGAAACTCGTTTCAGGGAGGCAGAGCCGGCCGGCCGGCCGAACACTTCAGGCGCCACGGACTCCTACTTTTCTTTCGCCACTAACCCGCACATCACATGTTCATTTCGCCACACTATCAGAATGTCTGACCATCAAAGAAGCAGAGCAAGTCTCTGCTGTTCAGGTTGCTCCATGGCGTTGACAATGATCTCATCTCTGCTGCATTGTTGGAGAGGGACATGACGACGCACAATGCAATGCGTCCTTGTTCCAGAAGCCAGGAGGCAAGTGGATTCACTCATGAAAAAGGATAAAGCTCGTAAAGATTCGTCGCACTCAAAATAGGGTCAGTCACGAGTTAGCAAAAGTATGGTCTGATCTGAATCCCCACAAACCAACGCACCGTGTGTATGTGTTGGCTAGAGTGGTCCGATGGACGTAGCTGCTAGTCTGGGGCAGTTCTAGTGTGGTGTGGATCATGCCCGATGAAATGAAACCTCTCTTTCTAGCAGAACAACACAACGATTTTTCAGCAAAAAAATTCAGCGGGCAAATGTACATGCAAGAGTGCGTGTTTGAGGCTTGGACATTTTCACAAAGGTTTATGTGCTTGCGTGCTTTCAAAGAAACTTAACCGTATGAAATTACTTGTCACAAAAATGGATGTATCTACAACTAAAATACATCTAAATACATTCATTTCTTGGACGAGTAATTCCAAACAGATACACTCCGTTTTTTTTGCGCATTACTACAGTACTCCCTCCGATGGACATAGTTGGTTAAATTTATAGTCAAAGTTGAAGCACGGGAACCAAAGATGCACTATATTTTGGAATGGAGAGAGTAGTACCAAATTTGACCTGGCGCAAATTTCATTGCGCATCTTTTACTCTCAGAACAGAGGCCTTCTTTGGTTCATAGGATAGGAATTTTATAGGAATAGAAAAAATCACAAGAAGTGAGGTGACATGCATCTCAATTCCTAAAAAGAAAGAGATGTCATTTGGTGTATAAGATAGGAATTTTTTCATTGACTCTAGATTAATGTTTTTTTTCCTTCAAAATGTGAAGGACTAATTCCTATCCATAGGAATCCGTTCCTATAAACCAAAGCGCGAATTTTTTCTTTGCAAATCCTATCCTATAAAATTCCTACAAAATTCCTACAAATTAAAGGAAGGCGTGAACAGTCGATCCATCCTTCACCACGGCCACCTCCCAGTAAATCTTGGGACGTAACCCAGCGCTGCCACGTTCCATTACGACGACGATTTGATTTCAGCGCAGACGGCAGCTCGCTTCCGCAAGAGGACAGGCACTCCCGGTCCAGCACCAGCCCGTGCCATTACGACATGCCGCCGAATCCGAAGCCGTCGCCGCGCGCCGACGGCCCTCCCCCTCCCCTCCCCTCCCTCCGTCGGCCATCGACCGAGTTTACTGCGCGCGTGTACCTCCTGCCGCCTGCCGCACCACCTGAATCCGGTGGCCACCATCAATAATGGAGGCACCAACGCCAGTAATGGCGGCCAAATCCGGCCGCTGCCACAGTCCATGGTCCGATAGTAGGAACAGTGCCCACCCTCCACTCGGATCACCGCAGTAACTTTTGCGCCGACGACGGCCTCCGCTCGCCGTTAGATTCTGGACAGATACGCCACCGCCTAATTTCTCGTCTCGAAAAGGAGATGCTACCGACCGCTGCGACGGTCGATGTTTCTGATCGGAGGTCAGAACGGATCGGATCCAGTTCCTTCGTCAGTAGGCGGATGGTTCATGGATCGCCGGCCAGAAAGCATCTCTCACATGAAAACAGCACTAGGCGAAAACGACGTGTTCCTACAACGCCACCACGAAATGCACCATCATTGCAGGTACCGGATTTCCCAAGAACAATGGCTTTTCTCTCCTTTTCCTTTATAATCAATCATGCAGGGCTATCAAAAAGGGGGGGTGGCCGATGATGCCCAGTTGGTGGAGACGAGAGAGGGGAGGAGTTCACGATTCATCACATTTCAAACAAAGTGCACAGCACGGAGGAGGCCAAAAGGCAAAGCGAGAGGAGGAAGCAAGATTAGAAGACACCGATGATTAGCTGCACTGGAAACTGCACTAGACTTGCAGTTGCAGCTCCCCTAGCTCATCATTGGCTGGCTGCCTCCTGGCTGGACCTTTCTTGTGCTTGTGTAAAGGTGGGTGAGCTTTGACATGTGTGCATAAACTATGGAGGAGCTATGGGAGTCTTCCATTTGGTTGGAGGTGCTTCAAGGCTTCGGCTATGAGCTAGCAGGAGCTCCTCATCAGTTGGGATGATTGTACTAGTGGCCTGGGCTAGCTGGCGAGCGGATAAGTTAAACAGCAAATGGCCACTTTGATTGTGGTGCAAGCAAAATGATTTGACATCCTAAATTATGATATGTTCACTTGTTTAGAGATGTGTTGCTCAAGAACAAATGTAGTTGATGGGCAGTTCAAATAGTAGCACTAAACCAGGCGGGAAATTGATTGGGCACAGGAGATTTTGAAGAGAAACTTTGAACCTCCCCAGTCACAAGCCCCTTGTGTGTAGTATTGATTTCCTGCAGAAGAGAAATAATGAACAGAGTTGTAGTATAACAGAGGAATTGTGCAATCACAGGAGAATGTAGTACATCAGGAACAGCCAATTTTGCCGGCGAAAATTGCTCTTTTTCAGTTCAACATTTCAGCCCATGCCTCCATCAATCTGAAGGACATGGTTGCCCTGGTTCTGAATTCTACAAAAATGCAGAACTCAGCTATGTTCTTCATCAGATTGACATTCGAGCGATAGTGTAAGCCTTCCAAGGAGAAACCACATCAGAACCAGATACAACATACAGTGAGAATCCACTCAATTCAACTGAATTTGACGCAACCCAAAAATGCAGAGACCAGAGTTTCAGATCAAGAACACATAGTCTTATTATGAATGAAAGAATCGTCAATAACAACAGAACAAAATCCCAGTCTTTCCTAGCACTATCAACGAATTGTACATCGCCACCAATCCAGCGAATTGGCAACCCCCTAGAATGTCCACCTCGAGCAAAAAGAATCCAAATCCCCCCACATAACCAATCTGATTTTCTACCAAAAAGAACAAGCTCTTCTTTTTTTCTCTATCCACCACTCTCCTCCCTCCTCCTCGCGCAGCAATCGCCGGCGACCCTCCCTTCCTTCCCCCCTCGCCGCCCTGTACAGCCGACGGCAACGGCAGCCGCAGCGCTGCCATTGCCAAGAACCGCCTAACCAACAAAAGAATTACTGTAACTAGTCAGTGCAGCTACGGGCTCCCTCTACCAGGCGGACAATGCCGGCCCGGAAGCCGGCGAGGCGGCGCTGCTCGCGTCTCCGGCGATGTAGAGGTCGTAGGACTTCCAGGTGTGGTCGAGCGGGCAGGGCCTGCCGGCGTCCAGGCGGTCCCACGGCTTGCCCTTGCCCGACCAATGCATGAGGCTGACGGGCCCGTCGTGGAGCGGGCGGCAGCTGCCGTGCACGTTGTCGCCGCCGAGGCCGTGCTGGTTCCAGCGGAGGTCGACGGCCTCCACCTCGCCGGCGAAGACGAGCAGGAACGGCGGCAGCGAGCCCAGCTCGTAGATGCGCCTCTCCTTCTGGATCTCCATCCAGCGCTCGATCCGGCGGCGGTAGTTGCCGGCCCTCCAGCGGCGGAGGTCGATGACCATGACGCCGGTGTTGAAGTAGCAGGGCGGGCGGCGGCGGCCCGCGAAGACGCGCGCGCCGAGCGCCGGGTCGGACCAGAAGGCCGGGGTGAAGTAGCGGGAGAAGTTGGCGTGGCAGTACTCGGGCGCGGCGACGACGGCGGCGGCGGGGAGGCGGGTCTCCCAGAGCCGGCGCACGTCGTCGGCGGCCAGGACGTCGGAGTCGAGGTAGATGGCCCGGGGCACGCAGGGCGGGAGCAGGTCGGCGAGGTGGTTCCGCGCGTAGTTGAGCGGCGCCTCGAGGGCGGCGCGCACGGACGCCGAGATGAGCCCGGCCACGGCCTCGGCGCGGAACGGGTAGATCTCGAACCGCAGTGACGGGAAGGAGGCCGCCAGCGCCGCGCGCAGCTCGCCGTCCCCGGGCGCCGCGGCCAGGAAGTGGAAGAAGAGCGACTCCGGGCAGGAGGCGTGCTTGAGCAGCGAGTAGATGGCCGCCATGGAGCCCCGCAGGTAGTGCGCGTCGAGGGTCATGGCGATGTGCACCAGCCCCGGGTCGCACACGCCGGCCGCGGTCGCCGCCGGGCACCCCTCCCCGTTCCGGTACTGCGGCGCCTCCGCGAACCTCGGCAGCGCCGCCGCCGCCTCGCCGGGGACGGCCAGGAGGAAGAAGAAGAGCAGCGCCACGGCTGCCCCGGCCGCCCTCATCGCCGCCGCCGCCGACGGTTCTTGGATTCTTGCGGCGCTCGCTCGCTCTGTGCGGCGCAGGCTGTGGTGAGCTGTCCCGCGTGGTGGTGGAGCAGTGATGCGGGGGGCGAGGGCGGGCGTATGTATCGGCGCCGCGGTGCGGTGCGCGTATGGGATGGGAATGGTGGTGGGTTTTGGGGGAGGTCTCCGGTGATAAAGGGGGGTCTCGTGCGCGTTCGGGAAACGCGTACGAGTAAACGTTTTCCTAAAATAATCAGCGCGTAGACGCTGGAAGGTTGCTCGGTCACTTCCATCCGTCTACTTTTCAATTCGGCCACGCCATTAGCTGTTGCATGCTTTAATTGTTTTCATTTCAAAACATTTACTTACAACATTACTACATGAAGATTCTGGTTTCCATAGAAAAGCATGCACTGAGGTTTTGCCAAAAAGAATACCACTAGTATAATGGTGAGAGTGGGTCTTTGCATTTTGATTTTTGAGCTCATGTTGTGTATCTCTTGGCATTGACAAAATCATATTTGTCCATTTTAGACTAATGACATATTTCCGCCATTGACATATCTTTTTTGTTCTGTCTGGTCTATAAAGTCAATTGCATGTTTCGTATTAATTGATCTTTAGGCTTTTCTTCGCTACTAAATGAATTTTTGAGTAGGCCCGCGGCTTTCGCGAACTAAAGTGGATGTTCACATGTGTATCTCGGTGATGTGCTTCATATATCTGTGATATGGTGAGATATTTTATTTGGCATTGCCTATTCCATTATATTGTAGCAATATTATTTTGTTGTAGCAATGGTGGTGGTGTTTGATTTGTTTGGTCAACTTTCGTCCATCTCATGTGCAAATTAATATCGATATCCACACGACCATGCCTATAATTATTATTATTTTATATCCATTGGATGTGCCAAAATATGTTTCCTAATTTTTCTTGTTGCATTTATTTCTCACGTTGACATTTTGTTGTAACTGAGACGTTCTTTCTCTGGTAGTCTTAGAGCTAAAAAAAATTGTATACACACTCAAGATTCCAAACAAAGTACATGCTAAAACACCACGACATATTTGTGTGTGGCCCTTAAGGCTGGTCATAGTGGGGAGTATCATATACCAGTATCATGCATATGATACTAGTGTATGATACTAGTACATCCATAGTGCATAGTAGTAACATAGATTAGTATCATAGGTGGTCTCATTTATTGTCATGCATGACACACAGTAGCATAACATTTATTATGTTACGGTATCTACATATGTTACTATAACCATCTCTCTCTTCTTTAATTGACTGCCACATATGCATGTTTCTGAATCCCAAGTGCATGACACTACTTATGTTACCCCCACTATGGCCAGCCTAAAACATCACCATGAAAGGTGTCTTTGTGCGTGATTTGGAGACTCATTAAAGTTTTTGTCGATCACCGTGTTTTATGGTGACGAGTCACTGTTCACTTCTAGCTGTGCTATCTACCTCATTTCCAAAAAAAACTATTGGCCGTCATATTAGGCTATTAGTTGTTGCATGCTTCTATGGTCTCACAATGTTTGCATAGTTGTACTACCAGTGTCCATGTTTATTCTAGTAGTAGCAACATGTTACATGATGATGATGTGAGTTGATAGTAGTTAAGGACATGAAAATGGAAAGTTATATTTTATATAGAAGAATAGAAACTTCAATTTCAAAAAATCAAATGCTTGTCTACTGGTGCATTTTGATTTCATTGTGTGCCTTTCTGGGATCAAATTAAACCATTTTTCATGTATTATACATAATATGGCAACATGTGTCAACTTGGTTTTGTCGTGCTTGCGAAGTAACCAGATTAATTAATTGAACTTTTGTTTTTCTTCATTAAATGATTTTGTCACCATACACAAACTTTCTAAATTAATATGTATATCAAGTTGAATATGTTGACTTATGTGTTTTCTATCTCTGCTATATGGTGAAATAATTTGTCTGTTACTACGTACTTATGTCATTATATTTTCGGCAACAATATTTTGTTGTTACAGTGACATTGATGTCAGGTTTGTTCGGAAGAATTGGCATTTACAATTCAACTTTAGACCATGCCATGTGCTTTTGAATAAAGATGGATATCCTCACCTATATTTGTCATTTTTTACTTTATGTATGTTGGATGAGTCATAATATTTGCCAGTTTTAACTGCATATTGTTGCTCGCATTGACTTGTTGTAACAAGATGGAAATTAGAGGTAAGTAGGATTCTACTGTTCAACTATTCCAACTTGTGTTGAAAAACATTTTGACATATTGTCGTGGACTTAACACGGCAGATGTCCTAGCGAAAGGACTTAGTCGTGGAGTCATCGCAACTAGGTTAGCTTAAAGGGGTTAATCGGGACAAAGGACACAGAGAGTTTATACTGGTTCGGCCCCCCGCGGTGGAGGTAAAGGCTTACTCCAGTTTGGGATTGTATTGCTTGGGTTTCTATTACCAGGGAGCGAATACGCTTGATCTAGTTCTCGATCTCTTGTTTCTTGCGCTTAACTCGCCGCCGGGTCACCCCTTTATATACACATGTTGATGCCCGGCGGCTTACAGAGTCCCTGCCGGCTCATACACAACGTGTCCGACTCGGTGACCAACTAAGCTTGCCTTACAAATTACAATACAAGTCATACATATGGCAGTTCATCCTCTTGGGTCTTAAGTCGTCTCTGGGTCTTGGGCTGTCAATAGGCTTGCTATGACCCGCCATCTTCATCAATAAGTCGCTAGTGGTACGACCCGGCCCCTCCTGGGCGGTTTATACCCAATAGTTATATCCCCAACATCAGGCTCCAGGTTGATTTGAACTTGTTCATATCAATCTCCATTACCTGACTTGTCAAAATCTTGCATCGCCAGTTTAACGAGTTTGTTGTAACCCGCCATGATGTCAGCTCACAGAATTATGTTAACCCGCCATGACGTCATTTTGCATTAATTTCGCACGAGGCTCGGAACATCTTAACTGATCTTTATCTTAATAATCATCCCGAAAATCGAGGCGTCCATATAGCCACATGATGATCTCGGCCTTCTCGATTCCCGCGTATTCCTTGTATCCACCCTCTTATAAATAGGCTGAAAGATCGTGGATGTCGCCTAGAGGGGGGTGAATAGGCGCTTTAAAATAATTACGGTTTAGGCTTGAACAAATGCGGAATAAACCTAGCGGTTAATTTGTCAAGCACAAAACCTACAACAACTAGGCTCACCTATGTGCACCAACAACTTATGCTAAGCAAGATAAACAACTAAGTGATAGCAAGATATATGACAAGAAACAATATGGCTATCACAAAGTAAAGTGCATAAGTAAAGGGCTCGGGTAAGAGATAACCGAGGCACGTGGAGACGACGATGTATACCGAAGTTCACACCTTTGCTGATGCTAATCTCCGTTTGGAGCGGTGTGGAGGCACAATGCTCCCCAAGAAGCCACTAGGGCCACCGTAATCTCCTCACGCCCTCGCACAATGCAAGATGCCGTGATTCCACTAAGGGACACTTGAGGGCGGTCACCGAACCCGTACAAATGGCAACCCTTGGGGGCGGTCACCGAACCCGTACACTTTGGCAACCCTTGGGGGCGGTCACCGTAACCCGTCAAATTGCTCGGGACGATCTCCACAACCTAATTGGAGACCCCGACGCTTGCCCGGAGCTTTACACCACAATGATTAAGCTCCGAACACCACCAACCGTCTAGGGCGCCCAAGCACCCAAGAGGAACAAGCTCAAGGGTACCAAGCACCCAAGAGTAATAAGCTTATCAACTTGTAACTTCCACGTATCACGTGGAGAACTCAAACCGATGCACCAAATGCAATGGCAAGGGCACACGGAGTGCCCAAGTCCTTCTCTCTCAAATCCCACCGAAGCAACTAATTCTAGGGAGGAAAATGAGAGGAAGAACAAGAAGGAGAACACCAAGAACTCCAAGATCTAGATCCAAGGGGTTCCCCTCACAAAGAGGAGAAAGTGATTGGTGGAAATGTGGATCTAGATCTCCTCTCTCTTTTCCCTCGAAAACTAGCAAGAATCCATGGAGGGATTGAGAGTTAGCAAGCTCGAAGGAGGTCAACAATGGGGGAAGAACACGAGCTCAAAGGATAAGGTTCATTGGAGAAGAAGACCCCCTTTTATAGGAGGGGGAAAATCCAACCGTTATGCTCACAGCCCACACATAGCGGTACTACCGCTCCTACGAGCGGTACTACCGCTCCTACGAGCGGTACTGCCGCTAGGGCGGCAGAAGCCCAATGAAACAACACTGCAAAGGGGCAACAGGGCGGTACTACTGCAGGAGCGGTACTACCGCCTGCCCTTGCGGTACTACCGCGTGTCCACTGATGTAAAAAATAACTGCCGCACCTACAACCGCTGGAGCTAGCTACGAGAAAAAGTCGGCACGGTACAACGCTCACAGGGAGCGGTACTACCGCGTAAGGGTGGATGTAAAAAATTACATCCGCGCCTACTACCGCACACAACAGCACCAGGACACGAGGCAGCGGTACTACCGCTCACCAGGAGCGGTACTACCGCGTAGGGTGCGGAAGTAAGAAATTACTTCCGCGCCTACTTCCGTGCGCGCCAGCGTTCTGGGCTAGAGGCAGCGGTACTACCGCTCACTAGGAGCGGTACTACTGCTGGCCCCTGCGGTACTACCGCTCCCTTGAGCAGTACTACCGCACGCCACAGAGGGTTTAGCACTTGGATGCCTGCAAAACGCAGCTAAAGACACCAGACGGATCCAATAAAACCAGAACTTCCATAACTTCTGCAAATGAGCTCTGAATTGAGCAAACTCAAGCTTGTTGGGTACAAGACAACGAGTAGCATCAAAACAGTGAGGAGAGAAACCTCCAACAGAGAAGAACCGGCAGAACCTCCAACATCGAAAACATCATAGAAGAAGCATGTGAGCTCCGTTTTTGATGAACTCGAGCTTGTCATTAAGATGACCATAAGCTCCAAATCTCACAAAGAGAACCAAACAAGAACCAAGAAAGATGATGCAAGGATGCAATGGTTTGAGCTCTCTACGAACGATACGATCAAGCTACTCATCGAGAGCCCCCCTTGATAGTACGACAATCAATCCTATAACCCGGTCTCCCAACTACCACCATGAGACCGGTAAAATAGAAAACCTATCAAGGGCAAACCTTTGCCTTGCACATGGTCCACTTGAGCTAGATGATGACGATCTTGAGTCCCTCAAGTTGGACCACCTATCTTGATTGCGTTGGCTCGACGAAGACTAGTTGATTGCTCCCCCATACTCCACTATGGGTGAGCCACTCTTCCGCACATCTTCACAAATCCATTGTTACCACAATGGACGGCAAGCTTCAAGCATTTGATCCCTTCGTGATCCTCCACTTGAACTTGCACACCGCAACCTAACCCCACAAAGAACTCTCTCGAATACCATGGGTTAGCATACAAAGCGAAATGGACAATGCTTACCATACCATGGGATCACTTGACCCCTTGGTAAATCTTGTACGCTTTGTGAGTTGATCAACTTGATTCACTCTTGACTTAATCTTGATCAACCTTGAATCTTTCCAACTCTCTTCATTTGGATGATGTCTTGAAGGTAGACATGAATGATCACCCAATCTTCTTCTCCAAGACATGCTTGCAATAAGCTCAACTCTCACATGACCAATCTTTGGATAATTCCTTAATAGCACCTTGGTCAACACATAAACTCCTTGAAACCAACACATGGACTTCAAGACAAGCCTATGGACAAATCCTTCAAATATAACTCAAGGCAACCATTAGTCCATAGAGATTGTCATTAATTACCAAAACCAAACATGGGGGCACCGCATGTTCTTTCATAGGTGCGGGGGTCTTTTTCATCCCCCCCCTTGCCTTGTCGCCTTCGTCTTTCTCTTGCGTCTCCTCTGCCGCCCGAGCTCCGCCGCCGCGACCTTAGACCACTTCACCAACTCAGGCTGCTGCATCGACCTGACCGGACCAGAGAACTCCGGCGAGCGACCATTGTCCTTCATCGTCTGTAAGTGCTCCTCTCGTTTTAACTCAGATCTGTTCTTCGTTGTTTCCTTCAACTCAAATAGCTTTTAATCTGAATAGGTCATGAACCTTGTGCGGTAGTAGTTTAGCCTTCATTTTTATCATCAGAATACTTCCTTTTCATAGAAAATCCCATCGGAGCACACGAACTTTTCTGCTGCCGCCACCTTAGGTTTAGAATTTACTGCCTTTTCTGCATTGCTGTAGATCCACAGTCATAGCTCCAGTCTGTGAAATCTGTTTGTCCATCACTTAGCAAAATTTTCATTGATAAATTTGAAGTACCATAACTGCCATGGCGGCTTATACCATAAACCGTGATCCACCATATAACACTAAGCCTTGTTTAAACCGCCATCATACGCTTCATAACTTGCATGACCCGACAATACTTCTCCGGTTTAACCATGCTTGCTTATTCATCCTTATAATTTGGTTCGGCACAATATACTTGACTTTTAAACTCTGTCCGGCTTAACAGCAGAATCCTTAACCTGGTAGGTACCATTAGTCCCCTTTTAAGCCGCCGATATGAATATCTATGTACTTCAATGTTCATCCTCCAGCTTAATATGTTAGCCGTTTATAGCATTTTACCTTTGAATCAATGGTCTGGTTTAATAGCATGATCTTAAGCCGGTAATGTTTCTTTATTTTAGGCCTTTTTCCTAAAAAATGGTCAAGACTGTCACTGCCTGCAACTGGGTCATTTCCCGGGTCATCGAGGAAGACTTGAACGAATATATTCAGACTGGCGTCCTAGCCAAAAAAGATGTCATCCATTGGAGGGTTCCAGGCAATGAAACTCGTCCTGAGCCCAAGGACAGTGAAGTAGTTGCCTTTACTGATCACATGAACCGGGGCTTCAGCCCTCCCGGCTCAAAATTCTTCCGCGACGTGCTGCATTTTTTCAAGCTCCATCCACAAGATATCGGACCCAACTCTGTTTCAAACATCTGCAACTTCCAAGTATTTTGCGAGGTGTACCTTCAACAGGAGCCCACCGTAGAACTATTCAGAGAGTTCTATTACTTAAACCGGCAGAACGAGTTCACATACGGGCCCAGCCTAGAGCTAGGCGGCATCTCCATACAGCGGCGGAAAGAAGCCACTTTTCCAGCTGCCACTCTGCCCAGTCATCCCAAAGACTGGAACCAAACCTGGTTTTATTGCAGAGACACTTCTCCAGAAGGGGAAAATCCTCTACCGGGTTATCGCGCCAGCCGACTTAGCAACAGGCACCCTCAGCCAGACCGCATCAGCACAAAGGAACGAGCCAAATACGCGCCCATTTTTTCAAAAATCAAAGCTTTTATGGCTAATGGCTTGGCCGGAATTGACCTTGTCCGATGCTGGGTCTCATGGAGGATATTACCCTTAAGCCGTCGACCCGGCTTAATGTGTGAGTACACCGGTGATTTGAAAGATCCACTTCGCCACTGTGAGATAGAAATTACTGAAGAAGACAACAATGAAATGACAAAAACTCTCCTGAATGAGAGTCTGGAAGATTGCAGCAAAGTTGGACTGAATCCTTTCTGAGCTCTCAATCCACCACCAGCTGTAAGCCTTTAAGCTATTTTCGGTTTAAACACTGTCTTTCATTCAAATTGCCTTCTTATAACCCATTTTATTTGTACAGACCGATTCCTCCTTCTGGAAGAGGAAGTTAGATAAACCAGTCAAGGAGACCTGGACAAAGAGCAAAGCTATCAAGAAGCCTGCCAAGAAAAAGACCAATCTCGCCGAGTTATTCAACTTGGATGAGAATGATGATGATAATGAGTCGGAGGTACAACTTGATTCCCTTGGCTCATTTTTTGTACATCTTATTGACAATGACCATTATCAGGATGATGCGGAGGCCAGCCGTGCAAATGATGAAGAGGTAATTACTCTTTCCTCCGGCTCAGAACCCCTGCCAACATAGAAAACTCGACAGGCAAGCCGGAAAGTAAGATTTTCTCACCCTTTAGCTTACTTGGATCCCAACTTTCTTTTGAAGAAGTAGCAACATGAAGTTCGCCACACAACCTGGAACAGCGGCGGTGGAGTTTTATCCTCCGGCTTACCGAACACCCCAGCACCTCGCAAACGTCAAGCGGAGGTTTCAAAAATTTCTGACTTAGATTATCCCAAGGCGGGTCTTTTTCGTCAACCTCTTAATCCGTCTGATTCAATTTATGAGGGAACATCTCATTCCTCCTACGGCGACTCAACGGGAACTCAAATCCCAGCCTTCAAGACCGTGCCTAGGTAAGGGTGTATTCAATCATTTGAAACTTCATGCCTGATTGATATGCTGACATCTTTGTATTTCTTATTTTCAGTGGCGTGGCCAAGCCCAGCAAGAAGGCAAAACTGAACAAGCCGGCTGAAGATTCCGACCCTTCTAAGCCGGAAAAGCAAATGCCAGAGGACTCTCATCCAACCGTTGAGGCTACCATTTGTTGGGAACCGTAGCATAATTTTAAAATTTTCCTACGCTCACCAAGATGCATCTATGGAGTATACTAGCAACGAGGGGAAAGGAGTGCATCTACATACCCTTGTAGATCGCGAGCGGAAGCGTTCCAATGAACGTGGATGACGGAGTCGTACTCGCCGTGATCCAAATCACCGATGACCGAGTGCCGAACGGACGGCACCTCCGCGTTCAACACAGGTACGGTGCAGCGACGTCTCCTCCTTCTTGATCCAGCAAGGGGGAAGGAGAGGTTGATGCAGATCCAGCAGCACGACGGCGTGGTGGTGGATGTAGCGAGTCTCCGGCAGGGCTTCGCCGAGCTTCCGCAAGAGAGAGAGGTGTTGCAGGGGTGGAGGGAGGCGCCCAAAGCTGTAGGTTGCTGCCCTCCCTCCCCCCTTTATATAGGCCCCCTGGGGGGGCGCCGGCCCAGGGAGATGGGATCTCCAAGGGGGGGCGGCGGCCAAAGGGGGAGAAGGGGTGCCTTGCCCCCCAAGGCAAGGGGGAAGCTCCCCCCTAGGGTTCCCAACCCTAGGCGCATGGGGGGAGGCCCAAGGGGGGCGCCCCAGCCCACTAAGGGCTGGTTCCCTTCCACTTTCAGCCCACGGGGCCCTCCGGGATGGGTGGCCCCACCCGGTGGACCTCCGGGACCCTTCCGGTGGTCCCGGTACAATACCGGTAACCCCCGAAACTTTCCCGGTGGCCGAAACTGGACTTCCTATATATAATTCTTCACCTCCGGACCATTCCGGAACCTCTCGTGACGTCCGGGATCTCATCCGGGACTCCGAACAACTTTCGGGTTTCCGCATACATATATCTCTACAACCCTAGCGTCACCGGACCTTAAGTGTGTAGACCCTACGGGTTCGGGAGACATGCAGACATGACCGAGACGCCTCTCCGGTCAATAACCAACAGCGGGATCTGGATACCCATGTTGGCTCCCACATGTTCCACGATGATCTCATCGGATGAACCACGGTGTCGAGGATTCAATCAATCCGTATGCAATTCCCTTTGTCAATCGGTATGTTACTTGCCCGAGATTCGATCGTCGGTATCCCAATACCTTGTTCAATCTCGTTACTGGCAAGTCTCTTTACTCGTACCGCAATGCATGATCCCGTGACTAACGCCTTAGTCACATTGAGCTCATTATGATGATGCATTACCGAGTGGGCCCAGAGATACCTCTCCGTCACACGGAGTGACAAATCCCAGTCTCGATCCGTGCCAACCCAACAGACACTTTCGGAGATACCCGTAGTGCACCTTTATAGTCACCCAGTTACGTTGTGACGTTTGGCACACCCAAAGCACTCCTACGGTATCCGGGAGTTGCACGATCTCATGGTCTAAGGAAAAGATACTTGACATTGGAAAAGCTCTAGCAAATGAAACTACACGATCTTTTATGCTATGCTTAGGATTGGGTCTTGTCCATCACATCATTCTCCTAATGATGTGATCCCGTTATCAATGACATCCAATGTCCATAGTCAGGAAACCATGACTATCTGTTGATCAACGAGCTAGTCAACTAGAGGCTTACTAGGGACACGTTGTGGTCTATGTATTCACACATGTATTACGATTTCCGGACAATACAATTATAGCATGAATAATAGACGATTATCATGAACAAAGAAATATAATAATAACCTTTTATTATTGCCTCTAGGGCATATTTCCAACACCATTGATGACCCGCCACCAGAAGAGCACGACGTCACCATAGATCGTATAGACGTTGAGCTGGTCATTACTAAGCCACCAAGTCCCATCAAGCCCACTGAAGAGAAAGCTGACGATGTCATCATTACCGGGCTTGGTTATACAGCGCCGGGTAACCCTACTGCCTTATCCAAGCAGAGCGCCAAGGAAGAATTTTCTGCTGCTGATAAAGGCAAGTGGAAGGTAGACTTGCAAAGCTACACCCAGTTCAACGCCCAAGAGATTCACTCCGGTTATTTAAACCGTCTGTATACCAGCCGTGGTTTTGAAGCCGGCTTGGTCAACTTGATGAAAGAGCGCTTTGAGGTAATCCAACAAAATCCTCCGCATAAATATATCTCTATCAGCCGCCAAGTCTATAGCCTATGATAGAATTGAATATACTGTAGACTTTCAAATAGTCACAAATAGATGAACATCATCACTAGTAGCCCCCAAGGGCTGGCTTAAACTATCAAGTTAAGCCGGGACTTCAATTAGCAGTGATCAACTTTGCATCTGTAGCCCCCAAGGGCCGGTTTAATCAGTATGAATAAACCGGGACTGATCACCATGGCTGAATAAAATCCAATTATGTAGCCTTTATAAGCCGGATCATATCATTTTGCCCGGGCCATCATAAAAACTTGTCGTAAAAAGAGCAATAGGCATTAGCCCCCAAGTGCCAAGGAGAATACGTGTATTATACTTGGGACTTTAAAAATAATCATGATCATAATTCCTTCCATGTGGTTCATGTCGCAGGCTAAATTAAATGAAAAGGAATCCCAAGTCAAAGATCTGAGGGCCAATATTCAAACTCAGCAATCTGAGACTTCAAAAGCCAAATCAGAGCTGAAGACTGCCTTAGAAAACATTGAACAGTTGAAACAAAACTTCAGCACTGATAGAACTAGCTGGGAGACCGAGAAGGCGGCTCTATTAAAGTGATAGAACTGACTGTCCAGTGTTCCTTACCGGGATTACTTTGGTACCTTCCTACCAAACTTACGGCAAGGTTTACATCAGGTCTGGTACACAGCATGGCATACATAATAGACCCTATGGCCGAGGCATAGGGGATGACACTCATCTCTTCTATATCTTCTGCCGTGGTCGGGCATTGAGCCGTGCTCAATTGCACACCTTGCAATACAGGCAAGAACCCCTTCTTGGACTGATCCATACTGAACTTCTTCAATATCTTGTCAAGGTATGTACTCTGTGAAAGACCATTGAGGCGTCTTGATCTATCTCTATAGATCTTGATGCCTAATATATAAGCAGCTTCTCCAAGGTCCTTCATTGAAAAACACTTATTCAAATAGGCCTTTATACTTTCCAAGAATTCTATATCATTTCCCATCAATAGTATGTCATCCACATATAATATGAGAAATGCTACAGAGCTCCCACTCACTTTCTTGTAAACACAGGCTTCTCCATAAGTCTGTGTAAACCCAAACGCTTTGATCATCTCATCAAAGCGAATGTTCCAACTCCGAGATGCTTGCACCAGCCCATAGATTGAGCGCTGGAGCTTGCATACTTTGTTAGCATTCTTAGGATCGACAAAACCTTCCGGCTGCATCATATACAACTCCTCCTTAAGGAAGCCGTTAAGGAATGCCGTTTTGACGTCCATCTGCCATATCTCATAATCATAGTATGCGGCAATTGCTAACATGATTCGGACGGACTTCAGCTTCGCTACGGGTGAGAAAGTCTCATCGTAGTCAACCCCTTGAACTTGTCGATAACCCTTAGCGACAAGTCGAGCTTTGTAGATGGTCACATTACCATCTGCGTCCGTCTTCTTCTTAAAGATCCATTTGTTTTCTATGGCTCGCCGCTCATCGGGCAAGTCAGTCAAAGTCCATACTTTGTTTTCATACATGGATTCTATCTCGGATTTCATGGCTTCTAGCCATTTGTCGGAATCCGGGCCCGCCATCGCTTCTTCATAGTTTGAAGGTTCACCGTTGTCTAACAACATGATTTCCAGGACAGGGTTGCCGTACCACTCTGGTGTGGAACGTGTCCTTGTGGACCTACGAAGTTCAGTAACTTGATCTGAAGCTTCATGATCATCATCATTAACTTCCTCCCCAGTCGGTGTAGGCACCACAGGAACATTTTCCCGCGCTGCGCTACTTTCCGGTTCGGAAGGGGTGACTATCACCTCATCAAGTTCCACTTTCCTCCCACTCAATTCTTTCGAGAGAAACTCCTTCTCTAGAAAGGACCCGTTCTTGGCAACGAAGATCTTGCCTTCGGATCTGAGGTAGAAGGTATACCCAATAGTTTCCTTAGGGTATCCTATGAAGACGCATTTTTCCGATTTGGGTTCGAGCTTTTCAGGTTGAAGTTTCTTGACATAAGCATCGCATCCCCAAACTTTTAGAAACGACAGCTTAGGTTTCTTCCCAAACCATAATTCATACGGTGTCGTCTCAACGGATTTTGACGGAGCCCTATTTAAAGTGAATGCGGCAGTGTCTAAAGCATAGCCCCAAAATGAGAGCGGTAAATCGGTAAGAGACATCATAGATCGCACCATATCCAATAGAGTGCGATTACGACGCTCGGACACACCATTTCTCTGAGGTGTTCCAGGCGGCGTGAGTTGTGAAACTATTCCACATTTCCTTAAGTGTGTACCAAATTCATGACTTAAATATTCTCCACCACGATCTGATCGTAAGAATTTTATTTTTCTGTCACGTTGATTCTCAACTTCACTCTGAAATTCCTTGAACTTTTCAAAGGTTTCAGACTTGTGTTTCATTAGGTAGACATACCCATATCTACTTAAATCATCAGTGAGAGTGAGAACATAACGATATCCTCCGCGAGCCTCAACACTCATTGGACCACACACATCGGTATGTATGATTTCCAATAAGTTGGTTGCTCGCTCCATTGTTCCGGAGAACGGAGTCTTGGTCATCTTACCCATGAGGCATGGTTCACACGTGTCAAATGATTCGTAATCAAGAGACTCCAAAAGTCCATCTGCATGGAGCTTCTTCATGCGCTTGACACCAATGTGACCAAGGCGGCAGTGCCACAAGTATGTGGGACTATCGTTATCAACTTTACATCTTTTGGTATTCACACTATGAACATGTGTAACATCACGTTCGAGATTCATCAAAAATAAACCATTGACCAGCGGGGCATGACCATAAAACATATCTCTCAAATAAATAGAACAACCATTATTCTCGGATTTAAATGAGTAGCCATCTCGAATTAAACGAGATGCAGATACAATGTTCATGCTCAAAGCTGGCACTAAATAACAATTATTGAGGTTTAAAACTAATCCCGTAGGGAGATGCAGAGGTAGCGTGCCGACGGCGATCACATCGACCTTGGAACCATTCCCGACGCGCATCGTCACCTCGTCCTTTGCCAGTCTCCGTTTATTCCGTAGTTCCTGCTTTGAGTTACAAATATGAGCAACCGCACTGGTATCAAATACCCAGGAGCTACTACGAGTACTGGTAAGGTACACATCAATTACTTGTATATCACATATACCTTGGGTGTTGCCGGCCTTCTTCTTGTCCGCTAAATATTTGGGGCAGTTCCGCTTCCAGTGACCACTTCCCTTGCAATAAAAGCACTCAGTCCCGGGCTTGGGTCCATTCTTTGACTTCTTCCCAGTAACTGGTTTACCGGGCGCGGCAACTCCCTTGCCGTCCTTCTTGAAGTTCTTCTTACCCTTGCCCTTCTTGAACTTGGTGGTTTTATTCACCATCAACACTTGATGTTCTTTTCTGATCTCCCCTTCCGCTGATTTCAGCATTGAATATACCTCAGGAATGGTCTTTTCCATCCCCTGCATATTGTAGTTCATCACAAAGCTCTTGTAGCTTGGTGGAAGCGACTGGAGGATTCTGTCAATGACCGCGTCATCCGGAAGATTAACTCCCAGCTGAGACAAGCGGTTGTGCAACCCAGACATTCTGAGTATGTGCTCACTAACAGAACCGTTCTCCTCCATTTTACAGCTGAAGAACTTGTCGGAGACATCATATCTCTCGACCCGGGCATGAGCTTGAAAAACCAGTTTCAGCTCCTCGAACATCTCATATGCTCCATGTTTCTCAAAACGCTTTTGGAGACCCGGCTCTAAGCTGTAAAGCATGCCGCACTGAACGAGGGAGTAATCATCAGCACGTGATTGCCAAGCGTTCATAACGTCTTGGTTCTGTGGGATTGGTGCATCACCTAGCGGTGCTTCTAAGACATAATCTTTCTTGGCTACTATAAGGATGAGCCTCAGGTTCCGGACCCAGTCCGTATAGTTGCTGCCATCATCTTTCAGCTTGGTTTTCTCTAGGAACGCGTTGAAATTGAGGACAACGTTGGCCATTTGATCTACAATACATAGTGTAAAGATTTTAGACTAAGTTCATGATAATTAAGTTCATCTAATCAAATTATTTAATGAACTCCCACTCAGATAGACATCCCTCTCGTCATCTGAGTGAAACATGATCCGAGCTTAACTAGGCCGTGTCCGATCATCACGTGAGACGGACTAGTCAAGATCGGTGAACATCTCCATGTTGATCGTATCTTCTATACGACTCATGCTCGACCTTTCGGTCCTCCGTGTTCCGAGGCCATGTCTGTACATGCTAGGCTCGTCAAGTCAACCTAAGTGTATTGCGTGTGTTCCGAGGCCATGTCTGTACATGCTAGGCTCGTCAACACCCGTTGTATTCGAACGTTAGAATCTATCACACCCGATCATCACGTGGTGCTTCGAAACAACGAACCTTCGCAACGGTGCACAGTTAGGGTGAACACTTTCTTGAAATTATTATAAGGGATCATCCTACTTGCTACCGTCGTTCTAAGCAAATAAGATGCAAAAACATGATAAACATCACATGCAATCAAATAGTGACATGATATGGCCAATATCATTATGCTCCTTTGATCTCCATCTTCGGGGCACTATGATCATCTTCGTCTTGTCCTTTTGGGCCGCCAGATGCCTTGTAATAGGCTAGTTAAACAATTCTGCTCTATCACGCCATCGCGCGTGTTTATTTGCATAACACTGCCGATCCATCATTTAAAGAACCGCCACTTATGCTTCATAGTATCATCGATTATGCAAACCATTATTATCATCATTCCCTGCACATAAGCAGATTACAAGTGCCCTGGCGGTTTACCCCAGGGCGGGTCATAATACCCCATATAAAACCACTGATGACTAAATAGTCCATAACCAGGGTCGGTTTGTGAAAACCTCATATAATCAGAACAAAATCATACCTGTGATATTTGTTCACACTGCCGGTTTATCATACATCATGCAGTAAGGGTAACAGCCCAAAGACAGAGCACAACGCCCTATTCAATTTATTCATACTGCCGGCTTATCACACCATATGCGGCAATGGGTAACATCCCAAAGCTTGGAGCACAGCACTCCAAGCACATAATCATCATACACTGGCGACTTAAAGTCCAAAACCAAGTCGGGTTAATAAAACTCCGGATAAATTCGTATATGAATCATAAGGCAACATGGCTCTAATCAGTTTTCAGCCATGTATCAACATGGCATAAAAGATGAACCTAAAAAATGTTCAAACCAAATATAAAGCAGAAAACACAAAAAACAAGGCATTCATAGGCTGCCAAGCCTCCATGTCAAGCGTTTTTCAAGGGCCACGCAGCCGCTGAGTTAAACCTTAATTCAACCCTCATAAGCCAGACCTCACATGACCAATCACCGTTTTAACTTTGAAAAATTCAAGGTCTTTAAAAGATTGATTGTCAAGAGTACAGCGAGTCATTCCAGGATTACCTGGTCGGAGTGGCAGGCAAACAAAGGCAGGATAACCCGGACTTTTTGGTGAATACACCTAGCGTCCAAGCCTATTACAAGGGTCAACAAAGCTCTGTTCATTAACAAGAAGCCCCCAAGTAATATTTCATTTCAGGCATATAAGCCGGACCAGTAGGGTAATCATAGTTATGTTCAATAAGCAGGAAGCCCCCAAGTATTTTGTAATCATGGCGTACAAGCCGGATCAAGAGGGTAGTCATAGCTATGCTCAATAAGCAGGAAGCCCCCAAGTGATCGTATGAAGTGGCAATAAAGACTCATATTCTCATAAATGAAACGACAGAGGCCCTGAATTATCAGGGATGCCGGCTTTATTATATTCATCATAATATATACATTGATATAAGTATGTACATCACAAGAGCCGGTGGCTCAAGTGTAATAAGGCCGAAGATGAGCAATATTCCACGGTCGGCGGGTCTCCACTTCCGACATGCGTGAGTCCTTGTGGTCTCGAACATCGATGAGGTAGTATGACCCGTTGTTCAAATTTTTGCTGACCACAAAGGGTCCTTCCCAAGGTGGGGATAGCTTGTCCATATCAGTCTGATCCTGGATAAGCCGGAGCACCAAATCGCCTTCTTGAAAGGTCCTGGTTTTAACCCGGCGGCTATGATAACGACGCGGATCTTGCTGGTAAATCACCGAACAAGCCGCCGCAAGGTCACGCTCCTCATCCAACAGGTCAATAGCATCCTGACGTGCTTTTTTCATTATCAGCTTCAACATAAGCCGCCACACGGGGCGAGTCGTGACGGATGTCACTAGGAAGAACCGCATCTGCTCTATAGACCACGAAAAAAGGCGTGTAACCCGTAGATCTGTTGGGGATAGTATTGAGACTCCATGGCACTGAGGGCAATTCCTCTACCCAACAACCCGGCGTCCTCTGCAAAGGGACCATAAGCTGGGGCTTGATGCCTTTCAAAATTTCTTGATTGGCTCTTTCGGCTTGGCCATTAGACTGGGGGTGAGCCACTGATGATACATCAAGGCGAATATGCTCTCATTGACAAAAATCTTTCCTAGCAACCTTGGACAGATTAGTGCCATCATCAGTTATAATGGTGTGGGGATAACCAAAACGGAAAATCACCTTTTTGATGAATTGAACCGCCGTCGCCGCGTCACACTTACTGACCGGCTCTGCCTCAACCCACTTTGTAAATTTGTCAACCGCCACCAAAAGGTGGGTCTTTTTTATCTTTGGGCCTTTTGAAAGGTCCAACCATATCAAGCCCCCAGACTGCAAACGACCAAGTGATTGGAACCATCCTCAATTCTTGAGCCGGCACATGAGCTCGTCTTGAAAATTTCTGACAACCATCACATTTACTGACCAAATCTTCTGCATCAGCATGAGCCATCAGCCAATAAAACCCATGACCGAAAGCCTTGGCTATGGGAGACTTAGATCCGGCATGATGACCACAATCCCCTTCATGAATCTCTCGTAGAATCTCACGGCCTTCCTCAGGAGAACTCCCACATGATGAAGCAATCCTTCCATAGATGATTGGCCGGCTTCTCGTGCGTACCATGCTTTGGGCAAGGCTGATTCATCATCACCTCCAGGTTGAACTTTGGCCCACCAAGCCGGGGCGGCTTTCCCTTCTTACGCTGATTATTGTTCTGCGTATTGGTGTTGGCCACAAAGTCTAAACCGCCCTCAGCTTTGCGCTTACCGTTTTGCCACCGTGACCCGCCGCGTTATGCTGCTGTCCCTTCGCACTGCCACTCTTCTTCCCCTTACCAACCTTCTCCTCATTAGAGTTGGGGTCGTTGGTACTACCAGGGTCGGCATATTTGACGAGATCCCATGTCATTGAAGTGGCGTTTAAGTCGCCCCGGTTTCTGCTTAAGGGGGGGACGACAATTTTTCTTCTCCAACATCAGGACTGCTGAACTGGCATTGATACTGTCTGATGAGTGTATAACAGCTAAGATTCGGCGCACCCAATTGGTTGTTGACTCGCCCTCACCTTGGACACAAGAATCCAAATCCAGGATCGACATAGGTTGCTTGCACGTGTCTTTAAATTTTTGGATAAGACGAGCTTTCAACTCTGCCCATGATCTAATGGAGTTAGCGGGTAGCCCTTTCAACCAGGTACGAGCCGACCCATCCAACATCATGGTGAAATACTTAGCACATGCAGCATCACTAACATCCAACATCTCCATAGCCATCTCATAGCTCTCGATCCAAGCCTCCGGGGGTTGATCTGCTGTGTAATTAGGCACCTTTCGAGGGCCCTTGAAATACTTAGGCAAGCGCTCGTTGCATAGAACCGGCACTAGACATGGCACACCCAGGGTTCTAGAGGTCACCCCTGCCTCCACAGATGTTGATGGATAAACCAGGGATTGCTGTTGAGCCGCTAGCTGAGCCGCGAGCTCTGCCTCCCGACGCGCCCTGCCCTGATCCACCAAAGTCTGGGCATCGACACCACCGCGCGCCGGGTCATACCCATGAGGCTGGTTACGGTGTTGCTCACTGCTTGAAACTGCTGGCGAGTCAATGTGCCTGTTATAACTCCGGCTCGGTCGAGGGGTTGAGTGAATCCTTTCACAGTTGTACGGATAAGCCGCCTGTTGATCTAGTGTTGTCTGAAGAAGTTCTCTGGCTCTCCGCGTCTCTATTGCAGCCGGAGACTCGCCTTCAACTGGGAGAGCCGCCAATCGCGTTGCCGTAGCTATCGTATTATCCAAAGGGTTAGAATAATGACCCGGCAGTGTCGGAACATGCTGAGGCGGAGTAACATACAAACGAGGCGGATCCATAGTGCGTGGCTGAACCGGCGCTCCGGTCACGGGCTCCTCGACCGCCTGGTTCACCTCAGGCGGGTTACTGGTCCCTGCCCCGGGCATGTTGAAGAGGTTTCTCGCATCGTAAACCGAAGGTAAATGGCTCTGGTGTCTCCTTCTCATGATTTCATTTGAAGCATTTTTATCTAAGGTGGGCCGGAAAGAGTCCGCCTGAATCCGTTGTGCCTGAGCGTCCAAAGCAGCTCGCTCCGTGGCCATCCTAGCATTCTCCACTGCCAGTTCCTCCTTAGCTTGAGCTATCTCATCTCGTAGCTTCGCAACATCCGCCTTATGCTATTCTTGAGTATCCGGGGTTATCTCCATCCCCATCAAAGTCGCCAAAGCCTCCAACAACTCTGTCAAAACCTGAGCCGGTGGGCACACAGGGCCGCTAGCACCAGCTGCCGCCGCAGCCGTTGAGCTAGAGGTCACAGCCGCGGCGGTCGTTGAACCGAGCGCCGGATGTGTACCGGCCAAGAAGATCGCCACCCTGTTCGGCGGCTCATAGGGGTCCGGAATATTGTCGCCATCGGAACAGCCCCGAGGCCGGCCGTCCTGCGGTTGATACATTGAATTGGTTTCACCAGTTGACGATTCACCATCAGAGTAGACGGTCGTCTCACCACCAGACACATATCCTTCCTCAAATTCCGCCCCATGGATAAAACCAACAAAGGCGTGCTTCACGGCGGGTTGAACCTTGGTGGGTCGTGCACGCTGAGCCATCTCGATGATGTCTCTGCAGGTGTCCGGCTCAGGGCCCGACTCGCCGATCTTGCCGATGAAGACGTGGATTCCGCCAAAGGGGACTCGGTACCCGTACTCAATTGAGCCGGCCTCGGGGCCCCAGCCCGCGTCGTCGATGTAGAGCTTGCCGCGACGACTCTTGGTCATCCGGCCCACAGCATATCCCTTGATCCCTGCGAAGCTGCCCTTCAAGAACTCGAAACCACCGTGCGCAGGCCCCACGGTGGGCGCCAACTGTCGTGGACTTAACACAACAGATGTCCTAGCGAAAGGACTTAGTCATGGAGCCATCACAACTAGGTTAGCTTAAAGGGGCTAATCGGGATAAAGGACACAGAGAGTTTATACTGGTTCGGCCCCTCACGGTGGAGGTACAAACTTACTCCAGTTTGGGATTGTATTGCTTGGGTTTCGATTACCAGGGAGCGAATACGCTTGACCTAGTTCTCGATCTCTTGTTTCTTGCCCTTAACTCGCCGTTGGGTCACCCCTTTATATACACAGGTTGATGCCCGACGGCTTACAGAGTCCCGGCCGGCTCATACACAACGTGTCCGGCTCGGTGACCAACTAAGCTTGCCTTACAATACAAGTCATACATATGGCGGTTCATCCTCTTGGGCCTTAAGTCGCCTCTGGGTCTTGGGCCGTCAATAGGCTTGCTATGACCCGCCATCTTCATCGATAAGTCGCCAGTGGTATGACCCGGCCCCTCCTGGGTGGTTTATACCCAATAGTTATTGAAGGAAATATGCCCTAGAGGCAATAATAAAGTTATTATTTATTTCCTTATATCATGATAATTGTTTATTATTCATGCTAGAATTGTATTAACCGGAAACATGATACATGTGTGAATACATAGACAAACAAAGTGTCACTAGTATGCCTCTACTTGACTAGCTCGTTGATCAAATATGGTTATGTTTCCTAGCCATAGACATGAGTTGTCATTTGATTAACGGGATCACATCAGTAGGAGAATGATCTGATTGACTTGACCCATTCCGTTAGCTTAGCACTTGATCGTTTAGTATGTTGCTATTGCTTTCTTCATGACTTATACATGTTCCTATGACTATGAGATTATGCAACTCCCGTTTATCGGAGGAACACTTTGTGTGCTACCAAACGTCACAACGTAACTGGGTGATTATAAAGGTGCTCTACAGGTGTCTCCGAAGGTACTTGTTGAGTTGGCTTATTTCGAGATTAGGATTTGTCACTCCGATTGTCGGAGAGGTATCTCTGGGCCTCTCGGTAATGCACATCACTATAAGCCTTGCAAGCAATGTGACTAATGAGTTAGTTGCGGGATGATGCATTACGGAATGAGTAAAGAGACTTGCCGGTAACGAGATTGAACTAGGTATTGAGATACCGATGATCGAATCTCGGGCAAGTAACATACCGATGACAAAGGGAACAACGTATGTTGTTATGCGGTTTGACCGATAAAGATCTTCATAGAATATGTAGGAGCCAATATGAGCATCTAGGTTCCGCTACGGAGACGTGTCTCGGTCATGTCTACATAGCTCTCGAACCCGTAGGGTCCGCACGCTTAAAGTTCGATGACGATCGGTATTATGAGTTTTTGTGTTTTGATGTACCGAAGGTAGTTCGGAGTACCGGATGTGATCACGGACATGACGAGGAGTCTCTAAATGGTCGAGACGTTAAGATTGATATATTGGAATGTTATATTCGGACACCGGATGAGTTTCGGGGGTTATCGGATAAAAACCGAAGAACCGGGAGGTTATCGGAACCTCCCGGGGGGTTATTGGGCCTCATGGGCACAAGTGGTGGAAGAGGAGAGGCGGCCAGCTAGGGGCGCGCGGCCCCCCTAGCCCAAATCAAATTTGACTAGGGGGCGGCCCCCCTTTCCTTCTTCTTCTCCTCCCCTTCCTTCCCCTCTCCTACTTGGACTAGGAAAGAGGGGGGAATCCTACTTGGAGTAGGATTGCCCTCCTTGGGCGCGCCTCCTCCCCTTGGCCGACCCTCTCTTCCTCCCCCTTTATATACGGAGGAAGGGGCACCCCTAGACACAACAATTCATCTCTTGATCTCTTAGCCGTGTGCGGTGCCTCCCTCCACCATAATCCACCTCGATCATATCGTAGCGGTGCTTAGGCGAAGCCCTGCGTCGGTAGCAACATCATCACTGTCACCATGCCGTCGTGCTGACGAAACTATCCCTCAAAGCTCGGCTGGATCGGAGTTCGAGGGACGTCATCGAGCTGAACGTGTGCTGAACTCGGAGGTGCCGTACGTTCGGTGCTTGGATCGGTCGGATCGTGAAGACGTACGACTACATCAACCGCGTTGTGCTAACGCTTCCGCTTTCGGTCTACGAGGGTACGTGGACACACTCTCCCCTCTCGTTGCTATGCATCACCATGATCCTGTGTGTGCGTAGGAAAATTTTGAAATTACTACGTTCCCCAACAGTTATATCCCCAACACATATTATCATTAGTGTGTTGTTTTCTTAGGAAATCTAGAGTTTAATAATACTATGCAATTAACATTGAAATTTTCTAGGTGTGGTTGATGATTGTGGCCCACTATTGCGTAATGTATTTAGTACACACAATTCATGTGCCCTACACCATAACGGATGCACATCCTTTCCCCTCATTCTGAGATGATGTGTCAAACGTGTAGCCACCGGTGCAATAGGATAACGCAAGAACACCACTGAAGAGGAAAGGGGGCACAAAAGCTGCACGTCATCGCCGCTAAAGAGGAAAAGGAACATGAAAGCTTGACGACATTGTCGCTAAAGAGGAAAGGGAACACGAAAGCCCCGCGACACTGGAAGAAACAATGTGTAGTAAGGTGCTCTAAATTCCATACCTAGGTAGACAGAACCCCCACCCCCATTGTTGTGTATCAAAGTATTAAACTTCTATGACATACGACCTCTGTATGTAAATGAAGAAAATAAACTTGATATGTGGAATAGATCATTTAGTTGTTGTATTTTGGCTAATAGCATTTAGCAATACTTTATCATTGGTTTGAGGTTACACATGATTGAGCATGTTGTTGCTGATATTTTTACATATCCATTGTGTCCTTTTTATATACCCATATTGAGTCTGAAAAAACAGCTACTCCCCCCGATTCAAATTAATTGACGTTCTAGTACACAGTTATACTAAAGGAGCGTCAATTAATTTGGATAAGAGAGAGTACAACTGTTTTAAAAGGTGTACGACCCCCTACATCGCACTTTGGTAATGAAAACTACCCACAATTCTTTTGTGGAAAAAATACATGCGAATTTTAAGAGAGACGTAAGTGTAAATCGCATATTATTTTTTATTTGAAACAAGCATCCCTCTTTATTAGCTTGCAGCAAGAGTTACATCATCGATTGATTCAAGGATAATTTTGATTGGAGGTTCCTCCACCCAACTATTACATAAAGAATATCTAGCGAACCTAACTAAATCATGCACTATATAATTTGCTTCACTATTTCAGAAATAGCCCGTATGAACTCACAAACCTTATGATAACAATCATCAAAGACGACAAGTTTTTTTTTTGAATGAAAGGGTCCCCCCCCTCCCTGGTATATTAATGAAGCCAGAATCCTTTTACGGCCAAAATGCAGCCTGCCACCCAAACAAACTACCACGAGGACAACTCACACACACGCACCCCTCTCCTCATCTCAAGCACGAGGTAGAGAAGTTCGCGGAATTACAGAGTTTCAACAGTCTAATATTTGTTTAAACCAACACATATAAGACTGCGCAGAAACAACATAGGAAACTAAGCCACAAAAGGCCACACGTAGCACGGGAGAGATATGTAGTTCCTTCTCAAATTAGCCACCTTGCAACCTCAGAATCCAAGATGCCTAGCTTCGCCGTGCTTTAAAATTTTCACTAGCGACTCGATCCAGAAGTTTTGCACACCGATGTAGCCCTAGCTTTGCGTCCTCCTTCACCTGCAAAGAACCTCCATTCATATTTCCAATGTGACATTTTGAAAAGAGCAACACCAGGATCAGTTGGCAATTTTTCCTGGAAGCAAGCTTAGTTCCTAGCCTTCCAGATACCCCAAAAGATAGCACCAACCCCAACAAAAACTATTTTCCTTTTCCCAGCCCCCATCCTACTCATCCAGACATTCAAGCAGGTGTTCATGTCATAGAAATTACAGGGAATGCCCACACTATAACTCACAATACTCCACATGTATCTGGCCAGGAGGCATTGGAAAAAAAGATGATTTATAGACTGTTTTTTCTGCAGAAGAAGCATTCTTCTTCACATCCCCCCCCCCCCAATGCAGTAACACATCCCTTGTTAAAATGCTTCCTTTCAAGACAAGCCACAAAAAGGTTTTTATCCTGGGTGGAATTTTGACCTTCCATAGGAATCTGTTAGGGCACTTTTCACCAATCTGCATTGCAGAATAGAAGGATTTAACAATAAAGACTACCGAAGGATCAAGCAACCAGGATAGTCTATCTTCATCATTATTCAATGAAACTTGATCGCACATGTTCAATAAAGATTGCCATTATTCTGCTTTATCCGAACCAAAGCTCTTCTAAAACACAGAGAAGACAGATTGAAGGAGGAAGGGTCATGGATTGTAATATTTTGGTTTTGGGAGATATTATAAAGCCTAGAAAAAGGTGAGGACAAACTTTCGTTGCCCAAACATCTATCCTTCGAGAATCTAGTTTTTTTTTGCCGCACCCCACGCAAAATTTGCAGCAAGCCAGGAAGAGGTCTTTGAGTTTCAGCAGGCTTTGCCAAAAATGTGAGTCCCCCTATTTCCCCTACACTTGCCCAAGTATTGAGTTGCCAATGTATCTATCCCATAAGATCTTTTGCCACAAGCCTACTTCATTAAACATTTTCCACAACCATTTAGCAAGCAAAGCAATATTCATAATATCAAGATCCAAAATGCCCAAACCACCTAAGTCTTTTGGCGTACATACTCTCCCCCAAGCAACCGAATGATACTTCTATGTCTCCTTCTCTCCACTCCACAAGAAACTAGCTCTAGGTCTATCAAGCTTCCTCTTGACACCTTTAGGAAGCCCATAGAAGGAACTCATGAAAAGAACCAAACTAGTTAAAGATGAACTAATAAGAGTAGTCCTTCCAGAAATATTAAGAAATCTCCCTAACCAATCCCTCATTCTCTTTTGCATTTTCCCAATGGAAGAATTCCAGTCACTATTTTTAATCTTTTTTCATCCATGGGAATCCCTAAATACTCAATAGGAAAAGAGCCTCTCCCACATGTCAGAATTTCCTCAAACATTTTAATTCTCCTGTCCCATGCCCACACAAATCACTTCACTTTTGTGAAAATTAATTTTCAGTCCAGACATAATTTCAAACCAACTGAATATTCTTTTAATATTTCTAGCCCGGGCTAAATCATCTTGGAATAGCAAGATAGTGCCATCTGCATATTGCTAGATAGCCACAACTTTCTCCTTTTGATTTTTGGCTAGCCCTGTTATTAGTCCTTGTTCAACAGCTCTATCAAAAAGGACAGCTAGGATATCCATGGCAAGGTCAAAGAGAAGGGAAGGCATGTCAACATTGTTCACAATGTTCACGACCCAGTCACTTGTTTTCAAAATTAACAATAAGCTGTTCACAATGTTCGATAGACTGCGCCAATTCGAGGTCAAATTTCATGGCTACCGCTTCCGCCGTCAAGGCATCTTTGAGAGCAGTTCGTGCAATGTTATTTTGTAAAACAAATGCAAGTTGCTAAATATATCTTTCAGGTAGAAAACAAAGGAATCGTGTGAGTCTCACAAGTGTGCTTAAACAAGATTAATGTGACAGTTGCAGCTTATACCGACATGGAGAATAGTTCATATAAAACCATATGAAGTGTGTAGAAAAATGTATGCCAAGAACCAGAATCTTGCAAATGGCATTAAAAACAGCCAGTGTGTGTGTAAATAAAAGGAGGAAAAATACGCAAATGTTGCCGAATAAAAAATCATCATGGACAAACGGAAAAAGATTGTTATTTTTTACTGGGAAGAGTTTGAGGTGCAAAATCGGCAGACAGTGAGGAAAGGGTCATGAAAGTCGGAAACCCGTGGACTAAGCAAGCATCTTTGTGCGGCTAAATCCCATTTTAAATCCGCCTTGCGCGTGTGCACGCCAAAGCCAGGTCAAGCCAAGCAGCAGATGGCCGCGCAACTTTTGCAGGCTCGCAGGAAAAATTAACAACGGTGTCAGGCGTAAAGGCCTCGCTGGATCCAATCTAATCCATCATCTATCCATCGCTGCGCTCGGTCGCGGCGTAGGAATCCTATGGCTACGGGCGCTGTAGCTTGTACCCCCTAGAACTGCCCCACGCGCGGCGGCGACAGCTCACGTTGCGGCCGGTCCCATCCGTCAGAGATAGCTTTCCGGCGCAGGGCGTCTGGGGCCGGAGCAGCCAGCCGTGGGCCGCGACCTGGCTTGGGGCAGGCCGGGGGGCCTGGATGTGGCTGCGCGTGCACGTGTACGGACTGTGGAGGCTGTCAGGCTAGTTATGTCTGAGATTACTCGAGTTGGAGTTGTTTAATTTTAATGATCAGTTGGAATCAAGCAGGTGAGGTGGTTTCCGAGGGGATTTGTGTCGGATCCGCTTGCATTTTTTTATCTGCGTCGGAGTAAAAGAATGGCATTTCCACATGGGATCATGGCAAAATAAGTGAGTCATCTGCTGCGAAGGGTAAACGGTGGAAGCAGCTAGAGTGTTCGCGTGGCGAGGCGTGGTGACGTCAGCACGACGGCGGAGGTCGCCGTGGGGCCGTGGTGACCGGGCCCACGGGGAAGTGGGGAACAGGTAGCGTGAAAGGGCAGCTGGATAGATCCCCTTGGGACTGAAACCGACTGGAAAAGGGAGAACTGCCGACTGCGAGCCAGCTGGACGCCTTGCTTTGGGCCGTGGGCTCGCCCGGCAGCGGAGCAGGGCAGCTGCCAGCCGGGCTGGTCTCGCAAACGGACACGTACTGTGAAAATGAACAAAACTGACCTTTATATGAAACTTCAACGCAAAATGAGGCTTCTTTGATTCGTAGGATTTTGAAAACGTAGGAATAAAAAATTTGTAGGGTTGGAGTGGCATGGCCACTTGAATCCTGTAGGATTAGCAATGAGTGTTTGATGGCACGGGAAAAACAAATAAATTGTAAAAAGATGTTGGAGTGGATATTAGATTTCCTCTGAAATGTAGTACAAAAGATTTCATAGAAAAAAATCATATGGGATTCAATCCTATGAATCAAAGGACTAACATAGGAAAAAATTCTAAGGATTTCAATCCTCCAGAGATCCTATAAAACTCCTTTGAATCAAAGAAGCCCTGACCCCAATCTAAAAATATTTTACGAAATGGCCCTTTTTTGCATGATGCCCGGGACTAGGTCGCCATGCTAGAGAGCATGCACGAATGGTATCACTTGCAATTTACTGGTCACGTCTCCCTGCTGCCACCATGCGAAATTACAAGGAAATAAAAATGTGAACGGAGTTGGCAGCCGAAGTAATACAGCTTTGGCAAGAGGCTTTGATGCACAAGCGTTGACCTTCAGGTCAAGGAAAACTCGGCTGGTCCTCCGTGTGTTTAGGAAAAAGGATCTGACTCGGGTGACCGATCTGAGCCTTCGCCGGTCACCTTCCCCATGCGCCCTCGCACGGGGCCCACAATACCGCCCGTCCCCACTGTCCGTCCCGTGCGAGAGGCGCCCACCACCGCCGCGAAGCATCGTCGCGCTCGCTGTGAGGGACGACCTCTGGCTGCTCCAAGTAATGCTGTCAAAGGGGCGGTGATATAGAGAAAATGAGCAACATCAGGAGCTACTGCCTGCAAGCCGACACATTGCGAGGGTTGTGGTGTTGCTGCAAGCTGCGCTTGGTGGGCTGTTGCAAGCGCTTGTGGCGCCCATCCAACATTTGCCACGAGATGGGGATTCTGACACATGAGCTACTACGATCAGCGCGGACCGAGCCGCGACCAGCACGAGCCAAGTCGTAACCAGCACAACGACACAACGCCTAACTGTAAGCCGGAGGCCCGAGATGCCGCGGACCGACCTATAACCGGCACAACACCCAGCTACAACCGGAGACCCGATATGCTGCGATTGGCGCGGGGTGAGCTGGAACCGGAAGGACGCCCAACTGCAACCGACAAAGAGAGGTGTTGCGACTGGTGGTCGGCGGCCTTTTGGAGGTGAGCCACAACAGCAGTCGTGCCCATGTTGCGAACAATGGTGTGGTGAGGTGCAAGCGACGATAGAAGTTGCTACAAGCACGAGAGTATGCTGCTGCGACGGGGCTGCAAGGCAACGACGGGGAGCAGTGACCGACGAGATGAGTTGTTGCGACCTACAACAGATCCGTGCAGCTACGATGCCAGTTTAAGGACGGCGGCAATGGACTACGTCCGACGAGCTGCGAGTTGCGGGTGTGGGCGGTGGCAAGGAGGACATCAACGCGGGAAAGGGGGTGGTCGGAAGGACGTTCAGGCGATGGGCGCGGCGCCTGTGCTGTGTGCATGCAAATGGGGTGGTGCACGTGCATAAGTGCGAAAGGCCAAAGCGGGGTGCAGTAGGAAGACGGCCAAGGCGGGCTTAATTGGACTGCGGGGAAGGCCATCGATCGGGGGTGGCGTTGGTCGACCAACGCATAGCATCGGCCATGTGTTTAATCCTTAATTACATTAGATGGGGCCGTGCATACAACTTTTGAATCAAAAAACAAATTTATGTTCTGTTTGAATATTTGTTTTCTCTGCGAGAGTGCTCTAAAACAAAATCACTCTTGAACCTAGAAACTTCACCAAGCCTGAACCGTTTTTCCTTTCACTTCCGCTTCCGTAGACCCCCTCCAACACAAGGACGGCTAAAATTGTCCCATACCCCTTCATAACGGAGGGCACGATGGGCAAAACTCGAAAAGAGGCCGCCCGCTGTCCCAATCGCAACGTCTACATATTCATATACGCGCCTTGTTTTTTTTAGGCCGGGTCGCCCCGCCAGCGCGCCCACCCCCACGCCCCCACGTCCTACGCTGATTACGCGCCCGCCAGCGCGCCCACCCCGCTATGTACGCGCGGATAGGCATGCATGCATGGCGCGGTTACGGGCCCCGCTGCCGCCTGCCGCGCTGCACCCCCGCTGCCGCCTGTCGCCCGCTTCCGCCTCGCCCGCCGCGCCGGCCTGCGGCGCCCGCTTCCGCCTCGCGTCGGCCGCCCCCGCTTCCGCCGCGTCGCGTCGCGTCGGCCGCCCCCACTGAGGCGCTGCCGCCTGCCCCTCGGTGCCCGCTGCCGCCTCGCCTGCCCCGCGTGCCCCGATGCCTCCTGCCCCCCCCGCTGCCGCGCTGCCGGCTGCCGCCTCGCCTGCCCCGCGTGCCCCGACGCCTATCGGTGGGCGCGCCCGTCCAATGCCCCCGACGAGTGCTCCCATAAAGCTGCCCCCGACCCGCGCTCGTCTCACAGAAAACGCCCCGACCCCGCCTCTCCTCTTAGAAACCGTCCCCGACCCCGCCTCTCCTCTCTCCGGCGCAATGCCTCATGGACGCGGATGTTTCGGCCGGCGTTGGTTTGGCTGGGGAGGCGGCAGTGTTGGAAATATGCCCTAGAGGCAATAATCAAATGGTTATTATTGTATTTCCTTGTTCATGATAATTGTCTATTGTTCATGCTATAATTGTATTAACTGGAAACCGTAATACATGTGTGAATACATAGACCACAACATGTCCCTAGTAAGCCTCTAGTTGACTAGCTCGTTGATCAATAGATGGTTATGGTTTCCTGACCATGGACATTGGATGTCATTGATAACGGGATCACATCATTAGGAGAATGATGTGATGGACAAGACCCAATCCTAAGCATAGCACAAGATCGTGTAGTTCGTTTGCTAAGAGCTTTTCTAATGTCAAGTATCATTTCCTTAGACCATGAGATTGTGCAACTCCCGGATACCGTAGGAATGCTTTGGGTGTATCAAACGTCACAACGTAACTGGGTGGCTATAAAGGTGCACTACAGGTATCTCCGAAAGTGTCTGTTGGGTTGGCACGAATCGAGACTGGGATTTGTCACTCCGTATGACGGAGAGGTATCTCTGGGCCCACTCGGTAATGCATCATCATAATGAGCTCAATGTGACTAAGGAGTTAGCCACGGGATCATGCGTTACGGAACGAGTAAAGAGACTTGCCCGTAACAAGATTGAACGAGGTATTGGGATACCGACGATCGAATCTCGGGCAAGTAACATGCCGATAGACAAAGGGAATTGTATACGGGATTGATTGAATCCCCGACATCGTGGTTCATTCGATGAGATCATCGTGGAACATGTGGGAGCCAACGTGGGTATCCAGATCCCGCTGTTGGTTATTGGCCGGAGAGTCGTCTCGGTCATGTCTACGTGTCTCCCGAACCCGTAGGGTCTACACACTTAAGGTTCGGTGACGCTAGGGTTGTAGAGATATTAGTATGCGGTAACCCGAAAGTTGTTCGGAGTCCCGGAGGAGATCCCGGACGTCACGGGGAGTGCCGAAAGGGGTCCGGGGGTCCACCTGCCCCAGGGGGGCACATGGGCTGTAGGGGTGTGCGCCTTGGCCTATATGGGCCAAGGGCACCAGCCCCAAGAGGCCCATGCGCCAAGAGATAAGGGAAAGGGAGAGTCCTAAAGGGGGAAGGCACCTCCTAGGTGCCTTGGGGAGGATGGACTCCTCCCTGGCCGCACCCTTCCTTGGAGGAAGGGCCAAGGCTGCCCCCCCCCTCTCCCTTGGCCCTATATATAGTGGGGGGGAGGGAGGGCAGCCGCATCCAAGGCCTGGCGCCTCCCTCTCCCTCCCGTGACACATCTCCCTCCTCCCGCAGCACTTGGCGAAGCCCTGTTGGAATCCCGCTACTTCCACCACCACGCCGTCGTGCTGCTGGATCTCCATCAACCTCTCCTCCCCCCTTGCTGGATCAAGAAGGAGGAGACGTCGCTGCTCCGTACGTGTGTTGAACGCGGAGGTGCCGTCCGTTTGGTGCTAGGATCATCGGTGATTTGGATCACGACGAGTACGACTCCATCAACCCCGTTCTCTTGAACGCTTCCGCTCGCGATCTACAAGGGTATGTAGATGCACTCCTCTCTCTCGTTGCTAGCATCTCCTAGATTGATCTTGGTGACACGTAGGATTTTTTTTGAATTATTGCTACGTTACCCTTCAGTGGCATCATGAGCCAGGTCTATGCGTAGATTCTATGCACGAGTAGAACACAAAGTAGTTGTGGGCGATGATTTGTTCAATTTGCTTACCGTTACTAGTCTTATCTTGATTCGGCGGCATTGTGGGATGAAGCGACCCGGACCGACCTTACACGTACTCTTACGTGAGACAGGTTCCACCGACTGACATGCACTTGATGCATAAGGTGGCTAGCGGGTGTCTGTCTCTCCCACTTTAGTCGGATCGGATTCGATGAAGAGGGTCCTTATGAAGGGTAAATAGCAATTGGCATATCACCGTTGTGGCTTTTGCGTAGGTAAGAAACGTTCTTGCTAGAAACCCATAGCAGCCACGTAGGACATGCAACAACAATTAGAGGACGTCTAACTTGTTTTTGCAGGGTATGCTATGTGATGTGATATGGCCAAAAGGATGTGATGAATTATATATGTGATGTATGAGATTGATCATGTTCTTGTAATAGGAATCACGACTTGCATGTCGATGAGTATGACAACCGGCAGGAGCCATAGGAGTTGTCTTAATTTATTGTACGACCTGCATGTCAATGAAAGCGCCATGTAATTACTTTACTTTATTGCTAACCGTTAGCCATAGTAGTAGAAGTAATAGTTGGCGAGACAACTTCATGAAGACACGATGATGGAGATCATAGTGTCATGCCGGTGACGAAGGTGATCATGCCGCGCCTCGAAGATGGAGATCAAAGGCGCAAGATGATATTGGCCATATCATGTCGCTTTATGATTTGCATGTGATGTTTGTCATGTTTACATCTTATTTGCTTAGAACGACGGTAGCATAAATAAGATGATCCCTCACTAAAATTTCAAGAGATGTGTTCCCCCTAACTGTGCACCGTTGCGAAGGTTCGTTGTTTCGAAGCACCACGTGATGATCGGGTGTGATAGATTCTAACGTTCGCATACAACGGGTGTTGACGAGCCTAGCATGTACAGACATGGCCTCGGAACACAAGCACAACACTTAGGTTGACTTGACGAGCCTAGCATGTACAGACATGGCCTCGGAACACAAGAGACCGAAAGGTCGAACATGAGTCGTATAGTAGATACGATCAACATGAAGATGTTCACCGATGATAACTAGCCCGTCTCACGTGATGATCGGACACGGCCTAGTCGATTCGGATCATGTATCACTTAGATGACTAGAGGGATGTCTATCTAAGTGGGAGTTCATTAAATAATTAGATGAACTTAGTTATCATGAACATAGTCAAAAGGTCTTTGCAAATTATGTCGTAGCTTATGCTTTGGTTCTACTAAGATATGTTCCTAGAGAAAATTTAGTTGAAAGTTGATAGTAGCAATTATGCGGACTGGGTCCGTAAACTGAGGATTGTCCTCATTGCTGCGCAGAAGGCTTATGTCCTTAATGCACCGCTCGGTGTGTGAACCTCGAGCGTCGTCTGTGGATGTTGCGAACATCTGACATACATGTTTTGATGACTACATGATAGTTCAGTGCGTAATGTTAAACGGTATAGAATTGAGGCACCGAAGACGTTTTGAAACGTCACGGAACATATGAGATGTTTCAAGGGCTGAAATTGGGATTTCAGGCTTGTGCCCACGTCAAGAGGTATGAGACCTCTGACAAGTTTCTTAAACCTGCAAACTAAGGGAGAAAAGCTCAATCGTTGAGCATGTGCTCAGATTGTCTGAGTACTACAATCGCTTGAATCGAGTGGGAGTTAATCTTCCAGATGAGATAGTGATGGTTCTCCATAGTCACTGCCACCAAGCTACTAGAGCTTCTTGATGAACTATAATAAATCAGGGATAGACATGATGATCCTTGAGCTATTCGCGATGTTTGACACCACGAAAGTAGAAATCAAGTAGGAGCATCAATTGTTGATGGTTAGTAAAACCACTAGTTTCAAGAAGGGCAAGGGAAAGAAGGGATACTTCTTGAAACGGCAAATCAATTGCTGCTCCAGCGAAGAAACCCAAGGTTGAACCCAAACCCGAGACTAAGTGCTTCTGTAATGAGGGGAACGGTCACTGAAGCAGAACTACCCTAGATACTTGGTAGATGAGAAGGCAGGCAAGGTCGACATAAGTATATTGGATATACATTATATGAATGTGTACTTTACTAGTACTCCTAGTAGCACCAGGGTATTAGATACCGGTTCGGTTGCTAAGTGTTGGTAACTCGAAATAAAAGGCTACGGAATAAACGGAGACTAGCTAAAGGTGAGATGACGATATGTGTTGGAAGTGTTTCCAAGGTTGATGTGATCAAGCATCGCATGCTCCCTCTACCATCGAGATTGGTGTTAAACCTAAATAATTGTTATTTGGTTTTTGCGTTGAGCATAGACATGATTGGATTATATTTATCGCAATACGGTTATTCATTTAAGGAGAATAATGGTTACTTTTTTATTTGAATGATACCTTCAATGGTCTTGCACCTAAAATAAATGGTTTATTGAATCTCGATCGTAGTGATACACATGTTCATGCCAAAAGATATAAGATAGTAATGATAGTACCACATACTTGTGGCACTGCTATTTGAGTCATATTGGGATAAAACGCATGAAGAAGCTCCATGTTGATGGATCTTTGGACTCACTCGTTTTTGAAAAGATTGAGACATGCGAACCATGTCTATTGGTATATATGCATGAAGAAACTCCATACAGATGGATCGTTTGGACTCACTTGATTTTGAATCACATGAGACATGCAAATCATACCACATGGGCAAGATGACTGAAAGGCCTCGTTTTCAGTGAAATGGAACAAGAGAGCAACTTGTTGGAAGGAATACATTTGATGTGTGCAGTCCAATGAGTGCTGAGGCACGCAGTGGATATCGTTATGTTCTTACTTCACAGATGATTTGAGTAGATGCTGAGAATATTTACTTGATGAAACACAAGTCTGAATTATTAAAGGGTTCAAGTAATTTCGGAGTGAAGTTGAAGATCGTCGTGACAAGAGGATAAAATGTCTATGATATGATCATAGAGATATCTGAGTTACGAGTTTGGCACACAATTAAGACATTGTGGAAATTGTTTCACAACTAATACCGCCTGGAACACCATAGTGTGATGGTGTGTCCGAACATCATAACTGCACCCTATTGGATATGGTGCATACCATGATGTCTCTTATCGAATTACACTATCGTTTATGGGTTAGGCATTAGAGACAACCGCATTCACTTTAAATAGGGCACCACGCAATTCCGTTGAGACGACACCGTATGAACTATGGTTTAGAGAAACCTAAGCTGTCGTTTCTTAAAAGTTTGGGGCTGCGACGCTTATATGAAAAAGTTTCAGGATGATAAGCTCGAACCCAAAGCGGATAAATGCATCTTCATAGAATACCCAAAACAGTTGGGTATACCTCCTATTTCAGATCTAGAAGCAAAAGCGATTGTTTCTAGAAACGGGTCCTTTCTCGAGGAAAAGTTTCTCTCGAAAGAATTGAGTGGGAGGATGGTGGAGACTTGATGAGGTTATTGAACCATGACTTCAACTAGTGTGTAGCAGGGCACAGGAAGTTGTTCCTGTGGCACCTACACCAATTGAAGTGGAAGCTTATGATAGTGATCATGAAACTTCGGATCAAGTCACTACCAAACCTCGTAGGACGACAAGGATGCATGCTACTTTAGAGTGGTACGTAATCCTGTCTTGGAAGTCATGTTGCTAGACAACAATGAACCTACGAGCTATGGAGAAACGATGGTGGGCCCAGATTCCGACGAATGGCTCGAGGCCATAAAATCCAAGAGAGGATCCATATATAAAAACAAAGTATAGACTTTGGAAGAACTACTTGATGGTCGTAAGGCTGTTGGGTGCAGATGGATTTTAAAAGGAAGACGGACAATGATGGTAAGTGTCACCATTAAGAAAGCTCGACTTGTCGTTAAGATGTTTTCCGACAAGTTCAAGGAGTTGACTACGATGAGATTTTCTCACTCGTAGCGATGCTAAGAGTCTGTTGGAATTATATTAGCAGTTACTGCATTATTTATGAAATCTTGCAGGTAGGATGTCAAAACATTGTTTCCTCGACGATTTTCTTGAGGAAAGGTTGTATGTGATACAACCAGAAGGTTTTGTCAATCCTGAAAGATGCTAACAAGTATGCAAAGCTCTAGCAATCCTTCTAAGGATTGGAGTAAGCATCTCGGAGTTGGAATGTACGCTTTGATGAGATGATCAAAGATTTTGGGTTTATACAAAGTTTATGAGAAACTTGTATTTCCAAAGAAGTGAGTGGGAGCACTATAGAATTTCTGATGAGTATAGGTTGTTGACATATTGTTGATCAGAAATGATGTAGAATTTCTGGAAAACATACAGGGTCATTTGAAAAGTGTTTTTCAATGCAAAACCTGGATTAAGCTACTTGAACACTGAGCATCAAGATCTATAAGGATAGATCGAAAAACGCTTAATAGTACTTTCAAATACATACCGTGACAAGATTTTGAAGGAGTTCAAAATAGATCAGCAAAGAAGGAGTTCTTGGCTGTGTTACAAGGTGTGAGTATTGAGTAAGACTCAAGACCTGACCACGACAAAGAGAGAGAAAGGACGAAGGTCGTCCCCTATGCTTAAGACGTAGGATCTACAGTATGCTATGCTGTGTACCGCACCTAAAGTGTGCCTTGCCATGAGTTGGTCAAGAGGTACAAGAGTGATCCAGGAATGGATCACATGACAGCGGTCGAACTTATCCTTAGTAACTAGTGGACTAAGGAATTTTCTCGATTATGGAGGTGATAAAAGAGTTCGTCGTAAAGGGTTACGTCGATGCAAACTTTGACACTAATCCGAATGACTCTGAGTAGTAAACCGGATTCGTATAGTAGAGCAGTTATTTGGAATAGCTCTAAGTAGCGCGTGGTAGCTGCATCTACAAGATGACATAGAGATTTGTAAAGCACACACGGATCTGGAAGGTTCAGACCCGTTGACTAAAACCTCTCTCACAAGCGAGATATGAACAAACCCCATGGGTGTTGGATTCATTACAATCACATAGTGATGTGAACTAGATTATTGACTCTAGTGCAAGTGGGAGACTGTTGGAAATATGCCCTAGAGGCAATAATCAAATGGTTATTATTGTATTTCCTTGTTCATGATAATTGTCTATTGTTCATGCTATAATTGTATTAACTGGAAACCGTAATACATGTGTGAATACATAGACCACAACATGTCCCTAGTAAGCCTCTAGTTGACTAGCTCGTTGATTAATAGATGGTTATGGTTTCCTGACCATGGACATTGGATGTCATTGATAACGGGATCACATCATTAGGAGAATGATGTGATGGACAAGACCCAATCCTAAGCATAGCACAAGATCGTGTAGTTCGTTTGCTAAGAGCTTTTCTAATGTCAAGTATCGTTTCCTTAGACCATGAGATTGTGCAACTCCCGGATACCGTAGGAATGCTTTGGGTGTACCAAACGTCACAACGTAACTGGGTGGCTATAAAGGTGCACTACAGGTATCTCCGAAAGTGTCTGTTGGGTTGGCACGAATCGAGACTGGGATTTGTCACTCCGTATGACGGAGAGGTATCTCTGGGCCCACTCGGTAATGCATCATCATAATGAGCTCAATGTGACTAAGGAGTTAGCCACGGGATCATGCGTTACGGAACGAGTAAAGAGACTTGCCGGTAACAAGATTGAACGAGGTATTGGGATACCGACGATCGAATCTCGGGCAAGTAACATGCCGATAGACAAAGGGAATTGTATACGGGATTGATTGAATCCCCGACATCGTGGTTCATCCGATGAGATCATCGTGGAACATGTGGGAGCCAACATGGGTATCCAGATCCCGCTGTTGGTTATTGGCCGGAGAGTCGTCTCGGTCATGTCTACGTGTCTCCCGAACCCGTAGGGTCTACACACTTAAGGTTCAGTGACGCTAGGGTTGTAGAGATATTAGTATGCGGTAACCCGAAAGTTGTTCGGAGTCCCGGATGAGATCCCGGACGTCACGGGGAGTGCCGAAAGGGGTCCGGGGGTCTACCAAGGGGGTCCACCTGCCCCGGGGGGCCACATGGGCTGTAGGGGTGTGCGCCTTGGCCTATATGGGCCAAGGGCACCAGCGCCAAGAGGCCCATGCGCCAAGAGATAAGGGAAAGGGAGAGTCCTAAAGGGGGAAGGCACCTCCTAGGTGCCTTGGGGAGGATGGACTCCTCCCTGGCCGCACCCTTCCTCGGAGGAAGGGCCAAGGCTGCGCCCCCTCTCCCTTGGCCCTATATATAGTGGGGGGAGGGAGGGCAGCCGCATCCAAGCCCTGGCGCCTCCCTCTCCCTCCCGTGACACATCTCCCTCCTCCCGCAGCGCTTGGCGAAGCCTTGTTGGAATCCCGCTACTTCCACCACCACGCCGTCGTGCTACTGGATCTCCATCAACATCTCCTCCCCCTTGCTGGATCAAGAAGGAGGAGACGTCGCTGCTCCGTACGTGTGTTGAACGTGGAGGTGCCGTCCGTTCGGCGCTAGGATCATCGGTGATTTGGATCACGACGAGTACGACTCCATCAACCCCGTTCTCTTGAACGCTTCCGCTCGCGATCTACAAGGGTATGTAGATGCACTCCTCTCTCTCGTTGCTAGCATCTCCTAGATTGATCTTGGTGACACGTAGGAAATTTTTTGAATTATTGCTACGTTCCCCAACAGGCAGTGGAGGCGCAGGGAGCAGTCGCCGGGCGGGAGGCGGCGGTGGAGGCGGCGGCAGCGGCGGTGGACGCATCGGCAGCGGTGGTGGACGCGGCGCCGCGCCGGGCGGTCTGTGGCCCTCTAGCCTCACCGAGCCGCATACTGTCGATATCTACTGGCACGGCATCCCCGTGCCGCCGTCGTGTCGCCTAGCACACGGCTGGCACGTGACGAGCACCGGCTATGCCACGCCTGGGCCGGCACATGCGAAAATGTTTGCTCAAGTTCATTATTAAATCATATGCGTTGGACAGAAAAAGGTTCATCATGCCATCAAAAAATGGTGCGATATCATTGCGCACCGAAGATGTGTTTGACATTTTCGGGCTACAGAACAAGGGCAAAGATGCCATGAAAGCGCGAGGAAAAGGGGGGTTAAAGGCGAAGGTGAAGGTGCCTAGTCGCTTTCTAGATTCCAATACGGGGGAAATGATGATAGACGAGCTGATTGAGAACATCGTTGCCAGTGGCACGTACGATGATGATTTTCTCCGTAGAATTGTTCTGGTTCTTCTAGGCACGGTTCTTGCACCGCAGTCCACGAAAGAAGTTCCTAATGCTTATTACAAGTTAGTGCACGATGTGGAGGCCATCAAAGCATTTAACTGGAACACGTTTACTTTATGCGTTTGCGTTGAAGGCTTCACAAAGACCTTATCAGATCTTACAAAATTTACTTGGCCGATCGGAAACCTTGCCCTCCTACAGGTAAATCTTATGTTATATTTGTTTCTTTCGAACTATAGTTTGTGAAAAAATTGCTAATATACTTCATGTTCATGCAGTACTTGTTTTGGGAGAAAGTGCAGCCACTGGATGATGAGGCATTTGATCCATTGGCTCATGAATATCCGTTGATGCTTAATTGGTTAGAAGATGAGGCTAAGAAGCGTGACGCGTACGACACGTCATACGGCCGTGGTAATGGGACGGTAAGTTACTATTAATATGTTACTATTTCGTACTGCATGCACTTATGTTAATATTTATATGTTGAGAAATTTATATTGATTTTACCTGTCACAAATTGATGACGTGATAAGTGAGAAGTACAGGCAGACATTATTTGCTCAACAAGGAAGAAAGGCGGAGGAAGAATTAGAGCAAGAAGATCGTGCGCAAAAAAAGAAAGATAATAGAGATGAGGCTTCATCGAGCAGGGATAGTACATTAGATCAAGTGATGAAATGCATCAAAGATATGCAAAAAGAAATTAGACTTCTCCCTCAAAAATGTGCCGAGGTAATATGAGTGATGTTCAGTTTACATTGGATTATTCATAATTTATGCATGTAGTTAATGCTTTCGATGTGTCATTGCAGATAGTAGTGGAGAAGCTGGAGAAGAAAGGTCTTGTATCAAGCCAAACAAGGGGTCTGATGATGACATTGAGTTTGTGGAGCATAGTGAAGACTGGGTGGGGAAGTATGGTCCATCAAAATACAAATCATCAAAATATTGGACAGATGTAAAATCAACTCCTGCAAAAGAAGATATGGACAACAGGGTGGACGCATCCTTCACCACTGGGAACGGGAATAAATTGGCGCGTGAGAAAGGTGTGCATCACAACACACCTGGTATAGGAGATGAAGGCGACCCCTTCGTTATTGAGGACACTGGTAATTCACCCAACCCATCTCTTGCGACGGTAGACACGAATGACTTTCCGGCTATTACTTCAACCCCCAAGAATATGAATGAAGTGTCAGACGGGTCTAGCGCCGATAAATCTAAGGAGATTAGTATGGATAGTCTGAACACCCGTATTAAAAATGCGAAAGAAAATGGCACTCCAGAGAATGATGGGAAGGAGAATGATGGGAAGCACAAGAGGAAACAGTCAAAATATTGTCTTTCACCTTACCAGCAGAACGGTGGACGTAAACGTGCAAAGAAAAGTAAGTGCTAGGTAATTTATTCTTGCAACATACTTCTGTCCTTGCATGCACACTTTATTAACTCATTGTTTCTTACTATTTTAGGTCTGTTTGGTATAAGAGCTGCTATGATTAATACTGATTACATTAATGAGGATCACATAGAGGCCGCGAAGGTTTATATCCGGACACTGGCAGACTCGGAGAAGCTTTGCAGCAAAACTGTCGTGCACATGACGGGAATTGGTGGGGAAACATGTACACCTGAAATGCTTGAAGCCATCATTTCGAAAAAGTGGTTGCATGGCGGTGTAAGTATTAGCAATAATTTATTAAGTTGTACATGTCATTTACATAAATTATCTAATAGGCGTAATGCTGTTATGTTATTTTGTAGGTCATCAATAGTTATTGCAACCATATGCAGACCCATAATCCTCGTGCTGACCGTCACATATTATCATCTTGGGTGTCCCACTGGCTTATTCTTCGTGCTGATGGAAAGGTTAACAACTCTAAGAGGCATTTTATGGATCACTTCGCAAACCAAACTAAAATGGTGTCTAGAGTTACTGAAGAGTATTTCATCAAAGATAAGGTACTTCAGTTTAGTATGATCATTCGTAGTACATCTGTGTGTACACCAACATGAATAAACTTTGTTGTAGGCATACTTTCCTTTTCATGTGGAAGAAAATCATTGGATAACAGTTCTTAAGCACAACAAGAAAAAAGAGTTTCAAGTTTTAAACTCTACTGGTAAATGCAGCAAAAGAGTTCTTGCAAAGATTGCTAAGCTGGTAAGCTTGCAACGTTACATAAAACAATATATAGTTATTCGAAATGTACTTCATATGGATTTGTCATTTTTATTTCAGAGGGCAGAAATAGCAAATGATACAAAGGAGGTGAATGCTCTTATTGAAACGGAACATCCTGACGTATCATCCTGGCCAATAAGGGAGTACGGTATGCCGTCACAAACAGACGGGTATGTTGCAAATGTTGAATTAGTATGTACTTGTCTGATCCATCAATAATTGACTTGTGGTTTCTTGCAGAGTCTCTCGTGGTCTTTTCGTGGTGAAATGCGTTCAAAACTGGGATGGAGATGATTGGACATTTGAGTTTGATCAAGATGAGGTTAATGCTTCAAGGGGACACATTCTAGCTGAAATACTTTTTTCAGAGTGCAACACGAAGGAAGTAGTGAAAGAGAAGATCCTCAAGATCATGGAGAAGAAATGAGTCGGAGGATGGGGTGTTGGCTATTATCTCCACTAAATAAACGTGCCGTTGTCGGTACTTGATACAATTTTCATAATAAGACATCTCTATATTGTAATGCGGCATGGTTTAGCATGTTCCGCAACTAAATAAATGTGCCGTGGTCGGTATTTGCTACAATATCTATTTTTCAATGTCACTCTTATTTGCATTATTGTCGGTGACACTCTTATTTGCATCATTGTAGGTGATGATTTTTCAACTTGTTATATAGTGTGATGATTACGCCGCCGTGGCCGGCCTGGCGCTGCTTTTTTATAATGTTTTGTATTTTGTACTGTGATGTAATGCGGACGCCGGCTGCTTTGCTTTCTGTCAAAAAAAAAAAACTTAGAAAAAAATGCCCAACCACCGCAGCCGGGCCCATTCAAGCCCGAAGGGGGCGACTCGGGCGGCTGATAGAGCCCACTAATGGGCTTGGCAACGGGGTCCAACGGGGCTGCGGGCGGTGATAAGAGAGGAGCTCGGTGGAGGGGGCGGAGGCAGCTATTTAAGCCGGTCCTCGCGCCCCCCGGCTTCCGAGGTGGTACTAAAGATGGCGCCCCCATTGCGCCCCACGCTGCACGCGGTCGCCGCAAGGCTCAGGAGGCCTAATTTGCGTTGTCTCGGGCCGGCCCAGTTTGGCCCAATGAAGGCACGCCACCACTCGCCCCCTCCCCCGGCCCACGCCCACTCCCCTCCCCCGCGCGCCGCTGAACTCAGTGTTTAGTCCCACCTCGGAAGCGGGGGCTGTCGAGGACCGGCTTAAATACCTGCCTCCGCCCCCTCCACCGAGCTCCTCTCTACTTAGTACCCGCAGCCCCGTTGGACCCCGTGTCTGGGCCCATTAGTGGGCTGAATCGGCCGCCCTAGTCGCCTTCGGGCTAGATTTGGGCAGGTTCTGCCTGCTACTATGGGCCCGGCAGAGGTATTTGGGCATTTTTTTTTCGAACTTGCTATTTTGGACAGAAGCAGCGGCCGGCCGCATACATTTCATAACAGTACAAAGGGAATCACAGTACAAAATAGCAGCGTCCGGCCGCATTTTATCACAGTACAAGAAATACAAATCAGGTGTACAAATCATCATAAAAAAATAAACAGAATTTCGAAACTGCATATATAAACAGTACAAATCATCACGTAACAGTACAAATCAAGTTTTCTGGCACACATGTGCGAATAAAAATAGCATAGGTTATTTAGACATGACTCGTGCGACCACTTTTATTCTTCTAACCAACCAAGCTGCTTCTCTACGCCCGATTCCTGAACAAAATATAAAAAAATTGGGCGAGAAAATATAGTCGGTGCAATCAAATTGGCAACATAACAAAACAAAAAGGTAGCAACTCACTTCTTGTTCAGACTACATGTAGCCTTGTTATGACCCGGGAGACTACACAAACTGCACAAATGACCACTTTTCTTCTCTGTAAAATCTTTTGGCCTACCATTCTTTGTAACGTCGGGGCCACCCTTCGACCGCCCCTTCTTAGGTGCACCCTTCGTCGAAACTTTCTGAGGATCACCAATACCAGGCTTAACTTGTTGGCCTGACTTGCCTCCTTCTTAAGCATAGCATACCTTCTACTTCCTATAAGTTCCTCCTCTGAAATCTTTTTCTGCGCTATTATGTTGTCCAGACACTTCATCAACTTGTCGAACAAGAAGGGATCATTTGCTGCAACATGAGCAGCTTCTGCGGTTTTAATGGTTATTGCACTATACCGTTCTCTCTCCAATGGCCCTGACCAACCCCATCCAAACATATCACTCTTCCGCTGCACAGGCAACCCATCTCTCGCATGTTTGGACAACCGATGCAGGACAAAACACTTTGGTATTTCAGTTAAGTTCAGATGATGGAGAACAAACAGAATGTGTTTGCATGGCAGCCCTTTCCGAACCATCCTAAGACAACTGCATGTAATAGTTTCTTCTGAGTTACCTGGTTCATAAACAACATTGTACCTGAACTTGTGGTTATCCTTCCATGTCACCATGAATGTCTGACGCCCAATTCCCACGAGCGTCTCAAATATCTCCAGCTGACCCATCTTATGCAAATCATCTTGCAGGATGTAGAAATTAGCAGGTGTGAATACTTTGGCGGCATGCTCCTCAAGGGCCTTATATTCAGTAACCGACGGTGGTTCCTTCTGGAATGGCTCGCAGTCATCGTACGCCTCGTTCTCACGCAGGCGAACTATACAGTTCTCATAATGCACCACCAAATCAACAATTGTCATACCGTAGTCCAGGTGAAGGTGAAGGCAGGAATTGAGGCTTTCACTCCTCTGGTTACTTCGCATACCAAGGAAAAAACCATCGGAAAGATATGAAGCTGCCCAAAGTCTACTCTTCCTGTACATCCTGTCAAGCCACTCTTCAGTTCTATCCGTCTTCCACTTATCATAGAAAGCTTTCCATCTCTGCTCAAAGTTCGCTTGAGAGGTGGCATAGTACAGGAGCGATCTGAACTCATCCAGTGACTTGTAATGCAGGTGCCTCTGCATATTTTTCTCGATATGCCAGGAGCAAAGACGATGGAAAACATCTGAAAGGACAGTCCGAATAGCCCGGATCATTGCAGCGTCACCGTCTGTGATTATTGACTTTGGCTTCACCTGACAGTTTGCCTTCATAAATGTCTGCAGCAGCCACACGTATGTCCCTTCCGTCTCGTCAGCAATGATGGCACAACCAAACACTATGGTGCAACGGTGGTTGTTAACTCCGACAAAGGGGACGAACGGCATACCGTATCTGTTCATCTTATACGTGCTATCAAACACGACCACATCTCCGTAGTCCTGATAGTCCCTCCGCGACTGTGCATCACACCGGAACATACTCTTCAGTCGCCCTTCCTTGTCACGCACATACTCAAAAAAACTCAGGGTCCTTCTCCTTCCTGCTCCTCATAATGCCAACTGCCGTCTCTGCATCACCCTTTGCAATGAGCTTCATTTTTTCTCTGCAACAAAGATTGTAAATGTCCCTCCTGATAAGCCCGCACTTATCGTATGAACCGTATCTGCTGATGAAGTTGTCCATTTTAATATGCTTTCTTATCCCGGCCGCTTCCATCGCCAATATCTCGGCCCTCTGGCCATCTCCAATCCGTCTGTGTGACCACAAAAAACAAACCTCGTCGGGCCGAGCCATCGCGTGGTTGTGATCATCCACGAATGATGCGACGAACGAAACGCCACGTTCTCTGTCCAGCTTCACCACCATATGTGCACCGCAGTCGCAACGAGTCTCTGGTCTAAGCCTGCGCTTGCGGCCCTCCATGGTTATGAACTTGCTCTGCCTTCTCCCTGCCGTGGAGCAAAGAAACCGCCGGTACCGTATCATTCCCGAAGCACCTCGTTTCACCTTCTGTTTCCTGATGCTAAACCCGTGCTCTCTGGCGTGATTGTTGTAGAATATGTATGCATCCCCTTGCGACCGAAAGGTCATAGCCATGACCTTCCAATGTGTCTCAAGCATCTTCAGCTGCCTTTGAGCCTCCTCAATATCGATCTCTCCCTCATCGTGATCAACGCTAGGACCATCTGACTCCTACAACATTCATTTGAAAATATATATGTCAATTACTATCATTTAAATCATAGTATTGATCGATGTACAACATCTATCAACTAACCTGGCTCAAGTTATCTGCAAATGATTCCTGCCAACTATGTTGCACATTGTCAACATCCACATCTTCCTGCAAATTTGTACACAAAGATATATAGTTAGCCATGCCATACTTTGCAAATTCAAAAATAAAATCAAAATATACGCCACTTACGTTTTCACTATTTGCGCCATGTTCATTATTATGAAAATCATCCGGAGGTAAGATATCATATGACGAGACGGAATCATTGTCGCTGCTCTCATCATCTTCGTTCAAATTTTCGTTATCAGTCTTAGTCACCTTATCAGTATTATTCTCGTCCCTCCCGAATGCGGATTCTTTCTCCATGTCAACACGCCTAACTCATAGAACTGCAAAACATTTGAAGTGTTGATTACAACAAGGACAAAAACTCATGTTGGTTTGCAAAAAAAGAGAAAGACGTGTAATCCATGAACCCAGCAGCTACCATGAATTTTTTCTTAATGCAATGGTTCAAACAACACTTTTTAGTGTTGTGTGAAACAACTAGTTGAGGTTGCCCAGCGGTGTGTGCATATTGTGTGATGTCGTCATGAAAAAAATATAGCGTTCTTTAAATTAAGCCTGCCCTCCACTTACATCCTAAATTCACCACTTAACTAGCCCTAACTTCCATCCATCATGCCCGCTAGGTTTAGATGACAAACCTTGCCCCGCGGTGTAGGCGTCGCCGGCGTTCGACGACGGCAGCTGTCCCCGCCTTGAATCTAGCAGCCGGCGACGTGCACGACTAGCCACCGACCGGATGTTTGGCAGGATCCGCGACGGGGGGTGGGGAGAGTGGTGTGGAGGCGGCGTGGCACGTCGGGCCCTTCACGTCCGGGCGGTGGATGATGACGGTGAGATGCCGCGACGCACGCCATTGGGACGGCGACGGCGGCGTCTGACGGAGTCGGAGGGCGGCGTCGGACGGGGTCGGAGGGCGGCGATCCGCGGCGGCGGCGATCGGATGGGGCGGGCGAGTAGACGGGCCTTCACGTCCGGGTGGTGGACGATGACGGTGAGATGGGGCGACGCACGCCGTTGGGACGGCGACGGCGGCGTCGGACGGGGTCGGAGGGCGGCGTCGGACGGGGTCGGAGGGCGGCGATCGGATGGGGCGGGCGAGTAGACGGGGTGGGCGGGCGAGTAGATCGTGCTGGCAGTTTGTTTGTGTTTTTTGCATGCACGCGGTCTACGTCCACCACCCACAACTGTATAATACGAGGTGGGCATACCCTTCTTTCGTATGACCATTCTGTCCTTCTACGGTTTGTTGGGGGTCTATCGAAGCAAGCCCCTTTTCCTTTTCCTTTTGCGATGGAAAAAGAAGACGTGTCGCTTTCACAAAAGAAAAGAGGACCCGAAAAGGCTTGGCCGAGCTTACTCCTTCTAGAACATTTGACACATCCATCCGCACACATCGACGAGATGACCAAACCGACCCAAACAAAACAGTGTCGCCGCGTACGCGCGTGACGTGCTGGGAACGGAATGGTCGAGAGAGTTGTACACCGTCCCCAATTGCGTAGACGCGTCGGGCCTCGCTGCTTCGCTGCAAATTCGATCGTATGCGAACGTTCGCTCAGAACTGGAAGGCCGAGGCGCGTAGCGGTGCGTCTGTCACCAAGCGGCGAATGGAAACCGCGTCGCAGCGGTTCAGGGATGTGACGGTCGATCAGAAGCGGAGCCGTGCGTGTCTACGCATGGCCGCCGTGTTCTGGCCCAGAAAAACGGCGTCGCTCGCCGGGTGTGACCGGCTGGCTGCCTGACCGCTTTCTCTAGACTAGAGGAGTCTAGCTGGCTGACCGAACGGCGCGTACCATCTGTGTACGCATCCCGGGCCTCCGGCGGATGATCTGCGCCGATGACAAGCTACTTCTGCCTGTGCTGCCTCTTTCCTGGTTCAACGGATGCATACGTGGTCTGGAAACGGCAGCGGGCAACGTGGCATGGCACGGCGCGCGACACACATTCCCGGTCATGTTTGTCACGCAGACTGCCAAAGGCCCCAAGGACTTGACCTCGGTCCTCCTATAGTCTGTCGTGAGAAGGACGGGCACGTTTGGACTGGACCACCATGAATCACATTGCCGTTTTCCCTCTTCCATCCACTCCCGGACCGCGTTGCAACGGGACGATCACGCACGCCGCCGCGCGGGATACGGACGCATACGTCCAACGCCACGGCCCGGTGCAAGACAAAGGGCCGACCTGATTAGTCTGATCCCTCTGCCAACGGCTACTGTTCACCCATGTTACCCTTGCTCGTGCGATTTGTGGCCGGCTGGCCGCGCTGGGGGTAGAGTGAGTGACGATGGCCACGTGATACCAACGGCAACGTCAACGAAATAATGTGACGTAGCAGCTGCTGCCTGCCGGTACTGGTACACTTGCACCGCACGGGGCAATACCGTGGCGGGGCATCGCGTGATATCTACGAGAGCATCTGCAGCCAGACTTAAACAAATTCAGCCCTTCAAATATTCGTGGCCGCACCCGGGCGTGTCCACATGCACTGACCGGGCACCACCCATATATGCCATTCTGTATCTACGTATCTCATATCCTGGCGCCTTATATCCATACTATTCATGCACACGTTAATTTATCCCACGTGATTAACGACGGACAACAAAATTAAACTGCAAAGTAACACAAAATCGGCTGCAAACGGACATAACATACTTCACCACATCCAGAAGATCATAGTTCGTCCACGGACAAGTTCATAAACTTCTACAAGTAAAAACGATGTAAACATTGAGGGGGAGGGGGGCCGGAATCACCACTTCCTCGCCGGGCCTTTGCCCTTCCGGTCGCCGGCGCAGCTGTGGGCGTCCACGGCTGGCAGAGTGTCTTGGTCGTCGGACGACGAGGTGCAGTTGTCCCTGCTGTCGGAGTCGAAGTCAGGGAGGACGATGAGCCCCTTCATACGACAGACCGTCCCCGTCCTGCTCCCGCTTCAGCCTTGCCACCCGAGCCTTCTCCGACACTGCCTCCTTCGCCTTGCGCTCCGACTGCTCAATAGCTAGTCGGAGCGCCTTGGCGTTCTTCCGTGGAAGGCGGCGAGCGTCCGTCTCCGCCGTCGTGAGGGAGCGGCGGTACACCTAGGTGAGGAGACGCGTGTCCTCGTCGGCGTCCGGCTCCGTCCTGCGGCGGCAGCCTGCGGATTACGCCGCCGTCTTCCTCTCCCGTGCACGCTGCCTCTCGCGGCGTGCGGCACGCGCTTTCGACTTCGGAGTGCGCGTGCGGGCCGGAGGCGCGGGCATAAGCACCCAACGTTGACCGCGTGTGGGAGCGGCCGATGGGGAAAGGAGACGACGCGGGGCCGGCGCAGACTATGCGGACAGCGCGTTAGTGCGCGCGGGTCAGAGGCGCGGGAACAAGCACCCAGTGTTGGCCGCATGTAGAAGCGACCGACGGGGGAAGGAGACGACGCGGGGCCGTCGCAGACTGTGCGGACAGGACGTCGCTGCGCGCGGGCCGGGAGGGTCCAGCTCCGGCGTCCGCGCTGTGCCAGCGCGGGATGTGCGGCGACGCTCCAGATCCGGAGCTGCCGCCGGTCTCCACCTTGGCCCGCTCCAGCGCAATGCGGAGGGCCATCTCCTCCTTGTAGTCGAGCTCCTAGCCGAAGTCGTTGCCGGAGCTGCTCATTGTGGTGGATGCGATCGGAGAGGGTGAGGGAGAGGAGTGGACGGCGTGAGAGAGGGGGACATAGTGAGCTAGGCTTTGAGCTTGCCGCTCGGATTGGGGTTTTTTGTGTGGTCTATGGTGGGCCGGACCTGACAGGCGGACGCGCTAGGGTGTTCCCGGACCGCCCCATATCCGCCTTATATTTGGGCTGGATATGAGGAGTGTCGGTCAGTCCGGACATTTGTCCGCAGTTTGAGAGGTCCGGTTGGGTCGACTTTTTGTAACGCCTGTCCGGGCGTTTGAGACGGGTACGAGAGGCCCAGCTGTAGATGCTCTTAGACCTGATTGTTTCAAGATTTGAAGAGGATTTGAACTCTCTGCTGCATGAAAAATTATTTTTCTGCGCCTTCTTTGGTTAGCATATATGAATCCTGATATCTCTAGATGCAGATTTGGAACCCGACACTATTAGGAAAAACCCTAGTAGTGATGCGGGTTTTATTGCTACTAGATGACCCGTTGCGCCAATGGCGCAAAGGGCGAGAGCAAACCAAGCATTGGAAGCAAGCTCGTCAGAATATTTAGTCATAAGGAAACATATACTTAGATACGATGCTGATGCATAGCATTATAAGAAGTTTTGATATCCATTTACAATGCTTTCAAAAAGCAAGCAACATAGGCAGAGATGCCTCGTATAGATAAGCATACATAGTTTGAGCAGAGAAGATTTCTTAGGCTCTTAGGCCGATTGTGGTCTTCTGAGGGTGTGCATGCATGAATAAGCAGATTTGTTGTTGTTGGATAATGCTTGCATGGGCATTCCTCTGAAGGACTTGTCATTTCTTCTTTCATCCAGATCCTCCATACGCCAACAATGAAAGTTTCCATGAACAGGGGTTTGTGCCAAATTTGTTTTCCCATGTGCAACATCTCAAGTCTGCATTCAGAGTTTGGCCAAGTCACCCCAGAGAATTGCCAGGGTTCCTCGGGAGGATTATCACACAGCAGGCATGTATAGTCATTAGCAACTCTGTAGTGCCTCCTGCGTAGCATATTTCTCATATTCAGCCTGTCAGCCAAGAGAAGCCAAGCGAACACCTTTCCATTTCATATTGCACCTGGCTTTCCAAATCCAGTTAACGCAAAATCAACCGACATCTCTCTGAAGGAAATGAATAGTACCTATTTGTGAGAATGCTGCTGGAACCCCAACTTCTCATATGAGGACTGTAGAAGGAGCAATGTATGAAAGAAAAAGGAAGTCAAAGTTAGCAGAGAGAAAGAAAATATAAGGAATGCATCTATCATGCCTCATGCATGTAACTTCTCATAGTAAACTAAACGAAAAGCTGGCAAGCAAACTTCATTCAGCATAGCAAGGGGAGACCAGGCAAACAGAAAAATGAGGAATACGGTAACTGACTACTAATCCATCAAACAGTGAATTCCAGACCTTTGTTTCAATAGGAATATCCACGTCATGGACCAAAAAGAGGGCACAGATGATGAGCTATATCTAGGAATGAAGCAAATCACGTTAGAAAAGAAACCATTCCGAGTTCATTTCTCTTGCGCACGCACCAATGAAATGGAAAATTGTTGTGCTTATGCCCATGATCAAGCCTCTCGCACATATATAAAAGCTACAATGAGACCTAAAGGGAGGGAAGCTGGAGGAGAAAGGAGAGAGATGACCTGCGTCGCGAGCCTCCTGTAGTGCAAATGGTCGTCGTGGCATGCTATGGGCAGTGCTCAGAGTACTCTCAACTCCGGAGAGAATTGCTCAGAGTAATCCAAACTGGTACAAAACAATACATAAATTGTTTGCGTCGGTATATGATCCTTACGGTTTGAGAAGAGTTCAAAACTATCTTACGAATTCTTGCAAGCCTTCCTACTCTACTGATCATGTAAAATCTGTGAAATTATTACAAGTATTTTTTTCTCTAGAAATCTCCAAGTTGATGTTTCAAGATGAGGAGTTGGAGACCATGCTGATGAAGTACATTATGGAAGAAAATAAGCCCATTCCACTATGACTATCTACATTATGCAATTCCCATCAAGTAAAGCAGAATGATTTAAACAACCTTCTATCAGGCTAAATTTGAGTTCTTGCATTCCTTTTATTTGACTCACACTTGCCTGCTGCTCTTAGCTAAAATGAGATTGCCTACTACTCTTAGCTAAAAGGAGGTGATTCGAATATAAGCACTATTTCTTCCGGCTATACAAATTATTGTGGCCATCAAGTTAATTCATGCACTCAACATTCTACGACATACATGATCTAACTGTTGTCAGTACAGATGCTATCATAGAGTTATCTACAAAAGCTAAATAGGATTAAACACAAGACAAAATAAAAGTTTGTCACACCAAATCCCTGTCATGTAATCTCTTTCTCACTTTTAACTTCAAACCAACATCGAAAACAATAATAATCTAAAGCAAAATTAAATCAGACTCATTTGTTCATCGACACAGAAGCAAATAATTCACCTAATACTAAATCTAACTAAAAGGACTAACTGTAATTAATTGGCTAGACTGCTCATCGAAAGAAAGCTCTGCATAAGAAGCAGACCTTGCAAAAACTTGGGATTAATCAGGTGGATCTAAAACAAAACATGTCCTTACCTCCTCCCGCAGTCCTGCTCCAACCCCTCGTGTATCTCGGCACCTTCTCACGTTAAGACTATGCATTGCCTAAATAAGCACTTGTGTCAAATACTAAATCAAGAATAAAAAGGACAAAAAAGGAAAAGGGAAGGTGATATACATGAATGGACTCACCTACATGATTGTCGGTAGACCTTAATGGAGGCCGCTTATTTACTTTCAAATTGAAGAATGACCATCTTCACACCACACATATAACTAGAAAAATTAGAATCAACACACTTCAGCCTGTGCATTATATCCAGCATTAAACAGAGGAGAGGGCCATGAAGAAACACAATAAAGGCAAATTAAATAGGAGAGGTTCTGCTCTATGTGCATGGACAGTGAACACAGTTCGAAAAACACAACATGCTGCAAAGTTCGTAACTAATGTACAACTGAAAGGCATCGCTATTCCATGAGAACAAATCAGTACGGTATGTATGATAAAACTGAAAGGCTGCAACTTTCATAACCAATGTATGATATGACAAAAACCAGTTGGATCAAATCAAATAAATATGTAGGTACTTTCGTAGAAGCTTAAAAGTAATATGAGGGTGTTTAAATTGTGCATGGACACTTGGACAGTGAACATAGCTCGCAACGCATCACATGACACAAATTTCACTTGATATCAGCCTCCTGTAAGAGCGTAAATGAGAAAAGTGCATAGAATATTTAGGAAGAGAGGGCCGTATTCTGAGTTTTTTTTAACATGAGCCGAGGAAAAAAGTTATAGTACACATTCCCGGCATCCTCTTCTTTCCTTTTTCCTGTGTGCATTAGTACATTTTTCTATATATAAGGGTCTCTAGTTCTCGCAATCAAGCAAAAGTGAGAAAATAACACAATGGAAGAAGCAGATAGACAACCGCCTATGATTTTTTTTGCGTGGCTATTGTCAAAAAGGTTTTCAAAATGTGAAATGAAAAAAATATCAATGGTACCATGACCTGAATTAAGTGGCAGCATGAATTGGTGCCTGTGAAGCAAGAGTGAAAAATCAAGAACCTACAAACAAAATCTTTTGGATAACATGTGTGCATTACATGGTTGCAAAGGGTTAGAGGCAAATTACCTGTCCTTGACTAAGAACTAATTGACAAGCTGCTGCAGCTGCCATACACGCCACAGCTAAATACATCCACACAGATTGTAGGACAGCCCATAGGCACCTGGGTGCCCAAAAAATATGTCCAACATAGTTAGCATCAATTAGCAGGGGCTGAAATAAGCAGAGTGGACTATACACAGAAGTAAAAGGCAGTTTATCATTGGGAAATCATTGGGTCTGGGCATGTGAAAATACCCCATGGCTCTGGAGATGAAGGATGGCTACAACAATCGAAAGAAAAGCATGTAGCTTTGACATTCAGTTGTTTCAGCAATGCCCAAAGTATATGATATAAAGTTATGTGAATATCCAATCCAACCCTGCAAGCGTTTGAAGGAACATGAGTTGGCTCCAAATGATATAATTTGATAGGGGATCTTACAGTCCTCAAGTAACTCATTTACATGGTTTCCAAATCTTGGGGTACACAATTCTAAAATACGTTCAGTTAGAGCAGCTCACATGCATCAATAACATCTCCGTGTTGGCATCAGAAGCTATTTTAATGGGCAAAAAATCCCCAAATAATCACATGGACAAAGAAAAGCTATTTTCATGGAAGGAAATGCACAGCGACATGATCTGGGTTAACATCATAGATATTGATAGGCCACATGAACATAGAGACGCCCATGGTCTCCCACATCAAACATGCCATCATGGCCGTGTGAAGAGGCTTAATTTCCCTTGTGGCCACGATATGCAAGAATTCCATCTGCTCTTTCCATAAATGACAGATCTGATCAGAAGTACTATTATGTACCTTGTTCTCCTATGCACCAAAGTTTGACAAGCACTTCTGTATGACATGATTACCAGTAAGGTCATTGACAAGATGTATGAAGCCTGGTTGTAGGGCCGAAATAATGAGCACTATCTGCTTCCTGACCTTAACAGTCTCTATCAATTTCTGAACTTCCCTTGTCCTGAAACATATCACAGCCAAATCAGCACCAATCATTTGCACTTATCTGGACAAGGACTGACAATTACATCAAGGTGATACAAATACAACTGAACCAACACCAGATAATTCAGTAATCAGTCCTATCAATCCCGAAGCTATGCATGCCTAGGAAACGAATATGTGTTTAATTTCTATACACACTTGAAAGCACAAGTGCTCCCTGGGTGATTTTGGTAATTAATGTCAACATATCTCTTGTTGGACTAACACCTTTACCTAGTATGTTTCAGACAAGTTCAACAATGGAGTGGCATGGACTAAAGGATGTGGAACCCCTTCAAGATGCTAAGGACAAAGGATTGGTTCAAGCTCCAAGATCAAGACTCTACATTTTCCATTTTAGTGATCCAAGATCACATTGAGTCTATAGGAAAAGCCAATACTATCAAGAGGGGATGAGGTGTTGCTTAATGAGTTTCTTGCTCCACAGTGCTTAGTGATATGCTCCAAAACCCTCAACTACTTTCTCACATCCACATATGTCCTAAACCATAAGTCTAACTCGGCCCTACCGATTCTTTCTATCCGGCGTCACCGAGTTCAGATGTCATAGCCACTGCCACAAACCCTAGGCAAATCGGTCTCACCGATAGGGATCTCGGTCTCACCGAGATGGGATCGTAATCTCTCTGTGTATGTCCATTATCAAAATCGGTCTCACCGAGTTTGAGAAATCGGTACTGCCGAGATTACAATGCAAACTCTCTGGTTAACTTATTACCAAAATCGGTCCTACCGAGTTTGTGTAATCGGTCAAACCGAGTTTGCCTGACCAACTCTCTGGTTAGCTTATTACCAAAATCGGTCTCACCGAGATTACGTTAAGCCCTAACCCTAACCATATCGGTTCTACCGAGTTGCATGTCGGTCCCACCGAAAATCCTAACGGTCACTAGATTTGCTAAATCGGTCCGACCGAGTTTATCAATTCGGTCCCACCGAGTTTGGCAAGTTGTGTGTAACGGTTAGATTTTGTGTGGAGGCTATATATACCCCTCCACCCACTCTTCATTCGTGGAGAAAGCCATCAGAACAAACCTACACTTCCAACTTGCTGTTTCTGAGAAAGAACCACCTACTCATGTGTTGAGGCCAAGATATTCCATTCCTACCATATGAATCTTGATCTCTAGCCTTCCCCAAGTTGCTTTCCACTCAAACCTTCTTTCCACCAAATCCAAATCCTGTGAGAGAGAGTTGAGTGTTGGGGAGACTATCATTTGAAGCACAAGAGCAAGGAGTTCATCATCAACACACCATTTGTTACTTCTTGGAGAGTGGTGTCTCCTAGATTGGCTAGGTGTCACTTGGGAGCCTCCGACAAGATTGTGGAGTTGAACCAAGGAGTTTGTAAGGGCAAGGAGATCGCCTACTTCGTGAAGATCTACCACTAGTGAGGCAAGTCCTTCGTGGGCGACGGCCATGGTGGGATAGACAAGGTTGCTTCTTCGTGGACCCTTCGTGGGTGGAGCCCTCCATGGACTCGCGCAACCGTTACCCTTCGTGGGTTGAAGTCTCCATCAACGTGGATGTACGATAGCACCACCTATCAGAACCACGACAAAAACATCCGTGTCTCCAATTGCGTTTGAATCCTCCAAACCCTTCCCTTTACATTCTTGCAAGTTGCATGCTTTACTTTCCGCTGCTCATATACTCTTTGCATGCTTGCTTGATATGTATTGTGAGTGTTAAACTTGTGCCTAAACTCCACTCTAACTTAAAGAAGTTAAAAACTGCAACTTTTGGTACTTAGTGTCTAATCACCCCACCTCTAGACACCTCTTCTCGATCCCTTTCAATTGGTATCAGAGCTTTGGTCTCCATTGCTTTGGTTTAAACACCATTGGAGGAAGATGGATGAGTCTACTTTGGGGAGTCTTAGACATAGAGTGCCTATACTTGATGGAGAGTATTTTCATGAGTGAAAAAATGAGAGGCTTATGATTTCCAATCAATATCATTTGAACAAGTACATTGCTAGCCCTTGTGCACCTCATGTTGATCCTATGCATCCTACCCTTGATGAGTCAATTGACATGATTCGCAATCTTAGAACTGTTAATCTTATCACTAGAGGCTTGCCTAGAAACTTGATTGGATGTTTGCCTACTCTTGAGTGTGCCTACACTATATGGAAATTTCTTGAGGAACGATTTCCAGATTATTCCTTGAAAAATTTAGATGAAATTCTCCATAAGTCTATTGCCTTGAGTAAGATGAATTCTAGTGACCCTATGTTTGGTGATTGTCTATTTGAGCTTACCAACCTCATGCGTGCCAAAGGAGATGTTGGAATTATTAGTGATATTATTTCCGAAGCTATTAAAATTCATAAAAAGGATCATTGTCAAACTCACTCTAACGAATCACCCTCTCTAGGAATTGATCCACCACATGACGATGTTGAACATGGATACTATGATGAGGATGATGATAGTGACTTTGATCTTGATGATGCAATGAGACACTTTGGTCTTATGGCAAATCTTCGGGGATATATGGCAGGAGGAAAGGAATGGGTTCTTGATAGTGGATGTACCGATCACATGACCGGAGATAAAGATATGTTTCGTGAGCTTGCTGAAAACGATGGTCCTCGAAAGTATGTCACTTTCGGTGACCATTCAAAGGGTAAGGTGGTTGGCCTTGGTAAGGTGGCCATCTCACATGATAGCTCCATACAAAATGTCATGCTCGTTGAATCTCTTGGATACAACTTACTTTCAGTATCTAGACTTGCAGATTTCGGTTTCAATGTCCTATTTACTGAAGTAGATTGCCAAGTGTTTCGTAGAGATAATCATAAAATGGTCATTACCGGTGTACGTAGAGGTGATCTCTACATTGTTGATTTCACTAAAAAGGTTCAACCTAGAACTTGCTTTATTGCTAAATCCTCTAAAGGCTGGTTGTGGCATAGAAGACTAGGTCATGTTGGTATGCGAAACCTTGTCAAGCTTATTAAAGGAAATCATATTCTTGGAGTTAACGATGTCATATTTGACAAGGATAGACTTTGCAGCGCTTGTCAAGCAGGTAAACAGGTTGGAGGAAGGCATCCCGTGAAGTACATCATGACCACAAGGAGGCCACTCGAGCTACTTCACATGGATCTTTTTGGTCCCAACGCTTACAAAAGTCTCGGTGGAAATTCTTTTGGTCTAGTTATAGTTGATGATTTTTCAAGATTTACGTGGGTGTTCTTTCTCGATGATAAATCGCAGGTCCAAAAGATCTTCAAAAACTTCGCTAGGAAGGCCCAAAATCAATTTGAAGTGAAGATCAAGAAGGTTCGGAGTGACAATGGAACGGAGTTCAAGAACGCAAATGTGGACACCTTTCTTGACGGAGAAGGGATTTCACACGAGTTCTCGGCTACGTACACACCTCAACAAAATGGAGTTGTTGAGAGGAAGACCCGGACGCTCATCAAAATGGCGAGAATGATGCTTGATGAGTACAAGACGCCGAAGCACTTTTGGACGGAAGCGGTTGAGACAGCTTGTCATGCAACAAATCGCTTGTATCTTCACAAGCTACTCGGCAAGACGGCATACGAGCTTCTCACTGGTAACAAACCCCAAGTTGGATACTTTCGAGTATTCGGCTCAAAGTGCTACATTCTTGATAAGCATCGTCGTTCTAAATTTGCTCCTAAGTCTCATGAAGGTTTCCTACTTGGTTATGGCTCAAACTCTCACACATACCGTGTCTACAATAATTTCACCCGAAAGGTTGAAGAAACGGTAGATGTGAAGTTTGATGAATCTAACGGCTCGCAAGTAGAGCAATTGCCAATTGATGTAGGAGACAAAGATCCCTCGGAAGCAATTCTAGACTTGCCTATTGGCAAGATTCGTCCAACGGAGGTGAAGGAGAGTACCTCGTCCGTCCAAGTGGAAGCTTCTACCTCACGACAAGGTGAACCAAGAGTTGATACAGAAGCATCCACAAGTGGGACACACCAAGATGAAGAAAACGAGGAAGTGCAGCAAGACGAACGCCAACAACCTCCTTCTCTACCACGACAAGAGAATAACAACGTCAACAATGAAGAAGGCCAAGAAGAAGAACAAGATGAAGAAGATGTTCAACCAAGACCCAAGCAAAAGCTTTCATGAGTTCGAGCAAGAATTGCTAAAGATCATCCCATCGAGCAAATCTACAATGATATCCAAACCGGGAGAATCACTTGCTCTAAAACTCGTTTAGCTAACTTTTGTGAACACTCTTCATTCATATCTAGCATTGAACCTATGAAGGTTGAAGAAGAATTGGAAGATCCGGACTGGATAAATGCCATGCATGAAGAGCTACACAACTTTGAGAGAAATCAAGTTTGGACATTAGTTGAGAAGCCCGACAACAACCACAACATCATTGGTACCAAATGGGTGTTTCGCAACAAGCAAGATGAAGATGGACAAGTAGTTCGCAACAAAGCACGTCTCTTCGCCCAAGGCTACACACAAGTCGAAGGTATGGACTATGGTGATACTTATGCTCCCGTTGCTAGACTTGAGTCCATTCGCATCTTACTTGCCTATGCTAATCACCATGATATCACCTTGTACCAAATGGACATTAAAAGTGCTTTTCTAAATGGTGAAATAGAGGAGGAAGTTTATGTTAAACAACCTCCCGGCTTTGTTAATCCTAATAAACCTAATCATGTTTACAAACTTCACAAAGCCCTTTATGGTCTTAAACAAGCTCCCAGAGCGTGGTATAAATGCTTGACCAAGTTCCTTATTGAAAAAGGCTTTGAAATTGGAAAAATAGATTCTACTCTTTTTACTAAAAGGGTCAATGGAGAACTATTTGTATGCCAAATCTATGTTGATGATATTATATTTGGTTCTACTAACCCTCATTTTAGTGAAAAGTTTGGGAAGCTAATGTCGGAGAAGTTTGAGATGTCTATGATGAGTGAACTCAAATTCTTTCTTGGTTTATCATGCTAGAAACTTCCGTGTGCAGCCACAAGCTATTATGGGCTTTAGCATAGTTGAGTAGGTTGTGTGAGCTCTTGAAGAGGTAGACTAGCAGATGTAGGGGATGTAGGTGGTACTGTCTACCCGGAGTAGAGAGTTAACGCTTCTGAAAGACTGTGTCTCGGTCATCCGTTTCTCAAACACCATGTAGTTCGAGAAATCCAACGGAGGAGATCGAGTCTTGTGGGGAAAAGTGCGCAAACCTCCGCAGAGTGTACAAACTAATCATGGTTAGCCGTGTCCCCGGTTATGGACATCTTGAGTATCTAGTACCTGGATTATCATGTGAATCTCATCATCATGTTACTTAATTTAATTTGATTGGGGTTAATCATGTTCTTAATTGGGATTGAGTTGGAGGAACCTTCTCAATGTTTAACAACCACCATGATATTTAAATAAAATTTATTCCTTTGAAGTAGGGAAAAATTGGCTTTACGCAAAACTGTAACCATAGAGCCTTCTACCAGCCAGATATGCATGTAGTATAGCATTACTCTGTTCATTACTCTCTATGTGTAACATTGCCAGCATATTCCATGTGCTGACCCGTTTTCGGGCTGCAACGTTTCATGTTGCAGAATTTTCAGACAACGAGTAAGGTGCCTTAGGTCATGGTTCTATACTCAGTGATGCCGTTGGAGTTGATGGACTCACTTATCTTCCAAGCCTTCCGCTGTTATCGTTTTTAGATGGCCTTAAGCCATATTTATTGTAATAAGTTCTCTTTTGAGACATTTGTTGTAATAAGTGTGTGATTGCTACTCTGTTATAAATCCTTCGAGTACTGTGCGTGTCAGCATTACCGATCCAGGGATGACACTGATGCACAGAGACTTGACCGTCTGAGGTCTGGTCGCTACAATCCTACACTTCAAAAAGTCTGATATTGAAAATTCCAAGAGTATAAAAACTTATTAAGCGCAAAGTGCGTAAAATTTCAATATTGACCCACAATCGTTTCTTAAAACTATGTACCGGTCCCTCTGACGCTTTTTGTTTATCGACTTGGTACTTGCACTTTCAGTTTTATAATTGGGTCTCTAATATTTGACATCTGAGTCCTTTATAACAGTAAGAAAGTATCACCCTATTCCCAAAATTTGCTCAGAGCCCTGCTACCATGTTGGACTGGCAAAGTACGCATCAACTCAAATGGGCTTGCGCCGAAAATTGCTTACTTCAGAAGTGCTGAATTTGGGGCCAAAACATTGGTTTGCAAGTACTCCCTCCGTTCCAAAATAGATGAATCAACTTTGTACTAACTTCAGTAACTTTGTACTAACTTTATACTAAAGTTAGTACAAAGTTGAGTCATCTATTTTGGAACGGAGGGAGTATAAGTCAATATAACCTGGTAGCATGGTGCTAAACGTTGGCATGTCAGAATCTTACACGATCCTCCTGTGGTAAAATCTCAATCAATAGTAACATGCTTGGACTTATGGGTAAGGGCTTCTTGCTGGATATAATAACTATGCGTTCTATGTATTTTTGAAATAAGCGGTGCTATAATTATACTATGCACTGCAATTAAAATACAGATCAGTGCTATAATCACTATAACCAGGAACCACAAGTAACAGATCACTCAAGATGTGCACTACAATACATCACACTGATATTTTCTTTTGGTTGCTCACTTGCCAGGTCTCACTACTTGCTTATTCTGTGCAAGCAGATTACACCACATCCCCATATACTTGATCATCTAGTTCCGTATCTAATGGAAAGCAAACACACCGATCTAGTTGAATGGAAAGCATGCAGGCAAGTGATGAATCTGAACAACAATACACGAATTCAGTATCATGAAAGAGTTACTCCCTCCGATCCATATTAACTGTACTAAACCAGCGACAATTAATATGGATCGGGGGGAGTAGTAGGTTTGGTCATGAAAATTTGATTACCCAAATACTTTACATGGTGACAATGCAAACTGTAAGGAGATTTTGAAAATGCGAGTTTATGTATAGTTGATGACAAATACACATGTATAGCACATCAAAAGCAATACTAGCCACACGGAGACTTTGGGATTTAAAGCAGAAAGCAAGCATACCACATTAGGATCAATAGTCGTCAACTCTAAAATGGTGGCGCCTGACAAGCCTTAAGCACAGAGTCATTGCTGCCACGATAGTTAGCAAAGGAGGCACCATAGTCATCGTGACCATAATAATAACCATCATAAGGAAAACATTCATCACAATCCACGTAAGCTTCATGTGTACAGGTACCAAAACCACCGCGACCAAGCCTGATAAATGCTGTTTTTTTTAACCGGGCATTACCCCTTTCCATTACTCTCATAACGAAAATAACATCAGTTCGAAAGACCCAGGAAACCTAGAAAGGGGAAGCGGGTTCAACGCATCACTGGGAAACCCACGGTGAGCACCCGTCATCGTGCAGCCCTCCATGGGGCGAAAACCCAGTGACACCTAAGAAGCTACGACCAGAAAAGTTTTAGCCATTACAAGCCTGATTCAGATAGGCCATCCACACAAAAGCTCGCGCAGGAGCATGAACCACTCACATAACCAAACTAGTTTTTACCAAAACGCCCACTTCATGCGCCATGACCGGGGTACAGGAGCCAAAGGAAGCGCGGGTGGAGGGAAGAAGCACTACATCCCGCCCTTGGCCACCTGATCTTCTCCAACTTTCACCCGCTCCGCGTCGCATCTCTCGGTGCTGCACAGATTCTCATCATGTTCGTGGCGTTGATCCTCAGCATCTTCGATCCACGCTCCATCGCCTCGCGATCTTCACCCGACAGTAACCCTGCCCAATAAGATATGTATCCACAAGCAGAATATACCACATCAAAAGGAGACTTCAACTCTTTGAATTCAAAGATTCTTTTGATAAATGCTGTTACCAACAACGACATTCTCTCAAGCAGAGGAGCAGTCCCAGAAACATCAGCTAGTTGCAAGTATACAAGACATGGGGCAGAAATACGCATGCGGGTGTGCGAGCGATAAACGTCTTACCCTTGTCGAGGGCGACATGTTCACGTTATATACCAGGGGAACCAAAACCCTAGATGGCTTTACATGCGGTTTGAGAGAGAGATAAGAGAGAATCTAAGATACATCTTGAGAGAGAAGAAAGGAGGAGATGGTTACAAGAATATCTCCATACAAACTACCTCCTAGCCTTATCTCTAATATGTACCGGATAGATATCTCATGACACATATATGTACTGCATATGATGGTGTTTAACACCCCCCCTTAATCACAACTTCATCAGGTTGAGATTATGCTTAAATTCTTCAAAGCTTCTGATAGGCAAGGCTTTAGTAAACCCATCTTCAACTTGATCTCTGGAATGAATGAACCGAATATCAAGTTGTTTCCATGCAACTCTTTCTCTAACAAAATGAAAGTCTATCTCTATGTGCTTTGTTCTAGCATGAAAGACTGGATTTGCAGATAAGTAGGTAGCACCAAGATTATCACACCACAGACATGGAGTTTGAGAACTTCGGATACCAAGTTCCTTTAACATTGATTGAACCCATATGATTTCAGTTGTGACATTTGCTAATGCCTTGTACTCTGCCTCTGTGCTAGACCTAGACACTGTGGCCTGTTTTCTTGCACACCATGAAATCAAGTTTGGTCCAAAAAATATTGCAAATCCACCAGTGGAGCGCCTGTCATCCAGACAGCCTGCCCAATCGAAATCAGAGAAAGCACTAACAAGAGTTGAGGATGACTTGCCGAAACTAAGACCAATGCTCAAAGTATGTTTGACATATCTGACAATGCGTTTTGCAGCAGTCCAATGCACAGTGGTAGGAGCATGCAGAAACTGACATATCTTGTTGACAGCAAAAGAGATATCAGGCCCTTGTTAGAGTCAAGTACTGTAGTGCACCTACCAAACTCCTGTACTTTGTACTGTCCTCTTGATTCAAGAGTTGCCCTTCTGTGAGAGATAGCTTTTCTGAGCTAGATAATGGAGTGAAGGAGGGTTTACAACCTTGCAGACCTGCCTTTCTTACCAAATCGGTTGCATAGTTCTCTTGAGAGACATGAAGTCCATCCTTGTGTTTCTTCACCTCAATCCCAAGGAAAAAATGCAAATCTCCAAGATCCTTGAGAGCAAATTTTGTACTTAAATCCTTCAACAATGATGCAATGGCCTCACTAGATGAACTTGTAACAATAATATCATCAACATAGATGAGAACAAATATGCATGTATTGAGCTTATTGTAAATGAACAGTGAGGTATCTGACTTGGAAGGGACAAAACCAAGTGATTGCATCTTGTGACTAAGACGGGAATACCACGCCCTTGGGGCTTGCTTCAAGCCATAGAGTGCTTTATCAAGTTTGCACACAAACGAGGGATTAGACTTGCTCTCAAACCCAGGAGGCTGTTTCATATACACCTCTTCTTCCAGAACACCATGGAGAAACACGTTCTGTACATCTAGCTGTCTGAGACTCCATCCTCTAGAAACAGCAATAGACAGAACAAGGCGAATGGTGGCAGCTTTTACAACTGGACTAAATGCATCCTCATAATCAATACCATATCTCTGTTTAAAGCCTTTTGCAACAAGCCTAGCCTTGTATCTATCAATAGTTCCATCAGATTTTCTCTTAACTCTGAACACCCACTTGCAATCTATAAGATTTTTACCTTGCCGTGGGGGAACCAAATGCCATGTTTCATTTTTCTTCAGTGCCACATATTCTTCCATCATTGCTTTTCTCCACTTTTCATCTCAAAGTGCCTCATCCAGAGTTCTTGGTTCAACATGTTCATCTGTAGAGCAAACGAGGCCATATTTGCTTAGATTTTTGTAATTAAGGGGTTGAGTTACACCTTTTTGTAACCGTGTGAGCCGCCTAGACTACACTGCTGAATCAGCCGGCGCAGAAGATCCGGAGCCGCGCACAGGAGTCCCTGGTGCAAGCGATCCCGAGGCAGATTCGCCTGGCACCCGCACCGGATCCTTTGTGGCTTCAGCACTTGATGGCGAAGTTGTATCAGCCGCAGAAGATCCTGGCGCACCGGCCGGCTCATCATGATCCAATGATTGCACGGGGCCACGAGGATCAGCACCGAAGCCCGCGCCCTCCTGGCTGGTCGGGCCAGTGCTGGATCCCGCGCCTGGGCCCGCCGCTTGTAGCAGTGCAGTTGGTCGGGGAAGCGCACGCCACCCGCTCCACTGGGACGCCGCTGCGTGGTATCGGGCGAGCCGCCAGCCAAGGGCTGGTTCGCACGCGCGGCAAATTCCGTCGATGGCAGGTCTGGCGCGTCTGCCAGCGCTGATCCCGGCGCGGATCTTCTGGACTGCAGCTGGTTCGGCGCCGATCCCAAGGAGGATTTGTTCCCCAAATCTGGACACAGCCAATATGGCACTTGGGGGCCATTTTCTTCATCATTTTTTCGCTGGTTGTTCCTGCAACATCACCAGAGAACTCGGTTGCACCATTGGGAGGGTTAGTCGGCATGAATCAGCACAAGTAATTCCCCCATGATCAAGGCCGGTGAGAGAAGAAGGCAAGAGTAGAATTTCTTTGCGAAGTAAGGCACTGGCATTGGGATGAAGATCAGCGAAAGGAAACTTTGGTTCGTCAAAAACAACATCACGGGAGATATAAACTCGCCCCGTAGACACATCTAGGCATTTGACACCTTTGTGTTGGGCGCTATACCCAAGAAATACACATTGCTTTGACCGAAACGTAAGTTTGCGTTGATTGTACAGACGAAGATTGGGCCAACATGCACACCCAAAAACACGAAGAGACGTGTAGTCAGGTTTGGTGTGGAGTAGCCGTTCTACTGGAGTTTCATTATTGATAACACGACTAGGAAGCATGTTAATGATGTGAACGGCAGTGAGAAAGGCTTCATCCCAGAATTTCAAAGGCATGGAGGCGCCAGCTAAGAGAGCTAGACCGACTTCAACAATGTGCATGTGCTTGCGTTCAGCAGAGCTGTTTTGTTGGTGAGCATGGGGGCACGACACATGGTGAGAGATGCCGAGAGTTTGAAAGAAAGAGTTTAATTTCTCATACTCTCTGCCCCAGTCTGATTGGACAACAAGTATCTTGCTGTCAAATTGGCGTTCAACGAGTGCTTGAAAGTTCTTAAAAACTTGAAAGACAGCGAATCTTTTCTTAAGAAGATAAATACAGGAAAATTTACTGTAGTCATCAATGAAACTCACATAGTACGTATGTCTACCTACTGAGTTGGGGGCAGGAGCCCAAACATCTGAAAAAATTAATTGCAATGGTTTGGTAGACACACCAGTGGATATAGGATAGGGTAACTGATGACTCTTACCTCATTGACATGAATCACAAATAGTTTCAATATTGCGCTCACCAACAAACGGGAGCTTACTCTTTCTAAGTAATTTTTAAACTAGAGAAAAAGAAGCATGTCCTAGACGATCATGCCATCGTGTGGCCGAAAGCTTGATAGCACCACAAGCTTGTTCATCCAGTCTCCTAAGCTCCGGAATCAATGGGTAGAGTCCACGGACGCATCTACCTCGATAGAGAATTTTCTTCGTCACCTGATCCTTGATCAAAATGAAGTAAGGGTGAAACTCAAGGAAGACATGATTATCAAGAGCAATTCTATGGACAGAGAGAAGACTTTTGTCGGCAGTAGGAACATGCAAAATTTTCCAAGATAGATTTTACGAGAAGGGGTACTAAAACTTGAATGACCAATGTGACTGATCTCCATACCTTCACCACTAGCCGTGTGGATTTGGTCCTTCCCGCGGTATTTCTCCTTCATGGTCACCTTCTCGAGCTCGTTGGTGATGTGGTTGGTGGCGCCGCTGTCGACGTACCAGTTGGTGTCGATTCCGTAGGAGCCATCTGCAGCCGCCGCCACCTTGTCATCATCTTGAGAGGAATCGTCGTCCTCTTCGTAGCGGTACCAGCAATCTTTTACTGTGTGCCCGAACTTGCCACATATCTGGCACCGAGGGGCATCAGGACGTGCGCGAGGATTGCCGCCCCCGCGGCGAGATCTGTTGCTGGTGGGAGCACACTGATACGTCTCCAACGTATCTATAATTTTTGATTGTTCCATGCTATTATATTATCTGTTTTGGATGTTTATGGGCTTTATTAAACACTTTTATATTATTTTTGGGACTAACCTATTGACCCAGAGCCCAGTGCCAGTTCCTGTTTTTTCCCTTGTTTCAGTGTTTCGAAGAAAAGGAATATTAAACGGAGTCCAAACGGAATGAAACCTTCGGAAAAGTTATTTTTGGAAAGAAAGCAATACGGGAGACTTGGAGTGCACATCAGGGGATCAACGAGGAGAGCATGAGGCAGGGGAGCGCGCCCACCCCCCCGGGCGCGCCCTCCACCCTCGTGGCTCCTCTTACCGACTTCTTTCGCCTATATATCTCCATATACCCTAAAACCACCGGGGAACAGAAGAGATCGGGAGTTCCGCCACCGCAAGCCTCTGTAGCCACCAAAAATCAATCGGGACCCTGTTCCGGCACCCTGCCGGAGGAGGGATCCCTCACCGGTGGCCATCTTCATCATCCCGGCGGTCTCCATGACGAGGAGGGAGTAGTTCACCCTCAGGGCTGAGGGTATGTACCAGTAGCTATGTGTTTGATCTCTCTCTCTCTCTCATGTTCTTGAGGTGATACGATCTTAATGTATCGTGAGCTTTGCTATTATAGTTGGATCTTATGATGTTTCTCCCCCTCTGCTCTCCTGTAATGGATTGAGTTTTCCCTTTGAGGTTAATTATCTTATCGGATTGAGTCTTTAATGATTTGAGAACACTTGATGTATGTCTCGCGGGGGATAACCATGGTGACAATGGGTTATTCGATTGATTCATGATACGTCTCCAACGTATCTATAATTTTTGATTGTTCCATGCTATTATATTATCTGTTTTGGATGTTTATGGGCTTTATTAAACACTTTTATATTATTTTTGGGACTAACCTATTGACCCAGAGCCTAGTGCCAGTTCCTGTTTTTTCCCTTGTTTCAGTGTTTCAAAGAAAAGGAATATCAAACGGAGTCCAAACGGAATGAAACCTTCTGGAGAAGTTATTTTTGGAAAGAAAGCAATCCGGGAGACTTGGAGTCCACGTCAAGAAAGCAACGAGGAAGGCACGAGGCAGGGGGGCGCGCCACCCCCCTGGGCGCGCCCTCCACCCTCGTGGGCCCCTCGTGGCTCCCCTGACGTATTTCTTCATCGTATATATATCCATATACCCTAAAACGATCGGGGAACAGAACAGATCGGGAGTTCCGCCGCCGCAAGCCTCTGTAGCCACCAAAAACCAATCGAGACCCTGTTTCGGCACCCTGCCAGAGGGGGGATCCCTCATCGGTGGCCATCTTCATCATCCCGGCGCTCTCCATGACGAGGAGGGAGTAGTTCACCCTCGGGGCTGAGGGTATGTACCAGTAGCTATGTGTTTGATCTCTCTCTCTCTCTCTCGTGTTCTTGATTTGGCACGATCTTGATGTATCGCGAGCTTTGCTATTATAGTTGGATCTTATGTTTCTTCTCCCCCTCTACTCTCTTGTAATGGATTGAGTTTTCCCTTCGAAGTTACCTTATCGGATTGAGTCTTTAATGATTTGAGAACACTTGATGTATGTCTTGCCGTGCGTATCTGTGGTGACAATGGGATATCACGTGACTCACTTGATGTATGTTTTGGCGATCAACTTGCGGGTTCCGCCCATGAACCTATGCATAGGGGTTGGCACACGTTTTCTTCTTGATTCTCTAGTAGTAACTTTGGGGCACTCTTTGAGGTTCTATGTGTTGGTTGAATAGACGAATCTAAGATTGTGTGATGCATATCGTATAATCATACCCACGGATACTTTAGGTGACATTGGAGTATCTAGGTGACATTAGGGTTTTGGTTGATTTGTGTCTTAAGGTGTTATTCTAGTACGAACTCTAGGGCTGTTTGTGACACTTATAGGAATAGCCCAACGGATTGATTGGAAAGAATAACTTTGAGGTGGTTTCGTACCCTACCATAATCTCTTCATTTATTCTCCGCTATTAGTGACTTTGGAGTGACTCTTTGTTGCATGTTGAGGGATAGTTATATGATCCAACTATGTTATTATTGTTGAGAGAACTTGCACTAGTGAAAGTATAAACCCTAGGCCTTGTTTCCTAGCATTGCAATACCGTTTACGCTCACTTTTACCATTTGTTACCTTGCTGTTTTTATATTTTCAGATTACAAAAACCTATATCTACCATCCATATTGCACTTGTATCACCATCTCTTCGCCGAACTAGTGCACCTATACAATTTACCATTGTATTGGGTGTGTTGGGGACACAAAGACTCTTTGTTATTTGGTTGCAGGGTTGCTTGAGAGAGACCATCTTCATCCTACGCCTCCCATGGATTGATAAACCTTAGGTCATCCACTAGTAGACATCAAGCTCTTTTCCAGCGCCGTTGCCGGGGAGGCTAGGTAAGCGGCACTCACACCCCATCAACTAAGCTCTTTTCTGGCGCCATCTTTTAGTTTCTTGTTTTATCACTAGTTTAGTTTATAAAAGAAAACTACAAAAAATGGAATTGAGTTTGTCTCATACGCTTCATCTTTTTAATATCTTTCGTGAGTATGATGGAAAGGAAAATTGTGCCAAAGTGTTAGAAGAAGAATGCATTACAATTTTTGGCACTAAATCTTTGAATGATGAGCATGATTGCAATGTTGTTAGTATGAACTCCTTGAATATCCATAGTACTAATGATGATTGCACTAGTTATGATGAAAATGTCTCCTATAAACATGTCAATTTTTGTGGAGTGCATTGGGTTTGCAAGTACACACCAAATAGGGAAGATAGATATTGCAAGAGGCATAACATTTAGAAACTAAATTATTGCAAGAAAGGCTAGATGTTTGTGCTGAAAGATTCAATATTTATCGCCATCCTTGTGAACTTTGCTATGAACATGGTCATTTCAAGCTCCAATGCTATTTGTTTCATGATCAAGTCGTGTCCAAAAATTGTGATAACTTGATTACCCTTGAGCATCATAAAGAACTTCGTCTTCTTTTGGGTTATGAAGAAATGAAATGTATAACTGAGGGTATTCCAAAATTTAATCTCGATAAATTTCTTGATTTTGATCTGGAGGAAATTTATATGTATTGTGCGGTGAATTGCATTGAAAACCCTTATATTGCCAATTACATAAAGAAAAGAAAGAAAATAGAAGATGAAGAGAATACTAATGAAAGGGAAGAGACTTCCCAATATCCTCCTATCATTTCTTATGATGAATCAGGTAACGAGGAGGAGCCTTCTATTCAACCAATCTCATTAATAAGGAGCTCCAAAAAGAGGATTGAACCCACACATGATGTGGTGAAGAAGAAGAAAAGAAAAAGAAAGAGAGGTAAAAAGATATCTCTCCTGAATAATGTTGCTCCTATTATTGTTGTGCCTCATGAAAATGAATCAAAAATAATTATGGAAGATGATGGACTTGATGATGATCTCGTTATGCCTATTGCTTGTTGTGATGATTATGATTGGGAAGATAATGATACTTCTTTTATGATCTTGAAAATCTTTTTGGCACTTGCTTGGAATATGACAATTGCTATACTATTGGTGTTATCCATACTATTAATGATGAGAGTGATTATGCTTATGATATGAAAAGGCCCAAGCTTGGGGATGCTATGTTTGAAGAATATGATGTTTTTGAGAATATATTTGCTGCAATTAATGTTTGTCCCAAGCTTGGGGATGCTATGTCTAATGAAGATGATATTTTTAGCCTCTCAAGTTTCGATATGCAAATTTATAATGATGATACCATGTCTCCTACTTATGATGATTATATTGATGAAAGTGGGTTTGGAAGAGTGTCAACTTTAGGAATTAATGATCCCACTATTTTGGAGGATGTTGAATCTTATAATATTTATGAAAGTGGATTTGGAGAGGTCATGACTTTATTAAGTGATGTATCCACTATTTCGGAAGAGGTTTCAATTGATTATGATGAGAACAAAGTGGCTACTTATGATGATTATTGTGATGAAACTTATGCTATAAAGAGTAGTGATGATTATATTTATAAAACTTGTCATGATTATGAGTACCCTTTCTCTGAACATTACTCTTTTAATGTGGAAACAATTTATAGTATTCAAGTCTCTTATGATACTCCCACTATTCCGAATGAGAAGAATTTTGCTTATGTGGAGAGTAATAAAATTTCTATGCTAGTAGATCATGAAAAGAATGCTTTAGGTGCTGGTTATATTGTTGAATTCATTCATGATTCTACTAAAAATTATTATGAGGGAGGAATATATGCTTGTAGGAATTGCAATAATATCAAGTTTCCTCTCTATGTGCTTAAAGTTTTGAAGTTATGCTTGTTTTGCCTTCCTATGCTAGTTGATTGTTGTTCCCATAAGTTGTTTGCTCACAAAATCCCTATGCATAGGAAGTGGGTTAGACTTAAATGTGCTAGTCATATTCTTCATGATGCTCACTTTATGTTTCAATTCTTATCTTTTATGTGAGCATCATTGAAATCATCATGCCTAGCTAGGGGCGTTAAATGTTAGCGCTTGTTGGGAGGCAACCCAATTTTTATTTTAGTTTCTTGCTTTTTGGTTCTGTTTAGGAATAAATAATCCATCTAGCTTCTGTTTAGATGTGGTTTTATGTTTTAATTAGCGTTTGTGCCAAGTAAGACCTATAGGATCTTCTTGGATGATAGTTATTTGATCTTGCTGAAAATTCCAGAAACTTTATGTTCACGAAAACAATTGTTAAAAATCACCAGAACGTGATAAAATACTGATTCCAATTGCAGAAGATCAATAATAAAATTATCTAGGTCGTCCTATTTTCGTAGAAGTTTTTTAGTTCCAGAAGTTTCCGTTAGTTACAGATTACTACAGACTGTTCTGTTTTTGACAGATTCTGTTTTTCGTGTGTTGTTTGCTTATTTTGATGAATCTATGGCTAGTAAAATAGTTTATAAACCATAGAGAAGTTGCAATACAGTAGGTTTAACACCAATATAAATAAATAATGAGTTCAATACAGTACCTTGAAGTGGTATTTTGTTTTCTTTCGCTAACGGAGCTTACGAGTTTTCTGTTGAGTTTTGTGTTGTGAAGTTTTCAAGTTTATGGTAAAGATTCGATGGACTATGGAACAAGGAGTGGCAAGAGCCTAAGATTAGGGATGCCCATGGAACCCCCAAGAAAATCTAAGGACACCAAAAAGCCAAAGCTTGGGGATGCCCCGGAAGGCATCCCCTCTTTCGTCTACTTCCATCGGTAACTTTACTTGGAGCTATATTTTTATTCACCACATGATATGTGTTTTGAGCGTCATTTTTTTTTCTTTTTTTTATCTTGCTGTTTGAATAAAATATCAAGATCTGAAGTTATTAAATGGGAGAGTCTTCACATAGTTACATACTTATTCAACTACTCATTGATCTTCACTTATATCTTTTGGAGTAGTTTGTCATTTGCTCTAGTGCTTCACTTATATCCTTTTAGAGCACGGCGGTGGTTTTATTTTGAAGAAATAGATGAACTCTCATGCTTCACTTATATTATTTTGAGAGTCTTTAGAACAGCATGGTAGTTTGCTTTGGTTATGAAACTAGTCCTAATATGATGGGCATCCAAGATGGGTACAATAAAAACTTTAATATAAGTGCATTGAATACTAAGAGAAGTTTGATACTTGATGATTGTTTTGAGATATGAAGATAATGATATTAAAGTTGTGCTAGTTGAGTAGTTGTGAATTTGAGAAATACTTGTGTTGAAGTTTGCAAGTCCCGTAGCATGCACGTATGGTAAACGTTGTGCAAAAAATTTGAAACATGAGGTGTTATTTGATTGTCTTCCTTATGAGTGGCAGTCGGGGACGAGCGATGGTCTTTTCCTACCAATCTATCCCCCTAGGAGCATGCGCGTAATGCTTGGTTTTTGATGACTTGTAGATTTTTGCAATAAGTATGTGAGTTCTTTATGACTAATGTTGAGTCCATGGATTATACGCACTCTCACCCTTCCATCATTGCTAGCCTCTTCGGTACCGTGCATTGCCCTTTCTCACATCGAGAGTTGGTGCAAACTTCGCCGGTGCATCCAAACCCCGTGATATGATACGCTCTTTCACACATAAACCTCCTTATATCTTCCTCAAAACAGCCACCATACCTACCTATTATGGCATTTCCATAGCCATTCCGAGATATATTGCCATGCAACTTTCCACCATAACGTTATCATGACACGTTCATCATTGTCATATTGCTTAGCATGATCATGTAGTTGACATAGTATTTGTGGCAAAGCCACCGTTCATAATTCTTTCATACATGTCACTCTTGGTTCATTGCATATCCCGGTACACCGCCGGAGGCATTCATATAGAGTCATACTTTGTTCTAGTATCGAGTTGTAATCATTGAGTTGTAAATAAATAGAAGTGTGATGATCATCATTTTTCTAGAGCATTGTCCCAAGTGAGGAATAAAAAAAAGGAGAGAAAGGCCAGAAAAAAAGAGAAGGCCCAAAAAAAAGAGAGAAAGGCCATAAAAAAGAGAAGGCCCAAAAAAGAGAGAAAAAGAGAGAAGGGACAATGTTACTATCCTTTTACCACACTTGTGCTTCAAAGTAGCACCATAATCTTCATGATAGAGAGTCTCTTGTTTTGTCACTTTCATATACTAGTGGGAATTATTCATTATAGAACTTGGCTTGTATATTCCAACAATGGGCCTCCTCAAGTGCCCTAGGTCTTCGTGAGTAAGCAAGTTGGATGCACACCCACTTAGTTTCTTTTGTTGAGCTTTCATATATTTATAGCTCTAGTGCATCCGTTGCATGGCAATCCCTACTCCTTGCATTAACATCAATCGATGGGCATCTCCATAGCTCATTGATTAGCCTCGTTGATGTGAGACTTTCTCCTTTTTTGTCTTCTCCACATAGCCCCCATCATCATATTCTATTCCACCCAAAGTGCTATGTCCATGGCTCGCGCTCATATATTGCGTGAAGGTTGAAATTTTTTGAGATTACTAAAGTATGAAACAATTGCTTGGCTTGTCATCGGGGTTGTGCATGATGAGAGCATTCTTGTGTGACGAAAGTGGAGCATGACTAAACTATATGATTTTGTAGGGATGAACTTTCTTTGGCCATGTTATTTTGAGAGGACATAATTGCTTAGTTAGTATGCTTGAAGTATTATTATTTTATGTCAATATTAAACTTTTGTCTTGAATCTTATGGATCTGAATATTCTTGCCACAATAACGAGAATTACATGGATAAATATGTTAGGTAGCATTCCACATCAAAAATTCTGTTTTTATCATTTACCTACTCGAGGACGAGCAGGAATTAAGCTAGGGGATGCTGATACGTCTCCAACGTATCTATAATTTTTGATTGTTCCATGCTATTATATTATCTGTTTTGGATGTTTATGGGCTTTATTAAACACTTTTATATTATTTTTGGGACTAACCTATTGACCCAGAGCCCAGTGCCAGTTCCTGTTTTTTCCTTGTTTCAGTGTTTCGAAGAAAAGGAATATCAAACAGAGTCGAAACGGAATGAAACCTTCTGGAGAAGTTATTTTTGGAAAGAAAGCAACCCGGGAGACTTGGAGTCCACGTCAATAAAGCAACGAGGAAGGCACGAGGCAGGGGGGCGTGCCCACCCCCCTGGGCGCACCCTCCACACTCGTGAGCCCCTCGTGGCTCCCCTGATGTATTTCTTGCTTCTATATATATCCATATACCCTAAAACGATCGGGGAACAGAATAGATCAGGAGTTCCGCTGCCGCAAGCCTCTGTAGCCACCAAAAACCAATCGGGACCCTGTTCCGGCACCCTGCCGGAGGGGGGATCCCTCACCGGTGGCCATCTTCATCATCCCGGCGCTCTCCATGACGAGGAGGGAGTAGTTCACCCTCGGGGCTGAGGGTATGTACCAGTAGCTATGTGTTTGATCTCTCTCTCTCTCTCGTGTTCTTGATTTGGCACGATCTTGATGTATCGCGAGCTTTGCTATTATAGTTGGATCTTATGTTTCTTCTCCCCCTCTACTCTCTTGTAATGGATTGAGTTTTCCCTTCGAAGTTACCTTATCGGATTGAGTCTTTAATGATTTGAGAACACTTGATGTATGTCTTGCCGTGCGTATCTGTGGTGACAATGGGATATCACGTGACTCACTTGATGTATGTTTTGGCGATCAACTTGCGGGTTCCGCCCATGAACCTATGCATAGGGGTTGGCACACGTTTTCTTCTTGATTCTCTAGTAGTAACTTTGGGGCACTCTTTGAGGTTCTATGTGTTGGTTGAATAGACGAATCTAAGATTGTGTGATGCATATCGTATAATCATACCCACGGATACTTTAGGTGACATTGGAGTATCTAGGTGACATTAGGGTTTTGGTTGATTTGTGTCTTAAGGTGTTATTCTAGTACGAACTCTAGGGCTGTTTGTGACACTTATAGGAATAGCCCAACGGATTGATTGGAAAGAATAACTTTGAGGTGGTTTCGTACCCTACCATAATCTCTTCATTTATTCTCCGCTATTAGTGACTTTGGAGTGACTCTTTGTTGCATGTTGAGGGATAGTTATATGATCCAACTATGTTATTATTGTTGAGAGAACTTGCACTAGTGAAAGTATAAACCCTAGGCCTTGTTTCCTAGCATTGCAATACCGTTTACGCTCACTTTTACCATTTGTTACCTTGCTGTTTTTATATTTTCAGATTACAAAAACCTATATCTACCATCCATATTGCACTTGTATCACCATCTCTTCGCCGAACTAGTGCACCTATACAATTTACCATTGTATTGGGTGTGTTGGGGACACAAGAGACTCTTTGTTATTTGGTTACAGGGTTGCTTGAGAGATACCATCTTCATCCTACGCCTCCCACGGATTGATAAACCTTAGGTCATCCACTTGAGGGAAATTTGCTACTGTCCTACAAACCTCTGCACATGGAGGCCCAACAATGTCTACAAGAAGAAGGTTGTGTAGTAGACATCAATTCACTTGATGTATGTTTTGGTGATCAACTTGCGGGTTCCGCCCATGAACCTATGCATAGGGGTTGGCACACGTTTTCGTCTTGACTCTCTGGTAGAAACTTTGGGGCACTCTTTGAAGTACGTTGTGTTGGTTGAATAGATGAATCTGAGATTGTGTGATGCATATCGTATAATCATACCCATGGATACTTGCGGTGACATTGGAGTATCTAGGTGACATTAGGATTTTGGTTGATTTGTATCTTAAGGTGTTATTCTAGTACGAAGTCTTGAATAGATCGATCCGAAAGAATAACTTTGAGGTGGTTTCGTACCCTACCGTAATCTCTTCGTTTGTTCTCCGCTATTAGTGGCTTTGGAGTGACTCTTTGTTGCATGTTGAGGGATAGTTATATGATCCAGTTATGTTATTATTGTTGAGAGAACTTGCACTAGTGAAAGTATGAACCCTAGGCCTTGTTTCCTAGCATTGCAATACCGTTTACGCTCACTTTTAACATTAGTTACCTTGCTGTTTTTATGTTTTCAGATAACAAATACCTATATCTACCATCCATATTGCACTTGTATCACCATCTCTTCGCCGAACTAGTGCACCTATACAATCTACTATTGTATTGGGTGTGTTGGGGACACAAGAGACTCTTTGTTATTTGGTTGCAGGGTTGCTTGAGAGAGACCATCTTCATCCTACGGCTCCCACGGATTGATAAACCTTAGGTCATCCACTTGAGGGAAATTTGCTACTGTCCTACAAACCTCTGCACTTGGAGGCCCAACAACGTCTACAAGAAGGTTGCGTAGTAGACATCAAGCTCTTTTCTGGCGCCATTGCCGGGGAGGCTAGGTAAGCGGCGCTCACACCCCGTCAACTAAGCTCTTTTCTGGCGCTGTTGCCGGGGAGGTGAGTGCTTGAAGGTATATCTTGCAATCGAATCTTTTTGTTTCTTGTTTTAGCACTAGTTTAGTTTATAAAAGGAAACTACAAAAAATGGAATTAAGGGTGCCTCATATGTTTCATCTTTTTAATATCTTTCGTGAAAATGATGGGAAGGAAAATTGTGCTGAAGTACTAGAAGAAGAATTACATAGATTGCTTGGCATAAAATATCTGAATGAGCATGATTGCAATGTTGTTAGTATGAATTCTTTGAATACCCATGATGCTAATGATATCCAAAGCCACAAGCTTGGGGATGCTATGTTTGATGAAGATGATATGTTTAGTCCCCCATGTTTTGATAAGCAAATTTATTATGATAAAAGCATTCCTCCTATTTATGATGATTATTGTGATGACACGTATGCTATAAAGAATAAAGATAACCATGAAACTTGTCATCATGATTTTAATTTTCAATTGGATTATGCTTCACATGATAGTTATTTTGTTGAGTTTGCTCCCACTACTATTGGTGACAGTAAATTTGCTTATGTGGAGAGTAGTAAAATTTCTATGCAAGTAGATCATGAAAAGAATACTTTATGCGATGGTTATATTGTTGAATTCATTCATGATGCTACTGAAAATTATTATGAGGGAGGAATATATGCTTGTAGGAATTGCAATAATATCAAGTTTCCTCTCTATGTGCTTAAAGTTTTAAAGTTATGCTTGTTTTGCCTTCCTATGCTAGTTGATTATTGTTCCCATAAGTTGTATGCTCACAAAATCCCAATGCATAGGAAGTGGGTTAGACTTAAATGTGCTAGTCATATTCTTCATGATGCTCTCTTTATGTTTCAATTCTTATCTTTTATGTGAGCATCATTGAAATCATCATGCCTAGGTAGGGGCGTTAAACGTTAGCGCTTGTTGGGAGGCAACCCAATTTTATTTTAGTTTCTTGCTTTTTGGTTCTGTTTAGTAATAAATAAATCATCTAGCCTCTGGTTAGATGTGGTTTTATGTTTTAATTAGTGTTTGTTCCAAGTAAGACCTATAGGATCTTCTTGGATGATAGTTATTTGATCTTGCTGAAAATTCCAAAAACTTTCTGTTCAGGAAAACAATTGTTAAAAATCACCAGAACATGATAAAATACTGATTACAATTGCAGAAGATCAATAAACAAATTATCTAGGACGTCCTATTTTGGTAGAATTTTTGGAGTTCCAGAAGTATACGTTTGATATAGATTAGTACAGACTGTTCTGTTTTTGACAGATTCTGTTTTCTATGTGTTGTTTGCTTATTTTGATGAATCTATGAGTAGTATCGGAGGGTATGAACCATAGATAAGTTGGAATACAGTAGATATTAAACCAATATGAATTTAGAATGAGTTCATTACAGTACCAAAAGTGGTGATTTATTTTCTTATACTAAAGGAGCTTACGAGTTTTCTATTGAGTTTTGTCTTGTGAAGTTTTCAAGTTTTGGGTAAAGATTCGATGGACTATGGAACAAGGAGTGGCAAGAGCCTAAGCTTGGGGATGTCCAAGGCACCCCAAGGTAATATTCAAGGACAACCAAGAGCCTAAGCATGGGGATGCCCCGGATGGCATCCCCTCCTTCGTCTTCGTTCATCGGTAACTTTACTTGGAGCTATATTTTTATTCACCACATGATATGTGTTCTGCTTGGAGCGTCGTTTTATTCTTATTTAGCTTTGCTTGCTGTTTGAATAAAATACTAAGATCTGAAATTATTAAATGGGAGAGTCTTCACATAGTTGTATAATTATTCGACTACTCACTGATCTTCACTTATATCTTTCGGAGTAGTTTGTCATTTGCTCTAGTGCTTCACTTATATCCTTTTAGAGCACGGCAGTGGTTTTATTTTGAAGAAATAGATGAACTCTCATGCTTCACTTATATTATTTTGAGAGTCTTTAGAACAGCATGGTAGTTTGCTTTGGTTATGAAACTAGTCCTAATATGATGGGCATCCAAGATGGGTATAATAAAAACTTTCATATAAGTGCATTGAATACTAAGAGAAGTTTGATGACTTATAGATTTTTGCAATAAGTATGTGAGTTCTTTATGACTAATGTTGAGTCCATGGATTATACGCACTCTCACCCTTCCATCATTGCTAGCCTCTTCGGTACCGTGCATTGCCCTTTCTCACCTTGAGAGTTGGTGCAAACTTCGCCGGTGCATCCAAACCCCGTGATATGATACTCTCTATCACACATAAACCTCCTTATATATTCCTCAAAATAGCCACAATATCTACCAATTATGGCATTTCCATAGCCATTCCGAGATATATTGCTATGCAACTTTCCACCGTTCTGTTTATCATGACACATTCATCATTGTCATATTGCTTTGCATGATCATGTAGTTGACATAGTATTTGTGGCAAAGCCACCATTCATAATTCTTTCATACATGTCACTCTTGGTTCATTGCATATCCCGGTACACCGCCGGAGGCATTCATATAGAGTCATACTTTGTTCTAGTATTGAGTTGTAAATAAATAGAAGTGTGATGATCATCATTTTCTAGAGCATTGTCCCAAGTGAGGAAAAAAAGAAGAAAGGCCATAAAAAAAGGAGAAGGCCCAAAAATATGAGATAAAAAGAGAGAAGGGACAATGTTACTATGCTTTTTACCACACTTGTGCTTCAAAGTAGCACCATAATCTTCATGATAGAGAGTCTCTTGTTTTGTCACTTTCATATACTAGTGGGAACTTTTCATTATAGAACTTGGCTTGTATATGCCAACAATGGGCTTCCTCAAGTGCCCTAGTTCTTCGTGAGCAAGCAAGTTGGATACACACCCACTTAGTTTCTTTTGTTGAGCTTTCATACATTTATACCTCTAGTGCATCCGTTACATGGCAATCCCTACTCCTTGCATTAACATCAATCGATGGGCATCTCCATAGCTCATTGATTAGCCTCGATGTGAGACTTTCTCCATTTTTTGTCTTCTCCGCATAACCCCCATCATTATGTTCTATTCCACCCATAGTGCTATATCCATGGCTCACGCTCATGTATTGCGTGAAAGTTGGAAAAAAATTTGAGATTACTAAAGTATGAAACAATTGCTTGGCTTGTCATCGGGGTTGTGCATGATGACAGCATTCATGTGTGACGAAAATGAAGCATGACCAAACTATATGATTTTGTAGGGATGAACTTTCTTGGGCCATGTTATTTTGAGAAGACATAATTGCTTAGTTAGTCTGCTTGAAGTATTATTATTTTTATGTCGATGATTCTCCACTTCACTCTGAAATTCTTTGAAATTTTCAGATGTTTCAGACTTATGTGTCATCAAGTAGATATACCCATATATGCTCAAATCATCTGTGAAGGTCAGAAAATAATGATACCCGCCGTGAGCCTCAACACTCATGGGACTGCATACATCAGTATGTATTATTTCCAACAAGTCTGTTGCTCGCTCCATTGTTCCAAAGAACGGAGTCTTAGTCATCTTGCCCATGAGGCATGGTTCGCAAGCATCAAATGATTCATAATCAAGTGATTCCAAAAGCCCATCAGCATGGATTTTCTTCATGCACTTTACACCAATATGACCTAAACGGCAGTGCCACAAATAATTTGCACTATCATTATTAACTTTGCATATTTTGGCTTCAATATTATGAATATGTGTATCACTACGATCGAGATCCAACAAACCATTTTTGTTGGTGTGTATGACCATAAAAGGTTTTATTCATATAAACAGAACAACAATTGTTCTCTAACTTAAATGAATAACCGTATTGCAATAAACATGATCAAATCATATTCATGCTCAACGCAAACACCAAATAACACTTATTTAGGTTCAACACTTATCCCGAAAGTATAGGGAGTGTGCGATGATGATCATATCAATCTTGGAACCACTTCCAACACACATCGTTACTTCACCCTCAACTAGTCTCTGTTTATTCTGCAATTCCCGCTTTGAGTTACTACTCTTAGCAACTGAACCAGTATCAAATACCGAGGGGTTGCTATAAACACTAGTAAAATACACATCAATAACATGTATATCAAATATACTTTTGTTCACTTTGCCATCCTTCTTATCCGCCAATTACTTGGGGTAGTTTCCGCTTCCAGTGACCAGTCCCTTTGCTGTAGAAGCACTTAGTCTCAGGCTTAGGTCCAGACTTGGGCTTCTTCACTTGAGTGGCAACTTACTTGCCGTTCTTCTTGAAGTTCCCTTTCTTCCCTTTACCCTTTTTCTTGAAACTAGTGGTCTTGTCAACCATCAACACTTGATGTTTTTCTTGATTTCTACCTTCGCTGATTTTAGCATCGCGAAGAGCTTGGGAATTGTTTCTGTTATCCCTTGCATATTATAGTTCATCACGAAGTTCTACTAACTTAGTGATGGTGACTAGAGAACTCTGTCAATCACTATCTTATCTGGAAGATTAACTCCCACTTGATTCAATCGATTGTAGTACCCAGACAATCTGCGCAGATGCTCACTGCTTGAGCTATTCTCCTCCATCTTTTAGCTATAGAACTTGTTGGAGACTTCATATCTCTCAACTCGGGTATTTGCTTGAAATATTAACTTCAACTCCTGGAACATCTCATATGGTCCATGGCGTTCAAAATGTCTTTGAAGTACCGATTCTAAGCCGTTAAGCATGGTGCACTAAACTATCAAGTAGTCATCATATTGAGCTAGCCAAACGTTCATAACATCTGCATCTGCTCCTGCAATAGGTCTGTCCCTTAGCGGTGCATCAAGGACATAATTCTTCTGTGCAGCAATAAGGACAATCCTCAGATCACGGATCCAATCCGCATCATTGCTACTAACAGCTTTCAACACAGTTTTCTCTAGGACCATATCAAAATTAACATATGAAAGCAACAACGCGAGCTATTGATCTACAACATAATTTGCAAAATACTACCAGGACTAAGTTCATGATAAATTTAAGTTCAATTAATCATATTACTTAAGAACTCCCACTTAGATAGACATCCCTCTAATCATCTAAGTGATCACGTGATCCAAATCAACTAAACCATAACCGATCATCACGTGAAATGGAGTAGTTTTCAATGGTGAACATCACTATATGATTCACGCTCGACCTTTCGGTCTCAGTGTTCCGAGGCCATATCTGCATATGCTAGGCTCGTCAAGTTTAACCTGAGTATTCTGCGTGTGCAAAACTGGCTTGCACCCGTTGTAGATGGACGTAGAGCTTATCACACCCGATCATCACGTGGTGTCTGGGCACGACGAACTTTGGCAACGGTGCATACTCAGGGAGAACACTTTTATCTTGAAATTTAGTAAGATATCATCTTATAATGCTACCGTCAATCAAAGCAAAATAAGATATATAAAAGATAAACATCACATGCAATCAAAATATGTGACATGATATGGCCATCATTATCTTGTGCCTTTGATCTCCATCTCCAAAGCATTGTCATGATCTCCATCGTCACCGGCATGACACCATGATCTCCATCATCTTGATCTATATCAATGTGTCGTCACACGGTCGTCTCGCCAACTATTGCTCTTGCAACTATTCCTATCGCATAGCGATAAAGTAAAGCAATTATTTGGCGCTTGCATCTTATGCAATAAAGAGACCACCATAAGGCTTTTGCCAGTTGCCGATAACTTCAACAAAACATGATCATCTTATACCCCATCACGTCTTGACCATATCACATCACAACATGCCCTGCAAAAACAAGTTAGACGTCCTCTACTTTGTTGTTGCAAGTTTTACGTGGCTGCTACTGGGCTTAGCAAGAACCGTTCTTACCTACGCATCAAACCACAACGATAGTTTGTCAAGTTGGTGCTGTTTTAACCTTCGCAAGGACCGGGCGTAGCCACACTCGGTTCAACTAAAGTTGGAGAAACTGACACCTGCCAGCCACCTGTGTGCAAAGCACGTCGGTAGAACCAGTCTCGCGTAAGCGTACGCGTAATGTCGGTCCGGGCCGCTTCATCCAACAATACCGCCGAACCAAAGTATGACATGCTGGTAAGCAGTATGACTTGTATCTCTCACAACTCACTTGTGTTCTACTCGTGCAAATAACCTCAATGCATAAAACTAGGCTCGGATGCCACTGTTGGGGAACGTAGTAATTTCAAAATTTTCCTACGCACACGCAAGATCATGGTGATGCATAGCAACGAGAGGGGAGAGTGGGGGGGGGGGTGCGCGCCTCCTTCCTTTTGGCCTCTCTCCTCTATTCCCGTATGGCCCAATAAGGCCCAATACTTCTCCCCGGCGAATTCTCGTAACTCTCCAATACTCTGATAAATACCCGAATCACTCGGAACCTTTCCGAAGTCCGAATATAGTCGTACAATATATCGATCTTTACGTCTCGGCCATTTAGAGACTCCTCGTCATGTCCCCGATCTCATCCGGGACTCCGAACTACCTTCGGTACATCAATACACGTAAACTCATAATATAACCATCATCTAACTTTAAGCATGCGGACCCTACGGGTTCGAGAACTATGTAGACATGACCGAGACACGTCTCCGGTCAATAACCAATAGCGGAACCTGGATGCTCATATTGGCTCCCACATATTCTACGAAGATCTTTATCGGTCAAACCGCATAACAACATGCGTTATTCCCTTTGTCATCGGTATGTTACTTGCCCGAGATTCGATCGTCGGTATCTCAATACCTAGTTCAATCTCGTTATCGGCAAGTCTCTTTACTCGTTCTGTAATACATCATCCCGCAACTAACTCATTGGTTACAATGCTTGCAAGGCTTATAGTGATGTGCATTACTGAGTGGGCCCAGAGATACCTCCCTGACAATCGGAGTGACAAATCCTAATCTCGAAATACGCCAACCCAACAAGTACCTTCGGAGACACCTGTAGAGCACCTTTATAATCACCCAGTTACATTGTGACGTTTGGTAGCACACAAAGTGTTCCTCCGGTAAACGGGAGTTGCATAATCTCATAGTCATAGGAACATGTATAAGTCATGAAGAAAGCAATAGCAACATACTAAACGATCAAGTGCTAAGCTAACGGAATGGGTCAAGTCAATCACATCATTCTCCTAATGATGTGATCCCGTTAATCAAATGACAACTCATGTCCATGGCTAGGAAACATAACCATCTTTAATTAACGAGCTAGTCAAGTAGAGGCATACTAGTGACACTCTGTTTGTCTATGTATTCACACATGTATTATGTTTCCGGTTAATACAATTCTAGCATGAATAATAAACATTTATCATGAAATAAGGAAATAAATAATAACTTTATTATTGCCTCTAGGGCATATTTCCTTCAGCTTTACATGCGGTTCGAGAGAGAGATAAAAGAGAATCTAAGATACATCTTGAGAGAGAAGAAAGGAGGAGATGGTTACAAGAATATCTCCATACAAATCTTATCTCTAATATGTACCGAACAGATATCTCATAATACATATATGTACCGCATATGATGGTGTTTAACAGCGGGAACCAGTATCCACATTGAATCGAAACTGAGTGATACTTAGACGTCTCACTGACTGGGATGAGATCTTGGGGCCATAAATTCTTGAAGAGCACAGATTCAGATCCTCCAATGCGGGGCAGCTTGAGAAGTCTAGAGAATGTTTCCACATAGTCACACCTGTAAGCTCCACCCTCCTGAGAAGCTGTGACATGAGAGTCGAATTGCCACGCATCAGCTAGACGGGCACATTGCGGATGCAGACTTCGAGAACGTGAGCTTGGCAGAGTGACACGGCATAGTGGATCCACATATTAGCGAACCGGAATATCTCACTGTATTCCTCACTGTCAAGGCCATAGGGATTGGTGTAACTGATCTCACATTCGTCCAAGGGCAAGCGGTCGCGGAAGAGTAGAAGGTAGTTCACGAAGTTATTCATCTCCTCGGCATTCCAGTACATCACAACACCCTGGATGATGCGTAGGGCAGGTGTGGACTTCCAGAGGTGGCGCCAACCCCGAGCGAGCACGCACGTCCGCAGCATCTCGAGCGAGGGCAGAAAGGACAGCACGACCTAGAGGACGGCGTCAGTCAGGGCGCTGATGAGATCCTCGACGCTCGCATCAGTCGCCTCCTCGCTGGTCTCGCTCCTCTTCGGCATTCCGTCGAACAGGTGACGGGCCTCATTCCACCGGGCAAGAAAATACCTGAACTCAGGCTTCGTTCAGCAGTCGGCTCTCCGGGACCGTTTGACCCTAACGCCATGGGAGCAACGGGGGAGGCGCCAGCGGCCTCTGAAGAGGAGGACAATGAGGTGGGGCCTAGGCGATGGTCACCTGTCAGGCTAGTTCAGTCAAGCCTGTCCAAGATTCAGTTACGCTGTAGCGATTCCGGCACATACCGATTCAGATGATGGACGACTACGATGGCTACCTCCTTGTTGAGTGGATCGCCACCGTAGGATGGTCGTGACCGTTTACTGTTGCTTTTCTACCTTTTCTGTTAGCTAGCTGTCTCAGCTCTGCCTGTAACAATCGGGATGTGGCTGGCGAGAGGGTATGTTGATTTCCCAAATTCTATGCTATGGGCTAGAACCCTAATACTGTCGCTCCCTTTATACTATCAATACATCTCAAATCCCGAGAAAATTCTCTTAGTTTCATCCACAAATTCCCAAATCATAGCCATAGATTAACTCGGGCCTGACAAATTGGTATCAGAGCCATTGATTTTCGGCAGCGGCGCTCCGGATGGGAATTTTTTTCGAGATCAGTGAGTCCATCCTTCTTCCCACCTTCCTCCCCCGCGCCCGTGCGGCGAGGTGTTGTAGGCAGCGTTGGTGGCGGGGTTGGCGTGTGTGTTCGTTGGCGGCGGTGAAAATTCAGGCACAGATCGGCCGAGCAGAGACGGTTGTTTGAGCACCTTGCTCAGTCGGTAAAATCCCGTTCTCTACGCTTCGATCCATGTGCCAGGGCGGCGAATTGGTCGGCGGCGGAAGGATCTGTGGTCTAGGGAAGGGTTGCTGAACTTTCAGTAGTAAAATTCCTCACCCTGATTTCAGATCAAGGCGATGGGGCATACCAAAACGATTGATGACTCAGATCTCCATGAAGTGCTAGCAATGCGTGAGGATGTTGGAGTACTGCAAAAAGATAGTGCTCTAATGCAATCACAGGTGTCCAAGTTACAAGAGGAGGTACAAGCAATTGGCTCTAATCAGGGGGAAATTTCATTGACTGTGGGTTCAGTAGAACAAGCGGTGCTAGATCTAGGTAAGCAATTGTCAGCAATCAACAATGTTCTGCAGACCTTAGTCAAGTCAACTCAGCAAGCCCCACAACTGGATCGACCTTGAGGGTCTCATGCAATGCCCAAATCTCCTACCTTGAACCAAGATCAAGTGCCTGAACAAGAAACCAGAATTGAGCAGTTGAGAAAGCAGCTAGCAGCAGAGAAAGAAAAATCTAAGCAGCTAGAAGAATTGCAATCGTAGAATCTACCCCCACTCGAACAAACAGAACAAATGGGCCTCCTGGCTTTGGAAATCAAGGGAGACAGGAAACACACAGCACAGTGGGTACTCCAGTGACTGCAAGACACAATGCCCACACACCTGTGTTCAACCAATTCTTCCAGCAGAACAGGGAAAGACAGATGTGGCAAGGGTACTACAAGACTTATGAACAAGACATGCAAGCACAATTCATGAGATCTCTGACTAAGGGCCCTAAGATGGATTTTCCTAGGTTTTCAGGGGAAGACCCAGTGGGTTGGTTAAGACAATGCAACAAATATTTCCAAATGGCAGCTGCTCCTGAGGAGTATAAAATACCACTAGCTCAGCTATATATCATTGATGAAGCTGATGTTTGGTTAAGAAGATCAGGAATACTAAAGAAGCAGTGGACATGGAAGCAATTTGGAGCAGAAGTAGTCAAGAGATTTTCTCAACAGGGCTCTTATGACCTCACTGAAAAATTCAACTCCTTGAAACAAGACAACAACATAGTTGCTGAATATACAAAACTGTTTGAAGATCTGATGGCAGAGGTCATGGAAGAAAACCTTGAACTAGGAGAAACGTGGTTTGTCAGGTGCTATGTCAATGGTCTCAGAGAGGGGATTAAGTTTCAACTGCGACCATTGAGGCCACAATCATTCATTGATGCTTACTGTCTGGCAAGAGAAATAGAACCCAATTATCCTCCTAACACTGCAGCTACTAAGAAGAATAGTAGTAGTTATGTCAATTTTTATCAGAGAAACAATAGTGTGTATCAGAATAGAAACAACAACTATAATACACCTGCACATCAGAGTGCTCAGAGTAAACAAACTGATACAAATAGTACTACATTCCAAAAAATGAGGAAAGTAGGAGAATGTTGGAGGTGTGGAGATAAATGGGTGCATGGCCATAAATGCAAGTTAATCCCCAATGTGCATTTAATGTAGCAGGAACAAGCTGATCAAGAAGTTGGAGCAGAAGAGGTTCAGCAAGAACAGGAAGAAATGCCTGATGATGGAGAGCAGGCCATGTTACTGCCCATGCAATGGGACAAAAAGTGGTAGTTCTACACCAACTGTAATTATTCACATCAATGGAAAGAGAGCCATAGCCCTATTAGATTCTAGGAGTTCTTCCTCTTTTATCAGTCAGGAATTTGCTGTAAAATCAAACTGTCACTTATTTCCAGTAAAGCCCAGGATGGTTACTGTTGCAGGAGGAGGCAAATTAGTATCCAAGGTAGTAGTTCCTAACTGTGATTTTCAGTTGGCCAAGCACAAACTGTAGTACAATTTCAGAGTCTTACCACTTCCTGGCCATGATGTGATACTAGGGTATGATAGGTTTACACTGATGAGCCTAGTGGCTTTCAACATACCAGAAAATTCTTTCAGCTTTACCATGCAAGGGAAGACAACAGTCACTACTGCAATTTTCAATACACCTGAGAAAGTTAAAGAAGTGCCTGCTGAAACAATGAACAAGTTATTGGAAAAGGGAGCAGAAGCTTTTCTATTGCAAGTGCACAATATCATTTTACAGGCTCCTGCTGGTTTCAAAACACCTCCTCAATTACAAAAATTGCTAATGCAGTATGCAGATCTATTTGAGGAACCTAACACATTACCTCCACGGAGAGAATGTGATCACACCATTCCCTTAAAGCCTGGAACTGAACCACCTCACTCTAGGCCTTATAGAGTTCCTTTACACCAGAAAAAGGAAATGGAAGAATAGATTAAGAAATTACTGGCAGCTCATTTCATTAGACACAGTCAGAGTCCTTATGTTGCACCAGTAATTTTAGTAAAGAAAAAGGACAACTCAATGAGATTGTGTACTGACTTCAGAAAACTCAACTCAGTGACAATCAAAAACAAATTCCCAATACCAGTGATAGAAGATCTACTGGATGAACTGCAAGGTGCCAAATACTTTTCCAAGCTGGATTTAAGAGCAGGTTATCACCAGATCATGATGCACCCTGATGATATACATAAAACTGCTTTTAGAACATTTATAGGTCACTTTGAATACTTAGTGATGCCCTTTGGCTTGTCCAATGCTCCTGACAGTTTTCAAGCTTTGATGAACAAAATTTTTGGTCCCTACCTGAGGAAATTTGTGCTTGTTTTGTTTGATGATATACTCATCTACAGTAAAACACTAGAGGAACACATGGAACATATAGAAGCTGTGCTCAAAATCCTCAAGGAAAATCAGTTGTCTGCAAAATTGTCCAAATGTGTTTTTGCAGGTCAACAAGTTGAGTATTTGGGCCATGTGATTTCTGCTGAGGGAGTAGCAACTGACCCACAAAAAGTCAAAGCTATTGTAGAATGGCCAATTCCTGATAATGTGGAAAAATTGAGAAGCTTCTTGGGCTTGGCAGGTTACTACAAGAGATTCATAAAAAGTTATGGAGTGATTTGCAGACCTATGCATGATTTACCCAAGAAAGGACAGTTCAAATGGACAAATGTGCATGATGCATCATTTCATCAATTGCAACAAGCTCTTATCACAGCACCTGTGTTAGCTCTTCCCAATTTTTCTCAATCTTTCATATTGGAGACTGATGCTTCTGGCAAAGGTATCGGAGCAGTACTCATGCAACAAGGTAGGCCACTGACTTACTACAGTTCTTCTCTCTGTCCTAGGAATGCAGCACTTTCCACTTATGAAAAAGAAGCTTTAGCAATCCTGGAGGCCCTAAAAATATGGAGACATTACTTAATTGGGCATGAGCTCCTCATTAAGACAGACCAGCAATCTCTCAAGTTTATCACTGATCAGAAGATCACTGAAGGTGTGCAGCATAAACTGATGATGAAACTGTTGGAGTTCAATTTTAAAATTCAGTACAAGAAAGGAGTAGCAAACAGAGTGGCAGATGCTTTGTCAAGAGTTCTACCATCTTGTATGGCAATTTCTGTAGCAACTCCAGTTTGGGCACAGGAATTAGTGGAAGGATATCGTCAAGATCCAGTAGCTAAGGAAATTCTTGAGAAACTGCTATTGAAACAGGATCATAGTATGTCTGATTAGAAACTAACTGCTGGAGTAATTAGATATAAAGGAAAAATCCTAATGGGAAACTTTGCTAATCTGAGACAAAGACTTATTACTGCTTTGCATAGTTCTCCTATTGGTGGTCATTCAGGCACTAGAGCTACTTATCACAGAATCGAAAACATCTTCTATTGGCCTGGGTTAAAAACTGCTGTAGAAGAATTTATTGCATCTTGCCCCATCTGTCAAAGGGCTAAACATGAAAACTATCTTCAGCCTGGGTTGCTACAACCTCTCCCAATTGTTGACAAGGCATGGCAAAATGTTTCCATGGATTTCATAGAAGGACTTCCAAATTCTCAGGGCAAGGAAGTGATTTTGGTGGTTGTGGACAGATTCACCAAGTATGCCCATTTTATACCTCTGGCTCATCCTTACAATGTACTAATTGCAGCTCAAGCCTTTGTGGACAACATCATTCGACTGCATGGCCCTCCTAAGCTCATTATATCAGACAGGGATAGAATCTTCACTTGCAAACTGTGGAAAGACATTTTTGCTGGTATGAAAAGTGAATTGAGATACAGCACGGCTTATCATCCCCGGACTGATGGCCAAACAGAAAGGGTTAACCAGTGTTTGGAAACTTATCTTAGGTGCATGACTACAACTCAACCAACAAAATGGTGTTCTTGGTTACCTTTGGCAAAATTTTGGTATAACACTACATACCATACTGCCTTGAAAATGTCTCCTTTCCAAGCACTTTATGGATTTTCCCCACCTATGATCTCAGAATTAGCAGTACCAGGTCCAGATGATGAGGAAGCACATAACTTTCTGTCTACTAAATAGCAAATGATGGATCACTTGAAGGAAAACTTGCAACAGTCTCAAAACAGGATGAAGAAATATGCTGATCTCAAAATAAGTGAAAGAGTTTTTGAAATTGGAGATATGGTGTATCTGAAAATGGCTCCTTATAGGTTAGCAGCCTTTGGATTTCGAGGTGCCTTGAAACTGCAGAACAAGTACTATGGTCCATTCATGATTATCCAGAAGATTGGAAAATTAGCTTACAAGTTGCAGTTCCCTGCTCATGTGCAAATTCATCCAGTTTTCCACGTCAGCCAGTTGAAAAAGCACATCGGCAGTAAGTCAATCCCTAGCTCTAACTTACCCATGGTATCCGCTGATGGGACGATCAAGACAGGGCCTGCACAAGTTCTTCAGGTGAGGCAAGTACCTAGACACAACATGCCTGTCGTGCAGTGGTACATTCAATGGGAAAATTTGTCTCAAGCAGAAGCCACATGGGAAGACGCAAATTTCATCAAATATACATTCCCAACTTTCTTCAAGGCCACTACTCAAGAATGGAGGGCGAATTAGCAAACGTTGTGAGGACACATCGTTTTTCAAGGGAGGAGCAATGTCAGGCTAGTTCAGTCAAGCCTGTCCAAGATTCAGTTACCGCTGTAGCAATTCCGGCACATACCTGTTCAGATGATGGACGGCTACGATGGCTACCTCCTTGTTGAGTGGATCGCCACCGTAGGATGGCCGTGACCGTTTACTGTTGCTTTTCTACCTTTTCCGTTAGCTAGCTATCTCAGCTCTGCCTTTAACAGCCGGGATGTGGCTGGCGAGAGGGTATGTTGATTTCCCAAATTCTATGCTATGGGCTAGAACCCTAATACTGCCGCTCCCTTTATACTATCAATACATCTCAAATCCCGAGAAAATTCTCTTAGTTTCGTCCACAAATTCCCAAATCATAGCCATAGATTAACTCAGGCCCGACATCACCGTTGACGGGGGTAGAGGTGGCGGAACATGCAGCGGACGGCGTCGCCCCCAGGGAATGGCGTGCAGGTGGAAACTGGGAGAGGCGGTGGCCGTGGCGACCGGATCGGGGTAGGCCGGCAGAGAAGACGAGGGGGAGGAAGTGCTGCGGCGCGGCGTGGCGAAGCGGAGGGCACAGAGAGTTCCCCCACTAGCTGATTCGCTCCCACACGGGTGACCGTGATCCACGGTCACTACCGACCACGGGGTGAGGAACGAGCTGTTTGGCTTGTCAAGGCATCTCCAACTAAAATAGTTCTTTTTTTGGAAATAAAACGAAACTTTATTCATTAGAGATAACTGTTACATTGTTTGTGAGAATAATTACAATTTCATTTAGAGGCTCCTCAAAATAGTGTGAAGTCAAAGAAAATCTAGCTAATCTAGCAAGTTCATGAGCTACTTTATTTGCCTCTCTATTACAATGTTCGAATCTAGTCATGACAAAATCACATGCATAGTGAAAGCAGTCCTTGAAAATTGCCGCCGCCGCACCCGCTGATTGTCCTATGTCCTGCATAGTCTCTATCACCTCCAGGTTGTCTGAATTGATGATTATGCCATTACACCCCGCCCTTTGCGCCAGTGTTAGGCCAAATTTGAGTGCTAAACCTTCAACCATCAGAACATCCGCACAGTAGTCAATTTTTTCATTTCCTCCTGCAATAAACCTACCTTTATCGTCCCTCGGTACCGCTCCATCGTACCCTTCAGCATGTCATGATCAAAAGAAGCGTCAACATTAAGTTTCACAAAACCCCTAGGAGGACAGTACCAACCCTCCTTTTTCATGGACGCCTTTGGATGATGCATTTACAAAATTGAATGTGAGGGCTATGATCCCCATTGATATCTGATTTGCATTCTGAGTTAATTCCTTGTGCACTAATTTTCATCTTTTCCACCATAGGTACCAAGCTGAAATGGCTATCATTTCTCGTACATTTTGGTACCCCATAATACTCAAATTTTGGTCAGGAAGAAGTAGAAGGTATTCCAATATCGCCTCCCCAGCACGATCAACCTCACAAGCTTTATCAATAATCTCATCCATCCCTAGTTTCTTCCAAACCTCCTTTGCTTTACTACAGAGGAAAATCATGTGTTTCGTATCTTCTAAACCTTGAGATAAATTAGGACAAGAGGGCGAGACCTTTATGTGTCTGTCAGCGAGTGTTATCCAGCATGGAAGGGTGCCATGTAATGTACGCCATATTTTTTTTTACTTTTGCCAGACAAGATAACTTCCAAATTTGACACCATATAGGATTATGTGTGATTCGCCCCATCCCATTAGCATATTTCAGTTTACTCCCATACTGATGATTCCACTCCACAGAGTAAGCAGATCGTACCAAGAACATACCACTTTTCGTATAACTCCAGGCAATGAAATATGTCATATCATGTTGCGAAAGTGAGACTGAAAGAATCCGTTGCGCGTCAATGGGCCATATAGTTTGTCTAATCAGGTCCTCATCCCAATTATTGGAGGCAGGATCAATCAGGTCACCCACTTTTGATAACAATTGTCCCCCCTAGGGGTCACACAAATAAATAAAAGTAGTTCTAATTACAACAAAAGTGCCTTTCTGCTCTTGAGCTCATTTGAGCTCAGGTGCAAAAACTATGCGTCCTAATTACAATTCAAATACCTAGTATAATAAAGTTTTAAAATAAAACAATTCAAATTTAAATTCAATTTATTTGGACACATGTTTTAATTGTCTACATGAAGCGTCCATAAATTTTCCAATGAGTCATTCTGAAGTTATGTATGAGTACCTATATTGCGAATTTGGTGATACATTTGAAGAAATTGCTCAAACTCTGCCGCTTTAGAGATCTACAGCCGAGCGCCCCAAACCCGTCTTAAAAGCCCGGGTGAACGGCCCGGTCATAAAAATTCAATCCAAACGGCACCTTAAACGGGCCTTGAACATCCGGACTGACGGGCACCTCTCATATCCAGCTCAAATATGGGGCATATATGAGGGTGCCCGGGCGTGTGCCATGTCGGACCCGGCCCATCTGACACCACATATATTCATCCCCATCCGCTCGCCATACCAAACCCTAGCCACTTCACTTCACTCCACTCCACTCTCCTCCGCCACCCAATCTCTCATGCGGTGATCTCTGGCCTTCTCCGGCATGACGGGCCGCGGATCTGACTCCGACAGTCCAGATCCGTCGACTGGGATGTCATCCCGTGCAGGTTAGAGGAGACAATGGTCGTCCGTATTGCACTCCTCCGCTCCCAGGAGGACAACTCCCAACCGACGGCAGGATCTGTCCGGCGCGACTCCATAGCGTCGGCGCATCGGGCGCTCGAGTCCTCTGGGGCTGGATCATCGCGGTCCCGAGAGCCTTCAAATCTCCCCTTCCCATCACCGCTCCGACGGATTATGAGTCCCACCGGGACCGATGTGCCCGTCGTGGGAAGGAGAGGATAAGGGTGGCGGAGGCCCACCTCGCTAATGACATGGCGGCGGCTGATGCAGCGGCGCGGGCGGCCGCAGAGGAGGAAGCCATCCGTGTCCGCATTGCAAATAAGCGGCCGTGGAGAAACGCGCGCCGGCGCGCGCCCTCGCCCGAGAGCAGAATTGGGCGGTCCGTGCAATGGCTGGACTGCCACCAAGGAGTAGAAGGAGGACAACGACGGGTCGGACAACTCCGGTGACGAGCGGATCCGGCTCGATCTCTATTGCGTCTTCGACCGATACTTCCATGACAAGAACGACAAGGGTGCCGTGAAGGGCAAAGGCAGCCGTGGATGATCTTCTCCACCATAGCCAAACATGCCATTGGCAGTCTGATGACATTGTTAGTTGCATGAGTTTGTATGGATTTGAAGTATGGTAATTGAGGTGTCCGGTTTTGAGAAAAAAATTAAGACTTGACTGGTCAGATGCGTCCGTATGCATTTAAGGGGTCGAATTTGCCAAGTAATAACCAATGAGGATGAAATAGGATGTGAATGCACCCTAAAAAAATCGTCATATCACAACAATGTTTTAGCTACAGCCGGTGCTACGCACACTACTTGTTGTGAGTGGAGCTTATAACCAAAAACCGCGAGAATCTTGAAGGGAACTCGCAAACGCATGCCTTTCGTGTTTCGTGATAGAAAAAAAAAGGTGAAGTCGCGCTCACAAAAGAGGAGCCAAAAGGCTTGGCCGAGCTTGTTCCTCCTTCTAGTCTTCAAGAACACTTTGACACGACCCACCCCGTCCGCGCGCGCATTGGACGCGGGGACCACACCGACCGAAACAACGTCGCCGCATACTCTCGTGACGCATTGTATAGACTAGCACATATGCCCGTGCGTTGCAACGGGAGAGAAAACTCATGTATACTTAAATTTAATGAGAATTGTATGTGCTAGCATAACACCATGTGCTTGAAAGAAAATGTCAGTTTTCCCATTCACAAAAACGACCACCAGGGACAGTACCATCTGGACGGCTTATTCAAGAATCTAAAACAACTATTTTTAAGAGTAAATTTAGGCATGTTTTTCATCGATCAGGGACAGTAGTATTTTATTTATCATGGTGCAATTAATTCCCACCCAATAGAGGCCCCCCACCCCCAAACGCACGTCAGTGTCCTCTTGTAATTATGCAATGCTCAGGAATTCCTTTAATTATCCCATCAAATATAGAGGTTAATTAGACCCTTTAGCCGGCCATATATAGGGTCTCTTGCGCATCATGCAACGTCATTTGATTTCCTTCTTTAAGGATCTCACCAATGGCCATCATTTCCTCCTTTAAATTATGCATGCATGTCTCATGAAACTCGTTTAATTATCTCATGCATGTCTCTTCCGTACCAAGAGTAGTCTTTCTTTTATCTCACCCCTCGTTATTTCTTTTTGTGACGTCGTTGGGAATTCTTTACTGAGTCTTGAGCCGTATTACTGATGCCCCAGAAAACTTGAATACGTATATAAATTAGAGTGATTTGCTATTAAATAGCGATGTGGGACTATTTAAAAGACGAACTAACCCATACTTCTCAGTGCAATGCAACTTAGTTCAGTTGGACGTGATCTAGAATTGCTACATTGGAGGTCTGGAGTTCAATTCCAGATGAAAGCTTTTTTAGCGTTGTTTTTATATATGGGCTTGCCGGCTTCAACGGGACAGAGCCTGGACCGTGATTTTTTAGCGTGGTTTTTATAAACGGGCTAGTATCAGGTGGGCTGTGTGTGACGAACGGGCGTAAATGGACTGGATTTGACGTGCAAAAACAACTCCTGCTCCGTACATAGAGCGTCCCCGAATTAGTACCACCTTGCTTATATTATATCTTAAATAAAAAATCACCTAAGCGGGACGAAATCAAGAATATCATCTTGCTTTATTATGACGCATTGTATAGATATAGACCCAGTACAGCGTACGTGCTGGGAATGGAATACTTGAAATAGTTCTACACCCCAAAAAAGAAATGCCAAATGCGTAGACGTGTTGGGCCTCGCTGCAAATTCATACGCAAACGTTGGCTCAAACTGGAAGGTCGAGGCGCGCAGGTGAACCGAATGGATGGAAACCGCGTCGCAACAGATGAAGGATGATGTGTGGATCGGAAGCGGAGCTGTGTGGTGGTGTATAAGCGATACGCATGGCCGTCTTTTGGCCCGGAAAAACGGCGTCGCTCGCCGGCCGGGAGTGATCACTTTCTCTAGACGAGCGTAGGAGACCATCCGCATGTGCAGTGGCGGAGCGTGACCAAAATATAGGAGGAGAACATATGTAAGGGTAACTAACAAAAGGGTCCGTGCGTTGCAATTGGAGAAAAAAAATCACACGTTGCTAGTCTCATAAACATGGCTAAAGACCCCACAGATCCACGTCATCTGTGCATTCAAACGTGGTCAATCCTTAAACGAGTTATCATTGAACCGCACCTGCGCAAGGCAATGATTAAAACTTCGAAAAATAATCTTGTTGAGTTGAACGTGACGGCTGCCTGGTCCATGCACCATCCTTCGTAAGGATTGTCTACAATCAGGAGCGAGAAAACACCACCAAATACTTCCATGAAATTTCTAAAGGTAACACTGCACTTGTATATATGAAGTGAACCCATGCCACAATAGTAATATCCTCTGCCGACCACTCTACACCTGCCAAATTAAGTTCATCTATGCATCACAGAGAAAAGGAATTTGAATGATGTGGGGATGCCACCTTGGATACAACATGGTCGCCTCTGCTATGTCTGTGTCTCTAAATTGAATATTATTTCTGCAATAAAAATAACTTAAAATACCAGTGTAGCAACTGCAAGAATAAAAAATTCACATTGATACTTGCCATAACCAAACAGATACAACATTTTTTTGAAACTATAGTAATTTAATACATCAGTATTCAAATGCCTGCGCTGTGAATACTTCAGTTACTAATACCAAAGCTTTCTAGTTTTGGTTTAGAAAAAAGAGATGTTGAGATCTTTTTCAAATACTCCAAAAATACCATGATACTGGAACTTCGGTTTATGAAACTACTGCATTACATGATGGCAAACGCGTCAAAGAATTTAAAACCGTGGTTAAAAAAACTGAGCAGCCAAACATGGCCTAAAGCATTGTCAAAACACACTCTAGCAGACCATCAAAAGACCAGGAAAAGAATCTACACTTCATCCAATGGAAAGAAGAAAAATAAACTAATGAAAGACAAATAATAGCTCAGCTGATTCCCTATGTATTGAACTTCAGCACAAGCATAGTGACGGTATGACAAAATTTTACATTCTAATCTAATTAACCATTTCCGGACCACCTATTTCTGGCGTACACATCAGCCATAATTAAACTACAATGTTGTTGTCATAATAAAAATGAAGAAAATGGACAGGAGCAAGATCGAACAAAAGCTGCTTCAGCTATAGCATCTGGGATTTTGCTACATACACACAACAACAAGCTGAATAACGAACGAAGAATATGATAGGTATCAGATAAGCCTCTAATTGAATTGGAACACGATGATTTTTATCATTTTTCTAGAGCCCAAATTGTTAATTAGACCCGCTATACAAACGCAACATAACACAACATTGTTTACCAATAGACTTTTGGACTGCTTGATTAAAATCAAAACCACCAGCAAGGAACAGGGAGGTGAAAAGAAAGATGAAATCGTTGCAAATAAATATCAATATATCTTTACCTAATGATTAATCTATTTAGTTACCTAATTATGAAAAGCCATGGCATGACTGGTTGCACAAAGGGACTGAACAAACTTCAGTTCTTACAGTTATGATTTTATCTTTCATAACATCGTTCAAGATACTATGCAAATAGCATGCTTCGAAGAGGTCATGTCATTATGAATTATGATTAGTTGAGAAATGGGTCGTCGAGTTTGCTATAGGTGTATGCGTGGGCGTGCACCCAGCCTGCTACCCATGTTCAAGCCCTATGCTCTGCAGTGTGTGTTGACTCAGGTAATAGATAATATGTCATATACCGACCCAGTACAACAAGTGCTTAATTGTAGCTCCACCTTCTCGACCTATTCACGTGTATATCATAGATCAAACATGAACCAATAATCATATATCCAAATTCATGTGCATCAATAGGAACAAAGAGGATTAACTAACTCCTAAATCTGGCAAGTACAACTCAAAGAGGTGCTTGCTTGAGTCTATGCCAATAGACAAAGTTTGCAAAATTGTTCATCTATAGTTATGTCTTGACTCTTGAGAACAACAGGATTTATTAATCATAAGTAGGTCTAGCACTCAAGTTTAGACATCCAGTATCTACATTTCGACATCCATAGTTGAGTCTCCTGAACAACAAGATCTATTAACCACAAGTAGGTCTAGCATTCAAGTTTAGACATTCACTATCGATAGTTCGACACAAATTTGGTGTAAAATTGGTACCCAAGCTTACATTTCTGCAACTGAAGAAAATACTTTCAGTAGTAGAACAAACTACTGGGCACCCTACAGATACAAGTAAGTAAAGGGAGGAGCATGCTGTAGTAGTGCTGACTGAAGAACATTGTCATATTACATCGCTAAGCCTCCCAGCAAAAAAGTAAAAAACACCCGTACTAAAGGAGTATGACCTGACCTGGTGCAAACAAAACATGGGCGTGTAGACGACTATCCGGAAATTCCAAGGTTAGCTTCATACATACCTCAAGTGGAGAACCGACAGACGGAGTTCCGGCGAAGTATGGAGTATGGGCGGACGACATGGTGTTCACGGGGAGAAACTCTAAGAATAAAAATCTAGATTCAGACAACAAATCTGAGCCCAATTACAAAATACTACAGGACTCTAAGAGTACAAAAATAAACTAAGTAGTTATCACCCATAATTACTTGCCCTCCTAATTAAATTCTATTGAATTAGCCGGAGAATAATTTATTTAGTACTCAATGGAATGTATATAACAGGAGGAAGCACTCTTACCATACAAATTCAGCAAGGGCTTTCAAAAGATGTGGATGCAAAATTTCAGCGGTGGAAGTTAGACCAGATGAGTGGGTCGAGTTCTTGCTAAAGATTGTTAGAGATTAGCCCCTCTTTGGCTTGACCCGAACTGCAGTCACCAGAGAAAACAACAATATTTTGATCTCACGTCATGGAAGGGCAAAAGGAGCAGGTTACCACAGGTTCGGACATCTCATCTATTGAAGTGGAGAGGAAGGAGTTATGCAGAGCTGGAGTGGCAGCACGCGACAGCGGAGGAAGAGCACCGCTGTGCAGTAAGCGCAGACGGCGACAGGGCTGCAAGTAGCCACATGCACTAACGCTAGCCGTGAATGTACTTCCAGCCGCAAAGCAACGAACCGATGTGGCTAGCAGACGCGTGTCGCTCGTGCCAATGATGCCACACGTGCTGCTTGCTACCTGCTCAGCACCCATGGAAGACATCGGCGAGCTTGACCTTGTCTTTTCTAATCAAGGCGTTAATTACTTGCTTGCATCAATTTAGATTGCTACTTGCTGCAGCTAGTTTCAGAAACGAAAGACGACGGCAAAATAATACAAAGTTTCCATCCTATAACCATTATATGTTCTATACTTATACTACATGACCTGATCCACGTTTTCAACATCAGAGTGTTATGCACCACATTCACAACCAGTAGTAAAATAAGACCATAGACATATTTGAAGCAATGAACATGTTGCAGAAAACCAAAGACCATGATTTTGATCCTCCTTGGCATATACCTCAAGTGGAGAACTGGCCGACGAAGTTTCAGCGAACTGTGGAACATTGTTGGACAGCGGATTGTCTTCCGGCGAAGTCGACAGAGGCGACATTGGGTGGTCTTCCGGCAAAGTGGGCGGAGGCGACATTGGACAGTTCCAAACTTGCAGACTTGCAACGCAATTTAGTTGGATTTCTAATCGAGGCTTTCATCTTATACCAGCGAATTCTATGTGGAGTCCAGGTCGGACACCCATGGCTACGTGTTGGAGTAGGTCTCCTGCGCGGATCCGATCCAAAACGGACACGGCCGCCGGAGGGAGGTTGGACGTGGAGGAGGCTGAGGGTGGCACCGGGGAAGATTGGGGCTGGGTGGGGAGGGGAAGGAGAACAAGGTAGCGGCGGGGACGGCACAGGAGAGAAGTCGGAGATGAAGATCGGCAGCGCGTGGCGGCTGCGCCGTACGTCGTGCGTCCCTGTGCATTCAGGCAGTGCATTGTTCTTTGAAGGCTAAGAGCATCTCCAGCCGCGCCCCCAACACGCCCCCTCAGGCAACTTTTTCGGCGCTGGCGCCAAAAAAAACGGCCCAGTCGCGCCCCCAGGACGACGAAAAGCGCCGGTTCGGCCCTTTTTTCCGCCCGGCGGCCGCAGGCCGAACCCGGCGCGCTGGGGGGCGCTTGGGGGCTCCGGCGCAAGGGAAAAGCGCGGCTGGCCCACGCCGTCAGGTGAAAAGTCAAGATTTTCTTCCCGGACTCGCCTCCCACCCCCCGCGCTCTCGACGCCACTAGGTATATCCCGGCGCCGCCCCGCCGCCCTTCACCGGTAGATAGCCATCCCCCGCCGGAAAAATAGCAGAGGTTCGCCGCGGCAGCCCCTCCGACACCAGCTGGGCGTTTCCGGCCGCGTAGGGGCAGTTTAGCGGCGGGTGCACGCCCACCGGGTGCAAGGTGTTCGGCGATTTGCCTGCCTCGGCGATGGACTCGGATGACGAGGAAGCGCTCACCGCGCTGCTGGAGGAGGAAGCCGAGGCCGACGTCCAGGAAGAAGAGCATCTCATGGTGCTCACCGCCCTCGCCCAGCTGCTGGCGAGCAATGAAAAGCCGCGGCGAGGTGGCTCGGCGCCGGGGCGGGTGAAAGCAAAGAACCGGCATCGTCTCGAAGGCTACTGCATGCTCTACTCTGACTACTTCACCGATGCTCCACTTCACGGTGACAGAACATTTCGGCGCCGTTATCGGATAAGCAGAAAGCTTTTCCTCAGGATTGTGAATTCCATCCGGGAGTTCGACAACTACTTCAAATGCAAGATGGATTGCACCGGCAAACTTGGATTCACCTCCATCCAGAAATGCACGACAGCGATGAGGATGCTTGCATACGGAGCTCCCGGTGACTCACAGGACGACTATGGGCACATGGCCGAGTCCACCAGTATAGAGTGTTTCTACAAGTTCTGTCGGGCAGTGGTGGCAGTGTTTGGACCGCAATACTTGAGAACACCCAATGCGGAAGACACTGCTCGGATCCTAGCACAGAATGCAGCAAGAGGATTTCCTGGGATGCTTGGAAGCATCGACTGCATGCATTGGAAATGGAAGAATTGCCCATTTGCTTGGCAGGGGATGTACAAAGGCGCCAAAGGCGGTTGCAGTGTGGTACTTGAGGCGGTGGCCACACATGACCTCTGGATTTGGCACTCCTTCTTTGGTATGCCAGGAACTCACAATGACATCAACGTGCTGCAGTGCTCTCCTGTCTTTGCCAAGCTTGTTGAAGGTCATTCTCCTCCGGTGAACTTCGAGATCAATGGGCGGCACTACAACAAGGGGTACTATCTAGCTGATGGCATCTATCCGAGATGGTCGACATTTGTGAAGACCATCAAAAACCCTGTGCCTGGAGGCAAGAATGCCTGGTTTGCGAAGATTCAGGAGGCTTGCAGGAAGGATGTCGAGCGGGCATTTGGTGTGCTCCAATCTCGATTTGCTGTTGTCCGGTACCCCGCTCAGACCTGGTCGAAAGATCAAATGCGGGAGATCATGACCTGCTGTGTCATCTTGCACAACATGATCATTGAGAGCGAGCAGGAAGAGCCAGTGTTTGGCACTGAACCATACCACAGGCAGGGTCCTCTTGCCCAAGTTGATCACTAGCTACCGGCAACCTGGACTGCCTACCTCAGTATGCGTCAGGAGATCCGAGACCCACAGGTGCATCATCAACTGCAGCAAGATCTGATAGAGCACCTATGGAGGCTCAAGGGCGACACCGGGCGCGACGTGTGATGAAATATTAGTTTTTATTTGTTGAACTATATAATTTGTATTGAACTATTTGTTGTTGTACTATTTTGTTGAAGTATTTGAATTTTCTGTGATGAAATATGTAATAAAAAATATATTTATGTTGATAATTGAACGCCGAGCCACGGCGAACCACGCCGAATATGGGCCTATTCTCGCCCATATGGACCTTTTTCGCTGAAATGGGGCTTCAAAATTGGACCAAAATCGGCGACTGGGGGCGAGCTGGGGGCGACGACTGGGTGCAAAACCGCCACCAGCGCCGAACGAATCGCCGGCTCGCCCCCAGGGGGCAATTTTTATGCGTCCTGGGGGGGCCAACGGCTGGAGATGCTCTAAGCTCGTGCGTTCTCTTGTTGTTTAGCCCAAGGCCCAAGACCCAATTCTGCAGCTCCAGGCCCAATAGAACGCGCGAAACGTTATCTCGACCCAATCACGTAAATTAGTACCAACTCGTTTTTTTTGCGGCTAAAATTAGTACCACCTCGTTTATATTATGATTTTGTCTATACAAATCGTAAAAGCGTATTATGACATGAGAAGAAAGCGTATTGTGACGGTGAACCCGACAAAGTCAATCCATGCTTTATTATTAGGGATAGACTAGCACACATGTCCGTGCGTTGCAACGGAAGAACACAACACGCAATGTGCCAAAATTTGGTTATGCAGATGTGGCCATGATCTCTAGCGTGATGATTGCCTTGCGCATCCATGCGATACAATTCTTGATTGGTTCCAACTTCCAAACCTATGTGGAAATCATTGACGAGGTCTATCTCTGGGATCTATTGCGGGAACATATGTTAGCATGAGATAAGTACTTTGAAAGGAAGTTGTTTTGGCTCCGAGGAGCATATGCTACCGAATAAACAGTAAATTTAAAATAAAATTCAAAAAATCTGAATTTTTTATATGTTCATGATAGTGCAACACTATTACACTACAAGAGTGATTGACAATTTTCATGCGCAACGGGATAGTAGTGCTTCGTTCATGAAAAAACCAAAATTAAGTGTAACATTTGACGTTTGATTTGTCTTCTCGCACAGATGAAAATGCTTAATCTTTCCCACTAAATATTTGTAGCTAGCATTTGGTTGTGACAATGAACACATGTTTTTTTTTTGACTTTTGCAAAAAATAAAAAAAATTCGCGGGCAGGATATGCTCCCTAGAGCCAAATTGGATTTCCATTTTTAAAAGGCCGTTTGGGAAACTGAAAATATGACGGTGTTATCATGGCTTGAGTTCCTAAGGGCCACTCTGGAATATTATTTGGCCCAAACGTATGTTGCCATGAGTAACAACTTTTTCCAAACAAAATAGATACGAAATGTAAAATAAATATTAAAATCCAACAGTAAATAAGTTAGTAACCGTTGCCTAGATGTTTTTTGTGTACATGACATGATGTGAAAAATCATTGTATCTTATGTAACTACACTGAATGATTCTGATGGTCATTAGTAAAGACACGAGGGATACGTAACATGCATGGCTTATAGCCTGGAAGAAAAGATTTTTTTTTGCTTCTTCGTTGCAAGGCTAAAACCCATTTTCTAGAACAGCAAAGGATGTACAGGTTTTCAACTACAATTGATAATCCTTTAAACAATGGCTTCCTTCACTGACCACAAAAACAAGATATCCTTGGAACTGAATGGTTTGTTTTTTTACTATGGGGCTGTTTGGTTGGGAGCCCCAGCCTGCCACGCCAAATATTTGGCATTGACCAAGTGCTCGGGCGTTGCTTGGATCGTAGCCTAGGTTTTGGCTCACCAACGCTGCCCTCGCATCATCAGTTCATTTTTACGCCAATATTTTGGCTCGCCCGTGGCGTTGGCAGGGTCAGTGTCAGCAAAAACCAAACAACCCCTATAGAATAGTAGAACCTGTCAATGGTTGACCGCATGAAGAAAAGAGAAGGATCAAGATGTTTCTGTGATGAAGTGATGCCATCTCTTGCTGCACACACTACTCGAGTAGGGAATTGGCGTTGACAACAAAGCCAATTGATACTTTCTTCTTCCTCAGATTTTCTGTTTGATCTTGCAATTCTTGCTCCTGCAGCTCATTTTGTCAGCCATTAAATAAACAATAGTAACAGAAAGAGCATGTTATCTAGGGTGAGGATTAAATGATGTTCCTGATTCATCATTACCGTATTTCTGAGGTCAAATAGCTCATCAAGTAATACTTTATTCTGCAAAAATATCCTGCTTTGTCATAAGCAAGACAGAACCACTAAACACACTGTCATATATAGTTAGCCTAACTCTAGAAAATAGCCTTAAAAGTTGAGCTAAATCCTAACTATAGTGGATACATCACCATTCAGATGCTCTGAAGTAAAGAGGTTTCACTAAGAGAATTTAAAACTAATACATGTTCTTGAACTGAAGCAGAACAAGTTCTGAAGCTGCTGAACCGAAGCTTATGTAACAAGTTTTCTACCTTCCTTGACCTGATACGCCTGAGGGATATTTCTGTTTGATTCTCAATTTGCTCAAGCACCTTCATGCTAAGTGGACCCACAAATACACCAAGTAATTTGTACTGACTGAGGCTGATAAACCGGACCAACATTGCAATATATATACAGCAACTGTTCAACCCCATCTCTGAAAACTACCTTTGTGAACTTTGAAGATATTCAAATCTGGTCACTGCAGTAGCTTGAGGTCTCCATTCCTGATGGCACTCACGTTCTTCTTCTATCCATTCCTCGTCAAATTATTTGAAAGAAAAAACTTGGAAATATGCATTGTGTTGAAACATTGTTACTGCAGTAAAAAGATAAGTAAACCACAAAGCTATAAGTTAGGGACTTTGTGAAAATAGAAGAGTCATTTCTAGCATGAAGAAAATAAAAAGACGTAAAAATCTTTATTATAATATGGCTTCATATTCTGAACAAAGGAGGCAAAGTGTTTTGGTTAAATATTCTGTAAATCTGTATCTGCTGTACATATTTGTTGCACTCATACGAATTCATGATACCTTGCTATCGCATCAAGGTTAATTAGTGCCAATAAATACATGCAAAGAGATATTAGTACATGCCAAGTAGTAAAATAAAAACAGATCAGCTCAAATTGAGATACAATCAATCAGCCAAAGGGAGTTGGGGAGGAAGAGAGGTTGCAGAACTACCTACATAATCGGTATTTTATTATCTAGATTATGCTAAACATCTAGGTAGCAGCAGAAAAATGAATCATTGAATGGTTACTTCACAACATTGCTGAAGCCACATCATTCAAAGCCAGCGACGAATTTATAACCAGAACTACCTAGTATTATGTTATCATCTTATGCTAAGCATCTTTAGTAGCAGTAGAAAGAGTAATCATTAAATGGTTATTTCACAAGGTTGATCAAAGTGCAAAAGGTCATATTTCTATCAGTTCTGGTCTTCTAGACCTTCTGGGTGACAGAATAAAATGCAATTTCTTGATCTAGTATTAAGTCTGTAGTTTCCATGAAACAAATTGTAGAAACTGAATTCATGCACTGATAGATACAAAGTCTGCAAGATGATAATGAGGGAAACACCAATGGACAGAAAACATTAACAAACATAGACGTGGTAGCTTTCTACAGCAAACCTAAATATTAAGGAATACGTGACTAACTACATGGACTTGTTTACCACTGTTCATGTCTGCTGATTGCTAGGTGTCCCCACCTCTTCGTTTTTTTTCTCTCGCAGGTCATGACTTGACTCTTGTCGTAATGTTTCACATGGCATACCAGGTCCTCTTCCTGAGTTATCATCCTCGGCTTCTCGCACATCTTCACCTCCCCTTCCTATTGTTGTCAATCAACTCACCCTCAAAACTGAAAGGAGCAAACCATCGGATTATTTCCGAGAGAAAGGGACTGCAGCTTGGACCCTTGTGGCAACAGTGCCTTGTGCTTGCCGGCGTCCTCCTTTGAGACTTTCTGCCACGGTCAAGGACGCCCAGAACATTGCTGTCCGAGCAGGCGAGGCAGAAGAGGCGCCATTGCAAGGTAATACAACTGGGCAAATCAATTACTTGCATCATGTTTCTTCTTCAGGCGTAGCACAACCCTTAATGGAGGAGGATAAAGCAACCTTATGGGGTGAGTGACCATGGTTAATGTCGAGTTCGAGGTCGGACTCGATGACGTTCTGGCTCCAAGCACTCACTCGGCAAATAGTTCATGGAGCTTGGGGCAGCGTCATGGGCCGATGACGCATAGGACCTGCAACAGCTGGCGTGATCAGGATGAAGGGGATCTGACGGGGGCATGGTGGGGCGCTGCGTACGGCGGCGATCTGGGGCGGCGGCGAGCAACGCTGGGGAGGCACGAACGAACGGTGGTCCGCCAGAGAATCGTCGAGCTGGGAGCACGGACGGACGGCTACGTTGACCGGGGAGCCTCACGGCAGCCGTTGGGACCCTGCCAGCGGCGGTGCCTCCCCAGCGTGTTTGGTTCGGGGGAATTCGAGATGGGGAATGAGAGTTGAGGGGTGAGGAGATTAAAAGTCCACTGTTTGATTAGAGGGAATGAGAGTTTAAGTAGGAAGGGGAATGGGAGTTGAGGAAGCCAATTCTCACCTATTTCTTTCCCTGTGAGCAGAGTTTTATCCCACGCTAATTCCCATCATATACCAAACAAGGGAATGAGAGTAAAAATCTACTTTCCATGACTAATTCCTTCATAAACACCCTTGTGCAAACTCCCATTCCCCTGCCTAAGTGTTTATCAAACAGGCTATAGAGGGACGGGGGATCGAGCTCGGGCGACACGAGATTTTGAAATTGTGCGGAGACACGTAGGTGAGGTGTTTTTTTTATGAGGTAGCCCTAATGGGTCTTGTGCGTGCAGGTTTTTTCAGGCAAATGTTTGTTTCTGGTTGTTTCGTGGGAGGCCGGGCTAGGCTTGCGGAGGAGCCAGCGAGATGTCTGGCCTAGGACGATGATCACGGAGAATAACATAATCATGTATGGGCTGGACTAAAGCAGGCCCAAGTCTGCCATGTTGGTACCACGGAGGCAAAAACGAACTGTTCCGTTAGTACTACATCGGTTAATTCCAAAACGTAATCGTAAAAGCGTATTACGACTGGGCGGAAGCGTATTGTGACGGTGAACCCACGGAGTCAATCCGTGCTTTATTATTATTATTATTATTATTATTATTATTATATATATATATATTATTATTACTAGCAAAAAAGGGCCCGTGCGTTGCAACGGGTAACAAAACCGTGGTCTTCAAATCAAGCCATTGATGAGAACATAGTAACTATATGAAACATGCATGTGTGTTGCAACGAGAAAAAACATCACACGCTCCTATCCGCAGAAGTATGACGCAAGACTCTTTTCCAAAAAGAAAACATCACACGACTCTAACACTCCATCCACCCGCCCCGGGCGCACACACATAGGCACATGTCCTCCATTTCAACATGTTACCTCACCCGTGTTGCTGCTTGTCCTCCTCCCCGTCGTAAAAAAATAGGTTAATGTTGGTGTTGTGATTTACCCAAACGATAAAAACATAAGAAGTAACATACTCTAAAAATTCAAAGAAAAAAACAGGATTCAAGCATACACGGTTGCTATACATTGATTTGCTGAAAAATTATGTATTTTGTGGCAACGAAGGAGAAACTCAAAAACCTAAAAAACCTACGAACAGGCAAATCAATTACATGACTAACATATGTCGAGACTCAAGTCGAATCTACAATAGCAGATCCAATTTCATTGCAATAAATAATGCGACCATATCGACATTGGCAGTAATTAAAATCATTTATATGTTCGAGATAAAGATTAGTATCCTATTTGCAATCCACATATCCATACTAAAATATACTCCTTCCATTCCTAAATATAAGTCTTTTTAGAGATTCCAGTATGGACCACATACAGAGCAAAATGAGTGAATATACATTCTAAAATATGTCTATATACATCCGTATGTAGTTTGTAGTGGAATCTCTACAAAGACTTATATTTAGGAACGGAGGGAGTATTATGTTTTCTCATGTTTTTGTTATTATGAGTTAGATTGAAACGGTATATTTTATCTTTGTTACATTATATCTAAAGAAAAACATTCACACTCGATCACTCCCTGTTAGCATTTCTAGATAAATGTTGTGTTGTTAAATCCACATGCATACAGTTGAAGATGCTATCATGTGGAGCCGCAGGGTCTCATACAGTTGGTGTAATACAGATGGCATTGGCTTGAGGTTAAAATATCATTTAATTTTAATAGCTTTCATACCTTGTACGCTTTTGCACCAACACCATCTAAATCTCTTCGAGCATGATACTTCTGGTCAGAATCAACCGATACCCACCTGGAAATTGCAAATCAGCTAAAGGTAAGTAGTGAAGAATAAGACATGATGGCAGAATTCTAAAAAATTTCAGCAGAGCAGAGACTTGATGGGAATTTTGCCAAAAGTCTTACACTGCCTTATACGGTTATATTGCCAATTTTCTCAGATTAATCGGCCTTTGCCAACACCAGCAACATCGCCAATAAAAAAACTGTGCTCTATCACCAGTACGGAGATGATGAAGGTGCAGCTGGCATACATACAACAACAATAAGGATTTACAGGAGGTGTGATGGTACAAATAAAATAATAGGCAAATCATGCATGTACACTACCCGACAAACTTAAACTATTGTCTCGATTTGTATGCATCGTGCAGTTCCTGGGTTGAGTGACTGCTGTTGCCCCGCTTAGGGACAATGTTATACTGGCGTGCTCGCGCGCTTCGTCGTCTCCTCTGCCACTCGTTGTGGAACGTCGGTTAGTGCTGAGCGCCCCTGGCGCCGATGGTCAATCCTGAGATCGTTGTTGGCCGGAGGCCTCCGTCCGTGCGCCATGGAGGGCCATGCCACGAGGGGCACCCGCTCAAGGAGTCGCGTCTGCCTTGGATGATCCTGACGCCGTAGCTGCCTAGGGCTGGAGCGCATCGAAGCTCGTCGTCTAGCGCGCACAGCCTCCGTTTCAAGTTCGGAGCGTGCTCTGCCTCCCGCTCGTCTCTGCCTCCGCTCGCGGGTAGCGCTGCTGCGCCCCGGCGATTCCAACTTCAATCGAAGAAGTTGCCCCGTCACGTTCCCGTCGTCGTCCGCCTCCACCTCCAGTGCGCCTCCCGCCTCCTTCGTCGTTCTTCAGCAGCTTCGGCGACCAATGCCAGGATCTCCCCTGTCCTTGTGCACACCGTGAGCACAAGCAAGTCCGACCCCGCGCTCGCCTTAGGGGAGGACAGAGCTCCGGGCAGAGCGCGTCGTGCGCGACGACGATCGAGATGTGTGCCATCGATGATGCCGCCGAGTAATGGCCTCCAACCGCGGGCACGAAGACGACGATCTTAGAAGCATCAGGCCCCTCCCCTCTCTTTTGTGTCCGGCTGTCGTGGAGGGCTTAAAAAGGAAAAGAAAACAGGAGTCAGGACTTCGAGTCGTATTGGACTGGAGCAAGGACTAATTTAACGCACTGGTGGGCCGGGTGAAGGCCCAATGAAGAGATCACGTGAGCTGGTGACACAGACCGAACGCAAGGAAATCGAGCGTGGCAATAGTACCACCTCGTCGGAACCGCCCAGAGAGACCACGTACGGAAGACGTGAAAAAAAAGAGGACGACGGTGAACCCGATAAAGTCAATCCATGCTTTATTATTAGGGAGAGACTAGCAAAAGGGCCCGTGCGTTGCAACGGGGTTCAAATCAAGCTACTGAGATCATATAATGTATAGCCCACCTTGTTTATTCAAAATCAAATAAAACTGACCACTGGTTGCACTTAACAATTATTCATGCTAATATAATACATTTAGTTGATGGCTTACATGAGACAAGCTTTAGAGACAACAGTTTATTCCAAAAATCTTAGTTTAAATTTAGCATTTGAAACTTTCATTATTCATCGCATAAATACAAATTGTGACTCTGTTTTTGTTTGGGATTTTCATTTTAGACCAACAATACATTAACCATTAAATTAGAAATTGTTCTTCTGAAATTAGTATGACATGTGACTGCTCGAGCAGAATACATAAACCAATTTAATTTAAATAACACAACAAACAATTACAAAAAACAGGTGGGCTGCTTAGCCATGTAATCTACGATCTGCCTTGAGCTGTACTGCAACATGCCCGTGCGTTGCAATGGGAGAAATAAAATCATTGGCGTAATAATAATTGTTTAAGACACTCCATGGGTACATGCCCATCACTTCAATATGGTGAAGCACTAATAGCATAAGCAGTGAAAGCTTAATTTACAATTCAACTTTAATAGTGCCAAAAATAGTTACTAAGACATGCATTATTTCATACATAGATTTATAGCTATAGTGTATCTACTGCTAGTGTCAATTTTTAGCATGTTAATTGTAGTCTTTGTGCACAAAATAAGAGAGTTTTTTACTATACAAAATCTCATTGATGACATTTCCAACAAATTTTTTGCATTTTCAAACCTTATTTTTGCTGGTACAATTTTAAATTGGGGAAATCTAAGGAGCCTAATAATTAATTTAGGTTACCTCAAATTCATTCTTTTTCTTAGAGATATTGAAAATTTATTTTGTCATTGTGAGTTTATTTAATTTTCTGACACAAAGTCTATTTTTTACATGATCTTGGTTGGTCATTGTACCCGAAATAGGATTATCTTTATGGCAAAACAAAGACTCATGTGTATAGTTAGTTTTTTCATTAAGAGCAAGAGCGTCCTGTGCGTACGTGTACATCTACATTTTTTCTTCCCGCAAAAAAAAATGTACATCTACATTTTTTTGGGGTCGCGCTCATGCAGCTATAGCGGCAGTCTTCATCAGGTACCATGAAGATTGTCTTCGTGAGGGAAGACCCAATCCAATCCACCTCCACGTCTCAACAGCGCAGCGACCGCATGCCACACCTCCCGCGTCCCGCACCGCCGGCTAGCAGCGCCTGCCGCGCCCTTGCGTCAGGTTGCAAGATGGACGGGTCATCCCGCCGCTCTGCCGTCAAACAAAAACCCGCAAAGCTGCCACAGGGCTGACTGCATCATCACAAACGGGTTCAAGCGGACACGCCGCATTGTCCGGCGGGCGTCGCAACATTCCGCGTATGCTCCGTCCAATGAAAATACAGAGTAACTCGTACTACCAGCCTACTCTCTCTGATCGGGAGAATCCACAAGCAGCTATCAAGCAAACTCTTCGTCACCGATTCAACGATTCAACTTGATTGCATGGAGTTAAACCGTATACAACGCTGGCCGTCGATGTCTTGTCAGGCGTCAGTACATCCCCTGTCCATCGTCAACAGGATCACATACCACTACCTGATTCAGATGGCCACCATGTACGCCTTCGCCAACGCCGGCTCCGCCGCCATCGAGAAGGGCCGCGCGGCTGTGCTCGCACAGTACTGCGCCTTTGCAGGCCAGCTCCTCAAGTGTCCCGGCAACGTGCCGGTGTGGGGTCCTAAACGACCGCAGCGTGCGTGCGCTCTTCCAGTCCTCGGTACGTGCCCAACCGCAAAGTCTGCGGCTGTCCGCGACATGGAAAGAGAGAAGCTGGTGGCGGACTGTGCTGCTGGTACCTGAGTTCCTCTGCTCTGTGTTGTGTTCGTCGCCAATAGCACCAGCGTCCAGCACCCCGTCGACCGACGAACCCCGCCATCCGCCGCGTCCGGAGCTGGCCTCCACTCTGGATCTGTCGTCCCCATCAACGCAAGCCACCGCACCCTCCTGATCGCCAGTCCCGATGTGCAGCCGCCGCCGACATAGTCTACCTCGATCACCGCCCCGGCCCCTCCCTGCCTGCCTCTATGTGGTGTGTTCATCGCCGGCAGCACGAGCACCCTGCCGGCTGCCGACCGTCGAATCCCGCCATCCGCCGCGTCTGGATTGTCCCCTCCTTGCCTCTATGTTATCTTTTCTTTCTTTTTGAGTGGGATTTATCGGGTCTCTCTTGGCTGATTTTATTTAAAGAAGCGATATGGGACTAATAGAAATTAAATCTCATGCTATCATAGTACCGTGCGGCTGGCTACTTCCCCATAGATGGAAGCCGGGGTTGGGAGTTTGATTCACAAGTGGATTGGATTAGTTTTCATTCTTTTTCCGCCCTGACGGTGGCAGGAGCCGGCCATAAGGAATCGTTTTTCCATCTTGACGATGTGGCCGAGGCAGAGTGCGGAACATCAGGTTGAGGCCCAGCCTGTTGGGCGCGTAGCGGCCTTCGGACTAAATTTTCTTAGACGATGGATAAAAATTCCATAAAATTAGTACCACCTCGTTTATATTACGATTTTGTCTACAACAAATCGTAAAAGCATATTATGACATGAGAAGAAAGCGTATTATGACGGTGAACCCGACAAAGTCAATCCGTGCTTTATTATTAGGGAGGGATTAAAAAAAAATTATTATTATTATATTATTATTATTATTATTATTATTATTAGGGAAAGATTAGAACACAATATGCATGAAAATCCACACTACATATCCCCTAAAAACAAGTTGTGGAACATATGTAAGGGTAATTAGAATACCATGTCGTAATAATAATAAAATTCACACAAATACAACAGATATAACTGGTTCACACAGACCTGCGCATTGTGGATAAGTAAATTTTGGGGTTCCAAAAAATAGATCATGCGTAATGATCAAACGAACAACTAAACAAAACTATAACTATAGATATGCTCTTTCTACTCTTCCTACTTTTGGAATCAGCAATTATATCTTCACAACCAATTTTTGATGCAATTTCTCATTATTTTTGTAGAAGCAAACTGTATGCAAGAAAATCATCTTTTATTGCGTTTTTTTAGAACATCAGCTTTATTGATCACATAACCAAAGATACAAGAGTCTCCCGGATACAATCCGGAGTAGAATGAAAATAACTAGATTAGACAAATTCTTACAAGACTTCGCTAATAGATGGGCAGCCACATTAACTTGCCGACGAACATGCTTGAACTCCGAAGACACAAAGCCCCTTGAAGCAAACTTGATATCATTGATCACCGTACCGATGCTGGAACGATCAATTTTGCTAGAAATAATTCTATTCACCAGCGATCGGCAATCTGATGCAAATAAAACATTTGAAAATGTTCATCCTTTGCCAGGTACACAACCCTCCGTAGAGCTAGCGCCTCAGCAAGTTCGGGCTCCATCGTGCCTTGAATAGGTTCAGAACATGCAGCAATGCATCTACCCTCATCTTTTATTGTGTTGCGCGGCCTTGACTTGATAATCTTCAAGCTCAAGAAAGCACGCTCAGTTGTTAACAGGAAAAGCACGCTCAGTTGATAATCATTCATTCATATATGGCAGCAGTGCTAGAGCATTGGGAGCTAAGAGCATCTCCAGCCACGCCCCCAACAGGCCCCTCAGGCGCCTTTTTACGCGTCAGCGCCGGAAAAAACCCCACTCGCGCCCCCAAGACACCGAAATCCGCCGACTCGGTCCGTTTTTGGGCCCGGTGATCGCAGGCCGAACCCAGCGCACTGGGGGAGCTCGGGGGCTCCGACGCAAGGGGAAAACACACCTGGGCCACACTGTCAGGCGAAAAGTCAAGCAATCGTCCACATTCCCCCCCCCCCCCCCCCCCCCGCGCGCTCGGCCACCACCCTGCCGCTCCCGGCACCGCCCACCGCCCACCACCGCTAGATAGGCCATTCCTCGCCAGAAAAGAGAGAAGGTTTCGCTACGGCAGCCTCCCCACCACCGTCCGAGCGAGTTTTCCGGCGCTCCGGCCGCGCAGGGCGGTATACCGGTGGGTGTGCGCCCACCACGGCCGCCAGGTGTTTGGCGTTTTGTTTGCTCGGCGATGGACTCGGACGAGGAGGAGGCACTCGCAGCGCTGCTGCAGGAGGAAGCCGATGCCGACGTCCAGGACGAGGAACACTTCATTTTCCTCGTCGCCCTCGCCGGCCTGCTCGCGAGCAATGAAAAGCCGCGGCGAGGTGGCTCGGCGCCGGGCGGCAGAAAGCGAAGAACCGGCATCGTCTGGAAGGCTATTGCATGCTCTACTACGACTACTTCGCCGACGCTCCACTGCACGGCGACAAAGTGTTTCGGCACCGTTATCGGATGAGCCGAAAGCTTTTCCTCAGGATTGTGAATTCCATCCGGGAGTTCGACAGCTACTTCAAGTGCAAGAAGGATTGCACCGGCAAACTTGGATTCACTTCAATACAGAAGTGCATGATAGCTATGAGGATGCTTGCATACGGAGCTCCAGGTGATTCACTCGACGAGTATGGGTGCATGGCCGAGTCCACGACCATTGAATGTTTCTACAAGTTCTGCAGGGCAGTGGTGGCAGTGTTTGGACCGCAATACTTGTGAACACCCAATGCGAAAGACACTGCTCAGATCCTAGCACAAAATGCAGCAAGAGATTTCCTGGGATGCTTGGAAGCTTCGACTACATGCATTGGAAATGGAAGAACTGCCCATTTGCTTGGCAGGGGATGTACAAAGGCGCCAAAGGCGGTTGCAGTGTGGTACTTGAGGCGGTGGCCACACAGGACCTCTGGATTTGGCACTCCTTCTTTGGTATGACAGGAACTCACAATGACATCAACATGCTGCAGTGCTCCCCTGTCTTTGCCAAGCTTGTTGAAGGTCATTCTCCTCCGGTGAACTTCGATGTCAATGGGCGGCACTACAACAGGGGGTACTACCTAGCTGATGGCATCTATCCGAGATGGTCTACATTTGTGATGACTATCTCAAACGCTGTGCCAGGAGGCAAGAAGTCCCACTTTGCGAAGGTTCAGGAGGATTGCAGGAAGGATGTCGAGCGGGCATTTGGTGTGCTCCAATCTCGATTTGCTGTTGTTCGGTACCCTGCTCAGACTTGGTTCAAAGATCAAATGTGGGAGATCATGACTTGTTGTGTCATCTTGCACAACATGATCATTGAGAGCGATCAGGAAGAGCCAATGTTTGACACTGAACCATACTACAGGTAGGGTCCCCTTGCTCAAGTTAATCACCAGCTACCGGCAACCTGGACTGCCTACCTCAATATGTGCCAGGAGATCCGAGACCCATAGGTGCATCAACAACTGCATCAGGATCTGGTGGAGCACCTATGGAGGCTCAAGGGCAACGCCTAGCTCGACGTGTGATGAAATATGAGTTTTTATTTGTTGAACTATATAATTTGTATTGAACTATTTGTTGAACTATTTGATTTCTATTGATTTTCTGTGATGAACTATGTGATAAAAAAATCACTTATGTTGAATTCACGCCGAACCACGGCGAATATGGGCCGATTCGCGCCGATATCGGGCCATTTTTCACCGAAAGTGGGCCGAAAAGCGGGCACATTTGCGCCAAAAATGGGCCGATATTGGCGCCTGGGGGCGACGACTGGGTACCCAACCGCTCCCAGAGCCGATTATACCGTCGGCTCGCCCCCAGATGGCGATTTTTATGCCTCCTGGGGGGGCCAATGGCTGGAGATGCTCTAATGGACATCTTACAAGAAAACACGTCGGTGTCCACGGCGATGGCGTCTGGCGCAGAGCACATGCCGGGTGGCCGACTTTGGCATGGTGCAGTGTCGTGTGTAGGGCTGCCGGCCGTCTGCTCCAAGCCGGCCAAGAAGGGGATAAGGCCAACTCCAGCGCGCGACCCCATCCCGTCCAGGTGCGTCCGTTTGGAGTAGAACGGACAAATAGCGCGGCCCAACGCGCGACCCCAAACAGACAAATGTCCGGATTTCGTCCGTTTTCGACCCATTCCTGGCCCAAATTTGCGCCGAGTTTGGGGTGGAACGGACATCACGCAGACGGGTTGGACGCACGCCCTTGTCCCCCCGTGCCCCGCCTGTCGGGGACACTATCAGTCCATTCGCTTCCAACGCCTCCACCCGCTCCCCCCACCCCACCCGCCGCCGGTGTCGCCACTATTCTCCGGCCGCCTCCTCACTGCTCACCCCCCGGCCGTCCATACCAAACGACGTCTTGACATGGCCACCACCACGCCTGCGCTTTCATAGGAGTTTTGGCCGTCGCTTGGAGGAGATTTGGCCGTCGTCGTCGTAGCCGATGCCAGAGGGGATACGACCGCTGGCGACGGATATGGACCACGGCAGCCACGACAGTTTCCGTCGAGTGCTCCAGAGCGGCCAGTAGCCGGCCGCCAACCACCTCTGCTGCATCGAGGTGATCATCGTGGCCTCTTTGCCACCATGACCGCAAGGTGTTTGACACTTTGCCCACAAAGGTATGGACAGTGGAGATGAATTTTTCTTCCACCACTTCATTTATTCATCGGACGATTCGTCCTCGGATGACGAAGATCTTGTGGTGGTTGCATTGGTCGTTCATGACCACATTGAACGGCAACTTGGTCGGTACCGGGGGTCAGTCCCTGGTCGTGCTCCCAACCTAAACCGCAACAAGGAGAGAGGCCACGCCCTGCTCTATGCCGATTACTTTGCGAACACCCCGCTCTTCAAGCCGGATAAATTCCGTCGCCATTTTCGTATGGCAAGGCATGTGTCCAATCGTATCCGAGAGGGAGTGGTTGCTCATGACCCATTCTTCGAGTGCAAGACGGATGCCCTTGGCAAGCTTGGATTCTCCTCTTACCAGAAATGCACCGCGGTCATCCTCATGCTTGCATATGGAATTCCAGGCGATCTGGTGGATGAGTATGTGCAGATGAGCGAGTCCACATGTCTGATGTCACTGTACAGCTTCTGCAAGGCCGTAGTGACAGTGTTTGGCCCTGAGTACTTGAGGCAGCCGAATGTCGCTGATACAGAGAGATTGTTGGCGACCAACGCAGCTAGAGGCTTTCCAGGCATGCTTGGCAGCATAGATCGTATGCACTGGGAGTGGAAGAACTGTCCATTTGCTTGGCAGGGCCAGTACAAGGGGTATGTTAAAGCGTGCACTGTCATATTAGAAGCGGTGGCTTCACAGGATCTTTGGATATGGCATTCTTTCTTCGGCATGGCAGGTTCTCACAATGATATCAACGTGCTGCAGCGTTCTCCAGTCTTTGCAAGGCTTGCAGAAGGCCACTCCCCACCTGTCAACTTTGAGATCAACGACCACCAGTATAACAAGGGATACTACCTAGCCGATGGTATATATCCTCAGTGGTCAACTTTTGTGAAGACAATCTCGAACCCCCAAGGTGAGAAGAGAAAGAGATTTTCCCAAATGCAAGAGAGTGCTAGAAAGGATGTGTGATGCGGAGCATCCCACGGTCATCTCCATGTACACCTTCATAGCACATCAAGCCCCAAGTGGACCTACCGGACTTAAGGTGAACCCGCTCCTCTTCAAGATTTACACGAATATCCATAGAACTTGGTTGCTACCTCACCATGGATCGTTGTGCATCAATAGGTACGAGGGTGACCGCCACCAAGCAGCTAGGAAACTTCCCAGAGGTCAAGGAGAAGGACCCCAAGCCCACATGGAGGAAGAAGGAACCCAACAGGGGCTGGACAAGAAGTCCCAGGCGACCCCGTGCGCACGGGCCCCCGAGACCCGGTGCCCATGGGCTACACAGGGAGCTGGCGCTGGAGCACCCCGTGCGCACGGGCTTGTACCGTACCCACGGGACCCCCGTGCGCACGGGCCCAACTTACCCCGTGCGCACGGGCTCATCGGGATGGACGGCCGAGAGTCGCCTGTTGGGCCTCCACTTCGTCCCTTTCCTCCACCTACCTATATATATCCCTCTCCCTCCTCCATTTAGACTTAGGAAAGTATATGAGAGACATTAGTGAGCTTTGCTCCTTGTACCCACTCCTTTAGGAGATCAAGACCTCCTAGGAGAAGATCCCTAGTGGATATCAAGCCCCCCATCTAGGGAAGGATCCCCATCATAGGATCATCAAGACCTCTCTCCTCATAGGATTGGGATGAACTAGTTACCTTGTATCTTTCCTTTGTTGTCCTTGAATCGTTGTGATCTCTTGTGTGTTCTTGGATCTAGCATATGTGTGATTGGATCTAGTCAATTTGAGTGTTTTCCCTCTCTTGTGTTCTTCGTGTTCTTGGGGATTTCCCCTCCAATTCGTGAAAGATCACCACATAGGGTTCCACCCTACAACATCTTGGTATCATGAGCCAAGGTTTCTCACGAAATTGGAGCCCCCCATCTTGTTCTCTAGCGTAATTTTATTGTGTTCTTTCCCCAATTTTGAAAATCTCCACCAAAAATAGCCCCAAATTTTTTTGTGATTTTTTGGTTTGATGAGGTTTTGTTGGATTTGATCCATGGATTTGCTTGGTTTCAAGTGGATCTAGCTTTCCCCCATCTTTTCTCCACCATCCATCCCCAAAATCTCTCCAATTTTGCCCTCGAAATCTTCATTTTTCATCACGAAATCGCGAATTTTCCGCCCACCCCGTGCCCACGGACCCCAGACCCCGTGCGCACGGCCCCCCGAAAAGTCTCTAGACACCCCGTGCCCACGGACCTGTACCGTGCGCGCGGGACCCCGTGCCCACGGGCTCCTACCCCCGTGCGCACGACCCCCCCAGGTCAGCCGCGAGCACTTCATCGTTTTGCCCATAACTTCCACATCCGGAGTCCGATTTTCGCGTTCTTTAGCTCGTTGAGAAGCTATTGACATCCCCCATCCATCTAGATAGGTTCCAACACCATTTGACTCCATGAAATTGTTGACATTTTGGCAGCTTTGCCTAGGCCTTCCACCATATCATCCGCAAACCCACCATAGCCTTCCGCAACCTAACCCATGTTGCTCCATTTAGCATTTGTAGTTGTTTGAGTTGTGACTTGAGTCTCCTAAGTGTTTCGGCTACTTAGGGACGGTTGCTTCTTCATCAACCACCACCACCACTTCCGCATTGCCATCTCGGCTACCACCATTTGACTTTTTTCGTATGAGATTTTGAGTTTGCGGTTTTTTTACCGTTTCTAAGGTGTTTCAGCTACTTAGGGACTTCTCTACATCATCTTGGTATCTACATCAAGAACACCGCCACTCATCATCGCCACGAGGTCGTCATCGACATTGACCACTTCACCAATTTGACACCCTAACCGTACGCAAAAACGGTAACCTCTATGTCACCTTGGTATCGTGGTATCCCATCATTGTACATTCTTGCCATTACATTGATAACCCTTAGCCCATTTTGCGTCACTTGCCTATCGAGACTAGCCTTTGAGTATTGCCGACAACGTTACTTGTGCACATTAGTGATCTACACCATCCATTGCATACATACCATATCATATTGGTATCATATCATCCCTTGTGTCACAAGATTGTTCCCATATATACACACAATTTCTATCTTGGTTTGCGCATTTCGCATTGTGGCCATATCAAAAAAAAGAGAGAATAAGCTTTTAAGCAAAAGAAAAAGAGAGCAAAGAGCTTGTAAGCAATAGCCATAGCATCATACCACATTACACATAAGATTTTCATATCCGATCATCTTGAGAAGAACACCAGGAACATCATACACATAGCATACTTGGGATAGAAAGCTCATACATTTTGCATCTTATAGGTTGTGCACAAGTGTCGTATCCGCCTATTGAGCAATCGTGCTAGCGTCTGTCTTGAGTTGTGCAACATGAGCGTTTTCCGTGGATTCCACATTTTGTGCTCATTCCTTGGTTACACGACCCCATTTTATCTATCCGTGTGTGTGTTTCCGTGTGCCACATATTGCTATTGGTCTACTTGTTTCACTTGCAAATTTGTCAATCTTTTCCAACATTATTGACTCTTGCTAACATTTTGCATTAAGTTTTTGTGCACTATCCTCACCGAGCTCCACCATAAGCCTTACTTGTGTAGGTGTGAGAATTGACAAGATCCGGTACCAATTGTGCTATTTCCTTGTTACATTATTGAGTGATCATTGATCCATCTTCAACATTGGATAAGGTACATTGGTCTAGTTCTTTCCTTTTTTCCACTCACATTTGCTCGAGTCTTGTGATGGAAAGGCAAGGCATTTCATCTCCGGTCATCCACGACAACGACAACGTGAACAACTACATCACCAAAACGCCCACCTTCGGACTACAACGAGCAATGCAAGGCATTGTGCGACTCGCCATCGACATTCGCCAAAACGAAGCAAGGAAAAGGGACTACATCAACACCAAGTTGGCCGAACAAATGGATCAAGTACGAGACTTGGTGGCCAACTACAAGTCTTCTTCCCCTTCCTCATCTTCAAGGCGGCGACGCTCTAGTAGCAAATCTTCGGAACGCCATCGAGCTCAAGCACTACAACGCCATAAAGATGACAATGCTCGACACGCACAATCCTACAAGTCCGAACATGCTCTACTTCACACCAAGGATAAACTTCATGAGCACAAGAGAAGACCGCGAGACGAGTACCAACAAGACGGAGCTATGACTACTACCACCACTTCGGCATCTTCGCCAAGTGTTATCAAGGCATCTTCACCTTTGGACGTACGGCATCTTCGCCTACTTCCCACGAGTACGCCTACTTCGACATCATCAAGTCCAAGGCGATCACCTACGAGTGAGGGCGAGACTTCCATCTTAGGAAGCCCCTCATGGAAGACAGCCGAGCATGGAAACTTCCCTTTGGTCACGGAGACGAGTTACGAGGTGCCACATCATATGGACCTCCTACAAGACGGCGACAAGACGGTCGAGCAAGGGCCATCCCCTTCGACCATGGCGACATATATGAATTGAGTGACTTGTGCCACCTTATTGAGAGTACGAGTGACTTCACCACTAGCCCCATATATGATGAGTTGCCACAATTCCCATGTGAGGAGAGCCACAACCCTCACCACTTGAGTGATATGAGTGACTCCACCATATGTGAGTTTGAGTGCACCTACCTTGAGGGAGTGAGTGAACCACCACATAGAGAGAGTGAGATAGTTGATAGGTCATGTGAGGCCAATTTCAACACTAACGACTTGACCTCTACCTCTATTGTGTCTTCTCATTTGGTGCTAGGTCCCATTTATGATGATGCGTCGATCCTCGACAACTTCGTCCTCCATTTGGAAAAGATGATGGCCATGGTGGAATATGATGCACCCCCCACATGGTTCCATCAAGATGAAGATGACCACCATTTGGTCTTACCCACCTCACCTACACCACTTGAGTGGAATGAACAAGGTAACATAGGTGAAGGTGATGCTCTAGTCCCACTAGTGGACATTCTTGACATTGATTGCTTGCATGATGTTGATCCACCTATTTCCATGCTTCATGCTAGTGCGACTTCCTCATGTGATGATTTATTGCCCATTTATGATGAGTATGATGATTGCCATGTGGAGTCTATTAGTTGTGATGCCATGTTACATAGGATTTCTTGTGACAATTCTTTAGGTCACATCATGTTTGACAATCCACTTGACTTATCATATGTTATGCATGAGATCAACCACATGTCATTTTTGCAATCTCATCGTAGTGACTATGCACATGCCATTAAACTAAACCCAATTTGCACTTATGGCATAGATGACAAGCCCATGGTTATTGGCATTTGTTTCTCTTGTGATGATATTGATATGCTCCCTTTGCATCATTTATCTCATATGTCATGCCATGACCACCTAGCTTCGGACATGCATTGCTTGACTTGTTATCAATTTTCTCCACATGTTGATTCCACTATTGTTCATGAGGAGACCCCCATAGTTTCCTCATACATGTTAGGAGATTTTGATCCATCCTATCCTTTGCATGATTTCCATGATTGTGTGCACCATATGCTCCCCATGAATAAAAATGCTATTATTATGCCACATACTTGCTATAGTTTGCATCCTCATCATGTTGAACACAAATAACTATCATTGCATGATGGATGACATGTTTCTTTACCGTCCCTCAAATTTCTTTGAGCATTGCTTATCTTGTGCTAACGCACACATGCACATACACATCATGATGGATGTGAAGGAAATATGCCCTAGAGGCAATAATAAAGTTATTATTTATTTCCTTATTTCATGATAAATGTTTATTGTTCATGCTAGAATTGTATTAACCGGAAACATAATACATGTGTGAATACATAGACAAACATAGTGTCACTAGTATGCCTCTACTTGACTAGCTCGTTAATCAAAGATGGTTATGTTTCCTAGCCATAGACATGAGTTCTCATTTGATTAACGGGATCACATCATTAGAGAATGATGTGATTGACTTGACCCATTCCGTTAGCTTAGCACTTGATCGTTTAGTATGTTGCTATTGCTTTCTTCATGACTTATACATGTTCCTATGACTATGAGATTATGCAACTCCCGTTTATCGGAGGAACACTTTGTGTGCTACCAAACGTCACAACGTAACTGGGTGATTATAAAGGAGCTCTACAGGTGTCTCCAAAGGTACTTGTTGGGTTGGCGTATTTCGAGAATAGGATTTGTCACTCCGATTGTCGGAGAGGTATCTCTGGGCCCTCCCGGTAATGCACATCACTATAAGCCTTGCAAGCATAGCAACTAATAAGTTATTTGCGAGATGATGTATTACGGAACGAGTAAAGAGACTTGCCGGTAACGAGATTGAACTAGGTATTGAGATACCGACGATCGAATCTCGGGCAAGTAACATACCGATGACAAAAGGAACAACGTATGTTGTTATGCGGTTTGACCGATAAAGATCATTGTAGAATGTGTGGGAGCCAATATGAGCATCCAGGTTCCGCTATTGGTTATTGACCAGAGACAAGGCTCGGTCATGTCTACATAGTTCTCGAACCCGTAGGTCCGCACGCTTAAAGTTCGATGACGGTTATATTATGAGTTTATGTGTTTTGATGTACCGAAGGTAGTTTGGATTCCCGGATGAGATCGGGCACATGACGAGGAGTCTCGAAATGGCCAAGACATAAAGATCGATATATTGGACGACTATATTCGGACTTCGGAAAGGTTCCGAGTGATTCGAGTATTTATCGGAGTACCGCAGAGTTACAGGAATTCATCGGGGAGAAGTATTGGGCCTTATTGGGCCATACGGGAATAGAGGAGAGAGGCCAAAAGGAAGGAGACGCGCACCCCCCTGGTCCGAATTGGACAAGGGGTGCAGCCCCCTTTTCCTTCTCCCTCTCCCCCTCTTTCCTTCTCTCCTACTCCAACAAGGAAAGGAGGAGTCCTACTCCTGGTGGGAGTAGGACTCCCCCCTTGGCGCGCCCTCCTCCTTGGCCGGCCGCCTCCCCCCTTGTTCCTTTGTACACGGGGGCAGGGGGCACCCCATAGACACAACAATTGATCATTGATCTCTTAGCCGTGTGCGGTGCCCCCCTCCACCATATTCCACCTCGATAGTATCGTAGCAGTGCTTAGGCGAAGCCCTGCATCGGTAGAACATCATCATCGTCACCACGCCGTCGTGCTGACGGAACTCTCCCTCAAAGCTCGGCTGGATCAGAGTTCGAGGGACGTCATCGAGCTGAACGTGTGCTAAACTCGGATGTGCCGTACGTTCGGTACTTGGATCGGTCGGATCGTGATACGACTACATCAAGCGCGTTGTGCTAACGCTTCCGCTTTCGGTCTACGAGGGTACGCAGACACTCTCTCCCCTGTCGTTGCTATGCATCACCATGATCTTGCGTGTTCGTAGGAATTTTTTTGAAATTACTACGTTCCCCAACAGTGGCATCCGAGCCAGGTTTTATGCGTAGATGTTATATGCACAAGTAGAACACAAGTGAGTTGTGGGCGATACAAGTCATACTGCTTACCAGCATGTCATACTTTGGTTCGGCGGTATTGTTGGATGAAGCGGCCCGGACCGACATTACGCGTACGCTTACGCTAGACTGGTTCTACCGACGTGCTTTGCACACAGGTGGTTGGCGGGTGTCAGTTTCTCCAACTTTAGTTGAACCGAGTGTGGCTACGCCCGGTCCTTGAGAAGGTTAAAACAGCACCAACTTGACGAACTATCGTTGTGGTTTTGATGCGTAGGTAAGAACGGTTCTTGCTCAGCCCGTAGCAGCCACGTAAAATTTGCAACAACAAAGTAGAGGACGTCTAACTTTATTTTGCAGGGCATGTTGTGATGTGATATGGTCAAGACATGATGCTATATTTTATTGTATGAGATGATCATGTTTTGTAACCAAGTTATCGGCAACTAGCAGGAGCCATATGGTTGTCGCTTTATTGTATGCAATGAAATCGCCCTGTAATTGCTTTACTTTATCACTAAGCGGTAGCGATAGTCGTAGAACCAATAGGTGGCGAAACGACAACGATGCTACGATGAAGATCAAGGTGTCGCACCGGTGATGATGGTGATCATGACGGTGCTTCGGAGATGGAGATCACAAGCACAAGATGATGATGGCCATATCATATCACTTATATTGATTGCATGTGATGTTTATCTTTTATGCATCTTATCTTACTTTGATTGACAGTAGCATTATAAGATGATCTCTCACTAAATTATCAAGGTATAAGTGTTCTCCCTGAGTATGCACCGTTGCGAAAGTTCTTCGTGTGGAGACACCACGTGATGATCGGGTGTGATAGGCTCTACGTTCAAATACAACGGGTGCAAAACAGTTCCACACGCGGAATACTCAGGTTAAACTTGACGAGCCTAGCATATAACAGATATGGCCTCAGAACACTGAGACCGAAAGGTCGAGCGTGAATCATATAGTAGATATGATCAACATAGTGATGTTCACAATTGAAACTACTCCATCTCACGTGATGATCGGACATGGTTTAGTTGATTTGGATCACGTGATCACTTAGAGGATTAGAGGGATGTGTATCTAAGTGGGAGTTCTTAAGTAATATGATTAATTGAACTTAAATTTATCATGAACTTAGTCCTGGTAGTATTTTGCAATTTATGTTGTAGATCAATAGCTCGCGTTGTTGCTTTCATATGTCAATTTTGATATGTTCCTAGAGAAAACCGTGTTGAAAGATGTTAATAGCAATGATGCGGATTAGATCCATGATCTGATGATTGTCCTCATTGCTGCACAAAAGAATTATGTCCTTGATGCACCGCTAGGTGACAGACCTATTGCAGGAGCAGATGCAGACGTTATGAATGTTTGGCTAGCTCAATATGATGACTACTTGATAGTTTAGTGCACCATGCTTAACGGCTTAGAATCGGGACTTCAAAGACGTTTTTGAAACGTCATGGACCATATGAGATGTTCCAGGAGTTGAAGTTAATATTTCAAGCAAATACCCGAGTTGAGAGATATGAAGTCTCCAACAAGTTCTATAGCTAAAAGATGGAGGAGAATAGCTCAAGCAGTGAGCATGTGCTCAGATTGTCTGGGTGCTACAATCGCTTGAATCAAGTGGGAGTTAATCTTCCAGATAAGATAGTGATTGACAGAGTTCTCTAGTCACCATCACCAAGTTGCTAGAACTTCGTGATGAACTATAGTATGCAAGGGATGACGAAAACAATTCCAGAGCTCTTCGTGATGTTGAAATCGACGAAGGTACAAATCAAGAAAGAGCATCAAGTGTTGATGATTGACAAGACCACTAGTTTCAAGAAAAGGGCAAAGGGAAAGAAAGGGAACTTCAAGTAGAATGACAAGCAAGTTGTCACTCCCGCGAAGAAGCCCAAAGTTGGACCAAAGCCTGAAACTGAGTGCTTACACTGCAAAGGAAATGGTCACTGGAAGCGGAAAAGCCCTGAATATTTGGTGGGTAAGAAGGATGGCAAAGTGAACAAGGGTATATTTGATATATAGGTTATTGATAAGTGCCTTACTAGAGTTTATAGTAGCCCCTGAGTATTTGATACTTGTCCGGTTGCTAAAGATTAGTAACTCGAAACAGGAGTTACATAATAAACAGAGACTAGTTGAGGGGAAGTGACGATGAGTGTTGGAAGTAGTTCCAAGATTGATATGATCATCATCACACACTCCCTATACTTTCGGGATTAGTGCTAAACCTAAATAAATGTTATTTGGCGTTTGCGTTGAGCATAAATATGATTTTATCATGTTTATTGCAATATGGTTATTCATTTAAAGTCAGAGATAATTGTTGTTCTTACATGAATAAAACCTTCAATGGTCATACACCCAATGAAAATAGTTTGTTGGATCTCGATCGTAGTGATACACATATTCATAATATTGATGCCAAAAGATGCAAAGTTAATAATGATAGTGGAACTTATTTGTGGCACTGCCGTTTGGGTCATATCGGTGTAAAGCGCATGAAGAAACTCCATAAAGATGGATTTTTTGGAATCACCTGGTTATGAATCATTTGATGCTTGCGAACCGTGCCTTTTGGGCAAGATGACTAAAACTCCGTTCTCCGGAACAATGGAATGAGCTACTGACTTGTTGGAAATAATACATACCGATGTATGCAGTCCAATGAGTGTTGATGCTCGTGGCAGGTATCGTTATTTTCTCACCTTCACAGATGATTTGAGCAGATATGAGTATATCTACTTAATGAAACACAAGTCTGAAACATTTGAAAAGTTCAAAGAATTTCAGAGTGAAGTGGAGAATCATCGTAACAAGAAAATAAAGTTTCTATGATCTGATCGTGGAGGAGAATATTTGAGTTACGAGTTTGGCCTTCATATAAAACAATAAGGAATAGTTTCACAGCTCACGCCACATGGAACACCACAACGTAATGGTGTGTCCAAACGTCATAACAGCACTTTTATTGGATATGGTGAGATCTATGATGTATCTTACCGATTTACCACTATCGTTTTGGGGTTATGCATTAGAGACAGCTGCATTCACTTTAAATAGGGCACCATCAAAATCCGTTGAGACGACGCCTTATGAACTGTGGTTTGGCAAGAAACCAAAGTTGTCGTTTCTTAAAGTTTGGGACTGCGATGCTTATGTGAAAAAATTTCAACCTGATAAGCTCGAACCCAAATCGGAGAAATGCGTCTTCATAGAATACCCAAAGGAAACTATTGGGTACACCTTCTATCACAGATCCGAAAGCAAGATATTCGTTGCTAAGATGGATCCTTTCTAGAGAAGGAGTTTCTCTCGAAAGAAGTGAGTGGGAGGAAAGTAGAGCTTGATAAGGTAATTGTACCTTCTCCCGAATTGGAAAGTAGCTCATCACAGAAATCAGTTCTAGTGATTCCTACACCAATTAGTGAGGAAGCTAATGATGATGATCATGAAGCTTCAGATCAAGTTACTACCGAACCTCGTAGGTCAACCAGAGTAAGATCCGCACCAGAGTGGTACGGTAGTCCTATTCTGGAGGTCATGTTACTTGACCATGGCAAACCTACGGACTGTGAGGAAGCGATGATGAGCCTAGATTCCGCGAAATGGCTTAAGGCTATGAAATCTGAGATAGGATCCATATATGAGAACAAAGTATGGACTTTGGTTGACTTGCCCGATGATCGGCAAGCCACAGAAAATAAATGGATCTTCAAGAGGAAGATGGACGCTGATAGTGTGTTACTATCTACAAAGCTAGACTTGTTGCAAAAAGGTTTTCTACAAGTTCAAGGTGTTGACTACAATGAGATTTTCTCAACTGTAGCGATGCTTAAGTCTATCCGAATCATGTTAGCAATTGCCACATTTTATGAAATCTGGCAAATGGATGTCAAAACTGCATTCCTTAATGGTTTTCTTAAATAAGAGTTGTATATGATGCAACCAGAAGGTTTTGTCAATCCTAAAGGTGCTAACAAAATGTGCAAGCTCCAGCAATCCATCTATGGACTGGTGCAAGCATCTCAGAGTTGGAATATACGCTTTGATGAGTTGGTCAAAGCATATGGTTTTATATAGATTTTTGGAGAAGACTTGTATTTACAAGAAAGTGAGTGGGAGCTCTGTAGAATTTCTAAAACTATATGTATATGACATATTGTTGATTGGGAATGATATAGAAATTCTGAATAGCATAAAGGATACTTGAATAAGAGATTTTTCAAAGAAAGACCTCAGTAAAGCTACTTACATATTGAGCATCAAGATCTATTGAGATAGATCAAGACGCTTGATAAGATTTTCAATGAGTACATACCTTGACAAGATTTTGAAGTAGTTCAAAATGGAACAGTCAAAGAAAGAGTTCTTGCCTGTGTTGCAAAGGTATGAAATTGAGTAAGACTCAAATCCCGACCACGGCAGAAAATAGAAAGAAAATGAAAGTCATTCCCTATGCCTCAGTCATAGGTTCTATAAAAGTATGCCATGCTATGGACCAGACCTATTGTATACTCTGCCCTGGTTTGGCAAGGGAGTACAATAGTGATCTAGGAGTAGATCACTGGACATTGGTCAAAACTATCCTTAGTGGAATAAGGATATGTTTCTCGATTATGAAGGTGACAAGAGGTTCATCGTAAAGAGTTACGTCGATGCAAGTTTTTGACACTGATCCAGATGACTCTAAGTCTCAATCTGGATACATATTGAAAGTGGGAGCAATTAGCTAGAGTAGCTCCGTGCAGAGCATTGTAGACATAGAATATTTTGCAAAATACATACGGCTCTGAATGTGACAGACCCGTTGACTAAACTTCTCTCACGAGCAAAACATGATCACACCTTCGTACTCTTTGGGTTTTAATCACATATCAATGTGAACTAGATTATTGACTCTAGTAAACCCTTTGGGTGTTGGTCATATGACGATGTGAACTACGGGTGTTAATCACATACAGATGTGAATATTAGTATTAAATCACATGGTGATGTGAACTAGATTATTGACTCGAGTGCAAGTGGGAGACTGAAGGAAATATGCCCTAGAGGCAATAATAAAGTTATTATTTATTTCCTTATTTCATGATAAATGTTTATTATTCATGCTAGAATTGTATTAACCGGAAACATAATACATGTGTGAATACATAGACAAACATAGTGTCACTAGTATGCCTCTACTTGACTAGCTCGTTAATCAAAGATGGTTATGTTTCCTAGCCATAGACATGAGTTGTCATTTGATTAACGGGATCACATTATTAGAGAATGATGTGATTGACTTGCCCCATTCCGGTAACTTAGCACTTGATCGTTTAGTATGTTGCTATTGCTTTCTTCATGACTTATACATGTTCCTATGACTATGAGATTATGCAACTCCCGTTTACCGGAGGAACACTTTGTGTGCTACCAAACGTCAGAACATAACTGGGTGATTATAAAGGTGCTTTACAGGTGTCTCCGAAGGTACTTGTTGAGTTGGCGTATTTCGAGAATAGGATTTGTCACTCCGATTGTCGGAGAGGTATCTCTGGGCCCTCTCGGTAATGCACATCACTATAAGCCTTGCAAGCATAGCAACTAATAAGTTAGTTGCGAGATGATGTATTACGAAACGAGTAAAGAGACTTGCCGGTAACGAGATTGAACTAGGTATTGAGATACCGACGACCGAAAATCGGGCAAGTAACACACCGATGACAAAAGGAACAACGTATGTTGTTATGCGGTTTGACCGATAAAGATCTTCGTAGAATATGTGGGAGCCAATATGAGCATCCAGGTTCCGCTATTGGTTATTGACCGGAGACAAGTCTCGGTCATGTCTACATAGTTCTCGAACCCGTAGGGTCCGCACGCTTAAAGTTCGATGACGGTTATATTATGAGTTTATGTGTTTTGATGTACCGAAGGTAGTTTGGAGTCCCGTATGAGATCGGGGACATGACGAGGAGTCTCGAAATGGCCGAGACGTAAAGATTGATATATTGGACGACTATATTCGGACTTCGGAAAGGTTCCGAGTGATTCGGGTATTTATCGAAGTACAGGAGAGTTACGGGAATTCGCCGGGGAGAAGTATTGGGCCTTATTGGGCCATACGGGAATAGAGGAGAGAGGCCAAAAGGAAGGAGACGCGCACCCCCCCTCTGGTCCGAATTGGACAAGGGGTGCAGCCCCCTTTTCCTTCTCCCTCTCCCCCTCTTTCCTTCTCTCCTACTCCAACAAGGAAAGGAGGAGTCATACTCTCGGTGGGAGTAGGACTCCCCCCTTGGCGCGTCCTCCTGCTTGGCCGGACGCCTCCCCCCTTGCTCCTTTATATACGGGGGCAGGGGGGCACCCCATAGACACAACAATTGATCATTGATCTCTTAGCCGTGTGCGGTGTCCCCCTCCACCATATTCCACCTCGATAGTATCATAGCGGTGCTTAGGCGAAGCCCTGCGTCGGTAGAACATCATCATCGTCACCACGCCGTCGTGCTGACGGAACTCTCCCTCAAAGCTCGGATGGATCGGAGTTCGAGGGACGTCATCGAGATGAACGTGTGCTGAACTCGGAGGTGCCGTACGTTCGGTACTTGGATCGGTCGGATCGTGAAGACGTATGACTACATCAACCGCGTTGTGCTAACGCTTTCACTTTCGGTCTACGAGGGTACGTGGACACACTCTCCCCTCTCGTTGCTATGCATCACCATGATCTTGCGTGTTCGTAGGATTTTTTTTGAAATTACTACGTTCCCCAACAGGATGATGTGTACATTTACCACACACACAATTTCTTTCGTTTGTGTCTCTTTTGTGTAGGTAGCCATGAATACTTGTCAACCTCACAATCCCATGAGTTGACAAAACTAGCTCTAGAGATCAATGATGACTTGGGATCCCATGGATTGTCTTTCCCACCGCTCTCTTTGCGCAAAGACTTCGCGCATTTCTTCTACATGGCACTCACTTGGCTATGGGTTATTGTACATTATATATTATATGCCCATATTGCCATGTTCATTTTGGATGATATGCTCTTTCCTATGCCTTTGCCATGTATTTGTGACCCATGCTTAGCATTACACATGATGATTGATTCTAGTACCCGTATGTGTATTTGCAAGCTTGGTGGAGATATTGCTTATTATTGCCATGTTCCACCTATGAACCATTCCTATGATGACACTATGACCTTGCTTTGTGTTCGTTCTTGCGATATGTCATGTGCATTGCCTATGCCTATTATTTGCTCACATGACATGATTGCCATGATTCTTCCTAGTACGTTGCATCTTCGCACTACTAGCTTGCTTGACTTGATCACTATGATTGCTTGCTTTGTCGCATCACCCATGTTCCAGTCTTACTCGCTTTCTTGGGTTGATGACATATATGTTCATGCCTCTCACTTGATTTATCTTGCTTATTGTCACTTGTCTCCATTAGTTGCACATCTCATATGCCATTATAGTGAGTGCACCCATGCTATGCTTATCGATCTTGGAGACTTTGGCACCTTACTTGTGATGCATGCTTGTTTGATTGAGCCTATTGTATTTGGTTGTTCTCGCATCATATGCCTCCATACTATGAAATGCTCCCTTGTCCTTTCTTGTGATGAGCATGATGCATACACTTGTTGGGTATCTTACCACACGAATGATAGGTTTTGCACTTCCGCTAACCTCATTTGTTTTTCCGAGTGTTTTTCATGTTCATTCGTTTTGAAGGATTCACAAGGCGGTACCATGACGAGACATATTGGTTATGTGAAGACATACAAGATGCGCACCTCCAACATCCTTGAGAAACTCCTGAAGTACTTTGTTTGCGCCATCACATACACTCCGTCCGACAATAAGTACTGATACGTCTCCAACATATCTACTTTTCCAAACACCTTTGCCCTTGTTTTGGACTCTAACTTGCATGATTTGAATGGAACTAACCCGGACTAACGCTTGTTTTCAGCAGAATTTCCACGGTGTTATTTGTGTGTAGAAATAAAAGTTCTCGGAATAACCTGAAACTTCACGGAGCCACTTTTTGGAATTAATAAAAAATACTGGCAAAGTAATCAACCAAAGGGGGCCCACACCCTGGCCATGAGAGTGGGGACGCGCCCTACCCCCTGGGCGCGCCACCCTATCTCGTGGCCCCCCTGGAGCTCCACCGACCTCAACTCCAACTCCATATATTCACGTCCGGGGAGAAAAAAACAAAGGAGAAGGATTCATCGCGTTTTACGATACGGAGCCGCCGCCAAGCCCTAATCTCTCTCGGGAGGGCTGATCTGGAGTCCGTTCGGGGCTTCGGAGAGGGGAATCCGTCGCCGTCGTCATCATCAACCATCCTCCATCTCCAATTTCATGATGCTCACCGCCGTGCGTGAGTAATCCCATCGTAGGCTTGCTGGACAGTGATGGGTTGGATGAGATTTACCATGTAATCAAGTTAGTTTTGTTAGGGTTTGATCCCTAGTATCCATTATGTTCTAAGATTGATGTTGTTATGACTTTGCCATGCTTAATGCTTGTCACTAGGGCCCGAGTGCCATGATTTCAGATCTGAACCTATTATGTTTTCATGAATATATGTGAGTTCTTGATCCTATCTTGCAAGTCAATAGTCACCTACTATGTGTTATGTTCTGGCAACCCCGAAGTGACAATAATCGGGACCACTCCCGGTGATGACCGTACTTTGAGGAGTTCATCTATTCACTAAGTGTTAATGCTTTGATCCGGTACTCTATTAAAAGGAGGCCTTAATATCCCTTAGTTTACAATAGGACCCCGCTGTCACGGGAGGGTAGGACAAAAGATGTCATGCAAGTTCTTTTCCATAAGCACATATGACTATATTCGGAATACATGCCTACATTACATTGATGAACTGGAGCTAGTTCTGCGTCACCCTATGTTATAACTGTTGCATGAGGAATTGCATCGGACATAATTATCCATGATTGATCCATTGCCTACGAGCTTTTCACATATTGATCTTTGCTTAGTTACTTTTCTGTTGCCACTGTTACGATTGCTATAAAACTGCTACTGTTACTTTTGCCACCGTTACCGTTACTTCCATACTATTTTGCTACTAAATACTTTGCTGCAAATATTAAGCTTTTCAGGTGTTGTTGAATTGACAACTCAACTGCTAATACTTGAGAATATTATTTGGCTCCCCTTGTGTCGAATCAATAAATTTGGGTTGAATACTCTACCCTCGAAAACTGTTGCGATCCCCTATACTTGTGGGTTATCAAGACTATTTTCTGGCGCTGTTGCCGGGGAGCATAACTCTATTCTTTGAGTCACTTGGGATTTATATCTGTTGTTCACTATGAGGAACTTGAAAGATGAAAAAACCAAGATTTTTCCCTCAACTACGAGGGGGGGTAAGGAACTGCCATCTAGCTCTGCACTTGATTCACCTTCTGTTTTGAGTAAACTTGCAACACCTACACCTACTATTGATTCTGATAGGTCACATGTTATTGATGATGCCACTTCTGCTATGCATGATGCTTATGATGAAACTACTTCTATGCTTGATAATACTGTGCCATTAGGTGAATTTCTTGATGAACAACTTGCTAGGGTTAGAGAGAATGAAATTATTGAAAATGATAATATTGATGAAAGTGATGATGAAGATTCTCCCCCTAGATATGAATTGCCTGATGTGCCTGAGGGTTATGTTATGGATGAAGAAACTGCTAGAGACCTTTTGCTTGCAAAGATAGATATGATCTTAAGAAACTGTTAGCTAAGCTGAAAGAAAAGTCTTTGAATGCTAGAATGAAATATGACCCTACTTTTGCTACTTCACCTATTTCTATTTCCGATAAGGATTATGATTTCTCTGTCGATCCCGAGTTAATTACTTTGGTTGAATCTGATCCTTTTATGACTATGAATCTGAAACTGTTGTGGCACATCTTACTAAATTGAATGATATAGCCACCCTATTCACTCATGAGGAAAAAATTCGTTACTACCATATCCTTAAGTTATTTCTGTTCTCATTAAAGGGTGATGCTAAAACATGGTTTAATTCTCTTGCTCCTAGTTGTGTGTGTAGTCCCCAGGATATGATTTATTACTTCTCTGCTAAAAATTTCCCCGCTCATAAGAAACAAGCTGCCTTAAGGGAAATATATAATTTTGTGCAAATTGAAGAAGAGAGTCTCCCACAAGCTTGGGGGAGGCTTCTCCAATTACTTAATGCTTTGCCTGATCATCCTCTCAAGAAAAATGAAACACTTGATATCTTTTATAATGGACTAACCGATGCTTCCAGAGACCACCTGGATAGTTGTGTTGGTTGTATTAATTGCTATTGAACAATATATTGAGTAATGATAATGATTGGACACTGCCTGAACCAACTCCTAAGCCAACTCCGAAGAAAAGGGGTATTTTATTTCTCAGTCCTCAAGATATGCAAGGGGCAAAGAAATCTATGAAAGAAAAGGGTATTAAAGCTGAAGATGTTAAGAATTTACCACCTATTGAAGAAATACACGATCTTAATAACCCGACACAGGCAGTAAAGGTAAATTCTCTCTATAGATTTGATGACGGCGATATTCCTCTTAATAAGCCTGCTAGTCAATGCTTGGATGAGTTTGATAATTTTATTGTTAAACAGGAAAACTTCAATGCTTATGTTGGTAGACAATTGAAACATAATGCTTATATGATTGAACACTTGAGTGATTATATGTCTAGAGTTAAAGGTGAGCTTAAACTTATTAGTAAACATGCTTGTATGGTTACCACTCAGGTGGAACAAGTACTTAAAGCTCAAGATGATTTGCTCAATGAATTAAATAATAAGAAAAATGATAATGCTGTTAGAGTTGTGACTAGAGGGGGTAGAATGACCCAGGAACCTTTGTATCCTGAGGGCCACCCTAAGAGAATTGAGCAAGATTCTCAGAGAACTAATGTTGATGCACCTAATCCTTCTAAAAAGAAGAAAAAGAAAAATGATAGAACTTTGCATGCTTCTAGTGAACCCGTTGTTGACACACCTGAGAATCCCAATAATATTTCTATTTCTGATGCTGAAACACAATCTGGTAATGAACATCTTATATTTACTAATTGGAGGCACCATTCATGCCCTTTCCTTAATCCACATCATCAGAATTAATTGATCCGTTAGATAGTAAAATTTACGTTCAAGATTAAAAGACATCTTGCGTAACGCATAGAGCTGATCCCGTCCCATAAATATGGATATATCACATCTACATTAATGAAAAAACAAGGACGTCCAGGATTAGAAAAAATCTTGCGTAACGCATGTCACGTCCCATAAATATGGATTTCACACGGGTTACTAATAAAAAAGGAAAGCCCACTTTAAAAACACCCGGTGCTGTTATTCAGGTTCCATGAAAAATAGATCTGACATGTCTAACATTAAAGAAAAAAAAGGATGAAAAAACATTAATGAAAAATACAAGGAAAGCCTCCATCCGTTTTCAAAAATATAATAAAAAGTAAAGCCTGCGCTCTCAATTCGGACGCAAAAAATACGGATCTTGACATGTCTGACATTTAATAATGAAGCAAAACAAGGAAACCCTCCACCCGTTCCTAAAAAATAAAATGGAAAACCTCCTGCGCTCTCATTTCCTTCCCTTTAAAACCGGATCTGCCACGTCTAACATTTATGATGAAACAAAACAAGGAGCCAGGAGCGCCTTCACCCCTTCCTAAATAAAAAATAAAACAGAAAGCCTCAGTTAAAAACTCCAACACAAAAAATATGCCCGTGAAACTCCAACACAAAAACTCCAACAAAAATCCAAGGATAGATGGAAAAAAATTCACGAACCGGCTGATTGCCCGTGAAATAAAAAATATGCCTCCACCAATCAAATATTCTGCCACAAGGAAAGTCTTCACATGTTTTTAAAAAATAAAAGGAAAGATTCCGCTAATAAATCCAAGGATAAAATGTCAAACAAAAAAGGAAAGTTTCCGCTAATAAATCCAAGGATAAAATGTCAAACAAAAATCCTACAATAAAAGGGGAAAATATCACGACCCGGCTGATTGCCCGTGAAATAAAAATAAGCCTCCATTAATCAAGTAAACACATAAAACGTACAAAAATTGGATTGTGCCCACATTTACAAAATAGAATCTACAATGGTCACGTCTAAGATTTCTCAAAAAACAATGCCCAGGTACAGTTTCTGGAACACCCATATCTAAGTTTCTAAAAAAAACCAGGTCTAATTCGGTAGGAAGAAAAACAACATGCCTTCTTCCCCACAAGTACAAAAAGAGTCCCCAACAGCCACGTGTTCTGTACAAACAAAAACAATGTGCACAAAGGAAGTCCACGAGCAAGATAAAAAAAGGTCCTCATGCCTCACGTTAACAAAGGGTCCACATCCCAATCCCAAAAATAAGAAAATCCATGCACGTACAATAAAAAGAGTGGCCTGAAGCCTCACTGTCAAAAAAGAGTGTGCCTAATAATTTTTTTAAAAAGAGTTAGGAAGCTAGATATGTTGCTGGCTCCGTCAAAGTTCTCGCTATATAGTCAGAGCCGAACTCGGGGATCATCCCTTGACTCAGGCAATGGTGCAGCACACCTTGACGACGAAGTCGGAGTTGCCGGGAAGGAACTTCTGCAGACCATCTCATAATTTCTGCTTCACCCGGTATGTATCTCACGTGAGGTTTTCCACCAATATCTACTTGAGAAAAGAGGGAAATTATCTGCAGGTCAAAGGAACACAATTAATTGCTTTATGTGCCTCAGATTTATTGGTGCTTCTTTCGTGTCTCTTAAAATTGGTGCTTCTTTGGGTGTAATATTTAGAGTATGTTTTTTATTACAGTTTTTTTAATATCTTCATATATATAATGTATACATTAAATAAATAGAACATAGACTCATAGAAAAGTCGATTAAAGCAAAGTGAAATAAAGTTTTAAATATACGCTATAATGCTGAACATGTAAGTACCTAGCCCGTGCAGCCGCACGGGTTGATGACTGGTGAACCTAGTGATAATGATGATGTTCATGTTGATGCTCAACCTAGCAATAACAATGATGTAGAGATTGAACCTGCTGTTGATCTTGATAACCAACAATCAAAGAATCAACGTTATGATAAGAAAGACTTCGTTGCTAGGAAGCACGGTAAAGAAAGAGAACCATGGGTTCAGAAACCCATGCCTTTTCCTCCTAAACCATCCAAGAAAAAGGATGATGAGGATTTCGAGCGCTTTGCTGAAATGATTAGACCTATATTTTTGCGTGTGCATTTGACTGATATGCTTAAAATGAATCCTTATGCTAATTATATGAAAGATATTGTTACAAATAAAAGAAAGATACCGGAAGCTGAAATTTCCACCATGCTTGCCAATTATACTTTTAAAGGTGGAATACCAAAGAAACTAGGAGATCCAGGAGTACCAACTATACCATGCTCCATTAAAAGAAACTATGTTAAAACTACTTTATGTGATCTTGGAGCCGGTGTTAGTGTTATGCCTCTCTCTTTATATCGTATACTTGATTTGAATAAGTTGACACCTACTGAAATATCTTTGCAAATGGCCGATAAATCAACTGCTATGCCTATCGGTATTTGTGAGGATGTGCCTGTTATGGTTGCAAACGTTACTATTTTAACGGACTTTGTTATTCTTGATATTCCCGAGGACGATAGTATGTCTATTATCCTTGGTAGACCCTTTTTGAATACTGCAGGGGCTGTTATTGATTGCAACAAGGGCAATGTCACTTTTCATGTTAATGGTAATGAGCATACGGTACACTTTCCGAGGAAACAACCTCAAGTCCACAGTATCAATTCTATTGGAAAAATTTCAACAATTATTATTGGAGGTTTTGAATTTCCTCTTCCTACCGTCAAGAAGAAATATGATAGTCTTATTATTGGGGAAATGCATATCCCCGTTGAGGTAACCTAGTGTTATTCGAAATTCTCCGGTTTCATGTTATTCGGAAAGAGTTTGTTAACAAGACTTGATCAACCTTGTTAGTGGATTCCTTTTTGATGAGCATGAGATGGATGAAGTTAGAAAGCACAACTCTCTATATCCTCCTTTTACTTTTTGTTATTTAGAGTAAATAAAGCAAAAATAGCATTTTTTGTCTATTTCCTGAATTATCCTTGCAATAAAAATACCCAGAAAATAAAAGTTCTCCAAATGCCCCGAAAATGAAATATGATTTTTCGTAGAATATTTAAGAATATCTGGCACTCAGAACACACCAAGGGGACCCACCATTTGGCCACGAGGGTGCAGGGCGCGCCCTCCTGCCTCATGGGCCCCACGTGGACCCCCTCCACTTATTCCAGCACCCACTCACTTCGTCTTCCTCTAGAAAAAAAATCCTCCCATAGCTCAAACCCATGTTCTAGCTTATCTTGCTGCCATTTTCGATCTCCTTGCTCAAAGCTCCATTCACAAAACTGTTCTGGGAGATTGTTCTTCGGTATGTGACTCCTCCAATGGTCCAATTAGTTTTTGTTCTAGTGCTTTATTTATTGCATTTTTTGCTTCTAAGGTGACCATGTTCTTGAGCTTGCATGTCAAACTTATATGGCCAAAAGTAGTTTTAATGCATGATTTAGCCTCTAGGCACTTGTGGGAGTAGTTGCTATCAATCTTGCTGAGTTTGGTTCACTTTTATTTTGAGTCACTAAAATTTCAGAAATTTTTCAGAGAAAGAAAAATGCATAGGAAAATATACCAAGGTGGTTCCTCAAGGAAGCAAGGACGAAGGCTCGCGATACGTGAGCCGGACTAGGAACCACCGAGGGAAGCTCAAGTGCGGCCTTGTGAATGGTCGTCGGAAGAGTTTATGGTCCAGGCAGACATCAAGAATAAATTTGACGCGTATGTGCGTAATGCTGATCTTGAGGACTTCGTGTCAGATAAGTGCCCCCAATACTACTACCTAACCGATTCCTTTGTGAGAAGGTTTAAATTTACATCATCGCACAATTCTCACACTGTTTTATTTGATCTTTATGATAAATCATATACCATGGACCTAGAAGATTTTAATACTGCTTGTAAACTCCCGCAGTGGGGCAATGTTAGTGAACCTCGCAAATCTGAATATAAAGACTTTCTTGCTAGTATCACTGTGGGGGAATCTAGAGAAATCACACAAGCTACCATAGGGAGCATTCATTTCCCTTCCATACACTATTTTGCTCTCTTTATAGGTAGATGCATTAACGGTAAAGATGAGGCTTGTCACATGTGCGTTCCAGATCTTAGTGTTCTCAAGAGTGCGGTATTAGGTGATAAACAATATAACTTGGGGGGCATTGTTGCACGAAGGTTGCATCTTAACAGTATAAGTGGAGATTTGTTTGGTGGAATTTATGCAACTCGTGTAGCTAATTATCTTGATGTACCCATACATGAAAATGATATAGAGTTGCTTCCTGCTTATCTAGATTATAGTGCTATGGTTCGCCATCATTTTATTGAGAGGAATGAACAGTTCCTCCAGTACCGACTAATCTTTGACAAACGGCATACTGTCCATGTTGCTCTTCCCGCTCCTACTTTTTTTGACTTTCAGGCAAAAAGGAGATATTATATAACCAGGGAGGAGGCGAACGAGTATGAGAGAAGGACAGAGGCAGCTCGCCTCCGGGCTGCAGCTCTTGAGGCAGTAGCTGCTGCATCTCAGTACAACCCCAGTCCCCAGCTATGACTTTGGATATCCGTCAGGCCAACAGTGGCCATAGACCAACTTTGGCCAAAAGCCTAAGCTTGGGGGAGTACGTATTTCTCACCGACATTACATTCATGTTCACACACTCATTCCAATCGTCGGTGCTAATACTTTTTCATTGTACTATCCATGCTAGTTTATTTTCTTTTCTAGGCCTTCTTCTTGTGTGTTTGAAAAACCTTAAGAAAAACAAACAAAAATTAGTTGTAGCTTTTAGCTAGTTTTACATTCCATGCGTGTAGTAGTAGTAATTAATAGAAAACCCAAAAAGATTTCTCGTTCTTCTTTTGCTTGTTGGGAGTTTTCCCGTGTAAATAGTTTTATTTCTTTTCTTTTCTTTGGGGGTCGAGAGGAGAAGACCATGATGAAAATGTTGAGTGGCTCTCATATGCATTATTGTTGATTTAACCAAGAGCCCATATTACCTTGTCTTCTCCCATGTATTAAATGCTTGCAGATTCCAGCTTAGTCCAATGCACGTGCACTATTATTATTATCCACACCGTTCGGTCGTGCGAGTGAAAGGCAATAATGACGATATATGATGGACTGATTGAGATGAGAGAATCTGGTATGAACTCGACCTATCTTGTTTTTGTAAATATGATTAGTTCATCGTTCCTGATTCAGCCTATTATGAATGAAACATGTTTGCAATGACAATTAGAGATTATAGTTGCTCATGCCATGCTTAATTAGCTAGGAGTTTATAATCGTTTACCATGTGTGACAACATGCTATTAAAATGGTTGTGATGTGGTATGATAGGGTGGTATCCTCCTTTGAACGATTCAAGTGGCTTGACTAGGCACATGTTCACGCATGTAGTTGAAACAAAATCAACATAGCTTCCACGATTTATGTTCATGGTGATTTATATCCTACTCATGCTTGCACTCATTGTTGATTAATCTTAATGCATGTTCATGACTGTTGTCACTCTCTGCTACCTCTTGAGCACTGCGTTGGTTTTCCCTTGAAAAGGAAAGGGTGATGCAGTAAAGTAGCATAAGTATTTCCCTCAGTTTTTGAGAACCAAGGTATCAATCCAGTAGGAGGCCACGCACGAGTCCCTCGCACCTACACAAACAAATAAATCCTCGCAACCAACGCAATAAAGGGGTTGTCAATCCCTTCACGGTCACTTACGAGAGTGAGATCTGGTAGATATGATAAGATAATATTTTTGGTATTTTTATGATAAAGATGCAAAGTAAAATAAAAGGCAATAAAAATAACTAATTGTTGGAAGATTAATATGATGGAAAATAGACTCGGGGGCCATAGGTTTCACTAGTGGCTTCTCTCGAGAGCATTAGTATTACGGTGGGTGAACAAATAACTGTTGAGCAATTGACAGAATTGAGCATAGTTATGAGAATATCTAGGTATGATCATGTATATAGGCATCACGTCCGAGACAAGTAGACCGACTCCTGCCTGCATCTACTACTATTACTCCACACATCAACCGCTATCCAGCATGCATCTAGAGTATTAAGTTCATAAGAACAGAGTAACGCTTTAAGCAAGATGACATGATGTAGAGGGATAAACTCATGCAATATGATATAAACCCCATCTTGTTATCCTCGATGGCAACAATACAATACGTGCCTTTGCTGCCCCTACTGTCACTGGGAAAGGACACCGCAAGATTGAACCCAAAGCTAAGCACTTCTCCCATTGCAAGAAAGATCAATCTAGTAGGCCAAACCAAACTGATAATTCGAAGAGACTTGCAAAGATAACCAATCATACATAAAAGAATTCAGAGAAGGTTCAAATATTGTTCATAGATAAACTTGATCATAAACCCACAATTCGTCGGTCTCAACAAACACACCGCAAAAGAAGATTACATCGAATAGATCTCCACAAGAGAGGGGGAGAACATTGTATTGAGATCCAAAAAGAGAGAAGAAGCCATCTAGCTAATAACTATGGATCCGAAGGTCTGAGGTAAACTACTCACACATCATCGGAGAGGCTATGGTGTTGATGTAGAAGCCCTCCGTGATCGATGCCCCCTCCGCTGGAGCTCCGGAAAAGGCCCCAAGATGGGATCTCACGGGTATAGAAGGTTGTGGCGGTGGAATTAGGTTTTTGGCTCTGTATCTGGTAGTTTGGGGGTACGTAGGTATATATAGGAGGAAGAAGTACGTCGGTGGAGCAACGTGGGGCCCATGAGGGTGGAGGGCGCGCCCAGGGGGGTGGGCGCCCCCCCTACCTCATGCCTTCCTGGTTGATGTCTTGACGTAGGGTCCAAGTCCTCTGGATCACGTTCGTTCCGAAAATCACGTTCCCGAAGGTTTCATTCCGTTTGGACTCCGTTTGATATTCTTTTTCTGCGAAACTCTGAAATAGGCAAAAAACAGCAATTCTGGGCTGGGCCTCTGGTTAATAGGTTAGTCCCAAAAATAATATAAAAGTGTATAATAAATCCCAATAATGTCCAAAACAGAATATAATATAGCATGGAACAATCAAAAATTATAGATACGTTGGAGACGTATCAAGCATTCCCAAGCTTAATTCCTGCTCGTCCTCGAGTAGGTAAATGATAAAAACAGAACTTTTGATGTGGAATGCTACTTAGCATAATTTCAATGTAATTCTTCTTATTGTGGCACGAATGTTCAGTTTTAATATGATTCAGGATAAGAGTTTAATGTTGACATAAAAACAATAATAATTCAAGCATGCTAACCAAGCAATTATGTCTTATCAAAATAACATAGCCAAAGCAAGTTATCCCTACAAAGTCATATATTCTGGCTATGCTCCATCTTCCCCACACAAAATATTCATATCATGTACAACCCCGGTTTTAGCCAAGCAATTGGTTCATACTTTTTAACGCGCTTCAGCCTTTTCAATTCTTACGCAATACATGAGCGCAAGCCATGGATATAGCACTATGGTGGAATAAGGTATAATGGTAGGGTTTATGTGGGAAGACAAAAAAAGGAGAAAGTCTCACATCAATGAGGCTAATGAACGGGCTATGGAGATGCCCATCAATTGATGTTAATTCAAGGAGTAGGGATTGCCATGCAACGGATGCACTAGAGCTATAAGTGTATGAAAGCTCAAAAAGAAACTAAGTGGGTGTGCATCCAACTTGCTTGCTCACGAAGACCTCGGGCATTTTGAGGAAGCCCATCATTGGAATATACAAGCCAAGTTCTATAATGAAATTTCCCACTAGTATATGAAAGTGACAAAATAAGAGACTCTCTATTATGAAGATCACGGTGCTACTTTGAAGCACAAGTGTGGTAAAAGGATAGTAACATTGTCCCTTCTCTCTTTTTCTCTCATTTTTTTATTTGGGCCTTTTCCCTTTTTTATGGCCTCTTTTTTTTAGTCCGGAGTCTCATCCCGACTTGTGGGGGAATCATAGTCTCCATCATCCTTTCCTCACTTGGGACAATGCTCTAATAATGATGATCATCACACTTTTATTTACTTACAACTCATGAATTACAACTCAATACTTAGAACAAAATATGACTCTATGTGGATGCCTCCGGCGGTGTACCGGGATATGCAATGAATCAAGAGCGACATGTATGAAAGAATTATGAATGGTGGCTTTGCCACAAATACAATGTCAACTACATGATCATGCAAAGCAATATGACAATGATGGAACGTGTCATGATAAATGAAACGATGGAAAGTTGCATGGCAATATATCTCGGAATGGCTATGGAAATGCCATAATTGGTAGGTATGGTGGCTGTTTTGAGGAAGATATAAGGAGGTTTATGTGTGATAGAGTGTATCATATCACGGGGTTTGGATGCACGGGCGAAGTTTGCACCAACTCTCAAGGTGAGAAAGGGCAATGCACGGTACCGAAGAGGCTAGAAAATTGCGGAAAGGTAAGTGTGCGTATAATCCATGGACTCACATTAGTCATAAAGAACTCATATACTTATTGCAAAAATTTATTAGCCCTCGAAGCAAAGTACTACTACGCATGCTCCTAGGGGAAGGGTTGGTAGGAGTTAACCATCGCGCGATCCCGACCGCCACACAAAGGATGACAATCAATAAATACCTCATGCTCCGACTTCGTTACATACCGGTTCACCATACGTGCTTGCTACGGGAATCACAAACTCCAACACAAGTATTTTTCAATTCCACAATTACTCAACTAGCACAACTATGATATTACCACCTTTATATCTCAAAACAATTATCTAGTATCAAATTTCTCATGATATTTAGTTAAAGCAAATTGCCATGCTATTTTATAGGACTCTCAAAAATATATAAGTGAAGCATGAGAGAACAATATTTTCTATAAAACAAATCTACCGCCGTGCTCTAAAAGATATAAGTGAAGTACTAGAGCAAAACTATATAACTCAAAAGATATAAGTGAAGCATATAGAGTATTCTAACAATTTCCTAATCATGTGTGTCTCTCTTAAAAGGTGTGTACAGCAAGGATGATTGTGGTAAACTAAGAACATAGACTCAAATAATACAAGACACTCCAAGCAAAACACATATCGTGTGGTGAATAAAAATATAGCTCCAAGTAAAGTTACCGATGGAAGTAGACGAAAGAGGGGATGCCTTCCGGGGCATCCCCAAGCTTTGGCTTTTAGGTGTCCTTAAATTATCTTGGGGTGCAATGGGCATCCCCAAGCTTAGGCTCTTGCCACTCCTCGTTCCATAAGCCATCAAATCTTTCACCCAAAACTTGAAAACTTCACAATACAAAACTTGACAGAAAATCTCGTGAGCTCCGTTAGCGAAAGAAAACAAAACACCACTTCAAGATACTGTAATGAACTCATTCTTTATTTATATTGGTGTTAAACCTACTGTATTACAACTTCTCTATGGTTTATAAACTATTTTACTAGCCATAGATTCATCAAAATAAGCAAACAACACAAGAAAAACAGAATCTGTCAAAAACAGAACAGTCTGTAGTAATCTGTAACTAACGCAAACTTCTGGAACTCTAAAAATCCAGCCAAAATAGGAAGACCTAGATAATTTGTTTATTGATCAGCAGAAATTGGAATCAATATTTTATCATGTTCTGGTGATTTTTAACAATTATTTTCGTGAACAGAAAGTTTCTGGAATTTTCAGCAAGATCAAATAACTATCATCCAAGAAGATCCTATAGGTTTAACTTGGCACGAACACTAATTAAAACATAAAAACACATCTAACAAGAGGCTAGATCAAATATTTATTCCTAAACAGAAGCAAAAAGCAAAAAACTAAAAATAAAATTGGGTTGCCTCCCAACAAGCGCTATCATTTAACGCCCCTAGCTAGGCATAATAGCAAGGATAGATCTAGGTATTGCCATCTTTGGTAGGCAATCCATAAGTGGCTCTCATAATAGATTCATAAGGTAATTTTATTTTCTTTGTAGGGAAGTGTTTCATGCCTTTCCTTAACGGAAATTGGAATCTAATATTCCCTTCCTTCATATCAATAATCGCACCAATCGTTCTAAGAATAATAGGACATGAAGGATTGCAATCTATATCAAGAACAATAAAATCTACGGGCACATAGTTCCTATTTGCGATAATAAGAACATCATTAATTCTTCCCATAGGTTTCTTAATGGTGGAATCCGCAAGGTGCAAGTTTAGAGAGCAATCATCAAAATCACGGAAACCTAGCAAATCACACAAAGTCTTTGGAATCGTGGAAACACTAGCACCCAAATCACACAAAGCATAGCATTCATGATCTTTAATTTTAATCTTAATAGTAGGTTCCCACTCATCATAAAGTTTTCTAGGGATAGAAACTTCCAACTCAAGTTTTTCTTCATAAGATTGCATCAAAGCATCAACGATATGTTTAGTAAAAGCTTTATTTTGGCTATAAGCATGTGGAGAATTTAGCACGGATTGCAACAAGGAAATACAATCTATCAAAGAGCAATTATCATAATTAAATTCCTTGAAATCCAAAATAGTGGGTTCGTTAATATCTAGAGTTTTGATCTGTTCAATCCCACTTTTAACAATTTTTGCATCAAGATCTAAAGACTCCGAAATTTTGGAACGCCTTCTAGGTAAAGGTGGATCATATTCAGTCCCATAATTATAAAGATTCATATTGCTAAACAAAGATTTAATAGGGGACACATCAATAACTTTTAGATCTTCATCTTTATTTTCATAACTAGAAGAACACGCTTTCACAAAACAATCTTTCTTAGCATGCATCCTAGCGGTTCTTTCTTTGCACTCATCAATGGAAATGCTCATGGCTTTGAGAGACTCATTGATATCATGCTTAGGTGGAATAGATCTAAGTTTTAAAGAATCAACATCAGAGAAATTCTATCAACGTTCCTAGCCAATTCATCAACTTTAAGCATTTTTTCTTCAAGCAAAGCATTGAAATTCTTTTGCGAATTCATAAACTCCTAAACACTAGTCTCAAATTCAGAGGGCATCTTATTAAAATTTCCATAATAATTGTTGTAGGAATTACCATACTTATTAGAAGAATTACTAGGATACGGCCTAGGATTAAAGTTTCCTCTATATGCGTTGTTTCCAAAATTATTCCTACCAACAAAATTCACATCCATAGATTCATTATTATTCTCAATCAAAGTGGACAAAGGCATATCATTAGGATCAGAAGAAACACTTTTATTAGCAAATAATTTCATAAGTTCATCCATCTTTCCACTCAAAACATTAATTTCTTCTATCGCATGCACTTTCTTATTAGTAGATCTTTCAGTGTGCCATTGAGAATAATTAACCATAATATTATCTAGGAGTTTAGTAGCTTCTCCTAAAGTGATTTCCATAAAAGTGCCTCCCGCGGCCGAATCTAAAAGATTTCTAGAAGCAAAATTCAATCCGGCATAAATTTTTGTATAATCATCCACAAATTCAAACCATGAGTAGGGCAATTACGTATCATTAGTTTCATCCTCTCCCAAGCTTGTGCAACATGTTCATGATCAAGTTGCTTAAAATTCATGATGTCGTTTCTAAGAGAGATGATCTTAGCGGGAGGAAAATACTTAGAGATAAAAGCATCTTTGCACTTATTCCAAGAATCAATACTATTTTTAGGCAAAGACGAAAACCAAGCTTTAGCACGATCTCTAAGCGAAAAAGGAAATAGCTTCAATTTAACAATATCATTGTCCACATCTTTCTTCTTTTGCATATCACACAAATCAACGAAGCTATTTAGATGGGTAGCGGCATCTTCACTAGGAAGGCCGGCGAATTGATCTTTCATGACAAGATTCAACAAAGCAGCATTAATTTCACATGATTTTGTATCGGTAAGAGGAGCAATCGGAGTGCTAAGAAAATCATTGTTGTTGGTATTGGTAAAGTCACACAATTTAGTATTATCTTGAGCCATCGTGACAAGCAAGCAATCCAACACACGAGCAAACAAGAAGCGAGCGAAAAAGAGGCGAACGGAAAAGAGAGGGCGAATAAAACGGCAAGGGTGAAGTGGGGGAGAGGAAAACGAGAGGCAAATGGCAAATAATGTAATGCGGGAGATAAGGGTTTGTGATGGGTACTTGGTATGTTGACTTTTGCGTAGACTCGCCGGCAACGACGCCAGAAATCCTTCTTGCTACCTCTTGAGCACTGCGTCGGTTTTCCCTTGAAGAGGAAAGGGTGATGTAGTAAAGTAGAGTAAGTATTTCCCTCAGTTTTTGAGAACCGAGGTATCAATCCAGTAGGAGTCCACGCACGAGTCCCTCGCACCTACACAAACAAATAAATCCTCGCAACCAACGCAATAAAGGGGTTGTCAATCCCTTCACGGTCACTTACGAGAGTGAGGTCTGGTAGATATGATAAGATAATATTTTTGGTATTTTTATGATAAAGATGCAAAGTAAAATAAAAGGCAATAAAAATAACTAATTGTTGGAAGATTAATATGATGGAAAATAGACTCGGGGGCCATAGGTTTCACTAGTGGCTTCTCTCGAGAGCATAAGTATTACGGTGGGTGAACAAATAACTGTTGAGCAATTGACAGAATTGAGCATAGTTATGAGAATATCTAGGTATGATCATGTATATAGGCATCACGTCTGAGACAAGTAGACCAACTCCTGCCTGCATCTACTACTATTACTCCACACATCGACCGCTATCCAGCATGCATCTAGAGTATTAAGTTCATAAGAACTAAGTAACGCATTAAGAAAGATGACATGATGTAGAGGGATAAACTCATGCAATATGATATAAACCCCATATTTTTATCCTCGATGGCAACAATACAATACGTGCCTTGCTGCCCCTGCTGTCACTGGGAAAGGACACCGCAAGATTGAACCCAAAGCTAAGCCCTTCTCCCATTGCAAGAAAGATCAATCTAGTAGGCCAAACCAAACTGATAATTCGAAGAGACTTGCAAAGATAACCAATCATACATAAAAGAATTCAGAGAAGATTCAAATATTGTTCATAGATAAACTTGATCATAAACCCACAATTCATCGGTCTCAACAAACACACCGCAAAAGAAGATTACATCGAATAGATCTCCACAAGAGAGGGGGTGAACATTGTATTGAGATCCAAAAAGAGAGAAGAAGCCATCTAGCTAATAACTATGGACCCGAAGGTCTAAGGTAAACTACTCACACATCATCGGAGAGGCTATGGTGTTGATGTAGAAGCCCTCCGTGATCGATGCCCCCTCCGGCGGAGCTCCGAAAAAGGCCCCAAGATGGGATCTCATGGGTACAGAAGGTTGCGGCGGTGGAATTAGGTTTTTGGCTCTGTATCTGGTAGTTTGGGGGTACGTAGGTATATATAGGAGGAAGATGTACGTCGGTGGAGTAACGTGGGGCCCATGAGGGTGGAGGGCGCGCCCAGGGGGGTAGGTGTCGTGGTTCTAAGTCTGACAGTAGAGGAGGGGGGTAGGTATGGAGAGGCAAGATCCCAGCTATGGTGAAGTTGTACACACGAGTTTACGAGTTCAGGCCCTTCTCGGAGGAAGTAACAGCCCTACGTCTCGGAGCCCGGAGGCGGTCGATTGGTTATGTGTGTGAGTATTACAGGGGGTGCGAACCCTTGTGCTAGTGGTGGGGGGTGGCTTATATAGAGTGCGCCAGGACCCCAGCCAGCCCACGTTACAAGAGGTTCAATGTACATAAAGATGGGGCGTTACTGGTAACGCCAGCATTAAGTGCTATAAATGGTATTGAATACTACAGAATGAACATCTGTCCGTTGCAGTGCCGGTCGACTCCTGATCTTCAATAGGTCGAGTGGTTCTTCATGTAGTCGAGTGATCACAGGAAGGGCAGATCTCCGAGTGGTTGATCAGTCGAGTGGATGGCACTCGACGCCTTGGCTGGGCCCTTCCTGTTGTCTTTTGGGTCTCTTTGTTTCCTTGATAATGGCCCTGGGTAGGGTTGATAGGTCAGGCCTATGACCCTACCCAGGTCTATGTCCTCATCATTAGCCCCCGAATGGATTGAGGTCCGAGTGAAAAAAAGGTTGAGGTTGATCTCGCTTCGACTCTTCTGTTTCACGGCTCTTCTGCTTGTGCAGAGGCTAATGTTGGGACCTCGGCTTTATTTCAGTCGCCTTGATCGATTCAGAAATCGTCGATTGGATTTATAATGCCATCCGCCGAGTGTTGCTTTGGTGCGCTGAATCTTCAGCGCGATTGACCACAGCGTATCCCGGATCTCATGGGATTCAAAATTTCCGGGGAAGCGCACGGGACGGGACGTGCTGAAGTTGACGGGACGGATAAACAGGGGCACCTCGATCTCTGCGCCACCTTTTTCGCCACGTACGACGCGCGCGGCTGTTGTGGGATTTGATAAGATCGCTTGGACCCACCCATCAGCCACTCGGAAGTGACCCCTTATAAGGTGACGGGGGCCGAGGTACCGGTACTGTTTGCATCTATTTCTTCTCTTCTTCCTCCGCTCCTCCACGACATCTAGCTTCGCCGCCTCGACGCCGCCGCTCCGCCACCATGGCGAAGGACAAGACGAAGACGCTGGAGCGCGCAAAGAAGACGGCGGGGACGACGAAGGGGAAAAAGCTGAACCGCGGGTCGTCATCATGCTCGAAGCTGCCGGCAGGTTGGATCCAAGGCGACTGGATCCAATCCTCGCTTCGGCGGGATGACATGGACGAGCTGATGGAATCCGGCCTGGTCGCCAAGGGCGCGGCGAGGCTGCCGGGGAGCGAGATGGCGCCGCAGCCCCGACCTGGTGAGTGCGTACTGCTCGCCACCCACGTCGACTGGGGTTTTTCTCTCGCCCACACGCCTTCTTCAGGGGTTTCTTGAACTTTTTTGGTGCTCAACTCCATCACTTCACTCCCAATACCATCATCTATCTTGCTGCGTTTGTATCTATGTGTGAGAACTTCCTGGGATGTCGACCGCACTAGGGTCTGTTCAAACATATCTTCACCATTCGCTCCCAGTCGATGAAGAAAACAAATTCGAGTGATGAGAAAACCCATGTCATCCAGATGTGCGGTGGCTTAGGCATCCAGAAGAGGAAGAGGAGATCTTTCCCTTCCATGACCTTTCCCGAGTCAGTTAGAGGCTGGCAGTCGACCTGGTTCTACTACCAGGACCTCGCAACTCCTGGTCAACAGAATGGACTTCCCCCTTTTACTTTTGACCGTGCTCAAACCCCTTCTTCCTTGAAAGTGACCGCTGCTGAGCAAGTTGAGACGAATATGCTAGTTGAGAGGGTGGTTCAGTTGATAAATCAGGGAGTCACTGGTATGGATCTGCTAGAGGTGTTCCTTAGTCGACGCATTCAGCCCCTACAGTATCGTGATCATCCCATGTGGATGTATACTGGGCCTAGTGACTCTGCTCGGGTGCATCCTGAAGAAGTATCAGCTGAGACGGTGGCTATTTGGTTGACAAGCATTACTGGTAACAAGGACAACCCCAGAGGAGCCAGGAGAGTGGTGCCCTTCAGCGACGGCAACCTGCGTGACAAGGTATGACCTTTATTCCGACTGTTTTTGAACGTGCATTCTGACTGTCCTTGAACCCGACTGATTTTCACTCGACTCCTCGTTTTGCAGATTTATACCGAGACGTACTCGATGCCTAACGGCGAACAGGCTCCAGCGCAGGACCAAGAAGGTGAGGACAGCGCGGAGGAGAGCGCTGAATGGGAATCTCCAGACGACGATGACGATGATGATGATGAGAGCGAGGAATCAGACGAGGAGGAGGAGGTCGACTCGCCGCCCCGAACCGAACGCCGTTCCAAGCAACACCACGACCCAGCAGGCGGGCGCGGTAAGGCTGTGGCCTTGAGCACTCAAGTGCACAAGCGTGCTCGGTCTTCGACTCCGGAGCTGACGGAGAAAACCACCAAGCACCTCAAGACCAACCCCATCAAGGCTCGGAAGACCCTGCCAAAGATCAAGATGGATGTGCCCGTCGCCTCTGGGTAACATGTTCTTTCCGTGTCTTTTCTTTGTACCGACTGTTTCTTCTGATCTGACCGAGTGGATGACAAACTTGTCCAGCCCTGCCTCTGCTGTGACTGATATGGACGTCAACACCACAAGGGATGAAGAGACCGATGACGCGGCCTCCTCTCGAGCTGGTGAGTCTACTTAACCAAAACCTGTTTTCGTCGATTGAATTGTCGGTCGATTGATGTTCTGTTGTTTTGCAGCTCTGTGAGACGTTGTCGTGCTTCCCGATGACGAAGAAGAGGAAATGCCTCCGAAGGAGAGGAAGAGGAGAGGCAAAGGCTCGAGAAGGAGGGTGCCTGAAGTCCAAGTCTCTCAGTCGACGCCTGTGCCCTAAGCGGTGGTCGAGCGAACCGGAGATCTGGTTCAGACCAGCGTTACATTCGCCGACTGACGACTGATCGCCCGTCGGGGTCGGTTAATCCAGCTCCTGCTGCCTCAGCGCAAGTCCCTGCCTCGACTGCTCTGGAGTCATCACTCTTTACTGCATATCAAACCCCAGACGACCCGCCAAGTGCTGCTAGGGAGGCTCTTCGCCAAGTGACCCTTGTTATGGAGCAGGTGAAGGTGATACACGAGGCCAGTCAGGTGGCCTACAACGCTAGCACTGCCCTGGAGGCCAATGTTAAGGTCAGTTATCTCCCATCTGATTTTATTCCGAACACCCACTGGGTGTGTCTGTCCTGAGGTTGTATAAGTCTGCTTGAGTCGACTAGGATTGAGTCGACTGAGTCGTGGATGAGCGTTTTGGAACTTTATGTGCATCTATCATGAGTTTGCACCTTGCATCTGTCCGCCCATCAGGTTGTAGCTCTTGCACTGTTGGACCAGTGGGGGCACACTGAGTGGACCCACTGGGTGTAGTCCCCGAGACCATGGTTGACTGCAGGCAGTCGACTGTGGTCTGATATTTTAAATTTCTTCACTCGACCTGGGCAGACCATGCCGAGTGTTGAATCAAACCAGTGGGGGCACGCTGAGTGCACCCACTGGGTGTAGTCCCCGAGACCGTGGTCAACTGCGGGCAATCGACTATGGTCCGAGGAACAGCCTTTTTTTATTATTACACTCATGCTGGGCAGACCATGCCGAGTGTTGAATCAAACCAGTGGGGGCACGCTGAGTGCACCCACTGGGTGTAGTCCCCGAGACTGCTGTTGAATGTTTGATTTGATGGTAGTCTTAGAGTAACTTTCACTGTGACGCTCTTTAGTTTCTGTCGACTGATATAACTTATATGCTGACTGCAGAAGTCTTGTGATCATGGAGCTCAGATTTCCGTACCGAACAAGCAACAAATCAGCCTCAATCTTGATCTGGAACTGGCTCAGAAAAACCTCAAGACCGCTCGTGAAGAAGTGACTGCCATGGGAGGTAATCAATCGTCAACTTCTTATCTTACAACTTGTATTTTTCCGTGTGTGTCTTAGTCACTTTGAACCGAGTGACTTCACTCGAACAGATGTGCGTAGTGAAAACCGTCAACTTCAAGGTCGTCTGAAGAATGCTGTTTCTTTAGAGAAAATGAAGCAGGCTCTGGAGCAGAAGGACCTCGATCTTGCTGCTGCCCAGAAGGAGGTGCGAGAGAAAACGACGCTTGCTGACAAGAAGCTAGCTTCAGTCGGTAAGTTGGAAGAAGAGAATTCAACACTCAAGACCGCCGTCTCAGACGCCAACTGGGAAATCGAGCAATTGAAGAAAGACAAGGATAGGCTGACTGACGAGATCGGAAGTCTCAAGGCTAAGAAGGGCGAGTTGGAAGCTTATCTGGGTCAGCTTGCTGCAAAATTGGTCTCAAAGCTTGAAGGTATGGGTTGGTCGGTTGTCTTGTTGTCGACCAATAAGTCTTACTATCCTGTCGACTCACTGTTCACTCGACTGCGCAGAACTTTGCCAAGACTTCGAGGAAGAAACTGGGCGGGTCGAGACTGGTCTCGATCCCATAAACTGTCCAGTCAGGGATGATGTCGCAATGAACGTGCTGCGGATGGAATCTCGCGTGGATAGCGCAATCGCTTATCTTGCCCGTCTGAAGGCGGCGATGACTCGGGTTGATGTTGAACTCTGGTCCCAGGTGGAACTGTCTCAAGACCTCGAGTCTCTGATGGTTTGACTGAATCAGATACCAGACTGAGTGCAAGAATGGAAGAAGTCCTCTGCCCGCTGCGGTGCTGATGTCGCTCTGTCACTGGTTCGAGTGCACTGCAAGGATATCAACGAGGACAAGCTGGCGGCGCTGAAAGTTGCCAACACCAAGAAGCTCACTTTCCAGTCCTTCATGGATACTTTCCTCGACGCCGCCACTCGCATTGCAGACAAGATAGACCTCAGCAGTTTCTGCGATCCAGCCAGTTCTTCACCTGCCGAGTGACTCAAAAAACTTTATGCTTCACCTTTATTTGCCTCAGAATGCCGAGTGATTGTGTAATCATTAAAACTCCTTCGGGCTTGACGCTCGAGTACTTTAATCCGTATGCCGGAACCTTAGGATTTATCTGAATTTGGCTTATCTCTAAATATGCTTATGTTTGTCTCCGAGTGGTACTTGTTCCTTCAGCTGGAATAACATTTTGAGTGGTGCAGCTTCACGGTGGAAGGTGACAGTCGACATTATACTTGTGATGCAGCTCTAAGGAGAAGGTAGCAGTCGACCTGCACCTCGTCGTCCTTACGGACCGGGATGGAGCGTACGTTATACTTGTGACACAGCTCTGAGGAGAAGGTAGTAGTCGACCTGCACCTCGTCGTCCTTACGGACCGGGATGGAGCGTATGTTATACTTGTGGCGCAGCTCTGAGGAGAAGGTCGCAGTCGACCCATGCCTCGTCATCCTTGCGGATCGGGATGGAGCGTATGTTATACTTGTGGCGCAGCTCTGAGGAGAAGGCCGCAGTCGACCCACGCCTCGTCATCCCTGCGGATCGGGATGGAGCGTGTGGCCAAGTCTCCGAGTGAGAAGGTCAGTTCTCATTCAGAACGTATTTTATACTTAGGCGAGTGCTGGACTGCAGCTAAGCCCCCGAGTGGGAGGGTTGCTTCACCACTCGGTAGGATTTTTCAAACTTAGGCGAGTACTGGACTGCAGCTAAGCCCCCGAGTGGGAGGGTTGCTCGCCACTCGGTAGGATTTTTCAAACTTAGGCGAGTACTGGACTGCAGCTAAGCCCCCGAGTGGGAGGGTTGCTCACCACTCGGTAGGATTTTTCAAACTTAGGCGAGTACTGGACTGCAGCTAAGCCCCCGAGTGGGAGGGTTGCTCGCCACTCGGTAGGATTTTTCAAACTTAGGCGAGTACTGGACTGCAGCTAAGCCCCCGAGTGGGAGGGTTGCTCGCCACTCGGTAGGATTTTTCAAACTTAGGCGAGTACTGGACTGCAGCTAAGCCCCTGAGTGGGAGGGTTGCTCGCCACTCGGTAGGATTTTTCAAACTTAGGCGAGTACTGGACTGCAGCTAAGCCCCCGAGTGGGAGGGTTGCTCGCCACTCGGTAGGATTTTTCAAACTTAGGCGAGTACTGGACTACAGCTAAGCCCCCGAGTGGGAGGGTTGCTCGCCACTCAGTAGGATTTTTCAAACTTAGGTGAGTACTGGACTGCAACTAAGCCCCTGAGTGGGAGGGTTGCTCGCCACTCGGTAGGATTTTTCAAACTTAGGCGAGTACTGGACTGCAGCTAAGCCCCCGAGTGGGAGGGTTGCTCGCCACTCGGTAGGATTTTTCAAACTTAGGTGAGTACTGGACTGCAGCTAAGCCCCCGAGTGGGAGGGTTGCTCGCCACTCGGTAGGATTTTTCAAACTTATTAGGCGAGTACTGGATTGCAGCTAAGCCCCCGAGTGGGAGGGTTGCTCGCCACTCGGTAGGATTTTTTCAAACTTAGGCAAAACAGATTCGCAGCTAAGCCTCCAAGTGAGAGGCTTGCTCTCCACTCGGTAGGATTTTTTCAAACTTAGGCGAAACAGATTCGCAGCTAAGCCTCCGAGTGAAAGGCTTGCTCGCCACTCGGTAGAATTTTTCAAACTTAGGCGAAACGGATTCGCAGCTAAGTCGCCCACTGGGGGTTTTAAACACAAGGTTATTCGATGGCAATCATATTTAGGTAACTGTAAAACTCTGTCTTTGATAACCAAACTAAACAGGTGTTTCTTATTACATCTCGACAGACCGAGTGTTTAGGTATAAAAGGGGCGGAGCAGCTCCGCATTCCAAGCACGTGGCTCATCTTTCTTGTGTTCGACGTTGTAGAGGTGGTACGCTCCGTTGTGGAGCACTTTGGTGACGATGAAGGGGCCCTCCCAAGCTGGGGCAAGTTTGTGTGGTTTCTGCTGATCCACTCGAAGAACCAAATCTCCCTCCTGGAAGGCTCGACCTCTAACGTTTCTGGTGTGGAATCGACGCAGGTCTTGCTGATAGATGGTCGACCGAATCAGGGCCATTTCTCTTTCTTCTTCTAGGAGGTCTACTGCGTCCTGCCGTGCTTGCTCTGCTTCAGCCTCTGAGAAAAGCTCGACTCGGGGCGCATTGTGGAGCAAATCACTCAGAAGAACAGTTTCGGCTCCGTAGACCAAGAAGAACGGAGTTCTGCCAGTCGACTGATTGGGAGTTGTCCTTAGACCCCAAAGTACTGACGGAAGTTCATCGACCCAGGCGCCTGCCGCATGCTTGAGATCACGCATCAGTCGAGGTTTAAGACCTTTGAGAATCAATCCATTTGCTCTTTCAGCTTGTCCATTTGACCGGGGATGGGCGACTGAAGCATAGTCGACCCGAGTACCTTGAGAAGCGCAGAATTCTCTAAACTCGTCAGAATCAAAGTTCGACCCATTGTCAGTGATGATGCTGTGTGGCACACCATATCTGAATGTCAACTCTCTGATAAAACTGACAGCAGTACTGGCTTCAAGATTCTTGATAGGCTTGGCTTCAATCCATTTGGTGAACTTGTCGACTGCCACCAGCACATGAGTGAAGCCGCTCCTGCCGGTCCTCAGAGGTCCAACCATATCTAACCCCCAGACAGCAAAAGGCCAGACGAGTGGAATGGTCTTCAGAGCAGACGCAGGCTTGTGGGACATGTTGGAGTAGAATTGGCAACCTTCACACTTGTCCACTATTTCCTTTGCCATTTGATTTGCTCGTGGCCCATAGAATCCCGCTCGGTATGCTTTAGCCACGATGGTCCGAGAGGACGCATGGTGGCCACAGGTCCCCGAGTGGATGTCGTTGAGGATCACTCGACCTTCTTCTGGTGTTATGCACTTCTGACAAACTCCGGTCACACTTTCTCTGAACAGTTGCCCTCTTATCACAGTAAAGGCTTTGGATCGATGGACGATCTGACGAGCTTCTTCTTCATCCTCCAGGAGTTCCTTCCTAAGAATGTATGCGATGTATGGCACAGTCCAGTCGAGAGTAATGACCAAAGCTTCCATAATCAAGTCGACCACGGCTGGGACTTCGACTTCAGTCGGATCGGTCGCGCTCTTTGGCTGTGGGGGCTCTTCAGTGAAGGGATCTTCCTGCACTGAAGGTTTATGAATGCGCTCCAAAAACACATTGCTGGGAACAACTTCTCTCTTGGAACCTATCTTCGCCAAATCATCAGCTGCTTGATTTTTCAGTCGGGGTATATGATGGAGCTCTAACCCCTCAAACTTCTTCTCCAGCTTTCTCACTGCATTACATTAACTAGTCATAGCTGGGCTTCTGACGTCCCACTCCTTCATCACTTGATTAACCACTAAATCTGAGTCACCGTTGACCATGAGGCGACGGACGCCAATTGAAATGGCCATACGTAACCCGTACAGGAGAGCCTCGTATTCAGCTTCATTGTTGGAGGAATCAAAGTGAATCTGGAGAACATAACTGAGCTTGTCTCCTCGGGGGGATACTAATACCACCCCAGCACCAGAACCGTTCATCATCTTGGAGCCATCGAAGAACATGGTCCAATGCTCCGAGTGAACTTGAGTCGGCAATTGCTGTTCAATCCACTTGGCAAGGAAATCAGCGTTTGCTTGGGACTTGATAGCTTTCTTTGCCTCAAACTTGATATCTAAAGGAAGGAGTTCAATTGCCCACTTCGCCACTCGACCAGTTGCATCTCTGTTGTTCAAAATTTCAGACAGTGGCGCATCGCTGACGACTGTAATGGAGTGATCATAAAAACAATGGGCAACCTTCTTCATGGTCATATAGATTCCATATACAAGCTTCTGACAATGCGGGTATCTCTGCTTGGATGGAGTCAAAACTTCCGAAAGATAGTACACTGGGCGCTGAACCTTATAAGCTTTTCCTTCTTCTTCTCGCTCGACCATGAGTACTGTACTGACAACTTGTCCAGTGGCTGCAATATAAAGCAGTAAAGGCTCTTTGCTGATTGGGGCAGCGAGCACCGACTGGGTGGAAAGCAGGGCTTTGAGCTCTGCAAACGCTGCGTCAGCTTCGTCAGTCCACTCAAACTTGTCAGATTTCTTCATCAGTCGGTAAAGAGGCAAGGCCTTTTCACCAAGACAAGAAATGAATCGACTCAAGGCGGCCAAACACCCGGTGAGCTTCTGAACGTCATGTACGCGCACGGGGCGTTTCATTCGGAGGATGGTACCAACTTTCTCTGGGTTTGCGTCGATCCCTCGTTCAGAAACGAGGAAGCCGAGTAACTTCCCACCCGGGACTCCGAATGTGCACCTCGACGGGTTTAGCTTGATATCATACCTTCTCAAGTTGGCAAAGGTTTCGGCAAGGTCAGTCAGCAGGTCGAAACTTTTGCATGAATTAACCACGATGTCATCCATATATGCTTCCACTTTCCGATTGACTTGAGTGAGTAGGCACTTCTGAATCATCCTGATGAATGTGGCTCCGGCGTTCTTGAGGCCGAATGGCATGGTGACATAACAGAAGCACCCGAATGGAGTGATGAAAGCTGTTTTTATCTCATCGGGCCCATACAGTCGGATCTGATGGTACCCGGAATAGGCGTCCAGAAAAGACAGTCGCTCACACCCCGCAGTCGAGTCAATAATCTGGTCGATGCGGGGCAGAGGAAAATGATCTTTCGGGAAGGCCCGATTGATATGCTTGAAGTCAATGCACATGCGAAGCGAGTCGTCCTTCTTGGGGACCATGACAACATTGGCCAACCACTCGGAGTGGTAAATCTCTCGGATGAACTCAGCTGCCAGGAGCCGAGCCACTTCTTCACCAATTGCTTTTCTCTTCTGCACGGCGGACCGTCGAAGATGTTCCTTGACTGGTTTTTCTTTTGAATCGACCCGCAAACGGTGCTCAGCCAGTCCCCTGGGTACACCCGGCATGTCAGAAGGTTTCCATGCGAAGATGTCCCAGTGCTCACGGAGGAACTGGATGAGCGCTTCTTCCTATTTGCTGTTGAGTGTCGTTGAAATATGAGTTAGAGCAGCGTTGGGGTCGGTCGGGTGAATATGAATCGGCTTCGTTTCACTGGTCGACTGAAATGTAGAGTCTGTAGCAGGCTTCTTGGCCCGCAGCAAATCACTCGGATCCGCGTTCTTCTGGTACTCTTGCAATTCAACAACTGCCATTTGTGCATCAGCGATTTTGGAACCGTTCTGAAAGCATTCCTCTGCCTTCTGCCGATTGCCCGTGATGGTGATCACTCCTCTGTGATCGGGCATCTTCAATTTGAGGTATACGTAACATGGCCTACCCAAAATAGCATGATAAGCACTCTGGAAATCCACAACTTCAAACGTCAAATTCTCTTTGCGGTAATTCTTTGAATCACCGAAAACCACGTCCAAGGCGATCTGACCGAGTGACTGAGCCTTCTTGCCAGGTATAACACCATGGAAGCTCATATTGCTTTCTCTCAGCTTGGACATCGGAATGCCCATCTGTTTCAAGGTCTCAGCATAAAGGATGTTCAGGCCACTGCCACCGTCCATCAGCACTTTGGTCAGTTGAGTGCCTTCTACCACAGGGTCGACCACCAATGCTTGCCTCCCAGGGGTGGCTATATGCGTCGGGTGATCAGACTGGTCGAACGTGATGGCGGTCTGAGACCACTTCAAATAACTGGGTGTTGCCGGAGCAACCATGTTCACCTCTCTGTTGATAAATTTCAGTCGACTCTTGCTCTCGACATCAACAAAAATCATCAGAGTGTAGTTGATGTTAGGGAAACCATCATCATCTTCCTCCTTATCTTCACTCTTGTCCAACCCTTTCTCCTTGTCACCGGACTGCTTCTCACGGAACTGTTGGATCAGGAGTCGACACTGTCGAGTGGTATGTTTGGGGTAAATGAAATTGCCTTCTTCATCTTTCTTGGTATGGATGTCACGGGAAATCCAACACATCATTTCCAGCTTGATCCTTTACTTTCTTGGGGGTCCAGGGCCCTTTGGGCTTCCCCTTAAATTCCCTTGAGTCACAGCCAAAGCTTCACCAGGAGCAGCAGGTTCAGCCTTGCGCTTCTGCTTCCGAGTGGACGTACCCCCGGCATCTTGGCCGACTGGTTTGCTCTTCCCACCGCAGAGTTAATCCTCTTCTTCTTCGTTGGCGTACCGAGTGGCTATTTCCATCATCCGAGTCAAGGACATATCCCCTGTCCGCCCGAATTTCAAGACTAGCTCCCGATACTTCACGCCTTCCTTGAAGGCACAAACAGCTTGGTGCTGAGATACATTTTCCACTGTGTGATGCAAAGTGGTCCACCTCTGAAAGTAATCCCTCAAAGTTTTATTCGGTTTCTGCACACAGTGTTGCAGTTCTGTCAGCCCCGCTGGTCGTTTGCAAGTCCCTTCAAAGGTCCTAACAAACACTCTGGCGAGCTCTTCCCAGCTATCTATACTGCCAGGTGTCAACTGAGTCAACCATGCTCTGGCTGAGCCCTCCAACATTAAGGGTAGGTGCTTCATGGCCACTTCATCATTGCCGCCTCCAATCTGCACAGCCACTCGGTAGTCCTCTAGCCAAGTATCAGGCTTAGACTCACCAGTGAACTTGCTGACCCCAGTCGCCAACCTGAAGTTGGGAGGAATCACCGCGACCCTAATGGCTCTGCTAAAACACTCAGGGCCTGAGACATGAACTCTGTTGCCAGTCGGTTGATCCCTGTCACGGCCCTCTCGGTGCGCTCGGTTCCTGTCCACCAAACCTTGAACAAGAATTGATCTTGCATCAAAGCCTGGTTCTCTGGGGTCGACTGGACCTCCACGTCTGCCACTGCGAGGGCGTCTGTCATCATGTTGCCGAGGCACATTCGATCCACTCAGAGGAGGAGGTGTGTGCACTCGACGGCGGTCGTCTCGACCGAGTCGGTGATCATACTGTTTATAGTTCCTGTGATGATCTTGCTGGGGCTCACGTCCCTCACGCCTCAGGGGCGATCTTGGGCTGTGGGCCGACTGAACTGTGTCTGCCCTCACAGATCTGCTGTGGATCCTATTCCGCGACTGAGATACCGTTGTATTCTGCTCTCCTGCCACCCGGAGCAAAGCTCGGATCTGCATCAAACCGCGGCCAGCCTCCGATTGGGAGGGCTGAATCGACTCCGCTATACGAGCTGTAGCGGTGAGATTTCCAATCGGCGTGCGATATACCTGTGGTGGAGGTGGAAAAAGTTGTCGTCGACTGGAATCAGGGATACGCTGCCGACCGCGCTCGTCGAGAGCCCGCTGGAGGGTATACAGTGGAGTGCGTTCAGCCAGGTTGGCCAAGCGCACCTCTTCCAAGGCCCGAGCCTCGGGGGTCTCCCCAACGATGGGAGTGTGGAGTGCATCCATATTGCGGCGGCGAAGCTCTTCCCTCTGCTGCGAAGAAAGTGGTTCGGGATGGTACTCCTCGTGGGCATCCGACGGATCGCCATTGCCATCACCGCCGTCCTCGTGGGGGAAGCCAGGGGGACTACGCGGTCCGTTGACCATCAAAACCTCTATCGCGGGATCGCTGCTGTCGCACTCGGACGCAGTCTCTGCGGAGCCAGTCGAACAGGCCGTAGAGAGTTTCACCGGGCTCGATTGCCGCGACTTGCGGAGTAGCCGACTGGCGGGCCACCGCATGCCTCACCCACCGCTGAAGCCGCGACCTACCGGATCACTTGCGACAGTGTGTGGCGGGGAGTGAGGACATCGCAGGAGCCGACTGGTACTGAGTCGACTGCTGCCGGAGGAGGATGCCGCGAACGCACGCGCGAAAGTGCGTTGCCCCGCGGACGGGGAGCGCCTCAACCTCGAGTGGAGCTTCTTGGAGCCAGGAAGAGTCCTCGGCGATGAAGACGAGCGCGCCGAGAAGGATCTCGCAGCCCTCAGCCAATCATCCGCCGGAAACCATGACGATGGGAATCGGAAAAAAGTGCAACTTCACCGAAAAGTCGCTAAGACACCTGCCCCACGGTGAGCGCCAACTGTCGTGGTCCCAAGTCTGACAGTAGAGGAGGGGGTAGGTATGGAGAGGCAAGATCCCAGCTATGGTGAAGTTGTACACATCAGTGTTCGAGTTCAGGCCCTTCTCGGAGGAAGTAACAACCCTACGTCTCGGAGCCCGGAGGCGGTCGATTGGTTATGTGTGTGTGAGTATTACAGGGGGTGCGAACCCTTGTGCTAGTGGTGGGGGTGGCTTATATAGAGTGCGCCAGGACCCTAGCCAGCCCACGTTACAAGAGGTTCAATGTACATAAAGATGGGGCGTTACTGGTAACGCCAGCATTAAGTGCTATAAATGGTATTGAATACTACAGAATGAACGCCTGACCGTTGCGGTGCCGGTCGACTCCTGATCTTCAATAGGTCGAGTTGTTCTTCATGTAGTCGAGTGATCACAAGAAGGGCAGATCTACGAGTGGTTGATCAGTCGAGTGGATGGCACTCGACGCCTTGGCTGGGCCCTTCCTGTTGTCTTTTGGGTCTCTTTGTTTCCTTGATAATGACCCTGGGTAGGGTTGATAGGTTAGGCCTATGACCCTACCCCAGGTCTATGTCCTCATCAGTAGGCGCCCCCCTACCTCGTGCCTTCCTGGTTGATGTCTTGACATAGGGTCCAAGTCCTCTGGATCACGTTCGTTCCGAAAATCATGTTCCCGAAGGTTTCATTCCGTTTGGACTCCGTTTGATATTCTTTTTCTGTGAAACTCTGAAATAGGCAAAAAAATAGCAATTCTGGGCTGGGCCTCTGGTTAATAGGTTAGTCCCAAAAATAATATAAAAGTGTATAATAAAGCCCAATAATGTCCAAAACAAAATATAATATAGCATGGAACAATCAAAAATTATAGATACGTTGGAGACGTGTCACTCTCTAGTTGGTCGCTTCCCAGTCCCTTTCTAGCCTTCACTTGTACTAAGCGGGAATACTGCTTGTGCATCCACTTCCATAAACCCCAAAGTTATTCCATATGATTCCATCATACCTTCCTATATGCGGTATTTACCTGCCGTTCCAAGTAAATTTGTATGTGCCATACTCTAAACCTTCAAATGAAATTCTGTTTTGTATGCTCGAATAGCTCATGTATCAACTAGGATTGTCTATATCTTCCATGCTAGGTGGGTTATTCTCACGATGAGTGGACTCCGCTCATCATTCACGAGAAAATGGTCGATAATCGGGATGCCCAGTCTCATGCTCAAATCAAATCAAAATAATTGCAAACAAAACTCCCCCAGGACTGTTGTTGGTATGGACGGTACCCGTTGTTTCAGACCAGCCGTGGAGTGTGCTTGTTGGTGGTGGAGGAGTATAAACTTTACCATTCTGTTTGGGAACCGCCTATAATGTGTGTAGCATGGAAGATATCGAGATCTCTTGGTTGTTATGTTGACAATGAAAGTATGCCACTCAAAATATTATTTACCTCTGTTTCAAAACTTGAGCTCTGGCACCTCTGCAAATCCCCGCTTCGCTCTACGAAGGGCATATCTATTTACTTCTATGTTGAGTCATCATCCTCTTATTAAAAAGCACTAGTTGGAGAGCACCGCTGTCATTCGCATGCATTGATATTAATTTACATTGAGTATGACTGTGACTGGATCTCTTTTACCATGACTTACAATGTCTAGTCAATCCTTGATCTTCAGGGGTGCTCTGCATTTATGTTTTGCGGTCTCAGAAAGGGCTAGCGAGATACCATTTTGTTATATCATGTTATGATTGTTTTGAGAAAGTGTTGTCATCCGAGATTTATTATTATTGCTCGCTAGTTGATTATGCCATTGATATGAGTAAACATGAGACCTAAATGTTATTGTGAATATGGTTAGTTCATAATCTTTGCTGAAAACTTGAATGCTGGCTTTACATATTTGCAACAACAAGATCAAACAGAGTTTGTAAAAGTTTTTTTATCACTTTAGTTTGTCAACTGAATTGCTTGAGGACAAGCAAAGGTTTAAGCTTGGGGGAGGTGATACATCTCCGACGTATCTACTTTTCCAAACACTTTTGCCCTTGTTTTGGACTCTAACTTGCATGATTTGAATGGAACTAACCCGGATTGGCGTTGTTTTCAGCATAATTTCCATGGTGTTATTTTTGTGCAGAAATAAAAGTTCTCGGAATGACCTGAAACTTCACGGAGCCACTTTTTGGAATTAATAAAAAATACTGGCGAAAGAATCAACCGACGGGGGCCCACACCTTGGCCACGAGGGTGGGGAGCGCGCCCTAACCCCCTGGGCGCGCCCCCTATCTCGTGGGCCCCCTGGAGCTCCACCGACCTCAACTCCAATTCCATATATTCACGTTCAGGGAGAAAAAAATAAAGGAGAAGGATTCATCGCATTTTATGATACGGAGCCGCCGCCAAGCCCTAATCTCTCTCGGGAGGGCTGATCTGGAGTCCGTTCGGGGCTCCGGAGAGGGGAATCCGTCGCCGTCGTCATCATCAACCATCCTCCATCACCAATTTCATGATGCTCACCGCCGTGCGTGAGTAATCCCATCGTAGGCTTGCTGGACGATGATGGGTTGGATGAGATTTACCATATAATCGAGTTAGTTTTGTTAGGGTTTGTTCCCTAGTATCCATTATGTTCTAAGATTGATGTTGCTATGACTTTGCCATGCTTAATGCTTGTCACTAGGGCCCGAGTGCCATGATTTCAGATCTGAATCTATTATGTTTTCATGAATATATGTGAGTTCTTGATCCTATCTTGCAAGTCAATAGTCACCTATTATGTGTTATGATCCGGCAACCCCGAAGTGACAATAATCAGGACCACTCCCGGTGATGACCGTAGTTTGAGGAGTTCATGTATTCACGAAGTGTTAATGCTTTGGTCGGGTAGTCTATTAAAAGGAGGCCTTAATATCCCTTAGTTTCCAATAGGACCCCGCTGCCACGGGAGGGTAGGACAAAAGATGTCATGCAAGTTCTTTTCCATAAGCACGTATGACTATATTCGGAATACATGCCTACATTACATTGATGAACTGGAGCTAGTTCTGTGTCACCCTATGTTATAACTATTGCATGAGGAATTGCATCCGACATAATTATCCATCATTGATCCATTGCCTACGAGCTTTTCCCATATTAATCTTTGCTTAGTTACATTTCCGTTGCCATTGTTAGGATTGCTATAAAACCGCTACTGTTACTTTTGCCACCGTTACCGTTACTTCCATACTATTTTGCTACTAAATACTTTGCTGCAGATATTAAGTCTTTCAAGTGTGGTTGAATTGACAACTCAACTGCTAATACTTGAGAATATTCTTTGGCTCCCCTTGTGTCGAATCAATAAATTTGGGTTGAATACTCTACCCTCGAAAACTGTTGCGATCCCCTATACTTGTGGGTTATCAAGACTATTTTATGGCGCCGTTGCCGGGGAGCATAGCTCTATTCTTTGAGTCACGTGGGATTTATATTTGTTGATCACTATGAGGAACTTGAAAGATGAAAAAACCAAGATTTTCCCTCAACTACGAGGGGAGGTAAGGAACTGCCATCTAGCTCTCCACTTGATTCACCTTCTGTTTTGAGTAAACTTGCGACACCTACACCTATTATTGATTCTGATAGGTCGCATGTTATTGATGATGCCACTTCTGCTATGCATGATGCTTATGATGAAACTACTTCTATGCTTGATAATACTGTGCCATTAGGTGAATTTCTTGATGAACAACTTGCTAGGGTTAGAGAGAATGAAATTATTGAAACAAATAATATTGATGAAGTGATGATGAAGATTCTCCCCCTAGATATGAATTGCCTGATGTGCCTGAGGGTTATGTTATGGATGAAGAAACTACTAGAGACCTTTTTGCTTGCAAAGATAGATATGATCTTAAGAAACTGTTAGCTAAGCTGAAAGAAAAGTATTTGAATGCTAGAATGAAATATGACCCTGCTTTTGCTACTTCACCTATCTGTATTTCCGATAAGGATTATGATTTCTCTGTCGATCCTGAGTTAATTACTTTGGTTGAATCCGATCCTTTTTATGGCTATGAATCTGAAACTGTTGTGGCACATCTGACTGAATTGAATGATATAGCCACCCTATTCACTCATGAGGAAAAAACTCCTTATACTATATCCTTAAGTTATTTCCGTTCTCATTAAAGGGTGATGCTAAAACATGGTTTAATTCTCTTGCTCCTGGTTGTTTGCGTAGTCCCCAGGATATGATTTATTAGTTCTCTACTAAATATTTCTCCGCTCATAAGAAACAAGCTGCCTTAAGGGAAATATATAATTTTGTGCAAATTGAAGAAGAGAGTCTCCCACAAGATTGGGGGAGGCTTCTCCAATTACTTAATGCTTTGCCTGATCATCCTCTCAAGAAAAATGAAATACTTGATATCTCTTATAATGGACTAACCAATGCTTCCAGAGACCACCTGGATAGTTCTGCTGGTTGTGTTTTTAGGGAAAGGACTGTTGAGCAAGCTGAATTGCTATTGAATAATATATTGAGTAATGATAATGATTGGACACTTCCTGAACCAACTCCTAAGCCAACTCCGAAGAAAAGCGGTATTCTATTTCTCAGTCCTGAAGATATGCAAGAGGCAAAGAAATCTATGAAAGAAAAGGGTATTAAAGCTGAAGATGTTAAGAATTTACCACCTATTGAAGAAATACATGGTCTTAATAACTCGAAACAGGCAGTAAAGGTAAATTCTCTCTATAGATTTGATGAAGGTGATATTCCTCTTAATAAGTCTGCTAGTCAATGCTTGGATGAGTTTGATAATTTTATTGTTAAACAGGAAAACTTCAAGGGTCTTTTACATCTGTGTCCCTAACTCGAACCCACTACTCATATTTGCCCCTAATTTTGAAGCATGCTCAAAATTGCCCCTCTGCCATTAGGTGTCCTTATAGAAATGCCCATCCGTTCTGTTTCCGTCAAGTCAAAGGGCTTTGACCGCTATTTGGATGTTTGCTGGACATTTTGCCCTTGACTCCATGTGTCACTTACATCTGGGACCCACTCTAAAAAAATGAAAAACTCTTACTCTCACCCCCTCTCTCACACACAATTGCATGTGAGCAACAAGGGGTGGACGCAGTAGTAGTCGCGGCTGCCATACCACAATGAATCAAGTGCGCAGGTAAGGGGCAGCGCACCTGCTAGCCCTCTTGTTCTATTAGAGAACAAACAATGTCCAGATCTCGCTGCCATTGACACAGTTCGTTGTTTTCGTGGCAAGAGTGGATCCCAAGCCTCAAAAGCATGTCCATTAGCTTCTTATATTCCTATAGAGTCTTCCCTATGGATGAAATCAACAGAGGTGCCATAAATCGTTGAATTGGTCTTGGTCTTCTCTGCCTCCGATGTCGTGTTGCCGCGCCTCGATCCCCTCGTCTAGGCCGCCCCGACGCTCTCTGTTGGCTTCCTAGTAAATCTGTGATGCTTCTACACCTGCTAGATCCGTCGCCGCCGAGGATTACATCCCCGAGCAGTCGCCCCACAAACAGCCGCTCTCTCCCTAGCGTCGCCGCTCGCCGCGGAAAGCTGTTGTCGTTTCCTCGGTCGTTGATCATCCCACATCTTGTTGTTGTGCTTCCTGACCATGCCGGAGTGCTCGCACCTCCCCATACCTCCTCCGGCGTGTTCCCGCACCATCGAGTAGGACGCCGACGAGCTCGCACACTCGCCGAAGTACAGTGTAATTAGATTAGGGCCATATCCTATTAGTTCAGACTAACCTAGACACTAACCAGCGGGTCCTCTTGTCTAATAATCCAATAAATATTGTTCAACAAATAATTACAGTATGACAAGTGGGCCTATGCATATTTTCTAGGACATTTTTTTGTTTCTTTTCTTGGGCCCCACATGTAAGTGAGAGATAGAGGGGTGTGAGAAAGCGTTTTTTCTTTTTATTTTTTCTCTGTGGGTCCCACATGTAAGTGGCACATGGAGGCAGGGGTAAAATGTCCAGGAAACGTTCGGTAGACGGTCAAAGGCCTTTGACCTAACGGAAACGGCACAGAAGGGCATTTTTATAAGATCACCTAACGGTAGAGGGGCAAATTTGAGTAGGCTTCGAAATTAGGGGTAAATCTGAGTAGGTGGTTCGAGTTAGGGACAGAAATGCAAATGGCCCAAACTTCAATGCTTATGTTGGTAGACAATTGAAACGTAATGCTTATATGATTGAACACTTGAGTGATTATATGTCTAGAGTTAAAGGTGAGCTTAAAATTATTAGTAAACATGCTTCTATGGTTACCACTTAGGTGGAACAAGTACTTAAAGCTCAAGATGATTTTCTCAATGAATTAAATAATAAGAAAAATGATAATGATGTTAGAGTTGTGACTAGAGGGGGTAGATTGACCCAGGAACCTTTGTATCCTGAGGGCCACCCTAAGAGAATTGAGCAAGATTCTCAGAGAACTAATGTTGATGCACCTAGTCCTTCTAAAAAGAAGAAAAAGAAAAATGATAGAACTTTGCATGCTTCAAGTGAACCTTGATGACCCACAAGTATAGGGGATCTATCATAGTCCTTTCGATAAGTAAGAGTGTCAAAACCAACGAGGAGCAGAAGGAAATGACAAGCGGTTTTCAGCAAGGTATTCTCTGCAAGCACTGAAATTATAGGTAATAGATTGTTTTGTGATAAGGTAATTTGTAACGGGTAACAAGTAACAATTGTAAATAAAGTGCAGCAAGATGGCCCAATCCTTTTTGTAGCAAAGGAGAAGCCTGGACAAACTCTTATATAGAGAAAAGCGCTCCCGAGGACACATGGGAATTATCGTCAAGATAGTTTTCATCACGCTCATATGAATCGCGTTCGGTACTTTGATAATTTGATATGTGGGTGGACCGGTGCTTGGGTGCTGTACTTACTTGGACAAGCATCCCACTTATGATTAACTCCTATCGCAAGCATCCGCAACTACAAAAGAAGTATTAAGGTAAACCTAACCATAGCATGAAACATATGGATCCAAATCAGCCCCTTATGAAGCAACGCATAAACTAGGGTTTAAGCTTCTGTCACTCTAGCAACCCATCATCTACTTATTACTTCCCAATGCCTTCCTCTAGGCCCAAACAATGGTGAAGTGTCATGTAGTCGACGTTCACATGACACCACTAGAGGAGAGACAACATACATCTCATCAAAATATCGAATGAATACCAAATTCACATGACTACTTATAGCAAGACTTCTCCCATGTCCTCAGGAACAAAAGTAACTACTCACAAATCATATTCATGTTCATTATCAGAGGGGTATTAATATGCATAATGGATCTGAACATATGATCTTCCACCAAGTAAACCAACTAGCATCAACTACAAGGAGTAATCAACACTACTAGCAACCTACAGGTACCAATCTAAGGTTTGGATACAAAGATTGGATACAAGAGATGAACTAGGGTTTGAGAGGAGATGGTTCTGGTGAAGATGTTGATGAAGATTGACCCCCTCCCGATGAGAGGATCGTTGGTGATGATTTCCCCCTCCCGGAGGGAAGTTTCCCCGGCAGAACAGCTCTGCCGAAGCCCTAGATTGGTTCCGCCAAGGTTCCGCCTCGTGGCGGCGGAGTTTCTTCCCGAAAGCTTGCTTATGATTTTTTTCTCGGACGAAAGACTTCATATAGAAGAAGATGGGCACCGGAGGCCTGCCAAGGGGCCCACGAGGCAGGGGCGCGCCCCCACCCTCGTGGCCAGGCTGTGGGCCCCCTCTGATGGATTCTTTCGCCAGTATTTTTTATTAGTTCCAAAAATAACTTCTATGAAGTTTCAGGACTTTTGGAGCTATGCAGAATAGGTCTCTAATATTGCTCCTTTTCCAGCCCAGAATTCCAGGTGCCGGCATTCTCCCTATTCATGTAAACCTTGTAAAATAAGAGAGAATAGGCATAAGTATTGTGACATAACGTGTAATAACAGCCCATAATGCAATAAATATCGATATAAAAGCATGATGCAAAATGGACGTATCAAACCTGTTGTTGATACACCTGAGAATCCCAATGATATTTCTATTTTTGATGCTGAAACACAATCTCGTAATGAACATGAACCTAGTGATAATGATGATGTTCATGTTGATGCTCAACCTAGCAATAACAATGATGTAGAGATTGAATCTGCTGTTGATCTTGATAATCCACAATCAAAGAATCAACGTTATGATAAGAAAGACTTCGTTGCTAGGAAGCACGGTAAAGAAAGAGAACCATGGGTTCAGAAACCCATTCCTTTTCCTCCTAAACCATCCAAGAAAAAGGATGATGAGGATTTCGAGCGCTTTGCTGAAATGATTAGACCTATCTTTTTGCGTGTGCGTTTGACTGATATGCTTAAAATGAATCCTTATGCTAAGTATATGAAAGATATTGTTACAAATAAAAGAAAGATACCGGAAGCTGAAATTTCCACCATGCTTGCCAATTATACTTTTAAAGTGGAATACCAAAGAAACTAGGAAATCCAGGAGTACCAACTATACCATGCTCCATTAAAAGAAACTATGTTAAAACTGCTTTATGTGATCTTGGAGTCGGTGTTAGTGTTATGCCTCTCTTTTTATATCGTAGACTTGATTTGAATAAGTTGTCACCTACTGAAATATCTTTGCAAATGGCCGATAAATCAACTGCTATACCTGTCGGTATTTGTGAGGATGTGCCTGTTGTGGTTGCAAACGTTACTATTTTAACGGACTTTGTTATTCTTGATATTCCCGAGGACGATAGTATGTCTATTATCCTTGGTAGACCCTTTTTGAATACTGCAGGGGCTGTTATTGATTGCAACAAGGGCAATGTCACTTTTCATGTTAATGGTAATGAGCATACGGTACACTTTCCGAGGAAACAACCTCAAGTCCACAGTATCAATTCTATTGGAAAAATTTCAACAATTATTATTGGAGGTTTTGAATTTCCTCTTCCTACCGTCAAGAAGAAATATGATATTCTTATTATTGGAGACATGCATATCCCCGTTGAGTAACCTAGTGTTATTCGAAATTCTCCGGTTTCATGTTATTCGGAAAGAGTTTGTTAACAAGACTTGATCAACCTTGTTAGTGGATTCCTTTTTGATGAGCATGAGATGGATGAAGTTAGAAAGCACAACTCTCTGTATCCTCCTTTTACTTTCTGTTATTTCGAGTAAATAAAGCATAAATAGCATTTTCTGTCTATTTTCTGAATTATCCTTGCAATAAAAATACCCCAAAAATAAAATTTCTCCAAATGCCCCGAAAATGAAATATGATTTTTTGTAGAATATTTAAGAATATCTGGCACTGAGAACATACCACGGGGCCCACCATTTGGCCACGAGGGTGCAGGGCGCGCCCATCCCCCTGGGCCGCGCCCCCCTGCCTCGTGGGCCCCATGTGGACCCCCTCCACTTATTCCAGCACCCACACACTTCATCTTCCTCTAGAAAAAATTCTCCCATAGCTCAAACTCGTGTTCTAGCTCATCTTGCTGCCATTTTCGATCTCCTTGCTCAGAGCTCCATTCACAAAACTGTTCTGGGGGATTGTTCTTCGGTGTGTGACTCCTCCAATGGTCCAATTAGTTTTTGTTCTAGTGCTTTATTTATTGCAATTTTTTGCTGCTAAGGTGACCATGTTCTTGAGCTCGCATGTCAAACTTATATGGTCAAAAGTAGTTTTAATGCATGATTTAGCCTCTAGGCACTTGTGGGAGTAGTTGCTATCACTACAAAAAAAATACACTTCCGTGATGATACGTGTTTGTCACAGTAGGTCGCGTTTTCTGTCATGCATGGACATCCATGACAAATTTATGACAGAATCAAGATAGTCATACCTGTGCTGTCGTAGAAGTGTTCCATGACATTACCAAAATTATCATCACGGAAGTGTCCACTTCCATGACGATAAATCGCGCGTCACAGAAGTGCTTTCATCAAGGGTGACCGACACGTGGCATCCACCGTAACGGAACACCGTTAAGCTATCGGGTCGGATTTTGGATCCGATAACCCGTTAACAGCCACGACCAATGCCGATTTTCCACGTGTAAAATTCTCATTGGCTGACGGATCCACGCGTCAGCTCCGCGTTGGCACAGGTGTCACTCATCAAACAGTCAAGATGGGCCTATGATATGTTGACACGTGGACCGGCCCGAAAGTGGCCCACAAAGTTTAAATGGGCCGGCCCAACCGAAGGCCCATAAGATTTAGCGGACCATAATGGGCCAGCCCAGCTAAAGGCCCACAAAATTTAGCGGACCATAATGGACCGGCCCAGCTAAAGGCCCACACGATTTTGCAGACCATAATGGGCCGGCCCAGCTAAAGGCCCATAGGATTTTGCGGACCACAATGGGCCGGCCCAGCTAAAGGCCCACAAGATTCTGCAGACCATAATGGGCCGGCCCAGCTAAAGCCCCAACATTCTCTGTCAAATCGGCCCGTCAAAAGCCTGTCCTAAACTTGTCATCAACGCGGCCCATGGTCACTTTTGGCCCGTTAACAGTCCGCTAAGTAATTGGGCCGAATTACGGCTCGGTGTATTTCCGGCCTGTTAAAGGTCCGGCTTCATTTGGGCCCATTTACAGGCCATCAAAACTTTCGGCCCATAAACGACCGTGAAGGATTTGGGTCATATTCGGCCATGTCTGACATTCGGCCTATTAGAGGCCCACTATAGATTTGGGCCACTTTCAGACTGTTGTCATTTTCGGCCTGTTAACGCCGGACATAAACCATGGGCCATATGTGGCCCAACGTCATATCGGGCCCATTAACGGCCCATATAAAGATGACGATAATCTAGCCCGACCGAAGTTCCGGCCTGTTAAAGGCCCGTGTATTAGGTCGGCGCATTTACGGCCCGTCCGAATTTCGGCCTGTCAAAGATCCGCATCGCAAATGGGCCACCATTTCGGCCTGCTAAGTCCAGTGGGTTATTTGGCACAATCAGGGCCCAATCTCACATTCAGTCTATTAAAGGCCCATGTTTTTTATGGGCTCGAGATATTTACACCTGTAAACGGCCTATTTTTACTGAGGGCCCAAATTATGTTTAGGCCTGTTAAAGGCCCACTATGGGCACAGGCCTACCAGAAAAATATGAAAGCTTATGCTGATTAAGGCCCAGATATTTTTAGTGGGCTACATGCCAATTTCGGCCCGTAATCGTTTTTAGCCCAATTGGAATGGGCCCGACGAATGTTGGCATGTTGGGCTCCTACAAAGCTTTCGGCCGAATACATTACTAAGATAAACCTACACTATACAAAAATAGCGTCGTAATTACTGCAGCCTGTGGCACCATCATAAATGTTGTATCACAACAAAATAAATTCCAACCATACAACAAAAGGCCTGTTGGCATAAAGTTTACAGTCCTTCCAGATAAAAGCACCATCAGATGTATAGAAGCACAGATCATTTGACCTGAGTGCTAATGTTTCAGGCTGTAGAATCTGATGGAGCAGCACGATCTCCACCTTTTTCTGCCATTGCTCTTGAACAACGAAGCGAATGTCTGATAGTCTGGTTTCAAAACCATTCATATCTTGACGACATTTCTCAACCACTATTCTTGTTTCCGAAACAACGTCCATTAAGGATTGGACTTGTGTCTGGAGCATAGATATATCACTCTGTCTAGCAGGAAGATTTTGTTCAGTAGGCGATTTGGACGAGGTTACCTTGACAACCAACCCAGAATTACACAGGAAGGTGCTTTTTGCACTGTTAGTGGAGAGATACTGACGCACTTCAGCAAGAGGCGACATTGTGCCTGTAGTAGCCTCGTCACCTTCAGGTGGTTGTGGCTGTTCAATCATTTGTTCCATAGCTTCCTGAAAGTTTGAACTTGTAGATTAGTGTACTAGATAAGTTACTAATGAGACAAAAACAAACAAAGTAGGTTAAACATTTATACATAGCTTATTTTGGTGAACTACTGTAATACATTAGCATGTATTGTAGTGCCAACTACATAATAAAATCACTTTCGGAACATATGTCCATGTAGCATGCCTACTGTATTGTCTATTTCCTCACATTCGTTGACATCTAAGGATAAAGAGACATGGTTTAAAGTAGGATGAACATAGTATGACATCATTCATATCATGGGCAAACAGATATAAAACAAACAGGCTATTTTATCATTGTGTGCGCACGTGAACATAACAACTAGATTACAGATCAAGACCAAAAGAATATCCTTCATCTCTTTTAAACCATGTAAGGTGAAATGATACGTTAAGAAAACTATGTATAAAAGTGAACAGAGTAACTGACATTGGCTGCAAACCAAGTAGTTAAATGAAAACATCACGGTACCAATCAGTTCAAGGCAGGAGGAGTAAGGACTTACAACAACGTCTTGAACTGGTGTGCTCATGCCCTTCATCTTGCTGGTGTGGCAATCCTTGAATATTTGCACTGCATTCGGTTTAGGTTCTTTTTGGTCCGCACGGGTTTTCCTCTGTATTTGGAACAAGTCAATATAGATATGATAATATGGCACAAAAAAAGAAGGAAGTAGCAACTATTTACAAGAGCCTCGCAGTGTGCAATATAGCTACGAGATCCTGTTGTCTGTTGGAATTTCACTTTAGAACAGTTGGTTTTGTTCTTCAAATAGTTAGCCTAGAAGAAGATGCACTTGTAAGGCACATACATAAATACAAGTTCAATATGTGGTCTGATCAAATACATATAGCCTACCTGATACTTTGGATCAGACCAGTGTTTAACGAGGGCTGTCCAGTCTTCATCTGTAATATATTCCACTGGAGATGTTTGGGCTATTTCATTGTTAGCCTTGCCTTCAAAGTGAGATTTTCTAAGGTGGTACCGATACTGTCGCAGACCAGACTGAAAAACATGAGTGCATGCTTGTTTAGTTGCATCATCTTTCGGATCCGACTTGAACCTCATCTGTTGAAAAAATAATGTGAGTCTTATTAGGAGGAAGCTAGAAAGTATGGGACAGAGCAAGACAATATTACTAATTGCAATGAATAACATTACTTACGGATAAATGGTCAAGGAAGGTGTTAAACTGGGTATTGTCTTTCTCATTCCTGTACTGGATCCATGTTGGGAGGATACGTGCATGACACCTAACGGCAACGGCTGCCTCTGATATTAACTTAGCTGACTCTGTAGCATCACGTGGCCTTTTTAAACCTGCCTCAAAATGGATCTCCATTCTTCCTCCTTAAGATTTTTTTTAATCTGTCAAGCATTATCCCTGATGTCTGTTTCCGCTTGCACCGTGGTGCTAGTTCAACAAAGAATATGGAAAGTGTTAGTGTACATCAAACTGTGAGAGTACATATAAAGGAGCATGCAACTGCAACTTGACTCGGTCAGGTACCGTCTTGGTGTTAATGCTCATGAGGTTCATCTAATCTTGCCAAGTCCTGTTGTGTCAGCAGTGCTTCAGAAGTAGTGTTAGGTGTGAAGGCAGCTTGGGAACTGGCCAGTTCCGGAGCAAACGAACGAGTAACTGGTTGAGATGCTGGTACAGTTGAAGCGGATGCTGCAGCTGGTGGAGCAGGTGATACTGTGTTTGTAGATTTAGCCGGTGGACTTGGACCTTCTACTGCACTATAAGTACCAGCAGAATCTCGACGGCAGAACCTTTTCCGTTTCACCCGACGAGTAACAGCACTCCCTACTATATTATTTTCCTTGCTCTTTTTTGACTTTGCCATGTCAAGCTGTACCCACAACACAAAAGAATAAGATCACTCTTCAGAACTCATTGATGCATGATACAAAAAAGCAATACTTTGATGTAAGACAACCGTATGAGGATGGAATATGTAAGAAAAACAGGACGGCATGACATATTCACAACTACGATGTGCAAACTAAGCAGAAGGATTTTCAAGAAAATAGAAGTAATGCAAGCTAGACACCATATGAAAGATGCAACCAATATTACTCTGCCAAGTTAAAAGTGTCTTGTCATAAGTGGCAATTCGAAAAATTAGAAGCAGTACAACGTAGAAATCAATGCAAGATGCAACCACTATCAAACTGCCATGTTAAAAGCGTCCAATCATGAGTGACTGATGCGGGATACACAACAGCAGTACTTTGATGTAAGAACATGGTATGATAGATAGATGCACTGTATTCTAGACACAGAAAGCCATGTCATATGCACATGTATAACGTATAAACTCAGCAGGTGCAATTTAATCAAAATAGAAGAAATACAGGCTAGACAACATATGCAACATGAAACCAATTATCACACTGTCAACTTAGAGGAAGCACCTGCGATGGTGGAGTACGGGAGATGAACTCATCATGTAGAATTGGGACTTCAACTTCATTAGCAGTAGCAGTGGCAAATCTAGAGAGTCTCTGTTTGCGTCAGTGCGGATGACCACCAACATCCCCTAACTTACTCTTTTCCTTCCTATTTTCTGATATTGCCTTATGAAGTCAAAACCATAAGAAGATGAATAAAATTAGCTCTGCATAACTGGTTGATGCATGATACAGACGAACACTACTTTGATGTAAGGCAAGCGCAGGATAGGAGGATGGAATATATGCAAAAAAAGACAGTGTTTCATATTCACACGTACGATAGGAGGATGGAATATGTATGAAAAAACAGTAAGCGGAAGGCATTTCAACAAAATTAGAAGAAATGAAAGCTAGGCACCATATGAACATGCAACCAATATCACTCTATCGGGTAAAAAGTGTCTCGTCGTAAGTGCCATTTCAAGAAATTAGAAGCAGTACAAGCTAGAAGACAATGCAAGATGCAACCTACATCACAGTCCCATGTTAAATGTGTCTTACGGGTAAGTGATCGTTGCAGGTATAAGTTGTAAGCTACGCAGATGCAATTCAACATAATCAGAAGCAATACAAACTAGACATCATACGAAAAACGCAACCACATATAACAGTTCCAAGTAAGAGCAAGCACCTGTGATGGTGGAGTAGGGGAGATGTGCTCATCATGTACACGTATGTTCTAGAAACAGGAACACGTGTCATATTCACAGGCATTATGTGTAAAGTAAGCAGATGCAATTCAAGTTAGAAGCAATACAAGCTAGACATCATACGCAACATGCAACCACATATAATAGTGTCAAGTTAGAGCAAGCACCAGTGATGGTAGAGTAGGGGAGATGTGCTCATCATCTACACAGCTACGTTGAGTGTCCAGCCTTGTGTTGTCTTGCGAATCTTGTTGGGAGGATGGCGGAGTAGAATCTGTAGAGACCCCCTGTTTGAGTTGCTCCGAAGGACCACCATCATCCACTGCCGGACTAATTTCCTTCAGCTGTAATGATTTTGCATTGTGAAGTCATACCGATAAGAAAAAGGAATACAATTTGCTCTTCAGAACTCATTCATGCATGATACTGACGAACACTACTCGAATGAAAGGCAAACACATGATGCGAGGATGGAATATGTATGAAAAACAGGATGGTGTGACATATTCACACCTATGATGTGGTAACTAAGCAGAAGGCATTTCAACAAATTAGAAGCACTGCAAGCTAGACACCATATGAAAGATGCAACCAATATCACTCTGCCAAGTTCAAACTGTATGTCATTTCAACAAATTAGAAGTAGTACATGCTAGAAATCATATGCAAGACACAACCAATATCACAGTGGCGACTTAAAGGTGCCTTATCATAAGTGACTGATGCGGGATGTGCAAGAATAGTAGTCTGATGTAGAAACAGGAACACATGTCATATTCACAGACATTATGTGTAAAGTAAGCAGATGCAATTCAACAAAGTTAGAAGCAATACAAGCTAGACATCATACGCAACATGCAACCACATATAATAGTGCCAAGTTAGAGCAAGCACCTGTGATGGTGGAGTAGGGGAGATGTGCTCATCATCTACACAGCTACGTTGACTGTCTAGCCTTGCGTTGTCTTGCGAATCTTGTTGGGAGGATGGCGTAGTCGAATCTGTAGAGAACCTCCGTTTCTGTTGCTCGGAAGGACCACCATCATCCAATGCCTTGCCTATTTCCTTCAGCTTTATTGATTTTGCATTGTGAGGTCATACCGACAAGAAAAAGGAATACCATTTGCTCTTCAGAACTCATTCATGCATGATACTGACGAACACTACTCTGATGAAAGGCAAAGTCATGATACGAGGATGGAATATGTACGAAAAATGGACGGCTTGACATATTCACACCTATGATGTGGTCACTAAGCAGAAGGCACTTCAACAAATTAGAAACACTTCAAGACACCATATGGAAGGTGCAATCAATATCACTCTGCCAAGTTAAAACTGTCTCGTCATAGGTGGCGTTCATCAAACTAGAAGCAATACATGCTAGAAATCATATTCAAGACGCAAACCAATATCACACTGCCAACTTAAAGGTGTCCCATCATAAGTGACTGATGCAGGATACACAAGAAGAGTAGTTTCATGTAAGAACATGGTGTGATAGACAGATATAGCATGTACCAAAAAACAGGAAAGCGTGTCATATTCACATGTATCATGTGTAAGCTAAGCAGATGCAGTTTACACTAATTAGGAGCAATACGAGCTAGACACCATATGCAACATGCAACCAGATATCACACTGCCAAGTTAGAGCAAGCACCTTGGATGGTGGAGTAGGGGAGCGGAGACTTGGACCTTGTAATGCACTATCAGTACAAGGAGAATCGGTACAGATGCTCCATTTACATTGCTGCAGAGGACCACCATCATCGCCTTCCTTACTCTTTTCCTTCCTCTTTCTTGATTTTGCCTTGTCAAGTCAAACCCACAAGAAAAAGGAATAAAATTTTCTCTTCAGAACTCATTGATGCATGATACTGACGAACACTACTTTCATGTAAGGCAGCCGCATGATAGGAGGATGGATGTATGAAAAACTGGACGGCATGACATATTGACATGTATGATGTATAAAGTGTAAACTAAGCACAAGGTGCTTGAACTTGTTAGAATCGATGCAAGCTAGAAACCATATGAAAGATGAAACCAATATCACTCTACCAAATTAAAAGGGTGCCCTAACAAATGTATTTGACCAAATTAGAAGCAATACATGGCAACAGGCTAGAAATTATATGCAATATGCAACGAATAAAGGTGACTCATCGTAAGTGATTGATGCAGGATATAGAAGAGAGGTAGTTTCATGTAAGAACGAGGTTAACACATAGATGTAGTGTGTATCAAAAATAGGAAGGCATGTCATATTCACAGGTATAGTGTGTAAACTAAGCAGATGCAATTTACCCTAATTAGAAGCATTACAAGCTAGACACCGTATGCAACATGCAACCACATATCACACTGCGAAGTTAGAGCAAGCACCTGTGATGGTGGTGTAGGGGAAGTGCGGTCTTCAGGTAGAGAGCTACGTTCAATATCTTCATTTAGGCTTGTTGTTTCTTGAGAATCATGTGGAGAGGATGAAATTGCATTCTTTATAAGAGTATTGCGTCTCATATTAACCCACGTGCGTGACTGTCTCATCATAAGCGATAGATGCAGGATACACAAGAATAGTAGTTTGATGTAAGAACATGGTGTGATAGGCAGATGTAGTATGTACCAAAAACAGGAAGGCGTGTCATATTCACATGTATAATGTGTAACCTAAGGAGATGCAATTTAACAAATTAGGAGCATTGATGAGGGATACACAAGAAAAGTAGTTTGATGTAAGAACATGGTTAATAGAAAGACGTAGTATGTACCAAAAACAGGAAGGCATGTCATATTCACAGGTATAATGTCTTAACTAAGCAGATGCAATTTACCCTAATTAGAAGCATTACAAGGTAGACACCATATGCAACATGCAACCACATATCACACTGCCAAGTAAGAGCAAGCACCTGCGATGGTGGTGTGAGGGAATTGCGGTGATCAACTAGAGAACTACGTTGACTATCTTCATTTAGCATTGCTGTTTCTTGAGAATCATGTGGGGAGGATGACACTTCACACTTTAAACGAGTATGGCGTCTCACAGTAACCCACCCGGGTGACTGTCTCATCATAAATGATTGACGAGGGATACAAAAGAGCATTAGTTTGATGTACGAACATGGTTAATGGACATATGTAGTATGTATCAAAAACAGGAAGGCATGCCATTATCAAAGGTATAATGTGTAAAGTAAGCAGATGCAATTTAACCAAATTGGAAGCAATACAAGCTAGACACCATATGCAACATGCAAGCACATTTGACAGCGCGAAGTTAAAGCAAGCACCTGGGATGGTTGTGTGTGGCCATTGAGATCATCAACTGCAGATCTACGTTTACTGTCTCCAACTGCTGACACTGCACCCATTAGAGCGCTGAAACGCTTAGTGCTTATCTTCGAATTACACTGGAGCGACTTCTGTCTTTTCTTTTCTGCATTCATCAACACTGCGTCAGAGTCTGAAATACCCATGCATAAAAAAACAATAGTGTGAGTATGGGTGAAGTGTGTGCACAATTAGTACAGTGTAAAGGTAGCAGATAGCATGTCGGTGAGAAATAAATGACGGGAGACATATGACAGCTCTACAACATGCATGGCACACTAAATTACTACAGGATTCTATGAAAATAACAGTCGACTGAAAGCAAATAGGTCAGTCCATTTTTTCTGCACCGTCCGATGTACAAAGAACGGGCAGATCGCCTTCATCTACCTCCAGCCAGTCAGTGTTGACGATCTTCCTCGAAACGCCAGCGACCATCGGCCCAGTATTCCTCCCCTGCCTGCGCCCTCCCCTCGACCTCACCGCACCGCCGTGCTTGGCACCGCCCCCTGGCCATCCATTCAAGCCCCGCCGACCTCTAGATCGGGCACAAGCAGCTCCTGCGCCCCACACCCCTATGATAGACACCGATGCGCCGCTTCCCCGGGGAACAGGCAGACTAGGTGCTCCGCGCGCCTAAGTGGGTGCTGCTTCTTTTAACTGCGGTTCGACTGACCCTGAATTGAAATCCAGGCGGGCTACTGACCTCTAGCAAAGGTGAAATAGTAAAAGGGAGGGAACCTTATGCATTTAGTATCACGAAGAAGATGCAGTAAGAAGCACTCAACTAGTTTCGTTTGTGGGATGAATACGGTGTGAGAGGAGACGTAAGATTTTCACGAATAAGGGAAGAGGAGTACCTCTTTCTGTTGGCAGTGCTGTGTCCGCCTTCTGTTTTTCCGACGATCTTCTTGTTGTTCGCCGGAAACCAGAAGTTGTGGAGGACGGTGCAGCCTTGGACGAACCCATGGCCAAGTTGTTGAGTGTGGTGCGGTGGCCATCTGTCGGCGGCGGGGAAGCAGATCCGAGGCGGCGAATGACGACGTAGCGGGAATAGCTCCGGTGCGGTGGACGGTTGCGACAGTGGAGCCGCAGCAGTGAGGCGCAGGACAGCGTGGTCGGAGTGGTTCTGGTACGGCGCACGTCGGCGTCGGCGTCGTGGAGGCAGCTCTGCCTCGGCTTCAGCTACCTAGTCCTTGAGGGCGTTGCGGTTGCGGTTGCGTTGGACGACGACGTCGGGGTACCGGCTCCGGCGTGATGGAGGAGGGCGGCGGTGGATTGGCCGCTATGGGGTGGAGGACGGAGGAGGCTGGGGTTTCGCAGTTGGTGGAGAGGGTGTTTTCGCGCCCACGGAGTATGAATGGGGAAACGGAGGGAGGCGGGGAACTAAGGGGGAACAATGTTTCGGTTTGAGACGCGCTTGTTTGAAATTTGGGGAAAGTTACAAACTTTGCCCCCATCTAAAATTTCGGACATATTGCGGGTTGGGGGTAGGACAGTCATGTCAGGTGTCCCAAATGTGGGCGGGATAGATTTCGGCCGAGCGCATGGGTGTTTAGGCGCCCACGGCGTATGAATGATTCTCGGAGGCAGTTGAGACTGGCGTCCTGGTGAAGTTACAAACCTACCCCGGTTTAGACCTTTGGACATCGGGCCGATAGGCTACACGGGCCAGAGTCAGGACAGCAATTTCCTACCACCAAAACATTAGTCTCGCGCGGTTTTGGGTGACCAGAGGCCTATTTGGCGCTTCATTCAATATTTGGGAGCAGAAGCATTAACGCTTTCGGTTCTCTTGAATTGAACTTTCAGGATTTGTCAAACTTCACAAATCTTTACTCTTGAAAATCCTAAAGCTACGATTATTTTGGAATGGAGGGGGTACATTTGAATATACATTGTACACGAGTATATATTAAAAAATATGCAACTTACCTCAGTTCATGCATGGTTCCAGATATAATCTCCTTGGTGGCAAAAAAAATTAGATATGCGTATGAATATATATAGCATGTTCAAACTCACAACAAAGATTGATGCCCCCTTTTACATCTGATTTACAAATGCCATTATCTCGGGTTCAAATAGATGAATGTACTTCCATGAATTCGAATCTTCGAAACCCCCTTTATGTTGAATTCGACATGTATTCTATTTCGTAGCAAGAAATTTGGAATGTATCCATGCAAGTGACAAATGTATAAAGTGCTTCACACTAACAACATGGAGTGCACTAATTAATGTTTATATATGAATTGCAAAAGCATCCATTGCCTGTATTTCAAACCGCTCTCACTCTATGGATCGATAATATGAAATAAACACATGCACATGCTAGAATCCAATAGAGTATGGGTGTCTAATAGACTGATTTTTGTCCATACGCAATTTGCAAAATTCATGATCTCATCCAATAATAATAATGCCATTTATATTTTAATTTAATGCGTAGAACCGCCTTTTACACGTAGATGCACTATGCCTCGCCCCGTTCTCACAAACGTGTTATATCTCTCTCTATCTAACGCATAAGTGCACACACTTTATATGCATCGGCATTTCTCTTTCACACATGCTCACAATCTCTCTCAGGGTGTCGGGGTGTCTCACGCACATGCTCTCTCTGTTTCTCTCTCTCTCTCTCTCTTTCTGACTACTATGTACCACTCTTTTCACTAATCTCAGTTGGAAAACACTATTTCTCTCACATGCATATATACACATGCACGGTCTCTACTAGCCCTCTATACGCACATATATGTGCCTACATGTCTCCCACACGCACATTATCTTTAGGCCTCTCTCGCACACAATGCCCCCCCGACACACCTCTCTCTTAGTAGTTGGCAGATATGATTTCATCATATCAATTCGCTAGGATATCCCTGGCTGTTAGGCTGGATGGTAATACGAGGCAAAGTTTTACCCTAGTTCAGATCGGACCCTTGCAGTTGAAGAAAGAGCCTACTCCTGGTACTGTATATTAGTGATAGGGGTGTGTACAAAGTACACGTGAATACCAGGCATTGTGCGTGTGTGTATACTATCAACGAACTAGCCCCCAAGCTTGTATAACATACTAAGGGCGTAGGGTTACAAATCATATATAGTCGGCTTATCACCAGTGGGGATAGAGTCCTCTGCGACTCTGGTAGCTTCGTGTTGTACGCCGAGTCCTCCACATGGGTCTTCGTATAACACGTCTCGGTCCAACCTATATGTGGCGCAGGATGGAACCGACCCATGAGTCTTCATGTTGACCCAGCACAACTAGAAATGATGTGCCCACCACACCACACACGTAATCGGCCACTAAGAAAATAAGCATATATACAATAGTACAACGGTATCTAGCTCACGATACGTCTCCATATTTTGTTGATGACACTGACGGACTTTGCATTTGATGCGTGCTCTGTATTTTGTTGACGACACTTACGGTCATTGTATTTGAAGCGAAAGCACGATATGGTCACTGGACTTCAGAATAAGCTCATCATGGTCACCACATACATTTTGTCGTGCTAACCAACATGTGGTTGGATGGTTAGGAGGACAGTGGTTTCTCGAGCCCACCAAGCTTAAAGTCCCGGTGCTCGCATTTATCTTGTGTTAATTTCAGTATTTTCCGGTGATGTACGTTCAGTGGGAGGAGATGTTCCACTCGACTACGAGGCACCTATGGTGACTTCGTAAAATCTCAAGATCATATATGCTGGCCCACTCTCTCGAAGGTGCTCATAGGGGTAGGGTTCGCGTGTGTGCGCTTATAGCGGTGAGTGCTTGCGCGTATATATGAGCCCTTGCGTCTGTACCGTGTTAAACAAATACATGTCATGATTATACGGTCACTGGCTCACCCGTACAACTCCGTAATTTGTTGATGACACAATCAATTGACCAGTCAAACGTTCCACGCGGCGCAACTAGTGTTGCACCATCGGGGCATGTAACCATGGGGCCCACCTGTCAGCCCGTATATGAAAGAAAGAAATGGTAGTTTGAGTCTCTACTGTGTTAATAAAATAGGAGTACATTTTAGGGTGATCATACGGTCACTGGCTCACCATACAGGTCCGTAATTTGTTGATAACACGATCAATTGACCAGTCAAATGGTCCACATTCAGCAGCGCACATTACCATAGGGCCCACCCGTCAGCGCGTATATGAAGGACAGAAATGGTAATAAATTAGTGGTCGGTGGGTATTCGAAGTCGTGAGACCTCTGGTTGGCAGTCACCGGCGGTTGGGGGGCGTTCATTGGGCGGTGGGGTGGGGATACCCGAAGAAAAAGCTCGGCGCGGGGGGGGGGGGGGCTGGAGGGATGGCCGGTGCGGCGGCAGACCGGTGGTGGGGAGTGGTTTCGGGGAGGGCGGGCCGGCCGCGGGCGGCGGGGGCTGGCGGTTTGGCCGGTGGTGGCTGGCGGCTCAGGGAGGGTGGAGTTTGATGATAAACTGGAGGCCCTTGATTTCATATCCAACGGCTGGAAAATCTAATGACCAGAGATGGAAAAGTCAGTCGACTGACGTGTAGCCTCACACCGCACGTACACATGCACGCACGCATGTAGGCGTGCAACACTGACACGTACACATAACGTACACACGCACGCATGCTGGCGTGCAACACTGACACGTACACATGCACGCACGAACACACGCACGTACGCACCCATGCATGCAACACTGAAACGTACCCTTGCACGCACGCAACACTCGCACGCCTGGATGCACACAGCACACGACGCAAGACACACGCTCAACCTATACGTGCATGCACCCTTTGTTAAGGACATGGGTTATGGGTATTAATCAATCTTATCTGTGATAAGCAGAACATTGATGTTTGCAGCGGTCATTATGAATCACAACGTATCGAACGGGCTATCAACATAGTAGGCTTATCTACATGAAAAAGATGACGTCACACTCAATGAACAATCATCGGTTTATGAAATGCCCGCTTCTGACCGCCCTGGCCCACCAAAGGTTCCTCTGCTGTGCGCTGCCTGCGTTGGGTCACTGACATGCAGGCCATGCACCCAAAGAGCCCACACGTCAGTGGAAGAATGGTGCGGTGTCCTAGGTCAGAGTCGAGGGCGCCACTCACGGCACGCCCGGCTGAACACGCCTCCGTGCCGCATTAAAACGCCTCCATGAAACCCGCCCGTGTGGAAGCCGAGAAACCCACTCTGGACACACGTCCGTTCATGACCGGGCCAGCATTAAACGCAACGCCGGCCGAGCTCCTCCCGTCCGCCGTCTATTTAATCTCCTATTTAAACAACGCCAAACGCCGGCCAAGAATCACACACCTCCGCCGCTCCCCTATCTCCTCCACCATTTTGTACACTCTTACAATGGCTTACGAAGAGTAGTTATTCCGCATCCAAGCCGGCTAGGTAGCCCGCCGGATACGAGCTATGCAGCTCGCTGATCCACCTCCCTCCCCTCGCCCGACGGAGCCAGTTGCTGCCCCAAGCTGGCGCGCGGTTCAGCAACTCGCCGCTCCAGGCCAGCTCGACGAGGAGCGGCGCACGGGCGTCGTTGCTGCCGTCCACGCCGCCGCCTCGTACCGCGTCTCCCGTTTCTGTGGCCGAGACTCCCATGCTGGTGGCCGCGCCATGCAAGCAGCGACAGCAGCGGAGAGCGACGAGTCGATGGCCAGCGCCTCCGCGTTCGCCGCCATCATCGAGGAGAAGTAGAACACGAGAGGCCGCCGCCGCTTGGGTCCCATGAAGGCCACCGCGGAGGCGACGCTGGCGTACACATCAGGTGTCTTGCCGGATCCTTTTGTTGCGAGGACCTTCGTCGATCCTGCATGGGCTCCACGGAAGAGGGGAATGTTAGGATGAACTCGAGCCGGTGCCGGCCATGGCGAAGTAGTGGTCGGTGATGAACTCGAACCGGTGCCGGCCACCATCATCTTCGGCACGAGCCAATGATATCAGTAGGGCAGTGGGGAAGTGAGCCGTCCTTTGCGCTGAAGCATATACCTCCGGGGCTCCCGGCAGTCCGGTGATCGTGCTGCCGGACATGAGGAACACAAATCGATCGGCGGGCGACAATTTAGGCCAGGTATTATATACCTGTGCTTTCCAGAACTAGCACCGCGTAGTTCATTTGAATGTAATGAAATCCGTCATGTTTGTATGAAAATCCAGTATTTTATATGATTTCCATCGTTGTTTATATGAAATATCAGTTTGTCTATGTGTTTGCATGAATTTTGTCCGGTTGGTAGAGTTGTTGTCATAATGTGTGCGGCTACGGTTGGATGGCGTAATTTGCGGGTCGCCGGTCGGTCTGCGGCGGCTCGGGCGGCGTCGTGGGACAAAAAACACAGCTTGTGCGAGCTCGTCTCCAACATGCGCGCTGGAGGATGCATGACAGCATGAGCACCCGAGCCATTCCGTGTTCATCGGTGGCAAAGGCATCGGTGGACAAAAGGGTCGCCATTATTTTGGCTACCCCGGGCAAGATCCAAACAGCCCCTCCCAACAGATTCAAATCCCTCGTTCACCGTGGAATTTTGCCATGTGTTGTTTTCATGGACTAGCAAGATGCCTGTGCATTGCACGGAACATCAAGATGCATTTTTTTTACAAACTCCCGCATGCATGCAAGGGTAATTAATGTCCTCCTTTGCTAGTACCACGAGGCAAACACCATTAATATTGCATCTATTAGTGTTAGTGGCCTTGTATATCTGCAAATTGTAATTTTGATAGTGGCCCCTTGTATATAAAAATGGAGGGAGAAAGATGAGAGATAATGTGAGGAGGAGTGGGGCGTGGTGGTGACTGGTGGTCGGACTGGGCGGAGGCATGGGGATGGCGGCGCATTATGTCTAGGTTTGTATCTCTCTCTCACACACCCACGTAGGTGGGGGACGTGCACGAAGAGAAGAGGTGCACGCATGGCGCACGTACTCCCGTCGCTTTCCCAACCACACCCGCGCGGGTACACGGTGGAGCTCATTTCTGTACCAAAAAGGCAGCCCAAGTGGTAATTTAACACGTGTACTGGTTGTCCACTTGCTGGAGGGAGGATCGTCTACCACGGGTGAACAAACAAATTGCGACTTGACGTGTTATGTTAAAAAAAGAGGCAAACCATGTGGGGCCTACCTTAGAGGCAAGGCTCTATATACTGGAGTACTTTTGATGTGTCCCGTCAACTCGCAGAACGAGGAGAAGCTTGCTTAGTACGCCATCTCCCCCGCCCACGGGCGCGGTGGCTCGCAGGATGAGGTGAAGCTTGCTTACAAGTACTACTATTGTACGCCTTTACGCCCGCTCCCTTGCCCACGCGCGCGGTGGCTCGCAGCACGAGGAGAAAATTTTACTACTCCCTCCATTTACTCCTCGTACCTACTACGTATATTACTCCCTCCATTTACTTATACAAGGCCACTATAAAAAAAATACATTTTGCATCTATACAAGGCCACAAATAGTAATCGAGACAAAAGTTACTACTCCCTCCTTTCCAGTTTATGGCTCAATTTCAAAATCTCTCCAACCAAGGTAGACGGTGAGTGGTCGAACTAATTTGGTAGTTTGCACAAGTAATTAGTACGCTCGTTTTTCTCAAGAAGTTATGTTTACCGAGGCATTAATTAGAACGAATGCATGAATGACCACTAAATTTCCATGAGCTTGTACATGCATTGGTTAGTTTCCTCTTGACACTGCTTGCGTCGGGTGATCTAATGCACCTCGAAATCCAACATGTAATTGTACTACTACTAGTATAGTAGAATTGAGACTTATCAAACGGAAAAACGAATGTTTTTTAGATGAGCCCTATAAACCCTAGTGGGTACGTACTCCGTAAAAACTGATTTTTCCAAAACTAAGTCGCTCCCTTTCATGAATTCTGTAGTATACTCCTCCGTCGACGCTCCCTTTCATGAATTCTGTACTTCCTATCGCTGACATGTGGGACATATAGCTACTGGGTTGATGTGTCAAGCACCAAATAACAGTGCATAACAGCAGGGGGGACGCACCCCACTCGTACCGGCCCACTAGTAGTAATGAGCAATGAGACGTCAAATCAGAATGCCGCACCTTCCCAGACGGACGAAGCAACCATTATTTCACACTTCGGTTCGCCATCATCTCAAACCACGTAGTATTGCTTCTGCCTCAAGAGGGACACGCACATCGCCTTGGTACATCATGACACATGGGACCGCATGACAGGCCATGCTCCCCCACCGATCGGTCGGTAAAATCACCTCATTTTTACTATACTTCCTCCGTATCGGTTTACTACATGGCATGCACGTCGTTCTAGGTTGAGAATTTAACTGGCTATATATGTGATGAACAGTACTCTAGCCTTTTAAATGTATATTTTTATACAGTAGTACTATCGATGGATTGCGCCATGGAGCAAAAAATGAAATTAAAAAAAGGTGGTACATATAGAGAGCGCTCGTCGCCAAATTATGCATATAGTACTATTAAAAAAGCTGGTACGTGCTTAATTGGGGTGCTAAATTCTATTAAAGAAATACTAGTAGCATGTACATACTGAAGAGTTAAAGTAACGAGAATAAACATACTAACATAGTTCTGCTGGGGGCTCAGCACAACACACCCCTCAAATTAAACTAAGCACACCTGAAATTAAACTATGCAACTAATCCGGTAGACACTGCATTAGAAGTTTAGAACCACCAGGAGCAACGACACTGCCACCTTACTTGGAGTCCTCGTCCACGTCCTCGACTTCGTCCTTGTCCCTCTTCCTCTTGGCCGATACTTCTTTGCTTGAACCGCACACTTGGCTGTTGCTCTTCACCCAACCCTTGTAGATATTGAAACAAAGGTAGGCATCCATTGCAGCGTAGTGGATGTGGTCTATATCTAGTACATTCCGCTGCCATGCATGACGATGAAACGTGTAATGAGGTTTCTCCAGTTTATGGTACGAAGGATGAACCATGGCTCCTGCCAGGGTCAGCATTGAAGGCTGACGAGAGGGCAGCAGCCGATTCTTCTGGAGGTCGAAGGGGTTGCCTACAATGAGGCCTATCCGACCCAGGACTTCTTTGTCGTTCTTAAAGTCTACAGTAACGAATTTCATTGTTTTGTCCTTGAGGAAGTTCTTAAAATCCTGGCACTCAACGTCGGCATGGCATATGTGGTAGACCAAGCAAACGTTATGTACGCAAACCTGGATCACGGCGGGCTTCTTCCTCTCTTCGTCCTTTAGATCCTTCTCTCGTCCCAGGACTGTGGTGTACTCAACATCTAGCCCAGCGACCCACTCATCATCTGAGTTTTCGAACATGCGTCTGAAGCGAGAAAGGCATCCTTTCACCGTCGCGGAAGAACGGGTGTAGATGACGTTGAACTCATCGTCGGTGATGGTTCTAACCTTGTACTCACCGCCGATCGTGGAGATTTGGGACGCCATGGGTTTGGGAGGAGGGTTAGGATTAGTGGAACTGCCGTAATGTGAATGGATGTGACGACTAGGAGTGAACCGCCGTAGTATTGAAGGACGTGCGGGGACGAGTAGGAGCGAACTGCCAGCGTGCGAATGGCAGGGTAGTGGCTTTCCATTCTCCCATGATACGGGCTTCCGAGAGCCCTTGGGTCTGAGATCGAACGGTTGCATGGCGTGATTCTAGACCTATGGGTGAATATCCTATCCTGGAGGGTTCTTCTGCAAATTTGCAGCAACTTAGCATGCGACCGTTTGATCTCAGATCCAAGGGCTGCCAGCAGCCCGTATCATGGTCGCGCCTACCACGACCGTCGCGTCGCTCGCGCGGTCGCGCCCTTGGAGATTTGACACGGTGCGTTAGGCTATCTGATGTTGGCATGTCATACATAGTCATCACTTAGTCACTCATACTACAACAAGGTTGGCTATAAGTGTATTTTTTTACTTCTCTCTATCTCTTTCTTCGTACTCCCTCCGTCCCAAAATATAAGAACGTTTTTGACACTAGTGTAGTGCCAAAAACGTTCTTATATTATGGGACACATGGAGTACTAGTATTTATTGCATTTGCCAAGGAGTGACCTCTTCCAATGAAATGGTGTTGCTAAGTTTGCTTCATTTAATTAGCTATAGACTCAAAATTGTCTTTTCACCTAGGTACACGCGCTTAGCACCGTTTCTTCCTTGGGTCACCAAACTAGTCTCTCTATTCTTGATTAACTTGCCACATCATACTTTATGCCTATGTGGCAAGCTTAAGCACCTGTAGGAGCAAGTAAGTACAATAGTAGGCTAAAGGCCCTCCACTATGTAGGCCAAAACCGATGCCAAATTCACTTTTTGAACATTTGGCACCGGTGCCCTACATAGCCTAGCCGATGCCAAATAAAAATTTCAGGGCATCGATTCCTCTACTTGCTCCGACACCACATTTCGTTGAGGCAATAAACTAAGCAGCCTACTTTTGCATGCGAGGCACCACCGGCGAGACACTGCTTTGAGTTGATATATTACTAGTTTATATGTAGGTGGGCCAGAGGTGGATGGGTGCCAAATCCTTGATGTTGTGGTGCCGGTGCTAAACTTTTTACATTTGGCATTGAAGATTGCCATAAATTTCTGGCACCGAGCACATAGTGGAGGGCCTTACATGGCATTTTTGCATATGTGGAGGAAAGAGAGGCAAGGAAAAAGTGGAGAAGTGGGCTCTCATGCAAGAGCCAGCCTCTACTACATGGTGGAGCATTGGGAGAGGCACCTGTATGGAGGTGGTCGAGAATCGGGAGACTCACACCGGTCGTAGCGCCGCAGTTAAAATGATAATGGCAAGTCAAATCACGGGGCCCCACCTGTCCAGCAGTAACTCGCTGTCAAATCACACAGCCCTACGTTTGCAGCAGCCTACTCCCTCGTCTTCTCGCATCTCTGTCAAACCAACTAGGCGGAACTGCCCCGCCTATCGCGCAGGAAAAGCCCCGCCCTCGACTTTTAAATACAACTACATCCGCTTAAGAATCCAATGATATACTCCTTTTTGTGACATAGTAACTCATATTTAGTTAGTCAAATGGATGACCTAGAACTACGTGCAGGCCCTATAAACCGAGACGCCTAAAAATAAAAAACCGAGACGGCGAGGGTAGTTCAGCACGTATCTTTTTAGATCAATATAGTCGGGATTCACCAAGGAGCAAAACCAAGTGGTAGGCTGCTCCTGTCGTGTTGGCGTAGCAACTCAAGCAGGGTCAGTCCGCACACGAAATGGTGACACACTTAACAGGACCCCTTTGGCCGACATGTGGCTCATCCACCATCTTGTTCCACGTGCGATGCACCAAATTACAGTTCGGAGCAGCGGTTGGAACTGGAGGCACCCCGGTCGTAGCGCCGCAGTAGTAGAAAATGAGCGATGAGGGGTCAAATCACAAAGCCCCACCTTTCGCGCATTAAGCTGGACAGACGAAGCAACCATCATTTCACTCTAGGGTGCAAGAGCATAAAGAAAAGAGAAAACAATGATGCGTGCGGCAGCTACCTAGGGCACCCTAGGGTAGGGGTCTCCACTACAGATCCTTTTTTTTGAAAGCGCCTCCACTACAAATCGGCTTCACCCTCGTCCTCTTGAAGAAAACCGATGATGAGTGCGGCGGTAGGGTTTGTAGGAGTACTACGGCGTGCGGGGCCACGTCATAGTAAACGGGTTCGAGTCGACGCCTTAAATATGTGTGGGCCGCTTGGTTTTACAGGAACGAGGCAGCATTTTGGGTTTGGGGACCAGTGGAGATATAGTACATACAAAAAATTGTGGACGTAGGTTCGACTGAAAGGCAATGATGCATGGGCCCTGCATTTTGATATACCCGGGGCCCCGTGAAATTTGCTACTCTACTCAAAACTAGTAAGGTACACATGTATTGAACGCATGAGATTTTGAAACCAAATTATGAATAAATACACACTATAGCATGTAAAGCTTTGAGTCATATATGCATGATGTAGATGTTCGTTTAGTTCTTATAGTTCATTTCATTCAAAATCAATTAGTTTTATAAAAATGTTAAGATTCATGGGGTTGTGCATTGTAAATCATAAAGTAAACAACAAATAATGGCAATTCATTTAGAAAAAATAATCAATTATGATACAGAAGATTCTAGAACAAAGGAGAAGTGCTTGTGTTTTGAGGTTTGTGCATTATGCTTAAGTTCAACCATGGAGTCTTCTAAATTGTACATGTGGCAGATCTGGTGGAATATTGATGATATCCAACGGCCAGTAGTGCTCGGATTTGCCTATCTCTACGCTGTCGGATTAGCTTCATCCAGCGACCATCTTTCAATGTTATTGGCACACTTTATAGTTCTTGTGCCATAGTTGCATGTTTTGGAAAAAAGCTACTAGTGGGTTGTACTATCTATTTAGGAATAGAAGATGTATACATGGAAGTTGTAGGGAAAGAGATGGCATGGAGCATCTCAATTCCTATGAGTAGGGATTGGAAAAGAGATGTCATTTGGTTCACATCATAGGAACTTTTCTATTGAATCTAGAGATGACATGTATCTCAATTCCTATGAGGAGGGATTAGAAAAGAGATGTAATTTGGTTCATATCATAGGAACTTTTCTATTGAATATACGCTAATGTTTATTTTCCTTTGAAATTAAGGGAGTATAGGAATCCATTCATATGAACCAAGTGGCTCTAAAGCTATAGAAATGATATCATGTTTATTTCCTTTGAAATGTGGAGTCTATGAATCTATTCCTATGAACCAATTGGCTCTAAAGGAAAAAATCCTATAAAAATCATATCATATAGAGTTCCTATGATATTCCTCGACACTAAAGGATGGTTGAGATTGTTGCGGGTAATACGATGGTCTTTCTTTGTAGACTCCTCACCCATCTTTATAGTTACCTCTCGAAGATGAATGAAATGATATATGCAGGGTAGTCTACATGTGCAATTTGGTACACGAAAACTCGGTAAAAGTTTGCGAGGTTCGAATTTTCAATAAAGCTATATGCACTGCATTTCGGAACGGAGGGAGCATACGGCAGTTGCTAACACTCACGTGGAAGATTTGTGTGTAGGAGGAGTGGCTGTTCTGTTAAATGACATGGCAAAACTGACACTGTCGGATGCCGATCTAACGGTTCTTACGGTGTTCGTCAGGAAAAGGCTTGTGGCGAACGTTTGTCGGATAATGATTTACGGACACATGCATTGCATTGATACGTGCCCCCCTCTCTCTCACGCACACGCACCCTCACGAGTCACGACTCTCCCGAGTCCTCTCGCAGACTCGCACGTCGCACCCATCGTCTATCTGCAGGTAGACATCACGCACATATGTGCTCTTCACACCCTACCCTCAGAACTTCTAAAAAACAAAAGACGGCGTGCACATTTTATTTTAGCTCACACGTCACACACTTATACTAGTACTCTTGCGGCGAACGTTCTTTGGGCATAGTATATTGTGCTCTCACGAAGAGAAGCGGTGCACGCACGCACTAGTTCTCTCACACCCACTCGCGGGTACACGTAGGAGCGCATTTTTTTGAAGCTGGTACAACAAAATCACTCCACTATATATAAAAGCAGGAGCCTTAGCGCTTGCTTTACTAGGGTTCCTCTCCTTCACTCTCTCATGCTCTCCAGATCTAAGCAAGACATAGGTGGCCACACTCTCTCTCAGCTCACGGCTGGTCACAAATCTGGCCGGACAACCTCGACCGGGGCAGGGGTGTAGGTGCATCGTTCACGCTGTCGTCGGCGGCGAGGGAGGAGACCAACGGCTGCCCGCGCGTCCCGATCGGCGGCCGTGCCATTCTCTCCGAGAGAGCGCCGGCTCGGGAGGGCCTCCGACCCCTTCTTCCTCCCTGCGGTATTATGGCCAAGATGCGGCCTCCCGACACCGTCTTTGCCACATGCCGACGACCCTCAGGTATATATTCCTTCGAAACCTGCCTTGCTCTACTGCCCCAGCTCCCTTCGTGTGGATCCTTTTATACTTCCGTCCGCTGTTCCAAAGCCACCTAGACTTCTACTATTATTAGAAGGAAAGCTAGTTCATACAGTCGACTTTAAGCATTGGTTCAAACAGGGAAGAAAGTGGGAAAGTTGTAGCATGAATCTAGGACTTGGTTCTAAGAGGAAACGGGGGAAAGTAGTAATATCTGTCACTGTTTAAATAACCGTATTTCGTATTTGCGCAAACAGGGATGTCTGTCTCCATATCGTTTCGGGATGTCTGTCTCCGTATCGTTTCTATCCGCGCAATCAAAAGCACACACCTCAGTTTTAGTACAAATGCACAAAATGAGATGGCTATCCCTCGTTGTCGTCGTCTAACCTCCCGTCTTCAAGGTATCCCTACATTGGTAGTAACTAAGGTAGAATGACCAATGCAATATAAAAGAAGCTGATTCGTACGTTTTACTTCCTGATTGCAGTGCAGGGATGAGCGAAAACAACTGCATCCTAGTCCGGAATGCACTTTCTACCAGTTCATCCATGGACCGAGGACTAGCTGGCACGGCTGCACGGCGGTTTTTTGGACAGGTGCACGGACAAGAGGCATTGTGGTCTGCTTATTTCCGCAAATAGCGGTGCTTAAATTTAGTGGAATGCACAAGAATTTCACCTGGTCAGTACACTGCATGGTTCAGTTCAGCATTCCAGCTGAGACCACAATTATAATTGGTTATTCTGGAATGAGAGAACCTAACCCTGGATGGTGGCAACAAGAAAAAACCAGAGTGAACTCCAGGAAATTTAAGCCTGCCGGGAGGCCCTTTGCTCAGAGAAGCCTTGCTTGTTTTTTCCTGATTTGTAAACCTTCTCACAACTTTGTCTTTTGCTATAAACTAGTATATGTTTGTTATGTTCTATGAATCATTGAGATGTATAAAATTTCTTAACGTATGCTTTTCAAGTTTTTTATGAAGACGAGTTTAATGTGAGTGTTCCACATGAGCGCTGGACTAGCGTGTGAACGTTTGGAATTTATTACATTGTGGCCTCAATTAACTGCATGAACCACTGTAACAAGACACATAGTTGCTTATATGTCAGACAGCAGATTGTTGATTGTTAGCTGGTCGATAGCCTAGTGTTGAAGCAAGCTGAGGCAATGTGCCGTGTTTTGTACAACTGCTTACAAGTGGGGTAGCACCAACAGTGTTTACAAGTACTTATGTATACGTCGGCGCACAGTTCTCGAATGAGTGCTCTATTTCATCAAAACACACACTGCTCATATGATAAACCATGACAACTTATGTCTTACCATGCCATATTCATGAAAAAAACTTGTGAGGACGCATCTGTTTTGGCAACAATTACGATGGTTCTCACATGATTCACGGGCACACAAAAGTAGCAGCAGTTCCCATAGACGGATTCAAACAGAGTACTAGCCCCAGAGGGGTCGATAACAAGCAAGGTTCGGATAATTAGACACAGTCCAAACTACTATTAAACACTAGCTGGGGCAACTATTTCATGCCTCGATCTAATTTGGGCCGGACACAAGACGGACCTTGCCATGAACATCATCGAGGACGTCCCGCAGCAGCTCAATCCTGTGAACCTTCATGAAGACAACCTTGTGGCCTTGCCACTGATAAACTTGTTTGTGGAGGCATGCCACGTCATCTTCATGCGTAAGCTTGACAAGAACAGTATGCCTCACAAACGAAGGAGTAGCTTTGAACTTCTTGTGCTTCAGTACACCCTGGACAACACGCCTGACAACAGTGAGGCTGGAATACAACTCTTCATTGGTATAACCGCAAATGGCTTCCAGGATCCAACAGCCTAAGAACTCTGTTTTCCCAGTGCGTATATTCAGGTCATCCGCCTCATAGCTAGTGACATGTACAACCACACAATCCTTGTCTGCATCAGGGCTCTAATTGAAACAGAAACAAATTCTGAATTACTTTTTAGTATAAGAAACACAAGTTATTTAAACCACTATGTATAGCATGGCATCGAAGCTAATAAAATTTTGCATTATTAATCACCACATACTTAGATGAAAAACCACAATCGAGATCGGCAAAGAAGGAAATCACCTTGGGCAGCTCAGCGGGGGGGGGGGGGGGACACATCCTCGAAGGGGGAAAACTGCTCCTACAGTGCCACGGGGGCTGTAACCTCAAACGGGGCGTTGACCATCTCAGTAGTGGCCGTGAGCATATCTGGGGTCGGCTCGGTGGCTGCCTCCGTCTTCTTGGAGCTCTCTGTCTCGTGGGGATCAGCCTCCCGCGTCTGCTCCAATATCGGTAGATCTTTGCCTGGTTCTCCTTGGTCCATCATGAACTGACGAATACTAGGAGACCACTGAAAGGAAAACACAATCACAATGACAATGAAACAAAAAAGAGAGTGAGGATCGGTTACTGCTTTGCAAAAGTTTTTTTTTCTCTGAACGAAAATATACCAACATCACGGATCCGCTTACCTTCCCTTCGTTGGGAGAGAAGAACAGTGGCAGATGCGAGTGTTGCCTTTCTTGAAGACGGTGAGGGAGAAGGGGATTCAGCGAAGAGTGAAATGATGGTTGCTTCGTTCGTCAAACTTAGACTGCGGGGAGCTGGGGTTTTGTGATACGACGGCTCGTTACTGCCGCGCTACGACCGGGGTGACTCTCCGCCTGCATACTGCCTTCTAATTTGGTGGATGGCATTTGGGCCCGCGCGCTGCATGGCCCGCATGTCGGTGAACAAAAGTATAACGACATTCAGTAGAGGGAGACGTTTCAATGACCTAGGAGGAGCCAGAAGCGGTAGAGTGTCTCCACTGTACTAGTAGTAATTGTTTTTCTGGGTAGCTGTAGAGTGTCTCCACTGCACTAGTAGTAATTATTTCTCTGGGCCCAAGACAAAACAGCCCATCGACACTAGTAAATAGTAAAATCAATTCAAAAGCCCATATATTTACTAAATGAGAGGCGCTACCCACACCCAGCACACCGCCCCCCCCTCCCCCCCAAAAAAACCTGGGTGTTCTTCTTCCTCCTCGCTCCCACCCACCTCACGTCAGCTCACTCCACTCGTACCCCCAAATTCCTCACCTCACTCCTACAGAAAACCCCAGCTCCCCTTCTTCCTCACTCCTACAGAAAACCCCCAGCTCCCCTTCTTCTTCGCTCGCACTACAACTAGGCTCGTCATTCGTTACTCTGCTCAAATCTGTGAGCGCGACGCGACGCCCTCGAGGAAAATGGAGTCGGCTGACCCCAGCGCCAAGAAGATGAGGCTCCCGCCAGCGGCGACACCTGTTGTAGATCCTGCACCCGGCAGCGCGGGGAGAAGCGGCGACTCCGCCCCCACCGGATCCCAGGAACCCATAGAATCTCGGGTGGACCGCATCAGCGATCTCCCGGACGCCGTCCTTGGGGAGATCATCTCGCTTCTCCCCACCAAGGATTGCTGCCGCACCCAAGTCCTCTCAATTCGGTGGCGCCCTCTATGGGGCGCCGTGCCCCTTAATCTCGACTGTGGTCAGCTATCTCTCTTCAATGATTTTGAAATCCCCAGAGCCATCATCTCCTCCCACCAGGGCTCCGTTCAAAGCCTCTGCATCCCGTCATGCTACCTGAGCAAGCATACCATGCCCTGCATGGTGGACGCCTGGCTGAAATCCTCTGAATTCACAGAACTACAGCTGCTTGAGTTCTACTATTCCCCTGGAAATCACATACCACATACCGAACGCCATGAACTTGTGCCCTCAGCACCGATGTCCATCTCGCGGTTTTCCTCCTGTCTCCACACCGCCACCTTTGCACTGTGCTACCTACCAGACAATCTGGTACTAAACCTTCGACTCCAATTTCTCAAGAAACTTCGACTTGTGCGGGTTCGTATATCGGAGGCCTCATTGCACAGCATCATCCACTCCAGTTGCCCTGCGCTGGAGTGCTTGGTGCTTGTTTTCACAGTTATTATCGGTTGTCTCCAAATAAAATCGCCTAACCTTGTAAGAATTGGAATTTCTTTTGACGGAAGGCAGCTCATCATCCAAGATGCCCCTTCACTTCAAAGATTGATCCTTGATTCTAGTTATTCACCGTTGCAAATAACCGTCCTCTCTGCGCCTAAACTGGAGACCTTGGGTGTAATACATGATCTCTGTGCTCATTTCAATATGGTGTTTTGCTCCAGAGTTCTTCAGGTACTTTATATTATCATCTACACTTGTAACCATAAGCTGCATTTTAAATTTCTGCGCATAAGTTATATATCATCTTGGAGTACATATTTTGTACTAATATTATGTTCTATGCTCAATGAAGAGTTTCTCCACGGATGGCCTACCAATAGTGCTGGATTCTGTCAAGATCTTATATATCCAAATGAATAGTTTTGATCTGAACAAGATTATTGGCTTGCTGCAATGCTTTCCATGTCTACAGAAGTTGTATATAAAGGTGATAATTTCACGCACATTGGAAGCCCGCATATAGTGTACTAGAATTAACCGTTCAGCTGTTGCTCTTTCGACACTCTTCTTTTAGACCTTAACTGTTTTCAATCTTCATGTCTATTTAGTCAACAGGACGGGATAAGAAAGTTATAACCAATCGGTGGATTCGTAAGCATCGGGATTTTCTCACTTCTCATGAGATTCGATTGAAGACAATAACGCTAGAACGATATGTAGCCAACCGTGCAAACACAAGATTTGTCACATTCTTCCTGCTGAATGCGAGGTTACTATTGTCCATCAGGCTTAAGTTTATCAGCAGCATGGTTTTGACGGATGGGTATGTCGAACAGCAAAAGGAGTTTCAGGTGGGCAAAAGACCTTCTGAACGTGTCGGGCTTCTATTTACAACATATTGTGGTCATAATCCAGTAAATTTTACGACCCAGGATGTTCATTCTATGGACCTGACCGATCCATTTGACTGTGACTGCCAAAAATAGTGTTGGAGTTAGATGTTGTTGCCCTTTTCAATCTGGGTTTTTTTGTAAACCTGATGAACAATTAACCCTCGTGCTTTTGTACAGTTTGTAAGCTGGAGTTAGATGTTCCTGCCCTTTTCAACTCGGATGTGACTGTCATATTTTCTTTGAAACAAGGCAAATGGCTTGCCATTCGTTTAATTTAGAGTGAAATATTGTAACAAATGCCAACCAAGGGAAATAACATCACTCTCGCTGGCTACTTGAGCTCACTGTGCATTACAGAAGCCAAGTGATTAGCCCCCACCAGCACCCACAAACTTATTTCGAACTAGCACATCAAATGGGTTGTAAATTTTCATAGGAAAGGCTGCATGACCATGACAGATTTGGATTCTGACATTTGGGACCCGCGAGGAAATAGCTTATCCAAGGTGGTGTCGACTTCTAGCCAGTCAACAAACGATTCTGCCTACCAGCCGTTGGATTGACATCCTACATCTGTCGTGTATCTTCTATCTCTTGTCTTCTTCTTCATCCAGCCGCCCAAACCAAACCACCACGTCGGCTCCGCCTGCTCCCGCCTCCCATGGCTGGCTGCGCCTCCGCCGCCCTACCGTACATACCCTCCAACGTTGGCCAGTCCCTCCCTCTATTCCCCCACACGTCCTGTTATTCTCCGATGACGTCAGCCCCAACACGCTCCCGCGCCCGAACCAGTCAACCCTCGTACTCCCCTCCTCCTGCGACTGGACCAGCGCATCTTCCACAGCTCCTGTTCGTTCCGTCCGAGGCCTCGCTATCAGGACCCCGATTCTAAGTCACACAGATCTAGCCTGCAACACCTCATATCACTTTGCGGCCTCATGCACGGTATTCCCACGGGTGTCGCCTTACCATGGCCTGGGACCGTTTGCGCCCTTTGGCTCACGTATATGATTGTGTCGCTAGCATCCATATGACAGAGAACCCGGGCCGACATGACTAGTCGGGAACCCAAAGTGGCACTAACTTACGGGGACAGGCATACATGAATCAACATCGAGCATGTCGGTCAGCAGCGTGCGAATCCGGGTTGTAGCATTGGGCTAACAGGACTCCAGGAACCCGGGCTGTAGCAGGCTAGGCAGGACTCCGGATGGCACCGCGTGACATTTCCCCGAAGGGACAGACACAGGAACAAAGTGAATCACATGCCGGCCAGTCAGGTGTTCCGGACCAGTAGTGCTAGGCTAGCAGGACTCTGGTGAACCGGGCTGTAGCGGACTACTATGGCTCAGGGAAGCACAAGACTACATTTCCCCATAAGAGAGGCTACCAAGGATAAACAACTAGGTTGTCGGATCCCACACATACCAAGCATTTCAATCATACACACAATATGCTCAATATGTGTAAATACAACATGGCATCACAACATAACTCTACGACTCAAGTATTTATTCATTAGGCTCCGAGGAGCCGAGATATTACAAACATGGGTCTCTCGATCCAGCATTCAGAGCATACAAGTCAAAGCACAAGCGGAAGCCTAACATGTCTGAGTACAGACAACTACAAATGAAAAAGGCTGCTAAGCCTGACTATCTACCAGATCCTGCCGAGGGCACAAGATTGTAGCTGAGGTATCAAGCTAAACGTCGAAGTCCACACGGAACTACTAGCAAGACTGAAGTCTCTCTACAAAAACATAAAATAAGCAAACGTGAGTACAAATGTACCCAGCAAGACTTACATCAAAACTATCTACTTATGCATCGGTATCAACAAAGGGGGTGGTGGAGTTTAAATGCAGCAAGCCAGCTTTGACACGGTGGCTATCCTAAACTACGACTGCAAGTAACTCTTTTGAGGTGGCGCACACGAGTCCACATATTCACCATATAATTACACCACTATGGATCCGCTCCCGTCTCCCTACGAGAACGCCATCCATAGCACTCACGCTTATCTTGCGCATTTTAGAGTATCCACTTTCACTTGTCTATGAACTGTACAGGCAACCCAGAAGTCCTTTACCGCGGACACGGCTATTCGAATAGATGATGTTAACCCTGCAGGGGTGTACTTCGTCACACACGCTCTCGCCACTTACCACCATGTACACATCGTGTATCTCGGCAACCTTCAAGCGGAAGCCTGGCGAGGGAGTCGGCCATGACCTGACTAACCACACAAGTCTCTCGTCCAGGTTTATCGCCTATTCGGGTTCCATCCGCAAGGAGATCCGACCGGGGTGTCGCTCACGGCCCCAAACGATGTGAGCAGGGTTCCCAAGCCCACCATCCGGGTGCCACTTGGTACACCGTGCCACTGTGCCTAGTCTGTCCCAAGCCCACCTGTACCGGGTGCCACCTGGTAGACTACTAACACTACCTACAAACACCAGAAACTAGTTGCAACTCCTGGACAGAGATCAGGTTGATTAATAAGTCGAGAGAGCTTGGAGCGCCCGGAGCCCAATGTGTGGTAGTAACTATTCATGGATCACAAACACAGAACTCAGCTCCTGAGGACGGTTGCAATGAGACAACCCACCATGTACTCCTACATGGCCTCTCACCGCTACCTTTACCAAATCATGTTCACACACTTAGCTCTCAGCAGTAGGACATGTTCACCACATTCCAATTCATCCCCGATGAATCAGAACTGACTCAACTCTAAGCAATAGCAGGCATGACAAACAAGCATGAATGAGTAGGTACATCAGGGCTCAAACAACTCCTACTCATGCTAGTGGGTTTCATCTATTTACTTTGGCAATGACAGGTCATGCAGAGGAAAGGGGTTCAGCTACCGCAGCATGTAACAGTTGAAACGTTGTTGTCCTAATGCAGTATAATAGAGAAGGAGCGAGAGAGTGGGATTGTATCGGAATGAACGAGGGGTTTTTGCTTGCCTGGCACTTCTGAAGATAGTATAGCTCTGCATCGGTGTAACATCCCTAGCTCTACCTTGCTCTAGGCTAGCACTTGTTTGATGCATCATGTTTACTTTTCCAGAAACATGAAATGGGGATGATCCAAAAACCCCCAGCAACACCTAAACCAACTAGGGTTACTAAATAATTCTCTCAATGAACCTGAAATGCCCTTCTAAAATGTTCATCATCTTTGCCTTGGTCTAGGACCTCTGACAGAAATGGTGCACAATTTTCTAGGACACATAAGGTCACTAAATTAAATCATATGCTATTTGCAATTGGGCTTTAAATGCTATATATTATTTTAATTGCTCTATTAATTCTGAACTTAAGTGAGGGTTGTTAGGAATAATCCAAATAGAGCCCACAATTATTTTCAGGATTTTTGGAAACGTTCTGGTATTTTTAATAAAGCCCAGAAGTTACAGAAAAATAGAAAAACATTAATAAAAAAGAGAGAAGACCTACCTGTCGCTTACCTGGACCTACCTGGCTGGCTCAGCTCCTGCGCGGCCCAACACTGCTGGCCCAGCCCACCGCGACCTCCTGTCGTCTTCCTCCCCTCGCCCCAAAGCTGTTGCTGTCGCCGCGAGAGAGCGCCCGCGCACGCAGGCTCTAGCTCCTGCTTGCCACCTCCTGCCTCTCCCTCACATCTCGAGACACCCAGAGACCCGTGGCCTCTCTCTCTCTCACCCGCAACCTCTCCCTTCCCTCTCTAGGCCTGCTCCACGCGCAGCCCGAGCACCACGGAGAGCACGCCGCAGCCGTACGCGTAGCCACCGTCGATGAACCACCGCCGCAGCATGTTCCAAAGCTCCGTCGACGAGCACTACTTCACCAGGTCAAAGATCAAGACCTCGGACGCCCTCAAGCGACGCCATCGGGCTCGCCTTCATCGCCTCTGCCCGCTGCTCGCCGCCGTGGATTCGCGGGCTCCAGTGCTTCCCCACCCTTGCCGCTGGCTCCGTCCGAAGCGTTGTGAGCTCCTGCTCCTCCCTATATGCTCGCTCCCTCCGTTCCCGCCCGCTAGCTGCCGTCCCCGCGAACCCATACTCCGGCCGCCGCGGTTGTCGTCGTCGCCGTCGTTCCCGGCCTCCCACGCCCAACCGCCTGCACCACTAGACATGGCACACATCCTGCTCGCCGTAGAACCAAGCCGCACACCCAGCCGTCGTCGGAGCAGCAATTCGGCGTGCCTCCGCCGTGGCCAGAGGTCACCGGCGGCTAAGCGCCGGCCCAACTCCGATTAGGCTAGTGCTAATGACGCCGAGGTGGCGTGATTAGATTAGGTCTAATCCGCCCACTATTTACCACCGCAGTCACTGAAAGTGGACCCCGCCACGTTAATTAACCACGAGGTAAACCCCTGTTTAGCTTTAACCTAACCACAGTGGCCCCACGCGTCAGCTTTGACCAAGCTGACGTGGCCGTTGACTGGGCCCACATGTCTGTGACCCTAACCAGCCCTAAGTCACTGACCAGTGGGCCCCACTGGTCAGGTTTGACCTGGGGCAGCCCTATTGACCTTGCTGACGTCATGCTTGCACAATGCTGACGCAGTTAGTCATTTTCTGGATTTAATTTAATTCAGAAAATTCCAGAAAATGCCCAAAACTTCTAAAAATCATAGAAAATTATCTGTAACTCCAAATAAGATAAATTATATATGAAAAATGATCAGAAAAATCCAATCTATCCATCTGTATAGGTTTCATGCATGTTTAAACTACCTAACCTTGCTGTTTAGTTCAAAACATGTTAATGCACTTTATAAACCCATAACTTGAGTTTGCATTTGAATCTTTGATTCAAATGAGCTCAAACCACCCTGGTTGTAGATGCATTAGCCCAACACGCTCATTTTGCCATGTCATATCATGTATCATATTGTTGCATTGCATTGATTGTGCTTTCCCTCTATTGCCGGTACTTGTCCCCTCTTAGTAGACGTGTTCCGACGATGAGTTCGATGACACCGATGAAGAGCTATACTATCTTCAGAAGTGCCAGGCAAGCAAAACCCCCTTGTTCATTCCGATACAATCCCACTCTCTCGCTCCTGCTCTCTATTACTGCATTAGGACAACAGCGATTCAACTGTTACATGATGCGGTAGTTGAACCCTTTCCTCTGCATGACCTGTCATTGCCACAGTAAATAGATGAAACCCACTAGCATGAGCAGGAGTTCTTTGAGCCCTGATGTGCCTACTCATTCATGCTTGTTTGTCATGCCTGCTATTGCTTAGAGTTGTGTCAGGTCTGATTCATCGGGGATGAATTGGAAAGTTGTGAACATGTCCTACTGTTGAGAGCTAAGTGCATGAACACGATTTGGTAAAGGTAGAGGTGAGAGGCCATGTAGGAGTACATGGTGGGTTGTCTCATTGAAACCGTCCTCAGGACCTGAGTTCTGTGTTTGTGATCCATGAACAGTTACTACCACACATTCGGTTCCGGTAACTCGACCCCTCTCGGCTTATTAACCGCCTCGATCTCTGTCCAGGAGTTGTAACTAGTTTCTGGTGTTTGTAGGTTGTGTTAGTAGTCTACCAAGTGGCACCCGGTACAGGTGGGCTTGGGACAGACTAGGCACCGTGGCACGGTGTACCAAGCGTAGATCCATCCGTCGAGGTGCGCTTGGGAACCCTGCACACATCGTTTGGGGCCGTGAGCGACACCCCGGCCGGATCTCCTTACGGATGGAACTCGAATAGGCGATAAACCTGGACTAGAGACTTGTGTGGTTAGTCAGGTCGTGGCCGACTCCCTCGCCAGGCTTCCGCTTGAAGGTTGCCGAGATACACGACGTGTACATGGTGGTAAGTGGCGAGAGCGTGTGTGAAGAAGTACACCCCTGCAGGGTTAACATCATCTATTCGAATAGCCGTGTCCGCGGAAAAGGACTTCTGGGTTGCCTGTACAGTTCATAGACAAGTGAAAGTGGATACTCTAAAATGCGCAAGATAAGTGTGAGTGCTATGGATGGCGTTCTCGTAGGGAGACGGGAGCGGATCCATAGTGGTGTATTGTTATGGTGAATATGTGGACTCGTGTGCGCCACCTCAAAAGAGTTACTTGCAGTCGTAGTTTAGGATAGCCACCGAGTCAAAGCTGGCTTGCTGCAGTTAAACCCCACCACCCCCTTTGTTGATACCGATGCATATGTAGTTAGTTCTGATGTAAGTCTTGCTGGGTACATTTGTACTCACGTTTGCTTAATTTATGTTTTTGCAGAGAGACTTCAGTCTCGCTAGTAGTTTCGCGTGGACTTCGACGTTTAGCTTGTTACCTCAGCTACGATCTTGTGCCCTCGGCAGGATGTAGTAGATAGTCAGGCTTCTCAGCCTTTTTCATTTCTAGATGTCTATACTCAGACATGTTAAGCTTCCGCATGTGCTTGACTTGTATGCTCTGAGTGTTGGGTCATCAGACCCATGTTTGTAATATCTGGCTCTTCGGAGCCTAATGAATAAATACTCTGAGTCGTAGAGTCTTGTTGTGATGCCATGTTGTATTTGCACATATCGAGCATATTGTGTGTATGATTGAAATGCTTGGTATGTGTGGGATCCGACAACCTAGTTGTTTATCCTTGGTAGCCTCTCTTATGCGGAAATGTAGTCTTGTGCTTCCATGAGCCATAGTAGTCCGCTACAGCCTGGTTCACCAGAGTCCTGATAGCCCAGCACTACTGCTCCGGAACACTTGACTGGCCGGCATGTGATTCACTTCGTTCCTGTGTCTGTCCCTTCGGAGAAATGTCACGCGGTGACATCCGGAGTCCTGCCTAGCTTGCTACAGCCCGGTTCACCGGAGTCCTGTTAGCCCAGTGCTACAGCCCGGATTCGCACGCTGCTGACCGACATGCTCAATGTTGATTCATGTATGCCTGTCCTCGTAAGTTAGTGCCACTTTGGGTTCACGACTAGTCATGTCGGCCCGGTTTCTCTATCATATGGATGCTAGCGACACTATCATATACGTGAGCCAAAAGGCGCAAACGGTCCCGAGCCATGGTAAGGCGACACCCATGGGAATACCGTGCGTGAGGATGCAAAGTGATATGAGGTGTTACCGGCTAGATCGATGTGACTTGGAAACAGGGTCCTGACAATCGGTGTCATCGATCTCATCGTCGGAACACGTCTATCGAGAGGGAACAATCACCGGCAATAGAGAGGAAACACAATCAATGTAATGCAACAATATGATGCATGAATGTGACATGGCAATATGTTGTTTATTGAGCTAATGCAACTAGAAACCAGATTAAATGAAGTTGGTTTGAACCAAGGGTTCAAATTCAAACTCCATTTGTGATTATTTAAATGCCAATTATTTGTTTTGTCCAATACAGCAACTATAAGTTGCTCCAACATGCATGAAAATGGTACAGATGGATAGATTGGATTTTTCTGATCATTTTTCATATATAACTTATTTAATTTGGAGTTACGGTTGAATTTATATGATTTTTAGAAGTTTTAAGCATTTTCTGGAATTTCCTGGATTATTTAAATCCAGAAAATCAATTACTGCATCAGCATTGCGTCTGGGTGACGTCAGCAGGGTCAACAGGCCGGTCTAGGTCAAACCTGACCAGTGGGGCCCACTAGTCAGTGACTCAGGACAGGTTAGTGTCACAGACAGGTGGGGTCCGGTCAACAGGTGACGTGGCCAGGTTAAACTGACCTGTGGGGCCCTTGTGGTTAGTTAAACCTAAACAGAAACTAAACCAGGTTAATTAGACAGTGGGGCCCGGCTGTCAGTGTCACCGGGTTAAACTAACCACGGGGTTAGTGGCTAACCCAATCTGCCACGTCACCTAACCGGCGATTAGCCGCCGGTGCTAATCAGAACACGGCGGCGCTCCTCGTCCGGCCATCTCCGGCGACGAGAGCCTGCGTGGCTGGGCTCTACGAACGCGTCGTGGCGAGGTGCGTCGTTTGGTAGCAGCGGGAGGTGCCGGGGTGATCGGAATCAGCAACGGCGGCGAGCGAGGCGGCAGCCGGAGCTCGGGTGGGTGCGGGCTTAGCGCTGCGGCTTGCAAACGAGCTGGCTGTTGCGCTAGCGTTGCTCCACGGAACGTTGCGAGTGAAACGGACGCACGCGCGGGGCCATTTGGTCACCGGGGCTTCGCCGGCGACGAGCCCGTGCGGCGACGACTACGGTAAGCAAGGGGGCGACGGCTACGGCGACCAAACGGGGGCAGGTTTAGGAGGGAAATGACCGGGGGCTCACCGCGGTCACGAAGAGCTTCTCGGCGAGCTCGGGGAGGCATGGACGGTGACGGATTTGATGGCAGCGATGCGCGGGCGTGCGCGGAGACGACGGGTCGATGACGAGGCGACAGGGCGTCCGGCGATGCTCGCGTTGAGGGTGAGCTTCAAGGCATCGAGGCGGATGTAGGGGACAGCATGGGGAGGCGATGGAATGGCTGTGGCTGCGCGTATGGCGGTCGGCGTCGACGACGCGCTCGGTGGACGCGCGTGAGAGAGACAGGGAAGGGGAGAGAGGGCGAGGAGTGCTCGAGGGGACTCTGCGGGGATGGCGTGGCGTCTCCAGGCGCATCGGGGCAGCGGTGGGAAGGACGAGGTGGCGCAGCGCGTGTGCACGCACGGCGGCCACACGCCCTCGTCCTTCTGGCGCAAGGAGGAAGACGACTGGCATGGCCAGATGGGCCGGCTGGGCTGCACAGGTAAGTGGGCTGCCAGGTTAGGCCAGGTAACTCTCTCTCTCTCTCTTTTATTTCTGTTTTTCTATTTTCTGTAATTGTGTTTGGCTTTATTAAAAATGCTAAACCATTTTATTTTCTTATGCCAATTTTTGTAGGGGCTAGTGGTATTATTCCAAAGCTCCTCAATAACTAGAATAATTTTTGGACAATATTTTATATATATAACAATATATATCCAAAGCAAATAATTACTGCATTAATTCCAAATGCCCAAAATAAATACTTATGAGCTCCTGAAAATATTGGTTTGATTTTTATCTCTGTCCAATATTTTCGGAGAGCAACATGAACATTTTCTTGGACCTTTTTGGAGCAATTTTTATCTGGGTCATTTCTAGAAATGATTCTGAGGGCTTCACAAATCCCCATTTCAAATTTAAATGGAATTTAAACATGATGCACGCATGACTAGCTAGTCTTGGTCATACCAGAACTAGGGATGTGACAACTCGCCCCCACTAAACAAGAATCTCGTCCCGAGATTCAAGACGTGAGGTAAGAGGAAGGGGGTCACAAAACTATCACGGTCTTCAGGATCCAACTGCCCTTCTCGAAGATGTGGGTTCATTGATTCAAATTGATCTTGACGTCTTTGCTTTCGAGATCTTCATCCAACACGATGACGATAGAAGGAAACTCTACAGAAAAATGATCTCCTCAAAGATCGGGTACTCAAGATCAACTCATGGAGTGAGATGTAGGAACATCTCTCGAGCTGAGACACAAAACACACATCTGGAACCGAGGAAAGGTAGCAGATGACGAAGGTTCAATTTGGTAGGCAACAATTCCATGCTGAAGTAGGATGGTGCATGGATTCAAAGTAGCGAGGAGATAATTGCCGTGATTCCATAACGGGGCACCTTAGCAGAGGTGACTCGTTGGATTGTTCCCTTAAGTGGCAAAAAGAATTACTTTTGATCCATAGATCATTGAAACTCTTCATACCAGCCTAAGGTAATTTACAAATGATCGTTTGAAAGCATTCAAAAGAATGGCGCACTCAATTTGGAATGGAAACTATGGTTATAGAACAACTCGGCAAATGGAAGGCACATTCCAGTTGATACCAAGGATATAACCTAGTGACTGAGCGTGCTTTCAAGAACTTGAGCATTTCCATATTCATCAAGGTTTTACCAACATCCGTGATAGGGATCCCGGTAACACAACATACTACCATAATGAATAGTGATGGACAATGCAGATGCAAAGGAAGATAACATCTTCCCAGATTTCACCTTAGCGAGGCCAAGAAAACAAAATCTGGATGACCAACCGAGAGACATTTAGCACTCCGCTTCTAATGTTCTCCTTGATGTACTAGCGTAACCCATTTGATATGGTTTGGTATCTAGAACATCAAGTAAAAGGTCGGACTTCAGAAGCACAAGAATCCATAAGGATCAATTTCTAGAATAAATCATGCGAGATCCTCATGGGGAGTGACCAAATGGCTTAACCAAGAAGCTACAATAATAGTGCTTCCAGCTAGGTGCGTCCACTTCACTGGAACCTATATCATAGTTCATCGAAGAAGTTCCAACCATCACACCTGCCTGAGATTCAGGTCTAGTTGGTAACAGGATACCACAGACAGCATGTTTGAAAAAGAAGGTTGGCAACACAAACCGACGAGATGATGTTGCGGGATTCTCGGGAAATGAACTACGATAGCAAGCTCCAAAACATGAGCCGTTGCCGCTACATACATGTGAACACGCTATCGCAGACAAGCATGACCATGTAGTAGTCTTATAATAAAACACTACCAAGTTCAGGTGGGGAACCATCAACAAGGGTATCGAAATCCTTGGATAAGTCTTGCTCTTAAGAAGAGACTTCTTCTCCTTGAACAAATCAATCAGTGGCTTGGTGTGCTAGGGATACGTATGGAATGAAGATGATCAGTCTATCAGACCATAGAATACTTTGCACGTGCATGAATGACTTGGGATGATTCCAAAGGAAGCAAAACTAACTTTCTCAAATTCATGGCGGCAGCTTGCACCTAATGCACGTGAACTTGGAGAAAGTCACTTCTTACACCAAACATATACTTCATGAACGGGGCATGAAGAAAATGCTTACACAAGTTTCCAACACTAGCTTGATGTTCAACATGAATTAAGGAGGAGACAAGATGCTGCTGATGGGCTTAATAGCAACTCATCGGAATTTCCATATCACTGGACTTCCACCATCATGTGAACACGGTGATAGCATTGGTCAGACCAAAATATGTAATGGTGTATGCTCAAGGGATCAAGCACGAGTAAGACAACATTACGAACATTGTTGGTTCTGATTTGACTTGACGATAGCCCATACTCAAGTCAAAGCTTTGACAAGGCAATAGATCCAACAACTGATCACGAGGACCAATCGATGGAGATATCATCTTTCTTCAACACACACACACAAAAATATATCCCTTAACATGAACTAAGTCAGACAAGCTTTATCTTCCAACTCTCCAAGTTGTTGTTTAGCTTAACCAACTAGCTCAGGGGTATCCAACACAGATTCTTGGAGAAAGAGTGGTTTATTGGAAAACCAACTTGATCACGAACTCAACATAACGGCCAGGGAACAACCTGGAAATGCTTCCGAGAAGATATTCGGAACATCACGAACCACCGATCTGTTACTAAGCTCGAGAACAATCTTGCTTTTCAGAGCAGGACGATATGATCAAATAAGCAAGGGATTGAATAATCCTAACTCATTAATCGAAGAGTGCACCAGAAATAAGGACAAGGTACCGGAGTTTGTTTCTCCTAGTCATTCCGGAATAGGATGGCTTGACGGACCACAAGAATACTAGGCATCGATGAACGAATGCACGACTATTCCTGACTATCAATTGACAGACGAGGGCCAGAAAATAACTAAAGAAGGACAACTCAAAGGAACATATAACTTTCTGAGTTGTGGATGCATAGATCAGTATGTCGAGCAAAGTTCAACATTTCTTCCGGATAACCCATGCAGAAAGGTAGAACTGGCAGATTCACAATTTGAATGGAGAACTCGTCAAGAGCACTCTTATTGTGATCTTTTGGTTCAAAGGAATTCCTGCCAAGGATGGTTCATGGTATTTGGAAGAATGATATACCACGGACCTCGAAGACTATCATAAAGGTTACTAGTATCCTAAAGGTACGAGCAACACTATCAACACGAGGTAAGTAGAGTGAATCTTGGGTCAAGAACCCAGGAGTAGAATACCTACTACTAAATGGCATCACGGGATGCTTTCGAGAATGGTGGCCAGAATCATCACTCCGGGAACACAAAACATGGCTAGTTTACTATGTAATCTTCTAAGACACCTAGGGTCGTAATAATAACTCCAACATATATGTCGAGGCAATAGAATACCTCAACTCAGCAATTAGTGTGATTAACCTGGCCTAAAAGAACAACAAGACCAGAGGGAAGGGTTTTTGAAATGCATCAGATGGTTTAGAAACCTGGGATGACTTGGACAGCATAACGGTTGTAAATTCTCAAAGGATTTGAGACATCCTGCAAAATAGTGGCATGACCACTCAACATCACAATATCAAGGTTCCGAGATCAACTGTCAACACACGGAACTAGTAGGAACAGAACTGAGACTTGAATCCAACAATCCTATAAGTCTGCGGATTAGTAACACGTGATCCTGATAGAAAGATGAGAAGCCTAGTTATTAATCCCCGTAGAAAAGAAGAGGTTGACTCATATCAGAAGGACATAAGGTAAATGAGTAAAAAGAGCCTTACGTTCCCTTCCACAATCAATTCCCTTATATAACTAAAGCATTTCTAGACTCAACTTCGACCAGTTTGGCTTGGTAATCCTACAAGCAGTCAGGCTCTGATACCAAAGATGTTAGGACCCCGATTCTAAGTCACATAGATCTAGCCTACAACACCTCATATCACATTGCGGCCTCACGAAGGTATTCCCGCGGGTGTCGCCTTACCATGGCCCGGGACCGTTTGCACCTTTTGGCTCACGTATATGATAGTGTCGCTAGCATCCATATGACAGAGAACTCGGGCCGACATGACTAGTCGTGAACCCAAAGTGGCACTAACTTACGGGGACAGGCATACATGAATCAACATCGAGCATGTCGGTCAGCAGCGTGCGAATCCGGGCTGTAGCACTGGGCTAACAAGACTCCGGGAACCCGGGTTGTAGCAGGCTAGGCATGACTCAGGATGTCACCGCGTGACATTTCCCCGAAGGGACAGACACAGGAACGAAGTGAATCACATGCCGGCCAGTCAAGTGTTCCGGAGCAGTAGTGCTGGGCTAGCAGGACTCTGGTGAACCGGGCTGTAGCGGACTACTATGGCTCAGGGAAGCACAAGACTACATTTCCCCATAACAGAGGCTACCAAGGATAAACAACTAGGTTGTCGGATCCCACACATACCAAGCATTTCAATCATACACACAATATGCTCAATATGTGTAAATACAACATGGCATCACAACATAACTCTACGACTCAAGTATTTATTCATTAGGCTCCGAGGAGCCGAGATATTACAAACATGGGTCTCTCGATCCAGCATTCAGAGCATACAAGTCAAAGCACAAGCGGAAGCCTAACATGTCTGAGTACAGACAACTACAAATGAAAAAGGCTGCTAAGCCTGACTATCTACCAGATCCTGCCGAGGGCACAAGATCGTAGCTGAGGTATCAAGCTAAACGTCGAAGTCCACACGGAACTACTAGCGAGACTAAAGTCTCTCCGCAAAAACATAAAATAAGCAAACGTGAGTACAAATGTACCCAGCAAGACTTACATCAGAACTATCTACTTATGCATCGGTATCAACAAAGGGGGCGGTGGAGTTTAAATGCAGCAAGCGAGCTTTGACTCGGTGGCTATCCTAAACTACGACTGCAAGTAACTCTTTTGAGGTGGCGCACACGAGTCCACATATTCACCATATCAATACACCACTATGGATCCGCTCCCGTCTCCCTACGAGAACGCCATCCATAGCACTCACGCTTATCTTGCGCATTTTAGAGTATCCACTTTCACTTGTCTATGAACTGTACAGGCAACCCAGAAGTCCTTTACCGCGGACACGGCTATTCGAATAGATGATGTTAACCCTGCAGGGGTGTACTTCTTCACACACGCTCTCGCCACTTACCACCATGTACACATCGAGTATCTTGGCAACCTTCAAGCAGAAGCCTGGCGAGGGAGTCGGCCACGACCTGACTAACCACACAAGTCTCTCGTCCAGGTTTATCGCCTATTCGGGTTCCATCCGCAAGGAGATCCGACCGGGGTGTCGCTCACGGCCCCAAACGATGTGAGCAGGGTTCCCAAGCCCACCATCTAGGTGCCACTTGGTACACCGTGCCACTGTGCCTAGTCTGTCCCAAGCCCACCTGTACCGGGTGCCACCTGGTAGACTACTAACACTACCTACAAACACCAGAAACTAGTTGCAACTCCTAGACAGAGATCGGGTTGATTAATAAGTAGAGAGAGCTTGGAGCGCCCGGAGCCCAATGTGTGGTAGTAACTGTTCATGGATCACAAACACATCAGCTCATGAGGACGGCTGCAATGAGACAACCCACCATGTACTCCTACATGGCCTCTCACCGCTACCTTTACCAAATCGTGTTCACACACTTAGCTCTCAGTAGTAGGACATGTTCACCACATTCCAATTCATCCCCGATGAATCAGACCTGACTCAACTCTAAGCAATAGCAGGCATGACAAACAAAAGCATGAATGAGTAGGCACATCAGGGCTCAAACAACTCCTACTCATGCTAGTGGGTTTCATCTATTTACTGTGGCAATGACAGGTCATGCAGAGGAAAGGGGTTCAGCTACCGCAGCATGTAACAGTTGAAACATTGTTGTCCTAATGCAGTAAAAGAGAGCAGGAGCGAGAGAGTGGGATTGTATCAGAATGAACAAGGGGGTTTTGCTTGCCTGGCACTTCTAAAGATAGTATAGCTCTTCATCGGTGTCATCGACCTCATCGTCGGAACACGTCTATCGAGAGGGAACAATCACCGGCAATAAAGAGGAAACACAATCGATGCAATGCAACAATATGATGCATGAATGTGACATGGCAATATGCTGTTGATTGAGCTAATGCAACTAGAAACTAGATTAAATGAGGTTGGTTTGAACCAAGGGTTCAAATTCAAACTCCATATGTGATTATTTAAATGCCAATTATTTGTTTTGTCCAATACAGCAACTATAAGTTGCTCCAACATGCATGAAAATGGTACAGATGGATAGATTGGATTTTTCTGATCATTTTTCATATATAACTTATTTCATTTGGAGTTACGGTTGAATTTATATGATTTTTAGAAGTTTTAAGCATTTTCTGGAATTTTCTGGATTATTTTAAATCCAGAAAATCAATTACTGCATCAGCATTGCGTCTGGGTGACGTCAGCAGGGTCAACAGGCCGGTCCAGGTCAAACCAGACCAGTGGGGCCCACTGGTCAGTGACTCAGGACAGGTTAGTGTCACAGACAGGTGGGGTCCGGTCAACAGGTGACGTGGCCAGGTCAAACTGACCTGTGGGGCCCTTGTGGTTAGTTAAACCTAAATAGAAACTAAACCAGGTTAATTAGACAGTGGGGCCCGGCTGTCAGTGTCACCGAGTTAAACTAACCACGGGGTTAGTGGCTAACCCAATCTGCCATGTCACCTAACCGGCGATTAGCCGCCGGTGCTAATCAGAACGCGGCGGCGCTCTTCGTCCGGCCATCTCCGGCGACGAGAGCTCGCGTGGCTGGGCTCTACGGACGCATCGTGGTGAGGCGCGTCATTTGGTAGCAGCGGGAGGTGCCGGGGTGGTCGGAATCAGCAACGGTGGCGAGCGAGGCAGCGGCCGGAGCTCGGGTGGGTGCGAGGTTAGCACTGCGGCTTGCAAACGAGCTGGCTGTCGCGCTAGCATTGCTCCACGGGACGTTGCGAGTGCAACGGACGCACGCGCGGGGCCATTTTGTCATCGGGGCTTCGCCGGCGACGAGCCCGTGCGGCGACGACTACGGTAAGCAAGGGGGCGACGGCTATGGTGACCAAACGGGGGCAGGTTTAGGGGGGAAATGACCGGGGGCTCACCGCGGTCACGAAGAGCTTCTCGGCGAGCTCGGGGAGGCACGGACGGCGACGGATTTGACGGCAGCGATGCGCTGCCGTGCGCGGAGACAACGGGTCGATGGCGAGGTGACAGGGCGTCCGGCGATGCTCGCGTTGAGGGGGAGCTTCAAGGCGTCGAGGCGGACGTAGGGGACAGCACGGGGAGGCGATGGAATGGCTGTGGCTGCGCGTACGGCGGTCGGCGTCGACGACGCGCTCGGTGGACGCGCGTGAGAGAGGCAGGGAAGGGGAGAGAGGGTGAGGAGTGCTCTAGGGGACTCTGCGGGGATGGCGTGGCGTCTCCAGGCATCGGGGCAGCGGTGGGAAGCAGGAGGTGGCGCAGCGCGTGTGCACGCACGGCGGCCCACGCCCTCGTCCTTCTGGCGCAAGGAGGAGGACGACTGGCATGGCCAGATGGGCCGGCTGGGCTGCACAGGTAAGTGGGCTGCCAGGTTAGGCCAGGTGACTCTGTCTCTCTCTCTCTCTCTCTCTTTTATTTCTGTTTTTCTATTTTCTGTAATTGTGTTTGGCTTTATTAAAAATGCTAAACCATTTTATTTTCTTATGCCAATTTTTGTAGGGGCTAGTGGTATTATTCCAAAGCTCCTCAACAACTGGCATAATTTTTGGACAATATTATATATATATAACAATATATATCCAAAGCAAATAATTACTGCATTAATTCCAAATGCCCAAAATAAATACTTATGAGCTCCTGAAAATATTGGTTTGATTTTTATGTCTGTCCAATATTTTCAGAGAGCAACATGAACATTTTCTTGGACCTTTTTGGAGCAATTTTTATCTGGGTCATTTCTAGAAATGATTCTGAGGGTTTCACAAATCCCCATTTCAAATTTAAATGGAATTTAAACATGATGCACACATGACTAGCTAGTCTAGGTCATACCAGAACTAGGGATGTGACACTCGCCGTCATCCTCCACCTTGCGGCCTTGGTTCGTTCGCCGTGCGCGGTGCGCCGCCCTCTTGCGTTGTCAACGTCGTCAACAACCGAGAGGAACAAGGAGATGACTGTACGTGGAGAGGATGACAGTAGGGACCCACCAGCGTCATGGCAGTACGCAAGCAAGTGCCTCTATATTACAAGCCCAAAAATATGGTTCCTCCTAATGGTTGGACATCTGGGGCTCACGCCATTGTCAACGTAGTCAATAAACGAGAGAATTACACTACGAGCGGCTGACACCAGGGACCCAGCAAGTCGCGCAGTTTTTTTGAGGAACAAGCAGTTGTTATTTATACTAGTTTTAGCGACGGATCAGGGTAACAACGGGGCTGTGCGGGGGCTGTGGCCCGTCTAGCCAGGGTTTTATTTATGTTTACCACATCATGAGCCCAGTTGTGTTTTTTTCTTGCTGAAAATAGCTAGCCCAGTTCTATTTTTTTAAAGAAATACCCAAACAAGGCCTACTTGCTTTATCGGCCCTGCTGGGCTGCAAATCTTTCAAGACGAGGAGAGTTTCCTTCGGTTTGCCCAGAAATGGGATGTACATTTTTAAAACACATCAAACCGGGAATTAGTTTCAATTTTTTTTCATTACAAGATCTTAAATTCCATTGATTTTTATGCATGAACAATTATTTGGATTTTATATTTATATAAATTATTATTCAAAATAGTTTGAATGTGAATTGATATTTCTGGATTAAAAACTGTTGACCGCACCGAAATATGCAAATTTTCATATACTTTTTAACCGTGGCCACAATATGGGGTGTAATGCTAACAAAAAGAAGATGGACTCCAAAAAAATTCTTAAGAATTAGCAAATGGGCTGTACATTATTAGAAATAATGGCAGATGGGCTGTATGCTGTTTTCCACAGATTTGAGGCTGACTTGTGCGCCTACTACAGGTTGACGCGTATGCTTTCATAAAAAAAAGGTTGACGCACACGCAACACCCTGTCAACTTAGTCAACACACGAGAGCAGTGACTGTTGGATGTCCATCCAACGGCTGTCGTGCTTCTTCAATCTCTGCTCTTCATGCTCCAGCTGCTCAAACAAGCGCCGGCGGGACTGCCTGCTCTGTCCTCCCGCGGCCGGCTATGCTGCCGCGCAGGCCTCATGGCCCCACTGTACTCCCATCGCTGGCCTAGCCATCCCTCTACTCACCCACACATGCTGTTATTCTCCGGCGACGGCAGACGAACCAGTAAACCCTCGTACAGTCGTACTCCCCTCCGCGTGGGAAACAACTGTCGAGTCTTCCCTGCCTCCGTGTCGTTCCCTTCCTAGGCCTCGCCGTCTTCCACCGCCCTGGTGCTCTTGGCGCGGCCTGGTCAACGTGGTCAATGAACGACATCCATCAGAAGTGGACTGTACGTGTAGAGGCTGACAGCTGGGTCCACGGCCGCACGCAAGGAAATGCCTCCTTATTACACGCAAAATAATGATTCCTCCACCTGACAGCTAGGACCCACAGGAAGGGCCTCTGTATTTCATGAAAAAAACCGTTCCCCCCGCTGACAGGTCAGACCCACCAGCTATATCTTTGCACGCAAGGAAGTGCCTCCTTATTACGCCCAAAAAATTGAATACCCCCTGCTAGCTGGGACCCACCATATTGTTGGGCTGACTTGTGGGCCTACTAAGTTGATGGGGACGGAGGGCTTTGTCAACTTAGTCAATACTCCAGTGACCGTATGATGTCCATCCAACGGCCATAGTGCTTCTTCAACCTCTGGTCTTCTTGCTCCAGCCGCCCAAAGCAGCGCCGGTCGTGCCACCTGCTCCTGCCTCCCGTGGCCGGCTGCGCTACCGCGGAGGCCTCACCGCCCCCATACTACTCCCACCACTGGTCAGGCCATCCCTCCACTCACCCACACCCCCTGTTATTCTGCGGCGACGGCAGCCTCACACCGCAGCCGAACCAGTGAACGCTCGTACTCCTCTCCGCGTGGGCATCCACTGCCGCGTCTTTCCCGGCTCCGCGTCGTCCCCTTCCTAGGCCTCGCCGTCGTCCACCGCCGTGGTGCTCTCGGCACGGCGTGGTCAATGTGGTCAACGACCAACTTCCATCGAAAGAGTACTGTACGTGGAGAGGCTGACAGCTGGGTCCACGAAAGCCGCAAGGAAGTGCCTCCTTATTACGCGGAAAATAATTATTCCTCCACCTGACAGCGGGGACCCACCAGACAGGCCACCAGTATTTTGTGAAAAAAAATGTTTCCCCCTGACTGCTGGGACCCACCGGACGGGCCACCGTATTTCGCAAAAAAAACGTTCCCCCCGCTGTCAGCTCGGACCCACCGGAAGTGCCTCCTTATTCGCACAAAAAATGAATACTCCCCCAGCTAGCTGGACCCACCTTGGTGGGAGGCTGACTTGTGGGCCTACTAAGTTGACGGGGACGAAGGGCTTTGTCAACTTAGTCAATATGAACGATTCTAGCTCCAGTGACCGTACGATGTCCCTCCAACGGCCGTAGTGCTTCTTCAACCTCTGGTCTTCTTGCTCCAGCCGCCCAAAGCAGCGCCAGTCGTGCTGCATGCTCCTGCCTCCCGTGGCCGGTTGTGCTGCCGCGGAGGCCTCACCGCCCCTACTATTCCCACCGCTGGTCAGGCCCTGCGGCGACGGCAGCCTCACACCGCAGCCGAACCAGTGAACCCACGTACTCCTCTCCGCGCGGCCTTCCACTGCCGCGTCTTCCCCGGCTCCGCGTCGTCCCCTTCCTAGGCCTCGCCGTCGTCCACCGCGGTGGTGCTCTCCGTGCGGCGTGGTCAACGTGGTCAAGGAATGACTTCCATCGGAAGAGTACTGTACGTGGAGAGGCTGACAGCTGGGTCCACGGCCACAACCCAGTTTTTTTGTGATTTGCCAGGTAAGTCGCTTTGTCAGGCCTGTTGGGCTGCAAATCTTTCAAGACGTGGAGAGCTTTCATTCAGCTGGCCGACAAAATGGCCCATCAGTAATGAGAAATGGGCTGTACATTTTTAAAACACATCAAACCGGCAATTAGTTTCAAATATCTTCTTTTTCATTTCAAGATTTTAAATTACATTAATTTTTATGCGTGGAGAATTTGTTGGATTTTATATTGATATACATTTATTTTTAAAATCAGTTTGAATGTGAGTCGAAATTTCTGGATTAAAAACAGTTTGGACCGCACCGAAATATGCAAAATTTCGTATAATTTTTTAACCATGGCCACAATATGGGTTGTAATACTAACAAAAAGAATATGGGCTCCCAAAAAAACCTTAAGAATTAGCAAATGGGCTGTAAATTATTAGAAATAATGGCAGATGGGCTGTATACTGTTTTACACAGATTTGAGGCTTTCATAAAAAAAAGGTTGACGCACAAGCAGTGACTGTTGGATGGCCATCCAACGGTCGTCGTGCTTCTTCAATCTCTGATCTTCCTGCTCCAGCCGCTCAAACAAGCGCCGGCGGGACTGCCTGCTCCCTCCTCCCCGTGGCCGGCTGTGCTGCCGCGCAGGCCTCACCGCCCCATCGTACTCCCATCGCTGGCCTAGCCATCCCTCTACTCACCCACACATGTTGTTATTCTCCGGCGACGGCAGACGAACCAGTAAACCCTCGTACAGTCGTACGCCCCTCCGCGTGGGAAACAACTGCCATGTCTTCCCTGCCTCCGTGTCGTTCCCTTCCTAGGCCTCGCCGTCGTCCACCGCCCTGGTGCTCTCGGCGCGGCCTGGTGAACGTGGTCAAGGAACGGCTTCCATCGGACGTGGACTGTACGTGGAGAGGCTGAGAGCTGGGTCCACGGCCACAGCAAGGAAGTGCCTCCTGATTACGCGCAAAATAATTATTCCTCCACCTGACAGCGGGGACCCACCGGACGGGCCACCGTATTTCGCGAAAAAATGTTTCCCCCTGACTACTGGGACCCACCAGCTACATCTTCGCACGCAAGGAAGTGCGTCCGGGCAAAAAACGATTCACCCCCCTGACTGCTGGGACCCACCAGCTACATCTTCGCATGCAAGGAAGTGCCTGACAGTCGGGACCCACCTGGTCGAAGCGTACGTAGCGTTGTCATTCTGGTCGCGAACGTGTACGTATATACTGGTCGATGTAGAGGCGCGCACGTGTCGTAGTAGAGGCGCGCACATAGCATGTACACGTACATACAATGGCCAGGGTGCAAGAAAGAAAATACGGCCACGTATGTGTACATACGGGCGGGGTCTCGAACGCCTACTCGCGCATACGTACGGCCAGGGCTCGTGTACATGGCTGGGTCGGAACGGAGAAACAGCGTCGTCATCATGTTCATGGGGAGGCAACGGAATGCGTCGTGTTCATGGGGAGGCAACGGAATGCGCCGTGTTCATCGGGAGGCAACAGAACGCGTGGGAGCCAACCGGCTGGGTCGGAACGGAATGCGTGGTCGTGTTCATCGGGAGGGCTTGGACGGGACAGGCGATGGAAACAAGGCCTGGCATACCGCATAACGGAGGAAACGGACCTCCTACGTTCGGAACGGGGTCCTGTTGATCGGGAGGGGTCTGGCGTACCGCAACATGGAAGAAACGGACCTCCTACGGTCGAAACGGGGGTCCTATTTATCGGGAGGGGTGTGGCGTACCGCAAAACGGAGGAAACAGACCTCCTAAGGTCGAAACGGGGGTCTTGTTGATCGGTAGGGGTGTGGCGTACCACAAAATGGACGAAACGGACTTGTGTTGGAGCGCTACGGTCGAAACGGGGGTCCTGTTCATCGGGAGGGGTGTGGCGTACCGCAAAACGGGACTCCATGGGATACTGTTCATCTCCACCGTCGACCTCCTATAGCCTGCACGGGCTACCGTCGACCTCCTCCAGCCTCCACGGGCTCTTGTTCATCCAGCCTCCACCGCGCGCTACTCCACCGGCTACTGTTCAACCACCCCTCCACGGGCACCCCTCCACCGTCTACTGTTCATCCAGCCCTCCACACCACGGGGTCCTGTTCAACCACCCCTCCACGGGCACCCCTCCACCGTCTACTGTTCATCCAGCCCTCCACACCACGGGGTCCTGTTCATCCAGAGGCAACGCCACCGCTCACTGTTCATCCAACCCCCCCCCCAACGCTCACTGTTCATCCAATCGATCGGCTTCAGTTAGCAGCAGTAGAGAAGGAATCGCTCGATCGGGTTCAGTTAACAGCCGTCGATTGATCGCTCGGGTTCAGTAACGCGTAGCCTGCAGTGCAATCGCTCGGGTTCAGTTAGAGCCCAACGCCTCGCTCGGGTTCAGTTCGAGCCAACGCCTCGCACACACGCGCGTACGTGTATGAGAGAAACGCGCATCGCTCGGCCCCCGACCTCCCACCGTAACCGGGAACTCCCCGAAATTTTCCTCACCCTCACTTCTACCACGGTTTTTTTCCGTCATGGACGGCCCAAAGAATGTCATGCAGCTGCGTCTCCGGCCCACCCAGGACGAAAAGCCCATTTTCTGTCATGATTTTTTGTCATAGAAGTAGGAGCCCACCACATCTATGATGATACCGGGTTTTGTCACAATTATCGTCATAGAAGTGTCATATGTATGACAGAAAAAAATTCGTTCGGCCCAAAATGTCATGGATGTGTCTTTTTTTTGTAGTGTATCAATCTTGCTGAGTTTGGTTCACTTTTATTTTGAGTCACTAAAATTTCAGAAATTTTTTAGAGAAAGAAAAATGCATAGGAAAATATACCAAGGTGGTTCCTCAAGGAAGCAAGGACCAAGGCTCGCGATACGTGAGTCAGACTATGAACCACCGAGGGAAGCTCAAGTGCGGCCTTGTGAATGGCCGTCAGAAGAGTTTATGGTCCAGGCAGACATCAAGAATGAATTTGACGCGTATGTGCGTAATGCTGATCTTGAGGACTTCGTGTCAGATAATTGCCCCCAATACTACTACCTAACTGATTCCTTTGTCAGAAGGTTTAAATTTACATCATCGCGCAATTCTCACACTGTTTTATTTTATCTTTATGATAAATCATATACCATGGACCTAGAAGATTTTAATACTGCTTGTAAACTCCCGCAGTGGGGCAATGTTAGTGAACCTCGCAAATCTGAATATAAAGACTTTCTTGCTAGTATCACTGTGGGGGAATCTAGAGAAATCACACAAGCTACCATAGGGAGCATTCATTTCTCTTCCATACACTATTTTGCTCTCTTTATAGGTATATGCATTAACGGTAAAGATGAGGCTTGTCACATGTGCGTTCCAGATCTTAGTGTTCTCAAGAGTGCGGTATTAGGTCATAAACAATATAACTTGGGGGCCATTGTTGCACGAAGGTTGCATCTTAACAGTATAAGTGGAGATTTGTTTGGTGGAATTTATGCAACTCGTGTAGCTAATTATCTTGATGTACCCATATATGAAAATGATATAGAGTTGCCTCCTGCTTATCTAGATTATAGTGTTATGGTTCGCCATTAGTTTATTGAGAGGAATGAACAGTTCCTCCAGTACCGACTAATCTTTGACAAACGGCATACTATCCATGTTGCTCTTCCTGCTCCTACTTTCTTTGCCTTTCAGGCAAAAAGAAGATATTATATAACCAGGGAGGAGGCGAACGAGTATGAGAGAAGGACAGAGGCAGCTCGCCTCCGGGCTGTAGCTCTTGAGGCAGTAGCTGCTGCATCTCAGTACAACCCCAGTCCCCAGCTATGACTTTGGATATCCGCCAGGCCAGCAGTGGCCATAGACCAACTTTGGCCAAAAGCCTAAGCTTGGGGGAGTACGTATTTCTCACCGACATTACATTCATGTTCACACACTCATTCCAGTCGTTGGTGCTAATACTTTTTCATTGTACTATCCATGCTAGTTTATTTTCTTTTGTAAGCCTTCTTCTTGTGTGTTTGAAAAACCTTAAGAAAAGCAAACAAAAATTAGTTGTAGCTTTTAGCTAGTTTACTTTCCATGCCTGTAGCAGTAGTAATTAAAAGAAAACCCAAAAAGATTTCTCGTTCTTCTTTTGCTTGTTGGGAGCTTTCCCGTGTAAATAGTTTTATTTCTTTTCTTTTCTTTGGGGGTCGAGAGGAGAAGACCATGATGAAAATGTTGAGTGGCTCTCATATGCATTACTGTTGATTTAACCAAGAGCCCATATTACCTTGTCTTCTCCCCTGTATTAAATGCTTGCAGATTCTAGCTTAGTCCAATGCACGTGCACTATTATTATTATCCACACCATTCGGTCGTGCGAGTGAAAGGCAATAATGACGATATATGATGGACTGATTGAGATGAGAGAAGCTGGTATGAACTCGACCTATCTTGTTTTTGTAAATATGATTAGTTCATCGTTCCTGATTCAGCCTATTATGAATGAAACATGTTTGCAATGACAATTAGAGATTATAGTTGCTCATGCCATGCTTAATTAGCTAGGAGTTTATAATCGTTTACCTTGTGTGCCAACATGCTATTAAAATGGTTGTGATGGGGTATGTTAGGGTGGTATCCTCCTTTGAATGATTCGAGTGGCTTGACTTGGCACATGTTCACGCATGTAGTTGAAACAAAATCAACATAGCCTCCACGATTTATGTTCATGGTGATTTATATCCTACTCATGCTTGCACTCATTGTTGATTAACCTTAATGCATGTTCATGACTGTTGTCGCTCTCTAGTTGGTCGCTTCCCAGTCTCTTTCTAGCCTTCACTTGTAATAAGCGGGAATACTGCTTGTGCATCCACTTCCATAAACCCCAAAGTTCTTCCATATGAGTCCATCATACCTTCCTATATGCGGTATTTACCTGCCTTTCCAAGTAAATTTGTATGTGCCAAACTCTAGACCTTCAAATGAAATTCTGTTTTGTATGCTCGAATAGCTCATGTATCGACTAGGTCTGTCTATATCTTCCATGCTAGGTGGGTTATTCTCACGATGAGTGGACTCCACTCATCATTCACGAGAAAATGGCCGGTAACCGGGATGCCCAGTCCCATGCTCAAATCAAATCAAAATAATTGCAAACAAAACTCCCCCAGGACTGTTGTTGGTATGGACGGTACCCGTTGTTTCGGACCAGCCGTGGAGTGTGCTTGTTGGTGGTGGGGGAGTATAAACTTTACCATTCTGTTTGGGAACCGCCTATAATGTGTGTAGCATGGAAGATATCGAGATCTCTTGGTTGTTATGTTGACAATGAAAGTATGCCACTCAAAATATTATTTACCATTGTTTCAAAACTTGAGCTCTGGCACCTCTGCAAATCCCTGCTTCCCTCTACGAAGGGCCTATCTATTTACTTCTATGTTGAGTCATCATCCTCTTATTAAAAAGCGCCAGTTGGAGAGCACCGCTGTCATTCGCATGCATTGCTATTAATTTACATTGAGTATGACTGTGGCTGGATCTCTTTTACCATGACTTACAATGTCTAGTCAGTCCTTGATCTTCAGGGGTGCTCTGCATTTATGTTTTGTGGTCTCAAAAAGGGCTAGCGAGATACCATTTTGTTATATCATGTTATGATTGTTTTGAGAAAGTGTTGTCATCCGAGATTTATTATTATTGCTCGCTAGTTGATTATGCCATTGATATGAGTAAACGTGAGACCTAAATGTTATTGTGAATATGGTTAGTTCATAATCTTGGCTGAAAACTTGAATGCTGGCTTTACAAATTTGCAACAACAAGATCAAACAGAGTTTGTAAAAGTTTTTCTTTATCACTTTCAGTTTGTCAACTGAATTGCTTGAGGACAAGCAAAGGTTTAAGCTTGGGGGAGTTGATACGTCTCCAACGTATCTACTTTTGCAAACACTTTTGCCCTTGTTTTGGACTCTAACTTGCATGATTTGAATGGAACTAACCCGGACTGACACTGTTTTCAGCAGAATTTCCGTGGTGTTATTTTTGTGCAGAAATAAAAGTTCTCGGAATGACCTGAAACTTCACAGAGCCACCTTTTGGAATTAATAAAAAATACTGGTGACAGAATCAACCGAAGGGGGCCCACACCCTGGCTACGAGGGTGGGGGCGCGGCCTACCCCCTGGGCGCGCCCCCCTGTCTTGTGGGCCCCCTGGAGCTCCACCGACCTCAACTCCAACTCCATATATTCACATTCGGGGAGAAAAAAATAAAGGAGAAGGATTCATCATGTTTTATGATACGGAGCCGCTGCCAAGCCCTAATCTCTCTCGGGAGGGCTGGTCTGGAGTCCGTTCGGGGCTCTGAAGAGGGGAATATTTCGCCGTCGTCATCATCAACCATCCTCCATCACCGATTTCATGATGCTCACCGCCGTGCGTGTGAGTAATCCCATCGTAGGCTTGCTGGACGGTGATAGGCGGTTGGATGATATTTACCATGTAATCGAGTTAGTTTTGCTTGGGTTTGATCCCTAGTATCCATTATGTTCTAAGATTGATGTTGCTATGACTTTTCCATGTTTCATGCTTGTCACTAGGGCACGAGTGCCATGATTTCAGATCTGAACCTATTATGTTTTCATGAATATATGTGAGTTCTTTCTCCTATCTTGCAAGTCAATAGTCACCTACTATGTGTTATGATCCGGCAACCCCGAAGTGACAATAATCGGGACCACTCCGGGTGATGACCGTAGTTTGAGGAGTTCATGTATTCACGAAGTGTTAATGCTTTGGTCTGGTACTCTACTAAAAGGAGGCCTTAATATCCCTTAGTTTCCAATAGGACCCCGCTGCCACGGGAGGTTAGGACAAAAGATGTCATGCAAGTTCTTTTCCATAAGCACGTATGACTATATTCGGAATACATGCATTGTTGGGGAACGTAGTAATTTCAAAAAAAATCCTACACACACGCAAGATCATGGTGATGCATAGCAACGAGAGGGGAGAGTGTGTCCACGTACCCTCGTAGACCGAAAGCGGAAGCGTTAGAACAACGCGGTTGATGTAGTCGAACGTCTTCACGATCCGACCGATCCGAGTACCGAACGTACGGCACCTCCGAGTTCAGCACACGTTCAACTTGATGACGTCCTGCGAGCTCACGATCCAGTAGAGCTTCGCCGGAGAGTTTCGTCAGCACGACGGCGTGATGACGGTGATGATGATGCTTCCGACGCAAGGCTTCGCCTAAGCACCGCTACGATATTATCGAGGTGGATTATGGTGAAGGGGGGCACCGCACACGGCTAAGAGATCAACAGATCAATTGTTGTGTCTATGGGGTGCCCCCTCCTCCGTATATAAAGGGGGGAGGAGGAGAGTGAGAAGGAAGGAGAGGGGGCGGCGCCGCCCCTTCCCCTTGTCCAATTCGGACTGGGGCAAGGGGGCCGCGCGCCACCTCCTGGCTGCCCTCTCTCTTGTCCACTAAGGCCCATAAGGCCCAATAGCTTCCCGGGGGGTTCCGTTAACCCCCGGTACTCCGGTGTATGTCCGAAACCTCCCGGAACCCTTCCGGTGTCCAAACATAGTCGTCCAGTATATCAATCTTTATGTCTCGACCATTTCGAGACGCCTCGTCATGTCCGTGATCATATCCCGGACTCCGAACTACCTTCGGTACATCAAAACACTAAAACTCATAATACCGATCGTCACCGAACTTTAAGCGTGCGGACCCTACGGGTTCGAGAACTATGTAGACATGACCGAGACATGTCTCCAGCCAATAACCAATAGCGGAACCTGGATGCTCAAATTGGCTCCCACATATTCTAAGAAGATCTTTATCGGTCAAACCGCATAACAACTTACGTTGTTCCCTTTGTCATCGGTATGTTACTTGCCCGAGATTCGATCGTCGGTATCTCAATACCTAGTTCAATCTCGTTACCGACAAGTCTCTTTACTCATTCAGTAATGCATCATCCCGCAACTAACTCATTAGTTACAATGCTTGCAAGGCTTACAGTGATGTGCATTACCGAGAGGCCCAGAGATACCTCCCCGACAATTGGAGTGACAAATCCTAATCTCGATCTACGCCAACTCAACAAGTACCTTCGGAGACACTTGTAGAGCACCTTTATAATCACCCAGTTACGTTGTGACATTTGGTAGCACACAAAGTGTTCCTCCGGTATTCGGGAGTTGCATAATCTCATAGTCATAGGAACATGTATAAGTCATGAAGAAAGCAATAGCAACATACTAAACGATCAAGTGCTAAGCTAACGGAATGGGTCATGTCAATCACATCATTCTCTAATGATGTGATCCCGTTAATCAAATGGCAACTCATGTCTATGGTTAGGAAACTTAACCATCTTTGATTAATGAGCTTGTCAATTACAGGCATACTAGTGACACTCTGTTTGTCTATGTATTCACACATGTATTATGTTTCCGGTTAATACAATTCTAGCATGAATAATAAACATTTATCATGAAATAAGGAAATAAATAATAAATTTATTATTGCCTCTAGGGCATATTTCCTCCAGTCTCCCACTTGCACTAGAGTCAATAATCTAGATTACATAGTAATGATTCTAACACCCATGGAGTCTTGGTGCTCATCATGTTTTGCTCGTGGAAGAGGCTTAGTTAACGGGTCTGCAACATTCAGATCCGTATGTATCTTGCAAATCTCTATGTCTCCCACCTTTACCAAAATATATAGATGCATTAATTAAATAAGAGATATTGTGATATCCCAACATAACCATGTTCCGACATGGAACAAACTTCAACTTCACCTGCAACTAGCAACGCTATAAGAAGGGCTGAGCGAAAGCGGTAACTTAGCCAAACAACGGTTTGCTAGGACAGGATGGTTAGAGGCTGACATGGCTAAAATGGGAGACATGATATAGCAAGTGATAGGTAGCGGAGCATGGCAATAGAGCGAACAACTAGCAAAGCAAAGATAGAAGTGATTTCGAGGGGTGGTCATCTTGCCTGCAAGGTTCTCAGAGTTGTCGAAAGCTTGATCCTCGTAAGCGTACTCGACAGGTTCCTCGTTCACGAACTCGTCTCCCGGCTCTACCCAAGAGAAGAACACAAACAAACGGAACCACAATCAACAACGAGGAATGCGCAAGCAACATGATGCAAAACATGTATGATATGCAAGATATGATATGCGATGCATATGCGTGCTCCGGAAGGAAAATGATGAACATGGCAGTAACTTGGCAAACCAAGCATGCCACTGGAAAGGTGAGATGATTTCGGTTGAAATCGATATAGATCACCGGAATCGGATGCACGGTTTGCAAATGGCAAGCAAAACAAGAATGACACGAATCTGCGATAAACAGCAAGATAGCACTTAAGATGCAACAAGCAACAATGCTACAGCACTCCAACATAGCAACAAAGCACATGACAGTAAACTACAGGAGATGCTTGACAAAAGATGAACACTGAGCTACGGCTAGTTCACCACATATCAAGCTCAAACAAGCATGGCAAAAGTGCAAAAGATTACAGGTTCACAGACTTGGTGAAAAACTGGACACGGCAGTAAACAGCATCAGATAGCAATGTTCAGAGCACGAAATCAACATGCTACGGGAACTTAACATAGCAAAACAAGGCATGGCAGTGTTCTACTAAATGCACATGACAAAAGTCCCTTACTGACCATAAGCCCAAAAGGACCAGAAGATATAATGGCAAGCATGTAAACATAGCAAGTTTCGTTATCAGGTTTCAGACTTGGCACAAAACAGAGCATGGCAGAAATATTAATATGTAGGCCTCTTTGTGAGCTTGATGCACTCACTACAGAGCAACGCATGACAAACCAAGCATACCTACAGCACTATGGAATGTTTATGAAGCTATCAATGGCAAGAACAAATGCATAGCATGTATGGATCAACTACAATAAGCTTGGCAAAATTGCACATCATGTTAAGAATCTGCCAGAAATATTTTATAGCAAAAGTAGAGCAAGATTGAGTCATGTTATGGCACTCCATAATTGCAAAAAATTGCAGGAATGGATCAACTACAACTATAGCTACAAAACATCCTTACTGAACATCTCCAAAATATGCATGGATCTCTCTGTAGCATCAAGTTTACATGGCAACAAAATTACAGCAGACAAAAACTTAGAGAAATCACAGTCCCAGAAATCAGAAATATTACGGGGCCTACTTTGCATGCTTGTGCTAGTCACCACAGAGATCACAAAAATACATGGACTACACCACTGGAAAGACGGCATGTAATACTTCAAAACACATGTAGAGCTCATGCTCAAAAGATGCACAGAATAAATGATACAAAAATGACAAATCTCCAAGTTCTGATAAGAACCAGAGAATAACAGCAACTAGCCCTCTTCCAACGAAGATTTGGGCATCAAGATGACCTCTAATGAATATGGTGCAATTGAACAAAATGAAGAGCATCACAAGACGAACAATTTGACATATTACACGCGTGAATCAGAGCTACATACAAGAAGTTATGGAGCTACGAACATGGCAAGATGCTGAGAAAATTTCATGACTTAGCAAAAACGGAGGGGGGGTCTCGGGTCAACCTTTGACCAGATCGGGATCGAGGGCAACAGGAGCTCGAGCTCGCCGGCTCGGCTCCGGTGACGTTCGCCGGCGACGGGAGGGGAGCGAGGAGGCGCGGCGGCGGCCGAAGGGAGGAGGAGGCTAGGCGGCGGCGCCGGTCGCCGGAGGAGGAGAGAACGGCGGGGCCGGCGGCGCGGCGGCGGCCGGCCGGCGGCGGAGGGCACCGCGGCGAGCCTCGGGCGCCGGAGGCGGCGAGGGCGGCGGAGTCGGCGGGCGTCGGGCGGCGGCGGAGCTCGGGCCCTGCGGGCCGGATCTGGGCTCGCGGGCCAGCGGCGGGATCGCCGGCGGCAGGGACAGATGGCGCGCTCTGATTCGCCGGGCGGCGCGGCGGACGTTGTCCGGCCGGAGCGGACGCGTCCGGCGCGGCGCGGAGGGAGAGGGTTAGGGTTTTGTTTGCAGTTTCGTTTTTCGGGATGCCCACATATTTATAGGTAGAGGGAGCTAGGAGGCTCCAAATGAGGTGCGGTTTTCGCCCACACGATCCTGATCGAACGACCTAGAGCATGGAAGAGAGTTTGGAGGGTTTTGGGCTGGTTTTAGAGGGGGGGTTTTGCTGGACACTCAAATGGACTTTGCGGATGCCCGGTTAACCGTTGGAGTACCAAACGACCTCCGAATGGAACGAAACTTGACCGGTAGTCTCCGGGTGGTATATTAAGGCCACTTGACAAGCCTCGGTCCATTCCGAGAAAGTTTGACACACGCACACGAAAGAAAACAAAAGGGGTGCACCGGAGGAGATAGGAGCGCCGAATTGCAAAACGGACAACGGGGAAAATGCTCGGATGCATGAGACGAACACGTATGCAAATGCAATGCGCATGATGACATGATATGAAAATGCATGACATGACAAAATACAAAACGAAAGACAAAACCCGACAACGGAGGGAAAAACGTATCACAAAGCCGAAAATGGCAAGAGTCGGAGTTACAAATATGGCAAGATACATCCGGGGTGTTACAGTCTCCCACCTGGACTTGATCCCGGATGGAATTGAAGCGTCTCTTGATGTGTTTGGTTCTCTTGTGAAATCTGGATTCCTTTGCCAAGGCAATTGCACCAGTATTGTCACAAAAGATTTTCATTGGACCCGATGCACTAGGTATGACACCTAGATCGGATATGAACTCCTTCATCCAGACTCCTTCATTGCTGCTTCCGAAGCAGCTATGTACTTCGCTTCACACGTAGATCCCGCTGAGGGGGTCCTGGACTAAAGGGTCCTCGGGTGTCCGTCCTGTTAGCCATGGGCCGTGAAGATATGAAGACCAAAGACTGCACCCGTGTCCGGATGGGACTCTCCTTGGCGTGGAAGGCAAGCTTGGTGACCGAATATGTAGATTCCTTTCTTTGTAATCGACCTTGTGCAACCCTAGATCCTCCCGGTGTCTATATAAACCGGAGGACCTGGTCTGGAAAGGGCGAGACTCATTACCATAGTCATACAGGCTAGACTTCTAGGGTTTTAGCCATTACGATCTCGTGGTAGATCAACTCTGTAATACTCATATCCATCAAGATCAATCAAGCAGGAAGTAGGGTATTACCTCCATAGAGAGGGCCCGAACCTGGGTAAACATCGTGTCCCATGTCTCCTGTTACCATCGACCTTAGACGCACAGTTCGGGACCCCCTACCCGAGATCCGCCGGTTTTGACACCGACATTGGTGCTTTCATTGAGAGTTCCACTGTGTCGTCGACAAAAGGTTTGATGGCCCTGCTACGTCTTGAGCTTGCATTGGTTTTCCTTGAAGAGGAAAGGGTGATGCAGCACAGTAGCATAAGTATTTCCCTCAGTTTTTGAGAACCAAGGTATCAATCCAGTAGGAAGTTCCTTCAAAGTCCCACGCACCTACACAAACAAACAAAGAACTCGCAACCAACGCAATAAAGGGGTTGTCAATCCCTTCACGGCCACTTGCGAAAATGAGATCTGATAGAGATAATATGATAAGATAAATATATTTTTGGTATTTTATAATATAGATGCAAAAAGTAAAGATGCAAATAAAAGTAGATTGAAAGCTTATATGATAAAAGATAGACCCAGGGGCCATTGGTTTCACTAGTGGCTTCTCTCAAGATAGCATAAGTATTACGGTGGGTGAACAAATTACTGTCGAGCAATTGATGGAAAAGCGAATAATTATGAGATTATCTAGGCATGATCATGTATATAGGCATCACGTCCGTGACAAGTAGACCGACTCCTGCCTGCATCTACTACTATTACTCCACACATCGACCGCTATCCAGCATGCATCTAGAGTATTAAGTTCATAAGAACAGAGTAACGCATTAAGAAAGATGACATGATGTAGAGGGATAAACGCATGCAATATGATATAAACCCCATCTTTTTATCCTCGATGGCAACAATACAATATGTGCCTTGCTGCCCCTGCTGTCACTGGGAAAGGACACCGCAAGATTGAACCCAAAGATAAGCACTTCTCCCATGGCAAGAAAGATCAATCTAGTAGGCCAAACCAAACTGATAATTCGAAGAGACTTGCAAAGATAACCAATCATACATAAAAGAATTCAGAGAAGATTCAAATATTTCTCATAGATAAACTTGATCATAAACCCACAATTCATCGGATCTCGACAAACACACGCAAAAAGAGTTTACATCGAATAGATCTCCACAAGAGAGGGGGAGAACATTGTATTGAGATCCAAAAAGAGAGAAGAAGCCATCTAGCTAATAACTATGGACCCGAAGGTCTGTGGTAAACTACTCACAACTCATCGGAAGGGCTATGGTGTTGATGTAGAAGCCCTCCGTGATCGATTCCCCCTCCGGCGGAGCGCCGGCGAAGGCTCCAAGATGGGATCTCGCGGATACAAAAGGTTACGGCGGTGGAAATTATTTTTCGGTGGCTCTCTGGATGTTTTCGGGGTACGTGGGTATATATAGGAGGAAGAAGTAGGTCGGTGGCCGCTCGTGGGGCCCAAGAGACAGGGGCGCGCCCACCAGGGAAGGGCGCGCCCTCCACCCTCCTGGCCTCCTCGATCGCTTCTTGACGTGCACTCCAAGTCCTCTGGATCAGGTTCGTTCCAAAAATCACGCTCCCGAAGGTTCCAAAAATCGCTGGGCCTCCGGTTAGTAGGTTAGTCCCAAAAATGATATAAATATGTAAAATAAAGCCCATAAACATCCAAAAGGGGTAATATAATAGCATGGAACAAACAAAAATTATAGATACGTTGGAGACGTATCAAGCATCCCCAAGCTTAATTCCTGCTCGTCCTCGAGTAGGTAAATGATAAAAACAGAATTTTTGATGTGGAATGCTACCTAGCATATTTCTCAATGTAATTTTCTTTATTGTGGCATGAATGTTCAGATCCAAATGATTCAAAATAAAAGTTCATATTGACATAAGAAATAATAATACTTCAAGCATACTAATAAAAGTAATCATGTCTTCTCAAAATAGCATGGCTAAAGAAAGTTATCCCTACAAACTCATATAGTCTGGCTAAGCTCTATCTTCATCACACAAAGTATTTAATCATGCACAACCCCAATGACAAGCCAAGCAATTGTTTCATACTTTAGTAATCTCAAACTTTTTCAATCTTTCACGCAATACATGAGCGTGAGCCATGGACATAGCACTTATGTGAAATAGAATGGTGGTTGTGGAGAAGACAAATAGGAGGAAGATAGTCTCACATCAACTAGGCGTATCAACGGGCTATGGAGATGCCCATTAGTAGATATCAATGTGAGTGAGTAGGGATTGCCATGCAACGGATGCACTAGAGCTATAAATGTATGAAATCTCAACAAAAGAAACTAAGTGGGTGTGCATCCAACTCGCTTGCTCACAAAGACCTAGGGCATTTTGAGGAAGCCCGTCATTGGAATATACAAGCCAAGTTCTATAATGAAAATTCTCACTAGTATATGAAAGTGACAACATAGGAGACGCTCTATCATGAAGATCATGGTGCTACTTTGAAGCACAAGTGTGGTAAAAAGGATAGTAGCATTGTCCCTTCTCTCTTTTCTCTCATATTTTTTGGTGGGCTTCTTTGGCCTCTTTTTTTTATAAAGTTCAGAATCTCATCCTGACTTGTGGGGGAATCATAGTCTCCATCATCCTTTCCTCACTGGGACAATGCTCTAATAATGAAGATCATCACACTTCTATTTATTTACAACTCAATACTTAGAACAAGATATGACTCTATATGAATGCCTCCGGCGTTGTACCGGGATATGCAATGAATCAAGAGTGACATGTATGAAATTTTGGAGGTGGCTTTGCCACTAATACGATGCCAACTACATGATCATGCAAAGAGCAATATGACAATGATGATGCGTGTCATATGAACGGAACGGTGGAAAGTTGCATGGCAATATATCTCGGAATGGCTATGAAAATGTCATAATAGGTAGGTATGGTGGCTGTTTTGAGGAAGGTATATGGTGGGCGTATGGTACCGGCGAAAGTTGCACGGCACAAGAGAGGCTAGCAAAGGTGGAAGGGTGAGAGTGCGTATAATCCATGGACTCAACATTAGTCAAAAGAACTCATATACTAATTGCAAAAAAATCTACAAGGCATCAAAAACCAAGCACTACGTGCATGCTCCTAGGGGATAGATTGGTAGGAAAAGACCATCGCTCGTCCCCGACCGCCACTCACAAGGAAGACAATCAATAAATAAATTGTGCTCCGACTTCATCACAAAGCGGTTCACCATACGTGCATGCTACGGGAATCACAAAATTCAACACAAGTATTCTTTAAATTCATAATTACCCAACTAGCATGACTCTAATATCACTACCTCCATATCTCAAAACAATTATCAAGTATCAAATTGATCATAGCATCCAATTCACTTTCTATGATAGTTTCTATTATACCCTACTTGGATGCCTACCATTCTAGGACCAATTTTATAACCATAGCAAATACCATGCTGTTCTAAAATACTCTCAAAATAATATAAGTGAAGCATGAGAGATCAACAATTTCTTCAAAATTAAACCACCGCCGTGCTCTAAAAAATATAAGTGAAGCACTAGAGCAAAAACTATTTAGCTCAAAAGATATAAGTGAAGCTCATAGAGTATTCTAATAAATTCTAATCAAGTGGGCTTCTCCCAAAAGGTGTGTACAGCAAGAATGATTGTGGCAAACTAAAAGCAAAGACTAATATCATACAATACGCTCCAAGCAAAACACATATCATGTGGTGAATAAAAATATAGCTCCAAGTAAAGTTACCGGTAAACGAAGACGAAAGAGGGGATGCCTTCCGGGGGCATCCCCAAGCTTAGGCTTTTGGATATTCTTGAATATCTTGGGGTGCCTTGGGCATCCCCAAGATTAGGCTCTTGCCACTCCTTATTCCATAATTCATCAAATCTTTACCCAAAACTTGAAAACTTCACAACACAAAACTCAACAGAAATCTCGTAAGCTCCGTTAGTGAAAGAAAGCAAAACCACCACATAAGGTACTGTAATGAACTCATTCTTTATTTATATTGGTGTTAAACCTACTGTATTCAAACTTCTCTATGGTTTATAAACTATTTTACTAGCCATAGATGCATCAAAATAAGCAAACAACACACGAAAGACAGAATCTGTCAAAAACAGAACAGTCTGTAGTAATCTGTAACTAACACAAACTTCTGGAACTCAAAAAATTCTACAAAAATAGTAAGACCTAGATAATTTGTTTATTGATCTACTGCAATTGGAATCAGTATTTTATCACGTTCTGGCGATTTTAAACAATTGTTTTCGTGAACAGAAAGTTTCTGGAATTTTCAGCAAGATCAAATAGTTATCATCCAAGAAAATCCTATAGGTTCTACTTGGCACAAACACTAATTAAAACATAAAAACACATCTAAAAAGAAGGTAGATGATAAATTTATTACTAAACAGAAACAAAAACAAAAAACACAAATAAAATTGGGTTGCCTCCCAACTAGCGCTATCGTTTAACGCCCCTAGCTAGGCATAAAAGAGAAGATAGATCTAAGTAGTGCCATCTTTGGCACTCAATTCATAAGTAGCTCGCATGATAGATTCATAAGGTAATTTAACTTTCTTTCTTGGAAAGTGTTCCATGCCTTTCCTTAATGGAAATTGGAATCTAATATTCCCTTCCTTCATATCAATAATCGCGCCAATCGTTCTAAGGAAAGGTCTACCAAGAATAATAGGGCAAGAAAGATTGCAATCTATATCAAGAACGATAAAATCTACGGGTACCAAATTTCTATTTGCAACAATGAGAACATCATTGATCCTTCCAATTGGCTTTTTAATGGTGGAATCCGCAAGGTGCAAATTTAGAGAGTAATCATCAAGATAATGGAAACCTAGAATATCACATAAAGTTTTCGGAATCGTGGAAACACTAGCACCCAAATCACACAAAGCAGAACACTCATGATCTTTAATTTTAATATTTATAGTAGGTTCCCACTCATCATTAAGTTTTCTAGGTATAGAAATTTCCAAATTAAGTTTTTCATCATAAGATTGCATCAAGGCATCAACGATATGTTCGGTAAAAGCTTTATTTTGACTATAAGCATGAGGAGAATTAACAACGGATTGCAACAAGGAAATACAACCTTCTAAAGAACAATTATCATAATCAAATTCCTTGAAATCCGAGATAGTGGGTTCAATGCTATTTAAAGTCATAACCTCTCCAATCCCACTTTTACCAAATTTAGCATCAAGATCTAAAAACTCTGAATTCTTGGAGCGCCTTCTAGGCAAAGGTGGATCATATTCAGTCCCATCATTATCAAGATTCATATTGCAAAACAAAGATTTAATAGGGGACACATCAATAACTTTTAGATCTTCATCATTATTATCATGGAAACTAGAAGAACACGCTTTTATAAAGCAATCTTTCTTAGCACGCAATCTAGCGGTTCTTTCCTTTCACTCATCAATGGAAATTCTCATTGCTTTGAGAGACTCATTGATATCATGCTTAGGAGGGGTAGATCTAAGTTTAAGAGAATCAACATCAAGCGAAAGTCTATCAATGTTCCTAGCCAAATCATCAACTTTGAGCAATTTTTCTTCAAGCAAAGCATTAAAATTCTTTTGAGAAATCATAAATTCTTTCACACTATTCTCAAAGTCAGAGGGCATCTTATTGAAATTACCATAAGAATTATTGTAGGAATTTCCATAGTTATTAGAGGAATTATTAGGGAACAGTCTAGAATTAAAATTTCCTCTATAAGCATTGTTTCCAAAACTATTCCTACCAACAAAATTCACATCCATAGATTCATTATTATTATCAATCAAAGTAGACAATGGCATATCATTGGGATCAAGAGGAGCATTCTTAGTAGCAAACAATTTCATAAGTTCATCGATCTTTCCACTCAAAACATTAATTTCTTCTATAGCATGCAATTTTTTACTAGTAGATCTTTCGGTGTGCCATTGAGAATAATTAGCCATAATATTATCAAGAAGCTTTGTAGCATATCCTAACGTGATTTCCATAAACGTGCCTCCCGCGGCCGAATCTAAAAGATTTCTAGAAGCAAAGTTCAAGCCGGCATAAAATTTTTGTATGATCATCCATAAATTCAAACCATGAGTAGGGCAATTGCGAATCATCAATTTCATTCTTTCCCAAGATTGGGCAACAAGCTCATGATCAAGTTGTTTAAAATTCATAATATCGTTCCTAAGAGTGATAATCTTAGCGGGAGAAAAATACTTAGAGATAAAAGCATCTTTGCACTTATTCCAAGAATCAATACTATTTTTAGGCAAAGACGAAAACCAAACTTTAGCACGATCTCTAAGTGAAAATGGAAATAACTTCAATTTAACAATATCATTATCTGTATCTTTCTTCTTTTGCATCTCACACAAATCAACAAAATTGTTTAGATGGGTAGCGGCATCTTCACTAGGAAGGCCGGCGAATTGATCTTTCATAACGAGATTCAGCAAAGCAGTATTGATTTCACAAGATTCAACATCATTAAGAGGAGCAATCGGAGTACTAAGGAAATCATTATTATTGGTATTTGAGAAATCACACAATTTGGTATTATCTTGTGCCATGGCAACAAGTAATCCAACACACAAGCAAACAGAAAAAGGCAAGCGAAAGAGAGGAGAAGATTAGGAAAGAGAGGGCAAATAAAACGGCAAGGGTGAAGCGGAGGAGAGGAAAACGAGAGGCAAATGGCAAATAATGTGGATGCGAGGGAGATAAGTTTGTGATGGGTACTTGGTATGTCTTGACTTGATGGAAGCTTCCCCGGCAACGGCGCCAGAAATCCTTCTTGCTACGTCTTGAGCTTGCGTTGGTTTTCCTTGAAGAGGAAAGGGTGATGCAGCACAGTAGCATAAGTATTTCCCTCAGTTTTTGAGAACCAAGGTATCAATCCAGTAGGAAGTTCCTTCAAAGTCCCACGCACCTACACAAACAAACAAAGAACTCGCAACCAACGCAATAAAGGGGTTGTCAATCCCTTCACGGCCACTTGCGAAAATGAGATCTGATAGAGATAATATGATAAGATAAATATATTTTTGGTATTTTATAATATAGATGCAAAAAGTAAAGATGCAAATAAAAGTAGATTGAAAGCTTATATGATAAAAGATAGACCCTGGGGCCATAGGTTTCACTAGTGGCTTCTCTCAAGATAGCATAAGTATTACGGTGGGTGAACAAATTACTATCGAGCAATTGATAGAAAAGCGAATAATTATGAGATTATCTAGGCATGATCATGTATATAGGCATCACGTCCGTGACAAGTAGACCGACTCCTGCCTGCATCTACTACTATTACTCCACACATCGACCGCTATCCAGCATGCATCTAGAGTATTAAGTTCATAAGAACAGAGTAACGCATTAAGAAAGATGACATGATGTAGAGGGATAAACTCATGCAATATGATATAAACCCCATCTTTTTATCCTCGATGGCAACAATACAATACGTGCCTTGCTGCCCCTGCTGTCACTGGGAAAGGACACCGCAAGATTGAACCCAAAGCTAAGCACTTCTCCCATGGCAAGAAAGATCAATCTAGTAGGCCAAACCAAACTGATAATTCGAAGAGACTTGCAAAGATAACCAATCATACATAAAAGAATTCAGAGAAGATTCAAATATTTCTCATAGATAAACTTGATCATAAACCCACAATTCATCGGATCTCGACAAACACACCGCAAAAAGAGTTTACATCGAATAGATCTCCACAAGAGAGGGGGAGAACATTGTATTGAGATCCAAAAAGAGAGAACAAGCCATCTAGCTAATAACTATGGACCCGAAGGTCTGTGGTAAACTACTCACAACTCATCGGAAGGGCTATGGTGTTGATGTAGAAGCCCTCCGTGATCGATTCCCCCTCCGGCGGAGCGCCGGCGAAGGCTCCATGATGGGATCTCACGGATACAGAAGGTTACGATGGTGGAAATTATTTTTCGGTGGCTCTCTGGATGTTTTCGGGGTACGTGGGTATATATAGGAGGAAGAAGTAGGTCGGTGGCCGCTCGTGGGGCCCAGGAGACAGGGGGCGCGCCCACCAAGGAAGGGCGCGCCCTCCACCCTCCTGGCCTCCTCGAATGCTTCTTGACGTGCACTCCAAGTCCTTTGGATCAGGTTCGTTCCAGAAATCACGCTCCCGAAGGTTTCATTCCGTTTGGACTCCGTTTGATATTCCTTTTCTTCGAAATACTGAAATAGGCAAAAAACAGCAATACGGGCTGGGCCTCCGGTTAGTAGGTTAGTCCCAAAAATGATATAAATATGTAAAATAAAGCCCATAAGCATCCAAAAGGGGTAGTATAATAGCATGGAACAATCAAAAATTATAGATACGTTGGAGACGTATCAGGCCCCTTCAATCGTCGATAGTGAAGCTGTCTAAGGAGAAACCTTCCTCCCCGGACAAATCTTCGTATTCGGCGGCTTCGCACTGCGGGCCAACTCGTTTGGCCACCTGGAGCAGATCGATAGCTACGCCCCTGGCCATCAGGTCAGATTTGGGAGTTTGAACTACGTTGCGGACATCGGTGGAGATTTGATCTTTGCCGGATTCGAGACCGCGGCGACCGCTCCTGGTCACCTTGACGAACATGACCTAAATCTGTTGTCAGACCGCATCTAGGAGATAACTCCTGTGACCACTCCAGCCTTAGATCCAGAGCACACTGTGGCATCCAAGGATTGGAGGTTCAACCCCACAACAAGACCACAGATTCTCCGGCGTTGGAGCCGCACATGGACTTAATCTCACGCAATACTTGTGTCACCAGAACCCCGGACTCTTCTCTGGGTATAAGTTCCGAACCATGCGAGTCTGCGGATACCGAACTTGATCGGTTATCGATCTTCAAGTTCAGCGCCGCAGACATCTTCCAGCACTCGCCCTTGGGCGATGTGCTGAACTCACTAAAAAGCTTGCCTTTGGCGGGGGACTCACAGCCGAACTATGTACGGTTCGAACTAGAAGCTGATGACGGGGAATTTAGCTTCCCACCCACCACCCACTTCATAGCCACTGTCGAGGATTTAATTGACATGCACTACAAAAAAAATACACTTCCGTGATGATACGTGTTTGTCACAGTTGGTCACGTTTTTTGTCATGCATGTACATCCATGACGATTTTATGACAGAATCAAGATAGTCATACATGTGCTGTTGTAGAAGTGTTCCATGACATTACCAAAATTATCATCACGGAAGTGTCCACTTCCATGACGATAAATCGCGCGTCACAGAAGTGCTTTCGTCAAGGCTGACCGACACGTGGCATCCACCGTAATGGAATGTCGTTAAGCTATCGGGTCGGGTTTTGGATCCGATAACCCGTTAACAGCCCCGACCAATGGGAAATTTCCACGTGTAAAATTCTTATTGGCCGGACGAAACACGTGTCAGCTTGTCAGTGGGTCAGATAGGCGCCTATGATATGTCGACACGTGCCACGGCCCACCACTAGCCCATTTAGCTTACAAAGCCGGCCCGTTTGACTTGGTCAAAAGTTAACGGGCTGGCCCATGAAAAGCCTGTTAACGGTCTCTTCGCAAATAGCCCATTTTACGGCCCGTTAACTTACGGCACGTTAGGCCCTAAAGGAAATCGGCCCAACAACGCCATGTGGGCCGTCGAATATAACACCAGCCCATTTCACTTTCGGCCCATGTATGGCCCACGACGTCTTTCGTCCCATATGAGGCCTTCGTATCTTTCGGCCCTTTACAGGCCCACGGTGACTCTAGCCCATAATGAACAGTAATTTTCTTTGTACCCGTTAACGGCCCGTGATTTACATGGGCCGTTTCCAGCCCGTGTTAGCTTTCGGCCTATTGACGGCCCATACGTTCTTGGGCTCCTTTTCGGCCCTTGATTACTTCCGGCCCGTTACTGGCCTATTCCCCTAATGGGCTAAATTCGGCCCATGGCAAGAGTCGGCCCGTTACTGGCCTGTTACCCTAATAGGCCAAATTTGGCCCATGGCAAGAGTCGGCCCGTTTCTGGCCTGTTAAACCGTTGCGCCGTTTCCAGCCCGTCCTATATTCTGGCCCATTAACGACCCATTATGCCTGTGACAGAATTAAGCCTTTGCTGTCCTATGGCCTGTTAACGGCCCGTTACCATGCTGGGCCGATACCAATTACGCCCGTTTAGGCCCATGTAGACCCATTTATCCGACGGCCCGAGGCCCACCGATTCTACGGCCCTGTTGGAGGCCCATTTATCGACGGCCCATAGGAGACCCGTGGATTCTACGGCCCGTATATGGCCCATGGTAGTTGCGGCCACTAGCAAACCAGGGAAAAAGAAGACTAGGAAATAAATAAGGTCGAAACTAACGCAAGGCTATTAAGGCGATTGCACGGATTACATCCACTCGGCATCAAAGATCGCCACCAGTGCAAATATAGGGAACACCCTACACTATAAAAAATGGCTTGCTATTTTCTTCAGCCGGTGGCTGCACGTTAAGAATAAATTTTGTATCGCACCAAAACAAATTACAACTATATAACAAAAGGAAGGTTGGCATAAAACTTAACAGTCTAGCAGATAAATGCACCACCAGAAGTTCAGAAGCTCAGTTCATTTGACCTGACTGTTATGTTTTCATGTTGTATTGTCCGATGGAGCACCATAACCCTCGCCTTCATTTCCCCTAGGCTCCTGAGCAACATAGCAAATGTCTGATAGTCTGGTTTCAAAACCATGCATATCTTGACGACATCGAACAATGTCTCTCCTTGTTTCACAAAGGGTCTCTGTTAGGGAATGGACTTGTGTCTGGAGCGCAGATACAACATTGCTTTGAGCTTGCATATCTTGATCATGAGGCAGTTTGGACGATATTGCCTTAACAACCAACCCAGTATTATGCAGGAACGTGCTTTTGGCACTGTTAGTGGACAGGTACTGACCCACTGCAGCAAGAGCTGACATTGCGGTTATAGTTGCCTCGCCACCTTCAGAAGGTGGCGGTTCCACCATTTTTTCCATAGCTCGCTGAAAAGTTGAGGTTTTATATTATTAGTACCAAAACAGAAGATATTAAGGAGGCAACAAAACCAAACAAAATAGCTTTGGTCTATATACAGAACTTATTCTGGTGAACCCATGTAAAATAGTAGTTGTATTTTATTGCAAAGTACATAATAAAACCAGGTTCCAAACATATGACCATGTACCATCGCTAATGTATTGTCTATTTCTTCACATTGTATTGAGGGCTAAGGATAAAGAGACGAAGTTTATAATACAGTAAGGATAGTATGACATCATTCATATCACAAAACAACTAAGAACAGACAAACAGGCAATTGTAACGTTGTGTGGGCAAGTCCAGCACGGAACTAGATTACGGGTCAAGATCAAAGGAACATCACTCCTCTCTTTTAAACCTTGTAAGGTGCAATGATACGCTAAGACAATTGTGTATAAAATTGAAAAGAGTAATAGACATTGGCTACAAACCATGCAGTTCAAGGCACAAGTCAGAGTAAGTAGTAGTTAAAAGGCATGAGGATTAAGGACTTACAACAGCGGCTTTGACTGGTGTAGTCATGCCCTTCTTCTTGCTGGTGTGACAGTCCTTGAAGATTTCCACAGCATTTGGTTCAGGTACTTTTTGGTCCTTGCGGGCTTTCCTCTGCATTTCGAACAAGTCAATATAGATCTGATAATATGGTACAGCGAAAAGAGTGAAACAGCAGCTAATTACAAGAGCCTCGCAGTGTGCAATATAGCTACGAGATCCTGTCGTCTGTTGGAATTTCACTTTCTTACGGTTGGCCTTGTTCTTTGAACAGCTCACCTACAAGAAGATAGATTTGTGTGGCACATGCGTAAATAGGACTTCAACATGTGATCTGATGACATATATATAATGTACCTGATACTTCGGATCGGACCAGTGTTTAACGAGGCCTCTCCAGTCTTCATCAGATATATTTTCCACTGGAGATGTTTGGGCAAGTTCACTGTTAGCCTTGCCTTCAAAGTGAGTTTTCCTCAAGTTATACCGATACTGTCGTAGAGCAGACTTGAAAACATGGGTGCAAGCTTGTCTGGTTGCATCATCTTGGCTATCCAACTTGAACCTCATCTGTTGAAAATTATGGGAGTCTCATTATCAGCAACCTAGAAAGTATTGGACAGAGCAAGACGATATTACTAGTTTCCATACATAACCATACTTAAAGATAAATGGTCGAGGAAGGTGTTGAACTGGGTTTCGTCTTTGTCATTCCTGTACTGAATCCATGTTGGGAGGATACGTACATGATACCTAACAGCAACCGCTGCCTCTGATACTAACTTGGCTGACTCTGTAGCATCACGTGGCCCTTTTAAACCTGCCTCAAAATGGATCTCCATTCTTCCTCCTCTAGATTTAGTTAACCTATCGAGCATTATCCCTGATGTTTGTTTCCTCTTGCGCCTAGGTGCTAGTCCAACAACAAACATAGGAAGTGTTAGTGTACATCAAACTGTGAGACTACATATAAAGAAGCATGCAACTGTAACTTGACTCCAGCAACTACCTTCTTGCTATTGAAGCTCACGAAGTTCATCTAATCTTGCCAACTCATCTTGTGTCAAGAGTGCTTCAAAAGTAGTGTCAGGTGGCAAGGGAGCTTGGGAACGTGCTGCTAGCTGAGTTGACCAACGAGTAAATCGTGCAGCTGGTGGTACTGTGGAAGGTGTTGCAACAACTAGGGTTGTCTCTGCTTGTTTGGTGGCAGCTATTTGTTTCTGTTTGGCTTGTTCTGCAGCTCGTGTAGCATGGGATGCCGTGTTTGTAGAATTTTCCGCTGGACTTTGACCTTCTATTGCACCATCAGTACCAGCAGAATCTGTAGGATTCATCCGCTTCTCATTCCCTGCCATTCTGTGTTTCTTCCTCTTTCTCTGTGCCATGTTAAGTCAAGCCGACAAGAAAAACGAATAACAATTTAGTTTTTCAGAACAAATTGATGTGTGATGCAGATGAACTGAACTTTGATGTTAGACAACCACATGATAGGAGGATGTAATATGTATGAAAAACAGGACGGAAGAGATAACCAGAACTATGATGTGTAAACTAAGAAGAAGACATTTCACCAAATTAGAAGCAATGCAATGGAAGGTAGACACCATATGAAAGATGCTACAAATATCACTCTGCCAAGTTAACAGTGTCTCATCATAAATGGCGTTTAAACAAATGTGAAGCAGTACAAGAAATAAATCATATGCAAGATGCAAACAACATCACACTACCATGTTAGAGGTCACTCGTCATTAGTGCCATTGCATATTCACAACTTATGATGTGTAAACTAAGGAGAAGGCATTTCAACAAATTAGAAGGAATGAAAGCTAGACACCATATGAAAGATGCAACGAATATCACTCTACCAAGTTAAAACTGTCTCGTCATAAGTGCCATTTCAACACATTATTAGTACAAGCTAGAAAAGAATGTGAGATGTAACCTATATCACACTCCGAAGTCAAACATGTCTTATGATAAGTGATTGTTGCAGGTTACACAACAGTAGTAATTTGATGTAAGAACATGGTGTGATAGACATATATTGTATGTTCTAGAAACAGGAACACGTGTCTTATTCAAGAATAATGTGTAAAGTAAGCAGATGGAATTCAACAAAATTAGAAGCAATACAAGCTAGACATCGCACATAACATGCAACCACATATAACATTGCCAAGTTAGAGGGAGCACCGGTGATGCTGCACTAGGGGAGACGTGCTCATCATAAACACAGCTTTGTTGAGTGTCTATGCATGTGTTGTCTTGGAAATCATCTTGGGGGTGTGGAGGAGTAGAAACTGTAGAGGCCCTCCGTTCGGAAGGAGCACCTTTATCCGCTGCCTTGCTAACTTCCTTCCGCTTTATTGATTTTGAATTGTCAAGTAAAAACGACAAGAAAAAGCAATAAAATTCTCTCTTCAGAACTCATTCATGCATGATACTGACAATCACTACTTTGATGTAAGGCAAACACATGATACCATGATGGAATATGTACGAAAAACAGGACGGCATGGCATGTTCACAACTGTTTGTGTAAACTAAGCAGAAACCATTCCAGCAAATAAGAAGCAATGCAAGCTAGACACCACATGAAAGATGCAACCAATATGACTCTGCCAAGTTAAAAGCGTCCCATCATAAATGGAATTTCAACAAATTAGAAGGAGCGCATGCTATAAATCATATGAAAGATGCAACTAATATCGCACTGCATATACTAAAGGTGTCTCGTCATATTGATTGATGCGGGATACAAAAAAACAATAGTTTTATGTAAGGACATGCTTAATAGACAGATGTACTATGTACTAAATACAGGAAGGCATGTCACATTAACATGTATAATGTATAAGCTAAGCAGACTAGCACATGCAGTTTAACCAGATTGGAAGAATTACAATCTAGACACCATATGCAACATGCAACCACATATCACGCCGCCAAGTTAGAGTAGGCACCTGCGATGCTAGTGTAGGGGAAATGATGTAATCAACTACAGAGCTACGTTCACTATCTTCATCTAGCATTTCTGTTTCTTGAGAATCATGTCAGGAGGCTGACGCTGCATTCTTTAAATGAGGAGTAGTCCCCTTGCCTGCCTGCCTCGTCATAAGTGATTGATGAGGGATACACAAGAACATTAGTTTGATGTAAGAACATGGTTAATACACAGATGTACTAGTATGTACCAAAAACAGAAAGGCATGTCATATTCAAAGGTATAATGTGTAAGCTAAGCAGATGCAATTTAACCAAATTGGAAGCAATACAAGCTAGACATCCGGCTGGAGTGGTGAGCATGATCATCTAGGACCTGAGAGCCTGGTGGGAGGCGGGCTGCTTCGCCACCATCGCGGCTTTTTAGTTGGCTTCCAGGTGATGCCTCTCTTTGCTGGGCTTGTCACTGGCTCGGCCAGTGCCCTGACTAGCTATTTGTCTTTTGGTGCTCACGGGATGGTGGTTCATGTAAAAAATATCTTTCCTTATCTTAATAAAGACCGACTTCGGCCTTTCGAATACAAGCTAGACACCATATGGAACATGCAACCACATATGACACCGTGAAGTTAAAGCAAGCACCTGGGATGGTGGTTCATGGCGAGAGAGATCATCAACTCCAGAGCTACGTTCCCCGTCTCCATCTGCTGACACTACACCCTTTAAAGTCTTGAACGTGTCTGGCTTAGCCGCCTACCACGCTGGAGCGACTTCTCTCTTATGTTTTGTGCTTCTGTCAAGGCAGGGTCTGAAATACCCTTGCATAAAAACACAATAGTGAGAGTATGGGTGAAGTGTGTGCAGAACTAGTGCGCTGTAAAAGTAGCAGATAGCAGGTGGCTGAAAAATAAATGACAGGAGACATATGATAGCTCTACAACATTGCATGTCAAACAAAATTAGATTCTACTCCGTATGATTTTGTAATATATGAGCACAGGAAATGCAGGTACTCCTCGAGCACACCACCACATGTGGTCATATCTAAGATAACAGTCGACTGAAAATAAATAGGTCAGTCGATTTTTTTAATGAACCATCCGATCTATAAGGAATGGGCAGATGGCCTTTGTCTACCTCCCGCCAGTCACTGTTGACGATCTTTCTCGAACCGCCAGCGACCACCGGCCCAGACCCATGCCTCCGCCGCCCCGCCCTCCCCTCGACCTCACACCACCGCCGTGCTTGGTAGCGCCCCCAGGCTATCCCTTTAATCCCGGCCGACCTCCAGATCGGGCGCTAGTAGCTCTAGGCCACACACGTACCTAAGATAAACACCAAGGCGCTGCTTACCCGGCGTAATAGGCGTACTAGCGCCTGTTACGCCGGGGAATGCTTCCGTTAATTGGGAATCAACTGGCCAGAAATTGAAATTCAGGGGGGTGACGGACCTCTAGCTAAGGTGAAATAGTATATGAGGAGAAACCTTGTGCATCGCGAGTTACTAGGAACATCTAGTATCAAGAAAAAGCGGTCAACTAGTGTCTTCTGTGGGATGAATACCGTGCAAGCAGAGACGTAAGATTTGCATGAATAAGGGAAGAGGAGTACCTTTTTCGGTTGCCGGTGTGGTCACCTCCACGTGTCGCGCCGATCTTCTTCTTTTTACCGGGGAAACCGATGTTCTGGAGGGTGCAGGCTTGGACGAACCCATGGCCAAATTGTTGACTGTGTTGCCGTGGCCGTATGTCGGCGGAGGGGAAGCAGATCCGAGGTGGCGAAGGACGGCGTAGCAGGAACAGCTCCGGTGCGGTGGAGGGTGGCGAAGTTGGAGCGGCAGCGGTGAGGCGCAGGACGGCGTGGTTGAACTGGCTCGGGTACGGACGACTCGGCCTCGGCTTCAACTACTAGCCATGGAGGGCGTTGCGGTTGAGGTTGCGGTGGACGACGATGTCGGGGTATCGGCTCCGGCGTGATGGAGGAGGGCGGCGGTTGATGGGTGGGATGGGGTGGCGGACGGAGGATGCCGGGGTTTCGCGGCTGGTGGACAGGTAGTTTTGGCACCCACGGAGTACGAATGGGGAATCGTACGGGTGGGGGGAACCATGTTTCGGTCTAGGACGCGCTTGTTTTTGGCTTTTTTGAACAGAAGATGGGACGCGCTTGTTTGAAATTTGGGGAAAGTACAAACTTCGCCCCCTCTTAAATTTAGGACCTACTGCGGGCCGGGGGTAGGATGGTAATCCCAGGTGTCCCAAATAGTGGGCGGGAGCGATTTCGGCCGCGCGCATGTGTGCTTAGGCGGCCATTGTGTATGAATGTTTTTCGGAGGCGGTTGCGTGGCGTCTAGATGAAGCTACAAACCTACCCCGGTTTAGACCTTTGGACGTCGGGCCGGTAGGTTTCACGGGTCGGAGTTATTAGAAAAGTAATTTCCTTGTACTACCAAACATTGGTCTCACGCGGTTTCGGGCGAGTAGAGGCTCTTTTGGCGCTTCGTTCGAAATTTTGAAACACAAGCATTCACGTTTAGAGTACTCTTGAACTATGAGGATTGACCTAAATAGACAACGTTATATTTGACCTTGTATGTTTGAAAACCTCATTAAATTATCCACTTCTTTTTTAAATTTTGACACTTGAAAATCCTATAACTACTATTATTCTGGAATGGAGGAGCTAAATTTGAATCTATTTTGTACATGACTACATATGCTATTATGTACAAAATCAGAGCAAAGATTGGTGCCCCCATAATTTAGGTATGGTTTACAAATGCCATGATATCAAATTCAAATAATTGAATGGACTTCATGTTGAATTCGATTTTTTTAAACCACCTTAAGTTGAATTCAAATGTATGCTAGTTCATAGGTAGCTATTTATAATGTTCATTGTGTAACTTTCGTATGTATGATGTGCTTTACACACACAACATGAACTATACTCACGTTTATATTCGATTTCTAAAGCGATGCATTGTCTGGAGTTCAAAATACTAACTATGTGGATCAATTGTGTCGAATAATAACATAGACATGCTCAAATTCTATAGAATCTAGATGTCTGATGGATCAATGACCGCTCCTTACGCGAATTGCAAATATCATGATCCCATCCTAATATTTGGATATAATTTATATCTTTAATCAATGTGTACAGCAGTCTTTTACGTGTAGTTTCACTCTCCGTCGGAGGTCTCTCACACATGCTCACACACTCTCTCCCGAGATGTCTTTCTCGCACACATGCTCTAGATATAACCCTCCCTCCCTCTCGTAACCATTTACAACTGTTTTCACTAACCTTTATCACAAGCACTCTTCCTCTCGCAAACATACACACGCACAATCCCCATCGACCCTTTCTATATACATGGACCTGCCTACGTGTCTCATGTACGCACATTATCTTTAGGCCTGTCTCTCACGCATTGTCTCACACCTCTCTTCCTAATCGACGAGTATGATTCTAGCAGAGCATTCTATAGGATGCGCCTTAAAGTTAGGTTGGATGAATAGTAATATTAGAGATAAAGGGGTTACCTTAGTCCGAGAACCTAGGGTTACAAATCCTAGCCGGCTTTGTCAGTGGACACAGAGTCCTTCACAATTCTGCTATCTTTGTCTTGTACGACTAGTCATCCATGGGTCTTCCTAAATGCGTCACGGGCCGACCAATGTGGCGCAGGACGGAACCGAACGAAGGGCCTCACCTTGACCCACCGGACCTCACACGGTGACACACCCTCTGCCCCCACGTCTCATTATCTTCTCACACCCACACATACCAACACAAACACCACACATAGAGCAAATTTCTCCTGGTGCTTCTATTCCCTCCCCCCTTGCATATACACACTCAAGGGAACGGAATCTCTCGTCGTGACGTCATATTCGTCTCTCTCTCTGTGGACCACTCTCATATCTCGTGTTATCTCTCCCACGCCCCCCCCCCCCCCCCCCCCCGCCGGCCCCTCTATCCATGCCTCTCTCGAATACGTAATACACACACATACCTCTCTAGGCCCCGCCAAATGCATCAACTACACATTCACACATGTTACATCACGTACCCCATTGATCTAAAAAGCCCTCTCTTCACGTTTATTTCGCATACAACATTCCTTTTGAATAAAGTGTGGCCAAAAAATTATTTTAGAGTTTCTACATATATACAACATTACAAAGTTATATGGAGGAGTACGAACGCTAATTTGCATTGCATGGTGCCCAGAATGATATTTATTCCGCACTGTGAATTTGTATATTTTTATACTATATACAAAGTTAGTCATAATAAAGAGAAACGAAGAGCATCTCTCTCTCCATCGCATACCCCCCTGTACGCCCCTTTCACGTATGCACACAAAACTATCTCCAGGTCCTCTAAAAGTAAGCCCCCAGAAAATTCATGCATGTTTCATCTTTGTCTCGCGATATATGCAATGACGATCATTGTATTTGAAGCGAAAGCACGATACGTACATTGGACTTTAGAATCCACTCATTACAGTCACCATTTACGTTTAGTGGTTATTATACAGTCACGGGCTCACCGTACAACTCTGTATTTGCTCATGACATGACTAGTTGACCAGGTAAACGCTCCATGTGGCACCTCTAGTGTTGCATCACATTATCTCACTGCCATCGTGCCCACCTGTCGACTTGTATCTACTCTACATCTACACTCTTATAAAATACATAAAATACACTCTTATAAAAAACAGAGTTGGTGATGATGGTGTGCCTGCCATCCTGCAATATAGGCCGTCCGATTTATATCTGACGGATAGGAAAGAAACTATGGCAATTTTGCAAAAAGGTACCCACACACCTCTCCACATTTGCAAATAAGGCCTTCCCTCATTCATCCTTTTCTCTCACAAGATAAACAAGTCATACAAACGCATCTTGATGTTACGTGCAACGCACGGGCATCTTTGCTAGTAAGAATGAAAACAAAGGACAAAAATATTTGGACGGTGGTTCGAAGTCATGACCGCGGGCACAGCGGACAAGGTGGCCTTGTATTGGTACGCTGAGCCAGTGAGCCGTCTGTTTTAACACACATGAGTTGGTGTCGTGATTATACACACACGCACGCATGCACACGAAATGCATCCACGCAACACTCACACAAACACATGCACCCACGCACGCACGCAACACTCACACGTACACATGCAGCCACGCACGCACACAATACTCACACACACACACGCACGCAAGCATGCACACACCAGTACACCACATGACAACACACACTCTCACGCTCAAGTGCTCAACCTACACGTGCATGCGCACACATCAGGCCCTGACAGACACATACACAACCAGGTGATTCCCGCGCACGGGTTGGAGCCTTGTCGCGCCTGCGTAAATTTGTGTTTATCTGACTTTTTCCCTATGCGAACTGACAGGTGGGACCCACAAGGAACGTGGTCAATTTAACTAGTCAACATGGCGCCACGCAGACTATTTGGCCGGTCAACAGAGTGCAATCCGATGCTGAACCGTGAACAAGTGACCGTGTAATCACCGCAAAACGTATATAGTGACCGTAATCAGCTTATTCTGAAGTTCGGTGACCGTATTACGCTTTTCTCTCTGTAGGCCCTCCAAAACTACATCTCTACACGTTCTCGCATGTTACAGCACTACTACTACACTCTAACACAATAAATCATATGTGTTTTTAGTTTTACTAGATATCATATTGTTACTTATAATTATTCAGTTTGCATACATTAAAATTGCCTTTGAAATGTATGGCCAGTATCATCTACCGCGCGGGAAAAATCCCGCCCTTTCCTGTTTAATCGGGTTAGTATCGATGGATCGTGCAAAACAGCAAAACTATAGTACTATAAAGTACAAGTGATAGTTCACTGGGCCGTCGTGTCGTCTACTCCTCCGTCGTAAGAGTGGAGCGCTTGCTTTCATAAATCTTCTAGTCCCTTTCGCCGACATGTGGGACATCAAGCTACCGGGTCCACGTGCCATACCGGAATACAGTGCAGAGCAGCCGGGGTGAAGCACCCCAGTCATGGCGCCGGCGTAGTAATGAGCAATGAGGCATCAAATCACAAAGCTGCACCTTTCCCGCAGTTAAGTTGGAGGGACGAAGTAATAATGCGAAAAAAAGAAGTTGGAGGGATGAAGCAACCATCATTTCACTCGTTGCTGAATCCGCTTCTCCCTCATCTTCTTCAACTTAACCACGTGTTGCTTCTGCCGTTGTTCTGCCTCATGTGGGACGCGGATCGGCTTGGTAAAGCACTGACACGTGGGACCGCATGTTAGCAAACCTCCAGGACAACGTCCTCCGAAAATAAGAAACCTCCCTCGCCATCCGCGCGGCAAAATCACCTCCTTTTTACTAATCTTGATTCTATAATTTTTAAAATCAATATAATTGAGATTTGTATAGATAGCACATAGGATCAAAACCAAGTGGTACGGTTAAGGGCATTCACAATGTGTAGCCAAATGTGAAAATAGCTTTTGGCATCTTGGGAACCATTGTGGACGGTGTTGCCAAAGCCAAAAAGATGGAACCGAAGCTCCCTGATTGATTGATTGATTGATTGATTGATTGAAGGAATAGAAAATTGCAACGTCTCTCCTCTTTCTCCCATGCTTGGACGCATGTAGTACAGTATAGAGCACAGAGTCTACTCCCCTATCCCTTCTATCACAAATCACAAAGCAGTGAGGCGTCAAATCACAAAAGCACGGATGAAGCAACCATCATTTCACTCTTTGCTGACTCCGCTTCTCCATCGTCTTCTTCGAGAAGCCATCTCACCGCACTAGTACTCCTAGTAGTACTAGTCCTTTGGTTCAACGGACTTCCTGGATGCAAATAAGGCGGTTGTCTCGGCTTGCAGGCGGCACTTGCGAACGCACTTCGCCAAACCATAAAAAAAAGATATCGTCGACGTCACCGCAATGGGGAAGGAAGTCAAATATAGTTACTACCTCCATTTTTTTGTACACAAGGCCAGTATATCAAAATTACAATTTGCAAAGGGCCACTAACACTAATCGAGGCAAAATTGATGGGGTTAGCAACCAAGGACATTAATATCCCCTGCATGCATGCGGAAGTGAGAAGGTTGGTTTGCATGGCGCTGCATTAATCAAGTGATGAGGAGTGAGATAGTTAGCTCTTTGGTCTTTGGAGAAAAAAATACGCATTAATTGACACGTGAAACGAGGATTTGTATCGATTAAATCCCGCGAAGGAAAACCCCGCCTTTCTTTTTTAACACTAGTACTCCTAGTACATACGTACTTATCCTGTTTGGGTCTAGGCCTTGCATTGCCAAACTTCGCCACACATTTTTGCCAAGCTTGCCTAAAGTTTTCAAAATGAGAAGGAGGTACACTTGCGCACTGAAGGAAATATGCCCTAGAGGCAATAATAAAGTTATTATTTATTTCCTTATTTCATGATAAATGTTTATTATTCATGCTAGAATTGTATTAACCGGAAACATGATACATGTGTGAATACATAGACAAACAGAGTGTCACTAGTATGCCTCTACTTGACTAGCTCGTTGATCAAAGATGGTTATGTTTCCTCTGAGCTGCCACACACCTACAGTAAAATGAAGAATTTCCTTCGTGTAGTTGGAATTGGATATGATATGATCCATGTTTGTAAGAATAATTGTGTTCTATTCCAGAAGGATTATGCCAACTTAAGTGAATGCCCGAAATGCAAATCATCAAGATGGAAAGATGGCGATGTTGTGAAGAGGATTCCTCATAATGTTCTGAGACATTTTCCAATTACACCAAGATTGCAGAGGTTGTTTCATGATGCTGAAACAAGAGAGGATGTACTGTGGCATTCTAGGAACCAGGAGTACAGAGATCAGAATGTAATGAGCCATCCATCTCATGGTAGTGAGTGGAAAAGCTTCAATGATAAACACAAAGAGTTTGCTGCTGACCCGAGAAACATTAGACTTGGCTTAGCTTCAGATGGATTTAACCCATTTGGCCACCAGAGCGCCACATATAGCATGTGGCCAGTGCTTGTTATCCCTTACAACATGCCTCCAAATGTCTGCACCAAGGAATCAAACTACATGATGGCCTTGCTCATCCCAGGTCCAAAAAGTCCTGGAAAGGATTTTGATTTGTTCATGGAGCCTCTTATGGAGGAACTTCAACAGCTATGGAAGGGTGTTCTCACTCGAGACCTATATAGCAGCCCACCAGCTGATTTCTTTCTGCGTGCTGTTATAATTTGGTGCATCCATGATTATCCGGCTTTGGGCACTATGTCAGGGCGAATGACACATGGTTACAATGCATGTGTTTGCTGTGACAGGAATCTGCTGTCATGCGTAATACTTAGCAAGATCTGTTACATTGGACACCACCGTTTCCTTGCCAAGGACAAGCCGCATCCTAGAAAATACCAAAGACATGTGTTCAATGCAAAGCATGAAAACCGTGATGCGCCAAAGAGGCTCACCGTCGATGAGTTGCAAGTGGAATTGGAGAAGGTCAGGCATATTACACCAGGAAACCATCCTGGTAATGGTAGCGGGAAAAGGAAGTGTGGCAGGGCAGAAGAGAGATTATTGTTTACCCGCAGGTCCACTTTGTGGGACTTGGAGTATTGGAAAGATTTGGATCTGCGGCATAATCTTGATGTGATGCACATCGAGAAAAATATATGTGACATCATTATCGGCACACTTCTTAATATTGAAGGCAAGACGAAAGATACCTTAAAATCTAGGATTGATTTGACACACCTGGGTATCAGAAAGGATTTGCAGGTGCAAGATGAAGGTAAACCACGGGATATGGCACTAGTTGTGTACGTCTTGGACAAGGTAAAAAGAAAAGAATTCTGCGAGGTCCTGTCACGTGTGAGATTCCACATGGATTTGCTTCCAACCCTGAAAGGAGAGTCAGTGCAGATGGAAACAAGGTACAAGGGTTGAAAACTCATGACTGCCACATCCTACTTCAAAGGGTTTTACCTGTTATCCTTAGAGGATTGGGCCGCCCTGACTTATACAGAGCAGTTGCAGAGTTGGGACAATTCTTCAGGGAACTCTGCAGTAGAAATATCAGGATAGATGCTTTGGAGCGTCTTAGAGACAAGATACCAACTATCCTATGCGACCTTGAGAAGATATATCCTCCAGCCTTCTTTGATGTGATGGTGCATTTGGCTGTTCATCTACCTGATGAGGCACTACTTAGAGGTCCAGTACAGTATGGCTGGATGTACCCTATTGAAAGGCGGCTAGGCACTTTCAAGGGCTATGTTAGGAACAGAGCTAGACCCGAGGGTTCCATTGCAGAGGCCTACATTGCTACAGAAGCGTTGACATTCTGCTCAAAATACATTGAAACAGCTGATCAGCTTAGCAAAGAGGTGGGTGAAGACAATCCCGGGCTCAATGTTTTCGATTATTTTGTTCGAGTTACAGGGAAGAGTCGACAAGAGGACAAACCTAAAGATTTGGACAAAATGGTTTGGTATGTGTTGAATAACTGTCCTGAGATACTACCTTATATCAAGTAAGTGCAGTACTGCAGCTTATACATCGTAATCTACTAAACTTGCAGCACATTCTTATATATTTAGATGTTTGACGCGATCACTATGTTGTGCAGCATCTACAAAGAGGAGTTACTGCCGCAAAATCCAAGAAACATTGACAAACTGGTTATGGCAGGATTTGCGAAATGGTTCAAGAACCATGTAAGCTTTTGAAGTGCACTGTCAGTTTTTTTAATATATTGAGTACATAAGATGATCAGCTTGTCTATTTTCTAACCATAGGTTAAGAAGATGCGGGAGGATGGGCAGGCAGTTGATGATGCCCTTTACTCACTAGCAATGGGTCCTGATACTCGGGTAAGACATTATGAATCTTGCGTTGTTGGAGATGTGCACTACAACACCCTTGCACGAGACGAAGGCAGGAAGACACAAAACAGTGCCATCATGAGCATGGATACGTATGACAAAGAGACAACTGAAATGTATGCTAACATAACAGACATTGTTCAGTTGCAGTATATCTCCAGTTTCGAGGATCATCGGTGTGTGGTTCTGTTGTGCTGTCGTTGGTATAACCTGTTTTCCAGGATCGCAAAACCCAGAGCTGATGATTATTTCAAATCCATCAATGTCAAGGCGGCGTACCAGACCAACGAGCCTTTTATTTTGGCAAATCAAGCAACACAGATATTTTTCTTGGAAGACACATTTGCACGTAGCGATGATTGGAGAGTATTGCAATGGATTGAGCAGAGGAATTCGTTTAATGAAGTTGCACAACAAGATGATGCTTACACTGCTCCTGATGTACAAGATAACACAGATGTTCCTAATATCTTTGAGAACCATCACGTCAATGACGCCGGCAAAAAGATTGCCTGTCGTGTTGTGGACATACAAGAGTTGATCAAGAAGAAGCCAACGTTCGAGGACGTTGAGGACGAAGAAGAAGATGACACCGTGGGGAATTACGATTCAGACTGATACACATGGCGAAGATGTTGACGCTGCTGCTGCGGATGATGATTACATTGCTTTTGTCGTATTTGCCTGTCAGAAGACGTTTTTTATCTACTATGTGAAATTGTGTTTGCTATGACAACTGAAACCTGATGAACATGTTGTTTAGTATTTTGTTGTGAGAACATCACTTGTTATGTATGCTGATTTGTGTTTGGTGATTGTATGACAACTAAAACATGATGACATTGTTGTTTAGTTGTACTCATATTTGGCTGTGAAACTTGAATTTGATGACATAGTTTGTTGTTGGACTGCAATTTGCTCGACGTCTTCGAATGAGAACAAAGCTGACCCGACAGGGCCTCTGCTATTTATTTATTTATGAGCAAAAGGGGATACCCCCTGATTTCCATTAATAGAAATCATTAGATGTTCACAACACTACGCCCAGCCTGCTACACAGGTTTCATTCATTACTAGTTTCAGCAAAGTGCTCATGTCGTAGCCACTGAATACATCACGAGTGCTACATACACTGCAAATAAAGAGACAATCATCCTACAGAGCACATCGATTTGCCCATTATCTTCACAAGCTCTTTCATCTCCTCATTGTTGTCAAGGCCGTTCAACAGCTGTTGCTTTGCCATGATCATAGGAACTGCATCTTTAACCTTCTGCTCTGCATCTTCCTCTTCTGTCGTTCCTTCAGTTACTTGTCCAACACCCCAACCTGCTGGTATTGGGATTCCTCGGCTAACCAAATAATCAGCGTAGTTGCATTCCCCCACATCAGCAACTTCCCAGAAATACAAATCACATGAATCTTCCCTTTTCTGCACAAATCAAATTGGAAGATCATCAACCAAACTATTAAAAAAGCAGCAACTGAAAGCAGCAGAACAACACTTAAACATATTATTACCCCATGATTCGGGCATTTGTAGAAGACTCAGCCAGGGTTGAGGATTGTGGTTGAGACGCGACGGATGACTCTGCATGATTTGCAGCAGTGGCACCACACCAACGGCAGTGGGTTGCGATGAGCAATCGGCTGCAGTGCGCGTGCCGGCGGGGGTGTGATGAGACCCACATGCGATGGTACGGGTGGTGACTTGGCGCATATCTGGTTGTTGCCTGCTGAAGAGCAGGTGGACGAGCAGCCAGTGGACATGGTTGCTGCGGCCAGAGCTTCTGATGCTAGGCAGAGTAAGTAGAGAAGAGGAGAAGTGAACGTTGGATATGTCAGTTTCATTACTTGCAGAGTAGCATAGCACCATATATAGTCGTAGTCTAGGTTTGGATTCGAACCAGCTACAGGAGCACATCTCTCTTTTTTCTAAAACTCGGCAACGTCTCTTTACTGGTACACCAGCTTGTTCTGTACGCCTTCCCAATTCTTTGATTTTCTTTCCCTTTTTTGCAAGGAAGGAAGGAGGACAAAATTGAGAGTTCCTGGGACTCGAACCCAAGACCTCTCGGTTGAAAACCAAGGGTGCTAGTCACTTATGTGGCGAACGTTCCCTGTGAGGAGGACGGCAGACGAACGCATTTTCCTCGCAGTTTTCTTCCTACATATAAAAAAGTATGCTACTTGGTGTCCGCTTAGTCAACAAACGATTGTGCCAACCTTGATCATTGGATTGACATTCAACGTCTGTCGCATTTCTTCAGTCTCTTCTTCCTCGAGCCGCCAAAGCCAAACCAGTGCCGGCGGGACCGCCTGCTCCCGCCTCCCACGGCTGGCTGTTATCTTCCCCGGCTCCTGTTCGTTCCCGTCCGAGGCCTCACCATCGTCCTCCGCCTTGGTTCGCTCGCTGCGGCGCCGCCCTCCAGTGTTGTCAACATGGCCAACAACCGAGAGGAATAAGGAGATGACTGTACATGGTGAGGGTGATAGTAGGGACCTAGCAGCGCGCGCAGTAATTTTTTTTTGGGACGGAGAAGGGTATCAACTGGGTTGTGCGGGAACCGAGGCCTGTCTAGCCCAGGCTTTTATTTCATATGTTTAGCACATGACCAGCCCAGTTTGTTTTTTTTCCTTTCTGAAAAATGGCTAGCCAGCTATTTTGTTTTTTGCAGAATAACCAACATAGGCCTACTTGCTTTTCTATGCCCTGCTGGGCCGGAAATCTTTCAAGACGAGGAGGGATGCATTTTGCCCAGAAAATGGGCCATAAGTAATAAGAAATGGGCTATAAGTAATAAGAAATGGGCTGTAAAATGAAAAAATACAGCAAATAGGCAATTAGTTCCAAAATATTGTTTTCTTTCGGATTTTGATATTTTGAATTTCATTGTTTTTGTGCGGATAAAATTTCATTGAATTTAAATTAAGGTATATTTAGATTTAAAATTAATTTGAATCTGGCTAGAAATTTTGGGTTGTATGCTGTTTGCGACAAATTTGGAGGCTGACTTGTGGGTCTACTAGGTTGACGTGTACTTTGGCTTTGTCAACTTAGTCCACAAACGATTCTAGCAGCAGTGACCGTTGGATGTTAATCCAACGGCCGTGCTACTTCTTCAATATCTGATCTTCTTGCTCCAGCCGCCCAAACTAGCTCCGGTGGGACTGCCTGCTCCCGCCTCCCGTGGCCGGCTGTGCTGCCGCACAGGCCGCACCGCCCCACCCTACTTCATTGCTGGCCAGGCCATTCCTCTACTCACCCACACCACACCTCCTGTTATTTCATGGCGACGGCAGCCGGACCAGTAAACCCTCGTACTCCCCACCGCATGGGCAACCATTGCCGAGTCTTCCCCGGCTCCGTGTCGTTCCCTTCCTAGGCCTCGCCCTCGTCCACCGCCATGGTGCTCTCGGCACGGCCTGGTTAACGTGGTCAACGAACGACATCCATCGGCCGTGGACTGTACGTGGAGAGGCTGACAGCTGGGTCCATGGCCGCACACAAGGAAATGCCTCCTTATTATGCGCAAAATAATGATTCCTCCACCTGATAGCTGGGACCCACCGGAACTGCCTCTGTATTTCGCGAAAAAACGTTCCCCCGAAGACATGTTGGACCCACCAGCTATATCTTCGCACGCAAGGAAGTGCCTCCTTATTACGCACAAAAAAATGAATACCCCCTACTAGCTGGGACCCACCATAGTGGGAGGATGACTAGTGGGCCAACTAAGTTGACGGGGACGGAGGGCTTTGTCAACTTAGTCAATATGAACGATTGTAGCTCCAGTGACCGTACGATGTCCATCCAATGGCCGTAGTGCTTCTTCAACCTCTGGTCTTCTTGCTCCAGCCGCCCAAAGCAGCGCCGGTCGTGCCGCATGCTCCTGCCTCCTGTGGCCGGCTGTGCTGCCGCGGAGGCCTCACCGCCCCCTACTATTCCCACTGCTAGCCAGGCCCTGCGGTGACGGCAGCCTCACACCGCAGCCGAACCAGTGAACCCTCGTACTCCTCTCCGCACGGGCTTCCACTACCGTGTCTTCCCCGGCTCCGCGTCGTCCCCTTCCTAGGCCTCGCCGTCGTCCACCGCCATGGTGCTCTCGGCGCGGCCTGGTCAATGTGGTCAAGGAACGACTTCCATCGGACGTGGACTGTACGTGGAGAGGCTGACAGCTGGGTCCACGGCCGCAGCAAGGAAGTGCCTCCTTATTACGCGGAAAATAATGATTCCTCCACCTGACAGCTAGGACCCACCGGACGGGCCACTGTATTTCACAAAAAAAACGTTTCCCCCTGACTGTTGGGACCCACCAGCTACATCTTCGCACGCAAGGAAGTGCGTCCGGGCAAAAAAAACGATTCGCCCCCTAACTGCTGGGACCCACCAGCTACATCTTCGCACGCAAGGAAGTGCGTCCGGGCAAAAAAATGATTCGCCCCCCTGACTGCTAGGACCCACCGGCTACATCTTCGCACGCAAGGAAGTGCGTCCGGGCAAAAAAAACGATTCGCCCCCCTAACTGCTGGGACCCACCAGCTACATCTTCGCACGCAAGGAAGTGCCTGACAGTCGGGACCCACCTGGTCGAAGCGTACGTAGTGTTGTCATTCTGGTCGCGAACGTGTACGTACATACTGGTGGATGTAGAGGCGCGCACGTGTCGTAGTAGAGGCGCGCACGTGTCGTAGTAGAGGCGCGCATGTAGCATGTACACGTACGTACAACGGCCAGGGTGCAAGAAAGAAAATACGGCCACGTACGTACATACGGGCGGGGTCTCGAACGCCTACTCGCGCATACGTACGGCCAGGGCTCGTGTACATGGCTGGGTCGGAACGGAGAAACAACATCGTCGTCGTGTTCATGGGGAGGCAACGGAATGCGTCATGTTCATGGGGAGGCAACGGAATGCATCGTGTTCATCGGGAGGCAACGGAACGCGTGGGAGCCAACCGGCTGGGTCGAAACGGAATGCGTGGTCGTGTTCATCGAGAGGGCTTGGACGGAATAGGCGATGGAAACGAGGCCTGGCGTACCGCACAACGGAGGAAACGGACCTCGTACATTCGGAACGGGGTCCTGTTGATCGGGAGGGGTATGGCGTACCGCAAAACGGAGGAAACGGACCTCCTACGGTCGAAACGGGGGTCCTGTTGATCGGGAGGGGTGTGGCATACCGCAAAACGGAGGAAACGGACCTCCTACGGTCGAAACGGGGGTCCTGTTGATCGGGAGGGGTGTGGCGTACCGCAAAACGGACGAAACGGACTTGTGTTGGAGCGCTATGGTCGAAACGGGGGTCCTGTTCATCGGGAGGGGTGTGGCGTACCGCAAAACGGGACTCCACGGGATACTGTTCATCTCCACCGTCGACCTCCTCCAGCCTCCACGGGCTACCGTCGACCTCCTCCAGCCTCCACGGGCTCCTGTTCATCCAGCCTCCACCGCGCGCTACTCCACCGGCTACTGTTCAACCACCCCTCCACGGGCACCCCTCCACCATCTACTGTTCATCCAGCCCTCCACACCACGGGGTCCTGTTCAACCACCCCTCCACGGGCACCCCTCCACCGTCTACTGTTCATCCAGCCCTCCACACCACGGGGTCCTGTTCAACCACCCCTCCACGGGCACCCCTCCACCGTCTACTATTCATCCAGCCCTCCACACCACGGGGTCCTGTTCAACCACCCCTCCACGGGCACCCCTCCACCGTCTACTGTTCATCCAGCCCTCCACACCACGGGGTCCTGTTCATCCAGAGGCAACGCCACCGCTCACTGTTCAACCAACCCCCCCCCCCCCCCCCGCAACGCTCACTGTTCATCCCAGAGGCAGCATCGATCGGCTTCAGTTAGCAGCAGTAGCAAAGGAATCGCTCGATCGGGTTCAGTTAACAGCCATCGATCGATCGCTCGGGTTCAGTAACGCGTAGCCTGCAGTGCAATCGCTCGGGTTCAGTTAGAGCCCAACGCCTCGCTCGGGTTCAGTTAGAGCCAACGCCTCGCACACACGCGCGTACGTGTACGAGAGAAACGCGCATCGCTCGGCCCCGACCTCCCACCGTAACCGGGAACTCCCTGAAATTTTCCTCGCTCTCGCTTCTACCACGGTTTTTTCCGTCATGGACGGCCCAAAGAATGTCATGCAGCTGCGTCTCCGGCCCGCCCAGGACGAAAAGCCCATTTTCTGTCATGATTTTTTGTCATAGAAGTAGGAGCCCACCACATCTATGATGATACCGGGTTTTGTCACATTATCGTCATAGAAGTGTCATATGTATGACAGAAAAAAATTTCATTCGGCCCAAAATGTCACAGATGTGTCTTTTTTTGTAGTGATGCTTGACTACGGCTCCGAAGACATCGCTAGTACGGATGACGATGCCGACACGGAGCAAGGCCAAAGCCCGCCATTCACTGGACAACGGACGGCCACTTCTTCCTACGACGTATACACGGTGAACATACCTGAAAAAAGTAACAATGATGACAAAGAGGACCCAGTCGAGGATAAACCTCCTGAGAGACAGACCAAGCGTCAGCTTCCTCGACGCCGCTCTAAGTCACATCGTTCCAAAGAAGGCAATACGGGCACCAGAAAAAACAACACTCCGGACGATGCCGAAAATAATGAAGACCCCGTCAAGGTAACCTTCGAACGGGAGGAACGGGAAAATGGGCAAGATAGCCCTGATGAACAGGCCATACTCGGAGATTCGGAGTACAGTAATTATCTTCCGCTCTCCGAGAAGGAGGAGAGCCTCGGCAACGAGGATTTCACCGTGCCTGAGGAACCTCTCGAGCAGGAGCGCTTCAAACGTCGGCTAATAGCCACTGCAAGAAGCTTGAGAAAGAAGCAGTTGCAGCTTCAAGCAGACCAAGATCTGCTCAATGATAGATGGACCAAAGTCCTGGCCGCCGAAGAATACGGCCTTAGTGGCCCAGCCAAAAGCTACCCGAAGCGTAGATTGCTACCTCAGTTCGATGACGAAGCGCTGGAGCCCGTACCATCATCGCACAATGCGGCAGGCCGACCACAACTTGGTCCGTATAAAGCGGCAACTCAAGCCGAACACCAGACCACCCCACCTCGCTGTAAAGGTAGGAGTAAAACAGCTCGGGGTTGTACATACGACCTTCGACAGGACTCGGACAGTAGAGCAGGACACACAAGATCGATCTACGGATCGCGAGGGCATGCCTCGACACGCGATGACGGCTACCTATTCGGACGTGACAAACCTAGCCACGCCCGGGCCGAAAACCGCAAACGGACTCCTTCGGAGGTACGTCGCAGTGTGGCCCAACATAGAGGCGCCGCACACCCTCTTTGCTTCACAGACAAAGTAATGGAGCATGAATTCCTAGACGGGTTCAAACCCATGAATATTGAATCATACGATGGAACAACGGATCCCGCAGTATGGATCGAGGACTTCCTCCTCCATATCCACATGGCCCGCGGAGATGACCTTCATGCCATCAAATACCTACCACTAAAACTCAAAGGAACAGCTCGGTACTGGTTAGACAGTCTGCCAGAAAACTCTATTGGCAGCTGGGAAGATTTGGAAGACGCCTTTCGCCACAACTTCCAAGGAACATATGTCCGGCCACCGGATGCCGATGACTTAAGTCACATTGTCCAGCAGCCCGGAGAGTTAGCCAGGAAGCTCTGGACTAGGTTCTTAGTTAAAAAGAACCAAATCGTCGACTGTCCGGATGCGGAAGCCCTTGCGGCCTTCGAACACAGCGTCCGGGATGAATGGCTTGCACGCCACCTCGGTCAAGAAGGACCTAAATCCATGATAGCCCTTACCACTCTAATGACCCGCTTTTGCGCGGGGGAAGACAGCTGGCTTGCTCGTAGAAGCAACAGCGCTAGCGACCCAGGCACTTCCGAAATCCGAGACGGCAATGGCAAGCCACGATGAAGCAAACACAACAGTCACAATAAAAATGAAAGATCATGCGACATAGCGGTCAACGCCGGATTCAGCAATCCCAAACCCGGTCAACGGAAAAAGTCATTCAAGGCGAACCGAGACGGACCATCCAACCTAGACAGGATATTGGACCGACCCTGCCAGATTCACGGCCACCCCGATAAACCAGCTAATCATACCAACAGAAGTGGTTGGTCTTCAAGCAGGCCGGCAAGCTCAATGATACGTCTCCAACATATCTATAATTTTTTATTGTTCCATGCTATTATATTATCTCTTTTGGATGTTTAATGGGCTTTACTAAGCACTTTTATATGATTTTTGGGACTAATCTATTAACCTAGAGCCCAGTGCCAGTTTCTGTTTTTTGCCTATTTCAGTGTTTCGCAGAAAAGGAATATCAAACGGAGTCCAAACGGAATGAAACCTTCAGGAGAGTTATTTTTGGAACGGAAGCAATCCAGAAGACTTGGAGTGCACGTCAGGGAAGCAACGAGGTGGCCATGAGGTAGGGAGGCACGCCTGCCCCCTGGGCGTGCCCCCGCCCTCGTGGGCCCCTCGTGGCTCCCCTGACCGACTTCTTTCGCCTATATATATCCATATACCCTAAAAACTTCGGGGAACAGAATAGATCAAGAGTTCCGCCGCCGCAAGCCTCTGTAGCCACCAAAAACCAATCGGGACCCTGTTCCGGCACCCTGCCGGAGGGGGCAACCCTCACGGGTGGCCATCTTCATCATCCCGGTGCTCTCCATGACGAGGAGGGAGTAGTTCACCCTCGGGGCTGAGGGTATGTACCAGTAGCTATGTGTTTGATCTCTCTCTCTCTCTCGTGTTCTTGAGGTGGTATGATCTTGATGTATCGCGAGCTTTGATATTATAATTGGATCTTATGATGTTTCTCCCCCTCTACTCTCTTGTAATGGATTGAGTTTTCCCTTTGAAGTTATCTAATCGGATTGAGTCTTTAAGGATTTGTGAACACTTGATGTATGTCTTGCATGTGCGTATCTGTGGTGACAATGGGATATCACGTGATCCACTTGATGTATGTTTTGGTGATCAACTTGCGGGTTCCGCCCATGAACCTATGCATAGGGGTTGGCTCACGTTTTCGTCTTGACTCTCCGGTAGAAACTTTGGGGCACTCTTTGAAGTACTTTGTGTTGGTTGAATAGATGAATCTGAGATTGTGTGATGCATATCGTATAATCATACCCACGGATACTTGAGGTGACATTGGAGTATCTAGGTGACATTAGGGTTTTGGTTGATTTGTATCTTAAGGTGTTATTCTAGTATGAACTCTATAATAGATCGAACGGAAAGAATAGCTTCGTGTTATTTTACTATGGACTCTTGAATAGATCGATCAGAAAGGATAACTTTGAGGTGGTTTCGTACCCTACAATAATCTCTTCGTTTGTTCTCCGCTATTAGTGACTTTGGAGTGACTCTTTGTTGCATGTTGAGGGATAGTTATATGATTCAGTTATGTTATTATTGTTGAGAGAACTTGCACTAGTGAAAGTATGAACCCTAGGCCTTGTTTACTAGCATTGCAATACCGTTTGTGCTCACTTTTATCATTAGTTACCTTGCTGTTTTTATATTTTCAGATTACAAAAACCTATATCTACCATCCATATTGCACTTGTATCACCATCTCTTCGCCGAACTAGTGCACCTATACAATTTACCATTGTATTGGGTGTGTTGGGGACACAAGAGACTCTTTGTTATTTGGTTGCAGGGTTGTTTGAGAGAGACCATCTTCATCCCACGCCTCCCACGGATTGATAAACCTTAGGTCATCCACTTGAGGGAAATTTGCTACTGTCCCACAAACCTCAGCACTTGGAGGCCCAACAACATCTACAAGAAGAAGGTTGTGTAGTAGACATCAAGCTCTTTTCTGGCGCCGTTGCCGGGGAGGTGAGTGCTTGAAGGTATATCTTTAGATCTTGCAATCGAGTCTTTTAGTTTCTTGTTTTATCACTAGTTTTGTCTATAAAAGAAAACTACAGAAAAAATGGAATTGAGTTTGTCTCATATGCTTCATCTTTTTAATATCTTTCGTGATAATGATGGAAAGGAAAATTGTGCTCATTTGCTAGAAGAAGAATGCATTAAAATGTTTGGTACTAGATCTTTGTATGATGAGCATGATTGCAATGTTGTTAGTATGAATTCCTTGAATATACATGATGCTAATGATATGCAAAGCCACAAGCTTGGGGAAGCTATGTTTGATGAAGATGATATTTTTTGTCCCCCAAGCTTTGATGAGCAAATTTATTATGATGAAAGCATGCCTCCTATCTATGATGATTATTGTGATGACACGTATGATTTAAAGAATAATGATAACCATGAAACTTGTCATCTTGATCTTAATTTTCAATCATATGATAGTTATTTTGTTGAGTTTGCCCCCACTACTATTTATGAGAATAAATTTGCTTATGTGGAGAGTAATAAAAATTATATGCTTGTAGAACATGAAAAGAATGCTTTATGTGATGGTTATATTGTTGAATTCATTCATGATGCTACTGAAAATTATTATGAGGGAAGAATATATACTTGTAGGAATTGCAATAATATCAAGTTTCCTCTCTATGTGCTTAAAGTTTTGAAGTTATGCTTGTTTTGCCTTCCTATGCTAGTTGATTATTGTTCCCATAAGATGTTTGCTCACAAAATCCCTATGCATAGGAAGTGGCGTATACTTAAATGAGCTAGTCATATTCTTCATGATGCGCTCTTTATGTATCAATTCTTATCTTTTATGTGAGCATCATTGAAATCATCATGCCTAGCTAGGGGCGTTAAACGTTAGCGCTTGTTGGGAGGCAACCCAATTTTATTTTTAGTTTTTTGATTTTTGCTTCTGTTTAGGAATAAATATTTGATCTAGCCTATGGTTAGATTTGTTTTCATGTTTTAATTAGTGTTTGTGCCAAGTTAAACCTATAGGATCTTCTTGGATGATAGTTATTTGATCTTGCTGAAAATTGCAGAAACTTTCTGTTCACGAAAACAATTGTTAAAAATTACCAAAACATGATATAATATTGATTCCAATTGCAGAAGATCAATAAACAAATTATTTAGGTCGTCCTATTTTGGCAGAATTTTTAGAGTTCCAGAAGTTTGCGTTAGTTACAGATTACTACAGACTGTTCTGTTTTTGACAGATTCTGTTTTTAGTGTGTTGTTTGCTTATTTTGATGAATCTATGGCTAGCAAAAGAGTATAAAAACCATAGAGAAGTTGGAATACAGTAATTTTAACACCAATATAAATAAATAATGAGTTCATTACAGTACCATGAAGTGGTGTTTTGTTTTCTTTCGCTAACGGAGCTTACGAGTTTTCTGTTAAGTTTTGTGTTGTGAAGTTTTCAAGTTTTGGGTAAAGAATCGATGGACTATGGAATAAGGAGTGGAAAGAGACTAAGCTTGGGGATGCCCAAGGCACCCCAAGGTAATATTAAAGATAACCAAGAGCCTAAGCTTGGGGATGCCCCGGAAGGCATCCCCTCTTTCGTCCTCATCCATCGGTAAATTTACTTGAAGCTATATTTTTATTCACCACATGATATGTGTTTTGCTTGGAGCGTCATTTTATTTTCTTTTGTTTTGCTTGCTGTTTGAATAAAATACCAAGATCTGAATTCATAAATGTTAGAGAGTCTTCACATAGTTGCATAATTATTCGACTACTCATTGATCTTCACTTATATCTTTCAGAGTAGTTTGTTGTCTGCTCTAGTGCTTCACTTATATCTTTTAGAGCACGGCGGTGGATTTATTTTGAAGAAATAGATGAACTCTCATGCTTCACTTATATTATTTTGAGAGTCCTAAACAGCATGGTAATTTGCTTAGGTTATGAATTTAGTCCTAATATGATGGGCATCCAAGAGGGATATAATAATAAAAACTTTCATATAAAGTGCATTGAATACTATGAGAAGTTTGATTCTTTATGATTCTTTTGAGATATGAGGATGGTAATATTAGAGTCATGCTAGTGAGTAGTTGTGAATTTGAGAAATACTTGTTCTAAAGTTTGCGATTCCCGTAGCATGCACGTATGGTGAACCGTTATGTGATGAAGTGAGAGCATGATTTATTTATTGATTGTCTTCCTTATGAGTGGCGGTCGGGGACGAGCAATGGTCTTTTCCTACCAATCTATCCCCCTAGGAGCATGCGCGTAGTACTTTGTTTCGATAACTAATAGATTTTTGCAATAAGTATGTGAGTTCTTTACGACTAAGGTTGAGTCCATGGATTATACGCACTCTCACCCTTCCACCATTGCTAGCCTCTCTAATACCGCGCACCTTTCGCCGGTATCATACACCCACCATATACCTTTCTCAAAACAGCCACCATACCTACCTATTATGGCATTTCCATAGCCATTCCGAGATATATTGCCATGCACCTTTCCACCGTTCCGTTTATTATGACACGCTCCATCATTGTCATATTGCTTTGCATGATCATGTAGTTGACATTGTATTTGTGGCAAAGCCACCATTCATAATTCTTTCATACATGTCACTCATGAGTCATTGCACATCCCGGTACACCGCCGGAGGCATTCATATAGAGTCCTATTTTGTTCTAAATATCGAGTTGTAATTCTTGAGTTGTAAGAAAATAAAAGTGTGATGATCATCATTATTAGATCATTGTCCCAAGTGAGGAAAGGATGATGGAGACTATGATTCCCCCATAAGTCAGGATGAGACTCCGGACTAAAAAAAAGGGGGCCATAAAAAAGAGAAAAGGCCAAAGAAAAAAAATGAGAGAAAAAGAGAGAAGGGACAATGCTACTATCCTTTTACTACACTTGTGCTTCAAAGTAGCACCATGATCTTCATGATAGAGAGTTTCCTATGTTGTCACTTTCATATACTAGTGGGAATTTTACATTATAGAACTTGGCTTGTATATTCCAATGATGGGATTCCTCAAAATGCCCTAGGTCTTCGTGAGCAAGCAAGTTTGATGCACACCCACTTAGTTTCTTTGTTGAGCTTTCATACACTTATAGCTCTAGTGCATCCGTTGCATGGCAATCCCTACTCACTCACATTGATATCTATTGATGGGCATCTCCATAGCCCATTGATACGCCTAGTTGATGTGAGACTATCTTCTCCTTTTTGTCTTCTCCACAACCACCATTCTATTCCACCTATAGTGCTATGTCCATGGCTCACGCTCATGTATTGCATGAAAGTTGAAAAAGTTTGAGAACATCAAAAGTATGAAACAATTGCTTGGCTTGTCATCGGGTTGTGCATGATTTAAATATTTTGTGTGATGAAGATAGAGCATAGCCAGACTATACGATTTTGTAGGGATAGCTTTCTTTGGCCATGTTATTTTGAGAAGACATGATTGCTTTGTTAGTATGCTTGAAGTATTATTGTTTTCATGTCAATATTAAACTTTTGTTTTGAATCTCATGGATCTGAATATTCTTGCCACAACAAAGAAGATTCCAACATCAAATATGTTAGGTAGTATTCCACATCAAAAGTTCTGTTTTTATCATTTACCTACTCGAGGGCGAGCAGGAATTAAGCTTGGGGATGCTGATACGTCTCCAACGTATCTATAACTTTTTATTGTTCCATGCTATTATATTATCTCTTTTGGATGTTTAATGGGCTTTACTAAGCACTTTTATATGATTTTTGGGACTAACCTATTAACCTAGAGCCCAGTGCCAGTTTTTGGCCTATTTCAGTGTTTCGCAGAAAAGGAATATCAAACAGAGTCCAAACAGAATGAAACCTTTGGGGGAGTTATTTTTGGAACGGAAGCAATCCAGAAGACTTGGAGTGCACGTCAGGGAAGCAACGAGGTGGCCACGAGGTAGGGAGGCGCACCTGTCCCCCTAGGCGCCCCCCCACCCTCATGGGCCCCTCGTGGCTCCCCTGACCGACTTCTTTCGCCTATATATATCCATATACCCTAAAAACTTCGGGGAACAGAATAGATCGGGAGTTCCGCCGCCGCAAGCCTCTGTAGCCACCAAAAACCAATCGGGACCCTGTTCCGGCACCCCGCCGGAGGGGGGAACCCTCACCGGTGGCCATCTTCATCATCCCGGCGCTCTCCATGACAAGGAGGGAGTAGTTCACCCTCGGGGCTGAGGGTATGTACCAGTAGCTATGATTTTGATCTCTCTCTCTCGTGTTCTTGAGGTGGTACGATCTTGATGTATCGCGAGCTTTGCTATTATAGTTGGATCTTATGATGTTTCTCCCCCTCTACTCTCTTGTAATGGATTGAGTTTTCCCTTTGAAGTTATCTTATCGGATTGAGTCTTTAAGGATTTGAGGGCACTTGATGTATGTCTTGCATGTGCGTATCTGTGGTGACAATGGGATATCACGTGATCCACTTGATGTATGTTTTGGTGATCAACTTGCGGGTTCCGCCCATGAACCTATGCATAGGGGTTGGCACACGTTTTCGTCTTGATTCTCCGGTATAAACTTTGGGGCACTCTTTGAGGTTCTATGTGTTGGTTGAATAGATGAATCTGAGATTGTGTGATGCATATCGTATAATCATACCCACGGATACTTGAGGTGACATTGCAGTATCTAGGTGACATTAGGGTTTTGGTTGATTTGTGTCTTAAGGTGTTATTCTAGTACGAACTCTATGATAGATCGAACGGAAAGAATAGCTTCGTGTTATTTTACTACGGACTCTTGAATATATCGATCAGAAAGGATAACTTTGAGGTGGTTTCGTACCCTACAATAATCTCTTCGTTTGTTCTCCGCTATTAGTGACTTTGGAGTGACTCTTTGTTGCATGTTGAGGGATAGTTATATGATTCAATTATGTTATTATTGTTGACAGAACTTGCACTAGTGAAAGTATGAACCCTAGGCCTTGTTTACTAGCATTGCAATACCGTTTGTGCTCACTTTTATCATTAGTTACCTTGCTGTTTTTATATTTTCAGATTACAAAAACCTATATCTACCATCCATATTGCACTTGTATCACCATCTCTTCGCCGAACTAGTGCACCTATACAATTTACCATTGTATTGGGTGTGTTGGGGACACAAGAGACTCTTTGTTATTTGGTTGCAGGGTTGTTTGAGAGAGACCATCTTCATCCTATGCCTCCCACGGATTGATAAACTTTAGGTCATCCACTTGAGGGAAATTTGCTACTGTCCTACAAACCTCTGCACTTGGAGGCTCAACAACGTCTACAAGAAGAAGGTTGTGTAGTAGACATCACTCAACGCCGAACACAGGGGGAGGAGGTCGCCAGGCGATAGGGACGACGGAGAGGTTCACCAACCAAATATCGGGGGTCAGAAGCAATTTTCCCCCGAGGATCGACCAATCCTGGAGCGGAAATAGTAGTTCGGCTTCCGCCGCCCATCCCATATACCAGCAAAAAAAATTACAACGCATACATCACTACGCACTCAAGATACCTTGGGCATTGGCGGAAGCACAATACGGACAAGCCTGCAAGCATCCCTGTAACATTTTTTATCTATTCTCTTTTTATTTATTTCTTCATTATCTCTTAAAAACAGGTGACGAAAAGGACAAACATCTAAAACTGACTCTATCGGAGTTCGGATCCGTACACTCACCTAAGGGGCTACTTCCGTAAAGGATTCCCCTCACCGAGGACAGGCGGCGCATACGTGCGACAGGAGGTCTAAAATAACTTTTTGTAGACCGCACTCTTTATTTCGAGCCTGTAATATGCCTTTTTCCTCCGCCTCCGACCCCGGGCATGTCAAATAGCCGGGGTTGTGGTCTTTATATATCGAGCCTGTAATCATTGGGATATCGCTTAGATCCCAGTAAACATTATCTGAATTAATCATTCATGTCTTTTCGCCAATGAATGTGGCCCGTATGGTTGTTTCACAGATATACCTCGGCATAACCTGCCAGGGGCTCGGTATGGGAACAAATGAGTTGCCAACAAAGTCTGAACAGCTTTACAGCGTACTTCGGCGTCGCGAGTTTGGCCTTATATGCATCAGCTCCGAATCATGTCTTGGGTCAATGGTTGGGTTGCCCAGCTCCTGTGCTTGCTACCTTACGTTCCGCTCTATCGGCTAGGGTAGTAAAGGGAGAACTACTGCGATTGTGCTTCCGGTTCATCTGGTCAAGCACCTCAGTAGAGAAAGCCGAAAACCGACTGTCATGATGCTGCGCGAGCTGGTCAACCACTCGATGACTTATCGGAATCTGTCACGATTCCCTCCGTATAACACGAAGGACCTCTTTTTTTCAGGTCATATATGTAACGCACCATATTGGAATAAGTCGTATACATAACAGGGGCTATATCGTAGCCCCCCCTATAAAACTCCTATGGCTAAGTGAAAGTGTTAACGCCCTATAGTCCGATTGCCTGGTTCGCCGCATTATCACCTCCTTCATGGACCAAGACGTTGGATCAAGAGTGATTAAATGCTTTTCCGAACACCCCCGTACTTCCTACGAGGGGGCTGAAGCCGACGACTGGAAAACTTTCAGATTATATTAAAACAGCCGCACAGGAGGAACACAAGCTTTCGAGCAAAACATAAAAAATATTAACTATAAAATTGTCTTTTACAATTCTCATACACCTCACTCGAACATTATGTCTTTCGAGCATTGACCCTCTATCAAGCAGGCAGCCTCTAGGACGTCTTCAAAATAATGCTCCGGTTCATAACGGTCCTTGCCCTTGGGTGGACTCTTCGCCACAACATCGATGGCCTTCATCTTCCCCCAGAATGTCTTGACTCGGGCAAAGGCCATCCGTGCACCCTCAATGCACACCGACCGTTTCACAGCGTCGATATGTGGCACCGCATCAATAAGCCGCTGCACCAAGCCAAAATAGTTATTCGGAACAGGCTCAGTTGGCCACAACTGGAGTACAACGTTCTTCGTGGCAGCGCCGGATATCCTATGAAGCTCGGCCCATTGGGACATCTGTTCATTCAGCACCAGAGGGCGCTTTGATGCGCCAAATTGTGACCAGAAAAGCTTCTCCGTTGCATACCCCTCTCGCGCTTGGTAAAACTACACCGCATCGGAAGAACTCTTCGGCAAGTCTAAAAACTCGTCCGGAGAACTCCACACTTGGTTAAGCTGAGCATAGTTCGGATCGCCGAACTTAGTCTGTAGCAAAAAGGGCTTTCCAGCCGCAATCTCCCCAGCTTGCCGGATCTCCTCATGGGCTGCTCTGGATTCAGACCGCGCTTCTCTCGCCTCTCGTAAGGCCTTGTCAAGTTCAGCCATTTTGGCTTGATTCTCCTTCTCAAGAAGTTCACAGCGGCTACTAGCATTTTTTAGTTCGAGCGCCATCGTGGATATCTTCTCCTCGTCTTGGCGCCGAGCAGCTTGTTCATCTTTTAACTCAGCAGATGTCTTCTCGGCAGCCGCATTACTAAACCAAGCCTGCTCCTTGGCCCGGGCCAGCTCCGCCCGAAGAATTTCAATGGTGGCAACACCATCTGCAGCCATGCATATTCCAGTTTATAACTCTCAGCGTCATGCTTATATCACAAAAATGTATGTGAAAAGACTGCTCCGAATACATACCTTGCGACTCGTCAAGACGCATATTGATTAACGCAATATCATCCGCTGCCACATCAAGCTTCCGCTGCAGCTCGGCAATATTCGTAGTCTGGGAAGTAGCCAGGGGATAAGCAGCCTACATTCAAGTTAAACAGATTAGTCCTTGAATATTTCTTCTTGATCCTCCGTTCGCTTCCCATGGGAAGCCAACCCGAGTCTCAGGGGCTACTACCTATACACAGGTGCATCTTTGCAAATAAAATATAGTTGAAAACATTACACCACAAACCTCGAAGCCTTTTAGCAGGCTCATGAAGGCTTCATTCAATCCGCTTTTTGCGGACAGAATCTTCTCAACCACTGTACCCATCAAGGTACGCTGTTCCCCCGAGACAGACGCTTTTCGCAGCATATCCCGCAATATATCCGGCGCCGCCGGGTCTCCGGAAGTCGCTCTAGGAGCATGACCATCCTTTGAAGGAACCCGTTCACCCGTCTCCAGAATATCATTGGCTGAAAACCGGACAGTCCGGGGCCTTCATTATTGGCCCCCAAATCCCGAACGATCGGAGGTCCACCTTCGGGTACTGTCTCTTTCGTCCCCTGCACAGCTGGTTGATTAAGAAAAATCCTCCGAGACGACACTTCGGTATTGTCCGCCTTATTCGGCGAGGAGGTCAGGGGAGGCGTCTCGTTTTCCATCATCTCTGGGAGGAGATCTCCCGAAGAAGAGGATTGCCCAGAAAAATTCTGTGTCGAACTGTAAAAATATACAGGCACGTTACGTATCTCTTTGGTAATGGGAAAGGAGCGGGACGCTACTAAAGCACCCTGGATTCACTTACGGTTTGGTCGAGGGCTTGTCCTCATGATGGAGCTATTCAACGGCGTCGCCTCCCAAACCTGAGCCGCTCGATGGTGGCATCTTGCCCCTCTTAGGAGACCGCCCCTCCCAATCTTCGAAGGTGGCCCTTTTCCTCCTGATTGGAGAAGGGATGCTGGCTTCTCTTTCGCCTTTGTCTTCAGGCGAGGAAAGGTCGATTTCTCCGGACTCAGTATCTGACTTACCTCCGGGACGAAGGTCATCCCGGGTCTTCTCACTCTCCTCTTTGCCCTCCCTTGCCGGCGCCTGGTACGGTGTCGGTGCCAGCATCCTTGTTAACACGGGGTTAGCTGAGTCTTCGGGAAGAGGGGCCGGACACCTAATCCATTCCGCTTTCTTTATCCAGCCCTGAAAAAGGAAGATTTGATCAGTGTCTTACCACTGGATATCCGATTATGAGGTGTTCGTCAGATGAGTACTTACCGGGGTATCCGGATGGTTGCACTCTAGGCCGGTATCTTCGGTGGTGCCTGGCCATTGCTTTCATTTCCCGAAGAATAAATTCCACATTCCTTCGTGTGTACTGCTGAAGAAGTGCTGAAGAGTCTGTGGCCCTTCTGGGTTAAACTCCCACAAGCGGAGAGGCCATCGCTGACACGGCAGGGTTTGGCGGACTAGCATTACCTGAATAACCTTGAAAAGATCGATGCCCTTCTCGGCGAGGCTTCGGATGCGGCTCTGCAGAGTCCGCACTTCATCAACTGATCCCCAGTACAACCCCTTATTGATCCATGAAGCAAGCTGAATTGGGGGCTGGATCGGAATGCAGGCGCAGCTACCCACTTGGAGCCACGAGGCTCGGTGATATAGAACCACCCCTGCTGCCATAAGTCGGAAGATTCGGCAACGGATCCTTTTAGCCAAACAGTGCTTGCAAGCTTGCTCACTATGGCACCACCGCACTCTACCTGCTCCCCCTCTATCACTTGCGGCTTCACGTTGAAGGTCATGAGCCACAAGCCGAAGTGCGGAGGAGTTCGGAGGAAGGCTTCGCACATGACGATAAATGACGAGATGAGAAGAATAGAGTCCAGGGCCAGATCGTGAAAATCTAGCCCATAATAGAACATGAGCCCTCGGACGAAGGGGTTAAGCGCAAACCCTAACTCGCGGAGGAAGTGGGACACGAACATGACCCTCTCGCCAGATTTGGGGGTAGGGATAACCTGCCCCTCAACAGGAAGCCGATGAAGGATTTCTGCGGTCAGATACCTTGCCACCCGAAGCTTTGCGATATCCTCCTCTGTGACAGAACAAGCCACCCACCGGCCTTGACGGTTGGATCCGGACATGATTGGAGCTTGTGGCGATTGAAACCCGGGTGTTGGAACTCGAGGTAGCAAGGGTTGAGGAAGAAGCAAGCATGAAAGAAAAAGACGGGTCTGTACCCCTATATAAAGACCGCCAATATCGAACGTCTCCTCCTGGACCTCAAAACTTGCTTACTCCTAAGGGAGTTGTACCCAAGTGACGGTTGGGTTACCCATGTCCGGGTTGATAAGAATCCCTTAAAAAGGGGGACACGGTCTCCGCTTGGATAAGACGTGCCAATAAAACCACGTCTCAAAATGTGGGACGGCAGGCTAGCCAACGGTTCGAAAATAGTGACCGGGCAGGCGTGATGTCATGTTACCAAAAAGTTGTCAGCGGATTGGACTCGTGGAATATTATATTCTCTGCAGTTGTGTATACAGGTTCGGATACAATCATTACGTCCGAAGACCATTATGGAGTATCCGAAAAGAAGGGAACCCGCCTTGCAATGCCGAAGACAGATCTACGCGCCGGATCCCTTGTCATTGAAGCTAGGTTCAGGGGCTATTGAGGGAGTCCTGGAGTAAGGGGTCCTCGGGCGTCCGGCCTGTTAGCCATGGGCCGGACTGATGGGCCGTGAAGATATGAAGACCGAAGACTGCACCCGTGTCCGGATGGGACTCCCCTTGGCGTGGAAGGCAAGCTTGGCGACCGAATATGTAGATTCCTTTCTTTGTAACCGACCTTGTGCAACCCTAGATCCTCCCGGTGTCTATATAAACTGAAGGACTTGGTCCGGAAAGGGCGAGACTCATTACCATAGTCATACAGGCTAGACTTCTAGGTTTTTAGCCATTACGATCTCGTGGTAGATCAACTCTTGTAATACTCATATCCATCAAGATCAATCAAGCAGGAAGTAGGGTATTACCTCCATAGAGAGGGCCCGAACCTGGGTAAACATCATGTCCCCTGTCTCCTGTTACCATCGACCATAGACGCACAGTTCGGGGCCCCCTACCCGAGATCCGCCGATTTTGACACCGACACCCGCCACGACGCTTTGTTTAGAACTACTCCAACTGACAGCTCCACTGTTCAATATAAACACGTATCCGGTTTGCAATTTAGAATCATCCGGATCAGTGTCAAAGCTTTCATCGATGTAACCGTTTACGACGAGCTCTTTTGTCACCTCCATAACCGAGAAACATATCCTTAGTCCTTTTCAGGTATTTTAGGATGTTCTTGACCGTTGTCCAGTGATCCACTACTGGATTACTTTGGTACCTCCCTGCTAAACTAATAGCAAGGCACACATCAGGTTTGGTACATAGCATTGCATACATTATAGAGCCTATGGCTGAAGCATAGGGAACACTTTTCATTTTCTCACTATCTTCTGCAGTGGTCAGGCATTGAGTCTTACTCAACTTCACACCTTGTAACACATGTAAGAACCCTTTCTTTGCCTGATCCATTTTGAACTTCTTCAAAACTTTGTCAAGGTATGTGCTTTGTGAAAGTCCAATCAAGCGTCTTGATCTATCTCTATAGATCTTGATGCCCAATATGTAAGCAGTTTCACCGAGGTCTTTCATTGAACAACTCTTATTCAAGTATCCTTTTATGCTATCCAGAAATTCTATATCATTTTCAATCAATAATATGTCATCCACATATAGTATTAGAAATGCTACAGAGCTCCCACTCACATTCTTGTAAATACAGGCTTCTCCAAAAGTCTGTATAAAACCATATGCTCTGATCACACTATCAAAACGTTTATTCCAACTCCGAGAGGCTTGCACCAGTCCATAAATGGATCACTGGAGCTTGCACACTTTGTTAGCTCCCTTTGGATTGACAAAAGCTTCCGGTTGCATCATATACAACTCTTCTTTCAGAAATCCATTCAGGAATGCAGTTTTGACATCCATTTGCCAAATTTCATAATCATAAAATGCGGCAATTGCTAACATGATTCGGACAGACTTAAGCATCGCTACGGGTGAGAATGTCTCATCGTAGTCAACTCCTTGAACTTGTCGAAAACCTTTTGCAACAAGTCGAGCTTTGTAGATAGTAACATTACCGTCAGCGTCAGTCCTCTTCTTGAAGATCCATTTATTCTCTACGGCTTGCCGATCATCGGGCAAGTCAACCAAAGTCCACACTTTGTTCTCATACATGGATCCCATCTCAAATTTCATGGCCTCAAGCCATTTTGTGGAATCTGGGCTCATCATCGCTTCCTCATAGTTCGTAGGTTCGTCATGGTCAAGTAACATGACCTCCAGAACAGGATTACCGTACCACTCTGGTGCGGATCTTACTCTGGTTGACCTACGAGGTTCGGTAGTAACTTGATCTGAAGTTTCATGATCATCATCATTAGCTTCCTCACTAATTGGTGTAGGTGTCACGGGAACTGGTTTCTGTGATGAACTACTTTCCAATAAGGGAGCAGGTACAGTTACCTCATCAAGTTCTACTTTCCTCCCACTCACTTCTTTCGAAAGAAACTCCTTCTCTAGAAAGGATCCATTTTTAGCAACGAAAGTCTTGCCTTCGGATCTGTGATAGAAGGTGTACCCAACTATCTCTTTTGGGTATCCTATGAAGACACATTTCTCCGATTTGGGTTCGAGCTTATCAGGTTGAAGCTTTTTCACATAAGCATCGCAGCCCCAAACTTTAAGAAATGACAACTTTGGTTTCTTGCCAAACCACAGTTCATAAGGCGTCGTCTCAATGGATTTCGATGGTGCCCTATTTAACGTGAATGCAGCCGTCTCTAAAGCATAACCCCAAAATGATAGCGGTAAATCAATAAGAGCCATCATAGATTGCACCATATCTAGTAAAGTACGATTACGACATTCGGACACACCATTACGCTGTGGTGTTCCGGGTGGCGTGAGTTGTGAAACTATTCCGCATTGTTTCAAATGTAGACCAAACTCGTAACTCAAATATTCTCCTCCACGATCAGATCGTAGAAACTTTATTTTCTTGTTACGATGATTTTCCACTTCACTCTGAAATTCTTTGAACTTTTCAAATGTTTCATACTTATGTTTCATTAAGTAGATATACCCATATCTGCTCAAATCATCTGTGAAGGTGAGAAAATAACGATACCCGCCGCGAGCCTCAATATTCATTGGACCACATACATCAGTATGTATGATTTCCAATAAATCGGTTGCTCGCTCCATTGTTCCGGAGAACGGCGTTTTAGTCATCTTGCCCATGAGGCATGGTTCGCAAGTACCAAGTGATTCATAATGAGGTGATTCCAGAAGTCCATCAGTATGGAGTTTCTTCATGCGCTTTACACCAATATGACCCAAACAGCAGTGCCACAAATAAGTTGCACTATCATTATCAACTCCGCATCTTTTGGCTTCAACATTATGAATATGTGTATCACTACTATTGAGATTTAACACAAATAGACCACTCTTCAAGGGTGCATGACCATAAAAGATATTACTCATATAAATAGAACAACCATTATTCTCAGATTTAAATGAATAACCGTTTCGCATCAAACAAGATCCAGATATAATGTTCATGCTTAACGCTGGCACCAAATAACAATTATTCAAGTCTAAAACTAATCCCGAAGGTAGATGTAGAGGTAGCGTGCTGACGGCGATCACATCGACTTTGGAACCATTTCCCACACGCATCGTCACCTCGTCCTTAGCCAATCTTCGCTCAATCCGTAGTCCTTATTTCGAGTTGCAAATATTAGCAACAGAACCGGTATCAAATACCCAGGTGCTACTGCGAGCTCTAGTAAGGTACACATCAATAATATGTATATCACATATACCTTTGTTCACCTTGCCATCCTTCTTATCCGCCAAATACTTGGGGCAGTTTTGCTTCCAGTGACCAGTCTGTTTGCAGTAGAAGCACTCAGTCTCAGGCTTAGGTCCAGACTTGAGTTTCTTCTCTTGAGCAGCAACTTGTTTGTCGTTCTTTTTGAAGTTCCCCTTCTTCTTCCCTTCACCCTTTCTTTTGAAACTGGTGGTCTTGTTGACCATCAACACTTGATGCTCCTTCTTGATTTCTACCTCCGCAGCCTTTAGCATCGCGAAGAGCTCAGGAATTGTCTTATCCATCCCTTGCATATTATAGTTCATCACGAAGCTCTTGTAGCTTGGTGGCAGTGATTAAAGAATTCTGTCAATGACACTATCATCCGGAAGATTAACTCCCAGTTGAATCAAGTGATTATTATACCCAGACATTCTGAGTATATGTTCACTGACAGAACTATTCTCCTCCATCTTACAGCTGTAGAACTTATTGGAGACTTCATATCTCTCAATCCGGGCATTTGCTTGAAATATTAACTTCTACTCCTGGAACATCTCATATGCTCCATGATGTTCAAAACATCGTTGAAGTCCCGGTTCTAGGCCGTAAAGCATGGCACGCTGAACTATTGAGTAGTCATCAGCTTTGCTTTGCCAGACGTTCATAACATTTGGTTCAGCTCCTGCAGCAGGCTTGGCACCTAGCGGTGCTTCCAGGACGTAATTCTTCTGTGCAGCAATGAGGATAATCCTCAAGTTACGGACCCAGTCCGTGTAATTGCTACCATCGTCTTTCAACTTTGCTTTCTAAAGGAACGCATTAAAATTCAACGGAACAACAGCACGGGCCATCTATCTACAACAACATAGACAAGCAAAATACTATCAGGTACTAAGTTCATGATAATTTTAAGTTCAATTAATCATATTACTTAAGAACTCCCACTTAGATAGACATCCCTCTAATCATCTAAGTGATCACATGATACAAATCAACTAAACCATAACCGATCATCACGTGAGATGGAGTAGTTTTCAATGGTGAACATCACTATGTTGATCATATCTACTATATGATTCACGCTCGACCTTTCGGTCTCAGTGTTCCGAGGCCATATCTACATATGCTAGGCTCGTCTAGTTTAACCCGAGTATTCTGCGTGTGCAGAACTGTCTTACACCCGTTGTAGATGAACGTTGAGCTTATCACACCCGATCGTCACGTGGTGTCTCGGCACGACGAACTTTGGCAACAGCGCATACTCAGGGAGAACACTTTTACCTTGAAATTTAGTGAGAGATCATCTTATAATGCTACCGTCAATCAAAGCAGAATAAGATGCATAAAGTATAAACATCACATGCAATCAATATAAGTGATATGATATGGCCATCATCATCTTGTGCCTTTGATCTCCATCTCCAAAGCACCGTCATGATCACCATCGTCACCGGCGCGACACCTTGATCTCCATCGTCGCATCATTGTCGTCGCGCCAACTATTGCTTCTACGACTATTGCTACCGCTTAGTGATAAAGTAAAGCAATTACATGGCGATTGCATTTCATACAATAAAGCGACAACCATATGGCTCCTGCCAGTTGCCGATAACTCTGTTACAAAACATGATCATCTCATACAATAAATTTAGCATCATGTCTTGACCATATCACATCACAACATGTCCTGCAAAAACAAGTTAGACGTCCTCTACTTTGTTGTTTCAAGTTTTACGTGGCTGCTATGGGCTGAGCAAGAACCGTTCTTACCTACGCATCAAAACCACAACGATAGTTCGTCAAGTTGGTGTTGTTTTAACCTTCACAAGGACCGGGCGTAGCCACACTCGGTTCAACTAAAATTGGAGAAACTGACACCCGCTAGTCACCTATGTCCAAAGCACGGCGGTAAAACCAGTCTCGCGTAAGCGTACACGTAATGTCGGCCACTTCATCCAACAATACCGCCGAACCAAAGTGTGACATGCTGGTAAGCAGTATGACTTGTATCGCCCACAACTCACTTGTGTTCTACTCATGCATATAACATCTACGCATAAACCTGGCTCGGATGCCACTGTTGGGGAACGTAGTAATTTCAAAAAAATTCCTACGCACACACAAGATCATGGTGATGCATAGCAACGAGAGGGGAGAGTGTGTCCACGTACCCTCGTAGACCGAAAGCGGAAGTGTTAGAACAACGCGGTTGATGTAGTCGAACGTCTTCATGATCCAACCGATCCAAGTATCGAACATACGGCACCTCCGAGTTCAGCACACGTTCAACTCGATGATGTCGCGCGAGCTCACGATCCAGTAGAGCTTCGCCGGAGAGTTTCGTCAGCACGACGGCGTGATGAAAGTGATGATGATGCTACCGACGCAAGGCTTCACCTAAGCACCGCTACGATATTATCGAGGTGGATTATGGTGGAGGGGGGCACCGCACACGGCTAAGAGATCAACAGATCAATTGTTGTGTCTATGGGGTGCCCCCCTCATCCGTATATAAAGGGGGGAGGAGGATAGGGAGAAGGAAGGAGAGGGGGGCCACCGCCCCTTCCCCTTGTCCAATTCGGACTGGGGCAAGGGGGCCGTGCGCCACCTCCTGGCTGCCCTCTCTCTTCTCCACTAAGGCCCATAAGGCCCAATAGCTTCCGGGGGGTCCGGTAACCCCTGGTACTCCGGTATATGTCCGAAACCTCCCGGAACCCTTCCGGTGTCCAAACATAGTCGTCCAATATATCAACCTTTATGTCTCGACCATTTCGAGGCTCCTCGTCATGTCCGTGATCATATCCGGGACTCCGAACTACCTTCGGTACATCAAAACACTAAAACTCATAATACTGATCGTCACCGAACTTTAAGCGTGCGGACCCTACGGGTTCGAGAACTATGTAGACATGACCGAGACACATCTCCGGTCAATAACCAATAGCGGAACCTGGATGCCTCATATTGGCTCCCACATATTCTACAAAGATCTTTCTCGGTCAAACCGCATAACAACATACGTTGTTCCCTTTGTCATCGGTATGTTACTTTCCCAAGATTCGATCGTCAGTATCTCAATACCTAGTTCAATCTCGTCACCGGCAAGTCTCTTTACTCGTTCCATAATGCATCATCCCGCAACTAACTCATTAGTTACAATGCTTGCAAGGCTTATAGTGATGTGCATTACCGAGAGGGCCCAGAGATACCTCTCCGATAATCGAAGTGAAAAATCCTAATCTCGAACTATGCCAACTCAACAAGTACCTTCGGAGACACCTGTAGAGCACCTTTATAATCACCCAGTTACGTTGTGACGTTTGGTAGCACACAAAGTGTTCCTCCGGTATTCGGGAGTTGCATAATCTCATAGTCATAGGAACATGTATAAGTCATGAAGAAAGCAATAGCAACATACTAAACGATCAAGTGCTAAGCTAACGGAATGGGTCATGTCAATCACATCATTCTCTAATGATGTGATCTCGTTAATCAGATGACAACTCATGTCTATGGTTAGGAAACTTAACCATCTTTGATTAATGAGCTAGTCAAGTAGAGGCATACTAGTGACACTCTGTTTGTCTATGTATTCACACATGTATTATGTTTACGGTTAATACAATTCTAGCATGAATAATAAACATTTATCATGAAATAAGGAAATAAATAATAACTTTATTATTGCCTCTAGGGCATATTTCCTTCATGCCTACATTACATTGATGAACTAGAGCTAGTTCTGTGTCACCCTATGTTATAACTGTTGCATGAGGAATTGCATCCGACATAATTATCCGTCATTGATCCATTTCCTACGAGCTTTTCACATATTGATCTTTGCTTATTTACTTTTCCGTTGCCACTATTACGATTGCTATAAAACTGCTACTGTTACTTTTGCCACCGTTACCGTTACTTCCATACTATTTTGCTACTAATACTTTGCTGTAGATATTAAGTCTTTCAGGTGTGGTTGAATTGACAACTCAACTGCTAATACTTGAGAATATTCTTTGGCTCCCCTTGTGTCGAATCAATAAATTTGGGTTGAATACTCTACCCTTGAAAACTGTTGCGATCCCCTATACTTGTGGCTTATCAAGTACATCCATGCCTGTCGTGTACATGGCGATACGGTTTACGATCCGAGGTCAGATCTTTCCCAAGGGGGAGGGGATGATGCGTAGCATCCCATGGTCATCTCCATGTACACCTTCATAGCACATCAAGCCCCAAGTGGACCTACCGGACTTAAGGTGAACCCGCTCCTCTTCAAGATTTACATGAATATCCATAGGACTTGGTTGCTACCTCACCATGGATCGTTGTGCATCAATAGGTACGAGGGTGACCGCAACCAAGCAACTATGAAGCTTCTCGGAGGTCAAGGAGAAGGACCCCAAGCCCACACGGTGGAAGAAGGAACCCAACAGGAGCTGGACAAGAAGTCCCAGGCGACCCCGTGCGCACGGGCCCCCGAGACCCCGTGCCCATGGGCTACACAGGGAGCTGGCGCTGGAGCACCCCGTGCGCACAGGCTTGTACCGTGCCCATGGGACCCCCGGGCGCACGGGCCCAATTTACCCCGTGCGCACGAGCCATCAGGATGGACGGCCGAGGGTCACCTGTTGGGCCTCCACTTCGTCCCTTTCCTCCACCTACCTATATATATCCCTCTCCCTCCTCCATTTCGACCTAGCAAAGTATATGAGAGACATTAGTGAACTTTGCTCCTTGTACCCACTCCTTTAGGAGATCAAGACCTCCTAGGAGAAGATCCCTAGTGGATATCAAGCCCCCCATCTAGGGAAGGATACCCATCATAGGATCATCAAGACCTCTCTCCTCATAGGATTGGGATGAACTAGTTACCTTGTATCTTTCCTTTGTTGTCCTTGAATCATTGTGATCTCTTGTGTGTTCTTGGATCTAGCATATGTGTGATTGGATCTAGTCAATTTGAGTGTTTTCCCTCTCTTGTGTTCTTCGTGTTCTTGGGGATTTCCCCTCCAATTCGTGAAAGATCACCACATAGGGTTCTACCCTACAACAATGTGGAACGTGCTTTTGGTGTGCTTCAATCCCGATGGGGTATCATTCGAAACCCTACACTCACATGGGATGAAGGGAAGCTTTGGGAGGTGATGATTGCCTGTGTGATCATGCACAACATGATCGTTGAGGACGAGCGTGATAACAGGATGTTCGACTAAGGATTTGATTTTCAAGGTGAAAATGTTGAGCCCCTACACCAAGAACCGGTCACGTTTGAAAAGTTCGCCCAATTTCATCATGAATTGCATGATTGGCACACTCACTTGGATCTTCAAAATGACTTGGTTGAGCACGTGTGGACTCACATTGGCAACCAATAGATGTATTGGTTCATTATGTTCATTCAAGACAATTTCGATTTGGTTGTAAAACTATTTTATTAGAGACAATTTTGATTGGGTTGTAAAGCTATTTTTATTTCCAGACAATTAGTATTTGGACGTGCAAACTTGTTTTTAACATTAAAACATGAATATATGGGCATTTCTGGCCGTGGCGGACAGGATAGGGCCAAAGGATGCGTCTGCGCGCTGGGCGCACGACCACTGCATCCCAGGACGAGCCCAGACACGACCCCATTGACCTAACCAAACGGACAGAATCCAGGCAAAACGGACGTCCGTTTGGGGTCGCGCGCTGGAGTTGGCCTAAAGGTCTGCTCGTCAGCTGCCGCCACCGCCGTCGTTGAGGGATCAGGTCAAGATCATCGACGCTGGACGGGCAGGCAGAGAGGCATGGAGGGTGGGGATTAGGGAACGAGAGCTGAAGCGGACACGTTGACTCACAGTCAAGACAAGAGGAGGCGCTGGGCCAGAGTCGTAAGTATACCTAGTAGTAAAAAAATTCACTTTGGAAAGGGGGGTCGTAGCCCAGTTTCATCTCCACTACGCTCCGCCAGTGCGCATGTGTCGCATCCGTCACACCACCCACCGCGACCGCAGTATCCCCCTCGAAGACTCGAGACCTTGTTCCTCCCGAGCTGTCGTGAGAAGGACGGGCACATACTCGCCTACTCGGTGTTTGGACTAGACCAACATATATGTTCCATCGTCGTTTCCCCCGTTCTTCCGCTCTCGACCGACCGCACTGCAACGAGACGATGATCACGCACGCCGTTGCACGGGATACGGACGGTCGCGCTGCAATAAAACTGGAGGATCAATATGCTAAGCTAACGGATGGGTCTTGTCTATCACATCATTCTCCTAATGATGTGATCCCATTCATTAAATGACAACACAGGTCTATGGTTAGGAAACTTAACCATCTTTGATTAACGAGCTAGTCTAGTAGAGGCTTACTAGGGACACCATGTTTTTGTCTATGTATCCACACATGCATCAAGTTTCCGGTTAATACAATTCTAGTATGAGTAATAAACATTTATCATGGTATAAGGAAATATAAAATAACAACTTTATTATTGCCTCTAGGGCATATTTCCTTCAATGGGCCTTATGGGCCAAGAGAGGGACAGACCAGCCCACAAGGGGCTGGTGCGCCCCCATATAGGCCGAAATAGGAGGAGAAGGAAAGAGGGGAAGGGAGAAGGAAAGGGGAGGATTCGGCCTCCCCCTTCCTTCCCTCCCCACTCTCTTTCCTTTCCCCTCCGGTTAATAAGGAAGGGGGCGAATTGGGGAGGACCCCAAGTAGGATTCCTCCCCTCCAACCTATATATATATGTGGGGGGGCACCGCTAGAACAAATAACATCAATTGTTAGCCGTGTGCGACGCCCCCCTCCACAGTTTACACCCCTAGTCATATTCTCGCGGTGCTTAGGCAAAGCCCTGCGCGAATCACTTCACCATCACCGTCACCACGCCGTCGTGTTGACGGAAGTCATCTACTTCCTCGACACCTTGCTGGATCAAGAAGCCGAGGGACGTCATTGCGCTGAACGTGTGCAGAACTCGGAGGTGCCGTATGTTCGTTGCTTGATCGGTCGGAGCTAGAAGAAGTTCGACTACATCAACTGCGTTGTCAAACGCTTTCGCTTTCGGTCTACGAGGATACGTAGACACAATCTCCCTCTCTTGTTGCTATGCATCTCCTAGATAGATCTTGCATGAGCGTAGGATTTTTTTTGAAATTGCATGTTACGTTTCCCAACAGGAAGAAGGGAACTGGTCCACAAAGCTGATGATTCTTGAATATACCTCGGCTTCGAAAACTAGTTCATGGGCTACTGAGCGAGTCCTGGACTGGGGGGTCCTCGGGCTGCCTATCTATCTCTTATGGGCCGCACAGGTGGGCTGCTCTATGACTATTACTGGAAGGCTGAGCTATAAGGCGACTCCGTGTTCGGGAAGGAAACCTTCGAAGCCTTGGTGTGTCCTCCAAGTCAAGATGGAAGAATCGACAGGTTCATTCTCTGATGGTAACCGACCATGTGTAACCCTAGGTACCCCTGGTGCCTATGTAAACCAGAGGGTTTAGTCAGGGCGGAAGAATCATCATTCTACTCACCTAGGGTTTAGTTCATCCGATCTCGTGGTAGATCAACTCTGTAATCCTCATACACACATCAATACAATAAAGCAGGATGTAGGGTTTTACCTCTTCGAGAGGGCTCGAACCTGGGTAAATATTGTCCTTGTGTTTCCTTTTCCCCATTGATCCCAGATCCACAGCTCGGGACCCCCCTACCCGAGATCCACCAATTTTGACACCGACACACACCGCTACCAGGTGGCTCTGCACTAATGACAATGTCAGGTTCTTCAACTTTATCATCACTTACCTCCATTATCTCATCCTCAAAGTCACTACCAATGTCGATGTACTCATTATCCTGCTCCCCATGATGCTCAACATAAATATCTACTACATCTCCAACACAAATTTAATCTGACATCTTCCGCAACCACTGTCATCGAACAAAAACACCAAACCGTCAGCTAGTTCTTTCCCAGGATGTAAGGGCATATTTAGCCTAAGGTGTTTTGGTGATTGATGACAATGCTTTTGCGGACTAATCGTGTGCATTGAGTTTTTCAGAGATTCATCCTTTGGCACGAGACGATTCCCTCCCCTCGGAGTTTGAAGCGAAGACGGTGTAGTCCTTTCGATTCAGTTTGGTGGACTAGTTTCGTAGGGATCACCGTACTATCAAGAGGGGGTCCGCTTTGGAAAGGCTAGGGTGGAATCATCACGTACACATCCCTTGCACACCCTCCGAGCCTTTCCACTTCAATGGAGAGCTCATTCCTGTCCTCATTGTGCCTTCTGTGGTCTGAGCGGTAGTACCGCGGGCCGAAGCGGTAGTACCGCTTGGGTGCTACAAGCGGCAGTACCGCTCCACAACGGTAGTACCGCTTGTAGCCCCCAGCCGTAGTACCGCTGCGGTTTCGTGCTAGTACCGCCTCGATTCGAGGGCTCTTTTTTCGTGTCGAACTTTACGGTACCAGCCGCGGCAAGAGAGGCAGTAGTACCGCTCGCGAGCGGTAGTACCGCGAGGGGGAGCGGTAGTACCGCGAGGGGGAGCGGTAGTACCGCTTAACAACCGCTTAGGTTGTTAAGCGGTAGTACCGCTGGCCTAGCGGTAGTACCGCTTGGGCTGTTAAGCGGTAGTACCGCTGGCCTAGCGGTAGTACCGCTCTCTGCGGGGCTGGTAGGGGGGTAACGGTTGGATTGTTCCCCCCACTATATAAGTGGGTCTTCTTCTCCAAAGTTGACCTACCTCTTCCCCCCAAAACTCCATTGTTGCTCCGAGCTTCATTTTCGCCCGATCTCTCTCCCTAGCCAATCAAACTTGTTGATTTGCTTGGGATCGGTTGAGAAGGCCCTGATCTACACTTCCACCAAGAGAAATTTGATTCCCCCACTAATCCCTAGCGGATCTTGTTACTCTTGGGTGTTTGAGCACCCTAGACGGTTGAGGTCACCGTGAAGCCATAGTCCATCGTGGTGAAGCTTCGTGGTGTTGTTGGGAGCCTCCAATTAAGTTGTGGAGATTGCCCCAACCTTGTTTGTAAAGGTTCGGTCGCCGCCTTCAAGGGCACCAATAGTGGAATCACGGCATCTCGCATTGTGTGAGGGCGTGAGGAGAATACGGTGGCCCTAGTGGCTTCTTGGGGAGCATTGTGCCTCCACACCGCTCTAACGGAGACGTACTTCCCCTCAAAAGGAAGGAACTTCGGTAACACATCCTCGTCTTCACCGGCTCCACTTTTGGTTATCTCGTCCCTTTACTTGTGCAAGCTTATTTGTGTTATATCCCTTGCTTTCTTGTGCACTTGTTGTTGTTGCATCATATAGGTTTCTCACCTAGTTGCATATCTAGACAACCTACTTTGATGCAAAGTTTAATTTGGTAAAAAAAGCTAAAAATTGTTAGTTGCCTATTCACCCCCCCCCCCTCTAGTCAACTATATCGATCTTTTCAATTGGTATCAGAGCCTCGTCTCTTTATTAAGGACTTTGCCGTCCGAAGAGTATGGTTGACACCATAGACGGTGGGGAGGAGCACTCCGGTGTGAATCCATTCTCTTCTACGGCCGATGGGGGAACCTCGATCTCACGCGAGGAATTCAATGTGGCTTTGGACACATAGAAAACCTCCATGACGGACAAGGTTGAGAGCGTGTTTAATAAATTCCTTGAAGGGCTTAAATTATCTACCGCACCATTGAAAGTGGGTGATCCCACTAACAAGGTGACGGATGCTAACCCCGACAAGGGGGAAGCTAATAGTGAAAAAGCTCCTTCCTCTAGTGGTAAGAATGGCACCGGCATCTTTGCCCATGTGGAACCTCCACCCTTGTATGGTGGACCACTTCCTTCTACTCATTTGAATCATGCCGGTCCTCCCCCTAAGATTGTGAAAAATGAGGATTTTGATTCTTGGGTTTATCGCTTTAAGCGCCATTTGAATCATGTTAATACTAACCTTTGGAGAATCATTGAAGAAGGTTTCTATCCGCATGACCGAAGCAACTTCACGCCGAGAGAAGCCGTGGACAATCAATTCAATGAGAATGCTCTCTTCATCATCCAAGATGCAATTCCTCCCGAAGATCTTCCTTACCTCCGGCCCTATGCCATGGCCAAAGACGCTTGGCACCAAGTCGTTTCCCTCTACCGGGGAAGCGCAAGCATTCAACGCTCCAACTATGAAGTGGTGCAAGATGAAGCCGACGAGTTTGCCATGAAAGAAGATGAAGAACCTCGTGAGCTTTATCAGAGAGTAACCAAACTCGCGGTCTCTCTCCGAGATCTTGGGAGCAAGGACACGAATGACAATTGGATCAAGCGCAAATTCCTCAAGGCAATGATGCCTTATCACAAGGCCATGTCATCCGTCATTCGTCAACGGCCGGACTTCCACACCTTGTCCTCAAGTGAAGTGTTGGATGAGTTTGTGGCTATGAGCATCTTGGACAAGACCGCCGACAATGCGGTGCTTTGCTCCCAAAGAGCAAAGAAGCCCAACCTTGCTTTGAAGGCCAAGATTGTTGTGGAGGAAGAGGAAGAAGAGGAAGAAGAGGAGGGCAACCTCGAAGACACAAAGTATGCTTATCATGAACACATGGCTCTTGCTTCAAGGCAATTTTGGAGCAAGAAGAACTCAAGGCCCAACTTCAACAAGAACAATTCAAGTGGCGCCAAGGGCAAGCAATGTATGAGGACTTGTTTTAACTATGGCAATGTGAGCCACTTTGTTGCGGAGTTCCCGTATGAGAAGAGGGAAGACAATGGTGGCAAGCTCATCTGAAAGGACAAAGCCAAGTCTTTCCCCAACAAGAACAACTTCACCAAGAAGACTCCTCCTAGGGAGTTGGTGGTACAAGAAGAGTACAATGAGGATGACGATGATGATGAAGATGGTGAGTCGATTGCCATGGCCTCCGTCGCCATTGCATCAACTCCACGGGTGTCTCTCTTTGACTCACCCAATGAGAACATCACGGCCAAGTGCCTCATGGATAAAGCCACCAACAAGGTAACCCCCAACATCAAAACTACCATCATTAATAATCCTTCTTTGACGGATTGCATTGATGAACATGAGGGATCTAGTGTAGAGGAAAATGAGTTCGAATCCTTTATGGGTAAACTCAAGGGTAAATCCAAGAAGCACTTCGTTGCTCTCTTGGAACAACTTGGTAAAGCCAATGTCATGATCGAGGCTCGCGAAGAAACCATCTCTAAGATGGAGGGGCATAGTCGTGACTATGCCGATGAGATTTCGGATCTTTCCAATGCTCTTGAGGAAGAGCGTGGTCTTCGTTTGGCTCTTGAGGAGTCATACAACGATAACCGTGCTAAACTAAAGAAAGATCTTGATCATGCTCTTGTTGTGTCTCGTGTGCTAAATTCCGAGAAAGCCAAACTTGGGATTGATCTTGCTAGACTCAAGGAGGAATTTGACATACTTGACAAGGCTCACAAGGCCTTGAAGGGTATCCATGCTAACCTTAAAGAGTCTCATGATCAACTCCAAGTGAAGCTAACCAAGGAGAAAGCCACCTTTCCTCATATGGTTTTAATTGATAACGCAAATGCTGCTAACCCCTGTTGTGAGCATGAGCATCTTATTGAGGAGAATGCCAAGTTGAAGGAGCAACTTGAGAAAGGCCTTGTGTCGTGCATACAAGGTGAGAAGAACCTCAACAACCTTTTGAGCAATCAAAAGGAAGTGGTTGCCAAAGAGGGGATTGGGTTCACAACCAAGCCCAAGAACAAGAAGAAGAATGACAAGACCAAACGACCTCCTCCTCTCAAGCAAACCTTTGTGAAGGAGGGAGAAGGTGCTCCCAAGGAGAAGAAGAACAATGCAAAGGGTGGTGGTGCCAAGAAGGGCAATACCACCCCTCCCAACCAAGCCGGCGACTTTAACCCTTCTTATGTGTTGTGTCGTGCTAGTGATGGGCATGTTTATGCCAAATTTGTTGGTTCTCCTTATGAGTACATTGAATGGTCTATTTGGGTTCCTAAGACCCTTGTCACTAACATCAAAGGACCCATTACAAAATGGGTACCTAAATCCAAGCATTGATCTCTTGTAGGTGTTTGCTTCCGGTGGGGGATCATGGTTGCTCGATAGTGGAGCTACAAATCATATGACCGGAAGCAAGGACTTGGTGGTGGACGTTCACAAGATTCTATCTATGCCCACCAATGTCGAGTGGGGTGATGCCTCGTCTTCTAAGGTATTGGGACTTGGCAAGGTTGTCATTTCTCATGATCTCACGATCGAGAAGGTCATGCTTGTTGAGTCCCTTGCATACAATTTACTTTCCGTTCGTCAACTTGCAATCATGGGCTTTGCCACCTTCTTTGATATTGATACCGTGGCCCTCTTGTGGAGCAAGACTCTTAAAGTAGCCTTTGTTGGGCATGTTGAGAACGGTCTATATGTGATTAACTTTTCGGAGCGACCCACTAAGACCGCGACATGCCTAATGGCTAAAGTTGACGTGGAATGGCTTTGGCATCGCCGTTTAGCCCATGTCAATATGAGATCTTTGCAAAGTCTTCTCAAGGGGGACCATGTCCGTGGACTAACAAATGTTAGTTTTGCCAAAGATCGTGCTTGCAGTGCTTGTATCGAAGGAAAGCTTCATGAGAAGGCTCACCCTCCCTCGACTATCATCTACTCGAAGAGACCCTTGGAGCTCCTTCACATGGATCTCTTTGGACCTCCATCCTTTGATAGTCTTGGGGGTAGAAAGTATTGCTTGGTGATTGTGGATGACTATTCAAGATACACTTGGGTATATTTCTTCAAGAGGAAGAGCGAGACCCAACAAACCATCATTGACTTTGCAAATGAAGCCCAACGTCAACACAATGCAAAGATCTTGACAATAAGGAGTGACAACGGCACCGAGTTCAAGAATTACACCTTGGATGAGTTCCTTAGTGATGAAGGGATCAAGCATCAATATTCCGCTCCATACACCCCTCAACAAAATGGTGTTGCGGAGATGAAGAACCGGACGTTGATGGATGCGGCAAGGACCATGATGGCGGAGTTCAAGTCCCCATACAACTTTTGGGCCGAAGCCATCAACACCACGTGTCATGCATCAAATCGGCTCTATCTCCGCAAAGGCTTGAACAAGACTCCTTATGAGATACTCACCGGTAACAAGCCCAGCCTCAAGTACTTTCGGGTGTTCGGGTGTAAGTGTTTCATTCTCAAGAAAGGTGTTCGTTTGTCCAAATTTGAGGCTAGAGCTCATGAGGGCATATTTGTTGGTTATGCTACAAACTCCCATGCTTACCGTGTTCTCAATAAGTCCACAGGACTTATTGAGGAGACGTGTAACGTGAAGTTTGATGAGAATAACGGCTCCCAAGTGGAGGAAAGTGTTACTTGTGATGTAGGTGATGAAATTCCTCCCCAAGCCATAAGAAGAATGGGTGTTGGTCATATCCTACCCATTGAGGAACCCCTTGTGGCCGAAGGAGAAGGACAATGCTCCACTCAAGTGGAGCCATCACCAACTCAAGACCCACACGCTTCCGAAGAACATAGTGAAGGCCCTCAACCTCATGAACAAGATCAAGGGCAAGATCAACCTCAAGATGGTGGTGAACCACCAAATGATGCCCAAGATCAAGTTCTCCCCCTCGAGCAAGTTCAAGATCACGAGCAAGCTCAAGATCAAGAACAAGCTCAAGACGACGCTCAAGATGATCAAGTGACCCCTCCTCGTTTCACTTCCGAGGAGGAATTGGAGCGTCGTGCCGCTAAGATCGCTTCCAAGCTCACCACCAAAGGTCATCTCATGGAGAATGTGGTTGGAAGCCTAATAAAGGGGGTAAGCACTCATAGACAATTAGCAAACTATTATGAACATCATGCGTTTGTTTCTTGTGTCGAACCCCAAAAGGTTTATGAAGCGCTCGAGGACCCGGATTGGCTCAATGCCATGCATGAAGAACTCAACAACTTCGAGCACAACCAAGTATGGAAACTAGTGCCAAGGCCATCCGGAGATCATAATGTCATTGGAACCAAGTGGATATTCAAGAACAAGCAAGATGCTCATGGGATCATTGTTCGCAACAAGGCTCGGTTGGTGGCACAAGGCTACTCTCAAGTCGAGGGTATCGACTACGGTGAAACCTTTGCCCCCGTTGCTCGCCTTGAGTCTATTCGTTTGTTGATTGCTTATGCTTCTCATCATAATTTCACGTTGCAACAAATGGATGTGAAGAGTGCTTTTCTTAATGGTCCCATAAATGAGTTGGTGTATGTCAAACAACCCCCCGGGTTCGAAGATCCCTATTTCCCCGATCATGTGTACCAACTCCACAAGGCGCTCTATGGCCTTAAACAAGCCCCACGTGCGTGGTATGAGCATCTTACGGAGTTGTTACAAGATCGTGGATTCGAAATCGGGAAAATCGACCCCACTCTTTTTACTAAGAAGGTCAAAGGGGAGTTGTTTGTGTGCCAACTATATGTTGATGATATTATCTTTGGTTCTCCTAACAAAGCTTTCAATGAAGAATTTGCCGCTCTCATGACTTCAAAGTTCAAGATGTCTATGATGGGAGAGTTGAAGTTCTTTCTCGGGTTCGAAATCAAGCAAAGAAGAGAAGGAACCTTCATCAACCAAGCCAAATACACTCAAGACATGCTCAAGAGATTCAAGTTAAGCGATGTCAAGCCGGCCTCCACTCCAATGCCCACCAAGTGCCAACTTGACATTGATCCCAATGGTAAAGCGATGGATCAAAAGGTATATCGCTCCATGATTGGCTCCTTGCTTTACCTTTGTGCATCTAGACCAGATATCATGTTGAGTGTGGGAATTTGTGCACGGTTTCAAGCCGCACCAAAGGAAAGTCACTTTGTGGCTGTCAAGCGAATCTTCCGATATTTGGCTCATACCCCAAACTTTGGCTTATGGTATCCAAGAGGAGCTACATTTGATCTTTTGGGTTATACAGATTCAGATTGGGCGGGAGACAAAGTGGATAGGAAGTCCACCTTCGGAGGGTGCCAATTACTTGGTTACTCTCTAGTGAGTTGGTCTTCGAAGAAGCAAAGTTGTGTGTCTCTCTCGTCCACCGAAGCAGAGTATGTGGCTGCCGGCAGTTGTTGTGCTCAACTCCTATGGATGAGGCAAACTTTGAAGGATTACGGTGTCACTTGTGATGAAGTGCCTCTTTGGTGTGACAATGAAAGTGCCATCAAGATCTCTCTCAATCCGGTGCAACACTTCAAGACGAAGCACATTGAGATTCGGTATCATTTCATCCGGGATCATATTAGGCGAAGGGATATCAAGCTCATGTACGTCAACACTCATGATAACCTTGCAGATATTTTCACGAAGCCCTTGGATGAAGCAAGATTTCGCGAGTTAAGGCATGAGCTAAATATCATTGATTCGAGCAATGTGGTTTGAACCTTTGCACACCCCACCATACTCATCATGCTTTCTTGTCTAGGTGTAGGCATGGACATAGGGGGAGTGTTGTTCTCTCAATTAACTCTTCCTCCCCCCATAATGCATAAACTAATCTCACTCTTTCACATTAGCCATTTTTGATGGTACTTGTGCTTCAAAGACGAGTTTTGGTCATGGGCCCAAGGTTAAAATCTTCGCGGTGCCATACCTTGTTGACTCAAACATAGGTGGCCTCGGCCACCGCCCCTCTCTTGAAGGGGTGTGTCTTCTGTCCTCTTGCTAGTTCTCCTTGAGTGGTCCTTGGTTTTCTCTTCTTGCCATTGTCTTTTCTTTGTCATTTGAGCCGTGCGTTTAAAAGTTTAGTTTTGATGTGCGCTGGGCGACTACCGCTGGTGGTGCGCGGTACTACCGCTTACGTTGTTAAGCAGTACTGCTGCCCACCACTGCGGTACTACCGCTGGGGGGGCGGGTCCAGGGGTTAAGTCGTGGGCAGGGGTGGTTTTCTCCCCCCATACCCATTTGCTTCGTTCCCCAGTTCCTCTTCTTCTCTCCAGCGCCATCTCGCCCCGGGAGGGCCCCGACGGCTCTCCGTCTCCGGGCCGTTCCTCTCCATTTCCTTCGGTGGAGTCGATCCCCACCTCGTCCTCTTGCCATGGATGCTGGTATTGCCCCCGTTCCTTTTCTATTCTTGTCTAGATTTCAGATCTAGTGTTTTAGGGGCAATGGTGGTTGCATCTCTAGATTTTTGGCCAAATCTAGGCTTGAGTAGGTTGGAGAAGGCAACTAGACTCTCTGGATTGATGTTTGGTAGGATTATTTTTGAATTTGGCATCCCCGGTAGTGCCGGATCTGACAACGGTAGTAGGGAACCGCCGTGCCCCGTCTCGGGCGGTACTACCGCCCATCTTGTGCGGTACTACCGCGCGAGCGGCACTAAGCGGTACTACCGCCCTCCCAGCGCGGTACTACCGCTCGAGCGGTACTGCCGCTGTGCAGGCGCGGTACTACCGCCGGATGCCCAGTTCCATCATTTCCTACCACATATTGATCCATTTTTGCTGTTTTTTTGGTTTTGATCGCTCTTTCTGGTTGTTTCGTGTGTCCGTGTGTTTGGTTCCAGGTGATGAACATCCTGAGCAGCAAGTCCGCCGTGTCAACCCCGATCGTTCCACGTCAAAGCGCTACCGCACTTCTGAGCCTGCAGGTGGTTCCTCCAGTGCTCCACCGCCACCAGTGGGCGCTTCCTCAAGCGCAAATCCTCCACCCAAGAAGAAGCAGCCTGCCAACAGGCCGAAGCCAAGTGGCAAGAAAGTGGCAGAGATGTCGTCCAAGGAATTCTGGACCATGCGTCGCCGCAACCCATATGTGGAGGACCAAGAACCCAACTTTGTCAATCGCCCATTCTGGAATCGGTTTCAGTATGCCACCTACTTCCAAGTGATCAAGGCTAAGAAGAACCTCTTTGTCAATGTTCATTCCATCAACACGGATGCTATGGAGAAGGACCCTGAATACTTTGGTGAAGCTCATCAGATGTGCTCTCAGCTGAACATTCTCAGGATCATGCAGTTCAACAAGGATTTTGATGCAGATTTGGTGGCTCAATTCTATGCCACTATTCACCTAGGAACTGATGGAGACAGGACTCTGACGTGGATGACGAATGGGAAGGTGCTTGCTGTCAAGTGGAAGGCCTTCATGGAGTTGCTTGAGGTAGTAGATCAAGGGTTTGAGACTCCTGTCGGTTTCCGTCCTCACCGCAATGTCACCTCCACTCACAAGCAAGCCCTCTGGCCCTACTGCGTAAAGAAGGTCAACCCTGAGACCAAGAAGGAAACCTATGAGTTGCCTGCCTTTCTGGATATCCTTCACCGTATCTTCCGCGAGACTCTCTTCCCTCGCATCAGGAATCTGGACCAGGTTCACTCCTATCTTGTGGACATGCTTCTCTTCTGCCAGCATGAGAAGGAAGCAAATACTGGCGAGTCCCTGGACATCTCTCATGTCATGTGGTCTGAGCTTGTTTCTGCTATTTCTGAGCGCAAGTGCCCGATTTATGGCCCATACATCATGTTGCTCATTGAGAAAGCATGGAGACGCACCTATCCCGAGGAAGTGCTGGAAACTGGAGAGCTGGTTTCTCATGAGATCAAGCGTCTGAGGAAGAAGGACAATTGGGGCACCTCCGTTCCTCGAACTGGGGTTCCATCTTCTGCTGCTACCATGGAGACCGAGGCCGAGGCTGCTACTGATACAGATGATGAGTATGTGCCCTCCGATGAGTTTGTGCCTTCTGGAGCTGAGCCCTCTTGGACAAAGAAGCTCAAGCTCAAAATGAAGAAGCTGTTTTATGGAGTCTCATGGTCAGTACATGACTCATGTGGCTGAGAAGAAGGCTAGGGGACAACACAAGGAGCTTATGTGCCAGTTGGGTGCGACTGTCACCAGCGGATCTGAGGGTCAGATCACTGAGGAGGAGGAGTGGGTCCAGCAGCACTGTCCGTGGACCGATTCAGATGCCGAGCAGTTTCCGACTGAGGACGGTGGTGCAGACGATCACGCGGAGTTCTGATGTTCGAGATCCACAGCATGCTCTCACTTGGAGCCGTAGGAGCGCTCTTTGCCCCTTTTGGTGTCTCGATGCCAAAGGGGGAGAGAGTTTAGGGATTTGCGTCGTGGTGTTGCGAGTGTGTCTTTGTGTTATCGTTGTGTTTGCTACCATTTGCTTGCTTTGCTTTGTTTGGTTTTGTGTTCAGTGAGACCTAAGTTCCAGACATATGGTGTGAGACATATGCTACCTTATCCTTATCTTAATGTTATCTATATGTCTCTAGTCTTTTGGTATCTTATGTTATGCATGCTCATTATGTTATGTACTCTGCTCTCATGGATCATGCTTAGATTGTTGGTCCCTAAAATACAGGGGGAGTGTTGATCCTAGTATGTGTGTCGTGCAGTCCAAGGCACTTATCTTGATGGCACACATCTAGGGGGAGCCCGTCTATATTTTAGAGATGTGGGGTTTGCTTATGACCTTTATCTTTCTCCGTTCGTGCAAATCCCGTATTGTCATCAATCCACCAAAAAGGGGGGAGATTGTAAGGGCATATTTAGCCCTAAGGTGTTTTGGTGATTGATGACAATGCTTTTGCGGACTAATCGTGTGCACTGAGTTTTTCAGAGATTCATCCTTTGGCACGAGACGATTCCCTCCCCTCGGAGTTTGAAGCAAAGACGGTGTAGTCCTTTCGATTCAGTTTGGTGGACTAGTTTCGTAGGGATCACCGTACTATCAAGAGGGGGTCCGCTTTGGAAAGGCTAGGGTGGAATCATCACGTACACATCCCTTGCACACCCTCCGAGCCTTTCCATTTCAATGGAGAGCTCGTTCCTGTCCTCATTGTGCCTTCTCTGGTCTGAGCGGTAGTACCGCGGGCCGGAGCGGTAGTACCGCTTGGGTGCTACAAGCGGCAGTACCGCTCCATAGCGGTAGTACCGCTTGTAGCCCCCAGCCGTAGTACCGCTGCGGTTTTGTGCTAGTACCGCCTCGATTCGAGGGCTATTTTTTCGTGTCGGACTTTACGGTACCAGCCGCGGCAGGAGAGGCGGTAGTACCGCTCGCGAGCGGTAGTACCGCGAGGGGGAGCGGTAGTACCGCTTAGGTTGTTAAGCGGTAGTACCGCTGGCCTAGCGGTAGTACCGCTTGGGCTGTTAAGCGGTAGTACCGCTGGCCTAGCGGTAGTACCACTCTCTGCGGGGCTGGTAGGGGGGTAACGGTTGGATTGTTCCCCCCACTATATAAGTGGGTCTTCTTCTCCAAAGTTGACCTACCTCTTCCCCCCAAAACTCCATTGTTGCTCCGAGCTTCATTTTCGCCCGATCTCTCTCCCTAGCCAATCAAACTTGTTGATTTGCTCGGGATTGGTTGAGAAGGCCCCGATCTACACTTCCACCAAGAGAAATTTGATTCCCCCACTAATCCCTAGCGGATCTTGTTACTCTTGGGTGTTTGAGCACCCTAGACGGTTGAGGTCACCGTGAAGCCATAGTCCATCGTGGTGAAGCTTCGTGGTGTTGTTGGGAGCCTCCAATTAAGTTGTGGAGATTGCCCCAACCTTGTTTGTAAAGGTTCGGTCGCTGCCTTCAAGGGCACCAATAGTGGAATCACGACATCTCGCATTGTGTGAGGGCGTGAGGAGAATACGGTGGCCCTAGTGGCTTCTTGGGGAGCATTGTGCCTCCACACCGCTCTAACGGAGACGTACTTCCCCTCAAAAGGAAGGAACTTCGGTAACACATCCTCGTCTTCACCGGCTCCACTTTTGGTTATCTCGTCCCTTTACTTGTGCAAGCTTATTTGTGTTATATCCCTTGCTTGCTTGTGCACTTGTTGTTGTTGCATCATATAGGTTGCTCACCTAGCTGCATATCTAGACAACCTACTTTGATGCAAAGTTTAATTTGGTAAAGAAAAGCTAAAAATTGTTAGTTTCCTATTCACCCTCCCCTCTAGTCAACTATATCGTTCCTTTCACAGGATACAGAAAATACAGCTTCATCGATTCCTTGAACTCCACATGGTCTTTCAAATGCCCTTGAACTTCCTGCAACGACAGCTTGTCCCTCTCGATCTCTGATATGTCTTCATCGCCCCCCCACATAATCCAAAACAAGATCAGTGCAGACGAACTGGCCTCCAAAATGAAACCCGACATTCAAAATCTCCGTAGGGTTCATGATTTAACTGAAACAAACATGACAATATCACTACATTGTCCTAATCCGTGCATTTGGAATAACAAAAAGGCACAAAAATCGAACCAAAAACCCAGATCTCCGAAAAGCCCCAGTTTTTCTCCGTGAAACCCTAACACTAACAGAGCGGAGAGAGCCTAAATTACGGCGAGCGGAGGAGGAGTACATCGGCGACAATACCTTTGACGCCGCTCATCACCGCGTCGTCACGATCACCGCAGATCACCCGCCCGTCGCCATTGCCGTCGCTCGAGCAGGGGAATTCTAGGAGAAGCCAAGAATGGGGATGTACTGCCTCTACGTGGGCTGCCTCTGCACTAAAAACATGGGAGGCGCTATGGGCTGCTATGAGACAGCCCAACTTCTACACGCCCAACGTGCCCAATAACCATCAATCCAAGTTTCTGTCTGCCATGTCATCAATCCTTGTTTGGGAATGCGACCAGGGGTCATTTTAGACCGGGATTAGAGAGTTCAGTGTGCTGATTCATAGGATTTAGAGTTTAGGGTTTGATTAAGCTAACGCCTACGAGTTCAAGGTTTTATTTTGGACTTTTTCCTATCTTGGCAATGGGCGCCTCAAGCGTCAAATAGGAAATGAAAAAAAAACAGTTTTTTTAGGGATCCCACACTTTATTAATTAGAAACTATGTTCATAGGGATACAAAGGGGGTCATGAGGGGATAGAAGCCACAAATGGCAACCCTGCGGAAGTGAGACGGAAAATTTCACAAGGTTGTGCGCCTCTAGATTCGAAGCACGACCTTCAAATACAAAATCACAACTAGCAAAATACCCTCTTCTATTATTTATCTCCTTGACGACCGTGATATGGGGGCCTCCTATCCCCTTTTTGATGTCATCCGCAATTGGCTTGCAGTCACATGCAATCACCAAGTGATCCAAAGATAAATCAGCCGCAAGTGCCAAGGCCTTACGACAAGCAATGGACTCTAAAATTGTAGGATTTATAACCCGAGGTAGAACAATTGCCGAGGACCCGAGGTACTGACCATGTTCATCCCTGCACACTGCTGTCGCAGCTCCAACACGCCTATCATGGGACAGACCCCCATCTACATGGATTTTAACATGTCCGCTTGGAGGTGCTTTCCAAGAGCTCCGCCTCATTATTGCATGTGCGCGTCCAGCCGGAGTGGAAGTGCTAACAATCATATTCACACCATCCAACTTGGCAATGAACCTTTCTATGAAGCGGTGAGTCGACATTGGGCTTTGAAATATTGACTCATGTATAGCTTTTCTATGCGCAGTCCATATTGCCCAAAGAGTGACGGTCATCTTCACAAACTCCATATGTGATAATGCATCCATCATGTTGAAGAGCCAATGTTTAGCATTGGGTTCTTGAGACTCAACAATATGATCAGTTAATTCCTCGTCACCTAAGGCCCACACACACCTCGACGCTGTGCAATCAATCAACGAGTGCCTCCATGAATCAACTGCTCCACATAGTTGGCAAGAATCTGTGTCACACATGTTTCTATGGTGGCGCACATCCTCTGACAGCAAAGAATGTCTTGCGAGCCTCCAAAGAAAAGTTCTAATTTTGCTTGGAACTTTGGTGTTCCACAAAGATGACTAGCACTTCTCATCTGCCGTGCTGTTGGATGAATCTCCTCTTTGATCGAGCAAGTTATCTCTCATATTTCTCAAATTCACCAACATTCGATATGCCGACCTGACAGAAAATGCACCTTTCTTTTCAAATTGCCATGCCCAGAAGTCAGTCATTGGTGTCGTGCAAAGAGGTGTATTCTTTATAACTTGAATATCAGACGGAAGAAAAAAAAACAGGTGAGCGACATTCGCAATAAAAAAGATTCGCGACCCACATGGGCCGGCCCGTTACGTACGAGATTTACGCCTCCACGCAGACCCTAAATGCCGCAGGTGGCTCGCCCGACCCACGCACTGCACTATTCTCTCGTCCCGCCGCCGCCGCCACCCGACACATGCCCCGAAACCCTCCACCCGAGAGCACGTTCACCTCCGAGCCTCCGACGCCGCCGCCCACGCTGCCGCCCCGCTCCTCGCAACTTCGCCGCCGCCGCCTTTAGATCTTACTACTAGGTCGTCTTTGCCACCGCCGCCGCCGGCCCACACTGCGTCGCCCCGAGCTCTTCCGGCGACCCAGAGCATAAATGGCTGACCCTAACACCGCCGCCGCCCACGCTGCCTCCCAGGTCTTACTCGTCCCCCACAGCCACCCCGTTCCTCGCTGCTTCGCCGCCGCCGCCGCCGCCGCCGCTAGATCTTTGTAGATCGTCTTTGCCGCTGGCCCGCACTGCGTCGCCCGAGCTCTCCGGGCGACCCAGAGCCTAAATGGCCGACCCTAAAACGTTGAAGTACAGGTTGCGACCTGTCGAATTCAAGGGCAAGCAAACTCATATTATATGTTATCATAATGTTCCTGTGTGGCCTACGACAGTTGCCGTAGTGAATTACTTTCTCCTCACCGATCCGTCGTGCTTTAAGTTCGACAAGACAGTCGATTTTATCTCCGTTTATGATCTGCGGAACATGGCAGCATCCCTTGGGGATAAGGCAGTGACGCACATCAAACAGGATCAAACAAAAGACTGGACGAAGGACGAGAGGAAGGTAGCTACGGGTGCCTCGTTGTCCACATTATTGCAGCTAGACGGATCTAGCATTCAACCGATTAACATATTGTATGTGAAAAAGACATTATCCTTTTGTAAATATATCCCTTCTATTTAGTGTTTACCTTCTGCCTTAACATGTTTTGTTATGTCTGATTTGACGCAGCACCTCTGGTTTTCTTGATTCTCCAATCATTTCTACCCTTTGTCATTTGAATATACCAATCCTGCATGGATGAATTCTTCCCCATGAGGTACTCTATACATTAGTTAGATCAGTATTTGTAGATAGACCAGTGTTTGTAGAAACTGTACTTTTTACAACCCTTATATTTTGTTCATTCAATATCAGGATAAGTACAATAAGCTTCGCGGCAAAATTTCTCAGAATCCAACACTTGTACTGAAGGGAATGGAAATTGCAAGTGAATTTTTACAGAATTCTCAGACTGAGTTAACTCAACAAGGCATTAAACTTCTGATGAGTAATAATGATGCTATTGCTGAAGGGAACCTTTGTGCGTTATATAGAAAACATCTTAATTTGATGTATAAGGTATTACATTTCTTTCATTTAGATATCAGTTGAAATACAGGGGCACAACAAGTATTATAATCTCTTATTTATTTTGTGTAGCATAAAGGAAACTTATATGTCCTTGTGACAGAAGGGGACACCCAAGACATTCCCCCCACCGCAATTTGGAAATCTTTAACTATGGTGTGTTAAACATTCCCCTAGTGCAACATTAACTCGACATTATCTATTTTACAAGATAATTATCTTTCTTATTAACAGGGTTTCGAAGAGCAAGTGTTATTCACCGACAATTTTGTCCCTCTTCCCGCCGACGAGCAACCAAATAAGGCGGTAAGTTTTTGCCAAATCTCAGCAATTCCTTTGCAAGACCAGACCTCTAATTTTGTTGGCTAACTCTAAATGAACAGGGTAGAGAGTGGGTTGTTGATTGGCAAAAAAGGTTGGCAGATAGTGAAGCAAAAAAACAGGATAAGAAAATGAGAAGGAAGAGGTGCGAACTGAAAATGAAAAAGATGCATGCTCATTCTATCAAAACACATAGTAGTCTCTAATAGACTATTTACTTTTTACTTCGGTTATTCATGATTTTTTTAATATATGCAGACCAAATTCAGATATTGTACCTACTCCTTCGTCATCTCCAATCACACAAGAAGTGACTAATGTACCTACTCCTTCGTCATCTCCAATCACACAAGAAGTGACTAATGTACCGCTGAACTCAACCGAAGAGTATGTGCTAGCTAAGTGTTTAAGTTGCATAGTCTTATGTTTTCCTCTACTCAAATAGTAACATCGCTCTACCTGTCTATACTTACAGTATTAACTGTCTAATTGACTACTTTACAAGATTTCCACTCAAATTCTTTACCTGCAGCCACGACGACAAATTGGAGGGGCCACCCAATCCTGTTATAGTTGCATATGCACCTGCTGCCCCTTTGGATAGTCTGAATGGGTAAGTTCCACATGGTTCTATTTCTCTTGTTGTTCCGTCTAATATGAAAACAGTATCTTACTGACAAACTCTTGGTTATTTTGCTAATTTTTTTTCCCATTCTACCTGCAGTCAAACAACATCTTTGGCTGATGCGAGTAAAGTGCCGGTGCTCTCCAGCGCCGACAAAAAATTGGAGAGGCCAACCAGTCCTGGTAGAGTTGCATATGCACCTGCCTCTTCGGATAGTCTGAATGGGTAAGTTCCACATGGTTCTATTTCTCTCGCTGTTCCGTGTAATATGAAAACAGTATCTAATTTACAAACTCTTGGTCATTTTGATAAAAACAATTTCCCATTCTACCTGTAGTCAAACAGCATCTGTGCCTGATGCGAGTGAAGTGCCGGTGCTCCTTCCTACATCAGTCATATGGAAGCTTGCTTTTTCAGACTTTCTGGAAAAGTAAGGCCTACTTGATTATACTGGTTTTTCTCAATTTAATATGTGGTATGATACAAATAATTTTTATTTTATTGTGGTAGGTACATATACGGAGAAAGTGATGTATATTATTTCCCAACCTTGTTGAACTTCATGAAGAGTGTTACACTGTTTAAATTTGAAGTTCGGATTTCTGATATTGCGATACATAATCTAGTTCTTGCTTTAGCTATTCAAGGGAACATTGAAAGGTAAGTTATCGCCAGCCACATCTTTTATAGCTTCGTATCCTACCCTGCATCAGTATGGAATTTTACCAAAATCTTACTTGTAGCTTCACTGAACTGTTAACCCAACCGGTTATCGACTTCATGATAAAGCAAGAATTTGATGCTGAAGAAGTTATAAAGAAAAGAGTCGAGCTAATATTTCATGATGATATGCCTGCACAAAGAAGGTATGTCCGTAAAATAGCAATGACTGAACACCAAGAATGCTGAACCTTATTTTGTTTCTTCTGTTCTTGCTGTAATGTTTGTTGTGATGTTTTTCTTTATTGTAGAGTTATATCCTTCTCTGATTATGCCAAGTATATGGTCCTTGTATGGTCATATCAAACTTATAACGGGACGTGGGAAAACGCAACCTCCCTCGATGGACGACAAGCGGGTTTAGGATATCTGGCCTATATATTAAGAAATCATGCCCTGAGAAAGTCATGGGGTGGGAACTTTGTTGACTCTGACATGAAAGTCATTGACGGCCAATTCATCATAGATAAACCAGCTGTTGAAGAATTCAATCAAAATAACATCTGTGTCGACCTGACTACCTTAATCAAGAATTTGCAGAGGCACTATAGAAGCAAAGTTGCTGGACCTCCAGCATACTTTGATGTATTTCAACAAGATATCATGCAGCTTATGCCTCATCATCAGAAAAATCCAGAAGAATACGAGGAGTTCCTTGTATTTTTGCAAAATCATTTTGCATTCAAGGCGCCGTTGGTTTGCTCAACACTTCTCCGTGAATTGTTTGTTGTGGTTCAGTCTTTAAGAAGGTACCTTAATGAGGGTAAGCTGGGGCCCGCGCTTCCTAGACTATCAGCTAGGTCTAATCAGAGAAAGTGGGCGAGGCATGCGCAACAAGGCGTGCCCTTCAGCGGAGTTTATCACTATGCGGACACTCTCAAGAAAACTCAGCAGAATCCGAAGAGGAAGGAGAATCCCCACGGGAGCACCACCAAGGAGAATACCGAAGGGAGCACCGCCCAGGAGAATACTGAAGGGAGCATGGCCCAGGAGAAACCCCAAGGGAGGACCCCAGAGAAACCCCAAGGGAGCATCCCCAAGCAGAAACCCCAAGGGAGCAGCACGAAGCAAACCCCAGAGAAACCCCAAGGGAGCATCCCCAAGCAGAAACCCCAAGGGAGCAGCACGAAGCAAACCCCAGAGAAACCCCAAGGGAGCAGCACGAAGCAAAAACACAAGGGCAAGATCCTTGATAGGTTCATGGACGAAACCTACTGGAAATGCCTTCAATATGGTCGATATTTCATAGAGCACGCTTTTGATCACACAAAGGTACGTTTGCTGCTTCCTCTGTACCCAGCCCCTTAGAACAAGAAATTTCGCATGACTCGATGAAATGAGTGTTCCCTGCACTGAATGTACCTAGACTGCTAGATCACTTTAAAGTTTATTGTATTGGACAGTTCAAGCATAACTCTTTTTGTTTCGGCTCAACAGAAGGATGGTCAAAAGGTGAAAAATCTTATAATCATTCAATTGATGCTTGATGGTCGTCTTGGGCCAGCAATATCAGAATTGATTTGGTACATGATGAGGTTTACTTGTGATGGACCGTAAGTATTTGTTTTACTTGTTTTATTAATCAGCATATCTGTCTTCTATTCATTGTTAGTTTAATTAGTTTTGTGATCTGGTTTTGTAGGTTTTCCCCTGTATGGACACACTTCAAGAAATCAGAGTGAGTTTTTTTCGTAAATTTACTAGTTGCAGTACGCAAAGCTTCTTGCAAGTTATTTATTTTAGGTTGTCTGATAATAATAAATTGCTCATTTTTCCCTAAAGGTGTAGCATTTAATACATGTTTTCATGGATAACTTTTCTTACTGGCTATCAAATCATTTTCTTTTGTATGTTTTGTGACTGCAGGTATGATGATAGACCTAGGAGTGCCCAAGATGAGGAAACCAAAAGCATTTCTAATCTGGACGATGATGCGTTAGCTGACCGAGCGGCCTCTGCCTCTGAGGATAAGGTCTTGCTGAAGCACCAAGGTGTCTCGCTCTACAGAGCTGACGTTGACAGCTTGAATGAGCCAGCATTCATCACCGATGCCATCATCCGGTTCTGTGTTGCTCTCTACTGCTCCACCCTCAACTGCAAGGATGTTCGCTTCTTGGGTGCCTCACTTTCCACTGCCATTTGTATTTACCCGGACTTCGGCGAGCAGTATGATCTCGGTTCGCTCCCACTTGTTCTACTTGTCTCAAACAATCTTCACCCTGAGCGTGGGTATGGTGGCAATCATTGGTCCCTCCTCATCCTCGATAGCGTTACTGATCCCTTGTGCCCACGCTTAGTGCATCATGACAGTAGTGGGAACGCCAACCGCAGCCATGCCGAGCGATATGCCAAGGCAATTCGCGAGCTGCTTGCTGACAAGTTTGGTGATGCAATTCTCTGCGAGGGGCCCACCCCGAAGCAGACCAATGAGTATGACTGTGGTGTCTACGTCGCAGCAGTGGCAAAGTCAGTATTGGACTGGTACAATCGTCCACAGCGGCAGCAGGGAACAGATTGGTTCAGAGACATACAGGAACAAGTATCTGCCGAAAGTGTTTCCAGACTGAGGGTTAAGATACGGGACATAATCAGGCAACTCATTCAAGAGAATGAGAACAAGTCTGGAATGAGCGGTAAGGAAACTGAAATCATGTCTAATCTAGACGACAGTGCTAAGGATGTGAATGAGAACAAGGCTGGAGGGAGCGGTAAGGAAACTGAAATCATGTCTAATCTAGACGACAGTGTGTTAGCTGACCGAGCGGCCTCTGCCCCTGCTGATGCTAAGGATGTGAATGAGAACAAGGCTGGAGGGAGCGGTAAGGAAACTGATATCATGTCTAATCTAGACGACAGTGTGTTAGCTGACCGAGCGGCCTCTGCCCCTGCTGATGCTAAGGATGTGAATGAGAACAAGTCTGGAGAGCGGTAAGGGAACTGAAATCATGTCTAATCTAGACGACAGTGTGTTAGCTGACCGAGCGGCCTCTGCCCCTGCTGATGCTGAGGATGTGAATAAGGTCTTGCTGAATTACCAAGGTGTCTCGCTCTACAGAACTGACGTTGACAGCTTGATTGGGCGAGAATTTGTCACAGATGCCATTATTCAGTTTTGTGTTGTTCACTACTCCTCGATTCTCAACTGCAAGGATATTCGCTTCTTGGATGCCTCAGCGGCCATTGGTATCTCTATTAGACCGTCCTTCGGCGCGGAGTATGATCTTGATTCCTTCCCACTCCTGCTACTTCCTGTCTCGGACAGTGATGACCCTGATAAGGGGGATGGTGGCAATCATTGGTCCCTCCTCGTCGTCGACGGTGCGTCTAATCCTTTCTGCCCGCGCTTCGTTCATCATGACAGTAGTGGGAACGCCAACCGCAGCCATGCCGAGCGATACGCCAACGGAATTCGGCAGCTACTTCCTGGCAGGTTTGGTGCTGCAATTCTCTACGAGGGGCCCACCCCGCAGCAGAACAACGGCTGTGACTGTGGCCTCTACGTCGCGGCGGTGGCAAAGGCCATATTGGACTGGTACACTCGACCACGGCAGCAGCGGGGAACCGATTGGTTCACAGACGTACAGGCACAGGTGTCTGTCCAGAGTGTCTCGAGACTGAGGGCTGATCTGCGGGACCTAATCAAGCAGCTTATCCAAGAGAACAAGGCTGGAGAGAGTGGCGATGAATAGTGATGTTCTAGTAAGGGTCTGGGAGTTGTCAGTAGCTAACCCATAGTAGTTGTTTAGCGGCAAGGAATACTGATGTTGACTGGTCAGGGGGAGTTGTCACCAGTAGTAGTAGTTATGTTATTTGCTTTTGGATGAGTCAAACAAGCTAGGATTCATATGGGCTATGACATTGCAATCCTATTTTTTCCCCTATCCCGTTGATTTTGGAATCCCGCGAATCAAAGAGGCAAAAAATTGTTACACGAAATTCACATTTCCTGCCCAGCGATCCAGCTGCGTTCAGATCAGTTGCATTGAGAAAAAACATATTTGAACACAGTTGAAAGATAGAACAACAGAAACGGGTCCAATTGTCAACTACAGGTAAGAAACGGGTCCAATTGTCAACTACAGGTAACAATGGCCCTGTTTGGTTCTAAGACTTGGTTCATAAGTCTTAGGACTTTTTTTAGTCCCAACTAAAAAGTTGCTAGTCTTTAAAAGGTGCCTACCTGTTTGGTTTCTAAGACTAAACATGGACTAAAAGACCATTTTACAGCTAAAAGTTCAAACAAGACTCTCCTTGAGGGTCTTATTTCATAATTCTCAAATGCCCACTTTAAATCCCAAGTCTTTCCTGTTTGGTTGGTTTAGATGAGACTAAAAAAGATTTTTTTAAGTCCCTACATCAATAAGCCTTTGTAAACAAACACCCCCAATGTATTCAGTAATACAACTCAGCTCCAACAGTTCAAGACACGTTGGTGCGTGCCACAAAGGATCAGAACAAGACTTCGTATAAATCATCTTTTTCATAAACAAGAATGGGACTTTATTACCGGAGGCGGACGTTAGTTCATCAGCAAGAATGAGACTTTATAACCAAAGGCGGACGTTTGGGACATGGTGTGTTAGACAGGTGACTTGGTCCAACCCTGTCTCCCCATGATCTACACACGATCAGGCGCAAGTTGGGTGATGCCCTCCTATATGTAACCCTGCTTATATTTCTTTATCTTTATTTTTACCTACTAATAAAGCAAGCCTGGGTGGAGGCTTGCTATGGTGACCAGCTTGGCTGTGTTCACATGTGTATAACTAATTGATCCCGAAACAATTTCTTCTATCTGTGTTAACCATATATTTTGTCCTCTCTGTGGGCCTGCTGGGCCTGCATCGCGCCCTTTTTTATACTCCATCCGTTCCTAAATATAAGTCTTTTTATAAACTTTACTATGGACTACATTGTAACAGGCCCGATCTACCAGTTCGATCTAGATCTGAGGAGGGAGGAGGAGGAGGAGTAGGTGAGATCGGTAGGAGGAGAAGGGGAAAGTGGATACCAGGAGAAGAGCAGCTTCTCTCTATCAATTTAGCCGGATACAATTCGATGCCCACGACTGGTGCCAACCCACCTACTTAACATGGAGCTCGCAGGCTCACTCCGGCCCAACATGGCCACACATCCGAGACACACGCCGCCCGCTAAGGGCTGATTCCTTCGTCGAGCCAGCTGGCGCCTTGACCTGTTCCTCTTCCTGCTTGTTAGCCAGTGGGGATGCCTTGTCAGTCGTGACATCCTCCCCCCCTTGAGTTGAGGCTTGTCCCCAAGCCGATGTTGTTGTTGGAAATCGACGACGAAGCTCTGCAGGTTCTTCCCAAGTGGCTAGCGATGGGGGTAGCGCACTCCACTGTACCAGAAGACGGGGCTGCATCTCTCCTTGAACATGGACCAGCTTGGTATCCAGAATGGCCTCTGGCTGGTGTTCGGCCTGCAGAATGGAATTAGCAGGAGGAAGATCTTGACTCACCTGGGTGCTAGGACCAATAGCTTTCTTCAGTTGGGAGACATGCACCACCGGTGTATCTTACTGTCATTCGGCAACTGGAGTTTGTACGCCACTTTCCCGATCTTGGCGAGCACTTGGTAGGGGCCGTAGTAACGGAACACCAGCTTCTGGTAAGGGCGCTGTGCAACTGACGTTTGGATGAATGGCTGGAGTTTGAGGAAGACCATATCACCCACCTCGAACGGATGGTCCGTGCGATGTTTGTCTGCCTGAGTTTTCATACGGTCCTAAGCATGCTTCAGTTGTTGCTGTAAGTGTTGAACCATCACTTCTCGTTCCTGTAGCCAAGCTGCCAGGTCCGGCACTGCGCTTTCTCCCACTTGAGTGAGAGCAAACTCCCTTGGCAGATGTCCGTAGATTACTTCAAACGGGGTACGCCCTAGAGAGGAGTGGAATGTTGTGTTATACCAATATTCAGCCAGGAATAACCATCTGATCCAATTGCCGAGGCACGAATGCACTGCACAGCGCATATATCCTTCCAGGCACTGGTTTACGCGCTCTGTTTGCCCGTCAGTTTGTGGATGGTACGACGAACTCAAACGTAACTGAGTCTGGGACAGCTTGAACAACTCCTACCAAACTGCACTTGTGAAGATTCGGTCTCTGTCAGATATAATCGCCAAGGGCAGCCCGTGGAGTCGAAAGATGTTCTTCATGAAGGCTGTAGCAACAGTCAAGGCTGTGAAGGGATGAGTTAATGGCACGAAATGAGCATATCTGGAGAACTTATCCACCACTACCAAGATCACATCATGCCCTCCAGATTTGGGAAGGCCTTCGATGAAATCCAGAGAGATCACCGCCCAGGGTCGCTTTGGAATGGGCAGGGGTTGCAACAGCCCCGCGGGAGCGATTCGTTCTGTCTTCGCACGCTGGTAAGTGACACACTCCTTGACGTACTGTTTAATCTGAGACTTCATGCCTTTCCAGAAGAAGAGGTTCTTGATTCTGTGATACATGGCATAGAAGCCTGAGTGCCCACCCACTGCACTGTCATGGAGAGCTTTGATCAGTGATTGCTGGATTGTGTTATCCGAGCCAATCCATATACGCCCCTTGTAGCGCATGACGCCATCCTTCAGGGAGTAATCTGGGTCACTTCCAGGGTCCAGCGTGATTTGCGCCATTTTGTTTTGAATTTCCTTATCCTGGCGATAACTGACGGCCACTGCTTCTAACCATGCCGGCTTGCAAACTGAGATCGCTGCAACCTCTGCTTCAGTGTCATGCTCACGCCGCGAGAGCGCATCCGCTGCCTTGTTAGTGATGCCTGCCTTGTACTGGATCTGGAACTGCAGTCCCACCAATTTCGTGAAGGCTCGTTGCTGGATTTGTGTGTTTAGCCTCTGGTCGGTCAGATTCAGCAAGCTCTTCTGGTCAGTGCGCACTACAAACTCTGCATGCTGTAAATACGGCCGCCAGTGATCAACAGCCAAAATCAGGGCAAGACACTCTTTTTCATACGCTGATAGGCCAAGGTTGCGTGGCGCCAATGCCTTACTCAAGTAGGCCAAGGGGTGGGAGTCTTGCATTAGGACAGCGCCAACACCCGTAGCACTTGCATCCGTTTCCACGACGAATTTCTTGTTGAAATCGGGTAAGGTGAGCACTGGGGCATGGATTAGCGCCCGCTTCAACTCTGCAAATGCTGCCTCCACTATCGGTGTCCAAATGAAGAGGGTGCCTTTCTTCAACATATCAGTCAAGGGCCGAGATATGATGCCGAAGTTTCTGACGAACTTACGGTAGTACCCTGCTAACCCCAAGAACCCTCGCAGCTTGCGAGCTGACTCTGGCCACGGCCAATCACGGACTTCTATGATCTTGCTCTCATCAGTGGCCACACCTTCCTTGATTATTGTGTGTCCCAAGTAGTCAATCTTGCGTTGTGCAAAGGAGCATTTGGACATTTTGACCTTCAGGCCATGCTGTGCCAAAATACTCAACACTTGTCGCAACAATTCCACATGTGCTTCTAGGGTTGCTGAGTGTGTGAGGATATCATCCATGAAAACGAGCACTCCATGTCTGAGCAAGGGGCTCAGCACCGTGTTCATCCCTCCTTGGAATGTTGCTGGTCCTCCGGTCACTCCATAGGGCAACACCTTGAACTGAAAGTGCCCTTGGTGTGTTGTAAATGCTGTTTTTGGTTCATCCTCTTCCCGCAACCTGATTTGATGGTAGCCCGCTCGCAGATCCATCTTTGAGAACCAGCACGACCCTGCAAGCTCATCCAACAGCTCGTCGATGACGGGCAATTGATACGTGCTGGCGATAGTCCACGCAGAGACGCCAGGTCATGTCCTTCTTCTTCACCAGCAACACTGGTGATGAGAACGGGCTTGTACTAGGCACTATCAATCCAACTTTAAGCATTTCCTTCACTTGCATCTCAATCTCTGTCTTTTGTTCAGGAGTATAGTGATATGGTCGAATATTGACCGGCTTGGCTCCAGGGATAATGGGAATTGCATGGTCCGAAGTGCGGTGTGGAGGAAGGTCAGTGGGCTTCTCAAACACCACACTGTACTCTTGCAGCACTGCCTGGACTTCCACTGGTATGTGCTCCACCACCACATCATTCCCAACTGCATGCAAACAGATAATGTGAGCTACCGCATGAGCCTCTTCTAGTGCATGCAACTGAGCAGAGGAGATTTGTTGGACTTGTTGTAATTGCGTTTGCACCCCTGTCAACTGAATCTGCCGCCCTTCATGAGTGAATGTCAGTTGCTTCGCGGACCAATCGACCCACATAGGTCCACATGATTCCAGCCAATCCATGCCCACTATCATATCATAGCAACCAAGTGCCAACACTCTGAGATCAGTGGCAAATTCATGTCCTTGCGTCTTCCATTTGCATGCTTGTACCACTCCAGAACATGATAAGGTTCCCCCGTCTGCTATTTTGACTGCAACTGTGGCCATCTCTTGAACTGGTAGTTGAAGTCGTTCCACCACTGTATCGCTGAGAAAGCTATGAGAGCTGCCCGAGTCCACTAGGATCAACATCTCCTGTCCACTTATCTGCCCCAGCAACCGAACTGTACGAGGAGTGGTCTGGCCCGTGGTGGCTGTTGGGAATCGTAGCATAATTATAAAATTTTCCTACACTCACCAAGATGCATCTATGGAGTATACTAGCAACGAAGGGAAAGGAGTGCATCTACATACCCTTGTAGATCGCGAGCGGAAGCGTTCCAATGAACGTGGATGACGGAGTCGTACTCGCCGTGATTCAAATCACCGATGACCGAGTGCCGAACGGACGACACCTCCGCGTTCAACACACGTACGGTGCAGCGACGTCTCCTCCTTCTTGATCCAGCAAGGGGGAAGGAGAGGTTGATGGAGATCTAGCAGCACGACGGCGTGGTGGTGGATGTAGCGGGATGCCGGCAGGGCTACGCCGAGCTTCTACGAGAGGGAGAGGTGTAGCAGGGGGGAGGGAGGCGCCCAAGGCCGTAGTATTGCTGCCCTCCTTCCCCCTCCCCCTTTATATAGGCCCCCTGGGAGGGGGGGCGCCGGCCAGAACCCATCTAGGGTGGGGGGCGGCGGCCAGGGGGGTAACTTACCCCCCAAGGCAAGTGGGAAGCCCCCCCACCCTAGGGTTTCTAACCCTAGGCGCATGGGGGGAGGCCCATGGGGGGGGGCGCCCAGCCCACTAGGGGCTGGTTCCCTTCCCACTTCATCCCACGGGGCCCTCCGGGATAGGTGGCCCCACCCGGTGGACCCCCGGGACCCTTCCGGTGGTCCCGGTACAATACCGGTAACCCCCGAAACTTTCCCGGTGGCCGAAACTTGACTTCCTATATATAATTCTTCACCTCCGGACCATTCCGGAACTCCTCGTGACGTCCGGGATCTCATCCGGGACTCCGAACAACTTTCGGGTTTCCGCATACACATATCTCTACAACCCTAGCGTCACTGAACCTTAAGTGTGTAGACCCTACGGGTTCGGGAGACACGCAGACATGACCGAGACGCCTCTCCGGTCAATAACCAACAGCGGGATCTGGATACCCATGTTGGCTCCCACATGTTCCACGATGATCTCATCGGATGAACCACGATGTCGAGGATTCAGTCAATCCCGTATGCAATTCCCTTTGTCAATCGGTATGTTACTTGCCCGAGATTCGATCGTCGGTATCCCAATACCTTGTTCAATCTCGTTACCGGCAAGTCTCTTTACTCGTACCGCAATGCATGATCCCGTGACTAACGCCTTAGTCACATTGAGCTCATTATGATGATGCATTACCGAGTGGGCCCAGAGATACCTCTCCGTCATACAGAGTGACAAATCCCAGTCTCGATCCATGCCAACCCAACAGACACTTTCGGAGATACCTGTAGTGCACCTTTATGGTCACCCAGTTATGTTGTGACGTTTGGCACACCCAAAGCATTCCTACGGTATCCGGGAGTTGCACGATCTCATGGTCTAAGGAAAAGATACTTGACATTGGAAAAGCTCTAGCAAACGAAACTACACGATCTTTTATGCTATGCTTAGGATTGGGTCTTGTCCATCACATCATTCTCCTAATGATGTGATCCCGTTATCAATGACATCCAATGTCCATAGCCAGGAAACCATGACTATCTGTTGATCAACGAGCTAGTCAACTAGAGGCTTACTAGGGACACGTTGTGGTCTATGTATTCACACATGTATTACGATTTCCGGATAACACAATTATAGCATGAACAATAGACAATTACCATGAACAAAGAAATATAATAATAACCATTTATTATTGCCTCTAGGGCATATTTCCAACTGTCTCCCACTTGCACTAGAGTCAATAATCTAGTTACATTGTGATGAATCGAACACCCATTGCGTCCTGGTGTTGATCATGTTTTGCTCTAGGGAGAGGTTTAGTCAACGGATCTGCTACATTCAGGTCCGTATGTACTTTACAAATATCTATGTCTCCATTTTGAACACTTTCACGAATGGAGTTGAAGCGACGCTTGATATGCCTGGTCTTCCTGTGAAACCTGGGCTCCTTCGCAAGTGCAATAGCTCCAGTGTTGTCACAGAAGAGAGTCATCGGGCCCGACGCATTGGGAATCACCCCTAGGTCGGTAATGAACTCCTTCATCCAGACTGCTTCCTGTGCTGCCTCCGAGGCTGCCATGTACTCCGCTTCACATGTAGATCCCGCCACGACGCTTTGCTTGCAACTGCACCAGCTTACTGCTCCTCCATTCAAAATATACACGTATCCGGTTTGTGACTTCGAGTCATCCAGATCTGTGTCGAAGCTAGCGTCGACGTAACCCTTTACGACGAGCTCTTCGTCACCTCCATAAACGAGAAACATATCCTTAGTCCTTTTCAGGTACTTTAGGATATTCTTGACCGCTGTCCAGTGTTCCATGCCGGGATTACTTTGGTACCTTCCTACCAAACTTACGGCAAGGTTTACATCAGGTCAGGTACACAGCATGGCATACATAATAGACCCTATGGCCGAGGCATAGGGGATGACACTCATCTTTTCTCTATCTTCTGCCGTGGTCGGGCATTGAGCCGTGCTCAATTGCACACCTTGCAATACAGGCAAGAACCCCTTCTTGGACTGATCCATATTGAACTTCTTCAATATCTTGTCAAGGTATGTACTCTGTGAAAGACCAATGAGGCGTCTTGATCTATCTCTATAGATCTTGATGCCTAATATATAAGCAGCTTCTCCAAGGTCCTTCATTGAAAAACACTTATTCAAATAGGCCTTTATACTTTCCAAGAATTCTATATCATTTCCCATCAATAATATGTCATCCACATATAATATGAGAAATGCTACAGAGCTCCCACTCACTTTCTTGTAAACACAGGCTTCTCCATAAGTCTGTGTAAACCCAAACGCTTTGATCATCTCATCAAAGCGAATGTTCCAACTCCGAGATGCTTGCACCAGCCCATAAATTGAGCGCTGGAGCTTGCATACTTTGTTAGCATTCTTAGGATCGACAAAACCTTCCGGCTGCATCATATAAAATTCTTCCTTAAGGAAGCCATTAAGGAATGCCGTTTTGACGTCCATCTGCCATATCTCATAATCATAGTATGCGGCAATTGCTAACATGATTCAGACGGACTTCAGCTTCGCTACGGGTGAGAAAGTCTCATCGTAGTCAACCCCTTGAACTTGTCGATAACCCTTAGCGACAAGTCGAGCCTTATAGATGGTCACATTACCATCCGCGTCTGTCTTCTTCTTAAAGATCCATTTGTTTTCTATGGCTCGCCGATCATCGGGCAAGTCAGTCAAAGTCCATACTTCGTTTTCATACATGGATTCTATCTCGGATTTCATGGCTTCTAGCCATTTGTCGGAATCCGGGCCCGCCATCGCTTCTTCATAGTTCGAAGGTTCACCGTTGTCTAACAACATGATTTCTAGGACAGGGTTGCCGTACCACTCTGGTGCGGAACGTGTCCTTGTGGACCTACGAAGTTCAGTAGTAACTTGATCCAAAGCTTCATGATCATCATCATTAACTTCCTCCCCAGTCGGTGTAGGCACCACAGGAACATTTTCCCGCGCTGCGCTACTTTCCGGTTCGGAAGGGGTGACTATCACCTCATCAAGTTCCACTTTCCTCCCACTTAATTCTTTCGAGAGAAACTCCTTCTCTAGAAAGGACCCGTTCTTGGCAACGAAGATCTTGCCTTCGGATCTGAGGTAGAAGGTATACCCAATAGTTTCCTTAGGGTATCCTATGAAGACGCATTTCTCCGACTTGGGTTCGAGCTTTTCAGGTTGAAGTTTCTTGACATAAGCATCGCATCCCCAAACTTTCAGAAACGACAGCTTAGGTTTCTTCCCAAACCATAATTCATACGGTGTCGTCTCAACGGATTTCGACGGAACCCTATTTAAAGTGAATGCGGCAGTCTCTAAAGCATAGCCCCAAAATGAGAGCGGTAAATCGGTAAGAGACATCATAGATCGCACCATATCCAATAGAGTGCGATTACGACGTTCGGACACACCGTTTCTCTGAGGTGTTCCAGGCGGCGTGAGTTGTGAAACTATTCCACATTTCCTTAAGTGTGTACCAAACTCGTGACTTAAATATTCTCCACCACGATCTGATCGTAAGAATTTTATTTTTCTGTCACGTTGATTCTCAACCTCACTCTGAAATTCCTTGAACTTTTCAAAGGTTTCAGACTTGTGTTTCATTAAGTAGACATACCCATATCTACTTAAGTCAATAGTGAGAGTGAGAACATAACGATATCCTCCGCGAGCCTCAACACTCATTGGACCGCACACATCAGTATGTATGATTTCCAATAAGTTGGTTGCTCGCTCCATTGTTCCGAAGAACGAAGTCTTGGTCATCTTACCCATGAGGCATGGTTCGCACGTGTCAAATGATTCGTAATCAAGAGACTCCAAAAGTCCATCTACATGGAGCTTCTTCATGCGCTTGACACCAATGTGACCAAGGCGGCAGTGCCACAAGTATGTGGGACTATCGTTATCAACTTTACATCTTTTGGTATTCACACTATGAATATGTGTAACATCACGTTCGAGATTCATCAAGAATAAACCATTAACCAGCGGGGCATGACCATAAAACATATCTCTCATATAAATAGAACAACCATTATTCTCGGATTTAAATGAGTAGCCATCTCGAATTAAACAAGATCCAGATACAATGTTCATGCTCAAAGCTGGCACTAAATAACAATTATTGAGGTTTAAAACTAATCCCGTAGGTAGATGCAGAGGTAGCGTGCCGACGGCGATCACATCGACCTTGGAACCATTCCCGACGCGCATCGTCACCTCGTCCTTTGCCAGTCTCCGTTTATTCCGTAGTTCCTGTTTTGAGTTACAAATATGAGCAACCGCACCGGTATCAAATACCCAGGAGCTACTACGAGTACTGGTAAGGTACACATCAATTACATGTATATCACATATACCTTTGGTGTTGCCGGCCTTCTTGTCCGCTAAGTATTTGGGGCAGTTCCGCTTCCAGTGACCACTTCCCTTGCAATAAAAGCACTCAGTCTCGGGCTTGGGTCCATTCTTCGACTTCTTCCCAGCAACTGGCTTACCGGGCGCGGCAACTCCCTTGCCGTCCTTCTTGAAGTTCTTCTTACCCTTGCCCTTCTTGAACTTAGTGGTTTTATTCACCATCAACACTTGATGTTCTTTTCTGATCTCCACCTCCGCTGATTTCAGCATTGAATATACCTCAGGAATGGTCTTCTCCATCCCCTGCATATTGAAGTTCATCACAAAGCTCTTGTAGCTTGGTGGAAGCGACTGGAGGATTCTGTCAATGACCGCGTCATCCGGGAGATTGACTCCCAGCTGAGACAAGCGGTTATGTAACCCAGACATTCTGAGTATGTGCTCACTAACAGAACTATTCTCGTCCATTTTACAGCTGAAGAACTTGTCGGAGACTTCATATCTCTCGACCCGGGCATGAGCTTGGAAAACCATTTTCAGCTCCTCGAACATCTCATATGCTCCATGTTTCTCAAAACACTTTTGGAGACCCGGTTCTAAACTGTAAAGCATGTCGCACTGAACGAGGGAGTAATCATCAGCACGCTGCTGCCAAGCGTTCATAACGTCTTGGTTCTCTGGGATTGGTGCTTCACCTAGCGGTGCTTCTAAGACATAATCTTTCTTGGCTGCTATGAGGATGATCCTCAGGTTCTGGACCCAGTCCGTATAGTTGCTGCCATCATCTTTCAGCTTGGTTTTCTCTAGAAACGCGTTGAAATTGAGGACAATGTGGGCCATTTGATCTACAAGACATAGTGTAAAGATTTTAGACTAAGTTCATGATAATTAAGTTCATTTAATCAAATTACTCAATGAACTCCCACTCAGATAGACATCCCTCTAGTCATCTAAGTGAAACATGATCCGAGTTAACTAGGCCGTGTCCGATCATCACGTGAGACGGACTAGTCAAGATCGGTGAACATCTCCATGTTGATCGTATCTTCTATACGACTCATGCTCGACCTTTCGGTCCTCCGTGTTCCGAGGCCATGTCTGTACATGCTAGGCACGTCAAGTCAACCTAAGTGTATTGCGTGTGTTCCGAGGCCATGTCTGTACATGCTAGGCTCGTCAACACCCGTTGTATTCGAACGTTAGAATCTATCACACCCGATCATCACGTGGTGCTTCGAAACAACGAACCTTCGCAACGGTGCACAGTTAGGGGGAACACTTTCTTAAAATTATCATAAGGGATCATCTTACTTACTACCGTCGTTCTAAGCAAATAAGATGCAAAAACATGATAAACATCACATGCAATCAAATAGTGACATGATATGGCCAATATCATTATGCTCCTTTGATCTCCATCTTCGGGGCACCATGATCATCTTCGTCACCGGCATGACACCATGATCTCCATCATTGTGTCTTCATGAAGTCGTCACGCCAACGATTACTTCTACTTCTATGGCTAACGCGTTTAGCAACAAAGTAAAGTAATTTACATGGCGTTATTCAATGACACGCAGGTCATGCAAAATAATAAAGACAACTCCTATGGCTCCTGCCGGTTGTCATACTCATCGACATGAAAGTCGTGATTCCTATTACAAGAATATGATCAATCTCATACATCACATATATCATTCATCACATCTTCTGGCCATATCACATCACATAACACATGCTGCAAAAACAAGTTAGACGTCCTCTAATTGTTGTTGCAAGTTTTTACGTGGTTTGTTGGTTTCTAGCAAGAACGTTTCTTACCTACGTATGACCACAACGTGATTTGCCAATTTCTATTTACCCTTCATAAGGACCCTTTTCATCGAATCCGTTCCGACTAAAGTAGGAGAGACAGACACCCGCTAGCCACCTTATGCAACTAGTGCATGTCAGTCGGTGGAACCTGTCTCACGTAAGCGTACGTGTAAGGTCGGTCCGGGCCGCTTCATCCTACAATGCCGCCGAAACAAGAAACGACTAGTAGCGACAAGAAGAATTGGCAACATCAACGCCCACAACTTCTTTGTGTTCTACTCGTGCATAGTAACTACGCATAGGCCTGGCTCATGATGCCACTGTTGGGAATCGTAGCATAATTTTAAAATTTTCCTACGCTCACCAAGATGCATCTATGGAGTATACTAGCAACGAAGGGAAAGGAGTGCATCTACATACCCTTGTAGATCGCGAGCGGAAGCGTTCCAATGAACGTGGATGACGGAGTCGTACTCGCCGTGATTCAAATCACCGATGACCGAGTGCCGAACGGACGGCACCTCCGCTTTAAACACACGTACGGTGCAGCGACGTCTCCTCCTTCTTGATCCAGCAAGGGGGAAGGAGAGGTTGATGGAGATCCAGCAGCACGACGGCGTGGTGGTGGATGTAGCGGGATGCCGGCAGGGCTACGCCGAGCTTCTATGAGAGGGAGAGGTGTAGCAGGGGGGAGGGAGGCGCCCAAGGCCGTAGTATTGCTGCCCTCCATCCCCCTCCCCCTTTATATAGGCCCCCTGGGAGGGGGGGCACTGGCCAGAACCCATCTAGGGTGGGGGGCGGCGGCCAGGGGGTAACTTACCCCCAAGGCAAGTGGGAAGCCCCCCACCCTAGGGTTTCTAACCCTAGGCGCATGGGAGGAGGACCATGGGGGGGCGCCCAGCCCACTAGGGGCTGGTTCCCTTCCCACTTCATCCCACGGGGCCCTCCGGGATAGGTGGCCCCACCCGGTGGACCCCCGGGACCCTTCCGGTGGTCCCGGTACAATACCGGTAACCCCCGAAACTTTCCCGGTGGCCGAAACTTGACTTCCTATATATAATTCTTCACCTCCGGACCATTCCGGAACTCCTCGTGACGTCCGGGATCTCATCCGGGACTCCGAACAACTTTCGGGTTTCCGCATACACATATCTCTACAACCCTAGCGTCACCGAACCTTAAGTGTGTAGACCCTACGGGTTCGGGAGACACGCAGACATGACCAAGACGCCTCTCCGGTCAATAACCAACAGCGGGATCTGGATACCCATGTTGGCTCCCACATGTTCCACGATGATCTCATCGGATGAACCACGATGTCGAGGATTTAGTCAATCCCGTATGCAATTCCCTTTGTCAATCGGTATGTTACTTGCCCGAGATTCGATCGTCGGTATCCCAATACCTTGTTCAATCTCGTTACCGGCAGGTCTATTTACTCGTACCGCAATGCATGATCCCGTGACTAACGCCTTAGTCACATTGAGCTCATTATGATGATGCATTACCGAGTGGGCCCAGAGATACCTCTCCGTCATACGGAGTGACAAATCCCAGTCTCGATCCATGCCAACCCAACAGACACTTTCGGAGATACCCGTAGTGCACCTTTATGGTCACCCAGTTACGTTGTGACGTTTGGCACACCCAAAGCACTCCTACGGTATCCGGGAGTTGCACGATCTCATGGTCTAAGGAAAAGATACTTGACATTGGAAAAGCTCTAGCAAACGAAACTACACGACCTTTTATGCTATGCTTAGGATTGGGTCTTGTCCATCACATCATTCTCCTAATGATGTGATCCCGTTATCAATGACATCCAATGTCCATAGCCAGGAAACCATGACTATCTGTTGATCAACGAGGTAGTCAACTAGAGGCTTACTAGGGACACGTTGTGGTCTATGTATTCACACATGTATTACGATTTCCGGATAACACAATTATAGCATGAACAATAGACAATTACCATGAACAAAGAAATATAATAATAACCATTTATTATTGCCTCTAGGGCATATTTCCAACAGTGGCTCCCTTGGATACGCACATTAGAACATCCTCATCGGAATCGGGATCTGGCCCTGCTGGTGCACCTTGATCAGCTTGCAGCAGCTCCAGCAGCTCTTCCACCACATGTAATTGAACTGTAGGGCCACATTGATGTCCTTGGCCCCATCGCTCACCACACTTGAAACAGAGCCCCCGGGCCCGCCTGTAGTTACGGAGAGATGCAACTCGATCATCGCCTCTGGCCTGGTCACGGCGATCCGGAGGGTTTGCTGCATCGATCGCCCATCGATCTTCAGCCGCAGGCGGTGGCCCTGGCAACATCTGCCAGGCGGGTGGAGCGCCAATTGCCAGTGAAGGCCGTTGGCCTGGTGGCCGCTGGTTAGCTGCATCTTGCTGCCTGTACTCCTTGCGCGGCAATGCCTCCATCAGCTCCTCCTGCAACGTAGCCAAGGAAAAGGCAGAGTCCAAGTCCTTTGGTTGATGAAGCATAACAACATTGCGAATCTCTCCCTTGAGACCGTCTAGAAACTGGGTAGTAAAGTACACTGGATCGAACGATGGGTTGTGAGCTAAGATGTGATGCATCAATTCTTCAAATCGTGTCATGTAATCAGCCACTGTTCCTGACTGATGGAGTGTGTTAAACTGACGAAGATGAGACTGGTACTGCTCCCTACCAAATTTATAACACAAAGCCTCACAAAGAGACGCCCAAGTGAATGAAGCACTCTGTGCCTCATGGAGTTGCAGCCATCTGGCCGCTGTGCTCGTGAAATTCAGCGTGGCTACACGAAGCCAGAGATCCGGAGCCACTCCGTACACATCGAAGTACTTCTCACACTTGGTCTTCCAGAACTGCGGATTTTCCCCATCGAAGGATGGAAAATCCATCTTGGGAAAGGCCCAGTGAGCGTGATGCGCAAATGGAACAAACTGGGTGTCCTGAGTGACCCTTTTTCCGCTTCTAGACCACTATCACCGCGAGGAGAAGCAGGTATGATAGATTGAGAGGAGAACGCACCCTTGCCCGGAGGTGGCGCGAGGGTAGTGACTACCCCGTGTGCTCTACCCCCGGATTTGTTGATCTCGCCGTGGCCAGACGGCCCGTGGTGCTCGAGGTCGCCCGTAGACTCGGTCGGTGCGCCGTGCACCACTTGCTCCGCCGGTGGATGCTGCGGATCCGCCAGCGCAGGGTGGAGAGCGATCCGCCCCACTTGGGATCGGAGCTCATCAAGTTGTTGTTGCAGGTTGGTGACCGCCGGGCGCCATAGCTCGAGCGACGTTTGGATCGCTTCCAGCCGGGCCTCGTTGGCGACGCGGCTCTCGCTGACTGCCTTGGCCAACGCCGCCAGTTGCTCCTCCATCGCCGCGGCGTGCGTGGCTTGCTTGGTGGCGTAGCGCGGCTTGTGGTACGGGTTCTCTAGATCGCTGACCTCTGATACCACTTGTAACAGGCCCGATCTACCAGTTCGATCTAGATCTGAGGAGGGAGGAGGAGGAGTAGGTGAGATCGGTAGGAGGAGAAGGGGAAAGTGGATACCAGGAGAAGAGCAGCTTCTCTCTGTCAATTTAGCCGGATACAATTCGATGCTCACGACTGGTGCCAACCCACCTACTTAACATGGAGCTCGCAGGCTCACTCCGGCCCAACAAGGCCACACACCCGAGACACACGCGGCCCGCTAAGGGCTGATTCCTTCGTCGAGCCAGCTGGCGCCTTGACCTGTTCCTCTTCCTGCTTGTCAGCCGGTGGGGATGCCTTGTCAGTCGTGACATACATACGAAGCAAAATGAATGAATCTACACCCTAAAATATGTCTATATACATTCGTATGTAGTTTCTAGTGGAATCTCTAAAAAGACTTACATTTAGGAACGGAGGGAGTATATCGATTTGGGGAAGCAGCCAGCCTCGATCAACTCATCATGTTAGATTAGTTTGTCTATATCCTGGTTGCAAAAGTTTGATCGGTCCTTCCACAAACGTTCATCCTTCAAATAGTCCCACCTTGCTTTATTACACCGAATTACACCAGTTTTTTTTGCGATGGTAATAGAGTTTTATTCCACAATCATAGGGTTACAATCGAGAGGCAAAAGTTCCTCCACACACGGTGGTCCTCGACCCAGCCATACAGCAGTAGTACGTTCCGTACGACTGTACGTAGCCAGACGAGTTGCTTGGGAAATCAACAAGCCACAATAGAAATCAAGAAAGCAGAGGAAAAACAAAAGGATTGACTGCAACGGGGGTTAGAGGAGCAAGATGGAGAGGGAAGCGTGGGAAAGGGTCGGCCCATGGCCACGTTGCAGCAGGGCCAAGGGGGAAGGAGGCATCGGAGGCGCGGCCTTTGCAGCTCTTCGGCCAGCGAGGGAGTGGGGATCGAGCGTGGACAGTGACCGGGCAACACTTCTCAAATCACGTTGTCCACATCCGTGTCTTTCATATCCGAATCCCTATATCCATACTAGCATGCAATGTCGATCAAACTACATAGATAAGCTCCGGACATAGAAAACATCACCAAAATTACCATATTACGTTGTTTAATCGCATCTCTAATCTAATCGTAAACAGGAGTACATCCTACGTAGTCTCCATTCCTAATCTTTCCCAATTGAATCCCACGATCCATGCATAAAAAAAGAACCAAGAAAATATCAGCCCGTGGAAACCTAGGGCAGGCACACGCGCGTTCACTTGCCCTATCTCCCAGCGCACGAGGGGGTTCCTGCGGCTGGCCACCACGCGACAACCGCCGTGCCTCGCTCGCCCAATCTCCTGGTGCCGCCGTGCCTCGTATCCTCGGTCGACACCGCCGCCCTTCTCACAGATCCTCTGGCGAACCTGCTTCCCACGCTGTCCCTGTCATCGGATTCCCTCGCCGCTTCTCCTCACCACTCTTGTTCCCGTCGCCATCTGCAGTTGTCCAGTACCATGCCGTTGTCCGGTTCAAGACCTTCGTGTAATTGAAACAGGCAGGTCCAGCAGCGCTTCTACGGGCGTCCTGTTTCTCCTCTGCCAACCGTCCAAGGTATCAGCAACCAGCGCGGCAGTCTCATCGATGGACTGGAAACACTCTATCCACGCCCTCTTCGGCGGTGGCGCAGCAAAGTCAGCTCGCCAGGAGGCTATCACAGCGGAGCTTGGGAGATGGCATCATAGATTAAACATACATTAGTGTTTTATTTTTGGTCTTACTGCTTTTTCTTGTTGATGGAAACTTCAGGACGATTCGATGGACTGGTGGAGTCCTTGGCTATTTATCCGGCTGCAAACATGACAAGGCAAGCACGTAGAAATGGTTTCCAAATATGCTGTCATGCTTTTTCATAAGGACATATTAAGATATAGTTGTGGGTTGTGTACTGAAGACTTCTAACTTGTTTAAATCTATAGATGCAGGTGCTGCCGGTTGATGGTGGCCTAACCATTTGAGTGTAAGTGAAACTGAACCAGAGCAAGGTGCCGAAACACAAATTTTCAAATGAGAGACAACATTGTGGCACAGCCGAGCAAAACAGGCTCCATGCCTTTTTGTCAGGCTTGTAACATAGGGAGGTTGGAGAAAGTTGCAATACGAATTGGCCATAACATGTTATTATAAATTACAGTTTTCATCACATTCTTATAAGGTGAAAACTGAATACTGAGCAGCAAGGAAGCTGTGAGTACTTTTTGGTTTAACTGAAAGCCCTTTTTTCTTTTAACAATGACACACTAGAGGTAAAAGCCCTTTTTTTCTACTGAACCGGGGACACACGCAGACCCTTCTGTTATGATGCTCAGTTACAACGACCAACCCCACACTCTAGCCATACTAGTGCATGCACATAGCCAAGCGTCGCTACAGAAAAATGGTCACATACTCTGTACACTCACTACTTGAACTGATGGCTGCAACATATGCACCATCATCCCACTTTGCAGAACGCAATTGTGAGTATCTTAATTCATGGCTTGCTGATTTCTCATACTTGCTGGTCCCTTTCTCTAACACTCTTGTATGCAACAACCACTTCTTTCTAAAGTCAAAACTGCATATTCACGGTTGTTCTACCAATAAAAATATTCAAACAAAATTGATCACCCAGGTCGTGGGAAAGGAGGTATATCAATTATGTTTTCATATCTGTCCCAATTAGCTCAAAGGTTCTACTATAAATCTGATGTACTGAAGTTTATTGGATTCTAGCTATATGATCTGATGTGTATGGATTTCCTTTTTCTCTTCTTGTGTAATGTAATTCCAAACTCCGTATTAATAATTAGGTTAACCACTGCCATTAATTCTCTAATGAACATGCCATGTGCATAGGAAGGGTGCACTTTTTTCTTTATCAGAGTTAAATCTGTCCAATGTGTATGCAGGAACTAAAGACATGTACCTTAACCCAGAGCATCAATCCTCTTATTATTTATTGTTCGTCAAATGCTATATTCAGGTACCCTATTAATTCTATTGTTACTTGTGGGATTATGGCTCTTTGCTCGTCATGGTAAGCTTCTCCGGCTGCTCCATTTTATATATTTTTTCACAGTATTTGTGATCTATCCTTCACTTATTGAGCTAGCGCAAAATGAATTCTAGAAAGAACTCTTCGATGGAATCAGTTTGCCCGGACAAGATGGAGATGATAGGAAGCCTCTCCATCTTCTTCATGACGCACTTACATCTTACTATGCACAACCATCGATGGGGCCACGACATCTCTATCTCTTCCTCCCTTCCCTGTTTTGCTAGGTCGCATGCATTCAACAGTTGAGGTAACATCTTGTGAAAGATATCTTAATATTTTAATCAACTCCCACCAGCTATTCTCCTTGTTTCTGCATTTGTCTTGAGGTAACATGGATAGTGTACATTGTTGTCATGATATCTAAGCTTCATGAGACGATCTCACTGTTGTGATGGATGTCATATGTTTTATGTTAATCCGTGAAATGTTTACAACAGGTCTATAGATTGGAGTGTGTAATACTTAAGTGCTATGTTTAGGCATGCCTACATTGTTGGGCTATGAACGTCATATTTTGTTTTATTCATTTTTTGTATGTACTACTCCCATGATTATTTAGGAAATGCTAACTATTGGGATTGCTTTCATGCCTACATCATTTGGCTAGGAGTTTTTTTCACTTTAGGAACTTAACATAGATTATATAGTAGACTAGATTGATTATGAATATAAATTTTGATGATAGAATTGTATTTTGATTTAGTGAAAATGAATGGGGGTCAAACGTGCTTTGCATGTACACGGTTACTTGCAAAACTACTACATACCTGGCCTGGGACATACTACAATATATTATCATGCAAATTAGCAATATTGATTTCCATGTCCATTATCATTCAAATCAGAAAAGTTTTTGTCACTAATATCTTAACAAATTTCCATTGTTCAGGTTTTGACTTCATTTGTTGAGCTATTTTAATTTCCGTATGGGAGAAATGAAACACTAAATGACAGACATGTTGAAACTTGACCAGTACCTTGTGGAATCATGGCGGTGATTTAGATTCTTTACTAATTTATGGTAGGCTTCCATTTTGGAGGCTCTGATTTGATTTAGTGTGTTTTTTTGTTACCAAATACACCCTCTAGCATTTTTGCAGTTCCATCTTGCATTTAGGAACAAAGGTAGTAGAAAATACTTAATGTTGGTATTGTAGAGTTTTACTTACTAGATATAAATAGCCAAGTAATTATTAATTTTGTTTGTAGTGTGTGCCAGTGCCCTCATACATTTCGGACGCTGCTTCCGTGCGACACAAAGGCACCTGCAGTTATGGCACCGAATCTCAGTCCATACATTTCAGATGAAACCCTGAAGAGAAGTAGAACGAAGGCTATGCAGATGGCAGTGGTGGCACAAAGAAGATAATAAGGGAGGGTGCGAGGGAGCAATATGGACCGTGGAAGCGAAGCAACATCGTACACTATGCCTATAGCGCGACATTGCACTGCAGTGCAGCCCTTAGTTAGATCCTAGAGAAAGAGTATGACTTTGGGTTACTGTAATAGACATGTTTGTGTCTGAGGCCAGCCTTCAACACTACTAATATATATGTATGCTTAATTGTTGGAGGAAGCTAGCTTCTCATTCACTTCTTAAATCACTCACTACCCCCCTAAAGTGTTAATGTTTGCTTCAGAGAGCATGAGAAAATCATCAGGTGAGGCTGCAGCGGCGGAGCTATGTTCAAAGCTGCAGGGGGCCATGGCCCCACCAACTTTGATAAAATATGTGAAAATATATTTATTTGTTTATTGCCCCCCCCCCCCCCCCCCCCCCCCCCAACATCCATATTTTCCATATTTATGTTTGGCCCCCCAATGGATCTTAGCTAGCTCTGCCAGTGTGAGGCTGGACAAAAGGAAGTGTCACGTCAGGACATGAGTTGAAAATGCAGACCGGCAACGGCTAGCTACATTAGCATCTGCCCCTACCATTGTGTCTTTACTCCCTCTGTTCCGTAATATAGGTCGCTGGGGAAAACCTTCCGACCAGGTGAAAACGCAGGAAATGACATCGCTGCCCCTATTTTCAAATCCCCATCGTCGTCTTCCTCCGCCCAGGATTTCAAATCCTCCGCTGCTCCGTGGCTTCTCTCGTCAGCCTCCGCCCTGCTCCTCGCTGCCGTCTGCCTCCGCCCTGCCCCAGCTTCTCCTCCGCACAGGCGCTCCCAGCCCCTGCTTCTCCTCCGCCGACGCTGCTCCCAGGCGTTGCTGCTTCTCCTCATCATCCAGGCGATGGTGATCCAGGCAACTTCTGATCCAGCACCCCTGCGGATCCATCACCAACCCTTCTCCTTCTCTGCCCCAAGTGCAGCAGTTTGATCCGCAGCCATCTCCGTGGCCTTCTCCTGCAATTCAAAAAATTAAGCAATTTGAAAGAGCAGCAGGGCAGCAGCAATTTAGGAGCTGAGCAAAGCTGTAGGGGCTCTAAGTTTTGACTTGAACATCAGCAGCGGCAGCAATTTGAAACAGCAGGAGGGAAGCAGCAGCAGTTTTGACATGAACAGCAGCAGTACTAAGAAGCAACATCAGTCATTTTAATTAATGGAAGATGCTTGAGAAGAGAAGAGAAAGAAGAAACAAATAAGAGAAAAGAAAATTTTAATTAATTGAAAAAGGTTTCTGGAGTAGTGTCGTCTGCAAGTGCAAGCAAGTACTCTACTGCAAGCAAACAAGCAATGCCAGTAAAGGAACATTTTCATTTGGTTTTAGTAAAGGAAATTTTCATTTACTGAAAAAATTGTTGAGATGCTTGTTGGAGAGAAGAGAAGAGAAAGAGGAGAGGAGAGGAGTAGTTTAGTTTTAATTTTGTGTGGAGTAGTTTTAATTAAAGGAAAGGTTTTAGTTTAATTTTAATTAAAGGAAATTGTGAAGAAGAGAAGAAGAGACAAGTGAGAAGAAAAGAGAAGTGAGAAGAAGAAGAGAGAATACAGAAGAGGAGAGAAGTGAGAAGAAGAGAGAAGAGCTACTCCTACTCCTACTAATTTTAATTTTGCTCCACTAAACTAGTCCACTGCAAGCACACAATCAGAGAGGAAATTGAATCAATTTTTAATTACTGCACGCACAAGCACAAGTTAATTTTACTAATTCAAGCTACAGAAAACATGCTACAGAAATTTTGTCTTCCTACAAACAGCAGAAAACAACAAGTCTCTCTAGTTGAACATTTTGTAGTGATTCAGCAAGTGTTGCTGCAATTTGAACGTTTTGTCTTCCTGCAAAAAAAAAAGAAAACAATAGATGGAGTACCTAATCTGATTCAGCACTGCAATTTCAACAGTAAGAAAAATTAACAGTAGGTTCAAATTCATACAACATGTTTCCTTTTCAAATGATTCAAATTACTGTTTATGAAGAGAGGAGAAGAAGCTTCTGTTAATGAAAAAGGTTTCAGTTAAATTGACAGAAAAAGGTTTCAGTTAGAGAGAGAGAGAGAGAGAGAGAGAGCAAGAAGAGAGGGCAAGGAGAGAGATAGAGAGAAGAGAGCACTTCATTTAAAGTACCCCTAATGCTTGTACTGCAGTAAAACTACTCCTAATGCTACAGCAATTAACAACAACTGAAATTACTGTAATGTCCAACAATTACAGTACACTGAATATAACTGAAACTTAACAGTGGTCAAAAAATATGCTTCAAAATTTGACAAAACTTCTGATAATTTTGACAAATTTTGACTCCAGATTTACAGCTTCATTTCAGACAAAACATCAGTGAATCGCTGAATATTTTTAGATACAAAAGCTGCACATTCATAAGTACAGAAGCTACACACACTAAATTTTCTCTTCACAAATTTTATGAAGAAGCACATGCATAACTAAGACAATTTTTTTGAAGTTTAACAAAACTACAGAGGCTGCACCATGACTAAGCTACAGAAGTTCCCTCGCCAAAGCAATGAACATTCATGACTAGCAAGGGAACTGCAAGATTAACAAGCTACTCTGAAGCTGAAGCTACAGAAGTTCAACAAGCTACAGAAGTTGGAGTAACAGAAGCTACAGAAGCTTCATGAGAAGATTCATAGTGATGAATTCATGAGAAGCTTCTTTATTAATCTACAGAAGCTAAAGAAGATTCATAAGCTACTGAAGCTACATAAGCTTCATGAGTAACAGAAGCTACCGAAACTTCATGAGAAGTTGGAGAATACCATGAGGACGACGAGGTAGGCATTGCAGCAGCAGGCTTCTCCCTCCATGGCCCTCCTCTCCTCTTGAATCGACATGAGCATGAGCTTTTCTCTCCATGGCCTGGCCTCATTCCTTCACCACGCAAGAAGATGAGATGGGAGGACAGTGCCTGCACACGACCGCACAAACCGTTGAGATGTGATGTGGAGAGAAAGAACAACAGAGGTACAAGGGGCGGAGGGGTCTGATCTGCTACGCCTCCTGCGGGCTCGCCATGGCCTTGGGTGGAAGAGTCTGGACGCGGCGCCGTCGAGGAGGGAGGGAGGCTGGACGCGGCGGTCCTCCACGGCGACCGGAGAGGCGAAGAGACGGGGCTCAAGCCGGCGGTGCTTGGTTGTGGAGAAGAAAGAGGCTCCAGCCGGCGGTCGTGTGCTCCAGATCCGCCCCTTGGGCCGCGCTCCAGGTCCGCCGCTCCACATCCAACGCCTCCATCGCTCACATACAGCACCGGCGCACATAGATCCAGCGCCCGCGCACGCTTCCGTCGCATAGAAGCTCATCACCAGCACAAAAAAATCGATCTTTTCACCGTCGGACTCACCGGCGCATACGGTGGTGGGGAGAAAGGGGGTGGTGGTAGAGGCCGGCGACGTCGAGAGGGAGAGGCAGAGGAGAGGCCGGCATCGAGGGGGGGTGGCAGAGGGGAGGCTGGCGATGGGCTGGGGACGCGGGCCGCCGGCGGTGCGGAGAGCTGGAGAGTGATGGGGAGAGCTAGTAGCTAGCGGCGAGTGAGAGAGCTCAGAGCAGTGCGGACGAACTGCAGTGAGCGAGCGATGCGGGAGGGCAAAATGGGGAAGTGGAAGAATTTCGTAACGTGAGGAAAATTACACTACAATCGCTTAAACGACCTACATTTTGAAACAGAGGGAGTAGATATGACTATCATTTGTTCACCTCATGTGGGAGGAGTCTTCATGGCCCAACCTGCTGCAAGAGCAGAGAGGAAACCGCGGACGAGAGGAAATGTTGTCGAAGAGAGAGGTCGAGGTCGGTGAGATTAAAAAGTGGACATCATCCGATTTTAGTGGATAAAGATCCGGTACGAAATTTCCAGCCACGACAGGAAATCGAATAGGAAGGAGAGGGGTTCTGACAGAAAAAGGGGAGGAATGCGACGTGGGGTGGTTTTTGTAGGACCGAGTAAGATAAATGATGGATAATCCGGAAAACTACATTTCTCCCTCACATATTTGCTCAATTTGGTTGAGCCCGGACTGTCCATACAATTGGATTTCGGAGAGGGTGTTGGGCGCTCGTTTGGACGCCTAGAAACTTCGACCTTAAAGATGACCTTTATCATTTATTTGATTTATTTATTTGCGTTACAGCCCGTATCAACGCACGGGCGTTCTACTAGTTATACTAGGATTTAAGAGACCCGATTAAATTAATCATGACGTGGGGACATGCATCATGCTATAATTGGCTTCTACGTAATTAACTCGGATTATATGGCTCCTAATTAAACGGGGTGGGCTCTTCATGCTGGTTGTGCCTAAAAAGGAGTTCTGCATGCTGGTGTTGGCTCGTGGCATTGGCTCCTATTAAACCTCGACACACACCTGCATGGCATGTGGCCGATCTAAACAGTGGCTGATCCGAAACACAAAAAAACTGGCTGTCGTTCAATATAATCAATCCCTATGAGTTCGCATCAAGTTAGCCTCATCACATGTCACATGTTGGTAGCTCTCGACGAGTACGCTTATCTGAGATGGTGTAAAAAAAGGTTCACGTAACCGCAAAAAAATAAAAAGGTTTACATGAGACGAACCCTCAATTGCATTACAATTCTTTCTCAAGTATTGGTTTGTTCTTAGTTTTTCATTTTAATTAACTTTCAAACAACGATTTGATTTTTTTGACTCCTTCATTTTTGTTGTTCGACTGTCTTGGATTGGTTTGCTTACTATCGATCCATTAATAAACATCACTAGCTACAACGCTTGCTCATAAGTGAGACCAATTAATCTAAATTTGTTCATTTGTTGGAGATGTACTTTAAGGCTGGAGGGAGGTCAAGCTTGGAGACAACGACTCTGATGCTTGCAGTGTAGGGAGGCTGCCTTTATAGGAACAAAAAAGACTACTTGTGAATGCTAATATGAAATTAGGCAATGATAACATTGTAGCCTTTTTACTCTCAGATGCCTTTAATCCTTATCTCATTTTGGCATATAATTTCAAAAGAATTTATCTCCACCACATCACCATAGCCTGATTCTTGAGTCTTGGACAACATGTTCATTCATAGTAGGAGGACGCGACCATGTGGGGATAATAGTTTTTCACCCGTTGCAAGGCACAGACATATTTGCAACATGACTATTGATACTCTTAGGAAAAATTTGAAACTTTTGCTGATGGCCAACCTCATCGCCATGGAATTGATCATGTTTACCGTGATTAGGTGGAATATACATGACCACCGTCGACGAACGGGAGAAGTGTTTACCGTGATTAGGTGGAATACATGACCACCATCCACGAACGGGAGAAGTCGCAAGACCGAGGCATCGCTAGGTACATGTAACGATTTTGTTCACCCGTTGCAACGCACGGGCCTTTTGCTAGTTGTATCCAATCAAAAAAAGAATTGCATCAGTTTTCATGGTATCAGAGATTTTCTCGATCCTTTCCTAACTTCGAGCGCCCCGACGCACCATGACCAACCCCGGCGAGGGCAACCCCTCCCATCTCGTCGTCGGCAACCAAACTCTTTCGGCCACCTCCTCCACCACCATCCTCACCTTCCCCCCCTCTCCTTTAGCGAAACAATCACTCATGTTGCCCCCTCAATTCCCATTGTCCTTGATCTCCATAGCCGAAGCTATTACCAGTGGCGCCACTTATTCGAGATCCACCTCAGCCATTGCTCGCTGCTGCACCACATCTTCGATGCTTCTCCGCCTAAGCCGCACAACCCTCTGGCTCAAGGACGATCTTGACACCATCTAGTGGCTCTACATGCACATCTCCACCAAGCTCTTCAATCTCATCGTCAAGGACGACGCCACAACGCGTGACATTTGGACGGAGCTCCGACATCTCTTCTAGGACAACCGCAACGCACGCATCTCTGCCCTCAACACCGAGCTCCGCACGATCACCCAGGGTAATTGCTCATGGGGTAGATGACCTCGTGCTCCGTGTGTTTCTCTCTATTATTACCTATACGGAAGAAGGGAAATGGCAGTGAATGTACTCGTACGTGTATGGTTGCATAAACAGTGCGCAACACGTCCATGTTAGAACAATTTTTTTTGCATGTGGGCAGATATTGCATTTAACCGACCAGGCCCAATAACTGCTAACATTGGTTGTGGCGTCACACTTGGGGAAGGTGGATCCTATTTGACGCTCGTGGGCATGAAAACGTCGTGCCTTCGCTGAAGGCGCTCCCAATTTGGCCGGCCCACGTAGGTGTCCAATTCGACCACGCACGTCACGGGCAACCCTGGTAACCTCTCTTTGTTTTGTTCTTTTCCCAAGCGCAATTCTTCCAGTATTATCGTTGGCAATGGTGATCGCTTACCCATCATTGGCACAAGCTCTACCACTCTCCCTCCATCTAATCTCTCTTTGAATGACATCGTCGTTTGCCCTAGAATTATTCAAAGGTCTCATCTCTGTTTGTAAACTATCTTGTGACAATAATGTTTTTGCCGAATTCACACCTTCTGGTTTTTCTGTGAAGGCACTTCCAACCAGGACTCCCCTTATGATGTCCAGTAGTCCCGGTCCCATATACCCGTTTTACAGCACCAAGTCTCTCGGCGGCGTGGCCTTCCTCACCACCTCTGGCGATTTGTGGCATCGGCGACTTGGTCACCCGAAATAACGTTGCTCGCTCCTCTTGTACGGCCTGTCAATTAGGGCGACACCCCCATTTATCTTTTTCTTCTTCAAATAATTGTACTAGTGCCCCTTTTCAGCTTCTTCATTGTGATCTTTAGACCGCTCATGTTGTGAGTTTTTGGATATCAACATTACTTACAGTGCTTGATGATTTCTCACACTACTCTTAGTCATCGCCCCTACGTCACAAATCCGAGACGCCCGCCACGTTGCAACACTTCTTCACCTACATTGTTACCCAATTCCACACTCTCATCAAATTATGCAATGTGACAATGATAGTGATTTTACCAACACCTCGGTACACACCTTTTTCCCGAACAACATTTATCATTTACCGTCTCTCTTGCCCTTGTACTTCTCCCCAAAACAGCAAGGCCGAGCACATGATTCGCTCTACCAATGATGTAGTTCGCACTCTTCTCCTCCATGCTTATCTTGTACCACCGTTTTGGGTGGAGGCATTGCACACCGCCACACACCTTCTCAACTGGAGCCCATCCACTTAAACCACACTAAATACCCCCTATTTGCTTCTCACCGGCACACATCCTCGCTATGACGACCTACGAGTTTTCATCGGATATCCCATGGAGCACAAAGGTACCGCTGTTTTGATCTCCAATCCCGCCGCATTATCGTTTCTTGCCATGTTATTTTCAACGGGACAATACTTCTGTATAACCCATCCACACCCACGGTCACAGGCGCACCAGCCACACCGGACCCCCCTATGCAACCCACTTGCGCCCGATCTACTTCGAGATCCACCTCCCACCTACCTCGGAGGCCAGCGACCCTCGAATGACTGCCTCTTTAATCAGCCAGTTGGTGAGGATTTCCAGCATTAATTACGTAATTATTGTGACCAAAACAAAACAGCTGGTTGACTAGTTCTACTCTATTTTACCGAAAAAGGCTTTCGCCCCATTTTATATACAAAGCAACCACCGAGGCCACAAGGTCCACCAAAGGTCACACAACAAACACACGCCACACACGAAGTAGCACAACACAAGGTACAAACAGGTTCTACTCTATTTCCATGATACAAATTTAATTCTCACCCAATTATTGCACGCCTAGGTTACCCTCCTTCTTAGAGCATGATCAATGCATAGTCCTAGGATGATGCCCCGCGGGCCATGTAGGATCAGATATCACAAAAAATAGGTTCGGATGGTGTAGCGGGATTCTCGGCATAAAGTGTGATCCGGTGCATAAAGCTGAATTTGTTTGAAATGGAGAGTAGAGTTGCATGTGTAGTGGAAGTCTACTTTTATTCTTTGATGATACCCACTAGTAGTAGCATGCGTTGGGGAGAAAAAAAATCAATATAGATGCTTCAAGCTACTTTTTTATCACGGGGCATATGTACCCATATGCCACATGAAGGAAATATGCCCTAGAGGCAATAATAAAGTTATTATTTATTTCCTTATATCATGATAAATGTTTATTATTCATGCTAGAATTGTATTAACCGGAAACTTAGTACATGTGTGAATACATAGACAAACATAGTGTCACTAGTATGCCTCTACTTGACTAGCTCGTTAATCGAAGATGGTTGAGTTTCCTAGCCATGGACATGAGTTGTCATTTGATTAACGGGATCACATCATTAGGAGAATGATGTGATTGACTTGACCCATTCCGTTAGCTTAGCACTTGATCGTTTAGTATGTTGCTATTGCTTTCTTCATGACTTATACATGTTCCTATGACTATGAGATTATGCAACTCCCGTTTACCGGAGGAACACTTTGTGTGCTACCAAACGTCACAACGTAACTGGGTGATTATAAAGGTGCTCTACAGGTGTCTCCGAAGGTACTTGCTGGGTTGGCCTATTTCGAGATTAGGATTTGTCACTCCGATTGTTAGAGAGGTATCTCTGGGCCCACTCGGTAATACACATCACTATAAGCCTTGCAAGCATTATAACTAATGAGTTAGTTACGAGATGATGTATTACGGAACGAGTAAAGAGACTTGCCGGTAACGAGATTGAACTAGGTATTGAGATACCGACGATCGGATCTCGGGCAAGTAACATACCGATGACAAAGGGAACAACGTATGCTGTTATGCGGTTTGACCGATAAAGATCTTCGTAGAATATGTGGGAGCCAATATGAGCATCCAGGTTATGCTATTGATTATTGACCGGAGACGTGTCTCGGTCATGTCTACATAGTTCTCGAACCCGTAGGGTCCGCACGCTTAAAGTTCGGTGACGATCGGTATTATGAGTTTATGTGATTTGATGTACCGAAGGTAGTTCGGAGTCCCGGATGTGATCACAGACATGACGAGGAGTCTCGAAATGGTCGAGACATAAAGATTGATATATTGGACAACTATGTTCGGACACCGGAATGGTTTCGGGGAGTTTTAGACATATACCGGAGTACTGGGGGTTACCGGAACCCCCCGGGGAGTTTAATGGGCCAAGATGCGCCTTAGTGGAGAAGAGGAGGGGCGGCTAGGGCTGGCCGCGCGCCCCCTCCCCCTCTAGTCCGAATTGGACAAGGAGGGGGGGCGCCCCTTTCCTCCCCCCTCTCTCCTTCCCTTCCTTTCCCCCTCCTACTCCAACTAGGAAAAAGAGGGAGTCCTACTCCCGGTGGGAGTACGACTCCTCCCTGGCGCGTCCTCCCCTGGCCGGCCGCCTCCTCCCCCCGGTCCTTTATATACGGGGGCAGGGGGGCACCTCTAGACACAACAATTGATCTCTTGATCTCTTAGCCGTGTGCGGTGCCCCCCTCCACCATATTCCACCTCGATCATATCGTAGCGGTGCTTAGGCAAAGCCCTGCGTCGGTAGCATCACCATCACCATCACCACGCCGTCGTGCTGACGGAACTCTTCCGTGAAGCTCTGCTGGATCGGAGTTCACGGGACGTCATCGAGCTGAACGTGTGCTGAACTCGGAGGTGCCGTACGTTCGGTACTTGGATCGTTTGGATCATGAAGACGTACGACTACATCAACAGCATTGTGCTAATGCTTCCGCTTTCGGTCTACGAGGGTACGTGGACAACACTCTCCCCTCTCGTTGCTATGCATCACCATGATCTTGCGTGTGCGTAGGAATTTTCTTGAAATTACTACGTTCCCCAACAGTGGCATCCGAGCCAGGTTTTATGCATAGATGTTATATGCACGAGTAGAACACAAGTGAGTTGTGGGCGATACAAGTCATACTGCTTACCAGCATGTCATACTTTGGTTCGGCAGTATTGTTGGATGAAGCGGCCTAGACCGACATTACGCGTACGCTTACGCGAGACTGGTTCTACCGACGTGCTTTTCACATAGGTGGCTGGCGGGTGTCAGTTTCTCCAACTTTAGTTGAACCGAGTGTGGCTACGCCCGGTCCTTGAGAAGGTTAAAACAACACTAACTTGACGAACTATCGTTGTGGTTTTGATGCGTAGGTAAGAACAGTTCTTGCTCAGCCCGTAGCAGCCACGTAAAACTTGCAACAACAAAGTAGAGGACGTCTAACTTGTTTCTGCAGGGCATGTTGTGATGTGATATGGTCAAGGCATGATGCTATATTTTATTGTATGAGATGATCGTGTTTTGTAACCGAGTTATCGGCAACTGGCAGGAGCCATATGGTTGTCGCTTTATTGTATGCAATGCAATCGCCCTGTAATGCTTTACTTTATCACTAAGCGGTAGCGATAGTCGTAGAAGCAATAGTTGGTGAGACGACAATGATGCTTCGATGGAGATCAAGGTGTCGCGCCGGTGATGATGGTGATCATGACGGTGCTTCGGAGATGGAGATCACAAGCACAAGATGATGATGGCCATATCATATCACTTATATTGATTGCATGTGATGTTTATCTTTTATGCATCTTATTTTGCTTAGATCGACGGTAGCATTATAAGATGATCTCTCACTAAATTTCAAGGTATAAGTGTTCTCCCTGAGTATGCACCGTTGTGAAAGTTCTTCGTGCTAAGACACCACGTGATGATCGGGTGTGATAAGCTCTACGTTCATCTACAACGGGTGGAAGCCAGTTTTGCACACGCAGAATACTCGGGTTAAACTTGAGGAGCCTAGCATATGCAAATATGGCCTCGGAACACTGAGACCGAAAGGTCAAGCGTGAATCATATAGTAGATATGATCAACATAGTAATGTTCACCATTGAAAACTACTCCATCTCACGTGATGATCGGACATTGTTTAGTTGATTTGGATCACGTGATCACTTTGATGATTAGAGGGATGTCTATCTAAGTGGGAGTTCTTAAGTAATATGATTAATTGAACTTTAATTTATCATGAACTTAGTCCTGATAGTATTTTCATAACTATGTTGTAGATCAATAGCTCGCGTTGTTGCTCCCTGTTTATATTTTGATATGTTCCTAGAGAAAACTAAGTTGAAAAATGTTAGTAGCAATGATGCAGACTTGGTCCGTGATCTGAGGATTAACCTCATTGCTGCACAAAAGTATTATGTCCTTGATGCACCACTAGGTAACAGAACTATTGCTGGAGCAAATGCAGACATTATGAACGTTTGGCAAAGCTAGGTATGATGACTACTTGATAGTTTAAGTGCACCATGTTTTACGGCTTAGAACCGGGACTTCAAAAATGTTTTGAACGCCACGGAGCATATAAGATGTTCCAAGAGTTGAAATTGGTATTTCATACTCATTCCCGTGTCGAGAGGTATGAGACCTCTGACAGTACTTTGCCTACAAGATGGAGGAGAATAGCTCAACCAGTGAGCATGTGCTCAGATTGTCTGGGTACTATAATTGCTTGAATCAAGTGGGAGTTAATCTTCCAGATAAGATAGTAATTGACAGAATTCTCTAGTCACTATCACCAAGTTACTAGAACTTCGTGATGAACTATAATATGCAAGGGATGACGAAAGTAATTCCCGAGTTCTTTGCGATGCTGAAATCGACGAAGGTAGAAATCAAGAAAGAGCATCAAGTGTTGATGGTTAACAAGACCACTAGTTTCAAGTAAAAGGACAAAGGGAAGAAAAGGGAACTTCAAGAAGAATGGCAAGCAAGTTGCTGCTCAAGTGAAAAAAGCCCAAGTCTGGACCTAAGCCTGAAACTGAGTGCTTCTACTGCAAAGGGACTGGTCACTGGAAGCGGAACTGCCCCAAGTATTTGGTGGATAAGAAGGATGGCAAAGTGAACAAAGCTATATTTGATATACATGTTATTGATGTGTACTTTACCAGTGTTTATAGCAACCCCTCGGTATTTGATACTGGTTCAGTTGCTGATAGGAGTAACTCGAAACGGGAGTTGTAGAATGAACAGAGACTAGTTAAGGGTGAAGTGACGATGTGTATTGGAAGTGGTTCCAAGATTGATATGATCATCATCGCACACTCCCTATACTTTCGGGATTAGTGTTGAACCTAAAAATAAATGTTATTTAGTGTTTGCGTTGAGCATGAATATGATTGGATCATGTTTATTGCAATACAGTTATTCATGTAAGCTAGAGAATAATTGTTGTTCTGTTTACCTGAATAAAACCTTCTATGGTCATACACCCAATGAAAATTCTTTGTTGGATCTCGATCGTGGTGATACACATTCTCATAATATTGAAGCCAAAAGATGCAAAGTTAATAATGATAGTGCAAATTATTTGTGGCACTGTTGTTTAGGTCATATTGGTGTAAAGCGCATGAAGAAACTCCATGCTAATGGACCTTTGGAATCACTTGATTATGAATCACTTGATGCTTGCGAACCATGCCTCATGGGCAAGATGACTAAGACTCCGTTCTCCGGAACAATGGAGCGAGCAACAGATTTGTTGGAAATCATACATACTGATGTATGTGGTCTGATGAATATTGAGGATCGCGGCGGGTATCATTATTTTCTGATCTTCACAGATGATTTGAGCAGATATGGGTATATCTACTAGATGAAACACAAGTCTGAAACATTTGAAAAGTTCAAAGAATTTCAGAGTGAAGTGGAGAATCATCGTAACAAAAATAAAAGTTTCTACGATATGATCGCAGAAGTAAAATATTTGAGTTACGAGTTTGGCCTTCAGTTAAAACAATGTGAAATAGTTTCACTACTCACGCCACCTGGAACACCACAGTGTAATGGTGTGTCCGAACGTCGTAACCGTACTTTATTAGATATGGTGCGATCTATGATGTCTCTTACCGATCTACCACTATCGTTTTGGGGTTATGCATTAGAGACAGCTACATTCACGTTAAATAGGGCACCATCTAAATCCGTTGAGACGACACCGTATGAATTATGGTTTGGCAAGAAACCTAAGCTGTCATTTCTTAAAGATTGAGGTTGCAATGCTTATGTGAAAAAGTTTCAACCTGATAAGCTCAAACCCAAATCGAAGAAGTGCGTCTTCATAGGATACCCAAAAGCAAAAGTTGGGTACACCTTCTATCACAGATCCGAAGGCAAGATATTCGTTGCTTAGAATGGATCCTTTCTAGAGAAGGGGTTTTCTCTCGAAAGAAGTGAGTGGGAGGAAAGTAGAACTTGATGAGGTAACTATACCTGCTCCCTTATTGGAAAGTAGTTCATCATAGAAACCAGTTCCCGTGACACCTACACCAATTAGTAAGGAAGCTAATGATGATGATCATGAAACTTCAGATCAAGTTACTACCGAACCTCGTAGGTCAACCAGAGTAAGATCCGCACCAGAGTGGTACGGTAATCCTATTCTGGAGGTCATGTTACTTGACCATGACGAACCTACGAACTATGAGGAAGCGATGATGAGCCCAGATTCCACAAAATGGCTTGAGGCCATGAAATCTGAGATGGGATCCATGTATGAAAACAAAGTGTGGACTTTGGTTGACTTTCCCGATGATCGGCAAGCAATTGAGAATAAATGGATCTTCAAGAAGAAGACAGACGCTGACGGTAATGTTACAGTCTATAAAGCTCGACTTGTTGCGAAAGGTTTTCGACAAGTTCAAGGGATTGACTACGATGAGACCTTCTCACCTATAGTGATGCTTAAGTCCATCCGAATCATGTTAGCAATTGCTGCATTTTATGATTATGAAATCTGGCAAATGGATAAACAAAACTGCATTCCTTAATGGATTTATTAAAGAAGAGTTGTATATGATGCAACCAGAAGGTTTTGTCAATCCTAAAGGTGCTAACAAAATATGCAAGCTCCAGCGATCCATCTATGGACTGGTGCAAGCATCTCGGAGTTGGAATATACGCTTTGATAAGTTGATCAAAGCATATAGTTTTATACAGACTTGCGGTGAAGCCTGTATTTACAAGAAAGTGAGTGGGAGCACTACATCATTTCTGATAAGTATATGAATGACATATTGTTGATCGGAAATAATGTAGAATTATTCTGCAAAGAATAAAGGAGTGTTTGTAAGGAGTTTTTCAAAGAAAGACCTCGGTGAAGCTGCTTAGATATTGAGCATCAAGATCTATAGAGATAGATCAAGACGCTTGATAAGTTTTTTCAATGAGTACATACCTTGACAAGATTTTGAAGTAGTTCAAAATGGAACAGTCAAAGAAAGAGTTCTTGCCTGTGTTACAAGGTGTGAAATTGAGTAAGACTCAAAGCCCGACCACGGCAGAAGATAGAAAGAGAATGAAAGTCATTCCCTATGCCTCAGCCATAGGTTCTATAAAGTATGCCATGTTGTGTACCAGATCTATTGTATACCCTGCACTGATTTTGGCAAGGGAGTACAATAGTGATCTAGGAGTAGATCACTGGACAGTGGTCAAAATTATCCTTAGTGGAATAAGGATATGTTTCTCGATTATAGAGGTGACAAAAAGGTTCGTCGTAAAGGGTTACGTCGATGCAAGTTTTGACACTGATCCAGATAACTCTAAGTCTCAATCTGGATACATATTGAAAGTGGGAGCAATTAGCTAGAGTAGCTCTGTGCAGAGCATTGTTGACATAGACATTTGCAAAATACATACGGATCTGAATGTGGCAGACCCGTTGACTAAACTTCTCTCACAAGCAAAACATGATCACACCTTAGTACTCTTTGGGTGTTAATCACATAGCGATGTGAACTAGATGATTGACTCTAGTAAACCCTTTGGATGTTGGTCACATGGTGATGTGAACTATTGGTGTTAAATCACGTGGTGATGTGAACTAGATTATTGACTCTAGTGCAAGTGGGAGACTGAAGGAAATATGCCCTAGAGGCAATAATAAATTTATTATTTATTTCCTTATATCATGATAAATGTTTATTATTCATGCTAGAATTGTATTAACCGGAAACTTAGTACATGTGTGAATACATAGACAAACATAGTGTCACTAGTATGCCTCTACTTGACTAGCTCGTTAATTGAAGATGGTTGAGTTTCCTAGACATGGACATGAGTTGTCATTTGATTAACGGGATCACATCATTAGGAGAATGATGTGATTGACTTGACCCATTCCGTTAGCTTAGCACTTGATCATTTAGTATGTTGCTATTGCTTTCTTCATGACTTATACTTGTTCCTATGACTATGAGATTATGCAACTCCCGTTTACCGGAGGAACACTTTGTGTGCTACCAAACATCACAACGTAACTGGGTGATTATAAAGGTGCTCTACAGGTGTCTCCGAAGGTACTTGTTGGGTTGGCGTATTTTGAGATTAGGATTTGTCACTCTGATTGTCGGAGAGGTATCTCTGGGCCCACTCGGTAATACACATCAGTATAAGCCTTGCAAGCATTGTAACTAATGAGTTAGTTACGAGATGATGTATTACAGAATGAGTAAAGAGACTTGCCGGTAACGAGATTGAACTAGGTATTGAGATACCGACGATCGAATCTGGGGCAAGTAACATACCGATGACAAAGGGAACAACGTATGCTGTTATGCGGTTTGACCGATAAAGATCTTCGTAGAATATGTGGGAGCCAATATGAGCATCTAGGTTCCGCTATTGGTTATTGACCGGAGATGTGTCTCGGTCATGTCTACATAGTTCTCGAACCCGTAGGGTCCGCACGCTTAAAGTTCGGTGACGATCGGTATTATGAGTTTATGTGATTTGATGTACCGAAGGTAGTTCGGAGTCCCGGATGTGATCATGGACATGACGAGGAGTCTCGAAATGGTCGAGACATAAAGATCGATATACTGGACGACTATGTTCGGACACCGGAATGGTTTCGGGGAGTTTCGGACATATACCGGAGTACCGGGGGTTACCGGAACCCCCCGGGGGGTTTAATGGGCCAAGATGGGCCTTAGTGGAGAAGAGGAGGGGCGGCTAGGGCTGGCCGCGCCCCCTCCCCCTCTAGTCTGAATTGGATAAGGAGGGGGGGGGCGGCGCCCCCTTTCCTTCCCCCTCTCTCCTTCCCTTCCTTTCCCCCTCCTACTCGAACTAGGAAAAAGAGGGAGTCCTAGTCCCGGTGGGAGTAGGACTCCTCCCTAGCGCGCCCTCCCCTGGCCGGCCGCCTCCTCCCCCGTGGTCCTTTATATACGGGGGCAGGGGGGCACCTCTAGACACAACAATTGATCTCTTGATCTCTTAGCCATGTGCGGTGCCCCCCTCCACCATATTCCACCTTGATCATATCGTAGCGGTGCTTAGGCGAAGCCCTGCGTCGGTAGCATCACCATCACCATCACCACGCCGTCGTGCTGACGGAACTTTCCCGTGAAGTTTTGCTGGATCGGAGTTCGCGGGACGTCATCGAGCTGAACGTGTGCTGAACTCGGAGGTGCCGTACGTTTGGTACTTGGATAGGTCGGATCGTGAAGACGTACGACTACATCAACCGCATTGTGCTAACGCTTCCGCTTTTGGTCTACGAGGGTACGTGGACAACACTCTCCCCTCTCGTTGCTATGCATCACCATTATCTTGCGTGTGCGTAGGATTTTTTTTCAAATTACTACGTTCCCCAACACCACATTGTATATACCCTCAGAACCCATGTGCTCCTGGACAAAGGAAACACATTACTCGCCAACAAAGGTTTGCCCACCAACCCGAAAAGTGAGGATGAGCCGAGGGAGGGAAAACATCGAGCAAAGGTGGGGGAGGAGCCGACGGGACAGTGCCAAGAAGTGAAAATTTTAAAATTTCCTGGGTAATTCACCGGTGCCATCCAACACGAGCTACTCCCACCCTTCTTTCGCGGCGCGGCGCCATAATCCGAGATCTGAGACCCTTCTGCCCCCAAAGTTCATCACATCAAACACACACCTCTCCTCTCTCCCGGGGCATCCAAGCCTCCTGAGATTCCTCCCCATTCCACACTCCACCTCTCCTTCCCTTCCTCGAGCGCGTATCCATGGCGAAGAAAGGCGCCGACGGTTAGGAGAGCGTGGTCGTGCTGGCGAATATGGAGGAGGCCAAGCAAGGGCCTCCCCGAAAGCGCAACCCCTGCCCCAAAATCCGCTGCGTTGGCGACCGGATCTATGACCCAGATGTTGGAAATATGCCCTAGAGGCAATAATATTGTATTATTATATTTCCATGATTCATAGTTAAGAGTTTATATTCCATGTCGTAACTGCTATGATCCTGGAATATGCGATTCAGTGGAAAACTCATATGCACGTGTGGAATGATAAACGGTAAACAATAGGTTCCCGGTCTCGCCTCTAAGACCAGCTCAAGTGTTGTTGGTGATCATGTTTTCCGGATCTTAGGATGTCATTAAGAGTAACAATAGTCCTAAAACTGAAGGAAATATGTGATAACCCACAAGTATAGGGGATCGCAACAGTTTTCAAGGGTAGAGTATTCAACCCACACTTATTGATTCGACACAAGGGGAGCCAAAGAATATTCTCAAGTATTAGCAGTTGAGTTGTCAATTCAACGACACCTGGATAACTTAATATCTGCAGCAAAGTAATATGGAAGTAACGGTAGCAAAAAGTAATATTTTTGGGTTTTGTAGTGATTGTAACAGTAGCAACGGAAAAATAAATAAGCGAAGAATAATATGTGAAAAGCTCGTAGGCATTGGATCGGTGATGGAGAATTATGCCGGATGCGGTTCATCATGTAACAATCATAACATAGGGTGACACAGAACTAGCTCCAATTCATCAATGTAATGTAGGCATGTATTCCGAATATAGTCATACGTGCTTATGGAAAAGAACTTGCATGCCATCTTTTGTCCTACCCTCCCGTGGCAGCGGGGTCCTAATGGAAACTAAGGGATATTAAGGCCTCCTTTTAATAGAGTACCAGACCAAAGCATTAACACATAGTGAATACATGAACTCCTCAAACTATGGTCATCACCGGGAGTGGTCCCGATTATTGTCACTTCGGGGTTGCCGGATCATAACACATAGTAGGTGACTATAGACTTGCAAGATAGGATCAAGAACTCACATATATTCATGAAAACATAATAGGTTCAGATCTGAAATCATGGCACTCAGGCCCTAGTGACAAGCATTAAGCATAGCAAAGTCATAGCAACATCAATCTCAGAACATAGAGGATACTAGGGATCAAACCCTAACAAAACTAACTCGATTACATGATAGATCTCATCCAACCCATCACCGTCCAGCAAGCCTACGATGGAATTACTCACGCACGGCGGTGAGCATCATGAAATTGGTGATGGAGGATGGTTGATGATGACGACGGCGACGAATCCCCCTCTCCGGAGCCCCGAACGGACTCCAGATCAGCCCTCCCAAGAGGTTTTAGGGCTTGGCGGCGGCTCCGTATCGTAAAACGCGATGAATCCTTCTCTCCATTTTTTCTCCCCGAAAGTGAATATATGGAGTTGGAGTTGAGGTCGGTGGAGCGTCAGGGGGCCCACGAGGTAGGGGCGCGCCGAGGGGGGCAGGCGCGCCCCCACCCTCGTGGACAGGGTGTGGGCCCCCTGACGTGGATTTTTCTTCCAGTATTTTTAATATTTTCCAAAAAGATGTTCCGTGGAGTTTCAGGTCATTCCGAGAACTTTTGTTTCTGCACATAAATAACACCATGGAAAGTCTGCTGAAAACAGCGTCAGTCCGGGTTAGTTCCATTCAAATCATGCGAGTTAGAGTCCAAAACAAGGACAAAAGTGTTTGGAAAAGTAGATACGATGGAGATGTATCAACTCCCCCAAGCTTAAACCTTTGCTTGTCCTCAAGCAATTCAGTTGATAAACTGAAAGTGATAAAGAAAAACTTTTACAAACTTTGTTTGCTCTTGTTGTTGTAAATATGTAAAGCCAGCATTCAAGTTTTCAGCAAAGATCATGACTAACCACATTCACAATAACTCCTAGGTCTCATGTTTACTCATATCAATGGCATAATCAACTAGCGAGCAATAATAATAAATCTCAGATGACAACACTTTCTCAAAACAATCATGATATGATATAATAAGATGGTATCTCGCTAGCCCTTTCTGAGACTGCAAAACATAAATGCAGAGCACCTTTAAAGATCAAGGACTGACTAAACATTGTAATTCATGGTAAAAGAGATCCAGTCATAGTCATACCCAATATAAATTAATAGTAATGGATGCAAATGACAGCAGCGCTCTCCAGCTAGTGCTCTTTAATAAGAGGGTGATGACTCAACATAAAAGTAAATAGATAGGCCCTTCGCAGAGGGAAGCAGGGATTTGTAGAGGTTCCAGAGCTCGATTTTGAAATAGAGATAAATAATATTTTGAGCGGCATACTTCCATTGTCAACATAACAACCAAGAGATGGCGATATCTTCCATGCTACACACATTATAGGCGGTTCCCAAACAGAATGGTAAAGTTTATACTCCCCCTCCACCAACAAGCATCAATCCATGGCTTGCTCGAAACAACGAGTGCCTCCAACTAGCAACAGCCCCAGGGGAGTTTTGTTTGCAATTATTTTGATTTAGTTTGCATAAAGCATGGGACTGGCATCCCGGAGACCAGCCATTTTCTCGTGAATGAGGAGCGGAGTCCACTCCTCTTGAGAATAACCCGCCTAGCATGGAAGATACGGACAACCCTAGTTGATACATGAGCTATTCGAGCATACGAAACAGAATTTCATTTGAAGGTTTAGAGTTTGGCACATACAAATTTACTTGGAACGGCAGGTAGATACCACATATAGGAAGGTATAGTGGACTCATATGGAATAACTTTGGGGTTTAAGGGATTGGATGCACAAGCAATATTCCCGCTTAGTACAAGTGAAGGCTAGCAAAAGACTGGGAAGCGACCAACTAGAGAGCGACAACAGTCATGAACATGCATTAAAATTAATGAACATTGAGTACAAGCATGAGTAGGATATAATCCACCATGAACATAAATATCATGAAGGCTATGTTGATTTGTTTCAACTACATGCGTGAACATGTGCCAAGTCGAGTCACTTAAATCATTCAAAGGAGGATACCACCCCACTATACCACATCACAACCATTTTAATAGCATGTTGGCACACAAGGTAAACCATTATAACTCATAGCTAATCAAGCATGGCACGAGCAACTATGATCTCTAATTTTCATTGCAAACATGTTTATTCATAATAGGCTGAATCAGGAACGATGAACTAATCATATTTACAAAAACAAGAGAGGTCGAGTTCATACCAGCTTCTCTCATCTCAGTCAGTCCATCATATATCGTCATAATTGCCTTTCACTTGCACGACCGAACGATGTGAATAATAATAAGAGTGCACGTGCATTGGACTAAGCTGGAATCTGCGAGCATTCAATAAACAGGAGAAGACAAGGCAATATGGGCTCTTGGTTAAATCAACAATAATGCATATAAGAGCCACTTCAACAATTTCATTATGGTCTTCTCCTATCGACCCCCAAAGAAAAGAAAAGAAATAAAAACTATTTACACGGGAAAGCTCCCAACAAGCAAAAGAAGAATGGGAAATCTTTTTGGGTTTTCTTTTTAATTATTACTACTACAGCAAGAAAATAAACTAACTAAAAGCTACAACTATTTTTTTTGGGTTTTTTCTTAAGGTTTAACAAACACACAAGAAGAAAACAAGAAAAAGAAAATAAACTAGCATGGATATTACAGTGAAAAATTATGAGCACCGACATCTAGCAATGAGTGTGTGAACATAAATGTAATGTCGGTGGGAAATATGTACTCCCCCAAGCTTAGGCTTTTAGCCTAAGTTGGTTTATTGCCACGGATGGCCTGGCGGATATCCATAGTTGTAGATGGGGTCGTACTGAGATGCAGCGGCTATCGCCTCCTGAGCTGCAGCATGGCAGGCCTCCGCCCTCCTCTCGTACTCATCTGCCTCCTCTCTGGTAATAACATATTTTCCTTTTGCCTGATAATCAAAGAAGGCAGGAGCAGGGAGAGTAATACGGACAGCACGACGTCTGTCAAAGATTAAGCGATACTGGAGAGGTGATTCATTCCTCTCAACAAACTGGTGGTGAACCATAGCATTATAGTCTAAATAAGCAGGAGGCAATTCAATATCATCATTACGTATGGTTACACCAAGAAAATCAGCTAGGCGGGTTGCATAAATTCCACCAAAGAAATCTCCATTGAATCTATTATTATGCAACCTACGCGCAACAATGGCTCCCAAATTATAAGATTTGTCTCCTAACACAGCACTCCTAAGAATACTGTGGTCAGGAACACACATATGACATGCTTCATCTTTACCATTTATGCACCTACCTATGAAGAGAGCAAAATAATGTATAGCAGGAAAATGAATGCTCCCTATGGTAGCTTGTGCTATATCTCTAGATTCCCCCACAGTTATACTAGCAAGAAAATTTCTAAATTCAGATTTGCGGGGTTCACTAGCACTACCCCATTGTGGAAGTTTGCAAGCAGTAGTAAAATCCTCTAAGTCCATAGTATAAGATTTCTCATAAAGATCAAACAGGACTGTTGGAGAATTACGTGAAGATGAAAATTCAAACCTCCTCACAAAGGAACTAGTGAGATAGTGGTACTGGCGGCATTTTTCTGCCTCGAAGCTCACAAGATCAGCATTACGCAAATATGCGTTAAATTCTTCCTTGATTTCCGCTCGATCCATAAAGTTTTCTGAAGGCCATTCACAAGGCCGCACTGGAGCGTTCCTTGGTGGTTCATCGTCAGCATCACGCATTGCAAGCCTGGGTCCTTGCTTCCTTGAAGAACCACCTTGGTACATTTTCCTAAGCATATTTCTTCCTCTGAAAAATTTCTGAAATTTTTAGTAACTTCAAACAAAAGTGAACCAAGCTCAATAAAATTGATAGCAACTACTCCTACAAGTGCCTAGAGACTATATCATGCATTAGAACTACTTGGAACCATATAAATTTGACATGCAAGCTCAAGAACATGGTCACCTAGACAACACAAATTTGCAATGAATAAAGCACTAGAACAAAAACTAATTGGACCAATGGAGGAGTCACATACCAAGGAACAATCCCCCCAAGCAGTTTTGTGAGAGGTGCTTTGAGCAAGGAGATCGAAAATCGCAGCAAAATGAGCTAGAACTCGTGCTTGAGGTGGATGGTGATTTTTTTGGGAGGAAGAAGAAGTGTGCGGGTGCAGGAATAAGTGGAGGGGAGCCACCATGGGCCCACGAGGCACGGGGCGCGCCCAGGGGGTAGGGCGTGCCCTCCACCCTCGTGGCCAGGTGCTTGCCCCTCCTGCTGTGTTCTCAGTGCCAGATATTCTCAAATATTCCAGAAAAAATCATATTCCATTTTCAGGGCATTTGGAGAACTTTTATTTTTGGGGTATTTTTATATTGCACGGATAAATCAGAAAACAGACAGAAAAAATACTATTTTTACTTTATTTCAACTAAATAACAGAAAGTAGAAAGAGGGTACAGAAGGTTGTGCCTTCTAGTTTCATCCATCTCATGCTTATCAAAAGGAATCCACTAACAAGGTTGATCAAGTCTTGTTAACAAACTCATTCCGAATAACATGGAACCGGAGAAATTTCGAATAACACTATGTTACCTCAACGGGGATATGCACATCCCCTATAATAAGAATATCATATTTCTTCTTGACAGTAGGAAGAGGAAATTCAAAACCTCCAAATATAATCGATGGAATTTTTCCAATAGAATTGATACTATGAACTTGAGGTTGTTTCCTCGGGAAGTGTACCGTATGCTCATTACCATTAACATGAAAAGTGACATTGCCTTTGTTGCAATCAATAACAGCCCCTGCAATATTCAAAAAGGGTCTTCCAAGAATAATAGACATACTATCGTCCTCGGGAATATCAAGAATAACAAAGTCCGTTAAAATAGTAACGTTTGCAACCACAACAGGCACATCCTCACAAATACCGACATGTATATCAGTTGATTTATTGGCCATTTGCAAAGATATTTTAGTAGGTGTCAACTTGTTCAAATCAAGTCTACGATATAAAGAGAGAGGCATAACACTAACACCGGCTCCAAGATCGCATAAAGCAGTTTTAACATAGTTCCTTTTAATGGAGCATGGTATAGTTGGTACTCCTGGATCTCCAAGTTTCTTTGGTATTCCACCCTTAAAAGTGTAATTAGCAAGCATGGTGGAAATTTTAGCTTCCGGTATCTTTCTTTTATTTGTAACGATATCTTTCATGTACTTAGCATAAGGATTCATTTTGAGCATATCAGTTAATCGCATACGCAAAAGATAGGTCTAATCATTTCAGCAAAGCGCTCAAAATCCTCATCATCCTTTTTCTTGGAGCATCCTAATCATTTGGATTCTCCGGTGGTTCAGCAATAGGTTCACTAGAAGCATGCAAAGTCCTATCATTTTTCTTTTTCTTCTTTTTAGAAGGACTAGGTGCATCAATATTATTTCTCTGAGAATCTTGCTCAATTCTCTTAGCGTGGCCTTCAGGATACAAAGGTTCCTGAGTCATCTTACCAGTTCTAGTAGCCACTCTAACAACATAATCATTATTCTTACTATTCAATTCATTGAGCAAATCATTTTGAGCTTTAAGTACTTGTTCTATTTGAGTGGTAACTATAGAAGCATGTTTACTAATGAGTTTAAGTTCACCTTTAACTCTAGACGTATGATCACCCAAGTGTTCAATCATATAAGCATTTTGTTTTAATTGTCTACCAAAATAAGCATTGAAATCTTCTTGCTTAACCATAAAGTTATCAAACTCATCCAAGCATTGGCTAGCAATTTTAGTAGGAGGGATTTCAGCTTTATCATATCTATAGAGAGAATTTACCTTTACTACCTGTGTCGGGTTATCAAGACCATGTGTTACTTCAATAGGTGAAGGATTAAGATCATATGTTTCTTCAACAGGCGGTAAATTAAGACCATGTATTTCTTCAATAGGAGGTAAATTCTTAACATCTTCAGCTTTAATACCCTTTTCTTTCATAGATTTCTTTGCCTCTTGCATATCTTCAGGACTGAGAAATAGAACACCCCTCTTCTTCGGAGTTGGTTTAGGAATAGGCTCAGGAATTGGCTCAGGAGCTGGCTCAGGAAGTGTCCAATTATTTTCATTTTTCAACATATTATTCAATAGAATCTCAGCTTCATCCGGTGTTCTTTCCCTGAAAACAGAACCAACACAACTATCCAGGTAATCTCTGGAAGCATCGGTTAGTCCATTATAAAAGATATCAAAAGTATTTCATTTTTCTTAAGAGGATGATCAGGCAAAGCATTAAGTAATTGGAGAAGCCTCCCCAAGCTTGTGGGAGACTCTCTTCTTCAATTTGCACAAAATTATATATTTCCCTTAAAGCAGCTTGTTTCTTATGAGGAGGGAAATATTTAGCAGAGAAGTAATAAATCATATCCTGGGGACTACGCACACAACCAAGATCAAGAGAATTAAACCATATCTTAGCATTACCCTTTAATGAGAACGGAAATATTTTAAGGATATAAAAGTAGCGGGTTCTCTCATCATTAGTGAACAGGGTGGCTATATCATTTAATTTAGTAAGATGTGCCACAACAGTTTCAGATTCATAGCCATGAAAAGGATCAGATTCAACCAAAGTAATTATATCAGGATCAACAGAGAATTCATAATCCTTATCAGTAACACAGATAGGTGAAGCAGAAAAAGCAGGGTCAGGTTTCATTCTAGCATTAAGAGATTGCTGCTTCCATTTAGCTAATAACTTCTTAACATCATATCTATCTTTGCAAGCAAAAATAGCTTTAGCAATTTCTTCATCCATAACATAGCCCTCAGGCACAAAAGGCAATTCATATTTATTAGGGGGAGAGTCTTCATCATCACTTTCATCGATATTATCAGTTTCAATAATTTCATTCTCTCTAGCCCTAGCAAGTTGTTCATCAAGAAATTCACCAAGTGGCACAATAGTATCAAGCATAGTAGTAGTTTCATCATAAGTATCATGCATAGCAGAAGTGGCATCATCAATAACATGCAACATATCAGAATGAATAGCAGAAGCAGGTTTAGGTGTCACAAGCTTACTCAAAACAGAAGGTGAATCAAGTGCAGAGCTAGATGGCAGTTCTTTACCTCCCCTCGTAGTTGAGGGATAAATTGTTGTCTTAGCGTCTTTCAAGTTCTTCATAGTGACCAGCAGATATAATCCCAAGTGACTCAAAGAATAGAGCTATGCTCCCCGGCAACGGCGCCAGAAAATAGTCTTGATAACCCACAAGTATAGGGGATCGCAACCGTTTTCGAGGGTAGAGTATTCAACCCAAATTTATTGATTCGACACAAGGGGAGCCAAAGAATATTCTCAAGTATTAGCAGTTGAGTTGTCAATTCAACGACACCTAGATAACTTAATATTTGCAACAAAGTATTTAGTAGCAAAGTAATATGGAAGTAACGGTAACGGTAGCAAAAAGTAATATTTTTGGGTTTTGTAGTGATTGTAACAGTAGCAACGGAAAAGTAAATAAGCGAAGAACAATATGTGAAAAGCTCGTAGGCATTGGATCGGTGATGGAGAATTATGCCGGATGCAGTTCATCATGTAACAATCATAACATAGGGTGACACAGAACCAGCTCCAATTCATCAATGTAATGTAGGCATGTATTCCGAATATAGTCATACGTGCTTATGGAAAAGAACTTGCATGACATCTTTTGTCCTACCCTCCCATGGCAGCGGGGTCCTAATGGAAACTAAGGGATATTAAGGCCTCCTTTTAATAGAGTACCAGACCAAAGCATTAACACATAGTGAATACATGAACTCCTCAAACTATGGTCATCACCGGGAGTGGTCCCGATTATTGTCACTTCGGGGTTGCCGGATCATAACACATAGTAGGTGACTATAGACTTGCAAGATAGGATCAAGAACTCACATATATTCATGAAAACATAATAGGTTCAGATCTGAAATCATGGCACTCAGGCCCTAGTGACAAGCATTAAGCATAGTAAAGTCATAGCAACATCAATCTCAGAACATAGAGGATACTAGGGATCAAACCCTAACAAAACTAACTCGATTACATGATAGATCTCATCCAACCCATCACCGTCCAGCAAGCCTACAATGGAATTACTCACGCACGGCGGTGAGCATCATGAAATTGGTGATGGAGGATGGTTGATGATGACGACGGCGACGAATCCCCCTCTCCGGAGCCCCGAACGGACTCCAGATCAGCCCTCCCGAGAGGTTTTAGGGCTTGGCAGCGGCTCCGTATCGTAAAACGCGATGAATCCTTCTCTCCATTTTTTCTCCCCGAAAGTGAATATATGGAGTTGGAGTTGAGGTCGGTGGAGCGTCAGGGGGCCCACGAGGTAGGGGGGCGCGCCCAGGGGGGCAGGCGCGCCCCCACCCTCGTGGACAGGGTGTGGGCCCCCTGACGTAGATTTTTCTTCCAGTATTTTTAATATTTTCCAAAAAGATGTTCCGTGGAGTTTCAGGTCATTCCGAGAACTTTTGTTTCTGCACATAAATAACACCATGGAAAGTCTACTAAAAACAACGTCAGTCCGGGTTAGTTCCATTCAAATCATGCAAGTTAGAGTCCAAAACAAGGACGAAAGTGTTTGGAAAAGTAGATACGATGGAGACGTATCAATATGCCCTAGAGGCAATAATAAAGTTGTTATTTATATTTCCTTATATCATGATAAATGTTTATTATTCATGCTAGAATTGTATTAAACCGGAAACTTAGTACATGTGTGAATATATAGACAAACTAAGTGTCACTAGTATGCCTCTACTTGACTAGCTCGTTGAATCAAAGGTGGTTAAGTTCAGCCATAGACATGAGTTGTCATTTGATTAACGGGATCACATCATTAGAGAATGATGTGATTGACTTGACCCATTCCGTTAGCTTAGCACTTGATCGTTTAGTATGTTGCTATTGCTTTCTTCATGACTTATACATGTTCCTGTGACTATGAGATTATGCAACTCCCGAATACAGGAGGAACACTTTGTGTGCTACCAAACGTCACAACGTAACTGGGTGATTATAAAGGTGATCTACAGGTGTCTCCGATGGTACTTGTTGAGTTGGCATAGATCGAGATTAGGATTTGTCACTCCGATTGTCGGAGAGGTATCTCTGGGCCCTCTCGATAATGCACATCACTATAAGCCTTGCAAGCAATGCAACTAATGATTTAGTTGCGGGATGATGCATTACACAACGAGTAAAGGTACTTGCCGGTAACGAGATTGAACTAGGTATTGAGATACCGACGATCGAATCTCGGGCAAGTAACATACCGATGACAAAGGGAACAACGTATGTTGTTATGCGGTTTGTCCGATAAAGATCTTCGTATTATATGTAGGAGCGAATATGAGCATCCAGGTTCCGCTGTTGGTTATTGACCGGAGATGAGTCTCGGTCATGTCTACATAGTTCTCGAACCCATAGGGTCCGCACGCTTAACGTTCGGTGACAATCGGTATTATGAGTTTATGTGTTTTGATGTACCGAAGGTAGTTCGGAGTCCCGGATGAGATCGGGGACATGACAAGGAGTCTCAAAATGTTCGAGACGTAAAGATCGATATATTGCACTACAAAAAAATACACTTCCGTGATGATACGTGCTTGTCACAGTAGATCACGTTTTCTGTCATGCATGTACATCCATGACAAATTTATGACAGAATCAAGATAGTCATACCTGTGCTGTCATAGAAGTGTTCCATGACATTACCAAAATTATCATCACAGAAGTGTCCACTTCCATGACGATAAATCACGCGTCACAGAAGTGCTTTCGTCAAGGGTGACCGACACGTGGCATCCACCGTAACGGAACACCGTTAAGCTATCGGGTCCGGTTTTGGATCCGATAACCCATTAACAGCCCCGACCAATGGGGATTTTCCACGTGTAAAATCATCATTGGCTGGAGGAAACACGTGTCGGCTCACCGTTGGGACATATGTCATCCACTCATTGGACCCAAAGCGCCTATGATACATCGACACGTGGCACGGCCCAACAGAGGCCCATTCCTGTGAAAAGGCCGGCCCGTTTGACTTGGTCAAAAGGTGGCGGCCCAGCCCACGGCAAGCCTGTTAACGGCCTGTTCGCATATAGCCCATTTACAGCCCGCTAACCCAGGGCCCGCTTACGACCTATCCGAATTAGGCCCAGTAGCATCATATGGGCCGTCCAATATAATTCCAGCCCGTTTTAACTTCCGGCCCATGTATGGCCCATGACGTGTTTTGGCCCATATGAGGCCCTTAGTAACCCTCGGCCCATTAACGGCCCGTGGTAAAACTGGGCCGTAATGAACAGTGCATCACTTAATACCCATTAACGGCCCACTATTTCATTGGGCCGTTTCCAGCCCATGTTATCTTTCGACCTTCTTAGGGCCCATTTATTCTTGGGCTCATTTCCAGCATTAGTTTACTTTCGGCCCGTTACTGTCATTTTCTGCTTGTGGGCCAAATACAGCCCGTGGTTACAGTCGGCCCGTTTGTGGCCCGTTAATACGTTGGGCCGTTTTCATAGCGTCATCAAATATGGCCTATTAACGACGGCCCGTTATGGTCGGCCCATGAACAGACGATTTCAACTCTATCCCATTTACGACCATAATGTGGTCTGTTATTGGCCCATGTTTGGCCAACCGATCATACGTCCCGTAGAAGGCCCATTGATGATATGGCCCGTAGAAGGCCGATTGTTTCTACGGCCCTTAGAAGGCCCATTGTTTCTACGACCCGTAGGAGGCCCATGTTAACTACAGTAAATATGTAGCCCATTGTTAATGTGGCCTAGTTTTAAAAAATAGGTTATTCCGGCCACTAGCAAACCGCAGAAAAAGAACTGCACTGACTACAAGAAAACAAATAAACAAGACAACGTAAATAAATAAGCAAGCAACTTACGCTAGGCTATCATGGCTATTACACATATTACATCCACTGGGCATCAAAGTTCGCCACAATGCAAATATAGGGAACAAAGCAGCATATAAACGCCGCAGCAAAACAAGTCCAGAACTGAAACCACTTCAGAAGAGCTCAAGAAACAATATCCTGGGTACCCATAATGCTGGCAAGATGCTTAGCAAGCTTATTAACTTTCTCTTGTTTGGCGCTTAAATCCTCCAGCACTTGCTGTTGCACCAGAAAGTATGCATCTGAATTCTGCAGGGACTTCCTCAGTCCTTCTGCTTCCTGTCGCATAACATCTGATCGATGTCTTTCAACTTGAAGTTGAGACTCAAGAAGCTGAACTGATTCAGGAAGCGAGTACGAAGAGCTGGTGCCAGCAGTAGTAGCCAGTAACTCAAACACTACATCAAGACAGGACTTTGGGGTTGTCTCAGTGTCTTCAATATAGTTTTTATCAGCTTTCTTGGAGAACAACAGGGATGTCTCACTATCTTGAACCTGATCTGCATTACTTCCTTTACCATTGCATAACGGGGTACTCTTCTCCAATATTTTATCCGTGTTCTAAAGGAGAAACAAACAAACACATCACAGTGAAACTCATTTTGGTAAACCAGTTCAGTAGTAAGATGGACAGGATAACAACATGGAACAAACATATATCTATGTAGTATGGTCACTGTATGGTCTATATCATTCTAGTTTATGTTGCCAAATCAAGATAGATACAGTTCGAATCATATCTGTTTAAGACAAAGCAGCATAGACAGAATATAAGTGTGGGAAACTACACAACAATAACAACACTTGTAATGTGCATGGCATGAGAACATAACTGTTTATTCAATTGAAACTGAAATCAACATAGAGCAAGTTACAACAGGAAACACATTAAAGAAATAGGTTTAAAACATACCTGTTGCGCCATTGGAGTTTCAATTGCATCCTTCAAATTTGAAATTAGTTGGTATGAGTAAATACAGTGATGCAAGAGCAAAGTAGTATGAACCATAGCTACGGAACCTGACTTGAGAACAATTCTTCTTCTGCTTTAAGCGTTGACTTGGGGTTCGGAGTGGTGGTCCTCGTGCTTTGGGCACTGCAGTTTCCTTACTAACTGCTCATGTTTGGGTGCTCTGTGGTGGAGACGGTGCTGTGTCAACGGGAACTGGGTTACTATCAGCTGGGGTTGGGGTTAGAAGGGGTGTAGCTGGTTCTCTGTCCAACTGGGTAGGGGTACAATCTGCGTGAGTCTGGGTTATATGTGGTGGGGCTGGTTCTTGGGCAAGTACAACCGTGGTTCTATCTCCATCGACAGGTAGCACAATCTTTTCTGAAGACCGTGTTTTTACTCCCACAGATACTGCCATCACCCCCTCCAATTGAAATGGCTGATAAACAAGAAAAGTAATTGAATGTACAGACATTGTAAGATAGACAGGTGCAATGGATAGTAGGGAAGAAAACAGGGCATGAAACAATTCACATTTATGTTGTCTAACCAAACAGAATAGCAAGACATAATTTCAAATATATGATGGATAATTAAACAGGATAGCATGACACGGTTTCACATGTATGATGGCTAACTAAACAGGATAGAATGACATACTTCAAAATATGATGACTATGTAAACAGGATGACATGATATAACTATACGATGTGTCTATTAAAGTGGTTGGCATGCCATAAATCACAAACATGCCGTCGATGGAAACATGATGGCATGATATAATTCATGGATAGAATGACATAATTCAAAATATGATGACTATGTGAACAGGATGAGATGATATAACTATATTATGTCTTTAGAAAATGGGTTGGCATGCCATAATTCAGATACATGCTGTCTATGTAAACATCATGGCATGATATAATTCAAATATATGATTTATATACTAAGGAAGTGAGCAGAGGGCAATCACATATATGATGTGTCAACTAAGGAGATGGCATTCAATATCGTGTATATGATGTAAAAACTAAGCATTGCAATACAACATATGCATGATATGAGTAATATAACCCTGCCAAGTTTGAGCATACACCTCAGGGGGATAATAGGACTAGCCATCTGCCTCTGAATCCTCCTCTGAAGAGCTATCTGTAACCAGCAACATATCTGCTTCACCAGGTAGCATTGTCTGCTCTGAAGACCTTGTTTTCACTCCAGATTTCTCCATCATCAATTCAAATGGCTGATGCACAGGAAGAGCAGTTGAATATACAAACATTGTTGACAAAAGCAATGAGAAATACAAAAAAAGGACGGCGTGATATAATTCACATATATGACGCTTGGCTAAACAACATGGCATTGCATAATTCACATATATAATGCCTTGCAACAAGATAGCATTGCATAATTCACATATATAATGTCTTGCAAAAAGATGACATTGCATAATTCACATATATGGTAATTAGACACTAAACAGGTGGCATTCACACAAATCATGTCTAAACTAAGCAAATGACATAGCAATGCAAGATACCATACGCACGATATGAGCAACATAACCCTGCCAAGTTAGAGCATGCACCTCGGGGGGGGGGGGAATAGGACTGGTCATCTGTCTCTGAATCCTCCTCTGAGGAGCTATCTGTAACCAGCAAGACATGCGCTTCGTCATATAGCATTGTCTGCTCTGAAGACCTTGTTTCCACTCCAGATTTTCCATGACCGTGCCGAATGGCTGATGCACAGGAAGAGTAATTGAATGTACTAAAATTGTTGACAAATTTAACACGTAATAAAAAATGATGTCATGATATAATTCACATATAAGATGACTGGCTAACCAGGGTGGCATTGCAAAATTCACATATATGATGCCTGGCTAAACAAGATGGCATTGCATGATTCACATATACGATAAAGAAACTAAACAGATGGCATTGACACAAAGCATGTCTAAACTAAGCAGATGACATCTTTGATGTATACAGTAAGCAATGCAAGGCACCATATGCATGATATTACCAACATTAGCATGCCAAGTTAGAGCGAAGACCTCATGGGGTAAATAGGAGTGGTCTTCTGCTTCTGAATCCCCCTCAGAACAGTTATCTTCCTCTTGATTACGATCCGAAATGGGTGGAGGGGGGCTGACTTTGCGCCCACCATGGAGCGATGTCTGCATGAAATTTTATTGCCATGCAAGGCTCGTCTCTTTTGCTCTACATGTTCAGCTCCATTGTGTATAATAACTGACATGCATAGGAATAAAACATAGTGAGATTATGTAAGGAGTGCATGCACACATCCAGAGTGAAGGTAGCAAAGTGTGGATAGACCCAAAACCAATGATAGCAGACAGATAATAGCTTTAGTTAAAAAATACAGATAATGGCTCCTTTAATGTTTGTTTGCACCCAACATGAAACTCATAGTAGACACCCGAGATTAACTAGATAGTAGACATATAGTACTGATTGCTGCCCCAATATGTACCCCACAGCCATTTAAAAACTCAAGTTTCAGCATAAGTTTGGACCTGAGTCAGAGTCTAATAGGTGAACACGACGATAAAGTAGCATGTCGTCATATTAAGCGATGCATAACATAAGCAGACACAGAAGAGTGCAACCTCTCTTGCGGACTCGTGTAGTCCTCAAGGTCATGTCTCATTTGATGATGGTAATGCAGTTGTCGTGGCTGCCGGCGGCGGGGAAGAAGATCTGAGGCGGCGAAAGACAGTCTGGAGAGCGGATCCCTGCTGTGGTGAACCCTTCCGTCGTTGGAGCAGCTGAGCTGGGGTGGAACACAACACCGCAGGAGCAGGACAAACCACACAAGGTTTTCTTTGACACATATCTGTAACAGAAGTAATTGTGTAAGGGCTTGTTTGAGTTTGAGGATTCTAACAATGCAGGGATAGGAAATAGACAGGAATATGATAGGAATGCACGTGCAAAACAGAGAATTTAAAAACACAGGATTTCTGCCAATCTAGGTGTTTGGTTCACAAGAATTGGAAGATCACAGGATGCAAAGAAGCATGGTGAGATTAAGTCAAACCACAAGAAGTGTACAACCTCTTTGGCGAAGCCATGTCGATCTCAGCGTGATTGGGTTGGCCGGTGAGGATGCTCCGGCTGACTTGGCTGTCGGAGGAGGGGAAGAAGATCTTAGGCGTCTGGAGATGGAGCCCGAGGTACTGCTCCGCTGTGATGGAGGGTTTCGTCGTTGGAGCAGCTCCGGTGAGTTGTACGACGCCGAGGCTGAAGCAGGACAAGAGAGACAACGTTAACCTGAGTGGAATTCTAATAGCATCTCCAATAGATGATGTAAAATACATAACCACAAGGTGCTAGATGTATACTTCAGCCGCTCATCTCTGAACTTAACTGTCGAAACTGAATTTAACTGTCGAAACTGAACTTAACTGTCGAAAGTGAATTTTGCTGTCGAAACTGAATTTTACTGTCGAAACTGAACACACTAGAGGTGAGGCTACACATCAGTTGACTGACTTTTTCATCTCTGGCCAATCGATTTTGCAGCTGTTGGATACGAAATCAAGGGCCTGCAATTCATCTTCAACCTCCACCTCCATGAGCCGCCAGCCACCACCGGCCAAACAGCCGCCCCCCGCCACTGCGCCGCCCCGCCCGCCCCGAAAACACTCCCCACCGTCGGTCCACCGCCGCCCCGGCCATCCCTCTAGCCCCCCCGTGCCGAGCTTTTTCTCCGGCGATCCCCACACCACCGCCCCACCACCGCCGGCGACCACCGCCCCACCCTGAACCCTAAGATAGATAGTGGGGTACCTCTTCGGCGAGCCCCCCTCCCCGCTGTGGTTGGTTCTTCTTTAACTCCGGCGAGCCCCCCACCCACTGAAAATCGACTGACCCAAAAGTCGATTCAGTCGACTGAAGTGTAGCTAAATCGGAGCAGCATCGCAAGCAAGAGCAAGAGCGAGAGCAGCAATGCGAGCAAGAGCAAGAGCAAGAGCAGACCAGGCAGGGGACCGAGAGCAAGAGCAGAGCAGCAACGCGAGCGAGAGATAAAGCATCAACAGCTCCTACTGATGTGGACGTCGCCGCCGAGGGAGCGACGCCGTGGAGGAAGTGGCCGGCGCCGCCGCCGTGGATGGAGCCGCGCCGTGTTGGCTCGGGACCGAGCGCCGGCAGCACCGTGAGATCGAATCAAGAAGAAAATTCGGCGATTAGTGTACAACCTCTTTGGTGGCGCCGATTAGGCGCAACTTCATCCGAGGAAACGGTCATGATGATGCTCTTCTGGTGGTGCAGGTGAAGACGGCGGTGTGGGAATGGAGGTGGCACGAAAGACAAGGGGAACGTCGGGGCAGCTCCTTGTAGGTGGAGGACGGGGTGGCTGAACCGGCAGGACGACCAGATCTACGACGGATCCTCATCCGGTACGGTGGATGAGGGAAGTCGAGGTGTTGCTGTGGACGGCATCGTCGGGGAAGGGGCTCTGGCTGGGTGGCGGACGGAGGAGGGTGTGGGGCTTCGCGGGTTTTGCCGGCCTCGGTGTACGAATGGGTGGGCGGATGGGATGGGAGTGGGGAACCATGGCTTAGGGACGCGCTTGTCCGAAATATGGGGTAAGTTACGAAAGTACCCCCACCGATTTGAGGCGGTTCTTTCGGTTCAGGGGTATCACGGGCATTTTGCGTGTCGGGATTTCACAGGAGGTGGGAGTTTTCACGCGTGTTGTAATTTTGGAATAGCAAGGCGCAGGTTGATATGGAGGGAGTTGTCAGAGCACAACGAGACAAAGATATATCTTAAATATTTCGGGCTAACAAGGCGGGGGTTGAAATTTTTGGACAAGCCTAACGTGTACTGTACCAAATCAATTCGCACTACAAATTTCATTCAAAACTTTGAATTCATGTTATATTCAATTAAAATATTTCACTACGTGTATAATGCATGCAACCTAGTACTCAAATGAACGTTTTAGTGCATTCCAAACGTATATACTACCGCTTCAATATGAACTAAATTTGAATTCGTTTCTCTATTTGAATAAGATCTACAATAATGATTGTTGTGAAGTCAAAGCATTTGAATTCGTTTCTCTGTTTTAAACCATCGTTTGTGTATTATCTTCACAGCACACCACATGATTAGTCTTGAGTTACATATGAACTATGTGTACTATATGAACTCGAACTCGATTTTTTGGATCCACTTTATGTTGATTTCAAATCATAGTACATTTCAAGCTCTAGCTAGATCTTCACAACTAATCCATGTCTCATATATATAATGTGTTTATCACAGTATGTATGGTGCCCCGCCCCCTACGCCTACAAGTATTTATGTGAGTTGCAAACACCACACGTTACCACAAATTCAAATAAAATGTGAGAATGTTCGATATATAGTATTGTTTAGATTGTTCAATATTTAGTTCTAAGCTGCAAATGCCACACATTATCACAAATTCAAATAAAATGTGAGATTGTTCGATGTATAGTATGGTTTAGATTGTTCAACATTTAGCTGTGAGTTGCAAACGCCATGCATTATCACATTATGGTATAACATGTGCAAAACCACAACACGCGTATCACCGCTATATTCATGCATGCATATGTTTAAAACACTATGATCTCCTGTTCAAATATATGAATCCACTTTCATATCAAATTATGATCTTTGTTAGTCTCTTACACCCACACAATCCTCTAACCTTTGTAGCTACCACTAACTTTCTCTCGTGCATGCACACGCCCTCCTCACCCTCCCCCTCCCTCAGCATTATATCCATCGCGCACATTCATTTTTTAGGTCGTTCTCCCATAATCTCCACAAATCCTTTCCGACACACACCGATTGATAAACCTCTCCAGCGATGTCTGCCTACAACATACACACGCACTTTCAATCTCCTCCTTTACGTGTCCTTGCCTCGTGTCTCTCATACAGTCCCACACATGTGTAAACTCTCGCCCCTCTTTTCATCGATCCCACAACTGCACACTCCTCCCCTATCTAGCTAGTAGCTGGGCCTCTCGCACCACCTCCTAGCTCCATTCTCTCTGTCTATCCATCTCGCCGGGCCTTATTTGCCTCTAACAAATGGACGTACACCGACCGATCTCCCGCTATACATATAGCTAGCTAGGTCCTTGTAACTCGTTTTTCCCCATGCGTTGATCGATCTACCTCATTAGTTATGTCTCTCCCTTCCTCCGACAAACAACAGTTGATCTACCGATCTAGTTTGGTTTGCTTACCAAACACATGGTTCCCCTTCATCATCCATGGATGTGTCCCGACAGATCTATCACGCACAGGCACACACAGAAACACATCCCCACTCTTATTGATAATATTGCAGTTCCACCCTCGGTTTGTCTAGTAGGCCTCTCCCACCATCTTCGAGAAGCAAATTCATCACCCATCCATCACTCTACCCCTCTCCCTCCCTCTCACTCTCCTCTCTCTCTCTCTGTCCCATCCTATTTCCCGTCCTTCAGTTATGTATGGATGTCGACCGATCTCCCTCAAGACATAGCTGGGTCTCTCCTTCTCAACACATATACGAGTCGTTCTACCTCTATAGTTAGGCCTCTGCCTACCCCTCCCCCCACCCCCTCGCACACACACACACACAAACACACACACACACACACACACACACACACACACACACACACACACAACGATACATCGAGCGCTCTAGTCATGTCTCCCTGCCACACACAAACTTGACCTGTGCCCTCTGACGTTCGGTAGCTAGGTCAGTCGCCCTATATCTTTGACTTGCACACACACACAATTTCGATGGCTCTCTTCATCGATCTTGCACCCATCCACTTGATCCTCTCTTCAACTCTATCGATATCTATGACCCCTCCCTCTCTTCTCGTGGATCGCCCGACCCTCTATATATGATATGGATAGGCCTCCATTTCACACACATTGCATGCAAAATTTTGTTTGAGATGTCATCGACACATATTCCCACAAATACATTCACGAAATCAACCCCCCCCCCAAAACAAAAAACACTCACGAACGCACAAGCCATTTGTCTAGGTTTGTATCTCTCACACACACCCACGTAGGCGGGGGACGTGCACGAAGAGAAGAGGTGCACGCACGGCGCAGTACTCCCGTCTCTTTCCCAACCACACCCGCGCGGGTACACGGTGGAGCTTATTTCTGTACGAAAAGGCAGCCCACGTGGTAATTTGACACGTGTACTGGTTGTCCACTAGATGGAGGGAGGATCGTCTACCACGGGTGAACAAACAAATTGCGACTTGACGCGTTATGTTAAAAAAGAGGCAAACCATGTGGGGCCTACCTTAGAGGCAAGGCTCTATACACTGAGTACTTTTGATGTGTCGCGTCAACTCACAAGTAGAAGCTTGCTTAGTACGCCGTCTCCCCCGCCCACAGGCGCGGTGGCTCGCAGGATGAGGTGAAGCTTGCTTACTACGCCTGATGCCCGCTCCCTCGCCCACGCGCGCGGTGGCTCGCAGGACGAGGAGAAAATTTTACTAGTACTCCCTCCATTTACTCCTCGTCCCTACCTTGGTTAGAGAGATTATTGTATTGTTTGGAATATATGTCCTTTAGTAGATTTCAATATGAACTACTAGTACATACTCCAAACACTGATGTATATAGACGTATTTTAGGTGTAGATTCACTCATTTTGCTCCGTATGTAGTCCATATTGAAACGGACGTAATAGTACGCACTCTCCCTCGCCCCTCGACCCTCGCCACGTGGTGGACGTGCAGCAATTCATTCGGTCTCATATAGCCAGAACGATGTATACTGCAGTACCATTATTGCTCGACTTCCCGAAGAGGCGAAGAGCCAATCGCAAGGTTAATAGTTTGGAGATGCCAAGCGCAAGGTTTATAGGAGAACGAGTAATAGGTGCCGCGTCATTTATAAATAAAGTTTTTTTCTTCAATGGCACGTACGCAATATAAATAGGTTCATATGGAGAGAAAAGGAAACCGCTCCACTATATACATAGGCAGGATGAGCCTACACGGTTGCTTGCTGGGGTTGCCCTCTTCAGTTTTCACACTCTCTCGCACAAAACCACTGTGGCCACATCTCTAACATCCCGGTGGATCACGTCCGCTGGGGGAACGGGTGGATGCTTAGTGTAAATGCGGTCGCCGTCGCCGACGGCAAAAACCCACTGTCGGCACGTCCCGATCAGGGGTCTCCGCCATTCTCTCTCACAAAGCCGGTGAGGCTGCCTTCGTCCATTGCTCACTGCCGCGACATGGGTAGTTGCCTCCTCCCGCCTCCCTCCTCTAGGTTGAGCTATGTCCCGACATCCCTCAGGTACAACTCCCTTTACAGCCGGCTTGCACCACTGCTCCAGCTGTCCACATCACTCCATGTGGATATTTCTCTACTTCTTTGCCCCGCACATACCTCTAGTGGCTTCTACGTACTGTATTTGTGATGAGTTTATGTCTCATCAACTAGTCCCAGTAATCTTATTCTAACCACGCTTCTTCTATTTCTTTGCCACAGGGATGCTCATCTCGATTTTGGTGAAACTGCACAAAATGATCCGATGGTCAAAGGTTTGCAAACTTCATTTCTTAGGAAGCGCCGACGTTGCCAGCAAATTAAAGCCTGGTTAGGGTTTACGGTTAAAGGGCTAGGGACTGCATGGATCATTTTTTTCTATAGCTGTCTCTGTTTCAATGGCTAGGGACTGCATGAGTAGTAGTAGTACTGTACGCCTTACGCCCGCTCCCTCGCCCACGCGCGCGGTGGCTCGCAGGACGAGGAGGAAATTTTACTACTCCCTTCGTTTCTCCTCGTCCCTACTACCTTGGTTAGAGAGATTATCATATTGTTTGGAATATATATGTCCTTTAGTAGATTTCAATATGAACTACTAGTACATACTCCAAACACTGATGTATATAGATGTATTTTAGAGTTTAGATTCACTCATTTTGCTCCGTATGTAGCATAAGGTTGAGACACTTATTTTGGAACGGAGGGAGTACATATTTGCTATGATCTATCAATCAATGAGATGCAATAGCATGCATGTTAGTCTCCTTTGTATTTGATGAAATGTTGCAACGGGCAACCTTGGACGCAAGATACATGTAACAGAAGCTGGAAGCTTCATAGCATTGTACTATCTCGCTGATAAATTACAGTACGTACTATACAAGTACTTCCTCCGTTCCTAAATATAAGTCTTTGTAGAGATTTCACCATGAACCACATATGGATGTATATAGATACATTTTAAGTGTAGATTCATTAAAAAATTTCCGTATGTAGTCCACCTAGTGGAATCTCTACAAAGACTTACATTTAGGAACGGAGGGAGTACTGTGTAAAGAGTTAGGTGTCGCACGGTGTCTAGAAAATATGGTGATAGTGTGAGGTGGGCCATGTAATCACTGAGCCTGCATGTTTTCACTGCTCTTGCACTCCTCCGCCGTAAGAATGGAGAAAATTGTAATCTAGTAGTACCTCCTTTCGCCGAAAGCGTGGGACATCCAGCAGTCCTACCACCTCAGTAATAATGACCAATGAGCCGTCAAATCACATAGACCCAGCAGTAAGTTGGGCGGACGAAGCAACCATCACTCTTGAATCCGCTTCTCCCTTCAACGCAGGCGCTAGTTAGAGGTCGCGTCCGCTCTGCCCGGGCATGAATGTGGCACCAATTCTTTGGAGCGGCGCTGACCGTTTCGGGCGGGAAGCGCGCGCGGGCGATGGAGGGGCTTTGGGTGGGCCAGGCTGGTCAGGAGCGGGCGTGGCAGCTGTCCGCCTGTCCCTATCGGACGCCCGGAAATGAGAGGATGCACTGACTCTCGCGGCTAAAATCATACACTACACACCATCTCTCTGTAGGAGTAGGTCGATCTGTCGCTCTCTCTAACACACACATGCTGTTAAACACACACACGCACATGCACACACAGGTTCATAGAATAGGAAAATCGTGCGAGTGCGAAGCCACAGGAAGTGAGATACAAATGGAGTATGTACAAGAAGAGAAGAGGTGACGAATATTCCATCAAACCTGGACTGAGGAGTAGTACTCCCTCCGTCTAGGTGTTAAGTCATCCTAGGGAAATCAGATATTCCCAAAATGTTTAGGCGTTGTCCATTAACTTCGCATCTCAATCCCCTCCTTGCCTCGTTGCTAGAGAGCGTTGTTACTTAGGGAGCGTTTGGATCCTTAGCAAGAACAGCTTATAGCATAGCCGGGCGAGGTTAGGCGTTTGGAACTGTTAAAATATGTTAGCTTTTGTGGGCCAGCTAGCTTGGGTGGGCTAGAAAAACCTTGCTAGCTCAGGAGAGCCAGATCCGCTCGCTTCCGACGGCAAACTTCACGTAGTAGTAACATAGACTAGTAACATATGCATGTTGTACTAGTCCAAGTTACTCACCACTATGACCAGCCTAAGCAATGTAACCAAACGCTCCTTACTCTGCCTTGTTATCTCCCCCGGAAACCCAATGCATGGAGCGCAACTACACATTGATCAGTCAAGAAATCAAAGTCGGCTTGCATGCGAGTTAATACGTGGCCTTGCATGGTAGCTAAAATGGCATCAATTAGTTGTTTGGATTACTTGTTGCGTTTAGAGACAGAAATCAGGGCTTTGATTGGAGGAATGACCGGTCAAGTTTCTCCTTCTCCTCCAATCTGCTTGCACCTTGGTCCCGCTACACCTTCTAACGTGACTTATTACACCTAGACGGAGGGAGTCGTACGAGATACGGTGGCACACTGACTTAGGTCGAATACAAGTGCCCAAAATTGTGTGCATGTTATAATAAGGATTCACTTAAAATAGTACGTGAGCGAACAGAGGGATCAATTGGACAGTGTTCCCGAGCAGTAGCGAGATGTGTGAGGTAAGATACACCGCTGGCGCTTTTAATTTTTGTTATTAATTTGTTTGTTTCACCCTCTGACTGGTGGGACCCAACGTACTACGTGGAGAGAGGTAAGGTAACTAAGGCTGCATTATTTCTACACCACTGTGGATAGTCTTACCACCAAAGCCACATGACACGATTATGATTTAAATCCTAATGACTCCCACACACAAAAAAAACATGGCATGCTTGTCACACGAATGCAGGAATGTATAAAAGGTTATTTTCCTCTCGTTGAACATAACGGGAGGGTTGTGTAGCTGGTTAGCCTGTTCGCTCATCAAACTTGAGGTCTCGGGTTCGATAACTACACTTGAGCATAATTCGTGCCAGGAGGATTCTTTGACTGGTCAAAATGGATGGATACGGAGCTATACAATCTCGTAGTGACCGTATAATCACCTCATCACATATAAGCTGCAGCCTCGGTGCTTGTTTTCTAGGGTTTGCACTCTTCACACTCTCTCCAGTATATATATATATACACGCTGGAGCCTCAGCGCTTGTAGTTGCTCTCTTCACACTCTCTCACCCTCTCCAGATCTAAACAAGACTTCGTTGGCCTCTCTCTCTCTCCCCTCAGTGTTGGTCTGCTTGTAGTTGCTCTCTTCACACTCTCTCACCCTCCTCCAGATCTAAACAAGACTTCATTGGCCTCTCTCTCTCCCCTCACTGCTGGTCAAAGAGCCGGCAGGATCAGTCCGCCGGGAAGGGAAGGAGGCTTAACGCTGTCGCCGTCGGCGAGGGAGGGAATCCACTACCGGCATAGCTATTCACTTTCACCCAGCGGCGGCGCGGGAGGGCCTCCGACCCCTTCTTCTTCGCCGCCGTACATAGTGTGGGTCGAACGGCCTCCGGTCGCCCACCGTACCACACCCCAAGAACCTTAAGGTATAATTTACTTATTCCACATGCATTGCTCTAGCTGCATGTGGGCTTTTTCCGCTTCTGCACTCGAATCTAGGTGTTGGATCAAACAGGAAAGTAGTGGGGAAAGTTGTATACCATGAATCTAGGACGTGGTTCAAAGAGGAAAGGAATGGGGGAAAGTAGTGGGAAAAGGTTCATAGCATGAATCTAGGACGTGGTTCAAAAAGGAAAGGAAGGGGGAAAGTAGTGGGGAAAGTTGTATCGCATGAATCTAAGACGTGGTTCAAAGAGGACAGGAATGGGGGAAAGTAGTGGGGAAAGTTGTATAGCATAAATCTAGGACGTGGTTCACAAAGGAAAGGAAGTGGGGAAGTACTAGTACAGACTGGCTATCCAGCACCTACATTGGTCGAAAAGGGAAAACAATGACAAACGCAGTACACACATCTGTAACGAACTGATCTTTTGTTTTGGGGGACAAGGCTGTAGAGTTTGAGCAGGACTAGATTTGCTGCGCTCACATAGGGAAAGGTGTCTAAAGATAACAAAACTGGGACCAACACAAATATGCTCCTTGGTTGTTTGTTCTTTGTTGCAACAGACTGTGCATCACCCCAGTACATCGGTAGATGCACATGGTGCTGGTGCGTCCACTGTCCCGTGCAACTCTTTAGCTGTTGTTAATCTAAGGCCCTGTTTGGTTAAAAACTCCCTAGTCCCTACCTGCTTGGTTCCAGGGACTAAACATGGACTAGAGGTTATTAAATGACATGCTAAAAGACCATGTTACCCCTAGTAATGAACTAATAGAGACAAGGTGCGATGCGTGGCAGGGGCAACTGTTGGAAAAAGCCCCAAAAAGACTCTCCCTCGGGGTCTTCTTTCTTTAGTCCCAAATGCCCACTTTTAGTCCCTAAAAGTCCCTCCTGTTTGGTTTAGATGGGACTAACACGGATTTATTTTAGTCCCTCCACCAAAATGTCCCTGTAAACAAGCACCCTCTAATAATGCCGCTGGAAAATTGATGCAATGCCACAGTTAAAAGCAAATTACATGTTTAATGAATTTTATTGTTAATATAATCTCTCTGTTAATATTAATCAATGCCACCGTTTGACAAATGCTACTGTCTTGCTTTCTTTCCCATTTAGATAAGGTAGGTGCTTCTTTTTGTTGGCTTCTGTGTCATCCACCGTTATTGACCACTAGTTGTTTCCTTTGCACCTCTGTGTAAACAGGGTTATCTACTTCACCTCGTTGCCATTGTGACCTTTTGTTGCATTGCACAAAACACTTTTGTTTTGAGAGTGTTTTGTGCAGTTCAACCAAAATGTCACACCGACAATGTTGCTTGATTGCTTGATCTTAGTGGAACTGCACAAGAGGAGATCTTACTTCCTATCCGTGTTGGCAAATTTGGTTCAGATCTTCTTCTTATGAGTTGTTTGAATTCCGCGTCATGAGAGGTCAGTACTAGCCTTCTTTCACATGATTCTGCAGTGTGCTTTCATATGTTGTGCTACTTGTACGGTAATGTTGCTTGATTTTAGTGAACTGCACAAATGGAGACAAGAGTTCCAATCTGTATGTGCACCGCAATATCCCATTGAGGTAAGATAAGGATATTTCACAATTGTTGGCCTGTATTTTGCCACTTTCATTAGAAAATTAATGTCATTGTTTAGTGCTATACTTGTGCAACCTAATTGACATGCCAAATCTTACATTGAAGGCGAAGCTTGTCTGTTATTGAACCAAGTGATGAAGGGGAAGAACAAGCGGAAGAAAAACTAAAATCAACTCCTGGTGCTGTAATGAAGCACTGGAACTGTGATGACACAAGTAATGATATAGTTTTGCATCTTAATTTATTGCTATGGTTGGAACGAGCAATTGTTTTGCCACTGATTTGATGCCACTCTTAATGTAATACGTAATTATCTCTACTTGTGCAAACAGGGATCTTCTTTGAAGATACCATATATTTTAGTGGAACTGCACAAGAAGATGTTGGAAACATTAATCTAATCGAGGAGTATATAGTAAGCATGGCCACCACAGTAGATAGCAACTGTATGCTCATCTGTATGCTCTACACAATAAGCCTCCTGACAAAGGTTGGTACTCGCCCACTGATTTCATCCATATGATTGATCTTTGTCATCTCTATTGGTGTTGCGCTACTGTTTAGATACTGTCATCAAAAAGTGGTATTGTCCTTGACAAGTGCTTCATCTGTGCTGTTTTAAATATTTCCTTTCCTTTTTTTGAGCAAACAGGGATGCTAGCATTTAGTTATCCTCTTGTCTTTGCACAACAGGATCCTCCTCCTCTGAAGAAGAATATGGAGTACGTGAAGTGACTAGTTCCGATTATGCCAGGATGAAGAAGCCCTGTCTATCTTCTCATCAGAAGGAGCAGTTGAAGGATGGTTACATTACCCCCACAAGACCAAACTAACTTCATCTCAGAAGGACTGACAAATCTCCATTTTCTTGCTGTGATGCACGAGTACAATGTTGTTCTAGGATTCTTTCCGGTGAGTTCCATTTTTCTAAAAGTGTGCTCTACATGAACCATGTAGGTGCCTGTTTAAACTGTCAATTCATAGTACAGTTTGCTTTATACTAATCACTTTTTTTGTATTTGTGCAAACAGGGGTGCTCAGCTTGATTTCAATGGGAACTGCACAAAATGTTCATGAATACATTGAATCATTCATTTCCACCACAAGAAAGGAGGTGCCGATAAGTTCAAGGCATTGCAACATATAAGGGCGAAATCATACAAGCTACGCGCGAATTTGGTTGATTTTGGTGGAGCCACACAAAAAGAACAGCTGGTTTATTTAGCACGAGGTGCCATATCAATGTCCGAACTGATGGCAAACCCTGCCCATTCCACAATCGTAGGCATTTGATATTTTGGAATGGGAAAACCTTGTCAAATTTTGCTAATTGATTTTAGCAAGAAGACATGGGTTTGATATTTTTGAATGGGACGCCCTTTGCTGTCAGCAGCGCTGATCCATTTTTTCTTTATTCTTTAGTTGTGAAGTAAATATTGGCTCTGACATGTGAATCGCTAAGATGCATAATCATCGATTGTTTTGAATGTTCTCTATGAATTGCCAGGCCTGTGTGGTTGATTGCAATATACAGGAACGCTAAAAAGCTGCTCAAACTCTTTGTACCCCTTCTGTTCCTTTTTACTTCGCACTTTGTGAAAGTGCATACTTTTTTCTATAAGATTGGTCAAAGTAGAGATACTTTGACTACAGACAAAACTTGTATGCAGACTAGAAAGGACCGGAGGGAGTACATGTGAAACTGCTGCAAATGAGGTGATTACCCTGGGAATAATGCTAGTAGTACGTATTGTTTTGCATGTTCATCCAATGCCAGTGATAGAAGAATTCAAACTAATCGAAATAAATTCATTCATACACGGTCGGATTTCATATAAACATGCCGGATTTCATTACATTTCATACATTCTTCAACTAAAAAGGGGTGCGCTGGAGGTATAATTAATTAACCGAAGCTACCCACCTATGTCCGGCTGAGCTGAACAGAAGCTTCAATGACTTAACTGCAGGTGCAGCTGTGTAACTGACATGTGGCCCAGATGCCTGTTGGGCCCACGTGTGAATCAGCCAACTGCACCAGCAGTTAAGTAGAAGCAGCGTCCTTCTCCAACATAGCTCTCCGACTCCACGTCGCTGCCAAGAAGCTAACTGGCCGTCAGTAGTCAACCCGCCTAGCTTGTCATAGTGATTAGGGAAACTAGGAGCCCAATGATTAGGATCCCCACATGACAAACACCTTTCTTCTTGTCATTCTTCTTCTTGAAGTTCGTGTGTTGCACAACCTTGTTCTTCCCATCAAACTTTGCTTTACCATCAAACTTGCCCTTGTTCTTGAACTTGTGGGGCTGGAAGTTCTTCTTCTGTACCAGATTGGCACTAGATCCTCCCTCAATTCCTCGAGCACGTGTGTCCTTTGCTCTCGCCTTTTCTTCCACATCAAGAGTGCCAATGAGATCCACGAAGGAGGAAGCTTAGTGATGATACCTCCGGCAACAAACTTGTCCGGTAGCATACAACTGAAGTGCTCAAGTTCTCTAGCAAATGACTGTATCTCATGAGCTTGCTCAACCATAGAGCGCTCTTCAATCATCCTGTAATCATAGAATTGCTCCATGATGTACAGCTCAGTGCCAGCAACCGGAGGGTAGCAGCGGTGGCCTTACTTGGACCCGAGCGGCGGTGACCTACCGTGTTCTACTCTTCCTTGTTTTCTGTGTGGCGCAGCCTCGTTGGCAGCGGGGCGGGGCCTCGGCGGAGCCGGCGATGTCCTCCGTCTCGTTGCCGGCGGGCGGCGCCTCGGCGGAGCAGGGGAAATCCTCCCCCTCGTTGCCAGCAGGGTGGGGCCTCGGCGAAGCCGGCGGTGTCCTCTGCCTCGTTGTTGGTGCCGCGGGGCCTCGGCGGAGCAGGGCCTCGTCAACGCCAGTGGAGCGAGGACTCGTCGGAGCCGACATTGTCCTCTGCCTCATCCTCGGTCTCGCCAAACAGCGCCTCGCCTGCTTCATCGCCCTCTTTGTAGGTGGCCGCAGCCTCCGCCACCCGCATGTGGTACCGCCAGCGCTCGAGGCGGCCCTCGTGGGCGGAGCGGTACGAGTCGAGCAACGCCTCCTGCTCCGCCCGCTCCGCGGCGATCTACTCCTCCGCCTGCAGGTGCTCCTGGAGGAGATGGTGGTTGTAGGCGGCGTCGGCCTGCGCCTCCCAGAACTGCTCCTCATGCTTTTGCCTCACTGTGTCCATATATTGGGCATGTGCCTCGCCAATGGTCATGGTGCAATGCACCGGCGAGGATGGCGCGGAGGAGGGGGTTGGCGCCGGATCGTCGACTACCATGTTCTCCAATGGGACGTCGTCGTCCTCCGGCTGCCTGCCGGCCAGCCAGTCGGCAGCAATGGCTGCCATCTCCTTGTGGTCCGTCGTCCGCCCGTCCCGAAGAGCGCTGGAGCGCGAGGAAGCCATGGTGGGAAGTAGTGGTGTGGACAGGAGAATAGGAACGGATGCGGATGACTGTGGCTATGGCCGGCGCAGCAGTTTATATAGCAATGGTGGGCGGCGGAGGGACGGACGTGTGGCGCCGGAGTAGCCGCCTCGGCAACCGTGTATCATTAATGTGGGCGGCAGAAGGACGGACGGATGGCATTTGTGTCATTTGAAGGCAGAGCAATTGCATGCACCGGGAAGCGGGGCGGGCGGCTCTGACCGTTTCGGGCGGAAAGCGCGCACGGGCGAGGGAGGCGGTCTGGGTGGGCCAGGGCAGTCAGACTCGTGCTTGGCAGCGGGTCGGTCCAGTAGCCGGACATGCTGGCTCGCTAGCTACCTCGCCGAGCTGAGCGACGACAATCAGACAATGGACGTAGCTTCCGACCAGGAGCCGGCGCCACTGTCCAAGCCGGTTCATGCCGTGTTCACCATAGAGCAGGTGCAGCCGCACTTCGACGCCCTAATGGCGGAAGAGGTACCAGCGCAGGAGGACCTGTGTTGCAACCTCCATCTCCTCAATGAGCACCGGTGAACAAGCAAACGACAATGCCGTCACAGACATGTGGCCCTATGATCCTGGCTTCCCGAATGAGCAGCGGGCGCTGTATTAGACCATCTGTAGGGCCCGCGAGGCCCCGTCAGTCGTCCTTCGAGTTGTTGCGCTCGCCGTGGCGCCGCCGTCTCACGTTGTCAACATGGTCAACGGACATGAGGATGAGGAGATGACTTTACTTGGAGAGGATGACAGTGGGGACCCACCAAGGCCATAGCCGCACGTACGCAAGTGCCTCCTTATTAGTATATAAAACTATAATTTTTTTTGCTTCCTCCTGGTTTCCTGACATCACGGTCACACACCGTTGTCAACCTATGTAGTCAATAAACGAGAGAATTGCACAAGAAGCGGCCGATAGCTGGGACCAAGCAGCTCGAGCAGTATTTGTGTTTTTGAGGTGTGAGTACTGCAGAGTTTTTCTTGAGCGATGTTTAGCCCAGATATTAATTTTTCTCCTCTGAACAACAACGAAAACATCGCTGCAGCTATTAACTGGGCGGGCTGTGGCCTGTCTAGCCCAGGCCAGATATCTAGCCCAGATATTAATTTTTTTCAAGCTGAAAATGGCTAGCCCAGCTATACTTTTTTTAGGAATACCCAGGCAAGTTCAAGTTGTTATTCTCCGCCCCGCTGGGCTGCAAATCTTTCCTAGGAGGGATGCATTAGTCTTAACAGGAAAATGGGCTTTAAGAAATAATAAATGGGATGTAATTATAAAAACTGGGCAGCAACTATAAAAAATGCACCAAACACGTAATTACTTTATAAAATATTATTTTTGGATATTGAAAATTTTAATTTCATTAATTGTTGCGAGCGCAATGTTTCGTTGGATTTTTACGTAATATAAATTTATATTGAAATTGTATTTAATCTAACTAGAAATTTTGGGATAAAAATATTTCGGATCCCATGAAAATGTGGGAAATTTTATTGAATTCTATTTTGAACGGTTGGTTGAAATGGGCTGTACTTTTAACAAACTGTAAATGGGCTGTAGTAAATTCCATTAGAATTCAAAAATTGGCTGCACATTCTTACAAATCTTAGATGAGCTATAAGTTCTCTGCCGCACACTTGTGGCCTTACTAAGTTGACGCATCCCCTAAAAAAAAGAGAGTTGACGCGTATGCAAGGCTTTGTCAACTTATAGTCAACACACGGTTCTAGCAGTAGTGGCCGTTGGATGTCCATCCAATGGATGCCGTGCTTCTTCTTCAATCTCGGATATTCTAGCTTCACCCGCCCAAAAAATGATTCCTCCCCCTGACATCTGGGGCGCACTATCTTGGAAGCTGACCTGTGGGCCTACTAAGTTGACGCGTACCAAGGGCTTTGTCAACTTAGTCAATATAAACGATTCTAGCTGCAGTGACCATACGATGTCCATCCAACGGCCATCGCGCTTCTTCAACCTCTGGTCTTCTTGCTCCAGCCGCCCAAAGCAGCGCCGACCGTGCCGCCTGCTCCTGCCTCCTATGGCCGGCTGTGCTGCCGCGCAGGCCTCACCGCCCCTACTACTTCCACCGCCGGCCAGGGCATCCCTCCACTCACCCACACCACCTGTTATTCTGCAGCCACGGCAACCTCACACCGCAGCAGAACCAGTGAACCCTCGTACTCCTCTCCGCATGGGCATTCACTGCCGCGTCTTCCCCGGCTCCGCGTCGTCCCCTTCCTAGGCCTCGCCGTCGTCCACCGCCCTGGTGCTCTCGGCGCGGCGTGGTCAACGTGGTCAAGGAACGACTTATATCAGAAGAGTACTATACATGGAGAGGCTGACAGCTGGGTCCACGGCAGCCGCAAGGAAGTGCCTCCTTATTACGCGGAAAATAATTATTCCTCCACCTGACAGCAGGGACCCACCGGATGGGCCACCGTATTTGGCGAAAAAAACGTTTCCCCCCTGACTGCTGGGACCCACCGGACGGGCCAACATATTTCGTGAAAAAAACGCCCCCCCCCCCACTGTCAGCTAGGACCCACCCGAGGTGCCTCCTTATTACGCACAAAAAAAAATGAATACTCCCCCTGCTAGTTGGGACCAGCTTGGTGGGAGGCTGACTTGTGGGCCTACTAAGTTGACAGGCCAACTAAATTGGCGAAAAAAACGTTTCCCCCCTGACTGCTGGGACCCACCGGACGGGCCAACGTATTTCGCGAAAAAACGCCCCCCCCACTGTCAGCTAGGACCCACCGGAGGTGCCTCCTTATTACGCACAAAAAAAATGAATACTCCCCCTGCTAGTTGGGACCAGCTTGGTGGGAGGCTGACTTGTGGGCCTACTAAGTTGACGGGGACAGAGTGCTTTGTCAACTTAGTCAATATGAACGATTCTAGCTCCAGTGACCGTACGATGTCCATCCAACTGCCGTAGTGCTTCTTCAACCTCTGGTCTTCTTGCTCTAGCCGCCCAAAGCAGCGCCGGTCGTGCCGCATGCTCCTGCCTCCCGTGGCCAGCTGTGCTGCCGCAGAGGCCTCACCGCCCCTACTATTCCCACCGCTTGCCAGACCCTGCGGCGACAGCAGCCTCACACCGTAGCCAAACCAGTGAACCCTCGTACTCCTCTCCACGCGGGCTTCCACTGCCGCGTCTTCCCCGGCTCCGCGTCTTCCCCTTCCTAGGCCTCGCCGTCGTCCACCGCCCTGGTGCTCTCGGCGCGGCGTGGTCAACGTGGTCAAGGAATGACTTCCATCGGAAGGGTACTGTACATGGAGAGGCTGACAGCTGGGTCCACGGCCGCAGCAAGGAAGTGCCTCCTTATTACGCAAAATAATTATTCCTCCACCTGACAGTGGGGACCCACCGGACGGGCCACCGTATTTTGCAAAAAAAACATTTCCCCCTGACTGCTGGGACCCACCAGCTACATCTTCGCACGCAAGGAAGTGCGTCTGGGCAAAAAAAAACGATTCGCCCCCCTGACTGCTGGGACCCACCAGCTACATCTTCGCAGGCAAGGAAGTGCCTGGCAGTCGGGACCCACCTGGTCGAAGCGTACGTAGCGTTGTCATTCTGGTCGCGAACGTGTACATACATACTGGTCGATGTAGAGGCACGCACGTGTCGTAGTAGAGGCGCACACGTAGCATGTACACGTACGTACAGCGGCCAGGGTGCAAGAAAGTAAATACAACCATGTACGTACATACGGGCGAGGTCTCGAACGCCTACTTGCGCGTACGTATGGCCAGGGCTCGTGTACATGGCTGGGTCGGAACGGAGAAACTGCGTCATCGTCATGTTCATGGGGAGGCAACGGAATGCGTCGTGTTCATCGGGAGGTAATGGAACGCATGGGAGCCAACCGGCTTGGACGGAACAGCCGATGGAAACAAGGCCTGGCGTACCGCAGAACGGAGGAAACAGCCTTGTGTTCGACCGGCCACGTTCGAAACGGGATCCTATTCATCGGGAGGGGTCTGGCGTACCACAAAATGGAGGAAATGGACCTCCTACGGTCGAAACGGGGGTCCTGTTGATCGGGAGGGGTGTGGCGTACCGCAAAAGGAGGAAACGGACTAGTGTTGGAGCGCTACGGTCGAAACGGGGTCCTGTTCATCGGGAGGGGTGTGGCGTACCGCAAAACGGGACTCCACGGGATACTGTTCATCTCCACCGTTGACCCCCTCCAGCCTCCATGGGCTACTGTTCATCCACCGTTGACCTCCTCTAGCCTCCACCTGCGACTGTTCATCCACAGGCTCCTGTTCATCCAGCCTCCACCGTGCGCTACTCCACCGGCTACTGTTCAACCAGCCCTCTCCATGGGCTCCTGTTCAACCACCCCTCCACGGGCTACTGTTCATTCAGCCCTCCACCGTCTACTGTTCATCCTGCCCTCCACGGGGTGGTCCTGTTCATCCAGCCCTCCACGGGGTCCTGTTCATCCAGCCCCAACCGACTCGATCGATCGGGGTCCTGTTCATCTAGAGGCAACACCACGGGGTTCTGTTCATCCACCCCCACCGGGAACTGTTCATCCAAATCCCCCAGCAACGCTCACTGTTCATCTAGAGGCAGCATCGATCGGCTTCAGTTAGCAGCAGTAGCGAAGGAATCGCTCGATCGGGTTCAGTTAACAACCATCGATCGATTGCTCGGGTTCAGTAACGCGTAGCCTGCAGTGCAATCGCTCGGGTTCAGTTAGAACCCAACGCCTTGCTCGGGTTCAGTTAGAGCCCAACGCCTCGCACCCACGCGCGTGCGTGTACGAGAGAGAAACACGCATCGCTCGGCCCCGACCACCCACCGTAACCGAGAACACCCCGATATTGTCCTCGCCCTCGCTTCTACCATGGGTTTTTCCGTCATGGACGGCCCAAAGAATGTCATGCAGCTGCGTCTCCGGCCCGCCCAGGACGAAAAGCCAATTTTCTGTCATGATTTTTTGTCATAGAAGTAGGACCCCACCACATCTATGATGATATCGGGTTTTGTCACAATTATCGTCATAGAAGTGTCATAAGTATGACAGAATTTTTTTCATTCGGCCCAAAATGTCACGGATGTGTCTTTTTATTGTAGTGTTGGAAGGCTATATTCGGACATCGGAAAGGTTCTGAGTGGTTCGAGTATTTATCGGAGTACCGGAGAGTTACGGGAATTTGCCAGGGAGTATATGGGCCTTATTGGGCTTTAGGGGAAAGAGAGAGGGGAGGCTGCACGCCCCCCAAGGCCTAGTCCGAATTGGATTAGGGGGAGGGGCGGCGCCCCCTCCTTCCTTCTCTTCTCTTTTCCCTTTCCTTCTCTCCTACTCCTACTACATGGAAGGGGGGGAATCCTACTCCCGGTGGGAGTAGGACTCCCCAGGGCGCGCCATAGTAGAGGGCCGGCCCTCCCCCTCGTCCAATCCTTTATATACAGGGGAGGGGGGCACCCCATGGACACACAAGTTGATCATTGATCTTTTAGCCGTGTGCGGTGCCTCCTCCACCATAATCCACCTCGGTCACATCGTAGCGGTGCTTAGGCGAAGCCCTGCGTCGGTAGCATCATCATCACCGTCATCATGCCGTCGTGCTGACGGAACTCTCCCGTGAAGCTCTGCTGGATCGTGAGTTCATGGGACGTCACCGAGCTGAACGTGTGCTGAACTCGGAGGTGCCGTGCGTTCGGTACTTGGATCGGTCGGATCATGAATACGTACGACTACATCAACCACGTTGTCATAACGCTTCCGCTTATGGTCTACGAGGGTACGTGGACGACACTCTCCCCTCTCATTGCTATGCATCACGATGATCTTGCGTGTGCGTAGGATTTTTTTGAAATTACTACGTTCCCCAACAAAAACAACATTGAGGGTATGACGTTAGAAGAACGGTCATATTGAATCGACCCAATACTTGTATGTTATACTATGTGATTACATCATCTAATATCATCTGTTATAACACGGAGTGTTAGCATGTGTTTTAGTTCCCCAGACCATGAGAGTGTCTCGGTCACTTCCTACTAGACGGCAGGCTTTGGGGTTGCTCAAACATCATCTGTAACAAGGTGATCATAACGACAACTTTCAGGCCCACCGAGAAGTTTGACAAGTGACCGGACAACTTGAGAGTGGGATTTGCTCCTCCGATGATGGAGAGATATTCTTAGGGTCCTCTCGGTGTGATGGCATCCATCATCGTCTGGCCAGACACAAGTGACTATGTCACGGGTATGCCGGAACACGTCAATGAGAAAGAAGAACAAAACCGGCAACGGGAGAAACGGTATATTGAGCATGGTGATGACTCTGGAGGATACTGATGCACTCCGGGTTTTGTAAAGTATCGCGATGATAAACAAAGGTTCACTCAAATATCATTCGTGTAATCACAGGGACCGATATGGATGTCCATGGGTCCGCTGTCGGTCATTAAACGAAGGGGTTTCGTTCATGTCTATGGTTACCGAACCTACGGGGGTCACAAGCTTAAGGTAATCACGATCTGCTGAGTGTTAGTAGGATGGGAGTGATGAGAATATATTTGTGGAATTGTTTCATTAACACCCGGAATAGTTCCAAGAGGTTCCAGAAGCGTTTCGGGGTCACCGAAAGGGCTTCGGTGGATATCAGGTAATACCGGGTATTAACAATTAATATATATAGGTGGAAAATATTTTCAGGCATGTTAAATTATATATATAATGCTCTGAAAATGTTTTGAACAAATATATCTTTAATTTAATATCAACGGGCCTAATAAGGCCAAGTGGTGGAAGATCACTTGGGCCATAAAGGCCCAATAGGGGTGGTGAGGGAGTCCTGGACTAAGGGGTCCTCGGGCGTCCGGCCTGTTCGCCATGGGCCGGACTGATGGGCTATGAAGATACGAAGACTGCACCCGTGTCCGGATAGGACTCTCCTTGGCATGGAAGGCAAGCTTGGCGACCGAATATGTAGATTCCTTTCCGTTGTAACCGACCTTGTGTAACCCTAGATCATCCCGGTGTCTATATAAACCGGAGGACTTAGTCCGGATGGGGAGATACTCATTACCATAGCCATACATGCTAGAATTATAGGGTTTAGCCATTATGATCTCGTGGTAGATCAACTCTTGTAATACTCATATTCATCAAGATCAATCAAGCATGAAGTAGGGTATTACCTCCATAGAGAGGGCCCGAACCTGGGTAAACATCGTGTGCCCTGTCTCCTGTTACCATCGACCTTAGATGCATAGTTCGGGACCCCCTACCCGAGATCCACCGGTTTTGACACCGACCTTGGTGCTTTTATTGAGAGTTCCACTGTGCCGTCCCATAAAGGTTCCGATGGCCCCTTTAATCGTCAACAATGACGCTGTCCAAGGAGGAACCTTCCTCTCCGAACAGATCTTTGTGTTCGGCGGCTTCGCACCGCGGGCTAACTCGCTAGGCCATCTGGAGCAGATCGATAGCTACGCCCCTGGCCATCAAGTCAGATTTGGGAGCTTGAACTACGTTGCGGACATCCGTGGAGACTTGATCTTCGCTGGATTCAAGACCACGGCGACCGCTCCTGGTCACCTCGAGGAACATGACCTAAATCTGTCGTCAGACCGCTTTCAGGAGATAGTTCCTGTAACTGCTCGGGCCTTAGATCCGGAGCATACTGCGCCATCCAAGGACGGGAAGCTCAACCCCACCACGGAGGCCACGGATCCCGTGGAGTTGGAGCCACATAGGGACCTAAACTCATGGGACATCTGCGTTACCGGAACTCCGGACTCGTCTCTGGTCATAAGTTCCAAACCATATGAGCCCGCGGATGCCAAACTTGATCGTTTATCGATCTTCGAGTTCGGCGCCGCGGACATCTTCCAGCACTCGCCCTTGGGCGATGTGCTGAGCTCATTAAAAAACCTCTCCTTGGCGGGGGACTCTCAGCCGAACTATGTTCGATTCGAACTAGAGGCTGATGATGGAGAATTTCGCTTCCCACCCACCACCCACTTCATAGCGACTGTCGAGGACTTAACCGACACGCTTGACTATGACTCCGAAGACATCGACGGTATGGACGACGATGCCGGAGACGAGGAGGCCCAAAACCCGCCGTTCACTGGACGATGGACGCCCACTTCCTCATATGATGTATACATGGTAGATATGCCGAAAATTAATAGCGGCGATGACAATTAGAACCCAGCAAAAGAGGACCCTCCTAAAACACAACCAAAGCGCCGGCGTCAGCGGCGCCGCTCTAAGTCCCGCCGCAGCAGGGACAGCAACACCGACACATGAGACGATAACACTCCGGATGGTGCCAAAGACACAGAAGAACCTGATGAACAAACTGCCGAACAAGACAATCGGGAATCAGGGCATGCAAGCCCTGACGAACAGGCCATAGAAGAAGACTCGGAGGACGGTAGTTACTGTCCGCCTTCCGAGGAGGAGGTGAGCCTCGGCAACGAACACTTCATCGTGCGTGCGGAGCCTTTGGAGCAGGAGCGCTTTAAGCTTCAGCTAATAGCCACTGCGAGGAGCCTGAAAAAGAAGCAGCAGCAGCTTCAAGCTGATCAAGACCTGCTCAATGACAGATGGACCGACGTCTTGGCAGCCGAGGAATACGGCCTTAAACACCTAGCCAAAAGTTACCCGAAGCACAAATTGCTACCTTAGTTCGATGATGAGGCTCCAGATCACGCACCAGCGTCACACGAGGCGGTTGATCGACCAGTGCGCGGTCGGGATAAAACAGCAACCCGAGCCAAAAACCAGACTGTCCCACCTCACCGCAAAGGCAGGGATAAGATAGCTCGGGGCCATACATATTATCTTCCTCAAGACCTGGACAGTAGAGCAGGACATACAAGATCGATCTACGGATCGCGAGGACGTGCCTTGACACGCGAGGACGGCTATCTATTCGGACGTGACAAACCTAGTCATGCCCGGGCCAAAAACCGCAGACGGACTCCATCAGAGCTACGTCGCGATGCGGCCCGATATAGAGGCGCCGCACATCCTCTTTGTTTCACTGACGAAGTAATGGATCATGAATTCCCAGAAGAATTCAAACTCGTAAACATCGAGTCATATGATGGAACGACCGATCCTGCGGTATGGATCAAGGACTTTATTCTCCAGATTCGCATGGCCCACGGAGATGACCTCCATGCTATCAAATACCTCCCACTGAAACTCAAAGGGCCAGCTCGACACTGGCACAACAGTCTGCCTGAAAATTCCATTGGCAGCTGGGAGGACCTGGAAGAAGCTTTCCCTGACAACTTCCAAGGTACATATGTTCGGCCACCCGATGCCGATGACCTAAGTCACATAGTTCAACAGCCCGGGGAGTCAGCCAGGAAGTTCTGGACTAGGTTCCTAACTAAAAAGAACCAGATAGTCGACTGTCTGGATGCCGAAGCCCTAGCGGCCTTTAAACATAGCATCCGCGACGAATGGGTCGCCCGCCACCTCGGCCAAGAAAAGCCAAAATCTATGGCTGCCCTCACGGCACTCATGACCCGCTTTTGCGCGGGTGAGGATAGCTGGTTGGCTCGCAGCAAAAACACAGCCAGTGAGGCAGGCCCCTCTGAGGTTAAGAACAGTAATGGCAAGCTCCGACGTAATAGACACAAACGTCAAAGCAATGGTGATAATACCGATGACACTACAGTCAACGCCGGATTTAGCGGCTCCAAGTATAGCCAGCGGAAGAAATCGTACAAGAGAAACAACCAGGGACCATCCAGCCTGGACCGCATACTCGATCGCCTATGCCAGATACATGGCACCCAAGACAAACCAGCTAATCACACCAATAGAGATTGTTGGGTTTTTAAACAGGCCGGCAAATTAAACACCGAGAACAGGGAAAAGGGATCACAAAGCGAGGACGATGACGAGGAGCCCCGGTAGCTGAACACAGGCGGCAGAAAAAGTTTCCCCCCAAGTCAAAACAGTAAACATGATATATGCCACACACATCCCTAAAAGGGAACGCAAGCACGCACTAAGGGACGTCTATGCGATAGAGCCAGTCGCCCCAAAATTCAATCCTTGGTCGTCATTCCCGACCACCTTTGATCGACGGGATCACCCGACTAGTATCCGTCATGGCGGTTCAGCCGCACTAGTCCTCGACCCAATCATTGACGGATTTCACCTGACGCGCGTCCTTATGCACGGTGGTAGCAGCCTCAACCTGCTTTATCAGGATACAGTGCGAAAAATGGGCATCAATCCATCACGGATCAAGCCCACAAAGACTACCTTCAAAGGAGTCATACCAGGTGTCGAGGCCCGCTGTACGGGCTCAATCACGCTTGAAGTTGTCTTCGGGTCTCCGGACAATTTCCGAAGTGAGGAGTTAATCTTCGACATCGTCCCCTTTCGCAGTGGCTATCACGCACTGCTGGGACGAACCGCATTCGCTCGATTCAACGCTGTACCTCACTATGCTTATCTTAAGCTCAAGATGCCCGGTCCACACAGCGTCATCACGGTCAACGGAAATACGGAATGCTCTCTCCGTACAGAAGAGCACACAGCTGCCTTAGCAGCAGAAGTACAGAGTGGCCTTCTCAAGCAGAACCCTAATTCGGCTGCCGAGCCCACGGACACCATTAAGAGGGTCTGAACTACTTTGCAGCAGGACAACTCGGCTCATCAGGAGCTCGACTAGCAATCCGGCCTCCGTCTTAGCCCCGATCAGGCGCCGGCATTCACGCTGCGCGTACATAACTACGCACTCGAAATTCCATGGGCATCGATGGAGGCACAACTAACTTGTGACCCACAGTGCGGCTCAACCGGCACCGGATACACACATACTATCACTTTTACTTTTTCCTTTCAGATCTCAATCCTGCAGACCCCATCCGATGGCATGATCATGGATCTTCTCAAGACGGCAAGAATAAGAGCGGTCAGTTGACCCTGTTGGATGGTATTATACAAGCTCGGCATGGGAGAGCCGCAGATATATGGGGGACTTCTCTAGGTGCTTTCATTAAATGATCAATCTACCTGTTTTCTAGATCCATACGCAGCTCTCCATTGGTAAAGGCATAGTAAATAGCCTTTCTGCTTATTGCACCACTTGTACGAACGCACTTTAACGCACCAATGAAATTGTAATAGAAACAGTTTGCGGCCTAAATTTCCACGGCTTTAGCTTACCAATAGTTCTTTCTTTATTTTTGCCTTTTTCCTCCCTATTAATTCTATCAGATAACACCCGTACATTCGGTGTGTTCCACCTTGCCAGGGGCTTCATAGCACCCCACAACATGGCAACAAAAGTCCGAACACTTTTACAGTACAGTTCGGCACCCCGAATTTAGCATTATATGCATTGGCTCCGAATCATGTCTTTGGTCAATAGTTGGGTTGCCCGGCTCCTGTGCTTGCTACCTTACATTCCGCTATATCAGCTAAGGTAGTAAAGGGAGAACTACTGCGATTGTGCCATGGTTTATCCAAAGGAGCACCTTAGTAGAGAAAGGCGAAAACTGACTGTCATGATACAGCGAGAGCTGGTCAGCTGTTCGGAGGTTGCAAATCGTTGGAGATTTTTTCCGCATTATGCGAAGGATCGGTACTTCCCGATCAGACGCTCATAGCACTCTGTTTCAGATACCAGGGGCTGCACCCATGTTTTATTATAAAACTCCTATGGCTAAGTGAGGGCGTTAAAGCCGCATAGTCTGATTGCCTGGTTCGTTGCGCTAAACAACTCCTTCAAGGACCATATAATTGGATCAAGATTGTTTAGATTCCACCCCGAACACCTCTGTACTACCTACGTGGGGGCAGAAGCCGACGACTAGCCAACCCTTAGATTTCATACAACACGGCCGCACAGGAGGAAAAAATTAAAACATAACAAGCATTATATTGCAAACCAACTTTGTTTCATCATACAAGGCAAATAAAACACGAATATATTCATTCGAAAATAATGTCTTGCCCACACTGTGTTGCCACAATGCGAGACCCCTCTAGGACATCCGCAAAATAGTGCTCGGGTGTGTGGTACTCCTTGCCCTCTGGCGGCCCCCGGGTCAGCTCGACGGCATCCATCTTCGCCCACCACATCTTGCAACGGGCGAAGGCCATGCGCGCACCTTCAATACAGGCCAATCGCTTGACGACGTCCAGCCGAGGACAGGCATTCACCAACCGCTTCACGAGTCCGAAGTAGCTGCCGGGCATAGCTTCGGCTGGCCATAGCCGGATTATCAAATCCTTCATAGCTAGTTCGGCCACCCTATGCAGCTCCACCTGCTGTTTCAGCTGATCGGTGAAGGGCATGGGATGCTCTGGCGCAAGATACTGTGACCAGAACAATTTCTCCGTGGAGCTCCCCTCTTCGGCTCAAAAGAATTCCGTGGCGTCGGACACACTGCGCGGCAAATCTGCGTAGGCTCCTAGAGAACTCCGAATCCGGGTTAGTAAGAAAAACTTCTTCTTCATATACTTGCTTTGCATACTAAATGCCTTACCCGCCGCGATCTTCCTGGCCTCATGGATCTCTTGGAGGGCGCCCTGGGCCTCATTCCGGGCCGTCTCCGTGCTCTGACGAGCCTTGGCAAGTTCGGTCTCTCGAACCGACGCATCGCGCTCCAAGGTCTCGCACTTCCTCACCGCGTCCTGGAGCTCTTGTTGAACCTCGTTGACCCGGGCCTTGAGCTTCTTACGGGCGGCCTGCTCCTCGACAACCTTCCCCTCGGCTTTGGCCAGGGCCTCTTTTAGGGCCTCGACCTTGGTCGTCGCTTCTATATACATCTTGACACTTCAGTCAATGCATATCATTTTACCTTCTTAATATAAAACAGGTTATCACATACCTTGTTTTTCTTGGAGCTGCCTCCTCACCTGACCGAGCTCCACCTCGGCCTGCTCTAGTCTCTGCTTTAGTCTGGAGACTTCGGCAGTATGTGAGGCTGCGGCCAACAACGACGCCTGTGTATTCATTTAAGACAAGTTTAGTTAGTTTCCTACCATCAGGGATTGATCCTCTGTCCGGTTTTTCTTTCCGAACACCGGACAGTGTCTCAGGGGCTACTGTCTATATCGGGATTTTCTCCTTTTGTGTCGCTTACCTCAAAACCTGTCAGCAGGCTGCTGCAGGCTTCGGTCAGTTCGCTCTTGGCGGACTGAACCCTTTCAATCACCGTGCCCATAAGAACACGGTGCTCATCCACAATGGGAGCGCCTCGTAGTGCTTCTAGCAGATTATCTGGTGCCCCTGGTTGGACAGGGGTCACCGGTGGAATAGGCATACCCCCTTGTTTTGAAGGAGGCCGCATGCCGGATCCCGGAGCCGCATCGGTCTCCGGAATTGAGTCCGGTTGAGGGCCGAATTGAATACGGCCCTCATCCCCAGTCTCCATGGGAGTTGACTCTCCCTGGTGTTCAGCGACGGGGGCTTCGCCTTCTGGTGCCCCTCCTCGGCCTGGGAAGGTCCGTTGGGAGAGCACCTCGTCGTCTCCCTTGGCCTTGGGAGAGTATGTGGCCGGCGGTGTCTTGCTGGCCATCTCCTTCGTGTCCAGCGAACCCTCTGATGAGGATCGCTGGGGGCTGTCGTGGGCCGGACTATAATAGCATGATTGACCATGTCAATAAGACGAGGAGGAGAGGTTAGATCTATGGGCATGTGCAAGTCTTAGCACTTATGATGCGGCCCGAGGCTTAGGGCGGGGGCGTCACTCCGGACTGCTGTCAATGTCCCATGTGGAGCTGCCCGCAAGCTGGCCTTTCCCCTTCTTGGGCGCCTCCGTCTCCAGAATTGTGGGGGCCGCCCTCTTCTTCCTTCCCTCACCAGGATGAGGGTTGTTCTCCTCCTCCTCCTCCTCCTCATCATCGTCATCTTCGGCGGCGGAGGAGCGGGTCTTGTCTTCGGACGTCGCGTTCGAAGCGCCCTTGCGACGGGGCCACTCCGGACCACTTTGGCCTTCCCCTTGGCCTTCTTCACCGGCGCCGTATAGGGAGCCGGCACCAGCATCTTCACTAGACGCGGAATGACTGGCTCATCAGGCAGCAGAACTGGGCACTAGATCTTCTTCTCCCTTTCCATCCATTCCTGAAGAAGCAATGACAATAAAAGTTCAGATTTGCTCCTTGAAACAAACAAGTAGAGGACGCGTTAAAAACTTACCTCGCTGACGGGGTGGTTAACATCATGCCCACAGTTCGAATCCGTGGCTGGCGGTATCTCGTTGCCCTTGAAGAGCAACCTCCAGGCATCTTTGTGAGTGGTCTCGAAGAGCCTCTTCAGGGTATGGTGCTTCTTCGGATTGAACTTCCATAGTGGGAGGCTTCGGCTTTGGCATGGGAGAATCCGACGAACTAGCATCACCTGGATTAAATTGACAAGCTTGACATTCTTGTCCACCATGCTCTGAATGCGCGTCTGCAGCGCTATCAGCTCGTCTGGCGAACACCAGTTCAGGCTCTTCTCGACCCAGGAGGTTAGCCGCATTGGAGCACCAGGGTTGAATTCGGCAGCTGCGGCCCAGTTGGTGCCGCGGGGTTCCGTAATGTAGAACCATTGTTTCTGCCATTCCTTGACAGTCTCCACGAAAGTGCCTTTCGGCCAGGAGACATTGGACAGCTTACTCACCATGGCTCCTCCACACTCCGCGTGCTGGCCATCCACCACCTTCGGCTTCACGTTGAAGACTTTGAGCCACAGCCCGAAGTGGGGTTGGATGCGGAGGAAGGCCTCACACACGACGATGAACGCCGAGATGTTGAGGAAGGAGTTCGGGGATAGATCGTGAAAGTCTATCCCGTAATAGTACACCAGCCCACAGACGAAAGGGTGGAGTGGAAACCCTAGTCCGCGGAAGAAATGAGGGATGAATACCACCCTCTCGCTGGGCTTCGGCATGGGGACGACTTGTCCCTCGGCCGGCAGACGATGGGCGATTTCCTTCGCCAAGTACCCAGCCGCTCGAAGCTCAGTAATGTCTTTCTCCTTGACGGAGGAGACCATCCACTTGCCTTGGCCTCCGGATCCGGACATGGTTGAGTGCTAGCTTAAGCGGGAAGAAGATGAGAACTTGGGCGCTGGAGCTCAAGGGTGGAAGGGCGGAGGAAGAGAGACGGCGTGGGAGAAAAGGGGGGAATCCTTATCCCCTTATAAAGGCAGTAAATATCGAACGCCTCCCCACTCGCCCTAAAACTCGCCTATTCCCAAGGGCTGTGTAAACGGCATGGTTGGGTTACCCACGCCCGCATTGATAAAAATCCCGCAATAAAGGGACACGATCTCTGCTTTGACAAGACGTGCCAATGGAAACAGCATCTCGAAACACGACGGGCAAAAACGGTTCGATATAGTGACCAAACAGGTGTGGTGTCATCTTGCAAAAAGTTGTCAGCAGATGGGACTCGTGGGATATTATATTCCCTCCGCAGTTGTGTGTGGTGCATGTGTTACAGGTCCAGACACGATCAATGCGTCCGAAGACTATTTTGGAGTTCGGAGAGGGGAACGCGCCTTGCAATGCCGAAGACAAAACTGCGCGCCGAACTCCTCGTCATTGAAGCCAGGTTCAGGGGCTACTAGGGACTCCTGGACTAAGGGGACCTCGGGCGTCTGACCTGTTCGCCATGGGCCGGACTGATGGGCTGTGAAGATACGAAGACCGAAGACTGCACCCGTGTCCGGATAGGACTCTCCTTGGCGTGGAAGGCAAGCTTGGCGACCGAATATGTAGATTCCTTTCCTTTGTAACCGACCTTGTGTAACCCTAGATCCTCCCGGTGTCTATATAAACCGGAGGACTTAGTCCGGATGGGGAGATACACATTACCATAGTCATACATGCTAGACTTCTAGGGTTTAGCCATTACGATCTCGTGGTAGATAAAATCTTGTAATACTCATATTCATCAAGATCAATCAAGCAGGAAGTAGGGTATTACCTCCATAGAGAGGGCCCGAACCTGGGTAAACATCGTGTCCCCTGTCTCCTTTTACCATCGACCTTAGACGCACAGTTCGGGACCCCCTACCCGAGATCCGCCGGTTTTGACACCGACAGGTGGCGCCCCCTTCTCCCCATGGAAAGGGGAGAAGGAGGCCGAATTGGAGGGGGATTCCCCTCCCCTTGGCCGGCCACAAGGGGGAGACTTTGCCCCCTTGTGTGGTGCCCCCTCCTCCCCTCCCAACCTATGTATACTAGAGGATTTCCACCCTTTTGTAACACAAGTTTTGGAGCCTCCTCTAGTTGATCTAGTTCTAGTTCTTGTTGGTCCTAGTTGACTAATTAGAGCTAGCTAGCCCTAGCTACCTCTAATCCTCATAATTAGAAGCCTCATGTGGTTCTAATCTCCTCCCTCTAATTCTCCGCCGACGATTGCTCTAGACGGCGAAGCGCTGTAGGATCATGAAAACGTACGCTTGCAACCAAGTAGAGATGTCGTGGAATTGTCACGGAAGATGTCCTAGTGTGAGGACTTAGTCGTGAGGCCAACGCATCTATGTGGTAGCTTGAGAGGGGTTGATCGGAATCGAGAGACGCAACATGCAAGACAAGGGTTTAGACAGCTTCAGGCCCCGGGAAACATCATCCGGCAATAACCCTACATGATGTTTGTGGCTAGGTCTCATTATGCTCATGAGGGAGTCACCGTAAACCGGCTCTCCTAGTTATGTCTAGCCCTAAGATTATTTCTCTCTTGCTTGTCCCTTGTTGGGGAGCCCTGCCCCTCCTTATATAAGTTGAAGGGGTGGGTTACATGACTAGTCCTAGTAGGATTAGGATTACTCTATTACAAGTGGAGTCCTAGTCTTGCTTCCTTTGTAAGGGAATATTCCTCATGCTTTCCTCTTAAACCGGCCCACCATAACATGAGCTGGCCTTCCATAAACCGCCTTCTGGACCACCGGGTCTTGTCATTCCTCTGACCCGCTCGCCGGGTCACCCATGAATCGCCAGGCTCGGGCAGGTCACTTAGTGAGTCGTCCAGTCAGGGAAGGTCATTAGTGAGTCGCCAAGTCCGGCCGGGTTATACTTCCGGCCGGGTTATGCCGCGGGGTATATCCCCGACATTAGCCCCCAGTTTAATTTGGATTTATCCATGTTAAACTGATCTGCAACATAAACACAAGAACAAATTTGGTGGGTTGTGCTCCGGTTTAAATATTCTTATAAACTGACACTTGATCATCCGTAAGTCCTTGTCATTTCTTCCTTCTGAAAATTCCGAGTCAATAGACCAGCTTCATAATCAATTTGCTTGCAGAAGATATTTTGGAAATAAAGAATCCATTTGAATCGGCCTTCAATGCTCTGATTTGACAAAAATATTGGTCTTTGAAATACTCATCTGATCATCAGCCGGCTTGAGGATGTAGAACTTGCCGGTTTATCATTGCCAAGAGTGCCGGTTTATAAATATTGATGGCACCGGGTCATAACTGTTTGTTAACATCAGCTTTGAAAATATACCTCTTATATGCCTATCACTTGTAGCCCCCAAGTCTTAAGAAGGTAACGTAGTAACAGCTTAAGAATTGCTTCAATATGAATGTCACAAGCTTGAAGAAATCCAGGTTGTTCATCTCAATCACTTGTCAGAACTGAGTATTCCACATATGTAGCCCCCAAGTGTCGGGTTGTTATGCTTGCAGCAACCTGGGACTTGTAATTGCCCGATGCTCATAAAAACTTTAACCAGTGTAGTCCCCAAGGGCCGGGTCATTATGCAAATAATGAGCAGGGACTTTGAAAATATGATTATGTAGACTGTAACAGCAACGTGTAGCCTCCAAGGGCTGGCTCAGTAAGATAATACTGACCTGGGACTTTATATATACTTCATTGAAAATAACATCATATGATGTAACTCCCATCACGGGGCTTTAACCCACGTCCACAAGGTTAAGAGCTTTGTGCTTTACCAACTGAGGAGTGGATCCTTCAATATAATGGATTAAGACTTGTGTACCTTGAATTGTTGACAGGAGCAATTGGTAGCCCCCAAGGGCCGACTCATTACAATGTGATGAGTCGGGTCTTCAATAAGGTGATCAAAAAATGACTTTGCATTAGCCCCCAAGTGTCATGGTGCATGCTTGCAGTGACATGAGACTTGCATATTTGATGTAATCTCAACTTGAATAATGTAGCCCCCAAGTGCCGGGTCGTAAGCCTGCAGCGACTCGGGACTATTCCTTCAATTGTAGAATAAATCATATCCATTGATAATATAATAGCCATTGTGCTAAAGCGACTTTGAAAACCTTAATCATAATACTGGTTATTGATAACCATAATAAAATCCAGCCATGTTGGCTATTTGAAGATTTGAATAATACAATCCTATGATTTATGAGCGCATGATTCCAATGGCGCAATCCAAATATATACTGGCGACTTATAGTCCCAAGTCGGGTCGGGTTAATAAACACTGGATAATTTATCATCATACTGGCGACTTATAGTCCAAAGCCAGGCCGGGTTAATAAACACCGGATAATTTATCATCATACTGGCGACTTATAGTCAAAAGCCAGGCTGGGTTAATAAACACCGGATAGTATCTCATCTCATACTGGTGACTTATAGTCAAAAGCCAGGCCGGGTTAATAAACACCGGTGATTTACAATAAAACTTTATAAGTTTTATCAAATAAACCTCAAAAAGAAAGAATCTGTGAAAAACATACAAGAAGCAAGGCTTTTCATGGGCTGCCAGGCCCAAAACGAGGCTTTTCATGGGCTGCCAGGCCACTGAGTTAAACGGTTTTACAAACCTTATAAGATGGACCTCACATTAACCAATCGTTGTTTTAACTTTGACAAGTTCAGGGTCTGCATAAGATTGACTTGTCAAACGTTCGGCGGGTCATTCTAGGATTACCTGCGCGGAGTGACTTACTTAAAAAGGCAGGATAACCCAGGGTTTTAGGTGAATACACCTGGCTTCCAAGCCTGGCTTTTATAGCCTATTACAAGGTTATAGACTCTTTGTTCTTTTAGAACAAAAGAGCCCCCAAGCAATATTTTGAGCTGGGCTCAATGGGTGCCTATGTTTGAGTTGTGCTTTTGCAACAGACTCTCTTTGGCCCCTTTTGACTTTTCTGAGAACTCGAACTCTGCGAGAGATATTTCTTCTTGAACTAGATGTTAAACTGGATATTGAGAGCTTCAAAGCTTTATGGGAGACATCTTTCCCTTGAACCGGATTTTAAATCGGAATCTTCATTTTCAGCCGGAAGTTTTCTGACGACCTTTAAACTCGAACTTGCGAGAGATTAATTCTTTTTGAACCGGAAATTCTTAAACCGGATTTGAGAGCTTCAGAGCTTTGTGGGAGAACAGATTTCCCTTGAACCAGATTTTAAACTGGCATTCTTCATTTTGAATCGGAAATTATCTGACAACCTTTAAATTTTCATCAATATGGTAGTAGCCTCCGGGACCGGGTTATCTTTCCCTCCAACGTCCTGGGGTTCTTGAATTCACTGAAAACTGGCAACATTTGCTTAGTCATATCATTGTAGCCCCCGAGTCTCAAGGCGACTCGAGGAGTTGGCTTGAGATTCTCCATATTTGACCGTGATATAAACCGGCATAAGTTGTATATCATTGGTGTTGATAGCACGATGTGAATCCACAGAAGGTTGAGGTGACTGCGGCGGGTTATAAATGATCCCGTATGAGCCGTGTCAGCAGCTCGGCCAATGGTTCATTCCAACTGGCTGTTTTGAAGTTAACCAAACTGTAGTGGCAGCGACTTGTGTGCCTGCCCATTGAGCCATCCAGTGCAGACGGATATTGATGACACGTGATAATTTGCTCCCGATTTGCTGGAAGAGAACCGGGCCACCGGAGTAGTGACTTGCTTGCACTCAATAAATAGCTCATGCAGATGGCGATTGATAATATAGACCGGACCACATGGCGGCGGTTTGCACACGTCCATTGGACAGCTTGCATGAGCAGACGTGGCTTTGATTTGTTGATGTATATGGAGCGGTGAACCGCGACACTTAAAAGATGGAGTGGACACGTGAGTCAGTCGTGGCATCATAAACCGTGTAGACGGATGAGTCGGCCATGGGTGCGGCCGGATGAACCGACCGCAGGCGCGGTCCCGGTGAGTGGATGTAAACCGGGCCGCTGAGCCGGCGACTTGGGCACTTCCATTGATCATGACAACATGCACAAATACCAGTGCAAGATGATGTCGTGTACTCCGTATCCGCTGTATAATGCCACCTTTGTAGTAAATGATTACCCTGCATACAAAATATACCATAGAACAGAGTAGTTGTTCTCAAACAATTTAATACGTACTGAAAATAGATAGGGCGAATAGCACATGATATTTTGGTTGACTGTGCAACCGGTGTGCAGTACCGTGTTCTTTTGTCTTCACGTACCAATTGCTGGATTGATGCCATGCACTGAGAGCAGCAGCATAGTTTTGTAATATCTCCTTGATATTTGAAGCGAGTAACCAGAGGCACTCTGTAGCATTTAAAAAAAATTTGACTTGGCCATCATGTGCCTTCTCTGCTTCTACCCTTATCAAACCGCTCTAGTATGAGCACTCAAAAACCGGCTCGTGCAGATGGGCTTCAGAGACAGAGCATGGCAGCGGCGGGACGAGCCCAAGGCGGCTCAAAACCGGGGACGGCCAAATGGCAGGCAGCCTTGCCAACAGCGGCAGAACGACGAGGCTCCAAGCAGGCCGACAGGGCTCCGGCGGGTCAACGACAGAGGTGGGTTAAGTGGCCTCTTGGATTCTAGCATCGTCGCTAGACGCGATATGTATAAGCTGACCCGGAAGACTGATTTCTGCAGCGATGTTCCAAGATTGAGTGGAGACAGCTCAACGCTGGACCATAGCAAAGGTGGAGATGACCCGGTTGCTTTAACGTAGCAAAAATAGCACTGCAGGCTTGCCTCGGAGCCTCGGGCCACATCAGCATAGGTGGAAACGCAAAGCGCAGCCGGCAGCCCGTCAGCGGCGGCCCGGTGACATAACACGGAGAGGTTCGAAGGCAAGATATTGACCTAGTGGCGGCTCAGCGGCGGGAGGCCAAGGTGGCACGCAGAGAAGAGGCATCCGACCATGGTCGTTTTAGAGGCGCGAGCCGGCGCGAAGTGCATGGGTGGGAGCTACGGCTGTAGAGGCAACAGCGACTTGAGTTCTGCTTGGGGGCAGCTTGAGTGTGGCCATGGCAGAAGAGGAGTTAAGGCCTAGCACGGCTCAGAGGCCTGTAGCGGCGATGCAACCAAGCGCAGGAGCGGTAGCGGCAGGTGACTCCAGGGAGGCCGGCGGCTTGCGGGCTGCAGCAGGTGAAGGCAGCACGGGGTCGGTTTGACCCGGCAGCAATGCGGCAAGGCCGATGCGGAGCTGGCCCGAGGTGGCTCAGGAGGCCAGGTGCTGCACAAGCATCGATAGCAGAGTCCAGATCATGGTCGATCTGACCGATCCACATCCAGGCCACTTGAAGAGGGCGACTCGTGGTGGAGACTTGGTGCAGAGGTGAGACCGAGGCGACGACAGGAACAACTCTAGACGAAGGCGACTCGAAGCGAGACCAGATCGAATCCTCGTCAGCAGGGGCGGGCGTAACCAGTGGGCGTGACCTGGCCGAGCGGAGAACGGAATCGGCGGGCAAGACGGAGTGGGTACAACCGGCGAGACCAAAAATAGAGCCGGCACGAGGCGGCGGCGAAAATCAATACGGAGACGGTTGATTTTTGTCTCAGCTCGCAAGGCGGCCGCTATAGCAGATATCGATTCATCCTTGGATTCAACGGATTGCCGCGTCATCTTCGAGAGAAACCCTAATTCTTTTGAACTAATCTGGACCGATGATCTTCAAGCTGATGTAGATCCTCTCAAACCGGCTATTCTTCATCCAAAAAAGTTGTGAATTTCTCGATCCCTGTGAGTGATCCCTCCAAGAACTCAACACCACCGTGCTCTCGCCCCACGGTGGGCGCCAACTGTCGTGGAATTGTCGCGGCAGATGTCCTAGTGTGAGGAATTAGTCTTGAGGCCAATGCATCTATGTGGTAGCTTGAGAGGGGTTGATCAGAATTGAGAGACGCAACACGCAAGACAAGTGTTTAGACAGCTTCGGGCCCCGGGAAACATCATCCGGCAATAACCCTACATGCTGTTTGTGGCTAGGTCTCATTATGCTCATGAGGGAGTCGCCGTAAACTAGCTCTCCTAGTTATGTCTCGCCCTAAGATTATTTCTCTCTTGCTTGTCCCCCTTTGGGGAGCCCTGCCCCTCCTTATATAAGTTGAAGGGGCGGGTTACATGACTAGTCCTAGTAGGATTAGGATTACTCTATTACAAGTGGAGTCCTAGTCTTGCTTCCTTTGTAAGGGAATATTCCTCATACTTTCCTCTTAAACCGGCCCACCATAACATGAGCCGGCCTTCCATAAACTGCCTTCTGGGCCACCGGGTCTTGTCGTTCCTCTGACCCGCTCGCCGGGTCACCCATGAATCACCAGGCTCGGGCGGGTCACTTAGTGAGTCGTCCAGTCAGGGCAGGTCATTAGTGAGTCGCCATGTCCGGCTGGGTTATACTTCCAGTCGGGTTACGCCGCGGGGTATATCCCCGACCAGAGTGATCGTGCTTTTGGTCTTCCGTTTGAGGGATCGTTCGTGGGCTGTTCGCAGGATCTTCATCGACGTTCGAGGGACTTCAAGTACGATCTACACCGACTCGTATACTTTCGCTGCACTCCCAAAGTCGGTAACAATTGTTGATCACAACCCGTTATGCATCTTCATATCGTTCCTGGGTGATCGTAGAGCGATTTTTTTGTTTTCTACTATGTTTCCCAATAGTGGCATCATGAGCAGGTTTATGAGTAGATGGAGGTTGCGATCTAGATCACATCTGATATGCGAGGGTTGGTGTTCTTGCTATGCTTCTGCGAGTGTTCCTACGGTTCAGTTCATCGACCGAATGATGTAGTTTTGCTACAAGGTTCTGACAATCGACCGGCTCTGGCTGTCGACGATCTGCTAACAGTTCCTTGGGCTACATCATAGTCGAGAATAGTGAACCCTCACATACACAAGAGGGTGCCGAAGATGGATGATCTTCTAGGGGGTCACGCGTATTGACGAAGTTTAGTGTTGGGGACGAGACTTTTAATTAAGTCTCTCTTTCACACACCCTGAAACTTAACCTAGCATTAAGAACATCGCCTTGTTGTGCTTGCGTAGGTTGCTAGGTTTATCCGGAAACCCTAGAAGCCACGTAATTAAAATTTGCCAAACCGATTAGAGGACGTCTAACTTGGTTTTGCAGGGTTTGCATATGACATGGTATAGCCTTCGTCATGATAATGAGTTTATGTATGAGTTGGTTATATGTTGTAATGTTAAGTGGCCTGCGCATCACGGCATGATGGCTGGAGCCATGGGATTGCCACATTAATGTAAACATCATAGAGATACCTTACATGTGATGGTGGCAAGATGTACACGGAGGACCCCGACGAGGAGATGGTGTACCAGGCGCGAGACGAGGAGCTATAATTTCGTACCACGACAGAATTTCAGATTTTGTTTCCACGACAACATTTTCTGAAACGGTCGCCACGACAACATTTCCTGAGATTGCCGCCCCAACAATGTTTTTTGAAATAGTTGTCTCGGTAACAAAATATTGGCCGTCACGTCACTTCAACTGGAGATTGAAGATGATCATGGAGGACTCCCGGTGCCAAGGGCTATACCATATCATGCTAATATGAATTGCCTGAGATGTTTAACCCTTTGTTGTTTGCACCCTTTGATTGCGCAGTAGTCAATTATTAAGGTGATCTCTCACTAAAATATGAAGTCAAAAGGTGCTCTTCCAAGTGTAGCAACCATCTATAACACTTAATGATTAGGAGTGCGTCATGTCCACATGAGTACAATCGGATTGTTGGGTGTAAGGCGGCGATGGTCAGACCATACATGCAGATTGCACTGGGTTGTCTTGAAGTTCTGGCAGAGTAGTTCCGAGCTCGGAGCACAAAGCATCGAAATATGAACAAGAGTCATATGGAGATACGATCGGCAAAAGCTTGCTACCGGTCAAAATTCTCGTCATCAGTGATGCACACATCAGTGACTGAGAACTAGACTTGGATCTTGAATCAGTCACTATCAATTATGAGAGATATTGATTTGAGTGGGAGCACAATTATGTATTAATTAAGTTTAATAACTAGTGCGAATTAATTATGAACAATGTCTATGTGTAGCTAGCACTATAGTTGTAGAATTTTGGCTCACAGTTCCACCTTTGTTGTTGAAATTGATTGACTGTTATTTATCTGGTTGAAACTTTATGTTTGAGAGGATCATCCTCTAAAAGTTCCAAGAAGGATTTTATCCTATTGCATGTTTACAATACTCTCTTATTGATGCAATGGATGACAAGACTCACGTCCTTCGATCCAAAAGCTAGAATTGCATTACGGTCTGCTTGCTTCCAAGAAACCCGAACTTCAAAATGTTTGGGATAGTTATGTGATGTTCTTGGAACTGAAAATTGTTTTCAGAAACAAACAAAGGTTAAAAGATATGCGATATCTAAAGAAGTGTTTTGTTTGCAAATTCTAGTGAAGTGTTCAACTATGTTTAAGACTGAAATGCATAAGATCCAGAAGAAAGCCAGTCATGTGTTGACGGTGAAAACTTGTAGAGGAAGAATAAAACCAAAGGATGTAATGAGACTTACACGCCTAGGGAAGTTCAGGGCTCACGCCACTCTTAAAGTTGTTTTTTCTTCTGAGAGTAAGAGAAATATTGAAGTAAAACTATAAGAAGTAAAAGGAAGAAAGAAAAGAAGACTGGAATGCCCAGTGCGGGTACGGATATCATACAAGTTATGAGATGCATATGTGGTTGGTCAAGTAAAGTGTAGTTCTTGGAAAAAATGATCAATTTATTGATCACTGATTCTTAGGTATTGTGGTTAACAGGTTAATCAGAAGAATATCGAATCGATTGCGTATTATTGCAAATCATTGCAAGAAACTTTGAATGACCTAAATGACCAACAAATAATGAGGTTAAAACATTTTGATGGATTGTAAAAGGTTACATTATTTCTATCAGTGTATTTCCTCTATATTTATTATGCATAAGAGGGCATACTCTTATTGTGAATAAGATGTATGTTATGAATATTGATAATAAAATTGAACATCCATACCATTGATGCTAAATGTCACAAGACTAAAAGAATACCACATCTGTGTGGCCCTGCATTTAGTCACATTAGAGAAACTGGCATGGAGAAATTTCATAGTGATGAATTTTGAAGTTATTTGATTGAGAATCATCTAACACTTGCAAGTTTCATCCAATTTGTGAACTAAACTAAAATACCGTTCACATGCCATATAGAACAAGCAGGCAACAGAATAACTGGAACATGCATATTGATGTGTAGTCCAATAAGTGTTGTCGCAAGTAGTGGATTTATCTATCTTCGAGGATGACTCAAGTAGATATTTATATTTACTAATTGAAGACATTATTCTGGATTATTTGAAATGGTTCAAAATATTTTCAGAAAGAAGTAGAACATATTGTAGCAAGGAAATTATGTTTCTATAATTGGATTGCAGAAAAGAATATTTGAGTTACAAATTCAGCTCTCTGATGAGCTGTGAAATGTTTGATAGCTTACACCTACTAGAGAACACTACTAAGTGTAGAGTGTTTTGAGTAGATGTAATCAAACTATGTATGCCAGAGTGATATCAAAGATGACATTAATTGATTTTGCCAATATACTCTTAATGTGATGCTTTAGAGACTATGGCTTTTACACTGAAAAAGGATCGCCATCAAATCTATAAGATAAGTGCTACTTTGTAGGTTATACCAAATGGTTGGGTATTCCTCTTTCAGTACGCCAAGGCAAAGTGTTTTGCCACAGAGTGCAGAAATTTTGAAGAAAATGTTTTCTGCAAAATACTAAGTGGGAGGACAATGCAAATTCGGCGAGATTGTAGAATCTTCATGATCAGGTCAAAGAAAAGAAATGATAGAAGTAATTCTATAATTTCTTACATCGATTGACTTGAAAGCCTCTACATGAGATATAGAGACTTCATCGAACTTGCAACTAAACTATATAGGTTGAGGAAATTCGTGCAAGACTTTGTGGTGCACAGACAAAATATTGTTGAAAAACAATGAACCTATGATGCACAGAGAAGCATTGATGTGCCCTGACTCTGGAATTGGCTGTATGCCAAAATAATCTCAGATAGTATCCATACACATAATTCAAGTTTAGAACTTGATGAAGCCTCTGAAAGACTTAGAGTCTAAAATGGATCTATTAACTGACAAGGATAAACATGTTTTATGATTATTGACTTGTTACAAATAGTTTACGACAAGATCAAGGAATTTATTATGACGAAATTGCCTCATCATAATAATACTTAAAGTCAGTTCGGATTAAACTAGCAATTACTAAATATTTCAGTTATGAGATATAACTGATGGATGTTAAATGATTCCCATGAGATGGAAATAGAACCAATGTTGTATGTTTGATACGATCCAAGGTAATTTTGTTGATCCAGAGGATGCTAGTAAGTATGCAAACTTCAAGAGATCCTATAATGATGTAAAGCAAGCATAGTGGAGTTGGAATCTTCGCACTGATGAAATGGTCAAATAAATTGATTTCAACTAGTAAAGCGAAGATTCTTTTATTTACAAGAAAGTAAGTGGGAGCATGATAATATTTCTAAATACTATATGTACATGACATATTGTTGATTGGAAGTTACGTAAATTTCTTGAGCTGGATTAGACTTTATTGAAACTAGTTTTCAGTAAAATACTTAGGCAATGAATAGTCTTGGTATTAGACATAATGACCTGTGGAGATAATAGTGTCTAATCATACTTAGCCAAAATACATATTGACAGAATACTAAAACAGTTTAGTATGTTAAATTTCAAGAAGAGTTTCTTGTCAATGTCACATGGAAGGATTCGGTATCCTAAAGTACTGATGAGCGAAATATGATTTCAACCACACTTGTATTCCATGGTATGTAAACAACCAGATATTTCCAATACTCCAAGTTAGTTGTAAGTAAAAGTTACTAGTATGGTCAAATTGTTGATCATACACTAGTACAACGAGCTCCTAAACAAACGGTTTTTAACCCCTTTCCACGACGGCATTTGGAACCGTCGCCAACTGAGTGTGGGCGATAGGGGGGTCCTTCCCACATGACCCAGAAATCGTCGGGGATATGCCCTCCTGGCACACACGTTCGGCAAAATGAGGTCGTGTGCAACCGACGAGCGCTCAAATACGGAAATACATACTATAGAGCTAAAAAATACAATTATACGGCTAAATTGTTTCCGGCCGCAAGTACATCCCACACAGTCAGTCCCCGCTAAACGTTTCCGTTCGTATGTACATCCCACATAGTCACTCCAAGGAAAATGTTTCCGCTCACAAGTACATCACACACAATTTTTCCTGTTAAATCGTTTGTGTTATTGAATATATCACACACGGTCCGGTGAAGAAACTGTGTGGCAAAGGCTATCCATCACACACAGTTTTCATGTGGCAAACGTTTGCGCAAGGTGGCCTAACACAAACAGTTTTCAAGAGAAAGTCGTGTGTGATTGTTCATTGATCCAACACGGTTTATTCCTAGAAACTGTGTGCGTTGCCTGAGGTCATCGCCCACGGTATTTTTTCAACAACCGTTTGCAATAGCAAAACCCAATTAGCAGGCTAATTCGCCACTAGCAGGCCAATTATCCGATTATTCATAATCCATTTATTAATCTAATTGAAATTTCGTATTAAGCACACAATATATTTCGTTTTCATAATTGAAATACATCAGAGTCACTAAAAAAAATACACTTCCATGATGATACGTGTTTGTCACAGTAGGTTGCGTTTTTTGTCATGCATGTACATCCATGACAATTTTATGACAGAATCAAAATAGTCATACCTGTGCTGTCGTAGAAGTGTTCCATGACATTACCAAAATTATCATCACGGAAGTGTCCACTTCCATGACGATAAATCGTGTGTCACAGAAGTGCTTTCGTCAAGGGTGACCGACACGTGGCATCCACCGTAACGGAACACCGTTAAGCTATCGGGTCCGGTTTTGGATCCGATAACCCATTAACAGCCCCGACCAATGGGGATTTTCCACGTGTAAAATCATCGTTGGCTGGAGGAAACACGTGTCGGCTCACCGTTGGGACAGATGTCATCCACTCATTGGACCCAAAGCGCCTATGATACATCGACACGTGGCACGGCCCAACAGAGGCCCATTCCTGTGAAAAGGCCGGCCCGTTTGACTTGGTCAAAAGGTGGCAGCCCGGCCCACGGCAAGCCTATTAACGGCCGGTTCGCATATAGCCCATTTACAGCCTGCTAACCCAGGGCCCGCTTACGACCTATCCAAATTAGGCCTAGTAGCATCATATGGGCCGTCCAATATAATTCCAGCCCGTTTTAACTTCCGGCCCATGTATGGCCCATGACGTGTTTCGGCCCATATGAGGCCCTTAGTAACCCTCGGCCCATTAACGGCCCGTGGTAAAACTGGGCCGTAATGAACAGTGCATCACTTAATACCCATTAACGGCCCACTATTCCGTTGGGCCGTTTCCAGCCCATGTTATCTTTCGACCTTCTTAGGGCCCATTTATTCTTGGGCTCATTTCCAGCATTAGTTTACTTTCGGCCCGTTACTGTCATTTTCTGCTTGTGGGCCAAATACAGCCCGTGGTTACAGTCGGCCCGTTTGTGGCCTATTAATACGTTGGGCCATTTTCATAGCGTCATCAAATACGGCCTATTAACGACGGCCCGTTATGGTCGGCCCATGAACGGACGACTCCAACTCTAGCCCGTTTATGGCCATAATGCGGTCTGTTTTTGGCCCATGTTTGGCCAATCGATCATACGGCCCGTCTAAGGCCCATTGATGATACGACCCGTAGAAGGCCCATTGTTTCTACGGCCCATAGAAGGCCCATTGTTTCTACGGACCGTAGAAGGCCCATTGTTTCTACGGCCCGTAGGAAGCCCAGTGTCACTACAGTAAATATGTAGCCCATGACCTGTTAAAGGCGGGAAACTACTATAGGTTTAGACCTGCTAATGGCCCAAGATGATTATAGGCCCACGTTTTGGCCCATATGAGTAACGGGTCGGCCTGGAGACCGACAACAATGAGATCCACTGAACCTTCCGGCCTAAATTACAGCATACCGACCAAAGAATAAACCTAGACTATACAATAAAGAAATTACGACATATTACATCCACTGGGAATCAAAGTTCGCTACCGGTGATAATAAAGCGCAACATGACCGTGGTTACATACACTGGGCATCAAAGGTCGCCACCAGTGCATATAAATGCGCCGACAAAAGAATATACAAAACTGAGAGCACTTCAGAAGGCACTAGACCTGGCAAGCTTGGGCCCCGCAAGCAGCCGAACAAGCTGATGAGACCTCAGTTGTGTCAATGATAGATGCTTCATCCCTAGCTGTATGGCACCATACTACGCAAGGCAGTCCCCTGACATCTTCAATACATCTTTGACTTCAAGTCAGAGCTGAGCTGAAGCAAGCCTTTCCGCTTTAAGTTGAGACTGAACAAGTTGAACTGATTGAGGCAACGACTGCACAGAGGTTGTCTCGCACCTGCTGGTGAGTAGCTTCAACTCACTGTCTTCATCAAGACAGGACCTTGGGGTCATCTCGCTGTCCTCAAGATGGTTTGGCTCACTATCTTTCCTAAAGTTCTGCCTGGCATAAGAGATACGACTTTGAAAGAGAAACAAGGAGACACGTAACAGGTTTCACTATTATATAAGCAAATAAATGGATTTGTTCTGCATAAGGAACATGTTTTTACAACAACAATTTAAAACTGGTAGTTGTTGCGAACATCCAATCAGATGTAAACAGCAGTGGAGGAAATGATGCCTATCCAAATCTATACTAGAACAAAGTTTGAAGGCTTGAGAAGGATGAACTTGCATTACATGTTAACACAGGCTGGACAAAGCCCTTCTCCATGTTGATGGAAAGATAATTCAATAAATTCCCCAAAGAAAATTCTTTATAAGCGTTGCCATTATTCTACATTTTGCAAAGAGTAAATGTAGATCAAATAATATTGGAATAAATAGAGGATAATGAAGCTCAGGTGCAGACTGATGATACATAATCAAATAGCAATTAATTAAGTACAGCGTTACAAGGCAAAAGGTACCGACAAGAGGAATGCAGACATCAACGTGTGTAGTGGCATTGGCTTTATTCAACATTTTGGTAAGAGTAAATGTAGATATGATAATTTGGAGAAAGTGGAGGGCAGGGAAGATAATATGTAGAGTAATGCTAGACAATCAACTATCTCGCGATGCATGTACAGTAATACCACCACCGTCCGTTATTAGTTGTCGCTCAAATGGATGTATCTAGCACTATTAAGTTCTAAATACATCCAATTGATCAACAATTAATTCGATACAGAGGGAGTACATGACAACATGTACTTACATGAGCAATCCAAAACTTCATAACCATTGTGTTAATTCTACATTTATCTAAGAGTAAATATAGATCTTATAATTTCGAGCAAAGGGAGGATAAAGAAGCGAACATTTACTGTGATGCTACATAATCAAACAACAATGAGTGTAAGTATGCTGACAAAGGGCAAGAGGTACTGACAAGAGCAATGCAGAGCCCAGTATTGTCGTGAGATCCTATGATCCTTTGAGCAAGGAGATTCATCTGAAATTAGTTTTCATACAAGAGAGAAGGTAAGGCACATGCAGAAATTTAGGAGTTCAAATTTTGAATTGAAATCATAGACAGTACCTGACACTGGGCTGTCAGCAGTTCTAATAGGGGTTTGGCCACTAGAGTAGGGGTAAAGTCTGTTACAGTTGGGCCTGTGTTTTCTGTGGCTGCTGATCTATCTGATTTAACAGGTATCACTACCTTTTCCAAATACCTAGTTTGTACTCCTTGAGGATCTGCAATCACCCTCTTCCTTTTGGACCACTACAAGAAATATGTCAACTAGTGACCTTCTGTCAGCGACCCTGGAAGAATTGGTCATAGATCTATGACCATTTCAGACCAATTGGTCAAAATCTGTTCGGGGGGCTCCAAACCCTAAAGTATAACGACCATTTTGGTCAGAAAGGTTGTAATTTCCTTACACGAAATGGTCATAAAGCAGATAGCACTGGTCCGCTGCCTTATTTCTAGCTGATCATGACCAATATAGATGGTCATAACCTTGTAAATTGTGGTGGGTTGCTATGACTAGGCGCCACCTCATCAGTTTTGCCTATGTGTCATGTCCATGTGGCATTTTTTGCCCCAGGTTGTGAAGCAACCTATATTTCTGTCATTCCCAAAATGCCCAAAAAAATCTCATAAATTCTTTGGGTCATATCTTTGTCAAATATGTAAAAAAACCTTCCTTGCCTAGTTCAAAAATAATTCAACAATATTCATTTTCCTATTCTGTTCATAACAACACTTTGTGAAGGAAGTACCACTTTGGCATGTCCAAATAGTATCCATTTTCTATAGTGCTTTCCTATGCCCAAATAACCATCCTCCACCAAATGCCAGCTCAATCCATTCATTATTTTGAGCCCAGCTTCAACATTCGTATTTATGTCTAGTGTGGTACTTTGCAAAGCAAGTACCACCTAGGCTCCTCCTTTTGAGCTGAAAATTTGTGAAGACGGTCTTCTTAGTAACTGATAATCCTCAGCCAAAACTCACGCCCATTAGCCATGTACATTTCCCGTACCGCTAATCAAACACTTGGTTGCTAATTCATGTTTGAGCATCGATCGGTCTCCTCATGAGAATCTTTTGTTGTAATTTTCTTCCTAGCACCTACCTGGGGAGTGCCCAACCCACTAGACATGCCTGGGCTGCCCAGAACACATGGCAACGCCATGGTCACGTGGTGACCACGCGACAGACATGCGAGTTTACGCGCTCTAGAGTTGGGGCCCTCGGCCACCGCCCAAACTTCGACGTATCGCCACCAAACCATGTATTTATGGTTAAATAGGTAATTATGTAACTAGAAATGATTTTTGGAAAAAATAAATAGCAAACTATGAGGCAGCCGCAGTTCAAATTTGACCCGCTTCCAACTGAATCGGCGGAAATTTGTCTTTTTCACGAGAGGTGGATCAAAACTTTTTACACCAAACCATTTTGTTAATTGTGCATTAAATATGTCCTAGTATTTTAGAAAATTGATTTGGTCCAATTTTGCAACAATTATTTGGGAGGTCCTTCACAAAAAACATTCCTTTTGGGTACTCATAAAATGGAAAATGGTTTTTTTGTCCAAAGAAAATGAAAACTTCCTTAGGCAACATTGTTTGCCATTCCAATATGCACCCTTGTGCACAATATGAGATCATTTGAACAAACTATGCCATGAATGTGGCCATGAGATTGATCATTTTGGTTGAAAGCCATGAATCTTCACACATGATAGCTCATTTCTGAGAACACTTTTTTAAAAGAATTGCCGTATTACAATTTTATTATTTTTCCTGGTAACTTTGCCACATATAATGACACAATGCGAAGGTTTTCCAATTTTTATATTTTTTTTGAATTTTTTATGCCCGTTGCAAAATGCGGTCAAAACGGCGGGAATGACCGTTCCTAGCTAGTGGTTGAATCTTGGAATTTTTTTGGTGTTTCTCTGATTAAATAGATACTTATGTACCTAGAAATGATTTTTGGAAAAAATAAATAGCAAACTACAAGGCAAGTACAGTTCAAATTTGACCCGCTTCTAACTGAATCGGCGGAAATTTTTCTTTTTCACGAGAGGTGGATCAAAACTTTTTACACCCAACCATTTGGTCAATTGTGCATCAAATATGTCCTAGTATTTTAGAAAATTGATTTGGTACAATTTTGCAACAATTATTTGGGAGGTCCTTCCCAAAAAAACCTCCTTTTGGGCACTCGAAAAATGGAAAATGGTTTTTTCGTCCAAAGAAAATGAAAACTTCCTTAGGCAACATTGTTTGCTATTCCAATATGCACCCTTGTGCACAACATGAGATCATTTTAACAAACTATGTCATGAATGTGGCCATAAGATTGATCATTTGGCTTGAAAGCCATGCATCTTCACGCATGATAGCTCGTTTGTGAGAACACTTTTTAAAAATAATTACCGTATTACAAGTTTATTATTTTTCCTGGTAACTTGGTTACATATAATGACACAATGCGAAGGTTTTCAATTTTTTTGAATTTTTTATGTCCGTTTCAAAATGCGGTCAAAACGGCGGGCATGATCGTTCCTAGGCAGTGGTTGAATCTTGGAAAACTTTTTGTGTTTCTCTGATTAAATAGATACTTCTGTACCTAGAAATGATTTTTGGAAAAAATAAATAGCAAATTGTGCGATGGGGGTAGTTCAAATTTGACCCGTTTCCTGCTGAATCGGCAAACATTTGTCAATTTGATGGGAGGTTGATGAAAAGTTTTTAACACACAATCATCTGGTTAATTGGACATAAATATGGTCTAATATTTTTGAAAAATGAAATGGTGCCATTTTGCAGTAAATATTTGATAGATTCTTTACATTGATGAGAAAATATATAAGAGAAACTAAAGAAGAAATACAATTACATCCGCTTAATTCTGATTGGTGGAGACGTTTGTGCCATGGATCGATGACATGGCACATATCCATCCATCCATCCATCTCCTCATCCCACATCCCTCCATCCATCCACCCATACATTCCCCACCGCAAACCCCTACCTGTCTCCACCCCACCGCAAACCCCTCCTCCCTTCCCCTTCCAGATCGCTGCCGCTGCCTCCTCCCCATCAGCTCCACCGGCGAGCCCTTCCTCACCACATCGCCGCCCCCGCGCCCTTTCATCAGCATCCATGGCCTCCCCCGTGCCCTTCCTCACCGCATCGCCACCCCAACCCCCTCCCTTCCTCTCCTCGATGCTCCCCTCGCTCCGGGCCTTCATCCTCTCCGGCCAGATCAACCGGGCGCGGCCCCTACCCTAGGCAGGGAGGGCGGATCACTGCTGCGCGGGCGCACGGGAAGGGGCGGCGGCGGAAGCGCATTCCCAAGATCTAGCCCGTCAAGCACCGTGTCAAAGTCTCTCCTTCGAGGAGCTCTATGTGCGGGTGTGCGGAGGCGCTTGTGAGGGCGGTGGTGGCCTTCTTCGACGCCTTCCTCGTCGACGGCTTCCTCTTCTGGTTCCGCCGCCGCCGCCCCGCCCCGGCCCCGACAGCCCCGCCTCCGCCCACTGGGTAAGCCAACCCTACCTCTCCCTCTCCCTCGCGTCCGGCTCCTCTGTTCGTTCGTTCTTTGATCCCAGGCGGTGATGTTTTTATTTTTTGGTGCATTCGTGTCTGTGCAAGATCCGCTCGTGCCCAAGGACTGGACAGGGGAGGCGCTCCCGGCCTCGGACGAAGAGAAAGGTGCCCTGGATTTCTCGGTCAGATTTGTGATTTCACGGTATTGGTTTGGTGTGCTGTGTACCTGTGGTTGACCTCTCTGCCGCTGGTTGGATGTCTGTGTGGTATTGTTTCAGGTTTTGCAGAGAGCACATTGTCGAACCAGCAGTTGGCAGATGGCGATGACACAGATGAGGAGCTTAGGCGAGAGGTACACCTACCAGAGCACCGTTAAACGAATTTCTGTTACTTTTTCAGTCACATGCGTGAGGAATGCTTGTGTTGTGCGGTTATTGTTACTGTCAGGTTGTAGCTCTAGGTCTATTGTGCTGTGGCTGACCTCTCTGCCGCTGGTTGGACGTCCGTGTGGTACTGTTTCAAGATTTACAGAGAGCACAGGCTCGAATGAACAGTGTGTGTGGAACAGATTCTTGTCTGAATTCTCTTCTTGTGGGAGTATGAACTTGCTTGCAGTATCTTGGAGTATCAACTTGGAGCATCTGGTTAGAGTAGCATCTTGCAACACATTCGATTACTCCAGTACTGATAGTTACAGTGGCATCTTGCAAAATGGAGTAGTTAGAGTAGCATCTTCGATTAACTAAATTGATGATAGCTGTTGTTAAGTTGGGACTTGCAAGCAGTAGTGCTTGCAAGCAGTAGTTGCCTCTTCTTATCTCTTCTTGCTTGCAGTAGTTTAATTTATGATTTGTCTTTGGTGGAGTATTTCTTGAACTGTGTTGTATTCCTGTGACTAAATAGTGAATCCAGTTACAACAAAGCATGCCAGTTACAATAAAGCTCCCTGTAAACCTTTTGTTTCATTGGTCAAACACGATAGCAGCGATGCTGAGGGAGCTCCCCTACACACGTATGCATTCTAATGGTCACATACATGTATCTAGTTCTCCTCATAAAATATTTGCATGCATGACAAAGATCCAACACGTACACTCTCATGCTTACTTAGATTAGAAGCATTCTGTACAAGACAAACTACTATATGCTAGTCTTACTTACACTATGTGTGTTGGGCACTCTACTTTAATTTTCTAGCATGTTAAATTTAACATTCTAATATATTTGTTTGAAACAATAGTCTAGCATAACATATTTACTTCATTTTTTAAAACAGATAATACATATTGAATTATTCATATTAATCTAAAATAATAACCAAACAACTACATGACAGTGGATTAGTAGCATGCATGTGTGACTTAGTTTTTGGTGTGTTTTGCTTGCAGGTCATTGTTGTGAAGGCCGTCACGGGAAGGCGTGGGGGATTTGGCACAAGGCCGATGATCTAGTCTACGCTCTCTCCTCCATGGAAAGACCTATTTTCTCTGATGATTGTTTTGAAGTGGCAGACCATGTGAACAACTTGGGCACCATCGCGGGCTCGGGCACCAAGGAGTTCATGGAGGTGCTGCAGGGTTGGGGCCGTGGCTGCGCCAACAGGTAACCAAATCGGCTTCCCTATGATTATTATTGCTGTAGCGCTGGTTTTAGTGTAAATAGGCTGTTGGACTGATGAACAAAAGTCACGAGACCCTACAGCCTGATGACTGTGTAGAAGCAGAGTGGTTGGATTCATGTGTACTAGTAGCATCTAAACCCTGCAGACTAAATCATTAGGCACACTATACTGCACACACTAGTTAATGTTCTATCTTTTTGAGAACATTTTGTATCTGTTGTCTAGGTCTATCTGGTGATACTCGATTAGGGCCCCATGTGTTTGAACAACTAGTCAAGTAACATGGGTCCCCACTGGTGGTACAACGTCAAGTTTGGAAGCAGCTGGAGTGAATGTGAGAAAAGTTGAACAACTTACACATTTTCCTGAAATGGTATAGCTTAATTTGTTTTTTAGCTACTGCAGCATTTCTTGAAATGATTTTTATTCTAAGCATTTTTGTCATACTCAATAAGCTAGTTCATGAATCAGATTTGTTAATGAAATGTTTCTTTAGCATGCTATAGTTAATTAGTTGGCAAGTGTGATGTCCATTCGCCTGATTCCAAACGCCTCTTCTGTTTTTTGCAGATCTGGCAGCACCGCCGCGTCGACGACGAAGGTGGTGACCGCGGCGGCGAGCGGCGCGAGTTGGTGGCTGCGGGACTGGACGGCACGGCTCATATATGTGCTTCTGACTAATCCAGCTTCTTTTGGTCTAGCTGGGCATTACTTTGAGTTCATATATGTGCTTGTCACTCCATAGGTTATAGTGATTCCCTCTGTTTCCTTATATGTTCTTGTAGCTTGGTTGCTTTCCTATTCATGCATGTTTGTACAGCTATATATAGTTTTGCTATGAATCTGTCGTGCATGTATTGAAATGCAGGAAATGTTGAATACATGTTCACTCTCAGTTGGGATATTGAATTGTACATAGTTATGTGATTCATGTCTGCTTCTTATCTTATTAAGTGATTATCTTTATGTCCTTGCTACCAGTAGGATGGTCAATAGCTTGTTTTGTACTTCTCTACTTTATGCAAATAGCTTCCTGTAGCATGTTTCTGCTATCTGTGTGATGCTGAACAATATGCTCTTAATCTATTGCTATATTCTCACCAAATGCACAGTTTATTTTCTTAGACCTACTGTTAAACAAAGTCTTAACTTGTATCATTTTTTCTTAAAAATAAGCATAGAATTCCTGACTCTTATGTTATATGATCAGCTTACTCCTGCTTTAACAACTGTACTAATTCCTGACTGTTGTATGTAAGGAGTAAAATAGTTTACTTGAGTGATATCCACTAGTTCACTATCGTAGAGCACCTTTTTAGCATTGTGGGCTGCTAATAGTATTTTAGACTTATCATATCCTCTCTGGCGCGATGGCAGGAGCGCATGATAGAGTACTAAATGGACAAGTATCTGCAATGTTCAGCGTCAAAGATGATGCTTACCAGATGTTCTACATAAGCCCCATCCATATCATCGGCATGAAGTTAGGTATCTACTCGTCCTAAAATTGATGGCCTGAAGCTTGATGCATGTATAATGTGACACACACATCGGGATATCTGAATAATTTTGACATGTTTGCTCTGTTATCTAGCAGTAGGTTGATACTTGTCATTTTCCCTTTCCAAATATATCTCAGTTTGTTGTTATGAGAATGTTATATGCATGGTTTCTTATTAGATCTCAAATTCTGCAGCTATGTTTCATTGTTAGGAGAATGTTATATGCACGGCTACACTTGATTATGTTCCCTAACTTTTCTGATTTATAATCCGCAGAATTTTTCCTTCATTCGTCAAAAGTTTGTGTACAAGGAACTCGAGGAGAAGAATCTTTAAGTAAATAATTTATATAGATCAGGATCTTATGTTTTCCAGGTGGCTGCTGCTGTGACCAAAGATCAGCCTGGAGATGTGCATCATAGTCTTAGTTGATGTTGCCACCATGTTTTTGTGCCTGTGTATTTGATTGTATGTACACATGTTATACTATAGAGCTTGATGCTCATCGGCTCATGTGACATATTGTACACCTGTAGAGCTTGTTATACTGTGATCGCATTTGTATGTGTTGATGTAACAGATTGTTGCTTCTTGTTATTTGAAGTATTACACATGTTTTCTTTCTATTTTGATTTAAATATTGGTTGTTTAATTATTGGCATATTGAAATCTGAGGAAAATGACCATGACAATAAGGACCCACAAACCAGAAACGGACATTTGGGACCCGCTTATCAGATTCTGACAATTGGGTCCCATTTGAAAAAGGAAAAAGAAGGGCCACAACCCAAAAAATAAAAAGGCTGAATTATAGGGCCTGGCCCGTGTAGCTTACCCAAATTGAAAGAAAAAAACAACAAATGGGCTGAATTAATGGGCTCAGCCCATATAAACACCCAATTGGACCGGGCCGATTCTAATTTGTGACCTTTTCAATTGGTCGCAATTTTGCCACGTCAGATTGCCACGTCGGATCCGATGTGGCCTGGGCAGACAGCCAGTGACCAAAACAAAAGGTCATGGGTTCAACGACCTTCTGAGAGAAGGTCGTTAATTTCAGTTTACGACTGCCAGCTTTTGACCTTCTGTTTTTGGTCACAAAAAGGTCGCAAATGAAAAACTATGACCTTTCAGCGGCCAATAGTGAGGGTCACAAGTTGACATATTTCTTGTAGTGGACATCTATTACAAAAGAACAACATTTGACTGGAAAAACATAGTATGACGACACATGGAATAGGTACAGAAAATGGATAGGTATGGCATATACTCATATATGATGCTTAAACTAAGCAGATGGTGTAACAAAGTAGAAGTAATGCAAGAGGTCAGATGCAAAATATGTGCGACCAATACAACCTTGCCAAGTTAGAGCATGCACCTTGATGGGTGAATAAGATAGGCCATCCTCCACCATGCCAAGTTTAGCCAGTGGATTGTTCCACAATATTCCTCTCATGCGCCCATTCTCATATTCATTTTGATAATGTTCAATACCGGACATGCATGAAAACGTAAAAACAAGTGAGATTATCTTTGTAATGCAGAAGTGATTCTAATCCAATACTTCCTCCCTGTAAACCCCTTTGTGCTATCTCTGCAATTCTTCTAAGAGGTGCCGCATGCTGTAATTTGGTGTGTGCATTAATATAATGTGGCCTACTACTCAAAATATGAGAGCTCCAGAAGTGATGATACTTCACAGATGACGGCTTCAACAGAACAAGTCGACCTGACCTGACAGATTCAAAATATACTAAGGGAGAATAACTTGACCTGACCAGTCGACCGCAAGAGAAGAGGATCATCTTAAAGAAGAGCAGAAGAGCAAGCAGATTGAAGATATTACAAGTCTTTCTATACAATGTCGGTTGGCCACCCATGATGAACCAGAGCGCACAGAGAAATACTATTCCTTCCGGTCTCTCCATATGTGGCTCACATGCATTTCGAAACTAAAGTAGGAACATTTAGCTGACCAATTAAACATCTCTCAGTTTTACTAATATCAGCATAATATCAGATTTGAATTTGTACAACTAAGCTTGTTTAGCTCGATGGGTGGAGATTACGACACGAACCACGTAGGCTGATCGTGGTCATCATAAAATGGGGAAACCGTAAGCACGATGAGTATAGTGTTGACCGTGGTAGTGGGATGGCAGATCTGAAGCTGCAAACCGCGCAAAGGATAGTTAGCAACCGATATTTGCTTTCAAATAACAACTAGGATTTGGTATGGACAAGAAAGTACAATCAACAAGTGACAAAGAAATGCAATTCTGCTGTCTCTCTATATGTCGTGACATGCATTTGGAACTCAAGTGGGACCTTTAGCTAACCAATTAAATGTGTCTGTTAACTAATATTAGTATCATATCACAATCATATTTGAACAACTAAGCTTTGGAATTTTGAGTGTTGTGTTGTTTAGCTTGAAGGGTGGAGTAATGCTAGTATGACAGAAAGCACCTACGCAGATCATAGTAGAGTAGATAAAAGGGCAAAACCCTAAGCATCAAGAGTAAAATTAGGAAAGTGGAACTAGCTGGACCAGTGGGTGGCGTACATGCTTTTTGAAATGAATATAGGAACATTAGGTGACCAATTAAACATTCTCTGTTTTAATAATATGAGCATCATATCAGATTCGTATTTCAACACGTAAGCTTTGGAATTATGAATGGCATGTTGTTTCGCTTGATGGGTTGAGGTCTTGAGGAGCAGTGCTAGCACGACACGAAGCAGTGAAGCACCTACGATGATGGTAGTGAATATAAAGGGGGGAAACCATAAGCTTTATGAGTATAGTGACCGTGACATGGCGGATCTGAAGGTGCAAACCGGACAAAGCTACTTTGCAACCAATGTTTGCATTCAACTAGCCACTACGATTTGGTACAGACAAGAAAAGTACAGTAAACAATTTAAGATCTATTTTCCGAGAGAGATCAATAACTTAAGCACATATGGAAGAGTACCACCTCTCTTGCGACGCCGTGTAGGCCCCTGCTGATACGTTGAGGGTGCTGCGGGTGCGATGGCTGTCGGCGGCAGGGAAGAAGACTTTAGATGGCAGATGGCTGGGTCGGGGGATAAATCCTGTTGCCATGGACGAGGCGGCCATAGGAGCGGCAACGGCAAAGTGGACGAGGGCGCCGATGAAGCGAGATGACGCAATGAAAGGATCCTGGTCCGGCGCCGTGGATGAGAGACGTCCATCTCTTGCAGTGGACGACGGGGTAGGGGTAGCGGCTCTGGCAAGGTGGAGGATGGGGTGGCGGACGGAGGAGGCTAGCCGCAGTGGGGAGGTTGTCGTGGCGTCGACGGTGTATGAATGGGGAAATGGAGGGGGAGGGGGGATCTCAAACTTAGGGACGCGCTTGTCTGAAATGTGGGAAAGTTACGAACTTATCCCCCGTTTAAAATTTCGGACATCACGTCGGTTGGGGATAGGACGGTAATCTCGCATCTCCCAAATATTTGTCGGTAACGATTTTGGGCGAGGAAAGGGGGTTTTGCCGCCCACGGTTGGTGCCCACGGTGTATGAATGGGGCTGACAGGTAGGGCGGTTGTGTCACGTCTGAGGGAAGTTACACATCTGCCCCTATTTAAAATATTAGCCTACATCGATTTCGGACGAGGAGAGTTTGTTTTGCCACCCACCGTGGATGAATGGGGAAATGGAGGGAGAGACACATGTCTTTCGGCCGAGCTTGAATCAAATGTGTTTTGCCGCCCACGTTTGGCGCCCACCATGTCTGAATGGGCTCAGAGGCCGTCGTGTCATGTCTGATTGAAGTTACTAGTCTACCCCTATCGACAGCAGTGTAAATCCAGTCGATAAGGATGTCAAGTGTTAGGGGTAGACAGTAATTTCCATCTCGCAAACACTTGCTTCGGGCAGCCCACAAATGACAGTGGATGTTTAGCCGCTTCGTTCAAAACTTGGGAGAATTAGCATTCACGTTTGCCCTGGGCCCTGGCAACTAAATCCAAATCCAATTTTTATTCGATTACGAATATCCACAGATAATTCTACGTTTTGTTATTTATTTCTTCAAAACCACAACAAAGATTTATTCCACCTTTATATATGATTATGATTTAGAAATGCCATGATCTTCGAATTCAATAGGTTGGATACACTTTGAGTCAAACAGTTATTTCATCCAATACAATATGCTCACACGAAAAACAGTTCACGTTATGTCAATCATACAAGTACTGAGGATTACCTCGACTAAAAAATTCAGATCATTACAACACATGGACAACATAGGGGGTCTTACAACATAATCCATTCAGAGACATGACACAACATGCAAGTACAATAATCTAATGACAATTTCAACTGCTATCTAAAGAAGAACTAGGATTACCCTGGGCTTCAGATAGCAGAAGCAGCAGGACCTCCTCCGTCTTCAAATGCAACATTCTTACTTCCTCCAATTCTTGGGTTGCTTGCATAATGCATGCAGCTAATTGCATAATTTCCAGCTTCAAGATCGAGATTACCTCATTCATGGCAGCCACACCATCTCTTTCTGCCTCTAGTAGAGCCTCAAGAACTATAATATCTGTGCTCAGACTGCTCTCCGGTGGTGTTGCCTCTGAACTGCTACCATCTGGTAACATGGATGGCGCACTGCTTCCACAAATAGATTCTGGGGTTGTACATTGTGTCCTAGTGTGAACGGCATCCTGAATGGTTTCCGCTGGACATAAGTAAGAGATAGTTATCGCATGATCTAGGGAGTAAGCTTACTTGGTAAACGACATACGAATTATTGCCGAACATGGCAAGCTATATTTAAATGGTTCGAAGCAGCATCAGCCAAAAAGAAATTAAAATGGTAAGATGAAACTAGGGATGTAAGTGGCAAATAAACAACATCCTCCAGTCCCATCTAGTTAGTTTTTGCTAGCTCCCTGGTTCATTTTCCTCAAAAAACAAAAACTCTTTTGAACTATCATACCACTAGTGGACATTAATTGGGATTAAACGGGACCCAGTTGACATCCCTAGTTGAAAGGGAGTGTACCACCGCTATATTTAAGTTGCCAAGGCATCTAAGCAGTTGAAATAATCTGAGAAAGCACTTAACAGTGTGGCCTCATATAAACTACGAAGACAGTCTTGTGATGAAGTTCAGAGGAAAAGTTAAGGACTCAAATGAACTAGGCATGCATTTCTTTACGATACTACAGCAGGCACTGCTGGCATATTGGCCAGCTCAGGTATAGCGTAGCAAGTAACAAACAAGCATTCGAATCAAGCAATACAGCAAAGTAGACAACTGAACTATTTGTTATTCTATAGGATTACAGGTTGAGGGTGTGACAGCCTGGTTTTTGCCCTCTTTTTCTTTGCTTGATTTTCAGTTGAGTTGATTTTGAATTTGGAGTTTTGAATCATTCCATTTGGACTTAACCACTTGGGTACCCCCTTGATTTTCACCCAAGTGTTCCCTCTCTTCCTCCCAACCATCATTTCACCCCTGGCCAACCCAAAAATATTGTTTGGAATATTTTTCTTAAATGAAAAATATTCATTTTGCCTTCCAAAACCCTAGCTAATCCTTTGTGCTCTAAAGCAACCCTAATTTTTCTTGCCCCAAAAATTCTGAGAAAAATCCCAATTATTCTTGGGACCCTAGGGCACCTTTCTGAGCAAAAATATTTCACCTCTCTTTGGAATATTTTGGCTACAGAAAATAAAGTCACTCTTGGGCAGAAATGATAGTTTCTACAGCAACTACCTTTTTACTAGCTCCATTGTAGCTGGTTTTCCTTGTGCCTATTTACCTTAGTAAGAGATAGTAAAACCCCAAAGCTCAGCCCTTTGATCCCAGTGGTTTGACCATAGTAACTCTCCAAAGTTACTGTCCAGTAACTTGACAGCAGCACAGATTTACTTCTACTGCACCTGTAACCTAACCCAACCGTGGTAACAACTTAGTTTACTAAGGACTACACGCCAGACATCCTTGTTAGTGCTTAGGGTGGGCTGATGTCACGGTCCACGCGGTGACCGCGTTCGTCCGAGTGCGCTGGCATGCAATACGCGCGCTCTGCGCGTCGCCATCTCCTTTGTATAGCGCATGCTCGCTGCCCAGCCTGCCGCAGCGTGCCAACCCTCGCCACCATCCTCGTCTCCACCTCCTTAACCCCTCCCTGCCGCTCGCCGACGCCGGAGCTCGCCGCAGCGAGCACGGGCACGGTCCGGCCAACGGCACAGTGCGCAGCGCACTGTGCTCATCCCTTTCCTCCTCGATCCTGTGCTCGTCCGCGCCCACGCACAGCTCCCGCGTGACCCCCGTCGCCTTCCCCCTCTCTCTCTGACGCCGCTCGTCGCCGGGCGCCGTGCACAGGTGTCCACCGGCGGAGCCCGAAGCCCCCTCACCGCTCGCCTATATAAGGAGCCACCCCCCAGCCTCCTCGAGCACCATCCAACACTCACACTCCCTCCTAGAGCCAGTAGGTAGCCGCAGCCCGGCCGGGCAGGCCGAGGGCTGCCGTCCCGGAGCCGAGCTCTCCGGCGATCCCCTCCGGATCATTCCCGCAGCTCCGGCCCCTCCCAAGCCAAGGCGACCCCGCCAGGGCCTCCGCCTCTCCTCTGTGAAGCTAACCCAACCCCCTGGAGCTCCTGAAGCCGCCCCAAGCCGCCGTCTTCCTCACCTCCGGCGACCACCGCGTTCTGCCTCCACTTGCGAGGAAGAATTCGACGCCGTCCGGTCACTGTTAGCGACGCTACGGGTACGGGCAGGTGCGCAATCATCCTCTCCGTCGATCCCTCCCTCTCGTTTGACCCCAAGAGGCCTCACCGCCGGCGTGAGCTCCGGCGAATCGCCGCCTCCCTCTGTTTCCCTCTCTCCCCCTCCGGCCTGACCAGCGGGGCCCGCTAGTCAGCCACTCAGTACACGCGCGAAGCGGTACGAGTGGTGGCGCCCCTGGGATTTACGCCTTCGACGTCACCACCCTGGGCTGTATTCTTTTTTTCAAATTTCATTTAAATCCAGCAAACTTCAAACAGCCACAGTTTTTATTCTATAAGTCCAAATGCACTGATTCTGCTTGCATTGTATTCTTTGTCCAAAAATCTAGCAGCTCACCAAAGATGAGATTTTTCTGAGCTGTTTAGAATTTCTGGTGATTTTCAGAAGTTTTCTTGATATTTTCTTTTTGTGTTTAAAATTATTTTCAGAAGGTGAAGCTTGTCTTGAGGATCACCAGGAGAGTTGTGAACCTCATCAGTGCTAAGGCAAGCCACATCAACATTTTCATAGTGCCACTCCAATATTTGTGATTTATTTGCTACTTGAACCTATGAAATATTCATGCATTTAAATTATAAATTTCTTGTAATGATTTTATTCTGTTAAATGCTTGTCATGATAAATATGCTTGATTTACAGAAGATTTGTAGTAAATATTGTTGATAGGCTAACAAGAATTTATTTTGGATAATGATAAGATAAGATAAGTATGGAAATTATTAACTAGTTTAAATATTTTTCTTGCATGATAAAAATGATAAGATTGTTAGGAATGATTCTGGTTTAAGTAAGTATTGATCTTAACCTAGGAAATGTTTTGAGATGATGATGGCTCCATGGGAGCGTAGTTGACCTGGTTACTTACATATGTTTGTGGTGCATATTTTTGTGGTGCATATTTTAGTGTTGCATATCATGGCATTATGACACCGGTTATTTTCATGTTAAGTTGAACCTGATAAATAACTCAACGTGAATATGTTGTTGACCGGGTCATGGCATTATGACACCGGTTATTTTCATGTTAAGTTGAACCTGAGAAATTTTTTTAGTGAAATTTGAGGAGAGGAAAGTCAAAACTTCTACGTCAGGAGACCTCACCAGAGCGACGAAGGGAGTGAGGAGTAAAAAGAATCCTACTCTCCGATATATATAATCCTAAGACTCAAAACATTTTTGTTCTAAACTCAACAACGTCAGCGATTCGATCAAGCAGGGGGCTCCTAAGTCGGGGATGGCTCTGATTACCAAGTTGTAACACCCACGATGCGGCTATATCTCCCACGTGTCGAGGCACGACTTAGAGGCATAACCGCATGGTGGTTTTGTCGCAAGAAGGGTCATCTTCACACAATCCCATGTACTGAATAAGAAAGGGGTAAAGAGTTGGCTTACAATCGCCACTTCACACAATACATGAATTAAACATACATCATTCAGAGTACAGTCATAGGTCCGACTACGGAACCAAAAGAAAAGAAGACAACCCCAAATGCTAGATCCCCGATCGTCCCAACTGGGCTCCACTACTGATTATCAGGAAACGAAACATAGTAACGACCAAGGACCTCGTCGAAAACCCACTTGAGTTCGGTTGCGTCACCTGCACTGCTATCATCGGCACCTGCAACTGTTGTTGTAGTAATCTGTGAGCCACGAGGACTCAGCAATCCCATTGCCATGGGTATCAAGACTAGCAAAGCTTAAAGGGAAAGGAAGGGGTATAGTGGTGAGGTTGCAGCAGCGAGTAAGCAAGATATGGTGGCTAACTTACGGAAATAAGAGCGAGAAGAGAAGCAAAGGAACGGTCGTCAACTGTAATGATCAAGAAGTGATCCTGAACTCCTACTTACGTCAAACATAACCCAGAAACCGTGTTCACTTCCCGGACTCCGCCGAAAAGAGACCATCACGGCTACACACGCGGTTGATGCGTTTTAATCAAGTCGACTGTCAAGTTCTCTACAACCGGACATTAACAAATTCCCATCTGCCACATAACCGTGGGCACGGCTCTTGAAAGTTTATACCCTGCAGGGGTGTCCCAACTTAGCCAATTATAAGCTCTCACGGTCAACGAAGGATATTCCTTCTCCCGGGAAGACCCGATCAGACTCGGAATCCCGGTTTACAAGACATTTCGACAATGTTAAAACAAAACCAGCAAAGCCGCCCGATGCGCCGACATCCTGATAGGAGCTGCACATATCTCGTTCTCAAGGGCAACACCGGATGAACACTACGTACAACTAAAACCAGCCCTCAAGTTTCCCCGAGGTGGCGCTGCAAGTGGCTCTAGTGTGGACCAACACTTAGACAAGCATTGGCCCGGGGGGGTTAAAATAAGATGACCCTCGGGATGCACGACTCCCAAGGGAAAAAGGCTAGGTGAGGCAAATGGTAAAACCAAGGTTGGGCCTTGCTGGACGAGTTTTATCCAAAGCGAACTATCAAGGGGGTCCCATAAATCACCCAACCGTGTAAGGAACGCAAAATCCGGGAACATAACACCGGTATGACGGAAACTAGGGCGGCAAGAGTGGAACAAAACACCAGGCATAAGGCCGAGCCTTCCACCCTTTACCAACTATATAGATGCATTAATTAAATAAGAGATATTGTGATATCCCAACATAAACATGTTCCAACATGGAGCAATCTTCAACTTCACCTGCAACTAACAACGCTATAAGAGGGGCTGAGCAAAAGCGGTAACATAGCCAAACAACGGTTTGCTAGAAAGGTGGGTTAGAGGCTTGACATGGCAATATGGGAGGCATGATATAGCCAGTGGTAGGTAGCGCGGCATAGAAATAGAGCGAACAACTAGCAAGCAAAGATAGAAGTGATTCCGAGGGTATGGTCATCATGCCTGAAATCCTGCTAGGAAGAAGAACGAGTCCATGAAGAAACGAACGGGCGTAGTCGAACGAATCCTCACAATCGCAACGTTACCGGAACTATCAAGAAGAAGCAATACCGGAAAAGAAGCAAACAACATGGTAAACAACCATCACATAGACATGGCACGATGCATAACCAAGTATGATGCATGTCCGGTTTAATGAGGCATGGCATGACAATTTGCACAAACAATACTACAAGTTAAGTGGAGCTCGATATGCAACGAGTTGCATATTGACGAAACACCACATCAAATATTTAGTTCTCTCTCGTTTATATACCCAACAATATTAAATGTTGATTACCATGGCAAGAGGTGAAGCATAAGTAAACTAACTATTTAGGCAAGTTTAAATGAGGCCGGAACAACAAACAACAATTCCGGAAAATCCCCATGTGCATATTTTGGATTTGGTACTGTTCTGCTCTAAACCATATCTTAGAGTTTTTAAACATGCAAAGTAACGGCACCATGATAAACTATGCATTTCCCACCCCATTTACATATAAATTTTATTAAATTTGGAGCTACGGTTATTAAGTTATGAAATAAATCATTTTAGCATGGCATTTAGCAAATTAAATGTAAACAGCATGTTAAACATATTAAACATGCATGAAAGTTTAAAATTGTGAAACTAGATGCAATTCTAATCATTTTACATATATAAATCATTTTAATCCGATGCACGGTTTATTAGTTTTTGAATGCATGAAGAACAGGGGGTTTTTCTATAAAACTGCAGTACTCTAGAAAATAGACAAAATCGCAGACGGTAAAAAAAACGTACGCGGGCCGAATCTGGCTGGCCCGATAGTGTACAGGAGAGGGACTGAAGGGGGGCTGCTCACATTGGGCCCGGAGGCCGAATCTGGAGCTGGGCCAGGGCGCTGGGATGAGGCTGCCCACGCAGCAGGACGACGCGTCCACGGCGCGGGCGAGCGGGCGGTCAACGCGGGCTTGACCCGTTCGCTGGCGCTGGTCTCGCTCGACGCAGAGGAAGCAGACAGAGGGGCGACACGCGGGCGGCTTCAGTCGATGCAGGGAAGCGGTGGCGCGCACTGGAGGTCGAGGATTGACGGGTTCATGGCGGGGCGGCGAGATCCAGCGGGGAAGCAGCTTGGTGGCGCGGGGCTTGAGAGGAGGCCGTCGACGGGAGACGACGGGGACGGAGCAAGGCGGCGGCGACGCGGGACTTGAGGCGCAGGGGCAAAGCGGGACTTGGCGCTGGGGTCGTCCTCCTTGGGTGCGATGACGAAGCAGAAAGGGACAGCGGCAGGGACTTGGCGGAGGCAGGAGACGGCATCTTGGCGCGGTTTCGACGAAGGGCAACGCCGGCTCGACGGGGACGCGGGTCTCCAAGGCGGCCGCCGCACGCATGAAGCAGAGGCACGACGGTCTACAGGAGACTGAAGAGGGACTTGGCGGAGCGAGGGCACACGGGAACCGGCCGGATCCGAGGCCAGGGCGGCGGCTTGGGGAGGCGGACGAAGCACTCGTTCGTCTCGCATGAGCAGAAGCGGCGGCAGCAGAAGTGCAGGGGAAGCAGGGGAGCGGCTGCAGCAGGACTTGGCGGCGCCGGCGGCAGGGGAGGCATGCACCCTTCCGGATCCAGGCGATGCAGAGGGTTGGGGAGGTGCGTCGACAGCTCGGCGTCCTCCGGGCGCTGCATCGGGAAGCCAAGAGAGAGGGAGACGTGAGACAGAGAAGGTGAAGGGGAAAAACACAGGAGCGGCGACAGGGCGTCTCACCGGGCAAGGAGGAGCTCCGGCGACGGGCATCGCAGGAGGTCTAGGATGGGGCACCGGCGTCCAGATCCGGCTGGACCTCAGCGCAGGCGGTTCCGTGGCCGGTCGAAGAAGAAGCAGGCGGCAGGAACTTGGAGTGTAGGCGATGGAATGGAGCAGAGCTTGGGGCAGTCGACGCAGACAAGGGAAGCGACGGGACTTCAGCACGGCAGGGAGCTCGGCGGACGGGGTTGAGCTGGAGGAGCTCGGTGCCTCAGGTGCGGGACGCGCGAACAACGACGAGGATCCAGGGGAGGCCCGGGCAGCGCGGGGCTGCTGCTGCTGGCCGACGGCCACCAGTGCGAGGATGGGTGCCCTCGGCGCTTGGGCAGAGGAGAGGTTGGATCGATGGATTTGGAAGTCTCGGTGGTGGCTGGTTGGTGCGAAGGGGATCCCGAGGGGGATTTGGTGGAGTGGCGGCGCGAGATGGGATGGATGGGACAAACCTCCTAGGTTTTAGGGTTAGACGAGATTAGGTATATATAGTAGGTGGTAGGTAGCAGGGGCATTTGGATCATTGGATCGGGATCGGACGGCTCCGGGTGGTCTAACAAGGAACCGATGATGATTTGGGGATGGTCCAGACCCACCGGTAACGACAGCCCGAGTCGGATTCGGAGAAGTTTCGGACACGCACCCGAGGGATCTGAGTAAAATGTATAGAGGGTCAAACGGTCAGACAAGAGGGACTCAAAAACCCGGTTGGTCTCGGAGCGGTCAACGAAGGCAAGGGGTCCGAAAGAAGGTGATTAAGGCAAAGGGAGAAACGACAAGACGACAATGGAGTGCCGATGCAATGCGGATGATGCAATGATGAATGCAACAAAAAAATAAATCACACGGCAACAACGAAAACATGGAAGGCTTCTGGAGCATCGGTCTCAGCGTTACAACACTCCACCACTACAAGAGGATCTCGTCCCGAGATCTAGGATGGCACCGGAGGGAAACGGAAGAGGAAGAGAAGAGGTAAAACTAAGTTGCTTCTTTGACAAACGAGTGAAACCACGAACCTTGGGAGGTTGGACGACTTGAAAGAAAGAATACAACGGAGACAAATAAGATTGCAAACACTCTGTTGGCAAAGAGGAACAAGGAACATCACGAGAACCTTGTAGGTTGAAAGACATGAATGGAAAAATCAATGAACGAGAATTACTTTGAAACCACTCCGGTTTAAACGAAATAGAGAAGGAATGAGAGCGAAAAGAATTCAGACAACACTCCGGTAGAAAAGAGAAGGAAAACTTGATAAGATGAAAAGAATTTGAAAGTGATCACAACACTCCGGTTAAAAGGATAAGCACGAGAAGAACACGATCCTCACATTTCGAGATGATGAGTGAAAAGAGCAACATCACAATGCCTCTGGAAGAAAGAATAGAAGATAGATCATTGGACTAACAGAATGGAGAAGGAAATGCCAACTTCTGCCACAAGTGAGCTTGGAAAGCACCCTTCCAAGAAGGTAATAACGGAGTTGTTGGAAAACTAGCAACGAAAAGAATAAGCTTGAAGTGGGCTTATGGAAACAACTCAAAACTTAGAGGTGTATACATGCCACTATGGAAAACAATTGATTGCTTGAGATCAACGAAGAGATGAAAACTTCTCTCGCCGAGAGGATAGGAGAAAACTTGGATCATTGATGGACACCACAATTAGCAACATTCCTTAGGGAATACTTTAGGTGAAACATGACACAATATAAATCCAACGAAGAGATTGGTGGATTTAAAGTATCTCATTCTTGACGACATGTGAATCATGAAACGCGAACTCAAATTGTCAAGAATGACATAACACCACCTCAAATGATAAGGTAGAACGAATTGCACTTTGGAATGCAAGATGAAGAATGCTTGAACGCCTCACAACAAAACATGTGTTGAACACCATGTTTAATTTTGAGTATAGACTGGCGGATCATAACCTTGAGAGAAATCTTGAAGAACAAATGAAGAAGAAAGGAATCCTTGACGAACCACCATGTAGAGCCTCCATGAAGAACTCCGGTAATAGAAGGATGATAACAGAAAGAGAAGTTGAAAACACAAGGTGAAGCCTTGCGATGATTTAGATGGAACTTCACGACAATATAACCGAGAAAACTTGGAACTCCGGAAAAGGAAAAGATGAAGCATCTCGAACTGAGAAATGTGACAAGATGAACAACTCTGGAAAGAAGAAACTAGATCACTTGGATGAAACAATAATAAGAATTACGTTATGCGTATCCTTCACCAATTTAAATTGATGACAAGCAATGGATTTGGCATACTACTTATTCTCGTAGAAAGGATTAAGAGAGATATAGTGCAAACTTGAGAAGCTATTGATGGGACCACCGGTGGGATTTGGAAACAACGAATGAATTGATATGATAACGAAGGAAGTGAAATCTTGAATGAACCACCGTAAGAATTGAAAAAGAATGAAGAAAAGATAAAGAAACACCGGGAAGAATTAGAAAATGAACGAATATACTTGAGAGAATTTAGATACAAGTGAACGCAGAGATCCCGAGCTGATTAGATAATACTTGAATGATGCACCAGTATGATTTGGAGAACGAGAGCTGAAAGCTGGAATGAACAATTCTGAGATGATGGGCTCCAGAGAATCAAACTGAAAAGACTCCTGAAATGCTCCGGATGGGTGAAAAGAATTCTCACAATCGAAAACAATTATGAGAGGATGGCATCAAGCTAGAACCATGAATCTTCAAGAGAACGGACCAAGATTCAAGAGCAATTCTTCTTCGGTCTTCACATGTTGAGAATGATGATGAGAACCACCCTGACAATTGTTGAGATACTCCGGGATGAAAAATATAAAGGATGAACCAACGATGAAAAGAATTTGAAAGATCTTGGAGAAAGACATTTGACTGATGGTAAATCATTCTTACGTCAAGCTACGAAAAGAATTTGGGAATAGCTCCGGGAAAAATTAGAAGAGACAGGTAAGATCCTGGGAAAAGACCTGTGGGTTAGGGCCCACTCAAAAGAACCACCGTTGAACGATTGCTTGAAAAGAGAGATTGCACCGGTTGAATTAAATGGCTTGAATGAGATAGCATCCTCAAAAGAACTTGAGTGAATTGAGAATGGAAACTTGAATCTTCTGAGATATCTTCATCACTCCGGAACAATTGAATAGTGAGAAGTGATGATTAAGAGATGCACCGGCATGAGAAAACATTAGAAAGGAGGAAAGGGATATGATCAACACCGAAAGCTTGAATTAAATCCACCGGAGAAGAAAATTAGAATGGAACAATGATAAAGTTGAAGCTTCCTTAACGTCTTCATGAGAAATCACCGGATAAAACATTGAAAGAAAAGAATGAAGAGACTTCTCACAAATAAAAGGATACATGATTAAGATATCTGAGTCCTTGAAGAAAAAGGGTGGGAGGGCGGGGAAAACAAAGACAACTTGGGACGGATGAAGCAAACACCGTTGCAAAGAACTGAGAATTGATCTCGCGAATGTTGAAATGATCGGATCCACTTGAAAAGAGCACGTCGGTTGGAAAAGAATTGGCATGACAATCTCGATGATCGGGAAGGATTGGTATTCACATAGAAATATGAGAACACCGCTTAGGAAAGGTATGGAATCAACACTTGACTTCGAAGCAACTCGAATACCACAACTCAAAACAAAACAAAGGATTGGCTTGCAAAATAAGCCAGAAACAAACATATGATAGATCCCATATCGTATCATGTGTCTGTTGGAAAGATATTATAGGAGCTACTTGAATTCCCACTTATAAACTCCTGAAACTTTCTAGTTATGCAATCTGGTGTTGGGGATATAGGGGACACAAAATATATCACCCAAACTAACAATCCCTAGATCCAGCTGTATCCATCCGTCAACACATAACCAAGAAATCTTCGAAAGTCGTGTACCTCAACCTTCGAAAAGCATCCGTTATACGAGTTATGGCAATACTCCCGAACTCCCGCCCCAGTACTGGGTGGCGTCGAGGTGATCTCACCAACAACTACATAAAAGAGATTTTCGATGTCGGCGAAAGTCAGGTATTCCAGAACTGCAATGATAAAATTGTGACGACAACACCTCGGAGCTCAACTCCCCGGGACACTGCCACAACCCCTAAATGTCAGGAGGCACCAAGAACAATGTTCTCGGCACAAAACCATCGGAACGATTCCAAGATACCCGCGTGATCCTAAATTTTTTTTAGTGAAATTTGAGGAGAGGAAAGTCAAAACTTCTACGTCAGGAGACCTCACCAGAGCGACGAAGGGACTGAGGAGTAAAAAGAATCCTACTCTCCGATAAATATAATCCTAAGACTCAAAACATTTTTGTTCTAGACTCAACAACGTCAGCGATTCGATCAAGCAGGGGGCTCCTAAGTCGGGGATGGCTCTGATTACCAACTTGTAACACCCACGATGCGGCTATATCTCCCACGTGTCGAGGCACGACTTAGAGACATAACCGCATGGTGGTTTTGTCGCAAGAAGGGTCATCTTCACACAATCCCATGTACTGAATAAGAAAGGGGTAAAGAGTTGGCTTACAATCGCCACTTCACACAATACATGAATTAAACATACATCATTCAGAGTACACTCATAGGTCCGACTACGGAACCAAAAGAAAAGAAGACAACCCCAAATGCTAGATCCCCGATCGTCCCAACTGGGCTCCACTACTGATTATCAGGAAACGAAACATAGTAACGACCAAGGACCTCGTCGAAAACCCACTTGAGCTCGGTTGCGTCACCTGCACTGCTATCATCGACACCTGCAACTGTTGTTGTAGTAATCTGTGAGCCACGAGGACTCAGCAATCCCATTACCATGGGTATCAAGACTAGCAAAGCTTAAAGGGAAAGGAAGGGGTATAGTGGTGAGGTTGCAGCAGCGACTAAGCAAGATATGGTGGCTAACTTACGGAAATAAGAGCGAGAAGAGAAGCAAAGGAACGGTCGTCAACTGTAATGATCAAGAAGTGATCCTGAACTCCTACTTACGTCAAACATAACCCAGAAACCGTGTTCACTTCCCGGACTCCGCCGAAAAGAGACCATCACGGCTACACACGCGGTTGATGCGTTTTAATCAAGTCGACTGTCAAGTTCTCTACAACCGGACATTAACAAATTCCCATCTGCCACATAACCGTGGGCACGGCTCTTGAAAGTTTATACCCTGCAGGGGTGTCCCAACTTAGCCAATTATAAGCTCTCACGGTCAACGAAGGATATTCCTTCTCCCGGGAAGACCCGATCAGACTCGGAATCCCGGTTTACAAGACATTTCGACAATGTTAAAACAAAACCAGCAAAGCCGCCCGATGCGCCGACATCCTGATAGGAGCTGCACATATCTCGTTCTCAAGGGCAACACCGGATGAACACTACGTACAACTAAAACCAGCCCTCAAGTTTCCCCGAGGTGGCGCTGCAAGTGGCTCTAGTGTGGACCAACACTTAGACAAGCATTGGCCCGGGGGGGTTAAAATAAGATGACCCTCGGGATGCACGACTCCCAAGGGAAAAAGGCTAGGTGAGGCAAATGGTAAAACCAAGGTTGGGCCTTGCTGGACGAGTTTTATCCAAAGCGAACTATCAAGGGGGTCCCATAAATCACCCAACCGAGTAAGGAACGCAAAATCCGGGAACATAACACCGGTATGACGGAAACTAGGGCGGCAAGAGTGGAACAAAACACCAGGCATAAGGTCGAGCCTTCCACCCTTTACCAAGTATATAGATGCATTAATTAAATAAGAGATATTGTGATATCCCAACATAAACATGTTCCAACATGGAGCAATCTTCAACTTCACCTGCAACTAACAACGCTATAAGAGGGGCTGAGCAAAAGCGGTAACATAGCCAAACAACGGTTTGCTAGAAAGGTGGGTTAGAGGCTTGACATGGCAATATGGGAGGCATGATATAGCCAGTGGTAGGTAGCGCGGCATAGCAATAGAGCGAACAACTAGCAAGCAAAGATAGAAGTGATTCCGAGGGTATGGTCATCTTGCCTGAAATCCCGCTAGGAAGAAGAACGAGTCCATGAAGAAACGAACGGGCGTAGTCGAACGAATCCTCACAATCGCAACGTTACCGGAACTATCAAGAAGAAGCAATACCGGAAAAGAAGCAAACAACATGGTAAACAACCATCACATAGACATGGCACGATGCATAACCAAGTATGATGCATGTCCGGTTTAATGAGGCATGGCATGACAATTTGCACAAACAATACTACAAGTTAAGTGGAGCTCGATATGCAACGAGTTGCATATTGACGAAACACCACATCAAATATTTAGTTCTCTCTCGTTTATATACCCAACAATATTAAATGTTGATTAACATGGCAAGAGGTGAAGCATAAGTAAACTAACTATTTAGGCAAGTTTAAATGAGGCCGGAACAACAAACAACAATTCCGGAAAATCCCCGTGTGCATATTTTGGATTTGGTACTGTTCTGCTCTAAACCATATTTTAGAGTTTTTAAACATGCAAAGTAACGGCACCATGATAACTATGCATTTTTCCACCCCATTTACATATAAAGTTTATTAAATTTGGAGCTACGGTTATTAAGTTATGAAATAAATCATTTTAGCATGGCATTTAGCAAATTAAATGCAAACAGCATGTTAAACATTTTAAACATGCATGAAAGTTGAATATTGTGAAACTAGATGCAATTCTAATCATTTTACATATATAATTTCTTATCATTTTAATCCGATGCACAATTTATTAGTTATTAAATGCATGAAGAACAGGGGGTTTTTCTGTAAAACTGCGGTACTCTGGAAAATAGACAAAATCGCAGACGATAAAAAAACGTACGCGGGCCGAATCTGGCTGGCCCAATAGTGTACAGGAGAGGGACTGAAGCGGGGCTGCTCACATTGGGCCTTGAGGCTGAATCTGGAGCTGGGCCAGGGCGCTGGGATGAGGCAGCCCACGCAGCAGGACGACGCGTCCATGGTGCGGGCGAGCGGGCGGTCAACGCGGGCTTGACCCGTTCGCTGGCGCTGGTCTCGCTCGACGTAGAGGAAGCAGACAGAGGGGCGACACTCGGGCGGCTTCAGTCGATGCGGGGAAGCGGTGGCGCGCACTGGAGGTCGAGGATGGACGAGTTCATGGCGGGGCAGCGAGATCCAGCAGGGAAACAGCTTGGTGGCGCGGGGCTTATGAGGAGGCCGTCGATGGGAGACGACGGAGACGGAGCAAGGCGGCGGCGACGCAGGACTTGAGGCACAGGGGTGAAGCGGGACTTGGCGCTGGGGTCGTCCTCCTCGGGTGCGATGACGAAGCAGAAGGGGACGGCGGTAGGGACTTGGCGGAGGCAGGAGACGGCATCTTGGCGCGGTTTCGACGAAGGGCAACGGCGTTTCGATGGGGACGCGGGTCTCCAAGGCGGCCGCCGCACGCATGAAGCAGAGGCACGGCGGTCTGCAGGAGACTGAAGAGGGACTTGGCGGAGCAAGGGCGCACGGGAACCGGCCGGATCCGAGGCCAGGGCGGCGGCTTGGGGAGGCGGACGAAGCACTCGTTCGTCTCGCACGAGCGGAAGCGGCGGTAGCAGAAGTGCAGGGGAAGCAGGGGAGCGGCTGCAGCAGGACTTGGCGGCGCCGGCGGCAGGGGAGGCATGGACCCATCCGGATCCAAGGGATGCAGAGGGTTGGGGAGGTGCGTCGACAGCTCGGCGTCCTCCAGGCGCTGCATCGGGAAGCCAAGAGAGAGGGAGACGTGAGACAGAGAAGGTGAAGGGGAAAAACATAGGAGCGGTGACAGGGCGTCTCACCGGGCAAGGAGGAGCTCCGGCGACGGGCATCGCAGGAGGTCCGGGATGGGGCACCAGCGTCCAGATCCGGCTGGACCTCAGCGCAGGCGGTTCCGTGGACGGTCGAAGAAGAAGCAGGCGGCAGGAACTTGGAGTGTAGGCGATGGAATAGAGCGGAGCTTGGGGCAGTCGACGCAGACAAGGGAAGCGACGGGACTTCAGCGCGGCAGGGAGCTCGGCGGACGGGGTTGAGCTGGAGGAGCTCGGTGCCTCAGGTGCGGGAGGCGCGAACAACGACGAGGATGCAGGGGAGGCTCGGGCAGCGCGCGGGGCTGCTGCTGCTGGCCGAGGGCCACCGGTGCGAGGATGGGTGCCCTCGGCGCTTGGGCAGAGGAGAGGTTGGATCGATGGATTTGGAAGTCTCGGTGGTGGCTGGTTGGTGCGAAGGGGATCCCGAGGGGGATTTGGTGGAGTGGCAGTGCGAGATGGGATGGATGGGACAAACCTCCTAGGTTTTAGGGTTAGACTAGATTAGGTATATATAGTAGGTGGTAGGTAGCAGGGGCATTTGGATCATTGGATCGGGATCGGACGGCTCCGGGTGGTCTAACAAGGAACCCATGATGATTTGGGGATGGTCCAGACCCACCGGTAACGACAGCCCGGGTCGGATTCGGAGAAGTTTCGGACACGCACGCGAGGGATCTGAGTAAAATGTATAGAGGGTCAAACGGTCAGACAAGAGGGACTCAAAAACCCGGTTGGTCTCGGAGTGGTCAACGAAGGCAAGGGGTCCGAAAGAAGGTGATTAATGCAAAGGGAGAAACGACAAGACAGCAACGGAGTGCCGATGCAATGTGGATGATGCAATGATGAATGCAACAAACAAATAAATCACACGGCAACAATGAAAAACATGGAAGGCTTCTGGAGCATCGGTCTCGGGGCGTTACAATCTCGCACATTGTTCTCTACACCATCTATTCTAGATCTCTCATGAAGTCCCTATCACACACATGATAACTCGCTTCCCTTGCGTCTCGGTACATAGGCCAATTTCAAACAACATCAACATTGTCTCCCTATCTATATGCCATTTATGGACACAAACGCCCCCTCTCCCGCCCCCTCTCTTCCTCTCTCTCTCTCTCCATCGCTAGCTCTCTCTCTCTCTCTCTCTCGCTCTCTCTCACACCCCTCTCCCACACACAATCGATGTCTCTTCCAAATAGTCTGCTCCCCCCGCCCGCACCCATGCTATCCCGCTACTACACATGTCACACCATTCCCCCTTCCCTTATACTAGGTTTACATCATTAGTGGTCTCTCTACTCCACATACACACACTCCCTCTCACACACAAACGCGCGCACAAACACACACAGACATGCACAAACACCCATTAATCTGGATCCTCATCTCTCCCCATGTCCGCATGTTTATCTCGCACACTCACTCTAATTATGTATATGTGTCTCCACGTTACACAACACAAAGCCCCATGTACATGTCTCTCTCTATCCTCCACACACATAGACACAAAGAATCTGTTATCATTGCCTCAGTCTCTAGACATATCACACACGCTCTCTCTCTCTCTCTCTCTCTCTCTCTCTCTCTCTCTCTCTCTCTCTCGCAAACACGCTCAACAAGGATTTCCTCGTGAATAACTTACCGTCTATTCATCAACAGTCGTGGCAGTACGGCGAACATGAGACGTGAAAAATAATAAATCTACACGTGCTTAGACCACCTAGTATGACTACTAGGACTAGAGCAAGCCAAAAAGGGCGCCGCCGTCACCCCCTCCTTATCGGCGACGTGAAAACCTTTGTTTTACACAGTCGAGAAGTCATTGGGCTAAGGCCTCACATGCTAAGGCGTTGAATAGAATTTAGATGCTATTTTACGGAAACAAGTATCGATAATACGTTTGTATCTCCATATTTATATTTCTTCTCTTATAAAAAACCGGGTTGGTGATGATGGTAAGCGTGCCATCTTGCAATATAGACCGTCCGATCTATATCTGACTGATGGAAATTAAACTAAAAGATACCCGCACCCCTCTCCACATTTGCAGCCAAGGCTTCCCTCGTTCATCCTTATCTCCAACAACCTCATTGTTGAGCAATTAAGAAAGGAAGACTCTGGAACAAACTGGCCTGGTGGCCGCTGCCGGCGTCGTCAATCCCCATGCCTCCGCTCAGTCCGACCACCAATCACCACCATGCCCCACTCCTCTTCACCTTATCTCCTATTTCTCGAGATATCATTAGTTTTTACACATGGGATTACTCCCGCATGGGTCAATCACAACGAGTGTTTTTATAAAAAATGCATCTTGATGTTCCGTGCAATGCACGGATCTTACTAGTACTCCTACAGAAGACTAAGTTGGTGATGATGGTGTGTCTACCATCCGTTGTTTGTGACCATTAGATCTACATCTAACGACTGTGAGGTAAGTTGTTGCCTTTTCTCACAAACATCCCACTTGTCTACCAATATGTAGAAAAACCCATAATTAGTATCATAAAACCAACCACATCCCTCCCTGACCTCACCAAAACAGCCCAAGGAATATTTTCTAATTGAAACATAATATATCTCTAGTGATATATGTATATCAAAATTAGAGTGTTTTGTATCAAGTTTGTGAATAAGTATTATTCTAATTATGATTCGTTGCAACGCACATGAACATTGCTAGTATTTCCAACCATGCAATTTTTTCCCTAGTATTCCATAGTTTCAAGTTTTCCATCAAGATATTAGTCACTCATTGTTGATATTTACTTTCAATCATGTACACATATGCACTATGTAACTAGCCTTGCTTATTGGGTTCCAAAGCTTAACTTTCACTCCTACTTAAAATATGTAGAGTATTTAACAAAAAACTACCACTTTCAACCAGCCCTAGGAAGAATCTATTGTACAAAAAATAGCAAAAACATACCAAAAATTTCTTAATCCACGCCAAAAACTACTACCTACCGATTAGGTTAGTTTAAACCCATTTATGATAGGGTTGGCCCACACGTCCGTGCTGACGAGGCAGCTTAAACCAACACATTTTGTTTGACCGTTGACACGAGGGACCCACATCTGACCTTCTATCCTGTTATTCCCCCTCAAATCATTATTTTTCCTGAACATTACTTCAAACAGTACTGATGCGTGTTCGTCGGTGGCGCCGGTGATGACCGAGTTGGCCGCCGCTCCGCCGGACGGGCCGGACGCCGCGCTGGCCTCCGCACGGGTTGGCAGGCTGGCCCGAGCGTGACTCACGAGCGAGCAAGCCGCCGCGCTGGCCTTCGCTCGAGCCAGATGGCTGGCCTTAGCGCGGCGCGCGCGAGCATGCCGCCGCGCCGCCGTGCCAATCTAGCTAGCAAACCTTGCAGACAAGCAGCTGGACGGAGCTATCTTCGCTAGCTAGCGGCCATGAGCGTCGGACGGAGCTGGCATCCGGGCTGCCGCAAGATGGGCTCCGCACCGCCGGCGGTTTTGACCTCGCCTTCTGCCGGCGGCGGTAGCTGCGTCCCATGGCCGAGGATGACTAGGTGGACGGGCCGGAGGTAGGAGGTCACTCGGGGATTTTTGTGCAGACTGACATGTAGGTCCCACAAGTCATAACGCCGGGTCGAATAGAAGGTGTTGACTTAATGGGCGATAGGGGCCCTGTTTGGATACTCTAAGTCAGAGATTAGATTCTAACCCTGAGCTAACTATAACCAAAGTGGTGTTTGGATGGCAGGGTTAGATTGACAACAAATGTATCCAAACAGGGACATGGGTTGAAATGTGCCTATAACGACACTTTGTAGAGTAGTCGTTTCTTGGTAGGGCTGGTTGGTAAGAGCATGTACAATGGTTGATAAGGTAGTCTTATCTTAAGTCTGCCATGTATGCAAGTGGTAGTAGTTTCTTGGCATTATTAGTGGTTTCTTGCATTATTAGGGGTTTCTTGTAAGGAACAATGTACTACTAGCGACAAAAGTCGATTCTAGGTTGCGTTGTACTCCAACGAGTACTACTAGTGGTCGTGGGAGTGTATACCTCGTTTTGTGGGTTCGATCCCGGCCGAACGCACGGCGGCCTTTTTTTAATAGTAACTTCGCTGCGAGCCAATATTTTACCACGGACGTCCGGCACCACAATCTGGGTGCACTGGATAGCCTAGCCACGTGAACGGGGTTTCCTTCCCAGCATCTCGTGGCTCGCGTCCTCGCCCTAGCCGCATCGCGCTTGCAGCTTCCTCATCAGCTAGTAGCATATTTTAACTAGCGCCTCCCAATTAAGCCCGAGGAGCCGGAAAAGCCTGGCGGGGCATTGGGAACTGTGCAATATGGCTCTGTACGTAAAGTGCTCTACTACTACTCTGTAGCTTGTGGCGTTGCACGCATGGACTTCACTCCATTATCGGCTCTACTATAAAAGAAATTCCTCTTGACGTGTTTTTTTTGAAACAGAGGCAAAAGCTTTGCTTCATCTCATTATAAAGAAGGAACTACTAACAAAGTTCGACGAGATCCATTATACCTCCACAAATGGAAGCGAAAAGCCTAGTCTCGCTGTATCGAATAACTCAAATGTTCTGCCCCCGCAGTAACCGACGCTGATAAACAGGCTGCTAGTGTGTGCGTGAGAGGAGCGGCTGAGTAGGCCAGCTACGTGAGAGGAGCAGCTGAATAGAGCACCGAGAGTACCCACTAGGCCACTACGCAGGTGTACTTTCCCTGCATTGATAGTACATCGATGGTTCTAGAGAACAGTAGGAGGGTGCTTGGATACGTTTTAGTCTCATGACTAAAAGTAGTGGGACTAAAACTTGCTAGCCTCACCCATGCTTGGATCCAAATACTAAAGAGACTAAAATAAAGTTAATGAGCATTTATTATCCTCCAAACCCTCCAATCCAGAACTTGCCTGTGTTAAAGGAGAGGAGTTAAATGAGGAGAGAGAGGACTAATCCACATTTTAGTAGGGGTACCGCTGACTAAAAAAGTTTAGTCTCAAGACTAGTTTTAGCCTCTCTTTAGTCAGGGGTGCTTGAAACTTTAGCCTCTTAAAGAGACTATTTTTAGTCAGACTAAAATAAGTCCCTTGGATCCAAGCACCCTCTAGTACCCTCCACTTCCAACTGTAGCTCCTTGGCCCTGAGATTCAAGAGTTCAAAACTGGTGCTCTATATTAGAAGTACAGTACATCGCACTACTAGTTGAGAAAGTAGTACTAGTACTTCTACAGTACGAGTACGTACTCCTCCGTCACATAATGTAAGACGTTTTTTGACACTAGTTGGCGTGTACAAAAAATAGCAAAAACATACCCAAAATTTCTTAATACACGCCAAAAACTACTAGCTAGTGCCAAAAATTTCTTACTAGTGCTATTATTTACAGTATAATGCAATCCCATAACGTCCCATAATGCTAGTACTAGTAGTAAATAATAGCCTCACCCCTTCGCTAAGGAACGATCCACAGTTGGAAGGGACGAGGCCCTGCGGTTACTACGCTCTTATCTCCTCCTCGCCAGTTCCCCTCCCCCCGAAGAGAAGGCAGTTCGTCGCTGCTCCCATGGATTTTCCAGGCGGTTCTCCTCCTCGTTGGGGCTGGGAGACCTTGGACGACGATCCTCGGGGAGAAATTGCACGCCGCTCCGATGTCCTCACCGCCGCAAGACTCAGTGCTTCCTGCACCAACTTTTTCAAGACGGTGCTTAAAATGGCTTGGGAAAAGGCCATGCTTGTTGGTCTTCCATGCGTCCTCGAGGAGAAGGTTCTTCTATGGGACAATCCTTCGAACAGTCCACCGGTCCCTGGCCATGGTTGCACGTTGACTCCGCTAGAGTTGCCGACGTTGAGAGGTAGTCGGATTTTGTCCGATGAGCAGGTCAGTAATGGAGTTTGATCATGTAGTACTTAGTTATTCCATTTCCATCCCGTAATTTCTCTGCTGCCCACCGTCTTATATATAGGTCTGGGTCGGTGCCAACGAAGATTGGCTTGCATACCTCCGGCCGGATACCACCATCATTTTGCACAACATCCACAACAGTGCAGCCGTTCCGGTAGACCCCTTCTCCACCATTGGGATCGGCCTTCCGGACTGGCTGGGCTTGAATACGTATGACGATGCCTACATGAGATTGAAGAAGATAGCTATTGCGGACCTGCCGACAAAGCGACGCGGCTACGACGATTACTATCTCGGTGTTCGACATAAGGATTGCCATCAATGCAAGAGGCAGTAACGGCAGAGGCTGGCACATGTTGGCGGCGGCAGATTTGTACCCCTACACGTTTGAAGATGCCGTTCGCCATCTAGGCCGCATCTTCGCAGTGACAAGCCAGGGGACTTGTTTCATCTGGTTGCCATCCTACGGTACGGGAGATTACAAACAGAATGCACAAACCATCATTTGCATCCCTAACGGTACTCCATTATTTTGCAGGGACCAGTCATCCCGCGATCAAAATAAGATCGCCGATCCTGGATGTGCATTTGCATCCGCGATTTGGTCTAACCTGGAACCTTGTAGCTGACTTTGGCATATTGGGGTCAACTATCTTAGCAGTCGTTACCCATGGTACCACTGATGTGCAACATGGTCACACAATCTACCACGATCGGACCGTCACCATCTACCCAGCTATTCCATTTTTTAACCCTCTCGCCTTCTCTTTCATTGTTGTACTAGTACTCTACTTACGTACTAGTAGGAGTACTTTTTACCTTGGAGGACGTGTATAGCTAGCTAGGCCCTTGAAGACTTGAACGCACTAGCTGCCACCATTTTTGTTTTTCCATGTCTTACTATCTCATCCATGTAGCCAAGAGTGGCTATATATAATAAGCCGGTTATTTTACTTCCTCTATACCGGAGTAGTACTATTTGCTGCACAGTATTACTGACCGCCATATTTGAGCACAACATTATTATGCATGGACCTTGACTATATACATCACCATGTGTCCAGATCTGAGATGCCGCGTGTACCAGATGAACGGCGCCGAGTCCGGCCCCCGTGATGCTACGTGGGTGCCGAGGAACACTCTTGGAGAGTACTCGCTTTTCATTGGGGACAGCTACCCCATTGCGAAGCGGATGCCACCTTCTGTGCACGACACGAAAGGCCTGCCGTTCATGAAGCATGGTTGTGTCTTCAGTGCGCACCGCCGGATGAACGACATCCTGGGGCACGCTATCCCTGATTTATGCCGCTTCAGCTTGGATGAGTCTCCATCGTGTGGAACCAGACTAGAAAGCTGCGACAATGATTCCCGTTGCCCACCGCTATGGATCGTGCCATCCATGAAGAACACCTGGGACTGGAACCTGGAGGATGACATGTAGCCCATCTATAACGTGTAAGTGGAGTACGGTAAATTGTGAACGGTAGGGCTGTGAATATATGTAGACTAGTCGTGCACAAATTTATCACATGAATTGGAGATGAACTTGTGTGGCATACTGGCATTTTTCATTTAGAATTTATTACTAGTAAATGTGTTATGTGTACGTGCAACTTGTGTGGTTGTTGCACGGGCTCCAACACGCTCTTTGAGAAAAAGGTGGCACAACTTTGGATGATGTGGCGGCATCATACAGTAGCATCGTTCGCTATAGTTGTAGTACGCTCCTACTAGGACGACAACTCCTATAAAACCTTGCGCTTGGCTCTTTGCCTCTTCGGGAGGTTCAACAGTTCGTACTCATGTGAACCTTGCACTTGGCTCTTCGCCTCTTCAGAAGGTCCAACAATGATGATACTACAGTACACATTATGCTTCTGGCAATCTGACACCAATTGAACTGTTGCACGTCCACCACGAGGGTGAGGGAGAGGGAGAGGGCGCTGTAGTCAAAACCCTCTCCTCGTCCTGCGAACCACCGCACGCGTGCGCGAGGGAGAGGCGTAGTAAGAAAGCTTCTCCTCGTTCGGCGAGTTGACAGGACACATCAAAGCAGTACTAGTACTAGTCCATACTGCTTCCTTTCCGGTTAATATGGCTTAATTTGAAACGAGAAAAATACACTGGTGGTCAACGTATGTAACAATTCGCTCTTTACGGTCACTATATATAGTTTTGCGGTGATTATACGATCACTAGCTCATCGTAGAGCACCGTATTGCACCCTACTGACCGGCCACATAGTCGACGTGGCACTTTGTTGACTGGTTAAATTGTCACCTAGTTTCTGGGTCCCACCTGTCAGTTGGCAGAGCAAAGAAATCAGCTAAAAACAAAGAGTGTAGTACATCTACACTTCCAATGCATTTAGCCTTTAATCTAAATCGATATTGATTGACTAATGCACCAACTTGTGCTCTAGGTATAGGCTACATGTCTATCCTTAATTACAGCATGCAACGACCTTCATCTAATCTTCTTCTCTCAATGGTCGCATGCACACATAAGTCTGCTATTTTTGGACGTTAATTATGCCCTAGTCAATGTGTAAATCTCTAAATGTACAGTCTTTCACAGACGTAGGGAGTAGGTTGAGCACTTGAGCGTGAGCGTGTGTGTTGCATCATGTGCTGTGTGCCGCATGGGTGCTTGAGTGTTGCGTGCGTCCATGTGTACGTGTGAGTGTTGCATGTTGCATGCATGCATGCATGGGGCTTACTCCCTCCCATTGACATGTTCATATTTCAAGCTTCCTCTGTTCCCTCCATATGGTGATACTCCCTCTATTCCCAAATACGGAGTAAATCCTCCCTCTGTTCCCAAATACGGAGTAAAATCCTCCCTCTGTTCCCAAATACGGAGTATTTGTCTTTCTAGAGATTTCAACAAGTGACTACGTACGGAGCAAAATGAGTGAAGTGAGCGTAGAGGCATAGGGATAATGTAGAAACGAAGTCTTTGCGATCCATTATTCCCCATCTCGGTCAGAGAGAACTATTGAACTAGTCTTCGCAGTGAAGTGACAATACACGCTGCAGCAGATGGGACACTTAATTAATAGCTGAACCAGCATGTTGGTGTTACTAAAGCAGCCTTACCCAGTACTTCCATCATGTTTTCCAGTAGAGCACACTTCTGTCCTCCATTAACTGACATATGGGCCCTCTTGTGGTAGACCCACATGTCATCGGTGTATATTTACACTCCGAAGGACGGTATATCCTGGTAGTAGTAGTAGAATTGAGATTTAATGCACTTTCTTCCCGGTCTTCCACTCTGCTTCCTCCTCTCTTCCCCATCGTCGGCCGCACACCATTTCCCCCCACTCACTGCTCGCCCGCCCACGCTATCTTCCTTGGTAGCTTGCGCGTACCATATCCCCCCGCTCACTGCTCGGCCACACGAGGAGAAGCTTCTTCGCTCGCCCGCTCGAATCCACTTCCCTGCTGGCTCGCAGGCACCGAAAACCCCAATGGCAGAACCGACTGAAACGCAGCGCCGCGATTGGAATTCCCTCCCCGATGTTCTCTTGGAGCAGATTTGTAATCGTATGGACCTACTCAGCACCGTCCGTCTGGCCGCATGCTCGGTGTCTTTGTACCATGTACTCGTCTGCAACCGGCAGGCTCTTTTCAAGACACCCTGCTTGCTGATGCCCGATCCCTGCAGGTCGCCCAAACACTGACTTGACGATCCTACGGAGGTTGCCATGGTGCCCTTCGACATGCTACCACTACCCGTCCACCTATCCTTCAAGCGCGACCACTACTGGGCGGGCATGAAGGCCAACTGGATCGTCCTCATCCACCAATCCGGTAGTCCGTGGCGTCTCGTGGATATCTACACCCAGCGAGAGATCACCCTTCCATCTTTGGATAAGCCGCCATCGAGCCTCGCGGCCCGCCGGACACTCCTGCCTACTACGCACGAGACGCGTCGAGCTTTTGGCTCGACCTCTGTTTGCTGAAGGTTGTAATCTGCGAAGTGCCCACACCATCAGAAGACTACATGGATTACAAGCTCATTGCCGTGTTCAACATGGGATTAGTCTATCTGGAATCCGATCGCCATACATGGTTATGGCTCATCGTCGATCCTCTTTACCAACACTTGTGTCTAATGCTATAGTGCATGATGGCATCGTTTATGCGGTCGACGCACAGATTGGCTGCCTATACTGGTGGAATCTATCATCATGTAATTGTTCTATCTCGTCTCATCTTTACCTTAAGAATACGACTGCCTATTCATTGTTACAAATTTAGAATATATAGTATATCTATAACCACATCATTGCTATATGTTCCTCTCATTTCCTAGATTTTTATGACCACACATGTTATTGTTAGAGTTGATATGAGAACAATTGGTATCTAATGATTGTTAGAATAGATATTATGAGTATAACCTCATGATTGCTATATGTTACTCTCATTTCCAGGATTTTTATAACAACGCATGTTATTGCTTAGAGTTGATATGATAACTGTAGTAAGTGCTATGGTAGAATATGAGTAGGCCCTGTCATATCTGTTTTCCTCTCATTGTTACATGATGTTTGAACCATGATATATTGCTAGAATATGAAAGCCATTGGCTTTTTTAAACTTGGGGTATGATTATGACCACGACATTGCAATTCTCTGTCTATGATATGTGTCACTGTTATACTAATCTTAATTCCACACATACTCTGAACATGATTGTTTATTTTTGTCCTTTTGGTCTCCAATTTGAATTGTTGCAGTAGACGCAAATGCGCCGGCCTTCATAATTCCAGGACCTGGAATCACACCAGCCGATCGGTGGTGGTTTATCGCTCGTTCAGCTGACGGTGGTCATTTGATGCTCATTTGCATGTACCAAATTGACCAAACCATTTCATCAAACCACATGCAGTACAATGCCTGGGGCGTTCGTGACATTTATGGCTATGGCTGCTTCGTGTTCGAGAAAGATCCCAGCTCCGTTGGGCCAGGCGTATTCAACTGGAGGCTGGTTTACAGCCTCGGCAACCACTCCATGTTCCTCGGGCTAAATTATCCGATCATCCAACCAATCATCGATCATATCACCGGCGATGATTACCGTGCTATGCAACTTCCATTCGCCAGGGGGGACTGTGTTTACACATCATACCATGGGTTTCATGAATCACCATATCCAGAGATTCGTCGACACAGCTTGTTGCCAGATAATCTTTAGTGTGTGAAAGGCATCAAGCTTCCATGCGATGGATGGCTTTTGCAAACCCGACATGCGGCGATGTGGTTCATGCCAACGGCAAATATGCACAACTTGATTCGTACTGATATGTAGATTGAGCCATGTATTCTACTGCTGTAGCACGACCCTCTTTTGTTGGATATTATGTATAGTTGTTAGTTTGAAGCACTTCTCTGGTTTGAAGGATAGATAACTTTCTGGGATCAAGTGCATCCTAACTCACCTGTGCAGGATGTACTGATATATATATATCTCACTTAGGCTTCAAGTGCGTACTTGTTAGTTAAACCTATGGTTAAAATGTGACACTAAATACGACTAGTAAGTAGTACAGTAGCAGTACTAGTATACGTCGATCAAATTATTCATCATGTCCACACATTGAATTGACGTGACAACACGCTACGCGTGAGGTGACACAAGAATCCCGGTGGCGTGTTCGGGTATTCTGGACTTCAGATTTGGAGTACCACTTGTCTGTCGAAATCTTTCATCATTCACTTAAAACAGTCGATTGATCATACATTGAGTACCATATAACTGGAATTAACCCATGCCAGTCGAAGAAGGATTGGCCGGTGCTTCCGGCTGGCGTCAAGTTCGATCCCACGGATCAGGAGCTGATCGAGCACCTTGAGGCCAAAATGAGTGCTGACAGCGCGAGATCTCACCCTCTCATCGATTTGTTCATACCAACCATCGACAGCGAGCACGACATATGCTACACCCATCCTGAGAAACTTCCAGGTAAGACACTGATCGGCCGTCTACTTGCACAAACATATTCCTTTGTTTATGGCTCTATTTTTCTTTTTAGACGCAGACCTGGTGAAGCAATTACAATTTGACAGTTAATAAAAAGTGAAACAAGTGACTGCAACATGCCAAAGATGTTATGAAAATGCCAACTACGTACACTAAAACCTGTATTCGACAATACTGCAGGTATCACACTGAGTGGCCTAAGCAAGCATTTCTTCCAGCGCAATTCCAGGGTGTTCAAAAGGGGCACGTGGAAGCGTCGCAAGATACAGTCGGAGTGCGGCATGCACGCGATGTGGCACAACACCGGCAATACCTTGCCGGTGATGGTCAACGGCCGGCACACGTGCAGCAAAAAGGTTCTGGTGCTGCACACCAACAAGAACTTCGACCAGCAGAGGACCAACTGCGTGATGCACCAGTACCACCTCGGGGACCTGGAGCAAGAGAAGGAGCGGGAGCTGGTCCTCTGCAAGATTTTCTACCAGACGAACACTAGGGCCAGGAGTAAAAAGATTATAAGTTAGTTTGGTATTGGTACTTGTACTACCTTGTCGTCCGCAAGTTGGTATTGTTGTTAACGATCTTTTGGTATGAACTTGGCATTTGCTTCCAACCATCATGCCGAGGGTCGACCTGGATATAAAGCTGAATTATTTGTTTCGAAACGAATTTTTAGGCACCTGATTTTTATTTGATGGGTATCATAAGCACCTGCCGTTCGAATTCCCAGTTCTCCAATTTTTTTGAAACAAGTGCATGCTCTTATTATCACGATGAAAAAACAATATCCCTGATGCATCCCAGTTATCAGTCTATACTTGTAGAATTCTCTCGTTTATTGAGCACGTATATTGTTTTTTCAGGTCGAGCAAGTTTCAACTGGGCTGTAGACTGCCCAGGCTTGGTTTTGTTTTTAACAGGCCCAACCCGTGACAACAACGGGGCACAAAGATCCAGCAGGTATCTACTAGCCTTTGGCCCGCCAGCGTTAGTTATATTTTGTCTTACAACATCCGCAGGCAGTTTTTTTACCGAATAAAACACACAACCCAGTTCTATTTTCCTCTTGAAACACATGTCCTACATCTGTTTTCTAATCTCTACCTATAGTTTTACTAGTTCATATACATGTATCATTATATTGAAAATACATAAAATTCCCTTTTCATATTTACATCCTTATTTTTGTTGTTGTTTTCCTTCCCAGTGCTGATTTTTTTTACCACTGGTTTTCCCTTAAACCAACTCAATTGTCCCACGTCTTATTTGCTTACAAAAACAAAACAATTTTTTTGGCAAATCAATAAGTTCTTAAAAAAAGTTTATTATTTCGGGATTACAAAAGTTCGGACTCCATCGAAATATGCAAAATAAGGTTGAACTTTTTGACCGTGGTCCTCGGCAGAAAATGGGCTGCAATAAATTACTTAAGAATTAGCAAATGGGCTACAAATTATTAAAAAATAGCAAATGGTCTCTATGTTGTCTGCCACAGATTTGGAGGCTGACTTGTGGGCCTACTAAGTTCATGCGTACACAAGGTTTATCAAAAAAGAAACTTAGTCAACAATCGACTCTACCAGCGTGAGACCGTTAGATGTCAATCTAACGACAATCATGCTTCTTCAGTCTCTGATCTTCCTGCCCCAGCCGCCCAAACCAGCGCTGTCGGAACCGCCTGCTCCCGCCTCCCGTGGACGGCTGTGCAGCCGGGCAGGCCTCACGGCCCCATCATATACTCGCATCCCTGGCCTGTCTATCCCTCTACTCACCCACACCTCTTGTTATTTTCCGGCGACGACAGCCGAACCAGTCAACCCTCGTACTCTCCACCGCGTGGGCAGCCACTGCCGTGTCTTCCCCGGCTCCGTGTCATTCCCTTCATAGGCCTCGCCGTCGTCCACCGCCCTGGTGCTCTCGGCGCGGCGTGGTCAACGTGGTCAATGAATGACATCCATCGGAAGTGGACTGTACATGGAGAGGCTGACAGCTGGGTCCACGGCCGCACACAAAGAAATGCTTCCTTATTACGCGCAAAATAATGATTCCTCCACCTGACATCTGGGACCTGCCGGAAGGGCCTCTGTATTTCGTGAAAAAACATTCCCTCCGCTGACAGGTTGGACCCACCAACTATATCTTCGCACGCAAGGAAGTGCCTCCTTATTGCGCACAAAAAAATGAATACCCCCCAGCCAGCTGGGACCCACCACAGTGGGAGGCTGACTTGTGGGCCTACTAAGTTGACAAGGACGGAGGGCTTTGTCAACTTAGTCAATATGAACGATTCTAGCTCCAGTGACCGTACTATGTCCATCCAACGGCCTTAGTGCTTCTTCAGCCTCTGGTCTTCTTGCTCCAGCCGCCCAAAGCAGCGCCGGTCATGCTACCGTGGAGGCCTCACCGCCCCCATACTACTCCCACTGCTAGCCAGGCCATCCCTCCACTCACCCACACCCCCTGTTATTCTGCGGCGACGGCAGCCTCACACCGCAGCCGAACCAGTGAACCCTCGTACTCCTCTCCGCGTGGGCATCCACTTCCGCGTCTTCCCCGGCTCCGCGTCGTCCCCTTCCTAGGCCTCGCTGTCGTCCACCGCCTTGGTGCTCTCGGCGCGGCGTGGTCAATGTGGTCAACGACCGACTTCCATCGGAAGAGTACTGTACGTGGAGAGGCTGACAGCTGGGTCCACGGCCGCAGCTGGTCCACGGCCACAACCCAGTTTTTTTGTGATTTGCCAAGTAAGTCGCCTTGTCAGGCTGTTGGGCTGCAAATCTTTGAAGACGAGGAGAGCTTCATTCGGTTGGCCGAGAAAATGGCCTATCAGTAATGAGAAATGGGCTGTACATTTTTAAAACACATCAAACCGGCAATTAGTTTCAAATTTCTTTTTTTCATTTCGAGATTTTAAATTGCATTGATTTTTATGCGTGGACAATTTGTTGGATTTTATATTGATATACATTTATTTTTAAAATCAGTTTGAATGTGACTCGAAATTTCAGGATTAAAAACAGTTTGGGCCGCACCGAAATATGCACAATTTCGTATAATTTTTTAACCGTGGCCACAATATGGGCTGTAATGCTAACAAAAAGAATATGGGCTCCAAAAAAACCTTAAGAATTAGCAAATGGGCTGTAAATTATTGGAAATAATGGAAGATGGGCTGTATGATGTTTTCCACAGATTTGAGGCTTTCCTAAAAAAAAGGTTGACGCACAAGCAGTGACTGTTGGATGTCCATCCAACGGCCGTCGTGCTTCTTCAATCTCTGCTCTTCCTGCTCCAGCCGCTCAAACAAGCGCCGGCGAGACTGCCTGCTCTCTCCTCCCCGCGGCCGGCTGTGCTGCCGCGCAGGCCTCACCACCCCACCGTACTCCCATCGCTGGCCTAGCCATCCCTCTACTCACCCACACCTGCTGTTATTCTCCGGCGATGGCAGACGAACCAATAAACCCTCGTACAGTCGTACTCCCCTCCGCGTGGGAAACAACTGCCGAGTCTTCCCTGCCTCCGTGTCGTTCCCTTCCTAGGCCTCGCCGTCGTCCACTGCCCTGGTGCTCTCGGCGCGGCCTGGTCAACATGGTCAACGACCGACATGCATCTGAAGTGTACTGTACGTGGAGAGGCTGACAGCCGAGTCCACGGCCGCACGCAAGGAAATGCCTCCTTATTACGCGCAAAATAATGATTCCTCCACCTGACATCTGGGACACACCGAAAGGGCCTCTGTATTTCGCGAAAAAAAGTTACCGCCGCTGATAGCTTGGACCCACCAGCTATATCTTCGCACGCAAGGAAGTGCCTCCTTATTACGCACAAAAAAAATGAATACTCCCCCTGCTAGCAGGGAGCCAGTATAGTCGCAGGCTGACTTGTAGGCCTACTAAGTTGACGGGGACGGAGGGCTTTGTGAACTTAGTCAATATGCCGATTCTAGCTCTAGTGACCGTACGATGTCCATCCAACGGCCGTAGTGCTTCTTCAACCTCTGGTCTTCCTGCTCTAGCCGCCCAAACCAGCGTCGGTCGTGCCTCGTGCTCCTGCCTCCCGTGGCCGGCTGCGATGCAGCGGAGGCCTCACCGCCCCCCTAATACTCCCACCGCCGGCCAGACCATCCCTCTACTCACCCACACCCCCTGTTATTCTGCGGCAACGGCAGCCTCACACCGCAGCGAACCAGTGAACCCTCATACTCCTCTACGCGTGGGCATCCACTGCCGCATCTTCCCCGGCTCCGCGTCGTCCCCTTCCTAGGCCTCGCCGTCGTCCACCGCCCTGGTGCTCTCGGCGCGGCATGGTCAACGTGGTCAAGGAACGGCTTCCATCGGACGTGGACTGTACGTGGAGAGGCTGACAGCTGGGTCCACGGCCGCAGCAAGGAAGTGCCTCCTTATTACGCGCAAAATAATTATTACTCCACCTGACAGCAGGGACCCACCGTATTTCATGAAAAAATGTTTCCCCCTGACTGCTGGGACCCACCAGCTACATCTTCGCACATAAGGAAGTGCGTCCGGGCAAAAAAATGATTCGCCCCTGACTGCTGGGACCCACCAGCTACATCTTCGCAGGCAGTGAAGTGCCTAACAGTCGGGACCCACCTGGTCGAAGCGTACGTAGTGTTGTCATTCTAGTCGCGAATGTGTACGCACATACTGGTCGATGTAGAGGCGCGCACGTGTCGTAGTAGAGGCGCGCACGTAGCATGTACACGTACGTACAGCGGCCAGTGTGCAAGAAAGAAAATACGACCACGTACATACATATGGGCAGGGTCTCGAATGCCTACTCGCGCATACGTACGGCCAGGGCTCGTGTACATGGCTGGGTCGGAACGGAGAAACTGCATCGACATCGTGTTCATGGGGAGGCAACGGAATGCGTCGTGTTCATCGGGAGGCAACGGAACGCAAGGGAGCCAACCGGCTTGGACGGAACAACCGATGGAAATGAGGCCTGGCGTACCGCAGAACGGAGGAAACGACCTTGTGTTCGACCGACCACATTCGAAACGGGATCCTGTTCATCGGGAGGGGTCTGGCGTACCGCAAAACGGAGGAAACGGACCACCTACGGTCGAAACGGGGGTCCTGTTGATTGGGAGGGGTGTGGCATACTGCAAAACGAAGGAAACAAACTTGTGTTGTAGCGCTACGGTCGAAACGGGGGTCCTGTTAATCGGGAGGGGTGTGGCGTACCGCAAAAAAAAGACTCCACGGGATACTATTCGTCTCCACCATCGACCCCCTCCATCCTCCACGGGCTACTGTGCATCCACTGTCGACCTCCTCCAGCCTCCACCTGCGACTGTTCATCCACGGGCTCCTGTTCATCCAGCCTCCACCGCACGCTACTCCACCGGCTACTATTCAATAAGCCCTCTCCATGGGCTCCTGTTCAACCACCCCTCCACGGGCTACTGTTCATCCAGCCCTCCACCATCTACTATTCATCCAGCCCTCCACGGGGTGGTCATGTTCATCCAGCCCTCCATGGGGTCCTGTTCATCCAGCCCCAACCGGCTCGATCGATCGGGGTCCTGTTCATCCAGAGGCAACACCACGGGGTCCTGTTCATCAACCCCCACCGGGAACTGTTCATCGAAACCCCCCAGCAACGCTCACTGTTCATCTAGAGGCAGCATTGATCGGCTTCAGTTAGTAGCAGTAGCGAAGAAATCGCTCGATCGGGTTCAGTTAACAGCCATCGATCGATCGCTCGGGTTCAGTAACGCGTAGCCTGCAGTGCAATCGCTCGGGTTCAGTTAGAGCCCAATGCCTCGCCCGGGTTCAGTTAGAGCCCAACGCCTCGCACCCACGCGCATACGTGTATGAGAGAAACGCGCATCGCTCGGCCCCGACCACCCACCGTAACCGGGAACACCCCGATATTTTCCTCGTCCTCGCTTCTACCACGGTTTTTTCCGTTATGGACGGCCCAAAGAATGTCATGCAGCCGCGTCTCCGGCCCTCCCAGGACGAAAAGCCCATTTTCTGTCATGATTTTTTGTCATAGAAGTAGGACCCCACCACATCTATGATGATACCGGGTTTTGTCACAATTATTGTTCAGCCCAAAATGTCACGGATGTGTATTTTGTTTTGTAGTGAGTACAACATCAGATAGCTTCAGCACTCAGCTACCCCATTACACAACTACACCAGGACCAAGTTTGACATGCAACATCTATAACCTTTCGAAATTAGCATCATAGACCGTACATAGACCGATGTATCTCATCTGGAAAACTACTGAAGCAGAAGGCGAATATTGAGCCTTCATTGATGTTGAAGGTCTTTGTAACTTTAGGCCAGTGCCTGTGGATGATTGACCGTCCATCCTTCGTCCTCTTCAGGAACACTTCAATATTGAACCGTGGGTGTTGTTTGAATACCTTCCTCGCCTCCTGACCATACAGGTGGTTTGAGAGGTAATCATCAGTGAAATGCTTTGGAAAGGCCAGAAAATAAGGATGTGCATAAATATCTTCTCTATATTGGAAATGGGGCAAAGGAATAAAAAAGGCAAGGTATAATAGTTAGTACCATCGTGTAGTGAACCGATGTCTTCTTCATTGTGCAGACAAAGATCTTGTTGTTTTTTGTTGCTAATTTCTTTATCCTAATAATCTTTCTGAGTTTCTTGACTTGACTGATATTCATGGACAACTCATTTCCCCATATGCAAAAAGGGTCGAACAGTGGGTCAAAACCTCTAACAGCAGGACCTACATGTGCAAGACCAAATTGTTAAAAACCTAAATATTAGAATGGTTCCTGCAATTGCACGATAATGTGCTATTAGACAACGGACCATGCACGTGCTAACCTCGATTGTAAACCTCAGTGCGTCCCATTGTTTCCCTGCAACACATATAAGGTAGTTAGTCATCAGGTAAGTAAGGGTTCGCATGCTATCAGTAAAATATGTTGATGAAAAATAATCACATTGCAGATTCATCAGATTAATTCAAGCCACACGGAAAACCCATTTATCTAAACCAAGCATGATTAAGAACTAGGAAATATAGCACTTGTATATGTTTCTCATGTATTAAGTGCAGCCAAATTCATTTATTCCTCACATGCACAACAATACAAAATTCTACCCACGACAATTGGACATCGCATTGCAGAATAGAACCAAGCAGTTAACTAAACACCACAACAAATGAACCAAACATTAACTGAGCACCACATTGCACAATATAACATACTCCAAATAGAAGATCAGACAGTTAACCAAACAGTTAACTACAGCCGATTGTAGCAAAATTATTTGTTTCTCATGTATTTACTACAGCCAAATTCAATTTATTCCTCACATGGTATACAATAACAGAATGCACCCACAATTTTGTAAAGATAAATTTGATTTATTTCTCACATGGAAGACAATACAAAATTGTAGTATGAAGAATTGAACATCACATTTGTAGAATTGAACCAAACAGTTAACTGAAGACGACAACTAATTGACAAAACAGTTAATAAGTGAGCACCACACTGCATGACATATAGAACATATACACTAGAGCAACAGATTGCATGGTAAAATTAGATAGCACAATTCACTAGAATTTGTGAAGGAAAGGCAGGAGCAGCACACGCAACGGGTAAACCGAGCATGCTTAACCGGCGTATCTAGCAAATGGCAAGGTGCTCCTTCAAGATCTGGGGGTCGGTACGAATGGCAGCCATCGCGACCTCATCCGCACGTGCGGCCGCGATTTGCTTCTCCGCTGCCAAATGCTCCTTGAGGTCCTGGCTATACTGCGTGCACCATGGCTTAGGCCGGCGCTTATTTGGTGGAGGGGTCGGTGATTTGGGTGGAAGGTGTCGAGCTCGCGCCGGCGGTAGGGGCATGTGGGATGTGGAAGGAGGAGGAGGATGGGAGTCGGGTGTGGATTACCTGCCTGGATAGGCGAGGCTGAGGAGCGTGAAGGAACGTCATTGGCGAGGAGGCAGCGATGCTGCAAGGAAGGAGTGATGGTTTCAACTTGGAAAGGAAGGCGGAAAGAGGTAAATGTGGCTTTTTGTAAGGGGGAGGGGGCGGGGAGGTAGATAATTCCGTGGAAGCCAAAAATTTGGAATCGCTTCAGCCAAAAAACTGGCGTGCAAAGTGTCATCAGACACAGTCCCTTATTCAGAACTGTGTACGATATGTGAACATCACAAACGATTCAGATAGCTTAACCCATGTGTGTTGAGTTTGAACGTCAAAAATTTTGGTTCGAATTTCCCTGGTTACAGTGGTCATCCACGTCATTGCATAATTTGGGTACACAAAGGAGACTAACTTCTTAATCGAGCAAGTTCAGCAATTAAACAGAGCTAGCTGACCTAAACATTACTCTAACAAATTAAAGACTGGTGCTCTTAATTAAACAAAACAAAGAGTACTACTACGGCTGGTGCTCGTCGATCTCCGCCGCTGCCTCCATGTCTAGCTCGCGCCCGACGGTCTCCTGGGGAAGGGGCTCCATGGCATCAATTGCACCATACTCGGCAGGCATCTCGCCATCCGCGTCCGCCGTATCTTTGGAATAGGCCGCCCCGAGCTGGGCGTGGGCGGCCATGATCTGGGCTCTGGCAGGCTCCGTCGTGGCAAGATATGCCGCGCAGGAACGAACGGCTGCTCGAACTCTCTCGGCGATTGCCAGCTCTTCGGCCGTGGGTTGCTGACCGTTGTCGGAGAAGCTTCGTTCGATTTGTACGGTGACCGCCACGAGCTGGGCGTGGACGACCTCAACATGGTAGTGGGCGGCCTCCAGCAGGGCTAAGGCCGCCGCTGCGGAACGGACAGCTGCTGTGCCGCTCTTGCCAGTTGCTATCCCCGAGGCAGATGCTGCTGCCCCCGCCTGAGAAGCAACAACGGCCGTTTGGGCTGCCTTGGCCGCCAGGATGGAGACTGCGGTCGCCCTCACGAAGCTTGTTAGCACGCGCCTGGCGGCTGCGGCCGCGCTCTCGCCGGAGTGGGCTGCCGAAGTTGCCCTCACGACGTGGGTCCATGTCCCCATCTTTCATCAGCGACGAATGAACAGTGAAATGATATTTGGAGAGTGAGCTAGTGTGCTTGACACGCTGGCTGTGGACTGCAGCCGACGCACCTTCTCTTGTAAGCCATGCACGTACTATACACCGACGGTGCTCCAAGATATTTTGTGCTGCATCTCACACGGTTAGTGATAATAAACTGTGTGCGATCTACTTGATTTAGCATCTTGATCATTTCAATTACGTAATGGGGTCACAGCTACAAAGGATGGTGTTTGAATTGTTATAACTTTTATCTGCAGTGAACATGCAATGTGTCGTCAAAAAATTGGAATTATTCAGGGTTCATTTGTACATTTTTATACATTAACTGGGTTTTCCAGGCATTTTATGCGCATAATTCAAATTTGAACTACATGCACATGCTCCATTGCATATAAACTTATTGAAAAATCAAATATGTGTCCTTGGTTGCATGCTTAGGTCCCATGCAAGAAATGGGAATGAATTTCAAACATCCTGCCACCATCACTCGGCCACAAACATGGAGATACCTGTTTTTTTTAATTCTAGTAAATCCAAAACTCGTCTGAAATTCGTGAAACTTGGCATGCTATCATATAGCGGCATCAACATGCCGTGGTAAATTTTTTGTTCCAATTGGGGCAGGTTTGGGTATAAGCTTCTCACAAACCAGAGAATCTCACAACAAGTGTGATGGTTTCGGTAGGGAACATGCCACCTTTGGGGACGAAATGATATCCGTTGCCTCTTATTGCTTTCAAAAAATTTTGAGTGTCAACATAGAACAACAAGAGTGTTGTGTTCAATTTTGGAATTTTTCGGGGTTCGTTTGGACATTTTTTACATTAACTAGGTTTTCCTGGCATTTTATGTGAATAATTCAAATTTGAACTACATGCACATTCTCCGTGCATATAAATGGGTTAAAAATCAAATCTGTGTCCTTAGGTGCATGCTTAGGTCCCATGCAAGAAATGGGAATGAATTTCAAACACCAGGGAACCGTTGATTGCCGGCAAAACATTGAGATACCTGGTTTTTAAATTCTAGTAAATCCAAAACTCGTCTGAAATTCATGAAACTTGGCATGCTATCATGTAGCGGCATCAACATGGCGGTGTAAATTTTTTGTCCCATTTGGGGTAGGTTTGGGTATAACCTTCTCACAAACCAGAGCTTCTCACAACAAGCGTGATGGTTTCGGTAGGGAACATGCCACCTTTGGGGACGAAACGATATCCATTGCCTCTTATTGCTTTCAATTTTTTTTTTCTCGTGTCAACATATAACAGCAGGAGTGTTGTGTTAATTTTTGTGATTTTTTGGGGTTCGTTTCGTCATTTTTATGCATTAACTGAGTTTTCAATGCATTTATGTGCATAATTCAAATTTGAACTACATGCACATGCTCTGGTGCATATAAATTGGTTGAAAAATCAAATCTGTGTCCTTGGGTGCATGCTTAGGTCCCATGCAAGAAATGGGAATGAATTTCAAACACCAGGGTTGATTGCCGGCAAAACATTGAGATGCCTGGTTTTTAAATTCTAGTAAATCCAAAACTCGTCTGAAATTCATGAAACTTGGCATGCTATCATGGAGCGGCATCAACATGCCGTGGTACAAATTTTGTCCCATTTGGGGCAGGTTTGGGTATATGCTTCTCACAAACCGGAGCTTCTCACAACAAGCATGATGGTTTTCAGTAGGGAACGTCCCACCTTTGGGGACGAAACGATATCCATTGCCTCTTATTGCTTTTAATTTTTTTCTCGTGTCAACACAGAACAACATGACTGTTGTGTGAATTTTTGTGATTTTTCGGGGTTCCTTTGGACATTTTTATGCATTAACTGAGTTTTTAATGCATTTATGTGCATAATTCAAATTTGAACTACATGCACATGCTCCAGTGCATATAAATTGGTTAAAAAATCAAATCTGTGTCCTTGGGTGCATGCTTAGGTCCCATGCAAGAAATGGGAGTGAATTTCAAACACCAGGGCACCGTTGATTGCCAGCAAAACATTGAGCTGCCTGGTTTTTAAATTCTAGTAAATCAAAAATTCTGTTAACCATTCACGTGACGCCATGTGTCCTGGTTTTAATGGCTGTAGGAGGTGCCGTGCGGACAGCTGCTTGACCTTGATTGAACGGGAGGCGTGCGAGCGCCGTCCAGTGCGTAGGCTGACCGAGAGGCATGCAAGCTGTCCTCGAGTGCGCAGGCTCACCGGGTAGCATGCGAGCTATACGCTGTGCAGGCTCACTGGGAAGCGAGCCCTTTGACTTCCATGGCTGCCTGCCTTGCTCGCATCCTCTCCATTAATGGCGCCCAAGCCGCAGTTTAATTTGCTTTTAAATATAAAACACTCATCGCAAACGTTTTAGTTAGAACACCCGTATGCAAACCGACAACTTCCACAGGAAGCCAAGAGAAAATGTGCCGAGCAGGATTTCTGCAGCACTTGATCGCAAACGATTTAGATAGAACACTCGTATGCAAAGTGAGAGCAGCGCATGATTTGTGCATCCCTTCAACGCAAACAGTTGTTTTGGATGACCCGTGTGCAACCACGTACAAACAATTTGGTAAGATTTGCATCGGTCATATTGGGTATGTTGCCATTTGTCAAACTGGAAAGATTTACATTTGTTGATCGAGTAACGTTGCCATTTGTCAATCCTTGTAACACTGCGATTTGTCAAAATATGCAGCTAGAAATCATTAGCACTATGTAATTTTTGCAACTAAAATTCAGTAATTAAGCATAGATTTCATTCATAGATTAAGCAGTCGTTCTTAATTTATACAAAAAGTTCAACTTGACAGCTGAACCGACCAAACTTATCCCCAATTGTTGCCAACCATGTACTGAAATAGCTAGTTCAACTATATACTAGCTAATTTTAAGTAAGTTGTACAGTTCAACCTCACATCTATAGTCAGATGAACTGAACAAAATAGCCCCTAAATACTACTACTACCACGGAGGGGCTTTGTGCTACTTCCGGCAGCCTCTCCTCTGCCGAGCACGCTCAGTAAGAGGCAGATGAGGAGGAGGAGCCTACTGACGAGCTGGACAAATGCAATACGGTGCCTGCCGCTGCTGCACGTTCAACGACGCTCGCCAGCTCGAACGCCCACTGCCGCTCCAGACGATCCCTCTCGAAGCGGCCGAACTGCTCGTAGATCTCCTGATTCCTCACCTCTGCGTCGGTGTGTGCTACGGCCACGGCTACGGTAAGGCTCTTTTTATGCTCGACGAGGCGCTCCTCCTCCTCTCGCAAGAACTCGATGTAGCACGCAAGGTCGCTGACACACGTGCGGGCCTCCACCTCCACCTCCCTCCTTCGGGCGGCGGTGGCGGAGCGGGTGATGATCCCGGCGGTCGACGGTGGGCTGGCGGCCACGGCGGCCGACGAAGGGGTGGCGGCCACGACCACCACCTACCGCCTTCGGGCCGCGGTGGCGGAGCGGGTGATGGCCACGGTGGCCGGTAGTGGGGTGGCGGCCACGACGGCCAGCTGACGCCTTCGTGCCGCGGTGGCGGAGCGGGAGATGGCCCTGGCTTTCAATGGTGGTGTGGCGGCAACGGCAACCGGCAACAGCTGCCGACAGGCAGCAGCGGCGGAGCATGTGGTAGGTGTTCCACGCACACCCAACAGGGATGCCACGCGCACTACACTACGCCGGGGACTGCGCCGCCGCCACGGTGTAGCCTCCTAGCTGGAGCTATCCTCTGATGACGGCGGAGTGGCTGAGCGACAACAACGGACCGGTGCCATTGGCGATTGTGGGAGAAGCAGACGAAATAAGCTACAGGGAGGGAGGGGAAAATGCGACGCATGACTCGCCGGCCGTGAGGGTTTTTATAGCAGGCCGGTAAGCATTGGGATTTTGGGGGATTTCACCAAGTCGGGCGGGAAGCTTGCGCGGGGACCTGCGAGGTTGTGTGGGAACGGGCTCACCGACGATTCATTGGCGCCACCGGCAGCGGGGTGACAAGACGTGCGAGAGGAGGACGAGAGGACACATACACATATAGTTAATAAAAAAATGTTTGCGATTTAATTACCTACTATACCCCGGTCCTGGTTTATAAGTAGGATTTAACTAATAAAGTACGAATGCATGTCGCCATAGATTATATCGTTGGAGTCGTATTTGAACATAATTTCCAGCTATACAATTTTTGTAACATGCATTAACACTTTTCGGTTAAATTTAAGGTTATACACCAGCAAGCGTTTGCCCGCAACACACACGGCTTATTCCATCACAAACAGCTTGGAAGGATCAACTGTCTGCCACATATCACACACGCAACTCTAATCTGATTCGTGCTTGATGTCTCCGACATCGCTCGCACAGTTCGTCTTATTTGCCACGTATCACTGTGCCATCCTCTGCTTGCGTCCCTCGGCAAGCTCTGCTCGCCGTTAGGCGCCGCGGCGCACTCTGTTGCGTCCGTCGGCGCGCTCGGCTTGTGGACATCTTTTCCTTGAGGCGACCACGGAGCGCTCTGCTCGCGTCCCTCCACGCACGGTCTGCCAGCGGTTGGGCGTGCGCACAATCACGTCAGGGCCCCCATATGCATGCGGTTGTGCCACACGCGTTCCCACGCGATGCAGTTATGTGCGGCACGATGGAGTTACGCGCTGCAAATTAGAACTGCCATCAGGGCCTGCTGATATTCCTGGCTGTCCGGCTTCCCCTTTAATTCTCATGGCCATTATAACCTTAGTCTCTTCAACCTTTCGATCGCCCCCCACAACACAACAGGCACACCCACGATGACACATAGAGAGGGGATGTCCGGCGGCGCTCCAATGGAGTTCGACGAGCATAGAGTGGAGACCCACGCGAGGGATACGGATCTCTCGGTGGTGTACACCATCGACCCGGCCATGGTGGACGACTACATCAACAGCGTTGAGCAGTTGCTTGCTGGAGACAAGTACAAGGTGGTCGGCATCGACCTCCAGTACACCGCCGGTCGTCCCGGCATAGATCAGAAGGTTGCAGTCGCCCAGTTGTGCGTGCGCCACAGAGCCTTGCGACTGTTTCAACAGGTTTGTCAACAGCACTGACTATAAGTTCGCCACGGTGGATACCACCAACGATGTAAAAGCGCTCAGTGTTACGGGCTTGGCCTGCAAGAACCTCGTCGAAAGCCTTGACCACTACAGGGTCTTGGGCAGCACGAAGAAGGACTCCCTGGTCGAACTCGCCTCGGCCATCATTGACCCCTACTACGAAAAGATGAAGCAGGATGACCAGAGAACAAGTCCTGTATCCTGGCACGGGGCCTGGATGCGACAACTGGATGAACCTCACCTCAGCTTTTCGGCCAAGAGCGTGTACACATGCTACGAGATGCACATGCGGATCGTTGACATGAGGAAGTGCCTCGTTACCCAAATCGACGAGCCCGGATCGAGCCACAAGCAGAGCAAGCGTCACAAGAAGTAGATGATGATCAGATTATCGTTTATGCTAGTTAATCATGCATGTAATATATAGTTTAATTTATTGGTGTGTGGAAATGTCATGTGTGTAGTATCCACCTATGTAATTATGCATGTAATAGTTTACTTTGGTGTGTGCAAATGCCATGGTTGTAGTAGCCACCTATGTAAGTGGATGTTTAATTTGGTTATGCAAGCATGTCCTTATAAGTGTGTATATATATATGTTGTTGTTCTGTATGCAATCCCATCGCACAACACACACGTCTTATTAGCAGCAACCGTCTGTGTTATTAACGGCCTTCACACACATTTCTGATTACAGACCTGTTTGCCGCGTATCACACACATCTTGTTAGGTTGAACCGTTTATGTTCTCATGTGTCAACGCAAGCAGTTCATCCGAGTGAACCGCATGCCGTATATCGCACGCACCTTGATCTGGCTGACCGTTTATTTTGTGTTGCCTAATCACAAGCAGTTCATCCGAGTGAACCATATGCTATGTATCGCGCACGCCTTCATCTGGCTGCCCGTTTCTTTTGTTCCTCCTCATCGCAAACAATTAATTGAACTTCACACACGCAACTAAAACCTGAACCGTGTTTGATGCATCCGTCATCGAAAACGTTTTATACATTTCTGACGGTTTTCATATAGCACCGTTTGTGATTATTGCATCGCACACAGTTTCTCGAAGGGTCTCTGACGGTAGTGTCGCGTTAGCAGCATCCTGCAGTAGTGATAGGACAACAATGAATATGTCGTTAAGGATTAACGACATGTTTCTCACACACGGAGAAAATGAAGAGATTGTTGTAAGGAGTTACATCAATGAAGGCTCTTTCTAAGTAGTATATCAATAGAATCTTCATCTATACTCCAAGTGAGTATTCAATTTCAAATTAAAAGTGATTTATGGTGGCACAGTAAGTTGGAATTGGTCCAAAAAGTTACTGTGGTGAATTCTATAACAGAAGGCTAAGTATATTATTGCTTTAGAAGAAAAAATGAAGGGTGATGAATCGGAAGTTCATTCATGAGCTTGGTATGGTTTCTAGATGATTGTATCATTGGAACACTATTCTTAATAGGGGTTCCATAAGTCAGTCTAAGGAATCAAAGGTTCTACCGGTGATTCAATATATATACAAAGCCGGTTTCACACAAATTACAAATTCTTGTGAAAGCATTATAGATGCATAGAAATGCAAATGATACACACGGATCTGAAGTTGTCAGATTCGATATGACGCAGTCTATACCACAAGCAAAGCAAGGACTGACACCGGATTGCCATTGGTGTAAAAGTTAAAAGTGCTAACTAGATTATTGACTCTAGTGCAAGTGGGAGACTGTTGGAAATATTCCCTAGAGGCAATAATATTGTATTATTATATTTCCATCATTCATAGTTAAGAGTTTATATTCCATGCCATAACTGATATGATCCTAGAATATGCGACTCAGTGGAAAACTCATATGCACATGTGGAATGATAAACAGTAAACAATAGGTTCTCGGTCTCGTCTCCAAGACCTATTCAAGTGTTGTTGGTGATCATGTTTTCCGGATCTTAGGATATTGTTAAGAGCAACAATAGTCCTAAAACAACAATGAGGGTATGACGTTAGAAGAACGATCATATTAAATCGACCCAATACTTGTATGTTATAATATGTGATTACAGTGTCTAATATCATCTGTTATAACACAAAGTGTTAGCATGTGTTTTATTTCCTCAGACCATGAGAGTGTCTCGGTCACTTCCTACTAGACTGCGGGCTTTGGGGTTGCTCAAATGTCATCTGTAACAAGGTGATCATAACGATGACTTTCAGGCTCACCAGAAAGTTTGACAAGTGACTGGACAACACGAGAGTGGGATTTGCTCCTCCGACGATGGAGAGATATTCTTAGGGCCCTCTCGATTTGATGGCATCCATTATTGTCTGGCCAGACACAAGTGACTAGGGCACGGGGATGCCGGAACACATCAACGAGAAAGAAGAACAAAATCGGTAATGGGAGCAACGATATAGTGAGCATTGTGATGACTCTAGAGGATACCGATGCACACTAATGACCCACAAGTATAGGGGATCTATCGTAGTCCTTTCGATAAGTAAGAGTGTCGAACCCAATGAGGAGCAGAAGGAAATGATAAGCGGTTTTCAGCAAGGTATTCTCTGCAAGCACTGAAATTATCGGTAACAGATAGTTTTGTGATAAGGTAATTTGTAACGGGTAACAAGTAACAAAAGTAAATAAAGTGAAGCAAGATGGCCCAATCCTTTTTGTAGCAAAGGACAAGCCTGGACAAACTCTTATATAGAGAAAAGCGCTCCCGAGGACACATGGGAATTATCGTCAAGCTAGTTTTCATCACGCTCATATGATTCGCGTTCGGTACTTTGATAATTTGATATGTGGGTGGACCGGTGCTTGGGTGCTGTCTTTACTTGGACAAGCATCCCACTTATGATTAACTCCTATTGCAAGCATCCGCAACTACAAAAGAAGTATTGAGGTAAACCTAACCATAGCATGAAACATATGGATCCAAATCAGCCCCTTACGAAGCAACACATAAACTAGGGTTTAAGCTTCTGTCACTCTAGCAACCCATCATCTACTTATTACTTCCCAATGCCTTCCTCTAGGCCCAAATAATGGTGAAGTGTCATGTAGTCGACGATCACATGACACCACTAGAGGAGAGGCAACATACATCTCATCAAAATATCGAACGAATACCAAATTCACATGACTACTAATAGCAAGACTTCTCCCATGTCCTCAGGAACAAACGTAACTACTCACAAAGCATATTCATGTTCATAATCAGAGGAGTATTAATATGCATATAGGATCTGAACATATGATCTTCCACCAAATAAACCAACTAGCATCAACTACAAGGAGTAATCAGCACTACTAGCAACCTACAAGTACCAATCTCAGACTTAGAGACAAGAATTGGATACAAGAGATGAACTAGGGTTTGAGAGGAGATGGTGCTGGTGAAGATGTTGATGGAGATTGGACCCCTCCCGATGAGAGGAGCGTTGGTGATGACGATGGCGATGATTTCCCCCTCCCGGAGGGAAGTGTCCCCGGCAGAACAGCTCCGCTAGAGCCCTAGATTGGTTCCGCCAAGGTTCCGCCTCGTGGCGGCGGAGTCTCATCCCGAAAGCTTGCTTACGATTTTTTGTCGGACGAAAGACTTCATATAGCATAAGATGGGCACCGGAGGGCCACCAGGGGGCCCACGAGGCAGGGGGTGCGCCCAGCGGGGTAGGGCGCGCCCCCACCCTCGTGGCCAGGGTGTGGGCCCCCTCTGGTATTTCTTCCGCTCAATATTTTTTATTAATTCCCAAAATGACTTTCGTGGAGTTTCAGGACTTTTGGAGTTGTGCAGAATAGGTCTCTAATATTTGCTCCTTTGGCAGCCCAGAATTCCAGTTGCCGACATTCTCCCTCTTTATGTAAACCTTGTAAAATAAGAGAGAATAGGCATAAGTATTGTGACATAACGTGTAACAACAGCCCATAATGCAATAAATATCGATATAAAAGCATGATGCAAAATGGACGTGTCAACTTCCCCAAGCTTGGACCTTGCTTGTCCTCAAGCCGAAGCCGATAACGATAAATATGCCCACATGTTTAGAGATAGAGGTGTCGATAAAATAAAATACGGACATGAAGGCATCATGATCATTCTTATAACAGCAACATATATAGATATCATCATATGATTTCTTATGCTAAAGTAATAATCTATTCACAATGTCAAGTATGAATCAGAAACTTCATTGAGAACCAATAAACTATAATCTCAGTCATTGAAGCAATTGCAATTTATCATAACATTGGAAAGAGTCTATATAAGAGCTTTTCAGCAAGTCCACATCTTCAACTATCATTTAGTCTTTCACAATTGCTAACACTCACGCAATACTTGTGGTTACGGAGTTTTAATCGGACACAGAGAAAGATAGGGGCTTATAGTTTCGCCTCCCAACCTTTTACCTCAAGGGTAATGTCAACCATAATAGTTCATGCTAGCTTACATCCAATTGAATATATATATATCAGGATCTTTCCAACACAGTGTGCTTGACAAAGGATAATGTAAAAAGGAAAGGTGAAGATCACCATGACTCTTGCATAAGGGTAAGAGGTAAAAGTAAAAGATAGGCCTTCGCAGAGGGAAGCAGAGGTTGTCATGCGCTTTCATGGTTGGATGCATGAAATCTTAATGCAAAAGAACGTCACTTTATATTGCCACTTGTGATATGGACCTTTATTATGCAGTCCATCGCTTTTATTTCTTCCATATCACAAGATCATATAAAGCTTATTTTCTCCCACACTAATAAGTCATACATATTTAGAGAGCAATTTTTGTTGCTTGCACCGATGACAACTTACTTGAAGGATCTTACTCAATCCATAGGTAGATATGATGGACTCTCATGGCAAAACTGGGTTTAAGGGTATTGGAAGCACAAGTAGTATCTCTACTTGGTGCAAAGAATTTGGCTAGCCTGAGGGAGAAAGGCAAGCTCAACATATTTGATGATCCATGACAATATAATTTATTTCCGATATAAGAAAACATAACCCATTACGTTGTCTTCCTTTTCCAACGTCAACTCTTTAGCATGTCATATTTTAATGAGTGCTCACAATCATAAAAGATGTCCAAGATAGTATATTTATATGTGAAACTTCTCTTTCTTTATTACTTCCTATTAATTGCAACGATGACCAAAACTATGTTTGTCAACTCTCAACAACTTTTAATCATCATACTCTCTCTATGTGAAGCCATTACTCTCCATAAGATCAATATGATCTTTTTACTTCTTTTTATTCTTTCTTTTTCTTTTATTCACTCAAGATCATTGGAAGATAATCAAGCCCTTGACTCAACACTAATCTTTATTATATATAGCTCACGGACTCGATTACATAGAAGGATCATAAAGCAAAACTCAAAACTAAATCATACCAAAAACTTTATTCTACTAGATCAAGATATTACTAAAAGGATCGAACTAAGAAAAACTGTAAAGATAGGAGTCTGATGGTGATACGATACCGGGGCACCTCCCCCAAGCTTGGCAGTTGCCAAGGGGAGTGCCCATACCCATGTGATTATATCTCCTTTGCTGGTGAACAAGATGGTGGTGATGATGGGTAGTCGCACATCGAGCGTAAGAGATCCTCCAATTTGCGGATAATGCCCTTGAGCGCGACGATATGCTCCTTCAACAAAATATTTTCACGTGTGAGATACTTGTTTTGTATAGGAGCTAACTCAATCATCTTGAAAGCGTCGATCTCAGTTGGGGTAAGAAGATTGTGATCAAGTTGAAGGATGTCTTCTGTTGCCGGAACTTGGTCCTCCGTGGCCTTCTTGATCCCTTCATCCTTATTAATCTCCATGGGTTCTTCCCTCCTCAGCTCTATCTTCATTAGCCAAGCATCATTGTCAACATTGTTGGAGGAGGGGGACGACATGATGCCTGGCCTTGACAACCCTGACAGAAAATAGCTCGAAACAAGAACAGGGGACAATTGCGTGATACGGTGGTCAAAACCTTTGGGATATAATATAATGAATTTTTACCGACCAAAATACGTATCGTGCAAGAAAACGGAGTCCGGAGAGCGCACGAGGTGCCTACGAGGCAGGGGGCGCGCCCTCCACCCTCGTGGAGGCCTCGTGTCCTTCCCGGAGTGCTTCTTATTTTTCTATTTTTCTAAATATTCCAAAACAGAGAAAAATTGCCATTAGAACTGTTTTGGAGTCGGTTTACTTACCGAACCACATACCTATTCCTTTTCGGAGTCTGAAACGTTCTGGAAAGTGTCCCTTATGTATTCCTCCGGGGTTACAGTTTCAATAACATTAGTTTCAACATTTATAGGATTACCTGAGATATAATGTTTGATTCTTTGACCGTTCACCACCTTCGGATTTGTGCCTTCGAAGTTGTTGATTTTTATGGCACCAGAATGATAGACCTCCTCGATAACGTAAGGACCTTCCATTTAGAGAGAAGTTTTCCTGAAAAAATCTTAAACGAGAGTTGTATAATAATACATAATCACCTACATTAAACTCACGCTTTTGTATTGTTTTGTCATGCCATCTTTTAACTTTTTCTTTAAACAACTTGGCATTCTCATAGGCTTGGGTTCTCCATTCATCAAGTGAGCTAATGTCAAATAACCTCTTCTCACCGGCAAGTTTGAAATCATAATTGAGCTCATTAATAGCCCAATATGCCTTATGTTCTAGTTCGAGAGGTAAATGACATGCTTTTCCATAAACCATTTTATATGGAGACATACCCATAGGATTTTTATATGCAGTTCTATAGGCCCATAGTGCATCATCAAGTTTCTTGGACCAATTCTTTCTAGATCTATTAATAGTCTTTTGCAAAATTAATTTGAGCTCTCTATTGATCAATTCTACTTGACTACTAGACTGTGGATGATAAGGAGATGCAATTCTATGATTAACATCATACTTAGCAAGCATTTTACGAAAAGCACCATGAATAAAATGTGAACCACCATCAGTCATTAAATATCTAGGGACTCCAAACCTCAGAAAAATAACTTCTTTAAGCATCTTAATAGTGGTGTTATGATCAGCACTACTAGTTGGAATAGCTTCTACCCACTTAGTAACGTAATCAACAGCAACAAAAATATGTGTATATCCATTAGAGGCAGGAAACGGTCCCATATAAGCAAAGCCCCAAACATCAAATGGTTCAATAACAAGTGAATAATTCATAGGCATTTCTTGACGTTTACTAATATTACCAATTCTTTGACATTCATCACAAGACAAGGCAAACTTACGGGCATCGTTGAAGATAGTTGGCCAATAAAAACCAGATTGCAATACCTTATGTGCAGTTCTATCTCCTGCGTGATGTCCTCCATAAGCTTCGGAGTGACACTTGCGTAAGATCTGTTCCTGTTCATGCTCAGGTACACAACGTCTAATAACACCATCTACTCCTTTATAAAGATGTGGGTCATCCCAGAAGTAATGTCTTAAATCATAGAAAACCTTTTTCTTTTCTAGTATGTGAAACTAGGTGGTATAAATTTAGCAACAATGTAATTAGCATAATCTGCATACCATGGAGCAGTACGAGAAGCATTTATGACATTTAATTGTTCATCAGGAAAGCTATCATCAAAAGATAGTGGGTCATGAAGAACATTTTCTAATCTAGACAAGTTGTCTGCAACGGGGTTCTCAGCTACCTTTCTATCAATAATATGCAAATCAAATTCTTGTAGCAAGAGAACCCATCTAATAAGTCTAGGTTTAGCATCTTTCTTTTCCATAAGATATTTAATAGCAGCATGATCCGTGTGAATAGTTACTTTAGAATCAACAATGTAAGGTCTGAACTTATCACAAGCAAATACAACTGCTAAGAATTCTTTTTCAGTAGTGGCATAATTTCTCCGAGCACTGCCTAGAGTTTTACTAGCATATTGAATAACATTTAATTTCTTATCAACCCTTTGCCCTAGAACAGCACCTACGGCATAATCACTAGCATCGCACATAATTTCAAAGGGTAAATTCCAATCAGGTGGCTGGACAATAGGTGCAGAAATTAATGCTTTCTTAAGTATTTCAAATGCTTCTACACAATCATCATCAAAGACAAAAGGAATATCTTTTTGTAGTAGATTAGTCAGGGTCCGAGAAATTTTTGAGAAGTCCGTAACAAACCTCCTATAAAAACTGGCATGACCAAGGAAACTTCTTATACCTTCGATGTCCTTGGGACATGGCATCTTTTCAATAGCATCACCTTTAGCTTTATCAACTTCAATGCCTCTTTCAGAAATTTTATGCCCCAAGACAATGCCTTCATTAACCATAAAGTGGCACTTCTCCCAATTCAAGACAAGGTTAGTTTCTTCACATCTCTGCAAAACTCGATCAAGGTTTCTCAAGCAATCATCAAAAGAGGATCCATAAACGGAGAAATCGTCCTTGAAAACCTCACAAATCTTTTCACAAAAATAAGAGAATATAGCCATCATGCATCTTTGAAAGGTAGCAGGTGCATTACATAAACCAAAAGGCATACGTCTATAAGCAAAAGTACCGAAAGGGCAAGTAAAAGTGGTCTTTGCTTGATCATCAGCTGACATAGGTATTTGACAGAAACTAGAATAACCATCTAGAAAGCAAAAATGTGTGTGTTTAGATAATCTTTCTAGCATTTGATCTAAGAATGGCAAGGGGTAATGATCCTTTTTAGTAGCTTTATTTAATTTGCGGAAATCAATTACCATCCAATAACCTGCAATAATTATTTGCAGAATCAATTCATATTTATCATTAGGAACGACAGTAATACCTCCCTTCTTAGGGACACAATGGACAGGACTTACCACTGACTATCAACAACGAGATAAATTATACCTGCCTCAAGGAGCTTTAATATTTCCTTTCTTACCACTTCTTTCATCTTCGGATTTAACCGTCGTTGGTGATCAATAACTGTTTTGGCGTCTTTCTTCAAATTTATTTTGTGTTGACATAGAGTGGGACTAATGCCCTTAAGATCATCAAGAGTATATCCAATAGGGGCACGGTGCTTTTTTAGAGTTCTCAATAATTTTTATTCCTCCTTCTCTGAAAGGTCAGCACTAATAATAACAGGATATATCTTCTTTTCATCAAGATAAGCATATTTAAGAGTATGAGGCAAAGGTTTAAGCTCAAACACGGGATCACCCTTGGGTGGAGGAGGATCCCCTAGGATTTCAACAGGCAAGTTGTGTTTCAGAATAGGTCCTTGTTTGAAGAATACTTCATTTATTTCTCTTCTTTCATTCATAAACATATCATTTTCATGGTCTAGCAAATATTGTTCTAAAGGCTCATTAGGAGGCACAACAATAGAAGCAAGACCAATAATTTCATCCTTACTAGGCAATTCCTCTTCACGATGTTGTCTATGAAATTTAGAAAAATTAAATTCATGAGACATATCACCCAAACCAATAGTAACAACATCCTTTCCGCAGTTTATCTTAGCATTAACATTGTTGAAGAAGGATCTACCAAATATAATGGGACAAAAGCTATCTTGTGGGGAACCAAGAACAAGAAAATCAGCAGGATATTTAGTTTTTCCACACAAGACTTCAACATCTCTAACAATCCCAATTGGTGAAATAGTATCTGTATTGGCAAGCTTAATGGTAACATCAATATCTTCTAACTCAGCCGGTGCAATATCTTGCATAATTTCGTGATATAATGAAATAGGTATTGCACTAGCACTAGCACCCATATCACACAAGCCATGATAACAATGATCTCCTATTTTAACAGAAATAACATGCATGCCTACAACAGGTCTATGTTTATCTTTAGCACCAGGTTTATCAATTCTAGCAGTTTCCTCACAGAAATAAATAACATGCCCATCGATATTATCAGCTAAGAGATCTTTAACAATAGCAATATTAGGTTCAACTTTAACTTGCTCAGGGGGTGTATAAGTTCTAATATTACTTTTACGAACCACAGTTGAAGCTTTAGCATGATCCTTTATTCTAACAGGGAAAGGTGGTTTCTCAACATAAGCAGTAGGAACAATAGGATCATTATAAGTGATAGTCTTTTCTTCAACTTTAATGGGTGCGACTACTTTTACTTCAACGGGAGGATTATATTTAAACCACTTCTCCTTAGGGAGATCAACATGAGCAGCAAAAGATTCACAAAAAGAAGCTACTATCTCAGAGTCAAGTCCATATTTAGTGCTAAATTTACGGAAAACATCAGTATCCATAAAAGATTTAACACAATCAAACTTAGGTGTTATACCTGACTCTTTACCTTCATCGAGTTCCCAATCTTCAGAGTTGCGTTTAATTCATTCCAATAAATCCCATTTGAATTCAATAGTCTTCATCATAAAGGAACCAGTACAAGAAGTATCGAGCATGGAGCGATTGTTGTCAGAAAGCCGAGTATAAATTTTTTGAATAATCATTTCTGTTGAGAGCTCATGATTGGGGCATGAATATAACATTGACATAAGCCTCCCCCAAGCTTGAGCGATGCTTTCTCCTTCGCAAGGCCAAAAATTAGACCTTCTTCTTGATAACATCATCGGGCATACCTGCCAGCTTAAATAATCCACAAATTTCATCCACATAGATTAAGTGTAAATCGGGATGCAATGTTCCATCTCCTACAAAAGGATTAGCTAGCAGTTTCTCTATCATACCCGAAGGAATTTCAAAGTAGACATTTTCATTTTCAGTAGGTTCAGTAGGTTGAGGAGCAACTATTTGCTCTACCGGTCGAGGTGAAGATACCACGAACAAACCCCTCAAAGGATTACTTTCCATAGTAACAAGTGACAGTAAATTTCAGCACACTATATAAATTTTTTCCTTGCCAAATTCCACCTACCAAAGGTGCTTCACTCCCCGACAACGGCGCCAGAAAAGAGTCTTGATGACCCACAAGTATAGGGGATCAATCATAGTCCTTTCGATAAGTAAGAGCGTCGAACCCAATGAGGAGCAGAAGGAAATGATAAGTGGTTTTCAGCAAGGTATTCTCTGCAAGCACTGAAATTATCGGTAACAGATAGTTTTGTGATAAGGTAATTTGTAACGGGTAACAAGTAACAAAAGTAAATAAAGTGCAGCAAGATGGCCCAATCCTTTTTGTAGCAAAGGACAAGCCTGGACAAACTCTTAGATAGAGAAAAGCGCTCCCGAGGACACATGGGAATTATCGTCAAGCTAGTTTTCATCATGCTCATATGATTCGCGTTCGGTACTTTGATACCTTGATATGTGGGTGGACCGGTGCTTGGGTGCTGTCCTTACTTGGACAAGCATCCCACTTATGATTAACTCCTATTTCAAGCATCCGCAACTACAAAAGAAGTATTAAGGTAAACCTAACCATAGCATGAAACATATTGATCCAAATCAGCCCCTTACGAAGCAACGCATAAACTAGGGTTTAAGCTTCTGTCACTCTAGCAACCCATCATCTACTTATTACTTCCCAATGCCTTCCTCTAGGCCCAAATAATGGTGAAGTGGCATGTAGTCGATGTTCACATGACACCACTAGAGGAGAGACAACATACATCTCATCAAAATATCGAACGAATACCAAATTCACATGACTACTAATAGCAAGACTTCTCCCATGTCCTCAGGAACAAACGTAACTACTCACAAAGCATATTCATGTTCATAATCAGAGGAGTATTAATATGCATATAGGATCTGAACATATGATCTTCCAACAAATAAACCAACTAGCATCAACTACAAGGAGTAATCAACACTACTAGCAACCTACAAGGAGCGTTGGTGATGACGATGGCGATGATTTCCCCCTCCCGGAGGGAAGTGTCCCTGGCAGAACAGCTCCGCCAGAGCCCTAGATTGTTTCCGCCAAGGTTCGGCCTCGTGGCGGCGGAGTCTCGTCACGAAAGCTTGCTTATGATTTTTTCTCGGACGAAAGACTTCATATAGCAGAAGATGGGCACCGGAGGGCCACTAGGGGGCCCACGAGGCAGGGGGCGCCCAGGGGGTAGGGTGCGCCCCCACCCTCGTGGCCAGGGTGTGGGCCCCCTCTGGTATTTCTTCCGCTCAATATTTTTATTAATTCCCAAAATGACTTTCATGGAGTTTCAGGACTTTTGGAGTTGTGCAGAATATGTCTCTAATATTTGCTCCTTTTCCAGCCCAGAATTCCAGCTGCCGGCATTCTCCCTCTTTATGTAAACCTTGTAAAATTAGAGAGAATAGGCACAAGTATTGTGACATAACGTGTAACAACAGCCCATAATGCAATAAATATCGATATAAAAGCGTGATGCAAAATGGACGTATCACACACCGGGTTTGTAAAGTATCGCGAAGCAAAGGGAACATCACATCATATCCGAAGGTTCACTCGAATATCATTTGTGTAATCATAGGGACCGATATCACTAAAATAATACACCTCCGTGATGATACGTGTTTGTCATAGTAGGTCACATTTTCTGTCATGCATGTAAATCCATGATAATTTTATGGCAGAATCAAGATAGTCATACCTGTGCTGTCGTAGAAGTGTTCCATGACAATACCAAAATTATCATCACGGAAGTGTTCACTTTCATGACGATAAATGACGCGTCATGGAAGTGCTTTCCTCAAGGGTAAACGACACATGGCATCCACCATAACGGGTCGCTGTTAAGCTATCGGGTTTGGTTTTGGATCCGATAACTCGTTAACAGCAACGACCAATGGCGATTTTCCACATGTAAAATTCTCATTGGCCAGAGGAAACACGTGTCAGCTCGTCATTGGGTTAGATAGGCTCATATGATATGTCAACACGTGTGATGGCATAACACTGGTCCATTTAGCTTACAAAGGCCGGCTCGTTTGACTTGGTCAAAAGCTAGCGGGCCGGTCCACGAAAAGTCTGTTAACAGTCTATTTGTGTATAGCCCATTTTACGGCCCGGTAACTCACGACCCGTTATGGCGTTCCCGAAATCGGCCCAACAACGCCATGTGGGCCGTCCAGTATAATACCAGCCCGTTTCATTTTTGGCCCATATATGGCCCACGACGTCTTTCGACCCATACGAGGCCTGATACGTCCATTCTGCATCATGCTTTGATATCGATATTTACCGCGTTATAGGCTGTTATTACACATTATGTCACAATACTTATGCATTTTCTCTATTATTTTACAAGATTTACATGAAGAGGGAGAATACCGGCAGCTGGAATTCTGAGCTGAAAAGGAGAAAATATTAGAGACCTATTCTGCACAACTCCAAAAGTCCTGAAACTCCACGAAAGTCAGTTTTGGAATATATAAAAAATATTGGGCAAAGAAAGCACCAGAGGGGGGTCACACCCTGTCCACGAGGGTGGGGGCGCGCCCCCTACCTCGTGGGCCCCCTGGCAGGCCTCCGGTGCCCATCTTTGGATATATGAAGTCTTTCGCCCTGGAAAAAATCAGAAGGAAGCTTTTGAGATGAAGCGCCGCCGTCTCGAGGAGGAACCTGGCGAAACCAATCTAGGGCTCCGGCGGAACTGTTCTGCCGGGGAAACATCCCTCCAGGAGGGGGAAATCATCACCATCGTCATCACCATTGATCCTCTCATCGGGAGGGGGTCAATCTCAATTAGCATCTTCACCAGCGCCATCTCCTCTCAAACCCTAGTTCATCTCTAGTATCCAATCTTGGTCTCAAAACCTCAGATTGGTACCTATAGGTTGCTAGTAGTGTTGACTACACCTTGTAGTTTATGCTAGTTGGTTTATTCGGTGGAAGATCATATGTTCAGATCCTTTATGCATATTAATACCCCTCTGATTATGAACATGAACATGATTTGTGAGTAGTTATGTTTGTTCCTGAGGACATGGGAGAAGTCATTGCTATAAGTAGTCATGTGAATTTGGTATTCGTTTGATATTTTGATGAGATGTATGTTGTCTTTCCTCTAGTGGTGTTATGTGAACGTCGACTACATGACACTTAGCCATTGTTTGGGCCTAGGGGAAGGCATTGGGAAGTAATAAGTAGATGTTGGGTTGCTAGAGTGACAAAAGCTTAAACCCTAGTTTATGCGTTGCTTCTTAAGGGCTGATTTGGATCCATATGTTTCATGCTATGGTTAGGTTTACCTTAATACTTCTTTTGTAGTTGCGGATGCTTGCAAGAGGGGTTAATCATAAGTGGGACGCTTGTCCAAGGAAGGGCAGTACCCAAGCACCGGTCCACCCACATATCAAATTATCAAAGTAACGAACGCGAATCATATGAGCATGATGAAAACTAGCTTGACGATAATTCCCATGTGTCCTCGGGAGCGTTTGCCTTTATATAAGAGTTTTTCCAGGCTTATCCTTTGCTACAAAAGGGTTTGGGCCACCTTGCTGCATTTTTTTACTTTTATTACTTGTTACCCGTTACAAATTACTCTATCACAAAACTATCTGTTACCGATAATTTCAGTGCTTGCAGAGAATACCTTACTGAAAACCGCTTGTCATTTCCTTCTGCTCCTCCTTGGGTTAGACACTCTTACTTATCGAAAGGACTACGATAGATCCCCTATACTTGTGGGTCATCAAGACTCTTTTCTGGCGCCGTTGCCGGGGAGTGAAGCGCCTTTGGTAGGTGGAATTTGGTAAGGAAACATTCATATAGTGTGCTGAAATTTACTGTCACTTATTACTATGGAACATAATCCTTTGAGGGCCTTGTTCGGGGTATCTTCACCCCGACCAGTAGAGCAAAGAGTTGCTCCTCAACCTACTGAACCTACTGAAAATGTTTACTTTGAAATTCCTGCGGGTATGATAGAGAAACTGCTAGCTAATCCTCATACAGGAGATGGAACATTACATCCCGATTTGCACCTAATCTATGTGGATGAAGTTTGTAGATTATTTAAGCTGGCAGGTATGCCCGAGGATGTTATCAAGAAGAAGGTATTCCCTTTATCTTTGAAGGGAAAGGCATTGACATGATTTAGGCTATGTGATGATATTGGATCATGGAACTACAACCGATTGAAATTGGAATTTCATCAGAAGTTTTATCCTATGCATCTGGTTCATCGTGATCGTAATTATATATATAATTTTTGGCCTCGTGAAGGAGAAAGCATTGCTCAATCTTAGGGGAGGCTTAAGTCAATGTTATATTCATGCCCCAATCATGAGTTCTGAAGAGAAATTATTATTCAAAAATTTTATGCTCGGCTTTCTCTAAATAATCGCTCCATGCTCAATACTTCTTGTACTGGTTCTTTTATGATGAAGACTATTGAATTCAAATGCGATTCATTGGAAAGAATTAAACGCAACTCTAAAGATTGGGAACTCGACGAAGGTAAGGAGTCAGGTATAACACCTAAGTTTGATTGTGTTAAATCCTTTATGGATACTGATGTTTTCCGTGAATTTAGCACTGAATATGGACTTGACTCTGAGATAGTAGCTTCTTTCTGTGAATCATTTGCTACTCATGTTGATCTTCCTAAGGAGAAGTGGTTTAAATATCATCCTCCCATTGAAGTAAAAGTAGTTGAACCTATTAAAGTTGAAGAAAAGACTATCACTTACAATATTGATCCTATTGTTCCTACCGCTTATATTGAGAAACCACCTTTCCTTGTTAGAATAAAGGATCATGCTAAAGCTTCAACTATGGGCAACAAAAGTAATATTAGAACACCCAAACCCTTTGAGCAAATTAAATTTGAACCTAGTGTTGCTATGGTTAAAGATCTCTTGGTTGATAATATTGATGGGCATGTTATTTACTTCTGTGATGAAGCTGCTAGAATTGCTAAACCTGATACTAAAGATAAAAATAGACCTGTTGTTGGCATGCCTGTCGTTTCGGTTAAAATAGGAGATCACTGTTATCATGGCTTATGTGATATGGGTGCTAGTGTCAGTGCAATATCTTATACCTTATATGAAGAAATTATGCATGATATTGCACCTGCTGAGATAGAGGATATTAATGTTACTATTAACCTTGCCAATAGAGATACTATCTCACCGGTTGGGATTGTTAGAGATGTTGAAGTCTTGTGTGAAAAAATTAAATATGCTACCGATTTTCTTGTTCTTGCTTCCCCACAAGATAACTTTTGTCCCATTATATTTGGTAGGCCCTTCTTGAATACTGTTAATGCTATGATAGTCTGCAAAAAGGATGTTGTTACTATTGGTTTAGGGGATATGTCTCATGATTTTAATTTTGCTAAATTCTGTAGACAACCCCATGATAAAGAATTGCCTAGTAAAGATGAAATTATTGGTCTTACTTCTAATGCCGTGCCTCCTAACGATCCTTTAGTACAATATTTGCTAGACCATGAAAATGATATGTTTATGAATGAAAGAAGGGAAATAGATGAAGTATTCTTTAAACAGGGACCTATTTTGAAACACAACTTGCATGTTGAAGTTCTAGGGGATCCTCCTCCACCCAAGGGTGATCCCGTGTTTGAGCTTAAACCATTACCCGCTAATCTTAAATATGCTTATCTTGATGAAAAGAAGATATATCCTATTATTATTAGTGCTAACCTTTCAGAGCAGGAAGAAGAGAAATTATTGAAAACTCTGAAGAAGCATCGTGCTGCTATTGGATATAATCTTGATGATCTTAAGGGCATTAGTCCTACTCTATGCCAGCACAAAATTAAATTGGAGAAAGAAGCTAAACTGGTTGTTCATCACAAACGACGGTTAAATCCTCAGATGAAAGAAGTGGTAAGAAAAGAAATACTAAAGCTTCTGGAGGCAGGTATAATTTATCTCGTTGCTGATAGTCAGTGGGTAAGTCCTGTCCATTGTGTCCCTAAGAAGGGAGGTATTATTGTCGTTCCTAATGATAAAGATGAATTGATCCCACAAAGAATTGTTATAGGTTATAGAATGGTAATTGATTTCCGCAAACTAAATAAAGCTACTAAAAAGGATCATTACCCTTTACCTTTTATTGATCAAATACTAGAAAGATTATCCAAACATACACATTTTTGCTTTTTAGACGATTATTCTGGTTTCTCTGAAATCCCTGTGTCAAAAGAGGACCAAGAAAACACCACTTTTACTTGCCCTTTCGGTACCTTTGCTTATAGACGTATGCCTTTTGGTTTATGCAATGCACCTTCTACCTTTCAAAGATGTATGACGGCTATATTCTCTTACTTTTGTGAAAAGATTGTTGAGGTTTTCATGGATGATTTTTCCGTATATGGAACTTCTTTTGATGATTGCTTAAGCAACCTTGATCGAGTTTTGCAGAGATGTGAAGAAACTAATCTTGTGTTGAATTTGGAGAAGTGCCACTTTATGGTTAATGAAGGCATTGTCTTGGGGCATAAAATTTCTGAAAGAGGTATTGAAGTTGATAAGGCTAAATTTTATGCTATTGAAAAGATGCCGTGTCCTAAGGACATTAAAGGTATAAGAAGTTTCCTTACTCATGCCGGTTTTATAGGAGGTTCATTAAAGACTTCTCAAAAATTTCTAGGCCTCTGACTAATCTCTTACAAAAAGATGTTCCTTTTGTCTTTGATGATGATTGTGTAGAAGCATTTGAAATACTTAAGAAAGCTTTGATTTTTGCACCTATTGTTCAGCCACCTGATTGGAATTTACCCTTTGAAATTACGTGTGATGCTAGTGATTATGCTGTAGGTGCTATTCTAGGACAAAGAGTTGATAAGAAATTAAATGTTATTCAATATGCTAGTAAAACTCTAGACAGTGGCCAGAGAAATTATGCTACTACTGAAAAAGAATTTTTAGCAGTTGTATTTGCTTGTGATAAGTTAAGACCTTACATTGTTGATTCTAAAGTAACTGTTCACACCGATCATGCTGCTATTAAATATCTTATGGAAAAGAAAGATGCTAAACCTAGACTTATTAGATGGGTTCTCCTATTACAAGAATTTGATTTGCATATTATTGATAGAAAGGGAGGTGAGAACCTCGTTGCAGACAACTTATCTAGGTTAGAGAATGTTCTTGATGACCCACTACCTATTGATTATAGCTTTCCTGATGAACAATTAGTTGTCATAAATGCTTCTTGTACTGCTCCTTGGTATATTGATTATGCTAATTACATTGTTGCTAAATTTATACCACCTAGTTTCACATACCAGCAAAAGAAAAAGTTTTTCTATGATTTAAGACATTACTTCTGGGATGACCCACACCTTTATAAAGAAGGAGTAGATGGTGTTATTAGACGTTGTGTACCTGAGCATCAACTGGAATAGATCCTACGCAAGTGTCACTCCGAAGCTTATGGAGGACACCACGCTGGAGATAGAACTGCACATAAGGTATTGCAATCCGGTTTTTATTATCCTACTCTCTTCAAAGATGCCCGTAAGTTTGTCTTGTCTTGTGATGAATGTCAAAGAATTGGTAATATTAGTAGACATCAAGAAATGCCTATGAACTATTCACTTGTTATTGAACCATTTGATGTTTGGGGCTTTGATTATATGGGACCGTTTCCTTCCTCTAATGGGTATACACCTATTTTAGTTGTTGTTGATTACGTTACTAAGTGGGTAGAAGCTATTCCAACTAGCAGTACTGATCATAACACCTCTATTAAGATGCTTAAAGAAGTTATTTTTCCGAGGTTTCGAGTCCCTATATATTTAATGACTGATGGTGGTTCACATTTTATTCATGGTGCTTTTCGTAAAATGCTTGCTAAGTATGATGTTAATCATAGAATTGCATCTCCATACCATCCACAATCTAGTGGTCAAGTAGAACTAAGTAATAGGGAGATTAAGTTAATCTTGCAAAAGACTATTAATAGATCTAGAAAGAATTGGTCCAAAAAACTTGATGATGCATTATGGGCCTATAGAACTTCATATAAAAATCCTATGGGTATGTCTCCATATAAAATGGTTTATGGAAAAGCATGTCACTTACCTCTCGAACTAGAACATAAGGCATATTGGGACATTAAAGAGCTCAATTATGATTTCAAACTTGCTTGTGAGAAGAGACTATTTGACATTTGGCTCACTTGATGAGTGGAGAACCCAGGCCTATGAGAATGCCAAACTGTTTAAAGAAAAAGTTAAAAGATGGCATGACAAAATGATACAAAAGCGTGAGTTTAATGTCTGTGATTATGTTTTTCTATACAACTCTCGTTTAAGATTTTTGCAGGAAAACTCCTCTCTAAATGGGAAGGTCCTTACGTTATCGAGGAGGTCTATCGTTCCGGTGCCATAAAAATTAACAACTTCGAAGGCACAAATCCGAAGTTGGTGAGCGGTCAAAGAATCAAACATTATATCTCAAGTAATCCAATAAATTTTGAAACTAATGTTATTGAAACCGTAACCCTGGAGGAATACATAAGGGACACTTTCCAGAACATTTCAGACTCCGAAAAGGAATAGGTATGTGGTACGGTAAGTAAACCGACTCCAAAACAGTTCTAATAGCAATTTTTCTCCGTTTTGGAATATTTAAGAAAATAGGAAAATAAGAAGTAGTCTGAAGAGGACACGAGGCATCCACGAGGTGGAGGGCATGCCCTACCCCCCTGGGCGCGCCCCCTGCCTCGTGGGCACCTTGCGTGCTCTCCGGACTCCGTTTTCTTGCATGATACTTATTTTGGTCGGTAAAAATTCATAATATAATCTCCTGAAGGTTTTGACCCTCGTACCATGCAAATATCCCCTATTTTTGTTTCGAGTTGTTTTCTGCCAGAGTTGTCAAGGCTAGGCATCATGTCGTCCCCCTCCTCGAACAATGAGGGCAACGATGCTTGGCTAATGAAGATAGAGCTGAAGAGAGAAGAACCCGGGGAGATTAACAAGGACGATAGGATCTAGAAGGCCACGGAGGATCAAGCTCCGGCAGCAGAAGAAGAAGACATCCTTCAACCTCATTAAAATCTTCTCACCCCAACTGAGATTGAGGCTTTCAAGATGATTGAGTTAGCCCGCATACAAAACAAGTATCTCACACATGAAAATATTTTGTTGAAGGAGCATATCACCGCACTCAAGGGCATTATCCGCAAATTGGAGGATCTCCTACGCTCGATGTGCGACACTACATCATCAACAATTCCATCATCACCACCTCCGAAGAAAGAGACATAAACACATGGTTATGGGCACTCCCCTTGGCAACTGCCAAGCCTGGGGGAGGTGCCCCGGCATCCCACTGGTACCAATCTGAGGTTTTGAGACAAAGATTGGATACAAGAGATGAACTAGGGTTTGAGATGAGATGGTGCTGGTGAAGATGTTGATGGATATTGACCCCCTCCCGATGAGAGGATCGATGGTGATGAGGATGGTAATGATTTCTCCCTCCCGGAGGGATGTTTCCCCGGCAGAATAGCTCCGCCGGAGCCCTAGATTGGTTTCGCCAGGTTTCGCCTCGAGACGGCGGCGCTTCATTCTGAAAGCTTCCTTCTGATTTTTCCCAGGGCAAAAGACTTCATATAGCCAAAGATGGGCACCGGAGGCCTGCCAGGGGGTCCATGAGGCAGGGGGCGCGCCCAGTGGGGTAGGGCACGCCCCCACCCTCGTGGACAGGGTGTGGCCCCCTCTGGAGCTTTCTTCGCTCAATATTTTTTATATATTCCAAAACTGACTTTCGTGGAGTTTCAGGACTTTTGGAGTTGTGCAGAATGGGTCTCTAATATTTGCTCCTTTTCCAGCCGAGAATTCCAACTGCCGACATTCTCCCTGTTCATGTAAACCTTGTAAAATAAGAGAGAATAGGCATAAGAATTGTGACATAATGTGTAATAACAGCCCATAATGCAATAAATATCGATATAAAAGCATGATGCAAAATGGATGTATCAACTCCCCCAAGCTTAGACCTTGCTTGTCCTTAAGCGGAAGCCGATATCGAAAAATATGTCCACATGTTTAGAGATAGAGGGGTCGATAAAATAAAATACGGACATGAAGGCATCATGATCATTCTTATAACAACAACATATATATATATATATTGTCATATGATTTCTTATGCTAAAGTAACAATATATTCACAATGTCAAGTATGAATCAAAAACTTCATTGAAAACTAACAAACTATGATCTCGGTCATTGAAGCACTTGTAATTTATCATAACATCCGAAAGAGTCAATATAAGGGCTTTTCAGCAAGTCCACATACTCAATTATCATTTAGTCTTTAACAATTGCTAACACTCACATAATACTTATGGGTATGGAGTTTTAATTGGACACAGAGAAAGATAGGGGCTTATGGTGTTGCCTCCCAACCTTTTACCTCAAGGGTAATGTCAACAATAATAATTTATGATAACTTACATCCAATTAGATATATATATATATATATATATATATATATATATCAGGATCTTTCCAACACAATGTGCTTGCCAAAGGATAAAGTGTAAAAAGGAAAGGTGAAGATCACCATGACTCTTGTACAATGTATAAGAAAAAAAATAAAATATAGGCCCTTCGCAGAGGGAAGCAGAGGTTGTCATGTGCTTTTATAGTTGGATGCACCAAATCTTAATGCAAAAGATCATCACTTTATATTGCCACTTGTGATATGGACCTTTATTATGCAGTCCATCGCTTTTATTGCTTCCATATCACAAGATCGTATAAAGCTTATTTTCTCCACACTAATAGATCATACATATTTAGAGAGCAATTTTTATTGCATGCAACAATGACAACTTACTTGAAGGATCTTACTCAATCCATAGGTAGATATGGTGGACTCTCATGGCAAAACTGGGTTTAAGGATATTTGGAAGCACAAGTAGTATCTCTACTTGGTGCAAAGAATTTGGTTAGCATGAGGGGGAAAGGCAAGCTCAACATGTTGGATGATCCATGACAATATACTTTATTTCAGATATAAGAAAACATAACCCATCACGTTGTCTTCCTTGTCCAACATCAACTTTTTAGCATTTTATATTTTAATGAGTGCTCACGATCATAAAAGATGTCCAAGATAGTATATTTATATGTGAAAACCTCTCTTTCTTTATTACTTCCTATTAATTGCAACGATGACCAAAACTATGTTTGTCAACTCTCAAAATTTTTTATTCATCATACTCTTTATATGTGAAGTCATTACTCTCCATAAGATCATTATGATCTGTGTAATTCTTTTTACTCTTTCTCTTCTCTTTTATTTTTACTCCCTCAAGATCATAGGAAGATAATCAAGCCCTTGACTCAAAACTAATTTTTATTATATATAGCTCACGGACTCGATTACATAGAAGGATCATAAAGCAAAACTCAAAACTAGATCATACTAAAACTTTATTCCACTAGATCAAGATATTACCAAAAGGATCGAACTAAGAAAAAGGTAAAGGTAAAAGTGTGATGGTGATACGATACCGGGGCACCTCCCCAAGCTTGGCAGTTGCCAAGGGGAGTGCCCATACCCATGTGTTTATGTCTCTTTCTTTGGAGGTGGTGATGTGATATTCTTGGCGATGATGCCCCTCAGGATACAATTCTCTTCCTCGAGCTTATTGACTGGCTGCTTGAGGTCCATTATTTCCTTATGGAGCCCGTGACGGCTAAAGCTCCTTTCACCCATGGATGTTGCATAGCTGTGCGAGAACAAGTAACCCTCTTTTTCATATTTTCATAAGAAAGAAATCTAACATTGGAAGGGATGACCGAGTTTGGAATAGCTGAGCTCTGTAGTTCCCCCATCGTGAACCCGGCCAGGAAACAAGAATTTACTTCTTGATCCTCTTCCATGGCATCCATCCTTTTCAAGTCGGCCTCCATCTCTTCCTTCGTTGATGGCCCAAAGTGGTCAGCATCACTGTTTGCTCCTAGTCCCGGTGTCGGATGAGACACCCGACTCTCCCCGACTGACTCTTGAGAAGACATCTTGCTCTAATCTGCGATAGAAACAACTCAAAACAAAAAACAGAGGATATTTGCGTGATACGGTGGTCAAAACCTTCGGGAGATTATATAATGAATTTTTACCGACCAAAAGAAGTATTGTGCAAGAAAATGGAGTCCGGAGAGCACATGAGGTGCCCACGAGGCAGGGGGTGTGCCCAGGGGGTAGGGCGCGCCATCCACCCTCGTGGATGCCTCGTGTCCTCTTCGGACTACTTCTTATTTTCCTATTTTCTTAAATATTCCAAAACGGAGAAAAATTGCTATTAGAACTGTTTTGGAGTCGGTTTACTTACCGTACCACATACCTATTCCTTTTTGGAGTCTGAAGCGTTCTGGAAAGTGTCCCTTATGTATTCCTCAGGGGTTACAGTTTCAATAACATTAGTTTCAACATTTATTGGATTACCTGACATATGGTGTTTGATTCTTTGACCGTTCACCACCTTCGGATTTGTGCCTTCGAAGTTGTTGATTTTTATGGCACCGGAACGATAGACCTCCTCGATAACGTAAGGACCTTCCCATTTAGAGAGAAGTTTTCCTGCAAAAAATCTTAAACGAGAGTTGTATAGCAAAACATAGTCACCTACATTAAACTCACGCTTTTGTATCCTTTGTCATGCCATCTTTTAACTTTTTCTTTAAACAGTTTGGCATTCTCATAGGCCTGGGTTCTCCACTCATCGAGTGAGCTAATGTCAAATAGTCTCTTCTCACCGGCAAGCTTGAAATCATAATTGAGCTCTCTAATGGCCCAATATGCCTTATGTTCTAGTTTGAGAGGTAAATGACATGCTTTTCCATAAACCATTTTATACGGAGACATACCCATAGGATTTTTATGTGTAGTTCTATAGGCCCATAATGCATCATCAAGTTTGTTGGACCAATTCTTTCTAGATCTATTAACAGTATTTTGCAAAATTAATTTAATCTCCCTATTACTTAGTTCTACTTGACCACTAGATTGTGGATGGTATGGAGATGCAATTCTATGATTAACATCATACTTAGCAAGCATTTTACGAGAAGCACCATGAATAAAATGTGAACCACCATCAGTCATTAAATATCTAGGGACTCCAAACCTCAGAAAAATAACTTCTTTAAGCATCTTAATAGAGGTGTTATGATCAGCACTACTAGTTACCTGTAACGCTCCTTCTTTATGTACATTGAACTCTTGGTAACCGAGGATGGCTGAGGTCCTGGAGCACTCTATATAAGCCACCCTCCTCCTCTGGCACAAGGGTTCGCACCCCCTGTAACACACAAACACATAATCCAGTCGACCGCCTCCGGGCTCCGAGACGTAGGGCTGTTACTTCTTCTGAGAAGGGCCTGAACTCGTAAAACTCGTGTGTACAACTTCGCCATAGCTAGGATCTTTCCTCTTCATACCTACCCCCCATTCTACTGTCAGCCTTAGATCCACGACAGGTAGTGGGTCATCAAGAACATTCTCTAACCTAGATAAGTTGTCTGCAACGGGGTTCTCAGCTCCCTTTCTATCAATAATATGCAAATGAAATTCTTGTAGCAAGAGAACCCATCTAATAAGTCTAGGTTTAGCATCTTTCTTTTCCATTAGATATTTAATAGCAGCATGATCGGTGTGAATAGTTACTTTAGAATCAACTATATAAGGTCTGAAGGTATCACAAGCGAATACAACTGCTAAAAATTCTTTTTCAGTAGTAGCATAATTTCTCTGGGCACTGTCTAGAGTTTTACTAGCATATTGAATAACATTTAATTTCTTATCAACTCTTTGTCCTAGAACAGCACCTACAGCATAATCACTAGCATCACACATAATTTCAAACGGTAAATTCCAATCAGGAGGCTGAATAATAGGTGCAGAAATCAAGGCTTTCTTAAGTATTTCAAATGCTTGTACACAATCATCATCAAATACAAAAGGAACATATTTTTGTAAGAGATTAGTCAGAGGCCTAGAAATTTTTGAGAAGTCTTTAATGAATCTCCTTGAAAAACCGGCATGACCAAGGAAACTTCTTATACCTTTGATGTCCTTAGGACACGACATCTTTTCAATAGCATCAACTTTGGCTTTATCAACTTCAATACCTCTTTCAGAAATTTTATATGCCCCAAGACAATACCTTCATTAACCATAAAGTGGCACTTCTCCCAATTCAAGACAAGATTAGTTTCTTCACATCTCTGCAAAACTCGATCAAGGTTGCTTAAGCAATCATCAAAAGAAGTTCCATAGACGGAGAAATCATCCATGAAAACCTCAACAATCTTTTCACAAAAGTCAGAGAATATAGCAGTCATACATCTTTGAAAGGTAGCAGGTGCATTACCACTAGTGCAGAACCGGGCTTTAGCGCCGGTTCGTAAGGGCATTTAGTGCTGGTTCTGCAACCGGCACTAAAGAGTGGAGACTAAAGGCCCCCCCTTTACTACCGGTTCAGTACGAACCGGCACTAAAGTGCCACCACGTGGCACGAGCCAGGCCGGGTGCTGGTAGACCATTAGTACCGGTTGGTAGCACCAATCGGTACTAAATGTTTGGGGGGGCGGTTTGGTTTCAATTTTTATTTTTCCATTAATTTTGTGTTTTCCATTTAATTCTTTTTTGTTTGCTGGTATTTTACGATACTACATATTGTACACGTTATGCATATATATGAATAGATTTTCTCGTAGAACCGATCATATATATATAATCGAATGTCTCACAACCACCATTAATTATTCACACATACACATGTATATATATACAATTTCTCCTACATGTTGCCTTGGTGCCTTCGGAGCATGATGACAAGTGGTTCATGGGGGCGGTAGCGGGTAATAGTATTCTCCTTTGGGATCTATGACCTGGTCGAGCAAAAATACCGCTATTTCCTCTTGAAGTGCTCGTATGCGCTCTGTTGGTAGGAGCTGGTCCCGCACGTCTTTGAACTGTTAAGAAGGAGATCAATATGCATGTGTATTAGTTGTGTGACTAGATATCGACAATCATGTAAGATTTGTGAATAGTGTTTTGGCAAACGTACCCATTGCTGTCTATCAGATCTGCTCCTTTCGGACGCCATCATGTGAATGTTCTTGCAAACGTAGTACGCACACACTTTAGTCCCCGACGCCTGCTTCAGGGCCTTTACGAGAATAGAATTTAATCATATAATAATTAATCAAGCATGATAATTAATTAATGGTATTGAAACAAGAATTAAAGAGATGGTAGCTAGCTAGCTAGTACTACTGAATTACTCACCTTGGGTCAATACCAAAATAGCTTTTGTCGCCATTTTCCAAGAGTCACCTTGATGTACTTTGCCCAAGCCCTGCCCGCCGGCAATGAAAATTAATAAAGGGGTTATTAAAAATAGTTCATACCCGGAAATGACGAACTAAATAGGCCGAGATATAGTTAATAATGATTGAAATTACCTGTTGACTATCCCCTTCACGATGGTGTAGTCACTTTCTTTTTGAGGTAGTGAGTCCAGTACTTCAACTTTTCCTTCGTCAACTTTAATGTCTAACAAGATCCTGTGGAACCTGCATGCGCATACGTTTGTATGTATAAATTAAGCGGGCATGTGCATAACACTAATCAACTATAACCCTAAACCCTATACACTTATTAACATCTAGCTAGTAAGCAAAAATAGAATTTGTAGTACAAGACAGTGTGACTCACTCGAAGTTGTAAGGAAGTAGTATATCTTCATTGCTATTGAGGTGCTTCAAGAACTCTAGCATGTTTTTCTCTACATCTTGTCTACACCATTCCAATTTCCATGTGTATTCATTAACGGTATTTGGGTCAATGAACCCAATGCCATAGCATCTAGCTTTTTTCATTTCATACATCTTCATCCTGCATAATACCATAGAAAAGAATATATAGTGAGGATATATAATTATAGGTAATTAATGATCAATCAATGAGCACTAGAGTTAGCTTGAGACTTAAATTACAGAAAGAAATCACTTACAGACAATAGCAACTGACGACAGATTTGTTGAGTGCATCTTGATTGAATAACTGAAATAGTTCTGAATACTCAACGGACAGAGCTTTCTTATTGAAGTAATGATCTTCCTCGACTTGCACCATGAGGGCTCTCGATTGGAACTCTTGGTAATTTTCATGTACCAATCATGCAATTCATACATTCTCGTTGGGAGGTTCTTGACCTCCTCGGGCTCGACCAAAGGTTGGCCCCGGACATATTTCTGTTTTATTTCCTCCTCTCTCAGCGAAGACATGGGCTCGATATCGAGGAGTTGTCCAACAGTGATCTTGAGCATTTCAGCCTGCATTATATGCTCCTCGGTTATTACCACATCGCCCAGCTCGGGAACGTAAACGGTTTGCCCACAATAATATTGGGCGCGCGTACTCTCATGTGTTGTTGGCACAACAAGCGGGGGGGTCGATTGCGCCGCCTGTTCTCCAAGCTAGGGAACGGTTTTCCCGCATTTTTTGACAGCTGCTTGTTGGATTGAGCTCGAGCTCGCTTCTTTCTGTAGTCGTGCTTGATGTGCCTTCCTGATTTGGCGCTCATAGTCTGAGTCAACAGGCTTGGGAGCTGGTGGTCTAGCCATACGAATGAAGTGGTTAATCTTTTCCTCAGGCACTTTCTCCCTCGGCGGCGGTGCCGGTTTCGGTCCAAAATGGGCGTCCACTTCGGCCCGCACTATGGCATCGTTTTGCTCCTCGGTCATGTTGTAAGGCCTCTGAGGAAGAGGAGCGAGGCTGCTTGGACCATATTTATATCGCTTGTCTCCGCCTGTACTTCCTATACTACCTCGACTCGTACCGCTACGCACCATAGCTGCGGCGTGTCTCTTCTGCGATTGCTGAGGCGGAGGAGACGGTTGACGTGGCTAAGTTGGAGCAGGAGGAGTGGCCTGAAGCTGTGCCGGACTTGAAGCAAGAGGTGTGGCCTGACACGGTGTCGGACTTGAAGCAGGAGGTGTGGCCTGACGCTGTGCCGGACTTGAAGCAGGAGGTGTGGCCTGACACGGTGTCAGACTTGTAATAGGAGGAGTGGCCTGACGCTGTGCCGGACTTGAAGCAGGAGTCTGCTCACGCGTTCGTGGACTTGGAGGAGCGGGAGTCTGCTGACACGGTGGCGGACTTCGAGGAGGAGTCGGCAGACGCGGTGTTGGTGGACTTCGAAAGATGACGCAATCCTTTCTCCATAGGATGATACGATGTATGGCCTCTCCCAGTGTGTGCTTGTCGTCACCTCCAGGAATGTCAAGCTGTAGCCTCGAATATGGGTCCACCACCTCATCAACCAAGACACGAGCATAGCCCGCTGGAATTGGGGCGCAATGGAAGGTTGCTTCGGGGGTAATTGTAAAAGCAACGGCGTCCGCCACCTTCATGGATATGTTCTTCATTTTGAAGTGTAGCTCACAGTTACTGTTCTCTATGATGTCATCCACAGGGTATGTATCCAGCAGTGCGTCGCCCGGGGCGGAACCAACGCTGCTTCTCGGCATGGATGGGACGGTGCTATCCAATGCTGGATGATCATCCGCTTGCTGCTGCCGCTGGTGAGACCCCCTTTCCTGGCTAAGTGAGTCGATCTGCTGCTGCTGCTGTTGCTGCTGCTGCTGGAATTTGAGTGCCAAGTCCGCGTGCCTTGCTTCTAGGCCTTGAAGGCGTTCTGCGTCCTGCTTCCTCTGCTCCTCCTCCAGCTTCCTCTTCTTCTCCTCCTCCATCTTCTTTCTTGCACGGGTCCTGTAGTCGTCGTTCCATTCCGAAAAGCCCTCATACCAGGGAATAACGCCCTTGCCTCGTGTTCTTCCCGGGTGTTCAGGATTTCCCAGGGCGCGCGTAAGCTCGTCGTTCTCTCTGTTGGGCGTGAACACCCCCTTTCGAGCATCTTCTATTGCGTCAAGTAACTTTTGTTCGTCTCCTTTTAGACTTGCCTTCTTCGAAACCAGGCCTGTCTTCGGGTCCAACGCCCCCCATGCGCATAGAACCAAGTTCTACACCTGTGGGGCCAGCTCCTAGTAACAGGAGTGACCCCTGCATCCTCCATCTCTTGCTCAGACTTATCCCACTTAGGCATTGCCACCGCGTAGCCACCTGGACCCAGCCTATGGAACTGCGTCTTTTTGCGGCATTGGCCTTGTTTTTTCTCGACCGTTCCTTAGATAATTATGATTCCTTGAATTTCACGAAAGCGGGCCAGTGTTCTCTTTGCTTCTCTAGTGTTCCCTTGAATTCTGGAGTCTTCCTTTCTGCAGCAAGGTAGTTGGACCATACAGTTTTCTTGTGGGCGTTGAATGCAATTGCCATCTTCTTAAGAGCACCGCCCTTGACTTTCTGCACATCTGCATCAGTGAAATAATCTGGTAGGGTGAAATGTTCCATCAGAGATTCCCAAAGCTTTTGTTTTGCTCTGTCGTCGACCCAAGAAAATATGGGCGTTTAGTTTTTGGCTCTTTCCATTCTTGAATGGAGATCGGGAGTTGGTCCTTCACAAGAACTCCGCACTGACGAACGAACTTGTTCGCAATGTTCTTAGGCGTGAGGGGTTCGCCACTAGCTTTGATGGAATCGATGTTGTACTTTACACCCTCCTTCAACTTTTTGCCCGGGCCGCGCTTTGTCCTGCTGTCTGTAGAAGCAGATTTGCTCGATCCGGAGGGCTGAAAGAAGAAAGATCGATTCGTTAATATATCTTCAAATAAAAAAACATGTGATGATCACTAGATGCCTGCTTATATAAATATACCTCGCCGGTAGTCTTTGTTATTTCAAGATCAACATTGTATTCATCATCATAATCATTGTCTGTGTCATCATAATCATAATCATAGTTCATGACTTCATCAGCTCGGTCGTCGAGATCGTATCATCACCCTCCCCGGTATCGTTCAGATATTGGGAGCCGTCATTTGCTTCATTCAGATCATCTGGCCTGTTAGGGCTGCGTATGATCTCGAACAGGGCCTCTTCTCCCTCTCTGCCGGTATTGTCCGCCATAGCTTTTATTTAACTAATACAGAAGAAATATAAAACAATTTAGTATTCAAATTACAATGCATGGATGCAATCAATAAGGAAAAACTGAATCATAGAGTACATAATATGCACCGTCTCGAATAATATATAATCTCGAATACATCGTCTCGAATAATATATAATCTCGAATACATCACTAGCTAGGTAGCTAATAAAGATCGAATACTACAGAAGAATCTAGGCCACTCGCGGTTCCTGGGGCGCGGGCGGTGGACACCCAAAGACAAGGAACCATCACAGGATCATATCTCCGGTCATCTGCCCAAAGAACCTTCCAGGTATTGGAGAACCTGACGTCCATAGCAGCCATGTAGCCATGGACGTGCTCGTCCTGCTCCCTGACACGATGATGCACCACCTCCGGCGGGGCCGGCTCCCTCTGCACCGAATGTGGCCCACGCGAACGCCACCAAAGGAGATCAGGGTCGACAACGGGACCCGAGGCCGGGTTCCTCACCAAGCGGCGCTCCCTCCAGGTAGTACCTCCCAGTGCCAGCCCGGCGGAGCCCAGTCTCGGGCATGGGTCAGCCGGACGTCGTGGCGAACGGGTCGACGGCGAGGATGCGGGCCAGTCATCATCGAGAACAAATACTATATGCCCGCAAAAAGTAACATTTTTTAAATGATTGGATTGTGATAACTAAAATTCTATATGCAAATTCTAACAATTTGGCATTAATCTAATTCATCTAGCTAAAACTAACTCTAAAATTTCTAACATTTCTATATATATAACTAACATTTCTAATATTTCTATAACTAAAAACAGAAAAATTGCTAACATTTCTATAACTAAAAAATAGAATTTTTTATAACATTTCTATAACTAAAAAATAGAAAAATAGCTAACATTTCTATAACAGTGTGTGTGTGTGTGTGGACATGGCGGCCGGGGCAGGAGCTCACCGGCGAGGCGCGGCGACGGGGACGGAGATGGGCAGTGACGACGGGGATGGGGACAGGGCGGCGACGATGGGGACGGGGACGGGCCGGGCGGGGACGACGGGGCGGGGCGCGGCGACGGGGACGGGGACGGGGACGGCGACGGACGGCGACGGGGGCGGCGATGAGGGGGGGCGGCGATGAGGGGCTGCGGCGAGGGGCGGCGGCGACGGGGCAGAGGAGAAAGAAGCTGAGGGAGAGATGAGAAACTGAGTTTTTTTGAAGTGTTTCCTTATATAGAACAACCTTTAGTACCGGTTGAAGCCACCAACCGGTACTAAAGGTCTGTTTTGGCCAGGCCAAGCGGCGGGAAGCGCACACCCTTTAGTACCGGGTGGTGGCTCCAACCGGTACTAAAGATCCCCCTTTAGTACCGGTTTGAGCCACCACCCGGTACTAAGGGGGTGCGCTGGCGCAGGTGCGGTGCGTCATGTTTAGTCCCACCTCGCTAGCCGACGGGCGTCCGCACTGGTTTATAAGCCCCAGTGCGGTAGCTCTCTCGAGCTCCTCTCCAAAGCAGGCCTACTGGGCCTAAATGTTCTGTGCTGCCCTGTGGGCCTACTGGGCCTTTGCGGTCCTGCATCCTGGCCCAACAACAGGTTGGGTTTCTAGTCGTATGCAGGCCGCAGTAGGCGGGCTTTTTTATTTTCTTATTTTTTTTGCTTTATTTATTTTTGTTTTATTTATTTTTGAGTTGTTTTTTGCTGTATTTAGAGTTTCTTTATGAATATTTTTGCTTTAGGTACAAAAAATTACAAACTTTCTATTAGTGCCGGTAGTTTACAAATTTGAATAGTTTACATTTTGAATTATTTAAAATTTGTGTGAATCATTAGTTTGTGAATAACTTAACTTTGAAAATAGATTTTTCAATGATTCTTTTTTCTTATGTTTAATATTAGTGTGTTTTATCATTATACTCAATTTAGTAATGCTTAGGTTATTTAAAAAATGAAATGCCTTTGTAACGGATGAGTTTTCTTCCGAAACCCTGATACTTCGAAAGAGATTGTCCATTTTGTACACGAAGTGCATCCAGTTTTTTGCGGTAACCCTCTCTACTTTTTGCAGATGCTATGTGGGTGAAATTATGATACCATGCCAACTTTCAACCTTTTCTGAGTTCATTTGAAATGCTTTTCAATTTCAGGGTCATTTAGTTGAAAAAATCAGTAAATGCATGAAAGAATTTGTTTGCACATAAAATTTCTTCGCGTTTCAAATGCCAAAACACATAACTACCCTAACTATTACAGAGATTCCCTCCTGGGTGTGAAACACAGAAGAAAGTGATGATAGTGAAGCCGATCACATCCCAGATCTTTGGGTGTGAAACTTTTTCTTCACGTGTGTCCCTTTGCACCGTAGCCATAGAAAATCTTCATCATTTAACTAGATGCTCGGGTCAATATTCACTGTGAATGGAGCAATTTCATCAAACTTTTCACAATCTTCTGACATGTCTGTCTTGTCATCCACTCCCACGATGTTTCTCTTCCCAGAAAGAACTATGTGGCGCTTTGGCTCGTCGTATGATGCATTCGCTTCCTTATCTTTTCTTTTTCTCGGCTTGGTAGACATATCCTTCACATAGAAAACTTGTGCCACACCATAGAAAACCTGTTGAGATCCACTATTGTCATTCCATACTGCGGGTCTTCCATTACCCCGCCTCGTGTGATATTGACCCATTTGCACCGAAACAAAGGGACCTTCAAACCACATCCATAGTCAAGTTCCCATTTCTCCTCTATGTAACCATAATATGTTTCCTTTCAGTCCTGATTGTTGCATCAAAGCAGACACCACTGTTTTGGTTGGTGCTCTTCTTATCTTGGGCGATCGTGTAAAATTTATTACCATTTATCTCGTACCCTTTGAAAGTCATTATATTCGAAGATGGTAACTGGGACATCGAGTACAGGTCATCTTCAATAGAGGCGTCATGCATGGTACGTGTCTGCAACTAGCCGGCGAAACTCCTGGTTTGTTCACCTGTAATCTAGTCATCAGACCGCTCCGGGTGTTTGGAGTGTTGAAAATTCTTGTGTTCGTCCATATACGGAGCCACCAAGGTGGAATTCTGTAGAACTTTGTAGTGTGCTTTAGTGAGAGAATGTCCGTCCATACATATTTTTTGATTCCCTCCTAGCGTGCAATTCAGGAACACCAATCGGCTTAAGGTCAGGAATAAAGTCAATACAAAACTCAATGACCTCCTCATTTTCATGGCCCTTGGAGATGCTTCCTTCTGGCCTAGCACGGTTATGAACATATTTCTTTAAGACTCCCATGAACCTCTCAAAGGGGAACATATTGTGTAGAAATATAGGACCCAAAACGTTAATCTCTTCGCATAGGTGAACTAGGACGTCCGTCATGATGTAGAAGAAGGATGGTGGGAACACCAACTCGAAACTGACAAGACATTGCACCAAATCATTCTCTAACCTTGGTATGATTTCTGGATCGATTACCTTCTGAGAGATTGCATTGAGGAATACACATAGCTTCACAATGGCTAATCGAACGGTATCCGGTAGAAGCCCCCTCAATGCAACCGGAAGCAGTTGCGTCATAATCACGTGGCAGTCATGAGACTTTAGGTTCTGGAACTTTTTCTCTGCCATGTTTATTATTCCCTTTATATTCGACGAGAAGCCAGATGGTACCTTAATACTGAGCAGGCATTCAAAGAAGATTTCCTTCTCTTCTTTGGTAAGACCGTAGCTGGCATGACCCTGATGTATGCCGTCTTTTCCATGCATACGTTGCTGGTCCTCCCGTGCCTCAGGTGTATCTTTTGTCTTCCCATACACACCCAAGAAGCCAAGCAGGGTCACGCAAAGATTCTTCGTCATGTGCATCACGTCGATTGCAGAGCGGACCTCTAGGTCTTTCCAATAGGGCAGGTCCCAAAATATAGATTTCTTCTTCCACATGGGTGTGCGTCTGTCAGCATCATTCGGAACAGGTTGTCCGCCAGGACCCTTTCCAAAGACTACCTTCAAATCCTTGACCATATCATGTACATCAGCACCAGTATGGTGGCGAGGCTTCGTCCAGTGATCCGCCTCACCTTTGAAATGCTTGCCTTTCTTTCTTATGGGATGCCTGCTCGGAAGAAATAGACGATGTCCCAGGTACACATTCTTCCTAAAATTGTTCAAATATATACTGTCGATATCATCCAAACAGTGCGTGCATGCGCGGTATCCCTTGTTTGTCTGTCCTGAAAGGTTACTGAGAGCAGGCCAATCATTGATGTTCACGAACAGCAAGGCCTTTAGGTCAAATTCTTCCCCCATGTGCTCATCCCACGCACGTACACCTGTTCCATTCCACAGCTGTAAGAGTTCTTCAACTAATGGCCTTAGGTACACATCAATGTTGTTGCCGGGTTGCTTAGGGCCTTGGATGAGCACTGGCATCATAATGAACTTCCGCTTCATGCACAACCAAGGAGGAAGGTTATACAAACATAGAGTCACCGGCCAGGTACTATGGTTGCTGCTCTGCTCCCCAAAAGGATTAATGCCATCTGCGCTTAGACCAAACCATACATTCCTTGCGTCATCTGCAAACTCCTTCCCGTACTTTCTCTCGATTTTTCTCCACTGCGACCCGTCAACGGGTACTCTCAACTTTTCGTCTTTCTTACGGTCTTCTCTGTGCCATCGCATCGCCTTGGCATGCTCTTTGTTTTGGAACAAACATTTCAACCGTGGTATTATAGGAGCATACCACATCACCTTGGCAGGAATCTTCTTCCTGGGGCGCTCGCCCTCGACATCACCAGGGTCATCGCGCCTGATCTTATAGCGCAATGTACTGCATACCGAGCAAGCGTTCAAATCCTCGTACTCACCGCGGTAGAGGATGCAGTCATTAGGGCATGCATGTATCTTCTACACCTCTAACCCTAGAGGGTAGACAGACTTCTTTGCTTCATACATACTCTCGGGCAATTCGTTGTCCTTTGGAAGCATATTCTTTATCATTACCAGCAACTTTCCAAATCCCTTGTCAGATACACAATTCTCTGCCTTCCATTGCAGCAATTCCAGTGTGGTGCCCAACTTTTTCTTGTCAGCTTCGCAATTCGGGTACAACAATTTCTTGTGATCCTCTAACATGCGCTGCAACTTCTTCTTCTCCAAATCACTTGCGCAGTTTCTCTTTGCATCGGCAATGGCCCGACCTAGATCATCAGCGGGCTCATGTGATGCCTCTTCTTCAGCTTCTTCCCGCATTGCCGGCTCAGCTTCTTCCCCCATTGTTGTATCATCATATTCAGGGAACCCATGGCCAGTATAGCTATCGTCGTCCTCTTCTTCTTCATTGTCTTCCATCATAACCCCTCTTTCTCCGTGCTTGGTCCAAACATTATAGTGGGGCATGATACCGGACTTAAACAGGTGGACGTGAATGGTTCTTGACATAGAGTAATTGTGATCATTCTTACAGACTAAACATGGACAAGGCATAAAACCATCCGCCGCTTGTTTGCCTCAGCCGCAAGCATAAAATTTTGCACGCCATTAATGAACTCGAGAGAGCATCGGTCATCGTACATCCATTGTCGGCTCATCTTCATTACACAACACCAAATAGACCAAATTAATACAAGTTCATACATAAAGTTCATACAAGACTTAAATGCAACAAACGAATAACTCTCTAACTAAAGCATTTAAATGCAACAACAAATGCGATCAAGATCGCAACTAAGGTAATAATTGATCCAACAGCATAATGATACCAAGCCTCACTATCAATGGCATATTTTCTAATCTTTCTAACCTTCAAGCGCATTTTCTCCATCTTGATCTTGTGCTCATCGATGACATCGGCAACATGCAACTCCAATTCCATCTTCTCCCCCTCAATTCTTTTCAATTTTTCTTTCAAATACTCATTTTCTCTTTCAACTAAATTTAACCTCTCAACAATAGGGTCGGTTGGAATTTCCGGTTCACAAACCTCCTAGACAAAAATATCTATGTCAACTTGATGGGCATAATTTGTGATAAACACGAAATGCAACAACTAGTTTTAAAAGAGAATATACCACATCCGAATCATAACAAGGACGAGGGCCGACGGGGACGGATATCAAAACCATGGAACTATGTATAACAAACAACACACGGGTAAGATAATTATACGAGTAACTATATATCCAAATCACACAAACATCAATTTGGTAATGTAAAACATTCATGAACAAGAGGCTCACCACAAGGTGGTGCCGGCGATGGAACGGTGCAGGCGATCGACTGTGGTTACGACGGAGATTTAGAAGGCACTAAGTATGCAAACTAAGTGTTATTTTTGACCTCAAATTGCATATAAATCAAATACTAACACATATATTTCCTCCCAATTTACTAAACTCATAAATTAATCACTATACAAAGCATTGCAAGAGCTAATCTAGCAATGAGAGAGGAAAGGACAAAGTTGCTAACCTTTGTGATCATTTGAATGGATGGGGGCGTTCAAATCTTGACAAATTTTGGGCAAAATGTGTGATGAGCTCGAGAGGAAGAGGGGAAGAACAGAGAGGAGAGGGGAAAGGGGAAGAACAGAGCGAGCTCGGTTGGACGAAGGGTTTATGTAGGATGACCTTTAGCACCAGTTCGTGCCACGAACCGGTACTAAAGGTGCTGGAGGGGCCCCGGACTGACAACATCCTGCCACCACTCACTTTAGTACCGGTTCGTGGCACGAACCGGTGCTAAAGGTTCACCACGAACCGGTACTAATGAGAGCGGCCGGCTAGCCGTTGGAACCGGCACTAATGCACACATTAGTGCCGGCTCAAAATCAAACCGGCACTAATGTGCTTGACATTTGACCCTTTTTCTACTAGTGTACGTAAACCAAAGGGCATACGTCTATAAGCAAAGGTACCGAAAGGGCAAGTAAAAGTGGTCTTTTCTTGATCCTCTTTTGACACAAGTATTTGAGAGAAACCAGAATAACCGTCTAGAAAGCAAAAATGTGTATGCTTGGATAATCTTTCTAGCATTTGATCAATAAAAGGTAAAGGGTAATGATCCTTTTTAGTAGCTTTATTTAGTTTGTGGAAATCAATTACCATTCTATAACCTGTAATAATTCTTTGTGGGATCAATTCATCTTTATCATTAGGAACAACAGTAATACCTCCCTTCTTAGGGACACAATGGACAAGACTTACCCACTGACTATCTACAACGGGATAAATTATACCTGCCTCCAGAAGCTTTAGTATTTCTTTTCTTACCACTTCTTTCATCTTAGGATTTAACCGTCATTTGTGATCAACAACCGGTTTAACGTCTTTCTCCAATTTTATTTTGTGCTGGCATAGAGTGGGACTAATGCCCTTAAGATCATCAAGAGTATATCCAATAGCAGCACGGTGCTTCTTCAGAGTTTTCAATAATTTCTCCTCTTCCTACTCTGAAAGGTTAGCACTAATAATAACGGATATATCTTCTTTTCATCAAGATAAGCATATTTAAGAGTATCAGGTAATGGTTTAAGCTCAAACACGGGATCACCCTTGGGTGGAGGAGGATCCCCTAGAATTTCAACAGGCAAGTTGTGTTTCAAAATAGGTCCCTGTTTAAAGAATACTTCATCTATTTCCCTTCTTTCATTTATAAACATATCATTTTCATGGTCTAGCAAATATTGTTCTAAAGGATCATTAGGAGGCACGACAATAGAAGCAAGACCAATAATTTCATCTTTACTAGGCAATTCTTTATCATGGGGTTGTCTACACAATTTAGCAAAATTAAAATCATGAGACATATCCCCTAATCCAATAGTAACAACATCATTTTTGCAATCTAGCTTAGCATTAACAGTATTCAAGAAGGGTCTACCAAATATAATAGGACAAAAGTTATCTTGTGGGGAAGCAAGAACAAGAAAATCAGTAGGATATTTAATTTTCCCACACAAGACTTCAACATCTCTAACAATCCCAACCGGTGAGATAGTATCTCTATTGGCAAGCTTAATAGTAACATTATTATCTTCTATCTCAGTAGGTGCAATATCATGCATAATTTCTTCGTATAAAGAATGAGGTATTGCACTCGCACTAGCACCCATATCACATAAGCTATGATAGGAATGATCTCCTATTTTAACAGAAATAACAGACATGCCTAGAACAGATCTATGTTTATTTTTAGTATCGGGTCTAGCAATTCTATCAGCTTCATCACAGAAGTAACTAACATGCCCATCAATATTATCGACCAAGAGATCTTTAACCATAGCAATACTAGGTTCAACTTTAATTTGCTCACGGGGTGCAGGTGTTCTAGTATTACTCTTACGAACCACTGTTGAAGCTTTAGCATGATCCTTTATTCTAGCAGGCAAAGGTGGTTTCTCAATATAAGCGGTAGGAACAATAGGATCAACATTATAAGTGATAGTCTTTTCTTCAACTTTAATAGGTTCAACTACTTTTACTTCAATGGGAGGATGATATTTAAACCACTTATCCTTAGGGAGATCAACATGAGTAGCAAAGGATTCACAAAAAGAAGCTACTATCTCAGAGTCAAGTCCATATTTAGTGCTAAATTCACGAAATCATCTGTATCCATAAAAGATTTAACACAATCAAACTTAGGTGTTATACCTGACTCCTTACCTTCGCCGAGTTCCCAATCTTCAGAGTTGCGTTTAATTCTTTCCAATAAATCCCATTTGAATTCAGTAGTCTTCATCATAAAAGACCAGTACAAGAAGTATCGAGCATGGAGCGATTATTGAGAGAAAGCCTTGCATAAATTTTTTGAATAATAATTTCTCTTGAGAGCTCATGATTGGGGCATGAATATAACATTGACTTAAGCCTCCCCCAAGCTTGAGCGATGCTTTCTCCTTTGCGAGGCCAAAAATTATATATATAATTACGATCACGATGAACCATATGCATAGGATAGAACTTCTGGTGAAATTCCAATTTCAATCGGTTGTAATTCCATGATCCAATATCATCACATAGCCTAAACCATGTCAATGCCTTTCCCTTCAAAGATAAAGGGAAAACCTTCTTCTTGATAACATCCTCGGGCATACCTGCTAGCTTAAATAATCCACAAACTTCATCCACATAGATTAGGTGCAAATCGGTATGTAATGTTCCATCTCTTGTAAAAGGATTAGCTAGCAGTTTCTCTATCATACCAGAAGGAATTTCAAAGTAAACATTTTCAATAGGTTCAGTAGGTTGAGGAGCAACTCTTTGCTATACTAGTCGAGGTGAAGATACCCCGAACAAGCCCCTGAAAGGATTATGTTCCATAGTAACAAGTGACATTAAATTTCAGCACACTATATAAATTTTTCCATACCAAATTCGATTACCAAAGGTGATTCACTACCCGGCAACGGCGCCAGAAAAGAGTCTTGATGACCCACAAGTATAGGGGATCTATCATAGTCCTTTCCAAATGACAAGCGATTTTCTGTAAGGTATTCTCTGCAAGCACTGAAATTATCGGTAACAGATAGTTTTGTGATAAAGTAATTTGTAACGGGTAACCAGTAACAAAAGTAAACAAGGTGCAGCAAGGTGGCCCAATCCTTTTTGTAGTGAAGGACAAGCCTGGACAAACTCTTATATAAAGGAAAACGCTCCCTAGGACACATGGGAATTATCTTCAAGCTAGTTTTCATCACGCTCATATGATTCGCGTTCTTTACTTTGATAATTTGATATGTGGGTGGACCGTGCTTGGGTACTGCCCTTCCTTGGATAAGCATCCCACTGGTACCAATCTGAGCTTTTGAGACAAAGATTGGTTACAAGAGATGACTTAGGGTTTGAGATGAGATGGTACTGGTGAAGATGTTGATGGAGATTGAGCCCCTCCCGATGAGAGGATCGATGGTGATGACGATGGTGATTATTTCCCCCTCCAGGAGGGATGTTTCCCTAGCAGAACAGCTTTGGTGGAGCCTTAGATTGGTTTCGCTAGGTTCCGCCTCGAGACGGTGGCGCTTCGTCCCGAAAGTTTCCTTCTGATTTTCCCAGGGAAAAAGACTTAATATAGCCAAAGATGGGCACCGGAGGCCTGCCAGGGGGCCCACGAGGCAGGGGGCGCGCCCAGGGGGTAGGGCGTGCCCCCCACCCTCGTGGATGGTGGGTGGGCCCCCTCTGGTGCTTTCTTCGCCCAATATTTTTTATATATTCAGTAGGAGGCACGGCAATAGAAGCAAGACCAATTATTTCATCCTTACTAGGTAATTCTTTCTTATGATGTTTTCTAATAAACTTAGAAAAAATAAATTCATGAGACTCATCACCAAAACTAACACCGACAGTTTGTTTCTCACAATCTATTTTAGCATTAACGGTGTCCAATAAAGGTCTACCAAAAATAATGGGACATAAGTCATCTTGTGGGGAACCAAGAACTAGAAAATCAGTAGGGTATTTTACATTCCCACACAAGACTTCAACATCTCTAACAATCCCAAGTGGTGTGATGGTATCTCTACTAGCAAGTTTAATAGTAACATCTATGTCTTCTATTTCAGCGGGTGTTATGTCATTCATAATTTCTTTGTATAAGGTAAAAGGAATAGCACTCATGCTAGCACCTAAATCACATAAACCATGATAACAATGATCTCATATTTTGACTGAGACAACAGGCATGCCAACAACGGGTCTATGTTTATATTTTTCATCAGGTTTGGTAATTCTAGCGGCTTCATCACAGAAGTAAATAACATGCCCATCAATATCATGAGATCTTTAAACGTAGCAACACTAGTTTCTACTTTGATTTGTTCAGCAGGTTTAGGTGCTCTAATATTACTTTTGTTGACCACAATTTAGGTGCTCTAATAATAATTTCTTTTGAGAGATCATGATTGGGAATGAATATAACATTGACTTAAGCCTCCCCCGAGATGGAGCGATACTTTCTCCTTCACGAGGCAAAAAATTATATATATAATACCGATCACGATGAACTAGATGCATATTATATTTTTTTGGTGAAACTACAATTTCAATCAATTTCAGTTCCAAGATCCAATATCATCGCATAGCCTATACCATGCCAATGCTTTTCCCTTCAAAGATAAAGGGAAAACCTTCTTCTTTGCTTCATCTCCAGGCAAACCTGCAAGCTTAAATAATCCACAAATTTCATCTACATATATCAAGTGCATATCAGGATGTTCACTGCCATCTCCTGCATAAGGATTATAGCTAGCAATTGTTCTATCATACCTGAAGGAATTTCATAACCAATATTTTCAGTAGGCGTAGTAGGTTGAGAGGCAACTAATTTTGGTTCCGTCGAGGTGAATATAACCCGAACAAACCCCTCAAAGGATGATTCTCCATAGTGACAAGTGACAATAAATTTCAGCACGCAGTAATCATTTTTCCTTACTAAGAGCGCTTCACTCCACGACAATGGCGCCAGAAAAGAGCCTTGATGACCCACATGTATAGGGATCAATATTAGTCCTTTTGATAAGTAAGAGTATCAAACCCAACGAGGAGCAGAAGGAAATGACAAGTGGTTTTCAGCAAGGTATTTTCTGCAAGCACTGAAATAGTCGGTAACGGGTAATTTGATAGCAAGATAATTTGTAACGAGCAAGAAACGGTAATAATACACAAAGTGCAGCAAGGTAGCCCAATCCTTTTGTGGCAAAGGACATGCCAAAATGGTTTCTTATAATAAGCAAAGGGTTCTTGAGGGTACACGGGAATTTCATCACATCTGTTTCATCATGTTGGTTTGATTCATGTTGACTACTTTGATAATTTGATGTGTGGGTGGACCGGTGCTTAGGTGTTGTTCTTACTTGAACAAACCTCCTACTTATGATTAACCCCCTCGCAAGCATCTACAACTACGAGAAAAGTATTAAGATAAAATCTAACCATAGCATTAATCTTTTGGATCCAAATCGGTCCCTTACAAAGTAGCACATAAATTAGGGTTTAAGCTTCTATCACTCTAGCAACCCATCATCTAATAACTACTCCACAATGCATTCCCTTAGGCCCAAATAGGGTGAAGTGCCATGTAGTCGACGTTCACATGACACCATTAAGGGAATGACAACATACATATCATCAAAATATCGAACACATATCAAGTTCACATGATTACTTGCAATAAGATTTCTCCCGTGACCTCAAGAACAAAAGTAACTACTCAAAAATGATAATCATGCTCAAGATTAGAGGGGTATAAAATAGCATAATGGATCTTAACATATAATCTTCCACCAAATAAACCATATAGTAATCAACTATGGGATGTAATGAACACTACTAGTCACCCACAAGCACCAATCTAAGGTTCTGGTGCAAAGATTGAATACAAGAGATGAACTAGGGTTTGAGAGGAGATGGTGCTATTGAAGATGTTGATGAAGATTGCCCTTCCAAAGATGAGAGGGTTGTTGGTGATGACGATGACGATGATTTCCCCCTCTGGGCGGAAGTTCCCCTGGCGGAATCGCTCTGCCAGAGGACAAAAGTGCCCCCGCCCAAGTTCCGCCTCGAGACGTGATTGCGGCTTGAACTACACCGATATTGCCCCAAAGAGGAAGGGATGATTCCGCACAGCGACGGTAGGTATTTCCCTCAATGATGATTCCAAGGTTATCGAACCAGTAGGAGAATCACGCAACACCACGTAAATGGTACCTGCACACAAATAAAAAATACTTGCAACCCGACGTGTTAAAGGGGTTGTCAATCCCTTTCAGGTAACGCTGCGAGAAATTGTCGAGTTGACCGGATAAAAATATGATAGATTGGATAAATAGATCGTGAATAAATGGAAAATAAAATAAAGTGCAGCAAGGTATTTTGGGTTTTCAAAAATATAGATATAAAAATAAAAGCGAATAAAAAAAGATCTCAAAGGCAAATATAATAAAGAAGAGACCTGGGGGCCGTAGATTTCACTAGTGGCTTCTCTTGAGAAAAATAGCATACGGTGGCTAAACAAATTACTGTTGGGCAATTTATAGAACTTCAAATAATCATGACGATATCCAGGCAATGATCATTATATAGGCATCACGTCCAAGATTAGTGGAACGACTCCTGCCTGCATCTACTACTATTACTCCACACATCGACCGCTATCCAACATGCGTCTAATGTATTAAGTTCATGGAGAAATGGAGTAATGCAATAAGAATGATGACATGATGTAGACAAGATCTATTTATGTGGAAATAGACCCCATCTTTTTATCCTTAATAGCAACGATACATACATGTCGGTTCCCCTTCTGTCACTGGGAGCAAGCATCGTAAGATCGAACCCATGACAAAGCACCTCCTCCCATGGCAAGAAAAATAGATCTAGTTGGCCTAACTAAACCAAAGATTCGAAGAAGAAATACGAGGCTATAAGTAATCATACATACAAGAGATCAAAAGACTCAAATAACTTTCATGGATAAAAACATAGATCTGATCATAAACTCAAAGTTCATCGGATCCCAACAAACACACCGCAAAAAAGAGATACATCAAATAGATCCCCAAGAAACCATTGTATTGAGAATGGTAAGACAGAGAGGAATCCATCTAGATACTAACTACGGACCCATAGGTCTACAATGAACTACTCACACATCTTCGGAGAGGCACCAATGAGGATGACGAACCCCTCCGTGATGGTGTATAGATTGGATCTGTGGCTTCTGGAACTTGCGGCGGCTGGAATTGAATTTTGTTGACTCCCCTGGGGTTTCTGGAATATTGGGTATTTATAGAGCAAAGAGGCGGTGTGAGAAGCCACCGAGGTGGGCATAACCCACCAGGGCACGCCTGGGACCCCAAGCGCGCCCAAGTGGGTTGTGCCCCCCTCTGGGCACCCCTCCGGTACTTCTTCGGCCCATCTTGTGTCTTCTGGTCTAGAAAATTCTCTAAAAAGTTTTGTTGCGTTTGGACTCCGTTTGGTATTGATTTTCTTCGAAGTAAAAAAAAGAAGCAAGAAAATAGCAACTGGCATTGGGCACTATGTCAATAGGTTAGTCCCAAAAATGATATAAAGTTGCTATAAAATGATTGTAAAACATCCAAGAATGATAATATAACAGCATGGAACAATAAAAAAATTATAGATACGTTGGAGACGTATCAGCATCCCCAAGCTTAATTCCTGCTCGTCCTCGAGTAGGTAAATGATAAAAACGGAATATTTGAAGTGGAATGCTGCCTAACATGTTCATCACATATTCTTTTCTTTGTAGCATGGACATTTGGACTTCTATAAGATTCAAAGCAATAGTCTAGTTTTGACATGAAGATTTCAATACTCAAGCATGCCAACAAGCAACCATGTCTTTCAAAATATCAACACTAAAGCAAGTTATCCCTAGCCCATCATGCTCAATCATTGATCCATTCATGAAACACACTCGCATATTAGCTACACCCAATGCTCAAGTACGATAATAGTGCCCCTTAGTTGGTGCTTTATAAGAGAAGATGGAGACTCAAAATAAAAGTTGCATAAAGTAAATAGAAAGGCCCTTCGCGGAGGGAAGTAGGGATTTGTAGAGGTGCCAGAGCTCAAAGCGAAAAAGATAGAGATAAAAATATTTTGGGTGGCATGCTTTTCCTGTCAACGAAAACGATCGAGTAGTTCCCAATACTTTCTATGCTAGATATATCATAGGCGGTTCCCAAATAGAAAATAAAGTTTATGCCTTTTTCCACCATACTTTCACTTTCCATGGCTAGCCGTATCCACGGGTGCCTTCCATACTAACACTCACTACTGGAATTAGGATCGAGCTCATGGCAAAGTTCTTTGCCATCATCTTAAAGAAAGCTGATGGCAAAGAAAGCACGAAAGGCAAAGAGGTTGTTTGCCGTCAGCCTGCTCTTTGCCGTCTGCTAGCTGATGGCATAGAATCTTTGCCGTCCGCTAGTAGATGACAAAGAGGGTGGGTGGCGGACTAATGAGAACGACCTAACGGCCACTTTCTTTGCTGTCTGCTAGCGGACAGCAAAGCTTCTTTGCTGTCAGCCAGGAGATGGCAAATAATGTGGCCATTTTAACGACCATTTCCCCTCGGCCCCACCCCACTAGGTAGGCTCTTTGCGGTGTGCTAGCAGGAGACAAAGAGTTGTGACCTAAGTGAAATAGGGCCGGCGCCCGCGCCCCACCCCCTCTCTCCCGGCGCTCACCTCACCCGCGCCCCTCGCCCCCACCCTTGACCCCACCGCCCCCACCGCCCCGCCCCGCTGCCACGCCGCGCCGCCCCGGTGCCCCGCCCCGCCCCGGCGCCCCACCCCCGATCCAGTTCTGGATCGGGTCATGCCCTGACGCGCTCCGCTGCCATCAATCGTCCCCGGTGCCCCCTCGGCCCCGTCACCGCCTCCTCCTTATCTCGCCCGTCACCTCCTTGCCCCTCCTTCGCCCCCGCGCGTCGCCGCCCGGGGCGTCTGCCTCTCCTTGTCGACACCATCACCGAACATGGCCACCTCACCAAGCTATCGCCGTCCCGTCGTCGACCACCGCCGCCCTGAGCTCCGGGCCCTCCCTTAGCCCGCTTTTGCACAACTACAGGGCCCCAGTGAGGCCTCGTCCGCCCTTGCTCCACTCCCTCGTGCCCCGGTCCGCGTCTGCGCGCTCACCGCTTAGTCGCGCCACGCCCGCCTCCGTACCGGCCCGTCGCCGTGCCACGCCTGCCTTCGAACCGATCGGGGGGTAGGATTAGGTTAGTGCTAGGTTTAGGTTTAGATAATTAGAAGAAGAAAAAAATTGAAAAAAGAAGAATAAGTAGAAGAAGAGGAAAAAGGAAAAAAGGAAGAGGGTCGTGGATCGTCGGTCACCGAGGGGATAGATGGTGGAGCCAGTGGGTCTTGCCGGTCCCGAAGCCCATGCCGGGAGTCCCTCGGTCCGAGTGTTGACCCGTCGATCGTGCATCACCATACCAGAGGGCGCCCGGGGATGAGCGGGTTAGGGGATTCCTCGACGTTGATGGAACCCTAAATAGCAAGTATCGTATGTGGGAGATACATGTGGCCATCGGCGTCGAACACTACATCCACATCCCACAAGTTACGCCGGCGTCCAACGTCCCGTAGAAACAGCTCTTGGGGTTGATGACGGTCGAACACCTTTGTGAATTTGTCTTGCAGCCTCTATGATGACGATTTAAAGCCAAGTGTTGAAACTTGAAACACCCAAACTGACTCAAGTCGGGTTGGTTGTTCGAAGTTTCAAAACTTGGCTTTCATCATCATCGCAGAGGCTGCCAGACAAATTCGCCAACGTGTTAGACCGTCATCAGCCCCCAGAAATATTGATGCGCACGGGACGCCGGGCGCCGGCGTCACTTGTGGGATGTGGATCTAGTGTTCAACACCGAGCACCACATATATCTCTCACCGATGTTAGTTGCTATTTAGGGTTCCATCGACGTCGAGGAACCCCCTAACCCTCTCGTCCTGTTGTAAATATTTAGTTAGGTTGATGGAAAAAAAATATTTCTATGTTACTCATCTTTCGATTTAAATGTGTAGTTTTTTCGTCGTTGCGTGGGTCTAGTGTTCGATGAGCTCCGCCCCTGCATTCGTGGGTGAGCACAAATGACATCTCGTCCTCCCCCTTCATTTGCTCTCTTTCGGTCTTCATGTCGATGAAACTTGCTAGCTATAGGTGTCTTCAATCATCAGTGTGCATGACCACTATGCGTCTCCCGTTGGAAAGGGTTACATCTATAAATATGGATGCATTTGCATATTTATAACTGTGATTCTTTCAAATTGTCCCCATGGACAGCCCAAGTATGTGTAGATTGGGTTCGTTTTCCCATATGCTCTGCTCCGGATCCGATGCAGAATTTCGTCAGTGCCTCCCTGTTGTTCTCCGGGTACACATCCTCTCTGCTTATTGCCGACACATGTATCAGGAGACCAGCGGGGAGGTGCTGCCGAAATTTTGCGTCAGATCCAGAGCAGAGCATGGGAAAACGAACCCAATCTTCACTTACGTGGGTGGGATTAGGACCTATCTTTACCTATTAACGTCTAGGTTGCATGGACGTAATAAAAGTGAACCCAATCTACACTTTCTTATGTGTCCAGTAGCTAGGCAAGATGAGTGATCGTGCGTGGATGTACATTGGTCACACTAGTCAGAAAGACATGACCATTGAATGGTTAACAAAAACCAAGGGGTTTCTGAGAGCCGCATTTGCAAATGGCCAGAGGACAACATGGTGCCCCTGTGCCGGGTGCAACAATTGGCACAACAGGACAGAGGATGAAATGGGCAAACACCTGCAAAAGAGGGGTTTTACGCCAGATTATACGGTGTGGACATGTCATGGCTAGTCTGCCCAACGTGCCAGAGCTGAGGTGCTTCATCGTTGCACCGACGAGCATGGTACCGGGATGCAAGACATGGTGCAAGACTTTGATGATGCTCGGGACTCGGACGATGAGATGGAGGAATCTGCAAAGGCCTTCAATGAAATGTTGGGAGTCTTCAAAATGTCCTATCCACAAGCACACTGAGCTTGTCAGCTGGATGCCATCTCACAAATAATGGCTCTGAAGGCTCAATTCAACTTGGGCAGAGAATGCTACGATGCAATGATGATAGTATTTGGACGTTTTCTACCCAAAGGCCATGTACTACCTGCAAACCTGTACCAGTGAGACAAAATCCTTCGTGCTCTTAAGATGCCCTATGAGAAGATACATGCCTGTGAGAAAGGATGTGCCTTACTTAGGCTTCAGTATGCGGACTTGAACTATTGTCCCATTTGTAAGTCATCCACGTATGTTGTGGTAGATAACGGTATGGGTGAGAAGACACAAACCAAAATCCCTGTTAATGTTCTTCGGTATATGCCAATCGTACCAAGACCTCAATGTCTTTTCATGGTCAAAGAGATGGCTAGACAGATGACATGGCACAAAACGGGCAAAAGAACCCAACTAGATGCAGATGGGAAGCTAATGATAGTGCACACATCGGAGGGTGAAGCATGGAAGCGCTTCGATGCATTACATGATGACAAAGCGGCAGATCCGAGACATCCTCGAGTCACCATCAGCATGGATGGGTTTAGTGTGTTTGGTCTGACGGCAGCCCAATAAAGTTGTTGGCCCGTAATTGTCTTTCCACTCAATCTCCCCCCCGGACAGATTATGCAAAGCAAGAACATTTTCCCGACGTTGATAATTCCAGGGCCCAACTATCCGGGGAAGAATATGAATGTGTACATGCAGCCACTGAAGGACGAATTGCAAGAAGCCTGGGATAATGGCTTTGACTTTAAGGTCCGTTCATTTGACAAATACGACATCAACGGGTATAGCTTTCGTACCTATGGCAAAGAGCTATCTATGGCCGACCGAAAGTCTACAAATTGTTGTGTCTCTGCTATTGACGCAGGAGATACCGAGTATTATGGAAGAGTTGAAGCAATTTATGAATTTCAATTCTATGGTACAAACCCACCAAACATCGTAGTCTTCAAATGTTGTTGGTTCCAGCCGAAGGAGACTTGAAGGACTCATGAACACTTAGGGCTAGTGGAAATCAAACAAAGCACCCATTTGGATATTGCCGATGTCTATATTATGGCTCGACAGGCAACCCAAGTTTTCTATCTACCGTGGCCCTGTCAAAGTGATCCAAATCTCAATGGTTGGGATGTCGTTGATGCAGTGCCTCCATGTGTTAGACCACCTCCCCCAATGAAGAGGATTATGAACCTCACATTAACCCAGGCACATATGAAGGATAATTCATCCGAGAAACACGTCTTTCCAAAAAAGTTTCAAGAACCGCTCTACTTCACCCCAGAACATTGAAGTAGACAGTGATAGTGAACCCGACTTCACCCCTGAGCCGGAACAAGAAGAGCCTGAACTAGAAGAGGTTACTGTTGTGGATGACCTGTCAATGCTTGGCCGATTACGTAATGGTGGCCTTCCACATGATGATGCATTTATTAATGATGATGATGAGCACGTCATTATTGATAGTGATGATGATGATGCATTTATTGATCCCAGAGCATTTATTGAACCCGACGAGCCAGATTATTATTAGGTATTCAATTTTTTATGTTGTTGATTTATATAGTTACTTGGATGACTGTATGATTTATATAGTTTCTTGTATAATTTTCTTACTTTGTATGATTGTTTCTTATACATAGTGCCATGGTCTTGATGTCCGTCCCCGTCGGCCCTCGCCCGCTTTATGATTCGGATGTGGTAAATTCTCTTTTATAACTATTTGTTGCATTTCACATTTATGACAATTAGGGCCATCAAGTTTACATAGAGATATTTTAATTTAGGAGGTATGTGAACCGGAATTTGAAACCAACCTCTTGTCGAGAGGTTAAATTTAGTTGAAAAAGAAAATGAGTATTAGAAAGAAAGAAAATTAAAAGAATTGAAGAAGAGAAGATGACATTGGAGTTGTATGTTGCCGATGTCGTTGATCATCACAAGATGAAGATGAATGCAATGCGCCTGAAGGTGGATGCAATGTGCCTGAAGCGTAAGAAGATTAGAAAATATGCCATTGATAATGAGGCTTGGTATCATTATGAAGTTTGATCAATTCTTACCTTAGTTGCGATCCTCATCACATTTGTTGTGATGAGGGTAAATTTTATCTAGTGTTTTGCTTTACAAATGCATACTTAGCTTTAAAAATGACCTATACTTAGTATTTTTTCCTCCTAAATGACTTAATATGCTTAGTTAGCTAAAAAATGGCATAACTACCTAGGATAGCTCAATAATGATCTATACTTAGCTTACCTAGTTCATTTATGACATAATTAGCTTACTTAGGTCAAAAATGGCATAACTACCTAGGTTAGCTAAAAAATGACCTATACTTAGCTTCTTCAGTTCATTTACGACATACTTAGCATACTTAGGTCAAAAATGGCATGATAATCTTTGTTACCTCCAAAATGACATAGACTTAGCTTATTTCCGGTGAAAATGACATAATAACCTTACTAAGCTCCAAAATGACCTATTTACCTAGCTTAGCTCTAAAATGACCTACACTTAGCATTTTTACCTAGCGTAACTAAAAAATGGCATTTTACCTACCTTAGTTAGAATATGAAGAAGATAAAGAAGAGGAGAGGATAAAAAGAAAGAGAAGAAAAATTCTTCTTCTTCTTCTTCTACCTAGTCTTCTTCTTCTAGTCTTCTTCTTCTTCTTCTTCTAACTTTCTTCTTTCCCAATTTGTAGATTTGCTTTCGATGAGGAAGCTTGCGTTGATGGAGTCTACTCTTCTCCTTGTGCTTCCTTTTTGTTTTGATTTTGTAGGATGAACAATGTGAAACTTGCTACCTATGTATGTATGTATGGATGAAACCATTGTATGCTGGTTGTTGGATATGTTGGCTAGCTATATATGTTGCATACGGACTTTTGATTTGGTATGTACATGTGTTGGATGATCATATCCATATGGCAGGGATATGATTTGGTATGTATATATATATATATATCAGCCAGCAGACGGCAAAGCTGCCACGTGGTAGCTACCTGTGCAACCTGTGGTGCACTGGGCTGGCCTATTTGGCAGCTTTACCATCCGCTGGCAGACGGCAAAGACCTTGGCATCTTTGCCGCCTTCCAGCAGACGGCATAGCTTGCCACGTGGCAGCTACCTGGGGGCGGCTGGGCTGGCATATTTGTGCACTTTGTCGTCTGCTGGCAGACGGCAAAGATGCAAAGGTCTTTGTCGTCTACCAGCAGACGCCAAAGCACACCGTTAACCCCCTAACGGACCTAACCTGCCATGTGTGTCGTCCAAGCTCTTTGTCGTCTGCTGGCGGATGGCAAAGACCATTTCATCTTTGCCGTCCGCTAGCAGACAGAAAAGAACCCTTTGCCATAGCCTATCCAGCCAGACCTGTTGCCATCTGCTAGCAGACGGAAAAGGCCTTTGCCGTACGCCAGGCATGCCTTTGCCATCAGCCATGGTAGACGGCAAAGTGCCTGATTCCTGTAGTCACTTTCCAAGGAATTTATTATTTGACAACATAAAGTAAATTCATTTTTCATTTCGGGACTGGGCATCCCTAATACCTTTGCCGTACTCTCGTTCAATGACAAGTGAATAAACACTCATCTTGAGAATAACACATCTAGCATGGAAATATTTCAGCCAGCCCCTACCATTTCATGAGCGATACGAGCACACAAAAGAGAAATTTATTTCGAAAATTAGAGATGGCACATACAAATTTGCTTAGAACGGCAAAACAATACCGCATATAGGTAGGTATAGTGGACTCATATGGCAAAACTGGTTTAAGGATTTTGGATCCACAAGTAGTGATCATACTTAGTGCAAATGAAGGCTAGCAAAAGATTGAGAAGCATCCAACCAAGAAACGAAAAATCTCATAAGCGGGCATTAAGCATAACTAACACCGAATAATGCACCACAAGTAGGATGGAATTTCATTGCATAATTATTGACTTTCGTGATTGCATAGGGAATCACAAACCTTAACATCAATATTCTTACTAAAGCATAATTACTCATCAACATGACTCAGATATTATATCATCATATCACAAAACTATTACAAGGAATCAAGTTTATTTTTTCCAATGATCTTCATGAAAGTTTTTATTATATCCCTCTTGAATATCTATCACTTTGGGACTAATTTCATATGTTGCTTTTGATAGCTCAAACAAATCTAAGTGAAGAACATGAGCATAAAACTTTTCTTCTCTCAAAATAATTTAAGTGAAGCAAGAGAGAATTTCTTAAAAAATTACTAACTATCAAATAAATCTAAGTGAAGCATTTCTTCAAAAATACTAAAGCACACCATGCTAAAAAAGATATAAGTGAAGCACTAGAGCAATTCCATAGCTCAAAAAGATTTAAGTGAAGCATAGAGAGCAATTATAAAAAGTCATAGCATAATTTTGGCTCTCTCAAATAGGTGCGTCCAGCAAGGATTCATGAAACAAGCAAGACAAGCAAAGACTCATATCATACAAGGCGCGCTCCAAGCAAAACTGATGATATGTGATGAATAGAAATATAGCTCCAAGTAAAATACCGATGGTCGTTAGAATAAATAGGGAATGCCACTCGGGCATCCCCAAGCTTAGGCTCTTCTTACTCCTTATTCCTGAAGGAAATGTGCCCTAGAGGCAATAATAAATTTGTTATTTTATATTTCCTTATTCATGATAAATGTTTATTATTCATGCTAGAATTGTATTGATCAGAAACCTAAATACATGTGTTAATACATAGACAAACACTATGTCCCTAGTGAGCCTCTACTTGACTAGCTCATGATCAAAGATGGTTAAGGTTTCCTGACCATGGACATGAGTTGTCATTTGATAACGGGGTCACATCATTAGGAGAATGATGTGATGGACAAGACCCATCTGTTAGCTTAGCATAATGATCGTTCAGTTTTATTGCTATTGCTTTCTTGATGTCAAATACATATTCCTTCGACTATGAGATTATGCAACTGCCGAATACCGGAGAATGCCTTGCGTCCTATCAAACATCACAACGTAACTGGGTGATTATAAAGATGCTCTACAGGTATCTCCGAAGGTGTTTGTTGAATTGGTATAGATCGAGATTAGGATTTGTCACTCTGAGTTTCGGAAAGGTATCTCTCGGCCCACTCGGTAATACACATCATAAGAAGCCTTGCAAGCAAAGTTACTAATGAGTTAGTTGCAAGATGATGTATTACAGAACATGTAAAGAGAGTTGCCAGTAACGAGATTGACCTACGTATGAAGATGCCGACGATCTAATCTCGGGCAAGTAACATACCGATGGACAAAGGGAATAATGTATGTTGTCATAACGGTTCGATCGATAAAGATCTTCATAGAATATGTAGGAGCCAATATGAGCATCTAGGTTCCGCTTTTGGTTATTGACCGGAGAGGTGTCTCAGTCATGTCTACATAGTTCTCGAACCCCTAGGGTCCGCACGCTTAACGTTCAATGACGATTTAGTATTATATGAGTTATGTGATTTGGTGACGAATGTTGTTTGGAGTCCCGGATGAGATTACGGACATGGCTGGGAGTCTCAAAATGGTCAAGAGGTAAAGATTGATATATAGGATGATGGTATTCGGACATCGGAAGTGTTCCATAATGTATCGGGTATTTATCGGAGTATCGGGGGGGGGGGGGGCGGGGGAAAGATATGGGCCATATGGGCCATAGGAGGGGCATCTCCAGCCCACAAGGGGTGGCGCCCCCCCCCCCCAATGAAGGAGGACAAATTGGAGAAGCGAAAGAGGGGGTTCGGCCCCCCTTTCCTTCTCTCCTTCCTCTTCCCTTTTTCCCCCTTCAGAAATAAGGAAAAGGGGGAGGCCGAATTGGGGAGGACCCCAAGTAGGATTCCTCCTACTTGGGGTGCCCCATGGCTGCTTCTCCTCCCCTCCCACCTATATATATGTGGGGAGGGGGCGCCTAGAACACACAACATCAATTGTTAGCCGTGTGCGGCGCCCCCTCCATAGTTTACACCCCCGGTCATATTCTCGCGGTGCTTAGGCGAAGCCCTGCGCGGGTCACTTCACCATCACCGTCACCATGCTGTCGTGTTGACGGAACTCATCTACTTCCTCGACACCTTGCTGGATCTAGAAGGCGAGGGACGTTATCACGCTGAACGTGTGCAGAACTCGGAGGTGCCATACGTTCGGTGCTTGATCGGTCGGAGCTTGAAGAAGTTCGACTACATCAACCGCGTTGTCAAAGGCTTCCGCTTTCGGTCCACGAGGGTACATAGACACACTCTTCCCTTTGTTGCTATGCATCTCCTAGATAGATATGGCGTGAACGTAGGATTTTTTTTAAATTGCATGCTACGTTCCCCAACAGTGGCATCCGAGCCAAGTCTATGCGTAGATGATGTGCACATGTAGAACACAAAGAGTTGTGGGCGGTGATCGTCATACTGCTTACCACCAATGTCTTATTTTGATTCGGTGACATTGGTGGATGAAGCGGCCCAGACCAACCTTACATGACCACGTTCATGAGACCGGTTCCACCGACAAACATGCAACTAGTTTTGCATAAAGGTGGCTGGCGGGTGTCTATTTGTCCTACTTTAGTTTAATCGAATTTGACTGTGGCTGGTTCTTGTTGAAGGTTAAAACAGCAAACTTGATAGATCACCGTTGTGGTTTTGATGCGTAGGTAAGATTGGTTCTTGCTAGAAGCCCGTAGCAGCCACGTAAAACTTGCAACAACAAAGTAGAGGACATCTAACTAGTTTTTGCAGGGCATGTTGTGATGTGATATGGTCAAGACATGACGTGATAAAAGTTATTGTATGAGATGATCATGTTTTGTAAGATATCTGACAACCGGGAGGAGCCTTATGGTTCTCTCTTTATTGTATGAAATACAAACGCCATGTAATTGCTTTACTTTATCACTATGCGTTAGCGATAGTTGTAGAAGCAACAGTTGGCGAGACGACCACGACGCAATGATGGAGATCAAGGTGTCAAGCCGGTGACGATGGAGATCATGACGATGCTTTCGAGATGGAGATCAAAATCACAAAATGATGATGGCCATATCATGTCACTTATTTTGATTACATGCGATGTTTATCTTTTATGCATCTTATCTTGCTTAGTACGGCGGTAGCATTATAAGATGATCCCTTCACTAAATTTCAATGTATAAGTGTTCTCCCTGAGTATGCACCATTGCGACAGTTCATCGTGTTGAGACACCACGTGATGATCGGGTGTCATAGACTCTACGTTCACATACAACGGGTGCAAGACAGTTTTGCACATGCGGATTACTCGGGTTAAACATGACGAGCCTGGCATGTACAGACATGGCCTCGGAACATTTGAGACCGAAAGGTCGAACGTGAATCATATAGTAGGTATGATCAACATAGAGATGTTCACCATTGATGACTACCCCATCTCACGTGATGATAGGACAGATTTGGATCGCGTATCACTTAGATGACTTGAGGGATGTCTATTTAAGTGGGAGTTCTTAAGAAATTTGATTAAATGAACTTAATTTATCATGAACTTAATCCTGATAGTATTTGCAAATTATATTGTAGACCAATAGCTCGCGTTATAACTTCCCTATGTTTTGGATATGTTCCTAGAGAAAACTAAGTTGAAAAATGATAGTAGCAATGATGCGGACTGGGTCCCTGATCTGAGGATTATCCTCATTGCTGCACAGAAGAATTATGTCCTTGATGCACCGCTAGGTGACAAACCTATTGCAGGAGCGGATGCAGGCGTTATGAATGCTTGGCAAGCTCGGTATGATGACTACTTGATAGTTTAGTGTATCATGCTTTACGGCTTAGAATCAGGGCTGCAAAACATTTTGAACGCCATGGAGCATATGAGATGTTTCAAGAGCTGAAATTAGTATTTCAGACTCATGCCCGTGTCGAGAGGTATGAGACCTCTGACAAATACTTTGCCTACAAGATGGAGGAGAATAGCTCAGCTAGTGAGCATGTGCTCAGAATGTCTGGGTACTATAATCGCTTGAATCAAGTGGGAGTTAATCTTCCAGATAAAATAGTGATTGACAAAGTTCTCTAGTCGCTATCAACAAGTTACTAGAACTTCGTGATGAACTATAATATGCAAGGGATGACGAAAAAGATTCCCAAGCTCTTCGCGATGCTGAAATTAGTGAAGGTAGAAATCAAGAAAGAGCATCAGCTGTTGATCGTTAACAAGACCACTAGTTTCAAGAAAAAGGGCAAGGGAAAGAAAGGGAACTTGAAGAAGAAGAATGGCAAGCAAGTTGCCACTCCCGTGAAGAAGCCCAAAGCTGGACCTAAGCAGTAAACTGAGTGCTTCTACTACAAAGGGAATGGTCACTGGAAGCGGAACTGCCCCAAATACTTGGCGGATAAGAAGGATGGCAAAGTGAACAAAGGTATATTTGATATACATGTTATTGATGTGTGCTTTACTAGTGTTCATAGTAGCCCATGGGTATTTGATACCGGTTCAGTTGCTAAGATTAGTAACTCAAAACTGGAGTTACAAACTGAAGGGAGACTAGTTAAGGGCAAGGTAACGATGTGTTGGAAGTGATTCCAAGGTTGATAAGATCACCATCGCATAGTCCCTCTACCTTCGACATTAGTGTTGAAACTAAATAAAAGTTATTTGGTGTTTGCGTTGAGCATGAATATGATTGGATCATGTTTATTGCAATATAGTTATTCATTTAAGTCAGAGAAAAATTGTTGTTGTGTTTACATGAATAAAACCTTCTATGGTCATACACCCAATGTAAATGGTTTATTGAATCTCGACCGTAGTAATATACATATTCATAATATTGATGCCAAAAGATGCAGTTGATAATGATAGTGCAACATACTTGTGGCACTGCCATTTTGGTCATATTAGTGTAAAGCGCATGAAGAAACTCCATGCAAATGGACTTTTGGAATCACTTGATTATGAATCATTTGATACTTGCGAACCATGCCTCATGGGCAAGATGACTAAAACTCTGTTCTCCGGAACAATGGAGTGAGATAATGACTTATTGGAAATAATACATACCCATGTATGCAGTCCAATGAGTATTGAAGCTCGCGGCAGGTATCATTATTTTCTGACCTTCACAGATGATTTAAGAAGATATGGGTATATCTACTTGATGAAACACAAGTCTGAAACATTTGAAAAGTTCAAAGAATTTTAGAGTGAAGTGGAGAATCATCGTAACAAGAAAATAAAGTTCCTACGATTTGATCGCGGAGGAGAATATTTGAGTTACGACTTTGGCCTTCATTTAAAACAATCTGGAATAGTTTCCCAACTCACGCCACCTGGAACAGCACAGTGTAACGGTGTGTCTAAACGTCGTAACCGTACTTTATTAGATATGGTCCGATCTATGATGTCTCTTACGGATTTGTCACTATCGTTTTGGGGCTATGCATTAGAGACAGATGCATTCACGTTAAATAGGGCACCGTCTAAATCCGTTGAGAAGACAACGTATGAACTGTGGTGTGGCAAGAAACCTAAGCTATCGTTTCTCAAAGTTTGGGGTTGCGACACTTATGTCAAAAGGCTTCAGCCTGATAAGCTCGAACCCTAATCGGAGAAGTGCATCTTCATAGGGTACCCTAAGGAAACAATTGGGTACACCTTCTACCATAGATCCGAAGGCAAGATCTTTGTTGCCAAAAATGGAAACATTCTAGAGAAGGAGTTTCTCTCAAAAGAAGTGAGTGGGAGGAAAGTAGAACTTGATGAGGTAACTGTACCTTCTCTCGAATTGGAAAGTAGCTCATCACAGAAAGCCGTTCTTGTGATGCCTACACTAACTAGAGAGGAAGCTAATGATGATGATCATGAAACTTCAAATAAAGTTACTACCGATCCTAGTAGGTCAACCAGAGCACGTTCCGCACCAGAGTTGTACGGTAATCCTGTTCTGGAAGTCATGTTACTAGACCATGACGAACCTACGAACTATGAAGAAGCTATGATGAGCCCAGATTCTGATAAAATGGCTTGAGGCCATAAAATCTGAGATAGGATCCATGTATGAGAACAAAGTGTGGACTTTGGTTGACTTGCCCGATGACCGGCGAGCCATAGAGAATAAATGGATCTTCAAGAAGAAGACTGACGCTTATGGTAATATTACTATCTACAAAGCTCGACTTGTCGCGAAAGTTTTTTGACAAGTTCAAGGAGTTGACTATGATGAGACTTTCTCACCCGTAGCGATGGTTAAGTCAGTCCGAATCATGTTAGCGATTGCCACATTTTATGATTATGAAATCTGGCAAATGGACGTCAAAACTGCATTCCTTAATGGATTTCTTAAATAAGAGTTGTATATGATACAACCAGAAGGTTTTGTCGATCCTAAAGGTGCTAACAAAGTGTGCAAGCTCCAGCGATCCGTCTATGGACTGGTGCAAGCATCTCAGAGTTGGAATATACGCTTTGATGAGGTGATCAAAGCATATGGTTTTATACAGACTTACGATGAAGCCTGTATTTACAAGAAAGTGAGTGGGAGCTCTGTGGCATTTCTGATATTATATGTGGATGACATATATTGATTGGAAATGATATAGAATATCTGATAGCATAAAAGGATACTTGAATAAGAATTTTTCAATGAAAGACTCAGTGAAGCTACTTATATATTGCGCATCAAGATCTATAGGGATAGATCGAGACGCTTAATAAGACTTTCACAAAGCACATACCTTGACAAGATTTTGAAGAAGTTCAAAATGGACCAGTCAAAGAAAGGGTTCTTGCCTGTGTTACAAGGTGTGAAGTTGAGTAAGACTCAAAACTTGACCACGACAGAATATAGAAAGAGAATGAAAGTCATTTCCTATGCCTCAGCCACAGGTTCTATAAAGTATGCCATGCTATGTAACAGACCTATTGTGTACCTTGCCATGAGTTTGGCAAGGGGGTACAATAGTGATCCAGGAGTAGATCACTGGACAACGGTCAAAATTATCCTTAGTTACATAAAGGACTAAGTAAATGTTTCTCGGGTATGGAGGTGATAAAGAGTTCGTCGTAAAGGGTTACGTCGATACAAGCTTTAACACCAATCCGGATGACTCTGAGTCTCAATCTGGATACATAATGAAAGTGGGAGCAATTAGCTAGAGTAGCTCTATGCAAAGCATTGTAGACATAGAAATTTGCAAAATACATACAGATCTGAATGTGGCAGACCCTTTGACTAAACCTCTCTCACAAGCAAAACATGATCACACCTTAGTACTCTTAGGGTGTTAATCACATGGAGATGTGAACTAGATTATTGACTCTAGTAAACCCTTTGGGTGTTGGTCACATAGCTATGTGAACTAAAGGTGTTAATCACATGACGATGTGAAATATGGGTGTTAATCACATGACGATTTGAACTAGATTATTGACTCTAGTGCAAGTGGGAGACTGAAGGAAATATTCCCTAGAGGCAATACTAAAGTTGTTATTTTGTATTTCCTTATTCATGATAAATGTTTATTATTCATGCTGTAGTTGTATTGATCGGAAACCTAAATACATGTGTGAATACATAGACAAACACTATGTCCCTAGTGAGCCTCTACTTGACTAGCTCGTTGATCAAAGATGGTTATGGTATCCTGACCATGGACATGAGTTGTCATTTGATAACGGGGTCACATCATTAGGAGAATGTTGTGATGGACAAGACCCATATGTTATCTTAGCATAATGATTGTTCAGTTATATTGCTATTGCTTTCTTGATGTCAAATACATCTTCCTTAAACTATGAGATTATGAAACTCCCGGATACCGGAGGAATGCCTTGTGTGGTATCAAACGTCACAACGTAACTGAGTGATTATAAAGATTCTCTACAGGTATCTCCGAATGTGTTTGTTGAGTTGGCATAGATCGAGATTAGGATTTGTCACCATGAGTTTCGGAGAGGTATCTCTGGGCCCTCTCGGTAATACACATCATAAGAACCCTTGCAAGCAAAGTGACTAATGAGTTAGTTGCAAGATGATGTACTACGGAACGGGTAAAGAGACTTGCTAGTAACGCGATTGAACTAGGTCTGAAGATGCCGACGATCGAATCTCGGGCAAGTAACATACCGAGGACAAAGGGAATAACGTATGTTGTCATAATGGTTTGACTGATAATGATCTTCGTAGAACATGTAGGAGCCAATATGAGCATCCAGGTTCCGCTATTGGTTATTGACCGGAGAGGTGTCTTGATCATGTCTACATAGTTCTCGAACCCGTAGGGTCCGCACGCATAATGTTCGATGACGATTTCATATTATATGATTTATGTGATTAGGTGACCGAATGTTGTTCGGAGTCCCGGATGAGATCACGAACATGACGGGGAGTCTCGAAATGGTTGAGAGTTAAAGATTGATATATAGGATGATGGTATTCGGACATCCGAAGTGTTCCATAATGTATCGGGTATTTGTGAGAGTACCGGGGGGTTACGGGAACCCCCGGGGGAAAGATATGGGCCATATGGGGCATAGGAGGGGAGCACACCAGCCCACAAGGGGTGCCCCCCCAAGGAAGGAGGCTGAATTGGAGAAGGGAAAGAGGGGGTTCACCCCCCTTTCCTTCTCTCCTTCCTCTTCCCTCCTCCCCCTCCGGAAATAAGGAAAAGTGGGAGGCTGAATTGGGGAGGACCCCAAGTAGGATTCCTCCTACTTGGGGCGCCCCATGGCTGCCTCTCCTCCCCTCCCACCTATATATATGTGGGGAGGGGGCGCCTAGAACACACAACATCAATTGTTAGCCGTGTGCGGCACCCCCCTCCACAGTTTACACCCCCGGTCATATTCTCGCGGTGCTTAGGCGAAGCCCTGCACGGATCATTTCACCATCACCGACACCACGCCGTCATGTTGACGGAACTCATCTACTTCCTCAACACCTTGCTGGATCAAGAAGGTGAGGGACGTCATAGCGTTGAACGTGTGTAGAACTCGGAGGTGCCGTACGTTTGGTGCTTGATCGGTCGGAGCTAGAAGAAGTTTGACTACATCAACCGCATTGTCAAACGCTTCCGCTTTTGGTCTACGAGGGTACGTAGACAGACTCTTCCCTTCGTTCTTATGCATCTCCTAGATAGATCTTGTGTGAGTGTAGCAAGTTTTTGAAATTGCATGCTACGTTCCCCAACAGTTCCTTCATCCATTGTGATCTCACCCAAAACTTGGAATCTTCAATCACACAAAACTCAACAAAACCTTCGCTAGATCCATTAGTAAAAGAAAGCAAATCACTACTAAAAGTATTGTTGCAAACCCATTCATATTTTATTTTTGCATTATATCTGCTATATTCCAACTTTGCTATGGCTCAAACCCCCCGAAAGATTCCATAGATTCATCAAAATAAGCACACAACGCAAAGAAAACATAATTTGTCAAAAATAGAACAGTCTGTAGTAATATGAAAACTTTCGATACTTCTGTAACTCCAACAATTCTGAAAAATTAGGGAAACGTGGGAAATTTTTGTATCAATCTTGTGTAAAAAATTCAGAGCTAAGGAACATTTCTGTAATTTATTAAAATTATTTTTTTGAGTGCAAAGGTTTATGTTTTTTTAACAAAATCAAATCAGCTATCACCCAACATGATCCCAAAGGCTTTGCTTGGCACAAACACTAATTAAAACATAAAAAACACAAACATAATAGTAGCATAATTTTGCAAACACTCAAGAACATAAAGAAAAATACAAAAATAAATTTTATTCGTTGGGTTGCCTCCCAACAAGCGCTATCGTTTTATGCCCCTAGCTAGGCATAATGCAAAGATTCAAGTATTGTCATCCTTGGTTCTAGATCCATAAGATGCCCTCATGATTGATTCATATGGCGGCCTAATTCTTGTTCTAGGGAAGTGTTCCATACCCTTCCTTAGTGGAAATTGAAATTGAATATTGCCTTCTTTCATATCAATCATGGCACCAATAGTGCATAAAAACGGTCTACCAAGAATAATTGGACAAGATGGATTGCAATCAATATCAAGAACAATAAAATCTATGGGCACATAATTCCTATTTGCAAGAATAAGAACATCATCAATTCTTCCCATAGGCTTTTTAATAGTGGAATCCGCCAAGTGCAAATTTAAAGAACATTCTTCAATATCGGTAAGACCAAGCACATCACATAAAGATTCCAGAATTGTAGAAACACTAGCACCCAAGTCACATAAAGCGAAACACTCATAATTTTTATCTTGACTTTGATAGTAGGTTCCCATTCATCATGTAATTTCCTAGGAATTGAAATCTCTAATTCCAACTTTTCCTCGAAAGCTTTCATCACAACATCAACAATATGTTTAGTAAAAGCTTTATTTTGTTCATAAGCATGGGGTGAATTTATCATGGATTGCAACAAAGAAATACAATCAATCAAAGAGCAATTATCACAATTAATGTCTTTGTAATCCAAAAGAGTGGGCACATCACTAGTTAAAGTTTTGGCCGCTCCAAACCCACTTTTATCAATTTTCTCAACAAGATTTTCACCCTCCGAATTATCAGGACGCCTTCTAACGAAAGTTGACTCTTCTTAAGTCCCTTTATTATCAATCTTAATTTTGTTAAGCAAATAATCAATAGAAGAAACACCAATCAGTTTAAGATCTTCATCATTTTTATGAAAGCAATCGCTAGAAAACGCTTTTTCTAAAAATTCTCTTTTAGCTCTAAGCATAGCGGTTCTTTTCTTACTTTCATCCATAGAAACATATAAAGCTTTAATTGATTCTTCAACCTTAGGCATACAAAATTTCATCTTGAGATTTTCTACATCATGAGAAATTCTATCAATGCTTCTAGACATATCATCAATCTTACTCAACTTTTCCTCTATCGTAGTATTAAAATTCTTTTGAGCATTGATAAATTCTTTAATATTATTCTCAAGATCAGAGGTGTTCCTATTATTATTATAAGAATTATTACCATAGGAATTACCATAATTATTAGAGGAATTTCTCGGAAAAGGTCTAGGATTAAAATTACCTCTATAAGCATTGTTATTAAAATTTCGCAAAACAAAATTCACATCTACGACATCACAATTTTGCTCAATAAAAGTAGACAAAGGAACATCATTAATATCAATAGGAGCACACTTTTATTAGGAACCAACTTCATAAGATCATCAACTTTTTCACTCAAAGAATTTATTTGTTCTACCGAATTAACCTTTTAACTAGTAGGAGCTCTTTCGGTATGCCATTGTGAATAATTTTCCATAATATTATCAAGCAATTTATTAGATTCAATCAAAGTAATTTCCATAAAAGTACCCCCACGGTGGAATCTAAAAGATTTCTAGAAACAAAATTCAATCCCGCACAAAATTTTTGTATGATCATCCAAAGATTTAAACCATGAATATGACAATTTCTAAGCATCATTTTCATTCTTTCCCAAGATCGCGCAACATGTTCATGCTCAAGTTGTTTAAAGTTCATTATTTGTGTCCTAAGAGAAATAATTTTCGCGGGCGGAAAATACTTAGTAATAGAAGCACCCTTGCACTTATCCCAAGAATCAATACTATTGCGAGGCAAAGAAGAAAACGAAATTTTTGCACGATCTCGCAAAGAAAACAGAAACAATTTCAACTTCACAATATCATTGTCCACATATTTTTTTGCGTATCGCATAATTCCACGAATGTGTTAAGATGGGACGTAGCATTCTCATTAGGAGTACAGGAAAATTGATCTTTCATAACGAGATTCAGCAAAGCGGCATTAATATCACAAGACTCTGCACTAGTGGCGGGTGGAGCAATCGGAGTGCTAATAAAATCTTTGTTGTTGGTATTGGAGAAATCACACAACTTGATGTTCTCTTGAGTCACCGTGACTACGCAACAAGATTGCACTCAAAATAGATCTGACGAGAAAAACAACGAACGAAAAAGAGGGCGAATAAAACGGCAAATTTTTGTGAAGTGGGTGAGAGGAAAACGAGAGACAAATGGCAAATAATGTAAATTTCAAGGAGATAGGAATTGTGATTAGGAACCTGGTAGACGTTGATGATGTCTCCTCGGCAACGGTGCCAAAAATTCCTGTTGATTGCGGCTTGAACTACGTCGGTATTTCCCCAAAGAGGAAGGGATGATGCAGCACAGCGATGGTAGGTATTTCCCTATCATGCAACACCACATAAACGGTACCTGCACACAAAGAAAAATACTCGCAACCCGACGTGTTAAAGGGGTTGTCATTCCCTTTCGGGTAACACTGCCAGAAATTGTCGGGTTGACGAGATAAAAATATGATAGATTGGATAACTAGATCATGAATAAATGCAAAATAAAATAAAGTGCAGCAAAGTATTTTTTTGGTTTTTTTAAATATAGATCTGAAAATAAAAGCGAATAAAAATATATCTCGGAGGCAAATATGATAAAGAAGAGACCCGGGGGCCGTAGATTTCACTAGTGGCTTCTCTCGAGAAAAATTGCATACAGTGGGTAAACAAATTACTGTTGGACAATTGATAGACCTTCAAATAATCATGACGATATCCAGTCAATGATCATTATATAGGCATCACGTCCAAGATTACTAGACCGACTTCTGCCTGCATCTAGTACTATTACTCCACACATCGACCGCTATCCAGCATTCATCTAGTGTATTAAGTTCCTGGAGAAACGGAGTAATGCAATAAGAATGATAACATGATGTAGACAAGATATTTTTATGTAGAAATAGACCCCATCTTGTTATCCTTAATAGCAATGATACATACATGTCGGTTCCCCTTCTGTCACTGGGATCAAGCACCGTAAGATCGAACCCATCACAAAGCACCTCTTCCCATGGCAAGAAAAATTGATCTAATTGCCTAACTAAAACAATGATTCGAAAAGAAATATGAGGCTATAAGTAATCATGCATATAAGAGATCAAAAGACTCAATTAACTTTCATGGATAAAAACATAGATCTGATCATAAACTCAAAGTTCATTGGATCCCAACAAACACACCACAAAAAATAGTTACATCAAATAGATCTCCAAGAGACCATTGTATTGAGAATCAAAAGAGAGAGAGGAAGCCATCTAGATACTAACTACAGACCCGTAGGTGTACAATGAATTTCTCACGTGTCAGGACCCCGATCCTAAGCCACATCGATCTAGCATGTAACACATCATATCGCTTTGCGGCCTCACGCACGGTATTCCTACGGGTGCCACCTTACCTGGCCCGGGACCGTTTGCGCCTTTTGGCTCACGTATATGATAGTGTCTCTAGCATCCATATGACAGAGAACCCGGGCCAACATGACTAGTCGTGAACCCAAAGTGGCACTAACTTACAGGGACAGGCATACATGACCCAGCAACGAACGTGTCGGTCATCAGCGAGTGATATCGGGCTGTAGCAACTGGGCTAGCGGGACTCCGGGATTCCGGGCTATAGCAGGCTAACAGTACTCCGAAGGACACCGCGTGAGATTTCCCCGAAGGGAAAGACACAGGATCGAAGAAGGACACATGCCAGCCAGTCTAAGTGTTCCAGTAGTAACTGGGCTAACAGGACTCCGGTAAACCGGGCTGTAGCAGACTACCATGGCTCAGTGGAAGCACTAGACTACATTTCCCCATAAGAGAGGCTACCAAGTATAGACAACTAGGTTGTCGGATCCCACACATACCAAGCATTTCAAAATCATACACACAATATGCTCGATATGTGCAAATACAACATGGCATCACAACAAAACTCTATGACTCAAAGTATTTATTCATTAGGCTCCGAGGAGCCAATTATTACAAACATGGGTCTCATGACCCCACATATAGAGCATACAAGCAACAAGCACATGCAGAAGCTTAACTTGTCTGGGTACAGACAACTACAAATGAAAAAGGCTGAGAAGCCTGACTATCTACAAGATCCCGCCGAGGGCACAAGATCGTAGCTGAGGTAACAAGCTAAACGTCGAAGTCCATGCGGAACTACTAGTGAGACTGAAGTCTCTCCGCAAAAACATAAATTAAGCAAACGTGAGTACAAATGTACCCAGCAAGACTTACATCAGAACTAGCTACATATGCATCGGTATCAACAAAGGGGTGGTGGAGTTTAACTGCAGCAAGCCAGCTTTGACTCGGTGGCTATCCTGAACTACGACTGCAAGTAACTCTTTTGAGGTGGCGCACACGAGTCCACATATTCACCATATCAATACACCACTATGGATCCGCTCCTGTCTCCCTACGAGAACGCCATCCATAGCACTCACGCTTATTTTGCGCATTTTAGAGTATCCACTTTCACTTGTCTATGAACTGTACAGGCAACCCAGAAGTCCTTTACCGCGGACACAGCTATTCGAATAGATGATGTTAACCCTGCAGGGGTGTACTTCTTCACACACGCTCTCGCCACTTACCACCATGTACACGTCGTGTATCTTGGCAACCTTCAAGCGGAAGCCTGGCGAGGGAGTTGGCCACGACCTGACTAACCACGCAAGTCTCTAAGGTTTATCGCCTATTCAGGTTCCATCCGCAAGGAGATCCAGCTGGGGTGCCGCTCACAGCCCCGAACGATGTGTGCAGGGTTCCCAAGCCCACCTCGACGGATGGATCTATGCTTGGTACACCGTGCCACGGTGCCTAGTCTATCCCAAGCCCACCTATACCGGGTGCCACTTGGTAGACTACTAACACAACCTACAAACACCAGAAACTTGTTGCAACTCCTAGACAGAGATCGAGGTGGTTAATAAGCCGAGAGGGGTCGAGTTACAGGAACCTAATGTGTGGTAGTAACTATTCATGGATCACGAACACAGAACTCAGTTCCTGAGGACGGTTTCAATGAGACAACCCACCATGTACTCCTACATGGCCTCTCACCGCTACCTTTACCAAATCGTGTTCACACACTTAGCTCTCAACAGTAGGACATGTTCACAACTTTCCAATTCATTCCCGATGAATCAGACCTGACACAACTCTAAGCAATAGCAGGCATGACAAACAAGCATGAATGAGTAGGCACATCAGGGCTCAAACAACTCCTACTCATGCTAGTGGGTTTCATCTATTTACTGTGGCAATGACAGGTCATGCAGAGGAAAGGGGTTCAACTACCGCATCATGTAACAGTTGAATCGTTGTTGTCCTAATGCATTAAAAGAGAGTCGGACCGAGAGAGTGGGATTGTATCAGAATGAACAAGGGGGTTTTGCTTGCCTGGCACTTTTGAAGATAGCATTGGGTCTTCATCAGTGTCAACGATCACAGCGTCGGAATAACGTCTACCGAGGGGGAACAACACCGGCAAACAGGGAATAAACACAATCAATGCAATGCACAATATGATGCATGAACATGGCATGTATATGTGATGTTGTTCGTGCTAAAGCAAATAGCAACAAGTTCAATTGAGCTCATTTGAATCAAGGATTCAAATGCAACTCCAAACTTAAGCATTTTAAAGGCCCATTATGTGTTTTCATCTATACAGCAGGTTTAGGTTGGTTTGTCATGCACTAAACTAGTACAGATGGATAGATTGAATTTTTCTGATAATTTTTCATATATAATTTGTTTCATTTGGAGTTACGGTTGAATTTCTATGAATTTTAGAAGTTTTAACATTTTCTGGAATTTCCTGGATTATTTTAAATCCAGAACATCAATTACTGCATCAGCATTGCATCTGGGTGATGTCAGCACGGTCAACAGGCCGGTCCAGGTCAAACCTGACCAGTGGGGACCACTGGCCAGTGACTCAGGAGAGGTTAGTGTCATAGACAGGTGGGGTCTGGTCAATAGGTGACGTGGCTAGGTCAAACTGACATGTGGGGCCCGTGTGGTTAGTTAAACCTAAACAGAAACTAAACCAGGTTAATTAGGCAGTGGGGCCCGGCTGTCAGTGTAACTAGGGGTTGCTTAGGGGGATAATTAGCAGCTAATGACTGCGCCACGTCGGCTCTCGCCGGGGTTCCGCCGGCGGCGACCAAAACTACGACGGAAGCTCGCCGGGGCTGCGTTACAGGCGGCGGGTGGCGCGCGAAGGCCACCAGAAGATAGCCCGCGCACGCCCGCATCTAGCTGGCTGCTCGGGAGGCCGTGGGATCGCTGGAAACGACGGCCACGACCACGGAGGCGGCGGCCGGAGTTCGGCCGACGACGGGTTGGTCGCTACGGGGCACTACAAGATGAGCGGCTGGGTGTTCGGAGCTCCTGGCAACGTGCTGAGCACCAAGGAGTGCTCAGCCACGAGCGGCGCTCGCTCTAGCCTCGGCGGCTTCATGGTCGGCGGCGAGGAGCTCTCGGCTCCGGTGGCTAGCGCGGCTAGGGGATGAGGACGAGCTCAGGGAGCGGGGGGGGGGGGGGGGGGGGACGGTGGAGCTCATCATGGGGTCGAGGCGGAGCTCAGCTGGATCGGGGAGGCGGCGGAGACGGTGAATCGACGACGGCGGTCGTCGGATGCAGAGGACGAGGACGACGGCGTGGTTGGCGTTGCAGCGCGTCCGGCGTCGCGTGTCTCGGGGCAGTCGACGTAGAGGAAGAAAATCGAGCTCGGGAACACGTCCAAGGGCTAGAGCTGGCCGGTGGCCGCAGTGGTAGCGAGCGGCAACGGGTGTGTTCGGTGGTGCTTGGGGAGGGAGCTATAGGAGAGGGAGAGAGCTCCAGAGTGAGGGGGGAAGTCAGAGGGGGTCGAGGGCGGTCCAGAGCGAGGGGACCAGCACGGGGAGGCCAAGCAGGAGGCTGCGCTGCTCGGCCGCGGCATGCCTTGGGCCAGGTGGACTGGACAAGTAAGCTCCAGGTAAGGTTGCTCTGTCTTATTTTTCTGTTATGTTTTCTTTTGTTTAATATTCTGCCACTGTTCAAAATTCAAAACAATTTCAAAACAGTGACAAAACCCTTTGAATAATTTTATGTTGCAGAATGGACATTTCCAAATGCACATAAAATGTTTCAAAGATATTTGAAATTATATTCTAGTTATATGAATATAACTCAAATTCAAATAGCCATTGATTTAAATTCAGAGTCCCAAAAATAAATCCTTAAAAATGTTCCTAAATTCTGGTTTGATATATAGCTCTTGCCAAAATTCTCAAACATTGCAAAAGGACATCTTGGAAACAAAGAATGAGATTTCCAGGGTTCTTTGCCCTTCTTATATTTAAGTTTTTGAGGCTTCCACTTTCTCAATTCCAAGTTTCTTTAATTAAACATGATGCATGCTCACGGATGCAACTATTACACTCAGATATTCTAGGGCTGTGACATCACGCATCATCATAGAGGCACCAATGAGGATGATGAACCCCTCCGTGATGGTGTCTAGATTGGATCTGTGGTTTTTGGAACTTGCGGCAGCTGGAATTGATTTTCGTCGACTCCCCTAGGATTTCTGGAATATTAGGGTATTTATAGAGCAAAGATGCGGTGTGGGAGGCCACCGAGGTGGGCATAACCCATCAGGGGGCGCCTGGGCCCCCAGGCGCGCCCAGGTGGGTTGTGCCCCCCTCGGGGCACCCCTCGGGTACTTCTTCGGCCCATCTTGTGTCTTCTGGTCCAGAAAAACTCTCCAATAAGTTTCGCTGCATTTGGACTCTGTTTGGTATTGATTTTCTACAAAGTAAAAAACAAGCAGAAAATAGCAGCTGGCACTGGGCACTATGTCAGTAGGTTAGTCCCAACAAATGATATAAAGTTGATATAAAATGATTGTAAAACATCCAAGAATGATAATATAACAGCATGGAACAATAAAAAAATATAGATACATTGGAGACGTATCAAGACGGCAGCGCTTCGTCCCGAAAGTCTTCCCCTTATTTTTTCTAGCTAAAAATGACTTATAAACCAGAAGAGGGGCACTAGAGGTGGGCCGAGGAGGGCACAACCCACGGGGGCGCGCCTGGGCTCCCTGGCGCGCCCAGGTGGGTTGTGCCCACATGGTGGGGCCCCTGTGGTAGTTATTTGCTCCAATATCACTACTAGGAAAAGGGCTATAGTTGATATGGACATTAATGGCGCACCATGTATGTGGTGCGCCACTGCTATATAGCAGTGGCGCACCAGATACAGGTGCGCCATTATTGACATATTACTAATGGCGCACCTGGTGTGTGGTGCGCCATTAGTAGTTTTGAAAAAAAATTGTTAGCAGTGGCGCACCAGGGGATAGTGCGCCATTACTAGTTGACATAGTAATGGCGCACCACACCCACCGTGCGCCATTAGTAGTTTCGAAAAAAAATAAAAAAATTGTTAGTAGTGGCGCACCAGTGTACAGTGCGCCATTACTAGTTTTAACTAGTCACTACTAGGGAAAACCCTAGCAGTAGCGCTGGTTTTGTGCTCACTAGTAGCGCGGGTAGGCACGCTACTAATAAGGCGCTACAGCTATTGCTTAGCAGTAACGCGTGCCTGCACGCGCTACTGCTAGGACAAATAGCTGCAGCGTTTGTTCACTCCCACGCTACTGCTAATGTAACTACTGGCAGCGTGTTTTCTCTCCATCGCTACTAGTATTCTTTTTTTATTTTTTTTATTTTTAGTGTATTTATGCGCCATCGTACAAATATTGGTACAATACCAGTTATGAGGTTTACATCATTATGTCCATAACAGTGTGTCAAATGAAGGTGCATTAGGTTCAAGTGGAGGCAATATGTGGTGCATGTCAAAAGTATACTACTAATCCAAACTTAATCTAGTTTGGACTAGTAGTACTTTCGATGTGCACCACATGTTGCCTCCACTTGAATCTAATCCGCCAGCACAAGCTATTTAATCATCATCATGGTCATTACCACCAACAGTATTTATTTAATCACCACTAACACTAGCTAATAATAATCATCATAGTCATTACCACCAACACTAGCTATTTTATCATCATTGTAATAGTGTAGCACATCATCATCATCAAACTCATTTCTAGCTAGCTAATCACTCCTGCTGCTCTCTCTTAGGTAAAATAACATAAAACATGTGTAGCTCTCCTCCTTGATCGAATTGGAGCATGCAGATGAACCTGTCTCCTAATCGTGGGTAGCGCCTCTGTTTGCTGCCCCCTAGTACTTCTCTGCGCTCCCCCATCACATATTTGGTCCAGTCTTGCACTATTAAGCATCCGTCGCTAATCTTGAATGCACTACAGTAATCTGTAGGATATCTTGGCCGTAAGCTAATAATACTCATGGTACCTTTAGTCTCGATCCCATAAGGCACAACATTCATCGGGAGTCCCTTTTGAAGAACATCGTATGGTAACATACTTAGCAATGAAGTTTAGCTTCAAAAATAATGTATGGAAAAGATGCACTGAGGACAAATAGTAAAAATCTTACCATCCTTCCTAAATAGATGTGACCGTAGTTCATTACGAACACTATTGGTCGCACGTTTTCAGTACTAACATTTCTAAATCCAGGAAGAAAATTTGTCTTGACAGTATCAAGATCCTCAAGCCATGAAACATAATGACTTAGCTCCTCCCAGTTTAGTTCAGCCCCGGGACAGTAGTAGGTCCTGTCTACCAAGCGCTGGACATGTTTGCTTGCACCGAAATAAGCTGACAATACAAATTAGTTGTCAACTATTTTTGAATAAACAATATCAAAGACATAAATATGGTTGAGAAACTTACATAATGGTATAACTGGAGGCGTCTGCACATCAACCCAGATGTCGGTATTACCTTCAATATCATCTTCCAGACGAATATCAAAGGTGATAACCATATCAGGCTCAAATGCATAAGTCTTGCATAGTGCTCGCCATGTTTTGCATCCAAAATAGGTGTAGTCGTTTGAATTGTATAATATTACGTTGAAAATATAACCATGCTCGGTCTTCAAGTAAAATTTCTTTTCCTCCATAGTACGACTGAAACCTATCTTATCCAATACAAAAACTGTTGCATGGCAGGGGATACGCTAGTAGAATAGTAAAAAAAGACTTCTCATGCTTAATGTCATGCTTAAATTATAAGTTGAAGCAAATGTCATGCTTAATTACGAAAAAAGACTTTTCGTTGTGACTTACTGTATCCACTTCGAAGTTCTCGTCCATCTTGATGCTGAAGCGCCTATCATCATCTAGGAAGATTCCGTCGCACAGGCCGCGCTCGTCTTCGCAGTATTTGCAAATACCGAAATCCTTTTCGTCGTCAGACATTTCCTATGTTCATAGTTAAAACATTAATTGAAAATCGATCGAAGACAACTACCAGGATACTCAACACACAAATTCGGGGCACTCGATATTTCCTACATATTCTGGCACAAGTCATGCCAAAATTCACGGAAAAATCCGGCATGACCTTTGCTAAAATAGGACATATCGAGCGCCTGAAATTTGCCGGAACGGAAATGAATGAACACTCCGGCAAAACATAGGCCACTCGGAGGGGTAACCTGCAAACATGACCGACCACTTGGATATTGAGCAACACAAGATATACATTTCAAAATATCTTATAGGACTCAAATTAGCATGCATTCAATAAGCAAAAGTAAATCATCTCATGCGTCCGTACATCGTCGAATATTATCACTAATACACCACGAATAGTGTCATACATATAACATCACTAATACAACTAAAACCCTAGCACACGACGGGTATCGGCACGGGCGGTGGACACCCACAGAGAAGGAACCATCACGGGATCATAGCTCCAGTGAGATCCCTGGAGAACCTGCCAGGTATTGGAGAACCTGTGCTCCAACGCAAACAAGTAGCGACGGACGTGCGCGTCCTCCTCACTGACACAGTGACGCACCACCTCCGCGGAGTCCTCGAGCCTCTGGACTGGCACTGGCCCACATGACCGCCACCAAAGAAGGTTTGGGTCAATGACAGGCTGGCTCCTCACCAACCTGCGCCCCCCGGTAGGTAGCGCCTCCCAGTAGCACCCCGGCGGAGCCCAGTCCCAGACATGGCCCATCTGGTCAAGCAGGTGTCATCCTCCGCCGACTCGACGACGAGGATGCGGGATAGGCATCGTCCACGTCGAGGCGGGAAAAATTGCTTTAACTAAAAATAGCAACAAGTTCTTACTAACTAGTTCTATTAATTCAACTAGTTCTTACTAAAAATAAACTTACTATAAATAAAAATATTCTAGTACCTAATTAGTACCTAGTTCTTACTAACTAATTAGTACCTAGGAACTACTGCCCTAATTACCATCTAATTTGATGAACCTATAGGGGTGGAAAGTGGTAGCAGATATTCCAATTATCCAACTATAAAGTGAAATAAGTGGTCAAATTTTACTCGTTTTATGATTCATCTTAGAAATTTGATTCGTTTCCACCCTTACATGAACCCTAACTCATTTGGGCCGCATCCGCATCCGATTTGTTTCCACTCTTACATGAACCCTAACTAATTTGATGCAACTAAAATATAAAGAAACCCTAGGCAGAGGTAGGGGAGAGGGAGGAGCAGGCGTGCTCACCTCGGGTGCCTGCAACGAGGGAGGGGCAGGGCGGCGTCGAGGTCAGGGTCGGGGCTTGGGCGCGCGGCGGATGGCGGCGTCGAGGTCGGAGTCGGGGGCGGCGTCCGGGGCGGCGTTGAGGTCGGGGGCGGGGGCGGCGTTGAATCTGGGGTCGGGGCGGCGTAGAGGGTGTGCGGAGAGCGCGCGGCGGCCGACGGGCGACGGCGGCGGCGAGAGTGGAGAGTTGGATTTGGGGGAAGTGGCCGTGGGGAAGGACGAACCCCGTGGTTAAGTCAGAAGTAGCAGTAGGGCGTTCCAGGAAGAGCGGTGCTGCTACGTTAGCTACAGCGCGTTCTGGGATACACGCTACTGCTACTCCTTTCTCTTTTTCCCCCTTTTTCATTTAGTTTTCTTCACATTTTTTTCCTTTCACCTTATTCTATTTCTTTCATTTTCAATTACCTTTCTATTTTCTTTCCATTTAATTTTATATCCTTTAGCAGTAGCGAGTTTAGGTTAAAACGCGCTGCTACAAATAAAGTAGCGGTAGCGCGGTTCGTTATAGGTCGCTACTACTATGTGTAGCCTATCGGCTAAGCCGTGGGAATTTTAGTAGTAACGTGTTTAGAGCAAGACGCGCTACTGCTAGAACTTTATCTGCAGCGCGGTTTGCTCAGGCGCGCTACTGCTACTTAGCACCAGCGTGCTTTTTTGACCCTCGCTACTGCTAAAGTTCTGTGTATAAGGTTTTCCCTAGTAGTGAGTAATGGCGCACTATCCCATGGTGCGCCACTACTAACAAATTTTTTTGATTTTTTTTTCAAAACTACTAATGGTGCACCACACACCAGGTGCGCCATTAGTAACCCTGGTGCTAAATGCACCCCCCCCCCCGTGGACCACCTTTTTAGTTTAAAAAAAGAAAATGATGGAAATGTCAAAAAAATAAAAGAAAATAAGTTTCCCATCTGATATGTGGTCTAGTTGTTGGGAAAATTTACAAATATGAATTTCGACTTTATTTGCAAATTCTCTCTGGAATTTAGTAAAATGGGCATAACTTTTGCATACGAACTCGGATTACAAAGTTTTTTATATGAAAAATCATCTACTCGAAAAGTTACATCCGAATTGAACCGAGAGAACTTTGTTCAACACCTTCAAAATCCCCAAAAACCTAACAGAACAAAAGATACGGGGCTTTTACGATCTAGAGGGGGGGAAATGAAAAAAAATTCAAACTTACTAGTGGCGCACCATTTGCTAGGTGCGCCACTAGTAACAGAAAAAAATTGGTTTCAATTTTTTTTTTTGGAATTTTTTTTCAAAATATGATACGTAATATGACCGGGAAGTTTGAAATATTTTTTCAAAATTTCATCGCACTCATGAACATGAACAAAGTCCTAGACATCAACAAGGTTTAATAGGATTGATATGATTGATATATCAACAAGTGCCTGTGGAGTGAGATGGTGCTGGGGTTGGATAGAACTGCCAAGTTAAACGTGCTCGGGCTTGAGTAGTGTGAGGATGGGTGACCTTCCGGGAAGTTTGACCACGGAGTGCGATTTGACTTGAGATTAAGCATATTGACCTGAGATTAAGCCATAGTGACCCGAGATTAAGAAAAAACGAAAAAAAATTGATTTTAAAAAAAAATTCTGAATTTTTTTTGAAAAAAATTTGTTAGTAATGGAGCTCTTCTATGTGGTGCGCCATTACTATCTGGGATACTAATGGCGCACCAGAGGTGCGCCATCACTATTTTGTTACTAATGACGTGATAATAGTGGCGCACCTGTACTGCGCCATTAATGGCAAAAACAGGTGTGCCACTAATTAGCCTTTTCCTAGGTGTATTCCTCATATTTCCAAAATAATTCTCCGTAAATTTTCAACTCATTTGGAGATGTGCAGAATAGGTAACTCTGACGTAGCTTTTTCAGGTCCAGAATTCCAACTGTCGGCATTCTCCCTCTTTGTGTAAACCTTGCATATTATGAGAGAAAAGGTATTAGAAATACTCCAAAAAGCATTATTATGAATAAAAACAATATAAATAATAGTAGGTAAACATGATGCAAAATGGACATATCAGGGACCTCTCTATGGAGCCTAGGTAGGTCTACGGCGTGTCTTTCAGCTGAGGCCGAACATGACCAGGAAAAGTGTTCCCGACCAGAGTTAATCGAGCGTGTTGGGTAAGTTGGTGCACCCCTGCAGGGAATTATATCTACCCGAATAGCCGTTTCCACGGTAACGGACGCTCAGAGTTGTATCCCGATCTATTACAACTAGAACCGGATACTGGAGACACTAAGTGGACATGTTGGCTCCTGGTTCGCTTTCTCACAAGGAGTCGAGGAAGGATCTCTGGGCTTTGCTACCACATACTTATTACTTATGTTATGCTAATATGCACTCTTCTGATGCTGCAAGACGCTGCAAGACGCTAGTCTTCGATAGGCTAGGCCTTCCCTTCTATTCTGGCATTTCTGCAGTATAATCCACAGATACAGCCCCTTCCCACTGATATTGATGCATGCTTAGCATAGATCTGATGTATGTCTTGCGAGTAATTTGGATAAGTACTCACGGTTGCTTTGCTACATTTTCCCTTCTGCTCGATTGCTGCGATATGATAATGGAGCCCCGGAGCCTGTTGGTCCCGTCGATGACTACTACTACACCGACGGAACCTAGTACTACGTGGAGACCGACGGCCCGGAGTAGTTAGGAAGCTCCCAGGCAGGAGTCATGCGCCATTTCGATCTATATGTCGTTGCTTTGCTCAGCCTTCTTAAGGCAAACTTGTTTACTTATGTCCGTATTCAGATGTTGTTGCTTCCGCTGACTTATGTATTCGAGCCTTTGTGGCCCTGGCTTGTAATATAAATTTTATGTTTGAATTTGTGTCTAGAGTTGTGTTGTGATACTATCCCGTGAGTTTCTGATCTTGATCGTGCGCATTTGCATGTATGATTAGTGCATGGTCGAGTCGGGGCATCTCACGCCCCTCCTGGGGTGCGCCATGTGAGCCTATGGGCCCACCAGTAGTCCTCCATGGCCCATCTTCTCCTATATGATGTCATTTTCCCTAGAAAAAATCAAGAGAAGACTTTCGGGATGAAACGCTAATTGCGGCTTGAACTACGTCGATATTTCCCCAAAGAGGAAGGGATGATGCAGCACAGTGACGGTAGGTATTTCCCTTAGTGATGAGACCAAGGTTATCGAACTAGTAGGAGAATCACACAACACAACGTAAACGGCACCTTCACACAAAGAAAAAAAATACTTGCAACCCGACGTGTTAAAGGGGTTGTCAATCCCTTTCGGGTAACGGTGCCAGAAATTGTCGAGTTGACGGGATAAAAATATGATAGATTGGATAAATAGATCATGAATAAATGCAAAATAAAATAAAGTGCAGCAAGGTATTTTTGGGTTTTAGGAAATATAGATCTGAAAATAAAGGCGAATAAAAATAGATCTTGAAGGAAAATATGATAAAGAAGAGACCCTGGGGCCGTAGATTTCACTAGTGGCTTCTCTCGAGAAAAATAGCATACGGTGGGTAAAGAAATTACTGTTGGGCAATTGATAGTTTTTCAAATAATCATGACGATATCTAGGCAATGATCATTATATAGGCATCGCGTCCAAGATTAGTAGACTGACTCCTGCCTACATCTACTAATACTACCCCACACATCGACCGCTATACAACATGCTTCTAGTGTATTAAGTTCATGGAGAAATGGTGTAATGCAATAAGAACGATGACATGATGTAGACAAGATCTATTTATTTAGAAATAGACCACATCTTGTTATCCTTAATAGCAATGATACATATGTGTCGTTTCCCCTTCTGTCACTGGGATCTAGCACCACAAGATCGAACCCATCAGAAAGCACCTCTTCCCATGGCAAGAAAAATCGATCTAGTTGGCCTAACTAAACCAAAGATTCGAAGAAGAAATACGAGGCTATAAGTAATCATGCATATAAGAGATCAAAAGACTCAAATAACTTTCCTGGATAAAAACAGAGATCTGATCATAAACTCAAAGTTCATCGGATCCCATCAAACACACCGCAAAAAGAGTTACATCAAACAGATCCCAAAGAGACCATTGTATTGAGAATCAAAAGAGAGAGGAAGCCATCTAGCTACTAACTATGGACCCGTAGGTCTACAATGAACTACTCACGCATCATCAGAGAGGCACCAATGAGGATGATGAACCCCTCCGTGATGGTGTCTAGATTGGATCTGTGGTTTCTATACTTGCGGTGGCTGGAATTGATTTTTCGTCAACTCCCCTAGGGTTTATGGAATATTGGGGTATTTCTTGAGCAAGGAGGCGGTGCAGGAGGCCACCAAGGTGGGCATAGCCCAACAGGGCACGTCTGGGCACCCAGGCGCGCCTAGGTGGGTTGTGGCCCCCTCGGGGCACCCCTTTGGTACTTCTTCGACCCATCTTGTGTCTTCTGGCCCAGAAAAATTCTCCAAAAAGTTTCGCTGCGTTTGGACTCCGTTTGATATTGATTTTCTGCGAAGTAAAAAACAAGCAAAAAACAGCAACTGGCACTGGGCACTATGTCAATAGGTTAGTCCCAAATAATGATATAAAGTTGCTATAAAATGATTGTAGAACATTCGAGAATGATAATATAACAGCATGGAACAATAAAAAATTATAGATAAATTGGAGACGTATCAGCATCCCCAAGCTTAATTCCTGCTCATCCTCGAGTATGTAAATGAAAAAAAAAACAGAATTTTTGAATGTTGCCTAACATGTTCATCACATATTCTTTTCTTTTGTAGCATGGACATTTGGACTTTTATATGATTCAAAGAAATACTCTAGTTTTGACATGAAGATTTCAATACTCAAGCATATCAACAAGCAACCAAGTCTTTCAAAATATCAACACTAAAGCAAGTTATCCCTAGCCCATTCTGCTCAGTCATTGATCCATTCGTGAAACACACTCGCATATTAGTGATATGTCTCCAACGTATCTACTTTTCCTAACGCTTTTCCTCTTTTTTTGGACTCTAATTTGCATGATTTGAATGAAACTTACCCCAGACTGATGCTGTTTTCAGCAGAACTACCATGGTGTTGTTTTTGTGCAGAAATGAAAGTTCTCAGAATGGGACGAATCTTTGCGAGGATTATTTATGTAATAAATAAGTAGTTCTGGAGCCAAGATCCACTGGAGAGGGGCACCTGGGTGGGCACAACCCACCAGGGCGTGCCCCCCTCTCCTGGCACACCTAGGTGGTTCTACCCACCTCGTGGCCCCGCAGACCCTGAAACCAACGCTATAATATCCTATTTTTGGAGAGAAAAATCAGGGAGAAAGAATTATCGCGATCCACGAGATGGAGCCGCCGCCAAGCCATGTTCTTCCTCAGGAGCGCAGTTCTGGAGTCCGTTTGGGGCTCCGGAGAGGGGGATCTTCGTTCTTCGTCATCACCAACCCTTCTCCATCGCCAATTCCATGATGCTCCCCACCGGGAGAGTAATACCTTCGTAGGCTCGCTGGTCGGTGAGGAGTTGGATGATATTCATCATGTAATCGAGTTAGTTTTGTTAGGGCTTGATCCCTAGTATCCACTATGTTATTAGATTGATGTTACCATGATTTGCCATGCTTAATGCTTGTCACTTTGAGCCCGGGTGCCATGATTTCAGATCTGAACCATTTATGTTATCACCATTATATCCATGTTCAAGATCCGATCCTGCAAGTTATAGTCACCTACTACGTGTTATGATCCGGTAACCCCAGAGTGAGAATAACCAGGACTTCTTCCGTGATTACCGTAGTTTGAGGAGTTCATGTATTCACCGTGTGTTAATGCTTTGTTCCGGTTCTCTATTAAAAGGAGGCCTTAATATCCCTTAGTTTCCAATATGGACCCCGCTGCCACGGCAGGGTAGGACAAAAGAGGTCATGCATGTTCTTTTAATAAAGCATGTATGACTATTTAGAAAATATATCCCTATACATTATATCGATGAACTAGAGCTAGTGTCGTATCGCCCTAGGTTATAACTGTCTCATGATGAATAACATCCAAGAATTCACCGATGCAATGCCTATGAATTTATCTTATATTGTTCTTGCTAAGTTACTACTGCTATCATCACTGTTACACTTGCTAAAAAAACTATTGCTATCACTGTTACCGTTACTGTTGCTGCCGCTACTATTATCAAAACTATCATACTACTTTGCTACTGATCACTTTGCTGCAGATAATAAATCTCCAGGTGTGGTTAAATTGACAACTCAGCTGCTAATACCTTCAAATATTCTTTGTCTCCCCTTGTGTCGAATCTATAAATTTGGGTTGAATACTCTACCCTCGAAAACTGTTGCGATCCCCTATACTTGTGGGTTATCAATTAGCTACACCCAATGCTCAAGTACGATCATAGTGCCCCATAGTTGGTGCTTTATAAGAGAAGATGGAGACTCAAAATAAAAATAAAAATTGCATAAAGTAAATAGAAAGGCCCTTCGCGGAGGGAAGTAGGGATTTGTAGAGGTGCCAGAGCTCAAAGCGAAAAAGATAGAGATAAAAACATTTCGGGTGGCATGCTTTTCTTGTCAACAAAAAGATCGAGTATTTCCCAATACTTTCCATGCTAGATATATCATAGGCGGTTCCCAAACAGAAAATAAAGTTTATTACTTTTTCCACCATACTTTCACTTTCCATGGCTAGCCGTATTCACGGGTGCCTTCCATACCAACACTTTCCAAGGAATTTATTATTTGACAACATAAAGTAAATTCATTTTTCATTTTGAGACTGGGCATCCCTAATACCTTTGCCATACTCTTGTGCAATGATGATAATCCCCAAGTGCAAGGAATCATCATAGCAATTTCCAAAGGTGGAAGTGATTAGTATGGAGTGTCGAACACACAAGGAGCCAAAGGTAAGATCAATATTCTCGCAAGTCCTATCTGCCACTGATACGACTCTACGTACACCAAATGTTTGCTTCCATCTAGAAACGAGAAATAAAACTATGTTGTGGTTATGAAGAGGATAGCTTTGCATGATATCGGAGAACTAAAATATAAAAGTAGGTGCGTATAACATAAAGTTAGAATATATTACTATATATTATAAATAGCGACTGTGGAATAATGATGGATCGGTGTGCGGAATTGTCCTAGGCAATTGTTAACAAGATCGGTAGTCGTCATTGCAATTTCATATGAGGGAGAGGCATAAGCTAACATACTTTCTCTTCTTGGATCATATGCACTTATGATTGGAACTCTAGCAAGCATCCGCAACTACTAAAGATCATTAAGGTAAAACCCAACCATATCATTAAAAATCAAGTCCCCTTTATCCCATACACAGCAACCCCCTTACTCGGGTTTATGCTTATGTCACTCAAGCAACCCACTATAAGCGAATCATGAATGTATTGCAACACCCTACAACGGGAATCCTTCATGTGTGCGTGATGTCTACTATGCAACTTTATTCTTGTAGACACGTGTTGGGCCTCCAGGCACAGAGTTTCGTAGGACAGTAGCAATTTTCCCTCAAGTGGATGACCTAAGGTTTATCAATCCGTGAGAGGTGTAGGATGAAGATGCTCTCTCTCAAACGACCCTGCAACCAAATACAAGAAATCTCTTGTGTCCCCAACACACCCAATACAATGGAAAATTGTATAGGTGCACTAGTTCGGTGAAGAGATGGTGATAAAAGTGTAATATGGATGGTAGAAATATATTTTTATAATCTGAATAAATAAAAACAGCAAGGTAGAAAATAGTAAACAGGCACAAAAACAGTATTGCAATGCTTGAAAATGAGGCTTAGGGTCCGTACTTTCGGTAGTGCAACCTCTCAACAATGCTAATATAATTGGATCATATAACCATCCCTCAAAGTGCGATGAAGAATCACTCCAAAGTTCCTATCTAGCGGAGAACATTAGAATAAATTGTTTGTAGGGTACAAAACCACCTCAAAGCTATTGTTTCTGTTCGATCTATTCAAGAGTTCGTACTAAAATAACACAAAGCTATTCTTTCCATTTGATCTATCCTAGAGTTCGTACTAAAATAACACTTCATATTCATAATACTCAATCCAACACAAAGAACTTCAAAGAGTGCCCCAAGATTTCTACTGGAGAAGCAAAGACAAAATCGTGCATTGATACGTCTCCAACATATCTTTAGTTTTTGATTGTTCCATGCTGTTATATTATCAATGTTTGATGTTTTATAATCATTTTATATCATTTTTTGGTACTAACCTATTGACATAGTGCCAAGTGCTAGTTGTTGTTTTCTACATGTTTTTTACATCGCAGAAAATCAATACCAAACGGAGTCCAAATGCAACGAAACTTTACGTAGATTTTTTTCTACCAGAAGACACCTAATGGGCCAAGGCTGCACCTGGGGATGCTCCGAGGAGAGCACAACCCACCAGGGTGCGCCAGGAGGCCCAAGCGCACCCTGGTGGGTTGTGCCCGCCTCGGGTGCCACCCGGACCGCCTCTTTGCTCTATAAATACCCCAATATTTCAGAAACCCTAGAGGCATCGATGAAAATCAATTCCAGCCGCCGCAGAGTTCAGAACCACAAGATCCAATCTAGACACCATCTCGGATGATGCGTGAGTAGTTCTTCGTAGACCTTCGGGTCTGTAGTTAGTAGCTAGATGGTCCCTCTCTCTCGCTGAATTCTCAATACAATGGTCTCTTTGAGATCCATATGATGTAACACTTTTTGCGATGTGTTTGTTGGGATCGATGAACTTTGGGTTTATGATCAGATCTATCTTTTTATATCCATGAAAGTATTTGAGTTTCTTTGATCTCTTTTATGCATGATTGCTTATAGCCTCATATTTCTTCTCTGATATTTGGGTTTAGTTTGGCCAACTTGATCTATTTATCTTGCAATGCGAAGATGTCGGTGTACAAAAGTAGGGGCCCTTCTGTACCCCTTTACTTGTGCAAGGGCAGTCATAGCCACACCTGCGGCCATGCTTGGCGGGGTAGAGGACGGAAAGGTACGAGACTGCCAAGACAGCACTCAAGCCAGAGACATGAAGAGCAAAGGGGCAAGATGGATTTCCCCCGGCAACGCCCTTGCCGGGGCGGCCTACATAGCCCTGGCAAGAGCCTTGCCGGGGCGACTTGCCCAACACCAGCAAGGCCACCTCCCTTGATCCTGAGAGTCTTGACACCATGATAACGTTGAGACCAAGACTCAGGGGTGCCTGCGTGGTGGCATGGAGATCTTTCTGAAGACCTAAGGCCTGCTAGCCTAGATAAGAACCAGAAGACGAAGACCCCCAGCAAGACCCTTGCCGGGGGCATCTGCGGGGCCGCGGCCAGGCCCGCACCTAAAAAAGTTTCGCTCCCCGGCGGCCATTCCGACGCGGCAACCAGCCCGCCAACTAGGCAAGAGCCTGCATGCAGCTTCTAGGCCAACTAGTCAAGCACCTGCGTGGTGGCATGCAGATCTTCGTGAAGGCCCATTCATTGCACCAGCACAGCGACCAGCCAGCCAGCATGGCACTGCATGCCTCGTCAGCTTGGACGCACATCGAAGCAAGGCGAGGCGGCGACAGACGGGACGAGCTCTGTTGCCGTCCCCGATAAAGCAAGACGGCACGTAGGCGGCGCATTAAATGCATTTGTCCTACGATGTGAGGCGATAAACTTGTATATTGTAGATACTTTCCACCTTCTGTGTGCCACTGTGGCGACCCCTTTTGACATATAAAAGGAGGCCTGAGGCGTACTGTGTTAGGATTTGGACTTTTTGGACTGGGCATGCATAGTAGCTAGTCCAAGAACTGAAGAACACAAGATAAACACAGACAAGCAGGACTAGGGTTTTGCGCTTCATTTGCGGCCCGAACCTGGGTAAACATCCCCTCGCACTAATCGCTAGACCTGCTCTTTGCACAGCTCTTCACCCCCGCCAACCGTAATAGGGGTCCTCGGGATCCCATAGGTGTCGTTTTCCCCGGTAGAAGAGGTGCTTCGTAGTGGGTTCGATCTTACGGTGCTTGATCCCAGTGATAGAAGGGGAACCGACACGTATGTATCATTGCTACTAAGGATAAAATGATGGGGTCTATCTCTACATGGATAGATCTTGTCTACATCATGTCATCGTTCTTATTGCATTACTCCGTTTCTCCATGAACTTAATACACTAGATGCATGCTGGATAGCAGTCGATGTGTGGAGTAATAGTAGTAGATGCAGGTAGGAGTCGGTCTACTAATATTGGACATGATGCCTATGTAATGATCATTGCCTGGATATCGTCATGATTATTTGAAGTTCTATCAATTGCCCAACAGTAATTTGTGCACCCACCGTTTGCTATTTTTCTCGAGAGAAGCCACTAGTGAAACCTACGGCCCCCGGGTCTCTTTCTCATATTATCGCCTTTGTGATCTATTTTCCTTTGCTTTTATTTTCAGATCTACTAAACCAAAAATACAAAAATACCTTGCTGCAATTTATTCTTATTTATTTTATTTGCTGTTCAATCTATCAATCTACTACAATTTTATTCACATCTGTTTGCCCATCTTGGGGTGCCGCTACCCGAAAGGGATTGACAACCCCTTTTACACATCAGGTTGTGAGTAGTTGTTATTTGTGTGCAGGTGCTGTTTGCGTTGTGTTGCTTGGTTCTGCTACTGGTCCAATAACCTTGGTTTCACATCTGAGGGAAATACCTACGCCGCTGTGCTGCATCATCCCTTCCTCTTTGGGGAAATACCGACGTAGCTTCAAGCCGCATCAAAAGGAATTTCTGGCGCTGTTACCGGGGAGGATGTTCAACATACACTAGGTTCCTAATCACAAATCTCATCTCCTCGCAATTTACATCATTTTCCATTTGCCTCTCATTTTCCTCTCCCCCACTTCACAAAAATTTGTCGTTTTATTCGCCCCTCTTTTTCGTTCGTCGTTTTCTTGCTGGATCTGTTTTTGAGTGCAATCTTGTTGTGAAGTCATCATGACCCAAGAGAACACCAAGTTATGTGATTTCTCAAATACCAACAATTTTTTTATCGGCACTCCAATTGCTCCTCCCGCCACTAGTGCGAAGTCTTGTGATATTAATACTGCTTTGTTGAATCTTGCTATGAAATATCAATTTTCTGGTACTCCTAATGAGGATGCCGCGTCCTATCTTAATACCTTCGTGGAATTATGCGATATTCAAAAGGAAAAATATGTGGACAATGATGTTGTGAAGATGAAATTATTCCCGTTTTCTTTGCGTGATTCTGCAAAAATTTGGTTCTCTTCTTTGCCTCGCAATAGTATCGATTCTTGGAATAAGTGCAAATATGCTTTTATCACTAAGTATTTTCCTCCCGCAAAATTTATTTCCCTTAGAACCTAGATCATGAATTTCAAGCAACTTGAACATGAGCATGTTGCACAATCTTGGGGAAGGATGAAAATGATGCTAAGGAATTGCCCAACTCATAGGTTAAATCTTTGGATGATCATACAAAATTTTTATGCGGGGTAGAATTTTGTTTCTCGTAATCTTTTAGGTTCCATTGCAGGTGGTACTTTTATGGAAATTACTCTGGGTGAACCTACCAAATTGCTTGATAGTATTATGGCAAATTATTCGCAATGGCATACCGAAAGAGCTCCTACCAGTAAAAAAGTTAATTCAGTTGAAGAAATTTCGTCTTTGAGTGAAAAAGTTGATGCTATTATGAAATTGGTTGCTAGTAAAAGTGCTCCTATTGATTTCAATGATATGCCTTTGTTTACTTTGATTGAGAAAAATAGTGATGCCATAAATGTGAATTTTATCTCTCAAAATAATTTCAACAACAATGCTTATAGAGGTAATTTTAATCCTAGGCCTTTTCCTAGTAATTCCTCTAATAATTATGTAATTCCTATGGAAATCCTTCTTATAATAATAATAGGAACAGCTCTGATCTTGAGAATAATATTAAAGAATTTATCAACACGCAAAAAGTTTTCAACACTTCCATAGAAGAAAAGTTGAATAGGATTGATGATTTGTCTAGAAGTGTTGATAGAATTTCTCATGATGTGGAAAATCTCAAGATGAAAATTTTTGTTCCTAAAGTAGATCAATCAATTAAAGCTCTTTACGTTCCTATGGATGAAAGTAAGAGAAGAACCTCTATGCATAGAGCTAAAAGAGAACTTTTAGAAAAGGCGTTTTCTAGTGATTTCTTTCGCAAAAGTGATGAAGATCTTATAATGATTGGTGTTTCTTCTATTGATTCCTTGCTTAGTAAAATTAAGATTGATGAAAAAGGGACTGGAGAAGAGTTAACTTTAGCTAGAAGGCGTCCCAATATTTTGGAGGGTGAAATTCTTGTTGAGAAAATTGATGAAACTGGGTTTGAAGAGGTCAGAACTTTAACTAGTGATGTACCCACTCTTTCGGATTACAAAGACTTTAACTATGATAGTTGCACTTTGATTGATTGTATTTATTTGTTTCAATCCATGTTAAATTCACCCCATGCTTCTGAAAAAAATAAAGCTTTTACTAAACATATTGTTGATGCTATGATGAAAGCTTTTGAAGAAAAATTGGAATTAGAAGTTTCAATTCCTAGAAAATTGCATGATGAATGGGAACCTACTATCAAAGTCAAGATTAAAAATTATGAGTGATTTGCTTTGTTTTGTGCCCCTTTACCTGTGCATGGGCAGTAAGAGCTGCACCCGCGAGCACACTTAGCAGGGCAAAGGAGGGAAGCAGAAGTGCAAGGCTACTAGAGCAGCGCTCCAACCAAGGGCGCAGAAGACGGAGCAATCAGACAGGCTTCCTCCCGGCGAGACCCTTGCCTGGGCGGCCTACACAGCCCCGGCAAGAGCCTTGCTGGGGAAGCTCGCCCAACACCAAAATCACAGCCACCCTTGAGCCTGAGAGTTCCGACACCATCGACAGCATTGGAACCAAGGCTCGGGAAGTGCCTGCATGTTGGCATAAAGATCTTTGTGAAGACAGAGAGCCTACAAATCCTAGATGGGGCCAGAAGACAAGACAACCGCAAGGCTCCTTGCCGAGGATGCCCACGAGGCCCCGGCAAGGCACCTTGCTGAAAACACCCGTCAGGCCCCAGCAAGGCTCTTGTCGGGGGCGCTCACAAGGCCCCGACAAGACCCTTGCCGGGATATACGCAAGACCGCGGCAAGGCCTTGCCGCCCCATCGCTGCCCCAGCTCAGCGGCCAGCCCACCAACTAAATCAGGTACCCACGTTGCAATACATGGGTACTAATCCAACTAGCCAAACACCTGCGTGGCGGCATACGGATCTTCGTGAAGACCCTACCAGCACGCGAACTCAGCAGCCTGCCAGCGTACGTGGCGCTGCATGCCTCGATGGCCTGGACGCGTGTCGGAGCAAGGCAGAGCAGCGACGGACGGGACGGGCCTCGTTACCATCCCTGATAAAGCAAGTGGACACCTAAGTAGCACATTTAATGCACTTTGTCCTGTAATGACAGGCGATAAGCTTGTACACTATATACCTTTCCACCTCCCATGTGGCACTGTGGCAGCCCCTACTTTTGTGCACCGTTAGGAGCCCCCGGGCCCGGGCCACACATAAGCGTGACGTGTTGTTGGGCTAGGCCCAAAACGGTGTGCGGGCACGTGGAGCGGAGTTTTACTGTGGTAACTTCTCCGTTGGTTGCGCTTCCCCACGACCCGCGCTGAATGCGCGACGTGGGGGTCGTGCGTGGGGCGGTTGCTGCCCTCATGCGTCACATCGTGGTAAATGGTAAAGAGGCGGTCCACGCCTTCCCCATAAAAAGGGGAAAACGCGGGTGTGCTGCTCATTTATCCCCCGCGTCTCTTCAATTTCGGAACCGTTGTCCCCCCCTTCTTCCTCAAGCAAAAAAGCCGAAGCTCACGCCTCCATCCGCCGCTACCGCGCCCCCATTGCCCCCAATCTCCCATTGCTCCAGATTCCTCACCTCTTTCCCGGCCGCCATGGCACCCAAAACCAGTAAGGGCAAGGGAGTGGCCAAGGACGCCGGGGAGAAGGAGGTGCCGGAGAGTGAGTTCGTGGCGCTTCGGATGCAGCTTGCCCTCTTCCCCTTGACGGTCGATGCGGTCCACCTTAGGGACTATTTCAGGCCTCTGTGGGGGGTGAAGACGACGGGGCATCCGGCCACGCACATCATCCCCGCCGATTTTGCTGAGGCCGACCCGAATCAGTATCCTTTCTTCGTTGACTACTTCTCCAGCGGGCTCTGCCCCCTTTCTCCGATTTTTTCAATGATGTCATGCACACCTACATCTTCCATCTTCTTGATTCCACGCCGAATGCCGTGGCGTGCATGGCCTTCTTTGCCCACCTCTGTGAGGGCTTCGTCGGAATGCTTCCTAGCACGACGCTCTTTCGCCACTACTTCTATCCCCGTATCTAGGCGGGGGGTGCCATCTCCAGCTACATCACCTGGATCCCACGAACCCAGGAGAAGGGCACGTATCCGGAGGTCGCCCAGAAGGAGAGGTGGGAGGAGTGGCGGGGCCGGTGGCTGTGGATCAAGGAGGAGGATCCGCAGGAGTTTTGCCGAGTTCGTCAGAGCCCGCCAGTCCGTCGCAAGGACTGGAGCGACCCCGACGCCGATGACAAGAAGCTCGTGATCGCTACTACCAGAATCCATCGCCTCACCATGGCCGGGCTCACCCTTGAGATGATTGGGGCTGATTTCATCCGCCGCCGAATCTCTCCACTGCATAACAAGGGGAGGCCTGATACGTCTCCAACGTATCTATAATTTATGAAGTATTCATGCTATTATATTATCCATCTTGGCTGTTTATGGGCTTTATTAAACACTTTTATATTATTTTTGGGACTAACCTATTGGCCCAGAGCCCAGTGCCAGTTCCTGTTTTTCCCTTGGTTCAGTGTTTCGAAGAAAAGGAATATCAAACGAAGTCGAAACGGAATGAAACCTTCTGGAGAAGTTATTTTTGGAAAGAAAGCAACCCGAGAGACTTGGAGTCCATGTCAAGAAAGCAACAAGGAAGGCACGAGGCAGGGGGCGCGACCACCCCCTGGGCGCGCCCTCCACCCTCGTGGGCCCCTCGTGGCTCCCCTGACTTATTTCTTCCTCCTATATATACCAATATACCCTAAAAACTTCGGGGAACAGAATAGATCAGGAGTTGCGCAGCCGCAAGCCTCTGTAGCCACCAAAAACCAATCGGACCCTGTTCCGGCACCCTGCCGGAGGGGGGGTCCCTCACCGGTGGCCATCTTCATCATCCCGGCGCTCTCCATGACGAGGAGGCAGTAGTTCACCCTTGGGGCTGAGGGTATGTACCAGTAGCTATGTGTTTGATCTCTCTCTCTCTCTCTCGTGTTCTTGATTTGGCACGATCTTGATGTATCGCGAGCTTTGCTATTATAGTTGGATCTTATGTTTCTTCTCCCCCTCTACTCTCTTGTAATGGATTGAGTTTTCCCTTTGAAGTTATCTTATCGAATTGAGTCTTTAATGATTTTAGAACACTTGATGTATGTCTTGCCGTGCGTATCTGTGGTGACAATGGGATATCACGTGATTCACTTGATGTATGTTTTGGTGATCAACTTGTGGGTTCCGCCCATGAACCTATGCATAGGGGTTGGCACACGTTTTTCGTCTTGACTCTCCGGTATAAACTTTGGGGCACTCCTTGAAGTACTTTGTGTTGGTTGAATAGATGAATCTGAGATTGTGTGATGCATATCATATAATCATACCCACGGATACTTGAGGTGACAATGGAGTATCTAGGTGACATTAGGGTTTTGGTTGATTTGTGTCTTAAGGTGTTATTCTAGTACGAACTCGATGATAGATCGATCAGAAAGAATAACTTTGATGTGGTTTCGTACCCTACCATAATCTCTTTGTTTGTTCTCCGCTATTAGCGACTTTGGAGTGACTCTTTGTTGCATGTTGAGGGATAGTTATATGATCCAATTATGTTATTATTGTTGAGAGAACTTGCACTAGTGAAAGTATGAACCCTAGGCCTTGTTTCGTAGCATTGCAATACCATTTACGCTCACTTCTACCACTTGCTACCTTGCTGTTTTTATATTTTCAGATTACAAAAACCTATATCTACCATCCATATTGCACTTGTATCACCATCTCTTCGCCGAACTAGTGCACCTATACAATTTACCATTGTATTGGGTATGTTGGGGGCAGAAGAGACTCTTTGTTATTTGGTTGCAGGGTTGCTTGAGAGAGACCATCTTCATCCTACGCCTCCCACGGATTGATAAACCTTAGGTCATCCACTTGAGGGAAATTTGCTACTGTCCTACAAACCTCTGCACTTGGAGGCCCAACAACATCTACAAGAAGAAGGTTGTGTAGCAGACATCAAGCTCTTTTCTGGCACCGTTGCCGGGGAGACTAGGTAAGCGGCACTCACACCCCATCAACTAAGCTCTTTTCTGGCGCCGTTGCCGGGGAGGTGAGTGCTTGAAGGTATATCTTTAGATCTTGCAATCGAATCTTTTTGTTTCTTGTTTTATCACTAGTTTAGTTTATAAAAGAAAACCACAAAAAAATGGAATTAAGTTTGCCACATACGCTTCACCTTTTTAATATCTTTCGTGAGTATGGTGGAAAGGAAAATTGTGCCAAAGTGTTATAAGAAGAATGCATTAAAATGTTTGGCACTAAATCTTTGAACGATGAGGATGATTGTAATATTGTTAGTATGAACTCCTTGAATATCCATAGTACTAATGATGATTGCACTAGTTATGATGAAAGTGTCTCTTATAAACATGTCAATTTTTGTGGAGTGCATTGGGTTTGCAAGTACACACCAAACAGGGAAGATAGATATTGCAAGATGCATAAGCATTTAGAAACTAAATTGTTGCAAGAAAGGCTAGATGTTTGTGCTGAAAATTTAAATTATCTTGGCCATACTTGTGAACTTTGCAATGAAAGGGGTCATTTAACTATCCGATGAAAATTGTTTCATGATCTAATCGTATCCAAAAGTTGTGATGACTTGATTTCCCTTGGACATTATAATGAACTTAGTTTGCTTATGGGTTATGAAGAAATGAAACGTATAACTAACTATCTTCCAGTATTTGCCCGTGACAAACTTCTTGGTTTTGATCTAGAGGAAATTTATATGTATTGTGCGGTGAATTGCATTGAAAATCCTTATATTGCCAATTACATAAAGAAAAGAAAACAAATAGAAGATGAAGAGAATATTAATGAAAGGGAAGAGACTTCCCAATATCCTCCTATTATTTCTTATGATGAATCATTAAACGAGGAGGAGCCTTCTATCCAACCAATTTCATTAATAAGGAGCTCCAAAAAGAGGATTGAACCCACACATGATGTGGTTAAGAAGAAGAAAAGAAAAAGGAGGAGAGGTAAAAAGATATCTCTCCCAAATAATGTTGCTCCTATTATTGTTGTGCCTCATGAAAATGAAGATGATGCACTTGATGATGATCTCGTTATGCCTATTGCTTGTTGTGATGATTATGATTGGGAAGATAATGATACTTCTTATGATCTTGAAAATATTTTTGGCACTTGCTTGGAAGAATATGATAATTGCTATACTATTGGTGCTATCCATACTATTAATGATGAGAGTGATTATGCTTATGATATGAAAAAGCCCAAGCTTGGGGATGCTATGTTTGATGAGGGTGATGTTTTTGAGAATATATTTGCAGCAATTAATGCTTGTCCCAAACTTGGGGATGCTACGTTTAATGAAGATGATATTTTTAGTCTCCCAAGTTTTGATATACAAATTTATAATGATGATAGCTTATGATGATTATATTGATGAAAGTGGGTTTGGGAGAGTGTCCACTTTAGGAAGTAATGATCCCACTATTTTGGAGGATGTTGAATCTTATAATATTTATGAAAGTGGATTTGGAGAGGTCATTACTTTATTTAGTGATGTATCCACTATTTCGGAAGAGGTTTCAATTGATTATGATGAGAACAAAGTTGCTACTTATGATGATTATTGTGATGAAACTTATGCTATAAAGAGTAGTGATGATTATATTTATAAAACTTGTTATGATTATGAGTACCCTTTCTCTGAACGTTACTCTTTTAATGTGGAAACAATTTATAGTATTCAAGTCTCTGATGATACTCCCACTATTCTGAATGAGAAGAATATTGCTTGTGTGGAGAGTAATAAAAATTCTATGCTTGTAGATCATGAGAATAATGCTTTAGGTGCTGGTTATATTGTTGAATTTATTCATGATGCTACTGAAAATTATTATGAGGGAGGAATATATGCTTGTAGGAATTGCAATAATATCAAGTTTCCTCTCTATGTGCTTAAAATCTTGAAGTTATGCTTGTTTTACCTTCCTATGCAAGTTGATTCTTGTTCCCATAAGTTGTTTGCTCACAAAATCCCTATGCATAGGAAGTGGGTTAGACTTAGATGTACTAGTCATATTCTTCAGGATGCTCTCTTTATGTTTCAATTCTTATCTTTTATGTGAGAATCATTGAAATCATCATGCCTAGCTGGGGGCGTTAAACATTAGAGCTTGTTGGGAGGCAACCCAATTTTATTTTAGTTTCTTGCTTTTTGGTTCTGTTTAGGAATAATAATCCATATAGCTTCTGTTTGGATGTGGTTTATGTTTTAATTAGTGTTTGTGCCAAGTAAGACCTATAGGATCTTCTTGGATGATAGTTATTTGATCTTGCTGAAAATTCCAGAAACTTTCTGTTCACGAAAACAATTGTCTAAAATCACCAGAACGTGATAAAATACTGATTCCAATTGAAGCAGATCAATAATCAAATTATCTAGGTCTTCCTATTTTTGTAGGTTTTTCTGAGTTCCATAAGTTTGCGTTAGTTACAGATTACTACAGACTGTTCTGTTTTTGACAGATTCTGTTTTTCATTGTGTTGCTTGCTTATTTTGATGAATCTATGGCTAGTAAAATAGTTTAAAAACCATAGAGAAGTTGGAATACAGTAGATTTAACACCAATAAAAATAAAGAATGAGTTCATTACAGTACCTTGAAGTGGTGTTTTGTTTTCTTTCGCTAACGGAGCTCATGAGATTTTCTGTTAAGTTTTGTGTTGTGGAGTTTTCAAGTTTTGGGTAAAGATTCGATGGACTATGGAATAAGGAGTGGCAAGAGCCTAAGCTTGGGGATGCCCAAGGCACCTGTCACATCCCTAGTTCTGGTATGCTCAAGGCTAGCTAGTCATGTGTGCATCATGTCTAAATTCCATTTAAATTTGAAACGGGGATTTGTGAAACCCTCAGAATCATTTCTGGAAATGACCCAGATAAAAATTGCTCCAAAAAGGTCCAAGAAAATGTTCATGTTGCTCTCTGAAAATATTGGACAGAGATAAAAATCAAACCAATATTTTTAGGAGCTCATAGATATTGTTTTGGGCATTTGGAATTAATGCAGTAATTATTTGCTTTGAATATATATTGTTATATATATATATAATATGTGTCCAAAAATTATGCTAGTTGATGAGGAGCTGTGGAATAATACCACTAGCTTCTGCAAAAATTGGCATAAGGAAATAAAATGGTTTAGTATTTCTATTAAACCAAAACAAATGTCAGAAAATAGAAAACAGAAACAATATAGAAAGAAAGGAAGAAATCCCACCTGCACTTACCTCCCTGTGCAGCCTGGCCTGGCCCAACGGCCCAGCAGGGCGGCCCAGCCAGCTGGCCGTGCCAGTCGTCCCCTTCCTCGTGCCAGGAGGACAGGGGCACGCGCTCGGTGCGCGCGGCCACGCGTCCGGCCACCTCCTGCTTCTCCCTCTCGTCGCCTGGAACGGCCGGACGTCGCCATGCACCCCCCAAGCCTCTCTCGCTCTCTCCCGCGCCATCCCTCTTCCCCCTCGCTCCCTCTCTCGCGGCCGAAATCGCCGTCGCCGCCGTCCACAGCCACCGTGGCCTTGGCCACTACCGCACGTCCCCGACACGCTCCCCAGCTCCGCCGCGACCCCCTCTCCCTCCTCACCGAGCCAAGCAACCCGGGCGAGCTCCGCTTCGTCCTCGGCGCCGTCGTCTTCATCTTCGGACGCCGGAGATCGTCTTCGCTGCCCCGTCGACTCCAGCCTTCCTCGAGCTCCCCGACGACGTCCCCGAGCCCGCCGTGAGCCCCTGCATCGGTTCCCCCTTCTCCCCTACCTCCCCGTGCTCTGTAGCCATGCGCCCGCTCGAGCCGAGCTCCGGCCGCCGCCGCGTGCTTCGCTCCAGCGAGCTCCGCCGCCCCCGCGTGCTTCGCTCCAACGAGCTCCGCCGCCCCCGCAGCCTCCCGTATGCTCCCCTGGATGCGCGCGAGCACCAGCTCCTCGGAGATGGTCTCCGCGGCCCATTTGGTCGCCGGAGACGCGATCCCGAGCCCTCCGCCGCATTCGGCCTCGCTGGCGGCTAAACGCCGGTGGGGTTGACCGTGTTGACCTCGCCGGCCCCTCAGGTGGGCCCCGTGAGGTAGGTGATTAGCTTAGGGCTAATCACAGTTAACCAACCACCCCTGACACTGACCAGTGGGCCCAGCGTCACTAATCCTGTAATTAGGATAAACTAACCCGCTGTCTAACCCTGAGACACTGACGTGTGGCCCCCGCACGTCAGGTTTGACCCCAGTCAGCGCTGTTGACTTGCTGACGCAAGCATGACGCAGTGCTGACGCAATTAACCTTTTCTGGTTTAATTTTAAATCAGGAAATTCCAGAAAATGATATAAACTTCAAAAAAATCATAGAAATTCAACCGTAGCTTAGATTGAAATAATTTATATATGAAAAATTATCAGAAAAATGCAATCTATCTATCTGTACTATTTTCATGCATGAAAAAGCAACCTAAACCTGCTGTATAGGTGAAAACATATGAATGGCATTTATATATGTTAAGTTTGGAGTTGCATTTGAACCCTTGGTTCAAATGGACTTCATTCAAACAGAATGCTAGCTGCATTAGCTCAAACAGCATCACATCTACATGCCATGATCATGCATCATATTGTTGCATATGCTTGTGTTTTGATTGTAGACACCGTTCCTTCTCGATAGGTCCTGCTCCGGAGAGTGCTCCAGAGTACCTGTTTGAGGAGCAGTGCCCCCCTGTTGATCTACCAGGCAAGCAAAACCCCCTTGTTCATTCTGATACAATCCTACTCTCTCGCTCCTGCTCTCTATTTTTGCATTAGGACAACAATGATTCAATTGCTACTTTGTGTTGCGGTAGTTGAACCCATTCCTCTGCATGACCTGTCATTGCCACAGTAAATAGTTGAAACCCACTAGCATGTGTAGGAGTTGATTGAGCCATGTTGTGTTCCTACCATGCCATGCCTGCTTTTGCTTAGAGTTGTGTCAGGTCTGATTCATTGGGAATGAATTGGAGTGTTATGATATGTTCTGGTGCTGAGAGTTAAGTGTGTGAACACGATTTGGTAAAGGTAGCGGTGAGAGGCCATGTAGGAGTACATGGTGGGTTGTCTCATTGGAACCGTCCTTAAGCCTTAAGCACTGAGTTCTGTGTATGTTGTCCAATGACTAGCTACTACCACACATTGGGTTCCGGTAACTTGGCCCCTCTCGACTTATTAACCAACTTGAGCTCTGTCCAGGAGTTGCAACTAGTTTCTGGTGTTTGTAGGTAGTGCTATTTTTGTACCAAGTGGCACCCGGCAGGGTGGGCTTGGGACAGACTAGGCACACGTGGCCTGGTGTACCGAGTGGCACCCGGATGGTGGACTCGGGAACCCTGCACACATCATTTGGGGCCGTGAGTGACACCCCGGCCGGATCTCCTTCCGGATGGAACCCGAATAGGCGATAAACCTGGACTAGAGTCTTGTGTGGTTAGTCAGGTCATGGCCGACACCCTCGCCAGGCTTCCGCTTGAAGGTTGCCGAGATACATGACGTGTACATGGCGGTAAGTGGCGAGAGCGTGTGTGAAGAAGTACACCCATGCAGGTTTAACATGATCTATTCGAATAGCCGGGTCCGCGGTTTTGGACTTCTTGGATGCTTACGTGGTACATAGACAACTTGAAGTTGATACTCTAAAATGCTCAAGACAAGTGTGAGTGCTATGGATGGCCTTCTCGTAGGGAGACGGGGATGAATCCATAGTAGTGTATTGTGCGGTGATTAGTGGACTCGTGTGCGCCATCTCACCTCAAAGAAGTTTCTTGTAGTCGTAGAACAGGATAGCCACTGAGTCAAAGCTGGCTTGCTGCAACTGAACCCCACATTGCCTCCTTGATACTAATGCATGTATGATAGGATCTGATGTAAGTCTTGCTGAGTACCTTTGTACTCATGTTCCTTTATTTATGTTTTTGCAGCGGAGACTTGGGTCTTACTAGTGTTCTCGTGAACTTCGGCAAGTAGCTTGTACCTCAGCTACGATCTTGACCGGATGTTGTAGATAGTCAGGCTCTTCAGCCTTTTTCATTTGTAGATGTCTGTACTCAGACATGTAATGCTTCCGCTGGTTGCTTGTATGCTCTGAATGTTGGGTCATGTGACCCCTGTTTGTACTAAATGCTATGATGACTCTTCTGAGCCTTCACCTATATGAGTTGTTGAGTTATGTGTGATGCCATGTTGTACAGCACATACTTGCATGTTATGCGTACGTGTAATGTGTATTGCTATGTGTGGGATCTGACTATCTAGTTGTTTATTCTTAGTAGCCTCTCTTATGGGGAAATGTAGTCTTGTGCTTCCATGAGCCATAGTAGTCTGCTACAGCCCGGTTCACCGGAGTCCTGCTAGCCCAGCACTACTGCTCCGGAACACTTGACTGGCCGGCATGTGATTCACTTCGTTCCTGTGTCTGTCCCTTCGGGGAAATGTCACGCGGTGACATCCGGAGTCCTGCCTAGCCTGCTACAGCCCGGGTTCCCGGAGTCCTATTAGCCTAGTGCTACAGCCCGTATTCACACGCTGCTGACCGACATGCTCGATGTTGATTGATGTATGCCTGTCCCCGTAAGTTAGTGCCACTTTGGGTTCACGACTAGCCATGTCAGCCCGGGTTCTTTGTCATATGGATGCTAGCGACACTATCATATACGTGTGCCAAAAGGCGCAAACGGTCCCAGGCATGGTAAGGCGACACCCATGGGAATACCGTGCGTGAGGCTGCAAAGTGATATGAGGTGTTACATGCTAGATCGGTGTGGCATAGAATCGGGGTCCTGACAGCACCCCAAGGTAACATTCAAGGACAACCAAAAGCCTAATCTTGGGGATGCCCCGGATGGCATGCCCTGTTTCGTCTTCGTTCATCAGAACTTTACTTGGAGCTATATTTTTATTCACCACATGATATGTGTTTTGCTTGGAGCGTCATTTTATTTTCATTAGCCTTGCTTGCTGTTTGAATAAATTACCAAGATCTGAAATTCTTAAATGTTAGAGAGTATTCACATAGCTACATAATTATTTAACTACTCATGATCTTCACTTATATCTTTTTGGAGTAGTTTGTCATTTACTCGTGTGCTTCACTTATATCTTATGAGTAAATGGTTGAATGATTTGAATGTCATAAATCTGAAATTATATATGTTTCATATGCCTTTCCCATGGGGAGTAATGCCTTCAGATATAAGAAGTAGAGGAGGTAAATTTATTGAAGGTTAGCAAACATTGTATTGGTCACTTGAACAATTAATGAAAGAATATTGAAGGAAGAGAGATTTCACATATAAATATACTATCTTGGACATCTTCTATGATTGTGATCCCCATTAACTATTTTCAAACCTGAGCAAATTAGTTGAAATTGGACAAGGAAGACAACATAATGAGTTATGCTTGGGTATATTTGTATAGAAGTTAAATTGTTATGGATCCTCTAACATGTGGTGCTTGCTATTTAGAATCCTTTGCTAGCCAAAATTTCTGTACTAAGCGGGAATACTGCTTGTGCATCCAAATTCCTTGAACCAAGTTTCTTCCACGAGTGTCCACCATATCTAGCTATATGCGGTATTTACCTACCGTTCCAAGTAAATTTGCATGTGCCAAACTCTAAACCATCAAATAATAATCTGTTTTGTATGCCCGAATCGCTCATGTAGCGACTAGGGGCTGTCAGTATCTTCCATGCTAGGTGGGTTATTCTCATGATGAGTGAACTCCGCTCATCATTCACGAGAAAATGGTTGGTAACTGGGATGCCCAGTCCTATGATCAAAAGATCAAAAACAAATTCGCAAATAATTTAAACAAAACTCCCCCAGGAAAGTTGATAGTTGGACGGCACCCGTTGTTTCGGACAAGCCATGGAGTGTGAATGTTGGTGGAGGGGGAGTAAAAACTTTACCTTTCTGCATGGGAACCGCCTATAATGTATGTAGTATGGAAGATATTGGAAACTCTTGGTCGTTATGTTGACAATGAAAGCATACCTCTCAAAATTATTTTCATCTCTATTTTTTCTTCGAGCTTCGGCACCTCTGCAAATCCCTGCTTCCCTCTGCGAAGGGCCTATCTTTTACTTTTATGCAAGAGTCATTAGTATTGCTTCTCATTCCAACCTACTCTTTAGTTGGCAAGCATCATGTGATGGAAAGATCTAAGCATATATGGCCATTCAAATATATTTGACCATGAATTATTATTGTTGACAATTATCTATATGATAAATAAGTTGGGAGGCGAAACATTAAGCCCCTATCTTTCTCTGTGTTCGATGAATACTATTTGTTCTAAAAATATGCTTTGAGTGGTAGCAATCATGGAAGACTATATGATAGTTGAGTATGTGGAGTTTGCTAAATCAAAGCTCTGACATAGACTCTTCCTAAAAATAAGATGAATTGTAATTGTTTGATGACTAATAACATTGTTTGTTAGTTTTCAAGAAAGCTTATGATCTATACTTTAACATGTGAATAGTTTGTCACTTGATCATGAAAATTTCTATGAGTTGAGCTACCATTATGACATATAATGATGCTAGAAAAGGTGATAGAGATTATCATTGATCAAACTTGTGCACCTGCTAGCATTCACACTTCATAAATTCTTTCTTTTATCATTTACCTACTCGAGGATGAGCAGGAATTAAGCTTGGGGATGCTGATACGTCTCCAACGTATCTATAATTTATGAAGTATTCATGCTATTATATTATCCATCTTGGATGTTTATGGGCTTTATTAAACACTTATATATTATTTTTGGGACTAACCTATTGACCCAGAGCCCAGTGCCAGTTCCTGTTTTTTTCCCTTTTTCAGTGTTTCGAAGAAAAGGAATATCAAATGAAGTCGAAATGGAATGAAACCTTCTGGAGAAGTTATTTTTCGAAAGAAAGCAACCCGGGAGACTTGGAGTCCACGTCAAGAAAGCAACGAGGAAGGCATGCGGCAGGGGGGCGCGCCCACCCCCCTGGGCGCGCCCTCCACCCTCGTGGGCCCCTCGTGTCTCCCCTGACATATTTCTTCCTCCTATATATACCAATATACCCTAAAAACTTCGGGGAACAGAATAGATCGGGAGTTCCGCCGCCGCAAGCCTCTGTAGCCACCAAAAACCAATCGGGACCCTGTTCCGACACCCTGTCGGAGGGGGATCCCTCACCGGTGGCCATCTTCATCATCCCGGCACTCTCCATGACGAGGAGGGAGTAGTTCACCCTTGGGGCTGAGGGTATGTACCAGTAGCTATGTGTTTGATCTCTGTCTCTCGTGTTCTTGATTTGGCACGATCTTGATGTATCGCGAGCTTTGCTATTATAGTTGGATCTTATGATTCTTCTCCCCCTCTACTCTCTTGTAATGGATTGAGTTTTCCCTTTGAAGTTATCTTATCGGATTGAGTCTTTAATGATTTGAGAACACTTGATGTATGTCTTACCGTGCGTATCTGTAGTGACAATGGGATATCACGTGATTCACTTGATGTATGTTTTGGTGATCAACTTGTGGGTTCTGCCCATGAACCTATGCATATGGGTTGGCACACGTTTTCGTCTTGACTCTCCGGTATAAACTTTGGGGCACTCCTTGAAGTACTTTGTGTTGGTTGAATTGATGAATCTGAGATTGTGTGATGCATATCGTATAATCATACCCACGGATACTTGAGGTGACAATGGAGTATCTAGGTGACATTAGGGTTTTGGTTGATTTGTGTCTTAAGGTGTTATTCTAGTATGAACTCTATGATAGATCGATCAGAAAGAATAACTTTGAGGTGGTTTCGTACCCTACCATAATCTCTTCGTTTGTTCTCCGCTATTAGCGACTTTGGAGTGACTCTTTGTTTCATGTTGAGGGATAGTTATATGGTCCAATTATGTTATTATTGTTGAGAGAACTTGCACTAGTGAAAGTATGAACCCTAGGCCTTGTTGCCTAGCATTGCAACACCGTTTACGCTCACTTTTACCACTTGCTACCTTGCTGTGTTTATATTTTCAGATTACAAAAACCTATATCTACCATCCGTATTGCACTTGGATCACCATCTCTTCGCCGAACTAGTGCACCTATACCATTTACCATTATATTGGGTGTGTTGGGGACACAAGAGACTCTTTGTTATTTGGTTGCAGGGTTGCTTGAGAGAGACCATCTTCATCCTATGCCTCCCACGGATTGATAAACCTTAGGTCATCCACTTGAGGGAAATTTGCTACTGTCCTACAAACCTCTGCACTTGGAGGCCCAACAACGTCTACAAGAAGAAGGTTCTGTAGTAGACATCAAGGCCGACCTGGCTCTTCAGGAACGAGGCCGACATTATGAGGCTTCGCCCTCGCTTGAAGCACAACTTCACGGTGATGGGGCACGCCCATTTTTGTCAGAGGCTTTTTCAGCTCAATGTGGGTGACGACGGCAGGGCTGAGAGGGCCGGCAAGGCAGCGAAAGCCGGCAAGGCCGTCAAGGGGCCTCTGTTTGGGTTGCCGGTGGGAGTGGTCCCACTGAGCAACAACTCTTGCCAAACCGACATCATTGCCATGATGCCGGACTTCAACGCGCATGGCCTTGACCCAAATTGGGCCGAGCCGGAGGCGGAGCAGGTGCAGGAGTTCTTCGACAACCTGCCGGAGAGGTACGTTCGTGATGAGCCACTACTTATCTAGGACACCACCATGGAGGAGCTAGACTACATCGCCGCTGGGGCGGCGAAGGCGGCGCTTGCCAGGGAGGCTGGCAGCGCCGGTTACGTGGAGGACGAGGCCGATGTGGCCGCGGAGGAGAAGGAGCTTGCCGGACGGGCAGAGTCTGCTGGGGAGGCCAGCAACACCGGCATCGGTGCCCCTCTCATCAAAGATGTGGTCGAGGAGTTGACCGAGGAGGAGGCCGAGGCTGACGACCCTCCGGTCATGGGGAAAAGGCGTGTCTTGCGGCGGGCCAGCTCTGGCGAGCCGGTCCGGCCCGACAGGACCGAGCAGCGGCAAGAGGTCCAAGGGGAGTCCGTGCGCCTGACGAGGGTCGCGGGAGCGAAGAAGGTGGTGAAGGCCGCGGTGGCGAAGAAGAAAGCGACCGCCTCTTCTTCGTCTAAGCGTCGCCGGACTCCATCCCCTTCCCCTCCTCCCACAGATGTCGACACGGAGGTCGTCTTCGATCTTGGGTCTCTCAACCCAATGAGGAAGAGGAAGGCAGCGGAAGAGGAGGTGGAGGATGAGTAATCATCTTGCCCTTCATCACCCCCGTCCCTTCAAACCGCGCCGGTTTTCTTGACTTGTTTTCATCCCTGCAGGGATGTGGAGACGTTGGCCCAGAGGGCGGCGAAGAAGGCCAAGCCCTGGACGGGCGACAAGACCCCGGCGGGTACTTCGCGTACGTCGTTGTTGGTGGAGAGCAGCTCGGACAGCAGCCCCCGGTGCAGCCCAAGCTCAGCGTAAGCTCACCACTCACTCCTCCACTGATGAACATTGGGGTGTGAATCCTCGATGCTGACCTCGCTGGGTTCATAGGAGAAGAACGGCGGTAGGAGGGGCCGCTGAGGGCCACCCTCGACATGCCGCCCCTCTCGACTACGCCGCCTCGAGGGGCGTCCCCGGCAAGGGCATCCACCACCGAGCCCACTCATATGGAGGAGGGGGCGAACTTTGGTGCCGGGGGCTCTGCCCCGGCAACAAATGCTCGATGGGAGGGCTCTTCTTCTTCCTAGCTTGAAGCGGGTAAGTCGATTGCTTCCCGTCCTTACTCTTTTTTTTCTTATTGAACCTTGACTTTGGCCCCGTCTTGTCCTCTCTTCTTGGTATCGAGATCCTTCCTCGGCGGACCGGGAGGATATCGACACCGTTATCGAGGAAGTCGCCAGGGACGCCGAGGCCGAGGCCAACAAAATCGTCGCCGAGGAGGCCGCCAAGACCGCCGCTGAAGAGGCCGCCAAGGAGCCTGCCAGGGAGGCCGGCAAGGCCGCTGCCTAGGAGGGGGTGGTTGACAACCAACCTTCCTCCTCTGCTGCCTCCGGCTCAGGCAAGTACTTGAAGGTGGGCGACGACCCGTTCGTCCACCTCCCAGGAACGGCAAGCACCAGGGCGCCAACCGAAGGGGAGGCGTTCGACGACGAGGTGCTCGCCTCCGCCGGGCTCCAGGTCATTGATGAACTGAGCACCGGCGGCGGCGGTTCTCAAGAGGAGCAATTTCTTTGGGCCATGAGCACCAAGTTCCAGAAGCTCCAGGCGCTTCACCGTAACCGCTTGGAAAAGGCAAAATCCAAGATGGCGGCGGCGGACAAGGTAGAGGCGGATCTCGAGGGACGCGTCATTGAGACGCATGCCTGGTTCCGCCAAGCCCACGAGGAACTGAAGGTCGCCCAGGATCTGCTGGCTGAGCGCAAACAGGAGCTCATCCTGAAGTAGGCCGATGTTGAGAAAGCCGAAGAGGCGGCGAGGGAACAGGCCGCCAAGGACGAGGCCGCTCGACATCAGCACCAGGCCGAGCTAAACTCCCAGGAGGAGGACCTTGCCGCTCGTGAGGAGGCACTCGCTGCCACGCTCTGTGGCAAGGATGAGGAGGTCGAGAAGCTCTTCGTGCTGCAGACCTAGGAACTGGAGCAGGGGCACAGGGAGGCGATCAATGCCCAAGCCCTGGTCCATGCCGACATGGTGAAGGAGCTGGAGGTGGAGCGGGACGGCCTGAAGAAACAAGTCCTGGAGCTGGCAAAGGAGAAAGACACGCTCAACGGCACCTTGGTGGAGGTGCATGCCGCAGTCCTCGGCAAAGCTGAGTTGCTCTCTGCTACGTCTTGAGCTTGCGTTGGTTTTCCCCGAAGAGGAGAGGATGATGCAGCAGAGTAGCGTAAGTATTTCCCTCAGTTTTTGAGAACCAAGGTATCAATCCAGTAGGAGGCCACGCGCAAGTCCCTCGTACCTACACAAAGCAAATAACTCCTCGCAACCAACGCGAATAGGGGTTGTCAATCCCTTCACGGTCACTTACGAGAGTGAGATCTTGATAGAGATGATAGATAATATTTTTGGTAATTTTTGGTATAAAGATGCAAAGTAAAATAAAAAGCAAAGTAAAGAGCAAAGCAATAATAAAGCGTAGGAAGATTAATATGATGAAGATAGACCCGGGGGCCATAGATTTCACTAGTGGCTTCTCTCAAGAGCATAAGTATTTTATGGTGGGTGAACAAATTACTGTTGAGCAATTGATAGAATTGAGCATAGTTATGAGAATATCTAGGTATGATCATGTATATAGGCATCACGTCCGAGACAAGTAGACCGACTCCTGCCTGAATCTACTACTATTACTCCACTCATCGACTGCTATCCAGCATGCATCTAGAATATTAAGTTAATGAAAACAGAGTAACGCCTATAAGCAAGATGACATGATGTAGAGGAATAAATTCATGCAATATGATATAAATACCCGATCTTGTTATCCTCGATGGCAACAATACAATACGTGCCTTGCAACCCTTTCTGTCACTGGGTAAGGACACCGCAAGATCGAACCCAAAGCTAAGCACTTCTCCCATTGCAAGAACTACCAATCTAGTTGGCCAAACCAAACGGATAATATTCGAAGAGACTTGCAAAGATAACTCAATCATACATAAAAGAATTCAGAGAAGATTCAAATATTGCTCATAGATAATCTTGATCATAAACCCACAATTCATCGGTCTCAACAAACACACCGCAAAAAGAAGATTACATCAAATAGATCTCCACGAGACAGGGGGAGAACATTGTATTGAGATCCAAAAAGAGAGAAGCAGCCATCTAGCTACCAGCTATGGACCCGAAGGTCTGAAGTAAACTACTCACACTTCATCGGAGAGGCTATGGTGATGATGTAGAAGCCCTCCGTGGTGGAATCCCCTTCCGGCGGAGCTCCGGAACAGGCCCCATGATGGGATCTCGTGGATACAGAAAGTTGCGGCGGTGGAATTAGGTTTTTGTCTCCGTATCTGATCTGTCGGGGTTGTGTAGGTATATATAGGAGGAAGGAGTACGTCGGTGGAGCTTCGGGGGGCCCACGAGGCAGGGGGCGCGCCCTAGAGGGTGTGCCCTCCACCCTCGTGGCCGCCTCCCTCCTTTCTTGACCGAGGGTCCAAGTCTCCTGGATCTTATCTGATGAGAAAATCACGTCCCCGAAGATTTCATTCCGTTTGGACTCCGTTTGATATTCCGTTTCTTCGAAACACTGAAATAGGCAAAAAAAACAGCAATTCTGGGCCGGGCCTCCAATTAATAGGTTAGTCCCAAAAGTAATATATAAGTGGAAAATAAAGCCCAATATAGTCCAAAACAATAGATAATATAGCATGGAGCAATCAAAAATTATAGATACGTTGGAGACGTATCAGGCATCCCCAAGCTTAATTCCTGCTCGTCCTCGAGTAGGTAAATGATAAAAAAATTTTTTTTTGATGCGGAGTGATACTTGGCATAATTTCAATGTAACTCTTCTTAATTGTGGTATGAATATTCAGATCCGAAAGATTCAAGACAAAAGTTCATGTTGACATAAGAAATAATAATACTTCAAGCATACTAATAAAAGCAATCATGTCTTCTCAAAATAACATGGCAAAAGAAAGTTCATCCCTACAAAATAATATAGTTAGGCTATGCTTCATTTTCCTCACACAAAGATGTTCCCAACTTCTATACCCCCAATGACAAGCCAAGCAATTGTTTCATACTTAAATAATCTCAAACTTTTTCAACTTTCACGCAATACATGAGCGTGAGCCATGGATATAGCACTATGGGTGGAATAGAATATGATGATGGGGATTGTGTCGAGAAGACAAAAAAGGAGAAAGTCTCACATTGACGAGGATAATCAACGGGCTATGAAGATTCCCATCAATTGATGTCAACATGAGGAGTAGGGATTGCCATGCAACGGATGCACTAGAGCTATAAATGAATGAAAGCCCAACAAAAGAAAACTAGTTGGTGTGCATCCAACTTTCTTGCTCACGAAGACCTAGGGCACTTGAGGAAGGCCATCGTAGGAATATACAAGGCAAGTTCTATAATGAAAAATTCCCAGTAGTATGAAAAAGACAACCTATGAGACTCACTATATGAAAAACATGGTGCTACTTTGAAGCACAATATATGAGACTCACTACATGAAGAACATGGTGCTATTTTGAAGCACAAGTGTGGAAAAAGAGATAGTAACATTGCCCCTTTTTTTGGGCCTCCTCTTTTTTTTTCTTTTGGCCTTTCTTCTTTTTTTTGGGCAATGCTCTAATAATGATGATCATCACACTTTCATTGATTACAACATATGAATTACAACTCGAAACTAGAACAAGATATGACTCTATATGAATGCCTCCGGCGGTGTACCGGGATGGTGCAATGAATCAAGAGTGACATGTATGAAAATTATGCATGGTGGCTTTGCCACAAATACGATGTCAACTACATGATCATGCAATGGCAATATGACAAAAGTAAAGTATGTCATGATGATGATGAACGGAACGGTGGAAAGTTGCATGGCAATATATCTCGGAATGGCTATGGAAATGCCATAATAGGTAGGTATGGTGGCTGTTTTGAGGAAGATATAAGGAGGTTTATGTGTGATAGAGCATATCGTATCATGGGGTTTGGATGCACCGGCGAAGTTTGCACCAACTCTCAAGGTGAGAAAGGGCAATGCACGGTACCGAAGAGGCTAGCAGTGGTGGAAAGGTAAAAGTGCGTATAATCCATGGACTCAACATTAGTCAAAAAGAACTCATATACTTATTGCAAAAATTTAGAAGTCATCAAAAATCAAGTACTACGCGCATGCTCCTAGGGGGATAGATTGGTAGGAAAAGACCATCACTCGTCCCCGACCGCCACTCATAAGGATGCACGAGCCAGGTACGCTTGATGTTTCAAATTTGTTGCACAACTTTAACCATACGTGCATGCTACGGGACTTGCTAACTTTAACACAAGCATTCTTTAAATTCATAATCACCCAACTAGCATGACTTTAATATCACTACCTCCATATCTCAAAACAATTATCAAGCATCAAACTTTTCTTAGTATTCAATGCACTCAAAAGATAGTTTTACAAATCTTGAATACCAAGCATATTATTGTTTTTAGAAAATTACCATGCTATTTAAGACTCCCAAAATAATCTAAGTGAAGCATGAGAGATCAAAGGTTTCTTTAAAACAAATCCACCACCGTGCTCTAAAAGATATAAGTGAAGCACTAGAGCAAAACTATATAGCTCAAAAGATATAAGTGAAGCACATAGAGTATTCTAACAAATTCCAATTCATGTATGGCTCTCTCAAAAGGTGTGTACAGCAAGGATGATTGTGGTAGACTAAAAAGCAAAGATTCAAATCATACAAGACGCTCCAAGCAAAACACATATCATGTGGTGAATAAAATTATAGCTCCAAGTAAAGTTACCGGTGGAAGTGGACGAAAGAGGGGATGCCTTCCGGGCCATCCCCAAGCTCTGACTTTTTGGTGTCCTTGGATTATCTTGTGGGTGCCATGGGCATCCCCAAGCTTAGGCTCTTTCCACTCCTTGTTCCATAATCCATCAAAAGAATTTCACCCAAAACTTGAAAACTTCACAACACAAAACTCAACAGAAATCTCATGAGCTCCGTTAGCGAAAGAAAACAAAAGACCAGTTCAAGGTACTGTAATGAACTCATTATTTATTTATATTGGTGTTAAACCTACTGTATTCCAACTTCTCTATGGATTATAAACTATTTTACTAGCCATAGATTCATTAAAATAAGCAAACAACACACGAAAAACAGAATCTGTCAAAAACAGAACAGTCTGTAGTAATCTGTAACTAACGCAAACTTCTGGAGCTCCAAAAATTCAGCCAACATAGGAGGACCTAGGAAATTTGTTTATTGATCAGAAGCAATTGGAATCACTATTTTATCACGTTTTGGTGATTTTTAACTATTGTTTTCGTGAACAGAAAGTTTCTGGAAATTACAGCAAGATCAAATAACTATTATCCAAGAAGATCCTATAGGTTTAACTTGGCACAAAAACTAATTAAAACATAAAAAACATATAAAAAGAAGGTAGATGGTAAATTTATTAAATAACAGCAAGGAAAATTTTTGGGTTGTCTCCCAACAAGCGCTTTTCTTTAAAGCCTTTTAGCTAGGCATTGATAATTTTAATGATGCTCACATGAAAGACAAGAATTGAAGCGCAAAGAAAGCATCATGAAACATGTGACAAAACACATCTAAGTCTAACATACTTCCTATGCATAGGCATATTATAAGCAAACAATTTTTCAAGGCAAGCAAAAGCTAGCATATGCAAGGAAGAAGAAAGAGACGATAACAATTTCAGCATGACGAGAGGTAATTTAGTAAGATAAAAATTTCTACAATCATATTTTCATCTCTCATAATAATTACATGTAGGATCATAGGAAAATTCAACAAAATAGCTATCACATAACATATTCTCAACACGATCCACATGCATGCAAAGTTGACACTCTTCCAAAATAGTGGGATTATCATTAACTAAAGTCATGGCCTCTCCAAACCCACTTTTATCAAAAACTTCATAAGATTGAACATTCTCCAAATATGTGGGATCTAAACTTGACACTCTTCCGAACCCACTTTCAATATTATTGCAAACAATATTATCAATCTCATATTCATCATGGGGCTTAAATAAAATTTCAAGATCATAAGAAGAATCACCCCAATCATGATCATTGCAACAAGTAGTAGACATAGAAAAACTAGCATCCCCAAGCCTAGGGTTTTGCATCTTATTAGCACAATTGACATCAAAAGAATTTATAATATAATCATTGCAATCATGCTTTTTATTCAAAGATCTATCATGAGTCACTTCACGGATTTCAGGCAAAACCTTATAAAGATAATCTAGTGCATCCAAGTCACTAGGAATTGGTTCATCATGATTGGATCTCTTAAAAAGATTGGCAAGCGGATGAGGATCCATAGATATTGGCTTCTCTGTTTAGGAATAAATACTCAACTATTTCAACCAAACGAGCAAACGAGCCAAGTAAGACATCAAGGCAAACGAAAAGAGAGGGCGAATAAAATGGCAAGGGTGAAGTGGGGGAGAGGAAAACGAGAGGCAAATGGCAAATAATGTAATGCGAGAGATAAGGGATTGTGATGGGTACTTGGTATGTTGACTTTTGCGTAGACCTCCCCGGCAACGGCGCCAGAAATCCTTCTTGCTACGTCTTGAACTTGCATTGGTTTTCCCCGAAGAGGAGAGGATGATGCAGCAGAGTAGCGTAAGTATTTCCCTCAGTTTTTGAGAACCAAGGTATCAATCCAGTAGGAGGCCACACGCAATCCCTCGTACCTACACAAAGCAAATAACTCCTCGCAACCAACGCGAATAGGGGTTGTTAATCCCTTCACGGTCACTTACGAGAGTGAGATCTTGATAGAGATGATAGATAATATTTTTGGTAATTTTTGGTATAAAGATGCAAAGTAAAATAAAAAGCAAAGTAAAGAGCAAAGCAATAATAAAGCGTAGGAATATTAATATGATGAAGATAGACCCGGGGGCCATAGATTTCACTAGTGGCTTCTCTCAAGAGCATAAGTATTTTACGGTGGGTGAACAAATTACTGTTGAGCAATTGATAGAATTGAGCATAGTTATGAGAATATCTAGGTATGATCATGTATATAGGCATCACGTCCGAGACAAGTAGACCGACTCCTGCCTGCATCTACTACTATTACTCCACTCATCGACCGCTATCCAGCATGCATCTAGAGTATTAAGTTAATGAAAATAGAGTAACGCATTAAGCAAGATGACATGATGTAGAGGAATAAATTCATGCAATATGACAAATACCCATCTTGTTATCCTCGATGGCAACAATACAATACGTGCCTTGCAACCCTTTCTGTCACTGGGTAAGGACACCGCAAGATCGAACCCAAAGCTAAGCACTTCTCCCATTGCAAGAACTACCAATCTAGTTGGCCAAACCAAACGGATAATTCGAAGAGACTTGCAAAGATAACTCAATCATACATAAAAGAATTCAGAGAAGATTCAAATATTGCTCATAGATAATCTTGATCATAAACCCACAATTCATCGGTCTCAACAAACACGCCGCAAAAAGAAGATTACATCGAATAGATCTCCACGAGAGAGGGGGAGAACATTGTATTGAGATCCAAAAAGAGAGAAGAAGCCATCTAGCTACTAGCTATGGACCCGAAGGTCTAAAGTAAACTACTCACACTTCATCGGCGGAGCTCCGGAACAGGCCCCATGATGGGATCTCGTGGATACAGAAAGTTGCGATGGTGGAATTAGGTTTTTGGCTCCGTATCTGATCTGTCGGGTGCGTAGGTATATATAGGAGGAAGGAGTATGTCGGTGGAGCTTCGGGGGGCCCATGAGGCAGGGGGTGCGTGCCCTAGGGGGGGGCTCCCTCCACCCTCGTGGCCGCCTCCCTCCTTTCTTGACCGAGGGTCCAAGTCTCCTGGATCTTATCTGATGAGAAAATCACGTTCCCGAAGATTTCATTCCGTTTGGACTCCGTTTGATATTCCGTTTCTTCGGAACACTGAAATAGGCACAAAACAACAATTCTGGGCTGGGCCTCCGATTAATAGGTTAGTCCCAAAAGTAATATAAAAGTGGAAAATAAAGCCCAATATAGTCGAAAACAATAGATAATATAGCATGGAGCAATCAAAAATTATAGATACGTTGGAGACGTATCACTCTCCAAGGCCAATGACTCCATCAAACACCTGAAGCTGAAGCAGGAGAGTCTTGATGGGACGCTTTCGGAGGTCAGGGCCCGGGAAGAGACCCTGACCAAGGCCCTGGAGGACGAGAAGCAGCTGCGGAGGAACGCCAGCGCCAACCACGAGGATTACATGAAGGGCGAAAACCTCTGGATCAGCCGCCTCATCGACGTCGCGGAGAGGCTCACCACGCAGCTGGCCGCCATGGGCATGTCAAGATTCAGGTATTCCCCTGAGGCGGGTGCGAGCCCCAATGCCAAGTTGACCCTATTCTTCGAGGGCATTCTTGAGGCCCTGGAGCAGCTCCGTTCCAATAGAGCGTCCTCTCTGGCCAACAAGGCCCGGAGGCTTTGCCGGGGTGCCCTGACCAAGGTCCTCACCAAGGTGGCATACTGGAACCCCAACATCGACTTCGACGCCGCGCTGGAGAGCTTGGCGGAGGGTGTGGATCTCGCGGCGCTCGAAGAGCATATCGAGCCCATCATCAGCCGCGTCGACGGAGTTCAGAGGATAGAGGGCCAGCGCCGGGACTAGGCACCCCATTTCCTCATCGCCACTTTAGGTTCATGACCAAGACAATTTTTATCTTTAGTTAGAACCACAGCAACAACTAGTGTAATATAAATCTGCAGTACTTTGAAATGATGCATGTTATTTTCCTGTTCAATCTTTCTTTGTATATACACCCAACGCTTAACTGGATAGGCTTGTCGGCACGTAAACCCAGGCTGCGACGTTTCGAGGACGGATCCTCAACAGTCGGTCAGGTGTGCTTGCAGCCAAGCAAACCCACCTTGCCGTTCTCAACGCGGCCGCTTGAACTGCCGAGCGGACTCGAAACAAAACAACGGCGTTGCCAATGGTGGGAAGGCCACCCTGCCGTTCTCGACGCGGCCGCTTAAACTGTTGAGCGGACTCGAAACAGAACAAGGGCGTTGCCTATAGCGGAAGGCCCCCATCGCGTGCAGGTTTCTCATACCAAGAGCAGGATCTCTGAGGAAAACAACCTTATACATAAAGGAATTACTCAAAGGTTCGCATGACTTAGCTTTTCTGTCGCCGCGCGAGCGTTTACCACATCCGCAAATGATGCCGCTCGTTCGGTCGCCTTCCTCCTTGGAGTGACGACCACGATGAAGCCACTGCGCCAACTAGACCAGATTTTCACAACTGCGCCCCCTACCTAGCACGCCAAAGATGTCGGGGGAAACGACACCTATGGGATCACTGGGATCCCTTTTGCTACGGTTGGCGGGCGCGAGATTGTGCAAAGAGCGGGTCTAGAAGCCAGCACGAGGATCGTTTACCCAGGTTCGGGCCATGAGGATGCATAGTACCCTAGTCCTGCTTTGATGTATATTTGAGTGTTCTTGGGTTCTTGAACTAGCTACGGTGCGTGTGTCCTCCAAAAGAGCCGACTCCTCCTTCAGTACGCCTCGGGCCTCCTTTTATAATCAAAAGGGCCTGCCATAGTGGCACACATGAGGTGGAAAGGTATATCGTGTACAAGCTTATTGCCTGTCATTACAGGACAAAGTGCATTAAATGCGCTACTTAGGTGTCCACTTGCTTTATCGGGGGTAGTAACGAGGCCCGTCCCGGCCGTCGCCGCTTCGCCTTGCTCCGACACGCATCCAGGCCAACGAGGCATGCAGCGCCACGTAGGCTAGCAGGCTGCTGAGTTGGCGTGGTGGTAGGGTCTTCAGTTGCTGGGCTGGCCGCTGAGCTGGGGCGGCGATGGGGCGGCAAGGCCTTGCCGCGGTCTTGCGTATATCCTGGCAAGGGTCTTGCCGGGCCCTTGTGAGCGCCCCGGGCAAGAGCCTTGCCTGGGCCTAACGGGTGTTTTCAGCAAGGTGCCTTTCCGGGGCCTCGTGGGTATCCTCGGCAAGAAGCCCTACGGTTGTCTTGTCTTCTGGTCCTCATCTAGTATTTGTAGGCTCTCTCTCTCTTCACGAAGATCGGTATGACACCATGCAAGCTTCCCGAGCCTTGGTTCCAATGCTGTCGATGGTGTCGGAACTCTCAAGCTCAAGGGTGGATGCGATGTTGGTGTTGGGCGAGCTACCCCGGCAAGGCTCTTGCCGGAGCTGTGTAGGCCGCCCTGGCAAGGGTCTCGCCAAGAGGAAGCCTGTCCGATCGCTCTGTATTCTACGCCCTTGGTTGGAGCGCTGCTCTAGTAGCCTTGCACTTCTGCTTCCCTCTTCTGCCCTGTTAAGTGTGGTCGCGGGTGCGGCTCTGACTGCTCGTGCACATGTAAAGGGGCACAAAAGAGAGCCCCTACTTTTGTGCACCGTCACTTTATGTGACTTGGGTGCTAGTGTTTCTACAATTCCAAAATCTTTATGTGATGTGCTTGGTATCACCGATCTTGAAGAATGTTCTTTAAATTTGCACTTCGCAAATTCTACAATTAAAAAGCCTATGGGAAGAATTAATGATGTTCTTATTCTTGCAAACAGGAATTATGTGCCCATAGATTTTATAGTTCTTGATATTGATTGCAATCCGTCTTGTCTAATTATTCTTGGTAGACCGTTTTTACGCACTATCGGTGCCATGATTGATATGAAAGAAGGCAATAATAAGGTCCAATTTCCTTTGAGGAAGGGTATGGAACACTTCCCTAGAACAAGAATTAGGCCACCATATGAATCAATCATGAGGGCATCTTATGGATCTCGAAACAGAGATGACAAAACTTAGATCCTTGCTTTATGCCTAGCTAAGGGTGTAAAACTATAGCGCTTGTTGGGAGGCAACCCAATGAATAAAATTTATTTTTGCCTTTTGTTTCCTGTTCTTGAGTGTTTGCACAATTATGCTACTGTTATGATTGTGTTTTTTGTGTTTTAATTAGTGTTTGTGCCAAGTAAAGCCTTTAGGATCTTCTTGGGTGATAGTTGTTTGATCCTGCTGAAAAACAGAAACTTTTGCTCTCACAAAAACAATTCTCATTTTTTACCAGAGCATGATAAAATGCCAATTCTTTTTGCAGTAGATTAATACACAAATTGCTCAGGTCATCCTAACTTTTCAGAATTTTGGAGTTTGATGACCCACAAGTACAGGGGATCAATTGTAGCTCTTTTCGATAAGTAAGAGTGTCGAACCCAACGAGGAGCGGAAGGAAATGACAAGTGGTTTTCAGCAAGGTAATGTCTGCAAGTGCTAAAATTGTAAGTAGCTGAGTAGTATGATAGCAAGATAATTTGTATTGAGCAAGTAACGATAGTAGTAGCAAAAGTGCATCAAGGTATCCCAATCCTGTTGAGGCAATATACAGGCCAAAACAATCTCTTATGATAAGCAAAGTGTTCTTGAGGGTACACGGGAATTTCATCTAGCCACTTTCATCATGTTGGTTCGATTCGTGTTTGCTACTTTGATAATTTGATACGTGGGTGGACCGGTGCTTAGGTGCTATTCTTACTTGAACAAACCTCCTACTTATGATTAACCCTCCCGCAAGCATCCGCAACTACGAGAAAAGTATTAAGAATAAATTCTAACCATAGCATTAAACTTTTGGATCCAATCGGTCCCTTACGAAATAGCGCATAAACTGGGGTTTAAGCTTCTGTCACGCTTGCAACCCATCATCTAATTGCTACTCCACGATGCATTCCCTTAGGCCCAAATATGGTGAAGTTCCATGTAGTCGACGTTCACATGACACCACTAAAGGAATCACAACATACAAACTATCAAAATATCAAACACATATCAAGTTCACATGATTACTTGCAACATGATTTTTCTCGTGACCTCAAGAACAAAAGTAACTACTCACAAATGATAAACATGCTCATGATCAGAGTAGTATTAAATGGCATATTGGATCTGAACATATAAGCTTCCACCAAATAAACCATATAGTAATCAACTACACTATGTAATCAACACTATTAGTCACCCATAAGCACCAATCTATAGTTCCGGTAACAAGATTGAACACAAGAGATGAACTAGTGTTTGAGATGAGATGCTGCTGTTGAAGATGTTGATGGAGAATCCCCTCCCCAAGATGGGAGAGTTGTTGGTGATGATGATGACGATGATTTCCCCCTCCGGGAGGGAAGTTCCCTCGGCGGAATCACTCCGCCAGAGGGAAAAAGTGCTCCTGCCCAAGTTTCGCCTCGATACGGCGGCACTCCGTCCCAAAAGTCCTCTCCTTATTATTTCTAGGTCAAAATGACCTATATACCAGAAGATGGGCACCAGAGGTGGGCCTGGGTGAGCACAACCCACCAGGGCGCGCCTGGGTTCCCTGGCGTGCCCAGGTGGGTTGTGCCTACCTTGTGGGCCCCTCTGGTAGTTATTTGCTCCAATAATTCTTAAATATTCCATAAAAAATCCTCGTGAAGTTTTAGCTCATTTGGAGTTGTGTAGAATAGGTAGCCTGACGTAGCTTTTTCAGGTCCAGATTTCCAGCTGCCGGAATTCTCCCTCTTTGTGTATACCTTGCATATTATGCACTACAAAAAAAAGACACATCCGTGACATTTTGGGCCAAACGAAATTTTTTCTATCATACTTATGACACATCTATGGCGATAATTGTGACAAAACCCGGTATCATCATAGGATGTGGCGGGGTCCTACTTCTATGACAAAAAATCCTGACAGAAAATGGGATTTTCGTCCTGGGCAGGCCGGAGACACAGCTGCATGACATTCTTTGGGCCGTCCATGACGGAAAAAACCATGGTAGAAGCGAGGGCGAGGAAAATATCGGGGAGTTCCCGATTACGGTGGGTGGTCGGGGGCCGAGCGATGCGCGTTTCTCTCGTACGTACACGCGTGTGTGCGAGGCGTTGCGCTCTAACTGAACTCGAGCGAGGTGTTGGGATCTAACTGAACCCGAGCGATTGCACTGCAGGCTACACGTTACTGAACTCGATCGATCGATCCCTTGCTGTTAACTGAACCCGAGTGATTCCTTTGCTATTGCTGCTAACTGAAGCCGGTCGATGCTGCCTCTTGATGAACTGTGAGTGTTGTTGGGGGGGTGGATGAACAGTTCCTGGTGGGGGGTTGGATGAATAGGACCCCATGGTAGTAGAGGTCGTTGCCGCTGGATGAACAGTACCCCGATCGATCGAGCCGGTGGATGAACAGGACCTCGTGGAGGGGTGGATGAACAGGACCCGGTGGAGGGCTGGATGAACAAGACGACCCCGTGGAGGGCTGGTTGAACAGTAGCCGGTGGAGGGATGGATGAACAGTTGCCCATGGAGGGGTGGTTGAATAGGACCCCTTGGAGAATGCTGGTTGAACAGTAGCTGGTGGAGGAGCAGTGGAGGCTGGATGAACAGGAGCCCGTGGATGAACAATCGCAGGTGGAGGCTGGAGGAGGTCGATGGTGGATGAATAGGAGCCCGTGGAGGCAGTCGACGGTAGATGAACAGTAGCCCGTGGAGGCAGTCGACGGTGGAGATGAATAGTATCCCGCGGAATCCCATTTTGCAGTACGCCACACCCCTCCCGATGAATAGGACCCCCGTTTTGACCATAGAGCTCCAACACAAGTCCGTTTCCTCCGTTTTGCGGTACGCCACACCCCTCCCGATCAACAGGACCATGTTTCGACCGTCGGAGGTCCGTTTCCTCTGTTTTGCGGTACGCCAGACCCCTCCTGATGAATAGGATCCCGTTTCGATCGTGGCCAGTCAAACACAAGGCCGTTTCCTCCGTTCTGCAATACGCCAGGCCTCGTTTCCATCGGCTGTTCCGTCCAAGCCGGTTGGCTTCCGATGAACAACACGCGTTCCGTTGCCTCCTGATGAACATGATGTATTCTCCCCATGAACACGATGACGACGTAGTTTCTCCGTTCCGACCCAGCCATGTACACGAGCCCTGGCCATACGTATGCACGAGTAGGCGTTCGAGACCCCGCCCGTATGTACGTGCGTGGCCGTATTTACTTTCTTGCACCCTGGCCGCTGTATGTACGTGTACATGCTACATGCGCGCCTCTACTACGACACGTGCCCTTCCTTACACGGCCACGATTCATCGCTGCAGCCTGCAGATGGACCGATCGTATGTACGTACAAGTTCGCGACCAGAAGGACAACGCTACGTATGCTTCGACCAGGTGGGTCCCGACTGTCAGGCACTTCCTTCCGTGCGAAGATGTAGCTGGTGGGTCCCAGCAGTCAAGGGGCAAATAAATTTTTTTGCCCGTAATATGGCCACACTTCCTTGCGTGTGATGACATAGCTAGTGGGTCCCAGCAGTCAGGGGGGAAACGTTTTTTTCGTGAAATATGGTGGCCCGTCCGGTGGGTCCCTGCTGTCAGGTGGAGGAATCATTATTTTACGCGTAATAAGGAGGCATTTCCTTGCTGCGACCATGGACCCAGCTGTCAGCCTCTCCATGTACAGTACTCTTCCGATGGAAGTCGTTCATTGTGGCACCCCGGCTCAGAGAAACCGGAACGCCCTGTATTCCAGCCCAGAGATCGAGGAGAAGTCTCTGGAATACGGCACTGCTTGACATAGAACAAATCAGCTCTTATTACAAGAATAATAATACAGGGGTCTAATGTTACAAAGAAGCACATCAGAACGGCGACACTACGCCTGCGATACTACACTTGCTCTATGCTAGCAGCAGAACAATTCGTAGCAGCGGAATACTTCTAGCAGCGATACAACGACGAAGGTGGTGAACTCCACTCCATAGGGACTCTGGCTGGGAAACGATCTAGCTGGCACGCGCAGCAAACCTAGACTAGCAATCAAGCAATCACGACATCACCTGCAATCTGACATGACACGCCAGATCAGTACATTGAATGTACTTGCAAGCTCACAACAACCAAAAGAATCAAGGCAAAACAACAACATAGCATTAACAGGTTAATTAATTAACAGCTACCATGATACAAACGCAACTGCTAAACATGTCCTGAAACTAATACAATATTGATAAACCAAAATCTCTAATCTCAACAACCATCTTTTCTTCGCTAACCAGCCAAGCAATATACCATCTCGATCACCTCGTGGTCAAAACCAAACGATGATCATTCATGGATCACAAACGGAACCACACTAGGTTCAACGGGTTACCTCGTAACCAAACGGTGATCATTCACGGATCACAAACGGAACATCCACATGATCACCTCGTGACCACATCACAAACTGGATGATCATCCTCAAGATCATCCCAACATTATCATCATCATCATCCTGCCAAACTGTTACAGCTCACAATATCAACATATACATCACCTATAACTCATTCCGTCATGGGAGTGTTGATCGAACGGTGTGACCTAGTACGAACTTGTGCCCATGACCAAGGACGCGGGTATCGATAATTTAAATACACACACTCTGCAGAGGTAGCACAATTTACCCAGACCATGGAATCCATGGCCTCGCACTCCCATTCGGATGGACCAACGACATTCCAACAAAACTGATCTACTGCCATGACACTCTCCCAGCCACTCCGACAAACACCCCCTTTTGGGTTCAGTCCTGGGTGGCCCCGTGCCTACCAAAGGCACCAACGGCCGCCGTCGTGGCAAAACAAAAAGGTCCCAAATAGGGACAAAAAGGCGCCTAACAACAACTACGGGCACACAAGGTTATGTCTGCCTACCGGGCCAGGGTATCGCACGCCCATGACCTTCCCTCGTTGGAGGCACCGGCGAGAGACATGACAATAGACCGCATTAGGGCCTTTCCATAAAAGGCAAATGTGGTTGCACTGGAAAAAGCCCGTTTCAGTGGCACCTGACCAACTTAGTGACGAAATTTATCCCCAAAATATAATAGTGATAACTGATACTCCGCTATCATCTATCAACTTGTAATCCAAGTCATAGCAATATCCAACAACTAGTCCATACCATCGACATATCAAAATACTCCGAGGATAGCATAACACTTCTATCATGATGAATCCAAGAACAATAATACTACTACTCAGAAATCAAGAACTAGCTATCCAACTATAATCCACATGCAAGCATCATCTCCAACATCATACTCCAAAACATAATATCAACTAGCATAATGATGAAAATAATACTAGCCACTAATAATCCAAAGGCAACACGACATCCAAAGTAATACTCCAAAGCATAATATCAAATACCACCATGAAAATAATCATAAAAGCCACTACTAATCCAAAGGCAATATGACATCCTCACATGCTACAAAATATTAGTCCTAGAACTCCAGGCAAAGTCATGGCAATAACAACATCAAAATACAACTCCGAGAAATGCCATGAACAAGATCATACATAGCTACTGCAATATTTTAAATAAGTTCAAATAAAGAACCATTTCACTGCATTGCAATCATCCAAATGGAGGGTTTGGCTTGCCTGGGGTGGAAGAAATCACCGGGAAGAAGTGCGAGAAGCTCATGGAACGAATCGCCGGAAAACGTTCTCTCTGGGAGGGGCTGATTAAGCGCAAGGGCAAAATGGCCACTTTTAGAATGTTCAAACATGGTGAAAATGATTCCATCAGAACGGGCTCGACGAAACGAAGAAGTGTGCTTTGGATTCACCTGATTTGGAGCTACGGGTAAAAAGATACAATTGTTTTTCTGCCAGGGACCTATCTGTAATAAAATCATTACAAACAGGCCCTCACACTACTAGGGAAAACCTTATACATAGAACTTTAGCAGTAGCGAGGGTCAAAAAGCACGCTGGTGCTAAGTAGCAGTAGCGCGCTTGAGGAAACCGCGCTGCAGATAAAGTTCTAGCAGTAGCGCGTCTTGCTCTAAACACGTTACTACTAAAATTCCCACGGCTTAGCCGATAGGCTACACATAGTAGTAGCGACCTATAACGAACCGCGCTACCGCTACTTTATTTGTAGCAGCGCGTTTTAATCTAAACTTGCTACTGCTAAAGGATATAAAATTAAATGGAAAGAAAATAGAAAGGTAATTGAAAATGAAAGAAATAGAATAAGGTGAAAGGAAAAAAAATAAAATGTGAAGAAAACTAAATGAAAAAGGGGAAAAAAGAGAAAGGAGTAGCAGTAGCGTGTATCCCAGAATGCGCTGTAGCTAACGTAGCAGCAGCGCTCTTCCTGGAACGCGCTACTGCTACTTCTGACGTAACCACGGGGTTCGTCCTTCCCCACGGCCACTTCCCCCAAATCCAACTCTCCACTCTCGACGCCGCCGTAGCCCGTCGGCCGACGCGCGCTCTCCGCACACCCTCTATGCCGCCCCGACCCCAGATTCAACGCCGCCCCCGCCCCCGACCTCAACGCCGCCCCCGACTCCGACCTCGACGCCGCCATCCGCCGCGCGCCCGAGCCCCGACCCTGACCTCGACGACGCCCTGCCCCTACCTCGTCGCAGGCACCCGAGGTGAGCACGCCTGCTCCTCCCTCTCCCCTACCTCTGCCTAGGGTTTCTTTATATTTTAGTTGTATCAAATTAGTTAGGGTTCATGTAAGAGTGGAAATAAATCGGATGCGGATGCGGCTCAAATGAGTTAGGGTTCATGTAAGGGTGGAAACGAATCAAATTTCTAAGATGAATCATAAAACGAGTAAAATTTGACCACTTATTTCACTTTATAGTTGGATAATTGGAATATCCGCTACCACTTTCCACCCCTATAGGTTCATCAAATTAGATGGTAATTAGGGCAGTAGTTCCTAGGTACTAATTAGTTAGTAAGAACTAGGTACTAATTAGGTACTAGAATATTTTTATTTATAGTAAGTTTATTTTTAGTAAGAACTAGTTGAATTAATAGAACTAGTTAGTAAGAACTTGTTGCTATTTTTTAGTTAACGCAATTTTTCCCGCCTCGACGTGGACGATGCCTATCCCGCATCCTCGTCGTCGAGTCGGCAGAGGACGACACCTGCTTGACCAGATGGGCCATGTCCGGGACTGGGCTCCGCCGGGGTGGTACTGGGAGGCTCTACCTACCGGGGGGGCGCAGGTTGGTGAGGAGCCAGCCTGTCGTTGACCCGAACCTTCTTTGGTGGCGGTCACGTGGGCCAGTGACGGTCCAGAGGCTCGAGGACTCCGCGGAGGTGGTGCGTCACCGTGTCAGTGAGGAGGACGCGCACGTCCATTGCTACTTGTTTGCGTTGGAGCACAGGTTCTCCAATACCTGGCAGGTTCTCCAGGGATCTCACTCGAGCTATGATCCCGTGATGGTTCCTTCTATGTGTGTGTCCACCGCCGCCCGCACCGATACCCGTCGTGTGCTAGGGTCTTAGTTGTATTAGTGATGTTATATGTATGACACTATTCGTGATGTATTAGTGATAATATTCGACGATGTACGGACGCATGAGATGATTTACTTTTGCTTATTGAATGCATGCTAATTTGAGTCCTATAAGATATTTTGAAATGTATATCTTGTGTTGCTCAATATCCAAGTGGCCGGTCATGTTTGCAGGTTACACCTCCGAGTGGCCTATGTTTTGCCGGAGTGTTGATTCATTTCCGTTTCGGCAAATTTCAGGCGCTCGATATGTCCTATTTTAGCAAAGGTCATGCCGGATTTTTCCTTGAATTTTGGCATGACTTGTGCCAGAATATGTAGGAAATATCGAGTGCCCCAGATTTGTGTGTTGAGTATCCTGGTAGTTGTCTTCGATCGATTTTCAATTAATGTTTTAATTACGAACATAGGAAATGTCTGACGACAAAAAGGATTTCGGTATTTGCAAATACTGCGAAGACGAGCGCGGCCTGTGCGACAGAATCTTCGTAGATGATGATAGGCGCTTCAGCATCAAGCTGGACGAGAACTTCGAAGTGGATACAGTAAGTCACAACGACAAGTCTTTTTTCATAATTAAGCATGACATTTGCTTCAACTTATAATTTAAGCATGACATTAAGCATGACACGTCTTTTTTTTACTATTCTACTAGCGTATCCCCTGCCATGCAAGAGTTTTTGTATTGGATAAGATAGGTTTCAGTCGTACTATGGAGGAAAAGAAATTTTACTTGAAGACCGAGCATGGTTATATTTTCCACGTAAAATTATACAATTCAGACGACTACACCTATTTTGGATGCAAAACATGGCGAGCACTATGCAACACTTATGCATTTGAGCCTGATATGGTTATCACCTTTCATATTCGTCCGGAAGATGATATTGAAGGTAATACCGACATCTGGGTCGATGTGCAGACGCCTCCAGTTATACCATTATGTAAGTTTCTCAACCATATTTATACCATTATGTAATTTGTATTGTCAGCTTATTTCGGTGCAAGCAAACATGTCCAGCGCTTGGTAGACAGGACCTACTACTGTCCCGGGGCTGAACTAAACTGCGAGGAGCTAAGTCATTATGTTTCATGGCTTGAGGATCTTGATACTGTCAAGACAAATTTTCTTCCTGGATTTAGAAATGTTAGTACTGAAAACGTGCGACCAATAGTGTTCGTAATGAACTACGGTCACATCTATTTAGGAAGGATGGTAAGATTTTTACTATTTGTCCTTAGTGCATCTTTTCCATACATTATTTTTGAAGCTAAACTTCATTGCTAAGTATGTTACCATACGATGTTCTTCAAAAGGGACTCCCGATGAATGTTGTGCCTTATGGGATCGAGACTAAAGGTACCATGAGTATTATTAGCTTACGGCCAAGATATCCTACAGATTACTGTAGTGCATTCAAGATTAGCGACGGATGCTTAATAGTGCAAGACTGGACCAAATATGTGATGGGGGAGCACAGAGAAGTACTAGGGGGCAGCAAACAGAGGCGCTACCCACAATTAGGAGACAGGTTCATCTGCATGCTCCAATTTGATCAAGGAGGAGAGCTACACATGTTTTATGTTATTTTACCTAAGAGAGAGCAGCAGGAGTGATTAGCTAGCTAGAAATGAGTTTGATGATGATGATGTGCTACACTATTACTATGATGATAAAATAGCTAGTGTTGGTGGTAATGACTATGATGATTATTATTAGCTAGTGTTCGTGGTGATTAAATAAATCCTGTTGGTGGTAATGACCATGATGATGATTAAATAGCTTGTGCTGGCGGATTAGAATCAAGTGGAGGCAACATGTGGTGCACATCGAAAGTACTACTAGTCCAAACTAGATTAAGTTTGGATTAGTAGTATACTTTTGACATGAACCACATATTGCCTCCACTTGAACCTAATCCACCTTCATTTGACACACTGTTATGGACATAATGATGTAAACCTCATAACTGGTATTGTACCAATATTTGTACGATGGCGCATAAATACACTAAAAATAAAAAAATAAAAAAAGAATACTAGTAGCGATGGAGAGAAAACACGCTGCCAGTAGTTACATTAGCAGTAGCGTGGGAGTGAACAAACGCTGCAGCTATTTGTCCTAGCAGTAGCGCGTGCAGGCACGCGCTACTGCTAAGCAATAGCTGTAGCGCCTTATTAGTAGCGCGCCTACCCGCGCTACTAGTGAGCACAAAACCAGCGCCACTGCTAGGGTTTTCCCTAGTAGTGTCAGCCGAAAAAACTGAAACTGCTTTTCTGGAAGACGCCTTTCAGAAATGAAAGTGTATTCCTGCCCGAAGAAGAAGCGGTACACGCGTTGGATAAGTAAAGGCCTACTCACTGGAGTACGTCTCCACTTATCCAACGTGGCGGTGGCGGGGCCGGCCTTTGGGTCGCCGACGGGTCGGGTCCATAGCATCTCTTCTCTCTCCTCCCGCCTCCATCTTCTTCCCCCGATGCAGGGACGCAGCACAGAGGAGGGATCACCGGCGCCGGCATGAGCCCGGCCGACTCCGGCAACGGAAGGCTAGGGCGCCGCCGGGGATGGATGCACCAATCCATCCCGCGCCCGTGGGTGGTCGCACCGGCCTTGGGAGCTACCGGAGATGGACGCGCACCTGGCTCGGGCGGGAGATGTCCACGGTGAGCTTGAGGCCGCGGCAAGAGGGCACCACAGGATTAGGCGAAGGGCTAGGGGCCTCCGGACTGGTGGTGGTGGTCTACTGGAGGAGAAAGAGGGAGGGGCAAAACTCGGGCCTGCCCGAATTTGAGATGGACGAGCCGACGGCCATGGCGGTGATGGTGGAGCAGGAGGGCCATTCGAGCTCAATGGAGAGGTTGGGGAGGGAGCTGGGAGGTTTGCGAGGAGGCTGGTGAGCTCGGGAGGGGCTCAGGGTGGCCTTATATAGGCAGGGGAGGAGTGTGCCGCGCTGTCGTCGCCGCGGACGCATGTCCGGCGCCGCGGACGCGTGTGCACGCACCCGAGCTCGACGGTAGGCGACGGAGGAGGAACAGGAGAGAGTCTCACGGGGCAGAGGAGGCCAACGGAGCATGGGGAGGAAGGGACAAGGAGGAAGACGACGGTCGGCGCACTATGCTCCCGTGGGCATTCGGCGGCGAGCGTCGGTGAGGAAGCTGACGGAGGGGGAGATGGGCCCAGGGGAACGGCGACGATGAGATGAAGCGATTGGACACGCTCACGCGCACGAAGACGACGAGAGGGGAGTGGACGAAGCAGAAACGGCGCGCTGGACGCGGCCACTGTGCACAGAGCGCGTGCACAGGCTTGCCAGCTACGCGGTCACCACGCGACATGGCACGCGGTGGACTGTAGAGGATGGCCAACCTTGTCTGGGGTGAAGTCCTTCCAATATAGAGAAATTATGAGGCCATATCTTGATCTGGGGATCTACGGTTAAATGGTAATCATAGACTAAAGTTTACTGCAGTAAACTTGGCAGAGCACTGCTGATCAACAGGAAAGTGATTGGGTAAAATGGTGTTGTCTAGGATGATTAACTACGGAAGGACTAGGATCCTGGAGGTTTTGCAGCATAATGGAGCACAAACTAATATGGCTGCTGTGTAACCCCAAAATTGGTCCATAATCAAGATCATGATGGCTCACTCACGTAGAGTAACCACTTGGGCTGAAATTTGGCAAGGCTTAGTGATTTGGACATATAAAGGTGTTGTAAAAATTTCATACCAATTGGATTCACCAAAATGGTACTTCCTTCACAGCTATTCTCCTTGTCCAGGAACTTGCAAATATTCTAGAGAAATATTGGCTTGATGAAATGGTCCCAAATTTGATGGAGAGATTTAATAAGGGTAGGAGCACAATCTAGTAATTTATCATAATGAATGAAGCAATAAAAATTATACTTGCTTCACAACCTGGAAATATTAATAGAATCAAAGATTTGGTCCTGTGCTCACATAGAAGATTGGATGGGGCTGAAATTTGGAGGAGTATGCTAATATGAGCACATGAAGGAGTGTGCAAAATTTCAACTCATTTGGAAACTCCTAGCTAGTACTTCCTTCACAATGCCTTTTGTCTGACAGAAAGTTTGAAAAATTGGTGAGGATGATTGGCTAGGCAAATAAAGTTGAATTTTGGCATGAGGCAATGATTTGGACATAAGAAAATTCCCAAAAGGTTTGGGAGCAATCAGGAAAGGATAGGTGGTATTTCCTTCAGAGAAAGCCACACTGGACAGAAATGAAGAATAATTATTGGGAAATTATTCTTGGGCTAGGACAGGAAAGTTTGGGCATATTGGAGCAACATATGACCCAAAGAAATTATGAGGATTACTTCGGATTTTTGGGAGTGACAGAAATATAGGTTGCTTCACAACCTAGGGCAGACAGGGTTATTCCTTTAATAGAAAAAAGGAATATTCCTGAGAAAAAAGAAATTAGGGTTTGGTCAAGCAGTGAAGTGGCATGATCTTGGAATAGATTTGAGGATGATGAGTCACTTGGGAGAGGAGATGAAGATGATTTCCCAGGTGACAAGGCCACAGAACCACTCCAAAAAGAAAAACAGAGCAAAAACCAATAAATCAAAAAGAAAAAGAAAAGCGCCAAAAACCAGGCTGTTACAACTCTTACCCCCTTAAAGAAATCTCGTCATCGAGATTTGGTTGCTCAGGGAACAAGTATGACTTGAGGACACCGTTTCCAACTCGGGTATCCATTTCCTTTATTTATTGTTCCCCCGAGAATTTCAGATGATCAACTTCCCTTGCGCTGGGCTGGTTTGCTTCACCTTTCCCAAATTCTGACAGGTTTTTGCTCATATACCAAATCCTTTGCTGACGTTGATTCTCCATACCTGTGGTGATATCCAATGGATCTGAGCATACATTTTCTTTGGTCATGAAAACCTTTGTACTTTTGTCATGGGATTTGCATGTCTTCTGGGTTCCATAAATGCTGCGAATCATGGCCATTTTCTGACAGGATCTGACTGCTCGCAAGTGGTACTGATTTATCTTGATTTATTTCTTTGGCTCGAGCATGGGACATGTACCAAAGGTTCTATTGCTTTCTGTCGTGAGCGATATAACGGGATATGGATTTATAGCTGTGTCATACCTCAAATATTAACATCTTGAGGCTGTCCTGACAGGAGTGCTGGCGGGAAAATACTTTTCATGACCCGTTGTCCATGCACTTGGTTCCGCCAGTGAGTATACCTGGTCTGAACTGATTGTTCGGCTTTTGATTTACCCATGTGGTCAGACGTGGTAATAGGTCATGAGATGCTTTTAATACTGCCATTGAAGTCAAACTGTTGAGGTTGTACCTGAATCTTGGATCTGACAGAACAGACTTGGATATTCCACACTAACCATTTTAAGCGGGTCAGCGGGATATGAAATTCTTGTAAAACAGAGTAGACCGCTGAGGGTATGCCTTTGTGGATCCATATGGAATTACGGCCTCCAACTAATTTGGGTATGTGGACCCTGATGGTCGTGCAAAAATCATCATACCTTTCCTGTCAGTCTCACCCTTTAACGGTCATGATTTTCTTTGTTAGGGTACCTTACTGAAATAAATTGACCATGCATGTCCTTGATTATTCGTATGACCATGGATGTGATTAGTGCAATATTTTTGACATTATTCCTTGTGCATGTTTTCTGACCTGGGTTCGCACACATATGACATATACCCGGGGTTTGTAGCTGCACTCATTGCTGAGGCCAATCATACAAGAAGGTGACAAGGTTTTTGGACACCCCCTTGTCAGTTGTTGGAATAGTGACCTTAATGACCATTGTCAAGACAGTTGATTCTGTGATGTCATCCCCAGATATTGGCGATCCTTGTAATTCATGAGATGTATCTCTGCTTATTTTCCTTTGCTTGACTCGTGAGGTTGTGGGATCCTTACTTTCCTAAGGTATATCTGCTGAATCCTTACCGCATCTCGTATGAGTGACTGTTGTGACTAGGGATGCATGCTCACCATATATAAGAATCACATGCAACCCAAACACTTGATTTCTGAAGAAGACACATGCCCTGACTGATTTGTGCTTCCGACAAAAATTTTGTGAGTCTGATTCTTGAGAGGTACTGCCATACATTGGCAACTCATCATATAACCTATGAGGATGGTGTAATAGTATGATACTAACACAGACTGAATGGCTTACGAGAGAAGCCATCCAAGTAGCTTGCTGAGGAAGTCTTGTTAACTTCTGCTCAAATCTTTTGTCTGGGTATCGTGCAGAAGAAGGCTCAATAGCTCACACGAGAAGCTTGACCTGATTATTATGCTGGAGAAGCCTGAGTTCCGTACTTGAGAAGCTTCTCCTCGGGTTTGCTTGTTGAGAAAAATTCATTTCCATCTGCCAGAAGCTTTTACCGAGGTTCTTGTTGAGAAAGATCGGGTATCTTGGACCGAAAATTGTTCACATATCATGCTGAGGAAAATTGAGGAGCCTTGCATCAAAAATTTCTTCCGATGATGTGTGGAAGAATATTGGGTTCCTTACATCCAAAGCTTCATACTAATATGCAGACTAAAATCTACACACACGCCCATAATATTTCGTGGCTGATTATTTGCATGAGAAAATTTGTTTGACTGTCTTCCTTGAGCATATCACATTCTGACTTTATTTCGGATGATAACATATTTCAAGCATCATACCTTGCTGAGTCAAAATTTTGTATATGATCCATACCTTTGACTGAAAATATACCGTTGATCTTGTACCTGACTTGTCTTGCTGCTGATTTGATCATTACTACTGTGAGGATTTTGTACTGATGTAGACTTGAGTTATGTGTATTGTTGTGAGGAGTGCACACTAATGCAAAATTTGATTATCAGCCTCAAGATCAGGTATTCCCCATTTCACTGCAGTCGGCTGAGAATTCCATTTTGTTTAGCTGAGTTTCCAAATATTTTAACTCCTTATTACTTCTTCGAGTCCGATGTCAGTTGATGAGCAACTCTTTATAGGGAAAAAATAATGTAACACCGGGGCCCAAAAAGAAAGAAGCAAAAGAAAACTCAACTAAACAAAAGCACACAACAATAATCAATACACACTCAAACAAAGTCACATAGTACCGCTAGTCACACAATATGCACGCCTACTTAAGCACACAAATCTCGCGGGAACTCCGGTACTACGATCTAGCATGTTGTGACGGTGTGCATGGGGACGAATAAACGTGTGGAAGAATTGATGCAAACAGCGCTACACCAAGTGCTAGCTACCAAGGTAACATCCTTGACTAACTGGGAGGCGAGGACATACTTGGTAACCATGTAGCAGGACACGAATGTCGCGGCCACATTATTATCAAGTGGACGGAAAAGATCTGTACTCGTCCAAGAAATAGGATAGCAAGAAAAACTGAGTCGGCTGACATTGCACTTTTTATGATGACTGAGACCATTAAGGGTTGCCAACACGACAAGATAAAAGGGACGATCCAGGATAGAAGCATGTCTATCACCGAAATGAGAGGTGGGGCTAAAAGAAAGAAATTAGTGCGATACTTGAGCCCCATTTTTGCAAACAGTGTCGGGATCACTTGGCATCACTCCCCTGGGACGGAAATGACGCCAAACACCGAAGAACGAGCAAGAACAGAAAACTAGAGAAATGCAAAGGCTGAGCTGTAGTGGATCCGAACCGATGCCATCTACACTCACCAGATAAAACCGTTAGCAGCAAATAATAAGGCTATATGCATGCTATGCAACAAACAAATGCAACAACCAAATGCAACAAACACGGTAGACTCAATACTACCGATTACTACCAGTTTCTACCGCTCGCGCTGACTAGGGCACCCTACAGCCAGACCTGCTCTGATACCAAGCCTGTGGCACCCAGGCTCCGAGAAACCGGAACGCCCCGTATTCCAGCCCAGAGATCGAGGAGAAGTCTCTGGAATACAACACTGCTTGACATAGAACAAATCAGCTCTTATTACAAGAATAATAATACAGGGGTCTTATGTTACAAAGAAGCACATCAACACGGTGACACTACGCGTGTGATACTACACTTACTCTATGCTAGCAGCGGAACAACTCGTAGCTGCGGAATACTTCTAGCAGCGAAACAACGACGAAGGTGGTGAACTCCACTCCACAGGGACTCTGGCTGGGAAACGATCTAGCTGGCACGCGTAGCAAACCTCAACTAGCAATCAAGCAATCACGGCATCACCTGCAATCTGGCATGACATGCCAGGTCAGTACATTGAATGTACTTGCAAGCTCACAACAACAAAAAGCATCAAGGCAAAACAACAACATAGCATTAACATGTTAATTAATTAATAGCTACCATGATAGAAAAGCAACTGCTAAACATGTCCTGAAACTAATACAATACTGATAAACCAACATCTCTAATCTCAAAAACCATCTCATTCTTGGCTAACCAGCCAACCAATATACCATCTCGATCACCTCGTGGTCAAAACCAAATGGTGATCATTCACGGATCACAAACGGAACCACACTGGGTTCAACAGGTTACCTCATAACCAAACGGTGATCATTCATGGATCACAAATAGAACCACACTTGGTTCAACAGGTTACCTCGTAACCAAACGGTGATCATTCACAGATTACAAAAGGAACATCCACATGATCACCTCGTGACCACATCACAAACTGGATGATCATCCTCAAGATCATCCCAACATTATCATCATCATCCAGCCAAACGGTTACAGCTCACAATATCAACATATACATCACCTATAACTCATTCCGTCATGGGAGTGTTGATCAAACAGTGTGACCTAGTACGAACTTGTGCCCGACCGAGGACGCGGCTATCGATAGTTTAAATACACACACTCTGCAGAGGTAGAACACTTTACCCACACCACGGAATCCATGGCCTCGCACTCCCATTCGGGTGGACCAACGGCATTCCGACAAAACTGATCTACTGCCACGACACTCTCCTAGCCACTCTGACCAACACCCCCTTTTGGGTTCAGTCCTGGGTGGCCCCGTGCCTACCAAAGGCACTAAAGGCCACCGTCGTGGCAAAACAAAAACAGTCCCAAACAGGGACAAAAAGGCGCCTAACAACAACTACGGGCACACAAGGTTATGTCTGCCTACCGGGCCAGGGTACCGCACGCCCATAACCTTCCCTCGTTGGCGGCACCAGCGAGAGACATGATAATAGACCGCATTAGGGCTTTCCCATAAAAGGCAAATGTGGTTGCACTAGAAAAAGCCCGTTTCAGTGGCACCTGACCAACTTAATGACGGAATTTATCCCCAAAAATAATAGTGATAACTGATACTCCGCTATCATCTGTCAACCTGTAATCCAAGTCATAGAAATATCCAACAAATAATCCACACCATCGACATATCAAAATACTCCAAGGATAGCATAACACTTCTATCATGATGAATCCAAGAACGATACTACTACTACTCAAATATCAAGAACTAGCTATCCAACTATGATCCAGATGCAAGCATCATCTCCAACATCATACTCCAAAACATAATATCAACTAGCAGCATGATGAAAATAATACTAGCCACTAATAATCCAAAGGCAACACGACATCCAAAGTAATACTCCAAAGCATAATATCAAATACCACCATGAAAATAATCATAAAATCCACTACTAATCCAAAGGCAATATGACATCCTCACATGCTACAAATTATTAGTCCTAGAACTCCAAGCAAAGTCATGGCAATAACAAGATTGAAATACAACTCCGAGAAATGCCATGAACAAGATCATACATAGCTACTGCAATATTTTATATAAGTTAAAATAAAGAACCATGTCACTGCATTGCAATCATCCAAATGGAGGATGTGGCTTGCCTGGGGAGGAAGAAATCACCGGGAAGAAGTGCGAGAAGCTCACGGAACGGATCACCAGAAAACGTTCTCTCTAAGAGGGGGCTGATTAAGTGCAAGGGAAAAATGGTCATTTTCAGAATTTTAACACATGGTGAAAATGATTCCATCAGAACGGGCTCGATGAAACAAAGACGTGGGCATTGGATTCACCTAATTTGGAGCTACGGGTAAAAAGATACAATTGTTTTTCTGCGAGGGACCTATCTATAATAAAATCATTACAAATAGGCCCTCAGCCGGAAAAACTGAAACCGCATTTTCTGGAAGACGCCTTTCAGAAAGGAAAGCGTATTCCTGCCCGAAGAAGAAGCGGTACGCGCGTTCGATAAGTGAAGGCCTACTCACTGGAGTACGTCTCCACTTATCCAGCGTGGCGGTGGCGGGGCCGGCCTTTGGGTCACTGACGGGTGGGGTCCATAGCATCTCTTCTCTCTCCTCCCGCCTCCATCTTCTCCTCCCTGGTGCAGGGACGCAGTGCAGAGGAGGGATCGCCGGCGCCGGCGTTAGCCCGGGCGACTGCGGCAACGGAAGGCTAGGGCGCCGCCGGGGATGGATGCGCCAGTCCATCCTGCGCCCGTGGGTGGTCGCGCCGGCCTCGGGAGCTGCCAGAGATGTACGCGCTCCTGGCTCGGGCTGGAGACGGCCACGACGAGCTTGAGGCCGCAGCAAGAGGGCACCGGAGGAGTAGGCGAAGGGCTAGGGGCCTTCGGACTGGTGGTGGTGGTCTGCTGGAGGAGAAAGAGGGAGGGGAAAAACTCGGGCCTGCCCGAATTTGAGAGGGCCGAGCCGACGGCCATGGCGGCGATGGTGGAGTAGAAGGGACATTCGAGCTCAATGGAGTGGTTGGGGAGGGAGCTGGGAGGTTTGTGAGGAGGCTGGTGAGCTCGGGAGGGGCTCGGGGTGGCCTTATATAGGCAAGGGAGGAGTGTGCCGCGCTGCCATCGTCGCGGACGCGTGTGCACGCACCCGAGCTTGACGGTAGGCGATGGAGGAGGAACAGGAGAGAGTCTCACGGGGCAGAGGAGGCCAACGGAGCACGGGGAGGAAGGGACGAGGAGGAAGACGACGGTCGGCGCACTGTGCTCCCGTCCGCGTTCGGCGGCGAACGTCGGTGAGGAAGCCGACGGAGCGGGAGATGGGTCCAGGGGAACGGCAACGATGAGATGAAGCCATTCGACACGCTCACACGCGCGGAGACGACGAGAGGGGAGCGGACGAAGAAGAAACGGTGCGCTGGACGCGGCCACTGCGCACAGAGCGCGTGCACAGGCATGCCAGCTGCACGGTCACCACGCAATGTGGCACGGGGTGGACTGTAGAGGATGGCCAACCTTGTCTGGGGTGAAGTCTTTCCAATATAGAGAAATTATGTGGCCATGGCTTGATCTGGGGAGCCATGGTTAAATGGTAATCATCGTCTGATGTTTACTAAAGTAAACTTGGCAGAGCACTGCTGATCAACAGGAAAGTGATTGGACAAAATGGTGTTGTCTGGGATGATTATCTACGGAAGGAATAGGATCCTGGAGGTTTTGGAGCATAATGGAGCACAAACTAATATGGCTGCTGTGTTACCCCAAAATTGGTCCAGAATCAAGATCATGATGCTTCGCTCACATAGAGTAACCACTTGGGATGAAATTTTTCAAGGCTTAGTGATTTGGACAGATAAAGGTGTTGTAAAAATTTCATACCAATTGGATTCACCAAAATGGTACTTCCTTCATAGCTATTCTCCCTGTCCAGGAACTTGCAAACATTCTAGAGAAATATTGGCTTGATGAAATGGTCCCAAATTTGGTGGAGAGATGTTATAAGGGTAGGAGCACAATCTGGTAATTTATCATAATTAATGAAGAAATAAAAATTATACTTGCTTCACAACCTGGAAATATTAACAGAATCAAAGATTTGGTCCTGTGCTCACATAGATGATTAGATGGGGCTGAAATTTGGAGGAGTCTGCTAATATGAGCACATGAAGGAGTGTGCAAAATTTGAACTCATTTGGAAACTCCTAGCTATTACTTCCTTCACAATGCCTTTTGTCTGACAGAAAGTTTGAAAAATTGCCGAGGAAGATTGGCTAGGCAAATAAAGTTGAATTTTGGCATGAGGCAATGATTTGGACATAAGAAAATTCCCAAAAGGTTTGGGAGCAATCAGGAAAGGATAGGTGGCATTTCCTTCACAGAAAGCCACACTGGACAGAAATGAAGAATAATTATTGGGAAACTATTCTTGGGCTAGGACAGGAAAGTTTGGGCATCTTTGAGCAACATATGACCCAAAGAAATTATGAGGATTACTTGGGATTTTTGGGAGTGACAGAAATATAGGTTGCTTTACAACCTAGGGCAGACAAGGTTATTCCTTCAATAGAAAAAAGGAATATTCCTGAGAAAAAAGAAATTAGGGTTTGGTCAAGCAGTGAAGTGGCATGATCTTGGAATAGATTTGAGGATGATGAATCACTTGGGAGAGGAAATGAAGATGATTTCCCAGGTGACAAGGTTACAGTACCACTCCAAAAAACAAAACAAAGCAAAAACCAATAAATCAAAAAGAAAAAGAAAAGGGCCAAAAACCAGGCTGTTACATTCATTGACCACATCGACCATGCCGCACCGAGAGCATCAAGGCGGTGGACGATTGCGAGGCCTAGGAAGGGAACGACGCGGGGACGGGGAAGACGTGGCAGTGGATGCCCACGCGGAGAGGAGTATGAGGGTTCACTATTTCGGCTGCGGTGTGAGGCTTCCGTCACCGTAGGGCCTGTCCAACGATGGGAGTAGTAGGGGGCAGTGAGGCCTCCGTGGAAGCACAGCCGGCCACGGGAGGCAGGAGCAGGCGGCACGACCGGCGCTGCTTTATGCGGCTGGAGCAAGAAGACCAGAGGTTGAAGAAGCACTACGGCCGTTGGATGGACATCGTACGATCACTGCAGCTAGAATCGTTCATATTTACCAAGTTGACAAAGCCCTCCGTCCCCGTCAACTTAGTAGGCCCACATGTCAACCTCCCAATATGCTGGGTCCCAGCTAGCAGGGGGAGTATTCATTTTTTTGTGCGTAATAAGGAGGCACTTCCTTGCGTGCGAAGATATGGCTGGTTGGTCCGACCTATCAGCGGGGGGAATGTTTTTTTCGCGAAATACAGAGGCCCTTCCGGTGGGTCCCAGATTTCAGGTGGAGGAATCATTATTTTGCGCGTAATAAGGAGGCATTTCCTTGTATGCGGCCGTGGACCCAGCTGTCAGCCTCTCCACGTACAGTCCACGTCCGATGGATGTAGTTCATTGACCACGTTGACCACGGTGCGCCGAGAGCACCAGGGCAGTGGACGATGGCGAGGCCTAGGAAGGGAACGAGACGGAGCCGGGGAAGACTCGACAGTGGTTGCCCACGCGGTGGGGAGTACGAGGGTTTTGTGGTCCGGCTGCCGTCGCCAGAAAATAACATGAGGTGTGGGTGAGTAGAGGAATCGCCTGGCCAGCAATGGAGTAGGGTGGGCGGTGCGGCCTGTACGGCAGCACAGCCGGCCACGGGAGGCGGGACCAAGCAGTCCTACCGGCGCTGGTTTGGGCGGCTGGAGCAAGAAGATCAGATATTGAAGAAGCAGCACGGCCATTGGATTAACATCCAATGGTCACTGCTGCTAGAATCGTTTGTGGACTAAGTTGACAAAGCCTTTCGTACACGTCAACCTAGTAGACCCACAAGTCGGCCTCCAAATCTATTCCAAACAGCATACAACCCGAAATTTCTAGCCAGATTCAAATTAATTTAAAAACTAAACATACCTTAATTTAAATACAATGAAATTTTACCCGCACAAAAACAATGAAATTGAAAATATCAAAATCTGAAAGAAAAAAGTAGTTTGGAACTAATTTCCTGTTTGCTGTATTTTTTCATTTTACAGCCCATTTCTTATTACTTATAGCCCATTTTCTGGGCAAAATGCATCCCTCCTCGTCTTGAAAGATTTCCGGCCCAGCAGGGCGTAGAAAAACAAGTAGGCCTACGTTGGTTATTCTGCAGAAAACAAAATAGCTGGGCTAGCCATTTTCAGAAAGGAAAAAAACAAACTGGGCTGGTCATGTGCTAGACGGGCCACAGCTCCTGAACAACCCAGTTGATACCCTTCTCCGTCCAAAAAAAACAAAATTATTGCGCGCGCTGCTGGGTCCCTACTGTCATCCTCACCATGTACAGTCATCTCCTTATTCCTCTCAGTTGTTGACCATGTTGTTGACAACACCGGAGGCGGCGCCGCGGCGAGCGAACCAAGGCAGAGGACGATTGTGAGGCCTTGGACGGGAACAAACGGGAGCCGGGGAAGATGCGCAGAGTTTTAGGGTGCGGTGTGGCCACGATGCGTGCGCGGCAGCAGAGCCAGTCATGGGAGGCGGGAGTAGGCGGTCCCGCCAGCGCTGGTTTGGCTTTGGCGGCTGGAGGAAGAAGAGACTCAAGAAACACGGCAAACGTTGAATGTCAATCCAACGGTCAAGGTTGGCACAATCATTTGTTGACTAAGCTGACACCAATTAGCTACTTTTTTATATATAGGAAGAAAAGAAAAATTGGGCGCGTTCGCCTGATAACATTCCCGAAACTGTGACCTTTCGATCTTGCGTCGCAACTAAAACTACGAGGAAAATGCGTTCGTCTGCCGTCCTCCTCCCAGGGAACGTTCGCCACATAACTGACTACCACCCTTGGTTTTCAACCAAGAGGTCTTGGGTTCGACTCCCAGGAACTCTCAATTTTGTCCTCCTTCCTTCCTTGCAAAAAGAAGAAAGAAAATCAAAGACTTGAGAAGGCGTACAGAACAAGCTAGTGTACCAGTAAAGAGACATTGCCGAGTTTTAGAAAATAAAGAGACGTGCTACTGTAGCTGGTTCGAATCCAAACCTAGACTATGACTATATATGGTGCTATGCTACTCTGCAAGTAATGAAACTGACATATCCAACGTTCGCTTCTCCTCTTCTCTACTTACTCTGCCTAGCACCAGAAGCTCTGGCCGCAGCAACAATGTCCGCTGGCTGCTCGTCCACCTGCTCTTCAGCAAGCAACAACCAGATATGCGCCAAGGCGCCACCCATACCATCGCCTATGGGTCTCATCACACCCCCGCTGGCACACGCACCGCAGCCGGTTGCTCATCGCAACCCGCTGCCGTTGGTGTTGTGCCACTGCTGCAAACCACGCAGAGTCATCCATCGTGTCTCAACCACAATCCTCAACCCTAGCCGAGTCTTCTACAAATGTCCGAATCATGGGGTAATAATATGTTTAAGTGTTGTTCTGCCGCTTTCAGTTGCTGATTTTTTAATAGTTTGGTTGATGATCTTCTAATTTGATTCATGCAGAAAAGGGAAGATTCGTGTGATTTGTATTTCTGGGAAGTTGCTGATGTGGGGGAACGCAACTACGCTGATTATTTGGTTAGCCGAGGAATCCCAATACCAGCAGGTTGGGGTGTTGGACAAGTAATTGAAGGAACGGTGGAAGAGGAAGATGCAGAGCAGAATGTTAAAGATGCAGTTCCTCTGATCATGGCCAAGCAACAGCTGTTGAACGGCCTTGAAAGCAATGAGGAGATGAAAAAGCTTGTGAAGATAATGGGCAAAATCGATGTGCTCTGTAGGATGATTTTCTGTTAATTTGAAGTGTATGCAGCACTCGTGATGTATTCAGTGGCTATGACATGAGCACTTTGCTGAAACTAGTAATGAATGAAACCTGTGTAGCAGGCTGGGCGTAGTGTTGTGAACATCTAATGATTTCTATTAACATAAATCGGGGGGTATCCCCTTTTGCTCATAAATAAATAAATAGCAGAGGCCCTTTTGTTAATAAATAAATAAATTAGCAGAGGCCCTGTCGGGTCAGCTTTGTTCCCATTCGAAGACGTCGAGCAAATTGTAGTCCAACAACAAACTATGTCATCAAATTCAAGTTTCACAGCCAAATAGGAGTACAACTAAACAACAATGTCATCATGTTTTAGTCGTCATACAATCCCCAAACACAAATGAACATACATAACAAGTGATGTTCTCACAACAAAATACTAAACAACACGTTCATCAGGTTTCAGTTGTCATAGCAAACACAATTTCACATAGTAGATAAAAACGTCTTCTGACAGGCAAATACGACAAAAGCAATCTAATCATCATCTGCAACAGCAGCGTCAACATCCTCGCCATGTGTATCAGTCTGAATCGTAATTCCTAGAGTGTCATCTTCTTCTTCATCCTCAATGTCCTCGAACGTTGGCTTCTTCTTGATCAACTCTTGTATGTCCATAGCAAGACAGGCAATCTTTTCGCCAGCGTCATTGACGTGATGGTTCTCAAAGATATTAGGAACATCTGTGGAATCTTGTACATCAGGAGCAGTGTAAGCATCATCTTGTTGTGCAACTTCATTAAACGAATTCCTCTGCTCAAACCTTTGCAATACTCTCCAGTCATCGCTACATGCAAATGTGTCTTCCAAGAAAAATATTTGTGTTGCTTGATTTGCCAAAATAAAAGGCTTATTGGTCTGGTACGCCGCCTTGATATTGATGCATCTACCCTGATATTTCTACTACAGAGTTCCCTAAAGAATTGTCCCAACTCAGCAACTGCTCTTTATAAGTCACGGCAGCCGAATCCTCTAATGATAACAGGTAAAACCCTTTGAAGTAGGAGGTGGCAGTCATGAGTTCTCAACCCTTGTACCTTGTTTCCATCTGCACTGACTCTCCATTCAGGGTTGGAAGCAAATCCATGTTGGAATCTCACACGTGACAGGACCTTGCAGAATTCTTTTCTTTTTACCTTGTCCAAGACATACACAGCTGGTGCCATATCCCGTGGTTTACCTTCATCTTCCACCTGCAAATCCTTTTTGATACCCAGGTGTGTCAAATAAGTCCTAGATTTTAAGGTATCTTTTGTCTTGCCTTCAATATTAAAAAGTGTGCCAATAATGCTGTCACATATATTTTTCTCGATGTGCATCACATCAAGATTATGCCGCAGATCCAAATCTTTCCAATACTCCAAGTCCCAAAAAGTGGACCCACGGGTAAACAATAATCTCTCTTCTGCCCTGCCACACTTCCTTTTCCCGCTACCATTACTAGGATGGTTTCCTGGTGTAATATGCCCGACCTTTTCTAATTCCACTTGCAACTCATCGGCGGTGAGCCTCTTTGGCGCATCGCGGTTTTCATGCTTTGCATTGAACACATGTCTTCGGTATTTTGTAGGACGCGGCTTGTCCTTGGCAAGGAAACGGCAGTGTCCAATGTAACAGATCTTGCTAAGTATTGCGTATGACAGCGGATTCCTATCACAGCGAACACATGCATTGTAACCATGTGTCGTTTGCCCTGACATAGTGCCCAAAGCCGGATAATCATGGATGCACCAAATTATAACAGCACGGAGAAAGAAATCAGCCAGTGTGCTGCTATATATGTCTCGAGTGAGAACACCCTTCCATAGCTGTTGAAGTTCCTCCACAAGAGGCTCCATGAATAAATCGAAACCTTCCAGGACTTTTTGGACCTGGGATGAGCAAGGCCATCATGTAGTTTGATTCTTTGGTGCAGACATCTAGAGGCATGTTGTAAGGGATAACAAGCACTGGCCACATGCTATATGTGGCGCTCTGGTGGCCAAATGGGTTAAATCCATCTGAAACTAAGCCAAGTCTAATGTTTCTCGAGTCAGCAACAATCTTTTTGTGTTTCTGATTGAAGCTTTTCCACTCACTTCCATGTGATGGATGGCTCATTACATTCTGATCTTTGTACTCCTGGTTCCTAGAATGCCACAGTGCATCCTCTCTTGTTACAGCATCATGAAACAACCTCTGCAATCTTGGTGTAATTGGAAACAATCTTAGAACATTATGAGGAATCCTCTTCACACCATCGCCATATTTCCATCTTGATGATTTGCATTTTGGGCATTCACTTAAGTTGGCATAATTCTTCCGGAACAGAACAAAATTATTCTTACAAACATGGATCATATCATATCCAATTCCAACTGCATGAAGGAAATTCTTCATTTTACTGTAGGTGTGTGGCAGCTCAGACGCATCTGGGAAAGCTTTGCGGAAAGCAGCCAACATCGCATCGAATGATTTGTTGGTCATCCGCTCAGATGTCTTCACCTGAAGAAAGGTGACCATAGCTGAGAATACTGACAGCTTATTTCCTGGGGTGACAGCCACGTTGCATTGTTCCAACATGCGGGCCCACTATTTTTCCTCTGCAGGTGAAAGTTCACGAAATGCACGAGCATTTCGTAGCATTGTTTCAATGTTGTTCAAACTCACTGGCTCCGCCACCACCACCTCCAACTCCTCTTCCACCTGAGCATCAGGCATATCAAGATGGTGATCTGCCGCTTCCACGTAGTCAGTAACATTGACGTTCACAGCTTCACCATGATGAGCCCACCTAGTATATGTGACTGACATCCCATACAAGTGTAGATGATTTTGCACAGTTGACTGGGGTCTTGTAACTGAATTCATACAACTGCTACATGGGCAGAGCACATCTGATTTCGGACCACCGTACTCAACTCTGATAAAGTTCATGAAGCTTTCCACCCCCTTAACAAATGCAGCGGAGAATCTTCGAGCATAAGCTATCCAAGTCCTGTCCATCTATTAGACATACAATTTAGTTCTTCTACTAGATATTACAGGAAAAACATATATGCTTTTTTATGAAGTACAGAAAAAAAATACCTAGGTCGATGTCTAAAGTTATGGCAAGATATTTGGATGAGCAGATCTAAGTAACGAAATATATTTAAAGCTAATTCAGCAAACAGATTTAAGTGCTAAATTATGGTAGGCTGTTTCAGCAGTCAATGAGGCCGAGCACACAGCCATCAAACAAAGATCGAGTATAAAACGGTGTAGAGCTATTTCACCTAAGAGATTGGCTACTAGACCATGGCAATCTACATCACAATAAATATATGGCAGGATATTTTAGCAACTAATCGGGCTTGGGATGCCATCTCAGCTAAGCAGATTGAGTGCAGAACAGGGCAAGGAAGCTTCTTAAGCAGAGCATATTGACTGTAAACTACTTTGGCAAACAGTGAGATGTCTATCAGCTAACATTCAGCACTACACCGACATGCACGGGGCCTCAGTCTAGAATACGCGTACCGTGGAGAAGCTGACCGCATGCGTCTCCACACGAACATCGCCAGCGGTAGCGGCGCTGACCATTGTGCACCTCCACAAGAATGTCGGCAGCGGTGGCGGCGCGACTAGAGGTCGACAGTCTACGAGAGCGTACTGTGGGAGCGAGAGGATCGCCGTGCGTCCCCTCGATGAACTGCGGAGCCGATGTATCAGCGCGGCAGGGAGGGCGGCTTTGGCAGAGCGAATGGAGTGGAGGGGGACGGGGGGAAGGGGGGTTTGGGGAATATTTGTCGGATATGGGGATCCGGCAGACCCTTAAGGTTCGAACACTGGGGTGCGCACGAAGATCTTCCCCCTACCGATCCACGCCCAATCGCCTCGCAAGGATCTAAGCTAGACGATGAACAACACAATAGACACGAGATTTATACTGGTTCGGGCCACCTTTGTGGTGTAATACCCTAGTCTAGGGTGTGGTGTGGTGGATTGCCTCAGGGGCTGATGAAGAAGAGTATAGGGGAAGAACAGCCTCACGAGAGGTGTTCTTGAGCTAGTGAACTTGTGTGGGTGAGGATGATCTCTCTCTGTCTGCTCTAGATGAGGTGCCTGAGGCTTAGTTGGCGCCTACTGTGGTGGCTAGCTCTATTTATAGAGGCCCTGGTCCTCTTCCCAAATATTGAGTGGGAAGGGCGCCAACAACGGCCATTTTGAAAGGGGACAGCTAGTACAAGCTATCCTGACTAAAGGTGGTCTTCGGCTGCCAAAAGCACCGGTGATGATGCCGTCTTGGTCTCCATGGTGACCTCCGTCCTCCCGCTCTGCTGGTCTTGGTCTTGTTGCACCGATAAGGAAACCTTTGCCTGATGCCTCGGTACTCCACGCCTGCCCTTGCCCCCTTTGCACCAAAGAGGAAACGAGGACACTGCGCGGGCTAGCGCCCGCCTGGTCTTGATCGTCACGGCTTACATCACGAGCACCTCGCGAGGTACTCCTTGCATTGATCCCTCCGCCTCCTCGCAAGCCTGCCTGGCGAGGCCGCGCCTGAGGAGGCGTTGCGTCGTCCGCCCCGCGAGGCTTGGCCCCTCGCGAGGGTCTTGTGCTTGAGTTGATGAAGATGGGCCGTACCGGGCCACCACTTGAGCCACGCCGCAGGCCGCAGGCAGGCAAGTCTGGGGAGCCCCGTTCCCAGAACGCCGACAATATTATTGGCCAGTTGGCCGAAGGGTGGTTGAATTTGGGATCTGGGGGAATTTTTTTTGGGGGGGGGGGGGGGGGTTGCACGGTGGGCGGGGGGAGTTTGGCGCATGGTCGGTTTCTCCAAGTGCAGTCCCACGTGTCAGTGAAGAGGCAAGCCGAAGTGCGTTCCGTTTGCATGAGCCGTGTGCAAGACCGAACGTGTGTGGGGTGCAATGTGACTGCGACAGGGGTGCTGTGAGGGTACCCCTTTTTCCTTTTAAACTAGGTGCTTCGCCCCCTAAAAAAAACTTGGTGCATCGCGCGATCCATCGATACTACTACTAGTAATCCGGTAATCCCGACTAAAACGGCACGGTCGGGTCTTTTCCCGCGTGATATGCTGGGAGGTTGGCTTAGTTGGTTTTTTTGGACGAGTAATGCTACACCTACGTAATCCTAGTTACGTAATTAACGTAATGTGAAATTTGTGAGCTGTTGATTGTAGATTGGGGGAGGGAGGGGCCCACCACCATGAAAATCAGGGACGAGAGAGAGAGGAAATTTACGTTAACCCTTTCGTAGGTTCCCGTAGATGTAGAAAGATGTGAAATGCGTGAATGTGTATTGGACGTACTATTGGAGTGCCTAAGATAAATTGTGTATGTAGACCCTATGTGTTTATTTACTTCTCATGTTAGCTTTGCCTCGGTTCAATAAAGAGCAGACCTGCCATCCTGCAATATTGTGAAAGTTCATATACACCGGCCGAGATTAATGCAAACACGGCAGATTTTCATTACATTTCGAACTTTTATCGGACAGAAAAATAAAAGAAACCCGACCCTAAACCTATTCTACGGCGGCAACCGACGTCCTCCATCTGCGGTCTCCATGTACGGGGGTGAATTTCAAGATGAAGGTGTGGTCTCCAGCGAGGAAGAGTAGAACACGGGAGACGGACCGGCCAGTTGGCACACCATGCCCTGCCGCCTCCCATGCCCTACTCATCCTTGGAGGAGTCCCCGACCTCGGCGGTGGCGGACATTGGATGGCGGCAAGTAGGACGTGTGGCTGACGGTGCTCCCGTCGTCGGCCACCATGGTGGCCACCGCTTGTGCAGTCGCGTCCACGTCCGGCTACGCCGCTATTGCGTCGCGAGTGGCGACTTGAGCGAGGGCGGCGACCTCGAGCTTTAACACCGAAGACAAAGCTCTCCCATAGAGCGTTCGTGCTCACGGTCATGGCGGATGTGGTGCCAGGTAGCAGGACGATGCGCTATGGTGTGGAGGTTAGCTGGGCATTGCCGCTTTAAGTAGCGCATTCCGGTGAGGCCAAAGCATCTGGGCGCGTCTTTATGTCGCCGGAGTTTGTTCCTCGGGCATCGAGCCTCTTAACGACGGCATACAGACGGATGGCATGAATGCGGGCAGCTGGCGCCGGCTAGGAACGCACCACGCGACGGCGCGAGGGACGAGGGTTTTTGGTGTGCCAGGGTAGTCAGCTGCGGTCGTGGCAACGTTGGAGATGCCCTCTGCTCACATGTGACCCCACATGTCATTGAAAAAGCAAGACGACCCGGCATGGTCTCAGGTCCTGGGCATGCAGTTGGCCGCGCTACACCACTCCGCGGACGCGTCGCGACGCGCGTGCACTTCGGCGCCCCGTGCATCCTCGACGAGCCAGGTGTTGGTTTGGTGGTCGTGCCACAGTGTTAACGCCACCCTCGGCACATTGAAACCGACCGTGTCCATCGACGATGAGCGTGTCGCTCACCGCGGTCGCCCTGTCCAGAGGCGATGCTGGAGCTGCGCCACGTTGCTGCCCCCACGACCCACATGAACAGTTGCCGGTGGCGAGGAGGTCGTGGGCCAGCTCCTCCATTGGACTAGTCCGCGCCACGTCCTCCCAACAGGTGTGCCTCACATGTCGGTTTCCCTGTTTTCTCGGGCATATTCTACCGTCAGTGCTCCGCGTTCCGCATTAGGTGCAGAACAGGTGGTTTTTGTGCCCTGGTTCAAATGTGGTACAGTACCAAGTTGTTACCCTAGCCCCAAGTGTGGTGGTTTTGGGTACGGTACCACCCTTTTCCTTTTCAAGTAGTGAAGCGTAACACTTGATTAAGTAGCCAGATGGTGTGCGAAATGTAGGTGTCCGACTGTTTGAAAGAATAATTGAGGTGTACTCGGTCCGTGCCCGCATTTAGGGGTCCAACTTACCATGTTCCGGCAGTAGTAACTATACTAGTCCCTGCGTACTCCCTCTGTTTTTATTTACTCCGCATTTTAGCTTTGCTCAAAGTCAAACTTTGTAAACTTTGACAAAGTTCATAGACAGAAATAATAACATATACAATAACAAATCAATACCATTAGATTCATTATTGAATATACTTTCACATCATATATATTTGCTCTTGTAAATGTTCATATTTCTACCATTACTAGCAAGATGCCCGTGCGTTGCACGTAACATCAAGATGCATTTGTATGACTAGTTTATCTTGTGAGAGAAAAGGATGAATGAGGGAAGGCCTTATTTGCAATTGTGGAGAGGTGTGTGGGTACCTTTTTGCAAAATTGCCATAGTTTCCTTCCTATCCGTCAGATATAAATCAGATGGCCTATATTGCAGGATGGCAGGCACACCATCATCACCAACTCTGTTTTTTATAAGAGTCCGTCCAATTTATATCTGACGGATAGGAAGGAAACTATGGCAATTTTGCAAAAAGATACCCACACCCCTCTCCACATTGGAAATAAGGCCTTCCCTCATTCATCCTTTTCTCCCACAAGATAAACTACTCATACAAATGCATCTTGATGTTCCGTGCAATGCACGGGCATCTTGCTAGTGTACATAAAAAGCAGAGTTAGTGATGATGGTGTGCCTGCCATCCTCCAATATAGGCCGTCCGATCTATATCTAACGGATAGGAAGGAAACTATGACAATTTACCCGCACTCCTCTCCACATTTGCAGATAAGGCCTTCCCTCTTTCATCCTTTTCTCCCACAAGATCTTGATGTTCCATGCAAGGCACGGGCATCTTGCTAGTTTTCTCTAAACTTGGTCAAATTTTATGAAGTTTGACTTCAGTCAAACCTAATATGCAGAGTAAATAAAAACAGAGGGAGTATCTTAATCCGTGACCAAGACGGAAGGGAAAACGAGAAAACTTATTGTTTATTTGAGTCGTTCAAGTATAATCATGCGGTGTTGCTTATTTGTCATTCCTCTCCAACCCTCTTCTCCATCGATCATGCCGCCCTCCGGTCGAGTCCATCCTCCCGCATGCGTCATTTGAACATTCCACCGAGTATCATTCGCATGTGGGCCTAGACCATGCTTGTATTTCCAATGTTGTAATTTGTCCGGCATGCATACAAACAAACGGTTCATTTAAAGTTTCACTTTGCCTCCACTACGTGTCGCTTCCCGTCTTAGCTTTGACATCCCATTCGATTCATGCCCCGACACATCTTGACGAGATCGATTGATGTTGAGAGATCAATTGCGTGTCGTGCAAGGAGATAAAGGTTTGCTCTGTTTCTATGATAGAAATGACCCGCGGGGGGGGGGGTGTCTGTGGGGATCAGAGAGAGTATATTGTACGTTCATAAGCGAAACGAACGTATTGTACCCACCCTAGTCCTCTTTCAATCGATATCCGGACCCCGAGATGAAACCGAGAGAAAACGAGTGGGTGCATGTGTGATACCTAAGGCGGATTCCAAATTTTGAACCGGTGATCATCGCATCCGCAAATCATATATAAAGGGTATTCAATGTTTGTTTTTCTTTTGAACGTACAATATACTCCCTCCGATCCTTTCTACTCCCTTCATTCCTAAATATAAGTCTTTCTAGAGATTTCACTATGGACTACATACGGATGTATATAGACATAGTTTAGAGTGTATGTTCACTCATTTTGCTCCGTATGTAGTCTCTTATTGCAAAATCTAAAAAGACTTATATTTCGGAACAAAGGGAGTAGTTTACATATAAGTTATGTGTAGTCAAAGTATCTCTACTTTGATCAAACTTACAGAAAAAGTATCAACATTCAACAACGCCCAATCAATATTGTTAGATTCGTACATACTCCTAGATTTGTATTCAAACAGAGATGGTTTCCAATTTGTTTTCAACCACGTGAATGTGCTTGTTCTCGTGCATGCTCTTCCTACTAGGATTTCGCCACGTATAGCCAGTCCAATAGTAACTTTCTTCAAGATCCCTGTCCAATAGTACTAGCACTACTAGGAAAAGGGCTATAGCTAATATGGACATTAATGATGCACCATGTATGTGGTGCGCCACTGCTATATAGCAGTGGCGCACCAGATACAGGTGTGCCATTAATGTCCTCATTACTAATGGCGCACCTGGTGGCCGGTGAGGGTTACTAATGGCGTATTCTTAGGTGGTGCGCCATTGGTAACCTGGGAGCAGCTAGATATTTTGGACAGCCACCTACCACACTCACTTTCCCCACTTCATTCTCTCCACCTCTACCAAGCTTCGTCTCGGCTGCCTCCTCCTTCTCACCTCATTTGCACCATAGATTCACCCAAATTAAGTGGTTAAATTTCTTTTTTTGATAGGTAAGTGATACGTCTCCAACGTATCTACTTTTCCAAACACTTTTGCCCTTGTTTTGGACTCTAACTTGCATGATTTGAATGAAACTAACCCGCACTGACGCTGTTTTCAGCAGAATTGCCATGATGTTGTTTCATGTGTAGAAAACAAAAGTTCTAGGGTTGTCCTGAAAATCCATGGAGGCACTTTTTGGAAAATATAAAAAATACTGGCTAAAGAATCAAGACCAGGGGGTGTGACACCCAAGTTTTTATTTGGATTTTTTTTAAAAAGATTCTTATTTGACTTAAGGGGAGTAATTTAAAATTTTTCTTCAAGAGAACTCTCCCTCTCATATATTTTTCCTTATGGCAAAAGTTTTGTTTGGATTCACCCAAGATCTGCCTTTGGTCTTCGAAGTTCTTACTTTTCATTTGGACTCAAGACAAAATGTTTTTTTTCATTTGGGAAAATAACTTCTGAAAATCTTTTTGAATTTTTCACTATGGCTTTTGGAAAGTCCTTTGCCACTTTCAACTATTCCCTCTTGCCATGGCATTAGTGCAAATCCTCTCCCCAAACCCTTCCCTCACCTTTGGATCATGTTTTACACCTAATCCAGCAGGTTGAACCTCCCCATGTGATTATTTCCATTCAAATTCCATTCAAACAAATTTCTGTCTTCTATCCTACTACTTGGAGATTTACAAAGGAACTCCACTTTCTGTCTTGATTTTTGCCACCAAACCTTTTTCCCCTCCTAGTCCTTTGAACCCTCAACCTAGAACCATGAAGATCCACTGGTCTTCGGTTCAAAATTTTCAAACTACACCTGCTGCAAGTTTGGACCAGATTTGACAAATTTGGTGAAATTCATTCAAAACCTTCTCCAAAAATTCCAAGTAAATTCAGGCAGCCCCTGGGTGCTTTGAGTGATCATCTCACCAAGTTACAGCTCCAGAAAAATTCATCTCATTGCAAAATCTCTCTGTCGAACACCTGCAGTGCATGGTCATTGTCAAGTTCAGAAGTTTCAGAGATTCAGTTCAGTGCTCACTGTCGTTTTCTTCAGAGATGGACATCGATCTCGCCAGTGCCACCGCGTCGCCTTGCTCCTCGTCCTCACCCTCTTGTTCCTGCACCGCACGAACGCCTGGCGCCTTGCGGGCGTCGGCGACGAGCAGCAGAAGGTGCGCTGCCCCGTGACCGACGCCGGCGGCGGCTTTGCGGACGCTAGCAGGAGACATGGCACCGACGACGCCACCCAGCGCCGCCCAAACCACCGGAGCTCGCCGCGTGGCCTTCCACTCCCCCGAACGCGCTGCCGCTCTCGTCGTGAACCGCAGGGCGCGGAGCGCGCTCTCTGCCGCCGTTGAGCCCGTGCGGTCACCTCACCTTGGACCGACACCATTACGCCAAGACCATCTCCGTTCAGCTGCAAAACGACTCCAGTAACCTCCACTGATGCTGCCTGGCCGCTCAAACCACCTGCAAATCCACTGCTCCGCCGTAATCGCTCGCCGGAGATTCTCCGTTCACGGCCACCCCGTCGATCTGCCTATAAATAGAGGCCCCGAGCTTCAACTCGAGCACCCACCAGCCCTGCACTCCCCCTAGAGCAAGCCTAGCCACTGGTAGAGCCCTGAGGAGGTCTCCTTCCTCGACTCCGGCCGCCGCGACCCGCCACGGGATCCAGCCCGATTCGCCCCCGTGTGTGCTCCTCCGCCTCCATTCTCTTGCCAGTAGCTTCACCTTGCATCACTCTTTCTGACCCGCACTTCATTTTGAAGCTTGCAGCCCTCCACCGGAGTTTCCCATCCTCACCCGAGCCGCCGTCCGCCGGAGAAAGTGTCGCCGTCGACGTGGTGCTCCTCGTTGGACGAGTCCACCACCCATCGACACGGAAGAGGACGCTGAAGCTCTTGGTACCCTCCGTTCCTCCTAACTCGCCGTGGTTCGACGCATGCGTCCACCGCAGTCTTCGGGCGCCGGCGAGCTTTTCAAACCTGACATGTGGACCCCGCATGTCAGTCTCTGTTCTTTTATTCGTGAACCGTTTTCTGTTGGCGCCTTCGGGCAGAATACGTTTTCTCCTTTGCGCTTGCGCATTCCCAACCGAAGCATTTTCTGTTTTCTCAGTTAAAACCCTGGAACTTTTCTGTTTCATTACAGATAAGTCCCTGGACAGAAACCTTTATAACTTTTTAATAAAAAGGTATTTTTGAGTGATTCTTTTTCTGACAATCTCCAAATTTTGTCTAGTTTTTTATGGGATTTATTTGAAAAATATTTGGAAAAGTTTCTGTGCATGTGTTGGTTTTCACGTTAGTACCCGTTTCGTGATTGCCGTAGGTTCCGGGAGAGGTGACGGAGCCGCGAACTTCGCCGAGCTAGACTCCGACTTCTCCGAACCAGGCAAGCATGTTTTGAACATTTGATATGACAGGTGTTTTGCATGTTTGCGTGAAAGTTTGTGCGTGGCATATGAGCGTCGGTAAATATCTCGTTGCTTGTAAGGCAACGACCCGGTTGTTCCAAAGTTGCAATGATCTCTGATGAGAGATGGCCTAATCTTGTAGTGACATGAAGGGCAGCAAGGTGGTACTGTTGCAGCATGCCAGCCTTGCGTCATCCGACTTTCTTCGACGTTAACGTGGTTGGAGCCACGTTATCGATCTTTTCCCGCATGTTCCAAAGTTGCGATGATCTCTGATGAGAGATGGCCTAATCATGTAATGACATGAAGGGCAGCAAGGTGGTACTGGTGTAGCATGCCAGCCTTGCGTCATCCGACTTCCTCCGACGTTAACGTGGTTGGAGCCGCGTTACCGTTCTTTCCCCCTTTCCGTGCTACCACCTGTCTCATTGCCAGGATGTGGTTTAGTAAGTTGGTAACCTCTTTCCGTGTACACACCAAACAGAGAGGCCGGGATGATGCTACCTTGGCCCAGGATTAAAGCCAGTCATCCGGTCAGGGGGCATGGGTGTTTCCGGTTGGGACCGAGAGGGGGGGCACCCCCTTAAAGCGCGCGTATAGAAATTTGATCCCATGCTACGCGAGGTTGTAGCCTCCCCGTCTCAAGGTTTTTCTTGAAGGTTGCCGAGGGTGATCCCTGGCTTCGGATGGTTGAATTGGGTGTGTACTGGTTAGACGTGTTTCTTCCAAAACACCATAGACGGAACTAGTCCCCGTGACTACTGAAATCCGTTGGCAGTGGTTAAGTACAAACTCTGCAGAGTCAACTCTTTCCAAATCATCGTATCTATGATCAGTAGTGTAAACTTTATATCCATATCTATCCGTGTGAAAAACATGTCCCCGGTGAACCAGCTCTAGTGGTAAATTCAGTTTTATTGTTATTCCTGTGGATGGACTAACTTTATATTTGTTTCATGCTTGTGATAAGTTATGTTCCCGAACTATTGTATTATTGAGCTACAATATAAGCCCTTTATGAGACGTCGCGCAGACGTCCGACTGTGGCGTGTACTTGTTGCTACTTTAAATATAAGCCCTTTATGTGATGTCGCTCAGACGTCCGACTGTGGCATGTACTGTCTTTATTTTCTGTTCGAAGCCCTTTATGTGGTGTCGCCCCGACGCCCGACTGTGGCATTATTATCCCGCATTTTCCGCTCGAGGAGTCTTTCAGACACTCGTTTGGCACCTGTATTATTATTCCGCATTTTCCTCTCGAGGAGTCTTTCAGACACTCGTTTGGCACCAGTATTATTATTCCGCATTTTCCGCTCGAGGAGTCTTTCAGACACTCGTTTGGCACCAGTATTATTATTACGCATTTTCCGCTCGAGGACTCTTTCAGACACTCGTTTGGCACCTGTATTATTATTCCGCATTTTCCTCTCGAGGAGTCTTTCAGACACTCGTTTGGCACCTGTATTATTATTCTGCATTTTCCTCTCGAGGAGTCTTTCAGACACTTGTTTGGCACCCGCATTACTATTCTGCAGTTTCCGCTCGAGGCGTCATTCAGACCCTCGCTTGGCACCCAGTATTTATCATCTCTATGTTTAATCGCACTGGTTAACTTGTTCATATGCTTCATGTTTACATTTGTTATACCTTATGTCCGAACTGTCTTGCGAGTACTTTCATAGTACTCACCTGGCTTGTTGATTTGGCCAGATGTTGACGAAGGCGATCTCTTGGATGAAGAGTTTGATAGCGTGTCCGATGCCTAGAGGAGTCCCAGTCAGTCCTGCGCAATCCCGGTTATTGGTCACTTGTGTTGTATACGCTTCTGCCACCCGCAATAAGTCTTCTCGAGCCTCACTCCGACGCTCGATGAGTTGTAGTCTTCCGGAATCATATCACTCGCTTCGCGGTGATATCTCCACCACCGTTATCATCGTGAGTTAGTAGTTGCCATCCTATCCGCCGCATTGTTTTTAGCGGCGTGCATGTAATAAATTGTTGGGCAGTCTCTACTCAACCTTGCATTATATTTAGTACTCCTGGTACTTTTCTTCTATGACCAAGATATTGTCTACCAGTGAGAAGGAATTCTTCTTAGCTGGTCCGTAAAAGGGATTGGTCTCTCAATAATTATTTTATTGAAAAACCGGTCGTGACAGGGGGGCCCACACCCTGTCCACGAGGGTGGGGGTGCGCCCTCCCCCTGGGCACGCCCCCTGTCTCGTGGGCCCCCTGGAGCTCCGCCGACCTCAAATCCAACTCTATATATTCCATTTCACGGAGAAAAAAATCAGAGAGAAAGTTTCATCGCGTTTTACGATACGGAGCCACCGCCAAGCCCTAATCTCTCTCGGGAGGGCTGATCTAGAGTCCGTTCGGGGCTCCGAAGAGGGGGATTCGTCGCCGTCGTCATCATCAACCATCCTCCATCACTAATTTCATGATGCTCACCGCCGTGTGTGAGTAATTACATCACAGGCTTGCTGGACGGTGATGGGTTGGATGAGATTTACCATGTAATCAAGTTAGTTTTGTTAGGGTTTGATCCCTAGTATCCACTATGTTCTAAGATTGATGCTGCTATGACTTTGCTATGCTTAATGCTTGTCACTAGGGCCCGAGTGCCATGATTTTAGATTTGAACCTATTATGTTTTCATGAATATATGTGTGTTCTTGATCCTATCTTGCAAGTCTATAGTCACCTATTATGTGTTATGATCCGACAACCCCGAAGTGACAATAATCGGGATACTTCTCGGTGATGACCGTAGTTTGAGGAGTTCATGTATTCACTATGTGTTAATGCTTGTTCCGGTTCTCTATTAAAAGGAGGCCTTAATATCCCTTAGTTTCCGCTAGGACCCCGCTGCCGCGGGAGGGTAGGACAAAAGATGTCATGCAAGTTCTTTTCCATAAGCATGTGTGACTATTTACGGAATACATGCCTACATTACATTGATGAACTGGAGCTAGTTCTGTGTCACCCTATGTTATAGCTATTACATGAGGAATCGCATCCGGCAAAATTATCCATCACTGATCCATTGCCTACGAGCTTTTCACATATTGTTCTTCGCTTATTTACTTTTCCGTTGCTACTGTTACAATCACTACAAAACCCAAAAACATTACTTTTGCTACGATTACCTTTATTATCATACTACTTTTGCTACTAAATACTTTGCTGCAGATACTAAGTTATCCAGGTGTGGTTGAATTGACAACTCAACTTCTAATACTCAAGAATATTGTTTGGCTCCCCTTGTGTCGAATCAATAAATTTGGGTTGAATACTTTACCCTCGAAAGCTGTTGCGATCCCCTACACTTGTGGGTTATCAAGACCAATTTATGGGGTCGAGAAGACCATATTGAAAATGTTTAGTGGCTCTCATAGTAATGATTGTTTATTTAACTTAGAGCCCATATTACCCTGTCTTCTCTCTTGAGTTGAATGCTTGCAGATTCCAGCTTAGTCCAATGCACGTGCACTATTATTATTATACACATCGTTCGGTCGTGCAAGTGAAAGGCAATAATGATGATATATGATGGACTGATTGAGATGAGAGCAGCTGGTATGAACTCGACCTCTCTTGTTTTTGTAAATATGATGAGTTCATTGTTCCTGGTTCAGCTTATTATGAAGTAAACATATTTGCAATGACATTTAGAGATTATAGTCGCTTGTGCCATGCTTGATTAGCTATGAGTTATAATGGTTTACCTTGCATGCCAACATGCTATTAGAATGATTGTGATGTGGTATGATGGGATGGTATCCTCCTTTGAATGAATTGAGTGACTCGACTTGGCACATGTTCACGCATGTAGTTGAAAACAAATCAACATAGCCTTCATGATATTTATGTTCATGGTAGATTATATCCTACTCATGCTTATACTGGGTGTAAATTAATTTTAATGCATGTTCATGACTGTTGTCGCTCTCTCAGTTGGTTGCTTCCTAGTCTTTTGCTAGCCTTCACCTGTACTAAGCGGGAATACTGCTTGTACATCCAAACTCCTTAAACCCCAAAGTTAGTCCATATGAGTCCACCATACCTTCCTATTTGCGGTATTTACCTGCCGTTCCAAGTAAATTTGTATGTGCCAAACTCCAAACCTTCAAATGAAATTCTGTTTTGTATGCTCGAGCAGCTCATGTTTCAACTAGGGCTGCCTATATCTTCCATGCTAGGTGGGTTATTCTCAAGAGGAGTGGACTCCGCTCCTCATTCACGAGAAAGGGCCGGTAACCGGGATGCCCAGTCCCATGATCCAAAAATATCAAAGTAAATCAATATAATTAAACAAAACTCCCCCAGGGCTGTTGTTAGTTGGAGGCACTCGTTGTTTCGAGCAAGCCATGGATTGATGCTTGTTGGTGGTTGGGGGAGTATAAACCTTTACCATTCTGTTTGGGAACTGCCTATAATGCATGTAGTATGGAAGATACAGCCATCTCATAGTTGTTGCGTTGACAGTGAAAGTATGCCGCTCAAAATGTTATTCAATCTCTATTTTAAAATCGAGCTCTGGCACCTCTGCAAATCCCTGCTTCCCTCTACGAAGGGCCTATCTATTTACTTTTATGTTGAGTCATCACCTTCTTATTAAAAGCACCTGCTGGAGAGCACACTGTCATTTGCATTCATTATTATTGATTTATATTGGGTATGACTTGACTGGATCTCTTTTACCATGAATTACAATGTTTAGTCAGTCCTTGATCTTTAAAGGTGCTCTGCATTTATGTTTCGCGGTCTCAGAAAGGGCTAGCAAGATACCATTTTGTTATATCATGTTATGATTATTTTGAGAAAGTGTTGTCATCCGAGTTTTATTATTATGTCTCGCTAGCTGATTATGCTATTGATATGAGCAATTGTGAGACCTACGTGTTATGGTGAGTATGGTTAGTTCATAATATTTGCTGAAACTTGAATGCTGGCTTGATATATTTACAACAACAAGAGCAAATAGAGTTTGTAAAAGTTTTTCTTTATCACTTTCAATTTATCAACTGAATTGCTTGAGGACAAGCAAAGGTTTAAGCTTGGGGGAGTGGATACGTCTCCAACGTATCTACTTTTCCAAACACTTTTGCCCTTGTTTTGGACTCTAACTTGCATGATTTGAATGAAACTAACCCGGACTAACGCTGTTTTCAGCAGAATTGCCATGATGTTGTTTCATGTGTAGAAAACAAAAGTTCTCGGAATGTCCTGAAAATCCACGGAGGCACTTCTTGGAAAATATAAAAAATACTGGCGAAAGAATCAAGACCAGGGGGCCCACACCCAGTCCACGAGGGTGGGGGGCGCGCCCTCCCCCCTGGGCGCGCCCCTGTCTCGTGGCCCCCCTGGAGCTCCGCCGACCTCAACTCCAACTCTATATATTCCGTTTCATGGAGAAAAAAATCAGAGAGAAAGTTTCATCGTGTTTTACGATATGGAGCCGCCGCCAAGCCCTAATCTCTCTCGGGAGGGCTGATCTGGAGTCCGTTCGGGGCTCCGGAGAGGGGGATTCGTCGCCGTCGTCATTATCAACCATCCTCCATCACCAATTTCATGATGCTCACCGCCGTGTGTGAGTAATTCCATCATAGGCTTGCTGGATGGTGTTGGGTTGGATGAGATTTACCATGTAATCAAGTTAGTTTTGTTAGGGTTTGATCCCTAGTATCCACTATGTTCTGAGATTGATGCTGCTATGACTTTGCTATGCTTAATGCTTGTCACTAGGGCCCGAGTGCCATGATTTCAGATCTGAACCTATTATGTTTTCATGAATATATGTGTGTTCTTGATCCTATCTTGCAAGTCTATAGTCACCTATTATGTGTTATGATCTGACAACCCCGAAGTGACAATAATCGGGATACTTCTCGGTGATGACCTTAGTTTGAGGAGTTCATGTATTCACTATTAATGCTTTGTTCCGGTTCTCTATTAAAAGGAGGCCTTAATATCCCTTAGTTTCCGCTAGGACCCCACTGCCACGGGAGGCTAGGACAAAAGATGTCATGCAAGTTCTTTTCCATAAGCACGTGTGACTATTTACGAAATACATGCCTACATTACATTGATGAACTGGAGCTAGTTCTGTGTCACCCTATGTTATAGCTATTACATGAGGAATCGCCTCCGGCATAATTATCCATCACTGATCCATTGCCTACGAGCTTTTCACATATTGTTCTTCGCTTATTTACTTTTCTGTTGCTACTGTTACAATCACTACAAAACCCAAAAACATTACTTTTGCTACCATTACCTTTATTATCATAATACTTTGCTACTAAATACTTTGCTGCAGATACTAAGTTATCCAGGTGTGGTTGAATTGACAACTCGACTGCTAATACTCAAGAATATTCTTTGGCTCCCCTTGTGTCGAATCAATAAATTTGGGTTGAATACTTTACCCTCGAAAGCTTTTGCGATCCCCTACACTTGTGGGTTATCAGTAAGTAAGGGGAAAGCTTTCTTTATGTTCTAGATCTACTTTTTTCTCCCTCCAACAACATACACACTTTTTATGGCCTAGATCTACGTATGTTTGTGGTGTTGCATATGTTTGTGTTTGCAGGTACCGGTATTTGAAATGCAATAGTTGCCAATATTTTGCCGGAATGTTGATTCATTTCCGTTTCAGCGAGAATTTGGCACTATGCATTCTTTTTGGTCCTATTTTTAGGCAAAGTCATGCCAAATATTTTTGGTTCTAAAATATCGTTTTGCTCTACCCCGCAGGCGACCATGGTCCGCACGATGACCGAAGGCATCTTGAATAGGTTTTTTGAGCTCCGTGAAGGTCGAGATGCTTCAAAAGAACAAGACGGAGATATGATGTCCGTGTCAAAGATGCAATCTGAAGAGCCTTCTGGACCCGGATTCCGTACAGGTGCGGGACCACCTGCTCTTGTGTGGTTTCATGGATGGCTATCGGTGGCAAGGTGATGAAGATGACTATGAAGTCGTTCATGGGGGCCGGGCAAGAAATGAGGAAGGGCAGCAAGACAACCGCGGCGAGGGAGGGCGAGAAGACGAAGAATCTCCAGGACATGATCACGAAGTAGATGCAGTACACAGTCATCATGTAGAAGATGCCGGACATGATGATGAGGAAGGTCAAGATGAAGGGTATGATCATGAATATGAAGATGCCGGAGTAGACGATGATGGACCATCGATGGGCTGGGTGCAGGACCCTCATATTCAAGAGCTACTTCTCAAGCAAACGGATAACGCAAGAGCTGCCGCCCAAGAGAAAGCCAAGCTGGACCAACTGGAGATAGACGCGGTTACTCCATTGTATGAAGGATGCAGGCCCGAGGATACCCGCCTGAAAGTAACGCTCATGGCTCTGGAGATGAAGGTAAAACACAAAATGACCGACGCATGCTTCGACAAGAACATGTCATTCTGGCACGAACGTCTTCCCAAGGGGAACAAGTGCCCGACCAGTTTCGAGGAGGCGAAGAAAATCGTGTGTCCTCTGGATTTACCGCACGTGAAATACCATGTGTGCATGAACAATTGCATCATTTATCGGGACGAGCACGTGGAGTCTACCATATGTCCGGTGTGTGGCGTCACTCGATACAAGAAGAAGAAGAAAGCTCCTCCAAAAGTGGTGTGGTACTTTCCGATCACTCCTTGTCTGCAGCGGTATTTCGCGGACCCTAAGCTAGGAAAGCTCCTGCGTTGGCATGCGGATAGGGAGGAGAAGAAGCGAGAAGATGACGGAAATGATCCGGAGATAAATAAAAAAGACAAGATGCTGAGTCACCCTAAGGATGCGATCCAGTGGCAAGCGTTGAACTCCGAACACCTAGAATTTGGGGACGATCCAAGGAACATCGTGCTGGGCACGAGCACCAATGGAGTCAATCCATTTGGCAGCCAGAGAAGCAGACATAGCACCTGGCCTGTGTTTGTGTGGATGTACAACCTTCCCCCTGGTTGTGTATGAAGAGGAAGTACATTCACATGAGTATGCTAATTGAAGGGCCGAAACAACCAGGGAACGACATCAATCTGTATCTGGGGCTGCTGAAAGAGGAGCTAGACACGCTGTGGAAAACGCCAGCCAATACGTGGGACGCCGCAGAGAAAGAATATTTCCCTATGAGAGCCGCACTGCTCACGGCGGTGCACGACTATCTCGGTTACGGATATGTCGCGGGGCAGGTGGTCCAAGGATTTTCTGGATGCGTCAGGTGGATGGATGACACAACGTATCGCCAGCTAGATAGAGATCCCGGGTCTTCGAAAACCGTGTTCATGGGACATCGAAGGTGGCTTCGCGACGATGACTCATGGAGAAAACGCAAGGATCTGTTCGATGGTGAAACCGAACCCCGAAGACGGCCGCGTACGAGGAGCGGCAAGGAAATAGACGAGCTGTTGAAAAATTGGAAAGATTGCCCACAGCCGGGAAAGAAGCGAAAGGCGCCAGAGCCGGGAATGAAGCGAAGGGAGCCAGAGCCGCTGCTGAAGGTATGGAAAACGAGGTCTGTTTTCTCGGACTTGCCGTACTGTAAGATCCTCCGTGTGCCTCACAGCCTTGATGTCATGCATATCGCGAAGAACGTGTGCGAGAGTCTGCTTGGTACCCTGCTCAACATGCCAGAGAGGACCACAGATGGGCCAAAAGCAAGGGCAGACTTGAAATCAATGGGCATCAGGGAGGAGCTTCACGCTAATGATGATGATGATGAGGCGAAGGACACGAAAAGTCGTTGCAAAGGCAAAAAGGCCAAGAAGATCAGAAATGACTACCCTCCCGCGTGCTCCACTCTAAGCCAGGAGGAGATCGAGCAGTTTTTTCACCTGCCTCGTAGGAGTAAAACTTCCTTACGGTTACGCGGGGAAGATAAGGAGATACCTAGACTCAGCGAAGCAGAAGTTCAGCGGGATGAAGTCTCATGACTGTCACGTGCTGATGATGCAGACACTTCCAATTGCAATCCGTGGGATCATGGACGTGCACGTCCGTGAAACGCTATTTGGCCTATGCAACTTTTTCAACGTCATATCTCAGAAGTCGTTTGGCGTGAGGCAACTCAGAAGGCTACAGGAAGAGATCGTGATGATACTATGCGAGTTTGAGATGTACTTCCCGCCCGCATTCTTCAATGTTATGGTGCATCTTCTGGTCCATATCGTGGAGGATATCATCCAACTTGGGCCGATGTTCCTGCACAGCATGATGCCGTTCGAAAGGATGAATGGTGTCATCAAAGGATACGTTCGCAACATGTCACGTCCAGAGGGAAGCATAGCCAGGGGCTTTCTGACCAAAGAGTGCATCTCCTACTGCATGAATTATCTGGGCATCGAGAACCCCATTGGTCTGCCCGTCAATAGGAACCTCGGCAGGCTTGCTGGATGGGGTCACCGTGATGGTCGCTGCGAAATGCATGTCGACTTCGAGGGTCGACTCGCCGACTTTGAAAGAGCAAACCTAGTCGCGCTACAACACATAGACGTGGTCGATCCTTGGGTGGTAGAGCACAAAACCTTTATTGAGAAGACGTACAATGACCGAGGCCAACAGAGGACGGACAGAGATATAATCAAAGAGCACAACTCATGTTTCACGCCTTGGTTCAAGGAGAAGCTTCTGTCGTACCCTTTACATGAGGATTCTTCCGCGGAAGAAAAACTCATATTCGCCTTGTCACATGGCACCGAGCACAACCTGATGACCTATGAGGCGTACGATATCAACGGCTACACATTCTACACCGAGGAAAAGGACATGAAGAGCGATGGTTATCAGAACTCCGGGGTAACGATGGAATCCTACACCGGTAACGACAAGGACAGATACAACGGAAGGATCAAGCAGATCTGGGAGCTGAGCTACGCTGGAGAGAAGGTCCCGATGTTCCGTGTCAGATGGGCCAAGAGCGTCCTAAAAGAATACCGGTATTTCACCACCATGATTATACCCGAAGCCAAATCCAAGACCGCGAGCGCAAACGTCACCGCGAAAAATGAGCCATGGGTACTAGCTTCCCAAGCGGACCAATGCTTCTTCATTACTGACCCGTCAAAGCCCATTCGTGTTGTCGTGAGGAGAGGCAAAAGGAAGATCATCGAATGGATGGAGTTGCCAATGAGCAAGACTTCGACATGTACGGCGACCCGAAGATGGAACATGACGACGATGAAGTACCATACACCACAAGAAGAAGCAGGACCACCCTACCTAAAGGACGTCTGTTCAAGAGAAGAACTCCATTGCGAAAAAGAAGGGCAAGAAGATTGTGAGAAGATAGCTAGCTAAGATCGATTGTATTTAAATTGTAGTCTTCATTTCTCGATTGTATTTCGACATATGGAAATGACATTTCTTCTGTTCTAGTCCTCATGAATATTTATTTATGTTTATTCTGGTATTTATGTTTTTTCTGGTATACCAATTTTTATTTATGTTTATTTGTTAATATTTTTTAATATTGCTATGTTAATTTTTTGAACTCATGAATATTTTTAATATTTTTTGAACTCATGAATATTTTTAAACTCATGAATATTTTCTGAACTCATGAATATTTTTAAATTTCATGAGCACTTTTTGAATTCATGAATATTTTTTCAAACTTGATGATATTTTTTCATATTCATAAATGTTTTACCAATTCACAAATGAATGCAACTAAAAATCCAAAAAAAAGTTACTAATGGCGCACCAGGAGAAGGTGCGCCATTGCTATCAAGGTACTTATGGCGCACCCCTAGGAGGTGCGCCATTGGTATACCAATTTTTTAATATTTTTTGAACTCATGAATACTTTAAAACTCATGTATATTTTTTGAACTCATGAATATTTTTTCGAATTTGATGATATTTTTTCATATTCATAAATGTTTTACCAATTCACAAATGAATGCAACTAAAAATACAAAAAAAGGTTACTAATGGCGCACCAGGAGAAGGTGCACCATTGCTATGAAGGTACTTATGGCACACCCCTAGGAGGTGTGCCATTGGTATACCAATTTTTAAATATTTTTAAATATTTTTTGAACTCATGAATATTTTTAAACTCATGAATATTTTTTGAACTCATGAATATTTTTAAATTTCATGAGCACTTTTTGAATTCATGAATATTTTTCGAATTTGATGATATTTTTCATATTCATAAATGTTTTACCAATTCACAAATGAATGCAACTAAAAATCCAAAAAAAGTTACTAATGGCGCACCAGGAGAAGGTGCGCCATTGCTATCAAGGTACTTATGGCGCACCCCTAGGAGGTGCGCCATCGGTATACCAATTTTTAATATTTTTTGAACTCATGAATATTTTTAAACTCATGTATATTTTTTGAACTCATGAATATTTTTAAATTTCATGGGCACTTTTTGAATTCATGCAACTAAAATTAATGCAACTAAATTCGTAATAACTACTTATATTGTAACATTTTCAAATTTATGGTCATTTTCTAAAAAATTATTACATGCAACTAAAAATCCAAAAAAATTAGTAATGGCGCACCAGCAGAAGGTGTGCCATTGCTATTGCGGTGTTTATGGGGCACCCCTAGAAGGTGCGCCATTGCTAACCCTCCCCCCGCTAAAATGCCCAATCCCCGATCCCCAATCTCACATCTCTCTCTCAGCCCCGACCCACTGCGCCCCGACCCACTGCGCCGCTGCCCCTACCTGCGCCGCCGCCCCTACCCACTGCGCTGCCGCCCCTACCTGCGGCCCCGCCCTGCCTCCTCAGGCCCCCCTCCCCACTTGCCCCCTCACGCTTCCCCTCGCCCTCTCCGCCTTCTCCTCTTCCCCAGATCCGCGTCGGCAACCCGCACGCGCCGCGCCCGTCGCCGGCCACCTCGCACCGCCATGGCAACCGTCGACCTCGTGCCACACCGACGTTCTGCTGTCCTGCGCCGCCGTTCTGCATTTTGCACTGAGGTTAGTCTTCGTTCCATTTTGCAAGGGCGCGCCGGCTCGTGGCCCTGGCGGCGACAGGGGCTTCTTCGATTGGGGCCGGTGGCTGATTTCGTGGCTGCTCTCGTAGGGACCAAGGTCGGGTACAGGCCCGGGGTGGTCATCGGCGGGAAGGACCTGGAGCACGACTGCGGGGCGCACCGCGGGATCGGCTACTTCATCGAGCCGCTCCTTCTGCTCGGGCTCTTCCCCAGGTCGCCCTTGTCCATTCGTCTCCAAGGTGAAGGGCGTTTTCTTACCCTGTTTCTGCTTGAGGTCAATTGATTCATTGCCATGTTCTCTACTAGAACTCTGGAATTGCGATGCTATCTCAGCCAGAGGTCGTGCGATTAGGTTGTTCTAGATAGAATTATTAGCTAGCCAGTCTGATTCATTGTTCGGTCTAATGGGTTGTTTCAGTTGGTGTATATGTGTGACTTATGTGAGTGGACTCTGTTCTGGTGTGGACTGTTTTCACAAAGCTTGTTCTTGGGCTAAGTTACTTTCTGTTGGTTGCTGAGCTAAGTTTTAGCATATCTTGGCACAGGCACGGATGCCACAAACACACTGCCGTGATCATTTTGTGGTTTTAGCATATCCAAGGAGGTGTTTGTTATTTAGGTGGTGGTAGCTTTCTGGTTGTGTTAAAAGGAGGAGTAAGAAGAGTAAGAAAGCAAAGCATTCTGGCTTTGTGGTGGTCTCTTTTTGGAGATGGTGTCATGCAGCTCCTCCCTGGATGCTGATGCTGATGCTGAGAGGTGTCTCTTTTTGGAGATGGTGCGTTGCCGCTCTCTACTGTTTGTTGCCGCTCTCTACTGCTTCTACTCCATCTCCTTGCACCCCGGTTGTTCCTCTTCAGAGTCTGAACCTCAACTTCTTGCTGCTGCTATCTCTCTCAATCTATTCTCTAAATTTCAGTGAACATTGAGAAGTGTATTTTATGTAAGGTTCAGATCTGACTAGCACGTGAAATTACTATATGTTTAGTCTTGTATGATATAGTGCATTTATATGTGTGATCTCTTTCTCCCTATTTATTCTCTAAGTTTGCTGTGTAATATTTAGTATTATGTGATGTTCAGTTTTGATGTGAGTGACCTCTATTTGTTCAGTTTAGTACTATGGTACTGATGGTCGCTTGTTGTTGGGTTTCTGCAGCTGCTGAAGAAGTCCGGGTGGAAGAAAGCCGGCGTTTGTGAGGTAAAAATAAGCAATTTTCTCTTTTGTTTTAGCTTGATATAGGAAGAACAGTGTCTAATCCATTATAGTACTAGATAGCCAGGCAGATATACAGTACTTATCATCTTAGCTTCAATTAACAAAGATTGGCAGAATATCTTGTTTCTGCCAAGAAAGGAGTACTATGGATGAGGACCATGACTTCATGAGTAGGAGACTAGGACTACATTTTCCTTTTATAAAAGAAAGGTGTACATTATCCTTCTTATTTGCCACTACATTTGTTTTTGCTTATTTGCCACCGATGACAAAAATGCCTTCTACCTAGATCAGCAAGCCAAAATATTTGTGAGGTGTAAATAAGCAATTTTCTCCTTTTATTTTAGCTAGATAAGAACCATAGCTAATGCACTCTAGATATACTTATCATCTTAGCTTCAGTTAACAAAGATTGGCAGAATATCTTGTTTCAAATATAGCCTATGCATGTCTTGTTTTCCGGTTATGGATATTGTATAGTACTGCATATCTTGTTTTTTTGTAATATAATGCTTACCAAAGGTTTCAATATTTTGCTGTTACCATTGTTCTTTGAGCATAATTCTTGTTCATTTCCTACTATCCTTTTTCATTTCGATTTATATGTGTGAACTTTTATTTTGTCCATATGAAAGCAGAGGACCACATGGTGTGTAGCCTTTTCATCCATATGAAAGCAGAGGCACATTGTGGTGCTGCTTTGTTTCTGTGATCACATTGTGGTGCCTGGCACATTTGCCCCATCACTTCGTTACCCCTTTCTCCTGAAATGTTGATTAATTTCCGTTTCGGTTGAGATTGGGGCACTCCTAGGTCAAGCAAATTAGCAAAGGTCATGCCCAATTTTCTTGACCTAGAAGGTGCCCGATTGTCAACCGAAATAAAAATTAATCAGCATGTATCTTGACATCAAAACTAATCTCTGATCAGAATGATGGGCTAATCATGATTAAATGATAGGATTAACCAAATTAGCGCGTTGTTGTAGACGAAGGAAGGACTGTTTGAAGGTGCTACTAGCACATTCCACATTAATACCTTTGAAAGATAAACTAGAAATATGATGAGACTTGGACCATCATATAGTGAGGTCCAAAAGGAAATTCAGGCTAGGCAACTCACTGATGCAAGTGTCATGCTCTCTCATGTACAACATGTTGCTACCACCGTAGCCACACTCGTAGCTCCCCCATGTGTTCTCGCAGCTGCAGTCCTTGCACTGGCAGAAGAGCCTCTCTTTGCATTCATCAACATCTGCAAGTGCCAAGCAAGAGAGATATTGTGTATTAGAAATTACTTGAGAAGCTCAAATAGTTCAGCATTTGAGCCATTATTCTAGGTTTGCCAGTACTAGTAAAACATGCAACAATACTGCCCACAAGGTTGTAGAACAATGTTCCTAATGGTGATACCTTCGCAATCGTGTATGCCGTCACCCTTGAAGCCTTGCGGGCATTTGCAGCCCTTAGCTTGTTCATTCTGTAGATTTCCAAAATTCAGTTTTGTACTGCACACCGAAGCCCCAAGAAAGAAAACTGCAATCTGAAACAGATGATCAATTTTCAGCCCCTGGATTAGTTTAGTATTTTTTTCACACACTCAGACACCCTTGCTTGCCATGTGTGTGAGAGAGATAGTGAGAGGAGACAAGAAGAAGGGGGTTAGGAAGGGACTTGGACCTTAGCAACAACACACTAACAGGTTCCATCCCAAAATACCTAGGCAATATCACAAACATCTCTCAATTGTTCCTTGACAATAACCAAATTTTTGGCGGCATCCTCGAGAATTAGGTTATTTGGTCAACTTAGAGATCTTGTTCCTTGACAATAACCAACTTTTTGACCAAACTTTTTTCCTATTTAGAGCGAACATGGCCCACAATGATGAGGCCGACGGTTCGGGCAAGGCGTTCTGGGAGCTGTCCCAGGAGATGGAGGAAGAACCTCACCGCTATGAGGACGCCACGGAAGACACCGATCCTGACTACACAACCCCTAGTGGCGTCAGGGATGACACCACTAATGGTGCCGCCGAGGATGCCACCACTGATGATGGAAGCGCACGCACAGATGGCAGCCAACCAAAGAGGCAACGGAAGGAACGGCGCCCGAACGTGCTCGGCACCGTCAAGGAGGAAATTACTGAAGTGTCCTCAGGTGGGCATCCAACGACGCCCAAACAGTTAGTCAAGGGGTACGTGACCAAGGGAATTTGCGCAACCTCCTCTTCACGAAGTTGCACGAACGATACAAGTTCCCCGGTGACTTCGCAAACACACGCCTCTCAGGGAATAAAGTGAACAGTGCCGCCCTCACGAAGATGAGCACGGCCCTGGCTACTTGGAGAGCCGCGATGAAGAGAAGGATTGAAAAAGGTGATAGTTATGAGAAGATCAAGGAGACAAATCCTTCTATCAGCGAAGCTGACTACCTGGAGTTCAAGATCAAGTGCGAGAGCAACGCAACCGCGGAATCAAGTTAGTGGGGGAAAGATATGCGGGACTTGAACTTAGGGGTCCACAAACTCGGTCCCGGCGGTTATAGAGTGGCGGAACCTATATGGGACAAGGAGGACGCGGAGCGTGCCGAGCAAGGCCTACCGCCCCTCATTGATAAATACCATGACAAGCAGACCATGAACTATGTCAGGGCCCGGTACAAGATTGACCCGGTAACAAAGGAGCTTACCACGGATCCGAAGACCAAGGCGCTTGAGCTTGTTCCGGTAAGGAATACACCCCCGCGTAATTAGCTCCATATGGTTGCATTCTAATTAATGAAGCCAAATTTCTAAATGGTTCACGTTCCTTCCACAGGACACTGAAAGCAGTAGCGCGTGGTCGTCTCAGAGGTCCCCTTGGGACACCACTTTAAATAGGGCGTTGAACGTAATGAAAAACAAGCATTAGCTCAGTAAGCCGTTGTCAGCTGGTCGTGTGGCCGGCAAAGGCTTGTCCACGAAATGGTCGGAATACTATACCACTGGGCGAAAGGAGAGAAACACCAGCTCGGAAAGCCAGGAGCGTGAGGTTCAAGAACTCAAGGCACAAGTGGCGCGGATTCCGGAGATAGTCGAAGAGCAAGTGCGAGACCAACTGGGAGCGACGATCACCGCCATTGTGCCTACCTTGATTGAGGGGCTGCAGGCGTGGATTGCGGGAGGCCAACAAGGGCAACCCCCGATTCCCAGCTTCACGGGCAGCAACTCGCACAACGCGCCGGCGGCGCCATTGGTGTCTCCGGTGGAGGCGGCATTGGTGTCTCCGGCGTCGGCGCCAGCATTGGAGCTTAATGCACCCGGGTGTGGGAAGAATACGCCGGCCGGCACCTCGGCAGCAAGTGGCCCCTCCGTCACTTGCACGCCCCCCCTTGGCGGTGCGTCAACATTAGCCGAGCTCGACACAATCACGGTAACTACGCCTCTCGGCCGATGACTTCATCTCCTTGCCTTTGACTGGGCATCCCTGACGCCCTACATGTTTTCGCATGGCGCTGCCGACGTTCCATGCACTCTCCAGCACTTCGTGGATGGCAAGTTGATCGATGTCGCCAGGGCCAGAATCGGTCAACTGGGGCCGACGAAGATGATGTGATGAACCTCAGCGCCTGCATAAGCTGGCCCATGCTTTGGCCGAAGAGCCAGATTCGTTTGGGGGCGGGGGACACCACCCCACAGACAACACCGCCAGTCGTGCCGGCGCCAAGCCATGGCAAGACCGCCACAACGCTACCGCCGTCAGCTGATCCGGACATGCATATGGCACAGGATCCGGACGACGACGACGGTACATTTACCAACGTCGATAAGTACTTCAATGAACATGGATACGATGACGAATTCTTGGGGCCTCCTTCTCAAGAACCCAACCCTGCAAAAGACGATTGTGATCTAGCTGGTACCGCGGAGAAACCCAATTGCAACAGGCGTCATCTGGCGTTCAGTTCTCAGGAGACGCCTCCAGCTGCCGCCTTCACCGAGCCTCAGATAGCCGAGGTGCGAAATATTATCAGCCCCAACACACTCAAGAAGGTGGTCTCTGAGCAGAACTCGATCCCATTACAGCAGAAGAAGCAGAAGGGACGGAAAAGAAAGAATAACAAGGGTGCGAGCCAGCCGGCACCGAGTACGATCCGTGCTCAGGACGGGCCACCTTCAACTAAGGATATCTCGAGGAGGGTGCATGTGGCGGGTAGGCCGATGCTACCGACTAATCTGCTCAATGCTGCAATCGGTGCTATGCGGAGTCTGCATGACAGTGTTCTTTCTTTGGAGAAGCAGCGTCTCTCCGAGAATGATGTGGCATACCTGGTTTTCGTGGCCTAGGTGCCAGAGCGCAAGGGCTTTGTGGATAGCGCCATCGGGGCTATGATTGTCCTGTGGTTTGATGACATCTTCGCTATGTTTAACCTTCATCCGCTGCACTACACCTTCGTTCGGCTATTTTCGCTGAGTATGGAGATGCGGATCATTAGAAACAAGACCCCGGACATCGTGATAGTCGACCCGTTCTACATGCGTGCCAAGATCTTGGGCAGCGCTGGGGACCGGCAAGTCTCAAGTTCATACCTAGAAGGCGTCATTCTGGCGAACCCAGATAAGGATAACTTCCTCATGCCTTACTTTCCCGAGTAAGTCATCCCCTCACCGCCCCGTAACATATGATTTCTTAGATTTCGATCGTTCGTTTTTTCTAACATTCCGTGTTTTGTGCAGTGACACACATTGCACACTCATCCTCTTAAGCCCGAACTATTCCATGGCCACGTATTTCGACTCGGACGGTCAGTCGAAGAAAGACTACACAAATATCAAGAAAGTTCTTGATGATGTTCTCCCCGGCTACGCCAAATCTGGAGGCACCTTCAGGAGGCCAATTTTTAGGTACGGCAAGCACGTGTTCACCCACGTAACGACGTTCCCCTGCGTCAAGCAGCTGCCTGGCGGTCAGAAGGATGCCTACTACACCCTCCATCACATGCGGGCGATCGTACGGGACCATAATCACCTTCTGCTACCAAATAGTCTCGAAGATTGGGCCGCACGCTTGTCGGCAATCAAGGACGCGGACCTCAGGCAAGAATTCTTTCGCATCAAGTCGGAGTTTGCGGAAATCATCCATCAAGATGTCCTTCGTACCTCGGGGCAGTTCTACCTCAAATATCAACCGGCCAATAGTGAAATAGAAACAACGCTACAAATGCGGGCTGACAACGACTGCACATTCATGACCATCACGAAATACGGCGGCTTCATCCACACTCCGGTCCCTGAGTCAAGTCAAAAGTGGTGATGCTATGTAGTTCTGAAATACCGATCAGCTCATGTTGTAATTAAACTTTAATGAACTTGTATGTCTCTTTGGTTTGGACAGTCGTTCAACTTATATGTAATCAATGCTATTTATTAGTAGGACCACGAATCATGCTATTAATGTGTTGCTTTTCTCTTCCGATCCTTTTGTTGCATACTTATATATTGCTTATGTATTGTCTGTGAATTGCTACTAACGTTTTGTTTGTATAGTGCATAGAGATGCCATCGTATGTCGTGTACAAGGGTAAGGTTCCCGGAGTCTACGACGACTGGGAGGAGTGTCGGAGACAGGTTCACCGTTTCAGCGGTAACAGTTACAAAGGGTACACCACTAGGGCAGAGGTGGAAGCTAGATACATGCGCTATCTAGCGAGAGAGAGGAGGGAGCGGAGGAGGAACCGGATGAAGACCAGTTTCATCGCGATGATGCTCATCATGACCGTAGCTCTCTTCTATGTGATGGTAGTTTAGATATCGACTTGTAATGTGAAGACAAACTCGCTACTCGCGGTCTCGAGACTTGTAATGTTCTAACTTTGTTCGGTATTTTGAATTCGGAGACTAATATGATGAATTGTATTCGGAGACTAATCTTCTATTGTATTCGATAAATCTGTTGTTTATATGTTGTGCTGTTTATATTCTGTGCTGTAATGTATTTTGTAACCTATGCAAATATCAGAAAAGCAAAAAAATCCTAATATTCATAGTAGTGGTGCACCTTGTTGAGCATTAGTGGCGCACCAGGGGCAAATACCAGTGGCGCATTATGGGGCATAGTAATGGCGCACTTGGGGGCATACGTGAAGGTAAATATGGCCCGCTAGGAGGCATAGTAATGGCGCACCATTCGACATAGTAATGGCGCACTACCAGGTGCGCCACTATTGTCTGGTATACTAATGGCGCACCACGGGTGCGCCATTAGTACTTGTTACTAGTGGCGTGATGATAGTGGCACACCTATAGTGCGCCATTAATGGCCAAAATAGGTGCGCCACTAACATGCCTTTTCCTAGTAGTGTAGTGGAGTACTGACAAGATCTGTAGTAGAGTATGCAGTGCTCATAGTAGTCCCTCCTTCCATTTATATAGGGCCTAAGAGAAAGTCTAATAAGGCCTAGTCAGCAGGCTATAAGACTTGTCGTGTCATTAAAATCCTACTTGGAGGAGTGAGAAGAGAGGAGAGAGAGTGAAGCGGGCTCTTCCAATCATATACCTTGCTCATAGATCAAGAAAAAATAGTATGCATGCAACTCTCTTCCAATCATATACCATGCTCATGCAAATATTAAATGCTTAGAGCCAACCTAATAGCCATTCTACTACTAAGAGCCAACTTACATGGCACTTTTGCCTATGTAAAGGAGAGAGATGTGAAAAAGTAAGGGGAGTGAGCTCTCATGCAAGGGCCTAGCTATATACGCATTCCTAGGTAAATACAATAAATATGAAGAAAGAGATAGAGAGAAGATGGGAAAAAGTACTAATACTATAGCCAACCTTTTATATTATTTTTTGCAGGAAATAGCCAACCTTACAGCCCACACTATTTTATGAGTGCATATAGATGATGGCTATAGATGACATGGCAGTTCCTTATAGCCATCGTATTATTAACCATGATCTAATACGTTTTTCAAAACCGCCTTTGACTATTGACAAGATTAATAGTACATGAGATGTATAATGTGAAAATATATATCATTGGAAGCTCCTTTCACATACGAATTTGACCGTATGCTTTGCGTAAGTTGCATGTCATATATTATTACTCTAACATTTGGTCAAAGTTAGCCTCAAAAAATGCATTAGGCCCTGTAGATGGAAGGAGGGAGTAGTAGTGGAAGTGGATCCTCTGACGTAGGTATCCCTGCCTTACCCTCCCTTTCAGTCACTTACTGGCGGACCCCATGCTTGCTAGGCCCCGCATGTCAGTTACTCAATGGGTTCGGCCACGTCAGGGGATCCTCATCCATAGTATATACTCCCTCTGTTTTTATTTACTCCGCATAAAACAGAGGGAGTGGTAGTATAAATGACGTGGGCGGGGGAGGGGGAGGGACGTCGGTTGCTCTCAACTGCGGTCCCACAAGCGAGCGAAAACGCAAGACGAAGCGCGTTCCATTCGGTGAACGAGTGGATGGTCCAGCGTGTCGGGGTGCAACGCGAACGCGACAAGAGCGATGTACGGTCAAAACCGATTGACCTTTGCTGGTCGGCCGAAACCACTATTCACACCCGAACCTTCGCTGCTCGGCCTACGCCAGCCACTGCCCCAAAATCACACCTCCTCTCCAGCCCATTCACCCACCTTTTGATCCCCTAGCCCACACCAAGCATCCCCTAGTTCGCCGGAAAGACATGGTGCACCGCAAGATCACGTACTACAAGATGCTGACGCCGGAGCGCCGCGCAGAAATCGCAGTGGCGGTCGGCGCCACAGGCCTCCGTTCCCAAGCTCGCTTTGCGGCGGGCCAATCCGTGAGTTCTCTGTAGCCAAGCTACGAGGAGGAGGAAGCCGATCCAATGTTCATGGCGGAGGTCGCAACACAGAAGGCCCCCGATGGGTATGAGACGATGGACGTTGACTTCGTGCCGGCGTCTGGGTCCCCAATGGTGCAGGCGGACCAGTGGTTCAACCTGGCGATACTAAAGGAGGACCGGGAGGCAGAGGCACAACTCGATGCGGAGCGCGCGCATGCCGCTGCCATCGAGGCTCTCCTGTAGGTGGAACCGGATGTCGTGGATGTGAACCGGGCGGCGGAGGCTCAACTCAACGCCGAGCGCGCGTATGCCGCTGCCATCGAGGCTCTCCTGCAGGTGGAACCGGATGTCGTGGATGTGAACCGGGCGGCGGAGGCTCAACTCAACACGGAGCGCGCGGATGCCGCTGCCATCGAGGCCCTCCTGCAGGCGGAACCAGATGTCCTGGACTTGAACCGGGCGGCGGAGGCTCAACTCGACACGGAGCGCGCGGATGCCCCTGCCATCGAGGCCCTCCTGCAGGAGGAACCGGATGTCCTGGACTTGAACCGGGCGGCGGAGGCTCAACTCGACGTGGAGCGCGCGGATGCCGTTGCCATCGAGGCCCTCCTGCAGGCGGAACCGGACATCCTGGACTTGAACCGGGTGGTGCTTTCATCCGTGCAGAGCGCCCGCATCCTCCGCGTGAACAAGTAGCTGGAGGCCGAGGACAACCACGGTGCGGAGACACATGTCGCAGCCAAAGACGACGAGGCCGTCTTGTTCCGCAAGCAGTGATAGTTTTTCTTTATGTTATTGTTTTTAGGGATCTTTTGCTGTGTAAAAACATATATTGTTATGCAGGTCGACTGACTTTCATCATTTGGGTCAGTCTACCATTTCAGGCGGTTGGATGAATATCCTACGTCTCCTGACCCTTCTTCCTCACCTCTTCTTCTTCCCCAACAGACCACCGCACGGGCCATAAGGATCCACCCCAACATGTGGTTGGATAAACATAATGTATGAATGAAAATTATCTGTCAGCAGTAGCACATGTCAGTGAGGGTGCGTTCCCTTGGTTGGGTTTGCGGCATGCAGGAGCTACTGTGTGAGGGTGCGGTGCGATCGTGGCGTGTAGGAGCGACCATGTGAGGGTGCGGTGCGACCGCGACAGCCGTGCGCAAGTGTACCTCCTTTTCATTTTGAAAACTTTAGGCAAGCTTGGCAAAAATGTGTGGCGAAGTATGGCAATGCAAGGCCTAGACCCAAACAGGGTAAGTATGTACGTACTAGGAGTACTAGTGTTAAAAAAGAAAGGCGGGGTTTTCCTTCGCGGGATTAATCGATACAAATCCTCGTTTGACATGTCAATTAATGTGTATATTTTACTCCAAAGCCCAAAGAGCTAACCATCTCACTCCTCATCGCTTGATTAATGCAGCGCCATGCAAACAAACCTTCTCACTTCCGCATGCATGCAAGGGTATATTAATGTCCTTGGTTGCTAGTACGAGGCAAACCCCCATCAAATTTTCCTTGATTAGTGTTAGTGGCCTTTTGCAAATTGTAATTTTGATATACTGGCCTTGTGTACAAAAAATGGAGGTAGTAACTATTTGACTTCCTTCCCCATTGCAGTGACGTCGACGATATCTCGAACATTGTGGTTTGGCGAAGTGCGTACGATGGAGAACACCATCAAGGGAGACCACGGTAAGTCGTTCGCAAGTGCCGCCTGCAAGCCGAAACAACCGCCTTATTTGCATCCAGGAAGTCCGTTGAACCAAAGGACGTGTAAATGTACTAGTACTACTAGTACACAATAGCGTCGTCCGTCCAGCTTAGTGCCGTGAGGTGGTTTCTCGAAGAAGACGATGGAGAAGCGGAGTCAGCGAAGAGTGAAATGATGGTTGCTCCGTCTGTGCTTTGTGATTTGACGCCTAACTGCTTTGTGATTTGTGATAGAAGGGATAGGGGAGTAGACTCTGTGCTCTATACTGTACATGCGTCCAAGCACGGGAGAAAGAGGAGAGACGTTGCATTTTTCAATTCCTTCAATCAATCAATCAGGGAGCTTCGGTTCCATCTTTTTGGCTTTGGCAGCACTGTCCACAATGGTTCCCATCGATGACAAAAGCTATTTTCACATTTGGCTACACATTGTGGATGCCCTTAACCATACCACTTGGTTTTGCTCCTGTGTGCTATCTATACAAATCTCAGTTATATTGATCTAAAAAATTATAGAATCAAGATTAGTAAAAAGGAGGTGATTTTGCCGCGCAGATGGAGGGGGAGGTTTCTTATTTTTAGAGGACGTTGGCCTGGCGGTTTGCTAACATGCGTCCCACATGTCAGTGCTTTACCAAGCCGATCCGCGTCCCACATGAGGTAGAACAACGGCAGAAGAAACGCGTGGTTAACTTGAAGAAGCCGAGGGAGAAGCGGATTCAGCAATGAGTGAAATGATGATTGCTTCGTCCCTCCAACTTCTTTTTTACTAGCATTATTATCACTTCGTCCCTCCAACTTAACTGCGGGAAAGGTGCAGCTTTGTGATTTGACGCCTCATTGCTTATTACTACGCAGGCGCCATGACTCGGGTGCTTCACCCCTGCTGCTCTGCACTGTATTCCGGTATGGAACATGGAGCCGGTAGCTTGATGTCCCACATGTCAGCGAAAGGGACTAGAACATTTATGAAAGCGAGCTCTCCACTCTTACGACGAAGGAGTACACGACACGGCGGCCCAGTGAACTGTCACTTGTATTGTATAGTACTATAGTTTTGCTGTTTCGCACGATCCATCGTTACAAACCCAATTAAACAGGAAAGGGCGGGATTTTTCCCACGCGGTAGATGATACTGGCCATACATTTCAAAGGCAATTTTAATGTATGCAAACTGAATAATTAAGTAACAATATGATATCTAGTAAAACTAAAAACACATATGATTTATTGTGTTAGAGTGTAGTAGTAGTGCTGTATTGCATAGTTGTTAGATATAACATGCGAGAACGTGTGGAGATGTAGTTTTGGAGGGCCTACAAAGAGAAAGCATAATACGGTCACTGAACTTCAGAATACGCTCATTACGGTCACTATATACGTTTTGCGGTGATTATACGGTCACTTGCTCACCGTTCAGCATTGGATTGCACTCTGTTGACCGGCCAAATAGTCTGCGTGGCACCATGTTGACTAGTTAAATTGACCATGTTCCTTGTGGGTCCCACCTGTCAGTTTGCATAGGAAAAAGGTCAGATAAACACAAATTTACGCAGGCGCGGCAAGACTCCAACCCGTGCGCGGGAATCACCTGGTTGTGTATGTGTCTGTCAGGGCCTGATGTGTGCGCATGCACGTGTAGGTTGAGCACTTGAGCGTGAGAGTGTGTGTTGGTCGTGTGGTGCGTGCACGCATGCATGCGTGTGTGCATGTGAGTGTTGCGTGCGTGTGTACGTGTGAGTGTTGCGTGCATGCGTGGCTGCATGTGTTCTTGTGAGTGTTGCATGGATGCAATTCATGTGCATGCATGTGTGTGTGTGTATAATCACCACACCAGCTCCTGTGTGTTAAAACAGATGGCTCAGCATACCAATACAAGGCCACCTTGTCCGCTGTGCCCGCGGTCATGACTTCGAACCACTGTCCAATATTTTTTTGTCATTTGTTTTCATTCTTACTAGCAAGATGCCCGGGCATTGCACGTAACATCAAGATGCATTTGTATGACTAGTTTATCTTGTGAGAGAAAAAGATGAACGAGGGAAGGCCTTATTTGCAAATGTGGAGAGGTGTGTGGGTACCTTTTTGCAAAATGGCCATAATTTCCTTCCTATCCGTCAGATATAAATCGGACGGCCTATATTGCAGGATGGCAGGCACATCATCATCACCAACTCTGATTTTTATAAGAGTGTAGTTATAAGAGTGTAGATGTAGATGTAGTGTAGATACAAGCCGACATGTGGGCCCAATGGTAGTGAGATAATGTGATGCAACACAAGAGGTGCCATGTGGAGCGTTTAACTGGTCAACTAGTCGTGTCTTGAGCAAATACATAGCTGTACGATGAGCCCATGACTGTATAATAACCACAAAACATAAATGGTGACCGTAATAAGTGGATTCTGAAGTCCAATGTACGTATCGTGCTTTCGCTTCAAATACAATGATCGTCATTGTATATATCGCGAGAGAAAGATGAAACATGCGTGAATGTGCTGGGGGCTTACTTTTAGAGGACCTGGAGATAGTTTGTGTGCGTACATGAAAGGGGCGTAGAGGGGGTGTATGCAATGGAGAGAGAGATGCTCTTCGTTTCTCTTTATTATGACTAACTTTATATATAGTATAAAATATAAAAATTCATAGTGCGGAATAAATATCATTGTGGGCACCATGCAATACAAATAAACGTTCATACTCCTCCATATAACTTTGTAATGCTGTATATATTTAGAAATTCTAAAAAAATTGGCCACACTTTATTCAAAAGGAATGTTGTATGTGAAATAAACGTGAAGAGAGGGCTTTTTAGATCAATGGGGTACGTGATGTAACATGTGTGAATGTGTAGTTGATGTATTTGACAGGGCCTAGAGAGGTATGTGTGTGTATTACGTATTCGAGAGAGGCATGGATAGAGGGGCCGGCGGGGGGAGGGGGCGTGGGAGAGATAGCACGAGAAATGAGAGAGGTCTAGAGAGAGAGACGAATATGATGTCACGGCGAGAGATTCCCTTGAGTGTGTATATGCAAGGGGGGAGGGGATAGAGGCACGAGGAGAATTTTTTTGTGTGGTGTCTGTGTTGGTATGTGTGGGTGCGAGAAGATAACGAGACCTGGGGGCAGAGGGTGTGTCACCGCGTGAGGTACGGTGGGTCGAGGTGAGGCCCTTGGCTCGGTTCCGTCCTGCGTCACATTGGTCGGCCCATGACGCATTTAGGCAGACCCATGGATGACTAGTCGTACAAGACAAAGATAGCAGAATTGTGAAGGACTCTGTGCCCACTGACAAAGCCGGCTAGGATTTGTAACCCTGGGTTCTTGGACTAAGGTAACCCCTTATCTCTGATATTACTATTCATCCAACCTAACTTTAAGGGGCATCCTACAGAATGCTCTGCTAGAATCATACTCGTTGATTAGGAACAGAGGTGTGAGACAATGCGTGAGAGACATGCCTAAAGATAATGTGCGTATAGGAGACACGTAGGCATGTCCATGTATATAGAAAGGGTCGATGGGGATTGTGCATGTGTATGCTTGTGAGAGGAAGAGTGCTTATAATAAAGGTTAGTGAAAACAATCGTAAATGGTTACGAGAGGGAGGGATCGGGGTTATATCGAGAGCATGTCTGCGAGAAAGACACCTCGGGAGAGAGTGTGTGAGCATGTGTGAGAGACCACCGATGGTGAGTGAAACTACACGTAAAAGACTGATGTACACATTGCTTAAAGATATAAATTGTATCCAAATATTAGGATGGGATCATGATATTTGCAATTCACGTAAGGAACGGTCATTGATCCATCAGACATCTAGATTCTAACGAATTTGAGCATGTCTATGTTATTATTCGACATAATTGATCCACATAGTTAGTATTTTGAACTCCAGACAATGCATCGCTTTAGCAATCGAATATAAATGTGAGTATTGTTCATGTTGTGTGTGTAAAGCACATTATACATAAGAAAGTTACACAATGAACATTATAAATAGCTAGCTATGAACTAGCATACATTTGAATTCAACTTAAGGTGGTTTAAAAAACTCGAATTCAACATGAAGTCCATTCAATTATTTGAATTCGATATCATGGCATTTGTAAATCATACCTAAATTATGGGGGCACCAATATTTGCTCTGGTTTTGTACATAGTAGCATATATAGTCGTGTACAAAATAGATTCAAATTTAGCTCCTCCATTCCAAAATCATCGTAGTTATAGGATTTTCAAGTGTGAAAATGTCGATGGAAACGACACCTATGGGATAAAAGGGAATCCCTTCTACGGTTGGCGGGCACGGGGCTGTGGAAAGAGCGGGTTTAGAAGATCAACACGGGGGAATTTATCGAAGTTCGGGCCACAAGTGATGCATAATACCCTAGTCCTGTTGGTTTGTGTTTATGTGGTGTTCTTGGACTCACTACAAAGCGTGCAGGGTCCGAAAAGTCTGAATCCTCCTGCAGTATGCCTCGGGCCTCCTTTTATAGCCAAAGGGGTCGCCACAGTGGCACACAAGAGGTGGAAAGTTTGTACTGTATACAAGTCTATCGCCTGGCACCGTAGGACAAACGCTTTTAATGCGCTGCCGACGTGCCCTCTCACTTTATCGGGGGTGGCAAGGAAGCTCGTCTCGTCCATCGCCGCCTCGTCTCGCTCTGACGCACATCCAAGCTGACTAGGCGTGCAGCGCCACGCTGGCTGGCTGCTGAGTTGGTGCGGTCGTAGAGTCTTCATGAAGATCTGCGTGCCACCACGCAAGTGCTTGCTGAGTTGGCCTGGAAGCTGCACGTTGCCACGCAAGTGCCTACCTAGTTGGTGGGTTGACTGCTGTGTTGGAATGATGGTGGAGCCTTGGCAGGTGGGGGCCTGGTTGCGGCCTCGCAGATGTCCCCGACAATGGTCTTGTCAGGGCCCTGGCAAGGGCCTTGCAAGAGTCTCGCAGGTGTCCCCGGCAAGGGTCTTGCCGGGGGTTTCTGTCTTCTGGTTCTCATCTAGTCTTGTATGTTCTTGGTCTTCACAAAGATCTGCATGCCACCATGCAGGCGCCTCCCGAGCCTTGGTTCCAATGTTGTCGATGGTGTCGGAACTCTTAGGCTCAAGGGTGGCGGCTCTGCTGGTGTTGGGCAAGTTGCCCCGGCAAGGCTCTTGCCGGGCTACGTAAGCTGCCCCGGCAAGGCTCTTCCCGGGGAGAGCCCACCTTGTCCCTTCGCTCCTCGCGCCTCTGTCTTGGCGTTGCTCTGGTGGTCTTGTGTATTTGCTTCCTCTTCTGTCCCACCAAGCGCGGCCGTAGGCGTGTGGCTGTGACTGCCCGTGCACAAGTAAAGGGGTACAAAAAAAGACCCCTACTTTTGTACACCGACAGGAGCCCCCGGGCCTGCGCCATGTATAAGCGCGGAGCGTTATTGGGCCAGGCCCAGAACGGTGCACGGGTACGCGTGGCAGAGTTTTACCGCAGTAACTCCCTCGCCAGTTGCACTTCCCCACGACCCGCGTTGAATGTGTGACGTGGGGGTCACGCGTGGGGCGGTTCCTGCACGCTTGTGCCACATCGTGGCGGATAGTAAGGCGGCTCGCGCCTTCCCCATAAAAAGAAGAAAACGTAGGGGCGCGGCTCATTTACTAAGTGGACTCGGGTCATGGCCTTCAAGGCGCCCGCGCCCCACGATCACGGGGTGGAAAACAGTCGCTTCACTTGTCTTCACGATTCTGGCCTGCCCGCCACGTGTCCTCCATAACCCAAGGAGGGTAGGTGGGGGACGCTGAGGGCACGGGCCTTAATGGCAAGGCAGGAAACCGGGTTGTCGCTGATTGGAGCAGCGGGTTGTTCCGATTCCCTGCGCCCCTGGCGGCCGGATTGGTTAAGTGGGGCAGCCGAGCCCCGGCCCTGCCCCTTTATAAGAAGGGGAGGAGGATGGCACCCTTCAATCCTTCAACATCCATCTCCTTCCATCTTGACTCCTTCCTTCCCTTCGCTATGGTGAGAGGGCGCGCCGTTGCTCCGATGGCATCGACGAGGGTCTCTGCTCGACAGCGTGCCCCTCCTCCCCAAGAGCTCGTGGTGTCGGAGCCGGCCGCGAGAGGAAGAGGGAGGGGGCGAGGCTGAGGCCGCCGTGGCGCTCGGGGGAGTGGAGGACGGGGCGGCGCACCGGCCGCGCCTCCGCCAGCGGCTCCTCCCCTAATGGGGGGCCATGTCCGAAACCAGCCCCGCGAATTCTTCATCAGGCTGCACAAGCCAGTGTGCGGTCGCCTCCGTCTCCCCACTCCTTTCGCTCGGGAGATGGAGCTCGACCCGCCATAGGCCTTGAGGCTCCATATGAGGGGCTGCGGGAATGGCAGCATGCGGGTCGACGTCGACTTCCCCGCCCCTCACGTCATGTATCTCCTCCGCGGGTGGAAAACCTTCGCCCATGCCCATAGCCTGTCGGAGGGGCTTGTCCTCCAATTTGCATTGATGGAGAGCGGCCTGCTTTCCTTCAAGGTCTTTGGGCGCTCGGGAACTCGCCTAAGGTGTTGCATGGATAGCTCCACTGACGACGAAACCTCCTCCTCGAGACGAGAGTGACGAGGAGGACAGCGACAACGAAGACAAGGGCGTCAAGCGGGAGGACACCGACTCCGACTCCGACTGACCGCGTCACCCTCCTCCCTTGGCCACGCGCCCCGCCGAGGGTCTTCCTCGTCAAGCTCTCCATCAGCACATTCCCCGCCGCTTCCTTTTTGCCTTCACCTACCGTACCTGGGAGGAAAGGGGCAAGAACGAAGATCATGGGGCACCTATCTTTCTTTTAAATTGTAGGCACTTGCCAAATCTTAATTTCTAGATAATGTAATCTCTCGAGCCCATGCTTGTGTTCTGTAACCTCTATTCTTGCATCAGCATGTTAATGAAAAAGTCTAGCCTTGCCGGGAACTCGTGCACGCGTATGCTCGTGCAGAGGCGAAACGCCTCCTTAATGTAAATAAACGAGTTCTCCCGGCAAGCTGCCCTGCCGGCGCCCTTTGCGCCTGCCGGAGAATCATATCTTCCAGGTTACAGACAAAGGGTCTAGCCCCCCGTCCACCTCCTTTCAGCAAGGGCTACTACGACCACTCTGACCGAAGCAGCGTTCGGGCCGAAAATGGGAGCACCCGAGTTTTTAAAGAAGAGTGGCGAGGTTTTCTGATGCACAAGTCGTAGGTTACAAACACGAATGGGCAAGAGGTAAACTTTATCTATTTGGTTTGCCGGTGATCGCCATGTCGGGCGGTCTTCTCGACTTCTTGCCGGAGTTGGGTCCTTTGCGGGATCGCGCGTCCTTGCCGTGGCTGGAAAGAAGAGAAGGCAAGAGCATGGAACCTCGGTGGTCCACTAACATTTATTGGAATCAGAAAGCAGTACAGTATCCTGGACAAACATGCAGATATGTATACACATAAACATGGAAATCGATAGGAAACTATACATACTAATGGATTCCTTTCCCTGACTGCGCACAGGGTCTGCGCCTGGCTCTGTACATAGGGTTACATGAGTTGTCGGCAAGGCTAGTACAAAATGGGGGTTGCCGGGGCTCCCGGCAACCGCGCCTTAGGGGTAAAACTTGCGAAGATGTTCGATATTCTAGGAATTGCTCACCAGAATGCCATCTTCGGTATCCAGGCGGACTGCGTTGGAGCTGGTGACTCGTATTACCCGATAAGGGCCCTCCCACTTCGGCGTCAACTTATTTGAATTCTTGGCGGATTGAATCTGCCGAAGAACAAGGTCACCTTCCTCATGGCTTCGGGTGTGAACCTTGCGGCTATGATAGCGCAAGGCCTGCTGATAGCGAGCAGCTCGCACAGCAGCCCGAAGACGATCTTCCTCAAGGGGCGTCGCATCCTCTTGGCGCAACTGCTCTTGCTCAAGCTCATCATAAGCAAGCACTCGAGGTGACCCGTATATGAGTTCCGTGGGGAGAACTGCTTTTGCCCCGTAAACCAGGGCAAAGGGTGTCTGGCCAGTAGCTTGATTTGGTGTCGTTCTGATCGACCAAAGAACTGTTGGCAACTCATCAACCCAGCGCCTTCCGCACTTGTGCAACTTGTCAAAAGTCCTAGTCTTGAGGCCTCGCAGCACTTCTGCATTCGCCCTCTCGGCCTGGCCGTTACTTCTGGGATGAGCAACAAAAGCAAAATAGACCTTGCTGCCGAGGTCTTGAATGTACTGCATGTAGGTGCGGCTCGTGAACTGCGTGCTGTTGTCGGTGATGACTCTGTTGGGCACACCAAAACGGCAGACTAGCCCCTTGAAGAACTTGACGGCTGATTGTGCTGTCAACTTTCTCACTGGTTCCACTTCCGGCCACTTCATGAACTTGTCGATCGCGACGTACAAGTACTCAAAGCCCCTGACAACACAGGAAAAGGGGCCCAGTATGTCGAGCCCCCAGACCGAAAACGTCTAGGAAAGAGGTATTGTCTAAAGAGCTTGGGCTGTTTGATGAAGCTTCTTTGAATGGAACTGCCACGCTTCACACTTGGTTACTGGGGTAGTTGCATCCTGGTGGGCGGTGGGCCAGAAGAAGCCTTGCTAGAATGCTTTGCCCGTAAGGGCTCTTGACCCTATGTGGGAGCCACACATGCCTCCATGTATCTCTGCCAACAGCCTCAGTCCGTCTTCCCGAGGAATGCACTTCAACTTCACGCCGTTCGGTCTCCTTCTGTATAGGGCATCATCCACAAACTGGTACATGCTGGACCGACGGGCTACTTTCTCTGCTTCTTCTTGTTCCTTAGGAAGCTCCCCTCACTACTGCAGGATGCTGCTAACGTGACACTACGATCAGAGACCCTTTTCACGAAACTGTGTGTGATGCATCAATCACAAACGGGGATGTAAAAAACCGTCAAAAAGGTGCAAAACGTTTGCAATGGAGGATGCATCAAACACGGTTCAGATTTTAGTTGTGTGTGCGATCCAGGGCATACGGTTCGGTCCAATGAACTGTTTGCGATGAGGCGGAACAAAAGAAACGGGCAGCCTGATGAAGGCGTGTGTGATATAGACCATACAGTTCACTTGGATGAATTGTTTGTGATTAGGCAACTCAAAAGAAACGGGCAGCCAGATGAAGGTGTGTGCGATATACAGCATACGGTTCACTCGGATGAATTGTTTACGATTAGGCAACACAAAAGAAACGATCAGCCAGATCAAGGTGTGTGTGATTGAGGGCATACGCTTCAGAAGGATTAAACTGTTTGCGATTAGGCAATAGAACAGAAACGGGTAAGCCAGATCAAAGTGTCTGCGATTGATGGCGTACACTTCACATGGATGAACTGTTTGCGATTAGCCACAACAAATTGAAACGGTTAGATAGATCAACGTGTGTGCGCTAGTCGGGCAAAACCCATTCTAATTAAAAGAAGCGTGTGCGATGGTAATAACGAGCGCGCACGGTTGTTGGAACAAGACGTGTGCTGACATTGCCTATTGCGGTGCACCCTATGGTGCAAACGCCACATACGCGGCCGAGAAGGCGTACGTGCCCACGTTACGCCTTCCAGGAATAGTGCCACACTTATAACCGTCAGTAAAGTTTGAGCATGCGTCCCGTCACATTTTTTTAGAAGAACAGGGAGGCCGCGTCCCGTCACATTCCAAATTGCAAACCTGTTCACACCGATCAAAACCTCAACGGTTTCCCACTTAGGAGCGTATTTCTACGCGGTTATAAATACTACTACTCCAAGATGACTGCACATTCCTCCTCAACTCCTCATCCACAAAAAGTCAAAAACAAACAAGTCATTCATCATCGTTCCCTTGCGTCTGCCATGGCCAGCGTGAGTTCTGGGTCGAGAGATTGCCACCAGGGAGAGGCGAGCCTGGACGCGGGAGCACAAGAGATGTCCCGCCTCACCGCAAAAGCAGCCAACATGTCCTGCCGCACGGCCATAGCAGCAGAGAGGTCCTGCCGCGCCGCAGAAGCAACACGGAGGACCCGCCGTGCCGTCGATGTAGCAGACTGGTCCGGCCGCGCCGCGGAAGGAGAAGATATGTCCTGCCGCACCGCGAATGCAGCAGAGATGTCCTCCCACGCCGCGGTGGTCTGGGAAAATGCCTCGCGGGCAGGCGAGGACTCTTACAGGCGCATGCGTGCCCTCGTCCTTAGGCAGATGGATCAGATCTCCAGGTGGGAGAGGTTGCAGGATGACCTGAAAGCCTCGTTTGAACAGTCTACCGATGTCATCCGGCAACAAAATGAGAGCAATGCGAAGCTCCGGGCCGAGCGCGATCTGCTGAGGGCGAAGATCGTCGGAAGGGCGAAGCAGCAGGAGCAGATCACTGTCTTGTTGAAGAGGACCGGCGTCATCGTCGAGAAACTTATGGGCGAGAATGCCATGCTGCGCATCGAGCGCAGAAGGCTGGTGGAGGAATCCGTGGATGCTCTCAAGTAGCATCTTGGAGACAAGAAAGAGCTCGTCGTCGCTCACCACGGAGACTAGTTCCCGCGGCCTGCAGCAACGCATCAAGAAAGTAGAGATCAGTGAGCCAGATCGTTGTCTTCCTTCTTCTTTTGCCCTTGTGTATTTCGGGCGTTGCCGCATGTGGCTTTTTTTAATTATGTTTCTAAATATGTAAGACAATTATTATCCATTGTCATCGTCCTTATATTCATCATGTTTGCTATAAGTCGCAGTCGATGCTATAGGTCCGTCGGATCTTACATCAAGATCCCGGCAAAACTTTCTTTTCAGATTTTCATTTTTCTCTCTTAAATCTCAGTCCAGTGAGACATATAGCCACGCCGTAGAACAGATGCTCGGGTGCCATGAATGGAGATGTTGGGAGGGAGGTGCGCGGCGGGTAGCGGTCAAAGGGCTCTCCTACCGATGAGCACGCGCAGGGGCCTGATCGCACGCCTCCCGTACTCAAATAGCTACCCCACACGGCACCTCCTAGCCAATAAAAAAGGGGACGCATGGCCGCACGTAATTGGTAAGTCGAACGCCCACGGTTTCAATAATACTTGTGTTTCCGATTTGTAACGTGGCAGCACTTGTTCCAAAATGACTTTGTTGATTGTTAATGTGTGGGCCTTCGCAAACAGGACAGAAAAATTACCATAGCATGTTGGTGCCATGTCATGAGACCATGCCAAGTTTCATGATTTTCAGGCATGTTTTGGAATTACAAGAATTAAATAACCAAGTTTCTCAATCTTTCCGGCCGAGCCACGGCGCCCAGATGTTTGAATTTCACTCCCATCTCTTGCATGGGACCTAGAAATTCACCCAAGGACACACATGTGATTTTCCAAACAACTTTGGTGCACTGGAGCATGTGCTTGTAGTTCAAATTTGAATTATGCACATTAAATGCCCAGAAACTCAATTAATGTATAAAAAAGGACAAACGAACCCGGAATAATTCCAAAGTTTAGCATGCTACTTCTCTTTGGTCTAATCTGACTGTGTAAAAAAATAAGGCGGGAGAAGGCAGTGTACGTATGTCGTTTCGCACATGGAGGTGACACATTCCCACTCGGAACCACGAGCCTTCTTGATGGAAGCTCCGGTTTGCAAGAAGCTTACACCAAAGCTTGTCCCAATTCGGCCAGAAAAATTACCGCAGCATGCTGGTGCCATGTCATGATACCATGCCAAGTTTCATGATTTTTTAGGCATGTTTTGGAATTACAGGAATTAAACAACCAGGTTTCTCAATCTTTCCCGCCGAGCCACGACGCCCAGATGTTTGTATTTCACTCCCATCTCTTGCATGGGACCTAGAAATTCACCCAAGGACACACATGTGATTTGTCAAACAACTTTGGTGCACTAGAGCATGTGCTTGTAGTTCAAATTTGAATTATGCACATTAAATGTCCAGAAACTCAATTAATGTATAAAAAAGGCGAACAAGGCCGGAATAATTCCAAAATTTAGCACAGTACTTCTATTTCGTCTAATTTGGCTGTGTAAAAAAATTAAGGCGGGAAAAGGTAGTGTACGTATGTCGTTCGCACACGGAGGTGACACGTTCCCTCTCGGAACCACAAGCCTTCTTGAGGGAAGCTCCGGTTTGCAAGAAGCTTACACCAAAGCTTGTCCCACTCCGGCCAAAATAATTACTGCAGCATGTTCGTGCCATGTCATGACACCATGCCAAGTTTCATGATTTTCAGGCGTTTTTTGGAATTACAGGAATTAAAAAACCAAGTTTCTTAATCTTTCTGGCCGAGTCACGACGCCCAGATGTTTGAATTTCACTCCAATCTCTTGCATGGGACCTAGAAATTCACCCAAGGACATGAATGTGATTTTTCAAACAACTTTGGTGCACTGGAGCCTGTGCTTGTAGTTCAAATTTGAATTATGCACATTAAATGCCCAGAAACTCAATTAATGTATAAAAAAGGCGAAACGAGCCCGAAATAATTCCAAAGTTTAGCACGGTACTTCTATTTGGTCTAATCTGGCTGTGTAAATAAATTAAGGCGGGAGAAGGCAGTGTACGTATGTCGTTTCACACACGGAGGTGACACGTTCCCTCTCGGAACCATGAGCCTTCTAGAGGGAAGCTTCGGTTTGCAAGAAGCTTACACCAAAGATTGTCCCAATTCGGCCAAAAAAATTACCGCAGCAAATTGGTGCCATGTCATGAGACCATGCCAAGTTTCATGATTTTCAGACGTGTTTTGGAATTACAGGAATTAAAAAATAAAGTTTCTTAATATTTCCGGCCGATCCACGACTCCCAGATGTTTGAATTTCACGCCCATCTCTTGCATGGGACCTAGAAATTCACCCAAGGACACACATGTGAATTTTGAAACAACTTTGGTTCACTGGAGCCTGTGCTTGTAGTTCAAATTTGAATTATGCACATTAAATTCCCAGAAACTCAATTAATGTATAAAAAAGGCCAAACGAACCCGGAATAATTCCAAAATTTAGCACGAAACTTCTATTTGGTTTAATCTGGCTGTGTAAAAAAATTAAGGCGGGACAAGGCAGTGTACGTATGTCGTTTCGCACACGGAGGTGACACTTCCCTCTTGGAACCACGGGCTTTCCTGAGGGAAGCTCCGGTTTGTAAGAAGCCTACACCAAAGCTTGTCCCAATTCGGCCAAAAATATTACCGCAGCATGTTGGTGCCCTGTCATAAGACCATGCCACGTTTCATGATTTTCAGGCGTGTTTTGGAATTACAGGAATTAAAAAACCAAGTTTCTCAATCTCTCCGGCCGAGCCACAACGCCCAGATGTTTGAATTTCACTCCCATCTCTTGCATGGGACCCAGAAATTCACCCAACGACACACATGTGATTTTTCAAGCAACTTTGGTGCGCTGGAGCACGTGCTTGTAGTTCAAATTTGAATTATGCACATTTAATGCCCAGAAACTCAATTAATGTATAAAAAAGGCCAAACGAACCCGGAAAAATTCCAAAATTTAGCATGGTACTTCTATTTGGTCTAATGTGGCTGTGTAAAAAAATTAAGGCGTGACAAGGCAGTGTACGTATGCCGTTTCACACACGGAGGTGACACATTCCCTCTTGGAACCACGAGCGTTCTTGAGGGAAGCTCCGGTTTGCAGGAAGCCTACACCAAAGCTTGTCCCAATTCGGCCAAAAATATTACCACAGTATGTTGGTGCCCTGTCATGAGACCATGCCAAGTTTGATGATTTTCATGCGTGTTTTGGAATCACAGGAATTAAAAAACCAAGTTTCTCAATCTTTCCGGCCGAGCCACGACGCCCAGATGTTTGAATTTCACTCCCATCTCTTGCATGGGACCTAGAAATTCACCCAAGGACACACATGTGATTTTTCAAACAACTTTGGTGCGCTGGAGCACGTTCTTGTAGTTCAACTTTCAATTATACACATTAAATGTGCAGAAACTCTATTAATTTATAAAAAGGCCAAACAAACACGGAATAATTCCAAAATTTAGCACGATACTTCTATTTGGTCTAACCTTCCTGTGTAAAAAAATTAAGGCGGGAAAAGGCAGTGTACGTATGTCGTTTTGCACACGGAGGTAACATGTTCCATCTCGGAACCAGGAGCCTTCTTGAGGGAAGCTCCGGTTTGCAAGAAGCCTACACCAAAGCTTGTCCCAATTCGGCCAAAAAATTACCGCAGCATGTTGGTGCCATGTCATGAGACAATGCCAAGTTTCATGATTTCCAGCCGTGTTTTGGAATTACAGGAATTAAAAAACCAAGTTTCTCAATCTTTCCGGCCGAGCCACGACGCCCAGATGTTTGAATTTCGCTCCCATCTCTTGCATGGGACATAGAAATTCACCCAAGGACACACATGTGATTTTTCAAACAACTTTGGTGCGCTGGAGCACGTTCTTGTAGTTCAACTTTCAATTATACACATTAAATGCGCAGAAACTCAATTAATGTGTGGGCCTTCGCAAACCGGACAGAAAAATTACCACAACATGTTGGTGCCATGTCATGAGACCATGCCAAGTTTCATGATTTTCAGGCATGTTTTGGAATTACAGGAATTAAAAAACCAAGTTTCTCAATCTTTCCGGCTGAGCCACGGCGCCCAGATGTTTGAATTTCACTCCCGTCTCTTGCATGGGACCTAGAAATTCACCCAAGGACACACGTGTGATTTTTCAAACAACTTTGGTGCACTGGAGCACGTGCTTGTAGTTCAAATTTGAATTTTGCACATTAAATGCCCAGGAACTCAATTAATGTATAAAAAAGGCGAAATGAACACAGAATAATTCCAAAATTTAGCACGATACTTCTATTTGGTCTAATCTGCCTATGTAAGAAAATTAAGGCGGGAGAAGGCAGTGTACGTATGTCATTTCACACACGGAGGTGACACGTTCCCTCTCGGAACCAGGAGCCTTCTTGAGGGAAGCTCTGTTTTGCAAGAAGCTTACACCAAAGCTTGTCCCAATTCGGCCAAAAAAATTACTGCAACATGTTGGTGCCATGTCATGACACCGTGCCAAGTTTCATGATTTTCAGTCGTGTTTGGATTTACAGGAATTAAAAAACCATGTTTCTCAATCATTCCAGCCGAGCCACGACACCCAGATGTTTGAATTTTATTCCCATTTCTTGCATGGGACCTATAAATTCACCCAAAGACACATATGTGATTTTTCAGCAAACTTTGGTGCATTGGAGCATGTGCTTGTATTTCAAATTTGAATTATGCACATTAAATACCTAGAAACTCAATTAATGCATATAAATGCCAAACAAACCCGGAATAATTCCAAATTTAAACACGACACTCATGTACTAGTTGCATGTTCACTGTACCGTAAATGTTCTAGCAATTCAAACACCATCCTTTCCCTCCGTAACATCATTTTGTCTTTCAAAACATATTTAAAAAAATCAGGTATACCACAAACAGTTTACTAGAAAGAATCGTGTGGGATGCGATATAAAATATCTTGGCGCACCGTCTTGTCTGGCTTACGCAGGAAGCTTCGTCGTCTACAGTCCACCGCCCCCGCTTGAACCACACTTGTGCGCCAGTTTCTCGCGGCACCGAGCGAAATTTTTTTGCCACCGTGGAAATATCTATCTCCCCGCCCCCTCCCTCCTACCAAAAGCCACATTTCCATTGTTATTCCTTGCTTTCCAAGAACAAACCTTCACTGCTGCTTACTGGCAGCTCAGCCTCCTCGCCGGCGACCCTTCTTCTTGCAGCGCCGCCTCCTCGCCGGCTACCCTTCTTCTTGCAGCGCCGCCTCCTTGCCGGTGACCCTTCTTCTTGCGGTGCCACCTCCTCGCCGGCGACCCTTCTTCTTGCTGCGCGGCCTCCTTGCTGCCGACCCTTCTTCTTGCTGCGCAACCTCATCGATATGGTGAGGTAATCCACACCCCACCCACACCATCCTCCTCCATTCCCGTCCCACATGCCCCGACTGACGGAGCGACACCTTCCACCGAATATTACTGCCCCCTCCTCCAATTAAGCGCCGCCCACAGCCATTTTACACGCAGTATAACATGGAGCTGAGTAGCATGAGGCCGCACGCGCGAACGAGGTCGCTATGGCTGACATGCGTGTCGACCGCCAGATCTTGGAGGAGCACCTTGTCTTCGAGGCCACTGTCGACACCGCCGCGCGGTTGTCTACTTTAAAATATAGTTCGTGATGTTTTCTCGAGGCCACCGCCAGTGCCTTCTAGTGATTTGTCCTCTGTACTGTTAATATGCAATCTGATGTTCAATTAATAGTTTGGTCCTCTGAAATATAATATAAGGGACAGACACAGGAACGATATGAAACACATGCCGGCCAGTCAAGTGTCCAGAGCAGTAGTGCTGGGCTAGCAGGACTCCGGTGAACCGGGCTGTAGCGGACTACTATGGCTCAAGGAGGCACTAGACTACATTTCCCCATAAGAGAGGCTGCTAAGGATAGACAACTAGATTGTCGGATCCCACGCATACCAAGCATTTCAATCATACACACAATATGCTCGATATGTGCAAATACAACATGGCATCACAACAAGACTCTACGACTCAGAGTATTTATTCATTAGGCTCCGAAGAGCCAGATATTACAAACATGGGTCTCATGACCCAACATTCAGAGCATACAAGTCAAACACATGCGGAAGCTTAACATGTCTGAGTACAGACATCTACAAATGAAAAAGGCTGAGAAGCCTGACTATCTACCAGATCCCGCCGAGGGCACAAGATCGTAGCTGAGGTATCAAGCTAAACGTCGAAGTCCACACGGAACTACTAGCGAGACTGACGTCTCTGTGCAAAACATAAAATAAGCAAACGTGAGTACAAATGTACCCAGCAAGACTTACATCAGAACTATCTACATATGCTTCAGTATCAACAAAAGGGGTGGTGGAGTTTAACTGCAGCAAGCCAGCTTTGACTCGGTGGCTATCCTGAACTACGACTGCAAGTAACTCTTTTGAGGTGGCGCACACGAGTCCACATATGCACCATATCAATACTCCACTATGGATCCGCTCCCGTCTCCCTACGAGAACGCCATCCAAAGCACTCACGCTTATCTTGCGCATTTTAGAGTATCCACTTTCACTTGTCTATGAACTGTTATAGGCAACCCAGAAGTCCTTTACCGCGGGCACGGCTATTCGAATAGATCATGTTAACCCTGCAGGGGTGTACTTCGTCACACATGCTCTCGCCACTTACCACCATGTACACGTCGTGTACCTCGGCAACCTTCAAGCGGAAGCCTGGCGAGGGAGTCGGCCACAGCCTACCTAAACACTCAAGTCTCTAGTCCAGGTTTATCGCCTATTCAGGTTCCATCCGCAGGGAGTCCGGCCGAGGTTTCCACATACGGCCCCGAACGATGTGTGCAGGGTTCCCGAGACACCAAACGGGCGCCCGGTACACCGTGCCACGTGCCTACCGCATCACAGCCCACCCCTCGGTCAGCGCTGTCCACGGCCTCCAGCATACTACAAACACCAGAGACTACTTGCAACTCCTGGACAGAGATCGAGGCGATTAAGAAGCTGAGAGGGGTCGAGTTACCGGGGCCCAATGCGTGGTAGTAACTGTTCATGGATCACAAACACAGAACTCAGTTCCTGAGGACGGTTTCAATGAGACAACCCACCATGTACTCCTACATGGCCTCTCACCGCTACCTTTACCAAATCGTGTTCACACACTTAGCTCTCAACAGTAGGACATGTTCACCATATTCCAATTCATTCCCGATGAATCAGACCTGACTTAACTCTAAGCAGTAGCAGGCATGACAAACAAGCATGAATGAGTAGGCACATCAGGGCTCAAACAACTCCTACTCATGCTAGTGGGTTTCATCTATTTACTGTGGCAACGACAGGTCATGCAGAGGATAAAGGGGTTCAGCTACCGCAGCAAGTAACAGATGAATCGTTGTTGTCCTAATGCTGTAAAAGAGAGCAAGAGCAAGAGAGTGGGATTGTATCGGAATGAGCAAGGGGGTTTTGCTTGCCTGGCACTTCTGAAGATAGCATTGAGTCTTCATTAGTGTCAACGATCACAGCGTCGGAACAGCATCTACTGAGAGGGGACAAACACCGGCAACAGAGAGGAAAACCAATCAATGCAATGCAACAATATGATGCATGAATGTGACATGGCAATATGCTGTGAATTGAGCTAATGCAGCTAGCAACAAGTGCAAGGGAGTCCATTTGAACCAAAGGTTCAAATGCAAACTCTACTTTGAGCATTTAAAATGCCATTTGAATGTTTTCACCTATACAGCAGCCATAAGTTGTTCTAACATGCATGAAAATGGTACATATGGATAGATTGGATTTTTCTGATCATTTTTCATATATAACTTGTTTGATTTGGAGCTACGGTTGAATTTCTATGAATTTTAGAAGTTTGCACTATTTTCTGGAATTTCCTGAATAAGAATAAATCCAGAAAAAAGAGTTATTGCGTCAGCATGATGTCAGTGTGACATCACAAGTCAACTGGGGTGGTCCAGGTCAAACCTGACACGTGGGGCCTGCATGTCAGTGTCACATCTAACTAACTAAATTAGTTAACACTAATAAAATGCTAATGCTAAACAAACAGGGGCATGGGCCCACCTGTCATAGGCTCAGGCCAGTCAAACCCCGGTCCACCGGGGTCAACCCACCGGAGTTGACCCGCGGCTTATCGCCGGCGAAGCCAGAGACGGCGGAGACATTCGGGTTTGCATCTCCGGCGACCAAAGGGGCGGATGAGGGCATCTACGCGGAGCTGGGACTCGCCCGCATCCATCTGTGCAAATGGCAGGGGCTGAGGTGGCCCGAGCTCACCGAAGGCAAGCTCGCGGCGGTGGCCGGAGTTCGGGCCAGCACGGGCGCGGGGCTATGCTTGGCGAGCGAGCGATCTGAGGGGCTGGGCGGGCTCCTGGGAGATCCATGAGCTCGAGGTCGTGCTCGGACGTGAGTTCGGTGACCTGCAACGACGACAGCGACAGGCGCGGCAGCGGGAGCTTTGGCCGCGGTGGCCAGGGGTACTAGAGGAGGGATTCGACAGCGGGGAGAGAGGGGTTGGGAGCAGGAGCTCACAGGGAGGCGGTGCAATAGGTCAGTGGCCTCGGGGCGTCCTTGACGGCGCGAATTGACGGCGAGGGGCTCGGGTGCCCGAGGTTGAAGATGACCGTGATGACGATGAAGCAGGGCCTCCTGGCGTCCCGTAGCTTGATTGGGAGGACAAGGAGGTTTCTGCGGTGCTTCTGGACTCGGCGGAGGGGCGAGGGTGCACGATGGCCGCGGCAGCGGCGAGCGGCGGTCCCGGGTGTGCTCGGCGGGTGTGAGAGAGCGTGCCAGAGGAGGGGATGAGCTTGAGGGAGAGTGAGAGAGGGTCGAGCTGTCGGGACCCCGATTCCAAGTCACATCGATCTAGCTGGTAACACCTCATATCACTTTGCGGCCTCACGCACGGTATTCCCACGGGTGTCGCCTTACCAAGGCGCGGGACCGTTTGCGCCTTTTGGCTCACGTATATGATAGTGTCGCTAGCATCCATATGACAGAGAACCCGGGTCGACATGGCTAGTCGTGAACCCAAAGCGGCACTAACGTATGGGGACAGGCATACATGAATCAACATCGAACGTGTCGGTCAGCAGTGTGTGAATCCGGGCTGTGGCACTGGGCTAACAGGACTCCGGGAACCCGGGCTGTAGCAGGCTAGGCAGGACTCCGGATGTCACCGCGTGTCATTTCCCCGACGGGACAGACACAGGAACGATATGAAACACATGCCGGCCAGTCAAGTGTCCAGAGCAGTAGTGCTGGGCTAGCAGGACTCCGGTGAACCGGGCTGTAGCGGACTACTATGGCTCAAGGAGGCACTAGACTACATTTCCCCATAAGAGAGGCTGCTAAGGATAGACAACTAGATTGTCGGATCCCACACATACCAAGCATTTCAATCATACACACAATATGCTCGATATGTGCAAATACAACATGGCATCACAACAAAACTCTACGACTCAGAGTATTTATTCATTAGGCTCCGAAGAGCCAGATATTACAAACATGGCTCTCATGACCCAACATTCAGAGCATACAAGTCAAAGCACATGCGGAAGCTTAACATGTCTGAGTACAGACATCTACAAATGAAAAAGGCTGAGAAGCCTGACTATTTACTAGATCCTGCCAAGGGCACAAGATCGTAGCTGAGGTATCAAGCTAAACGTCGAAGTCCACACAGAACTACTAGCGAGACCGATGTCTCTCTGCAAACATAAAATAAGCAAACGTGAGTACAAATGTACCCAGCAAGACATACATCAGAACTATCTACATATGCATCGATATCAACAAAAGGGGGGTGGTGGAGTTTAACTGCAGCAAGCCAGCTTTGACTCGGTGGCTATCCTAAACTACGACCGCAAGTAACTCTTTTGAGGTGGCGCACACGAGTCCACATATTCACCATATCAATACACCACTATGGATCTGCTCCCGTCTCCCTACGAGAACGCCATCCATAGCACTCACGCTTATCTTGCGCATTTTAGAGTATCCACTTTCACTTGTCTATGAACTGTACAGGTGACCCAGAAGTCCTTTACCGCGGACACGGCTATTCGAATAGATCATATTAACCCTGCAGGGGTGTACTTCGTCACACACGCTCTCGCCACTTACCACCATGTACACGTCGTGTACCTCGGCAACCTTCAAGCGGAAGCCTGGCGAGGGAGTCGGCCACGACCTGACTAACCACACAAGTCTCTAGTCCAGGTTTATCTCCTATTCGGGTTCCATCCGCAAGGAGATCCGGCCGGGGTGTCGCTTAGGGCCCCAAACGATGTGAACAGGGTTCCCAAGCCCACCTCGACGGATGGATCTACGCTTGGTACACCGTGCCATGGTGCCTAGTCTGTCCCAAGCCCACCTGTACCGGGTACCACTTGGTAGACTACTAACACAACCTACAAACACCAGAAACTAGTTGCAACTCCTGGACAGAGATCGAGGCGGTTAATAAGTCGAGAGAGCTTGGAGCGCCCGGAGCCCAATGTGTGGTAGTAACTGTTCATGGATCACAAACACAGAACTCAGTTCTTGAGGACGGTTTCAATGAGACAACCCACCATGTACTCCTACATGGCGTCTCACCGCTACCTTTACCAAATCATGTTCACACCCTTAGCTCTCACACAGTAGGACACGTTCACCACTTTCCAATTCATTCCCGATGAATCAGACCTGACACAACTCTAAGCAATAGCAGGCATGACAAACAAGCATGAATGAGTAGGCACATCAGGGCTCAAACAACTCCTACTCATGCTAGTGGGTTTCATCTATTTATTGTGGCAATGACAGGTCATGCAGAGGATAAAGGGGTTCAGCTACCGCAGCAAGTAACAGATGAATCGTTGTTGTCCTAATGCAGTAAAAGAGAGCAGGAGCGAGAGAGTGGGATTGTATCGGAATGAGCAAGGGGGTTTTGCTTGCCTGGCACTTCTGAAGATAGCATTGAGTCTTCATTAGTGTCAATGATCACAACGCCGGAACATCGTCTACCGAGAGGGGACAAATACCGGCAACAGAGAGGAAACACAATCAATGCAATGCAACAATATGATGCATGCTATGACATGGCAATATGAATGTGTTTTGAGCTAATGCAACTAGCAACATATTAAATGGAGTTGGTTTGAACCTTAGGTTCAAATTCAAACTCCATATGTGGAAATTCAAATGCCATTTACATGATTTGTCCTAAACAGTAGTCATAAGTGGTTCTAACATGCATGGAAATGGTACAGATGGATAGACTGGATTTTTCTGATAATTTTTCATATATAAATCTCTTCATTTGGAGTTACGGTTGAATTACTATGAATTTTAGAAGTTTATAGCATTTTCTGGAATTTCCTGGATTATTTTAAATCCAGAAAAGGATTAATTGCGTCATGCCTGTGTCAACGGTCAACTAGGTTGACCCAGGTCAAACCTGACGTGTGGGGGCCACACGTCAGCGACACAGGGCTAATCCCGGTCAAACCCAGCGCTGACTAGGGTTTGACCAGGCCTGGGGCCCACTGTCAGTGGTTGTGGGCGGTTTAAGCAGCGGGGTTAGCGCCTAATGACGGTGCCACGTCATCGGTCGCCGGAGCCTTGCCGGCGGCGACCAAAACGACGGCGGCTCGGCTCGGATTTGAGCTACGGGTGGTGGTTTGGTGAGCTAAGGGCACCGGGGAGTAGCTCTTGCTCGTCCGCATCCAAAGGACCGGACGGGAGGCAGCGGGGTGGCCGGGAGCAGCGCCGGCGGCGAGCAAGGCGGCGGCCGGAGTTCGGGTCTCGGCGCTTTCAGTGTTGCGAAGCACGGCAGGGGCAGCTGGAGGGGGTTTTGGGCTTCTGGCGTTGCGCTGAGCACGGCTATGTGCTCGGTTGCAGCTCTATGTGACAGTGGCCACGGCGGCGTCATGGCCGGCGGAGCCGGGCTTCGGGCACTTGTGGAACGATGGCTAGAGGACGGGAACGGAGGGGGCGAGCAAAGAGGAGAGATGAGGAGCTCACAGGGAGGCGGCGTAGAAAGTCAGTGGCCTCCGGGACGGACGGAAACCGACGAATCGACGGAGACGATCTCCGGGCGCCGGCGGTGAAGACGAGGACGTTGGCGACGAAGCACAGTCCTCCGGCTCGTTTCCTTCGGCTTGGGGATGTGGTGCCCGATTGCGGAGCTGCTGGGCCCGATCACGGGACAAGGGGTGGCCGGTGGTCATGGCTACGGCGAGCGGCGCTCTCAGGTGCATTCGATGACGAGAGGAAGGGAGAGCAGAGGAGGAGGAGGGGTCCAGAGAGAGTGAGAGGGTCCGGGGTGTGCGTGGCGTCGCGGGAGGCGCCCAGGGCAACGAGGGGGCAGCCAGGCAGGGTGGAGGTGGCGCGCGCGTGCGGCGAGCACACGCCCTCCTGCCTACTGGCAGGAGGTTGAAGACGGTGGCGGCTGCGGTGGGCTGGGCCGCACAGTGCGGGACCAGCACAGGAGCTGGGCCGGCTCTGGTGGGCTGCACAGGTAAGCACTTCTCTCTCTCTCTCATTTGTTTCTGTTTTCTATTTCTGTTATTTTGTTTTGATTTAGTTTATAGCCCAAATCATTTTAATAAATCCTGAAAATAATTGTGGGCATTTAAATGAATTATTACAGAGGCCCTTAACTATTTTCAGAATTGTTGGAGCATTAGAAAATATTGATAGTATTTAAATGCCCCAATTCAAATACAATATGGATTAATTCAAAGACCATAAATGGCTTGGAAAAATGTGCATGACCTCTGGTAAGGGTTTTAACCTTTTTCCATAAATAATGAACATTTTTGAAAGGCATTTTGGGTTCATTGAAAATATTTTTATTTTGAACCTAGTTGAATTCATTTGGTCCTAGGGTTTAACAATCCCCGATTCAACTTTAAATGAAAATTTAGACATGATGCAAGCATGACTAGCTAGCCTAGTGCATAGCAAGGCTAGGGATGTGACAACTCACCCTCACTAAACAAAAATCTCGTCCCGAGATTTAAGCGTAGGGTAAGATGAAAGGGGAATGCAAAGTAACATAATCTTCATGATCCAATTGTTCTTCTCGAAGATGTTGACTCATTGCATCATCCTGATCTTGACATCTTTTCTTTCGAGAGCTTCATCCAACTATGATGACGGAAGAGAGGAAAACTCTACAGGATTGATCTTCTCGAAGATCGAGCTATACAAGATCAACTCGCGGAATGAGATGTTGACACATCTCGAGTTGAGACACAAAACACATCGAGAGGGATGGAAGAACAAACGATGAGGTTTGATTTGGTGGGCAACAATCCCACGCTTAGATAATATGGTGCATGGGTTCCAAAGCAGCGAGGAGTTAATTGCCATGACTACATAACGGGGCACCTTAGGAAAGGTGACTCGTAGAATTATTCGCTTAAGTGGCAAAAAGAATTACTTTTGATTGCAGAGATCATTGAAACTCTTCATACCAGCCTAAGGCAATTTACAAATGATCGTTTGAAAGAATTCAAAAGGATGCCACACTCAATTTGGAACGGAAACTATGGTTATAGAACAACTCGGCAAATGTAAGGCACATTCCAGTTGATACCAAGGACATAACCTAGTGACTGAGCGTGCTTTCAAGGACTTGAGCATTTCCATATTCATCAAGGTTTTACCAACATCCGTGCCAAGGATCCTGGCAACACATCATACTACCATGATGAACGGTGATGGAGGACGCAGGTGCAAAGGAGGACAACACTTTCTCAGATTTCACCTTAGCGAAGCCAAGGGAGCAAAATCTGGATGATCGACCGAGAGACATTTAGCACCCCGCTTCTAATGTTCTCCTTGATGTTCTAGCGTAACCCATTAGATGTGGTTTGGTATCTTGAACATCAAGTAGTAGGTCGGACTTCGGGTGCGCAGGAATCCATACGGAATAACTAGTGGAATAAATCCCAAGAAATCCTTATGGGGAGGTGGCCAACTTACTCAATCAAGATACTACCATAATAAGTCTTCCGGCTGGGTGTGTTGGCCACGACATCCACTTTACCGGTTATCGAGAGACCAATACTATAATTCTTTGATGTTCCAACCATCATATCTGCCCGAGATTCAGATCTGGTTGGTGTCAGGATATTCCAGACTCATCAAGTCTGGAAGGAAACTGAAAGTTTGCAACACAAATCGACGAGATGACGTTGCGAGATTCTCAGGGGATGAACTACGATAGCAAGCTCCAAAACATGAGCTGGTTCCGCTACATACATGAGAACACGCTGTCCAAGACAAGCATGACCACGTAGTAGTCTCACAACAAACACTACCGGGTTCTGGTTGGGAACCATCATTAAGGATTTCGAAGTCTTTACGCGCGCTAGACTTCTTTTCCTTAAACAAGTCAATCAGTGGCTTAGGGTGCTAGGGAGCATATGGAATGAAGGTTGCAAGTCTCCAAACCACAGGATACTTCGCACATATGCATGAATGGCTTGGTATGATTCCAGAGGAAGCAAAAACAAACTTTCTCGGATCCACGGCGACAACTTACATCAAATGCACGTGAACTAGAGGAAGTCACTTCTTCCATCAAAACATAAACTTCATGAGCTAACACGAGGAAGATGCTTTCAAAAGTTTCCAACACTAGCTTAATGTGCAACATGAATCATGGACGAGATAAAATGTTGCTGATGGGCTCCACAACAAGTTATCAACATTCCAATGGAGATGGACTTCCATAATTATGTGAACAAGTGATAGCGTTGGTCAGACCAAAAAGGTATAATGGTGTATGCTCGAGGGTTCAACCACGAGTAAGACAACATTATGAACATCGTTGGTTCTGATTTGATTTGATGATAGCCCATACTCAAATCAAAGTTTGGTTAAGATGATAGGTCCATTAATTGATCACGAGGACCAGTCGATGAAGGAATCATCTTTCTACAACAAACACACACACAAGAGATATCCTTTGGAGAGAACTAAGTCAGGCAAGCTTTTATCTTCCAACTCTCCAAGTTGTTGTTTAGCTTAACCAACTAGCTCAAGGTATCCAACACAAATTCTTGGAGAAAGAGTGGTTTATAGGAAAACCATTTGATCACGAGCTCAACATAGCGGTCAGGTGTCAACCTAGTAACACATCCGAGAAGATATTCGGAACATCACGAACCACCGATATGTTACTAAGCTCGAGAACGATCTTGCTTTTCAGAGCAAGACGATATGACCGAATAAGCAAGGACTGACACTATCCTAACTCATTGATCGAAAAGTGCACCGGGAATAAGGACTAGGTAGCACGATCAATCTTAGGATGATGATTTAATAACCAGCACACTAAGAATGAGAGTGTTGTCCATTAACTACATAGCAACATGGTTGCTAGGAGTATTGATTTCACACATCATGGTTCACTTGTCGGCATTCCGGTTGTGACAACACGGGACCAAGAAATGAATGATGATGGCGAGGAGTATCACTGCATCAGGAATTCATAAGAGTTGGTGCAATTCTCATGACACTCTTGACATAAAGATGGTAGCACTCTAGGTTAGAACAGAACAAAAAACTGGATTGGCATTTTGATCTGTGGAATACAACTACTTTGACCCAATCCTAGATATGGACGAGGTACCGGAGTTTGTTTCTCCTAGTCATTCTGAAATAGAATGGCTTGACAGACCACAAGAATAATAGGCATCGATAACACAGATGCACAACTAGTCCTGACTATCAATTGATAGACGAAGGCCAGAAAATAACTAAAGAGGGACAACCCAAAGGAACATATGTTTTTCTGAGTTGTGGATGCATGGATTAGTATGTCGAACAAATTCAACATATTTCTTCCGGATAACCCATGCAGAGGAGGAAGGACTGGCAGATCCACAATATGAATGGAGTACTCGCCAAGAGCGCCCTAGTTGTGATCTTTTGGTTAAAAGAACTTCTGCCATAACGGTTCATGGTATTCTGAAGAAGGAAATACCACGGACCTCGAGGACTGTCGCAAGGTTACTAATATCCTAAAGGAACTAGCAAACACTATCAACATGAAGTAAGTAGGGTGAATCTTGGGTCAGGAACCCAAGAAATAGAATGCCTACTAACTAAATTGCATCACGGGATGCTTTCGAGAATAATGGCCAGAATCATCACACTGGGGATGCAAGCATTGCTAGATTACTAAGTGGTCCTCTAAGACACCTAGGGTCATAATAATAACTCCAACATATATGTCAAGGCAACAGAGTACCTCAACTCAACGATTAGTGTGGTTAATCTGGCCCAAAGGAACATCGAGAACGGAAAGAAGGGATTTGCAAATGCGTCAGATTATTTAGAAGCCTGGGATGACTCGGACAGCATAACGGCTGTAAATGCTCAGAAAGGATTTGAGACATTCACAAGGATTTGCATAGTCACTTAACAACATCATATCAAGGTTCTGGGATGAACTGTCAACACATGGAAGTAGTAGAAACTGAACTGAGGCTTGAATCCATCAATCCTAAGATTCTACGGATTAGTAGCACGTGATCCTGATAGAAAGACTAGAATCCTAGTTCTTAATCCCCGTAGAAGAGAAGAGGTTGACTCAGATCAGAAGGCCATAAGGTATAAGGAGTAAAAAGAGCCTTACGTTCCCTTCCACAATCAATTCCCTTATATAACTAAAGCATTTCTAGACTCAACTTCGACCAGATTGGCTTGGTAATCCTACAGGCAGTCAGGCTCTGATACCAAAAGCTGTCGGGACCCCGATTCCAAGTCACATCGATCTAGCTGGTAACACCTCATATCACTTTGCGGCCTCACGCATGGTATTCCCACGGGTGTCGCCTTACCAAGGCCCGGGACCGTTTGCGCCTTTTGGCTCACGTATATGATAGTGTCGCTAGCATCCATATGACAGAGAACCCGGGCCGACATGGCTAGTCGTGAACCCAAAGCGGCACTAACGTATGGGGACAGGCATACATGAATCAACATAGAACGTGTCGGTCAGCAGCGTGTGAATCCGGGCTGTGGCACTGGGCTAACAGGACTCTGGGAACCCGGGCTGTAGCAGGCTAGGCAGGACTCCGGATGTCACCGCGTGACATTTCCCCGACGGGACAGACACAGGAACGATATGAAACACATGCCGGCCAGTCAAGTGTCCAGAGCAGTAGTGCTGGGCTAGCAGGACTCCGGTGAACCGGGCTGTAGCGGACTACTATGGCTCAAGGAGGCACTAGACTACATTTCCCCATAAGAGAGGCTGCTAAGGATAGACAACTAGATTGTCGGATCCCACACATACCAAGCATTTCAATCATACACACAATATGCTCGATATGTGCAAATACAACATGGCATCACAACAAGACTCTACGACTCAGAGTATTTATTCATTAGGCTCCGAAGAGCCAGATATTACAAACATGGCTCTCATGACCCAACATTCAGAGCATACAAGTCAAAGCACATGCGGAAGCTTAACATGTCTGAGTACAGACATCTACAAATGAAAAAGGCTGAGAAGCCTGACTATTTACTAGATCCTGCCAAGGGCACAAGATCGTAGCTGAGGTATCAAGCTAAACGTCGAAATCCACACGGAACTACTAGCGAGACCGATGTCTCTCTGCAAACATAAAATAAGCAAACGTGAGTACAAATGTACCCAGCAAGACTTACATCAGAACTATCTACATATGCATCGGTATCAACAAAAGGGGGGTGGTGGAGTTTAACTGCAGCAAGCCAGCTTTGACTCGGTGGCTATCCTGAACTACGACCGGAGGTAACTCTTTTGAGGTGGCGCACACGAGTCCACATATTCACCATATCAATACACCACTATGGATCCGCTCCCGTCTCCCTACGAGAACGCCATCCATAGCACTCACGCTTATCTTGCGCATTTTAGAGTATCCACTTTCACTTGTCTATGAACTGTACAGGCGACCCAGAAGTCCTTTACCGCGGACACGGCTATTCGAATAGATCATATTAACCCTGCAGGGGTGTACTTCGTCACACACGCTCTCGCCACTTACCACCATGTACACGTCGTGTACCTCGGCAACCTTCAAGCGGAAGCCTGGCGAGGGAGTCGGCCACGACCTGACTAACCACACAAGTCTCTAGTCCAGGTTTATCGCCTATTCGGGTTCCATCCGCAAGGAGATCCGGCCGGGTTGTCGCTCACGGCCCCAAACGATGTGAACAGGGTTCCCAAGCCCACCTCGACGGATGGATCTACGCTTGGTACACCGTGCCACGGTGCCTAGTCTGTCCCAAGCCCACCTGTACCGGGTACCACTTGGTAGACTACTAACACAACCTACAAACACCAGAAACTAGTTGCAACTCCTGGACAGAGATCGAGGCGGTTAATAAGTCGAGAGAGCTTGGAGCGCCCGGAGCCCAATGTGTGGTAGTTACTGTTCATGGATCACAAACACAGAACTCAGTTCTTGAGGACGGTTTCAATGAGACAACCCACCATGTACTCCTACATGGCGTCTCACCGCTACCTTTACCAAATCATGTTCACACCCTTAGCTCTCACACAGTAGGACACGTTCACCACTTTCCAATTCATTCCCGATGAATCAGACCTGACACAACTCTAAGCAATAGCAGGCATGACAAACAAGCATGAATGAGTAGGCACATCAGTGCTCAAACAACTCCTACCCATGCTAGTGGGTTTCATCTATTTACTGTGGCAATGACAGGTCATGCAGAGGATAAAGGGGTTCAGCTACCGCAGCAAGTAACAGATGAATTGTTGTTGTCCTAATGCAGTAAAAGAGAGCAGGAGCGAGAGAGTGGGATTGTATCGGAATGAGCAAGGGGGTTTTGCTTGCCTGGCACTTGTGAAGATAGCATTGAGTCTTCATTAGTGTCAACGATCACAACGCCGGAACATCGTCTACCGAGAGGGGACAAATACCGGCAACAGAGAGGAAACACAATCAATGCAATTCAACAATATGATGCATGCTATGACATGGCAATATGAATGTGTTTTGAGCTAATGCAACTAGCAACATATTAAATGGAGTTGGTTTGAACCTTAGGTTCAAATTCAAACTCCATATGTGGAAATTCAAATGCCATTTACATGATTTGTCCTAAACAGTAGTCACAAGTTGTTCTAACATGCATGGAAATGGTACAGATGGATAGATTGGATTTTTCTGATAATTTTTCATATATAAATCTCTTCATTTGGAGTTATGGTTGAATTACTATGAATTTTAGAAGTTTATAGCAGTTTCTGGAATTTCCTGGATTATTTTAAATCCAGAAAAGGATTAATTGCGTCATGCCTGTGTCAACGGTCAACTGGGTTGACCCAGGTCAAACCTGATGTGTGGGGGCCACACGTCAGCGACACAGGGCTAATCCCGGTCAAACCCAGCGCTGACTGGGGTTTGACCAGGCCTAGGGCCCACTGTCAGTGGTTGTGGGCGGTTTAAGCAGCGGGGTTAGCGCCTAATGACGGTGCCACATCATCGGTCGCCGGAGCCTTGCCGGCGGCGACCAAAACGACGGCGGCTCGGCTCGGATTTGAGCTACGGGTGGTGGTTTGGTGAGCTAAGGGCACCGGGGAGTTGCTCTTGCTCGTCCGCATCCAAAGGACCGGACGGGAGGCAGCGGGGTGGCCGGGAGCAGCGCCGGCGGCGAGCAAGGCGGCGGCCGGAGTTTGGGTCTCGGTGGTTTCGGTGTTGCCAAGCACGGCAGGGGCAGCTGGAGGGGGTTTTGGGCTTCTGGCGTTGCGCTGAGCACGGCTATGTGCTCGGTTGCAGCTCTATGTGATAGTGGCCACGGGGGCGTCATGGCCGGCGGAGCCGGGCTTCGGGCACTTGTGGAACGATGGCTAGAGGACGGGAACGGAGGGGGCGAGCAAAGAGGAGAGATGAGGAGCTCACAGGGAGGCGGCGCAGAAAGTCAGTGGCCTCGGGGATGGACGGAAACCGACGAATCGACGGAGACGATCTCCGGGCGCCGGCGGTGAAGACGAGGACGTTGGCGACGAAGCACAGTCCTCCGGCTTGTTTCCTTCGGCTTGGGGATGTGGTGCCCGATTGCGGAGCTGCTGGGCACGATCACGGGACAAGGGGTGGCCGGTGGTCATGGCTACGGCAAGCGGCGCTCTCAGGTGCGTCCGCTGACGAGAGGAAGGGAGAGCAGAGGAGGAGGAGGGGTCCAGAGAGAGTGAGAGGGTCCGGGGTGTGCGTGGCGTCGCGGGAGGCGCCCAGGGCAACGAGGGGGCAGCCAGGCAGGGTGGAGGTGGCGCGCGCATGCGGCGAGCACACGCCCTCCTGCCTACTGGCAGGAGGTTGAAGACGGTGGCGGCTGCGGTGGGCTGGGCCGCACAGTGCTGGACCAGCACAGGAGCTGGGCCGGCTCTGGTGGGCTGCACAGGTAAGCACTTCTCTCTCTCTCTCTCTCATTTGTTTCTATTTTCTATTTCTGTTATTTTGTTTTGATTCAGTTTATAGCCCAAATCATTTTAATAAATCCTGAAAATAATTGTGGGCATTTAAATGAATTATTACAGAGGCCCTTAACTATTTTCAGAATTGTTGGAGCATTAGAAAATATTGATAGTATTTAAATGCCCCAATTCAAATACAATATGGATTAATTCAAAGACCATAAATGGCTTGGAAAAATGTGCATGACCTCTGGTAAGGGTTTTAACCTTTTTCCATAAATAATGAACATTTTTGAAAGGCATTTTGGGTTCATTGAAAATATTTTTATTTTGAACCTAGTTGAATTCATTTGGTTCTAGGGTTTAACAATCCCCGATTCAACTTTAAATGAAAATTTAGACATGATGCAAGCATGACTAGCTAGCCTAGTGCATAGCAAGGCTAGGGATGTGACATGTAATATTCAGTTAACACTTTCGTCCAACAATTAGCATTCTTTGTTAACTGTCTTATCTTCTAGTACATGTTTCTATTCTGCAATGTTGTGCTGAATTAACTATTTTGGTTCATTTGGTCTGCTGTTCGTTTAACTGTTTGGTTCAGTTCTGCAATTTCATTTTCATTTGTTGTGCGTAAAATTTTGTATTGTTATGCATGTGACACCAATCGAATTTGGCTGTACTCAATACATATTCTACTGATAGTATGGCAACTCTCAGTTAACCTGATCAAGATCTTCCTTATGTGTGTTGCAGGGAACAATGGGAGACACTGCGGTTTACCATCGAGGTTTGTTCAAGCACGGTCCTTTGGCTAATAGCACATTATTGTGCAGTTGCAGGAATCATTCTAATATTTAGGTTTCTTACAATTTGGTCTTGCACATGTAGGTCCTGCTGTCAGAGGCTTGGACCCACTGTTCGACCCATTTTTCATACGTGGAAATGAGATGTCCATGAATATCAGTCAAGTCAAGAAACTAAGAAAGATTGTTAGGATGAAGAAACTTGTGACGAAAAACAGCAAGATCTTTGTTTGCACAATGAAGAAGACATCAATCAACTATAGGATGGTACCAACTCTTTTACCTTGTTTTTACCCCTTGCGCCATTTCAAAATTTACAACGGCGATTTATGCATAGCTTTGTTTTCAGTACTTTTCAAAGCAGTTCACCGATGATTACCTATCAAACCACCTACATGGTCAAGAGGCGAGGAAGGTATTCATTCAACACCCATGGTACAATATTGAAGTCTTGCTGAAGAGGACGAAGGTTGGTTGGGCAATTATCCATAGCCACCGGCCTAAAGTTGCAAGGACATTCAACATCACTAAAGGCTCAATATTTGCCTTCCGCTTCTGCAGTTTCCTAGATGAGATTCATCTGTCTATTTACCGTGTATGATGCTACTTTCCAGAGATTTTTTCATGCTGCATGTGAAACTTGGTGCTATTGTGTAATGGCGTAACTGAGTACCGAAGCTATCTGATGTAATTCGATTATGAAATCTTGGTTGCTTTTATACGAATATGAAATATCTGGCGTGTTTTAAAAAAATGTCAGTTTGATTAGTACATGGATTATCAATAATAGGCTAATTACCCTTCTTATTGGGTTTTCTATTACAAACGGTTACTCAGACAACACTGTGGGCGATGAACTCAAACAACCCGCACGGTTTGTAGAAAGTAGGCGTGTTCGATCAATTAACAATCACACACGGCTTCCGGCAGCGAACTGTTTGCGTTAGGCCACCTTGCACAAACGTTTCCACACAAAGAACTGTGTGGGATGTACATACCTACGCAGATGATTTTCTGGGATTCACCGTGTGGGATGTACACCCCTACGGAAATGATTTTTGGGATTCACCGTGTGGGATGTACATACCTACGGAAATGATTTCTGGGATTCACCGTGTAGGATGTACATACCTACGGAAATGATTTCTGGGATTCTCCGTGTGGGATGTACATACCTACAGAAATGATTGGGTTTCCATGCCTTGCCCGATCGCACACGGCCCCATCCTGGGTCCCACGAGGGCCTATCCCTGACGATTTATGGGTCGTGTGGGAAGGACCACCCTATCGCCCGCACTCACTTGGTGATGGTTCCAAATGCCGTCGTGGAAAGGGGTTTTAAATTGTTTGTTTAGGATGTCATTGTACCAGTGCCTGTTTGGAGGAAATGGATGGTGTGTTGTGCCCATGCCGGAGCCTGAGGCTCGACGCCAAGGACTAAAGGCACATCTTCGGCCGCAAGGGCAGATGCCTCTACGGTCAGAGCTCGAGGCTCTGCCGGGGGTTGCTGCTCTCCGGGAAGCTTGGGGCACCCGACAACGTCCTTGCCGGCGGCTCCTGGGAGCTCAACAGGAAAGTACTTGCCAGGGCCTACCTTCCTGCGCTTGTTCTGTCCTCCTGATGGCTCGACGGACGATTGAGTTAACTGAAGCACAAAGGTACCTGGTTCCACAGGCAACTTTTGGGTAGCGCGCTTCGACAGGTTGTCAGCAATGCCGTTCTGCGCTTGGGGAACATGCTCTTCTTGCAATCCGTCAAAATGCTCTTCCAACTTCCTCACTTCATCCATGTAGGCCTCCATCAACGGGCTCTGGTAATCCTTGTTGACTTGCTTAACGACAAGCTGTGAATCACCTGTGATGATGAGCTTCTTGATTCCGAGGTCTGCCGCGATCCTGAGACCGGCAAGTAATCCCTCATACTCCGCCGTGTTGTTCATTGATTTTTCCCGAGGAAAGTGCATCTGGACTATGTACTTGAGGTGCTCTCCGGTGGGCGCGACGAGTAGCACGCCGGCACCAGCACCTTGCAATGAGAAAGCACCATCAAAGTACATAACCCAATCGCGGCAGGTCTCCTTGCCGGGAAGGGTGGTTTCTTGAACCTCTTCATCGAGCATTGCGGTCCATTCCACCCCGAATTCTACCAAGGCTCGGCTCTTGATCGTTGAAGTACTTTTAAACTTGAGGCCAAAGCTTGACAGCTTCAATGCCCACTCCACAATCCTCCCCGTCACATCTGGGTTGTGCAAAATCCGTTGCAAAGGGAGGCGGGTGACGACGGTGATCTCATGCGCTTGGAAATAGTGACACAGCTTTCTCGAGGCCATATGGAGGCCAAAAAGTAGCTTCTGCATACAAAAATACCTTGATCTAGCCCCCTGCAAGAAGGAACTGACAAAATAAATGGGGTGTTGCACTACCTTCTTCTTCTGTCCCACTTCGCCCATCTGCTGAGACTTTGTCTTGCCGGGACCGGGCCTTGCCGGGGGTTCCGCCTTGCCGGCGTCAGGCTCTACGGGGGGAGGGGGGCTCACCATCCGACGACTTTGCTGCTACTGCTGCTTCTTCCTCAAGTTCCCTGTGCACCACCAGCGCAGCACTGACCACTTGATTCGTTGCTGCTAAGTATAGCAGCAACGGCTCTTGTGGTTTAGGCGCGACTAGTATTGGCGTGGAGGAAAGGTACCTCTTCAAATCTTGCCGCGCTGCCTCTGCCTCCGAAGTCCACTTTACTGGACCTGCCTTTTTCAAAACTTTGAAAAAGGGGAGGGCGCGCTCAGCAGATTTGGAGCTGAACCTACTCAGGGTAGCAACGCAGCCGGCGAGCCTACGGACGTCTTTGACCCATTTTGGCACCTCAATCTGCTTGATTGCCTTGATCTTGTCGGGATTTGCTTCGATTCTGTGTTGAGACACAAAGAACCCAAGAAGTTTGCCGGAGGGGACACCAAACACGCACTTCTCTGGGTTGATCTAGCGCAGATTTGCAAATGTTTCTTCTAAATCTTGCACGAGCGTGGCCCTGTCCTTGGTTTTGACCATTATGTTGTCCATATAAGCTTCCATATTTCTATGTAGCTGCGGCTCAAAACCAATGTGGACCACTCGGGCAAACGTTGAACCAGCGCTCTTCAACCCGAAAGGCATTCTTACAAAACAGTACGTACCACATGGGGTGATGAACGCGGTTTTTTCTTCGTCTTCCTTCATCATGAAGATCTAGTCGTATCCTGAATAAGCATCAAGGAATGACAGCAGGTCACACCCGGCAGTGGAGTCCACAATCTAGTTGATGCATGGCAGAGGGAAAGGATCCTTTGGACAGGCTTTATTGATATCTGTGTAGTCAATACACAGCCTCCATTTCCCATTTGCCTTACGCACCACCACTGAATTGGCCAACTATGTGGGGTGGAGCACTCCTCTAACCAGGCCTGCCACCTCTAACTTCCTGATCTCCTCAATAATGAACTCTTGTCGCTCCAAAGCTTTCTTCCCGACCTTCTGCTTGACGGGCCGCGCATGAGGACAAACAGCAAGATGGTGCTCAATCACCTCCCTGGGAACGCCGGGGATGTCGGATGCTTGCCATGCAAACACATCGACATTCGCCTGAAGGAAGGCGACGAGCGCGCTTTCCTATTTGCTGTCGAGGGTTGAGCTTATAGTGAAAGCCCTGCCCGTGCCGTCCTCCTTGACGGACACCTTCTTGGTTTCTGTGGGGCAGCCCTGGACTTCTTGCTCTTGCCGGTGGAGCTCTCTGGCACGTCCTCAGCGGGAGCGCAGCACTCTGAAGAGGCGCGCTCGCTGTAGTGGGTGCAAGAGGTCTTGCCGGCAGAGGTCTTGCCGGACTTCTTCCTTCCTGGGGCTTCAGCTGCAGGAGCAAGTGCCTTGGCGACAGTTGCTACAACTGCCTCTCGGTAGAGTTGGTCGGCGCAGATGAGCACGTCTTTCTTGTCAGAGGGGACGGTGATGCTGGTTAGCGGCCCTAGCATCTTCAATGTGTTGTAGGCGTAGTGTGACGCCGCCATGAAGTTGGCTAGCGCTGGGCGGCCAAGGATCCCGTTGTACGGCAAGGGGATCTCGACGATATCAAAAACGATCTTCTCCGTCCTATAGTTCAGCTCGCCCCCAAACGTAACGGGTAGCGTGATTTTACCTTTCGGCTAACTCCTTCCCGGGTTAACCCCTTAAAACGTGCCTGTCTCCTCAAGATCTCCATCAGGAATCTACAGCTTCTTGATCACAACGGGCGATTTCAAATTCAGACCGGCCCCACCGTCAACCAGCACTTTTGTCACCTTGAGGTTGCGTATTGTTGGTGAAACCAACAACGACAAACACCTGACCGCAGTTGTGCAATCAGGGCGATCCTCGGTGTCAAAAATGATGGGCGTGCAGGACCACTTCAGTGGCTTCTGGGCATCGAACAATGGCTCTGCCACAGTGACCTCACGCGCCCACTGTTTCAGTTGGCGGTGAGAGGTGTGCAGCGAGGCGCCACCGTCGACGCACATGGCCTCTGTAGCTTTCTGGAATCCGTGTTCGCCGGACTCATCGTCCTCGTCATGATCATCATCTTCCTCCTTCTTATCATGGCCCCAAGCCGGCCTCTCTTGTTGATTATCTTTGCTGCGGCGGCCTCCCTGGCCGCCACGCTTCTTGCCGGACCCCTCAGCACCATCCTGGCCCTTCTCCTTGTCCCTCCTTTCATATTCAGCTTTCTGCTTTTCTGCAAGCAGCTCAACCTGTCGGCAGTTCTGGAGGTCATGGCCCTTGGTGCGGTGGATCTTGCAGTACTGCTTGTCGGAGCCTCCTGGCTTGTCAGTGGCCGCCAAGGCCCGGCAGGCGGCTCACCCGACAATCTCCTTGCCGGGGTCGTCAGCCTTGGCCTTCTTGGCGGCGCCGGGGTCGCCGGATCCCTCAACGGCAAGCACAGCCTTGCCCTTAGGCTTCCTGTTGTGGCACTGACCCTTCCTTGCCGGGGCGGCGGCGGTGTCTTTGTCCGTGGAGTCGGTTTCCGCGCCGGCGTCCTCGCCGGGGTACTTCCTTCCTTCCTCAGCCCGAACACATTTATCAGCCAGAACATAAAGTTCGGCTACATCCTTGAGCTTGTTCATCTCTATCTCTTCACGCATCTTATGGTTGCGTACGTTCTGATGGAATGCACCGATGGCAGCGGCGGGATGAACATCTGGGATGGTGTACTGCACACGGCTGAATCTTTGTATGTACTTACGCAGGGACTCGCCATCCTTCTGGGGGATGACATGCAAGTCACTTGCCTGGCCAGGAGCTTGGTAGCCTCCAGAAAAGGCGCCAACAAACTCGTGGCACAGATCTGACCACGAAGAGATGGAATCCACTGGCAGGTGCATCAACCACGACATGACGTTGGGCTTAAGCGCCAAGGAAGAGTAGTTGGCGAGCACCTTGTTGTCGCGAGCCCCGGCGGCCTGCATCGCGATGGTGTAGATGGTGAGGAACTCCGACGGGTGAGTCTTGTTGTTGTACTTTTCCCAAACATCAGGCTTGAACGTGCGGTGGGAGAGCCACTGGAACTGCCGCAACTTTCGGGTAAAGGCCGGGCAACCCACCTCGTAAGGCAGGTCGCCAGAGCCCCCCGGCGCTGGGTGGTCCATAGCAGGCCCCGCATGCCGGTCCGACTGATGGCACGCCTCCCGCCGTCGCACATTGGTAGTTTGAGCGTCTTCCTGAGCTCGCTCTCGAAGAACTCGACGTTGGTCGCAGTGGGTTCGCGGGTCGGACGACGCTGTGGAAACGTTGTCACAGGCGTCGGCCCAACGAGCCATTGGCTGCTGTCGCGGCCGTGGGGGGAGTGCACCATGGTCGCTGCGTCTCCGGTCTTCCCACTGCCGGCATGCACCGGCTCGACAGAACGCCGGCATGAGGGTCCCGCTGGGAGTGGCTCATCTTTGTTAGCGAAGCTGATGAGGCTTCGGATGGTGGCCCTCCACTCGTCGAGCTTCTCCGCAGCAGGGGGAAAGTCGAGGAGCAGTTGCACGCGTGCCAGCACTTCTGCTGGCGTGGGCAGCGGCGACAGCTGCATGGACCGTGACGCGCTCCAACTTCTAACCAAGTTAGAAGGAGCTCTGTCATGGTCTCGCGGTCGCACGCCGCTTCCGCCGGCGTACGGGCGCGCACGCCGGCCTGGTGCATCCTGAGAGTGGTGCCCAGGGCTCTTCCCGCGGCGGTGCCCGGGAGCTCCGGCGTCGCACATCACGCCCAGCCTGGTAAAGTTGCGGCGCGAGTGCTAGCTGGGCTGCCGTAGAGGTTGCCGCGGCGCCCGTGTGCAACACGGCCCCGCCCCCGGACCCAGGGGCGTGCGGCTCGTCGTCTCGGACTCTAATGATGCCGCTCGTCTGGCTCCGTTTGCTAAAGTGTCGTGGATGCTCGCGGGCCATGTCTTCAGCACCATCTGAACGACCCGATCGCTGTGATCCCCTTTTTCTTGGGGGCCATGGTGATGATGAAGTCGATGCGCTAACTTCCAAGCCAGATTTTCACAGCTTGCGCCCCCTACCTGGCACACCAAAGATGTTGGTGGAAACGACACCTATGGGATCACAGGGAATCCCTTCTACGGTTGGCCAGCACGGGGCAGTGGAAAGAGCGGATTTAGAAGATCAACACGGGGGAATTTATCCAGGTTCGGGGCGGAAGTGACACGTAGTACCCTATGAGGGAGTCCTGGACTAAGGGGTCCTCGGGCGTACGGCCTATTGGACATGGGCTGGACTAATGGGCTGTGAAGATACAAGACCGAAGACTCTCTCCCGTGTTCGGATGGGACTCTCCTTGGCGTGGAAGGCAAGCTTGGCGACCAAACATGAAGATTCCTTTCTCTGTAACTGACTTTGTACAACCCTAGTCCCCTTCGGTGTCTATATAAACCAGAGGGCTTAGTCCGGAAAGATATACAGTCATACATGCTAGACTTCTAGGGTTTTAGCCATTACGATCTCGTGGTAGATCAACTCTTGTAATACTCATATTCTTCAAGATCAATCAAGCAGGAAGTAGGGTATTACCTCCATAGAGAGGGCCCAAACCTGGGTAAACATTGTGTCCCCCATCTCCTGCTACCATCGCCCTTAGACGCACAGTTCGGGACCCCCTACCCGAGATCCGCCGGTTTTGACACCGACATTGGTGCTTTCATTGAGAGTTCCACCGTGCCGTCCCAAAAGGTTTGATGGCTCCTTCAATCATCAACAACGATGCTGTCTAAGGGGAAATCTTCCTCCCCGGACGGATCTTCGTGCTCGGCGGCTTCGCACTGCGGGCTAACTCGCTTGGCCATCTGGAGTAGATCGACAGCTACGCCCCTGGCCATCAGGTCAGATTTGGGAGCTTGAATTACATCGCGGATATCCCTGGAGACTTGTTCTTCGACGGATTTGAGACCACGGCAGCCGCTCCCTGTCCCTATGATGAACATGACTTAAATCTGTCATCGGACCATGCTTAGGAAATTGCACCTGTAACTGCCCCAGCCTTAGATCCGGAGCAGATCGCGCCATCCAAGGACGGGAAGCTCAACCCCGCCACGGAAGCCACAGATTCCGCGGCGTTGGAGCCACACATAGACCTAACTTCGGGTGATATCTGTGTCTCCGGAACCTCGGACTCATTTCCGGCCATAAGTTCCAAACCACGTGTGCCCGCGCACGTCGAGCTGGATCGGTCATCGATCATAGAATTCAGTGCCGAGGACATCTTCCGGCACTCGCCTTTAGGCGATGTGTTAAACTCATTAAAAAAATCTATCCTTAGTGGAGGGCTCACAGCCGAATTATATCTGGTCCGAACTGGAGGCTGATGACAGGGAATTTCGCTTCCCACCCGCCACCCACTTCATAGCCACTATCGAAGACTTAACCGACATGCTCGATTACGGCTCCGAAGACATCGACGGTATGGATGACGATGCGGATGAGGAGCATGGCCAAAACGTGCCGTTTATCGGACGCTGGACGGCCAGTTCTTCGTACAACGTATACATGGTGGATACACCCAAAGAGAATAACGGCGGGGACAAGGAAAATCCAGTTGAGGATGAGCCTCCTAAGACACAATCAAAGCGCCGGCGTCAGCGACACCGCTCTAAATCCCGCCGCAGCAAGGAAAGCAACACCGGCATAGGAGACGATCACACTCCGGATGGTGCCGAAGACAGAGAAGATCCCGACGAACAAATGGCCGAACAGGACGATCGAGAAGATGGGCAAGTTAGCCCTGATGAACATGCCATAAATGACGACTCGGAGGGCAGCCCTTATCTTCCACGCTCCGAGGATGAGACGAGCCTGGGCAACGAGGATTTTATCTTGCCTGAGGAACCTCTCGAGCAAGAGCGCTTTAAGCGCCAGCTAATAGCCACTGCAAGGAGCTTGAAAAAGAAGCAGCAACAACTTCAAGCTGATCAAGATCTGCTCAATGATAGATGGACTGATGTCCTGGTAGCTGAAGAATACGGCCTTAAGCGCCCAGCCAAAAGTTACCCAAAGGGCAAATTGCTACCTTAGTTCGATGACTAGGCGCTGGAGCCCGTACCATCATCGCACAATGCGGCTGACCGACCACCACGCGGTCGGGATAAAGCGGCAACTCAAGCTGAACACCGGACCGCCCCACCTCACTGTAAAGGCAGGGGTAAAACAGTTCGGGGTTACACATATGACCTTCGGCAGGACCTGGATAGTAGAGCAGGACATACTAGATCGATCTATGGATCGCGAGGACGTGCCTCGACATGCGACGACGGCTACCTATTCGGAAGTGACAAACCTAGTCACGCCCGGGCCGAAAACCGCAGACGGATTCCATCGGAGCTACGTCGCGATGTGGCCCGATATAGAGGCGCCGCACACCCCCTTTGCTTCACTGACGAAATAATGGATCATGAATTCCCAGAAGGATTTAAACCCGTAAATATCGAATCATACGATGGAACAACCGATCCCGCGGTATGGATCGAGGATTTTATTCTCCACATCCATATGGCTCGCGGAGATGATCTTCACGCCATCAAATACCTCCCACTAAAACTCAAAGGGCCAGCTCGGCACTGGTTAAACCGTCTGCCTGAGAATTCTATTGGCAGCTGGGAGGACTTGGAAGAAGCCTTCCTTGACAAATTCCAAGGTACATATGTCCAGCCACCAGATGCCGATGACTTAAGTCACATAGTTCAACAGCCTGGAGAGACAGCCAGGAAATTCTAGACTAGGTTCCTAACTAAAAAGAACCAGGTCGTTGACTATCCGGATGCCGAAGCCCTAGCGGCCTTTAAACATAGCATCCGGGATGAATGGCTCGTCTGCCATCTCGGCCAGGAAAAGTCGAAGTCCATGGCAGCCCTCATGACACTCATGACCCACTTTTGTGCGGCTGAGGATAGTTGGCTGGCCCGTAGCAAAAACACAGCAAGTGAAATGGGCACCTCTGAGGCCAAAAATAGCAACGGCAAGCTCCGATGCAGTAGACACAGACACCGAAGCAATGGCGACAACACCGATAACACGACAGTCAACGCCGGATTCAGTGGCTCCAAGTCCGGTCAGCGGAAGAAGCCATATAAAAGAAACAATCAGGGACCATCCAGCTTGGACCACATACTTGATCGTCCGTGCCAGATCCATGGCACCCCAGACAAACCAGCCAATCATACCAACAGAGATTGTTGGGTCTTTAAATAGGCCGACAAGTTAAATGCCGAGAATAAGGAAAAGGGATTGCAAAGCGAGGACAATGACGAGGAGCCCCGGCAACCGAACACAGGGGGACAAAAGAAGTTTCCCCCTCAGGTCAAAATGGTGAACATGATATATGATACACACATCCCCAAGAGGGAGCGCAAGCGCGCGCTCAGGGACGTATATGCGATAGAGCCAGTCGCCCCAAAATTCAATCCATGGTCGTCAGCCCGATCACCTTTGATCGTCGGGATCATCCGACCAGTATCCGTCATGGCGGTTCGGCCGCGCTGGTCCTCGACCCAATCATTGATGGATTTCACCTAACGCGAGTCCTCATGGACGGTGGTAGCATCCTCAATCTGCTCCATCAGGACATAGTGCGCAAAATGGGCATTAATCCATCACTGATCAAACCCACAAAGACCACCTTTAAAGGAGTCATACCAGGTCTAGAGCCCCGCTGTACAGGCTCAATCACACTAGAGGTTTGATGTCTACTACACAACCTTCTCCTTGTAGACTTTGTTGGGCCTCCAAGTGCAGAGGTTTGTAGGACACTAGCAAATTTCCCTCAAGTGGATGACCTAAGGTTTATCAATCCATGGGAGGCGTAGGATGAAGATGGTCTCTCTCAAGCAACCCTGCAACCAAATAACAAAGAGTCTCTTGTGTCCCCAACACACCCAATACAATGGTAAATTGTATAGGTGCACTAGTTCGGCGAAGAGATGGTGATACAAGTGCAATATGGATGGTAGATATAGGTTTATGTAATCTGAAAATATAGAAACAGCAAGGTAGCAAGCGGTAAAAGTGAGCGTAAACGGTATTGCAATGCTAGGAAACAAGGCCTAGGGTTCATACTTTCACTAGTGCAAGTTCTCTCAACAATAATAACATAATTGGATCATATAACTATCCTTCAACATGCAACAAAGAGTCACTCCAAAGTCACTAATAGCGGAGAACAAACGAAGAGATTATGGTTGGGTACGAAACCACCTCAAAGTTATTCTTTCCAATCAATCCGTTGGGTTATTCCTATAAGTGTCACAAACAGCCCTAGAGTTCGTACTAGAATAACACCTTAAGATACAAATCAACAAAACCCTAATGTCACCTAGATACTCCAATGTCACCTCAAGTATTCGTGGGTATGATTATACGATATGCATCACACAATCTCAGATTCATCTATTCAACCAACACATAGAACCTCAAAGAGTGCCCCAAAGTTTATACCTGAGAATCAAGACGAAAACATGTGCCAACCCCTATGCATAGGTTCATGGGAGGAACCCGCAAGTTGATCACCAAAACATACATCAAGTGAATCACGTGATATCCCATTGTCACCACAGATACGCACGGCAAGACATACATCAAGTGTTCTCAAATCATTAAAGACTCAATCCGATAAGATAACTTCAAAGGGAAAACTCAATCCATTACAAGGGAGTAGAGGGGGAGAAGAAACATAAGATCCAACTATAATAGCAAAGCTCGCGATACATCAAGATCGTGCCAAATCAAGAACACGAGAGAGAGAGAGAGATCAAACACATAGCTACTGGTACATACCCTCAGCCCCGAGGATGAACTACTCCCTCCTTGTCATGGAGAGCGTCGGGATGATGAAGATGGCCACCGGTGAGGGATCCCCCCTCCGGCAGGGTGCCGGAACAGGGTCCCGATTGGTTTTTGGTGGCTACACAGGCTTGCGGCGGTGGAACTCCCTATCTATTCTATTCCCCGAAGGTTTTAGGGTATATTGGTATATATAGGAGGAAGAAATACGTCAGGGGAGCCACGAGGGGCCCACAAGGGTGGAGGGCGTGCCCCTGCCTCGTGACTTCCTCGTTTCTTTCTTGACGTGGACTCCAAGTCTCCCGGGTTGCTTTCTTTCCAAAAATAACTTCTCCAGAAGGTTTCATTCCGTTTCGACTCCGTTTGATATTCCTTTTCTTCGAAACACTAAAACAAGGGAAAAACAGGAACTGGCAGTGGGCTCTGGGTCAATAGGTTAGTCCCAAAAGTAATATAAAAGTGCATAGTAAAGCCCATTAAACATCCAAGATGGATAATATAATAGCATGAATACTTCATAAATTATAGATACGTTGGAGACGTATCAGCATCCCCAAGCTTAATTCCTGCTCGTCCTCGAGTAGGTAAATGATAAAAGAAATAATTTATGAAGTGTGAATGCTAGCAGGTGCACAAGTTTGATCAATGATAATTTCAATCACCTTTTCTAGCATTATTATATGTCATAACAGTAGATCAACCCACAGAACTGTTCATGGTCAAGTAACAAGCTATTCACATGTTAAAGTATAGATCATAACCTTTCTTGAAAACTAACAAACCGTGTTATTAGTCATCAAACAATTACAATTCATCTTATTTTCAGGAAGAGTCTATGCCAGAGCTTTGATTTAGCGAATCCCACATACTCAAATATCATATAGTCTTCCATGATTGCTACCACTCAAAGCATATTTTAAGAACAAATAGCATCCATCGAACACAGAGAAAGATAGGGGCTTAATGTTTCGCCTTCCAACTTATTTATCATATAGATAATTGTCAACAATAATAATTCATGATCAAATATATTTGAATGGCCATATATGCTCAGACCTTTCCATCACATGATGCTTGCCAACTAAAGAGTAGGTTGGAATGAGGAGGAATACTACTGACTCTTGCATAAAAGTAATGGATAGGCCCTTCGCAGAGGGAAGCAGGGATTTGTAGAGGTGCCAGAGCTCGAAGCAAAAACAGACATGAAAATAATTTTGAGAGGTATGCTTTCATTGTCAACATAACGACCAAGAGTTCCCAATATCTTCCATACTACATACATTATAGGCGGTTCCCAAACAGAAAGGTAAAGATTTTTACTCCCCCTCCACCAACAATCATCAATCCATGTCTTGCCCGAAACAACGGGTGCCTCCAACTAACATCAAACCTGGCGGAGTTTTGTTCGCAATTATTTTTGATTTGATTTCGATCTTTTGATCATGGGACTGGGCATCCCAGTTACCAGCCATTTTCTCGTGAATGATGAGCGGAGTCCACTCATCATGAGAATAACCCACCTAGCATGGAAGATACTGCTATCCCCTAGTCGCTACATGAGCGATTCGGGCATACAAAATAGATTATTATTTGAAGGTTTAGAGTTTGGCACATGCAAATTTACTTGGAACGGCAGGTAAATACCGCATATAGGTAGATATGGTGGACACTCATGGAAGAAACTTGGTTCAAGGAATTTGTATGCACAAGCAGTATTCCCGCTTAGTACAGATATTTTGGCTAGCAAAAGGATTCTAAAATAGCAAGCACCACATGTTAGAGGATCCATAACAATATAACTCATTATGTTGTCTTCCTTGTCCAACTTCAACCAATTTGATCAAGTTTGAAAATAATTAATGGGGCTCACAATCATAGAAGATGTCCAAGATAGTATATTTATATGTGAAATCTCTCTTCCTTCAATATTCTTTCATGAATTGTTCAAGTGACCAATACAATGTTTGCTAACCTCCAATAAATTTACCACCTCTACTTCTTATATGTAAAGTCATTACTCCCCATGGGATAAGCATATGAAACATATATAATTTCAGATTTATGACATTCAAATAATTCAACCATTTACTCATAGGATATAAGTGAAGCACACGAGTAAATAACAGACTACTCTAAAAAGATATAAGTGAAGATCAATGAGTAGTTAAATAATTATGTAGCTATGTGCAGACTCTCTCTCATTTAAGAATTTAAGATCTTGGTATTTTATTCAAACAACAAGCAAAGCTAAAGATAATAAAATGACGCTCCAAGCAAAACACATATCATGTGGTGAATAAAAATATAGCTCCAAGTAAAGTTACCGATGGATGAAGACGAAAGAGGGGATGCCTCCCGGGGCATCCCCAAGCTTAGGCTTTTGGTTGTCCTTGAATATTACCTTGGGGTGCCTTGGGCATCCCCAAGCTTAGGCTCTAGCCACTCCTTATTCCATAGTCCATCGAATCTTTACCCAAAACTTGAAAACTTCACAACACAAAACTCAACAGAAAACTTGTAAGCTCCGTTAGTGAAAGAAAACAAAACACCACTTCAAGGTACTGTAATGAACTCATTATTTATTTGTATTGGTGTTAAATCTACTGTATTCTAACTTCTCTATGGTTTATAAACTATTTTACTAGCCATAGATTCATCAAAATAAGCAAACAACACACGAAAAACAGAATCTGTCAAAAACAGAACAGTCTGTAGTAATCTGTGACTAATGCAAATTTCTGGAACTCTAAAAATTCAGCCAAAACAGGAATACATAGACAATTTGTTTATTGATCTGCTGCAATTGGAATCAGTATTTTATCACGTTCTGGTGATTTTTAACAACTGTTTTCGTGAACAGAAAGTTTCAGGAATTTTCAGCAAGATCAAATAACTATCATCCTAGAAGATCCTATAGGTCTTACTTGGCACAAACACTAATTAAAAGATAAAACCACATCTAACCATAGGCTAGATGATTTATTTATTCCTAAACAGAACCAAAAAGCAAGAAACTAAAATAAAATTGGGTTGCCTCCCAACAAGCGCTAACGTTTAACGCCCCTAGCTAGGCATGATGATTTCAATGATGCTCACATAAAAGATAAGAGTTGAAACATAAAGAGAGCATCATGAAGAATATGACTAGCACATTTAAGTCTAACCCACTTCCTATGCATAGGGATTTTGTGAGAAAACAACTTATGGGAACAACAATCAACTAGCATAGGAAGGCAAAACAAGCATAACTTCAAAACTTTAAGCACATAGAGAGGAAACATGATATTATTGCAATTCCTACAAGCATATGTTCCTCCCTCATAATAATTTTCAGTAGCATCATGAATGAATTCAATAATATAACCAGCACATAAAGCATTATTTTCATGATCTACTTGCATAAAAAATTTATTACTCTCCATATAAGCAAAATTCTTCTCATTCGGAATAGTGGGAGTATCATAAGTGACCTGAATACTATAAATTGTTTCCACATTAAAAGAGTAATGTTCAGAGAAAGGGTAGTCATAATCATGACAAGTTTTATAAATATAATCATCACTACTCTTTATAGCATAAGTTTCATCACAATAATCATCATAAGTAGCAACTTTGTTCTCATCATAATCAATTGAAACCTCTTCCGAAATAGTGGATACATCACTAAATAAGGTCATGACCTCTCCGAATCCACTTTTATAAATATTATAAGATTCAACATCCTCCAAAATAGTGGGATCATTACTTCCTAAAGTTGACACTCTTCCAAACCCACTTTCATCAATATAATCATCATAGGTAGAAGGCATGCTATCATCATAACAACTTTGGATATCAAAACTTGGGAGGCTAAAAGTATCATCTTCATTAAACATAGCATCCCCAAGCTTAGGACAAACATTAATTGCAGCAAATATATTCTCAAAAACATCATCTTCATTTAACATAGCATCCCCAAGCTTGGGCCTTTTTATATCATAAGCATAATCACTCTCATCATTAATAGTATGGATAGCACCAATAGTATAGCAATTATCATATTCTTCCAAGCAAATGCCAAAAAGATTTTCAAGATCATAGGAAGTATCATATCTTCCCAATCATAATCATCACAACAAGCAATAGGCATAACTAGATCAACATCAAGTGCATCATCTTCCACAATTATTTTTGATTCATTTTCATGAGGCACATCAATAATAGGAGCAACATTATTTGGGAGGGATACCTTTTTACCTCTCTTCCTTTTTCTTTTCTTCTTTTTCACCACATCATGTGTGGGTTCAATCCTCTTTTTGGAGCTCCTTATTAAGGAGATTGGTTGAATAGAAGGCTCCTCCTCGTTACCTGATTCATCATAAGAAATAATAGGAGAATATTGGGAAGTCTCTTCCCTTTCGTTAGTATTCTCTTCATCTTCTATTTGTTTTCTTTTCTTTATGTAATAGGCAATATAAGGATTTTCAATGCAATTCACCGCACAATACATATAAATTTCTTCTAGATCAAAACGAAGAAGTTTATAATGGGCAAATTCTGGAAGATGCTTAGTTATACGTTTCATTTCTTCGTGACCCATAAGCAAACTAAGTTCATTATAATGTGCAAGGGAAATCAAGTCATCACAATTTTTGGACACGATTAGATCATGAAACAATTTGCATCGGATAGTTAAATGACCCCGTTCATTGCAAAGTTTACAAGTATGGCCAAGAAAATTTAAATTTTCAGCACAAACATCTAGCCTTTCTTGCAACAATTTAGTTTCTAAAAGCTTATGCCTCTTGCAATATCTATCTTCCCTATTTGGTGTGTACTTGCAAACCCAATGCACTCCACAAAAATTGACATGTTTATAGGAGACATTTTCATCATAACTAGTGCAATCATCATTAGTACTAACAACATTGCAATCATGCTCATCATTCAAAGATTTAGTGCCAAATATTTTAATACATTCTTCTTCTGACACTTTGGCACAATTTTCCTTCCCATCATACTCACGAAAGATATTAAAAAGATGAAGCGTATGAGACAAACTTAATTCCATTTTTTTGTAGTTTTCTTTTATAAACTAAACTAATGCTAAAACAAGAAACAAAAAGATTCGATTGCAAGATCTAAAGATATACCTTAAAGCACTCACCTCCCCGGCGACGGCGCCAGAAAAGAGCTTGATGTCTACTACACAACCTTCTTCTTATAGACGTTGTTGGGCCTCCAAGTGCAGAGGTTTGTAGGATAGTAGCAAATTTCCCTCAAGTGGATGACCTAAGGTTTATCAATCCGTGGGAGGCGTAGGATCAAGATGGTCTCTCTCAAGCAACCCTGCAACCAAATAACAAAGAGTCTCTTGTGTCCCCAACACACCCAATACAATGGTAAATTGTATAGGTGCACTAGTTCGGCGAAGAGATGGTGATACAAGTGCAATATGGATGGTAGATATAGGTTTTTGTAATCTGAAAATATGATAACAGCAAGATAGCAAGCGGTAAAAGTGAGCGTAAACGGTATTGCAATGCTAGGAAACAAGGCCTAGGGTTCATACTTTCACTAGTGCAAGTTCTCTCAACAATAATAACATAATTGGATCATATAACTATCCCTCAACATGCAACAAAGAGTCACTCCAAAGTCACTAATAGCGGAGAACAAACGAAGAGATTATGGTTGGGTACGAAACCACCTCAAAGTTATTCTTTCCAATCAATCCGTTGGGCTATTCCTATAAGTGTCACAAACAGCCCTAGAGTTCGTACTAGAATAACACCTTAAGACACAAATCAACCAAAACCCTAATGTCACCTAGATACTCCAATGTCACCTCAAGTATCCGTGGGTATGATTATACGATATGCATCACACAATCTCAGATTCATCTATTCAACCAACACATAGAACCTCAAAGAGTGCCCCAAATTTTATACCGGAGAATCAAGACGAAAACGTGTGCCAACCCCTATGCATAGGTTCATGGGCGGAACCCGCAAGTTGATCACCAAAACATACGTCAAGTGAATCACGTGATATCCCATTGTCACCATAGATACGCACGGCAAGACATACATCAAGTGTTCTCAAATCATTAAAGACTCAATCCGATAAGGTAACTTCAAAGGGAAAACTCAATCCATTACAAGAGAGTAGAGGGGGAGAAGAAACATAAGATCCAACAATAATAGCAAAGCTCGCGATACATCAAGATCGTGCCAAATCAAGAACGAGAGAGAGAGAGAGATCAAACACATAGCTATTGGTACATACCCTCAGCCCCGAGGGTGAACTACTCGCTCCTCGTCATGGTGAGCACCGGGATGATGAAGATGGCCACCGGTGAGGGATCCCCCCTCCGGCAGTGTGCCGGAACAGGGTCCCGATTGGTTTTTGGTGTCTACAGAGGCTTGTGGTGGCGGAACTCCCGATCTATTCTGTTCCCCGAAGGTTTTAGGGTATATTGGTATATATACGAGGAAGAAATACGTCAGGGGAGGCACAAGGGGCCCACGAGGGTGGAGGGCGCGCCCAGGGGGTGGGCGCGCCCCCTGCCTCGTGCCTTCCTCGTTGCTTTCTTGACGTGGACTCCAAGTCTCCCGGGTTTCTTTCTTTCCAAAAATAACTTCTCCAGAAGGTTTCATTCCGTTTCGACTCCGTTTGATATTCCTTTTCTTCGAAACACTAAATCAAGGGAAAAACAGGAACTGGCACTGGGCTCTGGGTCAATAGGTTAGTCCCAAAAGTAATATAAAAGTGCATAGTAAAGCCCATTAAACATCCAAGATGGATAATATAATAGCATGAATACTTCATAAATTATAGATACGTTGGGGACGTATCAAGGTTGTCTTCGGATCTCCGGACAACTTCCGAAGCGAAGAGTTAATCTTCGATATCGTCCCCTTTCGCAGTGGCTATCACGCACTGCTTGGACGAACCGCATTCGCTCGATTCAATGTGGTGCCTCATTATGCTTACCTCAAGCTCAAGATGCCTGGACCACGCGGCGTCATAACAGTTAATGGAAACACGGAATGCTCCCTCCGTACCGAGGAGCACACCGCTGCCTTAGCAGCAGAAGTACAGAGCGGCCTTTTCAAGCAGAACCTTAATTCGGCGGTCGAGCTCTCGGACGCTATCAAGAGGGTCCGGACTATTCTGCAGCAGGACAGCTCGACTCGACAAGAGCTCGACTAGCAATTTGGCCTTCGTCCCAGTCCCGATCAAGTGGCGGCATTCGCACTGCGCGTACATAACTATGCACTCAAAATACCATGGGCATAGATGGAGGCATACCTAGGTTGTGATCCACAATACGGCTCAACCGCTCCCGGACACATATACTTTCACTGTTTCTCTTTCTCCTTTTCAGGTTTCTTTTCCACAGGCCTTCTCTGATGGGTTGATCACAGGTCCTTTCGAAGGACAAATACACCAAGCCGGCAGTCAGCTTGGACGTAGAGGGGAACTCCTAGGTGGTTTCATTAACGACCACTCTACCTGTTTTCAGGGCCCACACGCAGCTCTCCCTTGGTTGTGACATGTTAAATCGCCTGTCGCTTATCGCACTATTTGTATCAATGTGCTTTGACGTATTAATAAAACTATAATGGAAACAGTTCGCGGCCCAAACTTTAGGGACCCTGCTGATTACCTTTGCTCCTTTTCTGTTTTCCTTTTACTATTAATAACCTTATCAGATAGCAACTGTACACTGTGGTACGTTTTCCATTTGCCAGGGGCTTCATAGCGCCCCACACTACGGCAATAAAGTACGAACACTTTTTACAGTATAGTTCGGCACCCCAAATTTAGCACTATATGCATTGGCTCCGAATCATGTCATTGGTCAATAGTTGGGTTGCCCGGCTCCTGTGCTTGCTACCTTAGGTTCCCCTATATTGGCTAAGGTAGTAAAGGGAGCACTATTGTGATTTCCTGGTTTACCCGAAGGAGCACCTCAGTAGAGAAAGACGAAAACTGACTGTCATGATGCGGCGAGAGCCGGTCAGCTCTTCGGAGGTTTCAAATCGTTAGAGATTTTTTTCCGCATTATGCGAGGGATCGGTACTTACCCGATCACGTGCTTATAGCATTCTAGTTCGGATAATAGGGGTTGCACCCACATTTTTATTGTCAAACTCCTATGGCTAAGTGAGGGTGCTAAAGCCGCATAGTCTGATTGCCTGGTTCGTTGCGCTAAACACCTCCTTCATGGACCACACAATTGGATCAAGAGTGTTTAGATTCCATCCTGAACACCCCCGTAGTACCTACGTGGGGGCAGAAGCTGACGACTGGCCTACTCTCAGATTTCATACAACACGGCCGCTCAGGAGGTAAAATTTTTAAACATAACAAAAATTATATTACATAACAACTTTGTATTATCGTACAAGGCAGAGACAATATGAATGTATTCATTCAAAGATAATGTCTTGCACACATTGCGTCGCCACAATGCGAGACCCCTCCAGGACGTCTTCAAAATAATGCTCAGGCGTGCGGTGCTCCTTGCATTCGGGCGGCCCTTTGGTCACAAGCTTGACGACGTCCATCTTCGCCCATCAGACCTTGACGCGGGCGAAGGCCATGCGCGCGCCCTCGATGCAGACGACCGCTTGACGATGTCCAGCCGAGGACAGGCATTCACCAGCTGCTTCACAAGGCCCAAGTAGCTGCTGGGTATAGCTTCGGCAGGCCACAGCCGGATTATCAAATTCTTCATGGCCAGTTCGTCCACCCTGTGCAGCTCGACCAGCTATTTTAGCTGATCGCTAAAGGGCACCGTATGTTCTGGCGCAAGATATTGTGACCAAAATAGCTTCTCCATGGAGCTCCCTTCTTCGGCTCAGAAGAACTCTGCAGCGTCTGACACACTGCACGGCAAATCCGTAAACGCCCCTGGAGAACTCCGAATCCGGGTTAGTAAGAAATACTTCTTCTTCAAAAACTTTCTTTGCATACTAAACGCCTTACCCGCCGCGATCTTCTTGGCCTCCTGGATCTCCTGGAGGGCGCCCTGGGCCTCAACCCAGGCTTCTTCCGCGCTTTGGCGAGCCTTGGGGAGTTCGGTCTCTCGAGCCGAAACATCGCACTCCAAGGCCTCGCATTTCTTCACATCGTCCTGGAGCTCTTCCTGGACCTCGTTAAGCCTGGCCTTGACCTTCTTACGGGTGGCTTGCTCCTTGGCAGCTTTCTCCTCGGCTTCGGCCAGAGCCTTTTTAAGGGCCTCGGCCTCGGTCGTCACTCCTACACATATCATGACACTATGGTCAAAACACATCATTTATTCTTTCCGAATATATAGCAAGTCATTCCATACCTTGCCGATCCTCTAGCTGCTTCCTCGCTTGGCCGAGCTCGACCTTGGCCCGCTCCAGTCTCTGCTTTAGTTCGGAGACTTCAGCAGTGTGTGAGGTCGTGGCCAGCAACGACGCCTGCTTATTCACATAAGACACATTTAATTAGTTTCCTGCGAAATTTACTTGATCCTCTATCCGACTTTTCTTTCCGAACACCAGACAGTGTCTCGGGGGCTACTTTCTGTATTGGGATTTTTCTCTTTTGTGTCACTTACCTCAAAACCTGTCAGCAGGCTGCCGCAGGCTTTGGTCAGTCCGTTCTTGACGGACTGAACCCTCTCAATCACCGTACCCATAAGGATACGGTGTTCCTCCACAATGGAAGCGCCTTGTAGTGCTTCCAGAAGATTGTCCGGTGCCCCTGGATGGACAGAGGTCACCGGTGGGATAGGCACACCTCCTCTTTCAAAGGAGGCTGCATGCCGGACTCCGGAGCCATATAGGACTCCGGATCCGTATTCGTATGGGGGCCGAACTTAATATGGCCCCCATCGCCAGTCTCCATTGGGATCTGCTCCCCCATGTGTCCGGCGGTTGAGGTTTTGCCCTCTGGCGCCACCCTGACAGCCTCCTGAGACGCTCCCTTGCCTGGGAAGATCCTTCGAGACAGCACCTCAGTGTCGCCCTTGGCCGTGGGAGAGTAAGCGGCCGGTGGTGACTCGCTGGCCATCGCCTTTGAATCCAACGAGCCTCTTGATGAGGATTGCTGGGAGCTGTTGTGGGCCAGACTGCAATAACATGATTAACCATATTAATACCATAAAGAGGGGAGGCCGGATACTTACGATGCGGCCAGGGGCTTGCTTCGGGGGCGTCACTCTGGGCTGCTGTCGACATCCCACGCGGAGTTATCCGCGAAGGGGCCTTTCCCCCTCTTGGGTGCCTCCGCCTCCAGATTTGTGGAGGCCGCCCTCTTCTTCCTCCCCCCATCAGGGGGAGAGTTGCTCTCCTCCTCCTCGTCATCATCTTCGGCGGCAGAGGAGTGGGTCTTGTCTTCGGACATCACGTCCGAAGCGCCCTTGCAGTGGGGGCCACCTCAGCCCCCCTTGGCCTTCTTCTTGGCCTTCTTCTCTGGCGGCTGATAGGGCGCCGGGACCAGCATCTTCACCAGGAGTGGGATGACTGGTTCTTCGGGCAGCGGAGCCGAACATTGAATCCGCTCCGCCTTCTCTGTCCATACCTGAAAGGATAAATTAGTAAAGTTTAGTTACCCTCCTTGGACAAGCAAGTAGAGGGTACGCCTTGAGATGTGAAGGACTTAACGCATTGACCGGATGGGCAAGATCGTGCCCACGGTCTGAGTCTATGGCCGGCGGTTTGTCGTCTCCCTTGAAGAGCAGCTTCCAGGCATCTTCGTGAGTGGTTCCGAAGAGCCTCTCCAAGGTCTGGTGCTTCTCCGGATCGAATTCCCATAAAGGGGAGGTTCGGCTTTAGCAGGGGAGGATCCGGCGAACTAGCATCACATGGATCACGTCGACAAGCTTGATGTTTCCGTCCACCATGCTTTGGATGCACGTTTGCAGCGCCATCAGCTCATCCGACGAAGACCAATTTGGGCCCTTCTCCATCCAGGAGGTCAGCCGCATTGGAGCTCCAGACTTGAATTCGGAAGCCGCGGCTCAGGTGGCGTCGCGGGGCTCTGTGATGTAGAACCACAGCTTCTGCCATTCCTTGACAGTCTCCACAAACGTGCCTTTGGGCCATGTGACATTGGGCATTTTGCTCACCATGGATCCTCCGCACTCCGTGTGTTGGCCATCCACCACCTTCGGCTTCACGTTGAAGATCTTGAGCCATAGTCCGAAGTGGGGCTGGATGCAGAGGAAAGCCTCACACACGACAATGAATGCCGAGATGTTGAGGAAAGAGTTAGGGGCTAGATCATGGAAATCTAGCCCGTAATAGAACATAAGTCCACGGACGAAAGGGTGGAGTGGAAATCCTAACCCGCAGACGAAATGAGGGAGGAACTGTCCAATCACGGGTTCCGGCAAAACCCTTAAGGTTCGAACACTGGGGTGCGCGCGAAGATTTCCTCCCTACCGATCCGCGCCCTAACTAGCTAAAATCTCAAGAATGAACTTGACGAACTCACAACACAAGCGACACAAGATTTATACTGGTTTGGGCCACCGTTGTGGTGTAATACCCTACTCTAGTGTGGTGGTCGTGATTGCCTCTTGGGCTGATGATGAACAGTACAGGGGGAAGAACAGCCTCCTGAGGTTGAGGTGTTCTTGTGATCGGTGTGTGGCTAAGGATTAGGTGAGATGCCTCTCTATCAGATGCCTCCTACTATGGTGGCTAGTCCTATTTATTGAGGCCCTGGTCCTCTCCCCAAATATTGAGTGGGAAGGGATCCAACAACGGCCAATTTGAAAGGGGACAGCTAGTAGAGCTTATCCTGACAAAAGTAGTCTACGCCTGCAAAAGGCTCTGGTGGTGACGCCGCCTTGGGCTCCATGGTGATCTCCGTTCTGCCATCCCGCTGGTCTTAATCTCGTTGCACCGATATGGAAACCTTTGCTTGATGCCTCGGTACTCCGTGCCTACGCTTGCCCCCTTAGCACCAAAGAGGAAAGAAGGACGCTGCGCGCGCTGGCACCCGCCTGGTCTCGATCGTCATGGCTCACGTCATGAGGGCCTCGCGAGGTTTGCCTTGCCTTGATCTCTCCACCTCTCGTGAGCCTGCCTGGCGAGACCGCTCCTGAGGAGGTCTTGCCTCGTCCGCCTCGCGAGCTTGGCCCCTCGCGAGGGTCTTGAATGCCTTGTTGATGAAGATGGGCCGTACAGGCCTGCTTACAAAGCCACGCCGTGGGCCGCAGGCAGGCAAGTCTGGGGACCCTCGTTCCCAAAACGCCGATAGTAGCCCCCGGGCCCAAGGCGCGCTTGGGCTTGGCTTCGAGGCGAAGTCAAAGGTCAAGTGTGGAGCACCGCGGGTCCCAAAAGCCTGCGGCCTCGGTCGACGCGTGGCAGTTGATTGGACGTGGGCATCTCCGCTTCCCCACGCTGCCTCGGCAACTGCCCGACTTGACAAAAAGGCTGGCGTGAACAGTGCCTGCCTTCATTGCTTCCCTTCGCCTTGCTCAGACCCCCTTCGTTGCGCCCTGCTTCCGAATCCTCAGATCTGCTTCCATCTCCTCCCGCACTAGCGACTGCTGGTGTCGCGCAAGGTCAAGCCCTCTGCGTTGCCGGCTTGGTACAAGCCTGCTCTCGACACGCCCAACGTCTCAGAGAAGAGCCTCGCCTCCACGTGCTTGCTAACAGCGGGGGAGAGCAATGAATGGGGGAAGATGGAGCTTCGGGTTGCCTCCGTCGAGCCAGAGCCCGAGGGGAGCATGTTCTTTCCCTTCTTCACAAGCAGCATCACCGCCGGGTTGGTTCCTCCCTTCTCTGATTTCTTCTATGAGGTCCTCGGCCACTACGGGCTGCAGGCGCTGCATCTCCACCCCAACTCCATCCTTCTCTTGTCCATCTTCGCCTACTACTGCGAGGCATATCTGGGCGTGATGTTGTCCTTGGCCCTCCTGCGCCACCTCTTCTTCCTTCGCATTAGCGACGGTCATATCTCCGGGTGCGCCAATTTCATCGTGTCCGGCAAGGCCAACTCGATCTCGAACACCGGGAAGAGGGTCGACAACCTCAGGGCCAAATGGGTCATGATGAGTGCCAAGTGCGTCCATCCACGCTTGGAACTGCTGACGGAGGCGCCCCAGTCTGACAAGTGGTGGTCTCGTGCAGAGCTCACTGATGAGCGGGCGTCGTCGGTGTTGGAGCAGATGAAGACCGACTTGAAGCCGGGCAACGTGAAGGCGGCCAAAGTGACGGGGGCCATGCTCCTGAGGGAATTCCTGACGCTGTGCATTGCTCCACTTCAGGCGCGTGCGTGCCCTTTGTGGAGGTTTGGAGATGAAGAACACAAGGTTTGCCTGAGGCCAGAGGCCCTGCCTGATGATGAGCTGACTGCTGTCCTACGCCTCTTGGTTGGGGACAACCAGGAGTACCCGCCGAGTGCCTTCGTTCCTTTGTTCCACCGCAAGGACTGGGAGCAGATCGTGGCTTCCAGGCCGACTTTTGACGCACGCGGGCTGGTGCCGCCGGTGCTTACTGGGGCCCCTGCAGCGTCGAGGCCGGTGGAGCTGTCTTATGAAGAATCCCACGGGGAGGAAGGGGGCGAGGAGGAAGACTCGGAGGTGACCCCCGAGGAGATGGGGGAGACCTCCCCCTTGAGCAAAGCTGACATCCTCCGCGACCTTCCTAACGACGCCGAGGTCGACGCCCGCTAGGGAGAGGGAGAGCTTCCTGTTATCCCGACGAGGAGCAGGTCGTCGCTGGTCTCCCGAGGTGATGCCTCCGCCTTGACGCTGCCCGGAGCTGCCTCCGGTCCTTCTGCTGCACCGTCTTCTGCTCCCGGAGCCCGTGTGCCCACTCCTCAGGCTCCGACGCTTTTGGGCTTCAGGCTTCCCAAGCGGAGGGTGGATTATGTCGCGGTGGACCAGTAAGTGCTTCGAGCTTCATCTTGTTCCTGCTTCTGCTTGCCATTTTCTGACGTTCACCCTTGGTTGATCAGGCTGACGCCTTCGGCGAAGAAGAGGAAGGAGGATGCAGCGGCCGCGCCTCCCTCTACGGAGAAAAGAGGCGACAACACCCGCACCTCCCCAGACCAGTCGTCCTCGCGAGGACAAGAGGAGCATCATCGCGGGGAGTCAGCCCTCGTGGCCCCGTTGGCTCCGGAAGTGCCGATGCCTGGCTCGGCCGATGAGGTCCCAAAGGCAGAGGAGCCCTTGATCTTCCAGGCTCTGGTGACAACGCCGCCCCCTCCTCCTGCTGCGCCTCTGTCCCCAGGTTCTTCCGCTTCCTCGGTCGTCTTGGTGCACGCCCTTTCGAAGATGGCCCAGCTGCAGGAAGATCTCCTGAGCGCGGACCCGCGCCTGGTCGTCGGGCACCTAGAGCTGGCCTCTGGCTGGCTTCACTCCGACTCAGCGGTTCGAGCGTCGCTGAGCCAGGCCGCGGCGGCCTCCGAGAAGGAGAAGCAGGCCGCCGCCAAAGCTGCGGCCGATCACGAGGCGGCGCTGAAGGATGCTAAGGCCGTCCGCGACCGCTACCGAGAGCTGGAGGACGAGCTGAAGAGCCTGCGCGACGAGCACGCAGAAGAAGCACGTGGCCGCGAAGCGAAGGAGGAGGAGATGAGGGCCCGGGAGGACGCCCTCAAGGGCCGCGACGCCTAGCTGGGAGAACTGGCAAAGGCGCAGGCCGCGGAGCACGACCGGCTGGAGGAGTTGGAGCAGAAGGCGAAGGCGAGGGACGCCGATCTCGACGCCAAGGCAAAAGTCCTGGTCAAAGACCGCGTGGCCTTCTCGCTTCTGGAGAAGAGGTCCAGCGTGGTGCTGAAGTCACTGTACGAGAAGGGCTTGGAGAAGCCGCTGACCACCGACGAGGATGGCCCTGCTCAGTGATACGTCTCGAACGTATCTATAATTTTTTATTGTTCCATGCTATATTATATTCTGTTTTGGACATTAATGGGCTTTATTATACACTTTTATATTATTTTTGGGACTAACCTATTAACCGGAGGCCCAGCCCAGAATAGCTGTTTTTTGCCTATTTCAGAGTTTCGCACAAAAAGAATATCAAATGTAGTCCAAACGGAATGAAACCTTCGGGAACGTGATTTTCGGAACAAACGTGATCTAGAGGACTTGGACCCTACGTCAAGAAAGCAACCAGGAGGGCACGAGGTAGGGGGGCGCGCCCTCCACCCTCGTGGGACCCACGTTGCTCCATCGACGTACTTCTTCCTCCTATATATACCTACATACCCCCAAACTACCAGATATGGAGCCAAAAACCTAATTCCACCACCGCAACCTTCTGTACCCGTGAGATCCCATCTTGGGGCCTTTTCCGTAGCTCCGCCGGAGGGGGCATCGATCACGGAGGGCTTCTACATCAACACCACAGCCTCTCCGATGATGTGTGAGTAGTTTACCTCAAACCTTCGGGTCCATAGTTATTAGCTAGATGGCTTCTTCTCTCTCTTTGGATCTCAATACAAAGTTCTCCAGGATTCTCGTGGAGATCTATTCGATGTAATCTTCTTTTGCGGTGTGTTTGTTGAGACCGATGAATTTTGGATTTATGATCAAGTTTATCTATGAACAATATTTGAATCTTCTCTGAATTCTTTTATGTATGATTGGTTATCTTTGCAAGTCTCTTCGACTTATCAGTTTGGTTTGGCCTACTAGATTGATCTTTCTTGCAATGGGAGAAGTGCTTAGCTTTGGGTTCAATCTTGCGGTGTCCTTTCCCAGTGACAGTAGGGGCAGCAAGGCACGTTTTTCATTGTTGCCATCGAGGATAACAAGATGGGGTTTATATCATATTGCATGAGTTTATCCCTCTACATCATGTCCTCTTACTTAAAGCGTTACTCTGTTCTTTTGAACTTAATACTCTAGACGCATGCTGGATAGCGGTCTATGTGTGGAGTAATAGTAGTAGATGCAGGCAGGAGTCGGTCTACTTGTCGCGGACGTGATGCCTATATACATGATTATACCTAGATATTCTCATAACTATGCTCAATTCTGTCAATTGCTCAACAGTAATTTGTTTACCCACCGTAATACTTATGCTCTCGAGAGAAGCCACTAGTGAAACCTATGGCCCCCGGGTCTATTTTCCATCATATTAATATTCCAACACTTAGTTATTTTTATTGCCTTTTATTTTACCTTGCATCTTTATCATAAAAATACCAAAAATATTATCTTATCATATCTATCAGATCTCACTTTCGTAAGTGACCGTGAATGGATTGACAACCCCTTCATCGCGTTGGTTGCAAGGATTTTATTTGTTTGTGTAGGTGCGAGGGACTCGTGCGTGGCCTCCTACTAGATTAATACCTTGGTTCTCAAAAACTAAGGGAAATATTTACGCTGCTTTACTGCATCACCCTTTCCTCTTCAAGGGAAAACCAACGCAGTGCTCAAGAGGTAGCACTCAGCTGCTTCCACACTTGGTGAAGGCGCTTGAGGAAGTCGTGGAGGGCATCGGTCCCATGGCTGAGGTAGAGGCTCGTGTCCTTTCTTCAGCTGCGCTAACGCGTGTCTTCAGCCATCTGTACCTTCGCGACCCCAATGCTCGTCTCGACGAGCTGCTGGAGCCTACAGCTAATGAACACTGCGCGGCTGCCGCCGCAGCTGTGAAAAGTCAGGTGGAGGCCCTACTGAAGAAGTTCCGCGGCTTTGTCCTCGCGCCCTCGACCGGCGATGCAGGTGAAGGCGGCGCTACCAAGGGAGGAGCACCTTCTGCGGGCGATGGTGGTGTCCAGGGGTGACTTGCTTGCGGCTGCGTCCCTATTTTATCCCTACAACATGTATCATGCCTCGTGGAGGCGTTTAAACTCATGCTTGGTATTTGGGAGAACTATATGGCCTGTAATATTTGCTTTGAGATTTTGCGATTTTCTTCCCATTTGCTTTGTGTTCTGCGTCGTCAGAGCCCGGCCCGTGCATACCTCAACCACCGTTGGGCCGACCGGAGACTAAGACAGACCAAGGAGTGAGGGGCTACGTGACCAGTTAGGCTCCTGAGTCACGATGCTCAGGAGTCCCCCTTGACGTGCAAACAACTTATAGGAAGGGTACGCAAGGGTAGGTTAATGTTCTACGTCGGCAGAGCCCGGCCCCGCGCATACCTCAACCGCCGTTGGGCTGACCGGAGACCAGGACGGACCAAGGAGTGAGGGGCTACGTGACAAGTTAGGCTCCTGAGTCGCGATGCTCAGGAGTCCCCCTTGACGTGCAAACCATCTCCATACCTTTCCCCTTGCCGAGGCTCGGCTCGGGAGCGGCGTGTGACGACCAGGCCCGAGGGGCCTGGTTGGGTGGCGTATGCTTGGGCGTGACCCGAGCGCAGCCCCCGTGCCCAGCCCCCTCGCGTGGCTCTCCCGAGGGGAGGTGTTGCAGTGAGGCCGGACACTGAGCTCTGGGCTCCCTGAGGTTGGTACGGCCGTGAGGCCACCCTCAATTGTTTATCACCAGCGCGGAGCATGGTGCTTCCGCTTGTGCACGGGCATAGCCGCTCCTCGGCAGTGTCGATGGCCAGTGCGGAGCATGGTGCTTCTACTGGGCATGGGAGGGGGACTCCCTACCGCGGGGAGCCCCAGGGGCGTGTACAGCCCCTCCCTGACACGTGGCTTGCATGGTAGGGCTAGACGAGGTGTATCTGGGCACTCGTGAGCCAGCGCGGGACTCACAAGGCCCTACCTCAAGGCGGGTTGCGCCTGGTCTTGGTTCTTGTTTGCTGTGTTAGTCCTGCGAGGTGGTCAGACAACCTGCGCCGGACGAATCTCCTAAGGTTGTCGCGTGAGAAAGCCAAGCACCAACGGCCCCAGGAGGTGACGTTAACGGGGCCGGCCCGCCAGACAGAGCTCAGCCAATGGATTTATCGACGCTGCAGGGACGGGCCCGAGCATAGACGCCGTGCTTAACTTACTCACGCGACGGGTCCTGAAGAAAGACGGTCGGCGCGCGGCTCCCATGGCGGGTGGCAATCAAGCAGGTAATAGTCATAGATAGGTTAAGCATGAAAGCAGCAGGCTTAAGTAAACGCAAGGGAGATACATGCCACTGGGTCAGGCCCGAGCGGCTTGGGGATGATGCAGCCCAAGGGGCGCACCAACAAGGTAAGCTAAAGACATAAAAGGGATACATGCCACAGGGACGGACCCACGTGGCCTGGGAATGATGCAGCCCTGGGGGCGCTCCTAGCTAAATAAACTTGGAAAATGTCACCTGGTTCTTGTTGAGGAAGGAGAGTTGGGGCAGCTAATGGTACACGGAGAAGGGATTGCTCCTCACGAGCCACCGGGGCCCTGAGCCTCGGGAGGCTCTGGGGGCTCAGGTGGTTCCTTGAAGATTGTCTCCATCTCCGCCAGCAGGGCGTGGTGCCTGGCTTCCTGAGCTGCTAGGATGCTCCGCATGTTGTGCTGACAGGCGGTCACCCCGCTCGGCAGGCCAAAAGGCATGCGAACGTAGCTGTGGGGTGGGCCCTCGCAGCGTCCCACGCGCGAAGGCCAGAAAAGCTCCTGATAGGCGGCCCTGTTGAGCCATGGGACGTCGACGCAGACACACAGCCCGGCATCCTCGCCTGGATGGGGAGGTGCGCCTGGTGAGCGGCAGCCGCTGCGCATGGCCCTTGCATGTTGCAGCTCCTGAGTGGTCTTGGTGATGAACTCCTGAACGGTGGGATGACTGGTTCTTCTTCTTGGGGCTGGCCTCAGGAGGGCGCTCGCCCTTGCTGTCGGGGTCGTCGATTGCTGCAGCTTGGAAGGTGCGCTCGAGGGAACACACCGCATCTCTTTCTTCGCATGGGACTGTGATGATTCCCCCGCTTCCCGGCATCTTGAGGACATTGTACCCGTGGTGGGTCACCGCCATGAACTTGGCCAGGGCTGGATACCCGAGGATGGCATTGTACGGTAGACGGATGTGCGCGACATCGAAGTCGATGAGCTCGGTGCGGTAGTTTTTGCGTTCTCCGAAGGTGACAGGGAGGCGGACCTGCCCTATCAGTGTGGTAGAACCGTCGGTTACTCCTAAGAAAGGCTTGGTAGGCTGAAGCTGGTCATATGGCACTTGGAGGTTGTCGAACGTGTCGACGGGCAGGGCGTTGAGCCCTGCGCCACCGTGGATGAGGGTCTTGGTAACTTGCACGTTGCTGATGACTGGTGAACAAAGCATCGGGAGGGCGCCAGCGGTAGCTGCGCACTTGAGCTGATCCGCCTAATTGAACGTGATGGGGCACTGGGACCATCTGAGCGGGCGTGTGGCCTCGAGCTTGGGGAGGACTGCATTCACCTGACGAGCAAACTACTTGAAGATACGCTGCGAGGCTGGGGCTTGAGCTCCACCCAAGATGCAGGCGATAGCACGCAGCTCCTGGAAGCCCCCAGCCCCCTCGTCTTGATGGTGGTCGTCATTCCTTCTTGGCGGTGGCGGGAGCGGAGGGAGTCCGGTGTTGCCTTGAGGACGGTCCTCACAAGGCTGATCCCTCTAGGCGCCCTCGCGAGGCTGATCCTGCCAGCGGTCCTCACGAGGCCGGTCGTGCCACTCCTGGCGCGGGCCACGGTCGTCCCAGCGTCCTCCACCACGTCCTCCTCCTCGGTCGTAGCCCCGGTCACCGCGCTCGGCGCGTTGACCGAAGCGTCCTTCGCGAATGGCTCTGAGCTCTTGACAGTCGCTGGTGTTGTGGGTATTCAGGTTGTGGAAGGCGCAAAACGGTCGGCTACTCTTGGATGACTCGAGCTAGTCTCTGCCGCACTTGGTGTCTGGTTTCGCCGCGAGCACGACTGCTCCCTTGCACTTCACGATCTTGGTCTTGGCATTCTTCTCCTCCGGGTCTGCAGCTGGGGGCTCGAGGAGGGAGAGGCGCCCCTCCTCAGCCCTTGCGCACTTGGTCGCCATGTTGAACAACTCCAGAGACGTGCACAGCTCCTCGTGGATAGCGAGCTCTTCCTTCATCTTGACGTCGCGGACGCCATCAGAGAACGCGGAGATGATGGCCTTGTCCGTCACCTTGGGGATCTTGAGGCGTACATTGTTGAAGCGCTGGATGTATTTCTGGAGGGTCTCTCACGGTTGTTGCTTGACGCGGCGCAGGTCACCCGTGGCTGACGGGCGGTCGCGAGTGCCCTGGAAGTTGGCAACGAAACGGTTGCGCATCCCATCCCAGGAGGAGATCGAGCCTGGGGGAGGTTCAGGAGCCAGGAGCGAGCGCCATCCTTGAGATCCATGGGAAACCAGTTCGCCATGACTTTCTCGTCGCCGTTGGCCGCTTCGATGCTCAGCTCGTAGAGCTGCAAGAACTCCGCGGGGTCGGGGGTGCCGTCGTAGCGAGGAGGCAGATCTGGCTTGAACTTGCCCAGACAGGCGACGCTACTCAGCTCGGGGGTGAAGGCACGGCAGCCGGCCGTGGTCACCGGGGCCCGTCTTGGAGGTGGAACTTGGTCTTGATGGGGTCCGCGCACTGCTACTACAGGCGGCACACGGTCTTGCCGCAGCAAACGGTCCTGGCGCGGCACTGCGAGGAGTGGCGGAGCATTTTCCTGCGGCGGAGGGACTTCTTGACAGCTTCTCTCTTCACGCGCGGGTGCCGGACGCGGTGGGTCGCGCCGCGGGGCCACGCGCCTTGGCGCCAGGGTGCCGTCTTGATGCAGAGGTGGTGGAGGTGCTCCGTGAGCCACGTCGCCCGTGGCTGGCAGAGGGCGAGGCAGAGAGAGGGACGGCGCAGGGGAGCCCCCTGCGGTGCGGACGAGCTCGGCGATGCGGTCGAGCCAGTCCTCGTAGAGGTCGTCGACTGGGCGGTAGCGCAGGAGCTCGTGCGCCATGAGGAGCGCGGCTCGCGCGTCCATGGGAGCACGACGTGCATGGGACGAAGAACCGGCCGGGGTCAGCGATGGAGTGGTGGTGCGGCCGTCCCGCCGCATCGAGGGGTGCAGCGAGGATGCTTGCTACTCGTTCCCCGACGGGCCGATGGCGGCGTTGGCGCCAGGCGACGGGGAACAACGAGGTGGCCCACCGATGGGAGCCGTCTGAGTGACACGTGCGGCGAGGGCAGCCCGGCGCTCAGCACGAGCACGGCGAGCGTCCGCCATGGAGACGACGGAGCAACTGGGCGTGGAGCGATAGAAAGAAGCTTCGGCGCACCCCTACCTGGCGCCCCAAATGTCGGATCACGGGTTCCGGCAAAACCCTTAAGGCTCGAACACTGGGGTGCGCGCGAAGATTTCCTCCCTACCGATCCGTGCCCTAACTACCTAAATCTCAAGAACGAACTCGACAAACTCACAACACAAGGGACACAAGATTTATACTGATTCGGGCCACCGTTGTGGTGTAATACCCTACTCCAGTGTGGTGGTGGTGGATTGCCTCTTGGGCTGATGATGAACAGTACAGGGGGAAGAACAACCTCCTGAGGTTGAGGTGTCCTTGTGCTCGGTGTGTGGCTAAGGATTAGGTGAGATGCCTCTCTATTAGATGCCTCCTACTGTGGTGGCTAGTCCTATTTATAGAGGTCCTGGTCCTCTCCGCAAACATTGAGCGGGAAGGGAGCCAACAACGGCCAATTTGAAAGGGGACAACAAGTACAACTTAACCTGACAAAAGTAGTCTTCGCCTGCAAAAGGCTCTAGTGGTGATGCTGCCTTGGGCTCCATGGTGACCTCCGTCTTGCCATCCCGCCGGCCTTGGTCTCGTTGCACCGATATGGAAACCTTTGCTTGATGCCTCGGTACTCCGCGCCTGCGCTTGCCTCCTTAGCACCAAAGAGGAAACAAGGACGCTGCATGCGCTGGCGCCCCCCTATCGCCCGCCTGGTCTCGATCGTCATGGCTCACGTCACGAGGACCTCACAAGGTTTGCCTTCCCTTGATCTCTCCGCCTCTCGTGAGCCTGCCTGACGAGGCCGCTCCTGAGGAGGTCTTGCAGCGTCCGCCTCGCGAGGCTTGTCCCCTCGCGAGGGTCTTGAATGCCTTGTTGATGAAGATGGGCCGTACAGGCCTGCTTGCACAGCCACGCCGTGGGCCGCAAGCAGGCAAGTCTAGGGACCCCCATTCCTAGAACGCCAACAGGAACACCACTCTCTCAATGGGCTTCGGTGTGGCGACGACTTGCCCCTTGGCCGGAAGCCGGTGGGCGATCTCTTTCGCCAGATACCCGGCCTCCCGAAGCTCGGCGATGTCCTTCTCCTTAACGGAGGAGGCCATCCACTTGCCTTGCCCTCCGGATCCGGACATGGTGGAGTGCTTGCTTGAGGTGGAAAAGATGAGAACTTGAGCGCTGGAGCTCGAGGATGTAAGGGCAGAGGAAGAGAAAAGGCGTGGGTGAAGAAAGGGAATCCTTATCCCCTTATAAAGGCAGTGAATATCGAACGCCTCCCCACTCACCTTAAAACTCGCCTATTCCCAAGGGTTGTGCAAATGGCACGGTTGGATTACCCATGTCCGTATTGATGAGAATCCCGCAATAAGGGGACACGATCTATGCTTTGACAAGACATTCCAATGGAAACCGCGTCTCGAAACGTGGAACGACAGGCGAAAAGGTTCGAAATAATGACTGGGCAGACGTGATGTCATCTTGCAAAAAGTTGTCAGTAGATGGGACTCATGAAATATTATACTCTCTACGGCTGTGTGTGTGGTACCTGTGTTGCAGATCCGGACACGTTCATTTCGTCCGAAGACTATCTTGGAGTATTCGGAAAGAGGAACCCGCCTTGCAATGCTGAAGACAATCTGCGCGCCGGACACCTCGTCATTGAAGCCTGGTTCAAGGGCTACTAAGGGAGTTCTGGACTAAGGGGTCCTCGGGCGTCCGGCCTGTTGGACATGGGCCGGACTAATGGGCTGTGAAGATACAAGACCGAAGACTCTCTCATGTGTCCGGATGGGACTCTCCTTGGTGTGGAAGGCAAGCTTGGCGACCAAACATGAAGATTCCTTTCTCTGTAACCGACTTTGTACAACCCTAGTCCCCTCCGGTGTCTATATAAACTGGAGGGCTTAGTCCGGAAAGATATACAGTCATATAGGCTAGACTTCTAGGGTTTTAGCCATTATGATCTCGTGGTAGATCAACTCTTGTAATACTCATATTCATCAAGATCAATCAAGCAGGAAGTAGGGTATTACCTCCATAGAGAGGGCCCGAACCTAGGTAAACATTGTGTCCCCCATCTCATGCTACCATTGACCTTAGACGCACAGTTCGGGACCCGCTACCCGAGATCCGCCGGTTTTGACACCGACACCCTATCCTGCTGGTTTGTGCTTTTCTGGAGTTCTTGGACTAGCTACAAACTGTGCAGGGTCCAAAAAGTTCAAATCCTCCTCCAGTATGCCTCGGGCCTCCTTTTATACAAGTCTATCGCCTGGCACCGTAGCACGAACGCATTTAATGCGCTGCCGACATGCCCTCTCACTTTATCGGGGATGGCAAGGAAGCTCGTCTCGTCCGTCGCCGCGTCGTCTCGCTCAGACGCGTGTCCAATCTGACTAGGCATGCAGCGCCACGCTGGTTGGCTGGCTGCTGAGTTGGTGCAGTGGCAGTCTTCACGAAGATCTGCGTGCCACCACGCAGATGTTGCTGAGTTGGCCTGGAGGCTACACGTCGCCACGCAGGTGCTTGCCTTGTTGGCGGGTTGACTGCTGTGTTGGAACGGCGGTGGAGCCTTGGCAGGTGGGGGCCTGGCTGCGGCCCCGCAGATGTCCCCGACAAGGGCCTTGCCGGGGCCCCGACAAGGGCCTTGCCGGGGTCTCGTAGGTGTCCCCGGCAAGGGTCTTGCCGGGGGTTTCCGTCTTCTGGTTCTCATCTAGTCTTGTATGTTCTTGGTCTTCACAAAGATCTGCATGCCACCATGCAGGCGCCTCCCGAGCCTTGGTTCCAATGTTGTCGATGGTGTCGGAACTCTTAGGCTTAAGGGTGGCAGCTCTGCTAGTGTTGGGGAAGTTGCCCCGGTAAGGCTCTTGCCGGGGCTACATAAGCTGCCCCGCAAGGCTCTTGCCGGGGAGAGCCCACCTTGTCCCTTCGCTCCTCGCGGCTCTATCTAGGCGTTGCTCTGGTAGTCTTGTGTCTTTGCTTCCTCTTCTGTCCCGCCAAGTGTGGCCGCAGGCGTGTGGCTGCGACTGCCCGCGCACAGGTAAAGGGGTACAAAAAAGGACCCCTACTTTTGTACACCGACACAAAATTTCAAAATGAAGCGGATAATTTAATGAGGTTTTCAAACATACAAGGTCAAATTTAACGTTGTCTATTTAGGTCATTCCTCAAAGTTCAAGAGTACTCTAAACGTGAATGCTTCTGTTTAAAATTTCGAACGAAGCGCCGAAAGAGCCTCTACTCGCCCGAAATCGCATGAGACCAATGTTTGGTAGTGGAAGGAAATTAGTTTTCTAACTCCGACCCGTGAAACATACCGGCCCGACGTCCAAAGGTCTCAACCGGGGTAGGTTTGTAGCTTAATCTAGACGCCACGCAACCGCCTCCGAAAAACATTCATACACAAAGGCGGCCTAACACTACTACAGGATGCTGCTAACACGGCACTACGATCAGAGACCCTTCGAGAAACTGTGTGCGATGCAATAATCGCAAACGGTGCTGTATGAAAACCGTCAGAAATGTATAAAACGTTTGCGATGACGGATGTATCAAACATAGTTCAGGTTTTAGTTGCATGTGCGATGAAGGGCATACGGTTCAGTTCAATTAACTGTTTGCGATGAGGAGGAACAAAAGAAATGGGCAGCCAGATGAAGGCGTGTGCGATAGCATACGGTTCACTCGGATGAACTGTTTGTGATTAGGCAACACAAAAGAAAAGGTCAGGCAGATCAAGGTGTGTGTGATATACGGCATGCAGTTCACTCGGATGAACTATTTGCGTTGAGACATGAGAACAGAAACGGTTCAATTTAACAAGATGTGTGTGATACGCGGCAAATAGGTCTGTAATCAGAAATGTGTGTGAAGAACGATAATAACACAAACGGTTGCTGCTAATAAGACGTGTGTGTTGTGCGATGGGATTGCATACAGAACAACAACATATATATATACACACTTATAGCGACATGCTTGCATAACCAAATTAAACAACCACTTACATAGGTGGCTACTACAACCATGGCATTTGCACACACCAAAGTAAACTATTACATGCATAATTACATAGGTGGCTACTACACACATGACATTTCCACACAATAATAAAGTAAACTATATATTACATGCATGATTAACTAGCATAAACAATCATCTAATCATCATCTACTTCTTGTGACGCTTGCTCTGCTTGTGGCTCAATCCGGGCTCGTCGATTTGGGTAACGAGGCACTTCCTCATGTCAATGATCCGCCTGTGCATCTCGTAGCATGTGTACACACTCTTGGCCGCAAACCTGAGGTGAGGTTCACCCAGTTGCCGCATCCAGGCCCCGTGCCAGGATACGGGACTTGTTCTCTGGGCATCCTGCTTCATCTTTTCATAGTAGGGGTCGATGATGGCCGAGGCGAGTTGGACCAGGGAGTCCTTCTTCGTGCTGCCCCAGACCCTGTAGTGGTCATGGATTTCGACAAGGTTCTTGCAGGCCAAGCCCGTAACACGGAGTGCTTTTACATCATTGGTGGTATCCACCGTGGCGAACTTGTAGTCAGTGTTGTTGACAAACCTGTTGAAACAGTCTCAAGGCTCTGTGGCCATGCAGTAGTGGTAGATGAGGACTTGATGGCGCACGCACAACTGGGCGACGGCAACCTTCTGATCTGTCAAATCCCTAGTTCTGGTAATGCTTAGTGCTAGCATCTTGTGTTGCATCATGTTTAAGTTTCAATTAAAGTTGAAATGGGGATGGCAGAAACCCCCAGCACCACTTAATCCAACTAGGGTTATTAAAATGCTTTTTCAATGAACCTGACATGCCCTTCAAAAATGTTCATCATCTTTGCCTTGGTCTAGAACCTCTGACAAAAATGGTTCACATTTTTCTTGGACAGCATTGGGTCACTGAATTAAATCATATGCTATTTGCATTTGGGCATTTAAATGCTATATAATATTTTAAATGTCCAAATATTCATGAACTAAAATGTTTACTGTTGGAAATATTCCAAACAGTAGCCTTGAGCAGTTTCATGAATTTTGAGATTGTTTTGGTATTTTTAATAAATCCCTAAAGTTACAGAATAATAGAAAACGGAAACAAATAAAAGAAGAGAGAGAGACCCACCTCACTTAGCTGGCAACCCACCTGGCCCAGCTCCTCCAGCCGGCCCAGCCCACTGGCAACTGCCAGTCGTCTCCCACCTCTGCCAGAAGGCAGAGGCATGTCTCCCGCGTGCGCACCGGACGCCACCTCGTGCTTCCACCTCCTGCTTCCTCCCCCGCCCTCAACCGAGCGCCTGGAGACGCCCCCGAGCCCCCTGGTCCTTCTCCCACTCTCGCAGCTCACTCTCCCCTTCTCTGCCTCTCTCGCACGTAGCACCACCGAACACGCCACCGCCGCCGCTCGCCGTTGCCGTGGCCACAGCCACCGCCTCACCCGACCGAGCTGTGCTTGAGCTCCGCCATGACGTCTTCCTCCTCCCCACCGAGTCATGCGGCGCCACAAGCTCTGCTGCATCTCCAACGCCGCCGTTTTCCTCCTCGGTCATCCGAGATCGCCGCCGCTCATAGGTCATCGTCCGGCCTTCTCCGAGCCCGCGTCGTCGCCCTCTGCAACCACTGTGAGCTTCCGCGTCGAAACCCCCTCTCCCCCGAGCTCGTTACGCTCTGTAGCCATCGCCCCCTTGCCGACCAAACCGCGCCGCCGCGTGAGCTCCTCACCGTTGTGGCCACGCCCACTAGAGCTCGAAACCGAGAATGCCACCGTGGTCAGTGCGTCCCCGGGAGATGAACTCGACCAACCCTGACCCCTACCATGCATCGTAGCCCCTTCTCCCCTCCCCGCCGAACTCCGGCCACCGCCCAAGTAGTCGCTGCCGGCGATCTAGGCCGTGTCCGGTGAAACGGAGGGCACCAGTGGGTGCGCGCTAGCTCCAACTCCTTGCAGATGGTCTCCGCCGCCCATTTGGTCACCGGAGACGCAATCCCGCAGCCCGCCGCCACGTCTGGCCTCGCCGACGTCGAGTCGCCGACAGGTGTTGACCCAGTTGACCTGGGTTTGACCACCGTTTGACCCCAGTGGGTCACTGGCTTGTGGGCCTGGCCCCTGCTAACTTTTGGTTAAGTTAATAACTAATTTTAGTTAAGCCACTGGCTCACTGACATGCGGGCCCCGCCCGACTAATTAAACTAAGTTAGGTTTAATTTATATTACGATTAGCCACAGTCACTGACATGTGGGTCCCAGCCATCAGGTTTGACCTGTGCTGGCGCCTTTGACCTGTTGACATAGTGATGATGTCACTCTGACGTCATAAAGCCTTTTCTGGAATTCAAATAAATCTAAATGATTTATTTATTTTAGAAAATGCCCAAAACTTCAGAAAATGATAGAAACTAATCTGTAGCTCAGAATGAAAAGATTTATATATGAAAAATATTCAGAAAAATCCAATCTATCAATTTGTACTGGTTTCATGCATGTTAAAGAAACTTAACCCTGTTGTTTATATCAAAACATGATAAAGCACTATTTAAATTCATAAGATGAGTTTGGGGTTGAACCTTTGGTTCAAAATGGCTCAAATCCATCTGGTTGTAGTTGCATTAGCCCAACACACCCATTTTGCCATGTCATGTGCTTGCATCATATTGTTGCATATCCCCATGTATTGATTGTGCTACCGGTGTAATCTCCGTGGTAGGTTCTGCTCCCGAGGATATTCACGAGTATCCAGTTGAAGGGCAGTACCCCTCGACCACTCTGTCAGGCAAGCAAAACCCCCTTGTTCATTTCGATACAATCCCACTCTCTCGCTCCTGCTCTCTTTTACTGCATTAGGACAACAACGATTCAATTGTTACATGCCGCGGTAGTTGAACCCCTTTCCTTTGCATGACCTGTCATTGCCACAATAAATAGATGAAACCCACTAGCATGAGTAGGAATTGTTTGAGCCCTGATGGGCCTACTCATTCATGCTTGTTGTCATGCCTGCTGCTGCTTAGAGTTGAGTCAGGTCTGATTCATCGGGTATGAATTGGAATGTGGTGAACATGTCCTACTATTGAGAGCTAAGTGTGTGAACACGATTTGGTAAAGGTAGCGGTGTGAGGCCATGTAGGAGTACATGGTGGGTTATCTCATTGCCGTCGTCCTCAGGAAGTGAGATCTGTGTTTGTGATCCATGAACAGTTACTACCACACATTGGGCTCTGGGCACTCCAAGCTCTCTCGACTTATTAATCAACCTGATCTTTGTCCAGGAGTTGCAACTAGTTTCTGGTGTTTGTAGGTAGTGCTAGTAGTCTACCAAGTGGCACCCGGTATAGGTGGGCTTGGGACAGACTAGGTACAGTGGCACGGTGTACCAAGTGGCACCCGGATGGTGGGCTTGGGAACCCTGCTCACATCATTTGGGGCCGTGAACGACACCCCGGCCGGATCTCCTTGCGGATGGAACCCGAATAGGCGATAAACCTGGACTAGAGACTTGTGTGGTTAGTCAAGTCGTGGCCGACTCCCTCGCCAGGCTTCCGCTTGAAGGTTGCCGAGATACACAACGTGTACATGGTGGTAAGTGGCGAGAGCATGTGTGAAGAAGTACACCCCTGCGGGGTTATAAATGATCTATTCAAATAGCCGCGTCCGTGGTAAAGGACTTCTGGGTTGCCTATACAGTTCATAGACAAGTGAAAATGGATACTCTAAAATGCGCAAGATAAGCGTGAGTGCTATGGATGTCGTTTTCGTAGGGAGACGGGAGCGGATCCATAGTGGTGTATTGATATGGTGAATATGTGGACTCATGAGGGCCACCTCAAAAGAGTTACTTGTAGTCGTAGTTTAGGATAGGCACCGAGTCAAAGCTGGCTTGCTGCAGTTTAACTCCACCACCCCTTTGTTGATACCGATGCATATGTAGTTATTTCTGATGTAAGTCTTGCTGGGTACATTTGTACTCACGTCTGCTTAATTTATGTTTTTGCAGAGAGACTTCGGTCTCGCTAGTAGTTCCGCATGGACTTAGACGTTTAGCTTGTAACCTCAGCTACGATCTTGTGCCCTCGGCAGGGTCTTGTAGATAGTCAGGCTTCTCAGCCTTTTTCATTTGTAGTTGTCTGTACTCAGACAAGTTAAGCTTTCGCATGTGCTTAATGCTTGTATGACTTGAATGCTGGGTCATCAGACCCATGTTTGTAATATCTGGCCCCTCAAAGCCTAATGAATAAATACTTTGAGTCGTAGAGTTTTGTTGTGATGCCATGTTGTATTTACACATATCGAGCATATTGTGTGTGTGATTGAAATGCTTGGTATGTGTAGGATCCGACAACCTAGTTGTCTATCCTTAGTAGCCTCTCTTATGGGGAAATGTAGTCTAGTGCTTCCACTGAGCCATGGTAGTCTGCTACAACCCGGTTTACGGCCAGTTGCTACTGCTCCGGAACACTTAGACTGGCCGGCATGTGTCCTTCTTCGATCCTATGTCTGTCCCTTCGGGGAAATGTCACGCGGTGTCTTTCGGAGTCCTGTTAGCCTGCTACAGCCCGGATTCCCGGAGTCCTGCTAGCCCAGTTGCTACAGCCTGAACTCACTCGCTGATTATCGACACGTTCGTTGCTGGGTCATGTATGCCTGTCCCTGTAAGTTAGTACCACTTTGGGTTCACGACTAGTCATGTCGGCCCGGGTTCTCTGTCATATGGATGCTAGCAACACTATCATATACGTGAGCCAAAAGGCGCAAACGGTCCCGGGCCAGGTAAGGTGGCACCCATGGGGATACCGTGCGTGTGGCCGCAAAGTGATATGATGTGTTACATGCTAGATCAATGTGGCTTAGGATCGGGGTCCTAACATGATCTATGCTGGGACGACCGGCGGTGTACTGGAGGTCGATGCCGACCACCTTGTACTTGTCTCCAGCAAGCAAATGCTCAACTGTAACGCCCACGATGCCGCTATATCTCCCACGTGTCGAGGCATGACTTAGAGGCATAACCGCATTGTGGTTTTGTCGCAAGAAGGGTCATCTTCACACAATGCCATGTAGTGAACAAGAAAGGGATAAAGAGGGTTGGCTTACAATCGCCACTTCACACAATACTTAAATAAATCATACATCATCCAAAATACACACATAGACCGACTATGGTCAAATCCAAATGAAAAGAAGATAAACCCCAAATGCTAGATCCCCGATCGTCCCAACTGGGCACCACTACTGATCATCCGGAAACGAAACGTAGTAACGGCCAAGGTCTTCGTCGAATTCCCACTTGAGCTCGGTGGCATCACCTGCACTGGTATATCATCAGCACCTGCAACTATTTTGGTAGTATCTGTGAGTCACGAGGACTCATCAATCTCAAAACCCGCGAGATCAAGACTATTTAAGCTTATGGGTAGGATGTGATGATGAGGTTGGGTTGCAGCAAGCGTTAAGCAAATATGGTGGCTAACATACGAGTACAAGAGTAAGATGAGAAACTACGCCACAGTCGTGAAGCTAGAAGTGATCAAGAAGTGATCCTGAACTACTTACGTTCAATCATAACCCAAACCGTGTTCACTTCCTGGACTCCGGCGAAAAGAGACAATCACGGCTACATACGCGGTTGGTGCATTTTAATTAAGTCACGTGTCAAGTTCTCTACAATCGGATATTAACAAATTCCCATCTGCCACATAACCGCGGGCACGGCTCTCGAAAGTTTATACCCTTCAGGGGTGTCCCAACTTAGCCCATGACAAGCTCACGATCCACGGAGACAATCCTCCATCGCGGGACCCTCCGATCAGACTCGGAATCCCAATGCACAAGATATTTCGACAATGGTAAAACTAGTCCAGCAAGACCTCCCGACACCCTGATAGTAGCTGCGCGTATCTCGTCTCAAGCCACGATCAGATTGTCCAAACTTCTGGTAGGCCAATCCAGAGTTGCCCCTGGTGACCACCGGCGGTTGACAGGTTTGGACCAACACTCATGAGGAGCACTGGCCCGGGGGGGTTAGTTAAGTCCACGGGGTCCGGAAAGTCCCTATGCAAGTTTTAGTTGTAAAAAGGAAAATGGTAAAACCAAGGTTGGGCCTTGCTGGAGGAGTTTTATTCAAAGCAAACTATCAAGAGGGGCCCATAAACCCTCACCGTGTTAGGGACACAAAATCAAGGAAGACAACACCGGTATGACGGAAACTAGGGCGGCAAGAGTGGAACAAAACACCGAGCAAAAGGCCAAGCCTTCCACCCTTTGCCAAGTATATAGATGCATTAATTAAATAAGAGATATTGTGATATCCCAACATAATCATGTTCCAACATGGAGCAATCTTCAACTTCACCTGCAACTAACAACGCTATAAGAGGGGCTGAGCAAAGCGGTAACATATCCAAACAACGGTTTGCTAGGAAGGTGGGTTAGAGGCTTGACATGGCAATATGGGAGGCATGATAAACAAGTGGTAGGTAGCGCGACATAATGATAGAGCGAACAATACTAGCAATCAAAGATAGAAGTGATATCGAGGGTAATGGTCATCTTGCCTGCAAAGTTCTTAGAGTTGTTGAAAGCTTGCTCCTCGTAAACGTACTCAACAGGTTCCTCGTTCACAGACTCGTCTCCCGGCTCTATCCAAAGCAATAACACAAGCAACGGGACAACAATCAATCACGGTGCAATGCACAAGCGACATGATGCAAGACATGGCATGGAATGCAAGCTATGATGTGCAATGCATATGGGTACTCCGGAAGGGAAAAGATGATCAAGGCATCAACTTGGCAAACCAAGCATGCTGCTGGAAAGATGAGGTGATTTCGGTCGAAACCGATATAAGGATCACCGGAAACGGATGCACGGTTTGCAAATGACGAGCAAAACAAGAACAATGCAAAACTGCACTTAACAGCAATGTAGCACTTAAGATGCATCATGAAACTATGCTACCGCACCCAAACATGGAAATCATAACATGGAAGTGAAGTACATGTGAATTCCTACAAATCATGAACACTGAGCTACTGCTATAACTCACTAGAACAGGTCTAAAACAGCATGGCAAAAATGCAAATGACAACAGTTCTAGCAGACTTGGTGAAAATGACTAGCATGACAAAAACAGATTCATGATAGCATGTTTACAATCTTGATTAACTCACTATTGGGAATATCATGTCATGAAATAAAATCTAGCATGAAGTAGACATGAAAAGGAAGCTACACATGTGCCAAATTACCACATAGCATATTTGCATAAATATACACATCAAAGACAAAACAGCAACATGATGTAAAATGACATGATCATGAACTTGCCCAAATGCAAAAACTAATGCCACCACTGGATTAGTGGGATTTTTCTACCCCAAAAACATATATAATATGTTGAGGTTGCTGTAGAAAAATCACCACAAAGCTATAAGTGAAAACCTGCCATAAATGGAAAAGAACAGATTTGGCAATATCCACTATTGGAACGTCCAGAATTGGACTTGCCCGAAATGGTAGATTCCATATGTCAGAAAAGGAATATTCGTCGGGAATAAAATAAAAGAGAAAGGGGAAAAGAGAAGAGGGGATGACAAGTGGGGTCCTGATCCCCTGAGAGGCTGACGGTGGGTCCCGCAGGGTTCTCACATGGCAGCGGCTGCGGCTTCCAAAACAGAGGAAGCAGAGGAGCGGGTCGACGCTGGCGCAGAGCGGTGGAGGAGCTCGCCGGGGTGGCTCTGGTGTCCCTTTGGCACGGAGGAGGGGCACAAAAGGAACGCGGAAGGATCCCGCATGTGCGCATGGCAAGCGCGGCGCCGGACGATGACGGAAGCGACGCCGGCGACGCGGTGACACAGACGGCAACAATGAGCTTGAGGGCGGTGAAGTAGAGAGCTAAGCGGGTGGTAGAGCGCACGGATCGAACGCATGCGACACGGGGAACCTACCGGACATGCACATCTAAGCGGAAGGTGTCGGAGCACTCGCCGGCAGCGAGGTCCGACGGCGACAAGATCGGGCGTGAGCAGCTAACAGCGACAGAGAGGCCCTAGAGAAGGGGAAAAGGGATGGGGATATGCGCTAGCTCACCACGAACACGGCGTAGTGCTCGGCTCGGCGAGATGTGGATGAAGGCGACGCCGGCGGCGATCAAATAGGTTCGGTGGCCGGAGTCGAAGACGGGGAAGAAGAGGTCGCTGCAGAGGGCTCTGGCTACACGTAGTCGACGTCGTGGACATACTCAACGACGGGGAAGAAGAAGGACACGGTTGGTGAGGCGGAGGTCGATGGGGAGCATGCTGGCGATGAGGCCGCGCTCTCAGCTGCGCTCGGGCACGGCAGAGATCGGCGGATCTGGTGGTTTGGTGGCCTGGTGGCGGCAGGGAGAGGGAGAGGGAACCCTAGAGGGTAGGTAGGGCAAGGAGGGAGAGCTTATAGGGGCCCAGGGCGATGGGACGAAGCTCGCACGCTCTCGTGCTCGCGGTCCCCATGGCGACGGCGAGAGGAAAGGGAAATGGTGGGTTGGAGACTACATGGAGGCGCTGACAGGCGGGACCCGAGGGGCGACGTGGCAGGTGGCTAGCGGGGGTACGCGCAGGCGCGGGTGAGAAAAACCGAGAGAGGGAGGCCGCGCGGGCTGGCGCGCGCGCTGACGGGCTGCGGGGCTGGGCTAGATGGGCGGCGGTTCGGCTGGAGCCGCGCTGCCGCTGCTGGGCTGCTGCTGTTCTTTTTCCTTTTCATTTCTTCAGGCAGAAAATCAAAGAGAAAAAGCACAGGGGAAAAGGAGAGGAATTTGGGAGAGATGAGAATATCCTCATGCTCCTAGGGATGTTCACTAATTCAATAAAATGGTTTGGGAAATTTTAGAGGTTGAAAAATAATTCAAGTTTGAATTAACTTCAAACTTGAGCCATTTTAAAACCTAACCATAACCACTCCAAACTTGATGAAACTTGGCAGAGAGCTTTACGACAAGATGACTGATTTGTGAGGAAGTTTTGAACATTAAAGGAGTGAGGAAAATGGCACTTGCCAAATAAAAGAAAGAGGAGGAGGGGAGAGGTGGTGCAAGGCGGGTGGTCATGCATGGATCGCACACAGTTCAAGCAATAATATAACATGCATGAAACACACAATGCACCTGATGAGGAAGAGAATGCAAGATGACATAAGAACCACACAACATTATGAAAAAGTAATATGACAAGTAATGAGAAGACAAAGCAAAGCAAAACCCAAAAATGAAACCAACAAGGAGGAGAACACATGAGATTGAACATGACAAGATTGGATATATTGCCAAATATGGAAGTTTTACATCTGGAGTGTTACATCAACGCTGTTGATTTAGTCGTCCACCACGGCCGGGTTGATGGTGTACACCACCGAGAGATTCGTCTCCCTCGCGTGGGTCTCCACTCTATGCTTGCCGAACTCCATTGGAGCGCCGCCGGACATCCTCTCTCTATGTGTCGTCGTGGGTGTGCTTGTTGTGTTGTGGGGCGCGATCAAAAGGTTGAAGAGACTAAGGTTATAATGGCCGCGGGAATTATAAGGGAAGCCGGACGGCCAGGAATATCGGCAGGCCTTGATGGCAGTTCTAATTTGCAGTGCATAACTCCATCGTGCCGCACGTAACTGCATCGCGTGGCAACGCGCGCGACACAACCGCATGCATATGGGGCCCCCGACGTGATCGTGCACACGCCCAACCGCTGGCAGAGCACGCGCGGAGCGACTCGAGCAGAGCGCTCTGCGGTCACCTCAAGGAAAAGTTGTCCACAAGCCGAGCGCGCCAACGGAGGCGCCTAACGGCGAGCACAGCACGCTGCGGCGCCTAATGGCAAGCAGAGCTTACCGAGGGATGCGAGCAGAGGACGGCACAGTGCTACGTGGAAAATAAGACGAACTGTGCGAGCGATGTCGGAGACATCAAGCACGAATCAGATTAGAGTTGCGTGGGCAATACGTGGCAGACAGTTAATCCAGCCGAGCTGTTTGTGATGGAATAAGCCATGTGTGTTGCGGACAAACGCTTGCTGGTGTCTAACCTTAAATTTAACCAAAAAGTGTTAATGCATGTTACAAAAATTGTATAGCCGAAACTATGTTCAAATACGACTCCAACGATATAATCTATGGCTACATGCATTCATATTTTATTAGTTAAATCCTACTTATAAACCAGGATGGGGGTATAGTAGGTAATTAAATCGCAAACATTTTTTTATTAACTGTATGTGTACATGTCCTCTCGTCCTGCTCTCGCACGTCTTGTCACCCCCTGCCGCAGACGGCTTACAGCGCAAGCTTGTGCAGCGCGGGGGCGTTCTTTTGGCCAAACGGTGGCACCAATGAATCGTCGGTGAGCCCGTTCCCACGCAACCTCGCAGGTTCCCGCGCAAGATTCCCGCCCGACTCGGTGAAATCCCCCAAAATCCCAATGCTTACCGGCCTGCTATAAAAACCCTCACGGCCGGCGAGTCCTGCGTCGCATTTTCCCCTCCCTCCCTGTAGCTTATCTCGTCTGCTTCTCCCACAATCGCCAATGGCACCGGTCCGTCATCGTCACTCAGCAACTCCGCCGTGATCAAAGGATAGCTCCAGCTGGGAGGCTACACCGTGGCGGTGGCGCAGTCCTCGGTGTAGTGTAGTGCGCGTGGCATCCCTGTTGGGTGTGCGTGGAACACCCACCACACATTCCACCGCTGCTGCCCGTCGGCAGCTGTTGCCGGCTGCCGTTGCCGCCACTCCACCGTCGAAAGCCAGGGCCATCTCTCGCTCCACCGCCGCGGCCCGAAGGCGGGAGGTGGTCGTCGTGGCCGCCACCCCACTGCCGGCCATCGTGGCCATCACCCGCTCCGCCATCGCGGCCAGAAGGCAGGAGGTGGTGGTCGCTGCCGCCACCCCATCGTCGGCCGCCATGGCCGCCAGCCCACCGTCGACCGCCGGGATTATCACCCGCTCCGCCACTGCCGCCCGAAGGAGGGAGGCGGAGGTGGAGGCCCGCACGTGCGTCAGCGACGTTGAGTGCTACATCGAGTTCCTGCGGGAGGAGGAGGAGGAGCGCCTCGTCGAGCACGCAAAGAGCTTAACCGCAGCCGTGGCCACAGCACACGCCGACGCAGAGGCGAGGAATCAGGAGATCTATGAGCAGTCCGACCGCTTCAAGATCGTCTGGAGCGGCAGTGGGCGTTTGAGCTGGCGAGCGTTGCTGAACGTGCAGCAGCGACAGGCACCGTATTGCATTTGTCCAGCTCGTCGGTGGGCTCCTCCACCTCCTCTGCCTGTTATTGAGCATGCTCGGCAAAGGAGAGGCTGTCAGAAGTAGCACAAAGACCCTCTGTGGTAGTAGTAGTAGAATTTAGGGGCTATTTTGTTCAGTTCATCTGACTATAGATGTGTGGTTGTACTGTCCAACGTACTTAAAATTAGCTAGTATATATAGTTGAACTAGCTATTTCAGTACGTGGTTGTCAACAATTGGGGAGAAGTTTGGTCGGTTCAGCTGTCGAGTTGAACTGTTTGTATAAATTAAGAATGACTGCTTAATCTATGAATGAAATCTATGCTTAATTACTGAATTTTAGTTGCCCAAATTACATAGTGCTAATGATTTCGAGCTGCATATTTTGACAAATCGCAGTGTACAAGGATTGACAAATGGCAACGTTACTAGATCAACAAATGTAACAGTTTGACAAATGGCAACATACCCAATATGACAGATGCAAATCTTACCAATTTTTTTGTACGTGGTTGCACATGGGTCATCCAAAACAACCGTTTGCATTGAAGGGATGCACAAATCCTGCGCTGCTCTCACTCTGCATACGGGTGTTCTATCTAAATCGTTTGCGATCAAGAGCTGCAGAAATCCTGCTCGACACATTTTCTCTTGGCTTCATGGGGAAGCTGTCGGTTTGCATACGGGTGTTCTAAGTAAACGATGAGTGTTTTATATTTAAAAAGTGAATTAAACTGCGGCTTGGGCGCCATTAATGGAGAGGATGCGAGCAAGGCGGGCGGCCATGGAAGTCAAAGGGCTCGCTTCCCAGTGAGCCTGCGCGGCGTACAGCACGCACGCTTCCCGGTGGGCCTGCGCACTCGAGGACAACTTGCATGCCTCTCGGTCAGCCTGCGCACCGGACGGCGCTCGCACCCCTCCCATTCAGTCAAGGTCAACCAGCAGTCCACACGCAACGTCCTACAACCATTAAAACCAAGACACGTGGCGTCATGTGAATGGTTAACAGAATTTTGGATTTACTAGAATTTAAAAACTAGGCATCTCAATGTTTTGCCGGCAATCAACGGTGCCCTAGTGTTTGAAATTCATTCCCATTTCTTGCATGGGACCTAAGGATGCACCCAAGGATACATATTTGATTTTTCAACCAATTTATATGCACTGGAGCATGTGCATGTAGTTCAAATTTGAATATGCACACAAATGCATTGAAAATTCAAATAATGCATAAAAATGTCCAAACGAACCCCAAAAATCACAAAAAATCACACAACACTCCTGTTGTTCTATGTTGACACGAGAAAAAAATTTGAAAGCAATAAGAGGCAATGGATATCGTTTCATCCCCAAAGGTGGGACGTTCCCTACCGAAAACCATCATGCTTGTTGTGAGAAGCTCTGATTTGTGAGAAGCATATACCCAAACCTGCCCCAAATGGGATAAAATTTGTACCACGGCATGTCGATGCTGCACCATGATAGCATGCCAAGTTTCATGAACTTGTTTTGCCAGCAATCAACGGTGCCCTGGTGTTTGAAATTCATTCCCATTTCTTGCATCGGACCTAAGCATGCACCCAAGGACACAGATTTGATTTTTCAACCAATTTATATGCACTGGAGCATGTGCATGTAGATCAAATTTGAATTATGCACATAAATGCACTGAAAACTCAGTTAATGCATAAAAATATCGAAACGAACCCCGAAAAATCACAAAAATTCACACAACACTCATGTTGTTCTATGTTGACACGAGAAAAAAATTGAAAGCAATAAGAGGCAATGCATATCGTTTCGCCCCCAAAGGTGGGACGTTACCTACCAAAAACCATCATGCTTGTTGTGAGAAGCTCCGGTTTGCGAGAAGCATATACCCAAACCTGCCCCAAATGGAACAAAATTTGTACCACAGCATGTTGATGCCGCTACATGATAGCATGCCAAGTTTCATGAATTTCAGACGAGTTTTGGATTTACTAGAATTTAAAAACCAGGCATCTCAATGTTTTGCAGGCAACCAACGGTGCCGTGGTGTTTGAAATTCATTCCCATTTCTTGCATGGGACCTAAGCATGCACCCAAGGACACAGATTTGATTTTTAGACCAATTTATATGCACTGGAGCATGTGCATGTAGTTCAAATTTGAATTATGCACATAGATGCATTGAAAACACAGTTAATGCATTAAAATGTCGAAACGAACCCTGAAAAATCACAAAAATTCAAACAACACTCCTGTTGTACTATGTTGACACGAGAAAAAAATTTGAAAGCAATAAGTGCCAATGGATATCGTTTCGTCCCCAAAGGTGGACGTTCCCTACCGAAAACCATCATGCTTGTTGTGAGAAGCTCCAGTTTGTGTGAAGCATATACCCAAACCTGCCCCAAATGGGACAAAATTTGTACCATGGTATATTGATGCCGCTACATTATAGGATGCTAAGTTTCATGAATTTCGGACAAGTTTTGGATTTACTAGAATTTGAAAACCAGACATCTCAATGTTTTGTCGGCAATCAACGGTGCCCTGGTGTTTGAAATTCAATCCCATTTCTTGCATGGGGCCTAAGCATGCACCCAAGGACACATATTTGATTTTTCAACCAATTTATATGCACTGGAGCATGTGCAAGTAGTTGAAATTTTAATTCTGCACATAAATGGATTGAAAACTCAGTTAATGCATAAAAATGTCCAAAGGAATCCCGAAAAATCAAAAAAATTCACAACACTCCTGTTATTCTATGTTGACACAAAAAAATTGAAAGTAATAAGAGGCAATGGATATCGTTTCATCCCCAAAGGTGGGACGTTCCCTACCGAAAACCATCATGCTTGTTGTGAGAAGCTCCGGTTTGCGAGAAGCATATACCCAAACCTGCCCCAAATGGGAGAAAAATTTGTACCACGGCATGTTGATGCCGCTCCATGATAGCATGCCAAGTTTCTTGAATTTCAGACGAGTTTTGGATTTACTAGAATTAAAAAACCAGGCATCTCAATGTTTTGTCGGCAATCAACGGTGCCCTGGTGTTTGAAATTCATTCCCATTTCTTGCATGGGACCTAAGCGTGCACCCAAGGACACAGATTTGATTTTTTCAACCAATTTATATGCACTGGAGCATGTGCATGTAGTTGAAATTTTAATTATGCACATAAATGCATTGAAAACTCAGTTAATGCATAAAAATGTCCAAACGAATCCCGAAAAATTGCAAAATTCGCAACACTCTTGTTGTTCTACGTTGACACGAAAAACATTTGAAAGCAATAAGAGGCAATGGAAATCGTTTCGTCCCCAAAGGTGGGACGTTCCCTACCGAAATCATCATGCTTGTTGTGAGAAGCATATACCCAAACCTGCCCCAAATGGGACAAAATTTGTACCTCAGCATGTCGATGCTGCTCCATGATAGCATGCCAAGTTTCATGAATTTCAGACAAGTTTTGGATTTACTAGAATTTAAAAACTAGGCATCTCAATGTTTTGCCGGCAATCAACGGTGCCGTTGTGTTTGAAATTCATTCCCATTTCTTGCATGGGACCTAAGCATGCACCCAAGGACGCAGATTTGATTTTTAGACCAATTTATATGCACTGGAGCATGTGCATGTAGTTCAAATTTGAATTATGCACATAGATGCATTGAAAACACAGTTAATGCATTAAAATGTCGAAACGAACCCTGAAAAATCACAAAAATTCAAACAACACTCCTGTTGTACTATGTTGACATGAGAAAAAAATTGAAAGCAATAAGAGCCAATGGATATCGTTTCGTCCCCAAAGGTGGACGTTCCCTACCGAAAACCATCATGCTTGTTGTGAGAAGCTCCAGTTTGTGTGAAGCATATACCCAAACCTGCCCCGAATGGGACAAAATTTGTACCATGGTATGTTGATGCCGCTACATTATAGCATGCCAAGTTTCATGAATTTCGGACGAGTTTTGGATGTACTAGAATTTAAAAACCAGGCATCTCAATGTTTTGTCGGCAATCAACGGTGCCCTGGTGTTTGAAATTCAATCCCATTTCTTGCATGGGGCCTAAGCATGCACCCAAGGACACATATTTGATTTTTCAACCAATTTATATGCACTGGAGCATGTGCATGTAGTTGAAATTTTAATTATGCACATAAATGGATTGAAAACTCAGTTAATGCATAAAAATGTCCAAAGGAAGCCCGAAAAATCAAAAAAATTCACAACACTCCTGTTGTTCTATGTTGACAAAAAAAAATTGAAAGTAATAAGAGGCAATGGATATCGTTTCATCCCCAAAGGTGGGACGTTCCCTACCGAAAACCATCATGCTTGTTGTGAGAAGCTCTGGTTTGCGAGAAGCATATACCCAAACCTGCCCCAAATGGGAGAAAAATTTGTACCACGGCATGTTGATGCCGCTCCATGATAGCATGCCAAGTTTCTTGAATTTCAGACGAGTTTTGGATTTACTAGAATTAAAAAACCAGGCATCTCAATGTTTTGTCGGCAATCAATGGTGCCCTGGTGTTTGAAATTCATTCCCATTTCTTGCATGGGACCTAAGCATGCACCCAAGGACACAGATTTGATTTTTTTCAACCAATTTATATGCACTGGAGCATGTGCATGTAGTTGAAATTTTAATTATGCACATAAATGCATTGAAAACTCAGTTAAGGCATAAAAATGTCCAAACGAATCCCGAAAAATCACAAAAATTCACAACACTCTTGTTGTTCTAAGTTGACACGAAAAAAAATTGAAAGCAATAAGAGGCAATGGATATCGTTTCGTCCCCAAAGGTGGGACGTTCCCTACCGAAACCATCATGCTTGTTGTGAGAAGCACATACCCAAACCCGCCCCAAATGGGACAAAATTTGTACCACGGCATGTCGATGCTGCTCCATGATAGCATGCCAAGTTTCATGAATTTCAGACGAGTTTTGGATTTACTAGAATTTAAAAACTAGGCATCTCAATGTTTTGCCCGCAATCAGCAGTGCCGTGGTGTTTGAAATTCATTCCCATTTCTTGCATGGGACCTAAGCATGCACCCAAGGACACATATTTGATTTTTAGACCAATTTATATGCACTGGAGCATGTGCATGTCGTTCGAATTTGAATTATGCACATAGATGCATTGAAAACACAGTTAATGCATTAAAATGTCGAAACGAACCCTGAAAAATCACAAAAATTCAAACAACACTCCTGTTGTACTATGTTGACACGAGAAAAAAATTCAAAGCAATAAGAGCCAATGGATATCGTTTCGTCCCCAAAGGTGGACGTTCCCTACCGAAAACCATCATCTTGTTGTGAGAAGCTCAAGTTTGTGTGAAGCATATACCCAAACCTGCCCCGAATGGGACAAAATTTGTACCATGGTATGTTGATGCCACTACATTATAGCATGCCAAGTTTCATGAATTTCGGACGAGTTTTGGATTTACTAGAATTTAAAAACCAGGCATCTCAATGTTTTGTCGGCAATCAACGGTGCCCTGGTGTTTGAAATTCAATCCCATTTCTTGCATGGGGCTTAAGCATGCACCCAAGGACACAGATTTGATTTTTCAACCAATTTATATGCACTGGAGCATGTGCATGTAGTTGAAATTTTAATTATGCACATAAATTGATTGAAAACTCAGTTAATGCATAAAAATGTCGAAACGAATCCCGAAAAATCAAAAAAATTCACAACACTCCTGTTGTTCTATGTTGACACGAAAAAAATTGAAAGTAATAAGAGGCAATGGATATCGTTTCGTCCCCAAAGGTGGGACGTTCCCTACCGAAAACCATCATGCTTGTTGTGAGAAGCTCCGGTTTGTGAGAAGCATATACTCAAACCTGCCCCAAATGGGAGAAAAATTTGTACCACGGCATGTTGATGCCGCTCCATGATAGCATGCCAAGTTTCTTGAATTTCAGACGAGTTTTGGATTTACTAGAATTGAAAAACCAGGCATCTCAATGTTTTGCCGGGACAACGGTGCCCTGGTGTTTGAAATTCATTCCCATTTCTTGCATGGGACCTAAGCATGCACCCAAGGACACAAATTTGATTTTTTTTCAACCAATTTATATGCACTGGAGCATGTGCATGTAGTTGAAATTTTAATTATGCACATAAATGCATTGAAAACTCAGTTAATGCATAAAAATGTCCAAACGAATCCCAAAAAATCACAAAAATTCACAACACTCTTGTTGTTCTATGTTGACACGAAAAAAATTTGAAAGCTATAAGAGGCAATGGATATCATTTCGTCCCCAAAGGTGGGACGTTCCCTACTGAAACCATCATGCTTGTTGTGAGAAGCTCCAGTTTGTGAGAAGCATATACCCAAACCTGCCCCAAATGGGACAAAATTTGTACCACGGCATGTTGATGCCGCTCCATGATAGCATGCCAAGTTTCATGAATTTCAGACGAGTTTTGGATTTACTAGAATTTAAAAACTAGGCATCTCAATGTTTTGCCGGCAATCAACGGTGCCCTGGTGTTTGAAATTCATTCCCATTTCTTGCATGGGACCTAAGCATGCACCCAAGGACACAGATTTGATTTTTCAACCAATTTATATGCACTTTAGCATGTGCATGTAGTTCAAATTTGAATTATGCACATAAATGCATTGAAAACTCAGTTAATGCATAAAAATGTTGAAACAAACCCCAAAAAATCACACAACACTCCTGTTGTTCTATGTTGACACGAGAAAAAAAATTGAAAGCAATAACAGGCAATGGATATCATTTCATCCCCAAAGGTGGGACGTTCCCTACCGAAAACCATCATGCTTGTTGTGAGAAGCTCCGGTTTGTGAGAAGCATATACCCAAACCTGCCCCAAATGGGACAAAATTTGTACAACGGCATGTTGATGCCGCTCCATGATAGCATGCCAAGTTTCATGAATTTCAGACGAGTTTTGGATTTACTAGAATTTAAAAACCAGGCATCTTAATGTTTTGCTGGCAATCAACGATGCCCTGGTGTTTTAAGAGCGCCGGCCTTTAATTTGTTAGAGTATTGTTTAGGTCAGCTAGCTCTGTTTAATTGCTAAACTTGCTCGATTAAGAAGTTAGTCTCCTTTGTGTACCCAAGTTATGCAATGACGTGGATGACCACTGTAACCAGGGAAATTCGAACCAAAATTTTTGACATTCAAACTCAACACACACGGGTTAAGCTATCTGAATTGTTTGTGATGTTCACATATCATACACAGTTCTGAATAAGGATCATCGTGGCCAACACCACAACATACACGTACATATATGGGGCGGCCGGGGGAGAGACTCCTCAAAAGAAAGAGGAGAGGTGGTCCTGCTCGTTCAACTCATCACTTGTGATTGTTTTTTTCCTAACAAAAGAAGGGATAAAGTGGGCGGTCGTTTTTTTGGGGCGATTGATTGGCTTTGGCATCATGTGGTGTCACTGCAATCCTGCTGTACACAATGGCACGCACTTGTTGCCGAGATAAACTTTAGATCTCCCTTCACTTTCTCTGCATTTCCCCACAAGAAAAGATCTCACATTTTAGGAGTGGTTGCATAGAAAGAAGTCTTGTCGCAAGGATGGGGATGGCATCATAGGAGGAGGAGGAGGAGCTTTCACAGGGCTGCCCCCCTTGCAACCATCGGGACGAGATGGCATGCATGGCAGTGGCAGTCGCAGTGCATGGGATCCATCAGAGAACAACAGGGCAAAGGACGGAGGCAGTGGGAGGAGCAGAGTTAAGTTGCAGGCAGGCATGTTGTGCAGTACGCAGGCGCAGGCGCAGAGGGAACGCAAAAGCCACACTCAAACTGCTTTCTGACAAGGAAAAAAACTCACGCACTGCTCATGACCCCATGACCATACCATTGGGCACAGCACAGATGACAGAAGAAAAATAAAATAAATGAACAAAAGTACACCGGCCACCGCCCAAACAAACCCAAGCAAGTACACATGGCGAGCAAGTACCAGTAATAAACCTTCACTCCTTGTTCAGAAGCACATTTATTTTTGGCTACCACGGAAAAAATTTCGACCCAAACAAATTTTCGACTTCCGCGGAAATATCTACCTCCCTGCCCCCTCCCACTTACCAAAAGCCACATTTCCCCTCTTTCTGCCTTCCTTTCCAAGTTGAAACCTTCACTTCTTGCTTGCAGCGCCGCCGCCTCCTCGCCGGCGACCCTCCTTCACGCTCCTGGGCCTCGCCTATCAAGGCAGGTAATCCACACCCAACCCCCATCCTCCTCCTCCTTCCACATCCCACATGCCCCTACTACCGGCGCGAGCGCGACACCTTCCACCCAAATCATCGACCTCCACCAAATAAGCGCCGGCCTAAGGCATGGTGCACGCAGTATAGCCAGGACCTCAAGGAGCATTTGGCAGCGGAGAAGCAAATCGCGGCCGCACGTGCGGATGAGGTTGCGATGGCTGCCATTCGTGCCGAGCCCTAGATCTTGAAGGAGCGCCTTGCCATTTGCTAGCTACGCCGGTTAAGCATGCTCGGTTTACCCGTTGCGTGTGCTGCTCCTGCCTTTCCTTCACAAATTCTAGTGAATTATGCTATCTAATTTTACCATGCAATCTGTTGCTCTAGTGTATATGTTCTATATGTCGTGCAGTGTGGTGCTCACTTATTAACTATTTTGTTAATTAGTTGTCGTCTTCAATTAACTGTTTGGTTCAATTCTGCAAATGTGATGTTCAATTCTTAAGGCTGCAATTTTGTATTGTCTTCCATGTGATAAATAAATTGAGTTTATCTTTACAAAATTGTGGGTGCATTCTGTTATTGTATACCATGTGAGGAATAAATTGAATTTGGCTATAGTAAATACAGAGAAACAAATACAATTGCTACAGTTGGCTGTAGTTAACTGTTTGGTTAAATGTCTGATCTTCTATTAGGAGTATGTTATACTGTGCAATGTGGTGCTCAGTTAATGTTTGGTTCATTTGTTGTGGTGTTTATTTAACTGCTTGGTTCAATTCGGCAATGCGATGTCCGATTGTCGTGGGTAGAATTTTGTATTGTTGTGCATGTGAGGAATAAATCGAATTTGGCTGCACTTAATAGATGAGAAACATATACAAGTGCTATATTTCCTAGTTCTTAATCATGCTTGGTTTGGATAAATGGGTTTTCCGTGTGGCTTGAATTAATCTGATGAATCTGCATTGTGATTATTTTTCATCAACATATTTTACTGATAGCATGCGAACCCTTACTTAACCTGATGACTAACTACCTTATATGTGTTGCGGGGAAACAATGGGAAGCACTGAGGTTTACAATCAAGGTTAGCACGTGCATGGCCCGTTGTCTAATAGCACATTATTGTGCAATTGCAGGAACCATTCTAATATTTAGGTTTTTATCAATTTGGTCTTGCACCTGTAGGTCCTGCTGTCAGAGGTTTTGACCCACTGTTCGACCCTTTTTGCATATGGGGAAATGAGTTGTCCATGAATATCAGTAAAGTCAAGAAACTCAAAAATATTGTTAGGATAAAGAAATTGGCGACAAAAAACAACAAGATCTTTGTCTGCACAATGAAGAAGACATCAGTTCACTACAGGATGGTACTAACTATTATACCTTGCCTTTTTTATTCCTTTGCCCCATTTCCAATATAGAGAAGATGTTTATGCACATCCTTGTTTTCAGGCCTTTCCAAAGCAGTTCACTGATGATTACCTCTCAAACCACCTGTATGGTCAGGAGGCGAGGAAGGTATTCATACAACACCCACGGTTCAATATTGAAGTGTTCCTGAAGAGGATGAAGAATGGACGGTCAATCATCCACAGGCACTGGCCTAAAGTTACAAAGACCTTCAACATCAATGAAGGCTCAATATTTGCCTTCTGCTTCAGCAGTTTTCCAGATGAGATACATTTGTCTATGTACCGTCTATGATGCTAATTTCGAAAGGTTATAGATGTTGCATGTGAAACTTGGTCCTGGTGTAGTTGTGTAATGGGGTAGCTGAGTGCTGAAGCTATATGATGTTGTACTCTGATGTATTTCAATTATGAAAATGAAATATATTGTGTGCTTAATATGAAATGTCAATTAGATTAATAAATGGATTATGAATAATCGGATAATTAGCCTGCTAGTGGCGAATTCGCCTGCTAATTGGGTTTTGCTATTGCAAATGGTTGTTGAAAAAATATCATGGGTGATGACCTCAGGCAACGCACACAGTTTCTAGGAATAAACTGTGTTGGATCAATGAACAATCACACACGACTTTCTCTTGAAAACTGTTTGCGTTAGGCCACCTTGCGCAAACATTTACCACATGAAAACTGTGTGTGATGGACAGCCTTTGCCACACAGTTTCTTCCATGGACCGTGTGTGATATATTCAATAACGCAAACGATTTAATGGGAAAAATTGTGTGTGATGTACATGTGAATGGAAATGTTTTCCTTGGAGCGACTGTGTGGGATGTACATACGAACGGAAACGTTTAGCGGGGACTGACTGTGTGGGATGTACTTGCGACCGGAAACAATTTCGCCGAATAATTGTGTTTTTTTAGCTCTATTGTACGTATTTCCGTATTTGAGCGCTCGCCGGTCGCACACGACCTCAATTTGCTTAACGTGTGTGCCAGCAGAGCATATCCCCGACGGTTTCTGGGTCGTGTGGGAAGGACCGCCCTATTGCCCACACTCACTTGGCGACGGTTCCAAATGCCATCGCGGAAAGGGGTTAAAAACCGTTTGTTTAGGAGCTCATTGTACTAGTGTAAGCACACATGCGCGCAGCCGAAATTGCTCCTCCCACTATTTGGGACACCTGGGATTACCATCCTACCCCGACTCGCAGTTGGTCCGAAATTTAAGACGGGGGCAAAGTTTGTACTTTCCCCATATTTCAAACAAGCGCGTCCCAGATAGAAACATGGTTCTCCCTTAGCTCCCCCGCCCCCGCCCCCCCCCCCCCCCGTACGATTCCCCATTCATACTCCATGGGCGCCAAAACTACCTCTCCACCAGCCGCGAAACCCAGGCGTCCTCCGTCCGCCACCCCATCCTACCCATCAACCGCCGCCCTCCTCCATCACGCCGGAGCCGATACCCTGACGTCGTCATCCACCGCAACCTCAACCGCAATGCCCTCCAAGGCTAGTAGTTTAAGCCGAGGCCGAGCCGTTCATACCCGAGCCAGTTCAACCACGTCGTCCTGCGCCTCACCGCTGCCGCTCCAACTTGACCACCGTCCACCGCACCGGAGTTGTTCCTGCTACGCCGTCCTTCGCCGCCTCGGATCTGCTTTCCCTCCGCCGACATACGGCCATGGCAGCACAGTCAACAATTTGGCCATGGGTTCTTCCAAGCCTGCACCCTCCTCCAAAACATCGGTTTCCCCGGCAAAAAGAAGAAGATCGGCGCGACATATCGAGGCAAACACACTAGCAACCGGAAATGGTACTCCTCTTCCCTTATTCGTGCAAATCTTACGTGTCTGCTTGCACGGTATCCATCCCACAGAAGACACTAGTTGACCGCTTCTTCTTGATACTAGATGTTCCTAGTAACTCGTGATCCATAAGGTTTCTCCTCATATACTATTTCACCTTAGCTAGATGTCCGTCGCCCCCCTGGATTTCAATTCCTACTCAGTTGATTCCCAATTAACGGAAGCATTCCCCGGTGTAACAGGCGCTAGTCTGCCTATTATGTCGGGGAAGCAATGCCTCGATGTTTATCTTAGGGGCGTGTAAGGCCAAGAGCTACTGGCGCCTGATCTGGAGGTCGGCCGGGATTAAAGGGATGGCCTAGGGGCGCTGCCAAGCACGGAGGTGGTGTGAGGTCGAGGGGAGGGCGGGGCGGCGGAGGCAGGGGTCTGGGCCGGTGGTCGCTGGCTATTCGAGAAAGATCGTCAACAGTGACTCGCGAGAGGTAGACGAAGGCCATCTGCGCGTTCCTTATAGATCGGACGGTTCATAAAAAAATTGACTAACCTATTTATTTTCATTCGACTGTTATCTTGATAGGACCACATGTGGTGGTGTGCTGGAGGAGTACCTGCATTTCCTATGCTCATATATTACAAAATCATACGGAGTAGAATCTAATTTTGTTTGCCATGCAATGTTCTAGAGCTATCATATGTCTCCTACCATTTATTTTTAAGCCACCTGCTATTTGCTACTTTTACAGTGCACTAGTTCTGCACACACTTCACCCATACTCTCACTATTGTGTTTTTATGCAAGGGTATTTCAGACTCTGCTGCTATGAGAGAAGCAAAAAAGAAAAGAGAGAAGTCGCTCCAGTGTCGTATGCGGATAGGACAGACACGTTTCAGCCTTATACTAGGTGCAGTGTCAGCAGATGGAGACGGTAAACGTAGCTCTGGAGTTTATGACCTCGCTAGCAATGAACCACCATCCCATGTGCTTGCTTTAACTTCACGGTGCCATATGTGGTTGCATGTTGCATATGGTGCCTAGCTTGTATTCGAAAGGCCGAAGTCGGTCTTTATTAAGATAAGGAAAGATATTTTTTACATGAACCACCATCCCGTGAGCACCAGAAGACAAATAGCTAGTCAGGGCACTGGCCGAGCCAGTGACAAGCCCAGCACAGACAGGCATTCCCTGGAAGCCAACCAAAAAGCCACGATGGTGGCGAAGCAGCCCGCCTCCCACCAGGCTCTCAGGTCCTAGATGATCATGCTCGCCAGTTCAGCCGGATGTCTAGCTTGTATTGCTTCCAATTTGGTTAAATTGCATCTCCTTAGCTTACACATTATACCTTTGAATATGACATGCCTTCCTGTTTTGGTACAAATACTAGTACATCTATCTATTAACCATGTTCTTACACCAAACTAATGCTCTTGTGTATCCCTCATCAATCACTTATGATGAGGCAGTCAGGCTAGTGGACTACTATGAGTAAAGATCCTCATTTAAAGAATGCAGCGTCAGCCTCCCGACATGATTCTCAAGAAACAACAAGGCTAGATGAAGATAGTGAACGTAGCTCTATAGTTGATTACCGCATTTCCCCTACACTAGCATCGCAGGTGCTTGCTCTAACTTGGTAGTGTGATATGTGGTTGCATGTTGCATATGGTGTCTAGATTGTAATTCTTCCAATCTGGTTAAATTGCATGTGCTATTCTGCTTAGTTTATACATTATACCTGTTAATGTGACATGCCTTCCTGTTTTTAGTACATAGTACATCTGTCTATTAAGCATGTGTCCTTACATAAAACTATTGTTTTTTGTATCCCGCATCAATCAATATGACGAGACACCTTTAGTATATGCAGTGTGATATTAGTTGTGTCTTTCATATGATTTATAGCATGCGCTGCTTCTAATTTGTTGAAATGCCATTTATGATGGGACGCTTTTAACTTGGCAGAGTCATATTGGTTTCATCTTTCATGTGGTGTCTAGCTTGCATTGCTTCTAATTTGTTGAAATGGTTTCTACTTAGTTTACACAAGCAGTTGTGAATATGCCATGACGTCCTGTTTTTCATATATATTCCATCCTGGTATCATGTGTTTGCCTTACATCAAAGTAGTGATTGTCAGTATCATGCACGAATGAGTTCTGAAGAGTGAATTTTATTGCTTTTTCTTGTCGGTTTTACTTGACAATTCAAAATCAATAAAGCGGAAGGAAGTTAGCAAGGCAGCGAATAAAGGTGCTCCTTCGAAACTGAGGGCTGATACGTCTCCAACGTATCTACAATTTTTGATTGTTCCATGCTATATTATATTCTGTTTTGGACATTATTGGGCTTTATTATACACTTTTATATTATTTTTGGGACTAACCTATTAACCGGAGGCCTAGCCCAGAATTGCTGCTTTTTGCCTATTTCAGAGTTTCGCAGAAAAAGAATATCAAACGGAGTCCAAACGGAATGAAACCTTCGGGAACGTGATTTTCAGAACGAACGTGATCCAGAGGACTTGGACCCTACGTCAAGACATCAACTAGGAGGGCACGAGGTAGGGGGGCGCACCTACCCCCCCCAGGCGCGCCCTCCACCCTCGTGGGCCCCTTGTTGCTCCAATAACGTACTCCTTCCTCCTATATATACCTACGTACCCCCAAATTACCAGATACGGAGCCAAAAACCTAATTCCACCGCCACAACCTTCTGTACCCATGAGATCCCATCTTGGGGCCTGTTTCGGAGCTCCGCCGGAGGGGGAATCGATCACGGAGGGCTTCTACATCAACACCATAGCCTCTCCGATGATGTGTGAGTAGTTTACCTCAGACCTTCGGGTCCATAGTTGTTAGCTAGATGGATTCTTCTCTCTTTTTTGATCTCAATACAATGTTCTCCCCCTCTCTCGTGGAGATCTATTCGATGTAATCTTCTTTTGCGGTGTGTTTGTTGAGACCGATGAATTGTGGGTTTATGATCAAGTTTATCTATGAACAATATTTGAATCTTCTCTGAATTCTTTTATGTATGATTAGTTATCTTTGCAAGTCTCTTCGAATTATTAGTTTGGTTTGGCCTACTAGATTGATCTTTCTTACAATGGGAGAAGTGCTCAGCTTTGGGTTCAATCTTGCGGTGTCCTTTCCCAGTGACAGTAGGGGCAGCAAGGCACGTATTGTATTGTTGCCATCGAGGATAACAAGATGGGGTTTATATCATATTGCATGAGTTTATCCCTCTACATCATGTCATCTTGCTTAAAGCGTTACTCTGTTCTTATGAACTTAATACTCTAGATGCATACTGGATAGCGGTCGATGTGTGGAGTAATAGTAGTAGATGCAGGCAGGAGTCGGTCTACTTGTCTCGGGTGTGATGCCTATATACATGATCATACCTAGATATTCTCATAACTATGCTCAATTCTGTCAATTGCTCAACAGTAATTTGTTCACCCACCGTAATACTTATGCTCTTGAGAGAAGCCACTAGTGAAACCTATGGCCCCCGGGTCTATTTTCCATCATATTAATTTCCCATCAACAAGCTATTTCCGTTGCCTTTTACTTTGCTTTTTATTTTACTTTACATCTTTATCATAAAAATACCAAAAATATTATCTTATCATATCTATCAGATCTCACTCTCGTAAGTGACCGTGTAGGGATTGACAACCCCTTATCGCGTTGGTTGCGAGGATTTATTTGTTTGTGTAGGTGCGAGGGACTCGTGCGTGGCCTCCTACTGGATTGATACCTTGGTTCTCAAAACTGAGGGAAATACTTACGCTACTTTGCTGCATCACCCTTTCCTCTTCAAGGGAAAACCAACACAGTGCTCAAGAGGTAGCAAGAGGGATTTCTGGCGCCGTTGCCGGGGAGGCTTAGGTGAAGTCAAGTCAAGATTTGACTCCCGACAATGAGCCATTTCTGGCGCCGTTGCCGGGGAGTCTACGCGAAAGTCAACATACCAAGTACCCATCACAAACCCTTATCTCCCGCATTACATTATTTGCCATTTGCCTCTCGTTTTCCTCTCCCCCACTTCACCCTTGCCGTTTTATTCGCCCTCTTTTTCTCGTTCGCTTCTTTTTCGCTTGCCTTGTCGTTATGGCTAGCTCGGTCTTTATCCCTTCGTCTCCCGACTTTGAGTCCTCCACTTCAAGCAAAGACGAAGAGAAAATTAGAAAGATGCTTGGTTTAGGATGCTTGAATCTTATCGTAACTGCAATATAGAGGGAGATTTTAAAATTTTGCTTTGCAATTTTTATGTTGGGTTAACCTTGCCCCATAAACAACTCCCCGATTTTTCCGCCAAAGGAAATTTTATCGATACTGATCCTAGCTTCGCTTATGATATCATAGAGGGGATAGTGGGAGTTCTCCCCCTACAAAAATTATCATCCTTTACCCGAGAAGAGACTCAAATCCTAGAGAAATTATGTGAGTTACAAAAAATTGTTGAACCTCTTAAAAGTATTGGTGGGAATATCAACCCCATGAATAATCTGATTACACTTTGCAATAAGCGGCTGGATACTTTAGATCAAAAGATAACCGAGCATAACTCCATTAAGAAATTTCCTACCAAAGATGGCAATACCTAGATCTATCCTTGCTATTATGCCTAGCTAGGGGCGTTAAACGATAGCGCTTGTTGGGAGGCAACCCAATTTTATTTTTAGTTTTTTTTGCTTTTTGCTTCTGTTTAGGAATAAATATTTGATCTAGCCTCTGGTTAGATGTGTTTTTATGTTCTAATTAGTGCTTGTGACAAGTTTAACCTATAGGATCTTCTTGGATGATAGTTATTTGATCTTGCTGTAAATTCCAGAAACTTTCTGTTCACGAAAATAATTGTTAAAAATCACCAGAACGTGATAAAATATTGATTCCAATTGCTTCTGATCAATAAACAAATTGTCTAGGTCGTCCTATTTTGTCTGAAGTTTTGGAGGTCCAGAAGTTTGCGTTAGTTACAGATTAGTATAGACTGTTCTGTTTTTGACAGATTCTGTTTTTCGTGTGTTGTTTGCTTATTTTGATGAATCTATGGCTAGTAAAATGGTTTATAAACCATAGAGAAGTTGGAATACAGTAGGTTTAACACCAATATAAATAAAGAATAAGTTCATTACAGTACCTTGAAGTGGTCTTTTGTTTTCTTTCGCTAACGGAGCTTACGAGATTTTCTGCTGAGTTTTGTGTTGTGAAGTTTTCAAGTTTTGGGTGAAAGATTTGATGGATTATGGAACAAGGAGTGGCAAGAGCCTAAGATTGGGGATGACCATGGCACCCCAAGATAATCTATAGAAACTGTTGATCTCTTATGCTTCACTTATATTATTTTGAGAGTCTTAAAATAGCATGGAAATTTTCTTTAATTAATATCATGAGAAATTTGATGCTTGATAATTGTTTTGAGATATAAAGGTAGTAATATCATAGTTGTGCTAGTTGAGTAATTGTGGAATTGAAAAATACATGTGTTGGAGTTTGTGATTCCCGTAGCATGCACATATGGTGAACCGTTATGTAACGAAGTCGGAGCATGAAGTATTTGTTGATTGTCTTCCTTTGTGTGGCGGTCGGGATCGCGCGATGGTTAACTCCTACCAACCCTTCCCCTAGGAGCATGCATAGTAGTACTTTGCTTCGAGGGCTAATAAATTTTTGCAATAAGTATATGAGTTCTTTATGTCTAATGTGAGTCCATGGATTATACGCACACTTACCTTTCCGCAATTTTCAAGCCTCTTCGGTACCGCGCATTGTCCTTTATCACTTTGAGAGTTGGTGCAAACTTCGCCGGTGCATCCAAACCCCGTGATATGATATGCTCTATCACACATAAACCTCCTTATATCTTCCTCAAAACAGCCACCATACCTACCTATCATGGCATTTCCATAGCCATTCCAAGATACATTGCCATGCAACTTTCCACCGTTTCATTTATCATGACATACTCCATTATTGTCATATTGCTTTGCATGATCATGTAGTTGAAATTTTATTTGTGGCAAAGCCACCATTCATAATTCTATCATACATGTCGCTCTTGATTCATTGCATATCCCGGTACACCGCCGGAGGCATTCATATAGAGTCATACTTTGTTCTAAGTATTGAGTTGTAATTCATGAGTTGTAAGTAAATAAAAGTGTGATGATCATCATTATTAGAGCATTGTCCCAAGTGAGGAAAGGATGATGGAGACTATGATTCCCCCACAAGTCGGGATGAGACTCCGGACTAAAAAAAAGAGGCCATAAGAAAAGAGAAAAGGCCCAAATAAAAAAAATGATGAGAGAAAAAGAGAGAAGGGACAATGTTACTATCCTTTTACCACACTTGTTCTTAAAGTAGCACCGTGATCTTCATAATAGAGAGTCTCTCATTTTCTCACTTTCATATACTAGTGGGAAATTTCATTATAGAACTTGGCTTGTATATTCCAATGATGGGCTTCCTCAAATGCCCGAGGTCTTCGTGAGCAAGAAAGTTGGTGCACACCCACTTAGTTTACTTTTGAGCTTTCATACACTTATAGCTCTAGTGCATCCGTTGCATGGCAATCCCTACTCCTCGCATTAACATCAATTGATGGGCATCTCCATAGCCCGTTGATTAGCCTCGTTGATGTGAGACTTTCTCTTTTTTTATCTTCCCACATAACCTCTGCCATTATACCTTATTGCACCATAGTGCTATATCCATGGCTTGCGCTCATGTATTGCGTAAGAGTTGAAAAGGCTGAAGCACGTTAAAAGTATGAACCAAATGCTTGTCCAAAACCGGGGTCGTACATGATATGAATATTTTGTGTGGGGAAGATGGAGCATAGCCAGACTATATGATTTTGTAGGGATAACTTGCTTTGGCTATGTTATTTTGATAAGACATAATTGCTTAGTTAGTATGCTTGAAGTATTATTGTTTTTATGTCAACATTAAAATTTTATCTTGAATCATATCAAATCTGAACATTCTTACCACAATAAGAAGAATTATATTGAAATTATGCCAAGTAGCATTCCACATCAAAACTTCTATTTTTATCATTTACCTACTCAAGGACGAGCAGGAATTAAGCTTGGGGATGCTTGATACGTCTCCAACGTATCTATAATTTTTGATTGTTCCATGCTATATTATATTCTGTTTTGGACATTATTGGGCTTTATTATACACTTTTATATTATTTTTGGGACTAACCTATTAACCGGAGGCCCAGCCCAGAATTCCTGTTTTTTGCCTATTTCAGAGTTTCGCAAAAAAAGAATATCAAACGGAGTCCAAACAGAATGAAACCTTCGGGAACGTGATTTTCGGAACGAACGTGATCCGGAGGACTTGGACCCTACGTCAAGACATCAACCAGGAGGGCACGAGGTAGGGGGCGCGCCTACCCCCCCTCCCTAGGCGCGCCCTCCACCCTCGTGGGCCCCCTATTGCTCCAACGACGTACTCCTTCCTCCTATATATACCTATGTACCCCCAAACTACCAGATACGGAGCCAAAAACCTAATTCCACCGCTACAACCTTCTGTACCCGTGAGATCCCATCTTGGGGCCTGTTCCAGAGCTCCGCTGGAGGGGGCATCGATCACGGAGGGCTTCTACATCAACACCATAGCCTCTCCGATGATGTGTGAGTAGTTTACCTCAGACCTTCGGGTCCATAGTTATTAGCTAGATGGCTTCTTCTCTCTTTTTTGATCTCAATACAATGTTCTCCCCCTCTCTCGTGGAGATCTATTCGATGTAATCTTCTGTTGCGGTGTGTTTGTTGAGACCGATGAATTGTGGGTTTATGATCAAGTTTATCTATGAACAATATTTGAATCTTCTCTGAATTCTTTTATGTATGATTGGTTATCTTTGCAAGTCTCTTCGAATTATCAGTTTGGTTTGGCCTACTAGATTGATCTTTCTTGCAATGGGAGAAGTGCTTAGCTTTGGGTTCAATCGTGCGGTGTCCTTTCCCAGTGACAGTAGGGGCAGCAAGGCACGTATTGTATTGTTGCCATCGAGGATAACAATATGGAGTTTATATCATATTGCATGAGTTTATCCCTCTACATCATGTCATCTTGCTTAAAGCGTTACTCTGTTCTTATGAACTTAATACTCTAGATGCATGCTGGATAGCGGTCGATGTGTGGAGTAATCGTAGTAGATGCAGGCAGGAGTCGGTCTACTTGTCTCGGACGTGATGCCTATATACATGATCATACCTAGATATTCTCATAACTATGCTCAATTCTGTCAATTGCTCAACAGTAATTTGTTCACCCACCGTAATACTTATGCTCTTGAGAAATGCCACTAGTGAAACCTATGGCCCCCGGGTCTATTTTCCATCATATTAATTTCCCATCAACAAGCTATTTCCATTGCCTTTTATTTTGCTTTTTATTTTACTTTGCATCTTTATCATAAAAATACCAAAATATTATCTTATCATATCTATCAGATCTCACTCTCGTAAGTGACCGTGTAGGGATTGACAACCCCTTATCGCGTTGGTTGCGAGGATTTATTTGTTTGTGTAGGTGCGAGGGACTCGTGCGTGGCGTCCTACTGGATTGATACCTTGGTTCTCAATACTGAGGGAAATACTTACGCTACTTTGCTGCATCACCCTTTTCTCTTCAAGGGAAAACCAATGTAGTGCTCAAGAGGTAGCAAGGGCCTCTACAGATTCTACTCCTCCATTCCCCCAAGATGATTTCCAAGACAACACATGCATAGACACTCAACGTATTTGTGTTGATGATGAGCACGTCTCCCCTAGTGCACCATCACAGGTGCTCTCTCTAACTTTGCACTGTTATATGTGGTTGCATGTTATGTACGATGTCTAGCTTGTATTGCTTCTAATTTTGTTGAATTCCATCTGCTTATTTTACACATTATACTTGTGAATAAGACACGTGTTCCTATTTCTAGAACATACAATATCTGTCTATCACACCATGTTCTTACATCAAAGTACTATTTTTGTGTAACCTGCAACAATCACTTAACAAGACACATTTGACTTGGGAGTGTGATATAGGTTACATCTCACATTCTTTTCTAGCTTGCACTACTTCTAATTTGTTGAAATGGCACTTATGACGAGACAGTTTTAACTTGGTAGAGTGATATTCGTTGCATCTTTCATATGGTGTCTAGCTTTCATTGCTTCTAATTTATTGAAATGCCTTCTCCTTAGTTTACACATCATAAGCTGTGAATATGCAATGTTGTGAATACGCAATGGCACTAATGACGAGAGACCTTTAACTTGGTAGTGTGATGTTGTTTGCATCTTGCATATGATTTATTTCTTGTACTGCTTAAAATTTGTTTAAACGCCATTTATGATGAGACAATGTTAACTTGGCAGAGCGATATTTGTAGCATCTTTCATATGGTGTCTACCTTCCATTGCATTGCTTCTAATTTAGTGAAATGTCTTCTACTTAGTTTACACATCATAGTTCTGGTTATCTCATGCCGTCCTGTTTTTCGTACATATTACATCCTCCTATCATGTGGTTGTCTAACATCAAAGTTCAGTTCTTCTGTATCACGCATCAATTTGTTCTGAAGAACTAAATTGTTATTCGTTTTTCTTGTCGGCTTGACTTAACATGGCACAGAGAAAGAGGAAGCAACACAGAACGACAGGGAAAGGGAAGCGGAATAATCCTGCAGATTCTGCTGGTACTGATGGTGCAATAGAAGGTCAAAGTCCAGCGGAAAATTGTACCGACAGGGTATCCCGTGCTACACGAGCTGCAGAACAAGCCAAACAGAAACAAATAGCTGCCACCAAACAAGCAGAGACGGCCCTAGTTGTTGCAACACCTTCCACAATATATACCACCAGCTGCATGATTTACTCGTTGGTCAACTCAGCTAGCAGCATGTTCCCAAGCTCCCTTGCCACCTGACACTACTTCCGAAGCACTCTTGACAAAAGATTAGTTGGCAAGATCAGATGAACTTTGTGAGCTTCAACATCAAGAAGGTAGTTGCTGGAGTCAAGTTACAGTTGCATGCTTCTTTATATGTAGTCTCACAGTTTGATGTACACTAACACTTCCTATGTTCGTTGTCGGACTAGCACCTAGGTGCAAGAGGAACAAACATCAGGGATAATGCTCGATAGGTTAACTAAATCTAGAGGAGGAAGAATGGAGATCCGTTTTGAGGCAGGTTTAAAAAGGCCATGTGATGCTACAGAGTCAGCCAAGTTAGTATCAGAGGCAGCGGTTGCCGTTAGGTGTCATGTATGTATCCTCCCAACATGGATTCAGTACAGGAATGACAAATACGAAACCCAGTTCAACACCTTCCTCGACCATTTATCTGTAAGTATGGTTATGTATGGAAACTAGTAATATTGTCTTGCTCTGTCCCATACTTTCTAGGTTGCTGATATTGAGACTCTCATAATTTTCAATAGATGAGGTTCAAGTTGGATAGCCAAGATGATGCAACCAGACAAGCTTGCACCCATGTTTTCAAGTCAGCTTTGCGACAGTATCGGTATAACTTGAGGAAAACTCACTTTGAAGGCAAGGCTAACAGTGAACTAGCCCAAACATCTCCAATAGAAAATATATCGGATGAAGACTGGAGAGGCCTCGTTAAACACTGGTCTGATCCAAAGTATCAGGTACATTATATATACTAGTACAATGCTCGTGCGTTGCCATGGGCTAGAATGCATATAAATAAATCAAATAAATGATTAAATCCGTCCTAAGGTCAAAACTCATTTACTCCTCATATGTTCGTGCGTGTTCGGATAAACTTGTGCCCGGCTGGCTCCTCAAAATTCAACCGTCTGTACAATCCGAGCTCCTCCAAATCCAGCCCATATGTGTGTGGGGGGGAGGGGGTGTCCAGACTATCCACCATGTTATCTCCACCATGTGGTCCTAACACAAAACCCTTCCATTTTTCTGTCGGACCCTCCCCTTCATGCTCGGTTTCCCATCATAGCAGGACAATTCTCGCTTGAGCCCTCTCCCTTTAAACCAATGTTACGTACCTCACATATGCCATGGCACCCTCACTTCTTCACGTCGCACTTCCCCATGGATCATCCAGGAAGAGTCTTCTACCAACCGCCCCTCTATCCGCTCTAATCCCTTCCATCCGCATTCGTGTTGACCCGGCACCGCCATCAAGGGGGCCGAAGCGTCCATCACTCGTGACGCCTTCGAGCCAAGAAGACACATCCGATATCTCCTGAGCCATTTCCATGTTGTAACATGAAGTTGAATGTCGTCCACGACCACGAAACAAAAATATAATGTCCATTATCAGGCATGCATGCAACTGATACACCAGTGTGTCCATTATTGACTCTTGAAGTAACCAACCAATGAATTTAACCTTCTATCCTAAACAAAAAATTCTATGACTTGATGGGAAAAAAGAACCGCTCGCTCATGCAATTTGCTGCAAAGCCATCTCTAATGAACTGCTATTTGCTACATTCTTTAAATAGGAAAATTATTCCGATCAGCCAGCCATAACTCAACAGACCAATCTCTAATCAAATGCTATTTGCTACATTTTTCAAATAGGAAAATTATTCCGATCAGCCAGCCATAACTCAACAGACCAACCCGAACCCACATTTTCTAAAGTAAAGAAATTATTTCCCTTGATCGATCAAGATGCCAAAGTGTTGTTTGCCAGACTGCTATGTTCCTACACACGCAGAGAAAATTATTTTTCAAATCAAGGAATTAAGAAAAGGACGAATATCATGATGTTCGTGGCAATTGCCAGCTCTGCCATGCTACCATGGCATCGTCTTTTTAGTCTGTACCCACATGCCGAGTTGAGAAATAATCTTCAGATATACCCACTGCTAACACACTCACGTACATAATGGCCCTTGGCTGATTGATTTGGCTAGCTGTTAACACAAGCACACAACACACAAAATCAGTCAATGGCCACATGTATGCATTGTTTACTTTATTCCAATTGTGATGCAATCGTGACACCTACTCGCCCTGTCCGCTTGCCCGTCACGGTAATTGCCTACTTGCCGCTGGTGCCAACCACTCGACCTGGCCACCGCCGCTCACCACTCAGTCTCCACTGGCTGCCCATTACCTCTTGCGCCACCAGCGTGCTCGCTCGGCCAAATGTTGTTGATTGGAATGCGGGACTGAAGGTAATCCATGGACATGTTTTAGTTCTGCTTGGCATCAATCTTTGGTACTTGTCAATCCATATAACGCACAAAAAATCGACTCTCAGACAGAAAAGTGATCTAACTCATTTGTCAAGTACCCTGCTCTAAAAATACTATGACAAATGAATCTAGTAGAAGTAAAAATGGTAAGAAGCCCTCAGCTCAAACTATAACATAGCTAAAATTAATTAATTTAACAATTGTGCTTCAATAGTTGGAACACTGCAGTTTTCTTTATATGGACTTATACTAAAGACAATTTAGGCATGGAAGAGAAAAACATCACCTCCAATCATTAACATCCCAATATTCTGACGTAGATTTGGCACTAAATTCTCTAGATGAACAATGATCCCAATGTCCCTCTTACTGGATAGCAAGTCCAATGTCAACGGCAATACACAATAGGGAGCGACATCTGAAATCTCGTGGTCTATAGCAATTAGAGTCCTTCTCAAGAACTTATCCTACTTCAATAACCACATATGAACCAACCATAAAAGTGTGAAAAGTGAATGCGTTATTGGTGCATATAGAGGACTACATATCACATTCTCTTGCCATCTCTCAAACTTAATGGTCACATCTCGTTACTTCTGATTCCACACGGTTCTCTCTCAAATTAATTAGTGGTTGCATCACAACACACCGGATTATCTTGATAAACTCCTAACAGGATTCAAGTCAGCATTGAAATCTACAGGAAGACCATGGATCAGTAATCTGAGAAAGGAAAGTCATGACAGAAATAATGAAGATGCTATAATCACTTGATATATAAGCGTGCTGATTACATAGTAGTGTAAAAACAACTGATGGGAACAATACAAACAGAACTGAAAATTTCCCGTTAAGTGAGGAAATCAGAATTACTGTTCAGCTTACTAAAAATCATGCTTCATTTAACAACATAAGAGCTCAAACTAAGTTCATGTGGCTTTTGTTCAAGAAAGAGTTCAGTAGTATAGTGATCATGCCCCTCCTCGGCAACCCCACTGAACTTCTCACCTCATGCCCCTCCTATCTCTCTCACTCTCCCTTCCATCCAACAACGCTCTGCCTTCCAGCCATCGTTCTCGTGTTTCTCGGATTGATACAAAAAATAGGGTAAATAATTGGATGCTTACTTAGCATGTTGTAGCAACCTTGTAAGTGACTCAATGGGACAAGCACTTATATATATTTGGACGTACATAGAAATTAGATATTTCCTAATTGTTGGCATAACAAAAAACATACTGGCTGCAAGAGAATGAAAGACTAACCTATTGATGAGCACAACAGTACATACCATCCCATCATGATGTTTCCATCTCTCACACTTGATGATTACATCTTGTTATTTCTAACATGTACACCATCGGGCGATTGCTTTATTGGAAATATATTTACACAATATGATCAGAGCAACATTAAGGAGTTGGATGCTGGTGCACAGATTCTCCTCAAATTCCACATGCAACCCTTGTTGATAAGAAAGACATGTTTTTCTTAGGTGATTTTTGATCGAGCTCCTACAGAAAAATTCAAAGAAATCATGTCTCAGCATGGAGCCAAGCACACTAATCAGAGTAAATCATGAGAGGAGAAGCCTCAAAACCTACTACAGGGAATTGAGTCAACATTAATTTGTGTAAGAATTAAATCGTAATGTAGATAAGAACCCAGTAGTTGATAAAATAACCCTGACACAACCCATTAATACAATATATAGTCACAGGAAGTAGATTAAGATTGTGCAGATATCATGATCTACGAACCGTATCTATGAATATTGATTGCAAAGTCACAAACAGAACCTCCTGACTTTACAAAACAAATGTTTCATCAACAGAAACTATAGCGAATGCCAATTGGATTATATAAGTAAGATAGAGATATCAAACAAATAAAAGATAATTCAAAGAGTATATATTCTATTTCCTTACTTGGCATCACAGAGAATGCAAGTCAAAGATATTGCGATACATCTTACCTTCTATAAATTGACTGCAAGGCATAATCCCCAGCAAAATATACAGAATGAATTGCTCCTATGGTCCAAGTATTGCATAAATAGTTATATACAGACTATTCAATAGTGAGCATAAAGATGGCATGTACTACCAAAATCCCTTTGCTATGGAGCTTAGTCTGCATGTCTATTCGTCTTTGTGTAAATCAGTTGTGGCCAAGATGTGCTGACAGCTCACCAGCCTCTCCCCGTTTACCAATAAAATCAAAGAAGCTCAAAGCAAAAAAAATAACATAGATATATCTACCTGATGTAATTGCTTGTAACTCCAGAGTGTTGGTAGAGTCGAGAAGAGAACACCCAGCCAATGTTACAGCAGATCGATCTGCAATTATAAATCATTAGAGGTCCCAATTGCAAATCAATCTGCAAGAGATGGAGATGCGACCGGAAGCTTACGGATTTGATGCATCAGAACAGCCATGGCGACGGTGGGCGGGCAGAAGCGATAATAAAACCAGTGGGAGGGGGACGAAAAAAAACCCGACGAAAAAAACCTACTGAGACATTAGGAGTAGAGATCAGTAGGGGCTTCTTCCCCCTACTAGTCTAGACCTGATAAACACAAGCGGTGAAAGGATGAGAAAATTGTGAATCAACCAAACATTTGCATAGTTAGCTTATAAATAAATTGGACGACAAATATTTGAACAATCTGGCTAACCCATAAAACTGACAAATCTAAGCTGGAACTGCAAGCTAAGCTGAGACAATCAAAAGTGTGAAGATGGACTGACGAAGGTAAAGTAACCACTTGAGTAAGAAAAGAATAAAGCAACAGGGACAACAACGATGCCGCTCTACAATCGTCTCTCTAATTCCATTCCCCTAGCTTGCCCTCTCATCTCCTTGCACATCAACCAGAACATTTGACCAAGATCAGAGAGAAGCAGTGGTGGGAGGGCGATGCAAGGTGATGAGCTACGGCACGATCGATCAGGCGTCGCTGTACTGACGGCGAGGGAGCTCTGCGGTGAAACCACCTATCAGCCGTACCTTGATAAGGACCTGAAGAAGCCTCATGGAAAGAGGTGGAGCATAGGGTGGTGTCTGCTCTTTTGCGATTTATTGCCTCATGGCAAGGGATCGAGAAGGATGCGAAACCATTGACCACAACAAAGGCGAACAAAGAAATCAGCCATCAATCTTATCCTCTCCAACCATGTTGGGTGTCCCATGGTGCTGAGTGCAGCTGTCGTCCCCCTTATCCTCTCCAACCACTGAACCGCGCAATGACCAGCCGCTATCTCACTCCTGCTCCCAAACAGCCGCCGTCGCGCTCCTGCTCCTGAACGGCCGTCGTCGCTGGACCTTGCTCCAAGTCACCGCCGCCGCCGCCTGACTGCTCTCTCATCGTCAACCCCTCTCACTCGATCTCAATCTACAATCCCCCCTTAGCTCGATCGACCGATGAGAGAACATCTCTCACTGATTTTGCCACCGACCCTTGAGAAAAGGACAACATAATGATTTGGCGGAGATCCTCAATGTTTTGGCCACCGACCCTTGAGAAAAGGACAGTATAATGCATTTTTTAGACACCGAAAGGAGAGCCCACACATAATATGTTTTTCTTAGGGAATGATGCAGATAATATGTAAGGAAATACTAACAAAGAACATGGCATAGGGTTGAGCTGAAACTTCACAAAACCTAATGCAGGAACGGTACAGGAGTAGTACTATAGTAGAGCCAAGTAGCATAGCTACAAGTTTCACCAAATACACAATCTGAATGGTATCTGTACACCAAGAGCATCTACTAACAGAATGAGGGTATAAAACTTACCTCCAGCAGACATGTGGGCTGTGACCCAAGAGCCTCCAGCATCCTGATCACAGGAACCGGCCCTTTCGCCGCGCCAGCAAGTTCTGGGTCACCACCGCTCATGGTACCTCATGTACAATACTGAGAAGCACACATAAACGAACCTGCAACACTCAAATCGAACACCCAAAGTTACTAAACTACAGCTGCACACCTCGTCAAGCATCTTAATGGTACAAGGCTTACCGGAATGTCGTGTGCTGCGTGCAGAAGAAAGGATGTGGCGTCCGCATATAGTGTGTCATCGGTGGCAAAGTCTCTGCTGTGGAATTTAAGCAGACAATTAGGATGCAGTTGTGACATTTCCAATTCAATGCATAAACTAATCTGGGTTTAATCTCTCAAACTGGAATAATGATTAATTGTATGAAACAACATTCAGCTAGAAACGTTATATCTCAGACAAAACCCATGTTTAATCAGGGATGGGATGCTACTTTGTCCTTTAGATGTACATGTAGTAAGAGAATATCTATTACTCCCTATTAGATAACAGAAAAGAACAAAAATAGAAATAATCAACAATAATGGTAACCAGCAAGATATAAGGAGCATAGGGATGTCCATCTGAGTGCAGTCATCGCCAACCAAGTTAAATAACAAACATTTTCGATTAACTACAACAATAGAAAGTACAAGTGTGTATAAGTAAGCACCTAGGTGGAACAGATGTTTGCATAACTACCTAGTAGACAATATATTTGCATCAGTAAGCCATGGTATAGAATTATTTGATTACTTCATGTATAGACATTCAGGTCCATGTTTTTCTTTGTTTTCTGAGTCCATTATTGTAGAAAAAGGCTTATGATCTGAATTACTATGCTTTCTCCACACTCTTATCCTGTCCATCTAAATCTCAATGAAGATGTGCGGTTTCAGCCACAACCATCTTTCGTTAAAAAACACCAGATGAATTCAAATGATAATGTATATCCTTGATCTATAAAGGATATCTATAAAGACTGCAACTTCATGTATTACCAAGTATGAAGTCTGATTTTTGTGGAATAATCATGGTGGTGGAAGCCCTTTCTTTTCGCCAAACCACATAAGATAGGAAACCAACCTTACTTCACCTAACGTTTAGCACCTAAGCCTTCCTCTGCCAATTTTATTGGCTATATATATAGTTTCTCTGCACATGTCTGCACAATTTAGAAACCTAATGTTCTGTTCAACACAAATTCATAGAAGCAGTCAGAAGGTTTGCCTTTTATGAATGATACGAAGTCCCTAAAAGTTTCCACAGAAGAGGCAAATGCTAGAATCACCTCGCTCTGACACTTTACTATGAATCATCTACGAATCACTGGGCCGGAGAAGAGGATATATTTGGTTGCCTAGATTCAGAAAAAAATGATACCTGATGCTGACCACCATTTATAACTTCTAGTACATTGCTACGGATTGGAAGGATCTACATATCCTCTTCCGCAATCCTCCAAGACCAAGAACAGACTGAAGGATTTCATTGAGCACCTCCAGTACAAAGCAAAGCAAGCAAAACCAACCATGGGGTGCATACCAACGGATTGAGCTTGGATTAACCTGACATGATTACTATTACTCGTCACTTCAGAAGCCATGTACCGCCGCAACAGATTTTATTGATAGCCAAGAAAGATCAGTGCTTGCTTTTCATGGTAATTCCCGGAACAACATAAATTTTGGGATTGAAGAGGTATCTCTACTTCCTTACTCCCAAGACCGTACTTGTAGAAAATGTATCCTGGAATGACGACGCTGATGAAGCATGACGACATCAGCCCTAACCACGGAAACACAATCATCTTTTTTTGCCTGAGGTGTTCAACATCATGCAGGGGGTTCACGACACGCTGATGCGGGCGCTCCACCCGCCTCCCCCTCCCCTCGGGTGCACCTGAGGCAACATGGCCCTCCTGGGGGAGAGGCATGCGTCCATGCTATGCAGCATATCCATGGCGATGGCGACGCCTGGGCACCAATTGTGAGGGAAGGAGCCAAGCGAACTCGAGGAAAATGAGGAAGGCCTCGATCCGAAAGACCATCCCGCACCAAGCCCCACCGCCTCAACAGGATCTCATCTCCCTGCCCATCGGCGGCTCAGCGGAGCCTTAACCACCCCAGCCCGCACGGCCGCGCGGGACTCCCGCACCGGCGGCGGCCCCCAAGGGGCCTCCAAGCCGATACTCGGCCCGACATGGGGAGGGTCCAGCCGGCGAATCCATCGGACAGGAGGTGGGCGGCGCCCTCCATCATCGCCGTTGTTTCGGGAGGGGCGCAGTCCCGGTCGAGGCGGTGTGGGGCGGGCGGCGGGATGGAGGTGGAGATAGGATCGAGGGGTACGAATAAAAACCCGATGAAAAAACCAACGAAACTGAAACGTGGGAGTGAGGACGAAAAAAACCAGGAAAGGTGGGACGAAAATTAACCGACGGAGACTACCAACTGCTCCATTAGGAGTAGAGATGTGATCAGATCACATGTTGAAGTCCTATTTACGCATGTGCCACACAAATATATCTTTTTGTAGGTGAACTATTCAAAGAACAAGGCTAACCGTACGAAAGTGAAATTCCAACAGGCGACAGGATCTCGTAGCTATATTGCACTTTGCGAGGCTCTTGTAATTAGCTGTTGTTTCACTCTTTTCGCTCTACCATATTATCAGATCTATATTGATGACCCACAAGTATAGGGGATCTATCGTAGTCCTTTCGATAAGTAAGGGTGTCGAACCGCACGAGGAGCAAAAGGAAATGACAAGCGGTTTTCAGCAAGGTATTCTCTGCAAGCACTGAAATTATCGGTAAAATATAGTTTTGTGATAAGGTAATTTGTAACGGGTAACAAGTAACAAAAGTAAAAGAGGTGCAACAAGGTGGCCCAATCCTTTTTGTAGCAAAGGATAAGTCTGGACAAACTCATATATAAAGGAAAATGCTCCCGAGGACACAAGGGAATTATCGTCAAGCTAGTTTTCATCACGCTCATATGATTCACGTTCATTACTTTGATAATTTGATATGTGGGTGGACCGGTGCTTGGGTGCTGCCCTTTCTTGGACAAGCATCCCACTTATGATTAACCCCTCTTGCAAGCATCCGCAACTACAAAAGAAGTATTAAGGTAAACCTAACCATAGCATGAAACATGTGGATCCAAATCAGCCGCTTACGCAGCAACGCATAAACTAGGGTTTAAGCTTCTGTCACTCTAGCAACCCATCATCTACTTATTACTTCCCAATGCCTTCCTCTAGGCCCAAACAATGGTGAAGTGTCATGTAGTCGACATTCACATAACAGCACTAGAGGAAAGAGAAAGACAACATACATCTCATCAAAATATCGAACGAATACCAAATTCACATGACTACTTATAGCAAGACTTCTCCCATATCCTCAGGAACAAAAGTAACAACTCACAAATCATATTCATGTTCATAATCAGAGGGGTATTAATATGCATAAAGGATCTGAACATATGATCTTCCACCAAATAAACCAACTAGCATCAACTACAAGGAGTAATCAACACTACTAGCAACCCACAGGTACCAATCTGAGGTTTTGAGACAAAGATTGGATACAAAAGATGAACTAGGGTTTGAGAGGAGATGGTGCTGGTGAAGATGTTGATGGGGATTGGCCCCCTCCCGATGAGAGGATCTACGGTGATGATGATGGTGATGTTTCCCCCTCCCGGAGGGATATTTCCCCGGCAGAACAGCGCCGCCGGAGCCCTAGATTGGTTTCGCCAGGTTCGGCCTCGTGGCGGCGGTGCTTCGTCCCGAAAGCTTCCTTCTGATTTTTTCTCGGACGAAAGACTTCATATAGCAGAAAATGGGCACTGGAGGCCTGCCAGGGGGCCCACGAGACAGGGGGCGCCCTACTACCTCTTGTGTATGTGTTGGTTTTTCCCTTGAAGAGGAAAGGGTGATGCAGCAAAGTAGCGTAAGTATTTCCCTCAGTTTTTGAGAACCTAGGTATCAGTCCAGTAGGAGGCCACACACAAGTCCCTCGTACCTACACAAACAAATAAGAACCTTACAACCAACGCGATAAAGGGGTTGTCAATCCCTTCACGGCCACTTGCAAAAGTGAGATCCTATAGAGATGATAAGATAATTTTTTTGGTATTTTTATGATAAAGATTAAACGTAAAGATTGCAAAGTAAACAAAGATAGAAATAGCTTGTTGACAGGAAATTAATATGATGGAAAATAGACCCGGGGGCCATAGGTTTCACTAGAGGCTTCTCTCAAGATAGCATAAGTATTACGGTGGGTGAACAAATTACTGTCGAGCAATTGATAGAATTGAGCATAGTTATGAGAATATCCAGGTATGATCATGTATATAGGCATCACGTCCGTGACAAGTAGACCGACTCCTGCATGCATCTACTACTATTACTCCACACATCGACCACTATCCAGCATGCATCTAGAGTATTAAGTTCATAAGAACGGAGTAACCCTTTAAGCAAGATGACATGATGTAGAGGGATAAACTCATGCAATATGATATATATAAACCCCATCTTTTTATCCTCGATGACAACAATAAAATACGTGTCGTTTCCCCAACTGTCACTGGGATCGAGCACCGCAAGATTGAACCCAAAGCTAAGCACTTCTCCTATTGCAAGAAAGATCAATCTAGTAGGCCAAACCAAACTGATAATTCGAAGAGACTTGCAAAGATAACCAATCATACATAAAAGAATTCAGAGAAGATTCAAATATTTTTCATAGATAATCCTGATCATAAACCCACAATTCATCGGATCTCGACAAACACACCGCAAAAGAAGATTACATCGAATAGATCTCCAAGAGAATCGAGGAGAACTTTGAATTGAGATCCAAAGAGAGAGAAGAAGCCATCTAGCTAATAACTATGGACCCGAAGGTCTAAGGTAAACTACTCACACATCATTGGAGAGGCTATGGTGTTGATGTAGAAGCCCTCCGTGATCAATGCCCCCTCCGGCGGAGCGCCGGAAAAGGCCCAAGATGGGATCTCACGGGTACAGAAGGTTGCGGTGGTGGAATTAGGTTTTCGTGGTGCTCCTCGATGGTTTGGGGGTACATAGGTATATATAGGAGGAAGAAGTAGGTCGGTGGAGCCATGAGGGGCCCACGAGGGTGGAGGGCGCGCCCAGGGGGGTAGGCGTGCCCCCCTGCCTCGTGGCCTCCTCGTTGGTTGCTTGACGTCCACTCCAAGTCCTATGGATCATGTTTGTTCCAAAAATCACGCTCCCGAATGTCGGTGTACAAAAGTAGGGGCTCTCCTTTTGACCCCTTTACTTGTGCACGGGCAATCGAGGCCGCGCGCCACGGCCACACCTGGCGAGGCCAGGAGGGTGAACCGAGGTAAGTCCAGAAGCAAAGCAACGCCAAGGCCGAGACCACAAAGAGCAGAGGGATGAAGCAGGTTTCCCCGGCAAGGTCCTTGCCGGGTGTTGAGGATATAGACCTTAGAGTCACCCGTCAGGAGGGGCCGGGTTACTCATATGGTCATCGCCAGAAGCCCGGCGCCAAGTTTGAAGACGGTGGGCCAAAGATGGGCTTAAGACCCGGATATGGCTTAAGGCCCGTAGTTACAATCATTATCCTGGTAGAACTTGTAGTGTAAGGCAAAAATAGTTGAGAGTCCGAGCCGGACACTCTTATGAGCCGGCCGGGACTCTGAGAGCTGCAGGGCGTCAGCCTCCCTATATAAAGGGACGACCCGGCAGCAGTTTAAGGCAGAGAACAATCTCATCGAAAGCCGGGCATAGCAGTTTAGCTCCCTGGTGATCGTAACCCTAATCAATACCACCTCAAACTGGACGTAGGCTTTTACCTTCACCGTAAGGGGCCGAACCAGTATAAACCCTCGTGTTCCTTGTCCCGCATTAACCCCTTCAAGATTTCTAGCTGTGATGGCTCCACGACTAAGTCCTAGCTCGAGGACATCTGCCGTGACAATTCCACGACAGTTGGCGCCCACCGTGGGGCCAGCGCACGGTGGATTTGAGTTCTTGAAGGGCAGCTTCGAAGGGCTCAAGGGATACGCTGTGGGCCAGATGACCAAGAGTCGTCGCGGCAAGCTCTACATCGACGATGCAAACTGGGGCCCCGACGCCGGCTCAATTGAGTACGGGTACCGGATCCCCTTCGGCGGAATTCATGTTTTCATTGGCAAGATTGGTGAGCCGGGCCCTGAGCCGGGTCTCTGCGCCGATTTCATCGAGACGGCTCAGCGTGCGCAACCCGCCCGGGCCCGGCCTGCCTTAAGGCATGCTTTTGTGGGGTGTATCCATGGAGGACTCTCTGATCGATCTGGATCTGGTGATGAGACGGCCGCCGGCTCTGACGGCGATTCGGCCACCGATGAGCCAAACTCGTTGTATCAACTTCACGATGGTAGGCTCATGGGTTGTTCCGATGGTGACAGTATCCCGGACCTATTTGAGCCGCCAAGCCGGGTTGGAATCTTTATGGCCGGTGCGCAGCCTGTTCAGAACCCCGCTGCTGGGGCGGGAAACCCGGTGCCTTCTCCGGCTCAGGTGCTGATGGATCTCACGGACAAGATGACGGCCCTGTTAACCGCCACAGTTGACCCGGCAGATCAAGCTCAGCACGATGCGGAGGTGGCACAGTTAAAATTGGATCTAGTGAAAGCTAAAGAGGATCTTGCAGCGGAAGGGATCAGGCTGGCTGCGGAGAGGGCGGCTCTCGATGCCCAAACTCAGCTGATCCAGGCGCAGTCCTTCCAACTCACGATGGATCAGAACGCGTCCAATGAGGTCATGAGAAGGAGGGAAGGGCAGGGAAGGGAAAGAAGAACGGCAACGGCAAGGGTCTTCAGCATAACCCGGGGAACCAAGGAGGAGGCAAGCGCAAGGCCGACGGCAGCCTAGAGTTTGTGGCCAACGCCAGCTCACAAGGGAATAACCAGCGACGTAAGGGGAGGCCCCCTCCCCGAGGCGGCGGGTCAGGTCCGACGCTGGAGCAGCTGTTGAATGAGCCTTGTCCAAGGCATGGCTCTAGAGAGAAGCCAGCGACTCATCTGTGGAAGGATTGTGCAATCATGAAGGCCTTTAAGAATTACAATGGCCCGGGCGGCGGCTCAGGCGCCGGCGGCTTTCATGGCCCGGGCGGCGGCTCAAATTCTAATCTTCAGAGCGGTCAAGGGGGCTTTAATCAGCAGTCTTGCCAGGGTCATCAACAGCAGCAGGGGGTTATCAGACCAATCCAAAGTAGCTTAGCGGTGGACAGTATCATGTGTTTACCACCAGTCTGTGTAAGCGAGATCAGAAGCTTCATAAGAGGGCAGTGAATGCTGTTGAGCCGGCGGTCCCACGCTACTTGCGGTGGTCTGAGCAGCCTATTGTGTGGAGTAGGGAGGATCACCCTCCCCGGGTGGATAACCCGGGCCACTTGGCCTTAGTGGTGGCTCCTCAAGTGGGAGGATATAAGTTCACAAAGGTGCTCATGGATGGAGGCAGCAGCATCAACATCCTCTATTATGAGACTTTTCGCCGTATGGGGTTGGTTGATAAGAACCTCAGCCAGTCAAACACTATCTTCCATGGTGTGGTACCTGGTAAGTCGGCTTATCCAGTCGGCAAGATCGAATTGGAAGTGGCCTTTGGAGATGAGAACAACTACAGGGTGGAGAAATTGACCTTTGAGGTGGTTAAGATAAGAAGCCCGTACCATGCTATATTTGGGCGGCCGGCTTACGCCAAGTTCATGGCTCGGCCGTGTTATGTGTACTTACAGCTCAAGATGCCGGGTCACAACGGGACCATTACGGTTCACGGCAGCCGGAAAGTGGCCCTGGAGTGTGAGGAAGGCGATGCAGCTTATGCAGAATCTGTTTGTGCAACAGAGGAGTTGAAGTTTTACAAGGACAATGTTGACCCAACTGATATGACCTCTCTGAAAAAGCCGACTACGGAGCATGAGCCAGCAATGAAATTTAAGTCAGTTGATGAGACTAAACTTGTTGATTTCGTTCCAGGAGACTCATCTCAGCAGTTTAGCATCAGTGCCAATCTGGATCCGAAATAGGAAGGCGCGCTCATCGAGTTCATCCGTGAGAATAGGGACATCTTCGCATGGAAACCTTCTGACATGCCAGGTGTACCTAGAGAACTCGCTGAGCACACTCTCAATGTTGATCCGAAATTTAAGCCGGTCAGGCAGTTCCTTCGGCGGTTTAATGAAGAGAGGCAGAAAGCTATTGGCGAAGAGGTGGCCCGGCTTTTGGCGGCCGGGTTTATTGTTGAAGTCTTCCACCCAGAATGGTTAGCTAACCCGGTGCTCGTACTCAAGAAGAACGGCACTTGGCGGATGTGTGTGGACTACACGGACTTAAATAAAGCGTGTCCGGCTGATCCTTTTGCCCTTCCCCGTATTGATCAAATCATTGATGCTACGGCCGGTTGTGCGCGCTTAAGTTTCCTGGACGCTTATTCTGGATATCATCAGATTAAAATGGCAGTTAAGGACCAGGAGAAGACGGTGTTCATCACTCCCTTTGGAGCCTTCTGCTATGTATCCATGCCCTTTGGACTCAAGTGTGCACAGGCGACTTATCAGCGTTGCATGCAGAACTGTCTTCATAAACAGATTGGGCGTAATGTTCATGCTTATGTGGACGATATTGTGGTTAAGTCCATAAAAGAGGAAACCCTGATAGATGATTTGAGAGAAACCTTTGATAATCTCCGGGTCTACAAGATGATGCTTAACCCAGCCAAGTGTGTCTTTGGTGTTCCTGCAGGCAAACTCTTGGGTCTTTTGGTTTCCGACAGAGGCATTGAAGCTAACCCGGAAAAGATCAAGGCCATCACCTCCCTGGCTAAGCCGGCATGTTTAAATGACGTTCAGCGCTTGGCGGGTCGCATCGCTGCTTTAAGCCGATTTATAAGCCGTTTGGGTGAGAAAGCCATGCCATTATATCAGTTGATGAAGAAAACTGATAACTTTGTCTGGAATGATGCAGCTAATACTGCCTTTGAGGATTTGAAGAAGCAGCTGGCAGAGCCTCCAGTCCTTGCTGCTCCGGTTGATAAGGAGCCCTTATTATTATATGTGGCGGCGAACACACGAGCCGTCAGTGTGGCTATGGTGGTGGAGCGCAAGGAGGAGGGTAAGGAGCATCCGGTTCAGTGGCCGGTTTATTATGTCAGCGAAGTGCTCATTGAGTCCAAGCAGCGATATCCGCATTGGCAGAAGCTTGTTTATGGTGTGTTCATGGCGAGCCGGCAACTTAAGCATTATTTTCAGGGTCATCCCATCACTGTGGTCAGTTCTGCCCCTCTTGGTGATATCATTCAAAACAGAGAGGCCACAAGGAGAGTAGCTATGTGGGCTATAGAGCTTGGACCTCATGGTCTCAAGTATGTTCCACGCACTGCTGTTAAATCTCAGGCCTTGGTGGATTTCATCAATGACTGGACAGAGTCACAAGTGCCCGAGCAGAAGCCGGATAACACATATTGGACTATCCACTTTGATGGGTCCAGGCAGTTGGAGGGCTCGGGGGCTGGAGTTGTATTGGCTTCCCCTAAAGGTGACAAGTTCCATTATGTGTTACGGTTGATGTTTCCTTGCACTAACAATGCGGCTGAGTACGAGGCCTTGCTCCACGGTCTTCGGATGGCTAAGGAGATGAGTTTGAGCCGGGTAAGGTGTTTCGGTGACTCAGACTTGGTGGCTCAACAAGTATCAGGCAAGTGGGACTCTAAGGACCCTCTCATGGCGGCTTATCGCCGCGAAGTTGATGCCATTGCTGGGCACTTTCAGGGCTACCAAGTGGAGCACATTGATCGCAGGAAGAACGAGGCGGCTGATGCTCTAAGCCGGATAGGCTCTCAGCGAAAGCCGGTGCCGCCTAATACTTTCCTGGATGTCCTGTATAATCCTTCTGTTAAGCTGCCTATAGAGGAAGACTTGGCTGTCCCTGACCCGGAGGTGCGACTGGTGGCGGCTCTCCACGTCATACCGGACTGGACAATGCCCTATTTGGCTTACATGACCCGGGGGAGTTGCCTGAGGATGAAACTTTGGCCAGACAAATAACCCGACGGGCTAAGTCAATGATTGTTACCAATGGCGAGTTGCATCATCGCAGTGTTACAGGAGCATTTCAGCGTTGTGTCTCCCCTGAGAAAGGTCAAGAGATCTTGCGTGAGATTCATGAAGGGGATTGTGGCCATCACGCCGGCTCAAAGCCTCTTGTGGCCAAGGCTTTTCGCCATGGTTTTTATTGGCTGACGGCTCATGCTGATGCAGAGGACTTGGTCAGTAAATGTGATGGTTGCCAGAGGTTTTCACGACGGGCTCATGTGCCGGCTCAGGAGCTGAGGATGATCCCAATTACTTGGCCCTTTGCGGTCTGGGGGCTTGATATGGTTGGGCCTTTCAAACGATCCAAGGATAAGAAGACTCACCTATTGGTGGCGGTTGACAAATTTACCAAGTGGGTGGAAGCTGAGCCAGTTAGCAAGTGTGATGCGGCCACGGCGGTTCAATTTATGAAAAAGGTGATTTTCCGCTTTGGCTTTCCGCACAGCATTATAACTGACAATGGCACCAATCTATCCAAAGGCGCCATGGAAGAGTTTTGTCAACGAGAGCATATCCGACTTGATGTCTCCTCAGTTGCTCATCCTCAATCCAATGGTCAAGCTGAGAGAGCTAATCAGGAGATTCTTTAGGGTATCAAGCCCCGGCTTTTGGTCCCTTTGCAACGGACGCCGGGTTGTTGGGTGGAGGAGTTGCCCTCCGTATTATGGAGCATCAACACTACTCCTAACAGATCTACAGGCTTCACGCCTTTCTTCATGATTTATGGGGCAGAGGCCGTCCTCCCCAGTGACATCCGTCATGACTCACCTCGAGTGGCGGCTTATGTTGAGGCGGACAATGAACAGGCGCGCCAAGATGCTCTTGATTTGTTGGACGAACAGCGTGATGTGGCAGCAGCCCGTTCAGCGATTTACCAACAAGACCTGCGCCATTATCATAGCCGTCGGGTTAGATCCTGAGTCTTCCAGGAAGGCGATCTTGTGCTCCGGCTCATCCAAGATGAAACAGATGCACACAAGTTATCCCCACCTTGGGAAGGGCCCTTTGTGGTCAGCAAGAACTTACACAACGGGTCATATTACCTCATTGACATTCGGGAGCACAAAGATTCACGTAAGTCGGAGGAAGAGACCCGTCGGCCGTGGAACGTAGCTCAACTTCGGCCCTACTACACTTGAGCCACCGGCTCTCATAATGTACATATTTCTCTCAGTCATGTATATATTATGATAAGCAATAAAGCAGGACCTCTGTCCTTTTTCTCCTCCAAATGTGCGCATGTTTGTTTTCTTTGTAAGATTAACATGGTAACTGGAAGGAGGATCCGTCTTATGATCGTATTCGAATCTAGCCGCAAGTAATAAGGTCACTTGGGGGCTTCCTGTTCAAACATGGGTCGTATTCGAACCAAAGAGAACATAGCTGTCGATACCCATTTGATTGGCAGAGTGCCGAGCTCATTGGGAGGTTTTCTCTGATCATATTTGAATCATAGTTTAACCCCTGTGAGAACCGACGTGGATCGTATTCGAATCAGCATCGTTAAACAATTCTTAAAGTCATTTGGGGGCTTCCTGTTCAAACATGGGTCGTATTCGAACCAAAGAGAACATAGCTGTGGATACCCTCTTGATTGGCATCGCCACACCCACTGGGGGCTATATGATCGAATTCGAATCCTAGCTTAACCCCTTTGGGCCGGGTCTCTGGTCGTATTCGAACTGGAAGCCCCTAAGTTCCTCTGCTTTATCACAAGTTTTCTCTGAGTATTTCCAAGTGTGTACGACCAGGTCTCACTTTGCCGGCTTAACTTTGAGTTACAGGGACAGTTGAATACAATGGGTGTCATTAAGGCAAGCAAATCGGAATTAAGGTATCAACCTTATTATCCGGGTTATCTAAACCGAAAGTATGCTTGCAGACCGCTAATTGTGTTATTACGGCTGTATTAAGGACATACCTGAGAACCAGTCTTTTTTGATTCATATTCCGGATTATATATCTAAAACATATGATTCCCAGGGTGGTAAGCCGCCTGGAGACTTGTGTTTCGTCTTTTTTATGCAGGATAGTTAAAGGCAATTATTTGTGACTACGGGAAAGAATGACCCGGAGAAATATAAAAGAGATGACTTCAATAAAACTTCAAGCATTCAAGGCGTGCATGATGACACGGCAAAAATAAAGTGTTGGTCCTATTCTATTACAAGACTCGTTGAGTCCAAAAGGGTGAGGCATTGTTTGGTAAACCGCCAGCCGAGTTACGACGCTTGCTGAGTTGAAGCCTCCGGCTCGTTCCTATCTTCTCCTCCGGCTGATCCCAAGACCTGGAAAGTTGATGACTTCCAGTCGATGCCGCTGAGAGCTTCGAATTGAGCTTCTTCATCAATTAACCCAGCCGGGTCAATCTCCGGGGCGAAAGTGTGCTGACGAGCCGGCGGGATCAAGTTGAGGGCTTCATAGCGAGGGGTTGGGATCCTCTGATTCTCCGCATTGTAACCCGGCTAGTACTTGGTCAGATCTGTATCGTTGCCAATAAGAGTAGCCACCGGGCGTACAGCCTTCACGCAAGCTGCGAAGTCCTTCTGATCAAAGGCGGTGCCGTCTTCCTTCAGGCTTGGGTAGCCGAGGGCGATGTCCGCCGGGTCTAGCTCTGGCAAGAACGCCTTGGCCCGGCTCAGCGCAGCGATTGCTCCGGCTCTTGCAGAGGCCCGTCGCAGCTCTTGGATCCGCTAAGGCAGAACGGTGAGCCGGCGCAGGACTTCTGCCAGGTGAGTCGGCACCTCGTTGGATAGAGCCACCACAGCTAAGGCACGCTGTGACCCGGTGTAGAGCTGCTCCACCAGGGTATACACGGCCTTCAGTTTGGTTACCACGCTCTAGTTGAGGTTGGCACTTCTGGGACCTGTTTAACAGAATCAGATAAGCCGCCGACAGGGGTGAATTATGAGATATAGATATTCTAAACTTGATGAACGCCGGTGCGGCGACTTACCAAAGATGGCGGCCACCATCTGGGACACCTGGCGCTTTAGGCCAGAGAGCTCGGCGGTCTTCTCGGAGAGAGTCTTCTCCGCCTGTTCCGCCCGGTTCACCAATGCGGCCTTCTCTTCGGCCCACGCCTTCCGCTCAGCGTCAAACTCTGTCTTCAGCTTTTCTTGAGCGGCGATGCTAGACACAAACTTGGCGTTTGCCTTCCGGGTCTCCATCTCTTGCATCTGCAGCCGGCTCTTGAGATCAGCCATGTCAGCCTCTAGCTTCTTGCCAGCAGCCTGCATACATTTCCGGGTTATGACATGAGCAGTTACTATATAAATTTTAAGTCCCAAGCGTTTTCCAAGCAAAGACACTTGGCACTTGGGGGCTAATGCATATTGAACGTATCTATCTACAAGCTGCCGGCTCAGTTGAGTAAGCCGGAATCTAAGTCTACAAAATATTTAATCATAAGTCGTCGACTTGGGGGCTAGCATGATAAAGGTAACAATGTAGTAAATAAGAGGATAGTGGAAGGATACCTCAGATTTTTGCTAGATATGGTTCACCATCGCAACCTCTGCGTCCCGGCTCTTGTGCACTTGGCTGATGTAGCCAGAGACGAGCTCTCCAATGCTCAGGTTGGTGTAGTTGGAGAGGTCCAGATTCACCCGGTGGGGCTGCAGCAACTCCCCCTTAGCGGAGCACTTGGCCAGCACGGTAGGTCTCCCCGGCTCAACGAACTCCGTCCGGGTGATTACCACGTCCGGGTCGTCTGCTGGTGGAGCCGAGCTGGAGGCCTTCGGGTTAACAGAGGCTTCTGTAGTTGCCTTGGTAGTTGGGGCAGCGGCCTCAGGTGCCTTGTCGGTTGGAATGGTGGCTTCGGGGGCGGAGGCAGCTGGCGGTTCTTGAGCCGTCACCTCCGGTTCAGGCAAATCCGGCACTCTGGCTGACTTGGTCTTCTTCGCTCTCTTGGTGAGCTTTGCCTGGGCACTGAAAGGACAGAAACGTTAAGCACAAAAAGGGTAAGTAAAGACAAGTATAATATGAGATGGTTGTCATTACCCGGGTGCGGTCTTGAAAGCCGGAAGATTCGACTGCATAGAGTCGCCCGAAGAGGGGGAGGTCTCCTGATAATTGGAGTCAGAAGAATTGAGTGGCTGACGGATAACACCAGCCAACGGATGAAAAGGGTACAAGTGGGAAATAACCTCAGTTCGGTGCTTCCTTGTTGCGTCGGGTAACCCGGTTGAGAGGTCGGTGTCCTTGTTGGTCCGGGTGTGATGCCGGCTTTCATGAACCTGTTGCATCAAAATAAATTGAGGGTCTTGATAAGCTAAAGGATGTGAAAAGCTTACTTTTCGGGTTACCCTTCGGACTTTCAGCTTTGGCAAGGGCTCCGAGTCAGAGGAAAGTGACATTACCTCTTCAACCACCGGGTTACTTGCGCCGGTGTCATCCTGTCAGTGAGCAAGTATTGATAAGGCGGACAGCAACAAAACAACAAATACAGCAAGGACTTAAAGGCTCAGGGGTTACCTCTGACTCGGAGCTGTCGCTTAATTGCATCAGCTCTGAAGCAGTAGCCTGCTTCCTTTCTTGCGAGGGGGGCTTTCTTGGCGGCTTTCTTCGCCTTCCTGGCCTTCTTGGCCGCTTCATGGTCGTATTTGACCCGCCAGAACTTATCATCAGCCTGAAAAATGCAATGAGGTTTTCTTAAAACAATTCAGATGAAAGTCATGTACAGATAAGATGTTCAGATCAGCGGCTTACCGCTGGGGCTGGGTTGGTCTTGCAGAAGGGGGCTAGCCCGGTCCTTCCGCAGTCTGCCAAGCTCTCGTTCAAAAGAGCCTTGGTCATCTCTTCTGCAACGTCTTCAGGAAGATCATTGCGGCTGTGTCTCTGAGGGTCATCTTTTCGGCCCGTGTACTCACACATTAAGCCGGGGCGGCGGCTCAATGGGATCACCCGCCATGAGATACAGACCCGGACCAGGTCGATTCCATTCAGACCATTGCCTAGGAGAGCCTTGATCTTGTTGATAGTGGGGAGCAGAGGTTGGCGCTCCGCTTGAGTCAGCTTGTCTGACAGTGGGTGAGTCGGCTCCAGACGCGAGGGGCGAAAGCCGGGCAATGGACTCTCGTCAGCCGGCGACGTGTCTTGGCAGTAAAACCACGTCAGATTCCAGTCCTTGGGGTGGCTGGGCGGCTCTGCGTAAGGGAAAAGGCAGTCCCTATGCCGCTGGATGGAGATGCCACCTAACTCCAGACTTGGCCCATTGGCGCATTCATTCTGACGGTTCAAGTAAAAAAGCTCTCTGAAGAGCAGCAGACTAGGTTCTTCTCCAAGGTAAACCTCGCAGAAGACTTGGAAATTGCAGATGTTGGACACTGAGTTGGGTCCTATATCTTGAGGCCGCAAGTCGAAGAAGTTTAGAACGTCCCTAAAAAACTTTGAGCCGGGCGGTGCGAAGCCCCGGCTCATGTGATCCGCAAAAATCACTACCTCCCCGTCCTTTGGCTGTGGTCTCTCTTCTGACGGGTCAGGGGCACGGTAGGACATGATGTCTTTCTTGGGCAGATATCCAGACTTAACAAAATCCGCTAGTGTCTCGTTGGTGACATTGGATCTCATCCAGTTGCAAGTAATGGAGGCTTTGGGAGCTTTGGGAGGCTTGGTGAAAGTCGGCAGTCTATGATAAAAGGAAAAACATCCAGGTTAATTATGAGCCAGAAGAAATCTACGGTTCAATATCAAGGTGGCGGCTTATAAAGGGGACTAATGGTATACATTTAAGTGCATCGGGCTATTTAAGCCGCCCGAGGGATTGAGAGTAATTTGATTGTCTACAGGCTTTATCACAGTTAAGTCGGAAATTTTATGGCACATGGTTTTCTTTAAGCCGGAAGGATCTACGGCGCGTGGTTTCTTTAAACCGGAACTGTAAACCGCCGAGATTCAGTGATTGCAGTTTTCTACTAAGTGTGGTAAAACAGGTTTCACATATCGCAATAAAAATTTTGGATCAAAATGGTCGATCCAAAGGAAATTTTCTGGACCTAAAATACAGACGCAGGGAAGTTCCTGAGCTCGAAATGAGGTCTTTATGCAGTGAAAAGAAGTCTACTTGTGTTCGAAATGGGTGCTAAAACATCGAACGCAGTGATTCCATACGGGCTAAGATCAAAAAGGAGTAGTAAAAAAGAAGACCACCGAAGCTTGTGGGCGACGGCGACGAACACGAAGAACGCGGACGAACCCTACGGCAGATCTATTCTACAGGACAAGCAGGACTTACAGGGACTGGGGAGTCGCGGAGGTCGTCGCGTTTCTCTGGTCAAATCAGGGTGATGCAGCGGCCTGAGCTGGTGACGACGAGAAGACCCGCGGCGGCGACAGCAGCAGAGCTCGGGCAGGGGAGCAGTGGCGCGAGGAAGAAGACGAAGGAGAGAGAGGTGGCTGGAGGCCCGTCGGGCCGGCCTATTTATAAGGCGAGCTCATAAGTGGGCGTGAGATCAAGGAGATCATGGCGTGGTTATCTCCCCACGAACGCCTCGATTTTCGGGATGACAGTGAATGCAAAGATCCGTTGCGGATCTGGCGGAGTAAAAAACGGGCTTAATGGAAGATGGCGTCACGGCGGATTATCCGGAGTCCAGAGGATGACGTCACACCGGGTTATGGCCTTCACACAATTGTAAGCTGGAGAGTTTCTGTCGAAAGGATTGAAGATTGACATGAGCCGGCTCAAATCAATCTGGGGCGTAATGTTGAGGATATAGACCTTAGAGTCACCCGCCAGGAGGGGCCGGGTTACTCATATGGTCATCGCCAGAAGCCCGGCGCCATGTTTGAAGACGGTGGGCCAAAGATGGGCATAAGACCCGGATATGGCTTAAGGCCCGTAGTTACAATCATTATCCTGGTAGAACTTGTAGTGTAAGGCAAGAATAGTTGAGAGTCCGAGCCGGACACTCTTATGAGCCGGCCGGGACTCTGAGAGCTGCAGGGCGTCAGCCTCCCTATATAAAGGGACGACCCGGCAGCAGTTTAAGGCAGAGAACAATCTCATCGAAAGCCGGGCATAGCAGTTTAGCTCCCTGGTGATCGTAACCCTAATCAATACCACCTCAAACTGGACGTAGGCTTTTACCTTCACCGTAAGGGGCCGAACCAGTATAAACCCTCGTGTTCCTTGTCCCGCATTAACCCCTTCAAGCTTCCTAGCTGCGATGGCTCCACGACTAAGTCCTAGCTCGAGGACATCTGCCGTGACAATTCCACGACACCAGGGGTTGCCTCCGCAGCCCCGGCAAGTCCCTTGCCAGGGCAGCTCGCCCCGACACCAACAGAGCGAGCCACCCTTTGAGCCCACGGCCTCCGACGCTATCCAACTACGCTGGGCCAGGGCTCGGGAGGCGCCTCTATGGTGGCATGCAGATCTTTGTGAAGACAAGAACAACACTCTTGATCAGAAGAGTGAGAAGCAACGAGCCTCGGCAAGATCCTTTGCCGAGAGAATCCACAAGGCCCCCGGCAAGATCCTTGCCGGGGATGACCACGACGCCACGGCAAGACCCTTCCCGGAAGCATCCGCGAGGCCGCAGCCAGGCCCGCACCTGCCAAGGTTCCCACCGCCGATTCCATGCAGCTGCCAGCCCACCAGCCGGGCAGGCACCTGCGTGTCAACGAAGGGCTCCTTCGCCAGCTCACCACGTGCTTACGTGGTGGCGTGCAGATCTTCTTGGAGGCTCCACCACCGTGCCACCTCACCTGCCTGCCTGCCTACATGGTGCCGCATGCATCGCTGGCCAGGGCGCATGTCGGAGCGAGGAGGGGCGGCGACGGACGGGACGGGCCTCACCCCCGTCCCCCAATAAAACAAAGGGACACCTAAGCCTCGCATTAAATGCGATTTGTCCCGTAATGGCTAGCGATAAGCTCAGCCACAGTACTTCGATGCCACCTCCTGGTGCCACTGTGGCGATCCCTTTGCCTATAAAAGGAGACCCAAGGCATCCAGGAGCAGGATTCGGACCTTTGGACAAGTCACGCTCCTTGTAGCTAGTTCAAGCTCCTCAAGAACTTAGATATACAACCACCAAAGCAGGACTAGGGTATTACGCATCTTTGCGGCCCGAACCTGGGTAAACGACCCGTGTGTTTGCACTGGCTGTTGATCCTGCTCTCCTCACCACTCCCAGCGCCCCGCAACCGTAGAAGGGATCGCCTTGATACCATAGGTGTCGTTTCACACCGACATCTTTGGCGCGCCAGGTAGGGGGCGCGGAGTAGCGAGCATCTGGTTCTATAGCCAGTGAAGCAGTTCTTCATCGCCATGGCTCCCAAGAAGAAGGCGACCACGGCGGTCGGCTCGTCTGGAGCCAAGCGGACTGATCCGGTGCGAGCAAGCAGCGGACCAGTCGCGGACAGAACCCGGGCTGCAGCCCACGAGCATCAGCATCGCCCTGGCGATCATGGCCTGGCGAGCGCCGTCGTTCGCACGTCGAACGACGAGCCGCGCGCCGTTAGATCCCAGGGCGGAGCCGGGCCCCACGCAGGCGGCGCAGGGCCCTCCAAAAATGTTGCTGTGCCACACACAGGTGGCGCATCGACCTCCAAGACGCCTGTTCCGGCGCCCACAGAGCGCTCTTCCCACGGTGCGCGCGATGAGTAGCGTCACCATGCTGACGACCCCGGACGCCGTCGTGGGAAGAGCCCTGTGCTTCAGCCACAAGACGAAGGAGGCCTACGTGCCCACCGAAGCGCTGGTGGAAGTGGCACGCAGCCGCTGGGCCGTGGCGGGGCTCCTTCTAACGTTGTTAGGAGTCGGAGCACCCCACGATCCACGCAGCTTTCACCACCACCCACACCAGCAGAAGCTTTGGCGCGCGCGCAGCTGCTCCTCGATTTTCCTCCTGCTGCGGAGAAGCTCGATGAATGGAGAGCCACTATCCGGAGCCTCGTCGCCATCGCCAAAAGGACGATCCGTGACCAACGGGGCCCTCGGGTCGGCGCTCCGTCGAGCCACCGCATGCCAGTGGAGGAAGGGTCGGGGGCGCCGCGGCGACGGTGCACTCTCCTCCTCCACGCCAACCGCCACGAGCGTCAGCCCGTCGTGATGACGATTGTGATACCATTTCCATAGCATCGTCCGACCCGCGGACCCGCCATGACCAGTGCCAAGTTCTTCGAGAGCGAGCTCACGAAGACGCTCGAACCACTATCGAGCGCCGGCGCGACACACGCCACCAGTCGGACAAGCGGGCAGGGCCCACTGTAGAACACCCAGTTCCGGGGGGCTCCGGCGGCCTACCTTACGAGGTAGGTTGCCCGGCCTTCACCCGTGAGCTGCGGCGCTTCCAGTGACCGTCCCACCGCACGTTCAAACCCGACGTCGGCGAGAAGTACAACGGCAAGACCCATCCGTCGGAGTTCCTCAGCATCTACACCATCGCGATGCAAGCTGCCGGAGCTCGCGACGACAAGGTGCTCGCCAATTACTTCCCGTTGGCGTTGAAGCCCAACGTCATGTCTTGGTTGATGCACTTGCCGGTGGACTCCATTTCTTCTTGGTCAGACCTGTGTCATGAGTTCGTGGGTGCCTTCACTGGAGGCCACCAAGCTCATGGCCAGGCGAGTGATTTACATATCATTCGCCAGAAGGATGGAGAAACCCTGCGCAAGTACATCCAGAGGTTCAGCCGGGTCCAATACAACATCCCCAACGTTCACCCCGCCGCTGTGATTAGTGCGTTCCACCAGAACGTGTGCAATCGCAAGATGCGCGAAGAACTGGCGATGAACAAGGTTAGGGATGTGGCCGAACTTTATGTTCTGGCCGACAGGTGCGCCCGGGCTGAGGAGGGAAGGAAGTACCCCGGCGAGGATGCCGGCGCGGAAACCGACTCTACTGACGGAGACACCGCCGCCCAGACGAAGAAGGGCCGGCGTCGCAACAAGAAACGCAAGGGCAAGACCGTGCTTGCCGTTGAGGAATCCGGCGACACCGGCGCCACCAAGAAGGCCAAGGCAGGCGACCCCGGCAAGGAGATTGCCGGGTGCGCCGCCTGCCGAGCCTTGGCGGCTACCGATAAGGCAGGGGGCTCCGACAAGCGGTATTGCAAGATCCACCGCACCAAAGGCCACGACCTCCAGAACTGCTGACATGTCGAGCTGCTTGCCGAGAAGCAGAAGGCTGAGTATGAAAGGCGGGACAAGGAGAAGGGTCAGGATGGTGCCGGAGGGTCCGACAAGTAGCGTGACGGCCAAGGAGGTCGCCGCGGCAAGGACAGCCAACAAGAGAGGCCCGCTCGGGGCCGCGACAAGAAACAAGAAAGCGATGATCACGACGAGGATGATGAGTCCGGTGAGCAAGATTTCCAGAAGGCTACAGAGGCCATGTGTGTCGACGGTGGCGCCTCGCTGCATACTTCTCACCGCCAGCTTAAACAGTGGGCGCGCGAGATTACAGCGGCAGAGCCCTCGTTCGACGCCCAGAAGCCCCTGAGATGGTCCAGCACGCCCCTCATCTTTGACGCCGAGGACCACCCTGACCGCACGACTGCGGTCGGGTGCTTGCTGTTATTGGTCTCACCAACAATACGCAACCTCAAGGTGAACAAGATGCTGGTTGACGGCGGGGCCGGTCTGAATCTGATCTCACCTGTCGTGATCAAGTGGCTGCAAATTTCCGATGGAGATCTCGAAGAAACGGGCACGTTTCAAGGGGTCAACCTGGGAAGAAGCCAGCCAAAGGGAAAGGTCACACTGCCTGTGACGTTTGGTAGTGAGCTGAACTATAGGACGGAGAGGATTGTTTTTTTTATGTGGCCGAGATCCCCTTGCCCTACAACGGGATTCTCGGTCGCCCGGCACTTGCCAAGTTCATGGCGGCTTCTCACTACGCCTACAACATGCTGAAGATGCCCGGGCCGATGAACATCATCACCATCCCCTCCGACAAGAAAGATGCGCTGATCTGCACTGATCTACTCTACCGGGAAGCGGTAGCAGCAACTGCCGCTGAAGCCCCGGGAGGGAAGAAAAGCACCGGCAAGACCTCTCGCACCCACTCCGACAAGCACACCTCTTCGGAGTGTTGTGCTACCGTCGAGGACATGCCAGAGATCTCCATCGGCAAGAGCAAGAAATCCAGACCTACGCCGCCAGAGACCAAGAAGGTGTCCGTCAGAGAGGATGGCCCGGGAGGGGCTTTCACCATAAGCTCCACCCTCGACAGCAAATAGGAAAGCGAGCTCGTCACTTTCCTGAGGGCGAATGTCGATGTGTTTGCATGGCAAGCTTCCGACATCCCCGGCGTTCCCAGGGAAGGGATTGAGCACCATCTTGCTGTCTGTCATCATGCACGGCCCGTCAAGCAGAAGGTCAGGAAGCAAGCTCTGGAGAGGCAGGAATTCAGCACAGAAGAAATCAGAAAGTTGGAAGCAGCAGGACTGGTGAGGGGAGTACTCCATCCGACGTGGTTGGCCGATCCGGTAGTGGTGCGCAAGGCGAATGGGAAGTGGAGGCTGTGTATCGATTACACATATATTAATAAGGCTTGTCCCAAGGACCCCTTCCCGTTGCCGCGCATCGACGAGACTGTTGACTCCACGGCTGGGTGTGATTTGCTATCATTCCTCGACGCCTACTCAGGGTACCACCAGATTTTCATGACAAAGGAAGACGAGGAGAAGACGGCATTCATCACCCCATGTGGTACGTATTGCTTTTTACGGATGCCTTTCGGGTTGAAGAGTGCTGGCTCCACCTTTGCACGAGCAGTCCAAATTGGTTTTGAGCCCCAGCTCCATAGAAATATGGAAGCTTATATGGATGACATAGTGGTCAAAACCAAGGACAAGGCAACACTTGTGCAAGATCTGGAGGAGACGTTCGCAAACCTACGCAAGATCAACCTCAAGCTGAACCCTGAGAAGTGTGTTTTCGGTGTCCCTTCCGGCAAGCTTCTCGGGTTCTTCGTGTCACAACGCGGGATCAAGGCAAATCCAGACAAGATCAAGGCCATCGAGAAAATTGAGGCACCCAAGCAGATCAAGGACGTGCGTCGGCTCACGGGCTGCGTTGCCACCATGAGCAGATTCATCTCCAAGTCCGTAGAACGTGCCCTCTTTTTTCAAGATTTTGAAGAAGGCGGGCCCAATGGAGTGGACCCCAGAAGCCAAGGCAGCATTGCAAGACTTGAACAAATACCTCTCCTCTACCCCAGTGCTGGTCGCGCCCAAGCCACAAGAACCGTTGCTGCTGTACCTAGCGGCGACAAATCAAGTGGTTAGGGCCGCACTAGTGGCGCAGAGAGATGTTGACGAAGAGGCAGTGGCGGCGGCAGAGTCAACGGATGGAAAACCGGAACCCTCCCCGGCAGGGCTCGTCCGCGGCAAGGATGAGTCCCCGGCTGAGATTGACACCAGAGCAACAGGGCCCGCACGGCTAGGTGAAGTGGCGCAGAAGAAGAAGATGGTGCAGCACCCAGTCTACTTCGTCAGCTCCCTCTTGCAGGGGGCTAGGTCGAGGTACTCAGGGGTGTAGAAGCTGCTCTTTGGCCTCCTCATGGCCTCGAGGAAGCTTCGCCATTACTTCCAAGCGCACGAGATCACCGTGGTCACCCGCCTTCCCTTACAACGGGTACTGCATAACCCAGACGCAACGGGGAGGATCGTGGAATGGGCCCTGGAGCTGTCAAGTTTTGGTTTGAAGTTCAAAAGCACCTCGAAGATTCAGAGCAGAGTCTTGGCGGAGTTTGTTGCAGAATGGACCTCGACACCTGATGAAGAGGTATAGGAGACCACTCTCCCCGGCAAGGAAACAAGTCGCAGTTGGATCATGTACTTTGACGGGGCCTTTTCGCTGCAAGGCGCCAGTGCTGGCGTACTGCTTGTTGCGCCCACCGGAGAGCACCTCAAGTATGTCATCCAAATGCACTTTCCCTGAGAGATGTCGACCAACAACACCGCCGAGTACGAGGGTTTACTTGCCGGTCTTAGGATCGCGGCAGACCTCGGTGTTAGAAAGCTCATCGTCAGAGGCGATTCACAGCTCGTCGTCAGACAGGTCAACAAAGATTACCAGAGTCCGTTGATGGAGGCTTACGTTGATGAGGTGAGGAAACTAGAGGAGCGCTTTGACGGTATCCAAGCAGAGCATGTCCCAAGGGCGGAGAATGACATTTCCAACTACCTGTCAAAGCGCGCTGCCCTCAAGCTACCTGTGGAACCAGGTACCTTTGTGTTTCAGTTAACTCAACCATCCGTTGAACCATCAACTGGGCTGAACAAGCGGAGGAAGCTAGGCCCCGGCAAGTACTTCCCCACCGAGCTCCCTGGAGCCGCTGGCGAAGATGTTGCCGCGGACGCCGATCCTGCCGCGGGGCGACCGACTCCGGCAGGGCCCCAGGCCATGGCCGTAGAGACAGTCGCTCCCCTGGCAGAGGAGATGCCTTCGGTCCTTGCCGTCGAGCCACAGGCTCCGGCATGGGCGCATCACACCGTCCAGTTCCTCCAAACGGGAGAGCTTCCTGAGGAGCAGGAAGAAGCCGAAAAAGTAGCCCGCCGATCTGCTCTGTACCAATTCATTGACAACATCTTGTACAGAAGAAGGACGAATGGGGTGAAATTGAGGTGCATCTCCCGGGAGGAAGGACTAGAGCTGCTGGCAGAGATACATGGAGGAATATGTGGCTCCCACATAGGGTCGAGAGCCCTTGCCGGCAAGGCTTTCCGGCAAGGTTTCTTCTGGCCCACTGCCCTCCAGGATGCTACGGCACTAGTAACCAAGTGTGAAGCGTGCCAGTTCCATTCAAAGAAGCTTCATCAACCAGCGCAAGCCCTTCAAACCATTCCTCTTTCCTGGCCCTTCTTGGTCTGGGGGCTCGACATATTGGGCCCCTTCCCTCGTGCCATTGGGGGCTTTGAGTACTTGTACGTTGCAATCGACAAGTTCACAAAGTGGCCAGAAGTGGAAGCAGTGAGGAAGGTGACGGCGCAGTCAGCAATCAAGTTCTTCAAGGGACTGGTTTGCCGTTTTGGTGTACCCAACAGGGTCATCACTGATAACGGCACACAGTTCACAAGCCACGCCTTCATGCAGTATATCGAGGATCTTGGCGGCAAGGTCTGTTTTGCCTCCGTGGCACATCCACGGAGCAACGGCCAAGCGGAGAGAACAAATCCTTAAGTGCTGCGAGGCTCAAGGACGAAGACTTTTGACAGACTGCGCAAGAGTGGGAGGTGCTGGATTGATGAGTTGCTGGCGGTTCTTTGGTCTATCAGGACGATGCCAAATCGAGCCACCGGCCAGACACCATTTGCCCTGGTCTACGGGGCAGAAGCAGTTATCCCCACGGAACTCATATATGGGTCACCTCGAGTGCTCGCTTATGATGAGCTTGAGCAAGAGCGATTGCGGCAAGATGGCGCAACGCTCCTTGAGGAAGATCGTCTCCGGGCGGCTGTGAGAGCAGCATGCTACCAGCAAGCCTTGCGCCGCTACCATAGCCGCAAGGTTCATGCCCGGAGTTTTGAGGAAGGCGACCTTGTTCTTCAGCACGTTCAGTCGGCCAAGAATTCCAGCAAGTTGACGCCGAAGTGGGAGGTCCCTTATCGGGTAACACGAATCACCAGGCCTGGCGCAGTCCGCCTGGAGACCGAAGATGCCATTCCAGTGAGCAACTCCTGGAACATCGAGCATCTTCGCAAGTTTTACCCATAAGGCGCGGCTTGCCGGGCCTCTCGGCAAGCCACCCTTTTGTACAAGCCTTGCCGGCAAGGCATGTAACCCTTTGTACAAAGCCAGGCGCAGACCCTGAGCATAAATAAATGAAGCGCTGGCGCCCTAAGATATAGCATGCATGCTAGGTCGAGTCTCTTCCTCGGTTAGGGTTGATAGTGCTTAGCGGCGGCTAACCCCTAGCTTAGAGGTCGAGTGCGCATCTCTGTGTTCTTTCCTGTCCTGTTTGGTTTGTAGGGCACATGAGCACTTCTGCTGAGCTACTTGGAAGGAGAAGGACGGACCGGCGTCCTAACCCCGGCAGACCAAAGTTGCCAGGGGCAGCAAGTGCAAGGATCCAACCTCGGCAACCCAAGGGTTGTCGGGGGCTGCAGATCTAGATAAGTCTTTTTACCCTCTATCATGCATTTCGGTATGGAACTGGGATATATGAAGCTTCATTTTATTTCTAGACTACCGTGCTCCCTTCTTCCTCTACCCAAGGTTCACCTCCTGGGTTCGGATTTGGTTGTAGCCACGGCAGCCGGGGAATAGAACAAAGAGCCTAAGCCCACTTCATCCCTGCCTCCGCCAAGAGCGCGAGAGTGGTCGAGCGAAGTGGGGGGACGGCAAGGCCTGTTGCCAGGCGAGAAACGTTTATCTTAAAAAAGTAACAAGGATTCCTTCCTTGTCGTGGGTTTTCACCCGCGAGCGAAAAACCCGGCAAACACCCCATTTTCATTAAAAACATCCCATACAGGTACAGTTCCTACGGAATGAAAAACATGAATGAGGAGGATTACAAGTCTTAAATTCTACTAATGCCCGCGGGCTTACAAGTTGAAAAGAGATAAGATGCCCATAATCCCTTTCTTGTCCCTCTCCTCAGGAGGAAGGTCAAGGAAGCGAAAAGGGAAAAAGGGGCGCCTAGGTGAGGTACGGGTGGCAGAAGACACCAGGAGAACATCTCGGTGGCCCTCCAAAGGCTGGCTGGTGATGGCGGCGCCGGAGGAAGAGCTGGAAGACGAGGCGGCAGGTCGCCAATACGCGACGAAGGCATCGATGCACGCGTACTCCGACTTCGCGGCCTTGCCACCCGCCCTCTTCCTCTTCCGCAGCCTCCCAATGCCAGCCGCCCAAGGAGACGGCCCGGAGAAGTTCAAGGAGCTGGCCCTCCCCCGGCAAACTCTGCCGGAGGAGCGGCCAGTTGCAGATGCTGCTGCTGCCGCACCCGCCCAGACGCGGCGGGCCCAACGCCTAGTCGGACCCGTCATCCTGCCGCCCGCTACCCTTGTCGTCGCTGCCGCTGTCCTCCTCGTCACTCCCGCTCGAGGAAGAGTCTTCGCCATCAGAGGAGCTCTCCACGCAGCACCTTGCGCGAGTCCCGAAGTGCCCGAAGACCTTGACAAGGTGGAGGGCGCCCTCCGTTAACTTAAAATGGAGAGTGAGCCCCTCCGTCAAGCTATGGATGCGAGCAAAGGTTTTCCACCCTCGGGGAAGGTACATGACATGAGGAGCGGGGAACTCGACGTCGGCCCACGTACCGCTGTTCCCGCAGCCCCTCATGCGCAGCCGCAACACCTGCGGCGGGTTTACCTCCATTTCCCACACAAATGGGGTCGGAAGGCGAAGACGACGGCGAGGCGAATGGTGCAGCTTGACGAAGAACTCGCGAGGATCGTCCCCGACATGGCCCTGCACCGGAGGAGGGGCCACCGGCGGAGGCGAGGCCGATGCGCCGCCCCGTCCTCTTCCCCGAGCACCACGACGACCGCGGCCTCGCCCACGGCCTTGCCCCCTTCCCGTTCCCCTCACGGTCGGCTCAGCCACCACAGGTCCTTGGGAAGGAGGGACGCGCTGTCGGGCGGCGACCCTCGCCGCCACCGTCGAAGGACCAGGGTTCCCTTTCTCCATGGCGGGTGAGAGGAAGAGGCAAAGGCAGAGGGAGGTGAAGATGGACGAGTGCGGAATGCTATCCCCCACCCTCTCCTTATAAAGGAGCAGGGTCGGGGCTCAGCCGCCCCGTTCGGCCAATCCAAGCCACCAAGGGCGCGGGGCATCAGGACCGACCCGCTGCTCCAACCAGCAACGGACCGGTTTCCCACCTCCACCGCCCGACGCTTCAGACGCATGGAGGACGCGTGGAGAACGTGCAAAATCAAGGGGACAGGTGAAACGACCTTTCCCTGACCCCGTGATTATGGGGGATGGGCCTCCTCCCCCATTTACTGCAACGTGACGCATGCGTGCGGGAATCGCCCTGCGCGTAACCCCCATGTCACGCACGACCCCCGCGTTGCACGCGGATCATGGGAAAGCGCAGCGGATGGAAGAATTACCGCGGTAAAAACCGCCCCGCCTGCCCGCGCACCGTTCTTGGGCCTGGCCCAACAACGTACTGCGCTTATGTGTGGCCTAGGCCCGGGGGCTCCTGTTGGTGTACAAAAGTAGGGGCTCTCCTTTTGAACCCTTTACTTGTGCACGGGCAGTCGAGGCCGCGCGCCACGGCCACACCTGGCGAGGCCAGGAGGGTGAACTGAGGTAAGTCCAGAAGCAAAGCAACGCCAAGGCCGAGACCACAAAGAGCAGAGGGACGAAGCAGGTTTCCCCAGCAAGGTCCTTGCCGGGGGTAGCCTCCGCAGCCCCGGCAAGACCCTTGCCGGGGCAGCTCGCCCTGACACCAACAGAGCGAGCCACCCTTTGAGCCCACGGCCTCTGACGCTATCCAACTGCGCTGGGCCAGGGCTCGGGAGGCGCCTCTATGGTGGCATGCAGATCTTTGTGAAGACAAGAACAACACTCTTGATCAGAAGAGTGAGAAGCAACGAGCCTCGGCAAGATCCTTGCCGAGGGAATCCACAAGGCCCCCGGCAAGATCCTTGCCGGGGATGACCACAACGCCACGGGAAGACCCTTGCCGGGGCCCCGGCAAGGCCTTTGCCGGAAGCATCAGCGAGGCCACAGCCAGGGCCGCACCCGCCAAGGTTCCCACCGCCGATTCCATGCAGCTGCCAGCCCACCAGCCGGGCAGGCACCTGCGTGTCAACGAAGGGCTCCTTCGCCAACTCACCACGTGCTTACGTGGTGGCATGCAGATCTTCTTGGAGGCTCCACCACCGCGCCACCTCAGCTGCCTGCCTACCTACATGGCGCCGCATGCATCGCTGGCCAGGGCGCGTGTCGGAGCAAGGAGGGGCGGCGACAGACGGGACGGGCCTCACCCCTGTCCCCCAATAAAGCGAAGGGACACCTAAGCCTCGCATTAAATGTGCTTTGTCCCGTAATGGCTAGCGATAAGCTCAGCCACAGTACTTCGATGCCACCTCCTGGTGCCACTGTGGCGATTCCTTTGCCTATAAAAGGAGACCCAAGGCATCCAGGAGCAGGATTCGGACCTTTGGACAAGTCACGCTCCCTGTAGCTAGTTCAAGCTCCTCATGAACTCAGATATACAACCACCAAAGCAGGACTAGGGTATTACGCATCTTTGCGGCACGAACCTGGGTAAACGACCCGTGTGTTTGCACTGACTGTTGATCCTGCTCTCCTCACCACTCCCAGCGCCCCGCAACCGTAGAAGAGATCCCCTTGATCCCATAGGTGTCGTTTCACTCCGACACTGAAGGTTTCATTCCATTTGGACTCGGTTTGATATCCTTTTTCTGCAAAACACTGAAATAGGCAAAAAACAGCAATTTGGGCTGGGCCTCCGGTTAATAGGTTAGTCCCGAAAATAATATAAAAGTGTATAAATAAGCCCATTAATCATCCAAAACAGAATATATAATAGCATGGAACAATCAAAAATTATAGATACATTGGAGACGTATCAAGCATCCCCAAGCTTAATTCCTGCTCGTCCTCGAGTAGGTAAATGATAAAAACAGAATTTTTGATGTGGAATGCTTCTTAGCATAATTTTCAATGTAATTCTTTTTATTGTGGCATGAATATTTAGATCCGAAAGATTCAATATAAAAGTTTAATGTTGACATAAAAGCAATAATACTTCAAACATGCTAACCAAGCAAGTATGTCTTATCAAAATAACATAGCCAAAGAAAGATTATACCTACAAAATCATATAGTTAGGCCATGTTTTAATTTCGTCACATAAAACGTTCTCATCATGCATAACCCTGATGCACTATAAAAAACGACACATCCGTGACATTCTGGGCCGAACGAAAATATTTTCTGTCATACTTATGCACTTCTATGACGATAATTGTGACAAAACCCGGTATCATCATAGATGTGGTGGGCTCCTACTTCTATGAAAAAATATCATGACAGAAAATGGGCTTTTCGTCCTGGGTGGGCCAGAGACACAGCTGCATGACATTCTTTGGGCCGTCCATGACGGAAAAAACCATGGTAGAAGCGAGGGCGCGGAAAATATCGGGGAGTCCCCGGTTACGCTGGGTGGTCGGGGGCCGAGCGATGCGCGTTTCTCTCGTACATACGCGTGTGTGTGCGAGGCGTTGGGCTCTAACTGAACCCGAGCGATTGCACTGCAGGCTACGCGTTACTGAACCCGAGCGATCGATCGATGGCTGCTAACTAAACCCGATCGAGCGATTCCTTCGCTACTGCTGCTAACTGAAGCCGATCGATGCTGCCTCTGGATGAATAGTGAGTGTTGCGGGGGGGGGGGGGGGGGTGGATGAACAGTTCCCGGTGGGGGAGGATGAACAGGAGCCCGTGGCGTTGCCTCTGGATGAACAGTGAGTGTTGCTGGGGGGTTTGGATGAACAGTTCCCGGTGGGGGTGGATGAACATGACCTGGTCGTTCGAGCCAGTTGGGGCTGGATGAATAGGACCCCGTGGAGGGTAGGATGAACAGGACCACCCCGTGGAGGGCAGGATGAACAGTAGACGGTGGAGGGCAGGATGAACAGTAGCCCGTGGAGGGGTGGTTGAACAGGAGCCCATGGAGAGGGCTGGTGGAACAGTAGCCGGTGGAGTAGCACGCGGTGGAGGCTGGATGAACAGGAGCCCATGGATGAACAGTCGCAGGTGGAGGTTGGAGGAGGTCGACGGTGGATGAACAGTAGCCCGTGGAGGCTGGAGGGGGTCGACGGTGGAGATGTACAGTATCCTGTGGAGTCCCGTTTTGTGGTACGCCACACCCTTCCCGATGAACAGGACCCCCGTTTCGACCGTAGCGCTCCAACACAAGTCCGTTTCCTCTATTTTGCGGTACGCCACACCCCTCCCGATCAACAGGACCCCCGTTTCGGCCGTACGAGGTCCGTTTCCTCCGTTTTGCGGTACGCCAGACCCCTACCGATGAACAGGATCCCGTTTCGAACGTGGCCGGTCGAACACAAGGTCATTTCCTCCATTCTGCAGTACGCCAGGCCTCGTTTCCATCGGCTATTCCATCCAAGCCCTCCCGATGAACACGACGACGCATTCCGTTCTGACCCAGCCGGTTGGCTTCCCATGAACACGACGACGACGCTGTTTCTTCGTTCCGACCCAACCATGTACACGAGCCCTGGCCGTACGTATGTGCGAGTAGGCGTTCGAGACCCTGCCCGTATGTACGTACGTGGCCATATTTTCTTTCTTGCACACTGGCTGCTGTACGTACATGTACATGCTACGTGCGCGCCTCTACTACGACACGTGCGTGCCTCTACATCGACCAGTATGTACATACACGTTCGCGACCAGAATGACAACGCTACATACGCTTAGACCAGGTGGGTCCCGACTATCAGGAACTTCCTTGCCTGCGAAGATGTAGCTGGTGGGTCCCAGCAGTCAGGGGGGCGAATCGTTTTTTTTGCCCGGACGCACTTCCTTGCGTGCGAAGATGTAGCTGGTGGGTCCCAGCAGTCAGGGGAAACGTTTTTTTCGCGAAATACAGTGGCCTGTCCGGTGGGTCCCCGCTGTCAGGTGGAGGAATAATTATTTTGCGCGTAATAAGGAGGCACTTCCTTGCTGTGGCCGTGGACCCAGCTGTCAGCCTCTCCACGTACAGTCCACGTCCGATGGAAGCCGTTCCTTGACCATGTTGACCACGCCGCGCTGAGAGCACCAGGGCGGTGGACGACGGAGAGGCCTAGGAAGGGACGACGCGGAGCCGGGGAAGACGCGGCAGTGGATGCCCACGCGTAGACGAGTACGAGGGTTCACTGGTTCGCTGCGGTGTGACGCTGCCGTCGCCGTAGAATAACAGGGGTGTGGGTGAGTAGAGGGATGGCCTGGCCAGTGGTGGGAATAGTAGGGGGCGGTGAGGCCTCCGCGGCAGCACAGCCGGACACGGGAGGTAGGAGCATGCACCACGACCGGCGCTGCTTTGGGCGGCTGGAGCAACAAGACCAGAGGTTGAAGAAGCACTATGGCCGTTGGATGGACATCGTACGGTCACTGGAGCTAGAATCGTTCATATTGACTATGTTCACAAATCACTCCGTCCCCGTCAACTTAGTAGGCCCACAAGTCATCCTCCCACCAAGGTGGGTCCCAACTAGTAGGGGGAGTATTCATTTTTTTGTGCGTAATAAGGAGGCAACTCCGGTGGGTCCAAGCTGACAGCGGGGGGAACGTTTTTTTTCACGAAATACGTTGGCCCGTCCGGTGGGTCCCAGTAATCAGGGGGAAACGTTTTTTCACCAAATACGGTGGCCCGTCTGGTGGGTCCTTGTTGTCAGGTGGAGGAATAATTATTTTCCGCGTAATAAGGAGGCGCTTCCTTGCGGCTGCCGTGGACCCAGCTGTCGGCCTCTCCATGTACAGTACTCTTCCGATGGAAGTCATTCCTTGACCACGTTGACCACGCCGCGCCGAGAGCACCAGGGCGGTGGACGAGGGCGAGGCCTTGGAAGGGAACGACACGGCAGGGAAGACTCGGCAGTTGTTTCCCACGCGGAGGGGAGTACGACTGTACGAGGGTTTACTGGTTCGTCTGCCATCGCCGGAGCATAATAGCAGGTGTGTGTGAGTAGAGGGATGGCTAGGCCAGCAATGGGAGTACGGTGGGGCGGTGAGGCCTGCGCGGCAGCACAGCCGGCCGTGGGGAGGAGGGAGCAGGCAGTCCCGCCGGCGCTTGTTTGAGCGGCTGGAGCAGGAAGAGCAGAGATTGAAGAAGCACGACGGCCGTTGGATGGACATCCAACAGTCACTGCCATCATTTCTAATAATTTACAGCCCATTTGCTAATTCGTAAGGTTTTTTTGGAGCCCATATTCTTTTTGTTAGCATTACAGCCCATATTGTGGCCACGGTTAAAAAATTATACGAAATTTTGCATATTTCGGTGCGGTCCGAACTGTTTTTAATCCCGAAATTTCGAGTCACATTCAAACTGATTTTAAAAATAAATGTATTTCAATATAAAATCCAACAAATTGTCCACGCATAAAAATTAATGCAATTTAAAATCTCGAAATGAAAAAAGAAATTTGAAACTAATTGGCGGTTTGATGTGTTTTAAAAATGTACAGCCCATTTCTCATTACTGATAGGCCATTTTCTCGGCTAGCCGAATGAAGCTCTCCTCGTCTTGAAAGATTTGCAGCCCAACAGGCCTGACAAAGCGACTTACTTGGCAAATCACAAAAAGACTGGGCTGTGGCCGTGGACCCAGCTGTCAGCCTCTCCACGTACAGTACTCTTCCGATAGAAGTTGGTCGTTGACCACATTGACCACACCGCGCCGAGAGCACCAAGGAGGTGGACGACGAAGAGGCCTAGGAAGGGGACGACGCGGAGCCGGGGAAGACGCGGGAGTGGATGCCTAGGCGGAGAGGAGTACGAGGGTTCACTGGTTCGGCTGCGGTGTGAGGCTGCCCTCGCCGCAGAATAACAGGGGGTGTGGGTGAGTAGAGGGATGGCCTGGCGAGCGGTGGGAGTAGTAGGGGGCGGTGAGGCCTTCGCGGCATCACTGTCGGCCACGGGAGGCAAGAGCACGCGGCATGACCGGCGCTGGTTTGGGCGGCTGGAGCAAGAAGACCAGAGGTTGAAGAAGCACTACTGCCGTTGGATGGACATCGTACGGTAACTGGAGCTAGAATCGTTCATATTGACTAAGTTGACAAAGCCCTCCCTCCCCGTCAATTTGGTAGGCCCACAAGTCAGCCTCCCACGATGCTGGGTTCCAGCTGGCAGGGGGAGTATTCATTTTTTTGTGCGTAATAAGGAGGCACTTCCTTGCGTGCAAAGATAGCTGGTGGGTCCGACCTGTCAGTGGGGGGCACGATTTTTTGCGAAATACAGAGACCCTTCCGGTCGGTCCCAGATGTCAGGTGGAGGAATCAAAGACTTGAGAAGGCGTACGGAACAAGCTAGTGTACCAGTAAAGAGACCTTGCTGAGTTTTAGAAAAAAGAGAGACGTGCTCCTATAGCTGGTTCGAATCCAAACCTAGACTATGACTATATATGGTGCTATGCTACTATGCAAGTAATGAAACTGACATATCCAATGTTCGCTTCTCCTCTTCTCTACTTACTCTGCCTAGCATCAGAAGCTCTGGCCACAGGAAGCATGTCCGCTGGCTGCTCTTCCAAGCAGGCAACAACCAAATATGCGCCAAGTCGCCACCCGTACCATCGCCTGTGGGTCTCATCACACCCCTGCCGGCACGCGCACCGCAGCCGGTTTCTCATCACAACCCACTACCATTGGTGTGGTGCCACTGCTGCAAATCATGCAGTCATCCATCGCGTCTCAACCACGATCCTCAACCCTGGCCGAGTCTTCTACAAATGCCCGAATCATGGGGTAATAATATGTTTAAGTGTTTCTGCTGCTTTCAGTTGCTGATTTTTTTAATAGTTTGGTTGATGATCTTCCAGTTTGATTCATGCAGAAAAGGGAAGATTTGTGTGATTTGTATTTCTGGGAAGTTGCTGATGTGGGGGAGTGCAACTACGCTGATTATTTGGTTAGCCGAGGAATCCCAATACCAGCAGGTTGGGGTGTTGGACAAGTAACTGAAGGAACGGCAGAAGAGGAAGATGCAGAGCAAAAGGTTAAAGATGCAGTTCCTCTGATCATGGCCAAGCAACAGCTGCTGAACGACCTTGACAACAATGAGGAGATGAAAGAGCTTGTGAATATAATGGGCAAAATCGATGTGCTCTGTAGGATGATTGTCTCTTTATTTGCAGTGTATGTAGCACTCGTGATGTATTCAGTGGCTATGACATGAGCACTTTGCTGAAACTAGTAATGAATGAAACCTGTGTAGCAGGCTGGGCGTAGTGTTGTGAACATCTAATGATTTCTATTAACGGAAATCAGGGGGTATCCCCTTTTGCTCATAAATAAATAAATAGCGTAGGCCCTTTTGGTAATAAATAAATAAATTAGCAGAGGACCTGTCGGGTCAGCTTTGTTCTCATTCGAAGACGTCGAGAAAATTGCAGTCCAACAGCAAACTATGTCATCAAATTCAAGTTTCACAGCCAAATATGAGTACAACTAAACAACAATGTCATCATGTTTTAGTCGTCATACAATCACCAAACACAAATCAGCATACATAACAAGTGATGTTGTCACAGGAAAATACTAAACAACATGTTCATCAGGTTTCAGTTGTCATAGCAAACACAACTGCACATAGTAGATAAAAAAACGTCTTCTGACAGGCAAATACGACAAAAGAAATGTAATCATCATCCGCAGCAGCAGCGTCAACATCTTCGCCATGTGTATCAATCTGAATCGTAATTCCCCATGGTGTCATCTTGTTCTTCGTCCTCAACGTCCTCGAACGTTGGCTTCTTCTTGATCAACTCTTGTATGTCCAAAACATGACAGGCAATCTTTTTGCCGGCGTCATTGACGTCATGGTTCTCAAAGATATTAGGAACATATGCGTTATCTTGTACATCAGGAGCAGTGTAAGCATCATCTTGTTGTGCAACTTCATTAAACGAATTCCTCTGCTCAAACCTTTGCACTACTCTCCAGTCATCGCTACGTGCAAATGTGTCTTCCAAGAAAAATATTTGTGTTGCTTGATTTGCCAAAATAAAAGGCTCATTGGTCTGGTACGCCGCCTTGACATTTATGGATTTGAAATAATCATCAGCTCTCGGTTTTGCGATCCTGGAAAACAGGTTATACCAACGACAGCACAACAGAACCACACACCGATGATCCTCGAAACTGGAGATATACTGCAATTGAACAATGTCTGTTATGTTAGCATATATTTCAGTTGTCTCTTTGTCATACGTATCCGTGCTCATGATGGCACTGTTTTGTGTCTTCCTGCCTCCGTCTCGTGCAAGGGTGTTGTAGCGCACATCTCCAACAACACAGGATTCATAATGTCTTACCCGAGTATCAGGACCCATTGCTAGTGAGTAAATGGCATCATCAACTGCTTACCCATCCTCCCGCATCTTCTTAACCTATGGTTAGAAAATAGACAAGTTGGTCAACTTATGTACTCAATATATTAAAAAAACTGACAGTGCAATTCAAAAGCTTACATGGCTCTTGAACCATTTCGCAAATCCTGCCATAACCAGTTTGTCAATGTTTCTTGGATTTTGCGGCAGTAACTCCTTTTTGTAGATGTTGCACAACATAGTGATTGCGTCAAACATCTAAATATATAAGAATGTGCTACAAGTTTAGTAGATTACGATGTATAAGTTGCAGTACTTAGCACTTACTTGATATAAGGTAGTATCTCAGGACAGTTATTCAACACATACCAAACCATTTTGTCCAAATCTTTAGGTTTGTCCTCTTGTCGACTCTTCCCTGTAACTCGAACAGAATAATCGAAAACATTGAGCCCGGGATTGTCTTCATCCACGTCTTTGCTAAGCTGATCAGCTGTTTCAATGTATTTTGAGCAGAATGTCAACGCTTCTGTAGCAATGTAGGCCTCTCCAATGGAACCCTCGGGTCTAGCTCTGTTCCTAACAAAGCCCTTGAAAGTTCCTAGCCGCCTTTCAATAGGGTACATCCAGCCATATTGTACTGGACCTCTAAGTAGTGCCTCATCAGGTAGATGAACAGCCAAATGCACCATCACATCAGAGAAGCCTGTAGGATATATCTTCTCAAGGTCGCATAGGATAGTTGGTATCTTGTCTCTAAGACGCTCCAAAGCATCTATCCTGATATTTCTACTGCAGAGTTCCATGAAGAATTGTCCCAACTCTGCAACTGCTCTGTATAAGTCAGGGCGGCCCAATCCTTTAAGGATAACAGGTAAAACCCTTTGAAGTAGGACATGGCAGTCATGAGTTTTCAACCCTTGTACCTTGTCTGCATCTGCACTGACTCTCCTTTCAGGGTTGGAAGCAAATCCATGTGGGAATCTCACACGTGACAGGACCTTGCAGAATTCTTTTCTTTTTACCTTGTCCAAGGCGTACACAGCTGGTGCCATATCCCGTGGTTTACCTTCATCTTGCACCTGCAAATCCTTTATGATACCCATGTGTGTCAAATCAATCCTAGATTTTAAGGTATCTTTCGTCTTGCCTTCAATATTAAGAAGTGTGCCGATAATGCTGTCACATATATTTTTCTCGATGTGCATCACATCAAGATTATGCCGCAGATCCAAATCTTTCGAATACTCCAAGTCCCACAAAGTGGACCTGCGGGTAAACAATAATCTCTCTTCTGCCCTATCATGCTTCCTTTTCCCGCTACCATTATCAGGATGGTTTCCTGGTGTAATATGCCCGACCTTCTCTAATTCCACTTGCAACTCATCGGCGGTGAGCCTCTTTGGCGCATCACGGTTTTCATGCTTTGCATTGAACACATGTCTTCGGTATTTTCTAGGATGCGGCTTGTCCTTGGCAAGGAAACGGCGGTGTCCAATGTAACAGATCTTGCTAAGTATTGCGTATGACAGCGGATTCCTGTCACAACGAACACATGCATTGTAACCATGTGTAGTTCGCCCTGACATAGTGCCCAAAGCCGGATAATCATGGATGCACCAAATTATAACAGCACGCGGGAAGAAATCAGCTGGTGGGCTGCTATATAGGCCTCGAGTGAGAACACCCCTCCATAGCTATTGAAGTTCCTCCACAAGAGGCTCCATGAACAAATCAAAATCCTTTCCAGGACTTTTTGGACCTGGGATGAGCAAGGCCATCATGTAGTTTGATTCTTTGGTGCAGACATTTGGAGGCATGTTGTAAGCGATAACAAGCACTGGCCACATGCTATATATGGCACTCTGGTGGCCAAATGGGTTAAATCCATCTGAAGCTAAGCCAAGTCTAATGTTTCTCAGGTCAGGAGCAAACGTTTCGTGCTTCTGATTGAATCTTTTCCACTCACTACCATGAGATGGATGGCTCATTACATTCTGATCTCTCAAATCCTGGTTCCTAGAATGCCACAGTACATCCTATCTTGTTTCAGCATCATGAAACAACCTCTGCAATCTTGGTGTAATTGGAAAATGTCTCAGAACATTATGAGGAATCCTCTTCACAGCATCGCCATCTTTCCATCTTGATGATTTGCATTTCGGGCATTCACTTAAGTTGGCATAATCCTTCCGGAACAGAACACAATTATTCTTACAAACATGGATCATATCATATCCAATTCCAACTGCACGAAGGAAATTCTTCATTTTACTGTAGGTGTGTGGCAGCTCAGACGCATCTGGGAAAGCTTTGTGGAAAGCAGCCAACATCGCATCAAATGATTTGTTGGTTATCCGCTCAGATGTCTTAACCTGAAGAAAGGTGACCATAGCTGAGAATACTGACAGCTTATTTCCCGGGGTGACAGCCACGTTGCATTGTTCCAACATGCGGGCCCACCGTTTTTCTTCTGCAGGTGAAAGTTCATGGAATGCACAAGCATTTCGTAGCATTGTTTCAATGTTGGTCAAACTCACTGGCTCCGCCAACACCTCCTCCTCCTCCTCTTCCACCTGAGCATCAGGCAGATCAAGATGGTGATCTGCTGCTTCCACGTAGTCAATAACATTGACGTTCATAGCTTCACCATGATGAACCCACCTAGTATATGTGACCGACATCCCATACAAGTGTAGATGATTTTGCATAGTTGACTGGGGTCTTGTAACTGAATTCATACAACTGCTACATGGGCAGAGCACATATGATTTCGGACCACCGTACTCAGCTCTGATAAAGTTCATGAAGTTTTCAACCCCCTCGACATATGCAGCGAAGAATCTTCGAGCAGAAGTTATCCAAGTCCTGTCCATCTGTTAGACATAAAAATTAGTTCTTCTACTAGATATTACAGGAAAAACATATATGCTTTTTTATGAAGTCCAGAAGAAAATACCTAGGTCGATGTCTAAAGCTATGGCAAGATATTTGGATGAGAAGATCTAAGTAACGAAATATATGTAAAGCTAATTCAGTAAACAGATTTGACTACTAAATTATGGCAGGCTGTTTCCGCAGTCAATGAGGCCGAGCACACAGCCATCGAACTATCGAAGGCCATCGCAGCAACAAAGATCGAGTATAAAATGGTGTAGAGCTATTTCACCTAACAGATTGGCTACTAGACCATGGCAATCTACGTCACAATAAATATATGGCAGGATATTTTAGCAACTAATCGGCCTCGGCATGCCATCTCAGCTAAGCAGATTGAGTGCAGAACAGGGCAAGGAAGCTTCTTAAGCAGAGCATATTGACTGTAAAGTACTTCGGCAAACAGTGAGATTAACAGCGTCTATCCGCTAACATTCAGCGCTACACCGACATGCACGGGGCCTCAGTCTAGAATGTGCGTACCGTGGGATAAGTTGACGCCGTGCGTCTCCACACGAACGCCGCCAGCGGTGGCGGTGCTGACCATCGTGCGCCTCCACAAGAACGTCGCCAGCGGTGGCGGCGCGGCTAGAGGACGACAGTCTACGAGAGCGTACTATGGAAGCGAGAGGATCGCCGTGCGTCCCCTCGACGAACCGCGGCGCCGACGTATTGGCGTGGCGGGGAGGGCGGCTTTGGCGGAGCGAATGGAGTGGAGGGGGATGGGGGGAGGGGGGTTTGGGGAATATTATTGGCTAGTTGGCCGAAGGGCGGTTGAATCTAGGATTTGGGGGGAATTTTTGGGTGGGGGAGGATTTTCGCGCGGTGGGCGGGGGGAGTTTGGCGCACGGTCGGTTTCTCCAAGTGCAGTCCCACGTGTCAGTGAAGAGGCAAGCCGAAGCGCGTTCCGTTTGCGTGAGCCGTGTGCAGGACCGAACGTGTGTGGGGTGTAATGCGACCGCGACAGGGGTGCTGTGAGTGTACCGCCATTTTTCCTTTTAAACTAGGTGCTTCGCCCCCTCAAAAAAAAACTTGTTGCTTCACGCGATCCATCGATACTACTACTAGTAATCCGGTAATCCCGACTAAAATGGCGCGGCCGGGTCTTTTCCCGCGCGATATGCTGGGAGGTTGGCTTAGTTGGTTTTTAGGACGAGTAATGCTACACCTACGTAGTCCCAGTTATGTAATTAACATAATGTGAAACGTGTGAGTTGTTGATTGTAGATTGGGGGAGGGAGGGGCCCACCACCATGAAAATCAGGGGAGGAGAGAGAGAGGCAATTTACGTTAACCCTTTCGTAGGTTCCCGTAGATGTAGAAAAATGTGAAATGCGTGAATGTGCATTTGCAGATAAGGCCTTCCCTCATTCATCCTTTTCTCCCACAAGATCTTGATCTTCCGTGCAATGCACGGGCATCTTGCTAGTACTCCTACAATATACTATATTATTGTGAAAGTTCATATACACCGGCTGAGATTAATGCAAACACGGCAGATTTTCATTACATTTCGAACTTTTATAGGACAGAAAAATAAAAGAAACCCGACCCTAAACCTATTCTACGGCGGCGACCGACGTCCTCCATCTGTGATCTCCATGTACGGGGGCGGGGTTCAAGACCCGTGAAGTGAAGGTGCGGTCTCCGGCGAGGAAAAGTAGAACACGGGAGACGGACTAGCCAGTTGGCACACCATGCCCTGCCGCCTCCCATGCCCTAATAATCCTCGGAGGAGTCCCCGATCTCGGCGGTGCCGGACGTTGGACGGCGGCAAGTAGGACACGTGGCTGACGGTGCTCCCGTCGTCGGCCGCCAGCGTGGCCACCGCTTGTGCGGCGACTTGAGCGAGGGCGGTGACCTAGAGCTCCATCCCCAAAGACAAGCTCTCCCGCAGAGCGTTCGCGCTTGCGGTCATGGCGGATGTGGTGCCAGGTAGGAGGACGATGCGCTATGGTGTAGAGGTTAGTTGGGCGTTGCTGCTTTAAGTAGCGCATTCCGGTGAGGCCAAGCGTCCTGGTGCGTCATTAAGTCACTGGAGTTGGTTCCTCGGGCACCGAGCCTCTTAGCGACGGCATACGGACGGACGGCATGAATGCGGGCAGCTGGTGCCGGCTGGGAACGCACCGCGCGACGGCGCGAGGGACGAGGGTTTTTGATGTGCCAAGGTAGTCAGTTGCGGTCGTGGCAACGTTGGAGATGCCTTTGCTCACATGCGATCGACGCATGTCATTGAAAAAGCAAGACCACCCGGCATGGTCTCAGGTCCTGAGGATGCAGTTGGCCGCGCTACACCACTCCGCGGACGCATCCCGGCGCCCCATGCATCCTCGACGAGCCGGGTGTTGGGGTGTGTTTGGACTGTGGCCAAAGTGGACCTTACCAAAATTTTGGTCATGACCCAAAGATTGGTCTCTGCTTGGATGGTTGCCATTTTTTTTCTTGAGGTTTTGGTCATGACCCAAAAATGGATGGTTGCCATTTTTTTGGCATGCCAATGAACTCTAGCCAACTCTAGTTCATTTTTCTTGCCGATGTCGGCCAAATCATGGGCAACGAAAACCTCAACCAAAATTTTGGCTACCCAATGCTTTGATGGGGCAACCTTGGGCACAAACTAAACATACAAGTTGTTGGTCGTGCCACAGCACTAACGCCACCCTCTGCACACTGAAACCGATCGTCTCTAGTGACGATGAGCGTGTCGCTCACCGCGGTCGCCGTGTCCAGAGGCGGTGCTGGAGCTGCGCCACGTTGTTGGCCCCAACGACCCACATGAACGGTTGCCAGTGGTGAGGAGGTCGTTGGCCAGCTCCTCCATTGGACTAGTTTGCGCTACGTCGTCCCGACAGGTGTGTCCCACATGTCGGTTTCCCTGTTTTCCCGGCCATATTCGAGCATCAGTGCTCCGCGTTGTGCATTTGGCATTTCACTATGTAGGCCAAGCGAGACAACTTATTGTTTATTTGAGCTGGTCAAGTATAATCATGTGGCATTTGCTTATTTCTCTCATTCATCTCCAACCCTATTCTCCATCGATCATGTCGGCCTCCGGTCGAGTCCACCCTCCCGCATGTCTCATTTGAACATTCTGCCGAGTATCATTCGCATGTGGGCCTAGACCATGCTTGTATTTCCAATGTTTATTTGTAATTTGTCCGACATGCATACATACAAGCGGTTCATTTGAAGTTTCACTTTGCCTCCACTACGTGTCGCTTCGCGTCTTAGTTTTGGCATCCCATTCGGTTCATGCATGCCCCGACACATGTTGACGAGATCGATTGATGTTCAGAGATCAATTGCGTGTCGTGCAAGGAGATAAAGGTTTGGTCTATTTGTATGATAGAAATGACCCGCGGGGGGTGGGGGGTCTGTGTGGATCAGAGGGAGTATATTGTACGTTCATAAGCGAAACGAACGTATTGTACTCGAGATGGTTTCCAATTGGTTTTCAACCACGTGAATGTGCTTGTTCTTGCGCATGCTCTTCCTACTAGGATTTCGCCACATATAGCCAGACCAATAGTAACTTTTTTTAAGCTCCCTGTCCAATAGTACTAGTGGAGTACTGACAACATCTGTACTAGAGTATGCAGTGCTCATAGTTGTACTCCCTCCTTCCATTTATATAGGGCCTATGTGGAGGAGAGAGATGTGAAAAAGTAAGAGGAGTGAGCTCTCATGCAAGAGCCTAGCTATATACGCATTCCTAGTTAAATACGTATAATAAATATGAAGAAAGAGATGGAGAGGAGATGGAAAAAAGTACTAATACAATAGCCAACCTTATATTTTTTTGCGGGAAATAGCCAACCTTATAGCCCACACTACTGTATGAGTGCATATAATAGATGATGGCTATAGACGACATAGCAGTTCCTTGTAGCCATGGACTGGCTATATTATTAAACATGCTCTAATGCGTTTTTCAAAACCACATTTGACTATTGACAAGATTAATAGTACATGAGATGTATAATGTGAAAATTATATCATTGGAAGCTCCTTTCACATATGTATCCCTGCCTTACCCTCCCTTTCGGTCACTTACTGGCGGACCCCATGCTTGCTAGGCCCCGCATGTCAGTTACTCAATGGGTTCGGCCACGTCAAGGGATCCTCATCCGTAGTATACTCCCTCTGTTTTTATTTACTCCGCATAAAATGACGTGGGCGGGGGAGGGGGAAGGATGTCGGTTTGCTCTCAACTGCGGTCCCACAAGCGAGCAAAAACGCAAGACGAAGCGCGTTCCATTCGGTGAGCAACGTGGAGGGTCCAGCGTGCCAGGCTGCAACGCGAAGGCGACAAGAGCGATGTACAGTCAAAACCGATTGACCGGTCGTCACCGGAACTACTATTCACACCGGAACCTTCGCTGCTCGGCCTATGCCAACCACTGCCCTAAAACCACACCTAATCTCCAGCCCCTTCCCCCACCTTTTGATCCCCTAGCCCGCATCAAGCATCCCCTAGTTCGCCAGAAAGCCATGGTGCGCCGCAAGATCACGTACTACAAGATGCTGACGCCGGAGTGCCGTGCAGAAATCGCGGCGGCGGTCGGCACCAGAGACCTCGTTTCCAAGCTCGCTTTGTGGCGGGCCAATCCCTAAGTTCTCTGGAGCCAAGCTACGAGGAGGAGGAAGCCGATCCAATGTTCATGGCGGAGGTCGCAGCGCAGAAGGCCCCCAATGGGTATGAGACAATGGACGTCGACTTCGTGCCGACGTCCGAGTCCCCCATGGTGCAGGCAGACCAGCGGTTCAACCTGGCGATACTAAAGGAGGACCGGGAGGCAGAGGCTCAACTCGATGTGGAGCGCGCGCATGCCGCTGCCATCGAGGCTCTCCTGCACGCGGAACCGGATGTCGTGGATGTGAACCGGGCGGCGGAGGCTCAACTTGAGGTGGAGCGCGGGGATGCCGCTGCCATCGAGGCCCTCCTGTAGGTGGAACCGGACGTCCTGGACTTGAACCGGGCGGAAGAGGCTCAACTCGATGCGGAGCACGCGGATGCCGCTCTCATCGAGGCCCTCCTGCAGGCGGAACCGGACATCCCGGACTTGAACCGGGCGGTGGAGGCTCGACTCGACGCGGAGCGCGCGGATGTCGCTGCCATCGAGGTCCTCCTGCAGGCGGAACCCGACATCCTCGACTTGAACCGGGCGGTGCTCTCGTCCGGGCAGAGCGCCTGCACGCTCCGCGTGAATGAGTAGCTGGAGGCTGAGGACAACCACGGTGCAGAGACACACGTCGGCAGCTACAGCTGGTTCACGCCGGTAGCCAAAGACGACGAGGCCATCTCGCTCCATGAGCAGTGATTATTTTTCTTTATGTTGTTGTTTTTATGGATCTTTTGCTGTGTAAAAACATATATTGTTATGCAAGTCGCCTGACTTGGGTCAGTCTACCATTTCAGGCGGTTGGATGAATATCCTACGTCTCCTAACCCTTCTTCCTCACCTCTTCTCCTTCCCCAACAGACCACCGCATGGGCCGTACGGATACTCCCCAACATGCGGTTGAATAAACATACTCTATGAACGAAAATTATGTGTTAGCTGTAGGATGGTTGAGTTTGGTTTGTTCACATGCGACAACACGTGTCAGTGACGGTGCGTTCCCTTGGTTGGGTTTGCGGCGTGCAGGAGCGACTGTGCATGTGAGGGTGCGGTGCGACCGCAGCGTGCAGGAACGACCGTGTGAGGGTGCGGTGCAACTGCGACAGCCATGCGCAAGTGTACCTCCTTTTCTTTTTGAAAACTTTAGGCAAGCTTGGCAAAAATCTGTGGCGAAGTATGGCAATGCAAGGCCTAGACCCAAACAGGATAAGTACGTAGTACTACGTACTAGGAGTACTAGTGTTAAAAAAGAAAGGCGGGGGTTTTCCTTCACGGGATTAATCGATACAAATCCTCGTTTCACATGTCAATTAATGCGTATTTTTTTCCAAAGCCCAAAGAGCTAACCATCTCACGCCTCATCGCTTGATTAATGCAGCGCCATGCAAACCAACCTTCTCACTTCCGCATGCATGCAGGGGATATTAATGTCCTTGGTTGCTAGTACGAGGCAAACCCCATCAATTTTGCCTTGATTAGTGTTAGTGGCCTTTTGCAAATTTTAATTTTGATATACTGACCTTGTGTACAAGAAAATGGAGGTAGTAACTATATTTTACTTCCTTCCCCATTGCGGTGACGTCGACGATATCTCGAACGTTGTGGTTTAGCGAAGTGCGTTCGACGGAGAACACCATTGAGGGAGACCACGGTAAGTCGTTCGCAAGTGCCGCCTACAAGCCGAGACAACCGCCTTATTTGCAACCAGGAAGTCCGTTGAACCAAAGGACGCGTAAATGTACTAGTACTACTCGTACACAATAGCGTCGTCCGTCCAGCTTAGTGCGGTGAGATGGTTTCTCGAAGAAGATGATGGAGAAGCGGAGTCAGTGAAGAGTGAAATGATGGTTGCTTCGTCCGTGCTTTGTGATTTGACGCCTCACTGCTTTGTGATTTGTGATAGAAGGGACAGGGGAGTAGACTCTGTCCTCTATACTGTACATGCGTCCAAGCACGGGAGAAAGAGGAGAGACGTTGCATTTTTCTATCCCTTCACTCAATCAATCAGGGAGCTTCGGTTCCATCCGTTTGGCTTTGGCAACACCGTCCACAATGGTTCCCACGATGCCAAAAGCTATTTTCACATTTGGCTACACATTGTGGATGCCCTTAACCGTACCACTTGGTTTTGCTCCTGTGTGCTATCTATACAAATCTCAATTATGTTGATCTAAAAAATTATAGAATCAAGATTAGTAAAAAGGAGGTGATTTTGCCGCGCGGATGGCGTGGGAGGTTTCTTATTTTTAGAGGACGGTGTCCTGGTGGTTTGCTAACATGCGGTACCACATGTCAATGCTTTACCAAGCCGATCCGCTTCCCACATGAGGCAGAACAACGGCAGAAGCAACACATGGTTAACTTGAAGAAGATGAGGGAGAAGCGGATTCAGCAACGAGTGAAATGATGGTTCCTTCATCCCTCCAACTTCTTTTTTTAGCATTATTACATCGTCCCTCCAACTTAACTGCGGGAAAGGTGCAGCTCTGTGATTTGATGCCTCATTGCTCATTACTACGTCGGCGCCATGACTGGGTGCTTCACCCCGGCTGCTCTACACTGTATTCCGGTATGGAACGTGGACCCAGTAGCTTGATGCCCCACATGTCGGCAAAAGGGACTAGAAGATTTATGAAAGTGAGCGCTCCACTCTTACGACGGAGGAGTACACGACACGACGGCCCAGTGAACTGTCACTTGTACTGTATATAGTACTATAGTTTTGCTGTTTCGCACGATCCATCGATACAAACCCGATTAAACAAGAAAGGGCGGTATTTTCCCCACGCGGCATATGATACTGGCCATACATTTCAAAGGCAATTTTAATGTATGCAAACTGAATAATTAAGTAACAATATGATATCTAGTAAAACTAAAAAAACATATGATTTATTGTGTTAGAGTGTAGTAGTAGTGTTGTATTGCATAGTTGTTAGATGTAACATGCGAGAACATGTAGAGATGTAGTTTTGGAGGGCCTACAGAGAGAAAAGCATAATACGTTCACCGAACTTCAGAATAAGCTGATTACGGTCACTATATACGTTTTGCGGTGATTATACGGTCACTTGCTCACGCTTCAGCATCGGATTGCACTCTGTTGACCGGCCAAATAGTCTGAGTGGCACCATGTTGACTAGTTAAATTAACCACGTTCCTTGTGGGTCCCACCTGTCAGTTCGCATAGGGAAAAGGTCAGATAAACACAAATTTACGCAGGCCCGACAAGACTCCACCCCGTGCGCGGGAATCACCTGGTTGTGTATGTGTCTGCCAGGGCCTGATGTGTGCGCATGCATGTGTTGGTTGAGCACTTGAGCGTGAGAGTGTGTGTTGGTCGTGTGGTGTACTGGTGTGTGCATGCATGCGTGCGTGTGTGCGTGTGAGTGTTGCGTGCGTGCATGGCTGCGTGTGTAAGTGTGAGTGTTGTGTGCGTGCGTGGGTGCATGTGTTCGTGTGAGTGTTGCGTGCATGCAGTTCATGTGCATGCGTGCGTGTGTGTATAATCACCACACCAGCTCCTGTGTGTTAAACAAATGGCTCAGCATACCAATACAAGGCCACCTTGTCCGCTGTGCCCGCGGTCATGACTTCGAACCACCGTCCAATATTTTTTTGTCATTTGTTTTCATTCTTACTAGCAAGATGCCCGTGCGTTGCACGTAACATCAAGATGCATTTGTATGACTAGTTTATCTTGTGAGGGAAAAGGATGAACGAGGGAAGGCCTTATCTGCAAATGTGGAGAAGGTGTGTGGGTACATCTTAGGCAAAATTATCATAGTTTCTTTCCTATCCGTCAGATATAAATCGGATGGCCTATATTGCAGGATGGCAGGCACACCATCATCACCAACTCTGTTTTTTTATAAGAGTGTATTTTATCCCTACTCTTATAAAAAGCATAGTCGGTGATGATCGTGTGTCTGCCGTCCTGCAATATAGGTCGTCCGATCTATATCTGACGGATAGGAAGGAAACTATGGTAATTTTGCAAAAAGATACCCAGACCCCTCTCCACACTTGCAAATAAGGCCTTCCCTTGTTCATCCTTTTCTCCCACAAGATAAACTACTCATACAAATGCATCTTGATGTTCCGTGCAACGCATGGGCATGTTGCTAGTATTTTATATGAGTGTAGATGTAGAGTAGATACAAGCCGACAGGGGGCGCGATGGTAGTGAGATAATGTGATGCAACACTAGAGGTGCCACATGGAGCGTTTAACCGGTCAACTAGTCGTGTCTTGAGCAAATACAGAGTTGTACGGTGAGCCCGTGATTGTATAATAACCACAAAACGTAAATGGTGACCGTAATGAGTGGATTCTGAAGTCCAACGTACGTATCGTGCTTTCGCTTCAAATACAATGATCGTCACTGTATATATCGCGAGAGAAAGATGAAACATGCGTGAATGTGCTGGGGGGCTTACTTTTGGAGGACCTGGAGATAGTTTGTGTGCGTACCTGAAAGGGGCGTAGAGGGGGGGTATGCGACGGAGAGAGAGATGCTCTTCGTTTCTCTTTATTATGACTACCTTTATATATAGTATAAAAATATACAAATTCACAGTGCGGAATAAATATCATTGTGGGCACCATGCAATGCAAGCGTTCATACTCCTCCATATAACTTTGTAATGTTGTATATATGTAGAAATTCTAAAATATTTTTTTGGCCACACTTTATTCAAAAGGAATGTTGTATGCGAAATAAACATGAAGAGAGGGCTTTTTAGATCAATGGGGTACATGATGTAACATGTGTGAATGTGTAGTTGATGCATTTGGCAGGGTCTAGAGAGGTATGTGTGTGTATTACGTATTCGAGAGAGGCATGGATAGAGGGGCCGACAGGGGGGCGTGGGAGAGATAGCACGAGAAATGAGAGTGGTCTAGAGACAGAGAGATGAATATGACGTCACAGCGAGACATTCCCTTGAGTGTGTATATGCAAGGGGGGAGTGGATAGAGGCACCATGAGAATATATTTTTGTGTGTGAAAGGGATCGAGAAGAGGTGTCTAGAGGGGGGTGATTAGACACTAAGTACCAAAAGTTGCAGTTTTTAACTTCTTTGAATTAAGGTGAACTTGAGGCACAAGTTTAACACTCACAATACATATCAAGCAAGCATGCAAAGAGTTTATGAGCAGCGGAAAGTAAAGCATGCAACTTGCAAGAGTGTAAAGGAAAGGGATTGGAGGATTCAAACGCAATTTGGAGACACAGAGATTTTTGAGCCGTGGTTCCGATAGGTGGTGCTATCATACATCCACGTTGATGGAGACTTCAACCCACAAAGGGTAACGGTTGCGCGAGTCCACGGAGAGCTCCACCCACGAAGGGTCCACGAAGAAGCAACCTTGTCTATCCCACCATGGCCGTCGCCCACGAAGGACTTGCCTCACTAGCGGTAGATCTTCACGAAGTAGGCGATCTCCTTGCCCTTATAAACTCCTTGGTTCAACTCCACAATCTTGTCGGAGGATCCCAAGTGACACCTAGCCAATCTAGGAGACACCACTCTCCAAGAAGTAACAAATGGTGTGTTGTGATGAACTCCTTGCTCTTGTGCTTCAAATGATAGTCTCCCCAACACTCAACTCTCTCTCACAGGATTTGAATTTGGTGGAAAGAAGATTTGAGTGGAAAGCAACTTGGGGAAGGCAAGAGATCAAGATTCATATGGTAGGAATGGAATATCTTGGCCTCAACACATGAGTAGGTGGTTCTCTCTCAGAAACAGCAAGTTGGAAGTGTAGGTTTGTTCTGATGGCTCTCTCCATGAATGAAGAGTGGGTGGAGGGGTTTTTATAGCCTCCACACAAAATCTAACCGTTACACACAACTTGCCAAACTCGGTAGGACCGAATTGATAAACTCGGTCAGACCGATTTAGCAAATCTAGTGACCGTTAGGATTTTCGGTGGGACTGACATGCATCTCGGTAGGACCGATATGATTAGGGTTAGGGCTTAACGTAATCTCGGTGAGACCGATTACACAAACTCGGTGAGACCGATTTTGGTAATAAGCTAACCAGAGAGTTGGTCAGGCAAACTCGGTCTGAGCGATTACACAAACTCGGTGGGACCGATTTTGGTAATAAGTTAACCAGAAAGTTTGCATTGTAATCTCGGTAGTACCGATTGCTCAAACTCGGTGAGACCGATTTTGGTAATGGACATACACAGAGAGATTACAATCCCATCCCGGTGAGACCGATTTGCCTAGGGTTTGTGGCAGTGGCTAAGACATCTGAACTCGGTGGCGCCGGATAGAAAGAATCGGTAGGGCCGAGTTAGACTTTTGGTTTAGGACATATGTGGATGTGAGAAAGTAGTTGAGGGTTTTGGAGCATATCACTAAGCACTGTGGAGCAAGAAACTCATTAAGCAACAGCTCATCCCTCCTTGATAGTATTGGCTTTTCCTATAGACTCAATGTGATCTTGGATCACTAAAATAGAAAATCTAGAGTCTTGTGCTTGAAGCTTGAGCCAATCCTTAGTCCTTAGCATCTTGAAGGGGTTCCACATCCTTTAGTCCATGCCACTCCATTGTTGACATTAATTACCAAAATCACCCAGGGAGCACTGGTGCTTTCAGTCTCCCCCTTTCTGGTAATTGATGAAAACATACATCAAAGCTTTAGATAAAGATATAGAGAATAGCAAGTAAAGCTTTGGAAAGACATGTAACATGCATAGGCTCCCCCTACATGTATGCAATCATGTGAATATGGAATATAGAAGCATATGAGAGCATAACCATGACAGAGTAGGCAATGTGTTACATGTATCTTGGCTATATGCATCAGAGCAAATGATGTGAGTATGAGAATTGTACCTTCATGCTCATGAGTCCTTCTTGCAAACAGTATGTACATTAGAAAGAATTCCTCATATGCATGATTGTGATGCATATACTTACCTTGTGGTCTTGAGTTGGCTTAGGATGGAATGAACCTACGTAAACAAGGTTAGATAACACAGATGCACCTACTAGCCAGAGCAAACAAAAGAAACCACAAGAGTAACAAGACTGGGACGACATGTAGAGAATGAGTACTGAGTACCACATTGGATTTGAGACATGTCCCCAAGGATAAGGATGCGCAATGAATTTAAAGAATTTCTTTCCCTTAGATGTCTTGCTCCCCCCTGAATCTAACATGAGATACTGGGAGAAGATAGGGAACAGAAGATCAGAGCAGAATGCAGAATCAGAGCTCAAGGAAACAAATGAACAGAGCTAATGCAAATAAGCACATATGAACATGTCTTTCCCCTCAAGAAGACATGTGGCATCTCTCCTCTTGAACACCAAGCATCTGGGATCCTTGAAGATTACTCTCTCCTTGAGTATTCTCTCCCCCTAGAGATATCTCTCTCTCCCTGTTGAAATGATAAGCTTTGATGTGATCTCTCTCTCCCCCTTTGACATCAATTTCCAAGAAGGGCTTCTGGAATTTGTCGTGAATGGGTTTGGTCCTTGAGTCACAACACAAAGCAAGGATTAAAATGTGATGCTTGTAGAGGACAAGATTCATTGAGTGGAGCTGGATCAAAGGTAATGCAGGAATAAGTGGCAAAATGTTTTTCCTGTAGTGAAATCGGTGGCACCGAGTGGTATGCTTTGGTTGCACCGAAAGAATTCGGTTAGACCGAAAACAGGAAACCGGTGTGACCGAGTTCATCACAGAGAAAACACTTGTCACCTCAGCTCACTAGACAAGTAAGATATCACAAGGATTTGCAAGGAATTTACTGAAAGAGTTGCAATGAATTGGATGCAGGGAATGCAGAACAAAATAGAAAATAAATGAAGTCTAGATGAAGATTTTTTTGAAAGGGGAAACAAATATGCATGAGACAAATGCAAAAGCACAGAAAAGAACACAAGAAAACTCCATCCAGAATTGGTCGGCGACAAAGTCACCTATGTTAGAGTATATTGACTTAGGAGTCAAGTGAGATCACTTGATCATAGGTCATACTCATCGTTTAAGCACAAAATGGGGTTACCATTTTTCGTTTAAGCATCTTGATGTATTCACATCTTGTCGAGTTGCTTTGACTCATGTCTTGGAGTAAAGCTTCTCTAAGATGGAATAACATACCTTGGGTGGTGGTGTTGATTGTGATCATGTAGTTGAACTTGTGTGGGTTGCTTAAGGTTGATGTAGCTCATCAAGAGTTGGGAGCACCACTTGGAATTTGAGTTCATCTACCTACATGGGTTAGTTTTTGCAAGGAAGAGCACTTGTGTATCCAAAATGACAATCATGAAGTTCAATGATAAATTTGTCAAAGGATATGTTTGAATGGTTCCGTGCTTCCTTGTCTTCAACCACCATTGTGTAGAGACTTGGTAATGTAGAGATTGCTCAAGATGTGAGTGAGTCGCAATCTCATGGATTTAGATTCATCCAAGTACCTACACGGGTTAGATAACATGCAAGGTGCAAATATATCCAAGACATAACAGTATCATCATAAAAGAAACATCGAGGATTAGTCATAAGCTCATGTCTTGCATGTATCCAATGGAGTTCCTACTCCAAGTTTGAAGCATCAATGATGTTCAATTCACCTCTCAACCTGCAAAACACTTTCTCATCAAGTGGTTTAGTGAATATATCCGCTAATTACTTTTCGGTGCGAAAATGCTTAAGATCAATGTCTCCTTTGGCAACATGATCTCGAATGAAATGATGACGAACTTCAATATGCTTAGTTCGAGAGTGTTGCAAGGGATTATGAGCAATCTTGATTGCACTCTCATTGTCACAAAGTAATGGAACATGTTTCACATATATCCCATAATCTTTAAGAGTTTGGGTCATCCAAAGTAATTGAGCACAACATGAACCAGCGGCAATGTATTCCGCTTCGGCGGTGGATAAGGATATCGAGTTTTGTTTCTTGGAAGACCAAGACACAAGAGATCTACCAAGAAATTGACAAGTACCCGAAGTGGACTTTCTATCAACCTTGTCACCGGCATAGTCCGAGTCGGAGTAGCCAACAAGATCAAAAGAGGCCCTCTTAGGATACCAAACGCCAAAATTTGGTGTATGGATTAAGTATCTCACTATCCTTTTCACGGCCTTAAGATGACATTCTTGAGGAGCAGCTTGATATCGTGCACCCATGCACACACTTAGCATGATATCAGGATGTGAAGCACATAGGTATAACAATGAACCAATCATAGAGCGATAAACCTTTTGATCGACCGGTTCACCATCTTTGGTCAAATCAAGATGTCCACTAGTAGGCATGGGTGTAGTCATACCTTTGCATTCTTGCATATTGAACTTCTTGAATAAGTCCTTTGTGTACTTCGTTTGAGAGACAAAGGTACCTTCCTTAGTTTGCTTGATTTGCAAACCAAGAAAGAATTTGAGTTCACTCATCATAGACATCTCAAACTTCTCCGACATTAGCTTTCCAAACTTTTCACTAAAATGAGGGTTAGTAGAACCAAATTTAATATCATCAACATAAATTTGGCATACAAATAGTTCTCCATTGACCCTTTTAGTAAAAAGAGTAGAATCTATTTTTCCAATTTCAAAGCCTTTTTCAATAAGGAACTTGGTCAAGCATTTATACCACGCTCTAGGAGCTTGTTTAAGACCATAAAGGCTTTGTGAAGTTTGTAAACATGATTAGGTTTCTTAGGATTGACAAAGCCGGGAGGTTGCTTAACATAAACTTCCTCCTCTATTTCACCATTTAGAAAAGCACTTTTAATGTCCATTTGGTACAAGGTGATATCATGGTGATTAGCATAGGCAAGTAAGATGCGAATGGACTCAAGTCTAGCAACGGGAGCATATGTCTCACCATAGTCCATACCTTCGACTTGTGTGTAGCCTTGGGCGACGAGACGTGCTTTGTTGCGAACTACTTGTCCATCTTCATCTTGCTTGTTGCGAAACACCCATTTGGTACCGATGATGTTGTGGTTGTTGTCGGGCTTCTCAACCAATGTCCAAACTTGATTTCTCTCAAAGTTGTGTAGCTCTTCATGCATGGCATTTATCCAATCCGGATCTTCCAATGCTTCTTCAACCTTCATAGGTTCAATGCTAGAGCTGAATGAATAGTGTTCACAAAAGTTGGCTAAACGAGTTTTAGAGCGAGTGATTCTCCCGGTTTGATATCATTGTAGATTTGCTCGACGGGATGATCTTTAGCAATTCTTGCTCGAACTCGTGAAAGCTTTTGCTTGGGTCTTGGTTGAACATCTTCTTCATCTTGTTCTTCTTCTTGGCCTTCTTCATTGTTGACGTTGTTTCTCTTGTCATGGTGGAGAAGGAGGTTGTTGGCGTTCGTCTTGGTGCACTTCCTCGTTTTCTTCATCTTGGTGTGTCCCACTTGTGGATGCTTCTGTATCAACTCTTGGTTCACCTTGTCGTGAGGTGGAAGCTTCCACTTGGACGGATGAGGTACTCTCCTTCACCTCCGTTGGACGAATCTTGCCAATAGACAAGTCTTGAATTGCTTCCGAGGGATCTTTGTCTCCTACATCAATTGGCAATTGCTCTACTTGCGAGCCGTTAGATTCATCAAACTTCACATCTACCGTTTCTTCAACCTTTCGGGTGAAATTGTTGTAGACACGGTATGTGTGAGAGTTTGAGCCATAACCAAGTAGGAAACCTTCATGAGATTTAGGAGCAAATTTAGAACGACAATGCTTATCAAGAATGTAGCATTTTGAGCCGAATACTCGAAAGTATCCAACTTGGGGTTTGTTACCGGTGAGAAGCTCGTATGCCGTCTTGCCAAGTAGCTTGTGAAGATACAAGCGATTTGTTGCATGACAAGCTGTCTCAACCGCTTCGCCCAAAAATGCTTCGGCGTCTTGTACTCATCAAGCATCGTTCTCGCCATTTCAATGAGCGTCCGATTCTTCCTCTCAACAACTCCATTTTTTAAGGTGTGTATGTAGCCGAGAACTCATGTGAAATCCCTTCTTCGTCAAGAAAGGTGACCACATTCGCGTTCTTGAACTCCGTTCCATTGTCGCTTTGAACCTTCTTGATCTTCACTTCAAATTGATTTTGTGCCTTCCTAGCGAAGTTTTTGAAGATCTTTTGGACCTGCGATTTATCATTGAGAAAGAACACCCATGTAAATCTTGAAAAATCATCAACTATAACTAGACCAAAAGAATTTCCACTGAGACTTTTGTAAGCATTGGGACCAAAGAGATCCATATGAAGTAGCTCGAGTGGCCTCCTTGTGGTCATGATGTTCTTCACAGGATGCCTTCCTCCAACCTGTTTACCTGCTTGACCAGCGCTGCAAAGTCTATCCTTATCAAATATGACATCGTTAACTCCAAGGATATGATTTCCTTTAATAAGCTTGTCAAGGTTTCGCATGCCAACATGACCTAATCTTCTATGCCACAACCAGCCTTTAGAGGATTTAGCAATAAAGCAAGTTCTAGGTTGAGCCTTTTTAGTGAAATCAACAATGTAGAGATCACCTCTACGTACACCGGTAAAGACCATTTTGTGATTATCTCTACGAAACACTTGGCAATCTACTTTAGTAAATAGGACATTGAAACCGAAATCAGCAAGTCTAGATACTAAAAGTAAGTTGTATCCAAGAGATTCAACGATCATGACATTTTGTATGGAGCTATCATGTGAGATGGCCACCTTACCAAGGCCAACCACCTTACCCTTTGAGTTATCACCAAAAGTGACATACTTTCGAGGGCCGTCATTTTCAGCAAGCTCGCGAAACATATCTTTATCTCCGGTCATGTGATCGGTACATCCACTATCAAGGACCCATTCCTTTCCTCCTGCCATATGTTCCCGAAGATTTGCCATAAGACCAAAGTGTCTCATTGCATCATCAAGATCAAAGTCACTATCATCATCCTCGTCATAGTATCCATGTTCAACATCGTCATGTGGTGGATCAATTCCAAGAGAGGGTGATTCGTTAGAGTGAGTTTGACAATGATCTTGTTTGTGAATTTTAATAGCTTCGGAAATAATATCACTAATAATTCCAACATCTCCTTTGGCACGCATGAGATTGGTAAGCTCAAATAGACAATCACCAAACATAGGATCACTAGAATTCATCTTACTCAAGGCAATAGACTTATGGAGAATTTCATCTAGATTTTTCAAAGAATAATCTGGAAAACATTCCTCAAGAAATTTCCATATAGTGTAGGCACACTCAAGAGTAGGCAAACATCCAATCAAGTTTCTAGGCAAGCCTCTAGTGATAAGATTAACAGTTCTAAGATTGCGAATCATGTCAATAAACTCATCAAGGGTAGGATGCATAGGATCAACATGAGGTGCACAAGGGCTAGCAATGTACTTGTTCAAATGATATTGATTGAAAATCACAAGCATCTCATTTTTCCACTCATGAAAATACTCTCCATCTAGTATAGGCACTCTATGTCTAAGACTCCCAATAGTAGACTCATCCATCTTCCTCCAATGGAGTTTAAACCAAAGCAATGGAGACCAAGGCTCTGATACCAATTGAAAGGGATCGAGAAGAGGTGTCTAGAGGGGGGGTGATTAGACACTAAGTACCAAAAGTTGCAGTTTTTAACTTCTTTGAATTAAGGTGAAGTTTAGGCACAAGTTTAACACTCACAATACATATCAAGCAAGCATGCAAAGAGTTTATGAGCAGCGGAAAGTAAAGCATGCAACTTGCAAAAATGTAAAGGAAAGGGATTGGAGGATTCAAACACAATTTGGAGACATGGAGATTTTTGAGCCGTGGTTCCGATAGGTGGTGCTATCATACATCCACGTTGATGGAGACTTCAACCCACGAAGGGTAACGGTTGTGCGAGTCCATGGAGGGCTCCACCTACGGAGGGTCCACGAAGAAGCAACCTTGTCTATCCCACCATGGCCGTCGCCCACGCAGGACTTGCCTCACTAGCGGTAGATCTTCACGAAGTAGGCGATCTCCTTGCCCTTACAAACTCCTTGGTTCAACTCCACAATCTTGTCGGAGGATCCTAAGTGACACATAGCCAATCTAGGAGACACCACTCTCCAAGAAGTAACAAATGGTGTGTTGTGATGAACTCCTTGCTCTTGTGCCTCAAATGATAGTCTCCCCAACACTCAAGTCTCTCTCACAGGATTTGCATTTGGTGTAAAGAAGATTTGAGTGGAAAGCAACTTGGGGAAGGCTAGAGATCAAGATTCATATGGTAGGAATGGAATATCTTGGCCTCAACACATGAGTAGGTGGTTCTCTGTCAGATTAGCAAGTTGGAAGTGTAGGTTTGTTCTGATGGCTCTCTCCACGAATGAAGAGTGGGTGGAGGGGTATTTATAGCCTCCACACAAAATCTAACCGTTACACACAACTTGCCAAACTCGGTAGGACCGAATTGATAAACTCGGTCAGACCGATTTAGCAAATCTAGTGACCGTTAGGATTTTCGGTGGGACCGACATGCATCTCGGTAGGACCAATATGATTAGGGTTAGGGCTTAACGTAATCTTGGTGAGACCGATTACACAAACTCGGTGAGACCGATTTTGGTAATAAGCTAACCAGAGAGTTGGTTAGGCAAACTCGGTTTGACCGATTACACAAACTCGGTTGGACCGATTTTGGTAATAAGTTAACCAGAAAGTTTGCATTGTAATCTCGGTAGTACCGATTGCTCAAACTCGGTGAGACCGATTTTGGTAATGGACATACACAGAGAGATTACAATCCCATCCCGGTGAGACCGAGATCCCTATCGATGAGACCGATTTGCCTAGGGTTTGTGGCAGTGGCTAAGACATCTGAACTCGGTGGCGCCGGATAGAAAGAATCGGTAGGGCCGAGTTAGACTTTTGGTTTAGGACATATGTGGATGTGAGAAAGTAGTTGAGGGTTTTGGAGCATATCACTAAGCACTGTGGAGCAAGAAACTCATTAAGCAACAGCTCATCCCTCCTTGATAGTATTGACTTTTCCTATAGACTCAATGTGATCTTGGATCACTAAAATAGAAAATCTAGAGTCTTGTGCTTGAAGCTTGAGCCAATCCTTAGTCCTTAGCATCTTGAAGGGGTTCCACATCCTTTAGTCCATGCCACTCCATTGTTGAACTTGTCTGAAACATAATAGGTAAGAGTGTTAGTCCAACAAGAGATATGTTGATATTAATTACCAAAATCACCTAGGGAGCACTTGTGCTTTCAGTGTGGTGTCTGTGTTGGTATGAGTGGGTGTGAGAAGATAACGAGACATGGGGGCGGAGGGTGTGTCACCGCGTGAGGTCCGGTGGGTCGAGGTGAGGCCCTTCGTTCGGTTCCGTCCCGCGCCACATTGGTCGGCCCGTGACGCATTTAGGGAGACCCTTGGATGACTAGTCGTACAAGACAAAGATAGCATAATTGTGAAGGACTCTATGTCCACTGACAAAGCCGGCTAGGATTTGTAACCCTGGGTTCTCGGACTAAGGTAACCCCTTTATCTCTGATATTACTATTCATCCAACCTAACTTTAAGGGGCATCCTACAGAATGCTCTGCTAGAATCATACTCGTCGATTTGGAAGAGAGGTGTGAGACAATCCGTTAGAGAGACATGCCTAAAGATAATGTGCGTACAGGAGACACGTAGGCATGTCTATGTATATAGAAAGGGTCGATGGGGATTGTGCGTGTGTATGCTTGCGAGAGGAAGAGTGTGTGTGATAAAGGTTAGTGAAAACAGTCGTAAATGGTTACGAGAGGGAGGGAGGGTTATATCGAGAGCATGTGTGCAAGAAAGACACCTCGGGAGAGAGTGTGTGAGCATGTGTGAGAGACCACCGATGGAGAGTGAAACTACACGTACAAGACTGCTGTACACATTGATTAAAGATATAAATTGTATCCAAATATTACGATGGGATCATGATATTTGCAATTCGCATAAGGAACGGTCATTGATCCATCAGACATCTAGATTCTATTGAATTTGAGCATGTCTATGTTATTATTCGACACAATTGATCCACATAGTTAGTATTTTGAACTCCAGACAATGCATCGCTTTAGCAATCGAATATAAACGTGAGTATAGTTCATGTTGTGTGTGTAAAGCACATTATACATACGAAAGTTACACAATGAACATTATAAATAGCTACCTATGAACTAGCATACATTTGAATTCAAAATAAGGTGGTTTTAAAAAATCGAATTCAGCATGAAGTCCATTCAATTATTTGAATTTGATATCATGGCGTTTGTAAATCATACCTAAATTATGGGGGCACCAATCTTTGCTCTAGTTTTGTACATAATAGCATATGTAGTCGTGTACAAAATAGATTCTAATTTAGCTCCTCCATTCCAAAATAAATCGTAGTTATAGGATTTTCAAGTGTCAAAATTTCAAAAAAAGCGGATAATTTAATGAGGTTTTCAAACATACAAGGTCAAATTTAACGTTGTCTATTTAGGTCAATCCTCAAAGTTCAAGAGTACTCTAAACGTGAATGCTTGTGTTTCAAAATTTCGAACGAAGCGCCAAAAGAGCCTCTACTCGCCCGAAACCGCGTGAGACCAATGTTTGGTAGTACAAGGAAATTACTTTTATAATAACTCCGACCCATGAAACCTACCACTCGACATCCAAAGGTCTAAACCGGGGTAGGATTGTAGCTTCATCTAGACGCCACGCAACCGCCTCCGAAAAACATTCATACACAATGGCCGCCTAAGCACACATGCGTGCGGCTGAAATCGCTCCCGCCCACTATTTGGGACACCTGGGATTACCATCCTACCCCCGACCCGCAGTAGGTCCGAAATTTAAGAGGGGGGCAAAGTTTGTACTTTCCCCGAATTTCAAACAAGCGCGTCCCATCTTCTGTTCAAAAAAGCCAAAAACAAGCGCGTCCCAAACCGAAACATGGTTCTCCCCCTCCCCCCTCCCACCCGTCCGATTCCCCATTCGTACTCCATGGGCGCAAAAACTACCTCTCCACCAGCCGCGAAACCCCGGCGTCCTCCATCTGCCACCCATTCCACCCATCAACCGCCGCCCCTCCTCCATCACGCCGGAGCCGATATCCCGACATCGTCGTCCACCGCAACCTCAACTGCAACGCCCTCCACGGCTAGTAGTTGAAGCCGAGGCCGAGCCGTCCGTACCCGAGCCAGTTCAACCACGTCGTCCTGCGCCTCACCGCTGCCGCTCCAACTTCGCCACCCTCCACCACACCGGAGCTGTTCCTACTACGCCGTCCTTCGCAGGCTCGTATCTGCTTCCCCTCCTCCGACATACGGCCACGGCAACACAGTCAACAATTTGGCCATGGGTTTGTCCAAGAATCCACGGTTCTCCAAAACATCGGTTCCCCGGGAGAAAAAAGAAGATCGCCGCGACATAAGGAGGAGACCACACTGGCAACCGATAAGGGTACTCCTCTTCCCTTATTCATGCAAATCTTACGTGTCTGCTTGCACGGTATTCAGCCCACATAAGACACTAGTTGACCGCTTCTTCTTAATACTAGATGCTCCTAGAAACTCGCGATGCACAAGGTTTCTCCTCATATACTATTTCACCTTAGCTAGAGGTCCGTCTCCCCCCCTGAATTTCAATTCTTGGTCAGTTGATTCCCAATTAACGGAAGCATTCCCCAGCGTAACAGGCGCTAGTCTGCCTATTACGCCGGGGAAGCAGCGCCTCGGTGTTTATCTTAGGGGCGTGTGGGGCCTAGAGCTACTGGCGCCCAATCTGGAGGTCGGCCGGGATTAAAGGGATGGCTGGGGGCGCTGCTAAGCATGGCGGTGGTGTGAGGTCGAGGGGAGGGCGGGGCGGCGGAGGCAGGGGTCTGGGCAGGTGGTCGCTGGCGGTTAGAGAAAGATCGTCAACAGTGACTGGCGGGAGGTAGACGAAGGCCATCTGCCCGTTCCTTATAGATCGGACGGTTCATTAAAAAAATCGACTTACCTATTTATTTTCAGTCGACTGTTATCTTGACATGATCACATGTGGTGGTGTGCTGGAGGAGTACCTGCATTTCCTGTGCTCATATATTAGAAAATCATACGGAGTAGAATCTAATTTTGTTTGCCATGCAATGTTGTAGAGCTATCATATGTCTCCTGTCATTTATTTTTCAGCCACCTGCTATCTGCTACTTTTACAGTGCACTAGCTCTGCACACACTTCACCCATACTCTCACTATTGTGTTTTTATTCAAGGGTATTTCAAACCCTGCCTTGACAGAAGCAGAAAAGATAAGAGAGAAGTCACTCCTGCGTGGTACGCGGCTAAGCCAGACACGTTTCAAGACTATAAAGGGTGTAGTGTCAGCAGATGGAGACGGGGAACGTAGCTCTGGAGTTGATGATCTCGCTCGCCATGAACCACCATCCCAGGTGCTTGCTTTAACTTCACGCTGTCATATGTGGTTGCATGTTCCATATGGTGTCTAGCTTTTATTCGAAAGGCCGAAGTCGGTCTTTATTAAGATAAGGAAATATATTTTTTACATGAACCACCATCCTGTGAGCACCAGAAGACAAATAGCTAGTCAGGGCACTGGCCGAGCCAGTGACATTTCCAGCAAAGAGAGGCATCACCTGGAAGCCAACTAAAAAGCCGCGATGGTGGTGAAGCAGCCCGCCTCCCACCAGGCTCTCAGGTCCTAGATGATCATGCTTACCACCCCAGCCGAATGTCTAGCTTGTATTGCTTCCAATTTGGTTAAATTGCATCTGCTTAGCTTACACATTATAACTTTGAATATGACATGCCTTTTGGTTTTTGGTACATACTAGTACATCTGTGTATTAACCATGTTCTTACATCAAACTAATGTTCTTGTGTATCCCTCATCAATCACTTATGATGAGGCAGTCAGGCAAGCGGAATACTCCTCATTTAAAGAATGCAGCGTCAGCCTCCCGACATGATTCTCAAGAAATAGCAAGGCTAGATGAAGATAGTGAACGTAGCTCTGTAGTTGATTACCGCATTTCCCCTACACTAGCATCACAGGTGCTTGTTCTAACTTGGCAGCGTGATATGTGGTTGCATGTTGCATATGCTCCAATCTGGTTAATCTGCATGTGCTATTCTGCTTAGCTTATACATTATACCTGTTAATGTGACATGCCTTCCTGTATTTAGTACATAGGACATCTGTCTATTAAGCATGTCCTCACATAAAACTATTGTTTTTTTGTATCCCGCATAAATCAATATGACGAGACACCTTCAGTATATGCAGTGTGATATTAGTTGCATCTTTGATATGATTTATAGCATGCGCTGCTTCTAATTTGTTGAAATGCCATTTATGATGGGACACTTTTAACTTGGCAGAGTCATATTGGTTGCATCTTTCACGTGGTGTCTAGCTTGCATTGCTTCTTATTTGGTGAAATGGTTTCTGCTTACTTTACACAAACAGTTGTGAATATGCCATGCCGTCCTGTTTTTCGTATTATTCCATCCTGGAATCATGTGTTCGCCTTACATCAAAGTAGTGATTGTCAGTATCATGCACGAATGAGTTCTGAAGAGTGAATTTTATTGCTTTTTCTTGTCGGTTTTACTTGACGATTCAAAATCAATAAAGCGGAAGGAAGTTAGCAAGGCAGCGGATGAAGGTGCTCCTTCCAAATGGAGGGCCTCTACATATTCTACTCCTCCACCCCCAAGATGATTTCCAAGACAACACATGCATAGACACTCAACGTAGCTGTGTTGGTGATGAGCATGTCTCCGCTAGTGCACCATCAGAGGTGCTCCCTCTAACTTGGCACTGTTATATGTGGTTGCATGTTATGTATGATGTCTAGCTTGTATTGCTTCTAATTTTGTTCAATTGCATCTGCTTACTTTACACATTATACTTGTGACTAAGACACGTGTTCCTGTTTCTAGAACATACAATATCTGTCTATCACATTTGTTCTGAAGAACTAGATTATTATTCGTTTTTCTTGTCGGCTTGACTTAACATGGCACAGAGAAAGAGGAAGCAAGACAGAACGACAGGGAAAGGGAAGCGGAACAATCCTACAGATTCTGCTGGTACTGATGGTGCAATAGAAGGTCAAAGTCCAGCGGAAAATTGTACCGACAGGGTATCCCATGCTACACGAGCTGCAGAACAAGACAAACAAAAACAAATAGCTACCACCAAACAAGTAGAGACAACCCTAGTTGTTGCAACACCTTCCACAGTACCACCAGCTGCACGATTTACTCGCTCCCAAGCTCCCTTGCCACCTGACACTACTTCCGAAGCACTCTTGACACAAAATGAGTTGGCAAGATCAGATGAACTTTGTGAGCTTCAATAGCAAGAAGGTAGTTGCTGGAGTCAAGTTACAGTTGCATGCTTCTTTATATGTAGTCTCATAGTTTGAAGTACACTAACACTTGTTTGTTGTTGGACTAGCACCTAGGCGCAAGAGGAAACAAACATCAGGGATAATGCTCGATAGGTTAACTAAATCTAGAGAAGGAAGAATGGAGATCCGTTTTGAGGCAGGTTTAAAAAGGCCACGTGATGCTACAGAGTCAGCCAAGTTAGTATCAGAGGCAACGGTTGCTGTTAGGTGTCATGTACGTATCCTCCCAACATGGATTCAGTACAGGAATGACAAAGACGAAACCCAGTTCAACACCTTCCTCGACCATTTATCTGTAAGTATGGTTATGTATGGAAACTAGTAATATCGTCTTGCTCTGTCCAATACTTTCTAGGTTGCTGATAATGAGACTCCCATAATTTTCAACAGATGAGGTTCAAGTTGGATAGCCAAGATGATGCAACCAGACAAGCTTGCACCCATGTTTTCAAGTCTGCTCTGCGACAGTATCGGTATAACTTGAGTATAACTCACTTTGAAGGCAAGGCTAACAGTGAACTTGCCCAAACATCTCTAGTGGAAAATATATCTGATGAAGACTGGAGAGGCCTCGTTAAACACTGGTCCGATCCGAAGTATTAGGTACATTATATATATGTGATCAGATCACATGTTGAAGTCCTATTTACGCATGTGCCACACAAATCTATCTTCTTGTAGGTGAACTATTCAAAGAACAAGGCCAACCGAACGAAAGTGAAATCCCAATAGACGACAGGATCTCGTAGCTATATTGCACATTGTGAGGCTCTTGTAATTAGCTGTTGTTTCACTCTTTTCGCTGTACCATATTATCATATCTATATTGACTTGTTCCAAATGCAGAGGAAATACCGCAAGGACCAAAAAGTACCTGAACCAAATGCTGTGGAAATCTTCAAGGACTGTCACACCAGCAAGAAGAAGGGCATGACTACACCAGTCAAAGCCGCTGTTGTAAGTCCTTAATCCTCATGCCTTTTAACTACTACTTACTCTGACTTGTGCCTTGAACTGCATGGTTTGCAGCCAATGTCTATTACTCTTTTCAATTTTATACACAATTGTCTTAGCGTATCATTGCACCTTACAAGGATTAAAAGAGAGGAGTGATGTTCCTTTGATCTTGACCTGTAATCTAGTTCCGTGCTAGACTTGCCCACACAACGTTACAATTGCATGTTTGTCTATTCTCAATTGTTTTGTGATATGAATGATGTCATACTATGCTTACGGTATTATAAACTTTGTCTCTTTATCCTTAGCCCTCAATACAATGTGAAGAAATAGACAATACATTAGCGATGGTACATGGTCATATGTTTGGAACCTGGTTTTATTATGTACTTTGCAATAAAATACAATTATTATTTTATATGGGTTCACCAGAATAGTTCTGTATATAGACCAAAGCTATTTTGTTTGGTTTTGCTGCCTCCTTAATATCTTCTGTTTTGGTACTACTAATGTAAAACCACAACTTTTCAGCGAGCTATGGAAAAAATGGTGGAACCGCCACAATCTGAAGGTGGCGAGGCAACTATAACCGCAATGTCAGCTCTTGCTGCAGTGGCTCAGTACCTGTCCACTAACAGTGCCAAAAGCATGTTCCTGCGTAATACTGGGTTGGTTGTTAAGGCAATCTCGTCCAAACTGCCTCATGATCAAGATATGCAAGCTCAAAACAATGTTGTATCTGCGCTCCAGACACAAGTCCATTCCCTAACAGAGACCCTTTGTGAAACAAGGAGAGACATTGTTCGATGTTGTCAAGATATGCATGGTTTTGAAACCAGACTATCAGACATTTGCGATGTTGTTCAGGAGCCTAGGAGAACTGAAGGCCAAGGTTATGGTGCTCCATCGGACAATACAGCATGAAAACATAACAGTCAGGTCAAATGAACTGAGCTTCTGAACTTCTGGTGGTGCATTTATCTGCTAGACTGTTAACTTTTATGCCAACCTTCCTTTTGTTTTATAGTTGTAATTTTTTTGGTGCGATACAAAATTTGTTCTTAACGTGCAGCCACCGGCTGAAGAAAATAGCAAGCCATTTTTGTATAGTGTAGGGTGTTCCCTATATTTGCACTGGTGGCGAACTTTGATGCCCACCGGCTGTAGTTTACATGGGCCTCCTATGGGCCGTAGAAACAATGGGCCTGCTAAGGGCCGTAGAAACAATGGGCCTTCTACGTGGCGTAGAAACAATTGGCCTTATACGGGTCGTAGACACAATGGGCCTTCTATGGGCCGTATCATCAATGGGCCTTCTACGGGCTTATGATCGGTTGGCCAAACATGGGCCAATAACAGACCACATTATGGCCGTAAATGGGCTAGAGTTGAAATCGTCCGTTCATGGGCCGACCATAATGGGCCATCGTTAATCGGCCGTATTTTGATGACGCTATCAAAACGGCCCAACGTATTAACGGGCCACAAACGGGCCGACTGTAACCACGGGCTGAATTTGGCCCACAAGCAGAAAATGATAGTAACGGGCCGTAAGTAAACGAATGTGGAAATGAGCCCAAGAATAAATGGGCCCTGAGAAGGCCGAAAGATAACATGGGCTGGAAACGGCCCAACTGAATAATGGGCCGTTAATGGGTATAAAGTGATACACTGTTCATTATGGGCCAGTTTCACCACGGGCCGTTAATGGGTATAAAGTGATACACTGTTCATTACGGGCCACTTTTACCACGGGCCGCTAATGGGCCGAGAGTAATAAGTGTCTCATATGGGCCGAAAGACGTCATGGGCCATACATGGGCCGGAAGTTAAAACGGGCTGGAATTATATTGGACGGCCCAGATGACGCTACTGGGCCTAATTCGGTTAGGCTGTAAATGGGCCCTGGGTTAGTGGGCTGTAAATGGGCTATATGCGAGCAGGCCGTTAACAGGCTTGCCGTGGGCCGGCCCGCCAACTTTTGACCAAGTCAAACGGCCGGCCTTTTCATAGGAATGGGCCTCTGTTGGGCGTGCGACGTGTCGACGTGTCATAGGCGCTTTGTGTCCAATGAGTGGATCACATCTATCCCAATGGTGAGCTGACACGTGTTTCCTCCAGCCAATGATGATTTTACACATGGAAAGTCCCCATTGGTCGGGGCTGTTAACGGGTTATCGGATCCAAAACCGGACCCGATAGCTTAACGGCGTTCCGTTACGGTGGATGCCACGTGTCGGTCACCCTTGACGAAAGCACTTCTGTGACACGCGATTTATCGTCATGGAAGTGGACACTTCCGTGATGATTATTTTGGTAATGTCATGGAACACTTCTATGACAGCACAGGTATGACTATCTTGATTCTGTCATAAAATTGTCATGGATGTACATGCAGGACAAAAAATGCGACCTACTGTGACAAACACATATCATCACGGAAGTGTATTTTCTTTGTAGTGATGACAAGCCGAGCAATTGGTTCATACTTTTTAACGCGCTTCAGCCTTTTCAACCGTTACGCAATACATGAGCGCAAGCCATGGATATAGCACTATGGGTGGAGTAAAGTATAATGATGGGGGTTATGAGAGAGGACAAAAAGGTAGAAAGTCTCACATTGACGCGGCTAATCAATAGGCTATGGAGATGCCCATCAATTGATGTCAATGAGAGGAGTAGGGGTTGCCATGCAACGGATGCACTAGAGCTATAAATGTATGAAAGCTCAACAAAAGAAACTAAGTGGGTGTGCATTCAACTTGCTTGCTCATGAAGACCTAGGGCATTTTGAGGAAGCCCATCATTGGAATATACAAGCCAAGTTCTATAATGAAAAATTCCCACTAGTATATGAAAGTGACAACATAGGAGACTCTCTATCATGAAGATCACGGTGCTACATTGAAGCACAAGTGTGGAAAAAGGATAGTAACATTGTCCATTATCTCTTTTTCTCTCTCTTTTTTTCTTCTTTTTTTTCTCTTTTTTTCTTGGGCCTTCTCTTTTTTTCTTTGGCCTCTTTTTTTTAGTCCGGAATCTCATCCCGACTTGTGGGAGAATCATAGTCTCCATCATCCTTTCGTCACATGGGACAATGCTCTAATAATGATGATCATCATGCTTTTATTACTTACAACTCAAGAATTACAACTCAATACTTAGAACAAAATATGACTCTATGTGAATGCCTCCGGCGGTGTACCGGGATATGCGATGAATCAAGAGTGACATGTATGAAAAATATATGAATGGTGGCTTTGCCACAAATACGATGTTAAAGCAATATGACAATGATGGAGTGTGTCATAATAAATGGAATGGTGGAAACTTGCATGGCAATATATCTCGGAATGGCTATGGAAATGCCATGATAGGTAGGTATGGTGGCTGTTTTGAGGAAGATATAAGGAGGTTTATGTGTGATAGAGCGTATCATATCACGGGGTTTGGATGCACCGGCGAAGTTTGCACCAAATCTCAAGGCGAGAAAGGGCAATGCACGGTACCGTAGAGGCTACAAAATTTTGGAAGGTTGAGAGTGCGTATAATCCATGGACTCACATTAGTCATAAAGAACTCATATACTTATTGCAAAATTTTATTAGCCCTCGAAGCAAAGTACTACTACGCATGCCCCTAGAGGGATAGATTGGTAGGAAAAGACCATCGCTCGTCCCCGACCGCCACTCATAAGGAAAGCAATAAAAGAATACCTTATGTGTCAAAATTATCACACAACTTTTACCATACGTGCATGCTACGGGACTTGCCCACCTTAACACAAGTATTTCTCAATTTCACAATTACTCAACTAGCACACTCTAATATTGCCACCTTTATATCTCAAAACACTTATCGAGTATCAAACTTCTCATGATATTCAATGAACTCAATATGGAAGTTTTTATTATGCTCCTCTTGGATGCCTATCATATTCGGATTAATTTCATAATTAAAGCAAATTACCATGTTGTTTAAGACTCTCAAAATAATATAAGTGAAGCATGAGAGATCAATAATTTCTATAAAATAAAACCACAGCCGTGCTCTAAAAGATATAAGTGAAGCACTAGAGCAAAAACTATATAGCTCAAAAGATATAAGTGGAGCACAAAGAGTATTCTAACAAATTCCAAATCATGTGTGTCTCTCTCAAAAGGTGTGTACAGCAAGGATGATTGTGATAAACTAAAAAGCAAAGACTCAAATCATACAAGACGCTCCAAGCAAAACACATATCATGTGGTGAATAAAAATATAGCTCCAAGTAAAGTTACCGATAGACGAAGACGAAAGAGGGGATGCTTTCCGGGGCATCCCCAAGCTTAAGCTTTTGGTTGTCCTTGAATTTTACCTTGGGGTGCCTTGGCATCCCCAAGCTTAGGCTCTTGCCAATCCTTGTTCCATAATCCATCAAATCTTTACCCAAAACTTGAAAACTTCACAACACAAAACTTAACAGAAAATCTCATGAGCTCCGTTAGCGAAAGAAAACAAAACACCACTTCAAGGTACTGTAATGAACTCATCATTTATTTATATTTGTGTTAGATCTACTGTATTCCAACTTTTCTATGGTTTATAAACTCTTTTACTAGCTTAGATTCATTAAAATAAGCAAACAACACCCGAAAAACAGAATCTGTCAAAAACAGAACAGTCTGTAGTAATCTATAACTAACGCAAACTTCTGGAACTCCAAAAATTCTACCAAAACAGGACGACCTAGATAATTTGTTTATTGATGTACTGCAATTGGAATCAGTATTTTATCACGTTCTGGTGAATTTTAACAATTGTTTTCGTGAACAGAAAGTTTCTGGAATTTTCAGCAAGATCAAATAACTATCATCCAAGAAGATCCTATAGGTTTAACTTGGCACAAACACTAACTAAAACAAAAAAACCACATCTAAACAGAAGCTAGATGGATTATTTATTCCTAAACATAACCAAAAATCAAAAAACTAAAATAAAATTGGGTTGCCTCCCAACAAGCGCTATCGTTTAACGCCCCTAGCTAGGCATAAACGCAAGGATAGATCTAGGTATTGCCATCTTTGGTATTTATCTTTTTTAGTGGAGTTATGCTCGAATCTGGAAGGTTCCTTACGTTTCCCTTCATACTCAGATATTCTTAGATCTAGAGCATCCAACCGTTTATTGCAAAGGGTGATCAATGTATTCATACGATTGAGGTTTCCTCCAACATTTTTAAGAGGTTCAATAGATTTTTGCAATTCGCCTAATTTTTCTAAGATTTGGGTTCCCTCATGGGTAAGAGTTAGTCCCTTTGGTGGGGGAAGTACTGCTACTATCCCCTCTATAATTTCATAAGCAAAACTAGGATCACTTTCATTAAAATTCCCTTTGGCGGCAAAATCAAGGAGTTGTCTATGGGATAAGGTTATCCCAACATAAAAACTACGAAGTAAAACCTTGAAATCTCCCTCTATAGTGCAACCACGATAGGATTCTATCATCCTATACCAAGCATCTTTTAAATTTTCTCCTTGTTTTTGTTTGAAGTGAAGAACTTCAAACTCGGGGGACAAAGGAGTAGATAAAGGACTAGCCATGACGGCACACTGGACACAAAAGGCAAGCAGAAAAGAGGCAAACGGAAAAAGAGGGCGAATAAAATGGCAAGGATGAAGTGGGGGAGAGTAAAACGAGAGGCAAATGGCAAATAATGTAATGCGAGGGATAAGAGTTTGTGATGGGTACTTGGTATGTCTTGACTTGTGCGTAGACTCCCCGGCAACGGCGCTAGAAATTCTTCTTGCTACCTCTTGAGCATGCGTTGGTTTTTCCCTTGAAGAGGAAAGGGTGATGCAGCGAAGTAGCGTAAGTATTTCCCTCGGTTTTTTAGAACCAAGGTATCAATACTGTAGGAGGCCACACGCAAGTCCCTCGTACCTACACAAACAAATAAGAACCTTGCAACCAACACGATAAAGGGGTTGTCAATCCCTCCACGGCCACTTGCAAAAGTGAGATCTGATAGAGATGATAAGATAGTTTTTTGGTATTTTTATGATAAAGATTAAAAGTAAAGATTGCAAAGTAAACAAAGATAGAAATAGCTTGTTGACAGGAAATTAATATGATGGAAAATAGACCCGGGGGCCATAGGTTTCACTAGTGGCTTCTCTCAAGATAACATAAGTATTACGGTGGGTGAACAAATTACTGTCGAGCAATTGATAGAATTGAGCATAGTTATGAGAATATCTAGGTATGATCATGTATATAGGCATCACGTCCGTGACAAGTAGACCGACTCCTGCCTGCATCTACTACTATTACTCCACACATCGACCGCTATCCAGCATGCATCTAGAGTATTAAGTTCATAAGAACGGAGTAACGCTTTAAGCAAGATGACATGATGTAGAGGGATAAACTCATGCAATATGATATAAACCCCATATTTTTATCCTCGATGGCAACAATACAATACGTGTCGTTTCCCCTACTGTCACTGGGATCGAGCACCGCAAGATTGAACCCAAAGCTAAGCACTTCTTCTATTGCAAGAAAGATCAATCTAGTAGGCCAAACCAAACTGATAATTCGAAGAGACTTGCAAAGATAACCAATCATACATAAAAGATTTTAGAGAAGATTCAAATATTGTTCATAGATAATCTTGATCATAAACCCACAATTCATTGGATCTCGACAAACACACCGCAAAAGAAGATTACATCGAATAGATCTCCAAGAGAATAGATGAGAACTTTGTATTGAGATCCAAAGAGAGAGAAGAAGACATCTAGCTAATAACTATGGACCCAAAGGTCTGAGGTAAACTACTCACACATCATCGGAGAGGCTATGTTGTTGATGTAGAAGCCCTCCGTGATCAATGCCCCCTCCGGCGGAGCACCGGAAAAGGCCCCAAGATGGGATCTCACGGGTACAGAAGGTTGCGGCGGTGGAATTAGGTTTTCGTGGTGCTCCTCGATGGTTTGGGGATACGTAGGTATATATAGGAGGAAGAAGTAGGCCGGTGGAGCCACGAGGGGCCCACAAGGGTGGAGGGCGCGCCCAGGGGGGTAGGCGCGCCCCCTACCTCGTGGCCTCCTCGTTGGTTGCTTGACGTCCACTCCAAGTCCTCTGGATCACGTGTGTTCCAAAAATCACACTCCCGAAGGTTTCATTCCGTTTGGACTTCGTTTGATATCCTTTTTCTGTGAAACACTGAAATAGGTAAAAAACAACAATTTGGGTTGGGCCTCCAGTTAATAGGTTAGTCCCAAAAATAATATAAAAGTTGTATAAATAAGCCCATTAATCATCCAAAACAGAATATATAATAGCATGGAACAATAAAAAATTATAGATACGTTGGAGACGTATCACGCCCCCAGGGGGTAGGGCGCGCCCCCACCCTCGTGGCCAGGGTGTGGGCCCCCTCTGGTTAATTCTTTGGCCAGTATTCTTTATTTATTCCAAAACGTGCCTCTGTGAAGTTTCAGGACTTTTGGAGTTGTGCAGAATAGGTCTATAATATTCGCTCCTTTTCCAGCCCAGAATTCCAGCTGCCGGCATTCTCCCTCTTCATGTAAACCTTGTAAAATAAGAGAGAATAGGCATAAGTATTGTGACATAATGTGTAATAAAAACCCATAATATAATAAATATCGATATAAAAGCATGATGCAAAATGGACGTATCAACTCCCCCAAGCTTAGACCTCGCTTGTCCTCAAGCGGATGCCGATAATGAAAAATATGTCCACATGTTTAGAGATAGAGGTGTCGATAAAATAAAATACGGACATGAGGGCATCATGATCATTCTTATAACAACAACATATATTGTCATATGATTTCTTATGCTAAAGTAACAATCTATTCACAATGTCAAGTATGAATGAAAAACTTCATTGAGAACTAACAAAATGTAATCTCAGTCATTGAAGCAATTGAAATTTATCATAACATCAAAAAGAGTCAATATAAGAGCTTTTCAGCAAGTCCACATACTCAACTATCATTTAGTCTTTCACAATTCACTACAAAAAAACACACATCCGTGACATTTTGGGCCGAACGAGTTTTTTCCTGTCATACTTATGACACTTCTATGACGATAATTGTGACAAAACCCGGTATCATCATAGATGTGGTGGGGTCCTACTTCTATGACAAAAAATCATGACAGAAAATGGGCTTTTCGTCCTGTGCGGGCCGGATATGCAGCTGCATGACATTCTTTGGGCCGTCCATGACGGAAAAAACTATGGTAGAAGCGAGGGTGAGGAAAATATCGGGGTGTTCCCGGTTACGGTGGGTGGTCGGGGCCGAGCGATGCGCGTTTCTCTCGTACACGCACACGCGTGGGTGCGAGGCGTTGGGCTCTAACTGAACCCGAGCAAGGCGTTGGGCTCTAACTGAACCCGAGCGATTGCACTGCAGGCTACGCGTTACTGAACCCGAGCGATCGATCGATGGCTGTTAACTAAACCCGATCGAGCGATTCCTTCGCTACTGCTGCTAACTGAAGCCAATCGATGCTGCCTCTGGATGAACAGTGAGCGTTGCTGCGGGGGTTTGGATGAACAGTTCTCGGTGGGGGTGGATGAACAGGATCCCGTGGGGTTGCCTCTGGATGAACAGTGAGCGTTGCTGGGGGGTTTGGATGAACAGTTCCCGGTGGGGCTGGATGAACAGGACCCCGTGGTGTTGCATATGGATGAACAGGACCCCGATCGATCGAGCCGGTTGGGGCTGGATGAATAGGACCCCGTGGAGGGCTGGATGAACAGGACCACCCCGTGGAGGGCTGGATGAATAGTAGACGGTGGAGGGCTGGATGAATAGTAGCCCGTGGAGGGGTGGTTGAACAAGAGCCCGTGGAGAGGGCTGGTTGAACAGTAGCCGGTGGAGTAGCGCACGATGGAGGCTGGATGAACAGGAGCCCGTGGATGAACAGTCGCAGGTGGAGGCTGGCGGAGGTCGACCGTGGATGAACAGTAGCCCATGGAGGCTGGAGGGGGTCGATGGTGGAGATGAACAGTATCCCGTGGAGTCCTGTTTTGCGGTACGCCACACCGCTCCCGATGAACAGGACCCCCGTTTCGACCGTAGCACTCCAACACAAGTCCGTTTCCACCGTTTTGCGGTACGCCACACCCCTCCCGATCAACAGGACCCCCGTTTCGACCGTAGGAGGTCCGTTTCCTCCGTTTTGCGGTACGCTAGACCCCTCCCGATGAACAGGATCCCGTTTCGACCGTGGCCGGTCGAACACAAGGCCGTTTCGTCCATTCTGCGGTACGCCGGGCCTCGTTTCCATCGGCTGTTCCGTCCAAGCCGGTTGGCTCCCACACGTTCCGTTGCCTCCCGATGAACACAACGCATTCTGTTGCCTCCCCATGAACACGACGACGATGCTGTTTCTCCGTTCCGACCCAGCCATGTACACGAGCCCTGGCCGTACGTATGCGTGAGTAAGCGTTCGAGACCCCGCCCATATGTACGTACGTTGCCGTATTTTCTTTCTTGCACACTGGCCGTTGTATGTACGTGTACATGCTACATGCGCGCCTCTACTACGACACGTGCGCGCTCTACATCGACCAGTATGTACGTACACGTTCGCGACCAGAATGACAACGCTACGTACGCTTCGACCAGGTGGGTCCCGACTGTCAGGCACTTCCTTGCGTGCGAAGATATAGCTGGTGGGTCCCAGCAGTCCGGGGGGCGAATCATTTTTTTGCCGGGACGCACTTCCTTGCGTGCGAAGATGTAGCTGGTGGGTCCCAGCAGTCAGGGGGGAAACGTTTTTTCGCGAAATGCGGTGGCCCGTCCGGTGGGTCCCCGCTGTCAGGTGCAGGAATAATTATTTTGCGCGTAATAAGCAGGCACTTCCTTGCGGCTGCCGTGGAACCAGCTGTCAGCCTCTCCACGTACAGTACTCTTCCGATGGAAGTTGGTCATTGACCACGCTGCGCCGAGAGCGCCAAGGTGGTGGACGACGTCGAGGCCTAGGAAGGGGACGACGCGGAGCCAGGGAAGACGCGACAGTGGATGCCCACGCGTAGAGGAGTATGAGGGTTCACTGGTTCGCTGCGGTGTGAGGTTGCCGTCTCCGCAGAATAACAGGGGGTGTGGGTGAGTAGAGGGATGTCCTGGCCAGCGGTGGGAGTAGTAGGGGGCGGTGAGGCCTCCGCCGCATCGCAGCCAGCCACGGGAGGCAGGAGCACGAGGCACGACCAGCGCTGGATTGGGCGGCTGGAGCAAGAAGACCAGAGGTTGAAGAAGCACTACGGCCGTTGGATGGACATCGTACGGTCACTGGATCTAGAATCGTGCATATTGACTAAGTTGACAAAGCCCTCCGTCCTCGACAACTTAGTAGGCCCACAAGTCAGCCTGCCACTATACTGGGTCCCAGCTAGGAGGGGGAGTATTCATTTTTTGTGCGTAATAAGGAGGCACTTCCTTGTGTGCAAAGATATAGCTGGTGGATCCGAGCTGTCAGCGGCGGTAACTTTTTTTCGCAAAATACAGAGGCCCTTCCGGTGGGTCCCAGATGTCAGGTGGAGGAATCATTATTTTGCGCGTAATAAGGAGGCATTTCCTTGCGTGTGGCCGTGGACCCAGCTGTCAGCCTCTCCACGTACAGTCCACTTCAGATGCATGTCGGTCGTTGATCATGTTGACCAGGCCACACCGAGAGCACCAGGGCGGTGGACGACGGCGAGGCCTAGGAAGGGAACGACACGGAGCGAGGGAAGACTCGGTAGTTGTTTCCCACGTGGAGGGGAGTACGACTGTACGAGGGTTTACTGGTTTGTCTGCCGTTGCCGGAGAATAACAGCAGGTGTGGGTGAGTAGAGGGATGGCTAGGCCAGCAATGGGAGTACGGTGGGGCGGTGAGGCCTGCGCGACAGCACAGCCGGCAGCAGGGAGGAGGGAGCAGGCAGTCCCGCCGGCGCTTGTTTGAGCGGCTGGAGCAGGAAGAGCAGAGTTTGAAGAAGCACGACGGCCGTTGGATGGAAATCCAACAGTCACTCCTTGTGCGTCAACCTTTCTTTAGGAAAGCCTCAAATCTATTGTAAACAGCATACAGCCCATCTGACATTATTTCTAATAATTTACAGCCCATTTGCTAATTCTTAAGGGTTTTTTTCGAGCCCATATTCTTTTTGTTAGCATTACAGCCCATATTGTGGCCACGGTTAAAAAATTATACAAAATTTTGCATATTTCGGTGCAGTCCGAACTGTTTTTAATCCCGAAATTTCAAGTCACATTCAAACTAATTTTAAAAATAAATGTATATCAATATAAAATCCAACAAATTGTCCACGCATAAAAATAAATGTAATTTAAAATCTCGAAATGAAAAAAAGAAATTTGAAACTAATTGCCGGTTTGATGTGTTTTAAAAATGTACAGCCCATTTCTCATTACTGATAGGCCATTTTCTCGGCCAGCCGAATGAAGCTCTCCTCGTCATGAAAGATTTGCAGCCCAACAGGCCTGACAAAGTGACTTACTTGGCAAATCACAAAAAACTGGGTTGTGGCCGTGGACCCAGCTGCGACCGTGGACCCAGCTGTCAGCCTCTCCACGTACAATACTCTTCCAATGGAAGTCAGTCATTGACCACATTGATCACGCCGCGCCGAGAGCACCAAGGCGGTGGACGACGGCGAGGCCTAGGAAGGAGACGACATGGAGCCGGGGAAGACACGACAGTGGATGCCCACACGGAGAGGAGTACGAGGGTTCACTGGTTCGGCTGCGGTGTGAGGCTGTCGTCGCCGCAGAATAACAGGGGGTGTGGGTGAGTGGAGGGATGGCCTGGCCAGCGGTGGGAGTAGTATGGGGGCGGTGAGGCCTCCGCGGTAGCACAGCCGTCCACGGGAGGCAGGAGCAGGCAGCACGACCGGCGCTGCTTTGGGGGGCTGGAGCAAGAAGACCGAAGGTTGAAGAAGCACTATGGCCGTTGGATGGACATCGTATGGTCATTGGATCTAGAATCGTTCATATTGACTAAGTTGACAAAGCTGTCTGTCCCTGTCAACTTAGTAGGCCCACAAGTCAGCCACCCACAATGGTGGGTCCCAGCTAGCAGGGGGTATTCATTTTTTTGTGCGTCATAAGGAGGCACTCCCTTGCGTGCGAAGATATAGCTGGTGGGTCCGACCTGTCAGCTGGGGGAACGTTTTTTTTCATGAAATACAGAAGCCCTTCTCGTGGGTCCTAGCTGTCAGGTGGAGGAATCATTATTTTGCACGTAATAAGGAGGCATTTCCTTGCGTGCAGTCGTGGACCCAGCTGTCAGCCTCTCCATGTGCAGTCCACTTCCGATGGATGTCGTTCATTGACGACGTTGACCAGGCCGCGCCGAGAGCACCAGGGCGGTGGACGACGGCGAGGCCTAGGAAGGGAACGACACGGAGCCAGGGAAGACTCGGCAGTTGTTTTCCATGTGGAGGAGTACGAGGGTTTACTGGTTCGTCTGCCGTCCCCGGAGAATAACAACAGGTGTGGGTGAGTAGAGGGATGGCTAGGCCAGCGATGGGAGTACGATGGGCGGTGAGGCCTGCACGGCAGCATAGCCGACTGCGGGAGGAGGGAGCAGGCAGTCCCGCTAGCGCTTGCTTGAGCGGCTGGAGCAGGAAAAGCGGAGATTGAAGAAGCACGACAGCCGTTGGATGGAAATCCAACAGTCACTGCTCTCGTGTGCATTATTTCTAATAATGTACAACCCATTTGCTAATTCTTAAGAATTTTTTTGGAGCCCATCTTCTTTCTGTTAGCATTACACCCCATATTGTGGCCACGGTTAAAAAGTATACACATTTTTGCATATTTCAGTGAGGTCAACTGTTTTAATCCCGAAATATCGATTCACATTCAAACTATTTTGAAAAATAATTTATATAAATATAAAATCCAAATAATTGTCCACGCATAAAAATCATTGGAATTTAAAATCTTGTAATGAAAAAATTGAAACTAATTCCCGGTTTGATGTGTTTTAAAAATGTACCGCCCATTTCTAGGCAAACCGAATGAAACTCTCCTCGTCTTGAAAGATTTGAAGCCCAGCAGGGCTGATAAAGCAAGTAGGCATCGTTTGGGTATTTCTTTAAAAAATAGAACTGGGCTAGCCATTTTCAGCAAGAAAAAAACACAACTGGGCTCATGATGTGGTAAACATAAATAAAACTCTGGCTAGACGGGCCACAGCCCCCGCACAGCCCCGTTGTTACCCTGATCCGCCGCTAAAACTAGTATAAATAACAACTGCTTGTTCCTAAAAAAACTGCGTGACCTGCTGGGTCCCTGATGTCAGCCGCTCGTAGTGTAATTCTCTCGTTTATTGACTACGTTGACAATCGCGTGAGCCCCAGATGTCCAACCATTAGGAGGAACCATATTTTTGGGCTTGTAATATAGAGGCATGCGTACTGCCATGACGTTGGAGGGTCCCTACTGTCATCCTCTCCACGTACAGTCATCTCCTTGTTCCTCTCGGTTGTTGACGACGTTGACAACGCAAGAGGGCGGCGCACCACGCACGGCGAGCGAACCAAGGCCGCAAGGCGGAGGACGATGGCGAGGCCTCGGACGGAACGAGCAGGAGCCATGGAAGATGCGCCGGTCTAGTCGCAGGCGGAGGGGAGTACGAGGGTTGACTGGCTCGGGTGCGAGTGTGTGTTGGGTCTGACGTTGCCGGAGAATAACATGACGTGTGGGGGAATAGAGGGAGGGACTGGCGAACGTTGGAGGGTACGTACGGTAGGGCGGCGGAGGCGCAGCCAGCCATGGGAGGCGGGAGCAGGCGGAGCCGACGGGGTGGTTTGGTTTGGGTGGCTGGAGGAAGAAGAAGACAAGTGATAGAAGATACACGATAGATGTTGGATGTCAATCCAACGGCTGGTAGGTAGAATCGTTTGTTGACTGGCTAGTAAGTCAACACCACCTTGGATAGGCTATTTCCTCGCGGGTCCCAAATGTCAGAATCCAAATCTGTCACGGTCATGCAGCCTTTCCTATGAAAATTTACAGCCCATTTGATGTGCTAGTTCGAAATAATTTGTGGGTGCTGGTGGGGGCTAATCGCTTGGCTTCTGTAATGCATAGTGAGCTCAAGCAGCCGGCGAGGGTGATGTTATTTCCCTTGGTTGGGATGTGTTAGTTGTTACAATATTTCACTCTAAATTCAATGACTGGCAAGCCATTTGCCTTGCTTCAAAGAAAATATGACAGTCACAACCGAGTTGGAAAGGGCAAGAACATCTAACTCCAGCTTACAAACTGTACAAAAGCACGAGGTTTAATTGTTCATCAGGTTTACAAAAAAAACCAGGTTGAAAAGGGCAACAACATCTAACTCTAGCACTGTTTTCGGCAGTCAAAGTCAAATGGATCGGTCAGGTCCATAGAATGAACATCCTAGGTTGTAAAATTTACTGGATTATGACCACAATATGTTGTAAATAGAAGCCCGACACGTTCAGAAGCTCTTTTGCCCACCTGAAACTCCTTTTTTTGCTCTTCCACATACCCATTCGTCAAAACCATGCTGCTGATAAACTTAAGCCTGATGGACAATAGTAACCTCGCATTCAGCAGGAAGAATGTGACAAATCTAGTGTTTTCACGTTTGGCTACATATCGTTCTAGCATTATTGTCTCAATCGAATCTCATGAGAAGTGAGACAATCCCGATGCTTACAAATCCACCGATTGGTTATAACTTTCTTACCCCGTCCTATTGCCTAAATAGACATGAAGATTGAAAACAGTTAAGGTCTAAAAAAAGAGTGTCGAAAGAGCAACAGCTGAACGGTCAATTCTAGTACACTATATGCGGGCTTCCAATGTGCGTGAAATTATAACCTTTATGTACAATTTCTCCAGACATGGAAAGCATTGCAGCAAGCCAATAATCTTGTTCAGATGAAAACTATTCATTTGGATATATAAGGTCTTGACAGAGTCCAGCACCATTGATAGGCCATCCATGGAGAAACTCTTCATTGAGCATAGAACATAATATTAGTACAAAATGTGTACTCCAAGATGACATATAACTTATGCGTAGAAATTTAAAATGCAGCTTATGGTTACAAGTGTAGATGATAATGTAAAGTACCTGAAGAACTGTGGAGCCAAACACCATATTGAAATGAGCACAGAGATCATGTATTACACCCAAGGTCTCCAGTTTAGGCGCAGAGAGGACGGTTATTTGCAACGGTGAATAACTAGAATCAAGGATCAACCTTTGAAGTGAAGGGGCATCTTGGATGATGAGCTGCCTTCCGTCAAAACAAATTCCAATTCTTACAAGGTTAGGCGACTTTATTTGGAGACAACCGATTCTAACTGTGAAAACAAGCACCAAGCACTCCAGGGCAGGGCAACTGGAGTAGATGATGTTGTGCAATGAGGCCTCCGATATACGAACCCGCACAAGTGAAAGTTTCTTGATAAATGGGAGTCGAAGGTTTAGTATCAGATTGTCTGGTAGGTCGCACAGCTCAAAGGTGGCGGTGTGGAGAGTGGAGGAAAACCGCGAGATGGACATCGGTGCTGAGGGCACAGGTAGATGGCGTTTGGTATCTGGTAGGTGATTTCCAGGGGAATAGTAGAACTCAAGCAGCTGTAGTTATGTGAATTCAGGGGATTTCAGCCAGGCGTCCACCATGCAGGGCATGGTATGCTTGCTCAGGTAGCATGACGGGATGCAGAGGCTTTGAACGGAGCCTTGGTGGGATGAGATGATGGCTCTGGGGAGTTCAAAATCATTGAAGAGAGATAGCTGACGACAGTTGAGATTAAGGGGCACGGAGCGCCATAGAGGGCGCCACCGAATTGAGACAACTTGGGTGCGGCAGCAATCCTTGCTGGGGAGAAGCGAGATGATCTCCCCAAGGACGGTGTCCGGGAGATTGCTGATGCGGTCCACCCGAGATTCTACGGGTTCCTGGGATCCGGTGGGGGCGGGGTCGCCACTTCTCCCCGCGCTGCCGGGTGCGGGATCTACAATAGGCGTTGCCGCTGGTGGGAGCCTCGTCTTCTTGGCACTAGGGTCAGCCGACTCCATTTTCCTCGAGGGCATCGCGTCGCGCTCATGGGTTTGAGCAGAGTAACGAATGACGAGCCTAGTTGTAGTGCGAGTGAAGAAGAAGGGGAGCTGGGGTTTTTCTGTAGTAGTGAGGAAGAAGGGGAGCTGGGGTTTTCTGTAGGAGTGAGGTGAGGAATTTGGGGGTACGAGTGGAGCGAGCTGTTCTGAGGTGGGTGGGAGTGAGGAGGAAGAAGAACACCCAGGTTTTTTTGGGGGGCGGTGTGCTGCGTGTGGGTAGCGCCTCTCATTCAGTAAATATATGGACTTTTGAGTTGATTTTACTATTTACTAGGGTGGATGGGCTGTTTTTTCTTGGGCCCAGAGAAACAATTACTACTAGTACAGTGGAGACACTCTACAGCTACCCAGAAAACAATTACTACTAGTACAGTGGATACAATACCGCTTCTGGCTCCTCCTAGGTCATCGAAACGTCTCCCTCTACTAAATGCCATTATACTTTTGTTCACCGACATCCAGGCCATGCAGCGCGCGGGCCCAAATGCCATCCACCAAATTAGAAGGCAGTATGCAGGCGGAGAGTCACCCCGATCGTAGCGCGGCAATAACGAGCCGTCGTATCACAAGACTCCACCTCCCCGCAGTCTATGTTTGACGGACGAAGCAACCATCATTTCACTCTTCACTGAATCCCCTTCTCCCTCAACATCTTCAAGAAAGGCAACACTCCCATCTGCCACTGTTCTTCTCTCCCAACGAAGGGAAGGTAAGCGGATCCGTGATGTTGGTATATTTTCGTTTAGAGAAAAAAAAGAACTTTTGCAAAGCAGTAACCGATCATCACTCTCTTTTTTGTTTCATTGTCATTGCGATTGTGTTTTCCTTTCAGTGGTCTCCTAGTATTCGTCAGTTTCATGATGGACAAAGGAGAATCAGGCAAAGATCTGCCGATATTGGAGCAGACGTGGGAGGCTGATCCCCACGAGACAGAGAGCTCCAAGAAGATGGAGGCAGCCACCGAGCCGACTCCAGATACGCTCACGGCCACTACTGAGATGGTCAATGCCCCGTTTGAGGTTACAGCCCCCGTGGCACTGTAGGAGCAGTTTTGCCCTTCGAGGATGTGTCCCCCCCCCCCGCGCTGAGCTACCCAAGGTGATTTTCTTCTTTGCCGATCTCGATTGTGGTTTTTCATCTAAGTATGTGGTGATGAATAATGCAAAATTTTATTAGCTTCGATGCCATGCTATACATAGTGGTTTAAATAACTTGCGTTTCTTATACTGGAAAGTAATTCAGAATTTGTTTTTGTTTCAATTAGAGCCCTGATGCAGACAAGGATTGTGTGGTTGTACATGTCACTTACTATGAGGCGGATGACCTGAATATATGCACTGGGAAAACAAAGTTTTTAGGCCGTTGGATCCTGGAAGCCATTTGCGCTTATACCAATGAAGAGTTGTATTCCAGCCTCACTATTGTAAGGCGTGTTGTCCAGGGTGTACTGAAGCACAAGAAGTTCAATGCTACTCCTTCGTTTGTGAGGCATACGGTTCTTGTCAAGCTTACGGAGGAAGATGACGTGGCATGCCTCCACAAACAAGTTTATGAGTGGCAAGGCCACAAGGTTGTCTTCATGAAGGTTCACGGGATTGAGCTGCTGCCGGACGTCCTCGATGATGTTCATGGCAAGGTCCGTCTTGTGTCCAGCCCAAATTAGATCGAGGCATGAAATAGTTGCCCAGCTAGTGTTTAATAGTAGTTTGGATTGTGTCTAATTATCCGAACCTTGCCTGTTATCAAGCCCTCTGGGCTAGCACTCTGTTTGAATCCGTCTATGGGAACTGCTGCTACTTTTGTGTGCCTGTGAATCATCGTAATTTTTACCGAAACAGATGCGTCCTCACTAGTTTTATCATACGAGCAGTGTGTGTTTTGATGAAATAGAGTACTCGTTCGAGAACTGTGCGCTGATGTATACATAAGTACTTGTAAACACTGTTGGTGCTACCCCACTTGTAAGCAGTTGTGCAAAACACGACACATTGGCTCAGCTCGCTTCAACACTAGGCTATCGACCAGCTAACAATCAATAATCTGTTGTCTGACATATAAGCAACTATGTATCTTGTTACAGTGGTTCATGCAGTTAACTGAGGCCACAATGTAAACTCCAAACGTTCGCACGCTAGTCCAACGTTCATGTGGAACACTCACATTAAACTTGGCTTCATAAAAAACTTGAAAAGCATAAGTTAAGCAATTTTATACATCTCAATGATTCATAGAACATAACAAACATATACTAGTTCACAGCAAAAGACAAAGTTGTGAGAAGGTTTACAAAACAGGAAAAAACAAGCAAGGCTTCTCTGAGCAAAGGGCCTCCCGGCAGGCTTGAATTTCCTGGAGTTCACTCCGGTTTTTTCTTGTTGCCACCATCCAGGGTTAGGTTCTCTCATTCCATAATAACCAATTATAATTGTGTTCTCAGCTGGAATGCTGAACTGAACCATGTAGTGTACTAACCAGCTAAAATTCTTGTGCATTCCACTAAATTTAAGCACCGCTATTTGCAGAAATAAGCAGACCACAATGCCTCTTGTCCGCGCACCTGTCCAAAAAACCGCTGTGCAGTCGTGCCAGCTAGTCCTCGGTCCATGGATGAACTGGTAGAAAGTGCATTCCGGACTAGGATGCAGTTGTTTTCGCTCGTCCCTACACTGCAATCAGGAAGTAAAACATAGGAATCAACTTCTTTTATATTGTGTTGGTCATTCTAACCTAGTAACTACCAATGTAGGAATACCTGGAAGACGGGTGGTTAGATGACGACAACGAGGGATAGCCATCTCATTTTGCACAGTTCTACTAAAAATGAGGTGTGTGCTTTTGATTCCGCAGATAGAAACGATACGGAGACAGACACCCCGAAACGATATGGAGATAGACATCCCTATTTGTGCAAATACGAAATACAGTTATTTAAACAGTGACAGATATTTGCAGTGAAGTATGATTAACAGCAGCATCTATTGTGTTGTAATTGGCACTAGATTGACAGTATGAAAGTGTCCTTACGTAAGTAGCATCACATCACATCAACACTACCACTAGATTAACATGCAGAACAATAGCATCAGTATTACTGTCATGAGAGTAGCACATGGTCAGTAAATGTGCAATCAAATTTGTGCAGTTCCACTGGGATGAAGCAATGTTAGCGGTGTGAGATTTAAGTGTAACTGCAAAAACACAATTCATGGGAAATACAGCAAGACGGAAGCACTTCATAAAATGGTGGTGGCATTGCTTTAATTTATCGACGACACTAGACCATTACTTATAGTGACATTAGGTGGCATTGCTTAATGCTTCATGTGATTTTGCATTAACGGTAGCAATATGGGCGTAGGGACAGCAGGGGCATAAAGCGGTGAGGCAGATGTGGTTGCCGAGAGCGGCAAACACTCAGGCAGCATGTCTACATTTGTCCCATTTTTTATCTCCTCGGCGACATTTTCCTATGTGAGCACAGGAAATCTAGACCTGCTCATTCTCATTTGCATTGTCCCCCAACACCCGTCACTTTCTTTCCTTTTTCAACCAAGAGATAGGTCCACTTCCCCCCACCCTTCGCCATCCACCATGCTTTCTTTGTCTTTTCAACCAAGAGACCGGTTGGGTAGCCAGTATCTACTACTTTCCCCCGTTTCCTCTTAGAACCATGCCCTAGATTCATGCTAAAGCTTTCCCACTTTCTTCCCTGTTTGAACCAACTCTTAGAGTCGACTGTATGAACTAGCTTTACCTCTAATAGTAGTAAAAGTCTAGGTGGCTTTGGTACAGCGGACGGATGTAGAAAAAGATCCACACGAAGCCAAGTGGGGAGCTGGGGCAGTAGAGCAAGGCAGTTTTCAAAGGAATATATACCTGAGGGTCGTCGGCATGTGGCAAAGACGGCATCGGGAGGCCGCATCTTGGCCACAATACCGCAGGGAGGAAGGGGTCGGAGGCCCTCCGGAGCCGGCGCTCTCTCGGAGAGAACGGCACGGCCACCGATCGGGACGCGCGGGCAGCCATTGGTCTCCTCCCTCGCCGCCGACGACAGCGTGAACGATGTACCTACACCCCTGCCCCGGTCGAGGTTGTCCGGCCGGATTTGTGACCAGCCGTGAGCTGAGAGAGAGTGTGTCCACCTATGTCTTTCTTAGATCTGGAGAGCATGAGAGAGAACGAGAGGAATCCTAGTAAAGCAACCACTAAGGCTCCTGCTTATATATATAGTGGAGTGATTTTGTTGTACCAGCTTACAAAAATGCGCTGCTACGTGTACCCGCAAGTGGGTGTGAGAGAACTAGTGCATGCGTGCACCACTTCTCTTCGTGAGAGTACAATATACTATGCCCAAAGAAGGTTCGCCACAAGAGTAATAGTATAAGTGTGTGACGTGTGAGCTAAAATAAAATGTGCGCGATGTCTTTTGTTCTTTAGAAGTTCTGAGGGTAGGGTGTGAAGAGCACATATGTGTGTGACGTCTACCTGCAGATAGACGGTGGGTGCGAGAGGACTCGGGAGGGTGTGTGTGCGTGAGAGAGAGGGGGGCACGTATCAATGCAATGCATGTGCCCGTAAATCATTATCGGACAAACATTCGCCACAAGCCTTTTCTTGACGAACGCCGTTAGAACCGTTAGATCGGCATCCGACAGTGTCAGTTTTGCCATGTCATTTAACAGAACAGCCACTCCTCCTACACACAAATCTTCCACGTGAGTGTTAGCAACTGCCATATGCTCCCTCCTTTCCAAAATGCAGTGCATATAGCTTTATTGAAAATTCGAACCTCGCAAACTTTTACCGAGTTTTCGTGTACCAAATTGCACATGTAGAATACCCTGTATATATCATTTCATTCATCTTCGAGAGGTAACTATAAAGATGGGGGAGGAGTCTACAAAGAAAGACCATCGTATCACCTGCAGCAATTTCAACCATCCTTTGGTGTGGAGGAATATCATAGGAACTCTATATGATATGATTTTCATAGGATTTTTTTCCTTTAGAGCCAATTGGTTCATAGGAATAGATTCATATACTCCACATTTCAAAGGAAATAAACATGATATCATTTCTATAGCTTTAGAGCCACTTGGTTCATATGAATGGATTCCTATACTCCCATAATTTCAAAGGAAAATAAACATTAGCGTATATTCAATAGAAAAGTTCCTATGATATGAACCAAATTACATCTTTTTTCTAATCCCTCCTCATAGGAATTGAGATACATGTCATCTCTAGATTCAATAGAAAAGTTCCTATGATGTCAACCAAATGACATCTCTTTTCCAATCCCTACTCATAGGAATGGAGATACTCCATGTCATCTCTTCCCCTACAACTTCCATGTATACATCTTCTATTCCTAAATATCTAGTACAACCCACTAGTAGCTTTTTTCCAAGACATGCAACTATGGCACAAGAACTATATAGTGTGCGAATAACTTGAAAGATGGTCGCTGGATGAAGCTAATCCGACAGTGTAGAGATGGCAAATCCGAGCACTACTGGCCGCTGGATATCATCAACATTCCACCAGATCTGCCACATGTACAATTTAGAAGACTCCATGGTTGAACTTAAGCATAATGCACAAACCTCAAAACACAAGCACTTCTCCTTTGTTCTAGAATCTTCCATATCATAATTGATTTTTTTCTAAATGAATTGCCATTATTTGTTTTTTACTTTATGCTTTACAATGCACAACCCCATGAATCTTAACATTTTTATAAAACTAATTGATTTTGAATGAGATGAACTATAAGAACTAAATGAACATCTACATCATGCATATATGACTCAAAGCTTTACATGCTATAGTGTGTATTTATTCATAATTTGGTTTCAAAATCTCATGCGTTCAATGCATGTGTACCTTACTAGTTTTGAGTAGAGTACCAAATTTCACGCGGCCCCGGGTATGTCAAAATGCAGGGCCCATGCATCATTGCCTTTCGGTCGAACCTACGTCCGCAATTTTTTGTACGTACTATATCTCCACTGGTCCCCGAACCCAAAATGCTGCCTCATTCCCCTAAAACCAAGCGGCCCACACGTATTTAAGGCGTCGACTCGAACTCAATCCCTCTCCCGTTTATTACGACGTGGTCCCGCACGCCCTAGTGGTACTCCTACAAACCCTACCGCCGCACGCATCATCGGTTTTCTTCAAGAGGACGAGGGAGAAGCCGATTTGTAGTGGGAAAAATGATCTGTAGTGGAGACCCCTACCCTAGGGTGCCCTAGCTAGCTGCCGCACGCATCATTGGTTTTCTCTTTTCTTTATGCTCTTGCGCCCTAGAGTGAAATGATGGTTGCTTCGTCCGTCCAGCTTAATGCGGGAAAGGTGGGGCTTTGTGATTTGACCCCTCATCGCTCATTTTCTACTACTGCGGCGCTACGACCGGGGTGCCTCCAATTCCGACCGCTGCTCCGAACTGTAATTTGGTGCATTGCACGTGGAACAAGACGATGGATGAGCCACATGTTGGCCAAAGGGGTCCTGTTAAGTGTGTCGCCATTTCGTGTGCAAACTGACCCTGCTTGAGTCGCTACACCAACACGACAGGTGCAACCTACCACTTGGTTTTGCTTCTTGGTGAATCCTGACTATATTGATCTAAAAAGATACGTACTGAACTACCCTCTCCGTCTCGTTTTTTAGACGTCTCGGTTTATAAGGCGTGCACGTAGTTCTAGGTCATCCATTTGACTAACTAAATCTGAGTTACTATGTCACAAAAAGTATATCATTGGATTATTAAGCGGATGTAGTTTCTAAACATATATTGTTCATCACATATATAGCCAGTTAAATTCTCAACCTAGAACGACGTGCACGCCATGTAAATCGATACGGAGGAAGTATAGTAGTAAAAATGAGGTGATTTTACCGAGCGATCGACGGGGGAGCATGGCCTGTCATGTGGTCCCACGTGTCATGATGTACCAAGGCGATGCGCGTGTCCCTCTTGAGGCAGAAGCAATACTACGTGGTTTGAGATGATGGCGAACCGAAGTGTGAAATAATGGTTGCTTCTTCCGTCTGGGAAGGTGCGGCATTGTGATTTGACGTCTCATTGCTCATTACTACTACTATTGGGGCGGTACGACTGGGGTGCGTCCCCCCTGCTGTTCTGCACTGTTATTTGGTGCTTGACACGTCGACTCGGTTGGTATATGTCCCACATGTCAGTGACAGGAAGTACATAATTCATGAAAGCGAGCGTCGACGGAGGAGTACAAGACACGGCTTGGGTTTTTGCTGCTTCACGCGATCCATCGATACAAACCCGGACTAAAAAAAGGCGAGGGCGGGTCTTTTCCCGCGCGGCAGGCAGGGGAGTTTGGCATAGTCTATTCGAGACAAGGAGGCAGGAAGGGAAACAAGCAAATAAAGGTTGAGCGACTTAGTTTTGGAAAAATCTGATTTTACGGAGTACGTACCCACTAGGGTTTATAGGGCTCATCTAAAAAACATTCGTTTTTCCATTTTATAAGTCTCAATTCTACAACTAGTAGTAGTACCATCACATGTTGGATTTCGAGGTGCATTAGATCACCCGATGCAAGCAGTGTCAAGAGAAAACTCACCAATGCATGTAGAAGTTCATGGAAATTTAGTGGTCATTCATGCATTCGTTCTAATTAATGCCTCAGTAAACAGAACTTCTTGAGAAAAACGAGCGTACTAATTACTTGTGCAAACTAGGAGTACGAAATTAATTCGACCACTCACCGTCTACCTTGGTTGGAGAGATTTCAAATTGAGCCATAAACTGGAAAGGAGGGAGTAGTAACTTTTGTCTCGATTACTATTTGTGGCCTTGTATAGATGCAAAATGTATTTTTTTATAGTGGCCTTGTATAAGTAAATGGAGGGAGTACTAAAGGACATATATATTCCAAACAATATGATAATCTCTCTAACCAAGGTAGTAGGAACGAGGAGTAAACGGAGGGACTAGTAAAATTTTCTCCTCGTCCTGCGAGCCACCGCGCGCGTGGGCGAGGGAGCGGGCGTAAGGCGTACAGTACTATACTACTAGTAAGCAAGCTTCACCTCATCCTGCGAGCCACCGTGCCCGTGGGCGGGGGAGACAGCGTACTAAGCAAGCTTCTCCTCGTTCTGCGAGTTCACGGGACACATCAAAAGTACTCCAGAGTATAGAGCCTTACCTCTAAGGTAGGCCCCACATGGTTTGCCTCTTTTTTAACATAACGCGTCTGGTCGCAATTTGTTTGTTCACCCGTGGTAGACGATCCTCCCTCCACCAAGTGCACAACCAGTACACGTGAAAGTGCATTATATCGACTAAAGGGGGTGAATAGGCGATTTTTATGAATTCTTCACTGAGGAATTTGCTGGTGAGGAAATTCCTAAATGAAGAACTACTTGCAGCGGAATAAGTACTCAGATGCATACATGACAGAACATAAATATGAACATCATGAAGAAATGAAAGCTAACACAGAGTACAGAAAGCGTAAACACAGGATAGCACAAGATGAAGACAAACTGATTGAAGAAATAGAACTGAGGAAATTGAGAAAGTCTTCAGACAAAGTCTTCAAACACAGATATGAACAATCACTCAACACAGAAATGAGGAAATGAAAGAGTTGAGGAAATAGAACCAGTAGGCTTGGTGATGATAATGATTTGGTAGACCAGTTCCAACTGCTGTGACAGTTGTACGTCTGGTTGGAGCGGCAGAGTATTTAAACTCGAGGACACACAGTCCCGGACACCCTGTCCTGGACACACAGTCCAAGACACCAAGTCCTCACCGTATTCTCCTTGAGCTAAGGTCACACAGACCTCGCCCAATCACTAGCTAGTGGTTGTAGGGGGCGGCTATTTATAGCCGAGGGAGCAGCCCGACATGATAAGACATAAATGCCCTTCAATGATATGACCGTTAGGTGGATAAGTTATTTTGGGACAGTTGGCGCGTAGCACAGCAACGGTCGGAAATTTGAGGTTCAAATTCCTCAGGGCTATCATGTTCCTCACTGTGTAGGCAATCCGCACTGGCGAATTCCTAACTCCTCAGTTAGAACAAATTCCTCAGTGACCAGAAGATCTTCGTCTCTATCACTGAAGAAATTGACTAAACTGGTATGAGATTTCCAATGGCTTCACTCGAAGGGATTGGTAGGTGTAGGATTTTGAGTTGAGCATCACCTGGAAATTTTTCCTTAGTATTTCCTCGACCCCCTTTAACAGTACGGTGTTTCCTATGACTCAAGAAAGGGAAAACGAAACTACGAAAACAAAAGTCTTCACGCTTCATGTTCCTCAAATGAATACCAAGTCTTCAAGGTCACACCAATTTCTTCACTTTCAAAATCTTCAGAAAGTCTTCAGAATACCAAAGTCTTCAGTCGAAGAACTTCATTTTTAGGGGTCGACTTTCTATGTAAATATCAAACTCCTCATAGACTTATAGACCTGTGTACACTCACAAACGCATCAGTCCCTTAACCTGTATGTCTTCAATACACCAAAATCACTAAGGGACACTAGATGCACTTACAATCTCCCCCTTTTTGGTGATTGATGACAATATAGGTTAAGTTTTCAACGGGGATAAACATATGAAGTGTAACTATTGATATTGAGGAATTTGATTGCAAGATATAGAAGAACTCCCCCTGAAGATGTGCATAGTCAGGAATTTGCTTTTGAGGCAATGCACACTTGAAGAGATGAATCATGGAGATCTCCCCCTATATCTTGTAATTCATACACGCATTTGACATATAATATGAAGAGTTTTAAATGCATGATGAAATATGGTGTCTGATGTAATTCAGCATGCGTGCATTAACATATAACGAGGAATAAGCATGCAGAGGAACACATCAAAAGTATCAGAGCACCATCGGGTTTAAGATTACAACTCGATCCAATAAAGTTTCAGAAGAGCGAGAGTTGTAACTTAGCAAAAAACGCCCATATAATAGACCCGCTTGAAGACTAACTCAACTTTCTCCCCCTTTGTCATCGAATGACCAAAAGGATCGAAAACTGAGGACTAACGCCCCTGAAGAATATCAAGTTAATGGAGGAGCGCCAGCGTTGTCGGGGTCGGTTGTTGAAGTAGGGCCTGCCGTTGTGTCGTCCAAGTCTTCATTTTCATCAGTGTCGCGCGATGAAGAATAAGAGCTGGCCACCAAGGTAGGAACCTTGACCTTCTTGTATTTCTTCGGTGGAGGAGCAGACCAGTCAAAATCTTCCTTGAGACCCATTTTCTTCAGATCTTCTTCGCTGTAGACATGAGACAGAACAGCCCAGGTACGGTTGAAGGTTTCATGGAGGTAGTATTGGTTTTTCTTCACTGCATTGTGTGTTGAGGTCATGTTATGAAGAATTGAACCAAACTGACGCTTGACCCATTTATGATTGCGATCAACCTTCTGATGAAGACTGAGGAGAAGCTCACGATCAGTCATCACCCTGGGTGCTGTGGCTTGAGGATTTTGCTTGGCAGAGTTGTTGGCGGCAGAGTCATGTGTGGCAGAGTCATCATTGGTTGAATAAGATGCAGCCTTGCGAAATTGACCATCCAATGGACGAATGCCTTCATCTATCACAGCAGTTGCCTTGCCTTTGTCATCAGCTGAGGAAAATGTCCGTTTGAGGACTTGAATCGGAGGCAAGTAGCTGCAGTGGTTCAGAGTGTCAGCTTTGTAATCGAGTGAAGACCTTGTCCTGATGAATCTCATAATCCATGGTGCATAAGGCTTCAGCTCAAAAGGTGACATAGCAATGTTTGCCAGAGTCCTCATGAAGAAATCATGGAAGTTGACGGGAACGCCATGAATGGTATTGAAAAGCATATTCTTCATGATGCCAACGACTTCTTCATCATTTGAGTCGTGGCCTTTGATAGGACTCATTGTCTTTGACAGAATGCGATAGATAGTCCGAGGCACATACAGTAATTCCTTGACGAGGAATTTGGTTCGAGGAGCCTGCCCTGGCTTCAAAGGCTTCATCAGCACTTGCATGTAATGATTTGTAAGCTCAGGTTCACTGTAGACGCAACGAGCACCGTCAAGGGTAGGACTGAGTGGGAGGGCACGAAGCAATTCAGTTGCTGGTGCCTTATAGTGCGTATTTTCTGACATCCAGTCCAGTACCCATGAGTTCACATCTTCAGAATCTCCTGTGATGTGCAGCGTCGCATAGAATTGATGAATGAGTTCCTCATTCCAATCACAGATATCAGTGCGGAAGTTTAGCAGCCCAGCGTCGTGAAGAACACTGAGGACTGGCTCGAAGCACAGTAGAGATTCCATGTCCACGTGAGGAATATGTGCATGATCGAAGACTTTGTCTTTGTTGAAGAGCACTGAGGAATAGAAATTAGCTTGACTAGTAGTCCAGAAATGCCTCTTCCTTATGCGAGCAGAGTCATATGGGTTGTAGTTAGTGAAGAATACATGCTTGCTAAAGAAATCTTCATCCTTGAATTTTTGCTTTCGTGAGAATGGATCCTTTGGTTTGGGCAGAGGAGTTTCAGTGAGTTGCATCACAACCTCAGGAATCGCAATCTCAGGTTCTTCAGGCTGAGGAATTTCTGGTTCCTCTTCAGTGGCAGTCTGCGTGTTCAAAGGATCAGCAGCAGCAACATCGTCAGCACTAGTGGCTGGAATTTCTTCATGCACAGACGAGGTGGGATGAGTTTCTTCAGAGTCCATTTGAACGGTTGGTGCAGGGGACTGAGGTATTTGTTGTAGTGGGGTGAAGAGTGGAGAATTGGGGTGATGACTTTCCCAAAAGTCATCATTCATCACGGGCGTAGTAGATCCAATATCCACGTCTTCATCTTCAATTTCTTCAATGCCAGCCTCTTCAGCCGTGAACTGAGGCATTGGCGAGGAAACAGCTGGTGTTGAAGGGATTTTATCCACTTCAATTTCTTCATCAATCTGCTCTGATGAAGTAGCAGAATGATTTTCTTCATCAGATCCGCCAGGGATCACATATTCTTCACCAAAAGGAACAAGGTCCTTTGATGGCATGGTGGAGATCGGAACAGCATCAACTGGATTTTCAAATGAGCTGGTCATAGGCTTCATTTTCTTCAGAGCTGAAGAATCTGAAGCAGCTAATGCTTTCCTTTTCTTCACTGCAGCTTGCTCTGCAGCCTTGGTCTTCTTCACATTTGATGCAGATGGAAGGATAGGAGTTGGTGTAGGCGCAGGAGGAGCTGAAGAATCTGGTTGATTTGCTTCAGGCGCAACTGATGCAGTTGCCCTGACTTCTACATGTTCTTCAGGCGCACCACTAGTGGATGCCCTGGCAATTTCTTCAGCGACTGGAATGGAGTCATCAGCCCTGGAACTAGCATTTTCTTCAGCAGTCTGAAATTCATCAGCGGTGCTGGCATGTTCTTCAGTGGGCTGAGCAGAGGCTTCAGCCTGAGGAACTTCTTGTTGCGTTGGGGCTGCAACATTGGAGGTGAATTTCTCAGTCAGTTTAACAAACCCGACTTTGGCTCCTTGCCAATCAGCATAATAAGCATCGAAATCATCACTGAGGGCTTTGATTTCAGACTGAATTTTGATGAGTTCTTCAGTTGTCATTTTGACAACGTTTTTCTTCAGGAACTTCTCTTTCCTGAAATGAGTCTTCTTGATCTGCCTGGCCTTCTCAAATTTCCATTTTTCTTCAGAGATGAAATGGTTCAACATATGACTTTGTCCAGGAGTCAAAGGGAAATCAGGCATAGGAGTGTTTGGATCCTTGTGCCAAAGATCAATATAATCTAGGATCACCTTGGGATCCAATAGCAGTGGCACAGTTGTGCCTTTGGCTCTAGCGGCCCTCTCTTGTCTATCTCTGATGATTTCTGCAAGTTCATCATCATCAGCTTCATCGTAAGATGGCACTTGGAAGGCAACCTGTTTCTTCTTCGGACTTGGCCGAGGACCTCGTCCAGCCGTTGCCTTTGTCTTCAGCATAGTGGGGCCTGATGAAGAATTTGGTGCAGCTGAGGAACTTGCTGAGACACCTGAGGCAATAGAGATGTCTGCAGTCCTTTGGCACGTGGCCAGATGCACAGGTGCTGAGGACTTTGCCGGAGCAGCTGAGGACTTTGGAGGAGGAGCTAAGGATTTTGGAGGAGCAGGAGCAGCATGAGGAATTGGCCGTGAGGGCTTTGAAGATTCTGGCTGTGAGGGCATTGCTGAGGAACTTGGCCGTGAGGGCACTGTTGGTGAAGCACTTGGCTTGTGCGCGGGCTTCTTTGCCATAGGTTTCCTAGGCTTGACAGAGGCCTCAGTGGCAGAAACAGCAGCAGAGTCTTCATTGAATTTCCTCACTGCTTCCTTTGCTTGCTTTGCCAATTTGGCCTGGCGCTTTGCCCATTCATCAGCATAATCCTCACCACGCTTGAGGCTGGTAGGATCAGCTTTTTTGGCCTGGTGCCAATGGAGGTCTTGGGCATGGAGGATTGAGTGCGAATTTCTTCATGTATTTGGGAGTAACATATCTGTACTCCCTCCACTCACGTGCCCATCTCCTCTCAATTCGTTGGATGCGTACTTTGCGAGCATTCTTGTCCTCCTTACCAAACATGGCTTCGTCAGGTGTGCAGTACCCAGCATAGAGATGATCAGGGATTTCAAAAGCAGTGTTGACCTCAGCCTTCTTTCCTCCTTTCTGTGGCTTCTTACCATCACCCATTTTCTTCAGCTAAGGAATATGAACAATTGAAGTTTCTGAAGAGGTGTGCAACTTTTCTTCGAGAAACGCTGCAAATGAGTTAAGTTGATGAGAACCTAGTGATTCAGCAGCGGACATGTGTACCTGTGAACATAGTATAATTGTGAGAAATTTGGAGAGGTCATATGCGTTCCCAAAGGGTTTTTAAAAAAAAGAACAAGTTTGAGGAATTTGACCAGATGAGTCTTGAAGAATTTCACTAAGCGTACTTTGTCTTAGGTTCCAGAGTTGTACAGATCAAGAATCCGCACAATTGAGGAATCTTGAAGAAAATCATCGCTTAGAGAAACGAATCAAGAACAAATGACTAGTAAGGTGTTTTGTGTGTGAGGATTTGAAGAATAAAACACCTTTGAAGATTTTGTAGAGAAAATTTGAATCAAAGAGGGCAGTAAAAATAAATTTTAATTACCCTGGACGAAGAACACGACGAACTGTGAGGTTAAGAAGTGAAGTTCGTCAGCTCAGATGTTCCACGCCCTAACTCGGCGGAGGAAGACAGCTACGGCGGCGGCGGAGTGAAGATTTCCGCGGCCGGCGCGAGTACGACGGCGACAAGGTCGAGGCAGTGAAGCTCTTCCTCACCGGCGATGATGAAGTAGCGGCGGCGCTAGGGTTTGAGAAGCTCGAGCTGGAGAGAGAGGTCGAGCGGTGTAAAGGAAGTGAGGAAGGGGAGAGGGGGTATTTATAGCCACGGTGAAAAACTGTTCGCCCGAAGATTTTGGATGAACGTGCCCCTGACCCTTCTCATTCGCATGACATGTGCCACCCACGTACTGAAAAGTGGAGATCGTGTTAGATCGTGGGTGAATAGATAAGTCTATCGTAGGAAGCGGAACGATTTGAGCGGCAAAGCCGAAAATTTGGATAAGATTAGTTTTAAAGTTCCGTTCGCAATTTCTTCAGCTGACAAGGACACAGTGAAGATTTTGAATGAGTTTCAAATAGAACGCACATGAAGAATTTGTGAATAGATTGGGTTGAGTATAGCATAGAGGGGAAAGGGTCCGATCACATTCACTTAGCAGAAGAAACAACTTGAAGAAATAGCCATAAGTGAATGCTGTAGAGGACATAAACCCATATATATATATAGCCAATGAAGAAAAAACGACGGAAACAATGAAGATTTTGCAAAGTTGAAGAATATGAAAAACTGAAGAATTTCAAAACTGAGGAAAAACTCAAATTGAAGATTTTCAACTTTTGGTGGTGGCGTGACCCACCGTATAAGAATGATGATTTCAGACATCGCGTACAATTGTCGTAGGGTTCTGAGAATCAAGTTCTTCGTTAATTTCTTCACACTTAGAGTGTTGTTCTTCATTGATTGAAGAAAAACGTTTCCTCATGTGTTGCACATCTAAGTCATCAATTTTGCATAAGTGTTAGGATGAGTGTCCTTTTCAAAGGACATTCGAAGATTCTAAGATATTTAGCTCACACAGCAACTTGCTAAATGTCTTCTCATCCATGGGCTTTGTGAAGATATCGGCTAGCTGTTCTTCAGTCTTCACATGCTCAATGGAGATGTCGCCCTTCAACACATGATCACGAAGAAAATGATGACGAATCTGAATGTGCTTTGTCTTCGAGTGCTGAACTGGGTTGTGAGCAATCTTGATGGCACTCTCATTGTCATAGTAGAGAGGCACGTTCTTCACGTTGATGCCGTAGTCCTTGAGAGTTTGCTTCATCCACAGCAATTGAGCACAGCAAGAACCAGCAGCAATGTACTCAGCTTCAGCAGTAGACGGTGATACGCAGTTCTGTTTCTTCGAGGACCAACAGACCAAAGATCGTCCGAGGAAATGACAAGTACCAGATGTTGACTTGCGGTCCACACGATCACCAGCATAGTCAGAGTCAGAATATCCAATGAGATCAAAAGTAGAGCCCTTGGGGTACCATAATCCTAGTGTTCGTGTGTGAGCTAGATATCGAAGAATATGCTTCACAGCCTTATGGTATGATTCCTTCGGTGTAGCTTGAAATCGGGCACACATGCGAACACTAAGCATTATATCTGGCCTAGATGCACATAGGTACAATAAAGAACCAATCATGGAGCGGTATACCTTGTGATCGAAGTCAATACCATTTTCATCAGTGCATAGATGGCCATTTGTGGGCATAGGAATTTTGACGCCTTTGCAATCTTGCATGCCGAATTTCCTCAGAACATCCTTGACGTATTTCTCCTGAGATATGAATATGCCATTGCGCTATTGACGAATTTGAAGACCTAAGAAGAATTTCAACTCTCCCATCATAGACATTTGATATTCTTCACTCATCATATAGGCAAATTCATGACTATAACGTTGGTCAGTACAGCCAAAGATAATATCATCAACGTATATTTGGCACACAAATAGTTCACCATCATAAGATTTAGTAAAGAGAGTAGGGTCGATTGAACCAGGTGTGAAGCCATTCTTCATGAGGAATTCCTTCAAAGTATCATACCACGCCCGAGGGGCCTGCTTGAGGCCATAGAGGGCCTTGTTGAGTCTGAAGACTTTGTCAGGATTCTTTGGATCTTCAAAACCTGGGGGTTGAGCAACATATACTTCTTCCTCAAGCTTACCATTGAGGAATGCACTTTTCACATCCATTTGATATCAAGTGATATCATGATGGTTAGCATAAGCAAGTAATATGCGAATAGCCTCAAGTCTAGCAACAGGTGCAAAAGTTTCATCGAAGTCAATTCCTTCAACCTGTGTGTAGCCTTGAGCTACTAGTCGTGCCTTATTCCTCACCACAAGGTCATTTTCATCTTGTTTGTCGCGGTAGATCCACTTTGTGCCAATGATATTATGCTTGCGAGGATCTGGACGTTTGACCAGTTCCCTGACATTGTTGAGCTCGAACTGATGTAATTCTTCTTGCATGGCCTGAATCCACTCAGGCTCCAGAAATGCTTCATCTACCTTAGTGGGCTCTGTGATAGAGACAAAAGCATAGTGCCCACAAAAGTTAGATAAATGTGAAGCTTTTGAGCGCGTGAGAGGACCTGGTGCTTCAATGTCATCGATGATCTTTTCAACTTGCACTTCTTTTGCAACGCGAGGATGAGCAGGTTTTCGTCGAGGAATTTGATCAGTATTTTCTTCAGAAGCATTTTCCTCAGAAGCAATTTCCTCGACACCATTTTCTTCAGGTGCATCAGCTTGGCGTTCTTCACGATCAGGAATGAATTCTTCAGTAGATTCTTCGGTAGGAATGACATCCTCAGAAGCTTTGAACTTGATAGATTCCTTAGGTGCTGGTTCATCTAACATAGAAGGTAGGTGCTCTCTTTGCGAGCCATTAGTTTCATCGAACCGCACATCTACAGTTTCAACAACCTTGTGAAGAACGTTGTTGAAGACTCTGTAGGTGTGCGAGTCCTTTCCGTAACCAAGCATAAAACCTTCATGTGCTTTCGGTGCAAATTTAGAATTGTGATGAGGATCTCTAATCCAACATTTAGCACCGAAGACTTTGAAGTAACTCACATTGGGTTTCTTGTCAGTGAGGAGTTCATAAGCAGTCTTCTTGAAGAATTTGTGAAGATATACTCTGTTGATGATGTGGCCTGCAGTATCAATTGCATCAATCCAGAATCGACGAGGTGTCTTGTATTCATCAAGCATAGTGCGAGCCATCTCAACAAGAGTCCTGTTCTTGCGCTCCACGACGCCATTCTGCTGAGGAGTATAAGGAGCAGATAACTCATGGGTAATACCAAGTTCATCAAGATAGTCATCAAGACCAGAATTCTTGAACTCAGTTCCATTGTCACTTCTGATGTGCTTGATCTTCACACCAAAGTTGGTTGAAGCCCTCGAGGAAAATCGTTTGAAGACTTCCTGCACTTCATGTTTGTAAGTAACAATGTGTACCCATGTGTAGCGAGAGTAATCATCAACAATAACAAAGCCATATAGAGATGCATCATTTGTAATAGCAGAATAATGATTAGGACCAAAGAGATCCATGTGAAGCAATTCAAATGGACGAGTGGTAGTCATGATAGTCTTCGCCGGATGCTTGGCCTTTGTCATCTTTCCAGCTTCACAGGCTCCGCACAAGTGATCCTTGAGGAATTTGACATTCTCAATGCCAATGACATGCTTCTTCTTCGCAAGCGTGTGCAAATTCCTCATGCCAGCATGACCAAGTCGTCGATGCCAAAGCCAGCCTTCTGAAGCTTTTGCAAATAAGCATACGGCAGGTTGAGGTCCTGCAGAGAAATCAACAATATACAAGTCTCCTCTCCTAAAGTCTTCTAAGACTTTGGAATTGTCAGCTTCCAAGACCACAACACAACGATATTTGCCAAAGACAACAACCATATCAATATCACAAAGCATTGAGACAGACATGAGGTTGAATCTTAAGGACTCGACAAGCATGACTTTGTCCATGTGTCGATCCTTTGAGATCGCAACCTTACCTAGACCCAATACCGGACTTTTGCCTTTGTCAGCGAAGGTGATATGCTTCAGATAAGATGGAGCTAAAGGAGCATCCATCAATAGATTCTTGTCACCAGTCGTGTGATTTGTACATCCACTATCGAGGACCCACTCAGTTGCTTTGGGTTGATCATCCTACAGATGAATTAGTGCAACTTACAATCTCATATACTTCATCAGTGAAGAATATGACATCAATTTCATCAGATCAATAGAACAGATAAAGCAATGTGAGGACGTGTGAAATGAAAGTTCATTTCATCATGATTAGCCTGCATCCTTTCAGGCAATTTCAGGTCTCCAGCAAATTCTTCAAACGTTTTTAGCACGTCTGGAGACCTGACCCTGCATAAGAGGTTAGTTCTTTTTCTTCACCACCCACATCAGAAGGGGTGGCAAAGAACTCATCACTCTGCGAGCACCATATGAGAAAGGTGGCATAGAAGCCAGTCCACTTCGTTTCACATAAGAGGGGTTAGGATAAGCATATGAATAAGCAGAGAAATTCTTCGAGGACTTATGAACATAATGGTTAGAAGAATAATGCTCATATTCATAGCCCTTAGCTCTACCCTGCGAAACAGAAGGATTAGCACGATAGTGATCATATGAGGATTTTGATCCTTTTGAGGAATTTGATCCACGTGAGGAATTTGGTCCATAAGAGGACTTGGATCCATATGAAGAATTTGGTCCATATGAGGAATTTGATCTGGGGTTCCTGTTCTTCACAGGTGGTGTCATGAGGACATTCACCTGAAGACTTTCGAGGTAACTTTTGGGAACCCAGATTTTCTTCATAGGTGAACCATTCCTGCAGTTAGTGCCAACATATCTAGCAAATACTTCACCATTCTGATTTTTGAACAGTTTATAGTTGGAGTCAAATGACTCATCAGAAGAATGAGGAGATTCACATGTAAAGCCAGATAAATTGGATGGATCAACTGGAGGTCCCTTTGCAGCAACCCATGAGGTTTTGGGGTACTGCTCAGGCTTCCAATATGTACCATCAGCATTGAGTTTCCTCTCAAAGGCAATACCCTCTTTCCTAGGGTTCCTGTTGAGGATCTGCTTTTTGAGCACATCACAAAGAGTCTGATGCCCTTTGAGGCTTTTGTACATGCCTGTCATGTACAATTCCTTCAGCCCTGCATCGTCAGTGATACTAGCAATGTCCTCAGACGAGGAATTAGTGATAGAAGAGACATGTGAAGAATTTGTAGCATTAGAAGCATTTGAACTTTCAGGTGAAGAATTAGCAGATTCACGCTCAATGAATTTCAAACATGGAGGAACAAATTCTTCCTGGGAAGTGCTGATTTGTTGAGCAAGTAATGAGTCGCGTTCCTTCTGAAAATCTTCATAACTCACTCTTAGCTTCTCAAGATCTTGCTTCCTTTGAAGAAATTCATAGGAAAGCTTCTGATGATCAGATAAGAGAGTGTTATGATTCCCTTGAAGGTTGTCAAACCTGGACTGAAGTCTTTGAAGATTTTCAGTCAAGGTTTTAGTGCGATCCATTTCTTCACCCAGCATATCATCACTTTTATCTAGCATGTTTTGAACCTTTTCAAGAGCCTTTTGTTGTTTCACAGCAATCTTAACAAGTTTAGAGTAGCTGGGTTTGAGGTTTTCATCAGATTCATACTCACCGGATTCAGAGGAGGAATATTCGAGTACCTTGGCACCCTTTGCCATGAAGCAATAGGTGGGAGCGTAGTCATCATTGCCTTCATCAGCATTGTTGGTGAAGTCATTTTCTTCAGAGTTGAAGATGGACTTGCTGACGAATGCAGTAGCAAGAGCTAGACTCGCCACACCAGACTCGGACTCCTCAGATGCCTCCTCTTCCTCATTTTCCTCAGATTCAGCCTCAGAGTCCATTTCCTTGCCAATGAATGCCCGAGCCTTCTTGGAGCTGCTCTTCTTGTGAGATGAAGACTTTGAGGATTTTGATGATGAAGACTTTGAGGATTTCTTCTTCTTCTTCGCATCACCAGAACTGTAATCCTTGTATTTCTTCTTCTTTGATTCCTTTTCCCACTGAGGACAATCTTGAATGTAGTGACCAGGTTTCTTGCACTTGTGACATAGCCTCTTTTTGTAGTCACTGGTTGAGGAATCATAGCTCCTTGAGGATTTTCCAAAGCGACCACGTCTTGAGAACTTCTGAAATTTCTTCACGAGCAATGCTAGCTCCTGGCTCAATTCTTCAGGATCACCAAGGCTGCTAGCAGAGTCTTCATCTTCAGACTCAGAGACTACCTTGGCCTTCAGAGCACGTGATCTGCCATAGCTCGAACCATAGAGATCTCTCTTCTCAGCAAGATGGAACTCATGAGTGTTTAGCCTCTCGAGGATATCAGTGGGATCTAGTGACTTGTAATCAGCACGCTCTTGAATCATCAGTGCCAGGGTGTCAAATGAAGAATCAAGTGATCTTAGCAATTTCTTCACCACCTCATGGTCGGTGATGTCAGTGGCGCCAAGTGCTTGAAGCTCGTTGGAGATGTCAGTGAGGCGATCGAAGGTTTGCTGAACATTTTCATTGTCGAGTCTTTTGAAGCGGTTCAAGAGATTGCGAAGAACATCAACACGAGAGTCACGTTGAGTTGAGACTCCTTCATTCACTTTGGACAGCCTATCCCAGATAAGCTTAGCGGTTTCCAAAGCACTCACTCTACCATACTGCCCTTTGCTCAGATGGCCACATATGATATTCTTCTCTTGAGAATCGAGTTGCTTGAATCTCTTCACATCAGCAGCGTTCAGTGAAGGTGTGACTGATAGAACACCATTTTCCACAACATACCAGAGATCATTGTCAATTGCCTCAAGATGCATTCGCATCTTATTCTTCCAGTAGGGGTAGTCCGTTCCATCAAAGGTAGGACACCCAGCAGAGACCTTGATCATACCTGCGGTCGACATAACTAAAACTCCAGGTGGTTAAACCAAAATCACACAGAACAAGGGAGTGCCTTGCTCTGATACCAATTGAAAGTGCGATATATCGACTAAAGGGGGGGTGAATAGGTGATTTTTATGAATTCTTCACTGAGGACTTTGCTGGTGAGGAAATTCCTAAATGAAGAACTACTTGCAGCGGAATAAGTACTCAAATGCAAAGATGACAGAACATAAATATGAACATCATGAAGAAATGAAAGCTAACACAGAGTACAGAAAGCGTAAACACAGGATAGCACAAGATGAAGACAAACAGACTGAAGAAATAGAACTGAGGAAATTGAGAAAGTCTTCAGACAAAGTCTTCAAACACAGATATGAACAATCACTCAACACAGAAATGAGGAAATGAAAGAGTTGAGGAAATAGAACCAGTAGCCTTGGTGAAGACAATGATTTGGTAGACTAGTTCCAACTGCTGTGACAGTTGTACGTCTGGTTGGAGCGGCTGAGTATTTAAACTCGAGGACACATAGTCCCGGACACCCAGTCCTGGACACACAGTCCAAGACACCAAGTCCTCATCGTATTCTCCTTGAGCTCAGGTCACACAGACCTCGCCCAATCACTCGTGGTAAGTCTTCAGGTGACTTCCAAACCTTCACAGACTCGGTCACTCGGCGATCCACAATTCCTCTTGGATGCTCTAGACCATGACGCCTAACCGTCTGGAAGATGCACAGTCTTCAAAGGTAACAAGCGTCGGATCCACTCAGGATCAATCTCTTCAGTGATGCTCAATCACTTAGGGGTTTGTAGATGTTTGGGTTTTGGTTTGGGTTTTTCCTCACTTGATGATTTTCGCTCAAAGTCCTCGGAGGATGGGATGCTCTCAATGACAAGTGTCAGTTTCTCTCAGAGCAGCCAACCAGCTAGTGGTTGTAGGGGGCGGCTATTTATAGCCTAGGGAGCAGCCCGACATGATAAGACATAAATGCCCTTCAATGATATGACCGTTAGGCGGATAAGATATTTTGGGATAGCTGGCGCGTAGCACAGCAACAGTTGGAAATTTGAGGTTCAAATTCCTCAGGGCTATCATGTTCCTCACTGTGTAGGCAATCCGCACTAGCGAATTCCTAACTCCTCAGTTAGAACAAATTCCTCAGTGACCAGAAGATCTTCGTCTCTGTCACTGAAGAAATTGACTAAACTGATATGAGATTTCCAATGGCTTCACTCGAAGGGATTGGTAGGTGTAGGATTTTGAGTTGAGCATCACATGGAAATTTTTCCTTAGTATTTCCTCGACCCCCTTTAACAGTACGGTGTTTCCTATGACTCAAGAAAGGGAAAACGAAACTACGAAAACAAAAGTCTCCACGCTTCATGTTCCTCAAATGAATACCAAGTCTTCAAGGTCACACCAATTTCTTCACTTTCAAAATCTTCAGAAAGTCTTCAGAATACCAAAGTCTTCAGTCGAAGAACTTCATTTTTAGGGGTCGACTTTCTCTATAAATATCAAACTCCTCATAGACTTATAGAGATGTGTACACTCACAAACGCATCAGTCCCTTAATCTACAAGTCTTCAATACACCAAAATCACTAAGGGGCACTAGATGCACTTACAACACGGTCAAATTACCATGTGGGCTGCCTTTTCGTACAGAAATGAGCTCCACCGTGTACCCGCGCGGGTGTGGTTGGGAAAGAGACGGGAGTACGTGCTCCATGCGTGCAACTCTTCTCTTCGTGCACGTCCCCCACCTACGTGGGTGTGTGTGAGAGATACAAACCTAGAAAAATGGCTTGTGCAGAATAACTACTCTTCGTAAGCCATTGTAAGAGTGGACAAAATGGTGAAGGAGGATATAGGGGAGAGGCGGAGGTGTGCGATTCTTGGCCGGCGTTTGGCCTCGTTTAAATAGGAGATTAAATAGATGGCGGACGGGAGGAGCTCGGCCGGCGTTGCATTTAATGCCGGCCCGGTCATGAATGGACGTGTGTCCAGAGTGGGTTTCTCGGCTTCCACATGGGCGGGTTTCATGGAGGCGTTTGGATGCGGCAAGGAGGTGTGTTCAGCCGGGCGTGAAGCGAGTGGCGGCTTCGACTCTGACGTAGGACACCGCGCCATTCTTCCACTAACATGTGGGCTCTTTGGGTACATGGCCTGCATGTCAGTGACCCAACGCAGGCAGCGCATAGCAGAGGAACCTTTGGTGGGCCAGGGCGGTCAGAAACCGGCATTTCATAAACCGATGATTGTTCATTGAGTGTGACGTCATCCTTTTCATGTAGATAAGCCTACTATGTTGATAGTCCGTTCGATACATTGTGATTCATAAAGACCGCTGCAAACATCAATGTTCTGCTTATCACATATAGGATATATTGATTAATACCCGTAACAATCCATGTCCTTAACAAAGGGTCCATGCACGTATAGGTTGAGCGTGTGTCTTGCGTCGTGTGTTGTGTGCATGCAGGGATGCGAGTGTTGCGTGCGTGCAAGGGTACGTTTCAGTGTTGCATGCATGTGTGCGTAAGTGCGTGTGTTCATGAGTGCTTGTATACGTGTCAGTGTTGCACGCCTGCATGCGTGCGTGTGTTCGTTATGTGTACGTGTCAGTGTTGCACGCCTGCATGCGTGCGTGTCTTGCGTGCGTGCATGTGTACGTGCGGGGTGAGGCAACATGTCAGTCGACTGACTTTTTCATCTCTGGTCATTAGATTTTCCAGCCGTTGGATACAAAATCGAGGGCCTGCAGTTTATCATCAAACTCCACCCCCCTGAGCCGCCAGCCACCATCGGCCGAACCGCCGGCCCCCACCGCTCGCAGTCGGCCCGCGCCGCGACACCGCCCCGCCTGCCCCGAAACCACTCCCCACCGCCGGTCCGCCGCCGAACCGGCCATCCCTCTAGGCCCACTGATACGTCTCCAACGTATCTATAATTTATGAAGTATTCATGCTATTATATTATCCATCTTGGATGTTTAATGGGCTTTACTATGCACTTTTATATTATTTTTGGGACTAACCTATTAACCCAGAGCCCAGTGCCAGTTCCTGTTTTTCCCCTTGTTTCAGTGTTTCGAAGAAATGGAATATCAAACTGAGTCCAAACGGAATGAAACCTTTGGGAGAGTTATTTTTGGAAAGAAAGCAATCTGGGAGACTTGGAGTGCACGTCAGGGGATCAACAAGGAGAGCACGAGGTAGGGGGGTGCGCCCACCCGCCCTAGGCGCGCCCTACACCCTCGTGGGCCCCTCGTGGCTCCCCTGACCGACTTCTCTTGCCTATATATATCCATATACCCTAAAACCTTTGGGGAACAAAATAGATCTGGAGTTCCGCCGCCGCAAGCCTCTGTAGCCACCAAAAACCAATCGAACCCTGTTCCGGCACCCTGCCGGAGGGGGTATCTGTCACCGGTGGCCATCTTCATCATCCCGGCGCTCTCCATGATGAGGAGGGAGTAGGTCACCCTCGGGGCTGAGGGTATGTACCAGTAGCTATGTGTTTGATCTCTCTCTCTCGTGTTCTTGAGGTGATACGATCTTGATGTATCGCGAGCTTTGCTATTATAGTTGGATCTTATGATGTTTCTCCCCCTCTACTCTCTTGTAATGGATTGAGTTTTCCCTTTGAAGTTATCTTATCAGATTGAGTCTTTAAGGATTTGAGAACACTTGATGTATGTCTTGCATGTGCGTATCTGTGGTGACAATGGGATATCACGTGATCCACTTGATGTATGTTTTGGTGATCAACTTCCGGGTTCCGCCCATGAACCTATGCATAGGGGTTGGCACACGTTTTCGTCTTGACTCTCCGGTAGAAACTTTGGGGCACTCTTTGAAGTTCTTTGTGTTGGTTTGAATAGATGAATCTGAGATTGTGTGATGCATATCGTATAATCATACCCACGGATACTTGAGGTGACATGGGAGTATCTAGGTGGCATTAGGGTTTTGGTTGATATGTGTCTTAAGGTGTTATTCTAGTACGAACTCTTGAATAGATCTATCCGAAATAATAACTTTGAGGTGGTTTCATACCCTACAATAATCTCTTCGTTTGTTCTCCGCTATTAGTGACTTTGGAGTGACTCTTTATTGCATGCTGAGGGATAGTTATGTGATCCAACAATGTTATTATTGTTGAGAGAACTTGCACTAGTGAAAGTATAAACCCTAGGCCTTGTTTCCTAGCATTGCAATACCGTTTGTGCTCACTTTTATCATTAGTTACCTTGCTGTTTTTATATTTTCAGATTACAAAAACCTATATCTACCACCCATATTGCACTTGTATCACCATCTCTTCGCCGAACTAGTGCACCTATACAATTTACCATTGTATTGGGTGTGTTGGGGACACAAGAGACTCTTTGTTATTTGGTTGCAGGGTTGTTTGAGAGAGACCATCTTCATCCTACGCCTCCCACCGATTGATAAACCTTAGGTCATCCACTTGAGGGAAATTTGCTACTGTCCTACAAGCCTCTGCACTTGGAGGCCCAACAACTTTCTACAAGAAGAAGGTTCTGTAGTAGACATCAAGCTCTTTTCTGGCGCCGTTGCCGGGGAGGTGAGTGCTTGAAGGTATATCTTTAGATATTGCAATCGAATCTTTTTGTTTCTTGTTTTATCACTAGTTTAGTCTATAAAAGAAAACTACAAAAAATGGAATTAAGGGTGCCTCATATGCTTCATCTTTTTAGTGTCTTTCGTGAAAATGATGGGAAGGAAAATTGTGCTCAAGTTCTAGAAGAAGAATTACATAGAATGCTTGGCATAAAATATTTGAATGATGAGCATGATTGCAATGTTGTTAGTATGAATTCTATGAATACCCATGATGCTAATGATATGCAAAGCCACAAGCTTGGAGATGCTATGTTTGATGAAGATGATATGTTTAGTCCCCCAAGTTTTGATGAGCAAATTTATTATGATGAAAGCATGCCTCCTATTTATGATGATTATTGTGATGACACGTATGCTATAAAGAATAAAGATAACCATGAAACTTGTCATCATGATTTGAATTTTCAATTGTATTATGCTTAACATGATAGTTATTTTGTTGAGTTTGCTCCCACTACTATTGATGAGAATAAATTTGCTTATGTGGAGAGTAATAAAAATTCTATGCTATTAGATCATGAAAAGAATGCTTTTTGTGCTTGTTATATGGTTGAATTCATTAATGATGCTACTGAAAATTATTATGAGGGAGGAATATATGCTTGTAGGAATTACAATAATATCAAGTTTCCTCTCTATGTGCTTAAAGTTTTGAAGTTATGCTTGTTTTGCCTTCCTATGCTAGTTGATTATTGTCCCCATAAATTGTTTGATCACAAAATCCCTATGCATAGGAAGTGGGTTAGACTTAAATGTGCTAGTCATATTCTTCATGATGCTCTCTTTATGTTTCAATTCTTATCTTTTATGTGAGCACCATTGAAATCATCAGGCCTAGCTAGGGGCGTTAAACGATAGCGCTTGCTGGGAGGCAACCGAACTTTATTATAGTTTCTTGCTTTTTGGTTCTGTTTAGGAACAAATAATCCATCTAGCCTCTGGTTAGATTTGGTTTTATGTGTTAATTAGTGTTTGTGCCAAGTAAAACCTATATGAACTTCTTGGATGATAGTTATTTGATCTTGCTGAAAATTCCAGAAACTTTCTGTTCACGAAAACTATTGTTAAAAATCACCAGAACGTGATAAAATACTGATTCCAATTGAAGTAGATCAATAAACAAATTATATAGGTCGTCCTATTTTGGTAGAATTTTTGGAGTTCCAGAAGTTTGCGTTAGTTACAGATTACTACAGACTGTTCTGTTTTTGACAGATTCTGTTTTTCGTGTGTTGTTTGCTTATTTTAATGAATCTATGTCTAGTAAAAGAGTTTATAAACCATAGAGAAGTTGGAATACAGTATGTTTAACACCAATATAAATAAAGAATGATTTAATTACAGTACCTTGAAGTGGTGTTTTGTTTTCTTTCGCTAACGGAGCTCATGAGATTTTCTGTTAAGTTTTGTGTTGTGAAGTTTTCAAGTTTTGGGTAAAGAGTCGATGGACTATGGAATAAGGAGTGGCAAGAGCCTAATCTTGGGGATGCCCAAGGCACCCCAAGGTAATATTCAAGGATAACCAAGAGCCTAAGCTTGGGGATGCCCCGGAAGGCATCCCCTCTTTCGTCTTCGTTCATCGGTAACTTTACTTGGAGCTATATTTTTATTCACCACATGATATGTGTTTTGCTTGGAGCGTCATTTTTATTTTCCTTTGTTTTGCTTGATGTTTGAATAAAGTATCAAGATCTGAAATTCTTCAATGAGAGAGAGTCTTCACATAGCTACATAATTATTTAACTACTCATTGATCTTCACTTATATCTTTTTGGAGTAGTTTGTCATTTACTCGTGTGCTTCACTTATATCCTATGAGTAAATGGTTGAATGATTTGAATGTCATAAATCTGAAATTATATATGTTTCATATGCTTATCCCATGGGGAGTAATGCCTTCACATATAAGAAGTAGAGGTGGTAAATTTATTGAAGGTTAGCAAACATTGTATTGGTCACTTGAACAATTCATGAAAGAATATTGAAGGAAGTGAGATTTCACATATAAACATACTATCTTGGACATCTTATATGATTGTGAGCCCCATAATTATTTTCAAACCTGAGCAAATTAGTTGAAGTTGGACAAGGAAGACAACATAATGAGTTATGCTTGGGTATATTTGTATAGAAGTTATATTGTTATGGATCCTCTAACATGTGGTGCTTGCTATTTAGAATCCTTTGCTAGCCAAAATATCTATACTAAGCTGGAATACTGCTTGTGTATCCAAATTCCTTGAACCAAGTTTCTTCCATGAGTGTCCATCATATCTACCTATATGCGGTATTTACCTGCCGTTCCAAGTAAATTTGCATGTGCCAAACTCTAAACCTTCAAATAATAATCTGTTTTGTATGCCCAAATCGCTCATGTAGCGACTAGGGGCTGTCAGTATCCTCCATGCTAGGTGGGTTATTCTCACGATGAGTGGACTCCGCTTATCATTCACGAGAAAATGGATGGTAACTGGGATGCCTAGTCCTATGATCAAAAGATCAAAAACAAATTCGCAAATAATTTAAGCAAAACTCCCCCAGGATTGTTGAAAGTTGGACGGCACCCGTTGTTTCGGACAAGCCGTGGAGTGTGAATGTTGGTGGAGGGGGAGTAAAATCTTTACCTTTCTGCGTGGGAACCGCCTATAATGTATCTGGTATGGAAGATATTGGGAACTCTTGGTCGTTATGTTGACAATGAAAGCATACCTCTCAAAATTATTTTCATCTCTGTTTTTGCTTCGAGCTCTGGCACCTCTGCAAATCCCTGCTTCCCTCTGCGAAGGGCCTATCTTTTAATTTTATGCAAGAGTCAGTAGTATTCCTTCTCATTCCAACCTACTCTTTAGTTGGCAAGCATCATGTGATGGAAAGATCTAAGCATATATGGCCATTCAAATATATTTGAGCATGAATTATTATTGTTGACATTGCCCTTGAGGTAAAAGGTTGGGAGGCGAAACATTAAGCCCCTATCTTTCTCTGTGTTCAATGAATACTATTTGTTCTAGAAATATGCTTTGAGTGGTAGCAATCATGGAAGACTAAATGATAGTTGAGTATGTGAAGTTTGCTAAATCAAAGCTCTGACATACACTCTTCCTGAAAATAAGATGAATTGTAATTGTTTGATGACTAATAACACGGTTTGTTAGTTTTCAAGAAAGTTTATGATCTATACTTTAACATGTGAATAGTTTGTTACTTGATCATGAAAAGTTCTACGAGTTGAGCTACTGTTATGACATATAATGATGCTAGAAAAGGTGATTGAAATTATCATTGATCAAACTTATGCACCTGCTAGCACTCACACTTCATAAATTCTTTCTTTTATCATTTACCTACTCGAGGACGAGCAGGAATTAAGCTTGGGGATGCTGATACGTCTCCAACGTATCTATAATTTATGAAGTATTCATGCTATTATATTATCCATCTTGGATGTTTAATGGGCTTTACTATGCACTTTTATATTATTTTTGGGACTAACCTATTAACCCAGAGCCCAGTGCCAGTTCCTGTTTTTTCCCTTGTTTCAGTGTTTCAAAGAAAAGGAATATCAAACGGAGTCCAAACGGAATGAAACCTTCGGGAGAGTTATTTCTTGAAAGAAAGCAATCTGGGAGACTTGGAGTGCACGTCAGGGGATCAACGAGGAGAGCACGAGGCAGGGGGCGCGCCCTCCACCCTCGTGGGCCCCTCGTGGCTGCCCTGACCGACTTCTTTCGCCTATATATATCCATATACCCTAAAACCTTTGGGGAACAGAATAGATCGGGAGTTCCGCCGCCGCAAGCCTCTGTAGCCACCAAAAACCAATTGCGACCCTGTTCCGGCACCCTGCCGGAGGGGGGATCCCTCACCGGTGGCCATCTTCATCATCCTGGCGCTCTCCATGACGAGGAGGGAGTAGTTCACCCTCGGGGCTGAGGGTATGTACCAGTAGCTATGTGTTTGATCTCTCTCTCTCTCTCTCTCGTGATCTTGAGTTGATATGATCTTGATGTATCGCGAGCTTTGCTATTATAGTTGGATCTTATGATGTTTCTCCCCCTCTACTCTCTTGTAATGGATTGAGTTTTCCCTTTGAAGTTACCTTATTGGATTGAGTCTTTAAGGATTCGAGAACACTTGATGTGTGTCTTGCATGTGCGTGTCTGTGGTGACAATGGGATATCACGTGATCCACTTGATCTATGTTTTGGTGATCAACTTGCGGGTTCCGCCCATGAACCTATGCATAGGGGTTGGCACACGTTTTCGTCTTGACTCTCCGGTAGAAACTTTGGGGCACTCTTTGAAGTTCTTTGTGTTGGTTTGAATAGATGAATCTGAGATTGTGTGATGCATATCGTATAATCATACCCACGGATACTTGAGGTGACATTGGAGTATGTAGGTGACATTAGGGTTTTGGTTGATATGTATCTTAAGGTGTTTTTCTAATACGAACTCTTGAATAGATCGATCTGAAAGAATAACTTTGAGATGGTTTCATACCCTACAATAATCTCTTCGTTTGTTCTCCGCTATTAGTGTCTTTGGAGTGACTCTTTGTTGCATGTTGAGGGATAGTTATGTGATCCAACTATGTTATTATTGTTGAGAGAACTTGCACTAGTGAAAGTATGAACCCTAGGCCTTGTTTCCTAGCATTGCAATACCGTTTGTGCTAACTTTTATCATTAGTTACCTTGCTGTTTTTATATTTTCAGATTACAAAAACCTATATCTACCATCCATATTGCACTTGTATCATCATCTCTTCGCCGAACTAGTGCACTTATACAATTTACCATTGTATTGGGTGTGTTGGGGACACAAGAGACTCTTTGTTATTTGGTTGCAGGGTTGTTTGAGAGAGACCATCTTCATCCTACGCCTCCCACGGATTGATAAACCTGAAGTCATCCACTTAGGGGAAATTTGCTACTGTCCTACAAACCTCTGCACTTGGAGGCCCAACAACGTCTACAAGAAGAAGGTTGTGTAGTAGACATCACCCCCCCCCCCCGCACCGAGCTTTTTCTCCGGCGATCCCCACCCCACCGCCCAATCAACGCGCCCCCACCGCCGGCGACTACCATCCAGAGGTCTCGCGACTTCGAGTACCCACCAACCACTAATTTATTACCATTTATGTCCTTCATATACACGCCGACGGGTGGGCCCTATGGTAATGTGCGCTGCTGAATGTGGACCGTTTTACTGGTCAATTGATCGTGTCATCAACAAATTACGGAGCTGTATGGTGAGCCAGTGACCGTATGATCACCCTAAACTGTATTTTATCAACACAGTACAGACTCAAACTACCATTCCTTTCTTTCATATACGGGCTGACAGGTGGGCCCCACGGTTACGCACCCCAATGGTTGATACGTCTCCGTCGTATCTACTTTTGCCCTTGTTTTGGACTCTAACTTGTATGATTTGAATGGAACTAACCCGGACTGACGCTGTTTTCAGCAGAATTGCCATGGTGTTGTTTTATGTGCAGAAAACAAAACTTCTCGGAAAGTCCTGAAACTCCAAGGAACATCTTAGAAAAAATAATAAAAAATCATCACCGAAGATGAAGACCAGGGGGCCCACACCCTGTCCACGAGGGTGGGGGGCGCGCCCTCCCCCCCAGGCGCGCCCCCTACCTCGTGGGCCCCCTGGAGACCTTCCGAAGCCAATTCCAACTCTATATATTTGTCTTCGGGGAGAAAAAAATCAGAGATAAGAAATCATCGCGTTTTACGATACGGAGCCGCCGCCAAGCCCTAATCTCTTTCGGGAGGGCTGATCTGGAGTCCGTTCGGGGCTCCGGAGAGGGGGATTCGTCGTCGTCGTCATCATCAACCATCCTCCATCACCAATTTCATGATGCTCACCGCCGTGCGTGAGTAATTCCATCGTAGGCTTGCTGGACAGTGATGGGTTGGATGAGATTTATCATGTAATCGAGTTAGTTTTGTTAGGGTTTGATCCCTAGTATCCATTATGTTCTGAGATTGATGTTGCTATGACTTTGCTATGCTTAATGCTTGTCACTAGGGCCCGAGTGCCATGATTTCAGATCTGAACCTATTATGTTTTCATGAATATATGTGTGTTCTTGATCCTATCTTGCAAGTCTATAGTCACCTACTATGTGTTATGATCCGGCAACCCCGAAGTGACAATAATCGGGACCACTCCCGGTGATGACCATAGTTTGAGGAGTTCATGTATTCACTATGTGCTAATGCTTTGTTCCGGTTCTCTATTAAAAGGAGGCCTTAATATCCCTTAGTTTCCAATAGGACCCCGCTGCCACGGGAGGGTAGGACAAAAGATGTCATGCAAGTTCTTTTCCATAAGCACGTACGACTATATACGGAATACATGCCTACATTACATTGATGAACTGGAGCTAGTTCTGTGTCACCCTATGTTATGAATGTTACATGACGAACCGCATCCGGCATAATTATCCATCACTGATCCGGTGCCTACGAGTTTTCCATATACTGGTTCTCGCTTATTTACTTTTCCGTTGTTACTGTTACAATAACCACAAAATACCAAAAACATTACTTTTGCTGTCTTTACTTTTGCTATCGTTACCACCACTATCATATTACTTTGCTACTAAACACTTTGCTGCAGATACTAAGTTTCCAGGTGTGGTTGAATTGACAACTCAGCTGCTAATACTTGAGAATATTCTTTGGCTCCCCTTGTGTCGAATCAATAAATTTGGGTTGAATACTCTACCCTCGAAAACTATTGCGATCCCCTATACATGTGGGTTATCAAGACCTTTTTCTGGCGCCGTTGCCGGGGAGCATAGCTCTATTCTTTGAGTCACTTGGGATTTATATCTGCTGGACACTATGAAGAACCTGAAAGACGATCGAACTACTATTTTGCCCTCAACTACGAGGGGAGGTAAGGAACTGCCATCTAGCCTTGCACTAGATTCTCCTTCTGTTATAAGTAAGCTTGCGACACCTAAACCTGCTACTGCTATGAACTCTGATATGTCGCATGTTATTGATGATGCCACTTCTGCTATGCATGATACTTATGATGAAACTACTTCTATGCTTGATACTACTGTGCCCCTTGGTGAATTTCTTGATGAGCAAATTGCTAGGTCTAGAGAAAGAGAAATTATTGAACCTGAATACGATGATGATAGTGATGATGAGAATATGCCTGCTATTCCTGAGGGTTATCTTTTTGATGCTGAATCTTCTGCAGCTATTCTCGCTTGCCAGGATAGATATGAACTTAAGAGATTGCTAGTTAAATGGAACAAAGAATCTCTTAGAGATAGAATTAAACCTGACGCTGCTTTTGCTACTTCACCTATTTACGTTCCCGATAAGGATTATTATGATTTTTCTGTTGATCCAGATATAATTACTTTGGTTGAATCTGATCCTTTTTACGGCTATGAATCTGAAACTGTTGTGGCACATCTTACTAAGTTAAATGATATAGCTGCCCTGTTTACTAATAATGAGAGATCGCGCTACCTTTATATACTCAAAATATTTCCGTTCTCATTAAAGGGTGATGCTAAGATATGGTTTAATTCTCTTGATCCTCGTTGTGTGCAAAGTCCCCAGGATATGATTTATTACTTCTCTGCTAAATATTTCCCTGCTCATAAGAAACAAGCTGCTTTGAGGGAAATATACAACTTTGTGCAAATTGAAGAAGAGAGTCTCCCACAAGCTTGGGGGAGGCTTCTCAAGTTACTTAATGCTTTGCCTGATCATCCTCTTAAGAAACCTGAAATATTTGATATCTTTTATAATGGACTAACTGATGCTTCCAGAGATTACCTGGATAGTTGTGCTGGTTCTCTTTTCAGGGAAAGAACACCGGATGAAGCTGAAATTCTATTGAATAATATGTTGGCGAATGAAAATAATTGGGCACCTCGTGAGCCAGCTCCAGAGCCAATTATTGAGCCTATTCCTAAACCAACTCCGAAGAAGAGAGGTGTTCTATTTCTCAGTCCCGAAGATATGCAAGAGGCAAAGAAATCTATGAAAGAAAAAGGTATTAAAGCTGAAGATGTTAAGAATTTACCCCCTATTGAAGAAATACATGGTCTTAATTTACCGCCTATTGAAGAATTATATGATCTCAATTACTTATTTACTGAAGAACCTCCCGATATCCCGACACAGGTAGTAAAGGTAAACTCTCTCTATAGATATGATAAAGCTGAAGTCCCTCCTACTAAAATTGCTAGTCAGTGCTTGGATGAGTTTGATGACTTTATGTTTAAGAAAGATGACTTTAATGCTTATTTTGGTAGACAATTAAAACAGAATACCTTTATGATTAAATGCTTGGGTGAGTATATGGCTGATATTAGAGGTGAACTTAAACTTGTTAGCAAACATGCTTCTATGGTTACCACTCAAGTAGAACAAGTACTTAAAGCTCAGAAAGAAGTGCTTGTTGAAATGAATAATAAGAAAAATGATTATGCTGTTAGAGTGGCTACTAGAACTAGTAGAATGACTCAGGAACCTTTGTATCCTGAAGGCCACCCTAAGAGAATCGAGCAAGATTCTTAGAGAAATAATAATATTGATGTACCTAGTTCTTCTAATAAGAAGAAAAAGAAAAATGATAGGACCTTGCAAACTTCTAGTGAACCTATTGCTGAACCACCTGAGAATCCAAATGATATTTCTATTTCTGATGCTGAAACACAATCAGGTGATGAACATGAACCTAGTGATAATGTTAATGATAATGTTCCTATTGATGCTCAACCTAGTAATGATAATGATGTAGAAGTTGAACCTGCTGTTGATCTTGATAACCCACAATCAAGGAATCAACGTTATGATAAAAGGGACTTCGTTGCTAGGAAACATGGTAAGGAAAGGGAACCATGGGTTCAGAAACCCATGCCTTTTCCTCCGAAACCATCCAAGAAAAAGGATGATGAGGATTTTGAGCGCTTTGCTGAAATGATTAGACCCATCTTTTTGCGTATGCGATTAACTAATGTGCTCAAAACAAATCCTTATGCTAAGTATATGAAGGATATCATTACTAATAAAAGAAAGATACCTGAAGCTGAAATTTCCACCATGCTTGCTAATTATACTTTTAAAGGTGGAATACCAAAGAAACTTGGAGATCCAGGAGTACCTACTATACCATGCTCCATTAAGAGAAATTATGTTAAAACTGCTTTATGTGATCTTGGAGCCGTTGTCAGTGTTATGCCTTTCTCCTTATATCATAGACTTGACTTGAATAAGTTGACACCTACTGAAATATCTTTACAAATGGCTAATAAATCAACTGCTATACCTGTCGGTATTTGTGAGGATGTGCCTATTGTGGTTGCAAACATTACTATTTTAACGGACTTTGTTATTCTTGATATTCCCGAGGATGATAGTATGTCTATTATTCTTGGAAGACCTTTCCTTAATACTGCAGGGGCTGTTATTGATTGCAACAAAGGCAATGTCACTTTTCATGTTAATGGCAATGAGCACATGGTACACTTTCCGAGAAAACAACCTCAAGTTTATAGTATCAATTCTATTGGAAAAATTCCATCGATTATATTCGGAGGTTTTGAATTTCCTCTCCCTACTGTCGAGAAAAAGTATGATATTCTTATTGTTGGGGATTTTCATATCCCCGTTGAGGTAACTTAGTGTCATTCGAAATTTCTCCGGTTCCGTGATTATTCGGAATGAGTTTGTTAACAAGACTTGATCAACCTTGTTAGCGGGTTCATTTTGATGATCACGAGATGGATGAAACTAGAAGCACAACCTTCTGTACCCTCTTTATATTTTCCGTTATTTAGTAGAAATAAAGTAAAATAGTATTTTTCTGTTTGCTTCCTGACTTATCCGCGCAATATAAAAATATCCCGAAAATAAAAGTCCTCAGAATGCCATGCCAATATGATTTTTTCGGGAATATTTGAGAATTTACTGTGCAAAAATACCATGGGGGAGCTGCCACCTGGCCACGAGGGTGGAGGGCGCGCCCTACCCCCCTGGGCGCGCCCCCTACCTCGTGGGCCCACGGTGGCCCTCCTCCACTTATCCCTGCACCCATGTTCTTCCTCTGCCTCACACAAACACGAAAAACTAACTCAAGCACGAGTTCCAGCCCCCGTTGCTGTGATTTTCGATCTCCTTGCTCAAAGCACCTCTCGCAAAACTGCTTGGGGAGATTGTTCCTTGGTATGTGACTCCTCCATTGGTCCAATTAGTTTTTGTTGTAGTGCTTTATTCATTTCAAATTTGTGCTGCATAGGTGACCATGTTCTTGAGCTTGCATGTGAAATTTATATGGTTCCAAGTAGTTCCAATGCTTTATATAGGCTCTAGGCACTTGTGGGAGTTGTTACTATCAATTTTATTGAAGTTGGTTCACTTTTATTTGAAGTTACTAAAAATTTCAGAAATCTTTCAGAGGAAACAATATGTTTAGGAGGATGTTCCAAGGTGGTTCTTCAAGTAAGCAAGGTCCCAGACTTGCAATACGTGATGCTGACGAGGAACCACCAAGAGACGCTCTAGTGCGGCCTTGTGAGTGGCCTTCGGAAAATTTTATGGATCGAGCGGGAATCAAAGAAGAATTCAACGCATATTTGCGTAACGCCGGTCTGGTGGACTTTGAAGCAGACAAATGTCCACAGTATCATAATCTCACTAGTTCATTTGTGAGGAGGTTTGAGTTTTCATCTTCGCGTAATTGTCCTTCTGTCATGTTTGATCTTTATGATAAATCTTATACCATGGACTTAGAGGATTTAACTCTTGCTTGCAAACTCCCACAATGGGGTAGTATTGTTGATCCCCGTAAATCTGAATTTAGAGAATTTCTGGATAATATAACCGTGGGTGAATCTAGAGATATAACGCAAGCCACTATAGGGAGCATTCATTTTCCGGCTATACACTATTTTGCTCTCTTCATAGGTAGATGCATAAATGCTAAGGATGAAGCATGTCACATGTGTGTCCCTGATCTCAGCATTCTCAGGAGTGCTGTGTTAGGAGACCAATCTTATCATATGGGAGCCATTTTAGCTCGTAGGTTGCATCATAATAGATATGACGGAGATTTCTTTGGAGGAATTTATGCAACCCGCTTAGCTAATTTTCTTGAGGTAGACATCCGTGATGGTGATGTGGAATTGCCTCCTACTTATCTAGATTTTAATTCTATGGTCCACCACCAGTTCATCGAGAGGACTGAATCACCTCTCCAGTATCGACTAATCTTTAACAAACGGCATGTTGCCCGTATTACTCTTCCTGCTCCTGCCTTCTTTGATTTTCAGACAAAAGGGAGATATGTTATTACCAGACAGGAGGCAGATGAGTACGAGAGGAGAGCGGAGGCGGCTCGACGCCACATTGCTGCTCAGGAGGCGGTAGCCGCTGCATCGCAGTACGACCCCAACTACACTTACGGATATCAGCCAGGCTATCCCTGGTAATAGACCAACTTAGGCCAAAAGCCTAAGCTTGGGGGAGTACGTATTTCTCACCGGCTCTACATTCATGTTCACACACTAGTCGTCGGTGCTCATACTTTTTCACTGTAATATCCATGCTAGTTTATTTTCTTTTTCCTGCTTTCTTCTTGTGTGTTTGTTAAACTTTAAGAAAACAACAACAAAAATTTAGTGTAGCTTCTAGCTAGTTTACTTTTCCTGCTGTAGTAGTAATAATTAAAATGAAAACCCCAAAAGATTTCCTATTCTTCTTTTACTTGTTGGGAGCTTTCCCGTGTAAATAGTTTTATTTCTTTTTCTTTTCTTTGGGGGTCGATAGGAGAAGACCATGAATAAATTGTTGAAGTGGCTCTTATATGCATTATTGTTGATTTAACCAAGAGCCCATATTGCCTTGTCTTCTCCTGTTTATTGAATGCTCGCAGATTCCAGCTTAGTCCAATGCACGTGCACTTTATTATTATTCACATCGTTCGGTCGTGCAAGTGAAAGGCAATTATGATGATATACGATGAATTGACTGAAATGGGAAAAGCTGGTATGAACTCGACCTCTCTTTTTTTTTTAAATATGATGAGTTCATCGTTCTTGATTCAGCTTGATATGAATAAACATGTTTGCAATGACAATTAGAGATCATAGTTTCTTATGCCATGCTTGATTAGCTATGAGTTATAATGGTTTACACTTGCGTGCCAACATGCTATTGAAATGGTTGTGATGTGGTATAGCGGGGTGGTATCCTCCTTTAAATGAATTGAGTGACTCGACTTGGCACATGTTCACGCATGTTGTTGAAAACAAATCAACATAGCCTTCACGATATTTATGTTCATGGTGGATTATATCCTACTTATGCTTATACTCGGTGTAAATTCATTTTAATGCATGTTCATGACTGTTGTCGCTCTCTAGTTGGTCGCTTCCCAGTCTTTTGCTAGCCTTCACCTGTACTAAGCGGGAATACTGCTTGTGCATCCAAACTCCTTAAACCCCAAAGTTATTCCATATGAGTCCACTATACCTTCCTATATGCGGTATCTACCTGCCGTTCCAAGTAAATTTGTATGTGCCAAACTCTAAACCTTCAAATAAACATTCTGTTTTGTATGCTCGAATAGCTCATGTATCAACTAGGGTTGTCCTTATCTTCCGTGTTAGGCGGGTTATTCTCAAGAGGAGTGGACTCCGCTCCTCATTCACGAGAAAATGGCTGGTAACCGGGATGCCCAGTCCCGTGCTTTATGCAAACTAAATCAAAATAATTGCAAACAAAACTCCCCCTGGGACCTGTTGATTGTTGGAGGCACTCGTTGTTTCGAGCAAGCCATGGATTGATGCTTGTTGGTGGAGGGGGAGTATAAACTTTACCATTCTGTTTGGGAACCGCCTAAATCTGTTTAGCATGGAAGATATCGCCGTCTCTTAGTTGTTATGTTGACAATGAAAGTATGCCTCTCAAAATATTATTCAATCTCTATTTCAAAACCGAGCTCTGGCACCTCTACAAATCCCTGCTTCCCTCTGCGAAGGGCCTATTTATTTACTTTTATGTTGAGTCATCACCCTCTTATTAAAAAGCACTAGCTGGAGAGCACAGCTGTCATTTGCATTCATTTCTATTAATTTATATTGGGTATGACTATGACTGAGTCTCTTTTACCATGAATTACAATGTCTAGTCAGTCCTTGATCTTTAAAGGTGCTCTGCATTTATGTTTTGCGGTCTCAGAAAGGGCTAGCGAGATACCATCTTGTTATATCATATTCTGATTGTTTTGAGAAAGTGTTGTCATCCGAGATTTATTATTATAACTCGCTAGTTGATTATGCTATTGATATGAGTAAACATGAGACCTGAGAATTATTGCAAACGTGGTTAGTTATAATCTTTGCTGAAAACTTGAATGTTGGCTTGATATATTTACAACAACAAGAGCAAACAGAGTTTGTAAAAGTTTTTCTTTTTCTCTTTCAGTTTGTCAACTGAATTGCTTGAGGACAAGCAAGGGTTTAAGCTTGGGGGCGTTGATACGTCTCCGTCGTATCTACTTTTCCAAACACTTTTGCCCTTGTTTTGGACTGTAACTTGTATGATTTGAATGGAACTAACCCGGACTGACACTGTTTTCAGCAGAATTGCCATGGTGTTGTTTTATGTGCAGAAAACAAAAGTTCTCGGAAAGTCCCGAAACTCCACGGAACATCTTAGAAAAAATAATAAAAAATCGTCGCCGAAGATGAAGACCAGGGGGCCCACACCCTGTCCACGAGGGTGGGGGGCGCGCCCTCCCCCCCAGGCGCGCCCCCCTACCTCATGGGCCCCCTGGAGACCTTCCAAAGCCAATTCCAACTCTATATTTGACTTCGGAGAGAAAAAAATCAGAGAGAAGAAATCATCGCGTTTTACGATACGGAGCCGCCGCCAAGCTCTAATCTCTCTCGGGAGGGCTGATCTGGAGTCCGTTCGGAGCTCCGGAGAGGGGGATTCGTCATCGTCGTCATCATCAACCATCCTCCATCACCAATTTCATGATGCTCACCGCCGTGCGTGAGTAATTCCATCGTAGGCTTGCTGGACGGTGATGGGTTGGATGAGATTTATCATGTAATCGAGTTAGTTTTGTTAGGGTTTGATCCCTAGTATCCATTATGTTCTGAGATTGATGTTGCTATGACTTTGCTATGCTTAATGCTTGTCACTAGGGCCCGAGTGCCATGATTTCAGATCTGAACCTATTATGTTTTCATGAATATATGTGTGTTCTTGATCCTATCTTGCAAGTCTATAGTCACCTACTATGTGTTATGATCCGGCAACCCCGAAGTGACAATAATCGGGACCACTCCCGGTGATGACCATAGTTTGAGGAGTTCATGTATTCACTATGTGCTAATGCTTTGTTCCGGTTCTCTATTAAAAGGAGGCCTTAATATCCCTTAGTTTCCAATAGGACCCCGCTGCCACGGGACGGTAGGACAAAAGATGTCATGCAAGTTCTTTTCCATAAGCACGTATGACTATATACGGAATACATGCCTACATTACATTGATGAACTGGAGCTAGTTCTGTGTCACCCTATGTTATGACTGTTACATGACGAACCGCATCCGGCATAATTATCCATCACTGATCTGGTGCCTACGAGTTTTCCATATACTGGTTCTCGCTTATTTACTTTTCCGTTGTTGCTGTTACAATAACTACAAAATACCAAAAACATTGCTTTTGCTGTCTTTACTTTTGCTATCGTTACCACCACTATCATATTACTTTGCTACTAAACACTTTGCTGCAGATACTAAGTTTCCAGGTGTGGTTGAATTGACAACTCAGCTGCTAATACTTGAGAATATTCTACCCTCGAAAACTGTTGCGATCCCCTATACTTGTGGGTTATCAATGGTGCAACACTAATTGCGCCACATGGAACGTTTGACTGGTCAATTGATTGTGTCATCAACAAAATACGGAGTTGTACGGGTGAGCCAGTGACTGTATAATCATGACATGTATTCTTTAACACGGTATAGACGCAAGGGCTCATATATACATGCAAGCACTCACCGCTATAAGCGCACACACGCAGACCCTACCCCTATGAGCACCTTCGAGAGAGTGAGCCAACATATGATCTTGAGATTTTATGAAGTCACCATAGGTGCCTCATAGTCGAGTGGAACGTCTCCTCCCATTGAACGCACATCGCCAGAAAATACTAAAATTAACCCAGGATAAATGCAAGCACTGAGACTTTAACCCTGGTGGGCTCGAGAAACAACTGTTCTCCTAACCATCCAACCACATGTTGGTTAGCACGACAAAATGTTTATGTTGACCGTGATGAGCTTATTCTGAAGTCGAGTGACCATATCGTGCTTTCGCTTCAACTACAATGACCATAAGTGTCGTCAACAAAATACGGAGCACGCATCAAATGCAAAGTCTGTCAATGTCATCAAGAAAATACGGAGACGTATCGTGAGCTAGATACCGTATGATCACCATGAGAATGTATACGGTGACCGTAATGAGCATATTCTGAACTCCAGTGATTGTATAGTGCTTTAGCTTGAAATACAATGACCGTCATGCGTGAATGTGTCGTGGGCATGCATAGTTTTACAGGGCCGAGAGATAGTTTGTGTGCGTATGTGAAAGTGGTGTAGAAAGAGGGGATGTCCGGTGGAGACAAGGAGAGATATGCCCTTCGTTTCTCTTTCCCGTGACTAATATTTTAGGAGAATATATAAACATTCACAATGCAGAACAAATATTTTTGGATGCACCATGCAATTAACTTTCATGTATAAAATTGTACTATTGTATATGCTTATTTTCTTAGTGGCCGATTGCGTGTGTGGTGTGGTGGGCACATCATTTCTAATTGTGGTGGGTCAACATGAGGAATCATGGGTCGGTTCCATCCTACGCCACAGAGGTTGGATCGAGACGCGTTATACGAAGACCCATGTGGAGGACTCTGCATACAACACGAAGCTAGCTACCAGAGTCACGGAGGACTCTATCCCCACTGGTGATAAGCCGACTATATATGATTTGTAACCCTAGACCCCCAATATGTTATAGAAGCTTGGGGGCTAGTTCGTCGATAGTATACACACACGCACAATGCCTGGTATTCACGTGTACTTTGTACACACCCCTATCACTAATATACAGTACCAAGAGTAGGCTTTTTCCTCAACTGCAAGGGTCCGAACTAGGGTAAAACTTTGCCTCGTATTACCATCTAGCCTAACAGTCAGGGATATCCTACCGAATGATATGATGGAATCATATCTGCCAACTACGAAGAGAGAGGTGTGTCTGGGGGGGGGGCAATGTGTGCGAGAGAGGCCTAAAGATAATGTGCGTGCATGAGACACGTAGGCACATATATGTGCATATAGAGGGCTAGTAGAGACCGTGCGTGTGTATATACGCATGTGAGAGAAATAGTGTTTTCCAACTGAGATTAGTGAAAAGAGTGGTACATAGTAGTCAGAAAGAGAGAGAGAGATACAGAGAGAGCATGTGCGTGAGACTCCCCGACACCCCGAGAGAGATTGTGAGCATGTGTGAAAGAGAAATGTCGATGCATATAAAGTGTGTGCACTTATGCGGTAGATAGAGAGATATATAGCGCGTTTGTGAGAACGGGCCGAGGCATAGTGCATCTACGTGTAAAAGGCGGTTCTACGCATTAAATTAAAATATAAATGGCATTACTATTTTTGGATGAGATCATGAATTTTGCAAATTGCGTATGGACGAAAATCGGTCTATCAGACACCCATACTGTATTGAATTCTAGCATGTGCATGTGTTTATTTTATATTATCGATCCATAGAGTGAGAGCGGTTTGAAATACAGGCAATGGATGCTTTTGCAATTAGTGCACTCCATGTTGTTAGTGTGAAGCACTTTATACATTTGTCACTTGCATGGATACATTCCAAATTGCTAGCTACGAAATAGAATACATGTCGAATTCAACATAAAGGGGGTTTTGAAGATTCGAATTCATAGGAAGTGCATTCATCTATTTGAACCCGAGAAGGGATGTCTACAGAGAAGCTATTCTGGGCTCAATATCTGGGATCCGAACATCCAGTGCCCTTCAGCGACCAGCTAAAGCAGTTGGTTGAGCTGCACAGGTTGGCAGAGCTAGCCATGAAGGACTTGACAGTCCCGCTGTGGCCTGCCGATCCTATGCCTAGTAGCTACTTCGGACTTGTGCAGCGGCTTGTGAGTGCTTGTCCGCGGCTCGAAGCCGTGAAGCGGTCGGTCTATATTGAAGGTGCGCGCATGGCCTTGGCCCGCGTCAAGACGCATTGGGCGAAGCTGGATGCCAAGAAGTTGATGACCGAGGGACCGCCGGAGGGTAAGGAGCATCGTCGACTCGAGCACTATTTTGATGGTGTCCTGGAGGGGTCCCACCTTGTGGTAGAGCAATGTTCAAAGGATATCATATTCCCATGAGAACATGTGTATTAACTTGCCCTGTGATATGGAATGATGATGTTATGTAATATAATACTTGTTTATTTAAAATTTTACCCCCTGTGCGGCCGTTTATTAAATCTGAGGGTTGACCAGTCGTCGGCTTCTGCCCCCACGTAGATAGTACAGGGGTGTTCGGGATAAATTTAAACACTCTCTACTCCACATTCTGGTCCTTAAAGGAGGTGTTTAGCACAACGAACAAGGCAATCAGACTATGCGGCCTTTACCGCCCTCACTTAGCCATAGGAGTTTGACAATTGATAAAGTCGGCGAAGCCCCTGCTATTTGGAAGACCGAACCGGGGGCGCTATAGACGCCTAATCGGAAGAACCGATTCTTCGCAAGAAGCGGAAAAAATCTCCAATGATTTGGAACCTCTCGAACAGCTGACCAGCTCTCGCCACATCATGATAGTCAGTTTTCGGCTTTCTCTACTGAGGTGCTCGTCCGGAAGAACCGGGACATAATCGCAGTAGTTCTCCCTTTACTACCCTAGCCGATATAGCGGAACGTAAGGTAGTAAGCACAGGAGCCGGGCAACCCAACTATTGACCAAAGACATGATTCGGAGCCGATGCATGTAATGCTATAAGTTCGGGGTGCCAAACTATACTGTAAAAGTGTTTGGACTTTATTGCCGTAATGCGGGGCATAATGGAGCCCCTGGCGTGGTAATACGTACCATTGTGTACGTGTGCAAAGAGTGAGAAATACCAAGGTGAGGGAATAGGAAAATGAAATAACAAGCTGACGCTACCGTGTATTCACCATTGTGATGTTGCTAGGACATCGAGGCGTACTTTGCACAAGTAATGCGATAAGCAAGTAAGGCTATTTAACATGCCGCATCCACTGGCGAGCTACGTGCGGGTATGAAAAGCAAGTATGGCAATCGTTGAGTAGAGACCACCTGGGGATTCCCTCGTGAGCCAGAGCTCCTTGCCTCCTTGGTATGTTCTGCAAGCGGGTTGTCCGTATAAACCTCGAAAAGAGAAGAAAACCCGTAAAGAAGAAAAAGTAAAAGCGTGCGGATCCCAGGGTCGGTCGAGCCGTACAGTGGATCGCGAACGAGTTATGCCTCCGTCAATTCCCATGGGGTTTTGAGTGCGTAGTTTATGTACGCTTGGTATTAGTGCCATTGCCTCATCGGGGCTGGGACGGAGGTCAAATTGTTAATTCGGCTCTTGACGAGCCAAGCTGTCCTGCTGCAGTGTGGTCCGGACCCTCTTGATGGTGTCCAGGGGCTCGGCAGCCGGATTATAATGCTGCTTGAGAAGGCCGCTCTGTACTTCTACTGCTAGGGCGACAGTGTGCTCCTCTGTACGGAGGGAGCGTTCTGTATTTCCATTTACTGTAATGGTGCCACATGGACCGGGCATCTTGAGCTTGAGATAAGCGTAATGTGGCATCGCGTTGAATCTAGCGAATGTGGTTCGTCCGAGCAAGGCGTGATAGCCGTTGCGAAATGACGATATCGAAGATTAGTTCTTTGTTTCGGAAGTTATCCGGGGAACCGAATACTACCTCCAGCATTATTGAGCCCGTACAACGGGCCTCTATGCCTGGTATGACTCCTTTAAAGGTAGTCTTCGTGGGCTTGACCCGTGAGGGGTCGATGCTTATTTTACGTACTGTATCCTGATAGAGCAGGTTGAGGCTGCTACCGCCGTCCATTAGGACTCATGTCAGGTGAAATCTGTTGATGATTCGGTCCAGGACCAGTGCGGCTGAACCACCGTGGCGTATGCTGGTTGGATGATCTCGGCGGTCAAAGGTGACCGGAAATGACAACCACGGATTGAATTTTGGGGCGACTGGCTCTAATGCATAGACATCCCTAAGTGCGCGCTTGCGTTCCCTTTTGGGGATGTGTGTAGCGTATATTATGTTCACCGTTTTGACTTGAGGGGGAAATTTCTTTTGCCCCCTAGTGTTCGGCTGCCAGGGCTCCTCGTCATCGTCCTCGCTCTGTGATTCCCCTTCCTTGTTTCTGTTGTTTGCCTTGTAGGCTTGTTTAAAGACCCGACAATCTCTGTTAGTATGCTTAGCCGGTTTGTCTGTGGTGCCATGTATCTGGCAAGGACGATCGAGTATGCGGTCCAAGCTGGATGGTCCTCCGCTGCTCCTTTTATAGGGCTTCTTTCGCTGGCCGGACTTGGATCCACTGAATCCGGCGTGAACTGTAGTGTCATTGGTGCTATCGCCATTGCTTCGGCGTTTGTGTCTGTTGCGCCGGAGCTTGCCGGTGCTGTTGTTGGCCTCGGAGGGGCCTGTTTCGTTGGCTGTGTTTGTACTGCGAGCTAGCCAACTATCCTCTCCCGCACAAAAGCGGGTCATAAGTGCCGTGAGGGCTGCCATGGACCTCGGCTTTTCCTGGGCGAGGTGGCGGGCGAGCCATTCGTCCCGGATGCTATGCTTAAACGCCGCTAGGGCTTCAGCATCCGGACAGTCGATGATCTGGTTCTTTTTGGTTAGGAACCTAGTCCAGAATTTTTTGGCTGACTCTCCAGACTGTTGAACTATGTGGCTTAAGTCATCGGCATCGGGTGGCCGGACGTATGTACCTTGGAAGTTGTCGAGGAAGGCTTCTTCCAAGTCCTCCCTACTGCCGATGGAGTTCTTAGGTAGACTATTTAGCCAGTGCCGAGCTGGCCCTTTGAGCTTTAATGGGAGGTATTTGATGGCGTCGAGGTCATCTCCTCAGGCCATATGGATGTGGAGAATAAAAGCTTCGATCCACAATGCGGGATCGGTTGTGCCATCGTATGACTCGATATTGACGGGCTTGAATCCCTCGGGGAATTCGTGATACGGTACTTCATCTGTGAAGTAGAGAGGGTGTGCGGCACCTCTGTATCGGGCCACGTCGCGGCGTAGCTCTGATGAATTTTGTCTGCGGCATTCGGCCCGGGCGTAGTCAGGTTTGTCACGTCTGAATAGGTAGCCGTTGTCGTGCCTCGAGGCACGTCCTCGCGATCCGTAGATTGATCTTGTATGTCCTGCTCTTCTGTCTAGGGTCTGTCGGAGGTCGTACGTGTGACCCCAAACTCTTCCGTCTCTATTCTACGGGGCGGTGGGGCCGGCTGCTGTTTGGCCTGAGTTGCCGCATTATCCCGACCATGGGGTGGCCGGTCGACCGCCCTGTCTCGACCACGTGGTGGTCGTTTCGCATTACACGAGGGAGATATGTGTTCCGGTCCCTCCTCATCGAATTGAGGTAGCAGTCTGCATTTCGGATATCTCTTGGCTGGGTGCTTGAGGTCGTATTCTTTGGCTGTCAGGACATCAGCCCATCTGTCGACGAGCAGATCTTCTTCAGCTTGAAGCTGCTGCTGTTTCTTTTTCAGGCTCCTTGCAGTAGCTATGAGCTGAAGCGTAAAGCGCTCCTGCTCCAGAGGATCCTCAGGCACGATGAAGTTTTCGTTGTCGAGGCTTGTCTCCTCCTCGGAGGGTGGACGGTAACTATCATCCTCCGAGTCATCTTCTATGGCCTGTTCATCAGGGTTGTCTTGCATGTTGCCGTGTTCCTCCTATTCGGATGCAGCTCCTACAGGGTCTTCATTGTTTTTGGCGTCACCTGAAGTACTATTTTCTCTGGTGCCAGTGTTGCCATCCTTTGAGCGACGAGGCTTAGAACGATGCTTGGGGCGTCGGTGCTTGGACTGCTTCTTAGAGGTTTTATTCACATCTGGCTCTTCTTTGTCGTTGCCAGATCCTTTGGGTGTATCAACCATGTACACGTCGTACGAAGAGGTAGCCGTCCAACGTCCAGTGAATGGTGGGTCTTGGCCTTGCTCCTTATCGGCATCGTCGTCCATACCGTCGATGTGTTCGGAGCCATAGTCAAGCGCGTCGGTTAAGCCATCGACAGTGGCTATGAAGTGGGTGGCGGGTGGGAAGCAAAATTCCTCGTCATCTGTCTTTAGCTCGAACCGGACATAGTTCGGCTGTGAGTCCTTCTCCAAGGACAAATTATTTAAAGATTTTAGCACGTCACCCAAAGGCGAGTATTGGAAAACGTCAGCGGCGCTGAACTCGAAGATCGATAACTGATCTAGCTCGGTGTCCGCAGGCATACACAGTCCAGAACTTATAGCCGGAGACAAGTACGAAGTTCCATTAAAGCGAATATTGCAGGGCGTTGAGTCTGTGTGCGGCTCCAATGCCGTGGACTCTGCGGCCTCGGATGGCACGATCTGCTTTGGCTCTAACACCGTTGCAGCAGCAGGAACCATCTCCTGGGTGTGATCCGTTCCATTAAAGCGAGTTGGCCCGCAGTACGAAGCCGCCGAATACGAAGATTTGTCCGGGGAGGAAGGTTTCTCCCTGGACAACGTCATTACTGACGATCGAAGGGGCCATCGAGCCCTTTGCCGACGGCACAGTGGAACTCTCAATGAAAGCACCAATGTCGGTGTCAAAACCGGCGGATCTCGGGTAGGGGGTCCCGAACTGTGCGTCTAGGATCGATGGTAACAGGAGACGGGGGACACGATGTTTACCCAGGTTCGGGCCCTCTCTATAGAGGTAATACCCTAATTCCTGCTTGATTGATCTTGATGAATATGAGTATTACAAGAGTTGATCTACCACGAGATCGTAACGGCTAAACCCTAGAAGTCTAGCCTATATGACTATGGTAATGTGTATCTATCCTTTCCGAACTAACCCCTCCAGTTTATATAGACACCGGGCGAATCTAGGGTTTACATGGAGTCAGTTACATAAGAAGGAATCTACATAGTTGGTCGCCAAGCTTTCCTTCCACGCCAAGGAGAGTCCAATCCGGACACGAGTATGGTCTTCGGTCTTCATGTCATCACAGCACGTCAGTCCGGCCCATGGATAACAGGTCGGACGCCCGAGAACCCCTTAGTCCAGGACTCCCTCACCGGGGGCCATAGGTTTCACTAGTGGCTTATCTCAAGAGCATAAGTATTACGGTGGGTGAACGAATTACTGTCGAACAATTGATAGAATTGAGCATAGTTATGAGAATATCTAGGTATGATCATGTATATAGGCATCACGTCTGTGACAAGTAGACCGGCTCCTGCCTGCATCTACTACTATTACTCCACACATCGACCGCTATCCAGCATGCATCTAGAGTATTAAGTTCATAAGAACAGAGTAACGCTTTAAGCAAGATGACATGATGTAGAGGGATAAACTCATGCAATATGATATAAACCCCATCTTTTTATCCTTGATGGCAACAATACAATGCGTGTCGTTTCCCCTACTGTCACTGGGATCGAGCACCGCAAGATTGAACCCAAAGCTAAGCACTTCTCCCATTGCAAGAAAGATCAATCTAGTAGGCCAAACCAAACTGATAATTTGAAGAGACATGCAAAGATAACCAATCATACATAAAAGAATTCAGAGAAGATTCAAATATTGTTCATAGATAATATTGATCATAAACCCACAATTCATCAGATCTCGACAAACACACCGCAAAAGAAGATTACATCGAATAGATCTCCAAGAGAATCGAGGAGAACTTTGTATTGAGATCCAAAGAGAGAGAAGAAGCCATCTAGCTAATAACTATGGACCCGAAGGTCTGAGGTAAACTACTCACACATCATCGGAGAGGCTTTGGTGTTGATGTAGAAGCCCTCCGTGATCGATGCCCCCTCCAGCAGGACGCCGGAAAAGGCCCCAAGATGGGATCTCATGGGTACAGAAGGTTGCGGCGGTGGAATTATGTTTTCGTGGTCGCTTCTGATGGTTTGGGGGTACGTAGGTATATATAGGAGGAAGTAGTTCGGTGGAGCCACGAGGGGCCCACGAGGGTGGGGGGCGCCTAGGGGGGAGGCGCGCCCCCTGTCTCGTGGCCGCCTCGTTGGTTCCTTGACGTCCACTCCAAGTCCTCTGGATCACGTTTGTTCCAAAAATCACACTCCCGAAGGTTTCATTCCGTTTGGACTCCGTTTGATATCCTTTTTCTACGAAACACTGAAATATGGAAAAAACAACAATTTGGGCTGGGCCTCCGGTTAATATGTTAGTCCCAAAAATAACATAAAAGTGTATAAATAAGCCCATTAAACATCCAAAACAGAATATATAATAGCATGGAACAATAAAAAATTATAGATACGTTGGAGACGTATCAAGCATCCCCAAGCTTAATTCTTGCTCGTCCTCGAGTAGGTAAATGATAAAAACAGATTTTTTTTGATGTGGAATGCTTCTTAGCATAATTCTCAATGTAAATGTTTTTATTGTGGCATGAATATTTAGATCCGAAAGATTCAAACATGCTAACCAAGCAATTATGTCTTATCAAAATAACATAGCCAAAGAAAGCTTATCCCTACAAAATCATATAGTTAGGCCATGTTTCAATATTGTCACACAAACGTTCTCATCATGCATAACCCCGATGACAAGCCGAGCAATTGGTTCATACTTTCAACGCGCTTCAGCCTTTTCAACTCTTACGCAATACATGAGCGCAAGCCATGGATATAGCACTATGGGTGGAGTAAAGTATAATGATGGGGGTTATGAGAGAAGACAAAAAGGTAGAAAGTCTCACATTGACGCGGCTAATCAATAGGCTATAGAGATGCCCATCAGTTGATATCAATGAGAGGAGTAGGGATTGCCATGCAACAGATGCACTAGAGCTATAAATATATGAAAGCTCAACAAAAGAAACTAAGTGGGTGTGCATCCAACTTGCTTGCTCACGATGACCTAGGGAATTTTGAGGAAGCTCATCATTGGAATATACAAGCCAACTTCTATAATGAAAAATTTCCACTAGTATATGAAAGTGACAACATAGGAGACTCTCTATCATGAATATCACGGTGCTACTTTGAAGCACAAGTGTGGAAAAAGGATAGTAACATTGTCCCTTCTCTCTTTTTCTCTCATTTTTTTCTTCTTTTTTCTTTTTTCTTATTTTTTTTCTTTGGGCCTTCTTTCTTTCTTTCTTTTTTTGGCCTCTTTTTTTATTTAGTCCAGAATCTCATCCCGACTTGTGGGGGAATCATAGTCTCCATCATCATTTCCTCACATGGGACAATGCTCTAATAATGATGATCATCACACTTTTATTATTTACAACTCAACAATTACAACTCGATACTTAGAACAAAATATGACTCTATGTGAATGCCTCCGGCGGTGTACCGGGATATGCGATGAATCAAGAGTGACATGTATGAAAAAATTATGAATGGTGGCTTTGCCACAAAATACGATGTCAACTACATGATCATGCAAAGCAATATGACAATGATGAAGCGTGTCATAATAAACGGAACGGTGGAAAATTGCATGGCAATATATCTCGGAATGGCTATGGAAATGCCATGATAGGTAGGTATGGTGGCTCTTTTGAGGAAGATATAAGGAGGCTTATGTGTGATAGAGCGTATCATATCACGGGGTTTGGATGCATCGGCGAAGTTTGCACCAACTCTCAAGGTGAGAAAGGGCAATGCACGGTACCGTAGAGGCTAGAAAATTGTGGAATGTTGAGAGTGCGTATAATCCATGGACTCACATTAGTCATAAAGAACTCATATACTTATTGCAAAAGTTTATTAGCCATCGAAGCAAAGTACTACTACGCATGCCCCTAGAGGGATAGATTGGTAGGAAAATACCATCGCTCGTCCCCGACCGCCACTCATAAGGAAAGCAATAAAAGAACACCTATGTGTCAAAATTGTCACACAACTTTTACCATACGTGCATGCTACGGGACTTGCCAACTTTAACACAAGTATTTCTCAATTTCACAATTACTCAACTAGCACACTCTAATATTACCACCTTTATATCTCAAAACACTTATCAAGTATCTAACTTCTCATGATATTCAACGAACTCAATATGGAAGATTAATTTCACAATTAAAGCAATTTACTATGCAGTTTAAGACTCTCAAAATAATATAAGTGAAGCATGAGATATCAATAATTTCTATAAAATACAACCACCGCCGTGCTCTAAAAGATATGAGTGAAGCACTAGAGCAAAAAGTATATAGCTCAAAAGATATAAGTGAAGCACATAGAGTATTCTAACAAATTCCGAATCATGTGTGTCTCTCTCGAAAGGTGTGTACAGCAAGGATGATTGTGGCAAACTAACAAACAAAGACTCAAATCATACAAGACGCTCCAAGCAAAACACATATCATCTGGTGAATAAAAATATAGCTCCAAGTAAATTTACCGATGGATGAGGACGAAAGAGGGGATGCCTTCCGGGGCATCCCCAAGATTTGGTTTTTGTTGTCCTTGGATTTACCTTGGGGTGCCTTGGGCATCCCCAAGCTTAGGCTCTTGCCACTCCTTGTTCCATAATCCATCAAATCTTTACCCAAAACTTGAAAACTTCACAACACAAAACTTAATAGAAAATCTCGTGAGCTCCGTTAGCGAAATAAAACAAAATACTACTTCAAAGTACTGTATTGAACTCATTCTTTATTTATATTGGTGTTAAACCTACTGTATTCCAACTTCTCTATGGTTTATAAGCTCTTTTACTAGCCATAGATTCATCAAAATAAGCAAACAACACACGAAAAACAGAATCTGTCAAAAACAGAACAGTCTGTAGTAATCAGATTTGTTTGAAAACTTCTGGAACTCCAAAAATCCTTAACAACTGGGACAACCTGGAATATTTACGTACTGATCTACTGCAAAAAGAATCGGTAATTTATCATGCTCTGGTGAGTTTAAACAATTATATTCGTGAGCGCAAAGTTTCTGTCTTTTTCAGCAAGATCAAATAACTCTCATCCAAGAAGATCCTATTGGTTTAACTTGGCACAAACACTAATTAAAACACAAAAACAAATATAACCAGAGGCTAGATCAAAGATTTATTCCTAAACAGAACCAAAAAGCAAAAAACTAAAAATAAAATTGGGTTGCCTCCCAACGAGCGCTATCGTTTAACGCCCCTAGCTAGGCATAAAAACAAGGATAGATCTAGGTATTGCCATCTTTGGTAGGCAATCCATAAGTGGCTCTCATAATAGATTCATATGGTAATTTAATTTTCTTTCTAGGGAAGTGTTCCATGCCTTTCCTTAATATAAATTTGAATCTAATATTTCCTTCCTTCATATCAATGATTGCACCAATCGTTCTAAGGAAAGGATTGAATCTATATCAAGAACAATGAAATCTACAGGCACATAATTCCTATTTGCAACAATAAGAACATCATTAATTCTTTCCATAGGTTTCTTGATAGTGGAATCCGCAAGATGCAAATTTAAAGAGCAATCATCAAATTCACGTAAACCTAACAAATCACACAAAGTTTTTGGAATCGTGGAAACACTAGCACCTAAATCACACAAAGCATATCATTCATGACTGTTAATTTTAATTTTAATTGTATGTTCCCATTCATCATAAAGTTTTCTAGGGATAGAAACTTCCAACTCAAGTTTTTCTTCATAAGATTGCATCAAAGCATCAATGATATGTTTAGTAAAAGCTTTATTTTGACTATAAGCATGCGGAGAATTTAGAACGGATTGCAACAAGGAAATACAATCTATCAAAGAGCAATTATCATAATTAAATTCCTTGAAATCCGAAATAGTGGGTTCATTGCTATCTAAAGTTTTAACCTCTTCAATCCCAATTTTACCAATTTTTGCATCAAGATCTAAAAACTTCGAATTTTTGGGATGCCTTTTAACTAAAGTTGACTCATCTCCAGTCCCATCATTATCAAGATTCATATTCCAAAACAAAGATTTAATAGGGGACACATCAATAACTTTTAGATCTTCATCTTTATTCTCATAAAAAAATTCCGGTTTAGCGGCCATCTTATTGACTAAGGTGGCCTGCTTATCCGAGATTTCAGCTATTAATTTTTCGAGATGAGCAATCTGAGATTTCAAACCATAAAATTGTTTAGACATATCATCGAGCTCTTTATTCATGTACCCCATAAAGCCTTTTTGTTCCTTAAGCTCGTTTCTAAAGAAATTATTATGCTCAAATTGTAAATTCATAGAACTTCTGACGTTGCTTTCAATCTCTTCTAACCTTTTAAGGTGAAGATCACCAAATCTAGGTAGATCCATCATGACAAGCAAGCAATCCAACACACGAGCAAACAAGAAGCAAGCGAAAAAGAGGGCGAATGGAAAAGAGAGGGTGAATAAAACGGCAAGGGCGAAGCGGGGGAGAGGAAAACGAGATGCAAATGGCAAATAATGTAATGCGAGGGATAAGAGTTTGTGATGGGTACTTGGTATGTCTTGACTTGTGTAGACTCAGCAACGGCGCCAAAAATGGCTTGTTGTTGGGAGTCGAATCTTTACTTGACTTGGTGCACACCTCCCCGGCAACGGTGCCAGAAATCCTTCTTGCTACCTCTTGAGCACTGCGTTGGTTTTCCCTTGAAGAGGAAAGGGTGATGCAGTAAAGTAGCGTAAGTATTTCCCTCAGTTTTTGAAAACCAAGGTATCAATCCAGTAGGAGGTCACGCTCAAGTCCCTTGCACCTACACAAACAAATAAGAACCTCGCAACCAACATGATAAAGGGGTTGTCAATCCCTTCACGATCACTTACGAGAGTGAGATCTGATAGAGATGATAAGATAATATTTTTGGTATTTTTATGATAAAGATTAAAAGTAAAGAAAGCAAAGTAAACAGCAATGAAAATAACGGGAGATTAATATGATGGAAAATAGACCCGGGGGCCATAGGGTTTCACTAGTGTCTTCTCTCAAGAGCATACGTATGACGGTGGGTGAACGAATTACTGTCGAGCAATCGATAGAATTGAGCATAGTTATGAGAATATCTAGGTATGATCATGTATATAGGCATCACGTCCGTGACAAGTAGACTGACTCCTACCTGCATCTACTACTATTACTCCACGCATCAACCGCTATCCAGCATGCATCTAGAGTATTAAGTTCATAAGGACGGAGTAACGCTTTAAGCAAGATGACATGATGTAGAGGGATAAACTCATGCAATATAATATAAACCCCATCTTTTTATCCTCGATGGCAACAATACAATATGTGTCGTTTCCCCTACTGTCACTGGGATCGAGCACCGCAAGATTGAACCCAGAGCTAAGCACTTCCCCCATTGCAAGAAAGATCAATCTAGTAGGCCAAACCAAATTGATAATTCGAAGAGACTTGCAAAGATAACCAATCATACATAAAAGAATTCAGAGAAGATTCAAATATTGTTCATAGATAATCTTGATCATAAACCCACAATTCATCGGATCTCGACAAACACACCGCAAAAGAAGATTACATCGAATAGATCTCCAAGAGAATCGAGGAGAATTTTGTATTGAGATCCAAAGAGAGAGAAGAAGACATCTAGCTAATAACTATGGACCCGAAGGTCTGAGGTAAACTACTCACACGTCAGCGGAGAGGCTATGGTGTTGATGTAGAAGCCCTCCGTGATGGATGCCCCCTCTGGCAGGACGCCGGAAAAGGCCCCAAGATGGGATCTCACAGGTACAGAAGGTTGCGGTGGTGGAATCAGGTTTTCGTGGTCGCTTCTGATGGTTTGGGGGTACGTAGGTATATATAGGAGGAAGAAGTAGGTCGGTGGAGCCACGAGGGGCCCACGAGGGTGGAGGGCGCACCTGGGGGGTAGGCATTCCCCCTGCCTCGTGGCCGCCTTGTTGGTTGCTTGACGTCCACTCCAAGTCCTCTGGATCACGTTTGTTCCAAAAATCACGCTCCCGAAGGTTTCATTTCGTTTGGACTCCGTTTGATATCCTTTTTCTGCAAAACACTAAAATAGGCAAAAAACAACAATTTGGGCTGGGCCTCCGGTTAATAGGTTAGTCCCAAAAATAATATAAAAGTATATAAATAAGCCCATTAAACATCCAAAACAGAATATATAATAGCATGGAATAATAAAAAAATTATAGATACGTTGGAGACGTATCAAACGCCGTTAAGCTATTGGGTCCGGTTTTGGATCCGATAACCCGTTAACAGCCCCGACCAATGGGGATTTTCCACGTGTAAAATCATCATTGGCTAGAGGAAACACGTGCCGGCTCACTTTTAGGATAGATGTCATCCACTCATTGGACCCAAAGCGCCTATGATACGTCGACACGTGGCACGACCCAACAGAGGCCCATTCCTGTGAAAAGGCCGGCCCGTTTGACTTGGTCAAAAGGTGGCGGGCCAGCCCATGGCAAGCCTGTTAACGGCCTGTTTGCATATAGCCCATTTACAACCCGCTAACCCAGGTCCCGTTTACGGCCTATCCGAATTAGGCCCAGTAGAGTCATCTGGGCCGTCCAATATAATTCTAGCCCGTTTTAACTTCCGGCCCATGTATGTCCCATGACGTCCTTCGGCCCATATGAGGCCCTTATTACTCTCGGCCCATTAACGACCCGTGGTAAAACTGGCCCATAATGAACAGTGTATCACTTTATACCCATTAACGGCACGTGGTGAAACTGGCCCGTAATGAATAGTGTATCACTTTATACCCATTAACGGCCCATTATTCCGTTGGGCCGTTTCCAGCCCATGTTATGTTTCGGCCTTCTCGGGGCCCATTTATTCTTGGGCTCCTTTCCACATTCGTTTACTTACGGCCCGTTACTGTCATTTTCTGCTTGTGGGCCAAATTCAGCCCGTGGTTAGAGTCGGCCCGTTTGTGGCCCGTTAATATGTTGGGCCATTTTCATAGCGTCATCAAAATACGGTCGATTAACGACGGCCCATTATGGTCTAGCCCATTTACGGCCATAATGTGGTCTATTATTGGCCCATGTTTGCCCAACCGATCATAAGCCCGTGGAAGGCCCATTGATGAAACGGCCCATAGAAGGCCCATTGTGTCTACGGCCCATATAAGGCCCATTGTTTCTACGCCACGTAGAAGGCCCATTGTTTCTACGGCCCTTAGAAGGCCCATTGTTTCTACGGCCCATAGGAGGCCCATGTTAACTACAGCCGGTGGGCATCAAAGTTCGCCACCAGTGAAAATATAGGGAACACCCTACACTATACAAAAATGGCTTGCTGTTTTCTTCAACCGGTGGCTGCACGTTAAGAACAAATTTTGTATCGGGCCAAAACAAATTACAACTATAAAACAAAAGGAAGGTTGGCATAAAAGTTAACAGTCTAGCAGATAAATGCACCACCAGAAGTTCAGTTCATTTGACCTGACTTTTACGTTTTCATGCTGTATTGTCCGATGGAGCACCATAACCTTCGCCTTCAGTTCTCCTAGGCTCCTGAACAACATAGCAAATGTCTGATAGTCTGGTTTAAAACCATGCATAACTTGACAACATCGAACAATGTCTCTCCTTGTTTCACAAAGGGTCTCTGTTAGGGAATGGACTTGTGTCTGGAGCGCAGATACAACATTGTTTTGAGCTTGCATATCTTGATCATGAGGCAGTTTGGATGAGATTGCCTTAACAACCAAGCCAGTATTACGCAGGAACGTGCTTTTGGCACTGTTAGTGGACAGGTACTGACCCACTGCAGCAAGAGCTGACATTGCGGTTATAGTTTCCTCGCCACCTTCAGAAGGTGGCGGTTCCACCATTTTTTCCATAGCTCGCTGAAAAGTTGTGGTTTTACATTAGTAGTACCAGAATAGAAGATATTAAGGAGGTATTAAAACCAAACAAAATAGCTTTGGTCTATATACAAAACTTATTCTGGTGAACCCATGTAAAATAATAGTTGTATTTTATTGCAAAGTACATAATAAAACCAGGTTCCAAACATATGACCATGTACCATCGCTAATGTATTGTCTATTTCTTCACATTGTATTGAGGGATAAGGATAAAGAGACGAAGTTTATAATACGGTAAGCATAGTATGACATCATTCATATCACAAAACAACTGAGAACAGACCAACAGGCAATTGTAACATCGTGTGGGCAAGTCCAGCACGGAACTAGATTACAGGTCAAGATCAAAGGAACATTGCTCCTCTCTTTTAAACCTTGTAAGGTGCAATGATACGCTAAGACAATTGTGTATAAAATTGAAAAGAGTAATAGACATTGGCTGCAAACCATGTAGTTGAAGGCACAAGTCAGAGTAAGTAGTAGTTAAAAGGCATGAGGATTAAGGACTTACAAGAGCGGCTTTGACTGGTGTAGTCATGCCCTTCTTCTTGCTGGTGTGACTGTCCCTGAAGATTTCCACAGCATTTGGTTCAGGTACTTTTTTGTCCTTGCGGGCTTTCCTCTGCATTTGGAACAATTCAATATAGATATGATAATATGGTACAGCGAAAAGAGTGAAACAACAGCTAATTACAAGAGCCTAGCAGTGTGCAATATAGCTACGAGATCCTGTCGTCTGTTGGAATTTCACTTTCGTACGGTTGGCCTTGTTCCTTGAAGAGTTCACCTACAAGAACATAGATTTGTTGGCACATGCGTAAATAGGACTTCAACATGTGATCTGATCACATATATATAATGTACATGATACTTTGGATCGGACCAGTGTTTAACGAGGCCTCTCTAGTCTTCATCAGATATATTTTCCACTGGAGATGTTTGGGGAAGTTCACTGTTAGCCTTGCCTTCAAAGTGAGTTTTCCTCAAGTTATACCGTTATTGTCGCAGAGCAGACTTGAAAACATTTGTGCAAGCTTGTCTGGTTGCATCATCTTGGCTATCCAACTTGAACCTCATCTGTTGAAAATTATGGGAGTCTCATTATCAGCAACCTAGAAAGTATTGGACAGAGCAAGACGATATTACTAGTTTCCATACATAACCATACTTACAGATAAATGATCGAGGAAGGTGTTGAACTGGGTTTCTTCTTTGTCATTCTTGTACAGAATCCATGTTGGGAGGATACGTACATGACACCTAACAGCAACCGCTGCATCTGATACTAACTTGGCTGACTCTGTAGCATCACGTGGCCTTTTTAAACCTGCCTCAAAACGGATCTCCATACTTCCTCCTCTAGATTTAGTTAACCTATCGAGCATTATCCCTGATGTTTCTTTCCTCTTGCACCTAGGTGCTAGTCCAACAACGAACATAGGAAGTGTTAGTGTACATCAAACTGTGAGACTACATATAAAGAAGCATGCAACTGTAACTTGACTCCAGCAACTACCTTCTTCCTGTTGAAGCTCACAAAGTTCATCTGATCTTGCCAACTCATCTTGTGTCAAGAGTGCTTTGGAAGTAGTGTCAGGTGGCAAATGAGCTTGGGAACGTGCTGCTAGCTGAGTTGACCAACGAGTAAATCGTGCAGATGGTGGTAATGTGGAAGGTGTTGCAACAACTAGGGTTGTCTCTACTTGTTTGGTGGCAGCTATTTGTTTTTTTTGGCTTGTTTTGCTGCTCGTGTAGCACAGGATACCCTGTCGGTACGATTATCCACTGGACTTTGACCTTCTATTGCACCATCAGTACCAGCAGAATCTGCAGGATTGTTCCGCTTCCCTTTCCCTGTTGTTCTGTCTTTCTTCCTCTTTCTCTGTGCCATGTTAAGTCAAGCCGACAAGAAAAATGAATAACAATTTAGTTCTTCAGAACAAATGTACTTTGATGTAAGCACATGGTGTGATAGACAAATATTGTATGTTCTAGAAATAGGAACACGTGTCTTAGTCACAAGTACAATGTGTAAAGTAAGAAGATGAAATTCAACAAAATTAGAAGCAATACAAGCTAGACATCATACATAACATGCAACCACATATAACAGTGCCAAATTAGAGGGAGCACCTGTGAAGGTGCACTAGGGGAGACGTGCTCATCACCAACACAGCTACGTTGAGTGTCTATGCATGTGTTGTCTTGGAAATCATCTTGGGGGGATGGAGGACTAGAATCTGTAGAGGCCCTCCATTTGGAAGGAGCACCTTCATCCGCTGCCTTGCTAACTTCCTTCCGCTTTATTGATTTTGAATTGTCAAGTAAAACCGATAAGAAAAAGCAATAAAATTCACTCTTCAAAACTCATTCGTGCATGATACTGACAATCACTACTTTTATGTAAGGCAAACACATGATTCCAGGATGGAATAATATGAAAAATAGGATGGCATGGAATATTCACAACTGTTTGTGTAAACTAAGCAGAAACCATTTCACCGAATAAGAAGCAATGCAAGCTAAACACCACGTGAAAGATGCAACCAATATGACTCTGCCAAGTTAAAAGTGTCCCATCATAAATGGCATTTCAACAAATTAGAAGCAGCGCATGCTATAAATCATATCAAAGATGCAACTAATATCACACTGCATATACTGAAGGTGTCTCACATATTGATTTATGCGGGATACAATAAAACAATAGTTTTATGTGAGGACATGCTTATTAGACAGATGTACTATGTACTAAATACAGGAAGGCATGTCACATTAACAGGTATAATGTATAAGCTAAGAAGAATAGCACATGCAGTTTAACCAGATTGGAAGAATTACAATCTAGACACCATATGCAACATGCAACCACATATCACGCTGCCAAGTTAGAGCAAGCACTTGCGATGCTAGTGTAGGGGAAATGCGGTAATCAACTATAGAGATGCGTTCACTATCTTCATCTAGCCTTGTTGTTTCTTGAGAATCATGACGGGAGGCTGACGCTGCATTCTTTAAATGAGGAGTAATCCACTTGCCTGACTGCCTCATCATAAGTGATTGATGAGGGATACACAAGAACATTAGTTTGATGTAAGAACATGGTTAATACACAGATGTACTAGTATGTACCAAAAACAGAAAGGCATGTCATATTCAAAGGTATAATGTGTAAGCTAAGCAGATGCAATTTAACCAAATTGGAAGCAATACAAGCTAGACATCTGGCTGGAGTGGTGAGCATGATCATCTAGGACCTGATAGCCTGGTGGGAGGCGGGCTACTTCGCCACCATCGCGGCTTTTTAGTTGGCTTCCAGGTGATGCCTCTCTTTGCTGGGCTTGTCACTGGCTCGGCCAGTGCCCTGACTAGCTATTTGTCTTCTGGTGCTCACGGGATGGAGGTTCATGTAAAAAATATATTTCCTTATCTTAATAAAGACCGACTTCGGCCTTTCGAATACAAGCTAGACACCATATGGAACATGCAACCACATATGACACCGCGAAGTTAAAGCAGGCACCTGGGATGGTGGTTCATTGTGAGCGGGGTCATCAACTCCAGAGCTACGTTTACCGTCTCCATCTGCTGACACTGCACCTATTATAAGGCTGAAACGTGTCTGGCCTATCCGCGTACGACGCTGGAGCGACTTCTCTATTTTCTTTTTTGCTTCTCTCATAGCAGCAGAGTCTGAAATACCCTTGCATAAAAACACAATAGTGAGAGTATGGGTGAAGTGTGTGCAGAACTAGTGCACTGTAAAAGTAGCAGATAGCAGGTGGCTGAAAAATAAATGACAGGAGACATATGATAGCTCTACAACATTGCATGGCAAACAAAATTAGATTCTACTCCGTATGATTTGTTAGTATATGAGCACAGGAAATGCAGGTACTCCTCCAGCACACCACACATGTGGTCATATCAAGATAACAGTCGACTGAAAATAAATAGGTCAGTCGATTTTTTTAATGAACCGTCCGATCTATAAGGAACGGGCAGATGGCCTTCGTCTACCTCCCGCCAGTCACTGTTGACGATCTTTCTCGAACCGCCAACGACCAACCATCCCAGATCCCTGCCTCCGCCGCCCGCCCTCCCCTCGACCTCACACCACCACCGTGCTTGGCAGCGCCTAAGGGAGTCCTGGATTAGGGGGTCCTCGGACAGCCGGACTATATCCTTTGGCCGGACAGTTGGACTATGAAGATACAAGATTGAAGACTTCGACCCATGTCTGGATGGGACTCTCCTTGGTGTGGAAGGCAAGCTTGGAAATACGGATATGTAGATCACCTCCCTTGTATCCGACTCTGTGTAACCCTAGCCCCATCCGGTGTCTATATAAACTGGAGGGTTTAGTCCGTAGGACAACAACAATCATACCATAGGCTAGCTTCTAGGGTTTAGCCTCTACGATCTCGAGGTAGATCAACTCTTGTAATACTCATATCATCAAGATCAATCAAGCAGCAAGTAGGGTATTACCTCCATCGAGAGGGCCCGAAGCTGGGTAAACATCGTGTCCCCCGCCTCCTATTACCATCCGCCTTAGACGCACAGTTCAGGACCCCCTACCCGAGATCCACCGGTTTTGACACCAACATTGGTGCTTTCATTGAGAGTTCCACTGTGTCGTCATCATAAGGAAGGATGGCTCGTCTCGTTGTCAGGGACAACATCACATATGGGGGAGCCCTGGCTGTAGGCCAAACTCTCCGACTAGGCAGCTTCGTCATGACCGCCCGTTCGGCTGCTGCGCCGACGATGACTTCTCGGGTCATCAAAAACAGCCTCCACATCGGCTCGGAACTTACCGAGCGGATGAATCCAATGGAGCTCTCCTCTTTAAAAGAGCTCTAGGATCGCATCGCCGCTTTGGGAGTTGCTACGGACTATGATCGGATTGGGCTTAAACCCGACCAAAGGGAGATTAGCTCTCCGCCGGTCACCCATCAGATAGCGGTGGTGGAGGAGCACTAGTGCAGAACCGGGCTTTAGCGCCGGTTCGTAAGGGCCTTTAGTGCCGGTTCTACAACCGGCACTAAAGAGTGGATACTAAAGCCCCCCCTTTACTACCGGTTCGGCACGAACCGACGCTAAAGAACCGCCACGTGGCACGAGCCAGGCCCGTGTGCTGGTAGACCATTAGTACCGGTTGGTAACACCAACCGGTACTAAATGTTTGGGGGGGGGGTTGGTTTTATTTTTTATTTTCCATTAATTTTGTGTTTTCCATTTAATTCTTTTTTGTTTGCTGGTATTATATGATACTACATATTGTACACGTTATGCATATATATAAATAGATTTTCTCGTACAACTACATATATATATATAAATATATATCATCGAATGTCTCACGACCAACACCATTAATTATTCACACATACACATGTATATATATATATATATATACAATTTCTCCTACATGTTGTCTTGGTGCCTTCGGAGCACGATGACAAGTGGTTCATGGCGGCGGTAGCGGGTAATAGTATTCTCCTTTGGGATCTATGACCTGGTCGAGCAAAAATCCCGCTATTTCCTCTTGAAGTGCTCGCATGCGCTCCGTTGGTAGGAGCTTGTCCCGCACGTCATGGAACTGTTAAGAAGGAGATCAATATCAATAATCATGTAAAAATCGTGAATAGTGTTCTGTGAAACGTACCCATTGCTGTCTATCAGATTTGCTCCTTTCGGACGCCATCATGCGGATGTTCTCGCAAACGTAGAATGCACACACATCACGCCCCGGCGCCTGCTTCATTGCCTTTACGAGAATTGAATTTAATCAGGTAATAATTAATCAAGCATGATAATTAATTAATGGTATTGAAACAAGAATTAAAGAGATGGTAGCTAGCTAGCTAGCTGGTACTAGTTAATTACTTACTATGGGTCGATACCAAAACAGCTTTTTTCTCCATTTTCCTGGAGTCACCTTGATGAACTTTGCCCAAGCCCTGCCCGCCGAAAAACAAAATTTATTAAATAGTTCATATCAGGAAATGACGAACCTAAATAGGCCGAGATATAGTTAATAATGATTGAAATTACCTGTTGACTATCCCCTTCATGATGGTGTAGTCACTTTCTTCTTTAAGTAGTGAGTCCAGTACTTCTACTTTTCCTTCCTCCACTTTAATGTCTACCAAGACCCAGTGGTAACTGCATGCGCACACGTTTTCATGTCTTAATTAAGCGGGCATGTGCACAACACTAATCAACTACCCTAAACCCTATACACTTAATTAAGCAGGCATGTGCACAGTAAGCAAAAACAGAATTTGTAGTACAAGACAGTGTGACTCACAGGAAGTTGTAAGGAAGTAGTATATCTTCATTGGTATTGAGGCGCTTCAAGAACTCTAGCATGCTTTCCTCTAAACTTGTTCGATAAATTTCAAGATTCCATGTGTATTCATTAATGGTATTTGGGTCAATGAACCCAATGCCATAGCGTCCAGCTTTTTTCATTTCATACATCTTCATCCTGCATAATACCACAGAAAAGAATATAGTGAGGATAATGACAGGTAATGATAGATTGATCAAAATGATCACTACAGCTAGCTTGAGACTTAAATTACAGAAAGAAATCACTTACAGACAATAGCAACTGACGATAGATTTGTCGAGTGCATCTTGATTGAATAACTAAAATAGTTCTGAATACTCAACGGACACAACTTTCTCATGGAAGTAATGCTCCTCCTTGACATTCACCATGAGGGACTCTCGATTGGAAATCTTGGTAATGTTCATGTACCACTGATGCAACTCATACATTCTCGTTGGGAGTTTCTTGACCTCGTCGGGCTTGACCAAAGGTTGGCCCCGGACATATTTCCGTTTTATTTCCTCCTCTCTAAGCGGAGACATGGGCTTGATTTCGAGGAGTTGTCCAACAGTGATATTGAGCATTTCAGCCTGCATTATATGCTCCTCGGTTATTACCACATTGCCCAGCTGGGGAACGTTAACGGTTTGCCCACATTTATATAGGGCGCGTGTACGCTCATGTGTTGTTGGCACAACAAGCGGGGGGATCGATTGCGCTGCCTGTTCTCCCAGCTGGGGAACGGTTTTCCCGCATTTTTGGACATCTGCTTGTTGGATCGAGCTCGAGCTCGCTTCTCTCTGTAGTCGTGCTCGATGTGCCTTCCTGATTTGGCGCTCATAGTCTGAGTCAACAGGCTTGGGAGCTGGTTTTCTTGCCATATGAATAAAGTGGTCAATAACTTCCTCAGGCACTTTCTCCCTTGGCGGCGGTGCCGGTGTCGGTCCAAAATGGGCGTCCACTTCGGCCCGCACTACGGCTTCGTTTTGCTCCTTGGTCATGTCGTAAGGCCTCAGAGGAAGAGGAGCGAGGCTTGAACCATATTTATATCGCTTGTCTCCGCATGTACCTCCTGTACTACCTCGACTCGTACCGCTACGCACCATGGCTGCCACGTGTCTCTTCTGCGATTGCTGAGACGGCGGAGACGGCTGACGTGGCTGACGCTGTGCCGGACTTGAAGCAGGAGAAGTGGCCTGACGCTATGTCGGACTTGAAACCGGAGGAGTGGCCTGACGCTGTGCCGGACTTGAAGCAGGAGTCTGCTCACGCGTTCAGGGACTTGTAGGAGGTGGCGGACTTCAAGGAGGAGTCGGCTCACGCGTTCGTGGACTTGGAGGAGCGGGAGTCTGCTGACTCGGTGGCGGACTTCGAGGAGGAGTCGGCAGACGACGCGGTGTCGGTGGACTTCGAAAGATGATGCAATCCTTTCTCCATAGGATGATACGATGTATGGCCTCTCCCAGTGTAAGCTCTTCGTCACCTCCAGGAATATCAAGTTGTAGCCCCGAATAGTGGTCCACCACGTCATCAACCATGACACGAGCATAGCCCGCTGGAATCGCATTGCAATGGAAGGTTGCTTCGGGGGGATTTGTAAAAGCATCGGCGTCCGCCACCTTCACGGTTATGTTCTTCATTTTGTAGTGTAGCTCACATTTAGTGTTCTCTGTGATGTCATCCACAGGGTATCTATCCAACAGTGCGTCGCCCGGGGCGGAACCAACTCTACTTCTCGGCATGAATGGGACGGTGCTATCCAATGCTGGATGATCATCTGCTTGCTACTGCCGCTGCTGAGACCCCCTTTCCTGGCTAAGTGAGTCGATCTGCTGTTGCTGCCGCTGGAATTTGAGTGCCAAAGCTTCTAGGCCTTGAAGGCGTTCTGTGTCGTGCTTCCTCATCTCCTCCTCCAGCTTCCTCCTCTTCTCCTCCTCCATCTTCTTTCCTGCACGGGACCTGTAGTCGTCGTTCCATTCTGAAAAGCCCTCATACCAAGGAATAACGCCCTTGCCTCGTGTTCTTCCCGGGTGTTCAGGATTTCCCAGGGCGCGCGTAAGCTCGTCGTTCTCTCTGTTGGGCGTGCACACCCCCTTTCGAGCATCTTCTATTGCGTCAAGTAACTTCTGTGCGGCTCCTTTTAGACTTGCCTTTTTTGAAACCAGGCCTGTCTTCGGGTCCAACGCCCCCATGCGCATAGAACCAAGTTCTGCACCTGGGGGGCCAGCTCCTAGTAACCGGAGTGACCCCTGCATCCTCCATCTCTTGCTCAGACTTATCCCACTTAGGCATTCCCACCGCGTAGCCACCTGGACCCAGCCTATGGAACTGCGTCTTTTTTGCGGCATTGGCCTTTTTTTTATCGACCGTTCCTTAGATAATTCCGATTCCTTGAATTTCATGAAATCGGCCCAGTGTTCTCTTTGCTTCTCCAGTGTTCCCGTGAATTCTGGAGTCTTCCTTTCTGCAGCGAGGTAGTTGGCCCATACAGTTTCTTGTGGTTGTTGAATGCGATTGCCATCTTCTTAAGAGCAGCGCCCTTGACTTTCTTCACATCTGCTTCAGTGAAATAATCTGGTAGGGTGAAATGTTCCATCAGAGATTCCCAAAGGTTTTTTTTCTGTCGTCGACCCAAGTAACACCTGGACGTTTAGTTTTTGGCTCTTTCCATTCTTGAATGGAGATCGGGAGTTGGTCCCTCACAGGAACTCCGCACTGACGAACGAACTTGTTCGCAATGTTCTTAGGCGTGAGGGGTTCGCCACTATCTTTGATGGAGTCGGTGTTGTACTTTACACCCTCCTTCAACTTTTGGCTCCGGCCTCGCTTTGTCCTGCTGTCTGTAGAAGCAGATTTGCTCGATCCGGAGGGCTGAAAGAAGAAACATTGATTCGTTTATATATCTTCAAATAAAAAAAAACATGTGATGATCACCAGATGCCTGCTTATATAAATACCTCGCCGGTAGTCTTTGTTATTTGAAGATCAGCATTGTTTGTGTCATCATAAACATTGTCTATGTCATCATAATCATAATTCATGACTTCATCAGCTCGGTCGTCGAGATCGAATATCTTTTCATCTCCCTCTCCGGTATTGTTCAGAAATTGGGAGCCGTCATCTTCTTCATTCAGATCATCTAGCCTGCGAGGGCTGCGTATGATGTCGAACAATTCCTCTTCTCTCTCTCTGCCGGTATTGTCCGCCATAGCTTTTACTTAACTAATACAGAAGAAATATAAAACAATTTAGTATTCAAATTACAATGCATGGATGCAATCAATAAGGAAAAATTGAATCATATAGTACATAATATATGCATCGTCTCGATTAATATATAATCTCGAATACATCATCGTCTCGAATAATATATATAATCTCGAATACATCATCTCGAATATTATATATCGAATACATCACTGGATAGGTAGCTAATAAAGATCGAATACTACAGAAGAATCTAGGCCACTCGCGGTTCCTGGGGCGCGGGCGGTGGACACCCAAAGAGAAGGAACCATCACCGGATCATATCTCCGGTCATCTGCCCAAAGAACCTGCCAGGTATTGGAGAACCTGACATCCATAGCAGCCATGTAGCGATGGACGTGCTCGTCCTCCTCCCTGACACGGCGACGCACCACCTCCGGCGGGGCCGGCTCCCGCTGCACCGAATGTGGCCCACGCGAACGCCACCAAAGGAGATCAGGGTCGACGACGGGACCCGAGGCCGGGTTCCTCACCAAGCGGCGTGCCCCTCCAGGTAGCACCTCCCAGTGCCAGCCCGGCGGAGCCCAGTCCCGGACATGGGTCAGCCGGACATCTTCGCGAACGGGTCGACGACGAGGATGCGGACCGGGCATCGTCGAGAACAAATACTATATGCTGCAAAAAGTAACATTTTTTTTAAATGATTGGATTGTGATAAGTAAAATTCTATATGCAAATTCTAACAATTTGACATTAATCCAATTCATCTAACTAAAACTAATTCTAAAATTTCTAACATTATTTCTGATTATATAACTAACATTTCTAATATTTCTATAACTAAAAAACAGAAAAATTGCTAACATTTCTATAACTAAAAAACAGAAAATTTTTATAACATTTCTAAATTTCTATAACTAAAAAGCAGAAACATTTCTAACATTTCTATAGATATTTCTATAACTAAAAAACAGAAAAAAAAATTCTATAGCTAAAATTTATAAGAAAAAACTAATGTGTGTGTGTGTCTGTGTCTGTGTGTGTGTGGTGTGTGTGTGTGGACATGGCAGCCGGGGCATTAGCTCATCGGCGAGGCGACGACGGGGCGACGGGACGGGGCGGCGAAGACGGGGCGGGGCGCAGCGACGGGGACGGGGACGGCCGGGGCGGCAACGGCGACGGGGGCAGCGACGAGGGGCGGGGACGGGCGGGGTGGCGACGCGTCGGGTGCGGCGACGGCGATGGACGGCGACGGCGACGGGGACGGCGACAGGGGCGGCGACGAGGGGCGGCGGCGACGGGGCAGAGGAGAAAGAAGCAGAGGGAGAATGAACTGCCGAATTTTTTTGAAGTGTTTTCTTATATAGAACCTACCTTTAGTACCGGTTGAAGCCACTAACCGGTACTAAAGGTCTGTTTTGGCCAGGCGAAGCGGCGGGAAGCGCACCCCCTTTAGTACCAGGTGGTGGCTACAACCGGTACTAAATGCCCCCCTTTAGTACCGGTTGGAGCCACGACCCGGCACTAAAGGGGTGCGCTGGCGCAGGTGCGGTGTGGCAAGTTTAGTCCCACCTCGCTAGCCGAGGGGCGTCTGCACTGATTTATAAGCCCTAGTGCGGTAGCTCTCTCGAGCTCCTCTCCAAAGCAGGCCTATTGGGCCTACCTGTTCTCTATTGCCCTATGGGCCTACTGGGCCTTTGCGGGCCTGCATCCTGGCCCAACAAAACGTTGTGTTTCTAGTCGTATGCAGGCCGCTCTGGCCCAGTAGGCGGGCTTTTTTATTTTCTTATTTTTTTTTTGCTTTATTTATTTTTGTTTTGTTTATTTTTGAGTTGTTTTTTGCTGTATTTAGAGTTTCTTTGTGAATATTTTTGCTTTAGGTATTAAAAATTACAAACTTTCTGTTAGTGCCGGTAGTTTTCATGTTTGAATATTTTAAATTTTGAATTATTTGAAATTTGTGTGAATCACTAGTTTGTGAATAACTTAACTTTGAAAATAGATTTTTCAGTGATTCTTTTTTCTTATGTTTAATATTAGTGTGTTTTATCATTATATTCAATTTGGTAATGCTTAGGTTATTTAAAAAATGAAATGCCTTTGTAACAGATGAGTTTTCGTCCGATACCCTGATACTTCGAAAGAGATTGTCCATTTTGTACACGAAGTGCATCCAGTTTTTGCCGTAACCCTCTCTACTTTTTTACACATGCTATGTGGGTGAAATTATGATACCATGCCAACTTTCAACCTTTTTTGAGTTCATTTGAAATGCTTTTCAATTTCAGGGTCATTTAGTTGAAAAAATCAGTAAATGCATGAAAGAATTTGTTTGCACATAAAATTTCTTCGCGTTTCAAATGCCAAAACACATAACTAACCTAACTATTACAGAGATTCCCTCCTGGGTGTGAAACACAGAAGAAAGTGATGATAGTGAAGCCGATCACATCCCAGATCTTTGGGTGTGAAACTTTTTCTTCGCGTGTGTCCCTTTGCGTCGTAGCCATGGAAAATCTTCATCATTTAACTGGATGCTCGGGTCAATATTCACTGTGAATGGAGCAAGTTCATCAAACTTTTCATAATCTTTTGACATCTCTGTCTTGTCATCCACTCCCACGATGTTTCTTTTCCCTGAAAGAACTATGTGGCGCTTTGGCTCATCGTATGATCCATTCGCTTCCTTATCTTTTCTTTTTCTCGGCCTGGTAGACATGTCTTTCACATAAAAAACCTGCACCACATCATTGGCTAGGATGAATGGTTCGTCTGCATACGCAAGATTGTTGAGATCCACTGTTGTCATTCCGTACTGCGGGTCTTCCGTTACCCCGCCTCGTGTCATATTGACCCATTTGCACCGAAACAAAGGGACCTTCAAACCACCTCCATAGCTAAGTTCCCATATGACCTCTATGTAACCATAATATGTTTCCTTTCCCGTGTTGGTTGTTGCGTCAAAGAGGACACCACTGTTTTGGTTGGTGCTCTTCTTATCTTGGGCGATCGTGTAAAATGTATTCCCATTTATCTCGTACCCTTTGAAAGTCATTATATTCGAAGATGGTAACTGGGACAGCGAGTATAGGTTATCTTCAATATCGCCGTCATGCATGGCACGTTTCTGCAACCAACCAGCAAAAGTCCTCGTTTGTTCACGTGTAATCCAGTCGTCAGACTGCTCCGGGTGTTTGGAGTGTAGAAAATTCTTGTGTTCCTCCATATACGGAGCCACCAAGGCGGAATTCTGTAGAACTGTGTAGTGTGCTTCAGTGAGAGAATGCCCGTCCATACATATTTTTTGATCCCCTCCTAGCGTGCCTTTTCCATCCAGTCTGCCCTTATGCCGCGATTCAGGAACAACAATTGGCTTAAGGTCAGGAATAAAGTCAATACAAAACTCAATGACCTCCTCATTTTCATGGCCCTTCAAGATGCTTCCTTCTGGCCTAGCACGGTTATGAACATATTTCTTCAAGACTCCCATGAACCTCTCAAAGGGGAACATATTGTGTAGAAATACAGGACCCAAAATGTTAATCTCTTTGCAAAGGTGAACTAGGACGTGCGTCATAATGTTGAAGAAGGATGGTGGGAACACCAACTCGAAACTCACAAGACATTGCACCAAATCATTCTGTAACCTTGGTATGATTTCTGGATCGATTACCTTCTGAGAGATTGCATTGAGGAATGCACATAGCTTCACAATGGCTAATCGAACGTTTTCTGGTAGAATCCCCCTCAATGCAACCGGAAGCAGTTGCGTCATAATCACGTGGCAGTCATGAGACTTTAGGTTCTGGAACTTTTTCTCTGCCATATTTATTATTCCCTTTATATTCGACGAGAAGCCAGATGGTACCTTCATACTGAGCAGGCATTCAAAGAAGATTTCCTTCTCTTCTTTGGTAAGAGCGTAGCTGGCCTGACCCTGATGTATGCCGTCTTTTCCGTGCATACGTTGCTGGTCCTCCCGTGCCTCTGGTGTATCTTTTGTTTTCCCATACACGCCCAAGAAGCCAAGCAGGGTCACGCAAAGATTCTTCATCGCATGCATCACGTCGATTGCGGAGTGGACCTCTAGGTCTTTCCAATATGGCAGGTCCCAAAATATAGATTTCTTCTTCCACATGGGTGCGCGTCGCGTCAGCATCCTTCGGAACAGGTTGTCTGCCAGGACCCTTTCCAAAGATTACCTTCAAATCCTTGACCATATCATGTACATCAGCACCAGTACTGTGGCGAGGCTTCGTCCGGTGATCCGCCTCACCTTTGAAATGCTTGCCTTTCTTTCTTACGGGATGCCTGCTCGGAAGAAATTGACGATGTCCCAGGTACACAATCTTCCTACAACTATCCATATATATTGTCGGTATCATCCAAACAATGCGTGCATCCGCGGTATCCCTTGTTTGTTTGTCCTGAAAGGTTACTAAGAGCAGGCCAGTCATTGATGGTCACGAACAACAACGCCTTTAGGTCAAATTCTTCCTGTTTGTGCTCATCCCATGCACGTACACCTGTTCCATTCCACAGCTGTAATAGTTCTTCAACTAATGGCCCTAGGTACACATCAATGTCGTTGCCGGGTTGCTTAGGGCCTTGGATGAGCACTGGCATCATAATGAACTTTCGCTTCATGCACAACCAAGGAGGAAGGTTATACAAACATAGAGTCACAGGCCAGGTGCTATGGTTGCTGCTCTGCTCCCCAAAAGGATTAATGCCATCTGCGCTTAGACCAAACCATACGTTCCTTGCGTCATCTGCAAACTCCTTCCCGTACTTTCTCTCAATTTTTCTCCACTGCGACCCGTCAGCGGGTACTCTCAACTTTCCGTCTTTCTTACGGCCTTCTCTGTGCCATCGCATCGCCTTGGCATGCTCTTTGTTTTGGAACAAACGTTTCAACCGTGGTATTATAGGAGCATAACACATCACCTTGGCAGGAATCTTCTTCCTGGGGCGCTCGCCCTCGACATCACCAGGGTCATCGCGGCTGATCTTATAGCGCAATGCACCGCATACCGGGAAGAGGATGCAGTCATTAGGGCATGCATGTATCTTCTGCACCTCTAACCCTAGAGGGCAGACAACCTTCTTTGCTTCATACGTACTCTCGGGCAATTCGTTGTCCTTTGGAAGCATATTCTTTATCATTACCAGCAACTTTCCAAATCCCTTGTCAGATACACCATTCTCTCCCTTCCATTGCAGCAATTCCAGTGTGGTGCCCAACTTTTTATTGTCAGCTTCGCAATTCGGGTACAACAATTTCTTGTGATCCTCTAACATGCGCTGCAACTTCTTCCTCTCCAAATCACTTGCGCAGTTTCTCTTTGCATCGGCAATGGCCCGACCTAGATCATCAGCGGGCTCATCTGATGCCTCTTCTTCAGCTTCTTCCTGCATTGCCGGCTCAGCTTCTTCCCCCATTGTTGTATCATCGTATTCAGGGAACCCATGGCCAGGATAGCCGTCGTCGTCCTCTTCTTCTTCATTGTCTTCCATCATAACCCCTCTTTCTCCATGCTTGGTCCAAACATTATAGTGGGGCATGAAACCGGACTCAAATAGGTGGACGTGAATGGTTCTTGACGTAGAGTAATTGTGACCATTCTTACAGCCAGCACATGGACAAGGCATAAAACCATCCGCCCGCTTGTTTGCCTCAGCGGCAAGCAGAAAAGTCTGCACGCCATTAATGAACTCGGGAGAGCATCGGTCATCATACATCCATTGTCGGCTCATCTTCATTACGCAACACCGAATAGACCAAATTAATACAAGTTCATACATAAAGTTCATATACAACACTTAATTAAATGCAACATAAAATAACTCTCTAGCTAAAGAATTTAAATGCAACAAAAAATGCGATCAAGATCGCAACTACGATAACAATTGATCCAACAGCATAATGATACCAAGCTACACTATCAATGGCATATTTTCTAATCTTTCTAATCTTCAACCGCATTTTCTCCATCTTGATCTTGTGATCATCGACGACATCGGCAACATGCAACTCCAATTCCATCTTCTCCCCCTCAATTCTTTTCAATTTTTCTTTCAAATACTTGTTTTCTCTTTCAACTAAATTTAACCTCTCGACAATAGGGTCGGTTGGAATTTCCAGTTCACATACCTCCTAGATAAAAATATCTATGTCAACTTGATGGGCATAATTTGTCATAAACACGAAATGCAATAACTAGTTTTAAAAGAGAATATACCACATCTGAATCATAACAAGGACGAGGGCCGACGGGGACGGATATCGAAACCATGGCACTATGTATAACAAACAACGTATGGCGGTAAGATAATTATACGAGTAATTATATATCCAAATCACGCAAACATCAATTTGGTAATGTAAAACATTTATGAACAAGAGCCTCACCACAAGGTGGTGCCGGCGACGGGACGGTGCGAGCAATCGACGGTGGTTACGACGGAGATTTAGAAGGCACTAAGTAAACCACACCTACATATGCAAACTAAGTGTTATTTTTGACCTCAAATTGCATATAAATCAAATACTAGCACATATAATTCCTCCCAAATTACTAAGCATTGCAAGAGCTAATCTAGCAATGAGAGATGAAAGGACAAAGTTGCTAACCTTTGTGATTATTTGAATGGATGGGGGCATTCAAATCTTGACAAATTTTGGGAAAAATGTGTGATGAGCTCGAGGAAGAGAGGGGAAGAACAGAGGAAGGAGAGGGGAAAGGGGAAGAACAGAGCGAGCTCGGGTGGACGAAGGGTTATGTACGTCGACCTTTAGTACCGGTTAAGGTGCTGGAGGGGCCCCAGACTGACAACACCCTACCACCACTCTCTTTAGTACCGGTTCGTGGCACGAACCGGTGCTAAAGGTTCGCCACGAACCAGTACTAATGAGAGCGGCTGGCTAGCCGTTGGAATCGGCACTAATGGACACATTAGTGCCGGCTCAAAACCAAACCGGCACTAATGTGTCTCAGATTTGACCCTTTTTCTACTAGTGGAGCAATGCAGCGATTCTTCCTCTATCTTGAGGACAAACTATGTCCGGATTTCCGAGCTCTCTGAGCCGGATACCCGTCTACGGGAGGACATCGCCCAAATCCTGATCCTAGAATCAGGCAGCGGGCTTGACCTATTGGGCAACATCCTGGAGCCCGAACTCCCAAGATCGGAAACTCCTCTGCCCCTGGGTCTCAGATCGGGTCAAGGTTCGGACTTAAATCCACCCACCCACCCAGACATAAACGATCTTTCCCACATTAAACAAGAGCCCCAGGAGACAGTACACCACTATTAGGCCAGATTCCTCCTTGTAATGAACAAGGTCAAGGACTGTCGCGAGGAAGACGCAATTTCATTCTTTTGCAATAATTGCACAGACAAGGGAATCCTCAACGCCATAAGTCGCTGTGACATAGTACGGAAGTACTGTGCGATAGAAAGCGCCTGGAAAACCATAACAAAATTTTGGGATGCTCCGGCTCTGACAAAATCCCCAGTCCGAACTAAAAGGGTGCACTCTCGTAAGTCGCCCGACCCAATTACAAAGAAGCAAAAGCCCACTACAGGGCGTGGAACCGTATTGGAGGGATGGCTTAATGGGCCATGCAAAATTCACAGTACAGCGGATACCATACCAACACACAGCCTTAGAGCATGTTGGGTACTCCGGCAGGTGGCCAAGAGCGATGAGGATCTCCTTATTAAAAATACCGCAAAGCACCATCCCGTGGATAACAACAATACAGTATTGACAGTCTTCGAGACCTTTGCCTCAAATAATAGGCGTAAGCGAGCACTCCGCAGCCTTGCCGAAGTCTGCCACGTGGCAGCAATAAATCCATGGAGCGACACGGCTATCACCTTCAATGCCAGTGATGAACCTAAATTCCGAACAGCCCGAGCACCAGCCGCCTTGGTCCTTAGTCCAATTGTGGACGGCTTTCGGCTTACTAAAGTGCTCATGGACGGCGGCAACGGATTAAACCTCATTTAGGGCTTGTTCGGTTGAAGTGGATTTGAAGGGGATTGAGGGGGAATTAATCCCCTGCAAGCCAAAATCCCTGCAAATCCCCTCCAATCAACCTGGGGTTGGGATTAACCGAACAAAGCCTTATGAGGAGACTCTTCAAAAGATGGAAATAGACAGAAACCGCATTGAGCAAAGCAGCACGACCTTCAGAGGAATCATCCCTAGTCGGGAGGCACGATGCGCTGGGAAAATCACACTAGATGTGGTATTCGGCACGCCGGAGAATTATAGGTCCGAAGAAATTACATTCCAAGTGGCCCCGTTCAGTAGCGGATACCACGCCCTTTTAGGGCGGGAGGCATTCACAATCTTCCAAGCCATACCCCATTACGGGTACATGAAGCTCAAAATACCCGGGCCCAATGGAATCATCACTCTAGCCAGTGATCCGGACATAGCACTCCGCGCCGAAAACAAAACAGCCTTACTGGCCCTCGAGGCATTATCCGAAGCCCTCGCGGCCGAGGAGTTAACTGCGCTGCGCTCCACAGTGGACAGGGACGACGTGATACTCGACAAAAGATCCAAGTCCACCTCTTTTAAACCAGCGGATGAAATAGTCAAATTCCAAGTCCACCCAACGGACCCTACAAAAACAACATCCATCGGGGCACAGTTAAACCTCGCTGTAGACGCCGCACTATGGGAGTTCCTGCGAGAGAATTGAGACATATTCGCCTGGCATCCTTCAGACATGCCAGGAATCCCACGCAGGCTGGCCGAGCATAGCCTTAACATTCTAATGGGATTCAAGCCGGTCAAGCAGACTCTTCGGCGTTTCTCTGAACCTAAGCGACAAGCCACCAGAGAGGAGCTAGCCAAGTTACTGGAGGCCGGATTCATTAGAGAAATAAAACATCCGGACTGGCTAGCAAACCTGGTGATGGTACCAAAGAAGGACAAATCCTGGCGCCTATGCGTCGACTTCAAGGACCTTAATAAGGCTTGCCCAAAGGATCCCTTCCCCCTCCCTCGCATCGATCAAATTATCGACGCTACCGCAGGACACGACTCATTGTGCTTCCTCGACGCATACTCCGGTTACCACCAAATTAAGATGGCGGAGTCCAATCAAGCCGCAACGGCATTTATCACTCCATACAGCCCCTTCTGTTTTAACACAATGCCCTCCGGGCTCAAAAACACCAGTGCAACCTACCAACGCATGATTCAGACATGTCTGGAAAAACAGATCGGCAAAACAGTGGAGGCATACGTAGATGATGTGGTTGTTAAAACCAGACATGTCGAATCCTTAATAGACGACTTGAGGCTCACGTTCGACAATCTCCGAACATACGACATCAAGCTCAATCCGGAAAAATGCGTTTTCGACAAGCCCGCTGGAAAGCTCCTGGGCTTCATCGTCTCCAGTAGAGGAATTGAAGCAAATCCGGCTAAAATCCGAGCTCTGTCATAGTTGGCTATCCCAACTGACCTCAAGCAAATCCAGAAACTAACTGGATGCGTGGCGGCCTTAAGCCGCTTTATCTCCTGATTAGGAGAAAAGGCACTACCCCCTTATCGCCTTCTTCGGCGCACCGAACACTTCTAGTGGACGGACGCGGCCATGGCCGGATTGGAAGAAATAAAAGCCATCCTGGCCACCAACCCAATCTTGGCCGCGCCAAATGTAGGCGAACCAATGATGTTATATATAGCGGCAACTCACCAAGTTGTAAGCGCAGTGCTCGTCGTCGAACGAGAGACGGACGGACATAAATTCCCACTTCAAAAGCCGATATATTATTGAAGGAAATATGCCCTAGAGGCAATAATAAAGTTTTTATTTATTTCCTTATATCATGATAAATGTTTATTATTCATGCTAGAATTGTATTAACCGGAAACATAATACTTGTGTGAATACATAGACAAACAGAGTGTCACTAGTATGCCTCTACTTGACTAGCTCGTTGATCAAAGATGGTTATGTTTCCTAGCCATAGACATGGGTTGTCATTTGATTAACGGGATCACATCATTAGGAGAATGATGTGGTTGACTTGACCCATTCCATTAGCTTAGCACTCGATCGTTTAGTATGTTGCTAATGCTTTCTTCATGACTTATACATGTTCCTATGACTATGAGATTATGCAACTCCCGTTTACCGGAGGAACACTTTGTGTGCTACCAAACGTCACAACGTAACTAGGTGATTATAAAGGTGCTCTACAAGTGTCTCCGAAGGTACTTGTTGGGTTGGCGTATTTCGAGATTAGGATTTGTCACTCTGATTATCGGAGAGGTATCTCTGGGCCCACTCGGTAATGCACATCACTTAAGCCTTGCAAGCATTGCAACTAATGAGTTAGTTGTGGGATGATGTATTACGGAACGAGTAAAGAGACTTGCCGGTAACGAGATTGAACTAGGTATTGAGATACCGACGATCGAATCTCGGGCAAGTAACATACCGATGACAAAGGGAACAACGTATGTTGTTATGCGGTCTGACCGATAAAGATCTTCGTAGAATATGTGGGAGCCAATATGAGCATCCAGGTTCCGCTATTGGTTATTGACCGGAGACGTGTCTCGGTCATGTCTACATAGTTCTCGAACCCGTAGGGTCCGCACGCTTAACGTTTCGATGACAGTTATATTATGAGTTTATATGTTTGATGTACCGAAGGTTGTTCGGAGTCCCGGATGTGATCACGGACAAGACGAGGAGTCTCGAAATGGTCGAGACATGAAGATTGATATATTGGAAGCCTATGTTTGGATGTCGGAAGTGTTCCGGGTGAAATCGGGATTTTACCGGAGTACCGGGAGGTTACCGGAACTCCCCGGGAACATAATGGGCCTTAGTGGGCCTAGGTGGAAGAGAGGAGAGGCGGCTAGGGCTGGGCCGCGAGCCCCTCCCCCTAGTCCGAATAGGACAAGGAGAGGGGGGCGGCGCCCCCCCTTCCTTCTTCTCCTCCACTCCTTCCCCCTCCCAAGTCCTAATCCAACTAGGAAGGGGGGGAGTCCTACTCCCGGTGGGAGAAGGACTCCTCCCGGCGCGCCCTCTCCCTTGGCCGGCCGCACCCCCCCTTGCTCGTTTATATACGGGGGCAGGGGGCACCCCAAAGACACAACAATTGATCTGATCTTTTAGCCGTGTGCGGTGCCCCCCTCCACCATATTCCACCTCGATAATATCGTAGCAGTGCTTAGGCGAAGCCCTGCGTCGGTAGAACATCATCATCGTCACCATGCCGTCGTGCTGACGAAACTCTCCCTCAACACTCGGCTGGATCGGAGTTCGAGGGACGTCATCGGGCTGAACGTGTGCTGAACTCGGAGGTGTCGTGCATTCGGTACTTGATCGGTCGGATCGTGAAGATGTATGACTACATCAACCGCGTTGTGCTAACGCTTCCGCTTTCGGTCTACGAGGGTACGTGGACGACACTCTCCCCTCTCGTTGCTATGCATCACCATGATCTTGCGTGTGCGTAGGAATTTTTTTGAAATTACTATGTTCCCCAACAATTATGTATCCACTGTCCTCACTCCATGCAAATCACGGTACCCACATTATCAAAAGATAGCATACGCGGTATTTATGGCATCCCGGAAATTACGACACTACTTTCAAGAGTGTTCAATTATGGTGGCCTCAGAAGTACCACTCAACGACATAATAAACAACCGCAATGCCACGGGCCGGATTGCCAAATGGGCTATCGAGCTCCTCCCGTTCGACATAACATATAAACCACGGCGAGCCATTAAGTCTCAAGTACTGGCTGATTTCGTCGCCGAATGGACAGAAGCCGAACTCCCTAAAGAGTACGGCACGTACTCCAATTGGATTATGCACTTCGACAGCTCTAAAATGCTGGCTGGTCTGGGGGCTGGAGTCGTCCTGACGTGCCCCACTAGAGATACATTCCAATACATACTCCAAATAGTATACACAGACTCCAACAACACAGCCGAATACGAGGACCTGTTACATGGTCTCCGGATGGCAGTTTCCATGGGCATTCAACACCTGGAGGTGCGTGGGGACTCAAACCTCACAATATCTCAAATAAATGGAGACTTCGACGCCAAGGATCCGAAAATGGCAGCTTATCGCAACGCCGTCCTCAAAATGTCAGCTCGGTTCGAGGGGCTTGAATTCCACCATGTTGCTCGGGAAAACAATCAGGCGGCGGATATCCTCGCCCGTGCGGCGCTAAGCGCGACCCTGTCCCACCTAACATCTTCTTGGAAAGGATGTTTAAGCCATCCGTGGTATGGGAAGGGGGCACGGTAACAATAGTCCGGACCCGGCCACAACACCATATACCGAACACTCTGACACAATCGGAGGCTCTGCCACCGAAATAACACCTTCAGCCCACGTGATAATGGCCGTCATCGCCCCGTGGACAGAACCATTCCTGGCCTACCAACCAGGCAGGAACTACCCAAGGACCAAAATGAGGCACGCTGCATAGTGCGGCGGTCTAAAGCCTACAAGGTCCACGAGGGAGAGCTTTACAAGAAAAGCACCACCGGAGTCCTTCAAAGGTGCATCTCCGAAGAGGAAGGGCGGAAACTTTTGGCAGAAATTCATGCTGGACTTGGCGGCCACTATGCCGTAGCTCGGGCCCTTGTAAGCAAGGCCTTCCGTACATGTTTCTACTGGCCGACGGCCCGAGCAGACGCACAGGACCTTGTCCAACGTTGCGTCGGTTGCTAGCTTTTTGCAAACCAAAGCCATATGCCGCCTACTGCCCTCCAAACAATCCCCATTACCTGGCCCTTTGCGGTCTGGGGGCTCGATATGGTCGGACCCCTCAAAGGGGGAAGCCATAAGAAAAAATACTTATTGGTCATGGTGGATAAATTCACCAAATGGATAGAAGCCAAACCTGTTAAAACGGCCGAATCTGGACCAGTGATAGACTTCATATCCGGGGTGGTACACCGTTATGGCGTCCCCCGCAGCATCATCACCGATAACGGCTCGAACTTCACAGCTGACGAGGTAAAACTTTGGTGCAGCAACATGGGCATCAAGCTCGATTATGCTTCTGTCTATCACCCGCAAACTAACGGTCAAGTCGAGCGAGCAAATGGTCTTATCATGAGCGGCATCAAACCCAGATTAGTGCGGTTCTTAAGGGAACCAAACACGCACTGGGTAGAGGAGCTCGACTCCGTACTATGGGGGCTGCGGACCATGCCGAATCGCACTACCGGATACACACCGTTTTTTATGGTGTACGGCGCAGAGGCAGTACTGCCCTGCGACATAATTCATGATTCACCTCGAGTGCGCATGTATGAAGAAAAAGAGGCCGAGCTCGATCGGCAGGACAGTTTGGACACCCTGGAGGAGGAGCGTGACATGGCAAAAGCCCGTTCCGCATTCTATCAGCAACAGGCTTGAAGGTATCAAAGCAGAGAAGTACGGGTCAAAGCTTATAACGTTGGCGAACTCGTTCTACGCCTACCGGAGAAGAAAAAGAACAAGCTCAAGCCCAAATGGGAAGGTCCCTTCATTATTTACCAGGTTCTGACCGGTGGAGCGTACCGTCTGCGGCATGCATCGGATAATCGACTCGAGCCAAACCCATGGAGCGCAGCCAGACTCCGAAGGTTCTACGCCTAGTGCCGGACTCTATGTTCATCTCCTTACCTCCGTCAATTTTTTACATATCTGTTATCTGTCTTTTCTCTCTTTCTCTCTCCTTTTTTCCTTTTCTTCAAGGCCTTAAAAGGCTAAATTGTGTATTGACTACACAATCTTGACGCGCTAACATGCTCATTATACCTGGGGGCTTCTTATACAGAAGCTTAATATAACTATTTTCCGGGCTTTATGCCCCACACATGTTTTATTCTTCCACATGTACCATTTTTCGCCATTATATGCATCGATATGACTTAAGTTTTGGCCAAGCTGGGTTGCCTGGCTCTTGTGTTTATGCCCTACGTTCCCGTTAATTCGGCTCGGGCATAAGGCGAGCACATCTATGATTGTTACTGCCGGGTCAGCCGGATGTGTACCTCAGACTGGGTGAAGCCGAAAGCTAGCGTTCTTAAGGGAATACTCGGTCCGTGAAAGAAAGATGACTTTTATTTATTTTAATACATGCCCCCAGATGTTTATAGCCTGCGTCTCTTTTCGTAGTTCGGACATGCACATTAGGGCATGTGTACCCAGGGAAAGGAACCCTTAACGGAACTATTCTCCCTGGAAGATGTTTCTTACTATCCATGTAATATAACATAGCTAGTTGGGTACTTGTCTGTTCAAGCACTTATGACCCCTACGCCTGGTTTCCACGCGTACCCCGGTTTTTGAATAACTGAGCGGGTATTCGGATACCCTCCGGACTATCGGGTCCAGAGGTCGAAGCGAAAAGGTCCGCCATGACAAATGATTTACAATCCGGCTAGGGACAATATATGTCATTTGAAGTACACAGTCACTTAGACTGACTAAAATCTTCTTCTATACCATCCAATAGGCTGTCTAGCCTACAATCCTATTGGGAATACTTTGCGGCTAATTCTACTTGGTCATACACCAAACTCACGGGGATCTCTTTCCCATCAGGCCCCACAGGTCCGACCTTGGCCATGTGGTTAGGGTCAGCCTTGGTATACCGCGTCTTCACCATGGCCTAGGCTTCCCTCGCACCTTGTCGGCAGGCTGATATCTTCCATAATCGGAAGCGCCGCCGTGCTCCCTTGAGCTTCTCTACAAGCTCCCCCATGCCCCCTGGCAGGGAGACGAATGGCCACAAGGCTTGGGCAATGCCCTGCATCACCTGCCGAATTTGTTCGTGCAGTTGTGAGAGCTCTGGCAGAAGATCACCCGCGGACCCGGGCATCTCCTCCTCGGGACAACCCGTCAGCATACCTGCAGATATAAATCTGTTAGCCGGTTTCTTCGCCAAACTCTTTAAAAAGTTCGTTCAAGCACTTACTGAAAATGCCGCGTCGAAGCCTCTTATTCTCCTTTATGGAGTCAGCAAGCTGGGCCCGAACATCCTTCAGTTCCACGCCCAGCTGGATATTGGCGTCTTGGAGATCGTTTCTCTCCTGCATAACCCACGTAAGCACGCGCTCGCCAGCATTTAGCTGACGATTAGCACGTTGCGCATCCCCCAGCACAGCCTCCGGATTCACTCCAGAGTCATCTGCAGCATCTATTGATTAGATTTGCATGCATGCCACATACTATCTGGTACCTGTCATTCTTTGCAATGGAAACAAGTGTTACCAGAGGGGGCCTTCCCGGACTCCTTTAGCGCGGCAACTGCAGCCCGTAGCTGGGCTTTGCACTCTTCCAGCTCTTGAGACAATTGGGTATTCTTCTCTGTAAGAACCTGCACACATAATGATCCTTAAATCAGTTGTGTCAACTGTTTCAAGTCTCAGGGGCTACACTGATATATATATATATATATATATATGTAATCATCGGATTTTCTTACATGTATATCCTTTACATACTGGTCCGTGGCTCTGGCAAGACCATTTTGAGCAGCACGGATGTACGCGTCTCCTGAGTTGAAGGCATCAAACGCCTCCTGGGAGAAACAAGCGTCACGGAGTACGGCCCGGCGACGCCTGTGATTCATGGCACTCTCCACTTCAGAATTTGTAGAGGATAGTCTATCCGCATCCTTTGTAGGAGGAGCATTCGGCGTTCGCCCCGTATTAGCTTCCGCCTCTATGTCCGACCCTGGAGCCCTACTGGTGGAGGCATGATCGGCAACCTCTCCGGATATAGTCTGGCGAGCGTTTTTCCTACTAGTAAACGTGGACGTTATTATATTTTAAAAGACGACAACCACGGAGCAAGGTTCTTATCATACCTCTGCGCCGGCGTCTCAGTCCTGACCGCCTTCCTTTTTAGCCTACCCGGCTTCGGTGCCCCTTGCTGGCGAGTCACTGCGGTTTGGCATGGCGTCCCGAGGGCCTTCCCTGTAAGACACCATATGTGTACGGTAGGTGAAGTGCATAAAAGGGGATCCTTCTTGGAAGTTGGGACTCCGGTTTTACTTACATGCAATGCAGGGAGTAGCCCAGGATAGACGGCTATGATGGCCACCATGGCATCATCGCAGCTCAATTGATAGAATGTCCTATCGATCAGCTCCACAAATATGTCCGGATCCTCTTTGAGTCCGGGATCGAGGGCCCGGTCATGGTCCTCCGGTTGTGGAGGCGGGCTGTTGACCTCCCTTACAGCTTTTCGCAGTTCCTGGCATGAAACGGCTACGTAAGTACTTATGACGAAGAATGCGGGAAGGCTGGGAGTAAAAAGTGACAGCTCACCCAGCTTGGAGGGTTGTACAGGGAGAATCCATCCCGTGGCTTTATGCAGACGAACTCCTCTTCTTCTCCTTTATACAAATCGGACAGGATTTTTGCTAGAGCAGCAACTAAGTCCGGTCCCTTACGCTCGCAGCGGGTGGCATCATCTTCCCCATTGAAGTGCCACATGGGTTGCCCTCGATATTGAAGTGGCTGTACCCCCCGCATTATACATTTTGACATAACCTCGATTGTTGTCAATCCTGATTGAGCCAGCATTTTTATCCAGCCCATCAGGTAAAGGACTTCTCCGTTATCTTCCTCCTGAGGGCTCCGAGGGCGCTAACTGCGGCGTTTCTTTAGGGGAGCGTTGTCGAACTCAGGGAGGCCCATCCAAATAGGGTCTGGAAGGGGAACGTCCTCCATATAAAACCACTCTGAGGGCCAGTCCCCGGATGTCTTCTTCGGAGTACCGGACAGGTATCCGGTCCCGGCGATGCGCCATATTTCGGCTCCGCCCACTTGGTACAGTGACCCCTCCTGTGTATGGGGTACGAGGCAGAATAACCTCTTCCATAGCTCGAAATGAGCTTCGCAGCCCAGAAACAACTCGCAAAGGGCGACATAGCCAGCAATGTGTAATATGGAGGTGGGAGTGAAATTATGCAGCTGGAGGCCATAGAACTCCAGGAGCCCGCGGAGGAACGGATGAATTGGAAATCCAAGCCCTCTTAATAAGTAAGGGACGAGGCATACCCGCTCCCCCATGGATAGGCTGGGAAAGATCTCCGCTTGCTCCCCGCCGTTATAGGTGGCGAGCCCGGCTCGAACGGGGACCATATACGCTGGAGGGAGAAACCCCTGGGTCTGTAACTCTACTAATTGGTTATGAGGGACGGAACACTTCTTCCAATTGCCGGGCTTAGGGCTACGGGAGCGAGAGGAGGAGCTGTGACGACCGGCCATGTTGGAATGGATTTTTTCTGGGTGCGCTCCGAAGGATACTCGCTGTGGGAGGATGATGTGATCTGGATTTGAGAATACCCGTCTCTTTAATAGACGATTTACCCACATGGCTAGGGTGGCAATTGTAAAAATGCCCCGACTTCTCGCATTCGCTCGACGCGTGGAGAAATATCCATTATTAGGTGCGGAAGCCAAGGAGTGCAACATTTATGGGAAGTCGGACACTACTCAAACAAGTATTCAGAATTTGGAGAAGAACCCGCCTTGCAATGCCGAAGACAATCTGCGCGCCGAACTCATCGCCATTGAAGCCTGGTTCGGGGGCTACTGAGGGAGTCCTGGATTAGGGGGTCCTCGGACAGCCGGACTATTGGACTATGAAGATACAAGATTGAAGACTTCGACCCGTGTCCGGATGGGACTCTCCTTGTCGTGGAAGGCAAGCTTGGCAATACGGATATGTAGGTCTCCTCCCTTGTAACCGACTCCGTGTACCCCTAGCCCCCTCCGGTGTCTGTATAAACCGGAGGGTTTAGTCCGTAGAACAACAACAATCATACCATAGGCTAGCTTCTAGGGTTTAGCCTCTACGATCTCGTGGTATATCAACTCTTGTAATACTCATATCATCAAGATCAATCAAGCAGGAAGTAGGGTATTACCTCCATCGAGAGGGCCCGAAGCGGGGTGAACATCGTGTCCCTCGCCTCCTGTTACCATCTGCCTTAGACGCACAGTTCGGGACCCCCTACCCGAGATCCGCCGGTTTTGACACCGACAGTGCCCTCAGGCCCTCCCTTTAATCCCGGCCGACCTCCAGATCGGGCGACAGTAGCTCTAGGCCCCACACGCCCCTAAGATAAACAGCAAGGCGCTGCTTCCCCGGCGTAATAGGCAGACTAGCGCCTGTTACGCCAGGGAATGCTTCCGTTAATTGGGAATCAACTGACCGGGAATTGAAATTCAGGGGGGCGACGGACCTCTAGCTAAGGTGAAATAGTATATGAGGAGAAACCTTGTGCATCGCGAGTTACTAGGAACATCTAGTATCAAGAAGAAGTGGTCAACTAGTGTCTTCTGTGGGATGAATACTGTGCAAGCAGACACGTAAGATTTGCATGAATAAGGGAAGAGGAGTACCATTTTTGGTTGCCGGTGTGGTCGCCTCCACATGTCGCGCCAATCTTCTTCTTTTTCCCGAGGAAACCAATGTTCTGGAGGGTGCAAGCTTGGACGAACCCATGGCCAAATTGTTGACTGTGTTGCCGTGGCCGTATATCGGCGGAGGGGAAGCAGATCCGAGGCAGCGAAGGACGGCGTAGCAGGAACAGCTCTGGTGCGGTGGAGGGTGGCGAAGTTGGAGCGGCAGCGGTGAGGCGTAGGACAGCGTGGTTGAACTGGCTCAGGTACAGACGGCTCGGCCTCGGCTTCAACTACTAGCCGTGGAGGGCGTTGCGGTTGAGGTTGCGGTGGACGACGACGTCGGGGTATCGGCTCCGGTGCGATGGAGGAAGCCGACGATTGATGGGTGGAATGGGGTGGCGGACGGGGGACGCCGGGGTTTCGCGGCTGGTGGAGAGGTAGTTTTTACGCCCACGGAGTACGAATGGGGAATCGGACGGGTGGCCGGGGGGGAGAACCATGTTTCGGCCTGGGACGCGCTTGTTTTTTGGCTTTTTTGAACAGAAGATGGAACGCATTTGTTTGAAATTTGGGGAAGTACAAACTTTGCCCCCCTCTTAAAGTTCGAACCTATTGCGGGTCGGGGGTAGGATGGTAATCCAAGGTGTCCCAAATAGTGGGCGGGAGCGATTTCGGCCGCGCACATGTGTGCTTAGGCGGCCATTGTGTATGAATGTTTTTCAAAGGCGGTTGTGTGGCGTCTAGATGAAGCTACAAACCTACCCCGGTTTAGACCTTTGGACGTCAGGCCGATAGGTTTCACGGGTCGGAGTTATTAGAAAAGTAATTTCCTTGTACTACCAAACATTGGTCTCACGCAGTTTCGGGTGAGTAGAGGCTCTTTTGGCGCTTCGTTCGAAATTTTGAAACACAAGCATTCACGTTTAGAGTATACTTGAACTTTGAGGATTGACCTAAATAGACAACGTTAAATTTGACCTTGGATGTTTGAAAACCTCATTAAATTATCTGCTTCTTTTTGAAATTTTGACACTTGAAAATCCTATAACTACGATTATTTTGGAATGGAGGAGCTAAATTAGAATCTATTTTGTACACGACTACATATGCTATTATGTACAAAATCAGAGCAAAGATTGGTGCCCCCATAATTTAGGTATGATTTACAAATGCCATGATATCAAATTCAAATAATTGAATGGACTTCATGTTGAATTCGATTTTTTAAAACCACCTTAAGTTGAATTCAAATGTATGCTAGTTCATAGGTAGCTATTTATAATGTTCATTGTGTAACTTTCATATGTATAATGTGCTTTAGACACACAACATGAACTATACTCACGTTGATATTCGATTGCTAAAGCGATGCATTGTCTGGAGTTCAAAATACTAACTATGTGGATCAATTGTGTCGAATAATAACATAGACATGCTCAAATTCGATAGAATCTAGATGTCTGATGGATCAATGACCGTTCCTTACGCGAACTGCAAGTATGATGATCCCATCCTAATATTTGGATACAATTTATATCTTTAATCAATGTGTACAGCAGTCTTGTACGTGTAGTTTCACTCTCCATCGGTGGTCTCTCACACATGCTCACACACTCTCTCCCGAGGTGTCTTTATCGCACACATGCTCTCGATATAACCCTCCCTCCCTCTCGTAACCATTTACGACTATTTTCACTAACCTTTATCACAAGCACTCTTCCTCTCGCAAGCATACACACGTACAATCCCCATCGACCCTTTCTATATACATAGACCTGCCTACGTGTCTCCTGTACGCACATTATCTTTAGGCATGTCTCTCACGCATTGTCTCACACCTCTTTTCCTAATTGACGAGTATGATTCTAGCAGAGCATTCTGTAGGATGCCCCTTAAAGTTAGGTTGGATGAATAGTAATATCGAAGATAAAGGGGTTACCTTAGTCCGAGAACCTAGGGTTACAAATCCTAGCCGGCTTTGTCAGTGGACATAGAGTCCTTCACAATTATGCTATCTTTGTCTTGTACGACTAGTCATCCATGGGTCTCCCTAAATGCGTCACGGGCCGACCAATGTGGCGCAGGACGGAACCGAACGAAGGGCCTCACCTCGACCCACCAGACCTCACGTGGTAACACACCCTCTGCCCCCATGTCTCGTTACCTTCTCACACCCACACATACCAACACAGACACCACACACACACAAAATATTCTCCTGGTGCCTCTATCCACTCCTTTCTTGCATATACACACTCAAGGGAATCTCTCGCCGTGATGTCATATTCGTCTCTCTCTCTAGTCCACTCTCATTTCTCGTGCTATCTCTCCCACGCCGCCCCCCCTGTCGGCCCTCTATCCATGCCTCTCTCGAATATGTAATACACACACATACCTCTCTAGGCCTTGCCAAATGCATCTACTACACATTCACACATGTTACATCACGTACCCAATTGATCTAAAAAGCCCTCTCTTCACGTTTATTTCGCATACAACATTCCTTTTGAATAAAGTGTGGCCAAAAAAATATTTTAGAATTTCTACATATATACAACATTACAAAGTTATATGGAGGAGTATGAACGCTTGCATTGCATGGTGCCCACAATGATATTTATTTCGCACTGTGAATTTGTATATTTTTATACTATATATAAAGTTAGCCATAATAGAGAGAAACGAAGAGCATCTCTCTCCATCGCATACCCCCCCTCTACGCCCCTTTCACGTACGCACACAAACTATCTCCAGGTCCTCTAAAAGTAAGCCCCCAGCACATTCACGCATGTTTCATCTTTCTCTCGAGATATATACAGTGACGATCATTGTATTTGAAGCGAAAGCATGATACGTACATTGGACTTTAGAATCCACTCATTACGGTCACCATTTACGTTTTGTGGTTATTATACAGTCACGGGCTCACTGTACAACTCTGTATTTGCTCAAGACACGACCAGTTGAGCAGTTAAACGCTCCATGTGGCACCTCTAGTGTTGCATCACATTATCTCGCTACCATCGGGCCCACCTGTCGGCTTGTATCTACTCTCCATTTACACTCTTATAAAATACTAGCAAGATTCCCATGCATTGCACGGAACATCAAGATGCATTTGTATGAGTAGTTTATCTTGTGGGAGAAAGGGATGAACAAGGGAAGGCCTTATTTGCAAGTGTGGAGAGGGGTGTGGGTATCTTTTTGCAAAATTGCCATAGTTTCCTTCCTATCCGTCCGATATAGATCGGACGGCCTATATTGCAGGATGGCAGGCACACGATCATCACCGACTATGATTTCTATAAGAGTAGGGATAAAATACACTCGTATAAAAAACAGAGTTGGTGATGATGGTGTGCCTGCCATCCTGCAATATAGGCTGTCCGATTTATATCTAACGGATAGGAAAGAAACTATGACAATTTTGCAAAAAGGTACCCACACACCTCTCCACATTTGCAAATAAGGCCTTCCCTCGTTCATCCTTTTCTCTCACAAGATAAACTAGTCATACAAATGCATCTTTATGTTACGTGCAATGGCATCTTGCTAGTAAGAATGAAAACAAACGACAAAAAATATTGGACAGTGGTTCAAAGTCATGACCGCGGGCACAGAGGACAAGGTGGCCTTTTATTGGCATGTTGAGCCGTCTGTTTTAACACACAGGAGCTGGTGTGGTGATTATACACACACGCACGCATGCACACGAACTGCATGCACGCAACACTCACACGAACACATGCACCCACACACTCACGCAACACTCACACGTACACACGCAGCCACACATGCACGCAACGCTCACACGCACGCACACACGCATGCATGCACACACCAGTACACCACACGACCAACACACACTCTCACGCGCAAGTTCTCAACCTACACGTGCATGCGCACACATCAGGCCCTGACAGGCACATACACAACCAGGTGATTCCCGCGCACAGGGTGGAGTCTTGTCGCGCCTGCACAAATTTGTGTTTATCTGACCTTTTCCCTATGCGAACTGACAGGTGGGACCCACAAGGAACATGGTCAATTTAACTAGTCAACATGGTGCCGTGTAGACTATTTGGCCGGTCAACAGAGTGCAGTCCGATGCTGAACCATGAGCAAGTGACTGTATAATCACCGCAAAATGTATATAGTGACCGTAATCAGCTTATTCTAAAGTTCGGTGAATGTGTAAGTGCATCTAGTGCCCCTTAGTGATTTTGGTGTATCGAAGACTTATAGGTTAAGGGACTGACGCGTTTGTGAGTGTACACAGGTCTATAAGTCTATGAGGAGTTTCATATTTACAGAGAAAGTCGACCCCTAAAAATGAAGTTCTTCGACTGAAGACTTTGTATTTCTGAAGACTTTCTGAAGACTTTGAAAGTGAAGAAATTTGTGTGACCTTGAAGACTTGGCAATCATTCGAGGAACATGAAGCGTGAAGACTTTTGTTTTCGTAGTTTCATTTTCTCTTTCTTGACTCATAGGAAACACCGTACTGTTAAAGGGGGTCGAGGAAATACTAAGGAAAATTTTCCATGTGATCCTCAACTCAAAAATCCTACACCTACCAATCCCTTCGAGTGAAGCCATTGGAAATCTCATACAGTTCAGTCAATTTCTTCAGTGACAGAGACGAAGTTCTTCTGGTCTCTGAGGAATTTGTTCTGACTGAGGAGTTAGGAATTCGCTAGTGCGGATTGCCTACACAGTGAGGAACATGATAGCCCTGAGGAATTAGACACTCAAAATTCCGACCGTTGCTGTGCTACGCGCCAGTTGTCCCAAAATATCTACCCACCTAACGGTCATATCATTGAAGGGCATTTATGTCTTATCATGTCAGGCTGCTCCCTAGGCTATAAATAGCAGCCCCCTACAACCACTAGTTGGTTGGTTGCTCCGAGAGAAACTGACACTTGTCATTTGAGAGCATCCCATCCTCTGAGGACTTTGAGCGAAAATCATCAAGTGAGGAAAAACCCAAACCAAAACCCAAACACCTACAAACCCCAAAGTGATTGAGCATCACTGAAGAGATTGATCCTGCGTGGATCCGACGCTTGTTACCTTTGAAGACTGTGCATCTTCCAGACGGTTAGGCGTCATGGTCTAGAGCATCCAAGAGGAATTGTGGATCCCCGAGTGACCAAGTTTGTGAAGGTTTGGAAGTCACCTGAAGACTTACCACGAGTGATTGGGCGAGGTCTGTGTGACCTTAGCTCAAGGAGAATACGGTGAGGACTAGGTGTCCTGGACTGCGTGTTCAGGACTGGGTGTCCGGGACTATGTGTCCTCAGGTTTGAATACCTACCCGCTCCAACCAGACGTACAACTGTCACAGCAGTTGGAACTGGTCTACCAAATCATTGTCTTTACCAAGCCTACTGGTTCTATTTTCTCAACTCTTTCATTTCCTCATTACTGTGTTGTGTGCTTGTTCATATCTGTGTTTGAAGACTTCGACTGAAGACTTTCTCAATTTCCTCAGTTCAATTTCTTCAGTTTGTTTGTCTTCATCTTGTGTTATCCTGTGTTTATGCTTTCTGTACTCTTTGCTTGTCTTCATTTCTTCATGATGACCATGCGTGTATTCTGCTTTGTTTACTTCTGAGTACTTATTCCGCTGAAAGTAGTTCTTCATTTAGGAATTTCCTCACCAGCAAATTCCTCAGTGAAGAATTCATAAAAATCACCTATTCACCCCCCTCTAGTCGATATAACGCACTTCCAATTGGTATCAGAGCAAGGTACTCCTTTGTTCTGTGTGATTTTGGTTTAACCACCTTGAGTTTTAGTTATGTCGACCGCAGGTATGATCAAGGTCTCTGCTGGGTGTCCTACCTTCGATGGAACGGACTACCCCTACTAGAAGAATAAGATGCGAATACATCTTGAGGCAATTGACAACGATCTCTAGTACGTTGTGGAAAATGGTGTTCCGTCAGTCACACCTTCTCTAAACGCTGCTGATGTGAAGAGATTCAAGCAACTCGATTCTCAAGCGAAGAATATCATATGTGGCCATCTGAGCAAAGGGCAGTATGGAAGAGTGAGTGCTTTGGAAACTACTAAGCTTATCTGGGATAGGCTGTCCAAAGTGAATGAAGGAGTCTCAACTCAACGTGACTCTCGTGTTGACGTTCTTCGCAATCTGTTCAATGGCTTCAAAAGACTCAACAATGAAAATGTTCAGCAAACCTTCGATCGCCTCACTGACATATCAAATGAGCTTCAAGCGCTTGGCACCACAGACATCACCGACCATGAGGTGGTGAAGAAATTGCTGAGATCGCTTGATTCGTCATTTGACACTCTGGCACTGATGATTCAAGAACGTTCTGATTACAAGTCACTTGACCCCGCTGATATCCTCGAGAGGCTAAACACTCATGAGTTCCAGCTTGCTGAAAAGAGAGATCTCTATGGTTCGAGCTATGGCAGATCACGTGCTCTGAAGGCCAAGGCAGTCTCTGAGTGTGAAGATGAAGACTCTGCTAGCAGCCTTGGTGATCCTGAAGAACTGAGCCAGGAACTAGCACGGCTACTGAAGAAATTTCAGAAGTTCTCAAGACGTGGTCGCTTTGGAAAATCCTCAAGGAGCTATGATTCCTCAACCAGTGATTACAAGAAGAGGCTATGTCACAAGTGCAAGAAACCTGGTCACTACATTCAAGATTCTCCTTAGTGGGAAAAGGAATCAAAGAAGAAGAAATACAAGGATCACAGTTCTGATGACGCGAAGAAGATGAAGAAATCCTCAAGGTCTTCTGCATCAAAATCCTCAAAGTCCTCATCTCACAAGAAAAGCAGCTCTAAGAAGGCTCGGGCATTCGTTGGCAAGGAAATGGACACTGAGGCTGAATCTGAGGAAAATGAGGTAGAGGAGGCATCTGAGGAGTCCGAGTCTGGTGTGGCAAGTCTAGCTCTCGCTACTGCATTCGTCAGCAAGTCCATCTTCAACTCTGAAGAAAATGACTCCACCAACAATGCTGATGAAGGCAATGATGACTACGCTCCCACCTATTGCTTCATGGCAAAGGGTGCCAAGGTACTCGAATATTCCTCCTCTGAATCCAGTGAGTATGAATCTGATGAAAACCTCAAACCCAGCTACTCTAAACTTGCTAAGATTGTTGTGAAACAACAAAAGGCTTTTGAAAAGGTTCAAAACATGCTAGATAAAAGTGATGATATGTTGGGTGAAGAAATGGATCGCACTAAAACCTTGACCGAAAGTCTTCAGAGACTTCAGTCCAGATTTGACAACCTTCAAGGTCATCATAACACTCTCTTATCTGATCATCAGAAGCTTTCCTATGAATTTCTTCAAAGGAAACAAGATCTTGAGAAGCTAAAGGTGAGTTATGAAGATCATCAGAAGGAGCGCGATTCATTACTTGCTCAACAAATCAGTGCTACTCAGGAAGAATTTGTTCCTCCATGTCTGAAGTGCATTGAACGTGAAACTGCTAATTCTTCACCTGAAAGTTCAAATGCATCTAATGCTACAAATTCTTCACCTGTCTTTGCTATCACTAATTCCTCATCTGAGGACATTGCTAGTATCACTGACGATGCAGGGCTGAAGGAATTGTACATGACAGGCATGTACAAAAGCCTCAAAGGGCATCAGACTCTTTGTGATGTGCTCAAAAAGCAGATCCTCAACAGGAACCCTAGGAAAGAGGGTATTGCCTTTGAGAGGAAACTCAATGCTGATGGTACATATTGGAAGCCTGAGCAGTACCCCAAAACCTCATGGGTTGCTGCAAAGGGACCTCCAGTTGATCCAACCAATTTATCTGGCTTTACATGTGAATCTCCTCATTCTTTTGATGAGTCATTTGACTCCAACTATAAACTGTTCAAAAATCAGAATGGTGAAGTATTTGCTAGATATGTTGGCACTAACTGCAGGAATGGTTCCCCTATGAAGAAAATCTGGGTTCCCAAAAGGTGCCTTGAAAGTCTTCAGGTGAATGTCATCATGACACCACCAACGAAGAATAGGAACTCCAGATCAAATTCTTCATATGGACAAAATTCTTCATATGGATCCAAGTCCTCATACGGACTAATTTCCTCACGTGGATCAAATTCTTCATATGATTATCATCGTGCTAACCCCTCTGTTTCGCAGGGAAGGGCTAAGGGCTATGAATATGAGCATTATTCTTCTAACCATTATGTTCATAAGTCCTCGAAGAATTTCTCTGCTTATTCATATGCTTATCCTAACCCCTCTTATGTGAAACGAAGTGGACTGGCTTCTATGCCACCTTTCTCATATGGTGCTCGCAGAGTGATGAGTTCTTTGCCACCCCTTCAGATGTGGGTGGTGAATAAAAAGAACTAACCTCTTATGCAGGGTCAGGTCTCCAGACGTGCTTAAAACGTCTGAAGAATTAGCTGGAGACCTGAGAATGCCTGAAAGGACGCAGAATAATCATGATGAAATGAACTTTCATTTCACACGTCCTCATTTTGCTTTATCTGTTCTATTGATCTGATGAAATTGATGTCATATTCTTCACTAAAGAAGTATATGAGATTGTAAGTTGCACTAATTCATCTGCAGGATGATCATCCCAAAGCAAATGAGTGGGTCCTCGATAGTGGATGCACTAATCACATGACTGGTGACAAGAATCTATTAATCAATGCTCCTTTAGCTCCATCACATCTGAAGCATATCACCTTCGCTGACAAAGGCAAAAGTCAGGTATTGGGTCTAGGTAAGGTTGCGATCTCAAAGGATCGACACATGGACAAAGTCATGCTTGTCGAGTCCTTAGGATTCAACCTCATGTCTGTCTCAATGCTTTGTGATCTTGATATGGTTGTTGTCTTTGGCAAATATCGTTGTGTTGTTGTCTTGGAAGCTGACAATTCCAAAGTCTTCGAAGGCTTTAGGAGAGGAGACTTGTATATTGTTGATTTCTCTGCAGGACCTCAACCTGCCGTATGCTTACTTGCAAAAGCTTCAGAAGGCTGGCTTTGGCATCGACGACTTGGTCATGCTGGCATGAGGAATTTGCACACGCTTGTGAAGAATAAGCATGTCATTGGCATTGAGAATGTCAAATTCCTCAAGGATCACTTGTGCGGAGCCTGTGAAGTTGGAAAGATGACAAAGGCCAAGCATCCGGCGAAGACTATCATGACTACCACTCGACCATTTGAATTGCTTCACATGGATCTCTTTGGTCCTAATCACTATTCTGCATTTGCAAATGAAGCATCTCTATATGGCTTTGTTATTGTTGATGATTACTCTCGTTACACATGGGTGCATATTGTCACTTACAAACATGAAGTGAAGGAAGTCTTCAAACGATTTTCCTCAAGGGCTTCAACCAAGTTTGGTGTGAAGATCAAGCACATCAGAAGTGACAATGGAACTGAGTTCAAGAATTCTGGTCTTGATGACTATCTTGATGAACTTGGTATTACTCATGAGTTATCCGCTCCTTATACTCCTCAGCAGAATGGCATCGTGGAGCGCAAGAACAGGACTCTTGTTGAGATGGCTCGCACTATGCTTGATGAATACAAGACACCTCGTCATTTCTGGACTGACGCAATTGATACTGCTTGCCACATCATCAACAGGGTATATCTTCACAAATTCTTCAAGAAGACTGCTTATGAACTCCTCACTGACAAGAAACCCAATGTGAGTTATTTCAAAGACTTCGGTGCTAAATGTTGGATTAGAGATCCTCATCACAACTCTAAATTTGCACCGAAAGCACATGAAGGTTTTATGCTTGGTTACGGAAAGGACTCGCACACCTACAAAGTCTTCAACAACGTTCTTCACAAGGTTGTTGAAACTGTAGATGTGCCGTTCGATGAAACTAATGGCTCGCAAAGAGAGCACCTACCTTATGTGATAGATGAACGAGCACCTGAGGAATCTATCAAGTTCAAAGCTACTAAGGATGTCATTCCTACCGAAGAATCTGCTGAAGAATTCATTCCAGAACCGGAAGAACGCCGAGCTGGTGCACCTGAAGAAAACGGTGCCGAGGAAAATGCTCCTGAAGAAAATGCTGATCAAATTCCTTGACGACAACCAGCTCATCCTCGCGTTGCAAGAGAAGTGCAAGTTGAAAAGATCATCGACGACATTGAAGCACCAGGTCCTCTCACACACTCAAAAGCTTCACATTTATCTAACTTTTGTGGGCACTATGCTTTTGTCTCTATCACAGAGCCCACTAAGGTAGATGAAGCATTTCTGGAGCCTGAGTGGATTCAAGCTATGCAAGAAGAATTACATCAGTTCGAGCTAAACAACGTTTGGGAACTGGTCAATCGTCCAGATCCTCGCAAGCACAACATCATTGGCACAAAATGGATCTACCGCAACAAGCAAGATGAAAATGGCCTTGTGGTGAGGAATAAGGCACGGCTCATAGCTCAAGGCTACACACAGGTTGAAGGAATTGATTTCGATGAAACTTTTGCACCTGTTGCTAGACTTGAGGCTATTCGCATTTTACTTGCTTATGCTAACCATCATGATATCATCTTACAACAAATGGATGTGAAAAGTGCATTCCTCAATGGTAAGCTTGAGGAAGAAGTATATGTTGCTCAACCCCCAGGTTTTGAAGATCCAAAGCATCCTGACAGAGTCTTCAAACTCAACAAGGCCCTGTATGGCCTCAAGCAGGCCCCTCGGGCGTGGTATGATACTTTGAAGGAATTCCTCATGAAGAAAGGCTTCAAACCCGGTTCACTTGACCCAACTCTTTTCACTAAATCTTATGATGGTGAATTGTTTGTGTGCCAAATATATGTTGATGATATTATCTTTGGCTGTACTGACCAACGTTACAGTATGAATTTGCCTATATGACGAGTGAAGAATATCAAATGTCTATGATGGGAGAGTTGAAATTCTTTCTAGGTCTTCAAATTCGTGAACAGCGCAATGGCATATTCATATCTCAGGAGAAATACCTCAAGGATGTATTGAGGAAATTCGGCATGCAAGATTGCAAAGGAGTCAAAATTCCAACGCCCACAAATGGCCATCTATGCACTGATGAAAATGGTATTGACTTTGATCAAAAGGTATACCGCTCCATGATTGGCTCCTTATTGTATTTATGTGCATCTAGGCCAGATATTATGCTTAGTGTTTGCATGTGTGCCCAATTTCAAGCTACACCAAAGGAATCACACCATAAGGTTGTGAAACATATTCTTCGATATCTAGCTCACATGCCAACACTTGGATTATGGTACCCCAAGGGCTCGGCTTTTGATCTCATTGGATATTCTGACTCTGACTATGCTGGTGATCGTGTGGATCGCAAGTCAACATCTGGCACATGCCATTTCCTCGGACAATCCTTAGTCTGTTGGTCCTTGAAGAAACAGAACTGCGTATCACTGTCTACTGCTGAAGCTGAGTACATTGCTGCTGGATCGTGATGTGCTCAATTGCTGTGGATGAAGCAAACACTCAAGGACTATGGCATCAACGTGAAGAATGTGCCTCTCTACTGCGACAATGACAGTGCCATCAAGATTGCTCATAACCCAGTTCAGCACTCGAGGACCAAGCACATTCGGATTCGTCATCATTTTCTTCATGATCATGTGTGGAAGGGCGACATCTCTATTGAGCATGTCCGGACTGAAGAACAGCTAGCCGATATCTTCACTAAGCCCTTGGATGAGAAGAGATTTAGCAAGTTGTGGTGTGAGCTAAATATCCTAGAATCTTCGAATGTTCTTTGAAAAGGACACTCATCCTAACACTTATGCAAAATTGATGACTTAGATGTGCAACACGCGAAGAAACGTTTTTCTTCAATCAATGAAGAATAACACTCTAAGTGTGAAGAAATTAACGAAGAATTTGATTCTCAGAACCCTACGACAATTGTACGCGGTGTCTGAAATCATCATTCTTATACGGTGGGTCACGCCACCACCAAAAGTTGAAAATCTTCAAATTTGAGTTTTTCTTCAGTTTTTGAAATTCCTCAGTTGTTCAAATTCTTCAACTTTTCAATGTCTTCACTATTTCCGTCGTTTTTCTTCATTGGCTATATATATAGAGAGTTTATGTCCTCTACAGCATTCACTTATTGCTATTTCTTCAAGTTGCTTTTTCTACTAAGTGAATGTGATCGGACCCTTCCCCATCTATGCTATACTCAACCCAATCTATTCACAAATTCTTCATGTGCGTTCTATTTGAAACTCGTTCAAAATCTTCACTGTGTCCTTGTCAGCTAAAGAAATTGCGAACGGAACTTTTGACTTATCTAATCTAAATTTTCAGCTTTGCCGCTCAAACCGTTCTGCATTCCCCGAAAAACTCATCTATCCACCCACGATCTCACATGATCGCCACCTCTCAGTACGTGGGTGACACATGTCAAACGGATGAGAAGGCTCAGGGGCACGTTCGTCCAAATTCTTCGGGCGAACAGTTTTTCACCGTGGTTATATATACCCCTCCCCTTCCTCACTTCTCTTTTACTCTGCTCGATCTCTATCTCCCGCTCGAGCTTCTCAAACCCTGGCGCCACCGCTACTTCATCATCGCCGGTGAGGAAGAGCTTCACTGCCTCGACCTCGTCGCCATCGTACTCGCGCCGGTTGCGGATTTCTTCACTCCGCCGCCGCCGTAGCTGTCTTCCTCTGCGGAGTTAGGGTGTGGAAGATCTGAGCTGACGAACTTCACATGTACACATCTCAGTTCGTCGTGTTCTTCATCTAGGGTAATTAAAAGTTACTTTTACTACCCTCTTTGATTCGAATGTTTTATTGAAAATCTTCAAAGGTGTTTATTCGTCAAATCTTCACACTGAACACCTCACATGTCATCTGCTCTTGATTCATTTCTCTAAGCAATGATTTTCTTCAAGATTCCTCAATTGTGCGGATTCTTGATCTGTACAACACTGGAACCTAAGACAAAGAACGCTTAGTGAAATTTTTCAAGACTCATCTGGTCAAATTCCTCAAACTTGTTCTTTTTGAAAACCCTCTGAGAACGCATATGACCTCTCCAAATTCCTCGCAACTATACTCTGTTCACAGGTACACATGTCCGCTGCTGAATCACTAGGTTCTCATCAACTTAACTCATTTGCAGCATTCCTCGAAGAAAAGTTGCACACCTCTTCAGAAACTTCAGTTGTTCATATTCCTCAGCTGAAGAAAATGGCTGATGGTAAGAAGCCACAGAAAGGAGGAAAGAGGGCTGAGGTCAACACTGCTTTCGAGATCCCTGATGATCTCTATGCTGGGTACTGCACTCCTAACGAGGCCAAGTTTGGTAAGGAGGACAAGAATTCACGCAAAGTGCGCATCCAAAGGATTGAGAGGAGATGGGCACGTGAGTGGAGGGAGTACAGATATGTTACTCCCAAGTATATGAAGAAATTGGCACTCAATCCTCCATGCCCAAGACCTCCATTGGCACCAGGCCAAGAAGCAGATCCCACCAGCCTCAAGCGTGGTGAGGATTATCCTGATGAATGGGCCAAGCGCCAGGCCAAATTGGCCAGACAAGCCAGAGAAGCAGTGAGAATATTTAATGAAGACTCTGCTGCTGCCACTGCTGAGGCCTCTGCCTCCAAGCCGAAGAAGGCCATGTTAAAGAAGCCTGCTCACAAGCCAAGTGCTTCTTCCTCAATGCCCTCACGGCCAAGTTCCTCAGCAATGCCCTCACGGCCAGAATCTTAAAAGCCCTCAAGGCATACTCCTCAAGCTGCTCCTGCTCCTTCCAAGTCCTCAGCTCCTCCGCCAAAATCCTCAGTTGCTCCGACCAAGTCCTCAGCGCCTGTGCATCTTGCCACATGCCAATGGACTGCATGCATCTCAATTGCCTCAGGAGCATCTGCCAGTTCTTCACCTGCTCCAAATTCTTCAACTGGCCCCTCTCTGCTGAAGAAAAAGGCCACTGCTGGACGAGGTTCACGCCCAAGTCCTCACAAGAAGCAGGTTGCCTTTCAAGTGCCCTCTGATGATGATGAGGCTGATGATGAAGAACTTGCTGAAATCATCAGACACAGGCAAGCCAGGGCCGCTAGAGCCAAAGGCAGCACTGTGCCAATGCTACTGGATCCGAAGTTGATCCTGAAATTCATTGATCTATGCCACAAGGACCCAAACACGCCGTTGCCGGAGATGAACCTCACTCCTGGTCAAAGTCATGTTCTGACTGCCTTCATTCAAGAAGAAAAGTGGAAATTTGAACAAGGCAGAAGGCTGAAGAAAGCGCAGTACAAAAAGCAGCGCTACCTAAAGGACAATGTCCTCACTCTTACCCCTGATCAACTTGTTGCTTTACAAGCTGAGATCAAGCAGCTCAATGAAGAATTTGATCGCTACTATGCTGACAGGAAGGGCGCCAAGGTCAGGTTCGTCAATCTGACGAAGACTTTCCCTTCAAGTGCTACTGCTCCTGTGCACGTTGAAGTCACTCCGGCTGAAGCATCTGCTCAGCCCACTGAAGAACATGCCAGCACCGCTGATGACAATCAGGCTGCTGAAGAAAATGAAAGTACCAGGGCTGATGACTGTATTCCAGCCGTTGAAGAAACTGCCAGGGCATCCACTAGTGGTGCGCCTGAAGAAAACGAAGAAGTCAGGGCAACTGCATCAGTTGTGCCTGAAGAAAATGAACCGAGTTCCTCTGCTGCTCCTGCGCCTACACCAACTCCGATCCTTCCATCTGCATCAGATGCGAAGAAGACCAAGGCTGTAGAGCGTACAACTGTGAAGAAAAGGAAAGCATCAACTTCATCAGATTCTTCAGCTCCGAAGAAGATGAAGCCTATGACAAGCTCGTTTGCACATCCCATTGATGATGTTCCTATTTCAGCTATGCCATCAAAGGAACTTGTTCCTTTTGATGAGGACTATGTGATCCCCAATGGATCTGATGATGACACTCCCTCTGCTGCTGCGTCAGAACAGATGGATGAAGAAATTGAAGTGGATGCTATCCCTTCAACACCTGTTGTTTCCTCGCCTATGCCTCAGTTCACTGCTGAAGAGGCCGGTGTTGAAGAAATGGAAGATGAGGATGTGGACATTGGCTGTACCACACCTGTGCTGAATGATGACTTTTGGGAAAGTCACCACCCCAACTCTCCATTGTTCACTCCACTTCAAGCAATTCCTCAGTCCCCTGCTGCTACTGAAGTACAAATGGGCTCTGAAGAACATCATGCAACCCCATCTGTCCATGAAGAAATTCCAGCCACTAGTGCTGATGAAAAGGTCCATGAAGAAATTCCAGTCACTAGTGCTGAAGAAAATGTTAATGAAGAAATGAAGACCCAGGCTGCTACTGCAGAAGAGCCTGAAATTCCTCAGCCTGCTGAACCTGAGATTGCGATTCCTGAGGTGATAATGCAATTAACTGATACTCCTCAGCCCAAGCCAAAGGATCCATTCTCAAAGAAGAAATTCAGGGCTAATGATTTCTTTCGCGAGCATGTATTGTTCAGTGACTACAATCCCTATGATTCTGCTTGTCTCAAAAGAAAGCGCTTCGGGACTGCCAGCCAGGCCAATTTCTATTCTTCACTGCTATTCAACAAAGACAAAGTCTTCGACCACGAGCATATTCCTCATGTGGACATGGAATCACTGCCATGCTTCTCACATGTCCTCAATGTGCTTCATGACGCAGGCCTCCTCAACTTTTGCACAGACATAGTTGATTGGAATGAAGAGCTCATTCTTCAGTTCTATGCAACCCTGCACATCACAGGTGATGCTGAAGATATCAACTCTTGGGTGTTGGACTGGATGACCGAAAACACTCACTATAAGGCACCAGCCTCTGAATTGCTTCACGCCCTGCAAATCAGTCCACCACCTGAAGGAGCTCGTTGCCTGTACCAAGAGCCTGAGCTGACTGCTCATTTTATGCAAGTGCTCATGAAGCCACTGAAGCCCGGTCAAGCCCCAAGGACCAAATTCCTCGTAAAGGAATTACTCTATGTGCCCAGAACTGTCTATCGCATTCTGACGAAGACTATGAGTCCAATCAAAGGCCATGACTCAAATGATGAAGACATTGTTGGCATGATGAAGAATCTGTTGTTCAATATCATACATGGCATCCCTGTCAACTTTCACGATTTCTTCTTGAGGACTCTTGCAAATGCTGCACTTTCTCCATTTGAGCTGAAGCCCTATGCACCTTGGATCATGAGATTCATCAGAACAAGGTCTTTGTAAGTGCATCTAGTGCCCCTTAGTGATTTTGGTGTATTGAAGACTTATAGGTTAAGGGACTGATGCGTTTGTGAGTGTACACAGGTCTATAAGTCTATGAGGAGTTTGATATTTACAGAGAAAGTCGACCCCTAAAAATGAAGTTCTTCGACTGAAGACTTTGGATTTCTGAAGACTTTCTGAAGACTTTCTGAAGACTTTGAAAGTGAAGAAATTGGTGTGACCTTGAAGACTTGGCAATCATTCGAGGAACATGAAGCGTGAAGACTTTTGTTTTCGTAGTTTCATTTTCTCTTTCTTGAGTCATAGGAAACATCATACTGTTAAAGGGGGTCAAGGAAATACTAAGGAAAAATTTCCATGTGATGCTCAACTCAAAATCCTACACCTACCAATCCCTTCGAGTGAAGCCATTGGAAGTCTCATATCAGTTCAGTCAATTTCTTCAGTGACAGAGACGAAGATCTTCTGGTCACTGAGGAATTTGTTCTAACTGAGGAGTTAGAAATTCGCCAGTGCGGATTGCCTACACAGTGAGGTACATGATAGCCCTTAGGAATTAGACACTCAAAACTCCGACCGTTGCTGTGCTACGCGCCAGCTGTCCCAAAATATCTACCCACCTAACGGTCATATCATTGAAGGGCATTTATGTCTTATCATGTCGGGCTGCTCCCTAGGCTATAAATAGCCGCGCCCTACAACCACTAGCTGGTTGGATGCTCCGAGAGAAACTGACACTTGTCATTGAGAGCATCCCATCCTCCGAGGACTTTGAGCGAAAATCATCAAGTGAGGAAAAACCCGAACCAAAACCCAAACACCTACAAACCCCAAAGTGATTGAGCATCACTGAAGAGATTGATCCTGAGTGGATCCGACGCTTGTTACCTTTGAAGACTGTGCATCTTCCAGACGGTTAGGCGTCATGGTCTAGAGCATCCAAGAGGAATTGTGGATCGCCGAGTGACTGAGTCTGTGAAGGTTTGGAAGTCACCTGAAGACTTACCACGAGTGATTGGGCGAGGTCTGTGTGACCTTAGCTCAAGGAGAATACGGTGAGGACTTGGTGTCTTGGACTGCGTGTCCAGGACTGGGTGTCCGGGACGGTGTGTCCTCGAGTTTAAATACTCATCCGCTCCAACCAGACGTACAACTGTCACAGAAGTTGGAACTAGTCTACCAAATCATTGTCTTCACCAAGCCTACTGGTTCTATTTCCTCAACTCTTTCATTTCCTCATTTCTGTGTTGAGTGATTGTTCGTATCTGTGTTTGAAGACTTTGACTGAAGACTTTCTCAATTTCCTCAGTTCTATTTCTCCAGTCTGTTTGTCTTCATCTTGTGCTATCATGTGTTTACGCTTTCTGTACTCTGTGTTAGCTTTCATTTCTTCATGATGTTCATATTTATGTTCTGTCATGTATGCATCTGAGTACTTATTCCGCTGCAAGTAGTTCTTCATTTAGGAATTTCCTCACCAGCAAATTCCTCAGTGAAGAATTCATAAAAATCGCCTATTCACCCCCCTCTAGTCGATATAACGCACTTTCAGTCTTCACTCAACTACAAAGCTGATTTTCAGAATCACCTCAGCTACTTGCCCCCGATTGAAGTCCTCAAGCAGGCATATTCCTCAGCTGATGAGAAGGGCAAGGCTCCATCTGTTATTGATGAAGGCATTCGTCCATTGGATGGTCAGTTCCGCAAAGCTGCATCTTACTCCACCAATGATGACTCTGCCACTCATGATTCTGCTGCCAATGCATCCAAGGCAAATCCTCAAGCCACTGCTCCTCGTGTGATGACTGACCGTGAGCTGCTTCTTAGTCTTCATCAGAAGGTGGATCGAAACCACAAATGGGTTAAGCGTCAGTTTGGTTCAACTCTTCACAACATGACTGCTACATATAATGCAGTGAAGAAAAACCATTACTACCTCCATGAAGTCTTCGATCGCACCTGGGCTATTCTGTCACATTTCTATGATGAAGAAGATCTGAAGCAAATGGGTGTCAAAGAAGATTTTGACTGGTCTGCTCCTCCACGGAAGAAATACAAGAAGGTCAGGGTTCCTCCCTTGGTCGCCAGTTCATATTCTTCATCGCGTGACACGGACGAGCATGAAGACTTGGACAACACTGCGGCAGGCCCTACAACGACAAACGACCCCAACAACGCTGGCGCTCCTCCATCAACATGATATTCTTCAGGGGCGTTAGTCCTCATTTTCAACCCTTTTGGTCATTCGATGACAAAGGGGGAGAAATTTGAGTTAGTCTTCAAGCGGGTCTATCTTATATGGGCGTTTTTTTCTAAGTTACAACTCTCGTTCTTCTGATGACTTTGCTGAATCGATTTGTAAACTTAAACTCTATGGTGGCCTGATACTTTTGCTGAGTTCCTCTGCATGCTTATTCCTCATCAATGTTAATGCACGCATGCTGAATTACATCATTCACCATATTTCATCATGCATTTCAAATTCTTCATATTATATGTCAAATGCGTGTATGAATTACAAGATATAGGGGGAGATCTCCATGATTATACTCGTCAAGTGTGTATTGCTTCAAAAGCAAATTCCTCACTATGCACAACTTCAGGGGGAGTTCTTCTATATCTTGCAATCAAATTCCTCAAAATCAGTATTTACACTTCATATGTTTATCCCCGTTGAAAACTTAACCTATATTGTCATCAATCACCAAAAAGGGGGAGATTGTAAGTGCATCTAGTGCCCCTTAGTGATTTTGGTGTATTGAAGACTTATAGGTTAAGGGACTGATGCGTTTGTGAGTGTACAAAGGTCTATAAGTCTATGAGGAGTTTGATATTTACAGAGAAAGTCGACCCCTAAAAATGAAGTTCTTCGACTGAAGACTTTCTGAAGACTTTGAAAGTGAAGAAATTGGTGTGACCTTGAAGACTTGGCAGTCATTCGAGGAACATGAAGCGTGAAGACTTTTGCTTTCGTAGTTTCATTTTCTCTTTCTTGAGTCATAGGAAACACCGTACTGTTAAAGGGGGTCGAGGAAATACTAAGGAAAAATTTCCATGTGATGCACAACTCAAAAATCCTACACCTACCAATCCCTTCGAGTGAAGCCATTGGAAATCTCATATAGTTCAGTCAATTTCTTCAGTGACACAGACGAAGTTCTTCTGGTCTCTGAGGAATTTGTTCTGACTGAGGAGTTAGGAATTCGCTAGTGCGGATTGCCTACATAGTGAGGAACATCATAGCCCTGAGGAATTAGACACTCAATATTCCGACCGTTGCTGTGCTACGAGCCAGCTGTCCCAAAATATCAACCCACCTAACGGTCATATCATTGAAGGGCATTTATGTCTTATCATGTCGGCTGCTCCCTAGGCTATAAAGAGCCGCCCCCTACAACCACTAGCTGGTTGGCTGCTCCGAGAGAAACTGACACTTGTCATTTGAGAGCATCCCATCCTCTGAGGACTTTAAGCGAAAATCATCAAGTGAGGACAAACCCAAACACCTACAAACCCCAAAGTGATTGAGCATCACTGAAGAGATTGATCCTGCGTGGATCCGATGCTTGTTACCTTTGAAGACTGTGCATCTTCCAGACGGTTAGGCGCCATGGTCTAGAGCATCCAAGAGGAATTGTGGATCACCGAGTGACCGAGTTTGTGAAGGTTTGGAAGTCACCTGAAGACTTACCACGAGTTATTGGGCGAGGTCTGTGTGACCTTAGCTGAAGGAGAATACGATGAGGACTAGGTGTCCTGGACTGCGTGTTTAGGACTGGGTGTCCGGGACTGTGTGTCCTCAGGTTTGAATACCTAGCCGCTCCAACCAGACGTACAACTGTCACAGCAGTTGGAACTGGTCTACCAAATCATTGTCTTCACCAAGCCTACTGGTTCTATTTCCTCAACTCTTTCATTTCCTCATTTCTGTGTTGAGTGATTGTCCTCAGTTCAATTTCTTCAGTCTGTTTGTCTTCATCTTGTGTTATCCTGTGTTTACGCTTTCTGTACTCTTTGCTTGTCTTCATTTCATCATGATGATCATGCGTGTATTCTGTTTTCTTTACTTCTGAGTACTTATTCCACTGCAAGTAGTTCTTCATTTAGGAATTTCCTCACCAGCAAATTCCTCAGTGAAGAATTCATAAAAATCGCCTATTCATCCCCCCTCTAGTCGATATAACGCACTTTCAGAACGTATTACGCTTTTCTCTCTGTAGGCCCTCCAAAACTACATCTCTACACGTTCTCGCATGTTACATCTAACAACTATGCAGTACAGCACTACTACTACACTCTAACACAATAAATCATATGTGTTTTTAGTTTTACTAGATATCATATTGTTACTTAATTATTCAGTTTGCATACATTAAAATTGCCTTTGAAATGTATGGCCCGTATCATATACCGCGCGGGAAAAATCCTGCCCTTTCCTGTTTAATCTAGTTTGTATCGATGTATCGTGCGAAACAGCAAAACTATAGTACTATATACAGTACAAGTGACAGTTCACTGGGCCGTCGTGTCGTGTACTCCTCCGTCATAAGAGTGGAGCACTCACTTTCATAAATCTTCTAGTCCCTTTCGCCAACATGTGGGGCATCAAGCTACCGGGTATACGTGCCATACCGGAATACAGTGCAGAGCAGCCGGGGTGAAGCACCCAGTCATGGTGCCGGCGTAGTAATGAGCAATGAGGCGTCAAATCACAAAGCTGCACCTTTCCCAGAGTTAAGTTGGAGGGAAGAAGTAAAAATGCTAAAAATAAGAAATTGGAGGGACGAAGCAACCATCATTTCACTCGTTGCTGAATCCGCTTCTCCCTCATCTTCTTCAACTTAACCACCTGTTGCTTCTGTCGTTGTTCTGCCTCATGTGGGAAGTGGATCGGCTTGGTAAAGCACTGACACGTGGGACCACATGTTAGCAAACCGCCAGGACAACGTCCTCTAAAAAAAGAAACCTCGCCCGCCATCCGCACGGCAAAATCACCTCCTTTTTACTAATCTTGATTCTATAATTTTTTAGATCAATATAATTGAGATTTGTATAGATAGCACACAGGAGCAAAATCAAGTGGTACGGTTAAGGGCATCCACAATGTGTAGCCAAATGTGAGAATAGCTTTTGGCATCGTGGGAACCATTGTCGACGATGTTGCCAAAGCCAAAAGGATGGAACCGAAGCTCCCTGATTGATTGATTGGAGGAATAGAAAAATGCAACGTCTCTCCTCTTTCTCCCGTGCTTGGACACATGTACAGTATAGAGGACAGAGTCTACTCCCTTGTCCCTTCTATCACAAATCACAAAGCAGTGAGGCATCAAATCACAAAGCACAGATGAAGCAACCATCATTTCACTCTTCGCTGACTCCGCTTCTCCATCGTCTTCTTCGAGAAACCATCTCACCGCACTATGCTGGACGGACGACGCTATTGTGTACGAGTAGTACTAGTACATTTACGCGTCCTTTGGTTCAACGGACTTCCTGGATGCAAATAAGGCGGTTGTCTCGGCTTGCAGGCGGCACTTGCGAACGACTTACCGTGGTCTCCCTCAATGGTGTTCTCCATCGAACGCACTTCACCAAACCACAACGTTCGAGATATCGTCGACCTCACCGCAATGGTGAAGGAAGTCAGATATAGTTACTACCTCCATTTTTTTGTACACAAGGCCAGTATATCAAGATTACAATTTGCAAAAGGTCACTAACACTAATCGAGGCAAAATTGATGGGGTTTGCCTCGTACTAGCAACCAAGGACATTAATATCCCCTGCATGCATGCGGAAGTGAGAAGGTTGGTTTGCATGGCGCTGCATTAATCAAGCGATGAGGAGTGAGATGGTTAGCTCTTTGGGCTTTGGAGAAAAAATACACATTAATTGACACGTGAAACGAGGATTTGTATCGATTAATCTCGCGAAGGAAAACCCCGCCTTTCTTTTTTAACACTAGTACTCCTAGTACGTAGTACTATGTACTTATCCTGTTTGGGTCTAGGCCTTGCATTGCCATACTTCACCACACATTTTCCCAAGCTTGCCTAAAGTTTTCAAAATGAAAAGGAGGTACACTTGCGCACGGCTGTCGCGGTCGCACCGCACCCTCACACGGTCGCTCCTACACGTCGCGGTCGCACCGCACCCTCACATGCACAGTCGCTCCTGCACGCCGCAAACCCAACCAAGGGAACGCACCCTCACTGACATGTGCTGTCGCATGTGAACAAACCAAACTCAGCCATCCTACCACTGACACATAATATTCGTTCATAGAGTATGTTTATCCAACCGCATGTTGGGGAGTATCCGTACGGCCCGTGCGGTGGTCTGTTGGGGAAGAAGAAGAGGTGAGGAAGAAGGGTTAGGAGACGTAGGATATTCATCCAACCGCCTGAAATGGTAGACTGACCCAAGTCAGGCGACTTGCATAACAATATATGTTTTTACACAGCAAAATATCCATAAAAACAACAACAAAAAGAAAAACTATCACTGCTCGCGGAACGAGACGGCCTCGTCGTCTTTGGCTGCCGGCGCGAACCAGCCGTAGCTGCCGACGTGTGTCTCCGCACCGTGGTTGTCCTCCGCCTCCAGCTACTCGTTCATGCGGAGCGTGCGGGCGCTCTGCATGGACGAGAGCACCGCCCGGTTCAAGTCGAGGACGTCCGGTTTCGCCTGCAGGAGGGCCCCGATGGCAGCGGCATCCGTGCGCTCCGCATGGAGTCGAGCCTCCGCCACCCGGTTCAAGTCCAGGACGTCCGGTTCCGCCTGCAGGAGGGCCTCGATGAGAGTGGCATCCGTGCGCCCCGCGTCGAGTTGAGCCTCTGCCGCCCGGTTCAAGTCCAGGACGTCCGGTTCCGCCTGCAGGAGGGCCTCGATGGCAGCGGCATCTGCGTGCTCCGCCTCAAGTTGAGCCTCCGCCGCTCGGTTCACATCCACGACATCTGGTTCCGCCTGCCGGAGAGCCTCGATGGCAGCGGCATGCGCGCACTCCATGTCGAGTTGAGCCTCTGCCTCCCGGTCCTCCTTTAGTATCGCAGGTTGAACCGCTGGTCCGCGTGCACCATGGGGGACTCAGACGTCGGCACGAAGTCGACGTCCATCGTCTCATACCCATCGGGGGCCTTCTGCGCCGCGACCTCCGCCATGAACATTGGATCGGCTTCCTCCTCCTTGTAGCTTGGCTCCAGAGAACTCGGGGATTGGCCCGCTGCAAAGCGAGCTTGGGAACGGAGGACTCTGGCGCAGATTGCCGCCGCGATTTCTGCGCGGCGCGCCGGCGTTAGCATCTTGTAGTACATGATCTTGCGGCGCACCATGGCTTTCCGGTGAACCAGGGGACGCTTGATGCGGGCTAGGGGATCGAAAGGTGGGGGAAGGGGTTGGAGATTAGGTATGGTTTTAGGGCAGTGGCTGGCGTAGGCCGAGCAGCGAAGGTTCTGGTGTGAATAGTGGTTCCGGTGACGACCGGTCAATCGGTTTTGACAGTACATCGCTCTTGTCGCGTTCGCGTTGCAGCCCGGCACGCTGGACCCTCCATGTCGCTCATAGAATGGAACGTGCTTGGTCTTGCGTTTTCGCTCGCTTGTGGGACCGCAGTTGAGAGCAAACCGACGTCCCTCCCCCTCCCCCTCCCCCGCCCGCGTCATTTTATGTGGAGTAAATAAAAACTGAGGGAGTATACTACGGATGAGGATCCCCTGACGTGGTCGAACCCATTGAGTAACTGACATTCGGGGCCTAGCAAGCATGGGGTCCGCCAGTAAGTGACCGAAAGGGAGGGTAAGGCAGGGATACGTATGTGAAAGGAGCTTCCAGTGATATAATTTTCACATTATACATCTCATGTACTATTAATCTTGTCAATAGTCAAATGCGGTTTTGAAAAACGCATTAGAGCATGGTTAATAATATAGCAAGTCGATGGCTATAAGGAACTGCCATATCATCTATAGCCATCATCTATTATATGCACTCATACAGTAGTGTGGGCTATAAGGTTGGCTATTTCCCGCAAAAAAATTATAAGGTTGGCTATTGTATTAGTACTTTTTTCCATCTCCTCTCCATCTCTTTCTTCATATTTATTGTACGTATTTAACTAGGAATGCGTATATAGCTAGGCTCTTGCATGAGAGCTCACTCCCCTTACTTTTTCACATCTCTCTCCTCCACATACGCCCTATATAAATGGAAGGAGGGAGTACAACTATGAGCACTGCATACTCTAGTACAGATGTTGTCAGTACTCCACTAGTACTATTGGACAGGGAGCTTAAAAAAAGTTACTATTGGACTGGCTATATGTGGCGAAATCCTAGTAGGAAGAGCATGCGCGAGAACAAGCACATTCACGTGGTTGAAATCAAATTGGAAACCATCTCGAGTACAAATCTAGGAGTACGTATGAATCTAACAATATTGATTGGGCGTTCTTGAAAGTTGATACTTTTTTATCAAAGTAGAGATACTTTGACTACACATAAAACTTATATGTAAACTAGAAAGGATAGGAGCGAGTATATTGTACGTTCAAAAATGAAACGAACATTGAATACCCTTTATATATGATTTGCGGATGCTATGATCACCGGTTCAAAATTTTGAATCCTCCTTAGGTATCACACATGCCCCCACTCATTCTCTCTCGATTTCATCTCGGGGTCCGGTGATCGATTGAAAGAGGACTAGGGTGGGTACAATACGTTCGTTTTGCTTATGAACGTACAATATACTCCCTCTGATCCCCACAGACCCCACCTCCCCCCCTCGCGGGTCATTTCTATCATAGAAACAGACCAAACCATTATCTCCTTGCATGATACACAATTGATCTCTGAACATCAATCGATCTCGTCAACATGTGTTGGGGCATGAACCGAATGGGATGTCAAAACTAAGACGCGAAGCGACACGTAGTGGAGGCAAAGTGAAACTTCAAACGAACCATTTGTTTGTATGCATGTTGGACAAATTACAAATAAACATTGGAAATACAAGCATGGTCTAGGCCCACATGCGAATGATACTCGGCGGAATGTTCAAATGAGGCATGCGGGAGGATGGACTCGACCGGAGGGCGACATGATCGATGGAGAAAAGGGTTGGAGAGGAATGAGAAATAAGCAAAACGCCACATGATTATACTTGAATGGCTCAAATAAACAATAAGTTGTCTCGCTTGGCCTACATAGTGAAAGGCATAATGTGCAACGTGGAGCACTGATTCTCGAATATGGCCGGGAAAATAGGGAAACCGACATGTGGGGCACACCTTTTGGGACGACGTAGCGCAAACTAGTCCAATGGAGGAGTTGGCCCACGACCTCCTCGCCACCGGCAACCGTTCATGTGGGTCGTGGGGGCCAACAACGTGGCCCAGCTCCAGTGCCGCCTCTGGACACGGCGACCGCGGTGACCGACACGCTCATCGTCGCTAGACACGGTCGTTTCAGTGTGCCGAGGGTGGTATTAGTGCTGTGGCACGACCAACAGTATGTTTGGTTTGTGCTCAAGGTTGCCCCATCAAAGCATTCGGTAGCCAAATTTTTGGTTGAGGTTTTGGTTGCCCATGATTTGGCCGACATCGGCAAGAAAAATGAACTAGACTTGGCTAGAGTTCATTGGCATGCCAAAAAATGGCAAACATCCAAACAAAGACCAATCTTTGGGTCATGACAAAATTTTTGGTAAGGTGCACTTTGGCCACAATCCAAACGCACCCCAACACCCGGCTCGTCGAGGATGCACGGGGTGCTGGGACGCGTCCGCGGGGTCGTGTAGCACGGCCAATTGCATCCTCAAGACCTGAGACCATGCCGGGTCGTCTTGCTTTTTCAATGACATGTGTCGATCGCATGTGAACAAAGGGCATCTCCAACGTTGCCACAACCGCAGCTGACTACCCTGGCACACCAAAAACCCTCGTCCCTCGCGCCGTCGCGCGGTGTGTTCCCAGCCGGCGCCAGCTGCCTGCATTCATGTCGTCCGTCCGTATGCCGTCGGTAAGAGGCTCGGTGCCCGAGGAACCAACTCCGGCTACTTAATGACGCAACAGGACGCTTGGCCTTACCGGAATGCGCTACTTAAAGCGGCAACGCCTAGCTAACCTCCACACCATAGCGCATCATCCTCCTACCTGGCACCACATCTGCCATGACCGCAAGCGCGAACGCTCTACGGGAGAGCTTGTCTCCGGGGATGGAGCTCGAGGTCGCCGCCCTCACTCAAGTCGCCGCACAAGCGGTGGCCACGCTGGCGGCTGACGACGGGAGCACCGTCAGCCACGCGTCCTACTTGCCGCCATCCAACGTCCGGCACCGCAGAAGTCGGGGACTCCTCCGAGGATGAGTAGGGCATGGCAGGCGGCAGGGCATGGTGTGCCAACTGGCCGGTCCGTCTCCCGTGTTCTAGTTTTCCTCACCGGAGACCGCACCTTCACTTCACGGGTCTTGAACCCCGCCCCCGTACATGGAGATCGCAGATGGAGGACGTCGGTCGCCGCCGTAGAATAGGTTTAGGGTCTAGTTTCTTTTATTTCTCTGTCCTATAAAAGTTCGAAATGTAATGAAAATATGCCGTGTTTGCATTAATCTCGGCCAGTGTATATGAACTTTTACAATAATATAGTATATTGTAGGAGTACTAGCAAGATGCCCGTGCGTTGCACGGAAGATCAAGATCTTGTGGGAGAAAAGGATGAACGAGGGAAGGCCTTATCTGCAAATGCACATTCACGCATTTCACATTTTTCTACATCTACGAGAACCTACAAAAGGGTTAACATAAATTGCCTCTCTCTCTCCTCCCCTGATTTTCATCGTGGTGGGCCCCACCCTCCCCCCAATCTACAATCAACAGCTCACACGTTTCACATTATGTTAATTACGTAACTGGGACTACGTAGGTGTAGCATTACTCGTCCTAAAAAAACAACTAAGCCAACCTCCCAGCATATCGCGCGGGAAAAGACCCGGCGCGCTGTTTTAGTCGGGATTACCGGATAACTAGTAGTAGTATCGATGGATCGCGCGAAGCAACAAGTTTTTTTTGAGGGGGCGAAGCACCTAGTTTAAAAGGAAAAAAGGTGGTACACTCACAGCACCCCTGTCTCGGTCGCATTGCACCCCACACACGTTCGGTCCTGCACACGGCTCACGCAAACAGAACGCGCTTCGGCTTGCCTCTTCACTGACACGTGGGACTGCACTTGGAGAAACCCCCCTCCCCCCGTCCCCCTCCACTCCATTCGCTCCGCCAAAGCCGCCCTCCCCACCACGCCGATACATCGGCGCCGCGGTTCGTCGAGGGGACGCACGGCGATCCTCTCGCTCCCACAGTACGCTCTCATAGACTGCCGTCCTCTAGCCGTGCCGCCACCGCTAGCGACGTTCTTGTGGAGGCGCACGGCGGTCAGCGCCGCCACCGCTGGCGACTTTCGTGTGGAGACGCACGACGGTCAGCTTCTCCCACGGTACGCGCATTCTAGACTGAGGCCCCGTGCATGTCGGTGTAGCGTTGAATGTTAGCTGATAGACGCTGTTAATCTCACTGTTTGCCGAAGTAGTTTACAGTCAATATGCTCTGCTTAAGAAGCGTCCTTGCCTGTTCTGCACTCAATCTGCTTAGCTGAGATGGCATGCCAAGGCCGATTAGTTGCTAAAATATCCTACCATATATTTATTGTGACGTAGATTGCCATGGTCTAGTAGCCAATCTGTTTGGTGAAATAGCTCTACACCATTTTATACTCGATCTTTGTTGCAGCGATGGCCTTCGATAGTTCGATGGCAGTGTGCTCGGCCTCATTGACTGCTGAAATAGCCTGTCATAATTTAGCACTCAAATCTGTTTGCTGAATTAGCTTTACATATATTTCGTTACTTAGATCTGCTCTCCCAAATATCTTTCCATAGCTTTAGACATCGACCTAGGTATTTTCTTCTGGACTTCATAAAAAAGCATATATGTTTTTCCTGTAGTATCTAGTAGAAGAACTAATTTGTATGTCTAACAGATGGACATGACTTCGATAACTTTTGCTCGAAGATTCTCCGCTGCATATGTCGAGGGGGTTGAAAACTTCATGAACTTTATCAGAGCTGAGTACGATGGTCCGAAATCAGATGTGCTCTGCCCGTGTAGCAGTTATATGAATTCAGTTACAAGACCCCAATCAACTGTGCAAAATCATCTACACTTGTATGGGATGTCGGTCACATATACTAGGTGGGTTCATCATGGTGAAGCTATGAACGTCAATGTTATTGACTACGTGGAAGCAGCAGATCACCATCTTGATCTGCCTGATGCTCAGGTGGAAGAGGAGGAGGAGGAGGTGGTGGCGGAGCAGTGAGTTTGACCAACATTGAAACAATGCTACGAAATGCTCGTGCATTCCGTGAACTTTGACCTGCAGAAGAAAAACGGTGGGCCCACATGTTGGAACAATGCAACGTTGCTCTCACCATAGGAAATAAGCTGTCAGTATTCTCAGCTATGGTCACCTTTCTTCAGGTGAAGACATCTGAGCGGATGACCAACAAATCATTTGATGCGATGTTGGCTGCTTTCCGCAAAGCTTTCCCAGATGTGTCTGACCTGCCACACACCTACAGTAAAATGAAGAATTTCCTTCATGCAGTTGGAATTGGATATGATATGATCCATGTTTGTAAGAATAATTGTGTTCTATTCCGGAAGGATTATGCCAACTTAAGTGAAAGCCCGAAATGCAAATCATCAAGATGGAAAGATGGTGATGTTGTGAAGAGGATTCCTCATAATGTTCTGAGACATTTTCCAATTACACCAAGATTGCAGAGGTTGTTTCATGATGCCGAAACAAGAGAGGATTTACTGTGGCATTCTAGGAACCAGGAGTACAGATACCAGAATGTAATGAGCCATCCATCACATGGTAGTGAGTGGAAAAGCTTCAATCATAAGCACGAAAAGTTTGCTGCTGACCCGAGAAACATTTGTAACGCCCACGATGCGGCTATATCTCTCACGTGTCGAGGCACGACTTAGAGGCATAACCGCATTGTAGGTTTTGTCGCAAGAAGGGTCATCTTCACACAATCCCATGTAATGAACAAGAATGGGATAAAGAGGGTTGGCTTACAATCGCCACTTCACACAATACTTAAATAAATCATACATCAGTCAAAATACACACATAGACCGACTACGGTCAAATCCAAATGAAAAGAAGATAATCCCAAATGCTAGATCCCCGATCGTCCCAACAGGGCTCCACTACTGATCATCGAGAAACGAAACATAGTAACGACCAAGGACCTCGTCGAACTCCCACTTGAGCTCGATTGCATCACCTGCACTGGTATCATCGGCACCTGCAACTGTTGTGATAGTGTCTGGTGAGTCACGAGGACTCAGCAATCCCATTACCATGGGTATCAAGACTAGCAAAGCTTAATGGGTAAGGAAGGGGTAAAGTGGTGAGGTTGCAGCAGCGACTAAGCATATATGGTGGCTAACATACGCAAATAAGAGCGAGAAGAGAAGCAACGGAACGGTCGTGAAACTAGCAATGATCAAGAAGTGATCCTGAACTCCTACTTACGTAAACATAACTCAAAAACCGTGTTCACTTCCCGGACTCCGCCGAAAAGAGACCATCACGGTTACACACGCGGTTGATGCGTTTTAATTAAGTCAAGTGTCAAGTTGTCTACAACCGAACATTAACAAATTCTCATCTGGCACATAACCGCGGGCACGGCTCTCGAAAGTTTATACCCTGCTGGGGTGTCCCAACTTAGCCCATTATAACCTCTCACGGTCAATGAAGGATATTCCTCCTCCCAGGGAGACCCGATCAGTCTCGGAATCCCGGTTTACAAGACATTTCGACAATGGTAAAACAAGACCAGCAATACCGCCCGATGTGCCGACAATCCTGATAGGAGCTACACATATCTCATTTCAGGGCAACACCGGATGAGACAGGCTACGAGTAAAACTAGACCTCGAGTTTCCCTGAGGGGGCCCCGCAGGCGGCTCGGTTCGGACCAACACTTAGACAAGCACTGGCCCGGGGGGGTAAATAAGATGACCCTCGGGAGCGCGACTCCCAAGGGAAAAAGGCTAGGTGAGGCAAATGTAAAACCAAGGTGGGTCCTTGCTGGAGGAGTTTTATTCAAAGCGAACTGTCAAGGGGTCCCCGTAACAACCCAACCGCGTTAGGAACGCAAAATCAAGAAACATAACACCGGTATGACGGAAACTAGGGCGGCAAGAGTGGAACAAAACACCAGGCATAAGGCCGAGCCTTCCACCCTTTACCAAGTATATAGATGCATTAATAATATAAGAGATATTGTGATATCCCAACATAAACATAATCCAACATGGAGCAATCTTCATCTTCACCTGCAACTAGCAACGCTATAAGAGGGGCTGAGCAAAGCGGTAACATAGCCAAACAACGGTTTGCTAGGAAGGGTGAAAAGGTTAGAGGCTGACATGGCAATTTGGGAGGCTTGAAGAGCAAATGATAGGTAGCGCAGCATAGCGATAGAACGAAGCAACTAGCATAGCATTGATAGTAGTGAGATCCAGGGTAACGGTCATCTTGCCTGAAATCCCGATAGGAAGAAGAACGAGTCCATGAAGAAGACAAACAGACGGAGTCGAATGAATCCTCACAACTCCGGAACGAAGCCGAATCTAACGAGAGAAGCAACCCGGAAAGAATCAAACAACATAGTAAACACACAATCATAAACATGGCATGATGCACAATCAAGTATGATGCATGTCCGGTTTAGATGAGGCATGGCATGACAAAATGCAACCAAAAAAACTACAAATTAAGCGGAGCTCAATATGCAACGAGTTGCATATTGACGAAACACCACATGACTCATTTAGTTCTCTCTCGGTTATGTACCCAACAATATTAAATGTTATTAAACATGGCAAGGGGTGAAGCATCTAAAAACTACCTATCTAGGCAAGTTTAAAAGAGGCCGAAACAACAAACAACAATTCCGGAAAGTCCTCATATGCATATTTCGAATTAGCTACTGTTCTGCCCTAAAACATATTTTAAAGTTGTTAAACAGCAAAATGAAGGGCACCATGTTAATCTATGCATTTTTTCACCCCATATACATATAAAGTTTATTTAAAACCGAGCTACGGTTATTTAGTTATGAAATAAATCATTTAAACATGGCATTTGAGCAAATTTAAACAAATAGCATTTTAAACATTTTAAACATGGATGAAAGTGGCATATTATTAAGAATTTTACATGTTTAAAACATTTTAATCCGATGCACGGTGCATGAGTTATTATATGCATGATGCTTAGGGGTTTTTCTGGAAATCTGCACTCTCTGGATAATTGGACAAATTCGCAGAACGGGAAAGAAACATGATATGGGCCGAATCTGGCTGGGCCAACAGGAGCAGAGGCGCTGGAGGGTCACCATGGGCCTAGGCCCAGGCCGGTGGAGACGGCTGAGGCACGGGCAGGCCGAAGCGGGGCTGGGCCAGCCGAGAAGCGGCAGCGGCTGGGCCCTGCGGGACCGGTGGGCTTGGCGAGATGGTGGCTGGCGACACAGTCAACGCGAGCGCTGCAGCTCGATCTGGAGCAGGAGACTTGGCGCTGGGGTCGTCCTCCTTGACCGAAGCGAAGCAGGAAAACGGCCAGGGACTTGAACGGCACGGGATACCGGCGAGGTTCATCGGGTCGGGCTGGTTCCAGGCGGCAGCGGTAAGCTTGTTCATGAGCAGAGAGAGAGACAGTCAGAGGAGCAAGAGAGCCAGGAAAAGGGGAAAAAAGGGCGCGAGGCAAGGAACCTGCTGGTCCGGCGGCTCTGCTCGGAGAGGTGGCCGGCGGCGTTGCACAGTTGAGGAGGTCTTGGTGGCCTTGGCGAAGCAGGGGAGGTCCGGGCGCCGGGGAACCACGACGGCGGGGCAGATCTTGGCAGAAAAGAGGTCGGGGACGACGAGCTCGGGCATCCATGTTGTCCTCCTGACGGCGCGCAGGAACAATGGGGCATGGGTCTCCGGGCGACGGATCTGGCGGAGAGAAAGGAAACGGCGGGCACGGCCTGGCCGGCCGGCGCGATGGCTCAGGCAGGGAAGGGCGGCTGGTCTCGGAGCAACGGGGCGAGGACCATGGCGTTGGATCCCTGCTAGAGAAGGGAGAGGCGAGGGAGATTAGAGAGGTTGAGAGAGGTTGAGAGAGAGTGGAGCACGGGGAGCAAAAGAAGAGAAGGCAGGGGCGTGGCGACCTGATGCAGCGGGTGGTGGCTCCGGCGAGACCCGGTCGCCGGTGGCCAGGCGAGGCGAGGAGGAGGGCGACGACGCGAAGATGGATGTCGATGCCTCGATCCGATCTGGATCGAGCGATGCGGGAGGCTCCGGTGCTCTCGTGGTCGTCCGATCTAAGATCTGGCGGTCCAAATCGAGTGGAATTGGCTGTGGTGGTTGGCTGGATCTGAAGGGAGGTGGGAGGAGGCTGTGGGATCGAGGGAGGGGGATCTCGAGAGGATTTTCTGGATTGGCGGCGGGATGGGACATCTCCCTAGAAGTTAGGGTTTGCCCATATGGACTAGGGGTCTTTAATAGTGAAATGAAGGGGTATTTGGATCATCTGATTAAAATCAGACGGTTGAGATAAAATGCTAGGGGATTCCAAATCAGAAATCGGAGATGTTTTAGGGATGATCCGAAACTAACGGTGATGACTGAGCGGGTTGGGTTCCAGAAAGTTTCGGGCGCGCGCGAGGGGTCTGAGTAAAGTGTAGAGAGGTTCAAACGATCAGACAAGAGGGAATCGAAAACCCGGTTAGACTCGATTCAGTCAACGAAGGCAAGGGGAACGCGGCAACTACGAGCAACTAAAAGTTTAAGAAGACATGCCGATGCAATGCGTATGATGTGATGATGAATGCAACAAGCAAAATAAAACACACGGCAACAACAAGAAACATGGAAGTCGTCTGGAGCGTCGGTCTCGGGGCGTTACAACACTCCACCACTACAAAAGGATCTCGTCCCGAGATCTAGGATGGCACCGGAGAGAAGCGGGAGGGAAAGAGAGTAGGTAAAACTAAGTTGCTTCTTCGACAAATAAGTGAAACCAAAGAACCTTGGGAGGTTAAACAATTTTGAGAAAAGAACACAACGGAGCTGATCGAAGTTGAAAACACTCCGTTAGAAAAGAGGAGCAAGGAGTATTGCGAAAAAAAACTTGGGGTTGCAAAGACATGAATGAAGAGCTCCAGCGACAAGGAAGGACATGTAACCACTCCGGTTGAAACGGAATAAGCAAGGAATAAGAACGAAAGAATGCAGGCAGCACTCCGGTAGAAAAGAGAAGAAAAACTTAATAAGTTGAAAGAACTTGAATGAGAGCACAACACTCCTGTTGAACGGAAAAGCAAGGAAAAGAACATGATCTTGAGATAACGAGATGATTGGTTGAAGAGAGCAACATCACAAGGCCTCCAGAAACAATGCAAGATAGTTAGATAGTTGGAATGAATAGAACGAAGAATGAAACCAACATCTCCTACCATAAATGAATTTGAAAGAGCATCCTTACAAAGTAGGATTGAACGGAGTTGTTGGAAAACCAACAACGAAAAGAATAAGCTTGTAGTGGACTTATGGAAACATCTCAACATTATGAGGTGACAAACGGCCACTAAAGGAAGCCATTGATTTGAGTGAGAGCACCAAGGCGATGAAAAACTTCTTGCACCAAGAGGATAGGAGAAAACTTGGATCATTGATAAGCGCCATAATAGCAACATTCCTTAGGAAAGGCTTTAGGTGAAACATGACACAAGATAACGAAGAGATTGGTGGATTTAAAATATCTCATTCTTGACAACAAGTGAATCATGGAACATGAATGGAAATTGTTAAGAAGGACATAACACCACCTCAAAAGATATTGTAGAAAGAATTGCACTTCGGAATGCAAGATGAAGAATACTTGAACTCCTCAATACAAAACATGTGTTGAACACCATGGTTATCTTTGAGTATAGCTTGGCGGATCATAACTTAGAGAGAAATCTTGAAAAACAGTTGAAGAATGAAAAGAATCCTTGACGAATCACCATGTAGAGCCTTCATGAAGAACTCCAATAATAAAAGGATTTGTAGAAAGAAAGGGAAGTTGAAAAACACAAGGTGAAGCCTTGCGATGATTTAGATGGAGCTTCGCGATGAGATATAATGCGGAAAACTTGGAACTCCGGAAAGAAAAGATAGACAACATATAACTGAGATATTGATATCACGAACAAACTCCGGTTGAAAGAATTAAACACTTGGATGAAACAATAATAAGAATTACGTTATGTGTATCCTTCATCAATTTAAATTGATGACAAGCAACGGATTTGGCATACTACTTATTTTCGTAGAAAGGATTAAGAGAGATATAGCACAAACTTGAGAAGGTATTCAACGAACCACCGGTAGGACTTGGAAAGAGCGAATGAGTTGGTACGATAACGAAGGATGAGAAATCTTGAACGAACCACCGTAAAAATTGAAGATGAACAAAGAAAAGATAAAGAAACACCGGGAAGAATTAGAGAACGAATGAATATACTTGAGGGAATTTAGATACATGAGAACGAAGAGATCACGAGCTGATTAGAGGATATTTGAACGATTCACCGGTACAATTTGGAGAACGATAGCTACACGCTGAGAATGAAGAATTATGACATGATGGCCTTCGGAGGAAAGAAATGGAAACAACTCATGAAATGCTCTGGATGGTAAGAAAAGAATTGTCACAATCAAAAACAATTATGAGGATGGCATGAAGCTAGAACCATGAATCTTCAAGAGAATGGACAAGATTTAAGGGAAACTCTTCTTCGGTCTTCAAATGTTGAGAATGATGACAAGTAACACCACCATGAATTGTTGAGATACTCCGGGAGAATGGAAAAAAAAGAGGTTGAGCCAACAATGAAAAATAATTTGAAATCGATCTTGGAAAACATCTGACTGATGAAATTCATTCTTACGTCAAACTTCGAAGAGAATTTGGGGATAGCTCCGGTAAAATTAGAAGAGTCAGGTAAGATCCTGGTAAAAGACCTGTGGGTTAGGGCCCACTCGAAAGAAAATACCGTTGAACGATTGCTTGAAAAGAGAGATTGCACCGGTTGAATTAAATGGCTTGAATGAGATAGCATCCTCAAAAGAACTTGAGTGAATTGAGAATGGAAACTTGAACCTTCTGAGATATCTTCATCACTCCGGAACAATTGAATAGCGAGAAGTGGATGATTAAGAGGTGCACCGGTACGAGAAAAACATTTGACACGAGGAAAAGATATGATCCACAAAGCTTGAATTGAATCCACCGGAGAAGAAAAGAATGAATAATGATAAACTTGAAGCTCCATTAGTATCTTCCTAAGAATCACCGGATACGAACATTGACGGAAAGGAAAGGAGAGACTTCCCCTCAATAAAAGGATACTTGATTAAGAAATCTGAGTCCTTGAAGAAAAAGGGTGGGAGGGCGGGGAAAACAAGGACAACTTGGGATGGATGAAGCAAACACCGTTGCAAAGAACTGAGAATTGATCTCGCGAATGTTGAAATGATCGGATCCACTTGAAAAAGAGCACGTCGGTTGGAAAAGAATTGGCATGACAAACTCGATGATCAAGAAGGATTGGTATTCACATAGAAGTATGAGAACACCGCTTCGGAATGGTATGGAATCAACACTTGACTTCGAAGCAACTCGAATACCACAAACCAAAACAAAACAAAGGATTGGCTTAGGAAATAAGCCGGAAACAAACATATGATAGATCCCATATCGTATCATGTGTCTGTTGGAAAGATAATCTAAGAGCTACTTGAATTCCCACTTATAAACTCCCGAAACTTTCTGGTTATGCAATCTGGTGTTGGGGATACAGGGGACACAATATATATCACCCAAACTAACAATCCCTAGATCCAGTTGTATCCATCCGTCAACACATAACCAAGAAATCTTTGAAAATCATGCACCTCAACCTTCGAAAAGCATCCGTTATACGAGTTTTGGCAATACTCCCGAACTCCCGCCCCAGTACTGGGTGCCGTCGAGGTGATCTTACCAACATCTACATAAAAGAGATTTTCGATGTCGGCGAAACTCGGGTATTCCAGAACTGCAACGATAAAATTGTGATGACAACACCTCGGAGCTCAACTCCCCAGGACACTGCCACAACCCCTAAATGTCAGGAGGCACCAAGAACAATGTTCTTGTCACAAAACCATTGGAACGATTCCAAGATACCCGCGTGATCCTAAAAAAATTTAGTGACATTTGAGGAGAGGAAAGTCAAAACATCTACGTCAGGAGGCCTCACCAGAGCGTCGAAGGGACTTAGGAGTAAAAAGAATCCTACTCTCCGATATATATAATCCTAAGACTCAAAACATTTTTTTCTAGACTCAACAATGTCAGCGATTCGATCAAGTAGGGGGCTCCTGAGTCGGGGATGGCTCTGATTACCAAATTGTAACGCCCACGATGCGGCTATATCTCTCACGTGTCGAGGCACGACTTAGAGGCATAACTGCATTGTAGGTTTTGTCGCAAGAAGGATCATCTTCACACAATCCCATGTAATGAACAAGAATGGGATAAAGAGGGTTGGCTTACAATCGCTACTTCAAACAATACTTAAATAAATCATACATCAGTCAAAATACACACATAGACTGACTACAGTCAAATCCAAATGAAAAGAAGATAATCCCAAATGCTAGATCCCCGACCGTCCCAACTGGGCTCCACTACTGATCATCGAGAAACAAAGCATAGTAACGACCAAGGACCTCGTCGAACTCCCACTTAAGCTCGATAGCATCACCTGCACTGGTATCATCGGCACCTGCAACTGTTGTGATAGTGTCTGGTGAGTCACGAGGACTCAGCAATCCCATTACCATGGGTATCAAGACTAGCAAAGTTTAATGGGTAAGGAAGGGGTAAAGTGGTGAGGTTGCAGCAGCGACTAAGCATATATGGTGGCTAACATACGCAAATAAGAGCGAGAAGAGAAGCAACGGAACGGTCGTGAAACTAGCAATGATCAAGAAGTGATCCTGAACTCCTACTTACGTAAACATAACCCAAAAACCGTGTTCACTTCCCGGACTCCGCCGAAAAGAGACCATCATTGTTACACACGCGGTTGATGCGTTTTAATTAAGTCAAGTGTCAAGTTGTCTACAACCGAACATTAACAAATTCTCATCTGGCACATAACCGCGGGCACGGCTCTCGAAGGTTTATACCCTGCTGGGGTGTCCCAACTTAGCCCATTATAACCTCTCACGGTCAATGAAGGATATTCCTCATCCCGGGGAGACCCGGTCAGTCTCGGAATCCCGGTTTACAAGACATTTCGACAATGGTAAAACAAGACCAGCAAGACCGCCCGATGTGCCGACAATCCTGATAGGAGCTGCACATATCTCATTGTCAGGGCAACACCGGATGAGACAGGCTACGAGTAAAACCAGACCTCGAGTTTCCCTGAGGGGGCCCCGCAGGCGGCTCGGTTCGGACCAACACTTAGACAAGCACTGGCCCGGGGGGGGGGTAAATAAGATGACCCTCGGGAGCGCGACTCCCAAGGGAAAAAGGCTAGGTGAGGCAAATGTAAAACCAAGGTTGGGCCTTGCTGGAGGAGTTTTATTCAAAGCGAACTGTCAAGGGGTCCCCGTAACAACACAACCGCGTTAGGAACGCAAAATCAAGAAACATAACACCGGTATGACGGAAACTAGGGCGGCAAGAGTGGAACAAAACACCAGGCATAAGGCCGAGCCTTCCACCCTTTACCAAGTATATAGATGCATTAATAATATAAGAGATATTGTGATATCCCAACATAAACATAATCCAACATGGAGCAATCTTCATCTTCACCTGCAACTAGCAACGCTATAAGAGGGGCTGAGCAAAGCGGTAACATAGCCAAACAACGGTTTGCTAGGAAGGGTGAAAAGGTTAGAGGCTGACATGGCAATTTGGGAGGCTTGAAGAGCAAATGATAGGTAGCACAGCATAGCCATAGAACGAAGCAACTAGCATAGCAATGATAGTAGTGAGATCCAGGGTAACGATCATCTTGCCTGAAATCCCGATAGGAAGAAGAACGAGTCCATAAAGAAGACAAACAGACGGAGTCGAACGAATCCTCACAACTCCGGAACGAAACCGAATCTAACGAGAGAAGCAACCCGGAAAGAATCAAACAACATAGTAAACACACAATCATAAACATGGCATGATGCACACTCAAGTATGATGCATGTCCAGTTTAGATGAGGCATGGCATGACAAAATGCAACCAACAAAACTACAAATTAAGCGGAGCTCAATATGCAACGAGTTGCATATTGACGAAACACCACATGACTTATTTAGTTCTCTCTCGGTTATGTACCCAACAATATTAAATGTTATTAAACATGGCATGGGGTGAAGCATCTAAAAAGTACCTATCTAGGCAAGTTTAAAAGAGGCCGGAACAACAAACAACAATTCCGGAAAGTCCTCATATGCATCTTTCGAATTAGCTACTGTTCTGCCCTAAAACATATTTTAAAGTTGTTAAACAGCAAAATGAAGTGCACCATGTTAATCTATGCATTTTTCCTCCCCATATACATATAAAGTTTATTTAAAACTGAGCTACAGTTATTTAGTTATGAAATAAATCATTTAAACATGGCATTTGAGCAAATTTAAACAAACAGCATTTTAAACATTTTAAACATGGATGAAAGTGGCATATTATTAATCTACACAAAATTCTAAGAATTTTACATGTTAACATTTTAATCCGATGCATGGTGCATGAGTTATTATATGCATGATGCTTAGGGGTTTTTCTGGAAATCTGTACTCTCTGGATAATTGGACAAATTCGCAGAACGGGAAAAAAACATGATATGTGCCGAATCTGGCTGGGCCAACAGGAGCAGAGGCGCTGGAGGCTCACGGGCAGGCCGAAGCAGGGCTGGGCCAGCCGAGAAGCGGCAGCGGCTGGGCCCTGCGGGACCGATGGGCTTGGCGAGATGGTGGCTGGCGACACAGTCAACGCGAGCGCTGCGGCTCGATCTGGAGCAGGGGACTTGGTGCTGGGGTCGTCCTCCTTGACCGAAGCAGAGCAGGAAAACGGCCAGGGACATGAACGGCACGGGATCCCGGCGAGGTTCATCGAGTCGGGCTGGTTCCAGGCGGCAGCGGCAAGCTTGTTGATGAGCAGAGAGAGAGAGACAGTCAGAGGAGCAAGAGAGCCAGGAAAAGGGAAAAAAGGGCGCGAGGCAAGGAACCTGCTGGTCCGGCGGCTCTGCTCGGAGAGGTGGCCGGCGGCGTTGCACAGTTGAGGAGGTCTTGGTGGCCTTGGCGAAGCAGGGGAGGTCCGGGCGCCGGGGAACCACGACGGCGGGGCAGATCTTGGCAGAAAAGAGGTCGGGGACGACGAGCTCGGGCAGCCATGTTGTCCTCCTGACGGCGCGCAGGAACGATGGGGCATGGGTCTCTGGGCGATGGATCTGGCGGAGAGAAAGGAAACGGCGGGGCACGGCCTGGCCGGCCGGCGCGATGGCTCATGCAGGGAAGGGCGGCTGGTCTCGGAGCAACGGGGCCACGACCATGGCGTTGGGTCCCTGCTAGAGAAGGGAGAGGCGAGGGAGATTAGAGAGGTTGAGAGAGAGTGGAGCACGGGGAGCAAAAGAAGAGAAGGCAGGGGCGTGGCGACCTAATGCAGCGGGTGGTGGTTCCGGCGAGACCCGGTCGCCGGTGGCCAGGCGAGGCGAGGAGGAGGACGACGACGCGAAGATGGAGGTCGATGCCTCGATCCGATCTGGATCGAGCGATGCGGGAGGCTCCGGTGCTCTCGTGGTCGTCCGATCTAAGATCTGGCGGTCCAGATCGAGTGGAATTGGCTGTGGTGGTTGGCTGGATCTGAAGGGAGGTGGGAGGAGGCTGTGGGATCGAGGGAGGGGGATCTCGAGAGGATTTTCTGGATTGGCGGCGGGATGGGACATCTCCCTAGAAGTTAGGGTTTGCCCATATGGACTAGGTGTTTTTAAATAGTGAAATGAAGGGGTATTTGGATCATCTGATTAAAATCAGACGGTTGAGATAAAATGCTAGGGGATTCCAAATCAGAAATCGGAGATGTTTTAGGGATAATCCGAAACTAACGGTGATGACTGAGCGGGTAGGGTTCGAGAAAGTTTCGGGCGCGTGCGAGGGGTCTGAGTAAAGTGTAGAGAGGTTCAAACGATCAGACAAGAGGGAATCGAAAACCCGGTTGGACTCGGATCAGTCAACGAAGGCAAGGGGAACGCGGCAACTACGAGCAACTAAAAGTTTAAGAAAACATGCCGATGCAATGCATATGATGCGATGATGAATGCAACAAGCAAAATAAAACACACGGCAACAACGAAAAACATGGAAGTCGTCTGGAGCGTCGGTCTCGGGGCGTTAAAACATTAGACTTGGCTTAGCTTCAGATGGATTTAACCCATTTGGCCATCAGAGCGCCACATATAGCATGTGGCCAGTGCTTATTATCCCTTACAACATGCCTCCAAATGTCTACACCAAAGAATTGTCACGACCGGTTTTCCAATAAAACATTTATTGAGAAACCGATCCCTTTAACGGACCAGGAGAGAAGAATCCTTCTTACTGATAGACAAATTCTTGATTATAGAAATATCCATGAGTACTAAATATAATACAAGGTTGAGCGGAGGCTCCTCAACAATATATTACAAGCACGCCGATATTATACATAAAGGCGGATATGACACAAGGGGTATGGTGGCATAACTACTGACTCGTAATAAAAGTGGTGGTGGTGGATATGTCACAGTGAAGTGGGTGACAGGACTCCTAAATCTTACAGCTCATCGAGCGTCGGAGTGAGGCTCGAGGACTTATTCTGGGTAGCAGAAGCGTATATAATACAAGTGACCAAATCCAGGATCGCACGGGACTGACTGGGACTCCTCTAGGCGTCGGACTCGCTATCAAACTCATCATCCATGAGATCGCCTTCGTCAACATCTGGCCAAATCAACAAGCCAGGTGAGTACTATGAAAGTACTCGCAAGACAGTTTGGACATAAGATATAACAAATGCAAACATGATGCACATGAGCAGATTAGTAATGCGCACTCCGATAATAAACTTTGCACAGCATGGGAAATAAAAAGGAAGTCGGGCGGTAGTCCTCCCGAAATCCCAATGTAATACTGAAGGCCAATCGAGTGTCTGAAATGACTCCTCGAAAGGGTACAAATAAATTAACAATGCCACAGTCGGGCGTCAGGGCGACACCACATAAAGGGCTTATAAAGGAATATAAACGACAGTGCGTGCCACAGTCGGACGTCTGAGCGACATCACGTAAAGGGCTTATATCAAAAGTAAATAACGAGAGTGCCACAGTCGGACGTCTGAGCGACATCACGTAAAGGGCTTATATCAAAAGTAAATAACAAGAGTGCCACAGTCGGACGTCTGAGCGACATCACATAAAGGGCTTATATCAAAAGTAAATAACAAGAGTGCCACAGTCGGACGTCTGAGCGACATCACATGAAGGGCTTATATTTCATAACTCGATATTCCAGTAGCTCATGAATTTAAATCATCTCAAGGGAATACTCAGGTACGAAATAATAAAATGGTTAGTCCATCCACAGGAATAACATTCAACCGGGTTTACCACTCAAGCTTGTTCACCGGGGATTTCCACGGGGACTGACACAGGGACTGACACTGAGACTGATATGGATACTGTTATGGATACATTGTCCCAGGTCCTTGACCATGGACACGATGACTTGGAAGGTTTTGACTCTGCAGAGTTTGTACTCTTAACCACAGCCAACGGATTTCAGTAGTCACAAGGGACTAGTTCCGTTTACGGTATTTTAGGAGAAACACATCTAACTAGTACACACCCATTCCACATTCCGATGCCAGGAATCACCCTAGGCAATGTTCAAGAAAAACCTTGAGACGGGGAGGCTACAACCTCGCGTAGCATGGGATCAAATTTATATCGCGCGCTCTAAGGGGTGCCCCCCTCTCGGTCCTAATCGGAAACACCCATGCCCCCTCACCGGATGACTGGCTTTAATCCAGGGCCATGGAACCCTCATCCCGGCCCCTCTATTTGGTGTGTACAAGGAAAGAGGTTTGCAACTTACTAAACCGTATTCTTTGCAGAAAACATGTGGCAGCACGGAAAGGGACGAACGGTAACGTGGCTCGGTCCACGTTAACGTCGGAGTTTAACGGTTGACATAACACTGGCATGCTACAACAATACCATCTTATTACCTCTCATGTCACCACATGATCAGGTCATCTCCCATCAAAAGATCACATCAAACTTCGAAGCACACGGGTAGTTGCCTTGCATGCAACGTGACACTCACCGATGCCCATATGCCATGCACAAACTACTCAAGCAAACATGCAAAACACTCATCATATCAAAGGTTCAAACATGCTTGCCTGGTTCGGAGAAGTCGGAGTCTAGCTCGGCGAAGTTCGCGGCTCCGTCACCTCCTCCGGTATCTACGGTATAAAGAAACCGTATACTAACGTGAATACCGTTGCGTGCATAAAAATTATACCAAATTTTTTCCAAATAAATACCATAAAAAACTAGACAAAAATATAAGACTGACAAAAAAAGAATCAATCAAAAAGCATCTTTTTTTAAAAGATATAAGGGTTTTAGTCCAAGGACTAATCTGTGATGAAACAGAAAAGATCCAGGGGCTTGTTTGAAAAAGCAGAAAACGCTGCGGTACGAAATACGCCAGCCCAGAGAGAAAACGCACTTTGCCCGAAGGCGCCTTCAGAAAACGGTTCGAAGAAAAAAGAATGAGAGGCTGACGGGGGGGGGGGGGTCCCATCCGTCAGGTTCAAAACTCCGACAGAGCTCGCCGGCGCCCGAAAGCTGCGGTGGTCGCCGGCGTTGATCCACGACGAGGTAGGGTGATCGGAGGGTACCTACGGGTTCAGGGTGTCCTTCCGCGTCGGTGGGTGGTGGACTTGGCCGTCGGGGAGCACCACGTCGACGGCGACCCTATCTCCGGCGGACGGTGGTTCGGGCGAGGGTGGAACTCTCCGGTGGGTGCTGCAAACTCCAAATTAGGGCGCGGGTCAGAGAGGTGGATGCACTAGGAGGCTACTGGCAGGAGTTGAGAGGCGGGGGTGCACGCACGGGAGCGAATCTTGCCGGATCCCGAAGCGGGTCGAGGCGGCCGGAGTTGGGGAAGAAAACCTCCTCGAGGCCCTCCCAGTGGCTTGGCGTACTACTTGTGGGGTGGAGTGATGATGCGTGTTCGAGTTCGAGCTCGGGACCTCCTTTTATAGGCGATCCGAGGATTTGGCCGCGAACGTGATAACGCCGGCGAGCAATTACGGCGAGGCAGAGGTTGGGCAGGAGGTTTAGGCGGTCGGGCATCATCGTGGTGGTCCACTGACACCGTTCCTCCGCTAAAACCTCGGTCGGATTGGGGTAATGCTCCGGTCCTCGACGGAACGGCCGTACGGGCAAAACGGCGGCAGGGGGCGTGCTCTGTGCCTCCCTGTTCACGACGACGGCTCTACAGCGTGCACAGAGGAGGGGTCGGCCACGCGGTGGTCTCTGGTGGCTTGGCCGGTGCTGGACGGCGCCGTCCCACGTTGCGCCTCTCTGGCAGCCGCAGCGGGCGCTGCTGCCGCCGCGCACGGGGCGATGCACCTCGGCCAGCTCGCCACCGTGTGGATAAGAAGGAGGAACAGGGCGCAAGGTGCCACTGCAGCTACTGGCGAGATCAACTAAAGTCTCTGAAGAAAACGACATTGGCCACTGAAACTGTTTCTGAAACTCTGAACTTGAAAGTAACAGTGCCCTCCAGGTGTTCGCCGATATGATTTGGGCACGAGGAAATTTTTTTCTGGAGCTGGGACTTGGTGAGGTGACCTCTTGATGCATCCAGAGGCTGCCTGAATTTTCTCAGATTTTTAGGAGAAGAAAACAAATAAATTTCACCAAATTTTGCAAATATGGCCGAAACTTGCAGCAAGCACATTTTGAAATTTTTGAACTGGAGACCAGTGGATCTTCCTAGATCTTGGTTGAGGGTTCTAAGGACTAGCCAGGGAAATTTGTTTGGAGGCAAAACTCAAAGGAAAACTAGTGGTTCCTTTGTAAATCTCCAAGGCCAAGAATAGGAAGTAGAAGAGATTTTTGATTAGAAATAAATGGAGATAAAATCATGGGGAAGTTAAACTTGCTGGATTAGAAGTTTATCTTGACACAAAGAAGGGAGATGGCTTTTGGGAGGGGGATTTCCACTTAGGGCATGGCAAGAGGAAATTTTGAAAGGGAAAGGATCACTCCATATGCCATAGGGCTATTTTAAAAAGAAGAGATTTTCAAAAACTTTCCCAATGAAAAATCATTTGTGTTGAGTCAAACACAAGATGAAAAACCTCCAAGGCCAAGGATCAAGTTTTGGATGAACCCAAAGGACATACTTGTCATAAAAGAAATTTTTTGAGGGGGAGAGTCCTTTAGAAAAAATAATTAAATGACCTCCCTCAAATCAAATAAAGAATTTGATAAACCAAATAAAATTTTTTTGGGTGTCACAACACCTACCCCCTTAGGAAAAATCTCGTCCCTGAGATTTTCAGCTGATCCTTAAATAGATGTGGGTACTCTGCCTGAAGAAAATCCTCTCTTTCCCATGTTGCTTCATCCTCGGTGTGATTGCTCCACTGAACCTTGAATTTTTTTATTGTTTTCTGACGGGTCCTCCTTTTAGACTCTTCCAATATTTTTATTGGTCGCTCTCTGTAGGTGAGGTCTGGTTGCACGTCAATGCTCTCATGAGATACATGCTTTTCCGGGTTCTCACACATTTCCTCAACTGTGAGACGTGGAACACGTCGTGGACGTCTGACAGCTCTTTGGGTAGGTCTAGCTGGTAGGCTACTGTGCCTCTTCGTGCAACCACACAGAAGGGTCCAATAAATCTTGGGGCTAGCTTCCCTTTAATTTTGAACCGTTGCAGGCCCCTCATAGGAGACACTCGTAGGTACGCATATTCACCGGGTTGAAAGCTGACCTCACGATGTTTTCGATCGTAATAGCTCTTTTGTCGGCTTTGAGCTGTCTTGAGTCGGTCCCTGATTTGTTTAACTTTCTCCTCGGCTTCCTTGAGCATGCCTGGGCCGAAGATACGACTGTCACCTGTTTCTGACCAATTTAATGGTGTACGACATCTCGGTCCGTACAATGCTTCAAAAGGTGCCATTTGTAGGCTGGCTTGGTAACTGTTGTTGTATGCGAACTCGGCATATGGCAAGCTTTCCTCCCAACTGGTCCCATAGGTGAGAACACAGGCTCTTAGCATGTCCTCTAGGATCTGGTTCACGCGTTCAGTTTGTCCATCAGTCTGGGGGTGGTACGCTGTACTGAAAGCTAGTCGAGTTCCCAGAGCTTGTTGTAAATGATCCCAAAATTTAGAGACAAATTGAGTGCCCCGGTCGGATATTATGGTCTTTGGGACTCCATGCAGACAAACTATACGGGAGAGATAAAGCTTAGCAAGCTTCTGAGTGGAGTAGGTCGTCTTCACGGGAATGAAATGTGCTACCTTGGTTAGCCTATCTGTGATGACCCATATGGCATCATTTCCGCGTTGTGATCGAGGTAATACGACGATAAAATCCATTCCAATTTCGTCCCATTTCCACTCAGGTATCCTGTTTGGCTGTAGCAGCCCTGCTGGTTTTTGGTGCTTGGCTTTAATGCGCTGACACGAATCACAACATGCAATGAATGTGGCTATATCCCTTTTCATACCGTGCCACCAAAATCTTTCCTGAATGTCTTTGTACATTTTGGTTCCTCCAGGGTGGATTGAATATGGGGCGGTGTGGCTTTCGGTTAGGATTTGTTGTTTGAGGTCCTCCATGTTTGGTACGCAAAGTCTGTCCCCGTACCATAATACTCCCTCATTGTCTATGACGAACTCTGAAGCCTTGCCAAGGCTCATTTTTCTCTTTATACCTTCGATGCTGGGATGCCCATGCTGAGCCTTCTTAATCTGTTCCACTAGGGTGGGCTGTATCTCCAGATTTGATACGTTGCCCTCAGTGACCATCACCATGTTGAGTTTGGCGAACTCCTGCTGAAATTCAGGCCTCAAGTTCTGTAGACTGTCATTGCCCGAGCTAGGGTTCCGACTAAGAGCGTCTCCCACTACATTTGCTTTCCCTGGATGGTAGTGAATGCCGACGTCATAGTCCTTGACTAACTCCAACCAGCGTCGTTGTCGTAAATTGAGCTCTGGTTGCGTGAAAATATATTTTAGGCTTTTATGATCTGTTTATATTTCACAACGATTTCCCAGCATAAAGTGCCTCCACTCCTTGAGTGCATGGATGACTGCTGCTAGGTCCAAGTCATGAGTAGGATAATTTTCTTCATGCTTCCGTAGTTGCCTGGAAGCATATGCGACAACTTTGCCATCCTGCATCAATACGCACCCGAGGCCCTTCCGGGATGCGTCACAATACACTTCAAAACTTTTGTGTATGTCCGGCACAACCAAAACTGGTGCTGTTGTTAATTTCCTTTTGAGTTCTTGGAAGCTTTTATCGCACGCTTCAGTCCATACAATTTTCTTATCCTTCTTGAGTAACTGTGTCATTGGTTTTGCTACGGTGGAGAATCCTTCAATAAACCTTCGGTAATATCCAGCCATTCCTAGGAAACTTCGTACATCTGTTATGTTGGCTGGTGGTTTCCAGCCAAGAACGGCCTTGACTTTTTCTGGGTCTACGGCCACGCCCTCTTGGGTCAGTACATGGCCTAGACAACCAACCTGTCTTAGCCAAAATTCACATTTGGGAATTTGGCGTATAGTTGATGTCTCCTTAATTCTTCCAATACAATTCTGAGATGTTCAGCATGTTCTTCCGGTGTCTTTGAGTATACCAGAATATCATCAATGAACACCACAACAAATTTGTCCATAAATTTCATAAACACTTTGTTCATGAGGTGGACGAAATATGCGGGGGCGTTCGTCAGTCCAAACGGCATTATTGTGAACTCATATAATCCGTTTCTGGAGGTGAATGTTGTCTTAGGGATATCTTCTGTCCGTACTTTTAATTGATGATACCCCGATCTTAAATCAATTTTTGGTAACACCTTGGCTTGTGCGAGCTGGTCAAATAAATCATTTATCCGTGGCATCGGATATTTGTTTTTGATGGTGACCATGTTGAGTGCTCGATAGTCTATACATAATCTCAGTGTCCCATCCTTTTTCTTGGCAAATAATACTGGTGAACCCCAAGGTGAGGAGTTGGCTCGTATAAATCCTTTGTCCAGTAATTCTTTTATTTGCTTCTTTAATTCTACCAACTCGGAGGGTGCCATTCTATAAGGTTTCTTGTAAATGGGGGTGGTGCCAGGTGCTAGTTCAATGCTGAACTCTATTTCCCCGTCTGGTGGCATGCCTGGTAGTTCTTCGGGAAAAACGTCAGGAAACTCACACACCACTGGAACTTTTCTCAATTCTGAAATGTCCACCTTGTTCAACTTTGCTTGCCGTGACAGTGGTCTCTCTTGAGCTGCAACTTTTATTGTCTTGCCGTGATGATGAGTGAGAATCACAGTCCGATTGAAACAGTCGATAAATCCCTTGTTGGTGGTTAACCAATCCATTCCTAGGATAACATCCAGTCCTTTATTTTCCAACACGATGAGATTCGCCTGAAACTTTAGTCCTTCAAACTCAATAATCACACCTTGACAGTAACTGAGTGATCTGCTTGTTCCCGGGGGACTTGATGATCATGGACTTTTCCAAAGGATGTATCGGAAAACCATGTTGCAAAACAAAACTCTTCGAAATGAACGAGTGAGAAGCTCCAGAATCAAACAAAACCGTGGTAGGTATTGTGTTGACAGAGAACGTACCGAGTATGATGTCTGGGGCATTCCGAGCTTCTTCCTTGGTCACATGGTCCAGGTGACCCTTCTTGTGATTGTTGTTGGGGTTGAAATTGTTACGCCTGGGGGCGGGATTATTTCCAGCATTGCTTGGCTTGGGGACCGAGTTCCTCGGCTTTGGGCACTGTTTGGCATAGTGCCCTTCCTCTCCACAAGCATAGCAAGTGACACCTGGGCGGTACGTAAAGTCCTTGTCCCTTGAATGAAAATGTTTGGTTGGCCTTAGAGCAGTGGTCGTGGATTTTCTCGCTTCATTCCTCTGAATATCAGTCTTGCTCCGGTTGTTGCGAGCATGGGTCGTTTTGTCCCTTTTTCGCTTGCGAATATCCTCCAGACCGCGGCGCTCATTCTCCAATGTAATAGCCTGGTCAACCAGTGTTTTGAAGTCTGGAAAGGTGTGTACGACTAGTTGGCATTTAAGTGCTGGCGTCAGGCCGTCCAATTTTTTCCATCTTTTTATTCTCAGTCATATGCTCATCGTAGGCATCACGAGATAATTTAGTAAACTGACTGTTGTACTCAGTCACTGTCATGCCTCTCTGCTTGAGGACATCAAACTCCCTTTTCTTAATCTTTATAATGCTCCTGGGGATGTGCGCCCCACGAAAACCTTCCTTAAATTCTTCCCAGGTGATGTTATGTTCATTGGGGTGCATGTGCAGAAAATTTCCCACCATGCTGCAGCTGCTCCAATGAGGTAGTGAGGTGCATAAAGCACCTTCTCACGGTCTGAACATCGTGCAATAATTAATTTCCTTTCGATGTCTCGAAGCCAATCATCGGCCTCAAGCAGCCTATCAGTGTGAGTGAAAGTTGAGGGTCGTGTCTTTTGTAGTTCAGACAATTTGGATTGCGGTTGGTATGGTTCACGATGATTTCCCATGTTGATGACATGATTCACCATTTCTCGGTGCTGCTGCTGGCTTTGCTCATAAAGGCGGCATACTTGAGAAAATGCTGCTTCACTGCCTTGCTGACTAGACTGCCCCTGTGTGAAGTTGTTGCTCGTCTGGGTTCCATAAACTTCTTCCGGTGGATTTGGCATGGAACGAGTCCAGGGACGAGGCATTTTCCACTCTGGGGTATTTTTTTTATGCAAAAACTCATGAGAAGAACTGTGTGGCACAAGGAATAATTTTGCAAAGGCGAAAATTTAAAAGACCTCAAGATTTTTCAAGAAAAATACTTGATTGCGCATGGAGAAGGACTGCTCAGTACATATTTTACACGCGATTCGTAATTATACAATACATCACTCAGGATGTGCGTACACATTCCTGACATGTTATTTAGGCTAGTGCACTTCTCCGAGTTCCTACATGATGCGCATACAAACTACTACTCACCAAACCTATGTACATATAAATATATCATACAAGCTGGCACATCGCACGGCTGCTAGGCGCACTTAGTCGGAGATGGTGAAAATTTCCTTCTGCCTGCCGAGGGTAAGACCCAGTGGTGCAGGAGACTCACCTCCTCCTCACGAATAGGCTCCAGGTGCGAAGTACTGCGTTGAGGAGTTGGTGCGGGTGCGGCTGGCGGTGCAGCTCTACTAGGAGTAGGAGCAATGACTTGGTCGAACTCCTCAGTGGTAGGCAGACGGCGTGCGGTGGCTAAAATGGCAGGTGCATAGGATGCTGAGGATGAGACAAAAGTCAGTGGCGGTGCCATGTGGAGAAGCTCCCTCCTGTTGGCAGAACGACCCTGAACTGAGTCCATACGGGCAGCCACAAGATCGTCCATGAGGTTGTCGAAAGTTTCCTCAAGAGCTTTGAGATACTCAACAAGCATCTCGATAGCCTCATCTCTTTCTCCCCTATGGCAGGCGAATGCATAGTGACAAGTATATGGCACATGGCATGGGAGGTAGCGGTAGCGACGAGTCTTCATCGTAGGAAGAACATCCCGAAGACGAGCTATCGCCTCACGGGCGGCCATCTGCATGGCATGCCTCTCCGTAGGCATGGCCCTTCCCACAAAACGGAAGTGGCGAGACGCAGAACGTCCTCCCTTGAATTGCACCACGGCCTGGTGCATAGACACGACGTCGCTGAGCTTGTGCTGGTAAAGTGTGAACTCCGGACGAGTCGACGGCCCGATCATGAGCTTGGTGATGGAGACGAGAAGCTTGAAAAAACCCTCAGGCATATTAGCGAACACCCGCGACTCGCAGTCGTTGCCAGCCATCTGCAAAAGTAGGCAAAAATTCTGAATAGTCAAATCATAAATTTATGATGACCAACAGAAAATAGCTACATTTGCAAAATGCTGAAAAAGCACTAAAAACGCTAATAACCGATTAGCGATCGCACCTAGTGGCTTCCTACAGTCAGCCTGGCTCTGATACCAAGTTTGTCACGACCGGTTTTCCAATAAAACCTTTATTGAGAAACCGATCCCTTTAACGGACCAGGAGAGAAGAATCCTTCTTACTGATAGACAAATTCTTGATTACAGAAATATCCAGGAGTACTAAATATAATACAAGGTTGAGCGGAGGCTGCTCAAGAATATATTACAAGCACGCCGATATTATACATAAAGGCGGATATGACACAAGGGGTATGGTGGCATAACTTAACAATGCCGCAGTCGGGCGTCAGGGCGACACCACATAAAGGGCTTATAATGGAATATAAACGACAGTGCGTGCCACAGTCGGACGTCTGAGCGACATCACGTAAAGGGCTTATATCAAAAGTAAATAACGAGAGTGCCACAGTCGGACGTCTGAGCGACATCACATAAAGGGCTTATATCGAAAGTAAATAACAAGAGTGCCACAGTCGGACGTCTGAGCGACATCACATAAAGGGCTTATATCAAAAGTAAATAACAAGAGTGCCACAGTCGGACGTCTGAGCAACATCACATGAAGGGCTTATATTTCATAACTCGATATTCCAGTAGCTCATGAATTTAAATCATCTCAAGGGAATACTCAGGTACGAAATAATAAAATGGTTAGTCCATCCACAGGAATAACATTCAACCGGGTTTACCACTCAAGCTTGTTCACCGGGGATTTCCACGGGGACTGACACAGGGACTGACACTGAGACTGATATGGATACTGTTATGGATACATTGTCCCAGGTCCTTGACCATGGACACGATGACTCGGAAGGTTTTGACTCTGCAGAGTTTGTACTCTTAACCACAGCCAACGGATTTCAGTAGTCACAAGGGACTAGTTCCGTTTACGGTATTTTAGGAGAAACACATCTAACTAGTACACTCCCATTCCACATTCCGATGCCAGGAATCACCCTAGGCAACGTTCAAGAAAAACCTTGAGACGGGGAGGCTACAACCTCGCGTAGCATGGGATCAAATTTATATCGCGCGCTCTAAGGGGTGCCCCCCTCTCGGTCCCAACCGGAAACACCCATGCCCCCTGACCGGATGACTGGCTTTAATCCAGGGCCATGGAACCCTCATCCCGGCCCCTCTATTTGGTGTGTACAAGGAAAGAGGTTTGCAACTTACTAAACCGTATTCTTTGCAGAAAACATGTGGCAGCACGGAAAGGGACGAACGGTAACGTGGCTCGGTCCACGTTAACGTCGGAGTTTAACGGTTGGCATAAGACTGGCATGCTACAACAATACCATCTTATTACCTCTCATGTCACCACATGATCAGGTCATCTCCCATCAAAAGATCACATCAAACTTCGAAGCACACGGGTAGTTGCCTTGCATGCAACGGGACACTCACCGATGCCAATATGCCATGCACAAACTACTCTAGCAAACATGCAAAACACTCATCATATCAAAGGTTCAAACATGCTTGCCTGGTTCGGAGAAGTCGGAGTCTAGCTCGGCGAAGTTCACGGCTCCGTCACCTCCTCCGGTATCTACGATATAAAGAAACCGTATACTAACGTGAATACCGTTGCGTGCATAAAAATTATACGAATTTTTTTCCAAATAAATACCATAAAAAACTAGACAAAAATATAAGACTAACAAAAAAAGAATCAATCAAAAAGCATCTTTTGTTTAAAAGATATAAGGGTTTTAGTCCAAGGACTAATCTGTGATGAAACAGAAAAGATCCAGGGGCTTGTTTGAAAAAGCAGAAAACGCTTCGGTACAAAATACGCCAGCCCAGAGAGAAAACGCACTTTGCCCGAAGGCGCCTTCAGAAAACGGTTCGAAGAAAAAAGAATGAGAGGCTAACGGGGGGGTCCCATCCGTCAGGTTCAAAACTCCGACAGAGCTCGCTTCGCCCGAAGGCTGCGGTGGTCGCCGGCGTTGATCCACGGCGAGGTAGGGTGATCGGAGGGTACCTACGGGTTCAGGGTGTCCTTCCGCATCGGTGGGTGGTGGACTTGGCCGTCGGGGAGCACCACGTCGACGGCGACCCTATCTCCGGCGGACGGTGGTTCGGGCGAGGGTGGAACTCTCCGGTGGGTGCTGCAAATTCCAAATTAGGGCACGGGTCAGAGAGGTGGATGCACTAGGAGGCTACTGGCAGGAGTTGAGAGGCGGGGGTGCACGCACGGGAGCGAATCTTGCCGGATCCCGAAGCCGGTCGAGGCGGCCGGAGTTGGGGAAGAAGACCTCCTCGAGGCCCTCCCAGTGGCTTGGCGTAGTACTTGTGGGGTGGAGTGATGATGCGTGTTCGAGTTCGAGCTCGGGACCTCCTTTTATAGGCGATCCGAGGAGGTGGCCGCGAACGGGACAACGCCGGCGAGCAATTACGGTGAGGCAGAGGTTGGGCAGGAGGTTTAGGCGGTCGGGCATCATCGTGGTGGTCCACTGACACCGTTCCTCCGCTAAAACCTCGGTCGGATTGGGGTAATGCTCCGGTCCTCGACGGAACGGCCGTGCGGGCACAACGGCGGTAGGGGGCGCGCTCCGTGCCTCCCAGTTCACGATGACGGCTCTGCAGCGTGCACAGAGGAGGGGACGGCCACGCGGTGGTCTCTGGTGGCTTGGGCGGTGCTGGACGGCGCCGTCCCACGCTGCGCCTCTCTGGCAGCCGCAGCGGGCGCTGCTGCCGCCGCGCACGGGGCGATGCACCTCGGCCAGCTAACCGCCGATGCCCGCAAGCGTCCAGGCGACCGTGCGGCGCGGGGATAAGAAGGAGGAACAGGGCGCAAGGTGCCACTGCAGCTACTGGCGAGAACGACGAAAGTCTCTGAAGAAAACGACATTGGCCACTGAAACTGTTTCTGACACTCTGAACTTGACAGTAACAGTGCCCTCCAGGTGTTCGACGATATGATTAGGGCACGAGGAAATTTTTTTCTGGAGCTGGGACTTGGTGAGGTGACCTCTTGATGCATCCAGAGGCTGCCTGAATTTTCTCAGATTTTTAGGAGAAGAAAACAAATAAATTTCACCAAATTTTGCAAATATGGCCGAAACTTGCAGCAAGCACATTTTGAAATTTTTGAACTGGAGACCAGTGGATCTTCCTGGATCTTGGTTGAGGGTTCTAAGGACTAGCCAGGGAAATTTGTTTGGAGGCAAAACTCAAAGGAAAACTAGTGGTTCCTTTGTAAATCTCCAAGGCCAAGAATAGGAAGTAGAAGAGATTTTTGATTAGAAATAAATGGAGATAAAATCATGGGGAAGTTAAACTTGCTGGATTAGAAGTTTATCTTGACACAAAGAAGGGAGATGGCTTTTGGGAGGGGGATTTCCACTTAGGTCATGGCTAGAGGAAATTTTGAAAGGGAAAGGATCACTCCATATGCCATAGGGCTATTTTAAAAAGAAGAGATTTTCAAAAACTTTCCCAATGAAAAATCATTTGTGTTGAGTCAAACACAAGATGAAAAACCTCCAAGACCAAGGATCAAGTTTTGGATGAACCCAAAGGAAATACTTGTCATAAAAGAATTTTTTTGAGGGGGAGAGTCCTTTAGAAAAAAAAAATTAAATGACCTCCCTCAAATCAAATAAAGAATTTGATAAACCAAATAAAAAATTTTTGGGTGTCACAAGAATCGAACTACATGATGGCCTTGCTCATCCCAGGTCGAAAAAGTCCTGGAAAGGATTTTGATTTGTTCATGGAGCCTCTTGTGGAGGAACTTCAACAGCTATGGAGGGGTGTTCTCACTCGAGACCTATATAGCAGCCCACCAGCTGATTTCTTTCTGCGTGCTGTTATAATCTGGTGCATCCATGATTATCCGGCTTTGGGCACTATGTCAGGGCGAACGACACATGGTTACAATGCATGTGTTCGCTGTGACAGGAATCCGCTGTCATACGTAATACTTAGCAAGATCTGTTACATTGGACACCGCCGTTTCCTTGCCAAGGACAAGCCGCATCCTAGAAAATACCGAAGACATGTGTTCAATGCAAAGCATGAAAACCGTGATGCGCCAAAGAGGCTCACCGCCGATGAGTTGCAAGTGGAATTAGAGAAGGTCAGGCATATTACATCAGGAAACCATCATGATAATGGTAGCGGGAAAAGGAAGCGTGGTAGGGCAGAAGAGAGATTATTGTTTACCCACAGGTCCACTTTGTGGGACTTGGAGTATTGGAAAGATTTGGATCTGCGGCATAATCTTGATGTGATGCACATCGAGAAAAATATATGTGACAGCATTATCGGCACACTTCTTAATATTGAAGGCAAGACGAAAGATACCTTAAAATCTAGGATTGATTTGACACACCTGGGTATAAGACAGGATTTCAGGTGCAAGATGAAGGTAAACCACGGGATATGGCACCAGCTGTGTACGTCTTGGACAAGGTAAAAAGAAAAGAATTCTGCGAGGTCATGTCACGTGTGAGATTCCCACATGGATTTGCTTCCAACCCTGAAAGGAGAGTCAGTGCAGATGGAAACAAGGTACAAGGGTTGAAAACTCATTACTGCCACGTCCTACTTCAAAGGGTTTTACCTGTTATCCTTAGAGGATTGGGCCGCCCTGACTTATACAAAGCAGTTGCAGTTGGGACAATTCTTCAGGGAACTCTGCAGTAGAAATATCAGGATAGATGCTTTGGAGCGTCTTTGAGACAAGATACCAACCATCCTATGCGACCTTGAGAAGATATATCCTCCAGCCTTCTTTTATGTGATGGTGCATTTGGCTGTTCATCTACCTGATGAGGCACTACTTAGAGGTACAGTACTGTATGGTTGGATGTACCCTATTGAAAGGCGGCTAGGCACTTTCAAGGGCTATGTTAGGAACAGAGCTAGACCCGAGGGTTCCATTGCAGAGGCCTACATTGCTACAGAAGCGTTGACATTCTGCTCAAAATACAGTGAAACAGCTGATCAGCTTAGCAAAGACGTGGATGAAAACAATCCCGGGCTCAATGTTTTCGATTATTCTGTTCGAGTTACAGGGAAGAGTCGACAAGAGGACAAACCTAAAGATTTGGACAAAATGGTTTGGTATGTGTTGAATAACTGTTCTGAGATACTACCTTATATCAAGTAAGTGCTAAGTACTGCAGCTTATACATTGTAATCTACTAAACTTGCAGCACATTCTTATATATTTAGATGTTTGACGCGATCACTATGTTGTGCAGCATCTACAAAAAGGAGTTACTGCCGCAAAATCCAAGAAACATTGACAAATTGGTTATGGCAGGATTTGCGAAATGGTTCAAGAGCCATGTAAGCTTTTGAATTGCACTGTCAGTTTTTTTAATATATTGAGTACATAAGCTGATCAGCTTGTCTATTTCCTAACCATAGGTTAAGAAGATGCGGGAGGATGGGCAGGCAGTAGATGATGCCCTTTACTCACTAGCAATGGGTCCTGATACTCGTGTAAGACATTATGAATCTTGCGTTGTTGGAGATGTGCGCTACAACACCCTTGCACGAGACGAATGCAGGAAGACACAAAACAGTGCCATCATGAGCACGGATACGTATGACAAAGAGACAACTGAAATGTATGCTAACATAACATACATTGTTCAGTTTCAGTATATCTCCAGTTTCGAGGATCATCGGTGTGTGGTTCTGTTGTGCTGTCGTTGGTATAACCTGTTTTCCAGGATCGCAAAAGCCAGAGCTGATGATTATTTCAAATCCATCAATGTTAAGGCGGCGTACCAGACCAACGAGCCTTTTATTTTGGCAAATCAAGCAACACAGATATTTTTCTTGGAAGACACATTTGCACGTAGCGATGACTGGAGAGTAGTGCAAAGGTTTGAGCAGAGGAATTCATTTAATGAAGTTGCACAACAAGATGATGCTTACACTGCTCCTGATGTACAAGATAACACAGATGTTCCTAATATCTTTGAGAACCATCACGTCAATGACGCCGGCGAAAATATTGCCTGTCGTGCTGTGGACATACAAGAGTTGATCAAGAAGAAGCCAACGTTCGAGGACGTTGAGGACGAAGAAGAAGACGACACCATGGGGAATTACGATTCAGACTGATACACATGGCGAAGATGTTGATGCTGCTGCTGCGGATGATGATTACGTTGCTTTTGTCGTATTTGCGTGTCAGAAGACGTTTTTATCTACTATGTGAAATTGTGTTTGCTAGGACAACTGAAACCTGATGAACATGTTGTTTAGTATTTTCCTGTGAGAACATCACTTGTTATTTATGCTGATTTGTGTTTGGTGATTGTATGACGACTAAAACATGATGACATTATTGTTTAGTTGTACTCATATTTGGCTGTGAAACTTGAATTTGATGACCTAGTTTGCTGTTGGACTGCAATTTGCTCGACGTATTCGAATGAGAACAAAGCTGACCCGACAGGTCCTCTGCTAATTTATTTATTTATTACCAAAAGGGCCTCTGCTATTTATTTATTTATGAGCAAAAGGGGATACCCCCTGATTTCCGTTAATAGAAATCATTAGATGTTCACAACACTACGCCCAGCCTGCTACATAGGTTTCATCCATTACTAGTTTCAGCAAAGTGCTCATGTCATAGCCACTGAATACATCACGAGTGCTACATACACTGCAAATAAAGAGACAATCATCCTACAGAGCACATCGATTTTGCCCATTATCTTCACAAGCTCTTTCATCTCCTCATTGCTGTCAAGGCCGTTCAGCAGCTGTTGCTTGGCCATGATCAGAGGAACTGCATCTTTAACCTTCTGCCCTGCATCTTCCTCTTCTGCCGTTCCTTCAGTTACTTGTCCAACACCCCAACCTGCTGGTATTGGGATTCCTTGGCTAACCAAATAATGAGCGTAGTTGCACTCCCCACATCAGCAACTTCCCAGAAATACAAATCACATGAATCTTCCATTTTCTGCACGAATCAAATTTGAAGATCATCAACCAAACTATTAAAAAAATCGGCAACTGAAAGCAGCAGAACAACAATTAAACATATTATTACCCCATGATTCGGGCATTTGTAGAAGACTCGGCCAGGGTTGAGGATTGTGGTTGAGACGCAACGGATGACTCTGCGTGATTTGCAGCAGTGGCACCACACCAACGGCAGCAGGTTGCGATGAGCAACCGACTGCGGTGCGCGTGCCGGCGGGGGTGTGATGAGACCCACAGGCGATGGTACGGGTGGCGACTTGGCGCATATTTCGTTGTTGCTTGCTGAAGAGCAGGTGGACGAGCAGCCAGCGGACATGGTTGTTGCGGCTAGAGCTTCTAATGCTAGGCAGAGTAAGTAGAGAAGAGGAGAAGCAAACATTGGATATGTCAGTTTCATTACTTGCAGAGTAGCATAGCACCATATATAGTCATAGTCTAGGTTTGGATCCGAACCAGCTACAGGAGCACGTCTCCCTTTTTTCTAAAACTCAGCAACGTCACTTTACTGGTACACTAGCTTGTTCTGTACGCCTTCTCAAGTCTTTGATTCCTCCACCTGACATCTGGGACCCACCGGAAGGGCCTCTGTATTTCACAAAAAAAATGTGCCCCCCGCTGACAGGTCGGACCCACAGCTATCTTCGCACGCAAGGAATTGCCTCCTTATTACGAACAAAAAATGAATACTCCCCCTGCCAGCTGGAACCCAGCATCGTGGGAGGCTGACTTGTGGGCCTACAAAATTGACGGGGATGGAGGGCTTTGTAAACTTAGTCAATATGGACGATTCTAGCTCCAGTTACCGTACGATGTTAATCCAATGGCAGTAGTGCTTCTTCAACCTCTGGTCTTCTTGCTCCAACCGCCCAAACCAGCGCCGGTCATGCCGCGTCTTGTCAGTGTAAATGACCACGGGTAGCCCAACCGGCTCCCCCTGGCTCTTCAAAAAATATCGGGCTGAACAAGCCCTCAAGCGTCCAAGACACATGGCCACCTTCCTCTGTCCGGCTGGCCCACCTGGCCGGCTTCCGGAAGGCGCAAAGCTCTGCCAGCTCTCGCGAAGAGGGCCGACTCCTAGTAGCCGGCTATGAGAAGGCCGGCTCCTGGCAGGCGGCCAGGCGTCCCCCCTCAAAGTCTGCGCCCCCATAACGATGATGAGACAGGGCGTGGCCACAGTAAGATCTGCCACCCCCGAATCCCGGAGCACGCATGGCCACAGTGCGCCATACGGGGCGGCCATCCCCTGTCCGGCGCAACACTGTTGCCATGTTGACCGTGACTCCCCCCACGACAGGCTGTCAGTACGTCCCGCAGACGGCGGGCCCCGCCAGCCAGAGAGACACCCGAAGGCGGCCAAGCCTCCCCCAGTCGGCCTGGGATGTAGCCGGCTCCCAACCGCCGGCTTGCTCCCTCCCTCGAAGTATGTGCACCATTAAGGAGACAAGACGAGGTAAGGCTACAGTGAGAGCCCACCAGGCGGCGGCACTGTAGCCATGCTTACCTCGACAAAACCCTCGTCATCAAGGGCGAGGCAACAGTAACCAGCCGCCGACAAGACCCCGAGGTGGTGGGGCCGGCCTGTCGGCCAAGAGGCCGGCAACCGGCGAGACCCACCAGTCGGCGGGCCCTAGAAGCCGGTGATTATAGACACTGACGGCTAGGACCCGCGTCCAGCCGGATTACTATTATACCCCTGGGGGGTAGGCCTATATAAACCCCCCAGGGCACCCATGGAAAGGGTTGATCTCTTAGAGTTTTAGACACCACATAGAGAGAAGAGGAGAGCTAGCCTTGCCCTTCTTCCTCCTCTAGCCAAACAGCTCAAGGAGCCACTTGTAGCCACTTGTGTTGATCTAGTGACCATGCGGAGACCCCGTAGAGCAGGACTAGGGGTGTTATCTCCATGGAGAGCCCCGAACCTGGGTAAGATTCGCCGACGTGCATGTCTTCGCCTTATCCCGTTTCCAGGAACCGGCGATGTCTTACAGGCTCCAACAATGATAAGCCACCCGTTGGCATATGTCGTACCTACCACCCGACATTTGGCACCCACCGCGGGGCCAGGTGCACCGTCGTCCGGAGACCTGTTCTAGACGGGAACCCTTTTCCTTCCCAGCGAGCGTAGCCAGCCTGGCACGCCCGATGGCGCTTGCCCCGACGCGCTGCAAGGCGTCGACGACGCGTGCGCGGCGAGCTGCCTCACCGATCTTCTTGGCGAGGCCTGCATCTCCGACGAGCCCGCTTCCGACGCGGGCACAGACTGCCCCAAGAGCCGCCTCATCAGCCTCCTCAACCAGCTTCACGTCTCCAACGAGCCTGCTATGGATTTGGAGTCGGTTGGCTCCACCGACCCAATGCTTGTCGACTCCGACACGGCATCGCTTGACGCCTTCCCCACCAACGTGGTAATCATCGACGACCCTCTTCCTCGAGTCGACAGTGGCGGCAACACCGTCCCTGAGGTGCTGGTCATCAGCCACGGCACCGCCTCAGGCGAAAACGCCCACGACGACCTACAAGCAGCGATACATGACCTGTCCGCCCCCATCCCGGCCGGCGCCGACGCCGAGACACTGGAGGCACGCCGCCTCGCCCTCATCACGGAGGGCCAGAAGATAGCATCCATGAGACGCCTCACTGAGGCTCACCAGCGCGAAGTCGACCGCGCCGCCTTTGGTACGCCGCCTCCTGGCGGGCCGAGCTGCCGGCATCGTCAAGAAGCGCGGCGCGGCCATCGCCAGCATGCTGGGAGCAGACCGTCCAGTCTACGCCATGCCACTCGAGAACCTGCGTGCCGCTCAGGCTGAACGGGCTGGAGGCCGACGAGCTCCCCTACATGACTAGACGCATCCAACAGTTGATCGACGCGGCCGCAGAGCGGCATGAAGCCAGCGCCCGCGCTGAAAGTCCCCCCTCACGCCGAGAGCACGGCGCGACATCACGGACGCCGACTACGGGCGGCGCCCGCGCAAGGAAAGACAAGGAGCCGGCTGCTAGCCGCAGTCGAACTCGACTCACCATCGAGCGCGACGCAGAAGGCCGCCCCCGAGCTGTGGAACGACGAGGCAATCCGCCTCCTCCTTCGCCTCGTGGGGAGAGATATCCCACCCCGCCGCCTGTCACGCATCCGACGCTCAGCGGCCGAGTAGGCCACCGCGAAGGAGTCGGTGAGAATGACGCCCGCCATCGGATCGACCACCTAGCGCGATCCCTGGCGCTAGAAGAAGAAGATGATGTCGGCCCTCCTTGCTTTGGCCCCCGCATTCGCGACGAGCCCTTCCCCGAAGGGTTCTCACTCGCAAGAGACACGCCAAAATACAACGGCTCCGTGAAGCCGGAAGACTGGTTGATCAATTACTCCACCGCAGTCCGCATAGTAAACGGCAACAGGCGCGTTGCCGTGAAGTACGTCCCTCTCATGCTTCAAGGCACGGCACACACCTGGTCGAACAGCCTCAAGCCCTACAGCGTCAACAGATGGCTAGACTTCACGGAAGTCTTCATCCGCAATTTCACCAGCACATACAAGCAGCCTCCCAAGCCCCGCCAGCTCTCCTTGTGCGTCCAAGGGCCCAGCGAATCAACTCGCGACTACCTCACACGTTGGGCCGAGCTCCGCAACTCTTGCGAAGGGGTGCACGAGGTTCAAGCCATAGAGTACTTCACCGCCGGGTGCCGAGAGGGCACCCTCCTCAAGCACCTGCTCCTCTGCGACGAGCCGACTACCCTCGACGAGCTGCTGATCATAGCAGACAAGTACGCCATGGCCGACTCTTCGATGAAGACTGAGCTTCGAGTGGACGCCTCTGGAAAGGTGCTTGCTCCGGCTCCCAAGACGCCGGCTGGTGACTCCAATCGACGCCCATACCAGAACGACAACAAGCGCAAGGCCGCTATGCCGCCTTCCACCAGTCGGCAAGTAGCCACAGTCGAAGACGAACAACCTGAAGGGCGGCCCATGCCCAAGAAGCAGAAGGGCAGCAGGGCGGCTTGGCAGCCGGCTTTCTCCTATGAGCAAACCCTTGATGCCCCCGGCAAGTTCCACAGCGGCGTGAAGCCATCCAACCACACGACTCGGAAATGCCATTGCCTCACGCGAATCTCCAAGGGCGAAGGGCTGGTGCCACCCCTGCCTGTTGGCCAGCCGCCTCCAGCCCCTCAGCAGCCAGCTGCTCGACCAGCAGTCGGAGCCATTCAAGACGAGTTCCCCGATGAGCATGCCACCTACGTCGTCTTTACAAGCCAAACTGAAGACAGGCGCAGCCGGCACCGACAACACCAAGAAGTCAACGCGGTCGCCTCCAACAACCCAGAGTTTATGCATTGGTCTGAGAAGCCTATCAGCTAGAGCCAGGCCGATCACCCAGAGGTGATGCCGTCTCCCGGCTCTTACGCATTGGTGTTGGACGCCACCATCGCGACAGAAAGGCGAGCTACCCATTTCTCCCGTGTACTGATTGACAGTGGGAGCAGCATCAACATACTGTACCGTGACACCATGGAGAAGCTGAACATCAAGATGAAGCAACTCATACCTAGTCGGACTGTGTTCCATGGCATCGTACCCGGCCTGTCCTGCTCACCAATCGGCAAGATCAAGATAGATGTTCTCTTTGGGGACAAGGATCACTTCCGCCGAGAAGCAGTCTGGTTTGAAGTGGTGGATCTAGAGAGCCCTTACCACGCGTTGCTTCGCCGACCTGCCCTGGCCAAGTTCATGGTTGTGCCCCACTACGCCTACCTCGAGATGAAGATGCCGAGTTCAAAGGGCATCATCACCATAGCCGGAGACTACATGAAATCCTCTGAGTGTGCCGCAGCCAGCAGCCGGCTGGCAGGGTCCCTCGTGATTGCTGAAGAGAAAAAGATGCTGGACCGAGTCGTGGCCATGGCCGGCAAGCAGCCGGCCTTGTCCCCTGACCCCAAGGAATATGATGCTCAAGGCTCTTTCCAGCCAGCCAAAGAAACAAAGAAGATACCTCTGGACCCAGAGAACCCAGAGAGGTTTGCCGTCATTGGAGCAAACCTGGACAACAAATAGGAAGGCGAGCTCATTGATTTCCTCCGTGAGAATCGGGACATCTTTGCATGGTCCCCAAAGGACATGCCGGGTGTTCCGAAGGATTTCGCCGAGCACAAGCTACACGTCCGAGCAGATGCAAAACCAGTCAAGCATCCCCTCCGCCGACTGTCGGATTAAAAGAGAAGAATTGTAGGAGAAGAGATAGCCCGACTTCATTATGGAGGTGTTCTTTCCAGAATGGCTTGCCAACCCGGTCCTTGTATTGAAGAAAAACAATAAAGTGGCGCATGTGTATAGATTATACCAGCCTGAACAAAGCCTGCCCCAAAGATCCGTTTGCCTTACCTCGAATTGATGAAGTGATAGACTCCACAGCCAGATGCGAGCTATTGAGTTTCTTGGATGCATACTCAAGTTACCACCAGATCAAGTTGGATCCAACCGACCGCCTGAAGACCGCCTTCATCACACCATTCTGAGCTTTCTGCTACCTGACTATGACATTCGGCTTGAGAAATGCCGGTGACAGTTTTCAGCGTTGCATGCAGAAATGCCTCCTCAAGCAGCTCGGCAGAAATGCCCACGTCTATGTAGACGATATTGTGGTGAAGACGAAGAAGCGCGGCACCCTGCTGGAAGACCTCAGAGAAACAATTGATAACTTGCGCCGGTTTTAGATCAAGCTCAACCCTGAGAAATGCGTGTTCGGAGTACCAGCCGGCCAGCTTCTAGGCTTCTTGGTCTCTGAACGCGGCATCGAGTGCAACCCAGTGAAGATCAAGGCCATAGAGAGAATGGAGATTCCTACCAAGCTGCGAGATGTCCAAAAGTTTACCGGGTGCCTGGCCTCCCTGAACCGCTTCATCAGCCGGCTAGGAGAGAAGGCTCTCCCCCTGTACCGACTCATGAAGAAGTCCACTCACTTCGAGTGGAACGACCAAGCAGACCAAGCTTTTCACGAGCTTAAGAAGATGCTGACCACGCCACCTGTCTTGGCAGCACCAACTGAGAAAGAGCCCATGCTCCTTTACATTGCCGCGACTAGCCGAGTGGTCAGCACAGTTATTGTGGTCCAACGCCCAGAAGAAGGCCGGGCTCAGTTAGTCCAGAGGCCGGTGTATTATTTGAGCGAAGTACTGTCCACCTCGAAGCAAAACTACCCGCACTACCAGAAGATGTGCTATGGTGTATACTTTGCCGCCAAGAAGCTGAAGCCCTACTTTCAAGAGCATCCCATCACGGTCGTATGTACTACCCCGCTTGCCGAGATCATAGGCAGCCGGGATGCATCCGGCCGGGTGGCCAAGTGGGCCATTGCGCTGGCTCCTTACACGACCTTCTACCATCCTCGCACCGCCATCAAGTCCCAAGCATTGGCCGACTTCCTTGTCGACTGGGCCGAGACCCAGTACCTACCGCCGGCCCCCGACTCCACTCATTGGCGGATGCACTTCGATGGATCCAAGATGCGCACCGGCTTGGGAGCCGGCATCGTCCTCACCTCTCCCAAGGGCGACAAACTCAGATACACATTGCAAATTCATTTTGCCGCCTCCAACAACATGGCCGAGTACGAGGCACTCATACATGGGCTCCGGCTAGCCAAAGAACTCGGCATCCGCCGGATCCTGTGCTATGGCGACTCGGATTTGGTAGTCCAACAATCATCTGGCGACTGGGACACCAAGGACGCAAACATGGCGAGCTACCGCTTCCTCGTTCAGCAAATCAGCGGATACTTTGAAGGATGCGAGTTCCTCCATGTGCCACGGGCCGACAACGAGCAAGCAGATGCCCTGGCACCAATCGGCTCCACCCGACAAGCTATACCAACCGGCGTCTCTCTCCAACGCCTCCTCAAACCGTCTGTCAAGCGGTCTCCAGAATTAGACTCCATCTTTGTACCGCCTGACCCCGACGCAGGCGGCTCGAGGACTTCGACAGGCGGCTCGGGGAATGCCGTAGTCGCACCCGGCTCGGGGACTTCAGTACCCGGCCCGGGGACTGCAGCAGTCGGCCCGGGGACTGCAACGGCACAACAGGCGGTGGCCGACTCCAACTCTCCACCACCCAACCCACCCACCCTGGTCGCAGTAGCCGTGTTGGCAATAGAAGAAGTCACAGCTCCATCATGGGCCCAGCCCATCCTCAACTTCTTGGTAAACAGAGAGCTGCCGACTGACGAGATCTCGGCAAGACAAGTTCAATGCCGAGCCGGAGCATACACAATAGTAAACAGAGAACTCGTTAGGCGCAGCGTCACTGGAGTCTTCCAGCGCTGCGTCGAGCCAGAGAAGGGCATACCAATCCTCAAGGATATCCACCAAGGCGAATGCGGCCACCACGCGGCCTCAAGATCACTTGTCGGCAAAGCTTTCCGCCATGGGTTCTTCTGGCCGACTGCTTTGGAAGATGCCAAGGAATTAGTCAAATACTGCAAAGGGTGCCAAGTCTTCAGCTCCAAGCAACACCTGTCGGCTTCTGCACTCAAGACCATCCCCCTCACCTGGCCCTTTGCCGTCTGGGGACTGGACATGGTGGGCCCATTCAAGACGGCATGCGGCGGCATGACACATCTGCTTGTCGCCGTGGACAAATTCACCAAGTGGATTGAAGTGAAGCCAATCAAGAAGCTGAATGGGCCGACTGCCGTGACCTTCATCGCAGATATCACCACCCGGTATGGCGTACCACATAGCATCATCACCGACAATGGCACGAATTTTGCCAAAGGAGCACTGGCACATTTCTGCGCGACACAGGGCATCCGACTGGACTTAGCGTCCGTTGCCCACCCGCAGTCAAACGGCCAAGTCGAGCGAGCAAACGGCCTCATCCTCTCCGGCATATGGCCCTAACTGGTCGTACCACTGGAGTGTTTGGCCGGCTGCTAGCTCGACGAGCTGCCGGCCATCCTCTGGAGTCTACATACTACCTCAAACAAGTCAACCGGCTTCACCCCTTTCTTCCTTGTATATGGTGCCGAGGTTGTTATCCCACCTGACATTGAGTTTGACTCACCTCGGGTCACCATGTACACGGAGGCGGAGGCCAGGGAAGCGCAAGAAGATAGCGTTGACCTGCTGCAAGAGGGCCGGCTGTTAGCACTTAGCCGGTCCGCCATCTACCAGCAGGGTTTGCGCTGTTACCACAACCGGAAGGTCAAGCCAAGATCCTTCCAAGAAGGCGATCTTGTGCTCCGGCTGATCCAGCGAACAGCCGGCCAGCACAAGCTCTCGGCCCCTTGGGAAGGCCCCTTCGTCATCAGCAAGGCCCTAGGCAACGACTCCTACTACCTGATCAATGCTCAGAAGCCAAAGGCACACAAGAGAGATGATTCCGGCAAGGAGTCAGAACGACCATGGAACGCCAATCTCCTCCGAAGATTTTACAGTTAAATGCAGTATGTACCACGCTACCTTTTGTATGAAGTACGAGACAACGGGCCCCCCGAGGAGCACTCGGGGACTACCCTCTTTTATCTATGTATGATGAGCATCATGCCTATGATTGTGTTACTACATTTGTTTTCCTGTCCGGCACCGGGTTCGATCAGTCGGCCCGGGGACTTGCCGCCTTAAGTTATATTGAAGTTCTACCTGCAGTCAGACAAGTAGTGTGCCGGCACCCAAGCCCTCTCTTGTTGAAAGTCGCTGCTCGAAGAATCGACTGTCCGACTGGCAAGAGTCAAAGGCAGGAAACGATGCCCACACGAAAAACGGCTAAGGACTAACAAACTTATATAACACAAGCCGGCCTCCCAACCCACCAACCGGCTGTCAGAACAGCCGGCTGGCCGGCTTCCCATTCACCTTGCTACAATCTAGGAAAGCTAGAGTACTTGTCCTCCTAAACAGCCAAGCCCTTCCCCAGACAGACTGCAGAGCAGCTGTCCGGCTGGGAAGGCGGCGACCAAGGGAGGGCGGCAAAGGAAACAACCAAAAGGATGAAAAGCAAATACAATCGGAAGCCAAGCACATGCATGATTATATTTACACAAAAGGCCTTCGAAAGGCCGGCATTCAACATAGTTTGAATACACCCCAGTGGGTGGAACTACGTAAACTTAACAAATGTAGTTCAAAGAGTAATAAACAGGAAAGCAAAGGCGGCGGATCAGGCCAAAGGTGCAACAGGCGAGCCGGGCACGTCAGTGGAGACGGTAGTGCTCGCTGGAGGAGTGGCCGGCTAGCGAGTCTCGGCTTGATCATCACCAGCTGCGGGCGGCGCGCTCGCACGCGCGTCGTTGCTGGAGGCACGATCAAGCTGAGGCTGGCCGGTTGCTCCACCGTCTGGCATGGCGTCTTCACCATCCTCCCCCTCCTCCTCTCCGCCCTCATCGCTGGAGTCGATCTCCTCCGCCGAGTCTTCACCATCCGCTGGGTTCAGCCCGAACCACTCCTCCGGCTGAGCAACGCCTTCATCATTCACCTCAGGGGCAATGGCACTGGTGTCGGTGTAGTCGGCGATCGCCGAGGCGTGCTGGATGATAGCCGGCCGCACCGCCTCCAGCTCCTCGTTGGCCTCCTGCCGCCAGGTGGTCAGCTGGGCCAAATCCAGCCTAGGATACCAAGCTCGGACGAACTCCAGCACCCGCCTGGCGCCTGACCGAGCTGCAGAAGCCTTCCAGGCCTCGAAGCGGCCAACCGCTACCTCCAGCCAGTCGGCAGTCCGACTGGGGGTATGGGGAATCACCTCGCCGGGCCAGAGGGCGGCCAGCACTTGCGCCCCAACGCGTTGAAGACGGCGGAGCATGCGGTGAGCCGGCTGGAGGCGGGCTTGCATCACCAGAAGCTGCTCCTCAAGCGACCGGCGAGCATCCGGCGCGATCTCAGCTCCAGCCTGCCTTTGCGCGTCACGGTGGGCCTCAATGACTTCGCTGGCGGCAACGGAGTAACCAGGGAAGTACTCTGCACAAGTAAGAAAAGAAGAGAAAAAACACAAAGTCAGAAAACGGACCAAATGGCAGGCGGCAAGCAAAGGGACGAAGAAGAAGGCGGCCTACCGTCAACCAAATCTTCGATCTGGCCATAGCTGTCGCTCAGCGCTTGCCTCAGCCCAGCTCGCCGCCTCGGTCTCGTATTCGGCTTGAAGGGCGCCCTCGCTGTCCTGCGCCACCTTCAGGGCCACCTTATGGCTCTCCTCCTGGTCGGCCAGCTTCTTGTCCAAGCGATCACGCTCCTGAGCCAAGGCGTTGTACTCGGCTTCCTTGGCGCGAAGGGCGGTCTGGGTCCCACCCAACTGCTCCCTCAGGTCGGCATTGGTCTCTGCAGATATGGTAAAGAAGAAAAAAGCAATAAGAAGGAAGTCGCCAGGAAATATCCGGCCCGATTGCTCAGCAGTCGGCCCAAATCTCGGGGACTACAGCCAGTGGGTGCGCTGACGCGCCCCCACGTGAGATAAAAGATGAAGCACTTACTCCGGCTCTCAGTTAGATCAATGGTCTTCTGGTTCAGCTCCCGGGCCTGGGAGTTGAAGGTAGCCGCGCGGAGGTTGTGACAGTCCTGCAAATAGGACAGAGGAGCGAATAAGAACAAGATAGCAATCGAAGTCTACTGAGAAGTTCCAAGCCGCCTGCTCAGCAGCCGACTCAGAACTCGGGGACTACACCCAGTGGGTGCGCTGATGCGCCCCCACGGAAGAAATCAAGAACAAGAAACAAAAAAGCGGGAAGACTCACGCGAATGGACGTCCGCGTCGCGAGGAACTCTTGAGTATACTGCTTCAGCACGGTGGCCTGGGATTGGAGCCAGTTCCGAACTTCTTACGCCGCCACGTTCAGCACGGCCGCCCCACCACCCGGCGTCCACCCCGGCGAGCCGGCGCTCGCCGTCTCCAGATCCTGGGCCGACGAGCTAGAGCCCGCGGTCTTCTGCGGGTCCGGCACCGAAGTCGCCTTCCCTGCGCGCTGGTGCGATGCGACCGGACCACAAGGTCCGCCCTCGCAGCCGGCTCGCCTCCAGCCGGTTGCACGGGCGGCGCGCTGGGCCGGCTGCCTTGGTCCGCTCCAGTCGGTGATGGCGGTGCCGCCTCCCTCTCCAGGACGAAGACATCGCCCTCCTCCGTCTCCATCACCGGCTGGTCGCCACCGGCTTCCTCCGGCGGGGGCATCGGGATCTCGGGCGCCACAGCGTGAAGGGGGACGACAAGGTGCGGAGGCTGGTTACGCAGGGCCACCGCCGCCCTCTTCGCGGCCGCAGCCTCCGCCTGAGCCATGGCCGCTGCGTCAGCTTGTGCTTGCGCCGACTCCTCCGTCGTCTCCTGCACCGCCCTGGCAGCGACCGCCCTCTGTTCCTCCGCCTCCCGCTCCTCCCACACCTCCCGCGCATTCCGCTCCGTCGCCGCTTGAAGTTCGGCACGGGGGTCCACGCGGCGGGCGCTTGCAGACCCTCCCGCCGCTCCAACCACGGAGGCGGCAGCGGTCCGCTCAAGAGAAAGTGGAGCCCTCTTTTTTAAGTCAAGACAAGGACTCCGACGAATATCAACAAAAAAGAAGAAGGAATGCGTGAGAGAATTAACACTTACGCCAAAACCATCCGTGGCTGCTTCACCACCTTGCGGAAGCGGGCGGCCTTGGCGGCCGCCTCGTCCCGCTTAGTCGCCGCCGTCGTACTCTTGGGTTTCTTGGGCTGACTGCCGAAAAGGATCGGCGTGGCCCGGCGCTTCTACGCGCTGACTCGGGCAGCCGGCGCGGCGGATGAACCCGCGCCCTGATGATCGGACGCCGGCTGAAGGCGTGGGACGACTTCAGCCTCGTCGTCATCCGGCCAGTCCTCGAAGCCGGCTCCGAACCCGGAGCCGCCTGCCTCGCCGCCTCCCCCCATGGTGTCGACGTCCAGAGCGGCCGCCCCCAAGTCGGGGTCGTCCAAGTCGTCCGTCGCCCGGTCGGGGACGTACTGGCGTTCCACCCCCGCGGCTCCGGCTGCCGGTTGAAGGAGGGGTCTCTATTAAAACAAGCCGACTGGTCAGAGCCGGCCAGGACGAACTCAGCAACAAAGTGAAGAAGAGAAGAAAAGAAACTTACCGAAGGCGGGGGATTGGCGTGAGAGTATGGCTCCTTGCCGAACCGCCACTCCTTGGTGAGCTTACAGTTGGTGATGTAGTTCACCATGTGGGCTACCTCGGCATGAGGCATCTCCTTGGTGCATAGCCGACTCAGATCGAGGTGGCTGCTCATCTGACAAATCATATGAGGGCGGCCTTGGAGTGGGAGCACCCGACGCGCCATGAAGGCGGCCAGCAGATCGGGCCCGGTCAGGACCTCAGACTGGACCAACACCCAGAGCTGCACGACGGCGGCGGCCCCAGTAGGAGACAGCGTCTTGGCCCGATAGGACCATTGGGGCCGCCTCCCAGCCGGCGGGCCTGCTACGTAAGCCGGCAGGTTGACCCAGTCGCCCTGCGGGGCGACGTTCTTCACGTAGAAGTAGGACTTCTGCCAGAGCTTCACCGATTGGATCAGCGTGATGGGAGGAAACGGATTGTCGTTCATCGACCTCCGCACCGTGATGAAGGCGCCGCACTGTGCCCGCACGCCCCTGGCGACGGTGCCAAGCTTGGATTGGAAAAACTCCCCCCAGAGTTTGATGGTGGGGAGCACGCCGAGGCAGCCTTCGCACAGGGTGACGAAGGCGGACAGCAGCACCACTGTGTTCGGAGTGAGGTGGTGCGGCTGAAGTTTGTAGAACTCGAGGAAGGAGCGGAAGAAACCGCTCGCCAGCAGGCCGATGCCGCGCAGGCGGTGCGAGCGGAAGATGACCCGCTCGCCCTCCTCCGGCGCCGGTGAAATATCCCCCTCCGGCGCAAGACAAACCCGCGCGTAATCTCTGCCGGGCAACCGCTGCGTCTGGCGAAGGAAGTCCTCGTGGACGTTGGAACCGTCCCAGGATCTGTCGCGCGCCATGAGAGCGGAAGATCGACAGAGAAAGCGCGACGGCGGAGAGAGCGCGACCCCGCAGCAGCAAAGCGACGACATACCAATAAGACTGGTGGAACGGCGGGGCGGCGAGCGGCAACAGGAGCGGAGAGGAGGAAGAGAAGGAGGAAATGGCGGAGCAGGGGCGAGCGTGCGAGCATCTGCCTCTCCCCCTCCTCCCCCTACTTATAGCCCAGGCATGGCGAAGCCGAGGAGGTGAGACGTGGGGGACGTGGGATTAACTGCGCCTACTCCCCCACGCCCCGCGATTATTACGCCCTAACAACATGCAGTAACTGCCGTTGGATGGCAAACCGCCCGTTTGGGCCACAGAAGATCCACACGTGGGCCGAGGCGTGGAAGTGGCAGGCCCCGGCCTGCAGCGACGTCCCGTCGCGCGTGTGGGCTGGCAGGCGCTTCCAGCCGAAGGGTGCCACGCGGCTCGCAGGCGACGAGCGGCCGGCCCGCAACCTCGCACGCGAACGAGCTGATTCCCGCCTTCGGGATTCAGGCCCTTCCAAGACGGTGCTTCTAATCGGGGCCAACTCCTAGCTCTTGGCTCTTCAAGATAGGAAGCTGCTCGCGCTTCTCGTCCTCCTTTCAGCCGTGAAGCCCAACCAGCTTCAGGGACTACTGTCGGAGTAAATGACCACGGGTAGCCCAACCGGCTCCCCGTGGCTCTTCAAAAAATATCGGGCCGAACAAGCCCTCAAGCGTCCAAGACACATGGCCACCTTCCTCTGGCCGGCTGGCCCACCGGCCAGCTTTCGGAAGGCGGCAAATCTCTGCCGGCTCTCGCGAAGAGGGCCGACTCCTAGTAGCCGGCTATGAGAAGGCTGGCTCCTGGCAGGCGGCCAGGCGCCCCCTCAAAGTCTGCGCCCCCATAACAATGATGAGACAGGGGCGTGGCCACAGTAAGATCTGCCACCCCCGAATCCCGGTGCACACATGGCCACAGTGCACCAGACGGGGCGGCCATCCCCCGTTCGGCGCAACACTGTTGCCATGTTGACCGTGACGCCACCCACGACAGGCTGTCAGTACGGCCCGCAGACGACGGGCCCCGCCAGCCAGAGAGACACCCGAAGGCGGCCAAGCCTCCCCGAGTCAGCCTGGGATGTAGCTGGCTCCCAACAGCTGGCTTGCTCCCTCCCTCGAAGTATGTGCACCATTAAGGAGACAAGACGAGGTAAGGCTACAGTCAGAGCCCGCCAGGCGGCGGCACTGTAGCCATGCTTACCTCGACAAAGCCCTCGTCATCAAGAGAGAGGCAACAGTAACAAGCCGCCGACAAGACCCCCAGGCGGTGGGGCCGGCCTGTCAGCCAAGAGGCCGGCAGCCGGCGGGACCCACCAGTCGGCGGGCCCTAGAAGCCGGCGATTACAGACACTGACGGCTAGGACACGCGTACAGCCGGATTACCATTGTACCCCTGGGGGTAGGCCTATATAAACCCCCAGGTCACCCATGCAAAGGGTTGATCTCTTAGAGTTTTAGACACCACATAGAGAGAAGAGGAGAGCTAGCCTTGCCCTTCTTCCTCCTCTAGCCAAACAACTCAAGGAGCCACTTGTAGCCACTTGTGTTGATCTAGTGACCATGTGGAGACCCCGCAGAGCAGGACTAGGGGTGTTATCTCCACGGAGAGCCCCGAACCTGGGTAAGATTCGCCGGCGTGCATGTCTTCGCCTTATGCCGTTTCTAGGCACCGGCGATGTCTTACTGGATCCCACAATGATAAGCCACCCGTTGGCATATGTCGCACCTACCACCCGACAGTGCTCTTGCCTCCCGTGGCCGGCTGTGATGTCGCAGAGGCCTCACCGCCCCTACTACTCCAACCGCTGGCCAGGGCATCCCTCTACTCACCCACACCCACTGTTATTCTGCGGCGAAGGCAGCCTCACACCCAGCCGAACCAGTGAACCCTCGTACTCCTATCCGTGTGGGCATCCACTGCCGTGTCTTCCCCTGCTCCGCGTCATCCCCTTCCTAGGCCTCGCCGTCGTCCACCGCCTTGGTGCTCTCGGCGCGGCGTGATCAATGTGGTCAACGACCGACTTCCATCGGAAGAGTACTGTACAAGGAGAGGCTGACAGCTGGGTCCACGGCCGCAGCTGGGTCGACGGCCATAGCCCAGTTTTTTTGTGATTTGCCAAGTAAGTCGCTTTGTCAGGCCTGTTGGGCTGCAAATCTTTCAAGACGAGGAGAGCTTCATTCGGCTGGCCGGGAAAATGGACTATCAGTAATGAGAAATGGGTTGTACATTTTTAAAACACATCAAACCGGCAATTAGTTTCAAAATTCTTTTTTTTCATTTCGAGATTTTAAATTGCATTGATTTTTATGCGTGGACAATTTGTTGGATTTTATATTGATATACATTTATTTTTAAAATTAGTTTGAATGTGACTCGAAATTTCGGGATTAAAAACAGTTCGGACCGCACCGAAATATGCAAAATTTCGTATAATTTTTTAACCGTGGCCACAATATGGGCTGTAATCCTAACAAAAATAATATGGGCTCCAAAAAACCCTTAAGAATTAGCAAATGGGCTGTAAATTATTAGAAATAATGGCAGATGGGTTGTATGACGTTTTCCACAAATTTGAGGCTTTCCTAAAAAAAGGTTGACGCACAAGCAGTGACTGGATGTCCATCCAACGGCCGTCGTGCTTCTTCAATCTCTGCTCTTCCTTCTCCAGCCGCTCAAACAAGCACCGGCGGGACTGCCTGCTCTCTCCTCCCCGCGGCCGGCTGTGCTGCCGCGCAGGCCTCACCGCCCCACCATACTCCCATCGCTGGCCTAGCCATCCCTCTACTCACCCACGCCTGCTGTTATTCTCCGGCAACGGCAGACAAACCAGTAAACCCTCGCACATTCGTACTCCCCTCTGCGTGGGAAACAACTGCCGAGTCTTCCCTGCCTCCGTATCGTTCCCTTCCTAGGCCTCGCCGTCGTCCACCGCCATGGTGCTCTCGGCGCGGCCTGGTCAACATGGTCAACGACCGACATGCATCTGAAGTGAACTGTATGTGGAGAGGCTCACAGCTGGGTCCACGGCCGCACGCAAGGAAATGCCTCCTTATTACACGCAAAATAATGATTCCTCCACCTGACATCTGGGACCCACCGAAAGGGCCTCTGTATTTCATGAAAAAACGTTATCGCCGCTGACAGCTTGGACCCACCTGCTATATCTTCGCACGCAAGGAAGTGCCTCCTTATTACGCACAAAAAAATGAATACTCCCCCTGCTAGCTGGGACCCAGTATAGTGGCAGGCTGACTTGTGGGCCTACTAAGTTGACGGGGACAGAGGGCTTTGTCAACTTAGTCAATATGCACGATTCTAGCTCCAGTGACCGTACGATGTCCATCCAACGGCCGTAGTGCTTCTTCAACCTCTGGTCTTCTTGCTCCAGCCGCCCAAACCAGTGCCGGTCGTGCCTCGTGCTCCTCCCTCCCGTGGTCGGTTGCGATGCGGCGGAGGCCTCACCGCCCCTACTACTCCCACCACTGGCCAAGCCATCCCTCTACTCACCCACACCCCATGTTACTCTGCGGCGACGGCAGCCTCACACCGCAGCGAACCAGTGAACCCTCATACTCCTCTACGCGTGGGCATCCACGGCCGCTTCTTCCCCGGCTCCACGTCGTCCCCTTCCTAGGCCTCGCCATCGTCCACCGCCCTGGTGCTCTCGACGCGGCGTGGTCAACGTGGTCAAGGAACGACTTCCATCGGAAGAGTACTGTACGTGGAGAGGCTGACAGCTGGGTCCACGGTAGCCGCAAGGAAGTGCCTCCTTATTACATGGAAAATAATTATTCCTCCACCTGACAGCAGGGACCCACCAGACGGGCCACTGTATTTCGTGAAAAAAATGTTCCCCCCTGACTGCTGGGACCCACCGGACGGGCCACCGTATTTTGCGAAAAAACGTTCGCCCCGCTGTCAGCTCTGACCCACCGGAAGTGCCTCCTTATTATGCACAAAAAAATGAATACTCCCCCTACTAGTTGGGACCCAGCTTGGAGGGTGGCTGACTTGTGGGCCTACTAAGTTGACGGGGACGGAGTGCTTTGTCAACTTAGTCAATATGAACGATTCTAGCTCCAGTGACCGTACGATGTCCATCCAACGGCCGTAGTGCTTCTTCAACCTCTGGTCTTCTTGCTCCATCCGCCCAAAGCAGCGCCGATCGTGCCGCATGCTCCAGCCTCCCGTGGCTGGTTGTGCTGCCGCGGAGGCCTCACCGCCCCCTACTATTCCCACCGCTGGCCAGGCCCTGCAGCGACGGAAGCCTCACACCGCAGCCGAACCAGTGAACCCTCGTACTCCTCTCCACGCGGGCTTACACTGCCGCGTCTTCCCCGGCTCCGCGTCGTCCCCTTCCTAGGCCTCGGCGTCATCCACCGCAATGGTGCTCTCGGCGCAGCATGGTCAACATGGTCAAGGAACGACGTCCATCGGAAGAGTATTGTACGTGGAGAGGCTGACAGCTGGGTCCATGGCCGCAGCAAGGAAGTGCCTCCTTATTACGCGTAAAATAATTATTCCTCCACCTGACAGCGGGGACCCACCGGACGGGCCACCGTATTTCGCGAAAAAAATGTTTCCCCCTGACTGTTGGGACCCACCAGCTACATCTTCGCATGCAAGGAAGTGCGTCCGGGCAAAAAAACGATTCGCCCCGTGACTACTGGGACCCACCAGCTACATCTTCGCACGCAAGGAAGTGCCTGACAGTTGGGACCCACCTGGTCGGAGCATACGTAGCGTTGTCATTCTGGTCGTGAACGTGTACGCACATACTAGTCAATGTAGAGGCGCGCACGTAGCATGTACACGTACGTACAGCGGGCAGGGTGCAAGAAAGTAAATACGGCCACATATGTACATACGGGCGGGGTCTCGAACGCCTACTCGCGCATACATACGGCCAGGGCTCGTGTACATGGCTGGGTCGGAACGGAGAAATAGCGTCATTGTTGTGCTCATGGGGAGCCAAACTGGCTGGGTCGGAATGGAATGCGTCGTCGTGTTCATCGGGAGGGCTTGGACGGAACAGCCGATGGAAACGAGGCCTGGCGTACCGCAGAACGGAGGAAATGGCCTTGTGTTCGACCGGCCATGGTCGAATCGGGATCCTGTTCATCGGGAGGGGTCTGGCGTACCGCAAAATGGAGGAAACGGACCTCCTACGGTCAAAACGGGGGTCCTGTTGATCGGGAGGGGTGTGGCGTATAGCAAAACAAAGGAAACGGACTTGTGTTGGAGCGCTACGGTCGAAACGGGGGTCCTGTTCATCGGGAGGGGTGTGGCGTACCACAAAACGGGACTCCACGGGATACTGTTCATCTCCACCGTCGACCCCCTCCAGCATCCACGGGCTACTGTTCATCCACTGTCGACCTCCTCCAGCCTCCACCTACGACTGTTCATCCACGGGCTCCTGTTCATCCAGCCTCCACCGCGCGCTACTCCACCGGCTACTGTTCAACCAGCCCTCTCCACGGGTTCCTGTTCAACCACCCCTCCACGGGGCTACTGTTCATCCAGCCCTCCATCGTCTACTGTTCATCCTGCCCTCCATGGGGTGGTCCTGTTCATCCATCCCTCCACGGGGTCCTGTTCATCCAGCCCCAACCGGCTCGATCGATTGGGGTCCTGTTCATCCATCCCTCCATGGGGTCCTGTTCATCCACCCCCACCGGGAACTGTTCATCCAAATCCCCCCAGCAACGCTCACTGTTCATCCAGAGGCAGGATCGATCGGCTTCAGTTAGCAGGAGTAGCGAAGGAATCGCTCGAACGGGTTCAGTTAACAATCATCGATCGATCGCTCGGGTTCAGTAACGCGTAGCCTGCAGTGCAATCGCTCGGGTTCAGTTAGAGCCCAACCCCTCGCTCGGGTTCAGTTAGAGCCCAACGCCTCGCACCCACGCGCGTGCGTGTACGAGAGAAACGCGCATCGCTCGGCCCCGACCACCCACCCTAACCGGGAACACCCCGATATTTTCCTCGCCCTCGCTTCTACGACGGTTTTTTCCATCATGGACGGCCCAAAGAATGTCATGCAGCTGCGTCTCCGGCCCGCCCTGGAAGAAAAGCCCATTTTCTGTCATGATTTTTTGTCATAAAGGTAGGACCCCACCACATCTATGATGATACCAAGTTTTGTCACAATTATCGTCATAGAAGTGTCATAAGTATGACAGAAAAAAAATTCGTTCGGCCCAAAATGTCACGGATGTGTCTTTTTTTGTAGTGGCACGTAGTCCGCCTGTTGGAAATTTGCCCTAGAGGCAATAATAAATGGTTATTATTATATTTCTTTGTTCATGGTAATTGTCTATTATTCATGCTATAATTGTATTGTCCGAAAATCGTAATACATGTGTGAATACATAGACCACAAAGTGTCCCTAGTAAGCCTCTAGTTGACTAGCTCGTTGATCAACAGATAGTCATGGTTTCCTGACTATGGACATTGGATGTCATTGATAACGGGATCACATCATTAGGAGAATGATGTGATGGACAAGACCCAATCCTAAGCATAGCATAAAAGATTGTGTAGTTTCGTTTGCTAGAGCTTTTCCAATGTCAAGTATCTTTTCCTTAGACCATGAGATCGTGCAACTCCCGGATACCGTAGGAGTGCTTTGGGTGTGCCAAACGTCACAACGTAACTAGGTGACTATAAAGGTGCATTACGGGTATCTCCGAAAGTGTCTGTTGGGTTGGCACGGATCGAGACTGGGATTTGTCATTCCGTGTGACGGAGAGGTATCTCTGGGCCCACTCGATAATGCATGATCATAATGAGCTCAATGTGACTAAGGCGTTAGTCACGGGATCATGCATTGCGGTACGAGTAAAGAGACTTGCCGGTAATGAGATTGAACAAGGTATTGGGATACCGACGATCGAATCTCGGGCAAGTAACATACCGATTGACAAAGGGAATTGCGTACGGATTGATTGAATCCTCGACACCATGGTTCATCCGATGAGATCATCATGGAACATGTGGGAGCCAGCATGGGTATCCAGATCCCGCTGTTGGTTATTGACCGGAGAGGCGTCTCGGTCATGTCTGCATGTCTCCCGAACCCGTAGGGTCTACACACTTAAGGTCCGGTGACGCTAGGGTTGTAGAGAAATGTGTATGCGGAAACCCGAAAGTTGTTCGGAGTCCCGGATGAGATCCCGGACGTCCTGAGAGGTTCCGGAATGGTCCGGAGGTGAAGAATTATATATAGGAAGTCAAGTTTCGGCCACCGGGAAAGTTTCGGGGGTTACCGGTATTGTACCGGGACCACCGGAAGGGTCCCAGGGGTCCACCGGGTGGGGCCACCTATCCCGGAGGGCCCCGTGGGCTGAAAGTGGAAGGGAACCAGCCCTTAGTGGGCTGGGGCTCCCCCTTGGGCCTCCCCCCATGCGCCTAGGGTTGGGAACCCTAGGGTGGGGGGACTTCCCCCTTGCCTTGGGGGGCAAGCAACCCCTTTCCACCCCTTGGCCGCCGCCCCCCCAACCCTAGATGGGTTTTGGCCGGCCCCCCCCTCCCAAGGGGGCCTATATAAAGGGGGGGAGGGAGGGCAGCGACCTACAGCCTTGGGCGCCTCCCTCCTCCCCTGCAACACCTCTCTCTCTCTCTCGCAGAAGCTCGGCGAAGCCCTGCCGGAGACCCGCTGCATCCACCACCACGCCGTCGTGCTGTTGGATCTCCATCAACCTCTCCTTCCCCCTTGCTGGATCAAGAAGGAGGAGACGTCGCTGCACCGTATGTGTGTTGAACGCGGAGGTGCCGTCCGTTCGGCACTCGGTCATCGGAGATTTGGATCACGGCGAGTACGACTCCGTCATCCACGTTCATTGGAACGCTTCCGCTCGCAATCTACAAGGGTATGTAGATGCACTCCTTTCCCCTCGTTGCTAGTAGACTCCATAGATGCATCTTGGTGAGCGTAGGAATTTTTTTTAAATTATGCTACGATTCCCAACAGTGGCATCATGAGCCAGGCCTATGAGTAGTTACTATGCACGAGTAGAACACAAAGCAGTTGTGGGCGTTGAGTTTGCCAATTCTTCTTGCCGCTACTAGTCTTTTCTTGTTTCGGCGGCATTGTAGGATGAAGCGGCCCGGACCGACCTTACACGTACGCTTACGTGAGACAGGTTCCACCGATTGACATGCACTAGTTGCATAAGGTGGCTAGCGGGTGTCTGTCTCTCCTACTTTAGTCGGAACGGATTCGATGAAAAGGGTCCTTATGAAGGGTAAATAGAAATTGGCAAATCGCGTTGTGGTCATACGTAGGTAAGAAAACGTTCTTGCTAGAAACCTACAAACCACGTAAAACTTGCTACAACAATTAGAGGTCGTCTAACTTGTTTTTGCAGCAAGTGCTATGTGACGTGATATGGCCAGAAGATGTGATGAATGATATATGTGATGTATGAGATTGATCACATTCTTGTAATAGGAATCACGACTTGCATGTCGATGAGTATGACAACCGGCAGGAGCCATAGGAGTTGTCTTTATTATTTTGTATGACCTGCGTGTCATTGAATAACGCCATGTAAATTACTTTACTTTGTTGCTAAACGCGTTAGCCATAGAAGTAGAAGTAATCTTTGGCGTGACGACTTCATGAAGACACAATGATGGAGATCATGATGATGGAGATCATGGTGTCATGCCGGTGACGAAGATGATCATGGTGCCCCGAAGATGGAGATCAAAGGAGCATAATGATATTGGCCATATCATGTCACTATTTGATTGCATGTGATGTTTATCATGTTTTTGCATCTTATTTGCTTAGAACGACGGTAGTAAGTAAGATGATCCCTTTTAATAATTTCAAGAAAGTGTTCACACTAACTGTGCACCGTTGCGAAGGTTCGTTGTTTCGAAGCACCACGTGATGATCGGGTGTGATAGATTCTAACGTTCGAATACAACGGGTGTTGATGAGCCTAGCATGTACAGACATGGCCTCGGAACACACGCAATACACTTAGGTTGACTTGACGAGCCTAGCATGTACAGACATGGCCTCGGAACACGGAGGACCGAAAGGTCAAGCATGAGTCGTATAGAAGATACGATCAACATGGAGATGTTCACCGATCTTGACTAGTCCGTCTCACGTGATGATCGGACACGGCCTAGTTAAACTCGGATCATGTTTCACTTAGATGACTAGAGGGATGTCTATCTGAGTGGGAGTTCATTAAATAATTTGATTATATGAACTCAATTATCATGAACTTAGTCTAAAATCTTTACACTATGTCTTGTAGATCAAATGGCCAACGTTGTCCTTAATTTCAACGCGTTCCTAGAGAAACCAAGCTGAAAGATGATGGCAGCAACTATACGGACTGGGTCCGGAACCTGAGGCTCATCCTCATAGTAGCCAAGAAAGATTATGTCTTAGAAGCACCGCTAGGTGATGCACCAATCCCTGAGAACCAAGACGTTATGAACGCTTGGCAGCAGCGTGCTGATGATTACTCCCTCGTTCAGTGCGGCATGCTTTACAGCTTAGAGCCGGGTCTCCAAAAGCGTTTTGAGAAACATGGAGCATATGAGATGTTCGAGGAGCTGAAACTGGTTTTTCAAGCTCATGCCCGGGTAGAGAGATATGATGTCTCCGACAAGTTCTTCAGCAGTAAAATGGAGGAGAACAGTTCTGTTAGTGAGCACATACTCAGAATGTCTGGGTTGCACAACCGCTTGTCTCAGCTGGGAGTTAATCTCCCGGATGACGCGGTCATTGACAGAATCCTCCAGTCGCTTCCACCAAGCTACAAGAGCTTTGTGATGAACTACAATATGCAGGGGATGGAAAAGACCATTCCCGAGGTATATTCAATGCTAAAATCAGCGGAAGGGGAGATCAGAAAAGAACATCAAGTGTTGATGGTGAATAAAACCACCAAGTTCAAGAAGGGCAAGGGTAAGAAGAACTTCAAGAAGGACGGCAAGGGAGTTGCCGCGCCCGGTAAACCAGTTACTGGGAAGAAGTCAAAGAATGGACCCAAGCCCGGGACTGAGTGCTTTTATTGCAAGGGAAGTGGTCACTGGAAGCGGAACTACCCCAAATATTTAGCGGACAAGAAGAAGGCCGGCAACACCCTAGGTATATGTGATATACAAGTAATTGATGTGTACCTTACCAGTACTCATAGTAGCTCCTGGGTATTTGATACCGGTGCGGTTGCTCATATTTGTAACTCAAAGCAGGAACTACGGAATAAACGGAGACTGGCAAAGGACGAGGTGGCGATGCGCGTCGGGAATGGTTCCAAGGTCGATGTGATCGCCGTCGGCATGCTACCTCTGCATCTACCCATGGGATTAGTTTTAAACCTCAATAATTGTTATTTAATGCCAGCTTTGAGCATGAACATTGTATCTGGATCTCGTTTAATTCGAGATGGCTACTCATTTAAATCCGAGAATAATGGTTGTTCTATTTATTTGAGAGATATGTTTTATGGTCATGCCCCGCTGGTCAATGGTTTATTTTTGATGAATCTCGAACGTGATGTTACACATGTTCATAGTGTCAATACCAAAAGATGTAAAGTTGATAACGATAGTCCCACATACTTGTGGCACTGCCGCCTTGGTCACATTGGTGTCAAGCGCATGAAGAAGCTCCATGCAGATGGACTTTTGGAGTCTCTTGATTACGAATCATTTGACACGTGCGAACCATGCCTCATGGGTAAGATGACCAAGACTCCTTTCTCCGGAACAATGGAGCGAGCAACCAACTTATTGGAAATCATACATACCGATGTGTGTGGTCCAATGAGTGTTGAGGCTCGCGGAGGATATCGTTATGTTCTCACTCTCACTGATGATTTAAGTAGATATGGGTATGTCTACCTAATTAAACACAAGTCTGAAACCTTTGAAAAGTTCAAGGAATTTCAGAGTGAAGTTGAGAATCAACGTGACAGGAGAATAAAATTCTTACGATCAGGTCGTGGTGGAGAATATTTAAGTCACGAGTTTGGTGCACACTTAAGGAAATGTGGAATAGTTTCACAACTCACGCCGCCTGGAACACCTCAGAGAAATGGTGTGTCCGAACATCGTAATCGCACTCTATTGGAGATGGTGCGATCTATGATGTCTCTTACCGATTTACCGCTCTCATTTTGGGGTTATGCTTTAGAGACTGCCGCATTCACTTTAAATAGGGCTCCGTCGAAATCTGTTGAGACGACATCGTATGAATTATGGTTTGGGAAGAAACCTAAGCTATCGTTTCTAAAAGTTTCGGGATGCGATGCTTATGTCAAGAAACTTCAACCTGAAAAGCTCGAACCCAAATCAGAAAAATGCGTCTTCATAGGATACCCTAAGGAAACTATTGGGTATACCTTCTACCTCAGATCCGAAGGCAAGATCTTCGTTGCCAAGAACGGGTCCTTTCTGGAGAAAGAGTTTCTCTCGAAAGAATTTAGTGGGAGGAAAGTGGAACTTGATGAGGTGATAGTCACCCCTTCCGAACCGGAAAGTAGTGCAGCGCGGGAACATGTTCCTGTGGTGCCTACACCGACTGGGGAGGAAGTTAATGATGATGATCATGAAGCTTCAGATCAAGTTACTGAACTTCGTAGGTCCACAAGGACACGTTCCGCACCAGAGTGGTACGGCAACCCTGTCCTGGAAATCATGTTGTTAGACAACGGTGAACCTTCGAACTATGAAGAAGCGATGGCGGGCCCGGATTCGACAAATGGCTAGAATCCATGAAATCCGAGATAGAATCCATGTATGAAAACAAAGTATGGACTTTGACTGACTTGCCCGATGAGCGGCGAGCCATAGAAAACAAATGGATCTTTAAGAAGAAGACGGACGCGGATGGTAATGTGACCATCTACAAAGCTCGACTTGTCGCTAAGGGTTATCGACAAGTTCAAGGGGTTGACTACGATGAGGCTTTCTCACCCGTAGCGAAGCTTAAATCCATCCGAATCATGTTAGCAATTGCCGCATACTATGATTATGAGATATGGCAGATGGACGTCAAAACGGCATTCCTTAATGGCTTCCTTAAGGAAGAGTTGTATATGATGCAGCCGGAAGGTTTTGTCGATCCTAAGAATGCTAACAAAGTGTCACGACCGGATTTTTGGGATATAAATTCCCAGAAATACGGCCTGTGAGCTCACCAGCCCCAGGATTACTGTTAGCCGATGAGGCACCAACTTGATACAAGAATTCCAAGCAAGTACAAAAATATGTAGTACAAGACCATTCAGGCCTAGGAGTACAACATTTGGTTTGCTAGTGGTTGAGGGCGGAAGCGATTGGGTACATCTGCGTCTATGGGACTCCATTTCCCACAAGAACAGCTGACCAGGATAACTCCTATCTTCGCGAGGTTGCAAACGTCAATGCGTAGGTTGTCACCACGGTGCTCGTTTCCAAGCGAGGAATCTGGCCAAGACAATAGCCAGGGACAAGCCAGTGAGTACGTTTGAATGTACTCGCAAACATTAAGAACACGGGTATAATATATCAAACATGCTCCGGGTTAAAAATGTGATCACACGTCTGTCACGAACAGATACGAACACCATGATGCACGCATGTGGTTAAATAATTCAAAGTAAAATACTGGGTGCCAAGCGAGTGTCTGAAAGACTCCTCGAGCGGAAAATGCAGAATAGTAATACTGGTGCCAAACGAGTGTCTGAAAGACTCCTCGAGCGGAAAATGCGGAAATGATAATGCCGCAGACGGGCGTCTGAGCGACGCCACAGAAAGGGCTAATAAAAGATGAATGAACAACAAGCATGCCGCAGTCGGGCGTCTGAGCGACGCCACAGAAAGGGCTTATAATAAAACAATTACAGTGAATATCCAGGAGGTAGAACCATCCCAAGGATACTCAATCATATACATAAGATAAAGGTTAGACCAGAATAATAAGGATCATAATCCGTAGGGGCCAAAATCATAAACAATATCTAGTACAGTCGTTTCTCCATCCGAAAACCGATAATAGCCAAGTCGTATCTCCATCCGAATACCGTTACTGAGATTTCTACTCAGACAGTGGTTCTTACTCAAGACAAGACTATCCAACAGGATATATCCTCTGCAGAGGGAGTACCATTTTCCACGAGTAATGGGATTACTCAGTCCCTTGGGACTAATTCCGTCTACGGTCTTTTGATTGAAAACACGCCTGACCTGCACACACCAGCTCAGCTCACCAGTGTCTGGAATCACCCACGACGCCTGCCAAGCAAAACTCTAAGTGGGGAGGCTACAACCTCGAGTAGCATGGGATCACAAAATTTATACCGCGCGCAAACTGGGGAAGCTATCCCCTTCGGCTACAACCGAAACACCCATGCCCCCGGACCGGATGACTGGCTTTAATCCATGGCCATGGGACCCTCATCACGGCCTCTCTGTACGGTGTGTGCTTTGGAAAGGGGTTGACAACCTACTGAACCATACCCTGTCCCCTGCAGGGACAAGTGGTGGTACCAACAAAAGGAAGCTATCGGTCAAGACTCGGCCTACAACCGACTCAGGTGGTCCAAGAATCCACCAACCATATTACCACTAATGAAATAAATCACCGCTCCTCGAGCCTCATCCATGCTATGCCGGGCATACTCGTCTCGACGAGGGATTAGGGACAAGCTCGTGTCTACCCAAGACCACGACTTTCCCGGCTTCCTACCGGTGTGCAAGAGAAGCTCGCGAGGATGATCCAAATCATTAATGTATCCTTTGCTGACCACAAAACAACTCCAAGGTGCACCCATGCACGAGACTATATCGGTACATAAACTATCACACACTCCAAGTCAAAGGTGTTGTGATCACATCCAAACACCACAACGAAATATTATGCCAGAGTTCAGAAATGCTTGCCTTCAAGAGTATGCAAAGGATGCACTTATTGGAAGCTTTCCTTTTCCTCCAAAAATCCTATTTTGCAAAATACACAAATACAAATATTTCAAACACAGTACAAAAAGTTGTCTCAAATATTTTTGAAATAAATCTTAAAATAAACTAGATGAAATTTGAGAGGGGTAGGAAAAAGAATCGACTCATTTGGAGTCTTATTTTAAAATTTAAAGCCAGTCAAAGTTTGGTCAACTCTGTTTTTAAATAAAACCAGAAAAAGAAAACGGTTCAGAAGGAATACGCTTTCGCAGCAGAGGAAACGTACGCGGGGTTTTGCGCCTTCACTTAACCAGAGAGAGGGCGGACGTGCGGGTCACTAACAGTGGGTCCAGAGGGCCCACTGGTCAGGTTTGACCGTTTCTTCCCTCCTTCTCCTCTCTTCTACCCGACGGGAGCGGGCTCCAGTGATCGCCGTCGACGAACGGCAGCGCCTCACGGGCATCCAAGGGCGGGCATGGAACGGCAAGACCGAGGCGGTCCTCGGGGTGGTTGATGGGTCGTCGGAGGTGGAAGGAATCGCCGGCGGCGAGCTCCGGGGCGGAGAAAAGCCACGGTGGTGAAGTGACTTTGGTGCTCCGGTGGTCTCCGACCGAAGTTGGGTAGCTGGGCAGCTCCGCGAGACTACGGGGAAGTTCTTGGTGGCGCTGGATTGGCGAAAGGGTGGCCGGCTGCGATGAATCGCACCGGGGCTTGGCAGCGGCCGAGCTGGCCGGAGTTGGGGAGGACGGTCCTCTCCGGTCAATCTACTGCTAGGGGAGCTCTACGGGGGAAGTCTGATGTCGCCTGAAGTCTTGAACGAGCTCGGGGACCCTTTATATAGCATGGCGAGGCTGGACCGTGCCGGTAGAAGATAGGATCGCCGGCGACAGCCGTTGCTCTAGTTGCAGGGTATCGTGGCGGCGACGAACGCGTGCCGACGAGCGGGAGGATAAGCACGGCCTGTGCTCTGGGGCAGCCGGCGTGCGCTGGTGGTTTGGGCGGCGCCGTCCGCGGCGGAATCTGCTGCCGACGCCGGCGTGCGGCCAAGGCGCTGCCAGTGGCGCTGCAGGGTGTCATCGATGCCGTGGAGCAGGGGGCGGCTAGTGCGCGGCTCAGCGATGCAGAGGGAGCCAGGGTCGGGTCGCGTCGAGTGCGGCAGTGCGGCGTGTCGGCGTAGTGCGCGCGCGTGCAAAACGTGCGCTCTGGGCGCGCCCAGAGCACGCACGGCACCTGCTCGACGAAATGCCAGCGCGCTCTAGAGCTCGAGGGTGGAGCTGGCACTGCACAGGATGGAGGTAGGGGTAGCAAGACACTCAGTGGACAAGGTGGATAGGTCAGGAGTTCAAGTCCACAATGCAAACCAGAGAGCTTGCCAAAAGTGGCTGTGCACACCAGGTGTTCGACAGAATGCCATATGCACTTAGATAACTCTTGGAGTGGTCAAACTCTCCACATCAGTGTCTCTTTAGATGCAGGAGAGGGTGGTAAGGCTAGTTTGGCAAAACCAGAAAGTTGATAGTGCAAGAATTTTAGAAAACCAGTTTTGGGCAGAAACTAAAGGCTAACATTGCATGCACCAAAAATATGCCAAAGGTCCAATCTCCTGGACTTAAAAGTTTGGTAGGGAGGGCTACAAGTAGGAGAAAGCTCAGGGCTACTAGAGCAAAAAAAATAAGGTTGCAGTACAAATCATCAAATTGGGTCAGAATGCAAAAGAGGTTGATCCACTCAAATTTCCCAAGGAACATCACTGGGTTTTTGCTTGAAGATGAATTGTATGCATCCATTGACATCTTCAAACCCTTGGGAGAAATTTTTAAGAGATATTTAAATGGGTTGTAGTGCAAAAGTGCCTACTGGACCAGATTGGAAAAGTTGGTGAAGAGCTCAAAATCCCCAATGGCCAGAAGGAACATCACTAGGTTTTTGCTTGAAGATGAATTGTATGCATCCATTGACATCTTCAAACCCTTGGGAGAAATTTTTAAGAGATATTTAAATGGGTTGTAGTGCAAAAGTGCCTACTGGACCAGATTGGAAAAGTTGGTGAAGAGCTCAAAATCCCCAATGGCCAGAAGGTATTTTTGCATAAAAGTGATGTGGAACCCTCACATGACATCCCCAAATTTTGGTGGAATTTTTAAAAGCATTTGTCAAGTGGTTGTAGTGCAAATAGGCTCCAAATGCAAAAGAAACCATTTTAAAGGAAGAAAGCTTTGAAGAAATAAATCTTGCAACATTTGAATCCACTGATAAATAATTGTTTTATCATAGAGAGCAATCAAGTCCAACAATACTTTTGAAGGTCTTTTCCCACTTGAAGCAAAAATCCAAAATCATAAAAGGTAAAACTTGACAATTGGAAAAGTTTTATTTCCTGGCAATATTTTAATAAACAAAAATAAGGCCAAAATTTTGGGTGTCACACAAAGTGTGCAAGCTCCAGCGCTCAATCTATGGGCTGGTGCAAGCATCTCGGAGTTGGAACATTCGCTTTGATGAGATGATCAAAGCGTTTGGGTTTACACAGACTTATGGAGAAGCCTGTGTTTACAAGAAAGTGAGTGGGAGCTCCGTAGCATTTCTCATATTATATGTGGATGACATACTATTGATGGGAAATGATATAGAATTCTTGGAAAGTATAAAGGCCTATTTGAATAAGTGTTTTTCAATGAAGGACCTTGGAGAAGCTGCTTATATATTAGGCATCAAGATCTATAGAGATAGATCAAGACGCCTCATTGGTCTTTCACAGAGTACATACCTTGACAAGATATTGAAGGAGTTCAGTATGGATCAGTCCAAGAAGGGGTTCTTGCCTGTATTGCAAGGTGTGCAATTGAGCACGGCTCAATGCCCGACCACGGCAGAAGATATAGAAGAGATGAGTGTCATCCCCTATGCCTCGGCCATAGGGTCTATTATGTATGCCATGCTGTGTACCAGACCTGATGTAAACCTTGCCGTAAGTTTGGTAGGAAGGTACCAAAGTAATCCTGGCAAGGAACACTGGACAGCGGTCAAGAATATCCTGAAGTACCTGAAGAGGACTAAGGATATGTTTCTCGTTTATGGAGGTGATGAAGAGCTCGTCGTAAAGGGTTACGTCGACGCTAGCTTCGACACAGATCTGGATGACTCGAAGTCACAGACTGGATACGTGTATATTTTGAATGGAGGAGCAGTAAGCTGGTGCAGTTGCAAGCAAAGCGTCGTGGCGGGATCTACATGTGAAGCGGAGTACATGGCAGCCTCGGAGGCAGCACATGAAGCAGTCTGGATGAAGGAGTTCATTACCGACCTAGGGGTGATTCCCAATGCGTCAGGCCCAATGACTCTCTTCTGTGACAACACTAGAGCTATTGCCCTTGCGAAGGAGCCCAGGTTTCACAGGAAGACCAGGCATATCAAGCGTCGCTTCAACTCCATTCGTGAAAGTGTTCAAAATGGAGACATAGATATTTGTAAAGTACACACGGACCTGAATGTAGCAGATCCATTGACTAAACCTCTCCCTAGGGCAAAACATGATCAACACCAGGACGCAATGGCTGTTCGATTCATCACAATGTAACTAGATTATTGACTCTAGTGCAAGTGGAAGACTGTTGGAAATATGCCCTAGAGGCAATAATAAATGGTTATTATTATATTTCTTTGTTCATGTTAATTGTCTATTATTCATGCTATAATTGTATTGTCCGGAAATCGTAATACATGTGTGAATACATAGACCACAAAGTGTCCCTAGTAAGCCTCCAGTTGACTAGCTCGTTGATCAACAGATAGTCATGGTTTCCTGACTATGGACATTGGATGCCATTGATAACGGGATCACATCATTAGGAGAATGATGTGATGGACAAGACCCAATCCTAAGCATAGCATAGAAGATCGTGTAATTTCGTTTGCTAGAGCTTTTCCAATGTCAAGTATCTTTTCCTTAGACCATGAGATGGTGCAACTCCCGGATACCGTAGGAGTGCTTTGGGTGTGCCACACATCACAACGTGACTGGGTGACTATAAAGGTGCATTACGGGTATCTCCGAAAGTGTTTGTTGGGTTGGCACGGATCGAGACTGGGATTTGTCACTCCGTGTGACGGAGAGGTATCTCTGGGCCCACTCGGTAATGCATCATCATAATGAGCTCAATGTGACTAAGGCATTAGTCACGGGACCATGCATTGCGGTACGAGTAAAGAGACTTGCCGGTAACGAGATTGAACAAGGTATTGGGATAACGACGATCGAATCTCGGGCAAGTAACATACCGATTGACAAAGGGAATTGCATACGGATTGATTGAATCCTCGACACCGTGGTTCATCCAATGAGATCATCGTGGAACATGTGGGAGCCAACATGGGTATCCAGATCCCGCTGTTGGTTATTGACCGGAGAGGCTTCTCGGTCATGTCTGCATGTCTCCCGAACCCGTAGGGTCTACACACTTAAGGTCCGGTGACGCTAGGGTTGTAGAGATATGTGTATGCGGAAACCCGAAAGTTGTTCGGAGTCCCGGATGAGATCCCGGACGTCACGAGAGGTTCCGGAATGGTCCGGAGGTGCAGAATTATATATAGGAAGTCAAGTTTCGGCCACCGGGAAAGTTTCGAGGGTTACCGGTATTGTACCGGGACCACCGGAAGGGTCCCGGGGGTCCACCGGGTGGGGCCACCTATCCCGAAGGGCCCCGTGGGCTGAAAGTGGAAGGGAACCAGCCCTTAGTGGGCTGGGGCGCCCCCCTTGGGCCTCCCCCCATGCGCCTAGGGTTGGGAACCCTAGGGTGGGGGGACTTCCCCGTTGCCTTGGGGGGCAAGCAACCCCTTTCCACCCCTTGGCCGCCGCCCCCCCAACCCTAGATGGGTTTTGGCCGGCCCCCCTCCCAAGGGGGCCTATATAAAGGGGGGGAGGGAGGGCAAAAACCTACAGCCTTGGGCGCCTCCCTCCTCCCCTGCAACACCTCTCTCTCTCTCGCAGAAGCTCGGTGAAGCCCTGCCGGAGACCCGCTGCATCCACCACCACGCCGTCGTGCTGTTGGATCTCCATCAACCTCTCCTTCCCCCTTGCTGGATCAAGAAGGAGGAGACGTCGCTGCACCGTACGTGTGTTGAACGCGGAGGTGCCGTCCTTTCGGCACTCGGTCATCGGTGATTTGGATCACGGCGAGTACGACTCCGTCATCCACGTTCATTGGAACGCTTCCGCTCGCGATCTACAGGGGTATGTAGATGCACTCCTTTCCCCTCGTTGCTAGTAGACTCCATAGATGCATCTTGGGAGACGTCGCTGCACCGTACGTGTGTTGAACGCGGAGCGTAGGAAATTTTTTTAAATTATGCTACGATTCCCAACAGCAGCTGCGTCTCCAGCCCGCCCTGGACGAAAAGCCCATTTTCTGTCATGATTTTTTGTCATAGAAGTAGGACCCCACCACATCTATGATGATACCAAGTTTTGTCACAATTATCGTCATAGAAGTGTCATAAGTATGATAGAAAAAAAATTCGTTCGGCCCAAAATGTCACGGATGTGTCTTTTTTTTGTAGTGGCACCTAGTCCGCCTGTTTGCCAGGGAAGCGGCACATCGGTGTCTATCATAGGGGTGTGGGGTGCAGGAGCTGCTCGCGCCCGATCTGGAGGTCGGCGGGACTTGAATGGACGGCCGGGGGGGGTGCCAAGCACGGCTGTGCGGTGAGGTCGAGGGAGGGCACAAGCAGGGGACTGGGCCGATGGTCGCTGCCGTTTCAAGGAAGATCGTCAACACTGACTGGCTGGAGGTAGACGAAGGCAATTTGCCCGTTCTTTGTACATCGGACGATGCAGAAAAAATGGACTGACCTATTTGTTTTCAGTCGAATGTTATTTTCATATAACCTTGTAGTAATTTAGTGTGCCATGCATGTTGTAGAGCTATCATATGTCTCCCGTCATTTATTTCTCACCGACCTGCTATCTGCTACCTTTACACTGTACTAATTATGCACACACTTCACCCATACTCACACTATTGTTTTTTTATGCATGGGTATTTCAGACTCTCACGCAGTGTTGATGAATGCTGAAAAGAAAAGACTGAAGTCACTCCAGTGTAATTCGAAGATAAGCAATAAGCTTTTCAGTGCTCTAAAGGATGCAGTGTCAGTAGTTGGAGACAGTAAACGTAGCTCTATAGTTGATGATCTCAATTGCCACGAACAACCATCCCAGGTGCTTGCTTTAACTTCGCGCTGTCAAATGTGGTTGCATGTTTCATATGGTGTCTAGCTTGTATTGCTTCCAATTTGGTTAAATTGCATCTGCTTACTTTACACATTATACCTTTGATAATGACATGCCTTCCTGTTTTTGATACATACTACATATGTCTATTAACCATGTTCGTACATCAAACTAATGTTCTTTTGTATCCCTCGTCAATCACTTATGATGAGATAGTCACCCGAGTGGGTTACTGTGAGACGCCATACTCGTTAAAAGAGTGCAGTGTCATCCTCCCCACATGATGCTCAAGAAACAGCAAGGCTAAATGAAGATAGTCAATGTAGCTCTCTAGTTGATGACCGCAATTCCCCCACACCACCATCACAGGTGCTTGCTCTAACTTCGCAGTGTGATATGTGGTTGCATGTTGCATACGGTGTCTAGCTTGTAATGCTTCTAATTAGGTTAAATTGCATCTGCTTAGTTTACACATTATACCTATCAATATGACATGCCTTCCTATTTTGGGTACACACTACATCTATGTGTTAACCTTGTTCTTACATGAAACTACCTCTCTTCTGTATCCTGCATCAATCACTTACGATGAGTCACCTTTATTCGTTGCATATTGCATATTATTTCTAGCCTGTTGCCATGTATTGCTTCTAATTTGGTCAAATACATTTGTTAGGGCACCCTTTTAATTTGGCAGAGTGATATTGGTTTCATCTTTCATATGGTTTCTAGCTTGCATTGATTCTAACAAGTTCAAGCACCTTGTGCTTAGTTTACACTTTATACATCATACATGTCAATATGTCACGCTGTCCTGTTTTTCATACATATTCCATCCTCCTATCATCTGGCTGCCTTATATGAAAGTAGTGTTCGTCAGTATCATGCATCAATGAGTTCTGAAGAGCAAATTTTATTCCTTTTTCTTGTGGGTTTGACTTGACAAGGCAAAATCAAAAAAGAGGAAGGAAAAGAGTAAGGAAGGCGATGATGGTGGTCCTCTGCAGCAACGTAAATGGAGCATCTGTACCGATTCTCCTTATACTGATAGTGCATTGCAAGGTCCAAGTGTCCGCGCCCCTACTCCACCATCCAAGGTGCCTGCTCTAACTTGGCAGTGTGATATCTGGTTGCATGTTGCATATGGTGTCTAGCTTGTATTGCTCCTAATTAGTGTAAACTGCATCTGCTTAGCTTACACATGATACGTGTGAATATGACACGCTTTCCTGTTTTTGGTACATACTATATCTGTCTATCACACCATGTTCTTACATGAAACTACTCTTCTTGTGTATCCTGCATCAGTCACTTATGATGGAACACCTTTAAGTTGGTAGTGTGATATTGGTTTGCGTCTTGAATATGATTTCTAGCATGTATTGCTTCTAGTTTGATGAACGCCACCTATGACGAGACAATTTTAACTTGGCAGAGTGATATTGATCGCACCTTTCATATGGTGTCTAGTTTGCAGTGCTTCTAATTTGTTGAAGTGCCTTCTGCTTAGTTACCACATCATAGGTGTGAATATGTCAAGCCGTCCATTTTTTCGTACATATTCCATCCTCGTATCATGACTTTGCCTTTCATCAGAGTAGTGTTCGTCAGTATCATGCATGAATGAGTTCTGAAGAGCGAATTATATTCCTTTTTCTTGTCAGTTTGACCTCACAATGCAAAATCAATAAAGCTGAAGGAAATTGGCAAGGCATTGGATGATGGTGGTCCTTCCGAGCAACTGAAACGGAGGTTCTCTACAGATTCTACTCCACCATCCTCCCAACAAGATTCGCAAGACAACGCAAGGCTAGACAATCAACGTAGCTATGTAGATGATGAGCACATCTCCCCTACTCCACCATCATAGGTGCTTGCTCTAACTTGGTACTATTATATGTGGTTGCATGTTGCGTATGATGTCTAGCTTGTATTGCTTATAACTTTGTTGAATTGCATCTGCTTACTTTACACATAATGCCTGTGAATATGACACGTGTTCCTGTTTCTAGAACATACGTGTACATGATGAGCACATCTCCCGTACTCCACCATCACAGGTGCTTCCTCTAACTTGGCACTATTATATGTGGTTGCATGTTGCGTATGATGTCTAGCTTGTATTGCTTCTAACTTTGTTGAATTGCATCTGCTTACTTTACACATAATGCCTGTGAATATGACATGTGTTCCTGTTTCTAGAACATACGTGTACATGATGAGCACATCTCCCCGACTCCACCATCACAGGTGCTTGCTCTAACTTGGAACTGTTATATGTGGTTGCGTTTTCCATATGATGTCTAGTTTGTATTGCTTCTGATTATGTTGAATTGCATCTGCGTAGCTTACAAATTATACCTGCAACGACCACTTACCCATAAGACACATTTAACATGGGACTATGATGTAGGTTTCATCTTGCATTGTCTTCTAGCTTGTACTACTTCTAATTTCTTGAAATGGCACTTATGACAAGACACTTTTTACCTGATAGAGTGATATTGGTTGCATGTTCATATGGTGCCTAGCTTTCATTTCTTCTAGTTTTGTTGAAATGCCTTCCGCTTACTGTTTTTTCATACATATTCCATCCTCCTATCGTATGTGTGAATATGAAACACTGTCTTTTTTTGTATATATTCCATCCTCCTATCCCGCGCTTGCCTTACATCAAAGTAGTGTTCGTCTGTATCATGCATCAACCAGTTATGCAGAGCTAATTTTATTCATCTTCTTGTGGTTTTGACTTCATAAGGCAATATCAGAAAATAGGAAGGAAAAGAGTAAGTTAGGGGATGTTGGTGGTCCTCCGCACCGACGCAAACAGAGACTCTCTAGATTTGCCACTGCTACTGCTAATGAAGTTGAAGTCCCAAGTCTACATGATGAGTTCATCTCCCGTACTCCACCATCGTAGGTGCTTGCCCTAAGTTGACAGTGTGATAATTGGTTTCATGTTGCATATGTTGTCTAGCCTGTATTTCTTCTATTTTGATTAAATTGTACCTACTGAGTTCATACGTTATACATGTGCATATGACATGGCGTTCTGTGTCTAGAATACACTGCATCTATCTATCATACCATGTTCTTACATCAAAGTACTGCTATTGTGTATCCCGTATCAGTCACTCATGATTGGACACTTTTAACATGGCTGTTTGATAGTGGTTGCGTCTTGCATTGATTTCTACATTGTACTGCTTCTAGTTTTTTGAATTGCCACTTATGACAAGACACTTTTAACTTGGCAGAGTAATATTGGTTGCATCTTTCATATGGTGTCTAGCTTGCATTACTTCTATTTTGTTGAAAATCCTTCTGCTTAGTTTACACATCGTAGCTGTGAATATGTCATGCTGTCCTGTTTTTCTTACATATTCCATCCTCATACGGTTGTCTTACATCAAAGTATTGCTTGCCTGTATCATGCATCAATGAGTTCTGAAGAGCGATTTTATTCTTTTGTGTTGTGGGTACGGCTTGACATGGCAAAGTCAAAAAAGAGCAAGGAAAATAATATAGCAGGGAGTGGTGTTACTCGTCGGGTGAAACGGAAAAGGATCTGCCGTCCAGATTCTGCTGGTACTTATAGTGCAGTAGAAGGTCCAAGTCCACCGGCTAAATCTACAAACACAGTATCACCTGCTCCACCAGCTGCAGCATCCGCCTCAACTGTACCAGCATCTCAACGAGTTACTCATTCTTTTGCTCCGGAACTGGCCAGTTCCCAAGCTGCCTTCACACCTAACACTACTTCTGAAGCATTGCTGACACAACAGAACTTGGCAAGATCATATGAACCTCATGAGCATCAACACCAAGACGGTACCTGACCAAGTCAAGTTGCAGTTGCATGCTCCTTTATATGTACTCTCACAGTTTGATGTACACTAACACTTTCCATATTCGTTGTTGAACTAGCACCACGACGCAAGCGGAAACAGACATCAGGGATAACGCTTGACAGATTAACAAAATCTAAAGGAAGAAGAATGGAGATCCATGTTGAGGCAGGTTTAAAAAGGCCATGTGATGCTACAGAGTCAGCCAAGTTAGTATCAGAGGCAGCCGTTGCCGTTAGGTGTCATGCACGTATCCTCCCAACGTGGATCCAGTACAGGAATGAGAAGGACAATACCCAGTTTAACACCTTCCTTGACCATTTATCCGTAAGTAATGTTATTCATCGCAATTAGTAATATTGTCTTGCTGTGTCCCATACTTTCTAGCTTCCTCCTAATAAGACTCACATTCTTTTTTCAACAAATGAGGTTCAAGTTGGATCCAAAAGACGATGCAACTAAACAAGCATGCACTCATGTTTTTTAGTCTGCTCTGCAATAGTATCGGTACCACTGTCGGTGTTCTGGGAACGGGGGTCCCCAGACTTGCCTGCCTGTGGCCTGCAGCGTGGCTCAAGCGGTGGCCCAGTACGGCCCATCTTCATCAACTCAAGGACAAGACCCTCGCGAGGGACCAAGCCTCGCGGGGCGGACAACGCAAGGCCTCCTCAGGCGCGGCCTCACCAGGCAGGCTCGCGAGGAGCCGGAGAGATCAATGCAAGGGGGTACCTCGCGAGGTACTCGTGACGCAAGCCGTGACGATCAAGGCCAGGCGGGCGCCAGGCGGGCGCCAGCCCGCGCAGTGTCCTCGTTTCCTCTTTGGTGCAAAGGGGGCAAGCGCAGGCGCGGAGTACCGAGGCATCAGGCAAAGGTTTCCCAATTGGTGTAACAAGACCAAGGTCAGCAGAGCGGCAGGACGGAGGTCACCGTGGAGCCCAAGGCGGCGTCATCACCAGTGCTTTTGGCAGCCGAAGACCACCTTTAGTTAGGATAACTTGTACTAGCTGTCCCCTTTCAAAATGGCCCTTGTTGGCACCCTTCCCGCTCAATATTTGGGAAGAGGACCAGGGCCTCTATAAATAGAGCAAGCCACCACAGTAGGAGAAAAACGAGGCCTCGGGCATCTCATCCAGAGCCAACGGAGAGATCATCCTCACCCACACAAGTTCACCAGCTCAAGAACAGCTCTCGCGAGGCTGTTCTTCCCCTGTACTATTCATCATCAGCCCAAGAGGCAATCCACCACACCACACACTGGAGTAGGGTATTACACCACAACGGTGGCCTGAACCAGTATAAATCTCGTGTCTCTCGCGTTGTTCATCGTCTAGCTTAGATTCCCGCGAGGCGATCGAGCGTGGAACGGTAGGGGGAAGATCTTCGCGCGCACTCCAGTGTTCGAACCTCAAGGGTCTACCGGAACCCACGATCCGACATTTGGCGCGCTAGGTAGGGGTGCGCCGGAGTTTGTCCTTCCGCTGTTCCGCGTCTGACCGTCTGTCGCGCCCATGGCTGACGCTCGCCGAGCTCGAGCCGAGCGTCGGGCTGCTCTCGCCACCCGCGTCACCCAGACGGCCCCCGTCGGTGGGCCTCCCCGTCGTTCTCCGTCACCTGCCGCCAACGCCGCCACCGGCCCGGCGGGGAACGAGCAGCAGGCGTCATCGCTGCACCCCTCGATGCGGCAGGATGGCCGCACCGCCACCCCGTCGCTGACTCCAGTCAGCTCGTCGTCCCACGCCCGCCGCGCTCCCGTGGACCCGCACGCCGCACTTCTCCTGGCGCGTGAGCTCCTACACTACCGTCTCGTCAACGACCTCTACGAAGAGTGGATCGCTCACATCACCGAGCTCGTCAGCGCCGCAGGGGGCTCTTCCGTGCTGTCCCTCTCGCTGCCTCACCCTCCGTCCTATGCGGATGACGCAGCTCAGGGGGCACCTCCGCCACCTCCTCCTCAAGAAGGTGCCCTGGCTCCAAGACGCGCGGCCCCAGGACGAGACCCACCGCGTCCAGCGCCCGCACGACAAGAAAGGAGCTGCCAAGAGATCCCTCGCCCCCAAGAAGGCGCTCGCATGCTTCCTGTGCCGGCTCGCCAAGACCGCGCCCCTGCACTGGCACGTCAAGACCCCATGCTGCCTCCAGCAGCTGCGCGCAGAGGCCCCCAGGAGCAAGCCCAGCCTCAGCAAGGGGCTATGGTGACCAAGGCAGGCTGCCGCGCCTTCACCGCCGAGCTGCGTAGCCTCGCATGGCTCGGCAAGTTCAAGCCAGACCTGCGTCCCCGCTACGACGGCACCGTTGACCCCGCAGAGTTCCTGCAGCTCTACGAGCTGGGCATCGAAGTGGCCAACGGAGATGAGAAGGTCATGGCAAACTGGTTTACCATGGCGCTCAAAGACGGTGCCTGCACCTGGCTCCTGAACCTGCCTCCCGGCACGATCTCGTCTTGGGACGAGATGCGCTCCTGCTTCAACGCCAACTTTCAGGGCACTCGCGACCACCCGCCGGCCGTGGGTGATCTGCGCCGCATCAAGTAGAAGCCTGGAGAGACCTTGCAGAAGTACATCCAGCGCTTCAACAGCGCTCGCCTCAAGATTCCCAAGGTGACCGAGGAGGACATCATCTCAGCATTCTCCGACGACGTCCGCGACGTCAAGATGAAGGAGGAATTGGTGATCCACGAAGACCTGTGCACGTCCCTGGAGCTGTTCAACCTGGCGACCAAGTGCGCGAGGGCCGAGGAAGGGCGCCTTCCCCTTCTCGAGCTCCCAGCTGCAGACCCAGAAGAGAAGAAGACCAAGACGAAGGATGTGAAGCGCAAGGGGCAGCCGTGCTCGCAGCGGAGCCGAACACGAAGCGCGGCGGGGACCGTCCGGAGTCGTCCAAGGGCAGTCGGTACTGCGTGTACCACCACCTCCACACCCACAACACCAACGAGTGCTAAGAACTCAGAGCAGTGCGAGAAGGCCGAGTCGGTCGGCGCCCGGAGCGCAACAATCGGGGCTACGGCCGAGGCGGAGGAAGAGGTTGTCACACCCACGATGCGGCTATATCTCCCACGTGTCGAGGCACGACATAGAGGCATAACCGCATTGTAGGTATTGTCGCAAGAAGGGTCATCTTCACACAATCCCATGTAATGAACAAGAATGGGATAAAGAGAGTTGGCTTACAATCGCCACTTCACACAATACATAAATTAATTCATACATCATCCAAAATCCACACATAGACCGACTACAGTCAAATCCAAATGAAAAGAAGATAACCCCAAATGCTAGATCCCCGATCGTCCCAACTGGGCTCCACTACTGATCATCAGGAAACAAAACATAGTAACGACCATAGTCCTCGTCAAACTCCCACTTGAGCTCGGTTGCGTCACCTGCATAGGTATCCTCGGCACCTCCAACTGTTTGGGTAGAATCTATGAGTCACGAGGACTCAGCACTCTCACACCCACGAGATCAAGACTATTTAAGCTTGTATGTAGGAAAGGGGTAATATGGTGGGGCTGTGGCAAGCACTAAGCATATATGGTGGCTAACATACGCAAAAGAGAGCGAGAAGAGAAGCAACGCATCGGTCGAGAAGCTAGAAGTGATCAAGAAGTGATCCTGAAACTACTTACGTTCATGCATAACCCAAACCGTGTTCACTTCCCGGACTCCGCCGAGAAGAGACCATCACGGCTACACACGCGATTGATGCATTTTAATTAAGTCAAGTGTCAAGTTCTCTACAACCGGACATTAACAAATTCCCATCTGCCTCATAACCGCGGGCACGGCTTTCGAAAGATAACACCCTGCAGGGGTGTCCCAACTTAGCCCATTATAAGCTCTCACGGTCAACGAAGGCTATACCTTCTCCCGGGAAGACCCGATCAGTCTCGGAATCCCGGTTTACAAGACATTTCGACAATGGTAAAACAAGACCAGCAAAGCCGCCCGAATGTGCTGACAAATCCCGATAGGAGCTGCACATATCTCGTTCTCAGGGCACACCGGATTGTCCAAACTTCCGATAGGCCAGCCCAGAGTTGCCCCTGGTGACCATCGGCGGCTGACAGGTTGGACCAACACTCAGAGGAGCACTGGCCCGGGGGTTTAAAATAAATATGACCCTCGGGCTCGCGAAAACCCGAGGGAAAAAGTATAGGTGGTAGGTGGTCAAATGGTAATACCAAGGATGGGCCTTGCTGGAGGAGTTTTATTCAAAGTGAATGTCAAGGGGGTCCCATAAATCACCCAACCGCGTAAGGAACGCAAAATCAAGGAACATAACACCGGTATGACGGAAAACTAGGGCGGCAAGAGTGGAACAAAACACCAGGCATAAGGCCGAGCCTTCCACCCTTTACCAAGTATATAGATGCATTAATTAAATAAGAGATATTGTGATATCCCAAAAATATCCATGTTCCAACATGGAACCAACTTCATCTTCCCTGCAACTAGCAACGCTATAAGATGGGCTGAGCAAAAGCGGTAACTTAGCCAAACAACGGTTTACTAGGAAAGGATGGTTAGGGGCTTGACATGGCAATATGGGAGGCATGATAAGCAAGTGGTAGGTAGCGCAAGCATTGCGATAGAGCGAACAACTAGCAAAGTAAAGATATAAGTGATTTCGAGGGTATGGTCATCTTGCATGCAAAGTTCTCAGAGTTGTCGAAAGATTGATCCTCGTTAGCGTACTCAACAGGTTCCTCATTCACGAACTCGTTTCCCGGCTCTACCCAAAGCAAGAACACAAGCAATGGAACCACAATCAATCACGTGCAATGCACAAGCAACATGATGCAATACATGGCAAGATATGCGAGATGTGATATGCAATGCATATGCGTGCTCCGGAAGGGAAAAGGATGAACAAGGCATCAACTTGGCAAACCAAGTATGCCGCTGGAAAGATGAGATGATTCCGGTTGAAATCGATATAAAGATCACCGGAAACGGATGCACGGTTTGCAAATGGCAAGCAAAACAAGAATGACACAATTATGCGATTAACAGCATGATAGCACTTGGAATACATCAAGAAACTATGCTACAGCACCCCAACATAGCAAAAAAAGTATATGGCAGTGATCTACAAGAGATGCTTGACAAAAGATGAACAGTGAGCTACGGCTAGATCACAAAATAACAGGTTCAAACAAGCAGGGCAAAAGTGCAAAAGATATCAGCTGCACGGACTTAGTGAAAATACTAACATGGCATAAACAGCATCAAGTAGCAATGTTAAGAGCAAGCAAACAGCATGCTACAGGAACTTATCATAGCAAAGCAAGGCATGGCATGAATCTACTCAAAGCATAGAACAAAAGTCCCTTACTGACCATGAGCCAAAAAGGCACAGAAGATATGATGGCACCCATGTAAACATAGCAAGTTTTGTTAACAGATTCAGACTGAAATTTCAGGACATGGCCAAACAGATTCATGTTGGCATGTTAACAAGCTTGATTTACTCCCTACAAAGCATATCATGGCATGAAATTACTCTAGCATGGAGTAGGCATGAAATTGAAACTAATCATGTGCCAAACGACCCCATAGCATGTTTGAAATAAATCACACAAAAATGCCAAAAGAGCACCATGATGTAAAATGACATGTATGCAAACTTGCTTAAATGCAGAAAATAATGCCACCACTGGATTGGTGGGATTTTTCTACCCCAAAAACATATATAATATGTCTAGGTTGCTGTAGAAAAATCCCCACAAATATGCAAAACACTAAAACTGCCTAAGAAGGAAAACATAAGCATATGCCAAATCTGGCATATACCTAAACTGGAATAAGAATAGAAACGTGGAAAATGCTATGTGTACCCCAGGCGGTACCCAGTGTTAGGCTGACTAGTAGGATCGTTGGCCACGTGGCTGGGTGTGTGAATGACCGGTGGGGCTGGCCTGTCAGTGGCCCAAGTAAAAACATAAAAGGGGGAGGTTTAAGCGCCCGCGGGGAATCGAACCCGGGTCACCTGGGTGTGGAAGCAGGGGCGTAGCCACTGCGCTACTGCTGCTAGAAGGGAGGTGCCACACCTTCTGGTCTAACACCAGGCGAGGCTAGCTGCTCCAGCCGGCGACAGAGAAGAAGGCCACGCTTCCGGCGAGCGTGACGGTGACCATCGGAGCAGAAGGCCACCTGCGGGGGTGCGGAAAACGGAGGCGGAGCCAGGAGTAAGTAGCTGATGCGAGCTGGGGGCGCGTGCATGCGGCAGCTCGAGTACGAGCACATGCTCGTCTCGGGTACGGCAGCGGCAAGGCTGGGCGAGGCTACCGCTCCGTGCTTTCGAGCGGGGGCACACGCATGCGCGCAGGATGGGGCGCGAGGCGACTGCAGCTAGGCGGGAACCGGAGCGAGGGCGAAGCGCGAGAACCTACGGCGTCTACTGCAACTTCACAAAAAAAATTCAGAGATCGCCGGAGCACTGCGAGCGGGGCAAAGACATGGATTGGGCGAGTCCTACAGGTGCCTACATGCCATAGGATGGATGGTAGAGGGAGGAGCGTTACCTAGCTCACCCTAGGACACGACGGGGTCGACAGAGACGTGCTGGAGGCGACGAGAGGGAGCTCTGAACTTGGAGAGGCTGCTGCCCATGAAGCAGAGGAAGAAGACGGCCGAGGGAGTCGATCTGGAAGCCTTGTGATCGCGTGCGTCGTGGAAGCAGACGTAGGGGGACTTGGCGTTCCTCCCCACGGTGGCCGAGGGGGTCGGAGGCGCGGCGTAGACGGCTACTCCGAACTCGAGCTCGAGCTCGGACGGAGCATGGTGGGCAGGGCGACGGCGTGTCGTAGCTTGTCTTACCTGGCGGCGGCGAGGGAAGAAGAGGAGGGGGATCGGTTGAGGGGAGACCCTAGGGCACCGGGGACAACTTTATAGGGGTCTAGGGAGCTTCTCCGGCCGTCAAATTGACCGGACGTCGATGTGGCGCGTCTGGATGCTCTGCCGTACAGGATCTTGAAGATCCTCCTGTACGCGTGGGCTGACTGGGCTGTGGTAGGAGCGGCTGATGTGCTCTGCTGGGCTGCAGGTGAGGGGAAGGCCCAGGTAAGGAGAGGTAAGTCCCCCTTCTCATTTCTTTCCAGTTTCTGATTATTTAAATAACCAGCTAAAGAAACAAAAAGGCCAGTGGACTAGGAGAGGCATTTGGTAAATATGAAAATATTCCCAAGCTCCTGGGATTATGCACATAATTGTAAAAATGGCTTGGACATTTTTAGAGGAAGAAAAATATTCCAAGTTTGAATTAGGTTCAAACTTGAAGCATTTTTGACCCCAACCAAACTCACTCCAAAAAAATGAAATTGGGCAGAGAGGTTTAAGGCACTGAGCTAGAATATAGGGGAAAAGATGAACATTATAAGAGAAGGGAAGAGTGGCACTTGCAAAAGAAGAAAGAAAGGGAAGGAGAGGTGGTGATGATGGAAGATTCATGCATGGAACATATAACAACATAATATGTATGAAAATCACACCATGCACATGATGAGGATGAGAATGCAAGACGACACCAAGCACAAATGCAACACGACAGACAAAAACCCAACCACGAAGGAAAATATCATATCACATAACCGGAAATGGCAAGAGTTGGAGTTACAAAGATGGAAAGTTACATCCGGGGTGTTACAACACTCCACCACTACAAGAGGATCTCGTCCCGAGATCTAGGACTGAAAGAACTCCGGATATTCGGAACGGAGGTGATCCTCGCGCTCCCAGGTGGCTTCTCGGTCGGAATGGTGTGACCACTTCACTTTCAGGAATTTGATTGACTTGTTGCGAGTCTTGCGCTCAGTTTCTTCAAGAATAGCAACGGGGTGCTCATGATAGGTCAGATCTTCTTGGAGGTCAATCTCTTCAAAGTTGATGGCACGCTCAGGCGTCTTGAAGCACTTGCAAAGCTGTGACACGTGAAACACATCATGCACATTCGCAAAGTTGGAGGGAAGCTCAAGTTGATAGGCGAGGTCGCCTCTTTTGCCAATGATCTTGAAAGGACCCACGTATCTAGGGGCAAGCTTCCCTTTGATACCGAAACGACGAGTGCCTTTCATTGGAGAGATGCGGAGGTAGACATGGTCTCCGATTTCAAAAGCCACATCACGGTGCTTGTCATCATAATAGCTCTTTTGGCGCGATTGCGCGGCTTTGATATTCTCACGAATGACTTTGCACATTTCTTCGGCTTCTGTGATCAAGTCGTTGCCAAGAAGTTGGCGTTCACCTGTCTCGGACCAATTGAGAGGAGTACAGCACTTCCTGCCATAGAGGATTTCGAATGGGGCCTTGCCCGCACTTGCTTGGAAGCTGTTGTTGTAGGAGAACTCGGCATATGGAAGACAATCTTCCCACTTCATACCAAAAGAGATGACACAAGCCCTGAGCATGTCTTCGAGGATTTGATTGACTCGCTCGACTTGGCCACTTATTTGGGGATGGAAAGCTGTGCTGAAGCGAATGTTGGTGCCCATGGCCTTCTGGAACGAGTCCCAGAACTTAGAAGTGAAGATGCTTCCATGATCTGAAGAAATCAATTGTGGAATGCCGTGCAAGGAGACAATCCTGGAGGTGTATAGCTCTGCCAACCGAGCTGCTGTGATAGATTCTTTGATAGGAAGAAAATGAGCCACTTTTGTAAGCTTGTCAATGACAACGAAGATGGCGTCATTCCCACGCTTGGACTTAGGAAAACCATTCACGAAGTCCATCTCGATATTATCAAACTTCCATTCTGGAATAGCAAGAGGTTGGAGGAGACCAGCTGGTCGTTGGTGTTCTGCTTTCACCCTTCGGCAGACATCACATTCATTCACGAATTGAGCAATTTCTCGCTTCATTCGAGTCCACCAATACGACTGCTTGAGGTCATGGTACATCCTCGTACTTCCAGGATGAATGGATAGAAGGGAATTGTGTGCCTCGTTCATAATGACTTTTCTCAGATCGCCTTTAGGAACCACAATTCGATCCTCGAAGAAAAGAGTATCTCTGTCATCAATGTGGAAGCACTTGTATTTGGAAATGCCCTTGTCGATACCACGTTTCACCTTTTTCACCATGGCATCCAAGAGTTGAGCCTCACGAATTTGGTCTTCCAAAGTTGGAGTGACTAGGAGGTTGGCAAGGAAACCTTGAGGAACAACTTGAAGATTGAGTTTAGGGAAGGCTTCACAAAGATCCGGTTGAAAAGGCTTGAGAATTAAGCTGTTGCAATAAGCCTTTCTGCTCAAAGCATCTGCAATCACATTGGCCTTGCCTGGAGTATATTCAATACTTGGATTTTACTCCTGAATCATTTCGACCCATCGAGATTGCCTGAGGTTGAGGTTGGGTTGAGTGAAGATATACTTGAGGCTCTTGTGATCGGTGAAAATGTCCACTTTCCTTCCCAACAAGATATGTCTCCATGTTATTAATGCATGGACAACTGCCGCCAACTCAAGATCATGAGTGGGGTAGTTCCTTTTGTTGGGCTTCAACTGACGAGAGGTATAGGCCACAACTTTCTTCTCTTGCATTAACACAGCACCAAGACCTTGAAGAGAAGCATCACAGAAAACTTTGAATGGCTTGGATTTGTCAGGAGGGGTCAAAACAGGAGCTGAGACAAGCCTCTCTTTGAGGGTGTTGAAAGCAACGTCACACTGAGGCGTCCAGACATACTTGACTTGCTTTTGGAGGAGGTTGGAAAGAGGCTTTGCAATCTTAGAGAAATTCTCAACGAATCTTCGGCAATAGCTTGCAAGACCAAGGAAACTGCGGAGTTGCTTGACATTCTGAGGAGGTTCCTAATTCACAACTGCAGACACCTTCTCGGGATTAACAGCGATGCCCTTGGCAGAGATGATGTGACCAAGGTAAAGAACTTCATCAAGCCAGAACTCACATTTGGAAAACTTCGCATAGAATTGATGCTCTCTGAGCTTGTCGAGCACCAATCACAAATGTATGGCATGATCCTTCTTATTCTTGGAGAAGATCAAGATATCATCGAGATACACCAGGACGAATTCATTGGTGTAGGGGTTGAAGATGAAGTTCATCATTCGAGAGAATGTTGGAGGAGCATTGACAAGGCCAAAAGACATGACAGTATATTCATAAGAACCAAAGCTTGTTTTGAATGCTGTCTTGGGAATATCTTGTTCACGAATGCGAATCTGATGATAACCCATTCGAAGGTCAAGCTTGGAGAATACTTTAGCACCCTTAAGTTGCTCGAATAGCTCATTGATGTTGGGAAGTGGATACTTGTTCTTGATTGTCTTCTTGTTCAATGGACGGTAATCGACACAAAGTCGGTCCGTGCCATCCTTCTTCTGGACAAAAAGAACTCCACAACCCCATGGAGAAGAACTCTGTCTGATCAAACCCAGACGCTCTTGTTCATCGAGTTGTTTCTTCAATTCTTTCAGCTCCTTGGGTCCAAGCTTGTAAGGACGCTTGCAAACGGGTTCAGTGCCAGGCTCAAGATCGATAACGAATTCGACTGGCCGGTGAGGAGGCATACCTGGAAGATCTTCCGGAAAGACATCTTGGTACTCACAAGCGACTGGAATTTGAGAAATAGCATCCAACTCGCCCTTCTCATTGAGAGAAAACAACCGAATGGTTTCATCACGAGCGGCATAGATGATAACATCCTCAGAAGGGTGTGTCAATTGAATCTCTCTGGCAGCACAATCAAGCTGAGCCTTGTGCTTAGAAAGCCAGTCCATCCCGAGAATTAGATCAATACCAGAGTCGCCAAGAACAATTGGTTTAGACAGAAATCTATAGTCGCCCATCTTGATAGAAACATCCGGAACCATGGAGCTTGCGTTCATGCATTTGCCTGGAGAGACAACTGCTAACGGTCTAGGCAATTCTTGGAAAGGCAACTCATGCTTAGATGCAAAAGGTCTTGAGATGAAACTATGCGATGCACCAGTATCAAATAAGACTTTTGCAGGAATATCATTAACAGAGAGATTACCCATTATCACGTCTGAAGAGTCCTCTGCCTGAGCTGCGTTCATCATGTTGACCTTTGCAAACTTGGAAATATGCTTGACCACTGCATTGCTTGCTGAACGAACAGGAGGAGGAGGCGGAAGGCGCCTTTGGTTGAAGCACTTGTTCGCATAGTGACCTTTCTGCTGACACTTGTTGCAAGTCACCTCTGAGAGCGGACGATGATAAGGAGCACTTGACCTTGGAGCTTGATTCTGAGACTTGTTCTGATGAGCTAGGTTGGGTGGGTGGGAAGATCCATGGCCACCTTTGATCTTTTGCTGGAAAGGCTGACGAAATGGAGGAGGAGGAAGCCAAAACTTCTGTTGCTTTGTTGCCACTTGAGAAGAAGAAGAAGATTGAACTGCATCCCTGATTCTCTTCTTAGAAGCCTCACACTTGAGTTGAGCACCTTCTTGCTTGAGGGCCATGTTATATAATTGATCAAGCTGAGTAGGCTCAACAAGAACGAGAGCTAACTGCAGATCCTCTCTAAGGCCACCTCTGAAGTGATAGATCATGCTCTTTTGATCAGGAACGTCTTGTTTAGCGAAGCGAGCAAGTTTCTGAAACTGGATGTTGTATTGATACACAGACATGTTGCCTTGCTTGAGATTGCGGAACTCCTCACGCTTTCTCTCAACAACACTTGTAGGAATATGGTGAGCTTTGATGTCCCGACAGAAGTCAGTCCAAGTGATCACACGACCTCCTCTGGAATATTTGTATTGTTGATACCAATCAGCGGCTTGGTCCTTGAGTTGAAAGGAAGCGAACTTGACGTAGTCCTCAGGCCTGACATTGCTACATTCAAAATGCTTGTTGATATCCACGAGCCAATCATCGGCGTCTGTGGCCTCGGCACAGTAGCTGAAAGACTTCGGCTGATTTGCAAGGAACTGGTTGAGGGTAGCAAACTGAGGCTGATGGTTGTACTGCCCTTGACCTTGATTCCCTTGGTTGCCTTGGCCTTGGTTGCGCTCTTGCATTAACTGGATCAGCATCTGAGCGTTGGCGTTTGTGGCTGCCATCAAAGCTTGCCATGCCTCCGGAGGTGGAGGTGGTGGCGGAGGGTTCGCTTGACTCCCATCATTGCAACCCGGATTCTGACACGTTGGCGGAGCCATCCTGAAGAGGGTGACATCCGTTAGCATCTTGATAGACAAATAGACAAGTTGAATCAACGGATAGAAATTGCAACATATAGTCTTCACAATAAACATTCGAACAAGGATGAACGAATGAATTCCAAAGCTAACATCACACGTCCATTAAGGTGAGAAGCCACTTGATAAGAGATTTATGAATGAAATAACATGGTATGACTGGAACAAATAAGTGGTAAGGATTACCCTATCACAAACAACATATCTGCGGGAGGAAATGCTAAGAGCTACTTGTATCCCACCTATAAACTCCCGAAACTTTCTAGTTATGCAATCTGGTGTTGGGGATACAGGGGACACAAAATATATCACCCAAACTAGCAATCCCTAGATCCAGCTGTATCCATTCGTCAACACATAACCAAGAAACCTTCGGAAATCATGTACCTCAACCTTCGAAAAGCATCCGTTATACGAGTTATGGAAATACTCCCGAACTCCCGCCCCAGTACAGGGTGGCATCGAGGTGATCTCACCAACAACTGCTTAAAAGAGATTTTCGATGTCGGCGAAACTCAGGTATTCCAGAACTGCAACGATAAAATTGTGACGACAACACCTCGGAGCTCAACTCCCCGGGACACTGCCACAACCCCTAAATGTCAGGAGGCACCAAGAACAATGTTCTCGTCACAAAACCATCGGAACGATTCCAAGATACCCGCGTGATCCTAAAAAAATTTCGTGAATTTTGAGGAGAGAAGAGTCAAAACTTCTACGTCAGGAGACCTCACCAGGGCGACGGAGGGACTGAGGAGTAAAAAGAATCCTACTCTCCGATATATATAATCCTAAGACTCAAAACATTTTTGTTCTAGACTCAACAACGCCAGCGGTTCGATCAAGCAGGGGGCTCCTAAGTCTGGGATGGCTCTGATTACCAACTTGTCACACCCACGATGCGGCTATATCTCCCACGTGTCGAGGCACGACTTAGAGGCATAACCGCATTGTAGGTATTGTCGCAAGAAGGGTCATCTTCACACAATCACATGTAATGAATAAGAATGGGATAAAGAGAGTTGGCTTACAATCGCCACTTCACACAATACATAAATTAATTCATACATCATCCAAAATCCACACATAGACTGACTACGGTCAAATCCAAATGAAAAGAAGATAACCCCAAATGCTAGATCCCCGATCGTCCCAACTGGGCTCCACTACTGATCATCAGGAAAAGAAACATAGTAACGACCACGGTCCTCGTCAAACTCCGACTTGAGCTCAGTTGCGTCACCTGCATAGGTATCCTCGACACCTGCAACTGTTTTGGTAGAATTTGTGAGTCACGGGGACTCAGCAATCTCACACTCGCGAGATCAAGAATATTTAAGCTTGTAGGTAGGAAAGTGGTAAAATGGTGGGGCTGCGGCAAGCACTAAGCATATATGGTGGCTAACATACGCAAAAGAGAGCGAGAAGAAAAGCAACGCATCGGTCGAGAAGCTAGAAGTGATCAAGAAGTGATCCTGAAACTACTTACGTTCATACATAACCCAAACCGTGTTCACTTCCCGGACTCCGCCGAGAAGAGACCATCACGGTTACACACGCGATTGATGCATTTTAATTAAGTCAAGTGTCAAGTTCTCTACAACCGGACATTAACAATTCCCATCTGCCTCATAACAGTGGGCACGGCTTCCGAAAGATAATACCCTGCAGGGGTGTCCCAACTTAGCCCATTATAAGCTCTCACGGTCAATGAAGGATATACCTTCTCCCGGGAAGACCCGATCAGTCTCGGAATCCCGGTTTACAAGACATTTAGACAATGGTAAAACAAGACCAGCAAAGCCGCCCGAATGTGCCGACAAATCCCGATAGGAGCTGCACATATCTCGTTCTCAAGGCACACCGGATTGTCCAAACTTCCTACAGGCCAGCCCAGAGTTGCCCCTGGTGACCACCGGCGGCTAACAGGTTGGAGCAACACTTAGAGGAGCAGTGGCCTGGGGGTTTAAAATAAAGATGACCCTCGAGCTCGTGAAAACCCGAGGGAAAAGTATAGGTGGTAGGTGGTCAAATGGTAAAACCAAGGTTGGGCCTTGCTGGAGGAGTTTTATTCAAAGCGAACTATCAAGGGGGTCGCATAAATCACCCAACCGCGTAAGGAACGCAAAATCAAGGAACATAACACCGGTATGACGGAAAACTAGGGCGGCAAGAGTGGAACAAAGCACTAGGCATAAGGCCGAGCCTCCCACCCTTTACCAAGTATATAGATGCATTAATAAAATAAGAGATATTGTGATATCCCAAAAATATCCATGTTCCAACATGGAACCAATTTCATCTTCCCTGCAACTAGCAACACTATAAGAAGGGCTGAGCAAAAGCGGTAACTTAGCCAAACAACGGTTTGCTAGGAAAGGATGGTTAGAGGCTTGACATGGCAATATGGGAGGCATGATAAGCAAGTGGTAGGTAGTGCAAGCATAGCGATAGAGCGAACAACTAGCAAGGCAAAGATAGAAGTGATTTCGAGGGTATGGTCATCTTGCATGCAAAGTTCTCAGAGTTGTCTAAAGCTTGATCCTCGTTAGCGTACTCAACAGGTTCCTCGTTCACGAACTCGTCTCCCGGCTCTACCCAAAGCAAGAACACAAGCAATGGAACCACAATCAATCACGGTGCAATGCACAAGCAACATGATGCAATACCTGGCAAGATATGCGAGATGTGATATGCAATGCATATGCGTGCTTCGGAAGGGAAAAGGATGAACAAGGCATCAACTTGGCAAACCAAGTATGCCACTGGAAAGATGAGATGATTCCGGTTGAAATCGATATAAAGATCACCGGAAACGGATGCACGGTTTGCAAATGGCAAGCAAAACAAGAATGACACAATTCTGCGATTAACAGCATGATAGCACTTAGAATACATCAAGAAACTATGCTACAGCACCCCAACATAGCAAAAAAGCATATGGCAGTGATCTACAAGAGATGATTGACAAAAGATGAACACTGAGCTACGGCTAGATCACAAAATAACAGGTTCAAACAAGCAGGGCAAAAGTGCAAAAGATATCAGCTTCACGGACTTGGTGAAAATACTAACATGGCATAAACAACATCAGGTAGCAATGTTAAGACCAAGCAAACAGCATGCTATAGGAACTTATCATAGCAAAACAAGGCATGACATGAATCTACTCAAAGCATAGAACAAAAGTCCCTTACTGACCATGAGCCAAAAAGGCACACAAGATATGATGGCACCCATGTAAACATAGCAAGTTTTGTTAACAGATTCGGACTGAAATTTCAGGACATGGCAAAATAGATTCATGTTGGCATGTTAAAAAGCTTGATTAACTCCCTACAAAGCATATCATGGCATGAAATTACTCTAGCATGGAGTAGGCATGAAAATGAAACTAATCACGTGCCAAACAACCCCGTAGCATGTTTGAAATAAATCACACAAAAATGCCAAAACAGCACCATGATGTAAAATGACATGTATGCAAACTTGCTTAAATGCAGAAAATAATGACACCACTGGATTTGTGGGATTTTTCTACCCCAAAAACATATATAATATGTCTAGGTTGCTGTAGAAAAATCCCCACAAATATGCAAAACACTAAAACTACCTAAGAAGGAAAACATAAGCATATGCCAAATCTGGCATATACCTAAACTGGAATAAGAATAGAAACGTGGAAAATGCTATGTGTACCCCAGGCGGTACCCAGTGTTAGGCTGACTGGTAGGACCGTTGGCCACATGGCTGGGTGTGTGAATGACCGGTGGGGCTGGCCTGTCAGTGGCCCAAGTAAAAACATAAAAGGGGGAGGTTTAAGCGCCCGCGGGGGATCGAACCTGGGTAACCTGGGTGTGGAAGCAGGGGCGTAGCCACTGCGCTACTGCTGCTATTGCTGCTAGAAGGGAGGTGCCACTCCTTCTGGTCTAACACCAGGCGAGGATAGCTGCTCCAGCCGGCGACAGAGAAGAAGGCCACGCTTCCGGCGAGTGTGACGGTGACCATCGGAGCAGAAGGCCACCTGCGGGGGTGCGGAAAACAGACACGGAGCCAGGAGCAAGTGGCTGATGCGAGCTGGGGGCGCGTGCATGCGGCAGCTCGAGTACGAGCTCATGCTCGTCTCGGGTACAGCAGCGGCAAGGCTGGGCGAGGCCGCTGCTCCTTGCTTTCGAGCGCGGGCGCGAGCGTGCGCGCAGGATGGGGCGCGAGGCGACTGCAGCTAGGCGGGAACCGGAGCGAGGGCGAAGCGCGAGCAACTACGGCGTCTACTGCAACTTCACACAAAAAAATTCAGAGATCGCCGGAGCACTGCGAGCGCGGCGAAGACATGGATCGGGCGAGTCCTACAGGTGCCTACATGCCATAGGATGGATGGGAGAGGGAGGAGCGTTACCCAGCTCACCCTAGGACACGACGGGGTCGACGGAGACGTGCTGGAGGCGACGAGAGGGAGCTCGGAACTTGGAGAGGCTGCTGCCCGCGAAGCAGAGGAAGAAGACGGCCGAGGGAGTCGATCTGGAAGCCTTGTGATCGCGTGCGTCATGGAAGCAGACGTGGGGGGACTTGGCGTTCCTCCCCACGGTGTCCGAGGGGGTCGGAGGCGCGGCATAGACGGCTACTCCGAGCTCGAGCTCGAGCTTGGTCGGAGCATGGTGGGCAGGGCGACGGTGTGGCATAGCTAGTCTTACCTGGCGGCGGCGAGGGAAGAAGAGGAGGGGGGTCGGTTGAGGGGAGACCCTAGGGCACCGGGGACAACTTTATAGGGGTCTAGGGAGCTTCTCCGGCCGTCAAATCGACCGGACGTCGACGTCGCGCATCTGGATGCTCTGCCGTACAGGAGCTTGAAGATCCTCCTGTACGCGTGGGCTGACTGGGCTGTGGTAGGAGCGGCTGCTGTGCTCTGCTGGGCTGCAGGTGAGGGGAAGGCCCAGGTAAGGCGAGGTAAGTCCCCTTCTCATTTCTTTCCAGTTTCTGATTATTTAAATAACCAGCTAAAGAAACAAAAAAGGCTAGTGGACTAGGAGAGGCATTTGGTAAATATGAAAATATTCCCAAGCTCCTGCGATTATGCACATAATTGTAAAAATGGCTTGGACATTTTTAGAGGAAGAAAAATATTCCAAGTTTGAATTAGGTTCAAACTTGAAGCATTTTTTACCCCAACCAAACTCACTCCAAAAAAGATGAAATTGGGCAGAGAGGTTTAAGGCACTGAGCTAGAATATAGGGGAAAAGATGAACATTATAAGAGAAGGGAAGAGTGGCACTTGCAAAAAGAAGAAAGAAAGGGAAGGAGTGGTGGTGATGATGGAATATTCATGCATGGAACATACAACAACATAATATGTATGAAAATCACACCATGCACATGATGAGGATGAGAATGCAAGACGACACCAAGCACAAATGCAACACGACAGACAAAAACCCAACCACGAAGGAAAATATCATATCACATAACTGGAAATGGCAAGAGTTGGAGTTACAAAGATGGAAAGTTACATCCGGGGTGTTACATAGGTGGAGCACAATGGGATGACCGTGGCCCTCGCCAAGGGTGGCATGAACGGCCTCGCGAGGATCGCTGGTAGGACCAGCCTCGCGAGGGGGTTTGGAGAGATCAACCTCGTGAGGATTGCCCACAAGGCAACGTAGGTCTGCCTCCTCTAGCACCACCACCAAGAAGGAATGACGACCATCATCAGGACGAGGGGGTTGGGGGCTTCCAGGACCCGCGTGCCATTGCTTGCATCCTGGGTGGTGCCCAGGCCCCAGCCTCTCAGCGCATCTTCAAGAAGTTTGCTCGTGAAGTGAATGCAGCCCTCCCCAGGCTCGAGGCCACGCGCCCTCTCAGGTGGTCCTCATGCTCCATCACGTTTAGTTCAGCGGATTAGCTCAAATGTGCAGCAACAGCCGGTGTCCTCCCGATGCTTTGTTCCCCAGTAATCAGCAATGTGCAAGTCACTAGGACCCTCATCGATGGCGGTGCTGGACTCAACGTTCTGTCCGTCGAAACGTTCAACGACCTCCAGGTGCCTCATGACCAGCTTCAGCCAACCAAGCCCTTCTCAGGAGTCACCGATGGCTCCACCACTCCGATAGGGCAGATTCGCCTCCCTGTCACCTTCGGGCAGCGCAAGAACTACCGCACCGAGCTCATCGACTTCGACGTCGCCCACATCCGTCTGCCATACAATGCCATCCTCAGGTACCCAGCCCTGGCAAAGTTCATGGCAGTGACTCACCACGGCTACAACGTCCTCAAGATGCCAGGGAGTGGTGGAGTTATCACAGTCCGTTGCGAACAGAAAGATACAGTGTGTACCCTCCAGCGTGCCTTCCAGGCCGCCTCAGTCGAGAACCAAGATGGCAGAGGCATGGACCTCCCCGAGGCAGTCCCCAAGAAGAAGAAGACGACACCCAGCTCATGGCCTCAGGAGGTGGGCACCTCCGGAGGCGCTACGTCAGGGCCAGCGCCCATGCCAGGGGCGCCTCCTTCCGTCGCATAGGAAGGCGCGCCCGGCGCCCCCCTCAGGCAGGGCTTGGGGGCTCTCTCCTGGAGGGACTCTGACTTTGCCAAGCTCACGAGGGAGACGCTCGGGCACCACTTGGAGGCGTGCTTCCTGGCACGTTTCCCGCAAGAGGGCATGAGACAAGGAGGGCCAAGCCCTCACGAGTTCATCCCCAAGGCCATTCAGGAGCTGCAAGAATCGAGAGTCATGCGCGGCAACCGCCGCCTCCCCGGCGTAGCCCCCCATCCAGGCGAGGATGGCGGGCTACGCGTCTGCATCGACTCCCTAGGGCTCAGCCGAGTCACGTCACAGGAGCGTTTCTGGCCTTCGCGTGTGGGGCGCTGCGGGGGTCCGCCCCACAGCTACGTTCGCATGCCCTACGGCCTGCCGAACGTAGCTGCAACACGCCAGCGCCTGATGCGGAGCATCCTAGAAGCTCAGGAAGGGAGGCGTCAAGCAGTCCTGGCGGAGATGGAGGCATTCCTCAGGGAATCGCCTGGGCCCCCGGAGCCTCCCGAGGCTCAAGGCTTCGGTGGCTCGTGAGGGTCAGCTTCTTCACCACGCATCGTCAGCTACTCCAACACCCACTCTGCAATAACACGAGGTGACATATTTTCGAGTTCCTTTTCAGCTGGGAGCGCCCTCAGGGCTGCATCCTCCCCAGGTCGCGTGGGTCCATCCCTGCGACATGTATCCGTTTTGCTTATGTCTTTAGCTTACCCTGTTGGGGGCGCCCCACGGGCTGCATCATCCCCAAGCCGCTCGGGCCGGACCCAGTGGCGTGTATCTTTCCTGCATCTATCTAAGTTGGTTTGCTTCTCCTTGCTTAACCTGCCTGTCATAATCGCCTGCTCGATTGGCACCTACCCTTGGAACCGCCCAGTCTGGCACGGCGCTTGTGCATGGGTCCGTCCCTGCAACGTCGACAAACCTGAGCGGTCGAGCTCTGGCCGCGGCACCCCACAAATTGCTACCTCACCAGACCCTTAGTGCCCTCGTCACTCCCTCGGAGCAACCAATGGCTGGCTGGCAACCGTAATGGCAGACCTTGTTTCTCTTGGCGTTGGTTTTCAGGGCCCACCTAAGGAGTAACGTTGGAGGCATCGTGAGCTCCCTCTCTCTCTCTCCCCAAGCGATCCGCTTGCACGTTAAAAGGGGGGCACCTGAGCATCGCGACTCACGGGTTCTTACTGGCTCTCCAGCCCTCACCCCCTGGCCTTGACCCATGGCATCGCGACCTGTCATCCCAGCGGCGGCTGAGCTCGCTCGAGGGCCGGGACCTGAGGACGTAGAGCATAAAGGAAGGCACGGGGAAGAGAGGAGAAGCTCACGAGGGCCTGACCCAGCGGCATCCCAGTTGCCGACGCGCAAGTCCGGCACCTCCCTAAGGAACGACTCGAAGCTCCCGAGATAAGTCACGCTCCTGGAAAAGCTAAATTGACGTGACACCGAACCCTCACCTGTCGCAACCCTGTCGCGGCGACACTACCTTCCTTTCCCGCCCAGCGGGGGATGCTTGAGCGCTAAAGGGAACCTCCCGAGCATCGCGCCTCGGGGACTCTTACTGGACCTCGGGCCGCTCACGTCCTGGCCTTGACCACGGCATCGCGAACTGGCATACCAGCGACGGATGAAGCCCGCCTGGGGACCGGGACCTGTCAGCGTAGAGCATCAAGCCCCCGTGGGGTTAGAAAGGGGGAGCCAAGCCAGGACAGGACAAGCATCATGCACGATTCGATAATAAGGATAGTATTCACAAAAGGTACAGCAGGTGCTTTACATACCCCCATGGGGTGTTTTCTCGATTCCTCGCAGGGAACAAAAGGTGCTAATCCTAAGGGGACGCTAAATACGTGTGCCTCCACCGTCGATGCCATCATCAACAGTGGGCCACCAAGCGCCGGCGCCAACCCCATCCAGATCAGCTGCGCCGGCGGCCTGATGCAGCTGCTCTGTTTCGAGCGTGACGCGAGCTCGAGGGCTCGTAGCTGTCGTCGCACGTCTCCGGGGACGCCAGAAGCTCGGGAGAACCGCTGGTCCTCCGGCTTCTCCACTGCTACCAGAAGTGCTGCTGGGGAAGCGGTTGGCTGGTCCGGCCCTCGCCACGTCGATGCCACGGCCGCCTCCCCTGGGGCAGCACTCCAGTCGGCAACCTTCAGCGTCGAAGACCTTGAAGAGCATCAGGGAGGCGTCGTCGTACTCGAGGTGGATCGCAAGGGCACTAGGTGTTCGGCAGACCCGGGCGATTTCGCCCCAACCCCGGGTCATGAAGACCTTGCCCGGAGCGACGACCTCGACCTCCGCTCCGGTCGCAGGGGTACCGCAGTCGGCGTGCTGCAACCATAGCTCAAGGGGCCCCCTCAGCGACATAATAAACGAAGAAAGGGGGGAAGTGAATCCAAGAGCTTGGAGGCATGGCGGCGTGAAGCACGAGCTCGCGAGGGGAGCCCTCAGCGTGAACTCCGGGGGCGATGACGTGCACCGCCTGACTCGCCGGCGTCTCCGGCGGCGTGAGCGGTGCCGCTCGGCATCTTCTTCCCTAGGGCCCACGGCCCGGGCGTACAATGGCAGCGGATACCCGGGCGGCGGCCGCTCGTACCAAGGCCTCGACGTCTCCTGCCGCACGACCTCCCCGCGGCAGCCAGAGACTGGCCGCTTCTTCGGCGGGAGCAGATCGGGACACTCTTGGGGGGCCTTCCCCTTCTCCTCCATTGAGAACCGGCAGATCGGCGCCATTGGCAAGGAAGGAAGAATGAAGCAAGAGGAGATGGACTGTGGGGGGCTCACCCCCCATCCGTACTTATAGTCCGGAGGAGGCCAACCGTCGGCCTCCATGATCACAGGTAATCATGACCGGTTTTTGCATGCAGGGACTAGTCAAATCGTGTAGTTGCCAAGGCAGCGTGGGGAAGTGGAGACGCCCACGTCCAATCAACCGCCACACGGCGACCAAGGCCGCAGGCTTTTGGGGCCCGCGGCGCTTCGCACTTGCCCCTTCGCTTCTCTGCTAGGCCAAGTCCGTGCGCGCCTTGGGCCCTGGGGCTACTGTCGGCATTCTGGGAATGGGGGTCCCCAGACTTGCCTGCCTGCGGCCTGCAGCGTGGCTCAAGCGGTGGCCCAGTACGGCCCATCTTCATCAACTCAAGGACAAGACCCTCGCGAGGGACCAAGCCTCGCGGGGCGGACAACGCAAGGCCTCCTCAGGTGTGGCCTCACCAGGCAGGCTCGCGAGGAGGCGGAGAGATCAGTGCAAGGGGGTACCTCGCGAGGTACTCGTGACGCAAGCCGTGACGATCAAGGCCAGGCGGGCGCCAGCCCGCGTAGGGTCCTCGTTTCCTCTTTGGTGCAAAGGGGGCAAGCGCAGGCGCGGAGTACGGAGGCATCAGGCAAAGGTTTCCCAATCGGTGTAACAAGACCAAGGTCAGCAGAGCAGCAGGACGGAGGTCACCGTGGAGCCCAAGGCGGCGTCATCACCAGTGCTTTTGGCAGCCGAAGACCACCTTTAGTCAGGATAACTTGTACTAGTTGTCCCCTTTCAAAATGGCCGTTGTTGGCGCCCTTCCCGCTTAATATTTGGGAAGAGGACCAGGGCCTCTATAAATAGAGCAAGTCACCACAGTAGGAGAAAAACAAGGCCTCAGGCATCTCATCCAGAGCCAACGGAGAGATCATCCTCACCCACACAAGTTCACCAGCTCAAGAACACCTCTCGCGAGGCTGTTCTTCCCCTGGACTGGTCATCATCAGCCCAAGAGGCAATCCACCACACCACACACTGGAGTAGGGTATTACACCACAACGGTGGCCTGAACCAGTATAAATCTCGTGTCTCTCGCGTTGTTCATCATCTAGCTTAGATTCCCGCGAGGCGATCGAGCGCGGAACGGTAGGGGGAAGATCTTTGCGCGCACCCCAGTGTTTGAACCTCAAGGGTCTGCCGGAACCCATGATCCGACAACCACCTTAGAAAATCTCACTTTGAAGGCAAGGCTAACAATGAAATCGCCCAAACATCTCCAGTGGAATATATTACATATGAAGACTGGACAACCCTCGTTAAACACTGGTCTGATCCAAAGTATCAGGTAGGCTATATGTATTTGATCAGACCACATATTGAACTTGTATTTATGTATGTGCCTTACAAGTGTATCTTCTTCTAGGCTAACTGTTTGAAGAACAAGACCAACCGTTCTAAAGTGAAATTCCAACAAACAACAGGATCTCGTAGCTATATTGCACACTGCGAGGCTCTTGTAAATAGCTGCTACTTCCTTCTTTTTTATGTGCCATATTATCGTATCTATATTGACTTGTTCCAAATACAGAGGAAAGCCTGTGCGTACCAAAAAGAACCTGAACCGAATGTAGTGCAAATCTTCAAGGATTGCCACACCAGCAAGATGAAGGGCATGAGCACACCAGTTCAAGCCGCTGTTGTAAGTCCTTACTCCTCCTGCCTTTGAACTGATTGGTACTGTGATGTGTTCATTTAACTACTTGGTTTGCAGCCAATGTCAGTTACTCTGTTCACTTTTATACATAGTTGTCTTAATGTATCATTTCACCTTACATGGTTTAAAAGAGATGAAGGATATTCTTTTGGTCTTGATCTGTATTCTAGTTGTTATATTCACGTGCGCACACAATGATAAAATAGCCTATTTGTTTTATATATGTTTGCCCATGATATGAATGATGTCATACTATGTTCATCCTACTTTAAACCATGTCTCTTTATCCTTAGATGTCAACGAATGTGAGGAAATAGACAATACAGTAGGCATGCTACATGGACATATGTTCCAAAAGTGATTTTATTATGTAGTTGGCACTACAATACATGCTAATGTATTACAGTAGTTCACCAAAATAAGTTATGTATAAACGTGTAACCTACTTTGTTTGTTTTTGTCTCATTAGTAACTTATCTGGTACACTAATCTACAAGTTCAAACTTTCAGGAAGCTATGGAACAAATGATTGAACAACCACAACCACCTGAAGGTGACGAGGCTACCACAGGCACAATGTCACCTCTTTCTGCAGTGCGTCAGTATCTCTCCACTAACAGTGCAAAAAGCACCGTCCTGCGTAATTCTGGGTTGGTTGTCAAGGTAACCTCGTCCAAATCGCCTACTGAACAAAATCTTCCTCCTAGACAGAGTGATATATCTGTGCCCCAGACACAAGTCCAATCCCTAATGGACGTTGTTTTGGAAACAAGAATAGTGGTTGACAAATGTTGTCAAGATATGAATGGTTTTGAAACCAGACTATCAGACATTCGCTTCGTTGTTCAAGAGCAATGGCGGAAAAAGGTGAAGATCGTGCTGCTCCATCAGATTCTACAGCCTGAAACATTAGCACTCAGGTCAAATGGTCTATGCTTCTATACATCTGATGGTGCTTTTATCTGCAAGGACTATAAACTTTATGCCAACAGGCGTTTTGTTGTATGGTTGCAATTTATTTTGTTGTGACACAGCATTTATGATGCTGCCAAAGGCTGCAATAAATACGACGCTATTTTTGTATAGTGTACGTTTATCTTAGTAATGTATTCGACTGAAAGCTTCGTAGGAGCCCAACATGCCAACATTCGTCGGGCCCATTCCAATTGGGCTAAAAACAATTATGGGTTGAAATTTGCATGTAGCCCACTAAAAATATCTGGGCCTAAATCAGCATAAGATTTCATATTTTTTTGGTAGGCATGTGCCCATAGTGGGCCTTTACCAGGCCTAAACATAATTTGGGACCTCAGTAACAATAGGCCGTTTACAGGTGTAAATATCTCGAGCCCATAAAAAACATGGGCCTTTAAAAGACCGAAAGTGAAAATTGGCCCATTTACGATGCGAATCTTTCACAGGCCGAAATTCGGACAGGCCGTAAATGCGGCGACCTAATACACGGGCCTCTAACAGGCCGGAAGTTCGGTCAGGCTAGATTATCGTCATTTTTATATGGGCCGTTAATGGGCCCGATATGACGTTGGTCCACATATGGCCCATGGATTTCGTCCGACGTTAACAGGCCGAAAATCACAATAGACCGAAAGTGGCCCAAATCTATAGTGGGCCTCTAACAGGCCGAATGACAGACATGGCCGAATATGACCCAAATCCTTCACGGTCGTTTATGGGCCGAAAGTTTCAATGGCCTGTAAATGGGCCCAAATGAAGCAGGACCTTTAACAGGCCAGAAATACACCGAGCCGTAATTCGGCCCATATACTTAGCGGACTATTAACGGGCCAGAAGTGACCATGGGCCGTGATGATGACCAGTTTAGGACAGGCCATTGATGGGCGATTTGACAATAGCCGTATGGGCCTTAACTGAGAATGTTGGGCCTTTAGCTGGGCCGGCCCATTATGGTCTGCAAAATCTTGTGGGCCTTTAGCTGGGCTGGCCCATTGTTGTCCGATCAATCTTGTGGTCCTTTAGCTGGGCCGGCCCATTATGGTCTGCAAAATCTTGTGGGCCTTTAGCTGGGCTGGCCCATTATGGTCCGCTAAATCTCATGGGCCTTTAGTTGGGCCGGCCCATTTAAACTTTATGGGCCACTTTTGGGCCTGTCCACGTGTCAACATATCATAGGCCCATCTTGACCGTTGGATGAGTGACACCTGTGCCAACGCGGAGCTGACGCGTGGTTCCGTTGGCCAATGAGAATTTTACAGGTGGAAAATCGGCATTGGTCGTGGCTGTTAGCGGTTATCGGATCCAAAACCAGACCCGATAGCTTAACGGCATCCCGTTACGGTGGATGCCATGTGTCGGTCACCCTTCACGAAAGCACTTCTATGACGCGCGATTTATCGTCATGGAAGTGGACACTTCCGTGATGATAATTTTGGTAATGTCATGGAACACTTCTACGACAACACATGTATGACTATCTTCATTCTGTCATAAATTTGTCATGGATGTACATGCATGACAGAAAACGTGACCTACTGTGACAAACACGTATCATCACGGAAGTGTATTTTTTGTTTTGTAGTGATTACTAACACTCACGAATACTTATGGTTATGGAGTTTTAATCGGACACAGAGAAAGATAGGGGCTTATAGTGTTGCCTCCCAACCTTTTACCTCAAGGGTAATGTCAACAATAATAGTTCATGCTAACTTACATCCAATTGGATATATATATCAGGATCTTTCAAACACAATGTGCTTGCCAAAGGGTAAAATATAAAAAGGAAAAGTGAAGATCACCATGACTCTTGCATAAGGTATAAGACAAAAGTAAAAGATAGGCCCTTCGCAGAGGGAAGCAGAGGTTGTCATGTGCTTTTATGGTTGGATGCATGAAATCTTAATGCAAAAGAACGTCACTTTATATTGCCACTTGTGATATGGACCTTTATTATGCAGTCCGTCGCTTTTATTGCTTCCATATCACAAGATCGTATAAAGCTTATTTTCTCCACACTAATAAATCATACATATTTAGAGAGCAATTTTTATTGCATGCAACAATGACAATTTACTTGAAGGATCTTACTCAATCCATAGGTAGATATGGTGGACTCTCATGGCAAAACCGGGTTTAAGGATATTTGAAAGCACAAGTAGCATCTCTACTTGGTGTAAAGAATTCGGCTAACATGAGGGGAAAAGGCAAGCTCAACATGTTTGATGATCCATGACAATATACTTTATTTCGGATATAAGAAAACATAACCCATTACGTTGTCTTCCTTGTCCAACATCAACTTTTTAGCATGTCATATTTTAATGAGTGCTCACAATCATAAAAGATGTCCAAGATAGTATATTTATATGTGAAAACCTCTCTTTCTTTATTACTTCCTATTAATTGCATCGATGACCAAAACTATGTTTGTCAACTCTCAACATATTTTATTCATCATACTCTTTATATGTGAAGTCATTACTCTTCATAAGATCAATATGGTCCCTTTAATTATTTTTATTTTTTCTTTTTCTATTGTTTTTATTGCCTCAAGATCATAGCTAGATAATCAAGCCCTTGACACAAAACTTATCTTTATTATATATATTGTGATACCCAAGTTTTTATTTGGATTTTTCAAAAGATTTTATTGGACTTGAGGGGAGTGATTTAAAAAATTTCTTCAAAAGAACTCTCCCTCTCATATATTTTTCTCTATGGCAAAAGTCTTGTTTGGATTCACCCAAGATCTGCCTTTGGTCTTGGAAGTTCTTGCTTTTCATTTGGACTCAAGACAAAATGTTTTTTCATTTGGGAAAATAACTTTTGAAAATCTTTTTGAATTTGCACTATGGCTTTTGGAAAGTCCTTTGCCACTTTCAACAATTCCCTCTTACCATGGCATTAGTGCAAATCCTCTGTCCTAACCACTTCCTCACCTTTGGATCATGATTTGCATCAAATCCAGCAAGTTGAACCTCCCCATGTGATTATTTCCATTCAAAGTCTATTCAAATAAATTTCTGCCTTCTTTTCTAGCACTTGGAGTTTTACAAAGGAACTCCACTTTCTGTCTTGATTTTTGCCACCAAACCTGTTTCCCGTCCTAGTCCTTTGAACTCTCAACCTAGAACCATGAAGATCCACTGGTCTTCAGTTCAAAATTTTCAAACTACACTTGCTGCAAGTTTGGACCAGATTTGTCAAATTTGGTGAAATTCATTGAAAACCTTCTCCAAAAATTCCAAGTAAAATCAGGCAGCCTCTGGGTGCATTGAGTGGTCATCTCACCAAGTTACAGCTCCAGAAAAATTTATCTCATCGCCAAAACCTTCTGTCGAACACCTGCAGTGCACTGTCTATGTCAAGTTCAGAAAGTTCAGAGAACACTGCAGTGACTGCTGTCGTTTTCTTCAGAGAAGGGCATCGATCTCGCCAGTGCCACTGCGTCGCCTTGCTCCTCGTCCCCGCCCTCTTGTTCCTGCACCGCACGAACGCCTGGCGCCTTGCGGGCGTCGGCGGCGAGCAGCAGAAGGTGCGCCGCCCCATGACCGACGCCGGCGGCGGCTTTGCGGACGCCCGCGGGAGACACGGCGCCGACGACGCCACCCAGCGCCGCCCAAACCACCGGAGCCCGCCGCGTGGCCTTCCACTCCCCCGAATGCGCTGCCGCTCTCGTCGTGAACCGCAGGGTGCGGAGCGCGCTCTCTGCCGCCGTTGAGCCCGTGCGGTCACCTCACCGTGGACCGACGCCATTACGCCAAGACCATCTCCGTTTAGCTGTGAAACAACTCCAGTAACCTCCACTGATGCTGCCTGGCCGCTCAAACCTCCTGCCAACCCACTGCTCCGTCGTAATCGCTCGCCGGAGATTCTCCGTTCACGGCCACCCCGTCGATCTGCCTATAAATAGAGGCTCCGAGCTTCAACTCGAGCACCCACCAGCCCTGCACTCCCCCTAGAGCACGCCTAGCCACTGGAAGAGCCCTGAGGAGGTCTCTTTCCTCGACTCCGGCCGCCGCGACCCGCCACGGGATCCAGCCCGATTCGCCCCCGTGTGTGCTCCTCCGCCTCCATTCTCTTGCCAATAGCTTCACCTTGCATCCCTCGTTCTGACCCGCGCCTCAATTCGTGGTTTGCAGCCCTCCACCGGAGTTCCCCATCCTCACCCGAGCCGCCGTCCGCCGGAGATAGTGTCGCCGTCGACGTGGTGCTCCCCGTTGGACGAGTCCACCGCCCACCGACGTGGAAGAAGACACTGAAGCTCTTGGTACCCTCCGATTCTCCTAACTCGCCGTGGTTCAACGCCGGCGTCCACCGCAGTCTTTGGGCGCCGGCGAGCTTTTCAAACCTGACATGTGGACCCCGCATGTCAGCCTCTGTTCTTTTATTCGCGAACCGTTTTCTGTTGGCGCCTTCGGGCAAAATACGTTTTCTCCTTTGCGCTTGCGCATTCCCAACCGAAGCATTTTCTGTTTTCTCAGTTAAAAACCTGGAACTTTTCTGTTTCATTACAGATAAGTCCCTGGACAGAAACCTTTATAACTTTTTAATAAAAAGGTATTTTTGAGTGATTCTTTTTCTGACAATCTCCAAATTTTGTCTAGTTTTTTATGGGATTTATTTGAAAAATATTTGGAAAATTTTCTGTGTATGTGTTGGTTTTCACGTTAGTACCCGTTTCGTGATTGCCGTAGGTTCCGGGAGAGGTGACGGAGCCGCGACCTTCGACGAACTAGACTCCGACTTCTCCGAACCAGGCAAGCATGTTTTGAACATTTGATATGACAGATGTTTTACATGTTCACGTGAGAGTTTGTGCGTGGCATATGGGTGTCGGTAAATACCTCGTTGCTTGTAAGGTAACGACCCGGTTGTTCCAAAGTCGCGATGATCTCTGATGAGAGATGGCCTAATCATCTGGTGACATGAAGGGCAGCAAGGTGGTACTGTTGTGGCATACCAGCCTTGCGTCATCCGACTTTCCCCGACGTTAACGTGGTTGGAGCCACGTTATCGTTCTTTTCCCGCATATCCCAAAGTTGCGATGATCTCTGATGAGAGATGGCCTAATCATGTGGTGACATGAAGGGCAGCAAGGTGGTACTGTTGTAGCATACCAGCCTTGCGTCATCCGACTTTCTCCGACGTTAACGTGGTTGGAGCCACGTTACCGTTCCTTCCCCTTTCCGTGCTACCACATGTCTCATTGCCAGGATGCGGTTTAGTAAGTTGGTAACCTCTTTCCGTGTACACACCAAACAGAGAGGCCGGGATGATGGTACCTTGGCCCAGGATTAAAGCCAGTCATCCGGTCAGGGGGCATGGGTGTTTCCGGTTGGGACCGAGAGGGGGGGCACCCCCTTAGAGCGCGCGTATAGAAATTTGATCCCATGCTACGCGAGGTTGTAGCCTCCCCGTCTCAAGGTTTTTCTTGAACGTTGCCGAGGGTGATCCCTGGCTTCGGATGGTTGAATTGGGTGTGTACTGGTTAGACGTGTTTCTTCCAAAATACCGTAGACAGAACTAGTCCCCGTGACTACTGAAATCCGTTGGCTGTGGTTAAGTACAAACTCTGCATAGTCAATTCTTTCCATATCATCGTATCCATGATCAAGTAGTGTAAACATTATATCCATATCTATCCGTGTGCAAACTTGTCCCCGGTGAACAAGCTCAAGTGGTAAATTCAGATTTATTGTTATTCCTGTGGATGGACTAACTTTATATTTGTCTCATGCTTGTGATAAATTATGTTCCCAAACTATTGTATTATTGAGCTACAATATAAGCCCTTGATGAGACGTCGCACAGATGTCCGACTGTGGCGTGTACTCGTTTCTCACTTTAAATATAAGCCCTTTATGTGATGTCGCTCAGACGTCCGACTGCGGCATGCACTGTCTTTATTTTCTGTTATAAGCCCTTTATGTGGTGTCGCCCCGACGCCCGACTGTGGCATTATTATTCTGCATTTTCCTCTCGAGGAGTCTTTCAGACACTCGTTTGGCACCCGCATTATTATTCTGCCTTTTCCTCTCGAGGAGTCTTTCAGACACTCGTTTGGCACCTGTATTATTATTCCGCATTTTCCGCTCGAGGAGTCCTTCAGACACTCGTTTGGCACCAGTATTACTATTCTGCAGTTTCCGCTCGAGGCGTCATTCAGACCCTCGCTTGGCACCCAGCATTTATTATCTCTATGTCTGATCGCACTGGTTAACTTGTTCATATGTTTCATGTTCGCATTTGTTATATCTTATGTCCGAACTGTCTTGCGAGTAATTTCATAGTACTCACCTGGCTTGTTGATTTGGCCAGATGTTGACGAAGGCGATCTCTTGGATGAAGAGTTTGATAGCGCGTCCGATGCCTAGAGGAGTCCCAGGCAGTCCTGCGCGATCCCGGATATGGGTCACTTGTATTGTATATGCTTCCGCCACCCGCAATAAGTCTTCTCGAGCCTCACTCCGACGCTCGATGAGTTGTAGCCTTCTGGAATCATATCACTCGCTTCGCGGTGATATTTCCACCACCGTTATTATCGTAAGTTAGTAGTTGCCAACTTATCTGCCGTTTTGTTTTAGAGGCATGCATGTAATAAATTGTTGGGCAGTCTCTGCTCAACCTTGTATTATATTTAGTACTCCTGGTATTTTTCTTCTGTGACCAAGATATTGTCTACCAGTGAGAAGGAATTCTTCCTTGCTGGTCCGTAAAAGGGATTGGTCTCTGAATAATTATTTTATTGAAAAGCCGGTCGTGACAAGCTTGGTACCAGAGCCAGGCTGACTGTAGGAAGCCACTAGGTGCGAGCGCTAATCGGTTATTAGCGTTTTTGCGCTTTTTCAGCCTTCTTTTTGCAATTGTAGCTATTTTCTGTTGGTCATCATAAATTTATGACATGACTACTCAGAATTTCTGCGTACTTTTGTAGATGGCCGGCAGCAACTGTGAGAATCGAGTGTTCACCAACGTGCCCGAGGGGTTTGTCAAGCTCCTCGTCTCCATCACCAAGCTCGCGATCGGGCCAGCAGCTCGCCCGGAGTTCACACTCTATCAGCACAAGCTCAGTGACGACGTGTCTATGCACCAAGCTGTGGTGCAGTTCAAGGGAGGACGTTCTGCTGCACGCCATTTCCGTTTTGGGGGAAGGGCCATGCCTACGGAGAGGCATGCCATGCAGATGGCTGCCCGTGAGGCGATAGCTCGCCTTCGGGATATCCTTCCTACGATGAAGACTCGTCGCTACCGCTACCTCCCATGCCATGTGCCATACACCAGCCACTATGCGTTCGCCTGCCATCGGGGAGAACGAGATGAAGCCATCGAGATGGTTGTGGAGTATCTCAAGGCTCTGGAGGAGTCTTTCGACAACCTCGTAGATGATCTTGTGGCTGCCCGCATGGACTTAGTCCGGGGCGGTCCTGCCAGCAGGAAGGAGCTTCTCCACACGGCGCCGCCTCTGACGTTCGTCTCATCTTCAGCCTCGTATGCACCGGCCGTTTTGGCCACTGCTCGTCGTGTGCCTACCACTGAGGAGTTCGACCGAGTCATCGCTCCTACTCTAGTCAGAACCGCACCGCCTGCCACACGCGCTCTACCACCAGTCGCCCCCGCACCATCACCGCAGCGCAGCGTCACGCACCAGGAGCCAGCTAGAGAGGAGGAGGTTGACTCTCCTGGACCGCTGAGCCTTGCCATCGGCAAGGGGAAGGAGATCTTCACCATCTCCGACTGAGAGCACCGAGTAGCCGCGTGTTATGCCTGCTTGTATGATGTGTTGTTTATCTGTACGCTAGTTTGTATTGGTATGTTTGCTGCCTTCCGGAGTAGTACGCTAGTTTTTAATAACATGTCAGTATTGTGTACGCGCATCCTGAGTGCTGTATCCTGTGTTTGCTTTTCGCATGTAAGTTTTATGTTGAGCACTTCTCCATGATAAATCATTTGTGTTTCTTTGAAAACCTTGAAGCCTTTTGATTGTTGCCTTTGCAAGAATTTTCTTGTACTACACAGTATTTCTCATGGGTTTTGCAAATAATACCCCCCAGACTGGAAAAATGTCTCGCCCGTGGACTCGCTCCATGCCCAATCAGCCAGAAGAGGTTTACGGGACACAGACCAGCAACAATTTCACTCAGGGTCAGTCCAGCCAACAAGACAGCGAAGCAGCACTGTCTCAAGTATGCCGTCTCTTCGAGCAAAGCCAGCAACAGCACCAAGAGATGATGAACCATGTCATCAACATGGGAAACCACCGTGAACCCTATCAACCCATTCCAAGTTATCTGAGTTACAGAAGACTCGCCCCTCAACTTTTGCTCACACCGACAGACTGCTGGAAGCCGATGATTGGCTTCGAGAGATTGAAAGGAAACTGATTATTGCTCAGTGCTCAGATCATGAGAAGGTGCTTTATGCACCACACTACCTTACTGGAGCAGCCGCAGCATGGTGGGAAAACTTCCTACACATGCATCCCAGAGAACACAACATCACCTGGGAAGAATTCAAGGAAGGCTTCCGTGGGGCACACATCACCAGGAGCATCCTAAAGATCAAGAAGAGAGAGTTTGATGATCTGAAGCAAAGAGGCATGTCCGTCACAGAATACAACGGCCAGTTTACCCAACTGTCTCGTTATGCCTACGACGAGCACATGACAGAAAGTAAGAAGATGGAAAAATTCCTGGACGGCCTGGCACCAGCATTAAGATGCCAACTGATCGTGCACACCTTTCCGGAATTTAAGACGCTGGTAGACAAGGCCATTACCTTGGAGAATGAGCGCCGTAGCCTGGAAGATATCCACAAGCGAAAGAGGAACAAGACGACTCTTGCTCGCAGCAACCGAGGCAAGACTGAGGTCCCAAGGACAGACACAAGGAGATCCACGACTACGGAGCCAAGGCCCGTCGGACAATTTCATGCCAGGGACAAGGAGTTCACATACCGTCCAGGGGTCACCTGCTATGCATGTGGTCAACAAGGGCATTATGCTAAACAGTGCCCGAAGCCAAGAGACTCGGCACCCAAGCCGAACAATGGTGGAAACAATCCAGCCCCCAAGCACAACAACTTCAACCCCAGCAACAACCACAGGAAGGGTCACCTGAACCATGTGACCAGGGAAGAAGCGCAGAATGCCCCAGACATCGTGCTCGGTACGTTCCCTGTCAACATGGTACCTGCCACGGTTTTGTTTGATTCTGGAGCTTCCCATTCATTCGTTTCGAAGAGTTTTGTTTCGCAACATGGTTTTCCGATTTTTCCCTTGGAAAAATCTATGATCATCAAGTCCCCCGGAAATAAGCAAATCGCTCAGGGTTACTGCCAAGGAGTGGTCATTGAGTTCGAAGGACTACAATTCCACGCGAATCTCATCGTGTTGGAAAGTAAAGGACTGGATGTCATTTTAGGGATGGACTGGTTAACCACCAACAAAGGATTCATCGACTGCTTCAATCGAACAGTGATTCTCACTCACCATCACGGCAAGACTATAAGGGTTTCCGCTCAAGAAAGGCCACGATGACAGCAGCCAAAGCTGAACAAAATGGACATTGCAGAACTGAGAAAAGTTCCAGTGGTATGCGAGTTTCCTGATGTGTTTCCTGAAGAACTACCAGGCATGCCACCAGACCGAGAGATAGAATTCAGCATTGAACTAGCACCTGGCACCGCTCCCATCTATAAGAAGCCGTATAGAATGGCACCCTCAGAATTGGTGGAGTTGAAGAAGCAGATAAAGGAGTTGTTGGACAAACGATTTATGCGAGCCAGCTCCTCACCATGGGGTTCGCCAGTGTTGTTCGCCAAGAGGAAGGATGGGACACTGAGACTATGTATAGACTATCGAGCCCTCAATATGGTCACCATCAAAAACAAATATCCATGCCATGGATAAATGATTTGTTTGACCAGCTAGCTCAAGCCAAGGTATTTTCAAAGATTGATTTGAGATCGGGATACCATCAACTGAAGGTACGGACAGAAGATATCCCCAAGACAGCATTCACTTCCAGATATGGGTTATACGAGTTCACAGTGATGCCTTTTGGACTAACGAACGCCCCCGCATATTTCGTCCACCTCATGAACAAAGTATTCATGAAATTCATGGACAAATTTGTGGTGGTATTCATTGACGACATTCTGGTTTACTCAAGGACACCAGAAGAGCATGCTGAACACCTCAGGATTGTTTTGGGAGAACTGAGGAAACATCAGTTGTACGCCAAATTTAGCAAATGCGAATTTTGGCTAAGACAAGTTGGTTTCTTGGGCCATATATTGAACCAAGAAGGCGTGGCCGTAGACCCAGAAAAAGTCAAGGCCATACTAGACTGGAAGCCACCCGCCAATGTTACGGATGTGCGGAGTTTCCTAGGAATGGCCGGATATTACAGGAGATTTATTGAAGGATTCTCCACTGTGGCAAAACCTATGACACAATTACTCAAGAAGGACAAGAAATTCGTATGGACGAAAGCGTGCGAGCAGAGCTTCCAAGAACTCAAGAAGAAGCTGACAACCGCACCGGTCTTAACTGTGCCAGACATACACAAGAGCTTTGAAGTGTATTGTGACGCGTCCCGAAAAGGCCTCGGATGCGTACTAATGCAGGATGGCAAAGTTGTCGCATATGCCTCCAGGCAGCTGCGAAAACATGAGGAAAACTACCCAACGCATGACTTGGAATTAGCAGCAGTTATCCATGCACTCAAAGAGTGGAGGCACTTTCTGTTGGGAAATCGCTGTGAAATATATACAGACCATAAGAGCCTCAAATATATTTTCACACAGCCAGAGCTGAATCTACGCCAACGACGCTGGTTGGAACTGGTCAAGGACTATGACGTCGGTATTCACTACCATCCAGGGAAAGCTAATGTAGTGGCCAATGCCCTTAGTCGAAACCCCAGCCCGAACAATGACGGTCCGCAAGAATTGAGGCCTGAGTTTCAGCGAGAGTTCACTAGGCTCAACATGATGTTAGTCTCTGAGGGCACCGTATCGAACCCTGAGATACAACCCACCCTGGTGGAGCAAATCAAGAAGGCTCAGCAGGGACATCCCAGCATCGAAGGCATAAAGAAGAAAATGAATCTTAATAAGTCGTCAGAATTCGTCACCGACAGTGAAGGAACGTTATGGTACCGAGACAGACTTTGCGTACCTAACATTGAGGAACTCAAGCAACAGATCTTGACGGAAAGCCACACCGCCCCATACTCGATCCATCCTGGGGGAACCAAAATGTACAAGGACATTCAGGAAAGATTTTGGTGGCACGGTATGAAAAGAGATATAGCCACATTCATTGCTTTTTGCGATTCATGTCAGCGCATCAAGGCCGAGCACCAAAAGCCAGCAGGGTTACTCCAGCCAAACAGGATACCGGAGTGGAAATGGGATGAAATAGGAATGGACTTCATTGTCAGATTACCCCGATCACAACGCGGAAATGACGCCATATGGGTCATCACAGACCGACTAACCAAGGTTGCTCATTTCATTCCCGTAAAGACTACCTACTCCACCCAAAGACTGGCAAAACTTTATCTATCTCGTATAGTTTGCTTGCACGGAGTCCCAAAGACTATAATATCAGACCGAGGCACCCAATTCGTCTCCAAATTTTGGGATCACCTACAACAAGCTCTGGGCACGCAACTAGCTTTCAGTACAGCATACCACCCTCAGACTGATGGACAGACAGAACGTGTGAACCAGATCCTAGAGGATATGCTAAGAGCCGGTGTGCTCACCTATGGATCCAGTTGGGAAGAGAGTTTGCCGTATGCCGAATTTGCTTACAACAACAGTTACCAAGCCAGTTTGCAAATGGCACCCTTTGAAGCGTTGTACGGACGAAGGTGTCGTACCCCATTGAATTGGTCAGAAACAGGTGACAGCCGTATCTTCGGCCCAGACATGCTTAAAGAGGCCGAGGAGAAAGTTAAACAAATCAGGGACAGACTCAAGACAGCACAGAGCCGACAAAAGAGCTACTATGATCAGAAACATCGTGAGGTCAGCTTTGAACCTGGTGATTCCGTATACCTCCGAGTATCTCCTATGAGGGGTCTGCAACGGTTCAAAATTAAGGGGAAGCTAGCCCCAAGATTTATTGGACCATTTTGTGTAAAGGCACGAAGAGGCACGGTGGCCTACCAACTAGACCTACCCAAGGAGCTGTCAGACGTCCATGACGTATTCCACGTCTCGCAGTTAAGGAAATGCATGAGTAACCCGGAGAAACATGTACCTCATGAGGACATTGATATGCAACCAGATCTCACCTACAGAGAAAGGCCAATAAAGATTTTAGAAGAGTCTGAACGGAGGACCCGTCAGAAAACGACAAGGTTTTTCAGGGTTCAGTGGAGCAACCACACTGAGGATGAAGCCACATGGGAAAGGGAAGATTTCCTCCGAGCCGAGTATCCATATCTATTTGAGGACAGCAGAAATCTCGAGGACGAGATTTTTCCTAAGGGGGTAGGTGTTGTGACACCCAAGTTTTTATTTGGATTTTTCAAAAGATTTTATTGGACTTGAGGGGAGTGATTTAAAAAATTTCTTCAAAAGAACTCTCCCTCTCATATATTTTTCTCTATGGCAAAAGTCTTGTTTGGATTCACCCAAGATCTGCCTTTGGTCTTGGAAGTTCTTGCTTTTCATTTGGACTCAGGACAAAATGTTTTTTCATTTGGGAAAATAACTTTTGAAAATCTTTTTGAATTTGCACTATGGATTTTGGAAAGTCCTTTGCCACTTTCAACAATTCCCTCTTACTATGGCATTAGTGCAAATCCTCTCTCCTAACCACTTCCTCACCTTTGGATCATGATTTGCATCAAATCCAGCAAGTTGAACCTCCCCATGTGATTATTTCCATTCAAAGTCTACTCAAATAAATTTCTGCCTTCTTTTCTAGCACCTGGAGTTTTACAAAGGAACTCCACTTTCTGTCTTGATTTTTGCCACCAAACTTGTTTCCCCTCCTAGTCCTTTGAACTCTCAACCTAGAACCATGAAGATCCACTGGTCTTCAGTTCAAAATTTTCAAACTACACTTGCTGCAAGTTTGGACCAGATTTGTCAAATTTGGTGAAATTCATTGAAAACCTTCTCCAAAAATTCCAAGTAAAATCAGGCAGCCTCTGGGTGCATTGAGTGGTCATCTCACCAAGTTACAGCTCCAGAAAAATTTATCTCATCGCCAAAACCTTCTGTCGAACACCTGCAGTGCACTGTCTATGTCAAGTTCAGAAAGTTCAGAGAACACTACAGTGACTGCTGTCGTTTTCTTCAGAGAAGGGCATCGATCTCGCCAGTGCCACTGCGTCGCCTTGCTCCTCGTCCCCGCCCTCTTGTTCCTGCACCGCACAAACGCCTGGCGCCTTGCGGGCATCGGCGGCGAGCAGCAGAAGGTGCGCCGCCCCGTGACCGACGCCGGCGGCGGCTTTGCGGACGCCAGCGGGAGACACGGCGCCGACGACGCCACCCAGCGCCGCCCAAACCACCGGAGCCCGCCGCGTGGCCTTCCACTCCCCCGAATGCGCTGCCGCTCTCGTCGTGAACCGCAGGGCGCGGAGCGCGCTCTCTGCCGCCGTTGAGCCCGTGCGGTCACCTCACCATGGACCGACGCCATTACGCCAAGACCATCTCCGTTTAGCTGTGAAACGACTCCAGTAACCTCCACTGATGCTGCCTGGCCGCTCAAACCTCCTGCCAACCCACTGCTCCGCCGTAATCGCTCGCCGGAGATTCTCCGTTCACGGCCACCCCATCGATCTGCCTATAAATAGAGGCCCCGAGCTTCAACTCGAGCACCCACCAGCCCTGCACTCCCCCTAGAGCACGCCTAGCCACTGGAAGAGCCCTGAGGAGGTCTCTTTCCTCGACTCCGGCCGCCGCGACCCGCCACTGGATCCAGCCCGATTCGCCCCCGTGTGTGCTCCTCCGCCTCCATTCTCTTGCCAATAGCTTCACCTTGCATCCCTCGTTCTGACCCGCGCCTCAATTCATGGTTTGCAGCCCTCCACCGGAGTTCCCCATCCTCACCCGAGCCGCCGTCCGCCGGAGATAGTGTCGCCGTCGACGTGGTGCTCCCCGTTGGACGAGTCCACCACCCACCGACGCGGAAGAAGACACTGAAGCTCTTGGTACCCTCCATTTCTCCTAACTCGCCGTGGTTCAACGCCGGCGTCCACCGCAGTCTTCGGGCGCCGGCGAGCTTTTCAAACCTGACATGTGGACCCCGCATGTCAGCCTCTGTTCTGTTATTCGCGAACCGTTTTCTGTTGGCGCCTTCGGGCAAAATATGTTTTCTCCTTTGCGCTTGCGCATTCCCAACCGAAGCGTTTTCTGTTTTCTCAGTTAAAACCCTGGAACTTTTCTGTTTCATTACAGATAAGTCCCTGGACAGAAACCTTTATAACTTTTTAATAAAAAGGTATTTTTGAGTGATTCTTTTTCTCACAATCTCCAAATTTTGTCTAGTTTTTTATGGGATTTATTTGAAAAATATTTGGAAAAGTTTCTGTGTATGTGTTGGTTTTCACGTTAGTACCCGTTTCGTGATTGTCGTAGGTTCCGGGAGAGGTGACGGAGCCGCGAACTTCGCCGAGCTAGACTCCGACTTCTCCGAACCAGGCAAGCATGTTTTGAACATTTGATATGACAGATGTTTTACATGTTCACGTGAGAGTTTGTGCGTGGCATATGGGTGTCGGTAAATACCTCGTTGCTTGTAAGGTAACGACCCGGTTGTTCCAAAGTCGCGATGATCTCTGATGAGAGATGGCCTAATCATGTGGTGACATGAAGGGCAGCAAGGAGGTACTGTTGTGGCATACCAGCCTTGCGTCATCCGACTTTCCCCGACGTTAACGTGGTTGGAGCCACGTTATCGTTCTTTTCCCGCATGTCCCAAAGTTGCGATGATCTCTGATGAGAGATGGCCTAATCATGTGGTGACATGAAGGGCAGCAAGGTGGTACTGTTGTAGCATACCAGCCTTGCGTCATCCGACTTTCTCCGACGTTAACGTGGTTGGAGCCACGTTACCGTTCCTTCCCCTTTCCGTGCTACCACATGTCTCATTGCCAGGATGCGGTTTAGTAAGTTGGTAACTTCTTTCCGTGTACACACCAAACAGAGAGGCCGGGATGATGGTACCTTGGCCCAGGATTAAAGCCAGTCATCCGGTCAGGGGGCATGGGTGTTTCCGGTTGGGACCGAGAGGGGGGGCACCCCCTTAGAGCGCGCGTATAGAAATTTGATCCCATGCTACGCGAGGTTGTAGCCTCCCCGTCTCAAGGTTTTTCTTGAACGTTGCCGAGGGTGATCCCTGGCTTCGGATGGTTGAATTGGGTGTGTACTGGTTAGACGTGTTTCTTCCAAAATACCGTAGACGGAACTAGTCCCCGTGACTACTGAAATCCGTTGGCTGTGGTTAAGTACAAACTCTGCAGAGTCAATTCTTTCCATATCATCGTATCCATGATCAAGTAGTGTAAACATTATATCCATATCTATCCGTGTGAAAACTTGTCCCCGGTGAACAAGCTCAAGTGGTAAATTCAGATTTATTGTTATTCCTGTGGATGGACTAACTTTATATTTGTCTCATGCTTGTGATAAATTATGTTCCCAAACTATTGTATTATTGAGCTACAATATAAGCCCTTGATGAGACGTCGCACAGACGTCCGACTGTGGCGTGTACTCGTTTCTCACTTTAAATATAAGCCCTTTATGTGATGTCGCTCAGACGTCCGACTGCGGCATGCACTGTCTTTATTTTCTGTTATAAGCCCTTTATGTGGTGTCGCCCCGACGCCCGACTGTGGCATTATTATTCTGCATTTTCCTCTCGAGGAGTCTTTCAGACACTCGTTTGGCACCCGCATTATTATTCTGCCTTTTCCTCTCGAGGAGTCTTTCAGACACTCGTTTGGCACCTGTATTATTATTCCGCATTTTCCGCTCGAGGAGTCCTTCAGACACTCGTTTGGCACCAGTATTACTATTCTGCAGTTTCCGCTCGAGGCGTCATTCAGACCCTCGCTTGGCACCCAGCATTTATTATCTCTATGTCTGATCGCACTGGTTAACTTGTTCATATGTTTCACGTTGCATTTGTTATATATTATGTCCGAACTGTCTTGCGAGTACTTTCATAGTACTCACCTGGCTTGTTGATTTGGCCAGATGTTGACGAAGGCGATCTCTTGGATGAAGAGTTTGATAGCGCGTCCGATGCCTAGAGGAGTCCCAGTCAGTCCTGCGCGATCCCGGATATTGGTCACTTGTATTGTATACGCTTCCGCCACCCGCAATAAGTCTTCTCGAGCCTCACTCCGACGCTCGATGAGTTGTAGCCTTCTGGAATCATATCACTCGCTTCGCGGTGATATTTCCACCACCGTTATTATCGTAAGTTAGTAGTTGCCACCCTATCCGCCGTTTTGTTTTAGCGGCGTGCATGTAATAAATTGTTGGGCAGTCTCTGCTCAACCTTGTATTATATTTAGTACTCCTGGTATTTTTCTTCTGTGACCAAGATATTGTCTACCAGTGAGAAGGAATTCTTCCTTGCTGGTCGGTAAAAGGGATTGGTCTCTCAATAATTATTTTATTAAAAAACCGGTCGTGACATATATACTCACGGAATTGATTACATAGAAGGATCATAAAGCAAAACTCAAAACTAGATCATACTAAAACTTTATTCTACTAGATCAATATTACCAAAAGGATCGAACTAAGAAAAATGGTAAAGATAGGAGTGTGATGGTGATACGATACAGGGGCACCTCCCCCAAGCTTGGCAGTTGCCAAGGGGAGTGCCCATACCAGATACTCAGTTCTCCTTTGCTGGTGAAGAAGATGGTGGTGATGATGGATAGTCCCACATCGAGCAGAGGAGATCCTCCAATTTGCGGATAATGCCCTTGAGTGCGGTGATATGCTCCTTCAACAAAATATTTTTACATGTGAGATACTTGTTTTGTATGCGAGCTAAGTCAATCATCTTGAAAGCTTCAATCTCCGTTGGGGTAAGAAGATTGTAATGAGGTTGAAGGATGTCTTCGTCTTCTGCTGCCGGAGCTTGATCCTCCATGGCCTTCTTGATCCCATCATCCTTGTTGATCTCCCCGGGTTATTCTCTCTTAAGCTCTATCTTCATTAGCCAAGCATCGTTGCCCTCATTGTTGGAGGAGGGGGACGACATGATGCCTGGCCTTGACAACTGTGGCAGAAAATAGCTCGAAACAAAAACAGAGGATATTAGTGTGATACGAGGGTCAAAACCTTCGGGAGATTATATAATGATTTTTTACCAACCAAAAGAAGTATCATGCAAGAAAACGGAGTCCGGAGGGCACACGAGGTGCCCACGAGGTAGGGGGCGCACCCAGGGGGTAGGGCGCGCCCTCCACCCCCGTGGATGCCTCGTGTCCTCTTCGGACTACTTCTTATTTTCCTATTTTCTTAAATATTCCAAAACGGAGAAAAAAATGCTATTAGAACAGTTTTGGAGTCGGTTTACTTACCGTACCACATACCTATTCCTTTTCGGAGTCTGAAACGTTCTGGAAAGTGTCCCTTATATATTCCTACGGGGTCACGGTTTCAATAACATTAGTTTCAACATTTATGGGATTACCTGAGATATAATGTTTGATTCTTTGACCATTCACCACCTTCGGATTTGTGCCTTCAAAGTTGTTGATTTTTATGGCACCGAAGCGATAGACCTCCTCGATAACGTAAGGACCTTCCCATTTAGAGACGAGGTTTCCTGCAAAAAATCTTAAATGAGAGTTGTATAGCAAAACATAATCACCTACATTAAACTCATGCTTTTGTATCCTTTTGTCATGCCATCTTTTAACCTTTTCTTTAAATAGTTTGGCATTCTCATAGGCTTGGGTTCTCCACTCATCAATTGAGCTAATATCAGATAGCCTCTTCTCACCAGCAAGTTTGAAATCATAGTTGAGCTCTTTAATGTCCCAATATGCCTTATGTTATAGTTCGAGAGGTAAGTGACATGCTTTTCCATAAACTGTTTTATACGGAGACGTACCCATAGGATTTTTATATGCAGTTCTATAGGCCCATAATGCATCATCAAGTTTTTTGGACCAATTCTTTCTAGATCTATTAACAGTCTTTTGCAAAATTAATTTAATCTCTCTATTACTCAATTCTACTTGACCACTAGACTATGGGTGGTAAGGAGATGCAATCCTATGATTAACATCATACTTAGCAAGCATTTTATGAAAAGCACCATGAATAAAATGTGAACCACCATCAGTCATTAAATATCTAGGGACTCCAAACCTCAGAAAAATAACTTCTTTAAGCATCTTAATAGAGGTGTTATGATCAACACTACTAGTTGGAATAGCTTCTACCCACTTAGTAGCGTAATCAACAGCAACCAAAATATGTGTATACACGTTCGAGGAAGGAAAAGGTCCCATATAATAAAAGCCCCAAACGTCAAATGGTTCAATAACAAGTGAATAGTTCATAGGCATTTCTTGACATCTACTAATATTACTGATTCATTGACATTCATCACAAGACAAGACAAACTTACGGGCATCTTTGAAGAGAGTAGGCCAATAAAAACCGGATTGCAATACCTTATGTGCAGTTCTGTCTCCTGCGTGGTGTCCTCCATAAGCTTCGGAGTGACACTCGCGTAGGATATGTTCCTGTTCATGCTCAGGTACACAACGTCTAATAACACCATCTACTCCTTCTTTATAAAGGTGTGGGTCATCCCAGAAGTAATGTCTTAAATCACAGAAAAACTTTTTCTTTTGCTGGTATGTGAAACTAGGGGGTATAATTTTAGCAACAATGTAATTAGCATAATCAGCATACCATGGAGTAGTACGAGAAGCATTTAAGACAGCTAATTGTTCATCAGGAAAGCTATCATCAATAGGTAGTGGGTCATCAAGAACATTTTCTAACCTAGACAAGTTGTTTGCAACGGGGTTCTCAGCTCCCTTTCTAGCTATAATATGCAAATCAAATTCTTGTAGCAAGATAACCCATCTAATAAGTCTAGGTTTAGCATCTTTCTTTTCCATAAGTTATTTAATAGCAGCATGATCAGTGTGAACAGTTACTTTAGAATCAACAATATGGGGTCTGAACTTATCACAAGCAAATACAACTGCTAAAAATTCTTTTTCAGTAGTAGCTTAATTTCATTGGGAACTGTCTAGAGTTTTACTAGCATATCGGATAACATTTAATTTCTTATCAACTCTTTGTCCTAGAACAGCACCTACAGCATAATCACTAGCATCACACATAATTTCAAAGGGTAAACTCCAATCAGGTGGCTGAACAATAGGTGCCGAAATGAAGGCTTTCTTAAGTATTTAAAATTCTTCTACACAATCATCATCAAAGACAAAAGGAACATCTTTTTGTAAGAGATTAGTCAGAGGCCTAGAAATTTTTGAGAAGTCTTTAATGAACCTCCTATAAAAACCGGCATGACCAAGGAAACTTCTTATACCTTTAATGTCCTTGGACATGGCATCTTTTCAATAGCATCAACTTTAGCTTTATCAACTTCAATACCTCTTTCAGAAATTTTATGCCCCAAGTCAATACCTTCATCAACCATAAAGTGGCACTTCTCCCAATTCAAGACAAGATTAGTTTCTTCACATCTCTGCAAAACTCGATCAAGGTTGCTTAAGCAATCATCAAAAGAAGTTCCATATACAGAAAAATCATCCATGAAAACCTCAAAAATCTTTTCACAAAAGTCAGAGAATATAGCAGTCATACATCTTTGAAAGGTAGCAGGTGCATTACATAAACCAAAAGGCATACGTCTATAAGCAAAGATACTGAAAGGGCAAGTAATAGTGGTCTTTTCTTGATCCTCTTTTGATAGAGGTATTTGAGAGAAACCAGAATAACCATCCAGAAAGCAAAAATGTGTATGTTTGGATAATCTTTCTAGCATCTGATCAACAAAAGGTAAAGGGTAATGATCCTTTTTAGTAGCTTTATTTAGTTTGCGGAAATCAATTACCATTCTATAACCTGTAACGATTCTTTGTGGAATAAATTCATCTTTATCATTAGGAACAACAGTAATACCTCCCTTCTTAGGGACACAATGAACAGGAATTACCCACTGACTATTAGCAACGGGATAAATTATACCTGCCTCCAGAAGCTTTAGTATTTCTTTTCTTACCACTTATTTCATCTTAGGATTTAACCGTCGTTGGTGATCAACAACCGGTTTAGCGTCTTTCTCCAATTTTATTTTGTGCTGGCATAGAGTGGGACTAATGCCCTTAAGATCATCAAGAGTATATACAATAGCAGCACGGTGCTTCTTCAGAGTTTTCAATGATTTCTCTTCTTCCCTCTCTGAAAGGTTAGCACTAATAATAACAGGATATATATTCTTTTCATCAAGATAAGCATATTTAAGAGTATCAGGTAACGGTTTAAGCTCAAACACGGGATCACCCTTGGGTGGAGGAGGATCCCCTAGAATTTCAACAGGCAAGTTGTGTTTCAAAATAGGTCCCAGTTTAAAGAATGCTTCATCTATTTCCCTTCTTTCATCCATAAACATATCATTTTCATGGTCTAGCAAATATTGTTCTAAAGGATCATTAGGAGGCACGACAATAGAATCAAGACCAATAATTTCATCTTTACTAGGCAATTATTTATCATGGGGTTGTCTTCAAAATTTAGCAAAATTAAAATCATGAGACATACCCCCTAAACTAATAGTAACAATATCCTTTTCGCAGTCTATCTTAGCATTAATGGTATTCAAGTAGGGTCTACCAAATATAATGGGACAAAAGTCATCTTGTGGGGAACCAAGAACAAGAAAATCAGTAGGATATTTAACTTTCCCACACAAGACTTCAACATCTCTAACAATCCCAACTGGTAAAATAGTATCTCTATTGGCAAGCTTAATTGTAACATAAATTTTTTCTATCTCAGCAGGTGCAATATCATGCATAATTTCTTTGTATAAGGAATGAGGTATTGCACTTGCACTAGCACCCATATCACATAAGCCATGACAACAATGACCTCCTATTTTAACAGAAATAACAGGCATGCCAACAACAGGTCTATGTTTACCCTTAGTATCGGGTCTAGCAATTCTAGCAGCTTCATTACAGAAATAAATAACATGCCCATCAATATTATCGGCTAAGAGATCTTTAACCATAGAAATACTAGGTTCAACTTTAATTTGCTCAGGGGGTGTAGGTGTTCTAGTATTACTCTTATGAACCACAGTTGAAGCTTTAGCATGATCCTTTATTCTAATAGGGAAAGGTGGTTTCTCAATATAAGCGGTAGGAACAATAGGATCAACATTATAAGTGATAGTCTTTTATTCAACTTTAATAGGTTCAACTACTTTTACTTCAATGGGATGATTATATTTAGACCACTTCTCCTTAGGGAGATCAACATGAGTAGCAAAGGATTCACAGAAAGAAGCTACTATCTCAGAGTCAAGTCCATATTTAGTGCTAAATTCAGGGAAAACATTGGTATCCATAAAAGATTTAACACAATCAAACTTAGGTGTTATACCTGACTTCTTACCTTCGTCGAGATCCCAATCTTCAGAATTGCGTTTAATTCTTTCCAATAAATCCCATTTGAATTCAATAGTCTTCATCATAAAAGAACCAGTACAAGAAGTATCGAGCATGGAGCGATTATTGAGAGAAAGCCGAGCATAAATTTTTTGAATAATAATTTCTCTTGAGAGCTCATGATTAGGGCATGAATATAACATTGACTTAAGCCTCCCCCAAGCTTGAGCGATGCTTTCTCCTTCGCGAGGCCAAAAATTATATATATAATTACGATCACGATGAACCAGATGCATAGGATAAAACTTCCGATGAAATTCCAATTTCACTCGGTTGTAGTTCCACGATCCCATATCATCACATAGCCTAAACCATGTCAATGCCTTTCCCTTCAAACATAAAGGGAAGACCTTCTTATTGATAACATCCTCGGGCATACCTGCAAGCTTAAATAATCCACAAACTTCATCCACATAGATTAGGTGCAAATCGGGATGCAATGTTCCATCTCCTGTAAAAGGATTAGCTAGCAGTTTCTCTATCATACCCGAAGGAATTTCAAAGTAAACATTTTCAGTAGGTTCAGTAGGTTGAGGAGAAACTTTTTGCTCTACTGGTCGTGGTGAAGATACCCCGAACAAGCCCCTCAAAGGATAATTTCCATAGTAACAAGTGACAGTAAATTTCAGCACAGTATATAAATTTTTCCTTACCAAAGGCGCTTCACTCCCCGGAAACGGCGCCAGAAAAGAGTCTTGATGACCCACAAGTATAGGGGATCTATTGTAGTCCTTTCGATAAGTAAGATTGTCGAACCCAACGAGGAGCAGAAGGAAATGACAAGCGGTTTTCAGCAAAGTATTCTCTGCAAGCACTGAAATTATCGGTAACAGATAGTTTTGTGATAAGGTAATTTGTAACGGGTAACAAGTAACAAAAGTAAACAAGGTGCAGCAAGGTGGCCCAATCCTTTTTGTAGCAAAGGATAAGCCTGGACAAACTCTTATATAAAGGAAAACGCTCCCGAGGACACATGGGAATTATCCTCAAGCTAGTTTTCAACACGCTCATATGGTTCGCGTTCGTTACTTTGATAATTTGATATGTGGGTGGACCGGTGCTTGGGTGCTGCCCTTTCTTGGGTAATTACAAAAGAAGTATTAAGGTAAACCTAACCATGGCATGAAACATCTGGATCCAAATCAGCCCCTTACGAAGCAACACATAAACTAGGGTTTAAGCTTCTGTCACTCTAGCAATCCATCATCTACTTATTACTTCCCAATGCCTTCCTCTAGGCCCAAACAATGGTGAAGTGTCATGTAGTTGACGTTCACATAACACCACTAGAGGAAAGACAACATACATCTCATCAAAATATCAAACGAATACCAAATTCACATGACTACTTATAGCAAGACTTCTCCCATGTCCTCAGGAACAAACGTAACTACTCACAAATCATATTCATGTTCATAATCAGAGGGGTATTAATATGCATAAAGGATCTGAACATACGATCTTCCACCAAATAAACCAACTAGCATCAACTACAAGGAGTAATCAACACTACTAGCAACCCACAGGTACCAATCTGAGGCTTTGAGACAAAGATTGGATACAAGAGATGAACTAGGGTTTGAGAGCAGATGGCGCTGGTGAAGATGTTGATGGAGATTGACCCCTCCCGATGAGAGGATCTATGGCGATGACGATGGTGATGATTTCCCCCTCCCGGAGGGATGTTTCCCCGGCAGAACAGCTCCGCGAGAGCCCTAGATTGGTTTTGCCAGGTTCCGCCTCATGGCGGCGGTGCTTCGTCCCGAAAGCTTCCTTTCGATTTTTTCTTGAACGAAAGACTTCATATAGCAGAAGATGGGCACCGGAGGCCTGCCAGGGGGCCCACGAGACAGGGGGCGCGCCCAGGGGGTAGGGTGTGCCCCCACCCTCGCGGCCAGGGTGTGGGCCCCCTCTGGTTAATTCTTTCACCGGTATTTTTTATATATTCCAAAATGTGCCTCCATGAAGTTTCAGGACTTTTGTAGTTGTGCAGAATAGGTCTCTAATATTTGCTCCTTTTCTAGCCCAGAATTCCTGCTGCCGACATTCTCCCTCTTCATGTAAACCTTGTAAAATAAGAGAGAATAGGCATAAGTATTGAGACATAATGTGTAATAACAGCCCATAATGTAATAAATATCGATATAAAAGCATGATGCAAAATGGACGTATCACAAATGCTGTGGAAATCTTCAAGGACTGTCACACCAGCAAGACGAAGGGCATGACTACACCAGTCAAAGCCGCTATTGTAAGTCCTTAATCCTCATGCCTTTTTACTACTACTTACTCTGACTCGTGCCTTGAACTGCATGGTTTGCAGCCAATGTCTATTACTCTTTTCAATTTTATACACAATTGCCTTAGCGTATCATTGCACCATACAAGGTTTAAAATAGAGGAGTGATGTTCCTTTGATCTTGACCTATAATCTAGTTTTGTGTTGGACTTGCCCACACAATGTTACAATTGCCTGTTTGTCTGTTCTCAGTTGTTTTGTGATATGAATGATGTCATACTATGCTTACTGTCGGTGTCAAAACCGGTGGATCTCGGGTAGGGGGTCCCGAACTGTGCGTCTAAGGTCGATGGTAACAGGAGACAGGGGACACGATGTTTACCCAGGTTCGGGCCCTCTCTATGGAGGTAATACCCTACTTCCTACTTGATTGATCTTGATGAATATGAGTATTACACGAGTTGATCTACCACGAGATCGTAATGGCCAAACCCTAGAAGCCTAGCCTGTATGACTATGGTAATGAGTATATCCTTTCCAGACTACACCCTCCGGTTTATATAGACACCGGGGGGATCTAGGGTTACATAGAGTCGGTTACATAAGAAGGAATCTTCATAGTTAATTGCCAAGCTTGCCTTCCATGCCAAGGTGAGTCCAATCCGGACACGGGTACACTCTTCGGCCTTCGTGTCTTCACAGCCCATCAGTCCGGCCCATGGATAACAGGCTGGACGCCCGAGGACCCCTTAGTCCAGGACTCCCTCAGTAGCCCCTGAACCTGGCTTCAATGACAAGGAGTCCGGCGCGCAGATTGTGTTCGGCATTTCAAGGCGGGTTCCCTTCTTTCCGAACTCCAAGATAATCTCTGGATGCGATGATACTATCCGGACCTGTCACACACACCATACACAACCGCAGAGAGAATATGATTTTGCACGAATCCAATCCGCTGACAACTTTTTCTAGCATGACATCACGTTTGACCGATCATTCGGACCGTTTTGTGCCCGCTGCTCCACGTTTCGAGACGCGGTTTTATTGGCACGTCTTATCCAAGCGGAGATCATGCCCCCCCTTTTTTTAAGGGATTCTCATCAACCCAGACGTGGGTAATCCAACCGTCACTCGGGTACAACTCCCTAGAAATAAGGAAGTTTTGAGGCCCAGGAGGAGACATTCGATATTCGCAGTCTTTATATAGGGGTACAGACCCGTCTTTTTCTTTCACGCTTGCTTCCTCCTCAACCCTTGCTACCTCGAGTTCCAGCACCCGGGTTTCAATTGCCACAAGCTCCAATCATGTCCAGATCCAACTGTCAAGGCCGGTGGGTGCCTTCTTCTGTCATAGAGGAGGATATTGCAAAGCTTCGGGCAGCGAGGTATCTGACCGCAGAAATCCTTCATCGGCTTCCTGCCGAGGGGCAGGTTATACCCACCCCCAGATCTGGCGAGAGGGTCGTGTTCGTGTCCCACTTCCTCCGTGGGCTAGGGTTTGCGCTTAACCCCTTCGTCCGAGGGCTCATGTTCTTTATGGGCTAGATTTTCACGATCTGGCCCCGGACTATATTCTTTGTATCTCGGCGTTTATCGTCACGTGCGAAGCCTTCCTCCGAACTCCTCCGCACTTTGAATTGTGGCTCAAGACCTTCAACGTGAAGCCGCAAGTGATAGAGGGGGAGCAGGCAGAGTGCAGTGGTGCCACAGTGAGCAAGCTTGCTAACACTGTTTGGCTAAAAGGATCCTTCACCGAATCTTCCGACTTATGGCAGCAGGGGTGGTTCTATATCACTGAGCCTCGAGGCTCCAAGTGGGCAGCTGCGCCTGTGTTCCGACCCGGCCCCCCAATTCAGCTTGCTTCATGGGTCAATGAGGGGTTGGACTGGGGATCAGTTGATGAAGTGCGGACTCTGCAGATTCGCATCTGAAGCCTTGTCGAGAAGGGCATCGATCTTGTTAATGTTATCCAGGTAATGCTAGTCCGTCGAACCCTGCCGTGCCAGCGACGGCCTCTTCGCATGTGGGATTTTAACCTAGAGGGGTCACATACTCTTCAGCACTTCTTCGGCACTACTCACAAAGGAATGTGGAAGCTATTCTTCGGGAAACGGAAACAATGGTCGGGCTCCACCGAAGATACCGGCCTGGACTGCAACCATCCGGACACCCCGGTAAGTACTTGTCTGCCGAACACATCACAATCGGATACCTAGTGGTAAGACACTGATCACACCATCCTCTTTCACGGCTGGATAAAGAAAGCAGAACGGATTAGGTGTCCGGCCCCTCTTCCTGAAGACTCAGCAAACTCCGTGTTAACAAGGATGCTGGCACCGGCGCCGTACCAGGCGCCGGCAAGGGAGGGCAAAGAGGAGAGTGAGAAGACCTGGGATGACCTTTGTTCTGGAGGTAAGTCGGACGCTGAGTCCAGAGAAATCGACCTTTCCTCACCTAAAGACAAAGGCGAAAGAGAAACCAGTATCCCTTCTCCAATCAGGAGGAAGAGGGCCGCCTCTGAAGGTTGGGAGGGGCGGTCCCCTAAGAGGGGCAAGATGCCACCGTCGAGCGGCTCAGGTTTGGGAGGCAACACCGTTGAACAGCTCCATCATAAGGACGGGCCTTCAACCAAACCGTATGTGAATCCGGGATGCTTAGGTAGCGTACCGCTCTTTTCCCATTACCGAAGAGATACGTAACGTGCTTGTATATTTCTACAGCTCGGCACAGAGTTTTTTCGGACAATCCTCCTCTTCGGGCGACCTCCTCCCAGAGATGATGGAAAGTGAGACGCCTCCCCTAGCCTCCTCGCCCAATAAGGCGGACGTCTCTGAAGTGTCGTCTCGGAGGGTTTTTCCTGATCAACAAATTGTGCAGGGGATGAAAGAGGTAGTACCCGAAGGTGGACCTCCAGCCATCCGGGATTTGGGGGCCAATAATGAAGGACCCAGACTGTCCGGTTTGCAGCCAACGATGATTCTGGGGGCAGGTGAACGGGTTCCTTCAAAGGATGATGATGCTCCTGGGGCGGCTTCCGGGGACCTAGCGGCGCCGGATATATTGTAGGATATGCTTCGAAAAGCATCTGTCTCGGGGGAACAGCGTACCTTGATGGGTACAGTGGTTGAGAAGATTCTGCCCGCAAAGAGCGGATTGAATGAAGCCTTCATGAGCCTGCTAAAAGGCTTCGAGGTTTCTGATGTAATGTTTTCAACTATATTTTATCTGCAAAGATGCACCCGCGTATAGGTAGTAGCCCCCGAGACTCGGGTTGGCTTCCACTGGGAAGCGAATGGAGTATCAAAAAGAATTACTCAAGGACTGATCTGATGAACTTGAACGCAGGCTATTTCCCCCTTAGCTACTTCCCAGACTATGGATATTGCCGAGCTGCAGCGGAAGCTTGATGTAGCAGGGGCTAACCTTGCGTTAATCAATATGCGTCTTGACGAGTCGCAAGGTATGTATTCGGGGCAATCCCCATACATTTTTTTGTGGTATAAACATGATGCTAAAATCTATATGCTGGAATATTCATGGCTGCAGATGGTTTTGCCGTCGTTGAAGTTCTTCGAGCGGAGCTGGCCCGGGCCAAGGAGCGGGCCCGGTGTAGCAATGCGGCTGCCGAAAAGGCATCGGCTGAGTTAAAAGCCAAACAAGCTGCATGGTGCCAAGACGAGCAGAAGATATCCACGATGGCGCTCGAACTGAAAAATGCTACTGGCTGCTGCGAATTTCTGGAGAAGGAGAATGAAGCCAAAATGGCTGAACTGGCCAAGGCCTTACAAGCGGCAAGAGAAGCGCAGTCGGAATCCAGAGCAGCCCGTGAGGAGATCCGGCAAGCTGGGGAGATTGCGGCTGGTAAACCCTTTTTGCTACAGACTAAGTTCGGCGATCCGAACTATGCTCAGCTTGACCGGGTGTGGTGTTCTCGGGATGAGTTTTTAGACTTGCTGAAGAGTTCTTCTGATGCGGCACAATATTATCAAGCGTGAGATGGGTATGCAATGGAGAAGTTTTTCTGGTCACAGTTTGGCGCATCAATGCGCCCTCTGTTGCTGAATGAACAGATGTCCCAATGGGCCGAGCTTCATAGGATATCTGGCGCTTCCATGAAGAACGTCATAATCCGGTTGTGGCCAACCGAGCCTGTTCCGAATAGCTACTTCGGTTTGGTGCAAAGGCTTGTTGACGCGGTGTCGCGTATCGACGCTGTGAAGCGTTCGACGTGCATTGAGGGTGCACGGATGGCTTTTGCCCGAGTCAAGACATTCTGGGGGAAGATGAAGGCCATCGATGTTGCGGCGAAGAGTCCACCCAAGGGCAAGGACCGTCCTGAACCGGAGCATTATTTTGAAGACTTCATAGAGGCCGCCGCTTGATAGAGGGTCAGTGCTCAAAAGACATATTGTTCGAGTGAGGTGTATGAGAATTGTAAAAGACAACTTTATAGTTAATCTATTTTTATGTTTTGCTGGAAAGCTTGTGTTCCTCCTGTGCGGCCGTTTTAATATAATCTGAAAGTTTTCCAGTCGTCGGCTTCAGCCCCCTCGTAGGAAGTATGGGGGTGTTCGGAAAAGCATTTAATCACTCTTGATCCAACGTCTTGGTCCATGAAGGAGGTGATAATGTGGCGAACCAGGCAATCAGACTATAGGGCATTAATACTTTCACTTAGCCATAGGAGTTTTATGGTGGGTCTATGACATAGCCCCTGGTATGTACGCGGCGTATTATAATACGATGCTTTACATATTTGATCTGAAAAAGATCCCTCGTGTTACACGGATAATCGCTAAAGATTCCAATAAGTCGTCAAGTGGTTGACCAGCTCTCGCCGCATCATGACAGTCATTTTTCGGCTTTCTCTACTGAGGTACTTGACCGGATGAACCGGAAGGGAAATCGAAGTAGTTCTCACTTTACTACCCTAGCCGATGGAGCGGAACGTATGTGAGGGAGTCCTGGATTAGGGGGTATCCGGACAGCCGGACTATATACTTTGGCCGGACTGATGAACCGTGAAGATACAAGACTCAAGACTTCGTCTCGTGTCCGGATGGGACTCTCCTTTGCGTGGAAGACAAGCTTGGCGATCCGGATATTAGATTTCCTTCTTTGTAACCGACTCTGTGTAAACCCTAGCCCCCTCCGGTATCTATATAAACCGGAGGGTTCGGTTCGTATAGGGACATTCATAATCATCATAGGCTAGCTCCTAGGGTTTAGCCTCTACGATCTCGTGGTAGATCAACTCTTGTAATACTCATATCATCAAGATCAATCAAGCAGGAAGTAGGGTTTTACCTCCATCAAGAGTGCCCGAACCTGGGTAAAACATCGTGTCCCTTGCCTCCTGTTACCATTAGCCTTAGGCGCGCAGATCGGGACCCCCTACCCGAGATCCGCCGGTTTTGACACCGACATTGGTGCTTTCATTGAGAGTTCCTCTGTGTCGTCACTGCAAGGCTCGATGGCTCCTTCAATCATCAACAACAACGCGGTCCAGGGTGAGACCTTTCTCCCCGGACAGATCTTCGTGTTCGGCAGCTTCGCACTGCGGGCCAATTCGCTTGGCCATCTGGAGCAGATCGACAGCTACGCCCCTGGCCATCAGGTCAGGTTCGAAAACTTGAATTACACGGCCGATATCCGTAGGGACTTGATCTTCAACGGATTCGGGCCTGCGCCAGGAGCGCCGAACAGTCGCGATGAGCACGGTTCAGACCTGCCATCCGACAATACTCAGGATATCGCGCCTGCAGGAGCCCCAGACCTAAATCCGGGGCAGATTGCGTCGTCCGACGACGGGTGGATGGACCCCGCCCCGGAGGCCGCACACTCATCGGCGGTAGAGCTGAACACAGACTTCATCCCCAAGGAAGCCAGTATCCCCGGACCCCTGGACTTGTGTCCGGTTGTAGGTCCTAGACCGCGCGCCTCCGAGCCCGCCGACCCCGGCTGGGCTCCGGTAATGGAGTTCACCGCTGCGGATATCTTCCAGCACTCGCCCTTTGGCGACATGCTAAACTCATTAAAGTCTCTCTCTTTGTCAGGAGACTCTAGGCCGAACTATGTCCGGCTCGAGTGGGAAGCAGACGACGAGGGAATTCGTTGCCCACCCACCACCCACTTCATTGCCACGGTCGACGATTTGACCGACGTGCTTGACTTCGACTCTGAAGACATCGACGGTATGGACGACGATGCAAGAGATGAACAGGAACCACCGCCCACGGGCCGCTGGACAGCCACCTCCTCATATGATATATATATGGTGGACACTCCAAAAGAAACTAATGGCGATGAGGCAATGGAGGATAACCCCTCAGGGAAGAAAGAAAAGCATGGGCGTCATCGACGCCGCTCCAAGCCCCGCCACAGCAATACCGGCACAGGAGACGAGAACAATCCGGATGGTGCCGAAGATGAATACAACCCTGATGAGCCTGCCTTTGAGCAGGCCGAACAGGAAGATGGGCAAGATGAACAGGCGACGGATGGGTACCCGGGGGAGGACAACTACATGCCCCTCTCCGAAGATGAGATTAGCCTCGGCGACGACGAATTCGGCGTGCCTGAGGACCCCGTAGAGCAGGAGCACTTCAAGCGCTGGCTTATGGCCACTGCGAGGAGCCTGAAAAATAAGCAGCAGCAGCTCCAAGCTGATCAAGACCTGCTCACAGACAGATGGACTGAACTCCTGGCAGCTGAGGAATATGGACTCGAGCGCCACACAGCTGACCGGCCACCTCGTGGCCGGGATAAAATGGTGTATAAGCCCGAATACCAGCCCGCACCTTTGCGCCAATACACCACGGACCGGGGCAATAGCCAGGACCTGCGAGACATATTGGAAAACAAGGCAGGACAGCCAAGATCGATCTACGGATCGCGGGGGCATGCCCCGATACATGACGACGATCGTCATGCCAGATACGCTACCAACAAGTCCGGCCGGGCCGCACACAGGCAACCAGACCCATTCGAACTGCGTAGCCACATAGCCCGGCATAGAGGCGCCGCACACCTCCTCTGCTTCATTGACGAAGTGATGGATCATGAATTTCCAGAAGGGTTCAAACCCGTAAACATTGAATCATACGATGGCACAATAGACCCCGCAGTATGGATCAAAGATTTCCTTCTCCACATTCACATGGCCCGCGGTGACGATCTACACGCCATCAAGTATCTTCCCCTTAAGCTCAAGGGACCGGCCCGACACTGGCTAAATAGCCTGTCGGCAAATTCCATTGGCAGTTGGGAAAACCTGGAGGACGCTTTCCTCGACAACTTCCAAGGCACATACGTGCGACCACCGAATGCTGATGACCTGAGCCACATTACCCAACAGCCCGGAGAGTCAGCCAGAAAATTCTGGACTCGGTTTCTAACTAAAAAGAACCAAATTGTCGACTGTCTGGACGCCGAAGCCCTGGCGGCCTTTAAGCATAATATCCGCGACGAGTGGCTTGCCCGACACCTCGGCCGGGAAAAGCCAAAATCCATGGCGGCCCTCACGACACTCATGACCTGCTTTTGCACGGGCGAGGACAGCTGTTTAGCTCGCAGTAGCATCACGCAAAAAAACTCCGACACTTCAGATGTCTGTGATAACAACGGCAAGCCACGACGCAACAGACACAAGCGTCGGAACAATGGCGACAACACTGAAGACACGGCAGTCAACGCCGGATTCAGTGGCTCAAAATCCGGTCAGGGGAAAACGCCGTTCAAAATAAACAATCAGGGACCGTCCTGTAACACCCCGGATGTGACTTTCCATATTTGTAACTCCAACTCTTGCCAATTTCGGCTATGTGTTATGATATTCCCTCCGTGGTTGGGTTTTTGTCTTTCATTTTTCATTTTGTTCATGTCATGCATCTCATATCATGTCATCATTGCATCTCATTTGCATACACGTTCGCCTCATGCATCCGAGCATTTTCCCCGTTGTCCGTTTTGCAATCCGACACTCCCACATGCACCGGCGCACCCCTCTTGTCTCTTTTCGTGAGTGGGTTTTAAACGTTCTCGGAATGGATCGAGTCTTGCCAAGTGGCCTTGGTACACCACCGGTAGACCACATGTCAAGTTTCATTCTATTTGGAGGTCGTTTGATGCTCCAACGGTTAACCGGGTAACCGCAAAGGCCTTTAGTGTGTTGCAGCCCAACACCCTCCAAAACAGCCCAATAACCCATCTAAGTCACTTCCATGCTCTCCGTCGTTGGATCACGATCGTGTGGGCGAAAACCGCACCTCATTTGGAGTCTCCTAGCTCCCTCTACCTATAAATATGTGATCCCCTCCGGATTTTTCGCAGTCCAAACCCTAGCCCCGCTCCCTCTCCGCCGCCGGACACGTCCGGCCCGAGCCGGACGAAACCGCCGCCGCGCCCGAGCCAAGCGCCGTCCGCCATGTGGCGCCAGGCCACCCGCGCCGCCGCCAGCCCGCTGGGCCCGAAGCCGGCCCTCCCCGAACCCGGCGCCTCCCGCGCCTCCCGCGGCTCGGTTCGCCGCCCGAGCCCGCGCCGCCGGCCGCCGCCCGAGCCCGCGCCGCTATTCGCCGCCCGAGCCGCGCCCCCGTCTGCCGCCCATCTCGCCCGACCTCGCCTCCGCCGCCCCGCTCGCCGCGCGGCCCAGCGCGGCCCGGCCTCCTCCGGCCAGATCCGGGCTGGCGCTGCCCGGATCCGGCACCTCCTTCCCACCGGCGCCCTTCCCCGGCCGACTCCGGCCACCGTGCAGCCCGTCACCGGCGAGTCCCTCTGGCCGCCTCGTTCCACGTGCAACCCTAGATCCGGAGAAGGTTGACCCCGAAAATCCTCCAAGTCCCGAAATTTCATATTATGTGGCTCTGTTCATCGTATCATATCTCTTTGCATACTGCTCCGTTTCATGCGCATGATATATCAAAATGTTCACCAGGAGATGCTCTTCATTTTGTTCCACTGTGACATATTTGTTTGAGTTCATGTTGATGCCTAAATCATCGTTGCAAGCGTGCTATATGATGTTTACTGCTGTTACTTATCAAAACTTGATGTTTTGTCATTTTTGTTGCATTTGATGTGTGCATCTTATGAGCTCGAGCCCTACATGTGTTTTGAACTATGCCATGCCTTCTTTACAGAGGTGCTTTCAATGTATTTTTTGATCTATGTGGTGACTAGCACAAGCATGCAAACTAGGCTTCGTGATGTTGCTTTTTTCAGGGACTTAGGATTTTGCTAAGTCCTTTTCATGCTCTTATTTTCATGCCATGTAAACTTGATGCTACACTGAGATCCATGCTTATTTTGAGATACTTCAGTAAGGATATTTTGAACATATGGTTATTCTCTATCCATCCATGCCCCTGTTTGCAATTATGGAGTGCTCTAGCATGTCATTTGCTTGCTCTACTTTTGCTGTAAAATGTTCCTGGCAGAATGTTAACTTGTTATTCCATTTTGGCATGGTTGTTGCTAGTGATCCATGCATGCTATGAACTTGCTCTTACCATGGTTAGCTTTTTCCACTTTTTCCACTTTTTCCATGCTTGTTTGAACCTGTTATGCTGTGATCTAGCCGTAGCTCAGTGTTCATCTTTTGTCAAGCATCTCTTGTAGATCACTACCATATGCTTTGTTGCTATGTTGGGGTGGTGTAGCATAGTTTCTTGTTGCATTCTAAGTGCTATCATGCTGTTAATCGCAGAATTGTGTCATTCTTGTTTTGCTTGCCATTTGCAAACCGTGCATCCGTTTCCGGTGATCTTTGTATCGATTTCAACCGAAATCATCTCATCTTTCCAGCGGCTTGGTTTGCCAACTTGATGCCTTGTTAATCATCTTTCCTTCCGGAGCACACATATGCATTGCATATCACATCTTGCATATCATGCCATGTATTGCATCATGTTGTTTGTGCATTGCACCGTGATTGATTGTGGTTCCATTGCGTGTGTTCTTTCTTTGGGTAGAGCCGGGAGACGAGTTCGTGAATGAGGAACTTGTTGAGTACGCTAACGAGGATCAAGCTTTCGATAACTCTGAGAACCTTGCAGGCAAGATGACCATACCCTTGAAATCACTTCTATCTTTGCTTTGCTAGTTGTTCACTATATCGCTATGCTTGCACTACCTACCACTTGTTTATCATGCCTCCCATATTGCCATGTCAAGCCTCTAACCATCCTTTCCTAGCAAACCGTTGTTTGGCTAAGTTACCGCTTTGCTCAGCCCCTCTTATAGCGTTACTAGTTGCAGGTGAAGATGAAGTTGGTTCTATGTTGGAACATGGATATTTTGTGATATCACAATATCTCTTATTTAATTAATGCATCTATATACTTGGTAAAGGGTGGAAGGCTCGGCCTTATGCCTGGTGTTTTGTTCCACTCTTGCCGCCCTAGTTTCCGTGATACCGGTGTTATGTTCCTTGATTTTGCGTTCCCTACGCGGTTGGGTGATTTATGGGACCCCCTTGACAGTTCGCTTTGGTTAAAACTCCTCCAGCAAGGCCCAACCTTGGTTTTACCATTTGCCACCTAAGCCTTTTTCCCTTGGGTTTTCGCGAGCCCGAGGGTCATCTTTATTTAACCCCCCCGGGCCAGTGCTCCTTCGAGTGTTGGTCTGAACCGAGCAGCCTGCGGGGCCACCTCGGGGAACTCGAGGTCTGGTTTTACTTGTAGCTTGACTTATCTGGTGTGCCCTGAGAACGAGATATGTGCAGCTCCTATCGGGATTTGTCGGCACATCGGGCGGCTTTGCTGGTCTTGTTTTAGCGTTGTTGAAATGTCTTGTAAACCGGGATTCCGAGACTGATCGGGTCTTCCCGGGAGAAGGAATATCCTTCGTTGACCGTGAGAGCTTATAATGGGCTAAGTTGGGACACCCTTGCAGGGTATTATCTTTCGAAAGTCGTGCCCACGGTTATGAGGCAGATGGAAATTTGTTAATGTCCGGTTGTAGAGAACATGACACTTGACTTAATTAAAATGCATCAACCGCGTGTGTAACCGTGATGGTCTCTTTTCGGCGGAGTCCAGGAAGTGAACATGGTTCTTGTGTTCTGGTTGAGCGTAAGTAGTTTCAGGATCACTTCTTGATCACTTCTAGCTTCTCGACCGATGCGTTGCTTCTCTTCTCGCTCTTATTTGCGTATGTTAGCCACCGTATATGCTTAGTGCTTGCCGCAGCTCCACCACATTACCCCTTTCCTACCTACAAGCTTAAATAATCTTGATCTCGCGGGTGTGAGATTGCTGAGTCCTCGTGACTCACAGATTCTACCAAAACAGTTGCAGGTGCCGAGGATACCTATGCAGATGACGCAACCGAGCTCAAGTGGGAGTTCGACGAGGACCGTGGTCGTTACTATGTTTCGTTTCCTGATGATCAGTAGTGGAGCCCAGTGGGGTCGATCGGGGATCTAGCATTTGGGGTTATCTTCTTTTCATTTGGATTTGACCGTAGTCGGTCTATGTGTGGATTTTGGATGATGTATGGATTAATTTATGTATTGTGTGAAGTGGCCCTTCTTGCGACAATACCTACAATGCGGTTATGCCTCTAAGTCGTGCCTCGACACGTGAGAGATATAGCCGCATCGTGGGTGTTACAAGTTGGTAATCAGAGCCATCCCCGACTTAGGAGCCCCCTGCTTGATCGAATCGCTCGCGTTGTTGAGTCTAGAACAAATTTTTTTGAGTCTTAGGATCATATATATCGTAGAGTAGGATTCTTTTTACTCCTCAGTCCCTTCGTCACTCTGGTGAGGTCTCCTGACGTAGAAGTTTTGACTCTTCTCTCCTCAAATTTCACTAATTTTTTTAGGATCACGCGGGTATCTTAGAATCGTTCCGATGGTTTTGTGACGACAACATTGTTCTTGGTGCCTCCTGACATTTAGGGGTTGTGGCAGTGTCCCAGGGAGTTGAGCTCCGAGGTGTTGTCGTCACAATTTTATCGTTGCAGTTCTGGAATACCTGAGTTTCGCCGACATCGAAAATCTCTTTTATGCAGTTGTTGGTGAGATCACCTTGACGCCACCCAGTACTAGGGCGGGAGTTCGGGAGTATTGCCATAACTCGTATAACGGATGCTTTTCGAAGGTTGAGGTACACGATTTCCGAAGGTTTCTTGGTTATGTGTTGATGGATGGATACAGCTGGATCTAGGGATTGTTAGTTTGGGTGATATATTTTGTGTCCCCTGTATGCCCAACACCAGATTGCATAACCAGAAAGTTTCGGGAGTTTATAGGTGGGATTCAAGTAGCTCTTAGCATTTCTTCCCGCAGATATTTGGTTTGTGATTGGGTAATCCTTACCACTTATTTGTTCCAGTCATACCTTGTTATTTCATTCATCAATCTCTTATCAAGTGGCTTCTCACCTTAATGGACGTGTGATGTTAGCTTTGGAATTCATTCGTTCATCCTTGTTCGAATGTTTATTGTGAAGACTATATGTTGCAATTTCTATCCGTTGATTCAACTTGTCTTTCTGTCTATCAAGATGCTAACGGATGTCACCCTCTTCAGGATGGCTCCGCCAACACGTCAGAATCCGGGTCGCAATGATGGGAGTCAGGCGAACCCTCCGCCACCACCTCCGCCTCCGGAGGCATGGCAAGCTTTGATGGCAGCCACAAACGCCAACGCTCAGATGCTGATTCAGCTAATGCAAGAGCGCAACCAAGGCCAAGGCAACCAAGGGAATCAAGGTCAAGGGCAGTACAACCATCAGCCTCATTTTGCTACCCTCAACCAATTCCTTGCAAATCAGCCGAAGTCTTTCAGCTTCTGTGTCGAGGCCACAGACGCCGATGATTGGCTCAGGGATATCAACAAGCATTTTGCATGTAGCAATGTCAGGCCTGAGGACTACGTCAAGTTCGCTTCCTTTCAACTCAAGGACCAAGCCGCTGATTGGTATCAACAATACAAAGATTCCAGAGGAGGTCGTGTGATCACTTGGACTGACTTCTGTCGGGACTTTAAAGCTCACCACATTCCTACAAGTGTTGTTGAGAGCAAGCGTGAGGAGTTCCGCAATCTCAAGCAAGGCAACATGTATGTGTATCAATACAACATCCAGTTTCAGAAACTTGCTTGCTTTGCTAAACAAGACGTTCCTGTTGAAAAGAGCATGATCTATCACTTCAGAGGTGGCCTTAGAGAGGATCTGCAGTTAGCTCTCGTTCTTGTTGAGCCTACTCAGTTTGATCAATTCTATAACATGGCCCTCAAGCAAGAAGGTGCTCAGCTCAAGTGTGAGGCTTCTAAGAAGAGAATCAGGGATGCAGTTCAATCTTCTTCTTCTTCTCAAGTGGCTGCTAAGCAAGAGAAGTTTTGGCTTCCTCCTCCTCCGTTTCGTCAGCCTTTCCAGCAAAAGATCAAAGGTGGCCATGGATCTTCCCACCCACCCAACCCAGTCCATCAGAACAAGTCTCAGAATCAAGCTCCAAGGTCAAGTCCTCCTTATCATCGTCCGCTCTCAGAGGTGACTTGCAACAAGTGTCAGTAGAAAGGTCACTATGCGAACAAGTGCTTCAACCAAAGGCGCCTTCCGCCTCCTCCCCCCGTTCGTTCAGCAAGCAATGCAATGGTCAAGCATAATCCCAAGTCTGCAAAGGTGAACATGATGAATGCAGTGCAAGCGGAGGAATCTACTGATGTGATAATGGGTAATCTTCCAGTTAACAATATTCCTGCAAAAGTCTTATTTGATACTGGTGCATCGCATTGTTTCATGTCAAGACCGTTTTTTTGCCAAGCATGAATTCACTTCTTCACATTTGGGTAAACCCATGGATATCGTTTCTCCGGGTAAACGTTTGAGCTCTAGTTTGGTGGTTCCGAATGTCGGTATCAAGATGGGGGACTATAAATTTCTGGCTAAACCAATTGTTCTTGGCGACTCTGATACTGATCTAATTCTCGGGATGGACTGGCTTTCTAAGCACAAGGCTCAGCTTGATTGTGCTGCCAGAGAAATTCAATTGACACACTCTTCTGAGGATGTTATCATCTATGCCGCTCGTGACGAAACCATTCGGTTGTTTTCTCTCAATGAGAAGGGCGAGTTGAATGCTATTTCTCAAATTCCAGTCGTTTGTGAGTACCAAGATGTCTTTCCAGAAGAGCTTCCGGGTATGCCTCCTCACCGGCCAGTTGAGTTTGTTATCGATCTTGAGCCTGGCACCGAACCCGTTTGCAAACGTCCTTACAAGCTTGGACCCAAGGAGCTGAAGGAATTGAAGAAACAGCTTGATGAACAAGAGCGTCTGGGTTTGATCAGACAAAGTTCTTCTCCATGGGGTTGTGGAGTTCTTTTTGTCCAGAAGAAGGATGGCACGGACCGACTTTGTGTCAATTACCGTCCATTGAACAAGAAGACAATCAATAACAAGTATCCACTTCCCAACATCAATGAGCTATTCGAGCAACTTAAGGGTGCTAAAGTATTCTCCAAGCTTGACCTTCGTATGGGTTATCATCAGATTCGCATTCGTGAACAAGATATTCCCAAGACAGCATTCAGAACAAGCTTTGGTTCTTATGAATATACTGTCATGTCTTCGGCCTTGTCAATGCTCCTCCAACATTCTCTCGAATGATGAATTTCATCTTCAATCCCTACACCAATGAATTCGTCCCGGTGTATCTTGATGATATCTTGGTCTTCTCCAAGAATAAGAAGGATCATGCCAAGCATTTGCGATTGGTGCTCGACAAGCTTAGAGAGCATCAATTCTATGCCAAGTTTTCCAAATGTGAGTTCTGGCTTGATGAAGTTCTTTATGTTGGTCACATCATCTCCGGCAAGGGCATCGCTGTTAATCCCGAGAAGGTGTCTGCAATTGTGAATTGGGAACCTCCTCAGAATGTCAAGCAGCTCCGCAGTTTTCTTGGTCTTGCAAGCTATTGCCGAAGATTCGTTGAGAATTTCTCTAAGATTGCAAAGCCTCTTTCCAACCTCCTCCAGAAGCATGTCAAGTATGTCTGGACGCCTGAGTGTGATGTTGCTTTCAACACCCTCAAAGAGAAGCTTGTCTCAGCTCCTATTTTGACTCCTCCTGACGAATCCAAGCCATTCGAAGTTCTCTGTGATGCTTCTCTGCAAGGTCTCGGTGCTGTGTTGATGCAAGAGAAGAAAGTTGTGGCCTATACCTCTCATCAGTTGAAGCCCAACGAAAAGAACTACCCCACTCACGATCTTGAGTTGGCGGCAGTTGTCCATGCATTGATAACATGGAGACATCTCTTTTTGGGAAGGAAAGTGGACATTTTCACTGATCACAAGAGCCTCAAATATATCTTCACTCAACCCAGCCTCAACCTCAGGCAAACTCGATGGGTCGAAATGATTCAAGAGTACAATCCAAGTATTGAATATACTCCAGGCAAGGCCAATGTGATTGCAGATGCTTTGAGCAGAAAGGCTTATTGCAAAAGCTTAATTCTCAAGCCTTTTCAACCGGATCTTTGTGAAGCCTTCCGCAAACTCAATGTTCAAGTTGTTCCTCAAGGTTTTCTTGCCAACCTCCTAGTCACTCCAACTTTGGAAGACCAAATTCGTGAGGCACAACTCCTGGATGCCATGGTGAAAAAGGTGAAACGTGGTATCGACAAGGGCATTTTCCAAATACAAGTGCTTCCACATTGATGAGAAAGATACTCTTTTCTTCGAGGATCGAATTGTGGTTCCTAAAGGCGATCTGAGAAAAGTCATTATGAACGAGGCACACAATTCCCTTCTATCCATTCATCCTGGAAGTACGAAGATGTACCATGACCTCAAGCAGTCGTATTGGTGGACTCGAATGAAGCGAGAAATTGATCAATTCGTGAATGAATGTGATGTCTGCCGAAGGGTGAAAGCAGAACACCAACGACCAGCTGGTCTCCTCCAACCTCTTGCTATTCCAGAATGGAAGTTTGACCATATCGAGATGGACTTCGTGAATGGTTTTCCTAAGTCCAAGCGTGGAAATGATGCTATCTTCGTTGTCATTGACAAGCTTACAAAAGTGGCTCATTTTCTTCCAATCAAAGAATCTATCACAGCAGCTCAGGTGGCAGAGTTATACACCTCCAGGATTGTCTCGTTGCACGGCATTCCACAATTGATTTCTTTAGATCGTGGAAGCATCTTCACTTCTAAGTTCTGGGACTCCTTCCAGAAGGCTATGGGCACCAACATTCGCTTCAGCACAGCTTTCCATCCTCAAACAAGTGGCCAAGTCGAGCTAGTCAATCAAATCCTTGAAGATATGCTCAGGGCTTGTGTCATTTCCTTTGGCATGAAGTGGGAAGATTGTCTTCCCTATGCCGAGTTCTCCTACAACAACAGCTTCCAAGAAAGTGTGGGCAAGGCCCCATTTGAAATTTTCTATGGCAGAAAGTGTCGTACTCCTCTCAATTGGTCCGACACAGGTGAACGCCAACTTCTTGGCAACGACTTGATCACAGAAGCCGAAGAGATGTGCAAAGTCATTCGTGAGAATCTCAAAGCCGCGCAATCGCGCCAGAAGAGCTATTATGATGACAAGCACCGTGATGTGGCTTTTGAAATCGGAGACCATGTCTACCTCCGCGTCTCTCCAATGAAAGGCACTCGTCGCTTCGGTATCAAAGGGAAGCTTGCCCCTAGATACGTGGGTCCCTTCAAGGTCATTGGCAAAAGAGGCGACCTCTCCTATCAACTTGAACTTCCCTCCAACTTCGCGAATGTGCATGATGTGTTTCACGTATCACAGCTTTGCAAGTGCTTCAAGACACCTGAGTGTACCATCAACTTCGAAGAGATTGACCTCCAAGAAGATCTGTCTTACCATGAGCACCCTGTTGCTATTCTTGAAGAAACTGAGCACAAGACTCGCAACAAGTCAATCAAATTCCTGAAAGTGAAGTGGTCACACCATTCCGACCGAGAAGCCACCTGGGAACGCGAGGACCACCTCCGTTCCGAATATCCGGAGTTCTTTCAGTCCTAGATCTCAGGACGAGATCCTCTTGTAGTGCTGGAGTGTTGTAACACCCCGAATGTGACTTTCCATATTTGTAACTCCAACTCTTGCCATTTTCGGCTATGTGTTATGATATTCCCTCCGTGGTTGGGTTTTTGTCTTTCGTTTTGCATTTTGTTCATGTCATGCATCTCATATCATGTCATCATGTGCTTCTCATTTGCATACATGTTCGTCTCATGCATCCGAGCATTTTCCCCGTTGTCCTTTTGCAATCCGACACTCCCACATGCACCGGCGCACCCCTCTTGTCTCTTTTCGTGAGCGGCTATTAAACGTTCTCGGAATGGACCGAGTCTTGCCAAGTGGCCTTGGTACACTACCGGTAGACCACCTGTCAAGTTTCGTTCCATTTGGAGGTCATTTGATGCTCCAACGGTTAACCGGGTAACCGCAAAGGCCTTTAGTGTGTTGCAGCCCAACACCCTCCGAAACAGCCCAATGACCCATCTAAGTCACTTCCATGCTCTCCGTCGTTGGATCACGATCGTGTGGGCGAAAACCGCACCTCATTTGGAGTCTCCTAGCTCCCTCTACCTATAAATATGTGATCCCCTCCGGATTTTTCGCAGTCCAAACCCTAGCCCCGCTACCTCTCCGCCGCCGGACACGTCCGGCCCGAGCCGGACGAAACCGCCGCCGCGCCGGAGCCAATCGCCGTCCGCCATGTGGCGCAGGGCCACCCGCGCCGCCGCCAGTCCGCCGGGCCCGAGGCCGGCCCCCCAGAGCCCGGCGCCTCCCGCGGCTCGGTTCGCCGCCTGAGCCCGCGCCGCTGTTCGCCGCCCGAGCCGCGCCGCCGTCCGCCGCCCATCTCGCCCGACCTCGCCTCCGCTGCCCCGGTCGCCGCCCGGCCCCGCGCGCCCCGGCCTCCTCCGGCCAGATCCGGGCCGGCGCCGCCCGGATCCGGCACCTCCTTCCCGCCGGCGCCCTTCCACGGCCGACTCCGGCCGCCGCGCCGCCCGTCTCCGGCGAGCACCTCTGGCCGCCTTGATCCACGTGCAACCCTAGATCTGGAGAAGGTTGACCCCGAAAATCCTGTAAGTCCCGAAATTCTCATATTATGTGGCTCTGTTCATCGTATCATATCTCCTTGCATACTGCTTCTTTTCATGCATGATATATCAAAATGTTCATTAGGAGATGCTCTTCATTTTGTTCCACTGTTCCATATTTGTTTGAGTTTATGTTGATGCCTAAATCATCGTTGCAAGAGTGCTATATGATGTTTACTGTTGTTACTTATCAGAACTTGATGTTTTGTCATTTTTGTTGCATTTGATGTGTGCATCTTATGAGCTCGAGCTCTACATGTGTTTTGAACTATGTCATGCCTTGTTTACAGATGTGCTTTCCATGTATTTTTGTGATCTACGTGGTGACTAGCACAAGCATGCAAATTAGGCTTCGTGATGTTGCTGTTTTCAGGGACTTAGGATTTTGCTAAGTCCTTTTCCTAATGTTATTTTGATATCATGTAAACTTGATGCTACGTGATATCCATGCTTATTTTGAGATACTTCATTAAGGATGTTTGGAACATATGGTTATGCTCTATCCATCCATGCCCCTGTTTGCAATTATGGAGTGCTCTAGCATGTCATTTGCTTGCTCTACTTTTGCTATAAAATGTTCCTGGCAGAATGTTAACATGTTATGCCATTTTGGCATGGTTGTTGCTAGTGATACATGCATGCTATGAACTTGCTCTTACAATGGTTAGCTTCATGAACATGCCATCTTGCTGTTGGTATGCTTGTTTTGTCATGCAATTCTTTGTGATGAGTGAATCGAGCTCGCAAAGATGTCTTCATAATTCTGTTAATGACATGCTCTGTTTTTCTGTTGTCTAAAACTGTTAATAAATTTTGCTATGTTTACATGGGTGCTATCATATCTTCTGATCATTTTTGGCTCATGGTCAGTAAGGGATTTTTGTTTTGTGCTTTGAGTAGAATCATGCCATGCCTTGTTTTTCTATGATAAGTTCCTGTAGCATGTTGTTTGCTTGCTCTAAACATGGCTTCCTGATGTTATTTCTGACATGTTAGTATTTTCACCAAGTCTGTGATGCTGATATCTTTTGCACTTTTTCCATGCTTGTTTAAACCTGTTATGCTGTGATCTAGCCGTAGCTAAGTGTTCATCTTTTGTCAAGCATATCTTGTAGATCACTTCCATATGCTTTGTTGCTATGTTGGGGTGCTGTAGCATAGTTTCTTGTTGCATTCTAAGTGCTATCATGCTGTTAATCGCAGAATTGTGTCATTCTTGTTTTGCTTGCCATTTGCAAACCGTGCATCCGTTTCCGGTGATCTTTATATCGATTTCAACCGAAATCATCTCATCTTTGCAGCGGTATACTTGGTTTGCCAAGTTGATGCCTTCTTCATCATCTTTCCTTCCGGAGCACGCATATGCATTGCATATCACATCTCGCATATCATGCCATGTATTGCATCATGTTGTTTGTGCATTGCACTGTGATTGATTGTGGTTCCATTGCTTGTGTTCTTGCTTTGGGTAGAGCCAGGAGACGAGTTCGTGAACGAGGAACCTGTTGAGTACGCTAACGAGGATCAAGCTTTCGACAACTCTGAGAACCTTGCAGGCAAGATGACCATACCCTCGAAATCACTTCTATCTTTGCTTTGCTAGTTGTTCGCTCTATCGCTATGCTTGCACTACCTACCACTTGTTTATCATGCCTCCCATATTGCCATGTCAAGCCTCTACCATCCTTTCCTAGCAAACCGTTGTTTGGCTAAGTTACCGCTTTGCTCAGCTCCTCTTATAGCGTTGCTAGTTGCAGGTGAAGATGAAGTTGGTTCCATGTTGGAACATGGATATTTTGCGATATCACAATATTTCTTATTTAATTAATGCATCTATATACTTGGTAAAGGGTGGAAGGCTCGGCCTTATGCCTAGTGTTTTGTTCCACTCTTGCCGCCCTAGTTTCCGTCATACCGGTGTTATGTTCCTTGATCTTGCGTTCCTTACGCGGTTGGGTGATTTATGGGACCCCCTTGACAGTTCGATTTGGTTAAAACTCCTCCAGCAAGGCCCAACCTTGGTTTTACCATTTTCCACCTAAGCCTTTTTCCCTTGGGTTTTCGCGAGCCCGAGGGTCATCTTTATTTAACCCCCCCGGGCCCATGCTCCTTCGAGTGTTGGTCCGAACCGAGCAGCCTGCGGGGCCACCTCGGGGAAACTCGAGGTCTGGTTTTACTCGTAGCTTGACTTATCCGGTGTGCCCTTGAGAACGAGATATGTGCAGCTCCTATCGGGATTTGTCGGCACATCGGGCGGCTTTGCTGGTCTTGTTTTAGCGTTGTCGAAATGTCTTGTAAACCAGGATTCCGAGACTGATCCGGTCTTCCCGGGAGAAGGAATTTCCTTCGTTGACCGTGAGAGTTTATAATGGGCTAAGTTGGGACACCCCTGCAGGGTATTATCTTTCGAAAGCCGTGCCAGCGGTTATGAGGCAGATGGGAATTTGTTAATGTCCGGTTGTAGAGAACTTGACACTTGACTTGATAAAATGCATCAACCGCGTGTGTAACCGTGATGGTCTCTTTTCGGCGGAGTCCGGGAAGTGAACACGGTTCTTGTGTTCTGGTTGAGCGTAAGTAGTTTCAGGATCACTTCTTGATCACTTCTAGCTTCTGGACCGATGCGTTGCTTCTCTTCTCGCTCTCATTTGCGTATGTTAGCCACCATATATGCTTAGTGCTTGCCGCAGCTCCACCACATTACCCCTTTCCTACATACAAGCTTAAATAGTCTTGATCTCGCGGGTGTGAGATTGCTGAGTCCTCGTGACTCACAGATTCTACCAAAACAGTTGCAGGTGCCGAGGATACCTATGCAGATGACGCAACCGAGCTCAAGTGGGAGTTCGACGAGGACCATGGTCGTTACTATGTTTCGTTTCCTGATGATCAGTAGTGGAGCCCAGTTGGGTCGATCGGGGATCTAGCATTTGGGGTTATCTTCTTTTCATTTGGATTTGACCGTAGTCGGTCTATGTGTGGATTTTGGATGATGTATGGATTAATTTATGTATTGTGTGAAGTGGCGATTGTAAGCCAACTCTCTTTATCCCATTCTTGTTCATTACATGGGATTGTGTGAAGATGACCCTTCTTGCGACAATACCTACAATGCGGTTATTCCTCTAAGTCATTCCTCGACACGTGGGAGATATAGCCGCATCATGGGTGTTACACGTCCAGTCTGGACCGCATACTTGATCGCTCGTGCCAAATTCATGGCACCCGAATAAACCAGCAAACCACACTAACAGGGACTGCTGGGTGTTTAAACAGGCTGGTAAAGTAAACACCGAGAACAAGGACAAGGGGCTGCACAGCGATGATGACGATGAGCCCGGGCGTCCGAACACGGGCGGACAAAAGAAATTTCCTCCGTAGGTGAAAACGGTCAACATGATCTACTCCACCCACATTCCCAAACGGGAACGAAAGCGAGCACTGCAGGACGTCTATGCGATGGAGCCAGTCGCCCCAAAGTTCAACCCATGGTCAGCCTGTATCGTAGGGATCACCCTACCAGTATCCGTCATGGCGGTTCAGCCGCATTGGTCCTAGACCCAATCATCGACGAATTCCACCTCACGCGAGTCCTTATGGATGGCGGCAGCAGCCTGAACCTGCTTTATCAAGACACAGTGCGCAAAATGGGCGTCGACCCTTCAAGGATCAAGCCCACCAAAACCACCTTCAAAGGTGTAATTCCAGGAGTAGAGGCCCACTGCACGGGCTCCATAACACTGGAAGTGGTCTTTGGATCCCCGGATAACTTCCAAAGCGAGGAGTTAATCTTCGATATCGTCCCTTTCCGTAGTGGTTATCATGCACTGCTTGGACGAACCGCATTCGCTCGATTCAATGCGGTACCACACTATGCATACCTCAAGCTCAAGATGCCAGGACCTCGCGGGGTTATCACAGTCAACGGAAACACGGACCGCTCTCTCCGTACAGAAGAGCATACTGCAGCCCTCGCGGCAGAAGTACAAAGCAGCTGTCACGACCGGTTTTTCAATAATATAATTATTGAGAGACCAATCCCTTTTACGGACCAGCGAGGAAGAATTCCTTCTCACTGGTAGACAATGTCTTGGTCACAGAAGAAAAATACCAGGAGTACTAAATATAATACAAGGTTGAGCAGAGGCTTCCCAACAATTTATTACATGCACGCCGCTAAAACAAGACGGCGGATAGGGTGGCAAACTACTAACTCACGATAATAACGGTGGTGGAAATATCATCGCGAAGCGAGTGATATGATTCCAGAAGACTACAACTCATCGAGCGTCGGAGTGAGGCTCGAGAAGACTTATTGCGGGTGGCGGAAGCGTATACAATACAAGTGACCAAAATCCGGGATCGCGCAGGACTGACTGGGACTCCTCTAGGCATCGGACGCGCTATCAAACTCTTCATCCAAGAGATCGCCTTCGTCAACATCTGGCCAAATCAACAAGCCAGGTGAGTACTATGAAAGTACTCGCAAGACAGTTCGGACATAAGGTATAACAAATATAAACATGAAGCACATGAACAAGTTAACCAGTGCGATCAGACATAGAGGTAGTAAATACTGGGTGCCAAGCGAGGGTCTGAATGACGCCTCGAGCGGAAACTGCAGAATAATAATACTGGTGCCAAGCGAGTGTCTGAAAGACTCCTCGAGCGGAAAATGCGGAATAATAATACGGGTGCCAAACGAGTGTCTGAAAGACTCCTCGAGCGGAAACTGCGGAATAATAATGCGGGTACCAAGCGAGTGTCTGAAAGACTCCTCGAGCGGAAAATGTGGAATAATAATGCCACAGACGGGTGTCGGGGCGACACCACATAAAGGGCTTATAACAGAAAATAAAGACAGTGCATGCCGCAGTCGGACGTCTGAGCGACATCACATAAAGGGCTTATATTTAAAGTGAGAAACGAGTACACGCCACAGTCGGACGTCTGCGCGACGTCTCATAAAGGGCTTATATTGTAGCTCAATAATACAATAGTTCGGGGACATAATTTATCACAAGCATGAGACAAATATAAAGTTAGTCCATCCACAGGAATAACAATAAATCTGAATTTACCACTTGAGCTTGTTCACCGGGGACAAGTTTTTCACACGGATAGATATGGATATAATGTTTGCACTACTGATCATGGATACGATGATTGGGAAAGAATTGACTCTGCAGAGTTTGTACTTAACCACAGCCAACGGATTTCAGTAGTCACGGGGACTAGTTCCGTCTACGGTGTTTTGGAAGAAACACGTCTAACCAGTACACACCCAATTCAACCATACGAAGCCAGGGATCACCCTCGGCGACGTTCAAGAAAAACCTTGAGACGGGGAGGCTACAACCTCGCGTAGCATGGGATCAAATTTCTATACGCGCGCTCTAAGGGGGTGCGCCCCTCTCGGTCCCAACCGGAAACACCCATGCCCCCTGACCGGATGAATGGCTTTAATCCTGGGCCAAGGTACCATCATCCCGGCCTCCAACCACGTTAACGTCGGAGAAAGTCGGATGACGCAAAGAGGTTACCAACTTACTAAACCGCATCCTGGCAATGAGACATGTTGTAGCACGGAAGGGGAAAGAACGGTAACGTGGCTACAACCACGTTAACGTCGGAGAAAGTCGGATGACGCAAGGCTGGTATGCTACAACAGTACCACCTTGTTGCCCTTCATGTCACCACATGATTAGGCCATCTCTCATCAGAGATCATCGCAACCTTGGAACATGCGGGAAAAGAACGATATCGTGGCTCCAACCACGTTAACGTCGGAGAAAGTCGGATGACGCAAGGCTGGTATGCTACAACAGTACCACCTTGCTGCCCTTCATGTCACCACATGATTAGGCCATCTCTCATCAGAGATCATCGAAACTTTGGAACAACCGGGTCGTTGCCTTACAAGCAACGAGGTATTTACCGACACTCATATGCCACGCACAAACTCTCACGTGAACATGTAAAACACCTGTCATATCAAATGTTCAAACATGCTTGCCTGGTAAGGAGAAGTCGGAGTCTAGCTCGGCGAAGTTCGCGGCTCCGTCACCTCTCCCGGAACCTACGGCAATCACGAAATGGGTACTAACGTGAAAACCAACACATGCACAGAAACTTTTCCAAATATTTTTCAAATAAATCCCATAAAAAACTAGACAAAATTTGAAGATTGTCAGAGAAAGAATCACTCAAAAATACCTTTTTATTAAAAAGTTATAAAGGTTTCTGTCCAGGGACTTATCTGTAATGAAACCGAAAAGTTCCAGGGTTTTAACTGAGAAAACAGAAAACGCTTCGGTTGGGAATGCGCAAGCGCAAAGGAGAAAACGTATTTTGCCCGAAGGCGCCAACAGAAAACGGTTCGCGAATAAAAGAACAGAGGCTGACACGCGGGGTCCACATGTCAGGTTTGAAAAGCTCGCCGGCGCCCGTAGACGGCGGTGGACGCCGGCGTCGAACCACGGCGAGTTAGGAGAAACGGAGGGTACCAAGAGCTTCAGCGTCTTCTTCTGCGTCGGTGGGTGGTGGACTCGTCCAACGGGGAGCACCACGTCGACGGTGACACTATCTCCGGCGGACGGCGGCTCGGGTGAGGATGGGGAACTCCGGTGGAGGGCTACAAACTACGAATTGAGGCGCGGGTCAGAACGAGGGATGCAAGGTGAAGCTACTGGCAAGAGAATGGGGGCGGAGGAGCACACACGGGGGCGAATCGGGCTGGATCGCGTGGCGGGTCGCGGCGGCCGGAGTCGAGGAAGGAGACCTCCTCGGGGCTCTACCAGTGGCTAGGCTTGCTCTAGGGGGAGTGCAGGGATGGTGGGTGCTCGAGTTGAAGTTCGGGGCCTCTATTTATAGGCAGATCGACGGGGTGGCCGTGAACGGAGAATCTCCGGCGAGCGATTAAGGCGGAGCAGTGGATTGGCAGGTGGTTTGAGCGGCCAGGCAGCATCAGTGGAGGTTACTGGAGTCATTTCACAGCTCAACGGAGATGGTCTTGGCGTAATGGCGTCGGTCCACGGTGAGGTGACCGCACGGGCTCAACGGCGGCAGAGAGCGCGCTCCGCGCCCTGCGGTTCACGACGAGAGCGGCAGCGCATTCGGGGGAGTGGAAGGCCACGCGGCGAGCTCCGGTGGTTTGGGCGGCGCTGGGTGGCGTCGTCGGCGCCGTGTCTCCCGCTGGCGCCCGCAAAGCCGCCGCCGGCGTCGGTCACGGGGCGGCGCACCTTCTGCGGCTCATCGCCGACGCCCGCAAGGCGCCAGGCGTTCATGCGGTGCAGGAACAAGAGGGCGGGGACGAGCAGCAAGGCGACGCGGTGGCAGTGGCGAGATCGACGTCCTTCTCTGAAGAAAACGACAGCAAGCCACTGACTGAAACTCTGAATCTTCTGAACTTGACATAGACAGTGCACTGCAGGTGTTCGACAGAAGGTTTTGGCTATGAGATGAATTTTTCTGGAGCTGTAACTTGGTGAGATGACCACTCAAAGCACCCGGGGGCTGCCTGATTTTACTTGGAATTTTTGGAGAAGGTTTTGAATGAATTTCACCAAATTTGACAAATGTGGTCCAAACTTGCAGCAAGAGTAGTTTGAAAATTTTGAACTGAAGACCAGTGGATCTTCATGGTTCTAGGTTGACGGTTCAAAGGACTAGGAGGGGAAAAAGGTTTGGTGGCAAAAATCAAAACAGAAATGGAGTTCCTTTGTAAATCTCCAAGTGCTAGAAAAGAAGGCAGAAATTTATTTGAATAGGATTTGAATGGAAATAATCACATGGGGAGGTTCAACTTGCTGGATTTGATGCAAATCATGATCCAAAGGTGAGGAAGTGGTTAGGAGAGAGGATTTGCACTAATGCCATGGCAAGAAAGAATTGTTGAATGTGGCAAAGGACTTTCCAAAAGCCATAGTGCAAATTCAAAAAGATTTTCAAAAGTTATTTTCCCAAATGAAAAAACATTTTGTCTTGAGTCCAAATGAAAAGTAAGAACTTCCAAGACCAAAGGCAGATCTTGGGTGAATCCAAACAATACTTTTGCCATAAAGAAAAATATATGAGAGGGAGAGTTCTCTTGAAGAAAAAAAATTTAAATCACACCCCTCAAGTCAAATAAAAATCTTTTGAAAAATCCAAATAAAAACTTGGGTGTCACAACACCTACCCCCTTAGGAAAAATCTCGTCCTCGAGATTTCTGCTGATCCTCAAATAGATATGGATATTCTGCTCGGAGGAAATCTTCCCTTTCCCATGTGGCTTCATCCTCAGTGTGGTTGCTCCACTGAACCCTGAAAAATCTTGTCGTTTTCTGACGGGTCCTCCGTTCAGACTCTTCTAAAATCTTTACTGGCCTTTCTCTGTAGGTGAGATCTGGTTGCATATCAATGTCCTCATGAGGTACATGTTTTTCTGGGTTACTCACGCATTTCCTCAACTGCGAGACGTGGAATACGTCATGGACGTCTGACAGCTCCTTGGGGAGGTCTAGTTGGTAGGCCACCGTGCCTCTTCGTGCCTTTACACAAAATGGTCCAATAAATCTTGGGGCTAGCTTCCCCTTTATTTTGAACCGTTGCAGACCCCTCATAGGAGATACTCGGAGGTATACGGAATCACCGGGTTCAAAGCTGACCTCACGATGCTTCTGATCATAGTAGCTCTTTTGTCGGCTCTGTGCTGTCTTGAGTCTGTCTCTGATTTGTTTAACTTTCTCCTCGGCCTCTTTAAGCATGTCTGGGCCGAAGATACGGCTGTCACCTGTTTCTGACCAATTCAGAGGGGTACGACACCTTCGTCTGTACAACGCTTCAAAGGGTGCCATTTGCAAGCTGGCTTGGTAACTGTTGTTGTAAGCAAATTCGGCATACGGCAAACTCTCTTCCCAACTGGACCCATAGGTGAGCACACAGGCTCTTAGCATATCCTCTAGGATCTGGTTTACACGCTCTGTCTGTCCATCAGTCTGAGGGTGGTATGCTGTACTGAAAGCTAGTTGCGTGCCCAGAGCTTGTTGTAGGTGATCCCAAAATTTGGAGACGAATTGGGTGCCTCGGTCTGATATTATAGTCTTTGGGACTCCGTGCAAGCAAACTATACGGGAGAGATAAAGTTTTGCCAGTCTTTGTGTGGAGTAGGTAGTCTTCACGGGAATGAAATGAGCAACCTTGGTTAGTCGGTCTGTGACGACCCAGATGGCGTCATATCCGCGTTGTGATCGGGGTAATCCGACAATGAAGTCCATTCCTATTTCATCCCATTTCCACTCCGGTATCCTGTTAGGCTGGAGTAGCCCTGCTGGCTTTTGGTGCTCGGCCTTGATGCGCTGACATGAATCGCAACAAGCAATGAATGTGGCTATATCTCTTTTCATACCGTGCCACCAAAATCTTTCCTGAATGTCCTTGTACATTTTGGTTCCTCCAGGATGGATCGAGTATGGAGCGGTGTGGCTCTCCGTCAAGATCTGTTGCTTGAGTTCCTCAATGTTAGGTACGCAAAGTCTGTCTCGGTACCATAATGTTCCTTCACTGTCTGTGACGAACTCTGAAGTCTTACTAAGATTCATTTTCTTCTTTATGCCTTCGATGCTGGGATGTCCCTGCTGAGCCTTCTTAATTTGTTCCACCAGGGTGGGTTGTATCTCCAGGTTCGATACGGTGCCCTCAGAGACTAACATCATGTTGAGCCTAGTGAACTCTCGTTGAAACTCAGGCCTCAATTTTTGCTGACCGTCACTGTCCGGGCTGGGGTTTCGACTAAGGGCATCGGCCACTACATTTGCTTTTACTGGGTGGTAGTGAATACCGACGTCATAGTCCTTGACCAGTTCCAACCAGCGTCGTTGGCGTAAATTCAGCTCTGGCTGTGTGAAAATATATTTAAGGCTCTTATGTTCTGTATATATTTCACAGCGATTTCCCAACAGAAAGTGCCTCCACTCCTTGAGTGCATGAATAACTGCTGCTAGCTCCAAGTCATGTGTTGGGTAATTTTCCTCATGTTTTCGCAGCTGCCTGGAGGCATATGCGACAACTTTGCCATCCTGCATTAGTACACATCCGAGACCATTTCGGGACGCGTCACAATACACTTCAAAGCTCTTGTGTATGTCTGGCACAGTTAAGACCGGTGCGGTTGTCAGCTTCTTCTTGAGTTGTTGGAAGCTCTGCTCACATGCTTCCGTCCATACGAATTTCTTGTCCTTCTTGAGTAACTGTGTCATAGGTTTTGCCACAGTGGAGAATCCTTCAATAAATCTCCTGTAATATCCGGCCATTCCTAGGAAACTCCGCACTAGGAGAGAGGATTTGCACTAATGCCATGGCAAGAAAGAATTGTTGAAAGTGGCAAAGGACTTTCCAAAAGCCATAGTGCAAATTCAAAAAGATTTTCAAAAGTTATTTTCCCAAATGAAAAAACATTTTGTCTTGAGTCCAAATGAAAAGTAAGAACTTCCAAGACCAAAGGCAGATCTTGGGTGAATCCAAACAATACTTTTGCCATAAATAAAAATATATGAGAGGGAGAGTTCTCTTGAAGAAAAAAATTTAAATCACTCCCCTCAAGTCAAATAAAAATCTATTGAAAAATCCAAATAAAAACATGGGTGTCACAGCAGCCTTCTTCGGCAAACCATCAATCGGCAGTATGAACCGCCGTGACCAGGTGAATCTAACAAACACAATTTTTGCCGTCAAGCGAGTCCGAGTACACGGCAACAGGAGCGCGACTAGCAGTCCAGCCTTCGCCCCAGCCCGATTACGGCAGCATTCGTGCCGCGCGTACACAATTACGCACTTGAAATACCATGGGCATAGGCGGAGGCGCAAAAGTGCTGCGGTCAACAGTGCGGTTCAGCCGCAACATATTTTAATAACCCCCTTCATCTTTCAGGAACCTACATTTTGGCAGCCTCTTCGGAGAGCCAGATCACCGGAGTCCTCATAGAAGCTGGGAAAACCAAGGAGGCAAAAGGCTTTGCGCACAAAGGGAATACTAGGTGGTGTCTGTCAATGATAGTTATACCTGTTTTATATGCCTGTATGCGGCCCGCACTTGGGCAAGACATGTCAAATAGTCCTATTTTCATTCTGCTTAACGCATCAATTGTACACATACGCTTAGAAGTATTGTCTTACAATGGGAAACAATATATAGCGTCAGCTTATTATTATTATCCTCACATTTTTTCCTATGAATGTTTATTTAATATTGAATCCGTACATCTTGGTACGTTTAGTTTGCCAGGGGCTTCTTATGGCGCCCCATAATACGGCAAGTTAAGTCCGAATACTTTCAATAGTGCGGCACCCCGAACTTATAGCACTATATGCATCAGCTCCGAATCATGTCTTGGGTCAATAGTTGGGTTAGCCCGGCTCCCTTGTTTTGGTACCTAACGTTCCGTTATATCGGCTAAGGAAGCGTAGGGAGAACTACTGCGATTGTGTCCCGGTTCTTCCGGACGAGCACCTCAGTAGAGAAAGCCAAAAACTAACTGTCATGATGCGGCGAGAGATGGTCGCTATTCGAGAGGTCTCAAAATCCATAAAGATTTTTTTCCGCTTTAGGCGAGCAATCGGCCTCGTCCAATTTAGGCGTGTATAGCACCCCAGTTCGGCTTTCCGAATTCTAGGGGTTTCGCTGCAATTCAAAATTATAGACTTCTATGGCTAAGTGAGAGTTATAAAGCCGCATAGTCCGATTGCCTTGTTCGCTGCGCCAAACACCTCCTTCACGGACCAAAAATTTGGATAAAAGAGTGTTTTGGGTTTCCACGAACACCCCAGTACTAGTTACGTGGGGGCGGAAGCCGACGACTGGCCTACTTTCAGAATTTCATAAACAGCCGCACAGAAGGTAATATTTTAAATCAGCAAAGCGCTATATAGCGCAAATAACTTTGTTTTTACATTACAAAACGACAGGAGTGCATTCACTCAAAGATGGTGTCCTTGGTACACTCATCAGCCACGAGGCGAGCACCCTTCATTACTCCATCATAATATTTCTCGGGATAGCGATGCACCTTGCCCTCCGGCGGTCCATCCTTCACCAGCTTCTCCGCATCCAGCTTGCCCCAATGCACCTTCGCACGGGCAAAGGCCCGGCGGGCACCCTCAATGCAAACGGATCGCTTGATTACTTCAAGCCGCGGACAGGCATCTACCATCCTCTTTATCAGGCCGAAGTAGCTGGTGGGCAGGGGCTCACGAGGCCACATCCGGACTATGAAATCTTTCATAGCCACTTCGGCCGGCCTGTGGAGTTCCACCAACTGCTTCAATTGGTCACTCAGAGGCATCGGGTGTTCGGCTCCAGCATACTGGGACCAGAACAGCTTCTCCGTGGAGCTCCCGTCTTCGGCACGGTAGAAGTCCGCGGCATCCGATATGCTACGTGGCAGATCTACGAATGCCCCTAGAGAGCTCCAAATTCGGGTAAGTAAAAGAAACGTCTCCTCCACATGCTTGCTTTGCATAAAAAATGTCTTACCCGTTGCTATCTTCTTGGCCGCCTGGATTTCCTGCTGGGCCTTTTCGGCTTCGGCCTTGGCATCTTTCATGCTCAAAAGGGCCTTCGCAAGCTCAGACTCCTTCGTCTTGAAGTCACGCTCCAAGGACTCGAACTTCTTGCCGAGTTCCTGGAGCTCTTGCTGTACCTCGCCCACCCTAGCATTTTGCTTTTCACACTCAATGCGCTCCATGGCCGCCTTGTTTTCGGCCTCGGATAGCGCTTTCTTCAGGGACCCCACTTTGGTCATGGCCCCTATTACAAAATCATGACGCCTTTTGTTAGCGTCACCAATTTTCTTACTCTATATGACATGTGAATGAGGTATCACTTACCTTTGTTCTCTTCGAGCTGCCTCTTCGTGAGGCCAAGCTCTCCTTGAGCCTGCTCCAGGTCCCGTTTGAGTCCGGTGACCTCGGCTATGCGGGCAGCAGTGGCAAGTAGCACTGCCTGCTTATTCACATAGACACCTACTGTTAGACTCCTGCGGAGAATTGACCCTCCGCTTGGCTTTTCTTTCCGAACACCAAACAGAGTATCAGGGGCTACTGTCTATTGGGTGATAATTTCTCACACTTTTAATTACTTACCTCAAAGCCTATCAGGAGGCTGGTGCAGGCTTAGGTCAATCCGCTCTTGGCGGACTGAACCTTCTGAATCACCGCACTCATAAGAGTACGGTGCTCTTCTTCCATGGAAGTGCCGCGTAGCACTTCCAGCAGACTGTCCGGCGCCTCTGGCGCAATGGAAGTCATCGGCATGGTTGGCCCGCCCTCCTTAGCGAGGGGCCGCTTGCCCGAATCCGGAACCCTTGGAGGTTCCGGTACAGTGTCCGGCTGAGGGCCCAACTTGCTGTGGCTCTCATCGGCATAATCCGAGGGGATTTTACGCCCCGTATGCCCGGCATCTGGAATTGCGCCTTGGGGCGTCGCCAGAGTCGCCTCCCCTGCTCTGGGACCCTTTGGGACAACACCTCCGTGTCATCCGTAGGCCGAGGGGAAGTGGCCGTCGGAAGTGAATTCATTGCTGAATCGCTCAAAGACCCGTCCGAAGAGGATACCTCGGGATGGGCCCTGGCCGGACTGCATAGATGTGTTCGGCGTTATAACTAACTATGAAGCTAAATCGCACGAAAGTATAACAGAGTGCAGATAATTACGATCTTGCTAGGGGCTTCCCCCTGGGCAGCCACTCCTCCACGCTATAGGCGACCGTGGTGGAGTGGCCCGGAAGGGATACCTTTCCCTTCTTCGGCGTCCTAGCCTCCCTCTGTGGGGCGGCTTTCCTTTTCTTCTCCTCCCCCATGCGGGGAGGGGGCATTTCTTGATGTTCCTCCCCGTCTTCATGGGCGGAATCCGCCTCGCCGTCTTCTGACGACGAGTCTATCATGTCCTGGCGCCGGGAACCTTTCCTGGTTCCTGCGTCCGCTTTCTTGGACCCTTCGGCCTCCCCTGATGGGGCGGCCCTCTTCCTTTTCTTCTCCTCCCCCTCGTGGGAGGAGTGCGCCTCGTCGTCTTGAGACGAGGCGTCCGGTGCGACCTCGCGCCGGAGACCCTTCCTGGTCCCCGTGGCCTTCTTTTCGGCCTTCCTCTCCGGCACCTTATACGGCACGAGAGTCAGCATCTCCGTCAGGAATGCGGTCATCGGATCTTCGAGCAGCGGAGCCGGGCACTCGATCTGCTCCGCCGTCTCCACATAATCTTGTTTTGTCAGCATAATGACTCAAAACCCTTCCACGAATATGCTGGGAAAGGTACATCTTGTGATGGTTAGAGGGCTTACCGGATTGGCAGGGCGCTATGCGCTAAGCCCGCGGTCCTCGGATGTGGGAGGAGGTATTTCGGAGGCCTTGAACAACACCTTCCAGACGTCCTTATGCATCGTGTCGAAAAGCTCATGCAACATCTGGTGTTCGGCCGGATCGAACTCCCACATATTGAATGCCCGTCTTTGACACGGGAGAATCCGGCGAACGAGCATGATCTGGACCACGTTGACAAGCTTAATCTTCTTGTCCCGCATACTTTTTATGCAGTTCTTGAGTCCGGTCAGCTCCACAGGTTCGCCCCAGGCTAGGCCCTCCTTCATCCAAGAAGTGAGCCGCATGGGGACTCCGGATCAGAATTTGGGGGCCGCCGCCCAATTGGCGTCGCACGGCTCGGTGATGTAGAACCACCTTGATTGCCACCCTTTCACGGTCTCCACAAAGGAGCCGTAGAGCCATGTGACGTTGGGCATATTGCCCACCATGGCGCCTCCACACTCCGCCTGCTGGCCGCTAACGATCTTCGGCTTCACACAGAAGATTTTCAGCCATAGGCCAAAGTGGGGCCTGACGCGGAGGAAGGCCTCGCACACGATGATAAGGCCGAGATGTTGAGGACGAAATTCGGGGCTAGATTGTGGAAATCTAGCCCATAGTAATACATGAGCCCGCGGACGAACGGGTGGAGTGGAAATCCTAGTCCGCGGATGAAATGAGGGAGGAATACTACTCTCTCCCGAGACTTGGGGGTAGGGGTGATCTGTCCCTCCGCCGGGAGCCTGTGCGCAATATTTTCGGCCAGGTACCCGGCCGCCCGAAGTCTGATGATATTCTCCTCTGTGACAGAGGAGGCCATCCACTTGCCTCCCGCTCCGGACATACTGTGGATGGTCCTACGGAGAAGGTGAGAACTTGGGCGTTGGAGCTCGAGAGTGCGAGAACGGATGAGCAGAGAAGGAAGAAGGCGTGGGTGAAAATGGGGAATCCTTATCCCTTTATAAGAGGCGACGAAATCGGCGCGCCTCCCCACTTGCCTGTTGAAGATTGCTTATTTCCCAAGCGCCACGACTGATGGCGCGGTTGGGTTACCCATACCCATATTGATGAGAATCCCGCGATAAGGGGGACATGATCTCTGCTATGACAAGACGTGACAAGGAAACCGCCTCGCAATGTGCGCTGTGGCTGATTGTGAAAAAACGGTTCGAATAATGACTCGACCGTAGTGTCATGTCACATTGCCTCAAGTTGTCAGCAAATTACATTTGTGGAACATCATTCTCTCTACGGTGAAATATGCAGATCATCTTGTAGATCCGGACACGATTTAAGTGTTCGGTAATTACTTTGGATTATTCAGAGATGGAACCCGCCTTGCAATGCTGAAGATAAACTGCGCGCCATACTCATCTTCATTGAAGCCTGGTTCAGGGGCTACTGAGGGAGTCCTGGATTAGGGGGTATCCAGAAAGCCGGACTATATACTTTGGCCGGACTGATGAACCGTGAAGATACAAGACTCAAGACTTCGTCCCGTGTCCGGATGGGACTCTCCTTTGCGTGGAAGGCAAGCTTGGCGATCCAGATATTAGATTTCCTTCTTTGTAATCGACTCTGTGTAAACCCTAGCCCCCTCCGGTGTCTATATAAACCGAAGGGTTCGGTTCGTATAGGGACATTCATAATCATCATAGGCTAGCTCCTAGGGTTTAGCCTCTATGATCTCGTGGTAGATCAACTCTTGTAATACTCATATCATCAAGATCGATCAAGCAGGAAGTAGGGTTTTACCTCCATCGAGAGGGCCCGAACCTGGGTAAAACATCGTGTCCTTTGCCTCCTGTTACCATTAGCCTTAGACGCGCAGATCGGGACCCCCTACCCGAGATCCGCCGGTTTTGACACCGATAGTAGGGCAGCAAGCACAGGAGCCGGGCAACCCAACTATTGACCCAAGACAATGATTCGGAGTTGATGCATATAAGGCCAAACTTGCGACGCCGAAGGACGCTATAAAGCTGTTCGGACTTTGTTGGCGACTCATTTGGTCCCATACCGAGCCCTTGGCAGGTTATGCCGAGGTATACTTGTGAGACAAACATAGGAGCCATATTCATTGGTGAAAAGACATGAATGATTAATTCGGATAATATTTACTGGGACCTGAGCGATTTGCCCATTATTACTTTACATATAAAGACCACAACCCCAGCTATTTGACATGCCGAGGGTCGAAGGCAGAGGAAAAAAGGCATATTACAGGCTCGAAATAAAGAGTGCGGTCTACAAAAGGTTATTTTGGACCTCCTGTCGCACGTCTGCGCCGCCTGTCCTCGGGGAGGGGGATCCTTGACGGACGTAGCCCCTTAGGTGAGTGTACGGATCCGAACTCCGATAGAGTCAGTTTTAGATGTTTGTCCTTTTCGTCACCTGTTTTCAAGAGATAAATAAAGATATTCAGGCAGGCTGTTTTCAGGCAGGCTGTTTAACCAGTGCCGAGCTGGCCCTTTTAGCTTTAGTGGGAGGTATTTAATTGCGTTGAGGTCGTCTCCACGGGCCATATGAATGTGGATAATAAAATCTTCTATCCATACCGCGCGATCGGTTGTTCCGTCGTATGATTCAATATTGACGGGCTTGAATCCTTCGGGGAATTCGTGATCCATTACTTCATCAGTGAAGCAAAGAGGGTGTGCGGCACCTCTATGTTGGGCCACACTGTGACGTAACTCTGAAGGAGTCCATTTGCGGTTTTTGTCTCGGGCATGGCTAGGCTTGTCACGTTCGAATAAGTGGCCATCATCGTGTGTCGAGGCATGCCCTCACGATCCGTAGATCGATCTTGTGTGTCCTTCTCTACTGTCCAAGTCTCGTCGAAGGTCGTCTGTACAACCATGAGCTGTGTTTTTCTTGCCTTTACGGCGAGGTGGGGCGGTCTGGTGTTCGGCTTGAGTTGCCTCTTTATCCGGACCGAGTTGTTGTCGACTTGCCGCATTGTGTGATGATGGTACGGGCTCCAACGCCTCGTCATCGAATTGAGGTAGCAGTCTATGCTTCGTGTAGCTTTTGGCTGGGCCACTAAGGTCGTATTCTTTGGCGGCCAGGACTTCGGTCCATCTATCGTTGAGCAGGTCTTGGTCAGCTTGAAGCTGCAGCTGCTTCTTTTTCAGGCTCCTTGTAGTAGCTATTAGTCTGTGCTTGAAGCGCTCCTGCTCGAGGGGTTCTTCGGGTACGATGAAGTCTTCATCGCCGAGGCTTACCTCATATTAGGAGCGGAAGGTAGTTGTCGTCCTCTGAATTGTCGCTGGGCAGGGCCTGTTCATCGGGGATGGATTGCCCGTTTTCTTGTTCCTCCTGTTCGAATCTTGCTCCAACAGGGTCTTCATTGTTTTCAGCGTCGTCCGGAGTATTATTTCCTCAGGTGCCGGTGTTGCTGTCTTTTGAGCGATGTGACTTAGAGCGGCGTTTAGGACGCCGGCGCTTGGGCTGTGTCTCAGGAGGTTTATTCTCAACTAGATCTTCTTTGTCATCGTCGTTAGCTTCTTTAGGTGTATCGACCTTGTACACATCGTATGAAGAGGTGGCCGTCCAACGTCTAGTGAATGGCTGGTCTTGGCCTTGCTCCTTGTAGGCATCGTCGTCCAGACCGTTGATATCTTCGGAGCCGTAATTAAGCACGTCGGTTAAGTCCTCGACAGTGGCTATGAAGTGGGTGGCGGGTGGGAAGCAAAATTCTCCGTCATCAGCCCCTAGTTCGAACCGAACATAGTTCGGCTGCGAGTCCCCCGCCAAGGACAGGTTCTTTAACGAGTTTAGCACATCGCCCAAAGGTGAGTGCTGGAAGACGTCTGCGACACTGAATTCAAAGATCGATAGACGATCCAGCTCAGTGTCCGCAGGCATATGCGGTTCGGAGTTTATAGCCGGAAATGAGTCCGGAATTCCGTTGACGCAAATATTCCCAAGTGTTGAGTCTGTGTGCGGCTCCAACACCGCGAACTCTGTGGTCTTGGAGGGTGCAATCTACTCCGGATCTAAGGCCATAGCAGTTACAGGAACCATCTCCTGAATATTGTCCAATGACAGATTTAAGTCATGTTCATCGGAGTGAGGGGGAGCGATCGCCACGGTCTCAAATCCACTGAAGATCAAGTCTCCACGGATATCCGCAACGTAGTTCAAGCTTCCAAATATGACCTGGTGGCCAGGGCGTAGCTCTCGATCTGCTCCAGATAGCCTAGCGAGTTGGTCCGCAGTACGAAGCCGCCGAATACGAATATCTGTCCGGGGAGGAAGGTTTCTCCTTGGACAGCGTCACTATAGACGATCGAAGGGGCCATCGAACCTTTCGTCGACGGCACAGTGGAACTCTCAATGAAAGCACCAATATCGGTGTCAAAACTGGCGGATCTCGGGTAGGGGGTCCCAAACTGTGCGTCTAAGGTTGATGGTAACAGGAGACAGGGGACATGATGTTTACCCAGGTTCGGGCCCTCTCCATGGAGGTAATACCCTACTTCCTGCTTGATTGATCTTGATGAATATGAGTATTACAAGAGTTGATCTACCACGAGATCGTAATGGCTAAACCCTAGAAGCCTAGCCGGTATGACTATGGTAATGAGTATATCCTTTTCGGACTATACCCTCCAGTTTATATAGACTCCGGGGGAATCTAGGGTTACATAGAGTCGGTTACATAAGAAGGAATCTTCATAGTTAATCGCCAAGGTGAGTCCAATCCGGACACGGGTACAGTCTTCGGCCTTCGTGTCTTCACAGCCCATCAGTCCGGCCCATGGATAACAGGCCGGACGCCCGAGGACCCCTTAGTCCAGGACTCCCTCACTTACCGTATTATAAACTTTGTCTCTTTATCCTTAGCTATCAATACAATGTGAAGAAATAGACAATACATTAGCCATGGTACATGGTCATATGTTTGGAACCTGGTTTTATTATGTACTTTGCAGTAAAATACAACTAATATTTTACATGGGTTCACCAGAATAAGTTCTGTATATAGACCAAAGCTATTTTGTTTAGTTTTGCTGCCTCCTTAATATCTTCATTTCTAGTACTACTAATGTAAAAACTCAACTTTTCAGCAAGCTATGGATAAAATGGTGGAACCGCCACCTTCTGAAGGTGGCGAGGCAACTATAACCGTAATGGCAGCTCTTGATGCAGTGGGTCAGTACCTGTCCACTAAAAGTGCCAAAAGCACATTCCTGCATAATACCGGGTTGGTTGTTAAGGCAATCTCTTCCAAACGGCCTCATGATCAAGACATGCAAGCTCAAAACAATGGTATATCTGCGCTCAAGACACAAGAACATTCCCTAACAGAGACCCTTTGTGAAACAAGGACAGACATTGTTCGATGTCGTCAAGATATGCATGGTTTTGAAACCAGACTAGCAGACATTTGCTATGTTGTTCAGGAGCCTAGGAGAAATGAAGGCGAAGGTTATGGTGCTCCATCGGACAATACAACATGAAAACGTAACAGTCGGGTCGAATGAACTGAGCTTCTAAACTTCTGGTGGCGCATTTATCTGCCAGACTATTAAATTTTATGCCAACCTTCCTTTTGTTTTATAGTTGTAATTTGTTTTGTTGCGATACAAAATTTGTTCTTAACGTGCAGCCACCGGCTGAAGAAAACAGCAAGCCACTTTTTTATAGTGTAGGGTGTTCCCTATATTTGCACTCGTGGCGATCATTGATGCCCAGTGGATGTAATTTGTGCCATCGCCTTAATAGCCTAGCGTTAGCTTCGGGCTTATTTATTTCCTAGTCTTCTTTTTCCCTAGTTAGCTAGTGGCCGCAACAACCATGGGACATATACGGACCGTGGTAACCTTGACCCTGCTATGGGCCGTAGGATCCATTGGCCTCCTACGGGTCGTAGGATCCATGGTCCTCCTACGGGTCGTCGATAAATGGGCCTCCAACAGGGCCGTAGAATCGGTGGGCCTCGGTCTGTCGGATAAATGGGTCAACATGGGCCATAAGCAGGCGTAATTGGTATTGGCCCAGCACAGTAACGGGCGTTAATAGGCCGGAGGACAGAAAAGGCTTAATTTTGTCATAGGCATTGAGGGAGTCCTAGACTAGGGGGTCCTCGGGCGTCCGACCTGTTATCCATGGGCCGGACTGATGGGCTGTGAAGATACGAAGGCCGAAGACAATACCCGTGTCCGGATTGGACTCTACTTGGCGTGGAAGGCAAGCTAGGCGACCTATTATGAAGATTCCCTCCTATGTAACCGACCTCATGTAACCCTAGATCTCTCCAGTGTCTATATAAACCAGAGAGCATAGTCCGGATAAGACAGATTCATTACCATATACTCATAGGATAGACTTCTAGGGTTTAGCCATTACGATCTCGAGGTAGATCAACTCTTGTAACACTCATATTCATCAAGATCAATCAAGCAGGAAGTAGGGTATTACCTCCATAGAGAGGGCCCGAACCTGGGTAAACATTGTGTCCCCTGTCTCCTGTTACCATCGATCCTAGACGCACAGTTTGGGACCCCCTACCCGAGATCCGCCGGTTTTGACACCAGCATTGGTGCTTTCATTGAGAGTTCCACTGTGCCGTCGACGAAAGGTTTGATGGCCCCTTCAATTGTCAGTAATGACGTGGTCCAGGGAGAAACCTTTCCCCCGGACACATCTTTGTATTCGGCGGCTTCCTACTGCGGGCCAACTCGCTCGGCCATCTGGAACAGATCGATAGCTACGCCCCTGGCCATCAGGTCAGATTCGGAAGCCTGAACTACACCGCGGACATCCGTGGAGACTTGATCTTCGATGGATTCGAGACCGCGGCAACCTGTCATGGGGCCATATCCAGGAGATAACTCCTGTAACAACTCTGGCCTTAAACCCGGAGCAGATCAAGTCATCCGAAGACGGGTAGCTCAACCCCATCACGGGGGCTACCGATTCGGCGGCGTTGGAGCCGCATGCAGATTCCACTTCGTATGATACTTGCATCAACGGAACCCCGGACTTGTCTCCGGTAACGAGTTCCGAACCCTGGGAGCCCACGGATACCGAACTCGATCGGCTATCGATCTTAAAGTTCAACGCCGCGGATATCTTCCAACGCTCGCCCATGTGCGACCTCCTAAACTCACTAAAAAGCCTATCCCTGGCAGACGGCTCGTCGCCGAACTACGTTCGGTTCGACCTTACGGCGGATGATGGAGAATTTTGCTTCCCACCCGCCACCCACTTCATAGCCCCGGCCAGTAATAACGGATACCTATTCGGACACAACAAATCCGAGCATGCTCGGTCCGAAAACCGTAAGCAGAGTCCGCCGGAGGTGCTTCACAGTGTGGCCCAACATAGAGGAGCCGCACACCCTCTTTGCTTCACCAACGAGGTAATGTAGCATGAATTCCCAGACGGGTTTAAGCCCATCAACATCGAATCATACGATGGAACAACAGACCCCGCATTATGGATTGAGGACTTCCTCCTCCATGTCCACTTGGCTCACAGAGACGACCTTCATGCCATTAAATACTTGCCTCTCAAGCTTAAGGGGCCAGCACGGTACTGGCTAAACAGTTTGCCAGAAAATTCTATTGGCAGCTGGAAAGATCTGGAAGATGCCTTTTGTGACAACTTCCAAGGAACACATGTCCGGCCACCAGATGCCGATGACTTAAGTCATATTGTCCAATAGCCCTGCGAGTCAGCCAAGGAACTATAGACTAGGTTCTTAGTCAAAAAGAACCAAATCGTTGACTGCCTTCAAATACAGCGTCCGGGATGAATGGCTAGCACGTCACCTCGGCCAGGAAGGACGTAAATCCATGACAGCCCTTACCGCTCTAATGACTCGCTTGTTGGGGAACGTACTAATTTCAAAAAATGTCCTACGCACAGGCAAGATCATGGTGATGCATAGCAACGAGAGGGGAGAGTGTTGTCCACGTACCCTCGTAGACCGACAGCGGAAGCGTTATCACAACGCGGTTGATGTAGTCGTACGTCCTCACGATCCGACCGATCAAGTACCGAACACACGGCACCTCCGAGTTCTACACACGTTCAGCTTGATGACGTCCCTCGAGCTCCAATCCAGCCGAGTGTTGAGGGAGAGTTTCGTAAGCACGACGGCGTGGTGACGATGATGATGTTCCACCGACGCAGGGCTTCGCCTAAGCTCCGCAACGGTATTATCGAGGTGTAATATGGTGGAGGGGGGCACCGCACACGGCTAAGAGATCTCAAGGATCAATTGTTGTGTCTATGGGGTGCCCCCTGCCCCCGTATATAAAGGAGCAAGGGAGGAGGAGGCCGGCCCTAGGAGGGGGCGCACCAAGTGTGGAGTCCTACTAGGACTCCCTAGTCCTAGTAGGATTCCACCTCCCATATGGAATAGGAAAAGAGGAAGGGAAAAAGAGAAGGAAGGAAGGGGGCGCCCCCCTTCCCTAGTCCAATTCGGACCAGACGAAGGGGAGGGGTGTGGCCACCCTTGAGGCCCTTTTTCTTCTTTCCCGTATGGCCCAATAAGGCCCAATACGTATTCCCGTAACTCTTCGGTACTCCGAAAAATACCAGAATCACTCGGAACCTTTCCGAAGTCCGAATATAGTCGTCCAATATATCGATCTTTACATCTTGACCATTTCGAGACTCCTCGTCATGTCTCCGATCTCATCCGGGACTCCGAACTCCTTCGGTACATCAACATACATAAACTCATAATAAAATTGTCATCATAACTTTAAGCGTGCGGACCCTACGGGTTCGAGAACTATGTAGACATGACCGAGACACGTCTCTGGTCAATAACCAATAGCGGGACCTGGATGCCCATATTGGCTCCCACATATTCTACGAAGATCTTTATCGGTCAGACCGCATAACAACATACGTTGTTCCCTTTGTCATCAGTAGGTTACTTGCCCGAGATTCGATCGTCGGTATCTCGATACCTAGTTCAATCTCGTTACCGGCAAGTCTCTTTACTCGTTCCGTAACACATCATCCCGCAACTAACTTATTAGTCACAATGCTTGCAAGGCTTATAGTGATGTGCATTACCGAGTGGGCCCAGAGATACCTCTCCGACAATCGGAGTGACAAATCCTAATCTCGAAATACGCCAACCCAACAAGTACCTTTGGAGACACCTGTAGAGCACCTTTATAATCACCCATTTACGTTGTGACGTTTGGTAGCACACAAAGTGTTCCTCCGGTAAACGGGAGTTGCATAATATCATAGTCAGAGGAACATGTATAAGTCATGAAGAAAGCAATAGCAACATACTAAACGATCGGGTGCTAAGCTAACGGAATGGGTCAAGTCAGTCACGTCATTCTCCTAATGAGGTGATCTCATTAATCAAATGACAACTCATGTCTATGGCTAGGAAACATAACCATCTTTGATCAACGAGCTAGTTAAGTAGAGGCATACTAGTGACACTCTATTTGTCTATGTATTCACACATGTATTATGTTTCCGGTTAATACAATTCTAGCATGAATAATAAACATTTATCATGATATAAGGAAATATATAATACTTTATTATTGCCTCTAGGGCATATTTCCTTCAGTCTCCCACTTGCACTAGAGTCAATAATCTAGTTCACATCGCCATGTGATTTAACATCAATAATTCACATCACCATGTGATTAACACCCATAGTTCACATCTCTATGTGACCAACACTCAAAGGGTTTACTAGAGTCAATAATCTAGTTCACATCGCTATGCGATTAACACCCAAAGAGTACTAAGGTGTGATCATGTTTTGATTGTGAGATAATTTTAGTCAACGGGTCTGCCACATTCAGATCCGTAAGTATTTTGCAAATTTCTATGTCTACAATGCTCTGCATGGCGCTACTCTAGCTAATTGCTTCCACTTTCAATATGTATCTAGACCGAGACTTAGAGTCATCTAGATTTTGTCACTTCCATAATCGAGAAACATATCCTTATTCCACTAAGGATAATTTTGACCGCTGTCCAGTGATCTACTCCTAGATCACTATTGTACTCCCTTGCCAAAATCAGTGTAGGGTATACAATAGATCTGGTACACAGCATGGCATACTTTATAGAACCTATGGCCAAGGCATAGGGAATGACTTTCATTCTTTTTCTATCTTCTGCCGTGGTCGGGCTTTGAGTCGTACTCAATTTCACACCTTGTAACACAGGTAAGAAACTCTTTCTTTGACTGTTCGATTTTCAACCACTTCAAAATCTTGTTAAGGTATGTACTCATTGAATAAACTTATCAAGCGTCTTGATCTATCTCTATAGATCTTGATGCTCAATATGTAAGCAGCTTCACGGAGGTCTTTCTTTGAAAAACTCCTTTCAAACACTCCTTTATGCTTTGCAGAATAATTCTACATTATTTCCGATCAACAATATGTCATTCACATATACTTATCAGAAATGCTGTAGTGCTCCCACTCACTTTCTTGTAAATACAGGCTTCACCGCAAGTCTGTATACAACTATATGCTTTGATCAACTTATCAAAGCGTATATTCCAACTCCGAGATGCTTGCACCAGTCCATTGATGGATCGCTGGAGCTTGCATATTTTGTTAGCACCTTTAGGATTGACAAAACCTTCTGGTTGTATCATATACAACTCTTCTTTAATAAATCCATCAAGGAATGCAGTTTTGTTTATCCCTTTGCCAGATTTCATAAAATGCGGAAATGGCTAACATGATTCGGACAGACTTAAGCATAGATACGAGTGAGAAACTCTCATCGTAGTCAACATCTTGAACTTGTCGAAAACCTTTTTGCGAGAATTCTAGCTTTGTAGATAGTGATACTACTATCAGCGTCCGTCTTCCTCTTGACAATCCATTTATTCTCAATTGCTTGCCGATCATCGGGCAAGTCAACCAAAGTCCACACTTTGTTCTCATACATGGATCTCATCTCAGATTTCATGGCCTCAAGCCATTTTGCGGAATCTGGGCTCACCATCGCTTCTTCATAGTTCGTAGGTTCGTTATGGTCTAGTAACATAACCTCCAGAACAGGATTACCGTACCACTCTGGTGCGGATCGTACTCTGGTTTACCTACGAGGTTTGGTAGTAACTTGATCTGAAGTTACATGATCATCATCATTAACTTCCTCACTAATTGGTGTAGAAGTCACAGGAACAGATTTCTATGATCCAATAAGGGAGCAGGTACAATTACCTCATCAAGTTCTACTTTCCTCCCACTCACATCTTTCGAGAGAAACTCCTTCTCTAGAAAGGATCCATACTTAGCAACGAATGTCTTGCCTTCAGATCTGTGATAGAAGGTGTACCCAACTGTCTCCTTTATGTATCCTATGAAGACACATTTCTCCGATTTGGGTTTGAGCTTATCAGGACGAAACTTTTTCACATAAGCATCGCAACCCCAAAATTTTAAGAAACGACAACTTTGGTTTCTTGCCAAACCACAGTTCATAAGGCGCGTCTCAACGGATTTTGATGGTGCCCTATTTAACGTGAATGCAGCTGTCTCTAATGCATAACCCCCAAAACGTTTAGTGGTAAATTGGTAAGAGACATCATAGATTGCACTATATCCAATAAAGTACGATTATGACGTTCGAACACACCATTATGCTGTGGTGTTCCAGGTGGCATGAATTTGTGAAACTATTCCACATTGTTTTAACTGAAGGCCAAACTCGTAACTTAAATACTCTTCTCCATGATCAGATCGTAGAAACTTTGTTTTCTTGTTACGATGATTTTCTGCTTCACTCTGAAATTATACGAACTTTTCAAATGTTTCAGACTCTTGTTTCATTAAGTAGATACACCCATATCTGCTCAAATCATCTGTGAAGGTCAGAAAATAATGATACCTGCTACGAGCCTCAATATTCATCGGACCACATACATCTGTATGTATATTTCCGACAAATCTGTTGCTCTCTCCATAGTTCCGGAGAACGGCGTTTTAGTCATCTTGCCCATGAGGCACGGTTCGCAAGCATCAAGTGATTCATAATCAAGTGATTCCAAAATCCCATCAGTATGGAGTTTCTTCATGCGCTTTACACCAATATGACCTAAACGGCAGTGCCACAAATAAGTTGCACTATCATTATTAACTTTGCATCTTTTGGCTTCAATATTATGAATATGTGTATCACTACGATCGAGATCCAACAAACCATTTTCGTTGGTGTGTATGACCATAGAAGGTTTTATTCATGTAAACAGACCAACAATTGTTCTCTAATTTAAATGAATAACCGTATTGCAATAAACATGATCAAATCATATTCATGCTCAACGCAAACACCAAATAACACTTATTTAGTTTCAACACTAATCCCGAAAGTACAGGGAGTGTGTGATGATGATCATATCAATCTTGGAACTACTTCCAACACACATTGTCACCTCGCCGTTTACTAGTCTCTGTTTATTCTGCAACTCCCGTTTCGAGTTACTACTCTTAGCAACTGAACCAGTATCAATTACCGAGGGGTTGCTATAAACATTAGTAAAGTACACATCAATAATCTGTATATCAAATATACCTTTGTTCACTTTTATTAGTCTCTGTTTATTCTGCAACTCCCGTTTCGAGTTACTACTCTTAGCAACTGAACCAGTATCAATTACCGAGGGGTTGCTATAAACACTAGTAAAGTACACATCAATAATCTGTATATCAAATATACCTTTGTTCACTTTGCCATCCTTCTTATCCACCAAATAGTTGGGGTAGTTACGCTTCCAGTGACCAGTCCCTTTGCAGTAGAAGCACTTAGTCTCAGGCTTAGGACCAGACTTAGGCTTCTTCACTTGAGCAGCAACTTGCTTGCTGTTCTTCTTGAAGTTCCCCTTCTTCCCTTTGACCTTTTCTTGAAACTAGTGGTCTCGTCAACCATCAACACTTGATGTTTTTCTTGATTTCTACCTACGTCGATTTCAGCATCATGAAGAGCTCGGGAATTACTTTCGTCATCCCTTGCATACTATAGTTCATCACGAAGTTCTACTAACTTGGTGATGGTGACTAGAGAATTCTGTCAATCACTATTTTATCTGGAAGATTAACTCCCACTTGATTCAAGCGATTGTAGTACCCAGACAATCTGAGCACATGCTCACTAGTTGAGCGATTCTCCTCCATCTTTTAGCTATAGAACTTGTTGGAGACTTCATATCTCTCAACTCGGGTATTTGCTTGAAATATTAACTTCAACTCCTGGAACATCTCATATGGTCCATGATGTTCAAGACGTCTTTGAAGTCCCGATTCTAAGCCGTTAAGCATGGTGCACTAAACTATCAAGTAGTTATCATATTGAGCTAGCCAAACGTTCATAACGTCTACATCTGCTCCTGCAATAGGTCTGTCACCTAGCGGTGCATCAAGGACATAATTTTTTTGTGCAGCAATGAGGATAATTGTCAGATCACGGATCCAATCCGCATCTTTGCTACTAACATCTTTCAACATAATTTTTCTCTAGGAACATATAAAAAATAAACACAGGGAAGCAACAACGCGAGTTATTGATCTACAACATAATTTGCAAAATACTATCAGGACTAAGTTCATGATAAATTTAAGTTTAATTAATCATATTACTTAAGAACTCCCACTTAGATAGACATCCCTCTAATCATCTAAGTGATTACGTGATCCAAAGCAACTAAACCATGTCCGATTAACACGTGAGATGGAGTAGTTTCAATGGTGAACATCACTATGTTGATCATATCTACTATATGATTCACGCTCGACCTTTCGGTCTCTGTGTTCCGAGGCCATATCTGTATATGCTAGGCTCGTCAAGTTTAACCTGAGTATTCCGCGTGTGCAACTGTTTTGCACCCGTTGTATTTGAACGTAGAGCCTATCACACCCGATTAACACGTGGTGTCTCAGCACGAAGAACTTTTGCAACGGTGCATACTCAGGGAGAACGCTTTTATCTTGAAATTTTAGTGAGAGATCATCTTATAATGCTACCGTCAATCAAAGCAAGATAAGATGCATAAAGGATTAACATCACATGCAATCAATATAAGTGATATGATATGGCCATCATCATCTTGTGCTTGTGATCTCCATCTCCGAAGCACCGTGCTTGTGATCTCCATCTCCGAAGCACCGTCATGATCGCCATCGTCACCGGCGCGACACCTTGATCTCCATCGTAGCATCATTGTCGTCTCGCCAACTTATTGCTTTTACGACTATCGCTACCGCTTAGTGATAAAGTAAAACTATTACATGGCGATTGCATCTCATACAATAAAGCGACAACCATATGGCTCCTGCCAGTTGCCGATAACTCGGTTACAAAACATGATCATCTCATACAACACATTATATCACATCATGTCTTGACCATATCACATCACAACATGCCCTGCAAAAACAAGTTAGACGTCCTCTACTTTGTTGTTGCAAGTTTTACGTGGCTGCTACGGGCTTAGCAAGAACCGTTCTTACCTACGCATCAAAACCACAACGATAGTTTGTCAAGTTGGTGTTGTTTTAACCTTCGCAAGGACCGGGCGTAGCCACACTCGGTTCAACTAAAGTGAGAGAGACAGACACCCGCGAGTCACCTTTAAGCAACGAGTGCTCCGAACGGTGAAACCAGTCTCGCGTAAGCGTACGCGTAATGTCGGTACGAGCCGCTTCATCTCACAATACCGCTGAACCAAAGTATGACATGCTGGTAAGCAGTATGACTTATATCGCCCACAACTCACTTGTGTTCTACTCGTGCATAGCATCAACGCATAAAACCAGGCTCGGATGCCATTGTTGGGGAACGTAGTAATTTGAAAAAAATTCCTACGCACACGCAAGATCATGGTGATGCATAGCAACGAGAGGGGAGAGTGTTGTCCACGTACCCTCGTAGACCGACAGCGGAAGCGTTATCACAACGCGGTTGATGTAGTCGTACGTCTTCACGATCCGACCGATCAAGTACCGAACGCACGGCACCTCCGAATTCTACACACGTTCAGCTCGAGGACGTCCCTCGAACTCCGATCCAGCCGAGTGTTGAGGGAGACTTTCGTCAGCACGACGGCGTGGTGACGATGATGATGTTCCACCGACGCAGGGCTTCGCCTAAGCTCCGCAACGGTATTATCGAGGTGTAATATGGTGGAGGGGGGCACCGCACACGGGTAAGAGATCTCAAGGATCAATTGTTGTGTCTATGGGGTGCCCCCTGCCCCCGTATATAAAGGAGCAAGGGAGGAGGAGGCCGGCCCTAGGAGGGGGCGCACCAAGTGTGGAGTCCTACTAGGACTCCCTAGTCCTAGTAGGATTCCACCTCCCATATGGAATAGGAAAAGAGGAAGGGAAAAAGAGAAGGAAGGAAGGGGGCGCCCCCCTTCCCTAGTCCAATTCGGACCAGACGAAGGGGAGGGGTGCGGCCACCCTTGAGGCCCTTTTTCTTCTTTCCCGTATGGCCCAATAAGGCCCAATACGTATTCCCGTCACTCTCCGGTACTCCGAAAAATACCCGAATCACTCGGAACCTTTCCGAAGTCCGAATATAGTCGTCCAATATATCGGTCTTTACGTCTTGACCGTTTCGAGACTCCTCGTCATGTCCCCGATCTCATCCGGGACTCCGAACTCCTTCGGTACATCAACATACATAAACTCATAATAAAAATGTCATCGTAACTTTAAGCGTGCGGACCCTATGGGTTCGAGAACTATGTAGACATGACCGAGACACGTCTCCGGTCAATAACCAATAGCGGGACCTGGATGCCCATATTGGCTCCCACATATTCTACGAAGATCTTTATCGGTCAGACCGCATAACAACATACGTTGTTCCCTTTGTCATCCGTATGTTACTTGCCCGAGATTCGATCGTCGGTATCTCGATACCTAGTTCAATCTCGTTACCGGCAAGTCTCTTTACTCGTTCTGTAACACATCATCCCGCAACTAACTTATTAGTCACAATGCTTGCAAGGCTTATAGTGATGTGCATTACCGAGTGGGCCCAGAGATACCTCTCCGACAATCGGAGTGACAAATCCTAATCTCGAAATACGCCAACCCAACAAGTACCTTTGGAGACACCTGTAGAGCACCTTTATAATCACCCATTTACGTTGTGATGTTTGGTAGCACACAAAGTGTTCCTCCGGTAAACGGGAGTTGCATAATATCATAGTCAGAGGAACATGTATAAGTCATGAAGGAAGCAATAGCAACATACTAAACGATCGGGTGCTAAGCTAACAGAATGGGTCAAGTCAATCACGTCATTCTCCTAATGAGGTGATCTCATTAATCAAATGACAACTCATGTCTATGGCTAGGAAACATAACCATCTTTGATCAACGAGCTAGTTAAGTAGAGGCATACTAGTGACACTCTGTTTGTCTATGTATTCACACATGTATTATGTTTCCGGTTAATACAATTCTAGCATGAATAATAAACATTTATCATGATATAAGGAAATATATAATACTTTATTATTGCCTCTAGGGCATATTTCCTTCATCGCTTTTGTGCGGGAGAAGACAACTGGCTCGCTCGTAAAAGCAACAACGCCAGCGACCCGGGCACTTCCGAAATCCAAGACGACAACGGCAAGCCACGATTAAACGAACACAACAGTCGCAGCAATAATGAAAGATCACGCGACACAGCGGTCAACGCCAGATTCCACAATCCGAAACCCGATCAATGGAAGAAGCCATTTAAGGCCAACCAGGATGAACCATCCGCCCTCGACAGGATATTAGACCGACCTTGTCAGATTCACGGTCACCCTGATTAGCCAGCTAATCACACCAACATAAACTGTTGGGTCTTCAAGCAGGCAGGCAAGCTTAACACCGAGCACAAGGGGAGGAGGCCATCATGCGATAAAGATGACGGAGCAGCTCGCCAGCCGAACGCCAGGGGCCAGAAACAGTTTCCCTCCGAAGTTCGACCACTCCCGAAACGGAAATAGCAGTTCGGCTTCCGCCACCCACCCACTATGCCGGCCAGATTTGCACCACGTGTGCATCACTACGTGCTCAAGATACCATGGGGATCGGCAGAAGCACAATACGGACAACCCTGCAAGCATTCCCGTAACGTTCTTTATTTGTTTCACTTACTTTTCTTTATTATAACTCAAAAACAGGTAACCAACAGGACAACATCTACAACGGACTCTATCAGAGTTCGGATCCGTACATTCACCTAAGGGGCTACTTCCGTTAAGGACTCCCCTCCCCGAGGACGGGCGGCGCAGACGTGCGACAGGAGGTCCAAAACAGCTTTTTGTAGACTGCACTCTTTATTCTGAGCCTGTACTATGCCTTTTTTCCTCCATCCCCGACCCCGAGCATGTCAAATAGCCGGGTTGTGGTTTTTCATTTCCATATACAATTTTATCATTGGCTTGTTGCTCCACTCCCAGTAAACTATATCCGAACTAATTTTCCATACTCTTCCTACAATGAGTAAGTCCCTAACGGTTGTGTTACAAGACGCACCTCGGCATAGACTGCCAGGGGCTCGGTATGGGAACAAATGAGTCACCAATAAAAGTCCGAACAGCTCTATAGCGTACTTCGGCGTCGCAAGTTTGGCCTTATATGCATCAGCTCCAAATCATTGTCTTTGGTCAATAGTTGGGTTGCCCGGCTCCTGTGCTTGCTACCCTACGTTCCGCTCTATCGGCTAGGGTAGTAAAGGGAGAACTACTGCGGTTGTGCCCTGGCTTTGACCGGATGAGCGCATCAATAGAGAAAGCCGAAAACTGTCTGTCATGATGCGGCGCGAGCTGGTCAACCACTTGACGACTTATTCGCATCTTTAGCGATTCTCCGTGTCACACGAAGGATCTTTTTCAGATCAAAACATGTAAGGCACAAAAATTATAATACGCCGCATACATACCAGGGGCTATGTCGTAGCCCTGCCATAAAACTCCTATGGCTAAGTGAAAGTGTTAACGCCCTATAGTCCGATTGCCTGGTTCGCCGCATTATCACCTCCTTCATGGACCGAGACGTTGGATAAAGACTGATTCAATGCTTTTCCGAATACCCCTGTATTTCCTATGAGGGGCTGAAGCCGACGACTGGAAAACTTTCAGATTACATTAAAATGGCCGCACAGGAGGAATACAAGCTTTCGAGCAAAAGATGAAAACAGATTAACCATAAAGTTTTCTGTTACAACACTTATACACATTACTCGAACATTATGTCTTTCGAGCACTGACCCTCTATCAAGCGGGCGGCCTCTAGGACGTCTTCAAAATAGTGCTCCGGTTCCGGACGATCCTTGCCTTCGGGTGGACTCTTCGCCGCAACATCGATGGCCTTCATCTTCCCCCAGAATGTCTTGACGTGGGCGAAGGCCATCCGTGCAACTTCAATGCACGCCGACCGCTTCACAGTGTCGATATGCGCCACCACATCAACAAGCCACTGCACCAGGCCGAAGTAACTACGCAGAACAGGTTCAGTCGGCCACAACCAGACTATGACGTTCTTCCTGGCAGCACCGGATCTCCTATGTAGCTCGGCCCACTGGGACATCTGTTCATTCAGCAACAGAGGGCGCTTCGATGCGCCAAATTGTGACCAGAAAAGCTTCTCTGTTGCATACCCATCTTGCGCATGGTAAAATTGCGCCGCATCGGAAGAACTCTTCGGCAAGTCTAAAAAAATGTTCGGACAAGTCCACACTTGGTTAAGCTGAGCATAGTTCGGATCTTCGAACTTAGCCTGTAGTAGAAAGGGGTTGCCAGCCACAATCTCCCCAGCTTGCCGGATCTCCTCTCGGGCTGCTCTGGATTCAGACCGCGCTTCTCTCGCCTCTCGTAAGGCCTTATCAAGTTCACCTGTTTTGATTTCATTTTCCTTCTCAAGAAGCTTGCAGCGGCTAGCCACATCCTCTAAGTCGCGCGCCATGGTGGACATCTTCTCCTTGTCTTGGCGCCACGCAGGTTGTTCATCTTTCAACTCAGTCGATGCCTTTTCGGCAGCCGCATAACTAAACCAGACCTGCTCCTTGACCCGGGCCAGCTCCGCCCGAAGGGCTTCCACGGTGGCGGCACCATCTGCATTCATGCACCTTTCATCTAAAACTCTTTTTCAGAGTCAGGCTTAAATTACAAGCACATTGGTGTAAGGAATGCTCAAAATATATACCTTGCGAGTCGTCAAGACGCTTGTTGATCAATGCAATGTCATCCTCCGCAATATTCAGCTTTCGCTGCAGTTCGGCCACCTCCGTACTTCGAGTAGTGGCAGGAGGGGCGGTAGCCTGTATTCCAAATTACATCAAGATTAGTACCTGAGCATATCTTTTTTGATCCTCCGATTGCTTCCTTCGGAAGGCAATCTGAGTCTCAGGGGCTACTGCATAACAACTGGTGCATTCTGTCAATATCATTCAATTGGCAACATTACATCACAAACCTCAAAACCTCTCAGAAGGCTCGTAAAGGCCTCGTCCAACCCGCTCTTTGCGGAGAGAACCTTTTCGACCACCGTAACCATTAAGGCACGGTACTCTTCCGGAAAGGACGCTCGTCGCAGCATGTCCGTCAGCGTCCCCGGCACTCCTGGGTCTTCGGACACCGCCGCCAGAGCACGACACTCCTTTGAAGGAATCCGCTTACCCGCCTCAAGAATCACCTCCGGCTGTAAACCAGATAGTTCGGGGCCGTCATTCTTGATTCCCGAACCCTGAGTGACAGAGGCGCCACCTTCGGGCAACTCCTTCCTCGTTTCCTATGCTACTTGCCGGTGGGGAGGAGCCCTCCAGGACGACACCTCGAGATCATCCGCCCTATTGGGCGAGGAGGCCGGAGAAGGTGTGCCACTCTCCATCATCTCCGGTAGAAGGTCTCCCGAGGAGGAGGACGATTGAGAAACACCAGGCGTTAACCTGCAAGGACGTGCATATATCGGAGGATTACTTCAGTAATAAGAAAGGAATGAGGTATGGTTAAAGTACCCTGTGGCACTTACAGTCTGGCCGGAGGTTTGTCCTCATCATCAAGCTCTACATCGACATCGATTTCCTGACCCAAGCCTCCCGACGATTGTGTTTTCCCTTTCTTGGAAGGTTTCCCCTCCTGACCTCCAGGAGCGGCCCTCTTCTTGTTACGGAAGGCCCCCTCTACACCTTTGCCCCTGGGCAAAAGGGTTTCGGTTTCCCCGAACACAGCGTCTGAATCATCCTTAGGGCGGGCATCTCCTTCGGGCTCCCCGCTCTCACCCCCCCTCCCGGACACCTGATACGGTGTCGGAGTTAGCATCCGCGTCAGCAGGGCGGACGCGGGGTCTTCAGGAAGGGGCGCCGGACACCAGATCAGCACCGCTTTCTTTATCCAGTCCTGTACAAGGACGGGTCGTTCAGTGCCTTGTCAAGAGATGCGTGAATGAAAGGTGTTTGGAGATTGAATACTTGCCGGAGTGTCCGGATGTTTGCAGTCAAGGCCAACGTCCTTAGTGGTGTCCGGCCATTGTTCTCGCTCCCCGAAAATAATCTCCACATCCCTTCGTGCGTAGCACCGCAGAAGTGCTGAAGAGTCAGCCGCCCCTCTGGATTAAACTCCCACATGCGGAGAGGCCGCCGCTGACATGGCAGGGTCCGGCGGACTAGCATTACTTGAACAACGTTCATGAGTCTGATGCCCTTCTCGGTAAGGCTTCGGATGCGGCTTTGCAGAGTCTGCACTTCATTGGCGGACCCCTAGTCTAATTCCCTATTGATCCATGAAGCGAGCTGAGTCGGAGGGCCGGGTCGGAACGCAGGCGCAGCCGCCCACTTGGAGCCCCACGGCTCATTGACATAAAACCACCCCTGCTGCCATAGGTCCGAAGACTCGGCGAAAGATCCTTCAAACCAAATTGCGCTGGCAAGCTTGCTTATTATAATGCTACCGCACTCTGCTTGCTCCTCCTCCGTCACCCGCGGCCTCACATCGAAAGTCTTGAGCCACAAACCAAAGTGTGGAGGAGTCCGGAGGAAGGCCTCGCATGTGACGATAAATGTCGAGATGAGGAGGACGGAGTCCGGAGCCAGATCGTGAAAATCTAGCCCATAGTAGAACATGAGCCCCCGGACGAAGGGGTTAAGCGCGAACCCTAACCCATGGAGAAAGTGTGACACAAATACTACCCTCTCGCCGGATTTGGGGGTGGGAATAACCTGCCCCCTGGCAGGAAGCCGATGAAGGATTTCTGGGGTCAGATACCTCGCCACGCGGAGCTTCGCAATATCCTCCTCTGTGACAGAGGAGGCCACCCACCGGCCTGAACGGCCCGGCCCGGACATGATTGGAGCTGGTGGTGATTGAAACTCGAGGGATAGAACTCGAGGTGGCTAGGGTTGAGGAAGAAGCAAGCGCGAAATAGAAAGACAAGTTTGGGTCCCTATATAAAGGCCCAGAATATCGAGCGTCCCCTCCGGGTCTTGAAACTTACCTATCCTCAAAGAGTTGTACCCTGGGGACGGTTGGGCTATCCACACCTGCGTTATTGAAAATCCCGTGAATAGGGGGGCACGATCTCTGCTTTGACAAGACGTTCCAATAAAACCGCTCCCCGAGACATGGGGTGACGGGCTAGCCAACGGTTAGAAATAATAACCGGGCGGGCATGACACAATGTCATAAACTGTTGTCAGCAGATTGGACTTGTGGAGTATTGTATTTTCTGCAATTACATACACATGTCCGGATATATTTACTACATCCGAAGACTATCTTGGGGTTCGGAAGAAGGGGAACCCGCCTTGCAATGCCAAAGACAATCTGCGCGCCGGACTCCTCGTCATTGAAGCCAGGTTTAGGGGCTACTGAGGGAGTCCTGGACTAGGGGGTCCTGATAATCCCCAAGTGCAGGGAATCATCGTAGCAATTCCCAAAGGTGGAAGTGATAAGTATGGAGTGTCGAACCCACAAGGAGCTAAAGGTAAGATCAATAATCTCTCAAGCCCTATCTGCCACTGATACGACTCTACATACACAGAACGTTGGCTTCCAACTAGCCACAAGAAATAAAACTACGTTGTGGGTATGGAGAAGATAACTTTGTATGATATCGGAAAGATAAAATATAAAAGTAGTTGCTCTTATCATAAAGTTAGACTATATTACTAAATAATATAAATAGCGAGTGTGGAATAATGATGGGTCGGTGTGCGGAATTATCCTAGGCAATCGTTAACAAGATCGGTAGTCGTCATTGCAATTTCATATCAGGGAGAGGCATAAACTAACATACTTTCTCTTCTTGGATCATATGCATTTATGATTGGAACTATAGCAAGCATCCGCAACTACTAAAGATCATTAAGGTAAAACCCAAGCATAGCATTAAAGCATCAAGTACCCTTTTATCCCATACGCAACAACCCCCTTACTCGGGTTTGTGTTTCAGTCACTCACGCAACCCACTATAAGCGAATCATGAACGTATTGCAACACCCTACAGCGGGAATCCCTCACGCTTGCGCGACACGGAGGGCACCATAGGATAGCACCAAAATAAAACATACAACTCATACCAATCTAGATCATTAATCAACCCAAGGACAAAAGATATCCACTCAAAACATCATAGGATGGCAACACATCATTCAATCATAATATGTGGCATAAAGCACCATGTTCAAGTAGGGATTACAGCGCGGTGTGGGAGAGTGGACCGCGTAAAAGAGATGAGGATGGTGATGATGATGGTGATCTTGATGAAGACGATCACCGCGGCGATGATTCCCCTCCCGATGGCACTCCGGTGCCACCAAGAGAGAGGAGGAGAGGTTCTCCCCCTTGTGCTTCTTCCTCCATGGCTTCCCCCCTCTGGTCCTTAGCCTTCATGGAGATGATGGCCCCTCCGGGATCCTCCTCCATGGCCTCCGGTGATGATGGCCCCCTCCGGCAGGGTGCCGGAGAGGGCCTAGATTGATTTCTCGTGGCTACAGAGGCTTGCGGCGGCGGAACTTCCTATCTAGGTTAATTCCCGAAGGTTTCTATATTTATTGGAATTTTTGGCGTAGGTTCACGTCAGGGGGGGTCTCCGGGCTGTCCACGAGACAGGGGGCGCGCCCTAGGGGGATGGGCGCACCCCCACCCTCGTGGGCAGCCCGGGATTCTTCTGGCCCAACTCTGATGCTCTGTGGTCTTCTTTTGGTCCATAAAAAATCATCAAAAATTGGCACGTCAATTGGACTCCGTTTGGTATTCCTTTTCTGTAAAACTCAAAAACAAGGAGAAAACAGGAACTGGCACTGGGCTCTAGGTTAATAGGTTAGTCCCAAAAATCATATAAAATGGCATATAAATGCATATAAAACATCATAGATGGATAATATAATAGCATGAATACTTCATATATTATAGATACATTGGAGACGTATCAGGTCCTCGGGCGTCCGGCCTGTTATCCATGGGCCGGACTGATGGGCTGTGAAGATACGAAGGCCGAAGACAATACCCGTGTCCAGATTGGACTCTACTTGGCGTGGAAGGCAAGCTAGGCGACCTATTATGAAGATTCCCTCCTATGTAACCGACCTCATGTAACCCTAGATCTCTCCGGTGTCTATATAGACCGGAGAGCATAGTCTAGATAAGATAGATTCATTACCATATACTCATAGGCTAGACTTCTAGGGTTTAGACATTACGATCCCGGGGTAGATCAACTCTTGCAACACTCGTATTCATCAAGATCAATCAAGCAGGAAGTAGGGTATTACCTCCATAGAGAGGGCCCGAACCTGGGTAAACATTGTGTCCCCTGTCTCCTGTTACCATCGCTCCTAGACGCACAGTTCGGGACCCCCTACCCGAGATCCACCGGTTTTGACACCGACAGGTATAACAGGTCGTTAATGGGCCAAAATATAGGATGGGCTAGAAATGGCGCAACGGGTTAACAGGCCAGAAACGGGCCGACTCTTGCCACGGGCCGAATTTGGCCCATTAGGGGAACAGATCAGTAATGGACCGGAAGTAACTGAGGGCCGGAAAGGAACCCAAGAACTTATGGGCCGTTAGTAAGCCGAAAGCAAACACGGTCTGGAAACGGCCCATGTGAATCATGGGCCGTTAACGGGTACAAAGAAATTTACTGTTCATTATGGGCTAGAGTCACCGTGGGCCTCTAAAGGGCCTAAAGTTACGAAGGCCTCATACGGGCCGAAAGACGTCGTGGGCCATACATGGGCCGAAAGTGAAATGGGCTGGTGTTATATTCGACGGCCCACATGACGTTGTTGGGCCGATTTCGGGTAGGCCCTAACGGGGCGTGAGTTACCAGGCCGCAAAATGGGCTATTTGCGAAGAGACCGTTAACAGGCTTTTCATGGGCCATCCCGCTAACTTTTGAGTAAGTAAATCGGGCCAGCCTTTGTAAGCTAAATGGGACAGTGGTGGGCCGTCGCACGTGTCGACATATCATAGGCGCCTATCTGAGCCACTGACAAGCTGACACGTGTTTCCTCTGGCCAATCAGAATTTTACACGCGGATATTTCCCATTGGTCCGAGCTGTTAACGGGTTATCGGATCCAAAACCAGACCCTAGCTTAACGACGATCCGTCACGGTGGATGCCACATGTCGGTCACCCTTGACGAAAGCACTTCTGTGACACGCGATTTATCGTCATGGAAGTGGACACTTCCATGATGATAATTTTGGTAATGTCATGGAACACTTCTACGACAGCACAGGTATGACTATCTTGATTCTGTCATAAAATTGTCATGGATGTACATGCATGACAGAAAACGTGACCTACTGTGACAAACATGTATCATCACGGAAGTGTCTTTTTTTAGTGATGAGAGAAAAGGCATTAGAATTACTCCAAAAAGCATTATTATGGATAAAAACATTATAAATAACAGTAAGAAAACATGATGCAAAATGGATGTATCAACTCCCCCAAGCTTAGACCTTGGTTTTCCTGAAGCTAAAACCGAAATCGAAAAACATGTCCACATGCTTTGAGAGAGAGGTGTCGATAAAAACAAAATGCGGACATAGAAGTATCATGTTGATTATTATAACAACAACAAAATTAAACATAAGACTTTTATCATAGAACTTTTATCATATACTTCTCATGAATAAGTAACAATTCATCACACAATTGAATTATAAAGCAAAAACTCTATTAAAAACCAACAAACTATGTTCTCGGTCAACTTGCAACTACAATTCATCATCTTTTCAGGAAGGGTCACGTATCGGAGCCTTTAGGCAAGTCCACATACTCAACCATCATACAGTCTTCTATGATTGGTAACACTCACCACGTACACATGAGCAAAATGTTTCAACCAGACACATAGAAAGATAGGGGCTTATAGTTTTTCCTCCCAACGTATTCACCACAAGGGTGATGTCAACAATAATAACTTATGCTATCTATATTCAACTGGACATATGTGCCTAGATCTTTCCTCACCACATGATGCTTGCCAAATGAGAAAAATAAAAGGGAATAGAAGGAAAATTTGACTCTTTGCATAAAAGTAAATACATAAAAGGAAAAGATAGGCCCTTCGCAGAGGGAAGCAGAGGTTGCCATGCGCTTATTTGTTTGTATGCTCAATCCCTTAATGCAAAAGAATGTCACGTTGCATTGCCCCTTGTGATAGCAACCTTTATTATGCAGTCTATCGCTCTTATTCTTCACCATCACAAGTTCATGCAACACTCAATTTCCTCTTACACTAAATGATCTCACAGTTTTTAAAGCAATTTTTATTGCCTTTTTGCATCGATGTCAACTTACTTGAGGGATCTTGCTCAATCCCTAGGTAGGTATGGTGGACACTTGAAAATAAGATTTGGGTTCAAGGGTTTTTGGATGCACAAGTAGTATTTCTACTTAGTGCGGAATTTTTGGCTAGCAAAGATAGGGGGCAAGCACCACATGTTGAAGGATCTATGACAATATGACTTCTATGTGAATATAAACAAACATAAACCATTAAGTTGTCTTCCTTGTCCAACGTCAACAATTTTGGCATATAATATTTTCATGAGGGCTCACAATCACAAAAGATTTCTACGATAGTGTATTTATATGTGAATCCTCTCTTCCCTTTTTAATTCTTTCATGAGTTGCATCATTGACTAATGCTATGTTTGTCAATCTCTAATAAAATTTTCTACTTATACTTTTCCTTATGTGGTGTCATCACCTACCATAGGATTAGTATATAATCTTTTCTTTATTTATTTCCTTTCTTTTATTTATTTACTTTATCCTTTTCTTTCTTTATTTCTTTTCTTTTATTTGCAACATGAAAGTAAAGAAAGCAAAAACTCAAACTAAACTTTATTATATAACTTGCACACGATTACAAGGATAGATCACTAAGCAAACTCTCAAAGAAGAAAGGATCAAACTAAACTTTTATTCATCTAAAGCAAAGGATCAAACTAAAATAAGTAAAGGCAAAAAGATAGTGGGATGATACGATACCGGGGCACCTCCCCCAAGCTTGGCGGAAGCCAAGGGGAGTGCCCATACCCGATATTCAGTTCTCTTTTGGTGGTGAAGAAGATGATGCTGATGATGACAATTGTGCCTTAAAAAATTTCATATTATAGTTGAGGAGAGCAATTTCCTCCTTTAAATCATCAACTTCCAACTCCAGCTTCAAGATCTTGTCACATAAATCCCCTTTGCTTTTCTGCCTAAAACAAAAAGGAATAGATTGGTTTTTAGATCGGTTAGCTCTCTTAGGAAGACTTGACTTCTTGAATTCCACGTGCATATCCCCAGGTTGAGGTAGAGGGACATCCTCCTCCTCCGAGCTTGAATCATTGATCTTCATCAAGTGAGCATCCTCTTCATCATCTGTAGTTCGACCATAAAGGGATAGGTCCCCATAGGTCTTTGGGTCAGCAATGAGATGTGAGACATAGCTCTCTCCGTCAGAGTCTTGGGACGACATATTTTCAGAACTGCGCAGAAAACAGCAAGAAAAGAGAACTGTGACACCCAAAAATTTTAATTGGATTTTTCAAAACTTTTAACATTTATTTGAGGAGGGTATTTAAAATTTTCTTCTAAAGAACCACCCTCTCAAAAACTTTCTTTTATGGCAAGTGTTCTATTTGGATTCACCCAAGACTTGATTTTGGTCTTGGAGGTTTTTTCTTTTATTTGGAATCAAAACCAAATGCTTTTCACTTGGGAAATTTCTTTTGAAAAATCTTTTAAATTGCCCCAAGGCATTTTGAAGTGATCTTTTGCCCTTTCAAAAAAAAACTCTCTTGCCATGACCTAAGTGGAAATCCACTCCCACAAACCTTCCCTCATCTTTGGATCATGTTTTGCATCAAATCCAGCAAGTTGAACCTCCCCATATGATTATTTTCCATTTAAATCTTACCAAAACAATTTCTGCCTTCTATTCTAGCTATTGGAGATTTACAAAGGAGCTACCTTTTTTTTTTGATTTTTGCCTCCAAACCTTTTCCCCATCCTAGTCCTTTGAACCCTCAACCTAGATCCATGAAGATCTACTGGTCTTCAGTTCAAAATTTTCAAACTATACTTGCTGCAAGTTTGGACCAGATTTGCCAAATTTGATGAAATTCATTCAAACCCTTCTCCAAAAATTCTGGGAAAAATCAGGCAACCCCTGGGTGCATTGAGAGGTCACCTCACCAAGTCCCAGCCCCAGGAAATTTTTTCTTCATGCCAAATCATTTCGTCGAACACCTGCTGGACACCGTGCTGTCAAGTTCAGATTGCAGTGTCTGAAACCATTGTCGTTTTCTTCAGTGTTCGATCTCGATCTCGCCAGTGACCGCGTTGGCGCCTTGCTCCCCGTCCCCTCCCCCTTGTCTCTGCACCGCACGATCCCCTGGAGCCTTGCGGACGTCGGCGACGAGCAGGAGGTGGTGCGCTGCCCCGTGACCAACGCCAGCGGCGGCTTTGCGGCCGCCAGAGAGAGGCGCGGCGCAGACGACACCACCCAGCACCGCCCAAGCTACCGGAGATCGCCGCGTGGTCGTCCACTCCCCAGAACGCGCTGCCACTCTCGTCATGAACCGCTGGGTGCGGAGCGCGCTCTCTGCCGCCGTCGTGCCCGTGAGTCTACCCCACCGTGGACCGACGCCATTACGCCAAGACCGACCCAGTTTAGTAGTGGAACGGCACCAGTAAACCTTCTTGATGCTGCCCGGCCACTCAAACAACCTGCTCAACCACTGCATCGCCGTAATTGCTCGCCGGAGCTACCCCGTTCACGGCCATCCCCTTGAGCCGCCTATAAATAGAGGCCCCGAGCTCCAGCTAGCACCCACACCACCTCTACACTCCACCTAGACCCTGCCTAGCCACTGGGAGAGCCCCGAGGAAGTCTCCTTCCTCGACTCCTGCCGCCGCGACCCGCCACGGGATCCAGCTCGATTCGCTCCCGTGCGTGCACCCCTGCCTCCCATCTCTTGCCAGTAACCCTCTGATGCAACCCTCCTTCTGACCCGCGCTTCAATTCGGAGTTTGCAGCACTCCACCGGAGATCCCCACCATCGCCCGAGCCGCCGTCCGCCGGAGAAAGTGTCGCCGTCGACATGGTGCTCTCCGACGCTTGAGTCCACCACCCACCGACGCGGAAGGACACGCTGAAGCTCTTGGTACACTCCGATCACCCTGTCTCGCCGTGGTTCGACGCCGGCGACCACCGCAGTCTTCGGGCGCCGGCGAGCTTTTTAAACCTGACATGTGGAACCCCCCTGTCAGCCTCTCTTTCTTTCCCCCGTGAACCGTTTTCCGTTGGCGCCTTCGGGCAAAATACGTTTTCTCTGTGGGCTTGCGCATTTCTTTCCGAAGCGTTTTCTATTTTCTCAGTTTAACCCCTGGAACTTTTCTGTTTCATTACAGATGAGTCCCTGGACAGAAACTCTTATAGCTTTTTAATAAAGAGTGACTTGTGAGTGATTCTTTTTCTGACAGTCTTAAAATTTTGCCTAGTTTTTTATGGTTTTAATTTGGATTTTTTTTGAGAAGTTTTTATGCACGTGTTGGTTTTCACGTTAGTGCCCGTTTTTCGTTATGCCGTAGGTTCCGGGAGAGGTGACGGAGCCGCGAACTTCGCCGAGCTAGACTCCGACTTCTCCGAACCAGGCAAGCATGTTTGAACCTTTGATATGATAGATGTTGTGCATGTTTGCGTAAGAGGTTGTGCGTGGCATATAAGTGTCCGTGAGTACCTCGTTGCTTGTGAGGCAACGACCCGCGTGTTCCAAAGTTGCGATGATCTCTGGTGAGAGATGGCCTAATCATGTGGTGACATGAAGTGCAGCAAGGTGGTACTGTTGTAGCATACCAGCCTTGCGTCATCCGACAAACTCCGACGTTAACGTGGACGGAGTCACGTTATCGTCCTTCCCTTCCCGTGCTACCACGTGTTTTCTGCCAGAATGCGGTTTAGTAAGTTGGTAACCTCTTTCCGTGTACACACCAAACAAAGGGGCCGGGATGATGGTTCCATGGCCCTGGATTAAAGCCAGTCATCCGGTCAGGGGGCATGGGTGTTTCCGGTTGGGACCGAGAGGGGGGCACCCCTTAGAGCGCGCGTATAGAAATTTGATCCCATGCTACGCGAGGTTGTAGCCTCCCCGTCTCAAGGTTTTTCTTGAACGTTGCCAAGGGTGATCCCTAGCTTCGGAATGTTAAATGGGTGTGTACTGGTTAGACGTGTTTCTTCCAAAACACCATAAACGGAACTAGTCCCCGTGACTACTGAAATCCGTTGGCTGTGGTTAAAGTACAAACTCTGCAGAGTCAAATCCTTCCGAATCATCATATCCATGATCAAGTAGAGTGATCTGTTTTTCCATATCTATCCTCGTGGAATTTTATCCCCGGTGAACAAGCTCAAGTGGAAAACCTAGTTAAATTGTTATTCCTGTGGATGGACTAACTTTTTCTTCGTCTCGTGCTTGCAATGATTTATATTCTCGAGCTACTAAATTATTGAGCTATGATATAAGCCTTTCATGTGATGTCGCTCAGACGTCCGACTGTGGCATGTTTGTTATTTACTTTTGATATAAGCCCTTTATGTGATGTCGCTCAGACGTCCGACTGTGGCATGTTTACTATTTACTTTTAATATAAGCCCTTTATGTGATGTTGCTCAGACGTCCGACTGCGGCATGTTTGTCTTTTACTTTCAATATAAGCCCTTTATGTGATTTCGCTTCAGACGTCCGACTGTGGCACGCACTGTCATTTATTTTCCATCATAAGCCCTTTATGTGGTGTCGCCCCGACGCCCGACTGCGGCATTATTATTGTTCTTGCAGTTTCCTCTCGAGGAGTCATTCAGACCCTCGTTTGGCACCCAGTATTTATTTTTGGGATTTAGGGAGGACTACCGCCCGACTTCTCTTTTATTTCCCGTACATTATCATCTCTATGTCTGAGTGCACTCGTTAACCTATTCATATGCATCATGCTTACTCTTGTTATATCTTATGTCCGAACTGTCTTGCGAGTAGTTTCGTAGTACTCACCTGGCTTGTTGATTTGGCCAGATGTTGACGAAGGCGATCTCTTGGATGAAGAGTTTGATAGCGAGTCCGACGCCTAGAGGAGTCCCAGTCAGTCCCGTGCGATCCTGGATATTGGTCACTTGTATTATATACGCTTCCGCCACCCACAATAAAACTCCTCGAGCTCCACTCTGACGCTCGAAGAGCTGTAGTCTTCAGGAGTCATATCACCCGTTCCGCTGTGATATTTCCACTACCGTTGCTATCGTGAGTTAGTAGTAATGCCTCCCTACCCGCCGTTATGTTTTATCGGCGTGCATGTAATAAACTGTTGAGCAGTCTCCGCTCAACCTTGTATTATATTCAGTACTCCTGGTATTTTCTTCTGTGACCAAGATATTGTCTACCAGTGAGAAGGAATTCTTCTTCACTGGTCCGTAAAAGAGATTGGTCTCTCAATAATTATTTTATTGAAAAACCGGTCGTGACAAGCTTGGTACCAGAGCCAGGCTGACTGTAGGAAGCCACTAGGTGCGATTGCTAATCGGTTATTAGCGTCTTTTGTGCTTTTCAGCATTTTTGCAATTGTAGCTATTTTCTGTTGGTCATCATAAAATTTATGACTTGACTACTCAGAATTTTTGCCTACTTTTGTAGATGGCTGGCAGCAACTGCGAGACTCGAGTGTTCTCGAACGTGCCCGAGGGGTTTGTCAAGCTCCTCGTTTCCATCACCAAGCTCGCAATCGGGCCAGCGACTCGTCCAGAGTTCACGCTTTACCAGCACATGCTCAGCGACGACGTGTCCATGTACCAGGCCGTGGTGAAATTCAAGGGGGGACGTTTTGCATCACGACACTTCCGTTTTGTGGGAAGGGCCATGCCTACGGAGAGGCATGCCATGCAGATGGCTGCCCGTGAGGCGATAGCTCGCCTTCGGGACATCCTTCCTGTGATGAAGACTCGTCGCTACCGCTACCTCCCATGCCATGTGCCATACACTTGTCACTACGCATTCGCCTGCCATTGGGGAGAGCGAGATGAAGCCATCGACATGGTTGTGGAGTATCTCAAGGCTATGGAGGAGTCTTTCGACAACCTCGTGGACGATCTTGTGGCTGCCCGGATGGACTTAGTTCAGGGCGGTCCTACCTGCAGGAAGGAGCTTCTTCACATAGCACCGCCTCTGACTTTCGTCTCGTCTTCAGCATCTTATGCACCGGCCATTTTAGCCACTGCTCGCCGTCTGCCTACCACTGAGGAGTTTGACCGAGTCATCGCGCCTACTCCAGTCAGAGCTGCACCGCCTGCCGCACCCGCACTACCGCCTGTCGCACCCGCGCCATCACCGCAGCGCAGTGCTTCACGCCGGGAGCCTGCTAGAGAGGAGGTGGAGGATGACTCTCCTGCGCCGCTGAGCCTTGCTCTCGGCAAGGGAAAGGACATCGTCACCATCTCCGACTGAGATCGCCGTGTAGCCGCGCGTTATATCTGCCTGTATGATGCGTTTTATCTGTACGCTAGTTTGTAGTGGTTGTGCTCGCTCCACCCCAGAGAGTGTTCTAATAACATGTCAGGAATGTGTGCGCACATCCTGAGTGCTGTATCGTATGTTTGCGTTTCGCGTGTAAGATTTGTGTTAAGCGTCTCTTCTCCGTGCAGAGTTGTTTATGTTTTCTTGAAAATCTTGAGGTCTTTTAAACTTTTTGTATTTGCAAGATTTTCCTTGCACCTCGCAGTTCTTCTCATGATTTTTGCAAATAATACCCCCAGAGTGGAAAATGTCCCGTCCATGGACTCGTTCCATGCCCAATCAGCCAGAAGAAGTATTTGGGACTCAGACCAGCAACAACTTCACTCAGGGACAGTCTAGTCAACAAGACAGTGAGGCCGCCTTATCTCAAGTATGCCGCCTTTTTGAAGAAAGCCAACAGCAACACCAAGAGATGATGAACCACGTCATCAATATGGGAAACCGCCGTGAGCCATACCAGCCACACTCCAAGTTGTCCGAGTTACAGAAGACTCGCCCTTCAACGTTTGCTCACACCGATAGGCCACTTGAAGCCGATGATTGGCTTCGTGACATCGAAAGGAAACTGATTATTGCTCAGTGTTCAGATCATGAGAAGGTGCTTTATGCACCACATTACCTTACTGGAGCAGCTGCAGCATGGTGGGAAAACTTCCTGCACATGCATCCCAGGGAACACAACATCACCTGGGAAGAGTTCAAGGAAGGCTTCCGTGGGGCGCACATCCCCAGGAGCATCATAAAAATCAAGAGGAGAGAATTTGATGACCTCAAGCAAAGAGGCATGTCAGTGACAGAATACAACGGTCAGTTTACCCAGCTATCTCGTTATGCCTACGAGGAGCATATGACTGAGAACAAGAGGATGGAGAAATTCTTGGACGGCCTGGCGCCGGCACTAAAATGCCAACTGGTCATGCACACTTTCCCAGATTTTAAAACTCTAGTGGACAAAGCCATTACCTTGGAGAATGAGCGCCGTAGTCTGGAAGATATCCGTAGGCGAAAGAGGGACAAGACGACTCTTGCTCGCAACAACCGAAGCAGGACTGAGGTCCCGAGGACTGAAGCAAGGAAATCCACGACTACTGATCCAAGGCCAGTCAAACAGTTTCATTCAAGGGACAAGGATTTCACGTACCGTCTAGGGGTCACTTGCTACGCTTGTGGTGAAGAAGGGCACTATGCCAAACAGTGTCCAAAGCCAAGGAACTCGGCCCCCAAGCCGAACAATGGTGGGAATAATCCAGCCCCCAAGCGCAACAATTTCAACCCCAGCAACAACCACAGGAAGGGTCACCTAAACCATGTGACAAGAGAAGAAGCCCAGAATGCCCCAGACATCATGCTCGGTACGTTCCCTGTCAACACAGTACCTGCCACGGTTTTGTTTGATTCTGGAGCTTCCCATTCGTTCGTTTCGAGGAGTTTTGTTTTGCAACATGGTTTTCCGATACTTCCCTTGGAAAAATCTATGATCATCAAGTCCCCCGGAAATAAGCAAATCACTCAGAGTTACTGTCAGGGAGTGATCATTGAGTTCAAAGGACTACCGTTCCAAGCAAACCTCATCCTGTTGGAAAATAAAGGACTGGATGTCATCCTAGGGATGGACTGGCTGACCACCAACAAGGGATTCATTGACTGTTTCAATCGGACTGTGATTCTCACTCATCATCACGGCAAGACAATAAAAGTTACAGCTCAAGAAAGACCACAGTCACGGCAACCAAAATTGAACAAAGTGGACATTTCAGAATTGAGAAAAGTTCCAGTGGTATGCGAGTTTCCTGACGTATTTCCTGAAGAACTACCAGGCATGCCACCAGACCGAGAGATTGAGTTCAGCATCGAACTAGCACCTGGCACCACTCCCATCTATAAGAAACCTTACCGGATGGCACCCTCAGAATTGGTAGAATTGAAGAAGCAGATAAAGGAGTTGTTGGACAAAGGATTTATTCGAGCCAGCTCCTCACCTTGGGGTTCACCAGTTTTATTTGCCAAGAAAAAGGATGGGACACTGAGATTGTGTATAGACTATCGAGCTCTCAATATGGTCACCATCAAAAACAAATACCCGATGCCACGGATAAATGATTTGTTTGACCAGCTCGCTCAAGCCAAGGTGTTCTCAAAAATTGATTTGAGATCGGGATACCATCAATTGAAAGTACAGACAAAGGATATCCCTAAGACAGCTTTCACCTCTAGATACGGATTATATGAGTTCACAGTAATACCATTTGGATTGACGAACGCCCCCGCTTATTTCGTCCACCTCATGAACAAGATATTTATGAAGTTTATGGACAAATTTGTTGTGGTGTTCATAGACGATATTCTGGTTTATTCAAGAACACCAGAAGAGCATACTGAGCATCTCAGAATCGTTTTGGGAGAATTAAGGAAACACCAATTGTATGCCAAATTTAGCAAGTGTGAATTTTGGCTAAGACAAGTTGGTTTTCTGGGCCATATATTGAACCAAGAAGGCATAGCCGTAGACCCGGAAAAGGTCAAAGCCATACTTGACTGGAAGCCACCAGCCAACGTGACTGACGTTCGGAGTTTCCTAGGAATGGCTTTTATATTACCGGAGATTTATTGAAGGATTCTCCACGGTGGCAAAACCAATAACCCAGTTGCTCAAGAAAGAAAAGAAGTTTGTATGGACGGAAGCATGCGAGAAAAGCTTCCAAGAACTCAAGAAGAAGCTAACAACCGCACCAGTCTTAACTGTGCCAGACATACACAAGAGTTTCAAAGTATATTGTGACGCATCCCGGAAGGGTCTCGGATGTGTGCTGATGCAGGATGGCAAAGTTGTCGCGTATGCCTCCAGGCAACTGCGGAAATATGAGGAAAATTACCCAACACATGACTTGGAGCTAGCAGCAGTCATACATGCACTCAAGGAGTGGAGGCACTTTCTGTTGGGAAATCGTTGTGAAATATATACGGACCATAAGAGCCTTAAATATATTTTCACACAGCCAGAGCTAAACTTACGCCAACGACGCTAGTTGGAATTGGTCAAGGACTATGATGTCGGTATTCACTACCATCCAGGGAAAGCAAATGTAGTGGCCGATGCCCTTAGTCGAAACCCCAGCCCGGACAACGACGGCCCACAAAACTTGAAGCCTGAGTTTCAGCAAGAGTTCACTAGACTCAACATGATGTTAGTCTCTGAGGGCACCATATCAAATCTAGAGATACATCCCACCCTTATGGAACAAATTAAGAAGGCCCAGCAGGGGCACCCCAGCATCGAAGGTATAAAGAGAAAAATGAGTCTTGGCAAAGCAACCGAGTTCGTCACAAACAATGAAGGAATCGTATGGTACGGGGACAGACTTTGCGTACCTGACGATGAGGGACTCAAGCAACAAATCCTAACCGAGAGCCACACCGCTCCATACTCGAGCCACCCTAGAGGGACCAAAATGTACAAAGACCTGCAGGAAAGATTTTGGTGGCACGGTATGAAAAGGGATATAGCCGCATTTATTGCATGTTGCGATTCATGTCAACGCATAAAAGCCGAGCATCAAAAGCCAGCGGGACTGCTGCAACCAAACAGGATACCTGAATGGAAGTGGGATGAGATTGGGATGGACTTTATTGTCGGACTACCTCGATCGCAACGCGGAAATGATGCCATTTGGGTCATCACAGACAGGCTAACCAAGGTAGCCCATTTCATTCCCGTGAAGAGAACCTACTCCACTCAAAGGCTAGCCAAGCTTTATCTCTCCCGTATAGTTTGTTTGCATGGAGTCCCAAAGACTATAATATCCGACCGAGGCACCCAATTTGTCTCTAAATTCTGGGATCACCTACAACAAACTCTGGGCACGCAACTAGCTTTCAGTACCGCATACCACCCTCAGACTGATGGGCAAACGGAACACGTAAACCAAATCTTAGAGGACATGCTGAGAGCCTGTGTGCTCACCTATGGATCCAGTTGGGAAGAAAGTTTGACATACGCCGAGTTTGCTTACAACAACAGTTACGAAGCCAGCTTACAAATGGTACCCTTTGAAGCATTGTACGGAAGGAGGTGTCGTACCCCTCTAAATTGGTTAGAAACAGGTGACAGTCGTATCTTCGGCCCAGACATGCTCAAGGAAGCCGAGGAGAGGGTTAAACAGATCAGGGACAGACTCAAGACAGCTCAAAGCCGACAAAAGAGCTACTACGATCAAAAACATCGTGAGGTCAGCTTTGAACCTGGTGACTCCGTATACCTACGAGTGTCTCCTATGAGGGGCCTACAGCGGTTCAAAATTAAAGGGAAGCTAGCCCCGAGATTTATTGGACCATTCTGTGTGACTGCACGAAGAGGCATAGTAGCTTACAAACTAGACCTACCCAAGGAACTATCAGACATCCACGACGTGTTCCACGTCTCTCAATTGAGAAAGTGTGTAAGTAACCCGGAGAAGCATGTACCCCATGAGAGCATCGATGTGCAGCCAGATCTCACCTACAGAGAACGACCAGTAAAGATCTTGGAAGAGTCTGAAAGAAGGACCCGTCAGAAAACAACAAAAATTTTCAGAGTTCAGTGGAGCAACCACACTGAGGATGAAGCTACTTGGGAAAGAGAAGATTTTCTTCAGGCAGAATACCCATATCTATTTGCGGATCAGCAGAAATCTCGAGGACGATATTTTTCCTAAGGGGGTAGGTGTTGTGACACCCAAAAATTTTAATTGGATGTTTCAAAACTTTTAACATTTATTTGAGGAGGGTATTTAAAATTTTCTTCTAAAGAACCACCCTCTCAAAAACTTTCTTTTATGGCAAGTGTTCTATTTGGATTCACCCAAGACATGATTTTGGTCTTGGAGGTTTTTTCTTTTATTTGGACTCAAAACCATATGCTTTTCCCTTGGGAAATTTCTTTTGAAAAATCTTTTAAATTGCCCCATGGCATTTTGAAGTGATCTTTTGCCCTTTCAAAAAAAACTCTCTTTCCATGACCTAAGTGGAAATCCACTCCCACAAACCTTCCCTCATCTTTGGATCATGTTTTGCATCAAATCCAGCAAGTTGAACCTCCCCATATGATTATTTTCCATTTAAATCTTACCAAAACAATTTCTACCTTCTATTCTAGCTATTGGAGATTTACAAAGGAGCTACCATTTCTGTTTTGATTTTTGCCTCCAAACCTTTTCACCATCCTAGTCCTTTGAACCCTCAACCTAGATCCATGAAGATCCACTGGTCTTCAGTTCAAAATTTTCAAACTATACTTGCTGCAAGTTTGGACCAGATTTGCCAAATTTGATGAAATTCATTCAAACCCTTCTCCAAAAATTCTGGGAAAAATCAGGCAACCCCTGGGTGCATTGAGAGGTCACCTCACCAAGTCCCAGCCCCAGGAAAAATTTTCTTCATGCCAAATCATTTCGTCGAACACCTGCTGGACACTGTGCTGTCAAGTTCAGATTACAGTGTCTGAAACCACGGTCGTTTTCTTCAGTGTTCGATCTCGATCCCGCCAGTGACCGCGTTGGCGCCTTGCTCCTCGTCCCCTCCCCCTTGTCTCTGCACCGCACGATCCCCTGGAGCCTTGCGGACGTCGGCGACAAGCAGGAGGTGGTGCGCCGCCCCGTGACCGACGCCAGCGGCAGCTTTGCGGCCGCCAGAGAGAGGCGCGGCGCAGACGGCACCACCCAGCGCCGCCCAAGCTACCCGAGATCGCCGCGTGGTCATCCACTCCCCAGAACGCGCTGCCACTCTCGTCGTGAACCGCTGGGCGCGGAGCGCGCTCTCTGCCACCGTGGACCGACGCCATTACGCCAAGACCGACCCAGTTTAGCAGTGGAACGGCACCAGTAAACCTTCTTGATGCTGCCCGGCCACTCAAACAACCTGCTCAACCACTGCCTCGCCGTAATTGCTCGCCGGAGCAACCCCGTTCACGGCCATCCCCTCAAGCCGCCAATAAATAGAGGCCCCGAGCTCTAGCTAGCACCCACACCACCTCTACACTCCACCTAGACCCTGCCTAGCCACTGGGAGAGCCCCGAGGAAGTCTCCTTCCTCGACTCCGGCCGCCGCGACCCGCCACGGGATCCAGCTCGATTCGCTCCCGTGCGTGCACCCCTGCCTCCCATCTCTTGCTAGTAACCCTCTGATGCAACCCTCCTTCTGACCCGTGCTTCAATTCGGAGTTTGCAGCACTCCACCGGAGATCCCCACCATCGCCCGAGCCGCCGTCCGCCGGAGAAAGTGTCGCCGTCGACGTGGTGCTCTCCGACGCTCGAGTCCACCACCCACCGACGCGGAAGGACACGCTGAAGCTCTTGGTACACTCCAATAACCCTGTCTCGCCGTGGTTCGACGCCGGCGACCACCGCAGTCTTCGGGCGCCGGCGAGCTTTTTAAACCTGACATGTGGAACCCCCCTGTCAGCCTCTCTTTCTTTCCCCCGCGAACCGTTTTCCGTTGGCGCCTTCGGGCAAAATACGTTTTCTCTGTGGGCTTGCGCATTTCTTTCCGAAGCGTTTTCTGTTTTCTCAGTTTAACCCCTGGAACTTTTCTGTTTCATTACAGATGAGTCCCTGGACAGAAACTCTTATAACTTTTTAATAAAGAGTGATTTTTGAGTGATTCTTTTTCTGACAGTCTTAAAATTTTGCCTAGTTTTTTATGGGATTTATTTGGAAATTTTTTGAGAAGTTTTTATGCACGCGTTGGTTTTCACGTTAGTGCCCGTTTTTCGTTATGCCGTAGGTTCCGGGAGAGGTGACGGAGCCGCGAACTTCGCCGAGCTAGACTCCGACTTCTCCGAACCAGGCAAGCATGTTTGAACCTTTGATATGATAGATGTTGTGCATGTTTGCGTAAGAGGTTGTGCGTGGCATATGAGTGTCCGTGAGTACCTCGTTGCTTGTGAGGCAACGACCCGCGTGTTCCAAAGTTGCGATGATCTCTGGTGAGAGATGGCCTAATCATGTGGTGACATGAAGTGCAGCAAGGTGGTACTGTTGTAGCATACCAGCCTTGCGTCATCCGACAAACTCCGACGTTAACGTGGACGGAGTCACGTTATCGTCCTTCCCTTCCCGTGCTACCACGTGTTTTCTGCCAGAATGCGGTTTAGTAAGTTGGTAACCTCTTTCCGTGTACACACCGAACAGAGGGGCCGGGATGATGGTTCCATGGCCCTGGATTAAAGCCTGTCATCCGGTCAGGGGGCATGGGTGTTTTCGGTTGGGACCGAGAGGGGGGCACCCCTTAGAGCGCGCGTATAGAAATTTGATCCCATGCTACGCGAGGTTGTAGCCTCCCCGTCTCAAGGTTTTTCTTGAATGTTGCCGAGGCTGATCCCTGGCTTCGGAATGTTAAATGGGTGTGTACTGGTTAGACGTGTTTCTTCCAAAACACCGTAAACGGAACTAGTCCCCGTGATTACTGAAATCCGTTGGCTGTGGTTAAAGTACAAACTCTGCAGAGTCAAATCCTTCTGAATCATCATATCCATGATCAAGTAGAGTGATCTGTTTTTCCATATCTATCCTCGTGGAATTTTATCCCAAGTGAACAAGCTCAAGTGGAAAACCCAGTTAAATTGTTTATCCGACTGTGGCATGTTTACTATTTACTTTTAATATAAGCCCTTTATGTGATGTCGCTCAGACGTCCGACTGTGGCATGTTTGTCTTTTACTTTCAATATAAGCCCTTTATGTGATGTCGCTTCAAACGTCCGACTGTGGCACGCACTGTCATTTATTTTCCATCATAAGCCCTTTATGTGGTGTCGCCCCGACGCCCGACTGTGGCATTATTATTGTTCTTGCAGTTTCCTCTCGAGGAGTCATTCAGACCCTCGTTTGGCACCCAGTATTTATTTTCGGGATTTCGGGAGGACTACCGCCCGACTTCTCTTTTATTTCCCGTACATTATCATCTCTATGTCTGAGTGCACTTGTTAACCTATTCATATGCATCATGCTTACTCTTGTTATATCTTATGTCCGAACTGTCTTGCGAGTACTTTCATAGTACTCACCTGGCTTGTTGATTTGGCCAGATGTTGACGAAGGCGATCTCTTGGATGAAGAGTTTGATAGCGAGTCCGACGCCTAGAGGAGTCCCAGTCAGTCCCGTGCGATCCTGGATATTGGTCACTTGTATTATATACGCTTCCGCCACCCACAATAAAACTCCTCGAGCTCCACTCCGACGCTCGAAGAGCTGTAGTCTTCAGGAGTCATATCACCCGTTCCGCTGTGATATTTCCACCACTGTTGCTATCGTGAGTTAGTAGTAATGCCTCCCTACCCGCCGTTATGTTTTATCGGCGTGCATGTAATAAACTGTTGAGCAGTCTCCGCTCAACCTTGTATTATATTCAGTACTCCTGGTATTTTCTTCTGTGACCAAGATATTGTCTACCAGTGAGAAGGAATTCTTCTTCACTGGTCCGTAAAAGGGATTGGTCTCTCAATAATTATTTTATTGAAAACCCGGTCGTGACAAGAACAGAGGATTCCTTCGCGATACGGTGATCAGCAGGTTCGGGATGTATATATAGCTTTTTTATCTTGGGGGACAAGCATACTGTAGAAAAAACGGAGTCCGGAAGGTGTCCCGGGTGGGCACAACCCACCTGCCTGGCGTGCCCTGGTGTCTTGTGCCCACCAGGGGACGCTTCATGGAAGTTTCTTTATTTCCAAAAAAAATTAAATATTCCAAAACTGATAAAAAATATTTTTGCCGATTTTTCGGAGTCCGTTTACTTACCGTATCATGTACCTCCTTATTTTAACGATTCTGGAGTGTTCCGGAAGGACTCTTTTATGTGTTCTTCCGGTGTCAGAGTTTGAATAATATTACTTTCAACATTAATATGCATACCTGAGATATAAAGCTTTATTCGTTGCCCATTGACAACCTTTGGGTTAGTACCTTCGGAATTTTTTTATTTTGATGGCTCCAGACCGATAAACCTCCTCGATAACATAGGGGCCTTCCCATTTTCAGAGGAGTTTTCCTGCAAAGAATTTGAAATGAGATTTGTACAAAATAACATATTCTCCGACTTTAAACTCATGCTTTTGGATTGTTTTGTCATGCCATCTTCTAACTTTTTCTTTGAATAATTTTGCATTTTCATAAGCTTGGGTTCTCTACTCATCTAATGAGCTAATATCAAATAACCTCTTTTCACCAGCAAGTTTGAAATCATAACCGTGCTCTTTGATGGCCCAATATGCTTTATGTTCTAACTCAAGAGGCAAATGACAAGATTTTCCACAAACCATTTTATATGGAGACATAGCCATAGGATTTTTATATGTTAGAACTCAAGTGCATCATCAAATTTCTTAGACCAATTCTTCCTGGACGTATTAACAGTCTTTTGCAAAATTAATTTTATTTCTCTATTGCTAAGTTCAACTTGACCGCTAGACTGAGGATGATAAGGTGATGCTATTCTATGGTTAACATCATACTTGGCAAGCATTTTACGGAAAGCACCATGAATAAAGTGTGAACCACCATCAGTCATTAAATATCTAGGGACTCCAAACCTTGGGAAAATAACTTCCTTAAGCATTTTAATAGAGGTGTTCTGATCAGCACTACTGGTTGGAATAGCTTCTACCCATTTAGTAGCATAATCAACAGCAACCAAAATATGTGTATACCCATTAGAGGAAGGAAAAGATCCCATGTAATCAAATCCCCAAACATCAAATGGTTCAGCAAGTGAATAATTCATAGGCATTTCTTGACGCTTACCGATATTACCTATTCTTTGGCATTCATCACAAGAGAGATGAACTTACAGGCATCCTTAAAGGGAGTAGGCCAATAAAATCCAGATTGCAATACATTATGAGCAGTTCTATCTCCAGCATGATGCCCTCCATAAGCTTCAGAGTGACATTTCTATAGGATTTGTCCCTGTTCATGCTCAGGTACACAACGTCTAATAATACCATTTACTCCTTTATAAAGATGTGGGTCATCCTAGAAGTAATGTCTTAAATCATAGAAGAATTTTTTCTTTTGTTGGTATGTAAAACTAGGTGGTAAATATTTAGCAACAATGTAATTAGCATAATCAGCATACCAAGGAGTATTATGAGTAACATTTATTGCAGCTAACTGCTCATCAGGAAAACTATCATCAATAGGTAGTGGGTCATCAAGAAAAATTTCAAGCCTAGAAGAATTATCAGCTACTGGGTTCTCAGCTCCTTTCCTATCAATGATATGTAAATCAAACTCTTGTAACAGGAGAACCCATCGAATAAGTCTAGGTTTAGCATCTTTCTTTTCCATAAGATATTTAATAGCAGCATGGTCTGTGTGAATAGTTACTTTTGAATCAACAATATAAGGTCTTTTCAGTAGTAGCATAATTTCTTTGAGCACTGACTAGAGTTTTACTAGCATAATGAATAACATTCAATTTCTTATCAACTCTTTGTCCTAGAATAACACCAACGGCATAATCACTAGCATCACACATAATTTCAAAAGGCAAGTTCCAATCAGGTGGTTGAACAATAGCTGGAGAAATTAAGGCTTTCTTGAGTGTTTCAAAGGCTTCTGAACAATCATCATCAAAAGACTTCCCATAAACAAACAAGTCATCCATGAAAACCTCAACAATCTTTTCACAGAAGTCAGAGAATATAGCAGTCATACATCTTTGAAAGGTAGCAGGTGCATTACATAAACCCAAAGGCATACGTCTATAAGCATAGGTTCCAAAGGGACAAGTAAAAGTGGTCTTTTCTTGATCAGGTTGAGAAACGGGTATTTGTGAAAAACCAGAATATCCATCAAGGAAGCAAAAGTGTGTGTGCTTAGATAATCTTTCAAGCATTTGATCAATAAAAGGAAGAGGGTAATGATCTTTTCTAGTTGCTTTGTTTAATTTTCTAAATTCAATTACCATTCTATAGCCTGTAACAATTCTTTGTGGAAAAGTTCATTCTTATCATTAGGAACAATAGTTATACCTCCTATCTTAGGGACACAATGAACAGGACTTACCCATCTACTATCAGCTATGGGATAGATTATATGTGCTTCCAGAAGCTTTAAGATTTCCGTTCTTACCACTTCCTTCATCTTCGGATTTAATCGATGTTGGTGATCAACAACGGGTTTAGCATCAGGTTCCATATTATTTTTGTGCTGACATAGAGTGGGACTAATGCCCTTTAAATCATCAAGAGTATATCCAATAGCAGCTCGGTGCTTCCTTAGAACTTTCAATAATCTTTCTTCTTCATGTTCTGAAAGGTTAGCACTAATAATAACATGATATATCTTCTTTTCATCAAGATAAGCATATTTCCAAGTGTCTGGCAATTGTTTCAATTCAAACACAGGATCACCTTTAGGTGGAGGAGGACCTCCTAGAGTTTCAATAGGCAAATTGTGTTTAAGCAGAGGACGTTGTTCAAAGAAAATCTTATCTATTTCATTTCTTTCATGCATATGTAAATCATTTTCATGGTCTAGCAAATACTGTTCTAAAGGATCAGTAGGTGGTACAGCAATAGAAGCAAGACAAATTAATTCATCCTTACTAGGAAACTCTTTTTCATGAAGCTTTCTACTAAACTTGGAAAAATTAAACTCATGAGACTCATCACCAAAACTAACACCGACAGTTTGTTTCTTGCAATCTATCTTAGCATTAACGGTGTTCAAGAAAGGTCTACCAAAGATAATGGGACAAAAGTCATCTTGTGGGGAACCAAGAACAATAAAATTAGTAGGGTATTTTATTTTCCCACATAAGACTTCAACATCTCTAACAATCCCAATCGGTGATATAGTGTCTCTATTATCAAGTTTAATAGTAACATCTGTGTCTTCTATCTCTGCGGGTGCTATGTCTTTCATAATTTCTTGATATAAGGTGTAAGGAATAGCACTCACCCTAGCACCTATGTCACATAAACCATGATAACAACGATCTCCTATTTTAACTGAGATGACAGGCATGCCAACAACAGGTCTATGTTTATCTTTTTTTATAGGGTTTGGCAATTCTAGCAGCTTCTTCACAGAAGTAAATAACATGCCCATCCATATCTTCTTCCAAGAGATCTTTAACCATACCAATACTAGGTTAAACTTTAATTTGTTTATCAGGTTCAGGTGATTTAATATAGCTTTTGTTAACCATAGTTGAAACTTTAGCATGTTCCTTTATCCTAACAGGGAAAGGTGGTTTCTCAATATAAGCAGAAGGAACAACTGGATCAACATTATAAAGTATAGTTTCTTATTTAACTGGTACCGGTTCTTTAATTTCTTCTTTAATAAGTGGGTGATATTTAAACCACTTCTCTTTAGAGAGTTCAACATGAGTATCAAATGATTCACAAAAAGAGGCTACTATCTCAGAGTCAAGTCCATATTTAGTGTTAAACTTTTGAAAAGCATCGATATCCATAAAAGATTTAACACAATCATATTTAAGTTTAATACCTGACTCTTTACCTTCGTTGGGTTCCCAATCTTCGGAGTTGCGTTTAATTCTTTACAAAAGATCCCACCGGAATTCAATAGTCTTCTTCATAAAAGAACCAGCACAAGAAGTATCAAGCATGGTTTGATCATTACGAGAAAGCCGAGCATAAAAATTCTGGATAATAATTTCTCTTGACAGCTCATGATTGGGGCATGAATATAACATTGACTTAAGCCTCCCCCAAGCTAGAGCGATGCTTTCTCCTTCACGAGGCCAAAAATTATATATATAATTCCAATCAAGATGAACTAAATGCATAGGATAAATTTTTTGGTGGAACTACAATTGCAAGATCCAACATCATCGCATAGCCTATATTATGCCAATGCTTTTCCCTTCAAAGATAAAAGGGAAAACCTTCTTCATAACTTCATCTCTGGGTAAACCTGCAAGCTTGAACAATCCACAAATTTGTTCTACATATATCAAGTGCATATCGGGATGTTCGATTCCATCTCCTGCATAAGGATTAGCTAGCAGTTGTTCTATCATACCCGAAGGAATTTCATATTCAATATTTTCAGTAGGTGCAGTAGGTTGAGGGGTACCTAATTGTGGTTCCGTACAAGGTGAAGATACCCCGAACAAACCGCTCAAAGGATTGTTTTCCATAGTAACAAGTGGCAATAAATTTTAGCACACTATATAAATATTTCCTTAACAAATTCCACTTACCAAAGGCGCTTCACTCCCTGACAATGGCGCCAAAATATAGCCTTGATGAACCACAAGTATAGGGGATCAATTGTAGCTCTTTTCGATAAGTAAGAGTGTCGAACCCAACGAGGAGCAGAAGGAAATGACAAGTGGTTTCAGCAAGGTAATGTCTGCAAGTGCGGAAATTGTAAGTAGCGGAGTAGTTTGATAGCAACATAATTTGTAACGAGCAAGTAATGATAGTAGTAGAAAAAGTGCAGCAAGGTAGCCGAATCCTTTTGAGGCAAAGGACAGGCCAAAACGGTCTCTTATGATAAGCAAAGTGTTCCTGAGGGTACACGGGAATTTCATCTAGCCACTTTCATCATGTTGTTTCGATTCGTGTTCGCTACTTTGATAATTTGATATGTGGGTGGACCGGTGCTTAGGTGCTGTTCTTACTTGAAAAAACCTCCTACTTATGATTAACCCTCCCGCAAGCATCCGCAACTACGATAAAAGTATTAAGAATAAATTCTAACCATAGCATTAAAATTTTGGATCCAATCAGTCCCTTACGGAATAGCGCATAAACCGGGGTTTAAGCTCTGTCACTCTCGCAACCCATAATCTAATTGATACTCCACAATGCATTCCCTTAGGCCCAAATATGGTGAAGTGTCATGTAGTCGACGTTCACATGACACCACTAAGGGAATCACAACATACATACTATCAAAATATCGAACACATATCAAGTTCACATGATTACTTGCAACATGATTTCTCCTATGATCTCAAGAACAAAAGTAACTACTCACAAATGATAAACATGCTCATGATCAGAGGAGTATTAAATAGCATATTGGATCTAAACATATAATCTTCCACCAAATAAACCATATAGTAATCAACTACAAGATGTAATCAACACTACTAGTCACCCACTGCCGGTGTCAAAACCGGCGGATCTCGGGTAGTGGGTCCCGAACTATGCGTCTAGGATCGATGGTAACAGGAGACACAATGTTTACCCAGGTTCGGGCCCTCTCTATGGAGGTAATACCCTACTTCTTGCTTGATTGATCTTGATGAATATGAGTGTTGCAAGGGTTGATCTACCACGAGATCGTAATGGCTAAACCCTAGAAGTCTAGCCTATGAGTATATGGTAATGAATCTGTCCTTATTCGGACTAGGCTCTCCGGCTTATATAGGCACTGGAGAGATCTAGGGTTACATGGGTTCGGTTACATAAGAGGGAATCTTCATAGTCGGTCGCCTAGCTTGCCTTCCACGCCAAGGAGAGTCCAATCCAGACACGGGTATAGTCTTCAGTCTTCATGTCTTCACAGCCCATCTATCCGGCCCATAGATAACAAGTCGGACGCCTGAAGACCCCTTAGTCCATGACTCCCTCAGTAGCCCCTGAACCTGGCTTCAATGATGAGGAGTCCGGCGCGCAGATTGTCTTCGGCATTGCAAGGCGGGTTCCCCTTCTCCCGAACTCCAAGATAGTCTTCGGACGCGATGATTGTATCCGGACCTATTACACACCATGCACAACTGCAGAGAATATATATATTTTACACGAGTCCCATCTGCTAACAGCTTTCTGCATTACGTCCGTTCGGTCACAATTTCGAACCGTTTGTCCCACGTTTCAAGACGCGGTTGCTATTGGCACGTCTTGTCAAAGTAGAGATCGTGTCCCCTTATTGCGGGATTCTCATCAATGCGGGCATGGGTAACCCAACCGTGCTGTTTGCACAGCCTTCGGGAATAGGCGAATCTTAAGGCGAGCGAGGAGGCGTTTAATGTTTGTTGCCTTTACAAGAGGATAAGGATCCCCTCTTCCTCTTCTCACGCTTTCTCTCCATCTCCGCCTTCCCGATCTCGAGCTCCAGCGCCCAAGTTTTCATCTTCTTTCCACTCAAGCAACCATGTCCGGATCCCGTGGTCAGGGCAAGTGGTTGGTCTCCTCCGTCAAGGAGGAGGACATTACTGAGCTCCGGGCGGCCGGATATTTGGCGAAGGGAATTGCCCACCGCTTGCCGGCCGAGGGACAAATCGTCCCCACGCCGGAGCCCAACGACAGGGTAGTATTCCTCCCTCATTTCTTCCGCGGGCTTGGGATTCCACTCCACCCTTTTGTCCGCAGGCTAATGTATTACTATGAGGTAGATTTCCATGATCTGTCCCAAAATTCCTTCCTCAACATCTCGGCGTTTATCGTCGTGTGCGAGGCCTTCCTCCGCATCCAACCCCACTTTGGGCTGTTGCTCAAAGTCTTCAACGTGTAGCCGAAGGTGGTGGATGGCCAGCACGCGGAGTGCGGAGGGGCAATGGTGAGTAAATTGTCCAACGTCTCCTGGCCCAAAGGCACCTTTGTGGATACGGTAAAAGAGTGGCAGAAGCAGTGGTTCTACATCACAGAACCACGCGGCACCACCTGGGCCGCAGCTGCCGAATTCCGCTCCAGCGCTCCTATTCGACTCACCTCTTGGGTCGAGAAGAGTCCGGACTGGTGTTCCCCTGGCGAGCTGATAGCGCTGCAGACGCGTGTTCGGAGCATGGTAACCAAGAGCGTCAAGCTCGTCGATGTGATCCAGGTGATGTTAGTTCGCCGGATCCTTCCGTGCCAGCTCCAAAGCCGCCCGCTGTGGGAGTTCAATCCAAAGAAGCACCAAACCCTAGTGAGGCTCTTCGAGACTATGCACGAAGGCGCATGGAAATGGCTCTTCAAGGGCAATGAGAAACCACCGGCCACGGATTCAGACCGTGGTCATGATTGTACACACCCTACCAGCAAGGTATGTTATTTCGACCGTATCCTCAACCTAATTGTTTCAAGGATGATGTCTGAGCTTTTGTTATTGCTCTTTCAGGACTGGATGGAGAGGGTGAAGCGGATCCAGTGTCCGGCTCCGGTGCCTGAAGAACCAGTCATCCCGCGTCTGGCGAAGATGCTGGTGCCGGGGCCATACAAGGCACCGGAGAAGAAGGCCAAGAAGAAGGCAAAGGGAGCCAAGAGTGGCCTCCGCCGCAAGGGTACTTCGGACGTGGCATCCGAAGATGACGAAACTCATTCCACTGTCCCTGAGGACAATGACGGGGAAGAGGAAGAGGAGGAAGAAAACAATCCTCCCCCTGAGGAGAGGAAGAAGAAAAGGGCGGCTCTTGGGCATCTGGAGGCGGAGACGCCCAAAAAGGGGAAGGGCGTTCCGGCGGTCAACACCGCGTGGGACGTCGACAGTAGTCCGGAACGACCCCGCACTAAGCCCCATGCCGCATCGTAAGTGATATGGCATATTTATGAGCACATCCAGCCCTTGCTCTCCATTATCTTGATGTAGTTAACTGTAACATTGCAGTCCGGCCAGCGACCTAATCCAGCGATCCTCGTCTGGAAATTCGTTGGCTCCATCAGAGATGGCGAGCCAGTCGCCACCACCTTCTTATTCCCCCGGGGCCGGGGACGACACCGAAGTGTTGTCCCGGAGGGCCGATCCGAACCAGGGGGGAGCCCAGGACACTGTCCGGGAGGCGCCACGATGTGAAGCCTCCACTGCCGGACACATGGAGGAAACGATCTGCATGGGGACTGGTGGAGAGGGCCGCACCCAGCTTGGCCCTCAGCCGAATACGATTCTGGAGACCCATATGGCTCCGGAGTCGGGCGGGCAGCCCTCTTCAAAGGAGGGGGGTGCGCCACTTCCGCCGGTGGTCCCTGTCCATCCAGGGGCACCGGATAACCTGATGGAGGCGCTATGAGGCGCCTTCGTTATGGACGAGCACCGTGTTCTTATGAGCGCGGTGATCGAGAAGGTTCAGTCCGCCAGGAGTGGACTGAATGAAGCCTGCAGCAACCTGTTGATAGGTTTCGAGGTAAGTGATAGAGAGAAAACCCCCTATAGTCAGTAGCCCCTGAGACACTGTCCGGTGCTCGGTAAGAGGAACCGGACGGAGGATCAATCCTCTAGTGTAGGAGATTAACGTGATATGTGTGCATGAGCAGGCGTCGCTGTTGGCCACGACCTCACATGCTGCCGAAGTCTCTAAACTGAAGCAGAGGCTGGAGCGGACCGAGAATGAGCTCGGCGAGGTGACGATTCGGCTCCGGGAGAAGCAAGGTAAATGACGACGTTTTGTGTGTTTGAAAAGAACAAGTGGTGTATACTGACCGTAGTGTCGTAATATGTGTAGGAGTCGCAACCAAGGTGGAGTCCCTAAAAAAGGCTTTGGCCGAAGCCGAGGGGAAGGCCGTCGAGCAGCAAGCCGCCCGGAAAAAGCTTGAGGCCCGAGTCAAGGAGGTCCAGCAGGAGCTCCAGGATGCGGTGAAAAAATGTGAGACCTTGGAGCATGATGCGTCGGCTCGAGGGGCCGAACTTACCAAGGCTCGTCAGAGTGCGGAGACCGCACAGAATGAGGCCGAGGTCGCTCTCCGGGAGATCCAGGAGGCCAAGAAGATCACGGCGGGTAAGGCTTTTCAGATGCAAAGAAAGTATGCGAAGAGGCAATACCTTTTACTAACCCGGGTTCGGAGTTCCTCAGGGGCTTTTGCGAATCTACCACGCAGCGTATCAGACGCTGCAGAGTTCTACCAAGCTGAAGGAGGAGGTTCTACGGAGAAGCTATTCTGGTTGTAGTATGCGACACCAGAGCATCCCGTGTCTTTCACCGATCAGCTGAAGCAGCTAGTGGAGCTGCACCGGGTGGCCGAACTAGCCATGAAGGATTTGACAATCCGGCTATGGCCAGCCGAAGCTATGCTCGTCCGCTACTTCGGACTCGTGAGGCGCCTAGTGGAAGCCAGTCCGCGGCTGGACGTCGTCAAGCGCTCTGCCTGTATTGAAGGTGCCCGTATGGCCTTCACTCGCTACAAGATGTGGTGGGTGAAGATGAACGCTGTTGAAGTTGCTAGCGGGCCGCCGGAGGGCAAGGAGCACCACACACCCGAGAAATATTTTGCGGATGTCATAGAAGGGTCTCAACTTGTGGCAGCTCAATGTTCGAAGGACATTATTTTCGAATGAATACATTCATGTTGTCCTTTGCCTCATATTATAAAGACAAAGCTTGTTTTGTAATGTAATTTCGTTATGCTTTAAATTGTTTCCTCCTGTGTGGCTGTGTTATATGCAATCTGAGGGTTGGCCAGTCGTCGGTTTCTGCCCTCACGTAATTAGTACGGAGGTGTTTCGGATGGGATCTAAACAATCTTGATCCAATTATATGGTCCTTGAAGGAGTTCTTTAGCGCAACGAACAAGGCAATCAGACTATACGGCTTAAACGCCCTCACTTAGCCATAGGAGTTTTATAATTAAGCAAGTGCGTAACCCCTGGTCCAAGCCGGGGTGCTATCAGCATCTGATCGGGAAGTGCCGATCCTTCGCATGACGCGGAAAAAATGTCCAATGATTTTGTAACCCTCGAACAGCTGACCGGCTCTCGTCGTATCATGACAGTCAGTTTTTGGCTTTCTCTACTGAGGTGCTCATCCGGTCAAGGCCAGGGCACAATTGCAGTAGTTCTCCCTTTACTACCCTAGCCGATAGAGTGGAACGTAGGGTAGCAAGCACAAGAGCCGGGCAACCCAACTATTGACCAAAGACATGATTCGCAGCCAATGCATATAATGCTAAATTCGGGGTGCCGAACTTTTATACAAGAAGTGTTCGGACTTTGTTGCCGTGTTATGGGGCGATAACACTACTAGGAAAAGGGCTATATCTAATATGGACATTAATGGCGCACCATGTATGTGGTGCGCCACTGCTATAGCAGTGGCGCACCAGATACAGGTGCGCCATTAGTGTCCTCATTACTAATGGCGCACGAGACACACGGTGCGCCATTACTAGCAAATTTTATTTTATTTATTTTTCCAAACTATTAATGGTGCACCAGGGCACAGTGCGCCATTACTAGTTTTAACTAGTAATGGCGCACCACATGCTTTGTGCGCCACTACTAACAATTTTTTTACTTTTTTTTCAAAACTAGTAATGGCGCACCGGGGTACAGTGCGCCATTACTAGTTCAAACTAGTAATGGCGCACCCCAGTCACGATGCGCCACTACTAACAATTATATTTTTTTTGCAAAACTAGTAATGGCGCACCACGTAACAGGTGCGCCATTAGTAACCAGGGTTACTAATGGCGCATTTTTATGTGGTGCGCCATTGGTAACCTGAGACCAGCTAGATATTTTGGACAGCCACCTCCTCCTCCACACTCACTTTCCCCACTTCATTCTCTCCACCTCCTCCTCCAAGCTTGTCTCGGCTGCCTCCTCCTCCTCACCTCATTTGCGCCATAGATTCAGCCAAATTAAGTGGTTAAATTACCTTTTTTTGATAGGTAAGTAAGGGGAAAGCTTTCTTTATGTTGTAGATCGACTTTTTTCTCCCTCCAACAACGTGCACATGCACTTTTTATGGCCTAGCTAGATCTACGTATGTTTGTGGTGTTGCATATATGTTTGTGTTTGCAGGTACCGGTATTTGAAATGCGATAGTTGCCAATATTTTGCCGGAATGTTGATTCATTTCTGTTTTGGCGAGAATTTGGCACTATGCATTCTTTTTTGTCCTATTTTTAGGCAAAGTCATGCCAAATTTTTTCTTGGTTCTAAAATATCGTTTTTCTCTACCCCGCAGGCGACCATGGTCCGCACGATGACCGAAGGCATCGTGAATAGGTTTTTGAGCTCCGCGAAGGCCGAGATGCTTCAAAAGAACGAGACGGAGATAAGATGTCCGTGTCGAAGATGCAAGCTGAAGAGCCTTATTGCGGACCCGGATTCCGGACAGGTGCGGTACCACCTGCTCTTGCATGGTTTCATGGATGGCTATCGGTGGCAAGGTGACGAAGATGACTATAAAGTCGTCCATGGGGGCCGGGAAAGAAATGAGGAAGGGCAGCAAGACAACCACCGCGGCGAGGGCGGGCGAGAAGACGAAGAATCTCTAGGACATGATCACGACGGTGATGCTGTACACAGTCATCATGTAGAAGATGCCGGACATGATGATGAGGAAGATCAAGACGAAGGGCATGATCATGAAGATGAAGATGCCGGAGCAGACGACGATGGACCATCGATGGGCTGGGTGCAGGACCCTCATATTCAAGAGCTGCTTCTCAAGCAGATGGATAACGCAAGAGCTGCCGCCCGAGAGAAAGCCAAGCTGGATCAACTGGAGATAGACACGGTTACTCCACTGTATGAAGGATGCAGGCCTGAGGATACCCGCCTGAAAGTAACGCTCATGGCTCTGGAGATGAAGGTAAAACACAAAATGACCGACACATGCTTCGACGAGAACATGTCATTCTGGCACGAACGTCTTCCTAACGAGAACAAGTGCCCGACCAGTTTCGAGGAGGCGAAGAAAATCGTGTGTCCTCTGGATTTACCACACATTAAATACCATGTGTGCATGAACAATTGCATCATTTATCGAACGAGCACGTGGAGTCTACCATATGTCCGGTGTGCGGCGTCACTCGATACAAGAAGAGGAAGAAAGCTCCTCGAAAAGTGGTGTGGTACTTTCCGATCACTCCTCGTCTGCAGCGGTATTTCATGGACCCTAAGCTAGCAATGCTCGTGCGTTGGCATGCGGATAGGGAGGAGAAGAAGTGAGAAGATGACGGAAATGATCCGGAGATAAATAAAAAGGACAAGATGCTGAGTCACCCTAAGGATGCGAGCCAGTGGAAAGCGTTGAACTACGAACACCCAGAATTTGGGGATGATCCAAGGAACATCGTGTTGGGCGCGAGCACCGATGGAGTCAATCCGTTTGGCAGCCAGAGAAGCACACATAGCACCTGGCCTGTGTTTGTGTGGATGTACAACCTTCCTCCCTGGTTGTGCATGAAGAGGAAGTACATTCACATGAGTATGCTAATTGAAGGGCCGAAACAACCAGGGAACGACATCAATCTGTATCTGGGGCTGCTGAAAGAGGAGCTAGACACGTTGTGGAAAACGCCAGCCAATACGTGGGACGCCGCAGAGAAAGAATATTTCCCTATGAGAGCCGCAATGCTCAAGACGGTGCACGACTATCTCGGTTACGGATATCTCGCGGGGCAGGTGGTCCACGGATTTTCTGGATGCATCAGGTGCATGGATGACACAACGTATCGCCAGCTAGATAGAGATCCCGGGTCTTCGAAAACCGTGTTCATGGGACATCGAAGGTGGCTTCGCGACGATGACTCATGGAGAAAACACAAGGATCTGTTCGATGGTGAAACCGAACCCCGAAGACGCCCGCATACGAGGAGCGGCGAGGAAATAGACGAGCTGTTGAAAAATTGGAAAGAGTGCCCAAAGCCGGGAAAGAAGTGAAAGGCGCCAGAGCCGCTGCTGAAGGTATGGAAAACAAGGTCTGTTTTCTGGGACTTGCTGTACTGGAAGATCCACCGTGTGCCTCACAGCCTTGATGTCATGCATATCACGAAGAACGTGTGCGAGAGTCTGCTTGGTACCCTGCTCAACATGCCAGAGAGGACCAAAGATGGGCCGAAAGCAAGGGCAGACTTGAAATCAATGGGCATCAGGGAGGAGCTTCACGCTAATGATGATGATGATGAGGCGAAGCAGGACACGGAAAGTCGTCGCAAAGGCAAAAAGGCCAACAAGACCGGAAATGACTACCTTCCCGCGTGCTTCACTCTAAGTCAGGAGGAGATCGAGCAGTTTTTCACCTGCCTCATAGGAGTAAAACTTCCTTATGGTTACGCGAGAAAGTTAAACAGATACCTAGACTCAGCGAAGCAGAAGTTCAGCGGGATGAAGTCTCACGACTGTCACGTGCTGATGACTCAGATACTTCCAGTTGCAATCCGTGGGATCATGGACGCACACGTCCATGAAACGCTATTTGGCCTATGCATCTTTTTCGATGTCATCTCTCGGAAGTCGGTTGGCGTGAGGCAACTCAGAAGGCTACAGGAAGAGATCGTGGTGACACTATGCGAGCTTGAGATGTACTTCCCGCCCGCATTCTTCGATTTTATGGTGCATCTGCTGGTCCATATCGTGGAGGATATCATCCAACTCGGGCTGACGTTCCTGCACAGCATGATGCCATTCGAAAGGATGAATGGTGGCATCAAAGGATACGTTCGCAACATGTCACGTCCAGAGGGAAGCATAGCCAGGGGCTTTCTAACCGAAGAGTGCATCTCCTACTGCACGAATTATCTAGGCATCGAGAACCCCGTTGGTCTGCCCGTCAACAGGCACCTCGGCAGGATCGTTGGATGGGGTCACCGTGATGGTCACTACGAAATGCATGTCGACTTTGAGGGTCGACTCGCCGACTTTGAAAGAGCAAACCTAGTCGCGCTACAACACATAGACGTGGTCGATCCTTGGGTGGTAGAGCACAAAACCTTTATTGAGAAGACGTACAATGACCAAGGCCAATAGAGGACGGACGGAGATATAATCGAAGAGCACAACTCATGGTTCATGCGTTGGTTCAAGGACAAGCTTCTGTCGTACCCTTTACATGAGGATTCTTCCGCGGAAGAAAAACTCATATTCGCCTTGTCACAGGGCTCCGAGCACAACCTGATGACCTATGAGGCATACGATATCAACGGCTACACATTCTACACCGAGGACAAGGACATGAAGAGCGATGGTTATCAGAACTCCGGGGTAACGATGGAATCCTACACCGGTAACGACAAGGACAGATACTACGGAAGGATCGAGGAGATCTGGGAGCTGAGCTACGCTGGAGAGAAGGTCTCGATGTTCCGTGTCAGATGGGCCAAGAGCGTCATAAAAGAAGACCGGTATTTCACCACCATGGTTATACCCGAAGCCAAATCCAAGACCGCGGGCGCAAACATCACCACGAAAAATGAGCCATGGGTACTGGCTTCCCAAGTGGACCAATGCTTCTTCATTACCGACCCATCAAAGCCCAGTCGTGTTGTCGTGAGGAGAGGCAAAAGGAAGATCATCGGAATGGATGGAGTCGCCAATGAGCAAGACTTCGACAAGTACGGCGACCCGAAGATGGAACATGACGACGACGATGAAGTGCCATACACCACAAGAAGGAGGAGGACCACCCTACCTAAAGGACGTCTGTTCAAGAGAAGAACTCCATTTGCGAAAAAGAAGGGCAAGAAGATTGTGAAAAGATAGCTAGCTAAGATCGATTGTATTTAAATCGTAGTCTTCATTTCTCGATTGTAATTCAACATAATGAAATGATATTTCTTCGGTTCTAGTCCTCATGAATATTTATTTATGTTTATTATGGTATTGAATTTCTAACTCACAAAAAGTATTGAATTTGTTAATATTTTTTGAACTCATGAATATTTTAAAATTTCATGGGCACATTTTGAATTCATGAATATTTTTTCAATTTTGATGATATTTTTTCATATTCATAAATGTTTTACCAATTCACAAATGAATGCAATTAAAAATCCAAAAAAACAAATTTGATGATATTTTCAAATAACAAATTTGATGATATTTTTTCATATTCATAAGTATTTTCAAATAAAAAATTTGATGATATTTTTTTAAAAATTATTAATGTTTTTATAAAAAATTATTACTGTTTCATATTTATATTCATTTTCTAAAAAATTATTAGATGCAACAAAAAATAATAATAATAAAAAAGTTACTAATGGCGCACTAGAGGTAGGTGCGCCATTGCTATCACTGTTTTTATAAAAAATTATTACTGTTTCATATTCATATTCATTTTCTAAAAAATTATTAGATGCAACAAAAAACAATAATAACAAAAAAGTTACTAATGGCGCACCAGAGGTGGGTGCGCCATTGCTATCATTGTTTTTATAAAAAATTATTACTGTTCCATATTCATATTCATTTTCTAAAAAATTATTAGATGCCACAAAAAATAAAAATAAAGTTATTAATGGCGCATCAGAGGTGGGTGCGCCATTGCTATCACTGTTTTTATGGCGCACCCCTAGATGGTGCGCCATTACTAACCTTCCCCCCTCTAGCTATGTATGTGCGTTCTATCCATCGCTCGCCAGATCCCCCTTCCCTCCCTCGCCAGATCCCCGCGCCCGCTCCACCGCCGCCGCCGACCCCCCGCACCTGCTCCGACGACCCCCGCGCCCGCTCCGACGACCGCCGCGCCCGCTCCGACGAGGTGCACTGACCACTGCTTCTTCCTCCTAGACCACCAGCTGGAGCCGGGAAGCTCTCCTCCGCCGGATCGCCTCGCTCCACCACCGTCGGCATCGCCGCTGCCGCCGCCTCGACCTGCAACACCGGCGGCCCCTGACGGCGGGTGCATTCTCCGGAGCACCGTCTCGATCAACACTGAGAACCTAAGGCATCGTGACCGAGGGAATTTGCGCAACCTCCTCTTCACGAAGCTGCACGAACGATACAAGTTCCCCGGTGACTTCGCAAACACACGCCTCTCAGGGAATAAACTGAACAGTGCCGCCCTCACGAAGATGAGCACGGACCTAGCTACTTGGAGAGCCGCAGTGATGAGCATGATTGAAAAAGGTGATAGTTATGAGAAGATCAAGGAGAAAAATCCTTCGATCAGCGAAGATGACAACCGGGAGTTCAAGATCAAGTGCGAGAGCAACGCATCTGCAGAATCAAGTAAGTGGGGGAAAGATATGCGGTACTTGAACTTAGGGGTCCACAAACTCGGTCCCAGCGGTTACAGAGTGGCGGAACCTATATGGGACAAGGAGGATGCGGAGCGTGCCGAGCAAGGCCTACCACCCCTCTTCGAGAAATACCGTGACAAGCAGACCAGGAACTATGTCAGGGCCCGGTACATGATTGACCCGGTAATGACACGTCTCCGTCGTATCTACTTTTCCAAACACTTTTGCCCTTGTTTTGGACTCTAACTTGTATGATTTGAATGGAACTAACCCGGACTGACGCTGTTTTCAGCAGACTTTCCATGGTGTTATTTATGTGCAGAAACAAAAGTTCTCGGAATGACCTGAAACTCCACGGAACATCTTTTCGGAAAATATCAAAAATACTGGAAGAAGAATCCACGTCAGGGGGCCCACACCCTGTCCATGAGGGTGGGGGAGCACCTACCCCCCTGGGCGCGCCCCCTGCCTCGTGGGCCCCCTGACGCTCCACCGACCTCAACTCCAACTCCATATATTCACTTTCGGAGAGAAAAAAATCAGAGAGAAGGATTCATCGCGTTTTACGATATGGAGCCGCCGCCAAGCCCTAAAACCTCTCGGGAGGGCTGATCTGAAGTCCGTTCGGGGCTCCGGAGAGGGGAATCCGTCGCCGTCGTCATCATCAACCATCCTCCATCACTAATTTCATGATGCTCACCGCCGTGCGTGAGTAATTCCATCATAGGCTTGCTGGACGGTGATGGGTTGGATGAGATCTATCATGTAATCAAGTTTGTTTTGATAGGATTTGATCCCTAGTATCCACTATGTTCTGAGATTGATGTTGATGTGACTTTGCTATGCTTAATGCTTGTCACTAGGGCCATAGTGCCATGATTTCAGATCTGAACCTATTATGTTTTCATGAATATATGTGAGTTCTTGATCGTATCTTGCAAGTCTATAGTCACCTACTATGTGTTATGATTCGGCAACCCCGAAGTGACAATAATCCGGACCACTCCCGGTGATGACCATAGTTTGAGGTGTTCATGTATTCACTATGTGTTAATGCTTTGGTCCGGTACTCTATTAAAAGGAGGCCTTAATATCCCTTAGTATCCATTAGGACCCCGCTGCCACAGGAGGGTAGGACAAAAGATGTCATGCAAGTTCTTTTCCATAAGCATGTATGACTATATTCGGAATACATGCCTACATTACATTGATGAATTGGAGCTAGTTCTGTGTCACCCTATGTTATGACTGTTACATGATGAACCACATCCGGCATAATTCTCCATCACCGATCCAATGCCTACGAGCTTTTCATATATTTTTCTCCGCTTATTTACTTTTCCGTTGCTACTGTTACAATCACTACAAAACACCAAAAATATTACTTTTGCTACCGTTACTTTTGTTACCATTACCACTACTATCATATTACTTTGCTACTAAATACTTTGCTGCAGATACTAAGTTATCCAGGTGTGGTTGAATTGACAACTCAACTGCTAATACTTGAGAATATTATTTGGCTCCCCTTGTGTCGAATCAATAAATTTGGGTTGAATACTCTACCCTCGAAAACTGTTGCGATCCCCTATACTTGTGGGTTATCAAGACTATTTTCTGGCGCCGTTGCCGGGGAGCATAGCTCTATTCTTTGAGTCACTTGGGATTTATATCTGCTGGTCACTATGAAGAATTTGAAAGACGCTAAGACAACAATTTATCCCTCAACTACGAGGGGAGGTAAGGAACTGCCATCTAGCTCTGCACTTGATTCACCTTCTATTTTGAGTAAGCTTGCGACACCTAAACCTGCTTCTGCTATTCGTTCTGATATGTCGCATGTTATTGATGATGCCACTTCTGCTATGCATGATACTTATGATGAAACTAATTCTATGCTTGATACTACTGTGCCACTTGGTGAATTTCTTGATGAACAACTTGCTAGGGTTAGAGAGAATGAAATTATTGAAACTGATAATATTGATGAAAGTGATGATGAAGACTCTTCCCGTAATAAATATGAATTGCCTTTTGTTCCTCAGGGCTATGTTATGGATGAAGCAATTGCTAAAGAAAATTTTGCTTGCAAAGATAGATATGATGTTAAGAAATTATTAGCTAAATGGAAGCAGCAATCGCTTAATGCTAGAATGAAACCTAACCCTGCTTTTGCTGCTTCACCTATCTGTGTTACTGATAAGGATTATGAATTCTCTGTTGATCCTGGTATAATTACTTTGGTTGAATCTGATCCTTTTTATGGCTATGAATCTGAAACTGTTGTGGCACATCTCACTAAATTAAATGATATAGCCACCCTGTTCACTAATGATGAGAGAACTCGCTACTTTTATATCCTTAAAATATTTTTGTTCTCATTAAAGGGTGATGCTAAGATATGGTTTAATTCTCTTGATCCTGGTTGTGTGTGTAGTCCCCGGGATATGATTTATTACTTCTCTGCTAAATATTTCCCTGCTCATAAGAAACAAGCTGCTTTAAGGGAAATATATAATGCTTTGCCCGATCATCCTCTTAAGAAAAATGAAATACTTGATATCTTTTATAATGGACTAACCGATGCTTCCAGAAATTACCTGGATAGTTGTGCTGGTTTTGTTTTTAGGGAAAGAACACCGGATGAAGCTGAAATTCTATTGAATAATATGTTGACAAATGAAAATAATTGGACACTTCCTGAGCCAGCTCCTGAGCCAATTCCTGAGCTTATTCCTAAACCAACTCCGAAGAAGAGGGGTGTTCTATTTCTCAGTCCTGAAGATATGCAAGAGGCAAAGAAATCTATGAAAGAAAAAGGTATTAAAGCTGAAGATGTTAAGAATTTACCTCCTATTGAAGAAATACATGGTCTTAATTTACCGCCTGTTGAAGAAACATATGATCCTAATCCATTACCTATTGAAGAAACTCATGGTCTTGATAACCCGACACAGGTAGTAAAGGTAAATTCTCTCTATAGATATGATAGAGCTGAAATCCCTCCTACTAAAATTGCTAGCCAATGCTTGGATGAGTTTGATAACTTTATGGTTAGGCAAGAAGATTTTAATGCTTATTTTGGTAGACAATTGAAATATAATTCTGATACGCTTGAACACTTGAGTAATTACATGGCCAATGTTAAAGGTGAACTTAAACTCATTAGCAAACATGCTTCTATGGTTACCACTCAAGTAGAACAAGTACTTAAAGCTCAAAATGATTTGCTCAATGAATTAAATAGTAAGAATAATGGTTATGTTGTTAGAGTGGCTACTAGAAATGGTAGAATGACTCAGGAACCTTTGTATCCGGAAGGCCACCCTAAGAGAATTGAGCAAGATTCTCAGAGAAATAATATTGATGCACCCAGTCCTTCTAAAAATAAGAAAAAGAAAAATGATGGGACTTTGCATGCTTCTAGTGAACCTATTGCTGAACCACCTGAGAATCCAAATGATTTCTCTATTTCTGATGCTGAAACACAATTTGGTTGTCGGTGTACAAAAGTAGGGGCTCTCCTTTTGACCCCTTTAACTTGTGCACGGGCAGTCGAGGCCACTCGCCACGGCCACACTTGGCACGGCCAGGGAGGTGAACCAAGGTAAGTCCAGAAGCAAAGCAACGCCATGGCCAAGACCACAATGAGCAGAGGGACGATGCAGGTTTCCCCGGCAAAGTACTTGCCGGGGGTAGCCTCCGCAGCCCCGGCAAGACCCTTGCCGGGGCAGCTAGCCCCAACACCAACAGAGCGAGCCACCCTTGAGCCCACGGCCCCCGACACTATCCAACTGCGCTGGGCCAGGGCTCGGTAGGCACCTCTATGGTGGCATGCAGATCTTTGTGAAGACAAGAGCAACACTCTTGATCAGAAGAGTGGGAAGCAACAAGCCTCCGCAAGGTCCTTGCCGAGGGAATCCGCAAGGCCCCCGGCAAGATCCTTGCCGGGGATGTCCACAAGGCCCCCGGCAAGATCCTTGCCGGGGACGTCCACGACGCCACGACAGGACCCTTGCCGGGGCCCCGACAAGGCCCTTGCCGGAAGCATCCGCGAGGCCACGACCAGGTCCGCACCCGCCAAGGTTTCTACCGCCAATTCCATGCAGCTGCCAGCCCACCAGCCGGGCAGGCACCTGCGTGTCAACGAAGGGCTCCTTCGCCAACTCACCACGTGCTTACGTGGTGGCATGCAGATCTTCTTGGAGGCTCCACCGCCGCGCCACCTCAGCTGCCTGCCTGCCTACATGGCGCCGCATTCATCGCTGGCCAGGGCGCGTGTCGGAGCGAGGAGGGGCGGCGACGGACGGGACGAGCCTCACCCCCGTCCCCCAATAAAGCGAAGGGACACCTAAACCTCGCATTAAATGCGCTTTGTCCCGTAATGGCTAGCGATAAGCTAAGCCACGATACTTCGAGGCCACCTCCTGGTGCCACTGTGGCGATCCCTTGCCTATAAAAGGAGACCCAAGGCGCCCAGGAGCAGGATTCGGACCTTTGGACAAGTTACGCTCCCTATAGCTAGTTCAAACTCCTCAAGAACTCAGATATACAACCACCAAAGCAGGACTAGGGTATTACGCATCTTTGCATCCTGAACCTGGGTAAACGACCCGTGTGTTTGCACTGACTGTTGATCCTGCTCTCCTCACCACTCCCAGCACCCCGCAACCGTAGAAGGGATCCCCTTGATCCCATAGGTGTCGTTTCACACCAACAACTTTGGCGCGCTAGGTAGGGGGGCGCGGAGTAGCGAGCGTCTGGTTCTACAGCCAGTGACGCGGTTCTTCATCGCCATGCCTCCAAAGAAGAAGGGGGAGGCCAAGGAAAAAGGCACCGCTCGCCAACACGAAGGGCGCCAGCGCAATGGCAGAAAAGCTAAGTTGTTCACAGCCATAAGCATCTCCCTTTTACATATAAGGTTATCATCCCCGGAGATCCTGTCCTATGTATGGAAGCCCGCACGCAAAGAGGCCCTTCCGCGATTGGCAACTTCTTTGTTTTGTTTCGAGTCCGCTCAACAGCTCAAACGGCTGCGTCGAAAGTGGCAGGGTAGCGTTCCGTGATTGGCAACGCTCTCGACTCTGACTCGAGTCAAGCTCGACAGGTCGAGCGGCTGCGTCGAGAGCGGTAAGGTGGTTTGCTCGGCAGCATGCACACCCAGCAGGCCGTTGGGGATCCGTCCTCAATGTGCCGCCCTGGGTTTACGCGCCGGCAAACCTACTCAAGCAACGTAGGGTGGACATAAAAAGGGAAGATCAAATGGGAAAATGACATGCATGATATTGAAAGTACTGCAGAGTTATATTACATAGAATTGTTGCTGTGGTTCTAACTAAAGATATGAATTGTCTTGGTCATGAACTCGCAGCGGCAACAGAAAACGGAGCACCTAGTCTCGGCGCTGACCTTCCACCCTCTCGATTCCGCTGATACGGCTGGTGACGGGCTCGATGCGCTCCTCGATCCCAGAGAGGGTCGCGTTGTCCGGCAAGCTGTACACCGCGTCGTTGAAGTCGAGGTCAGGGTACCGGAGGGCCAGCTTGGTGAGGACCTTGGTCATGGTGCCCAGGCACATGCGCCGGGACTCGTCGGCCAAGGTGCTTTCTCGGTTTGACTGGAGTTGCTCCAAGGCACCGAGGACAACCTCGAAGAACAGAGTCATCTTGGCGCAGGTGGACCCGCTGCGCTCCCGAGCATACCTCACGATTGGTATGCCCATGGTGGCCAGCTGTGCGGTGATCTTGTCGGCGACGTCCTCGAGGAGGCCGATCCAGCAGTCCTCGGCGTCCACAAAATCCTTGTGGATGGCGGCCCCATCCTTCCGGAGCTGCCTCTCGGTCACCAACTCCTTGGCCAGGGTCCCCTCCCGGGCTTTGGCCTCTGAGAGCATCCCCTCAAGGGCCTTCAGCTTCGACGTCAGGTCCTTGATGGAGTCGTTGGCCTTGGAGAGCTGCTCGGCCTTGACGAGGATGGCGCCTTGCGCCTCCGTTAGGGCGCCGTTGAGCGTGTCCTTCTCCTCGGCCAACCATAGGGCCTGGCCCTTCAGCCCGTCCCGCTCCACCTCCAGCTCCTCCACCCTGCCGGCGTAGACCAAGGCCTGGGCATCGAGCGCCTCTCCGTGCCTCTGCTCCAGTTCTTGGGTCTGCTGCACGACGAGCTTTTCCACCTCTTCATCCTTGCCGCGGAGCGTGGCGGCAAGCTTCTCCTCACGAGCGACGAGGTCCTCCTCCTGGGAGTTCAGTGCAGCCTCGTGCTGGACCCGGGCGGCTTCAGCGGCGGCAGCCAGGTTCTCCGCCGCTTCCTGGGCCTTCTCGACGTCGGCCAGCTTCATGGCGAGCTCCACGTCCCGCTTGGCCAGCTCGCCCTGAGCGGCCCTCAACTCCTCGTGAGCTTGGCGGAACCAGTCTTGCGTCTCGGCGACGCGCTTCTGGAGATCTGCCTCCGCCTTCTCCACCACCGCCGCCCTGGACTTAACCTTGTCCAGGCGGGCACGTTCGAGAGCCTGGATCTTTCGGTAGCTAGCGCCCATGGCCTGGAGCAACTGCTCCTCCTGGGGGCCGCCGCCGCCAACGCTCGGCTCGTCGACGACCTCAAGCCCGACGGCGACAAGCACTTCGCCGTCAAAAACCTCCCCCTCGACGGGTGCCCTGGTGCTAGGCGCACCTGGGAGGTGGACGAACAGGTCGTCGCTCACCCTCAAATACCTACCGGGGCCAGGAGCAGCAGAGGAAGAAGGCCGATCGTCTGCCACTTCCTCCTCCTCTTTGGCGGCAGCCGCGCTGGCCTCCCCGGCAGGCCCCTTGCCGGTCTCTTTGGTGGTGGCCTTGCCGGCCTCCCCGGCAGGTCCCTTGCCAGCTTCTTCGGCAGTAGCCTCGCCGTCTCCCTCGGCGGTGGCCTTGCCGGCTCCCTCGGCGGTGGCTTTGCCGGCTCCCTCAGCGGTGGCCTTGGCGACCTCCTCGGTGGCGTCCCTGCCGGCCTCCTCGGCGGCAATTTTCTCGGCCTCCGCCACGGCGTCCTTGGCCACGTCCCCGATGACGGTGTCCAGGTCCTCCCGATCCGTCGAGTGGGGATCTGAACATCACGAAGGAGGAGGGGGTAAAAGCCAGGATCAAGGAAAACAACAATAACCAAGACGAAGGGCGAGCAGATTACCGGTGCGAGGCTGGGAAGCAGAAGTCCCCTCCCCGCCAACATTTGGTGTAGAGGTGGAGCCGCCGGCGCCCAAGTTCTCTTCCTCCTCCTCCATGTGCGTGGGCTCGATACTTGGCGCCCTTGCCGAAGACGCCCCTCGGGGCAGCGTGGTCGACGGGGGCGGCGTGTTGGGGGTGGCCCTCTGCGGCCCCTCCTGCCGCTGCTCTCCTCCTGCGCACTCGGCAAGGTCAGCGCCAAGGCATCGTACCCCTAACACATGTCGACGATGAGAGAATGGAAAACTCATGCTGGGGACTGTGCCGGGGGCTGCTGTCTGGGCTGCTCAGCACCACCAGCGTTGCCCCTGAAATACCAGCCGGTGGCTGGCCGCCCGCCGAGGCTTTGGCCCTCTTTATCCTCTGGGCCAGCTTCTCCACGTCCCTGCGAAAACAAAGACAAGTCAAGTCAAGAGATGCAGATTGAAAGGACGGGGGTGACAGGGGGAGCAGGACGCTTACTCATCGTCCACCTCCTCCTCTGCTGCTTTCCTCTTCCTCGGCCTTCGCCTGACGCGCGGGCTCCATCAGAGATCTAGGCCGCTGCACGGCCTCGACAGGGCGGACCGGGCCGCCAGAAGCAGCCCGGCGCAGTCGCCTCCTCCTTGGGGCCGAAGGGTTGCCAGCCCCGGCCTCCTCCTCCTCCGATGGCTTGCCGCCTGCGTCCTCGACAAGTGGAGCCCCGGTGCTGGCGCTGCTGGCCTCCCCAGTAGCCTCCGCCCACCTGGCGAGCTCCTCCTCCTCCGCAGCCGTCGCGGCCTTGTCCTCTACGCCGCCGGTGCTGCCGGCCGCCTCGGCAAGCGCCGCCTCTTCCGCGGCACGTTGCGCCTCCTCCACCCTCTTGGCGATATAGTCCAGCTCTGCCGGTGAGGTGTCCTGAATGAGCCGCGGCTCCTCAGTGACATACCTCTCGTGCAGAGTGTCGAAGAAACTTTGGACCTGAAGATCGTCCGGCTCGACCCAGTTCGGGTCAAGACCGTGCACGCTGAGGTCCGGCATCATGGCTATGATGTCGGACTGACAAGAATTGTTGCTCAGCGGGACCACTCCTGCCGGCAGCCTGAAGACGGGCTCCGTGATGATCTTGCCGGCCTTTGCTGCTTCCCTCGCAGCCTTGCCGGATTGCTCGACCTCGCCCTCTTCGTCGAACTCGAGCTAAAAAAGCCGTTAGCAGAGATGGGCGTGCCTCAACACCATCAGGTTGTGGTCGAGGCCGGGCCGAAGCCGCATGACATCAGCCACGTTCCTGAAAAGCCAGGCCGGCCTCCCCTTGGCATGCAGAGGAGCAATTCGGCGGCGGATAAAATCCGCCCCGATCATCTCGAGGGTGAGCCCGGCCTGGGTAAGCCGAAGAATCCTGGTGGTGGCGATCTTGAGCTTCGCATCATCGGCGTCGAGGTCGCTCCAGTTGTTCCCTCGAACCGGCGGCGCGTTGCGAACCCGGCAAAAAGCCGGTGCATTCTCCTCCTCGATCCAGCACCACCGGCCTCGCCATTCCTCCCACCTCTCCTTCATGGTGCCGTCTGGGTACGCCCCCTTGGCCCTCGAGATCCAGGCAACGCACCCAGCAATGGTACTGCCTTTCTGGATCCGAGGGGTGAAGTAATGGCGAGAAAGCGCCGTGCTGGGGTTCACCCCGACGAACCCCTCGCAGAGGTGCGCGAAAAGGGCCATGCACGCCACGGCATTCGGAGTAAAATCCAGAAGGCGAAAACCGTAGGTGTGCATGACATCCTTGAAGAAATCAGAAAAAGGAGGGCAGAGCCCGCAGGAGAAGTAGTCGACGAAGAAGGGGTACCGGTTCGGGGCAGGCCCGGCGCTAGCCGGGACGACGCACGTGGCGGGATGCCCCGTCGTTGCTCCTCCCATCTTCACTCCCCACAAGAGCATGAAGAACTCCCGGAGCTCAGGTACGCCGATTGACGAAGGCTCGAAGTAGGCGGACTGCGCCCTTCGCACCACCAACTCGCTCTCCGGCTGCTCCGCCACTCCGACATCCTTCACCGCTCCTTTGCGCTCTGCTGATACGGTGTCTCCTGCCGCTCCCTTGCCGGCATCCCTTGCCGCGCCCTTACCCCTGGTGGACTTGGGCGCCATGGCAGCTGCGGGGGGCAAGAGGGCAAGGTAGAAGCGCGGCGGCGATGGGTGAAGCTTGGAGAAGAAGGAGCAAGAGGGGGGCGGCGGCTTTGAGATTGGGGGAAGGCGCAGAAGGGGTAAAGTGAGCAGCGCCCCCGCGGTTATCCCTTTTTACGGGGAAGGCGTGGGCCGCCTCATTTCCCATTTACTGTGACGTGATGCATGCGTGCGGGAACCATCCCACGCATGACCCCCATGTCACGCACGCCCCCCACGTCACGCGCAGATCGTGGGAAGCGCAGCGGACGGAAGAATTACCGCGGTAGAAACCGCCCCGCCTGCCCGCGCACCGTTCTTGGGCCTGGCCCAACAATGTGTTGCGCTTATGTGTGGCCCAGGCCCGGGGGCTCCTGTCAGTGTACAAAAGTAGGGGCTCTCCTTTTGACCCCTTTAACTTGTGCACGGGCAGTCGAGGCCACGCGCCATGGCCACACTTGGCACGGCCAGGGAGGTGAACCAAGGTATGTCCAGAAGCAAAGCAACGCCAAGGCCATGACCACAAAGAGCAGAGGGACGAAGCAGGTTTCCCCGGCAAGGTACTTGCCGAGGGTAGCCTCCGCAGCCCCGTCAAGACCCTTGCCGGGGCAGCTCGCCCCAACACCAATAGAGCGAGCCACCCTTGAGCCCACGGCCCCCGACGCTATCCAACTGCGCTAGGCCAGGGCTCAGGAGGCACCTCTATGGTGGCATGCAGATCTTTGTGAAGACAAGAGCAACACTCTTGATCAAAAGAGTGGGAAGCAACAAGCCTCGACAAGGTCCTTGCCGAGGGAATCCGCAAGGCCCCCGGCAAGATCCTTGCCGGGGATGTCCACAAGGCCCCCGGCAAGATCCTTGCCTGGGACGTCCACGATGCCACGACAAGACCCTTGCCGGGGCCCCGGCAAGGCCCTTGCCGGAAGCATCCGCGAGGCCACGACCAGGCCCGCACCCGCCAAGGTTTCCACCGCCAATTCCATGCAGCTGCCAGCCCACCAGCCGGGCAGGCACCTGCGTGTCAACAAAGGGCTCCTTCGCCAACTCACCACGTGCTTACGTGGTGGCATGCAGATCTTTTTGGAGGCTCCACCACCGCGCCACCTCAGCTGCCTGCCTGCCTACATGGCGCCACATGCATCGTTGGCCAGGGCGCGTGTCGGAGCGAGGAGGGGCGGCGACAGACGGGACGGGCCTCACCCCCGTCCCCCAATAAAGCAAAGGGACACCTAAGCCTCGCATTAAATGCGCTTTGTCCCGTAATGGCTAGCGATAAGCTCAGCCACGATACTACGAGGCCACCTCCTGGTGCCATTTTGGTGATCCCTTGCCTATAAAAGGAGACCCAAGGCGCCCAGGAGCAGGATTCGGACCTTTGGACAAGTTACGCTCCCTGTAGCTAGTTCAAACTCCTCAAGAACTCAGATATACAACCACCAAAGCAGGACTAGGGTATTATGCATCTTTGCGGCCTGAACCTGGGTAAACGACCCGTGTGTTTGCAATGACTGTTGATCCTGCTCTCCTCACCACTCCCAGCGCCCCCGCAACCGTAGAAGGGATCCCCTTGATCCCATAGGTGTCGTTTCACACCGACACTGGTAATGAACATGAACCTAAAGAAAATGCTAATGATGATGTTAATGATGATGCTCAACCTAGTTATGATAATGAGGTAGAAATTGAACCTGCTGTTGATCTTGATAACCCACTATCAAAGAATCAACGTTATGATAAGAGAGACTTTGTTGCTAGGAAACTTGGTAAAGAAAGAGAACCATGGGTTCAGAAACCCATGCCCTTTCCACCCAAACCATCCAAGAAAAAGGATGGTGAGGACTTTGAGCGCTTTGCTAAAATGATTAGACCTATCTTTTTGCATATGCGATTAACTGATATGCTCAAAATGAATCCTTATGATAAGTACATGAAAGATATCATTACAAATAAAAGAAAGATACCGAAAGCTGAGATTTCCACCATGCTTGCTAATTATACTTTTAAAGGTGGAATACCAAAGAAACTTGGAGATCCAGTAGTACCAACTATACCATGTTCCATTAAAAGAAATTATGTTAGAACTGCTTTATGTGATCTTGGAGCCGGTGTTAGTGTTATGCCTCTGTCTTTATATCGTAGACTTGATTTGAATAAGTTGACACCTACTGAAATATCTTTGCAAATGGCTGATAAATCAACTGCTATACCTGTCGGTATTTGTGAGGATGTGCCTGTTGTGGTTGCAAACGTTACTATTTGAACGGACTTTGTTATTCTTGATATTCCCAAGGACGATAGTATGTCTATTATTCTTGGAAGACCTTTTTTGAATACTACAGGGGCTGTCATTGCAACAAAGGCAATGTCACTTTTCATGTTAATGGTAATGAGCATACGGTACACTTTCCGAGAAAACAACCTGAAGTCCATAGTATCAATTCTATTGGAAAAATTCCATCGATTATATTTGGAGGTTTTGAATTTCCTCTACCTACTTTCAAGGAGAAATATGATATTCTTATTATAGGGGATGTGCATATCCCCGTTGAGGTAACATAGTGTTATTCAAAATTTCTCCGGTTCCATGTTATTCGGAATGAGTTTGTTAACAAGACTTGATCAACCTTGTTAGTGGATTCTTTTTGATGAGCATGATATGGATGAAACTAGAAGGCACAACCTTCTGTACCCTCTTTCTACTTTCTGTTATTTAGTTTAAATAAAGTAAAAATAGTATTTTTCTATCTGTTTTCTGATTTATCCGTACAATATAAAAATACCCCAAAAATAAAAGTTCTCCAAATGCCCTGAAAATGGAATATGATTTTTTCTAGAATATTTGAGAATATCTGGCACGGAGAACACAGCAGGAGGGGCAAGCACCTGGCCACGAGGGTGGAGGGCACGCCCTACCCCCCTGGGTGCGCCCCCTGCCTCGTGGGCCCATGGTGGCTCCCCTCCACTTATTTCTGCACCCACACACTTCTTCTCCCTCCCAAAAAATCACCATCCAGCTCAAGCACGAGTTCTAGCTCATTTTGCTGCGATTTTCTATCTCCTTGCTCAAAGCACTTCTAACAAAACTGCTTGGGGGATTGTTCCTTGGTATGTGACTCCTCCATTGGTCCAATTAGTTTTTGTTCTAGTGCTCTATTCATTGCAAATTTGTGCTGCCTAGGTGACCATGTTCTTGAGCTTGCATGTAAAATTTATATGGTTCCAAGTAGTTCTAATGCATGATATAGTCTCTAGGCACTTGTAGGAGTAGTTGCTATCAATTTTTATTGAGCTTGGTTCACTTTTGTTTGAAGTTACTAAAAATTTCAGAATTTTTCAGAAAATAATGAAGAGATTTTTGAGGGGCTCATTGAGCTGAAGCTCGAAGGAAAAGCAAAATGAAGAAGCGTAGAGGCCCAAATATAATTTGCCTCGCACCGCGGAGGTTTGGCCGTGTGAATGGCCTTCCGATGATTTCTCGAGAGAAGCCGGGATTTATGATTATTTCTATTCATTGGCTGAGAATGCAGGCCTCACCGACTTCCTCCGCGACCAACGCAATCAGTATCTCTTACTCACTAATACTTTTGTGCAAAACTTCTACTATTATCCTAAGGAAACACCTCCTTCAGTAGAGCTTCATTTATATGATGTTGTTAAGAAGATGCCACTAGATGAATTTTGCAAGGTTTGCAAAATACCTTTTGAGGGTAGTTTAGAGGAACCACATCGTAAAGATGTGGACGGGTTTATTGGCACTATTACTGTGGGGGAAACTGGAAAGGTTTCCGATGAAAGAATCACTAGCATACATTTTCCTATCTTACGCTACTTTGCCATATTTGCTAGTCGTTGCTTAATTGGTCGCGGAAACTATGGAAACCTTAGTGTTCCTGATATTATCATTTTGTTCCATGGTTTATTTTCCGATAGCACTGTTAGTATGGGCGGTATTATTGCTATACGGTTAAGTTTGAACCATACAATGGGTCCCATATTTGGAGGTATTTATGCTTCACGCCTTGCTGCATATTATAATATACCTATTAGGCACTATGAAAAAGAAGAAAAATTGTTGCCCACTGCTTATTTAATTATAAGAGTAGGGTAGCGCATGATTTCATTGTCAAGAATAATGAAGGGACGCTTAAATACAAATTGTTCTTTGATAAACATCACCCTGAGACTATTATCTTGCCTGCTCCTTCCTTGTTTAATTTATCTTCGGGCCCGTATCTCGTTTCGTGGGCGGCCATTTACGCTTACCGGAACCGTACACCAGCCACGGAGCCGGAACCACAATTTGAGCCTCCACGGCAGTCTAATTACTATTGGGATCCGGAGATGGCTGCCAGCCAATGGCAGTCAGAGTCTTCTTCATCTCAGTACGACCCTAGATACAACTATGGATATCCGCCAGGCCATCCGTGGCAATAAACCAACTTAGGCCAAAAGCCTAAGCTTGGGGGAGTACGTATTTCCCACCGACATTACATTTATGTTCACACACACTCATTGCTAGATGTCGGTGCTCATACTCTTTCACTGTAATATCCATGCTAGTTTATTTTCTTTTTCTTGCTTTCCACTTGTGTGTTTGCTAAACCTTAAGAAAAAACAAACAAAATTAGTAGTAGCGTTTAGTTAGTTTACTTTTCTGGCTGTAGTAGTAATAATTAAAAAGAAAACCCAAAAATATTTCCTGTTCTTCTTTTGCTTGTTGGGAGCTTTCCTGTGTAAATAGTTTTATTTCTTTTCTTTTCTTTGGGGGTTGATAGGAGAAGACCATAATTAAATTGTTGAAGTGGCTCTTATATGCATTATTGTTGATTTAACCAAGAGCCCATATTGCCTTGTCTTCTCCTGTTTATTGAATGCTCGCAGATTCCATCTTAGTCCAATGCACGTGCACTCTTATTATTATTCACATCGTTCGGTCATGCAAGTGAAAGGCAATTATGATGATATATGATGGACTGACTGAGATGAGAAAAGCTGGTATGAACTCGACCTCTCCTGTTTTTGTAAATATGATTAGTTCATCGTTCCTGATTCAGCTTATTATGAATAAACATGTTTGCAATGACAATTAGAGATCATAGTTGCTTATGCCATGCTTGATTAGCTATGAGTTATAATGGTTTACCTTGCGTGCCAACATGCTATTAAAATGGTTGTGATGTGGTATAGTGGGGTGGTATCCTCCTTTGAATGATTTAAGCGACTCGACTTGGCACGTGTTCACACATGTAGTTGAAACAAATCAACATAGCCTTCACGATCTTTATGTTCATGGTGGATTATATCCTACTCATGCTTGTACTCAATGTTCATTAATTTTAATGCATGTTCATGACTGTTGTCGCTCTCTAGTTGGTCGCTTCCCAGTCTTTTGCTAGCCTTCACTTGTACTAAGCGGGAATACTGCTTGTGCATCCAATCCCTTAAACCCCAAAGTTATTCCATATGAGTCCACTATACCTTCCTATATGTGGTATCTACCTGCCGTTCCAAGTAAATTTGTATGTGCCAAACTCCAAACCTTCAAATAAACATTCTGTTTTGTATGCTCGAATAGCTCATGTATCAACTAGGGCTGTCCGTATCTTCCATGCTAGGCGGGTATTCTCAAGAGGAGTGGACTCCGCTCCTCACTCACGAGAAAATGGCTGGTCACCGGGATGCCCAGTCCCATGGTTTATGCAAACTAAATCAAAATAATTGCAAACAAAACTCCCCCTGGGACTCTTGCTAGTTGGAGGCACTCGTTGTTTCGAGCAAGCCATGGATTGATGCTTGTTGGTGGAGGGGAGTATAAACTTTACCATTCTATTTGGGAACCGCCTATAATGTGAGTAGCATGGAAGATATCGCCATCTCTTGGTTGTTATGTTGACAATGAAAGTATGCCGCTCAAAATATTATTTATCTATATTTCAAAACCGAGCTCTGGCACCTCTACAAATCCCTGCTTCCCTCTGCGAAGGGCCTATCTATTTACTTTTATGTTGAGTCATCACCCTCTTATTAAAAAGCACTAGCTGGAGAGCGCAGCTGTCATTTGCATCCATTACTATTAATTTATATTGGGTATGACTATGATTGGATCTCTTTTACCATGAATTACAATGTTTAGTCAGTCCTTGATCTTTAAAGGTGCTCTGCATTTATGTTTTGCGGTCTCAGAAAGGGCTAGCGAGATACCATCTTGTTATATCATATCATGATTGTTTTGAGAAAGTGTTGTCATCCGAGATTTATTATTATTGCTCGCTAGTTGATTATGCCATTGATATGAGTAAACATGAGACCTAAGAGTTATTGTGAATGTGGTTAGTCATAATCTTTGTTGAAAACTTGAATGCTGGTGTTACATATTTACAACAACAAGAGCAAACAGAGTTTGTAAAAGTTTTCTTTATCACTTTCAGTTTATCAACTGAATTGCTTGAGGACAAGCAAAGGTTTAAGCTTGGGGAGTTGATACGTCTCCGTCGTATCTACTTTTCCAAACACTTTTGCCCTTGTTTTGGACTCTAACTTGTATGATTTGAATGGAACTAACCCAGACTGACGCTGTTTTCAGCAGACTTTCCATGGTGTTTTTTATGTGCAGAAACAAAAGTTCTCGGAATGACCTGAAACTCCACGGAACATCTTTTCGGAAAATATCAAAAATACTAGAAGAAGAATCCACGTCAGGGGACCCACACCCTGTCCATGAGGGTGGGGGTGCGCCTGCCCCCCTGGGCGCGCCCCCTGCCTCGTGGGCCCCCTAACGCTCCACCGACCTCAACTCCAACTCCATATATTCACTTTCGGGGAGAAAAAAATCAGAGAGAATGATTCATCGCGTTTTACGATACGGAGCCGTCGCCAAGCCCTAAAACCTCTCGGGAGGGCTGATCTGGAGTGCGTTCGAGGCTCCGGAGAGGGGAATCCGTCGCCGTCGTCATCATCAACCATCCTCCATCACCAATTTCATGATGCTCACCGTCGTGCGTGAGTAATTCCATCGTAGGCTTGCTGGACGGTGATGGGTTGGATGAGATCTATCATGTAATCGAGTTAGTTTTGTTAGGGTTTGATCCCTAGTATCCACTATGTTCTGAGATTGATGTTGCTACGACTTTGCTATGCTTAATGCTTCTCACTAGGGCCCGAGTGCCATGATTTCAGATCTGAACCTATTATGTTTTCACGAATATATGTGAGTTCTTGATCCTATCTTGCAAGTCTATAGTCACCTACTATGTATTATGATCCGGCAACCCCGAAGTGACAATAATTGGGACCACTCCCGGTGATGACCATAGTTTGAGGAGTTCATGTATTCACTATGTGTTAATGCTTTGGTCTGGTACTCTATTAAAAGGAGGCCTTAATATCCCTTAGTTTCCATTAGGACCCCGCTGCCACGGGAGGGTGGGACAAAAGATGTCATGCAAGTTCTTTTCCATAAGCACGTATGACTATATTCGGAATACATGCCTACATTACATTGATGAATTGGAGCTAGTTCTGTGTCACCCTATGTTATGACTGTTACATGATGAACCACATTCGGCATAATTCTTCATCACCGATCCAATGCCTACAAGCTTTTCATATATTGTTCTCCGCTTATTTACTTTTCTGTTGCTACTGTTACAATCACTACAAAACACCAAAAATATTACTTTTGCTACCGTTACTTTTGTTACCATTACCACTACTATCATATTACTTTGCTACTAAATACTTTGCTGCAGATACTAAGTTATCCAGGTGTGGTTGAATTGACAGCTCAATTGCTAATACTTGAGAATATTCTTTGGCTCCCCTTGTGTCGAATCAATAAATTTGGGTTGAATACTCTACCCTCGAAAACTGTTGCGATCCCCTATACTTGTGGGTTATCAGCTAACCAAGGAGCTTACCACGGATCTGAAGACCAAGGCGCTTGAGCGTGTTCTGGTAAGGAATACACCCCCGCGTAATTAGCTCCATATGGTTGCATTCTAATTAATGAAGCCAAATTTCTAAATGGTTCATGTTCCTTCCGCAGGACACTGAAAGCAGTAGCGTGGGGTCGTCTCTGAGCTCCCCTTTCGACACCCCTTTAAATAGGGCATTGAACATAATGAAAAACAAGGATAAGCTCAGTAAGCCGTCGTCAGCTGGTCGTGTTGCCAGCAAAGGTTGTCCACGAAATGGTCGGAGTACTATACCGCTGGGCGAAAGGAGAGAAAAACGGCTCGGAAAGCCAGGAGCGCGAGGTTCAACAACTCAAGGCACAAGTGGCGCGGATTCCGGAGATGGTCGAAGAGCAAGTGCGAGACCAACTGGGAGCGACGATCACCGCCATTATACCTACCTTAGTTTCTGGGCTGCAGGCGTGGATGGCGAGCGGCCAACAGGGGCCGCCCCCGATTCCCAGCTTCACGGGCAGCAACTCGCGCAACGCGCCGGCGGCGCCATTGGTGTCTCCGGCGGAGGCAGCATTGGTGTCTCCCGCGGCGGCGCCATTGGTGTCTCTGGCGGAGGCGGCATTGGTGTCTCCCGCTGCAGCGCCGGCATTGCAGCTTAATGCACCCGGGTGTGGGAAGAATACGCCGGCCGGCACCTCGGCAGCAAGCGGCCCCTCCGTCAATTGCACGCCCGCCGTTGGCGGTGCCTCGACATTAGCCGAGCTCGACGCCATCACGGTAACTAATTAAGCCTCTCGACTGATGACTTCATCTCCTTGCCTTTGACTGGGCATCCCTGACGCCCTACATGTTTTCGCAAGGTGCCACCGACATTCCGTGCACTCTCCTGCACTTTGTGAACGACGAGTTGGTCGATGTTGCCAAGGGCAGAATCGTTCAACCGGGCAGCCACGTGTTCCACGGTAATCAGATGCCACCCACCGTTTATAGGGTTCAACTGGTTTGGGTGCTGCCGGGCTTCGACGACATATTACCTCCGTATTGACCCCATGGGGCCGATGAAGATGATGTGATGACCCTCAGCGCCTGCATAAGCTAGCCCATGCTTTAGCCGAAGAGCCAGATTCGTTTGGGGGCAGGGGACACCACCCGATAGACAACACCGCCAGTCATGCCGGCGCCAAGCCATGGCAAGACCCCCGCAACGCTACCGGACATGCTGGACATGCATATGGCATAGGATCCGGACATGCATATGGCACAGGATCCGGACGACGACGACGGTACATTTACCGATGTCGATAAGTACTTCAACGAACATGGGTACGGTGACGAATTCTTGGGGCCACCTTTTCAAGAACCCAACCCTGCAAAAGACGATCTAGCTGGTACCGCGGAGAAACCCAATTGCAACAGGCGTCGTCTGGCGTTCAGTTCTCAGGAGACGCCTCCAGCTGCCGCCTTCACCGAGCCTCAGATAGCCGAGGTGCAAAATATTATCAGCCCCAACACACTCAAGAAGGCGGTCTCTGAGCAGAACTCGATCCCATTACAGCAAAAGAAGAAGGGACGGAAAAGAAGGACTAACAAGGGTGCGAGCCAGCCGGCACAGAGTACGATCCGTGCTCAGGACGGGCCACCTTCACCTAAGGATATCTCTAGGAGGGTGCATGTGGCGGGTAGGCCAATGCTACCGACTAATCTGCTCAATGCTGCAACCGGTGCTATGCAGAGTCTGCATGACAGTGTTCTTTCTTTGGAGAAGCAGCGTCTCTCTGAGAATGATGTGGCATACCCGGTTTTCGTGGCCAAGGTGCCAGAGGGCAAGGGCTTTGTGGATAGCGCCATCGGGGGTACGATCGTCCTGCGGTTTGATGACATCTTCGCTATGTTTAACCTTCATCCGCTGCACTACACCTTCGTTCGGCTATTTTCGCTGAGTATGGAGATGCAGATCATTAGAGACAAGACCCCGGACATCGTGATAGTCGACCCCTTCTACATGCGTGCCAAGATCTTGGGCAGCACCGGGGAACCGGCAAGTCGCGAGTTCATACCTCGAAGGCGTCATTCTGGCAAACCCAGATAAGGATAACTTCCTCGTGCCTTACTTTCCCGAGTAAGTCATCCCCTCACCGCCCCGTAACATATGATTTCTTAGATTTCGATCGTCCTTTTTTTCTAACATTCCGTGTTTTGTGCAGTGACACACATTGCACACTCATCCTCTTAAGCCCGAACTATTCCATGGCCACGTATTTCGACTAGGACCGTCAGTCGAAGAAAGACTACACAAATATCAAGAAATGTCTTGATGATGTTCTCCCCGGCTTCGCCAGATCTGGAGGCACCTTCAGCGGGCCAGTTCGTAGGTACGGCAAGCACGTGTTCACCCACAATACGACGTTCCCCTGCTTCAAGCAGCCGCCTGGCGGTCAGAAGGATGCCTACTATGCCCTCCATCACATGCCAGCGATCGTACAGGACCATAATCACCTTCTGCTAGCAAATAATCTCAAAGATTGGGCCGCACGCTTGTCACCAATCCAGGACATGGACATCAGACAAGAATTCTTTCGCATCCAGTCGGAGTTTGCGGAAATCATCCATCAAGATGTCCTTCGTACCTCGGGGCAGTTCTACCTCAGATATCAACCGTCCAACAGTGAGATAGAAACAACGCTACAAATGCAGGCTGACAACGCCCGCGATTTCATGACCATCACGACAGACGGCGGCTTCATCCATGCTCCGGTCCCTGAGTCGAGTCGAAAGTAGTGATGCTATGTAGTTCTGAAATATCGATTAGCTCATATTGTAATTAAACTTTAATGAACTTGTATGTCTCTTTGGTTTGGACAGTCGCTCAACTTATATGTAATCGATGCTATTTATTAGTAGGACCATGAATCGTGCTATTAATGTCTTGCTTTTCTCTTCTGATCCTTTTTTTGCATACTTATATATTGCTTATGTATTGTCTGTGAATTGCTACTAACGTTTTGTTTGGCTAGTGCATAGAGATGCCGTCATATGTCGTGTACAAGGGTAAGGTTCTCGGAGTCTACGACGACTGGGAGGAGTGTCGAAGACAGGTTCACCGTTTCAGCGGTAACAGTTACAAAGGGTACACCACTAGGGCGGAGGCGGAAGCTAGATACGCGCGCTATCTAGCGGGAGAGAGGAGGGAGCGGAGGAGGAACCGGATGAAGACCAGTTTCATCGCAATGATGCTAATCGTGATGACCGCAACTCTCTCCTATGTGATGGTAGTTTAGATGATCGATATCGACTTGTAATGTGAAGACAAACTCGCTACTCGCGGTCTCGAGACTTGTAATGTTCTAACTTTGTTCGGTCTTTCGAATTCGGAGACTAACATGATGAATTGTATTCAGAGACTAATCTTCTATTGTATTCGATAAATCTGTTGTTTATATGTTGTGCTATCTATATTCTGTGCAGTAATATATTCTGTAACCTGTGCAAATATCAGAAAAAAATTCCTAATATTCATACTAGTGGCGCACCACACAGCACTTTAGTGGCGCACTGCAATAGACACACTAGTGGCGCACTATCTAGTAGTGCGCCATTAGTAACCCAGAGCACAAGGTAAATATGGCCCCCTGGGAGGCATAGTAATGGCGCACCGTTTGACATACTAATGGCGCACTCCCTGGTGCACCACTACTGTTTGGTATACTAATGGCGCACCTGGGGTGCGCCATTAGTATTAGTTACTAATGGCGTGATGGTAGTGGCGCGCCTGTAGTGCGCCATTAATGGCCAAAAAAGTTGCGCCACTAATTAGCCTTTTCCTAGTAGTGTAAGCAGCCCCTGGCAAATATGAAATGTACAAAAGAGTACCTATATAGCTGATAAGCAGATCGAAATAAAATGAAGTAAGAAGCGAAAACCACAGAAACTGGGCCGCAAATTATTTTTATTATAACTGAATGGATATGTCAAGGCGTATCTTATACAAATAGTGCGATAAGCACCCGGACTATTTAACATGCCGGGATCAAGAAGGAGCAGCGTGCGAGTCCTGGGAAATAAGTAAAAATACCGTCAAGAAGAACGTATGGAGGTTACCCTACGCACCTATGCTGCAGGCCCCCTTTGTATGCCGATCCTTCGAAGGGGCTGGTGATCAGGCTCACTGAAAAACGAACCTAAAACAGAAAGGAAAAAGTGTGTCCGGGGTCGGTCTAGCCGAACTGTAGATTCCGGGTTAGCTTGTGCCTCCGTCGATGTCCATGGAATTTCGAGTGTGTATTATGTACGCGTGGTACGAATGCCACTACTTCATCGGGACTGGGACGGAGGCCGAATTGCTAATCGAGCTCTTGACGAGCCTTGCTGTCCTGCTGCAGTGTAGTTCGAAACCTCTTGATGGTGTCCAGGGGTTCGGCAGCCACACTATGGTGTTGTTTGAGAAGGCCGCTGTGTACCTCTGCTGCTAGGGCGGCGGTGTGCTCTTCTGTTCGGAGGGAGCGTTCCATGTTGCCATTGACTGTTATGACGCCTCGTGGGCCGGGCATCTTGAGCTTGAGATAAGTGTAATGTGGCACTGCGTTGAATCTAGCAAACGATGTTCGTCCGAGTAATGTGTGGTAGCCGCTGCGGAATGGGACGATGTCGAAGATTAACTCCTCGCTTCGGAAATTGTGCGGAGAACCGAAGACCACTTCCAGCATGATTGAGCCCGTACAGCGGGCCTCGATGCTTGGTATGACTCCTTTGAAGGTAGTCTTTGTTTGTTTGATTCGTGAGGGGTCAATGCTCATCTTCCGCACTGTGTCTTGATAGAGCAGGTTGAGGCTGCTACCACCGTCCATCAGGACTTGTGTTAGGTGAAACCTATCAATAATTGGGTCCAGGACTAGTGCGGCTGAACCGCCGTGGCGGATGCCAGTTGGGTGGTCTCGTATGACGACCACGGATTGAACTTTGGGGCGACTGGCTCTACCGCGTAGATGTCCCTGAGTGCTCGCTTGAGCTCCCTTTTGGGGATGTGTGTAGCGTATATCATGTTCACCGTTTTGACTTGGGGGGGGGGGGGGATTTCTTCTGCCCTCCAGTGTTCGGATGCCGGGGCTTTTCATCCTCGTCCTCACTTTGTGATCCCTTTTCTTTGTTTTCGGCATTTAACTTGCCAGCCTGCTTGAAAACCCAACAATCCCTGTTAGTATGATTGGCTTGCTTATCCGGGGTGCCATGTATTTGGCACGGATGGTCGAGTATGCGGTCTAGGCTGGAAGGTCCTTCATTGTTTCTTTTGTAGGGCTTCTTCCGTTGGCCGGACTTGGAGCCACTGAATCCGGCGTTGACTGTGGTGTCATCGGTGTTGTTATCATTGCTTCGGCGTTTGTGCCTATTGCGCTGGAGCTTGCCAGTGCTATTCTTGGCCTCAGAGGGGCCTATCTCGCTGGCTGTGTTGTTACTACGGGCCAGCCAACTATCCTCTCCTGCACAAAAGCGGGTCATGAGTGCCGTGAGGGCTGCCATGGACTTCGGCTTTTCTTGGCCGAGGTGGCGTGCTAGCCATTCGTCACGGATGTTGTCTTTGAAGGCTGCTAAGGCCTCGGCGTCTGGACAGTCAATGATCTGGTTCTTTTTGGTTAGGAACCTAGTCCAGAATTTTCTGGCTGATTCTCCAGGTTGTTGAACTATGTGGCTTAGGTCATCGGCGTCTGGTGGCCGGACATATGTTCCTTGGAAGATGTCTAGGAAAGCTTCTTCCAAGTCCTCCCAGCTGCCGATAGAATTTTCAGGCAGGCTGTTAAGCTAGTGCCGAGATGGCCCTTTGAGCTTGAGTGGGAGGTATTTAATGGCGTGGAGGTCATCTCCTCGAGCCATGTGGATGTGGAGGATGAAATCCTCGATCCACACTACGGGATCGGTTGTGCCGTCGTATGATTCGAAATTGACGGGCTTGAATCCCTCAAGGAATTCTTGATCCAGTACCTCGTCTGTGAAGCAGAGAGGGTGTGCGGCACCTCTGTACCGGGCCGTGTCACGGCGTAGCTCCAATGGAGTCCGTCTGCGGCATTCGGATTGGGCGTGGTTAGGTTTGTCATGTCCGAATAGGTAGCCGTCTTCGTGCCTCAAGGCACATCCTCGCGATCCGTAGATCGATCTTGTATGTCCTGCTCTACTGTCCAGGGTCTGCCAGAGGTCATACGTGTGACCCCTAACTCTTCCATCTTTATTTTTGCGGGGCGGTTGGGTAGGCTGCTGTTCGGCCTGAGTTGCCTCTTTATCCCGACCGCGTGGTGGCTGGTCGGCCGCCCTGTCTCGACCACGTGGTGGTCATTCCGCATTACGCGAGGGAGATGTGTGCTCCGGTGCCTCCTCATCGAATTAAGGTAGCAGTCTGCGTTTCGGGTAGCTCTTGGCTGGGCGCTTGAGGTCGTATTCTTCCGCTGTCAGGACGTCAGTCCATCTGTCGACGAGCAGATCTTGTTCAGCTTGAAGCTGCTGCTGTTTCTTTTTCAGGCTCCTTGCAGTGGCTATGAGTTGAAGCTTAAAGCACTCCTGCTCCAGAGGGTCCTCAGGCATGATGAAATCTTCGTTGCCGAGGCTTGTCTCCTCTTCGGAGGGTGGACGGTAACTATCGCCCCCCGAGTCATCTTCTATGGCCTGCTCATCAGGGTTGTCTTGCCTGTCGTCATGTTCCTCATGTTCGGATGCAGCACCGACAGGGTCTTCATTGTTTTCGGCGTCGCCTGGAGTGCTATTTTCTCTGGTACCAGTGTTGCTATCTTTTGAGCGGCGAGGCTTAGAACGGCGTTTGGAGCGCCGGCGCTTGGACTGCGTCTCAGAAGGTTTATTCTTATCTGGCTCTTCTTTGTCGTCGCCAGATCCTTTGGGTGTATCAACCATGTATACGTCGTACGAAGAGGTGGCCGTCCAACGTCCAGTGAATGGCGGGTCTTGGCCTTGCTCATTGTCGGCATCATCGTCCATACCGGTGATGTTTTCGGAGCCATAGTCAAGCATGTCGGTTAAGTCGTCGACAGTGGCTATGAAGTGGGTGGCGGGTGGGAAGCAAAATCCCTCGTCATCCATCTCTAGCTCGACCCGAACATAGTTCGGCTGTGCGTCCTCCTCCAAGGATAAGTTCTTTAAAGAATTTAGTATGTCACCAAAAGGTGAGTGCTGGAAGAAGTCTGCGGTGCCGAATTTGAAAATCGATAACCGATCCAGCTCGGTGTCCGCAGGCGCGTTTGATCTAGAACGTGTAGCCGAAAACGAGTCCGGAGTTCCAGTGGCGCAAATATTGTAGGATGTCAAGTCCGTGTGTGGCTCCAACGCCGTGGACTTTGTGGCCTCAAAGGGCACGATCTGCTTCGGTTCTGAGGCCGTTGCAGCAACAGGATCCATCCCCTGGGTGTGATCCGATGACAGATTTAAGTCATTTCATCAGAGAGAGGGGGAGCGACTGCCACAGTCTCGAATCCATAGAAGATCAAGTCTCCACGGGTATCCGCGGCGCAGTTCAAGCTTCCTGATCTGACCTAATGGCCAGGGGCGTGACTATCAACCTGCTCCAGATGGCCAAGCGAGTTGGCCCGCAGTACGAAGCCGCCGAATACGAAGATCTGTCTGGGGAGGAAGGTTTCTCCCTGGACCACGTCATTACTGAAGATCGAAGGGGCCATCGAGTCCTTTGCCGATGGCACAGTGGAACTCTCAATGAAAGCACCAATGTCAGTGTCAAAACCGGCGGCTCTCTGGTAGGGTGTCCCGAACTGTGCGTCTAGGAACGATGGTAACAGGAGACGGGGGACACAATGTTTACCTAGGTTCGGGCCCTCTCTATGGAGGTAATACCCTACTTCCTGCTTGATTGATCTTGATGAATATGAGTGTTACAAGAGTTGATCTACCATGAGATCGTAATGGCTACACCCTAGAAGTCTAGCCTATGAGTATATGGTAATGAATCTGTCCTTATCCGGACTATGCTCTCCGGCTTATATAGGCACCGGAAAGATCTAGGGTTACATGGGGTCGGTTACATAAGAGGGAATCTTCATAGTCGGTCGCCTAGCTTGCCTTCCACGCCAAGGAGATTCCAATCCGGAGACGGGTATAGTCTTTGGTCTTCGTGTCTTCACGGCCCATCAGTCCGGCCCATAGATATCAGGCCGGACTCCCGAGGACCCCTTAGTCCAGGACTCCCTCACCCACAAGCACCAATATATAGTTCCGGTAACAAGATTGAACACAAGAGATGAACTAGAGTTTGAGATGAGATGGTGCTATTGAAGATGTTGATGGAGATTCCCCAACCCAACATGGGAGAGTTGTTGGTGATGATGATGACGATGATTTCCCCCTCCGGGAGGGAATTTCCCCCGGCGGAATAGCTCCGCCGAAGGGCAAAAGTGCTCCTGCCCAAGTTCCACCTCGAGACGGCGGCGCTCCATACCGAAAGTCCTCTCCTTATTTTTCTAGGTCAAAATGACTTATATAGTAGAAGATGGGCACCGGAGGTGGCCCTAGGTGAGCACAACCCACCAGGGCGCGCCTGGGCTCCCTGGCACAACCAGGTGGGTCGTGCCCACCTAGTGGGCCCCTCTGGTAGTTATTTTCTCCAATAATTCTTAAATATTCCATAAAAATCCTCGTGAAGTTTCAGCTCATTTGGAGTTGTGCAGAATAGGTAGCCTGATGTAGCTCTTTCAGGTCCAGATTTCCAGCTGCCGGAATTCTCCCTCTTTGTGTATAACTTGCATATTATGAGAGAAAAGGCATTAGAATTACTCCAAAAAGCATTATTGTGGATAAAAACATTATAAATAACAGTAAGAAAACATGATGCAAAATGGACGTATCATAGTTCCGGAAGTTTTCGAAATAGTCATATTGCTACAGACTGTTCTGTTTTGACAGATTCTGTTTTCTTTGCGTTGTGTGCTTGTTTTGATGGCTCTATGGTTTTATTTGATGAGTTTTTTGCCATAGAGAAGTTGGAATACAGTAGATAAAATCCAAAAACAAAATATGAATTGGTTTGGTACAATACTTATAGTAGTGATTTGGTTTCTTTAACTAACGGATCTCACGAAGGTTTTGTTGAGTTTTGTGTGATTGAAGTTTTGAAGTTTTGGGTTATCTTACGATGGGTGAAGAAATAAGGAGTAAGAAGATCCTAAGGTTGGGGATGCCCCGGCATCCCAAGCTATTATCCGAAAGAGAGCAAGCAACTAAGATTGGGGATGCCCCGAGTGGCATCCCGTCTTTCTTCTAATGACCATCGGTATTTTACTCGAAGCTATATTTTTATTCGCCACATACTGTGTTTTTCTTGGAGTGTCTTGTATGATATGAGTCTTTGCTTGTTTTATTTTGTGTTGTAAGTCTTGATTCCTTGCTAGACACACCTATTTGAGAGAGCCAAAATTATGTCATGACTTCTTAGAATTGCTCTCTATGATTCACTTAAATTTTTATGAGCTATGGACTTGCTCTAGTGCTTCACTTATATATTTTTGAGCATGGTGTGCTTTAATATTTTTGACGAAATGCTCTCTTGCTTCACTTAGATTTATTTCAGAGTTATTAAAATTTTCAAGAAATTCTCTCTCGCTTCACTTAAATTAATTTGAGAGAAAGAAAAATTATGCTCATGATCTTCACTTATATTTGTTTGAGATTATCGAAAGCAACACATGAAAATTAGTCCCAAAGTGATAGATATCCAAGAAGGATGTAATAAAAACTTTCGTGAAGATCATTGGACAAAATAAACTTGATTCTTAGTAATAGTTTTGAGATATGATGATGTGATATGTGAGTTATGTTGATGACTAATTATGCTTTAGTAAGAATATTGGTGTTAAGGTTTGTGATTCCCTACGCAAGCATGGAAGTCAATAATTATGCAATGAAATTATACCCTACTTATGGTGCCTTATCCGGTGTTAATTATGCTTAATGCTCGTTTATGAGATTATTCGTTTCTTGGTTGGTCGCTTCTCAGTCTTTTTCTAGCCTTCATTTTGCACTAAGTATGGTCTCTACTTGTGCATCCAAAAACCTTTAAACCAGTTTTGCCACATGAATCCACTATATCTACCTATATGCGGTATTCTTTTGCCGTTCTAAGAAAATTTGTATGTGCCATCTCTAATTTTCAAAATAAACTTCTCTTTTGGGTGTTCGTTTCGCTCGCGGAGTGGTGAGGGGTGGCTAATATTTTCCATGCTACATGTGTTATTCTCACGATGAGTGTTTATTCACGTGTCACTACACAAGAGTAAGGCAAAGGTATTAGGGATGCCCAGTCCCGAAATGAAAAATGAATTTACTTTATGTTGTCAAATAATAAATTCCTTGGAAAGTGTTTGTATGGAAGGCAACCGTGGATACGGCTAGCCATGGAAAGTGAAAGTATGGTTGAAAAAGGAATAACCTTTATTTTCTGTTTGGGAACTTCCTATGATATATCTAGCATGGAAAGTGTTGGGAACTCTAAGTCGTTTTCATTGGTGGGAACGATACACCTCCCAAAATGTTTTTATCTCTAAGTTTTTCGCTTTGACTGGCACCTCTACAAATCCCTACTTCCCTCCACGAAGGGCCTTTCTTTTAATTTATGCAATTTTTATTTTTAATTTAAGTCTCCATATTCTCTTATAAAGGCACCAACTAGGAGGCAATATGATCGTACTTGAGCATTGGGAGTAGCTAATATGCGAGTATGTTTCATGAATGGATCAATGATTGAGCATAATGGGCTAGGGATAACTTATTTTAGCATTGATATTTTGAAAGACATGGTTGCTTGTTGATATGCTTGAGTATTTAAGTTGTCATGTCAAAACTAGACTATTGCTTTGAACAATATAAAAGTTCGAATGTCCATGCTATAAAGAAAAGAAATATGATACGACATGATAGGCATCATTCGACATCAATTTTTTTGTTTTTATCACTTACCTACTGAAGGATGAGTAGGAGTTAAACTTGGGGATGCTGATACGTGTGGCGCCCACAAAATTTGGCCTTATTTTGTTTATTAAAATATTGCCAGGAAATAAAACTTTTCCAATTTGTCAAGTTTTACCTTTGTGATTTTGGATTTTTGCCTCTAGTGGGAGAAACCTTCAAGGGTACTGTTGGACTTGACTTCTCTCTATAATAAAACCATTATTTATCAGTGGATTTAAATGTTGCAAGATTTATTTATTCTAAAAGCTTTCTTTCTTTAAAATGATCTTTCATAAATTTGGAGCCCCTATTTGCACTACAACCACTTGACAAATGCTTTTAAAAATTCCACCAAAATTTGGGGATGTCATGTGATGTCTCCACATCACTTTTATGCAAAGATACCTTCTGGCCATTGGAGATTTTGAGCTCTACACCAATTTTTCCAATCTGGTCCAGTAGGCACTTTTGCACTACAACCCATTTAAATATTCCTTCAAAAATTCTTCCAAGTGTATGGAGATGACAGTGGATGCATACAATTCATCTTCAAGCAAAAACCCAATGATGTTCTTTGGAAAATTTGAGTGGATCAACCTCTTTTGCTTTCTGGTCCAAATTGGTGATTTGTACTGCAACCATATTTTTCCTTGCTCTAGTGACCCTGAGCTTTTTCCTACTTGTAGCCCTCCCTACCAAACTCTTAAGTCCAGGAGATTGGGCTCATTGGAGATTTTGAAGTGCATGTTCTAAACCCCTTTTCTTTCTGCCCAAAACTGGAGTTTTGCAAAACTTGCACTATCAACTTTCTGTGTTTTCCAAAATAACCTTGCCATCATCTCCTGCATCTAGAGAGACACTGGTCTGGAGATTTGGGCCACTCCAAGAGTTGCCTAGGTGCACTTGGCATTCTGTCGAACACCTAGTGTGCACAGCCACTTTTGGCAAGCTCTCTGGTTTGCACTTTGGACTTGAACCCCTGGCCTTTCAACCTTGTCCACAGAGTGCCTAGCCACCCCTACCCTCGATCTGTGCTTTGCCAGCTCCACCCTCGCGCTCTAGACCACGCTGGCATTCCGTCGAGCACCTGCCGTGCGTGCTCTGGGCGCGCCCAGAGCGCACGTTTTGCACGCGCGCGCACTACGCCGACACGCCGCACTGCCGCACGCGACGCGACCCGACCCTGGCTCCCTCTGCACCGCTGAGCCGCTCACTAGCCGCCCCCCTGCTCCACGATTCCTCTGGTGCCCGGCTGCGCCGCTGGCCGCGCCCTTGGCGGCACGCCGGCGTCGGCAGCGGCCTCTGCCATGTTCGGCACCGCCCAAACCACGCCAGCGCGCCAGCTGCCCCGGAGCACAGGTCGTGCTTATCCTCCCGCTCGTCGGCACGCGTTCGTCGCCGCCAAGATGCCCTGCACCTACTGCAACGGCTGTCGCCGGCGATCCTATCCTCTGCCACCGCGGGAACCTACCTCGAGCGCTATATAAAGGATCCCCGAGCCCCTCCGAGCACTCACGCGACTTCAGGCACCCCTCGTAGAGCTTTCCGCGTAGTGAATCGACCTGTGGTGGCCGTCTCCCTCAACTCCGGCCAGCTCGGCCGCCGCCAAGCCCCGGTGCGATTCGTCGCAACCGGCCACCCTCTCGCCCAACCAGCACCACCAGAAGCTTCCCCGTAGCCTTGCGGAGCTGCCCAGCTGCCCAACTGCGGTCGGAGACCACCGGAGCACCTAAGTCACTTCACCACCGTAGCTTCCCTCCGCCGCGAAGCTCGCCGCTGGCGATTCCTGCCACCTCCTCCGACCCAGCAACCACCCCGGGGACCGCCTCGGTCTTGCCGTCCCATTCCCGCCCTTGGGTGCCCTCGAGGAGCCGCCGTCTGTCGCCGGCGATCGCCGGAGCCTCGCCACCGTTCGGGCACAGAAAAGGGAGGGAGAGGGAGACCAGTCAAACCTGACTAGTGGGCCCTCTGGACCCACTGTCAGCGACCCGCGCAGCGCCCTCTCTCTGTTTAAGTGGAGGCGCAAACCCCCGCGTACGTCTCTCTGCTGCGAAAGCGTATTACTGCTGAAGTGTTTTCCTTTTTTCTGGTTTTATTTAAAAACAGATTTGACCAAACTTTGACTGGCTATAACTTTTAAAATAAAACTCCAAATGAGTTGATTCTTTTTCCGACCTCTCTCAAATTTCATCTAGTTTATTTTAAGATTTATTTCAAAAATATTTGAGACAGGTTTTGGTACTGTGTTTGAAATATTTGTATTTGTGTATTTTGCAAAATAGGATTTTTGGAGGAAAAGGAAAGCTTCCAATAAGTGCATCCTTTGCATACTCTTGAAGGCAAGCATTTCTGAACTCTGGCATAATATTTGTTGTGGTGTTTGGATACGATCACAGCACCTTTTGTCTTGGAGTATAAGTGACAGTTTATGTATCGATGTAGTCTCGTGCATGAGTGCACTTTGGAGTTGTTTGTGGCCAGAAATGGATACCCTGAGGATTTGGATCGCCCTCGTGAGCTTCTCTTGCACACCGGTAGGAAGCGGGAAAGTCGTGGTCTTGGGTAGACACGAGCTTGTCCCTAATCCCTCGTTGTGACGAGTATGCCCGGCATAGCATGGTGAGGCTCGAGGAGTGGTGATTTATTTCACTAGTGGTAATATTGTTGGTGGATACTTGGTTCACCTGAGTCGGTTGTAGACCGAGTCTTGTTCAGTAGCTTCCTTTTGTCGGTACCACCACTTGTCCCTGCAGGGGAGAGGGTATGGTTCAGTAGGTTGTCAACCCCTTTCCAAAGCACACACCGTACAGAGAGGCCGTGATGAAGGTCCCGTGGCCACGGATTAAAGCCTGTCATTCGGTCCGGGGGCATGGGTGTTTTCGGTTGTAGCCGAAGGGGATAGCTTCCCCAGTTTGCGCGCGGTATAAATTTTGTGATCCCATGCTACGTCGAGGTTGTAGCCTCCCCACTTAGAGTTTTGCTTGGCAGGTGTCGTGGGTGGTTCCAGGCACTGGTGAGTTAAGCTGGTGTGTGCAGGTCAGGCGTGTTTTCAATCAAAAGACCGTAGACGGAATTAGTCCCGAGGGACTGAGTAATCCCGTTACTCGTGGAAAATGGTACTCCCTCTGCAGAGGATACATCCTGTTGGATAGTCATGTTCTTGAGTAGGACCACAGTCTGAGTTGAATCTTGATAACGGTATTCGGATGGAGAACGATTTAACTAGAACTCAGTAACGGTATTCGGATGGAGAACGGTTTAACTAGAGCTCAGTAACGGTTTTCGGATGGAGAAACGACTGTACTAAATACTGTTTATGATTATGGCACCTTTGGATTACGATCTCTATTATCATGGACTAACCATTTATTTTATGTTTATTATTGAGTATCCCTGGGACGGTTCTACCTCCTGGATATTCACTGTGATTATTCTCTTATAAGCCCTTTCTGTGGTGTCGCTCAGACGCCCGACTGCGGCATGCCTGTTGTTCTTTTATCTTTTATAAGCCCTTTATGTGGTGTCGCCCCGACGCCCGACTGCGGCATTATTATATTCTGCATTTTCCGCTCGAGGAGTCTTTCAGACACTCGTTTGGCACCAGTATTATTATTTCTGCATTTTCCGCTCGAGGAGTCTTTCAGACACTCCTTTGGCACCAGTATTATTATTTCTGCATTTTCCGCTCGAGGAGTCATTCAGACACTCGTTTGGCACCAGTATTATTATTTCTGCATTTTCCGCTCGAGGAGTCATTCAGACACTCGTTTGGCACCCAGTATTTTATTTTGGTATATTTTATCCACATGTGTGCATCATGGTTTCTCGTATATTTTCGTGACGGATGTATGATCGTCTATTAAATCTGGAGTATGTTGGATATATTATACCCGTGTTCTTAATGTTTGCGAGTACATTCAAACGTACTCACTGGCTTGTCCCTGGCTATTGTCTTGGCCAGATTGCCTTGCGTGGAGGTATGCATCGCGGTGATAACCTCGGAACCTACGCTGTTGACATGTGCAGCCTCGCGAAGATAGGAGTTATCCTGGTCAGCTGTTCTTGTGGGAAATGGAGTTCCACCCGCTTCCGCCCTCAACCATTAGAAACCAAGTGTTGTACTCCCAGGCCTAAATGGTCTTGTACTATATAATTTTGTTCCTTGCTTGGAATTCTTGTAATCAAGTTGGTACCACATCAGCTAACAGTAATCCTGGGGCTGGTGAGCACACAGGCCGTTTTTCTGGGAATTTATATCCTAAAAACCCGGTCGTGACAGACTTGGTATCAGAGCCAGGCTGACCATTGGCTAATCCTATCTTAGCCAGGTCAATAAACCCAGGTTATCCCAAACCATCAGACCTTAGCCTGACCCCGGTCAAGCTTTCCGCGTAAGGTAGCTCCACAGTGACCCGACGCCCTTTTCGGCGGACGGTGCCCAACCTATCAACCTAGCCCGTCGATCACGCGCCAGTGACCGACGTCCAACCCGTCTCTATTGCAAGCGTGCGGAGGAAGACTCCGTCCCCTTTTCCTATAAAAAGGGCACGCTAGCCTCGGCACAGCACAGCCTCTTTCCCCAAACCCAGCCACGATGCCTGGCCACGTTGTTCACAACGAGACCACGGCAACCAACCTGGGAGGTTTTGTGACCGTGCTCGCAAACCTCACCCGCCGTGCCTATGCGTTGGAGGAGCCCCCTGAGTACGTTGTGTACCAAGGACCCATGTACGGTGAAAGCCGTCAGTACTGGGCCACTGTGCACATCTACGGTAGGGGTCTGTCGCCAGAACGCCCCTACAGGTTCACTGGAAGGACAACTCCCTTCGAGCCTCAAGCCATCCAACTGGCAGCCCGAGAAGCTATAGTTCAACTCCGGCACTTGTCGCCCAGAGTTAACTGTCGCTCGTTCTACTACTACCCCAGTCGTGACGGGTATGGTAGGCCGCCCCAAGTTGCCGACGGAGACCACGAGACGGATCCTGCGCTGCTGCATCTGGTACGCTATGTAAGCGCACTAGAGCAACTGTTCGACCAGGTCACTCTGGATCTGATCGCAGCTCGTGGAGAGCTGGTTCGCCGAGCCCCGGCGAGGAGAGAAGCGGAGCCCGACACCGACAACCCAGTCGTGCTGTTCGGACACCCGATCGATCCCTTGAGGTCTGCGCCAACCCTCAACCAGAGCACTTTGGTGACCCCAGAAGCGCTTCATCGCCTTTTGGAAACTCATTCCAACGGGATTTGGGCCAACAACCCCTGGGATGGTCATCACCATCTCCCCGACCCTGCAGCACCTCAGCCTCAACCAGCAAATCCCGACGGTGAGAACCGTGGAGAAGCATCGGCGTCCGCAAGGCCAGCCCATTTGGACATTAACGAAGTAGACTAAGTCGCTCAAAGCTATATCGAGCCTTAGTTTCCCTACGCTTTGTAATGTGTGGCCTTGTATCGCTTTTGTTGCATGCTGTCTGTTTGAGCGCTCTTATTTTTGGAGTAGTAGCTATGCATGTGTACGTTGGCGTACAACTGCATTTTTTTTTTCTTTTTATTTTCTCGGGCGCAGCCACCTAGACCAACCCCGTCAACGCCCACAGTAATGCGTCACCTTTATGTGACATGTATATCTGTGGCTTTGACCCGAGTACAGGATCGTCAGCCAGTCGCCTTTTACCCTGGTAGATATCCCAGCCCCGGTGCTATATAAAGGCCACTCCGTGACCTTGCCGAGCACCCATCACCCTTGTGTGCAGCACCCACAGCCATTCCTTGCCATGTCGACCCCCAGCATTTATCTGAGAACATCAGACGCAACCCCCGGCAGCTTTGTCAAATTACTGTGGGACTTTACCTGCAGTACTATGAGTGCCACCCGTCCACCCCAGTACGAGTTGCTCAAATCGAGGATCACTCCATCCACCTCGAAATATTGGGCAGTGGTGCACATCCCTCCCGCCTACCCAAACCAAGATCCCACGGAAGTCTCCTTCGTGGGGAAATCCATGCCGACTCCGCATATGGCTATAGAAGCTGCTGCGTACGAGGCGCTCACCCGCCTTCGATTCGCGGTGCCCTACGCCAGTGAGCGAGGGTACTATTATTTTCCGGGTCGTGCAGCACCAGGAGAAGTTGCATCTTTCCCCGGTGGGCGCATTTAGAGAGATCCAGTGCTGGCCAACCTTGCCCAGTACGTCATCGCCCAAGAGCGTTTAACTCAGCGGGTAATGGGTTATCTCCAGAGCCTCGCTGATTTAAATCCTCGGATCGCCATTGGCAGACCACTGAGGCCTGACCAAGAAGGACGCATTCATCGTCTGGTCAACCCGCTTCCCCCGATAGAAGAGGAGTGCGCCCCGGTGCCAGAAGCGTTTTCTCAAGATCCTGTCGCTTTACCGTTTTCCATGTAAACGTCTCCGATGTATTTATTATCCCAGTACTTGTATTTGTGTGTTGCAGCATGTTCGTAAAATCTTTGTGCGACGGATCCGATTTTTCTTTAGTTTCCATTTTGTGAGCAGTGTTACGGCTGTTAGTTTTGTTTTAATTAATTCTTCTCTCGCAACATGTTTTTCGAGGGGATTTCTTTCTCCGAGTCACTACTGCGTATATATTTTCACAACATAGATTTTTATTCGCGCTACATCGTAGCGGCAGACCCTCAGCAGCAACCCCTCGACCTCGAGCACTGTTACAAATCCCTGAGCACATTTTTGCGCCTATCTAACTACACTCAAGGGCACCACAGTCTCAGTGAGAAAGACTTGTGAGTGTTCATTCGAGCGCGAGCTGCCCTAGCACTCCGACAGCAGTCAGCCCCGGTGCCGCGTCTAATCCACATGATCGCCGCCACCGCGAAGAGCTAACACTCGTGCGGCAGCATCACGACGATCATCCAGGATCATCGCGCACAGGAGCACGGAGAACCCCAGCAGCACCGCCAAACCTCCACACACCAGGACCACATACCAGTCCGGCATTGCCTCCGCCATTGGAGCCTCGGCTCAAGCTCTTGACAGCAGCGATGGAGAAGAAGGAAGGAGGAGTAGGGCGAGGCCGGGTGTGAGGAAGAAGAGAGGAGCACTGCGATCGTTTTATAGCCCGAGATCGGTGTACGGTGGGCGAGGTCCACCAGCGCCACCCGACGCTCGACCGCCAGTGTTCGGAGGCGAGTCCGCAAGCAGTGCCGACAGCGCCTGGCCCGCGAGGTGAGTGCACGCTGCACCGGCAGCCCGCACGCCGCGCACTACCCCGGTACGGCCTCGATACCCTACGAGCTAGGCATCGCCGGTGGAGGAAGCGCGGGAGAACGCGCGAGGGAGAAGAGAGAGCCAGAGGAAGGAGAAGAGGCCGACAGTGGGCCCTGGGCCCACCTGTCAGCCAGAGAGAGCACGGTGCTCCCGGGTGCGACCAGCATATTTTAGTAATTTAGAATTTATTCTAAATTACTGTATCCAGTAGAAATATCTCGTTTTCCCTAACCGTGGATCTTTTCCCACACCGCGCCAGTGTACCACACTGTGGTTTTACACCACTTTTTGCCCTCTCACTGTAGCCTTTGGTTTTTGTGCAACGAGAGGATTTCATTGATAAAAGCAATTTTATTTCAAAAACAATTCTTGTCCAAAACAACTTTTGACAAATCTCGAGGACGAGATTTTTTCTTAAGGGGGGTAGTGTTGTGACGCCCAAAAATTTGGCCTTATTTTGTTTATTAAAATATTGCCAGGAAATAAAACTTTTCCAATTTGTCAAGTTTTACCTTTGTGATTTTGGATTTTTGCCTCTAGTGGGAGAAACCTTCAAGGGTACTGTTGGACTTGACTTCTCTCTATAATAAAACCATTATTTATCAGTGGATTTAAATGTTGCAAGATTTATTTATTCTAAAAGCTTTCTTTCTTTAAAATGATCTTTCATAAATTTGGAGCCCCTATTTGCACTACAACCACTTGACAAATGCTTTTAAAAATTCCACCAAAATTTGGGGATGTCATGTGATGTCTCCACATCACTTTTATGCAAAGATACCTTCTGGCCATTGGAGATTTTGAGCTCTACACCAATTTTTCCAATCTGGTCCAGTAGGCACTTTTGCACTACAACCCATTTAAATATTCCTTCAAAAATTCTTCCAAGTGTATGGAGATGACAGTGGATGCATACAATTCATCTTCAAGCAAAAACCCAATGATGTTCTTTGGAAAATTTGAGTGGATCAACCTCTTTTGCTTTCTGGTCCAAATTGGTGATTTGTACTGCAACCATATTTTTCCTTGCTCTAGTGACCCTGAGCTTTTTCCTACTTGTAGCCCTCCCTACCAAACTCTTAAGTCCAGGAGATTGGGCTCATTGGAGATTTTGAAGTGCATGTTCTAAACCCCTTTTCTTTCTGCCCAAAACTGGAGTTTTGCAAAACTTGCACTATCAACTTTCTGTGTTTTCCAAAATAACCTTGCCATCATCTCCTGCATCTAGAGAGACACTGGTCTGGAGATTTGGGCCACTCCAAGAGTTGCCTAGGTGCACTTGGCATTCTGTCGAACACCTAGTGTGCACAGCCACTTTTGGCAAGCTCTCTGGTTTGCACTTTGGACTTGAACCCCTGGCCTTTCAACCTTGTCCACAGAGTGCCTAGCCACCCCTACCCTCGATCTGTGCTTTGCCAGCTCCACCCTCGCGCTCTAGACCACGCTGGCATTCCGTCGAGCACCTGCCGTGCGTGCTCTGGGCGCGCCCAGAGCGCAGGTTTTGCACGCGCGCGCACTACGCCGACACGCCGCACTGCCGCACGCGACGCGACCCGACCCTGGCTCCCTCTGCACCGCTGAGCCGCGCACTAGCCGCCCCCCCCCCGCTCCACGATTCCTCTGGTGCCCGGCTGCGCCGCTGGCCGCGCCCTTGGCGGCACGCCAGCGTCGGCAGCGGCCTCTGCCATGTTCGGCACCGCCCAAACCACGCCAGCGCGCCAGCTGCCCCGGAGCACAGGTCGTGCTTATCCTCCCGCTCGTCGGCACGCGTTCGTCGCCGCCAAGATGCCCTGCACCTACAGCAACGGCTGTCGCCGGCGATCCTATCCTCTGCCACCGCGGGAACCTGCCTCGAGCGCTATATAAAGGGTCCCCGAGCCCCTCCGAGCACTCACGCGACTTCAGGCACCCCTCGTAGAGCTTCCCGCGTAGTGAATCGACCTGTGGTGGCCGTCTCCATCAACTCCGGCCAGCTCGGCCGCCGCCAAGCCCCGGTGCGATTCGTCGCAACCGGCCACCCTCTCGCCCAACCAGCACCACCAGAAGCTTCCCCGTAGCCTTGCGGAGCTGCCCAGCTACCCAACTGCGGTCGGAGACCACCGGAGCACCTAAGTCACTTCACCACCGTAGCTTCTCTCCGCCGCGAAGCTCGCCGCCGGCGATTCCTGCCACCTCCTCCGACCCAGCAACCACCCCGGGGACCGCCTCGGTCTTGCCGTCCCATTCCCGCCCTTGGGTGCCCTCGAGGAGCCGCCGTCTGTCGCCGGCGATCGCCGGAGCCTCGCCACCGTTCGGGCACAGAAAAGGGAGGGAGAGGGAGACCAGTCAAACCTGACTAGTGGGCCCTCTGGACCCACTGTCAGCGACCCGCGCAGCACCCTCTCTCTGTTTAAGTGGAGGCGCAAACCCCCGCGTACGTCTCTCTGCTGCGAAAGCGTATTACTGCTGAAGTGTTTTCCTTTTTTCTGGTTTTATTTAAAAACAGATTTGACCAAACTTTGACTGGCTATAACTTTTAAAATAAAACTCCAAATGAGTTGATTCTTTTTCCTACCTCTCTCAAATTTCATCTAGTTTATTTTAAGATTTATTTCAAAAATATTTGAGACAGGTTTTGGTACTGTGTTTGAAATATTTGTATTTGTGTATTTTGCAAAATAGGATTTTTGGAGGAAAAGGAAAGCTTCCAATAAGTGCATCCTTTGCATACTCTTGAAGGCAAGCATTTCTGAACTCTGGCATAATATTTGTTGTGGTGTTTGGATACGATCACAGCACCTTTTGTCTTGGAGTATAAGTGACAGTTTATGTATCGATGTAGTCTCGTGCATGAGTGCACTTTGGAGTTGTTTGTGGCCAGAAATGGATACCCTGAGGATTTGGATCGCCCTCGTGAGCTTCTCTTGCACACCGGTAGGAAGCGGGAAAGTCGTGGTCTTGGGTAGACACGAGCTTGTCCCTAATCCCTCGTTGTGACGAGTATGCCCGGCATAGCATGGTGAGGCTCGAGGAGTGGTGATTTATTTCACTAGTGGTAATATTGTTGGGGGATACTTGGATCACCTGAGTCGGTTGTAGACCGAGTCTTGTTCAGTAGCTTCCTTTTGTCGGTACCACCACTTGTCCCTGCAGGGGAGAGGGTATGGTTCAGTAGGTTGTCAACCCCTTTCCAAAGCACACACCGTACAGAGAGGCCGTGATGAAGGTCCCGTGGCCACGGATTAAAGCCTGTCATTCGGTCCGGGGGCATGGGTGTTTTCGGTTGTAGCCGAAGGGGATAGCTTCCCCAGTTTGCGCGCGGTATAAATTTTGTGATCCCATGCTACGTCGAGGTTGTAGCCTCCCCACTTAGAGTTTTGCTTGGCAGGTGTCGTGGGTGGTTCCAGGCACTGGTGAGTTAAGCTGGTGTGTGCAGGTCAGGCGTGTTTTCAATCAAAAGACCGTAGATGGAATTAGTCCCGAGGGACTGAGTAATCCCGTTACTCGTGGAAAATGGTACTCCCTCTGCAGAGGATACATCCTGTTGGATAGTCATGTTCTTGAGTAGCACCACAGTCTGAGTTGAATCTTGATAACGGTATTCGGATGGAGAACGATTTAACTAGAACTCAGTAACGGTATTCGGATGGAGAACGGTTTAACTAGAGCTCAGTAACGGTTTTCGGATGGAGAAACGACTGTACTAAATACTGTTTATGATTATGGCACCTTTGGATTACGATCTCTATTATCATGGACTAACCATTTATTTTATGTTTATTATTGAGTATCCCTGGGACGGTTCTACCTCCTGGATATTCACTGTGATTATTCTCTTATAAGCCCTTTCTGTGGTGTCGCTCAGACGCCCGACTGCGGCATGCCTGTTGTTCTTTTATCTTTTATAAGCCCTTTATGTGGTGTCGCCCCGACGCCCGACTGCGGCATTATTATATTCTGCATTTTCCGCTCGAGGAGTCTTTCAGACACTCGTTTGGCACCAGTATTATTATTTCTGCATTTTCCGCTCGAGGAGTCTTTCAGACACTCGTTTGGCACCAGTATTATTATTTCTGCATTTTCCGCTCGAGGAGTCATTCAGACACTCGTTTGGCACCAGTATTATTATTTCTGCATTTTCCGCTCGAGGAGTCATTCAGACACTCGTTTGGCACCCAGTATTTTATTTTGGTATATTTTATCCACATGTGTGCATCATGGTTTCTCGTATATTTTCGTGACGGATGTATGCTCGTCTATTAAATCTGGAGTATGTTGGATATATTATACCCGTGTTCTTAATGTTTGCGAGTACATTCAAACGTACTCACTGGCTTGTCCCTGGCTATTGTCTTGGCCAGATTGCCTTGCGTGGAGGTATGCATCGCGGTGATAACCTCGGAACCTACGCTGTTGACATGTGCAGCCTCGCGAAGATAGGAGTTATCCTGGTCAGCTGTTCTTGTGGGAAATGGAGTCCCATAGACGCAGATGTTTCCACCCGCTTCCGCCCTCAACCATTAGAAACCAAGTGTTGTACTCCCAGGCCTAAATGGTCTTGTACTATATAATTTTGTTCCTTGCTTGGAATTCTTGTAATCAAGTTGGTACCTCATCAGCTAACAGTAATCCTGGGGCTGGTGAGCACACAGGCCGTTTTTCTGGGAATTTATATCCCAAAAACCCGGTCGTGACAATACGTCTCCAACGTATCTTTAATTTTTGATTGTTCCATGCTGTTATATTATCAATCTTGGATGTTTTATAATCATTTTACATCATTTTTTGGTACTAACCTATTGACATAGTGCCAAGTGCCAGTTGCTGTTTTCTGCATGTTTTTTACATCACAGGAAATGAATACCAAATGGAGTCCAAATGCAACAAAACTTTACGGAGATATCTTTTGGACCAGAAGACATCTAATGGGCCAAGGCTGCGCCTGGGGGGTGCTCCGAGGAGAGCACAACCCACAAGGGCGCGCCATGAGGCCCAGGCGCGCCCAGGTGGGTTGTGCCCACCTCGGGTGCCCCCCGGACCGCCTCTTTTGTCTATAAATACCCCAATATTCCAGAAACCCTAGAGGCATCGACGAAAATCAATTCCAGCCGCCGCAGAGTCCAGAACCACCAGATTCAATCTAGACACCATCTCGGATGGGGTTCACCACCTCCATTGGTGCCTCTCCGATGATGCGTGGGTAGTTCTTTATAGACCTTCAGGTCCGTAGTTAGTAGCTAGATGGCTTCCTCTCTCTCGCTGAATTCTCAATACAATGGTCCCTTGGAGATCCATATGATGTAACTCTTTTTGCAGTGTGTTTGTTGGGGTGGATGAACTTTGAGTTTATGATCAGATCTATCTTTTTATATCCATGAAAGTATTTGAGTTTCTTTGATCTCGTTTATGCATGATTGCTTATAGCCTCGTATTTCTTCTTCGATATTTGTGTTTTGTTTGGCCAACTTGATCTATTTATCTTGCAATGGGAAGAGGTGCTTTGTAGTGGGTTCGATCTTACAGTGCTTGATTCCAGCGACTGAAGGGGAACCGACACGTATGTATCGTTGCTACTAAGGATATAACGATGGGGTCTATCTCTACATAGATAGATCTTGTCTACATCATGTCATCGTTCTTATTGCATTACTACGTTTCTCCATGAACTTAATACACTACATGCATGCTGGATAGCGGTCGATGTGTGGAGTAATAGTAGTAGATGCATGCAGGAGTCGGTCTACTAATCTTGGACGTGATGCCAATGTAATGATCATTACCTGTATATCATCATGATTATTTGAAGTTCTATCAATTGCCCAACAGTAATTTGTTCACCCACTGTTTGCTATTTTTCTCGAGAGAAGCCACTAGTGAAACCTACGGCCCCCGGGTCTCTTTCTCATAGTATTTGCCTTTGGGATCTATTTTCCTTTGCTTTTATTTTCAGATCTACTAAACCAAAAATACAAAAATACCTTGCTGCAATTTATTCTTATTTATTTTATTTGGCGTTCGATCTATCAATCTACTACAATTTTATTCACGTCCGTTTGCCCATCTTGGGGCGCTGCTACCTGAAAGGGATTGACAACCCCTTTTACACGTGGGGTTGCGAGTAGTTGTTATTTGTGTGCAGGTGTTGTTTACGTTGTGTTGCTTGGTTCTCCTACTGGTTCGATAACCTTGGTTTCACATCTGAGGGAAATACCTACGCCGCTGTGCTGCATCATCCCTTCCTCTTTGGGGAAATACCGACGTAGCTTCAAGCCGCATCATGCATCAACCCCTATGCATAGATTACCCCAATGTCACCTCGGGAATCCGCGAGTTGAGTGCCAAAACATATATCAAGTGAATCAATATGATACCCCAATGTCACCATGAGTATTCAATTGCAAGACATATATCAAGTGTTCTCAAATCCATAAAAGTATTCAATCCGATAACAACGAAATCTCAAAGGGAAAAAACTCAATTCAGCACAACAAGATAGAGAGGGGAAACACCATATGATCCGACTATATTAACAGAGCCCGCGATACATCAAGATCATGGCATCTCAAGAACACGAAAGAGAGAGATTAAACACATAGTTACTGGTACAAACCCTCAGCCTGGAGGGTGGACTACTCCCTCCTCATCGTGGTGGTCGTCGAGATGATGAAGATGGCCTCCAGAGATGATTCCCCCTTCGGAGGGTGCCGGAAAGGGTCTATATTGGTTTTCGGAGGCTATAGAGCCTTGCGGCGACAGAACTTCTGATCTAGGTCAACCCCGAGGGTTTTCGGAATATTTGGGAATTTATAGGGCAAAGAGGGGGTGCGGGAGGCCACCAAGGTGGGCACAACCCACCAGGGCGCGCCTGGTCCCAGGCACGCCCTGGTGGGTTGTGCCCTCCCTCGGGGCACCCCCCACGTGCTGCTCTGGCCCATTGGTGGTCTTCTGGTCCATAAAAAATCTACAAAAAGTTTCGCGGTGTTTGGACTCCGTTTGATATTGATTTCTTGTGATGTAAAAAACATGCAAAAAAACAACAACTGGCACTTGGCACTATGTCAATAGGTTAGTACCAAAAAATGATATAAAATGACTATAAAATGATTATAAAACATCAAAGAATGATAATATAGCAACATGGAACATTCAAAAATTATAGATACGTTGGAGACGTATCAGCATCCCCAAGCTTAATTCTTGCTCGTCCTCGAGTAGGTAAATGATAAAAACAGAATTTTTGATGTGCAATGCTGCCTAACATGTCATCTCATATTCTTTTCTTTGTAGCATGGACATTTAGACTTTTATATTTTTCAAAGCACTAATCTAGTTTTGACAAGAGGACTTAAATACTCAAGCATACAAACAAGCAACCATGTCTTTCAAAGTACCAATGCTAAAATAAGTTATCCCTAGCCCATCATGCTCAATCATTGATCCATTCATGAAACACACTCGCATATTAGCTACACCCAATGCTCAAGTACAATCATAGTGCCCCCTAGTTGGTGCTTTATAAGAGAAGATGGAGACTCAAATTAAAAATAAAAATTGCATAAAGTAAAAGAAAGGCCCTTCGCGGAGGGAAGTAGGGATTTGTAGAGGTGCGAGAGCTCAAAGCGAAAATTGAGAGATAAAAACATTTTGAGAGGCATACTTTTCCCACCAACGAAAACGACTTAGAGCTCCCAACACTTTCCATGCTAGATATACCATAGGCGGTTACCAAACAGAAAATAAAGTTTATTCCTTTTTCCACAATGCTTTCATTTTCCATGGCTAACCGTATCCACGCGTGCCCTCCATACCAACATTTTCCAAGGAATTTATTATTTGACAACATAAAGTAAATTCATTTTTTCATTTCGGGACTGGGGCATCCCTAATACCTTTTCCTTACTCTCGTGCAATGACAAGTGAATAAAAACTCACCATGAGAATAACACATCTAGCATGGAAAATATGGGCCACCCCTCACCGCCTCGCGAGCAGTACGAGCACACAAAAGAGAAATTTATTTTGAAAATTACATATGGCACATACAAATTTGCTTAGAACGGCAAAAGAATAACAAATATAGGTAGGTATAGTGGATTCATGTGGCAAAACTGGTTTAAAGGATTTTGGATGCACAAGTAGTGATCATACTTAGTGAAAAATGAAGGCTTAGCAAAAGACTGAGAAGCGACCAACCAAGAAACGAATAATCTCATAAGCGAGCAGTGAATATAATTAACACTGAATAATGCACCACAAGTAGGATGTAATTTCATTGCATGACTATTGACTTTCGTGCTTGCATAGGGAATCACAAACCTTAACACCAATATTCTTGAAAGCATAATTACTCATTAACATGACTCACATATCACATCATCATATCTCAAAACTATTACGAGCAATCAAGTTTATTTCGTCCAATGATCTTCATGAAAGTTTTTATTATATCCTTCTTGGATATCTATCACTTTGGGACTAATTCTCATGTGTTGCTTTTGGTAAGCTCAAACAAATATAAGTGAAGATCATGAGCATAATATTTCTTTCTCTCAAATTAATTTAAGTGAAGCAAGAGAGAATTTCTTCAAAAATACTAAAGCACACCGTGCTCAGAAAGATATAAGTGAAGCACTAGAGCAATTCCATAGAAAAGAGCTTTGTTGATGGGATGTGCGTGTGCCGCTTACCTAGCCTCCCTGGAAACTATTTAAGGACTCTACTTCATTTAAAAACTTTTAGATCTAAGTAATTTATTAAAACAGCAAGCAAAAAAAATGACATTCCAAGGATAGCACACATCATGTGAAGAAGCAAAAACTTAGGCTCAACAGATACTAACCGATAATTGTTGAAGAAGAAAGGTGGGATGCATACCGGGGCATGCCCAAGCTTATATGCTTGAGACTTCTTGAATATTATCTTGGGATGCCTTGGGCATCCCCAAGCTTGAGCTTTTGTGTCACCTTAATTCTTATCATATCACGGTTTTCCTAAATCTCAAAAGCTTCATCCACACAAAACTCAACAAGAACTCGTGAGATAAGTTAGTATAAACCAATGCGAAAACATTATCATTCTCTACTGTAACAAATCACTAAAATTATTATTAAACGTTGAATACTAAATGCCTCTGCATATTTAATACTCCCATCCTCAAATAGAATCATTAAACAAACAAACATATGCAAACAATGCAAACATAACAGCAATCTGCCAAAACAGTACAGTCTGTAAAGAATGCAATATTCATCATACTTCCCTAACTCCAAAAATTATGAAAAATTCACCACACTTTACAAAATTTATCAGGTCTTATTTTTCAAAAAGTTTCAACATTTTATCACATTCTTACTTTTCTAGGGAATTTTTGCAACATAGATAAACTTTCTGTTTTCAAACAGCAACATGTAGACTTGTAAAATAAGCATAGTAAAGGCTATCAATGCCACTTTTATTGAAATAAAAAATGCAAAACATTATTATAAATAAAATCAAGCAAATCCTAACAAAATAAAATGATACTCCAAGAAAAACACGTATCATGTGACGAATGAAAACATAGCTCCAAGTGAGGTTACCGATAATGTTGGAGACGAAAGAGGGGATGCCTTCCGGGGCATCCCCGAGCTTGGTTGCTTGGATCTTCCTTGAATATAACCTTGGGGTGCCTTGGGAATCCCCAATATTAGGGTATTTTCACTCCTTATTCTCCTCATATCGATATCTCACCCAAAACTTGAAAACTTCAACCACACAAAACTTGACGGAACTTTGTGAGATAGGTTAGTATGATAAAGAGCAAACCATTCCACCTTTGGTACTGCCAAAGACAAGATTTATAATTTTTCTCACACAATGCCTACTGTAGAATATCATTTCTACAATTTACATTGAGCAATAGAAGCCATAGAAACTAGAAAACAAGCAAACTATGCATTGAAAACAGAATCTGGCAAAAACAGAATAGTCTGTAGTAATTTGTACTCAAACCATACTTCTACTAATCCAAAAATTCTGAAAAAAAATAGGACCACGTGAGAAATTTGTATATTAATCTTCTTCGAAAATAATCAACTCAAAAGCACTCTTCTGTTAAAAATTAGAATTATTTTTGTGAGCACAAAAGTTTCTGTTTTTCAGCAAGATCAAATCAACTATCACCCAACATGATCCCAAAGGCTTTACTTGGCACTTTATTGAAACAAAAGCAATAAACATGATCTATACAATAGAATAATCATGTGCACACACAAAAACAGTAGGTAAAAGTGTTGGGTTGTCTCCAAACAAGCGCTTTTCTTTTATGCCTTTTTAGCTAGGCATGATGATTTCAATGATGCTCGCATAAAATATAAGAATTGAAACACAAAGAGGGCATCATGAAGCACATGGCAAGCACATTTATGTATAACCCACTTCCTATGCATAGGGACTTTGTGATCAAACAATTTATGGGAACAAGAATCAACTAGCATAGGAAGTCAAAACAAGCAGAACTTCAATATTTTCAACACATAGAGAGGAAACTTGATATTATTGCAATTCCAACAAGCATAAGTTCCTCCCTCATAAATTCAGTAGCATCATGACGAAATTCAACAACATAACCATCACATGAAGCATTATTTTCATGATCCAAAAGCATAGAAAATTTATTACTCTCCACGTAAGCAAATTTATTCTCATGAATCGAAGTGGGAGCAAACTCAACAAAATAACTATCACGGGATTGAAAACTAAAATCATGATGATAAGTTTCATATTTGTAATTATTCTCTATAACATATATGTGATCACCATAATCACCATAGATAGCAACTTAGTGATCATAGTCAATTGAAGTCTCATCCAAAATGGTGGATTCGTCACTAAATAAAGTCATGACCTCTCCAAATCCACTTTCATCATTATAATCATCATAAATAGGAGGCACGCAATCATTATAACAAATTTCCACATCAAATCTTGGGGGACTAAAATATCATCTTCATCAAACATAGCATCCCCAAGCTTATGGCTTTGCATATCATTAGCATCATGGATATTCAAAGAATTCATACTAACAACATTGCAATCATGCTCATCATTTATACCAAACATTCTATTGAATTCTTCTTCTATCAATTGAGCACAATTTTCCTTTCCATCATTTTCAAGAATTACATTATAAAGATGAATAATACGATGCAACCTCAATTCCATTGTTTTGGTAGTTTTTTTTATAAACCAAATAGTGATAAAAACAATAAACTAAAAGATTTGACTGCAAGATCTAAAGATATACCTTCAGGCACTCACCTCCCCGGCAACGGCGCCATAAAAGAGCTTGATGTCTACTACGCAACTTTATTCTTGTAGACTCGTGTTGGGCCTCCAAGCGCAGAGTTTTGTAGGATAGTAGCAATTTGCCCTCAAGTGGATGACCTGAGGTTTATCAATCCGTGGGAGGCGTAGGATGAAGATGGTCTCTCTCAAACAACCCTACAATCAAATACAAGAAATCTCTTGTGTCCCCAACACACCCAATACAATGGCAATTTGTATAGGTGCACTAGTTCGGTGAAGAGATGGTAATAAAAGTGTAATATGGATGGTAGAAATATATTTTAATAATCTGAAAATAAAAAAACAGCAAGGTAGCAATTGGTAAAACGGGCCACAAACGGTATTGCAATGCTTGAAAATGAGGCTTAGGGTTCGTACTTTCACTAGTGCAATCTCTCAACAATGCTAACATAATTGGATCATATAACCATCCCTCAACGTGCGATGAAAAAATCACTCCAAAGTCCCTATCTAGCAGAGAACATAAGAAGAAATTATTTGTAGGGTACGAAACCACCTCAAAGCTATTCTTTCCGATCGATCTATCCAAGAGTGCGTACTAAAATAACACCAAATAATTTCAGATTCATAATACTCAATCCAACACAAAGAACCTCAAAGAGTGCTCCAAGATTTCTACCAGAGAAACAAAAGACGAGAACATGCATCAACCCCTATGCATAGATTACCCTAATGTCACTACCAAAAAAAAGACACATCCGTGACATTTTGGGCCGAACGAAAAAAATTATGTCATACTTATGACACTTCTATGACAATAATTGTGACAAAACCCGGTATCATCATAGATGTGGTGGGGTCCTACTTCTATGACAAAAAATCATGATAGAAAATGGGCTTTTCGTCCTGGGCGGGCCGGAGACGCAGTTGCATGACATTCTTTGGGCCGTCCATGACGGAAAAAACCATGGTAGAAGCGAGGGAGAGGAAAATATTGGGGTGTTCCCGATTACGATGGGTGGTTAGGGCCGAGCGATGCGCGTTTCTCTCATACATGCACGCGCATGGGTGCGAGGCATTGGGCTCTAACTGAACCCGAGCGATTGCACTGCAGGCTACGCGTTACTGAACCCGAGCGATTGATCGATGGCTGTTAACTGAACCTGTCGTGGAATTGTCACGGCAGATGTCCTAGGGTTAGGACTTAGTCGTGGAGCCATCGCAACTAGGAAGCTTGAAGGGGTTATGCGGGACAAGGAACACGAGGGTTATACTGGTTCAGCCTCTTACGGTGAAGGTAAAAGCCTACGTCCAGTTTGGGGTGATCTTGATTAGGGTTACGATCGCCGGGAGTTGAACAACTATGCCCGGCTCTCGAAGAGATTGTTGTCGCCCTTAAACCGCTGCCGGGTCGTCCCTTTATATAGGGAGGCTGACGCCCAGCAGCCCTTAGAGTCCCGGCCGGCTCATAAGACTGTCCGGCTCGGACAATAAACTATACTTGCCTTACGCTACAAGTTCTACTATAATAATGATTGTAACTACGGGCCTTGAGCCATATCCGGGTCTCAGCGCATCTCTGGCCCATCGTCTTGAAACTTGGCTCCGGGCTTCTGGCAACGATCGTACGAGTAACCCGGCCCCTCCTGGCGGGTGACTCTAAGGTCTATATCCTCAACATTAGGCCCCAGATTGATTTGAGCCGGCTCACGTCAATCTTCAACTCTTCTGACAGAAGAGATCTCCGGCTTACCTTTTATGTGAAGGCCATAACCCGGAGTGACGTCATCCTCTGGACTCCAGGTAATCCGCCATGACGTCATCCTCCATTAAGTCCGTTTTTTACTCGGCCAGATCCGCAACGGATCTTTGCTTTACTGTCATTCCGAAAATCGAGGCGTCGTGGGGGGGAGATAACCACGCCGCGGTCTCCTTGAATCTCGCGCCCACTTATGACCTCTCCTTATAAATAGGCCGGCCCAACGGGATCTTCTCACGCTCTCTTCTTCCTCCTCGCGCCGTCGCTCCTCTGCCCAAGCTCTGCCACTGCCGTCGCCGTCGCGCCCCTGATCTTCATCAACCCGGCCGCTGCATCACCTTGACTCGGACCAGATAACGGCGGCGACCTCCGCTCTTCTCCAACTCCGGTGAGTCTCCTCTGCCTTGCTAGAACAGATCTGCAGTAGAGTTCAAATAATTCATCCGTGTTCTTCGCCATTGTCCGCAGGCTTCAGTAGTTCTTGTAGTTGCCACCCTTGTTTGATCTTGGATATGTATAGACTTGCTGCAGTAGTTGTTTATTACTCATTTCACCTGAAAAACACACTTCTTTCCACTGCATAAGATCTCCTTCGAACTCAAGAACTCCCCTGCGTTCGCCTTTTAGGTCTAGAAAACTTTCTTTGCTCCGACCATTTTGATCCAAAAAAGTTACGGTAGTATGTGAAATCTGTTTTACCACACTTAGTAAAAACTGCAACCATTGAATCTTGGCGGCTTACATTTCCGGCTTAAAGAAAACACGCGCCGTAGAACTTTCTGGTTTAAAGAGAACCATGCTCTGTAGAAACCTCCGGCTTAATTGTGGTAAAGCCGTAGATAACCAACTTACTCTGAATTCCCCTGCGGCTTAAATAACCCACTGTATCTGAATATATATCTTTAGTCCCCGTTATAAGCCGCCATCTTAGCTTAAATAATAGATCTCCGGCTTATTATTAACCCGGACACTTTTCTCTTTATCATAGATCACCAACCTTCAACATGCCTCCCAAGGCTCCCATCACTTGCAACTGGATGAGATCCAATGTCACCGACGAGACCCTGGCCAATTTCGTTAAGTCCGGATATTTGCCTAAGAAGGAAATCATGTCCCACCGTGCCCCTGACCCGTCGGAAGAGAGACCACAGCCAAGGGACGGGGAGGTAGTGATCTTCGCAGACCATATGAGCCGGGGCTTCGCACCGCCCGGCTCAAAGTTTTTCAGGGACGTGCTCAACTTCTTTGACCTACGGCCTCAGGATATAGGATCCAACTCTGTATCCAACATCTGCAACTTCCAAGTCTTTTGCGAAGTGTACCTTGGAGAAGAGCCCAGTTTGCTGCTTTTCAGAGAGATGTTCTACTTAAACCGCCAAAATGAATGTGCCAACGGGCCAAGTCTGGAGTTAGGCGGCATCTCTATCCAGCGGCGTAGGGACTGTCTGCTCCCTTACGCAGAGCCGCCAAGCCACCCCAAGGACTGGAATATGACTTGGTTCTACTGCCAAGATACGTCCCCAGCTGACGAGAATCCGCTGCCCGGCTTTCGCCCAACACGTCTAGAGCCGACTCATCCGCTGTCGGACAAACTGACTACAGCGGAACGCTAGCCTCTGCTTCCAACCATCAATAAGATCAAGGCCCTGCTAGGCAACGGTCTGAATGGAATTGACCTGGTCCGGGTCTGGATCTTATGGCGGGTGATCCCATTGAGCCGCCGTCCCGGCTTAATGTGTGAGTACACCGGGCGAAAAGATGACCCGCAGAGGCACAGTCGCAATGATCTTCCAGAAGACGTTGCTGAGGAAGAGACCAAGGCTCTGTTAAACGAGAGTCTGGCAGACTGTGGAAGGACCGGGTTAGCGCCCTTCTGCAAGACCAATCCAGCCCCAGCGGTAAGCCGCTGACTTTAACCTTTCAATTTCTTCTACATGTAACCTTGATCTAAACTATTTTAAGAATCAATCATTGTATCTTTCAGGCTGATGACAAATTCTGGCGGGTCAAATATGACCATGAAGCGGCCAAGAAGGCCAGGAAGGCGAAGAAAGCCGCCAAGAAAGCCGCCCCTCGCAAAAAGGGAAGCAGACCCACTGCTTCGGAGCTAATGCAATTAAGCGACAGCTCCGAGTCAGAGGTAAATCTTAAACCTGTAAATTTTTCTTATATTTGTTGTTTGTTGCTGTCTTCCTTATCAACACTTTGCTCATTGACAGGATGACACCGGCGCCAGTAACCCGGTGGTTGAAGAGGTAACATCACTTTCCTCCGGCTCGGAGCCCTTGCCACAGCTGAAAGTCCGAAGGGTAACCCGGAAAGTAAGCTTTTCACATCCTTTAGCTCATCAAGACCCTCAATTTCTTTTGAAGCAGCAGGTTCACGAAAGCCGGCGTCACACCCGGGCCCGCAAGGACACCGACCTCTCCGCCGGGTTACCCGACGCAACAAGGAAGCGTCGCACTGAGGTTTTTTCTCACTTGTACCCTTTTCATCCGTTGGCGGGTGTTATCCGTCAGCCACTCAACTCTTCTGACTCCAATTATCAGGAGACCTCCCCCTCTTCGGGTGATTCCATGCAATCAAGTCTGCCGGCCTTCAAGACTGCACCCGAGTAATAACAATCTCCTTACAGTATCTTGTCTGTACTTACTCTTTGTGTGCCTAACACTTTTGTCTTTTCAGTGCCCAGGCAAAGCTCACCAAAAGAGCGAAGAAGACCAGGTCAGCCGGAGTGCCAGACTTACCTGACCCGGAGGCGACGGCTCAAGAGCCGCCAGCTACCTCCGCCCCCGAAGCCACCACTCCAATGGACACGGCGCCTGAGGCCCCTGCCCCGACTACCAAGACAACGACCGTAGCTTCGGTTAACCCGGAGGCCTCCGGCTCAGCTCCACCAGCAGACGACCCGGACGTGGTAATCACCCAGACGGAATTCGTTGAGCCGGGGAGACCGACCGCGTTGGCCAAATGCTCCGCGAAGGGGGAGCTACTGCAGCCCCACCGGGTGAACCTGGATCTCTCCGGCTACACCGACTTGAGCATTGGAGAGCTCGTCTCTGGCTACATCAGCCAAGTCCACAAGAGCCGGGACGCCGAGGTTGCCATGGTCAACCAGATACAACAAAAATCCGAGGTACCCTTCTGCTGTCTTCTTACTTTACTGCATAGTTACCTTTGCCATGCTAGCCCCCAAGTCGACGACTTATACTTGAATATGTTGTAGACTTAGATTCCGGATTACTCAACTTAACCGGCAGTATGTAGATAGACACGTTCAATATGCATTAGCCCCCAAGTGCCAAGTGTCTTTGCTGGGAAAGCGCTTGGGACTTATATAATGACTGTTTAATAACCTGAAAATATATGCAGGCTGTTGGCAAGAAATTAGAGGCGGAGCTTGCGGATCTCAAGAGCCGGCTGAAAATGCAGGAGATGGAGACCCGGAAGGCAAACGCCAAGTTTGTATCCAGCATCGCCACCCAAGAAAAATTGAAGAGCGAGTTTGATGCTGAGAGAAAGGTCTGGGTCAAAGAGAAGGCCGCACTGGTGACCCGGGCGGAACAGGCGGAGAAGGCTCTTGCTGAGAAGACCGCCGAGCTCTCCGGCCTAAAGCGCCAGGTTTCCCAAATGGTGGCTGCTATCTTTGGTAAGTCGCCTCACCGGCTTTTATCAAGTTGGTATATGTCATGATTTCATCCTTGTCACCGGCTTATCTGACTCTGTTAAACAGGTCCCAGGAGTGCCAACCTCAACCAGAGCGTGGTCACCAAGTTAAAGGCCGTGTACACCCTGGTGGAACAGCTCTACACCGGGTCACAGCGTGCCTTAGCTGTGGTGGCCCTATCCAACGAGGTGCCAACTCATCTGGCCGAAGTCCTGCGCCGGCTCGCTGTTCTGCCGCAGCGGATCCAGGAGCTACGACAAGCCTCCGCGAGAGCCAGAGCAATCGCCGCGCTGAGCCGGGCCAAAGCATTCCTGCCGGAGCTAGACCCGGCAGACATCGCCCTGGGTTACCCATGCCTGAAGGAAGGCGGCTCAGCCTTCGACCAGAGGGACTTCGCGGCGTGTGTGAAGGCTGTACGCCCGGTGGCCACCATCATCGGGAACGACACCGATTTAACCAAGTACCAGCCGGGTTATGATGCGGAGAATCAGAGGATTCCAACCCCTCGCTATGAAGCTCTCAATCTGATTCCTCCGGCTCGTCAGCACACCTTCGCCCCGGAGATTGACCCGCCCGGGTTAATTGACGAAGAAGCCCAGTTTGAAGCTCTCAGCGGCATCGACTGGAAATCATCCACCTTCGAGATCTTAGGATCAGCCGGAGGAGAAGACAGGAATGAACCGGGGACTTCAACCCAGTAGGCATCATAGTTTAGCTGGCGGGTTACCAAACATTGTTCCACCTTTTAGACTTGAAAAGTTATTGTAATAGAGACAATTTATCTCTGCCGTGCCGTCGTGCACGTTCTGAATGCGAAAGCCTTTTGAATTTGTCTCTTTGATGTTTCTCCGGGTCATAATCATTCCATTGCCTTTCTTAACCTCAAAAGGTGCCTTTAAGTATCTGCATGTAAAGGCAAATCACAAGTCTCGAGGCGGCTTACCGCCCTGAGATTCAGGTGTTTGAGATAAATAACCCGGAATATGAATCAGAAAAGACTGGTCCTTAATTATACTCTGAACATAACCGAAATAACACACTTAGCAGCCTGTAAGCATCCTTCCAGTGTAAATAACCCGGGTGGTAAGGTTGATACCTTAACTCCGATTTACTTGCCTTGATGACACCCATGACGTGCAACTAACACTGTAAACGAAAGTTAAGCCAGCAAGTGAGACCCGGCCATGCACACCTCAGAGTAATCTTGTGAAAAGACAGAAGAACTTAGGGGCTTCCGGTTCGAATACGACCAGAGACCCGGCCCAAAGGGGTTAAGCCAAGATTCGGATACGATCACATAGCCCCCAGTGGGTGTGGCGATGCTAATCAAGAGGGTACCGACAGCTATGTTCTCTTTGGTTCGAATACGACCCATGTTTGAACAGGAAGCCCCCAAGTTATTTTTAAAATTGTTTAACGACGCTGATTCGAATATGATCTACGTCGGTTCTCAGAGGGGTTAGACTATGGTTCAAATATGACCAAAGACAATCTCCCAATGAGCTCGGCACTTCGCCAATCAAATGGGTATCGACAGCTATGTTCTCTTTGGTTCGAATACGACCCATGTTTGAACAGGAAGCCCCCAAGTGACTTTACTGCTTACGGCTAGATTCGAATACGATCATAAGCCGGATCCTCCTTTAAGTTAGCATGTAAGCTTGTAATAAAAACAACACACGCATATTTGGAGGAGACAAAAGGACAGAGGTCCTGCTTTATTGCTTATCATAATGTATACATGGCTGAGATAAATATGTACACCACGAGAGCCGGTAGCTCAAGTGTAGTAAGGCCGAAGCTGAGCTATGTTCCACGGCCGACGAGTCTCTTCCTCAGACTTACGTGAATCTTTGTGCTCCCGAACGTCAATGAGGTAATATGACCCGTTGTGCAAGTTCTTGCTGACCACAAAGGGCCCTTCCCAAGGTGGGGATAACTTATGTGCATCTGTTTGATCCGGGATGAGCCGGAGCACAAGGTCGCCTTCCTGGAAGATCCGGGATTTGACCCGGCGGCTATGATAACGGCGCAGGTCTTGTTGGTAAATCGCTGAACGGGCTGCTGCCACATCACGCTGTTCGTCCAACAAGTCCAGAGCATCTTGGCGCGCCTGTTCATTATCCATCTCAACATAAGCCGCCACGCGAGGTGAATCATGACGGATGTCGCTGGGTAGGACTGCTTCTGGTCCATAAACCATGAAGAAAGGTGTGAAGCCTGTAGACCTGTTAGGAGTAGTGTTGATGCTCCATAAGACGGAGGGCAACTCCTCCACCCAACAACCCGGCGTTCGTTGCAAAGGGACCAAAAGCCGGGGCTTGATGCCCTTCAGAATTTCCTGGTTAGCCCTCTCAGCTTGACCATTGGACTGAGGATGAGCCACTGAAGAAACATCAAGTCGGATATGCTCTCGTTGACAAAATTCTTCCATAACGCGTTTGGAGAGATTGGTGCCATTGTCAGTTATAATGCTGTGCGGAAAACCAAAGCGGAAAATCACCTTTTTCATAAATTGAACCGCCGTGGCTGCATCGCACTTGCTAACTGGCTCAGCTTCCACCCATTTTGTGAACTTGTCAACTGCCACCAAGAGATGGGTCTTCTTATCCTTGGACCGTTTAAAAGGCCCAACCATATCAAGCCCCCAGATCGCAAAGGGCCACGTAATTGGGATCATCCTCAACTCCTAAGTTGGCACATGAGCTCGTCGTGAGAACCTTTGGCAACCATCACATTTACTGACCAAGTCCTCTGCATCAGCATGAGCCGTCAGCCAATAAAAACCATGACGGAAAGCTTTAGCTACAAGGGATTTTGAGCCGGCATGATGGCCACAATCCCCTTCATGAATCTCCCGCAAGATCTCTTGGCCTTCCTCAGGGGAGATACAACGTTGAAATGCCCCTGAAACACTGCGATGATGTAACTCGCCATTGATGACGATCATTGACTTAGCCCGCCGGGTTATTTGCCTTGCCAAAGTTTCATCCTCAGGAACTCTCCCCGGGTTATATAAGCCAGATATGGCATTGTCCAATCTGGTATGACATGAAGAGCCGCCACCAGTCGTGCCTCCGGGTCAGGGATAGCCAAGTCTTCCTCTGTAGTCAACTTAACCGAAGGGTTATACAGGACATCCAGGAAAGTGTTAGGCGGCACCGGCTTTCGCTGAGAGCCTAGCCGGCTCAGAGCATCAGCCGCCTCGTTCTTCCTGCGATCAATGTGCTCCACTTGGTATCCCTGAAAGTGCCCAGCAATGGCATCAACCTCGCGGCGATAAGCCGCCATGAGAGGATCCTTAGAATCCCACGTGCCTGATACTTGTTGAGCCACCAGGTCTGAGTCACCAAAGCACCTTACCCGGCTTAAGCTCATCTCCTTAGCCACCCGAAGACCGTGGAGCAAAGCCTCGTATTCAGCCGCATTGTTAGTGCAAGGAAACATCAATTGTAGCACATAATGGAACTTGTCACCTTTAGGGGAAGCCAATACAATGCCAGCCCCCGAGCCCTCCAGCTGTCTGGACCCATCAAAGTGAATAGTCCAATAAGTGTTATCCGGCTTTTGCTCAGGCACTTGTGACTCTGTCCAATCGTTGATGAAATCCACCAAAGCCTGATATTTAACAGCAGTGCGCGGCACATATTTGAGGCCATGAGGTCCGAGTTCTATAGCCCACTTAGCAATTCTCCCTGTGGCCTCTCTGTTTTGAATAATATCGCCAAGAGGGGCAGAACTGACCACAGTGATGGGATGACCCTGAAAATAATGCTTAAGCTTCCGGCTCGCCATGAATACACGATACACAAGCTTCTGCCAATGCGGGTACCGCTGCTTGGACTCAATGAGCACTTCGCTGACATAATAAACCGGCCGCTGAATCGGATGCTCCTTACCCGCCTCCTTGCGCTCCACCACAACAGCCACGCTGACAGCTCGCGCGTTCGCCGCCACATACAGTAATAAGGGCTCCTTATCAACCGGAGCAGCAAGGACTGGGGGCTCTGCCAGCTGCTTTTTCAAATCCTCAAAAGCGGTATTAGCTGCATCATTCCAGACAAAGTCATCAGTTTTCTTCATCAACTGATATAAGGGCATAGCCTTCTCACCCAAACGGCTTATAAACCGGCTTAAAGCAGCGATGCGACCCGCCAAACGCTGAACATCATTTATACACGCCGGCTTAGCTAGGGAGGTGATGGCCTTGATCTTCTCCGGGTTAGCCTCAATGCCTCTGTCCGAAACCAAGAAGCCCAACAGTTTGCCTGCAGGAACACCAAAAACACACTTGACCGGGTTAAGGATCATCTTATAGACCCGGAGATTATCAAAGGTTTCCCTTAATTCATCTATCAGGGTTTCCTCCTTGATGGATTTAACCACAATATCGTCCACGTAAGCGTGAACATTGCGCCTGATCTGTTTATGAAGACAGTTCTGTACACAACGCTGGTAAGTCGCCTGTGCACACTTGAGTCCAAAGGGCATAGACACATAGCAGAAGGCTCCAAAGGGAGTGATGAACACCGTCTTCTCCTGGTCCTTAACTGCCATCTTAATCTGATGATACCCAGAATAAGCATCCAAGAAACTTAAGCGTGCACAACCCGCCGTAGCATCAATGATTTGATCAATACGGGGGAGGGCAAAAGGATCAGCCGGACACGCCTTGTTCAAGTCCGTGTAGTCCACACACATCCGCCAGGTGCCGTTCTTCTTGAGTACGAGCACCGGGTTAGCCAACCATTCTGGGTGAAAAACTTCAACAATAAACCCGGCCGCCAAGAGCCGGGCCACTTCTTCACCAATGGCTTTCCGCCTCTCCTCATTAAACCGTCGAAGGAACTGTCTGACCGGCTTAAATTTTGGATCAACATTGAGAGTATGCTCAGCGAGTTCTCTAGGTACACCTGGCATGTCAGAAGGTTTCCATGCAAAGATGTCCCTATTCTCACGGATGAACTCGATGAGCGCGCTTTCCTATTTTGGATCCAGATTGGCACTGATGCTAAATTGCTGAGATGAATCTCCTGGAACAAAATCAACAAGCTTAGTTTCATCAGCCGACTTAAATTTCATCGCCGGCTCAGTCTCCGTAGTCGGCTTCTTCAGAGAGGTCATGTCTGTTGGGTCAACATTGTCTTTGTAAAACTTCAGGTCCTTTGTAGCACAAACAGACTCTGCATAAGTTGCATCACCTTCCTCACACTCCAGAGCCACCTTCCGGCTGCCGTCAACTGTAATGGTCCCATTGTGACCCGGCATCTTGAGCTGTAAGTACACATAACACGGCCGTGCCATGAACTTGGCGTAAGCCGGCCGTCCAAATATAGCATGGTATGGACTTCTTATCTTGACCACCTCAAAGGTCAATTTCTCCACCCTGTAGTTGTTCTCATCACCAAAAGCCACTTCCAACTCGATCTTGCCGACTGGATAAGCCGACTTACCAGGTACCACACCATGGAAGATAGTGTTTGACTGGCTGAGGTTCTTATCAACCAGCCCCATACGGCGAAAAGTCTCATAATAGAGGATGTTGATGCTGCTGCCTCCATCCATGAGTACCTTTGTGAACTTATAACCTCCCACCTGAGGAGCCACCACTAAGGCCAAGTGGCCCGGGTTATCCACTAGGGGAGGGTGATCCTCCCTACTCCACACTATAGGCTGCTCAGACCACCGCAAGTAGCGTGGAACCGCCGGCTCAACAGCATTCACAGCCCTCTTGTGAAGCTTCTGATCTCGTTTGCACAAACTAGTGGTGAACACATGATATTGTCCACCGCTAAGCTGCTTTGGGTTGGTCTGATAACCCCCCTGCTGCTGTTGATGACCCTGCCCAGACTGTTGAATAGAGCCCCCTTGACCGTTCTGAGGACCGGAATTTGAGCCGCCACCCGGGCCATGAAAACCGCCGGCGCCTGAGCTGCCGCCCGGGCCATTGTAGCTCTTAAAGGCCTTCAGCTGCTCCAGATGAGTCGCTGGCTTCTCTCTAGAGCCATGCCTTGGACAAGGCTCATTCAACAGCTGCTCCAGCGTTGGACCTGACCTGCCGCCTCGGGGAGGGGGCCTCCCCTTGCGTCGCTGGTTATTACCTTGGGAGTTGGCGTTGGCTACAAACTCTAGGCTGCCATCGGCCTTACGCTTGCCTCCTCCTTGGTTCCCCGGGTTAAACTGAGGACCCTTGCCATTGCCGTTCTACTTTCCCTTCCCTGTCCTTTCATCATCTGAAGGGGGATCCTTGGTACCATCGGAATCGGCGTATTTGACAAGAGCCGCCATTAGGGTACCCAAATCGGTGCAGTCGCGCTTAAGCCGCCCCAGTTTCATCTTAAGGGGCACAAAGCGACAGTTTTGTTCCAACATTAAGACTGCAGAGCCAGCATCCATCTTATCTGATGAATGTATGATCTCCTTGACCCGGCGAACCCAATGGGTCGTGGATTCACCCTCCTGCTGCTTACAGTTAGTCAAATCCACAATTGACATAGACTGCCTACAGGTATCTTTGAAGTTTTGAAGGAACCGGGCTTTCAGCTCAGCCCAAGACCCAATGGAGTTCGGTGGTAGCCCTTTCAACCACGTGCGGGCAGTTCCATCTAACATCATGGTGAAATATTTGGCCATGGCCGCCTCACTGACCTCTAGCAATTCCATAGCCATCTCATAGCTCTCAACCCAGGCTGCAGGCTGTAAGTCAGCTGTATAGTTAGGCACCTTCCTAGGGCCCTTGAAGTCCTTAGGTAGACGTTCATTACGGATAGCTGGCACCAAACAAGGGACACCCCCGGTCCTGGTAGGGATACCCACATCAACGGAAGTCGTCGGATAAGCCGGGGGGGGGGTCTGGTAAGCCGTCAATTGAGGCACCTGCTCTGCCTCTTGCCGTGCTTGGTCTGCTGCGTAAAAGGCTCCATTATGAGCCGGGCCATGGCCAGGGGGTGGGTCATGGCGTCGGACATTACTTGAGCCGGTTGCTGAGACCATGTGCCGGCTGTAACTCGGGCTCTGGCCTGGACGAGGGGTCGAGTGGATCCTGTCCCGGCTATAGGAGTACGCCTCTTGTTGTGCTAGTGCCGTCTGTAGGAGTTCCTGACCCGGCGGGTTTCGATGGCCGCCGGAGAGTCGCCGTCAACGGGGAGAGCCGCCAGTCGTGCTGCCGCAGCTACCATGTTCTCCAGCGGGTTATCATAATGACCCGGGGGTATTGGCATGTATTGAGGCGGGGCAGGGGGCACCTCGGGAGGCCCCATCACTCGTGGCTGAATGAGGGGTCCAGACCCGGGCGCAATGACCCCTGGCGGGTTACTGGACCCTGCACCTGGCGTGTTGAAGAGATTGCGTGGATCGTAGACCGGCGGGAGTCGAGACTGGGCCTTCTGATGCCTCCTTCTCATGACCTCGTTGGCCGCGTTCTGATCCATCGTGAGCTGGAAGGACTGCGCCTGAATCAGCTGAGTCCGGGCGTCGAGAGCCGCCCGCTCCGCAGCTAGCCTGATCCCTTCCGCCGCAAGATCCTCTTTAGCTTTTATCAAATCCAATTTTAACTGTGCCACCTCCGCATCATGCTGAGCTTGATTCGCCGGGTCAACCGTGGCGGTTAACAGGGCCGTCATCTTGTCCGTGAGATCCATCAGCACCTGAGCCGGAGAAGGCACCGGGTTCCCCGATCCAGCAGCGGGGTTTTGAACAGGCTGCGCACCAGCCATAAAAACTCCAACCTGACTTGGCGGCTCAAAAAGGTCCGGAATACTGTCGCCATCAGAACCACCCATGAGCCTGCCATCTTGAAGTTGGTACAACGAGTTTGATTCATCGGTGGCCGACTCGCCGTCAGAGTCGGCGGCCGCCTCATCACCAGACCCAGATGGATCAGAGGGCCCTCCATGGATGCACCCCACAAAGGCGCGCCTTAAGGCAGGCCGGGACCGGGCGGGTCGTGCACGCTGAGCCGTTTCGATGAGATCGGCGCCGAGATCCGGCTCAGGGCCCGGCTCACCAACCTTGCCAATGAAGACATGAATTCCGCCGAAGGGGACCCGGTACCCGTACTCAATTGAGCCGGCATCGGGGCTCCAGTCCACATCGTCGATGTAGAGCTTGCCGCGACGACTCTTGGTCATCCGGCCCACAGCGTATCCCTTGAGCCCTTCGAAGCTGCCCTTCAAGAACTCAAATCCACCGTGCGCTAGCCCCACGGTGGGCGCCAACTGTCGTGGAATTGTCACGGCAGATGTCCTAGGGTTAGGACTTAGTCGTGGAGCCATCGCAACTAGGAAGCTTGAAGGGGTTATGCGGGACAAGGAACACGAGGGTTATACTGGTTCGGCCCCTTACGGTGAAGGTAAAAGCCTACGTCCAGTTTGGGGTGATCTTGATTAGGGTTACGATCGCCAGGAGTTGAACAACTATGCCCGGCTCTCGAAGAGATTGTTGTCGCCCTTAAACCGCTGCCGGGTCGTCCCTTTATATAGGGAGGCTGACGCCCAGCAGCCCTTAGAGTCCCGGCCGGCTCATAAGAGTGTCCGGCTCGGACTCTAAACTATACTTGCCTTACGCTACAAGTTCTACTATAATAATGATTGTAACTACGGGCCTTGAGCCATATCCGGGTCTCAGCGCATCTCTGGCCCATCGTCTTGAAACTTGGCTCCGGGCTTCTGGCAACGATCGTACGAGTAACCCGGCCCCTCCTGGCGGGTGGCTCTAAGGTCTATATCCTCAACAGAACCCGATCGAGCGATTCCTTCACTATGACTGCTAACTGAGGCCGATCGATGTTGCCTCTGGATGAACAGTGAGCGTTGCTGGGGGGTTTGGATGAACAGTTCCCGGTGGGGGTGGATGAACAGGACCCCATGGCGTTGCCTCTGAATGAACAGTGAGCGTTGCTGGGGGTTTGGATGAACAGTTCTCGGTGGGGGTGGATGAACAGGACCCCAATCGTTCGAGCCGGTTGGGGCTGCATGAATAGGACCCCGTGGAGGGCAGGATGAACAGGACCACCCCGTGGAGGGCAGGATGAATAGTAGACTGTGGAGGGCTGGATGAACAGTAGCCCGTGGAGGGGTGGTTGGACAGGAGCCCGTGGAGAGGGCTGGTTGAACAGTAGCCGGTGGAGTAGCGCGCGGTGGAGGCTGGATGAACAGGAGCCCGTGGACGAACAGTCGCAGGTGGAGGCTGGAGGACGTCGACGGTGGATGAACAGTATCCCGTGGAGTCCCGTTTTGCGGTACGCCACACCCCTCCCGATCAACAGGACCCCCGTTTCGACCGTAGGAGGTACGTTTTCTCCGTTTTGCGGTACGCCAGACCCCTCCGATGAAAAGGATCCCGTTTCGAACGTGGCCGGTTGAACACAAGTCCGTTTCCTCCGTTCTGCGGTACGTTAGGCCTCGTTTCCATTGGATGTTCCGTGCAAGCCCTCCCGATGAACACGATGACACATTCCGTTCCGACCCAGTTGGTTGGCTCCCCATCAACACGACGACGACGTTGTTTCTCCGTTCCGACCCAGCCATGTACACGAGCCCTGGCCGTACGTATGCGTGAGTAGGCGTTCGAGACCCTGCCTGTATGTACGTAGGTTGCCGTATTTTCTTTCTTGCACACTCGCCGTTGTACTTACGTGTACATGCTACGTGCGCACCTCTACTATGACACGTGCGCGCCTCTACATCGACCAGTATGTACGTACACGTTCGCGACCAGAATGACAACGCTATGTACGCTTCGACCAGGTGGGTCCCGACTGTAAGGCACTTCCTTGCCTGTGAAGATGTAGCTGGTTGGTCCCAGCAGTCAGGGGGGCGAATCGTTTTTTTTTCGGACGCACTTCCTTGCGTGCGAAGATGTAGCTGGTGGGTTCCAGCAGTCAGGGGAAACGTTTTTTTCGCGAAATACGGTGGCCCGTCTGGTGGGTCCCTGCTGTTAGGTGGAGGAATATTTATTTTGCGCGTAATAAGGTGGCACTTCCTTGCTGCAGCCGTGGACCCAGCTGTCAGCCTCTCCACGTACAGTCCACGTCCGATGGAAGCCGTTCCTTGACCACGTTGACCACACCGTGCTACCTCTTGAGCACTGCGTTGGTTTTCCCTTGAAGAGGAAAGGGTGATGCAGCAAAGTAGCGTAAGTATTTCCCTCAGTTTTTGAGAACCAAAGTATCAATCCAGTAGGAGACCACGCACGAGTCCCTCGCACCTACACAAACAAATAAATCCTTGCAACCAACGCGATAAGGGGTTGTCAATCCCTTCACGGTCACTTACGAGAGTGAGATCTGATAGATATGATAGGACAATATCTTTGGTATTTTTATGATAAAGATGCAAAGTAAAATAAAAGCAAAATAAAAGGTAACGGAAATAGCGAAGTGTTGGAAGATTAATATGATGGAAAATAGACCCGGGGGCCATAGGTTTCACTAGTGGCTTCTCTCAAGAGCATAAGTATTTACGGTGGGTGAACAAATTACTGTTGAGAAATTGACAAAATTGAGCATAGTTACGAGAATATCTAGGTATGATCATGCATATAGGCATCACGTCCGAGACAAGTAGACCGACTCCTGCCTGCATCTACTACTATTACTCCACACATCGACCGCTATCCAGCATGCATCTAGAGTATTAAGTTCATAAGAACAGAGTAACGCTTTAAGCAAGATGACATGATGTAGAGGGATAAATTCATGCAATATGATATAAACCCCATCTTGTTGTCCTCGATGGCAATAATACAATACGTGCCTTGCTGCCCCTACTGTCACTGGGAAAGGACACCGCAAGATTGAACCCAAAGCTAAGCACTTGTGATGCCCCCGATTTGACCGTACACTAATCATGCACGCAAATGTGTACAACCAAGATCAGGGACTCACGGGAAGATATCACAACACAACTCTAAAACATAAATAAGTCATACAAGCATCATAATACAAGCCAGGGGCCTCGAGGGCTTGAATACAAGTGCTCGATCATAGACGAGTCAGCGGAAGCAACAATATCTGAGTACAGACATAAGTTAAACAAGTTTGCCTTAAGAAGGCTAGCACAAAAGTAGCAACGATCGAAAAGGCAAGGCCTCCTGCCTGGGACCTCCTGACTACTCCTGGTCGTCGTCAGCGGCCTACACGTAGTAGTAGGCACCTCCAGTGTCGTAGGTGTCGTCGTCGACGGTGGCATCTGGCTCCTGGACTCCAATATCTGGTTGCGACAATCAGATAGATAGGAAGGGGGGAAAGAGGGAGAGAAGCAACCGTGAGTACTCATCCAAAGTACTCGCAAGCAAGGAGCTACACTACATATGCATGGGTATATGTATAAAGGGGCATATCAGTGGACTGAACTGCAGAATGCTAGAATAAAGGGGGGATAGCTAGTCCTGTCGAAGACTACGCTTCTGGTCATCTCCATCTTGCAACAGGTAGAAGAGAGTAGATTGAAGTCCTCCAAGTAGCATCGCATAGCATAATCCTACCCGGCGATCCCCTCCTCGTCGCCCTGTTAGAGAGCGATCACCGGGTTGTATCTGGCACTTGGAAGGGTGTATTTTATTCAGTATCCAGTTCTAGTTGTCATAAGCTCAAGGTACAACTCCGGGTCGTCCTTTTACCGAGGGACACGGCTATTCGAATAGCTAAACTTCCCTGCAGGGGTGCACCACATAACCCAACACGCTCGATCCCATTTGGCCGGACACACTTTTCTGGGTCATGCCCGGCCTCGTAAGATCAACACGTCGCAGCCCCACCTAGGCTCAACAGAGAGGTCAGCACGCCGGTCTAAACCTATGCGCGCAGGGGTCTGGGCCCATCGCCCTATGCACACCTGCACGTTGCGTACGCGGCCGGAAGCAGACCTAGCCTAGTGGCGTTCCAGTCCAATCCGGCGCGCGCCACTCAGTTGCTGACGTCAAAAGAGCTTCGGCTGATACCACGACGTCGGGATACCCATAACTACTCCCACGTAGATGGTTAGTGCGTAGAGACCAAATGGCCAGACTCAGATCAAATACCAAGATCTCGTTAAGCGTGTTAAGTATCCGCGAACGCCGACCAGGGCCAGGCCCACCTCTCCCCTAGGCGGTCTCAACCTGCCCTGTCGCTCCGCCACAAAGATCCACTTGCGGGTACTCCTACGAGCCGACCCGACTTTAGTCATCACATGTGTCATGTATATAGTATTTAAGTATATGCCCGTGTTCACCGCCCAGGTGATCACGGCCCGATAGTATAGCACAGCAGACGGACAAGAATGTAGGGCCACTGATGGAAATCTAGCATCCTAGACTAAGCAAGTAGGATTGCAGGTAAAGGTATCAACAATAGTAGCAAGGATAGGCTATGCATCAGAATAGGATATCGAAAGTAGTAACATGCTACACTACTCTAATGCAAGTAGTAGAGAGTAGAGTAGGCGATATCTGGTGATCAAGGGGGGGGGGGGCTTGCCTGGTTGCTCTGGCAAGTAGGAGGGGTCGTCGACTCCGTAGTCGAACTGGGCAGCAGCAGTGTCGGTCTCGTAGTCTACCAGAGAGAAGAGGGGGAAGAAACAGTAAATACAATGCAAACATAAGCATGACGATGCGTGACATGTCAATGAGCGGTGCTAGGGGTGTCCTAACGCGACAGTAGGAGGTACCGGTGAAGGGGGGGAACATCCGGGAGGTATTCCCGATGTTTCGCGCTTTCGGACAGACGGACCGGAGGGGGAAAGTTGCTAGTTCGATAGGTTAGGGAGGTGTGGTGGATGAACGGACTGCGTATTCGGATTCGTCTTGTCGTTCTGAGCAACTTTCATATAGAAAACATTTTCATCCGAGTTACGGTTTAAAAGATATGAATTTTCAAAGTTTATTTGAATTTCTGGAATTATTTAATTAACAGAAAAAGGGATATGACGTCAGCATGACGTAGGAGTGACGTCAGCGGTCAACAGTCCGGGTTGACTGGTCAAACTGACACGGGGGACCCACCTGTCATAGACAGTGGGTTAACAGAGGATTAAACTAATTAGTTTTTAGTTAATTAACTACAGGGCCCACCTATCAGTGAGAGATTATTTAAACTAATTAATTTTATTTATAAAACATTTTCTTTTTCTTTTTTTTAATTATTGCGGCGGGGCCCGCATGTCAGTGACTGGGCCTGCCCAGTCAGCAGTTGACTGGGTCAACCCAGTCAACTGGGACCCGTGGGGGCCACTGGCAGTGACCCAGGGGGTGGCCCCAGGTGTGCCACGTCGGCGGCCGGCGCCGGAGCAACGCCGGCGACCAGACGCACGGCGGCGCGGCTCGGGAGGGGTACGGGTTTCACGTACAGGGGGTCTCCGGGGGCGTGGCTGGGCGCGTTCGACGCGGCTCGACGTCGCGCGTCCAACGGCGGTGGTCGGAGGGGCTGGAACGGGTGCCCGACGGAAACATATCTACGGCGAGCTAACGAGAAAGCGGAGGGGCTGGGGGGCATCTACAAACGGCGGGGAGTGCAACGGGCTTGACCCCGTGACCATTTGGTCACCGGAGACCCGCCGGCGGCGAGCTCCGCGGCGCGGCGTTCGGGCGCGCGTGGGGGGAAAGCTAGGGAGCGTGGGCGAGCTAGCGAAGTGGGGGAGGAGGTAGAGGAGCTCACCGCGTGGCGCAAGAAAGGCCCGTGGGTGCTTAGAAGCAGCAGGTCGGCGCCGGGGAAGAAGGGGGTCGTCGGCGTCCGAAGATGAAGGCGAGCTCGGGGAGGCCGATGCAGTGGCTCCGAGCTTCGGCGGAGAGGCGGAGGGGGTGCAGTCGAGGGCGGCGACGTCGTACGACACGGCGAGGTGGCGAGTGGGGCACGGTGGCCGCGTGAACGACGGGAACGGCGGCGAGCGCGTCGGGCGTGGGGAAGAGGAGAGCGGCGTGGATCCGGGGGGAGAGGCGCAGAGGCCGAGGGAGTGAGCGGGGTGAGTGGGAGAGAGGCCCGAGGGAGCGGGGGCCGCTGGCGCCCTTATCCTCTCGCGGGGTTCCCCGCCGGCGAGGGGGTTCGGCGGCGACGCGCCCCGTTCCGACCCGGTCGGGGGAACAGGAAGGGGACGCGGGGGGGGGGGAGGTGGGCTGGGCCGGGGTCGCGGCTGCGGCCCAGTTTGGGCCGGGGGGCAGTGGGGGGGGAAGCGGGCCCTTTTTCCTTTTTTTCTTTTTTTCTCTGCCTGTTTCTGTTTGCTGTTTTCTTTTTATTTGTTTATCTCCTTTTCTGTTTTTATTTCATTTAAAAGTATTTAGACATTTTATAAAAATGTGTTTTCTCCACCATAATTACCAGTGTATTATTTAGCACCCACTGAACATTTTTGTTTGAATTTTTGAAAACTTTTATTTTCCACTTTAATTATATTTGAAGTTTGAACTAGGAGTTTGAAAAGGAAGGTGATCCAAATGTGATCAAGCCCTGTTTAGCACATGATTAGCTTAATCACAGGGGGTTACTGTAGCATGATTCTCAGGGTGGTACAAATCTCCTCCACTACAAGAAATCTCGTCCCGAGATTTAGGAGGTAGAAGGAAACAGTGCGGGGTATTCTTCGCGCAGACGATCCTCTCGTTCCCAAGTGGCCTCATCTTCAGAATGGTGCGACCACTGGACTTTGAGAAACTTGATCGCCTTCTGACGTGTGCGGCGTTCAGCTTGGTCGAGAATGCGGACCGGTTGCTCCTTATAGGAGAGGTCTTGCTGCAATTCGAGCACTTCGTGATCCACAGCTCGGATTGGATCCTTGAAGCAACGGCGGAGCTGTGACACATGGAACACATCGTGAACCTGAGAAAGGTTCGGCGGTAGTTCCAGTTGGTATGCCACTTTTCCACGCCTTTCGAGAATAGTGAATGGGCCAATATAGCAAGGAGCTAGTTTTCCCTTGATCCCGAAGCGGTGAGCACCCTTCATAGGTGTGACTCGAAGATAAGCCTTTTCGCCAGGTTGATAGACCATGTCTTTATGATGACGGTCATACTGACTCTTCTGACGTGACTGAGCAGTCTTGAGATTCTCGCGAATAATGCGGACTTGTTCTTCGGCATCTTGGATAATATCCGGACCGAAGAGTGGACGTTCCTCAGTTTCTGACCAGTTCAGAGGGGTTCGGCACTTTCGTCCATATAACACTTCGAAGGGGGCCATCTTCAGACTAGCTTGATAGCTATTATTATAAGAGAACTCAGCATACGGGAGAGATTCCTCCCATTTCTTGCCGAAGGAAATAACGCAAGCTCGAAGCATGTCTTCGAGAACTTGGTTGACGCGTTCAACTTGTCCTTGCGATTGAGGATGAAACGCAGTACTGAATGACAGATGAGTTCCCATAGCTTCTTGGAAACTTGCCCAGAATCTTGAAGTGAATAAGCTACCACGGTCTGAACTGATAACCAATGGAATACCGTGGAGTGAAACAATCCTGGACATATAGAGCGTTGCCAACTGGCTAGCAGTGATCGTTTCTTTGACTGCCAGGAAATGTGCAACTTTGGAAAGCCGGTCAATGACGACAAGAATAGCATCATTACCTTTCTGTGATTTGGGAAATCCAGTGACGAAGTCCATCTCAACATGGTCCCATTTCCATTCAGGAATAGAGATAGGTTGCAGAGTTCCAGCAGGCCTTTGATGTTCTGCTTTGATACGACGGCAAACGTCACACTCAGCAACATAACGAGCAATGTCTTGCTTCATATTAGACCACCAGAATCGCTGACGGATATCTTGGTACATCTTTGTACTACCCGGATGGATACTTAGAGGCGTATCATGAGCTTCTTTCATAACTTCCTGTGTCATATCCAGGTTTTTCTCTGTACAAGGCACCACTAGGCGGCCCTTGAAGTATAAGGTGCCATCTTCAGCAATGGTGAAGAATGAGGGCTTTCCTTCTGCGAGGTAGCGCTTAATCTTGTCGGCTTCAGAGTCATACTTCTGTAGCCTTTTGATGCTGTCCTCGAGATCTGGTTTAGCAACTAGGGTATTGAGGGAACCTTGGGTAACAACATGGAGGTTCACCTTGCCAAACTCCTTAGGAGGGGGAAGGAGTGCACCCGGAGGAACAATATGGAGGTTCAGCTTCCTGAATTCCTCAACAAGCGAGGGCTGAACTTTGTGAACCTGAAGGTGGTTGCAGTAAGACTTGCGGCTCAAGGCATCAGCCATTACATTAGCCTTGCCTGGCGTATAGGAAATACCCAAGTCAAAGTCTGCAACAAGATCCATCCATCTCTGCTGGCGGAGGTTCAGATCTGGCTGAGTAAACAGATACTTCAGACTTTGGTGGTCGGTGAAGATCTCGCAACGATTACCGAGAAGGTAATGTCGCCACTGCTTCAACGCATGAATGACAGCAGCAAGTTCGAGGTCGTGAACTGGGTAGTTCTCTTCGTGAGGGCGCAATTGTCGAGAGGCATAAGCAATCACTTTGCGGTCTTGCATTAGGACACAGCCTAATCCTTGACGGGAAGCGTCGCAGTAAATGACGAAGTCCTTCTTAGTATCAGGTGGAGCTAGAACTGGGGCAGAAGTCAACTTGTCTTTGAGTGCCTGGAAACTTTCCTGACATTTGTCTGTCCATTGGAACTTGACACCCTTATGCAACAGGTTAGTCAGAGGCCTGGCGATCTTAGAGAAGTTCTCGACGAATCGACGGCAATAGCTGGCGAGACCGAGAAAACTTCTGACTTGCTTAACGTTCTTGGGAGGAGTCCAATCAAGAATAGCCTGAACTCGTTCAGGGTTGACGGCAATACCATCCTTAGAGATGACATGCCCAAGATAGGTTACTTCCGGTAGCCAGAATTCACATTTGGAGAACTTGGCATATAGTTGATGTTCTCGTAGCTTTTCCAGCACAAGTCGAAGATGTTCCGCATGTTCTTCTTCGTTCTTGGAAAATATCAGGATATCATCCAGATAAACCACGACGAACCTGTCGAGGTAATCCATGAATATGTAGTTCATCAGACGAGAGAAGGTGGCTGGAGCATTGGTTAAACTGAAAGACATGACGGTGTACTCGTATGAACCATAGCGAGTCACAAAGGCGGTCTTTGGGATATCCTCTTCGCGAACACGGATCTGGTGGTAGCCCAACCTCAAGTCGAGCTTAGAGAACACTGACGAACCCGCCAGTTGATCATACAGATCATTGATCCGAGGAAGAGGGTATTTATTCTGAATGGTAGCTTGGTTTATAGGACGGTAGTCTTGAACCAATCGGTTAGTCCCATCCTTCTTCTTGACAAAGAGAGAAGGTGCTCCCCAAGGAGAGCAACTTGGGCGAATGAATCCTTTGCGAAGAGACTTGTCGATTTCCTCCTTAAGCTCAAGGAGTTCATGCGGCGGCATTTTGTAGGGTCGCTTGGCTATGGGAGTGGTGCCTGGTTTCAAGTCGATGAAGAATTCGACAGCTCTAGCAGGGGGAATCCCCGGAAGTTCTTCAGGGAAGACGTCGAGGAATTCACGCACGACGGGAATGTTTTCAATGCCCTCGAGTGGTGCAGCGTTCAAGGCATTCAATGCGTAAAGCCTTGCCTCGGCATTTTGCACCATATGAGCTTGGTAAGCAACTATTTCATCAGAAGGGTGTAGCAGATGGACGGTCTTAGTGGCGCAAACTATAGAAACAGTATGCGCTTTCAACCAATCCATACCCAAAATGAGGTCGATGTTAGACGACTTCAGGATAATGGGAGAGGCATAGAATTCCAGCCCTTCGATTTCCACGGGGACATCGATGCCAACCAAGGAGGTTTGACACTGTCCCACGGGGGTTTTGACCAATACAGAGGTGTTCATCTCCTCACATTTAACGTCGTGCTTGTATGCAAAATCTTCTGACATGAATGAATGCGATGCACCTGTATCAAATAAAACGGATGCTGGTACTGAATTTACGAGGAGTGTACCCATCACAGTAGCAGGCTGGTCTTGAGCTTCGTTGAGATCAACGTGGTTGGCATGAGCACGACCATAAGACTTAGCATTGTTGTTGCGGGGCTGATTGTTACCACGGCCAGTTGCTGGAAGGGCCAGTTGATTCTGGTTCTGGTTGCATTCTCTAGCACGGTGTCCTGGTTGAACACACCTGAAGCACAAGCCATTATTCGGAGTGGGAACAGGAGCTTGGGATGGTGGAGCCGGAAGTCTTGACTGCCTAGTTGGTGGTGGAGGCAGACGAGGTGCAGCATAGGTCTGCCTTGGGGCAGATGCATTTGGACGGTACATGCTGTTCGGGATCCATATCTTACGCTTCTGTGAGGGCGGGCCCGAAGATGAGCCCGTGTCACGGTTGCGTCTGTGAGAGCTCTGGTATTCCTGCAGACCAGTTTCGACATTGATGGCCTTGTTCACCAAGGTGGCGAAATCAGCAAAGTCATGCACTAGAAGTGCGAGCTTGATGTCAGCTTGAAGGCCATCACGGAACTTCTCCTGTCTGCGTGCATCAGTTGCAATGTCTTCTTCAGCATAGCGGGACAAGTCCAGAAACTCCCGCTGATAAGCTTCGACAGATTTGTTGCCTTGGGTGAGGTTGCGGAACTCACGCTTCTTCCGGTCCATGACTCCTTGAGGAATGAAGTGGGCACGGAAAGCAGCTTGGAAGTCTGGCCAGGTGATGATTGTTCCAGCTGGCAGAGTACGCCTGTGGCTGTCCCACCATTGAGCTGCGGGTCCCTTCAAGAAGAAGGAAGCAAAATTGACATAGCTGGCAGGGGCTACATCAGCAGACTCCATCTCATAGGTGATGTCACGGAGCCAGTCATCAGCATCCAGAGGCTGAGTTGAGCTGCGGTAGATGGTTGGGTTGAGGCGTATGAAATCTTGAAGAGTCACTTGAGCTGGCTGTTGGTTCAAATTGGGGCGAGGAAACTGAGCCATCATATTTTCCATGAATTGGCGGTTCAGTTCAAACTGTTGGATCATACCAGCCATGTACTCAGGTGGTGGTGGGGCATCGCCACCACGACCACGACCACCTGGTCTAACCATCCTGCTAATATATAACAGGGGTAGTTCAGCATTTGAGAAAATTTGCAATGACAAGAATCATTCATGATGAAACATGCATAATTGGAAGGAGCACGATAGCTACTACATAGTAGTCGGCATAACTTACAAAAGGGGTCATGCATAGAGTTCAGTACACAGAGTTCAGTACATATACTAAAACATCATAGGCGGCACACAGGCTCGCGGCGAATGCCTTTAACACTACAAACAAGCCTACATCAGTCCCAAGAGGTACTGTGGAGGTAATCGTAGCCCGACAGCTGGTAGTGAGGCAACAGATAGCCCTCCACGTCAGCAGACTGGGGGCCACGGATACTCAGGTGTAGAGCCCGACGCTCAGGTGGCAGAAGAGGACCAAGTGCGGGAGAGTAGCCTCCCACCTCTGGCCAACCGACACCGTGGGGCATCACGGTCCTGGCTGGGTAGATCGCAGTACGCGGTACCTGTCCAGACCGGACAAAGGGGTGCAGCAGCGTCAGAGCACGGAAAAGGTGCTGCCGGGTGGTGTACATCTCGTGGCGAAGAGCTCGGTTAGCTCGATCCAGCCCATCAGCATGCAGAACCAGGTGCTGATGGTAGAAGGGCTCTCGGGTGACAGTGGAGTAGGCAGCAGTATAGTATCCCTCCGCACCAACATCAGAGGCGATAGCAATGTGCCTGAAAGGGGAGGTGTCCAACTCCTGATACTCTCCACGAAGACGTGTCAGAGCAGCATAGGCAGCATCGTGGACAGCCATATCGATGGTCACACCAACACCATGTGCGGTGTGCAGCACAGTAGTGGAGTCGTACTCCCGAGAGTAGAGGTGGACGATGGCACGGTACTGCTCCTGGTTAAAGTCCCGGTACTCCTCGTAGACGGTGTACTCCGGGTGCCAGCGATAACCCAGATAGGTCATCATCTCAGCTAGCACCGCAGGTGATCCCGAGGCACCAATGGCCGTCGTGTGGCGCACGACCTGCCTCGTGGGTTCCATCTGAAAGCCAAGACGTTTCAAAGGAGTCAAATGACAGTGTGTGAGTTGTTCAAAATACTATTCTGAGAAACAACTATGGCTTATCCAACTTTGGGGTGAATGTGGTCACGGGATCCTAGTGTTAGAGTTAGTAAATTCGTTTAACCCGAGTAGAAGAGAGTTCAGAGTCCCAGAGTAAAGGTCGAGGAGTAAAAGATACTAGTACCACCCAATGGCGACGTGGGCCCGTAAGACACACAGCCATGTTAGTAAAAGTTTTGTAATGTCTAGACTCGACTTCGGCCAAGGAGTGTGGAAAGGGGGATTCCTACAGGCAGTCGGCTCTGATACCAACTTGTGACGCCCCCGATTTGACCGTACACTAATCATGCACGCAAATGTGTACAACCAAGATCAGGGACTCACGGGAAGATATCACAACACAACTCTAAAACATAAATAAGTCATACAAGCATCATAATACAAGCCAGGGGCCTCGAGGGCTCGAATACAAGTGCTCGATCATAGACGAGTCAGCGGAAGCAACAATATCTGAGTACAGACATAAGTTAAACAAGTTTGCCTTAAGAAGGCTAGCACAAAAGTAGCAGCGATCGAAAAGGCAAGGCCTCCTGCCTGGGACCTCCTGACTACTCCTGGTCGTCGTCAGCGGCCTGCACGTAGTAGTAGGCACCTCCAGTGTCGTAGGTGTCGTCGTCGACGGTGGCGTCTGGCTCCTGGACTCCAATATCTGGTTGCGACAATCAGATAGATAGGAAGGGGGGAAAGAGGGAGAGAAGCAACCGTGAGTACTCATCCAAAGTACTCGCAAGCAAGGAGCTACACTACATATGCATGGGTATATGTATAAAGCGGCATATCAGTGGACTAAACTGCAGAATGCCAGAATAAAGGGGGGATAGCTAGTCCTGTCGAAGACTACGCTTCTGGTCATCTCCATCTTGCAACAGGTAGAAGAGAGTAGATTGAAGTCCTCCAAGTAGCATCGCATAGCATAATCCTACCCGGCGATCCCCTCCTCGTCGCCCTGTTAGAGAGCGATCACCGGGTTGTATCTGGCACATGGAAGGGTGTATTTTATTCAGTATCCAGTTCTAGTTGTCATAAGCTCAAGGTACAACTCCGGGTCGTCCTTTTACCGAGGGACACGGCTATTCGAATAGATAAACTTCCCTGCAGGGGTGCACCACATAACCCAACACGCTCGATCCCATTTGGCCGGACACACTTTTCTGGGTCATGCCCGGCCTCGTAAGATCAACACGTCGCAGCCCCACCTAGGCTCAACAGAGAGGTCAGCACGCCGGTCTAAACCTATGCGCGCAGGGGTCTGGGCCCATCGCCCTATGCACACCTGCACGTTGCATACGTGGCCGGAAGCAGACCTAGCCTAGTGGCGTTCCAGTCCAATCCGGCGCGCGCCACTCAGTTGCTGACGTCAAAAGAGCTTCGGCTGATACCACGACGTCGGGATACCCATAACTACTCCCACGTAGATGGTTAGTGCATAGAGACCAAATGGCCAGACTCAGATCAAATACCAAGATCTCGTTAAGCGTGTTAAGTATCCGCGAACGCCGACCAGGGCCAGGCCCACCTCTCCCCTAGGCGATCTCAACCTGCCCTGTCGCTCCGCCACAAAGATCCACTTGCGGGTACTCCTACGAGCCGACCCGACTTTAGTCATCACATGTGTCATGTATATAGTATTTAAGTATATGCCCGTGTTCACCGCCCAGGTGATCACGGCCCGATAGTATAGCACAGCAGACGGACAAGAATGTAGGGCCACTGATGGAAATCTAGCATCCTAGACTAAGCAAGTAGGATTGCAGGTAAAGGTATCAACAATAGTAGCAAGGATAGGCTATGCATCAGAATAGGATATCGAAAGTAGTAACATGCTACACTACTCTAATGCAAGTAGTAGAGAGTAGAGTAGGCGATATCTGGTGATCAAGGGGGGGGGCTTGCCTGGTTGCTCTGGCAAGTAGGAGGGGTCGTCGACTCCGTAGTCGAACTGGGCAGCAGCAGTGTCGGTCTCGTAGTCTACCGGAGAGAAGAGGGGGAAGAAACAGTAAATACAATGCAAACATAAGCATGACGATGCGTGACATGTCAATGAGCGGTGCTAGGGGTGTCCTAACGCGACAGTGGGAGGTACCGGTGAAGGGGGGGAACATCCGGGAGGTATTCCCGATGTTTCGCGCTTTCGGACAGACGGACCGGAGGGGGAAAGTTGCTAGTTCGATAGGTTAGGGAAGTGTGGTGGATGAACGGACTGCGTATTTGGATTCGTCTCGTCGTTCTGAGCAACTTTCATATAGAAAACATTTTCATCCGAGTTACGGTTTAAAAGATATGAATTTTCAAAGTTTATTTGAATTTCTGGAATTATTTAATTAACAGAAAAAGGGATATGACGTCAGCATGACGTAGGAGTGACGTCAGCGGTCAACAGTCCGGGTTGACTGGTCAAACTGACACGGGGGACCCACCTGTCATAGACAGTGGGTTAACAGAGGATTAAACTAATTAGTTTTTAGTTAATGAACTACGGGGCCCACCTATCAGTGAGAGATTATTTAAACTAATTAATTTTATTTATAAAACATTTTCTTTTTCTTTTCTTTTTTAATTATTGCGGCGGGGCCCGCATGTCAGTGACTGGGCCTGCCCAGTCAGCAGTTGACTGGGTCAACCCAGTCAACTGGGACCCGTGGGGGCCACTGGCAGTGACCCAGGGGGTGGCCCCAGGTGTGCCACGTCGGCGGCCGGCGCCGGAGCAACGCCGGCGACCAGACGCACGGCGGCGCGGCTCGGGAGGGGTACGGGTTTCACGTACAGGAGGTCTCCGGGGGCGTGGCTAGGCGCGTTCGACGCGGCTCGACGTCGCGCGTCCAACGGCGGTGGTCGGAGGGGCTGGAACGGCCGGAGACGAGCGCTACGAACTCGCCGGCGGCGAGGAGCTACGGGTGCCCGACGGAAACATATCTACGGCGAGCTAACGAGAAAGCGGAGGGGCTGGGGGGCATCTACAAACGGCGGGGAGTGCAACGGGCTTGACCCCGTGACCATTTGGTCACCAGAGACCCGCCGGCGGCGAGCTCCGCGGCGCGGCGTTCGGGCGCGCGTGGGGGGAAAGCTAGGGAGCGTGGGCGAGCTAGCGGAGTGGGGGAGGAGGTAGAGGAGCTCACCGCGTGGCGCAAGAAAGGCCCGTGGGTGCTTAGAAGCAGCAGGTCGGCGCCGGGGAAGAAGGGGGTCGTCGGCGTCCGAAGATGAAGGCGAGCTCGGGGAGGCCGATGCAGTGGCTCCGAGCTTCGGCGGAGAGGCGGAGGGGGTGCAGTCGAGGGCGGCGACGTCGTACGACACGGCGAGGTGGCGAGTGGGGCACGGTGGCCGCGTGAACGACGGGAACGGCGGCGAGCGCGTCGGGCGTGGGGAAGAGGAGAGCGGCGTGGATCCGGGGGGAGAGGCGCAGAGGCCGAGGGAGTGAGCGGGGTGAGTGGGAGAGAGGCCCGAGGGAGCGGGGGCCGCTGGCGCCCTTATCCTCTCGCGGGGTTCACCGCCGGCGAGGGGGTTCGGCGGCGACGCGCCCCGTTCCGACCCGGTCGGGGGAACAGGAAGGGGACGCGGGGGGGGGGGGGGAAGGTGGGCTGGGCCGGGGTCGCGGCTGCGGCCCAGTTTGGGCCGGGGGGGCAGTGGGGGGGGGAAGCGGGCCCTTTTTCCTTTTTTTTCTTTTTTTCTCTGCCTGTTTCTGTTTGCTGTTTTCTTTTTATTTGTTTATCTCCTTTTCTGTTTTTATTTCCTTTAAAAGTATTTAGACATTTTATAAAAATGTGTTTTCTCCACCATATACCAGTGTATTATTTAGCACCCACTGAACATTTTTGTTTGAATTTTTGAAAACTTTTATTTTCCACTTTAATTATATTTGAAGTTTGAACTAGGAGTTTGAAAAGGAAGGTGATCCAAATGTGATCAAGCCCTGTTTAGCACATGATTAGCTTAATCACAGGGGGTTACTGTAGCATGATTCTCAGGGTGTTACAGCACTTCTCCCATTGCAAGAAAGATCAATCTAGTAGGCCAAACCAAACTGATAATTCGAAGAGACTTGCAAAGATAACCAATCATACATAAAAGAATTTCAGAAGATTCAAATATTGTTCATAGATAAACTTGATCATAAACCCACAATTCATCGGTCTCAACAAACACACCGCAAAAGAAGATTACATCAAATAGATCTCCACGAGAGAGGAGGAGAACATTGTATTGAGATCCAAAAAGAGAGAAGAAGCCATCTAGCTAATAACTATGGACCCGAAGGTCTGAGGTAAGCTAATCACACATCATCGGAGAGGCTATGGTGTTGATGTAGAAGCCCTCCGTGATCGATGCCCCCTCCGACGGAGCTCCGGTACAGGCCCCAAGATGGGATCTCACGGGTACAGAAGGTTGTGGTGGTGGAATTAGGTTTTTCGCTCTGTATCTGGTAGTTTGGGGGGTACGTAGGTATATATAGGAGGAAGGAGTACGTCGGTGGAGCAACAGGGGGCCCATGAGGGTGGAGGGCGCACCTGGGGGGTTAGGCGCGCCCCCTACCTCGTGGCCTCCTGGTTGAAGCTTGACGTAGGGTCCAAGTCCTCTGGATCACGTTCGTTCCAAAAATCACGTTCCCGAAGGTTTCATTCCGTTTGGACTCCGTTTGATATTCTTTTTCTGCGAAACTCTGAAATAGGCAAAAAACTGCAATTCTGGGCTGGGCCTCCGGTTAATAGGTTAGTCCCAAAAATAATATAAAAGTGTATAATAAAGCCCAATAATGTCCAAAACAGAATATAATATAGCATGGAACAATCAAAAATTATAGATACGTTGGAGACGAATCAAGCATCCCCAAGCTTAATTCCTGCTCGTCCTCGAGTAGGTAAATGATAAAAACAGAATTTTTGATGTGGAATGCTACTTGCCATAATTTCAATATAATTCTCGTTATTGTGGCATGAATGTTCAGATTTGATATGATTCAAGATAAAAGTTTAATGTTGACATAAAAACAATAATACTTCAAGCATACTAACTAAGCAATTATGTCTTATCAAAATAACATAGCCAAAGCAAGTTATCCCTACAAAATCATATAGTCTGGCTATGCTCCATCTTCCCCACACAAAATATTCATATCATGTATGACCCCGGTTTTGGCCAAGTATTTGGTTCATTCTTTTAACGCGCTTCAACCTTTTCAACTCTTACGCAATACATGAGCGCAAGCCATGGATATAGCACTATGGTGGAATACGGTATAATGGTGGGGGTTATGTGGGAAGACAAAAAAGGAGAAAGTCTCACATCAACGAGGCTAATCAACGGGCTATGGAGATGCCCATCAATTGATGTTAATGCGAGGAGTAGGGATTGCCATGCAACGGATGCACTAGAGATATAAGTGTATGAAAGCTCAAAAAGAAACTAAGTGGGTGTGCATCCAACTTGCTTGCTCACAAAGACCTCGGGCATTTGAGGAAGCCCATCATTGGAATATACAAGCCAAGTTCTATAATGAAATTTCCCACTAGTATATGAAAGTGACAAAATGAGAGACTCTCTATTATGAAGATCATGGTGCTACTTTGAAGCACAAGTGTGGTAAAAGGATAGTAACATTATCCCTTCTCTCTTTTTCTCTCTTTTTTTATTTGGGCCTTTTCTCTTTTTTTTATGGCCACTTTTTTTTTAGTCCGGAGTCTCATCCCGACTTGTGGGGGAATCATAGTCTCCATCATCCTTTCCTCACTTGGGACAATGCTCTAATAATTATGATCATCACACTTTTATTTACTTACAACTCATGAATTACAACTCAATACTTAGAACAAATTATGACTCTATATGAATGCCTCCGGGGGTGTACCGGGATATGTAATGAATCAAGAGTGGGATGTATGAAAGAATTATGAATTGTGGCTTTGCCACAAATACAATGTCAACTACATGATCATGCAAAGCAATATGACAATAATGGAGTATGTCATGATAAATGAAACGGTGGAAAGTTGCATGGCAATATATCTCAGAATGGCTATGGAAATGCCATGATAGGTAGGTATGGTGGCTGTTTTGAGGAATATATAAGGAGGTTTATGTGTGATAGTGCATATCATATCACGGGGTTTGGATGCACCGGCAAAGTTTGCACCAACTCTCAAGGTGAGAAAGGGCAATGCACGGTACCGAAGGGGCTAGAAAATTATGGAAAGGCAAGTGTGCGTATAATCCATGGACTCACATTAGTCATAAAGAACTCATATACTTATTGCAAAAATTTATTAGCCCTCGAAGCAAAGTACTACTACGCATGCTCCTAGGGGAATGGTTGGTAGGAGTTAACCATCGCGCGATCCCGACCGCCACACAAAGGAAGACAATCAACAAATACTTCATGCTCCGACTTCGTTACATAATGGTTCACCATATGTGCATGCTACGGAAATCACAAACTCCAACACATGTATTTTTCAATTCCACAATCACTCAACTAGCACAACTATGATATTACTACCTTTATATCTCAAAACAATTATCAAGCATCAAATTTCTCATCATATTAATTAAAGCAAATTGCCATGATATTTTAAGACTCTCAAAATAATATAAGTGAAGCATGAGAGAACAATAGTTTCTATAAAACAAATCCACCACCGTGCTCTAAAATATATAAGTGAAGCACTAGAGAAAAAACTATATAGCTCAAAAAATATAAGTGAAGCACATAGAGTATTCTAATAAATTCTGAATCAAGTGTGACTCTCTCAAAAGGTGTGTACAGCAAGTATGATTGTGGTAAACTAACAAATAAAGACTCAAATAATACAAGACGCTCCAAGAAAAACACATATCATGTGGTGAATAAAGATATAGCTCCAAGTAAAGTTACCGATGGAAGTAGACGAAAGAGGGGATGCCTTCCGGGGCATCCCCAAGCTTTGGCTTTTAGGTGTCCCTAGATTATCTTGGGGTGCCATGGGCATCCCCAAGCTTAGGCTCTTGCCAATCCTTGTTCCATAATCCATCAAATCTTTCACCCAAAACTTGAAAACTTCACAACACAAAACTCAGCAGAAAATCTCGTAAGCTCCGTTAGCGAAAGAAAACAAAAGACCACTTCAAGGTACTATAATGAACTCATTCTTTATTTATATTGGTGTTAAACCTACTGTATTACAACTTCTCTATGGTTTATAAACTATTTTACTAGCCATAGATTCATCAAAATAAGCAAACAACACACGAAAAACAGAATCTGTCAAAAACAGAACAGTCTGTAGTAATCCGTAACTAACGCAAACTTCTGGAACTCCAAAAATTCAGCCAAAATAGGAAGACCTAGAAAATTTGTGTATTGATCAGCAGCAATTAGAATCAATATTTTATCACGTTCTGGTGATTTTTAACAATTACTTTTGTGAACAGAAAGTTTCTGGAATTTTCTGCAAGATCAAATAACTATCATCCAAGAAGATCCTATAGGTTAAACTTGGCACAAACACTAATTAAAACATAAAAATACATCTAACCAGAGGCTAGATCAAAGATTTATTCCTAAACAGAAGCAAAATGCAAAAACCTAAAAATAAAATTGGGTTGCCTCCCAACAAGCGCTATCGTTTAACGCCCCTAGCTAGGCATAAAAGCAAGGATAGATCCAGGTATTGCCATCTTTGGTAGGCAATCCATAAGTGGCTCTCATAATAGATTCATAAGGTAATTTCATTTTCTTTCTAGGGAAGTGTTCCATGACTTTCTTTAATGGAAATTGGAATCTAATATTCCCTTCCTTCATATCAATAATTGCACCAATCGTTCTAAGGAAAGGTCTACCAAGAATAATAGGACATGAAGGTTTGCAATCTATATCAAGAACAATAAAATATACGGGCACATAGTTCCTATTTGCAACAATAAGAACACCATTAATTCTTCCCATCAGTTTCTTAATAGTGGAATCCGCAAGGTGCAAGTTTAAGGAGCAATCATCAAAATCACGGAAACCTAGCAAATCACACAAAGTCTTTGGAATCGTGGAAACACTAGCACCCAAATCACACAAAGCATAGCATTCATGATCTTTAATTTTAATTTTAATAGTAGGTTCCCACTCATCATAAAGTTTTCTGGGGATAGAAACTTCCAACTCAAGTTTTTCTTCATAAGATTGCATCGAAGCATCAATGATATGTTTGGTAAAGGCTTTATTTTGACTATAAGCATGTGGAGAATTTAGCACAGATTGCAACAAGGACATACAATCTATCAAAGAGCAATTATCATAATCAAATTCCTAGAAATCCAAAATAGTAGGTTCATTAATATCTAATGTTTTGATCTCTTCAATCCCACTTTTATCAATTTTAGCATCAAGATCTAAAAACTCCGAATTTCTGGAACGCATTCTATGTAAAGGTGGATCATATTCAGTCCCATCATTATCAAGATTCCTATTGCAAAACAAAGATTTAATAGGGGACACATCAATAACTTTTAGATCTTCATCTTTATTTTCAAAGTTTTCCGGCTTAGCGGCCATCTTATTAACTAAGGTGGCCTGCTTATCCGATATTTCAGTTATTAACCGCTCAAGATGAGCAATTTGGGATCTCAAACCATCAAATTGTTTAGACATATCATCGAGCTCTTTATTCTTATAACTCATAAAGCTTTTTTGTTCCTTAAGCTTGTTTCTAAAGAAATTATTATGCTCAAATTGTAAGACCATAAAACTCCTGACATTGCCTTCGATCTCTTCCAACCTTTTAAGGTGAAGACCACCATATTTAGGCAGAGCCATCGTGACAAGCAAGCAATCCAACACACGAGCAAACAAGAAGCAAGCGAACAAAAGGCGAACGAAAAAGAGAGGGCGAATAAAACGGCAAGGGTGAAGTGGGGGAGAGGAAAACGAGAGGCAAATGGCAAATAATGTAATGCGGGAGATAAGGGTTTGTGATGGGTACTTGGTATGTTGACTTTTGCGTAGAATCCCCGGCAACGGTGCCAGAAATCCTTCTTGCTACCTCTTGAGCACTGTGTTGGTTTTCCCTTGAAGAGGAAAGGGCGATGCAGCAAAGTAGTGTAAGTATTTCCCTCAGTTTTTGAGAACCAAGGTATCAATCCAGTAGGAGACCACGCACGAGTCCCTCGCACCTACACAAACAAATAAATCCTTGCAACCAATGCGATAAGGGGTTGTCAATCCCTTCATGGTCACTTACGAGAGTGAGATCTGATAGATATGATAGGATAATATTTTTGGTATTTTTATGATAAAGATGCAAAGTAAAATAAAAGCAAAATAAAAGGCAACGGAAATAGCTAAGTGTTGGAAGATTAATATGATGGAAAATAGACCTGGGGGTCATAGGTTTCACTAGTGGCTTCTCTCAAGAGCATAAGTATTTACGGTGGGTGAACAAATTACTATTGAGCAATTGACAGAATTGAGCATAGTTATGAGAATATCTAGGTATGATCATGTATATAGGCATCACGTCCGAGACAAGTAGACCGACTCCTGCCTGCATCTACTACTATTACTCCACACATCGACCGCTATCCAGCATGCATCTACAGTATTAAGTTCACAAGAACAGAGTAACGCTTTAAGCAAGATGACATGATGTAGAGGGATAAATTCATGCAATATGATATAAACCCCATCTTGTTATCCTCGATGGCAACTATACAATACGTGCGTTGCTGCCCCTACTGTCACTGGGAAAGGACACCGCAAGATTGAACCCAAAGCTAAGCACTTCTCCCATTGCAAGAAAGATCAATCTAGTAGGCCAAACCAAACTGATAATTCGAAGAGAGTTGCAAAGATAACCAATCATACATAAAATAATTTCAGAAGATTCAAATATTGTTCATACATAAACTTGATCATAAACCCACAATTCATCGGTCTCAACAAACACACCGAAAAAGAAGATTACATCGAATAGATCTCCACGAGAGAGGGGGAGAACATTGTATTGAGATCCAAAAGGAGAGAAGAAGCCATCTAGCTAATAACTATGGACCCGAAGGTCTGAGGTAAACTACTCACACATCATCGGAGAGGCTATGGTGTTGATGTAGAAGCCCTCCGTGATCGATGTCCCCTCTGGCGGAGCTCTGGAACAGGCCCCAAGATGGGATCTCACGGGTACAGAAGATTGCGGTGGTGGAATTCCGTTTTTGGCTCCGTATCTGGTAGTTTGGGGGTACGTAGGTATATATAGGAGGAAGGAGTACATCGGTGGAGCAACAGGGGGCCCACGAGGGTGGATGTCGCACCTGGGGGGGTAGGCGCGCCGCCCCCCTACCTCGTGGCCTCCTGGTTGAAGTCTTGACATAGGGTCCAAGTCCTCTGGATCACGTTCGTTCCAAAAATCACGTTCCCGAAGGTTTCATTCCATTTGGACTCCGTTTGATATTCTATTTCTGCGAAACTCTGAAATAGGAAAAAAAACATCAATTCTGGGCTGGGCCTCCGGTTAATAGGTTAGTCCGAAAAATAATATAAAAGTGTGTAATAAAGCCCAATAATGTTCAAAACAGAATATAATATAGCATGGAACAATAAAAAAATATAGATACGTTGGAGACGTATCACACCGCGCTGAGAGCACCGGGGCGGTGGACGACGGCGAGGCCTAGGAAGGGGATGACGCGGAGCCGGGGAAGACGCGGGAGTGGATGCCCACGCGGAGAGGAGTATGAGGGTTCATTGGTTCGCTGCGGTGTGAGGCTGCCGTCGCCGCAGAATAACAGGGGGTGTGTGTGAGTAGAGGGATGGCCTGGCCAGCAGTGGGAGTAGTAGGTGCGGTGAGGCCTCTGCCACATCACAGCCGGCCACGGGAGGCAGGAGCACGAGGCACAACGGGCGCTGGTTTGGGCGGCTAGAGCAAGAAGACCAGACGTTGAAGAAGCACTACGGCTGTTGGATGGACATCGTACGGTCACTGGAGCTAGAATCGTGCATATTGACTAAGTTGACAAAGCCCTCCGTCCCAGCTAGCAGGGGGTATTCATTTTTTTGTGCGTAATAAGGAGGCACTTCCTTGCGTGCGAAGATATAGCTGGTGGGTCCAACCTGTCAGCGGCGGTAACGTTTTTTTCGCGAAATACAGAGGCCCTTTCGGTGGGTCCCAGATGTCAGGTGGAGGAATCATTATTTTGCGCGTAATAAGGAGGCATTTCCTTGCGTGCGGCCGTGGACCCAGCTGTCAGCCTCTCCATGTACAGTCCACTTCAGATGCAAGTCGGTCGTTGACCACGTTGACCAGGCCGCGTCGAGAGCACCAGGGCGGTGGCCGACGGCGAGGCCTAGGAAGGGAACGACACGGAGGCAGGGAAGACTCAGCAGTTGTTTCCCACACGGAGGGGAGTATGACTGTACGAGGGTTTACTGGTTCGTCTGCCTTCGCCGGAGAATAACAGCAGGTGTGCGTGAGTAGAGGGATAGCTAGGCCAGCGATGGGAGTACGGTGGGGCGGTGAGGCCTGCGCGGCAGCACAGCCGGCCGCGGGGAGGAGAGAGCAGGCAGTCCCGTCGGTGCTTGTTTGAGCGGCTGGAGCAGGAAGAGCAAAGATTGAAGAAGCACGACGGTCGTTGGATGGACATCCAACAGTCACTGCTTGTGCGTCAAACTTTTTTTTAGGAAAGCCTCAAATCTGTGGAAAACATCATACAGCCCATCTGCCATTATTTCTAATAATTTACAGCCCATTTGCTAATTCTTATGGTTTTTTTGGAGCCCATATTCTTTTTGTTAGCATTACAGCCCATATTGTGGCCACGGTTAAAAAATTATACAAAATTTTGCATATTTCGGTGCGGTCCGAACTGTTTTTAATCCTGAAATTTCGAGTCACATTCAAACTGATTTTAAAAATAAATGTATATCAATATAAAATCCAACAAATTGTCCACGCATAAAAATCCATGCAATTTAAAATCTCGAAATGAAAAAAAGAAATTTGAAACTAATTGCCGGTTTGATGTGTTTTAAAAATGTACAGCCCATTTCTCATTACTGATAGGCCATTTTCTCGGCCAGCCGAATGAAGCTCTCCTCGTCTTGAAATATTTGTAGCCCAACGGGCCTGACAAAGCGACCTACTTGGCAAATCACAAAAAAACTGGGCTGTGGCCGTGGACCCAGCTACGGTCATGGACCCAGCTGCCAGCCTCTCCACGTACAGTACTCTTCCGATAGAAGTCGGTCGTTGACCACATTAACCACATCACGTCGAGAGCACCAAGGCGATGGACAACGATGAGGCCTAGGAAGGGGACGACGCGGAGCCGGGGAAGACGCGGCAGTGGATGCCCACGCGAAGAGGAGTACGAGGGTTCACTGGTTCGGCTGCGGTGTGAGGCTTCCGTCGCCGCAGATTAATAGGGGGTGTGGGTGAGTAGAGGGATGGCCTGGCGAGCGGTGGGAGTAGTAGGGGGCGGTGAGGCCTCCGCGGCATCACAGCCGGCCATGGGAGGCAGGAGCACGCGGCACGACCGGTGCTGGTTTGGGCGGCTGGAGCAAGAAGACCAGAGGTTGAAGAAGCACTACTGCCGTTGGATGAACATCGTACGGTAACTAGAGCTCGAATCGTACATATTGACTAAGTTGACAAAGCCCTCCATCCCCGTCAACTTGGTAGGCCCACAAGTCAGCCTCCCATGATGATGGGTTCCAGCTGGCAGGGGGAGTATTCATTTTTTGTGCGTAATAAGGAGGCACTTCCTTGCGTGCGAAGATAGCTGGTGGGTCCGACCTGTCACCGGGGGGCACATTTTTTTCGCGAAATACAGAGGCCCTTCTAGTGGGTCCCAGATGTCAGGTGGAGGAATCAAAGACTTGAGAAGGCGTATAGAACAAGCTAGTGTACCAGTAAAGAGACGTTGCTAAGTTTTAGAAAAAAGAGAGACGTGCTCCTGTAGCTGGTTTGAATCCAAACCTAGACTATGACTATATATGGTGCTATGCTAATCTGCAAGTAATGAAACTGACATATCCAACGTTCGCTTCTCCTCTTCTCTACTTACTCTGCCTAGCATCAGAAGCTCTGGCCGCTGCAACCATGTCCGCTAGCTGCTCGTCCACCTACTCTTCAGCAGGCAACAACCAAATATGCGCCAAGTCGCCACCCGTACCATCGCCTGTGGGTCTCATCACACCCCCACCGGCACGCGCACCGCAGCCGGTTGTTCATCGCAACCCGCTGCCGTTGGTGTGGTGCCACTGCTGCAAATCACGCAGAGTCATCCGTCGCGTCTCAACCACAATCCTCAACCCTGGCCGAGTCTTCTACAATTGCCCGAATCATGGGGTAATAATATATTTAAGTGTTGTTCTGCTGCTTTCAGTTGCTATTTTTTTTAATAATTTGGTTGATGATCTTCCAATTTGATTCGTGCAGAAAAGGGAAGATTCGTGTGATTTGTATTTCTGGGAAGTTGCTGATGTGGGGGAGTGCAACTACGCTGATTATTTGGTTAGCCGAGGAATCCCAATACCAGCAGGTTGGGGTGTTGGACAAGTAACTGAAGGAACGGCAGAAGAGGAAGATGCAGAGCAGAAGGTTAAAGATGCAGTTCCTTTGATCATGGACAAGCAACAGCTGCTGAACGGCCTTGACAAGAATGAGGAGATGAAAGAGCTTGTGAAGATAATGGGCAAAATCGATGTGCTCTGTAGGATGATTGTCTCTTTATTTGCAGTGTATGTAGCACTCGTGATGTATTCAGTGGCTATGACATGAGCACTTTCTGAAACTAGTAATGAATGAAACCTGTGTAGCAGGCTAGGCGTAGTGTTGTGAACATATAATGATTTCTATTAACGGAAATCAAGGGGTATCCCTTTTGCTCATAAATAAATAAACAGCAGAGGCCCTTTTGGTAATAAATAAATAAATTAGCAGAGGACCTGTCGGGTCAGCTTTGTTCTCATTCGAAGACTTCAAGCAAATTGCAGTCCAACAGCAAACTATGTCATCAAATTCAAGTTTCACAGCCAAATATGAGTACAACTAAACAACAATGTCATCATGTTTTAGTCGCCATACAATCAACAAACACAAATCAGCATACATAACAAGTGATGTTCTCACAGGAAAATACTAAACAACATGTTCATTAGGTTTCAGTTGTCATAGCAAACACAATTTCACATAGTAGATAAAAAAACTCTTCTGACAGGCAAATACGACAAAAGCAATGTAATCATCATCCGCCGCAGCAGCGTCAACATCTTCGCTATGTGTATCAGTCTGAATCGTAATTCCCCATGGTGTCATTAACTTCCTCGAACGTTGGCTTCTTCTTGATCAACTCTATATGTCCATAGCACGACAGGTAATCTTTTCGCCGGCGTCATTGACGTGATGGTTCTCAAAGATATTAGGAACATCTGCGTTATCTTGTACATCAGGAGCAGTGTAAGCATCATCTTGTTGTGCAACTTCATTAAACGAATTCCTCTGCTCAAACCTTTGCACTACTCTCCAGTTATCGCTACGTGCAAATGTGTCTTCCAAGAAAAATATCTGTGTTGCTTGATTTGCCAAAATAAAAGGCTCGTTGGTCTGGTACGCACTACGTCCTGAGCTTGCGTTGGTTTTCCCCGAAGACGAGAGGATGATGCAGCAGAGTAACGTAAGTGTTTCCCTTAGTTTTTGAGAACCAAGGTATCAATCCAGTAGGAGGCCACACACAAGTCCCTCGTACCTACACAAAGTAAATAACTCCTCGCAACCAACGCGAATAGGGGTTGTCAATCCCTTCACGGTCACTTACGAGAGTGAGATCTGATAGAGATGATAGATAATATTTTTGGTATTTTTTGGTATAAAGATACAAAGTAAAATAAAAGGCAAAGTAAAAAAGCAAAGCAATAATAAACCGTAGGAAGTTTAATATGATGAAAATAGACCCGGGGGCCATAGGTTTCACTAGTGGCTTCTCTCAAGAGCATAAGTATTTTACGGCGGGTGAACGAATTACTGTTGAGCAATTGACAGAATTGAGCATTGTTATGAGAATATCTAGGTATGATCATGTATATAGGCATCACGTCCTAGACAAGTAAACCGACTCCTGCCTGCATCTACTACTATTACTCCACTCATCGACCGCTATCCAGCATGCATCTAGAGTATTAAGTTAATAAAAACAGAGTAACGCCTTAAGAAAGATGACATGATGTAGAGGAATAAATTCATGCAATATGATAAATACCCCATCTTGTTATCCTCGATGGCAACAATACAATACGTGCCTTGCAACCCCTTCTATCACTAGGTAAGGACACCGCAAGATTGAACCCAAAGCCAAGCACTTCTCCCATTGCAAGAACTACCAATCTAGTTGGCCAAACCAAACGGATAATTCGAAGAGACTTACAAAGATAACTCAATCATACATAAAAGAATTCAGAGAAGATTCAAATATTGTTCATAGATAAACTTGATCATAAACCCACAATTCATCGGTGTCAACAAACACACCGCAAAAAGAAGGTTACATCGAATAGATCTCCACGAGAGAGGGGGAGAACATTGTATTGAGATCCAAAAAGAGAGAAGAAGCCATCTAGCTACTAGCTATGGACCCGAAGGTCTGAAGTAAACTACTCACACTTCATCGGAGGGGCTATGGTGTTGATGTAGAAGCCCTCCGTGGTGGAATCCCCTTCCGGCGGAGCTCCGGAACAGGCCCCAAGATGGGATCTCGTGGATACGGAAAGTTGCGGCGGTGGAATTAGGTTTTTGGCTCCGTATCTAATCTATCACGGGTACGTAGGTATATATAGGAGGAAGGAGTACGTCGGTGGAGCAACAGGGGGCCCACGAGGAAGGGGGGCGCGCCTAGGGGGGAGGGCGCGCCCCCCACCCTCGTGACCGCCTCTTTTGTTCCTTGGACGAGGGTCCAAGTCTCCTGGATCACGTTCGGTGAGAAAATCACGTTCTCGAAGGTTTTATTCCGTTTGGACTCCGTTTGATATTCCGTTTCTTCGAAACACTGAAATAGGCAAAAAAACAGCAATTTTGGGCTAGGCCTCCGGTTAATAGGTTAGTCCCAAAAATAATATAAAAGTAGAAAATAAAGCCCAATATAGTCCGAAACAATAGATAATATAGCATGGAGCAATCAAAAATTATAGATATGTTGGAGACGTATCAGTACGCCGCCTTGACATTGATGGATTTCAAATAATCATCGGCTCTGGGTTTTGCGATCCCGGAAAACAGGTTATACCAATGACAGCACAACAGAACCACACACTGATGATCCTCGAAACTGAAGATATACTGCAACTGAACAATGTCTGTTATATTAGCATACATTTCAGTTGTCTCTTTGTCATACGTATCCGTGCTCATGATGGCATTGTTTTGTGTCTTCCTGCCTTCATCTCGTGCAAGGGTGTTCTAGCGCACATATCCAACAACGCAAGATTCATAATGTCTTACCCGAGTATCAGGACCCATTTCTAGTGAGTAAAGGGCATCATCAACTGCCTGCCCATCCTCCCGCATCTTCTTAACCTATGGTTAGAAAATAGACAAGCTGATCATCTTATGTAGTCGATATATTGAAAAAACTGACAGTGCAATTCAAAAGCTTACATGGCTCTTGAACCATTTCGCAAATCCTGCCATAACCAGTTTGTCAATGTTTCTTGGATTTTGCGGCAGTAACTCCTTTTTGTAGATGCTGCACAACATAGTGGTCGCATCAAACATCTAAATATATAAGAATGTGCTGCAAGTTTAGTAGATTACGATGTATAAGCTGCAGTACTTAGCACTTACTTGATATAAGGTAGTATCTCAGGATAGTTATTCAACACATACCAAACCATTTTGTCCAAATCTTTAGGTTTGTCCTCTTGTCGACTCTTCCCTGTAACTCGAACAGAATAATCAAAAACATTGAGCCCAGGATTGTCTTCATCCACGTCTTTGCTAAGCTGATCAGCTGTTTCAACGTATTTTGAGAAGAATGTCAACGCTTCTGTAGCAATGTAGGCCTCTGCAATGGAACCCTCGGGTCTCGCTCTGTTCCTAACATAGCCCTTGAAAGTGCCTAGCCGCCTTTCAATACGGTACATCCAGCCATACTATACTGGTCCTCTAAGTAGTGCCTCATCAGGTAGATGAACAGCCAAATGCACCATCACATCAAAGAAGGTTGGAGGATATATCTTCTCAAGGTCGCATAGGATAGTTGGTATCTTGTCTCTAAGACACTCCAAAGCATCTATCCTGATATTTCTACTGCAGAGTTCCCTGAAGAATTGTCCCAACTCTGCAACTGCTCTGTATAAGTCAGGGCGGCCCAATCCTCTAAGGATAACAGGTAAAACCCTTTGAAGTAGGACGTGGCAGTCATGAGTTTTCAACCCTTGTACCTTGTCTCCATCTGCACTGACTCTCCTTTCAGGGTTGGAAGCAAATCCATGTGGGAATCTCACACGTGACAGGACCTTGCAGAATTCTTTTCGTTTTACCTTGTCCAAGACGTACACAGCTGGTGTCATATCCCATGGTTTACCTTCATCTTGCACCTGCAAATCCTTTCTGATACCCAGGTGTGTCAAATCAATCCTAGATTTTAAGGTATCTTTCGTCTTGCCTTCAGTACTAAGAAGTGTGCCAATAATGATGTCACATATATTTTTCTCGATGTGCATCACATCAAGATATGCCGCAGAACCAAATCTTTCCAATACTCCAAGTCCCAGAAAGTGGACCTGCGGGTAAAAAATAATCTCTCTTGTGCCCTGCCACGCTTCCTTTTCCCACTACCATTATCAGGATGGTTTCCTGGTGTAATATGCCTGACCTTCTCTAATTCCACTTGCAACTCATCGGCGGTGAGCCTCTTTGGCGCATCATAGTTTTCATGCTTTGCATTGAACACATGTCTTCGGTATTTTCTAGGATGTGGCTTGTCCTTGGCAAGGGTGTCCAATGTAACAGATCTTGCTACGTATTGCGTATGACAGTGGATTCCTATCACAGCAAACACATGCATTGTAACCATGTGCCGTTCGCCCTGACATAGTGCCCAAAGCCGGATAATCATGGATGCACCAAATTATAACAGCACGCAGAAAGAAATCAGCTGGTGGGCTGCTATATAGGTCTCGAGTGAGAACACCCCTCCATAGCTGTTGAAGTTCCTCCACAAGAGGCTCCATGAACAAATCAAAATCCTTTCCAAGACTTTTTGGACCTGGGATGAGCAAGGCCATCATGTAGTTTGATTCTTTGGTGCAGACATTTGGAGGCATGTTGTAAGGGATAACAAGCACTGGCCACATGCTATATGTGGCGCTCGGGTGGCCAAATGGGTTAAATCCATCTGAAGCTAAGCCAAGTCTAATGTTTCTCGGGTCAGCAGCAAACTTTTCGTGCTTCTGATTGAAGCTTTTCCACTCACTACCATGTGATGGATGGCTCATTACATTCTGATCTCTGAAATCCTGGTTCCTAGAATGCCACAGTACATCCTCTCTTGTTTCAGCATCATGAAACAACCTCTGCAATCTTGGTGTAATTGGAATATGTCTCAGAACATTATGAGGAATCCTCTTCACAGCATCGCCATCTTTCCATCTTGATGATTTGCATTTCGGGCATTCACTTAAGTTGGAATAATCCTTCCAAAACAGAACACAATTATTCTTACAAACATGGATCATATCATATCCAATTCCAACTGCACAAAGGAAATTCTTCATTTTACTATAGGTGTGTGGCAGCTAAGACGCATCTGGGAAAGCTTTGCGGAAAGCAGCCAACATCACATCGAATGATTTGTTGGTCATCCGGTCAGATGTCTTCACCTGAAGAAAGGTGACCATAGCTGAGAATACTGACAACTTATTTCTTGGGGTGACAGCCACGTTGCATTGTTCCAACATGTGGGCCCACCGTTTGTCTTCTGCAGGTGAAAGTTCACGGAATGCACGAGCATTTCGTAGCATTGTTTCAATGTTGGTCAAACTCACTGACTCTGCCACCACCTCCTCCTCCTCCTCTTCCACCTAAGCATCAGGCAGATCAAGATGGTTATCTGCTGCTTCCACGTAGTCAATAACATTGACGTTCACAGCTTCACCATGATGAACCCACCTAGTATATGTGACCGACATCCCATACAAGTGTAGATGATTTTGCACAGTTGACTGGGGTCTTGTAACTGAATTCATGAAACTACTACACGGGCAGAGCACATCTGATTTCGGACCACCGTACTCAGCTCTGATAAAGTTCATGAAGTTTTCAACCCCCTCGACATATGCAGCGGAGAATCTTCGAGCAGAAGTTATCCAAGTCCTATCCATCTATTAGACATACAAATTAGTTCTTCTACTAGATATTACAGGAAAAACATATATGCTTTTTTATGAAGTCCAGAAGAAAATACCTAGGTCGATGTCTAAATCTATGGCAAAATATTTGGACGAGCAGATCTAAGTAACGAAATATATGTAAAGCTAATTCAGCAAACTGATTTGAGTGCTAAATTATGGCAGGCTGTTTTAGCAGTCAATGAGGCCGAGCACACAGCCATCAAACTATCGAAGGCCATCGCAGCAACAAAGATCGAGTATAAAATTGTGTAGAGCTATTTCACCTAACAGATTGGCTACTAGACCATGGCAATCTACATCACAATAAATATATGGCAGGATATTTTAGCAACTAATCGGCCTTGGCATGCCATCTCAGCTAAGTAGATTGAGTGCAGAACAGGGCAAGGAAGCTTCTTAAGCAGAGCATATTGACTGTAAACTACTTTGGCAAACAGTGAGATTAACAGCGTCTATCAGCGCTACACCGACATGCACGGGGCCTCAGTCTAGAATGCGCGTACCGTGGGAGAAGCTGACCGCCGTGCGTCTCCATAGGAACGTCGCCAGCGGTGGATGCGCTGACCGTCGTGCGCCTCCACAAGAACGTCGCCAGCGGTGGCAGCGCCGCTAGAGGACGATAGTCTACGAGAGCGTACTGTGGGAGCGGGAGGATCGCCGTGCGTCCCCTCGACGAACCGCGGCGCCGACGTATCGGCGTGGCGGGGAGGGCGACTATGGCGGAGCGAATGGAGTGGAGGGGGACGGGGGGAGGGGGGTTTGGGGAATATTATTGGCTAGTTGGCCGAAGGGCGGTTGAATCTAGGATTTGGGGGAATTTTTGGGTGGGGGGAGGATTTTCGCGCGGTGGGTGGAGGGAGTTTGGTGCATGGTCAGTTTCTCCAAGTGCAGTCCCACGTGTCAGTGAAGAGGCCAGCCGAAGCACGTTCCATTTGCGTGAGCCGTGTGCATGACCGAACGTGTGTGGGGTGCAATGCGACCGCGACAGGGGTGCTATGAAGTGTGCCGCCTTTTTTCCTTTTAAACTAGGTGCTTCGCCCCCTCAAAAAAAAAATTTGTTGCTTCGCGCGATCCATCGATACTACTAGTAGTAATCCGGTAATCCCGACTAAAACGGCGCGGCCGGGTCTTTTCCCGCGCGATATGCTGGGAGGTTGGCTTAGTTGGGTTTTTTAGGACGAGTAATGGTACACCTACATAGTACCAGTTACGTAATTAACATAATGTGAAACGTGTGAGCTGTTGATTGTAGATTGGGGGGAGGGAGGGGCCCACCACCATGAAAATCAGGGGAGGAGAGAGATAGGCAATTTACGTTAACCCTTTCGTACGTTCCCGTAGATGTAGAAAAATGTGCAATGCGTGAATGTGCATTTGCAGATAAGGCCTTCCCTCGTTCATCCTTTTCTCCCACAAGATCTTGATCTTCCGTGCAACGCACGGGCATCTTTCTAGTACTCCTACAATATACTATATTATTGTGAAAGTTCATATACACCGGCCGAGATTAATGCAAACACGGCAGATTTTCATTACATTTCAAACTTTTATAGGACAGAAAAATAAAAGAAACCCGACCCTAAACCTATTCTACGGCAGCGACCCACGTCCTCTATCTGCGATCTCCATGTACGGGGGCGGCGTTCAAGACCCATGATGTGAAGGTGCGGTCTCCGGCGAGGAAAAGTATAACACGGGAGACGGACCGGCCAGTTGGCACACCATGCCCTGCCTCCTCCCATGCCCTACTCATCCTCAGAGGAGTCCCCGACCTCGGCGATGCCGGACGTTGGACGGCGGCAAGTAGGACGCGTGGCTGACGGTGCTCCCGTCATCGGCCGCCAGCGTGGCCACCGCTTGTGCGGTGACTTGAGCGAGGGCGGCGACCTCGAGCTCCATCCCCAAAGACAAGCTCTCCCGCAGAGCGTTCGCGCTTGTGGTCATGGCGGATGTGGTGCCAGGTAGGAGGACGATGTGCTATGGTGTGGAGGTTAGCTAGGCGTTGCCGCTTTAAGTAGCGCATTCCGCTGAGGCCAAGCGTCCTGGTGCGTCATTAAGTCACCGGAGTTGGTTCCTCGGGCACCGAGCCTCTTAACGATGGCATACGGATGGACAGCATGAATGCGGGCAGCTGGCGCCGACTGGGAACGCACGGCGCGAGGGACGAGGGTTTTTGGTGTGCCAGGGTAGTCAGATGCGGTCGTGGCAACGTTGGAGATGCCCTTTGCTCACATGCGATCGACGCATGTCATTGAAAAAGCAAGACGACCCGGCATGGTCTCAGGTCCTGAGGATGCAGTTGGCCGCACTACATCACTCCACGGACGCGTCCCAGCGCCCCGTGCATCCTCGACGAGCCGGGTGTTGGGGTGTGTTTGGATTGTGGCCAAAGTGCACCTTACCAAAATTTTGGTCATGACCCAAAGATTGGTCTTTGTTTGGATGGTTGCCATTTTTTTGAGGTTTTGGTCATGACCCAAAAATGGATGGTTGCCATTTTTTGGCATGCCCATGAACTCTAGCCAACTCTAGTTCATTTTTCTTGCCGATGTCGGCCAAATCCTGGGCAACCAAAACCTCAACCAAAATTTTGGCTACCCAATGCTTTGATGGGGCAACCTTGGGCACAAACCAAACATACTAGTTGTTGGTCGTGCCACAGCACTAACGCCACCCTCGGCACACTGAAACCGACCGTGTCTAGCGACGATGAGCGTGTCGCTCACCGCGGTCGCCGTGTCCAGAGGCGGTGCTGGAGCTGCGCCATGTTGTTGGCCCCCACAACCCACATGAACGGTTGCCGGTGGCGAGGAGGTCGTGGGCCAGCTCCTCCATTGGAATAGTTTGCGCTACATCGTCCCGACAGGTGTGCCGCACATGTCGGTTTCTTGTTTTCCCAGCCATATTCGAGCATCAGTGCTCCGCGTTGCGCATTAGGCCTTTCACTATGTAGGCCAAGCGAGACAACTTACTGTTTCTTTGAGCCAGTCAAGTATAATCATGTGGCGTTTGCTTATTTCTCATTCATCTCCAACCCTCTTCTCCATCGATCATGTCGCCCTCCGGTCGAGTCCATCCTCCCGCATGCCTCATTTGAACATTCTGTCGAGTATCATTCGCATGTGGGCCTAGACCATGCTTGTATTTCTAATGTTTATTTGTAATTTGTCCGACATGCATACAAACAAACGGTTCGTTTGAAGTTTCACTTTGCCTCCACTACGTGTCGCTTCGCGTCTTAGTTTTGGCATCCCATTCGGTTCATGCATGCCCCGACACATGTTGACGAGATCAATTGATGTTCAGAGATCAATTGCGTGTCGTGCAAGGAGATAAAGGTTTGGTCTGTTTCTATGATAGAAATGACCCGCGGGGGGGGGGGTCTGTGTGGATCAGAGGGAGTATATTGTACGTTCATAAGCGAAACAAACGTATTGTACCCACCCTAGTCCTCTTTCAATCGATCTCCGGACCCCGAGATGAAATCGAGAGAGAACGAGTGGGGGCATGTGTGATACCTAAGGTAGATTCAAAATTTTGAACCGGTAATCATAGCATCCGCAAATCATATATAAAGGGTATTCAATGTTTGTTTCGTTTTTGAACATACAATATACTCCCTCCTATCCTTTCTAGTTTACATATAAGTTTTATGTGTAGTCAAAGTATCTCTACTTTGATAAAATAAAGTATCAACATTCAACAACGCCCAATCAATATTGTTAGATTCGTACGTACTCCTAGATTTGTACTCGAGATGGTTTCCAATTTGTTTTCAACCACGTGAATGTGTGAGGGAGTCCTGGACTAAGGGGTCCTCGGGCGTCCGGCCTATTATCCGTAGGCCGGACTGATGGGCTGTGAAGACATGAAGGCCGAAGACTGCACTGTGTTCCGATTGGACTCGGCGTGGAGGGCAAGCTTGACGACCAACTATGAAGATTCCTTCTTATGTAACCGACTCCATGTAAACCCTAGATTCCCCCGGTGTCTATATAAACCGGAGGGGTTAGTCCGGAAAGGACACATTCATTACCATATACACATAGGCTAGACTTCTAGGGTTTAGCCATTGCGATCTCGTGGTAGATCAACTCTTGTAATACTCATATTCATCAAGTTCAATCAAGCAGGAAGTAGGGTATTACCTCCATAGAGAGGGCCCAAACCTGGGTAAACATCGTGTCCCCCGTCTCCTGTTACCATCGATCCTAGACGCACAATTCGGGACCCCCTACCTGAGATCCGCCGGTTTGACACCGACATTGGTGCTTTCATTGAGAGTTCCACTGTGCCGTCTCCAAGAGGGTTGATGGCTCGCCTTGTTCTCAAGGATAATATCATCTCCGGAGGAACCCTGGCCCCAGGCCAAACCCTCCGGCTGGGCGGCTTCGTCATGACCGCCAGATCGGCCCTTAAGCCGACGATGGCCTCTCAAGTCATCGAAAATCGCCTCCGTCTTGATCCCGAATACTCTACCCGGATGGATCCAACGGAGTTATCGTCGTTGAACAAACTCCTGGATCGAATGGCCGCCTTGGGGGGTGCTACAGACTACGATCGGGTTGGGCTTAAACCCTACCACAGAGAAATTAAAACTCCGCCGATCACCCACCAGATAGCGGTAGTCGAGGAGCGGAGCAACTCTTCTACTATATTGAAGACGAACTATGTCTGGATCTCCGATCTTGAAGGGACAGACATTCTCCGTCCGAAAGGCATGCCCCATCCCCCGAACATGGAGTTGGACGATGAGCCTAAAAAATCAGTCGATATCCCGGAACCCGAACTGCCAGGGCCGGTAGATCTTCAAACTCCGGATCCAAAATCAGGTCAGGGTTCGGATTTTGTTCCACCCACCCACTCGGACACAGAGGCTCTCATGAGCATAAAACAGCAGTCTCGGGAAAAGGTCCACCACTTCTGGGCCAGATTCCTCCTTGTCAAGGACAAGGTAAAAGATTGCCGTGACGAGGACGCAATATTGGCGTTGTGCAAAAATTCTGCGGATGAAGTAATCCTCAACGCCATCAATCGCCGCCGCATACTAAAATTTGCTAACTTAGCAATCATCATACAAAAATACTGCACGATGGAGAGCGCCTGGGAAACTCGGGCAACTCGCTGGGAAACACCAGCCCCAACCCAACTCCCCCTACAGGCGAAAAGGGCGTACCCTCGTGGCACGCCCAGTCCCACAGTCAAAAATCACAAAGCCGCCATACGGCACGGCACCGTTCTGGAAGGGTGGCTCGATGGCCCATGCAAAATACATGCAACAACAGATACCGGGGCAACCCACAGCCTTAGAGCATGTTGGATACTACGACGGGTAGCCAAGAGCGGCGAGGACATCCTTATAAAGGACGCCTTGGAGCAATACCCCCCAGAAGATGACGACCCAAGAGTACTGACAGTTGATGACCCACAAGTATAGGGGATCGCAACAGTTTTCGAGGGTAGAGTATTCAACCCAAATTTATTGATTCGACACAAGGGGAGCCAAAGAATATTCTCAAGTATTAGCAGTTGAGTTGTCAATTCAACCACACCTAGATAACTTAGTATCTACAGCAAAGTATTTAGTAGCAAAGTAGTATGATAGTAGTGGTAACGGTAACAAGAGTAACGGTAACAAGAGTAACAGTAGCAAAAGTAATATTTTTGGTGTTTTGTAGTGATTGTAACAGTAGCAACGGAAAAGTAAATAAGCGAAGAACAATATGTGAAAAGCTCGTAGGCATTGGATCGGTGATGGAGAATTATGCCGGATGCGGTTCATCATGTAACAATCGTAACATAGGGTGACACAGAACTAGCTCCAATTCATCAATGTAATGTAGGCATGTATTCCGAATATAGTCATACGTGCTTATGGAAAAGAACTTGCATGACATCTTTTGTCCTACCCTCCCGTGGCAGCGGGGTCCTTATGGAAACTAAGGGATATTAAGGCCTCCTTTTAATAGAGTACCGGAACAAAGCATTATCACATAGTGAATACATGAACTCCTCAAACTATGGTCATCACCGGGAGTGGTCCCGATTATTGTCACTTCGGGGTTGCCGGATCATAACACATAGTAGGTGACTATAGAGTTGCAAGATAGGATCAAGAACTCACATATATTCATGAAAACATAATAGGTTCAGATCTGAAATCATGGCACTCGGGCCCTAGTGACAAGCATTAAGCATAGCAAAGTCATAGTAACATCAATCTCAGAACATAGTGGATACTAGGGATCAAACGCTAACAAAACTAACTCGATTACATGATAGATCTGATCCAACCCATCACCGTCCAGCAAGCCTACGATGGAATTACTCATGCACGGCGGTGAGCATCATGAAATTGGTGATGGAGGATGGTTGATGATGACGACGGCGACGGATTCCCCTCTCCGGAGCCCCGAACAGACTCCAGATCAGCCCTCCCGAGAGGTTTTAGGGCTTGGTGGCGGCTCCGTATCGTAAAACGCGATGAATTCTTCTCTCTGATTTTTTTCTCCCCGAAAGCAAATATGTAGAGTTGGAGTTGAGGTCGGAGGAGCTCCAGGGGGCCCACGAGGTAGGGGCGCGCCCTAGGGGGCGCCCCCCACCCTCGTGGCTAGGGTGTGGGCCTCCTGGTCTTCATCTTTTGCAAGGATTTTTTATTATTTCCAAATAGACGTTCCGTGAAGTTTCAGGTCATTCCGAGAACTTCTGTTTCTGCACATAAATAACACCATGGAAAGTCTGCTGAAAACAGCGTCAGTCCGGGTTAGTTCCATTCAAATCATGCAAGTTAGAGTCCAAAACAAGGGCAAAAGTGTTTGGAAAAGTAGATACGACGGAGACGTATCAACTCCCCCAAGCTTAAACCTTTGCTTGTCCTCAAGAAATTCTGTTGACAAACTGAAAGTGATAAAGAAAAACTTTTACAAACTCTGTTTGCTCTTGTTGTTGTAAATATGTAAAGCCAGCATTCAAGTTTTCAACAAAGATTATGTCTAACCACATTTGCAATAACTCTTAAGTCTCATGTTTACTCATATAAATAGCATAATCAACTAGCGAGCAATAATGATAAATCTCGGATGACAACACTTTCTCAAAACAATCATAATATGATATAACAAGATGGTATCTCGCTAGCCCTTTCTGAGACCGCAAAACATAAATGCAGAGCACCTTTAAAGATCAAGGACTGACTAGACATTGTAATTCATGGTAAAAGAGATCCAGTCATAGTCATACCCAATATAAATTAATAGTAATGAATGCAAATGACAGCTGCGCTCTCCAGCTAGTGCTCTTCAATAGGAGGGTGATGACTCAACATAAAAGTAAATAGATAGGCCCTTCGCAGAGGGAAGCAGGGATTTGTAGAGGTGCCAGAGCTCGGTTTTGAAATAGAGATAAATAATATTTTGAGCGCCATACTTTCATTGTCAACATAACAACCAAGAGATGGCGATATCTTCCATGCTACATACATTATAGGCGGTTCCCAAACAGAATGGTAAAGTTTATACTCCCCCTCCACCAACAAGCATCAATCCATGACTTGCTCGAAACAACGAGTGTCTCCAACTAGCAATAGTCCCAGGGGGAGTTTTGTTTGCAATTATTTTGATTTAGTTTGCATAAAGCATGGGACTGGGCATCCCGGTGACCAGCCATTTTCTTGTGAGTGAGGAGCGGAGTCCACTCCTCTTGAGAATAACCCGCCTAGCATGGAAGATACGGACAGCCCTAGTTGATACATGAGCTATTCGAGCATACAAAACAGAATGTTCATTTGAAGGTTTAGAGTTTGGCACATACAAATTTACTTGGAACGGCAGGTAAATACCGCATATAGGAAGGTATAGTGGACTCATATGGAATAACTTTGGGGTTTAAGGGATTGGATGCACAAGCAGTATTCCCGCTTAGTACAAGTGAAGGCTAGCAAAAGACTGGGAAGCGACCAACTAGAGGGCGACAACAGTCATGAACATGCATTAAAATTAATAAACATTGGATGCAAGCATGAGTAGGATATAATCTACCATGAACATAAATATCGTGAAGGCTATGTTGATTTTTTTAAACTACATGCGTGAACTTGTGCCAAGTCGAGCCACTTAAATCATTCAAAGGAGGATACCACCCCACTATACCACATCACAACCATTTTAATAGCATGTTGGCACGCAAGGTAAACCATTATAACTCATAGCTAATCAAGCATGGCACAAGCAACAATGATCTCTAATTGTCATTGCAAACATGTTTATTCATAATAAGCTGAATCAAGAACGATGAACTCATCATATTTACAAAAACAAGAGAGGTCGAGTTCATACCAGCTTTTCTCATCTCAGTCAGTCCATCATATATCGTCATAATTGCCTTTCACTTGCACGACCGAACGATGTGAATAATAATAAGAGTGCACGCATTGGACTAAGCTGGAATCTGCGAGCATTCAATAAACAGGAGAAGACAAGGCAATATGGGCTATTGGTTAAATCAACAATAATGCATATAAGAGCCACTTCAACCATTTAATCATGGTCTTCTCCTATCGACCCCCAAAGAAAAGAAAAGAAATAAAAACTATTTACACGGGAAAGCTCCCAACAAGCTAAAGAATAACGGGAAATATTTTTGGGTTTTCTTTTAATTATTACTACTACAGCAAGAAAAGTAAACTAGCTAGAAGCTATTACTAATTTTTTTGGTTTTTCTTAAGGTTTTACAAACACACAAGAAGAAAGCAGGAAAAAGAAAATAAACTAGCATGGATATTACAGTGAAAAAGTATGAGCACCGACATCTAGCAATGAGTGTGTGTAAACATAAATGTAATGTCGGTGGGAAATACGTACTCCCCCAAGCTTAGGCTTTTGGCCTAAGTTGGTTCATTGCCAAGCATGGCCTGGCGGATACCCGTAGGTGTAGCTGGGGTCGTATTGAGATGAAGAAGACTCTGACTGCCACTGGCTGGCAGCCATCTCCGGATCCCAATAGTAATTTGACTGTCGTGGAGGCTCAAATTGTGGTTCCGGCTCCGGGGCTGGTGTAGGGTTCCGGTAAGCGTAAATGTCCGCCCACGGAACGAGATACGGGCCTGCAACTAAATTAAACAAGGAAGGAGCAGGCAAGATAATAGTTTCAGGGTGATGCTTATCAAAGAACAATTTGTATTTAAGCACCCCTTCCTTATTCTTGACAATGAAATCATGCGCTACCATACTCTTATAATCTAAATAAGCAATGGGCAGCAATTTTTCTTCTTTTTCATAGTGCCTAATAGGTATATTATAATATGCAGCAAGGCGTGAGGCGTAAATACCTCCAAAGGTGGGACCCTTTGTACGGTTCAAACTTAACCGTTTAGCAATAATACCGCCCATACTAACAGTGTTATCGGAAAATAAACCATGGAACAAAATGATAATATCAGGAACACTAACGTTTCCACAGTTTCCGTGACCAATTAAGCAACGACTAGCAAATATGGCAAAGTAGCGTAAAACAGGAAAATGTATGCTAGTGATTATTGCATCGGAAACCTTCCTAGTTTCCCCCACAGTAATGGTGTCAATAAACCCATCCACATCTTTACGATGTGGTTCATCTAAATTACCCTCAAAAGGTATTTTGCAAACCTTGCAAAATTCATCTAGTGGCATCTTCTTAACAACATCATATAAATGAAACTCTACTGAAGGAGGTGTTTCCTTAGGATAATAGTAGAAGTTTTGCACAAAAGTATTGGTGAGTAAGAGATACTGATGACGTTCGTCGCGGAGGAAGTCGGTGAGGCCAGCATTCTCAGCCAATGAATAGAAATCGTCGGAAGGCCATTCGCACTGCCGAACCTCCTGGTGCGAGGCAAATTATATTTGGGCCTCTATGCTTCTTCACTTTGCTTTTCCTTCGAGCTTCGGCTCGATGAGCCCCTCAAAAATCTCTTCATTATTTTCTGAAAATTTCTGAAATTTTTAGTAACTTCAAATAAAAGTAAACCAAACTCAACAAAATTGATAGCAACTACTCCTACAAGTGCCTAGAGACTATATCATGCATTAGAACTACTTGGAACCATATAAATTTGACATGCAAGCTCAAGAACATGGTCACCTAGGCAGCACAAATTTGCAATGAATAGAGCACTGGAACAGAAACTAATTGGACCAATGGAGGAGTCACATACCAAGGAACAATCCCCCAAGCAGTTTTGTGAGAGGTGCTTTGAGCAAGGCCATCGAAAATCGCAGCAAAATGAGCTAGAACTCATGCTTAAGCTGGATATTGGTGTTTGTTGGAGGAAGGAGTGTGTGGGTGCAGGAATAAGTGGAGGGGAGCCACCATGGTCCCACGAGGCAGGGGGCGCGCCCAGGGGGTAGGGCGCGCCCTCCACCCTTGTGGCCAGGTGCTTGCCCCTCCTGCTGTGTTCTCAGTGCCAGAAATTCTCAAATATTCCAGAAAAAATCATATTTCATTTTCAGGGCATTTGGAGAACTTTTATTTTCGGTGTATTTTTATATTGCACAGATAAATCAGAAACAGACAGAAAAACACTATTTTTACTTTATTTCAACTAAATAACAGAAAGTAGAAAGAGGGTACAGAAGGTTGTGCCTTCTAGTTTCATCCATCTCATGCTCATCAAAAGGAATCCACTAATAAGGTTGATCAAGTCTTGTTAACAAACTCATTCCGAATAACATGGAACCGGAGAAATTTCGAATAACACTATGTTACCTCAACGGGGATATGCACATCCCCAATAATAAGAATATCATATTTCTTCTTGACAGTAGGAAGCGGAAATTCAAAACCTCCAAATATAATCGATGGAATTTTTCCAATAGAATTGATACTATGAACTTGAGGTTGTTTCCTCGGAAAGTGTACCGTATGCTCATTACCATTAACATGAAAAGTGACATTTCCTTTGTTGCAATCAATAACAGCCCCTGCATTATTCAGAAAAGGTCTTCCAAGAATAATAGACATACTATCGTCCTCGGGAATATCAAGAATAACAAAGTCCGTTAAAATAGTAACGTTTGCAACCACAACAGGCACATCCTCACAAATACCGACAGGTATAGCAGTTGATTTATCGGCCATTTGCAAAGATATTTCAGTAGGTGTCAACTTATTCAAATCAAGTCTACGATATAAAGAGAGAGGCATAACACTAACACCGGCTCCAAGATCACATAAAGCAGTTTTAACATAGTTACTTTTAATGGAGCATGGTATAGTAGGTACTCCTGGATCTCCAAGTTTCTTTGGTATTCCACCCTTAAAAGTATAATTAGCAAGCATGGTGGAAATTTCAGCTTCTGGTATCTTTCTTTTATTAGTAACGATATCTTTCATGTACTTAGCATAAGGATTCATTTTGAGCATATCAGTTAATCGCATACGCAAAAAGATAGGTCTAATCATTTCAGCAAAGCGCTCAAAATCCTCATCATCCTTTTTCTTGGATGGTTTGGGAGGAAAGGGCCTGGGTTTCTGAACCCATGGTTCCCTTTCTTTACCATGTTTCCTAGCAACAAAGTCTCTCTTATCATAACGTTGATTCTTTGATTGTGGGTTATCAAGATCAACAGCAGGTTCAATTTCTACCTCATTGTCATTGCTAGGTTGAGCATCATCATGAACATCACCATTAGCATTTTCATTAGGTTCATGTTCATTACCAGATTGTGTTTCGGCATCAGAAATAGATATATCATTTGGATTCTCAAGTGGTTTAGCAATAGGTTCACTAGAAGCATGCAAAGTCCTATCATTTTTCTTTTTCTTCTTTTTAGAAGGACTAGGTGCATCAATATTATTTCTCTGAGAATCTTGCTCAATTCTCTTAGGGTGGCCTTCAGGATAGAAAGGTTCCTGAGTCATTCTACCATTTCTAGTAGCCACTCTAACAGCATAATCATTTTTGTTACTATTCATTTCATTGAGCAAATCATTTTGAGCTTTAAGTACTTGTTATACTTGAGTGGTAACCATAGAAGCATGTTTAGTAATGAGTTTAAGTTCACCTCTAACATTAGCCATATAATCACCCAAGTGCTCAATCATATAAGCATTTTGTTTTAATTGTCTACCAAAATAAGCATTGAAATCTTCTTGCTTAACCATAAAGTTATCAAACTCATCCAAGCATTGGCTAGCAATTTTAGTAGGAGGGATTTCAGCTTTATCATATCTATAGAGAGAATTTACCTCTACTACCTGTGTCTGGTTATCAAGACCATGAGTTTCTTCAATAGGTAATGGATTAAGATCATACATTTCTTCAACAGGCGGTAGATTAAGACCATGTATTTCTTCAATAGGAGGTAAATTCTTAACATCTTCAGCTTTTATACCTTTTTCTTTCATAGATTTCTTTGCCTCTTGCATATCTTCAGGACTGAGAAATAGAACACCTCTCTTCTTAGGATTTGGTTTAGGAATTGGCTCAGGAGCTGGCTCAGGAAGTGTCCAATTATTTTCATTTGTCAACATATTATTCAATAGAATTTTAGCTTCATCCGGTGTTCTTTCCCTGAAAACAGAACCAGCACAACTATCCAGGTAATCTCTGGAAGCATCGGTTAGTCCATTATAAAAGATATCAAGTATTTCATTTTTCTTAAGAGGATGATCAGGCAAAGCATTAAGTAACTTGAGAAGCCTCCCCCAAGCTTGTGGGAGACTCTCTTCTTCAATTTGCACAAAGTTGTATATTTCCCTTAAAGCAGCTTGTTTCTTATGAGCAGGGAAATATTTAGCAGAGAAGTAATAAATCATATTCTGGGGGCTACGCACACAACCAGGATCAAGAGAATTAAACCATATCTTAGCATCACCCTTTAATGAGAACGGAAATATTTTAAGGATATAAAAGTAGCGAGATCTCTCATCATTAGTGAACAGGGTGGCTATATCATTTAATTTAGTAAGATGTGCCACAACAGTTTCAGATTCATAGACATGAAAAGGATCAGATTCAATCAAAATAATTATATCAGGATCAACAGAGAATTCATAATCCTTATCGGTAACACAGATAGGTGATGTAGCAAAAGCAGGGTCAGGTTTCATTCTATCATTAAGAGATTGCTGCTTCCATTTAGCTAATAACCTCTTGAGTTCATATCTATCTTTGCAAGCTAAAATAGCTAAAGAAGCTTCTTTATCAAAAACATAACCCTCAGGAATAACAGGCAAGTCTTCATCATCACTTTCATCAATATAATCAGTTTCAATAATTTCTTTCTCTATAGCTCTAGCAATTTGTTCATCAAGAAATTCACCAAGTGGCACAGTAGTATCAAGCATAGAAGTAGTTTCATCATAAGTATCATGCATAGCAGAAGTGGCATCATCAATAACATGCGACATATCAGAACGAATAGCAGAAGCAGGTTTAGGTGTCGCAAGCTTACTCAAAACAAAAGGTGAATCAAGTGCAGAGCTACATGGCAGTTCCTTACCTCCCCTCATAGTTGATTGATAAATTGTTGTCTTAGAGTCTTTCAAGTTCTTCATAGTGACCAGCAGATATAAATCCCAAGTGACTCAAAGAATAGAGCTATGTTCCCTGGCAACGGGGCCAGAAAATAGACTTGATGACCCACAAGTATAGGGGATCGCAACAGTTTTCGAGGGTAGAGTATTCAACCCAAATTTATTGATTCGACACAAGGGGAGCCAAAGAATATTCTCAAGTATTAGCAGTTTAGTTGTCAATTCAACCACACCTGGATAACTTAGTATCTCCAGCAAAGTATTTAGTAGCAAAGTAGTATGATAGTAGTTGTAACGGTAACAAGAGTAACGGTAGCAAAAGTAATATTTTTGGTGTTTTGTAGTGATTGTAACAGTAGCAACGGAAAAGTAAATAAGCGAAGAACAATATTCGAAAAGCTCGTAGGCATTGGATCGGTGATGGAGAATTATGCCGGATGCGGTTCATCATGTAACAATCGTAACATAGGGTAAAACAGAACTAGCTCCAATTCATCAATGTAATGTAGGCATGTATTCCGAATATAGTCATACATGCTTATGGAAAAGAACTTGCATGACATCTTTTGTCCTACCCTCCCGTGGCAGCGGGGTCCTAATGGAAACTAAGGGATATTAAGGCCTCCTTTTAATAGAGTACCGGATCAAAGCATTAGCACATAGTGAATACATGAACTCCTCAAACTATGGTCATCACCGGGAGTGGTCCCGATTATTGTCACTTCGGGGTTGCCGGATCATAACACATAGTAGGTGACTATAGACTTGCAAGATAGGATCAAGAACTCACATATATTCATGAAAACATAATAGGTTCAGATCTGAAATCATGGCACTCGGGCCCTAGTGACAAGCATTAAGCATAGAAAAGTCATAGCAACATCAATCTCAGAACATAGTGGATACTAGGGATCAAACCCTAACAAAACTAACTCGATTACATGATAGATCTGATCCAACCCATCACCATCCAGCAAGCCTACGATGGAATTACTCACGCACGGCAGTGTGCATCATGAAATTGGTGATGGAGGATGGTTGATGATGACGACGGCGACGGATTCCCCTCTCCGGAGCCCCGAACGGACTCCAGATCAGCCCTCCTGAGAGGTTTTAGGGCTTGGCGGCGGCTCCGTATCGTAAAACGCGATGAATTCTTCTCTCTGATTTTTTTTCTCCCCGAAAGCAAATATATAGAGTTGGAGTTGAGGTCGGAGGAGCTCCAGGGGGCCCACGAGGTAGGGGGGCACGCCCCCCACCCTCGTGGCTAGGGTGTGGGCCCCCTGGTCTTCATCTTTTGCAAGGATTTTTTATTATTTCCAAATAGACGTTCCGTGAAGTTTCAGGTCATTCCGAGAACTTTTGTTTCTGCACATAAATAACACCATGGAATGTCTGCTGAAAACAGCGTTAGTCCGGGTTAGTTCCATTCAAATCATGCAAGTTAGAGTCCAAAACAAGGGCAAAAGTGTTTAGAAAAGTAGATACGACGGAGACGTATCAACAGTCTTTGAGACATTCGCTTCAAATAGCAAACGCAAAAGGGCACTTCGCGAGCTCAATGTAGTTTGCCAAATTGCTGTAATAAACCCATGGAACGACACGGCTATAACATTCAACGCCGGTGACGAACCAAAGTATAGAGTAGTACGAGCACCAGCCGCATTAGTCCTCAGCCCCATCGTCGATGGGTTTCGACTCACAAAGGTTCTAATGGACGGCGGTAGCGGACTAAATCTCATTTATGAGGACACACTCCATAAAATGGAAATAGATAGGAGCCGCATCAAACAAAGAAACACAACCTTCCGGGGAATTATTCCAAGTCGGGAGGCGCGGTGCGCGAGCAAAATCACACTTGACGTGGTATTCGGCACGCCGGAGAATTATCGGTCCGAAGAAATAACCTTCCAAGTGGCCCCTTTCAGCAGCGGTTATCACACCTTATTGGGGCGGGATGCTTTCACACGCTTCCAAGCTATACCTCACTACGGATATATGAAGCTCAAAATGCCCGGACCAAACGGTATAATCACCCTCGTCAGTGATCCGGACACAGCACTGCGCGCTGAAAACAAAACCGCATCCCTGGCCCTGGAAGCGCTATCTGAAGCCCTCGCGGCCGAAGAATTAACTGCACTACGATCCACAGTGGAAAGGGACGATGTGATCCTCGACAAACGCCCCAAATCCATCTCATTCAAACCAGCAGAAGAAATAGTCAAATTCCAGGTCCACCCAACGGACCCCAAGAAGACAGCTTCTATCGGAGCTCAACTGACACCAACAGTTGACGCTGCATTGCGAGAGTTCCTGCGCGAAAACTGGGACATATTTGCCTGGCACCCTTCAGATATGCCAGGGATCCCGCGCAAGTTGGCCAAACATAGCCTCAACATATTAAAAGGATTTAAACTAGTCAAGCAAACACTGCGGCGCTTTTCCGAACCCAAGCGACAAGCCATGGGGGAGGATCTGGCCAAGCTCATTGAGGCCGGATTCATTAGAGAAATCAAGAATCCGGACTGGCTGGCAAACCTGGTGATGGTACCAAAGAAAGATAAATCCTGGCGCCTGTGTGTCGATTTCAAGGATCTTAACAAGGCTTGCCCTAAGGATCCTTTTCCCCTTCCCCGCATTGATCAAATCATTGACGCCACCGCAGGACACGACTCGATGTGCTTCCTTGATGCATATTCCGGATACCATCAAATCAAAATGAAGGAATCCGATCAAGCTGCAACAGCATTTATTACCCCATACGGGCCATTCTGCTTCAACACTATGCCTTTCGGGGTCAAGAACGCCGGCGCCACCTACCAGCGCATGATCCAAACATGCCTTGAGAAACAGATCGGCAAGACGGTAGAAGCTTACGTTGATGACGTCGTCATTAAGACTAGGCACGTCGAAACATTAATAGACGACTTACGTCTCACATTTGACAACCTCCGGGCATATGACATTAAGCTCAACCCGGAGAAGTGTGTCTTCGGTGTCCCTGCTGGAAAACTGTTGGGCTTCATAGTTTCCAATAGAGGAATCGAAGCAAATCCGGCTAAAATCCAAGCTCTGTCACAGTTAGCTACACCAACAGACCTCAAACAGGTCCAAAACTGGCAGGATGCGTGGCAGCACTAAGCCGCTTTATCTCCACACTAGGAGAAAAGGCACTCCCGCTCTATCGCCTCTGACGGTGCACGGATAAATCCGAATGGACAGACGCGACGACTGCCGGACTGGAGGAAATAAAGACCCTCCTAGCAAGCAATCCAATCCTGGCTGCACCAAACACAGACGAACCCATGTTGCTATACATATCGGCAACACATCAAGTGGTGAGCGCCGTGCTCGTCGTCGAACGAGAACAGGACGGACACAAATTTCCACTCGAAAAGCCGGTATACTACGTATCCACCGTCCTCACACCATGCAAATCTCGGTAACCTCACTATCAAAAGATAGCATATGCAGTCTTCATGGCATCTCGAAAATTACGACACTACTTTCAGGAGTGCTCAATCACGGTGGCTTCCGAAGTGCCCCTCAATGATATGATCAACAACCGGGATGCAACGGGCCAGATTGCCAAATGGGCCATTGAGCTCCTGCCATTCGACATCACGTACAAACCACGTCGAGCCATCAAATCCCAGGTACTGGCTGACTTCATCGCCGAATGGACAGAGGCCGAACTCCCTAAAGAGTACGGCGCATATTCCAACTAGGTGATGCATTTCGACGGCTCCAAAATGTTGGCAGGGCTGGGGGCGGGCATCGTATTAACATCCCCCACAGGAGATATCGTCCAGTACGTACTCCAAATATTGTACACAGACTCCAACAACGCTGCCGAATACGAGGCCTTGCTACATGGCCTTCGGATGGCCGTATCAATGGGCATACAACGCCTGGAGGTGCGCGGGGACTCAAACCTCGCAATATCCCAAATTAATGGAGACTTTGATGCCAAAGATCCAAAGATGGCAGCTTATCGCAATGCCGTCTTGAAGAAGTCGGCTCGATTCGAGGGACTCAAATTTCATCACGTCGCCCGTGAAAGTAATCAGGCGGCAGACGTCCTTGCTCGCATCGGTGCTAAGCGCGACCCCGTCCCACCTAACATCTTCCTCGAAAGGCTCTTTAAGCCATCCGTGGTGTGGCAAGGGGGAGACAGCACCGACAGTCCCGTTCCGAACACAAACACAGATAGCAAACACGCCGATATCATCGGAGGCTCAGCCACCGAAATAACACCATCAACCCACCTCATCATGGCAGTAATTGCCCCATGGACCGAACCATTCTTGGCCTATCTTAATAGGAAGGAGCTCCCAGAAGATTAGAACGAGGCTCGCCGCATCGTCCGGCATTCGAAGGCCTATAAAGTTCACGAGGGAGAGCTCTACAAGAAAAGCACCACAGGAGTCCTTCAAAGGTGTATCTCCGAGGAGGAGGGGCGGCAACTCTTGGCAGAAATTCACGTCGGTCTCGGTGGGCACCACGCCGCAGCCCGGGCACTTGTCAGCAAGGCCTTCCGGATAGGATTTTATTGGCCTACGGCCGGGGCAGACGCACAGGACCTCGTCCAGCACTGTGTTGGATGCCAACTCTTCGCCAACCAAAGCCATATGCCCCCAACCGCCCTACAAACAATCCCCATTACATGGCCCTTTGCGGTCTGGGGCTTGGACATGGTTGGACCACTTAAAGGGGGAAGCCATAAGAAAAAATATCTGCTGGTCATGGTGGATAAATTCACCAAGTGGATAGAGGCTAGACCAGTCAAAACGGTCGAGTCCGGACCAGTGATCGCATTTATATCCGATGTGGTGCACCGTTATGGTGTACCGCACAGCATCATCACTGATAACGGTTCCAATTTCACAGCTAATGAGGTGAAAACCTGGTGTGCTAATCTGGGCATTAAGCTTGATTACGCCTCTGTCTACCACCCGCAAACAAGCGGTCAAGTCAAACGAGCTAACAGTCTTATTATGAGCGGCATCAAACCCAGGCTAGTGTGGTCTTTGAAAGAATCAAACAAACACTGGGTCGAGGAGCTTGACTCTGTACTCTGGGGGCTGCGGACCACGCCCAACCGTACTACCGGATACACACCTTTCTTCATGGTGTACGGCGCAGAGGCTGTATTGCCCTGCGATATTATACATGACTCACCTCGAGTGCGTATGTACGAAGAGAAAGAGGCCGAGTTGGATCGGCAGGACAACCTAGACGCACTGGAGGAGGAGTGCGATGTCGCCAAAGCCCGTTCAGCATTTTATCAGCAGCAGGCTCAAAGATATCAAAGCAGAGAAGTACGGGCCAAGACTTACAATGTTGGCGAACTCGTTCTACGCTTGCCGGAGAAGAAAAAGGACAAACTCAAGCCCAAATGGGAGGGTCCCCTCATAATTGACGAAGTTCTTACCGGAGGAGCGTACCGTCTTCGTGACGCATCAGACAATCGCCTAGAGCCGAACCCCTGGAACGCGGCCAGACTCCGAAGGTTCTATGCCTAGCGCCGAAATATTTGTTAGTCTCCTTCTCCCCTATAGTTTCCATTATTTTTTCTCCATTTTACACAATTCTTGTTTTCTCCTTAAAGCTCTCATTCGGCTCGACCGAACACTGTTGGCGTACACATTCTTACGTATGTACGCCCATCATACCTGGGAGCTCCTTTAACAGAACTTGTTAATACTATTTTTCCGAGCATCAAGCTCATTATACATATGTGTTATTCCCGTATGTCTTTTCTTCACCATTATATGCATCGATATGACTTAAGTTTTTGCCAAGCTGGGTTGCCTGGCTCCTGTCCTTACCCCTACGTTCCCGATTGTTCGGCTAGGTGGTAAAGGGAGCACCTCTGCGATTGTTACTACCGGGTTATCCGGATGTGTACCTCAGACTGGGTAAAGCCGAAAGCTAGCGTTCTTAAGGGAATATTAGGTCGGTGGATGAAAAATACTCTTTGCACTCACTCTATTGTGAACCCCCAGAAGCTATACATACTGTGATTTTTACATCACAACTCGGACATGTCTACTAATGCATGCACACCCAGGGAAAGGAACCCTTAACGGAACTATTCTCCCTGGAAGATGTTTCTTACAATTTCAATGTAATGTAACATAACTAGACGGATACAACTTGTCTGTTCAAGCAACTATGACCCCTACGCCTAGCTTTGCAAGCATACCCCGGTCTATTCGGCCGCGAGGGTATTCAGAAACACTCCGCACCATCGAGTCTGGAGGTTGAAGCGAAAAGGTCTGCCATGACAAATGCTATACAATTCAGCTAGAATTACATAGGCTAAGGAAAGTACATAGTCATTGGGACTCAAACACTTCGTTCTCTATACCGTCCAACATGCGGTCTAACTTACAATCATGTTGGGAATATTTGGCGGCCACCTCTACTTGGTCATACACTAAACTAACGGGAATTTCTTCCCCATCCGACCCTAGTGGTCCGACCCGCGCCATGTGATTTGGATCAAGCTTGGTATACCGAGTTTTCACCATGGCCCAAGCTTCTCGCGCACCCTCTCGACAGGCCGATATCTTCCATAATTGGATACGCCGCCGCGCTCCTTTGAACAGCTCTACAAGCTCTCCCATACTTCCTGGAGGGGAGGCGGATGGCCATAAGGCCTTGGCAATGCTCCACATGGCCAGCCGCGCATGCTCGTGCACCTGCGACAGTCTTTGCAACAGATCATCAGCTGATCCGGACACCTCCTCTTCAGGACGGCCCGTCAATATACCTGCAATTATAATTATATCAGTTCTATTTATCTCTGAACTACTTTAACAGTAGTTCCGACACATACTGAATATGCCATCCCGCATCTTCTTGTTCTCCTTCACGGAATCGGCTAGCTGGGCCCGCACATCCTTCAACTCTTCACCCAGCTGGGTTTTGCAATCCTGGAGCTGGTTTTTCTCAACAATGGCCTGCTTCAGCACATGGTCGCCCGTAGCATGTAGCTTCTTGGCTTCTTGTTCATTTGCTTGCGCGACTTCCAGCGCCTTTTTGAATTCTTCTGACAATCATGTCATGATATAGGCAGGACTGTTAGCATTAACGGCATATGATTATATTCTCTCGATGGAGGCGAAAAATTACCAGGCGACGCCTTTTGGACTTCTTCAAGTCTCCCAATTCGGCGGTAACAGCTCTCAGCTGCGTCCGACACTGCTCCAGCTCTTGGGCTAGCAGACCATTCTTCTCTGCGAGGACCTAGTTGTTCAACAATCCTTAAATCAGTCGTGCCAACTGCTTTCAGTCTTGGGGGCTATGGGTATATGGCTATCCTTTTTTGACAAAAAAAACTTACCGGCACATCTGTCAGATATTGCCTCATGGCTTTTCTAAGCCCGTCTCGAGCAGCTCGGATGTATGCGTCGCCCGAGCTAAAGGCATTAAAAGCCTCATCCGAGAACTTCGGGTCTCATAAAACAGCTCTGCAGCGCTGATGATTCATTGCGCTCTACACTTCCGAGTTGGTAACAGACATGTTGTCCGAACCCTCAGTCGAAGGGCAGTCTGGCTTTGTTCCTAAATCGGCCCCCGTCTCCCCTACCGGGTCCATATCTTGGTTGTTGGGAGCACGGCCGACCGGACCCCCGGGCGCAGTCCAGCGGACCTTTTTCCTGTAATCAAACAGGCGAGTAGGTCACAGTTGGACACGGCCACTGAAAAATACATTTATCCGTACCTCCTCGATGAGGGCCCGGCGGTGCTATCACTAGCCCTCCTCTTCGAAGGCCTGCCCAGCGTGGGAACCGATTACCTCGGTATCGTCAAACGCCTTCCCTATAGAACGTGCGACAATGTGGTGGGTGAGGCAGAGTAAGAGCACCCTTTCAGAGAAGGTGTTTCTTGATTACTTACCTGTGAAGCAGGAAGAAGACCAGGGTAGTCGGCGATGATGGCCACTTCTGTGTCATCATAGCTTGTCTGGTAAAACACCCCCTCAGCGAGCACCACAAATATATCCGGATCCTCTTCGAACCCGGGATCAAGCTCCCGGCTGTGGTCCTCCGGTTGTGGGGCGGGACTATAAAATCCCTCGGTGACTTACGCCAATGCTGTCGTAAGCAAACAAACTAGAAATTTATCAAAGGCAATTCAGAGATGGAAGGAATAAAAATAGAGGGGTCGGGCCTTACCCAACTGGGAAGGTTATACATAGAGTACCTGTCCCTGGGTTTGATACGAAGAAATTCCTTTTCCTCCCCTTTGAACAGTTTGGCTAATATCTTAGCCAAAGCGGCAGGGGTATCCGGACCTTTTCGGCCGCAGTGAGAGGCGTCATCCTCCCCATTGTAGTGCCACATTGGAATCCCTCTGTACTGGAGCGGCTGAACCCCTCGCGCTATGGAGATCACCATGACCTCGATTACTGTGAGTCCGGATTGAGTGAGCTCTTTTATCTTGCTCATCAGCTAACGAACCTCTGCACTATCTTCCTCTTCAAGGCTCTCGGGGCGCCAACTGTGGCGTTTCTTCAGAGGGACGCTTGCGAATTCAGGGAGACCCTTTAGAACCGGGTCGGGAAGCGCGACGTCCTCAATATAGAACCATTCGGAGGGCCATCCATCATGTGCCTACCTTGGTGTGCCGGATGGATATCCGGTGTTGGCGATGCGCCATACTTCGGCCCCGCCCACTTCAAATATTGACCCTTCATGATTGCGCGGGACGAGACAGAATAACTTCCTCCACAACTCAAAATGAGCCTCGACGCCCAGGAACAGTTCGCATAAAGCAACGTAACCCGCAATGTGCAGGATGGAGGCCGGAGTGAAGTGTGCAGCTGGAGGCCGTAGTACTCTAGCAGCCCTCGGAGGAATGGATGGATCGGAAATCCAACGCCTCTTAGTAGGAAGGGGACGAAACACACTCGATCTCCCCCGGACAGATTGGGGAAGTCCTCTGCCTGAGTCCCGCCATTGAAGGAAGCTAGCCCCGCTCGAACAGGGACTAGATCCGCAGGGGGAAGAAATCCCTGCTTTTGCAACTTCGCCAGTTGGCTATGAGACACGGAGCACCTCTCCCACTCGCCTTTCTCTGGGCCGGGACGAGCGGAGGAGCTGGGAACACTAGCCATGCTGGAATGTTTTCTCCTAGGCAGTCTCTGGGGATTTCTTCTGCATAGTGCTGAATGGATCTGGGATCCAATCTCTTTAAATAGGCGCTCTTCCTCACGCTGATAGGGTGTTATTTGCAAAAATACCCTGACTTTCCGCATTCGCTCGACACGTGGAGGATGAAGGTTATTTAACGTGCAAAAGCCAAGGAGGCGACACTGGATCAATGGCCGAGCACATTACTTGGAGATAACCGAAGGAGGAACCCACCTTGCAATGCCGAAGACAATATGTGTGCCGCATACCTCGCTATTGAAGACTGGTTGGGGGGCTACAGAGGGAGTCCTGGACTAAAGGGTCCTCGGGCGTCCGGCCTATTATCCGTGGGTCGCACTGATGGGCTGTGAAGACATGAAGGCCGAAGACTGCACCATGTCCGGATTGGACTCTACTTGGCGTGGAGGGCAAGCTTGACGACCAACTATGAAGATTCCTTCTTATGTAACCGACTCCATGTAAACCCTAGATTCCCCCGGTGTCTATATAAACCGGAGGGGTTAGTTCGGAAAGGACATATTCATTACCATATACACATAGGCTAGACTTCTAGGGTTTAGCCATTATGATCTCGTGGTAGATCAACTCTTGTAATACTCATATTCATCAAGATCAATCAAGCAGGAAGTAGGGTATTACCTCCATAGAGAGGGCCCGAACCTGGGTAAACATCGTGTCCCCCGTCTCCTGTTACCATCGATCCTAGACGCACAGTTCGGGACCCCCTACCCGAGATCCGCCGGTTTTGATACCGACAATGTGCTTGTTCTCGCGCATGCACTTCCTACTAGGACTTCACCATGTATAGCCAGTCCAATAGTAACTTTTTAAGCTCCCTATCCAATAGTACTAGTGGAGTACTGACAACATCTATACTGGAGTATGCAATGCTCATAGTTGTACTCCCTCCTTCCATTTATATAGGGCCTATGTGGAGGAGAGAGATGTGAAAAAGTAAGGGGAGTGAGCTCTCATGCAAGAGCCTAGCTATATACGCATTCATAGTTAAATACATACAATAAATATGAAGAAAGAGATGGAGAGGAGATGGAAAAAGTACTAATACAATAGCCAACCTTATAATTTTTTTTGCGGGAAATAGCCAACCTTATAGCCCACACTACTGTATGAGTGCATATAATAGATGATGGCTATAGATGACATGGCAGTTCCTTATAGCCATCGACTAGCTATATTATTAACCATGCTCTAATGCATTTTTCAAAACCGCATTTGACTATTGACAAGATTAATAGTACATGAGATGTATAATGTGAAAATTATATCATTGGAAGCTCCTTTCACATACGTATCCCTGCCTTACCCTCCCTTTCGGTCACTTACTGGCGGACCCCATGCTTGCTAGGCCCCACATGTCAGTTACTCAATGGGTTCGGCCACGTCAGGGGATCCTCATACGTAGTATACTCCCTCTGTTTTTATTTACTCCGCATAAAATGACGCGGGCGGGGGAGGGGGAGGGACGTCGGTTTGCTCTCAACTGCGGTCCCACAAGCGAGCGAAAACGCAAGACGAAGCGCGTTCCATTCGGTGAGCAACGTGGAGGGTCCAGCGTGCCGGGCTGCAACGCGAAGGCGACAAGAGCGATGTACAGTCAAAACCGATTGACCGGTCGTCACCGGAACCACTATTCACACCAGAACCTTCCACTACAAAAAAATACACTTCCGTGATGATACGTGTTTGTCACAGTAGGTCGCGTTTTTTGTCATGCATGTACATCCATGACGATTTTATGACAGAATCAAGATAGTCATATATGTGCTGTCGTAGAAGTGTTCCATGACATTACCAAAATTATCATCACGGAAGTGTCCACTTCCATGATGATAAATCGCGCGCCACAGAAGTGCTTTCGTCAAGGGTGACCGACACGTGGCATCCACCGTAACGGAACGCCGTTAAGCTATCGGGTCGGGTTTTGGATCCGATAACCCGTTAACAGCCCCGACCAATGGGGATTTTCCACGTGTAAAATCATCATTGGCTAGAGGAAACACGTGTCGGCTCATCGCTGGGACAGATGTCATCCACTCATTGGACAGAAGGCGCCTATGATACGATGACATGTGGCACGACCCAACAGAGGCCCATTCCTGTGAAAAGGCCGGCCCGTTTGACTTGGTCAAAAGGTGGCGGGCCGGCCCATGGAAAGCCTGTTAACGGCCTGTTCGCATATAGCCCATTTACAGCCCGCTAACCCAAGGCCCATTACGCAATATCCAAATTAGGCCCAGTAGCGTCATCTAGGCCATCCAATATGATTCCAGCCCATTTTCACTTCTGGCCCATGTATGGCCCATGACATCTTTCGGCTCATATGAGGCCCTATGTAACTCTTGGCCTATTAACGGCCCGTGGTGAAACTGGCCCGTAATGAACAGTGTATCACTTTACACCCATTAATGGCCCTTGGTGAAACTGGCCCGTAATGAACAGTGTATCACTTTACACCCATTAACGGCTCGTGGTGAAACTGGCCCGTAATGAACAGTGTATCACTTTACACCCATTAAAGGGCCGTGGTGAAACTGGCCCGTAATGAACAGTGTATCACTTTACACCCATTAATGGCCCTTGGTGAAACTGGCCCGTAATGAACAGTGTATCACTTTACACCCATTAACGGCTCGTGGTGAAACTGGCCCGTAATGAACAGTGTATCACTTTACACCCATTAAAGGGCCGTGGTGAAACTGGCCCGTAAAGAACAGTGTATCACTTTATACCCATTAACGGCCTATTATTCCGTTGGGCCGTTTCTGGCCCATGTTATCTTTCGGCCTTCTCTGAGCCCATTTATTCTTGGGCTCATTTCCAGCATTCGTTTACTTACGGCCCGTTACTGTCATTTTCTGCTTGTGGGCCAAATTCAGCCCGTGGTTACAGTCGGCCCGTTTGTGGTCCGTTAATACGTTGGGCCGTTTTCATAGCGTCATCAAATACGGCCTATTAACGATGGCCCGTTATGGTCGGCCCATGAACGGACGATTCCAACTCTAGCCCGTTTACGGCCATAATGCGGTCTGTTTGGCCCATGTTTGGCCAATCGATCATACGGCCCATATAAGGCCCATTGATGATACGGCCCGTAGAAGGCCAATTGTTTCTACGGCCCGTAGAAGGCCCATTGTTTCTACGGCCCGTAGAAGGCCCAGTGTTTCTACGGCCTGTAGAAGATCCACTGTTTCTATGGCCCGTAGGAGGCCCAGTGTCACTACAGTAAATATTAGCCCATGGTTATTGTGGCCTAGTTTTAAAAAATAGGTTATTGCAGCCACTAGCAAACCGCGGAAAAAGAACTGCAATGACTACAAGCAAACAAATAAACAAGACAACAAGGAAATAAATAAGCAAGCAACTTACGCTAGGCTATCACGGCTATTACACATATTACATCCACTGGGCATCAAAGTTCACCACCATTGCAAATATAGGGAACACAGCAGCATATAAACGCCGCAGCAAAACAAGTCCAGAACTGAAACCACTTCAGAAGAGCTCAAGAAACAATATCCTGGGTACCCATAATGCTGGCAAGATGCTTAGCAAGCTTATTAACTTTCTCTTGTTTGGCGCTTAAGTCCTCCATCGCTTGCTGTTGCACCAGAAAGTATGTATCTGAATTCTACAGGGACTTCCTCAGTCCGTCGGCTTCCTGTCGCATAACATCTGATCGATGTCTTTCAACTTGAAGTTGAGACTCAAGAAGCCGAATTGATTCAGGCAACGAGTTCGAAGAGCTGGTGCCTGCAGTGGTAGCCAGTAACTCGAACACTACATCAAGACGGGACTTTGGGGTTGTCTCAGTGTCTTCAATATAGTTTTTATCAGCTTTCTTGGAGACCAACAGTAATGTCTCACTATCTTGAACCTTATCTGCATTACTTCCTTTACCACTGCATAACAGGGTACTCTTCTCCAATATTTTGTCCGCGTTCTAAAAGAGAAAAAAACAAACACATCTCAGGTTTACAATGTAGTATTTGAAACTCAGTTTGGTAAACCAGTTCATTAGTAAGGTGGGCAGGATAACAGCATGAAACAAACATATATCTATGTAGTATGGTCACTGTATGGTCTATATCATTCTAGTTTATGTTGCCAAATCAAGATAGATACAGTTCGAATCATATCTATTTAAGACAAAGCAGCATAGACAGAATATAAGTGTGGGAAACTACACAGCAATAACAACACTTGTAATGTGCATGGCATGAGAACATAACTGTTTATTCAATTGAAACTGAAATCAACATAGAGCAAGTTACAACAGCAAACAGCCAAACACGTTGAAGAAACAGGTTTAAAACATACCTGTTGCGCCATTGGAGTTTCAATTGCATCCTTCAAATTTGAAATTAGTTGGTATCAGTAAATACAGTGATGCAAGAGCAAAGTAGTATGAACCATAGCTACGGAACCTGACCTGAGAACAATTCTTCTTCTGCTTTAAGCGTTGACTTCGGGTTCGGAGTGGTGGTCCTCGTGATTTGGGCACTGCAGCTGCCTTACTAACTGCTCGTGTTTGGGTGCTCTGTGGTGGAGACGGTGTTGTGTCAACGGGAACTGGGTGTCTATCTGCTGGGGTTGGGGTTAGAAGGGGTGTAGCTGGTTCTCTGTCCAACTGGGTAGGGGTACAATCCGCATGAGTGTGGGTTATGTGTGGTGGGGCTAGTTCTTGGGCATGTACAACCGTGGTTCTATCTGCATCGACAGGTAGCACGATCTTTTCTGAAGACCGTGTTTTTACTCCCACAGATACTGCCATCACTCCCTCCAATTGAAATGGCCGATAAACAAGAAAAGTAATTGAATGTACAGACATTGTAAGATAGACAGGTGCAATGGATAGTAGGGAAGAAAACAGGGCATGAAATAATTCACATTTACGTTGTCTAAGCAAACAGAATAGCAGGACATAATTTCACATATATGATGGCTAATTAAACAGGATAGCATGACACAATTTCACATGTATGATGGCTAAATAAACAGGATAGAATGACATACTTCAAAATATGATGACTATGTAAACAGGATGACATGATATAACTATACGATGTGTCTATTAAAGTGGTTGGCATGCCATAAATCACAAACATGCCGTCGATGGAAACATGATGGCATGATATAATTCACGGATAGAATGACATAATTTAAAATATGATGACTATGTAAACAGGATGAGATGATATAACTATATTATGTCTTTAGAAAATGGGTTGGCATGCCATAATTCAGATACATGCTGTCTATGTAAACATCATGGCATGACATAATTCAAATATATGATTTATATACTAAGGAAGTGAGCAGAGGGCAATCGCATATATGATGTGTCAACTAAGGAGATGGCATTCGATATTGTGTATATGATGTAAAAACTAAGTATTGCAATACAACATATGCATTATATGAGTAATATAACCCTGTCAAGTTTGAGCATACACCTCAGGGAGATAATAGGACTGGTCATCTGCCTCTGAATCCTCCTCTGAAGAGCTATCTGTATCCAGCAATATATCTGCTTCAGCAGGTAGCATTGTCTGCTTTGAAGACCTTGTTTTCACTCCAGATTTCTCCATCACCAATTCAAATGGCTGATGCATAGGAAGAGCAGTTGAATATACAAACATTGTCGACAAAAGCAATGAGAAATACAAAAGAAGGACGACATGATATAATTCACATATATGACGCTTGCCTAAACAGCATGGCATTGCATAATTCACATACATAATGCCTTGCAACAAGATAACATTGCATAATTCACATATATAATGTCTTGCAACAAGATGGCATTGCATAATTCACATATATGGTAATTAGACACTAAACAGGTGGCATTCACACAAAGCATGTCTAAACTAAGCAAATGACATAGCAATGCAAGATACCATACGCACGATATGAGCAACATAACCCTGCCAAGTTAGGGCATGCACCTCGGGGGGAAATATGACTGGTCATCTGTCTCTGAATCCTCCTCTGAGGAGCTATCGGTAACCAACAAGACATGCGCTTCGTCAGATAGCAATGTCTGCTTTGAAGACCTTGTTTCCACTCCAGATTTTTCCATGACCGTGCTGAATGGCTAATGCACAGGAAGAGTAATTGAATGTACTAAAATTGTTGACAAATTTAACACGTAATAAAAAATGATGGCATGATATAATTCACATATAAGATGACTGGCTAACCAGGGTGGCATTGCAAAATTCACATATATGATGCCTAGCTAAACAAGATGGCATTGCATGTTTCACATATATGATAAAGAAACTAAACAGATGGCATTGACACAAATATGTCTAAACTAACCAGATGACATCTTTAATGTATACAGTAAGCAATGCAAGGCACCATATGCATGATATTACCAACATCAGCATGCCAAGTTAGAGCGAAGACCTCATGGGGTAAATAGGAGTGGTCTTGTCCTTCTGAATCCCCCTCAGAACAGTTATCTTCCTCTTGATTCGGTCCGAAATGGGTGGAGAGGGGCTGCATTTGCGCCCACCATGGAAGGACGTCTGCATGAAATTTTATTGCCACGCAAGGCTCGTCTCTTTTGCTCTACATGATCAGTTCCATTGTGTACAATAACTGGCATGCATAGGAATAAAGCATAGTGATATTATGTAAGGAGTGCATGCCCAAATCCAGAGTGATGGTAGCAAACTGTGGATAGACCCAAAACCAATGATAGCAGGAAGATAATAGCTTTAGTTCAAAAATACAGATAATGGCTCCTTTAATGTTTGTTTGCACCCAACATGAAACTCATAGTAGACACCGGAGATTAACCAGATAGTAGACAGATAGTACTGATTGTTGCCCCAATATGCACCCCACAACCATTTAAAAACTCAAGTTTCAGCATTAGTTTGGACCTGACTCGGAGTCTAATAGGTGAACACGACGATAATGTAGCATGTCATCATATTAAGCGACGCATAACGTAAGCAGACACGGAAGAGTGCGACCTCTCTTGCGGACCCGTGTAGTCCTCAAGGTCATCTGCTCAGTTGATGATGGTAATGCAGTTGTCGTGGCTGCCGGCGGCAGGGAAGAAGATCTGAGGCGGCGAATGACAGTCTGGAGAGCGGATCCCTGCTGTGGTGAACCCTTCCGTCGTTGGAGCAGCTGAGCTGGGGTGGAACACAGCGCCGCAGGAGCAGGACAAACCACACAAGGTTTTCTTTGACACATATCTGTAATAGAAGTAATTGAGTAAGGGCTTGTTTGAATTTGACAATTCTAACAATGCAGGGATAGGAAATAGACAGGAATAGGATAGGAATGCATGTGCAAAACGGAGAATTTAAAAACACAGGATTTCTGCCAATCTGGGTGTTTGATTCACAACAATTGGAAGATCACAGGATGCAAAAAAGCATGGTGAGATTAAGTCAAACCACAAGAAAATGTACGGTTATAATGCTATTATGCTACTATCTCTTAGTCTTGTGCTTGATGAATTGGAATATGAAAAGGAGGAGAAGTGGAAATTAGAATTCCTACGGGGTTTTTTTTCAAGGAGACACTAAAGGAACAAATCCTACAGTTTTCCTTTGCTCCATTCCTTTGCACAAAATTCATGAAAAGTAGTACCATAGGAAACTTTCCAATTCCTATGTTTTTCATTCACTTTTCCTTTCAAGCACTGGCGATTCTAGTAGGCAGGCTTGAGCAAGGAAAATCCTACACTAAAAAATGTTTTTGTGCTACTTCTATTACTTTGGACCCAGGCCACTGCCATACTAGCTCAACTCCCAGGCCCATCGACAAATGCACAGCTCAAACGCGCATAGATAAATAATGATGGCGTTCAAGAGAGTCCATCACGGATAGCTAAGTTGCCTGGTACCTGACTGCTTGTCATATAGTAGGATAAAATAATCGTATTTCCCGTTACTACGAGTGCTCAGTGGACAATATATATAACATGTAGAGTAAAAAAGAGATGCAATAAGTGTACAACCTCTTTGGCGAAGCCATGTCGATCTCAGCGTGATTGGGTTGGCCGGTGAGGATGCTCCGGCTGACTTGGCTGTCGGAGGAGGGGAAGAAGATCTTAGGCGTCTGGAGATGGAGCCTGAGGTACTGCTCCGCTATGATGGAGGGTTTTGTCGTTGGAGAAGCTCCGATGAGTTGTACGACGCTGAGGCTGAAGCAGGACAAGAGAGACAACGAACAACGTTAACCTGAGTGGAATTCTAATAGCATCTCCAATACATGATGTAAAATACATAACCACAAAGTGCTAGATGTAAAATACATCAGCCGCTCATCTCTGAACTTAACTGTCGAAACTAAATTTAACTGTCGAAACTGAACTTAACTGTCGAAACTGAACTTAACTGTCGAAACTGAATTTTGCTGTCGAAACTGAATTTTGCTGTCGAAACTGAACGCACTAGCAAGGTGGGGCTACACGTCGGTCGACTGACTTTTTCATCTCTGGTTAGTCGATTTTGCAGCCGTTGGATACGAAATCAAGGGCCTGCGGTTCATCTTCAACCTCCACCCCCTGAGCCGCCAGCCACCACCGGCCAAACAGCAGCCCCCCGCCGCCCGCAGCCGGCGGTGCGCTGCCCCGCCCGCCCCGAAAACACTCCCCACCGCCGGTCCGCCGCCGCCCCGGCCATCCCTCTAGGCCCCCCCGTGCCGAGCTTTTTCTCCGGCGATCCCCACGCCAACGCCCCGCCACCGCCGGCGACCACCGCCCCCATCCTGAACCCTAAGATAGATAGTTGGCTACCTCTCCCGCGAGCCCCCCTCCCCGCTGCGGCTGGTTCTTCCTTCACCCCGGCGAGCCCCCCCCCCCCACCCCCTGAAAATCGACTGACCCAAAAGTTGATTCAGTCGACTGAAGTGTAGCTAAGTCGGAGCAGCATCGCAAGCAAGAGCAAGAGCGAGAGCAGCAGCGCGAGCAAGAGCAATAGCAAGAGCAGACCAGGCAGGGGACCGAGAGCAAGAGCAGAGCAGTAGCGCGAGCGAGAGCTAAAGCAGCAGCAGCTCCTACTGATGTGGACGTCGCCGCCGAGGGAGCGATGCCGTGGAGGAAGTGGCCGGCGACGCCGCCGTGGATGGAGCCGCGCCATGTCGGCACGGGATCGAGCGCCGGCAGCACCGTGAGATCGAATCAAGAAGAAAATGCGGCGATTCGTGTACAACCTCTTTGGTGGCGCCGATTAGACCGCAGCTTCATCCGAGGAAACAGTAATGATGATGCTCTTCCGGTGGTGCAGGTGAAGACGGCGGTGTGGGAATGGAGGTGGCGCGAAAGACGAGGGGAACATCGGGGCAGCTCCTTGGAGGTGGAGGACGGGGTGGCTGAACCGACGGGACAACGAGATCGACGACGGATCCTCATCCGGTACGGTGGATGAGGGACGTAGAGGTGTTGCTGTGGACGACATCGTCGGGGAAGAGGCTTCGGCTGGGTGGCGGACGGAGCAGGGTGTGGGGTTTCGTCATGGGTTTTCGCGGCCTCGGTGTACGAATGGGTGGGCGGATGGGATGGCAGTGGGGAACCATGGCTTAGGGACGCGCTTGTCCGAAATGTGGGGTAAGTTACGAAAGTACCCCCATCGATTTGAGGCGGTTCTTTCGGTTCAGGGGTACCACGGGCATTTCGCGTGTCGGGATTTCACAGGAGGTGGGAGTTTTCGCACGCGTTGTAATTTCGGAATAGCAAGGCGCGGGTTGAGATGGAGGGAGTTGTCGGAGCACAACGAGACAAAGATATATCTTAAATATTTCGGTCTAACAAGGCGCGGGTTGAAGAGGCGGGAGTTTCGCAGCACGATAGATAGAGACGCTAGCCTTGAAATTTCGGAAGAACAAGCTTAACGTGTACCCAAAAAAAGACAATTTGCACCTCAACACGCAAAACACACACACAAACACCATTTAGACTAGAGTAAGGTACACGTGCAATGCACGCATGAGATTTGGCAACCAAATTATGAATAAATACCACATTATAGCATGTAAGCTTTGAGTCATATATGCATGATGTAGATGTCCGTTTAATTCTTATAGTTCATTTCATTCAAAATCATCTAGTTTTTATAATAAAGCTAATCTATTTTAAGATTCATGGAATTGTGCATTGTAAGACATAAAGTAAAACAAATAATGGCAAATCATGTAGAAAAACATTTGGGCAATTCTGATATGGAAGATTCTAGAACAAATAAGAAGTGCTTGTGTTTTGATGTTTGTGCATTATGCTTAAGTTCAACCATGGAGTCTTCTAGATTATACATGTGGCGAAATCTGGTGGAACCTAGATGATACCCAACAGCCAGTAGTGCTCAAATTTGCCATCTTTGGACCATCGGATTCGCCTCATCCAACGACCATCTTTCAAAGTTAAAGTTACCCGCACACAATATAAAAAAATATAAAAAATAATATATATATATATAGGGGTATAGATATAGATATGTGATGCGAAAGCCGCCCATCATCTCCAATTAGAATAGTGTGTCCATGCACGGATGTGACGTGGCCAAATGATGTCTACCATCGGTATCTCAAATTCAAATCAGTCTGACCTTGTTCAATGTGTATACATTACAACATGCTCGTTTCCAAACCACACCGCGCAGATCTCTGTTATATTCATGGATGCATGGGTTTCAAACATCAGGATCTCTTATTCAAATATTTGAATTCAACTTTACATTGATTATGACCTCACCTAGTCTTTTACACCCACACAGTCGTCTTCTCTTTATAATTGTACCACTAACTTTCTCTCGTGCATGCATGCACACACACTACCAGTCGGCATTATCCATCGCACACATGCAATCTTTTTCTTCAGGTCGGTCTCCCATGAAGGCACACACCCACACACATCCCCCTCTCCATCATATCGGGCATTCTTTATCTCCCACGCGTGCATGCGCAACGATCGATGTTCCTCTATGTATGTGTGTATATAGCTAGGTCTTTCATAGTTTTCCACACAAACCGATCAATCGATATATCCAGTGAGGTCTCACCCTCTTTCCCACGTCCACATTGATCAATCTATACCTCTCTATATAGGATTAACATATATAGCTAATACACCCACATTAATTATATATCCAACGTCCCCCTCTCATCATCCATGCCTTCCGCTTCATCTCTCAGACGCATGCACAATGGCGAAGACAGGGGCAGTAAGGGCCCTGCCCCCCCCCTAACATCACTATATATCGAGGCTAATATGAATGTGATCATTAGACAATTGCTGCTAAAAATGGTTTAAGTTCATGAATTGACCATCCTCATAAAGGATTAGCAATGCTTGGCCCCCTAGCTCATTTATTTTTCATGGCTCCGCCACTGCGCGCAACAGCGCACGTTCTCGCCCCCTCTCTCTAAATATCGATCTCGCACTTGTGCATTCCTTCATAGTCTCCCTCCACTCGGCCCCTCACACCATCTTCTAGCCCCCCACCGGATTTTTCCACATGTACAATCTAGCAGACTCCATGGTTGAACTTAAGCATAATGCACAAACCTCAAAACAACAGTGGTTCTCTTTTGTTCTAGAATCTTCCGTATCATTACTGCCCAAACTTTTTTTCTAGTTGAATTGCCATTATTTGTTTTTACTTTATGCTTTACAATGCACAATTCCATGAATCATAAAATAGATTAAGCGCTTCTTTGATTCAAAGGATTCTCAAAGGAATTTTGGAGGATTCTAATCATTAGGAATTTTTCCTATCTTGGTTGTTTGATTCGTAGGATTGTAAACCATAGGAATTTTTCCATATGATCCATTTACACTAGATTTCATAGGAAACATCCCATCCACTCAAACCTCTTTGAAAGAATTCTGCGTTTTTTCTATGCACAATCAAACACTCGTACAATCCTGTAGGATTCAAGACGACATTCCACTATAATCCCATGTTTTTCCTACTCCCGCATTCTTAGCTTTTTTATAAAAACTAATTGATTTTGAATGAGATGAACTATAAGAATTAAACGAAGGGCTACATCAGGCATATATGAATCGGAGCTTACATGCTATAGTGTGGTATTTATTCATAATTTGGTTGCAAAATCTGATGCGTGCAATGCACGTGTACCTTACTAGTACTTCGAGTATGTGCAAAACACGTAAATTAGAGTACCAATGGCACGCTACACAGTGTCTCTCTTACAGTTCATGAAGCCACGTGGCACATGTGGAGGCGTTGTCACGACCTCCTTGCATGGATTGATCACAGTGACATGCTGCTGGTTCCAGAAGAATGTACTCGTCCTCCCTGAGCCATACTGGCGGTACATGCACGAAGCGAAGATGTGCACGCACGCCACGCACGCACTCATTCCCTCGCATGCACACGCGGGTACACGGGCGGACGCAATTTTGTAGTACCAAGATCCACCCCATGTGATAATTTGACGCGTGTAAAGTCGTTCACTTCATTGATGGTCAATTAATACAGCGCATGCAAATTGAGTGGACGTGAGGGCGGAAGAAAGACATTATTACTCCACTGCGCGCATGCGAGTAGTTAAATCATGGGTTGCTAGTAGTACTTCCATTGGTCTCCTTCATATTTCGTGCCAATTTTTGACAGTAACATAATATTTACGCATTTGAGCAGTGTAGTACTTGAAATTTATGTTCCGCTAAACTCATCGGGAGCCATTTCGGGCCTCGAAACCAAAACCATCAATTAATCTTTACCTTGTTCCCATCACATTCGAAAACCTGCTCACACCTACTAGTACGTACCAAACCTGAACGTGTTCCCACTATGCAGGTATTAGTACTAGTGCTAGTACTTAGGTTATAAAAAGGGGAACTACCTAACCGAAAATTACTCTACCTTTCCTCCTCAGAAGTGCTTCTTCTTCGTCTGCCGTTGCCATGGCCGGTGAGCAGAGCTCTAGGTCGAGAACTACTCGTAACAAGGGAGCGGCAACCAAGGCTGCAGAAAAAAAAGAGGGCTCGCCGCCACGCAGAGACCTCGAAAGATCTCTCACGGGCAGGCGATGGCTCCCAGGAGCGCCCTAGCCGCGGAGGCGAACATGTCGAGCCGGCGGAGCTGGAGTCGTTATCCCTCGACGGCATGCCCGATCAGCTCAATAAGCACCTTAATAAGAAGAAGGAGTTCATCCAAGGCTTGATGGAGTTGCTGAAGGAGAGCCTCGATGACATGCCCGCTGAGCTCTATAAGCAGGGGGAGTTGACCGCCGGCTTGGTGATGCTGCTGAAGAAGAGCATTGCCTTGGAGAAGAAGGCGACCGGCGAAATCCTGTGACTTCAGGAGGACAAGGCGAAGCTCTGCCACGAGATCGACCTGTTGAAGGAGAAGAACGCCGGCTAGAAGAAGCTGCATGAGAATAGTAGTTCCTCGATGAAGATGCTGCAGGCCCTCGTCATGGAACAGAAGGAGGAGTTGGCGAAGCTCCGCATCGAGCACCCGGCTGCTGTCAAGGTACGTAATGCGGCCGTGGAACAGATGATGAAGGCTCGCGTCAAGAAATACCGCGTCATGGACAGAATGAAGAAGATGGCGGAGGAGACGCGCAAGGAGATGGAGGTCGTGGAGGCGATGAAGAAGCAGTTACGACTCCGCGGCGAATTAGATCATTTGGGGTGATAATCTTCCTTCTTCTTTTGCTCCTGTGTTCCATCTTTTGCTTCGGGTGTTTCGCCGCATGTGTCACGTTCTCTGCGAGGCATGAATAGAACAATGCTTTTTTAGGGAATGAATAGAACAATGCTAACAATGAGATGACTAGCAAATTAGATCATTTTTATCGCCATATGGCACTGGGCTGCACTGGCGGAGCTATGTGTATGGCTGGGGGGCTGTGCCCCCCCCCCCAAGCCTGGGATCTTCTGTGAAGATTTTTTTTTGTGATGGCATAGATTGGGAAAAATAGGGAGTTTTGCCTCTTCATAAACCCATATTTTGCCATTGGCCCCCCCAATGATCCTGTGCTAGCTCTGCCACTGCTGGGCTGCCGTGTTTCGTGCTCCTCCGTCGCAATACAACTCCAGTGGAAAACTTGAGTATACCGCACGGTTCTTTGCTCCTCCTCAGGTCGTCGGCGCATTTATACGAGCAGTCAAATCACAAGGCCCCGCCTTCCAGCAGTAATCAGCCGTCAAATCACAAAGGCCCTCGCCTCTCGTTAAACCGGTCGAGCTAGACTGCCCCGTCCTCTAGCCTTTTAAAAAATGTATATACTCCACTTTTGTACAGTAGTAGTATCGATGGATTGCGCCATGGAGCAAAACTTGAAAATAAAAAAAAGGCGGTACATATAGAGAGCGCTCGTCGCCAAATTATGCATATAGTACTATTAAAAAGGCTTGTCACAATAATGGTGTCCAGCACAAGTGCACAACCCACCCCTCAAATAAAACTAAGACCCTGGAATTCTTTGACAAAACTAAGCACCCTTAAATTCTTTGACAACTAAACTGCTGGCTATATGATGTTGGCCATATATATTGTACGTATATAATGTGAAGAAACGAGTGGTAGTACTATACCAACTAAAAGATGAAATTTAAGAAATACTAGTATGTACGTACTGAAGAGTTAAAGTAACGAGAAGAAACATAACATAGTTCTGCTGGGGGCTCAGCACAACACACCCCTCAAATTAAATTAAGCATGCCTGAAATTAAACTTTGCAACTATTCCGGTAGACACTGCATTAGAACCACCATGAGCAACAACACTGCCACCTTACTCGGAGTCCTCATCCACGTCCTCGACTTCGTCCTTGTCCCTCTTCCTCTTGGCCGATACTTCTTTTCTTGAACCGCACACTTGGTTGTTGCTCTTCATCCAACCCTTGTAGATATTGAAACAAAGGTAGCCATCCATTGCAGCGTAGTGGATGTGGTCTATATCTAGTACATTTCGCTGCCATGCATAATGATGAAACGTGTATGGAGGTTTCTCCAGTTTACCATACGAAGGATGAACCATGGCTCCTGCAAGGATCAGCATTGAAGGCTGACGAGAGGACACCAGTTGATTCTTTTAGAGGTCGAGGGTGTTGCCTACAACGAGGCCTATCCGACCCAGGACTTCTTTGTCATTACCAAAGTCTACAGTAACGAATTTGACTAGGTTGCTCTTGAGGAAGTCCTTAAAATCCTGGCACTCAACGTCGGCATGGCATATGTGGTAGACCAAGCATAAGTCATGCACGCAAACCTGGATCACGGCGGGCTTCTTCCTCTCTTCGTCCTTTAGATCCTTCTCTCGTCCCAGGACTGTGGTGTACTCAACATCTAGCCCGGAGACCCACTCATCATCTGAGTCTTCGAACATGCGTCTGAAGCGAGAAAGGCATCCTTTCACCGTCGCGGAAGAACGGGTGTAGATGATGTTGAACTCATCGCCGGTGATGGTTCTAACCTTGTACTCACTGCCGATCGTGGAGATTTGGGACGCCATGGATTTGGGAGGAGGGTTAGGATTAGTCGAACTGCCCTAATGTGAATGGACGGGACGACTAGGAGCGAACCGCCGTAGTATTAAAGGACGTGCGGGGACGAGTAGGAGCGAACTGCCAGCGTGCGAACGGCAGGGTAGTGGCTTTCCATTCTCCCATGATACGGGTTTCTGAGAGCCCTTGGATCTGAGATCGAACGGTTGCATGGCGTGATTCTAGACCTATGGGTGAATATCCTATCCTGGAGGGTTATTCTGTAAATTTTTAGCAACTTAGCATGCGACCGTTTGATCTTAGATCCAAGGGTTGCCAGCAGCCCGTATCATGGTCGCGCCTACCACGACCGTCGCGTCGCACACGTGGTCGCGCCCTTGGAGATTTAGCACGGTGCGTTAGGCTATCTGATGTTGGCATGTCATACATAGTCATCACTTAGTCACTCATACTACAACAAGGTTGGCTATAAGGTTGGCTATAAGTGTTTTTTACTTATCTCTATCTCTTTGTACGGAGTATCTCACTGGTTGGAAAGGCATGCAAATTCCCAAACCGCTTCCTACACCCTGAATCGAATTTTTTGCCTAACAAGTTGTGCCGTGCAATTGGAATTCCAACTTGACTACTACTACTAGTAGGAGTACCAGGGGCCAGTTCTTTTAGGCTTCTAGATTAGTAATCCCATAACTACTACCTCCGTCCTGGTTTATTGGTCCCCATTGTAATCTGTGTCAAATTTTCATCATAAATTTAACTAATGAAATGTTAGTGCATGTCACATGCACTAACATTTTATAAGTTAAATCTTGGTCAAAATTTAGCACAAATTACAATGGTGAGGAATAAACCAGGACGGAGGTACTGTGCTACTAGTACTAGTTTAGAAGCCCCAATAAATGAGTGAGACTCCCGTGCAGCGCCGCCCTCTACACTAGTACTACTACATCGGTCGTGGTTTATCCCCCATTGAATTTGACTGGAGATTTAACTGACAAAATGTTAGTGCATGTCAACAAAAACAATATCGTATTTGAACATAGTTTTCAATAATATAATTTTAGGTGACATGCATCATCATTTATCGTACTATATATAATGTTAGTTCAATTTTTGGTCGTACTAATCTATAGTAGTAAGGTGCCCGTGCGTTGCATGGAAGAGTGAAATGCATTGATCGGGGTGTTGTTTATTTTGACAAAGGATGTGGGGGTCATCTCATGTGTAACAGGTATCGATAGGTTTCTTCGGATATTATTTCATCTCTAGAGCTCAGAAACATCCGGGTGAAATAGATAAAAAAGTATCTTTTGCAAACAAAAGCGTTCAACTGTTCAACCTGCATCCAAAACTTGTGAAGAAATAACTCTTATTGTGCTTTGCAGAAATGGTTCATCATATGTTCATCATAAGTCTTTCACCGGTACTATAGTAAAAATTCATACATGGAAGATTCTAGACTAAACCATAAATGGATACACTTTTATTCATGCGCGATACTCCAATAGAGCAAGATCATGCATGGAAGTCTCCACATGCTTAGACAGCGGATTACATTGAGCGAAGACTAATGATCAACATTTAACTTAGTAATGCAGATATCCAGGTGAACCTCCTTGGAGTCCCCATGCACATTGTTGGGGGTCAAATAATACCATGCGTCTTCCATGTCCACATCGGCGGGAAGGTCCCAGCTCGGCAGAGTCCAAGTCAGCTTGTCGTAGCCAGTGTCGCCGCCCACGGACCTCCGAGGGGTAGTAATAGTGAGCACGCAGCCGTACATCGGCCTTGTGTCAGTGTCAGCGTCAACGGCGTCGCCCCTCACGCACACTACAGAGATGTGGCTGCGGCATGCGCGGGCCTCGCCGGTGGCCACGATCAAGAGGAAGACGTTGCCGTCCTCCTCCGAGACTAGCAGGCGGCGCTGATCCTCCAGCGACTCCGGCACGGTGAACGGGTAGCACGTCTCGTACTTGATGTTCTTCGCCAATGGCCAGTAGTGATCACCGCACGCTTGCGTCAGGTGATGCACGATGTCCGCCGGCAAGCCCCAAAACGGCACCGAGCACTCATAGCAGTAGACGAAGGGCTCCTTGGAGGCATCGACCAGGCCGTCCATGAAACAGGAGTGGCTGTAGGGGACGTTTCGCCAGTTGAATGTATGAGCAAGTTACTGCGAGATTTACTACAAAATAAATCATGACGGCTATAACAGAGATTAAACTAATCATGCGGACTAGCATAGTAGATGAACAGATCGAGTATAGGACACAGACTAGAAACATGAATTCTACCACAATTTCGAACAGGAAGGACAGAAACACATACGGTGCAACGGGAGCAGCACCATTGGCGTTGAGGTTGTCGACCATGTCGTTGAGGAAGAGGTTGCCGAGGTCGGGGAAGAAGTCGTCGTCGGTGAAGTCGTTGCTGCTAGCAGTCGCGAGAGTGCGCGCCCCAGATGTCAACAGCGCCCGCCGAATGGAGCGCAGGAGGGAGTGGTTGTAGGGGACGTTGCAGCCACCAAATGGAGCGCAGGAGTAGCCCACGAAGCAGTAGATGGTGCTCCTCCCTAGTCTCTATTCTTATCTCTATCTCTACTACTCTTCTTTGTTTTTATAATATACTAGTTGTAGTTGTCAAATCGAATAGTACTGCACCGTCCACTGCATGCCCGGCTGAACACGCCTCCTCGCCTCCATTAAACCCGCATGCAAACCGAGAAACCTACTCCGGCCCGCGGGAGGAAATTTTCCGGTTGCCGCGGGAGGGTTATTCTGCAAATTTTCAGCAACTTAGCATGCGACCGTTTGATCTCAGATCCAAGGGCTGCCAGCAGCCCGTATCATGGTCGCGGCTACCACGTCCGTCGCGTCGCACGCTCGGTCGCGCCCTTGGAGATTTAACACGGTGCGTTAGGCTATCTGATGTTGGCATGTCATACATAGTCATCACTTAGTCACTCATACTACAACAAGGTTGACTATAAGGTTGGCTATAAGTGTTTTTACTCCTCTCTATCTCTTTCTTCGTACTCCCTCCGTCCCATAATATAAGAACGTTTTTGACACTAGTGTAGTGCCAAAAACGTTCTTATATTATGGGACACAGGGAGTACTAGTATTTATTGCATTTGCCAAGGAGTGACCTCTTCCAATGAAGGGTGTTGCTAAGTTTGCTTCATTTAATTAGCTATAGACTCAAAATTGTCTTTTCACCTAGGTACACGCACTTAGCACCATTTCTTCCTTGGGTCACCAAACTAGTCTCTGTCTTCTTGATTAACTTGCCACATCAGACTTTATGCCTATGTGGCAAGCTTAGCACCTGTAGGAGCAAGTAAGTACAATAGTGCGCTTTACATGGCATTTTTGCATATGTGGAGGAAAGAGAGGCAAGGAAAAAGTGGAGAAGTGGGCTCTCATGCAAGAGCCAGCCTCTACTACATGGTGGAGCATTGGGAGAGGCACCTGTATGGAGGTGGTCAGGAATCGGGAGACTCACGTTAGTCGTAGCGTCGCAGTTAAAATGATAATGACAAGTCAAATCACGTGGCCCCACCTGTCCAGCAGTAACTCGCTGTCAAATCACACAGCCCTGCGTTTGCAGCAGCATACTCCCTCGTCTTCTCGCGTCTCTGTCGAACCGACTAGGCGGAACTGCCCCGCCGCCTACCGCGCAGGAAAAGCCCCGCCCTCGACTTTTAAATAGTATACAGTATACTAATTTTGTATCCATGGATTGCGCCATGGAGCAAAGCCTCTAGAAACGGCGGTACACATGTATGGAGTATACAGCACGCCCGTCGCGTTCACGTCGCACCCCAGACGGTCGGTCGGTCTGGCATGCTGCTCTCCGAATGGAACGCGCGTCATATTGCGTTTGCACACACATGTGGGACCGCAATTGAGAACCGACCATAGGCACACTCCCCGGCCCCACAAGTCGGGTGGCTTAATAGAAGAGGGAGACGAGCGATAGTACTAGAGAAGTGTTGTACTACGTTGGTGCCTAGACGATCCCTGCGAGACACGGAAGATCAGTTCGTCCATGCATGTGACCAGACTCCAGCAGACACGCCTGGATTGGCTATCGTCTACATATCGTGCAGGCTGTGTTGTACATGGTTGTAGTTGTGGTGAGAAATCTAAAAAAAGGTTTCTTGTCATCTCGCAAAATTAGGTGTCATGTGCTTCAGATCACTGCGAGGGTTAAACAGCGACAACTGAGTTGGGGTAGTCATTGGGGGCACATGCACGAAGACTACTCGGCTGCCATCTAGGTCAAGCCGGCTATGTTAATTAGGACATCTATCGACGGACCCCTTTTCTATGAGTTTACCTTTAATTTGAGCTTTGTTCCTCGTCTAGTTTGTCTGTCGGGATTCATGTTGTCTCCTTTGGGCAGTGAGGTTATGATTTCTTGTCATGTGGCATTTTTTCGTGTTATATGTTATAATCCGGCGATTCAGATCAAAATGACGACAATTGCGCCTCCGGGCCACGTGCATGAAGACTTCTCAACAGTCATTGACGAGGTCAAGCCGGCTCCGGTAGACAAAAGAAAACTAGTACTACTGCACTATATAGGCTGGAGCCTCCGCGCTTGCTTGCTAGTGTTGCTATCTTCACACTGTCCCGGCCTCTCCAGATCTAAACACGACAGAGGTGGCCTCTCTCTGTCTCTCTCTCTCTGCTCACCGCTGGTCACAGATCTAGCCGGATCCTCTCTGTCGGGGAAGGTGAGAAGGTGCAACGTTCACGCGGTCGTCCTCAGCGACGGCTCTTACCCACTGCTGGCGCGTCCCGATCAGCCTGCCTTGCCGTTCTCTCCCAAGCACCACTGGCGAGGGAGGGCCTCCGACCCCTTCTTCCTCACTGCCGTAGTGTGGGCAGATCCGGCCTCCCGCTGCCCACCTAGCGACATCCCGGCGACCATCAGGTATAACTTCCTTCGAAACCGGCCTTGCTCTACTTCCCGAGCTCCTGACGTCGCTGCATTTGTATCTTTTACTATTTCTCAGGCCCCCTCGTAGATAGGATCGGTCGGCTATTCGAAAACCACCTAATTTTTTTACGTTTAAGAGGTAAAACTAGTTCATGCACTCGAATCTAGTACTACTTGGTTCAAACAAGGAAGAAAGGGGGTGGGGGTGGGGGAGGATTTGTTACCTGAATCTAGGACTTGGTCGAAAGAGGAAATAATGGGGGCGAAAAGTAGCAGAGACTGGCTATCCAACTGGTCTCTAGGTCTAATAGGGAAATAAAGGGAAACGCAGTACAAACTCAATATAAACCCGATCTATTGGTTGAAAAAGGAAAGAAAGTGGGGACTGGGGGACAAGTCAACAGAGTAAGTCCAACACTAGATTTGCTAGCCTCACATAGTATAACGTGGCTATACCGAACAAAAGGTCCTGTTCTGATATCTTGTTCTGATGTTTGTTCCCCCGAGCCACTCTTATGTAATGCCACTAGTAAAATGTAGCAGTCGCACTGTTAAAAGTAAGGACACGTTAAACCAATGTTGTTTTCAATGTAATGCCTCAAGTAATATGAATCAATGGCACTTCTTTACATGTCCTGCTAAAATTTCCCAATAAGATAAGTTGGTTCTTTTCGTTAGAAATGCAACTGTCCTGGTCCGCCTAATCTCCCGTGCCCAAAGTAATGTCGTATTTAACGGTTGTCATAGTTAATCCTAATGCCCACACTAATATCTAGCGATGCCACTGCTTTAGAAATTGCTACTGTCCTTGTAGGATTTCCATTCAGATAAGGAACATGCTTCTTTTCATTTGATGCATGTTTCATCACTTGTTAGTCACCCTCCTTTCCACCTTTTTTGTGCAAACAGAGATATACATTTCATGCTCGATCTTAGTTGAACTGCACAAATGATATCCAAATTATAGTTGAGCATTCCAGGAGCTTCACAACCAACCTTGATGTTGCTCAATTTTATTGCAACTAATGATGAAGAAGCTCTGTGGGTTTCGTTTTCTGATGGAAATGGAACCGGGGCTGGTGCCCTTTTCTTAAAAAAATTGAAGAAGCTGCTAGCTCACGGGACATTGCTTCATTTTAGGTGAACTGCACCAAAAGGTCCCATGAATTGAATCATCCATGTTGGTGACTGAAAGAGCCAGCGTCAGCATCCCAGTCTAAGCACCTCTGGCCTCCATCCTTGCGACGCACAGTACACCTCATTTGCCACCTGCTCGACCCTAGTGTCACTGATAAAATGAAGTAATAATACAGTTAAAATAGAGCGAGTGTCATCTCTATCATTTCATTTCCAATGTAGATAAAGAAAATGCTTCTCTTTGTTAATGTATGTTTCATCAACTAGTCCCATTGTTAATGTTTAAGCGTTTCTACAAACTGGGGTGCTTAATTTTAGTTGATATGTACAAAAATAGAGATTTGAATGTCTCAAGGCGCCTCCTTGTACTACCGCTGTACACTGATGTTCATCACTGGCAGAAGGTGTATCTGGGAGACTTGGGACGATGTCCAGTATGAGGCGTACCGTATGAGGCGTCGCAGGGCCCATCTCGCCCTCGCAGCATGGCATACTATGATACTATCGCAATATTTTCTTCTATTTATTTTGTGTGTTTCATCAACTAGTGCCACTATAATGTAATCACGCTTTTTCATTATCTGTGCAAACAGGGTTATTCAGCTGCATTTTGGTGGAACTGCACAAATGTACGTATGGAACCGGCATATATGCAGAGTGCGAGGTGTGCCAAGTAAAAATTACCGACACCAACCATGCTGCATGCACGCATTGGCATCCACCACCACCAATGGGATGTGTGGCGCTCTCTGTGGACGGATCTTTCTCGGCAGCAAATCCTCTAACCAAATACTAGTAGCTTATATTGGCAGTTTTCTAGGGAGTATTCTTTTCTGAAAGAAGCACCAATCTATTTTTCTTTATTTGTACACTGTGTCACAACTTTGACCCAAAGGTCCAGAGCTATTTTAGGGTGATTGGCATAGTACTCGGAGACTGATTGTAAGCATGATTTTCATTAGCTGTCACACTGATTGTAAGCATGAGCAGGTGGAAGATTAGGTTAGTGCGAAGCTTACCTTAAACCCTACCGCCGCCATTGAAACGAGGCAAGCGTCGAGGGAACCGTGGAGAACGGCGGGGAAGCGACGTCGCGCCATCCGGCCTCCTGTTGCGGTGGGAGAACGAATACTCCTGTGGCTCCGGCTGGCTCTGCACCCTCACGAATGGCACACCATACTCGATCGATTCGTTATCCTCTGGGTGCTCGACCTTCGACCTGTACGCCCACCACCTCCGCCTGACTATCGCCTCGGGCGGATCTGTCTGCTCCATCGCCCAGAGGAGATACTCGATGAACTCGGAGGACTGCGGCGTGACTGCGGCCGAGGAGTACATGTACATCGTCGCCCTCATCGCCGCCGTCTCGCTCTTTCGCATACATTTCCACATGGCCTGCACCGTCCTCGAAATCTCCCACTCATTGTCAAACCAAGTAAGGATCTCCTTCAACCTGGCTAACTTTGCCTGGTCGCCGCCGGCGATTTGCCTGATTCGCTGCTGCATCCTCTCCATAGATGTCCTTCTGAGTGGTCCGGTGCTAGCTTTGGAAGATGGGAGGAGAGACGGTGGTCTTGCAATAGAGAAGAGGGAGAGGCGAGACGGTGGTTTTGGAATGGAGATGATGGAGAGGAGAGGAGGTGGTTTTGCAATGGATAAGATCAGAAGAGGGAGAGGCGAGACGGTGGTTTTGGAATGGAGATGATGGAGAGGAGAGGAGGTGGTTTTGCAATGGAGAAGATCAGAAGAGGGAGAGGCGAGACAGTGGTTTTGGAATGGAGATGATGGAGAGGAGAGGAGGTGGTTTTGCAATGGAGAAGAGGGAGAGGAGCGTGCGGCAGCGATTTAGGATTGGACGAGAGGGCCGGTGTGCTGTGACTGGATCAAAATCAAAATCAATTTACCCTTCAATTAAGAAAGCGACCCCACATTAACTAGTCTCCCTTATATTCTGGGTCATAATTGACCATGATTTTCGCACATAAAATATATGTTATACGTTGCAAAAATAATATAATTTGAAAGTACATTCAGATACGAACCAAACGATACAATTTTTGGTGACATGCATTCACATTTTGCTTGTCAAATACAGTATGTGGTCAAACTTTGACCCAAAATACGCAAAACAACAAAAAATACTTCCAAGACCAGCGCCGCTTTTCCGCTCTTCTCCTCTTAAACCACCGCCACTCCTCTCCTGTTCCAATCTAAATCCAGCGCCGCTCCTCTCCTCTTCCGTTTCAAAACCACCGCCCCTCCTCTCATGTTCCAGTCCAAAACCAGCGTCGCTCCTCTCCTGTTCTAATCCAAAACCAGCGCTGCTCCTCTCCTCTTCCATTCAAAAACCATCACCGGCGAGTGAAGGTGCTGTGGAGAAGTAGATCGATGGAGGAGTACAACCGATACGTGAGGATCGCAGACGGCGACCCTGTGAAGCTAGCTAGGATGTTGGAGATACAGTCTTGGTTTGACAACAAGGACCAACTAGCGGCGACGGCGACATCCATGGCCAAATATCTGCAACAGAGCAAAAAGGCGGCGATACTCCCGGAGGGAGTCGCGCCGGAGTACATAGAGCTGCTCCTCTGGGCCATGGAGCAAACAGATTCCCCGAATCCGATCGTGAGGGAGCGGTGGTGGGAGTATCGATCCCAGATGGAGCATCCACCAGAGATTGAAGGATCGCGCATCTACGGGATGCCGTTTGTGAGGGTGTCCTGCCAGAGCGAGCCGGTGGAGTCTTTGCCGACCGAACCCAACTGCAAGGGGAGAAAAGCAGTTGGCCCGACGACGCTTCCCCGCCATCGTCTCCCTCGCCGTTCACATCGTCTCATGGGGCGGCTATCTGCCGCCGAGGAATAGGAGGGGACTGCCCCCCCCCCCCAGCCCAATAGTCGGGCAGGTTGTGAATTGTCAGGAGGAGCTTAGGGTTGTCAGTATTTGCAGGTTGTGAATTGTGTTTTGTGTTGTGTATTTTGAGAGTACTTTCTGATATGAATGTCTTTTGAATTTCAGATTTCCAGTATTGAGCATATGAAGTATTTTATGAATTCTAGAGATCTATTTTTAGCACTTAAAAAAATGTAGTTTCATAGGAGTATAAAAGTGCAGACAATGTGATTCTCAGAGAAGAAACTGCAAGTTTCAATTTCAGATAAGAAACTGCAAGTTTCAGTTTCAGATAAGAAACTGCAAGTTCAGTTTCAGATAAGAAACTGCAACTTTTAGAGGCAGAGCATTTATATTAACACGGCCTTTTCAAACAGGGTTAACATCATGTTGGAAGTTTTATTCATGGTCGAAAATGGAACTACCAGCCAGTTAACATCATGCTGATCAACATTCATGCATAGCACATCTTCATATGATGCACAGTCAAAATGCCCACACAATGTCGAGTGTGCGAAACACAGAGAAAACGAGGGATGAAGTTTTGGCAAGTGTTGGACGTGGTTTTGGGCTGCCCCGTCTAGGCTTTCATTTTTAACATGCGTAGCCCACGACCTCGGATGGGAGGTCCATAGGCCTGTTTGTATTTTCTGGAGGGTCATCATGTATCGACCGGCCTATGGACCTCCCATCCGAGGTTTTATTTTTCCTGAATATCGGCAGCCCAATTTATGTATTTTTTTGAAGAAAACACAGAGGTCTGTTCTATTTTTCTATATAAGAATAGGAACGCCAGGTCCAACTTATGTTTCCCTTATAACTATATTATATATATTTAAATTATTTTATATGTTATTATATATTATTTTTATTGTCATCATATATTTAACAGATACTTACATATGTAAGAAAACAATATCCCACATCTTATTAACTTATAAAAATAATTTCTTAACAATAAAATCCTGGATTGTTTTGGCATGAAAATCCTAGTGATTGTGTACAAAAGCTTGGTAAGATTTAAGGACGAATGTAATAATATCACTTATTATTTAAATATATTTATAACAAAATGCTCAGCCCCTTTTTATTTTTTGATAACATTGTTGGCCCAACCCAACATTATAATTAGAATCAGCCCAGCAAAATCGTGTATTTCGAGAAAGTGCAAATGGCCTGTAATTTTTTAGGAAATAAAATAAATGGGCCGCATGGACGCTACATAATTTGTTCACCCAGCCCAGCTAATGGCTGTAATTCAAAAAATAATAATATCAAATTGACTGTAAATTCTACCGCGCAAAAAAAAGACTGTAAATTCTGAAAAAATGGGTTGAATATGTGCCACATTTTTGGAGGCTGAAATGTGGGCCAATAGGTCGAAGCCAACGCAAGTCGTTGTCAATTTAGTCAACAAATGATTCTGACATGTTAGCCGTTGGATTTACATCCAATGACCGGCATCCATCTTCAATCTCTCGTCTTCTTCCTCCAGCGCCGCCAGGACCACCTCCCGCCTCCTGCTGCTAGCAGCTCTGCTTAGCACGCTTCGCTATGAAGCGCTACTCCACCGTTGGCCAGGCCATCCCTCCACCCCTCCACACCTCCTATTCTTCTCCACCAACTGCCGAACCACACCACACTAGAACCAGTTAACCCTCGTACACCTCTCCGTCTGCGACTCTACTCCCGCGTCTTCCCATCTCCGGCTCATTATTGTCCGGGGCCTCGCCATCGTCCACCACCTTGGATGCGCTCGGCGCGACGTGGTCAACATGGTTAACGAACGACACCATCGGAAGTAGACTGTGCATGGAGAGGCTGACAGCTGAGTCCACGGCCGCACACAAGGAAATGCCTTCTTATTACGCGCAAAATAATGATTCCTCCACCTGACATCTGGGACCCACCGGAAGGGCCTCTGTATTTCGCGAAAAAAACGTACCCCCCGCTGACAGGTCGGACCCACCAGCTATCTTCGCACGCAAGGAAGTGCCTCCTTATTATGCACAAAAAAATGAATACTCCCCCTGCCAGCTGGAACCCAGCATAGTGGGAGGCTGACTTGTGGGCCTACCAAGTTGACGGGGACGGAGGGCTTTGTCAACTTAGTCAATATGAACGATTCTAGGTCCTATTACCGTACGATGTTCATCCAACGGTCGTAGTGCTTCTTCAACCTCTGGTCTTCTTGCTCCAGCCGCCCAAAGCAGCGCCGGTCGTGTCGCATGCTCCTGCCTCCCGTGGCCGGCTGTGCTGCCGCGGAGGCCTCACCGCCCCCATACTACTCCCACCGTTGGCCAGGCCATCCCTCCACTCCACTCACCCACACCCCCTGTTATTCTGCGGCGACGGCAGCGCAGCCGAACCAGTGAACCCTCGTACTCCTCTCCGCGTGGGCATCCACTACCGCGTCTTCCCCGGCTCCGAGTCGTCCCCTTCCTAGGCCTCGCCGTCGTCCACCGGCGTGGTGTGCTCCGCGCGGCGTGGTCAACGTGGTCAAGGAACGACTTCCATCGGACATGGACTGTACGTGGAGAGGCTGACAGCTGGGTCCACGGCCGCAGCAAGGAAGTGCCTCCTTATTACGCGGAAAATAATGATTCCTCCACCTGACAGCAAGGACCCACCGGACGGGCCACTGTATTTCACGAAAAAAACGTTTCCCCTGACTGCTGGGACCCACCACCTACATCTTCGCACGCAAGGAAGTGCGTCCGGGCAAAAAAACGATTCGCCCCCCTGACTGCTAGGACCCACCAGCTACATCTTCGCACGCAAGGAAGTGCTTCCGGGCAAAAAAAACGATTCGCCCCCCTGACTGCTGGGACCCACCAGCTACATCTTCGCACGCAAGGAAGTGCCTGACAGTCGGGACCCACCTGGTCGAAGCATACGTAGCGTTGTCATTCTGGTCGCGAACGTGTACGTACATACTTGTGGATGTAGAGGCACACACGTGTCGTAGTAGAGGCGTGCACATGCCGTAGTAGAGGCGCGCATGTAGCATGTACACGTACGTACAACGGCCAGGGTGCAAGAAAGAAAATACAGCCACGTACGTACATACGGGCGAGGTCTCGAACGCCTACTCGCGCATACGTACGGCCAGGGCTCGTGTACATGGCTGGGTCAGAACGGAGAAAAGCGTCGTCGTCGTATTCATGGGGAGCCAACCGGCTGGGTCGGAACGGAATGCGTGGCCGTGTTCATCGGGAGGGCTTGGACGGAACAGGCGATGGAAACGAGGCCTGGCGTACCGCACAACGGAGAAAATGGCCTTGTGTTCGACCGGCCACATTCGGAACGGGGTCCTGTTGATCGGGAGGGGTATGGCATACCGTAAAACAGAGGAAACGGACCTCCTATGGTCGAAACGGGGGTCCTGTTGATTGGGAGGGGTGTGGCATACCGCAAAACGAAGGAAACGGACCTCCTACGGTCGAAACGGGGGTCCTGTTGATCGGGAGGGGTGTGGCGTACCGCAAAACGGATGAAACGGACTTGTGTTGGAGCGCTACGGTCGAAACAGGGGTCCTGTTCATCGGGAGGGGTGTGGCGTACCGCAAAACGGGACTCCACGGGATACTGTTCATCTCCACCGTCGACCTCCTCCAGCCTCCACAGGCTACCGTCGACCTCCTCCAGCCTCCACGGGCTCCTGTTCATCCAGCCTCCACCGCGCGCTACTCCCCCGGCTACTGTTCAACCACCCCTCCATGGGCACCCCTCCACCGTCTACTGTTCATCCAGCCCTCCACACCACGGGGTCCTGTTCAACCACCCCTCCACGGGCACCCCTCCACCGTCTACTGTTCATCTAGCCCTCCACACCACGGGGTCCTGTTCATCCAGAGGCAACGCCACCGCTCACTGTTCATCCAAACCCCCCCCCCCCCCGCAACGCTCACTGTTCATCCAATCGATTGGCTTCAGTTAGCAGAAGTAGCGAAGGAATCGCTCGATCGGGTTGAGTTAACAGCCATCGATCGATCGCTCGGGTTCAGTAACGCGTAGCCTGCAGTGCAATCGCTCGGGTTCAGTTAGAGCCCAACGCCTCGCTCGGGTTCAGTTTGAGCCAACGCCTCGCACACACGCGCGTACGTGTACGAGAGAAACGCGCATCGCTCGGCCCCCGACCTCCCACCGTAACCGGGAACTCCCCGAAATTTTCCTCGCCCTCGCTTCTACCACGGTTTTTTTCGTCATGGACGGCCCAAAGAATGTCATGCAGCTGCGTCTCCGGCCCACCCAGGACGAAAAGCCCATTTTCTGTCATGATTTTTTGTCATAGAAGTAGGAGCCCACCACATCTATGATGATACCGGGTTTTGTCACAATTATCGTCATAGAAGTGTCATAAGTATGACAGAAAAAAAATTCGTTCAGCCCAAAATGTCACGGATATGTCTTTTTTTTGTAGTGTTCGCTGCTCGGCCTACGCCAGCCACTGCCCTAAAACCACACCTAATCTCCAGCCCCTTCCCCCGCCTTTCAATCCCTAGCCCGCATCAAGCGTCCCCTAATTCGCCGGAAAGCCATGGTGCGCCGCAAGATCACGTACTACAAGATGCTGACGCCAGAACGCCGCGCAGAAATCGCGGCAGCGGTCGGTGCCAGAGACCTCCGTTCCCAAGCTCGCTTTTGCGGCGGGCCAATCCCCGAGTTCTCTGGAGCCAAGCTACGAGGAGGAGGAAGCCGATCCAATGTTCATGGCGGAGGTCGCGGCGCAGAAGGCCGCCGATGGGTATGAGACGATGGACGTCGACTTCGTGCCGGCATCCGAGTCCCCCATGGTGCAGGCGGACCAGCGGTTCAACCTGGCGATACTAAAGGAGGACCGGGAGGCAGAGGCTTAACTCGACGCGGAGCGCGCGCATGCCGCTGCCATCGAGGCTCTCCTGCAGGCGGAACCGGATGTCGTGGATGTGAACCGGGTGGCGGAGGCTCAACTTGAGGCGGAGTGCGCGAATGCCGCTGCCATTGAGGCCCTCCTGCAGGCGGAACCGGACGTCCTGGACTTGAACCGGGCGGCAGAGGCTCAACTCGATGCGGAGCACGCGGATGCCGCTCTCATCGAGGCCCTCCTGCAGGCGGAACCGGACGTCCTGGACTTGAAGCGGGTGGCGGAGGCTCGACTCGATGCAGAGCGCACGGATGCCGCTACCATCGAGGCCCTCCTGCAGGCGAAATCGGACGTCCTCGACTTGAACCGGGCGGTGCTCTCGTCCATGCAGAGCGCCCGCACGCTCCGCGTGAATGAGTAGCTGGAGGCCGAGGACAACCACGGTGCGGAGACACACGTCGGCAGCTATGGCTGGTTCGCGCCGGCAGCCAAAGACGACGAGGTCATCTCGTTCCGCGAGCAGTGATAGTTTTTCTTTATGTTGTTGTTTTTATGGATCTTTTGTTGTGTAAAAACATATATTGTTATGCAGGTCGCCTGACTTGGTCCAGTCTACCATTTCAGGCGGTTGGATGAATATCCTACGTCTCCTAACCCTTCTTCCTCACCTCTTCTTCTTCCCCAACAGACAACTGCACGGGCCGTACGGATACTCCCCAACATGCGGTTGGATAAACATACTCTATGAACGAAAATTATGTGTCAGCGGTAGGATGGCTGAGTTTGGTTTGTTCACATGCGACAGCACGTGTCAGTGAGGGTGTGTTCCCTTGGTTGGGTTTGCGGCGTGTAGGAGCGACTGTGCATGTGAGGGTGCGGTGCGACCGCGGCGTGCAGGAGCGACCGTGTGAGGGTGCGGTGCGACCGCGACAGCCGTGCGCAAGTGTACCTCCTTTTCATTTTGAAAACTTTAGGCAAGCTTGGCAAAAATGTGTGGCGAAGTATGGCAATGCAAGGCCTAGACCCAAATAGGATAAGTACGTAGTACTACGTACTAGGAGTACTAGTGTTAAAAAAGAAAGGCGGGGTTTTCCTTCGCGGGATTAATCGATACAAATCCTTGTTTCACATGTCAATTAATGCGTATTTTTTTCTCCAAAGCCCAAAGAGCTAACCATCTCACTCCTCATCGCTTGATTAATGCAGCGTCATGCAAACCAACCTTCTCACTTCCGCATGCATGCAGGGGATATAATGTTCTTGGTTGCTAGTACGAGGCAAACCCCATCAATTTTGCCTCGATTAGTGTTAGTGGCCTTTTGCAAATTGTAACTTTGATATACTGGCCTTGTGTACAAAAAAATGGAGGTAGTAACTATATTTGACTTCCTTCCCCATTGCGGTGACGTCGATGATATCTCGAACGTTGTGGTTTGGCGATGTGCGTTCGACAGAGAACACCCACTACAAGAAATATGTCAACTTGTGACCACCACTATTGGTCACTGAAAGGTCATTGTTTTTCATTTGCGACCTTTTTGTGACCAAAAACAGATGGTCAAAAGCTGGCAGTCGTAAACTGATATTAACGACCTTCTTCGGGATAAGGTCGTAGACGTTTACGACCAAAACAAAAGGTCGTGGAACCCACGACCTTTTGTTTTGGTCACTAGTTGTCTGCCCAGGCCACGTCGGATCCGACGTGGCAATCTGACGTGGGAAATTTGTGATCAATTGAAAAGGTCGTTGAGAAGATTCAGCCCGGTCCAATTCGGTGTCTATATGGGCCGAGCCCAACAATTCAGCCCATTTAATGTTATTTTTCTTTTTAATTCTGGTCAACTACATGGGCCTGGCCCAACAATTCAACATTTTTATTTTCTGGGCCATTACTATTAATTTTCTATTTTCATCCATATTATTTTTGTGCTGGTCCCACTGGTCAGATTGGTCCCACTTGTCATGTTGATATCACAATTAGACCCACACGTCAAAAATTTCAAAATTTGTCAAACAATTTTCATAAGTAGGTCCCCCTGGTCAGGTTTCCATTTCATAGGTATTGAAGTTATATACACAATCAATATTTCAAACAGACTATAGAGCAAATGAAATTCATCCAAAACAACACTAAATATTACAATACATAATATGCTACTCTGACTAATATTACACTCTGCCTGATATTACAATACATAATATGCTACTCCTGCTGATAGGCTTCACGACTTCACACTTCATACTTCACCTATGCAAAAAAAAGAAGAAGAACAAGAACCTGTAGGTAGCATCAAACATAGCTTATAAGCAAGAATTGACAATAAGCTCAATTTAACAACACAAGATTTTGATATATTTATACAGTTCACAAGGTCAGCTGACTATTAACGGCTTTCCCATAGATTACAAACAATTATGTGTACAAGGCAATTCAGCATTTAAGTTGGAAGGTGTTCAGTAGCAAAATAGAAATGGCAATACGCAACTAAATTGGCTATTAATACAGCAAGCCTGACATGACAACAGTTGCTTGATACATTTGATTAAACATGTATGAAGCAGCAGCACGCATAGACAACAGCAATATATATGAAGGATTATACATTGCATAACTGGTCAACTAATCTTCCATCTATATTTCTATCAGCAGCACACTAGATAGGCCACACATTTATTCCTACAGTACAATGAGGTAAAAACAGATTATGGTGCCTGCCAAGTGAGGTAAAAACAGATTATCAGCAGCACACTAGATAGGCCACACATCTATATTTCTATCAGCAGCACACTAGATAGGCCACACATTTATTACATTTACATGGTGGTGGCTGGCTGGCAATCATGGCTGCTAGCTCATGCTGCCAGTGTGCGTGCACATCTCCCTGCTGGAAAATAATAAGCCTAATATGAAGATAAGTGCTTTTCTTATTGATGGCTGTAAGATGGATTGATGGTAAAAAGAGAGAAGAATTGTGATTCAGTGAACAGAAAACAAGACGTTATTATTCAGAAGTGATACTCGATATTTGACAAGTATGGTTTCATGTATACAAGTTAGGCGGAGCAATGTACAAGATAAATCGTTTTATATAAAGCGTGTCCAATCAATATCCAAAATGCTATCGAGCAGAGCATAAAAACAGAGTCCCAAAAATCTAATTAGCTGCTGCGGCGACAGCCACACGGCGAGCCAGCAGCGGCAGGCTGGGGCAAGGGTTGGGGAGGAGGCAAGTGTTCTCAGGTTATTAACAGGAAAACTGGGTGATTAACATCATATTTTCTACTGTCGTTGACCCACTAATAGTTCTCTTAAAAATACACTTCTGTCAAAAAAGAAAAAAACAACTTAAAATATTGAGTGCGGAAGCAACATCTACTTGTTACTGTCCCAGTTCAAGATGGACAGAGACCACTTGGCACCATGGAACCTGCACAATTTCCATCATATATATATATATATGAATGAGTTAGGAAGTAAACTAGAGTTGAACTACCCAGCCTCGTACATATATATAAAGTGTGCTGCACTGCTGCTACCCAGCCTCAAGTCTCATTGCAAACTTCAGTTCCACCGCTGACAATACTCTCAGAAGTTCTCTCAAGTCCCATTGCAAATATTAAGTGCATACAGACGATTTGATTTGAGTGGGAATGTATGAAAGGGGAATATAAGGACAATATACTCAAGAGTTGCATATCTACATAGAAATGATGCTGGTATCCTGATTGCTATAATGTTCGTCCTAGACATGAAGACCATAAGCCAATCAAATAGCAAATGGTTTACTGGATAACTGAGCGAGATATTTTCCTTTTTCAAACACTGAATGTCAAAATGTCAAAACAAACACCTCCTCAAAATTAATGGCCAGACTCGCAATTCAAGTGCTTCCATTATCAACAGTTTGGAAAAACAATAACACATGATCACTCTGCTCAACAAACAATGTCTATGAGCAATCTACTAATCAGAATGTTGTACAATAACATCTTCGACAGTAGACAACTATCCCCTGCAAAATTTAAGAAAGTGCATAGCTGGATCTGCTGCCTCAGCATGCCGAACACATAAATAAACTAGAGGTAAGCCACACAACCACAGTGCTTTTAGAACAGATATCATTCAGAGAACTAAACCAACACTGAATCTGCAGTACAATGTGACTTCACAGTAAATTACCAGCAGAATACCAACTAATGACTGTAAATCTGTAAGCCAAGCTTGCACCATAAATTGGAATTGAGCTAAAGTGGAATCATGGTATACATGTAGAATGCAGAGTACAGTGCTGGTGTACACTGACCTCGATGATCCAGTTGACCATGACAGAACGCTGCTCCACGACGTGACGGCCACAGTTGCCTGACATGGAGGCTTATCATGAAAAACAAGATGGACAAGAAAAACTGTTATCATGTGAACAATCAAGCAAATAGGAAGAACACCAAGATTGGTTTCTGTATGAAGATAAACTACATCCAAAGGAAGGGTAACAGATGAAGAAAAGATCTTGACATACAATGGTAAGCTCATTGTGCATTTTCTTTTTCAATGTGATACACAATAAGCATAAGTAACCACCAAAATCATGCAATGTAAGTCAATTAGAAGTTGATAGCAATAGCATCATTTGGATTTAGTTAACTACTAATTCACTATTAAATGCTCCAGAATGGGCCTGCACCGTGCTGTTCAATCAAAGGAGGTAATTATTGTACGAAATCAAATCTAAGATCAAGCCAACCCGGACGGACCTACCTCCAAACTGGAACATCCATCGAGCAACGCCTTCAGATCAGAGAATGTCATGGCCAAGCCCCTCCGATCAGCAAGCGAGTTCAGAGACAACACCCTTGAGGACGTCATCGAGGACGTCACCCCGTACACTACCGAAAGTCGGAAGTCGTCGAGGACGTCATCGGCGTGGTACACAGCAGTCTTGAGGTCCACTCACGGACGGCGGGGTCGATCACGTCCTTGTACACCTTGTCCTGCCCTTGCACGGTGACAAATTAATTAATTAAGCAGGTTCAAGTTCATCATCCAAAACAGTGGAAGGAAGGGGATGGGTTAGAAACGGAGGAGTCACCTTCAGATACTCTTGTGCGGCTGCTGCTCCTCTTCAGCAACCTTGGGTCACCTGGCACAAACAACAACCAGAGGAAGCAGGGATCAGTTCAGGAATTTCCTCGCAGTTATCTCAACCAAAAAAGATGGTTCCTCTATTTTTGGAACAGAGATGGAAGTACCAACAGGCTGCAGGGCGCTTCTCTTTTGGATATGCAAAATTACTTTTGCTTGGAAGATGCATCGTTTTGCATTGTTAAGAACACGACGGACTATATATGTTTAGGTTTTTCATACAGTAAAAATTGCTTTTGTAAATTCTACAGAGGACTGTACTAAACAGAAAATAACCGGGAAACATGACAATTTTCCCTTAGGCGCATCGGTGCATTGCATACCTAGAGGCAGCCAAAGGTGAGGAGCCCCTCCGACACCTACTTAGTGATGACCCAGACGGCGTAGATGATGCCAGGGAGGTAGCCGAAGACGGTGAGCAGCAAGCAGATTCAGAACTCAATCTGCAAAATCACGTTCAGGACCAGCAGTCAGTTAACCCAACTCTTGGCAGAATCACACTCACATGATGCCAGGGAGGTAGCCGAAGACGGTGAGCAGCAAGCAGATTCAGAACTCAATCTGCAAAATCACGTTCAGCACCAGCAGTCAGTTAACCCAACTCTTGGCAGAATCACACTCAGGAAAGAACCTACTGCGAAGTTTAAACATGCAGCTAGCACGGGACCGGGACAAAGCTCGGGCAACTCACCCCGCAGGCGAACATGAAGAAGACCCCGAGCGGCGGCAGGATGATGTAGATGCAGTTGGCCATCCCCTTGTCCGCCATCTTCCTTCTCTCTCTCTCTCTCTCCAAGTTTACATTGGGACCCTCACTGTCGTGTGTACAGGTGCCCTGCCATGAAGTGCCTTGCCGATTCCTCAGCTGGTCGTGATCCCCGGGCTCCTCCTCCCGCTTATGGCGGTGGCGGCTCCAGCGAGCCAGCCAAGAAGCGGCAGCGGACCTCGAGCTCGAGCCAGGCTGAGGCATCCTCGTCCTCACAGCCTCCATTGCAGCAGCCAGGGGACGCGAGAGAGTTGTCAGATCTGGGGGAGGACGTGATCTTCGAGGTGCTGCAGCGGGCGGAGGCGCGGAAGCTGGCGGCCGCAGCGTGTGTGAGCCGGGGCTGGCGGGTCCTTGCGCAGGACGAGCGGCTGTGGGAGGTGCCGTGCGTGAGGGAGTGGACCGGCCTCGGCTTCTCGAAACAGCTACTCTGCGTCGTCGTGCTCTCGTTCGGCGGCTTTCGTCGCCTGCATCGACATCATCCTACCGCTGTGGAAGAGGGGATTTCCATGGGTGGATGAACAAGATGAGGAGGGAGATCGGTCGGTGGTGGGGGTGGGGATGGGGGGGATGGGGAGACGAGGTTGGGGATCGATGGCGGCGGTGGAGATTGGAGAGGAATCGGGGGTTGGGGAAGAGGAGCAGTTTGTGGGCAGCTCCGCGGGGCTTCACTCGTGTGTCTGGGCATGGGAAGGGAGGGGGCGGCGGCTGTAGGAGGAAGAGAGCGGGCGGGGCGGCCGGCGATGAGGTCAGACTGGGCGGTGGGTGGCTGCGGCGATGTGTGGGTGGGAGGGCGCGGTCGATCTGGTCGATGGGGAGGATGGAGCGAAGGGGAGGGTATCGGGCGCCGTCGGATGGTGCCGGAATCGGGCGGCATCGGGCGCTGTAGGTTGGCGACGAGGAGTGGTGCAGGGGACGGGGAGGAGGTGGCGGCGGCGGCGAGGAGATGGGGACGAGGGAGGAGGGGTACGATGGGGGATCTGAGCTAGGGTTTGGGCTGCGGGTGGGGATCTTTATCTTTTCTTTTTTCTGTAGATAGATGGATGGATGGATGTGGGATGGAGAGATGGATGGATGGATGGATGGGCGCCATGTCATTGATCCGTGGGAAGTGTTCTCATTTGTTCGAAAAATCAGTGATTTAAAATAGTCTTCAAGTATTAAAAATAGAGGAATTTTGTGAAGCAGCTATCAAAAATATTTTGCAAAAGGGCACCACACAAATTTTCACTAGACTTAGACCACATTTTATGGATAAGGACCAATTTGTATGCATTTCTGATCTTTCTAGCTATTTTAAATCATTTTCTGAGTGGCAAAAATGGTTTTTTTGTGAAAAACCTACCAAATATTTGTTGCAAAATTGGATTACATCAATTTTATAAAATACTAGTCCATATTTAATATACAATTGAGCAAATGGTTGGGTGTCGAAAGTTTTGATCCACCTCTGGTTAAAAGATAAATTTTCGCCGATTCAGCAGGAAGCGGGTCAAATTTGAACTGCAGCTGCCTCATAGTTTGCTCTTTATTTTTTCCAAAAATCATTTTTAGGTACATAAGTATCTATTTAATCAGAGAAACACCAAAAAAATCCAAGATTCAACCACTAGCTAGGAACGGCCATTCCCGTCATTTTGACCGCATTTTGAAACGGGCATAAAAAATTCAAAAAAAATAAAAAATTGGAAAACCTTCGCATTGGGTCATTACATGTGACCAAGTTACTAGGAAAAATAATAAACTTGTAATACGGCAGTTATTTTTAAAAAAGTGTTCTCAGAAATGACCTATCAAGTGTGAAGATTCATGGCTTCCAAGCCAAATGATCAATCTTATGGCCACATTCATGACATAGTTTGTTCAAATGATCTCATATTGTGCACAAGGGTGCATATTGGAATGGCAGACAATGTTGCCTAAGGAATTTTTCATTTTCTTTGGACGAAAAAATCATTTTCCATTTTTCGAGTGCCCAAAATGATTTTTTTGTGAAGGACCTATAATATATTTGTTGCAAAATTGTACCAAATCAATTTTCTAGAATACTAGGACATATCTAATGCATAATTAACCAAATGTTTGGGTGTAAAAAGTTTTGATCCACCTCTCATGAAAAGGACAAATTTCAGCCGATTTAGGTGGAAGCGGGTCAAATTTGAACTGCAGCTACCTCGTAGTTTGCTCTTTATTTTTCCAAAAAAGCATTTCTAGGTACATAAGTATCTATTTAATCAGGGAAACACCAAAAAAATTACAAGATTCAACCACTAGATAGGAACGGTCATTCCCGCTGTTTTGACCGCATTTTGAAATGGGCATAAAAAATTCAAAAAAAATAAAAAATTGGGAAACCTTCACATTGTGTCATTATATGTGGCGAAGTTATCAGGAAAAATTACAAACTTATAATACAACAATTGTTTTAAAAAAGTGTTCTCAGAAACGAGCTATCACGTGTGGAGATCAATGGCTTTCAAGCCAAATGATCAATCTTATGGCCACATTCATGGCATAGTTTGTTCAAATGATCTCATATTGTGCACAAGGGTGCATATTGGAATGGAAAACAATGTTGCCCAAGGAAGTTTACATTTTCTTTGGACGAAAAAACCATTTTCCATTTTCCGAGTGCCCAAAAGGAGGTTCTTTGTGAAGGACCTCCCAAATAATTGTTACAAAATTGGACCAAATCATTTTTCTAAAATACGAGGACATATTTAATGCACAATTGACCAAATGTTTGGGTGTCAAAAGTTTTGATCCACCTCTCGTGAAAAAGACAAATTTCCAGCGATTCAGCTGGAAGCGGGTCAAATTTGAACTGTAGCTGCCTTGTAGTTTGCTCTTTATTTTTTCCAAAAATCGTTTCTAGGTACATAAGTATCTATTTAATCAGAGAAACACCAAAAAATTCCAAGATTCAACCACTAGCTAGGAACGGTCATTCCCGCCGTTTTGACCACATTTTGAAACGGGCATAAAAAATTCAAAAAATCAAAAAATTGGGAAACCTTCGCATTGTGTCATTATATGTGGCCAAGTTCCCAGGAAAAATAACAAACTTGTAATACGGCAATTATTTTAAAAAAGTGTTCTCAGAAACGAGCTATCACGTGTGGAGATCAATGGCTTTCAAGCCAAATGATTAATCTTATGGCCACATTCATGGCATAGTTTGTTCAAATGATCTCATATTGTGCACAAGGGTGCATATTGGAATGGCAAACAATGTTTCCTAAGGAAGTTTTCATTTTCTTTGGACGAAAAAATCATTTGCCTTTTTTCGAGTGCCCAAAAGGAGGTTTTTTTGTGAAGGACCTCCCAAATAATTGTTGCAAAATTGGACCTCATAAATTTTATAAAATACTAGGCCATATATAATGCACAATTGACAAAATGGTTGGGTGTAAAAAAAATTTATCCACCTCTCGTGAAAAAGACAAATTTCTGCCGATTCAGCTCGAAGCGGGTCAAATTTGAATTGCAGCTGCCTCATAGTTTGCTATTTGTTTTTTCCAAAAATCATTTCTAGTTACATAAGTACCTATTTAATCATAAATACATGGTTTGGTGGCGATACGTCGAGGTTTGGATGGTGGCCGAGGGCTCCAACTCTAGAGCGCGTAAACTGGCATGCCCGCCGCGTGGTCACCGCGTGATCGTGGCATTGCCATGTGTTCTGGGCGGCATAGGCATGTCTAGTGGGTTGGGCACTCCCCAGGTAGGTGCTAGGAAGAAAATCACAACATAAGATTCTCACGAGGAGACCCATCGATGCTCAAACATGAATAAGCAGCCAAGTGTTTGATTAGCGGTACAGGAAATGCACATGGCTAATGTGCATGAGCTTTGGCTGAGGATGATCAGTTACTAAGAAGACCGTCTTCACAAATTTTCAGCTCAAAAGGAGGACCCTAGGTGGTACTTGCTTTGCAAAGTACCACACTGGACATAAATACGAATGTTGAAGCTGGGCTCAAAATAATGAATGGATTGAGCTGGCATTTGGTGGATGATGATTATTTGGGCATAGGAAAGCACTGTAGAAAATGGATACCATTTGGACATGCCAAAGTGGTACTTCCTTCACAAAGTGCTGCTCTGAACAGAATAGGAAAATGAATATTGTTGAGTTATTTTTGAACTAGGCAAGGAATGTTTTTGACATATTTGATGAAGATATGATCCAAACAATTTATGAGAATTTGTTGGGAATTTTTGGAATAACAGAAATATAGGTTGCTTCACAACCTAGGGCAAAAATTGACACATGGACATGACACATAGGCAAAACTGATGAGATGGCGCCTAGTCATCACAACCCACCACAATCTACAAGGCTATGACCATCTATATTGGTCGTTAACAACTAGAAATAAGGCAGCGGACCAGCAGTGTTTGCTTTATGACCATTTCGTGTAAGGAAATTACGACCTTTTTGACCAAAATGGTCGCAATGGTTTAGGGTTTGGAGCCCCCCGAACAGCTTTTGACCAATTGGTCTCAAATGGTCATAGATCTATGACCAATTCTTCCAGGGTCACTGACAGAAGGTCACTAGTTGACATATTTCTTGTAGTGACCATTGAGGGAGACCACGGTAAGTCGTTCGCAAGTGACGCCTGCAAGCCGAGACAACCGCCTTATTTGCATCCAGGAAGTCCGTTGAACCAAAAGACGCGTAAATGTACTAGTACTACTCGTACACAATAGCATCGTCCGTCCAGCTTAGTGCGGTGAGATGGTTTCTCGAAGAAGACGATGGAGAAGCGGAGTCAGCGAAGAGTGAAATGATGGTTGCTTCGTCCGTGCTTTGTGATTTGACGCCTCACTGCTTTGTGATTTGTGATAGAAGGGACAGGGGAGTAGACTCTGTCCTCTATACTGTACATGCGTCCAAGCACGGGAGAAAGAGGAGAGACGTTGCATTTTTCTATTCCTTCAATCAATCAATCAGGGAGCTTCGGTTCCATCCTTTTGGCTTTGGCAACACCGTCCATAATGGTTCCCACGATGCCAAAAGCTATTTTCACATTTGGCTACACATTGTGGATGCCCTTAACCGTACCACTTGGTTTTGCTCCTGTGTGCTATCTATACAAATCTCAATTATATTGATCTAAAAAATTATAGAATCAAGATTAGTAAAAAGGAGGTGATTTTGCCGCGCGGATGGCGGGGGAGGTTTCTTATTTCTAGAGGACGTTGTCCTGGCGGTTTGCTAACATGCAGTCCCACGTGTCAGTGCTTTACCAAGAAGATCCGCTTCCCACATGAGGCAGAACAACGGCAGAAGCAACACGTGGTTAACTTGAAGAAGATGAGGGAGAAGCGGATTCAGCAACGAGTGAAATGATGGTTGCTTTGTCCCTCCAACTTCTTTTTTTAGCATTATTACTTCGTCCCTCCAACTTAACTGCAGGAAAGGTGCAGCTTTGTGATTTGACGCCTCATTGCTCATTACTACGCCGGCGCCATGACTGGGTGCTTCACCCCGGCTGCTCTGCACTGTATTCCGGTATGGCACGTGGACCCGGTAGCTTGATGCCCCACATGTCGGTGAAAGGGCCTAGAAGATTTATGAAAGCGAGCGCTCCACTCTTACGACGGAGGAGTACATGACACGACGGCCCAGTGAACTGTCACTTGTACTGTATATAGTACTATAGTTTTGCTGTTTGGAGTACATGACACGACGGCCCAGTGAACTGTCACTTGTACTGTATATCGATACAAACCTGATTAAACAGGAAAGGGCGGGATTTTTCCCGCGCGGTATATGATACTTGCCATACATTTCAAAGGCAACTTTAATGTATGCAAACTGAATAATTAAGTAACAATATGATATCTAGTAAAACTAAAAACACATATGATTTATTATGTTAGAGTGTAGTAGTAGTGCTGTATTGCATAGTTGTTAGATGTAACATGCGAGAACGTGTAGAGATGTAGTTTTGGAGGGCCTACAGCGAGAAAAGCGTAATACGTTCACCGAACTTCAGAATAAGCTGATTCGGTCACTATATACGTTTTGCGGTGATTATACGGTCACTTGCTCACAGTTCAGCATCAGATTGCACTCTGTTGACCGGCCAAATAGTCTGCGTGGCACCATGTTGACTAGTTAAATTGACCACGTTCCTTGTGGGTCCCACCTATCAGTTCGCATAGGGAAAAGATCAGATAAACACAAATTTACGTAGGCGCGACAAGACTCCACCCCGTGCGCGGGAATCACCTGGTTGTGTATGTGTTTGTCAGGGCCTGATGTGTGTGCATACACGTGTAGGTTGAGCACTTGAGTGTGAGAGTGTGTGTTGGTCGTGTGGTGTACTCGTGTGTGCATGCATGCGTGCGGGTGTGCGTGTGAGTGTTGTGTGCATGCGTGGCTGCGTGTGTACGTGTGAGTGTTGTGTGCGTGCGTGGGTGCATGTGTTCGTGTGAGTGTTGCGTGCATGCAGTTCGTGTGCATGCGTGCGTGTGTGTGTATAATCACCACACCAGCTCCTGTGTGTTAAAACAGACGGCTCAGCATACCAATACAAGGCCACCTTGTCCGTTGTGCCCGCGGTCATGACTTCGAACCACCGTCCAATATGTTTTTGTCATTTGTTTTCATTCTTACTAGCAAGATGCCCGTGCGTTGCACGTAATATCAAGATGCATTTGTATGACTAGTTTATCTTGTGAGAGAAAAGGATGAACGAGGGAAGGCCTTATTTGCAAATGTGGAGAGGTGTGTGGGTACATCTTAGGCAAAATTGTCATAGTTTCTTTCCTATCCGTCAGATATAAATCGGACGGCCTATATTGCAGGATGGCAGGCACACCATCATCACCAACTCTGTTTTTATAAGAGTTTATTTTATCCCTACTCTTATAAAAAGCATAGTCGGTGATGATCGTGTGCCTGCCATCCTGCAATATAGGCCGTCCGATCTATATCTGACGGATAGGAAGGAAACTATGGCAATTTTGCTAAAAGATACCCACACCCCTCTCCACACTTGCAAATAAGGCCTTCCCTTCTTCATCCTTTTCTCCCACAAGATAAACTACTCATACAAATGCATCTTGATGTTCCGTGCAACGCATGGGCATCTTGCTAGTATTTTATAAGAGTGTAGATGTAGAGTAGATACAAGCCGACAGGTGGGCCCGATGGTAGTGAGATAATGTGATGCAACACTAGAGGTGCCACGTGGGGCGTTTAACTGGTCAACTAGTCGTGTCTTGAGAAAATACATAGTTGTACGGTGAGCCCGTGACTGTATAATATACCACAAAACGTAAACGGTGACCGTAATGAGTGGATTCTGAAATCCAATGTACGTATCATGTTTTCGCTTCAAATACAATGATCGTCACTATATATATCGCGAGAGAAAGATGAAACATGCGTGAATGTGCTGGGGGCTTACTTATAGAGGACCTGGAGATAGTTTGTGTGCGTACGTGAAAGGGGCGTAGAGGGGGGTATGCGATGGAGAGAGAGATGCTCTTTGTTTCTCTTTATTATGACTAACTTTATATATAGTATAAAAATATACAAATTCACAGTGCAGAATAAATATCATTGTGGGCACCATGCAATGCAAGCATTCATACTCCTCCATATAACTTTGTAATGTTGTATATATGTAGAAATTCTAAAATATTTTTTTGGCCACACTTTATTCAAAAGGAATGTTGTATGCGAAATAAACATGAAGAGAGGGCTTTTTAGATCAATGGGGTACGTGATGTAACATGTGTGAATGTGTAGTTGGTGCATTTGGCAGGTCCTAGAGAGGTATGTGTGTGTATTACGTATTCGAGAGAGGCATGGATAGAGGGGTTGACAGGGGGCGTGGGAGAGATAGCACGAGAAATGAGAGTGGTCTCGAGAGAGAGAGACGAATATGACGTCACGGCAAGAGATTCCCTTGAGTGTGTATATGCAAGGGGGGAGTGGATAGAGGCACCAGGAGAATATATTTTTTGTGTGTGGTGTCTGTGTTGGTATGTGTGGGTGTGAGAAGATAACGAGACATGGGGGCAGAGGGTGTGTCACCGCGTGAGGTCCGATGGGTCGAGGTGAGGCCCTTCGTTCGGTTCCGTCCTGCGCCACATTGGTCGGCCCGTGACGCATTTAGGGAGACCCATGGATGACTAGTCGTACAAGACAAAGATAGAATAATTGTGAAGGACTCTATGTCCACTGACAAAGCCGGCTAGGATTTGTAACCCTAGGTTCTCGGACTAAGGTAACCCCTTTATCTCTGATATTACTATTCATCCAACCTAACTTTAAGGGGCATCCTATAGAATGCTTTGCTAGAATCATACTCATCGATTAGGAAGAGAGGCGTGAGACAATGCGTGAGAGACATGCCTAAAGATAATGTGCGTACAGGAGACACGTAGGCAAGTCTATGTATATAGAAAGGGTCGATGGGGATTGTGCGTGTGTATGCTTGCGAGAGGAAAAGTGCTTGTGATAAAGGTTAGTGAAAACAGTCGTAAATGGTTACAAGAGGGAGGGGTTATATCGAGAGCATGTGTGCGAGAAAGACACCTCGGGAGAGAGTGTGTGAGCATGTGTGAGAGACCACCGATGGAGACTGAAACTACACGTACAAGACTGCTGTACACATTGATTAAAGATATAAATTGTATCCAAATATTAGGATGGGATCATGATATTTGCGATTCGCGTAAGGAACGGTCATTGATCCATCAGACATCTAGATTCTATCAAATTTGAGCATGTCTATGTTATTATTTGACACAATTGTGTCGGATGTGGGGTTCCGGCAAACCCTTAAGGTTCGAACACTAGGGTGCACGCGAAGTCTTTCCCTCCTACTGATCTATGCCCTAGCTCACTAAGATCTCGCGGACGAACTCGACGAACTCACAACACAGAAGGACACGAGGTTTATACTGGTTCGAGCCACCGATGTGATGTAATACCCTACTCCAGTGTGGTGGTGGTGGATTGCCTCTTGGGCTGATGATGAACAGTACAAGGGAAGAACCACCTCCTGAGGTTGAGGTGTTCTTGTGCCTGGCTAACTTGTGTGGGTGAGAGCTGGGTGAATTGCTCGATGCCCCTACTATGGTGGCTAGCTCTACTTATATAGTCCATGTTCCTCTTCCCAAATATCAAGCGGGAAGGGAGCCAACAACGGCGGGCAAATTTGAAGGGGGACAGCTAGTACAAGCTATCTTGACAAAAGTGGTCTTCGCCTGCGAAAAGCTCTGTGGTGACGCTGTCTTGGGCTCCACAATGACCTCCGTCTTGCCGTCCTCCTGGTCTTGGTCTCATTGCACCAATATAGCAACCTTTGCCTGATGCCTCGGTACTCCTCGCCTACGCTGGCCTCTTTAGCACCAAAGAGGAAATGAGGACACTGTGCGCGCTGGCGACCGCCTGGTGTCGTGCGTTATGGCTCACGTCACGAGAGCCTCGTGAGGTTTGCCCCGCCTTGATATCTCCGCTCCTCGTGAGCCTGCCTGGCTAGGCCACTCGAGAGGAGGTATTGCGTCGTCCGCCTCGCGAGGCTTGGGCCCTTGCGAGGGTCTTGGATGCCTTGTTGATGAAGATGGGTCGTACGGCCTGCTAGCTTAGCCACTCTATGGGCCGCAGGCAGGCAAGTCTGTGGACCCCCGTTCCCAGAATGCTAACAAATTGATCCACATAGTTAGTATTTTGAACTCCAGACAGTGCATCGCTTTAGCAATCGAATATAAACATGAGTATAGTTCATGTTGTGTGTGTAAAGCACATTATACATACGAAAGTTACACAATGAACATTATAAATAGCTACCTATGAACTAGCATACATTTGAATTCAACCTAAGGTGGTTTTAAAAAATCTAATTCAACATGAAGTCCATTCAATTATTTGAATTTGATATCATGGCATTTGTAAATCATACCTAAATTATGGGGGCACCAATCTTTGCTCTGATTTTGTACAGAATAGCATATCTAGTCGTGTACAAAATAGATTCTAATTTAGCTCCTCCATTCCAAAATAATCGTAGTTATAGGATTTTCAAGTGTCAAAATTTCAAAAAGAAGCGGATAATTTAATGAGGTTTTCAAACATACAAGGTCAAATTTAACGTTGTCTATTTAGGTCAATCCTCAAAGTTCAAGAGTACTCTAAACGTGAATGCTTGTGTTCCAAATTTCGAACGAAGCGCCAAAAGAGCCTCTACTCGCCCGAAACCGCGTGAGACCAATGTTTGGTAGTACAAGGAAAATACTTTTCTAATAACTCCGACCCGTGAAACCTACCGGCTTGACGTCCAAAGGTCTAAACCGGGGTAGGTTTGTAGCTTCATCTAGACGCCACGCAACCGCCTCCGAAAAACATTCATACACAATGGCCGCCTTAGCACACATGCGCGCGGCCGAAATTGCTCCCGCCCACTATTTGGGACACCTGGGATTACCATCCTACCCCCGACCCGCAGTAGGTCCGAAATTTTTAAGAGGGGGGCAACGTTTGTACTTTCCCCAAATTTCAAACAAGCGTGTCCCATCTTCTGTTCAAAAAAGCCAAAAACAAGCGCGTCCCAGACCGAAACATTGTTCTACCCCCTCCCCCCCCCCCCCCCCCCCCGCCCACAAGTCCGATTCCCCATTCATACTTCGTGGGCGCAAAAACTACCTCTCCACCAGCCTCAAAACCCCGGCGTCCTCCGTCCGCCACCCCATTCCACCCATCAACCGCCTCCCTCCTCCATCACGCCGGAGCCGATACCACGACGTCGTCATCCACCGCAACCTCAACTGCAACGCCCTCCATGGCTAGTAGTTGAAGCCGAGGCCAATTCAACCACGCTGTCCCGCGCCTCACCGCTGTGGCTCCAACTTCGCCACCGTCCACCGCACCGGAGCTGTTCTTGCTACGCCGTCCTTCGCCGCCTCGGATCTTCTTCCCCTCCGCCGACATACGACCACGGCAACACAGTCAACAATTTCGCCATGGGTTCGTCCAAGGCTGCACCCTCCTCCAAAACATCGGTTCCCCCGGCAAAAAGAATAAGATCGGTGCGACATATGGAGGACCCAACACTGGCAACCGGAAATGGTACTCCTCTTCCCTTATTCGTGCAAATCTTACGTGTCTGCTTGCACGGTATTCATCCCATAGAAGACACTAGTTGACCGCTTCTTCTTGATACTAGATGTTCCTAGTAACTCGCTGATGTCTACTATGCAACCTTCTTCTTATAGACGTTGTTGGGCCTCCAAGTGCAGAGGTTTGTAGGACAGTAGCAAATATCCCTCAAGTGGATGACCTAAGGTTTATCAATCCGTGGGAGGCGTAGGATGAAGATGGTCTCTCTCAAACAACCCTGCAACCAAATAACAAAGAGTCTCTTGTGTCCCCAACACACCCAATAGAATGGTAAATTGTATAGGTGCACTAGTTCGGCGAAGAGATGGTGATACAAGTGCAATATGGATGGTAGATATAGGTTTTTGTAATCTGAAAATATAAAAACAGCAAGGTAACTAATGATAAAAGTGAGCACAAACGGTATTGCAATGCTAGAAAACAAGGCCTAGGGTTCATACTTTCACTAGTGCAAGTTGTCTCAACAATAATAACATAATTGGATCATATAACTATCCCTCAACATGCAACAAAGAGTCACTCCAAAGTCACTAATAGCAGATAACAAAAGAAGAGATTATGGTAGGGTACGAAACCACCTCAAAGTTATTCTTTCCAATCAATCCGTTGGGCTATTCCTATAAGTGTCACAGACAGCCCTAGAGTTCATACTAGAATAACACCTTAAGACACAAATCAACCAAAACCCTAATGTCACCTAGATACTCTAATGTCACCTCAAGTATCCGTGGGTATGATTATACGATATGCATCACACAATCTCAGATTCATCTATTCGACCAACACATAGAACCTCAAAGAGTGCCCCAAAGTTTCTACCGGAGAATCAAGACAAAAACGTGTGCCAACCCCTATGCATAGGTTCATGGGCGGAACCCGCAAGTTGATCACCAAAACATACATCAAGTGAATCACGTGATATCCCATTGTCACCACAGAAACGCACGGCAAGACATACATCAAGTGTTCTCAAATCATTAAAGACTCAATCCGATAAGATAACTTCAAAGGGAAAACCCAATCCATTACAAGAGAGTAGAGGGGGAGAAGAAACATAAGATCCAACTATAATAGCAAAGCTCGCGATACATCAAAATCGTGCCAAATCAAGAACACGAGAGAGGGAGATCAAACACATAGCTACTGGTACATACCCTCAGCCCCGAGGGTGAACTACTCCCTCCTCGTCATGGAGAGCGCCGGGATGATGAAGATGGCCACCGGTGAGGGTTTCCCCCTCCGGCAGGGTGCTGGAATAGGGTCCCGATTGGTTTTTGGTGGCTACAGAGGCTTGCGGTGGCGGAACTCCCGAACTATTCTGTTCCCCGAAAGTTTTAGGGTATATGGATATATATAGGCGGAAGAAATACGTCAGGGGAGCCACGAGGGGCCCACAAGGGTGGAGGGCGCGCCCAGGGGGGTGGGCGCGCCCCCCTGCCTCGTGCCTTCCTCGTTGCTTTCTTGACGTGGACTCCAAGTCTCCCGGTTGCTTTCTTTCCAAAAATAACTTCTCTAGAAGGTTTCATTCCGTTTCGACTCCATTTGATATTCCTTTTCTTCGAAACACTGAAACAAGGGAAAAAACAGGAACTGGCACTGGGCTCTGGGTCAATAGGTTAGTCCCAAAAATAATATAAAAGTGTTTAATAAAGCCCATAAACATCCAAAACAGATAATATAATAGCATGGAACAATCAAAAATTATAGATACGTTGGAGATGTATCAGCATCCCCAAGCTTAATTCATGCTCGTCCTCGAGTAGGTAAATGATAAAAACAGAATTTTTGATGTGGAATGCTACCTAACATATTTATCCATGTAATTCTCTTTATTGTGGCAAGAATATTCAGATCCATAAGATTCAAGACAAAAGTTTAATATTGACATAAAAATAATAATACTTCAAGCATACTAACTAAGCAATTATGTCCTCTCAAAATAACAAGGCCAAAGAAAGTTCATCCCTACAAAATCATATAGTTTAGTCATGCTCCATTTTCGTCACACAAGAATGCTCTCATCATGCACAACCCCGATGACAGGACAAGCAATTGTTTCATACTTTAGTAATCTCAAACTTTTTTCAACCTTCACGCAATACATGAGCGCGAGCCATGGACATAGCACTATGGGTGGAATAGAATATGATTATGGGGGTTATGTGGAGAAGACAAAAAAAGAGAAAGTCTCACATCAACGAGGCTAATCAATGAGCTATGGAGATGCCCATCGATTGATGTTAATGCAAGGAGTAGGGATTGCCATGCAACGGATGCACTAGAGCTATAAATATATGAAAGCTCAACAAAAGAAAGTAAGTGGGTGTGCATCCAACTTGCTTGCTCACGAAGACCTAGGGCACTTGAGGAGGCCCATTGTTGGAATATACAAGCCAAGTTCTATAATGAAAATTTCCCACTAGTATATGAAAGTGACAAAACAAGAGACTCTCTATCATGAAGATTATGGTGCTACTTTGAAGCACAAGTGTGGTAAAGGATAGTAACATTGTCCCTTCTCTCTTTTTCTCTCATTTTTTTTGGGCCTTCTCTTTTTTATGGCCTTTCCTCTTTTGTTTATTCCTCACTTGGGACAATGCTCTAGAAAATGATGATCATCACACTTCTATTTATTTACAACTCAATGATTACAACTCGATACTAGAACAAAGTATGAACCAAGAGTGACATGTATGAAAGAATTATGAATGGTGGCTTTGCCACAAATACTATGTCAACTACATGATCATGCTAAGCAATATGACAATGATGAACGTGTCATGATAACGGAATGGTGGAAAGTTGCATGGCAATATATCTCGGAATGGCTATGGAAATGCCATAATAGGTAGGTATGGTGGCTGTTTTGAGGAAGATATAAGGAGGTTTATGTGTGAAAGAGCATATCATATCACGGGGTTTGGATGCACCGGCGAAGTTTGCACCAACTCTCAATGTGAGAAAGGGCAATGCACGGTACCGAAGAGGCTAGCAATGATGGAAAGGTGACAGTGCGTATAATCCATGGACTCAACATTAGTCATAAAGAACTCACATACTTATTGCAAAAATCTACAAGTCATCAAAAACCAAGAACTACGCGCATGCTCCTAGGGGGATAGATTGGTAGGAGAAGACCATCGCTCGTCCCCAACCGCCACTCATAAGGAAGACAATCAAAGAACACCTCATGTTTCAAATTTGTTACATAACGTTTACCATACGTGCATGCTACGAGACTTGCAAACTTCAACACAAGTATTTCTCAAATTCACAACTACTCAACTAGCACAACTTTGATATCACTACCTCCATATCTCAAAACAATCATCAAGCATCAAACTTCTCTTAGTATTCAACACACTCATAAGTTTTTACTAGTCATGAATACCTAGCATATTAGGATTAAGCAAATTACCATGCTGTTTAAGACTCTCAAAATAATATAAGTGAAGCATGAGAGTTCATCTATTTCTTCAAAATAAAACCACCGCCGTGCTCTAAAAGGATATAAGTGAAGCACTAGAGCAAATGACAAACTACTCCGAAAGATATAAGTGAAGATCAATGAGTAGTCAAATAATTATACAACTATGTGAAGACTTCTCTAACATTTAAGAATTTCATATCTTGATACTTTATTCAAACAGCAAGCAAGGCTAAAGAAAATAAAATGACGCTCCAAGCAAAACACATATCATGTGGTGAATAAAAATATAGCTCCAAGTAAAGTTACCGATGAACGAAGACGAAAAAGGGGATGCCATCCGGGGCATCCCCAAGCTTAGGCTGTTGGTTGTCCTTGGATATTACCTTGGGGTGCCTTGGGCATCCCCAAGCTCAGGCTCTTGCCACTCCTTATTCCATAGTCCATCGAATCTTTACCCAAAACTTGAAAACTTCTCAACACAAAACTTAACAGAAAACTCGTAAGCTCCGTTAGCGAAAGAAAACAAAACACCACTTAAAGTTACTGTAATGAACTCATTATTTATTTATATTGGTGTTAAACCTACTGTATTCCAACTTCTCTATGGTTTATAAACTCTTTTACTAGCCATAGATTCATCAAAATAAGCAAACAACACACGAAAAACAGAATCTTTCAAAAACAGAACAGTCTGTAGTAATCTATAACTAACGCAAACTTCTGGAACTCCAAAAATTCAGCCAAAAAAGGATGACCTAGACAATTTGATTATTGATCTTCTGCAATTGGAATCAGTATTTTATCACGTTCTGGTGATTTTAAACGATTGTTTTTGTGAACAGAAAGTTTCTGGAATTTTCAGCAAGATCAAATAACTATCATCCAAGAAGATCCTATAGGTCTTACTTGGCACGAACACTAATTAAAACATAAATCCACATCTAACCAGAGGCTAGATGATTTATTTATTACTAAACAGAACCAAAAAGCAAAGAACTAAAATAAAATTGGGTTGCCTCCCAACAAGCGCTATCGTTTAACGCCCCTAGCTAGCCATGATGATTTCAATGATGCTCGCAAAAAAAATAAGAATTGAAACATAAAGAGAGCATCATGAAGAATATGACTAGCACATTTAAGTCTAACACACTTCCTATGCATAGGGATTTTGTGAGCAAACAACTTATGGGAACAACAATCAACTAGCATAGGAAGGCAAAACAAGCATAACTTCAAAACTTTAAGCACACAGAGAGGAAACTTGATATTATTGCAATTCCTACAAGCATATATTCCTCCCTCATAATAATTTTCAGTAGCATCATGAATGAATTCAACAATATAACCAGCACCTAAAGCATTATTTTCATGATCTACAAGCATAGAAAATTTACTACTCTCCACATAAGCAAAATTCTTCTCATGAATAATAGTGGGAGCAAACTCAACAAAATGACTGTCATGTGATTGAAAATTAAGATCAAGATGACAAGTTTCATGGTTATCATTATTCTTTAAAGCATACATGTCATCAAAATAATCATCATAGATAGGAGGCATGCTTTCATCATAGTAAATTTGCTCATCAAAGCTTGTGGGACAAAAAATATCATCTTCATCAAACATAGCTTCCCCAAGCTTGTGGCTTTGCATATCATTAGCATCATGGATATTCAAGGAATTCATACTAACAACATTGCAATCATGCTCATCATTCAAATATTTTATGCCAAGCATTCTATGTAATTCTTCTTCTAACACTTTGGCACAATTTTCCTTTCCATCATACTCACGAAAGATATTAAAAAGATGAAGCGTATGAGACAAACTCAATTCCCTTTTTTTGTAGTTTTCTTTTATAAACTAAACTAGTGATAAAACAAGAAACAAAAAGATTCGATTGCAAGATCTAAAGATATACCTTCAAGCACTCACCTCCCCGGCAATGGCGCCAGAAAAGAGCTTGATGTCTACTACGCAACCTTCTTCTTGTAGACGTTGTTGGGCCTCCAAGTGCAGAGGTTTGTAGGACAGTAGCAAATTTCCCTCAAGTGGATGACCTAAGGTTTATCAATCCATGGGAGGCGTAGGATGAAGATGGTCTCTCTCAAACAACCCTGCAACCAAATAACAAAGAGTCTCTTGTGTCCCCAACACACCCAATACAATGGTAAATTGTATAGGTGCACTAGTTCAGCGAAGAGATGGTGATACAAGTGCAATATCGATGGTAGATATAGGTTTTTGTAATCTGAAAATATAAAAACAGCAAGGTAACTAATGATAAAAGTGAGCACAAATGGTATTGCAATGCTAGAAACAAGGCCTAGGGTTCATACTTTCACTAGTGCAAGTTCTCTCAACAATAATAACATAATTGGATCATATAACTATCCCTCAACATGCAACAAAGAGTCACTCCAAAGTCACTAATAGCAGAGAACAAACGAAGAGATTATGGTAGAATATGAAACCACCTCAAAGTTATTCTTTCCAATCAATCTGTTGGGCTATTCCTATAAGTGTCACAAACAGCCCTAGAGTTTGTACTAGAATAACACCTTAAGACACAAATCAACCAAAACCCTAATGTCACCTAGATACTCCAATGTCACCTCAAGTATCCGTGGGTATGATTATATGATATGCATCACACAATCTCAGATTCATCTATTCGACCAACACATAGAACCTCAAAGAGTGCCCCAAAGTTTCTACCGGAGAATCAAGACGAAAACGTGTGCCAACCCCTATGCATAGGTTCATGGGCGGAACCCGCAAGTTGATCACCAAAACATACATCAAGTGAATCACGTGATATCCCATTGTCACCACAGATATGCACGGCAAGACATACATCAAGTGTTCTCAAATCATTAAAGACTCAATCCGATAAGATAACTTCAAAGGGAAAACTCAATCCATTACAAGAGAGTAGAGGGGGAGAAGAAACATAAGATCCAACTATAATAGCAAAGCTCGCGATACATCAAGATCGTGCCAAATCAAGAACACGAGAGAGAGAGAGAGAGAGATCAAACACATAGCTACTGGTACATACCCTCAGCCCCGAGGGTGAACTACTCCCTCCTCGTCATGGAGAGTGTCGGGATGATGAAGATGGCCACCGGTGAGGGTTTCCCCCTCCGGCAGGGTGCCGGAACAGGGTCCCGATTAGTTTTTGGTGGCTACAGAGGCTTGCGGCGGCGGAACTCCCGATCTATTCTGTTCCTCGAAAGTTTTAGGGTATATGGATATATATATAGGCGGAAGAAATACGTCAGGGGAGCCACGAGGGGCCCACGAGGGTGGAGGGCGCGCCCAGGGGGGTTGGCGCACCCCCTGCCTCATGGCTTCCTTGTTGCTTTCTTGACATGGACTCCAAGTCTCCCGGGTTGCTTTCTTTCCAAAAATAACTTCTCCAGAAGGTTTCATTCCGTTTCGACTCCGTTTGATATTCCTTTTCTTTGAAACACTGAAACAAGGGAAAAAACAGGAACTGGCACTGGGCTCTGGGTCAATAGGTTAGTCCCAAAATTAATAGAAAAGTGTTTAATAAAGCCCATAAACATCCAAAACAGATAATATAATAGCATGGAACATTAAAAAATTATAGATACGTTGGAGATGTATCACTCGCGATGCACAAGGTTTCTCCTCATATACTATTTCACCTTAGCTAGAGGTCCATCGCCCCCCTGAATTTCAATTCCTGGTCAGTTGATTCCCAATTAACGGAAGCATTCCCCATTGTAACAGGCGCTAGTCCACCTATTACACTGGGGAAGTAGCGCCTCAGTGTTTATCTTAGGGGCGTGTGGGGCCTAGAGCTACTAGCGCCCGATCTGGAGGTCGGCCGGGATTAAAGGGATGGCCTGGGGGCGCTGCCAAGCACGGCGGTGGTGTGAGGTCGAGGGGAGGGCAGGGCGGCGGAGGCAGGGGTCTGGGCCGGTGGTCGCTGGCGGTTCGAGAAAGATCGTCAACAGTGACTGGCGGGAGGTAGACGAAGGCCGTCTGCCCGTTCCTTATAGATCGGACGGTTCATTAAAAAATTGACTGACCTATTTATTTTCAGTCGACTGTTATCTTGACATGACCACATGTGGTGGTGTGCTGGAGGAGTACCTGCATTTCCTGTGCTCATATATTAAAAAATCATACGGAGTAGAATCTAATTTTGTTTGCCATGCAATTTTGTAGAGCTATCATATGTCTCCTGTCATTTATTTTTCAGCCACCTGCTATCTGCTACTTTTACAGTGCACTAATTCTGCACACACTTCACCCATACTTTCACTACTGTGTTTTTATGCAAGGGTATTTTAGACTCTGCTGCTATGAGAGAAGCAAAAAAGAAAAGAGAGAAGTCGCTCCAGCGTTGTACGTGGATAGGCCATACACGTTTCAGCCTTATAATAGGTGCAGTGTCAGCAGATGGAGACGGTAAACGTAGCTCTGGAGTTGATGACCTCGCTCGCAATGAACCACCATCCCAGGTGCTTGCTTTAACTTCGCGGTGTCATATGTGGTTGCATGTTCCATATGGTGTCTAGCTTGTATTCGAAAGGCTGAAGTCGGTCTTTATTAAGATAAGGAAAGATATTTTTTTACATGAACCACCATCCCGTGAGCACCAGAAGACAAATAGCTAGTCAGGGCACTGGCCGAGCCAGTGACAGGCCCAGCAAAGAGAGGCATCACCTGGAAGCCAACTAAAAATCCGCGATGGTGGCGAAGCAGCCCGCCTCCCACCAGGCTCGCAGGTCCTAGATGATCATGCTCACCACTCCAGCCGGATGTCTAGCTTGTATTGCTTCCAATTTGGTTAAATTGCATCTGCTTAGCTTACACATTATACCTTTGAATATGACATGCCTTTCTGTTTTTGGTACATACTAGTACACCTGTGTATTAACCATGTTCTTACATCAAACTAATGTTCTTGTGTATCCCTCATCAATCACTTATGATGGGGCAGTCAGGCAAGTCGAATACTCCTCATTTAAATGATGCAGCGTCAGCCTCCCGACATGATTCTCAAGAAACAGCAAGGCTAGATGAAGATAGTGAACGTAGCTCTGTAGTTGATTACTACATTTCCCCTACACTAGCATCCCAGGTGCTTGCTCTAACTTGGCAGCGTGATATGTGGTTGCATGTTTCATATGGTGTCTAGATTGTAATTCTTCCAATCTGGTTAAACTGCATGTGCTATTCTGCTTAGCTTATACATTATACCTGTTAATGTGACATGCCTTCCTGTATTTAGTACATAGTACATCTGTCTATTAAGCATGTCCTCACATAAAACTATTGTTTTTTTGTATCCCGCATAAATCAATATGACGAGACACCTTCAGTATATGCAGTGTGATATTAGTTGCATCTTTGATATGATTTATAGCATGCGCTGCTTCTAATTTGTTGAAATGTCATTTATGATGGAACACTTTTAACTTGGCAGAGTCATATTGGTTGCATCTTTCACGTGGTGTCTAGCTTGCATTGCTTCTTATTTGGTGAAATGGTTTCTGCTTAGTTTACACAAACAGTTGTGAATATGCCGTGCCGTCCTATTTTTCGTATTATTCCATCCTGGAATCATGTGTTTGCCTTACATCAAAGTAGTGATTGTCAGTATCATGCACGAATGAGTTCTGAAGAGTGAATTTTATTGCTTTTTCTTGTTGGTTTTACTTGACAATTCAAAATCAATAAAGCGGAAGGAAGTTAGCAAGGCAGCGGATGAAGGTGCTCCTTCCAAATGGAGGGCCTCTACAGATTCTACTCCTCCATCCCTCCAAGATGATTCCCAAGACAACACATGCATAGACACTCAACGTAGCTGTGTTGGTGATGAGCACGTCTCCCTTAGTGCACCATCACAGGTGCTCCCTCTAACTTGGCACTGTTATATGTGGTTGCATGTTATGTATGATGTCTAGCTTGTATTGCTTCTAATTTTGTTGAATTGCATCTGCTTACTTTACACATTATACTTGTGACTAAGACACGTGTTCCTATTTCTAGAACATACAATATCTGTCTATCACACCATGTTCTTACATCAAAGTACATTTGTTCTGAAGAACTAAATTGTTATTCGTTTTTCTTGTCGGCTTGACTTAACATGGCACGGAAAAAGAGAAAGCAAGACAGAACGACAGGGAAAGGGAAGCGGAACAATCCTGCAGATTCTGCTGGTACTGATGGTGCAATAGAAGGTCAAAGTCCAGTGGAAAATTGTACCGACAGGGTATCCCATGCTACACAAGCTGCAGAACAAGCCAAACAGAAACAAATAGCTGCCACCAAACAAGCAGAGACAACCCTAATTGTTGCAACACCTTCCACAGTACCACCAGCTGCACGATTTACTCGCTCGTCAACTCAGCTAGCAGCATGTTCCCAAGCTCCCTTGCCACCTGACACTACTTCTGAAGCACTCTTGACACAAGATGAGTTGGCAAGATTAGATGAACTTTGTGAGCTTCAACAGCAAGAAGGTAGTTGCTGGAGTCAAGTTACAGTTGCATGCTTCTTTATATGTAGTTTGATGTACACTAACACTTCCTATGTTTGTTGTTGGACTAGCACCTAGGCGCAAGAGGAAACAAACATCAGGAATAATGCTCGATAGGTTAACTAAATCTAGAGGAGGAAGAATGGAGATCCGTTTTGAGGCAGGTTTAAAAAGGCCACGTGATGCTACAGAGTCAGCCAAGTTAGTATCGGAGGCAGCGGTTGCTGTTAGGTGTCATGTACTGATGTACGTATCCTCTCAACATGGATTCAGTACAGGAATGACAAAGACGAAACCCAGTTCAACACCTTCCTCGACCATTTATCTGTAAGTATGGTTATGTATGGAAACTAGTAATATCGTCTTGCTCTGTCCAATACTTTCTAGGTTGCTGATAATGAGACTCCCATAATTTTCAACAGATGAGGTTCAAGTTGGATAGCCAAGATGATGCAACCAGACAAGCTTGCACCCATGTTTTCAGGTCTGCTCTGCGACAGTATCGGTATAACTTGAGGAAAACTCACTTTGAAGGCAAGGCTAATAGTGAACTTGCCCAAACATCTCCAGTGGAAAATATATCTGATGAAGACTGGAGAGGCCTCGTTAAACACTGGTCCGATCCGAAGTATCAGGTACATTATATATATGTCATCAGATCACATGTTGAAGTCCTATTTACGCATGTGACACACAAATCTATCTTCTTGTAGGTGAACTCTTTAAAGAACGAGGCCAACCGTACGAAAGTGAAATTCCAACAGACGATAGGATCTCGTAGCTATATTGCACACTGTGAGGCTCTTGTAATTAGCTGATGTTTCACTCTTTTTCGATGTACCATATTATCAGATCTTTCCAAATGCAGAGGAAAGCCCGCAAGAACCAAAAAGTACTTGAACCAAATGCTGTGGAAATCTTCAAGGACTGTCACACCAGCAAGAAGAAGGGCATGACTACACCAGTCAAAGCCTCTGTTGTAAGTCCTTAATCCTCATGCCTTTTAACTACTACTTACTCTGACTTGTGCCTTGAACTGCATGGTTTGCAGCCAATGTCTATTACTCTTTTCAATTTTATACACAATTGTCTTAGCGTATCATTGCACCTTACAAGGTTTAAAAGAGAGGAGTGATGTTCCTTTGATCTTGACCTGTAATCTAGTTCCGTGCTGGACTTGCCCACACAACGTTACAATTGCCTGTTTGTCTATTCTCAGTTGTTTTGTGATATGAATGATGTCATACTATGCTTACCATATTATAAACTTTGTCTCTTTATCCTTAGCCCTCAATACAATGTGAAGAAATAGACAATACACTAGCAAACATGCCCGTGCGTTGCAACAGGAGAAAAAAAATCTCATGTCTCTAGCTGACTGGCCCAATAAACATCGCTCGGGGCCGATAGATAATGCCATCTTCACCTACCATTTGCATGCGCATTGGGCCGGCAGTCCGTCTATGCGAGTCCTGAGGCCACATAGGGACGTGGCAGTCGTGCACGTCGTCCGATCAGCTTGTGTGGTTGTGTACCATGCCGGTCAGGGAGAAATACATCTCAGATCTCACCCTCTGAGCATTGACGCAAATGGACTATCAAATCTTATCGATTTTGCTAGAAGGTCAATACAACCATAATAGAAGACAACATACACTTCATAATATTTTATGCTACAACTATCATCAACACCAAATAAGTCTCTCGAAGATAAGATCAAACCTAAAAGGCCAGATTCAAGTTAGAACATGCCTGATATGCCATTCCTTGTCGTATCAATTGATCTGGTGAAAAATGCTAAAATCAGAAAAGGAAGAAATATCATTATCAATGAATTTGAAGTATCAAGTGGAACCTTGTATCATATGATTCTATGATATTACCTTCTCGTCCCAAACTTACAAGAGCCCTATAAACTTCACCCAGCTGAGCAGAGCAGCGTTGGATCCCAGTATATACTCTCTGTACGTTCCCTGTGGTTATTTACATAATTATTATGAACAGTTGTCTGAAAAATTGAACGTAAGCTGCTCATTTGTGTGCCTCTTCTCTGAAGCTTCTCGAAATACTCATTCCACATATTGCTTCTGTCCGCAAGAAAAAGAAGAAAAGAGCTGACGAGATAGCAAAATAAGCAATGCAATTAGGTGTCCAGCAATCGGTCTACGAGCTCGGGCCATGCATGCACACACGATTAAGAATATCAACTGCTGCTAACATGAGGTCGGAACTAATGGCCCCACAAAAGATGAATAGTTGATCAAAACATAGTTCTCCAAAATATTCACCTTTGACAGTAGCTGCTGCAACCGGATTCGATTGTCCATGCATGGATAGATACTGTATTGCAATTGCATTACACCTAACGATCCTAATTAAGGTTGCCACCACAGCCACAACCGCATCTAGAGATTAAAGGAGGCATCATCAGTGGATTAATTACTGAAAGGTTGCATAATGTCATCCACAAAGGTGAATACTCATAGAACAAAAAACGTGCTACTTGAAGAAACAAAGTAGATGAATTAGAACATCGATGGATACCATCTGCGATTAGGTGAGCCAACCCGTTGACCCCGCCATGGTCTCTAGATGCAGCTAGCAGTCGTGGTCTGGAGCGACCCGGACGTCGTTGACGGCGCGTAAATCGCTGAGGCCTCCTCCGACAACCGTCGTCTACCACCTCGTCGGGGGCGTGGGGGCTTGCAGCTGTGCCAGCTACGTCGGGGCTGAGCTCGCGTGTCACTGCCGCCTTGGACTGTGCACACCGCCTTTGTTCTCCCTCAGGGCACCACGTGAGCCTGACCGAATCATGGGCGGAGGAGCAGTCGAAGGCGCTCGAACTGGATGACCCTCCGACCAACCTACATCACCCAGCATTCGTGGCATCCTCTGGATGGCGGAGCTGGGCAGCAAAATTAACGGGGGCGATTGACGCAAGATGGGGATAAGCTGGGTGGCGCGGGACTTCAACGACGGAGAGCTCGGTCACGTGATTGACATGGCAGCGGCCCCGGAGGCGCATGGCAACGACGGAAGTGACGGCGCTAGAAGGGGAAAGAGAGATCGGGAGAGAAAGAGAGATGAGGAGAGGAAGCAAACATGCCTGTGTGTTACAACGGAGAAAAAAGAGCCCCTAGGTCATTTGTTCACCTTCAAATCAAGGTCACCTTATGACTGCTCAATTGTATATACTCCCTTCATCCATCTATATAGGGCCTAATGCGTTTTCGATGTAACTTTGACAGCATATTAGAGCAATAATATATGAATATGCAAGTTACATAGAGCATACTCTCAAATACGTACGTGAAAGGTGCTTCCAATGATATAATTTTCATATTATACATCTCATATATGTTAGACTATATATATATATATATATATATATATATATATATATATATATATATATATATATATATATATATATATATATATATATATATATATATATATATATATATATATATATATATATATATATATATATATATATATATATATATATATATACACGCGTAGACTTGTGTATACGTAGACATGTGCATATACCTTGTACTTGTACCCTTTGGTACTTATATATAATGAGATAGCCGCACCCCTTAGGGTGTCGAGCAGTTGCCTCAATATTCTCGTCTTACATGGTATCAGATTAGGTTAAGATGGCTTCCGCTGCCTCTACCGCCGCCGCCGCCGATGTTGCGCCGACCTCTGTCCCCGCCCCCGCCGTCGCTGCGCCGGCCCTTGGGTCGCCGTTCCTGGCCTCGCGCCCCCTTGCGATGGCTCATGGCGCTCCTCCATCGCCCGGGGCCCTGATCGCATCGGGTCCCCCCTGGTGATCTCGTCTTACAATATACTATTAATCTTATGAATTGTCAAAAACAATCTCGAAAAATGCATATATATATATATATATATATGTGTGTGTGTGTGTGTGTGTGTGTGTGTGTGTGTGTGTGTGTGTGTGTGTGTGGATGGAGGGGGTAGCAGGTTTGCATTAAATATTAATTTGTCAACAATTTCCGGTACAATTTTTATTCTTGAAACTATAGGTGATAAAGATGTGAAATCGCTGAGAACCGGACATTAAAAATTGATAATCACCATTGAGTAATCACTGTGCAAGAAAGAGCAGCTAACTACCCTTATTGTATGTAATATACAATGCATCAAGCCACTTAATATTTTTATGCATCATAATGTCAATATAAGCCTAACAATTTGCATCCGTGTCAACAAACAACACAATGAATTACTATAGGGCATCCTTGTTAAAAAACAGTCAACATGAAAAGATTGCTCCACTAATCATACATATATTAAAAAAACCTCTTGGGCTCTCTCACCTGTATGGAGCGGATCGAGTTAATATAAGAATTCATCTTCTCTGCTACTTCAGCATGGTGCCTTCGATGATCCGCCATATGATTTATCTTGTGCATCTAGTGCAATTTTTGACCGAAAAGTGAAGAAAAATATATAGTAGTCCGTACATTGACACATGCATAATCATAATTATCACGCATAAAGGTTCTACCAATGCATGGCTATTGTGTATGCACTTGTTTCGCAGGACTCCATTACTCCATAACGTGTGTGACCTTCTGCAAGTAGGCCATCCTGGTCGCGTCCACTGACATGTTGAGTCTTGCAGCATCAGCTCCTGCAGCTCATGTTAGAGCCTAGAGGCATACCCGATCAGTTTGGCGAGGAAGGGCTGCCTCGTGCCCAACGTGGCCTCGAGGGTGGCGACCTTATTTACCACGAAGTGCCGAGATCTCTCGCACACGACGATGAAGGACGCCGAAGCCTCCTCGAGCTCGGATAGCTAGATGGCGAGGCGAGCGGGGGGAGTCGAAGGAGTACTTGCCGGGGGACTAATCGCCTCGAGTGTATCCTTGTGATGGTGACAGTGGCGACGGCAGAAGATAGAGCTCGCCGGATTCCGTGGTGACGGATGAGGCCGTGCCGCTGTGGAAGTTTGCCTCGGCTAGGCCGGCGAGACCGCACGCAAGCATACATGTATGTTCATAGGTCATGCATGCATCGGCATGCTTGCTCTAGCCAGCTACCCGACCTGGATGGCGAGGTCGATGGCTTCCTGTTTCTCGTCCACTCCTGCAGAAGGGATCAATGGAAGCATAATTCCTCCTCCAACCAGCTACCCGACCTAGATGGCGAGTCGACGGCTTCCTGTTTCTCCTCCACTCCTGTAGAAGGGACCAATGGAAGCATAATTCCTTCTCCAACTGTGCCACCGATCGCGACCTTCTCGGCTTCTCATCGATCCCCTCCTTCCTAATTGCATGACATCTCCCCGAAGTGCGACGGGAGGAAGGCGCGAGAGGTGCCAATGAACTCGTGGTTGGGGCTCGTACCGAGGTGGCGGATCGCATCGTGAGCACACGAGTTATCCGAAACAGAGCAAGTCATGGAGGCGAGGACGGATCGCAGGCGAGGCCTGACATATGCTCAGAATTCTCGGGCGTATAGTTGGTTTTCTCCCCTGGCTGAAGTAATATATAGGTACTCGAGGGCAAGAGTTCGGATGTCGAACGCTTCGATCTTGAAAACGGATCTGGAAACAGGGACGTACGGGGCGATGGAAAAAGAGGCAAGCGATTGTATTACAAAACGAACGACGTATGAAACAGGGACGTGCTGGCTTAGTCATGCGATCTGCCGTGGCTCCTAATTAACTGGGCCGGCCCATACGTAGCGATCGATCTGCGGAAACCAAGCACACGACGTATGAAGGCCCACGTGGAGCAATTGATAGGTGGAATCGTATGATTGATTGATGACCAAACATAGGAAACGAAGCGTGCGATTAGTACCACCTCGGATATATGTTTAAATTCAAATTGAAAGCGTAAATTCACGGGAAGAAGCGTATTGTGACGGTGAACCCGACAAAGTCAATCAGTGCTTTGTTATTAGGGAGATATTAGCGATGGTACATGGTCATATGTTTGGAACCTGGTTTTATTATGTACTTTGCAATAAAATACAACTATTATTTTACATGGGTTCACCAGAATAAGTTCTGTATATAGACCAAAACTATTTTGTTTGGTTTTGCTGCCTCCTTAATATCTTCTGTTTTGGTACTACTAATGTAAAACCACAACTTTTTAGCGAGCTATGGAAAAATGGTGGAACCGCCACCTTCTGAAGGTGGCGAGGCAACTATAACCGCAATGTCAGCTCTTGCTGCAGTGGGTCAGTACCTGTCCACTAACAGTGCCAAAAGCACATTCCTGTGTAATACTGGCTTGGTTGTTAAGGCAATCTCGTCCTAAATGCCTCATGATCAAGATATGCAAGCTCAAAACAATGTTGTATCTGCGCTCCAGACACAAGTCCATTCCCTAACAGAGACCCTTTGTGAAACAAAGAGAGACATTGTTCGATGTTGTCAAGATATGCATGGTTTTGAAACCAGATTATCAGACATTTGCTATGTTGTTCAGGAGCCTAGGAGAACTGAAGGCGAAGGTTATGGTGCTCCATCGGACAATACAGCATGAAAACGTAACAGTTAGGTCAAATGAACTGAGCTTCTGAACTTCTGGTGGTGCATTTATCTGCTAGACTGTTAACTTTTATGCCAACCTTCCTTTTGTTTTATAGTTGTAATTTGTTTTGGTGCGATACAAAATTTGTTCTTAACGTGCAGCCACCGGCTGAAGAAAACAGCAAGCCATTTTTGTATAGTGTAGGGTGTTCCTTATATTTCACTGGTGGCGAACTTTGATGCCCACCGGCTGTAGTTTACATGGGCCTCCTACGGGCCGTAGAAACAATGGGCCTTCTAAGGGTCGTAGAAACAATGGGCCTTCTACGTGGCGTAGAAACAATGGGCCTTATACGTGCCGTAGACACAATGGGCCTTCTATGGGTCGTATCATCAATGGGCCTTCTACGGGCTTATGATCGGTTGGCCAAACATGGGCCAATAACAGACCACATTATGGCCGTAAATGGGCTAGAGTTGAAATTGTCCGTTCATGGGCCGACCATAACGGGCCGTCGTTAATCAGGCGTATTTTGATGACGCTATCAAAATGACCCAACGTATTAACGGGCCGACTATAACCACGGGCTGAATTTGGCCCACAAGCAGAAAATGACAGTAACGGGCCGTAAGTAAATGAATGTGGAAATGAGCCCAAGAATAAATGGGCCCTGAGAAGGCCGAAAGATAACATGGGCTGGAAATGGCCCAACGGAATAATGGGTCGTTAATGGGTATAAAGTGATACACTGTTCATTACGGGCCCGTTTCACCACAGGACGTTAATGGGTAAAAAGTGATTCATTGTTCATTATGGGCCAGTTTTACCACGGGCCGTTAATGGGCCGAGAGTAATAAGGGCCTCATATGGGCCGAAAGACGTCATGGGACATACATGGGCCGGAAGTTAAAACGAGTTGGAATTATATTGGACGGCCCAGATGACGCTACTAGGCCTAATTCAGTTAGGTCGTAAACGGGCCTTGGGTTAGCGGGCTGTAAATGGGCTATATGCGAACAGGCCATTAACAGGCTTGCCGTGGGCCGTCCCGCCACCTTTTGACCAAGTCAAACGGGCCGGCCTTTTCACAAGAATGGGCCTCTGTTGGGCCGTGCCACGTGTCGACGTATCATAGGCGCTTTGTGTCCAATGAGTGGATGACATCTATCCCAACGGTGAGCTGACACGTGTTTCCTCCAGCCAATGATGATTTTACATGTGGAAAATCCCCATTGGTCGGGGCTGTTAACGGGTTATCGGATCCAAAACCGGACCCGATAGCTTAACGGCATTCCGTTACGGTGGATGCCATGTGTCGGTCACCCTTGACGAAAGCACTTCTGTGACGCGCGATTTATCGTCATGGAAGTGGACACTTCCGTGATGATAATTTTGGTAATGTCATGGAACACTTCTACGACAGCACATGTATGACTATCTTGATTCTGTCATAAATTTGTCATGGATGTACATGCATGACAGAAAACGTGACCTACTGTGACAAACACGTATCATCACGGAAGTGTATTTTTTTGTAGTGTGTCACCGCGGGAATCCGCAAGTTAAGTGCCAAAACACATATCAAGTGAATCAATATGATACCCCATTGTCACCACGAGTATTCATATGGAAGACATATATCAAGTGCTCTCAAATCCATAAAAGTATTCAATCCGATAACAACGAAATCTCAAAGGGAAAAACTCAATTCATCACAACAAGATAGAGAGGGGAAAACACCATATGATCCGACTATATTAACAAAGCCCGTGATACATCAAGATCATGACATCTCAAGAACACAAGAGAGAGAGAGAGAGAGAGAGAGAGAGAGAGAGAGAGATTAAACACATAGCTACTGGTACAAACCCTCAGCCCCGAGGGTGGACTACTCCCTCCTCATCGTGGTGCCGCCGGGATGATGAAGATGGCCACCGATGATGATTTCCCCCTCCGGCAGGGTGCCGGAACGGGGTCTAGATTGGTTTCTCGTGGCTACAAAGCCTTGCGGTGGCGGAACTTTTGATCTAGGGTTACCCCAAGGGTTTTTGGAATATTTGGGAATTTATAGGGTAAAGAGGGGGTGCGGGAGGCCACCGAGGTGGGCACAACCCACCTGGGCGCGCCTGGGCCCCCAGGCACGCCCTGGTGGGTTGTGCCCCCCTCGGGGCACCCCCTAGGTGCTGATCTGGCACATTGGAAGTGTTCTGGTCCATAAAAAATCAACAAAAAGTTTCGCGGTGTTTGGACTCCGTTTGATATTGATTTCCTGCGATGTAAAAAACAAGCAAAAAAAATAGCAACTGGCACTAGGCACTAGGCACTGGGTCAATAGGTTAGTCCCAAAAGTGATATAAAGTTTCTATAAAATGATCATAAATAGGAGGCATGCAATCATCATAATACATTTTCTCATCAAAGCTTGGGGGACTAAAAATATCGTATTCATGAAATATAGCATCCCCAAGCTTATGGCTTTGCATATCATTAGCATCATGGATATTCAAAGAATTCATACTAACAACATTGCAATCAGGCTCATCATTCAAACATTTTGTGCCAAACATTTTATTGACTTCTTCTTCTAACAATTGAGCACAATTTTCCTAACCATCATTTTCAAGAAAGATATTATAAAGTTGATCAATAATATGATGCAACCTCAATTCCATTTTTTTGTAGTTTTCTTTTTATAAACCAAACTAGTGATAAAACAAGAAACTAAAAGATTCAATTGCAAGATCTAAAGATATACCTTCATGCACTCACCTCCCTGGCAACAGTGCCAGAAAAGAGCTTGATGTCTACTACGCAACTTTATTCTTGTAGACATGTGTTGGGCCTCCAAGCGCAAAGTTTTGTAGGACAGTAGCAATTTTCCCTCAAGTGGATGACCTAAGGTTTATCAATCTGTGAGAGGTGTAGGATGAAGATGGTCTCTCTCAAACGACCCTGCAACCAAATACAAGAAATCTCTTGTGTCCCCAACACACCCAATACAATGGCAAATTGTATAGGTGCAATAGTTCGGCGAAGAGATGGTGATAAAAGTGTAATATGGATGGTAGAAATATATTTTTATAATGTGAATAAATAAAAACAGCAAGGTAGCAAATAGTAAAGGGGCACAAAAACGTTATTGCAATGCTTGAAAATGAGGCCTAGGGTCTATACTTTCACTAATGCAACCTCTCAACAATGCTAATATAATTGGATCATATAACCATCCCTCAAAGTGCGATGAAGAATCACTCCAAAGTTCCTATCTAGCAGAGAACACAAGAATAAATTGTTTGTAGGGTACGAAACCACCTCAAAGCTATTCTTGCCGTTCGATCTATTCAAGAGTTCATACTAAAATAACACAAAGCTATTCTTTCCGTTCGATCTATCCTAGAGTTCGTACTAAAATAACACCAAAACAAATTCATATTCATAATACTCAATCCAACACAAAGAACTTCAAAGAGTGCCCCAATATTTCTACCAGAGAAACAAAGACAAGAATGTGCATCAACCCCTATGCATAGATTACCCCAATGTCACCTCGGGAATCCGCAAGTTGAGTGCCAAAACATATATCAAGTGAATCAATACGATACCCCATTGTCACCATGAGTATTCAATTGCAAGACATGTATCAAGTGTTCTCAAATCTATAAAAGTATTCAATCCGATAACACCAAAATCTCAAAGGGAAAAACTCAATTCATCAAAACAAGATAGAGAGGGGAAAACACCATATGATCTGACTATATTAACAAAGCTCGCGGTACATCAAGATCGTGACATCTCAAGAACACGAGACAGAGATTAAACACATAGCTACTGGTACAAACCCTCAGCCCCGAGGGTGGACTACTCTCTCCTCATCGTGGTGTCCGCCGAGATGATGAAGATGGCCACCGGAGATGATTCCCCCCCTCCGGCAGGGTGCCGGAAAGGGTCTAGATTGGTTTTCGGTGGCTATAGAGCCTTGCGGCGGCGGAACTTCTGATCTAGGTTTACCCAAGGGTTTTTGGAATATTTGGGAATTTATAGGGTAAAGAGGGGTGCGGGAGGCCACAGAGGTGGGCACAACCCACTTGGGCGCGCCTGGGCCCCCAGGCGTGCCCTGGTGGGTTGTGCCCCCCTTGGGGCACCCCCAGGTGCTGCTCTGGCCCATTGGTGGTCTTCTGGTCCATAAAAAATCCACAAAAATTTTCGCGGTGTTTGGACTCCGTTTGATATTGATTTCCTCCGATGTAAAAACCATGGAAAAAACAACAACTGGCACTTGGCACTATGTCAATAGGTTAGTACCAAAAAATGATATAAAATGATTATAAAACATCCAAGAATGATAATATTGCAGCATGGAACAATCAAAAATTATAGATACATTGGAGACATATCAGTGCGCGGCACGGAAGGCATCATAGGACTGCACCAAAATAAAACATACAACTCAAACCAATCTAGATCATCAATCAACTCAAAATAAACGAAAATCTACTCAAAACATCATAGGATGGCAACACATCATTGGATCATAATATGTGGCATAAAGCACCATGTTCAAGTAGGTGATTACAGCTGGGTGCGGGGGAGTGGACCGTCGAAAAGAGATGAGGAATGTGATGAAGATGGTGATGTTGATGAAGACGATCACCGCGGTGATGGTTCCCCCGGTGGCACTCCAGTGCCACCTAGAGAGAGGGGGAGAGGGTCTCCCCTTGTGCTTCCTCCTCCATGGCCTCCCCCTAGATGGGGAGAGGTTCTCCCTCTGGTCCTTGACCTCCATGGTGATGATGGCCCCCTCCGGGATCCTCCTCCATGGCCTCCGGTGATGATGGCCCCCTCCGCAGGGTGCTAGAGAGGGCCTAGATTGATTTTTCATGGCCACGGAGGCTTGCGGCTGCGGAACTCCCGATCTAGGTTTATTTCTAAGGTTTTGGGATTTATAGGAGGTGTTGGCATCGGGGACAAGTCAAGGGGGCCCGCGAGGTGAAGACAAGGTAGGGGCGCACCCCCACCCTTGTGGTTGCCCCGGGACTCCTCTCTGGTATCTTTTCGCTCCAGTATTTTTTATATTTTCCAAAAATATTCTCCGTAAATTTTCAACCCATTCCAAGAACTTTTATTTCTGCACAAAAGCAACAACACGGTAGTTCTGCTAAAAATAACGTCAGTCTGGGTTAGTTCTAATCAAATCATACCAAAATCATGTATAATTGTTGTAAACATGGCATGAATACTTCATAAATTATAGATACGTTGGAGACGTATCAGAATCCCCAAGCTTGATTCCTGCTCGTCCTCGAGTAGGTAAATGATAAAAGAAATAATTTATGAAGTGTGAATGCTAGCATAGTGCATAAGTTTGAGCAATGATAGATCCAAACACTTTTTCTAGCATCATTATATATCATAAACAGTAGCTCATATCGTAAAACTTCTCATGATCAAGTAACAATTCACAGGTTAAAGTATAGACCATAAAGTTTCTTGAAAACTAGCAAACTATGCTTTTAGTCACCAAACAATTGCAATTCATCTTATTTTCAGGAAGGGTCTATGTAAGAGCTTTGATTTAGCAAATCCCACATACTCAACTATCATATAGTCTTCCATGATTGCTAACACTCAAAGCATTCTTTTAGAACAAATAGCATCCATCGAACACAGAGAAATATAGGGGCTTAAAGTTTTGCCTCCCAACTTATTTATCGTATAGATAATTGTCAACAGTAATAATTCATGACCAAATATATTTGAATTGCCATATATATATGCTTGGATCTTTCCCCGCCACATGATGTTTGCCAACTAAAGAATAATTAAGGTTGAAATAATAAGGAATACTAATGACTCTTGCATAAAAGTAAATACATGAAAGTAAAAGATATGCCCTTCGCAGAGGGAAGCAGAGGTTGTCATGTGCTTTTTAATTGTGGATGTGTAAACCCTTAATGCAAAGGAACGTCACATTATATTGCCCTTTGTGATAGCAACCCTTATTATGCAGTCTGTCGCTTTTATTTCTTTACCATCACAAGTTCGTACAACGCTTATTTTCCCTTACAATAAAAGATCATACATATTTAGGAGCAATTTTTATTGCTTTTTGCACCAATGACAACTCACTTGAAGGATCTTATTCAATCCATAGGTAGATATGGTGGACACTCATGGCATGAAATGGGGTTTAAGGGTTTTGGATGCACAAGTAGTATCTCTACTTAGTACAAAATTTTGGCTAGCAAAAGATCCTAAGAAAGCACCACATGTTAGGGGATCCATAACAATATAACTTCTATACAAATATACCCAAACATTACTCATTACGTTGTCTTCCTTGTCCAACTTCAACTAATTTTCTCAAGTTTGAAAATAATTAATGGGGCTCACAATCAAAGAAGATGTCCAAGATAGTATATTTATATGTGAAATCTCTCTTCCTTCAATATTCTTTCCTGAATTGTTCAAGTGACCAATGTTGAGTTGCGAATTTTCAATAAATTTTACCACCCATAGTTCTTATAAATGAACAAAACAAAAACCGAGGTATACCGATAATTGTTGAAGAAGAAAGATGGGATGCCAACCGGGGCATCCCCAAGCTTAGATGCTTGAGTATCCTTGAAATATTTACTTGGGGTGCCTTGGGCATCCCCAAGCTTGAAATCTTGCCTCTGCTTATTCTTCTCATATCGGTAACTCCTCGTTCTTCGAACACTTCATCCACACAAAACTTAACAAAAAACCTTGTGAGATCCATTAGTATAATAAAGCAAATCGCTACCTTTAGGTACTATTGTAAACTCATTCCAATTTCATATTAGCATTATATCTACTGTATTCCAACTTCGCCATGGTTCATAACCCCCGATACAACCCATAGATTCATCAAAATAAGTGAACAACACAAAGAAAACAGAATCTGTAAAAAATAGGACAGTTTGTAGCAATCTGGAAACTTCGTATACTTCTGTAACTCCAAAAATTCTAAAAAATTAGGACAAACTAAAAATTTGCATAGCAATACTGTGTAAAAATTTCAGAAACTTTCGACGTTCCAGTAAAAAAATGAAAATTCATGCACTACAGCCAAAGTTTCTGTTTTTGCACCGCACATAGAAAACAAGCAATCTAATCATCCTAAAACCAAAACTTGGCATATTATTTTTATAATACAATGGATATATACAAGGGGATAATTATTTTTGAGAAACTTCCATGAAAAGTTCTACATTGTTTCCATGGGCATGAACACAAGTGTTCAAGGTCGACCCTCACTTCTCCAAGGCATAACCTTCCAATCACTTCTCTTTTTGAAAAAGTTTGTAGGCATAAGAGGCAAGTAATTTTTTTGTATTTTCATTCTTTTAATTTTTTTTATGTTTCACCCACAATCTAAAGAAAACAAAACAAAAGGGAAAACAAAATCTACTTAGTGAAGAAAGCAAACAAGCACACACAAGAATATCAACCTCACGCTATTGCTCCCCGACAACGGTGCCAGAAAAGAGCTTGATAATCCCCAAGTGCAAGGAATCATCGTAGCAATTTCCAAACGTGGAAATGATAAGTATGGAGTGTCGAACCCACAAGGAGCCAAAGGTAAGATCAATATTCTCTCAAGTCCTATCTGCCACTGACACGACTCTACGTACACCGAACGTTTGCTTCCATCTAGAAATGAGAAATAAAACTACTTGCGGGTATGAAGAGGATAGCTTTGCATGATATCGGAGAACTAAAATATAAAAGTACGTGTTGTTAACAAAAAGTTAGAATATATTACTATATATTATAAATAGCGAGTGTGGAATAATGATGGATCGGTGTGCGGAATTGTCCTAGGCAATTGTTAACAAGATCGGTAGTCATCATTGCAATTTCATATGAGGGAGAGGCATAAGCTAACATACTTTCTCTTCTTGGATCATATGCACTTATGATTGGAACTCTCGCAAGCATCCGCAACTACTAAAGATCATTAAGGTAAAACCCAACCATAGCATTAAAGTATCAGGTCCCCTTTATCGCATACGCAACAACCCCCTTACTCGGGTTTATGCTTCTGTCACTCAAGCAACCCACTATAAGCGAATCATGAATGTATTGCAACACCCTACAGCGGGAATCCTTCACGTGTGCACGGCACGGGAGGCACCATAGGACAGCACCAAAATAAAACATACAACTCAAACCAATCTAGATCATCAATCAACCCAAAAGACAAAGGAAATCTACTCAAAATATCATAGGATAGCAACACATCATTGGATCATAATATGTGGCATAAAGCACCATGTTCAAGTAGGTGATTACAGCGGGGTGCGAAAGAGTGGACCGCTGAAAAGAGATGTGGAACGTGATGAAGACGGTGATGTTGATGAAGACGATCACCGCGGCGATGGTTCCCCCGGTGGCACTCCGGCGCCACCGAGAGAGAGGGGGAGAGGGTCTTCCCCTTGTGCTTCCTCCTCCATGGCCTACCCCCTAGATGGGGAGAGGTTCTCCCTCTGGTCCTTAGCCTCCATGGTGATGATGGCCCCCTTCGGGATCCTCCTCCATGGTCTCCGGTGATGATGGCCCCCTCCGGCAGGGTGCCGGAGAGGGCCTAGATTGATTTTTCGTGGCTATAGAGGCTTGCGGTGGCGGAACTCCCGATCTACGTTTATTTTTTAGGTTATTGGGATTTATAGGAGGTGTTGGCGTCAGGGACAAGTCAAGGGGGCCCGCGAGGTGATGACAAGGCAGGGGGCGCGCCCCCACCCTTGTGGTTGCCCCGGGACTCCTCTCTAGTATCTTTTCGCTCCAATATTTTTTGCATTTTCCAAAAATATTCTCTAAATTTTCAGCCCATTCTGAGAACTTTTATTCTGCACAAAAACAACACCACAGTAGTTCTACTGAAAACAACGTCAGTCCGGGTTAGTTCTAATCAAATCATACTAAAATCATGTAGAATTGTTGTAAACATGGCATGAATACTTCATAAATTATAAATACGTTGGAGACGTATCAAATGACAAGTGAATAAACACTCATCTTGAGAATAACATATCTAGCATGGAAATATATCAGCCACCCCCTACCGTTTCATGAGCGGTACGAGCAGACAAAAGAGAAATTTATTTTGAAAATTAGAGATGGCACATACAAATTTTCTTAGAACGGCAAAAGAATACCACATATAGGTAGGTATAGTGGACTCATATGGCAAAACTGGTTTAAGGATTTTGGATGCACAAGTAGTGATCATACTTAATGCAAATGAAGGCTAGCAAAAGATTGAGAAGCATCCAACCAAGAAACGAAAAATTCATAAGCGATCTTTAAGAATAACTAACACCTAATAATGCACCACAAGTAGGATGTAATTTCATTTCATAACTATTGACTTTCATGCTTGCATAGGGAATCACAAACCTTAACACCAATATTCTTACTAAAGCATGATTACTCATCAACATGACTCACATATTATATCATCATATCGCAAAACTATTACAAGGAATCAAGTTTATTTTGTCCAATGATCTTCATGAAAGTTTTTATTATATCCCTCTTGAATATCTATCACTTTGGGACTAATTTCATATGTTGCTTTTGATAGCTCAAACAAATCTAAGTGAAGAGCATGAGAATAAAAATTCTCTTCTCTCAAAAGAATTTAAGTGAAGAAAGAGAGAATTTCTTAAAAACAATACTAACTCTCAAATAAATCTAAGTGAAGCATGAGAGCATTTCTTCAGAAATACTATTGCACACCGTGCAAAAAGATATAAGTGAAGCACTAGAGCAATTCCATAGCTCAAAAAGATTTAAGTGAAGCATAGAGAGCAATTCTAACAAGTCATAGCATAATTTTGGCTCTCTCAAATAGGTGTGTCCAGCAAGGATTCATGACACAAAATAAAAAGCAAAACAAGTAAAGACTCATATCATACAAGACGCTCCAAGCAAAACTCATGATATGTGATGAATAAAAATATAGCTCCAAGTAAAATACTGATGGTCGTTAGAAGAAAGAGGGGATGCCACTCGGGCATCCCCAAGCTTAGTTGCTTGCTTCTCTTTTAGATAATAGCTTGGGATGCCATGGGCATCCCCAAGCTTAGGATCTTCTTACTCCTCATTCCTTCATCCATCGTGATCTCACCCAAAACTTGAAAACTTCAGTCACACAAAACTCAACAAAACCTTCGTGAGATCCGTTAGTAAAAGAAAGCAAATCACAACTATAAGTACTGTTGCAAACCCATTCATATTTTATTTTTGCATTATATCTATTGTATTACAACTTTGCTATGGCTCAAACCCCCCGAAAGAGTCCATAGATTCATGAAAATAATCACACAACACAAAGAAAACAGAATCTGTCAAAAACAGAACAGTTTGTAGTAATCTGAAAACTTTTGGTACTTCTGTAAAACTTCAAAAATTCTGAAAAATTAGGACAACGTGGGCAATTTGTATACCAATCTTGTGTGAAAAATTAAGAGCAAAAACATGTTTCTGTGATTTATTAAAATTATTTTTATGAGCGCAAAAGTTTATGTTTTTCAACAAGAACAAATCAACTATCACCCAACATGATCCCAAAGGCTTTGCTTGGCACAAACATTAAATAAAACATAAAAACACAATCATAACACACTACTAGGGAAAAGCCTAGCAGCAGCGCGGGTTTTAGGCCTATCAGTAGCGCGGGCGGGAGCGCTACTGATAAGGCGCTACAGCTAAAGCTTAGCAGTAGCGTGCCTAGACCCACGCTACTGCTAAATTGACTTAGTAGTAGCGCATCTCCATGGGAGCGCTACTGGTAATTAGTAGTAGCGCTTCTCCTTGCCCGCGCTACTACTATTATTTAGTATTTTATTTCTTTTTTATTTCATGTTGTATTCATACACCTTTACACGAGTTTTCATACAACAGGAATTTAGAGATTGTTTTTACATCATAATGAGTTATTACATCACGGGGTGAAAGAACCGTGGACTAGTTTCAAGTGGATGTCCATCCACTTGAAACTAATCTGCGGTTCTTTCACCCAATGATATAATAATATCATCATCATCATATCATTAACAACTTATCATCATAATACATCATTATCATATAACACCTCCTCAAGATCATCGTTTTCATCAATGACATCACATAGCAAATTGGTCACTAGTCGTAATCACAAGTACTCCTCATTATCAACTCTAACACATTACCACATAATAAACATATTGTACCTCATAGGACCTACTACATTCGATTAAGATCTACTACATTTTCTAAGGTAAAATAGCAAAAAACAAGATAGCCGCTGACTCTCCATTATGGAGAATGGAGATTATCCTGTCTCCAATTCTTGCCTTTCGCTGAATGTTACTTCCAAGAACCTCCTTGCGAATGTCCAAACATTTTTCCATTCTTTGATGAGCATGTGTTCACCGGTTTCAGAAATCCGATATGCACAGGTGAGCTCCCTAGATTTACCTGGCAGTATGTTCAGAACTGTAAGGCGACCATTCAGATACATCAGATGAAGCACACAATCCATCGGGAGTTTCTGTTGAAAAACATAGTAATAACTTCATAGTTAGCAATGATGTGCTAGTTTTAGAAGTATGCAAAAGATGCACGGATGTCGTAATAGTAAAAAATCTTACCAGGGTATCTCCAGAGAAGTTACGGTGGTTCAACACGTGCACTAGTGGCACGTATTCACCATAATTTGGAGGAGTTCGATAATAGTTATTGTAATCCTCAAGAAGAGTACAAAATGCGATCAGATGATTTTTCTCCTTATAAGTTAATTCGGAGCCATCGGTGTAGTGCGTTTTGTCTACCATCTTTCGCACAGTCTTTGAAGAACCAAAATAAGCTGTCAATGGAAATAAGCTATCAACTATTTTGAAATAAACAATATAAATTAGTTAATAACTATGTTTGAGAAACTCACATAGCGGTACAATCGGAAGCGTATCAACAAGGACCCAAACTCGATGTCAGGATCACCAAGATCCATGGTGACAATCATACCCTCATAAAAACCATACATTTTGCAAAGTGCTTCCCAATTTTGGCAACCAAAATGGGTTACGCTCTGAGCATTGCACAGATTTACTTCAAAATCCATATCATGATGGGTCCTTAGGTGTATTTTCTTTGTTTCAAAATTTTCATGGTCTTCAAAACCCATCCTCTCCAAGACATAGCGTCTTGCATGGCATGGGATAAGCTAGTCGAATTGTAAAAGATGAAAATTAGACGTTGAAATAGTTGAAGTCATGCTTAATTACGAAAAAACACTTGTCGTTGTTGCGTACCGTTTCAACATCGAAGGTCTCTTCGAGCTTAATGCTGAAGCGCCGATCTTCATCCAACTCAACGAACCTGTCGCACATACCTCGATCGTCGTGGCACCAGCTGCACTCCCCCGGGAGACTGTCGTCGTCCGAGTACGACATTTCCTACGTTCACAATTCCAAGATTAAACTTGTACATATTCTAGCACAAGTCATGCCAGAATTCACGGAAAAATCCAGCATGACCTTTGCTAAAAAAGGACATATCGAGCGCCTGAAATTTGCCGGAACGGAAATTAATCAACACTCCGGCAAAACATAGGCCACTCGGAGGTGTAACCTGAACATGACCGGCCACTTGGGCAACCACATATCCTATTTGAGCAACACAGGATATACATGTTTTTATCTACATCATATATATCTTATAGGACTCATATTGACATGGAGATTTGGCTGGTCTCACCTCGAGGTCGGAGGGGGTCGGTGATGGGGACGACGGCGGGGATGATGGAGGGGCTCCTTGATTTCTGCAAAAGCAAAAACCCTATAAGTTATCACTAATACATCCTGAATAATTGCTTAAAATAAAAAATAACAACAAATATGACATGTTCAACTAGTTCTTACTAAATATAAACTTACTATAAATAGAAAAAAACTAGTTCTTTCTAAAAATAAAGTAGTTCAACTAGTTATTTTAATTTTCTTACTAAAAATACATTAGTTCTATTAATTCAACTAGTTCAACTAGTTTATTAATTTACTTACTAAACTAGTTCAACTAAAACTAAACTAGTTCAACTAGTTTATTAATTTACTTACTAATTATTTTAAAACTTACTAAATAAACTAGTTCTATTAAGCACTTACTATAAATAAACTAGTTCTATTAAGCACTTACTAAATAAACTAGTTCTATTAATCACTTAATATAAATAAACTAGTTATATTAATCACTTACTAAATAAACTATTTCTATTAAACACTTGCTAAAAATTCTACTACCCTAAATTTTCTTACTTCTATTTTATTCAAAACACCTAAAATAGTCAAAAAAAAAGTTATTATATTAAAAAACCTACATTCTACAATGTCTACCTTCTAAAATCTACATTTAAATTACCTACAATTTGCAAGAACAGAGACAGGGGAGGAAGGGAGGAGAGAGGAGGGGGAGGGGGCGTCCGGAGGAGGAGGGGGAGGGGCTGGCCGGAGGAGGAGGAGGGAGGGGCGGTGGGAGGAGGGCTACCGGCGAAGGAGGGAGGAGGGAGGAGAGGCGGCCGGAGGAGGGGGAGGGGCCGGCCGGAGGAGGAGGAGGGAGGGGCGGTGGGAGGAGGGCTGCCGGCGGAGGAGGGAGGAGGGGGCGGCCGGAGGCGGAGGGAGGAGGGGGCGGCCGGAGGAGGAGGGAGGAGGGCGCGGTGGGAGGAGGAGGGAGTACCTCGGTGGAGGACGGACGACGGCGGCGGCGGCGGTGAGGGCAGGCTTGGGCTCGGGCGGCGGCGACAGAGGAGTAGGGGAACAATGTGGGGGGGGAAGGAGGACTTAGCGAAAGTTTGAGCGGGCGGGTGGTTAAGTCGAACTAGCAGTAGCGCACTTCAGGAAACGCGCTATAGCTAAAGTAGCTATAGCGCGTTTTCAGGAAAAACGCTACTGCTAAGTCTATGCACGCATCAAAAATATACATTGGTCATCATTGATCTTTTTGTGTAGAATCTAAATGGTCAACATGAATCCTCACAGTACCTAAATAGGCACTGGTGAAGATTCATATTGCAGCCACAAATCCTACACATATAGTTCAATGAAGACCAAGTGCTCGAGGTAGTTTGAGAAGTAACATATTTAAGGTGGTAAACACCTTGTTCGCTTAGCAGTATGGGACTAAACTTAATTAGGTGCAACACTTAGCAGCAGCGCGTTTTGCAGAAAAACGCTGCTACTAAGTACTTTAGCAGCAGCGCGTCCAGGGAAGGGCGCTACTACTATATCTAGCCTGGGGGCAAATCCGTGGCAATTATAGTAGTAGCGCTTGTTTCACCTAGAGCGCTACTGCTATCTAGTTATTAGTAGCGCGGTTTCGTTAAGCTCGCTACTGCTAGTTAGCAGTAGGCCTGTTTTTAAACCGCGCTGCTGCTAAGATTCTGTGTATAACGTTTTCCCTAGTAGTGACAGTAGCATAATTGTGCAAACACTCAAGAACAAAAATAAAAAGACAAAAATAAATTTTATTCATTGGGTTGCCTCCCAACAAGCGCTATCGTTTTACGCCCCTAGCTAGGCATAGAGCAAAGATCTAAGTGTTGTCATCTTTATTTTCCAACTCTTCAATCAAACACTTGGAATTCTTCAAGGATTTAGCATACAAACTTACAATGACAATACTCCTAGGAACAAGTTTAAGGAACTCATTCTTGCACATAGGGTCTCTTATAACTTCAACAAAATCTGGGTGAATACTAATCATCTTAAGATCTTCTTTGTTACTATTGGAAGTTGCACCCTTGTTTTTAGTGGCTTGAGTGATCTTGCCAATTTTTACCGGAGGTTTTTCAATAGTTTTGGCGGAAGCAAAAGCCGTACTTAGATTACTAAAAATTTCTTCTAATTTATCAATCCGAGACGGGCTTTCTTCAATTCTTTCATGAATTACGGTTCCCTTTTCTTTTAACAACTTAAAAACTTCTCCCTCTTTTGACCCAAATTTAGTAGCAAAATCATGCATCTTTTTATCCAAGTTTTCAACGTAAGCATTTTCTTTTCAATAGCATCTAGTCTTTCCATAACATGCTCGAGAGTCAAAGTTGTTTCATTAATCATAAGCGATGGTGAACCCACTAAATATCCCATAGCATTAAAAGCATCAAGAGAGGGACACATCAAGAAATTTCCACCGGTAATCATATCAAGGACGAATCTATACCAGGTGGTGATGCCCACATAAAAACAGCGAAGAAGAACAACGGTAGATTGCTTACAGATAGATGTATTATGAGCATTGCAAATCCTATACCAAGCATCTTTTAAATTCTCTGCTCCCCTTTGTTTAAAGTTAAGAACCTCGTTCTCGGGGGTGCATGCAATAGAGGAAGAACTATCCATAATGACAAAAAGTGGTCCACGAGATTGCACACAAAAACAGATCTGACGAGAAAAACGACGAACGAAAAAGAGGACGAATAAAACGGCAAATTTTTTGTGAAGTGGGGGGAGGAAAACGAGAGGCAAATGGAAAATAATGTAAATTGCAAGGAGATGAGATTTGTGATTAGGAACCTGGTAGACGTTGATGGCAAATGATGTCTCCCCGGCAACGGCGCCATAAATTCCTTTTGATTGCGGCTTGAACTACGTCGGTATTTCCCCAAAGAGGAAGGGATGATGGAGCACATCGACGGTAGGTATTTCCCTCAGTGATGAGACCAATGTTATCGAACCAGTAGGAGAATCACGCAACACAACGTAAACGGTACCTGCACACAAAGAACAATTACTTGCAACCCGATGTGTTAAAGGGGTTGTCAATCCCTTTGGGGTAATGGTGCCAGAAATTTTTGAGTTGACTGGATAAAAATACGATAGATTGGATAAATAGATCACTTATAAATGCAAAATAAAATAAGGTGCAGCAAGGTATTTTTGGGTTTTCGGAAATATAGATCTGAAAAAAGAAATGAATAAAAATAGATCTTGAAGGCAAATATGATAAAGAAGAGACCCGGGGGCCATAGATTTCACTAGTAGCTTCTCTCGAGAAAAATAGCATACGATGGGTAAACAAATTACTGTTGGGCAATTGATAGAACTTCAAATAATCATGACGATATCCAGGCAATGATCATTATATAGGCATCACGTCCAAGATTAGTAGACCGACTCCTGCCTGCATCTACTACTATTACTCCACACATCGACCGCTATCTAGCATGCATCTAGTGTATTAAGTTCATGGAGAAACGGAGTAATGCAATAAGAACGATGACATGATGTAGACAAGATCTATTTATGTAGAAATAGACCCCATCTTGTTATCCTTAATAGCAACGATACATACATTTCTAGAACTTCTGGCGGCTGGAATTGATTTTTCGTCAACTCCCCTAGGGTTTATGGAATATTGGGGTATTTATAGAGCAAAGAGGAGGTGCGGGAGGCCACCGAGGTGGGCATAACCCACGAGGGCGCACCTCGGCCCCCAGGCGCGCCCAGGTGGGTTATGCCCCCCTCGGGGCACCCCTATGGTACTTCTTCAGCCCATCTTGTGTCTTCTGGCCTAAAAAATTCTCCAAAAAGTTTCACTGTGTTTGGACTCCGTTTGGTATTGATTTTCTGCGAAGTAAAAAACAAGCAAAAAACAGCAACTGGCACTGGGCACTATGTCAATAGGTTAGTCCCAAATAATGATATAAAGTTGCTATAAAATGATTGTAAAACATCCAAGAATGATAATATAACAACATGGAACAATCAAAAATTATAGATACGTTGGAGACACATCAAGCGTCACCGTCTCCGGGCGAAACCTAGGCAGGAGCACTTTTGCTCTCCCATGGAGCGATTCTGCTAGGGATACTTGAAGGAAATATGCCCTAGAGGCAATAACAAAGTTGTTATTTTATATTTCCTTATATCATGATAAATATTTATTATTCATGCTAGAATTGTATTAACTGAAAACTTGATACATGTGTGGATACATAGACAAAACACCGTGCCCCTAGTAAGCCTCTACTAGACTAGCTCGTTAATCAAAGATGGTTAAGTTTCCTAACCATAGACATGTGTTGTCATTTGATGAACGAGATCACATCATTAGGATAATGATGTGATGGACAAGACCCATCCGTTAGCTTAGCATATTGATCGTTCAGTTTTATTGCTATTGCTTTCTTCATGTCAAATACATATTCCTTCGACTATGAGATTATGCAACTCCCGGATACCGAAGGAATACCTTGTGTGCTATAAAATGTCACAACGTAACTGGGTGATTATAAAGATGCTCTACAGGTATCTTCGAAGGTGTTTCTTGGGTTGGCATAGATCGTGATTAGGATTTGTCACTCCGAGTATCGGAGAGGTATCTCTAGGCCTTCTCGGTAATACACATGATAAGAAGCCTTGCAAACAATGTGACTAATGAGTTATTTACGGGATGATGTATTACGGAACGAGTAAAGAGACTTGCTGGTAACGAGATTGAACTAGGTATGAAGATACCGACGATCGAATCTCAGGCAAGTAACATACCGATGACAAAGGGAATAACATATTGATACGTCTCCAACGCATCTATAATTTTTTATTGTTCCATGCTATTATATATTCTGTTTTGGATGCTTAATGGGCTTTATTATACACTTCTATATTATTTTTGGGACTAACCTATTAACCGGAGGCCCAGCCCAAATTGCTGTTTTTGCCTATTTCAGTGTTTCGAAGGAAAGGAATATCAAACGAACGTGATTTCCGGAACAAACGTGATCCAGAGGACTTGGAGTGGACGTCAAGAAACGAACGAGGAGGCCACAAGGTAGGGAGGCACGCCTGCCCCCCTAGGCACGCCCCCACCCTCGTGGGTCCCTCGTAGCTCTCCTGACCGACCTCTTTCGCCTATATATACTCATATACCCTAGAAACATCAGATACGGAGCCAAAACCCTATTTCCACCGCAGAAACCTTCTGTACCCGTGAGATCCCATCTTGGGGCCTTTTCCGGCGCTCCGCCGGAGGGGGCATCAATCACGGAGGGCTTCTACATCAACACCATAGCCTCTCCGATGATGTGTGAGTAGTTTACCTCAGACCTTTGGGTCCATAGTTATTAGCTAGATGGCTTCTTCTCTCTCTTTGGATCTCAATACAAAGTTCTCCTCGATCTTCTTGGAGATCTATTCGATGTAACTCTTCTTTTTGCGGTGTGTTTGTCGAGATTCGATGAATTGTGGGTTTATGATCAAGATTATCTATGAACAATATTTGAATCTCCTCTGAATTCTTTAATGTATGATTGGTTAACTTTGCAAGTCTCTTCGAATTATCAGTTTGGTTTGGCCTACTAGATTGATCTTTCTTGCAATGGGAGAAGCGCTTAGCTTTGGGTTCAATCTTGCGGTGCTCGATCCCAGTGACAGCAGGGGAAACGACACGTATTGTATTGTTGCCATCGAGGATAAAAAGGTAGGGTTTATATCATATTGCATGAGTTTATCCCTCTACATCATGTCATCTTGCTTAAAGCGTTACTCCGTGCTTATGAACTTAATACTCTAGATGCATGCTGGATAGCGGTCGATGTGTGGAGTAATAATAGTAGATGCAGGCATGAGTCGGTCTACTTGTCACGGACGTGATGCTTGTATACATGATCATACCTAGATATTCTCATAACTATGCTCAATTCTATGAATTGCTCGACAGTAATTCGTTTCCCCACCGTAATACTTATGCTCTTGAGAGAAGCCACTAGTGAAACCTATGGCCCCCGGGTCTATTTTCCATCATATTAATCTCCCGTTATTTGTATTAACGTTTACCTTGCAATCTTTACTTTTACTCTTTATCATAAAAATACCAAAAATATTATCTTATCATCTCTATTAGATCTCACTCTCGTAAGTGACCGTGAAGGGATTGACAACCCCTTTATCGCGTTGGTTGCGAGGTTCTTATTTGTTTGTGTAGGTGCGTGGGACTTGAGCGTGGTCTGCTACTGGATTGATACCTTGGTTCTCAAAACTGAGGGAAATACTTACGCTACTTTACTGCATCACCCTTTCCTCTTTAAGGGAAAACCAACGCAGTGCTCAAGAGGTAGCAAGAAGGATTTCTGGCGCCGTTGCCAGGGAGTCTACGCACAAGTCAAGACATACCAAGTACCCATCACAAACTCTTATCACTCTCATTACATTATTTGCCATTTGCCCCTCGTTTTCCTCTCCCCCGCTTCACCCTTGTCGTTTTATTCGCCCTCTCTTTCCGTTCTCTTTCTTCTCGTGTTTCTTGAGTTTGCTGCCATTATGTCTGAATCTGGGGAGGCCATCGTTAATGAAGGCAATAATAATAACATGGGAAACTTTGATGCTTTCGATGATCCTCTTGAGGAACCTACTATCTTGCATACTAAAAAGTTCCGAGTTGGTAGTGGTAATATCATTGGGAAAGGAGTTATTCAAGATTTCTTTACTTGTGCCGGTGCTTTGCCCATCAGGGGTGGCTCTATTCTTCATAGAACTAGTAGCCTTGCGGATGCGATATCTTTGCTCGTAGTTGAACTTGAAAGGTAATTTCTTCATATCCTTTCATACAAAGAATTTTCCTAGAATTTTCTAATATTGAGCATTCTTCTGTTAAGCGTGCTGCTACTATCTTCTTGGCTCATGAGTTCAGATTTATAATGAAAGAGGCTAGAGAAATTTTTGCGCATTATAGGGTAGATGCTGGTCATCCTCCCATAGAAGCTATCCTTTTTAACCAAGAAGACATGATGCGTTTACAATCTTTGGATCATGCTGCTTATAATTAAAATCTTAGAAAAAAGGTTCCAGCCGATGTTCTAATTGATAGAATTTCTGAGCTTAAAGATGATTTAGTTGTGCAATATAAGGGGCCAAAGGAGGAACCCATACCTCCCGAGATTGATCTTGGGGACTTTTGTCCCATTACATTTAGCCCTTTTGATTATTTTTGTTTGCCTCAAAGAAAACTTGCTGCTGAACGTAGAGAATATGAGAGAATTTTTCATGACTTGCCGTACCATTATTATGGTAATACTTAGATCTATCCTTGTTTTTATGCCTAGCTAAGGGCGTTAAACGATAGCGCTTGTTGGGAGGCAACCCAATTTTATTTTAGTTTTTTGCTTTTTACTCCTGTTTAGGAATAAATATTTGATCTAGCCTCTGGTTAGATTTGTTTTTGTGTTTTAATTAGTGTTTGTGCCAAGTAAAACCTATAGGATCTTCTTGGATGTTAGTTATTTGATCTTGCTGAAAAAGTCAGAAACTTTCTGCTCACAAAAACAATTGTTTAAACTCACTAGAGCGTGATAAATTACCGATTCTTTTTGTAGTAGATCAGTACGCAAATTTTCCAGGTTGTCCTAGTTTATCAGGATTTTTGGAGTTCCAGAAGTTTACGAACAAATCTGATTACTACAGACTGTTCTATTTTTGACAGATTCTGTTTTTTGTGTGTTGTTTGCTTATTTTGATGAATCTATGGCTAGTAAAAGAGTTTATAAACCATAGAGAAGTTGGAATACAATGGGTTTAACATCAATATAAATAAATAATGAGTTCAATACATTACTTTGAAGTGGTATTTTGTTTTATTTCGCTAACGGAGCTCACGAGATTTTCTGTTAAGTTTTGTGTTGTGAAGTTTTCAAGTTTTGGGTGAAGATTTGATGGATTATGGAACATGGATTGGCAAGATCCTAAGCTTGGGGATGCCCAAGGCACCCCAAGGTAAAATCCAAGGACAACCGAAATCCTAAGCTTGGGGATGCCCCGGAAGGCATCCCCTCTTTCGTCCTCGTCCATCGGTAACTTTACTTGATGCTATATTTTTATTCACCACATGATATGTGTTTTGCTTGGAGCGTCTTGTATGATTTGAGTCTTTGCTTTTTAGTTTACCACAATCATCCTCGCTGAATACACTTTTGAGAGAGACACACATGATTCGGAATTTATTAGAATACTCTATGTGCTTCACTTATATCTTTTGAGCTATATAGTTTTTGCTCTAGTGCTTCACTTATATCTTTTAGAGCACGGCGGTGGTTTGTTTTATAGAAATTATTGATCTCTCATGCTTCACTTATATTATTTTGAGAGTCCTACAAAACAGCATGGTAATTTTCTTTAATTGTGAAATTAGTCCTAATATGATAGGCATCCAAGATTAGTAAAAAACTTTCTTATAAGTGCGTTGAATACTAAGAGAAGTTTGATGCTTGATAATTGTTTTGAGATATGAAGATGGTGATATTAGAGTCATGCTAGTTGAGTGGTTATGAATTTGAGAAATACTTGTGTTAAAGTTTGAGATTCCCATAGCATGCACATATGGTGAACCGTTATGTGATGAAGTCGGAGCATGATTTATTTATTGATTGTCTTCCTTATGAGTGGCGGTCGGGGACGAGCGATGGTCTTTTCCTACCAATCTATCCCCCTAGGAGTATGCGCGTAATACTTTGTTTTGATAACTAATAGATTTTTGCAACAAGTATATGAGTTTTTTATGACTAATGTTGAGTCCATGGATTATACGCACTCTCATCCTTCCACCATTGCTAGCCTCTCTAATACCGCGCACTTTTCGCCGGTATCATACACCCACCATATACCTTCCTCAAAACAGCCACCATATCTACCTATCATGGCATTTTCATAGCCATTCCGGGATATATTGCCATGCAACTTACCACCGTTCCGTTTACTATGACACGCTCCATCATTGTCATATTGCTTTGCATGATCATGTAGTTGACATCGTATTTGTGGCAAAGCCACCGTTCATTATCTTCATACATGTCACTCTTGATTCATTGCATATCCCGGTACACCGCCGGAGGCATTCATATAGAGTCATATTTTGTTCTAAGTATTGAGTTGTAAGTAAATAAAAGTGTGATGATCATCATTACTAGAGCATTGTCCCAAGTGAGGAAAGGATGATGGAGACTATGATTCCCCCACAAGTCGGGATGAGACTCCGGACTAAAAAAAGAGGCCATAAAAAAAGGAGAAAAGGCCCAATCAAAAAAATGAGAGAAAAGAGGGAAGGGACAATGCTACTATCTTTTTTCCACACTTGTGCTTCAAAGTAGCACCATGATCTTCATGATAGAGAGTCTCCTATGATATCACTTTCATATACTAGTGGGAATTTTTCATTATAGAACTTGGCTTGTATATTCCAATGATGGGCTTCCTCAAATTGCCCTAGGTCTTCATGAGCAAGCAAGTTGGATGCACACCCACTTAGTTACCATTGTTGAGCTTTCATACATTTATAGATCTAGTGCATCTGTTGCATGACAATCCCTACTCACTCACATTTATATCTATTAATGGGCATCTCCATAGCCCGTTGATACGCCTAGTTGATGTGAGACTATCTTCTCCTTTTTGTCTTCTCCACAACCACCATTCTATTCCACCTATAGTGCTATATCCATGGCTCACACTCATGTATTGTGTGAAGATTGAAAAAGTTTGAGAACACCAAAAGTATGAAACAATTGCTTGGCTTGTCATCGGGGTTGTGCATGATTTAAATATTTTGTGTGGTGAAGATAGAGCATAGCCAGACTATATGATTTTGTAGGGATAACTTTCTTTGGCCATGTTATTTTGAGAAGACATGATTGCTTTGTTAGTATGCTTGAAGTATTATTACTTTTATGTCAATATTAAACTTTTATCTTGAATCTTTCGGATCTGAATATTCATACCACAAATAAGAGAAGTACATTGAAAATTATGCTAAGTAGCATTCCACATCAAAAATTCTGTTTTTATCATTTACCTACTCGAGGACGAGCAGGAATTAAGCTTGGGGATGCTTGATACGTCTCCAACGTATCTATAATTTTTCATTGTTCCATACTATTATATATTCTATTTTGGATGTTTAATGGGCTTTATTATACACTTTTATATTATTTTGGGGACTAACCTATTAACCGGAGGCCCAGCCCAAATTGCTGGTTTTTTTGCCTATTTCAGTGTTTTGAAGGAAAGGAATATCAAACGGAGTCCAAACGGAATGAAACCTTCGCGAACGTGATTTTCGGAACAAACGTCATCCAGAGGACTTGGAGTGGACGTCAAGAAACGAACGAGGAGGCCACAAGGCAGGGAGGCGTGCCTGGCCCCCTGAGCGCGCCCCCACCCTCGTGGGCCCCTCGTAGCTCTCCTGACCGAGCTCTTTCGCCTATATATACTCATATACCCTGGAAACATCAGATACGGAGCCAAAACCCTATTTCCACCGCCGCAACCTTCTGTACCCGTGAGATCCCATCTTGGGGCCTTTTCCGGCACTCCGCCGGAGGGGGCATCGATCACGGAGGGCTTCTACATCAACACCATAGCCTCTCCGATGATGTGTGAGTAGTTTACCTCAGACCTTCGGGTCCATAATTATTAGCTAGATGGCTTCTTCTCTCTCTTTGGATCTCAATACAAAGTTCTCCTCGATCTTCTTGGAGATCTATTCGATGTAACTCTTCTTTTTGCGGTGTGTTTGTCGAGATCCGATGAGTTGTGGGTTTATGATCAAGATTATCTATGAACAATATTTGAATCTCCTCTGAATTCTTTAATGTATGATTGGTTATCTTTGCAAGTCTCTTCGAATTATCAGTTTGGTTTGGCCTACTAGATTGATCTTTCTTGCAATGGGAGAAGTGCTTAGCTTTGGGTTCAATCTTGCGGTGCTCGATCCTAGTGACAGCAGGGGAAACGACATGTATTGTATTGTTGCCATCGTGGATAAAAAGGTGGGGTTTATATCATATTGCATGAGTTTATCCCTCTACATCATGTCATCTTGCTTAAAAGCGTTACTTCGTTCTTATGAACTTAATACTCTAGATGCATGCTGGATAGCGGTCGATGTGTGGTGTAATAGCAGTAGATGCAGGCAGGAGTCGGTCTACTTGTCACGGACGTTGTCGCGGAATTGTCACGGCAGATATCCTTGAGCTAGGACTTAGTCGTAGAGCCATCGCAACTAGGAAGCTTGAAGGGGTTATGCGGGACAAGGAACACGAGGGTTTATACTGGTTCGGCCCCTTACGGTGAAGGTAAAAGCCTACGTCCAGTTGAGGTGATATTGATTAGGGTTATGATCGCCAAGAGCTAGTCAGCTATGCCCGGCTCTCGATGAGATTGTTCTCGCCCTTAAACCGCTGCCGGGTCGTCCCTTTATATAGGGAGGAAGACGCCCAGCAGCCCTTAGAGTCCCGGCCGGCTCATAAGAGTGTCCGGCTCGGACTCTAAACTAAACTTGCCTTAAGCTGCAAGTTCTACTATAATAATGATTGTAACTATGGACCTTAAGCTATATCCGGGTCTGAGCCCATCTCTGGCCCATCGTCTTGAAACTTGGCTCCGGGCTTCAGGCAACGACCGTACGAGTAACCCGGCCCCTCCTGGCGGGTGACTCTAAGGTCTATATCCTCAACATTAGGCCCCAGATTGATTTGAGCCGGCTCACGTCAATCTTCAACTCTTCTGACAGAAAAAATCTCCGGCTTACCATCTATGTGAAGGCCATAACCCGGAGTGACGTCATCCTCTGGACTCCGGATAATCCGCCGTGACGTCATCCTCCATTAAGTCCGTTTTTTACTCCGCCAGATCCGCAACGGATCTTTGCTTTTACTGTCATTCTGAAAATCGAGGCGTCGTGAGGGGGAGATAACCACGCCGTGGTCTCCTTGAATCTCGCGCCCACTTATGACCTCGCCTTATAAATAGGCCAACCCAACAGGTTCTTCTCACGCTCTCTTCTTCCTCCTCGCGCCGTCGCTCCTCTGCCACTGCCGCCGCTGTCGCGCCCCTGGTCTTCATCAACCCGGCCGCTGCATCACCCTGACTCGGACCAGATAAACGGCGGCGACCTCCGCTCTTCTCCAACTCCGGTGAGTCTCCTTTGCCTTGTCAGATAGATCTACCGTAGGGTTTGTCTGTGTTCTTCGCGTTCATCGCCATTGCCACAAACCTCAGTAGTTCTCATAGTCATTGTACTTGATTGATCTTTAACCTTGCATAGAACTAGTGCGGTAGTTGTCTTAAGCCTCATTTCAAGTACCAGTAGATCTCCTTCCACTGTACAGATGCTTCGTTCGAGCTCAAGAATATCCCCTCGTCTGTTTCTAGGTCTAGAAAGTTTCATTTCACCCGACCATTTTGATCCAAAAAAGTTACTGCCATATGTGAAACCTGTTTTACCACACTTAGTAAAAACTGCAACTATTGAATCTTGGCGGCTTACATTTTCGGCTTAAAGAAAACACGCGCCGTAGAACTTTCCAGTTTAAAGAAAACCATGCTCTGTAGAATCCTTCGGCTTAACTGTAGTAAATAACCAATTTACTCTGAATCCCCCTGTGGCTTAAACAACCCACCGTATCTGAATATATATCATTAGTCCCCTTCATAAGCCGCCATCTTAGTTTGAATGATAGATCTCCGGCTTATAATTAACCCGGACACTTTTCTCTTTATCATAGACCACCAACCTTCACCATGCCTCCCAAGGCTCCCATCACTTGCAACTGGATGAGATCCAACGTCACCGAAGAGACCCTGGCCAATTTCGTTAAGTCCGGATATTTGCCTAAGAAGGAAATCATGTCCTACCGTGCCCCTGACCCGTCGGAAGAGAGACCACAGCCAAGGGACGGGGAGGTAGTGATCTTCGCAGACCATATGAGCCGGGGCTTCGCACCGCCCGGCTCAAAGTTTTTCAGGGACGTAGTCAACTTCTTTGACCTACGGCCTCAGGATATAGGACCCAACTCCGTATCCAACATCTGCAACTTCCAAGTCTTTTGCGAAGTGTACCTTGGAGAAGAGCCCAGTTTGCTGCTTTTCAGAGAACTGTTCTACATAAACCGCCAAAATGAGTGTGCCAATGGGCCAAGTCTGGAGTTAGGCGGCATCTCCATCCAGCGGCGTAGGGACTGTCTGTTCCCTTACGCAGAGCCGCCAAGCCACCCCAAGGACTGGAATATGACTTGGTTCTACTGCCAAGATATGTCCCCGGCTGACGAGAATCCGCTGCCCGGCTTTCGCCCAACACGTCTAGAGCCGACTCATCCGCTGTCGGACAAACTGACTGCAGCGGAACGCCAGCCTCTGCTTCCAACCATCAATAAGATCAAGGCCCTGCTAGGCAACGGTCTGAACGGGATTGACCTGGTCCGGGTCTGGATCTCATGGCGGGTGATCCCATTGAGCCGCCGCCCCGGCTTAATGTGTGAGTACACCGGGCGAAAAGATGACCCGCAGAGGCACAGTTGCAATGATCTTCCAGAAGACGTTGCAGAGGAAGAGACCAAGGCTCTATTAAACGAGAGTCTGGCAGACTGTGGAAGGACTGGGCTAGCGCCCTTCTGCAAGACCAATCCAGCCCCAGCGGTAAGCCGCTGACTTTAACCTTTCAATTTCTTCTGCGTGTAACCTTGATCTGAACTGTTTTAAGAATCAATCATTGTATCCTTCAGGCTGATGACAAATTCTGGCGGGTCAAATATGACCATGAAGCGGCCAAGAAGGCCAGGAAGGCGAAGAAAGCCGCCAAGAAAGCCGCCCCTCGCAAAAAGGGAAGCAGACCCACTGCTTCGGAGCTAATGCAATTAAGCGACAGCTCCGAGTCAGAGGTAACCCTTAAACCTTTAAATTTTTGTTATATTTGTTGTTTGTTGCTGTCTTCCTTATCAACACTTTGCTCATTGACAGGATGACACCGGCGCCAGTAACCCGGTGGTTGAAGAGGTAACATCACTTTCCTCCGGCTCGGAGCCCTTGCCACAGCTGAAAGTCCGAAGGGTAACCCGGAAAGTAAGCTTTTCTCATCCTTTAGCTCATCAAGACCCTCAATTTCCTTTGAAGCAGCAGGTTCACGAAAGCCGGCGTCACACCCGGGCCCGCAAGGACACCGACCTCTCCGCCGGGTTACCCGACGCAACAAGGAAGCGTCGCACTGAGGGTTTTTTTCTCACTTGTACCCTTTTCATCCGTTGGCGGGTGTTATCCGTCAGCCACTCAACTCTTCTGACTCCAATTATCAGGAGACCTCCCCCTCTTCGGGTGACTCCATGCAGTCAAATCTGCCGGCCTTCAAGACTGCAGCCGGGTAATAACGATCTCCTTACATTATCTTGTCTGTACTTACTCTTTGTGTGCCTAACACTTCTGTCTTTTTAGTGCCCAGGCAAAGCTCACCAAACGGGCGAAGAAGACCAGGTCAGCCGGAGTGCCAGACTTACCTGACCCAGAAGCGACGGCTCAAGAGCCGCCAGCTGCCTCCGCCCCCGAAGCCACCACTCCAAAGAACATGGCGCCTGAGGCCCCTGCCCCGACTACCAAGACAACGACCGAAGCTTCGGTTAACCCGGAGGCCTCCGGCTCAGCTCCACCAGCAGACGACCCAAACGTGGTAATCACCCGGACGGAATTCGTTGAGCCGGGGAGACCGACCGCGTTGGCCAAATGCTCCGCGAAGGGGGAGTTACTGCAGCCCCACCGGGTGAACCTGGACCTCTCCGGCTACACCGACTTGAGCATTGGAGAGCTCGTCTCTGGCTACATCAATCAAGTCCACAAGAGCCGGGACGCCGAGGTCGCCATGGTCAACCAGATCCAACAAAAATCTGAGGTATCCTTCTGCTGCCCTCTTATTTACTGCATAGTTACCTTTGCCATGCTAGCCCCCAAGTCGACGACTTATGCTTGAATATGTTGTAGACTTAGGTTCCGGCTTACTCAACTGAGCCGCCAATATGTAGATAGATAAGTTCAATATGCATTAGCCCCCAAGTGCCAAGTGTCTTTGCTTGGAAAGCGCTTGGGACTTATACAATGACTGTTAATAACCTGGAAATATATGCAGGCTGTTGGCAAGAAATTAGAGGCGGATCTTGCGGATCTCAAGAGCCGGCTGAAAATGCAGGAGATGGAGACCCGGAAGGCAAACGCCGAGTTTGTATCCAGCATCGCCACTCATGAAAAATTGAAGACCGAGTTTGATGCTGAGAGGAAAGCCTGGGTCGAAGAGAAGGCCGCACTGGTGACCCGGGCAGAACAGGCGGAGAAGGCTCTCGCTGAGAAGACCGCCGAGCTCTCCGGCCTAAAGCGCCAGGTTTCCCAAATGGTGGCTGCTATCTTCGGTAAGTCACCTCACCGGCTTTCATCAAGTCTGTATATATCATGATTCATCCTTGTCACCGGCTTATCTGATCTTGTTAAATAGGTCCCAGGAGTGCCAACCTCAATCAGAGCGTGGTCACCAAATTAAAGGCCGTGTACACCCTGGCGGAACAGCTCTACACCGGGTCACAGCGTGCCTTAGCTGTGGTGGCCCTATCCAACGAGGTGCCAACTCATCTAGCCGAAGTCCTGCGCCGGCTCGCTGTCCTGCCACAGCGGATCCAGGAGCTACGACGAGCCTCTGCGAGAGCCGGAGCAATCGCCGCGCTGAGCCGGGCCAAAGCATTCCTGCCGGAGCTAGACCCGGCAGACATCGCCCTGGGTTATCCAAGCCTGAAGGAAGACGGCTCAGCCTTCGACCAGAGGGACTTCGCGGCGTGTGTGAAGGTTGTACGCCCGGTGGCCACCATCATCGGGAACGACACCGACTTAACCAAGTATCAGCCGGGTTACGATGCGGAGAATCAGAGGATTACAACCCCTCGCTATGAAGCTCTCAATCTGATTCCTCCGGCTCGTCAGCACACCTTCGCCCCGGAGATTGACCCGGCCAGGTTAATTGACGAAGAAGCCCAGTTCGAAGCTCTCAGCGGCATTGACTGGAAATCATCCACCTTCGAGGTCTTAGGATCAGCCGGAGGAGAAGACAGGAATGAGCCGGGGACTTCAACCCAGCAGGCATCATAGTTTAGCTGGCGGGTTACCAAACATTGTTCCACCTTTTAAACTTGAGGAGTTATTGTAATAGAGTAGGTGCAACAATTTATCTCTGTCGTGCCATCGTGCACGTTTTGAATGCGAAAGCCCTTTGAATTTGTCTCTTTGATGTTTCTCCGGGTCATAATCATTCCATTGCTTTTCTTAACCTCAAAAGGTGCTTTTAAGTTTCTGCATATAAAGGCAAATCACAAGTCTCGAGGCGACTTACCGCCCTGAGATTCAGGTGTTTAAGATAAATAACCCGGAATATGAATTAAAAAAGACTGGTCCTTGATTACACTCTGAACATAGCCGTAACAATCACACTTATCAGCCTGTAAGTATACTTCCGGTTTAAAGAACCCGGTGCAGTAAGTTGACGCCAAAATTAAGCCGGCACGTGAAACACGGCCATGCACACCTCAGAGTAAACTTTGTGAAAAAGCAGAAGAACTTAGGGGCTTCTGGTTCGAATACGACCAGAGACCCAGCCCCAAGGGGTTAAGCTAAGATTCGGATACGACCATATAGCCCCCAGTGGGTGTGGCGATGCCAATCAAGAGGGTACCGACAGCTATGTTCTCTTTGGTTTGAATACGACCCATGTTTGAACAGGAAGCCCCCAAGTGATTCTTAAAATTGTTTAACGACACTGATTCGAATACGATCCACGTCGGTTCTCAGAGGGGTTAAACTATGATTCAAATATGACCAAAGGCAACCTTCTAATGAGCTCGGCACTTTGCCAATCAAATGGGTATCGACAGCTATGTTCTCTTTGGTTCGAATACGACCCATGTTTGAACAGGAAGCCCCCAAGTGACTTTACTGCTTACGGCTAGATTCGAATACGATCATAAGCCGGATCCTCCTTTAGCATGTAATCTTGTAATAAAAACAACACACGCATATTTGGAGGAGAAAAAAGGACAGAGGTCCTGCTTTATTGCTTATTATAATATATACATGGCTGAGATGAATATGTACACCACGAGAGCCGGTAGCTCAAGTGTAATAAGGCCGAAGCTGAGCTATGTTCCACGGCCGACGGGTCTCTTCCTCAGACCTACGTGAATCTTTGTGCTCCCGAATGTCAATGAGGTAATATGACCCGTTGTGCAAATTCTTGCTGACCACAAAAGGCCCTTCCCAAGGTGGGGATAACTTATGTGCATCTGTTTGATCCTGGATGAGCCAGAGCACAAGGTCGCCTTCCTGGAAGACCCCGGGATTTGACCCGGCGGCTATGATAACGGCGCAGGTCTTGTTGGTAAATTGCTAAACGGGCTGCTGCCACATCACGCTGTTCGTCCAACAAGTCCAGAGCATCTTGGCGCGCCTGTTCATTATCCGTCTCAACATAAGCCGCCACGCGAGGCGAATCGTGACGGATGTCGCTGGGTAGGACTGCTTCTGCTCCATAAACCATGAAGAAAGGCGTGAAGCCTGTAGACCTGTTAGGAGTAGTGTTGATGCTCCATAAGACGGAGGGCAACTCCTCCACCCAACAACCCGGCGTCCGTTGCAAAGGGACCAAAAGCCGGGGCTTGATGCCCTTCAGAATTTCCTGGTTAGCTCTTTCAGCTTGACCATTGGATTGAGGATGAGCCACTGAAGAAACATCAAGCCGGATATGCTCTCATTGATAAAACTCTTCCATGGCGCCTTTGGAGAGATTGGTGCCGTTGTCAGTTATAATGCTGTGCGGAAAACCAAAGCGGAAAATCACCTTTTTCATAAATTGAACCGTCGTGGCTGCATCACACTTGCTGACTGGCTCAGCTTCCACCCACTTTGTGAATTTGTCAACTGCCACCAAGAGGTGGGTCTTCTTATCCTTGGACCGTTTAAAAGGCCCAACCATATCAAGCCCCCAGACCGCAAAGGGCCAAGTGATTGGGATCATCCTCAATTCCTGAGCCGGCACATGAGCCCGTCGTGAGAACCTTTGGCAACCATCACATTTACTGACCAAGTCCTCTGCATCAGCATGAGCTGTCAGCCAATAAAAACCATGACGGAAAGCCTTGGCTACAAGGGATTTTGAGCCGGCGTGATGGCCACAATCCCCTTCATGGATCTCCCGCAAGATCTCTTGGCCTTCCTCAGGGGAAATACAACGTTGAAATGCCCCTGAAACACTGCGATGATGTAACTCGCCATCGATGACGATCATCGACTTAGCCCGCCGGGTTATTTGCCTGGCCAGGGTTTCATCCTCAGGCAACTCTCCCCGGGTTATATAAGCCAGATATGGCATTGTCCAGTCTGGTATGACATGAAGAGCTGCCACCAGTCGTGCCTCCGGGTCAGGGATAGCCAAGTCCTCCTCTGTAGGCAACTTAACCGAGGGGTTATACAGGACATCCAGGAAAATGTTAGGCGGCACCGGCTTTCGCTGAGAGCCTAGCCGGCTTAAAGCATCAGCCGCCTCGTTCTTCCTGCGATCAATGTGCTCCACCTGGTATCCCTGAAAATGCCCAGCAATGGCATCAACCTCGCAGCGATAAGCCGCCATGAGAGGATCCATAGAATCCCAGGTGCCTGATACTTGTTGAGCCACCAAGTCCGAGTCACCAAAGCACCTTACCCGGTTTAAGCTCATCTCCTTAGCCACCCGAAGACCGTGGAGCAAAGCCTCGTATTCAGCCGCATTGTTAGTGCAAGGAAACATCAACTGTAGCACATAATGGAACTTGTCGCCCTTAGGGGAAGCCAATACCACGCCAGCCCCCGAGCCCTCCAGCTGTCTGGACCCATCAAAGTGAATAGTCCAATAAGTGTTATCCGGCTTTTGCTCAGGCACTTGTGACTCTGTCCAATCATTGATGAAATCCACCAAGGCCTGAGTTTTAACAGTAGTGTGTGGCACATATTTGAGGCCATGAGGTCCAAGTTCGATAGCCCACTTAGCAATTCTCCCTGTGGCCTCTCTGTTTTGAATAATATCACCAAGAGGGGCAGAACTGACCACAGTGATGGGATGACCCTGAAAATAATGCTTAAGCTTCCGGCTCGCCATGAACACACCATACACAAGCTTCGGCCAATGCGGGTACCGCTGCTTGGACTCAATGAGCACTTCGCTGACATAATAAACCGGCCGCTAAACCGGATGCTCCTTACCCGCCTCCTTGCGCTCCACCACAACAGCCACGCTGACAGCTCGCGCGTTCGCCGCCACATATAGTAGCAAGGGCTCCTTATCAACCGGAGCAGCAAGGACGGGGGGCTCTGCCAGCTACTTTTTCAAATCCTCAAAAGCGGTATTAGCTGCATCATTCCAGACAAAGTTATCAGTTTTCTTCATCAACTGATATAAGGGCATAGCCTTCTCACCCAAACGGCTTATAAACCGGCTTAAAGCAGCGATGCGACCCGCCAAGCGCTGAACGTCATTTATACATGCCGGCTTAGCTAGGGAGGTGATGGCCTTGATCTTCTCCGGGTTAGCCTCAATACCTCTGTCAGAAACCAAGAAACCCAATAGGTTGCCTGCAGGAACACCAAAAACACACTTGGCCGGGTTAAGCATCATCTTATAGACCCGGAGATTGTCAAAGGTTTCTCTTAAGTCATCTATCAGGGTTTCCTCCTTGATGGATTTAACCACAATATCATCCACGTAAGCGTGAACATTGCGCCCGATCTGTTTATGAAGACAGTTCTGTACACAGTGCTGGTAAGTCGCCTGTGCACACTTGAGTCCAAAGGGCATAGACACATAGCAGAAGGCTCCAAAGGGAGTGATGAACGTCGTCTTCTCCTGGTCCTTAACTGCCATCTTAATCTGATGATACCCGGAATAAGCATCCAAGAAACTTAAGCGTGCACAACCCGTCGCAGCATCAATGATTTGATCAATACGGGGGAGGGCAAAAGGATCAGCCGGACACGCCTTGTTCAAGTCCGTGTAGTCCACACACATCCGCCAGGTGCCGTTCTTCTTGAGTACGAGCACCGGGCTAGCCAACCATTCTAGGTGAAAAACTTCAACAATAAACCCGGCCGCCAAGAGCCGGGCCACTTCTTCACCAATGGCCTTCCGCCTCTCCTCATTAAACCGTCGAAGGAACTGTCTGACCGGCTTAAATTTTGGATCAACATTGAGAGTATGCTCAGCGAGTTCTCTAGGTACACCTGGCATGTCAGAAGGTTTCCATGCGAAGATGTCCCTATTCTCACGGATGAACTCGATGAGCGCGCTTTCCTATTTTGGATCCAGATTGGCACTGATGCTAAACTGCTGAGATGAATCTCCTGGAACAAAACCAACAAGCTTAGTTTCATCAGCCGACTTAAATTTCATCGCCGGCTCAGTCTCCGTAGTTGGCTTCTTCAGAGAGGTCATGTCTGTTGGGTCAACATTGCCTTTGTAAAACTTCAGCTCCTCTGTAGCACAAACAGACTCTGCATAAGCTGCATCACCTTCCTCACACTCCAGAGCCACCTTCCGGCTGCCGTGAACCGTAATGATCCCATTGTGACCCGGCATCTTGAGCTGTAAGTACACATAACACGGTCGTGCCATGAACTTGGCGTAAGCCGGCCGTCCAAATATAGCATGATATGGACTTCTTATCTTGACCACCTCAAAGGTCAATTTCTCCACCCTGTAGTTGTTCTCATCACCAAAAGCCACTTCCAACTCGATCTTGCCGACTGGATAGCCGACTTACCAGGTACCACACCATGGAAGATAGTGTTTGACTGGCTGAGGTTCTTATCAACCAGCCCCATACGGCGAAAAGTCTCATAATAGAGGATGTTGATGCTGCTGCCTCCATCCATGAGCACCTTTGTGAACTTATAACCTCCCACCTGAGGAGCCACCACTAAGGCCAAGTGGCCTGGGTTATCCACACGGGGAGGGTGATCCTCCCTACTCCATACTATAGGCTGCTCAGACCACCGCAGGTAGCGTGGAACCGCCGGCTCAACAGCATTCACAGCCCTCTTGTGAAGCTTCTGATCTCGTTTGCACAAACTAGTGGTGAACACATGATACTGTCCACCGCTAAGCTGCTTTGGGTTGGTCTGATAACCCCCCTGCTGCTGTTGATGACCCTGACCAGACTGTTGATTGAAGCCCCCTTGACCGCTCTGAGGACCGGAATTTGAGCCGCCGCCCGGGCCATGAAAGCCGCCGGCGCCTGAGCCGCCGCCCGGGCCATTGTAGCTCTTAAAGGCCTTCATGATCGCGCAATCCTTCCACAGATGAGTCGCTGGCTTCTCTCTAGAGCCATGCCTTGGACAAGGTTCATTCAACAGCTGCTCCAGCGTTGGACCTGACCCGTCGCCTCGGGAAGGGGGCCTCCCCTTGCGTCGCTGGTTATTACTTTGGGAGTTGGCGTTGGCTACAAACTCTAGGCTGCCATCGGCCTTACGCTTGCCTCCTCCTTGGTTCCCCGGGTTAAACTGAGGACTCTTGCCATTGTCGTTCTTCTTTCCCTTCCCAGTCCTTTCATCGTCTAAAGGGGGATCCTTGGTACCATCGGAATCGGCGTATTTGACAAGAGCCGCCATTAGTGTACCCATATCAGTGCAGTCACGTTTAAGCCGCCCGAGTTTCATCTTTAGGGGCACAAAGCGACAGTTTTGTTCCAACATTAAGACTGCAGAGCCGGCATCCATCTTATCCGATGAGTGTATGATCTCCTTGACCCGGCGAACCCAATGGGTCGTGGATTCACCCTCCTGCTGCTTACAGTTAGTCAGATCCACAATTGACATAGACTGCCTACAGGTATCTTTGAAGTTTTGAATGAACCGGGCTTTCAGCTCAGCCCAAGACCCAATGGAGTTCGGTGGTAGCCCTTTCAACCACGTGCGGGCAGTTCCATCTAACATCATGGTGAAATATTTGGCCATGGCTGCCTCACTGACCTCCAGCAATTCCATAGCCATCTCATAACTCTCAACCCAGGCTGCAGGCTGTAAGTCAGCTGTATAGTTAGGTACCTTCCTGGGGCCCTTGAAGTCCTTAGGTAGACGTTCATTACGGATAGCTGGCACCAAACAAGGGACACCCTCGGTTCTGGTAGGGATACCCACATCAACGGAAGTCGTCGGATAAGCCGGGGGGGTCTGGTAAGCCGTCAACTGAGGCACCTGCTCCGCCTCTTGCCGTGCTTGGTCTGCTGCGTAAAAGGCTCCATTATGAGTCGGGCCATGGCCAGGGGGCGGGTCATGGCGTCGGACATTACTTGAGCCGGTTGCTGAGACCATGTGCCGGCTGTAACTCGGGCTCTGGCCTGGACGAGGGGTCGAGTGGATCCTGTCCCGGCTGTAGGAGTACGCCTCTTGCTGTGCCAGTGCCGTCTGCAGGAGTTCCCTGACCCGGCGGGTTTCGATGGCCGCCGGAGAGTCGCCGCCAACGGGGAGAGCCGCCAGTCGTGCTGCCGCAGCTACCATGTTCTCCAGCGGGTTATCATAATGACCCGGGGGTATTGGCACGTATTGAGGCGGGGCAGGGGCACCTGGGGAGGCCCCATCACTCGTGGCTGAATGAGGGGTCCAGACCCGGGCGCGATGACCCCTGGCGGGTTACTGGACCCTGCACCTGGCGTGTTGAAGAGATTGCGTGGATCATAAACCGGCGGGAGTCAAGACTGGGCCTTCTGATGCCTCCTTCTTATGACCTCGTTGGCCACGTTCTGATCCATCGTGAGTTGGAAGGACTGCGCCTGAATCAGCTGAGTCCGGGCGTCGAGAGCCGCCCGCTCTGCAGCCAGCCTGATCCCTTCCGCTGCAAGATCCTCTTTAGCTTTTATCAAATCCAGTTTTAACTGTGCCACTTCCGCATCATGCTGAGCTTGATTCGCCGGGTCAACCGTGGCGGTTAACAGGGCCGTCATCTTGTCCGTGAGATCCATCGGCACCTGAGCCGGAGAAGGCACCGGGTTTCCCGATCCAGCAGCGGGGTTTTGAACAGGCTGCGCACCAGCCATAAAAACTCCAACCTGACTTGGCGGCTCAAAAAGGTCCGGAATACTGTCGCCATCGGAACAACCCATGAGCCTGCCATCTTGAAGTTGGTACAAAGAGTTTGATTCATCGGTGGCCGACTCGCCGTCAGAGCCGGCGGCCGCCTCATCACCAGACCCAGATGGATCAGAGGGCCCTCCATGGATGCATCCCACAAAGGCGCGCCTTAAGGCAGGCCGGGCCCGGGCGGGTCGTGCACGCTGAGCCGTTTCGATGAGATCGGTGCAGAGACCCGGCTCGGGGCCCGGCTCACCAATCTTGCCGATGAAGACATGAATTCCGCCAAAGGGGACCCGGTACCCGTACTCAATTGAGCCGGCGTCGGGGCCCCAGTCCGCATCTTCGATCTAGAGCTTGCCGCGATGACTCTTGGTCATCCGGCCCACAGCGTATCCCTTGAGCCCTTCGAAGCTGCCCTTCAAGAACTCAAATCCACCGTGCGCTGGCCCCACGGTGGGCGCCAACTGTCGCGGAATTGTCACGGCAGATGTCCTTGATCTAGGAGTTAGTCGTAGAGCCATCGCAACTAGGAAGCTTGAAGGGGTTATGCGGGACAAGGAACACGAGGGTTTACACTGGATCGGCCCCTTACGGTGAAGGTAAAAGCCTACGTCCAGTTGAGGTGATATTGATTAGGGTTACGATTGCCAAGAGCTAGTCAGCTATGCCCGGCTCTCGATGAGATTGTTCTCGCCCTTAAACCGTTGCCGGGTCGTCCCTTTATATAGGGAGGAAGACGCCCAGCAGCCCTTTGAGTCCCGGCCGGCTCATAAGAGTGTCCGGCTCAGACTCTAAACTAAACTTGCCTTAAGCTGCAAGTTCTACTATAATAATGATTGTAACTACGGGCCTTAAGCTATATCCGGGTCTCAGCCCATCTCTGGCCCATCGTCTTGAAACTTGGCTCCGGGCTTCAGGCAACGACCGTACGAGTAACCCGGCCCCTCCTGGCGGGTGACTCTAAGGTCTATATCCTCAAAAGACGTGATGCCTATATACATGATCATACCTAGATATTCTCATAACTATGCTCAATTCTATCAATTGCTCGACAGTAATTCGTTTACCCACCGTAATACTTATGCTCTAGAGAGAAGCCACTAGTGAAACCTATGGCCCCCGGGTCTATTTTCCATCATATTAATCTCCCGTTATTTCTATTACCGTTTACCTTGCAATCTTTACTTTTACTCTTTATCATAAAAATACCAAAAATATTATCTTATCATCTCTATCAGATCTCACTCTCGTAAGTGACCATGAAGGGATTGACAACCCCTTTATCGCGTTGGTTGCAAGGTTCTTATTTGTTTGTGTAGGTGAGTGGGACTTGAGTGTGGTCTCCTACTGGATTGATACCTTGGTTCTCAAAACCGAGGGAAATACTTCTGCTACTTTACTGCATCACCCTTTCCTCTTCAAGGGAAAACCAACGCAGTGCTCAAGAGGTAGCACATATGTTGTCATTACGGTACGACCGATAAAGATCTTTGTAGAATATGTGGGAACCAATATGAGCATTCAGGTTCTGCTGTTGGTTATTGACCGGAGAGGTGTATCGGTCATGTCTACATAGTTCTCGAACCCGTAGGGTCTGCCCGCTTAACATTCGATGCCGATTTTGTATTATATGAGTTATGTGATTTGGTGACCGAATGTTGTTCGGAGTCCCGGATGAAATCACGGACACGAGGAGTCTCGAATTGGCCGAGAGGTAAAGATTGATATATAGGACGATGGTATTCGGACACCGGAAGTGTTTCGGGGGTACTGGGGACATATCGGGTCACCGGAAAAGGGTTCCGGGCACCCCCGGCAAAGATATGGGCCTACTGGGCCAAGAGGGGAAACGCAACAGCCAGCATGGGCTGCTGCGCCTCCCATATAGGCCGAACCTGGACGGGAAGGAAAGAGGGGAAGAGAGAAAGGAAGGGGAGGGATTCGGCCTCCCCCTTGCTTCCCTCCTCCCTCCTCCTTCCTCCCCCCTCCGGAAATTATGGTAGGGGGGCGAATAGGACTAGGGCCCCAAGTAGGATTCCTCCTACTTGGGCGCCCCCTTGGCTGCTCCCTCTCCCTCCCACCTATATATATATGAGGGGGGAGGCGCCTAGAACACACAACAACATCTATTAGCCGTGTGCGGCCCCTCCCTCCACAGATTACACCTCCGGTCATATCTTCGTAGTGCTTAGGTGAAGCTTTGCGCGGATCACTTCACCATCACCGTCACCACACCGTCGTGCTGACTGAACTCTCCCTCGACACTTTGCTGGATCATGAGTTCGAGGGACGTCATCGAGCTGAACGTGTGCAGAACTCGGAGGTGCCGTACATTCGGTGCTTGATCGGTTGAAATGAGAAGAAGTTCGACTACATCAACCGCGTTGTCAAACGCTTCCGCTTTCGGTCTATGAGGGTACGTGGACACACTCTCCCCCTCTCGTTGCTATGCATCTCTGTAACACCCCGCATGTAACTTGCCATATTTGTAACTCCAACTCTTGCCATTTCCGGCTATTTGAGATGTTTTTCCCTCCGTTGTCGGGTTTTGTCTTTCGTTTTGTATTTTGTCATGTCATGCTTTTTCTTATCATGTCATCATGTGCATTGCATTCGCATACGTGTTCGTCTCATGCATCCGAGCATTTTCCCCGTTGTCCGTTTTCCAATCCGGCGCTCCTATCTCCTCCGGTGCACCCCTCTTGCTTTCTTTCGTGTGCGTGTGTCAAACTTTCTCGGAATGGACCGAGGCTTGTCAAGTGGTCTTAATATACCACCCGGAGACTACCGGTCAAGTTTCGTTCCATTCGGAGGTCGTTTGGTACTCCAACGGTTAACCGGGCATCCGCAAAGTCCATTTGAGTGTCCAGAAAAAAAACCCTCTAAAACCAGCCCAAAACCCACCAAACTCTCTTCCATGCTCTAGGTCGTTCGATCACGATCGTGTGGGCGAAAACCGCACCTCATTTGGAGCCTCCTAGCTCCCTCTACCTATAAATATGTGGGCATCCCGAATTACAACTGCAGACGAACCCTAGCTCCTCCCTCCGCGCCGCATCGGACGCGTCCGCCCGCGCCGGACAACGTCCGCCGCCGCGCCCCGTCCAATCGTGGAGCGCCACGTGTCCCGCCAACCTCTCCACCGCGCCGCCGGCCCGCAGGCCCATCGCCGGCCCTCCCGGGCCCGAGCCGGCCGCCGCCTCCGCGCCCGCCCGCGCCACCGACGTCCGGCGACCCGCCGCCGCCGCCATCGCCGCCGGCCGGCCCCGCCATCTCCGCCGCCGCCCGCGCCTCCCGAGACCGCCGCCGGCGCCCCTCCTCCGCCGCCCGTGCCCGCCGTCGGCCCCTCCTCCTCCTCCCTCCGGCGACCCGCCGCCGTTGCCTCCCCTCTCCAGTAGCCCGTCGGCGCGCTCGAGCTCCCTCGAGGACGGCCAGATCCCGATCCAGAGCTACAGTACGCGTTGACCTCGCCCTTCCTTTTTTTCCAAGTCTGGGAATTTTATCTGCATGTGCTCCTGTTCCCGATGCGATAACTTCTTGCATGTAGCTCCGATTCGCGTGTGTAATATGTCAAATTGTTCGCCTCATGATGCTCTACATTTTATTCAATTGCACCATATTCACTAGAGGTCATCTTGATGCCCAAATCTTCGTTGGAAGAGGGCTAGTTGCTGTTAATCTCTGGTTCTTATCAGAACTTGGAGATTTGTCATTTTTGTATCATTTATTCTGTGCATCTTTTGAGCATGAGCTCTACATGTGTTTTGAATTATGCCATGCCATCTTTCCAGTGGTATAGTCCATGTATTTTTATGATCTCTGTGGTGACTAGCACAAGTATGCAAAATAGGCCCCGTAATATTTCTGATTTCAGGGACTTAGTGATTTCTCTGTCCTTGTCTGCTGTAAGTTTGTTGCCATGTAAACTTGATGCTACAGAGAGATCCATGCATATTTTGGAGATGTTCAGTAAGGATGTTTTGTAGCTATAGTTGTAATTGATCCATTCCTGCAATTGTTTGCAATTATGGAGTGCCATAGCATGACTCAATCTTGCTCTACTTTTGCTATAAAATATTTATGGCAGATTCTTAACATGATATGCATTTTTGCCAAGCTTAGTGTAGTTGATCCATACATGCTATGCAATTGTTCTTGCCATGATTAGCTTCATAAACATGCCATATTGCTGTAGGTATTCTTGGTTTGTCATGAATGTCTCTGTAGTGAGTGAATCAAGCTCACAAAGAGGCCTACATATTAATATTTCTGCCATGCTCTGTTTTCTGCAAAGTCTGGAACCTGATAACGAAACTTGCTATGTTTACATGCTTGCCATCATATCTTCTGGTCCTTTTTGGCTTATGGTCAGTAAGGTACTTTTGTCATGTGCATTTAGTAGAACACTGCCATGCCTTGTTTTGCTATGTTAAGTTCCTGTAGCATGTTGATTTCGTGCTCTAAACATTGCTACCTGATGCTGATTTCTGCCATGTCCAGTTTTTCACCAAGTCTGTGAACCTGTAATCTTTTGCACTTTTGCCATGCTTGTTTGAGCTTGATATGTTGTGAACTAGCCGTAGCTCAGTGTTCATCGTTTGTCAAGTATCTCCTGTAGTTTACTGCCATGTGCTTTTTTGCTATGTTGGGGTGCTGTAGCATTGTTACGTGTTGCCTTTTAAGTGCTATCTTGCTGTTTATCGCAGATTAGTGTCATTCTTGTTTTGCTTGCCATTTGCAAACCGTGCATCCGATTCCGGTGATCTTTATATCGATTTCGACCGAAATCATCTCATCTTTCCAGTGGCATGCTTGGTTTGCCAAGTTACTGCCATGTTCATCATTTTCCTTCCGGAGCACGCATACGCATCGCATATCATATCTTGCATATCATACATGTTTTGCATCATGTTGCTTGCGCATTTCTCGTTGTTGATTGTGGTTCCGTTTGTTTGTGTTATTGTCTTGGGTAGAGCCGGGAGACGAGTTCGTGAACGAGGAACCTGTCGAGTACGCTTACGAGGATCAAGCCTTCGACAACTCTGAGAATCTTGCAGGCAAGATGACCACCCCTCGAAATCACTTCTATCTTTGCTATGCTAGTTGTTCGCTCTATTGCCATGCTCGCTACCTATCACTTGCTATATCATGTCTCCCATTTAGCCATGTCAGCCCCTAACCATCCTTTCCTAGCAAACCGTTGTTTGGCTATGTTACCGCTTTTGCTCAGCCCCTCTTATAGCGTTGCTAGTTGCAGGTGAAGTTGAAGTTTGTTCCATGTCGGAACATGGATATGTTGGGATATCACAATATCTCTTATTTAATTAATGCATCTATATATTTTGGTAAAGGGTGGAAGGCTCGGCCTTATGCCTGGTGTTTTGTTCCACTCTTGCCGCCCTAGTTACTGTTATACCGGGATTATGTTCCTTGAGTTTGCGTTCCTTACGCGGTCGGGTGATTTATGGGACCCCCTTGACAGTTCGCCTTGAATAAAACTCCTCCAGCAAGGCCCAACCTTGGTTTTACCATTTGCGACCTATACCTTTTTCCCCCGGGTTTTCTAGAGCCCGAGGGTCATCTTTATTTTAAACCCCCGGGCCAGTGCTCCTCTGAGTATTGGTCCAAACTGTCAGTCGCCGGTGGCCACCAGGGGCAACTCTGGTCTGGCCTATCGGAAGCTTGGACAATCCGGTGTGCCCTGAGAACGAGATATGTGGAGCTCCTATCGGGATTTGTCGGCACATTCGGGCGGCTTTGCTGGTCTTGTTTTACCATTGTCGAGATGTCTTGTAAACCGGGATTCCGAGACTGATCGGATCTTTCCGGGAGAAGGTTTATCCTTCGTTGACCGTGAGAGCTTATGATGGGCTAAGTTGGGACACCCCTGCAGGGTATTATCTTTTGAAAATCGTGCCCGCGGTTATGAGGCAGATGGGAATTTGTTAATGTCCGGTTGTAGATAACTTGTCACTTGACCCAATTAAAATACACCAAGTGCGTGTGTAACCGTGATGGTCTCTTCTCGGCGGAGTCCGGTAAGTGAACACGGTATGTGTTATGTATGACGTAAGTAGGTGTTCAGGATCACTTCTTGGTCATTGCTAGATGACGTCCGTTCCATTGCTTCTCTTCTTGCTCTCATATGCGCAAGTTAGCCACCATATATGCTTTTGCCGCTGCAGCTCCACCTCTTTGCACCATTCCCCCCTTTAAGCTTAAATAGTCTTGATCTCGCGGGTGTGAGATTGCTGAGTCCCCGTGACTCACAGATTCTACCAAAACAGTTGCAGGTGCCGACGATGCCAGTGCAGATGATGGCGTCGATCTCAAGTGGGAGTTCGACGAGGAACGTGGTCGTTACTATGTGTCTTTTCCTGATGATCAGTAGTGGAGCCCAGTTGGGTCGATCGGGGATCTAGCATTTGGGGTTGTCTTATTTTCATCTGGATTTTGACCGTAGTCGGTCTATATGATTGTATTTCTGGATGATGTATGATGATATTTATGTACTGTGTGAAGTGGCGATTGTAAGCCAACTCTTTATCCCATTCTTGTTCATTACATGGGATTGTGTGAAGATGACCCTTCTTGCGACAAAACCACCATGCGGTTATGCCTCTAAGTCGTGCCTTGACACGTGGGAGATATAGCCGCATCGTGGGCGTTACAATCTCCTAGATAGATCTTGCGTGAGCGTAGGATTTTTTTTGAAATTGCATGCTACGTTTCCCAACAATACTTCCCTCATGGGAATCGAAGCCATCGACATCACCAACGATCCTTCCATCATGGGAGGACGAATATTCATCAACATCTTCACCAACACCATCTTATCTCAAACCCTAGTTCATCACTTGTATGCAATCTTTGTCTCAAAACCTCATATTGGTACGTGTGGGTTGCTAGTAGTGTTGATTACATCTTGTAGTTCCTGCTAGTTGGTTTATTTGGTGGAAGATTAAATGTTCGGATCCTTAATCATATTTAATACCCCTTTGATCTTGAACATGAACATGGTTTGTGAGTAACTATGTTTGTTCTTGAGGACATGGGAGAAGTCTTGTTATAAGTAATCATGTGAAGTTGGTATTCGTTCAATATTTTGGTGATATGTATGTCGTTCTTCCTCTAGCGGTGTCGTGTGAACGTCGACTACATGGAACTTGACCATGCTTAGGCCCAGGGGAAGGCATTGGGGAGTAGTAATTAGATGATGGGCTGCGAGAGTGACAGAAGCTTAAACCCTAGTTTATGCGCTATTCTGTAAGGGGCTGATTTGGATCCATATGTTTCATGCTATGGTTAGATTTATCTTAATTCTTCTTTCGTAGTTGCGGATGCTTGCGAGAGGGGGTAATCATAAGGGGGTTTCTTGTTCAACTAACAACAACACCCTAGCACCAGTTCACCCACATATCAAATTATCAAAGTAGTGAACGTGAATTAATTAAACATGATGAACGTGAGTAGACGAGAATTTCCATGTGTCCTCGAGAACGCTTTGCTTTATGCAAGAGAAACCACTACCTTGTCCTTTGCAATAAAAGGAAGGATTGGGTCACCTTGTTGCACTTTATTAATTTGGTAACTTGTTACTTGTTACAAATTACCCTACTATCAAAACTATATGTTACTACTGTTTCAACATTTGCAGAGAATACATTGCTGAAAATCGCTTATCATTTCCTTCTGCTCCTCGTTGGGTTCGACACTCTTACTTATCGAAAGGACTACAATTGATCCCCTATACTTGTGGGTCATCACGTGCCAACTGACGGTGCAAAATACCGTCGGATCTCATGGTAGGGTTCCTAGCATGGCCAAAAGTACCAGGACGGAGCCCGCACACACAAGTTACCCGGGTTCGGCCCTCCGGGGAGTAATACCCTACTTCCTGCTTCTTCCTGTTATTCATGGTGATGGAGTACCTTGTGTGATATGATGGGTGGAGTTGCTACCGAGAGTTTTCTTTTTCTAGATTGGATGGCCTAGTCGGCCCCTTACATCCCCTTATATAGGCGGTGGAGGTTAGGGTTTTACAAGGAGGAGATGCGATCTAGGTTGCCGCCCTTCCTGTCTTGGAGAGCAAGCTGCCTGAAGGTCGTTTAATGCCCTTGTTGGGCCTCCCAAGCCTTGGTCCATGCTTTAGCTTGAACCCCCTCGGTGAGCCCCCTCCCCCCGTCATTTGGGCATGGGATATGTAAGGGATTGGTGAGTTAGTTTGTCCCTAAACCTTATGATGATATTTTTTGAGATTACTTTGATGATTGGTTACTAGGTTGATTATCCATGGGGGGTGTAATGATTGTTGTCCAATAGGGACTCAAACTACACAATCCGAAGACCGACATGGCACTAATTGTCCAACGAATTCACATCCTCAATTCGAGGAGTATGAGATGCCGTGATGGCTAAAGCTTTGGTCCAGCCTAACAAAGTTAATTGCTGAGCCGACCATTGTTGTTGGTTACCCGGGTAGGTGGGTAATAGAGTCAGACAATCCCGATAGGAGGACTTTGGCTATTCATGGGTGACTCGCATAACAAACACTGAATACAAAGGGTAAAATCCCAATACTAGGTAACTTCGCTTTACCATTGGACAAGGCACATTCGTTATCGGATGAGACACCATTTATTTTTTATGTCATTTACTTTTGTGTTACTTACTTGCAGTTCGTATGGAAGTTTTGTTACTTTACATGCGTGCTACTTTTCCATCACAATCATAACTAGACCGTTGATGACACACGTTGTGCCTATCTAATTAACAATAAAAACAATGGAAATATTTTGCAATTCCGTGAACATTTCAAGAACATATTGTTCAAATTCAGTTTTTTTCTTCAGATTTCATAACTTTTTTTCAAATGATGACCATTTTCCAAAATTCAGGATTTTTAAAAATCACAAACATATTTTTTAAAATCGTAAACATTTTATCCACGTGCGCATTGTTTTTGTAGCCGTACGCACACGCTGCTTTTTAATACAAGTATACACAGCACACCTTTTGGTTTCTAGAACAGACCAGGAAGGGAGTTGTTGTGTATGGCTCATAGCAACGAAAGTCATCTTCTCATTTGAGCTGATGATGAACAGTAATATCCAAAAAAATGAAAACCATTCAAAAAAAATCTGAATTTGTTGTGGTGCAAACATTGACAGTAGTTCTCACTGCTTGCAAAAATTCATCAAAAAAATGACATTCGCAGAAGTCGTGGCAAAAAAAATCAGTAGTCTAAAGTGTTTTTGAGAACAACACTTTTGGAGCATCAATTTTGTTTTCTTGCTACGACTTGTATGAATGTTATTTTCTGATGAAATTTTGTGAGCACTGGAAACTTTTGTCAATGTTTGCACTGTTTTTTCCGAACTTACTATTCATCCAGGCTCATTTGAGCTCGGACTCGGAAATACCAGTCCTCATAGCAAGCGCTACGCTCGCTTGCTCCCACACGCACGTTCCCCACCATGAGTTGCATCTCCCAGTAGTGCATCCTTTTTGTTTTCTTGGGTTTTTATGTCGGTCAATTTTACTACGTCAAAGAAATATCCTGGACAGTTTTATTTTAACAAAAAAATGTCGCAAAATATGGAAAAAATCCTGAATTTAAAAAAAATCACAAACTCAACAATGCTCGTGAATTTAAAAATAATGGTTGTGAATTTAGAAAATGCCCGTGAATTTAAAAAATATGCTAAGTTCAACAAATGTTCACAAATTTGAAAAAAACATTTTTTTTGAAGACGTGAGCAATTTTTAAAATCTGACCAAATTATGAAAAATGTGAATAATTCTTTAATTTGTGGACATTCTTGAAATTTTGAATTATTTTGAAAAAATGGAAACATATTTTAGAAAACACGAACAATTTTAAAATCCCAAACATTTCTAAAAATCTATTAATTATTAAAAATTCGATTTTTTAAAATTTGATATTACTTTAAAAATAAAATAGAATAAAGTAAAAGGGAAAATGTGGAAAAGAAAGCAAAGTAAAAGATCTCGTTGCGTATCTGGGCCTTGGCCTACGTTGGACCTCTCGTGGACGATCGGTATCGTATCGCTGGCCAAAGTTTCTTGTTTTAGATTTTTTTTAATACGGGGATGTATCTAGGGTTTCGGAGTCGAACCCTAGCACGATAAATATAGATTGCCCTTCAAGCCTCCCTTTCCCCTTCCTCGCCCCAGCCGCCATCAGCAGACAGACCTTCCTCCACAGAGCCTTTTAGATCTGCCCCCTTGCACGGCACAATCCCTATGGCAACCGAGGCCGGCCACCCTGCCTGGTTCCTCACTGCCGCCGAAGGCTACGTCGGCGACCGGTCCAACGAGCGGACCGCCACAGGCTTCACGAGGAAGGGCCTGAGCATCAAGGCGTCCTTTTTCCCCAACCGCCCGCCTCAACCATCCAAGCTGTGGGTGCACTGCCAGGAGGCCGTGCACGTCGACACCCCCCGTGTCCTCTGCATCGCCGGCGACCTGATCCTCTTCCGGGTCGACATCTCCGATTGTGTCCCAGACAGCCGTTTCTCGATGCGGCAGGATTGCGACTATTTCATCTACCGTGCTGACCCCAATTTGCCAGTGCTCACGCTCCTCACCGAGATGCGCAGCCGATGTTTTGAAGACAGAGGTTGGTATTCTTCCCCGTGGTCTCAAGCACTACACCATCGCTGCGCTGGTTCCTCATCCTCTCAAGCTCCACAATTTCCAGCTCCATTTGTTTCACTCCGAGACATTGAGCTGGACCACCATGGCGCTGCCTGTGGCGGAGCCACAGCAGGACCTCGATTGTGAGATCCCCACTGACAGGGATCTTCGTTGCCATAATACTTCCAACGTTATCACAATCGGTGGTGAATATGGGACCATGGGCTGGGTAGATCTCTGGCGAGGCATCCTGTTCTGTGATGTGCTGCGTGAGAAGCCAACTCTCAGGGGAATACCCTTGCCGCCGCCGATTGAATTTATCACCAGCAGCGATTATTTTGGCCGTGCAATGGATTGCCGAGGCATTGCCTTCGTCAATGGCTGTCTCAAGTTTGTCCAACTGGACATCATCTCCAGTTACGACATAGACGACATAGACCCGGAAACAGAGTATCCAACTTTGCTCGTGGATGACTGGGCGATCTCCTCATGGATCAATCCCACGATGGAGAATTCTTACGAAGCTTGGGGCGAGCCTGAATGCACGGTCCGAGCTGCTGAGGTCACAATCAAAACCGATATGATTTCGCACTCTACTGGAATGCTGCTGCGGCCATCAGATGAGAGTTCTGATGACTCAGAAGAAGATGCTGACTACTTACGGCACCTTGTGGTCTCTGACCCCTCTCCGAGCTTGGACGGTGATGGTTTTGTTTACTTAATTGCCAGGGAGAAATTATATCACCCAAAGTCATGGATCCTTGCTCTTGACATGAATACCAAGACGCTGCAAAGCGCTGATCTGTTTGGCATCGTAGAAGACCCAAGAGATTCTGTCATGTATTGCACTGGCAGGTCTTCCTCCAATACTTGAGGTAATTCATACTGCAACGTCTTACTCTGCATATCTCTCTCAGACTTGATTCCACACTAGCCAAATTCATCTATTCCTAAAATGATCTTTGTTTGTCTCGTACATAATGCATTTAATCTATTTTGTTTGTTGGATGCAGTTATCCGGTGTAACCGGAGACCATTGGCTATCTACAGCAGGATTAAATTCAGCATGAAGATGTTTTTCTCAAGGTTGACTTGAGAAAACTTGCCCTGGTGCTGTCGGCAATTGTCTCTGGGTCTTGCTTGACATGTCCATTTATTGGTATTTTATTATGTTAGATATAAGACATGATCTCCTGTGATTTGTGGTCAACTCGCTTGATATGTTTGAGCAACATATCTCCTTGTATTTTATTGTGTCTTTGGTCACCATGATGGCGTCTGTCTTTGGTATTATGTTTGAACCAACTTATATGGAAGTATATGTTTGAAGAATCCATGTGGTTCTTTGATCTCATATGTGACTTGTGTGGTGATAATGTTGAAGGGCATATGATTTGTGTGTGCTTGTTTTTCAAACTGCCTTTCAACTTTAACCAACTTAAATTACTACTGGAAAAGTATTTTTCTTAAGATGTCTCTTTTGTCCTTTCATATTGTAGGCTAGATCATGTGGCATGCGATTGGTGTGCATGTCTGTTTTAAGAATAAAAACAATGGGAATTTGTATAAATACTCCCCGTTCTACTAGTTAACTGTGTTGCAACGGGGGTTTATTTATTCTCCCCGTTCTCAACTTTACTCTTTTCATATTCTGAACAAGCCATTTTGTCTACTAGTTCTTCAGTACTCTTTTCATTTCAGGGATAGTTTGAGATGGCCTTTGAAACCCCAAGGTATACTCACATTTAGAAAACGTAATCATACACATTTAGATGGGCTTTGAAACCCCAAGGTCTACTTAATCATACACGTGTAACACACATTTAGAAAAACGTAATAAATATTAAAAAATAAAATATTGCCAACCTACGACAAAGTAATAGATATTTCAATGAACTTTCATACTTCCTCCGTAACTTAATATATGACCCTTTTTTGACGCTGTGACATTCGTCTTACCGAGAGTATAAATGTGGACAAGGTTGCATTGAAAATTTTGGACAAGGAGCCCAATGCACAATCAGAACACTTTCAACAAAGCTACCGAAAGCTCCCAACTTTCAAACGTATTCACCGGGCATTCACAATTGTGCTCCAGTTTAAAAAGGACATTAATGCGACAAAAAAAAAGTGAGTTGCTCTGACGACATGCAGATAATATTTTCAGTGGCTTTTGCTCGTCCATTCTATGAAGTGTAGTTCTCGAATCCATGCTACCTTAGAACTTGAATGCTTGAAATTCCGATTTTGTTATAATTCTTGGAATTCTGATTCTGTTATAATCCTTGAGCCATGGATTCCAGACAACCACACATCTCTTGGCGTCCTTCACATCGCCTGTCCAACAACACATCTCCTGGTGTTCTTCGCATTGCCTGTTCAACAACACATCTCCTGGTGTTCTTCACATCACCTGTCCAACAATAACACACATCTTTCTAAGCCAACAGATGTTTCTAACTATTTACACAATTAAAATGGGCTTCCTCATCCTCAAGCACTATCTTTTTTTCTAAACACAAGAAGGCACCAACAAGCGCCAAGTTTTCATTCATCTCAGAAAGCACAGTACAATGTGTACATATCCCTAGATCTGAAAGTTATGAAGATAAAGCGAAGCTGGGCAAAGAGTGATGCCTTGAGAGGAATGGGTACAACCATAGACAGGTTCTACTCTTTGAGTTGAGAACCTGATGAGCACAATCATGAGCTATTCCATTGATGTTCATGTTAATATGGTATACAACAGTCTGAATAGAAGAGGTGTCCTGTAGAAAATTGCTGATTGGGGGTGTGACACCTCCAGTTGACCGAGTCATCATTGATATTTCTAGAATCAAACCATCTTAGCAAACGAGAGATTATCCGTGAAAAAAGAAACCTGCTGAAATTGGAGAGCACTAATTTGTTTTCGGATCATGCTAACAATAAGTGATCATTGACGTTTTTTGTTACATTTTACAGAAACGAAATATGTTCTCTCGTCAATCTCAACACTTAAAACATTTGTTTGGGAAAGTCGGTACATGTGACATTATGACAAACATTTTGAGGGTTCTTGCACCTATATTGTATATATATGGTGGGTCTATTCTAGCAACAATCTTAAGACCTTATTCTACTAACAAACCTGCTTATTATGCTAACACTTCGGCACTACGAAACCCTCCAACCGAACCACAGGAAAAAGAAAAAAAAAGAACTGCAGCCCCCACCCTCCTTTCTCTCTCCCCCGCACACACCTCTTCTTCCCTCACTACGCTCCGAACCTCTCACCGCATCCACTCACCTCCTCCCCCCACGCTACCCCAACCTCCACCAGCGCTGCCAGGGGCCCTACGCCCCCATCGCCCCACCCTCTCAAACTACCTTCCTCACCGCCGTTGGACAGGACGCGCGCCGCCATGCCACCCTGGATCCGAGCGACTGCCGTCGTCCTCCCTTGCCTTCAACCCCCCTGTCTCGTCTATTCGACATCGTTGAGAACCTCCCTGCCCCATGCCGCCCCATCCCTCTCACCGCTGGATACCTTCTCCCACGAAGACTTGGGAGCTAGATCCATCCAGAACTCGGGAGTGCTTAGGCATGAGAGAGAGCTCGGGCTCCACCTGGACTGCGGCAACCGGTGGTTCTAAGGTACCCTGCCACCTGCTTGTCGGTGCTAAATGCTGAAAATATGCCCTAGAGGCAATAATATTTGTATTATTATATTTCCATATTCATAGTTAAGAGTTTATATTTCATATTGTAACTGCTATGATCCTGAAATATAATCTTCCACCAAAAGTAACTACTCACAAATGATAATCATGCTCAAGATCAAAGGGGTATTAAATAGCATAATGGATCTGACCATATAATCTTCCACCAAATAAACCATATAGCAATCAACTACAAGATGTAATAAACACTACTAGTCACCCACAAGCACCAATCTAAAGTTCTGGTACAAAGATTGAACACAAGAGATAAACTAGGGTTTGAGAAGAGATGGTGCTGTTGAAGATGTTGATGGAGATTGCCCTCCCCAAGATGGGAGAGTTGTTGTTGATGATGATGACGATGATTTCCCCCTCCAGGAGGGAAGTTCCCCCGACGGAATCGCTCCGCCGGAGGGCAAAAGTGCTCCTGCCCAAGTTCCGCCTTGAGACGGCGTCGCTTCGTCCCGAAAGTCCTCTCCTTCTTTTTTCTAGGTCAAAATGACTTATATACCAGAAGAGGGGCAACGGAGGTGGGCCGAGGAGGGCACAACCCACCAGGGCGCGACTGGGCTCCATGGCGCGCCCTGGTGGGCCCCTTCTTGCAGTTATTTGCTCCAATAATTCTTATATATTCCATAAAAAATACCCGTGAAGTTTCAGCTCATTTGGAGATGTGCAAAATAGGTAGCCTGACGTAGCCTTTTAAGTTCCAGAATTCCAGCTGCCGGTATTCTCCCTCTTTGCGTGATCCTTGCATATTATGAGAGAAAAGACATTAGAATTACTCCAAAAAGTATTACTCCCTCCATTTACTTATACAAGGCCACTATGGAATATACATTTTGCATCTATACAAGGCCACCAACAGTAATCGAGGCAAAATTAATGATGTTTTCTCGTACTAGCAACATGTTCAATACTTACATGCATGTAGTCATAATCACACTTAACTGCTTCCTCCACTCAGTTTTCTTGCATGCATATGGTGTATTAATGATCACAGTAAAAAAACAAAAGTTGGGTTGCAAAACATGTATTAAATTTTACCTTGGTACCTGCAATTTGAGTTTGTGGCCTTGTATATAAAAATGGAGGGAGTATTATGCATGAAAACTGTGACGCCCGGATATTTAAGCTACAGTAATACCCTGCTAATGATGCCACGTCACCATGATCCCTGTTGCTAATCTCGTGTTAGTTGAGAACCGATCCAAATTCAAATTTGAAGTAAAGGCAAACATCAAAAGTTTTTCAAACATTAAAACTAAAATGTTCGAGAGGTGACATATAATGCATAGGTAATTATGGTGATGAAGCCAAATTTTTATAAAATATGTAAATGCTCCAAAATAACTAAAATATTGGCTATAACAATTAAAATAATGCCTTCTATAAATATTAAATTGTTAAACTATTTTATTTGGGGGCCCAACCTTTTTGTGGCACAGGGCTAGACCATGACACTAATTTAGGAGTTAAATACAGTATTTTACAAGACTATAATAAATAAAAAACTAAGGTAAAATGAAAAAGGAAAATAAGTAAAAAGAAAAATAAAACACAAATAAACAAAAACCAAATGAAACAAAAAGAAACCCCCCTGCTGGGCCGTAGCCCAGCTGGCCACCAGGCCAACCTACCGGCCGGCCCAGCCCCTGGCCTATACCCCCTGGGGGCACCGAACCCTAGCCCCACTACCACCACTTTCCCCCACGAACTCCTCTCGCTCCCCTCACCATCCCTCGCGCCGCCGCACGCCCAGAGGCGAGAAGCCTCATGCCCGACCCTCCCTCGCAGCCTCTCCTACCTCCGTTCTCTCCTGCTCCGCCCGTCGTCGACCCTCACCTCCCTGTCAGGCCTCGACCGACGCCCGCCTCCGCCACCACTGCCGTGCCGGCGCTTTGCCGTCTCGGTCGCGTCCGCCGCGGCTCCCCGCGGCCCCGGCGAGCACGCCCGCGCCCGAGGGATGCCGCCTCCGCCCCGCAGCTTCTCCGTCGTCCCCGCGCCACGCCTCCCCAAGTCTCTACTCTGCCTCGCGCCTGCCGTACCATGCGGCCGCAGGACCTCACCAGCAGGGTCCATCCGGCCTCCCCGAGCCCTCCTCTGCAACGATGAGAGCATCCGGCTCCCCCTGGCCTCTCCCCTCTCCTTCCCGTGCCCTCCAGTGCCAGTTGCCGCTAGCTCCGCCGTAGTCGCCGCAATCCATTGCGCCCGGCGCTATTTTGGCCGCTCCTAGTTCCAGACGAAGGCACGGCTCGACGCGGCGCATCGCGCTTGTCCGTTTGACGCCCGGGCTGGCCCTTTTGGTTGCCGGAGCCGTCGGCTCCGCGCGCGCCGTCGTCCTCTGAACTCACGCGCACACACGTTCTAACACTGGGTTGACCCACTGACGTGTGGACCCGCCCGGTTTAACCATTCCCTTAACCACCTAATTAGAACGTAATAAAACTGTTTAGTTGAATAACTGAAAATGACACGTGGACCCATTTCATTTAAAAGCCTGTTTAAAGATATCTAAGTCAATGACATGTGGCCCCCACTTAGTCTGTTAATTAACTTAATTAAACTGTTAATTTACCCCGTCTCTATGACAACTGGGTCCCACCAGCCAGTTTGACCAGTCAACGTTGACCTAGTCAACTGCTGACTGGACTATTGACTTTGACCCTGAACCCACCCGTCATACACTGTGGCTGGCACTGCATTATGTGGCAAAAGTATTTACTGATTAATTTTGGAATATAAATAAATCCATACATTGAATAAACCTTTGAAAATTAATATAAAATAAACTGTACCTCGGATGAAGAAACTTTGTACATGAAAGTTGCTCAGAACGACGAGACGAATCCGGATACGTAGCCTGTTCGTCCGCCACACATCCCTAGTATAGCGAACACGCAACTTTCCCCCTCCGGTTCATCTGTCTGAAAACGCGAAACACCGGGAATACTTTCCCGGATGTTCTCCCCCTTCGCCGGTATCACCTATTCCTGCGTTAGCTCACCCCTGGCACCGTGCATTGCCTTGTTATATCTTGTGATGCTTTGTTTGCTCCGTATTTACTGTTTCTTCCCACCTCTTCTTCTTCGGTAGACTACGAGACCGACGCCGCTGCTACCCAGTACGACTACGGTGTTGACGACCCCTCATTCTTGCCAGAGCAACCAGGCAAGCCCCCCCTTGATCACCAGATATCGCCTATTCTTCTCTCTACTACTTGCATTAGAGTAGTGTAGCATGTTACTGCTTTCCGTTAATCCTATCCTGATGCATAGCCTGTCATTGTTGCTACAGTTGTTACCCTTACCTGCAATCCTAAATGCTAGTATAGGATGCTAGTATTCCATCAGTGGCCCTACACTCTTGTCCGTCTGCCATGCTATACTACTCGGCCGTGACCACTTCGGGAGGTGATCACGGGCATATGCTATATACTTTATACTATTACATTACTTATGACACTGTTCGGAGATGGGGGCTGAAGGGGCAGGTGGCTCCATCCCTGTAGAGGTGGGCCTGGGTTCCTGACGGCCCCCGACTGTTACTTTGCGGCGGAGCGACAGGGCAGGTTGAGACCACCTAGGAGAGAGGTGGGCCTGGCCCTGGTCGGCGTTTGCGGATACTTCAATTAACACGCTTAACGAGATCTTTGTATTTGATCTGAGTCTGGCCACTGGCCTATACGCACTAACCAACTATGCGGGAACAATTATGGGCACTCGACGTCGTGGTATCAGCCGAAGCCTTCGTGACTTCAGCGACTGAGCGGCGCGCGCCGGATTGGACTGTAATGCCTGCTCTTGTATTAGGGAGGCTAGGTCTGCTTCCATCCGCCCTCACAACGTGCAGGTGTGCAATGGGCGATGGGCCCAGACCCCTGCGCCATAGGATTTAGACTGGCGTGCTGACCTCTCTGTTGTGCCTAGGTAGGGCTGCGACGTGTTGATCTTCCGAGGCCGGGCATGACCCAGGAAAGTGTGTCCGGCCAAATGGGATCGAGCATGTTGGGTTATGTGGTGCATCCCTGCAGGGAAGTTTATCTATTCGAATAGCCGCGATCTTCGGTAACAGGACGACTTGGAGTTGTACCTTGACCTTATGACAACTAGAACCGGTTACTTAATAAAACACACCCTTCCAAGTGCCAGATATAACCCGGTGATCGCTCTCACACAGGGCGATGAGGGGAGGATCGCCGGGTAGGATTTATGCTATGCGATGCTACTTGGTGAACTTACCATCTACTCTCTTCTACATGCTGAAAGATGGAGGTTGCCAGAAGCGTAGTCTTCGACAGGACTAGCTATCCCCCTCTTATTCTGGCATTCTGCAGTTCAGTCCACTGATGTTGCCCCTTTACACAGATACCCATGCATATGTAGTGTAGATCCTTGCTTGCGAGTACTTTGGATGAGTACTCACGGTTGCTTTTCTCGCTCTTTTCCCCCTTTCCTTTCTTCCTGATTATCGCAACCAGATGCTGGAGCCCAGGAGCCAGACGCCACCGTCGACGACGACCCCTACTACACCGAGGGTTCCTACTACTACGTGCAGGCCGCTGACAACGACCAGGAGTAGTTTAGGAGGATCCCAGGCAGGAGGCCTGCGCCTCTTTCGATCTGTATCCCAGTTGTGCTAGCCTTCTTAAGGCAAACTTGTTAAACTTATGTATGTACTCAGATATTGTTGCTTCCATTGACTCGTCTATGATCGAGCACTTGTATTCGAGCCCTCGAGGCCCCTGGCTTGTATTATGATGCTTGTATGACTTATTTATGTTTTTAGAGTTGTGTTGTGATATCTTCCCGTGAGTCCCTGATCTTGATCGTACACGTTTGCGTGCATGATTAGTGTACGATTGAATCGGGGGCGTCACAAAAACATCCTAAATAACAGTAGTAAAACATGATGCAAAATGGACGTATCAGACGGCATCAATCATCGTCTGGCCACACATAGGTGACTTTTGTCACGGGGATGCCGGAACACAATAACGAGAAAGAAGAAAAAACGGTAACGAGGATTTCAATATAATGAGCATAGTGATGACTCAGGAGGACATCGATGCATCCCGGGTTTTGTGAAGTATCGCAAAGCAAAGGGAACATCACATAGTAACCAAAGGTTCACTCAAATGTCATTTGCATACTCATAGGGATCAATACGGACGTCCACGGTCCCGATGTCGGTCATTGAACAAACAGTTTCATTCATGTCTATGTGTTACCGAATCTACGTGGTCACAAGCTTAAGGAAATCATGATCTGCTGAGTGTTAGTAGGACGGGAGTCATGAGAATATATTTGTGGAGTTATTTCATGAATATTCAGAATAGTTTTGAGAGGACCCGGAAGCGTTTCAGAGAGTATCTGGTAATACCGGATATTACCAAGAAATTATATATAGGTGGAAAATGTTTCCGAAGATGTATATATATATATATATATATATATATATATATATATATATAAAATGGTCTAGAGGTATTTATAACATTTTGTATTTAATTTAAATATCAACGGGCCTTAAAAGTCCAAGAGGTGGAAGGCAACTTTGGCCACAAAGGCCCAAGTAGGAAGGTCGAATTGGACAACAAGAGGGAGTCCAACTTCCTCTGCCTAGGCTGGCACCCCATGTGGGACTTTCCCCCCTTGGTGGCTGCCCTCTCCTCCTCCTACAACCTATATATACTAGGTTTTCTTGCTCTATTGCATATACAAGTTTTGGAGCCTCATCTAGTTCTTCTAGTTCTAGTTCTAGTTGGTCCTAGTTAACCAATTAGAGCTAGGATAATACTTTTGTCCTCATAATTAGAAGTCCTGTGTGGTTCTAGTCTCCTCCCTCTAATTCTCCGGCGTCAATTAGATCTGGACGGTGAAGCGCTGCCGGATCGTGAAGGCTGCACGCTTGCAACCAAGTATAGAGGGCATGATTTCGGTCTTGAGTTCGAGGGACTGTTCGTGGGCGGTTCGCGGGATTGTTCATCTATGGCTCGAGGGACTCTAAGTACCATCTACACCGACACGTTCTTCTTCGGCTGCAACTCGGTGACGGTAATGATCCTAATCCTGACCCGTTATGCATCTTCATATTGATCTTGGGTGATCGTAGGCGCGATTTTTTTGTTTTCTAGTGCGTTTCCCAACAGTGGCATCATGAGCAGTTATATGAGTAGGTGCAGGTTGCGATCTAGATCACATTTGATATTTGAGGGTTGATGTTCTTGCTATGCTTCCCACGAGTGTTGCTTCGGTTCAATTCATCGGCAGAATGATGTCGCTTTGTTACAAGGTTTTGGCAATCGATCGGCTCTAGCTGTCGACGATCTGCTAATAGTTCCTTGGGCTTCATCATAGTCAAGAATAGTGAACCATCGCGTACACAACAGGGTACGGAACATGGATGATCTTCTAAGGGGTCACGCGTATTAGACGAAGTTTAGTGTGGGGGACGAGATTTTGAATTAAGTCTCTTCTTTCACACCCCGAAACTTAATCCAGCATCAAGAGTATCGATTTATTGTGTGTACGTAGGCAGATAGTATTAATTTCTAAAACAAGTTAACCACGTAACTAAAATTTTGCTAAAATCGATTTGAGGACATCTAACTTGGTTTTGCAGGGTATGCATATGATGTGGTATAGCCTTCGTCATGATAATGAGTTTATGTATGAGATGGTTATATGTTGTAGTGTTATGTGGCCTGCGAGTCACGACATGATAGCTGGAGCCACAAGATTGTCATGTTATTGTAAATATTGTAGAGGTAGCCTACAGTTTACAAGGTGGCAATGGAAACCATACACGGAGGACCCCGACGAGGAGAAGGTGTACAAGGCACGAGATGAGGGGCTATAATATCGTGCCTCGACGGAATTTCTGAAATTTGGTGCCACGGCAACGTTTTCTGAAACGGTTGCCACGTCAACATTTTCTGAAATTGCCGCCACAATAATGTTTTCGAAATAATTGCCATGACAATGAAATATTGTCCGTCATGATGCTTCAACTGGAGATTGAAGATGATCATGAAGGTCCCCCGTGCTTAGGTCTATACCATATCATGCTTTTATGAATTTCCTGAGATGTTTATCCCTTTTGTTGTTTGCACCCCCTTTGATTGCGCAGTAGTCAATTATTAGGGAGATCTCTCACAGTAAATATCAAGTTAATATGTGCTCTTTCCAGTGCTGCAACTGTCTACGATATTCTAGCATCTCAGAGGTCGTCATGTCCACATGAGTTCAAACGAGATGAGATATGTAAGACGGAGATGGTCAAACTGTCGGGACCCCGATCCTAAGTCACACCAATCTAGCAAGTAACACATCATATCACTTTGCAGCCTCATGCACGGTATCCCGATGGCTGCAGCCGTACCTAGGCCGGGACCGTTTGCGCCTTTTAGCTCATGTATATGATTGTGTCGCTATCATCCATATGACAAAGAACCCGGATCGACATGACTAGTCGTAAATCCAAGGTGGCACAAACTTACAGGGGCAGGCATACATGACCGCAACACCTGGATAATTAAGCTACAGTAATCCTATGTTAATGGTGCCATTTCATTGTTTTCACTGTGGCTAAATCCCACTTTGATTCCATTGGGTTCAAATTCAAATTAAATTAAAGTCAAAATTTAAAGTTTTCAAAATATCAAAATTAAAATGTGCAAACTGAGGAAAATAATTCATAAGTATTATTGGTGAAGAAAGCAAATTTTTATAAAATGTTTGAGTGCTCAAAATTAATTAAAATAGTGGCATTCACAATTAATTAAATACCCTTTCTAATTTATAAAATTAGAAACTATTTTATTTGGGACTAGAACTTTTTGTGCCAGAGGTTAAACTAAAACACTAATTTAGGTGTGGGTATCATATTTATTAAACTAAAATAATGTGTAAATTAAATAAAACATTAAAAAGAAAACAAATAAAAAGAAAAATGAAACAAAAATAAATAAAAGAAAACCCTCTCCCCTGGGCCAAATGGGCGCCCGATGCCGCGTCGCCGTCGCTCGTCCACGTCGCCCTCGCCGCCGTCCTCCCCGTCGGACTCTCACGCCTCACCGCCTGAACCCCGGCAACCAGGGTGAGCTCACCCTCTCCTCCTCTGTTCCCCTTCATTCCCCCGCCTGTAGACGCCGTTCGACGCACCACGCGGGTGCCCCGCGCTCGCGTGCTCGGCCACGACCTGTTCCCCCCGCTGTGCGCGCCTAGGGCCGGCCCCTACAGCCCGCTGCCTGCTTGCTGCAGCTGCTGCACACGCACGCCCGCAGGCGCTTGCCCCGCTCCTGCTGCCCCCGTGCGCAGCCGCCTGCTTCCGCCGTGGATCGAGGCTGCTACCTCACCGCCGTGCCTCGCTCTCGTGCTGCTGCTGCTCTCGCTGGCAGCCACAGCTGCGTCCGTCCACGACGCCTCCAGCCGCCGCGCCCACATCCGCTCACGGCCGCGCCCACGGCCCCATCGCGCGTGCACGCACCTGCCTCAAGCCGCCGCCGCCCGCGGCCCCTGCTCTGCTTACTGCAGTTGCTCTGCTCTGCTGCCGTTGTCCCCGTGCTGCTGCTGCTAATCGCATCGTTGAGTGCTGTCGCTGCCCCTGCTTCCGCCGCCGCTGCTTCTTGCTCTGCCTGCCGCAGCCGCCTTCGCCGGCCCGCATTGCTCGTCGCCCGCTGCTGCAAGCAGCCCCCGCTGCCGCCCAGCCACTCGCCATCGCCGCCGTGATCGCCTCCCCTGGACGCTGCGCTCCCCCCGCTCGCCTACCGCGTCCACTGGGCCGCGCCTCGCCGGCGACATGCCGTGGCCGGCGCCCCTCCTGGGCAGCCTGGGCGTGCGCCCAATCGGGCCGACACCGCAACCCCGTTAACCCACCCCCGCTAAAACTCCCACTGCCCAGTGGGGCCCCCAGCCCCCTTTAGAAAAAAAGAAATAAAAATATAATTAGTTAATTAATTAATTAATTAATTTGGTTTAATTTAGGATGCTGATAACGCCCACACATGTGGTATATTAGACATTCGTCTACGTCGTGTGTGGCGTAAGCAGGAGGCAGCCCACACGGGCCATGTGTGGATGAAATTAGAACTGCCCACACGTGTGCACGCAGCTAGTTCGTGCCACACGCCCAAAAAACTACTACTCATCCTCATCCCGCGTGTGTGGCATGAAGCAAATCTGTCCACACGTCCTAACGCACCCGTGGGATGAGACTTTAGTTGCCCTCGGGATGGCAAATGTAGTTAACAGTAGTTGCCGCGTGTATTCGAAGCATAGTTTTCATGTGTGATAAACTACTTGCTCTACGTGGTCAATCAATAGTTGCCATGTATGATTAACTAGGTGTCACGTGTGGTCCAAGCAAAGTTGCCATGCGTGTTTACCTAGTTGCCATGTACGCACAACTGCAGTTGTCATCTAGCAACGAATCATAGTTGCCATGTGTGTTTACCTAGTTGTCATGTACACGTAACTGCAGTTGCCATCTAACAACGTACAAGCGTCGTGTGGACGAAGAGCAGATCGCCCACACACGCGTGGACTAGGTGATGACTTGGTCGGCAGAAACTGGTTCGCCCACACGGCGCAGCTGGCAACCGCGTGTTGCGGGTCGTGTGCGCGAACTCTCCAACGCCAACTGATACGTCTCCAACGTATCTATAATTTATGAAGTATTCATGCTATTATATTATCCATCTATGATGTTTTATATGCATTTATATGCCATTTTATATGATTTTTGGGACTAACCTATTAACTTAGAGCCCAGTGCCAGTTCCTGTTTTCTCCTTGTTTTTGAGTTTTACAGAAAAGGAATACCAAACGGAGTCCAATTGATGTGCCAATTTTTGATGATTTTTTATGGACCAAAAGAAGACCACGGAGCATCGGATTTGGGCCAGAAGAGTCCCGTGCTGCCCACGAGGGTGGGGGGCACGCCCACCCCCTAGGGCGCGCCCCCTATCTCGTGGACAGCCCGGAGACCCCCCTGACGTGAAACCTATGCCAAAAATTCCTATAAATACAGAAACCTTCGGGAAATAACCTAGATCGGAAGTTCCGCCGCCGCAAGTGTCTGTAGCCACGAGAAATCAATCTAGGCCCTCTCCGGCACCCTGCCGGAGGGGATCATCATCACCGGAGGCCATGGAGGAGGATCCCGGAGGGGCCATCATAGCCATGAAGGCCAAGGACCAGAGGGGGAAAGCCATGGAGGAGGAAGCACAAGGGGGAGAACCTCTCCTCCTCTCTCTTGGTGGCACCGGAGTGCCATCGGGAGGGGAATCATCGCCGCGGTGATCGTCTTCATCAACATCACCATCATCATAACCATCCTCATCTCTTTTACGCGGTCCACTCTCCCGCACCCCGCTGTAATCCCTACTTGAACATGGTGCTTTATGCCACATATTATGATCCAATGATGTGTTGCCATCCTATGATGTTTTGAGTAGATATCTTTTGTCTTTGGGTTGATTGATGATCTAGATTGGTATGAGTTGTATGTTTTATTTTGGTGCTGTCCTATGGTGCCCTCCGTGTCGCGCAAGCGTGAGGGACTCCCGCTGTAGGGTGTTGCAATGCGTTCATGATTCGCTTATAGTGGGTTGGTGAGTGACTGAAACACAAACCTAAGTAAGAGGGATTGTTGCGTATGGGAATAAAGAGGACTTGATGCTTTAATGCTATGGTTGGGTTTTACCTTAATGATCTTTAGTAGTTGCGGATGCTTGCTAGAGTTCCAATCATAAGTTCATATGATCCAAGTAGAGAAAGTATGTTAGCTTATGCCTCTCCCTCATATGAAATTGCAATGATGACTACCGATCTTGTTAACAATTGCCTAGGATAATTCCGCACACTGACCCATCATTATTCCACACTCGCTATTTATATTATTTAGTAATATATTCTAACTTTATGATAACATCAACTACTTTTATATTTTAGCTTTCCGATATCATACAAAGTTATCCTCTCCATACCCACAACGTAGTTTTATTTCTTGTTGCTAGTTGGAAGCAAATGTTCGGTGTACGTTGAGTCGTATCAGTGGCAGATAGGGCTTGAGAGAATATTGATCTTGCCTTTAGCTCCTCGTGGGTTCGACACTCCATACTTATCACTTCCACCTTTGGAAATTGCTACGATGATTCCCTGCACTTGGGGATTATCAAGCTCTTTTCTGGCGCCGTTGCCGGGGAGCAATAGCGTGGGGTTGATATTCTCGTGTGTGCTTGTTTGCTTTCTTCACTAAGTAGATTTTGTTTTTCCTTTTTGTTTCTGTTTAGTTGTGGGTGAAACATACAATTTTTTTTAAAGAATGAAAATACAAAAAAAATTACTTGCCTCTCATGCCTAAAAAGTTTTTCAAAAAGAGAAGTGATTGGAAAGTTATGCATTGAAGAAGTGAGGGTCGACCTTGAGCACTTGTGTTCATGCTCACGGAAACAATGTAGAATTTTTCATGGAAGTTTCTCTGTAAATAATTATCCCCTTGTATATATCCATTGTATTATAAAAATAATGTGCCAAGCTTTGGTTTTAGGATGATTAGATTGCTTGTTTACTATGTGCAGAACAAAAACAGAAACTTTGGCTGTAGTGCATGAATTTACATTTTTTACTGGAAGGTCAAATGGGTCTGAAACCTTTTGCACATTACTTCTGTATAAATTTTTCAAATTGTCAAATTTATTTGATAATTTTAGGAGTTACAGAAGTTTACTAAACATCCAGATTACTACAGACTGTCCTGTTCTTAACAGATTCTGTTTTTCGTGTGTTGATTGCTTATTTTGATGCATCTATGGCTAGTATGTAAGGGTATGAACCATAGAGAAGTTGGAATACAGTAGGTTTAACACCAATACAAATAAATAATGAGTTAATTAAAGTACCTTAAAGTGGTAGTTTGCTTTATTACACTAACGGATCTCACAAAGTTTTTGTTTAAGTTTTTGTGAATGAGTACGAGGAGTTACCGATGTGAGAAGAATAAAGAGAGACAAGAGTTCAAGCTTGGGGATGCCCAAGGCACCCCAAGTAAATAATTTAAAAGGATACTCAAGCATCTAAGCTTGGGGATGCCCTGGTTGGCATCCCATCTTTCTTCTTCAACAGATATCGGTATACCTCGGTTTTTGTTTTGTTCACATGATTTATGTCCTTTGTGTTTTTGTTTTTCCTTTAAGAACCATGATAATATGAGATAGCTCTTCATTGATTTATAGAATACTTTATGTGCTTCACTTATATATTTTAAGTACGATCCTATAGAATTGCTCTTTGTGCTTCACTTACATATTTTGAGCTTGGATATTGGTTAGTCTATATTAATTGTAGAATGCTCCATGAACTTCACTTATATCTTTTGGAGTATGAATAATACTATCATTTAAAGTGGGTTTGTAAGAGTGTCAACTTTAGGAATTAGTGATCCCACTATTTTGGAGGGTGTTGAATCTTAGTGTGATATTTATGAAAGTGGATTTGGAAGAGTGTCAACTTTAGTTAGTATTCCACTATTTCGGAAGAGGTTCCAATTGAGTATGAGAACAAAGTTGCTATTCATGATGCTAATGGAAATTATTATGAGGGAGGAATATATGCTTGTAGGAGTTGCAATAATACCAAGTTTCCTCTCTATGTGTTTAAAGTTTTGAAAGGATACTTGTTTTGACTTCCTATGCTAGTTGATTCTTGTTCCTATAAATTGTGTGCTCACAAAATCCCTAGGCATAGGAATTGGGTTAGATTTAAATGTGCTAGTCATATTCTTCATGATGCTCTCTTTATTTTTCAATTCTTTTTCTTTTATGAGAGCATCATTGAAATCATCATGCCTAGCTAAAAGGCATTAAAGAAAAGAGTTTGTTGGGAGACAACCCAATAGTTACCCTTACTGTTTTTTGTGTGTTTACATGATTAAGATACTGTAGTAATCATGTTTTATAGCTTTTGTTTCAATAAAGTGCCAAGTAAGACCTTTGGGAAGACTTGGGTGAAAGTTAATGTGATCTTGCTGTAAAACACAGAAACTTTGCGCTCACGAGAATAGATGTCAGTTTTTACAGAAGAGTGCTTTTGAGTTGATTATTTTTGAAGAAGATTAATAGACAAATTCCTCACGTCCACCAATTTATTTCATAATTTTTGGTGTAGCAGAAGTATGGTTATTGTTCAGATCATTACAGACTGTTCTGTTTCTGACAGATTCGGTTTTCATTGCATAGTTTGCTTGTTTTCTAGTTTCTATGGCTTATATTCCTCAATATAAATTGTAGAAATGATATGGTACAGTAGGCATTGTGTGAGAACAAATATGAGCCTTGTCTTTGACAGTACCAAAGTGAATGGTTTACTCTTTATCATACTAACCTATCTCACGAAGTTCCAATAAGTTTTGTGCGATTGAAGTTTTCAAGTTTTGGGTGAGATATCGATATGAGGAGAATAAGGAAGTGGAAAGACACTAAGATTGGGGATGCCCAAGGTAATATTCAAGGAAGACTCAAGCGCCTAAGCTTGGGGATGCCCCGGAAGGCATCCCCTCTTTTGTCTTCAAAACTATCGGTATATCTTACTCGACACTATATTTTTATTCGTCACATGATATGTGTTTTGCTTGGAGCGTATTTTCAATTTTACTTGTCGTTTGAATAAAATCATTGGATCTGAAATATTGAATAAAAAAGAATCCTCCCATGGCTAGTTAATTATTTGACTACTCAGTGTTCTTCACTCATATCTTTTGGAGTAGTTTGTCATTTACTTATGTGCTTCACGTATATCCTATGAGTAAATGGTTGAATGAAATTGAATGTCATAAATCTGAATTTATATATGTTTCATATGCTTATAACATGGATAGTAATGACTTCACATATAAAGATTATGAGGCATAAAAGTTGTTGAGAGTTGACAAACATAGTTTTGGTCATCGTTGCAATTAATAGGAAGTAATAAAGAAAGAGAAGCTTCACATATAAATATACTATCTTGGACATCTTTTATGATTGTGAGCACTCATTAAGTATGACATGCTAAAGAGTTGATGTTGGACAAGGAAGACAACGTAATGGTTTATGTTTTCTCACATCTCAGTTAAAGTATATTGTCATGGATCTTCCTAACATGTTGAGCTTGCCTTCCCCCCTCATGCTAGCCAAAAATTCCTTGCACTAAGTAGAGATACTACTTGTGCTTCCAAATATCTTTGAACCAAGTTTTGCCATAAGAGTCCACCATACCTACCTATGGATTGAGTAAGATCCTTCAAGTAAGTTGTCATCGGTGCAAGCAATAAAAATTGCTCTCTAAATATGTATGATCTATTAGTGTGAAGAAAATAAGCTTTATACGATCTTTTTATGGAAGCAATAAAAGCGACAGACTGCATAATAAAGGTCCATATACAAGTGGCAATATAAAGTGACGTTCTTTTGCATTAAGATTTTGTGCATCCAACCATAAAAGCGCATGACAACATCTGCTTCCCTCTGCGAAGGGCCTATCTTTTACTTTATGTCTTTTATATTATGCAAGAGTCAAGGTGATCTTCACCTTTCCCTTTTTCATTTTATCCTTTGGCAAGCACCTCGTGTTGGAAAGATCCTGATATATATATCCAATTGGATGTAAGTTAGCATGAGCTATTATTGTTGACATCACCTAAAGGTGAATACATTGGGAGGCGAAATTATAAGCCCCTATCTTTCTCAGTGTCCGATTGAAACTCCATAACCACAAGTATTGCGTGAGTGTTAGTAATTGTAGAAGACTATATGATAGTTGAGTATGTGGACTTGCTGAAAAGCTCTATTCTTGACTCTTTCCGATGTTAGGATAAATTGCAATTGCTTCAATGACTGAGATTATAGTTTGTTAGTTCTCAATGAAGTTTCTGAACCATACTTGACATTGTGAATAGATTGTTACTTGATCATGAAAGGTTTTATGAAATAAGCTACTATTATGACACATAATGATGCTAGAGAAGGTGATTGAAATTATCATTGATCAAACTTGTGCACATGCTAGCATTCACACTTCATATATTATTTATTTTATCATTTACCTACTTGAGGACGAGCAGGAATTAAGCTTGGGGATGCTGATACATCTCCAACGTATCTATAATTTATGAAGTATTCATGCTATTGTATTATCCATCTATGATGTTTTATATGCATTTATATGCCATTTTATATGATTTTTGGGACTAACCTATTAACTTAGAGCCCAGTGCCAGTTCCTGTTTTCTCCTTGTTTTTGAGTTTTACAGAAAAGGAATACCAAACGGAGTCCAATTGACGTGCCATTTTTTGATGATTTTTTATGGACCAAAAGAAGACCACGGAGCATCGGAGTTGGGCCAGAAGAGTCCCGGGCTGCCCACGAGGGTGGGAGGCGCCCCCACCCCCTAGGGTGCGCCCCCCTATCTCGTGGACAGCCCGGAGACCCCCCTGACGTGAAACCTACGCCAAAAATTCCTATAAATACAGAAACCTTCGGGAAATAACCTAGATCGGAAGTTCCGCCGCCGCAAGCCTCTCTAGCCACAAGAAATCAATCTAGGCCCTCTCCGGCACCCTGCCGGAGGGGGCCATCATCACCGGAGGCCATGGAGGAGGATCCCGGAGGGGCCATCATAGCCATGAAGGCCAAGGACCAGAGGGGGAAAGCCATGGAGGAGGAAGCACAAGGGGGAGAACCTCTCCTCCTCTCTCTTGGTGGCACCGGAGTGCCATCGGGAGGGGAATCATCGCCGCGGTGATCGTCTTCATCAACATCACCATCCTCATCTCTTTTACGCGGTCCACTCTCCCGCACCCCGCTGTAATCCCTACTTGAACATGGTGCTTTATGCCACATATTATGATCCAATGATGTGTTGCCATCCTATGATGTTTTGAGTAGATATCTTTTGTCTTTGGGTTGATTGATGATCTAGATTGGTATGAGTTGTATGTTTTATTTTGGTGCTGTCCTATGGTGCCCTCCGTGTCGCGCAAGCGTGAGGGATTCCCGCTGTAGGGTGTTGCAATGCGTTCATGATTCGCTTATAGTGGGTTGGTGAGTGACTGAAACACAAACCCGAGTAAGAGGGATTGTTGCGTATGGGAATAAAGAGGACTTGATGCTTTAATGCTATGGTTGGGTTTTACCTTAATGATCTTTAGTAGTTGCGGATGCTTGCTAGAGTTCCAATCATAAGTGCATATGATCCAAGTAGAGAAAGTATGTTAGCTTATGCCTCTCCCTCATATGAAATTGCAATGATGACTACCGATCTTGTTAACAATTGCCTAGGATAATTCCGCACACCGACCCATCATTATTCCGCACTCGTTATTTATATTATTTAGTAATATATTCTAACTTTATGATACAACAACTACTTCTATATTTTAGCTTTCCGATATCATACAAAGTTATCCTCTCCATACCTACAACGTAGTTTTATTTCTTGTTGCTAGTTGGAAGCAAACGTCCGGTGTACGTTGAGTCGTATCAGTGGCAGATAGGGCTTGAGAGAATATTGATCTTGCCTTTAGCTCCTTGTGGGTTCGACACTCCATACTTATCACTTCCACCTTTGGAAATTGCTACGATGATTCCCTGCACTTGGGGATTATCACCAACACACACGATGATGCCCACGTGGCACTGAAAATCTGACAGATTCCTTTTGAATTCGTGCAAAACAGAATCAACGTGTATGAAAGCGCGTTGGCGAAGTACAAACATACCACACGGGTGGGCGTTATCATTTGAGTTAATTTAACCTAATTAACTTAATTACCTAATTAACTAGATAATTAACTAATGAGCCTATGACAGGGGCCCCACCCCCTGTTGACCAGTCAAACCTGTCAAACTTTGACTGGTCAACTAGGACCCCCCGGCCCGTCATCCTCTGTGTACGCTGTTATGTACACACAGTTGGGTGCACCTGGCATTTAATCATTATTTTCAAATTAATAATAATTATAGAAAATTGCTAAAACTTTGAAAATTAATATAAAATAACCAGTAACTCGGATGAATAAGTTTTGTACATGAAAGTTGCTTAGAAAAATATGACGAATGCGAATACGCCCTTCGTTCGTGTGTCACACGTCCCAATCATAGCGAAGATGGAACCGCCCCCTTCGTTTCCTTTGTCCGAAAATACCAAACTTCAGAAAAACATTCCCGGATGTTTTCCCCATTCACCGGTATTGTTTTGCGCTGCGTTAGAACACCCCTAGCTCTGCCTGTTGTCATGTCATGCCTCTGTTTGCTTGTATTTACTATTTGTTCCCCTCCTCCTCTCCGGTAGACCCCGAGACCGCTGTTGATGCTACTGTGATCGACTATGTCACCGTCGACTCTTCTTCCCTTTCAGCAGAGCTTCCAGGCAAGCAAACCCCCTTGATCATTCCGATATCGCCCAGTTCCTTCTCTCTCATGCTTGCATTAGATTTTGCTACTGTAATTGATTGCTCCTATCTGATGCATAGCCTGCTTTTGTAACCTGTTGTTGTACCTTACCTGCTTATCCTAAACTGCTTAGTATAGGTTGGTTAGTGATCTATCAGTGACCCCTCACCTTGTCCCTGTTGCCCCAACTTGATGATCGATGACTCGATCAACGTGATCGACATCCAGAGCCTGGCACATCACCTCAGCCCCCCTTAGTTGTATGACTCTGTAGAGCTACTATCGAGTGCCGAGGGTGATACCTCGTAACACACTCCTGATGATAACTCTGTAGTGTAGCTAATCGGTCATGGTCTGTCGAGGGTGATTCCTCCTTCACCACTCCCGATGACGACTCTGTCGTGCAACCCCTCAAGTGTGAACCTCGAGGCTGATTCCTCCTATGTTCAACTTGACGATTACATCGAGTGGAATCCATCAAGGGTGATTCCTCGGGTTCCCCCCCTTGATGTTTTGGACACACGTTTACCTTGACTTTACTTCAGACCTTTGTTAAAGTCGGGCGGGCCCAGTGAGCACCCGTGAGAGATACTTGTGAAAGTCGGGCGGGCCCGGAGGGCACCCGCGAGATGTTATGATGGTGGCTGGCTGTTTAGAAGTATCACCCAGGAGGGGGTGGTAGCTTCGGACTTGTCCTGACAGCCGTCACTTCATTTAATAGTGCAGTAGCAGGTTTGGGTATTTTTTCTAAGTTGTCCACTGGCGTATACGCACTAACCACTTATAAACCATCCAAGGTGGCGCTGGTATCCACCCTGCACACAATGGCCCGGAGTGCAATGGGCCCAAGACCCCGGAGCACTTAGGATGTAGACCGGCGAGGACCTCTCTACTGAGCCTAGGTAGGGCTACGACGTGTTGATCTCCCGAGGCCGGGCATTGAACCAGGAAAGCGTGTCCGGCGAGAGTAATCAAGCGTGTTGGGTAATGTGGTGCACTGATACGTCTCTGACGTATCTATAATTTTTGATTGTTCCATGCTATTATATTATCTCTTTTGGATGTTTTATATGCATTAATATGCTATTTTATATGATTTTTGGGACTAACGTATTAACCTAGAGCCCAGTGCCAGTTTCTGTTTTTTCCTTGTTTTAGAGTTTCGCAGAAAAGGAATACCAAACGGAATAAAACTTTCGCGATGATTTTTCTTGGACCAGAAGACACCCAGGAGACTTGGAGTGCAAGTCAGAAGAGCCACGAGGCGTCCACAAGGGTGGAGGGCGCCCCCAACCTTGTGGGCCCCTCGATGGCCTCCCGACCTAGATCTTCCTCCTATATATACTCTTATACCCCAAAAACATCCAGGGGAGCCACGAAACCACTTCTCCACCGCCGCAATCTTCTGTACCCGTGAGATCCCATCTTGGGTCCTTTTCCGGCATCCTCCCGGAGGGGGATTCGATCACGGAGGGCTTCTACATCAACACCATTGCCTCTCCGATGAAGCGTGAGTAGTTTACCTCAAACATACGGGTCCATAGCTAGTAGCTAGATGGCTTCTTACAAAGTTCTCCTCGATGATCTTGGAGATCTATTCGATGCAATGCTCTTTTGCGGTGTGTTTGCCGAGATCTGATGAATTGTGGATTTATGGTCAGCTTATCTATGAATATTATTTGAATCTCCTCTGAATTCTTTTATGCATGATTTGATATCTTTGCAAGTCTCTTCGAACTATCGATTTGGTTTGACCAACTAGATTGGTTTTTCTTGCAATGGGAGAAGTGCTTAGCTTTGGGTTCAATCTTGCGGTGCTTGATCCTAGTGATAGAAGGGGAGCCAACACGTATTGTATTGCTGCCATCGAGGATAAAAAGATAGGGTTTTCATCATATTGCTTGAGTTAATTCCTCTACATCATTCCATCTTGCTTAAGGCGTTACTCCGTTCTTTATGAACTTAATACTCTAGATGCATGCTGGATAGCGGTCGATGTGTGGAGTAATAGTAGTAGATGCAAAATCGTTTTGGTCTACCTGACATGGACGTGATGCCTATATTCATGATCATTGCCTTAGATATCGTCATAACTTTGCGCTTTTCTATCAATTGCTCGGCAGTAATTTGTTCACCCACCGTAATATTTTCTATCTTGAGAGAAGCCTGTTGTGAAACCTATGGCCTCTGGGTCTATTTTCCATCATATAAGTTTCCGATCTAAAATTCTAGTTTCCTATTTACTTTCCTTTGCAATCTTTTACTTTCCGTTCCATAAACCAAAAATAACAAAAGTATTACTTTACCGTTTATCCATCTCTATCAGATCTCACTTTGCGAATAACCGTGAAGGGATTGACAACCCCTTTGTCGCGTTGGTTGCAAGTTGGTGTTTGTTTGTGCAGGTATTCGGTGGCTTGTTGCGTTGTCTCCTACTGGATTGATACGTGGTTCTCAAAGTTGAGAAAAATACTTACGCTACTTTGCTGCATCACCCTTTCCTCTTCAAGGAAAAAACCAATGCAACCTCAAGAGGTAGCATGCAACCCTGCAGGGAAGTTATCTATTCGAATAGCCGTGTAAATGGTAATGGGCACTCGGAGTTGTATCCCGATCTATTACAACTAGAAATGAATACTTGAGATATGAGATGGATATGTAGGCTCCGAGATTGCTTTCTCGCAGGGAGTCGAGGAAGGATCTCTGGGCGTTAATTCTACAACATGCTTGTTAATTACAAAATGCTATTATGTACTCTTCTGAATGTTGCAAGATCCTTGAAGATGTTAGTCTTTGATAGGCTAGGCCTTCCCCTCTATTCTGGCATTCTGCAGTTCAGTCCACATATACATCCCTTCCTTTGATACCAATGCATACTTAGTCTAGATCTAATGCTTGGGAGTACTTTGGATGAGTACTCACGGTTGCTTTGCTCCCCTTTTCCCTCATTTCTTCTTTCTTTCTGCTTGTTGCAATCTTTTGATGGATCCTAGGAGCCAAATGCCACTACCGACGTCCATGACTACCCCGATGGTGCTGATACGTCTCCGTCGTATCTACTTTTCCTAACGCTTTTCCTCTTGTTTTGGACTCTAATTTGCATGATTTGAATGAAACTAACCTAGACTGACGCTGTTTTCAGCAGAGCTACCATAGTGTTGTTTTTGTGCAGAAATAAAAGTTCTCGGATTGGAACGAAACTTTGCAAGGATTTTTTATACAATAAAAAGAATTTCTAGAGCCAAGAACCATCGGAGGAGGGCACCTGGGCGGGTACAACCCACCAGGGCGCGCCCCCCTCCAGGCGCGCCGAGGTGGGTTGTCCCAACCTGGTGGCCCCGCATGCCTCAACCCTGATACTATAAAATCACATATTCAGAGAAAAAATAATGGAGGAAGAATTATCACGTTTCATGAGACAGAGCCGCCGCCACCTCCTGTTATTCATCGGGAGGCCAGATCTGGAGTCTGTTTGCGGCTCCGGAGAGGGGGATCTTCGATCTTCGTCATCACCAAGCCTTCTCCATTACCAATTCCATGATGCTCCCCACCGGGAGTGAGTAATTCCTTCATAGGCTGCTGGTCGGTGAGGAGTTGGATGAGATTCATCATGTAATCGAGTTAGTTTTGTTAGGGCTTGATCCCTAGAATCCATTATGTTTTGAGATTGATGTTGCTATGACTTTGCCATGCTTAATGCTTGTCACTTTGGGCCCGGTTGCCATGATTTCAGATCTGGACCGTTTATGTTATCACCATTATATCTATGTCCTAGATCCGATCTTGCAAGTTATAGTCACCTACTACGTGTTAACATCCGCGGAGTGACAAAAGTCGGGACACTTCCCGGTGATGACCGTAGTTTGAGGAGTTCATGTATTCACTATGTGTTAATGCTTTGTTCCGGTTCTCTACTAAAAGGAGGCCTTAATATCCCTTAGTTTCGAATAGGACCCCACTGCCACGGGAGGGTAGGACAAAAGATGTCATGCAAGTTCTTTCCATAAGCACGTATGACTATTTACGGAATACATGCCTACATTATATTTAGGAACTGGAGCCAGTGCCGTATTGATACGTCTCCAATGTATCTATAATTTTTTATTGTTCCATGCTGTTATATTATCATTCTTGGATGTTTTATAATCATTTTATATCATTTTTGGTACTAACCTATTGACATAGTGCCAAGTGCCAGTTGCTGTTTTCTGCATGTTTTTTACATCGCAGGAAATCAATACAAAACGGAGTCCAAACGCAGCGAAGCTTTTTGTGGATTTTTTTGGACCAGAAAACATCCAGTTAGCCGGAGAAGCGCCTGGGGGTGTTCTGAGGGGAGCACAACCCACCAGGGCGCACCTGGAGGCCCAGGCGCGCCCTGGTAGGTTGTTCCCACCTCGGGTGCCCCCTAAACCGACTCTTTGCTCTATAAATACCCCTATAATCCAGAAACCCCAGGAGAGTCGACGAAAATCAATTCCAGCCACCGCAGAGTCCAGAACCACCAGATCCAATCTAGACACCATCACAGAGGGGTTCACCACTTCCATTTGTGCCTCTCTGATGATGCGTGAGTAGTTCTTTGTAGACCTCCGTGTCCATAGTTAGTATCTAGATGGCTTCCTCTCTCTCGTTTGATTCTCAATACAATGGTCTCTTGGAGATCAATATGATGTAACTCTTTTTGCGCTGTGTTTGTTGGGATCGGATGAACTTTGAGCTTACGATCAGATCTATCTTTTTATCCATGAAAGTTATTTGAGTCTTATTTGATCTCTTATATGCATGATTTCTTATAGCCTCGCATTTTTTCTCCGATATTTGGGTTTTGTTTGGCCAACTTGATCTATTTATCTTGCAATGGGAAGAGGTGCTTTGTAATGGGTTCGATCTTACGGTCGTTGATCCCAGTGACAGAAGGGGAACCGACACGTATGTACCATTGTCATTAAGGATATTAAGATGGGGTCTATGTCTACATAAATAGATCTTGTCTACATCATGTCATTGTTCTTATTGCATTTGTCTGTTTCTCCATGAACTTAATACACTAGATGCATGCTGGATAGCGGTCGATGTGTGGAGTAATAGTAGTAGATGCAGGCAGGAGTCGGTCTACTAATCTTGGACGTGATGCCTATATAATGATCATTGCCTGGATATCGTCATGATTATTTGAAGTTCTATCAATTTCCCAACAGTAATTTGTTTACCCACCGTTTGCTATTTTTCTCGAGAGAAGCCACTAGTGAAACTTACGGCCCTCGAGTCTCTTCTTTAATATATTTGCCTTTGCGATCTATTTTCCTTTGCTTTTATATTTAGATCTATTAAACCAAAAATACAAAAATACCTTGCTGCACTTTATTTTATTTGGCGTTCGATCTATCAATATTTACAACTCTCTCACGTTCGTTTGCCGATTTCTGGCGCAGTTACCCGAAAGGGATTGACAACCCCATTAACACGTCAGGTTGCGAGTATTTGTTATTTCTGTGCAGGTGCTGTTTACGTAGTGTTGCTTGGTTCTCCTACTGGTTCGATAACCTTGGTCTCATCACTGAGGGAAATACCTACCGTCGTTGTGCTGCATCATCCCTTCCTCTTTGGGGAAATACTGACGTAGTCCTAGCAGACATCAAGAGGAATTTCTGGCGCCATTGGCGGGGAGGATCATCAACATCTACCAGGTTCCTAATCACAAATCTCATCTCCTCACAATTTACATTATTTGCCATTTGCCTCTCGTTTTCCTCTCCCCCACTTCATATAATTTTGCCGTTTTATTCGCCCTCTTTTTCGTTCACCGTTTTCTCGTCGGATCTATCCTTTGTTTGCAATCATGAGTGATTTTGGTATGGCAGCAACAGATGATGGCCTAACTCCTAAGATTGGATGTATGGGCTGATGACCCACAAGTATAGGGGATCTATCGTAGTCCTTTCGATAAGTAAGAGTGTCGAACCCAACGAGGAGCAGAAGGAAATGATAAGCGGTTTTCAGCAAGGTATTCTCTGCAAGCACTGAAATTATCGGTAACAGATAGTTTTGTGATAAAGTAATTTGTAATGGGTAACAAGTAACAAGTGTAAATAAAGTGCAGCAAGATGGCCCAATCCTTTTTGTAGCAAAGGACAAGCCTGGACAAACTCTTATATAGAGAAAAGCGCTCCCGAGGACACATGGGAATTATCGTCAAGCTAGTTTTCATCACGTTCATATGATTCGCGTTCGGTACTTTGATAATTTGATATGTGGGTGGACCGGTGCTTGGGTGCTGTCCTTACTTGGACAAGCATCCCACTTATGATTAACCCCTATTGCAAGCATCCGCAACTACAAAAGAAGTATTAAGGTAAACCTAACCATAGCATGAAACATATGGATCCAAATCAGCCCCTTACGAAGCAACTCATAAACTAGGGTTTAAGCTTCTGTCACTCTAGCAACCCATCATCTACTTATTACTTCCCAATGCCTTCCTCTAGGCCCAAATAATGGTGAAGTGTCATGTAGTCGACGTTCACATAACACCACTAGAGGATAGACAACATACATCTCATCAAAATATCGAACGAATACCAAATTCACACGACTACTAATAGCAAGACTTCTCCCATGTCCTCAGGAACAAACGTAACTACTCACAAATCATATTCATGTTCATAATCAGAGGGGTATTAATATGCATATAGGATCTGAACATATGATCTTCCACCAAATAAACCAACTAGCATCAACTACAAGGAGTAATCAACACTACTAGCAACCCACAGGTACCAATCTGTGGCTTTGGGACAAAGACTGGATACAAGAGATGAACTAGGGTTTGAGAGGAGATGGTGCTGGTGAAGATGTTGATGGAGATTGGCCCCCTCCCGATGAGAGGAGCGTTGGTGATGACGATGGCGATTATTTCCCCCTCCCGGAGGGAAGTGTCCCCGGCAAAACAGCTCTGCCGGAGCCCTAGATTGGTTCCGCCTCGTGGCGTCGGAGTTTCTTCCCGTAAGCTTGCTTATGATTTTTTTCTCGGACGAAAGACTTCATATAGAAGAAGATGGACACTGGAGGGCCACCAGGGGGCCCACTTGCCAGTGGGCGCGCCCAGGGGGTAGGACGCGCCTCCCAACCTCGTGGCCAGGGTGTGGCCCCCTCTGATATTTTCTTCGTCCAGTATTTTTTATTAATTCCAAAAATGACTTCCGTGAAGTTTCAGGACTTTTGGAGCTGTGCAGAATAGGTCTCTAATATTTGCTCCTTTTCCAGCCCAGAATCCCGGCTGCCGACATTCTCCCTCTTTATGTAAACCTTGTAAAATAAGAGAGAATAGGCATAAGTATTGTGACATAACGTGTAATAACAGCCCATAATGCAATAAATATCAATATAAAAGCATGATGCAAAATGGACGTATGAATCAGAAACTTCATTGAGAACCATAATGTAATAATCTATTCACAATGTCAAGTATGAATCAAAAACTTCATTGGGAACCAACAAACTATAATCTCAGTCATTGAGGCAATTGCAATTTATCATAACATCAGAAAGAGTCAATATAAGAGCTTTTCAGCAAGTCCACATACTCAACTATCATTTAGTCTTTCACAATTGCTAACACTCACACAATACTTGTGGTTACGGAGTTTTAATCGGACACAGAGAAAGATAGGGGCTTATAGTTTCGCCTCCCAACCTTTTACCTCAAGGGTAATGTCAACAATAATAGCTCATGCTAACTTACATCCAATTAGATATATATATATATCAGGATCTTTCCAACACACTGTGCTTGCCAAAGGATAAAATATAAAGAGGAAAGGTGAAGATCACCGTGACTCTTGCATATGGTAAAAGTAAAAGATAGGCCCTTCGCAGAGGGAAGCAGAGGTTGTCATGCGCTTTCATGGTTGGATGCACGAAATCTTAATGCAAAAGAACGTCACTTTATATTGCCACTTGTGATATGGACCTTTATTATGCAGTCCATCGCTTTTATTTCTTCCATATCACAAGATTGTATAAAGCTTATTTCCTCCACACTAATAAGTCATACATATTTAGAGAGCAATTTTTATTGCATGCACCGATGACAACTTACTTGAAGGATCTTACTCAATCCATAGGTAGATATGGTGGACTCTTATGGCAAAGCTGGGTTTAAGGATATTTGGAAGCATAAGTAGTATCTCTACTTGGTGCAAAGAATTGGCTAGCATGAGGGAGAAAGGCAAGCTCAACATGTTGGATGATCCATGACAATATACTTCATTTCAGATATAAGAAAGCATAACCCATTACGTTGTCTTCCTTGTCCAACATCAACTCTTTAGCATGTCATATTTTAATGAGTGCTCACAATCATAAAATATGTCCAAGATAGTATATTTATATGTGAAACCTCTCTTTCATTGTTACTTCCTATTAATTGCAACAATGACCAAAGCTATGTTTGTCAATTCTCAACAACTTTTAATCATCATACTCTTTCTATGTGAAGTCATTACTCTCCATAAGATCAATATGATCTCTTTATTTATTTTTATTCTTTCTCTTTTCTTTTATTCCCTCAAGATCATAGCAAAATAATCAAGCCCTTGACTCAACACTAATCTTTATTATATAGCTCATGGACTCGATTACATAGAGGGATCATAAAGCAAAACTCAAAACTAAATCATACTAGATCATACTAAAACTTTATTCTACTAGATCAAGATATTACCAAAAGGATCGAACTAAGAAAAACGGTAAAGATAGGAGTGTGATGGTGATATGATACCGGGGCACCTCCCCCAAGCTTGGCAGTTGCCAAGGGGAGTGCCCATACCCATGTGATTATATCTCTTTTGCTGGTGAAGAAGATGGAGGGGTTGTTGATGACGTAGGCTTGCCGTCCATCTTCCAAGGCATAGGCTCACCATCATAGAAGGATGATCGAGTCTCCGGGATCCTCAAATCTACAGCCAAACTCATCCTTTTGAATCTATATTCATACTCACAGTTTTGGTTTTTCAGGTCATAGATCTGGGCTTGGAGGTGCTCGATTTTATCATGAAGCTTGAAGATGGCCTCCCAAATGTCCTTGGCGTCCAGCTTGTGGTTGTTGGCGAACTCCGTGATCATTTTGTGATTGGAGTCAAGTCCGCGCTCCACCATCTCCTGACACTTGAAAACTTGTTGCTCCATTGCCTCGAGCCTTGTCTCCACGCTTACGGTCCTCCTTGGTCCCTCAACATCGCGGATGTGCAGCACCCCCTCATGCATCTCAATGGTTTGAGGGTGTTGCAGCACCTCAGCGAGGTAGGGGTTGATGACCTTCTCGAAGAACTTGTCCTTGGGGGCACTTGGAGACGACATGGTGATCTAGATCTATCAGAAAAACAGCTCGAAACAAGAATAGAGGATATTTGCGTGATACGGTGATCAAAACCTTCGGGAGATTATATAATGAATTTTTACCGACCAAAAGAAGTATTGTGCAAGAAAAAGGAGTCCGAAGAGCACACGAGGTGCCCACAAGGTAGGGGGTGCGCCCAGGGGGGTAGGGCACGCCCTCCACCCTCGTGGAGGCCTCGTGTCCTTCCCGGACTGCTTCTTATTTTCCTATTTTTCTAAATATTCCAAAACGGAGAAAAATTGCCATTAGAACTATTTTGGAGTCGGTTTACTTACCGTACCACGTACCTATTCCTTTTCGGAATCTAAAACGCTCTGGAAAGTGTCTCTTATGTATTCCTCCGGAGTCACGGTTTCAATAACATTAGTTTCAACATTTATAGGATTACCTGAGATATAATGTTTGATTCTTTGACCGTTCACCACCTTCGGGTTTGTGCCTTCGAAGTTGTTGATTTTTATGGCACCGGAACGATAGACCTCCTCGATAACGTAAGGGCCTTCCCATTTACAGAGAAGTTTTCCTGCAAAAAATCTTACACGAGAGTTGTATAGCAACACATAATCACCTACATTAAACTCACGCTTTTGTATCCTTTTGTCATGCCATCTTTTAACTTTTTCTTTAAACAACTTGGCATTCTCATAAGCTTGGGTTCTCCATTCATCAAGTGAGCTAATGTCAAATAACCTCTTCTCACCGGCAAGTTTGAAATCATAATTGAGCTCTTTAATAGCCCAATATGCCTTATGTTCTAGTTCGAGAGGTAAGTGACACGCTTTCCCATAAACCATTTTATACGGAGACATACCCATAGGATTTTTATATGCAGTTCTATAGGCCCATACATACCCATAGGATTTTTATATGCAGTTCTATAGGCCCATAATGCATCATCAAGTTTCTTGGACCAATTCTTTCTAGATCTATTAACAGTCTTTTGCAAAATTAATTTGAGCTCTCTGTTACTCAATTCTACTTGACCACTAGACTGTGGGTGATAAGGAGATGCAATTCTATGATTAACATCATACTTAGCAAGCATTTTACGAAAGGCACCATGAATAAAATGTGAACCACCATCAGTCATTAAATATCCAAGGACTCCAAACCTCTGAAAAATAACTTCTTCAAGCATCTTAATAGAGGTGTTATGATCAGTACTACTAGTTGGAATAGCTTCTACCCACTTAGTAACGTAATCAACAACAACTAAAATATGTGTATACCCATTAGAGGAAGGAAAAGGTCCCATACAATCAAAGCCCCAAACATCAAATGGTTCAATAACAAGTGAATAATTCATAGGCATTTCTTGACGTCTACTAATATTACCAATTCTTTGACATTCATCACAAGATAGGACAAACTTACGAGTATCCTTGAAGAGAGTAGGCCAATAAAAACCGGATTGCAATACCTTATGTGCAGTTCTATCTCTAGCGTGGTGTCCTCCATAGGACTCGGAGTGACACTTGCGTAGGATTTGTTCCTGTTCATGCTCAGGTACACAACGTCTAATAACACCATCTACTCCTTCTTTATAAAGGTGTGGTCATCCCAAAAGTAATGACCTCAAATCATAGAAAAACTTTTTCTTTTGCTGGTATGTGAAACTAGGTGGTATAAATTTAGCAACAATGTAATTAGCATAATCAGCATACCATGGAGCAGTACGAGAAGCATTTATGACATTTAACTGTTCATCAGGAAAGCTATCATCAATAGGTAGTGGGTCATCAAGAACATTCTCTAACCTAGACAAGTTGTCTGCAACGGGGTTCTCAGCTCCCTTTCTATCAATAATATGCAAGTCAAATTCTTGTAGCAAGAGAAACCATCTAATAAGCCTAGGTTTAGCATCTTTCTTTTCCATAAGATATTTAATAGCAGCATGATCAGTGTGAATACTTACTTTAGAATCAACAATATAAGGTCTGAACTTATCATAAGCAAATACAACTGCTAAGAATTCTTTCTCAGTAGTAGCATAATTTCTTTGGGCATTGTCTAGAGTTTTACTAGCATATTGAATAACATTTAATTTCTTATCAACTCTTTGCCCTAGAACAGCACCTACAACATAATCACTAGCATCACACATAATTTCAAAAGGTAAATTCCAATCAGGTGGCTAAACAATAGGTGCAGAAATTAATGCTTTCTTAAGCATTTCAAATGCTTCTACACAATCATCATCAAAGACAAATGGTATATATTTTTGTAATAGATTAGTCAGAGGCCGAGAAATTTTTGAGAAGTCCTTAATGAACCTCCTATAAAAAACGGCATGACCAAGAAAACTTCTTATACCTTTGATGTCCTTGGGACATGGCATCTTTTCAATAGCATCAACTTTAGCTTTATCAACTTCAATACCTCTTTCAGAAATTTTATGCCCCAAGACAATACCTTCATTAACCATAAAGTGGCACTTCTCACAGTTCAAGACAAGGTTAGTGTCTTCACATCTCTGCAAAACTCGATCAAGGTTGCTCAAGCAATCATCAAAAGAGGATCCATAAACGGAGAAATCGTCCATGAAAACCTCACAAATCTTTTCACAAAAATCAGAGAATATAGCTATCATGTATCTCTGAGAGGTAGCAGGTGCATTACATAAACCAAAAGGCATATGTCTATAAGCAAAAGTACCGAAAGGGCAAGTAAAAGTGGTCTTTGCTTGATCATCAGCTGACACAGGTATTCGAGAGAAACCAGAATAACCATCTAGAAAGCAAAAATGTGTATGTTTGGATAATCTTTCTAGCATTTGATCAATGAAAGGCAATGGGTAATGATCTTTTTTAGTAGCTTTATTTAATTTGCGGAAATCAATTACCATCCTATAACCTTTAATAATTCTTTGCGGAATCAATTCATCTTTATCATTAGGAACGACAGTAATACCTCCCTTCTTAGGGACACAATGAAATGGACTTTCCCACTGACTATCAGCACCAGGATAAATTATACCTGCTTCAAGGAGCTTTAATATTTCCTTTCTTACCACTTCTTTCATCTTAGGATTTAACCGTCGTTGATGATCAATAACTGGTTTGGCATCTTTCTCCAAATTTATCTTATGTTGACATAGAGTGGGAATAATGCCCTTAAGATCATGAAAGTTATTTGAGTCTTATTTGATCTCTTATATGCATGATTGCTTATAGCCTCGTATTTCTTCTCCGATATTTGGGTTTTGTTTGGCCAACTTGATCTATTTATCTTGCAATGGGAAGAGGTGCTTTGTGATGGGTTCGATCTTACGGTGGTTGATCCTAGTGACAGAAGGGGAACCGACACGTATGTATCATTCCCATTAAGGATAACAAGATGGGGTCTATTTCTACATAAATAGATCTTGTCTACATCATGTCATCGTTCTTATTGCATTAGTCCATTTCTCCATGAACTTAATACACTAGATGCATGCTGGATAGCGGCCAATGTGTGGAGTAATAGTAGTAGATGCAGGCAGGAGTCGGTCTACTAATCTTGGACGTGATGCCTATATAATGATCATTGCCTGGATATCGTCATGATTATTTGAAGTTCTGTCAATTGCCCAACAGTAATTTTTTTACCCACCGTTTGCTATTTTTCTCGAGAGAAGCCACTAGTGAAACCTACGGCCCTCGAGTCTCTTCTTTAATATATTTGCCTTTGCGATCTATTTTCCTTTGCTTTTATATTTAGATCTATTAAACCAAAAATACAAAAATACCTTGCTGCACTTTATTTTATTTGGCGTTCGATCTATCAATATTTACAACTCTCTCACGTTCGTTTGCCGATTTCTGGCGCAGTTACCCGAAAGGGATTGACAACCCCATTAACACGTCAGGTTGCGAGTATTTGTTATTTCTGTGCAGGTGCTGTTTACGTAGTGTTGCTTGGTTCTCCTACTGGTTCGATAACCTTGGTCTCATCACTGAGGGAAATACCTACCGTCGTTGTGCTGCATCATCCCTTCCTCTTTGGGGAAATACTGACGTAGTCCTAGCAGACATCAAGAGGAATTTCTGGCGCCATTGGCGGGGAGGATCATCAACATCTACCAGGTTCCTAATCACAAATCTCATCTCCTCACAATTTACATTATTTGCCATTTGCCTCTCGTTTTCCTCTCCCCCACTTCATATAATTTTTCCGTTTTATTCGCCCTCTTTTTCGTTCGCCGTTTTCTCGTCGGATCTATCCTTTGTTTGCAATCATGAGTGATTTTGGTATGGCAGCAACAGATGATGGCCTAACTCCTAAGATTGGATGTATGGGATGATGACCCACAAGTATAGGGGATCTATCCTAGTCCTTTCAATAAGTAAGAGTGTCGAACCCAACGAGGAGCAGAAGGAAATGATAAGCGGTTTTCAGCAAGGTATTCTCTGCAAGCACTGAAATTATCGGTAACAGATAGTTTTGTGATAAAGTAATTTGTAATGGGTAACAAGTAACAAGTGTAAATAAAGTGCAGCAAGATGGCCCAATCCTTTTTGTAGCAAAGGAAAAGCCTGGACAAACTCTTATATAGAGAAAAGCGCTCCCGAGGACACATGGGAATTATTGTCAAGCTAGTTTTCATCACGTTCATATGATTCGCGTTCGGTACTTTGATAATTTGATATGTGGGTGGACCGGTGCTTGGGTGCTGTCCTTACTTGGACAAGCATCCCACTTATGATTAACCCCTATTGCAAGCATCCGCAACTACAAAAGAAGTATTAAGGTAAACCTAAGCATAGCATGAAACATATGGATCCAAATCAGCCCCTTACGAAGCAACTCATAAACTAGGGTTTAAGCTTCTGTCACTCTAGCAACCCATCATCTACTTATTACTTCCCAATGCCTTCCTCTAGGCCCAAATAATGGTGAAGTGTCATGTAGTCGACGTTCACATGACACCACTAGAGGAGAGACAACATACATCTCATCAAAATATCGAACGAATACCAAATTCACATGACTACTAATAGCAAGACTTCTCCCATGTCCTCAGGAACAAACGTAACTACTCACAGATCATATTCATGTCCATAATCAGAGGGGTATTAATATGCATATAGGATCTGAACATATGATCTTCCACCAAATAAACCAACTAGCATCAACTACAAGGAGTAATCAACACTACTAGCAACCCATAGGTACCAATCTGAGGCTTTGGGACAAAGATTGGATACAAGAGATGAACTAGGGTTTGAGAGGAGATGGTGCTGGTGAAGATGTTGATGGAGATTGGCCCCTTCCCGATGAGAGGAGCGTTGGTGATGACGATGGCGATGATTTTCCCCTCCCGGAGGGAAGTGTCCCCGGCAAAACAGCTCTGTCGGAGCCCTAGATTGGTCCGCCAAGGTTCCGCCTCGTGGCGGCGGAGTTTCTTCCCGAAATCTTGCTTATGATTTTTTTCTCGGACGAAACTTCATATAGCAGAAGATGGACACCGGAGGGCCACCAGGGGGCCCACGAGGCAGGGGGCGCGCCTCCCACCCTCGTGGCCAGGGTGTGGCCCCCCTCTGGTATTTTCTTCGTCCAGTATTTTTTATTAATTCCAAAAATGACTTCCGTGAAGTTTCAGGACTTTTGGAGCTGTGCAGAATAGGTCTCTAATATTTGCTCCTTTTCTAGCCCGAAATCCCGGCTGCCGGCATTCTCCCTCTTTATGTAAACCTTGTAAAATAAGAGAGAATAGGCATAAGTATTGTGACATAACGTGTAATAACAACCCATAATGCAATAAATATCAATATAAAAGCATGATGTAAAATGGACGTATCACGGGCAATCTGGATGCTAAAACTTTTATCTTGGTGCAAGGGAATGTTATGGGAAAAGAACGTATCCAAGAATTTTTCAATTGTGTTGGAAATCTAAGTCTTGATGAGATGCTCCTATACTCAGGACTACTAGATCTTATGCGGATGCTATTTCAGCACTAGTTCTGAAACTTGAAAGCAAATTTATTCGTACTCATCCTACTTTGCAAAGATTGTTTTTTGAGCTTCTCGTTATAAAGAATCCTTAGGCTAAAAAGTTGGCCACTCTTGTTCATATGAATGAATTTGACTACATCATACGGGAAGCTAGGGAAATCTTTTATTTTTATGGTATGAATCATGAAAAGCCCGTGATAGATGAAATTCTTTACACTAGTGATTATGTGTTAAGACATTTGCTTGGGGATAATAAAATCTTTGATAAAAATCTTCAAAAGGAAGTCCCCATTCTAGATGTAATCCAACAAGTTTTGAATAATGTTAATCAACATTTTCCTTGGATTGTTGCTGGAAATCAAAGGGGTTATGATAATGAGCAACTTAATAATGCTAAAGTCTCTATGGATAATATGTTTTATGTTCTGTTTACAAAACCCCATGATGAAAACACCTCTAAGGAAATTGAGAACAAAGATGACAAAACTTAGATCCTTTGCTTTATGCCTAGCTAAGGGCGTAAAACGATAGCGCTTGTTGGGAGGCAACCCAATGAATAAAATTTATTTTTGCCTTTTGCTTTCTGTTCTTGAGTGTTTGCACAATTATGCTACTTTTATGATTGTGTTTTTTTGTGTTTTAATTAGTGTTTGTGCCAAGTAAAGCCTTTAGGATCTTCTTGGGTGATAGTTGTTTGATCTTGCTGAAAAACCGAAACTTTCACGCTCATGAAAACAATTCTCATTTTTAACCAGAGCGTGCTAAAATACCAATTCTTTTTGCATAAGATTAATATACAAATTGCTCAGGTTTTCCTAATTTCTCAACATTTTTGGAGTTTTAGAAGTATTCGAAATATCCAGATTACTACAGACTATTCTGTTTTTGACAGATTCTGTTTTCTTTGCGTTGTGTGCTTGTTTTGATGATTCAATGATTTTCCTTGATGAGTTTTTGCCATAGAAAAGTTGGAATACAGTAGATATAATGCAAGAATAAAATATTAATTCGTTTGCTACAGTACTTATAGTAGTGATTTTCTTTCTTATACTAATGGATCTCATGAAGGCTTTGTTGAGTTTTCTGTGATTGAAGTTTTCAAGTTTTGGGTGAAGTTACGATGGACGAAGGAATAAGGAGTAAGAACAACCTAAACTTGGGGAAGCCCATGGCATCCCAAGCTATTATCCAAAGAGAAGTAAGCAACTAAGCTTGGGGATGCCCTGAGTGGCATCCCCTCTTTCTTCTAATGACCATCGGTATTTTACTCGAAGCTATATTTTTATTCGTCACATACTATGAGTTTTGCTTGGAGTGTCCTGTATGATATGAGTCTTTGCTTGTTTTCCTTTGTGTTTTAAGTCTTGATCCCTTGCTGGACACACCTTAGATTTATTTGAGAGTTAGTAAAATTTTCAAGAAATTCTCTCTTGCTTCACTTAAATTAATTTGAGAGAAAGAAAAATTATGCTCATGATCTTCACTTATATTTGTTTGAGCTTATCAAAAACAACACGTGAAAATTAGTTCCAAAGTGATAGATATCCAAGAAGGATATAATAAAAACTTTCATGAAGATCATTGGACAAAATAAACTTGATTCTTTGTAATAGTTTTGAGATATGATGATGTGATATGTGAGTCATGTTGATCATTAATTATGCTTTAGTAAGAATATTGGTGTTAAGGTTTGTGATTCCCTATGAAAGCGTGAAAGTCAATAGTCATGCAATGAAATTACATCCTACTTGTGGTACATTATTCGGTGTTAATTATGCTCAATGCTCGCTTATGAGATTATTCGTTTCTTGGTTGGTCGCTTCTCAATCTTTTGCTAGCCTTCATTTTTCACTAAGTATGATCACTACTTGTGCATCCAAAATCCTTTAAACCAGTTTTGCCACATGAGTCCACTATACCTACCTATATGCGGTATTCTTTTGCCGTTCTAATAAAATTTGTATGTGCCATCTCTAATTTTCAAAATAATTTTCTCTTTTGTGTGCTCGTACCGCTCGCGAGGCGGTGACGGGTGGCCAATATTTTCCATGCTAGATGTGTTATTCTCACAATGAGTGTTCATTCACTTGTCATTGCATGAGAGTAAGGCAAATGTATTAGGGATGCCCAGTCCCGAAATGAAAAATGAATTTACTTTTTGTCAAATAATAAATTCCTTGGAAAGTGTTGGTATGGAAGGCACCCGTGGATATGGTTAGCCATGGAAAGTGAAAGTATGGTGGAAAAAGGAATAAACTTTATTTTCTGTTTGGGAACCGCCTATGATATATCTAGCATGGAAAGTGGGGAGATCTAAGTCGACGTTGGTGGGAAAAGTATGCCTCTCAAAATGTTTTATCTCTCAATTTTCGCTTTGAGCTGTGGCACCTCTACAAATCCCTACTTCCCTCTGAGAAGGGCCTTTCTTTTACTTTATGCAATTTTTATTTTTAATTTGAGTCGCCATCTTCTCTTATAAAGCACCAACTAAGGGGCACTATGATCGTACTTGAGCATTGGGTGTAGCTAATATGCGAGTGTGTTTCATGAATGGATCAATAATTGAGCATGATGGGCTAGGGATAACTTATTTTAGTGTTGATATTTTTAAAGACATGGTTTCTTGTTGATATTCTTGAGTATTTAAGTCTCGTGTCAGAACTAGACTATTGCTTTGAACAATATAAAAGTCCAAATGTCCATGCTATAAAGAAAAGAATATGAGATGACATGTTAGGCAGCATTGTACATCAAAAATTCTGTTTTTATCATTTACCTACTCGAGGACGAGCATGAATTAAGCTTGGGGATGCTGATACGACTCCAGCGTATCTATAATTTTTTATTGTTCCATGTTGTTATATTATCATTCTTGGATGTTTTATAATCATTTTATATCATTTTTTGGTACTAACCTATTGACATAGTGCCAAGTGCCAGTTGCTATTTTCTGCATGTTTCTTACATCGCAAGAAATCGATACCAAACGGAGTCCAAACGCAGCGAAACTTTTTGTGGATTTTTTTGGACCAGAAGACATCCAGTGGGCCGGAGAAGCGCCTGGGGGGGTGCTCAGAGGGGAGCACAACCCACCAGGCGCGCCCTGGTGGGTTGTGCCCACCTCGGGTGCCCTATGAACCAACTCTTTGCTCTATAAATACCCCAACATTCCAGAAACCCTAGGAGAGTCGACGAAAATCAATTCCAGCCGTCGCAGAGTCCAGAACCACCAGATCCAATCTAGACACCATCACGGAGGGGTTCACCACTTCCATTGGTGCCTCTCCGATGATGCGTGAGTAGTTCTTTGTAGACCTTCGGGTCCGTAGTTAGTAGCAAGATGGCTTTCTCTCTCTCGTTTGATTCTCAATACAATGGTCTCTTGGAGATCCATATGATGTAACTCTTTTTGCGGTGTGTTTGTTGGGATTGGATGAACTTTGAGTTTATGATTAGATCTATCTTTTTATCCATGAAAGTTATTTGAGTCTTCTTTGCTCTCTTATATGCATGATTGCTTATAGCCTCGTATTTCTTCTCCGATATTTGGGTTTTGTTTGGCCAACTTGATCTATTTATCTTGCAATGGGAAGAGGTGCTTTGTGATGGGTTCGATCTTACGGTGGTTGATCCCAGTGACAGAAGGGGAACCGACACGTATGTATCGTTGTCATTAAGGATAACAAGATGGGGTCTATTTCTACAAAAATAGATCTTGTCTACATCATGTCATCGTTCTTATTGCATTAGTCCATTTCTCCATGAACTTAACACACTAGATGCATGCTGGATAGCGGGCGATGTGTGGAGTAATAGTAGTAGATAAAGGCAGGAGTCGGTCTACTAATCTTGGACGTGATGCCTATATAATGATCATTGCCTGGATATCGTCATGATTATCTGAATTTCTATCAATTGCCCAACAGTAATTTGTTTACCCACCGTTTGCTATTTTTCTCGAGAGAAGCCACTAGTGAAACCTACGGCCCCCGGGTCTCTTTCTTATATACCTTTGCGATCTATTTTCCTTTGCTTTTATTTTCAGATCTATTAAACCAAAAATAAAAAAATACCTTGCTGCACTTTATTTTATTTGGTGTTCGATCTATCAATATTTACAACTCTCCCACGTCCGTTTGCCAATTTCTGGCGCAGTTACCCGAAAGGGATTGACAACCCCTTTAACACGTCGGGTTGCAAGTATTTGTTATTTGTGTGCAGGTGCTGTTTATGTAGTGTTGCTTGGTTCTCCTACTGGTTCGATAACCTTGGTCTCATCACTGAGGGAAATACCTACTATCGCTGTCCTGCATCATCCCTTCCTCTTTGGGGAAATACCGACGTAGTTCTAGCAGACATCACGTATCGCCCTAGGTTATGACTGTTATATGATGAATATCATCCGACGAATTCACCGATCTAATGCCTACGAATTTCTCTTATATTTTTTCTACTAAGTTACTACTACTGTTACTATTGCACTTGCTACAAAATCATTGTTATCACTGTTACCGTTACTATTTCTATTGCTACTACTATCAAAACTATCATACTACTTTGCTACTGATCACTTTGTTGCAGATAATTAATCTCCAGGTGTGGTTGAATTGCAAACTCAGCTACTCATACTTGCAAATATTCGTTGGCTCCCCTTGTGTTGAATTGTGACGCCCGGATAGTTAAGCTACAGTAACCCTCTGCTAATTATGCCACGTCACCTCCGTTACTGTTGCTAATCACGTGTTAGTTCAAAACATTTCAAATTCAAATTTAAATTAATGGCAAACAACAAAAGTTTTCAAATTTCAAAACAAAAATGTTCGGAATGTGACATAATTAAGTTTACTAAATTAGGTGCAACCTATGTATTTTTCCAAAACTAAAATGTTTAAGAAATGTGAGAAAACAGAAAAGAAAAATAAGAAAAGGTAAAACAAAACAAAACAAACAAAATAAAAAGGAAACCCCCCCTCACTGGGCTCCGACCCAGCAGGCCACCGGCCCAACTAGGCAAAGGCCGACCGGCCAGCCCACCCCTACTCCCTTATCCACCCCACTCCCTCCTGAAACCCTAACCACCCCGCACTACCCCCCCCCCCCACTTCCTCGTCTCTCCCTCTTTCCCCCGATCCAGATCGGATCGGGGCTGACCCCGTGGCCATCGCCCGAAGCCGCCTCGCTGGCCCCCGCCCTCATCCTCGCGCCCCCGTCCCCTCTCCCTCAGCGGCGCCCCTCGCCGCGCCTGCCGCGTCGCCCCGACGGCCCGTCGCCGTCCATTGCCGCCCGAGGACCTCGCCGGACGCCATCGTTGGACTGCCTCCCCGTCGCCCGGTCGTCTCCGTCATCCTCCTCACGCACCGCTGCCCCCAAACCCTGCAAACCCCCGTGAGGCCCCCTCATTCCCCTCTGCCTCCACCCGCATGCGCCTCCTCCCTCGCTCCCTTCCTTGCCGACGCTCACCACGTCCACGCCTCGCGCGCTGGATGCGCTGGATCGCTGCTAGACGCGCCCGCACGTCGCCGGGGCCCCTCGTCGCCGTCGCCTCTACCCCTACTGCGCCTGGCCGCGCGCCGACGCTCGCCCACCTGCCGGCTGCCCGCGCCTGCCTCGCCACGGCCAACGGCACCGTCCCCTGCACCCCCTCAGCTCCCCGGCGTGACCACGACTGCGCCCGCGCCGTCCCGCTCCCTGCTGCGCGCTGCTCTGCATCGCCAGCCTCGCCACGGCCACGCACAGCCACGCCCCCTGCTCGCCTCGTCGCCGACGACCATGCGCCCCGGAGCTCTGCTCCGCCCCTTATCACCGCCTCCGCCACCGCAGCTTGCGCGCCCCGCCCTCGGCCTCGTCGCCGCTTCGACCTGGGGGCCATGCTGTGCCGCCCCCGCGTGCTGGTCGCCGCTCGAGCTTGACCCCCGCCCGCGGCGCTCGTCGCCGGGTCCGCCCGCACCACCGCCCGTCACCCGGCTTCGCCCGGCGCCCGTAACCACCACCCGCGCCCGTTAAGGCCCCAGGCCCAATGACAGCCGGGGCCCACCCCAAAACGTTTAAAAAAAGAAAAATGAAATAAAATAAAAATGAATTAATAAAATTAATAACTAATTAATTATATAGTCAATTAACTAAGTTAATTAATCCTGTTTAATTAATCTAATTAACTAGTTAGTTTAATTAAACAGTAATTAGATTAGCTAAATCCTAATTAAACTAAACAGAGTATGACAGGTGGGTCCCACATGTCAGTTTGACCCAGTCAACCCCCTGTTGACTGCTGACATCATGCTAACGTCAGCATACACTGTTCTGGATAATGTTGATTTAAAATAATTAAATAAATTCTAAAAAAGATTAAATCTTTTAAAATTAATATAAAATAAACCGTACCTCGGATGGAAAAACTTTGTACATGAAAGTTGCTCAGAATGACGAGATGAATCCGGATACGCAGCCCGTTTGTCCGCCACACATCCCTAGCATAGCGAACACGCAACTTTCCCCCTTCGGTTCATCAGTCCAAAAATGTTGAACACCGGGAATACTTTCCGGGATGTTTTCCCCCTTCGCCAGTATCACCTATCCCTGCGTTAGATCACCCCTGGCACCTGATACATCTCCAATATATCTATAATTTTTGATTGCTCCATGCTATATTATCTACTGTTTTGGACATTATTGGGCTTTATTATTCACTTTTATATTATTTTTGGGACTAACCTATTAACCGGTGGCCCAGCCCAGAATTGCTATTTTTTGCCTATTTCAGAGTTTCGCAGAACAGGAATATCAAACGGAGTCCAAACAGAATGAAACCTTCGGGAACGTGATTTTTAGGAAGATTATGATCCAGGAGACTTGGACCCTACGTCAAGAAACAAAGGAGGAGGCCACGAGGTAGGGGCGCGCCCACCCCCCAGGGCACGCCCTCCACCCTCGTGGGCCCCCTGTTGCTCCACCGACGTACTCCTTCCTCCTATATATACCTACGTACCCCCAAACGATCAGATACGGAGCCAAAAACCTAATTCCACCGCCGCAACCTTCTGTACCCACGAGATCCCATCTTGGGGCCTGTTCCGGAGCTTCGCCGGAGGGGGCATCCATCACGGAGGGCTTCTACATCATCACCATAGCCTCTCCGATGAAGTGTGAGTAGTTTACCTCAGACCTTCGGGTCCATAGTTAGTAGCTAGATGGCTTCTTCTCTCTTTTTGGATCTCAATACAATGTTCTCCCCCTCTCTCGTGGAGATCTATTCGATGTAATCTTCTTTTTGCGGTGTGTTTGTTGAGACCGATGAATTGTGGGTTTATGATCAAGATTATCTATGAACAATATTCGAATCTTCTCTGAATTCTTTTATGTATGATTGGTTATCTTTGCAAGTCTCTTCGAATTATCAGTTTGGTTTGGCCTACTAGATTGATCTTTCTTGCAATGGGAGAAGTGCTTAGCTTTGGGTTCAATCTTGCGGTTTCCTTTCCCAGTGACAGTAGGGGCAGCAAGGCACGTATTGTATTGTTGCCATCGAGGATAACAATATGGGGTTTTTATCATATTGCATGAATTTATCCCTCTACATCATGTCATCTTGCTTAAGGCATTACTCTGTTTTCATGAACTTAATACTCTAGATGCATGCTGGATAGCGGTCGATGAGTGGAGTAATAGTAGTAGATGCAGGTAGGAGTCGGTCTACTTGTCTCGGACGTGATGCTTATATACATGATCATACCTAGATATTCTCATAACTATGCTCAATTCTGTCAGTTGCTCAACAGTAATTCGTTCACCCACCATAAAATACTTATGCTCTTGAGAGAAGCCACTAGTGGAATCTATGGCCCCCGGGTCTATCTTCATCATATTAATCTTCCAACACTTAGTTATTTCCTTTGCTTTTTACTTTGCTTTTATTTTACTTTGCATCTCTATCACAAAAATACCAAAAATATTATCCTATCATATCTATCAGATCTCACTCTCGTAAGTGACCGTGAAGGGATCGACAACCCCTTATCGCGTTGGTTGCGAGGAGTTATTTGTTTTGTGTAGGTACGAGGGACTCGCGCGTAGTCTCCTACTGGATTGATACCTTGGTTCTCAAAAACTGAGGGAAATACTTACGCTACTTTGCTGCATCACCCTTTCCTCTTCAAGGGAAAAACCAACGCAGTGCTCAAGAGGTAGCAAGAAGGATTTCTGGCGCCGTTGCCGGGGAGTCTACACAAAAGTCAACATACCAAGTACCCATCACAAATCCCTTATCTCCCGCATTACATTATTTGCCATTTGCCTCTCGTTTTTCTCTCCCCCACTTCATCCTTGCCGTTTTATTCGCCCTCTCTTTTCCGTCTGCCTCTTTTTCGCTTGCTTTTTGTTTGCTCGTGTGTTGGATTGCTTGTTTGTCACGATGGCTCAAGATAATACCAAATTATGTGAGTTTACCAATACCAACAATAATGATTTCCTTAGCACTCCGATTGCTCCTCTTACCAATACTGAATCTTGTGAAATCAATGCTGCTTTGTTGAATATTGTCATGAAAGATCAATTCGCCGGCCTTCCTAGTGAAGATGCCGCTACTCATCTAAATAGCTTCGTTGATTTGTGTGATATGCAAAAGAAGAAAGATGTTGATAATGATATTGTTAAGTTGAAGCTATTTCCTTTTTCGCTTAGAGATCGTGCTAAAGCTTGGTTTTCGTCTTTGTCTAAAAATAGTATTGATTCTTCGAACAAGTGCAAAGATGCTTTTATCTCTAAGTATTTTTCCTCCCGCTAAGATCATCTCTCTTAGAAACGATATTATGAATTTTAAGCAACTTGATCATGAACATTTTGCACAAGCTTGGGAGAGGATGAAATTAATGATACGTAATTGCCCTACTCATGGTTTGAATTTGTGGATGATTATACAAAAAATTTATGCCGGATTGAATTTTGCTTCTAGAAATCTTTTAGATTCGGCCGCGGGAGGCACTTTTATGGAAATCACTTTAGGAGAAGCTACTAAACTCCTAGATAATATTATGGTTAATTATTCTCAATGGCACACTGAAAAATCTACTAATAAAAAAGTGCATGCGATAGAAGAAATTAATGTTTTGAGTGGAAAGATGGATGAACTTATGAAATTATTTGCTAGTAAGAGTGTTTCTTCTGATCCTAATGATATGCCTTTGTCTACTTTGATTGAGAATAATAATGAATCTATGGATGTGAATTTTGTTGGTAGGAATAATTTTGGTAACAACGCGTATAGAGGAAACTTTAATCCTAGGCCTTATCCTAGTAATTCCTCTAATAATTATGGAAATTCCTACAACAACTCTTATGGAAATTTTAATAAGATGCCCTCTGAATTTGAGACTAGTGTTAAAGAGTTTATGAATTCGCAAAATAATTTCAATGCTTTGCTTGAAGAAAAATTGCTTAAAGTTGATGAATTGGCTAGGAACGTTGATAGAATTTCTCTTGATGTTGATTCTTTAAAGCTTAGATCTATTCCTCCTAATCATGATATCAATGAGTCTCTCAAATCCATGAGAATTTCCATTGATGAGTGCAAAGAAAGAACCGCTAGGATGCGTGCTAAGAAAGATTGCTTTATGAAAGCGTGTTCTTCAAATTTCTATGAAAATAAACATGAAGATCTAAAAGTTATTGATGTGTCCCCTATTAAATCTTTGTTTTGCAATATGAATCTTGATAATGATGGGACTGAATATGATCCACCTTTACCTAGAAGGCGTTCCAAGAATTCGGAGTTTTTAGATCATGATGCTAAAATTGATAAAAGTGGGATTGAAGAAATCAAAACCCTAGATGTTAATAAACCCACTATTTTGGATTTTAAGGAATTTAATTATGAAAATTTCTCTTTGATAGATTGTATTTCCTTGTTGCAATCCATGCTAAATTCTCCTCGTGCTTATAGTCAAAATAAAGCTTTTACCCAACATATCGTTGATGCCTTGATGCAATCTTATGAAGAAAAGCTTGAGTTGGAAGTTTCTATCCCTATAAAACTTTATGATGAGTGGGAGCCTACTATTAAAATTCAGATTAAGGATCATGAGTTCCATGCTTTATGTGATTTGGGTGCTAGTGTTTCCACTATTCCCAAAACTTTGTGCGATTTGCTAGATTTCCGTGATTTTGATGATTGCTCTCTAAACTTGCACCTTGCGGATTCCACTATTAAGAAACCTATGGGAAGAATTAATGATGTTCTTATTGTTGCAAATAGGAATTATGTGCCCGTAGATTTTATCGTTCTTGATATAGATTGCAATCCTTCATGTCCTATTATTCTTGGTAGACCTTTCCTTAGAATGATTGGTGCAACTATTGATATGAAGGAAGGGAATATTAGATTCCAATTTCCATTAAAGAAAGGCATGGAACACTTCCCTAGGAAGAAAATAAAATTACCATATGAATCTATCATGAGAGCCACTTATGGATTGCCTACCAAAGATGGCAATACCTAGATCTATCCTTGCTTTTATGCCTAGCTAGGGGCATTAAACGATAGCGCTTGTTGGGAGGCAACCCAATTTTATTTTTAGTTTTTTTTTTGCTTTTGCTTCTGTTTAGGAATAAATATTTGATCTAGCCTCTGGTTATATGTTTTTTTATGTTTTAATTAGTGTTTGTGCCAAGTTAAACCTATAGGATCTTCTTGGATGATAGTTATTTGATCTTGCTGTAATTTCCAGAAACTTTCTGTTCACGAAAACAATTGTTAAAAATCACCAGAACGTGATAAAATAGAGATTCCAATTGATGCTGATCAATAAACAAATTGTTTAGGTCGTCCTATTTTGGATGATTTTTTGGAGTTCCAGAAGTTTGCATCAGTTACAGATTACTACAGACTGTTCTGTTTTTGACAGATTCTGTTTTTCGTGTGTTGTTTGCTTATTTTGATGAATCTATGGCTAGTAAATAGTTTATAAACCACAGAGAAGTTGGAATACAGTAGGTTTAACACCAATATAAATAAAGAATTAGTTCATTACAGTACCTTGAAGTGGTCTTTTGTTTTCTTTCGCTAACGGAGCTCACGAGATTTCTGTTGAGTTTTGTGTTGTGAAGTTTTCAAGTTTTGGGTGAAAGATTCTTGATGGATTATGGAACAAGGAGTGGCAAGAACCTACGCTTGGGGATGCCCATGGCACCCCCAAGATAATCTAAGGACACCATAAAGCCAAAGCTTGGGGATGCCCCGGAAGGCATCCCCTCTTTCGTCTACTTCCATCGGTAACTTTACTTGGAGCTATATTTTTATTCACCACATGATATGTGTTTTGCTTGGAGCGTCTTGTATGATTTGAGTCTTTGATTTTTAGTTTACCACAATCATACTTGCTGTACACACCTTTTGAGAGAGCCATACATGATTTGGAATTTGTTAGAATACTCTATGTGCGTCGCATATATCTTTTGAGTTATATAGTTTTGCTCTAGTACTTCACTTATATCTTTTAGAGCACGGTGGTGGATTTGTTTTATATAAACTATTGATCTCTCATGCTTCACTTAGATTATTTTGAGAGTCTTAAATAGCATGGTAATTTGCTTAAATAATCCTAATATGCTTGGTATTCAAGATTTGTAAAACTTTCTTATGAGTGTGTTGAATACTATGAGAAGTTTGATGCTTGATAATTGTTTTGAGATATAAAGATGGTGATATTAGAGTCATGCTAGTTGAGTAGTTGTGAATTTGAGAAATACTTGTGTTAAAGTTTGTGATTCCCGTAGCATGCACGTATGGTGAACCGTTATGTGATGAAGTCGGAGCACGATTTATTTATTGATTGTCTTCCTTATGAGTGGCGGTCGGGGACGAGTGATGGTCTTTTCCTACCAATCTATCCCCCTAGGAGCATGCACGTAATACTTTGCTTTGATAACTTGTAGATTTTTTGAAATAATTATATGAGTTCTTTATGACTAATGTTGAGTCCATGGATTATACACACTTTTCTTCCTTCCACCATTGCTAGCCTCTCTAATACCGTGCACTTTTCGCCGGTATCATACACCCACCATATACCTTCCTCAAAACAGCCACCATACCGACCTATCATGGCATTTCCATAGCCATTCCGAGATATATTGCCATGCAACTTTCCACCGTTCCGTTTATTATGACACGCTCCATCATTGTCATATCGCTTAGCATGATTATGTAGTTGACATTGTATTTGTGGCAAAGCCACCGTTCATAATTCTTTCATACATGTCACTCTTGATTCATTGCATATCCCGGTACACCGCCGGAGGCATTCATATAGAGTCATATTTTGTTCTAAGTATCGAGTTGTAATTGTTGAGTTGTAAGAAAATAAAAGTGTGATGATCTTCATTTTTAGAGCATTGTCCCAAGTGAGGGAAAGGATGATGGAGACTATGATTCCCCCACAAGTCGGGATGAGACTCCGGACGAAAAATAAAAAAAAGAGAAAAGAGGCCATAAAAAGAGAGAAAAGGCCCAAATAAAAAATGAGAGAAAAGAGAGAAGGGACAATGTTACTATCCTTTTACCACACTTGTGCTTCAAAGTAGCACCATGATCTTCACTATAGAGAGTCTCTCATTTTGTCACTTTCATATACTAGTGGGAATTTTTCGTTATAGAACTTGGCTTGTATATTCCAATGATGGGCTTCCTCAAAATGCCCTAGGTCTTCGTGAGCAAGCAAGTTGGATGCACACCCACTTACTTTCTTTCATTGAGCTTTCATATACTTATAGCTCTAGTGCATCTGTTGCATGGCAATCCCTACTCACTCACATTGATATCTATTGATGAGCATCTCCATAGCCCGTTGATATGCCTAGTTGATGTGAGACTATCTTCTCCCTTTTTGTCTTCTCCACAACCACCATTCTATTCCACATATAGTACTATATCCATGGCTCACGCTCATGTATTGCGTGAAGATTGAAGAAGTTTGAGAATGTCAAAAGTATGAAACAATTGCTTGGCTTGTCATCGGGGTTGTGCATGATTTAAATACTTTGTGTGGTGAAGATAGAGCATAGCCAGACTATATGATTTTGTAGGGATAACTTTCTTTGGCTATGTTATTTTGAGAAGACATGATTGCTTTGTTAGTATGCTTGAAGTATTATTATTTTTTATGTCAATAGTAAGCTTTCATCTTGAATCTTTCGGATCTGAATATTCATACCACAATTAAGAAGAATTACATTGAAATTATGCCAAGTAGCACTCCGCATCAAAAATTCTGTTTTTATCATTTACCTACTCGAGGACGAGCAGGAATTAAGCTTGGGGATGCCTGATACGTCTCCAATGTATCTATAATTTTTGATTGCTCCATGCTATATTATCTACTGTTTTGGACATTATTGGGCTTTATTATTCACTTTTATATTATTTTTGGGACTAACCAATTAACCGAAGGCCCGGCCCAGAATTGCCTTTTTTTTGCCTATTTCAGAGTTTCGCAGAAAAGGAATATCAAACGGAGTCCAAACGGAATGAAACCTTCGGGAACGTGATTTTTAGGAAGATTATGATCCAGGAGACTTGGACCCTACATCAAGAAACAAAGGAGGAGGCCATGAGGTAGGGGGCGCGCCCACCCCCCAGGGCACGCCCTCCACCCTCGTGGGCCCCCTGTTGCTCCACCGACGTACTCCTTCCTCCTATATATACCTACGTACCCCCAAACGATCAGATACGGAGCCAAAAACCTAATTCCACCGCCGCAACCTCCTGTACCCACAAGATCCCATCTTGGGGCCTGTTCCGGAGCTCCGCCGGAGGGGGCATCCATCACGGAGGGCTTCTACATCATCACCATAGCCTCTCCGATGAAGTGTGAGTAGTTTACCTCAGACCTTCGGGTCCATAGTTAGTAGCTAGATGGCTTCTTCTCTCTTTTTGGATCTCAATACAATGTTCTCCCCCTCTCTCATGGAGATCTGTTCGATGTAATCTTCTTCTTGCGGTGTGTTTGTTGAGACCGATGAATTGTGGGTTTATGATCAAGATTATCTATGAACAATATTTGAATCTTCTCTGAATTCTTTTATGTATGATTGGTTATCTTTGCAAGTCTCTTCGAATTATCAGTTTGGTTTGGCCTACTAGATTGATCTTTCTTGCAATGGGAGAAGTGCTTAGCTTTGGATTCAATCTTGCGGTGTCCTTTCCCAGTGACAGTAGGGGCAGCAAGGCACGTATTGTATTGTTGCCATCGAGGATAACAAGATGGGTTTTTTATCATATTGCATGAATTTATCCCTCTACATCATGTCATCTTGCTTAAGGCGTTACTCTGTTTTCATGAACTTAATACTCTAGATGCATGCTGGATAGCGGTCGATGAGTGGAGTAATAGTAGTAGATGCAGGCAGGAGTCGGTCTACTTGTCTCGGACGTGATGCCTATATACATGATCATACCTAGATATTCTCATAACTATGATCAATTCTGTCAATTGCTCAACAGTAATTCGTTCACCCACCATAAAATACTTATGCTCTTGAGAGAAGCCACTAGTGAAATCTATGGGCCCCGAGTCTATCTTCAGCATATTAATCTTCCAACACTTAGTTATTTCCTTTGCTTTTTTACTTTGCTTTTATTTTACTTTGCATCTCTATCACAAAAATACCAAAAATATTATCCTATCATATCTATCAGATCTCACTCTCGTAAGTGACCGTGAAGGGATCGAAAACCCCTTATCGCGTTGGTTGCGAGGAGTTATTTGTTTTGTGTAGGTACGAGGGACTCGCGTGTAGTCTCCTACTGGATTGATACCTTGGTTCTCAAAAACCGAGGGAAATACTTACGCTACTTTGCTGCATCACCCTTTCCTCTTCAAGGGAAAACCAACGCAGTGCTCAAGAGGTAGCAGCACCGCGTGTTGCCTTGTTATATTTTGTGATGCTTTGTTTGCTCTGTATTCATTGTTTCTTCCCCCTCTTCTCTTCGGTAGACTACGAGATGGATGTCGTTGCTGCCTCAATCGACTACGTTGTTGACTACCCCTCCTTGCCAGAGCAACCAGGCAAGCCCCCCCCCCCCTTGATCACCAGATATCTCCTATTCCTTCTCTCTACTGCTTGCATTAGAGTAGTGTAGCATGTTACTGCTTTCGGTTAATCCTATTCTGCCGCATAGCCTGTCATTGTTGCTACAATTGTTGATACCTTTACCCGCTATCCTAAATGCTTAGTATAGGATGCTAGTATTCCATCAATGGCCCTACACCCTTGTCCGTCTGCCATGCTATACTACTGGGCCGTGATCACTTCGGGAGGTGATCACGGGCATATGCTATATACTTTATACTGTTACATTTCTTATGATACTATTCGGAGATGGGGGCTGAGGGGGCAGGTGGCTCCATCCCGGTAGAGGTGGGCCTAGGTTCCCGACGGCCCCCGACTGTTACTTCGTGGCGGAGCGACAGGGTAGGTTGAGACCACCTAGGAGAGAGGTGAGCCTGGCCCTGGTCGGCGTTCACGGATACTTCAATTAACACGCTTAACGAGATCTTGGTATTTGACCTGAGTCTGGCCACTGGCCTATACGCACTAACCAATTACGCGGGAAAAGTTATGGGCACTCGATGTCGTGGTATCAGCCGAAGCCTTCTTGACGTCAGCGACTGAGCGGCGCGCGCTGGATTGGACTGGAACGCCTGCTCTTGTATTTGGGAGGCTAGGTCTGCTTCCGGCCGCCCTTGCAACGTGCAGGTGTGCAATGGGCGATGGGCCCAGACCCCTGCGCCATAGTATTTAGACCGTTGTGCTGACCTCTCTGTTGTGCCTAGGTAGGGCTGTGACGTGTTGATCTTCCGAGGTCGGGCATGTCCTCGGAAAGTGTGTCTGGCCAAAGGGGATCGAGCGTGTTGGGTAATGTGGTGCACCCCTGAAGGGAAGTTTATGTATTCGAATAGCCGTGATCTTCGGTGACATGACGACTTGGAGTTGTACCTTGACCTTATGACAACTAGAATCGGATACTTAATAAAACACACCCTTCCAAGTGCCAGATATAACCCGGTGATCGCTCTCACACAGGGCGACGACGGGAGGATCGCCGGGTAGGTTTATGCTATGCGATGCTACTTGGTGAACTTACCATCTACTCTCTTCTACATGCTGCAAGATGGAGGCTACCAGAAGCGTAGTCTTCGACAGGATTAGCTATCCCCCTCTTATTCTGGCATTCTGCAGTTTAGTCCACCGATATTGCCCCTTTACACTGATACCCATGCATATGTAGTGTAGATCCTTGCTTGCGAGTACTTTGGATGAGTACTCATGGTTGCTTTTCTCCCTCTTTTCCCCTATCAATTCTTCTCGGTTGTCGCTACTAGATGCTGGAGTCCAGGAGCCAGAGGATCCCGAGGATGATTCTACGTGGAGTTCGGCTTTGTGGAGTAGTTAGGAGGTCCCAGGCAGGAGGCCTCGCCTTTTCTGTCGTTGCTACTTTTGTGCTAGCCTTCTTAAGGCATACTTGTTTAACTTATGTCTGTACTCAGATATTGTTGCTTACGCTGACTCGTCTATGATCGAGCACTTGTATTCGAGCCTTCGAGGCCCCTGGCTTGTATTATGATGCTTGTATGACTTATTTTATTTTTAGAGTTGTGTTGTGATATCTTCCCGTGAGTCCCTGATCTTGATCGTACACGTTTGCGTGTATGATTAGTGTACGGTAAAATCGGGGGCGTCACAAGTTGGTATCAGAGCTGACTGCCTGTAGGAATCCCCCTTCCACACTCTTTGGCCGAAGACGAGTCTAGTCATTGCAAAACTTTTACTAACATGGCTGTGTGCCTTACGGACCCACGTCGCCATTGGGTGGTATTAGGATCTTTTACTCCTCGTCTATACTCTGGGACTCTGACCTCTCTTCTATTCAGGTAAAATGATTTTACTAAATCTGACTTTAGGTTCTCGTAACTACTTCGTCCTACAGAGCCCCTTCATTCCAGATGATGGCTTGATTCATCAGTAGACCTCGAAGATACTCTCCGATGTTATCCCGATAACTTGTGCTCATGCTTGTGCAATTCCCTTCCACCGTCAAACCCAATAGATAACTACATGCCCTTGTCATTCTTACATTCATCCCCAGCTGCTCTTGTTATTACAAGATGCATCGAATTATCCTTCGACTTTAAGAATCTCTTGAGCCACTGCCTTACAGATCTTTGCCGCATGAATACCCCTACGGATAATTCCTCGCACTTATCGAGTATCTACTCATTCCCAGTTGTTCATGTGTTTCGCAAAAGACTTCGAAATACCATTCGATCTTTCGAAAATCCTGAGCAGCCTGTTGCTCTTGAAATTCTTGCTTGCTTGCATTATGGTTAATTCCATAAGTCTCGTAATCTTATTGGCATCCCTAGTCTTTATCATTTTAAGTCCATTGATTCAATATGTTGAGGATGCTCGCATTCCTCGGCCGAATCCTAGAATTCACCCTTCCGGCTCAGATGTCCTTTTGAATAGGAGCTGGTTCTCGGCTAATCAATTGCCGTCGATTGTATCCCTAAGCCTACTCAACTTATCCATCCTTGATCAGAGTGTTTGCTTCTGATCCCTTGATTTGGAGCTCATAATTCCTTTGCATTTGAGCTTTGAATTAGTCAGTTGTTTTGATAATCCGATCGCCTTGCTTTATTTCTTCTTCTGGTTGAGTATCGATGCTCACATCAGATCCCTTGTGGACCACCAGAACCTTTATTGGATTTTATCCGACGACGTCCTTCATATTCAATAACTTTGTGAGTCTTTTCTCGGATACATAATGCCTTTGGTAAATTCTATCATCTGCTTTGTCAACCATGCTCTGCTTTCGAGCTTGTGTTATTTACTCATGAAGTTTGTGGTATATGTTCCTAAGAGGCCCCGATGGGTTGGACATATGCCTTTTCTAATGTGTGTGAACCCGGAAACTACTACGGGTCATACTCTACTGGGGTTATGTCATATAAATTTCAACACCACAACTTCGTTGAAGGCGAGAAGTGAATGAAAAGTTATGCATTAAAGAAGTGGGAGTCGACCTTGAACTTTGTGTTCATGCCCATGGACACGATGTAGATCCTACCATGGAAGCTTCTTGTAATAATAACTATTTCCTTGATATAATATCATCTGGTATATGTGAATTGATCCTTTGCAATCGTGGTTCCGACCATGATTGATCTCCTTTGATTCCATTTCACAGACAAGGTGAAGTACTTGTCTTCTGCAGATCATTTCACGTGTCCACCCTCTACTCTGCTCTACTGTCGAGTATTACCCTTTGGTATCTCGATTATATCACCGAACCATGTTGCTTATTATGAGCCTTCATCAAGGATTATTCCTCACCGATTCCAATCATTCCTGGGATCCGAGTTGTTAGTCACTTGAGGACATCGATAACTAAATCGGGTCCGCACCACGATTAGACAACTCTTAGTAATCTCTTTACTTACGAGTTTCTACTCGATCACGTCATTCCTAGCCTGCTCGGCTATATCATTATCGTGCCGATTTTAACTATGCTACCTGGTCCTTACTCCCGGAGCACAACTTTAGACGATGAGCTAAGCTTACATCGATTTCCTCATCTTATCGTTTTACCTCGAAAAACAAACTTGATTCCGAGTTTGTGTCATATCTGTGGGTCCAATAATCTTTTGCTGCATCAATCCTTTTTGCTTGATGCAGTCGTTGTTCGGTTGCTTCTTCGTGGAGCCTCTCGACAAAATTGTCGTGATCTTCTTTAACAATTGTAATCTTTCCGAGATATCTATCGAATTCTTGATGAGAAATACCATCCTTGCCCCTCGATGATTTGTGTTATCATCGGCATCTTTATTGCCCTCCCTCCAACACAAACTTGTTCATGTTTCATGTAGTACCTCGAGTTCCTTGCTATCCAGCTTATGTTATGTTCTACCTTGGAGTATTACCATCTTGTATGTCAAGGATGTTGTGAGGACTGCTCCACCTCTTAAGGAATTCTTGGTATTGTGATACTTCTCACCCTCACCATTGTTTATTGGTCCCCATGTTGATTTTAACCGGGATACCAACATGTGAACCGTGCTGCTTGGATTATGTACTTCTAGCAACCCTATTGCTTTGAAGTTAATGGTCGACATTTCATTCTTAGACCATTGGTTATCGAACCACCATTCTAACTTTGATTATGCTACCTAAGCCCATATTTCGGATGCACCTTCAACCAATGTTTAATTCTGTATGTTTTCCTCGAGCATACGTCATTATATCATTTGAGCTGACAAATGTTATCTCCTTGTTCACATAATTGTGGAAATCCATCTTTTGGAAACCTTGATGAATTGACCTTAGCCCATCAGCCACCTCATCATCCTCTCCTTGGTTTAATGATGAACCCTTGTTTCGGAGCCTTGCTTCCGTACGTCGTTTCCCGAGAATCTTGCAATGTCAATTCGTCAATTGGTGTTGCACCTTTTCTTCTCAAGCATCCTGAGTCTGAGATATCCTGACACCAATCAGATCTGAATCTCGGTCAGATATGATGGTTGGAACATATTTTCAGGAGTTATAACATTGATCCTCATATGACCCGGTAAAGTGATGTCATGCCTAGCACACCTGACCGGAGGACCTAGTGTTATAGTTTCCTTTTTAACAAGGTTAACCATTTTTCCATGAAGAAATTGAATGCCTTGTTTAATAAGTTTATCCTGATGGATCCTTTGTGTATCCAAAGTCTGACCTTTGCTTGAAGACCATGTCAATGCTATCTCGAAGCATGTCTGTGGCACTCTAATTTTCAACAAGAACATTTGAAGCCCAATGCTAAATGTTTCTTGCTCAATTATCCAAACACCGTTGTATGGGTAATGTCATGAAATTTCTCTCCCCTTACCTAAAGAGTTTTCTACATTATATCCTGTCATGGATATCATGCTCTGCTTGTCCTTGGGAAGGATATACCCTTGAAATATGTGTTTAAACACATTTTCTTTTCCATTATTCTATTTAATCTGATAATCATATTTTCCTTTCCATTGTTTGGTTTAACCTTTCTTGTGATCTATATGATCTAAGCAGTAATATTCTCCTGCTTATGTAAACACCTCGGTGTACAATTGTGTCGGTAAGACCCTGTTACTATTGTTAATGACATTCTGGTAACCACCGACGGATGAGAACTTTGCCTATTGGTCCGCCTTGTTCAACGAGCAGGAAAATAGTCTCGGGACGAAATTCTAATGAATATTCTCCCTCTTAAATCTCGGGACGAGATTTCTTGTAGTGGAGGAGAATTGTGACGCCCGGATAGTTAAGCTACAGTAACCCTCTGCTAATTATGCCACGTCACCTCCGTTACTGTTTCTAATCACGTGTTAGTTCAGAACATTTCAAATTCAAATTTAAATTAATGGCAAACAACAAAAGTTTTCAAATGTCAAAACAAAAATGTTCGGAATGTGACATAATTAAGTTCACTAAATTAGGTGAAACCTATGTATTTTTCCAAAACTAAAATGTTTAAGAAATGTGAGAAAACAGAAAAGAAAAATAAGAAAAGGTAAAAGAAAACAAAACAAACAAAAGAAAAAGGAACCCCCCCCCCCTCACTGGGCTCCGGCCCAGCAGGCCACTGGCCCAACTGGGCAAAGGCCGACCGGCCAGCCCACCCCCACTCCCTTATCCACCCCACTCCCTCCCGAAACCCTAACTGAAGGAGTCCTGGATTAGGGGGTCCTCGGACTGCCAGACTATATACTTTGGCCGGACTGTTGGACTATGAAGACACAAGATTGAAGACTTCGTCCTGTGTCCGGATGGGACTCTACTTGGCGTGGAAGGCAAGCTTGGCAATTCGGATCTGTAGATCTCCTCCCTTGTAACCGACTCTGTGTAACCCTAGCCCCCTCTGGTGTCTATATAAACCGAAGGGTTTAGTCTATAGAACAACAACAATCATAATCATAGGCTAGCTTCTAGGGTTTAGCATCTACGATCTCGTGGTAGATCAAGTCTTGTAATACTCATATCATCAAGATCAATCAAGCAGGAAGTAGGGTATTACCTCCATCGAGAGGGCCCGAACCTGGGTAAACATTGTGTCCCCCGCCTCCTGTTACCATCCGCCTTATACGCACAGTTCGGGACCCCCTACCCGAGATCCGCCGGTTTTGACACCAACGTTGGTGCTTTCATTGAGAGTTCCACTGTGCCGTCACCATAAGGCTTGATGGCTCCTTCGATCATCGGCAACGATGCGGTCCAGGGTGAGGCTTTCCTCCCCGGACAGATCTTTGTATTCAGCGGCTTCGTACTGCGGGCCAACTCGCTTGGCCATCTGGAGCAGATCGAAGGCTACGCCCTTGGCCATCAGGTCAGGTCTGGAAGCTTGAACTATACTGCCGACATCCGCGGAGACTTGATCTTCGACGGATTCAGGCCCATGTCAGGTGCGCCGCACAGTCACGACGAGCATGACTTAGCTCTGCCGTCGGACAGTGTTCGGGAGATCACACCTGCGGCTACTCCGGCCCTCAATCCGGAGCAGATCGTGCCGTCCGAGGAAGGGTGGATAGACCCCGCCACGGAGGCCGCGCACTCAGCGGCAATAGAGCCGAATGCTGACGTTACCCCCTATGAGACCTGTGCTGCTGGATACTTGGATTCGTCCCCGGCCACGGGCTCTGAACTGCCCGCGTCCGTGCCTATCGAATCTTATTGGGCACCGATCATGGAGTTTTCCTCCGCGGATATCTTTCAGCACTCACCCCTGGGCGACGTGCTAAATTCATTAAGGTCTCTCTCCTTGTCTGGAGACCCTTGGCCGAACTATGTTCGGCTGGAGTGGGAAGCGGACGACGAAGAAATTCGTTCCCCACCCACCACCCACTTAATAGCCACTGTCGACGACTTAACCGACATGCTCGATTTCGGCTCCGAAGACATCGACGGTATGGACAACGATGCAGGAGACGAACAGGAACCACTGCCCACAGGGCGCTGGACTGGCACCTCATCATATGATATATACATGGTGGACACCCCCAAACAAGGCGATGGTGATAAGGCAATGGAGGATAATCCCTCCGAGAAGCAACCCAGGCACCGGCGTCAACGGCGCCGCTCTAAGCCCCGCCATAGCAAAAGCAGCGATACTGGCACAAGAGACAATAATGCTGCAAATAATGCCGAAGACAAAGACAATCCCCTCCAGCTAGGCTTCGAGCAGGAGGACGGACAAGCTAGCCCTAAGGAACAGGTTGCAGATGGAGAATTAGAGGATGACAATTACATGGCTCTCTCCGAAGACGAGGTGAGCCTCGGCAACGAAGAATTTATCGTGCTTGAGGATCCCATTGAACAGGAGCGCTTTTAGCGCCGGCTTATAGCCACAGCAAAAAGCCTAAAGAAAAAACAACAACAGCTTAAAGCTGATCAGGATCTGCTAGCAAATAGATGGACTGAGGTCCTAGCAGCCGAGGAATACGAACTCGAGCACCCAACCAATTACCCAAAGCGTAGGTTGCTACCCCAACTCGAGGAGGAAGCATTAAAGCCTATGCTTCTAGCGTATGATGCGGGTGACCGGCCACCTCGTGGCCGAGACAAAGCGGCATATCAGGCCGAAGTCCAGCCCGCACCCCGCCGCCAGTCAAATAAAAATACCAAGGCCTGGGGTAACACGCAGGACCTGCGAGACGTATTGGAAAACAAAGCAGGACATGCAAGATTGATCTACGGATCACGGGGACGCGCCTTAACGCGTGACGACAACCGTCACGCCGGATATACTAAAAGCAAATCCGGTCGGGCCGAACACAGCAGACAAGACTCGTACGAACCACGTCGTGATATAGCCTGGCACAGAGGGGCCGCACACCCCCTATGCTTCACTGATGAAGTAATGGATCACGAATTCCCAGAGGGTTTTAAATCCGTGAACATTGAATCATATGACGGCACTACGGACCCTGCGGTATGGATAGAGGATTTCTTCGTCCACATTCACATGGCCCACGGAGATGATCTACACGCCATCAAGTACCTCCCGCTAAAACTCAAAGGGCCGGCTCGGCATTGGCTGAATAGCTTGCCGGCAAACTCCATTGGAAGTTGGGAGAACCTGGCAGACGCATTCCTGGACAACTTCCAGGGCACTTATGTGCGGCAACCGGATGCTGACGATTTAAGTCACATAACACAACAGCCCGGAGAGTCAGCCAGGAAATTCTGGACTCGGTTCCTAACCAAAAAGAACCAAATTGTCGACTGTTCGGATGCCGAAGCCCTAGCGGCCTTTAAACATAACATTCGTGATGAGTGGCTCGCCCGACATCTCGGCCAAGAGAAGCCAAAATCCATGGCAGCCCTCACGACACTCATGACCCGCTTTTGCGCGGGCGAAGATAGCTGGTTGGCCCGTAGCGGCAACACAACAAGCAAACCTGGCACATCAGAAGCCAGAGGTAGCAACGGCAAACCCCGACGCAACAAACACAAGCACCGCAAATATGGTGAAAACGCCGAAGATACGGCAGTTAATGCCGGATTTAGTGGCTCTAAGTCTGGTCAGCGGAAAGGGTGTCGGTGTCAAAACCAGCGGATCTCGGGTAGGGGGTCCCGATCTGTGCGTCTAAGGCTAATGGTAACAGGAGGCAAGGGACACGATGTTTTACCCAGGTTCGGGCCCTCTCGATGGAGGTAAAACCCTACTTCCTGCTTGATTGATCTTGATGGTATATGAGCATTACAAGAGTTGATCTACCACGAGATCGTAGAGGCTAAACCCTAGGAGCTAGCCTATGATGATTATGAATGTCCCTATACGGACCAAACCCTCCGGTTTATATAGACACCGAAGGGGGCTAGGGTTTACATGGAGTCGGTTACAAAGAAGGAGATCTACTATCCGGATCGCCAAGCTTGTCTTCCACGCAAAGGAGAGTCCCATCCGGACACGGGACAAAGTCTTGAGTCTTGTATCTTCATGGTTTATCAGTCCGGCCAAAGTATATAGTCCGGCTGTCCGGATACCCCCTAATCCAGGACTCCCTCAGTAGCCCCTGAACCAGGCTTCAATGACGATGAGTTCGACGCGTAGTTTGTCTTCGGCATTGCAAGGCGGGTTCCATCTCCGAATACTCCAAAGTAATTATCGAACACTTAAATCGTGTCCGGATCTGCAAGTTGATCTTCATATTCCACCGTAGAGAGAACGATATTCCACAAATGTAATCTGCTGACAACTTGAGGCAACGTGACATGACATTACGGTCGGGTCTTTATTCGAACCGTTTTCCCACAACCAGCCATAGCGCATATTGCGAGGCGGTTTCCTTGGCACGTCTTGTCGAAGCAGAGATCATGTCCCCTCATCACGAGATTCTCATCAATACGGGTATGGGTAACCCAACCGCGCCATCAATCGTGGCGCTTGGGAAATAAGCGGTCTTCAACGGGCAAGTGGGGAGGCGCACCGCTCTCGTCGCCTCTATAAAGGGATAAGGATTCCCCATTTTCACCCACGCCTTCCTCCTCCTCTGCTCATCCGTTCTCGCACTCTCGAGCTCCAGCGCCCAAGTTCTCACCTTCTTCGTAGGACCATTCACAGTATGTCCGGAGCGGGAGGCAAGTGGATGGCCTCCTCTGTCACAGAGGAGAACATCACCAAGCTTCGGGCGGCCGGATACCTGGCCGAAAACATTGCGCACAGGCTCCCAGCGGAGGGACAGATCACCCCTACACCCAAGCCTCGGGAGAGAGTAGTATTCCTCCCTCATTTCATCCGCGGACTAGGATTCCCACTCCACCCGTTTGTCCGCGGGCTCATGTATTACTATGGGCTATATTTCAACGATCTAGCCCCGAATTTTGTCCTCAACATCTCGGCCTTTATCATTGTGTGCGAGGCCTTCCTCCGCATCAGGCCCCACTTTGGCCTGTGGCTGAAAACCTTCTACGTGAAGCCGAAGATCGTTAGCGGCCAGCAGGCGGAGTGTGGAGGTGCCATGGTGGGCAAGATGCCCAACGTCACATGGCTCGACGGCTCCTTCGTGGAGACCGTGAAAGGGTGGCAATCAGGGTGGTTCTACATCACTGAGCCGCGCGACGCCAATTGGGCGGTGGCCCCCAAGTTCCGATCCGGAGTCCCCATGCGGCTCACCTCTTGGGAGAAGAAGGGCCTAGCCTGGGGCGAACCTATGGAGCTGACCGGCTCGAGAACTGCATAAAAAGTATGCGGGACAAGAAGATCAAGCTTGTCAACGTGGTCCAGATCATGCTCGTTCGGAGGATCCTCCCGTGTCAAAGACGGGCATTCAATATGTGGGAGTTCGATCCGGCCGAACACCAGATGTTGCACGAGTTCTTCGACATGACGCATAAAGACGTCTGGAAGGTGTTGTTCAAGGCCGGCGAGGTTCCACCTCCCCTTTCCGAGGACCGTGGGCTTAGCGCAAGGCGCCCTGCCAATCCGGTAAACCCTCTAACTATCACAAAATGTACCTTTCCCAGCATATTCGTGGGAGGATTTTGAGTCATTTATGCTGACAAAACAGGATTATGTGGAGACGGCGGAGCAGATCGACTGCCCGGCTCCGCTGCCCGAAGATCCGACGACCGCACTCCTGACGGAGATGCTGACTCCGGCGCCGTATAAGGTGCCGAAGAGGAAGGCCGAAAAGAAGGCCACGGGGACCAGGAAGGGTCTCCGGCGCGAGGTCGCACCGGACGCCTCGTCTGAAGACGACGAGGCGCACTCCTCCCACGAGGGGAGGAGAAGAAAAGGAAGAGGGCCGCCCCATCAGGGGAGGCTGAAGGGTCCAAGAAAGCGGCCGTTGGAACCAGGAAAGGTACCCGGCGCCAAGCCATGATAGACTCGTCGTCAGAAGACGGCGAGGCGGATTCCTCCCATGAAGACGGGGAGGAACATGAAGAAATGCCCCCCCCCCCCCCGTACGGGGGAGGAGAAGAAAAGGAAAGCCGCCCCACAGAGGGAGGCTAGGACGCCGAAGAAGGGAAAGGTGTCCCTTCCGGGCCACTCCACCACGGCCGCCGATAGCGAGGAGGAGTGGCTGCCCAGGGGGAAGCCCCTAGCAAGATCGTAAGTATCCGCACTCTGTTATATTTTCGTGCGATTTAGCTTCATAGTTAGTTATAACGCCGAACACGTATATGCAGTCCGACCAGGGCCCATCCCGAGGTATCCTCTTCGGACGGGTCTTTGAGCGAGTCGGCAATGAATTCGCTCCCGACGGCCACTTCCCCTCGGCCTGCTGATGACACGGAGGTGTTGTCCCAAAGAGTCCCAGAGCAGGGGGAGGCGACTCTGGCGACGCCCCAAGGCGCAGGTCAAGACGCTGGGCATACAGGGCATAAAATCCCCTCGGATTATGCCGGCGAGAGCCACAGCAAGTCGGGCCCTCAGCCGAACACTGTACCGGAACCTCCAAGGGTTCCGGATTCGGGCAGGCGGCCCCTCGCTAAGGTAGGCGAGCCAACCGTGCCGATGACTTCCGTTGCGCCAGAGGCGCCGGACAGTCTGCTGGAAGCGCTACGCGGCGCTTCCATGGAAGAAGAGCACCGTACTCTTATGAGTGCGGTGATTCAGAAGGTTCCGTCCGCCAAGAGCGGATTGACCGAAGCCTGCACCAGCCTCCTGACAGGCTTTGAGGTAAGTAATTAAAAGTGTGAGAAATTATCACCCAATAGACAGTAGCCCCTGATACTTTGTTTGGTGTTCGGAAAGAAAAGCCAAACGGAGGGTCAATTTTAATCCGCAGGAGTCTAACAGTAGGTGTCTATGTGAATAAGCAGGCGGTGCTGCTTGCCGCCGCTGCCCGCACAGCCGAGGTCACCGGACTCAAACGGGACCTGGAGCAGGTTCAAGGAGAGCTCAGCCTCACGAAGAGGCAGCTCAAAGAGAACAAAGGTAAGTGATGCCTCATTCACATGTCATATAGAGGAAGGAAATTAGTGACGCTAACAAAAAGCGTCATGATTTTGTAATAGGGGCCACGACCGAAGTGGCGTCCCTGAAGAAAGCGCTATCAGAGGCCGAAAACAAGGCGGCCATGGAGCGCATTGAGTGTGAAAAGCAAAATGCTAGGGTGGGCGAGGTACAGCAAGAGCTCCAGGAGCTCGGCAAGAAGTTCGAGTCCTTGGAGCGTGACTTCAAGACGAAGGAGTCTGAGCTTGCGAAGGCCCCGAATTCGAAGCTCTCCAGGGGCCTTCGCAGATCTGCCACGCAGCATATCGGATGCCGCGGAGTTCTACCGTGCCGAAGAGGGGAGTTCGACAGAGAAGTTGTTCTGGTCCCAGTATGCTGGAGCCGAACACCCGATGCCTCTGAGTGACCAATTGAAGCAGTTGGTGGAACTCCACAAGGCGGCCGAAGTGGCTATGAAAGATTTCATAGTCCGTATGTGGCCTGGTGAGCCCCTGCCCGCCTGCTACTTCGGCTTGATAAAGCGGATGGTAAATGTTTGTCCACGGCTTGAAGTAATCAAGCGATCCGTTTGCATTGAGGGTGCCCGCCGGGCCTTTCCCCGTGCGAAGGTGCATCGGGGCAAGCTGGATGCGGAGAAGCTGGTGAAGGATGGACCGCCGGAGGGCAAGGTGCATCGCTATCCTGAGAAGTATTATGATGGCGTAATGAAGGGCGCTCGCCTCGTGGCCGATGAGTGTACCAAGGACACCATCTTTGAGTGAATACACTCCTGTCATTTTTGTAATGTAAAAACAAAGTTATTTGCGCTATGTAGCGCTTTGCTGATTTAAAATATTACCTTCTGTGCGGCTATTTATAAAATTCTGAAAGTAGGCCAGTCGTCAGCTTCCGCCCCGCGTAACTAGTACTGGGGTGTTCGTGGAAACCCAAACACTCTTTTATCCAAATCTTTGGTCCGTGAAGGAGGTGTTTGGCGCAGTGAAGAAGGCAATCGAACTATGCGGCTTTATAACTCTCACTTAGCCATAGAAGTCTATAATTTTAAATTGCGGCGAAGCCCCTAGAATTTGGAAAGCCGAACTGGGGCGCTATACACGCCTAAATCGGACGAGGCCGATTCCTCGCCTAAAGCAGAAAAAATCTTTAAGGATTTTGAGACCTCTCGAACAGCGACCAGCTCTCGCCGCATCATGACAGTCAGTTTTCGGCTTTCTCTACTGAGGTGCTCGTCCGGAAGAACCGGGACACAATCGCAGTAGTTCTCCCTGCGCTACCTGAGCCGATATAATGGAACGTAAGGTACCAAAACAAGGGAGCCGGGCAAACCCAACTATTGACCCAAGACATGATTCGGAGCTGATGCATATAGTGCTATAAGTTTGGGGTGCCGCACTGTTGAAAGTGTCCGGACTTAACTTGCCATATTATGGGGCGCCATAAGAAGCCCCTGGCAAACTGAATGTACCAAGATGTATAGATTCAATATTAAATAAACATTTATAGGAAAAAATGTGAGGATAATAATAATAAGCTGACGCTATATATTGTTTCCCATTGTAAGACAATACGTCTAAGCGTATTTGTACAATTGATGCGTTAAGCCGAATGAAAATAGGACTATTTGACATGTCCTGCCCAAGGGCGGGCCGCATACAGGTATATAAAACAGGTATAACTATCATTGACAGACACCACCTGGTATTCCCTTTGTGCGCAAAGCCTTTTGCCTCCTTGGTTTTCCCTTCTGTGAGGAATCCGGTGATCTGGCTCTCCGAAGAGGCTGCCCAAATGTAGGTTCCTGAAAGATGAAGGGGGTTATTAAAATACGTTGCGGCTGAACCGCACTATTGACTGCAGCACAATTGCGCCTCCGCCTATGCTCATGGTAATTTAAGTGCGTAATTGTGTACGCGCGGCACGAATGCTGCCATGATCGGGCTGGGGCGGAGGCTAGATTGCTAGTCGCGCTCCTGTTGCCGTGTACTCCGGACTCGCTTGACGGTGTTCGGGGTTGTTGTCACCAGATTGATGGTTTGCCGAAGAAGGTTGCCTTGTACTTCTGCCGTGAGGGCTGCAGTATGCTCTTCGGTACGGAGAGAGCGATCCGTGTTTCATTCACTGCGATGACCCCGCGAGGTCCTGGCATCTTGAGCTTGAGGTATGCATAGTGTGGTACCGCATTGAATCGAGCGAATGCGGTTCGTCCAAGCAGTGCATAATAACCACTACGGAAAGGGACGATATCGAAGATTAACTCCTCGCTTCGAAAGTTATCCGGGGATCCGAAGACCACTTCCAGTGTTATGGAGCCCGTGCAGCGGGCCTCTACTCCTGGAATTACACCTTTGAAGGTGGTTTTGGTGGGCTTGATCCTTGAAGGGTCGATGCCCATTTTGCGCACTATGTCCTGATAAAGCAGGTTCAGGCTGCTGCTGCCGTCCATAAGGACTCGCGTGAGGTGGAATCTGTCGATGATTGGGTCTAGGACCAATGCGGCTGAACCGCCATGACGGATACTGGTAGGGTGATCCCTACGGTCAAAGGTGATCGGATAGGCTGACCATGGGTTGAACTTTGTGGCGACTGGCTCCATCGCATAAACGTCCCGCAGAGCTCGCTTTCGTTCCCGTTTGGGAATGTGGGTGGCGTAGCTCATGTTGACCGTTTTCACCTGGGGAGGGAATTTCTTCTGTTCCCCCGTGTTCGGACGCCGGGGCTCATCGTCATCATCGTTGTGCAGCCCCTTGTCCTTGTTCTCGGTATTTATTTTACCGGCCTGTTTAAACACCCAGCAGTCCCTGTTAGTGTGGTTTGCTGGTTTATCCGGGGTGCCATGAATTTGGCACGAGCGATCAAGTATGCGGTCCAGACTGGACGGTCCCCGATTGTTTCTTTTGAATAGCTTTTTCCGCTGATCGGATTTCGAGCCACTGAATCCGGCGTTGACTGCCGTGTCTTCAGTGTTGTCGCCATTGTTCCGACGCTTGTGTCTGTTGCGTCATGGCTTGCCGTTGTTATTGCGGACATCCCAAGTGCCAGAGTTTATTGGCGTGATGCTACTGCGAGCCAACCAGCTGTCCTCGCCCGCGCAAAAGCGGGTCATGAGTGTCGTGAGGGCCGCCATGGATTTTGGTTTTTCCTGGCCGAGGTGTCAGACGAGCCACTCGTCGCGGATATTATGCTTAAAGGCCGCCAGGGCTTCGGCGTCCGGACAATCGACAATTTGGTTCTTTTTAGTTAGGAACCGAGTCCAGAATTTTCTGGCTGACTCTCTGGGTTGTTGGGTAATGTGGCTCAAGTCATCGGCATCTGGTGGTCGCACGTACGTGCCCTGGAAGTTGTCGAGGAATGCGTCCTCCAGGTTTTCCCAACTGCCAATGGAATTTGCCGGCAGGCTATTTAGCCAGTGCCGGGCCGGTCCTTTGAGCTTAAGGGGAAGATACTTGATGGCGTGTAGATCGTCACCGCGGGACATGTGAATGTGGAGAAGGAAATCTTCGATCCATACTGCGGGGTTTGTTGTGCCATCGTATGCTTCAATGTTTACGGGTTTGAACCCTTCTGGAAATTCATGATCCATCACTTCGTCAGTGAAGCAGAGGGGGTGTGCGGCGCCTCTATGCTGGGCTATGTGGCTACGCAGTTCGAATGAGTTGGGCTGGCTGTGTTCGGCCCGGCCGGACTTGTTGGTAGTGTGTTCGGCATGACAATTACCGTTACGTGTCTGGGCATGCACCCGCGATCCGTAGATCGATCTTGGCTGTCCTGCCTTGTTTTCCAAAATATCTCGCAGGTCTTGCCTATTGCCCCGGTCCGTAGTGTATTGGCGTGGGGGTGCGGGCTGGTATTCGGGCTGATACGCCATTTTATCCCGGCCACGAGGTGGCCGGTCAGCCATGTGGCACTCGAGTCCATGTTCCTCGGCTGCCAGGACTTCAGTCCATCTGTCTGTGAGCAGGTCTTGATCAGCTTGGAGCTGCTGCTGCTTCTTTTTCAGGCTTCTCGCAGTGGCTATAGGCCGGCGCTTGAAGCGCTCCTGCTCTACAGGGTCCTCAGGCATGCCGAATTCGTTGTCGCCGAGGCTGATCTCATCTTCGGAGAGGGGCATGTAGTTGTCCTCCTCCGGATACCCGTCCGTCGCCTGTTCGTCTAGGCTCACCTGCCCGTCTTCCTGTTCGTCCTGCTCAAAGGTAGGCTCATCGGGGTTGTATTCATCGTCGGCACCATCCAGATTGCTTTCGTCTCCTGTGCCAGTATTGCTATGGCGGGGCTTGGAGCAGCGTCAATGACGCCCATGCTTTGCTTTCTTCCCTGAGGGGTTATCCTCCATTTCCTCATCGCCATTGGTTTCTTTCGGAGTGTCCACCATATATATATCATATGAGGAGGTGGCTGTCCAGCGCCTCGTGGGCGGTGGTTCCTGTTCATCTCTTGCATCGTCGTCCATACCGTCGATGTCTTCAGAGTCAAAGTCAAGCACGTCGGTCAAATCGTCGACCGTGGCAATGAAGTGGGTGGTGGTTGGGTAACGAATTCCCTCGTCGTCTGCTTCCCACTCGAGCCGGACATAGTTCGGCTGAGAGTTTCCTAACAAAGAGAGAGACCTTAATGAGTTCAGCATGTCGCCAAAGGGCGAGTGCTGGAAGATATCCGCAACGGTAAACTCCATTACCGGAGCCCAGTCGGAATCGGCAGGCTCGGTGGCGCGCGATCTGGGATCTACAGCCGGACACAAGTCCAGGGGTCCGGAGTCACAGGCTTCCTTGGGGGTGAAGCATGTGTTCGGCTCTACCGCCGATGAGTGTGCGGCCTCCGGGGCGGGGTCCATCCACCCGTCCTCGGATGACGCAATCTGCCCGGATTTAGGTCCGGGGCTCCTGTAGGTACGATATCCTGAGTGTTGTCCGACAGCAGGTCTAAACCGTGCTCATTGCGACTGTTCGGCGCTTCTGGTGCATGCCCGAATCCGTTGAAGATCAAGTCCACGCGGATGCCGGCCGTGTAGTTCAAGTTTCCGAACCTGACCTGATGGCCTGGGGCGTAGCTGTCGATCTGCTCCAGATGGCCAAGCGAATTGGCGCGCAGTGCGAAGCCGCCGAACACGAAGATCTGTCCGGGGAGGAAGGTTTCACCCTGGACCGCGTTGTTGTTGATGATTAAAGGAACCATCAAGCCTTGCAGCGACGGCACAGAGGAACTCTCAATGAAAGCACCAATGTCGGTGTCAAAACCGGCGGATCTCGGATAGGGGGTCCCGATCTATGCGTCTAAGGCTAATGGTAACAGGAGGCAAGGGACACGATGTTTTACCCAGGTCCGGGCCCTCTCGATGGAGGTAAAACCCTACTTCCTGCTTGATTGATCTTGATGGTATATGAGCATTACAAGAGTTGATCTACCACGAGATCATAGAGGCTAAACCCTAGGAGCTAGCCTATGATGATTATGAATGTCCCTATACGGACCAAACCCTCCGGTTTATATAGACACCGGAGGGGGCTAGGGTTTACACGGAGTCGGTTACAAAGAAGGAGATCTACTATCCGGATCGCCAAGCTTGTCTTCCACGCAAAGGAGAGTCCCATCCGGACACGGGACGAAGTCTTGAGTCTTGTATCTTCATGGTTCATCAGTCCGGCCAAAGTATATAGTCCGGCTGTCCGGATACCCCCTAATCCAGGACTCCCTCAAAGGGCCACTCAAAAATAAAAATTTGGGTCCGTCCAGTCTGGACCGCATACTCGACCGCCAATGCCAAATTCATGGCACCCCAGGAACGCCAGCCACCCATACCAATAGAGAATGCTGGGTCTTCAAACAAGCCAGCAGGGCAGGCGCCAAAAACAAAGATGGGGGTCCCAAAGCAATGATGGCGACGAAGAGCCCAGATCACCAAATACAGGAGGGCAAAAGAAATTTCCCCCGCAAATCCAAACGGTGAACGTGGTCAACAACACCCACATTCCCAACCCGGACCGGATGCGCACCCTTAGGGATGCCGACTTAACGGAACTAGTCGTCCCACAATATAAACTAGGGCCGGTCACCTTCAACCGCACGGATCGTCCGGTCAATGCGAATCAGGGCAATCCAGCCGCACTAGTCCTCGACCCAATAATTGACGGGTTCCACCTCAAACGAGTCCTTATGGACGGAGGCAGCAGTTTAAACCTGCTTTACCAGGACACAGTGCACAAAATGGGCATCGATTATTCGGTGATCAAACCCACTAAAGCCACTTTCAGAGGCATTATACCAGGTGTGGAAGCCAGCTGTACAGGCTCCATTGCCCTTGAGGTAGTCTTTGGATCACCAGACAATTACCGTACCGAAGAGTTAATCTTCGAAATCTTCCCTTTCCGCAGTGATTATCAGGCACTGCTCGGATGAACCGCGTTCGCTCGACTCAACGCGGTGCCACATTATGCCTACCATAAGCTCAAGATGCCCGGTCCACGCGGCGTCACCACGGTCAAGGGCAAGGCCGAACTTTCATTCGGCACCAACGAGTACACCGCTGTCTTAACAGCAGAAGCAACGAGCAGCACCTTGCAGCCAAACCTCGAGTCGACGGCCAAGCTCCCGGACACCGCCAAAGGATTCTGAACTACCTCGCGGCAGGATAGCCCGGCTCGTCCAGAGCTCAATTAAACACTCCAGCGAAGGCCGGGACAGGCCGCACACAGCGGCTCAACCGCTCTCCGGCACACAAACATTTCTTACATTTCCTTTGCAGGTTCACCTTTGCGCCGACCAGGACGGGCGATATGGAGGCAGCTCGAATGCGCAAGGGAATCCTTAGATATTCCCCGCGATGATCATCCGACTATACTCACACACAGCTTCTTCCCCCCTGGTCTCAGCAGGTTCCACAGTCATATTTCTTTTTTATCACATTACCTATACTCATACGCATCGACGTACTATTCAAATACAACATGTGGATTTATATGACGCTTTTCTGCTATTATTTCTTATTAAAATTCTCTTGTCAAGTGGCATCCGTACACTGCGATATGCCTTCAAACATGCCAGAGGCTTCGGTTTACCCATAATACGGCAATAAAGTCCGAACACCTTCACGGAAGTTCGGCACCCCGAACCTATAGCATTATATGCATCAGCTCCGAATCATGTCTTGGGTCAATAGTTGGGTTTGCCCGGCTCCCATGTTTTGGTACCTTACGTTCCGCTATATCGACTAAGGTAGCACTGGGAGAACTACTGCGATTGTGCCCCGGTTCTTCCGGACGAGCACCTCAGTAGAGAAAGCCGAAAACTGACTGTCATGATACGGCGAGAGCTGGTTAGCTGTTCGTGAGGTTGTAAAATCTTTAAGGATTTCTCCCGCATAATGCCATAACCAATGCAGCGTGCGATGGATCGGTTTTTCTTCCGATTAGGTGCTTATAGAGCCCCTCGTGCGGTCTTCCAAACACCAGGGGCTGCGCCTACCTTCCTAAAGCTCCTATGGCTAAGTGAGAGTGATAAAGACCTATAGTCCGATTGCCTGGTTCGTTGTGCTGAACACCTCCTTCGAAGGACCCAAAACTGGGATAAAGAGTGATCAGGTTTATCCCGAACACCCCCGTACTTCTTACGTGGGGGCAGAAGCCGACGATTGGCCAACTCTCAGGATTAATATATAAAACGGCCGCGTAGGAGGATAAACTTCTATATAATAGGCAATAAATAATATAAATGACCTTGTTCAAACATTACAAAGGACAACATGATTTGCATTCATGGAAATATAATGTCCTTGGTGCATAGCTCCGCTGCAAGGTAGGATCCTTTCAGGACACCCTCATAACATAACTCGGGCTTGCGGTGCTCCTTCCCCTCTGGTGGTCCTTCGGTCATCAGCTTTTCAGCATCCATCTTCCCCTAGTGCACCTTTGCGCGAGCGAAGGCCATTCGCGCACCCTCTATACAGACCGACCGCTTGATGACGTCAAGTCGAGGGCAGGCACCCACAAGCCGCTTCACGAGCCCGAAGTAGCTGGTTGGGATCGGCTCGGCAGGCCATAGCCGGATAATCAAATCCTTCATGGCTAGTTCCGCCGCCTTATGCAGTTCGATCAGATATTTTAGTTGATCGGCAAAGGGCACCGGATAATTCGGTGCCAAATACTGCGACCAGAAGAGCTTATCCGCAGTGTTCCTTTCTTTGGCTCGGTAGAATTGGGCAGCGTCCGATATGCTACGGGGCAGTTCCACAAACACCCCTGGAGAAATCCGAACTCAAAATTAGAAACATGATTTTCTCCTCAAATACTTGATTTCCCTGGAAAAGAGCCTTACCCGATGTGATCTTCCTCGCCTCCTGGATCTCCTACAGGGCGCCTTGGGTTTCCCCCTGGGCATCGCACGCGGCCTGATGAGCCTTGGTGAGTTCGGATTCTTTCTCCATTAAACTCTGCTCCAAGGTCTCGCATTTCTTAACGGCCTCTTGAAGCTTCTACTCAGCTTCAATAACCCTAGCCTCGTGCTTCTCACGAAGAGCCTGCTCTGCGGCTGCCTTTTCCTCGGCCTCGGCCACAGCCTTCTTAAGAGCCTCGACTTTGGTCATCGTCCCTAGAGAAATTCGTTCGCACCAAACGTGAACAAGGCTTGCGCCTACCTTGCTTATCTTCCAACTGCATTTTCAACTGGCCAAGTTCTTCTTTAACCGGCTCCAGACTTTGATTCAGTCTGGAGACCTTCGCAGTATGAGAGGCAGCTGCCGTTATAGACGCCTGCTTATAAAAAGAGAGATAGATGCATCAAGTGAGTCTTCCTGCGAACATAAATTTGATCCTCTGTCCGGTTCTTTCTTTCACCGAATAGTGTATCAGGGGCTACTATCCATACCATGACACTCTTCGAAACCTCATAAAACATACCTCAAAACCTTTTATAAGGCTGATACAGGCTTCATTCAGTCCACTCTCAGCAGACTGAATCTTCTCAGTCACCGCACCCATAAGGGCACGGAGTTCATCGACGATGCAGGCGCTCTTCAGCGCCGCCAACAAAGCATCCGACACCTCTGGTTGGACAGAGGTTGCCGGTGGAACAGGTACGCCCCCTCCAGCAGAAGGAGGCCGCCTGCTTGATCCTGGAGCTGTATTGGTCTCCGGAATTACATCCGGCTGGGAGCCGAATTCCAGATGGTCCCCGCCGTCAACTCCCATGGGAATCTTCTCCCTCATGTGTCTGGCCCCTGAAGTTTGACCTCCAGGCGCCGCCTTCACGATCTTTTCCTCCCCTCCTTGGCCGGGGTCCTTCTGGGACGAAGCCTCGGTGTTATTCACCTATTTGGGGGAAGGGGCCTTCTGGGGCGTCCCGCTCTCCATAGCATCCGAGCTCAGCGAATCCTCTGATGGGATTGTTTGGTACGGGACCTTGCCGGACTACAAAAAATATGGCTCAGGTTAAAATATTATGCCATGACGAGTCTGGATGCATAAACGTATTCGGACTTTATATACTCACGAGTTCACCAGGGGCTGGGCCCTGGGTTCCCACGCCGGGCCGCTGTCGGCGGCGGTAGTGGACTCTTCCAGAAGAGGAGCTTTTCCCCTTTTAGGCGACTCGGCCTCCAAATCTACAGAGGCCGTCCTTTTCTTTCTTCCCCCCGCGGGGGATTCATCTTCTTCCTCCTCCTCGTCCTCTTCGAAGGCGGAATGGGCATTGGAGCCTTCGGATATTGTGTCCGAAGTGCCGTGGCGACGAAGGCCGCCCCGGGTCTTTTTGGCCTCCTTCTAGGCCGTCTTCTTCGGCACCTTGTATGGCGCCGGGACCAGCATCTTCGTCAGAAGTGGGACGGCCGGTTCTTCGGGCAGTGGGGTCGGACAGTGGATCCACTCCGCCTTCTTCGTCCAGCCCTAGGAGAGTTGTGGAAAACACATTAAGCATTTCCTTTGGTTTATGCGGATAAAATGTATGATGACTTACCGAGCTTGCAGGGCGGGACAGTTGGTACCCGCGGTCCTCGGCTGAGTCCGGCCATGATTTGCAGACTTGAAAAGCACCTTCCAGATGTCTTTGTGCGAGGAGCCAAAGAGCTCTCGCAGGGTTTGGTGCTTGGCCGGATCGAATTCCCATAGATTGCAAGTCCGGTGTTGACAAGGCAGCATCCGGCGAACCAACATCACCTGGACTACATTGACAAGTTCGATGCTCTTGTCTTCCATATCTTTAACACGCGTCTGGAGCACCGACAGTTCGTCGGACGAAGACCAGTTCAGGCCCTTCTTGACCCAGGATGTAAGCCGCGGAGGGGCTCCGGATCGAAACTCGGGAGTAGCGGCCCATTCCGTGCCGCGCGGCTCGGTGATGTAAAACCATTGTTGTTGCCACTCCTTGAAGGAATCATTAAAGGTGCCTGTTGGCCATGTGACGTTGGGCATCTTGCTCACCATAGCGCCCCCGCACTCGGCGTGCTCGCCGCCCACTACCTTGGGCTTCACATTAAAAATCTTCAGCCATAAGCCGAAATGTGGCGAGGTGCGGAGAAAAGCCTCGCACACGACGATGAATGTCGAGATGTTGAGGAAGGAATTGGGTGACAGATCATGAAGATCGATCACGTAATAATACATGATGCCACGAACGAACGGGTGGAGGGGAAACCCTAGCCCGCGGACAAAGTGAGGGAGGAATACAACCCTCTCGTGGGGTTCCAGAGTAGGGACGATCTGTCCCGCCGTCGGGAGATGGTGGCTGATTTTCTTGGCCAGGTACCCGGCCTCCCGAAGCTTTTTGATATCCTTCTCCCGGATGGTAGAGGCCATCCACTTGCCTCCTGCTCCGGATCCGGACATTTTCGGAAGGCCTTTGTGGGCGGAGAAGATGAACGCTTGGGCGCTGGAGCTCGAGCGAAGGGGAATGGATCGGGAGGAAGAAGGCGTGGGTGCGAAAGGGAGTCCTTATCCCTTTATAAAGGCAGCATGGATTCTGCGCCTCCCCACTTGCCTAGTAAACTCGCTTATTCCCCAAGCGCCGTAATTGATGGCACGGTTGGGTTACCCACACCCGTATTGATGAGAATCCCTTGATAAGGGGACACGATCTCTGCTTCGACAAGACGTGCCAAGAAAACCGCCTCGCAATGTGTGCAGTAGCTGGTTGAGAAAAACGGTTCGAATAATGACCGGGCCATGGCGTGATGTCACGTTATGAAAAGTTGTCAGCATATTAGATTTGTGGAAATATTATACTCTCTACGGTGGTATGTGGAATTTGTTTTGCAGAGCCGGACACTATCCTTGTGTTCAAAAACTTCTATGGAGTATTCGGAGGAGGAACCCGCCTTGCAATGCCGAAGACAAATCTGCGCGCCGGACTCATCGTCATTGAAGCCTGGTTCAGGGGCTACTGAGGGAGTCCTGGATTAGGGGGTCCTCGGACTGCCGGACTATATACTTTGGCCGGACTGTTGGACTATGAAGATACAAGATTGAAGACTTCGTCCCGTGTCCGGCTGGGACTCTCCTTGGCGTGGAAGGCAAGCTTGGCAATTCGGATCTGTAGATCTCCTCCCTTGTAACCGACTCTGTATAACCCTAGCCCCCTCCGGTGTCTATATAAACCGGAGGGTTTAGTCCGTAGAACAACAACAATCATAATCATAGGCTAGCTTCTAGGGTTTAGCCTCTACGATCTCGTGGTAGATCAACTCTTGTAATACTCATATCATCAAGATTAATCAAGCAGGAAGTAGGGTATTACCTCCATCGAGAGGCCCGAACCTGGGTAAACATTGTGTCCCCCGCCTCCTGTTACCATCCGCCTTAGACGCACAGTTCGGGACCCCCTACCCGAGATCCGCCGGTTTTGACACCGACACTAACCACCCCGCACTCCCCCCCCCCCACTTCCTCGTCTCTCCCTCTTTCCCCCGATCCAGATCGGATCGGGGCTGACCCCGTGGCCATCGCCGAAGCCGCCTCGCCGGCCCCCGCCCTCATCCTCGCGCCCCCGTCCCCTCTCCCTCAGCGGCGCCCCTCGCTGCGCCTGCCACGTCGCCTCGACGGCCCGTCGCCGTCCATCGCCGCCCGAGGACATCGCTGGATGCCATCGCCAGACTGCCTCCCCGTCGCCCGGTCGTCTCCGTCATCCTCCCCACGCACCGCTGCCCCAGAACCCCGCAAACCCCCGTGAGGCCCCCTCATTCCCCTCTGCCTCCACCTGCATGTGCCTCCTCCCTCGCTCCCTTCCTTGCCGACGCTCACCGCGTCCACGCCTCGCACGCTGGATGCGCTCGCTCGCTGCTAGACGCGCCCGCACGCCGCTGGCCATGCCCCAGTCCGCGCCCCCGTTGCACTCCGTCGCTGGCGCCCCTCGTCGTCGTTGTCTCTACCCCTACTACGCCTGGCCGCGCGCCGACGCTCGCCCACCTGCCGGCTGCCCGCGCCTGCCTCACCACGGCCAATGGCACCGTCCCCTGCACCCCCTCAGCTCCCCGGCGTGACCACGACTACGCCCGCGCCGTTCCGCTCCCTGCTGCACGCTGCTCTGCGTCGCCAGCCTCGCCACGGCCGCACCCCCTGCTCGCCTCGTCGCCGACGACCATGCGCCCCGGAGCTCTGCTCTGCCCCTGATCACCGCCTCCGCCACCACAGCTTGCGCGCCCCGCCCTCAGCCTCGTCGCCGCTTCGACCTGGGGCCACGCCGTGCCACCCCCGCGTGTTGGTCGCCGCTCGGGCTTGACCCCCACCCGCGGCGCTCATCGCCGGGTCCGCCCGCACCACCGACCGTCACCCGGCTTCGCCCGGCGCCCATAACCGCCACCCGCGCCCGTTAAGGTCCCAGGCCCAATGATAGCCGGGGCCCGCCCCAAAACGTTTAAAAAGGAAGAAAAAGGAAATAAAATAAAAATGAATCAATAAAATTAATAGTTAATTAATCATGTTTAATTAATCTAATTAACTAGTTAGTTTAATTAAACAGTAATTAGATTAGCTAAATCCTAATTAAACTAAACAGAGTATGATAGGTGGGTCCCACACGTCAGTTTGACCCAGTCAACCCCCTGTTGACTGCTGACGTCATGATGACGTCAGCAGACACTGTTCTGGATAATGTTGATTTAAAATAATTAAATAAATTCTAAGAATGATTAAATCTTTTAAAATTACTATAAAATAAACCGTACCTCGGATGGAAAACTTTGTACATAAAAGTTGCTCAGAAGGACGAGACAAATCCGGATACGTAGCCCGTTTGTCTGCCACACATCCCTAGCATAGTGAACACACAACTTTCCCCTTCGGTTCATCTGTCCGAAAACGCTGAACACCGGGAATACTTTCCGGGATGTTTTCCCCCTTCGCCAGTATCACATATCCCTGCGTTAGATCACCCCTGGCACCTGATACATCTCCAATGTATCTATAATTTTTTATTGCTCCATGCTATATTATCTAGGGAAAGTTTATCTATTCGAATAGCCATGATCTTCGGTAACAGGACGACTTGGATTTGTACCTTGACCTTATGACAACTAGAACCGGATACTTAATAAAACACACCCTTCCAAGTGCCAGATATAACCCGGTGATCACTCTCACATAGGGCGATAAGGGGAGGATCGCCGGGTAGGTTTATGCTATGCGATGCTACTTGGTGAACTTACCATCTACTCTCTTCTACATGCTGCAAGATGGAGGCTGCCAGAAGCGTAGTCTTCGACAGGACTAGCTATCCCCCTCTTATTCTGGCATTCTGCAGTTCAATCCACCGATATTGCCCCTTTACACTGATACCCATGCATATGTAGTGTAGATCCTTGCTTGCGAGTACTTTGGATGAGTACTCACGGTTGCTTTTCTCCCTCTTTTCCCCCTATCGATTCTTCTCGGTTGTCGCAACCAGATGCTGGAGTCCAGGATCTAGAGGATCCCGAGGATGATTCTACGTGGAGTTCAGCTTTGTGGAGTAGTTAGGAGGTCCCAGGCAGGAGGCCTCGCCTTTTCTATCGTTGCTACTTTTGTGCTAGCCTTCGAGGCCCCTGGCTTGTATTATGATGCTTGTCTGACTTATTTTATTTTTAGAGTTGTGTTGTGATATCTTTCTGTGAGTCCCTGATCTTGATCGTACGCGTTTGCGTGTATGATTAGTGTACGGTCAAATTGGGGGCGTCACAAGTTGAATCAATAAATTTGGGTTGAATACTCTACCCTCAAAAACTATTGCGATCCCCTATACTTGTCGGTTATCAAGACCTTTTTCTGGCGCCGTTGCCGGGGAGCATAGCTATATTGTCACTTGGGATTATTATCAAATTATCACTATGAAGAATCTAAAGGACGCTAAGACTAATATTTTCCCTCCAAGATGAGGGGAGGTAAGGACTTGCCATCTAGCTATGCACTTGATTCACCTTCTGTTATAAGTAAACTTGCAACACCACCGCATGCTATTAATCCTGATATGTCACAAGTTATTGATGATGCTACTTCTGATATGAATGATATTTATGATGATGCTAGTACCCTGCTAGATGATAATGTGCCACTAGGTGAATTTCTTATTGAACAACTTGCCAGAACTAAAGCCTTTGAGAGTGCTGAAACTGAGATTGTTGAAATTGATGAAGAGCTTGAAATTGAAAATCTTTGAATGCTAGAATGAAATGTGATACTAAGTTTGCTACTTAACCTATCTTTGTTGATGACAAGGATTATGAATTCTCTGTCGATCCAGAGTTAATTACTTTGGTTGAATCTGATCCTTTCCATGGTTATGAAACTGAAACTGTTGTGGCACATCTTACTAAGTTGAACGATATAGCCACTCTTTTTGCTCAAGATGAGAAAATTCACTACTATTATATTCTCAAATTATTTCCGTTCTCATTAAAGGGTGATGCTAAGACTTGGTATAATACTCTTGCTCCTGGTTGTGTGCGTAGTCCCCAAGATATGATTTACTACTTCTCTAAAAAAATATTTTTCTGCTCATAAGAAACAAGCTGCCTTATAGGAAATATTTAATTTTGTGCAAATTGAAGAAGAGAGTCTCCCACAAGCTTGGGGGAGGCTTCTCCAATTGCTTAATGCTTTGCCTGATCATCCTATTAAGAAAAATGAAATACTTGATATCTTCTATAATGGACTAACCGATGCTTCTAGGGACTTCCTAGATAGTTGTGCTGGTTGTGTTTTTAGGGAACAAACTGTTGAACGAGCTAAAGAATTATTGAATAACATATCGAAAAATAATGATGATCGGACCCTTCCTGATTCACCACTCAAACCAACTCTGAAGAAGAGGGGTATCTTATATCTCAGTCCTGAATATATGCAAGAGGCAAAGAAATCTATGAAGGAAAAGGGTTCCTACTTCTTTTTTACTTATTATTTATGTAAAAACAGTCAGCCACAATAATTAATTGGAATTCCAATTAATCATTGAAGAAATTAAAAAGGGATTAAATAAAAAATCCAAGTCTTACATGAAAGGATCTGGTTGGAATCTTAAACTGTGGTAGAAAGAACTACATATAGTTTTTTCTATGACACTTTAGATTCTTTCTATTATATTATCTTTGAATCTACATAGAATAGATTAGTCGATTGAAATAGTTAAGTAGTCTAATTCAATTTCTTTTTTCATTGCATCCACTTAATTTCAATCAGGTCAAAATAAAAAATCTAAGACAATTCTTGACCAAAGAGCTGCCGTAACTTGGGCTCATCATGCTATACTCGCGGGGAAGGAAAAACGAGCAGTTTACGCTTTAGTAGCAACCGTTTCACTGGCTCTAGTATCCACTGGCTTTCAAGGAATGGAATATTGCCAAGCACCCTCCACTATTTCGGATAGTATTTATGGTTCTACCTTTTTCTTAGCAACTGGCTTTCATGGTTTTCATGTGATTATAGGTACTCTTTTCTTGATCGTATGTGGTATTCGCCAATATCTTGGTCATCTGACCAAGAAGCATCACGTTGGCTTTGAATTAAAGCTGAGGATGTCAAAAATTTGCCTCCTATTGAAGAAATACATGGGCTTGATACACCACCACCACCTAAGGTGGTAGAGGTAAATTCTCTAATGGAATTCAATGACAATGACAATCCTTACAATATGCACCCCAGTCAATGCCTTTATGAGTTTGAAAACTACATTAGAAAGCAAGATTACTTCAATGCAAATGTTATGAAACAATTGAAATACAATCTGATATGATTGCTCGCTTGAGTAACTTGTTATTTAGAATTACCAATGATGTTAGAGGTGTAGGAAAACATGCCTCTATGGTTCAAACTCAATTAGAACAAGTTGCTAAATCTCAAAGAGAAATGCTTGATGAAATGAATAATAATATCAATGATCATGCTGTTAGAGTAATGACTAGAGGAGGTAGAATGACTCAAGAACCACTTTATCCCGAGGGACACCCAAAAATAATTGAACAAGACTCTCAAAGAGTTAACACTGATGCAACTAGTCCTTCTAAAAATAAAAAGAAGAAGAAAAATGATAGGACTTTGCATGCCTCTAGTGAACCTGAAGTAGAAGAACCTCCTGATAATGATAATGAAGTCTCTATCTCTGATGCTAAAACTCAATCTGGTAATGAACACTCACCTTCTGATAATGAAAAAGATAATGATGAGATTGATGAAGACACTCAAACAAATAATAAAGAACCAGACAATGATGTTGAGATAGAACCATCAGTTGATCTTGATAACCCACAACCCAAGAATAAAGATATGATAAAAGGGACTTTGTTGCTAGAAAACATGGTAACGAAAGAGAACCATGGATTCAAAAACCTATGCCCTTTCCACCTAAATCGACTAAGAAGAAAGATGATGATGAATTTGAATGCTTTGCTGAAATGCTTAGGCCAGTCTTTTTGCGTACTCGATTGACTAATATCTTAAAAATGCCTCCTTATGCAAAGTACATGAAAGACATCATCACCAACAAGAGAAAAATACCGGAAGCTGAAATCTCCACCATGCTTTCTAATTACACTTTTAAGGATGGAGTACCTAAAAAACTTGGAGATCTGGAAATCCCAACTATACCATGCTCCATCAAAAGAAACAATGTGAAAACTGCTTTATGTGATTTAGGAGCTGGTGTTAGTGTTATGCCTTTCTCTTTATGTAAAAGACTTGATTTGAATAAACTCATACCTACTGAAATATCTTTGCAAATGGCTGACAAATCAACTTCCATACCTATCGGTATTTGTGAGGATGTGCCCGTTGTTGTTGCTAATGTTACTATCTTAACTGACTTTGTTATACTTGAGATGCCCGAGGACGACAACATGTTGATTATCCTTGGTAGACCCTTTTTGAATACTGCAGGGGCTGTTATTGATTGCAATAAAAGCAAGGTCACTTTTCATATCAATGGTAATGAGCATATGGTGCACTTTCCAAAGAAACAATTCCAAGTGAATGATATTAGTGTAATTGAAAAATCTCTGACAATCACTATTGGAAGTTTTCAACTACCTACCTACTGCAAAAAGAAATATGAAATGCTCATTGTTGGGGACATTCATATCCCCGCTGAGGTAACTTAGTGATTTACGAAAGTTCTTTGGTTTCATGCTAAACGAATGTGGTTGTTAATAAGACTTGATCAACCTTATTAATCGATCATTTTTGAGAGGTATGAAGTTGATGAATTTAGTGAGCACTACCTTCTGTCCCTACCTTTTGTTTTCTGCTTTTATCAGTTAAATAAAATAAAATGCCATGTGATACGTCCATTTTGCATCATGCTTTTATGTTGATATTTATTGCATTATGGGCTGTTATTACACGTTATGTCACAATACTTATACCTATTCTCTCTTACTTTACAAGGTTTACATAAAGAGGGAGAATGCCGGCAGCTGGAATTCTGGGCTGGAAAAGGAGAAAATATTAGAGACCTATTCTGCACAGCTCCAAAAGTCCTGAAACTTCATGGAAGTCATTTTTGGAATTAATAAAAAATACTGGACGAAGAAAATACCAGAGGGGGGCCACACCCTGGCCACGAGGGTGGGAGGCGCGCCCTACCCCCTGGGCGCGCCCCCTACCTCGTGGGCCCCCTGGTGGCCCTCCGGTGCCCATCTTCTGCTATATGAAGTCTTTCGTCCGAGAAAAATCATAAGCAAGCTTTCGGGAAGAAACTCCGCTGCCACGAGGCAGAACCTTGGCGGAACCAATCTATGGCTCTGGCAGAGCTGTTCTACCAGGGAAACTTCCCTCCGGGAGGGGGAAATCATCGCAATCATCATCACCAACGATCCTCTCATCGGGAGGGGGCCAATCTCCATCAACATCTTCACCAGCACCATCTCCTCTCAAACCCTAGTTCATCTCTTGTATCCAATCTTTGTCCCAAAGCCTCAGATTGGTACTTGTAGGTTGCTAGTAGTGTTGATTACTCCTTGTAGTTGATGCTAGTTGGTTTATTTGGTGGAAGATCATATGTTCAGATCCATTATGCATATTAATACCCCTCTGATTATGAACATGAATATGATTTGTGAGTAGTTACATTTGTTCCTGGGGACATGGGAGAAGTCTTGCTATTAGTAGTCATGTGAATTTGGTATTCGTTCGATATTTTGATGAGATGTATGTTGTCTCTCCTCTAGTGGTCTCATGTGAACATCGACTACATGACACTTCACCATTATTTGGGCCTAGAGGAAGGCATTGTGAAGTAATAAGTAGATGATGGGTTGCTAGAGTGACAGAAGCTTAAACCCTAGTTTATGAGTTGCTTCATAAGGGGCTGATTTGGATCCATATGTTTCATGCTATGGTTAGGTTTACCTTAATACTTCTTTTGTAGTTGCGGACGCTTGCAATAGGGGTTAATCCTAAGTGGGATGCTTGTCCAAGTAAGGATAGCACCCAAGCACCGGTCCACCCACATATCAAATTATCAAAGTACCGAACGCGAATCATATGAGCGTGATGAAAACTAGCTTGACGATAATTCCCATGTGTCCTCGGAGCGTTTTCCTTCATATAAGAAATTGTCCAGGCATGTCCTTTGCTACAAAAAGGATTGGGCCATCTTGCTGCACTTTATTTACACTTGTTACTTGTTACCTGTTACAAATTATCTTATCACAAAACTATCTGTTATCGATAATTTCAGTGCTTGCAGAGAATACCTTGCTGAAAACCGCTTATCATTTCCTTCTGCTCCTCGTTGGGTTCGACACTCTTACTTTTCGAAAGGACTATGATAGATCCCCTATACTTGTGGGTCATCAAGACTCTTTTTTGGCGCCGTTGCCGGGGAGTGAAGCGCCTTTGGTAGGTGGAATTTGGTAAGGAAAAATTTATATAGTGTGCTGAAATTTACTGTCACTTGTTACTATGGAAAGTAATCCTCTGAGGGTCCTGTTCGGGGTATCTTCACCCCGACCAGTAGAGCAAAGAGTTGCTCCTCAACCTACTGAACCTACTGAAAATGTTTACTTTGAAATTCCTTCGTGTATGATAGAGAAACTGCTAGCTAATCCTTTTGCAGGAGATGGAACATTGCATCCCGATTTACACTTAATCTATGTGGACGAAGTTTGTGGATTATTTAAGCTTGCAGGTATGCCCGATGATGTTATCAAAAAGAAGGTCTTCCCTTTATCTTTGAAGGGAGATGCATTGACATGGTATAGGCTATGTGATGATATGGGATCATGGGACTACAAACGATTGAAATTGGAATTTCATCAGAAGTTTTATCCTATGCATCTTGCTCATCGTGATCGTAATTATATATATAATTTTTGGCCTCGCGAAGGAGAAAGCATCGCTCAAGCTTGGGGGAGGCTTAAGTCAATGTTATATTCATGCCCCAATCATGAGCTCTCAAGAGAAATGATTATTCAAAAAATTTATGCTCGGCTTTCTGACAACAATCGCTCCATGCTCGACACTTCTTGTATTGGTTCTTTTATAATGAAGACTATTGAATTCAAATGGGATTTATTGGAGAGAATTAAACGCAACTCTAAAGATTGGGATCTCGACGAAGATAAGGTGTCAGGTATAACACCTAAGTTCGATTGTGTTAAATCTTTATGGATACAGATGTTTTCCGTAAATTTAGCATTAAATATGGACTTGACTCTGAGATAGTAGCTTCTTTTTGTGAATCTTTTGCTGCTCATGTTGATATCCCTAAGGAGAAGTGGTTTAAATATCATCCTCCCATAGAAGTAAAAGTAGTTGAACCTATTAAAGTTGAAGAAACGACTATCACTTATAATGATCCTATTGTTCCTACTACTTATGTTGAGAAACCACCTTTCCCTGTTAGGATAAAGGATCATGCTAAAGCTTCAATTGTGGTTCGTAAAAGAAATGTTAGAACTTATACACCCCCTGAGCAAGTTAAAGTTGAACCTAATATTGCTATGGTTAAAGATCTCTTGGCTGATAATATTGATGGGCATGTTATTTACTTTTGTGATGAGACTGCTAGAATTGCTAAGCCTGGTGCTAAAGATAAACATAGACCTGTGGTAGGCATGCCTGTTATTTCTGTTAAAATAGGAGATCATTGTTACCATGGCTTGTGTGATATGGGTGCTAGTGCTAATGCAATACCTATTTCCTTATATAAAGAAATTATGCATGATATTGCACCTGCTGAGATAGAAGATATAGACGTTATAATTAAACTTGCAAATCGAGATACTATTTCACCGATTGGGATTGTTAGAGACGTTGAAGTCTTGTATGGGAAAGTTAAATATCCTGCTGATTTTCTTGTTCTTGGTTCCCCACAAGATAGCTTTTTGTCCCATTATATTTGGTAGACCCTTCTTGAACACTGTTAATGCTAAGATAGACTGCGAAAAGGATGTTGTTACTATTGGTTTGGATGATATGTCTCATGAGTTTAATTTTTCTAAATTTCATAGACAACCCCGTGATGAGGAATTGCCTAGTAAAGATGAAATTATTGGTCTTGCTTCTATTGCCGTGCCTCCTAGTGATCCTTTAGAACAATATTTGCTAGACCATGAAAATGATATGTTTATGAATGAAAGAAGGGAAAATAGATGAAGTATTCTTTTAACAGGGACCCATTCTGAAACACAATTTGCCTGTTGAAATCCTAGGGGAACCTCCTCCACCCAAGGGTGATCCCGTGTTTGAGCTTAAACCATTACCCGATACTCTTAAATATGCTTATCTTGATGAAAAGAAGATATATACTGTTACTATTAATGCTAATCTTTCAGATCACGAAGAACAGAAATTATTGAAAACTCTGAAGAAGCACCGTGCTGCTATTGGATATACTCTTGATAATCTTAAGGGCATTAGTCTCACTCTATGTCAACACAAAATAAATTTGGAGAAAGACACCAAACCAGTTATTGATCATCAGCGACGGTTAAATCCTAAGATGAAAGAAGTGGTAAGAAAGGAAATATTAAAGCTCCTTGAGGCAGGTATAATTTATCTCGTTGCTGATAGTCAGTGGGTAAGTCCTGTCGATTGTGTCCCTAAGAAGGGAGGTATTACTGTCGTTCCTAATGATAAAGATGAATTGATTCTGCAAAGAATTATTACAGGTTATAGGATGGTAATTGATTTCCGCAAATTAAATAAAGCTCCTAAAAAGGATCATTACCCTTTGCCTTTCATTGATCAAATGCTAGAAAGATTATCCAAACATACACATTTTTGCTTTCTAGATGGTTATTCTGGTTTCTCTCAAATACCTGTGTCAGCTGATGATCAAGCAAAGACCACTTTTACTTGCCCTTTCGGTACTTTTGCTTATAGACGTATGCCTTTTGGTTTATGTAATTGACCTGCTACCTTTCAAAGATGCATGATGGTTATATTCTCTGATTTTTGTGAAAAGATTTGTGAGGTTTTCATGGATGATTTCTCCGTTTATGGATCCACTTTTGATGATTGCTTGAGCAACCTTGATCGAGTTTTGCAAAGATGTGAAGAAACTAACCTTGTCTTGAATTGGGAGAAATGCCACTTTATGGTTAACAAAGAAATTGTCTTGGGGCATAAAATTTCTGAAAGAGGTATTGAAGTTGATAAAGCTGAAGTTGATGCTATTGAAAAGATGTCGTGTCCCAAGGACATAAAAGGTATAAGAAGTTTCCTCCGTCATGCCGGTTTTTATAGGAGGTTCATTAAGGACTTCTCAAAAATTTCTCGGCCTCTGACTAATCTATTACAAAAAGATATACCATTTGTCTTTGATGATGATTGTGTAGAAGCATTTGAAATACTTAAGAAAGCATTAATTTCTACACCTATTGTTCAGCCACCTGATTGGAATTTACCCTTTGAAATTATGTGTGACGCTAGTGACTATGTTGTAGGTGCTGTTCTAGGGCAAAGAGTTGATAAGAAATTAAATGTTATTCAATATGCTAGTAAAACTCTAGACAGTGCTCAGAGAAATTATGCTACTACTGAAAAGGAATTCTTAGCAGTTGTATTTCCTTGTGATAAGTTCAGACCTTATATTGTTGATTCTAAAGTAGCTATTCACACTGATCATGCTGCTATTAAGTATCTTATGGAAAAGAAAGATGCTAAACCTAGACTTATTAGATGGGTTCTCTTGCTACAAGAATTTGATTTGCATATTATTGATAGAAAGGGAGTTGAGAACCCCGTTGCAGACAACTTGTCTAGGTTAGAGAATGTTCTTGATGACCCACTACCTATTGATGATAGCTTTCCTGATGAACAAGTAGCTATCATAAATACTTCTCGTACTGCTCCATGGTATGCTGATTATGCTAATTACATTGTTGCTAAATTTATACCACCTAGTTTCACATACCAGCAAAAGAAAAAGTTTCTCTATGATTTGAGACATTACTTTTGGGATGATCCAAATCTTTATAAAGAAGGAGTAGATGGTGTTATTAGACACTGTGTACCTAAGCATGAATAGGAACAGATCCTACGCAAGTGTCACTCCGAAGCTTATGGAGGACACCACGCTGGAGATAGAACTGCGCATAAGGTATTGCAATCCGGTTTTTATTGGCCTACTCTCTTCAAGGATGCTCGTAAGTTTGTCTTATCTTGTGATGAATGTCGAAGAATTGGTAATATTAGTAGACGTCAGGAAATGCCTATGAATTATTCACTTGTTATTGAACCATTTGATGTTGGGGGCTTTGATTATATGGGACCTTTTCCTTCCTCTAGTGGGTATACACATATTTTAGTTGCTGTTGATTACGTTACTAAGTGGGTAGAAGCTATTCCAACTAGTAGTGCTGATCATAACACTTCTATTAAGATGCTTAAAGAAGTTATTTTTCTAGGGTTTGGAGTCCCTAGATATTTAATGACTGATGGTGGTTCACATTTTATTCATGGTGCTTTCCGTAAAATGCTTGCTAAGTATGATGTTAATCATAGAATTGCATCCCCTTATCACCCACAGTCTAGTGGTCAAGTAGAATTGAGTAACAGAGAGCTCAAATTAATTTTGCAAAAGACTGTTAATAGATCCAGAAAGAATTGGTCCAAGAAACTTGATGATGCATTATGGGCCTATAGAACTGCATATAAAAATCCTATGGGTATGTCTCCGTATAAAATGGTTTATGGAAAAGCATGTCACTTACCTCTCGAACTAGAACATAAGGCATATTGGGCCATTAAAGAGCTCAATTATGATTTCAAACTTGCCGGTGAGAAGAGGTTATTTGACATTAGCTCACTTGATGAATGGAGAACCCAGGCTTATGAGAACGCCAAGTTGTTTAAAGAAAAAGTTAAAAGATGGCATGACAAAAGGATACAAAAGCGTGAGTTTAATGTAGGTGATTATGTGTTGCTATACAACTCTCGTTTAAGATTTTTTGCAGGAAAGCTTCTCTCTAAATGGGAAGGTCCTTACGTTATCGAGGAGGTCTATCATTCCGGTGCCATAAAAATCAACAACTTCGAAGGCACAAATCCGAAGGTGGTTAACAGTCAAAGGATCAAACATTATATCTCAGGTAATCCCATAAATGTTGAAACTAATGTTATTGAAACCTTAACCCCGGAGGAATACATAAGAGACACTTTCCAGAACATTTCAGACTCCGAAAAGTAATAGGTACGTGGTACGATAAGTAAACCGACTCCAAAACAGTTCTAATGGCAATTTTTCTCCGTTTTGGAATATTAAAAAAATAGGAAAATAAGAAGCAGTCCAGGAAGGACACGAGGCTTCCACAAGGGTGGGAGGCGCGCCCTACCCCCTGGGCGCGCCCCCTGCCTCGTGGGCACCTCGTGCGCTCTCCGGACTCCGTTTTCTTGCACGATACTTCTTTTGGTCGGTAAAAATTCATTATATAATCTCTTGAAGGTTTTGACCACCGTATCACGCAAATATCCTCTGTTTTTGTTTCGAGCTATTTCTGTTGCAGGTTTGGAGCAAGATGTCATCTCAGGATTCCGACGGAGAGAGCTATGTCTCACACCTCATTGCTGACCCAAAGACCTATGGGGATCTATCTCCTTGTGGTTGAACTACAGATGAGGAGGAGGATGCTCATTTGATGAGGATCAATGATTCAAGTTTGGAGGAGGAGGATGTCCCTCTACCTCAACCTGGGGATATGCACGTGAAGTTCAAGAAATCTAGTCTCCCTAAGAGAGCTAAACTATTTAACAACCGATCTATTCCTTCTCGTTTTGGCAGAAAAGCAAAGGAGATTTATGTGACAAAATTTTGAAGCTGGAATCGGAGATCGATGATTTACAGGAGGAAATTGCCCTTCTCAATTACAATATGAAAAAGCAGAAGGCACAATTATCATCATCACCACCATCTTCCCCACCTCCGAAGAAAGAGACATAATCACATGGGTATGGACACTCCCCTTGGCAACTGCCAAGGTTGGGGGAGGTGTCCCGGTATTGTATCACCATCACACTCCTATCTTTACCATTTTTCTTAGTTCGATCCTTTTGATAATATCTTGATCTAGTAGAATAAAGTTTTAGTATGATTTAGTTTTGAGTTTTGCTTTATGATCCCTCTATGAAATCGAGTCCGTGAGCTATATATAATAAAAATTAGTGTTGAGTCAAGGACTTGATTATTTTGCCATGATCTTGAGGGAATAAAAGAAAAGAGAAAGAATAAAAACAAATAAAGAGATCATATTGATCTTATGGACAGTGATGACTTCACATATAAAAAGTATGATGATTAAAAGTTGTTGAGAGTTGACAAACATAGTTTTGGTCATCGTTGCAATTAATAGGAAGTAATAAAGAAAGAGAGGTTCTACATATAAATACACTATCTTGGACATCTTTTATGATTGTGAGCACTCATTAAAATATGACATGCTACAGAGTTGATGTTGGACAAGGAAGACAACGTAATGGGTTATGTTTTCTTATATCCGAAATAAAGTATATTGTCATGGATCGTCCAACATGTTGAGCTTGCCTTTCCCTCTCATGCTAGCCAATTCTTTGCACCAAGTAGAGATACTACTTGTGCTTCCAAATTCCCTTAAACCCAGTTTTGCCATGAGAGTCCACCATATCTACCTATGGATTGATTAAGATCCTTCAAGTAAATTGTCATCGGTGCATGCAATACAAATTGCTCTCTAAATATGTATGATTTATTAGTGTGGAGAAAATAAGCTTTATACGATCTTGTGATGTGGAAGAAATAAAAGCGACGGACTGCATAATAAAGGTCCATATCACAAGTGGCAATATAAAGTGACGTTCTTTTGCATTAAGATTTCGTGCATCCAACCATGAAAGCGCATGACAACCTCTGCTTCCCTTTGTGAAGGGCCTATCTTTCACTTTTACCTTATGGAAGAGTCACGGTGATCTTCACCTTTCCTTTTTACATTTTATCCTTTGGCAAGCACATTGTGTTGGAAGGATCCTGATACATATATCTAATTGGATGTAAGTTAGCATGAGATATTATTGTTGACATTGCCCTTGAGGTAAAAGGTTGGGAGGCGAAACTATAAGCCCCTATCTTTCTCTGTGTCCGATTAAAACTCTGTAACCACAAGTATTGCGTGAGTGTTAGCAGTTGTGAAAGACTAAATGATATTTTAGTATGTGGACTTGCTGAAAAGCTCTTACATAGACTCTTTCCGATGTTATGATAAATTGCAATTGCTTCAATGACTGAGATTATAGTTTGCTGGTTCTCAATGAAGTTTCTGATTCATACTTGACATTGTGAATAGATTATTACTTGAGCATAAGATATCATATGACAATATCCATATATGTTGTTGTTATAAGAATGATCATGATGCCCTCATGTCTGTATTTTATTTTATCGACACCTCTATCTCTAAACATGTGGACATATTTATCGTTATCGGCTTCCTCTTGAGGACAAGCGAGGTCTAAGCTTGGGGGAGTTGATCGTCCATTTTGCATCATGCTTTTATGTTGATATTTATTGCATTATGGGCTGTTATTACACGTTATGTCACAATACTTATACCTATTCTCTCTTATTTTACAAGGTTTACATAAAGAGGGAGAATGCCGGCAGCTAGAATTCTGGGCTGGAAAAGGAGCAAATATTAGAGACCTATTCTGCACAGCTCCAAAAGTCCTGAAACTTCACAGAAGTCATTTTTGGAATTAATAAAAAATACTGGACGAAGAAAATACCAGAGGGGGGCCACACCCTGGCCACGAGGGTGGGAGGCGCGCCCTACCCCCTGGGCGCGCCCCCCTGCCTCGTGGGCCCCCTGGTGGCCCTCTGGTGCCCATCCTATATGAAGTCTTTCGTCCGAGAAAAAATCATAAGCAAGCTTTCGGGAAGAAACTCCGCCGCCACGAGGCGGAACCTTGGCGGAACCAATCTAAGGCTCTGGCAGAGTTGTTCTGCCGGGGAAACTTCCCTCCTGGAGGGGGAAATCATCACCATCGTCATCACCAACGATCCTCTCATCGGGAGGGGGACAATCTCCATCAACATCTTCACCAGCACCATCTCCTCTCAAATCCTAGTTCATCTCTTGTATCCAATCTTTGTCCCAAAGCCTCAGATTGGTACCTGTAGGTTGCTAGTAGTGTTGATTACTCCTTGTAGTTGATGCTAGTTGGTTTATTTGGTGGAAGATCATATGTTCAGATCCATTATGCATATTAATACCCCTCTGATTATGAACATGAATATGATTTGTGAGTAGTTACATTTGTTCCTGGGGACATGGGAGAAGTCTTGCTATTAGTAGTCATGTGAATTTGGTATTCGTTCGATATTTTGATGAGATGTATGTTGTTTCTCCTCTAGTGGTGTCATGTGAACGTCGACTATATGACACTTCACCAAAATTTGGGCCTAGAGGAAGGCATTGGGAAGTAATAAGTAGATGATGGGTTGCTAGAGTGACAGAAGCTTAAACCCTAGTTTATGAGTTGCTTCGTAAGGGGCTGATTTGGATCCATATGTTTCATGCTATGGTTAAGTTTACCTTAATACTTCTTTTGTAGTTGCAGATGCTTGTAATAGGGGTTAATCCTAAGTGGGATGCTTGTCCAAGTAAGGATAGCACCCAAGCACCGGTCCACCCACATATCAAATTATCAAAGTACCGAACGCGAATCATATGAGCGTGATGAAAACTAGCTTGACGATAATTCCCATGTGTCCTCGGAGCGTTTTCCTTCATATAAGAAATTGTCCAGCCTTGTCCTTTGCTAAAAAAAGGATTTTGCCATCTTGCTGCACTTTATTTACACTTGTTACTTGTTACCTGTTACAAATTATCTTATCACAAAACTATCTGTTACCGATAATTTCAGTGCTTGCAGAGAATACCTTGCTGAAAACCGCTTATCATTTCCTTCTGCTCCTCATTGGGTTCGACACTCTTACTTATCGAAAGGACTACGATAGATCCCCTATACTTGTGGGTCATCACCATGTTTTGTCTATTTTCTGAATTTCCCATGCAATAAAAAATGACCCCAAAATAAAAGTTCCCAGAATACTCTGATAATTTAATACAATTTTTTTTCTAAATATTTAACTTTTTTGGTGCAAATAACATCAGAGGGGGGTGCACCAGGTGGGTTGTGGTCCCCCTCACTTATCTATTCATCCCATGTCATCACCTACCTCTAGAAAAAAATCACCATTGCTCTCTCTCTCTCTCATGTTCTTGCTCTCAAACCCGCGGATATCGATCTCTTTACTCGAAGCTCTGTTTCTGAAACTGTTTCGGGGGATTGTTGCTTGGTATGTGACTCCTCCATTGGTCCAATTAGTTCTTTGCTTTAGTGGTTTATATTTTGAATAATTAGTTACTCTTGGTGCTGTTGTAGATGAGCTTGCATGTTGAATTCTTAGAGTTCTAAGTAGTTTGAATGCTTAACATGGCCTCTATGCATCCCTATGAGTAGTTGCTTTCAATCTTGTGAAGTTTTGTTGACAAATTTTTGTGACCTAATTTTTTTAGAAAATTGTACGCAAATATGATGAACCTCTTTGGAAGAAGTTCTTCGAGGAGGAGGTCCTCGGAGGCATCTTCTAGTAGCATCTCCTTTCGTCGGTCCTATGTTGAACCAAGTGAAAATTCCATATGAAATGCCGCCACCAAATCATGTTTATGGCCATGCAACGATTATATGGTGCATGTAGGCATCAAAGAAGAATTTGAGCAATATGTTCACAATGCCGAGCTCAGTCCATGCGTGCAACCAACACCTCAACCTCACTAAAACATTTACTAAAGAATTTAAATTCCACCCTCGTGAGTCTAGGGTGTCGTTTAAACTGTATGAAAATCCATTTACCATATCACTAGAGAGATTTGCTCACCACTGCAAAATTCCATTTTAGAGCTCGCTAGACGAACCACCTAGATCTGAGTATGAAACTTTCTTGACTAGCCTATGCTAAGGTGAGACTAGACGAGTGGCACAAGGTAGAATAAAGAGCATTCATTTTCCCTCAATTCAATACTTTGCACTTTTCAATTGGAAATGCATTGTAGGAAAACAGGATATTGTAGTACACTTTGTGCTCCAGACTTGAGCCTCATATGCACCGCTCTCACAGGTGACAAAAGTTATAACCTTGGAGCGATTGTTGCACGCAGGTTGCAACATAATGCTGGTAGTGGATATTTTTATGGTGGAATTTATGCCACACGCTTAGCAAGAGAGCTGGGTGTTTCACCTTTGCCTTATGACCCCATCCTACCCACGCAGTACTTGGACTTTGACGCTATGAAACGTCATAAGATCCTTAGCGGTGAACCCCATGATTTCACTTATAACCTGTTGTTTAATAAAAGGTCCGTTGTGGACACATTTTTGCCTGCACCTGATCTCTTTGATGTTCACAACAAGGGAAGATATTATGTTCTTGAGAGCGAGGCCCGAGCACATAACACAGAGGTTGTGGCTGCACGGCGGGCTCAGGCATCTGCACCTAGAGCCTCCGTGAGCTATCACTCCGACCACTATGCAGGCTACTGACGGTGATTACCAAGTTAGGCCAAAAGCCTAAGCTTGGGGAGTACGTATTTCCACCGACATTACATTCATGTTCACACATTTCATTCCAGTTGTCGGTGTCCACACTCTTTCATTGTATTATCCATCTTAGATTTATTTTCTCGCCTTCTTCTTGTGTGTTTGAAAAAATTTAAGAAAATCCAAAAATATTTCCGACTTATTTTTGGTTTTTCTTCCTAGTTTAATTAATTTTAGTATTAAAAATAAAACCCAAAAATATTTCCTTGTTCTTGTTTCTACTTGTAGGGAGCTTTCCCGTGTAAATAGTTTTTCTCGTTTTTGTTTTTCCCTTTTATTTGCTTGTTCAAGAAAAACCAAAAACTCCAGAAATATTTCAGTGTGTTTCTCTGAATTTCTTTTCCATTTTGTTGAGTCATGCCGAGGGGAAGACCATGATGAAAATGTTGAGTGGCTCTCATACGCATTATTGTTGATCTAACAAAGAGCCCATATTACTTTGTCTTCTCCTTTTGAATAAAATGGTTGCAGATTCTAGCTTAGTCCATAGCACTCTTGCACTACTATTATTTTCAAATCGTCCGGTCATGCAAGTGAAAGGCAATAATGATGATATTTGATGAACTGGCTATGCCAGAGAGAAACGGGTATGAAATCAACTTGTTCTGTTTTTGTAAATATGTTTAACATAGTATCCATGATTCAGTCTATTATGATCAAACATGTTTGCAATGACAATTAGAGATTATAGTTTCTCATGCCATGCTTGAGTAGCTAGGAGTGGATAATGATTTATCTTGGATGTCAACATTGCGTTAGAATGATTGTGATGCAGTATGATGATATGGTATCCTCCTCTGGATGTTCGAGTGGCTTGACTTGGCACATGTTCATGCATGTAGTTGAATCAAAACCAACATAGCCTCTATGATATTTATGCTCATGGTGTTCATATCCTACTCATGCTAGTATCCAATGTTACTTATGCATAATGCATGTTCATGACTGTTTTCACTCTCTAGCTGGCCGCTTCTCAACCTAATTGCTAGCCTTCGCCTGTACTAAGCGGAATTACTGCTTGTGCATCAAAATCCTGAAACCCAAGTTATCCCAGATTAATCCACCATACATACATATATGCGGTATTATCCTGCCATCCTAAGTAAATTTGCATGCGCCACCTCTAAAAACTTCAAATAAATATCCTTTTGTATGTGCCTAGATTGTTCATAGAGCGACAGGAGGTAGTCAGTATCTTCCATGCTAAGCGGGTTATTCTCATGATGAGTGTTTATTCACTCGTCCTTGCACGAGAGCGGCGGTAATAGGGATTCCTACTCTCGAATTCAAATTGCAAATAATTAAACAAAACTCCCCTAGGAATGTTGTTGGTATGGACGGTACCCATTGTTTCGGACAAGCTGTGGAGTGTGATTGTTGGTGGAGGGGGAGTAAACCTTTACTTTCATCGCTTGGGAACCGCCACTAATGTGTTTAGCATGGAAGATACCGATAACTAATGGTCGCGAAGTAAACAAGAAGGGTGCATTTCTCAAAATTCCATTTACCTCTGTTTTTAAAACTTGAGCTCTGGCACCACTACAATTCACTAATTCCCTCTATGAAAGGACTATCTATTTACTTTTATGTTGTGTCATCACCTTCTCAAATAAGCGCTAGAACCTGAGAGCACTATTGTCATCCTCATGCATTGTGTGTAGCTAACGTTGGGTGCATCATGACTGGATCTTTTCTACCATGAATTACAATGTTTAGTCGCTGCTCGAACTTTGGAGGTGCTCTGCATTTATGTTTTGCGGTCTTAGAAAGGGCTAGCGAGATACCACTATTGTCATGTTATATCATGGTTGTTTTGAATAAGTGTTGTTGTTTGAGGTATCTTATTATTGCTCGCTTGTAACATTCCAAATTTTCAATTTGGAATGTTATACATTAGAGCATCATTGCATATCATATTTTATTGCATTTTGGTTTGATCCTAGAAATTCTACGCAGCTCAAGGACCCACGGAGAGAGTTGGGGATTTCGTTATTTTCATATTTGGGTTTTCTCAAATTTTGAAAATAGGATCATTTGATTTTATTTATTTTATCTTCAATTATTTCATTTATAAAAATAAGAGAGAGGGAATAAAATGACTTTCCCAAAAATAAGAAATATTGAGGATTTAATCAAAAAATCAAATAAGATTTTATTTGGAGTTTTCGCTATTTTATTTGAATTTAGGAAAATTGCACGTTTTTAAAATTTGCATTTTAGGGCCAAGAAAATGTTCATCTTGTTCTAAATATTTTATTTAGACGGTGAAAATTTGTTTTGGCATTTTTAGATTTTTATTTATTTTTCTAGGATTTATTTTCTGTTCGGCGGAATTGTTTTTAAAAAAAACGTCCGACGCCCGACTGGGCCGAGGCCTAGCCGAGCCGGCCCAGCTCCCCCGCGCCGCCGTCTCCCTCCTGGAGACCGCGCGCCGCCGCCGCGCCGACCCAGACCGGAGTCCGAGCCGGACTCCGCCTCCCCGCCGCCTTGCTCCCTCCTCCAAGCCGCCCCCCTCTTAAAAGCCGCCCCCGCCCCGCCGCCTCACCCCGTCCCGCCCCGCCGCCCGAAGCCCGCCGCCGCCCGTCCCGCGCCCCACCCCGCCTCCCCATGCCGCCTCACCCCGCCCACCGGATCCCCGAGCCCCGCTGGACCCGACGAGGTAGCCGCCGCCGTTCGCCGCCGCTGGTTTTTTTTAGAAAACCGATTCAGTTTTTTTAAACCCTAGATCCGGTTTTTTTCGGTTCGTCGGTTTTTCTCGGTTTTGTTATCTAGCGGAAGTTCGTCAATACGTTCGTTTTAACAAACGGTTTTCGTTGTTTAGCCGCAGACAACGAACGTTCGTTCGTTAGCCTGTTCGTCCATTTTCTTTTTCTCGGATTTTCCGCGATTATTTCTCATCGCGATTTCTGATCCGATTTTCGTTTTGGTTTAACTTTTCGCTCGTTTATCGGAATCAGGTGATTCAAGCGCCTAGAGTTTCATCTCGAAACCCTCTTTCTGTTTAACCAACTCAAACAAGTTTTTGCTACTGTAAAATTTGACTTAGGTCCAGATTAGTAAACGAAACTTGTTTCTTTTGCCGTTTGACTTTCGTTGCTTCGTCTGATGTGATTCTTTTTGCAAACCGGAGTTCTTAAGTTGAACTTTCTGGTTAGATCTTTTATTTGAGTTTTACCTATGCATTATATGAGTGCTTATTATATGCTTGTTTGTTTGCGATAGAGTACCCAGAGTGTGTCGCTTGCTACTTTGAATCTCTAGGTTTCACGGATCATCAGCAAGGCAAGTAACACTTTGATCATACCTCTTTACTACCCAGTTTTATTGCATTAGATCAATCCTCAAACAATTGCATGATTAGGATCTGATTAATATGTGGGTTTTGGGAAGTAGATGAGGTAGTACCTATTACCTGTTTTATTATAAAACCTTTGGGAGTTACTTCTACGTTTGCTTATATTTCTATGCTATGCTAGTAGACGTGGATTGGGTGAGTGTATCCATGACAGATGTGAGATTGTTAATTTAATGGTTTACTTAAGGTGGCTACTTAAACACACATCTGGGTGGCTTGAGGCACCTGGGTATTCCAGTGATTGCCTGTTTTTTTTATGGACCGCCACCCAGGCTCAAAGGGATCATGAGATTTTTCATGCTAGAAACTTCCGTGTGCAGCCGCAAGCTATTATGGGATCTAGCATAGTTGATTAAGTCGTGTGAACTCTTACAGTGGTAGACTAGCAGATGTAGGGGAAAGTAGGTGTAACTGTCTACCCGATCGTAAGGTGAGAACACTTCTGAAAGACTATGTCTCGGTCATCCGTTTCTCAAACACCATGTAGTGCGAGAAATCCAACGGAGGAGATCGAGTCTTGCAGGGAAAATTGCGCAAACCTCCGCAGAGTGTACAATCTAATCATGGTTAGCCGTGTCCCCGGTTATGGACATCATGAGTATCTAGTACCTGGATTATCATGTGAATCTCATCATGTTACTTTAATTAATTTTGTTGGGTTAATGATGATACTTAATTGGGATTGAGATGGGGTTTACCATTCTCAATGCTTAACAACCACCATGATAGTTAAATAAAATTTATTCCTTTGCAGTAGGGAAAAATTGGCTTTTCGCAAAACTGTAACCATAGAGCTTTCCACCAGCGAAATATGCATGTAGTATAGCATTATTCTGTTCATTATTCTCTATGTGTTACATTGCCAGCATATTCCATGTGCTGACCCGTTTTCGGGCTGCAACGTTCATGTTGCAGACTTTTCAGACGATGAGTAAGGTGCCTTAGGTCGTGGTCTTATACTCAGTGATGCCGTTGGAGTTGATGGACTCGCTTATCTTCCAAGCTTTCCGCTGTTATCGTTATTAGATGGCCTTAAGCCATATTTATTGTAATAAGTTCTCTTTTGAGACATTCGTTGTAATAAGTGTGTGATTGCTACTCTGGTATAAATCCTTCGAGTACTATGCGTGTCAGCATTACTGATCCAGGGATGACACTGATGCACAGAGACATGACCGTCTGAGGTCTGGTCGCTACAAGATGGTATCAGAGCACACGCTGACTGTAGGACATGACCACTAAGCTTAAACCCTAGATCGCTACTCTCTTCTCATTTCTGACCTCTCGTCTTTTTCTACTCTTTTAGGATGGCGGATGCAAGGAACAAGTTCATGTAACCGGATGAAGATACACCCTTTGGACGCCACTTGAAGGAAGTGTCAGGACTGGTTTTCCAATAAAATATTTATTGAAAAATCGACCATTTTATCAGACCAGTATAGAAAAATCCTCCTTACTGGTAGACAAATCCTTGATACAGAAATCCAGAAGTACTAAATATTATACAGGGTTGAGCTGAGGCTGCTCAACAATTTATTACAAGCACGCCGATATTATACATAAAGGCGGATATGACACAAGGAGTATGGTGGCATAACTACTGACTCGTACTAAAAGTGGTGGTGGATATGTCACAGTGAAGTGGGTGACATGACTCCAAAATCTTACAGCTCATCAAGCGCCGGAGTGAGGCTCGATGATTTTATCAGGGTAGCGGAAGCGTATATAATACAAGTGACCAACTCCAGGATCGCATGGGACTGACTGGGACTCCTCTAGGTGTCGGACTCGCTATCGTACTCTTCATCCATAAGATCACCTTCGTCACCATCCGGCCAAATCAACAAGCCAGGTGAGTACTTTGAATGTACTCGCAAGACAGTTTGGACATAAGATATAACAAATGCAAACATGATGCACATGAGCAGACTAGTAATGCGCACTCAGATAATAAATTTGCACTGCATGTTAAATAAAAAGGAAGTCAGGCGGTAGTCCTCCCGAAATCCCAATAAAATAACAGAAGACCGATCGGGTGTCTGAAGCGACGCCTCGAAAGGTAAAAATAAATTAACATGCCACAGTCGGGCGTCAGGGCGACACCACCTAAAGGGCTTATATTAAAACGTAAATGACAGTACGTGCCACAGTCGGACGTCTAAGCGACATCTCAAAAAGGGCTTATAATGAAAGTAAATAACAAGGATGCCACAGTCGGACGTCTGAGCGACGTCACATAAAGGGCTTATATCAAAAGTAAATAACAAGAGTGCCACTGTCAGACGTCTGAGCGACATCACATAAAGGGCTTATATCAAAAGTAAATGACAAGAATGCCACAGTCGGACGTCTGAGCGACATCACATAAAGGGCTTATATCCAAAAGTAAATAACAAGAATGTCACAGTCGGACGTCTGAGCGACATCACATAAAGGGCTTATATTTCATCAATCGAATTGAAGTAGCTCATGAAGGTAAATCATCCCAAGGAAATACTCAGTACATAATAATAAACTGGTTAGCCCGTTCACAGGAATAACATTCGGCCGGGTTTACCGCTCTCAATTCCATGTTTATTCTCCGGAGACTGTAACTGAGACTGACACTGAGACGGACGCTGAGACTGACGCTGATACTGACACTGATATGTTGATCAAAGTCCTTGACCATGGACGTGGTTACTCGAATGGTTTTGACTCTGCAGAGTTTGTACTCTTTAACCACAGCCAACGGATTTCAGTAGTCACAAAGGACTAGTTCCGTTTACGGTATTTAGGAGAAACACATCTAACCAGTACACACCCATTCGACATTCCGCTGCCAGGAATCACCCTAGGCAACGTTCAAGAAAAACTCTAAGACGGGGAGGCTACAACCTCGAATAGCATGGGATCAAATTTATATCGCCCGCTCTAAGGGGTGCCCCCCTCTCGGTCCCAACCGGAAACACCCATGCCCCCTGACCGGATGACGGGCTTTAATCCAGGGCCATGGAACCCTCATCACGGCCCCTCTATTTGGTGTGTACAAGGAAAGAGGTTTGCAACTAACTAAACCGCACTCTTTGTAGAAGACATGTGGCAGCACGAAAAGGAGACGAACAGGAACAAGACTTGATCCACATTAATACTGGAGTTAAACAGTTGACATAAAACTGGCATGCTTCAACAATACCAGCTTACAACCTATCATGCCACCACATGACCAGGTTATCTCACCATCATATGAACACATCAAATTTCGAAGCTGACTTGCAGCCTGCCTTGCATGCAATATAACATTCACAAATGCTTATATAAACATGCCATGAGAAAACCACTCAAGCAAACATGCAAAACACTCATCATATCAAAGGTTCAAACATGCTTGCCTGGTTCGGAGTAGTCGGCGTCTAGCTTGGCGAAGTTGGCGTCTCCGTCACCTCCTTCGGTATCTATGGTATAAAAGAAATCGGATACTAACGTAAATACCGTGCGTGCATAAAAATTGTTCCAAATTTTTTTCAAATAAAGATGATAAAAAAAACTATATAGAAAAATAAAGATGACAGAAAAAGAATCAACTCAAAATCATCTTCTATTTAAAAGTTATTAAGGTTTTAGTCCAGGGACTAATATGTGATGAAACAGAAACTTTCCAGGGGCTAGTTTAGAAAAACAGAAAATGCTTTGGTTGGAAATACGCCAACCCAAAGGGAACACGTACTTTGCCCGAAGGCGTTCAGAAAACGGTTCGAATAAGAGAGAAGAGGCTGACGAGGGGGTCCCACCCGTCAGGTTTGAAATCTCACCGTCGATTGAAGCAAACGATGATCGCCGGCGATGATCGACGGCGATCCAGAGGAGGGCAAGGGTACGGTTGCACTCACGGGACAATTCCGCGTCGGTGGGTGGTGGAGTTGGTCGTCGGCGAGCACCACGTCGACGACGGCTTCCACTCCGGCGGACGGTGGTTCGGTCGAGGATGGATCTCTCCGAAGAGAGCTGCAAACGCCAAATTGGAGCGCGGGTTAGGGGAGTGGGTGCACTGGAGGCTACTGGCACAGTTTGGGAGGAAGGGCTGCTCTCACCAGAGAGAATCTTGCCGGAGCCCGAAGCGGATCGGGGCGGCCGGAGTCGGGGAAGAAGGCCTCCTCGAGGTCCTCCTAGCGGCTAGGCGCGGTTCTGGTGAGGTGGAGGAGTGGTGCTGGGTCGAAAGCGAGCTCGGGGCCTCCATTTATAGCCGGCCTGAGGCGGTTGCCGAGAACGGGATCACTTCGGCGAGTGATTACGGCGAGGCAGAGGTTGGACAGGAGGTTAAGGTGACTGGGCAGCTTCGTATTGGTTCACTGGTACCATTCAATGGCTAACCTGGTCGGATTTGGCCTGCTCCCGCGGTTTCAACGGAATGGAGTTCACGGGCTCGGCGGCGGCAGGGAGCGCGCTCTGCGCCTCTCAGGCCATGGCGTGCTAGACGGCGTCGTTTGGTAGGGCTGGCCCCCTGCTGGCCGCCACGGGCGGTTCTGCCACCGCGGAAGACGCCGGAGCTGACGCGACACGTCGCCACCGACGCCCGCGATCGGCCAAACAACCGTGCGGCGCACTGGAGAAGAAGGAGGAGCAGTGAGCAACGAGCCAACGAGAGCACTGGCGAGATTGACGCTGCCGACTGACGAAAACGACACTGTCTCTGAACTGAAACACTGAATTTCATAATTTGAACAGAAACAGTGCACACCAGCTGTTCGACGAAATGATTTAGGCACGTGGAAAAATTTTCTTGAGCTGGGACTTGGTGAGGTGACCTCTTGATGCATCTGGAGACTGCCTGAATTATTTCAGAATTTTTGAAAAGGAGAAAGAATGAAATTTACCAAAAATGGCAAATCTAGTCCAAACTTGCAGCAAGCAAATTTTGAAAATTTTGAACTGTGGACTAGCAGATCTTGATGGATCTAGGTTGAGGGTACTAAGGACTAGCCATAGGAATTTATTTGGAACCAAAACTCAAAGGAAATCTAGTAGTTCCTTTATAAATAACTAAGGTCCAAATTAAATTACAGAAAAAGGTTTGAGGATAAAATAAATAGAAATAAACTCTAGAAGAGGTTGAAACTTGCTGGAATTGGATGCTTGGCTTGACCCAAAGTAGGGAGGTGGGTTTTGGAAGAAAATTTTCTACCTAGGCCATGGCAAGAGAGAAATTTTTGAATGGGGAAGAATAAAATCCAAAAATTATAGGAATTCTTTTTAGTAAAAGGATTTGAAAGGTCCACTCAAAAGTATTTCTGTTGAGCCAACCCAAGATGAAAAATCTTCAAGACCAACAATCAAGGTTGGGAAGAACCCACAAAAAAAATACTTGTCATAAAAGAAATTTTTTGAGAAGGAAAGTCTTTTAGAAAAAAAATTAAATAACCTCCTTCCAAATAATTAAAGAATTTGATAAAAACCAAATCAAAAATTTTGGAGTGTTACAACACCTACCCCCTTAGGAAAAATCTCGTCCCCGAGATTTCAGCTGATCCTCAAATAGGTGTGGGTACTCTGTCCGAAGAAAAATCCTCTCTTTCCCATGTTGCTTCATCCTCGGTGTGATTGCTCCACTGAACCTTGAAAAACTTAATTGTTTTCTGACGGGTCCTCCTATCGGACTCCCCCAATATTTTTATTGGACATTCCGTGTAGGTGAGGTCTGGTTGTACGTCAATGCTCTCATGAGATACATGCTTCTCTGGGTTGCTTACACATTTCCTCAACTGTGAGACGTGGAACACGTCGTGGACGTCTGACAGTTCTTCTGGTAGGTCTAGCTGGTAGGCCACTGTGCCTCTTCGTGCAATCACACAGAAGGGTCCAATAAATCGTGGTGCTAGCTTACCTTTAACTTTGAATCGTTGCAGGCCCCTCATAGGCGATACTCGTAGATACACGTATTCACCAGGTTCAAAGTTGACTTCACGGTGTTTTTGATCGTAATAACTCTTTTGTCGGCTCTGGGCTATCTTGAGTTGATCCCTGATTAGTCTAACTTTCTCCTCAGCTTCCTTGAGCATGTCGGGGCCGAAGATACGACTGTCTCCTGTTTCTGACCAATTTAATGGGGTACGGCATTTTCACCCGTACAAGGCTTCAAAAGGTGCCATTTGTAGACTGGCTTGGTAACTGTTGTTGTATGCGAATTTGGCATACGGCAAGGTTTCTTCCCAACTGGTTCCATAGGTGAGAACACATGCTCTTAGCATGTCCTCTAGAATTTGGTTCACACGTTCAGTTTGTCCTCCAGTCTGGGGGTGGTATGCTGTACTGAATACTAGTTGAGTTCCCAGAGCTTGTTGTAATTGATCCCAAAATCTAGAGACAAATTGAGTGCCTCTGTCGGATATTATAGTCTTTGGAATTCCATGCAGACAAACTATACGGGAGAGATAAAGTTTGGCCAGCTTCTGAGTGGTGTGGGTTGTATTTACTGGGATGAAATGTGCCACCTTAGTTAATCTATCTGTGATGACCCATATGGCATCATTTCCGTGTCGTGACTGAGGTAGTCCGGCAATAAAATCCATTCCAATTTCGTCCCATTTCCACTCAGGTATCCTGTTTGGCTGTAATAGTCCTGCTAGTTTTTGGTGCTCGGCTTTAATGCGCTGACATGAATCACAACATGCAATGAATGTGGCTATATCCCTCTTCATACCGTGCCACCAAAAAATTTCCTGAATGTCCTTGTACATTTTGGTTCCTCCAGGCTGGATTGAATATGGAGCGGTGTGGCCTTCGGCTAGAATTTGCTGTTTGAGGTCCTCTATATTTGGTACGCAAAGTCTGTCTCCGTACCATAATATTCCCTTATCGTCTATGATGAATTCTGAGGCCTTGCCCAGACTCACTTCTTTTTATGCCTTCGATGCTGGGGTGTCCATGCTGAGCCTTCTTAATCTGTTCCATTAGAGTGGGCTGTATTTCTAAATTTGACATATTGCCTTCAGTGACCATCACCAAGTTGAGTTTGGCGAACTCCTGCTGAAATTCAGGTCTCAAGTTCTGTAGACTATTGTTGCCCGAGCTGGGGTTTCGACTAAGAGCATCTGCCACTACATTCGCCTTTCCAGGATGGTAGTGAATGCCAACATCATGATCTTTCACTAATTCCAACCAGCGCCGTTGTCGTAAATTGAGTTCTGGTTGTGTGAAAATATATTTGAGGCTTTTATGGTCCGTATATATTTCACAACGATTTCCAAGCAAAAAGTGCCTCCACTCTTTGAGTGCATGAATGACTGCTGCCAATTCCAAGTCATGAGTAGGATAAATTTCTTCATGCTTTCGTAGTTGCCTGGAAGCGTATGCGACTACTTTGCCTTCTTGCATTAGTACGCATCTGAGGCTCTTCCGGGATGCGTCACAATATACTTCAAAACTTTTGTGTATGTCTGGTACAACCAATACTAGTGTTGTTGTTAATTTTCTTTTGAGTTCTTGGAAACTTTTCTCGCAAGCTTCAGTCCATACAAATTTCTTATCCTTCTTGAGTAATTGTTTCATTGGTTTTGCTATGGTGGAGAACCCCTCAATAAACCTTCGGTAATATCCAGCCATTCCCAGGAAACTTCGTACATCTGTTACGTTGACTGGTGGTTTCCAGCCAAGTACGGCCTTGACTTTTTCTGGGTCCACAGCAACACCTTCTTGGGTCAATACGTGGCCTAGAAAACCAACCTGTCTTAACCAAAATTCACATTTGCTGAATTTGGCATATAATTGATGTTTCCTTAATTCTCCCAGTACAATTCTGAGATGTTCAGCATGTTCTTCTGGTGTCTTAGAGTATACCAGAATATCATCAATGAACACCACAACAAATTTGTCCATAAAATTCATAAACACTTTGTTCATGAGGTGAACAAAATATGCGGGGGCGTTTGTCAGTCCAAACGACATTACTGTAAATCCATATAACCCGTATCTGGAGGTGAATGTTGTCTTAGGGATATCTTCTGTCCGTACCTTTAATTGATGATACCCTGACCTTAAATCAATTTTGAGAAAACCTTGGCTTGTGCGATCTGGTCAAATAAATCATTTATCTGTGGCATCGGATATTTGTTTTTGATGGTGACCATGTTGAGTGCTTGATAGTCTATACATAATCTCAGTGTCCCGTCCTTTTTCTTGGCAAATAATACTAGTGAACCCCAAGGTGAGGAGCTGGCTCATATAAATCCTTTGTCCAGTAATTCTTTTATTTGCTTCTTTAATTCTACCAACTCGGAGGGTGCCATTCTATAGGGTTTCTTGTAAATGGGGGTGGTTCCAGGTGCTAGTTCAATGATGAACTCTATTTCCCGGTCTGGTGGCATGCCTGGTAGTTCTTCGGGAAATACGTCAGGGAACTCACACACCACTGGAACTTTTCATAACTCTGAAATGTCCACCTTGTTCAACCTTGGTTGCCATGATATAGGTCTTTCTTGAGCTGCAATTTGTATCATCTTCCCGTGATGATGAGTAAGAATTACAGTCCGATTGAAGCAGTCGATAAATCCCTTGTTGTTGGTTAACCAGTCCATTCCTAGGATAACATCCAGTCCCTTATTTTCCAATACAATGAGGTTTGCCTGAAACTTTAGTTACTCAATCTCAATAACCACACCTTGGCAGTAACTCTGAGTGATTTGCTTAATCCCGGGGGACTTGATGGTCATGGATTTTTCCAAGGGAAGCATCGAAAATCATGTTGCAAAGCAAATTTCTTTGAAATGAACGAGTGAGAAGCTCCAGAATCAAACAAAACCGTGGCAGGTATTGTGTTGACAGGGAACGTACCGAGTACGATATCCGGGGCATTCTGTGCTTCCTCCTTGGTCACATGGTTCAAGTGACCCTTTTTGTGATTGTTATTGGGGTTGAAGTTGTTACGCTTGGGTGTTGAATTGTTTCCACTGTTGTTCGGCTTGGGGGCCGAGTCTCTTGGCTTTGGGCACTGTTTGGCATAGTGTCCTTCCTCTCCACAAGCGTAGCAAGTAACACCCGGGTGATATGTAAAGTCCTTGTCTCTTGCATGAAAGTTTTTGTTTGGGCGTGGAACAATGGTTGTGGATTTGTTCGCTGCAATTTTCTGAAAATCAATCTTGTTCCGGTTGTTGCGAGCATGAGTAGTCTTGTCCCTTTTGCGCTTGCGAAAATCCTCCAAGCTGCGGCGCTCATTTTCCAATGTAATAGCTTTGTCCACAAGTGTTTTGAAATCCGGAAAGGTGTGTACGACCAGCTGGCATTTAAGTGCTGGTGCCAGACCGTCCACAAATTTTTCCATCTTTTTATTTTCAGTCATATGCTCTTCGTTGGCGTAACGAGATAATTGAGTAAACTGACTATTGTACTCAGTCACTGTCATGCTTCTCTGCTTGAGGTCATCAAACTCCCTTTTCTTTATCCTCATAATGCTTCTGGGAATGTGCGCCCCACGAAAACCTTCTTTAAATTCTTCCCATGTGATGTTATTTTCATTGGGGTGCATGTGTAGGAAATTTTCCCACCATGACGCAGCTGCTCCAGTGAGGTAGTGAGGTGCATAAAGTACCTTCTCACGGTCCGAACATTGTGCAATAATTAACTTCCTTTCAATGTCTCGAAGCCAATCATCGGCCTCAAGCGGTCTATCAGTGTGAGAGAACGTTGGGGGACGTGTCTTCTGTAGTTCAGACAATTTGGAATGCTGCTGATATGGTTCACGGTGATTTCCCATATTGATAACATGGTTCATCATTTCTTGATGTTGCTGCTGGCTTTGCTCATAAAGTCGGCATACTTGAGAAAACGCTGCTTCACTGCCTTGCTGACTTGACTGCCCCTATGTGAAATTGTTACTTGTCTGGGTACCATAATTTTCTTCCGGCGGACTTGGCATGGAACGAGTCCAGGGACGAGGCATTTTCCACTCTGGGGTATTTTTGTAGAACCCATGAGAAAAACCGAGTGGCAAAATTAAATAATATTGCAAAGGCGAAACTCCAAGATTTTTCAAGAAAAAACTTGATTGCGCATGGAGAGGGACCGCTCAGTACATATCTTACACGCAAGCCGTAATTATACAATACATCACTCAGGATGTGCGTACACATTCCTGACATGTTATTTAGGCTAGTGCACTTCTCCGAGTTCCTACATGATGCGCACACAAACTACTTCTCGCCAAACCTATATACATATAAACATATCATACAAGCTGGTACATCGCACGGCTGCTAGGCGCACTAAGTCGGAGATGGTAAAAACTTCCCTCGGCCTACCGAGGGTAAGACCCAGTGATGCTGGAGACTCAACCTCCTCCTCACTAATAGGCTCCAGGCGCGAAGTACTGGGTTGAGGAGCTGGTGCGGGCGCGGTAGGTGGTGCAGCACTGACTAGAGTAGGAGCAATGACTTGGTCAAACTCTTCAGTGGTAGGCAGGCGGCGAGCGGTGGCTAAGATGGCAGGTGTATAGGATGCTGAGGACGAGACGTAAGTCAGTGGTGGTGCTGTATGGAGGAGCTCCCTCCTGTTGGCGGAACAGCCCTGAACGAAGTCCATGCGAGCAGCCACAAAGTCGTCCACGAGGTTATCAAAAGCTGCCTCAAGAGCTTTGAGATACTCAACCAACATTTCAATAGCCTCATCTCTCTCCCCCCTAGCGCAAGAGAACGCATAGTGACATGTGTAGGGCATGTGGCATGAGAGGTAGCGGTAGCGACGAGCCTTCATCGAAGGGAGGGCATCCCGGAGACGAGCTATCGCCTCACGGGAAGCCATCTGCATGGCATGCCTCTCCGTAGGCATGGCCCTTCCCACAAATCGGAAGCGGCGTGACTCAGAACGTCCTCCCTTGAATTGCACCGCGGCCTGGTGCATAGACACGCTGTCGCTGATCTTGTGCTGGTAGAATGTGAACTCCGGACGAGCCGATGGTCCGATCGCGACCTTGGTGATGGAGACGAGAAGCTTGATAAACCCCTCAGGTACATTGGCGAACACCTGTGACTCATAGTCGCTGCCAACCATCTACAAAGATAGAAAAATATTCCGAATAGTCAAATCATATATTTATGATGACTAACAGAAAATTGCTACATTTGCAAAATTTAAAATAGCACTAATTACGCTAATAACCGATTAGCGATCGCACCTAGTGGCTTCCTACAGTCAGCCTGGCTCTGATACCAAGGTTGTCAGGACCGGTTTTCCAATAAAATATTTATTGAAAAATCGACCATTTTATCAGACCAGTATAGAAAAATCCTCCTTACTGGTAGACAAATCCTTGATACAGAAATCCAAAAGTACTAAATATTATACAGGGTTGAACTGAGGCTGCTCAACAATTTATTACAAGCACGCCGATATTATACATAAAGGCGGATATGACACAAGTAGTATGGTGGCATAACTACTGACTCGTACTAAAAGTGGTGGTGGATATGTCACAGTGAAGTGGGTGACATGACTCCAAAATCTTACAGCTCATCAAGCGCCAGAGTGAGGCTCGATGATTTTATCAGGGTAGCGGAAGCGTATATAATACAAGTGACCAACTCCAGGATCGCATGGGACTGACTGGGACTCCTCTAGGCGTCGGACTCGCTATCGTACTCTTCATCCATAAGATCGCCTTCGTCAACATCTGGCCAAATCAACAAGCCAGGTGAGTACTTTGAATGTACTCGCAAGACAGTTTGGACATAAGATATAACAAATGCAAACATGATGCACATGAGCAGACTAGTAATGCGCACTCAGATAATAAATTTGCACTGCATGTTAAATAAAAAGGAAGTCAGGCGGTAGTCCTCCCGAAATCCCAATAAAATAACTGAAGACCGATTGGGTGTCTGAAGTGACGCCTTGAAAGGTAAAAATAAATTAGCATGCCACAGTCGGGCGTCAGGGCGACACCACCTAAAGGGCTTATATTAAAACGTAAATGACAGTACGCGCCACAGTCGGACGTCTAAGCGACATCTCGAAAAGGGCTTATAATGAAAGTAAATAACAAGGATGCCAAAGTCGGACGTCTGAGCGACGTCACATAAAGGGCTTATATCAAAAGTAAATAACAAGAGTGCCACAGTCGGACGTCTGAGCGACATCACAGAAAGCGCTTATATCAAAATTAAATGACAAGAATGCCACAGTCGGACGTCTGAGCGACATCACATAAAGGGCTTATATCCAAAAGTAAATAACAAGAATGCCACAGTCGGACGTCTGAGCGACATCACATAAAGGGCTTATATTTCATCAATCGAATTCAAGTAGCTCATGAAGGTAAATCATCCCAAGGAAATACTCAGTACATAATAATAAACTGGTTAGCTCATTCACAGGAATACCATTCGGCGGGTTTACCGCTCTCAATTCCATGTTTATTCTCCGGAGACTTTAACTGAGACTGACACTGAGACGGACGCTGAGACTGACGCTGATACTGACACTGATATGTTGATCAAAGTCCTTGACCATGGACGTGGTTACTCGAATGGTTTTGACTCTGCAGAGTTTGTACTCTTTAACCACAGCCAACGGATTTCAGTAGTCACAAAGGACTAGTTCCGTTTACGATATTTTAGGAGAAACACATCTAACCAGTACACACCCATTCGACATTCCGCTGCCAGGAATCACCCTAGGCAACGTTCAAGAAAAACTCTAAGACGGGGAGGCTACAACCTCGAATAGCATGGGATCAAATTTATATCGCGCGCTCTAAGGGGTGCCCCCCTCTCGGTCCCAACCAGAAACACCCATGCCCCCTGACCGGATGACGGGCTTTAATCCAGGGCCATGGAACCCTCATCACGGCCCCTCTATTTGGTGTGTACAAGGAAAGAGGTTTGCAACTGACTAAACCGCACTCTTTGTAGAAGACATGTGGCAGCACGAAAAGGAGATGAACAGGAACATGACTTGATCCACATTAATACTGGAGTTAAACGGTTGACATAAAACTGGCATGCTTCAACAATACCAGCTTACAACCTATCATGCCACCACATGACCAGGTTATCTCACCATCATATGAACACATCAAATTTCGAAGCTCACTTGCAGCCAGCCTTGCATGCAATATAACATTCACAAATGCTTATATAAACATGCCATGAGAAAACCACTCAAGCAAACATGCAAAACACTCATCATATCAAAGGTTCAAACATGCTTGCCTGGTTCGGAGTAGTCGGCGTCTAGCTCGGCGAAGTTGGCGGCTCCGTCACCTCCTTCGGTATCTATGGTATAAAAGAAATCGGATACTAACGTAAATACCGTGCGTGCATAAAAATTGTTCCAAATATTTTTCAAATAAATATGATAAAAAACTAGATAGAAAAGTAAAGATGACAGAAAAATAATCAACTCAAAATCATCTTCTGTTTAAAAGTTATTAAGGTTTTAGTCCAGGGACTAATCTGTGATGAAACAGAAACTTTCCAGGGGCTAGTTTAGAAAAACAGAAAACGGTTCGGTTGGAAATACGCCAACCCAAAGGGAACACGTACTTTGCCCGAAGGCGCTTTCAGAAAACGGTTCGAATAAGAGAGAAGAGGCTGACGAGGGGGTCCCACCCGTCAGGTTTGAAATCTCACCGTCGACTGAAGCAAACGATGATCGCCGGTGACGATCGACGGTGATCCAGAGGAGGGCAAGGGTACGGTTGCACTCACGGGACAATTTCGCGTCGGTGGGTGGTGGAGTTGGTCGTCGGCGAGCACCACGTCGACGGCGGCTTCCACTCCGGCGGACGGTGGTTCGATCGAGGATGGATCTCTCCGAAGAGAGCTGCAAATGCCAAATTGGAGCGCGGGTTAGGGGAGCGGGTGCACTGGAGGCTACTGGCACAGTTTGGGAGGCAGGGGTGCTCTCACCAGAGAGAATCTTGCCGGAGCTCGAAGCGGATCAGGGCGGCCGGAGTCGGGGAAGAAGGCCTCCTCGAGGTCCTCCTAGCGGCTAGGCGCGGTTCTGGTGAGGTGGAGGAGTGGTGCTGGGTCGAAAGCGAGCTCGGGGCCTCCATTTATAGCCGGCCCGAGGCGGTTGCCGAGAACGGGATCACTCCGGCGAGTGATTATGGCGAGGCAGAGGTTGGACGAGAGGTTAAGGTGACTGGGCAGCTTCGTATTGGTCCACTGGTACCATTCAATGGCTAACCTTGTCGGATTTGGCCTGCTCCCGCGGTTTCGACGGAACGGAGCTCACGGGCTCGTCGGCGGCAGGGAGCGCACTCTGCGCCTCTCAAGCCACGGCGACGGTTCTGCAACACGCACAGAGAAGGGGATGGCCACGCGGAGGCTCCTGGTGGTGTGGGCGGTGCTGGACGGCGTCATTTGGCAGGGCTGGCCCCCTGCTGGCCGCCACGGGCGGTTCTGCCACCACGGAAGACGCCGGAGCTGACGCGACACGTCGCCATCGACGCCCGTGACCGGCCAAACAACCGTGCGGCGCACTGGATAAGAAGGAGGAGCAGTGAGCAACGAGCCAATGAGAGCACTGGCGAGATTGACGCTCCCGACTGACGAAAACGACACTGTCTCTGAACTGAAACACTGAATTTCTGAATTTGAACAGAAACAGTGCACACCAACTGTTCGACGACATGATTTAGGCACGTGGAAAAATTTTCTTGAGCTGGGACTTGGTGAGGTGACCTCTTGATGCATCTGGAGACTGCCTGAATTATTTCAGAATTTTTGGAAAGGAGAAAGAATGAAATTTACCAAAAATGGCAAATCTAGTCCAAACTTGCAGCAAGCAAATTTTGAAAATTTTGAACTGTGGACTAGCAGATCTTGATGGATCTAGGTTGAGGGTACTAAGGACTAGCCAGAGGAATTTATTTGGAACCAAAACTCAAAGGAAATCTAGTAGTTCCTTTATAAATAACTAAGGTCCAAATTAAATTATAGAAAAAGGTTTGAGGATAAAATAAATAGAAATAAAATCTAGAAGAGGTTGAAACTTGCTGGAATTGGATGCTTGGCTTGACCCAAAGTAGGGAGGTGGGTTTTGGAAGAAAATTTTCTACCTAGGCCATGGCAAGAGAGAAATTTTTGAATGGGGAAGAATAAAATCCAAAAATTATAGGAATTCTTTTTAGTAAAAGGGTTTGAAAGGTCCACTCAAAAGTATTTGTGTTGAGCCAACCCAAGATGAAAAATCTTCAAGACCAACAATCAAGGTTGAGAAGAATCCACAAAAAAAATACTTGTCATAAAAGAAATTTTTTGAGAAGGAGAGTCTTTTAGAAAAAAAATTAAATAACCTCCTTCCAAATAATTAAAGAATTTGATAAAAACCAAATCAAAATTTTTGGAGTGTTACAGGAAGTCACTAGATACCTGAACATCGGAATACCAAGCTTCACCGGAACCTACAATGCCACACTACCAGAAGAGGAGCGTTGGATGATTCAAGTTCAAGTTCCAGGAAGGACGTTCATGCCAGTCACCGAGCCCATAGAGTTTTCCTTTGATGCACCAACCTGGAGTCTAGGAAAGAGCATGGCAGCCCACATCACCATGGGACGCATTGGAGAAGTTTACCACAAGGAACTCAAGGATACTATGTACCAGATTTGTGGACGCCGAGATGAACAATGGGAGATGATTAGTACCAAGAAGGATAGATCAATTGCCGCTTTCATCCAGGAGTTAAACCAGCACATTCGTCGCCAGGAGAACCAGATGTGTGCAGGCATGATAGATCTGAAGAAGGCATTGACTAAGATCACGGAGCTGGAGGAAGAACTCAAGTCTATACGCGATGGATATGAGGAGGAAATCGCAACGTTGTTAGAGAAGAATGACGACCTGATAAAGAAGATCGGAGTATTCATGGGAGACCGAGCACCAGGAGGAGAAGATGATGATTGCACTTGCCCGTAGAACTACATCATCATCGACGACACCGACTCGGACCCCAATGATGATGACTTTGTTGATGAAGCTGGAGCGGATATCATGGAGTCTTCGACCGATCGAAATTTCTAGTAGACCACCATATCAGTAGTAGTACTTTCCCCATGTATATAGTATAGTCCGAGCACTTTGTAACGATAGTTAGATCGATTGTATGCCTTGTTTGAAAGTGATTGGAGTGATATGATTGTATTTGTCTCATGTGCATATGGGTAGTGTTTTCTCTCTAGACCTCAGTCTATTCTATATTCTCATCTTCTCTAAACCCATCAGATGCCTCCGAGACGCGACACCGGGTTTGTTTTTCCACCGGAGATCACTCAGTTGATTCAGCAGCAGAATGCCCTGATGCAAGTGTTAGTACAATACCAAGGCAACAACAACAACCCACCACCACCACCACCTGTTGACCATTTGACCCGTTTCTTGAGGCTGAATCCACTGGTGTTTTCCAGCAGCACCGAGCCGATTGTTGCAGATGATTGGCTCCGCAAGGTTGGAAAGGATCTGACCACTGCAGGATGCACAGATGCAGAGAGAGTGCGCTTTGCCGCACATCAGCTTGATGGACCCGCAGCATCATGGTGGGAGAATTACACAGCCACACACCCTATCGACACTGTCACATGGGACCAGTTTCAGCAAGCTTTCCGTACTGCCCATGTTTCAGCAGGAGCTATGGCCATGAAGAAGCGTGAGTTTCGCAACTTACGCCAAGGAGGACGCACCGTAGGCCAGTATGTGGAGGACTTTAGTAAACTAGCACGTTATGCCCCAGATGACGTTGCTACAGATGCAGCCAAGCAGGAGAAGTTTCTAGAAGGACTGAATGATGAGCTGAGCATGCAGTTGATGGTAGCAACCTTCAACAACTACCAGGAGTTGGTAGATAGAGCTCTCATGATTGAAGGGAAGCAGCAGCAGATTGAAAGCCGCAAGAGGAAGTATGGACAAGGGAGTACAATTCTGGAGCTCATCAGAAGCCACGTTTTACCCCGAATTCGGGAGGACCTTTTCAGCATACCCATGGAGCAGGGGGTTCGCACAACCATAATGGCCCCAAAAATGGTAATGGGAATGGAGGAAGCAACGGACAGAACCGTACCAACCCATCGACCCCAGCCAAGAGGGATCTGAGCCAAGTCACTTGCTACAAATGCCAGAAGACTGGACATTATGCTAACGACTGTCCCGAAGCTAAGAATGGAAATGGCAATGGAAGCTCTGGGAAGAAGCCCAACCCTTTCAACAAAGGACACGTGAACCACGTTAACGTGGAGGAGGTTGAAGCCCAGCCAGATGCAGTAATAGGTAAGTTTTTGGTTAAGTCATTTACTGCACTCGTTCTTTTTGATACTGGTGCATCGCATTCATACATATCAAGGGGATTTGTGGATAAATATAAACTGCCCACCAAAGTTCTTAGAACACCTATGTTAGTAAGTTCACCAGGAGTAGAGTATATGGCAAGCCAAGGATGTTTTCAGATGCCATTGGCCATAGGTAGGCATGTTTTCCCCTCAGACTTGATAATCTTGGAATCGCAAGGTTTGGATGTGATTTTGGGTATGGATTGGCTATCGATGTACGGAGGAAACATCGATTGCGCCAGTAAGACAATTTTGCTTACCACCCCAGAAGGAAGAAGGATTAAGTATGTATCCCGGCATGTGCCGAAGAGGACTCAGGTGAATTCCTTATCAGGAGTTGTACAGGAGGAAGTACCAGTGGTGAAGGATTTCCCTGACGTATTTCCAAAGGAGTTGCCAGGCATGCCACCGGATAGAGACATTGAGTTTTTGATTGAGCTTTTGCCAGGCACAGGGCCAATATCAAAGAGACCGTATAGGATGCCCGCAAAAGATTTGGAGGAGATTAAGAAGCAGATTAAGGAGTTACTAGATAAAGGCTATATTTGCCCAAGTTCTTCACCTTGGGGATCGCCAGTGCTTCTAGTGGAGAAGAAGGATGGATCGTTAAGAATGGTTGTTGATTATCGAGGATTGAATGAAGTGACCATCAAGAACAAGTACCCACTGCCGATGATCAATGATTTGTTTGACCGATTACAAGGAGCTAAGGCATTTTCCAAGATCGATCTGCGATCAGGATACCATCAGTTGAAGATTCGAGAGCAGGATATACCCAAGACGGCTTTTACCACCAGGTATGGGTTGTACGAGTATACCGTTATGTCATTTGGTCTAACTAACGCACCTGCCTATTTCATGAACCTGATGAACAAGGTGTTTATGGAGTTTTTGGATAAGTTCGTCGTAGTGTTCATTGATGATATTTTGGTCTACTCAAAGAATGAAGAGGAGCATAAGGAGCATTTGCGTTTGGTACTTGAGAAGCTCAGAAGACAGACAAGGAGATTGCCGAAATAAAGGAAAGGATGAGCAAAGGAAAAGCCAAGGGATTTCGTGAGGATGGGCACGATACTTTATGGTTTGAGGACCGCGTTTATGTGCCTAATGACCCGGAGATCAGGAAGTTGATTCTGCAGGAGGCTCATGATTCGCCGTATTCGATTCACCCAGGAAATACCAAGATGCATTTGGATTTGAAGGATACTTTCGGGTGGACCGGAATGAAGAAGGATATTGCGGAGTACATAGAAGTTTGTGATGTATGTCAGAGAGTGAAGGCAGAGCATCAGAAGCTAGCAGGATTGCTACAACCATTGCCAATACCCGAATGGAAGTGGGATAAACTAGGCATGGATTTTATCACTGGATTGCCCAGGACTCGTTCAGGCTATGACTCTATATGGGTTGTAGTCGATCGTTGACGAAAGTAGCCCATTTCATCCCTGTAAAGACCACTTACACCAGTGCTATATGGCAAAGATATACATGACCAGGATCGTATGTTTGCATGGAGTTCCGAGGAGCATTGTATCAGATAGAGGAACCTAGTTTACATCAAAGTTCTAGCATCAGTTACACAAAACTTTGGGTACCAGGCTAGAGTTCAGTACAGCCTTTCATCCACAGACAGATGGACGGACCGAAAGAGTGAACCAGATTTTGGAAGACATGCTGAGAGCTTGTGCACTAGATTATGGATCTAGTTGGGACGAAAATTTGCCATATGCAGAGTTCTCTTACAACAACAGTTATCAATCCAGTTTGAACATGGCCCCTTTCGAAGCTTTGTACGGAAGGAGGTGTAGAACACCATTGTTATGGGACGAAGTAGGAGACCGCCAGTTGTTTGGACCAGACTTGATTAAAGAACCTAAACAGAAGGTGAAGTTGATTCGCGATAGGCTCAAGGTAGCCCAATCCAGGCAGAAGAGCTATGCGGATTATAAACGCAAGGAGACAGTTTACGAAGTCGGAGACCGAGTTTATCTACGTGTGTCCCCACTTCGAGGAGTTAAGCGCTTTGGAGTTAAGGGAAAGTTGGCGCCACGATTTGTAGGACCATACAAAGTTTTGGAGTGTATGGGAGAAGTTGCTTACAAGTTGGAACTACCTGAAGGATTGTCTGGAGTTCACGATGTGTTCCACGTTTCCCAGTTGAAGAAGTGCCACGCAGAGATGGCTGATATACCGCTGAAAGATACAGTGCCACTGGAAGCAATTCAGTTGGATAGTGATTTGAACTATGAGGAGAAACCAGTCAAGATTCTCGAATATGCCAGTCGAGTCACGCGCAGCAAGGTTATCAAGTTTTGCAAAGTTCAGTGGAGCCACCATACCGAGGATGAAGCCACCTGGGAGCAAGAGGAAGATCTACGGAAGGACCACCCTCACCTATTTTCTAGCCAACCCAAATCTCGAGGGCGAGATTCATCTTAAGGGGGGTAGGTTTGTAACATCCCAAATTTTCAATTTGGAATGTTATACATTAGAGCATCATTGCATATCATATTTTATTGCATTTTGGTTTGATCCTAGAAATTCTACGCAACTCAAGGACCCACGAAGAGAGTTGGGGATTTCGTTATTTTCATATTTGGGTTTCTCAAATTTTGAAAATAGGATAATTTGATTTATTTATTTTATCTTCAATTATTTCATTTATAAACATAAGAGAGAGGGAATAAAATGACTTTCCCAAAAATAAGAAATATTGAGGATTTAATAAAAAATCAAATAAGATTTTATTTGGAGTTTTCGCTATTTTATTTGAATTTAGGAAAATTGCACGTTTTCCAAATTTGCAGTTTAGGGCCAAGAAAATGTTCATCTCGTTCTAAATATTTTATTTAGACGGTGAAATTTTGTTTTGGCATTTTTAGATTTTTATTTATTTTTCTAGGATTTATTTTCTGTTCGGCGGAATTGTTTAAAAAAAAACGTCCGCCGCCTGACTGGGCCGAGGCCCAGCCGAGCCGGCCCAGCTCCCCCGCGCCGCCATCTCCCTCTTGGAGACCGCGCGCCGCCGCCGCGCCGACCCGGACCGGAGTCCGAGCCGGACTCCACCTCCCCGCCGCCTTGCCCCCTCCTCCAAGCCGCCCCCGCCCCGCCGCCTCACCCCGTCCCGCCCCGCCGCCCGAAGCCCGCCGCCGCCCGTCCCGCGCCACACCCCGCCGCCCCATGCCGCCTCACCCCGCCCGCCGCAGCCCCGAGCCCTGCCGGACCCGACGAGGTAGCCGCCGCCGTTCGCCGCCGCCGTTTTTTTAGAAAACCGATTCGGTTTTTATAAAAAACTCTAGATCCGTTTTTGTTTGGTTCGTCGGTTTTTCTCGGTTTTGTTATCTAGTGGACGTTCGTCCGTACATTCATTTTAACGAACGGTTTTCGTCGTTTAGCCGCAGACAACGAACGTTCGTTCGTTAGCCTGTTCGTCCGTTTTCTTTTTCTCGGATTTTCCGCAATTATTTCTGATCGCGATTTCGTATCCGATTTTCGTTTTGGTTTAACTTTTCGCTCGTTTATCGGAATCAAGCGATTCAAGCGCCTAGAGTTTTGTCTCGAAACCCTCTTTCTGTTTAACCAACTCAAACAAGTTTTTGCTACTGTAAAATTTGACTTAGGTCCAGATTAGTAACCGAAGCTTGTTTCTTTCGCCGTTTGACTTTCGTTGCTTCGTCTGATTTGATTCTTTTTGCAAACCGGAGTTCTTAAGTTGAACTTTCTGGTTAGATCTTTTATTTGAGTTTTACCTATGCATTAGATGAGTGCTTATTGTATGCTTGTTTGTTTGCGACGGAGTACCCGGAGTGCACCGCTTGCTACTTCGAATCTCTAGGTTTCACGGATCATCAGCAAGGCAAGTAACACTTTGATCATACCTCTTTACTACCCAGTTTTATTGCATTAGATCAATCCTCAAACAATTGCATGATTAGGATCTGATTAATATGTGGGTTTTGGGAAGTAGATGAGGTAGTACCTATTACCTGTTTTATTATGAAACCTTTGGGAGTTACTTCTACGTTTGCTTATATTGCTATGCTATGCTAGTAGACGTGGATTGGGTGAGTGTATCCATGACAGATGTGAGATTGTTAATTTAATGGTTTACTTAAGGTGGCTACTTAAACACACATCTGGGTGGCTTGAGGCACCTGGGTATTCCAGTGATTGCCTTTTTTTTTTATGGACCGCCACCCAGGCTCAAAGGGATCATGAGATTTTTCATGCTAGAAACTTCCGTGTGCAGCCGCAAGCTATTATGGGCTCTAGCATAGTTGATTAAGTCGTGTGAACTCTTACAATGGTAGACTAGCAAATGTAGGGGAAAGTAGGTGTAACTGTCTACCCGATCGTAAGGTGCGAACACTTCTGAAAGACTATGTCTCAGTCATCCGTTTCTCAAACACCATGTAGTGCGAGATATCCAACGGAGGAGATCGAGTCTTGCGGGGAAAAGTGTGCAAACCTCTGCAGAGTGTACAATCTAATCATGGTTAGCCGTGTCCCCGGTTATGGACATCTTGAGTATCTAGTACCAGGATTATCATGTGAATCTCATCATGTTACTTTAATTAATTTTGTTGGGTTAATGATGATACTTAATTGGGATTGAGATGGGGTTTACCATTCTCAATGTTTAACAACCACCATGATAGTTAAATAAAATTTATTCCTTTGTAGTAGGGAAAAATTGGCTTTTCGCAAAACTGTAACCATAGAGCTTTCCACCAGCCAAATATGCATGTAGTATAGCATTATTCTGTTCATTATTCTCTATGTGTTACATTGCCAGCATATTCCATGTGCTGACCCATTTTCGGGCTGCAATGTTCATGTTGCAGACTTTTCAGACGACGAGTAAGGTGCCTTAGGTCGTGGTCTTATACTCAGTGATGCCGTTGGAGTTGATGGACTCGCTTATCTTCCAAGCCTTCCGCTGTTATCGTTATTAGATGGCCTTAAGCCATATTTATTGTAATAAGTTCTCTTTTGAGACATTCGTTGTAATAAGTGTGTGGTTGCTACTCTGGTATAAATCCTTCGAGTACTGTGCGTGTCAGCATTACTGATCCAGGGATGACACTGATGCACAGAGACTTGACCGTCTGAGGTCTGGACGCTACATCGCTAGTTGATTATTTAATTGATATGAGTTAATATAATTTTTAAGAGTTATTGTCGACATGGTTAGTTATAATCTTGGCTGAAAACCTGAATGCTACTTAAGCTTATTTATGTAAACAAGAGCAAAAGAGTTCGTAAAAGTTTTTCTTTTTCACTTTCAGTTTATCAACTGAATTGCTTGAGGACAAGCAAAGGTTTAAGCTTGGGGGAGTTGATACGTCTTTGTCGTATCTACTTTTCCTAACGCTTTTCCTCTTGTTTTGGACTCTAATTTGCATGATTTGAATGAAACTAACCTGGACTGACGATGTTTTCAGCAGAACTACCATGGTGTTGTTTTTGTGCAGAAATAAAAGTTATCGGTTTGGAATGAAACTTTGCGAGGATTTTTTGTACAATAAAAAAGAATTTCTGGAGCCAAGAACCACCGGAGGGGGAGCACCTGGGTTGGCACAACCCCCCAGGGTGCGCCCCCCCTCTAGGCGCGCCCAGGTAGGTTATCCCCACCTGGTGGCCCCGCAGGGCTCAACCATGATACTATAAAATCACATATTCGGAGAAAAAATAAGGGATGAAGAATTATCGCGTTTCATGAGACGGAGCTGCTACTTCTTGAGCTTGCGTTGGTTTTTCCCTTGAAGAGGAAAGGGTGATGCAGCAAAGTAGAGAAGTATTTCCCTCAGTTAGAGAACCAAGGTATCAATCCAGTAGGAGGCAATGCACAAATCACCTAATACCTGCACAAACAATCAAACAACTTGCACCCAACGCGACAAAGGGGTTGTCAATCCCTTCACGGTTACTTGCAAAAGTGAGATCTAATAGAGATAGATGAAACTAAATAAAAGGAAAAGTAAATATTTTTGGTATTTTTGGTTTATAGATCGGAAAGTAAAAGATTGCAAAATAGTAGATCAAAAACTAATAAGATGGAAAATAGTAGATCAGAAACTTATATGATGGAAAATAGACCCCGGGGCCATAGGTTTCACTAGAGGCTTCTCTCGAGTTAGCAAATAATACGGTGGGTGAACAAATTACTGTCGAGCAATTGATAGAAAAGCACAAAGTTATGATGATATCTAAGGCAATGATCATGAATATAGGCATCACGTCCGTGTCAAGTAGACTGATACATCTCCAATGTATCTATAATTTATGAAGTATTCATGCCATGTTTACAATAGTTTTATATGATTTTGGTATGGTTTGATTAGAACTAACCTGGACTGACATTGTTTTCAGCAGAACTACCGTGGTGTTGTTTTTGTGCAGAAATAAAAGTTCTCAGAATGGGCTGAAGATCAACGAAGACTTTTTATGGAAAATATGAAAAATACTGGAACAAAAATCTATTGGAGGGGAGTCCCGGGGGCCCCACGAGGGTGGGGGGCGCGCCCCTGCCTCATGGACTCCTCGAGGGCCCCCCTGACGTGAAATCAATGCCAACTTCTCCTATAAATATAGAAACCTTCGGGAATTAACCTAGATCGGAAGTTCCGCCGCCGCAAGCCTCTATAGCCATGAGAAATTAATGTAGGCCCTCTCTGGCACCCTGCCGGAGGGGGACATTATCATCGGAGGCCATGGAGGAGGATCCCAGAGGGGCCATCATCGCCATGAAGGCCAAGGACCAGAGGGAGAACCTATCCCCATCTAGGGGGATGCCATGGAGGAGCAAGCACAAGGGGGAGAACCACTCCTCCTCTCTCTCGGTGGCGCCGAAGTGCCATCGGGAGGGGAATCATCGCCGCGGTGATCGTCTTCATCAACATCACCATCATCATCACCATTCTCATCTATTTTATGCGGTCCACTCTCCCGCACCCCGCTGTAATCCCTACTTGAACATGGTGCTTTATGCTACATATTATGATCCAATGATGTGTTGCCATCCTATGATGTTTTGAGTAGATATCCTTTGTCTTTGGGTTGATTGATGACCTAGATTGGTACGAGTTGTAAGTTTTATTTTGGTGTTGTCCTATTGTGCCCTCCGTTCGCGCAAGCGTGAGGCATTCCTACCGTAGGGTGTGGCAATACGTTCATGATTCGCTTATAGTGGGTTGCTTGAGTGACATAAGCATAAACCCGAGTAAGGGGGTTGTGGCGTATGGGATAAAGGGGACTTGATGCTTTAATGCTATTGTTGGGTTTTACCTTAATGATCTTTAGTAGTTGCGGATGCTTGCTAGAGTTCCAATCATAAGTGCATCTGATCCAAGAAGAGAAAGTATGTTAGCTTATGCCTCTCCCTCATATGAAATTGCAATGATGACTACCGGTCTTCTTAACAATTGCCTAGGACAATTCCGCACACCGATCCATCATTATTCCACACTTGCTATTAATAATATTTAGTAATATATTCTAACTTTATGATAACAGCACCTACTTTTATATTTTATCTCTCCGACACCATGCAAAGTTATCCTCTTCATACCCACAACGTAGTTTTATTTCTCGTTTCTAGTTGGAAGCAAATGTTCAGTGTACGTAGAGTTGTATCAGTGGCAGATAGGGCTTGAGAGAATATTGATCTTACCTTTATCTCCTTCTGGGTTTGACACTCCATACTTATCACTTCCACCTTTGGAAATTGCTACGATGATTCCCTGCACTTGGGGATTATCAAGCTCTTTTCTGGCGCCGTTGCCGGGGAGCAATAGCGCGGGGTTGATATTCTCGTGTGTGCTTGTTTGCTTTCTTCACTAAGTAGATTTTGTTTTACCTTTTTGTTTCTGTTTAGTTGTGGGTGAAACATACAAAAAAATTAAAAGAATGAAAATACAAAAAAATTTACTTGCCTCTCATGCCTAAAAAGTTTTTCAGAAAGAGAAGTGATTGGAAAGTTATGCATTGGAGAAGTGAGGGTCGACCTTGAGCACTTGTGTTCATGCTCACGGAAACAATGTAGAATTTTTCATGGAAGTTTCTCTGTAAATAATTATCCCCTTGTATATATCCATTGTATTATAAAAATAATGTGGCAAGCTTTGGTTTTAGGATGATTAGATTGCTTGTTTACTATGTGCAGAACAAAAACAGAAACTTTGGCTGTAGTGCGTGATTTTACATTTTTTACTGGAAGGTCAAATGGGTCTGAAACTTTTGCACATTATTTCTGTACAAATTGTCAAATTTATTTCATAATTTATGGAGTTACAGAAGTTTACTAAACCTCCAGATTACTACAGACTGTCCTGTTTTAGACAGATTCTGTTTTGTATGTGTTGATCGCTTATTTTGATGAATCTATGGGTAGTATCGGGGGTATGAACCATGGTGAAGTTGGAATACAGTAGATATAGTTCTAATATGAAATTGGAATGAGTTTTAAACAGTACCTAAAGGTAGTGATTTGCTTTAGTATACTAACGGATCTCACAAAGTTTTTGTTAAGTTTTTGTGGATGAAGTGTTCGAAGAACGAGGAGTTACCGATGTGAGAAGAATAAAGAGAGGCAAGAATTGAAGCTTGGGGATGCCCAAGGCACCACAAGTAAATATTTCAAGGATACTCAAGCATCTAAGCTTGGGGATTCCCTGGTTGGCATCCCATCTTTCTTCTTCAACAATTATCGGTATACCTTGGTTTTTGTTTTGTTCACATGATTTGTGTCCCTTGTGTTTTCCTTTGTATTTAAGAACCATGCTAGTATGAGATATCTCTTCATCGATTTATAGAATGATCCATGTGCTTCACTTATATCTTTTGAGTATGACCTTATAGAATGCTCTTTGCGCTTCACTTAAATCTTTTGAGTATGGTTTTATAGAATGCTTCGTGTGCTTCACTTATATATTTTGAGCTTGGATATTGGTTAGTATATATTAATTGTAGAATGCTCCATGAACTTCACTTATATCTTTTGGAGTATGAATAATAATATCATCTAAAGCGGGTTTGGAAGAGTGCCAACTTTAGGAACTAGTGATCCCGCTATTCCGAATGAGAAGAATTTTGCTTATGTGGAGAGTAGAAAAATTTCTATGCTTGTAGATCATGAAAAGAATGCTTTATGTGATGGTTATATTGTTGAATTCATTCATGATGCTACTTAAAATTATTATGAGGGAGGAATATATGGTTGTAGGAGTTGCAATAATATCAAGTTTCCTCTCTATGTGCTTAAAGTTTTGAAGTTATACTTGTTTTGCCTTCCTATGCTAGTTGATTCTTGTTCCTATAAATTATGTGTTCACAAAATCCCTAGGCATAGGAAGTTGGTTAGATTCAAATGTGCTAGTCATATTCTTCATGATGCTCTCTTTATGTTTTAATTCTTATCTTTTATGTGAGCATCATTGAAATCATCATGCCTAGCTAAAAGGCATTAAAGAAAAGCGCTTGTTGGGAGACAACCCAATATTTACCCTTACTGTTTTTGTGTGTTTACATGATTAAGCTACTGTAGTAATCATGTTTTATAGCTTTTGTTTCAATAAAGTGCCAAGTAAGACCTTTGGGAAGACTTGGGTGGAAGTTAATGTGATCTTGCTGTAAAAAAACAGAAACTTTGCGCTCACGAGATTAGCTACCTTTTTTTACAGAAGAGTGTTTTTGAGTTGATTCTTTTTACATAAGATTAATAGACAAATTCCTCACGTCCACCAATTTATTTCATAATTTTTGGAGTAGCAGAAGTATGGTTGCTGTTCAGATCATTATAGACTGTTCTGTTTCTGACAGATTCTGTTTTCATTGCATAGTTTGCTTGTTTTTTAGTTTCTATGGATTATATTTCTCAATATAAATTGTAGAAATGATATGTTACAGTAGGAATTTTGTGAGAACAATTATGAACCTTGTCTTTGACAGTACCAAAGTGAATGGTTTACTCTTTATCATACTAACCTTCTCACGAAGTTCCGTTAAGTTTTGTGTGATTGAAGTTTTCAAGCTTTGGGTGAGATATCGATATGAGGAGAATAAGGAGTGGAAAGACCCTAAGCTTGGGGATGCCAAGGCACCCCAAGGTAATATTCAAGGAAGACTCAAGTGCCTAAGCTTGGGGATGCCCCGGAAGGCATCCCCTCTTTCGTCTTCAGAACTATTGGTATACCTTACTCGGAGCTATATTTTTATTCGTCACATGATTTGTGTTTTGCTTGGAGAGTATTTTCAATTTTACTTGCTGTTTGAATAAAATCATTGGATCTGAAATATTGAATGAAAAATAATCCTCCCATGCCTGGTTAATTATTTGACTACTCAGTGTTCTTCACTTATATCTTTTGGAGTAGTTTGTCATTTACTCATGTGCTTCACGTATATCCTATGAGTAAATGGTTGAATGAATTGAATGTCATAAATCTGAATTTATATATGTTTCATATGTTTATAACATGGAGTAATGACTTCACACATAATAAGTATAGGTAGTAAACTTATTGAAAGATAGCAAACGTACAATTCATGAAAGAACATTGAAGGAAGAGAGATTTCACATATAAATATACTATCTTGGACATCTTTTGCAATTGTGAGCACTCATTAAAATATGACATGCTAAAAGATTGATGTTGGACAAGGAAGACAATGTAATGGGTTATGTTTTCTTATATCCGAAATAAAGTATATTGTCATGGATTATCCAACATGATGAGCTTGCCTTTCCCCCTCATGCTAGCCGAATTCTTTGCACCAAGTAGAGATACTATTTGTGCTTCCGAATATCCCTTAAAACAAGTTTTGCCATGAGAGTCCATCATACCTACCTATGGATTGAGTACGATCCTTCAAGTAAGTTGTCATCGGCACTTGCAATAAAAATTGCTCTCTAAATATGTATGATCTATTAGTGTGGAGAAAATAAGCTTTATACGATCTTGTGATATGGGAGCAATAAAAGCGACGGACTGCATAATAAAGGTCCCTATCACAAGTGGCAATATAAAGTGACGTTCTTTTGCATTAAGATTTTGTGCATCCAACCTTAAAATCGCATGACAACCTCTGCTACCTTATGCAAGAGTCATGGTGATCTTCACCTTTCCTTTTTACATTTTATCCTTTGGCAAGCACATTGTGTTGGAAAGATCCTGATATATATCCAATTGGATGTAAGTTATGATGAACTATTATTGTTGACATTACCATTGAGGTAAAAGGTTGGGAGGCGAATCTATAAGCCCCTATCTTTCTCTGTGTCCAATTAAAACTTTGAACCCGTAAATATCATGTGAGTGTTAGCAATTGTGAAAGATTAAATGATAGTTGAGTATGTGGAGTTTGCTAAATCAAAGCTCTGACATAGACTCTTCCTGAAAATGAGGTGAATTGCAATTGTTTGATGACTAAGAGCACGGTTTCTTAGTTTTCAAGAAAGTTTATGATCTATACTTTAACATGTGAATAGCTTGTTACTTGATCATGAAAAGTTTTATGAGTTGAGCTACTGTTATGATATATAATGATGCTAGAAAAAGTGATTGGAACTATCATTGATCAAACTTATGCACTTGCTAGCATTCATACTTCATAAATTATTTCTTTTATCATTTACCTACTCGAGGACGAGCGGGAATTAAGCTTGGGGATGCTGATACGCCTCCAACTTATCTATAATTTATGAAGTATTCATGCCATGTTTACAATAGTTTTATATGATTTTGGTATGATTTGATTAGAACTAACCCGGACTGGCGCTGTTTCCAGCAGAACTACCGTGGTGGTGTTTTTGTGCAGAAATAGAAGTTCTCGGAATGGGCTGAAAATCAACGGAGATTTTTTGATGGAAAATATGAAAAATACTAGAACAAAAATCTACGGGAGGGGAGTCCCGGGGGCCCCACGAGGGTGGGGGGCGCGCCCCCTGCCTCGTGGACTCCTCGAGGCCCCCCTGACATGAAATCAATGCTAACTTCTCCTATAAATATAGAAACCTTCGGGAGTTAACCTAGATCGGAAGTTCCGCCGCCGCAACCCTTTGTAGCCACGAGAGATCAATCTAGGCCCTCTCTGGCACCCTGCCGGAGGGGGCCATCATCACCGGAGGCCATGGAGGAGGATCCCGGAGGGGCCATCGTCGCCATGAAGGCCAAGGACCAGAGGGAGAACCTCTCCCCATCTAGGGGGGAGGCCATGGAGGAGGAAGCACAAGGGGGAGAACCTCTCCTCCTCTCTCTCGGTGGTGCCGAAGTGCCATCAGGAGGGGAATCATCGCCACGGTGATCGTCTTCATCAACATAACCATCATCATCACCATCCTCATCTATTTCACGCGGTCCACTCTCCCGCACCTCACTGTAATCCCTACTTGAACATGGTGCTTTATGCCACATATTATGATCCAATGATGTGTTGCCATCCAATGATGTTTTGAGTAGATATCCTTTGTCTTTGGGTTGATTGCTGAGCTAGATTGGTATGAGTTGTAAGTTTTATTTTGGTGTTGTCCTATTGTGCCCTCCGTGTCGCGCAAGCGTGAGGGATTCCCGCTGTAGGGTGTTGCAGTGCGTTCATGATTCACTTATAGTGGGTTGCTTGAGTGACAGAAGCATAAACCCGAGTAAGGGGGTTGTGGCGTATGGGATAAAGGGGACTTGATGCTTTAATGCTATGGTTGGGTTTTACCTTAATGATCTTTAGTAGTTGCAGATGCTTGCTAGAGTTCCAATCATAAGTGCATATGATCCAAGAAGATAAAGTATGTTAGCTTATGCCTCTCCCTCATATGAAATTGCAATGACGACTACCGGTCTTGTTAACAATTGCCTAGGACAATTCCACACACTGATCCATCATTATTCCACACTCGCTATTTATAATATTTAGTAATATATTCTAACTTTATGCTAACAGCACCTACTTTTATATTTTAGCTCTCCGACACCATGCAAAGTTATCCTCTTCATACCCACAACGTAGTTTCATTTCTCGTTTCCAGTTGGAAGCAAATGTTTGGTGTACGTAGAGTCGTATCAGTGGCGTATGGGATAAAGAGAATATTGATCTTACCTTTAGCTCCTTGTGGGTTCGACACTCCATACTTATCACTTCCACCTTTGGAAATTGCTACGATGATTCCCTACACTTGGGGATTATCATAGACCGAAACGATTTTGCATCTACTACTATTACTCGACGCATCGACCGACTCCTGCCTGCATCTAGAGTATTAAGTTCATGAAGAACAGAGCAACGCATTAAGTAAGATGACATAGTGTAGAGAAATAAACTCAAGCAATATGATGTAAACCCCATCTTTTTATCCTCAGATGGTAACAATACAATATGTTCCTTGCTGCCCCTACTTCACTGGGAAAGGACACCGCAAGACTGAACCCAAAGCTAAGCACTTCTCCCATTGCAAGAAAAACTAGTCTAGTTGGCCAAACCAAACCGATAGTTCGAACAGAATTACAAAGATATCAAATCATGCATAAAAGAATTCAGAGAAGATTCAAATAATATTCATAGATAAGCTGATCATAAATCCACAATTCATCAGATCTCGACAAACACACTGCAAAAGAAGATTACATCGGATAGATCTCCAAGAACATCGAGGACAACATGGTATTGATAATCAAAGAGAGAGAAGAAGCCATCTAGCTACTAGCTATGGACCCATAGGTGTGTGGTAAACTACTCATGCTTCATCGGAAGGGCAATAGAGTTGATGTAGAAGCCCTCCGTGATTGAATCCCCCTTCGGGAGGATGCCGGAAAAGGCCCCTAGATGGGATCTCACGGGTACAAAAGGTTGCAGCGGTGGAAAAGTGTTTTCGTGGATACTTCTAGTGGTTTGGGAATATATGTGAATATATAGGCGAAGGATTTAGGTCATGGGAGTCACGGGGGCCCACAAGATAGGGGGCGCGCCCTCCACCCTTGTGGCTGCCATCTGGCTCCTTCGAATTGATCTCCAAGTCTGGGTGTCTTCTCGTCCAAGAAAAATCATCGCGAAGGTTTCATTCCGTTTGGACTCCGTTTGGTATTCCTATTCTGCGAAACTCTAAAACAAGGAAAAGACAAAAATTGGCACTAGGCTCTAGGTTAATAGTTTAGTCCCAAAAATAATATAAAATAGCATATTAATGCATATAAAACATGCAAATAAGATAATATAATAGCATGGAACAATCAAAAATTATAGATACGTTGGAGACGTATCAGGAGCCGCCGCCATCTCTTGTTCTTCATCGGGAGGCCAGATCTGGAGTCCGTTTGGGGCTCCGGAGAGGGGGATCTTCGATCTTCGTCATCACCAACCCTTCTCCATTGCCAATTCCATGATGCTCCCCATCGAGAGTGAGTAATTCCTTCATAGGCTCGCTGGTCGGTGAGGAGTTAGATGAGATTCATCATGTAATCGAGTTAGTTTTGTTAGGGCTTGATCCCTATTATCCATTATGTTCTGAGATTGATGTTGCTATGACTTTGTCATGCTTAATGCTTGTCACTTTGGGCCCGGGTGCCATGATTTCAGATCTGAACCGTTTATGTTATCACCATTATATCTCTGTTCTAAATCCGATCTTGCAAGTTATAGTCACCTACTACGTGTTATGATCCGGCAACCCCGGAGTGACAAAAGTCGGGACACTTCCCGGTGATGACCGTAGTTTGAGGAGTTCATGTATTCACTATGTGTTAATGCTTTGTTCCGGTTCTCTATTACATGGAGGCCTCAATATCCCTTAGTTTCCAATAGGACCCCGCTACCACGGGAGGGTAGGACAAAAGATGTCATGCAAGTTCTTTCCATAAGCATGTATGACTATTTACGGAATACATGTGATGCCCCCGATTCGACCATACACTAATCATACACACAAATGTGTACGATCAAGATCAGGGACTCACGGGAAGATACCACAACACAACTCTAGAGACAAATCAAAATAATACAAGCTTTATATTACAAGCCAGGGGCCTCAAGGGCTCGAATACATAGCTCTATACACAAGAGAGTCAGCGGAAGCAACAATACCTGAGTATAGATACAAGTTAAACAAGACTGCCTTAAGAAGGCAAACACAAAAGCAACAACAATCGAAGAGGCCAGGCCTCCTGCCTGGGACCTCCTAACTACTCCTGGTCGTCGGCGGTCTCCACATAGTAGCATTTGTCGGCGGTCGCTTCTGGCTCCAGGGATGCACCATCTGGTTGCATCAACCGAAAAGAAGAAAGAAGGGGGAAAAGGGGTAGCAAAGCAACCGTGAGTACTCATCCAAAGTACTCGCACGCATCAGATCTATACTAAGTATGCATTAGTATCAAATGGAAGGGTTGTATCTGTGGACTGAACTGCAGAATGCCAGAATAGAGGGGAAAGCCTAGCCTATCAAAGACTAGCATCTTCAAGCAGCTCTAAGCATCTTGCAGCATGTACAAGAGTAAAGAATAGCAGTTTATATTTAACAAGCATGTTGTAGCATTAATTCCCAGAGATCCTTCCTCGACTCCCTGCGAGAAAGCAATCCTGGAGCCACATATCTCAAGTATCCATTTCTAGTTATAATTGATCAGGATATAAGTCTGAACGTCCATGACCGTGGACACGGCTATTCATAGATTGTCTTCCTTGCAGGGGTGCACCACGTTTTCCAACACGCTTTATTACTCTGCTCGGACACACTTTTCTGGGTTAATGCCTGGCCTCGGAAGATTAACACGTCATAGCCCTACCTATAGGCTCAGCAGAGAGGTCCCCGCCGGTCTACCCGGGGTCTGGGCCCATCGCCCGTTGCACTCCAGGTTGTTGCGTGCAGGGCGGGTCCAGGCTCCACCACTACAGGATGGTGCCGGCCCAGCCGTGCCACAATGCTGAACTAGATGTCTGACAAAGCTTTGGCTGATACTACAACGCCGAGGCCCATAATAATTCCCGCGTGGTGGTTAGTGCGTAATGGCCAGAGGCCAACTCAGAACAAATACCCAAACCATAGTATATTATTAGCTTGCGAAGACGAGCAGATACTCACGATCGATGTGACCCCGTCGCCCCGTCTCGTGGACTTACGGCAAGGGCCCATAATGCCCGGCCGTGCCACGTAATTATCTTGCGGGTGCTGTCCGGGCCCGCCCGACTTTCCCAAAGGTCTCAACTAAAGTCAAGGTAACCGTGTGTCCAAACATCAAGGGGAAACCCTGAGGAATCACCCTCGGTGGATTCCACTCGATGTAATCATCAAGGTGAACGTAAGAGGAACCACCCTCGAGGTTCACACTTGAGGGGTTGCACGACCGAGTCGTATCGGGAGTGGTAAAGGAGGAATCACCCTCGATGACCACGACCAAATAGGTACACTACAGAGTTATCATCAGGAGTGCGTTACGAGGTATCACCCTCGGCACTCGATAGTATCTCTGCAGAGTCGAGCAACAAAGGGGGTGTGATGTGATGTGAGGTGTCAGGCTCTGGTCGTCGATCACGTTGCTCGAGTCGTCGATGATGAAGCCGGGGCAACAAGGACAAGGTGGGGGCCACTGATGGATCACTAACCAACCTATACTAAGCAGTTTAGGGTAAGCAGGTAAGGTACAACAATAGGTACAAAAGCAAGCTATGCATCAGAATAGGAGCAATCAATTATAGCAGCAAAATCTAATGCAAGCATGAGAGAATGGAATTGGCGATATCGGGATGATCAAAGGGGGGGCTTGCCTGGAAGCTCCCCTGAAAGGGAAGAAGAGTCGTCGGTGCTGTAGTCGATCACAACGGCATCGACAGCGGTCTCGGGGTCTACTGGAGAAGAAGAGGGGGAAGAAACAGTAAATACAGAGTAAACAAATGCACGACAGGCACCATGCAAAGCTAGGGGGTTCTAACGTAGTACTACACGATACCGGCGAAGGGGAAAAACATCCGGGAATGCTTTCCCGAAGTTTGGCATTTTCGGACAGATGAAATGGAGGGGGACAGTTCCACATTCGCTATGCTAGGGACGTGCGGCAGACGAACGGACCGCGTATTCGGATTTGTCTCGTCTTTCTGAGCAACTTTCATGTACAAAGTATTTTCATCCGAGTTACAGATTAATTTATATGATGTTTCAAAGTTTTAACAATATTCTGGAATTTAATTTAATTCGATATAAAAGCTAAAAAGCTAGATGCACCCAGCACAAGGTACACAGAAGTGTACCCAGGGGCTGACAGGTGGGCGAGGGGGTCCCAGTTGACCAGTCAACATTTGACTGGTCAACAGGGGGTGGGAGCCCCCTATCTTACACATATTTAACTAATTACAGATTAATTGGCTAGTTAACTAAGTTAATTAACTTTTAAATAAGTTAATTAATTAATATTAGAATTTTTTTGTTTTATTTTTTTGTTTTCTATTCCAGGGGCTGGGCCTCGCGTGTAAGTGGCCCAGGCCAACCAGGCGGGCAAACGGGCACAGGCGCCCGCTCGTGCGCCCGAGGCCACCACCGGCCAGGGAGGGTGCGAATGTGGCGGCGGGCGCCGGCCCTGCGCGTGGGGGCGGCGGAGTCAGGCGCCGCGAGGCGGGGCTGCAGAGGAGGAGGGCGCGGCTGGGCGTGCGCCCGTGCGGGGCCAGCAGCAGCGAAAGCGGGCACTATGACAGGCTGGAGCGGCGGCTAGCGGCTGCAGCAGGCCGCAACAGAGGTGCGGGGGTGAGCGCGGCCACGGCGCCGGTGGTTGCGACCCAGGGTGGCGGAGTAGGGGGCTGGGGCAGGCCGCGATAGCAGCAGGCGAAGGTGGGGGTGGCGTAGAGCAGCGGCAGCAAAGCAGCACGACTGTAGTGGGGGGCCGAGTATGGTACAACAGTGACATCAGAACAGGAGCGCGGCGGGTGAGCAGCAGCAGGCGTGAAGCTCGGGCTCGACGGAGTCGAGGCCACAGGGCACAGTAAGATGCGTGGGTGGGTGCGTTGGGTCACTACGGTGATGCTGAGCACGACGGTGGTTCGCACTGGACCAGAAGGTCGCCAGGGCTACGCCGACGACGAGCTCGCGTGGTGGTGGTTCGGTCTCGAGCGGGACGGGGTCTAGGGGGCGAACGAGGCGGCGCAAAGAGAGGGGAAAGAACGGGTGGCTCACTGGGATCCTGTAGAGGAGTAACGCAGGCTCAGCGAAGGCTCGAGGTGGCCGGAACAACAACAGAAGCGGCGATGACTCGAGGTTGAAGATGACCTCGCCCGCACGAAGGAGAGGCGCCCGGCTCAAGCCCGTTGGCGCAGGCGACGTACGAGAGCAGGACGGAGCTAGCGGGAACGGCTGATAGACGCGGGGGTGTCGGTGGCGGCGGTGGAGCGCGGTGTCTGGCGATGGGCGCGTCGGATGAGGAGGAGCGGTTGAGCGAGAGAGAGAGAGCGAGTAGGCGAGGGGGAGAAATATCTGGGGTGGAGTGGGATGGGCCGGCCGGCTGGCCGACTAGGCCTGCCAAGCGGCTAAGGCCCAAGTAGAGAGGGGGGGTTGCTTTTCATTTTATTTAAACCTCTTATATTTCTGTTTTATTTAGATTAGGGCATTAAACCACTTTGCAAAAATGTTGGTTCACCACGAATATTAACAAATTAAATTTTCCACATGATGAACATTTTATTTTAGACATTTGAAAACTTTTGATTTTGAATTTTGCATAAAAGGGGGGGGGGTTGAAACATCGCGAGTTTAATAACAGTAATCATGATGACGTGGCATCATTAGCAGCGAATTACTGTAGTTTAATTATCCGGGCGTCACAATTCTCCTCCACTACAAGAAATCTCATCCCGAGATTTAAGGGGTGGAGTAAGGGGGAAAGGCTCGGGAAGGACGGAGCTCACCACAAGATAGGTACCAGGGGGTTGTCTCAGTGAACGTGGCATATAGGCATCTCTCAAGTTGAAATTCAAGAAAGTCATCGAGAGCAAGGTAAGGAGGTGCAATAAGAAGTTTCAAGCGGGTAGGCAACCGTTCGTTGCCTGAAACAGAGAGTGAAAAGGGGTTCAGAGCAATGGGAATAAGTATTGCGTCTGATACCAGAATAGATCACAAGAAGGTGGCTCGTGAATTACATACGAAGCCAAGCGTGAGGAACAATTTTGGAAGACAGGGATGTACAAGAGAGTCAGGTTTCGATCCTGTGGAACTATGGGTTATGGGCCCACCATGTGGGTTAAAAGTAGGAAGGGCATTGATAGCAAGGCAAGTCAGAGCATGGACTGTCAATTATGTTGGCAACAACGTTGGTACCAAGGGCGAGGGACGAAGAGAACCATTTTCCTGCTCGTTGAAACGAGGCGGACCAATAGGCAAAGTTCTTATCCAACGGTGGTTACCGGAATGTCACCCACAATAGTAACATGGTCTTACTGACAGAGTTGTACATCGAGGCGTTTACATAAGCAGGAAATTATCACTGCTCAGATATTTTAGGTTACAAGAAAAGTTAAATGAAATAATGCAAAGGAAATATAGACTTGAATCAGTTATCGGTGTTCTCGAGTGTCTAACAACTCAGAACCCGTGGAAAATTGGAATCGGCGAGAAATAATAGTTGATGAAGAACTCATAAGAAGTTATGTAGTTCCGTGATATTCTTGAGATACCAGTGGGTAATACTCTAGGGTAGAGCAGAATAGAGGTTGGACAGATGAAGTGATCTGCAGAAGACAAGTACTTTAACTTCTCCGAGAAATGGGATCAAAGAAGAACAATATGGTCGGAACCACGGTTGCAAAGGACCAAACATAGATACAAGATGAACTTCTCACAAGGGGATTATTATTATTATTATTATTATTATTATTATTATTACAAGAAGCTCCATTGATAAGTTCCACATCGGGTCCATGGGCATGAACACAAAGGGTCAAGGTCAACTCCCACTTCTCTAATGCACAACTTTCCATTCACTTCTCGCATCATAGCATTGAATTTTTTACCTGACGAAAGCCAGTAGAGTATAACCCGCATAATTTTCGAGTTCACACGGATTTAGGGAAGGCATAGATTCAACCCATAGGGTCATCTTAGGAACATATGCCACAAACTTCACAAGTAAATAACTCAAGCCCGGAAGCAGAGTATGGTTGACAAGGGCTGGGATACAATTACCAAAGGCATTATGTATCCGAGGAAAGGCTCACAAGGTTACTGAATATGAAGGACGCAGTCGGATAAAACCCAGCAAAGGATCTGGTGGTCCATAAGGGATCTGATGTGAGCATTGATACTCAACCAGAAGAAGAAAGAATGCAAGGAGATCAGACTATAGAAACAACTGACTAATTCAAGCTCAAATGCAAAGGAATTATGATTTCCAAATCAATGGATCAGAAGCAAACACTCTGATTAAGGATGGAAAAGTTCAACAGACTCAGAATGACAATCAATCGAGGCTTGATTTGTCGGACACCAGCTCATGTCCAGGGTGACGTCTGAGCCGAAGGGAAGGATTCTAATTGTTATTGATGATTGCGAGAATTCACATACATATCTAATCTAATGCTCAAATTTACAATGACAAAGGATGCTAACGAACATTGCTAGACATATGGAAGCAACCATAATGCAAGCAGGTAAGGAGGAACAAGAGTAAAAGGCTACTGAGGATTTTCGGAAGATCGGATAGTACTTCAAAGTATCTTGTGAATCACTTGATCAACTAGGAATGAACAAATCCTCGATAAGTGTGAGGAATTATTCATAGGGGTATTCACGCGGCAAGGAACTGCAGGGCAGTAAGCATATAGGATTCTCGGAACATTGGAGAGTATTTCAGGACATCTTGTAGTAACAAGAGCAACTGGGGATGAAGGTATGAATGACAATGTAGGTAGTTACTCATAAGGATTTATCGGTGGTAGGGATCGCAATGACGTAGGGTACAAGGGTCTCGGGAAAACATCGGAGAGTATCTTCAGAATCTTCTGGTGCACCAAGCAATCATCTGGAGTGAGGGGCTCTCCGGGAGAAAGTATTTACGAGAACTTAGAATTAGAGTTAACAAAGTCATTTAACCCGAATAGAAGAGAGGTCAGAGTCCCAGAGTATAGACAAGGAATAAAAGATCCTAATACCACCCAATGGCAACGTGGGCCCATAAGCCACACAGCCATGTTAGTAAAACAGTTTTCAAAGACTAGACTCAACTTCGACCAATTAGTTGGAAAGGGGGTTCCTACAGGCAATCGGCTCTGATACCAACTTGTGACGCCCCTGATTCAACTGTACATTAATCATACACACAAATGTGTACGATCAAGATCAGGGACTCACGGGAAGATACCACAACACAACTCTAGACACAAATCAAAATAATACAAGCTTTATATTACAAGACAGGGGCCTCGAGGGCTAGAATACATAGCTCGATACACAAGAGAGTTAGCGGAAGCTACAATATCTGAGTACGGACGTAAGTTAAACAAGACTGCCTTAAGAAGGCAAACACAAAAGCAACAACGATCGAAGAGGCAAGGCCTCCTGCCTCGGACCTCCTAACTACTCCTGGTCATCGGCGATCTCCACATAGTAGCATTCGTCGGCGGTGGCTTCTGGCTCCAGGGATCCACCATCTGGTTGCATCAACCGGAAAGAAGAAAGAAGGGGGAAAAGGGGTAGCAAAGCAACCATGAGTACTCATCCAAAGTACTCGCAAGCATCAGATCTATACTAAGTATGCATTGGTATCAATTGGAAGGGTTGTATCTGTGGACTGAACTGCATAATGCCAGAATAAAGGGGAAGGCCTAGCCTATCAAAGACTAGCATCTTCAAGTAGCTCCGAGCATCTTGCAGCATGTAGAAGAATAAAGAATAGCAGTTTATATTTAACAAGCATGTTGTAGCATTAATGCCGAGAGATCCTTCCCCGACTCCTTGCGAGAAAGCAATCCCGGAGCCACATATCTCACGTATCCATTTCTAGTTATAATAGATCAGGATATAAGTCTAAACGTCCGTTACCGTGGACACAACTATTAATAGATAATCTTACCTACAGGAGTGCACCATGTTTTCCAACATGCTTGATTACTTTGGCCGGACACACTTTTCTGGGTTAATGCCCGGCCTCAGAAGATCAACACGTCGTAGCCCTACCTAGGCGCAGAAGAGAGGTCCCCGCTGGTCTACATCCAAAGCACTCCGAGGTCTGGGCCCATCGCTCGTTGCACTCTGGGTCGTTGCGTGCAGGGCGGGTCCAGGCTCCACCACTATAGGATGGTGCCGGCCCAGCCATGCCGCAATGCTGAACTGGACATCTGACAAAGCTTCAGTTGATACTACGACGTCGAGGCCCATAACTATTCCCACGTGGTGGTTAGTGTGTAAAGGCCAGAGGCCAACTCAGAACAAATACCCAAACCATAGTGTATTATTAGCTTGTGGAGACGAGCATAGACTCATGATCGATGTGACCCCGTCGCCCCGTCTCGTGCACTTACGGCAAGGGCCCAGAATGCCCGAGCGTGCCACGTAATTATCTTGCGGGTGCTCTCCGGGCCCGCCCAACTTTCCCAAAGGTCTCAATTAAAGTCAAGGTAACCGTGTGTCCAAACATCAAGGGGGAAACCCCGAGGAATCACCCTCGATGGATTCCACTCGATTTAATCATCAAGGTGAACGTAAGAGGAACCACCCTCGAGGTTCACACTTGAGGGGTTGCACGACAGAGTCGTATCGGGAGTGGTAAAGGAGAAATCACCCTAGATGACCACGACCGAATAGCTACACTATAGAGTTATCATCAGGAGTGAGTTACGAGGTATCACCCTCGGCACTCGATAATATCTCTGCAGAGTCGAGCAACAAATGGGGTGTGATGATATGTGAGGTCTCGGGATCTGGTCGTCGATCACGTTGCTCGAGTCGTCGATGATGAAGCCAGGGCAACAAGGACAAGGTGGGGGTCACTGATGGATCACTAACCAACCTATACTAAGCAGTTTAGGATAAGCATGTAAGGTACAACAGCAGGTACAAAAGCAGGCTATGCATCAGAATAGGAGCAATCAATTACAGTAGCAAAATCTAATGCAAACATGAGAGAATGGAATGGGTGATATCGGGATGATCAAAGGGGGGGCTTGCCTGGAAGCTCCGCTGAAAGGGAAGAAGAGTCGCCGGTGATGTAGTCGATCACAGCGGTATCGACAGCAGTCTCGGGGTCTATCGAAGAAGAAGAGGGGGAAGAAACAGTAAATACAGAGTAATCAGATGCATGACATGCAACAGGCAAAGCCAGGGGGTTCTAACGCAGTACTACGCGATACTGGCGAAGGGGAAAAACATCCGGGAATGCTTTCCCGAAGTTTGGAATTTTCGGATAGATGAAACGGAGGGGGACGGTTCCACGTTCACTATGCTAGGGACGTGTGGCAAACGAACGAACCGTGTATTCAGATTCGTCTCGTCTTTCTGAGCAACTTTCATGTATAAAGTATTTTCATCCGAGTTACGGATTAATTTATATGATTTTCAAAGTTTTATCAATATTCTGGAATTTAATTCAATTCGATATAAAACCTAAAAAGCTAGATGCAACCAACACAGGGTACACAGAAGTGTACCCAGGGCTTAACAGGTGGGCCAGGGGGTCCCTGTTGACCAGTCAACGTTTGACTGGTCAACAGGGGGTGGGGCCCCCTGTCATACACATATTTAACCAATTAGAGATTAATTGGCTAGTTAACTAAGTTAATTAACTTTTAAATTAATTAATTAATATTAGAATTTATTTATTTTAATTTTTTGTTTTCTTTAATAGGGGTTGAGCCTCGCGTGTAAGTGGCCCAGGCCAACCGGGCGGGCTACTCGGCGAACGGGCACGGGCGCCCGCTTGTGCGCCCGAGGCCACGACCGGCCAGGGAGGGCGCGAATGTGGCGGTGGGCGTCGGGCCAGCGTGTTGGGGCGGTAGAGCTAGGCCCCGCGAGGCGGGGCTACAGAGGAGGAGGCCGCGCCTGGGCGTGCACCCGTGCGGGGCCAGCAGCAGCGAAAGCGGGCAGTGCGATAGGCCGGAGCGGCGGCTAGCAGCTGCAGCAGGCGGCGATGGAGGCACGGGGGTGAGCGCGGCCACGGCGCCGGCGGCTGTGTTCACATGAGATTTTGGCATGGTCGAAAACATAATTAAGAAGGCCTCAAATGGAAAAGTGCTCAAAGTGAGGAAGTTCCGTATCGTCAAAAGGAGAAACTTTGATATTTGGGTCATAGCCATCCGGTCTCATCTCTAAGGCCGAAGTTGTGTTCGAAGTACTGAGATTTTGTATCTAGAACACTATTCGGCTGATTACACCCTCAAGACTGCCTCGGATGAAGGATCACTCTAAAGGAATTGTCTTTGTATTGTCGAGGCGATCGATTTTCATATATAAATCATCTCAATCCGAGTCCGTATGCAAAAGTTACAGTCAATATGGTGCGGACCAACTAGGGATCAATATATTACGCTGGACATCAGACACATGTTGATGGATGTCTGATACAATGCGTGAGCAATTAGCCATTGAAGACGATCTCAGATCTAAAACGTTCAACATTAAAGTTGTTTGTCTCGTCGAAACGGTCAAGATTGCTTTTGGGCTTGTTTCCATCCGAGGTCGTTTACCACCTCAAAAATTACCCGCAAGGTGCAGCCAGTTTAAACCGAACAGTTTTGGAAAGTTCGGACAAAACCAATCCGAATTTGACTAGGGTTTTGGACGTGAATCCAAGCCTTTTCCTTGCACGGGAAGTCCAGCCGCCTCTTATATACCTAAGGGGTGACGGCCGATTGAACAACACACAATCGAACAATCAATCTATCACTTTTACCTTTACTTTTATCTCCCCCCTGTCCTTCTTATTTCTCGTTCTTCGTTCGTTCTTCGTTTGCAGGGCGGCGAACCTCGAGGCCCCAGGGGTGAACAGGTCGACCTAGGGCAGCCCATAGCCGCCACACGCTCTGACGGGGTCCCTCCCGGGCGTGTGGGGTTTCGGGTATACAAAAGCATCCGTCGGCTGTCCTGCGTATCGCGCTGCCGGTCGGGTCTCCTTCGACGTGAGCTGCGGTGTATCACCCCTGATGTCGAGGGTACACGGTGACGTGTTCGTGTGCGAACACACTTTTTGGCGACTCCGCTGGGGACGAAGCTTTGAACGGTCTCCAGCCCGTTCTTGCTATGAAGAGATCGTCATCTAGGGTTTGACATCTACGAAGGTAATATGAATACCCAATTCACTTATGTAGATGCAAATAATGCATATGTTGTTGCTAGATCGTCTAATGAGCATAATGTATCGGCTAGCCCTAGTTTTATCAATCATGTATCTAATTATGTGCAACAGCCAATTCAGAATAATCTTCATGCTTCAACTTCATATAATTTCAGCAACATGCAACATATGTATCCCAACTCTCATGCATCGGCAGCCCCACAAATCTATATGCCGATGAACAACATGATGAGTTCGGTTAATCAAGTTGAGACACCCCATGTAGGAACTTCCAATAGGATGCAACAAAGTGTTTCAACTTTTTATTCATCGGCAAATAACTTGCAGTTTGTTAATCCAAACGTGCCGGTGGATAGGGGAATTGGCCATGCTACTACTAGTTATTCGGCCAATTACCCTCAAACATCATATGCTACACCTCATGCTACTAATTTTCTGGCACCATACGCAACTGTTGATGTCCATAATTCGACTCCGCACCATCATGGTCATGGCCGAATAAGTGAAACTTCTATAGGATCACAAATGCCTTCACATACTACCGTGGCATATCACGTCCCCCCAAAACAATTATAGAATTTTGGTGACATATCGTTACCGAAAGAGTCTAAAAGTGTCGGGGGGCAATTCTATCCAGATTGGATCATTAAGAAAAATCTTACGTCTTTTTGGGACGAATACAATGTTGTTCTACATGAATTAATAAAAGAGGGAAAGCCTATTAATTCTACTGCAATCCAAGCTAGATTATGCCAAAAAGAGAAAGCATTGGGTGTGGATAGAATTGTCAAAGAAGGTGGTGATTTGGATAACAAAGTTAATTTGGCTATTGAAAAGGCCGAATCAAATATTACGTATGCCGAATCTGTTCTAGAAAAATAGGACGACAAGGTGTTGGGGAGCTATTCGAAAGAGGAACAACATATCGTTCAAGTAACACAACCATCATGCTCTCCCAACGTGTTTGAAAAGGTATGTCTAGCAAGTGATTTACCTATCTTCCAATTTGGTCGCAACTTTATTGTTGATGCTTCTATAAGAAAAATTCTCATAAATATTTTTGAAAGACCAATGAAGAAGGGAAATTTACTTGTTAGAAATAAAACTCTTATAGAGCATATCAGTCAACCTATTGTGCCATTTATAAAGACCGATAGTGACCTATTATTGCAGCCAAAGTTTTTCCCATTGCTTTATCAAAATTTCATATCTAATTGTGTAGCTTTGCTTGTTTCATACTTGGCTTGCACTTGGTCTCAATTGAGACATGTGTATTCTAACTATTTTCGTTTCAGAAATTTAAAGCCAAGGTCAAATTCTTTTGAGAAATCTGATGCTAATATAATATCTTATCCAAATACATCGGAGATAGGGTGCAAAACACAATGCATAGCCGAATGGCGATATTCCAAATTTGAACCATTCGTTTGCTTAACTCCAAAGACGTTTGCACACCAACATCGGCTAGAAAACAAGAAGTATACCTTCAATTCAAGCATGTGTGATCAAATATTTGATTTGTTGCTGAAAAATAATTACATTAGAGTACTTGATCACCATGTGAAGCCATCAATCCAGGGACGAATGTATTGCAAGTTGCATAATTCGTCCAAGCATAATTTTGAGGATTGCAACATGTTTCGTCAAATAGTTAAATCGGCCATTGATAAAGGACGATTAAAATTTGTTGAAACACCTAGGGATGACCAGTCTATTCCGTTTGGTCCTAATTGGAATTTTTTTGAATCGGATGCTTCGGGACGATTCCTTTAAAGATGAGAAGGTAACAACTACAGGTGATGGGATCAAGCTTTCAAGTAAAGAAGTTGTTCAAGAGCACACACCAAAAAAAAGACACATGCGTGACATTTTGGGCCGAATGGATTTTTTTTCTGTCATACTTATGACACTTCTATGACAATAATTGTGAAAAAACCCGGTATCATCATAGATGTGGTGGGGTCCTAATTCTATGACAAAAAATCATGACAGAAAATGGGCTTTTCGTCCTGGGCGGGCCGAAGACGCAGCTGCATGACATTCTTTGGGCCGTCCATGACGGAAAAAACCATGGTAGAAGCAAGGACGAGGAAAATATTGGGGTGTTCCCGGTTATGGTGGGTGGTTGGGGCCGAGCGATGCGCGTTTCTCTCGTACACGCACGCGCGTGGGTGTGAGGCGTTGAGCTCTAACTGAACCCGAGCGAGGCGTTGGGCTCTAACTGAACCCGAGCGATTGCACTGAACCCGAGCGATCGAGCGATGGCTATTAACTGAACTCGGTCGAGCGATTCCTTCGCTACTGCTGCTACCTGAAGCCGATCGATGCTGCCTCTGGATGAACAGTGAGCATTGCTGGGGGGGTTTGGATGAACAGTTCCTGGTGGGGTGGATGAACAGGACCCTGTGGTGTTGCCTCTGGATGAACAGGACCCCTATCGATCGAGCCGGTTGGGGCTGGATGAACAGCAACCCATGGAGGGCAGGATGAACAGGACCACCCCGTGGAGGGCTGGATGAACAGTAAACGGTGGAGGGATGGATGAACAGTAGCCCGTGGAGGGGTGGTTGAATAGGAGCCCGTGGAGAGGGCTGGTTGAACAGTAGCCGATGGAGTAGCGCGTGGTGGAGGCTGGATGAACAGGAGCCTGTGGATGAACAGTCGCAGGTGGAGGCTGGAGGAGGTCGACGGTGGATGAACAGTAGCCCGTGGAGGCTGGAGGGGGTCGACGGTGGAGATGAACAGTATCCCATGGAGTCCCGTTTTGCGGTACGCCACACCCCTCCCGATGAACAGGACCCCCCGTTTCGACCGTAGCGCTCCAACACAAGTCCGTTTCCTCCGTTTTGCGGTACGCCACACCCCTCCCGGTCAACAGGACCCCCATTTCGACCGTAGGAGGTATGTTTCCTCCATTTTGCGGTACGCCAGACCCCTCCCAATGAACAGGATCCCGTTTCGACCGTGGCCGGTCGAACACAAGGTCGTTTCCTCCGTTCTGCGGTACGCTAAGCCTCGTTTCCATCGGCTGTTCCGTCCAAGCCCTCCCGATGAACACGACGACGCATTCCGTTCCGACCCAACCGGTTGGCTCCCCATGAACACGACAACGACGTAGTTTCTCCGTTCCGACCCAGCCATGTACACGAGCCCTGGCCGTACGTATGCGCGAGTAGGCATTCGAGACCCTGCCCGTATGTACGTACGTGGCCGTATTTTCTTTTTCTTGCGCACTGGCCGTTGTACGTACGTGTACATGCTACGTGCGCGCCTCTACTACGACACGTGCGCGCCTCTACATCGACCAGTATGTACGTACATGTTCGTGACCAGAATGACAACGCTACGTACGCTTCGACCAGGTGGGTCCCGACTGTCAGGCACTTCCTTGCGTGCGAAGATGAAGCTGGTGGGTCCCAGCAGTCAGGGGGGCGAATCATTTTTTTGCCCAGACGCACTTCCTTGCGTGCGAAGATGTAGCTAGTGGGTCCCAACAGTCAGGGGAAACGTTTTTTTCGTGAAATACGGTGGCCCGTCCGGTGGGTACCCGCTGTCAGGTGGAGGAATAATTATTTTGCGCATAATAAGGAGGCACTTCCTTGCTGCGCCCGTGGACCCAGCTGTCAGCCTCTCCACATACAGTCCACGTCCGATAGAAGCCGTTCCTTGACCATGTTGACCACGCCGCGCCGAGAGCACCAGGGCGGTGGACAACGGCGAGGCCTAGGAAGGGGACGACGCGAAGCCAGGGAAGACACGGCAGTGGATGCCCACGTGTAGAGGAGTACTAGGGTTCACTGGTTCGCTGCGGTGTGAGGCTGTCGTCGCCGCAGAATAACAGGGGGTGTGGGTGAGTAGAGGGATGGCTTGGCCAGCGGTGGGAATAGTAGGGGGCGGTGAGGCCTTCGCGGCAGCACAACCGGCCACGAGAGGCAGGAGCACGCGGCACGACCGGCGCTGCTTTGGGCGGCTGGAGCAACAGGACCAGAGGTTGAAGAAGCACTACGGCCGTTGGATGGACATCGTACGGTCACTGGAGCTAGAATCGTTCATATTGACTAAGTTGACAAAGCACTCCGTCCCCGTCAACTTAGTAGGCCCACAAGTCAGCCTCCCACCAAGGTGGGTCCCAACCAGCAGGGGGAGTATTCATTTTTTTTGTGCGTAATAAGGAGGTACTTCCGGTGGGTCCGAGCTGACAGCGGGGGGAACATTTTTTTTTTGCAATACGGTGGCCCATCCGGTGGGTCCCAGCAGTCAAGGGGGAAACGTTTTTTTTGCGAAATACGGTGGCCCGTCCAGTGGGTCCCTGCTGTCAGGTGGAGGAATCATTATTTTCCGCGTAATAAGGAGGCACTTCCTTGCTGCCGTCGTGGACCTAGCTGTCAGCCTCTCCACGTACAGTCCACGTCCGATGGAAGCCGTTCCTTGACCATGTTGACCACGCCGCGCCGAGAGCACCAGGGCGGTGGACGACGGCGAGGCCTAGGAAGGGGACGACGCGGAGCCGGGGAAGACGCGACAGTGGAAGCCCGCACGGAGAGGAGTACGAGGGTTCACTGGTTCGGCTGCGGTGTGAGGCTACCGTCACCGCGGAATAACAGGGGGTGTGGGTGAGTAGAGGGATGGCCTGGCTAGCGGTGGGAGTAGTAAGGGGCGGTGAGGCCTGCGCGGCAGCACAACCGGCCACGGGAGGCAGGAGCAGGCGGCATGACCGGCGCTGCTTTGGGCGGCTGGAGCAAGAAGACCAGAGGTTGAAGAAGCACGACGGCCGTTGGATGGACATCGTACGGTCACTGCAGCTAGAATCGTTTATATTGACTAAGTTGACAAAGCCCTTGGTACGCGTCAACTTAGTAGGCCCACAGGTCAGCTTCCGAAACGGTGCGCCCCAGATGTCAGGGGGAGGAATCATTTTTTGGGCGGGTGAAGTTAGAATATCCGAGATTGAAGAAGAAGCACGGCATCCGTTGGATGGACATCCAACGACCACTGCTGCTAGAACCGTGTATTGACTATAAGTTCACAAAACCTTACATACGCGTCAACTCTTTTTTTTGAGGGGACGCGTCAACTTAGTAAGGCCACAAGTGTGTGGCAGAGAACTTATAGCCCATTTGAGATTTGTAAGAATGTGCAGCCAATTTTTCAATTCTAATGGAATTTACTACAGTCCATTTATAGTTTGTTAAAAGTAGCCATTTCAACCAACCGTTCAAAAAAGAATTCAATAAAATTTCCCACATTTTGATGGGGTCCAAAATATTTTTATCCCGAAATTTCTAGTCAGATTAAATACAATTTCAATATAAATTTATATTACGTAAAAATCCAACGAAACATTGCGCTCGCAACAATTAATGAAATTAAGATTTTCAATTTCCAAAAATAATATTTTATAAAGTAATTACGTGTTTGGTGCATTTTTTATAGTTACTGCCCAGTTTTTATAATTACATCCCATTTATTATTTCTTAAAGCCCATTTTCTTGTTAAGCCTAATGCATCCCTCCTAGAAAAGATTTGCAGCCCAGCGGGGCGGAGAATAAGAACATGACCTTGCCTGGGTATTCCTAAAAAGGGAGTAGCTGGGCTAGACATTTTCAGCTTGAAATAAATTAATATCTGGGCTGGATATCTGGCCTGGGCTAGACGAGCCACATCCCGCCCAGTTAATAGCTGCAGCGATGTTTTCGTTGTTGTTCATAGGAGAAAAATTAATATCTGGGCTAAACATCGCTCAAGAAAAACTCTGTAGTGCTCACACCTCAAAAACACAAATACTGCTCGAGCTGCTTGGTCCCAGCTGTCGGCCGCTTCTTGTGCAATTCTTTCGTTTATTGACTACATAGGTTGACAATGGTGTGGGACCGTGATGTCAGGAAACCAGGAGGAAGCAAAAAATAGTTTTATATACTAATAAGGAGGCACTTGCGTATGTGCGGCTATGGCCCTGGTGGGTCCCCACTGTCATCCTCTTCAAGTAAAGTCATCTCCTCATCCTCATGTCCGTTGACCATGTTGACAACGCGAGACGGCGGCGCCACGGCGAGCGCAACAACTCGAAGGACGACGGAGAGGGCCTCGCGGGCCCTACGGATGGTCTGATACAGTGCCCGCTGCTCATTCGGGAAGCCAGGATCATAGGGCCACATGTCCGCGACGGCATTGTCGTTCGCTTGTTCACCGGTGCTCGTTGAGGAGACGGAGGTTGCAGCACAGGTCCTCCTGCGCTGGTAGCTCTTCCGCCATTAGGGCGTCGAAGTGCGGCCGCACCTGCTCTATGTGAACACGGCATGAACCGGCTTGGACAGTGGCGCCGGCTCCTGGTCGGAAGCTACGTCCATCGTTTGATTGTCATCGCTCAGCTCGGCGAGGTAGCTGGCGAGCCAGCATGTCCGGCTGCTGGACCAACCCGCTGCCAAGCACGAGTCTGACTGCCCTGGCCCACCCAGACCGCCTCCCTCGCCCGCGCACGCTTTCCGCCCGAAACGTTCAGCGCCGCCCGCCCCGCTTACTGGTGCATGCGATTGCTCCGCCTTCAAACGACACAGGTGTCGTCCGTCCGCCCTTCTGCCACCCACATTAATGATACACGGTTGCCGAGGCGGCTACTCGGCGCCACACGTCCGTCCCTCCGCCGCCCACCATTGCTATATAAACTGTTGTGCCGGCCATAGCCGCAGTCATCCACATCCGTACCTATTCTCCTGTCCACACAACTACTGCCCACCATGGCTTCCTCGCGCTCCAGCGCTCTTCGGGACGGGCGGACGACGGACCACAAGGAGATGGCAGCCGGCAGGCAGCCGGAGGACGACGACGTCCCAATGGAGAACATGGTAGTCGACGATCCGGCGCCAACCCCCTCCTCCGCGCCGTCCTCGCCGGTGCATTGCACCATGACCATCGGCGAGGCCCGTGCCCAATATATGGACACGGTGAGGCAGAAGCGTGAGGAGCAGTTCCGGGAGGCGCAGGCCGACGCCGCTTACAACCACCATCTCCTCTAGGAGCACCAGCAGGCGGAGGAGCAGATCGCCGCGGAGCGGGTGGAGCAGGAGGCGCTGCTCGACTCGTACCGCTCCGCCCGTAACGGCCGCCTCGAGCGCTGGCGGTACCGCATGCGGGTGGCGGAGGCTGCGGCTGCCTACAAAGAGGGCGATGAAGCGGGCGAGGCGCTATTTGGCGAGATCGAGGACGAGGCAGAGGACAATGCCGGCTCCGACAAGTCCCCGCTCCGCTGGCGTCGACGAGGCCCTGCTCCGCTGAGGCCCCGCGACGCCAACAACGAGGCAGAGGACAATGCCTGCTCCGCCGAGGCCCCACCCTGCCGGCAACAAGGGGGGATTTCCCCCGCTCCGCCGAGGCGCTGCCCACCGGCAACGAGACATAGGACATCGCCGTCTCCGCCGCGGCCCCGCCCCACTGCCAACGAGGCCGCGCCACAGAGAAAACGAGGAAGAGTAGAACACGATAGGTCGCCGCCGCTCGGGTCCAAGTAAGGCCACCGCTGCTACCCTCCGGTTGCTGGCACTGTGTTGTACATCATGGAGCAATTCTATGATTACATGATGATTGAAGAGCACTCCGTGGTTGAGCAAGCTCATGAGATACAGTCATTTGCTAGAGAACTTGAGCACTTCAGTTGTATGTTACCGGACAAGTTTGTTGCCAGAGGTATCATCACTAAGCTTCTTTCTTCGTGGATCTCATTGGCACTCTTGATGTGGAAGAAAAGGCAAGAGCAAAGGACACACATGCTCGAGGAATTGAGGGAGGATCTAGTGCCAAACTGGTACAGAAGAAGAACTTCTAGCCCCATAAGTTCAAGAACAAGGGCAAGTTTGATGGTAAAGCAAAGTTTGATGGGAAGAAGAAGGATGTGCAACACACGAACTTCAAGAAGAAGAATGACAAGAAGGAAGGTTTTTGTCATGTGGGGATCCTGATCATTGGGCTCCTAGTTTCCCTAATCACTATGACAAGCTAGGCGGGTTGACCACTGACGGCCGGTTAGCTTCTTGGCGGCGACGTGGAGTCGGAGAGCTATGTTGGAGAAGGACGCTGCTTCTGCTTAACTGCTGGTGCAGTTGCGTAACTGACATGTGGCCCAGATGCCTGCTGGGCCACATGTCAGTTACGCAACTGCACCTGCAGTTAAGTCACTGAAGCTTCTGTTCGGCTCAGCCGGACACAGGTGGGAAGCTTCGTTTAATTAATTATACCTCCAGCGCACCCCTTTTTAGTTGAAGAATGTATGAAATGTAATGAAATTCGACCGTGTATGAATGAATTTATTTTGATTAGTTCGAATTCTTGTATCACTGGCATTGGATGAACATGCAAAACAATACGTACTAGCATTATTCCCAGGGTGATCACCTCATTTGCAACGGTTTCACATGTGCTCCCTCCGGTCCTTTCTAGTCTGCATACAAGTTTTTTCTGTAGTCAAAGTATCTCTACTTTGACCAATCTTATAGAAAAAAGTATGCACTTTCACAATGTGCAAAGTAAAAAGGAACAGAAGGAGTACAAAGAGTTTGAGCAGCTTTTTAGCGTTCCTGTACATTGCAATCAAACACACAGGCCTGGCAATTCATAGAGAACATTCAAAACAATCGATGATTATGCATCTCAGCGATTCACATGTCAGATCTCAGCGATTCACATGTCAGAGCCAATATTTACTTCACAACTAAAGAATAAAGAAAAAATGGATCGACGCTGCTGACAACAAAGGGCCTCCCATTCGAAAATATCAAACGCATGTCTTCTTGCTAAAATCAATGAACAAAATTTGACAAGGTTTTCCCATTCCAAAATATCAAATGCCTACGATTGTGGAATGGGCAGGATTTGCCATCAGTTCGGACATTGACATGGCACCTCGTGCTAAATAAACCAGCTGTTCTTTTTGTGCAGCTCCACCAAAATCAACCAAATTCGCGCGTAGCTTGTATGATTTTGCCCTTATATGTTGCAACGCCTTGAACTTATCGGCATCTCCTTTCTTGTGGTGGAAATGAATGATTCTATGTATTCATGAACATTTTGTGCAGTTCCCATTGAAATCAAGCCGAGCACCCCTGTTTGCACAAATACAAAAAAGTGATTAGTATAAAGCAAACTATACTATGAATTGACAGTTTAAACAGGCACCTACATGGTCCATGTAGAGCACACTTTTAGAAAAATGGAACTCACCGGAAAGAATCCTAGAACAACATTGTACTCGCGCATCACAGCAAGAAAATGTAGATTTGTCAGTCCTTCTGAGCTGAAGTTAGTTTAGTCTTGTGGGGGTAATGTAACCATCCTTCAACTGCTCCTTCTGATGAGAAGATAGACATGGCTTCTTCATCCTGGCATAATTGGACCTAGTCACTTCACGTACTCCATATTCTTCTTCAGAGGAGGATGATCCTGTTGTGCAAAGACAAGAGGATAACTAAATGCTAGCATCCCTATTTGCTCGGGAAAAGGAAAGAAAATATTTAAAACAACACAGATGAAGCACTTCTCGAGGACAATACCACTTTTTGATGACAGTATCAAAACAATAGCACAACACCAATAGAGATGACAAAGCTCAATCATATGGATGAAATCAGTGGGCGAGTACCAACCTTTGTCAGGAGGCTTATTGTGTAGAGCATACAGATGAAGCACTTCTCCAGAACCATCTGTTGCTATCTACTGTGGTGACCATGCGTACTATATACTCCTCGATTAGATTAATGTTTCCAACATCTTCTTGTGCAGTTTCACTAAAATATATAGTATCTTTAAAGAAGATCCCCGTTTGCACAAATAGAGATAATTACGTATCCCATTGTTAGAGTCCGGAACAAAATGAAGCCTCCCAGTGCGTTTGAATTTTCAGCCGTCGGATCGGTTTCCTGATTGCGTTCTGGCCGTTGGATCTCGGGCTCGGTCGTCTCCAGCCGTCGTCGGATATTTTCCCTACAGCCGTGTCCCGCCCGGCCGTGCCACCGCGCGTAATTACGCTGCCCCGCCGAGGGCATTCTCGTCATTTCACCTGGCTAGGAAAAGATCCTACAGCGCAGGCAGGGGAAAGACCGTAGAGACCGTCGTTCCCCTCCCACGGTCTTTCCCCTCCCCTTCCAGCCCACTCGCCTCCTTCTCCCCCTCCCGCGCCCGCCTCTCTCTCTCCCTCTCGCGCCCCTCCCTGCCCCGCCGCCGCCGTCGCCGCTCCCCGCACTCGCTCCTCCTCCCCCCGCATCTCCCTCCCTCCCACGCAACCGCCTCTCTCCCTCGCTCGCTCCTCATCTGGCGACGGCGGCGGCGGCTCCGGCGCCCGCGTTCTTCCTCCCACCAACCACGGCGCTCCTCCCCATCGCCATGGACGAGCTTGAGCTCCAGGTGCTCCTTCCCTGCCCAGAAGCCCAAGGGCGTTGCGGGGCGGCAAGGGGCTCAGCCTCAACCCGCCAACCCTAGCTGCCCCCACGCCGCCGCCGGCTCCTTCTCCCGGCCTGCCGGATCCCGTCATCCGCATCCCTGGCGTCGTCGTCGTCGCCGTCGTCCTCGCGTGCACTCGGCAGGAGAAGTGCGGCTCTTCTCTTAGCCCGTCTCAGTCCTCTCTTGCTCTCTCAGTCCCCTTTCCTAACCCTAACCCCTCTCCTCTTCTTCATTAACTGCTGGCGATTGGCAGGCGGAGCACGAGTCGAGGTGTGCCACCCCCGATTCTGCAGTGCGCCCGACGGCTGCTTCTGCAGCAGCAGCGGTGGCAAGCCTTGGACTGGCTCGGGACACCAGAAGCGGGCAATGAAGGCCATTGCCATGTGCGTCCCTCTCCCTACTCCTCTGTGTGTGTGTGTGCGTGCGCGCGCGGTGAGAGAGAGAGAGAGAGAGAGGGAGGGAGGGAGGGAGGGAGGGAGCACCTTACTGTCCGCTTGAGTGTTCAGTTATTCTAAGATTGTAATTGCACAACTGGAGTTTAAACCTTTTAGTGCATTTGTGCATTCGTGTTGTCAGTTTAGTAGTGCTTCCTTTTCTACTGTTGGTTTTTGGTCCAATTCATGTCCCACTGAAGAAAATATTTACACATATGTAGGTTGGTATTGTTCCAGACATCGAAGATTTTTGATATGTGAAGGCCGAGGCAAAAATGTCAGTAACTACAAAGAGGGTACCAGCATCATCAAATAAGAACAGTTCACCAGGTAATTTTATATGTTTTCTCTAAATGGTTTGATCGACAATCAGAGCTCTTAAATTAATTGCTCTACATGTACCATCTGCTTATATTTTGCATTGCTCAAGAACTATTATGAATGCTAAAAGTCTATCATTATTCGTCAATAAATTGCTCTACATGTACCATGCGCTTATATTTTGGCATTTCTTAAGGCTACTATGAATGCTAAGAGTCAGTAGTTGCATGTATGTGTTTGTTTCTTCAATCGTGGCTTGTACATTATTCTGTGCAGCAACCCCCCTTGAGGAAAACATTTGAGATGAGTTATCTCACTTATTCTGTATGTTCATGTTGCCTGAACCTTTTAATTTCAAGACATAAATATGACACAAAATATTTTCTTGAGTGGGACATTAACAGAAAATTGGGAAGCAGTTCTTGGAGGTATTAAAAACATTAGGTTATCTGGCCAGGCCCCCGTAGATACCAAGGGCCGTGAAAAGGCTGGTTCTCTTCTTCCACCCAAGGTATTCGTCAATCGTCAGAGAGTTGTTCAGATTCAAAAGTGTATTTTACAAAGTCCATTTACTATGAAAAATTCATGGGGATGTGATACTCTTTAGGGAGAGTGTGGGTTTTATGTAATTTGCAAATTCTTTCTTGTGCTATGCTACCATTTGAAATGTTTACTAGCTAGGCTGAAAATGCAGTCTGTACATGGGTTCATGGCTAATGGATTGCAGATTGGCCATGGATTTGGGCCTATTGATCCACTAATTTTTGACTGATCTCATATCACTGCATATTTGTTGTAAGCAAAGTTTTGCACATCGATCTGCTATTTTTTAGGTGGATCTAATATTTGTTTTCCACTGGCCCCAGTTGCATTGAATGATGCTATGCAGCACTACTGATCCTCATTAGTTAACAAACCATAAGCTACATTTCTTCCTGTGCAGGAAAGAAGGTTTATAGTTCTTATATCAACAATGATGTCAAGCCAGACAATTAAGTTACACATGGTATGCCTTAGTTTTTTTTCTGCAATTGCTTATTACTATATGTATCTTCCAATTTTGTAGTGGAACTGAACGTAACTGAATCAGTGGTTCACTTTTGAATCAATTGTTGAAAACGCTCGACAGTTCAAATCACTTGGTGTAACTTGTGCAGGCACAAAGCTGAGCCTGCGCTGCGGCTACTGCCTGATGACGATGACAATCTGATCGAGTAGATCAATCATGAGTTTTATCATACTTTGAGCCAAATCTTCGCGCCTTTTTTCTTTTATTTGGTTATACTGTGTAATTAGGAATCAATAATAAAAGTAGATGGTACAAAGTTGTGCTCCCTAGCTTTTTTTCCATTGGTCTTGCTAAGCAAGTTAATGTATATCTTCATTTATATAGCATCTCCAGTGTTCCATTATGTTCAGCTATGTATGTTCACTTGGTCCCTTAGTTACTTCCTGGGCCCTCTTTGCTTGCCTTACTCCCATCTAATTTTAGAATTAACTTTAATGATATTGATAGGTTAAGGTCATTCATCATGAGAGGTGTTGATGTGGAGTCCCATGTGTACCTACTGTTGCCCCATCAATTATGTAGTGGCCTCTTTCTGAACATTGTTTGGTTCCAACGAAGATCTATTAGTAGTGCTGAACCGATTTTAAAAACAACAACATTGGTCAGTTTCTTAATTTCGTGTACTGTTTTCACTTTAGGACCAGAAAACTGAACCTCGACATAATGACATACTCCACCGGCTTAAACTTTCCTCTACACACAGTACCTTCTCATTCATCATGTGCACGTTAATGCTCTCTTCTTATATTATTCATGATTACTTTGCTTGCTACTAGCATGGTACATGACATTACAATCTTAGCAGAGGCTTGTGCAACAAACCTGGCCTGTGTGTAATAGACTTTTTATATTATTTTATTCTCCAATTTTGCCAGCTAAGGATTTAATTATACTGCATATCATGTTGCACAAGGTATCTTTACAAATGGGTTCAGTTCCAACTCGATAGATGTATGAGTATCAGATCTTAAATTGCTTGTCTTGGAAACTGTTTTCTCATCTACTTTCAGAGATCAAGCCTGACAAAATCTACACTGGTTCACCTTAATTACATGCTGGGTTCAGCATAACGGCTAAGGGGAGACGAGGTGGAAATTTAGCTTTTTAGTATAGGACTGATTTCCTGCAAAAAAATAGTATAGGGTTGTGAAGATATTCACGAAAAGAAGTACTCCCTCTCATCCGAATTAAATGATGCAGCCTCTATACAATGTCTATATGTTCCTCGATTTTATTAGATGCATATATGTGGACATCTCCTTTTTTGCCAGATTGCTATTTGAAGTTTACAACCTTATAGATTGCTCTATATATGGCAGTAAATAGTTTGTATTTTAGCGCCTTAGTTGTGAATTTGTTATAGAAGTATTCTAACTGATATTCTAACGTCATCATGTAGAATGGACATGATCTCGCCCATTGGGAATTGCATGCTGCAGTAAAGCAATTTGGTCAACCATATTCAGCGTTCGGCGGAGTCCTTGGTCATTTCTTTGAGGAGCAGCTCCTTCTCAGGTGATTTCTTCTACCTTTTCTACTATTGATTTAACAGCTAATGCATTGTTGCTGGTTTCTGTTCTTACCCGCTAATCTACACCATGAGCATGTCCCACTACTGATTTGACAATTCATGCATTACTGGTTTTCTTTCTTGCCTGCTACTGTTCACTGTACTCTGGCATCCAACGCACCATCCACTCATACATAGATGGGTTATGTTTGTACTTGATAGCAGCAGACTAAATTGCCAAAAGATGTGTGGGATGAGTTCACTTTCAGTTAACATGTGATCTCAAAGTTTCAGGTTCGTCAGTCAGTGTTGTAGGTGTTAAAATTCAGTTTCATCAGTTAGAATTTTCTTCAGTTAGTGAAGTAAGCCAACCTGCGATTTGGTCTTAGGTTGTTAGCGTACCCCGTCGCTTTGATCGGTTTTTGGGATGACACGATTGTCTCATGATCCCTTTCGCATGTCGGTGTTGTGTGTGTGTTTACTTAGTTTCTTGTGATACAAACTGGTCATGACAACCACTTTATATATGTATCTACAACATTATACCTGATCGTGGCAAGATCCATCGATTTGGCAATTTTCTACAACCAATTCACAGCCACCGAATCACACAAAATTAAATATACATCCAATATTCAGTATCATATATCCATGGACTACATCAGATTGGGGGAAAACCATGTACATAGTTGCAACAACCAAAACAAACTATGCTTGGACGCCATGAACTACACCCAGGACTCACAGACACATGGCTAGGAAATGAGCTTACACAATCAGGAACATCACAATGCCAAGGCAAAGTGCCACCACGGATCATACATGCTCCAAGAGAAGCCAACACATGAGGTAAAGCGTACAGATGTACTGCATCAGCAACATTTTCTGCTACTCTGCTTCAGGTAGCAACGTTCAGTCATGCAAGCACCATTGGACATTCAGTTAGAAACAGGGCATTGCAACATTCAGTGTGCAAGCAGCCCCTTTGATGCAAGGTTGCCATTACATCGAGCAGCGTCGAGGCCACTAGGTCGCCGTTGCATGGGCAGTGCTGAAGCAGTTCGTCAGGTCGGGCTCAGATTAGAGCAGCGCCGCATCCATTGGGCCGTCCTCGCGTCGGGGTAGCGCTGAGGCCACCGGATCGCCAACAGGTGCAGCAGTGGCGTGGTCACCGGGTCGCCGCCAGATAGGACAACACCGAGGCTGCAAGGTTGTCTTTCCCGTCAAGTGGCCCCGACGGCGCCGGCTCGCCGTTGCATCAGGGCAGTGCGGTCGCCAGTCGCGTGGGGAGTGGGGACGGGCCAGGTCTCCATCGCGTGGGGGCAGTGCCGCTGGCAGCCTGACGCGGTCGCGTGGTGGAGCACCGCGAACGCCGCCGCAGCCCGGACGGCGTCGCATGGTGGAGAAGATGGCCGGGTGTTATTGTTATGGTTATGTCTATGGACACGTTTGCTACGGCTCTGTTACATATGTTTTACCACCTTCACTGCTACAGGTTCGTGTTCTTGTATTTTGTTCTCTTTGTTTGTTTCTTAATTTCTGTAAAGTGGGTGAACTGATTTGGGATTTGCTCTTGGTCTATACAGTATTCGCATGCACATTTCAACTTAAACATACAATCTGCTTTTAATTAAGATGCACAAGAGGGTAATCATATTGTGTGTTTAATATTTCCATGTAGTTATTATTTCTCGAGGGTCTATGTTTAACCTTCTGTTCACCTGGTCATTCTGGTCTATTTTTTAAGTGCCAGGCTAAATCAACTGCTCAATTATTTCTTTCAACAGCATATACGATGCCAGGTCTATGTTATACTCATCCTTATTTATATATGTGACCATTCAACATGACTTTTCTTTGGCCTTTGTATTCTTATATCACATTTTCCGTGTCACATTTGTAGTTGTTTACTGTTTCCAGTGTTTCTGAAGAATGATAACTACTAAGTACTAAGCGATATACTGTATATGATGTGCTCTTTAGTATGACATCAGAACAACTAAATTTTCAGTTGTGAACTATTTTCTTCATTTTTTTCCTACTAGCTCACTAAACAGTGCATTGACGTCCATTTCTTGGTAGTTCCTTATATATCCTATGTATCATCTACTACTTATTAATCTTGGCATGCATTTTTGTCCGGGGCGAATGAGTGAGGACATTAAAATAATTCTGCTATGAACAAATGGTATCTTTTCTATGTTTGGTTTCCCATATTCTTTACTCCTTAATTGTTATTCCCGCTGATCCAAAAGTGTCCTCGCTTTACTTCAGCTTTACTTCGAATTTTAACTAAAGCCATGACACTTTTTGGATAAGGGGGAGGATTAGTTTTTTAGGCAATCTCAGTTCGTGTCCTACATTCAGCATACGATGCACATGATGACTCTTTTCAAAGTTAGGTTCTGTAATTTATATTTTTCAGTCTTAAAAGAGTTTTTGATGGTATGAGCAATCAGTTACAAGAATCTCTTTTGCTTTGCAAGGATTTGAACGAGTTTTTACTATTTTCGTCTGTTCCAACTGCAAGTATACTCAGCTGCATTTTGTATTTTAGTCTGCCAAAACTGTTGTTAGTAACGCTCTTGAAATTATTACCACAAGTAAAATTTACTGATTTGTCATATTTTAGGTGTTCTCTTCAAGAGATGCTTGCACACCTTGTTTGGGTGGCGAGGTTGGAGTCTCATGGCGAGTCTGAGGATTTTATTCCTATCCGAGTAGTCGTAGGTATTTATAGTTGTATCAGAAAACACCTACCAAGTACTTCTAGGCGTTGCAAGTTTTTTGTAGCAATGCGACAATGATCTTATTCATAAACAGTGGTGTTGATGATCAAGTCTTGGGTGACTTACATTAACTAATTTATAGAACCAAGTACTTTATTTTGCCCGGTACATCATATATGCGCTTTGTACTCTTTTTTCCCCATTATGCTATGTAAGATTAGCTTACATCAGTCGGTGTTTGGATGAATGAGTTGTATCAGTGATGTAAAGTCGCTTAATGTATAATTAACATGACTTCTTGTGCACATATAAGCTTTGTTGTGGATACCATGACCCATCATGTGGAGATCGTCTGTGGCTTTCTTTTTGTATATAAGGTACTGGAACTTGATGTATCATGCTGCATTTCCTATGAGAATGCCTCACTGATAGGTAATGGACTTTGACACTTTGAATCTTTACGTTTTACTTTATATATACAATGCTCCAATTGCTTTGTTACCGGGTTGGATATGACTGCATCCGTCAAGGATGCAGTACTGGTATGTTCAACACGATGTGATCCAGAAAACAAATAGAGGTTTTCTTTTGATATATAGAGCACATTAGCTAAGCCTGAACAAAAAACATCAAAATGTTGCATAGTAACTTGGTATCAGTTTGCTTAAGTATTGTTGGACACATATGAACAATGAGCTCAAAGAGGACTTTAGTTATGTGGTGTTGCCTACTTCAATATCACTTGTGGATATGCCTTTGAATGTACACATCGAATTGCTTTATCATCCCCAACATCTAGGATACATAGATGGGGATGACATTCCTCAATGTCATCCCCAACACGGTCTGTGCCTCAGATGTCGATGATGCCTCTCTATGCTATCACTCCAATGTTCTTTTTATTTTGTTTCTTCAGCGAATGTTGGATTAGACAAGGATTTATTCATGCTGGATCTGTACAACTATCGACTATTCATGCAGTCTTTTATTTAAGCTTTGAAATGAGAGAATTGGATGCTGGGTTCGAGTGATGGTGTTGCATGTTTTCCTTAATGTTAGAATATCTATTGCCATTTTTATGTGTTTTGAGTGATCGGTTTTTGCAATGTATTTTCCTTTATATCATGACAACCCTTCCTTAAGGAGTACCATCTCTACATGAACATTTTTGTGTTTGCAATATTTTATACTTGAAATGCTTCAGTGGTTGTATAAATGGATTGAACATGACTATACTCGGCAGCTATGCTGCCGGGTGCGGTAAGCCGCACTTTCTACTTAGTTACATTAAGAGTGGCATCAAATCAGTGGCAAAACAATTGCTCGTTCAGCCATAGCAATAAATTAAGATGCAAAACTATATCATTATTTGTGTCATCACAATTCCAGTGCTTCTTTACAGTACCAGGAGTTGATTTTTGTTTTTCTTCCGCTTGTTCTTCTCCTTCATCACTTGGTTCAATAACAGACAAGCTTCGCCTTCAATGTAAGATTTGGCATGTCAATTAGGTTGGACAAGTATAGCACTAAACAGTGACATTAATTTTATGATGAAAGTGGCAAAATACAGGCCAACAATTGTGAAATATCCTTATCATACCTCAATGGGATATTGCGGTGCACATACAGATTGGAAGTCTTGTCTCCATTTGTGCAGTTCACTAAAATCAAGCAACATTACCATACAAGTAGCACAACATATGAAAGCACACTGCAGAATCATGTGAAAGAAGGCTAGTACTGACCTCTCATGACGCGGAATTCAAACAACTCACAAGAAGAAGATCTGAACCAAATTTGCCAACACGGATAGGAAGTAAGATCTCTTGTGCAGTTCCACTAAGATCAAGCAATCAAGCAACGTTGTAGGTGTGACATTTTGGTTGAACTGCACAAAACACTCTTAAAACAAAAGTGTTTTGTGCAGTGCAACAAAAGGTCACAATGGCAACAAGGTGAAGTAGATAACCCTGTTTACACAGAGGTGCAAAGGAAACAACTAGTGGTCAATAACGGTGGATGACAGAGAAGCCAACAAAAGAAGCATCTACCTTATCTAAATGGGAAAGAAAGCAAGACAGTAGCATTTCTCAAATGGTGGCATCGATTAATATTAACAGAGAGATTATATTAACAATAAAAATCGTTAAACATGTAATTTGCTTTTAACTGTGGCATTGCATCAATTTTCCAGCGGCATTATTAGAGGGTGCTTGTTTACAGGGACATTTTGGTGGAGGGACTAAAAAAACTCCGTGTTAGTCCCATCTAAACCAAACACGAGGGACTTTTAGGGACTAAAAGTGGGCATTTGTGACTAAAGAAAGAAGACCCCGAGGGAGAGTCTTTTTGGGACTTTTTCCAACAGTTGCCCCTGCCACGCATCGCACCTTGTCTCTATTAGTTCATTACTAGGGGTAACATGGTCTTTTAGGATGTCATTTAAAAACCTCTAGTCCATGTTTAGTCCCTGGAACCTAGCAGGTAGGGACTAGGGAGTTTTTAACCAAACAGGGCCTTAGATTAACAACAGCTAAAGAGTTGCACAGGACAGTGGACGCACCAGCACCATGTGCATCTACCGATGTATTGGGGTGATGCACAGTCTGTTCCAACAAAGAACAAACAACCAAGGAGCATATTTGTGTTGGTCCCAGTTTTGTTATCTTTAGACACCTTTCCCTATGTGAGCGCAACAAATCTAGTCCTGCTCAAACTCTATAGCCTTGTCCCCCAAAACAAAAGATCAGTTCGTTACAGATGTGCGTACTGCGTTTGTCATTGTTTTCCCTTTTCGACCAACGTAGGTGCTGGATAGCCAGTCTGTACTAGTACTTTCCCCACTTCCTTTCCTTTGTGAACCACGTCCTAGATTTATGCTATACAACTTTCCCCACAACTTTCCCCCATTCCTGTCCTCTTTGAACCACGTCTTAGATTCATGCGATATAACTTTCCCCACTACTTTACCCCTTCCTTTCCTTTTTGAACCACGTCCTAGATTCATGCTATACAACTTTTCCCACTACTTTCCCCCATTCCTTTCCTCTTTGAACCACGTCCTAGATTCATGGTATTCAACTTTCCCCACTACTTTCCTGTTTGATCCAACACCTAGATTCGAGTGTAGAAGCGGAAAAAGCCCACATGCAGCTAGAGCAATGCATGTGGAATAAGTAAATTATACCTTAAGGTTCTTGGGGTGTGGTTCGGTGGGCGACAGGAGGCCGTTCGACCCAACTATGCACGACAGCGAAGAAGAAGGGGTCGGAGGTCCTCCCGCGCTGCCGTTGGGTGAAAGTGAACAGCTGCGCCAGTAGTGAATTCCCTCCCTCACCGACGGCGACAGCGTTAAGCCTCCTTCCATTCCCGACGGACGGATCCTGCCGGCTGTTTGACCAGCAGTGAGGGGAGAGAGAGAGAGGCCAACAAAGTCTTGTTTAGATCTAGAGAGGGTGAGAGAGTGTGAAGAGAGCAACTACAAGCAGACCAACAGTGAGGAGAGAGAGAGGCCAACGAAGTCTTGTTTAGATCTGGAGAGGGTGAGAGAGTGTGAAGAGAGCAACTACAAGCGTTGAGGCTCCAGCGTGTATATATATACTGGAGAGAGTGTGAAGAGTGCAAACCCTAGAAAACAAGCGCCGAGGCTGCATCTTATACGTGATGAGGTGATTATACGGTCACTACGAGATCGTATAGCTCCGTATCCATCCATTTTGACCAGTCAAAGAATCTTCCTGGCACAAATTATGCTCAAGTGTAGTTATCGAACATGAGACCTCAAGTTTGATGAGCGAACAGGCTAACCAGCTACACAACCCTCCCGTTATGTTCAACGATAGGAAAATAACCTTTTATACATTCCTGCATTCGTGTGACAAGCATGCCGTATTTTTTTTGTGTGGGAGTCATTGGGATTTAAATCATAATCGTGTCATGTGGCTTTGGTGGTAAGACTATCCAAAGTGGTGCAGAAATAATGCAGCCTTAGTCACCTTACCTCTCTCCACATAGTACGTTGGGTCCCACCAGTCAGAGGGTGAAACAAACAAATTAATAAGAAAAATTAAAAGCGCCAGCAGTGTATCTTACCTCACACATCTCGCTACTCCTCGGGAACACTGTCCAATTGATCCCTCTGTTTGCTCACGTACTATTTTAAATGAATTCTTATTATAACATGCACACAATTTTGGGCACTTGTATTCGACCTAAGTCAGTGTGCCACCATATCTCGTACGATTCCCTCCGTCTAGGTGTAATAAGTCACGTTAGAAGGTGCAGCGGGACCAAGGTGCAAGCAGATTGGAGGAGAAGGAGAAACTTGACCGGTCATTCCTCCAATCAAAGCCTTGATTTCTGTCTCTAAACGCAACAATTAATCCAAACAACTAAGAGATGCCATTTTAGCTACAATGCAGGGCCACGTATTAACTCGCATGCAAGCCAACTTTGATTTCTTGACTGATCAACACGTAGTTGCGCTCCATGCATTGGGTTTTCGGGGGAGATAACAAGGCAGAGTAAGGAGCGTTTGGTTACATTGCTTAGGCTGGTCATAGTGGTGAGTAACTTGGACTAGTACAACATGCATATGTTACTAGTCTATGTTACTACTACGCGAAGTTTGCCGTCGGAAGCGAGCCGATCTGGCTCTCCTGAGCTAGCAAGGTTTTTCTAGCCCACCCAAGCTAGCTGGCCCACAAAAGCTAAAATATTTTAATAGTTCCAAACGCCTAACCTTGCCCGGCTATGCTATAAGCTGTTCTTGCTAAGGATCCAAATGCTCCCTAAGTGACAACGTTCGCTAGCAACGAGGCCAGGAGGGTATTGAGATGCGAAGTTAATGGACGACGCCTAAACATTTTGGGAATATCTGATTTCCGTAGGATGATTTAACACCTAGACGGAGGGAGTACTACTCCTCAGTCTAGGTTTGATGGAATACTCATCACCTCTTCTCTTCTTGTACGTACTCCATTTGTATCTCACTTCCTGTGGCTTCGCACTCGCACGATTTTCCTATTCTATGAACCTGTGTGTGCGTGTGCCTGTGCGTGTGTGTGTTTAACAGCATGTGTGTGTTAGAGAGAGCGACAGATCGACCTACTCCTACAGAGAGATGGTGTGTAGTGTACGAGTTTAGCCGCGAGAGTCGGTGCATCCTCTCGTTTCCGGGCGTCTGGTAGGGATAGGCGGACAGCTGCCACGCCCGCTGTCGGTGTCAAAACCAGCGGATCTCGGGTAGGGGGTCCCGATCTGTGCGTCAAGGCCGATGGTAACAGGAAACAAGGGACACAATGTTTACCCAGGTTCGGGCCCTCTCGACGGAGGTAAAACCCTACTTCCTGCTTGATTAATATTGAAGATATGGGTAGTACAAGAGTAGATCTACCACGAGATCGTAGAGGCTAAACCCTAAGAGCTAGCCTATGATGGTATGATTGTAATTGTGATCGGCCTTCTAAGGACCAACCTCTCCGGTTTATATAGACACCGGGGAGGGCTAGGGTTTACATGGAGTCGGTTACAAGGAAGGAAATACAATATCCGGATCGCCAAGCTTGCCTTCCACGCAAAGGAGAGTCCCATCCGGACACGGGCCGAAGTCTTGAGTCATGTATCTTCACGCTTCAATAGTCCGGACGATGTATATAGTCCGGCTGTCCGGATACCCCCTTATCCAGGACTCCCTCAGTAGCCCCTGAACCAAGCTTCAATGACGATGAGTCCGGCGCGCAGTCTTGTCTTCGGCATTGCAAGGCGGGTTCCTCCTCCGAATACTCCAAAGTTCCTGTTATGACGAATAGCGTCTGGCATCCCATCAATGTTGTACTCCTCGGCTTCAGCGTCTCAATAATGACCATCTCCACGTGTCGAGCGAATGCGAAGAGTCGAGTTATTTTTGCATCTGCCATCTTCAATCCTCCAGGCTGACCGTCTATTTGAAGGGACGGGAATTTACAGATCCAAACCTCACTCTCCCTCCCTGAGCTAGCATCCAACAGAGCACTCTGCAAAAAGCCATTCTAACATGGCCGGCCGTTGCAGCTCTTCTGCTCGCCCTCCTCGTTCTAAGTCGGGGGATTGGGGAGAGTGTTCAGTTCCTCATAGCCGTTTAGTAGAGCTACAAACCCAAGGGTTTCTCCCTCCGGCGTTCATGGTCCCGGTCCGAGCCGGAATTGCCGCTTATGATGGAGGGGAACAAGTGGAGGGATCTCCAAATCCTTCTCCAGAGGAGCATATATGCCTCATCCCGCATCTGCTGAGGGGCGCCGGGTTTCCCATCCATCCGTTTCTTCGCGGACTCCTGGAGTTCTATGGCCTCCAGTTGCACAACCTCACTCCTGCCTCTATTCTGCATATAGCGGGGTACGTCGCCCTTTGCGAGTTATTTTTAGGTTGCGAACCACACTTCGGATTATGGAGGAAGCTGTTCTGCCTTGTCCCCCGCACCCAGGGAGAATCCCTATGTCAAGTGGGCGGGGCCGAAGTATGGCGCATTGCCGAGACCGGATACCTGTCCGGCACTCCAAAGAAGGCACCAGAAAACTGGTCTTCAGAGTGGTTTTATATCGATGACGTTCCCCTTCCGGATCCAGTCCGGACCGGTCTCCCCAAGTTCAGTAACGCCCCGCCGAGGGCACGCCTCAGCTAGCGCCCCCGGGGCCCTCAAGAAGAGTACACGAGGGAAATACACTTCCTGATGAGCAGGATAAAGTTACTGGCCAAATCCGGACTGACGACAGTCGAAGTTATGGCAATATGCATAAGGCGGGGAGTGCAACCGCTTCAATACCGGGGGAAACCCATGTGGCATTTCAACGGGGAAGACGATGCCACCCGCTGCGGCCGTAAGGGTCCGGACTCCGCCACTGCTTTGGCAAGGATATTGTCCGATTTATACAAAGGGGAAGAAGAGGAATTCCTCCGCATCAAAATACGGGACGGATTCTCCATGTACAACCCCCCAGAGTGGGTAAGTCGTCATTCCTTTCCCTGTTTCATCTACTTTTAGCGTTCTTCTGCTAAGGTTGCCCGCATCGATGTTTCCGAGCAGGAACTGAGGAGGGCCGTAGAAGGAATCTTCAGCCCCTCCCCGCAACCAGAGGACCCTGGAAGGGCCCTAGATCCAGGTCTCAAAGGAGATCCGGATATCACCGTGGAGCTTGCCGACGGGGTATTTTATCAAGCGAGCTGGGATGGTGCCTTGGTGGCCCTTACGGCCGACTATCCCGGACTGCTCCCTGCGTTGCGCGTAAGCCTGAACTTAAAAACCCTATCCTCCGAAGAGGACTCCCCTCAAGTATTATGATTCACCCTTGAGGTGTCATGCTGTTTGCAGAGGCGACGGCCGGAGCGCGGGGCCGAGCCCCTAGGGACTTGTCGACCACAGGCGTCCGGATCGGGCAGGCTCAAAAGAAAGGCGGTGAGGGTGGACACACCGCTGCAGAGGTAAAGTAATAACCTGTCTTGCAATTATAGTATTTGAAATATGACAGCGCCCTTCGTGTCTGGCAGGAAGAGGAGTAGCCGAACTATATCCGGGGATCCCACCAATCACGCTTCCACCAGCCGTGTTCCAGAACCGGCTCCAAGGGCGGAAGCGGACATGGGACCCGTACCGCATAGTTCTCCGACAGAGGATGCGGATATGTGTTCGGCCACGAACTCCGAAGTGGAGAGCGCCATGAATCACCGACGCCGGAGGGCCGTGCTTCGGCACAACATCTTTTCTGAAGAGGCGTTTAATGCCTTCAATTCGGCAGATGCGTACGTCCGAACTGATCAAGGCGGGATTTCCCAAGCGACGAACCAGTATACCAAAGATATACGGGTAAGAAATTTTGATAAGTATATATAGCAGTAGCCCCTGAGACTTGAAATAGTTGGAACAACTGTTTGAAGGATCAACCTATACACAGGTTCTCGTGGATAAGAATGAACAATTGGCTCGGGAGCTGGAGGAATGTAAGTCCCAGCTGAGGGACGCGGTTACCAAGTTAGAGGAATCCCAGAAGGCCTCCCTTGGTAACATTTATCTCAATTGTACGAGGATGCACCAGTTAGTAAATGGCTGGTATGACTAGTCTAACAGAAAATTCTGCAGACAATCCCGGGGTGAATCCGGAGGGCGTAACGGATGACGGCTCGCATCTTAAAAGGCAGCTAAAGGCTGGCGAGCGCATCCTTACGCAAGTGAGGCAAGAGAAGAACAATCTTCAAGATGCCAATATTCGGCTGGACGTAGAATTAAAAGACGTCCGCGCTCAACTGGCGGACTCCGTGAAGGAGAGCCAAAGGCTGCGACGTGGCATTTATGGTGAGTGCCCTAACGAACTGTATGATAGTTTAGCGAGGAAGTATATTGAAAGAATTTTGCTTGCAGGAATGTTAACGGGTCGCTCTGAAGAGGAGATGCCCTCATCTGCAAGTGATTTACTGCAAGAAATGTCACAATTGCACGAGCGAGCTTGGTGGGTGATGAATGGCATTGCTCAGGCCTTGTGGCCATCAAGCCTCCTGCCAAATGGCATGGGGGAGCTTGTGGACCTGCTTCAGGGAGCCCGGCGGCGCTTTCGACTGTGGAAGATATCAGCGTGCCGGCAAGGTGCCAGAGAAGCCTGGGCAATGGTGAAGACGCGCTACACCAAGCTGGACCCGAACCATATGGCCGAAGTAGGACCGGCGGGGCCTGATGGGCAAGAAATTCCCGTAAATCTGGTATATGACCAGGTAGCGTTAGCCGCTAAGTATTCTCAACAGGATTGTAAGCTAGATAGTCTGTTGGATGGTATAGAGGAAGAATATAGTCAGTCCAAGTGACTGTGTAATTTAATGGGCGTAAGAAGCCCCTAGCCGGATTAAAATCATTTGTCATGGCGGACCTTTTCGCTTCAGCCCCCGGATCCTATAGTCCGGGGTGTGTCCGAACACCCGCTCAGTTATACAAAACCGGGGTATGCGTGGAGACCAGGCGTAGGGGCCATAAGTGCTTGAACAGACAAGTACCCAACTAGTTATGTTATATTACATGTATAGTAAGAAACATCTTCCAGGGAGAATAGTTCCCTTAGGGGTTCCTTTCCCTAGGTACGCATGCGACAATGCGCATGCCCGCACTGCGAACGATGGCGCAGGATACAAAAACTTCTGGGGATTTACGTTGTAATAAACGAATACATCTTTTGTTCACCGATCGAATATTCTCTTAAGGAAACTAGCTTTCGGCTTCACCCAGTCTGAGGTACACATCCGGCTGAACCGGCAGTAACAATCGCAGAGGTGCTCCCCTTATGCCCTAGCCGAATTAACGGGAACGTAGGGCATAAATACAAGAGCCAGGCAACCTAGCTTGGCCACATCTTAAGTCATATCGATGCATATAATGGTGAAGAAAAGGCACATATGAAAAAGAAACTCATATGTGATGGGCAAAAAGCCATTTGAGTAATTATTTTTAGCTTCCGTATAGGAAGCCCCCAGGTTTTGCTTACACACATAGTGCGGCCGGAGTAATCCGGGAGTCCGCACTATATGAAATACTTTGTGTGAATAGAAAAAAGGTCGAGAAAGGAAAAATGGGGTGGAGCATAAGTAAAAAAAGAAAAGAGGGAGCAAGGAGATGAACACTGAGTTCGGCGTTAGGCGTAGAATCTCTGGAGTCTGGCCGCGTTCCATGGGTTCGGCTCGAGTCTGTTATCGGATGCATTACGTAAGCGGTACGCTCCTCCAGTGAGAACTTTGTCAATGACGAAGGGACCTTCCCACTTGGGTTTGAGTTTGTCCTTCTTCTTCTCCGGTAGGCGTAGGACGAGCTCGCCAATATTGTAAGTTTTGGCCCGCACTTCTCTGCTTTGATATCATCGAGCCTGCTGCTGATAGAATGCGGAACGGGCTTTTGCGACATCGCGCTCCTCTTCCAAGGCATACAAATTATCCTGCCGATCTAACTCGGCTTCCTTCTCTTCATACATGCGTACGCGTGGCGAATCATGTATTATGTCGCAGGGTAGTACTGCTTCCGCCCCGTACACCATGAAAAATGGTGTATATCCGGTGGTGCGATTTGGTGTGGTCCGCAGCCCCCAGAGTACGGAGTCGAGCTCCTCGACCCAGTGCGTATCTGATTCTGTCAAAGATCGCACTAGTCTGGGTTTGATGCCGCTCATGATGAGACCGTTTGCCCGTTCGACCTGGCCATTTGTTTGGGGATGGTAGACGGAAGCTTAGTCGAGCTTAATGCCCATTTTGGCGCACCAAGTTTTCACTTCATCGGCTGTGAAATTTGAGCCATTATCAGTGATGATGCTGTGGGGGACACCGTATCGGTGTACGACCCCGGATATGAAGTCTATCACTGGTCCGGATTCGGCCGTTTTGACTGGTTTGGCTTCTATCCATTTGGTGAACTTGTCCACCATGACCAATAAGTATTTTTTTCTTATGGCTTCCTCCTTTAAGAGGGCCGACCATATCCAGCCCTCAGACCGCGAAGGGCCATGTTATGGGGATTGTTTGGAGAGCGGTAGGGGGCATATGACTCTGATTGGCGAAAAGTTGGCAACCGACGCAATGTTGAACAAGGTCCTGTGCGTCTGCTTGGGCCGTCAGCCAATAAAAGCCTGTACAGAAAGCCTTGCTAACCAGCGCTCGGGCCGCAGCGTGGTGTCCGCCCAGTCCGGCATGGATTTCAGCCAAGAGTTGCCGCCCTTCCTCTTCGGAGATGCACCTTTGGAGCACTCCGGTCGCGCTTTTCTTATAGAGTTCCCCTTCATGGACTTTGTAAGCCTTGGAACGCCGTACAATGCAGCGTGCTTCATTTTGGTCTTCGGGGAGTTCCAGCCTATTTAGGTAGGCCAAGAAAGGCTCAGTCCACGGGGCGATGACAGCCATGATTTCGTGGGCTGAAGATGTTATTTCGGTGGCAGAGCCTCCGATTGTGTCTGATGGTTCGGAATCTGGGGGTGCGTTCGGGTCCGTGCTGGTATTGCTGGACTCCCCTTCCCATACTACGGATGGCTTCAACAACCTTTCCAGGAATATGTTAGGTGGGACGGGGTCGCGTTTAGCGCCGATGCGGGCGAGGACGTCCGCCGCTTGATTGTTTTCTCGGGCCACATGGTGGAATTCGAGCCCCTCGAACCGAGCTGACATTTTGAGGACGACAGTATGATAGGCCGCCATTTGCGGATCCTTGGCATCAAAGTCTCCATTTATCTGTGATATTGCGAGGTTCGAATCCCTGCGCACCTCTAAGCGTTGGATGCCCATAGAGACTGCCATCCGAAGACCATGCAACAGAGCCTCGTATTCGGCTGCATTGTTGGAGTCTGTGTATAATATTTGGAGGACGTACTGGACCGTGTCTCTGGTGGGAGATGTCAGGACTACATCTGCTCCCAATCCGGCCAGCATTTTAGAGCCGTCGAAGTGCATGATCCAGTTGGAGTACGCGCCGTACTCTTTAGGGAGTTCGGCTTCCGTCCATTCGGCGACAAAGTCCGCCAGTACTTGCGACTTGATGGCCCGCCGTGGTTTGTATATTATGTAGAACGGAAGGAGCTCGATAGCCCATTTAGCAATCCGGCCCGTAGCATCGCGGTTATTTATTATGTCATTGAGTGGTACTTCGGAGGCTACTTTAATCGAACACTCTTGAAAGTAGTGTCGCAGCTTCCGGGATGCCATGATGACTGCGTATGCTATTTTTTGATAGTGTGGGTATCGGGATTTGCATGGAGTGAGGACCGTGGATACGTAATAAACCGGATTCTGGAGCAGGAATTTGTATCCGTCCACCTCTCGTTCGACGATGAGCACTGCGCTTACAACTTGATGTGTTGCGGCTATGTATAATAGCATAGGCTCGCCGATATTTGGCGCGGTTAGGACCGGATTACTGGCCAGTAAGGTCTTTATTTCATCGAGTCCGGCCGCGTCTGCGTCCGTCCACACGAAGTGTTCGGTGCGCCGAAGGAGGCGGTAAAGGGGTAATGCCTTTTCTCCTAACCTGGAGATAAAGCGGCTCAAAGCGGCCACGCATCCCGCTAGTTTCTGTATGTGCTTGAGAACTGTTGGTATAGCCAACTGTGACAGAGCTCGGATTTTTGCCGGATTCGCTCCAATTCCTCTATTGGAAACAATGAAGCCCAGCAGTTTCCCCGAGGGGACACCGAAGACGCATTTTTCAGAATTCAACTTGATGTCATATGTCCGGAGGTTATCGAATGTAAGCCTCAATTCGTCTATTAGAGTTTCGACATGTCTAGTTTTTATAACCACGTCGTCAACATATGCTTCCACTGTTTTGCCGATTTGTTTTTCCAGGCATGTTTGAATCATGCGTTGATAGGTTGCGCCGGCATTCTTGAGCCCGAAAGGCATAGTGTTGAAGCAAAAAGGGCCATATGGCGTTATGAAAGCTGTTGCAGCTTGGTCAGACTCTGCCATCTTTATTTGATGGTATCCAGAGTATGCATCGAGAAAACACAGCGAGTCGTGTCCAGCTGTGGCATCGATGATTTGGTCGATGTGAGGGAGGGGAAAGGGATCCTTGGGGCAAGCCTTGTTGAGGTCTTTGAAGTCGACGCATAGGCGCCAGGATTTGTCCTTCTTTGGTACCATTACCAAATTTGCCAGCAAATCCGGGTGTTTAATATCTCTGATGAACCCGGCCTCGAGTAGCTTAGCTAACTCTTCCCCCATTGCTTGTCGTTTGGGCTCTGAGAATCGCCTTAGGGCCTGTTTGACAGGTTTATATCCCTTTAGTATATTAAGGCTATGCCCGGCCAATCTACGCGGGATGCCCGGCATGTCCGACGGGTGCCAGGCGAAAATGTCCCAATTCTCGCGTAAGAAGTCCCGTAGTGCGGCGTCCATTGCGGGGCTCAACTGTGTCCCGACGGTAGCTGTCTTCGTGGGGTCCGTTGGATGGACTTGGAATTTGACTATTTCGTCTGCGGGTTTAAATGAGGTGGACTTGGGTCGCTTGTCGAGTATCACGTCGTCCCTGGCCACGGTGGCCCGTAGGGTTGTTAGTTCTTCGGCTGCTAGGGCTTCGGATAATGCCTCCAGGGCCAGCGCTGCGGTTTTGTTTTCGGTGCAGAGTGCGACGTCCGGATCACTGGCTAGAGTGATGATTCCATTGGGCCCGGGCATTTTAAGCTTCATGTACCCGTAATGGGGTATGGCTTGGAAGCTTGTAAACGCGTCCCGCCCTAAAAGGGCGTGGTATCCGCTGCTAAAAGGGGCCACTTGGAATGTGATCTCTTCAGACCTTTAATTGTCCGGGGTGTCGAATACCACATCAAGTGTGATTTTTCCCACACACCTCGCTTCCCGACTAGGGATGATTCCCCTGAAGGTGGTGCCGCTTTGCTCAATGCGGCTTTTATCAATTCCCATCCTGTTGAGCGTTTCTTCATAGATCAAGTTTAATCCGCTTCCGCCGTCCATGAGTACTTTAGTGAGCCGGAAGCCGTCCACGATTGGGCTAAGGACCAGAGCGGCCGGTGCCCGGACAGTCTGGAATCGAGGTTCGTCACTGGCATTGAAAGTTATAGTAGTGTCGTTCCAGGGGTTTATCTTTGCCATATGGCAAATTTCAGCAGAGCTTCGATGAGCTCGCTTGCGCCTATTGTTCGAGGCGAAAGTCTCAAAGACTGTTAATACCGCATTGTGTTCGTTGGCGGGATGTTGTTCTGCTTTATGGCTTGCAAGAAGATCCTCGCCGCTTTTTGCGACCTGCCGGAGTATCCAACATGCTCTAAGGCTATGAGTTGGTGTCGTGCCCGGAGTGCTGTGGAGTTTACATGGCCCATTGAGCCATTCTTCCAATACGGTTCCCCGCCCCGAGATATGTTTTCATTTCTTGGGGGCGGGATCGAGCGACTTACGAGAGTTCGCCCGTTTAGTTCGGACAAAGGTATTGGTGAGAGCCGTACTGTCCCAAAATTCCGTTTGGGTTTTCCAGGCGCTTTCCATCGCACAGTACTTCCGTACTATGAGTGTCAGATCCGCGAAGTGTACTATGTCACGGCGGTTTATAGCATTAAGGAGTCCTTTGTCCGTGCAGTTTTTGCAGAAGAGTAAGACTACGTCCTCCTCGCTGCAGTCCTTGACCCTGTTAAGCGCAAGGAGGAATCTGGCCCAGTAGTGATGTACAGTCTCCTGGGGCTCTTGCCTGATGCGGGAGAGACGGTTTAAGTCCTGGAGGGTGTCGTTGGCGGAGTCCGGATTCTGATTCGACCTGACACCCAGGGGCGTGGGAAGTTCCGAGCCTGACGGCTCGGGCTCCGGAGTACCGCCCAATTTCTTTGGCCCAATGCCCGGTTCCAAGTCCGGGACCTGGGTCATGCCTTCCTTTGAGCATGTATTCGGCTCAGGGAGTTCGGTGATCCGGACATAGCTCGTCCTCAAAGTCGAGGGGCGGTCCGTGTGCCTTTCCTCCACTACCGCCATCTCGTGGGTGGCCGGCGGGGATCTGATATCCCTTTGATCGGGTTTAAGCCCGATCCGGTCATAGTCTGTAGCGACTCCCAGAGCGGCGATGTGATCCAAGAGCTCATTAAGGGAGGAGAGCTCCATCGGATCCATATGTTTGGCGAGTTCCGAACTTACGCGAAGGTTACGATTGATGACTTGAGAGGTCATCGTCGGCTCTACCGCCGATGGGGCGGCCATGATAAAGCCGCCAAGTCGGAGAGTTTGGCCTACAACCAGAGCTCCCCCTGAGGTGATGTCGTCCTTGACGACAAGACGAGCCATCGGGCCTTGTGGCGACGACACAGAGGAACTCTCAATGAAAGCACCAATGTCGGTGTCAAAACCGGCGGATCTCGGGTAGGGGGTCCCGATCTGTGCGTCAAGGCCGATGGTAACAGGAAACAAGGGACACAATGTTTACCCAGGTTCGGGCCCTCTCGACGAATGTAAAAGCCTACTTCCTGCTTGATTAATATTGAAGATATGGGTAGTACAAGAGTAGATCTACCACGAGATCGTAGAGGCTAAACCCTAAGAGCTAGCCTATGATGGTATGATTGTAATTGTGATCGGCCTTCTAAGGACCAACCTCTCCAGTTTATATAGACACCGGGGAGGGCTAGGGTTTACATGGAGTCGGTTACAAGGAAGGAAACACAATATCCGGATCGCCAAGCTTGCCTTCCACGCAAAGGATAGTCCCATCCGGACACGGGCCGAAGTCTTGAGTCATGTATCTTCACGCTTCAATAGTCCGGACGATGTATACAATCTGGCTGTCCGGATACCCCCTTATCCAGGACTCCCTCACCCGCTCCTGACCAGCGTGGCCCACCCAAAAGCCCCTCCATCGCCCGCGCGCGCTTCCCGCCCGAAATGGTCAGCGCCGCTACAAAGAATCGGTGCCGCATTCATGCCCGGGCAGAGCGGACGCGACCTCTCACTGGCGCCTGCGTTGAAGGGAGAAGCGGATTCAAGAGTGATGGTTGCTTCATCTGTCCAACTTACTGCTGGGTCTATGTGATTTGACGGCTCATTGGTCATTATTACTGAGGTGGTAGGACTGCTGGATGTCCCACACTTTCGGCGAAAGGAGGTACTACTAGATTACAATTTTCTCCATTCTTACGGCGGAGGAGTGCAAGAGCAGTGAAAACATGTAGGCTCAGTGATTACATGGCCCACCTCACACTATCACCATATTTTATGGACACCGTGCGACACCTAACTCTTTACATAGTACTCCCTCCGTTCCTAAATATAAGTCTTTGTAGAGATTCCACTAGGTGGACTACATATGGAACAAAATGAATGAATCTACACTTAAAATGCATCTATATACATCCGTATGTGGTTCATGGTGAAATCTCTACAAAGACTTATATTTAGGAACGGAGGAAGTACTTGTATAGTACGTACTGTAATTTATTAGCGAGATAGTACAATGCTATGAAGCTTCCAACTTCTGTTACATGTATCTTGCGTCCAAGGTTGCCCGTTGCAACATTTCATCAAATACAAAGGATACTAACATGCATGCTATTGCATCTCAATGATTGATAGATCATAGCAAATATGTACTCCCTCCATTCCAAAATAAGTGTCTCAACTTTATGCTACATACGGAGCAAAATGAGTGAATCTACACTCTAAAATACGTCTATATACATCAGTGTTTGGAGTATGTACTAGTAGTTCATATTGAAATCTACTAAAGGACATATATATTCCAAACAATATGATAATCTCTCTAACCAAGGTAGTAGGGACGAGGAGTAAACGGAGGGAGTAGTAAAATTTTCTCCTCGTCCTGCGAGCCACCGCGCGCGTGGGCGAGGGAGCGGGCATAAGGCGTACACTACTACTACTACTACTACTACTACTACTACTACTACTACTACTACTACTACTACTACTACTACTACTACTACTACTACTACTCATGCAGTCCCTAGCCATTGAAACAGAGATAGCTAAGGAAAAAAAGATTCATGCAGTCCCTAGCCCTTGAACCGTAAACCCTAACCAGGCTTTAATTTGCTGGCAACATCGGCGCTTCCTAAGAAAGGAAGTTTGCAACCCTTTGACCATCGGATCATTTTGTGCAGTTTCACCAAAATCGAGATAAGCATCCCTGTCGCAAAGAAACTGAAGAAGCGTGATTAGAATAAGATTACTGGGACTAGTTGATGAGACATAAACTCATCACAAATACAATACGTAGAAGCCAGTAGAGGTATGTGGGGGGCTAAGAAGTAGAGAAATATCCACATGGAGTGATGTGGGCAGCTGGAGCAGTGGTGCAAGCCGGATGTAAAGGGAGTTGTACCTGAGGGATGTCGGGACGTAGCTCAACCTAGAGGAGGGCGGCGGGAGGAGGCAACTACCCACGTCACGGCAGTGAGCAATGGACGAAGGCAACCTCACCGGCTTTGTGAGAGAGAATGGCGGGGACCCCTGATCGGGACGTGCCGACAGTGGGTTTTCGCCGTCGGCGACGGCGACCGCATCTACACTAAGCATCCACCCCTTCCCTCGGCGGACGTGATCCGCCGGGATGTTAGAGATGTGGCCACAGTGGTTTTGTGCGAGAGAGTGTGAAAACTGAAGAGAGCAACCCCAGCAAGCAACCGTGTAGGCTTGTCCTTCCTATGTATATAGTGGAGCGGTTTCCTTTTCTCTCCATATGAACCTATTTATATTGCGTACGTGCGACTGAAGAAAAAAAACTTTATTTATAAATGACGCGGCACCTACTACTCATTCTCCTATAAACCTTGCGCTTGGCATCTCCAAACTATTAACCTTGCGATTGGCTCTTCGCCTCTTCGGGAAGTCGAGCAATAATGGTACCGCAGTATATATCGTTCTGGCTATATGAGACCGAATGAATTGCTGCACGACCACCACGTGGCGAGGGAGAGTGCCTACTATTACGTCCGTTTCAATATGGACTACATACGGAGCAAAATGAGTGAATCTACAGTCTATAATACGTCTATATACATCAGTGTTTGGAGTATGTACTAGTAGTTCATATTGAAATCTACTAAAGGACATATATTCCAAACAATATGATAATCTCTCTAACCAAGGTAGGGACGAGGAGTAAACAGAGGGAGTACTAGTAAAATTTTCTCCTCGTCCCACGAGCCACCGCGCGCGTGGGAGAGGGAGCGGGCGTAAGGCGTAGTAAGCAAGCTTCACCTCATCCTGCGAGCCACCGCGCCCGTGGGCGGGGGAGACGGCGTACTAAGCAAGCTTCTCCTCGTTCTGCGAGTTGACGGGACACATCAAAACTACTTCAGTGTATAGAGCCTTGCCTCTAAGGTAGGCCCCACATGGTTTGCCTCTTTTTTAACATAATGCGTCAAGTCGCAATATGTTTGTTCACCCGTGGTAGACGATCATCCCTCCATCTAGTGGACAACCAGTACACGTGTCAAATTACCACGTGGGCTGCCTTTTCGTACAGAAATGAGCTCCACCGTGTACCCGTGCGGGTGTGGTTGGGAAAGAGACGGGAGTACATGCGCCGTGTGTGCACCTCTTCTCTTCGTGCACGTCCCCCACCTACATGGGTGTGTGAGAGAGATACAAACCTAGACTAATGGCTTGTGCGTTCGTGAGTGTTTTTTGTTTTTTGGGGGGGTTGATTTCGTGAATGTATTTGTGGGAATATGTGTCGATGACATCTCAAACAAATTTTTGCATGCAATGTGTGTGAAACGGAGGCCTATTCATATCATATATAGAGGTTCGCGAGATCCACAAGAAGAGAGGGAGGGGTCATAGATATCGATAGAGTCGAAGAGAGGATAAAGTGGGTAGGGGCGAGATCGATGAAGAGAGCCATCAAAATTGTGTGTGTGCAAGTCAAAGATATAGGGCGACAGACCTAGCTACCGGAACGTCAGAGGGCACATGCCAAGTTTGTGTGTGGCAGGGAGACATGACTAGAGCGCTCGATGTATCGGTGTGTGTGTGGGAGGGGGTGGGGGGAGGGGTAGGCAGAGGCCTAACTATAGAGGTAGAACGACTCGTATAGGTGTTGAGAAGGAGAGACCCAGCTATGTCTTGAGGGAGATCGGTTGACATCCATACATTACTGAAGGATGGGAAATAGGATGGGATAGAGAGAGAGAGAGAGAGGAGAGAGAGAGAGGGAGGGAGAGGGGTAGAGTGCTGGATGGGTGATGGAGTTGCTTCTCGAAGATGGTGGGAGAGGCCTACTAGACAAACTGAGGGTGGAACTGTTGGAAATATGCCCTAGAGGCAATAATAAAATGGTTATTATTATATTTCCTTATTCATGATAATTGTCTATTGTTCATGCTATAATTGTATTGACCGGAAACCGTGATACATGTGTGAATACATAGACCACAACATGTCCCTAGCAAGCCTCTAGTTGACTAGCTCGTTGATCAATAGATGGTCATGGTTTCCTGGCCATGGACATTGGATGTCGTTGATAACGGGATCACATCATTGGGAGAATGATGTGATGGACAAGACCCAATCCTAAGCATAGCACAAGATCGTGTAGTTCGTTTGCTAGAGCTTTTCTAATGTCAAGTATCATTTCCTTAGACCATGAGATTGTGCAACTCCCGGATACCGTAGGAGTGCTTTGGGTGTATCAAACGTCACAACGTAACTGGGTGGCTATAAAGGTGCACTACAGGTATCTCCGAAAGTGTCTGTTGGGTTGGCTCGAATCGAGACTGGGATTTGTCACTCCGTATGACGGAGAGGTATCTCTGGGCCCACTCGGTAATGCATCATCATAATGAGCTCAATGTGACTAAGTAGTTAGTCACGGATCATGCATTACGGAACGAGTAAAGTGACTTGCCGGTAACGAGATTGAACGAGGTATTGGGATACCAATGATCGAATCTCGGGCAAATAACATACCGATAGACAAAGGGAATTGAATACGGGATTGATTGAATCCCCGACATCGTGGTTCATCCAATGAGATCATCGTGGAACATGTGGGAGCCAACATGGGTATCCAGATCCCGCTGTTGGTTATTGGCCGGAGAACGTCTCGGTCATGTCTGCATGGTTCCCGAACCCGTAGGGTCTACACACTTAAGGTTCGGTAACGCTAGAGTTGTTATGGGAAATAGTATGTGGTTACCGAAGGTTGTTCGGAGTCCCAGATGAGATCCCGGACGTCACGAGGAGTTCCGGAATGGTCCGGAGGTGAAGATCGATATATTGGACGAAGGGTATTGGAGTCCGGAAGTGTTCCAGGGGTACCAGGCTATGGCCAGCATGTCCGAAAGGGGTTTCGGAGGCCCCGACAAGCGTTGGGGGGCCTTATGGGCCAAGGGGAAGGGGAAAACTAGCCCACTAAGGGGCTGTGCGCCCCTCCCAACCCCTCTCACGTAACCAGGAGAGGTGGGGGCGCCTCCCCTAGGGCAGCCGCCCCTCCTGGCTTGGGGGGCAAGTCTCCTAGGGGTGGGGGCGCCCAAAACCCATCTAGGGTTTCCCCTTGGCCGCCGCCCCCCCTCTATCCTTCTCCTATAAATAGTGGGGGTGGGAGGGCTGCCAGACACCCCTTCCCCTGGCGCAGCCCTTTCCTCCCCCTCCTCCGTAGTGCTTGGCGAAGCCCTGCCGGAGAACCGCAAGCTCCACCACCACGCCGTCGTGTTGCCGGAGCTCTTCCTCAACTTCTGCTCTCCCCTTGCTGGATCAAGGAGGAGACGTCCCCGGGCTGTACGTGTGTTGAACGCGGAGGCACCGTCCGTTCGGCGCTAGATCGGATCTTCCGCGATTTGAATCGCCGCGAGTACGACTCCATCAACCGCGTTCTAGTAACGCTTCCACTTAGCGATCTTCAAGGGTATGAAGATGCACTCTCTCTCTCGTTGCTAGTATCTCCTTGATTGATCTTGGTGACACGTAGGAAAATTTTGAATTATTGCTACGTTCCCCAACAGTGGTATCAGAGCTAGGTCTATGCGTAGTTTCTATGCACGAGTAGAACACAAGTTGTTGTGGGCGTCGATTTTGTCAATTTACTTGCTGTTACTAGTCTTATCTTGATTCGGCGGCATCGTGGGATGAAGCGGCCCGGACCGATCTTACACGTACGCTTACGTGAGACAGGTTCCACCGACTGACATGCACTAGTTGCATAAGGTGGCTAGCGGGTGTCTGTCTCTCCCACATTAGTCGGATCGGATTCGATGAAAAGGGTCCTTATGAAGGGTAAATAGAAATTGGCATATCACGTTGTGGTTTTGGCGTAGGTAAGAAACGTTCTTGCTAGAAACCTATAGCAGCCACGTAAAAATTTGCAACAACAATTAGAGGACGTCTAACTTGTTCTTGCAGCATGTGCCGTGTGATGTGATATGGCCAAAAGGATGTGATGAATGATATATATGTGATGTATGAGATTGATCATGTTCTTGTAATAGGAATCACGACTTGCATGTCAATGAGTATGACAACCGGCAGGAGCCATAGGAGTTGTCTTAATTTATTGTATGACCTGCGTGTCATTGAATAATGCCATGTAATTACTTTACTTTATTGCTAAACCGTTAGCCATAGTAGTAGAAGTAATAGTTGGCGATACAACTTCATGAAGACACGATGATGGAGATCATGGTGTCATGCCGGTGACGATGATGATCATGGCGCCCCGAAGATGGAGATCAAAAGGAGCAAAAACGATATTGGCCATATCATGTCACTATTTGATTGCATGTGATGTTTATCATGTTTTTACATCTTATTTGCTTAGAACGACGGTAGCATAAATAAGATGATCCCTCGCTAAAATTTCAAGAAAGTTTCCCCCTAACTGTGCACCGTTGTGAAAGTTCGTTGTTTCGAAGCACCACGTGATGATCGGGTGTGATAGATTCTAACGTTCACATACAACGGGTGTAAGCCAGATTTACACACGCAATACACTTAGGTTGACTTGACGAGCCTAGCATGTACAGACATGGCCTCGGAACACAAGAGACCGAAAGGTCGAACATGAGTCGTATAGTAGATACGATCAACATGAAGATGTTCACCGATGATGACTAGTCCGTCTCACGTGATGATCGAACACGGCCTAGTTGACTCGGATCATGTATCACTTAGATGACTACAAGGATGTCTATCTGAGTGGGAGTTCATTAGATGAACTTAATTATCATGAACATAGTCAAAAGGTCTTTGCAAAATATGTCGTAGCTTGCGCTTTAGTTCTACTGTTTTAGATATGTTCCTAGAGAAAATTTAGTTGAAAGTTGATAGTAGCAATTATGCGGACTGGGTCCGTAAACTGAGGATTGTCCTCATTGCTGCGCAGAAGGCTTATGTCATTGATGCACCGCTCGGTGTGCTGAACCTCGAGCGTAGTCTGTGGATGTTGCGAACATCTGACATACATGTTTTGATGACTACATGATAGTTCAGTGCGTAATGCTAAACGGTTTAGAATTGAGGAGCCAAAGACGTGTTTGAAACGTCACAGAACATATGAGATGTTCGAAGGACTGAAATTGGATTTCAGGCTCGTGCCCACGTCAAGAGGTATGAGACCTCCGACAAGTTTCTTAAGCCTACAAACTAAGGGAGAAAAGCTCAATCGTTGAGCATCTGCTCAGATTGTCTGAGTACTACAATCGCTTGAATCGAGTGGGAGTTAATCTTCCAGATGAGATAGTGATGGTTCTCCAAAGTCACTGCCCCCAAGCTACTAGAGCTTCGTGATGAACTATAACATATCAGGGAAAGATATGATGATCCTTGATCTATTCGCGATGTTTGACGCCGCGAAGGTAGAAATCAAGTAGGAGCATCAATTGTTGATGGTTAGTAAAACCACTAGTTTCAAGAAGGGCAAGGGCAAGAAGGGATACTTCATGAAACGGCAAATCAGTTGCTGCTCTAGTGAAGAAACCCAAGGTTGAACCCAAACCCGAGACTAAATGCTTCTGAAATGAGGGGAACGGTCACTGAAGCAGAACTACCCTAGATACTTCATAGATGAGAAGGCTAGCAAGGTCGACAGAAGTATATTGGATATACATTATATTAATGTGTACTTTACTAGTACTCCTAGTAGCACCAGGGTATTAGATACCGGTTCGGTTGCTAAGTGTTAGTAACTCAAAATAAAAGCTACAGAATAAACGGAGACTAGCTAAAGGTGAGACGACAATATGTGTTGGAAGTGTTTCCAAGGTTAATGTGATCAAGGATCACATGCTCCCTCTACCATCGACGTTGGTGTTAAACCTAAATAATTGTTATTTGGTGTTTGCGTTGAGCATAGACATGATTGGATTATGTTTATCGCAATACGGTTATTCATTTAAGGAGAATAATGGTTACTTTGTTTTTTTGAATAATACCTTCAATGGTCTTGCACCTAAAATGAATGGTTTATTGAATCTCGGTGATACACATGTTCATAACAAAAGATATAAGATAGTGATGATAGTACCACATACTTGTGGCACTGCCATTTGAGTCATATTGGTATAAAACGCATGAAGAAGCTCCATGTTGATGGATCTTTGGACTCACTCATTTTTGAAAAGATTGAGACATGCGAACCATGTCAGTTGGTATAGATGCATGAAGAAACTCCATGCAGATGGATCGTTTGGACTCACTTGATTTTGAATCACTTGAGACATGCAAATCATACCACATGGGCAAGATGACTGAAAGGCCTCGTTTTCAGTGAGATGGAACAAAAGAGCAACTTGTTGGAAGTAATACATTTGATGTGTGCAATCCAATGAGTGCCGAGGCACGCAGTGAATATCGTTATGCTCTTACTTCACAGATGATTTGAGTAGATTCTAAGTATATTTACTTGATGAAACACTAGTCTGAACTATTGAAAGGTTCAAGTAATTTCAGAGTGAAGTTGAAGATCATCGTGACAAGAGGATAAAATGTCTATGATATGATCATAGAGATAAATATCTGAGTTACGAGTTTGGTACACAATTAAGACATTGTGGAAATTGTTTCACGACTAATACCGCCTGGAACACCATAGTGTGATGGTGTGTCCGAACATCATAGATGCACCCTATTGGATATGGTGCATACCATGATGTCTCTTATCGAATTACCACTATCGTTTATGGGTTAGGCATTAGAGACAACTGCATTCACTTTAAATAGGGCACCACGTAATTCCGTTGAGATGACACCGTATGAACTATGGTTTAGAGAAACCTAAGTTGTCGTTTCTTAAAAGTTTGGGGCTGCGACGCTTATCTGAAAAGTTTTTGCCTGATAAGCTCGAACCCAAAGCGAATAAATGAATCTTCATAGGACACCCAAAACAGTTGGGTATACGTCCTATTTCAGATCCGGAAGCAAAAGTGATTGTTTCTAGAAACGGGTCCTTTCTCGAGGAAAAGTTTCTCTCGAAAGAATTGAGTGGGAGGATGGTGGAGACTTGATGAGGTTATTGAACCGTCACTTCAACTAGTGTGCAGCAGGGCACAGGAAGTTGTTCCTGTGGCGCCTACACCAATTGAAGTGGAAGCTGATGATAGTGATCATGAAACTTCAGATAAAGTCACTACCAAACCTCGTAGGTCGACAAGGATGCGTACTACTTCATAGTGGTACGGTAATCCTGTCTTGGAAGTCATGTTGCTAGACAACAATGAACCTACGAGCTATGGAGAAGCGATGGTGGGCCCGGATTCCGACGAATGGCTCGAGGCCATAAAATCTGAGAGGATCCATGTATGAAAACAAAGTATAGACTTTGGAAGACCTACTTGATGGTCGTAAGGTTGTTGGGTACAGATGGATTTTAAAAGGGAAGACGGACAACGATGGTAAGTATCACCATTAAGAAAGCTCGACTTGTCGTTAAGATGTTTTCCGACAAGTTCAAGGAGTTGACTACGTTGAGACTTTCTCACTCGTAGCGATGCTAAGAGTCTGTTGGAATTATATTAGCAGTTACTGCATTATTTATGAAATCTTGCAGATAGGATGTCAAAACATTGTTTCCTCGACGATTTTCTTGAGGAAAGGTTGTATGTGATACAACCAGAAGGTTTTGTCAATCCTGAAAGATGCTAACAAGTATGCAAAGCTCCAGCAATCCTTCTAAGGACTGGAGTAAGCATCTCCGAGTTCGAATATACGCTTTGATGAGATGATCAAAGATTTTGGGTTTATACAAAGTTTATGAGAAACTTGTGTTTCCAAAGAAGTGAGTGGGAGCACTATAGAATTTCTGATGAGTATATGTTGTTGACATATTGTTGATCAGAAATGATGTAGAATTTCTGGAAAGCATATAGGGTTATTTGAAAAGTGTTTTTTCAATGGAAAACTTAGATTAAGCTACTTGAACATTGAGCATCAAGATCTATAAGGATAGATCAAAAATGCTTAATAGTACTTTCAAATGAACACATACCGTGACAAGATTTTGAAGGAGTTCAAAATAGATCGGCAAAGAAAGAGTTCTTGGCTGTGTTATAAGGTGTGAGTATTGAGTAAGACTCAAGACCTGACCACGGCAGAAGAGAGAGAAAGGACGAAGGTCGTCCCCTATGCTTTAGACGTAGGCTCTACAGTATGCTATGATGTGTACGACACTTGAAGTGTGCCTTGCCATGAGTCAGTCAAGGGGTACAAGAGTGATCCAGGAATGGATCACAGGACAACGGTCAAATTTATCCTTAGTAACTAGTGGACTGAGGAATTTTCTCGATTATGGAGGTGGTAAAAGAGTTTGTCGTAAAGGGTTACGTCGATGCAAACTTTGACACTAATCTGGATGACTCTGAGTAGTAAACCGGATTCGTATAGTAGAGCAGTTATTTGGAATAGCTCCAAGTAGCGCATGGTAGCTGCATCTACAAGATGAGATAGAGATTTGTAAAGCACACACGGATCTGAAAGGTTCAGACCCGTTGACTAATAACCTCTCTCACAAGCGAGATATGATCAAACCCCATGGGTGTTGGATTCATTGCAATCACATAGTGATGTGAACTAGATTATTGACTCTAGTGCAAGTGGGAGACTGTTGGAAATATGCCCTAGAGGCAATAATAAAATGGTCATTATTATATTTCCTTGTTCATGATAATTGTATATTGTTCATGCTATAATTGTATTGACCGGAAACCGTGATACATGTGCGAATACATACACCACAACATGTCGCTAGTAAGCCTCTAGTTGACTAGCTCGTTGATCAATAGATGGTAATGGTTTCCTGGCCATGGACATTGGATGTCGTTGACAACGGGATCACATCATTGGGAGAATGATGTGATGGACAAGACCCAATCCTAAGCAGAGCACAAGATCGTGTAGTTCGTTTGCTAGAGCTTTTCTAATGTCAAGTATCATTTCCTTAGACCATGAGATTGTGCAACTCCCGGATACCGTAGGAGTGCTTTGGGTGTATCAAACGTCACAACATAACTGGGTGGCTATAAAGGTGCACTACAGGTATCTCCGAAAGTGTATGTTGGGTTGGCTCGAATCGAGACTGGGATTTGTCACTCCGTATGACGGAGAGGTATCTCTGGGCCCACTCGGTAATGCATCATCATAATGAGCTCAATGTGACTAAGTAGTTAGTCACGGGATCATGCATTACGGAACGAGTAAAGTGACTTGCCGGTAACGAGATTGAATGAGGTATTGGGATACCAACGATCGAATCTCGGGCAAGTAACATACCGATAGACAAAGGGAATTGAATATGAGATTGATTGAATCCCCGACATCGTGGTTCATCCGATGAGATCATCGTGGAACATGTGGGAGCCAACATGGGTATGCAGATCCCGCTTTTGGTTATTGGCCGAAGAACGTCTCGGTCATGTCTGCATGGTTCCCGAACCCGTAGGGTCTACACACTTAAGGTTCGGTGACGCTAGAGTTCTTATGGGAAATAGTATGTGGTTACCGAAGGTTGTTAGGAGTCCCGGATGAGATCCCAGACGTCATGAGGAGTTCCGGAATGGTCCGGAGGTGAAGATCGATATATTGGACGAAGGGTATTGGAGTCCAGAAGTGTTCCGGGGGTACCAGGCTATGGCCAGCATGTCCGAAAGGGGTTTCGGAGGCCCCGGCAAGCGTTGGGGGGCCTTATGGGCCAAGGGGAAGGGGGAAACCAGCCCACTAAGGGTCTGTGCGCCCCTCCCAACCCCTCTCACGTAACGAGGAGAGGTGGGGGCGCCTCCCCTAGGGCAGCCCCTCTTGGCTTGGGGGGCAAGTCTCCTAGGGGTGGGGGCGCCCAAAACCCATCTAGGGTTTCCCCTTGGCCGCCGCCCCACCTCTACCCTTCTCCTATAAATAGTGGGGGTGGGAGGGCTGCCAGACACCCCTTCCCCTGGCGCATCCCTTTCCTCCTCCAACACCTCCCCCTCCTCCGTAGTGCTTGGCGAAGCCCTGCCGGAGAACCGCAAGCTCCACCACCACGCCGTCGTGTTGCCGGAGCTCTTCCTCAACTTCTGCTCTCCCCTTGCTGGATCAAGGAGGAGACGTCCCCGGGCTGTACGTGTGTTGAACGCGGAGGCACCGTCCGTTCGGCGCTAGATCGGATCTTCCGCGATTTGAATCGCCGCGAGTACGACTCCATCAACCGCGTTCTAGTAACGCTTCCGCTTAGCGATCTTCAAGGGTATGAAGATGCACTCTCTCTCTCTCTCTCTCTCGTTGCTAGTATCCCATAGATTGATCTTGGTGACACGTAGGAAAATTTTGAATTATTGCTACGTTCCCCAACAGGAACTGCAATATTATCAATAAGAGTGGGGATGTGTTTCTGTTTGTGCATGTGCGTGATAGATCTGTCGGGACACATCCATGGATGATGAAGGGGAACCATGTGTTTGGTAAGCAAACCTAACTAGATCGGTAGATCAATTGTTGTTTGTCGGAGGAAGGGAGAGACATAATTAATGAGGTAGATCGATCGACGCGTGGGAAAAATGAGTTATAAGGACCTAGCTAGCGATATGTATAGCGGGAGATCGGTTGGTGTACGTCCATCTGTTATAAGGCCGGCGAGATGGATAGACAGAGAGAATGGAGCTAGGAGGTGGTGCGAGAGGCCCAGCTACTAGCTAGATAGGGGGAGGAGTGTGCGGTTGTGAGATCGATGAGAAGAGGGGCGAGAGTTTATACGTGTGTGGGACCGTATGAGAGGCACGAGGCAAGGACACATAAAGGAGGAGATTGAAGGTGCGTGTGTATGTTGTAGGCAGACATCGCTGGAGAGGTTTATCGATCGGTGTGTGTCGGAAAGGAGTTGTGGAGACTGTGGGAGAACGACCTAAAGAAAAAAAATGAATGTGCGCGATGGATAGAATGCTGAGGGAGGGGGAGGGCGAGGAGGGCGTGTGAATGCACGAGAGAAAGTTAGTGGTAGCTACAAAGGTTAGAGGATTGTGTGGGTGTAAGAGACTAACAAAGATCATAATTTGATATGGAAGTGGATTCATATATTTGAATAGGAGATCATAGTGTTTTAAACATATGCATGCATGAATATAGCGGTGATACGTGTGTTGTGGTTTTGCACATGTTATACCATAATGTCGTACAATCTAAACCATACTATACATCGAACAATCTAAATGTCGAACAATCTAAACCATACTATACATCGAACAATCTCACATTTTATTTGAATTTGTGATAATGTGTGGCGTTTGCAGCTTACAACTAAATACCGAACAATCTAAACAATACTATATATCAAACATTCTCACATTTTATTTGAATTTGTGGTAATGTGTGGTGTTTGCAACTCACATCTAAATACTTGTAGGCATAGGGGGCGGGGCACCATACATAATGTGATAAACACATTATACATATGAGACATGGTTTAGTTTGTGAAGATCTAGCTAGATCTTGAAATTTACTATGATTTGAAATCAACATAAAGTGGATTCAAAAAATCGAGTTCGAGTTCATATAGTACAAATAGTTCATATGTAACTCGAGACTAATCATGTGGTGTGCTGTGAAGATAATACACAAATGATGGTTTAACTTGACAATAATGACGATTGTAGATCTTATTAAAACAGAGAAACGAATTCAAATGCTTTGACTTCATAACAATCATTATTGTTGATCTTATTCAAATAGAGAAACGAATTCAAATATTGTTCATATTGAAGCGGTAGTATATACGTTTGGAATGCACTAAAAAGCTAGGTTGCATGCATTATACACGTAGCGAAATATTTTAATTGAACATAACATGAATTCAAAGTTTTGAATGACATTTGTAGTGCGAATTGATTTGGTACAGTACACGTTAGGCTTGTCCGGAAATTTCAACCCGCGCCTTGTTAGCCCGAAATATTTAAGATATATCTTTGTCTCGTTGTGCTCCGACAACTCCCTCCATCTCAACCCGCGCCTTGCTATTCCAAAATTACAACGCGCGCAAAAACTCCCACCTCCTGTGAAATCCCGACACGTGAAATGCCCGTGATACCCCTGAACCGAAAGAACCGCCTCAAATTGGTGGGGGTACTTTCGTAACTTACCCCACATTTCGGACAAGCGCGTCCCTAAGCCATGGTTCCCCACTACCATCCCATCCGCCCACCCATTCGTACACCGAGGCCGGCAAAACCCGCGAAGCCCCACACCCTCCTCCGTCCGCCACCCAGCCGGAGCCTCTTCCCCGACGACGTCGTCCACATCAACACCTCGACGTCCCTCATCCACCGTACCGGATGAGGATCCGTCGTCGATTTGGTCGTCCCGCCGGTTCAGCCACCCCGTCCTCCACCTCCAAGGAGCTGCCCCGATGTTCCCCTCGTCTTTCGCACAACCTCCATTCCCACATCGCCGTCTTCACCTACACCACCAGAAGAGCATCATCATCACCGTTTCCTCGGATGAAGCTGCGGCCTAATCGGCTCCACCAAAGAGGTTGTACATTAATCACCGCATTTTCTTCTTGATTCGATCTCACGGTGCTGCCGGCGCTCGGTCCCGAGCCAACACAGCGCGGCTCCATCCACGACGGCGTCGCCGACCACTTCCTCCACGGCATCGCTCCCTCGGCGGCGACGTCCACATCAGTAGGAGCTGCTGCTGCTTTAGCTCTCGCGCGTGCTGCTGCTCTGCTCTTGCTCTCGGTCCCCTGCTTGGTCTGCTCTTGCTCTTGCTCTTTCTCGCGCTGCTGCTCTCGCTCTTGCTCTTGCTTGCGATGCTGCTCCGATTTAGCTACACTTCAGTCTACTGAATCGACTTTTGGGTCAGTCGATTTTCAGGACGTGGGGGGCTCACCGGAGTTAAGGAAGAACCAGCCGCAGCGGGGAGGGGGGGCTCGCTGGAGAGGTACCCCACTATCTATCTTAGGGTTCAGGGTGGGGGCGGTGGTCGCCGGTGGTGGTGGGGCGGTGGCGTGGGGATCGCCGGAGAAAAAGCTCGGCACGGGGGGCCTACAGGGATGGCCGGGGCGGCGGCGGACCGGCGGTGGGGAGTGTTTTCGGTGCGGGCAGGGCGGCGCACTGCCGGCCGCGGGCGACGGGGGGCGGCTATTTGCCGGTTGTGGCTGGCGGCTCAGGGGGGTGGAGGTTGAAGATGAACTGCAGGCCCTTGATTTCGTATCCAACAGCTGCAAAATCGACTGACCAGAGATGAAAAAGTCAGTCGACTGACTTGTAGCCTCACCTCTAGTGCGTTCAGTTTTGACAGTAAAATTCAGTTTCGACAACAAAATTCAGTTTCGACAGTTAAATTCAGTTTCGACAGTTAAGTTCAGAGATGAGCGGCTGATGTATACATCTAGCACTTTGTGGTTATGTATTTTACGTCATCTATTGAAGGTGCTATTAGAATTCCACTCAGGTTAACGTTGTCTCTCTTGTCCTGCTTCAGCCTCGGCGTCGTACAACTCACCGGAGCTGCTCCAACGACGAAACCCTCCATCACAGCGGAGCAGTACCTCGGGCTCCATCTCCAGATGCCTAAGATCTTCTTCCCCTCCTCTGATAGCCAAGTCAGCTGGAGCATCCTCACCGGCCAACCCAATCACGCTGAGAACGACATGGCTTCGCCAAAGAGGTTGTACACTTCTTGTGGTTTGACTGAATCTCACCATGCTTCTTTGCATCCTGTGATCTTCCAATTCTTGTGAACCAAACACCCAGATTGGCAGAAATCCTGTGTTTTTAAATTCTCTGTTTTGCACGTGCATTAGTATCCTATTCCTGTCTATTTCCTATCCCTGCATTGTTAGAATCCTCAAATTCAAACAAGCCCTTACACAATTACTTCTATTACAGATATGTGTCAAAGAAAACCTTGTGTGGTTTGTCCTGCTCCTGCGGTGCTGTGTTCCACCCCAGCTCAGCTGCTCCAACGACGGAAGGGTTCACCACAGCAGGGATCCGCTCTCCAGACTCTGTTTCACCGCCTCAGATCTTCTTCCCCGCCACCACCAGCCACGACAACTGCATTACCATCATCAACTGAGCAGATGACCTTGAGGACTACACGGGTCCGCAAGAGAGGTCGCACTCTTCCGTGTCTGCTTACGTTATGCATCGCTTAATATGATGACATGCTACTTTATCGTCGTGTTCACCTATTAGACTCCGACTCAGGTCCAAACTTATGCTGAAACTTGATTTTTTAAATGGTTGTGGGGTACATATTAGGGCAGCAATCAGTACTATCTGTCTACTATCTGGTTAATCTTGGGTGACTACTATGAGTTTCATGTTGGGTGCAAACAAACATTAAAGGAGCCATTATCTGTATTTTTAACTAAAGCTATTATCTGCCTGCTATCATTGGTTTTGGGTCTATCCACAGTTTGCTACCTTCACTCTGGATTTGTGCATGCACTCCTTACATAATCTCACTATGTTTTATTCCTATGCATGTCAGTTATTGTACACAATGGAACTGGACATGTAGAGCAAAAGAGACGAGCCTTGCGTGGCAATTAAATTTCATGCAAACGTCACTCCATGGTGGGCGCAAAGGTAGCCCCCCCTCCACCCATTTCGGATCGTAATCAAGAGGAGGATAACTGTTCTGAGGGGGATTCAGAAGCAGAAGACCACTCCTATTTACGCCATGAGGTCTTCGCTCTAACTTGGCATGCTGATGTTGGTAATATCATGCATATGGTGCCTTGCATTGCTTACTGTATACATCAAAGATGTCATCTGCTTAGTTTAGACATGCTTTGTGTCAATGCCATCTGTTTAGTTTCTTTATCGTATATGTGAATCATGTAATGCCATCTTGTTTAGCCAAGAATCATATATGTGAATTTTGCAATGCCACCCTGGTTAGCCAGTCATCTTATATGTGAATTATATCATGACATCATTTTTTATTACGTGTTAAATTTTTCAACAATTTTAGTACATTCAATTACTCTTCCTGTGCATCAGCCATTCGGCACGGTCATGGAAAAATGTGGAGTGGAAACAAGGTCTTCAGAGCAGACAATGCTATCTGACGAAGAGCATGTCTTGCTGGTTACAGATAGCTCCTCAGAGGAGGATTCAGAGATAGATGGCCAGTCCTATCCCCCCCGAGGTGCATGCTCTAACTTGGCAGGGTTATGTTGCTCATATCGTGCATATGGTATCTTGCATTGCTATGTCATTTGCTTAGTTTAGACATGATTTGTGTGAATGCCACCTGTTTAGTGTCTAATTACCATATATGTGAATTATGCAATGCCATCTTTTTGCAAGACATTATATATGTGAATTATGCAATGCTATCTTGTTGCAAGGCATTATATATGTGAATTATGCAATGCCATGCTGTTTAGCCAAGCGTCATATATGTGAATTATATCATGCCGTCCTTTTTTTGTATTTCTCATTGCTTTTGTCGACAATGTTTGTATATTCAACTTCTCTTCCTATGCATTAGCCATTTGAATTGGTGATGGAGAAATCTGGAGTGAAAACAAGGTCTTCAGAGCCGACAATGCTACCTGGTGAAGCAGATATGTTGCTGGTTACAGATAGCTCTTCAGAGGAGGATTTAGAGGCAAATGATCGGTCCTATTATCCCCCTGAGGTGTATGCTCAAACTTGGCAGGGTTATATTACTCATATCATGCATATGTTGTATTGCAATGCTTAGTTTTTACATCATATACACGATATTGAATGCCATCTCCTTAGTTGACACATCATATATGCGATTGCCCTCTGCTCACTTCCTTATTATATAAATCATATATTTGAATTATATCATGCCATGATGTTTACATAGACAGCATGTATCTGAATTATGGCATGCCAACCCATTTTCTAAAGACATAATATAGTTATATCATCTCATCTTGTTCACATAGTCATCATATTTTTAATTATGTCATTCTATCCGTGAATTATATCATGCCATCATGTTTCCATCGATGGCATGTTTGTGATTTATGGCATGCCAACCTCTTTAATAGACACATCGTATAGTTATATCATGCCATCCTGTTTACATAGTCATCATATTTTGATGTATGTCATTCTATCCTGTTTAGTTAGCCATCATACATGTGAAATTGTGTCACACTATCCTGTTTAATTAGCCATCATATATTTGAAATTATGTCCTGCTATTCTGTTTGGTTAGACAACATAAATGTGAATTATTTCATGCCCTGTTTTCTTCCCTACTATCCATTGCACCTGTCTATCTTACAATGTCTGTACATTCAATTACTTTTCTTGTTTATCAGCCATTTCAATTGGAGGGGGTGATGGCAGTATCTGTGGGAGTAAAAACACGGTCTTCAGAAAAGATCGTGCTACCTGTCGATGGAGATAGAACCACGGTTGTACTTGCCCAAGAACTAGCCCCACCACACATAACCCAGACTCACGCAGATTGTACCCCTACCCAGTTGGACAGAGAACCAGCTACACCCCTTCTAACCCCAACCCCAGCAGATAGTAACCCAGTTCCCGTTGACATATCACCGTCTCCACCACAGAGCACCCAAACACGAGCAGTTAGTAAGGCAACAGCAGTGCCCAAAGCACGAGGACCACCACTCCAAACCCCAAGTCAACGCTTAAAGCAGAAGAAGAATTGTTCTCAGGTCAGGTTCCGTAGCTATGGTTCATACTACTTTGCTCTTGCATCATTGTATTTACTCATACCAACTAATTTCAAATTTGAAGGATCCAATTGAAACTCCAATGGCGCAACAGGTATGTTTTAAACCTGTTTCTTTAACGTGTTTGCTGTTGTAACTTGCTCTATGTTGATTTCAGTTTCAATTGCATAAACAGTTATGTTCTCATGCCATGCACATTACAAGTGTTGTTATTGCTGTGTAGTTTCCCACACTTATATTCTGTCTATGCTGCTTTGTCTTAAATAGATATGATTCGAACTGTATCTATCTTGATTTGGCAACATAAACTAGAATGATATAGACCATACAGTGAACATACTACATAGATATATGTTTGTTTCATGCTGTTATACTGTCCACCTTACTACTGAACTGGTTTACCAAAATGAGTTTCATATACTACATTGTAAACCTGTGATGTGTTTGTTTGTTTCTCCTTTAGAACGCGGATAAAATATGAGAGAAGAGCACCCCGTTATGCTATGGTAAAGGAAGTAATGCATATCAGGTTTAAGATAGTGAGGCATCCCTGTTGTTCTCCAAGAAAGCTGATAAAAACTATATTGAAGACACTGAGACAACCCCAATGTCCTGTCTTGATGTAGTGTTCGAGTTACTAGCTACTACTGCTGGCACCAGCTCTTCGAACTCGCTGCCTGAATCAGTTCGGCTTCTTGAGTCTCAACTTCAAGTTGAAAGACATCGATCAGATGTTATGCAACAGGAAGCCGAAGGACTGAGGAAGTCCCTACAGAATTCAGATGCATACTTTCTGGTGCAACAGCAAGTGCTGGAGGATTTAAGCGCCAAACAAGAGAAAGTTAATAAGCTTGCTAAGCATCTTGCCAGCATTATGGGTACCCAGGTTATTGTTTCTTGAGCTCTTCTGAAGTGGTTTCTGTTCTGGACTTGTTTTGCTGCGGCATTTATATGCTGCTTTGTTCCCTATATTTGCACTTGTGGCGAACTTTGATGCCCAGTGGATTTAATATGTGTAATAGCCGTGATAGCCTAGCGTAAGTTGCTTGCTTATTTATTTCCGTTGTCTTGTTTATTTGTTTTCTTGTAGTCAGTGCAGTTCTTTTTCCGCGGTTTGCTAGTGGCCGGAATAACCTATTTTTTAAAACTAGGCCACATTAACAACGGGCTACATATTTACTGTAGTTAACATGGGCCTCCTACGGGCCGTAGAAACAATGGGCCTTCTAAGGGCCGTAGAAACAATGGGCCTTCTACGGGGCATAGACACAATGGGCCTTCTACGGACCGTATCATCAATGGGCCTTCTACGGGCCGTATGATCGGTTGGCCAAACATGGGCCAATAACAGACCACATTATGGCCCTAAATGGGCTAGAGTTGAAATCGTCCATTCATGGGCCGACCATAACGGGCCGTCGTTAATAGGCCGTATTTGATGATGCTATGAAAACGGCCCAACGTATTAACGGGCCACAAACGGGCCGACTGTAACCACAGGCTGTATTTGGCCCACAAGTAGAAAATGTTAGTAACGGGCCGAAAGTAAACGAATGCTGGAAATGAGCCCAAGAATAAATGGGCCCTAAGAAGGCCGAAAGATAACATGGGATGGAAACGGCCCAACGGAATAATGGGCCGTAATGGGTATAAAGTGATACACTGTTCATTACGGGCCAGTTTTACCACGGGCCATTAATGGGCCGAGGGTTACTAAGGGCCTCATATGGGCCAAAAGACGTCATGGGCCATACATGGGCCGGAAGTTAAAACGGGCTGGAATTATATTGGACGGCCCAGATGACGCTACTGGGCCTAATCCGGATAGGCCGTAAACGGGCCCTTGGTTAGCGGGTTGTAAATGGGCTATATGCGAACAGGCCGTTAACAGGCTTGCTGTGGGCCGGCCCGCCACCTTTTGACCAAGTCAAACGGGCCGGTCTTTTCACAGGAATGGGCCTCTATTGGGCCATGCCACGCGCTTTGGGTCCAATGAGTGGATGACATCTGTCCCAACGGTGAGCCGACACGTGTTTCCTCCAGCGAATGATGATTTTACACGTGGAAAATCCCCATTGGTAGGGGCTGTTAACGGCTTATCGGATCCAAAACCGGACCCGATAGCTTAACGATGTTCCGTTACGGTGGATGCCACATGTCGGTCACCCTTGACGAAAGCACTTCTGTGACGCGCGATTTATCATCATGGAAGTGGACACTCCCGTGATGATAATTTTGGTAATGTCATGGAACACTTCTACGACATCACAGGTATGACTATCTTGATTCTGTCATAAATTTGTCATGGATGTACATGCATGACAGAAAACATGACCTACTGTGACAAACACGTATCATCACGAAAGTGTATTTTTTTGTAGTGACAATGAAAATATTCTTGAAGGCATGAGTCCTATCAAAGATACAATGAAGACGCCAAGGACTGGGGGGCAACAAAGTAATCCAAAGATCGATGCAAGCAAAACAAAAGGAGATAAAGGCCGCAATTAGCACAAGCACAAGAAATTCAAGGTCACTTTTGCACAGTTATTAGATAAATATCAAAAGAAAAGTGAAGTGAATGGTGCTTATCGGTCAAGTAATGCAAAAGCATCAAGATCACCCCCTAGGCGCGAATCCAAGGATCAGTATTGGCAAGAAGAGAATTTTAATGCAACGTGTTCATATCCTTATTTTGGGCCGCCAATGCCAATGTCGTGGATGCCTCCCTATGCTCATGTAGATCGATATTCATCATGGGACAGTTATGATACAATGGCACATTCTCCATCATATTTTAGACCATCTCACCACTGTTATGCAGCTCCAAGAAGATCTATGTTCAGTGAGCTGTCATATGTTCAAGACCGTTTTAATAAGAAAGAATCGGTCCGGAGCTCAAGAAAGAAGGAAGAGGTGATCAAACAAGTATATCGAGTTAAAAAATATGGTCGCAAGAGTGCCAATTCAGATTTGATCTTAAAGGATAAAGAGCCAATTAAAGTGTTAACATTGGCTACTAAAGGCAATGAGATGAAGCAATCAATTGTCGAGAATCAAAGTGCCAAATCTGAAGAAAAGAAGTTGAAAGTGCACAAGGTAAAACAAGAATTGTCATTAGTTCAAACAAAATCACAGCCGGGGCGCTCACTCGGCTTATCATATTGGCAAAAGAAGAAATTACAAAAACTTAGTGCACAAGAACTTGAAGAAAGGAACATGGCATGGGTTCCTAAAGGAAGTACTCAAAATAAGAATTATGTGAAAGCATCCATTACACGAAGTGCGGCAAAGATGAAGAAGGAAAAGAGTGAAAACTATGAAGGACCGAGCCGAAGGTTTCAACATCTTTGGTCCACACATTATCCATATTCTTCAACTATGTCGTTGATGCATATGCCATGGAATTCTTTATCAGATATGATTGGTTACCCTCAATGGGCTTATTTTAATCCATGGATGCAATGTAATTTCTTACATCATGAAAGGGTATTACCAAATCAGCATATGTTCAATTAGCTTCACTTTGTTGCCAATCTAAATGGACGATATATACCTATCGTCCTAAGCATGTACAAATGGCCGATGGAGTGTTGACATCGCGCTTAGAACAAATTTCGTGCAAGCTATTTTTCGGCACACAAGTTTTGCCGAAAAACAGGGGGCATGTGTTGACACCAGATTTTGGCATGGTCGAAAACATAATTAAGAAGGCCTCAAATGGAAAAGTGCTCAAAGTGAGGAAGTTCCGTATCGTCAAAATAAGAAACTTTGATATTTGGGTCATAGCCACCCGATCTCATCTCTAAGGCCGAAGTTGTGTTCGAAGTACTGAGATTTTGTATCTAGAACACTATTCGGCTGATTACACCCTCAAGATTGCCTCGGATGAAGGATCACTCTAAAGGAATTGTCTTCGTATCATTGAGGTGATCGATTTTCATATATAAATCATCTCAATCCGAGTTCGTATGCAAAAGTTACAGTCAATATGGTGCGGACCAGCTAGGGATCAATATATTACGCTGGACAACAGACACATGTTGATGGATGTCTGATACAATGCTTGAGCAATTAGCCATTGAAGACAATCTCAAATCTAAAAACGTTCAACATGAAAGTTGTTTGTCTTGTTGAAACAGTCAAGATTCCTTTTGGACTTGTTTCCATCCAAGGTATTTTACCACCTAAAAAATTACCCGCAAGGTGCAGCCAGTTTAAACCGAACAGTTTTGGAAAGTTCGGACAAAACCAATCCGAATTTGACTAGGGTTTTGCACGTGAATCCAAGCCTTTTCCTTGCACGGGAAGTCCAGCCGCCTCTTATATACCTAAGGGGTGACGGTCGACTGAACAACACACAATCGAACAATCAATCTATCACTTTTACCTTTACTTTTATCTCCCCCCTTGTCCTTCTTCTTTCTCGTTCTTCGTTTGCAGGGCGGCGAACCTCGAGGCCCCACGGGCGATCAGGTCGACCTAGGGCAGCCCATAGCCGCCATGCGCCCTGACGGGGTCCCTCCCAGGCGTGTGGGGTTTCGGGTCTACAAAAACATCCGTCGGCTGTCCTGCGTATCGCGCTGCCGGTCGGGTCTCCTTCGACGTGAGCTGCGGTGTATCACCCCCGTCGTCGAGGGTACATGGTGACGTGTTCGTGTGCGAATAGGCTGCGACCCAGGGTGGCGGAGCACGGGGCTTGGGCAGGCCGCAGCAACGACAGGCGAAGGCGGGGCTGGCATAGAGCAGCAAAGCAGCACGACTGCAGTAGGGCGGCCGATTAAGGTACAACATCGACAGCAGAACGGAAGCGCGGCGGGCGAGCAAGAGTAGGCGCGAAGCTCAGGCTATATGGAGTCGAGGCCACAGGGCACATTAAGATGCGCGGGTGGGTGCCGGGGCTACGCCGACGACGAGCTCGCGCGGTGGTGGTTCATTCTCGAGTGGGATGGAGTCTAGGGGGCTAACGAGGTGGCGCAGAGAGAGGGGAAAGAACGGGTGGCTCACAGGGAGCCTGTAGAGGAGCAACGCGGGCTCGGGGGAGGCTCGAGGTGGCTGGAACGACAACAGAAGCGGCGGCGACTCGAGGTTGAAGACGACCTCGCCCGCACAAAGGAGAGACGACCTCGCCCGCACAAAGGAAAGGTGGTCGCGGTGGCTGGCAATGGGCGCGTCGGATGGGGAGGAGCGGGAGAGAGAGTGAGCGAGTAGGCGAGGGGGGAGAGAGAGAGTGAGCGAGTAGACTGGGCCTGCCAAGTGGCTAAGGCCCAGGCAGAGGGGGGTTGCTTTTCATTTTATTTAAACCTTTTATATTCCCATTTTATTTAGATTAGGGCATTAAACCACTTTGCAAAAATGTTGGTTCACCACGAATATTAACAAATGAAAATTTGCCACATGATGAACATTTTATTTTAGACATTTGAAAACTTTTGAGTTAAGTTGATTTTGAATTTTGAATAAAAGGGGGGTCTGAAACATCGCGAGTTTAATAATAGTAATCATGATGACGTGGCATTATTAGCAGAGAATTACTGTAGTTTTATTATTCGGGCGTCACAACTCTCCTCCACTACAAGAAATCTTGTCCCGAGATTTAGGGGTGGAGTAAGGGGGAAAGGCTCGGGAAGGACGAAGCTCAACACAAGAATGGTACCAGGGGGACATCTCAGTGAACATGGCATATAGGCATCTCTCGAGTCGAAATTCAAGAAATTCATCGAGAACAAGGTAAGCAGGTGCAATAAGAAGTTTCAAGCGGGTAGGCAACCGTTCGTTGCCTGAAACAGAGGGTGAAAAGGGGTTCAGAGCAACGGGAATAAGTATTGCGCCTGATACGAGAATAGATCACAAGAAGGTGGCTCGTGAATTACATACGAGGCCAAGCGTGAGGAACAATTTTGGAAGACAGGGATGTACAGGAGAGTCAGGTTTCGATCCTGTGGAACTGTGGGTTATGGGCCCACCATGTGGGTTAAAAGTAGGAAGGGCGCTGATAGCAAGGCATGTCAGAGCATAGACTGTCAATTATGTTGGTAACAACATTGGTACCAAGGGCGAGGGACAAAGAGAACCATTTTCCTGCTCGTTGAAACGAGGCGGACCATTAGGCAAAGTTCTCATCCATCGGTGGTTACCGGAATATCACCCACAATAGTAACAGGGTCTTACTGACAGAGTTGTACATCGAGGCGTTTACATAAGCAGGTAATTATCACTGCTCGCATATTTTAGGTTACAAGAAAGGTTAAACGAAACAATGGAAAGGAAATGTAGACTTGAATCAGTTATCAGTGTTGTGACGCCCGGATAATTAGGCTACAGTAATCCCATGTTAATGGTGCCAAGTCATCGCAATTACTGTTGCTAATCTTGCTTTGATTCAAACACAATTCAAATTCAAATTCAAATTATAAGTGAATTAATAAAATTCTCAAACATGAAAACTAAATTGTTCAAAATATGGCAAATAATTTATAGTCAATATTGGTGGAGGAGCCAACATTCGACAAAGTGTTTAAAGGTCCTAAAATAAGTAAAACAACGGTAAAACAATTAATTAAATGCCTTTTTGAGAATTGTAAAAATGTAAACTATTTTTATTGTGTACCCAACACTTTGAGGCAGTAGAGTAAACTAAAACATTAATTTAGTGACTAGGCTTATGTTTTATAAAACTACAATAATATAAGAACAAATAATAAATAACTTAAACAAAAGAAAATCAAAACAAAAAAAATATAGAAAGAAGCCTCCCTCCTCCCCGATGGGCCTTGCCCTAGATGGCCTAGTGGCCCAGCCAAACGGCCCAGCCCACCAGGAGATTCCCTTCCTCCTCCTATTCACCCAAGCACCGTGGACGCAGAGCGCCCGTCCATGGCGAGGATCGCTACGTGCCGGCCATCCAGCTCCTCCCCGTCGCCTACTTGTTTCCCCTGACCTCCCTGCACGAACCCTAGCTCCATTCCCCTCCCTTCCTCGCGCCGCCATCGACCTCCCCGCCCCCTCCTTCCCCGCATGAGCCCGAAGCACTACCGCCATGGCCTCTGGCGATCTCGCGGCCACCGTCGCCCCCACGCCTCGAGACCGCGACTAGGAGATGCGTCGTCGTCCACTACGTCCTCTACGAGAACTCATTCAAGCTCTGCGCCTCTCCATCGCTGGATCCGCATCGTCTTGTACCTCCGGCCACCGGAGCTCCGCCGCGTCGATTCGCCCCCCCCCCGCGCTCCGAGACCTCGCCGAGCCTTTCTTGTGCTCCCCGGTGAGAACCCGCTCGAAAACCCTCTCCCTAGTACTCGAATTCCTACCCGTAGCCACCGTTTTCGTCGCGACCGAAGCTCGTCGTCGTGTCGTACTCGTCCTTTAGCCACACCGCGAGCCTCTGGCCGCCATGCTAGCATCCCCGTGCCCGTGCGCCTGCTCGCGCCACCCACTCTCCTCTCCCCAAACGCCCGCACGCGCCTTGCTGCCGCGCGCCTCGCCATGGCCCGCTCCTGTTCTTCTGTCGCTGCTGCTCCCTGGATTGCCGCCGCTGCTGCCCCGCGTGCCCCCGCCTGTGCTGCTACCGCTGCCGGCGGCGGCCACCTCTTCACGCGACCACGCGCGCCGTTCGGCCCCTTGGCCTCGCCGCAGCCCCGCGCGCTACTCCCGCCGCCGTCCACTCCCCTGCAGCCGCCTCGCTCGCGTGCCTCCTCCCGCGTCCATTGCCGACGCTCGCCGGAGCTTCGCACCGCGTGCCCGCCGGAGCTCCACCCCGGCGCCGCTCGCCGCACGGCCCCCCACCGGCTGCTGCTGCTGCTGGCCATGGCTTCGGCCATGGCCGAGCGCCATGCGTGCGTGCGTGCATGCATTCCGTGTGCGTGTGTGCTGTGTAGGTGTGCGTGTGTGTGCGGTTAGGATTAGCTTAGGGGATGACAAAATTTAATTAAAAAGTTAAACCCCCTGCTTATTACCCTGTTGTATCAATGACAGATGGGGTCCAGTGCTTAGTATAAATGTTAAATTAGTGTTGGAATTACTAGAGAGAATGACAGGCGGGTCCCGTGTGCACTGTTCACACTGTTGACCAGTCAACAGTTGACTGGGTCAACAGGGTCCCCGGGCCCCACAGGTCATAGGCTATGGCTGACGTCTGCTGTGTACACATAGCCTTTTACTATTTAAATTGAATTAAAATAATTTCGGAAAATGTTTAAAAACTTTGAAAATTAATATAAAATAAACCTTAAGTCAGATGAAAATACTTTGTACATGAAAGTTGCTCAGGACGACGAGACGAATCCGAATACGTAGCCCGTTTGTCCGCCACACATCCCAAGCATAGCGAACACGCAACTTTCCCCTCCAGTTCATCTGTCCGAAAACGTGAAACACCTGGGATACTTTCGCAGATGTTTCCCCCATTCGCCGGTATCACCTCGTACCGCGTTAGGGCACACCTAGCACCACGTATTACCTCGTTATGTTTTGTGATGCTTTGTTTGCTCCGTATTTACTATTTCTTCCCCCTCTTCTTCTCCGGTAGACCCCGAGACCGTTGCTGATGCCACTGAGTATGACTACGGTGATGACGACCCCTTCTTGCCAGAGCAACCAGGCAAGCCCCCCCCCCTTGATCACCAGATATCGCCTATTCCTTCTCTCTACTGCTTGCATTAGAGTAGTGTAGCATGTTACTGCTTTTGGTTAATCCTATTCTGCCACATAGCCTATCAGTTGCTACAGTTGTTACCCTTACCTGCAATCCTAAATGCTTAGTATAGGATGCTAGTATTCCATCAGTGGCCCTACACTCTTGTCCATTTGCCATGCCATACTACTGGGCCGTGATCACTTCGGGAGGTGATCACAGGATATGCTATATACTTTATACTGTTACATTACCTATGATACTGTTCGGAGATGGGGGCTGAAGGGGTAGGTGGCTCCATCCCGGTAGAGGTGGGCCTGGGTTCCCGACAGCCCCCGACTGTTACTTTGTGGCAGAGCGACAGGGCAGGTTGAGACCACCTAGGAGAGAGGTGGGCCTGGCCCTGGTCGGCGTTTGCGGATACTTCAATTAACACGCTTAACGAGATCTTGGTATTTGATCTGAGTCTGGCCACTGGCCTATACGCACTAACCAACTATGCGGGAACAGTTATGGGCACTCGACGTCGTGGTATCAGCCGAAGCCTTCTTGATGTCAGCGACTGAGCGGCGCGCACCGGATTGGACTAGAACGCCTGCTAGTCCAGGTCTGCTTTCGGCCGCCCACGCAACATGCAGGTGTGCAATGGGCGATGGGCCCAGACCCTTGTGCCATAGGATTTAGACCGGCGTGCTGACCTCTCTGTTGTGCCTAGGTGGGGCTGCGACGTGTTGATCTTCCGAGGCCGGGCATGACCCAGGAAAGTGTGTCCGGCCAAATGGGATCGAGCGTGTTGGGTTATGTGGTGCACCCCTGCAGGGAAGTTTATCTATTCGAATAGCCGTGATCCTCGGTAACAGGACGACCCGGAGTTGTACCTTGACCTTATGACAACTACAACCGGATACTTAATAAAACACACCCTTCCAAGTGCCAGATATAACCCGGTGATCACTCTCACACAGGGCGACAAGGGGAGGATCGCCGGGTAGGATTATGCTATGTGATGATACTTGGTGGACTTACCATCTACTCTCTTCTGCATGCTGCAAGATGGAGGCTGCCAGAAGCGTAGTCTTCGACAGGACTAGCTATCCCCCTTTTATTCTGGCATTCTGCAGTTCAGTCCACCGGTATTGCCCTTTACACAGATACCCATGCATATGTAGTGTAGATCCTTGCTTGCGAGTACTTTGGATGAGTACTCACGGTTGCTTTTCTCCCTCTTTCCCCTCTTTCAATTTCTTCCTGGTTGTCGCAACCAGATGCTGGAGCCCAGGAGCCAGATGCCACCGTCGACAATGACTCCTACTACACTGGAGGTGCCTACTACTACGTGCAGGCCGCTAACGACGACCAGGAGTAGTTTAGGAGGATCCCAGGCAGGAGGCATGCGCCTCTTTCGATCTGTATCCCAGTTTGTGCTAGCCATCTTATGGCAACTTGTTTAACTAATGTTTGTACTCAGATATTGTTGCTTCCGCTGATTCGTCTATGATCGAGCACTTGTATTCCAGCCCTCGAGGCCCCTGGCTTGTATTATGATGCTTGTATGACTTATTTTACTTTTAGAGTTGTGTTTTGATATCTTCCCGTGAGTCCCTGATCTTGATCGGACACATTTGCGTGTCTGATTAGTGTACGATTGAAACGGGGGCGTCACAAGTTGGTATCAGAATCGACTGCCTGTAGGAATCCCCCTTCCACACTCCTTGGCCGAAGTTGAGTCTAGTCAATGAAAACTATTTTACTAACATGGCTGTGCGGCCCATGGGCCCACATCGCCATTGGGTGGTATTAGGATCTTTTATTCCTCGTCTATACTCTGGGACTCTCTTCTCTCTTCTATTCGGGTTAAATGAATTTTACTAAAATCTAACTTTAGGTTCTCGAAAACACTTTCTCCCCGAGAGCCCCTTCAGTCAAAATGATCGCCGGCTGCACTAGAAGATTCCGAAGTTACTCTACGATGTTCTCTTGATTCTTTGTGCCATCGCATTTGCGATTTCCTTCCACCGTCAACCCCTATGAAAACTGCATACACTTGCCATTCATACAATCATTCGCCGTTGATCTTGTTATTACAAGATGTCCTGAAATACTCTCTGTTGTCTCGAGGATCCTTTGAGCTTACTGGCTTGCAGTTCTTTACCACATGAATACCCCTACGGATAATTCCTCACACTTATCGAGTATCCGCTCATCCCTAGTTGTTCAGGTGTTTCACAAAAGTCTTCAAAATACTATTCGGTCCTCCAAAAATCCTTAGCAGCTTTATTGCTCTGCAAATACTTGTCTGCTTGCATTATGGATGCTTCCCATATGTCTGGCAATATTCATTAGTCTCCTTTTTGACACCTTCATTTTGATCCTATTGATTCAACATGAGTGCGAATGCACGCAATCATTGGTTGATCCTTTTAAAATATCTTTCCGGCTCAGATGTCATTTTGAACATGACCTGGTTCTCGGCCAACCAAATTGTCGTCGATTGTGCCCCTAAGTCTATTCAACTTATCCATCCTTGATCAGAGCGTCTGCTTCTGATCCTTCGATTTGGAATCATAATTCCTTTGCAATTAAGCTTCGAATTATTCAGATGATTCCATAACCTGTGGCATTTGCATTCTTTCCTCTTCTGGTTGAGTACCGATACTCACATCAGGTCCTTTGTGGACCATCAAGTCCTTTGTTGGATTGTTATCCGACAGTGTCCTTCATATTTAATCACCTTGTGAGTTATTTCCCTGATACATAATGCCTTTGGTAAATTGTATCCTCTCCCTTTGTCAACCATGCTCTGCTTTCGAACTGGTAATATTTACTATTGAAGCTTGTGGTATATGTTTCCACGATGCCCCAATGGGTTGAACATATGCCTTCTCTAAACCGTGTGAACCCGAAAGTTTTCACGAGTCATACTCTTCTGGTGCTTCGCCAGATAAAATTTCAACACTACAACTTCTTCGAAGACGAGAAGTGAATGGAAGGTTATACATTGAAGAAGTGGGAGTCGACCTTGAACTTTGTGTTCATGCCCATGGACCCGATGTAGATCCAACCATAGAAGCTTCTTGTAATAATAACTATTTCATTGATATAATATCATTTGGTATCTGTGAATTGATCCTATGCAATCGTGGTTCCGACCATATTTCTCTTTGATCCCATTTCTCGGACAAGTTAAAGCACTTGTCTTTTGCAAGTCAATACACCAGTCCAATCTCTACCTTGATCTACCGTCGAGTATTACCCTCTGGTATCTCGAGAATATCTAAGAACTGTGTTGCATCTTATGAGTCTTCATCAGCTATTATTTCTCACTGATTCCAATTTTTCATGGGTTCTGAGTTGTTAGTCACTCAAGAACACCGGTAAGTGAACCGATTCCACACTCTGGTTCGATAACTCTAAGTAATCTTTGTTGCTTATGAGTTTAATGATCCTTCAAGTCATTCCTAGCCTGATCGGCTATATCATTATTGTGCTAAATTTTAACTATGCTACCTGGTCCTTCTTTCCGGTGCACAATTTTCGATGATGAGCTAACCTTACGTCGATCTTCCTCCTCATATAATTTCGCCTTAAAAACGGCAAGCTTGATTTCGAGTTTGTGTTGTATCTGTGGCTCCAATAATCTTTTGTTGCATCAGTCCTTTTGCTTGATGCAGTCGCTGTTCAATTGCTTCTTCGTGGATCCTCTCGACAACAAATTGTCGTGATCATCATCAACATTTTGACTCCTTCCAGGATATCAATGGAATTCTTGATGATAAGTGCCGTCCTTGTTCCTTGGTAATTTGAGTTACCATTAACAACATCCTTACCTTCCTTTCATCACAAACTTGTTCATGTTATGGATGCAACTTGCTATCCAACTCATATTATGATCTACCTTGAAGTATTACTGCCTTTTTGTCAAGGATGTTGTGAGAATTTCACCACTTCTTGAGAATTCTTGATATAAGTGATACTTCACCATCACCATTCTTTTCTTGGTCCCCATGTTGTTCCTAACAGGAATACCAACAGATGGACTAGTAATTTTAAAACTTCTAGCAACCTTATTGCTTTGAAGTTAATGGTCAACATTTCATTCTTAGACCATTGGTTATCGAATCGCCATTCTAACATTGTTTGTGCTACCTAAGTCCGTATTTCGGGTGCACCGTCAACCAATGTTTAATCGTGTAAGTTTCCTCGAGCATACCTCATTATATCATTTGAACTGACAAAAGCTATCCCCTGGTTCACATAATTGTGGAAATCCATCTTTTGGAAATCTCGATGAATTGTCGCTGAGTTCATCAGCCACCTCCTCATTCTCTCCTTGATTTAATAATGAACTCATGATTTGGAACTTGCTTCCATAGTTCATTTACCGAGAATCTTACAATGTCGTCTCGTCAATTTGTGTTGCACCTTTTCTTCTCAGGTATCCTGAGTATGAGGTATCCTGACATCAATCCGAACTGAATCTCGGTCAGATATGATGGTTGGGACATTTTCCAAAAGTCGTAACATTGGTCTTTATGTGACCTGGTAAGGTGATGTCGTGCCTAGCACTCCTGGCCGGAGGCCCTATTGTTATAGATTCCTTTTCAACAAGGTTATCCATTCTTCCATGAGGAAATTGTAAGACTTATTCTATAAGTTGTTCCTGATGGATCCTTTGTGTCTCCAAAGTCCGATCTTTACCCAATGACCATGTCAATGCTATCTCGAAGCATGTCTGTGGTACTCCAATTTTCAACAAGAGCATTTGAAGCTCAATGCTAAATGTTTCTTGCTCAATTATCCAAACACCGTTGTATGGGTAATGGCATGAAATTTCTCTCCCCTTTCCTAAAGGGTTTTCTACGTTATATCCCGTCATGGATATCATGCTTTGCTTGCCCTTGGGAAGGATATACCCTTGAAATATGTGTTTAAACACTTTTTCCTTTCCATTGTTCCGTTTAATCTGATGATCACCTTTTCCTTTCCATTATTTTTTAATCTTTCTTGTGATCTATATGATCTAAGCAATAATAATTCACTGCTTATGTAAACACCTTGGTGTACTACTCTGTTAATAAGACCCTGTTACTATTGTTGATGACATTCCGGTAGCCACCGATGGACGAGAACCTTGCCTATTGGTCCGCCTCGTTCAACGAGCAGGAAAATGGTTCTCTTCGTCCCTCGCCCTTGGTACCTATGTTGTTGCCAACATAACTGGCAGGCTACCCTCTGATATGCCTTGCTATCGTGACCATGCAAGATGTCAGCCCCCTTTCTACTTTTAACCCACATGGTGGGCTCATAACACACAGTTCCAAAGGATCAAAACCTGACTCTCCTGTAGGCCCTATTGCTAAAGATATTCCTTGAGCTTGACTTTGTATGTAATTCACGGGCCACCTGCCTAGTAATCTATCCTGGTATCAGATGCAATACTTATTCCCATTGCTTTGAACCCCTTTCACATTTCACATCAGGCAACGAACGATTGCCTATGCGCTTGAAACTTCTATGGTGCACCTTCTTACTTTCCTCTAGATAATTTCTTAAGTTTCAACTCGAGAGTTACTTTCCGCCACCTTCCCTAATATTGTCTACCAGATAAGCAATCCTGTAGAGGTCTGTCCTTTTGAAGCTACCCCTTATCCTTTTCATAAGTACGATGAAGATCCCGAAGGAAGACGAGAACTTCATCATGATGACCTGAAGTAGATAAATGAAGACATCAACGTAGTGGATCTACCTCTTCTAGAAGAGCAACCAAGACCGAGAAGAATCGTTAGAATTTCGTAACCAAGTCTTTCCCCCCTTACTCCCCCTCCTAAATCTCGGGACGAGATTTCTTGTAGTGGAGGAGAATTGTGACGCCCGGATAATTAGGCTACAGTAATCCCATGTTAATGGTGCCAAGTCATCGCAATTATTGTTGCTAATCTTGCTTTGATTCAAACACAATTCAAATTCAAATTCAAATTATAAGTGAATTAATAAAATTCTCAAACATGAAAACTAAAGTGTTCAAAATATGGCAAATAATTCATAGTCAATATTGGTGGAGGAGCCAACATTCGACAAAGTGTTTAAAGGTCCTAAAATAAGTAAAACAACGGTAAAACAATTAATTAAATGCCTTTTTGTGAATTGTAAAAATGTAAACTATTTTGATTGTGTACCAAACACTTTGAGGCAGTAGAGTAAACTAAAACATTAATTTAGTGACTAGGCTTATGTTTTTTAAAACTACAATAATATAAGAACAGATAATAAATAACTTAAACAAAAGAAAAACAAAACAAAACAAAAAAATAAAATAGAAAGAAGCCTCCCCCTCCCCGCTGGGCCTTGGCCTAGATGGCCTAGTGGCCCAGCCAAACGGCCCAGCCCACCAAGAGATCCCCTTCCTCCTCCTGTTCACCCAAGCGCCGTGGACGCAGAGCGCCCGTCCATGGCGAGGATCGCTACGTGCTGGCCATCCAGCTCCTCCCCGTCGCCTACTTGTTTCCCCCGACCTCCCTGCACGAACCCTAGCTCCATTCCCCTCCCTTCCTCACGCCGCCATCGACCTCCCCGCCCCCTCCTTCCCCGCATGAGCCCGAAGCACTGCCGCCATGGCCACCGTCGATCTCGCGGCCACCGTCGCCCCCACGCCTCGAGACCGCGACTAGGAGATGCGTCGTCATCCACTATGTCCTCTACGAGGAATCATTCGAGCTCTGCGCCTCTCCATCGCCGGATCCGCATCGTCTTCTACCTCCGGCCACCGGAGCTCCGCCGCATCGTTTCGCCGCCCCCCCGCGCTTCGAGACCTCACCGAGCCTTTCTTGTGCTCCCCGTTGAGAACCCGCTCGAAAACCCTCTCCCTAGTACTCGAATTCCTGCCTGTAGCCACCGTTTTCGTCACGACCGTAGCTCGTCGTCGTGTCGTACTCGTCCTTTGGCCACACCGCGAGCCTCTGGCCGCGACGCTAGCATCCCCGTGCCCGTGCGCCTGCTCGCGCCACCCAGTCTCCTCTCCCCAAACGCCCGCACGCGCCTTGGTGCCGCGCGCCTCGCCATGGCCCACTCCTGTTCTTCTGTCGCTGCTGCTCCCTGGATTGCCGCCGCTGCTGCCCCGTGTGCCGCCGCCGGCAGCGGTAGACCACGCGCGCCGTTTGCCTCCTTGGCCTCGCCACAGCCCCGCGCGCTACCCCCGCCGCCGTCCGCTCCCCTGCAGCCGCCTCGCTCGTGTGCCTCCTCCCGCGTCCATCGCCGACGCTCGCCGGAGCTTCGCACCGCACGCCCGCCGGAGCTCCATCCCGGTGCCGCTCGCCGCACGCCCCCCACCGGCTGCTGCTGCTGCTGCTGGCCATGGCTTTGGCCATGGCCGAGCGCCATGCATGCGTGCGTGCATTCTGTGTGCGTGTGTGCTGTGTAGGTGTGCATGTGTGTGCGGTTAGGATTAGTTTAGGGGATAACAAAATTTAATTAAAAAGTTAACCTGAAATCTAAAAAGTGCATACGCACTATTTGGTGAAAACGAGCGGCCGGCTCTTACAGAACATGCATGCATTTTTGTGGTCCAAATTTTGTCTCTATTCATGGCATGTACTAATAGAATAGTCACATTGAAAGGTCAGCGCATTTGATTCCATGTATGTTGGATCTGCATATGCATTTATTCCGGTTTACAAATTTTCAAAAAGTCGTATCTTTCAAACCATGCGTCGGAATTCAGATCCGTTTTCACCGTTGGAATTCTCGCGACGAGAAACTAGATCCCGCATGGATATGTTTTGGAGAACTTTTTTTGATGCCAACTTTGATGCTATATTGTGCAACTGTATTACTAGATCGTGCAATTTTAATACAGCATGGTGCAACTTTTTTCAAAACCATTTTGTAAAGCTAGATGATCAAAATTCTTATGAGGTTGAGAACCTAGAAACCATGTCAACATATTTTTAGTGATGTGCAACTAGTCTACTACTTGGCCAACTACCTAGTAGTCGATGTGCAACCCTCACATTCCCTATTCATGGATAATATAGGTTTTCACTATTGTCATACCATGCCCGACCTACCTTATCAGCTATATGTGCAACTTACTCTATTGTTTTAGCTAACTTTATAGTAGTCAATGGGCAACTCCTTCCCCTCCATATTTGTGGATATTTAGTTTTAGTTGGCGGTGGCAATAGGCGAAGTTGCACGTAATCAGCTCGGCGGTTGGCTGGGCTAGCAGATAAAGTTGCACATCTCACCTACATGGATTTGTTGGATGGTGAAAAACTGCACATCCATAAGACCATCAGGGTAGAGAAAAGTTGTCTATAGGTGAGACCCTAAAGATATATATCTCATTATCTAGGGTGGGTGGCAAGGGGTGCTAGCAATGAAAACTACACACCCACGGGTACGGGGGAAAGTTGCACATCGACCATTAGGTAGTTGGCTGGGACAACTTTTGAAGTTGCACATCCACTGCTTCGCAGTTGACCGAGGTAGCAAACAGTAAAAAATGCACTTCCAACTATAGGGAAAATGTTGCACATAGACTACTAAGAAGTTGAGGGGCCAGCAGACAAAATTGCATATCTCACTTGATAGTGGGTAGTTTGGGGTGAGTGCCATCAACTAAAATTGCACATCCATGGATATAGAGAAAGTTGCACATGGACTATTAGGTAGTTGCACGTCGACTAAGGTAGTTGCACATCAACAACTGGGCAGTTGCACAAAATTGCACAAAAAAAAGTTTACCGAAACATACTCATGTGGGATCTAGTTTCGAAGAGCACATCACGAGGAGTTCAACGGTGAAAGCGGATTTTATTTCGATATTCGGTTCAAAAGTTATGACTTTTCTAAATGTTACAATTCGAATTAAATGCGTTCACACTTGTTTCCATGTGTGTTTTTCAATTTTGTTTAAACACGCTGTATGGTCTTTGTTTTTTTCTTATTAGAAGGACAAAATATTTCCTAATCTGTTTGATTAGGACAAAAATATACTAAAATGGGAAGGCTGCCCTGGAGTGATACCGAGCCGCCGGCCGCTCGGTAGACACGTCAAAAAGTTAAACCCCCTGCTTATTACCCTGTTGTATTAACGATAGATGGGGTCCACTGCTTAGTATAAATGTTAAATTAGTGTTGGAATTACTAGAGAGAATGACAGGCGGGTCCCGTGTGCACTGTTCACACTGTTGACCAGTCAACAGTTGACTGGGCCAACAGGGTCCCCTGGCCCCACAGGTCATAGGCTATGGCTGACCTCTGCTGTGTACACATAGCCTTTTACTATTTAAATAGAATTAAAATAATTTCAAAAAATGTTTAAAAACTTTGAAAATTAATATAAAATAAACCATAAGTCAGATGAAAAATACTTTGTACATGAAAGTTGCTCAGAACGACGAGACGAATCCGAATACGTAGCCCGTTCGTCCGCCACACATCCCTAGCATAGCGAACACGCAACTTTCCCCTCCGGTTCATCTGTCCGAAAACGTGAAACACCGGGGATACTTTCCTGGATGTTTCCCCCCTTCGCCGGTATCACCTCCTATCGCGTTAGGGCACACCTAGCACCGCGTATTACCTTGTTATGTTTTGTGATGCTTTGTTTGCTCCGTATTTACTATTTCTTCCCCCTCTTCTTCTCCGGTAGACCCCGAGACCGTTGCTGATGCCACTGAGTACGACTACGGTGATGACGACCCCTTCTTGCCAGAGCAACTAGGCAAGCCCCCCTCCCTTGATCACCAGATATCGCCTATTCCTTCTCTCTACTGCTTGCATTAGAGTAGTGTAGCATGTTACTGCTTTTGGTTAATCCTATTCTGCTGCATAGCCTGTCATTGTTGCTACAGTTGTTACCCTTACCTGCAATCCTAAATGCTTAGTATAGGATGCTAGTATTCCATCAGTGGCCCTACACTCTTGTCCGTCTGCCATGCTATACTACTGGGCCGTGATCACTTCGGGAGGTGATCACGGGCATATGCTATATACTTTATACTGTTACATTACTTATGATATTGTTCGGAGATGGGGGCTGAAGGGGCAGGTGGCTCCATCCCGGTGGAGGTGGGCCTGGGTTCCCGACGGCCCCCGACTGTTACTTTGTGGTGGAGCGACAGGGCAGGTTGAGACCACCTAGGAGAGAGGTGGGCCTGGCCCTGGTCGGCGTTCGCGGATACTTCAATTAACACGCTTAACGTGATCTTGGTATTTGATCTGAGTCTGGCCACTGGCCTATACGCACTAACCAACTACGCAGGAACAGTTATGGGCACTCGACGTCGTGGTATCAGCCGAAGCCTTCTTGATGTCAGCGACTGAGCGGCGTGCGCCGGATTGGACTGGAACGCCTGCTAGGCTAGGTCTGCTTCCGGCCACCCACGCAACATGCAGGTGTGCAATGGGCGATGGGCCCAGACCCCTGCGCCATAGGATTTAGACCGGCGTGCTGACCTCTCTGTTGTGCCTAGGTGGGGCTGCGACGTGTTGATCTTCTGAGGCCGGGCATGACCCAGGAAAGTGTGTCCAGCCAAATGGGATCGAGCGTGTTGGGTTATTTGGTGCACCCCTGCAGGGGAGTTTATCTATTCGAATAGCCATGATCCTCGGTAACAGGACGACCCGGAGTTGTACCTTGACCTTATGACAACTAGAACCGGATACTTAATAAAACACACCCTTCCAAGTGCCAGATACAACCTGGTGACCGCTCTCACACAGGGCGACGAGGGGAGGATCGCCGGGTAGGATTATGCTAGGCGATGATACTTGGTGAACTTACCATCTACTCTCTTCTACATGCTGCAAGATGGAGGCTGCTAGAAGCGTAGTCTTCGACAGGACTAGCTATCCCCCTTTTATTCTAGTTCAGTCCATCGATATTGCCCCTATACACAGATACCCATGCATATGTAGTGTAGATCCTTGCTTGCAAGTACTTTGGATGAGTACTCACGGTTGCTTTTCTCCCTCTTTCCCCTCTTTCCATTTCTTCCTGGTTGTCGCAACTAGATGTTGGACCCCAGGAGCCAGACGCCACCATCGACGACGACTCCTACTACATCGGAGGTGCCTACTACTACGTGCAGGCCGCTAACAACGACCAAGAGTAGTTTAGGAGGATCCCAGGCAGGAGGCCTGCGCCTCTGTCGATCTGTATCCCGGTTTGTGCTAGCCATCTTATGGCAACTTGTTTAACTAATGTCTGTACTCAGATATTGTTGCTTCCGCTAATTCGTCTATGATCGAGCACTTGTATTCGAGCCCTCGAGGCCCCTGGCTTGTATTATGATGCTTGTATGACTTATTTTACTTTTAGAGTTGTGTTGTGATATCTTCCCGTGAGTCCCTGATCTTGATCGTACACATTTGCGTGTATGATTAGTGTACGATTGAAACAGGGGTGTCACAGGTCGCCCGGGCATAAAAACCGAAGACTGAAACCGAAAAGACCGAGACCGAACCCGAAAAGACCGAATTAGAAAAGACCGAATAGAAAACGGTCTGTGCAAATAGAAGACCGAACTAGTTTCGGTCTGAAAGGTCATGCTATGTTTAGGACCGAATAGACCAAATAGACCGATTAATAAAAGCCCATCCCAAGGCCCGTTCGGCCAGCCCAATGGTCACGCACTAGACCCAACTACGGAGTAGAGTACACGACCTCGCATCCTCACATCCCGATTCACAGAAACCAGCAGCAGCCAATCTCTCGTTCTCCCACTACTAACCCTAGCCGCCGCCCGCTGCTTGCCTCGATGCACGCCGCGCGCCCCAGAACGAGGACCGGCGCCCGAGCGGTGGCCCTGGCCGGTGAAGACCGGCGCCCGAGCGGCGGCCCTGGCAGGTGAAGACGGGCACAGCGAGTGGCGGCCCCGAGCCCCTGACCGTGAAGACTGTCGCCCTGCGCCGCCGCCAACCCCAACCTCCTGTCGGTCGCTCCACCGCCTACGACGCGGCCGTCCGCCGCCGGTGCTCCACCACCCGAGGACCAGTTCAACCACCACAGTTCGTCACCACTCACCACTACCCGTCCTCTTCCACATGGTTCGTCCGCTGCCGGTGCTCCACCTCCCGATGACCTGCCCACTTTCGGTTCTCCACATCGCAGCTGAAGGTGAGCTATCCCACCTAACCTGTGATTCCCACGAAAATAAGCACTCCCGCAGAATGTGTTTTGTAGGCAATACATGCCCTTGCTTTTTTGCGTCAAATGTTAGCACTTGGGGACAACAAATAGAACACTGTATTTGTGCTTGTTTTGTGTCAAATGTTAGCAGCTTCAATACTTCAGTACTGCATACATAGTAATGCATTTGTGCTTGTTTCCTGAAACTAGATATATACATGGTGTATATTTATGTTGTGATTTGATCAGGTCAATGTTGTTTGACAGACTAATGTCCTCTTTTTTAGATGTTTTCTAAACATGATGAGGAATTGAATGAGAATGAAGATGCATTTATGAGTGTAGAGGCAGATGCAGAAGCAGCAGCTGCAGAAGCAGCAGCTGCAGAAGCAGGAGACGAATCCGTGTTACGTAGTATTATTGATGATGAAGTTGCCGAACCAACAGTTGTCGAAGGTGCCAATCTAGAAGCTGCTCAAGATGACAAGCCAATTGAAGCTGAATCATGAATCTTCTTACTTTGTGTCATATGAATCTTGTTACTTGCTCTCAAATGTAAACATGTACTGGTACTTTGTTACTTGATGTTGCATATAAACATGTATTGGCACTTTCCGCTCTCAAATATAAACATGTATTGGTACTGGAAGTAACATGAATACGAGTTCTACCAAATTAATTTGGTCTATTTGGTCAGGACCGAAGACCGAATAATAAAGACCGAAGACCGAATAGTGAAGAACCGAAAAGACCGAAATTATTTTGGTCTTCAATTCTAGAATACCGAATTATTGGAAGACCGAAAAGACCGAACCGAACAAACCGTAAAGACCGAACGCCCGGGGCTAGTCACAGGTGTTCTCGAGTGTCTAACAACTCAGAACCCGTGGAAAATTCGAATCGGCGAGAAATAATAGTTGATGAAGAACTCATAAGAAGTTATGTAGTTCCGTGATATTCTCGAGATACCAGTGGGTAATACTCTAGGGTAGAGCAAAATAGAGGTTGGATAGGTGAAGTGATCTGCAGAAGACACGTACTTTAACTTCTTCGAGAAATGGGATCAAAGAAGAACAATATGGTCAGAACCACAGTTGCAAAGGACCAAACATAGATACAAGATGAACTTATCAGAAGGGGATTATTATTATTACAAGAAGCTTCATTGATAAGTTCCACATCGGGTCCATGGGCATGAACACAAAGGTTCAAGGTCGACTCCCACTTCTCTAATGCACAACTTTCCATTCACTTCTCACATCCGAAGAAGTCGTAGCGTTGAAATTTTTACCTGACGAAAAGCCAGTTGAGTATAACCCGCATAATTTTTGAGTTCACACGGATTTAGGGAAGACATAGATTCAACCCATAGGGTCATCTTAGGAACATATACCAGAAACTTCACAAGTAAATAACTCAAGCCCGGAAGCAGAGTATGGTTGAAAAGAGCGGGGATACAATTACCAAAGGCATTATGTATCCGAGGAAAGGCTCACAAGGTTATTGAATATGAAGGACGCAGTTGGATAAAACCCAGCAAAGGATCTGGTGGTCCACAAGGGATCTGATGTGAGCGTCGGTACTCAACTAGAAGAAGAAAGAATGCAAGGAGACCAGACTATAGTAACAACTGACTAATTCAAGCTCAAATGCAAAGGAATTATGATTTCCAAATCAATGGATCAGAAGAAAATGCTTTGTTTAAGGATGGATAAGTTGAACGGACTCAGAATGACAATCAATCAAGGCTTGATTTGTCGAACACCAGCTCATGTCCGGGGTGACATCTAAGTCGAAGGGAAGGATCTTAATTGTGATTGATGATTGCGAGCATTCACATACATATCGAATCTAATGCTCAAAATTACAATGACAAAGGATGCTAACAAACATTGCTAGACATATGGAAGCAACCATAATGTAAGCAGGTAAGGAGGAACAAGAGTAATAGGCTACTGAGGATTTTCGGAAGATCGGATAGTACTTCAAAGTATCTTGTGAATCACTTGATCAAATAGGAATGAAAAAATCCTCGATAAGTGTGAGGAATTATTCATAGGGGTATTCACGCGGCAAGGAACTGCAGGGCAGTAAGCATATAGGATTCTCGAAACATCGAGGAGTATTTCAGGACATCTTGTAGTAACAAGAGCAACTGGGGATGAAGGTATGAATGACAATGTAGGTAGTTACTCATAAGGATTTATCGATGGTAGGGATCGCAACGGCGAAGGGTACAAGGGTCTCGGGAAAACATCGGAGAGTATCTTCAGAATCTTCTGGTGCACCAAGCAATCATCTGGAGTGAGGTGCTCTCTGGGAGAAAGTATTTACGAGAACCTAGAGTTAGAGTTAACAAATTCATTTAACCCAATTCATATTTTGTTTTTTCATTTTATCTACTATATTATAACTTTTCCATGCCTTATACCACCGATAGAATCGATAGTTTCACCAAAACAAGCAAAACAATGCATCAAAAACAGAATCTGTCTTAAACAGGACAGTCTGTAGTAATCTGAACATTCACCATACTTCTGGTAGTCCAAAAATTCTGAAAAATTAGGAAAAAAATAAATAATTTATATAGCAAGACTGTGCAAAAAGTTTCAGAAACTTTTGACATTCCAGTAAAAAACGTAAAATCACGCACTACAGACAAAGTTTTTGTTTTTGCACCGCACATACCAACAAGCAATCTACTCATCCTAAAGGCAAATCTTGGCACATTATTTTTATAATACAATGGAATTGTACAGGGGGATAATTATTTTTGTGAGAATCTTCATGAAAAATTCTACATTGTTTCCATGAGCATGAACACAAGTGTTCAAGGTCGACCCTCAGTTCTCCAATGCATAACTTCCAATCGCTTCTCTTTTATGAAAAAGTTTTTAAGTTCCCCTCTATATTTTTTGTTTTTAAACTTTATAAAAGCACTCAACAAAAATAAATGACTCTCTAAAACTTTCGGGTTGTCTCCCTGGTAGCGCTTTCTTTAAAGCCATTAAGCTAGGCATAAATTGCTCAAGTAATGGATCCACTCGGATCCCAAGGTATATCAAAGCCAATTTTAATTAACAATGATTTGACATTTAGTATTAAGCACAAAGCAACATATATCATGCAATGACAAAGTCTAACTCTCTTCCTATGCATCGGCATGTCATACATGAACAATCCATGCACATCAAGTAAAGGCCAACACATAGCATAAGCAGTTTCTTGCAATTTTATCATGTTAGAAACGTAAAGGGGTGGAGATGTAGTTCCTCTCTCATAATAATTGCAAGTAGGAGCAGCAAGCACATTCATATTATATTCATCAAAATCATCATGTCCAACGGTAAAAGACAACCCATCAATGTAATCCTTAATAAGGGCAAACTTCTCCGATATAGTGTAGTTTGGAGAATTCAAAAAGATAATAGGACTATCATGTGTGGGTGCAATAGCAACAATTTCATTCTCAACATAAGGAACTATATCAAGTCCATCTCCATAAGAATAATTCAAATTGGCATCATGGCCACAAGCATAACAAGCATCAAGTTCATCAAAAAGGGATATTTCAAAAGAATCAACGGAACCATAGCAATTATCTTAGCATTCATCCTACGGTACGAACGAAGGGACATTAACAATGTATGAGTTGAAGAGTTACTCTCATTAGAAGGTGGGCACGGGTAGCTAATTCGTTCTTCCTCCTTTTGTTCTTCGCTCTCCTCATCATCTTTTTCATCCAATGAGCTCACAGTTTCATCAATTCCTTCTTCCATAGACTCCTGCAAAATATTAGTCTCTTCTTGGACAATGGAGACTCTCTCAATAAATTCATCAATATCGGAGTTGCATTTATAATTATCATAGCAGTATTTAAGGATAGAAAAATTTTCAGGTCTATAAACTGAATCATCAAAATCTTTAAACTTTTCAAACAAAGATTCAATTTCATAAGCACCCTTAAAAGCAAAAAAAATCTTCTATTCGTTCCACATCATAGTAATCATATATACCATTAGCATAAGAAGCCAAGGTTTCATTATCATTAAATTTGCATGAAAAGGGAAGGTGTGGAGCATTCATCCTAGAGCAACAAGTATAATCATATCTCAAGCATAGCTCCCGAGCATACCAATGCAACATATCAATTTGATCCCATAATAATTTCCCTTTTTGTGTCAAGCGATAATCGCTAAAGTATTCACGTTGATCCAACGTTACTCCCATTATCAAGTTGAATGGTGTTTTCTCAGGATTATCAAAGTAGTATTTAATATCTTTCACATAACGAGCATCGAGGTTTTTAGGAAGTTCCCCATCTCCATGAGTAGCAAGTACCACTAATTCTTTTGGTGTTTCATGTTCCATACCCATAACTAAAGATAGAGAACAACCTAGAACAGAAAATAAAAACTACTTAGTGATAAAGCAAACAAGCACACACGAGAATATTCACCCCACGCTATTGCTCCCCGGCAACGGCGCCAGAAAAAGGTCTTGGTAACCCACAAGTATAGGGGATCGTTTGTAGCCTTCCTCGATAAATAAAAGTGTCGAACCCAACGAGGAGCTAAAGGTAGAACAAATATTACCTCAAGTTCTATCGACCACCGATACAACTCTACGCACACTTGATGTTTGCTTTACCAAAAACAAGTATGAAACTATTTTGCAAGAATAAAACTACGAGTACTTTGTGAGAATAAAACTACAAATAAATTGCAAGGTAATAAAAGTGGATAGCTTTTGTCAACAAGAAAGTCATTTGTCCCTAGGCAATCTATAACAAGTACCGGTAATCATTCTTGTAATTCTATATGAGGGAGAGGCATGAGCTAACATACTTTCTCTACTTGGATCATATGCACTTATGATTGGAACTCTAGCAAGCATGCGCAACTACTAAAGATCATTAAGGTCGTGAAACCCAACCATAGCATTAAGTATCAAGTCCTCTTTATCCCATACGCAACAACCCACCTACTCGGGTTTAAGCTTCTGTCACTCTCGCAACCCACCATAAGCAACTCATGAACGAATTGCAACACCCTACAGCGGGGACCCCTCACGTTTGCGCGAGACGGAGGGCACCGTAGGACAGCACCATAAATAAAATAAACAATCATACCAACCAAGATCACGATTAACCCACATGACAAAACAGATCTACTCAAACATCATAGGATAGCCAAATATCATGGGGAAATTATATATGGAGTTGAGCACCATGTTTAAGTAGGGATTACATCAGGGAGAAGGGGTGTTACACCGCTGCATAGAGGGGGAGAGAGTTGGTGTTGACGGTAGCAAGATTGTTGATGTAGATCGCCGTCACGATCCTTGCCCTAGCGGCACTCCGGTGCCACCGGGAGAGAGGGGGAGAGAGCCCCCCTCCTTCTTCTTCTTCCTTGGCCTCCCCCATAGATGGGAGGAGAGTTCCCCCTGTGGTCCATGGCCACCATGGCGGCGGAGGGGCGGGCGGCCCTCCAAGATTGGATCTCCCTCTCTGTTCTCTTCTGTTTCGCGTTCCCCTGATCTGGCCAAAAACCGTTTCTTATATTCCGGGAGATCCGTAACTCCGATTGCGCTGACATTTTAAGACGATTTTTTCCAGATATAAGCTTCCTTGCGCCCGAAGTAGAGCTCCAACCGACGTATGAGGTGAGCACAACCCAGCACCACACGCCTGGCACCTGGGGCGCGCCCTGGTGTCTTGTGGGCACTGTGGGCCCCCGTTTGCGATGATTCGAACTCCCAAAAATCACATTATTCCAAAATAATTCTCCGTAAAATTTTATTGCATTTGGACTTCGTTTGATATGTATTTTCTGCGAAACAAAAAACATGCAACAAACAGGAACTGGCTTTGGACATTGGATCAATAGGCTAGTCCAATAAATCATATAAATAGTTGCCTAAAGTATGTGAAAGTTGTATAATATTGGCATGAAACAATCAAAAGTTATAGATACCACGGAGACATATCGGGGCCTCACAAGTTTGTACCAGAGCCGACTGCCTGTAGGAACCCCCTTTGCAACTACTTGGCCGGAGTTGAGTCTAGTTTTTGAAAAAACTGATTTACCAACATGGCTGTGTGGCTTACGGGCCCACATCGCCAATGGGTGGTATTAAGATTTTTTACTCCTCGTCTATACTCTGGGACTCTGAACTCTCTTCTATTCGGGTTAAATGATTTTGCTAACTCTAACATTAGGATCTCGTGATCACATCCACCCGGAGATTTGTATTATCCCTTTCTCGAATTGAGGGCCAAGATCTGCTTCACAATGTTCACTGACCGCAGGATCCTTTTATCAAGGGCACCCTACCTCGTCACTTGCAAATCCCTCGCTCCAGTGGTTTTCCTCGACGCTGATGTAGCCTTTGCTATGTCCCGCTGATGTATCCCGCCATCGTGTGCGTGCGTGCCGCCTAATATGTCTAGGATGTTTCCCTTGTCCAAACTCATACGAACAACGTGTAACTGGCCCCGTGTATGTATCTGTATGTCTTTAATGACTATTACTTTGTACATAATGCGCCTTTGCTCATTGTTCCGATTACATCATGAATGACTCCATACACTTGCTCCACCCCTTGCTAAACTACCCCCTGTTGCTTTAAGCAGGATGGTTAGACCCACTGGCCATGACCGTGGTGACGACAATCCACCACCTCCCGAATACATGGCCGAAATGATACATCAGTTTGAGCTGAATCGCGAGTTCATGGAAGGAATCATGGCTCAGTTTACGCGTCTCAATATGAATCAACAGTCAGTCCAGTGACTATACAAGACTTTGCGCGTCTCAACCATGTCATCTACTGCAGCTCAACTCAGCCCCTTGATGCAGATGACTGGTTCCGTGACATCACTTTCGAGCTAGAGTCTGCTGCCCCTGCCAACTATGTCACCTTTGCGGCTTATTACCTGAAAGGTCCCACTGCTCAATGGTGGAATAGCCAGATGCATCCCTTACTTGTTGGAACCACCATCACTTGGCCGGAATTCCAAGCTACATTCCGCGGGCCAATGTCGGACCACCATGGTTAGTCACAACGTCCCCGTTGAAATTGAAGGGCTGGAACTCCATGTTTCCCCCAGTGTTTTGAAGTCATCCAATATTGACCTCATTCTGGGCATGGAATGGTTGAAAACACATACCGCTTCTATCATTTGCGCCACTAAAACCGTCCATCTACTACATCCATCAAATGAGATAGTGAGCTACCATGCTCATCTTGTTCGGAATGCCAAAGCACAGATTTATTCCTTGAATGCGTGAAACACTTCTCCTTTTGTGAGAATTGAAAACTCTACATCGAAGTCTGAAGTATCTGTCCAGTCCGCGTTCTCGATCAAGCTAAACGTCGCACCTGTGAGAGGACTATAAAATTTCTAAAAAGTTTAGTGGTCAAATCCTTCTGAAGATGAAGCCACTTGGGAACTCGAGGATCGTCTTCGAGATGAATACCCCATTTTGTTTCCTTCCACCTCCTGAAATTTCGGGATGAGATTTCTTGTAGTGGAGGAGATTTGTAACGCCTGGATAATTAAGCTACAGTAATCCTATGTTAATGGTGCCATGTGATTGTTTTCATTGTGGCTAAATCCCCCTTTGATTCCATCCGGTTCAAATTCAAATTTAAATTAAAGTCAAAATTTAAAGTTTTCAAAATACCAAAACTAAAATGTGCAAACCGAGGCAAATAATTCATAAGTATAATTGGTGAAGAAACCAAATTTTTATAAAATGTTTAAGTGCTCAAAATTAATTAAAATAGTGGCATTCACAATTAATTAAATGCCTTTTCTAATTTATAAAATCAGAAACTATTTTATTTGGGCCTAGAACTTTTTGTGGCAGAGGTTTAAACTAAAACACTAATTTAGGTGCGGGTCTCATATTTTTATTAAACTAAAATAATGTGGAAATTAAATAAAACAGTAAAAGAAAATAAACAAAAATAAAAAGGAAAACGAAACAAAAAACTAAATAAAAGAAAACCCCCACCCCTGGGCCAAATGGCCCAGCTGGCCTCACTGGCCTCGCCAGGCCGACCTAGCCGCACACCTCATCGTTCCTCCTCATCGCTATAGGATCGGGGGGGGGGGAAGGGCGAGGGGTGGGGGGGGGGGATCGTGTCGGCCACCCGGCCACCGGCCAGTGCCGCTGCTCCCTACTTATGCCCGACGACCCCCTCCGCCCGAACCCTAACCCCACTTTCCTCCCTGCGCCCCCGACCCCCCTCGAGCTTGCCCGTGGGTGATACGTCTCCAACGTATCTATAATTTTTTATTGTTCCATGCTATTATATTATCCATCTTAGATATTTTATATGCATTTATATGCTATTTTATATGATTTTTGGGACTAACCTATTAACCTAGAGCCCAGTGCCAGTTTATGTTTTTCCTTGTTTTTGAGTTTTACAGAAAAGGAATACCAAACGGAGTCCAATTGACGTGCCAACTTTTGTGGAATTTTTATGGACCAAAAGAAGCCCCAGGAGTAAAAGAGTTGGACCAGAAGAGTCCCGAGCCGTCCACGAGGGTGGAGGGCACGCCCTACCCCCCGGGCGCGTCCCCCTATCTCGTGGACGATTCGGAGACCCCCCTGACGTGAGACCTACGCCAAAAATTCCTATAAATACAGAAACCTCCAGAAAATAACCTAGATCAGGAGTTCCACCGCCGCAAGCCTCTATAGCCACCAAAAACCAATTGGGACCCTGTTCCGGCACCCAGCCGGAGGGGGATCCCTCACCGGTGGCCATCTTCATCATCCCGGTGCTCTCCATGACGAGGAGGGAGTAGTTCACCCTCGGGGCTGAGGGTATGTACCAGTAGCTATGTGTTTGATCTCTCTCTCTCTCTCTCTCTCTCTCTCTCTCTCTCTCCTGTTCTTGATTCGGCACGATCTTGATGTATCGCGAGCTTTGCTATTATAGTTGGATCTTATGATTTTTCTCCCCCTCTATCTCCTGCAATGTATTGAGTTTTCCCTTTGAAGTTATCTTATCAGATTGAGTCTTTATGGATTTGATAACACTTGATGTATGTCTTGCATGTGCTTATCTGTGGTCACAATGGGATATTCACGTGATCCACTTGATGTATGTTTTGGGGATCAACTTGCAAGTTCAGTGACCCTGTGAACTTATGCATAGGGGTTGGCACACGTTTTCATCTTGACTCTCCGGTAGAAACTTTGGGGCACTCTTTGAAGTTCTTTGTGTTGGTTGAATAGATGAATCTGAGATTGACTGATGCATACCATATAATCATACCCACGGATACTTGAGGAGACATTGGAGTATCTAGCTGACATTAGGGTTTTGGTTGATTTGTGTCTTAAGGTGTTATTCTAGTACGAACTCTAGGATAGATCGAATGGAAAGAATAGCTTCGTGTTATTTTACTACGGACTCTTGAATAGATCGATCAAAAAGGATAACTTTGAGGTGGTTTCGTACCCTACAATAATCTCTTCGTTTGTTCTCCGCTATTAGTGACTTTGGAGTGACTCTTTGTTGCATGTTGAGGGATTTTTATATGATCTAATTATGTTAATTGGTGAGAGAACTTGCACTAATGAAAGTATGAACCCTAGGCCTTGTTTCAACGCATTGCAATACCGTTTGTTCTCACTTTTATCATTAGTTACCTTGATGTTTTCATATTTTCAGATTACAAAAAACCTATATCTACCATCCATATTGCAGTTGTATCACCATCTCTTCGCCGAACTACTGCACCTATACAATTTCCATTGTATTGGGTGTGTAGGGGACACAAGAGACTCTTTGTTATTTGGTTGCAGGGTTGCTTGAGAGAGACCATCTTCATCCTATGCCTCCCACGGATTTATAAACCTTAGGTCATCCACTTGAGGAAAATTTGCTACTGTCCTACAAACCTCTCCACTTGGAGGCCCAACAAAGTCTACAAGAAGAAGGTTGTGTAGTAGACATCAGTGGGCGCCCGAAGCCACGTCGCCATCGCTCGTCCATGTCGCCCTTGCGCAGTCCTCCCCGTTTCCTCCCTGTCGGACTCCCTCACGCCTCGACGCCCGAACCTCGGCAACGAGGGTGAGCTCACCGTCTCCTCATTCGTTCCCCTTCCTTCCCCTGCCTGTAGACGCCATTCGACACACTGCGCCGCTGCGCCCACGCTCGGGTGCTCAGCTGCGACCTATTCCCCTTACCATGCGCGCCCCGGGTCATCCCCTATACCCCCTGCCTGCTTGCTGCAGCTGCTGCGCACGCGTGCCCGCACCTGTTCGCCCCGCTCTTTCTGCCCCGTGCACAACCGCCTGCTTCCGCCGCTGACCGAGGCTGCTACCTCGCCATCGTGCCCCGCTCTCGTGCTGCTGCTCCCGGTGGCAGCCACAGCTGCGTCAGCCCGCGACGCCCCTAGCCGCCGCGCCCACACATCGCGCGTGCCCGCACCTGCCCCAAGTTGCCACCGCCCGCAGCCCCTGCTCTGCCTGCTACTGCTGTCGCCGTGCTGGTACTTCTGTTCACATCACTTCACGCTATCGCCACCGCTTATTCTTGCTCCGCCCGCCGCAGCCGCCTTCGCCAGCCCGCACTCATCGCCCGCTGCTGCAACCTGCGCCCGCGACCCCCGCTGCCGCCCAGCCGCTTGCTGTCTCCGCTGCATGCGCCTCCCCTGGCCACTGCGCCCCCGCTCGCCTACCACGTCCGCCCGGTCGCGCTTCGCCGGCGACCTGCCGTGGACGTCGCCCCTCCTACGCGGCCTAGTCGTGTGCCCAATCGGGCCGACGCCGCAACCCCGTTAACCCGCGCCCGCTAAAACTCCCACTGCCTAGTGGGGCCCCCAGCCCCCTTTAGAAAGAAAAATAAATAAATAAAAATAGATAATTAGTTAATTAATTAATTAGCTTAATCAATTTGGTTTAATTTAACCTAATTAACAAATGAGCCTATGACAGGGGGCCACCCCATGTTGACCAGTCAAACTTTGACTGGTCAACTAGGCCCCACTGGCCCACATGTCATCCTTTGTGTACACAGAGCTGGGTGCACATGGCATTTAATCATTATTTTCAAATTAATAATAATTTTGGCAAATTGTTAAAACTTTGAAAATTAATAGAAAATAAACCATAACTCGGATGAAAAAGTTTTGTACATGAAAGTTGCTCAGAAAAGTATGACGAATCCGAATACGCACTCCGTTCGTGTGTCACACGTCCCTATCATAGAGAACATGGAACCGTCCCCCTTCGTTTCCTTTGTCCGAAAATACCAAACTTCTGGAAAACATTCCCAGATGTTCTTCCCATTCACTGGTATTGTTTAGCGCTGCGTTAGAACACCCCTAGCTCTGCATGTTGTCATGTCATGCCTTTGTTTGCTTGTATTTACTATTTCTTCCCCCTCTTCTCTCTCATAGACTCCAAGACCGCCGTTGATGCTACTGTGATCGACTACATCACCGACGACTCTTCTTCCCTTTCTGCAGAGCTTCCAGGCAAGAAAACCCGCTTGATCATTCCGATATCGCCCAGCTCCTTCTCTCCAATGCTTGCATTAGATTTTGCTACTGTAATTGATTGCTCCTATCTGATGCATAGCCTGCTTTTGTAACCTACTATTGTACCTTACCTGCTTATCCTAAACTGCTTAGTATAGGTTGGTTAGTGATCTATCAGTGACCCCTCACCTTGTCCCTATTGCCCCGGTTTGATGATCAATGACTCGGTCAACATGATCGACGTCCAGAGCACGACACATCACCTCACCCCCTTAGTTGTACAACTCCGCATAGCTACTATCGAGTGTCGAGGGTGATACTTTGTAACACACTCCTGATGATAACTCTGTAGTGTAGCTAATCGGTCGTGGTCTGTCGAGGGTGATTCCTCCTTCAGCATGATACTTCCATTTTGCATCATGTTTTATATTGATATTTATTGCATTATGGGCTGTTATTACCTATTTTGGTACAATACTTATGCCTTTCTCTCTTATTTTACATGGTTTATATGAAGAGGGAGAATGCCAGCAACTGGAATTCTGGACTAGAAAAGGAGCAAATCTGAGAGAACTATTCGGCAGAACCCCAAAAGTCTTGAAAATTTACGGAGAATTATTTTGGAATATATAAAAAATATTGGGCCAAGAAAATACCAGAGGGGACCCACCAGGAGGTGTGCCCTACCCCCTGGGCGCGCCCCTATGGCTTGTGGGCCACCTGGCAGGCCTCCGGTGCCCATCTTCTGCTATATGATGTATTTTGGCCTGCAAAAAAATTAGAAGAGAGCTTTCGGGACGAAGTGCCGCCGTCTCGAGGCGGAACCTGGGCAGAAGAGCAATCTAGGGCTCTAGCGGAGCTGCTCTGCCGGGGAAACTTCGCTCCCGGAGGGGGAAATCATCATCATTGTCATCACCAATGATCCTCTTATCCAGAGGGGGTCAATCTCCATCAACATCTTCATCAGCACCATATCCTCTCAATCCCTAGTTCATCTCTTGTATCCGATCTTTGTCTCAAAACCTCAGACTGGTACCTGTGGGTGGCTAGTAGTGTTGATTACTCCTTGTAGTTGATGCTAGTTGGTTTATTCGGTGGAAGATCATATGTTCAGATCCTTAATGATATTTATTACTCCTCTGATTATGAACATGAATATGATTTGTGAGTAGTTACGTTTGTTCCTGATGACATGGGAGAAGTCTTGTTATAAGTAATCATGTGAATTTGGTATCCATTCGATATTTTGATGAGATGTATGTTGTATTTCCTCTAGTGGTGTTATGTGAACGTCGACTACATGACACTTCACCATTGTTTGGGCCTAGGGGAAGGCATTGAGAAGTAATAAGTTGATGATGGGTTGCTAGAGTGACAGAAGGTTAAACCCTAGTTTATGCGTTGCTTCGTAAGGGGCTGATTTGGATCCACATGTTTCATGCTATGGTTAGATTTATATTAATTCTTGTTTCGTAGTTGCGGATCCTTGTGAGAAGGGGTAATCATAAGTGGGAGGCTTGTCCAAGTAAGGACAGCACCCAAGCACCGATCCACCCACATATCAAATTATCAAAGTAACAAACGTGAATCATATGAGCATGATGAAAACTAACTTCACAATAATTCCCATGTGTCCTCGGGAGCGCTTTGCTTTATATAAGAGTTCGTCTAGGTTTCTCCTTTGCTACAAAAAGGATTGGGCCGCCTTGATGCACCTTTTTTACACTTGTTACTTGTTACTCGTTAAGAATTATCTTATCACAAAACTATCTGTTACCGATAATTTCACTGCTTGCAGAGAATACCTTGCTGAAAACCGCTTGTCATTTCCTTCTGCTCCTCGTTGGGTTCGATACTCTTACTTATCAAAAGGACTACGATAGACCCCCTATACTTGTGGGTCATCAAGACTCTTTTCTGCCACCGTTGCTGGGGAGTGAAGTGCCTTTGGTAAGTGTAATTTGGTAAGGAAACATTTATATTGTGTGCTGAAATTTACTGTCACTTGTTGCTATGGAAAATAATCCTTTGAGGGGTTTGTTCGGGGTATCTTCACCCCGGTCGGAAGAGCAAAGAGTTGCCCCTCAACCTACTGAACCTACTGAAAATATTTATTATGAAATTCCTTCGGGTATGATAGATAAACTGCTAGCTAATCCTTATCCAAGAGATGGAACATTATATCTTGATATGCATCTAATATATGTGGATGAAGTTTGTAGATTATTTAAGCTTGCAGGTTTGCCCGAGGGTGAAGTAAATAACTAGGTCTTCCCTTTATCTTTGAAGGAGAAGGCATTGACATGGTGTAGGCTATGCAATGATATTGGGACTTTGAATTACAACCGATTGAAATTGGAATTTCATCAAAAGTTTTATCCTATGCATCTAGTTCATCATGATCGGAATTACATTTATAACCTGGCCTCGTGAAGGAGAAAGTATCGATCAAGCTTGGGGGAGGCTTAAGTCAAAGTTATATTCATGCCCCAATCATGAGCTCTCAAGAAAAATTATTATTCAGAATTTTTATGCTCGGCTTTCTCGTAATGATCAATCCATGCTTGATACTTCTTGTACTGGTTCTTTTATGAAGAAGACTATTGAATTCAAATGGGATTTATTGGAAATAATTAAACTCAACTCTAAAGATTGGGAACTCGACGAAGGTAAGGAGTCAGGTATAAACCTTAAGTTTGATTGTGTTAAATCTTTTATGGACACCGATGCTTTTCGTGACTTTAGCACTAAATATGGACTTGAATCTGAGATAGTAGCTTCCTTTTGTGAATCCTTTGCTACTCATGCTGATCTATCTGAGGATACACTGGTGCACGTCGGTCCTAAACAAACGGTTTAAAACCCCTTTCCGCGACGGCATTTGGAACCGTCGCCAAGTGAGTGTGGGCGATAGGGGGGGTCCTTCCCACACGACCTAGAAACCGTCAGGGATAGGGCCCCTACAGTACTCCTACTCGTTTCTGCTAGCATTGCCATCGTAGTCGGTATTCTGTGGTGCTACGTTTATGATGCGTGACCCATCACAAATGGTTCACTATTATAGAACATGTATGATGCATGGCCCATCACAAACGGTTCACCCTTAAGAAGATTAGCTAATCGTCGTACGAGTGTCGGACAGGATAGAAAACGTCAGACCATCGTAACATTGTCGTACACGACAACTATCACACACGCTATTTTGTGGTGCAACATTTACGATGCATACTTCATCAGAAACAGTTCATGGTTGCGAATCGTGTACGATAAGGCAACTAACACAAACGTTTAGTTTGCCCGCACCATTTGTGATATTGTCTGACATCGCACACACTTTGCAAACTTCAACTGTGTGCATGCTTGCACACGTTTCCTCTCTGTGAACCTTCTCGGATTATGGTGCATATCGCAAACGTATGTGTTTTACCAACCGTGTGTGCCGTAACAACCTGGAGAGCGTAATTTCACCATAATTTAATTGCTTCTTTTCCAAATTGTACCGGATTTGGATTTGAATTTGAATGTATGCTACAACTTTATTCATATCCATCAGGTTCAAACAACCAATGCATTATTCGATTCATAGGTACATATGTTCAAGAATTACATAAGAACCAAATAAAGAATGATGAACCACAGTTGTATACTTGTACTATTAAAGACGGTAAAGAAAGAGGCGAAATATATTCTGGTTGCTGAACAAGGTGAATCGGGATGCCCATATTGTGCCCTCCTCCATGCAGAAGGCACGCACTACTCTAGTCCAACCCTTGTGATGGCCGACCTCCCATCCTTCACGGTCTTCATGAAAACATCTAGATAATCATCGTGTTCTGGTAGAAATACTTTAACCTTTGCATGCCCACCAATCATGTAGTTTGAGAGGTAATCTTGAGTAAATTGCTTTGGCAACCACTCCAAAGGAATAAGATTTCAGACATTGTCATCTAAACAACTCATTATGGGCAGTAAAAAGAAGGCTGCAGAGTTCTTACTTACCATCCTGCAGTTCGCTGTTGTCTTGGATAAAGTGTAACCAAATAGTTTAATTGCCATCTTTGGACCCATTTTACACTACAAAAAAATACACTTCCGTGATGATACGTGTTTGTCATAGTAGGTCACGTTTTCTGTCATGCATGTACATCCATGACGATTTTATGCCAGAATCAAGATAGTCATACCTATGCTGTCGTAGAAGTGTTCCATGACATTACCAAAATTATCATCATGGAAGTGTCCACTTCCATGACAATAAATCGCGCATCATAGAAGTGCTTTCGTCAAGGGTGACTGACACATGGCATCCACCATAGCGGCTCGCCGTTAAGCTATCGGGTCCGGTTTTTGATCCGATAGCCCGTTAACAGCCCGGACCAATGGTGATTTTCTACGTGTAAAATTCTCATTGGCCGGAGGAAACATGTGTCTGCTCCTCGGTGGGCCAGATGTGGCCCGTCCATTGGAGGAGACATGCCTATGATACGTCGACACGTGGCAGGGCCCAACAGAGGCCCATATAGGTTAAATGGGCCAGCCCAACTAAAGGCCCACAAGATTTTGCGGACCATAATGGGCCGGCCCAACTAAAGGCCCACAAGATTTTGTGGACCATAATGGGCCGGCCCAGCTAAAGGCCCACAAGATTTTGCAAACCATAAAGGGCCGGCCCAGCTAAAGGCCCACAAGATTTTGCCGCCCATAATGGGCCGGCCCAGCTAAAGGCCCACAAGATTTTGAGGACACTAGTGGGCCGGCCCATTCACAGGCTACCATGTTTTGGGCCAAATGCCGGCCCATATTTGATCCGGTCCATTAACAGCCTGCCATGTTCCGGGCCTAATAAAGGCCCATATGAGATCCGGCCCGTTAAAATCCTACCACGTTCTGGGCCAAATTACGGCCCAGATAAGATCCGGCCCTTTAAGAGGCTTTGGGCCAAATTATAGCCCATATCAAATTCGGCCCGTCAACTGGACGCTATACTCATGGGACCACTTGCTAAAGGCCCATTTAGTAATTCGGCCTGATATTAGTTTCAGCCTGTTGAAGGCCCGTTTAACATTTCGGCCCTATATTTATTTCGGCCTGTTAAAAGGCTGTCATATAGTTGGGCCTAACTACGGCCCGGTTTGCATCCGGCCTGCACACAGCCGATAATCTGATTGGGACAAACAAGGACCGAGACAATTTTGGCCTGCTAAAGGCCCGTGATGTGATTGGCACAATCATGGGCTGGGGTCTATTTCGGCCTGCTGCCGGCCCGTGAGCTGTTCGGCACGTTTCACGCCCAACATACTTTCAGCCTCCTAAAAGCCCATTGAGTTTTCTTGCGAAAATAGGGCCGATGGTTTACTCGGCCTATTAAAGGCCCGAATCTACTTGTGGGCCAGTTTACATTTAGGCCTGTTATCGGACCAAGATGACTGGGCCCATGATGCGGATCATACATAGTGATTTGCATGACGACCCGATTATGTATCGAAATTTTATGGTTTGGCCGGTGTAGCGATCCGACCTCAAACGGTCAAACCTCTGTGCATAAGTGTCATCCCTGGACCGGTAATGCCGAAACACACATTACTTGAAGGGTTTATAACAGAGTGCACTCACACAATTATTACATCGAATGTCTCAAAAGAGAACTTATTATAATAATATGGCTTAAGGCCATCTAAATAAGATAACTGCGGAAGCATCAAAGGTAAATGAGTCCATCAACTCCAACGGCATAGCTGAGTGCACGACAACAACCTAGCGCACCATACTCTTCGTGTGAAAAGTCTGCAACATAATACGTTGCAGCCCGAAATGGGTCAGCACATGGAATATGCGGGCAAAATAACACTGTAGAGCAATGAACAAGATAACAGCTATATGTACATGCATATATGGCTGGTGGAGGCTCTATGGTTACTGTTTTTGCGTAAAGCCAATTTTTCCCTACTGCAAAGGAATATATTTTATTTAACTACAAAGTTGGTTGAAAAACATTGAGAATGGAAACGCCATCTCAATCCCAAAATTAATAATCAATAACCCAACAAATTAATTAAGAGTGATGCGATCATCATAATAATTCAAGAACCAGATACTCAAGATGTCCATAACCAGGGACACGGCTAACATAGTTTGTACACTCTATAGAGGTTTGCGCACTTTTCCCCACAAGACTCGATCTCCTCCGTTGAATTTCTCGCACTACATGGTGTTTGAGAAACGGATGACCGAGACACAGTCTTTCAAAAGCATTAACTCTTTCGATGGGTAAACCGCACCACCTACATGCCCTACATCTGCTAGTTTACCACTAAAAGAGGTCACACAACATACTCAACTATGCCAGAGCCCATAATGGCTTGTGGCTGCACACGGAAGTTTCTAGCATGAATTATCTTATGATCCCTTTGAGCCTGGGTGGCGAACCATAGGATGATCACACGGATTCCCTGGGATCTCCTTGGAAAACACTGGATTCCCCAGGTGCCCACAAACAATCCACTCTGATGTGTATTAAAGTAGCCACCTTAAATAAACCCTTAGTTCATAAATAATCTCTCACATCTGTCATGAATCACTCAACCAAACCACGTCTACGGGCATAGCATAGCAGTGTAATCATAACGTAGTAGTTACTCCCAGGGTTTGAAATAAACGATAATAGGTTCTACCTCATCATCTACTTCCCAATACCCACATGTTAAACAGTTCCTACTCATCCAATGTTTGAGGGTTGAAACTAATGCATAAAAACTGGGTAATAAGGAATATGATCAAAGTGTTACTTGCCTTGCTGACGATCTGAAAACCTTAGAGACTCGTAGTAGCACGCTTCGCACTCCGGAAATTCTATCGCAAACAAACAATAGCATACATAAGCAATCAAGCATACATGCAAGGGTAAAACTCAAATAAAAAGATCCAAACTGAAAGTTCAACTGAAGAGCTTCGATTTGCAAAAAGAAACAATCGAATCGGAGCTACAGAACTGGAACTACGATCAAAAGAAGTTCGTAAACAAATCTGCTTGAAACCAAATGTTTAAATTGTCAAAACCATGTTCCAGTTGATTAACTGGCAAGAGGGGTCTGAGACAAAGATTTTGGTGTTGGTTTCACTGGATTTGGACAAACGGTTAAAAAGTTGCGAGCGTTTGAGGATCAGGGGCTAATCTGCGATAAAAATAATCGCGGATAGGTCCCTGGCCGAAAACAAAATAAACAGAAAAAGACTAACGAACGGACGTTCGTTATCAGAGACAAACGGATGAACGGGTTTGCGAACAGAGGCGTTCGGGTGAACGCTCGCTAAATAGATCTGATCGAGAAAAACCGAGAGAACCCTAACTCTAAAAATAAAAACCAAACTAGTTCGACAACCGAAAAAAACCGAAACAAACCGATGGTTTTTTTACCGGTCCAGGACGAAAACTGGGGTCAGCGGCGAAGCGGGATTCCGGCGAGTCGCCGGCTTCGGCGAGGCGGGGCGGCGTCGCGGGCGGGGTGCGGTTGCGTGCGGCGGTAGGCGGCGGCGCGGCTTGGCGAGGAGGCGGCGGGGTGGTGGTGGCGGCGGGGGCCTCGGCCTATTTAAAAGCCGGGGGGCGGCGTGGCTTGCGCGAGGGGCCGGCCCGGGGTGGAGTCCGGCTCGGACTCCCCTCGGTGTCCGTGCCAGGCACGGCGGCGGCGGGAGGAAGGCGGCTCGGGAGCGCTGGGCGTGATTTTTTTTTAAAATAAATTCCACCGAAAAACAAAAATCCTAATAAAATATAAAAAATTTCTAAAAATGCCAAAAACAATATTCACCGTCTAAATAAAATATTTAGAACAAAGTGAACATTTTTCTAGCCTAAAAATGCAATTTTGAAAAATGCATATTTTTCTAATTCAAATAAATAGCAATAAAATCCAAATAAAAATTATTTATTTGATTTTAAATTTTTTCCTCCAATATTCCTCTCTTTTTGAAGAAGTCATATTATCTTCTCTCTTTTATTTTTAATATTAGGATATTCTGAGAGAAAAATATTAAAACCAAAATGATCCTCTTTTCGAATTTGAGAAAAATTCAAATATGAAAAATTTATGAAATGTCCAACTCTCTCCTTGGGTCCTTGAGTTGCTTAAGATTTCTAGGATCCCAACCAAAAATGCAAATAAAATATGATATGCATATGATGACCTATGTATAACATCCAAATTGAAAATTGGGATGTTACAGCCGGTTTACTGCGAAGATAGGATATATATACAGTAAAATAACTGCAGCATCGTGAATAAGAAAAAAACCTAGACTATACAATAAAGAAATTACGGCATATTACATCCACTGGGCATCAAAGTTCGGCACTATGATAATAAAGCACAAGCAGACAGCAGATTACATACACTGGGCATCAAAGATCGCCACCAGTGCAAATAAACACGCCGACAAAATAATATACAAAACCATCAGCACTTCAATAGAGTTCAAGAAAGGTTAGCCCTGCTCGGGAGCTGCAGCGCAAGCAGCTGAGCAAGCTGATGAGATTGCGCTTGTTTGACACTTCTATCCTCCTCACTCTAAAAGATAAAAAAGCAGACAGATGACAGGTTTTGTACATATAAGTATGAGTGCTGACAATTCATCACATTTCTTACTAACGAATAAAGTAACACAGTTTAAAATAGCATTAACACAATATGGTATTATTCAGGTGAAGACATGGCAGGAAATGACATTGTGAAGGAGTTGGCAGCTTCACGACACCACTGGATTACAGATCAAGAACTCATAAGTATCAATGGTTAATGTGCTGTCAATTTATCCCATTTCAGATTGGCAAATAAAGAGATGGTTTAAATAATAGTAGAATGATATGACATTGTTCATAGTTAAGCCATTGCAGAATATGACATTGTGCTGTAGTGGGTAGGTTCACGACACCACTGGATTACGGATCAAGAACAGAAGCATACATGCAGTGCAAAAGAAGATCACTTGCTTTGTATAGTTTAATTTACATGGTGTGAAGAAGGAACTTGGTTGTACAACTGAAAACTTTAATTGAGAAGGACAAACTTTTGTTTATGAACTACATAATAAACTTTAAACATGCAATTTGATGCAAACACCAAAAATAAACAGCTGTTGCAATCATGCCTAACCAAATATACACAATAAAGTTTGAAGGCTTGAGAAGGACAAACTTACATTATTGGTGAAGACAGGCTCTATAAAGCCCTTGTCCATGCTGATGGGGGGGGGCAATTCAAGAAGTTTACCACATAATCTTCTTCATAAGCATTGCCTTTAATCTACATTTTGTTAAGAGTCAATATAGATGTGATAATATAAGAAAAATTGGAGAATATTTAAGATCAGATGAAGAGTGATGCTACATAACCAAGTAGCTATAAATGTAAGTACAATGATATAGGCAAAAGGTACAACCAAGAGCAATGCAGAGCTAAACTTCTTCAGTACCATCGGTGTTATCCAACCTTATGGTAAGAGTAAATATAGATCTGACGTGTAGAAAATGGAGGGCAAAGGAAAATAAGCTGCAGAGTGATGGTACATGTACAACTAGCTGTCAGTATAAGTACACTGATAAAGGACAGCAGGTACTTACAAGAACAATGTAGAGCTAAAAAATTTCATTGGCATTGGATATATTCTACACTAATGTAACCATTCATACACATCAGATAATTTGGAGCAAACAATTTATAAGCAAGCTATCACATAATGAACCATGTATGTATGCAAGTACAGTGATACAGGACAACATGTACTAACAAGAGCAAAGCAGCGGGCAACATATTTGCGATATCTTGTCATCCTTTTCAAACCGGAATTCTTCTTCGAGCAGATTTCCTGCAAAAAAGATCCGTAAGGCACATGTGCAAAAGTAGAAGTTCAAATTGTCATGTGATATCATAGACAGTACCTCATCCTAGGAACGAGACTAGTGCATGACAAGGTTTTTCCATTCAATGTCTTCTAAATTTAGCATAGGAGACTTCACCAGAAATTCGTTTATAGACTTTCCATCAAAGTGTGATTTCCTCAGGTAACATCGATACTGTTGCAATGCTTCCTTGAAAAGCGCAAGCAAGCTTTGCTCGCCATGACTATCCAGATTGACCCTCACCTACTTACAACAATGTAATGTAAATCATTGATGTGTTCAATCAGCAGAAAACAGGAAAATAATCACCATGAATAATAGCACTTACACGTAAGTGGGACAGGAAGATGTGAAACGGTGTTTGTCTTCACTATAATCTTCCCATGATGGGAATATATGCACGTAGTCCCTAACAACATTGAATGCATTGTCTTTTAAACTGGGAATAACTGGAATGGGGTTCCAATCTGCAGGAATTGGCCGTCTCTGCCGTAGGGATAGGTCTTCCGCTGGTGGACTTGCTGTGCTTTTTGCTGGAGTGGGATTTTTCTGTGGTACGGCTGGTGCTATGGCAACTGAAATCGGCATACCTTTTGCTGGAGTGCAGGTCCTGTGTGGTGGGGCTAGTGGTGTGGCCAGTGAAGTATGGATACAGTCTGCTGGAGTCGGTCCTACGTTTTGTGTCACTGGTGTAGAGCCAATATAAGTGGGGTGCTGTCTGATTTCTCTGGCACCACCACGTTTTTCAAGGACTTTGCTGGTGCTCCTTCAGGTTCAGCAATCACCCTCTTCCTTTCTGATGTCTGATGCATAAGAACAACATTTGAGTGGAAAAACAAGGTATGATGACAGATGAATATGTATTGATAATGGATGGGCATGGCATCTTGACATATATGATGAGTAAACTAAGCAAATGGCGGTGCTACAAAGTAGAAAAAATGCAAGACAACTTATGCATGATACGCGCAATCAATAAAACTTTGCCAAATTAGAACAGGCACCTTGATGGGTGAACAGGACAGGCCATTTGCCTTTGACTCCTCGAGGTCAGAATAGTCATTAGGATCATATTCTGAACAAGAATCTACAGGTGGGGAGCGTATGAGTTTCATTGCATCCAGAATGGCACTCAATGCCTTGGTGCCAATTTTGTAAGTCGTTGCAGTGTTCCACAATATTCTTCTGATGCGCGGATTCTGATATTCACTGTGATTATGTATAATATCTGAGAAGCATGTTAACATAAATAGTAGTGACATTATCTTTGTAATGCAGAGGATATTCTAATATAGGGGCGCCCCTGTAAACCCTTGTGTGCTATCACTGGATTCTAATGAGAGAGCCCATGTGTGCTGTAATATGGTGCGTGCATTAATATAATCTGGCACAAGTACACAAAAAAATAGGCTCCAAAAGTAAGGATAGTTGGTAGATGATAGGTTCATAATATACTGTATAGAGAGTTTATTGCCAAACCATGATAATAAGAGCACACAACACCTAGGCAGATCGTCGTTTACATAAAAGGGGTACACCATAACCAGGGTATATAAATCGAGAAAGTGGAACTGGCTGGAAATTACGGTGTTGTCTTGCGCTACTAATTGAAAGCCTATCGATCACGTATAGGCCCGCTCTATCAGCTGTTGACTGCAGATGTCCCTGCTCCCCTTCCTAACAAGGAACATACTGTACGTACTAAATTCAGAATAACAAAAGAGTAACATGTTAAAGAACAGAAGAGGAAGCATATTCTCAAGGTTCCGCTTCATTGCATACAGTGTTGGTTGCCCACTCATGATGAATCATAGCGCCCAAAGAAATGCAATTCCATGCTGTCTCTCTATATGTGGCCACATGCATTTGGAAAATCAAGTGGGAGCATTACCTGACCAATTAAATGTGTGTCTGTTAACTAATATCAGTATCATATCACAATTCATATTTGAAGAAGTAAGCTTTGGACTTATGATTGGTGTGTTGTTTAGGTTCAAGAGTGGACTGCTGCTAGTGCGACACAAAGCAGCTACGCAGATCATAGTGTAGATATATATTACAGGAAAATCATAAGCATCACAAGTAAAATCAGCAAAGTGGAACTTGCTGGAATATATGTGCTAGTATTGCCGGTACGGCTAGAAAGGCTTCGGATACCAACTCTCTTCAACTGAAGGTGCGGTACTGTTAATATCCGTGTAACTCTCAAAGGCGACACAGCTCCCCGCATTTCCTTGCTAATCTTATAGGATTCAAGTGGGCAGGCCACTACAATTCCTATTCCTATCACTACAAAAAAGACACATCCGTGACATTTTGGGCCGAACGAAATTATTTTCTGTCATACATATGACACTTCTATGACGATAATTGTGACAAAACCCGGTATCATCATAGATGTGGTGGGCTCCTACTTCTATGACAAAAAATCATGACAGAAAATGGGCTTTTCATCCTGGGCGGGCCGGAGACGCAACTGCATGACATTCTTTGGGCCGTCCATGACGGAAAAAACCATGGTAGAAGCGAGGGGGAGGAAAATTTCAGGGAGTTCCCGGTTACGGTGGGAGGTCGGGGGCCGAGCGATGCGCGTTTCTCTCATACACGTACGCGCGTGTGTGCGAGGCGTTGGCTCTAACTGAACCCGAGCGAGGCGTTGGGCTCTAACTGAACCCGAGCGATTGCACTGCAGGCTACGCGTTACTGAACCCGAGAGATCGATCGATGGCTGTTAACTGAACCCGATCGAGCGATTCCTTCGCTACTGCTGCTAACTAAAGCCGATCGATGCTGCCTCTGGGATGAACAGTGAGTGTTGCGGGGGGAGGGGGGGTTGGATGAACAGTGAGCGGTGGCGTTGCCTCTGGATGAACAGGACCCCGTGGTGTGGTGGAGGGCTGGATGAACAGTAGACGGTGGAGGGGTGCCCGTGGAGGGGTGGTTGATTGGACCCCGTGGTGTGGAGGGCTGGATGAACAGTAGACGGTGGAGGGGTGCCCGTGGAGGGGTGGTTGAACAGGACCCCGTGGTGTGGAGGGCTGGATGAACAGTAGACGGTGGAGGGGTGGTTGAACAGTAGACGGTGGAGGAGCGCGCGGTGGAGGCTGGATGAACAGGAGCCCGTGGAGGCTGGAGGAGGTCGACGGTAGCCCGTGGAGGCTGGAGGAGGTCGACGGTGGAGATGAACAGTATGCCGTGGAGTCCCGTTTTGCGGTACGCCACACCCCTCCCGATGAACAGGACCGCCGTTTCGACCGTAGGAGGTCCGTTTCGTCCGTTTTGCGGTACGCCACACCCCTCCCGATCAACAGGACCCCCGTTTCGACCGTAGGAGGTCCGTTTCGTTCGTTTTGCGGTACGCCACACCCCTCCCGATCAACAGGACCCCCGTTTCGACCGTAGGAGGTCCGTTTCCTCCGTTTTGCGGTACACCACACCCCTCCCGATCAACAGGACCCCGTTCCGAACGTAGGAGGTCTGTTTCCTCCGTTGTGCGGTACGCCAGGCCTCGTTTCCATCGCCTGTTCCGTCCAAGCCCTCCCGATGAACACGACTACGCATTCCGTTCCGACCGAGCCGGTTGGCTCCCCATGAACACGACGATGACGCTGTTTCTCCGTTCCGACCCAGCCATGTACGTATGTGCAAGTAGGCGTTCGAGACCCCGCCCGTATGTACACATACATGGCCGTATTTTCTTTCTTGCACCCTGGCCGCTGTACGTACGTGTACATGCTACGTGCGCGCCTATACTACGACACGTGCGCGCCTCTACATCGACCAGTATATATGTGCGTACACGTTCGCGACCAGAATGACAACGCTACGTACGCTTCAACCAGGTGGGTCCCGACTATCAGGCACTTCCTTGCCTGCGAAGATGTAGCTGGTGGGTCCCAGCAGTCGGGGGGCAAATCATTTGTTTTTTGTTTTTTTGCCCAGACGCACTTCCTTGCGTGCAAAGATGTAGCTAGTGGGTCCCAGCAGTCAGGGGGGAAACGTTTTTTTCGCGAAATACGGTGGCCCGTCCGGTGGTTCCCTGCTGTCAGGTGGAGGAATAATTATTTTGCGCATAATAAGGAGGCACTTCCTTGCGGCCGCCGTGGACCCAGCTGTCAGCCTCTCCACGCACAGTACTCTTCCGATGGAAGTCGGTCGTTGACCACCTTGACCACGCCGCGTCGAGAGCACCATGGCGGTGGACGATGGCGAGGCCTAGGAAGGGGACGATGCGGAGTCGGGGAAGACGCAGCAATGGATGCCCACGCGAAGAGGAGTACGAGGGTGAGGCTGCCATCGCCACAGAATAACAGGGGGTGTGGGTGAGTAGAGGGATGGCCTGGCCAGCGGTGGGAGTAGTAGGGGGCGGTGAGGCCTCCGCCGCATCGCAGCCGGCCACGGGAGGCAGGAGCACGAGGCACGACCGGCGCTGGTTTGGGCGGCTGGAGTAAGAAGACCAGAGGTTGAAGAAGCACTACGGCCGTTGGATGGACATCGTACGGTCACTGGAGCTAGAATCATGCATATTGACTAAGTTGACAAATCCCTCCGTCCCCGTCAACTTAGTAGGCCCATAAGTCAGCCTGCCACTATACTGGGTCCCAGCTAACAGGCGGAGTATTCATTTTTTTGTGCGTAATAAGGAGGCACTTCCTTGCGTGCGAAAATATAGCTGGTGGGTCCGAGCTGTCAGCGGCGATAACGTTTTTTCCGCGAAATACAGAGGCCCTTTCGGTCGGTCCCTGATGTCAGGTGGAGGTATCATTATTTTGCGCGTAATAAGGAGGCATTTCCTTGCGTGCAGCCGTGGACCCAGCTGTCGGCCTCTCCACGTACAGTCCACTTCAGATGCATGTCGGCTGTTGACCACGTTGACCAGGCCGCGCCGAGAGCACCAGGGCGGTGGACGACGGCGAGGCCTAGGATGGGAACGACACGGAGGCAGGGAAGACTTGGCAGTTGTTTCCCACACGGAGGGGAGTATGACTGTACGAGGGTTTACTGGTTCGTCTGCCGTCGCCGGAGAATAACAGCAGGTGTGGGTGAATAGAGGGATGGCTAGGCCAGCGATGGGAGTATGGTGGGGCGGTGAGGCCTGCTTGGCAGCAGAGCCGGCCGCGGGGAGGAGGGAGCAGGCAGTCCCGCCGGCGCTTGTTTGAGCGGCTGGAGCAGGAAGAGCAGAGATTGAAGAAGCACGACGACCGTTGGATGGCCATCCAACAGTCACTGCTTGTGCGTCAACCTTTTTTTTAGGAAAGCCTCAAATCTGTGGAAAACAGCATACAACCCATCTGCCATTATTTCTAATAATTTACAGCCCATTTGCTAATTCTTAAGGTTTTTTTGGAGCCCATATTCTTTTTGTTAGCATTACAGCCCATATTGTGGCCACGGTTAAAAAATTATACGAAATTTTGCATATTTCGGTGCGGTCCGAACTGTTTTTAATCCCGAAATTTCGACTCACATTCAAACTGATTTTGAAAATAAATGTATATCAATATAAAATCCAACAAATTCTCCACGCATAAAAATTAATGTAATTTAAAATCTCGAAATGAAAAAAAAAGATATTTGAAACTAATTGCCGGTTTGATGTGTTTTAAAAATGTACAGCCCATTTCTCATTACTGATGGGCCATTTTCTCGGCCAGCCAAATGAAAGCTCTCCTCGCCTTGAAAGATTTGCAGCCCAACAGGCCTGACAAAGCGACTTACTTGGCAAATCACAAAAAAACTGGGCTGTGGCCGTGGACCCAGCTGTCAGCCTCTCCACGTACAGTACTCTTCCGATGGAAGTCGTTCCTTGACCACATTGATGACGGTGAGGCCTAGGAAGGGGACGACACGGAGCCGGGGAAGACGCGGCAGTGGAAGCCCGCGCGGAGAGGAGTACGAGGGTTCACTGGTTCGGCTACGGTGTGAGGCTGCCGTCGCCGCAGGGCCTGGCCAGCGGTGGGAATAGTAGGGGCCGGTGAGGCCTCCGTGGCAGCACAGCCGGCCATGGGAGGCAGGAGCATGAGGCACGACCGGCGCTGGTTTGGTCGGCTGGAGCAAGAAGACCAGAGGTTGAAGAAGCACTACGGCCGTTGGATGGACATCCTACGGTCACTGGAGCTAGAATCGTTCATATTGACTAAGTTGACAAAGCCCTTCGTCCCCGTCACCTTAGTAGGCCCACAAGTCACCTCCCACCAAGGTGGGTCCCAGCTAGCAGGGGGAGTATTCATTTTTTGGTGCATAATAAGGAGGCACTTCCGGTGGGTCCGAGCTGACAGTGGGGGGACGTTTTTTTCGCGAAATACGGTGGCCCGTCAGGTGGGTCCCAGCAGTCAGGGGGCAAACGTTTTTTCGCAAAATACAGTGGCCCATCCAGTGTGTCCCTGCTGTCAGTTGGAGGAATCATTATTTTCTGCGTAATAAGGAGGCACTTACTTGCTGCGGCCGTGGACCCAGCTGAGACTCTCCATGTACAGTATACTTCCGATGGAAGTCGTTCCTTGACCACGTTGACCTCGCCGCATTCCGTTGCATGCATGCATCCATGGCGCGTGGTGCATCCCCACTGTCAGCCTCTCACGTACAGTCATCTTCCGATGACTTTCGGTTGTTGACCACGTTGACCACACCATGCCGAGCGCACCCAGACTGGAACGACCCGGAGATGGGGAAGACGGGGCAGTGGAGTCGCAGATGGAGAGGAGTGGGAAACTTCACTGGTTCGGGTGCGCGGCAACACAGCCGCGGTGCCGCCCGTGGGAGACAGGAGCAAGAACAGAGGCTGAAGAAGGAGCATGGCTGTTGGATTAACATCCAACGGTCCAGCTGCTAGAATCATTTGTTGATTAAGTTGACAAAGCCGTGCGTACACGTCCGCTTAGTAGGCCCACAAGTCAGTCACCAAATCTGACGGGTCCCAGCTGTCAACGAGATGAATAATTTTTTTCGCAAAACAAGGAGGCACTTCCTTCCGTGCGAAGATACAGCCGGCGGGTCCCAGCTGTCAGGTGGAGGAAACATTTTTTCAGCTTAATAAGGAGGAACTTTCCTTGCGTGCGACCATGGACCTCGTGGGTCCCAACCGTCAGGCTCTCCACGTATAGTCCTCTTCCGATGACTCTCGTTTGTTGACAACGCCGCACCGAACATAGCGAGGCAGTGGATGACGGCGAGGCCCCGGACGGGAACGACTCGGAGATGGGAAAACGCGGCAGTGGAGTCGCAGATTGAGAGGAGGAGAAGGGTTATAACTGGTTCTGTTACGGCGTGGGGCTGTAGTCTATGGAGAATAACAGGAGGTGTCGAGGGGTGGAGGGATAGCCTGGCCGGCGGTGGGGTAGCGCCTCGCAGCGATGCGTGCTAAGCAGAGCCGCTAGCCGCCGGGGGCCGGACCAGGCGGTCCCGGCGACGCTGGAGGAAGAAGACGAGAGATTGAAGGTGCATGCCGGCCGTTGGATATAAATCCAATGGCTGTGGAGGACACAATCATTTGTTGACCAAGTTGACAATGCCCTGCGTAGGCTTCGACCTATTGGCCCACATGTCAGCCTGCAAAAATGTGGCATATATTTAACCCATGTTTTCTAGAATGTACAGTCCATTTGCTGGGCTGGGTGAACAAATAATTTCGCGTCAATCAGGCCCATTTATATTTTCTAAGAAATCCCAGCCCATTTGCACTTCCTTGAAATACACGTATTAGGTGGGCTCGTTATATATATAATGTTATGTTAGAAGGAGCAATTAATATCAAAGAATAAACCGGAGAGGCACATAATATATATATATAATTAAGAAATTAGCGAGTTATTGCTCAAAATAAAAATGAGCGCGTTATTATTAAATTGGTCCTTCAAAATCTTCGCAAGCTTTTGTATGCAATCACCAGGATTTTCCTTGCCTGTGAGTCAAAAACAACCAGGATTTTCCGTTAAACATTTACTTTTATAAGTTAATAACACGTGGGATGTTTTTATAATGTATATATAAGTCTCTATAAAATATACGATAATAGTAATAATATAAATATATATGTGGTTAGAAGGGAAAACATAAATTGGACACAGCATTACTTTTATAAGAGACCTGTGTTTTATACCCCATAGTAGGCATACTAACAAGTTCACACACAAATACAACAGAAAAGGTAACATTCATATCAAACTCAGGTTCACAGGACACGTTCATATTCATAGCCAACATTCACTATCAACAACTCAAAAGATTCATATATACACAAGCTCAGCATATCTATGCATCCAAATGATTGATAGATCACACAACAATATTCATACATAATTCACAAAAAGATTTAGATATACACATGTTCAGTATGTTTACGCATCCAAATGATTGAGATCACAACCAATATGATCCATGGACGAACTTTAATTACCTAGGGTACAGACTGGTAAATGGTGTTCAATCGGAGGTACTTCTTGCTAAAATTAGTTCTTGTACGAGTAAACTTTCGAGTACATAAGAGGCATCACAGACAATCTGAACTTTGCTTGTAGGTTTATCCTCAAATAGTGGCCTCGTGTCGAGGGAGATTTGAGCAACTTGGCCACTACTTTCATCCAACTAGTTTACTGGCTCATCTTGGTCCTGTATCTCGCCAAAATTCTACATTGCAGACGAGAAAGGCGGCGGTTGAGAAAATGAACCACCCAAATTTTTTGTGCAGTTCAACTGAAATAGAACATCCTTGGCGTGCAGACTGATTAAGTGCCAGATGAATATACGCGTCAACCAACTTGTCTGGAATCTTTAGACTCCATGCCATATACTACCATATGTGCCGATAACTAAAAGGCACAAGTTGGGACCAAAGACTGGACTGCGTTTTTCTGGGCTATGCACCAAGCAATATTTTTGGCGTTCACTCTCCTAATACTTGGAGTTTAACAATTGGTTGACGCCGGTTGATACTCGAATGAATATAGGCACTTCTTGTCAACATCGATGCTTGTCTGAGTTAAGTACCTGTCCATCTGATCATTTTGTGCAGTTCTACTGAAATCACCCGATGTAATGATTTGCCTGCGAGTTCAGGCTCCAAATTACTCCTTTATGAAATCGGCAAACAGTAGCACAATACCAAATTACCAATACATATGACAGGCACAATAATTAGGATAAAGACTAGTACCAACCTGTGTGAGGTAGCATATCAATTACTATTTCCTTCGACTAGAAGCCGAGATAAGCCAAGCGACTGACAGCAAAAGAAGAAAGCAAGCGGAGATTAGCGACTGACAGGAAAGGACGGAAGCTGTCGAGGCAATGAAGCACCCAAAGTTTTTGTGCAGTTCCACCAAAATCGAGCATCCCTGTTGGCACATATATTGAGAGAGTGAGATTACTGTAATAGTGGGACTAGTTGATGAAACATACACTAACAAATAGAAGTACCCTCATTATCTTAATGGGTAAAGTTAGCAACATAGTAGTCTTGCTTAAAGAGAGGTATTAGTTTATTTAATCAGTGCCAATTAGCTCAACTCAACACTCAAAGCATTGCCATTTATCATAGGTTGCAAAACTTAAAAGTGCAAAGATAAAGGAGTTTCTCATTACAGTAGCACGATACAAATAGAGATGACAGCAAAATAATATGGATGAAGGCCTTAGGCCCGTACCAACCTGAGAAAAAAGCTTATTCATGTAGTCCCATAAGAGATGATAAAGCACTCACTGGAATCACACAATAGTATATATTTTTGTGCACTTCAAATGTATTGTTGAAATCACTCTTGTTTACCAGTGCTGAGATTATAACGAAAGATTATCAAGAACTTCCAGCAGAGTTAAAGCACTGGCTGGGATACAGTTCATTGTATTGTCTTGTGTAGTTCCACTAAAATGTATGATTGGCACAACATGATCCCTGTTTGCACAAGTAGGAACAAGGTGAAACCTTCATTAGCTCAGTGAGAAAGGATCGGAAGACATTAGCATATTACTCAAACAGTAGCATCAAATTCATGATGGACAATACGCAAAACATTGCCTCATTGAACCAATGGCAATAAATTGACATGCAAAACAATAGCACTATTATGTCATGACACTAATAATATTCCCTCCCTGCTCCACCACATGATTCACCTCCATAGACAAACATTCACACGTACATGATTCAGCATAGGGTCCTACTAAAGATTTGTTTAACTCCAACAGGAAAATTAGGCAGTAATAAATTAGTGGTACTTAAGTACTCCTAATTAATTAAGTGAGATAGCAGAAGTGGAAGGGCTCCCTGGAGGATCGTCTCACATGTAAGGTAGTCGTTGCCGGAGCCCTTGAATGGCCTCGACTGAGGCCTCTGGCTTCAGCAAGATTGCCTTGGCACTGTTTATTCTTCTTCTTCTTCCTCTTCATGCTCTGTTTCTCTTTCTCCTCACCAGTTGGTGAAACCAAGTACATGATTGGCCTTCTAATTCAGAATTGGTTTTGTCAGTGAGGGAGTACAAGTGTACTAGTAAAAAACAACATTATTTTCTCATGGCAGTCAGAAAATAGAGATGAACACATGCATTAAATATCATTCTTACCTAAAGGAAGGTTATGGCGCCAATATGGATAATGAGGATTGGAACACAGATCTCCCTTTGTGCAGTTCCACCAAAATGAACCAACTGTTCCATTCTGACATTCCAGTTAAACAACACAAAAGTCACTTCTTTTAAGAAGAGTTTTGTGCAGTGCACCAAAAGGTCACAACAGCAACCAGGTGAATTCTGTATCCCTGTTTGCACAAAAAGGCACAGAGGAAACAGTCAGAGTCTCAAACAATTACAGGCAAAAACATTTGGCTAAACTTGTCAGAGTCTCAAACAATTACAGGCAAAAACAGTGGCATGGCTTCATTTTTACCAGGGACATTATATTAAGAACAGCTAAGGTTGCGTTCAGTTCACAGGTTTGGTGCAGGATTTTCGTAGGAACACAATTCCTACGGTATTCTTTCCCTTCCAACCGTTGGGAACACGGGAAAGGTGAATAGTGTTTCATAGGAAAGCTGGTCTGGTAGTACTGATTCCATAGGATTAGAAACATCCATGCGCTGCTCATTTTTTGAGCGGAAGCCCGAGGCAGGCGCTCGCTGCCATGCGTTAGACAGGTTGCTGTGCTGTGTTTGCCAGAATAAAAAAATCAACCTATGTGTGGTACGTGAGGTGAGGACAAGAGTAGTCACTATGCAGCTGAATAAACAAATAGCATCTCATAATGCCAAGCATGCTACTCTAAAAAAACAAATCTGTACATTTCGTAGTCCATCCGAACACATTCTCTTGAGAGTTTCCTCCAGTTCGCTGTTCCGTAGTTTTATACCTACATTCCTTTCCTATTCCTCTATTTTCATCAAGATCTATGTTTTCTGCCCCTTTATTCCGACCGGAGCCTAAATATTTGGTATAAGGGCATGGGACAGTGGGTGCACCAGCAGTACAGCACCATGTACGTAAACAGGGGCATAAAGTGGTGATTCATAGTTTGTTGCCCCGAGAAACAAACATCCAAGAAACATATCTGGGTTGGTCCCATTTTTGTTCACTCTAGCCACCTACTCTTATGTTTGGATAGCAAATCTAGTCCTGGTCATACCACTGTGTATAGCGTTACCCCTATATTTCCTTTTTCGACCAAGAGACCGGTTGGATGACCAGTCTGTACTACTTTCACCCCCTTTCCTTCCTGTTTGTACCAAGTCCGATGTACATACTAAATTCCCCCACCCCCACTTTATTTCTTGTTTGAACCAAGTACTCCCTCCGTCCGGAATTACTTGTCATCAAAATGGATGTGTCTAGAACTAAAATACATATAGATACATCCATTTCAATGACAAGTATTTTCGGACGGAGGGAGTACAAGATTCGACTCCATGAAGTAGCTTTACCTCTAACAATAGAAGAAAAAAATAGGTGACGTTGGACCATCCGATCGAGAGGGGCTGAGAGGTAGAAAATGATGCACATGCAGCGACGTAGCGAGCTGGGGAAGTAGAGCTAAGGCGGTTTTGAACGAAGATATACCTGAAGGTCGTCGGGGTGTGGATAGGTGGGCGGCGGGAGGCCGGATCCGCCCACAGGCAACGACGAAGGGATCGGAGGACCTCCCGCGCCGGCGCTCGGCCAGAGATAACGGTGCGGCCGACAGTGGGTCTCCTCCCTCGCTGTCGACGACGGCCTAAACGCTGCCCCTCCTCCCCTTCACCGGCGGAGGGGGATACGTCCGGATCTATAACCAGCGGTGAGGATAGAAGCCAGTGTTTTTTGAAGGGAGAAAGACAGTGTTACTGCCCCTATCTTGTTTAGATCTGGAGAGGATGAGAGTATGTGAATAGAGCAACCCTAGCAAGCAAGCGCGGAGGCTCCGGCCTATATATAAGTAGTGGGGTAGTTTTCCTTTTTCACTCCATCAAAACAATCGTTTAAAATTGTGTACTACTACATGCCAGGTCGTGGTTTTTTTAGTTGTTGATTGTTTTTTGAGATAGCTACCCGCTTGTTCCAAGTGGTGTTACGGTGTGCCAGGTTGCACTTTGTATCGTTCAAGTCTGGTACTACAAGTCCCTCCATTAAATGAACAACCACCCCCTCGTAAAAATTGTGAACAAGCCCACGGCTAAAATTAGTGGAAACATGGGTTGCCCCAACATGCATTATTATTTATATTTTCTACTCCCTCCGTTCCTAAATATAAGTCTTTTTTATTAGCCACACCTAAGGCAAGATTTTTTTTATTAGCAGTGAACCCCACATGTCATAGACACAAAAATTGTGGCAAGATTCCCTTAGGCAAGCCAAAGTGTGTCTAACAATTTGAGCAACTCAGGTTAGGCAAGTGTGGCAAGTGTGGGAAAAATAATGTGGCAACATAAGACAAACATAGTCACAATCCAAACAGCCCCGTAATTTTTTGTGACATGCATGAAAATTTGGTTAGTTAAATTTATAGTCAAAATTTGGCAAGGTGCATCAAATCAACACATGCAAGTATCAAAAGGAAAGTCACGGCATGCATGCATGCATTGTACTCCCTCCGTTTCCAAATATAAGTCTTTTTAGAGATTGCAACAAGTGACTACATACGAAGCAGAATATGTCTACTCCTACATACGAAGTAGCCCATTTGAAATGTGTAAAAAGACTTTTATCGAGTGCAGTGCTTTGATGTGTCGCGTCAACTCGTACAAGACCGAGAAATTTGATTACTACGACCCCCTCTCCCTCGCGGACTGAGCTCCGGTGCCTTAACTGCACCTGCCTTTGGCTGCATGACAGGAGGGCCAACCACCTGTTGGGCCCACCTGTCATAGACGCAAAGGCAGGAGCAGTAATTAGAAGCTTTCGCTACACGCTATCCCTCCCGCACGAGGTGGACGGACATGCAGCAGTGGATTCAATACTGTAGAAGTAGGAGTAGCATCATTGTTCGTCTTCTCGAAGAGGCGAAGAGCCAAGCGCAACCCGAACATGGAAGTTGCGAACGCTCGCGTGGTGCGGTTCCTTGGAGCACGCATATACTAGCCAGGCTCTTGCATGAGACAAAATTGCTACTCCCTCCTTTCCGGTTTATAGTGCTCAATTCAAAAAACTCACCAATCAATGTAGATGTTGAGTGGTGGAATACAGTTTGTAGTTTTGCAAAAGCACCTAATTAATGCTCTTGTTTTCCTCAAAAAATTATGTTTATCAATGCATTAATTGCAATGCATGCATGCATAAAGTACATGCATTGGTCAAATTTCTCTTAATACTTGCATGCAATGATTTAATGCACCTTGGAATCTGAAAATGTGATGGAAAACAACCAAATTGAGCCTTATAAAATGGAAAACATAAAATTTTGAGATAAGCCCTATAAACCGGAAAGGAGGGAGTATTGTTTAACAATTAAACTCCATTATCCATTGGTTGATACTCATTCTGCATAGGTCCACGCGCTTAGCACCATTTCCTCCTAGGGTCACCAATGTTTATCTGCTAATTAATAGCATTGCATGCAATGAACTAGCCATTGCAAATCATTAAAAGCATGCACACCTCTCATCTCTTATTGGTTGATATGTCAAGAAACAAGAAACAAGGTAGAAGTTAATGCACCGCGCCTAAGTGTTTTGGGACTATTTGCTTTTCGTAAGATGACTTACACACCTAGATGGAGGGAGTAGTATAGACCTGTAAACCGGAAAGGAGTATTTGCCTTTCTAGAGATTTCAACAAGTGACTAGACTACACCGTGTGCAGTACCCCCTCCCTTCCGGTTTATAGGGCTCAAATCTCAAATCTCATGAACCAAGGCATTTTGCGATTGGAGGAATGTATCTCGTACTTTACAACACTACCCTAATTAAAATCATGCATTAATTACGTAGTTCTCTCGTTTTCCTCTCCGCCTTGGTCACGGTGCACAATATTGAGCACTCCTATATGACTAGCCGCTCTATCTACATGCAGGACATTTCAAAGCATCCGGGCCCGTGTGCCATCCACCAAATCACAGCGAGGTGCTACAGTCGAGACTCACCTGTCACCCCGGTGTGGCCGTCATGACCCGTCATATCACAAAACCCACACCTTTACCAGCAGTGGTAAGGTGGCCTCCAAGTTGGACTGGACGAAGCAACCATCATTTCACTAGAACGCTCGTTCAAGCCCTTTCTTCCCTTTCTTGAAGAAAACCTCACTCCAGGCTACTCACTTTTGCCATTTTTCTTCTGTACCGACAAAGGAAAGGTGGGCGAATCAGTTATGCTGCTATATTTTCATTACAAGAATCTTCTTTTTGCGAAGCACCGATCGATTCTCACATCCTATTCTTTTCCCGTTTTCGTTGCGATTGTGGTTTCCTTTCGATTGCTTTTTGTTTGTCAGATCATTGATGGATCCTGGAGCACTAGGCAAAGAGTTGCCGACGGACAACCCACTGGAGACAGCGATCTCCAGGAAGCGAGCACCGAAGAACTCCAAGAAACAAGCACTGGCCCAAGAGTTGAGGACGTTGGCGGACGAACTCCTCAAAGGAAGTCGGAAGAACAGCAAGGGCCCCACCGTGCCTACCCTAGGAACTCTGATTGCCACCTATGTGAGGCTCAAGACCGAGTTCGAGGAGATAGTCGCCGTTGAGAAGCAGTATTCCCCTGGCAAGGTGATGGCCCCCATCGAGGACGAGGAGATGGCCCCCGGAGGGATGAGATCCCCCGGTGAGCTGCACAATGTAAAAAATAATGGCTTATTACCATAGTTGTGGTTTTTGATTATTTGCAATGTGCTTGCTAATATGTTAGGGTTGTGCAGGTGCCGGTGGACGTCCTTGATGATTCCGATGTCGTGGCCCGTCCTGTTGGCATCGCCCCGGAGATCGATTTCGATGCCGCTGTCCATCCTGTGGACATCGTCCCAGAGATCGATTCCGATGTCGCGGTCAGTCCTGCGGACATCGCCCCAGAAATCGATTCCATGCCGCTGTCTGTGCTATGGTCATTGCCCGAGAGATCGATGACAAGAAATAGTTGGTCGCGCTAATCCTTCAGGGTAGTTTGCATTGCCCTGTGTTTAATTACCAGAACGATGCGTGTTATCAAACCATCTTAGGGCTAGTGCACTGTCTTGTGTGGGCGGATCTTGCTACTTTTGTTTGATAGTGAATCATGCGAACCCTCTCCGAGTTATGGAAACAGATGTATCCTCACCAGCTTTTGATGTAATATATGGCATGCTTAGATGTAAGTTTGAACTGTTTATCATATCAGCAGGGCTTGTTTGATGATTCTTGGTGTTAGTAGGCTAGCTACTGTGCGAGCTATAGTACTTGCAAAACACTCACCGAAGAGAAACGTTAGGGCTGATGAGGCTGGTCGTAATGGTAGTATCATAGCTAGTATCATGCATGCCAGCTAGGCAATTTTGATGAGGTGTCATAGCATTAAATGAAGAAAGAAAGGATGGAGTATCATATCATGATACCGTATCATATCATGATACCGTATCATAATAAATGTTATGCTACTTTGTGTCATGCATGGCAATAAATAGAGTACTACATCATACTAATACTGGATACTATGCATTAGGGAGGTAGTATCATACACTAGTATCATATGCATGATACTAGTATATGATACTCCTACTCCCCATTACAACCAGCCTAAGCTCGTGGTACGCTTATACTTATCCCTCGTTGATCGACCAATAGCCCTAGCTCCTAAAATTGTAGGCTTAGCGATCGATCAGACAATAGTCGACATACATTCAGGCCTCATTTGGTTCATAGGGTAGGAAAATCGTAGCAAAAGTACAGAGAACATGCAACACAAAATCATAGCAGTGCAGAGACGTACTCCCTCCATTCGAAAATAGATGACCTAGGCGGGCTAGTTTGGCCTAGTGGGTTTCAGTGATATGACGTCACTACTAGAAAAAGGGCTGCTAGTGGCGCACCTGTTTTCGCTACTAATGGCGCACTACAGGTGCGCCACTAGCACCACGCCATTAGATTTTTTTTCTAATGGCGCTCTGGTATACTAATGGCGCACCCTGGTGCGCCATTAGAATAGCCCACGGTGCGCCATTAGAATAGCCCACGGTGTGCCATTAGTATCTGGTATACTAATGGCGCACCACATAGAAGTGCGCCAATAGTAACAATTTTTTTTCAAAAAAAAATTTCAGAAATTTTTTTATTTTTTTTTCAAAAATTTTCAATTTTTTTTGTTTTTTTCTTAATCTCAGGTCACTATGGCTTAATCTCTGGTCAAATCGCACTCCGTGGTCAAACTTCCCGAAAGGTCACCCATCCTCACACTACTCCAGCCCAAGCACGCTTAACTTCAGAGTTCTATCCAACGCCAGCAACAGCTCACTTCACAAGCACTTGTTGATATATCTAGCATATCAATCCTATTATACCTTGTTGATGTCTAGGACTTTGTTCATGTTCATGACTATGATGAAATTTTGAAAAATATTTCAAACTTCCTGGTCATATTACGTATCATTTTTTGAAAAAACATTCAAAACCAATTTTTTTTTCTGTTACTAGTGGCGCACCACATCCACGGTGCGCCACTAGTAAGTTTGAAATTTTTTGAATTTTTTTGCCTCTAGATCTTGAAAGCCCCGTAACTTTTTTCTGTTAGGTTTTTGGGGATTTTGAAAATGTTTAACGGGGTTCCCATTTTACAAATTTCCAGAGAGATTTTGCAAATAAAGTCAAAATTCATATTTGTAAATTTTCCCAACAACTAGACCACATATCACATGGGAAACTTATTTTCTTTTATTTTCTTGACATTTCCATCATTTTCTTTTATTTTTTAAAAACTGAAAAGGCGGTCCACGGGGGGGGGGGGGGGGGGGGGGTGCATTCGGTGTTGGGCCAAGTTAGTAATGGCGCACCGTGGGGTGGTGCGCCATTGCTAGTTAAACTAGTAATGGCGCACCACACCCACGGTGCGCCATTACTAGTTTTGAAAAAAAAAATAAAAAAAAAATTGAATTTTTTTGAAAAAAACTTAGTAATGGCGCACCAGTGGATAGTGCGCCATTACTAGTTAAAACTAGTAATGGTGCACTGTCCACAGGTGCGCCATTACTAACAATTTTTTTATTTTTTTTTACTTTTTTTTAAAACTACTAATGGCGCACGGTGGGTGTGGTGCGCCATTACTATGTCAACTAGTAATGGCGCACTATCCCACGGTGCGCCATTAGTAACAATTTTTTTTTATTTTTTTCAAAACTTCTAATGGCGCACCACACACTAGGTGCGCCATTAGTAATATACCTGTATGTGGTGCGCCATTGCTATATACTAATGGCGCACCACACATGTGGTGCGCCATTAGTGTCCATTTCATCTATAGCCGTTTTCCTAGTAGTGCGTGGTACAATGCCGTCTAGTCTTCGCGTGTGGTAGCAGTATTGCGGGTACATTAAGTTTTCTTGAAGAAGCGGAATTCAACGAAGTCATGATGGTTCCTTCGTCCGAACAACTTACAGTGGGAAAGGTTGGGCATGCGATACGACCGGGGTAGACCTGGATAATTTTGTGCATGGCAGGTGGACCAGGATGGTCGACGTCCCACATGTCGGTGAATGAAAGTATTCTTTCCGATATAGAGGACGAGCAACGAGTATTCATTGTTTATTTTTGATGAAAGCTATTGTCTCCACTGTTACGACGGAGGAGTGTGAAACACGGCAGCCTAGTGAACTTGGCATGTGCACCACTCCCTCCTTCCTCATGTAATGCCCATGTTACAGCTTTTTCTCACTTTCTCTCTATCTATTTCCTCTCAAATGTTTTTTACCTTTCTTTTTTAAGACACAATTGTTTTTTATGCCTTTTTTAGAATTATTTTTTATACCTAGGAGCACGTGTAGAGACGGGCTCTGGCAGAGCCCACTCTTTGACTTTGTCAATGCCTCTCTCTCCTCCACATGAGGAGTACTACTTGCTATGCATGCATGCGGCGGGTAGCTGGCGTCTTGAGGGGCCAGGGCGGTGAGAGCGGGCTCCGTAAGCGGTCCGGACTCCAGCATGGCCCACCTCACATTATCACCATATATTTCTTGGAGTCCATGCGCGGCGGGCGGGCGATCTCTTCTCCCTCCCCCGTTTCTCTCTTCTCAGCCGACGCCCGCCGAGCGATTAGATCTCGGCTATCGACGGTTTATTCAATTACAGTCCCACATGTCAGTGAAATTGCAAGACAACGCGTCTCCCCTTTGGTGAGCGGCGTGCGAGCCGGACTGTTAGGGTTGCGACGCGTACGAGTCGTAAGTGTGCCGCCTTTTCCTTTAGAACTTGCGAAGCGTAACATTTTCGCGCGATCGATCGATAGAAATCCAGAACAAAATGACGAGGGCGGTACCTTCCCGCTCGTTAGGCGGGCTAGTTCGAGTGATATGACGTGCTACAGTGCCGTCCACTTGCTCCATTTTTATGTAAGCAAGAGTTTACACTCTTACGCGGGAGGAGTGTGAAACACCGCGGATCTGATTTTGATCGAGGGATAACTGTTCCCTGCCAAATAATGGAGGATTGTTAGCGATTATAGCATGATAGTTAGGGCATCTCCAGCACTGGCCCACAAATTTACACCGGCATCTGTCCGAGGACACTGATGGATGCCATCTGATGCTGCCCGCATACCTTTCGACAACTATATGAACTAACCGGACGAAATTCATGCAAACAAAGCAAATTTCAAATTGACCGGATGAAATTCATTACATTTCGAGAACTTTTCCTATAAACTGGATGAAATTCATTACATATTTCGCACAAACCGTACTAAAACCTACTGTAAACCTAATCTAAACGATCGCCGGGCCCCGACCACCATGTCCGGCCATGAACCCTAGAAAGCCGGCCATTGCCTTTGCCTCCTCCTTATCCGCCTCGATAACCTCCTCCTCCGGAGCACAAGGTTATGAAGATTTCCGCCTCCACATCGCCATCAAGTAGCTAATCGGCCGCCGATTTTTATCCCACTAAGCTTGGCGTCGACTGAGTGGAGGAGCGGTGGCCTTCCTAGGACCAGAGCGGTGGCGACCTACCGTGTACTACTCTTCCTCGCTGCCGGCTAAGCCCGCGCACGCGCGCCGGCTTTGTGGTCGTGGCGGCGGAGGGCAGCCGGGGGGAGCCGGCGATCTTCTTCCTCTGCTCCTGCGAGAGTACGTCCAAGAGAGCTTTGGAGCGCGCCCGGAGCGGAGCCACCGATGTCCTTCGTCTGCTCCTACGACAGTACGTCCAAGAGATCTTTGGAGTGCCCGGAGGCCATGGTTGGAGTGGTGCCAACAAAAGGAAGGGACCGGAGGAGAATGAGTGTGCGTCTTTGGCTATGGCTGGGAGCTGGGGCTCAAGTTAATATAGCGGGCGAATGGCAATGAGCCACGGCAGACAGATGGACGGCTGGAGGCGGAGTAGGTTCGTCGACAGCCGTGGTGTCATTAACGCGGAGCAGTCGCTTGCACTAGGATGTCGCGCGGGTGGCGCTCTCTCGGCCGGCGCGCTGCTGCAATGCCGGCGCCAGTGAGAGGTCGCGTCGGGCGTGAATGCGGACGCTGCTTGAGTGACTTAACCGCAGGTGCGTTGTCTCACTAACATGTGGGCCCAACGGGCATCAGGCCCGCATGTCAGTGACACACCAACTGCACCTGCAGTTAAGGATGGTGAACGCGGCATTGACGTTCTGGAGAGACGGTGATCGTACAGGATGTGATCTTCATCTAATGTCTTCGACTCCCATGCATGATGAAACTCGTGGTGAGGTTTCTTCAGTTTAGAGTACGAGGGATCAATCATGGCTGCTGCCAAGGTCAGCATTGAAGGCTGAGAGGAGGACACCAGGCTTGCCTTCTGGAGATCGAAGGGCTGGCCTACAACGAGGCCTATCCGACCCAGGACATCCTTGTCGTTCCTAAATTCTACAGTAATGAATTTCACTCTTTCGTCCTTGAGGAAGTTCTTAAAATCCTGGCACTCAACGTCGGCATGGCATATGTGGTAGACCAAGCACACGTTATGTACGCAAACCTGGATCACGGCGGGCTTCTTCTTCTCTGCCTCCTTTAGAATCTTCTCTCTTTCCAGGACTGTGGTGTACTTAACATCTAGCCCAGAGACCCACTCATCCTTTGAACTATTGAACATGTGTTGGAAGCGAGCAAGGCATGCTTTCACCTTCGCGGATCCACGTGTGTATATGACGATGAACTCATCGCCGGTGATGGCTCTAACCTGGTACTCAGTGGCGACCATGGAGATTTGGGAGGCCATGGATTTTGGAGGAGGGTTAGGTGAAGTTGAACTGGTGTGATGTGAAAGGACAGGATGACTGGGAGCGAACTGTTGTATGGTAGTAGTAGAAGATGAGGATGAGTAGGGCGTGCAAATGGCCTGGGGTTGTTGGCTTGCACGGTGGATAAACGGCTGCAAGCCCCCAAAGAGTTCTCGAGTACTATGCGGGATTCACTAGATGTCATGTCTACTAGACCCATATCGTAGGCCTGGCGATATAGCTTCTGCCTGTTCGCATGCCATGCCGGCGCATGGATGTAACTTCACTTAATTCTATCAACCGTCGCGCCTCCCACGACCTTTGCCTCCCTGGCGTGGTCGCGCCCTTTGAGACTTCGACCGGCTATAAATGAGCAATTTTTTTTGCCTAGTCCGCATGCATCATACTCACTCTGGTCCTTTTTACTTCCGTCAACCGTTTGCAAAGTGTTTGACCAAATTTATACTAAAAATATCAATATCTACAATACTGATTATAATGAGTATAAGAACTACGTTTCATAATGAGTATAAAAATATTGATTTGACATTGTAAATGTTGATACTTTTTTCTATAAGTTTGGTCAAAGTAGAGGTACATTGATTTCAGACAAAACTTAAATGCACAATGCAGACTACTCCCTCCTTTCCGGTTTATAGGGCTTATCTCAAAATCTTAGTTTTTCCATTTTATAAGGCTCAATTTGGTTGTTCCCCATCACAATTTCGGATTCCAAGGTGCATTAAATAATTTCATGCAAGTATTAAGAGAAAATTGACCAATGCATGTACTTTATGCATGCATGCATTGCAATTAATACATTGGTAAACATAAACTTTTGAGGAAAACAAGAGCATTAATTGGGTGCTTTTGCAAATTACGAAAAGTATTCCACCACTTACCATCTACCTTGGTTGGTGAGATTTTTGAATTGAGCCCTATAAACCGTAAAGGAGGGAGTAGTTCCTCTGTCTAGGTGTGTGCCATGTCCTATCTAGTCATCACAACAAGGTTAGCTATTAGAGTACTACTACCTCCCTTCTACTTTAAAGGGCTCGATTCAAAAATTCCACCTACTCTTACCAAGATAGAGGCGGTGGAATAGTTTTTGTAGTATGCAAAAGTACTCAACTAATGTTGTCGTTCTTCACAAAAAATATGTGTTTACCAATGCATTATCACATTGCATGCATGCATGAACAGTAGTTTTACTCTAACCCCCTCTCTTCTTTAATTCTTTGTCACATCAGCATGTTTGCTATTCCCGTGTGCATGATACCACCTAAGATACCACCATTATGGCCAACCTTAATCATCGCATGCAATAATTTATTGCACCTTGAAATATGAACATGTGTGGGGCGTGTATGTTTTTAATGACTTGAGACTATACCTAGCCCGGCATGCAAGATGACTTATTATGCACCGTTCCCCATACCTGCAGGAAGCCCGTTCATCTCCAAATCTTTTCCTCTCCATGTGTGAAAACAATATGCCTGCTTGACTCTCCTTCTCCCTCCGGCGGTCCCACCACTCCACCCCGTGTGGAAAAAATCTGCATGCATGACTCTCCTTCCCCCGCACTCGTCCAATCCGGTGTGACCAGCAATATTTCCACCCCTTCCCTCCCCCGTAATTTACTCCAACAAATATGCCCACGTAGCTGTTACGTTAATCACGCAACATATCTTACGGGACGCTGCTTCAGTTACTTAACTGCAGGTGCATTGGGTCACTGACATATCGGCCCAACAGGTATCTGGCCCACATGTCAGTGACGCAACTGGATCTGCAGTTAAGTCAGTGTAGCTCGGTCCATATCTTACGTAGGTGTGCCATTGCTCGCTATAAATACTGCGCCTCCCACGGCATTCGGAAGAACGCTCATGTTCATCGCTATCTCCTCCCCCTCCCTCTCATGTCGACCACCATGGCATCGCCCCTCCCAAGCCCTAGGCGCCCCTCGCTGCACCGCCCAGACGGTCACGCGTCGCCATTCCGTTCCTCGCCGCCACTAGTCGAGGAGGACGCGTTGGCGTTCCGCTCCTCGCCGCGACGCGTCAAGGTGGACGCGTTGCGTTCGCAATCTTGCCAGCACGCGCGTCGGAGGACGCGTCGGCTCCCCGCTACGAGGAGAACACCGCGCTGCCCGTCGATCCCCCAGCCTTGAGGAGCTTTGGAAAGAAATGGATGTCGCCTTGTGGGAGGCTTTGCCTACGGCAGAGCGTGCCCAAATAGAGGCGGAGAAGAAGGCCGAGGAAGAGAAGCGCGCCGCGGGACAAGCTGCCTGGCAGGCCTATGTCGCGTCCGAGAGAGTCAGGCAATTGTCTCTTTGGAAGAAGTCTCATGCGAGGGCCGTGAGGGTGGCAGAGGATGCCCGTGCCAAATCCCTGAGTGCAGTCGGTCCCAAGCGCCTCATCTACGCTTGGCGCTACATGGACCGGGTGCACGCTTCCAGCAAGGAGGAGTACCTGTTGGTGCCGGATCACCACACCGGTGAGATCGCGCTCGCCTGCCGGCAAGCCGCCAATCAGCACCTCGCAAGTTGCGAGGCTGAGGAAGAGGCGTTGTGTCGGCGCGCTAGGAAATGGCCGCGCACCAGGGCAGTCGTGGCGCGCCGCAAGCGCTCCTGCAAGCACCGTGGCTTTCAGTAGGAGTATAATTTAGTTTCGTAAGGTGATCTCATTAGTTTTGGGATGCAAATGATAAATCCCGAACGTTCAGGAATTATTAGTGTCCTTAATTAAGTATGTAAAAGGGAAAGTTTGGAAACCTTGTGTATCTGTACGCATTTTGTAAGTACGTGCATATAGCACAAACTTTACTACTCCTATATACTATCACACTACACGTCTCTCTCTATATATGCTTGCAGACTGTGCTACTCCCTTCGTCCAGGTGAATAAGTCATCTTTGGTTGTGCACCGTGACCAAGAAGGAGGGAAGACTTATACACCTAGGCGGAGGGAGTACTACGATTACTTATGTACGTGCAAATGCATGTTTTAACATTACGATGCGGTTTTTGTAAAAGTAGAAAAACAGCACTAGTCAAGCTTGTGAAACGATTCAATGCAAAAAAAATGCAAAAATGCTCGTTTATTGTTTACTTTTAGCTTCCTTCTCTATGGTTATTTCTCTGTCGTACTTTGTACGGAGTATCTCACTGGTCGGAAAGGCATGCAAATTCCCAAACCGCTTCCTACACCCTGTATCAATTTTTTTGCCTAACAAGTTGTGCCGTGCAATTGGAATTCCAACTTGAGTACTACTACTAGTAGGAGTACTAGGGGCCAATTCTTTTAGGCTTCTAGATTAGTAATCCCATAACTACTACCTCCGTCCTGGTTTATTGGTCCCCATTGTAATCTGTGTCAAATTTTGACCATAAATTTAACTAATGAAGTGTTAGTGCATGTCACATGCACTAACATTATATCAGTTAAATCTTTGGTCAAAATTTAGCACAAATTACAATGGTGACAAATAAACCAGGACAGAGGTACTAGTAGTAGTTTAGAGGCCCAAATAAATGAGTGAGGCGCCTTAGGGGGTGTTTGTTTCCCGGGACTTTTTGGTGTAGGGACTAGAAAAAGTCCCTCTTAGAGACTTGTTAACCAAATAGGAGGGACTACTAGGGACTAAAAGTTGCTTTTTGGGACTAAATGAAAAAGACTCTCAAGGAGACTCTTTTTTGGGACTTTTTGAGACTTTTCCAACAATGCTCCTCCCTGCACCCATTGCCCCGCCAGCCCATGGTGTTGTTTGGTTGTTATTTTTCTGTATACTAGGGGTAACATGGTCATTTAGGGGCTGTTTGGTTCCCGCCCACAGTTTGCCAAGCCAAAATTTGACAGCCACAGTTTAATTGGCATGTGTTTGGTTTTTGCCACACTTTATTGCACCTATGGCCCACTTGTCATAAAGACTGTTTTTTGCCAACTTTTGCCAAATTTTGGCGTCCAATTTCTCAGCCACACTTGTGTGGCTTGCTATACTTGTGTGGCTAGCCACACTTTGGCTTGACCACACTAGTCTCCAACCAAACATGCCCTTAATAACCTCCAGGGAGGGACTAGGGACTTTTTGGTCCCTGGAAACAAACAAGGAGGGGCTTTTTAGGGACTAGGGACTTTTTAGTTGGGACTAGAAAAAGTCCTAGGACTTATGAACCAAACAGGGCCTTAATGTTACTCTCCACTGTGACTAGTCTTATGGGAAAATCCGGGGAAGAGACGACTTATTTTTTAAGCCGCCAAAAGAACTGGCCCTAGGAGTAGTAGCTAGGGATACTAGGAGTAGTAGCTAGGGATCGAGTGTGCGAGATGAACCGGAGAAAGTAAATGCAGAGAGATGAAATGCAAAAAAGACAGGGGAATGTGATGGTTGCTTGTCCGTTTAATTTACGAGGCCACTTATTACTGGGAGTGGTTCGGTTTTGTGATATGACGGCTTTACTGTCGCGCCACGATCGGGGTGAGACTCGCGTGCAACACCGCCCTCTACACTAGTACTACATCGGTCGTGGTTTATTAGTCCCCCATTGAATTTGACTGAAGATTTAACTGACAAAATGTTAGTGCATGTCAACAAAAACTATATCATTGGATTCGTATTTGAACATAGTTTTCAATGATATAATTTTAGGTGACATGCATCAACATTTATCGTACTATATATATTGTTAGTTCAATTTTTGGTCGTACTAATCTATAGTAAGGTGCCCGTGCGTTGCACGGAATAGTGAAATGCATTGATCGGGGAGTTTTTTATTTTGACAAAGGATGTGGGGGTCATCTCATGTGTAACGGGTATCGATAGGTTTCTTTGGATATTATTTCATCTCTAGAGCTCACAAACATCCGGGTGAAATAGATAAAAAAGTATCTTTTGCAAACAAAAGTGTTCAACTGTTCAACCTACATCCAAAACTTGTGAAGAAATAACACTTATTGTGCTTTGCAAGAAATGATCTTTAAGAATTAGTTTTTGAGTATCGATTGTTATACATGTTGGCTACAGATGACATGGCACTTTCTTATAGTCAACAGTTGGCTATACTATTAAGTATTAACCATGCCCTTATACACCTAGACGGAGGGATTAAATCAGGATGACTTGGAAGGGGGCAGAGGAGATGTAAGAAATGGTTCATCATAAGACTTTCACCAGTACTGTAGTAAAAATTTCATACATGGAAGATTCTAGACTAAACAGTAAATGGATACACTTTTATTCATGTGCGATACTCCAATAGAGCAAGATCATGCATGGAAGTCTCCACATGCTTAGACAGCGGATTACATTGAGCGAAGACTAATGATTAACATTTAACTTGGTAATGCATATGTCCAGGTGAACCTCCTTGGAGTCCCCGTGCACATTGTTGGGGGTCAAATCATGCCATGCGTCTTCCATGTCCACATCGGTGGGAAGGTCCCAGCTCGGCACAGTCCTAGTCAGCTTGAAGTAGCCAGTGTCGCTGCCCACGTACCTCCGAGGGGTAGTAATAGTGAGCACGCACCTGTACATCGGCCTCGTGTCAGTGTCAGCGTCAGCGGCGTCGCCCCTAATGCACAATACAGAGACGGGGTGGCGGCCTACGCGGGCCTCGCCGGTGCCCACAATCAGGAGGAAGATGTTGCCGTCCTAGCTCCTCCGAGACTAGCAGGCGGCGGTGATCCTCCAGCGACTCCGGCACGGTGAACGGGTAGCATGTCTCATACTTGATGTTCTTCGCCGCGGGCCAGTAGTGATAGACGGACGCCTGCGTGAGGTGATGCACGAGGTCCGCTGGCGAGCCCCAAAACGGCATCGGGCACTCATAGCAGTAGACGAAGGGCTCCTTGGAGGCATCGACCAGGCCGTCCATGAAACGGGAGTGGCTGTAGGGGACGGTGCACCAGTTGAATATATGAGCAAGTTACTATGAGATTTAGTCAGAATAAGCACAAAATAAATCAAGACGGCTATAACAGAGATTAAACTAATCATGTGGACTAGCATAGTAGATGAACATATCGAATCCAGGACACAGACTAGAAACATGAATTCTACCACGATTTCGAACAAGAAGGACAGAAACACATACGGTGCAACGGGAGCAGCACCGTTGGCGTAGAGGTTGTCGCCCATGTTGTTGAGGAAGAGGTTGCGGGGGTCGGGGAAGAAGTCGTCGTCGGTGAAGTCGTTGCTGCCAGCAGTCGCGAGAGTGCGCTCCCCAAATTTCAACAGCGCCCGCCGAATGGAGCACAGGAGGGAGTGGCTGTAGGGGATGTTGCGGCCGCCGAATGGAGCGCAGCAGTAGCCCACGAAGCAGTAGATGGTGCTCCTCCCTAGTATCTACTCTTATCTCTATCTCTACTACTCTTATTTGTTTTTTATAATATACTAGCAAGATGCCCATGCGTTGCACGCATCAAGATGCATTTGTATGAGTAGTTTATCTTGTGGGAGAAATGGATGAATGAGGGAAGGCCTTATTTGCAAATCTGGAGAGGGGGTGTGGGTATCTTTCTACAAATTGCCATAGTTTCCTTCCTATCCGTCGGATATAAATCGGACGGCCTATATTGCAGGATGGCAGGCACACAATCATCACCAACTCTGTGTTTTAAAAGAAAAAAAAACTAGCAAGATGCCCATGCGTTGCACGGAACATTAAGATGCATTTGTATGAGTAGTTTATCTTGTGTGAGAAAAGGATGAACGAGGGAAGGCCTTATTTGCAAATGTGGAGAGGGTGTGGGTATCTTTTTGCAAAATTGCCATAGTTTCCTTCCTATTTGTCAGATATAAATCGGACGGCCTATATTGCAGGATGGCAGGCACACCATCATCACCAACTATGTTTTTTATAAGAGTACAGACTAGTTGTCACTGTCAAATCGAATAGTACTGCACCGTCCGCTGCACGCCCGGCTGAACATGCCTCCTCGCCTCCATCAAACCCCTCTGTTAAACCCGCATGCAAACCGAGAAACGTACTCCGGCCCGCGGGAGGAAATTTGCCGGTTGCCGTTGGAGGATAATAGAGTCACGTCCAATCCATTTGAGTTAATTGCGTGTATGATTCTCCCTCTATAAAAAGTTAATCCATCCTCAATCTTGTATTCTAAGTACTCTGTGGGTTCCACTGGCTGCACTGCACTCGAGTACCTTCGTCTTCAGGCGATCAATGGGTTGAGTACCTTCTGCATCACCTACATGACTCTCCGGACTATTTATGTGTGTGTTGCTGGTGCGGCAGGAAGACATCACAAAAGGTGGACCACGGTATGGTCATCCAGGACACACCTGCACTTGAGAGATTACTCGTAGTTGATCAAGAAGGTCCAACAAGAATCAATGTCATTTCTGCGCCGAAATTGACACTGGTGGGCTACTCGTCTGACAAATACTCTGAACTTGTTATTGGATCCACACCCGTTCAGGTACAACAGCCACCTTCTACCTCTCCTTCTACAAATTAACATTATTTCTAATTTTGAAGATGTTTGTTCGTCTGTCATTCAGAAAATGATTCCGACAAGCTTGACCCCGAAACTGCGCACAGTGAAGGTCTTGGCACTAGAATATATCGGGCCCGACCTAGAGCAAGTTGTCAGTTCCCTGAGATGCTTTCCGTGCCTGGAGAAGCTATATATCGAGGTGATGTTCCTTTCCTGTTAAATGTTAACCATAAGGGAGTTCAATTTGTGACACCTTTTTCAAAGTTTACAATGACAATGTACTACGATTTCTGAAGGTTCTTTTGGAGGATTTCAGTACATACATGCCCCCCATATTGGTTTCTTGATCCATATGGTTACAATCAATAATCATTTCTCCTTTGGATTCATCTATACTAGTTTTCTTAGGGAACTTTTAATCCACTCCAACCTCTTGTGAAGAAGGCTACATTTTTCTAGAATGTAATCAAATGCCCATGTTAATCATGTCAGATCGAAGATGGCATGTTAGTGCATTTTACAAATCCTGCAAACCAAATAGCTAGTCCTGTAGTAATGTTCAAAACTGCATGTAGGCACTAACACGTTTTCTTCTTTTGCAGATAAGATTAGGCCCAGTGGTGGATAATGTGATGCAATATAACAATCACGTCGAATGCCTAGATCTGCATCTCTCAGAAATTACTTTGAACTCCTACCGAGGGACCTTACCAGAGATTATATTCGCCAGGTTCTTTGTTCTCAGAGCAAGGGTGCTGAAGAAAATGAGGTTTGCCCTACATTTATTTCGCAAAAATGAATGGTCTGTTGATCAGCCCCGGCGCCTGCGGCAGAATGGAGTAGGCTCAAAAAATGCTGAATTTCATTTTGGAACTTCAGATGACAGAGTAATCGGAAGTCATCGGGTCAACCCCATACATGACTTCTCAGTGGCTGACCCCTTTGCAAAAATTGTGAGGTTTCGAAGCCAGACTTAGAAGCGGTGACATTAGTTTGAACCTCTCTGATATCCATGTTTAGCACATCAGCGTGAATGTTTGCAGCTGATGAGCTGAATTTCATTTCTAATATCAGTTTGAACCTTGTAATCTTTGAATTTGAGCCACATAACTCTGGAATTTGAACCTTGTAACATTTCGAGCTTTTGTGGTACAATCATTGAAATGGCATCATATGAGACTCGTATATTGCTAGCACTATTTTGACCTTAATATGCAATGGTCTTAGATTTTATTAACCATTCTCCAATCAGTTTACCTTGTTGATCTCACAGCACACGATCTATATAGCTAACTCGACTGCGATCTTCGACATTATTGCACACAGTTGGTTTCTTCGACCGTGTGCACTGTAGAGCGTAGAATTAATTATTGCACTCGAGTGTCGATGCTTGGGGTGCGGTGTTGTCAAGCGTGCACTGGATTCTGGAATCCTCCGCTATGAACACCGTGACAAGACGCGACAATTACAGGCCGGCCGGCCCCCATTTATTACAGTGGCCATTTAACCTACCCTTGTGTCTCTTCAACCTTTCGATCGCGCCCCACCATTGCAAGAAGCACACCCACCATGAGAAATTCTTAGAGGGTATCCTGCGCAGCTCCAATGGCGCTCTGAGCGGCTGCCGATGACGAGCAGCAGTTCACCATGCGTGCCGTGGTGGACACCCACAGAAGATTCATGGACCTCTCGGTGGTGTACACCAATGACCCGGTCTGGACGGAGCACTCCATCCACATTATGGAGCTGTTGCTTTCCGAGAAGTACAAGGTGTTCGGGTTCGACCTCGAGTACACCCGCGCTCGTTCCGGGTCTCGTTCCAAGGTCGCCGCCGCCCAGATGTGCGTGCGCCACCATGTCCTCGTCTACCACTACTGCCTGGCCACAAGGCCTTGCGAGCGTTTCGCCAGGTTTGTCAACAGCCCCCACTACAGGTTCGCTACGGTGGACATCACCAACGATGTAAAGGCGCTCGGGAGTTCGGGCATCGCCTGCCAGAATCTTTTTCGACATCCAGGGCCAATACAAGATCTGGGGCAGCAAGGAGCATGAGAAGGACTCACTGGTTCACCTCGCTGAGGCCATCATCAACCCCTACTACAGAGACATGAAGGATTCGTGCCACAAGGACAAGCGTGCCTGGAACTCGGCCTGGATGGAGAAACTCGACAAAGCTCATGTCGTGTACGCGGCCAAGGAGGCGTACACGAGCTACGACATGTACCGGCGGATCGTTGACATGAGGAAGTCGCTCCTTCCCCAAAACGGCCAGGGATCCCGCCGGAAGCAGAGCAATGGCAAGCGTCATCGCAACAATAAGTAGATGATTAGATCCAAGTTTCTCCTACTTTAGTATGCATGTAATTGCTTACTTTGGTGTGTGCAAATGTTATGTGTTTAGTCACTTGTGTAATTGTATGCTTAATTTGGTTATGCAATGCTGTCTTTTTAAGTATATATGTTGATGCTCTGCAGACAGAGCGTCAATGGTGTGCGGACAAAGAAAATCACATCGCACACGGACTAAACAATGGAACCCGTCGATGATGTTTTCATCAATCACTCAAAATTGTATACCAGCAATCGTTTGCTCACAACACACACGGCTTGCTAGCAGTAATCGTCTGTGTTCTTATCGTTCTTCGCACACGTTTCTGATTACAGACCTGTTTGCCTCGTATCACACACATCTTGTTCATTTGAACCGTTTCTGTTCTCATGTCTCAACACAAATAGTTCATCCGAGTGAATCGCATGCCATATATCGCACACACCTCGAATCTTGCTGACCGTTTCTTTTGTGTTGCCTCATCACAAACAGTTCATTCGAGTGAACCGTATGCTGTACATCGCACACACCTTCATCTGGCTGCCCGTTTCTTTTGTTCCTCATCATTGCAAACGGTTAACTGAGCTGAACCATATGCCCTGCATCGCACATGCAACTCAAATCTAAACCATGTTTGATGCATCCTCCATCACAAACGTTTTGCATCATTTCTGACAGTTTTCATACAGCACCGTTCGCGATTATTGCATCGCACACTGTTTCTCGAAGGGTCTCTGATCGTAGTGTCGCGTTAGCAGTATCCTGCAGTAGTGATAAGTGGTTTAAGTATCATCCTCCCATTGAAGTGAAAGTAGTAGAACCTATTAAAGTTGAAGAAGAAACCATAATGTTGATCCTATTGTTCCTACTGCTTATATTGAGAAACCACCTTTCCCTGTTAGCATAAAGAATCATGCTAATGATGGAAATATGCCCTAGAGGCAATAATAAAATGGTTATTATCATATTTCCTGAATCATGATAAATTTTTATTATTGACGCTAGAATTGTATTGATCGGAAACTTAAATACATGTGTGAATACATTAACAAATACCGTGTCCCTAGTAAGCCTCTACTAGACTAGCTCGTTCATCAAAGATGGTTAAGGTTCCCTAACCATGGACATGAGTTGTCATTTGATAACGGGATCACATCATTAGGAGAATGATGTGATGGACAAGACCCATCCAATATCTTAGCATAATGATCGTTCAGTTTTATTGTTATTGCTTTCTTCATGTCAAATACATATTCCTTCGACTATGAGATTATGCAACTCCCGGATACCGGAGGAATGCTTTGTGTGCTATCAAATGTCACAATGTAACTGAGTGATTATAAAGATGCTCTACAGGTATCTCCGAAGGTGTTTGTTGAGTTGGCATAGATCGAGATTTGGATTTGTCACTCTGAATATCGGAGAGGTATCTCTGGGCCCTCTCGGTAATACACATCATAAGCTTGCAAGCAAACAACTATGGAGTTAGTCACGAGGTGATGTATTACGGAACGAGTAAAGAGACTTGTCGGTAACGAGATTGAACTAGGTATAAAGATATCGATGATCGAATCTCGGGCAAGTAACAAACCGATAGACAAAGGGAATTACGTATGTTGTCATAACGGTTCGACCGATAAATATCTTCATAGAATATGTAGGAGCCAATATGGGCATCCAGGTTCCGCTATTGGTTATTGACCGGAGAGGTGTCTCGGTCATGTCTACATAGTTCTCGAACCCATAGGGTCCTCACGCTTAACGTTCGATGACGATATAATATTACATGAGTTATGTGATTTGGTGACCGAATGTTGTTCGGAGTCCCAGATGAGATCCGAACATGACGAGGAGTCTCGAAATGGTCGATAGGTAAAGATTGATATATAGGACGATGGTATTCAGACACCAGAAATGTTTCGGGGGGTACCGGGTACTTATCGGGTCCCCGGAAGGGGTTCCGGGCACCCCCGGCAAAAGATATGGGCCTTATGGGCAAACAGGGGAAACGCACCCGATCATATTTTTGTAGTGCGTAGGCGAAGCCCTGCAGAGATCACTTCACCATCACCTTCACCACGCCGTCGTGCTGATGAAACTCATCTACTACGTCAACGTCTTTCTGGATCAAGAAGGCGATGAACGTCACCGAGCTGAACGTGTGCAGAACGCGGAGGTGTCGTGCGTTTGGTACTTGATCAGTTGAAGCACGAAGAAGTTCGACTACATCAACCGCGTTGTGAAACGCTTCTGCTTACGGTCTACAAGGGTACGTAGACACACTCTCCCCCTCGTTGCTATGCATCTCCATGGATTGATGATTGCTTGTGCGTAGAAATTTTTTGTTTTCCATGCAACATTTCCCAATAGCTAAAGCTTCAACTATGGTTCGTAAGAGTTATACTAGAACACCTACACCCCCTGAAAAAATTAAAGTGGAACCTAGTATTGCTATGGTTAAAGATATCTTGGTCAATAATATTGATGGGCATGTTATTTATTTCTGTGATGAGCTGCTAGAATTGTTAGACCCGATGATAAAGATAAACATAGACTTGTTGTTGGCATGCCTGTTGTTCCTGTTAAAATAGGAGATCATTGTTATCATGGCTTATGTGATGTGGGTGCTAGTGTGAGTGCAATTCCCTTTACTTTATATCAAGAAATTATGAATGATATTGCACCTGCTGAGATAGAAGATATTGATGTTACTATCAAGCTTGCTAATAGAGATACTATATCACCAATGGGACTGTTAGAGATGTTGAAATCTCATGTGGGAAAATAAAATACCCTACTGATTTTCTTGTTCTTGGTTCCCCACAAGATGATTTTTGTCCCATAATATCTGGCAGACCTTCCTTGAACACTATTAATGCTAAGATAGGTTGTGAGAAAGAAACTGTTACTGTAAGTTTTGGGGATGTGTCTCATGAGTTTAATTTCTCCAAATTTCGTAGACAACCCCATGACAAAGAATTGCCTAGTAAAGATGAAATTATTGGTCTTGCTTCTATTGTTGTGCCCCCTACTAATCCTTTAGAACAATATCTGCTAGACCATGAAAATGATATGTTTATGAATGAAAGGAAGGAATCAGATGAAATATTCTTTAACCAAATGCCTATTTTGAAACACAACTTGCTTATTGAGATTCTTGGGGATCCTCCACCCAAGGGTGATCCCGTGTTTGAGCTTAAACAATTATCTGATACTCTGAAATATGCCTATCTTGATGAAAAGAAAATATATCCTGTTATTATTAGTGCTAACCTTTCAGAGCATGAAGAAAAGAAATTATTGAAAACTCTGAAGAAGCACCGTGCTGCTATTGGATTTACTCTTGATGATCTTAAGGGCATTAGTACCACTCTATGTCAGCAAAAATTAATAAAATTAATATGGAGCCTGATGCTAAACCAGTTGTTGATAACCAACAACGGTTAAATCCCAAGATGAAGGAAGTGGTAAGAAATGAAATACTAAAGCTTCTGGAAGCAGGTATAATCTATCCTATTGCTGATAGTAGATGGGTAAGTCTTCTTCATTGTGTTCCTAAGAAGGGAGGTATTGCTGTTGTTCCTAATGATAAGAATGAATTGATTCCACAAAGAATTGTTACAGGTTATAGAATGGTTATTGATTTTAGAAAGTTGAATAAAGCTACTAGGAAAGATTATTATCCTCTACCTTTTATTGATCAAATGCTAGAAAGACTATCCAAACAGGTATGACTACTATATTCTCTGACTTTTGTGAAAAGATTATTGAGGTTTTCCTGGATGATTTCTCCATTTATAGAACTTCTTTTGATGATTGCTTAAGCAACCTTGATCGAATTTTGCAGAGATGTGAAGGAACTAATCTTGTCTTGAATTGGGAGAAGTGCCACTTTATGGTTAGTGAAGGTATTGTCTTGGGGCATAAAATCTCCAAAAGAGGTATTGAAGTTGATAAAGCTAAAGTAGATGCTATTGAAAAAATGTCGTGTCCTAAAGATATCAAAGGTGTAAGAAGTTTCCTTGGTCATGATGATTTCTATAGGAGGTTTATTAAAGACTTCTCAAAAAATTTCTAGGCCTCTCAAATCTCCTGCAAAAATATGTTCCTTTTGTTTTTGATGATGATTGTGTAGAAGCATTTGAAATACTTAATAAAGCCTTGATTTATGCACCTATTGTTTAACCACCTGATTGGAACCTACCCTTTGAAATTATGTGTGATGCTAGTGATTATGTTGTAGGTGATGTTCTAGGAAAAGGAGTTCATAAGAAGTTGAATGTTATTCATTATGCTAGTAAAACTCTAGACAATGCTCAAAGAAATTATGCAACTACTGACAAAGAATTTTTAGCAGTTGTCTTTGCTTGTCATAAGTTCAGATCTTATATTGTTGATTCCAAAGTAACTATTCACACTGACCATGCTGCTATTAAATACCTTATGAAAAAGAAAGTTGATAAGCCTAGACTTATTAAATGGGTTCTCTCACTGGTGCAGAGACATGCTATAGAAAAGGTTTTAAACCCTTTCCTTGACGGCGTTTCGAACCGTCGCCAAGTGACTGACTACGATAGGGGGGGTCCTTCCCACACGACCCAGAAACTGTCGGGGATAGGCCCTCCTGGCACACTGGCTGGGGCAAAATGAGCTCGTGTGCGATCGGGCGAGGCAGCGATACCTAATCATTTCCGTTCGTATGTACATACCACACGGTGAATCCCAGAAAACATTTCCGTTCGTATGTATATCACACATAGTTTTGTGTGTGGAAACATTTGTGCAAGCTGGCCTAATGCAAGCGATTTTCGCCCACACGATCATGATCCAACGACGAAGAGCATGGAGGGGGTTTAGATGGGATAGTGGTCTGTTGTGAAGGGGTGTTGGGCTGCAAAGAGAGAGGGGTCCGGCGGTTAACGCGGTTAACCGTTGGGGCATCAAACGACCTCCAAATGGAACGAAATTTGACAGGCGGTCTACCAGTGATGTACAAAGACCACTCAACAAATCTCAGCCCATTCCGAGAACGTCTTTCTCTCGCTCATGAAACGAGATCTGGAAGGTGCGGCGGGTGCATGTGAGAGTGTCGGATTCCGAAACAGACAACGGAGAGAATAACCGAATGTAAGTTTTAAAAAACATGCAGATGAAATGCAGATGATGACAGGGCAAAGTGCAACACGCAAGTGAATGACATGGCAACGACGGCGAATGACTGGAAGATACCTGGCGCATCGTTCTCGGGGCGTTACAACTCTCCTCCACTAACAAGAGATCTTGCCCCGCTATCTTAGGAACAAGACGGAAGAGAAAGAGGATGAGGTAAAACAAGAGTTGAAGAGAGAAGAAGAACAAAATCGAGGACACTCGAGTAGAAAAGAGGAACGGCGAATATGACAAGAATCAAAAGCTCAAGTAATAAGATAGACTCTGGAACCACTCCAGTTAGAACAAGATAGGAAAGGAATAAGAACGAAAGAATTGTGATAACATCCCGGTTGGATATGGAATGGAATAGAACATGAACTTGACAAGATTGAATGATACTTGACGAGAGGTACAACACAACGCCTCCGGAAGAATTGAAAGAGTGGAATGAAAAGAACGAAGAAGAATATGACAACTTCTACCACGATAAAGTTGAGAGGCATCCTTGCAAGGAAGGGTTGAACGGAGTTGTTGCGAATTCAACAACGAAAAGAATAAACTTGTTGTGGACTTATTGAAAACATCTCCAAAATTTGAGGTGAATTTCTGCCACTACCAAATGATTGAATAGCTGAGAAGAATGAATAAATGCAAAACTCCACTTCAAAAGAATACGGAGAATTAATTGCACTTCGAGACGCCAGAAGAAAAGATACTTGCGCTCCTCCGACAAGAATCTTGATGAACACTTGAAGAATGAATTAAATCCTTACGAACCACCATGAAGAACTCCGATAACAAAAGGATGATGAGATAGAATTGGAGGATGAAAATAATAAGATTAAAGCCTTGCGATGGTTTAGATGGAGCTTAGAAAAACTTGGAACTCCGGAAAAGAAAAGATGAACAACTTAGAACCGAGAGATTATTCATCATGAACAACCTCCGAAGGAAGGAATTACTTAACTTGATGAAGAAGAATAAGAATTATGTTAGGCTTATCCTCCACCAATTAAATTGATGAGAAGCAATGGATTGCATACCACTTATTCGCGTTGGAAAAGATTAAGGGGAGATATAGCGCAAAACTTGGGAAGGTCTTCCTGAACCACCGGTAGGACTGGATAGGACGAATGAATTGATTTGATAAGAAAGGAGAAGGAATCATGAACGAACCATTGTAAGAATTTGAAAATGAATGAAGAAAGAGAATGAATCACCGGGGGGAATTAGAAAATGAACGAAGATACTTGAGTGGATTAGATGCAAAAGAACGAAGAGATCACAAGCTTACTAAAGAGTTCTTGAACGCTGCACCAGTACGAATATGGAGACGAACGAAGTGGCATCAGTTTAGAATAATTGAAGAGCATAGCTGAAAACTTGGAACGAAGGAATCTTCTTAAATGATGGCCTCCGGATGATCGAAACGGAAGACAACTCCTGAAATACTCCGAATGGGTAAGAAAAGAATCGCACGATTGGAAACAATTTGAGTGGACGGCATGAAGCTAGAACCATGAATCCCTGAGAGAACGAACAAGACTTAGAGGAAAACTCTTCTTCGGTCTTCAAATGTTGAGAATGATGACAAGGAACACCACCAAAATTGTTGAGATACCCTGGGAGAATGAAAAGCGAAGAGGTTGAGCCAAGAATGAATATAATTTGAAATCGATTTAGGAAAAGCATCTGACTGATGAATTTCATTCTTATTACGTTAAACTTCGAAAAGAATTTGAGAATAACTCCGGGAAAATTAGAAGAGTCAGGTAAGATCCTGGGAAAATACCGGTGGGTTAGGGCCCACTGAAAAGAAGCACCGTTGGAAAGGATTGTTTGAATGAGAAATAATGCACCGAAATGATTGAAAGACTCAAATGAGGTGACAACCTCTAATTAATTGAATGCAGACACGGATCTTCTAAGATGTCTTCATCACTCCGGAACGATTAAATGGCGAGAGGTGAACGAGCAAGGGGAAACATTAGAGCCGAGGGAAAGAATATAATCAACACCGAAAATTGGAATTGAATCCACCGGAAAGGAAAACGAGACGCACAATGATTAACTAGACGAGAATTCACCGGTTGAGACAATTGAAGAAAGACTGAAGAGAATCCGCAAGAATGATATTTATGCTCGAGTAGAGGCTCAGACTCCAGGTAGAAAAGGGGTGGGAGGGCAGGAAAAACAAAGGCAACTTCGAACGGGGAACTGAGGAATAACTTGAAGAGGAAAAACACCGGTTGAAATAAGTGAGGAAAGAATGCAAAGGCTTCGCACGAGTAGGATGGATACTCGATTATGGACTCCGGCTACGAGAATAAAAAGGGGGCGGGTGGGAAAAGAAAACAACTTAGGACGGAGAAAACAACATCATTGGGAAAGAACTAAGGATCGAACTCGCAAAAGATGAAGAGGATCTAATCAACTTGACGAGAAAAGCACCGGATGAAATGAGCTGACATCGCAACGAACAAAAACTAACTGTGTGATCCTAAAAAAATTGAAGGGGAAGAGGAGTAATTCAAAACACCTACGTCAAGATTCCTTACCAGAGCGATGAAGGGGCTGAGGAGTAAAAAGAAGTCCTACTCTCTGATATAACTAGACTCCGAAAAGTTTTCTTCTAGACTTGGCAACGGCCAGCTACAAACAATCAAGGGGGCTCCTATGGTCGGTCGAGGCTCTGATACCAACTTGTCATACCCAATATGCGACTCTATCCTAAAGGAACTCGAAGGTCCCATCAAGGATAGAACCGCATATTGACACACTTTTGCAAGGTGGATATCATTACATCGTACCATTACATAAAATTTGGGGATACATACAAGGCATACACGTGCCGCAAGAATACATCAAACATCATACATGAGAACAACATCCGACTATGGATGAAACACAAACAGAAGCTCAAACGACATCCACCCTGCTAGCCCAGGCTGCCGACCAGGAACCTATCCCAAGATCAACGAAGAAGAAGAACTCCAAAACAAGTAAACATCGCTCTCACGTCATGATCATCGCACTACCTGTACCTGCAACTATTGTTGTAGTAATCTGTGAGCCACGAGGACTCAGGAATCCCATTACCATGGGTATCAAGACTAGCAAAGCTTAATGGGTAGGAAAGGGCAAGTAGTGAGGTTGAAGCAAGCGACTAAGCATTGTATGGTGGCTAACTTACGAATACAAGAGTAAGATGCGAAACTACGCAAATGGTTGCAAACTAGTATTGATCAAGAAGTGATCCTGAACTACTTACGTTCAAACATAACCCAACTGTGTTCTCCTCTCAAACTTCCCTGAAAAGAGACAGTCACGGTTACGCACGCGGTTAGTGTATTTTAATTGAGTTTACTTCAAGTCCTCTACAATCGGATATTAACAAATTCCCATCTGCCACATAACTGCGGGCACAACTCTCGAAAGTTTAAACCGCGCAGGGGTGTCCCAACTTAGCCCATGACAAGCTCATGATCCGCGGAGACAATCCTCCATCGCGGGACCCTCCGAACAGACTCGGAATCCCAGTGCACAAGACATTTCGACAATGGTAAAACAAAACCAGCAAGACCAACCGGTGCGTCGATACCTCGATAGGAGCCGCGCGTATCTCGTTCACAGGACAACACCGTCTATGCTAAGTGGACGGTAGCCAAAATACCATCGAGTTGCCCCGAGGCGGCACCGCCGACTGCTAGGTAGGTGGACCAACACTCATGAGGAGCACTGGCCCGGGGGGTTGATTAAGAGACCTCGGGTGCTAGTCGGTCCCTATGCAAGTTTTTAGTTATTATTGGGAAAAAGGTAAAACCAATGTTGGGCTTGCCGGAAGAGTTATATTCAAAACGAACTGTCAAGAGGGGCCCATAAACCCTCACCGTGTTAGGGACGCAAAATCAAGGAACATAACACCGGTATGACGGAAACTAGGGCGGCAAGAGTGGAACAAAACACTAGGAAAAAGGCCGAGCCTTCCACCCTTTACACAGTATATAGATGCATTAATTAAATAAGAGATATTATGATATCCCATGATATCCATGATATCCATGTCCCAACATGGAACAACCTGCAACTGCACCTGCAACTAGCAACGCTATAAGCGGGGCTGAGCAAAGCGGTAACATAGCCAAACAACGGTTTGCTAGGAAGGGTAAAAACGTTAGAGGCTATCATGGCAATTTGGGAGGCTTGATAACCATGTGGTAGGTAGCGCGACATAGCGATAGCATCGACACAACTAGGATATCAAAGATAGTAGTGAGATCCATGGTGACGGTCATCTTGCCTGAAAACCCACTAGGAAGAAGTACGAGTCCATGAAGAAGAGGATCCCACGTAGTTGAACGAATCCTCACAATCACAACGAAACAGGAACTATCGAGAAGGAGCACAACCAGAAAGAAGCAAACAACATGGTAACACACAACACATAAACATGACATGATGCTCAACCAAGTATGATGCACTACATGATGCTACTCATGGCAAGAGATGATGCATACACGAACAACACATCAAAGCAAGTTTAAATGAGGCCGAAATCAACATATAACAATTCCGGTAAGTCCTCATATGCAAATTTCGAAATTGGTCCAGATCTGAATAACACATTATGTTGAAGTTGTTAAATATCAAGTTAAAGTTCACCAAGATGATCTACGTGTCTTTCTAGTCAAGTTACATATAAAGTTCATTTAATTCGGAGCTACGGCCTAAAAGATATGAGCAAAACAAGTTAAACATGGCATTGGTGCAAACGCAAGAAAAACAACATCACAAACACTCAAAACAAGGATGCAACAAGGTAAAATGAAACTACATGAAAAACCAAGCAAGTTTCATGTAGAGCATGCTCCAAACGGAGCCACGGTTCAACACATACACTCAAAACAAGGTTCAAACACAATCTGCCCAAAAAAGCAACTAAGCACTTTGCAATCAAGGAAACAACATGCTACAGGAAATATATGGACACAAACTTGATATGCACTCGAAGTACAGATTACATGCTCCAAATATCATCAAGGTTCAGGTTTCATAGGCATCAAGATTAAACCAAAAAGATCAATGCAAAAGGCAACTTAATAACACAGATTATGACTCGGTGAAAAACAGGGCATACATGTGAGCAGAAATAACATGTTGACATGTTGGAGGCATGAAACAATAATGCTACATTGCAATATCATGGCAACCCAAAGCATGGCGTTAAAGCACAGGTTAAAAATGGCAAAACATGATTACTAAGCATCTCCATATAACCTCTAAATCAATGGCAATCATCAAGACAAGATTGCAAGTCATAACAAATTCTCAGACTTGGTGAAAAACTGAACATGGCAGGAACATCGACAAGTAGGCATGTTTGCGAGCTTGTGAAACTCACCGCAAAGCATTTCATGGCATGTGAATGTAACCAACAACAAGAAGGCATATTTCATGGCATGCCAAATAGAACTTACTATTAACAAGCTGACATCAACATTATTTAGCAATTTGAGAGCATGGTAACAACAAGCTAAAGCAGGCCATAAATACAAACAAGGGCATGGATGGATAGAGCATAACAAGATCTACAAAACATCCTTACTGAGCATCTCCAGATTATGCATGGATTAACTAGTAGCATCAAGTTAACATGGCAACAAAATGTAGCAGGTTCAGACTTAGCAGAAAAACACCAAGTCTCTGAAATCAGCAACAACAAGTAGCCTACTTTGCATGCTTGTGCTAGTCACCACAAGGCACATAAAAATACATGGATTGTTGTAGTGATCCGACCTCAAACGGTCAAATCTTTGTGCATAAGTGTCATCCCTGGATCGGTAATGCTGACACACACATTACTTGAAGGATTTATAACAGAGTTCAACCACACACTTATTACATCAAATGTCTCAAAAGAGAACTTAACACAATAATATGGCTAAAGGCCATCTAATGAAGATAACATCGGAAGCTTCAAAGGTAAATGAGTCCATCAACTCCAACGACATAGCTGAGTGCACGACAATGACCTAGCGCACCTTACTCTTCGTTTGAAAAGTTTGCAACATAATACGTTGCAGCCCGAAACGGGTCAGCACATGGGATATGCTGGCAAAATACCACTGTAGAGCAATTAACATGTAACAGCTATAACTATATGCATATCTGGCTGGTGGAGGCTCTATGGTTACATTTTTGCAGAAAGCCAATTTTTTCCTACAACAAAGGAATATATTTTATTTAACTACAAAGTTTGTTGAAAATATTGAGAATGGTAACCCCATCTCAATCCCAAATTAATAATCATTAACCCAACAAGTTAACTAAGTAAAGTGATGAGATCAACATAATAATTCAAGAACCAGATACTCAAGATGTCCATAACCGGTGACATGGCTAATCATGATTAGTTTGTACACTCTGCAAAGATTTGCGCACTTTTCCCCACAAGACTCGATCTCCTCCGTTGTATTTCTCGCACTGCATGATGTTTGAGAAACGGATGACCGAGACACTGTCTTTCCGAAGAGGTCCCCTTAATCGATAGATAGGACGGTACACCTACGATCCCCTACATCTGCTAGCCCATCATGGAAAGGATACCCACAACTTACTCAACTATGCCAGAGCCCATAATGGCTTGTGGCTGCACACGAATGTTTCTAGCATGAATAATCTTATGATCCCTTTGAGCCTGGGTGGCAAACCATAGGAAAAATCACACGGATACCCCAGGATTCTCCTTTGGACAGCACTGGATTACCCCAGGTGCCCACACACCAATCCACCCAGATGTGTGTTAAAGTAGCCACCTTAAATAAAACCTTAGTTCATAATAATACTCACAACTGTCATGAATCACTCAAACCAAACCACGTCTACGAGCATAGCATAGCAGTATAAGCATAACATAGAAGTAACTCCCAGGGATTGAATGAAAAGGGCAATAGGTACTACCTCAACAACTACTTCCCAAAAACCCACATGTTAACAGATCCTACTCATGCAATTTTTGAGGGTTGAGACTAATGCATAAAAACTGGGTAATAAGGGATATGATCAAAGTGTTACTTGCCTTGCTGACGATCTGAAAATCCTAGTGACTCGTAGTAGCGCGCTTCGCACTCCAGAAACTCTATCGTAAACAAACAATAACATACATAAGCACTCAAGCATAAGATGCATGGGTAAAACTCAAAATAAAAGATCCAAATTGAAAGCACAAAAGAAGAGCTTCGACTCGCAAAAAGAATCCATCGAATCGGAGCTATGAAACTCAAACTATGATCAAAAGAAGTTCAAACTCAGATCTGCTTGCAACCAAATTTTAAATTGTCAAAATCATGTTCAAGTTGATTAACTGGAAAAAGGGGTTCGAGACAAAGATTTTGGTGTTGGTTTCACTTGATTTGGACGAACGAGCAACAAGTTGCGAGGGTTTGAAGTTCAGGGGCTAAACGGCGATAAAAATAATCATGGATAGGTCCCTCGCCGAAAAATAAAAGAAAAAGAAAAAAACTACGGAACGAACGTTCGTTACCAGAGGCTAACGAACGAAAATGTTTGTCGAAACGATCTAACCAGCGAGCGTTCGCAAAATAGGAAACCTAAAAAAACCGATCTAAACAAAAAAACCAAAAAGCGAACCAGCGATCCGGGCGGGTTTATACCGGGTCACGACGTTGGCGGGGTCAACGGCTGTGGCGGCGACTCTGGCGGCGTGGGCGAGGCGAGGCTTCGGCGAGACGACGGCGGGACGGCGTGGCGGCTTGCGGCCACGGCGACTGCGGCGTGCGGCAGCGCTGGCGGCGGCGGTGCGGACTTGGGCGGCGAGGCGAGGTGAGGGAGGAGGCGGTGGGGTGGGGCGGTATTTAAAGGACCGGGGGGCGGTGATGCTTGGGCGAGGAGGCGGCGCGAGGCAGAGTCCGGCTCGGACTCTTGCCGGCGGCGGCGGCGCGGGGCAGGACTCCTTCCGCGAGGAGGAAGGCGGCCGGGCTGCGCGGGCCGGCCTGTTTTTTAAATAAAATTCCGCCCGAAGAAAAATCCTAAGAAAATATAAAAAAATCTAAAAATGCCAAAAAAATTCACTGTCTAAATCTAATATTTAGAACAAAGTGAACATTTTTTCTGGCCTAAAATGCAATTTTCAAAAATGCATATTTTTCTAATTCAAATAAAGTAGCAAACAAAATCCAAATGAAATATTTATTTGATTTTAAAATTTCTCCTCCAATATTTCCTCTATTTTGAAGAAGTCATATTATCTTCACTCTTTTATTTTTAATATTAGAAATTTTTGGAGAGAAAAATATTAAAATCAAATTGATCCTCTTTTCAATTTGAGAAAATTCAAATATGAAAATATGTGAAACCTCCAACTCTCTCCTTGGGTCCTTGAGTTGCTTAAGATTTCTAGGATCTCAACCAAAATGCAAATAAAAAATAAGATATGCATATGATGACCTATGTATAACATCCAAATTGAAAATTTGGATGTTACAATTGCACCACTATAAAGATGGCATGAATATGCTTCTAAAACATGTTGACATGATGCTCAAAAGATAAACACATAAAATGCTATGAAAATGACAAATCAGCAAGTTATGACAATTCTCAGCAGGTTATAACACGTAGCACTTTTGCAACGATGATTAAGGCATCAATATGAACAGTAACATGCATGCAAATGACACTAGCATGAAGAGCATGAAGAGATGAACAATTTGACATATTATGCACGCAAAAAGGAGCAATATGCACAAAGTTACACTACTCCCAATAATGCAACATGATGCTGGAATTCTAGGGACTTAGCCATTTTATGAAGAAAAAAAACCGAGCGCAAAATAACTAAGTGGTGCACAGGGCGGGGAATAGTGGGCGGCCACCACGTGGGCTTGGCCCAATTGAGGAGGAGACAGGCCGGGGCAGACGAGGGAACCGGGCTGGGCCGCGGGTGGCTACCGAGCCGGAGCGGGGCCCACGTGGGCGCGATGCGGGCGGGACGAGCAGCTCCTCTGCTCATCCCCTAGCAGGGGCATGGCGGCGGCGGTGGTCCGTTCCGGCGACGGGGCGGGAGGACGGCCAGATCCAGCCGGCCGGTGCCGGATCCGGGCACGGCGGCGGCGGACGGAGACCGGGGAGGCGCAGGTCGTGAGCTGGCGGCGAGGCGCGCGGGCAGCGGCGCGGCTAGCGGCGGCGGTGGCCCACGGCGGCACGGCTGGAGACAGGCGCCGGCGAGGGCGCTGCGGCGGCAGTCGGCCTAGAGTGTGGGCGCGCGGGTTAGGTGCATGAGGCGGCGGCGGTCGGCGGAGCTTCGGGCCCGGGCGGGCCCGACTCGGGCCGGCGGCGAAGTGGGCATGGGGGCGACACGTGGCAGCCCCGGATTGGTACGAGCCATTGGCGCGGACGTGTCCGGCGCGGCATGGAGGGGGAAGGCTAGGGTTTGGACCCAGATTTGGACGTGGAAGGTGTTTATATAGGCATAGGGAGCTAGGAGAGGGCTATTGAGGAGCGGTTTTTGCCCACACGATCATGATCCAACGACAAAGAGCATGGAGGGGGTTTAGATGGGCTAGTGGACAGTTGTTAAGGGGTGTTGGGCTGCAAAGAGGCGAGGGGTCCGGCGGTTAACGCGGTTAACCGTTGGGGCACCAAACGACCTCCAAATAGAACGAATTTTGACAGGCGGTCTACAGGTGATGTACCAAGACCACTCGACAAGTCTTGGCCCATTCCGAGAAGGTTTTTCTCCCGCTCACGAAACGAGATCTGAAAGGTGCGGCGGGTGCATGTGAGAGTGTCGAATTCCTAAACGGACAACAGAGAGAATAACCGGATGCAAGTTTTGAAAAATATGTAGATGAAATGCAGATGATGACAGGGCAAACTGCAACACGCAAGCGAATGACATGGCAACGACGGCGAATAACTGGAAGACACCTGGCACATCAGTCTTGGGGCGATACACTTGGAGTGCAAATCAGAAGAGCCACGAGACGGCCACGAGGGTGGAGGGCGCGCCCAGGGGGTAGGGCGCGCCCCTACCTTGTGGGCCCCTCGGTGACCCCCTGATCTAGATCTTCCTCCTATATATCCACATATATTCCGAAACCACCTGAAGTATCCATGAAAACACTTTTCCACCGCCGCAACCTTCTTTTCCCATGAGATCCCATCTAGGGGCCTTTTCCGGCGTCATGCCGGAGGGGGGTTCAATCAGGGAGGGCTTCTACATCAACTCTATTGCCCTTCCGATGAAGCGTGAGTAGTTTACCACAGACCTACGGGTCCATAGCTAGTTGCTCAATGGATTCTTCTCTCTCGTTGATTCTCAATACCATGTTCTCCTTGATGTTCTTGGAGATCTATCCGATGTAATCTTCTTTTGCGGTGTGTTAGTCAAGATCCGATGAATTGTGGATTTATGATTAGCTTATCTATGAATATTATTTGAATCTCTGAATTCTTTTATGCATGATTTGATATCTTTGTAATTCTCTTCGAACTATCGGTTTGGTTTGGCCAACTAGATTGGTTTTTCTTGCAACGGGAGAAGTGCTTAGCTTTGGGTTCAATCTTGCGGTTTCCTTTCCCAGTGACAGTAGGGGCAGCAAGGCACGTATTGTATTGTTGCCATCGAGGATAAAGAGATGGGGTTTACATCATATTGCTTGTGTTTATTCCTATACATCATGTCATCTTACTTAATGCGTTACGATGACCCACAAGTATAGGGGATCAATCGTAGCTCTTTTCGATAAGTAAGAGTGTCGAACCCAACGAGGAGTAGAAGGAAATGACAAGTAGTTTTCAGTAAGGTAATGTCTGCAAGTGCTGAAATTGTAAGTAGAAGAGTAGTTTGATAGCAAGATAATTTGTAATGAGCAAGTAACGATAGTAGTAACAAAAGTGAAGCAAGGTAGCCCATTCCTTTTGAGGCAAAGGACATGCCAAAATGGTCTCTTATGATAAGCAAAGCGTTCTTAAGGGTACACGGGAATTTCATCTATTCACTTTCATCATGTTGGTTTAATTCGTGTTTGCTACTTTGATAATTTGGTATGTGGGTGGACCGGTGCTTAGGTGTTGTTCTTACTTGAACAAACCTCCTACTTATGTTTAACCCTCCCGCAAGCATTCGCAACTACGAGAAAAGTATTAAGAATAAATTCTAACCATAGCATTAAACTTTTGGATCCAATTGGCCCCTTACGGAATAGCGCATAAACTGGGGTTTAAGCTTCTGTCACTCTCGCAACCCATCATCTAATTGCTACTCCAAAATGCATTCCCTTAGGCCCAAATATGGTGAAGTGTCATGTAGTCGACGTTCACATGACACCACTAAGGAAATCACAACATACATACTATCAAAATATCGAACACATATCAAATTCACATGATTACTTGCAACATGATTTCTCCCGTGACCTCAAGAACAAAGGTAACTACTCACAAATGATAAACATGCTCATGATCAGATAAGTATTAAATAGCATATTGGATCTGAACATATAATCTTCCACCAAATAAACCATATAGTAATCAACTACAAGATGTAATCAACACTACTAGTCACCCACAAGTACCAATCTATAGTTCCGGTAACAAGATTGAACACAAGAGATGAACTAGGGTTTGAGAGGAGATGGTGTTGTGAAGATGTTGATGGAGATTGCCCTCCCCAAGATGGGAGAGTTGTTGGTGATGATGATGACGATGATTTACCCCTCCGGGAGGGAAGTTCCCCTGGCAGAATCGCTCTGCCGGAGGGCAAAAGTGCTCCTGCCCTAGTTCCTCCTCGAGGCGGCAGCGCTTTGTCCTTAAAGTCCTCCTCTTATTTTTTCTAGGTCAAAATGACTTATATACCAAAAGATGGGCACCGAAGGTGGGCCGAGGAGGGCACAACCCACGAGGGCGCGCCTGGGCTCCCTGGCGTGCCCAGGTGGGTTGTGTCCACCTGGTGGGCCCCCTCTGGTAGTTATTTGCTCCAATAATTCTTAAATATTCCATAAAAAATCTCCGTGAAGTTTCAGCTTGTTCGGAGTTGTGCAGAATAGGTAGCCTGACATAGCTTTTCCAGGTCCAGATTTCCAGCTGCCAGAATTCTCCCTCTTTGTGCATACCTTGCATTTTATGAGAGAAAAGGCATTAGAATTACTCCAAAAAGCATTATTATGGATAAAAACATTATAAATAACAGTAAGAAAACATGATGCAAAATGGACGTATCACGTTCTCTGTTCTTCATGAATTTAATACTCTAGATGCAGGCATGAGTCGGTCGATGTGTGGAGTAATAGTAGTAGATGCAGGCAGGAGTCGGTCTACTTGACACAGACATGCCGCCTATATTTCATAATCATTGCCTTAGATATCGTCATAACTTTGCGCTTTTCTATCAATTGCTCGACAGTAATTTGTTTACCCACCGTATTATTTGCTATCTTGAGAGAAGCCTCTAGTGAAACCTATGACCCCAGGTCTATTTTCCATCATTTAAGTTTCTGATCTACTATTTTGCAATCTTTTACTTTCCGATCTATAAACCAAAAAACCCAAAAATATTTACTTTATATTTTGTTTAGTTTCATCTATCTCTATTAGATCTCACTTTTGCAAGTAACCGTGAAGGGATTGACAACCCCTTTATCGCGTTGGGTGCAAGTTGTTTGATTGTTTGTGCAGGTATTGGTGATTTGTGCGTTGTCTCCTATTGGATTGATACCTTGGTTCTCAAACTGAGGGAAATACTTATCTCTACTTTGATGCATCACCCTTTCCTCTTCAAGGGAAAAACCAACGCAACACTACTGCAGGGATGCTGCTAATGAGACACTACGATCAGAGACCCTTCGATGAAACTATGTAAGATGCAATAATCACAAACGGTGGTGTAAAAAACCGTCAAAAAGGTGCAAAACATTTGCGATGACGGATGCATCAAACATGGTTCGGATTTTAGTTGCGTGTGCGATGCAGGGCATACGGTTCAGTTCAATTAACTGATTGTGATGAGGAGGAACAAAAGAAACAGGCAGCCAGATGAAGGTGTGTGCGATATACAGCATACGGTTCACTCGGATGAACTATTTGTGATTAGGAAACACAAAAGAAATGGTCAGCCAGATCAAGGTGTGTGCGATATACATCATGCGGTTCACTCGGATGAACTGTTTGTGTTGAGACAAGAGAACAGAAACGGTTCAATATATCAAGATGTGTGTGATACACGGCAAACGGGTCTGTAATCAGAAATGTGTGCGAAGACCGATAATAACACAAACGATTGCTTCTAATAAGACGTATGTGATATGCTCTGTCTACACAACATCTATTGGCCATTGGGGGACGGGCAGTCATCCGGATATGTGATATGCTCTGTCTACACAACATCTCTTAATTTAACCTCGAGGTCCTTGTTTTTTTAAGACATGTTAAAGAAGGTCTACCGCATTACTTTTTGACAATGTGCGATACATGGCATACAGTTGATCCATCCGACCTGTTTTTGATGGAATAAGTCGTGTGTGTTGTGGGCAAACGCTTGCTAGTATTCAACCGTTTGCGATTGATGAATTCATCACAGACGGGTTCCCTAGTGTGGTCCGTGTTCATCTGATCATCATCTACTTCTTGTGCTAGCTCGATGTTCCTTCTATGCTAAGTTTCCATTAATTGATGGCGTTTTATGAACATGCCATCGTTTCCCGCAATTTCCTCACTTGTTTCCCACCACCCAGCGATATTGCGCACAAACCTAGGCAGTGCGCGACGCACGGAGGCGACAACCACAGCCTGTAGCACATCCACCTTTTCCAAGCATGCCAACCCACCAAAGTGCCGCCTCTACCATCAACCTCGTCAACAAGGAAACGAGCAAGCGCCACGACCCGTCGAGGCCGAGGCGCTCCTCGGCAACGCGATGGACGATGTCGTGATGCGCGTCATCACCAGGGTTGAGAAGACCTTTGGCGCATGGCGCTTGAGCGCCGCAGATCAAGATAGGCATGTCAGCGCCGACAGCCTGTAGCTCGCCGCACAACATGATCGATGGCGTGCCGTAGAGCAAGCTAGGCGCGTCCACGCTGATAGGCTGCGGCTCGCCGCACGGCAAGACCGTTGGAGCGCCGCAGAGCGAGAGGCGCGGCGCGCCGCACAGCAAGAGCGGATCCATCGGCGCTTTCCTGCAGTCGACATGACATCGCAGCTGGGTACACATCCCGTCAGTACACCCATTCCTCGCTAGGAGTGGGCAGAGGCCCTCGGCGCCGTACTTGCACCAGAGGCCGGCCGCGCCATACTTGCACCGGACGCCCGCCGCGCCATTCGCATGGGTGGCACCGTTCGCCTTGTCCGCGGCCCGTAGGATGCCAACGCGCTGGTCCATAGGCTCGACTGCCTCCTTGGCCTAGGTGTCCACCTGGGCACAGTAGAGGAACATGGCCATCGCATCCTCGAGCTGGTGATCTCCGATGAAATAGCCAACTTGGAGCTCGAGATCGCGCTCCAGATGTACCGTGAGCGTGTCGACCGCTTGGACGAACGTCTGCACGAGTTCAGGCAGAGCCAAGAGCTACCGTAGGCAAGGGCTGCTGGTCATGGTCTCTGGGACGCGTTTTATTTTGTTGAGTCGTTTCGACGTGGATAGCCATGTATTCACAGCAATCATAGTATTGCTCTATTTATTCCTCTGTTTCAATGTGTGTACTCTGTTCTTCGTTCTTATATGTTCTGTTTCAATGTGTGTATATACGCTTTCCATTCTGTATATATGGATGATAACAGCTAGATTCAAATTAGTATACAAAATAGATAGAAAATGGAATTCACAATATATATATATATATTAATTGTTCATTAGTTCATCATAGAATATCTCTACTATTAAAGGAGAATCGAACGTCGTGATGGTTCACCTCTCGTAATGGTTCGACCTCGATCCCGCACCGAGAAAATTGCTCGTACGATCCCACCTCCCTCCCTCGCTGTGGCAGTCTCGTAAAAACTCACACCCGTCGAAACGCACGACGCGTCGTCATGGTTCGAACCCCTTTCCACACCACCATCCATCCACGTATATGTAACAGCTCAAAGAAAATACGAGCCGGTTGGAACCCACGAACCCAACGCACGGCTCCACTCTCCAGACAACTGTTCGCTCCTCCCCATCCAGATCTCTTTCCCTCCACTGGAACACGCTTGCCGCCACCGCCGCCCCACCTCCACCTCCGATTCTTCCTCACCCCATCCCGCCTTCGCCCTCTCCCTACACCCGCCGCTTCTCCTCCGTGACGTGGGGCCACACTCCCGTGTGCACCGCGCAATGCAAGTCCGCTGGGCTGGAGGGGTTCAAGGAGCTGTGCAGGCTACTGGAGCTTCTCCTCGGGGATCTGTGGTGGTGGGTGAAGGACCACTCGGACTTCCTGCGCTGGTGGAGGTGGTAATGGACCTCGGCCACACCCCGCTCGCCCGCTTCCCTTCTGGCGACTTCCTCCTCTCCCACCGCCTCCCTCATAATCCCTCGGCACCGACACGATCGCATATTGGGTCGTTGTTCTCTGCGAACATGAGCAGTTCTTGTTGCACCCACGCGGCGCTGCCGACCGCAGCCTTCAACGCCTCCCGTGGACGTTTCCGCGCTCAGCTCAGGGGAGAGCCGTCGCATCCCACCGCCACATCGGCTCCGGGCGAAAGCCACGCCGCCGGATCCCCCCACGCACCACCGCCTGCAGGTCTTCGTCCGTTAGGGACCTTCATGCTTCCACCGCTCCACTTGTTGCACGGTGGGCTTGAATAAGGGTCTGCAAGATCCTTGGGGTGGAGGTCTTCGTTTCGAATTGCAAAGCGCGGTCCAGTAAGGATTCTGATGTGTATCATCTTCGATCTATTGGAGATAACACTTATTATGCCCAAAATTTTACTGTAAAACTGATGATTAACTCCAGCTGGTTATACCAGCAAACTAACGCCATACGAACGCCAGCTCCCTGGTCTTTAGCCTTTATTGCAGTCCGCACCTCTCCAAGAATAAAATTAACTTGTGTGTTCTTAAATCCTTCTGTAAATTATTTGCATAAAACATTGTAATTTTCCATTTAGATGAAAAAAGGGTACAAAAATAGTGAAATGTCCCTTTTAGACGAGCCCATTATTAGCCCTACAACTTGTGTACCTCTAGTGAATCAGGATTCACGAGGCTTTACCATTAGAGTTTTTATCTATAAAGCAAAGAGCTCTATATCCCACATACATTGTGCATTTACACCACTGCATCCTGGATCTACTTATTCTTCTTTTCTCCTACGATCCTATTTAGAGCATTTACCTTTTAGGTTTAATACAAGGCATTTGTGTGGTCCAGGATTGTATCACAGGAGAACTATAAATAGTAGTCTGTCAAGACAATCTCATAGTTTTTGTTTTGTAAGATTTTGTGAGCCATTTTTGCTATTTAGAGCCATCACATCTCTGTCAATTAATTTTGTTCTGCTCAGGTGTGAAACTGCACATATTTAAGAATGTATCCAACATGAGACACTGGATATTGAGACCATCATGTGTTGTTACTTATTCTTTATGAACATGTACTAAATTTCTATTTTTTACAGATATGGGTTGCATATGTTCAGTGGAATGGACATGCGTGCCAATTTGCATATTTTTAAATTTCTTTTATCTTCAACTTTGGAACATACATGGCCACTCGAATAGATATTAAGGAAGATATAGCAGAGAAAAAGCTGGCATCTTCATGCCCTTCCAATTGGAGGTTAGTTCTTTGCATCTTTCTACATTATCCCTCAATCGTTCAAGTTCTCAGTCATTGTAGCATACTTGCTGGCTTCTAGCTGCAATTTCATGGTGGTAGAGACTGACTGAATATGGCCTGAATGTAGATTTTAAATTGTACGGACTGATTTAGAGTATGTTGACCCCTTGTGTTGTATTCTTCCATTTTGAAAGAATTGAAGCAATTGTTCCATGGAGTGAAATAACACTTTCATCCTCAAACAACCGGTGTCGTCATTAAGTTTCTTATTCACTAATTGAAACATGTGTCAGTAATAGCAGAACTAAAGTTGCTGAACACATTATTATAAATGATAATTATGGTCTGTATGCATTCTACAAGGATTATTTCCTGTGGAATTACAAATTATTTATCTATTTTTTAAGGATACTATTTGTGAAATTTATCTGGCCAGCTCTTTTTGTTAGGAAATGGAAGTGAGACTGTTGTATTTTCCCCTTGTAAACCAGTGATATGGGAGGACACCATTATTACAAATTTGAAGTCTGGCTGCGTGTTATTGGCAAGACACCTACATGGATGATATCGTCAAGCTCGATGGCCACAATGAACCAGCTGTTGTCGACTACATGGAGGACATCTATAAGTACTACAAGGCAGCACTGGTAACTACAATCTTCCTCTTCAGCATGTCTGTTGAAGCGACACACAATTGTACTTTCAGTCTTAAGATGAAATACGAGCACATAGCCAACATTACTTAATTACTGTGCAATGGAATTTATGCTGATACAAGACAATATTTCTGTGATACCTCACTAATCTAAACTAAAGACTAACTAATTCGGAAATGAAGTAGACATGTTTCAAGTCCTTTTCAAGTCAAAGTGTTTTGTTTAGGTTGATGTAAAGTGAACAAGAGTAGCATTGAGTAGCACACTTTTGCTTTCTAAAACTAGGGATACACATGCTCAGATTCTCATGCAACCATCCAGTACCATTCAGATGTTCTTGGCTCTTCCTGTAGACTTCAATACTTCACAGTGGATGTGCTTACTTTCTTGGTTTCTTTTTCTCCTTTTTGGTGAATCTACCCAATTATCCTATGGCTAGAATTGTTTTTAGAATTTAATTCTTATAATTTTTTTCCATGTGTTGCAATCTATCTAAGGTTTTCTCATGAAACCATTTGATTTGTTTCTTGCGCCTTCCATTTTTATGTTTTCCTTCACCATCAGTTCATTTGATTCTGTATAACTGATCTCAATTGCCTGATAAACATTTGAAGTTCAGGAGTTATCAAGGGAATGTTATTTTTTCTGTATAATGACTTTCTTTTACAATTGATTTTGTAAAGACAGATTTCTTACCGAAAGATATTCTTCATGCCCACTAACTGAAATGAGCTTAGTCAGTTTTGACATTTTTTATTCCGTGAAGAATACATAGTGTATTTCTTTCTTTCCTGCTGTCTCGGAGGAAGAAGAAAATCTGTGAATTACGTATGTGTTTGAGCTATGAGGGACGCCTGTTATGTCATTTATTCTCTTACATGACATCTTAGCGGCTTAGCTTCTTGAAGTTATATTTGTAAAAAGTTTCATTTCGTGTAGGACATTCAAGAGTGACTTGTTTTCTGCGGCCAGAAAAAGAAACAATACAAGTGAGATACTTGTATAATTAATTTGATGGCTCTTCTTTTCCTCAGGCTATTCTATTCCTCGGGTTCTTATCGATCTCTTCTTTGCATGAGCTTCTGAACACACATCTGAAGATTCTAAGAAGCAAATTCCATACTCTAGCAGTGACTTGCTTTCCGGTGTTTTGGTGGGAGAAAATTTTCAGAAGCCAAGTTGTGCTATAGGACATAGGTAAGCCTGTTTATCTCTTTTATCTTATGTTCTTGTGAACTATCATAATATCCTCCTGATGCTTCATGTTATGTTTACACATACCACTTTATGACAATGTGAAGATATATGATGCCAAGGAGCTAAAAAAGGCTCTGGTTTTAAGAGTGCTCAGGCTCTGGTCTGACTTGTACAACAAAGTTTTGAAAAGGTTCAATTGTACGAAATGAATTTCCAGGTCTCGGGATTTCTTACCATCAAGTTGGTAAAAAGCCTCGATTTATTGGCAATTGCTAGAATTATGTATGATCTATTTTGGAAATCCTTTTTTTGTTTAGACCGTTTTTTGTTTATGAGATAAGACTGGTCGCATGAGCTGAGTCAAAGCAAGAAACAAAGCAGTTATTCTGTGAACTGAGGGAGCATTTGACATGTATCATGTATGTCTACACACACATCTAGATGGAATGTACTTATGTTCTAGGGCAACATTATTTGTGCCTTATTTGATATCAAAGAAATCATTGGCATGTTTGTACGCTTCATTTATTATGTTTAAGCCATATTTACTGAACTTTTTATAGTCATTCCCATAACACTAACAATGAATTCTACAAGTTATGGAGTTAATGTTAGTCATAAGCTATTTTTTCATTTAACTTGATTCGGAACTTCAAATATGATACTGAGACTCTCCAAGCACAAAATATAATTGAGACAATTAAGATTCATGCTTCCGTGTCCCGATATTTGTAATAAATAATAACGCTAGCTGCTCTTCTATAAATGGTTCAAATTTATGATACCCTCTTTTTTGAATTGGTTATATTATCGATTTCTCATACAACTAAAAACCTATTTTATTACTTGTACGATGTTTTCACGGGCCCATTCACTATACAACTTCCAATCTATGAAAAGCATCACCATGTGTTTCGTGATGTTTTCACGGGCCCATTCTCTATACATCTTCAAATCTATGTAAAGCATAACATGTGATTTCAATAGTAATCTACTCCCTCCGTCCCACAATATATGACGTTTTTACAAATTATGTTAGTTTGCAAAACGTCTTATATTATGGGACAGAGGGAGTAATTATTAGTAGTGTGATGTTTTCACGGGTTGAACCACATTAAGCCATCGAAGGTTTGCCCCGTCTTTAGTACAAGGTAAAACAAGTGGCGAAGTTGTTGTCACTTAGGAATGGAAATCATGTGCAATCAAGTTGGACACATATTTCTGATTTAGAACAACTGTCTAATATGTGTTTATATGTCTTTTTATCACCCCGTTGCAACGCACGGGCATTCAACTAGTATATATAATATCATCACATATACGTGATGATACTTAACTACTAGGTACAATGCATAAAATTGAAAACGAACAATACTAAAACTAATAATCCCTCCTGGGGCCAGTATTCCGGCAACCCCTCGCCAGCAGCTCCCTGGTGCGCGGCGTCTTCCTAGTGTGGAGGCAGTACTCCACCTCCTCTGCCTCGCAACGCTTGACGTACCGATCTGCCTCTTGCTGGCGGACGCGCGCGAACGATCTTGCCATTTCGTTGGGTGCCCACCGGAGCTCCTCGTCGGTGGCACGCTGGAGCTCATCGGCCCACCTCCACGCAGCGATGAGGCGCCCAGCGCCTATGACCTTCCTCGCGAAGTACCCGTCTTTGTACACCTCCTCGACACGACGACGCGCCCGCCCCCAAAGCTCGGCCGCCTCCTTTTTCTAGGCGGCATCACGGGCTTCACAAGCCGCCTGGTACCTGGCTTCCTCCTCCGCTATCTCCTTCTTCAACACCACTTGCCTGGCTTTCTCAGCCGGCGGCAGCGTCTTCCACAGACAAATATTGTACTGGCTCCAAAACCAATCCAAATTTGGGGGTCCGGCGCAACCTCGTCCGGCGGCGCGTAGGGGTCCTCGTCGCTGCTATTCGAGTGAGCGTCCTCGGGGGCGGCGACACCTCATCGGCGTGTGGGCAGACCAGCGGCGCCATGGCAGAGATTTGAGAGAGAGAGAGACAGAGAGGGCAAGCGAGGGGAGGATGTAGATGAGAATGTAGGCGAGACGACGTGAGCAAGGTAGTAATTATTGGCGGCCAGAATCTAGATCGATGGGGACAGTACACACGCCGGTCGCCGGAATTTACGAGTACTGTAGTTTGAATTACACACGATTCCCGCGTCGAAATCCGTGTGTGAACATAATAGCTGACGGTTTTCAATGCAGAACCGTGTCTTATTAATGATCCCCGCCACTCACCTACCAAACTTCAAGCCATGAGATAGAGTGCCAATCGTGTTGGGGCCGGTTGTCTTGCCAGATCTTTACATTCTGTTTTGAACACCAGATATTTACATCGTCTGATGATTTTTTAACTCGCACACAAGTACACAAAAATATGACTTTTCAAACCGTTATGGTTAGGCGTTGCATGTAGATGTAGTTCAAATTTGAATTACGGTCATTAAATGGCTAGAAAATCAGTTAAACACTGGTACGCGTCGGTCCTAAACAAACGGTTTTTAACCCCTTTCCACGACGGCATTCGGAACCGTCGCCAAGTGAGTGTGGACGATAGGGGGGGTCCTTCCCACACGACCCAGAAACCGTTGGGGATATGCCCTCCTGGCACACACGATCGGCAAAACGAGGTCGTGTGCGACCGACGAGCACTCAAATACACAAATACATATAGTAGTTCTCAAAAAAGTACAATTATACAGGGGAAATCATTTGCGGTCGTAAGTACATCCCACACAGTCAGTCACCACTAAACGTTTTCGTTCGTATATACATCCCACACAGTCACTACATGGAAAACGTTTGCGCAAGGTGGCGTAACGCAAACAGTTTTGAAGAGAATGTCGTGTGTGATTGTTCATTGATCCAACACGGTTTATTCCTAGAAACTGTGTGCGTTGCGTGAGGTCATAGCCCACGGTGTTTTCTCATTAACTGTTTGCAATAGGAAAACCCAATTAGCAAGCTAATTAGCCTATTATTAATAATCCATTTACTAATCTAATTTACATTCATATTAAGCACATGATATATTCCATTTCCATATTAAGAAAGCAGGATTTCATAATTGAAATACATCGGAGTACAATATGATATAGCTTCAGCACTCATCTACCCCATTACACAACCGCACCAACAGCAAGTTTCACATGCAACATCTAGAACCTTTCGAAATTAGCATCATAGACGGTACATAGAGAGATGCATCTCATCTGGAAAAGTACTGAAGCGGAAGGTGAATATTGAGCCTCCATTCATGTTGAAGGTCTTTGCAACTTTAGGCCAGTGCCTGTGGATGATTGACCGTCCATCCTTCGACCTCTTTAGGAACACTTCAATATTGAACCGTGGGTGTTGTATGAAGACTTTCTTCGCCTCCTGACCACAGAGGTGGTTTGAGAGGTAATCATCAGTGAACCCTGAAAACAAGGATGTGCATAAATATCTTGTCTATATTGGAAACGGGGCAAAAGAATAAAAAAGGCAAGGTATAATAGTTAGTACCATCTTGTAAACCTCAGTGTTCCCATTGTTTCCCTGCAACACATATAAGGTAGTTAGTCATCAGGTTAAGTAAGGGTTCGCATGCTATCAGTAAAATATGTTGATGAAAAATAAGCACATTGCAGATTCATTAGATTAATTAAAGCCACATGGAAAACCCATTTATCCAAACCAAGCATGATTAAGAACTAGGAAATATAGCACTTGTATATGTTTCTCATGTATTAAGTGCAGCCAAATTCGATTTATTCCTCACATGGTATACAATAACAGAATGCAGCCACAACAATTGAAAATCGCATTGCAAAATTGAACCAAGTAGTTAACTGAGCACCACATTGCATAATATAACATACTCCTAATAGAAGATCAGACAGTTAACCAAACCAAGCATGCTTAACAACTTGGAAATATAGCAATTGTATTTGTTTCTCATGTATTTAGTACAGCCAAATTCGATTTATTCCTCACATGGTATACAATAATAGAATGCAGCCACAACAATTGAACATCGCATTGCAGAATTGAACCAAGCAGTTAACTAAACACCACAACAAGTGAACCAAGCCACAACAAATGAACCAAGAAGTTAACTAAACACCAATTGAACAATATAACATACTCCTAATAGAAGATCAGACAGTTAACCAAACCAAGCATGCTTAACAACTTGGAAACATTGCACCCTGAAGAATTGAACATCACATTTGCAGAATTGAACCAAGCAGTTAATTAAACACCACATTGTACGACATATAGAACATATACACTATAGCAGAAGATTGCTTGGTAAAAGTAGATAGCACAATTCACTAGATTTTGTTAAGCAACGGTAGTAGCTAGCAAACTGAACATGGGTACTTATAGTGAGCTAATAAGACAAGCTACTCCTCATTGTCGGAGATATCGACGACGATTGGCTCCTTGGACATGGAAGAGGGCGAGGCCTCTGCATCGTGGGTGCCCTCGTTGTAGTGGTGAGTTGCCTGAGCCGCTCCGGGCACCAACCTGCTAGCTCTCAAGATGAGATAAGCACGTGCACACTAAGAAAACACCTCGTAGTCTTCGTCGAAGGCCCCGACGATGACTGATACATCTCCGTCGTATCTACTTTTCCAAACACTTTTGCCCTTGTTTTGGACTCTAACTTGCATGATTTGAATGGAACTAACCCGGACTGACGCTGTTTTCAGCAGAATTGCCATGGTGTTATTTTTGTGCAGAAATATAAGTTCTCGGAATGACCTGAAAATCAACGGAGATTATTTTTGGAATTAATAAAAAATATTGGAAAAAGAATCAAGGCCAGGGGGCCCACACCCTGTCCACGAGGGTGGGGGCGCGCCTACCCCCTAGGCGCGCCCCCTGCCTCGTGGGCCCCCTGGTGCTCCACCGACCTCAACTCTAACTCTATATATTCACGTTCGGGGAGGAAAAAATCAGAGAGAAGGATTCATCGCGTTTTACGATACGGAGCCGCCGCCAAGCCCTAATCTCTCTTGGGAGGGCTGATCTGGAGTCCGTTCGGGGCTCCGGAGAGGGGAATCCGTTGCCATCGTCATCATCAACCATCCTCCACACCAATTTCATGATGCTCATCGCCGTGCGTGAGTAATTCCATCGTAGGCTTGCTGGACGGTGATGGGTTGGATGAGATTTGTCATGTAATCGAGTTAGTTTTGTTAGGGTTTGATCCCTAGTATCCACTATGTTCTGAGATTGATGTTGCTATGACTTTGTTATGCTTAATGCTTGTCACTAGGGCCCGAGTGCCATGATTTCAGATCTGAACCTATTATGTTTTCATGAATATATGTGAGTTCTTGATCCTATCTTGCAAGTCTATAGTCACCTACTATGTGTTATGATCCGGCAACCCCGAAGTGACAATAATCGGGACCACTCCCGGTGATGACCGTAGTTTGAGGAGTTCATGTATTCACTATGTGTTAATGCTTTGGTCCGGTACTCTATTAAAAGGAGGCCTTAATATCCCTTAGTTTCCAATAGGACCCCGCTGCCACGGGACGGTAGGACAAAAGATGTCATGCAAGTTCTTTTCCATAAGCACGTATGACTATATTCGGAATACATGCCTACATTACATTGATGAATTGGAGCTAGTTCTGTGTCACCTTATGTTATAACTGTTGCATGAATAATCGCATCCGGCATAATTCTCCATCACCGATCCAATGCCTCCGAGCTTTTCACATATTGTTCTTCGCTTATTTACTTTTCCGTTGCTGCCGTTACAATCACTACAAAACTATCACTGTTACTTTTTCCACCGTTACCGTTACTTCCATACTACTTTGCTACTAAATACTTTGCTGCAGATACTAAGTTATCTAGGTGTGGTTGAATTGACAACTCAACTGCTAATACTTGAGAATATTCTTTGGCTCCCCTTGTGTCGAATCAATAAATTTGGGTTGAATACTCTACCCTCGAAAACTGTTGCGATCCCCTATACTTGTCGGTTATCAAGACTATTTTCTGGCGCCGTTGCTGGGGAGCATAGCTCTTTCTTTGAGTTACTTGGGATTTATATCTGCTGGTCACTATGAGGAACTTGAAATACGAAAGAACTAAGATTTTTCCCTCAACTATGAGGGGAGGTAAGGAACTGCCATCTAGATCTGCACTTGATTCACCTTCTGTTTTGAGTAAGCTTGCGACACCTAAACCTGCTTCTGCTATTAATTCTGATATGTCGCATGTTATTGATGATGCCACTTTTGCTATGCATGATACTTATGATGAAACTACTTCTATGCTTGATACTACTGTGCCACTTGGTGAATTTCTTGATGAACAACTTGCTAGGCCTAGAGAGAATGAAATTATTGAAACTGATAATATTGATGAAAGTGATGATGAAGATTCTCCCCCTAGATATGAATTGCCTGTTGTGCCTGAGGGTTATGTTATGGATGAAGAAACTGCTAGAGACTTTGTTGCCTGCAATGATAGAAGTGATCTTAAGAAATTATTAGCTAAGCTGAAAGAAAAATCTCTGAATGCTAGAATGAAATATGATCCTGCTTATGCTACTTCACCTATCTTTGTTACTAATAAGGATTATGATTTCTCTGTTGATCCTGAGATAATTGCTTTGGTTGAATCTGATCCTTTTTATGGCTATGAATCTGAAACTGTTGTGGCACATCTTACTAAATTAAATGATATAGCTACCTTGTTCACTAATGATGAGAAAACTCGCTACTATTACATCCTTAAATTATTTCCGTTCTCATTAAAGGGTGATGCTAAGATATGGTTTAATTCTCTTGATCCTGGTTGTGTGCGTAGTCCCCAGGATATGATTTATTACTTCTCTGCTAAATATTTCCCTGCTCATAAGAAACAAGCTGCCTTAAGGGAAATATATAATTTTGTGCAAATTGAAGAAGAGAGTCTCCCACAAGCTTGGGGGAGGCTTCTCCAATTACTTAATGCTTTGCCTAATCATCCTCTCAAGAAAACTGAAATACTTGATATCTTTTATAATGGACTAACCGATGCTTCCAGAGACCACTTGGATAGTTGTGCTAGTTGTTTTTTTAGGGAAAGAACAGTTGATCAAGATGAAATTCTATTGAATAGTATGTTGACCAATTAAAATAATTGGACACTTCCTGAACCAACTCCTAAGCCAACTCCGAAGAAAAGGGGTATTCTATTTCTCAGTCCTGAAGATATGCAAGAGGCAAAGAAATCTATGAAAGAAAAGGTATAAAAGCTGAAGATGTTAAGAATTTACCTCCCGTTGAAGAAATACATGGTCTTAATTCATCACCTATTGAAGAAACACACGGTCTTGATAACCCGACACAGGTAGTAAAGGTAAACTCTCTCTATAGATATGATAAAGCTGAAATCCCTCTTGCTAAGTTTGCTAGCCAATGTTTGGATGAGTTTGATAACTTTATGGTTAAGCAATAAGATTTTAATGCTTATTTTGGTAGACAACTGAAACGCAATGCTTATATGATTGAACACTTGGGTGATTATATGTCTAGAGTTAAAGGTGAACTTAAACTCGTTAGTAAACATGCTTCTATGGTTACCACTCAAGTAGAACAAGTACTTAAAGCTCAGAATGATTTTCTCAATGAATTGAATAGTAAGAATAATGACTTTGCTATTAGAGTTGCAACTAGATGGGGTAAAGTGACTCAGGAACCTTTGTATCCTGAGGGCCACCCTAAGAGAATTGAGCAGGATTCTCAAAGAAATAATGTTGATGCACCTAGTCCTTCTAAGAAGAAGAAAAAGAAAAATGATAGGACTTTGCATGCTTCTAGTGAACCTGTTGTTGACACACCTGAGAATCCCAATGATATTTCTATCTATGATGCTGAAACACAATCTGGTAATGAACATGAACCTAGTGATAATGTTAATGATGATGTTCATGTTGATGCTCAACCTAGCAATAATAATGATGTAGAAATTGAACCTGCTGTTGATCTTGATAACCCACAATCAAAGAATCAACATTATGATAAGAGAGACTTCGTTGCTAAGAAGCACGGTAAAGAAAGAGAACCATGGGTTCAGAAACCCATGCCTTATCCTCCTAAACCATCCAAGAAAAAGGATGATGAGGATTTTGAGCGCTTTGCTGAAATGATTAGACCTATCTTTTTGTGTATGCGTTTGACTGATATGCTTAAAATGAATCCTTATGCTAAGTATATGAAAGATATTGTTACAAATAAAAGAAAGATACCAGAAGCTGAAATTTCCACCATGCTTGCTAATTATACTTTTAAGGGTGGAATACCTAAGAAACTTGGAGATCCAGGAGTACCAACTATACCATGCTCCATTAAAGAAACTATGTTAGAACTGCTTTATGTGATCTTGGAGCCGATGTTAGTGTTATGCCTATCTCTTTATATCGTAGACTTGATTTGAATAAGTTGACACCTACTGAAATATCTTTGCAAATGGCTGATAAATCAACTGCTATACCTGTCGGCATTTGTGAGGATGTGCCTGTTGTGGTTGCAAACGTTACTATTTTAACGGACTTTGTTATTCTTGATATTCCCGAGGACGATAGTATGTGTATTATTCTTGGAAGACCCTTTTTGAATACTGCAGGGGCTGTTATTGATTGTAATAAAGGCAATGTCACTTTTCATGTTAATGGTAATGAGCATACGGTACACTTTACGAGGAAACAACCTCAAGTCCACAGTATCAATTCTATTGGAAAAATTCCATCGATTATTATTGGAGGTTTTGAATTTCTTCTACCTACTGTCAAGAAGAAATATGATATTCTTTTTGTTAGGGATGTGCATATCCTCGTTGAGGTAACATAGTGTTATTCAAAATTTCTCCGGTTCCATGTTATTCGGAATGTGTTTGTTAACAAGACTTGATCAACCTTGTTAGTAGATTCCTTTTGATGAGTATGAGATGGATGAAGTTAGAAAGCACAACCTTCTGTACCCTCCTTTTACTTTCTGTTATTTTGATTAAATAAAGCAAAAATAGTATATTCTGTCTGTTTTCTGAATCATCCTTGCAATAAAAAAATCCCCGAAAATAAAAGTTCTCCAAATGCCCTGAAAATGAAATATGATTTTATCTAGAATATTTGAGAATATTTGGCATTGAGAACACAGTAGGGGGAGCAAGAACCTGGCCACGAGGGTCCAGGGCGTGCCCACCCCCCTAGGCGCACCCCCTGCCTCATGGGCCCATGTTGGCTCCCCTCCACTTATTCCAGCCACCACACACTCCTTCTTCCTCCCCAAAAAAAATCACCAACCAGCTCAAGCACGAGTTCTAGCTCATTTTGCTGCGATTTTCGATCTCCTTGCTCAAATCTCCACTCACAAAACTGCTTCGGGGGATTGTTCTTCGGTATGTGACTCCCCCAATTGTCCAATTAGTTTTTGTTCTAGTGCTTTATTCATTGCAAATTTTTGCTGCCTAGGTGACCCTGTCCTTGATCTTGCATGTCAAATTTATATGGTTCCAAGTAGTTCTAATGCATGATATAGTCTCTAGGCACTTGTGGGAGTAGTTGCTATCAATTTTGTTGAGTTTGGTTCACTTTTATTTTGAGTTACTAAAAATTTCAGAAATTTTTCAGAGGAAGAAAAATGTTTACCAAAATGTATCAAGGTGGTTCTTCAAGGAAGCAAGGACCCATGCCCACAATACGCGATGCAGGCGATGAACCACCGAGGGACGCTCAAGTGCGGCCTTGTGAATGGCCGTTAGAAGATTTCATGGTCCAAGCAGGAATTAAAGAGGAATTTGACGCATATGTGCGTAATGCAGAACTCGAGGGCTTCATGCAAGATAAGTGCCCTCAATACTATCACCTAAGTGATTCCTTTGTGAGAAGGTTCAAATTTTCGTCTTCACGTAATTCTCACACTGTCCTATTTGATATCTATGGCCAATCTTACACTATGGACTTAGAGGATTTTAGTACTACTTGCAAACTTCCATAATGGGGTAGTATTAGTGAACCTCGCAAATATGAGTTTAGAGATTTTCTTGCTAGTATTACAGTGGGGGAGTCTAGAGATGTAACACAAGCTACCATAGGGAGCATTCATTTTCCTGCTATACATTATTTTGCTCTCTTCATAGGTAGGTGCATAAATGGTAAGGATGAAGCATGCCACATGTGTGTCCCTGATCTTAGTGTTCTTAGAAGTGCTGTTTTAGGAGATAAACAATATAACTTGGGGGCTATTGTTGCACGGAGGTTGCATAATAATGCTTTAAGTGGAGACTTTTTTGGGGGAATTTATGCAACCCGTGTGGCTAATTTTCTTGAGATACCCATACAAGAAAACGATATGGAATTGCCTCCCACTTATCTAGGATATGAGGCTATGGTTCGCCACCAGTTTATTCAGAGGAACGAACAACCTCTCCAGTACCGACTAATGTTTGACAGGCGCCGCATTTTCCATGTTGCTCTCCCTGCTCCTACTTTCTTTGACTTTCAGACAAAAGGGAGATTTATTATAACCAGGGAGGAGGCGAACGAGTATAAGAGGAGGACGGAGATAGCCCGCCTCCAAGCAGCAGCTCTGAGGCAATAGCTGCTGCATCTCAGTACGATCCCAACTATAACTTTGGATATCCGCCGGGCTAGCCGTGGCAGTAGACCAACTTAGGCCAAAAGCCAAAGCTTGGGGGAGTACGTATTTCTCTCCGACATTACATTCATGCTCACACACTCATTCTAGTTGTCGGTGCTCATACTTTTTCACATTAATATCCATGCTAGTTTATTTTCTTTTTCTCACTTTCTTCTTGTGTGTTTGATAAACCTTAAGAAAAACAAAAAAAAAATAGTTGTAGCTTCTAGCTAGTTTACTTTCCATGCTTGTAGTAGTAATAATAATAATAAAAGAAAACCCAAAAAGATTTCTCGTTCTTCTTTTGCTTGTTGGGAGCTTTCCCGTGTAAATAGTTTTATTTCTTTTCTTTTCTTTGGGGGTCGAGAGGAGAAGACCATAATAAAAATGTTGAAGTGGCTCTTATATGCATTATTGTTGATTTAACCAAGAGCCCATATTACCTTGTCTTCTCCTTTGTATTGAATGCCTGCAAATTCCAGCTTAGTCCAATGCATGTGCACTATTATTATTATCCACATCGTTCAGTCGTGCAAGTGAAAGGCAATAATGACGATATATGATGGACTAATTGAGATGAGAGAAGCTGGTATGAACTCGACCTCTCTTGTTTTTGTAAATATGATTAGTTCATCGTTCCTGACTCAGCCTATTATGAATAAACATGTTTGCAATGACAATTAGAGATTATAGTTGCTTATGCTATGCTTAATTTCCTAGGAGTTTATAATGGTTTACCTTGCGTGCCAACATGCTATTAAAATGGTTGTGATGTGGTATGGTAGGGTGGTATCCTCCTTTGAATGATTCAAGTGACTTGACTTGGCACATGTTCACACATGTAGTTGAAACAAAATCAACATAGCCTTCACGATATTTATGTTCATGGTGGATTATATCCTACTCATGCTTGCACTCAATGTTTATTAATTTTAATGCATGTTCATGATTGTTGTCGCTTTCTAGTTGGTCGCTTCCCAGTCTTTTTCTAGCCTTCACTTGTACTAAGCGGGAATACTGCTTGTGCATCCACTTCCATAACCCCAAAGTTATTCCATATGAGTCCACTATACCTTCCTATAATGCGGTATCTACCCGCCGTTCCAAGTAAATTTGTATGTGCCAAACTCTAAACCTTCAAATGAAATTCTGTTTTGTATGCTCGAATAGATCATGTATCAACTAGGGCTGTTTGTATCTTCCATGCTAGGCGGGTTATTCTCAAGAGGAGTGGACTCCGCTCCTCACTCACGAGAAAATGGCTGGTCACCGGGATGCCCAGTCCCATGCTTTATGCAAATCAAATTGAAATAATTGCAAACAAAACTCCCCCGGGACTCTTGTTAGTTGGAGGCACTCGTTGTTTTGAGCCAGCCATGGATTGATGCTTGTTGGTGGAGGGGGAGTATATACTTTACCATTCTGTTTGGGAACCGCTTATAATGTGTGTAGCATGGAAGATATCGAGATCTCTCGGTTGTTATGTTGACAATGAAAGCATGCCGCTCAAAATATTATTTACCTCTATTTCAAAATTGAGCTCTGGCACCTCTACAAATCCCTGCTTCCCTCTGCGAAGGGCCTATCTATTTACTTTTATGTTGAGTCATCACCCTCTTATTAAAAAGCACTAGCTGGAGAGCACCGTTCTCATTTGCATCTATTACTATTAATTTATATTGAGTATGACTATGACTGGATCTCTTTTACCATGAATTACAATGTTTAGTCAGTCCTTCATCTTTAAAGGTGCTCTGCATTTATGTTTTGCGGTCTCAGAAAGGGCTAGCGAGATACCATCTTGTTATATCATATTATGATTGTTTTGAGAAAGTGTTGTCATCCGAGATTTATTATTATTGCTCGCTAGTTGATTATGCCATTGACATGAATAAACATGAGATCTAAGTGTTATTGTGAATATAGTTAGTTCATAATCTTTGCTGAAAACTTGAATGTCGGCTTTACATATTTACAACAACAAGAGCAAATAGAGTTTGTACAAGTTTTTCTTTATCACTTTCAGTTTATCAACTGAATTGCTTGAGGACAAGCAAAGGTTTAAGCTTGGGGGAGTTGATACGTCTCCGTCGTATCTACTTTTCCAAACACTTTTGCCCTTGTTTTGGAATCTAACTTGCATGATTTGAATGGAACTAACCCGGACTGACGCTGTTTTCAGCAGAATTGCCATGGTGTTATTTTTGTGCAGAAATAGAAGTTCTCGGAATGACCTTAAAATCAACGGAGATTATTTTTGGAATTAATAAAAAATATTGGCAAAAGAATCAAGGCCAGGGGGCCCACACCCTGTCCACGAGGGTGGGGGCGCGCCTACCCCCCTGGGCGCGCCCCCTTGCCTCGTGGGCCCCCTGGTGCTCCACCGACCTCAACTCTAACTCTATATATTCACGTTCGGGGAGAAAAAAATCAGAGAGAAGGATTCATCGCGTTTTACGATACGGAGCCGCCGCCAAGCCCTAATCTCTCTTGGGAGGGCTGATCTGGAGTCCGTTCGGGGCTCCGGAGAGGGGAATCCGTTGCCATCGTCATCATCAACCATCCTCCACACCAATTTCATGATGCTCATCACCGTGCGTGAGTAATTCCATCGTAGGCTTGCTGGACGATGATGGGTTGGATGAGATTTATCATGTAATCGAGTTAGTTTTGTTAGGGTTTGATCCCTAGTATCCACTATGTTCTGAGATTGATGTTGCTATGACTTTGTTATGCTTAATGCTTGTCACTAGGGCCCAAGTGCCATGATTTCAGATCTGAACCTATTATGTTTTCATGAATATATGTGAGTTCTTGATCCTATCTTGCAAGTCTATAGTCACCTACTATGTGTTATGATCCGGCAACCCCGAAGTGACAATAATCGGGACCACTCCCGGTGATGACCATAGTTTGAGGAGTTCATGTATTCACTATGTTTTAATGCTTTGGTCCGGTACTCTATTAAAAGGAGTCCTTAATATCCCTTAGTTTCCAATAGGACCCCGCTGCCATGGGAGGGTAGGACAAAGGATGTCATGCAAGTTCTTTTCCATAAGCACGTATGACTATATTCGGAATACATGCCTACATTACATTGATGAATTGGAGCTAGTTCTGTGTCACCTTATGTTATAACTGTTGCATGAATAATCGCATACAGCATATTTCTCCATCACCGATCCAATGCCTACGAGCTTTTCACATGTTATTCTTCGCTTTACTTTTCTATTGCTGCCGTTACAATCACTACAAAACTATCACTGTTACGTTTGCCACCGTTACCGTTACTTCCATACTACTTTGCTACTAAATACTTTGCTGCAGATACTAAGTTATCCAGGTGTGGATGAATTGACAACTCAACTGCTAATACTTGAGAATATTCTTTGGCTCCCCTTGTGTCGAATCAATAAATTTGGGTTGAATACTCTACCCTCGAAAACTGTTGCGATCCCCTATACTTGTGGGTTATCAGTGTCCTCGAGAAAACGCCACGAACTGTCATTTAAAGCAGCCAATCGTGTCGCGGCGTTGGCGCGCGAGGCGTCAACGGTGGCCTCGACGGCGAGGTGCTCCTCCAAGATCTGGGGGAAGGCACGAATGGCAGCCATCGCGACTTCATCCGCGCGTGCGGCCGCGATTTGCTTCTCTACTGCCAAATGCTCCTTGAGGTCCTGGCTATACTGCGTGCACCATGGCTTAGGGCGGCGCTTATTTGGTGGAGGGGTCGGTGATTTGGGTGGAAGGTGTCGCGCTCGCGCCCGCGGTCGGGGCATGTGGGATGTGGAAGGAGGAGGAGGATGGGGGTCGGGTGTGGATTACCTGCCTGGATAGGCGAGGCCAAGTAGCGTGAAGGAGGGTCACCGGCGAGGAGGCGGAGGCGCTGCAAGCAAGGACTGAAGGTTTCAACTTGGAAAGGAAGGTGGAAAGAGGGGAAATGTGGCTTTTGGTAAGGGGAGGTGGCGGGGAGATAGATATTTCCGGGGAAGCCGAAAATTTGGAATCGCTTCAGCCAAAAAATTGGCGCGCAAAGTGTCATCAGACACGGTACCTTATTCAGAGCGGGCTGTGGACTATAGCCGTCGCACTTTCTCATGGTGCTCCAAGATATTTTATGCTGCATCTCACATGGTTGGTTATAATAAACTGTCTGGGATCTACTTGATTTTTCGTCTTGATTTGAATTACATAACGGGGTCACAGTGGCCATGGACGGTGTTTGAATTGCTAAACCTTTTATCTGCAGTGATCATGCAACTATAAGTGTGTCATAAAACAATTGGAATTATTCAAGGTTCGTTTGGACATTTTATGCATTAAGTGAGTTTTCAATGCATTTCTATGCATAATTCAAATTTGAACTACATGCACATGCTCCAGTGCATATAAATTGGTTGAAAAATCAAATCTTTGTCCTTGGGTGCATGCTTAGGTCCCATGCAAGAAATGGGAATGAATGTCAAGCACCCTGCCACCGTCACTCGGCCGCAAAAATTGAGATCCCTGGTTTTTAAATTCTAGTAAATCCAAAACTCGTCTGAAATTCATGAAACTTGGCATGCTATCAAGGAGCGGCATCAACATGCCGTGGTAAATTTTTTGTCCCATTTGGGGCAGGTTTGGGTATATGCTTCTCACAAACCGGAGCTTCTCACAGCAAGCATGATGGTTTTCGGTAGGGAACGTCCCACCTTTGGGGACGAAATGATATCCATTGCCTCTTATTGCTTTCAATTTTTTTCCCGTGTCAACATAGAATAACAGGAGTGTTGTGTGAATTCTTGTGATTTTTCGGGATTCGTTTGGACATTTTTATGCATTAACTGAGTTTTCAATGCGTTTATGTGCATAATTCAAATTTGAACTACATGCACATGCTCCAGTGCATATAAATTGGTTAAAAATCAAATCTGTGCCCTTGGGTGCATGCTTAGGTCCCATGCAAGAAATGGGAATGAATTTCAAACACTAGGGCACCGTTGATTGCCGGCAAAACATTGAGATGCCTGGTTTTTAAATTCTAGTAAATCCAAAACTTGTCTGAAATTCATGAAACTTGCCATGCTATCATGGAGCAGCATCAACATGTCGTGGTAAAAAATTTGCCCCATTTGGGGCAAGTTTGGGTATATGCTTCTCATAAACCGGAGCTTCTCACAACAAGCATGATGGTTTTCGGTAGGGAACGCCCCACCTTTGGGGACGAAATGATATCCATTGACTCGTATTGCTTTCAAAAAAAATTCTCGGGTCAACATAGAACAACATGAGTGTTGTGTGAATTTTTGTGATTTTTCAGGGTTCGTTTGGACATTTTATGCATTATCTGAGTTTTCAATGCATTTATGTGCATAATTCAAATTTGAACTACATCCACATGCTCTAGTGCATATAAATTGGTTGAAAATAAAATATGTGTCCTTGGGTGCATGCAAGAAATGGGAATGAATTTCAAACACCAGGGCACCGTTGATTGCTGGCAAAGTGTTGAGATACTTTGTTTTTAAATTCTAGTAAATCTAAAAGTCGTCTGAAATTCATGAAACTTGGCATGCTATCATGGAAGGGCACCCAACATGCTGTGGTATTTTTCGTGTCCATTTTGAGAGAAGGCGCACTCGAATAATGACAACCAACAAAGTCATTTTGAAAAAAATAGCTGCCACTTTAATATCTCAAACGTTTGTATAATTCAAACCGTGTGTGTTCGGTTAACCATTCATGTGACGCCACGTGTCTTGGTTTTAATGGCTATAGGAGGTGCCATGTGGCAGTTGCTTGACTGAACGGGAGGCGTGTGAGTGCAGTCCGGTGCGCAGGCTCACCGGGAAGCGTACAAGTTGTTCAACACAGGATCGGTGCATCTCTTCAACGCAAACGGTTCAGATTACGGTATGCAAATTAAAGCCAGACTTCGGCGCTATGCCAAGAGACACTGCGATTTGTGAAAATATGAAGCTAAAAATCAATAGCACTATCTATTTTTTGCAACTAAAATTCAGTAATTAAGCATAGATTTCATTCATGCTAGAGATTAAGCAGTCGTTCTCAACGGGAAGCGAGACAGCCTTGGACCACCGCCCGCCTCGCTCCCACTGGTCTATATTAACGGCGCCGCCGAGCGGCCGCACCCCCGATCATCGCCACACACACAATTCCTCTCTCTCTCCGCCCGCATCCTCGACGCCGCTCTGAGTCCTCAAAGCCGTCAGTGTATGAGGATGCCGCCGAAGCGCCCCATCGGAGGGAGTGGCGACATCGGGGCTGCTGAAGCACCGGAGCACGGCGTGAATATGGAGACAGAGGTTTCTGTCCCTGCCGACGAGGTGGAGAAAGAGGCTGCCAACAAGCGGAGGCGGGTCGATAAAGAACCGCAAGCGACTCCAGCAGGCCTAGACTTCATCAACAATCTCCCTGATGATATGTTGATAGTCATCATATCCCTCCTCCCAATCAAATATCGGGCGAGGACAGCTGCCCTTTCTCGGCGGTGGTGCACCCTGTGGCTCCACACCCCTGTCGACCTCCTCGACGCCCACAAGCTCTGCCATGGCTATTGCCAAAGCTTGGATGCGTTCTCCTAGATCCTCGGCAGTCACAATGGCCCAATCAAAGGCCTTATCGCAGCCAAGTTCCGTTCCAATGGCAAGGACCGAGCCAAGCTTGACGAGTGGTTCCGATCCCGTGCCATAGATCAGCTCGAGAAGGTAAGTTATAATGATGGGCATATGCGCTTGCTGGCAACGTCCGCGCTCTGCTTTGCGCCCACGCTGCGCCTCGCCAAGTTCATGAACTGCCATCCCCCCTTAATGACGCGCCCGCTCTTTTTCTACCACGACTAAAGCACCTCGAGCTCGTCGCCGCCCGCATCCCAAAGGATGACATGGAGCGCCTGCTCCGCGGCTGTACTGCACTCGAGTTCCTTCATCTTCAGGCAATGAATTGGTCGAGTACCTTGCACATCACCTCCAGGACTCTCCGGACTATTTATGTGTGTTGCTGGTGCTGCAACGAGAGATCACAAAAGCTGGACCGCAATATGGTCATCCAGGACACACCTTCACTTGAGAGATTACTTGTAGTTGATCAACAAGGTCCAACAAGAATCAATGTCATTTCTACGCCGAAATTGAAAGTGGTGGGCCACTCGTCTGTCAAACACTACAACTTTCAGGTACAACAGTCGCCTTATATACCTCTCCTTCTTGATTTCAATTTTATTTCTAGTTTCGAAGATGTATGTTCGTCTGTCATCCAGTGAAGCTTCACCCAGACTCTGGGCACAGTGAAGGTCTTGGCACTAGAATCTGTCGTCCCCAACCTGGACCAAGTTTTCAATTGCGTGAGATGCTTTCCGTGCCCGAAGATGTTGTATATTGAGGTGATGTTCCTTTCCTGTTAAATGTTAACCATAAGGGAGTTCAATTTTTTGCACCTTTTCCCAAGATTACAATGACAATGTACTACAATTTATAAAGGAATTTTGGAGGATTTTAGGACATACACCCCACCCCATATTGGTTGCTTCATTCATATGGTTACAATCGTCCATAAGCATTTCTCCTTTGGATTCATCTGTACTAGTTTTCTTAGGGAATTTTTCATCCAATCCAACCTCTTGTGAAGAAGGCTACATGTTTCTAGATTGTAATCAAATTCTCATGTTAATCATGCCAGATCAAAGATGGCACGTTGGTGCATTTTACGAATCCTGCAAACCAAATGGGCATGAAGCAGTGTTCAAAACTGCATGTAGGCACTAACACGTTCTCTTCTTTTGTAGTGCATATTAGTCCCGGCGGATGATTTTTATAATGACAATTGCATCGAATGCCTGGAGCTGCATCTCTGAAATATTACTTTGAACTCCTACCGAGGGACCCCACCGGAGATTACACTCGCCAGGTTCTTTCTTGCCAGAGCAAAGGTGCTGAGTGTACTGAGGTTGAACACGCATTTAATTAGGAAAGATCAATGGTGATTATCAGAGCTGGCTGGTACTGTGGAATGGAAGTGCCTCCAAAAATGCCAAACTTCATATGGGAAGAACATATGGCAAAGCAATTGAAAGTTATTGTGTCAAACCCATACATGACTTGTCAGCAGTTGATCCCTTTTCAGAAATGACGCAGCTTGCAATGTTTATATGGGCGTTGTAATCTTTGAATTTGAACCTTGAAATATTTATGGTATTTGTTATATTGAACCGTTTATGTTCTATTGTCTCAACACAAACAGTTCATCCGGGTGAACCACATGTCGTACATCGCACACACCTTGATCTGGCTGACCGTTTCTTTTGTGTTGCGTAATCACAAACAGTTCATCCGAGTGAACTGTATGCTGTACATTGCACACACCTTGATCTGGCTGACCGTTTCTTTTGTGTTGCCTAATCACAAACAGTTCATCCGAGTGAACCGTATGCTGTACATCGCACACACCTTCATCTGGCTTCCCATTTCTTTTGTTCCTACTCATCGAAAACGGTTAATTGAACTGAACCGTATGCCCTGAATTGCACACGCAACTAAAATCTGAATAGTGTTTGATGCATCCGTCATCGCAAATGGTTTGCACATTTTTTGACGGTTTTGTTACACCACCGTTTGCGATTATTGCATCGCACACAGTTTCGTCGAAGGGTCTCTGATTGTAGTGTCGCGTTAGCAGCATCCTGCAGTAGTGAAATGTCTTTAAAAGGTTAAATGACCCCTAGAATTTTCCCAAATTTCACATTACAAATGTAGTAGTGCACGTTAGACATAGAAAAAAATTGAAGGCCGTAAGAGGAAGCTATCTCCTGTTCGTCATCAAACATGTGTTGTTCCCTCTCGGAACCACGAGCCTTCTAGTGAGTTGCTCTGGTTTGTGAGGGTGTGTGTCCAAACTTTCTTCAAACATGCCAATTTTTTTACCACATCATCTTAGTGGCATGGCATTACATCAAGCAAGGTTTCATGTGTTTCTGATTTTTTTAATTTTTTGGAATTAAAATGCCATGTCACTCCATGCATACATATGCATGTGTCCATGTCGTGAGACAAATATATTAGAAAATTCCTTCTAATTTACTGCACATGGAATTAACTCGCACACAAGTACACAAATATGATTTTCAAACTATTTTGGTTAGGCATTGCATGTAGATGTAGTTCCAATTTGAATTACGGTCATTAAATGGCTAGAAAATCACTTAAATGTCTTTAAAAGGTCAAATGACCCCTAGAATTTTCCAAAATTTCAAATTACAGTTGTAGTAGTGCACGTTAAACGTATAAAAAAATTGAAGGCCGTAAGAGGAAGCTATCTCCCGTTCGTCATCAAACATGCATTGTTCCCTCTCGGAACCACGAGCCTTCTTGTGAGTTGCTCCGGTTTGTGAGGGGTGTGTGTCCAAACTTTCGTCAAACATGCCAAATTTTTTACCACACATCTTGGTGGCATGACACTACATCAACCAAGGTTTCATGTGTTTCTGATAATTTTTTAATTTTTTGGAATTAAAATGCCATGTCACTCCATGCTTAATTGTGTCATAGCCGTTAGACCAAGTTAGAAAATTCCTTCCAATTTACTGCACATGGAATTAAATCGCACACAAGTACACAAAATATGAGTTTTCAAACCGTTATGGTTAGCTGTTGCATGTACATGTAGTTCAAATTTCAATTACGGTCATTAAATGGCTAGAAAATCACTTAAATGTCTTAAAAGGTCAAATGACACCTGCAATTTTCCAAAATTTGACATGATAGTTGTATTAGTACTACAAAATTTCTCGTACATTTAAAACACCATTCGTTGACAGTTTACTCCAAATTCGTCTTTCACAGCTAATAAAAAATATCTACAACATCACACACAATTGTTTTCTAGGAACCGGTTGCGATGAAAATATCTGGGTGTATTTAAGTCTCCCTCCTTAAGCTTCGCCGGCTTGTCTGCTCCAGTGCCGGCTTGTCTGCTTCGTGAAGGTCCATACGATGGCCGCGTCCCCCCCGAACGTCGCCGCCTGCACCGAGAGCACGGCCGCCTACCCCGAGAGAGCTACCGCATCCGTATTGAGCGCGGCCGCTTCCACCGAGAGGACGTCTGCGACAGCCGAAAGGGCAGCTGCAGCAGCCGAGACGGCTGTAGCTATTGCTGCGACGGCGGCTGCAAACGCCGAGAGCGCTCGAGCTGCCATCTATGCTGCCGATGTCACCCTGGCCCGGGTCGAGGCCATCCACGCCAAGATCGAGGACGCACACGCCAAGATATTCCAGTCCACCTCGGACTCCAACATGCAACCCACGTCCGAAAAGGCGACGGTGGCCATGGAGCACCTGCTGCCTCATGAGGTCGCCGAGCAGGAGCTGGAGATGCAGGAGGCGGCGGAGATCGAGGAGTGCTACCTCTTGAGCACTGCGTTGGTTTTTCCCTTGAAGAGGAAAGGGTGATACAGCAAAGTAGCGTAAGTATTTCCCTCAGTTTTTGAGAACCAAGGTATCAATCCAGTAGGAGGCCACGCACAAGTCCCTCACACCTACACTAACAAATAAGAACCTCGCAACCAACGCGATAAAGGGGTTGTCAATCCCTTCACGGTCCAACTCGCTTGCTCACGAAGACCTAGGGCATTTTGAGGAAGCCCATCATTGGAATATACAAGCCAAGTTCTATAATGAAAAATTCCCACTAGTATATGAAAGTGACAACATAGGAGACTCTCTATCATGAAAATCATAGTGCTACTTTGAAGCACAAGTGTGGAAAAGAAAAGTAACATTGTCCCTTCTCTCTTTTTATCGCAATTTGTTTTCTTTGGGCCTTCTTTTTTTTTTCTTTTGCCTCTTTTTTTATTTAGTCCGGAATCTCATCCCGACTTGTGGGGGAATCATAGTCTCCATCATCCTTTCCTCACATGGGACAATGCTCTAATAATGATGATCATCACACTTTTATTACTTACAACTCAATCAATTACAACTCAATACTTAGAACAAAATATGACTCTATGTGAATGCCTCCGGCGGTGTACCGGGATATGCGATGAATCAAGAGTGACATGTATGAAAAAAATTATGAACAGTGGCTTTGCCACAAAATATGATGTCAACTGCATGATCATGCAAAGCAATATGACAATGATGAAACGTGTCATAATAAACGGAAAAGTGGAAAGTTGCATGGCAATATATCTCGGAATGGCTATGGAAATGCCATAATAGGTAAGTATGGTGGCTGTTTTGAGGAAGATATAAGGAGGCTTATGTGTGATAGGGCGTATCATATCACGGGGTTTGGATGCACCGGCGAAGTTTGCACCAACTCTCAATGTGAGAAAGGGCAATGCGCGGTACCGAAAATTGTGGAAGGTTGAGAGTGCGTATAATCCATGGACTCACATTAGTCATAAAGAACTCATATAATTATTGCAAAATTTTATTAGCCCTCAAAGCAAAGCACTACTATACATGCCCCTAGAGGGATAGATTGGTAGGAAAAAACCATCGCTCGTCCCCGACCGCCACTCATAAGGAAAGCAATAAAGAACACCTATGTGTCAAAATTGTTACACAACTTTTACCATATGTGCATGCTACGGGACTTGCCAACTTTAACACCAGTATTTCTCAATTTCACAATTACTCAACTAGCACACTCTAATATTACCACCTTTATATCTCAAAACACTTATCAAGTATCTAACTTCTCATGATATTTAGTGAACTCAATATGGAAGATTAATTTCATGACTAAAGCAAATTACCATGCTGTTTAAGACACTCAAAATAATATAAGTGAAGCATGAGAGATCAATAATTTCTATAAAATATAACCACCGCCGTGCTCTAAAAGATATAAGTGAAGCACTAGAGCAAAAACTATATAGCTCAAAAGATATAAGAGAAGCACATAGAGTATTCTAACAAATTACGAATCATGTGTGTATCTCTCAAAAGGTGTGTACAGCAAGGATGATTGTGGCAAACTAACAAATAAAGACTCAAATCATACAAGACGCTCCAAGCAAAACACATATCATGTGGTGAATAAAAATATAGCTCCAAGTAAAGTCACCGATGGATGAGGACGAAAGAGGGGATGCCTTCCGGGGCATCCCCAAGATTTGGCTTGTTGGTGTCCTTAGATTATCTTTGGGTGCCATGGGCATCCCCAAGCTTAGGCTCTTGCCACTCCTTGTTCCATACTTCTTCAAATCTTTACCCAAAACTTGAAAACTTCACAACACAAAACTCAACAGAAAATCTCATAAGCTCCATTAGCGAAAGAAAACAAAACACCACTTCAAGGTACTGTATTGAGCTCATTATTTACTTATATTGGTGTTAAACCTACTGTATTCCAACTTATCTATGGTTTATAAACTATTTTACTAGCCATAGATTCATCAAAATAAGCAAACAACACACAAAAAACAGAATCTGTCAAAAACAGAACAGTCTGTAGTAATCTGTAACTAACGCAAACTTCTGGAACTCAAAAATTCTACCAAAATAGGAAGACCTAGAAAATTTGTTTAACGATCTTCTGCAATTGGAATCAGTATTTTATCACGTTCTGGTGATTTTTAACAATTGTTTTCGTGACAGAAAGTTTCTTGAATTTTCAGCAAGATCAAATAACTATCATCCAAGAAGATCATATAGGTTTAACTTGGCACAAACACTAATTAAAATACAAAAACAAATCTAACCAGAGGCTAGATAAAATATTTATTCCTAAACAGGAGCAAAAAGAAAAAAAAAACTAAAAAAAATTGGGTTGCCTCCCAACCAGCGCTATCGTTTAACGCCCCTAGCTAGGCATTGAGATTTCAATGATGCTCACATGAAAGACAAGAATTGAAGCACAAAGAGAGCATCATAAAACACGTGACAAACACATCTAAGTCTAACATACTTCCTATTCATAGGCATCTTATAGGCAAACAAATTATGATAGCAAGATAAAACTAGCATATGCAAGGAAGCGGAATGAAACAATAGCAATCTCAACATAACGAGAGGTAATTTAGTAACATGAAAATTTCTACAATCATATTTTCCTCTCTCATAATAATTACATGTGGGATCATAAGAAAATTCAACAAAATAGCTATCACATAAAATATCTTCCAACACGATCCACATGCATGCAAAGTTGACACTCTTCCAAAATAGTGGGATTAACATTAACTAAAGTCATGACCTCTCCAAACCCACTTTTATCAAAAAATTCATGAGATTGAACATTCTCCAAATATGTGGGATCTAAAGTTGACACTCTTCCAAACCCAGTTTCAGTATTATTGCAAATATTATTATCAATCTCATATTCATCATGTAAATAAATTTTCAAGATCATAAGAAGAATCAGCCCAATGATGATCATTGCAACAAGTAGTAGACATAGCAAACTTAGCATCCCCAAGCTTAGGGTTTTGCATATCATTAACACAAATGACATCAATAGAATTTATAATAACATCATTGCAATAATTTTTTTCATCAAAGGAGCTATCGTGAATCTCTTCATAAATTTCTTCATCATAATTTTCAGATTCATGAATTTCAAGCAAAACCTCATAAAGATAATCTAGTGCACTCAATGGATCTCTTAAAGAGATTAGCAAGTGGATGAGGATCCATAAACCTTTAGCAAGCGAAGATGCAAGCAAAAAGAAGGCACATGCTAAAAGGGGAACGGAAAAGAGGGCGAATAAACGGCAAGGGTGAAGTGGGGGAGAGGAAAACGAGAGGCAAATGGCAAATAATGTAATGCGAGGATAAGAGTTTGTGATGGGTACTTGGTATGTCATGACTTGTGCGTAGACTCCCCGGCAACGGCGCCAGAAATCCTTCTTGCTACCTCTTGAGCACTGCGTTGGTTTTTCCCTTGAAGAGGAAAGGGTGATGCAGCAAAGTAGCGTAAGTATTTCCCTCAGTTTTTGAGAACCAAGGTATCAATCCAGTAGGAGGCCACGGACAAGTTCCTCGCACCTACACAAACAAATAAGAACCTCGCAACAACGATAAAGGGGTTGTCAATCCCTTCACGGTCACTTACGAGAGTGAGATCTGATAGATATGATAAGATAATATTTTTGGTATTTTTATGATAAAGATGCAAAGTAAAATAAAAGGCAATAGAAATAGCTAAGTGTTGGAAGATTAATATGATGGAAAATAGTCCCGGGGGCCATAGGTTTCACTAGTGGCTTCTCTCAAGATAGCATAAGTATTACGGTGGGTGAACAAATTACTGTCGAGCAATTGATAGAATTGAGCATAGTTATGAGAATATCTAGGTATGATCATGTATATAGGCATCAGGTCCGTGACAAGTAGACCGAAACGATTCTGCATCTACTACTATTACTCCACACATCGACCGCTATCCAGCATGCATCTAGAGTATTCTGTTCATAAGAACAGAGTAATGCTTTAAGTATGATGACATGATGTAGAGGGATAAACTCATGCAATATGATATAAACACCATCTTGTTATCCTCGATGGCAACAATACAATATGTGCCTTGCCGCCCCTGCTGTCACTGGGAAAGGACACTGCAAGATTGAACCCAAAGCTAAGCACTTCTCCCATTGCAAGAAAGATCAATCTAGTAGGCCAAGCCAAACTGATAATTCGAAGAGACTTGCAAAGATAACCAATCATACATAAAAGAATTCAGAGAAGATTCAAATATTGTTCATAGATAATCTTGATCGTAAACCCACAATTCATCGGTCTCAACAAACACACCGCAAAAGAAGATTACATCAAATAGATCTCCAAGAGAATCGAGGAGAACTTTGTATTGAGATCCAAAGAGAGAGAAGAAGCCATCTAGCTAATAACTATGGACCAGAAGGTCTGAGGTAAACTACTCACACATCATTGGAGAGGCTATGGTGTTGATGTAGAAGCCCTCCGTGATCAATGCCCCCTCCGGCAGGACGCCGGAAAAGGCCCCAAGATGGGATCTCACGGGTACAGAAGGTTGCGGTGGTGGAATTAGGTTTTTGTGGATGCCTCTGATGGTTTGGGGGTACGGAGATATATATAGGAGGAAGAAGTACGTTGGTGGAGCAACGTGGGCCGCACAAGGGTGGGGGCGCGCCTGGGGGAGGTGGGCGTGCCCCCCTACCTCGTGCACTCCTCGTTGATTACTTTACGTAGACTCCAAGTCCTCTGGATCATGTTTGTTCCAAAAATCACGTTCCCGAAGGTTTCATTCCGTTTGGACTCCGTTTGATATTCTTTTTCTGCGAAACTCTGAAATAGGCAAAAAACAACAATTTGGGCTGGGCTTCCGGTTAATAGGTTAGTCCCAAAAATAATATAAAAGTGTATAAATAAGCCCATTAAACATCCAAAACAGAATATATAATAGCATGGTACAATCAAAAATTATAGATACGTTGGAGACTGATACGTCCATTTTGCATCATGCTTTTATATCGATATTTATTGCATTATGGGCTGTTATGTCACAATACTTATGGCTATTCTCTCTTATTTTACAAGGTTTACTATGAAGAGGGGGAATGCCGGCAGCTGGAATTCTGGCTGGAAAAGGAGCAAATATTAGAGGCCTATTCTGCGTAACTCCAAAAGTCCTGAAACTCCACGGAATATCTTATAATAAATAATAAAAAATCATCGCCAAAGATGAAGGCCAGGGGCCCCACACCCTGTCCACGAGGGTGGGGGGTGCGCCCCCCTCCTACGGCGTGCCCCCTACCTCGTGGGCCCCCTGGTGGCTCTCCGATGCCCCTCTTCTGCTATATGGAGTCTTTCGTCCAGAAAAAAAATCAGAAGCAACCTCTCGGGACAAAACACCACCGCCACGAGGCGGAACCTTGGCGGAACCAATCTAGGGCTCTGGCAGAGCTGTGCTGCCGAGGACACTTCCCTCCGGGAGGGGGAGATCATCGTCATCATCATCACTGTGACGCCCCCGATTTGACCGTACACTAATCATGCACGCAAATGTGTACGAACAAGATCAGGGACTCACGGGAAGATATCACAGCACAACTCTACAACATAAATAAGTCATACAAGCATCATAATACAAGCCAGGGGCCTCGAGGGCTCGAATACAATTGCTCGATCATAGACGAGTCAGCGGAAGCAACAATACCTGAGTACAGACCTAAGTTAAACAAGTTTGCCTTAAGAAGGCTAGCACAAAAGTAGCAACGATCGAAAAGGCAAGGCCTCCTGCCTGGGACCTCCTAACTACTCCTCGAAGCCGAACTCCATGTAGCATCATCCTCGGGATCTCTAGCTCCTGGACTCCAGCATCTGGTTGCGATAATCAGGTACAGAAAGGGGAAAAGAGGGAGAAAAGCAACCGTGAGTACTCATCCAAAGTACTCGCAAGCAAGGAGCTACACTACATATGCATGGGTATATGTGTAAAGGGGCATATCAGTGGACTGAACTGCAGAATGCCAGAATAAGAGGGGGATAGCTAGTCCTGTCGAAGACTACGCTTCTGGCCATCTCCATCTTGCAGCATGTAGAAGAGAGTAGATTGAAGTCCTCCAAGTAGCATCGCATAGCATAATCCTACCCGGCGATCCCCTCCTCGTCGCCCTGTTAGAGAGCGATCACCGGGTTGTATCTGGCACTTGGAAGGGTGTATTTTATTCAGTATCCAGTTCTAGTTGTCATAAGGTCAAGGTACAACTCCGGGTCGTCCTTTTACCGAGGGACACGGCTATTCGAATAGATAAACTTCCCTGCAGGGGTGCACCACATAACCCAACACGCTCGATCCCATTTGGCCGGACACACTTTTCTGGGTCATGCCCGGCCTCGTAAGATCAACGCGTTGCAGCCCCACCTAAGCACAACAGAGAGGTTAGCACGCCGGTCTAACCCTATGCGCGCAGGGGTCTGGGCCCATCGCCCTATGTACACCTGCACGTTGCGTACGCGGCCGGAAGCAGACCTAGCCTAGTGGCGTTCCAGTCCAATCCGGCGCGCGCCACTCAGTCGCTGACGTCAAGAAGGCTTCGGCTGATACCACGACGCCGGGATACCCATAACTACACCCGCGTAGATGGCTAGTGCGTATAGACCAAATGGCCAGACTCAGATCAAATACCCAGAACTCGTTAAGCGTGTTATTTGTCGCGAACGCCGACCAGGGCCAGGCCCACCTCTCTCCTAGGTGGTCTCAACCTGCCCTGTCGCTCCGCCATAAAGTAACAGTCGGGGGCCGTCAGGAACCCAGGCCCACCTCTACTGGGGTGGAGCTACCTGTCCTTTCAGCCCCCTCATCAGCATCACTTGCGGGTACTCAACGAGCCGACCCGACTTTAGTCACCACATGTGTCATGTATATAAAGTATATAGTATATACCCATGATCACCGCCCAGGTGATCACGGCCCGATAGTATAGCACAGCAGACGGACAAGAATGTAGGGCCACTGATGGAAAACTAGCATCCTATACTAAGCAGTAGGATAGCAGGTAAGGGAAACAACTGTAGTAACAATGACAGGCTATGCAACAGAATAGGATTAATCAAAAGCAGTAACATGCTACACTACTCTAATGCAAGTAGTAGAGAGTAGAGTAGGCGATATCTGGTGATCAAGGGGGGGCTTGCCTGGTTGCTCAAACAAGTAGGAGGGGTCGTCAACTCCGTAGTCGAACTGGGCAGCAGCAGTGTCAGTCTCGTAGTCTACCGGAGAGAAGAGGGGGGAAGAAACAGTAAATACAATGCAAACATAAGCATGACGATGCGTGACATGACAATGTACAGTGTGAGGTGTGTCCTAACGCGACAGTAGGTGGTACCAGCGAAGGGGGGGAACATCCGGGAAAGTATTCCCGATGTTTCGCGTTTTCGGACAGACGGACCGGAGGGGGAAAGTTGCGAGTTCGATAGGTTAGGGAGGTGTGGTGGACGAACGGACTGCGTATTCGGATTCGTCTCGTCGTTCTGAGCAACTTTCACGTTGAAAATATTTTAATCCGAGTTACGGTTTAAAAGATATGATTTTCTAAATATTTTATTAATTTCTGGAATTTAATTAATTATTTAATTTAATTCGAAGTTTGGATTTATGACATCAGCATGATGTCATGCTGACATCAGCAGTCAACAGGGGTTGACTAAGTCAAACTGACATGTGGGTCCAGTGGGACCCACCTGTCATTCACTGTTTAGGTTAATTAGGGTTTAGCTAATTAGTTACCATTTAATTAAATTAAACAGGATTAATTAAATTAATTAATTTAGTTAGTTAATTAATTAATTAAAATTATTTTTATTTTTATTTTCTTTGTTATTTTTATTAATTAATTTATTATTATTATCATTATTAATTTATTATCATTATTATTATTATTATTATTTTATTTTATTTATTATTTTATTTTTATTTTATTTATTATTTTTTTAAAAAAAAACAAGTTTCCAGGGGGGGCACTGTCAGTGGCCCTAGGGCCAAACGGGGCGGTTCGGGCGCTGGTGCTCGACAGGGCGCCCGGGGGGGGGGGGGGGCGCTGGCGAGGCCGTGGTGGTGTGCGGGCGGAGGCGCGGCCGGCCGCGGCGCTGGGCGCGAGCCAGCAGCGCGGCAGATGAGCGGGGCGAGCCCCGGGGCGCCGGGCCTGGATGCGTGGGGGCGGGGCGTGCGTGCATCGGGCGCAGTCGGGGCGTGGCGACCGCGGGACGCGGCGCGGGGAGCATGGCGTCGGGCGCACGAGCGGCGGCAGGCGGCCGCGGTGACCGAACGGGGAAGGAAAGGGAAGAGGAAGAGAGGCCGGGGGCCTCACCGCGGGGCCGTAGGGACAGGGCAGCGGTGCTCGGGGAGGACGACGGGGACGGTTCGACGCCGGGGAGGAGTCCGGCGAGGAGGCGTGGTCGAGGCGGAGGACGAAGACGGGCGGCGGGGTCCAGCAGCGTCGAGGTGGGGCGTCGGGGTGGCGCCGGGGACGAGCGCCGGCGCCAGGGGCGCGGGGCGGCACCGGGCGGCGTCAGGCTCGGCGAGGCGGCGCCGGGCGTCGGCGATGACGACGGGATCGGGGGCGGCGCGTCCAGATCGGGGAGAGGGGGGGCGCCGGCAGGGCGCAAGGCGAGGCGCGGGGCGACGTCGGTGCGAGGCGGGGAGGCGAGGTCGTCGGGGCGGCGTCGGGGACGCGCGCCGGCGTCAGGGGCGCGGGGCGGCGCGGGATCGGGTCCCTCCCGCCGATCCAGAACAGGCGAGTGGGGAGGAGAGGAACGAGGGGAGTGGGGGGATCGATCCCAATCCAGAGAAACGGGGGAGGGAGTGGAGCGCGTGGGGGGATAGGGTTTCGGGGTAGTGGGGTTAGGTAGGTAGGGGGTGGACCGGCCCATTCGGGCGGCTGAGGCCAGCTGGGCCACTTGGCCCAGCGCGGGGGGGGGGGGGGGGGTGTCTTTTCCTTTTTTTTTGATTGTCTTCTGTTTTTTTGTTTGTGTTTTCTTTTATTTATTATCTTTACTGTTTTATTTTATTTCTTTAATAGTTATAGTTTTATAATAAGTTAAAGCCCACACCTAAATCGGAGTTGTAAAAAGTTTTTAGTGACTAAATAAACTAGTTTAATATTTGTTTATATTTAATAACACTTATATAATTGTTTTTGCTACTGTTTTATTCATCTCATAGTATTTAAACGTTTTATAAAGGTGTGGTTTCTCCACTATAATTATCTGTGCAATATTTGGTTCACTCCGAACATTTTTGTTTTAACATCTGAAAACTTTTGTTGTTTGCTTTTATTTAAATTTTGAATTTGTTTCGGTTCTGAACCATCGAGAGTTTATCAACAGTAACGGGGTGACGTGGCATCGTTAACGAGGGATTACTGTAGCTTAATTATCCGGGCGTCACAATTCTCCTCCACTACAAGAAATGTCGTCCCGAGATTTAGGAGGTGGGGTAAGGGGGAAAGTTCTGGTTACGAAATTATAACGGATCTTCTCGAAGAAGTTAATCCCTTTCATTGATGTCTTCAATTCTTTATTCCTATGCATCATGATGATGTGGTCGTCCTTTCTTCGGGGAACTCCATCGTACTTACGAATAGGTAAGGGGCAGCTCTTCAACGATAGGATGTTATAAGGGAAAATCATCTGGGGGGGTATCCCAAGAATGAACATATGAGTATCTCTTGAGTTGAACAAATGAAACACATCGAGAGCAGAGTAGGACAGTGCAATAAGAAGTTTCGAGCGGATAGGCAATCGTTCATTGCCTGAAACAGAGTGAAAAGTGGTTCAGAGCAACGGGAATAAGTATTGTGTCCGATACCAGAATTGATCACTTGGGACGGTGGCCCGTGAATTACATACGAGGCCACGCGCGATGAATAAATTTGGGAACAGGGGGTGCACAGGAGAGTCAGGTTTCGATCCTGTGGAACTGTGGGTTATGGGCCCACCATGTGGGTTAAAAGTAGGAAGGGCGGTGATATCTTGCACGATCATGATAGCAAGGCATGGCAGAGGGTAGCCTGTCAGTTATATGTCAGCAACATCGTCGGTACCAAGGGCGAGGGACGAAGAGAACCATTTTCCTGCTCGTTGAAACGAGGCGGACCAGTAGGCAAAGTTCTCGTCCATCGGTGGTTACCGAAATGTCACCAACAATAATAACAGGGTCTTACCGACAGAGTTGTACACCGAGGTGTTTACATAAGCAGGAGGATATTACTGCTTAGAACATATAGTTCACCAGAAAGGTTAAACCACACAATGGAAAGGAAAATATGATTATCAGATTAAACAGAAGAATGGAAAGGAAAATGTGTTTAAACACATATTTCAAGGTTATATCCTTCCCAAGGACAAGCTGAGCATGATATTCATGACAGGATATAATGTAGAAAACTCTTTAGGTAGGGGAGAGAAATTTCATGGCATTACCCATACAACGATGTTTGGATAATTGAGCAGGAAACATTTAGCATTGGGCTTCAAATGTTCCTATTGAAAATCGGAGTACCATAGACATGCTTCGAGATAGCATTGACATGGTCAACAGGTGAAGATCCGACTTTGGAAACAAAAAGGATCCATCAGGAACAACTTATAGAATAAGTCTTACAATTTCCTCATGGAAGAACAGCTAACCTTGCTAAAAGGGAAAACTTATAACAATAGGTCCTCCCGCCAGGTGTGCTGGGTATCATCACCTTACCGGGTCATAAATAGGCCAATGTTACTATTCTTGGAAATATGTTCCAACCATCATATCTGACCGAGATTCAGATCTGATTGGTGTCAGGATAACTCGGACTCAGGATGCCTGAGAAGAAAGGTGCAACACAAATTGTCGAAACGACATCGAAGATTCTCGGGAGATGAACTATGGAAGCGAGTTCCGAACAAGGGTTCATTTCATCAAGGAGAGGTGAGGAGGTGACTGATTGACTCAGCGACAATCCTTTGAGATTTCCAAAAGATGGATTTCCACCACTATGTGAACAAGGAGATAACATTAGCTAGATCGAATGACTTAATGATGTATGCTCGAGGAAAACATACACAGTTAAACATTGGTTGAAAGGTGCACCCGAATATGGGCTTAGGTAGAATGATCAATGTTAGAACGGTGATTCGATAACCAATGGTCTAAGAATGAAATATCGACCATTAACTTCAAAGCAATAGGGTTGCTAGAAGTTTTGAAGTCGCACATCATAGTTCAATTGTCGGTATTCAGGTTAGAAACAACACGGGGATCATAAAACAAATGGAGATGGCGAGAAGTATTACTATATCAAGAATTCTCAAGAGGTGGAGAAATTCTCACAATATCCTTGACATGAAGGACAGTAATACTTCAATGTAGAACATAACATAAGCTAGATAGGAAAGAGCTCCATATCATGATCAAGTCTGAATTGGAGTGGGGGGGCAATAACGTTGCCGATGATAACACAAATCATCAAGGCGCAAGGATGGTATTTCTCATCGTGAATTTCGACTGATATCCTGGAAGAGCTCAAAATGTTGGTGCTGATCACGACACATTTGTCGAGAGATTTCATGAAGATGTAATCTATCGGCGATGACATCAAGTCAGAGGAATGATGAAAGCGATAGGTTAATGGAACCAAGGGTACGGCACAAACTTGAAATCAAGCTTGTTGTTCAAGGCGAACTAATATGACGAGGAAGATCGACGTAAGCTTAGCTCATCATCGAAAGTTGTGTTCCGGGAAGGACCGGGTAGCACAGTTAAAAAGTTTTCACGATAAGGATATAGCCGATAAGGCTAGTAATGTCTTGAAGGATTATTAAACTCGTAAGCAACAAGAATTACTTAGAGTTATTGAATCGGAGTGCGGAATCGATTCACTTGTCGGTGTTCTCGAGTGACTAATAACTCAGAGCCCGTGGAAAATTGGAATCAGTGAGAATGTAGCACTTGATGAAGAACTCATAAGAAGTTATGCAGTTCCATGATAATCTCGAGATACCAGGGGGTAATACTCGACGACAGATCAAGGTAGAGGCTGGACTAGGGTATTGCTCTGCAGAAGACAAGTGCTCAACTTGTATGAGAAATGGTATTTAAAAGAGAACATGGTCGGAACCATGATTGAAAAAGGCCAGATCCCAGATATAAGATGAACTTATACCAATGGAACAATTTAATTTAAGAAAAGCTTTAATGATAAGATCTACATCGGGTCCATGGGCATGAACGCAAAGTTCAAGGTCGACTCCCACTTCTTCAATGCATATCCTTTCATTTACTTCTCGCGTTCGATGAAGTTGTAGTGTTGAAATTTTATATGGCAAAATACCAGGAGAGTATGACTCGTGAAAACTTTTGAGTTCACACATATTAAGGAAGGCATAGGTTCAACCCATCAGGGCTTCTTAGAACATATACCACGAACTTCGGAGTAAATAATACAAGCTCGAAAGTAGAGTATGGTTCACAAGGCAGAGGATACAATTTACCAAAGGCATCATGTATCCGAGGAAAAGCTCACCAGCTTATTTAATATGGAGGACATTGTCGGATAAAATCCGACAAAAGGGTCTGGTGGTCCCCAAGGGATCTGATGTGAACATCAGTACTCAACCAGAGGAAGAAAGAATGCAAGGAGATCAGACTATAGAAACAACTGACTAACTCAAAAGCTCAAATGCAAAGGAATTATGAATTCCAAGACAAGGGATCAGAAGCAATGCTCTGATTAGGGATGGATAAGTTGAATAGCCTTAGGGGTACAATCGATGACGATTTGATGGATCGAGATCCAGCTCATGTTAAAGATGTCTGAGCCTGAAGGATGAATTCTAGGATCTGATTGAGGATTGCGAGCATTCGCAACATATTGAATCAATGGACTCAAAAAGATAATGACAAAGGGTGCCAATAAGATTTCGAGGTTTATGGGATTAATCATAATGCTAGTAAGCAAGAATTTCAAGAGCAACAGGCTCCTAAAGATTTTCGGAAGATCGAATGATATTTTGAACACTTTTGTGAAATACTTGAATCAACTGGGGAGGAGCGGATACTCGGTAAGTGCGAGCACTATCCGTAGGGGTATTCAGGTGACAAAGAACAGCAGGGTAGTAAGCTCAGGGGATTCTCGGAACAAGAGAGAGAATTTCGGGGTATCTTGTACAAGATCATCTGGGAAACATTGTATGAATGGCGAGTATACGTGGTTATCCATAGGAGTTTATCGATGAAAGGGAATTGTAAAAGCGATGAACACAAGTTCTCGGGTTATCAGCGGAGAGTATCTTCAGGGTCTTCACGTGCAACAGACGATCATCAGTAATAAGGGGCTCTCCGGGTGAAAGTGATAACGAGATCCTAATGTTAGATTTAGTAAAATCATTTAACCCGAATAGAAGAGATGACAGAGTACCAGAGTATAGGTTGAGGAATAAAAGATCCTACTACCACCCAATGGCGACGTGGGCCCGTAAGCCACACAGCCATGTTAGTAAAAGTTTTTCAACGACTAGACTCGACTTCGGCCAAGGAGTTGGAAAGGGGGATTCCTACAGGCAGTCGGCTCTGTACCAACTTGTGACGCCCCCGATTTGACCGTACACTAATCATGCACGCAAATGTGTACGATCAAGATCAGGGACTCACGGGAAGATATCACAGCACAACTCTACAACATAAATAAGTCATACAAGCATCATAATACAAGCCAGGGGCCTCGAGGGCTCGAATACAATTGCTCGATTATAGACGAGTCAGCGGAAGCAACAATATATGAGTACAGACCTAAGTTAAACAAGTTTGCCTTAAGAAGGCTAGCACAAAAGTAGCAACGATCGAAAAGGCAAGGCCTCCTGCCTGGGACCTCCTAACTACTCCTCGAAGCCGAACTCCATGTAGCATCATCCTCGGGATCTCTAGCTCCTGGACTCCAGCATCTGGTTGCGATAATCAGGTACAGAAAGGGGAAAAGAGGGAGAAAAGCAACCGTGAGTACTCATCCAAAGTACTCGCAAGCAAGGAGCTACACTACATATGCATGGGTATATGTGTAAAGGGGCATATCAGTGGACTGAACTGCAGAATGCCAGAATAAGAGGGGGATAGCTAGTCCTGTCGAAGACTACGCTTCTGGCCATCTCCATCTTGCAGCATGTAGAAGAGAGTAGATTGAAGTCCTCCAAGTAGCATCACATAGCATAATCCTACCCGGCGATCCCCTCCTCGTCGCCCTGTTAGAGAGCGATCACCGGGTTGTATCTGGCACTTGGAAGGGTGTATTTTATTCAGTATCCAGTTCTAGTTGTCATAAGGTCAAGGTACAACTCCGGGTCGTCCTTTTACCGAGGGACACGGCTATTCGAATAGATAAACTTCCCTGCAGGGGTGCACCACATAACCCAACACGCTCGATCCCATTTGGCCGGACACACTTTTTTGGGTCATGCCCGGCCTCGTAAGATCAACGCGTTGCAGCCCCACCTAAGCACAACAGAGAGGTCAGCACGCCGGTCTAACCCTATGCGCGCAGGGGTCTGGGCCCATCGCCCTATGTACACCTGCACGTTGCGTACGCGGCCCGAAGCAGACCTAGCCTAGTGGCGTTCCAGTCCAATCCGGCGCGCGCCACTCAGTCCCTGACGTCAAGAAGGCTTCGGCTGATACCACGACGCCGGGATACCCATAACTACTCCCGCGTAGATGGCTAGTGCGTATATACCAAATGGCCAGACTCAGATCAAATACCCAAAACTCGTTAAGCGTGTTATTTCTCCGCGAACGCCGACCAGGGCCAGGCCCACCTCTCTCCTAGGTGGTCTCAACCTGCCCTGTCGCTCCGCCATAAAGTAATAGTCGGGGGGCCGTCAGGAACCCAGGCCCACCTCTACCGGGGTGGAGCCACCTGTCCTTTCAGCCCCCTCATCAGCATCACTTGCGGGTACTCAACGAGCCGACCCGACTTTAGTCGCCACATGTGTCATGTATATAAAGTATATAGTATATACCCGTGATCACGGCCCGATAGTATAGCACAGCAGACGGACAAGAATGTAGGGCCACTGATGGAAAACTAGCATCCTATACTAAGTAGTAGGATAGCAGGTAAGGGAAACAACTGTAGCAACAATGACAGGCTATGCAACAGAATAGGATTAATCGAAAGCAGTAACATGCTACACTACTCTAATGCAAGTAGTAGAGAGTAGAGTAGGCGATATCTGGTGATCAAGGGGGGGGGCTTGCCTGGTTGCTCAGACAAGTAGGAGGGGTCGTCAACTCCGTAGTCGAACTGGGCAGCAGTAGTGTCGGTCTCGTAGTCTACCGGAGAGAAGAGGGGGGAAGAAACAGTAAATACAATGCAAACATAAGCATGACGATGCGTGACATGACAATGAACAGTGCGAGGTGTGTCCTAACGCGACAGTAGGTGGTACCGGCGAAGGGGGGGAACATCCGGGAAAGTATTCCCGGTGTTTCGCGTTTTCGGACAGACGGACCGGAGGGGGAAAGTTGCGAGTTCGATAGGTTAGGGAGGTGTGGTGGACGAACGGACTGCGTATTCGGATTCGTCTCGTCGTTCTGAGCAACTTTCACATTGAAAATATTTTAATCCGAGTTACGGATTAAAAGAAATGATTTTCTAAAGATTTTATTAATTTCTGGAATTTAATTAATTATTTAATTTAATTCGAAGTTTGGATTTATGAGATCAGCATGATGTCATGCTGACATCAGTAGTCAACAGGGGTTGACTAAGTCAAACTGACATGTGGGTCCAGTGGGACCCACCTGTCATTCACTGTTTAGATTAATTAGGGTTTAGCTAATTAATTACTGTTTAATTAAATTAAACAGGATTAATTAACTTAATTAATTTAATTAATTAATTAAAATTATTTTTATTTTTATTTTCTTTGTTATTTTTATTAATTAATTTATTCTTATTATTATTATTAATTTATTTATTATCTTTATTATTAATATTATTATTAATTTATTTTATTTATTAATTTATTTTTATTTAAAAAAAAAGTTCCAGGGGGGGCCACTGTCAGTGGCCCTAGGGCCAAACGGGGCGGTTCGGGCGCTGGTGCCCGACAGGGCGCCGGGGGGGGGGGGGGGCGCTGGCGAGGCCGTGGTGGTGCGCGGGCGGAGGCGCGGCCCGCCGCGGCGCTGGGCGCGAGCCAGCAGCGCGGCAGATGAGCGGGGCGAGCCCCGGGGCGCCGGGCCTGGATGCGTGGGGGCGGGGCGTGCGTGCATCGGGCGCGGTCGGGGCGTGGCGACCGCGGGACGCGGCGCGGGGAGCGGGGCGTCGGGCGCACGAGCGGCGGCAGGCGGCCGCGGTGACCGAACGGGGAAGGAAAGGGAAGAGGAAGAGAGGCCGGGGGCCTCACCGCGGGGCCGTAGGGACAGGGCAGCGGTGCTTGGGGAGGACGCGGCGACGGTTCGACGCCGGGGAGGAGTCCGGCGAGGAGGCGTGGTCGAGGCGGAGGACGAAGACGGGCGGCGGGGTCCAGCAGCGTCGAGGTGGGGCGTCGGGGTGGCACCGGGGACGAGCGCCGGCGCCAGGGGCACGGGGTGGCACCGGGTGGCGTCAGGCTCGGCGAGGCGGCGCCGGGCGTCGGCGATGATGACGGGATCGGGGGCGGCGCGTCCAGATCGGGGAGAGGGGGGGCGCCGGCAAGGCGCAAGGCGAGGCGCGGGGCGACGTCGGGGCGAGGCGGGGAGGCGAGGTCGTCGGGGCGGCGTCGGGGACGCGCGCCGCCGTCAGGGGCGCGGGGCGGCGCGGGATCGGGTCCCTCCCGCCGATCCAGAACAGGCGAGTGGGGAGCAGAGGAACGAGGGGAGTGGGGGGGATCGATCCCGATCCAGGGAAACGGGGGAGGGAGTGGAGCGCGTGGGGGGATAGGGTTTCGGGGTAGTGGGGTTAGGTAGGTAGGGGGTGGGCCGGCCCATTCGGGCGGCTGAGGCCAGCTGGGCCACTTGGCCCAGCGCGGGGGGGGGGGGGGTGTCTTTTCCTTTTTTTTTGATTGTCTTCTGTTTTTTTTGTGTTTTCTTTTATTTATTTACCTTTACTGTTTTATTTTATTTCTTTAATAGTTATAGTTTTATAATAAGTTAAAGCCCACACCTAAATCGGAGTTGTAAAAAGTTTTTAGTGAATAAATAAACTAGTTTAATATTTGTTTATATTTAATAACACTTATATAATTGTTTTTGCTACTGTTTTATTCATCTCATAGTATTTAAACGTTTTATAAAGGTGTGGTTTCTCCACTATAATTATCTGTGCAATATTTGGTTCACTCCGAACATTTTTGTTTTAACATCTGAAAACTTTTGTTGTTTGCTTTTATTTAAATTTTGAATTTGTTTCGGTTCTGAACCATCGAGAGTTTATCAACAGTAACGGGGTGACGTGGCATCGTTAACGAGGGATTACTGTAGCTTAATTATTAGGGCGTCACAATCACCAACGCTCCTCTCATCGGGAGAGGGCAGTCTCCATCAACATCTTCACCAGCACCATCTCCTCTCAAAACCCTAGTTCATCTCTTGTATCCAATTCTTGTCTCCAAGTCCGGGATTGGTACTAGTAGGTTGCTAGTAGTGTTGATTACTCCTTGTAGTTGATGCTAGTTGGTTTATTTGGTGGAAGATCATATGTTCATATCCTTTATGCATACTAATACCCCTCTGATTATGAACGTGAATATGCTTTGTGAGTAGTTACGTTTGTTCCTGAGGACATGGGAGAAGTCTTGCTATTAGTAGTCATGTGAACTTGGTATTTGTTCGATATTTTGATGAGATGTATGTTGTCTAGCCTCTAGTGGTGTTATGTGAACGTCGACTACATAACACTTCACCATTATTTGGGCCTAGAGGAAGGCATTGGGAAGTATAAGTAGATGATGTGTTGCTAGAGTGACAGAAGCTTAAAACCTAGTTTATGCGTTGCTTCGTAAGGGGCTGATTTGGATCCACATGTTTCATGCTATGGTTAGGTTTACCTTAATACTTTTGTTGTAGTTGCGGACTCTTGCAATAGAGGTTAATCATAAGTGGGATGCTTGTTCAAGTAAGAACAACACCCAAGCACCGGTCCACCCACATATCAAATTATCAAAGTACCGAACGCGAATCATATGAACGTGATGAAAACTAGCTTGATCATATTCCCATGTGTCCTCGGGAGCGCTTTTCCTATTATAAGAGTTTGTCCAGGCTTGTCCTTTGCTACAAAAAGGATTGGGCCACCTTGCCGCACTTTATTTACTTTTGTTACTTGTTGCTCGTTACAAACTATCCTATCACAAAACTATCTGTTACCACTTATTTCAGTACTTGCAGAGAATACCTTACTGAGAACCGCTTATCATTTCCTTCTGCTCCTCGTTGGGTTCGACACTCTTACTTATCGAAAGGACTACGATAGATCCCTATACTTGTGGGTCATCAAGACTCTTTTCTGGCGCCGTTGCCGGGGAGTGAAGCGCCTTTGGTAGGTGGAATTTGGTAAGGAAAAATTTATATAGTGTGCTGAAATTTACTGTCACTTGTTACTATGGAAAGTAATCCTTTGAGGGGCTTGTTCGGGGTATCTTCACCCTGTCCAGTAGAGCAAAGAGTTGCTCCTCAACCTACTGAACCTATTGAAAATGAAACTCCTTTTGAATTTCCTGTGGGTATGATGGAAAAACTGCTAGCTAATCCTTTTACAGGAGATGGAACGAAGCATCCTGATAAGCACTTAATATATGTAGATGAAGTTTGTGGATTATTTAAGCTTGCAGGTATACCCGATGATGTTACTAAGAAGTAGGCTTTCCCTTTATCTTTGAGGGGAGACGCATTGACATGGTATAGGCTATGTGATGATACGGGATCATGGAACTACAAAAGATTGAAACTAGAATTTGATCAAAAATATTATCCTATGCATCTTGTTCGTCGTGATCGCAATTATATATATAATTTTTGGCCTCGCGAAGGAGAAAGCATCGCTCAAGCTTGGGGGAGGCTTAAATCAATGTTATATTCATGCCCCAATCATGAGCTCCCAAGAGAAAAAATTATTCAAAGTTTTTATGCTCGACTTTCTCATAATTATCAAACCATGCTCGATACTTCTTGTGCTGGCTCTTTTATGATGAAGACTATTGAATTCGAATGGAATTTATTGGATAGAATTAAACGCAACTCTGAAGATTGGGACCTCGACGAAGGTAAGGAGTCAGGTATGACGCCTAAGTTTGATTGTGTTAAATCTTTTATGGATACCGATATTTTCCGTAAGTTTAGCACTAAATATGGACTTGACTCTGAGATAGTAGCTTCTTTCTGTGAATCTTTTGCTGCTTATGTTGATCTCCCCAAGGAGAATTGGTTTAAATATCATCCTCCCATAGAAGTAAAAGTAGCTGCACCTATTAAAGTTGAAGAAAAGACTGTCGCTTATAATGATCCTATTGTTCCTACTTCTTATGTTGAGAAACCACCTTTCCCTGTTAGAATAAAGGATCATGCTAAAACTTCAACTATTGTTCGTAAAAGTAATATTAGAACTTATACACCTCCTGAGCAAGTTAAAGTAGAACCTAATATTGCTATTGTTAAAGATCTCTTGTCTGATAATATTGATGGGCATGTTATTCAATTTAGTGGTGAAACTGCCAGAATTGCTAAACCTTGTGCTAAAGATAAACATAGACCTGTGGTAGGCGTGCCTGTTATTTCCGTTAAAATAGGAGATCATTGTCATCATGGCTTATGTGATATGGGTGCTAGTGCTAGTGTTATACCTCGTACTTTGTATGAAGAAATTAAGCATGAAATTGCACCTGCTGAGATAGAAGATATTGATGTCACAATTAAACTTGCCAATAGAGATACCATATCACCAGTGGGAATTGTTAGAGATGTCGAAGTCTTGTGTGGGAAAACTAAATATCCTGCTGATTTTCTTGTTCTTTGTTCCCCACAAGATAGCTTTTGTCCAATTATATTTGGTAGACCCTTCTTGAATACTGTCAATGCTAAGATAGATTGCGAAAAGAATGTTGTTACTGTTGGCTTGGATGATATGGTTCATGAGTTTAATTTCTCTAAATTTAGTAAACAACACCGTGAAGAAGAATTGCCTAGTAAGGATGAAATCACTGGTCTTGCTTCTATTGTCGTACCTCCCAGTGATCCTCTAGAACATTATTTGCTAGACCATGAAATGATATGTTTATGAATGAAAGAATGGAAATAGATGAAGTATTCTTTAAACAGGAACCTATTCTAAAACACAATTTGCCCGTTGATATCCTAGGGGATCCTCCTCCACCCAAGGGTGATCCCGTGTTTGAGCTTAAACCGTTGCCTGATAATCTTAAATATGCTTATCTTGATGAAAAGAAGATATATTCTGTTATTATTAGTGCTAACCTTTCAGAGCATGAAGAAGAAAGATTATTGAAAACTCTGAAGAAGCACCGTGCTAATATTGGATATACTCTTGACGATCTTAAGGGCATTAGTCCCACTCTATGTCAACATAAAATAAATTTGGAAGCAGGTGCCAAACCAGTTCGTGATCCTCAACGAAGGCTTAATCCTAAAATGAAAGAAGTGGTAAGAAAAGAAATACTAAAGCTCCTGGAAGCAGGTATAATTTATCCATTTGCTGATGGTGAGTGGGTAAGTCCTGTCCATTGTGTCCCTAAGATGGGAGGTATTACTGTTGTTCCTAATGATAAAGATGAATTGATTCCGCAAAGAATTATTACAGGTTATAGGATGGTAATTGATTTCCGTAAATTAAATAAAGCTACTAAGAAAGATCATTACCCCTTACCTTTTATTGATCAGATGCTAGAAAGATTATGCAAACATACACATTATTGCTTTCTAGATGGTTATTCTGGTTTCTCTCAAATACCTGTGTCGGCTAAAGATCAATCAAAGACTACTTTTACATGCCCTTTTTGTACTTTTGCTTATAGACGTATGCCCTTTGGTTTATGTAATGCACCTGCTACCTTTCAAAGATGCATGATGGATATATTCTCTGACTTTTGTGAAAAGATTTGTGAGGTTTTCATGGACGACTTTTTCGTCTATGGATCCTCTTTTGATGATTGTTTGAGCAATCTTGATCAAGTTTTGCAGAGATGTGAAGAAACTAATCTTGTCTTGAATTGGGAAAAGTGCCACTTTATGGTTAATGAAGGTATTGTCTTGGGGCATAAAGTTTCTGAAAGAGGTATTGAAGTTGATAAAGCCAAGGTTGATGCTATTGAAAAGATGCCATGTCCCAAGGACATCAAAGGTATAAGAAGTTTCCTTGGTCACGCCGGATTTTATAGGAGGTTCATTAAGGACTTCTCAAAAATTTCTCGGCCTCTGACTAATTTATTACAAAAAGATATATCATTTGTCTTTGATGATGATTGTGTAGAAGCATTTGAAGTACTTAAGAAAGCATTGATCTCTGCACCTATTGTTCAGCCATCTGATTGGAATTTACCCTTTGAAATTATGTGTGATGCTAGTGATTATGCTGTAGGTGCTGTTCTAGGGCAAAGAGTTGATAAGAAATTAAATGTTATCCATTATGCTAGTAAGACTCTAGACAATGCTCAAAGAAACTATGCTACTACTGAAAAGGAATTTTTAGCAGTTGTATTTGCATGTGATAAGTTCAGACCCTATATTGTTGATTCTAAAGTAACTATTCACACCGATCATGCTGCTATTAAATATCTTATGGAAAAGAAAGATGCTAAACCTAGACTTATTAGATGGGTTCTCTTGCTACAAGAATTTGATTTGCATATTGTTGATAGAAAGGGAGCTGAGAACCCCGTTGCAGACAACTTGTCTAGGTTAGAAAATGTCCTTGATGACCCACTACCTATTGATGATAGCTTTCCTGCTGAGCAATTAAATGTCATAAATACTTCTCGTAGTACTCCATGGTATGCTGATTATGCTAATTACATTGTTGCTAAATTTATACCACCTAGTTTCACATACCAGCAAAAGAAAAAGTTTTTCTATGATTTGAGACATTACTTTTGGGATGACCCACATCTTTATAAAGAAGGAGTAGATGGTGTTATTAGACGTTGTGTACCTGAGCATGAACAGGAACAGATCCTACGCAAGTGTCACTCCGAAGCTTACGGAGGACACCACGCCGGAGATAGAACTGCACATAAGGTATGGCAATCTGGTTTTTATTGGCCTACTCTCTTCAAGGATGCCCGTAAGTTTGTCTTGTCTTGTGATGAATGCCAAAGAATTGGTAATATTAGTAGACATCAAGAAATGCCTATGAATTATTCACTTGTTATTGAACCATTTGATGTTTGGGGCTTCGATTATATGGGACCTTTTCCTGCCTCTAATGGATATACACATATTTTAGTTGTTGTTGATTACGTTACTAAGTGGGTAGAAGCTATTCCAACTAGTAGTGCTGATCATAACACCTCCATTAAAATGCTTAAAGAAGTTATTTTTCCGAGGTTTGGAGTCCCTAGATATTTAATGACTGATGGTGGTTCACATTTTATTCATGGTGCTTTCCGTAAAATGCTTGCTAAATATGATGTTAATCATAGAATTGCATCCCCTTATCACCCACAGTCTAGTGGTCAAGTAGAATTGAGTAATAGAGAGCTCAAATTAATATTGCAAAAGACTCTCAATAGGTCTAGAAAGAATTGGTCCAAGAAACTTAATGATGCATTATGGGCCTATAGAACTGCATATAAAAATCCTATGGGTATGTCTCCTTATAAGATGGTTTATGGAAAAGCATGTCACTTACCTCTCGAACTAGAGCATAAGGCTTACTGGGCTATTAAAGAGCTCAACTATGATTTCAAACTTGCCGGTGAGAAGAGGTTATTTGATATTAGCTCACTTGATGAATGGAGAACCCAAGCTTATGAAAATGCCAAGTTGTTCAAAGAAAAGGTTAAAAGATGGCATGACAAAAGGATACAAAAGCGTGAGTTTAACGTAGGTGATTATGTATTACTATACAACTCTCGTTTAAGATTTTTTGCAGGAAAGCTTCTCTCTAAATGGGAAGGCCCTTACGTTATCGAGGAGGTCTATCGTTCCGGTGCCATAAAAATCAACAACTTCGAAGGCACAAACCCGAAGGTGGTAAACGGTCAAAGAATCAAACATTATATCTCAGGTAATCCTATAAATGTTGAAACCAATATTATTGAAACCATAACCCCGGAGGAATACATAAGAGACACTTTCCGGAATGTTTCAGACTCCGAAAAGGAATAGGTATGTGGTACGGTAAGTAAACTGACTCCAAAACAATTTTTAAGGCAATATTTCTCTGTTTTGGAATATTTAGAAAAATAGAAAAATAAGTAGCAGTCCAGGAAGGACACGAGGGCCCCACGAGGGTGGAGGGCGCGCCCTACCCCTCTGGGCGCGCCCCCTACCTCGTGAGCACCTCGTGTGCCTTCCGGACTCCGTTTTCTTGCATGATACATATTTTGGTCGGTAAAAATTCATTATATATTCTCCCGAAGGTTTTGACTCCCGTATCACGCAAATCTCCTCTGTTCTTGTTTCGAGCTGTTTTTCTGACAGATCTAGATTATCATGACGTCCCCAAGTGCTTCCAAGTACAAGTTCTTCGAGAAGGTCATCAACCCTTACCTCCCGGAGGTGCTGCAACACCCTCAAACCATTGAGTTGCGTGATGGGTTGCTGCACATCCGTGATGAAGAGGGACCAAAGGGTACCGGAAGCCTGGAGACGAGGCTCGAAGCAATGGAGCAACAAGTTTTCAAGTGTCAAGGGATGGTGGAACGCGGACTCAACTCCAACCACATGATGATCGCGGAGTTCACTAGCAACCACAAGTTGGATGCTGACAACATTGGGGAAGCCATCTTCAAGCTTCATGAGAGGATCGAGCACCTCCAAGCCCAAATCTATGACCTGCAAAACCAGAACTGTGAGTATGAATATAGATTCAAAAGGATGAGTTTGGCTGCAGATTTGAGGATCCCGGAGACTCGATCATCCTTCTATGATGGTGAGCCTATGCCTTGGAAGATGGACGACAAGCCCGCGTCATCGACGTCACCACCATCTTCACCAACAACAAAGAAGGAGACATAATCACATGGGTATGGGCACTCCCCTTGGCAACTGCCAAGCTTGGGGGCGGTGCCCCGGTATCGTATCACAACCACATCTCCTATCTTTACCTTTTTCTTAGTTCGATCCTATTAGTAGTATCTTGATCTAGTAGAATAAAGTTTATGGCATGATATAGTTTTTAGTTTTGCTTTATGATCCCTCAATGTAATCGAGTCCGTGAGCTATATAATAAAGATTAGTGTTGAGTAAAGGGCTTCATTATTTTGCCATGATCTTGAGTGAATAAAAGAAAATAAAAAGAATAAAAAGAAACAAAGAATTCATATTGATCTTATTAAGAGTAATGACTTCACATAGAAAGAGTATGATGATTGAAAGTTGTTGGGAGTTGACAGACATAGTTTTGGTCATCGTTGCAATTAATAGGAAGTGATAAGGAAAGAGAGGTTCACATATAAATATACTATCTTGGACACCTTGTATGATTGGGAGCACTCATTAAGTATGACATGCTAAAAGAGTTGACGTTGGACAAGGAAGACAACGTAATGGTTTATGTTTTCTCACATCTCAGTTAAAGTATATTGTCATTGACCTTCCAAACATGTTGAGCTTGCCTTTCCCCCTCATGGTAGCCAAATTCCCAGCACCAAGTAGAGATACTACTTGTGCTTCGAAAACCCTTAAAACAATTTTGCCATGAGAGTCCACCATATCTACCTATGGATTGAGTAAGATCCTTCAAGTAAGTTGTCATCGGTGCAAAGCAATAAAAATTGCTCTCTAAATATGTATGATTGATTGGTGTGGGAGAAATAAGCTTTATACGATCTTGTGATGTGGAAGAAATAAAAGCGATGGACTGCATAATAAAGGTTCATATCACAAGGGGCAATATGAAGTGACATTCTTTTGCATTGAGATTTTGTGCATCCAACCATAAAAGCGCATGGCAACCTCTGCTTCCCTCTGCGAAGGGCCTATCTTTTACTTTATGTTTTTACTTTATGCTTGAGTCAGGGTGATATTCACCTTTCCAATTTTCATTTTATCCTTTGGCAAGCTCCTCGTGTTTAAAAGATCATGATATATATATCCAATTGGATGTAAGTTAGCATGGGTTATTATTGTTGACATCACCTAAAGGTGAATACGTTGGGAGGCAACACAATAAGCCCCTATCTTTCTTAGTGTCCGGCTGAAACTCCATAACCACAAGTATTGCGTGGGTGTTAGCAATTATAGAAGACTACAAGATAGTTGAGTGTGTGTACTTGCTATTAAGCTCTGACATAGACTCTTTCTGATATTATGATAAATTGCAATTGCTTCAATGACTGAGATTATAGTTTGCTGGTTCTCAATAAGGTTTCTGATTCATACTTTTGCATTGTGAATAGATTATTACTTGAACATAAGTAAACACATGAAAATATCTATATATGTTGCTGTTATGAGATAATCATGATGCCTTCATGTCCGTATTTTTATTTTTATCGACGCCTCTACCTCTAAACATGGGGACATATTTATTGTTATCGGCTTTTCGCTTGAGGACAAGCGAGGTCTAAGCTTGGGGGAGTTGATACGTCCATTTTGCATCATGCTTTTATATCGATATTTATTGCATTATGGGCTGTTATTACATGTTATGTCACGATACTTATGGCTATTCTCTCTTATTTTACAAGGTTTACTATGAAGAGGGGGAATGCCGGCAGCTGGAATTCTGGCTGGAAAAGGAGCAAATATTAGAGGCCTATTCTGCGTAACTCCAAAAGTCCTGAAACTCCACGGAATATCTTATAATAAATAATAAAAAATCATCGCCAAAGATGAAGGCCAGGGGGCCCACACCCTGTCCACGAGGGTGGGGGGCGCGCACCCCCTCCTAGGGCGTGCCCCCTACCTAGTGGGCCCCCTGGTGGCTCTCTGATGCCCCTGTTCTACTATATGGAGTCTTTCGTCCAGAAAAAATCAGAAGCAACCTCTCGGGACGAAACTCCGCCGCCATGAGGCGGAACCTTGGCGGAACCAATCTAGGGCTTCGGCAGAGCTGTGCTGCCGGGGACACTTCCCTCCGGGAGGGGGAGATCATCGTCATCATCATCACCTACGCTCCTCTCATCGGGAGAGGGCAATCTCCATCAACATCTTCACCAGCACCATCTCCTCTCAAAACCCTAGTTCATCTCTTGTATCCAATTCTTGTCTCCAAGTCCGGGATTGGTACTAGTAGGTTGCTAGTAGTGTTGATTACTCCTTCTAGTTGATGCTAGTTGGTTTATTTGGTGGAAGATCATATGTTCAGATCCTTTATGCATATTAATACCCCTCTGATTATGAACATGAATATGCTTTGTGAGTAGTTACGTTTGTTCCTGAGGACATGGGAGAAGTCTTGCTATTAGTAGTCATGTGAACTTGGTATTCGTTCGATATTTTGATGAGATGTATGTTGTCTAGCCTCTAGTGGTGTTATGTGAACGTCGACTACATAACACTTCACCATTATTTGGGCCTAGAGGAAGGCATTGGGAAGTAATAAGTAGATGATGGGTTGCTAGAGTGACAGAAGCTTAAACCCTAGTTTATGCGTTGCTTCGTAAGGGGCTGATTTGGATCCACATGTTTCATGCTATGGTTAGGTTTACCTTAATACTTTTGTTGTAGTTGCGGACGCTTGCAATAGAGGTTAATCATAAGTGGGATGCTTGTTCAAGAAAGAACAGCACCCAAGCACCGGTCCACCCACATATCAAATTATCAAAGTACCTTACGCGAATCATATGAACGTGATGAAAACTAGCTTGATGATATTCCCATGTGTCCTCAGGAGTGCTTTTCCTATTATAAGAGTTTGTCCAGGCTTGTCCTTTGCTACAAAAAGGATTGGGCCACCTTGCTGCACTTTATTTACTTTTGTTACTTCTTGCTCGTTACAAATTATCCTATCACAAAACTATCTGTTACCTCTTATTTCAGTACTTGCGGAGAATACCTTGCTGAAAACCGCTTATCATTTCCTTCTGCTCCTTGTTGGGTTCGACATTCTTACTTATCGAAAGGACTACGATAGATCCCCTATACTTGTGGGTCATCAGAGACGTATCAAACATCCCGAAGCTTAATTCCTGCTCGTCCTCGAGTAGGTAAATGATAAAAACAGAATTTTTGATGTGCAATGCTTCGTGGCATACTTCTTAATGTAAATCTCTTATTGTAGCAGGGATATTTAGGTTCAAAAAATTCAAGATAAAAGTTTAATGTTGATATAAAAACAATAATACTTCGAACATGCGAACCAAGCAATTATGTCTTATCAAAATAACATAGCCAAAGAAAGCTTATCCCTACAAAATCATATAGTTAGGCTGTGTTTCAATATTGTCACACGAACGTTCTCATCATGCATAACCCCGATGACAAGCCGAGCAATTGGTTCATACTTTTAACGAGCTTCAGCCTTTTCAACTCTTACGCAATACATGAGCGTAAGCCATGGATATAGCACTATGGGTGGAGTAAAGTATAATGATGGGGGTTATGAGAGCAACCAAAAAAGGTAGAAAGTCTCACATTGACATGGCTAATCAATAGGCTATGTAGATTCCCATCAATTGATGTCAATGAGAGGAGTAGGGAATGCCATGCAACGGATGCACTAGAGCTATAAATATATGAAAGCTCAAAAAAAGAAACTAAGTGGGTGTGCATCCAACTCGCTTGCTCACGAAGACCTAGGGCATTTTGAGGAAGCCCATCATTGGAATATACAAGCCAAGTTCTATAATGAAAAATTCCCACTAGTATATGAAAGTGACAACATAGGAGACTATCTATCATGAAAATCATAGTGCTACTTTGAAGCACAAGTGTGGAAAAGGATAGTAACATTGTCCCTTCTCTCTTTTTCTCTCAATTTTTTTTCTTTGGGCCTTTTTTTTCTTTGGCCTCTTTTTTTTTATTTAGTCCGGAATCTCATCCCGACTTGTGGGGGAATCATAGTCTCCATCATCCTTTCCTCACATGGGACAATGCTCTAATAATGATGATCATCACACTTTTATTACTTCCAACTCAATACCTAGAACCAAATATGACTCTATGTGAATGCCTCCGGCGGTGTACCGGGATATGCGATGAATCAAGAATGACATGTATGAAAAAATTATGAATAGTGGCTTTGCCACAAAATACGATGTCAAATACATGATCATGAAAAGCAATATTTACAATGATGAAACGTGTCATAATAAATGGAACGGTGGAAAGCTGCATGGCAATATATCTCGGAATGGCTATGGAAATGCCATAATAGGTAGGTATGGTGGCTGTTTTGAGGAAGATATAAGGAGGCTTATGTGTGATAGAGCGTATCATATCACGGGGTTTGGATGCACCGGTGAAGTTTGCACCAACTCTCAATGTGAGAAAGGGCAATGTGCGGTACCGTAGAGGCCAGAAAATTGTGGAAGGTTGAGAGTGCGTATAATCCATGCACTCACATTAGTTATAAAGAACTCATATACTTATTGCAAAAGTTTATTAGCCCTCAAAGCAAAGTACTACTACGCATGCCCCTAGAGGGATAGATTGGTAGAAAAAACCATCGCTCGTCCCCGACCGCCACTCATAAGGAAAGCAATAAAGAACACCTATGTGTCAAAATTGTTACACAACTTTTACCATACGTGCATGCTATGGGACTTGCCAACTTTAACACCAGTATTTCTCAATTTCACAATTACTCAACTAGCACACTCTAATATTACCACCTTTATATCTCAAAACACTTATCAAGTATCTAACTTCTCGTGATATTTAGTGAACTCAATATGGAAGATTAATTTCATGATTAAAGCAAATTACCATGTTGTTTAAGACTCTCAAAATAATATAAGTGAAGCATGAGAGATCAATAATTTCTATAAAATATAACCACCGCCGTGCTCTAAAAGATATAAGTGAAGCACTAGAGCAAAAACTATATAGCTCAAAAGATATAAGTGAAGCCCATAGAGTATTCTAACAAATTCCGAATCATGTGTGTCTCTCTCAAAAGGTGTGTACAGCAAGGATGATTGTGGCAAACTAACAAATAAATACTCAAATCATACAAGACGCTCCAAGCAAAACACATATCATGTGGTGAATAAAAATATAGCTCCAAGTAAAGTTACGGATGGATGAGGACGAAAGAGGGGATGCCTTCCGGGGCATCCCCAAGCTTTGGCTTGTTGGTGTCCTTAGATTATCTTGGGGTGCCATGGTCATCCCCAAGCTTAGGCTCTTGCCACTCCTTGTTCCATACTTCATCAAATCTTTACCCAAAACTTGAAAACTTCACAACACAAAACTCAATAGAAAATCTCGTAAGCTCCGTTAGCGAAGGAAAAGAAAACACCACTTCAAGGTACTGTATTGAACTCATTCTTTATTTATATTGGTGTTAAACCTACTTTATTCCAACTTCTCTATGGTTTATAAACTATTTTACTAGCCATAGATTCATCAAAATAAGCAAACAACTCACGAAACAGAATCTCTCAAAAACAGAACAGTATGTAGTAATCTGTAACTAACACAAACTTCTGGAACTCCAAAAATTCTACCAAAATAGGATGACCTAGAAAATTTGTTTAACGATCTGCTGCAATTGGAATCAATATATTATCACATTCTGGCGAATTTTCAGCAAGATCAAATAACTATCATCGAAGAAGATCCTATAGGTTTAACTTGGCACAAACACACAAAAACAAATCTAACCGGAGGCTATATCAAAGATTTATTCCGAAACAGGAGCAAAAAGCAAAAAAACTAAAATAAAATTGGGTTGCCTCCCAACAAGCGCTATCGTTTAACGCCCCTGGCTAGGCATTGAGATTTCAATGATGCTCACATGAAAGACAAGAATTGAAGCACAAAGGGAGCCTCATAAAACATGTGACAAACACATCTAAGTCTAACATACTTCCTATGCAGAGGAATCTTATAGGCAAACAAATTATCATAGCAAGCAAAAAAACTAGCATATGCAAGGAAGCGGAAAGAAACAATAGCAATCTCAACATAACGAGAGGTAATTTAGTAACATGAAAATTTCTACAATCATATTTTACTCTCTCATAATAATTACATGTGGGATGATAAGCAAATTCAACAAAATAGCTATCACATAAAATATCTTCAACACGATCCACATGCATGCAAAGTTGACACTCTTCCAATATAGTGGGATTAACATTAACTAAAGTCATTACCTCTCCAAACCCACTTTTATCAAAAAATCATGAGATTGAACATTCTCCAAATATGTGGGATCTAAAGTTGACACTCTTTCAAACCCACTTTCAGTATTATTGCAAATATTATTATCAATCTCTTATTCATCATGTAAATAAATGTTCAAGATCATAAGAAGAATCACCCCAATGATGATCATTGCAACAAGTAGTAGACATAGCAAACTTAGCATCCCCAAGCTTATGGTTTTGCATATCATTAACACAATTGACATCAATAGAATTTATAATAACATCATTGCAATCATTTTTTTCAAAGGAGCTATCATGAATCTCTTCATAAATTTCTTCATGATAATTTTCAGATTCATGAATTTCAAGCAAAACCTCATAAAGATAATCTAGTGCACTCAACTCACTAGCAATAGGTTCATCATAATTGGATCTCTTAAAGAGATTAGCAAGTGGATGAGGATCCATAAACCTTTAGCAAGCGAAGATGCAAGCAAAAAGAAGGCACATGGTAAAAGGGGAACGGAAAAGAGGGCGAATAAAACGGCAAGGGTGAAGTGGGGGAGGAAAACGAGAGGCAAATGGCAATTAATGTAATGCGAGCATAAGAGTTTGTGATGGGTACTTGGTATGTCTTGACTTGTGCGTAGACTCCCCGGCAACGGCGCCAGAAATCCTTCTTGCTACCTCTTGAGAACTGCGTTGGTTTTTCCCTTGAAGAGGAAAGGGTGATGCAGCAAAGTAGCATAAGTATTTCCCTCAGTTTTTGAGAACCAAGGTATCAATCCAGTAGGAGGCCACGCACAAGTCCCTCACACCTACACAAACAAATAAGAACATCGCAACCAACGATAAAGGGTTGTCAATCCCTTCACGGTCACTTACGAGAGTGAGATCTGATAGATATGATAAGATAATATTTTTGGTATTTTTATGATAAAGATGCAAAGTAAAATAAAAAGAAATAAAAATAGCTAAGTGTTGGAAGATTAATATGATGGAAAATAGACCCGAGGGCCATAGGTTTCACTAGTGGCTTCTCTCAAGATAGCATAAGTATTACGGTGGGTGAACAAATTACTGTCGAGCAATTGATAGAATTGAGCATAGTTATGAGAATACCTAGGTATGATTATGTATATAGGCGTCACGTCCGTGACAAGTAGACCGAAACGATTCTGCAGCTACTACTATTACTCCACACATCGACCGTTGTCCAGCATGCATCTAGAGTATTAAGTTCATATGAACAGAGTAATGCTTTAAGTATGATGACATGATGTAGAGGGATAAACTCATGCAATATGATATAAACCCCATCTTGTTATCGTCGATGGCAACAATACAATACGTGCCTTGCCGCCCCTGCTGTCACTGGGAAAGGACACCGCAAGATTGAACCCAAAGCTAAGCACTTCTCCCATTGCAAGAAAGATCAATCTAGTAGGCCAAACCAAACTGATAATTCGAAGAGACTTGCAAAGGTAACCAATCATACATAAAATAATTCATAGAAGATTCAAATATTGTTCATAGATAATCTTGATCATAAACCCACAATTCATCGGTCTCAACAAACACACCGCAAAAGAAGATTACATCAAATAGATTTCCAAGAGAATCGAGGAGAACTTTGTATTGAGATCCAAAGAGAGAGAAGAAGCCATCTATCTAATAACTATGGACCTGAAGGTCTGAGGTAAACTACTCACACATCATTGGAGAGGCTATGGTGTTGATGTAGAAGCCCTCCGTGATCAATGCCCCCTCCGGCAGGACGCCGGAAAAGACCCCAAGATGGGATCTCACGGTACAGAAGGTTGCGGCAGTGGAATTAGGTTTTCGTGGATGCCTCTGATGGTTTGGGGTATGGAGATATATATATATATATAGGAGGAAGAAGTACGTTGGTGGAGCAACGTGGGCTCCACGAGGGTGGAGGGCGCGCCTGGGGGAGGTGGGCGTGGCCCCCTACCTCGTGCTCTCCTCGTTGATTACTTTACGTAGACTCCAAGTCCTCTGGATCACGTTTGTTCCAAAAATCACGTTCCCAAAGGTTTCATTCCGTTTGGACTCCGTTTGATATACTTTTTCTGCGAAACTCTAAATAGGCAAAAAAACAGCAATTTGGGCTGGGCCTCCGGTTAATAGGTTAGTCCCAAAAATAATATAAAAGTGTATAAATAAGCCCATTAAACATCTAAAACAGAATATAGAATAGCATGGAACAATCAAAAATTATAGATACGTTGGAGACGTATCAAGCATCCCCAAGCTTAATTCCTGCTCGTCCTCGAGTAGGTAAATGATAAAAACAGAATTTTTGATGTGGAATGCTTCTTGGCATACTTCTTAATGTAAATCTCTTATTGTAGCATGAATATTTAGGTCTGAAAGATTCAAGATAAAAGTTTAATGTTGATATAAAAATAATAATACTTCGAACATGCTAACCAAGCAATTATGTCTTATCAAAATAACATAGCCAAAGAAAGCTTATCCATACAAAATCATATAGTTAGGCTATGTTTCAATATTGTCACACAAATGTTCTCATCATGCATAACCCCGATGACAAGCCGAGCAATTGGTTCATACTTTTAACGTGCTTCAGCCTTTTCAACTCTTACGCAATACATGAGCGTAAGCCATGGATATAGCACTATGGGTGGAGTAAAGTATAATGATGGGGGTTATGAGAGAAGACAAAAAAGGTAGAAAGTCTCACATTGAAGCGGCTAATCAATAGGCTATGGAGATGCCCATCAATTGATGTCAATGAGAGGAGTAGGGATTGCCATGCAACGGATGCACTAGAGCTATAAATGTATGAAAGCACAACAAAAGAAACTAAGTGGGTGTGCATCCAAATCGCTTGCTCACGAAGACCTAGGGCATTTTGAGGAAGCCCATCATTGGAATATACAAGCCAAGTTCTATAATGAAAATTTCCCACTAGTATATGAAAGTGATAACATAGGAGACTCTCTGTCATGAAAATCACAGTGCTACTTTGAAGCACAAGTGTGGAAAAGGATAGTAACATTGTCCCTTCTCTCTTTTTCTCTCAATTTTTTTCTTTGGGCCTTTTTTTTCCTTGGCCTTTTTTTTATTTAGTCCGGAATCTTATCCTGACTTGTGGGGGAATCATAGTCAACATCATCCTTTCCTCACATGGGACAATGCTCTAATAATGATGATCATCACACTTCTATTACTTACAACTCAATACTTAGAACAAAATATGACTCTATGTGAATGCCTCCGGCGGTGTACCGGGATATGCGATGAATCAAGAGTGACATGTATGAAAAAATTATGAACAATGGCTTTGCCACAAAATACGATGTCAACTACATGATCATGCAAAGCAATATGACAATGATGAAACGTGTCATAATAAACGGAACGGTGGAAAGTTGCATGGGAATATATCTCGGAATGGCTATGGAAATGCCATAATAGGTAGGTATGGTGGCTGTTTTGAGGAAGATATAAGTTGGCTTATGTGTTGTAGAGCGTATCATATCACGGGGTTTGGATGCACCGGCGAAGTTTGCACCAACTCTCAATGTGAGAAAGGGCAATGCGCGGTACCGTACAGGCTAGAAAATTGTGGAAGGTTGAGAGTGCGTATAATCCATGGATTCACATTAGTCATAAAGAACTCATATACTTATTGCAAAAGTTTATTATCCCTCGAAGCAAATTACTACTACGCATGCCCCTAGAGGGATAGATTGGTAGGAAAAAACCATCGCTCGTCCCCGACCGCCACTCGTAAGGAAAGCAATAAAGAACACCTATGTTTCAAAATTGTTACACAACTTTTACCATACGTGCATGCTACGGGACTTGCCAACTTTAACAGCAGTATTTCTCAATTCACAATTACTCAACTAGCACACTCTAATATTACCACCTTTATATCTCAAAACACTTATCAAGTATCTAACTTCTCATGATATTTAGTGAACTCGATATGGAAGATTAATTTCATGATTAAAGCAAATTACCATGCTGTTTAAGACTCTCAAAATAATATAAGTGAAGCATGAGAGATCAATAATTTCTATAAAATATAACCACCGACATGCTCTAAAAGATATAAGTGAAGCACTAGAGCAAAAACTATATAGCTCAAAAGATATAAGTGAAGCAGATAGAGTATTCTGACAAATTCCGAATCGTGTGTGTGTCTCTCAAAAGGTGTGTACAGCAAGGATGATTGTGGCAAACTAACAAATAAATACTCAAATCATACAAGACGCTCCAAGCAAAACACATATCATGTGGTGAATAAAAATATAGCTCCAAGTAAAGTTACGGATGGATGAGGACGAAAGAGGGGATGCCTTCCGGGGCATCCCCAAGCTTTGGCTTGTTGGTGTCCTTAGATTATCTTGGGGTGCCATGGTCATCCCCAAGCTTAGGCTCTTGCCACTCCTTGTTCCATACTTCATCAAATCTTTACCCAAAACTTGAAAACTTCACAACACAAAACTCAATAGAAAATCTCGTAAGCTCCGTTAGCGAAGGAAAAGAAAACACCACTTCAAGGTACTGTATTGAACTCATTCTTTATTTATATTGGTGTTAAACCTACTTTATTCCAACTTATCTATGGTTTATAAACTATTTTACTAGCCATAGATTCATCAAAATAAGCAAACAACACACGAAAAACAGAATCTGTCAAAAACAGAACAGTCCGTAGTAATCTGTAAGTAACGCAAACTTCTGGAACTCCAAAAATTCAACCAAAATTGGACAATCTAGAATTTTTATAATGATCTGCTGCAATTGGAATCAATATTTTATCACGTTCTGGTGATTTTTAACAATTGTTTTCGTGAATAGAAAGTTTCTTGAATTTTCAGCAAGATCAAATAACTATCATCCAAGAAGATCCTATAGGTTTAACTTGGCACAAACACTAATTAAAACACAAAAACAAATCTAACCAGAGGCTAGATCAAAGATTTATTCCTAAACAGGAGCAAAAAGCAAAAAAAACTAAAATAAAATTGGGTTGCCTCCCAACAAGCGCTATCGTTTAATGCCCCTAGCTAGGCATTGAGATTTCAATGATGCTCACATGAAAGACAAGAATTGAAGCACAAAGAGAGCATCATAAAACACGTGACAAACACATCTAAGTCTAACGTACTTCCTATGCATAGGCATCTTATAGGCAAACAAATTATCATAGCAAGCAAAAACTAGCATATGCAAGGAAGCGGAAAGAAACAATAGCAATCTCAACATAACGAGAGGTAATTTAGTAACATGAAAATTTCTACAATCATATTTTCCTCTCTCATAATAATTACATGTGGGATCATACGCAAATTGAACAAAATAGCTATCACATAAAATAGCTTCAACACGATCCACATGCATGCAAAGTTGACAGTCTTCCAAAATAGTGGGATTAACATTAACTAAAGTCATGACCTCTCCAAACCCACTTTTATCAAAAAATTCATGAGATTGAACATTCTCCAAATATGTGGGATCTAAAGTTGACACTCTTCCAAACCCACTTTCAGTATTATTGCAAATATTATTATCAATCTCATATTCATCATGGGGCTTAAATAAATTTTCAAGATCATAAGAAGGATCACCCCAATGATGATCATTGCAACAAGTAGTAGACATAGCAAACTTAGCATCCCCAAGCTTAGGGTTTTGCATATCATTAACACAATTGACATCAATAGAATTTATAATAACATCATTGCAATCATTTTTTTCATCAAAGGAGCTATCGTGAGTCTCTTCATAAATTTCTTCATCATAATTTTCAGATTCATGAATTTCAAGCAAAACCTCATAAAGATAATCTAGTGCACTCAACTCACTAGCAATAGGTTCATCCTAATTGGATCTCTTAAAGAGATTAGCAAGTGGATGAGGATCCATAAACCTTTAGCAAGCGAAGATGCAAGCAAAAAGAAGGCACATGGTAAAAGGGGAACAGAAAAGAGGGCGAATAAAACGACAAGGGTGAAGTGGGGGAGAGGAAAACGAGAGGCAAATGGCAAATATGTAATGCGAGGATAAGAGTTTGTGATGGGTACTTGGTATGTCTTGACTTGTGCGTAGACTCCCCGGCAACGGCGCCAGAAATCCTTCTTGCTACCTCTTGAGCACTGCGTTGGTTTTTCCCTTGAAGAGGAAAGGGTGATGCAGCAAACTAGCGTAAGTATTTCCCTCAGTTTTTCAGAACCAAGGTATCAATCCAGTAGGAGGCCACACACAAGTCCCTCACACCTACACAAACAAATAAGAACCTCGCAACCAACGATAAAGGGGTTGTCAATCCCTTCACGGTCACTTACGAGAGTGAGATCTGATAGATATGATAAGATAATATTTTTGGTATTTCTATGATAAAGATGCAAAGTAAAATAAAAGGTAACGAAAATAGCTAAGTGTTGGAAGATTAATATGATGGAAGATAGACCCGGGGGCCATAGGTTTCACTAGTGGCTTCTCTCAAGATAGCATAAGTATTTACGGTGGGTGAACAAATTACTGTCGAGCAATTGATAGAATTGAGCATAGTTATCAGAATATCTAGGTATGATCATGTATATAGGCATCACGTCCGTGACAAGTAGACCGAAACAATTCTGCATGTACTACTATTATTCCACACATCGACCGCTATCCAGCATGCATCTAGAGTATTAAGTTCATAAGAACAGAGTAATGCTTTAAGTATGATGACATGATGTAGAGGGATAAACTCATGCAATATGATATAAATCCCATCTTGTTATCCTCGATGGCAACAATACAATACGTGCCTTGCTGCCCCTGCTGTCACTGGGAAAGGACACCGCAAGATTGAACCCACAGCTAAGCACTTCTCCCATTGCAAGAAAGATCAATCTAGTAGGCCAAACCAAACTGATAATTCGAAGAGACTTGCAAAGATAACCAATCATACATAAAAGAATTCAGAGAAGATTCAAATATTTTTCATAGATAATCTTGATCATAAACCCACAATTCATCGGTCTCAACAAACACACCGCCAAAGAAGATTACATCAAATAGATCTCGAAGAGAATCGAGGATAACTTTGTATTGAGATCCAAAGAGAGAGAGAGAAGAAGCCATCTAGCTAATAACTATGTACCCGAAGGTCTGAGGTAAACTACTCACACATCATCGGAGAGGCTATGGTGTTGATGTAGAAGCCCTCCGTGATCAATGCCCCCTCCGGCAGGACGCTGGAAAAGGCCCCAAGATGGGATCTCACGGTACACAAGGTTGCGGCGGTGGAATTAGGTTTTCGTGGATGCGTCTGATGGTTTGGGGTATGGAGATATATATAGGAGGAAGAAGTACGTTGGTGGAGCAACATGGGCCCCACGAGGGTGGAGGGTGCGCCTGGGGGAGGTGGGCGTGCCCCCCTACCTCATGCTCTCCTCGTTGATTACTTTACGTAGACTCCAAGTCCTCTGGATCACGTTTGTTCCAAAAATCACCTTCCCGAAGGTTTCATTTCGTTTGGACTCCGTTTGATATTCTTTTTCTGCGAAACTCTGAAATAGGCAAAAAATAGCAATTTGGGCTGGACCTCCGGTTAATAGGTTAGTCCCAAAAATAATATAAAAGTGTATAAATAAGCCCATTAAACATCCAAAACAGAATATATAATAGCATGGAACAATCAAAAATTATAGATACGTTGGAGACGTATCAAGCATCCCCAAGTTAATTCATGCTCGTCCTCGAGTAGGTAAATGATAAAAACAAAATTTTTGATGTGGAATGCTTCTTGGCATACTTCTTAATGTAAATCTCTTACTGTAGCATGAATATTTAGGTCCGAAAGATTCAATATAAAAGTTTAATGTTGATATAAAAACAATAATACTTCGAACAAGCTAACCAAGCAATTATGTCTTATCAAAATAACATAGCCAAAGAAAGCTTATCCCTACAAAATCATATAGTTAGGCTATGTTTCAATATTGTCACACAAACGTTCTCATCATGCATAACCCCGATGACAAGCCTAGCAATTGGTTCATACATTTAATGTGCTTCAGCCTTTTCAACTCTTACGCAATACATGAGCGTAAGCCATGGATATAGCACTATCGGTCGAGTAAAGTATAATGATGGGGGTTATGAGAGAAGACAAAAAGTTAGAAAGGCTCACATTGACGCGGCTAATCAATAGGCTATGGAGATGCCCATCAATTGATGTCAATGAGAGGAGTAGGGATTGCCATGCAACGGATGCACTAGAGCTATAAATATATGAAAGCACAACAAAAGAAACTAAGTGGGTGTGCATCCAAATCGCTTGCTCACGAAGACCTAGGGCATTTTGAGGAAGCCCATCATTGGAATATACAAGCGAAGTTCTATAATGAAAATTTCCCACTAGTATATGAAAGTGATAACATAGGAGACTCTCTATCATGAAAATCACAGTGCTACTTTGAAGCACAAGTGTGGAAAAGGATAGTAACATTGTCCCTTCTCTCTTTTTCTCTCAATTTTTTTTCTTTGGGCCTTTTTTTTCCTTGGCCTTTTTTTTTATTTAGTCCGGAATCTTATCCTGACTTGTGGGGGAATCATAGTCAACATCATCCTTTCCTCACATGGGACAATGCTCTAATAATGATGATCATCACACTTCTATTACTTACAACTCAATACTTAGAACAAAATATGACTCTATGTGAATGCCTCCGGCGGTGTACCGGGATATGCGATGAATCAAGAGTGACATGTATGAAAAAATTATGAACAATGGCTTTGCCACAAAATACGATGTCAACTACATGATCATGCAAAGCAATATGACAATGATGAAACGTGTCATAATAAACGGAACGGTGGAAAGTTGCATGGGAATATATCTCGGAATGGCTATGGAAATGCCATAATAGGTAGGTATGGTGGCTGTTTTGAGGAAGATATAAGGTGGCTTATGTGTTGTAGAGCGTATCATATCACGGGGTTTGGATGCACCGGCGAAGTTTGCACCAACTCTCAATGTGAGAAAGGGCAATGCGCGGTACCGTACAGGCTAGAAAATTGTGGAAGGTTGAGAGTGCGTATAATCCATGGATTCACATTAGTCATAAAGAACTCATATACTTATTGCAAAAGTTTATTATCCCTCGAAGCAAATTACTACTACGCATGCCCCTAGAGGGATAGATTGGTAGGAAAAAACCATCGCTCGTCCCCGACCGCCACTCGTAAGGAAAGCAATAAAGAACACCTATGTGTCAAAATTGTTACACAACTTTTACCATACGTGCATGCTACGGGACTTGCCAACTTTAACAGCAGTATTTCTCAATTCACAATTACTCAACTAGCACACTCTAATATTACCACCTTTATATCTCAAAACACTTATCAAGTATCTAACTTCTCATGATATTTAGTGAACTCGATATGGAAGATTAATTTCATGATTAAAGCAAATTACCATGCTGTTTAAGACTCTCAAAATAATATAAGTGAAGCATGAGAGATCAATAATTTCTATAAAATATAACCACCGACATGCTCTAAAAGATATAAGTGAAGCACTAGAGCAAAAACTATATAGCTCAAAAGATATAAGTGAAGCAGATAGAGTATTCTAACAAATTCTGAATCGTGTGTGTCTCTCTCAAAAGGTGTGTACAGAAAGGATGATTGTGGCAAACTAACAAATAAAGACTCAAATCATACAAGACGCTCCAAGCAAAACACATATCATGTGGTGAATAAAAATATAGCTCCAAGTAAAGTTACCGATGGATGAGGACGAAAGAGGGGATGCCTTCCGGGGCATCCCCAAGATTTGGCTTGTTGGTGTCCTTAGATTATCTTGGGGTGCCATGGGCATCCCCAAGCTTAGGCTCTTGCCACTCATTGTTCCATACTTCATCAAATCTTTACCCAAAACTTGAAAACTTCACAACAAACAACTCAACAGAAAATCTCGTAAGCTCCGTTAGCGAAAGAAAACAAAACACCACTTCAAGGTACTGTATTGAACTCATTCTTTATTTGTATTGGTGTTAAACCTACTCTATTACAACTTATCTATGGTTTATAAATTATTTTACTAACCATAGATTCATCAAAATAAACAAACAACACACGAAAAATAGAATCTGTCAAAAACAGAACAGTCTGTAGTAATCTGTAACTAACGCAAACTTATGGAACTCCAAAAATTCAACCAAAATAGGAAGACCTAGACAATTTGTTTAATGATCTGCTTCAATTGGAATAAATATTTTATCACGTTCTGGTGATTTTTAACAATTTTTTTCGTGAACAGAAAGTTTCTTGAATTTTCAGCAAGATCAAATAACTATCATCCAAGAAGATCCTATAGGTTTAACTTGGCACAAACACTAATTAAAACACAAAAACAAATCTAACTAGAGGCTAGATCAAAGATTTATTCCTAAACAGGAGCAAAAAGCAAAAAAACTAAAATAAAATTGGGTTGCCTCCCAACAAGCGCTATCGTTTAATGCCCCTGGCTAGGCATTGAGATTTCAATGATGCTCACATGAAAGACAAGAATTGAAGCACAAATGGAGCATCATAAAACACGTGACAAACACATCTAAGTCTAACATACTTCCTATGCATAGGCATCTTATAGGCAAACAAATTATCATAGCAAGGAAAAACTAGCATATGCAAGGAAGCGGAAAGAAACAATAGCAATCTCAACATAACGAGAGGTAATTTAGTAACATGAAAATTTCTACAATCATATTTTCCTCTCTCATAATAATTACATGTGGGATCATAAGCAAATTGAACAAAATAGCTATCACATAAAATAGCTTCAACACGATCCACATGCATGCAAAGTTGACACTCTTCCAAAATAGTGGGATTAACATTAACTAAGGTCATGACCTCTCCAAACTCACTTTTATCAAAAAAAATCATGAGATTGAACATTCTCCAAATATGTGGGATCTAAAGTTGACACTCTTCCAAACCCACTTTCAGTATTATTACAAATATTATTGTCAATCTCATATTCATCATGGGGCTTAAATAAATTTTCAAGATCATAAGAAGAATCACCCAAATGATGATCATTGCAACAAGTAGTAGACATAGCAAAATTAGCATCCTCAGGCTTAGGGGTTTGCATATCATTAACACAATTGACATCAATAGAATTTATAATAACATCATTGCAATAATTTTTTTCATCAAAGGAGCTACCGTGAATCTCTTCATAAATTTCTTCATCATAATTTTTAGATTCATGAATTTCAAGCAAAACCTCATAAAGATAATCTAGTGCACTCAACTCACTAGCAATAGGTTCATCATAATTGGATCTCTTAAATAGATTAGCAAGTGGATGAGGATCCATAAACCTTTAGCAAGCGAAGATGCAAGCAAAAAGAAGGCACATGGTAAAAGGGGAACGGAAAAGAGGGCGAATAAAACGGCAAGGGTGAAGTGGGGGAGAGGAAAACGAGAGGCAAATGGCAAATAATGTAATGCGACGATAAGAGTTTGTGATGGGTACTTGGTATGTCTTGACTTGTGCGTAGACTCCCCGGTAACGGCGCCAGAAATCCTTCTTGCTACCTCTTGAGCACTGCGTTGGTTTTTCCCTTGAAGAGGAAAGGGTGATGCAGCAAAGTAGCGTAAGTATTTCCCTCAGTTTTTGAGAACCAAGGTATCAATCCAGTAGGAGGCCACGCACAAGTCCCTCGCACCTACACAAACAAATAAGAACCTCGCAACCAACGATAAAGGGGTTGTCAATCCCTTCACGGTCACTTACGAGAGTGAGATCTGATAGATATGATAAGATAATATTTTTGGTATTTTTATGATAAAGATGCAAAGTAAAATAAAAGGCAATAGAAATAGCTAAGTGTTGGAAGATTAATATGATGGAAAATAGACTCGGGGGCCATAGGTTTCACTAGTGGCTTCTCTCAAGATAGCATAAGTATTACGGTGGGTGAACAAATTACTGTCGAGCAATTGATAGAATTGAGCATAGTTATGAGAATATCTAGGTATGATCATGTATATAGGCATCACGTCCGTGACAAGTAGACCGAAACGATTCTGCATCTACTACTATTACTCCACACATCGACCACTATCCAGCATACATCTGGTGTATTAAGTTCATAAGAACAGAGTAATGCTTTAAGTATGATGACATGATGTAGAGGGATAAACTCATGCAATATGATATAAACCCCATCTTGTTATCCTCGATGGCAACAATACAATATGTGCCTTGCTGCCCCTGCTGTCACTGGGAAAGGACACCGCAAGATTGAACCCAAAGCTAAGCACTTCTCCCATTGCAAGAAAGATCAATCTAGTAGGCCAAACCAAACTAATAATTCGAAGGGACTTGCAAAGATAACCAATCATACATAAAAGAATTCAGAGAAGATTCAAATATTGTTCATAGATAATCTTGATCATAAACCCACAATTCATCGGTCTCAACAAACACACCGCAAAAGAAGATTACATCAAATAGATCTCCAAGAGAATCGAGGAGAACTTTGTATTGAGATCTAAAGAGAGAAAAGAAGCCATCTAGCTAATAACTATGGACCCGAAGGTCTGAGGTAAACTACTCACACATCATCGGAGAGCTATGGTGTTGATGTAGAAGCCCTCCGTGATCAATGCCACCTCCGACAGGACGTCGGAAAAGGCCCCAATATGGGATCTCACGGGTACAGAAGGTTGCGGCGGTGGAATTAGGTTTTTGTGGATGCCTCTGATGGTTTGGGGGTACGGAGATATATATAGGAGGAAGAAGTACATTGGTGGAGCAACATGGGCCCCACGAGGGTGGGGGGCGTGCCCCCCCTACCTCGTGCACTCCTCGTTGATTACTTTACGTAGACTCCAAGTCATGTGGATCACGTTTGTTCCAAAAATCACGTTCCCGAAGGTTTCATTCCGTTTGGACTCCGTTTGATATTCTTTTTCTGTGAAACTCTGAAATAGGCAAAAAACAGCAATTTGGGCTGGGCCTCCAGTTAATAGGTTAGTCCCAAAAATAATATAAAAGTGTATAAATAAGCCCATTAAACATCCAAAATAGAATATATAATAGCATGGAACAATCAAAAATTATAGATATGTTGGAGACGTATCAAGGAGTGCCGGGAGGAGTAGTTGCGCGTGGCCGAGGTCGAGGTCGAGAAGAGTCTGTCCGTCGAGGAATCGGCGGTGGAGTACCAACGCGAGCTCTGGCGCAACCACTACTACGGGTACTACAACCTTGAGGGCGGCGCCGAGGACGAGGACGAGGACGCGGTCGACTTCAGCAGGGGGGACGCGGAGTCCACCAACGGCGGCATGTCGCTAGGACAAGTCATCGATGTCTCATCTCACACCGGTGATGCATAGGCCGGCGTGGCGGTGGTTTTGTTAAAATTATGCGTGCTTAGGCTTTGTTTTTAATGCTGGTCTTTTGTTAGAGCAATGTTTAGGTCCACTGGCTCTGTTTAATTACTAAAATTGCTTGATTTAGTTAATGTGGTCTGCCTGATGTACGCTCTTTTGTGTTCCCAAATTAGCAAGTGATGTTAAATTATGCAATGACGTACCCCGGGAAATCTACACCAAAATTTGAATTATCAAACTCATCCCATGCGCGTAAAGCAGAAGAATCGTTTGCGATATACACAATCGTTCAAAGTGAATGGTCCGACGGCACCGCGCGCAAAGTTTCCCTCCACATTTCCAAAACTTTGGCCTACCGCCAAAATATCTACCCCTACCCCCTCCCCACCCCCTTTTCTCCCCGACCACAAGTCACATTTCCCCTGTTTCCTCCTTCCTTCCTTTCTTCCTTCCTTCCTTCCTAAGCTATAGCCGCTTCCTCGCTCTCGCCGTCTCGCATCCTACCGCCGGGGTCGCCATGGTCTTCTTCAAAGACCTCTCCAGCAGTTCCTCCTCCGGCGACGACTCCTTCACCACCCGGGTATGCCTCTCTTCTCTCTCTCGGGCTATGACTTGGAATGAAGGATTTTTACCTGGCGGTCGATTTGAGTCATTTCTTCCTCTTGTAGCTCCCTAGGACCATCAGTGGCAACGAATGGAGCGGGGTGGCTAAAGATCTATCTGCTCATTGTCACCATCAACTCCATGCGTGAAGCTAGTTGCGTTTGAATCTGTGGACAGTGGGAGGAAGTTTCTGGCATGTGCAGAGAAGGTTAGACCCTCTTTCGTTGTTACAAATCATTTGTTAGATGTGATTCAGACACTGTCACGGTCCCAACCCATTCATACCACACCTTCAACCAAACGCATCCTAAGACAGTGTCACAGTTTGTACCTAGTATCTTAAATTGTTGTCATCTCATCAGTGGTGCCACTAGAAAAATATTTGGCACCGCTTCAGCAGTTTGTGCAGCCAACTTTGGTCCACACATCCAAGCAGCCATGCAGTAAAATACTAAATCTTTATAGCACGAAGGAATTGGGCATCAGAGCAACTACGTGCTCCGGAGTCCGGGTCCCTGATTTTTTTCCGCTGAGTCGGCTCGCCAGTGCAGGGCACCGGTGCGAGATGTAGCAACAGTTGTCTTTACCCCAGTTTTGGCATACATAGTGGACGACCTTAGTGCTATTAGTTCTATGTTACTAAATTTGTGCATGTACACACCTGTTAGTATCAATTTGTTGTCATCCAAACACTGTTGCTATGCTGTTGCAGTTATATTTACCTTCGTCATAAAATGTTCAATTTGTTATTTATTGCACATGAGTAAGAACTAGTAGTGTTGTTGTAGTTAATTATAGCTTCTGATGTTCCAGAATTTGGTTGTTGTCTCAGTAGCAATTAATTCATTTGCACATTGATCTTTTTGAGAAGATATGTCATAATTCACAAGTTTCTTTAGTTTTTCAAAATAAGAATTGGTGATTTTCTATGTTGCTAACCCATTTCCCCTACAATTGTTACTGATCTAGTTTTAAATATTATAGGATGAATGGAAGTGTTCTTACTTGGAGTGGGTTGATCAAGAGTGGCCAGAGTCTTTGAAGATGTGCCTAGCGAAGCTCTGGAGCATGTATGAGGAAGACAACAGACGTAGGCTTAGAGAAACTGTTGTCAACGCTGAAGAATATTTGAAGATGCGGGATAAAAAGTTAAAGGTGGAGAACGAGCTCAAATTTTTTAAATCAGACTTTGCTAAGATGGTGTTGGCGAAGGAGGAGGCACTTTCCTAGTTGGCCCATGCAAAACAGGTTCTTACTGAACTGAAAGCACAGGTGGATAAGACGAGCCTGGATGATCTCGATTAGGGAAATGAATATATTGTTCTAATATTGTTCTTATGAAGTTGAACTAGCTATATGTTGTACTGTGCTGTTTTAATGTAGCTATCGTACTATGATGTTATAATATATTTATGTGCCAGATATGAAATTGGCAAACAGCTATTTGATATGAAATATGAATTTGCGTAATGCTGGAATTATTAATTGTAAACTAATAAACCTGCTAAATGTATCATGGAACTTTGCAAACGGTTCTAGCAGTAAAAGCGCTTGTGATGGATAGTCCAATGCCACACAGTTTTCTTCATCAAATCGTGTGTGATGTAGTTGATAAAAGCAAACAGTTAACCAAGGCAGATCGTGTGTGATAGTTACACCTTTCACACACGAGCCTACACATAAAACTGTGTGGTATGTACATACGAACGAAAACGTTTTCCCTGGATTGACTGTGTGGGATGTACATACCTACGGAAATGTTTTTCTGGGATTCACCGTGTGGGATGTACATACCTATGGAAATGTTTTTCTGGGATTCACCGTGTGGGATGTACATACCTATGGAAATGTTTTTCTGGGATTCACCGTGTGGGATGTACATACCTACGGAAATGTTTTTATGGGATTCACCGTGTGGGATGTACATACATACGGAAATGTTTTTCTGGGTTTCACCGTGTGGGATGTACATACATACGGAAATGATTGGGTTTCGATGCCTCGCCCGATCGCACACGGCCCCAGCTTGTGTCCCAGGAGGGCCTATCCCCGACGATTTTCTGGGTCGTGTGGGAAGGACCCCCCTATCGCCCACACTCACTTGGCGACGGTTCCGAATGTCGTCGCGGAAAAGGCTTAAAAACCGTTTGTATAGCACCGACGCATACTAGTGCAAGCTCAAGAAGTAGCAGGAAGAATTTTTGGCACCGTTGTCGGGGAGATCTACACCAAGTCAAGACATACCAAGTACCGATCATAAATCTCTCACCTCTTGCATTACAGTATTCTCCATTTGCCTCTCGTTTTCCTCTCCCCCACTTCTAAAATGATTTTCAAAAAGATTTGCCTTTTTATTCGCTCTTCTTTCCGTTTTCCTATATGTCTTACTTGGTTTGTTTGCTTGTTCGCTTGGCATAATTGTGTATTTATTGGAAAACAAGAACAAAAAGTTTATGGATCCCCATCCACTTGTTAATCTTTTTAAGAGATCCAATTATGATGAACCAATTGCTAGTGAGTTGCGTTCACTAGATTATCTTTATGAAGTTTTGCTTGAAATTCATGAATTTGAAAATTATGGATGATTGCAATGATGTTATTATAAATTCTATTAATTTCAATTATGTTAATGATATGCAAAACCCTAAGCTTGGGGATGCTAATTTTGCTATGTCTACTACTTGTTGCAATGATCATGATTGGGGTGATTCTTCTTATGATCTTGAAAATTTATTTAAGCCCCATGATGAATATGAGATTGATAATAATGTTTGCAATAATATTGAAGGTAGGTTTGGAAGAGTGTCAACTTTAGATCCCACATATTTGGAGAATATTCAATCTTATGAAATTTTTGATAAAAGTGGGTTTGGAAAGGTCATGACTTTAGTTAATGATAATCCCACTATTTTGGAAGAGTGTCAACTTTGCATGCATGTGGATCATGCAGAGAATAATTTATGTGATAACTATATTATTGAATTTGAATATGATCCTACATGTAATTATTATGAGAGAGGAAAATATGGTTTTGGAAATTTCCATGTTAGTAAATTACCTCTCTTCATGTTGAGATTCCTATCGTCTCTTTCTTCTTCCTTGCATATGATAGTTTTTGCTTGCCTTGATAATTTGTTTGCGTATAAAATTCCTATGCATAGGAAGTATGTTAGACTTAGATGTGTTTTTCATGTGTTTAATGATGCTCTGTTTGTGCTTCAATTCTTCTCTTTTATGTGAGCATCATTAAAATTATCAATGCCTAGCTAAAAGGATGTAAAGAAAAGCGCTTGTTGGGAGAAATGATGACCCACAAGTATGGGGGATCAATTGTAGGTCTTTTTGATAAGTAAGAGTGTCGAACCGAACGAGGAGCAGAAGGAAATGACAAGTGGTTTTCAGCAAGGTAGTGTCTGCACGTGCTGAAATTGTAAGTAACAGAGTAGTTTGATAGCAAGATAATTTGTAACGACCAAGTAAGGATAATAGTAGCAAAAGTGCAGCAAGGTATCCCAATCCTTTTGAGGCAAAGGACATGCCAAAACGGTCTCTTATAATAGGCAAAGCGTTCTTTCGAGTACACGTGAATTTCATCTAGTCACTTTCATCATGTTGATTCGATTCGTGTTCGCTACTTTGATAATTTGATATGTGGGTGGACCGGTGCTTAGGTGTTGTTCTTAATTGAACAAACCTCATACTTATGATTAACTCTCTCGCAAGCATCCGCAACTACGAGAAAAGTATTAAGAATAAATTCTAACCATAACATTAAACTTTTGGATCCAATCGGTCCCTTACGGAATAGCGCATAAACTAGGGTTTTGAGCTTCTGTCACTCTCGCAACCCATCATATAATTACTACTCCACAATGCATTCCCTTAGGCCCAAATATGGTGAAGTTTCATGTAGTCGACGTTCACATGACACCACTAAGGGAATCACAACATACATACTATCAAAATATCAAACACATATCAAGTTCATATAATTACTTGCAACATGATTTCTCCCGTGACCACAAGAACAAAAGAACTACTCACAAATGATAATCATGCTCAAGATCAGAGGGGTATTAAATAGCATATTTGATCTGAACATATAATCTTCCACCAAATAAACCATATAGTAATCAACTACAAGATGTAATCAACACTACTAGTCACCCACAAGCACCAATCTATAGTTCTGGTGACAAGATTGAACACAAGAGATGAACTAGGGTTTGAGATGAGATGGTGTTGTTGAAGATGTTGATGGAGATTGCCTTCCCCAAGATGGGAGAGTTGTTGGTGATGATGAGGACGATGATTTCCCCCTCTGGGAGGGAAGTTCCCCTAGCGGAATCGCTCCGCCGAAGGGCAAAAGTGCTCCTGCCCAAGTTCCGCCTCGAGACGGCGGCGCTCCGTCCTGAAAGTCCTCTCCTTATTTTTTTCTAGGTAAAAATGACCTATATACCAGAAGATGGGCACCGGAGGTGGGCCTGGGTGAGCACAACCCACCAAGGCGCCTGCGCTCGCTAGCGCGCCCAGGTGGGTTGTGCCCACCTAGTGGGCCCCCTCTGGTACTTATTTGCTCCAATATTCTTCATATATTCCATAAAAATTCTCTATGAAGTTTCAGCTTGTTTGGAGTTGTGCAGAATAGGTAGCCTGACGTTGCTTTTCGAGGTCCAGATTTCCAGCTACCGGAATTCTCCCTCCTTGTGTGTACCTTGCATATTATGAGAGAAAAGGCATTAGAATTACTCCAAAAAGCATTATCATGCATAAAAACATCATAAATAACAGTAGGAAAACATGATGCAAAATGGACGTATCAACTCCCCCAAGCTTAGACCTCGCTTGTCCTCAAGCAAAAACTGAAATCGAAAAACATGTCCAAATGCTTAGAGAGAGAGGTGTCGATAAAACAAAAATACGAACATTGAAGCATCATGTTGATTATTATAACAACAACAAACTTAAACATAAGATTCTTATCGTATAACTTTTATCATAGACTTCTCATGAATAAGTGACAATTCATCACACTATCGAAGTACATAGCAAAAACTCTATTAGAAACCAAGAAACTATGTTCTCAGTCAACTTTGCAACTACAATTCATCATTTTCAGGAAGGGTCACATATCGGAGCCTTTAGGCACGTCCACATACTCAACCATCATATAGTCTCCCATGATTGCTAACACTCACCACGTACACATGAGCAAAACGTTTCAACCAGACACATAGAAAGATAGGGGTTTATAGTTTTGCCTCCCAACTTATTCACCTCAAGGGTGATGTCAACAATAATAACTCATGCTACCCATATTCAACTGGACATATGTACCTAGATCTTTCCTCACCACATGATGCTTGCCAAAGGAGAAAATAAAAAGGAATAGAGAGAAAAACTTTTGACTCTTTTCATAAAAGTAAAAGATAGGCCCTTCGCAGAGGGAAGCAGAGGTTGCCATGCGCTTATTTGTTTGTATGTTCAACCCCTTAGTGCAAAATAACATCACATTGTATTGCCCCTTGTGATGGCAACCTTTATTATGCAGTCTGTCACTTTTATTCTTCACCATCACAAGTTCGTACAACGCTCAATTTTCTCTTCCACTAAATGATCTCACACTTTTAGAAGCAATTTTTATTGCCTTATTGCACCGATGACAACTTACTTGAGGGATCTTGCTCAATCCCTAGGTAGGTATGGTGGACTCTAGAAAATAAGATTTGGGTTTAAGGGTTTTTGGGATGCACAAGTAGTATCTCTACTTGGTGTGGAATTTTTGGCTAGCAAAGATAGGGGCAAGCACCACATGTTAAATGATCCATGACAATATGACTTCTATGTGAATATGAACAAACATAAATCATTAAGTTGTCTTCCTTTTCCAACGTCAACAATTTTGGCATATAATATATTGATGGGGGCTCACAATCACAAAAGATTGCTAGGATAGTATATTTATATGCGAATCTTCTCTTCCCTTATTAATTCTTTCATGAGTTGCATCATTGACTAATGCTATGTTTGTCAATCTCTCTAATAAAACTTTCTACTTATACTTTTCCTTATGTGGTGTCATCACCTACCATAAGATTAGCTTATGATCTTCTTGATTTATTTCCTTTCCTTTTATTTAGTTCCTTTCTTTTTATTGCAACATGAAAGTAAAGAAAGTAAAAAACTCAAACTAAACTTTGTTATATATCTCGGACACGATTACAAGGATAGATCACTAAGCAAACTCTCGAAAAGAAAGGATTGAACTAAACTTTTATTCATCTAAAGCAAAAGATCAAACTAAAATAAGTAAAGGCAAAATATAGTGGGGATGATAAGATACCGGTGCACCTCCCCCAAGCTTGGCGGAAGCCAGGGGGAGTGCCCATACCCGATACTCAGTTTTCTTTCAGCGACGAAGAAGAAGGTGGTGGTGGTGGTGGTGTAGAGGTTTTGTCCTTCTTCCTCAGCTTACGCTTGAGGATAGAATTTTCCTCCTTCAATTCACTGATCTCCTGTTCAAGCTCCAGTAACTTTTTGCATAAATCTTGCTTACTGTCCTGCAAAAGGCAGAAGGGTATAAACTGAACCTTAGGCCTCTTTGGTTTGTTCGGGGGGCTTGACTTCTTGAATTCCACATGCATGTCCCCTGGTTGAGGCCACGGGGTTTCGTCCTCATCTGAGCTCATCTCCTCCTTCTCCCTACGATAATATTCTTGCTCTTCCTTAATGGTCCAGCCATAGTGCTCCACATCCCCATAGGACTTGGGGTTTGTGATGAAATCAGCAGCATAGCTCTCACCCTCGGAGTCTTGGGATGACATATTTTCAGATCTGACAGGAAAACAGCATGAAAAGAAAACAAAAGATTTCTCCACGATACGGTGATCAATAGGTTCGGGGGGTAATAAAGATTTTTTATCTTCGGAAACAAGCAAACTGTAGAAAAACAGAGTCCGTAAGGTACCCGAGGTGGGCATGCCAGGCGCGCCCTGGTGTCTTGTGCCCACCAGGGCATGCTTCCTGGTTGTTTCTTATTTTCCTAATTTTCTAAATATTCCAAAACTGACAAAAAATATTTTTGCGGATTTTTCAGAGTCCATTTACTTACTGTATCATGTACCTCCTTATTTTTACGATTCTGGAGTGTTCCGGAAGGACTCTTGTCATGGATTTGTCACAGCAGATGTCCTAGTGTGAGGACTTAGTCGTGAGGCCAACGCATCTATGTGGTAGCTTGAGAGGGGTTGATCGGGATGAGAGACGCGAGGCGGATCAACACACAAGACAAGGATTTAGATAGCTTCGGGCCCCGGGAAACATCATCCGGTAATAGCCCTACATGCTGTTTGTGGCTAGAACTCATTATGCTCATGAGGAAGTCGCCGTAAACCGGCTCTCCTTGTTATGTTTAGCCCTAAGATTATTCCTCTCCCCCTCTTGGGGTTCCCAGCCCCTCCTTATATAAGTTGAAGGGGCGGGTTACATGTAGAGTCCAACTCGGATTAAGACTTAAACTATTCTGACTTCTCTTCATGGGCTTCTTAATGTCTTGGGCTTCATAACATCTCGGGCTTGTTAACCCCAGGCGACTCTATCTACCGGGTTATGATTGTCTGCCGGGTTATGACTGTCTGCCGGGTTATGACTGTCTGTCGGGTTATGACTGTCTGCCGGGTTATGATCTGACTTAACACCTGTCGGGTTATCATTTGACTTAACACCTGCCGGGTTATCATCTGACTTAACATCTGCCAGGTTATCATCTAACTTAACACCTGCCGGGTTATCAAGTCCCAGCCGGGTTATAACTCCGTTCGGGTCATACCGCGGGGTATATCCCCGACATTAGCCCCCAGTTTAATTTGGATTTATCCATGTTAAACTGATCCTGATCATCCTTAAGTCCTTGTCATTTCCTTCTTCTAGAAAATCCGGGTCAATAGGCCAGCTTCATAATCAATTTGCTGACATTGGTTTGTCACAGAGAAATATTGTGAAGAATAATTCATTTGATTCAGCTCCCAATGCTTAACAAAAATATTGGTCCTTGAAATCCTCATCTGATCATCAGCCGGCTTAAGGATGTAGAACTTCCCGGTTTATTATAGCCAATGGTTTATAAATATTGATGGCACCAGGTCATAACTGTAGTTAACATCAAGCTTGAAAATATACCTCTTATATGCCTATCACTTGTAGCCCCCAAGTCTTAAGAAGGTACCGTAGCAACAACTTAAGCCTTGCTTCAATATAAATGTCACAACCTTGAAGACATCCGATTTGTTCATCTCAGTCACAAGTCATAAACTGAATATTCCACATATGTAGCCCCCAAGTGCCAGATTGTCATGCTTGCAGCAACCTGGGACTTGAAATTGCCTTATGCTCATAAAAACTTCAACCAGTGTAGCCCCCAAGGGCCGGGTCATTATGCAATAATGAGAAGGGACTTTGATATATACTTCAATGAAAATAACATCTTAAAATATAGCCTCCATCGTAGGGCTTGAACCCACGTCCACAAGGTTTAAGAGCTTTGTGCTTTATCAACTGAGCAATGGACCCTTCAATATAATGGATTTAACTTGTGTACCTTGAATTGTTGAAAGGAGCAATTGGTAGCACCCAAGGGCCGGCTCACTATGATGTGATGAGTCGGGTCTTCAATAAGGCCAGTAAAAATGTCCTTGCATTAGCCGCCAAGTGCCATGGTGCGTGCTAGCAGTGACACGGGACTTGCACATTTAATGTAATCTCAATTTGAATAATGTAGACCCCAAGTGCCAGGTCGTAAGCCTGCAGCGACTCGGGACTATTCCCTCCATTTTAGAATAAATCATATCCATTAATAAAATAATAGCCATTGCGCTGAAGCGACTTTGGAAACCTCAATCATAATATTGGTTATTGATAACCATAATAAAAATATATCCATGTTGGCTATTAAAGATTTGAATAATATACCCAATGATTTATAAGCGCATGATTCCAATGGCGCAATACAAATATATACTGGCGACTTATAGTCGAAAGCGAGGCCGGGTTAATAAACACAGGAAAAATTATACTCATAAAGCATTATAAACCTAAAAAATCAAGAAGGATTTAAATAGTCATAATTGTGGTGTTGCACCGATCAAGAGGGTTTAAGCTATGGTTCGGATACGACCAAAGCCCCCAAGTGATCATCCTGGTGGCCTTACGCTGATCAAGAGGGTTTAAGCTTTGGTTCGAATACGACCAAAGCCCCCAAGTGATTTCGCTGGTGGCCTTACGCCGACCAAGAGGTGTAGCTATGGTTCGAATACAACCAAGCCCCCAAGTGATTTCCCTGGTGGCCTTATGCCCATCAAGAGGTGTAGCTATGGTTCGAATACAACCAAGCCCCAAGTGATTTCCCTGGTGGCCTTATGCCCATCAAGAGGTGTAGCTATGGTTCGAATACGACCAAGCCCCCAAGTGATTTCCCTGGTGGGCTTACGCCAATCAAGAGGTGTAGCTATGGTTCGAATACGACCAAGCCCCCAAGTGATTTCCCTGGTGGGCTTACGCCAATCAAGAGGTGTAGCTATGGTTCGAATACGACCAAGCCCCCAAGTGATTTCCCTGGTGGCCTTAGGCCCATCAAGAGGTGTAGCTATGGTTCGAATACGACCAAGCCCCCAAGTGGTTTCCCTGGTGGCCTTACGCCAATCAAGAGGTGTAGCTATGGTTCGAATACGACCAAGCCCCCAAGTGATTTCCCTGGTGGCCTTACGCCAATCAAGAGGTGTAGCTATGGTTCGATTACGACCAAGCCCCCAAGTGATTTTTGTGAGCTGTGCTCAAGGGGCACCTATGTTTGAGCTGTGCTTTTGCAACAGACTCTCTTTGGTCCCTTTAAATTTTCCTGAGAATTCGAACTTGCGAGAGATTATTCTTTTGAACCGGAAATTTTTAAACCGGATATTGAGAGCTTCAAAGCTTTGTGGGAGACAACTTTCCCTTGAGCCGGATTTTAAACTGGAATCCTTCTTTTTAAGCCGGAAATTTTCTGACGGCCTTTAAATTTGCACCAATATGGCGGTTTAGGGTCCTGCATTAGATAACTTTGCAAGCCAGAGTAATTGCTCTTTTAAAGAAAAACAATATGTAATATAAAAAATTTACTGGATGGATTTCACCTGATATGCCAGGCCAGCAAATATCCACTGTAGAGTTGATGATCATCACGGTGAAGCTGAAATTAATCATGGCTGAGTCGCCCGCGGGAGCGGACAGATGAGCCGGCCGCGGTGTTCTAAGCCTGTACGGACGGACGAGTCAATCGCAGGCGCAATAAATCGCGCAGACGGGTGAGTCAATCATCGGCACAATAAGCCGCTCGGACGGGCGAGTCAATCCCAGGCACGGTATCTATCCATGATACAACAATCATCCTTCCCATGAACAACTGTCCTACATACAAAAAATACAGCAAGGCGGAGCAGTATTACTCAAATGATTTAATATGTACTTAAAAATAGATAGGATGAATAGCCGTCTTGCCGACGGTAGTACTGCTTCTGTTGGCCTCATCTTTTGAATCAGAGCAAAAGTACCGGTATTGTGCAATATTCCTACTTCCGTTGGCTTTCTTCATCAATATGTGCCCAAGTCACTTTACGTAAGTGGCAGAGATAGCTTTTTTAACCTTTTACTCTGCATGGGATTTTTTGCCTAGCCCTGTAACCTCCACGTGATGAGTAGGAGTGCTAATTGGAAGTTTTTGATTATTGGGTTGGCTTCAGCCTTCACGTGGACTGTAGATGACTTTTTGTAGGAGCAGTAGTGAATGTCCGCTGGCTTTGCTGATTCGTTGTGCTGCTTTGAAGCGGGTTGTACTGCTTTCAATCAGGCGCTCAAAGGCAAGGCTGCTCAGCAGCAAAGTCACACACGAGCTGTGACAGACAGACTGGCACGAGGCCGGTGATGGAGGCGAGACCGCTCGACGGCAACTCAGGCGCTCAGCGGAGGCGCTCGGCGACTGCCCCATCCGGCGGGTTAGCAGGGTGGTTTCAAAGCGCCCGGCAAGTCAGTGGCCGGCGGGTTAGCGGAGGTAGCAACCGAGTCCTGACGCAGTTCTAAAGGTGACTGAGGAGGCTCTCGGTGGAAAGGGGCAGTGACTCGGCGGAGGCAGTGGCGACTTGAAACAGAGGCAGCGCGAGGCCGACACACCGGTGAGGGCAGCTCGGGTCAACGGGGGCGGGTTGCCCAGCCTGCTCGAGGCGCGGCGGCAGTGGCCGCAGGGCGGCTCATGGCGAGGTGCTTGGAGACGACGACGGCGACCGGCGGCTCCAGGCAAGGCCAGCGACGGAGGCATTTCGGGGCCAGCTCAAGACGCATGGCAGCATCGGCGGAGACAACTGAAACTATGGGCGAATTTGACGACGGCCGCAGAGGCCCTGCAGAAGCAATGACAAGCAAATATCGCGCGCTGAGATGCTGGAGAACTGGCACCTTTCATCAGTGTTGTATTTAGCTAGCAGTAGAAATCCCCTTGTCGTTCCTGGAACTTTTGGTGATTCTGACCATCCTACAACATCTTGTGTTGTGGCAGAAGTTGGAGCAGAAAGAGATGAAGGGGCCGCAACAGCGAAGATGAGGATGCGGCGGTTTGACAATGTGCCGGTGATGAGGCGTACTAGTGAGGGGAGGGGAGACCGAGACGGCTCAGTAGCGGCCGCAGGAGCCAAGGCGGTTCTTGCGAAGGTGATTAGCAACGGCGGTTCTAGAGGAAAATCGAGGCATGCTCGGCAGCGACGGGCGGCTCTCTGCAGTAAAGTGAGGCATGCTAGGGGACCGGCGACTTAGCGCAGGGCGGCCCGCAGGCGACTTGGAAGAGACAAGGCTGCGGCGGATTGTAGCGATGATGACGACTCAGGGCCGTGGTGGTGACTCAATCCAAGACCGAGCGGAGACGGCGGTTTAGGCGGCGATTCAAGGCCGGCCGGTTCGTGCCGACATCAAGGCCATCCTGGAGTGGAGGGCCATGGCGGCTCAAGTTCAGAGGCAGCGGCAGCGGCTCAGTGCAGCAGGTTTCAATCGAGGTGGCGGCGACTCGGCGCATGGCGGCTCAAGCAGAGGTGACGGTGGCTCAGCAACAAAGGCGGCACGGCCAGCGATGTGGAGGCTGGCTCGACGCGCACAGTCAAGGCGCGAGGCCGGTGCAAGTCCGCGATGGATGAGGTGGTGAGGTGAAGTGGAAGCGACGCGGCTTGACCGCGGCGGCTCAGCTTCGGCCGCGGGTGCAAGGCGAGTCAATTCGCGGTGATTCCTGTGGGGGCGGTTTTGACGGCAGCAACTAAGGCCGGTTTGTGGACACGACGGCGGAGGCGCTCCGGTGGCAAAACACTGTAGTAGGAGCGCTCAAAAACCGGTTTGGAGTGATAGCTCAAACGTGAGGCAGAATCCGGCTCGGAGTTCGACAACAACAACTCGGGGACACGCTCCGGCCGCGAGGCGCAGAGGCAGCAATGCGACCATGGCGGTGGCGACTTGCTATAGCTGCAGCTGCGGTCAATGGCTGTTGGCGATTTGGTCTGGCCATGACAGCAACTGTGACGAGGCGGCGGTTGGCTTGAAGCCAGAAATCGGCGGGCCATGGTAGCGACTTCGCTGGTTCAGCGGGCGGCAGCAGGCTACAGAGAGAGCGGCTCAGAAGCGCGGTAGCTCGAACCGGATGTGACCCGGAGGCAGGGTCGCGCACAGAGCGGCTCAATAGCGAGGGGAGGAGCAGCACGGCGCAGCGGAGCGGAACCAGTGAGCGGGCGGCTCAGTAGTAGATGCAGCAACCGGTGGCGGATCATAATCGCACAGGGCGGTACGGGAGACCAGGCGCTAGCTCGCGTGGCGGGTTGACAAAACGGTTATCCAGGGTAAAGGACGTGGGAGTGTAACCCGGCAGGCAGAGGTTGCTCGCGGCGGGTCAAACCCATGGCAGAGACAGAGATGGACGGGTTAACAGCCAGCTCGGAGCAAGGAGTCCGGATCGTGGTATACTGCTAGTAATTAGGATAGCCCCAATTGATGGTGTTGGCTTTATCCCGTGAAGCAGCAGCTTAAAACATAATTAATCCTCGAAAGATGAGCTGCCACCAGTGCATACTAATTCATCCCGGCAACTTCAAACTCGTATCTGCCAGCTTCAAAATCAGCCATGATGGTGAACATAAACTGATGAACGTGTCGGCTCAGTCCAAGGCTATCTCACGCTGCCTTATCCGGCTGATAGCGCACAAACCACCAAACCCTAATTTCCTTTGAACTCAAACTTGTACTGGCCTTCGCTCTGATTGTTTGCCTTCAAAAATACAAATCCTTCCTTGATAACTCTTCTTCATCCGAAAATTTCGAACTTTCTCGATCCTTCAGAGAGATCCCTCGAAGAACTCAACACCATCGTGTGCGGGCCCCACAGTGGGCGCCAACTGTCGTGGATTTGTCACGGCAGATGTCCTAGTGTGAGGACTTAGTCGTGGGGCCAACTCATCTAGCTTGAGAGGGGTTGATCGGGATGAGAGACGCGAGGCGGATCAACACACAAGACAAGGATTTAGACAGCTTCGGGCCCCGGGAAACATCATCCGGTAATAGCCCTACATGCTATTTGTGGCTAGATCTCATTATGCTCATGAGGAAGTCATTGTAAACCGGCTCTCCTAGTTATGTCTAGCCCTAAGATTATTCCTCTCCCCCTCTTGGGGTGCCCTGCCCCTCCTTATATAATTTGAAGGGGCGGGTTACATGTAGAGTCCAACTCGGATTAAGACTTAAACTATTCTGACTTCTCTTCATGGGCTTCTTAACGTCCTGGGCTTCATAACGTCTCGGGCTTGTTAACCCCAGGCGACTCTGTCTGTTGGGTTATGATTGTCTGTCGGGTTATGACTGTCTGCCGGGTTATGACTGTCTACCGGGTTATGATTGTCTGCCGGGTTATGACTCTCTGTTGGGTTATGATCTGACTTAACACCTGCCGAGTTATCATCTGACTTAACACCTGCCGGGCTATCATCTGACTTAACATCTGCCGGGTTATCATCTGACTTAACACCTGCCGGGTTATCATCTGACTTAACATCTGCCGGGTTATCATCTGACTTAACACCTGCCGGGTTATCAAGTCCCAGCCAGGTTATCAAGTCCCAGCCGGGTTATAACTCCGGTCGGGTCATACCGCGGGGTATATCCCTGACAACTCTTTTATGTGTTCTTCCGGTGTCAAAGTTTGGATAATATTACTTTCAACATTAATGGGCATACCTGAGATATAATGTTTTATTCGTTGCTCATTAACAACCTTCGGGTTAGTACCTTCGGCATTATTTATTTTGATAGCTCCAGAACGATAAACCTCCTCGATAACATAGGGTCCTTCCCATTTGGAGAGGAGTTTTCCTGCAAAGAATCTAAAACGAGAGTTGTACAAAATAACATATTCTCCAACTTTGAACTCACGCTTTTGGATCTTTTATAATGCCATTTTTAACTTTTTCTTTAAATAACTTGGCATTTTCATAAGCTTGGGTTCTCCATTCATCTAAAGAGCTAATATAAAATAACCTCTTTTCACCGGCAAGTTTGAAATCATAATTGAGTTCTTTGATTTCCCAATATGCTTTATGTTCCAACTCAAGAGGAAAATGACAAGCTTTTCCATAAACCATTTTATATGGAGACATACCCATAGGATTTTTATATGCTGTTCTATAAGCCCAAAGTGCATCATCTAAGTTCTTATACCAATTCTTCCGGGACCTATTGACAGTCTTTTGCAAAATTAATTTTATTTCTCTATTGCTAAGTTCAACTTGACCACTAGACTGAGGATGATAAGGTGATGCAATTCTGTGGTTAACATCATACTTGGCAAGCATTTTACGGAAAAGCACCATGAATAAAGTGTGAACCACCATCAGTCATTAAATATATAGGGACTCCAAACCTTGGGAAAATAACTTCCTTAAGCATTTGAATAGAGGTGTTGTGAACAACACTACTGGTTGGAATAGCTTCTACCCATTTAGTAACATAATCAGCAGCAACCAAATATGTGTATACCCAATAGATGAAGTAAAAGCTCCCATGTAATCAAATCCCCAAACATCAATTGGTTCAACAACAAGTGAATAATTCATAGGCATTTCTTGACGCTTACCGATATTACCTATTCTTTGGCATTCATCACAAGATAAGACGAACTTACAGGCATCCTTGAAGAGAGTAGGCTAATAAAATACAGATTGCAATACCTTGTGAGAAGTTCTATCTCCAGCATGATGCCCTCCATATTCTTCGGAGTGACATTTCCGTAGGATTTGTCCCTGTTCATGCTCGGGTACACAATGTCTAATCATACCATCTACTCCTTCTTTATACTTATGTGGGTCATCCCAAAAGTAATGTCTTAAATCATAAAAGATTTTTTTATTTTGTTGGTATGTAAAGCAAGGTGGTAAATATTTAGCAACAATGTAATTAGCATAGTCAGCATACCAAGGAGTATTATGAGCAACATAATTGCAGCTAACTGCTCATCAGGAAAACTATCATCAATATGTAGTGGGTCATCAAGCACATTTTCAAGCCTAGACAAGTTATTAGCTATGGGGTTATCTACTCCTTTTCTGTTAGTTATATGTAAATCAAATTCTTGTAGCAAGAGAACCCATCGAATAAGTCTAGGTTTAGCATCTTTCTTTTCCATAAGATATTTTATAGTAGTATGATCGATGTGGACAATTACTTTTGAATCAACAATGTAGGACCTACATTTATCACAAGCAAACACCACTGCCAGAAAATCTTTTTCAGTAGTAGCATAATTTCATTGAGCACTGTCAAGAATTTTACTAGAATAATGAATGACATTCAGTTTCTTATCAACTCTTTCTCCAAGAATAGCACCAACAGCATAATCACTAGCAGCACACATAATTTCAAAATGCAAGTTCAATCAGGTGGTTGAACAATAGGTACAGAAGTTAAGGCGTTCTTGAGTGTTTCGAAGGCTTCTAAACAATCATCATCAAAAACAAAAGGAACATCCTTTTGCAAAAGATTTGTAAAAAGCCTAGAAATTTTAGAAAAGTCTTTGATAAATCTCCTATAGAAACTAGCATGACCTAGGAAACTATGAATACCTTTGATATCTTTAGGACATTGCATTTTCTCAATTGCATCAACCTTAGCTTTGTCCACTTCAATACCTCTTTCAGAAATTTTATGACACAAGATAATGCCTTCATTAACTATAAAGTGGCACTTCTCCCAATTCAAGACAAGATTTGTTTGCTCGCATCTCTACAAAACTCAGTCAAGATTGCTTAAACAATCATCAAAAGACTTCCCATAAACAGACAAGTCATCCATGAAAACCTCAACAATTTTTTCACAAAAGTCAGAGAATATAGCAGTCATACATCTTTGAAAGGTAGTAGGTGCATTGCATAAACCAAAAGGCATACGTCTATAAGCATAGGTTCCAAAGGGACAAGTGAAAGTGGTCTTTTCTTGATCAGGTTGAGAAACAGGTATTTGTGAAAAGCTAGAGTATCCATCAAGAAAGCAAAAATGTGTGTGCTTAGATAATCTTTCTAGCATTTGATCAATAAAAGGCAGAGGGTGATGATCTTTTCTAGTTGCTTTATTTAATTTTCTAAAATCAATAATCATTCTATAGCCTGTAACAATTCTTTGTGGAATAAGTTCGTTCTTATCATTAGGAACAACAGTAATACCTCCTTTCTTAGGGACACAATGAACATGACTTACCCATCTACTATCAGCTCTAGGATAGATTATACCTGCTTCCATAAGTTTTAAGATTTCCGTTCTTAACACTTCTTTCATTTTTGGATTTAACTGGCGTTGGTGATCAAGAACGGGTTTAGCATCAGCTTCCATATTAATCTTGTGTTGACATAGAGTGGGACTAATGCCCTTTAAATTATCAAGGGTATATCCAACAGCAGCTCGGTGCTTCCTTAGAACTTTCAATAATCTTTCTTCTTCATGTTCTGAAAGGTTAGCACTAATAATAACATGATATATATTCTTTTCGTCAAGATAAGCATATTTCAGAGTGTCTAGTAATTGTTTTAATTCAAACACAGGATCACCTTTAGGTGGAGGAGGACCTCCTAGAGTTTCAATAGGCAAATTGTGTCTAAGCAGAGGATGTTTTCCAAAGAAAATCTTATCTATTTCATTTCTTTCATGCATATGTAAATCATTTTCATGGTCTAGCCGATATTGTTCTAGTGGATCAGTAGGATGCACAACAATAGAAGCAAGACCAATTATTTCATCATTACTAGACAATTCTTTTTCATGATGCTTTCTACTAAACTTGGAAAAATTAAACTCGTGAGACTCATCACCAAAACTAACACCAACAATTTGTTTCTCACAATCTATCTTACCATTAACGGTGTTCAAGAAAGGTCTACCAAAGATATGGGGCAAAAGTCATCTTGTGGGGAAACAAGAACAAGAAAATCAGTAAGGTATTTTATTTTCCCACACAAGACGTCAACATCTCTAACAATCCCAATTGGTGATGTATTGTCTCTATTAGCAAGTTTAATAGTAACATCTACGTCTTCTATCTCTATGGGTGCTATGTCATCCATAATTTCTTGATATAAGGAATATCACTCACGCTAGCACCTATGTCACATAAACCATGATAACAATGATCTCCTATTTTAACTGAGACAACAGGCATGCCAACAATGGGTTTATGATTATCTATTTTATCAGGTTCGACAATTCTAGTAACTTCATTGCAGAAGTAAATAACATGCGCATCTATATTTTCTTCCAGGAGATCCTTAACCATAGCAACACTAGGTTCTACTTTGATTTGTTCATCAGGTTAACCATAGTTGAAACTTTAGCATGTTCCCTTATCCTAAGAGGGAAAGGTGGTTTCTCAATATAAGCAGTAGGACCAACTGGATCAACATTGTAAAGTATAGTTTCTTCTTTAGCTAGTACCGGTTCTTTAATTTCTTCTTTAATAGGTGGGTGATATTTAAACCACTTCTCTTTAGGGAGATCAACATGAGTAGCAAATGATTCACAAAAGGAGGCTACTATCTCAGAGTCAAGTCCATATTTAGTGATAAACTTTTGAAAAGCATCGGTATTCATAAAAGATTTAACACAATCATATTTAAGCTTAATACCTGACTCTTTACCTTCGTCGAGCTCCCAATCTTCAGAGTTGCGTTTAATTCTTTCCAAAAGATCCCACTGGAATTCAATAGTCTTCTTCATAAAAGAACCAGCACAGGAAGTATCAAGCATGGATCGATCATTATGAGAAAGCCCAGCACAAAAATTATGGATAATAATTTCTCTTGAGAGCTCATGATTGGGGCATGAATATAACATTGACTTCAGCCTCCCCCAAGCTAGAGCGATACTTTCTCCTTCACGAGGCCAAAAATTATATATGTAATTCCGATCAAGATGAACTAGTTGCGTGGGATAATTTTTTTGGTGGAACTCCAATTTCGATCGATTCCAATTCCAAGATCCAATATCATCGCATAGCCTATACCATGCCAATTCTTTTCCCTTCAAAGATAAAGGGAAAACCTTCTTCTTAACTTCATCTCCGGGTAAACATGCAAGCTTAAACAATCCACAAATTTGTTCCACATATATAAAGTGCATATCAGGATGTTCGGTTCCATCTCCTGCATAAGTATTAGCTAGCAGTTGTTCTATCATACCCGAAGGAATTTCATATTCAATATTTTTAGTAGGTGCAGTAGGTTGAGGGGTAGCTAATTGTGGTTCTGGTCAAGGTGAAGATACCCCGAGCAAACCCCTCAGAGGATTGTTTTCCATAGTAACAAGTGACAATAAATTTCAGCACACTATATAAATGTTCCCTTACCAAATTCCACTTACCAAAGGCGCTTCACTCCCCGGCAACGGCGCCAGAAAATAGCCTTGAAGACCCACAAGTATAGGGGATCAATTGTAGATCTTTTAGATAAGTAAGAGTGTCGAACCCAACGAGGAGCGGAAGGAAATGACAAGTGGTTTTCAGCAAGGTAATGTCTACACGTGCTAAATTTGTAAGTAACAGAGTAGTTTGATAGCAAGATAATTTGTAACGAGCAAGTAACGATAATAGTAGCAAAAGTGCAGCAAGGTTGCCCAATCCTTTTGAGGTAAAGACAGGCCAAAACGGTCTCTTATAATAGGCAAAGAGTTCTTGAGGCTACACGGGAATTTCATCTAGTCACTTTCATCATGTTGATTCAATTCGTGTTCGCTACTTTGATAATTTGATATGTGAGTGGACTGGTGCTTAGGTGCTGTTCTTACTTGAACAAACCTCCTACTTATGATTAACCCTCTCGCAAGCATCCGCAACTAAGAGAAAATTATTAAGAATAAATTCTAACCATAGTATTAAACTTTTGGATCCAATCGGTCCCTTACGGAATAGCGCATAAACTAGGGTTTAAGCTTCTGTCACTCTCGCAACCCATCATCTAATAACTACTCCACAATGCATTCCCTTAGGCCCAAATATGGTGAAGTGTCATGTAGTCGACGTTCACATGATACCACTAAGGGAATCACAACATACATACTATCAGAATATCGAACACATATCAAGTTCACATGATTACTTGCAACATGATTTCTCCCGTGACCTCAAGAACAAAAGTAAATACTCACAAATGATAAAGATGCTCAAGATCAGAGGGGCATTAAATAGCATATTGGATCTGAACATATAATCTTCCACCAATAAACCATATAGTAATCAACTACAAGATGTAATCAACACTACTAGTCACCCACAAGCACCAATCTATAGTTTCGGTACAAAGATTGACCACAAGAGATGAACTAGGGTTTGAGAGGAGATGGTGTTGTTGAATGTGTTGATGGAGATTGCCCTCCCCAAGATGGGAGAGTTGTTGGTGATGATGATGACGATGATTTCCCCCTCCGGGAGGGAAGTCCCCCAGCGGAATCGCTCCGCCGGAGGGCAAAAGTGCTCCTGCCCAAGTTCCTCCTCGAGACGGCGTCGCTCCGTCCCGAAAGTCCTCTCCTTATTTTTTCTAGGTCAAAATGACCTATATACCAGAAGATGGGCATCGGAGGTGGGCTTGATATTGGGGAACGTAGTAATTTCAAAAAAATTCCTACGCACACGCAAGATCATGGTGTGCATAGCAACGAGAGGGGAGAGTGTGTCCACGTACCCTCGTAGACCGAAAGCGTAAGCGTTAGCACAACGCAGTTGATGTAGTCGTACGTCTTCACGATCTGACCGATCAAGTACCGAACGCATGGCACCTCCGAGTTCAGCACACGTTCAGCCCGATGACGTCCCTCGAACTCCGATCCAGCCAAGTGTTGAGGGAAAGTTTCGTCAGCACGACGGTGTGGTGACGATGATGATGTTCTACCGACGCAGGGCTTCGCCTAAGCACCGCTACAGTATTATCGAGGTGGACTATGGTGGAGGGGGGCACCGCACACGGCTAAGAGATCCAAGGGATCAATTGTTGTGTCTATGGGGTGCCCCCCTGCCCCCGTATATAAAGGAGCAAGGGGAGAGGCGTCCGGCCATGGAGGAGGGCGTGCCAATGGGGGAGTCCTACTCCCACCGGGAGTAGGACTCCTCCTTTCCATGTTGGAGTAGGAGAGAAGGAAAGAGGGGGAGAGGGAGAAGGAGAAGGGGGCTGCACCCCTTGTCCAATTCATACCAGAGGGGGGGTGCGCGCCTCCTTCCTTTTTGGCCTCTCTCCTCTATTCCCGTATGGCCCAATAAGGCCCAATACTTCTCCCCGGCGAATTCCCGTAACTCTCCGGTACTCTAAATACCTGAATCACTCGGAACCTTTCCGAAGTCCGAATATAGTCGTCCAATATATCGATCTTTATGTGTCGGCCATTTCGAGACTCCTCGTCATGTCCCCGATCTCATCCGGGACTCCCAACTACCTTTGGTACATCAATACACATAAACTCATAATATAACCGTCATCTAACTTTAAGCGTGCGGACCCTACGGGTTCGAGAACTATGTAGACATAATTGAGACACGTCTCCGGTCAATAACCAATAACGGAACCTGGATGCTCATATTGGCTCCCACATATTCTACGAAGATCTTTATCGGTCAAACCGCAAAACAACATACGTTGTTCCCTTTGTCATCGGTATATTACTTACCCAAGATTCGATCGTCGGTATCTCAATACCTAGTTCAATCTCGTTACCGGCAAGTCTCTTTACTCGTTCCGTAATACATCATCCCGCAACTAACTTATTAGTTACGATGCTTGCAAGGCTTATAGTGATGTGCATTACCGAGTGGGCCCAGAGATACCTCTCCGACAATCGGAGTGACAAATCCTAATCTCGAAATACGCCAACCCAAGAAGTACCTTCGGAGACACCTGTAGAGCACCTTTATAATCACCCATTTACTCTATGAAGTTTGGTAGCACACAAAGTGTTCCTCCGGTAAACGGGAGTTGCATAATCTCATAGTCATAGGAACATGTATAAGTTATGAAGAAAGCAATAGCAATATACTAAACGATCAGGTGCTAAGCTAACGGAATGGTCAAGTCAATCACATCATTCTCCTAATGATGTGATCCCGTTAATCAAATGACAACTCATGTCCATAGCTAGGAAACTCAACCATCTTCGATTAACGAGCTAGTCAAGTAGAGGCATACTGGTGACACTATGTTTGTCTATGTATTCACACATGTATTATGTTTCCGGTTAATACAATTCTAGCATGAATATTAAACATTTATCATGAAATAAGGAAATAAATAATAACTTTATTATTGCCTCTAGGGCATATTTCCTTCAGTCTCCCACTTGCACTAGAGTCAATAATCTAGTTCACATCGCCATGTGATTTAACATCAATAGTTCACATCTTTATGTGGTTACCACCCATAGTTCACATCGACATGTGACCAACACCCAAAGGGTTTACTAGAGTCAGTAATCTAGTTCACATCGCTATGTTATTAACACCCAAAGAGTACTAAGGTGTGATCATGTTTTGCTTGTGAGATAATTTTAGTCAACGGGTCTGTCACATTCAGATCCGTAAGTATTTTGCAAATTTTTATGTCTACAATGCTCTGCACAAAGCTACTCTAGCTAATAGCTCCCACTTTCAATATGTATCCAGATTGAGACTTAGAATCATCTGGATCAGTGTCAAAACTTGCATCGACGTAACCCTTTACGACGAACCTTTTGTCACCTCCATAATTGACAAACATATCCTTATTCCACTAATGATAATTTTGACTGCTGTTCAGTGATCTACTCCTAGATCACTATTGTACTCCCTTGCCAAAATGAGTGTAGGGTATACAATAGATCTGGTACACAGCATGGCATACTTTATAGAACCTATGGCTGAGGCATAGTGAATGACTTTCATTCTCTTTCTATCTTCTGCCGTGGTCGGGCTTTGAGTCTTACTCAACTTCACACCTTGTAACACAGGTAAGAACTCTTTCTTTGACTGTTTCATTTTGAACTACTTCAAAATCTTTTCAAGGTATGTACTCATTGAAAAAACTTATCAAGCGTCTTGATCTATCTCTATAGATCTTGATGCTCAATATGTAAGCAGCTTCACCGAGGTCTTTCTTTGAAAAACTCCTTTCAAACACTCCCTTATGCTTTGCAGAATAATTCTACATTATTTCCGATCAACAATATGTCATTCACATATACTTATCAGAAATGCTGTAGTGCTCCCACTCACTTTCTTGTAAATACAGGTTTCACCGCAAGTCTGTATAAAACTATATGCTTTGATCAACTCATCAAAGCATATATTCCAACTCCGAGATGCTTGCACCAGTGCATAGATGGATCGCTGGAGCTTGCACATTTTGTTAGCACCTTTAGGATCGACAAAACCTTCTAGTTGCATCATATACAACTCTTTAAGAAATCCATTAAGGAATATAGTTTTTACATCCATTTGCCAGATTTCATAAAATGTGGCAATTTGCTAACATGACTCGGACAGACTTAAGCATCGCTACGAGTGAGAAAATCTCATCGTAGTCAACACCTTGAACTTTGTCAAAAACCTTTTTTTCGATAAGTCAAGCTTTGTAGATAGTAACACTACTATCAGCGTCCGTCTTCCTCTTGAAGATCCATTTATTCTTAATGGCTTGCCGATCATCGGGCAAGTCAACCAAAGTCCACACTTTGTTATATTGCATGGATCCCATCTCAGATTTCATGGCCTCAAGCCATTTCGCGGAATCTGGGCTCATCATCGCTTCATCATAGTTCGTAGGTTCACCATGGTCAAGTAACATGACCTCCAGAACAGGATTACCATACCACTCTGGTGCGGATCTCACTCTGGTTGACCTACGAGGTTCGGTAGTAACTTGATCCGAAGCTTCATGATCATCATCATTAACTTCCTCACTAATTGGTGTAAGCATCACTGGAACTGATTTCAGTGATGAACTACTTTCCAATTCGGGAGAAGGTACAATTACCTCATCAAGTTCTACTTTCCTCCCACTCACTTCTTTCGAGAGAAACTCCTTCTCTAGAAAGGATCCATTCTTAGCAACAAATATCTTGCCTTCAGATCTGTGATAGAAGGTGTACCCAACAGTAACTTTTGGGTATCCTATGAAGACGCACCTTTCCGATTTGGGTTTGAGCTTATCAGGATGAAACTTTTCACATAAGCATCGCAACCCCAAACTTTAAGAAACGACAGCTTAGGTTTCTTGCTAAACCACAGTTCATACGGTGTCGTCTCAACGGATTTAGATGGTGCCCTATTTAAAGTGAATGCAGCTGTCTCTAATGCATAACCCCAAAATGATAGTGGTAAATCGGTAAGAGACATCATAGATTGCACTATATCCAATAAAGTACGGTTATGACGTTCGGACACACCATTATGCTGTGGTGTTCCAGGTGGCATGAGTTTGTGAAAACTATTCCACATTGTTTTAATTGAAGACCAAACTCGTAACTCAAATATTCGCCTCTGCGATCAGATCGTAGAAACTTAATTTTCTTGTTACGAAGATTCTTCACTTCACTCTGAAATTCTTTGAACTTTTCAAATGTTTCAGACTTATGTTTCATCAAGTAGATATACCCATATTTTCTCAAATCATCTGCGAGGGTCTGAAAATAATGATACCCGCCGTGAGCCTCAACACTCATGGGACTGCATACATCAGTATGTATTAATTCCAACAAGTCTGTTGCTCGCTCCATTGTTCTGAAGAACGGAGTCTTAGTCATCTTGCCCATGAGGCATGGTTCGCAAGCATCAAATGATTCATAATCAAGTGATTCCAAAAGCCCATCAGCATGGATTTTCTTCATGCGCTTTACACCAATATGACCTAAACGGCAGTGCCACAAATAATTTGCACTATCATTCTTAACTTTGCATCTTTTGGCTTCAATATTATGAATATGTGTATCACTACGATCGAGATCCAACAAACCATTTTCATTGGGTGTATGACCATTGAAGGTTTTATTCATGTAAACAGAACAACAATTGTTCTCTAACTTAAATGAATAACCGTAGTGCAATAAACATGATCAAATCATATATATGCTCAACGCAAACACCAAATAACACTTATTTAGGTTCAACACTTATCCCGAAAATATAGGGAGTGTGCGATGATGATCATATCAATCTTGGAACTATTTCCAACACACATCATCACTTCACCCTTAACTAGTCTCTGTTCATTCTGTAACTCCCGATTCGAGTTACTACTCTTAGCAACTGAACCAGTATCAAATACCGAGGGGTTGCTATAAACACTAGTAAAATACGCATCAATAACATGTATATCAAATATACTTTTGTTCACTTTGCCATCCTTCTTATCTGCCAAATACTTGGGGCAGTTCCGCTTCCAGTGACCAGTCCCTTTGCAGTAGAAGCACTCAGTTTCAGGCTTAGGTCCAGACTTGGGCTTCTTCACTTGAGCAGCAACTTGCTTGCCGTTCTTCTTGAAGTTCCCCTTCTTCCCTTTGCCCTTTTCTTGAAACTAGTGGTCTTTGTCAACCATCAACACTTGATGCTCTTTCTTGATTTCTACCTTCGCCGATTTCATCATCACGAAGAGCTTGGGAATCGTTTCCGTTATCCCTTGCATATTATAGTTCATCATGAAGTTCTAGTAACTTGGTGATAGTGACTAGAGAACTCTGTCGATCACTATCTTATCTAGAAGATTAACTCCCACTTGATTCAAGTGATTGTAGTACTCAGACATTCTGAGCACATGCTCACTAGCTGAGCAATTCTCCTCCATCTTGTAGGCAAAGTACTGTCAGAGGTCTCATACCTCTCGACACGGGCATGAGTATGAAATACCAATTTCAACTCTTGGAACATCTTATATGCTCTGTGGCGTTCAAAACATTTTTGAAGTCCCGGTTCTAAGCCGTAAAGCATGGTGCACTAAACTATCAAGTAGTTATCATACCGAGCTTTGTCAAACGTTCATAACATCTGCATCTGCTCCTGCAATAGGTCTGTCACCTAGTGGTGCATCAAGGACATAATTCTTCTGTGCAGCAATGAGGATAATCCTCAGATCACGGATCCAATCCACATCATTGCTACTAACATCTTTCAATTCAGTTTTCTCTAGGAACATATCAAAAATAAAATAGGGGAGCTAAACGCGAGCTATTGATCTACAACATAGACATGCTAATACTATCAGGTACTAAGTTCATGATAAATTTAAGTTCAATTAATCATATTACTTAAGAACTCCCACTTAGATAGATATCCCTCTAATCATCTAAGTGATCACGTGATCCAAATCAACTAAACCATAACCGATCATCACGTGAAATGGAGTAGTTTTCAATGGTGAACATCACTATGTTGATCATATCTACTATATGATTCACGCTCGACCTTTCGGTCTCAGTGTTCCGAGGCCATATCTGCATATGCTAGGCTCGTCAAGTTTAGCCTGAGTATTCTGCGTGTGCAAAACTGGCTTGCACCCGTTGTAGATGGACGTAGAGATTATCACACACGATCATCACGTGGTGTATGGGCACGACGAACTTTGGCAACGGTGCATACTCAGGGAGAACACTTTTATCTTGAAATTTAGTGAGAGATCATCTTATAATGCTACCGTCAATCAAAGCAAAATAAGATGTATAAAAGATAAACATCACATGCAATCAAAATATGTGACATGATATGGCCATCATCATCTTGTGCCTTTGATCTCCATCTCCAAAGCATCATCATGATCTCCATCATCACCGGCATGACACCATGATCTCCATCATCTTGATCTATATCAATGTGTCGTCACACGGTCGTCTCGCCAACTATTCCTCTTGCAACTATTGCTATCGCATAGTGATAAAGTAAAGCAATTATTTGGCGCTTGCATGTTATGCAATAAAGAGACAACCATAAGGCTTCTGCCAGTTGCCGATAACTTCAACAAAACATGATCATCTTATACAACAACTTATATCTCATCACGTCTTGACCATATCACATCACAACATGCCCTGGAAAAACAAGTTAGACGTCCTCTACTTTGTTGTTGCAAGTTTTACGTGGCTGCTACGGGCTGAGCAAGAACCGTTCTTACCTACGCATCAAAACCACAACGATAGTTCGTCAAGTTAGTGCTGTTTTAACCTTCTCAAGGACCGGGCGTAGTCACACTCGGTTCAACTAAAGTTGGAGAAACTGACACCCGCCAGCCACCTGTGTGCAAGGCACGTCGGTCGAACCAGTCTCGCGTAAGCGTACGCGTAATGTCGGTCTGGGCCGCTTCATCCAAATATACCGCCGAACCAAAGTATGACCTGCTGGTAAGCAGTATGACTTGTATCGCCCACAACTCACTTGTGTTCTACTCGTGCATATAACATCTACGCATAAAACCAGGCTCGGATGCCACTATTGGGGGACATAGTAATTTCAAAAAAATTCCTACGCACATGCAAGATCATGGTGATGCATAGCAATGAGAGGGGAGAGTGTGTCCACGTACCCTCGTAGACCGAAAGCGGAAGCGTTAGCACAACGCGGTTGATGTAGTCGTACGTCTTCACGATCCGACCGATCAAGTACCGAACGCACGACACCTCCGAGTTCAGCACACGTTCAGCCCGATGACGTCCCTCGAACTCCGATCTAGCCGAGTGTTGAGGGAGAGTTTCGTCAGCACGACGGCGTGGTGACGATGATGATGTTCTACCGACGCAGGGCTTCGCCTAAGCACCGCTACAGCATTATCGAGGTGGACTATGGTGGAGGGGGGCACCGCACACGGCTAAGAGATCCAAGGGATCAATTGTTGTGTCTATGGGGTGCCCCCTGCCCCCGTATATAAAGGAGAAAGGGGGGAGGCGGCCGGCTAAGGAGGAGGGCGCGCCAAGGGGGCAGTCCTAGTCCCACCGGGAGTAGGACTCCTCCTTTCCTTGTTGGAGTAGGAGAGAAGGAAAGAGGGGGAGAGGGAGAAGGAAAAGGGGGCTGCACCCCTTGTCCAATTCGGACCAGAGGGGGGGGGTGCGCGCCTCCTTCCTTTTTGGCCTCTCTCCTCTATTCCCGTATGGCCCAATAAGGCCCAATACTTCTCCCCGGCGAATTCCCGTAACTCGCCGGTACTCCGATAAATACCCGAATCACTCGGAACCTTTCCGAAGTCCGAATATAGTCGTCCAATATATCGATCTTTATGTCTCGGCCATTTCGAGACTCCTCGTCATGTCCCCGATCTCATCCGGGACTCCGAACTACCTTTGGTACATCAATACACATAAACTCATAATATAACCGTCATCTAACTTTAAGCGTGCGGACCCTACGGGTTCAAGAACTATGTAGACATGATTGAGACACATCTCCGGTCAATAACCAATAGCGGAACCTGGATGCTCATATTGGCTCCCACATATTCTACGAATATCTTTATCGGTCAAACCGCATAACAACATACGTTGTTCCCTTTGTCATCCGTATGTTACTTGCCCGAGATTCGATCGTCGGTATCTCAATACCTAGTTCAATCTCGTTACCGTCAAGTCTCTTTACTCATTCCGTAATACATCATCCCGCAACTAACTTATTAGTTACAATGCTTGCAAGGCTTATAGTGATGTGCATTACCGAGTGGGCCCAGAGATACCTCTCCGACAATCGGAGTGACAAATCCTAATCTTGAAATACGCCAACCGAACAAGTACCTTCGCAGACACCTGTAGAGCACCTTTATAATCACCCATTTACGCTGTGACATTTGGTAGCACACAAAGTGTTCCTTCGGTAAACGGGAGTTGCATAATCTCATAGTCATAGGAACATGTATAAGTCATGAAGAAAGCAATAGCAACATACTAAACGATCAAGGGCTACGCTAACGGAATGGGTCAAGTCAATCACATCATTCTCCTAATGATGTGATCCCGTTAATCAAATGACAACTCATGTCCATGGCTAGGAAACTCAACCATCTTCGATTAACGAGCTAGTAAAGTAGAGGCATACTAGTGACACTATGTTTGTCTATGTATTCACACATGTATTATGTTTCCGGTTAATACAATTCTAGCATGAATAATAAACATTTATCATGAAATAAGGAAATAAATAATAACTTTATTATTGCCTCTAGGGCATATTTCCTTCACTTGAGTGACCACAACCCACCAGGGCGCGCCTGGGCTCCCTGGCGCGCCAAGGTGGATTGTGCCCACCTGGCGGGCGACCTCTGGTACTTATTTGCTCCAATATTCTTCATATATTCCATAAAAATTGTCCGTGAAGTTTCAACTTGTTTGGAGTTGTGCAGAATAGGTAGCCTGACGTAGCTTTTCCAGGTCCAGATTTCTAGCTGCCGGAATTCTCCCTCTTTGTGTGTACCTTGCATATTATGACAGAAAAGGCATTAGAATTACTCCAAAAAGCATTATTATGCATAAAAATATAATAAATAACAGTAGGAAAACATGATGCAAAATGGACATATCAAGACAACCCAAAATTTTTATTTTCTGTTTTTGAATAAATAATTCATCTAGCCTGTGGTTAGATGTGTTTTTGTGTTTTAATTAGTGTTTGTGCCAAGTAAGAACTTTGGGTTAGCTTACGGTGATAGTTATTTTGATCTTGCTGAAAAACAAAAAACTTTTGCGCCCAGGAAAATAATTTTCATTTTTCACAGAAGCGTGATTTTGATCTGAATCTTTTTGCACAAGATTGGTACACAAATTGCCCATGTTGTCCTAATTTTTCAGAATGTTTGGAGTTACAGAAGTATTCGAGAGTTACCGATTACTACAGATTGTTCTATTTTTGACAGATTCTGTTTTCTATGTGTTGTTTGCTTATTTTGATGAATCTATGGGTAGTATCGGGGGGTATGTGATACATCCATTTTGCATCATGTTTACGTACTGTTATTTATAAAGTTTTCATCCATAATAATGCTTTTTGGAGTAATTCTAATGCCTTTTATCTCATAATTTGCAAGGTTCACACAAAGAGGGAGAATACCGGCAGCTGGAAATCTGGACCTGAAAAAGCTACGTCAGGCTACCTATTCTGCACAACTCCAAATGAGCTGAAACTTTATGGGGATGTTTATGGAATATATAAGAAATATTGGAGCCATAAGTACCAGAGGGGGCCCACCATGGAGCCCAGGCGCGCCCTGCTGGGTTGTGCCCTCCTCGGCCCACCTCAGGTGCCCATCTTCTAGTATACAAGTCATTTTGACCTAGAAAAAAAAAGAGGACTTTCGGGACGGAGCGACGCCGTCTCGAGGAGGAACTTGGGCAGGAGCACTTTTGCCCTCCCGCGCAACAATTCCGCTAGGGGAACTTCCCTCCCGGAGGGGGAAATCATCGTCATCATCATCACCAACAACTCTCCCATCTTGGGGAGGGCAATCTCCATCAACATATTCAACAACACCATCTCCTCTCAAACCCTGGTTCATCTCTTGTGGTCAATCTTTGTACCGAAACTATAGATTGGTGCTTGTGGGTGACTAGTAGTGTTGATTACATCTTGTAGTTGATTACTATATGGTTTATTTGGTGGAAGATTATATGTTTAGATGCAATATGCTATTTAATACCCCTCTTATCTTGAGCATGTTTATCATTTGTGAGTAGTTACTTTTGTTCTTGAGGTCACGGGAGAAATCATGTTGCAAGTAATCATGTGAACTTCATATGTGTTCGATATTTTGATAGTATGTATGTTGTGATTCCCTTAGTGGTGTCATGTGAATGTCGACAACATGACACTTCACCATATTTGGGCCTAAGGGAATGCATTGTGGAGTAGTTAGTAGATGATGGGTTGCGAGAGTGACAGAAGCTTAAACCGTAGTTTATGCGCTATTTCGTAAGGGACCGATTGGATCCAAAAGTTTAATGCTATGGTTAGAATTTATTCTTAATACTTTTCTCGTAGTTGCGGATGCTTGCGAGGGGGTTAATCATAAGTAGGAGGTTTGTTCAAGTAAGAATAGCACCTAAGCACCGGTCCACCCACATATCAAATTATTAAAGTAGCGAACACGAATCGAATCAACATGATGAAAGCGGCTAGACGAAATTCCCGTGTACCCTCAGGAATGCTTTGCTTATTATAAGAGACCGTTTTGGCATGTCCTTTGCCTGAAAAGGATTGGGCTACCTTGCTGCACTTTTTTACTATTATTGTTACTTGCTCATTACAAATTATCTTGCTATCAAACTACTCGATTACTTATAATTTTAGCACTTGCAGACATTACCTTGCTGAAAACCACTTGTCATTTCCTTCTGCTCCTCATTGGGTTCGACACTCTTACTTATCGAAAAGGCTACAATTGATCCCATATACTTCTGGGTCATCAAGGCCATTTTCTAGCGCCATTGCCGGGTAGTGAAGCGCTCTTGGTAAGTGGAAATTGGTAAGGAAAAATTATTACTACATGCTGAAATTTAATGTCACTTGTTACTATGGAAAACAATCCTTTGAGGGGTTTGTTTGGGGTACCTTCACCTCGACTGGAACCACAATTAGTTATCCCTCAACCTACTGCACCTACTTAAAATATTGAATATGAAATTCCTTCGAGTATGATAGAACAACTGCTAGCTAATCCTTATGCAGGAGATGGAACCGAACATCCTGGTATGCACTTGATATATGTGGAAGAAATTTGCGGATTGTTTAAGCTTGCAGGTTTACCCGGAGATGAAGTTAAGAAGAAGGTTTTCCCTTTATCTTTAAAGGGAAAAGCATTAGTATTGTATAGGCTATGCGATGATATTGGATCTTGGAATTGGAATCGGTTGAAATTGGGGTTTCACCAAAAAAATTATCCTATGCATCTAGTTCATCGTGATCAGAATCTTTCCCTAATAATAAAGCAGCTATCGCTTCTGCCCGCCGGCTCACCGTCATTAATTATGCCCTAAAAGTTTCAAATAATTACCCACCATTACCATCTGTAGGTGCGAAAAACGATTCACCGCTACGCAAACAACAAATAAAAAATGCACGCATCGTCCCCAACCCGCAATCGCCCCAACACGCCCTTTGCCTCCGCCCCCCTGCCGTGCGCCCCGACCTTTGCCTCCGCCACCACCGCCGTCCGCGCCGCCGCCCCCATAGCCGTCCAAATCGCTCTCGGCCGTCGCCCGACGACATCGCGCACCCACGGCCGCCACTTCCTCTGCTTTGTCGCCTTGCTCTCTGCCTCCCGCTCCACTCCCCCGCTGTCTATGCGATCCTCGACCTCATCTCCATGTTGTCCGCCTTGGTCGCGTCCACCCCGTTGTTCCTGCACAGCTCTCGCTACGACAACCCCGCCTTCCGACTCTGGCACCAGAAGCTGGCCGACTTCGTCAACGAGGTTATCGCCCCGATCACAGCCACTTCCGCGTCCCACTCGGACCTCGCCGGCTCCGAGGTCGAGAAGTACAAGGCTGAAGTGCTTGAGAAGGTGCCCTTCATGCATCATTTCCTCTTTGGCTCACTTATCAAATGGTATGGATTCTGAACACTCTTTAATCATGGTGTCAGTTTATTTGATGCCAACTATTGGATCTTGTTAGTTGATACTTGAATCTTCTATCCAAGAAATAGACTAGAGATTAGTTAGTGCTTCAGTTTCTTTCCCAAGTAAGCTTCAAAATAGCATAATGATTTTCAGGGCAATTACTTCTGGTAATCTCTATTTTGTTAGTAGCAAGTGGACAATTCAGTGTTCATTGGCAACAAAAATAAGTGAATTATATCATCCCATAATTTAGTGTTGCTTCCCGGTCCTGAATAGATGATGTAATCAAGCGATAACCGCTTTATTATTAGGGACATATTTGAATTGTATACAACAAGATACAGAAGCATTAGGTTTCCAGCTGACACAAAAAGGCAGACTTGGATCTATTTCAGAAGTAGTAGCATAATGTCAGATGGAGCGATGTACTTCTGACATTATTTCTTAATAAGATCAAATTAGAAGAACATTGATGGAACATATTCTTTTATACTCTCCTTGCTTGAGTTAATGGAGTACATTATTGCATTTGACTGAGATAATCTTCTCGATGCATGTTTGGAGCCGACCAAGGAAGTTGCAGTTATACAGGGCGTGAGTGCTTCAGACTTTTAAGAGCTCGAGGAGGAGGGGCGTGTGGAGGTTGCCGCCGTCAGTGGCTGGCCCGGCGGTCTTCATTGCGTGCTCCGGCCAGATTCAGCCGGACCTATCCTATCGGTTCTCCATCGCTTCACTCTGCTTCATGTGCATCTGGGTTGAGGAGACGATGACCCAACCTGCCTGGTCACTCAACACTGCCTCCCAGTCTCTGTTCTTCGCCAGCCACACTCTCCCACAGGTGGTAATAAATCTCAAGGCATTTACTGTTGTTATATGGAATTATTTACTTCCAATTTTTTTGTGGCTCCTTGGAGTTGTTTGGCTGCATTCTATATAAATGACACTCCGACAAAAAAATATGTTCATCTAATAATGGAAAAGATTCAGACCTTTGATTATGTAGAAATGATTTTATTGCTCGAGAACAATATGTGTTTACCAAAGAACATGAAAAGGGAAAGTTTTTCTACATTGGAACTTTCATTACATCTTGCTCCCTGGAATCCTTGAGCGAATAGGTTCTCTCCATTGAAACAGTTTAGGCAGAATACTTATGGTGGTAATAATTGTTTTACCATTATTTTAATTTCAGCTGTGCAAAATTTGATTGTAGCTATAAGGATTCAAGTTTGTCTCAAGGTGTTAGCTGACAATAAACCTTAGTAAAAGTCGAAAACTGCATCCATTTGTATTATATTCTGTTGAATAATATAACGAATTATCCATCTCTTTAAGGGCGGTTTACTAGCTTATTTGGCATAACATTTCTAACCACATCAAATGTGCTCTTTGACAAATCCTAAACAGTCAGGTATAGATGTACATCTTGATTAGGCCATCTAATCAAGAGCGCAAACTTTCGTAACATGCTTCCAGTTCTTTCAAGTATGAGCTAATCAATTGTCTCTGGGGAAGCCTTATCTATTTATTTCAGTTTCTGCATATATGACAGGTCCAGACCGTACGGACGATGATTGATGTTGTCGTGCATGTTAAGTTGTGATTAACAAATGTTATTCTGCTGGAAAATAGAACTGGGCTATTAAGACATGCTTCTGATGGTTATGCCTTAGATCATGAAAAGGAAAAGTGCCAACTGGCTACAACAGAAATTGAAGGAAGTTAGTTTTCTTAAAAAAATTATAGGTCATCAGTTATGTATGTGAACTTGCAGTCTGCCTTGAAGATCATCAGTTATGTAAGTAAGGCAACAAATGCATGCATTCTCTCTCTTTTTCCTCTTGTCCATTTTTTATTGAAGATCAGTAGAAGAAACAATTTTGTTGAAGATTCGGTGTGAAAAGTATCAGGTCATCAAACACCATTTAAGTATAATTGTCTTGGCTAAAGATTAACATGATGTGCAATACTTGCAAAAAAAATCCTTGCGTCCTTAAGTGTTGGTGAACGAAAACCAATATTTATGTTCTCTCGAAGAAATGGTGAGTAGAGCAAGGGGTGATGATTAGACATAAAGGGAGGATGAAGATTTATATTCTGAAGCAGAGCTCGGTCGAAAACAGACCCATGTGCAGTAATTGTAAGCTTTAGTTGAGTTGAGAATCATTTGTTTTCCACGGAAGTGGTGCGAGGATTTGTGCTTGTGCTCGACAGGAATTGTTAGAAACAATTGTGATTCCATTTTTTCTAGGGAAGATGACGACATGGAGATTAGTCACTATATGCAGAAGGTGCACCTACTTTGTTTTGTTATTAGTATTACCAACACTAAACTGCATGCGTGGGAACTGAGCGTTTGAGACAGGCTTGTAGTCAGCTGTAAGCCGCGACCATACAATTTCAGTATCTATTCGTGCGTCCGTGCAGGAGAATGGAGAACACCTCCAACACAATAGCCATGGGTGCCTGACCCGGATTTCACATATTCTTCAGTGTCATAAAAAGGAAGCCTCGACCGGATCACATCGCAAGTTCTGAAGACAAACAGTCTAATGTCGCCTCTGCCAACTTCGCGGGAAGACCGTCCACTATTGTCTCTATGGACTTCGATGCAGGACCATCCGCCGTTACCTCTGCCGACTTTGCTGGAAGACCATCATCTGTCATATTTTTTTGTTTGCAAATTATGATGCAACTATTTTTGAGTTACAACCAGAGCTTACTGATGGTTATAGGATGAAAACATGTGCATATAAGTTGCACGATTTTGAATAGAAATTTCTATGTATATGTTCTCATGCACTTGTGCTGAGGAACTCACTCACTCACATGGACTGTGGTTAATTAGAAGAGACAGTCACATGTGAGGATGAAAACTTGGATCAGCTCTTGTAGTCGCTATCTTTCACCTACAACCGAGTTTTCATATGGTTATAGGATAGAAACTTTGTATTATTTTGTCATCTTCTTTCCATTGTGTGAAGCTAGCTGCAGCAAGTAGCAATTTAAATTGATACGAGCAAGTATCTATTCTTGAATGTCCAGCTGAAGATTTTTCAGTTGAAAACATCAACCAAGATAGAACAGATCCTCATGGTCAGCAATCTTGCCGTTATAAAGTTTCAGTCATCCTTTTAGATAATTTTGTTTTAGTTTTCAATGTAACTCCCCAGCTAATAAGGCCTGAGCTCGTTAACTTTCCAATTTCAGAAACTGTTGTCATCAAGGTACACTACAAAAAAAAATACACTTCCATGATGATACGTGTTTGTCACAGTAGGTCACATTTTCTGTCATGCATGTACATCCATGACAATTTTATGACAGAATCAAGATAGTCATACCTGTGCTGTCGTAGAAGTGTTCCATGACATTACCAAAAATATCATCACGGAAGTGTCCACTTCCATGACAATAAATCCCGCGTCATAGAAGTGCTTTCGTCAAGGGTGACCGACACGTGGCATCCACCGTAACGGAACGTCGTTAAGCTATCGGGTCCGGTTTTGGATCCGATAACTCGGTAACAGCCCCGACCAATGGGGATTTTCCACGTGTAAAATCATCATTGGCTGGAGGAAACACGTGTCGGCTCACCGTTGGGACAGATGTCATCCACTCATTGGACCCAAAGCGCCTAGATACGTCGACACGTGGCACGGCCCAACAGAGGCCCATTCCTGTGAAAAGGCCGGCCTGTTTGACTTGGTCAAAAGGTGGCGGGCCAACCCACGGCAAGCCTGTTAACGGCATGTTCACATATAGCCCATTTACAGCCCGCTAACCCAAGGCCCGTTTACGGCCTATCCGAATTAGGCCCAGTAGTGTCATCTGGGCCGTCCAATATAATTCCAGCCCATTTTAACTTCCGGACCATGTATGGCCCATGACGTCTTTCGGCCCATATGAGGCCCTTAGTAACTGTCGGCCCATTAATGGCCCGTGGTAAAACTGGCCCGGAATGAACAGTGTATCACTTTATACCCATTAACGGCACGTGGTGAATCTGGCCCGTAATGAACTGTGTATCACTTTATACCCATTAACGACCCATTATTCCGTTGGGCCGTTTCTAGCCCATGTTATCTTTCGGCCTTCTCAGGGCCCATTTATTCTTGGGCTCATTTCCAGCATTCGTTTACTTACGGCCCGTTACTGTCATTTTCTGCTTGTGGGCCAAATTCAGCCCGTGGTTACAGTCGGCCCGTTTGTGGCCCGTTAATACGTTGGGCCGTTTTCATAGCGTTATCAAATACGGCCGATTAACGACGGCCTGTTATGGTCGGCCCATGAACGGACGATTTCAACTCTAGCCCATTTACGACCATAATGTGGTCTGTTATTGGCCCATGTTTGGCCAACTGATCATACGGCCCGTAGAAGGCCCATTGATGATACGGCCCATAGAAGGCCCATTGTATCTACGGCCCGTATAAGGCCCATTGTTTCTACGCCGCAGAAGTGAAGGAATTATGCCCTAGAGGCAATAATAAAGTTATTATTTATTTCCTTATATCATGATAAATGTTTATTATTCATGCTAGAATTGTATTAATCGGAAACATAATACATGTGTGAATACATAGACAAACATAGTGTCACTAGTATGCCTCTACTTGACTAGCTCGTTAATCAAAGATGGTTATGTTTCCTAGCCATAGACATGAGTTGTCATTTGATTAACGGGATCACATCATTAGAGAATGATGTGATTGACTTGACCCATTCTGTTAGCTTAGCACTTGATCGTTTAGCATGTTGCTATGGCTTTCTTCATGACTTATACATGTTCCTATGACTATGAGATTATGCAACTCCCGTTTACCGGATGAACACTTTGTGTGCTACCAAACATCACAACGTAAATGGGTGATTATAAGGGTGCTTTACAGGTGTCTCCGAAGGTACTTGTTGGGTTGGCGTATTTCGAGATTAGGATTTGTCACTCCGATTGTCGGAGAGGTATCTCCGGGCCCACTCGGTAATGCACATCACTTAAGACTTGCAAGCATTGCAACTAATGAGTTAGTTGCGGGATGATGTATTACGGAACGAGTAAAGAGACTTGCCGGTAACGAGATTGAACCAGGTATTGAGATACCGACGATCGAATCTCGGGCAAGTAACATACTGATGACAAAGGGAACAACGCATGTTGTTATGCGGTCTGGCCGATAAAGATCTTCGTAGAATATGTAGGAGCCAATATGAGCATCCAGGTTCCGCTATTGGTATTGACCGGAGACGTGTCTCGGTCATGTCTACATAGTTCTCGAAACCGTAGGGTCCGCACGCTTAACGTTTCGATGACAGTTATATTATGAGTTTATATGTTTGATGTACCGAAGGTTGTTCGGAGTCCCGGATGTAATCACGGACATGACGAGGAGTCTCGAAATGGTCGAGACATGAAGATTGATATATTGGAAGCCTATGTTTGGATATCGGAAGTGTTCCGGGTGAAATCGGGATTTTACCGGAGTACCGGGAGGTTACCGGAACCCCCCGGGAGGCTAATGGGCCATAGTGGGCCTTTACGGAGAAGAGGAGAGGCGGCCAGGGCTGGGCCGCGCGCCCCTCCTCCCTAGTCTGAATAGGACAAGGAGAGGGGGGCGGCGCCCCCTCTTCCTTCTCTCCCTCCTCTTCCCCCCTCCCAAGTCCTAATCCAACTAGGAAAAGGGGGGAGTCCTACTCCCGGTGGGAGTAGGACTCCTCCCGGCGTGCCTCTCCCTTGGCCGGCCGCACCCCCCTTGCTCCTTTATATACGGGGGCAGGGGGGCACCTCTAGACACAACAACTGATCCTTGAGATCTCTTTAGCCGTGTGCGGTGCCCCCCTCCACCATATTCCACCTCGATAATATCGTAGCGGTGCTTAGGCGAAGCCCTGCGTCGGTAGATCATCAACATCGTCACCACGCCGTCGTGCTGACGAAACTCTCCCTCAACACTCGGCTGGATCGGAGTTCGAGGGACGTCATCGGGCTGAACGTGTGCTGAACTCGGAGGTGCCGTGCGTTCGGTACTTGAAGACGTACGACTACATCAACCGCGTTGTGCTAACGCTTCCGCTTTCGGTCTACGAGGGTACGTGGACAACACTCTCCCCTCTCGTTGCTATGCATCACCATTATCTTGTGTGTGCGTAGGAAAATTTTGAAATTACTACGTTCCCCAACAAGAAGGCCCATTGTTTCTATGGCCCTTAGAAGGCGCATTGTTTCTACGGCCCGTGGGAGGCCCATGTTAACTATAGTAAATATGTATCCCATGGTTATTGTGGCCTAGTTTTAAAAAATAGGTTATTGCGTCCAGTAGCAAACCGTGGAAAACGAACTGCACTGACTACAAGAAAACAAATAAACAAGACAATAAGGAAATAAATAAGCAAGCAACTTACGCTAGGCTATCACGGCTATTACACATATTACATCCACTGGGCATCAACGTTCGCCACCAGTGCAAATATAGGGAACAAAGCAGCATATAAACGCCGCAGCAAAACAAGTCCAGAACTAAAACCACTTCAGAAGAGCTCAAGAAACAATATCCTGGGTACCCATAATGCTGGCAAGATGCTTAGCAAGCTTATTAACTTTCTCTTGTTTGGCGCTTAAATCCTCCAGCACTTATTGTTGCACCAGAAAGTATGCATCTGAATTCTGCAGGGACTTCCTCAGTCCTTCGGCTTCCTATCGCATAACATCCGATCGATGTCTTTCAACTTGAAGTTGAGACTCAAGAAGCCGAACTGATTCAGGCAGCAAGTTCGAAGAGTTGGTGCTAGCAGTAGTGGCCAGTAACTCGAACACTACATCAAGACAGGACTTTGGGGTTGTCTCAGTGTCTTCAATATAGTTTTTATCATCTTTCTTGGAGACGAACAGGGATGTCTCACTATCTTGAACCTTATCTGCATTACTTCCTTTACCATTGCATAACGGGGTACTCTTCTCCAATGTTTTATCCGTGTTCTAAAAGAGAAACAAACAAACACATCACAGGTTTACAATGTAGTATATGAAACTCATTTTGGTAAACCAGTTCAGTAGTAAGGTGGATAGGATAATAGCATGAAACAAACATATATCTATGTAGTATGGTCACTGTATGGTCTATATCATTCTATTTTATGTTGCCAAATCAAGATAGATATAGTTCGAATCATATCTATTTAAGACAAAGCAGCATAGACAGAATATAAGTGTGGGAAACTACACAGCAATAACAACACTTGTAATGTGCATGGCATGAGAACATAACTGTTTATTCAATTGAAACTGAAATCAACATAGAGCAAGTTACAACAGCAAACACGTTAAAGAAACATATTTAAAACATACCTGTTGCGCCATTGGAGTTTCATTTGCATCCTTCAAATTTGAAATTAGTTGGTATGAGTAAATACAGTGATGCAAGAGCAAAGTATTATGAACCATCGCTACAGAACCTGACCTGAGAACAATTCTTCTTCTGCTTTAAGCGTTGACTTGGGGTTTGGAGTGGTGGTCCTCGTGCGTTGGGCACTGTAGTTGCCTTACTAACTGCTCGTGTTTGGGTGCTCTATGGTGGAGACGGTGCTATGTTGCTACCTCTTGAGCACTGCGTTGGTTTTCCCGTGAAGAGGAAAGGGTGATGCAGCAAAGTAGCGTAAGTATTTCCCTCAGTTTTTGAGAACCAAGGTATCAATCCAGTAGGAGGCTACGCGCGAGTCCCTCGCACCTACACAAACAAATAAATACTCGCAACCACCGCGATAAAGTGTTGTCAATACCTACACGGTCACTTACGAGAGTGAGATCTGATAGATATGATAAGATAATATTTTTGGCATTTTTATGATAAATATGCAAAGTAAAATAAAAGGTAACGGAAATATCTAAGTGTTGGAAGATTAATATGATGGAAGATAGACCCGGGGGCCATAGGTTTCACTAGTGGCTTCTCTCAAGAGCATAAGTATTTACAGTGGGTGAACAAATTACTGTTGAGCAATTGACAGAATTGAGCATAGTTATGAGAATATCTAGGTATGATCATGTATATAGGCATCACGTCCGAGACAAGTAGACCGACTCCTACCTGCATCTACTACTATTACTCCACACATCGACCGCTATCCAGCATGCATCTAGAGTATTAAGTTCATAAGAACAGAGTAACACTTTAAGCAAGATGACATGATGTAGAGGGATAAATTCATGCAATATGATAAAAACCCCATCTTGTTATCCTCGATGGCAACAATACAATACGTGCCTTGCTGCCCCTATTGTCACTGGGAAAGGACACCGCAAGATTGAACCCAAAGCTAAGCACTTCTCCCATTACAAGAAAGATCAATCTAGTAGGCCACACCAAACTGATAATTCGAAGAGACTTGCAAAGGTAACCAATCATACATAAAAGAATTCAGAAGATTCAAATATTGTTCATAGATAAACTTGATCATAAACCCACAATTCATCGGTCTCAACAAACACACTGCAAAAGAAGATTACATCGAATAGATCTCCATGAGAGAGGGGGAGAACATTGTATTGAGATCCAAAAAGAGATAAGAAGCCATCTAGCTAATAACTATGGACCCGAAGGTCTGAGGTAAACTACTCACACTTCATCGGAGAGGCTATGGTGTTGATGTAGAAGCCCTTCGTGATCGATGCCCCCTCCGGTGGAGCGCCGGAACAGGCCCCAAGATTGGATCTCGTGGGTACAGAAGGTTGCGGCGGTGGAACTAGGTTTTTGGCTCCGTATCTGATCGTGTGGGGGTACGTAGGTATATATAGGAGGAAGGAGTACGTCGGTGGAGCAACATGGGGCCCACGAGGGTGGAGGGCGCGCCTTGGGGGGGGGTAGGCGCGCCCCCTACCTCGTGGCTTCCTGGTGGCTTTCTTGACGTAGGGTCCAAGTCCTCTGGATCATGTTCATTCCGAAAATCACGTTCCCGAAGGTTTCATTCCGTTTGGACTCCGTATGATATTCTTTTTCTGCAAAACTCTGAAATAGGCAAAAAAATAGCAATTCTGGGCTGGGCCTCTGGTTAATAGGTTAGTTCCAAAAATAATATAAAAGTGAATAATAAAGCCCAATAATGTCCAAAACAGAAGATAATATACCATGGAGCAATAAAAAATTATAGATACGTTGGAGACGTATCAAGCATCCCCAAGCTTAATTCCTACTTGTCCTCGAGTAGGTAAATGATAAAAACAGAATTTTTGATGTGGAATGCTAGTTGGCATAATTTCAATGTAATTCTTCTTAATTGTGGTATGAATATTCAGATCCGAAAGATTCAAGATAAAAGTTCAATATTGACATAAAAATAATAATACTTCAAGCATAGTAACTAAGCAATTATGTCCTCTCAAAATAACATGGCCAAAGAAAGTTCATCCCTACAAAATCATATAGTTTAGTCATGCTCCATTTTCGTCACACAAGAATGCTCTCATCATGCACAACCCCGATGACAAGCCAAGCAATTGTTTCATACTTTAGTAATCTCAAACTTCTTCAACCTTCACACAATACATGAGCGTAAGCCATGGATATAGCACTATGGGTGGAATAGAATATGATGATGGGGATTATGTGGAGAACAAAAATGAAGAAAGTCTGACATCAACGAGGCTAATCAATGAGCTATGGAGATGCCCATCAATTTATGTTAATGCGAGGAGTAGGGATTGCCATGCAACGGATGCACTAGAGCTATAAATATATGAAAGCTCAACAAAATAAACTAAGTGGGTGTGCATCCAACTTGCTTGCTCACGAAGACCTAGGGCACTTGAGGAGGCCCATTGTTGGAATATACAAGCCAAGTTCTATAATGAAAAATTCCCACTAGTATATGAAAGTGACAAAACAAGAGACTCTATATCATGAAGATTATGGTGCTACTTTGAAGCACAAGTGTGGTAAAAGGATAGTAACATTGTCCCTTCTCTCTTTTTCTCTCATTTTTTTGGGCCTTCTCTTTTTTATGGCCTTTCTCTTTTTTTATTCCTCACTTGGGACAATGCTCTAGAAAATGATGATCATCACACTTCTATTTATTGACAACTCAATGATTACAACTCGATACTAGAACAAAGTATGACTATACGAATGCCTCCGGCGGTGTACTGGGATATGCAATGAACCAAGAGTGACATGTATGTAAGAATTATGAACGGTGGCTTTGCCACAAATACTCTGTCAACTACATGATCATGCAAAGCAATATGACAATGATGAACGTGTCATGATAAACGGAATGGTGGAAAGTTGCATGGCAATATATCTCGGAATGGCTATGGAAATGCCATAATAGGTAGGTATGGTGGCTGTTTTGAGGAAGATATAAGGAGATTTATGTGTGGAAGAGCGTATCATATCACGGGGTTTGGATGCACCGGCGAAGTTTGCACCAACTCTCAATGTGAGAAAGGGCAATGCACGGTACCGAAGAGGCTAGCAATGATGGAAAGGTGAGAGTGCATATAATCCATGGACTCAACATTAGTCATAAAGAACTCACATAATTATTGCAAAAATCTACAAGTCATCAAAAACCAAGCACTACGTGCATGCTCCTAGGGGGATAGATTGGTAGGAAAAGACCATCGCTTGTCCCCGACCGCCACTCATAAGGAGGACAATCAAAGAACACCTCATGTTTCAAATTTGTTACATAACGTTTACCATACATGCATGCTACGGGACTTGCAAACTTCAACACAAGTATTTCTCAAATTCACAACTACTCAACTAGCACAACTTTAATATCACTACCTCCATGTCTCAAAACAATCATCAAGCATCAAACTTCTCTTAGTATTCAACACACTCATAAGAAAGTTGTTACTAATCTTGAATACCTAGCATATTAGGATTATTTAAGCAAATTAACATGCTATTTAAGTATCTCAAAATAATCTAAGTGAAGCATGAGATATCAATAGTTTCTATAAAACAAATCCACCACCGTGCTCTAAAAGATAAAAGTGAAGTACTAGAGCAAAAACTATATAACTCAAAAGATATAAGTGAAGCACATAGAGTATTCTAATAATTTCCGAATCATGTGTGTCTCTCTAAAAAGGTGTGTACAGCAAGTAATATTTTGGTAAACTAAAAAACAAAGACTCAAATCATACAAGTCGCTCCAAGCAAAACACATATCATGTGGTGAATAAAAATATAGCTCCAAGTAAAGTTACCGATGGAAGTAGACGAAAGAGGAGATGCCTTCCGGGGCATCCCCAAGCTTTGGCTTTTAGGTGTACATAGATTATGTTGGGGGTGCCATGGGAATCCCCAAGCTTAGGCTCTTGCCACTCCTTGTTCCCTAATCCATCAAATCTTTCACCCAAAAACTTGAAAACTTCACAACACAAAACTTAGCAGAAAATCTCGTGAGCTCCGTTAGCGTAAGAAATAAAAAGACCACTTCAAGGTAGTTTAATGAACTCATTATTTATTTATATTGGTGTTAAACCTACTGTATTCCAACTTCTCTATGGTTTATAAACTATTTTACTAGCCATAGATTCATCAAAATAAGCAAACAACACACGAAAAACAGAATCTGTCAAAAACAGAACAGTCTGTAATAATCTGTAACTAACGCAAACTTCTGGAACTCCAAAAAATCAGCCAAAATAGGAAGACCTAGAAAATTTGTTTATTGATCATCAGCAATTAGAATCAATATTTTATCACGTTCTGGTGATTTTTAACAATTATTTTCGTGAACAGGAAGTTTCTGGAAATTTCTGCAAGATCAAATAACTATCATCCAAGAAGATCCTATAGGTTTAACTTGGCACAAACACTAATTAAAACATAAAAACACATCTAACCAGAGGATAGAACAAATATTTATTCCTATGCAGAAGCAAAAAAGCAAAAAAACTAAAAATAAAATTGGGTTGCCTCCCAACAAGCGCTATCGTTTAACGCCCCTAGCTAGGCATAAAAGCATGGATAGTTCTAGGTATTTCCATCTTTGGTAGGCAATCCATAAGTGGCTCTCATAATAGATTCATATGGTAGTTTTATTTTCTTCCTAGGGAAGTTTTCCATGCCTTTCTTTAATGGAAATTGGAATCTAATATTCCTTCCTTCATATCAATAATTGCACCAATCGTTCTAAGGAAAGGTCTACCAAGAATAATAGGACATGAAGGATTGCAATCTATATCAAGAACAATAAAATCTACGGGCACATAGTTCCTATTTGCAACAATAAGAACATCATTAATTCTTCCCATAGGTTTCTTAATAGTAGAATCCGCAAGGTGCAAGTTTAAAGAGCAATCATCAAAATAACGGAAACCTAGCAAATCACACAAAGTTTTTGGAATCGTGGAAACACTAGCACCCAAATCAAACAAAGCATAGCATTCATGATCTTTAATCTTAATTTTAATAGTAGGTTCCCACTCATCATAAAGTTTTCTGGGGATAGAAACTTCCAACTCAAGCTTTTCTTCATAAGATTGCATCAAAGCATCAACGATATGTTTGGTAAAAGCTTTATTTTGACTATAAGCATGAGCAGAATTTAGCACGGATTGCAACAAGGAAATACAATCTATCAAAGAGCAATTATCGTAATTAAATTTCTTGAAATCCAAAATAGTGGGTTCATTAATATCTAATGTTTTGATTTTTCAATCCCACTTTTATCAATTTTAGCATCAAGATCTAAAAACTCTGAATTTTTGGAACGCCTTCTAGGTAAAGGTGGATCATATTCTGTCCCATCATTATCAAGATTCATATTGCAAAACAAAGATTTAATAGGGGACACATCAATAACTTTTAGATCTTCATCTTTACTTTCATAGAAATTTGAAAAACACGCTTTCATAAAGTAATCTTTCTTAGCACGCATCCTAGCAGTTCTCTCTTTGCACTCATCCATGGAAATTCTCATGGCTTTGAGAGACTCATTGATATCATGCTTAGGAGGAATAGATCTCAGTTTTAAAGAATCAACATAAAGAGAAATTCTATCAATGTTCCTAGCCAATTCATCAACTTTAAGCAATTTCTCTTCAAGCAAAGCATTGAAATTCTTTCGCGAATTCATAAATTCTTTAACACTAGTCTCAAATTCAGAGGGCGTCTTATTAAAATTTCCATAAGAATTGTTGTAGGAACTACCATAATTATTAGAGGAATTACTAGGATAAGGCCTAGGATTAAAGTTTCCCCTATACGCGTTGTTACCAAAATTATTCCTACCAACGAAATTCACATCCAAAGATTCATTATTATTCTCAATCAAAGTAGACAAAGGCATATCATTAGGATCAGAAGAAACACTCTTAGTAGCAAATAATTTCATAAGTTCATCCATCTTTCCACTCAAAACATTAATTTCTTCTATCGCATGCACTTTTTTATTAGTAGACCTTTCGGTGTGCCATTGAGAATAATTAACCATAATATTATCTAGGAGTTTAGTAGCTTCTCCTAAAGTGATTTCCACAAAAGTGCCTCCCACGGCCGAATCTAAAAGATTTCTAGAAGCAAAATTCAATCCGGCATAAATTTTTTGTATAATCATCCACAAATTCAAACCATGAGTAGGGCAATTACGTATCATTAATTTCATCCTCTCCCAAGCTTGTGCAACATGTTCATGATCAAGTTGCTTAAAATTCATAATATCGTTTCTAAGAGAGATGATCTTAGCGGGATCGAAATACTTAGAGATAAAAGCATCTTTACACTTATTCCAAGAATCAATACTATTTTTAGGCAAAGACGAAAACCAAGCTTTAGCACGATCTCTAAGCGAAAAAGGAAATAGCTTCAATTTAACAATATCATTATCAACATCTTTCTTCTTTTGCATACCACACAAATCAACAAAGCTATTTAGATGAGTAGCGGCATCTTCACTAGGAAGGCCGGCGAATTGATCTTTCATGACAAGATTCAACAAAGCAACATTGATATCACAAGATTCAGTATCGGTAAGAGGAGCAATCAGAGTGCTAAGGAAATCATTATTGTTGTTATAAAGTCACATAATTTGGTATTATCTTGAGCCATCATGACAAACAAGCAACCCAACACACGAGCAAACAAGAAGCGAGCGAAAAAGAGGCAGAAAAAAAAGAGGGCGAATAAAACGGCAAGGGTGAAGTGGGGGAGAGGAAAACGAGAGGCAAATGACAAATAATGTAATGCTGGAGATAAGGGTTTGTGATGGGTACTTGGTAAGTTGACTTTTGCGTAGACCTCCCCGGCAACGGCGCCAGAAATCCTTCTTGCTACCTCTTGAGCACTGCGTTGGTTTTCCCTTGAAGAGGAAAGGGTGATGCAGCAAAGTAGCGTAAGTATTTCCCTCAGTTTTTGAGAACAAAGGTATCAATCCAGTAGGAGGCTACGCGCGAGTCCCTCGCACCTACACAAACAAATAAATCCTCGCAACCAATAAGGGGTTGTCTATCCCTACACGGTCACTTACGAGAGTGAGATCTGATAGATATGATAAGATAATATTTTTGGTATTTCTATGATAAAGATGCAAAGTAAAATAAAAGGTAACGAAAATAGCTAAGTGTTGGAAGATTAATATGATGGAAGATAGACCCGGGGGCCATAGGTTTCACTAGTGGCTTCTCTCAAGAGCATAAGTATTTACGGTGGGTGAACAAATTACTATTGAGCAATTGACGGAATTGAGCATAGTTATGAGAATATCTAGGTATGATCATGTATATAGGCATCACGTCCGAGACAAGTAGACCGACTCCTGCCTGCATCTACTACTATTACTCCGCACATCGACCGCTATCCAGCATGCATCTAGAGTATTAAGTTCATAAGAACAGAGTAACGCTTTAAGCAAGATGACATGATGTAGAGGGATAAATTCATGCAATATGATAAAAAACCCCATCTTGTTATCCTCGATGGCAACAATACAATACGTGCCTTGCTGCCCCTATTGTCACTGGGAAAGGACACCGCAAGATTGAACCCAAAGCTAAGCACTTCTCCCATTGCAAGAAAGATCAATCTAGTAGGCCAAACCAAACTGATAATTCGAAGAGACTTGCAAAGATAACCAATCATACATAAAAGAATTCAGAAGATTCAAATATTGTTCATAGATAAACTTGATCATAAACCCACAATTCATCGGTCTCAACAAACACACCGCAAAAGAAGATTACATCAAACAGATTTCCACGAGAGAGGGGGAGAACATTGTATCGAGATCCAAAAAGAGAGAAGAAGCCATCTAGCTAATAACTATGGACCCGAAGGTCTGAGGTAAGCTACTCACACTTCATCGGAGAGGCTATGGTGTTGATGTAGAAGCCCTCCGTGATCGATGCCCCCTCCAGCGGAGCTCCGGAACAAGCCCCAAGATGGGATCTCGTCGGTACAGTAGGTTGCGGCGGTAGAATTAGGTTTTTGGCTCCGTATCTGATCGTTTGGGGGTACGTAGGTATATATAGGAGGAAGGAGTACGTCGGTGGAGCAACGTGAGGCCCACGAGGGTGGAGGGCGCGCCTGGGGGGTAGGCGCCCCCCTACCTCGTGGCTTCCTGGTGGCTTTCTTGACGTAGGGTCCAAGTCCTCTGGATCACGTTCGTTCCGAAAATCACGTTCCCGAAGGTTTCATTCCGTTTGGACTCCGTTTGATATTATTTTTCTACGAAACTCTGAAATAGGCAAAAAACAGCAATTCTGGGCTGGGCCTCCGGTTAATAGGTTAGTCCCAAAAATAATATAGAAGTGAATAATAAAGCCCAATAATGTCCAAAACAGAAGATAATATAGCATGGAGCAATCAAAAACTATAGATACGTTGGAGACGTATCATGTGTCAACGGGAACTGGGTTACTATCTACTGGGGTTGGGGTTAGAAGGGGCGTAGCTGTACTACTATTACTCCACACATCGACCGACTCCTGCCTGCATCTAGAGTATTAAGTTCATAAGAACAGAGTAACGCCTTAAGAGAGATGACATGATGTAGAGGGATAAATTCAAGCAATATGATATAAACCCCATATTTTTATCCTCGATGGCAACAATACAATACGTGACTTGCTGCCCCTGCTGTCACTGGGAAAGGACACGGCAAGATTGAACCCAAAGCTAAATACTTCTCCCATGGCAAGAAAGATCAATCTAGTAGGCCAAACCAAACTGATAATTCGAAGAGACTTGCAAAGATAACCAATCATACATAAAAGAATTCAGAGATTCAAATACTTCTCATAGATAAACTTGATCATAAACCCACAATTCATCGGATCTCGACAAACACACCGCAAAAAGAGTTTACATCGAATAGATCTCCACAAGAGAGGGGGAGAACATTGTATTGAGATCCAAAAAGAGAGAAGAAGCCATCTAGCTAATAACTATGGACCCGAAGGTCTGTGGTAAACTACTCACAACTCATTGGAGGGGCTATGGTGTTGATGTAGAAGCCCTCCATGATTGATTCCCCCTCCGGCGGAGCGCCGGCGAAGGCTCCAAGATGGGACCTCGCGGATACAGAAGGTTACGGTGGTGGAAATTGTGTTTCGGGTGCTCCCTGGATGTTTTCGGGGTACGTAGGTATATATAGGAGGAAGAAGTAGGTCGGTGGCCGAACATGGGGCCCAGGAGGCAGGGGCGCCCTGTGGGGGGGCGCCCTCCACCCTCCTGGCCGCCTCATTCGCTTCTTGACTTGCACTCCAGGTTCTCCGGATCTGATTCGTTCCAAAAATAACTCTCCCAAAGGTTTCATTCCGTTTGGACTACGTCTGATATTCCTTTTCTTCGAAATACTGAAATAGGCAAAAAAACAGCAATACGGGCTGGGCCTCCGATTAGTAGGTCAGTCCCAAAAATGATATAAATGTGTAAAATAAAGCCCATAAACATCCAAAAGGGGTAATATAATAGCATGGAACAATCAAAAATTATAGATACGTTGGAGACGTATCAAGCATCCCCAAGCTTAATTCCTGCTCGTCCTCGAGTAGGTAAATGATAAAAACAGAATTTTTGATGTGGAATGCTACCTAGCATAATTCTCAATGTAATGTTCTTTTATTGTGGCATGAATGTTCAGATCCAAATGATTCAGGATAAAAGCTTATAAAACATAAAAATAATAATACTTCGAAGCATACTAACAAATATCATGTCCTGTCAAAATAGCATAGCCAAAGAAAGCTTATCCCAACAAAATTATATAGTTAGGCCATGCTTCATTTTCATTACACAACATACTCCCATCATGCACAACCCCGATGACGAGCCGAGCAATTGGTTCATACTTTTTAACGCGCTTCAACTTTTTCAACTCTTACGCAATACATGAGCGCAAGCCATGGACATAGCACTATGGTGGTATATGGTGGTGGTTGTGAGGACAAAAAGGGAGAAGATAGTCTCACATCAACTAGGCGTATTAATGGGCTATGGAGATGCCCATCAATAGATATCAATGTGAGTGAGTAGGGATTGCCATGCAACGGATGCACTAGAGCTATAAATATATGAAAGCTCAACAAAGGAAACTAAGTGGGTGTGCATCCAACTTGCTTGCTCACGAAGACCTAGGGCACTTTGAGGAAGCCCATTATTGGAATATACAAGCCAAGTTCTATAATGAAAAATTCCCACTAGTATATGGAAGTGATAACATAAGAGACTCTCTATTATGAAGATCATGGTGCTACTTTGAAGCACAAGTGTGGCAAAAAGGGTAGTAACATTGTCCCTTCTCTCTTTTCTCTCATTTATTATTATTTTTCTTTTTCTCTTTTCTTTTTTTCTTTCTTTTTTCTTTCTTTTTTTTCTTTGGCCTTCTCCTTTTTTTCTTTTTGGCCTTTTTCTCCTTTTTTTATTTTTTTTATTTTGCAAAGTCCGAAGTCTCATCCCGACTTGTGGGGGAATCATAGTCTTCATCATCCTTTCCTCACTGGGACAATGCTCTAATAATGAAGATCATCACACTTTTATGGATTTACAACTCAAAAATTACAACTCAAAGCTAGAACAAAATATGACTCTATATGAATGCCTCCGGCGGTGTACCGGGATATGCAATGAATCAAGAGCGACATGTATGAAAATTATGAAGGTGGCCTTGCCACGAATACGATGTCAACTACATGATCATGCAAAGAGCAATATGACAATGATGAAGCGTGTCATAATAAACGGAACGGTGGAAAGTTGCATGGCAATATATCTCGGAATGGCTATGGAAATGCCATAATAGGTAGGTATGGTGGCTGTTTTGAGGAAGGTAAATAATGGGTGCATGATACCGGTGAGAGTTGCGTGGCACAATAGAGGCTAGCAAAGTGGAAGGATGAGTGTGCGTATATCCATTGACTCACATTAGTCATAAAGAACTCATATACTTATTGCAAAAGTTTACATAGCCCTCAAAGCAAAGTACTACTACGGATGCCCCTAGAGGGATAGATTGGTAGGAAAAGACCATCGCTCGTCCCCGACTGCCACTCATAAGGAAGACAATCAAAAGAGCACCTAATGCAACAAATTTGTCACACAACTTTTACCATACGTGCATGCTATGGGACTTGCCAACTTCAACACAAGTATTTCTCAATTTCATAATTACCCACTAGCATGACTCTAATATTACTACCTTTATATCTGAAAACAATTATCAAGCACCAAATTGATCATAACATCCAATTCACTTCCTATGATAGTTTTTATTATACCCAACTTGGATGCCTACCATTCTAGGACCAATTTTTTATAACCATAGCAAATACCATGCTGTTCTAAAAGACTCTCAAAATAATATAAGTGAAGCATGAGAGACTAGCAATTTCTTCAAAATTAAGTCACCGCCGTGCTCTAAAAGATATTAGTGAAGCACTAGAGCAAAAACTATCAAGCTCAAAAGATATAAGTGAAGCACATAGAGTATTCTAGCAAATTTTAATCAAGTAGGCTTCTCTCAAAAGGTGTGTACAGCAAGGATGATTGTGGTAAACTAAAAAGCAAAGACTTAACTAATAAAATACGCTCCAAGCAAAACACATATCATGTGGTGAATAAAAATATAGCTCCAAGTAAAGTTACCGATAAACGAAGACGAAAGATGGGATGCCTTCTGGGGGCATCCCCAAGCTTAGGCTTTTGGCTATTCTTGAATATCTTGGGGTGCCTTGGGCATCCCCAAGCTTAGGCTCTTGCCACTCCTTATTCCATAGTTCATCAAATCTTTACCCAAAACTTGAAAACTTCACAACACAAAACTCAACAGAAATCTCGTAAGCTCCGTTAGTGAAAGAAAACAAAACCACCACATAAGGTACTGTAATGAACTCATTCTTTATTTATATTGGTGTTAAACCTACTGTATTCCAACTTATCTATGGTTCATAAACTATTTTACTAGCCATAGATGCATCAAAATAAGCAAACAACACACGAAAAACAGAATCTGTTAAAAAACAGAACAGTCTGTAGTAATCTGTCACTAACGCAATTTTCTGGAACCCAAAAAATTCTACCAAAATAGTACGTCCGAGGCAATTTGTCTATTGATCAGCAGCAAAAAGAACCAACGCAAAAGCACTTTTCTGTGATTTACTAAATGTTTTCTCGTGCGCGCAAAGTTTCTATTTTTCAGCAGAATCAAATCAACTAACACCATAAGTTATCCTATAGGTTCTACTTGGCACAAACACTAATTAAAACATAAAAAACACATCTAAACAGAAGGTAGATGATAAATTTATTACTAAACAGAAACAAAAACAAAAAAACAAAAAACATAAAGTAAATTGGGTTGCCTCCCAACTAGCGCTATCGTTTAACGCCCCTAGCTAGGCATAAAAGCGAAGATAGATCTAAGTGGTGCCATCTTTGGCACTACATTCATAAGTTGCTCGCATAATAGATTCATAAGGCAATTTAACTTTTTTTGTTGGAAAGTGATCCATGCCTTTCCTTACTGGAAATTGGAATCTAATATTCCCTTCCTTCATATCAATAATCGCACCAATCTTTCTGAGGAAAGGTCTACCAAGAATAATAGGACAAGCCAGATTGCAATCTATATTAAGAACGATAAAATCTACGGGCACCAAATTTCTATTTGCAACAATGAGAACATCATTGATCCTTCCCATTGGCTTTTCAATGGTGGAATCCGCAAGGTGCAAATTTAAAGAGCAATCATCAAGATCATGGAAACCTAGAATATCACAAAAAGTTTTCGGAATCGTGGAAACACTAGCACCCAAATCACACAAAGCAAAACATTCAAAATCTTTAATTTTAATCTTTATAGTAGGTTCCCACTCATCATAAAGTTTTCTAGGTATAGAAACTTCCAAATTAAGTTTTTCATCATAAGATTGCATCAAGGCATCAATGATATGTTTGGTAAAAGCTTTATTTTGACTATAAGCATGAGGAGAATTAACAATGGATTGCAACAAGGAAATACAACCTTCTAAAGAACAATTATCATAATAAAATTCCTTGAAATCCGTAATAGTAAATTTATTATCTAGAGTTTCAGTCTCTTCAATCTCACTTTTACCAATTTTTGCATCAAGATCTAGAAACTCCGAATTTTTAGAACGCCTTCTAGGCAAAGGTGGATCATATTCAGTCCCATTATTATCAAGATTCATATTGCAAAACAAAGATTTAATAGGGGACACATCAATAACTTTAATATCTCCATCATTATTATCATGGAAACTCGAAGAACACGCTTTTATAAAGCAATCTTTCTTAGCATGCAATCTAGCGGTTCTTTCTTTGCACTCATCAATGGAAATTCTCATATCTTTGAGAGACTCATTGATATAATGCTTAGGAGGAGTAGATCTAAGTTTCAAAGAATCAACATCAAGCGAAAGTCTATCAACGTTCCTAGCCAAACCATAAACTTTAAGCAATTTTTCTTCAAGCAAAGCATTAAAATTCTTTTGAGAAATCATAAGTTCTTTCAAACTATTCTCAAAATCAGAGGGTATCTTATTAAAATTGCCATAAGAATTATTGTAGGAATTTCCATAATTATTAGAGGGATTACTAGGGAGCGGTCTAGAATTAAAATTTCCTCTATAAGCATTGTTTCCAAAACTATTCCTACCAACAAAATTCACATCCATAGATTCATTATTATTCTCAATCAAAGTAGACAAAGGCATATCATTAGGATCAAGGGAGGTATTTTTAGTAGCAAAGAATTTCATAAGTTCATCCATCTTTCCACTCAAAACATTAATTTCTTCTATAGCATGCACTTTTTTACTAGTAGATCTTTCGGTGTGCCATTGAGAATAATTAGCCATAATATTATCAAGAAGTTTTGTAGCATCTCCTAACGTAATTTCCATAAACGTGCCTCCCGCGGCCGAATCTAAAAGATTTCTAGAAGCAAAATTCAAACCGGCATAAAAATTTCGTATGATCATCCATAAATTCAAACCATGAGTAGGGCAATTGCAAAGCATCAATTTCATTCTTTCCCAAGATTGGGCAACATGCTCATGATCAAGTTGTTTAAAATTCATAATATCGTTCCTAAGAGTGATGATCTTAGCGGGAGGAAAATACTTAGAGATAAAAGCATCTTTGCACTTGTTCCAAGAATCAATACTATTTTTAGGCAAAGACGAAAACCAAACTTTAGCACGATCTCTAAGTGAAAACGGAAATAGCTTCAATTTGACAATATCATTATCCGTGTCTTTCTTCTTTTGCATATCACACAAATCAACAAAATTGTTTAGATGAGTAGCGGCATCTTCACTAGGAAGGCCGGCGAATTGATCTTTCATAACAAGATTCAGCAAAGCAGTATTGATTTCACAAGACTCAGTATCATTAAGAGGAGCAATCGGAGTACTAAGGAAATCATTATTATTGTTATTGGAGAAATCACACAATTTGGTATTATCTTGCGCCATGGCAACAAGTAATCCGACACACAAGCAAAAGGGAAAAGGCAAGCGAAAAAAGGGGAGAAGATTGGGAAAGAGAGGGCAAATAAAACTGCAAGGGTGAAGTGGGGGAGAGGAAAACGAGAGGCAAATGGCAAATAATGTAAATGCGAGGGAGATAGGTTTGTGATGGGTACTTGGTATGTCTTGACTTGATGAAAGCGTCCCCAGCAACAGCGGCAGAAATCGCACGTTGGCGGGATGTTGAATCTTGACTTGACTTGATGAAAGCGTCCCCGGCAACGACGCCAGAAATCCTTCTTGCTACGTCTTGAGCTTGCATTGGTTTTCCTTGAAGAGGAAAGGGTGATGCAGCACAGTAGCATAAGTATTTCCCTCAGTTTTTGAGAACCAAGGTATCAATCCAGTAGGAAGCTCCACAAAAAGTCCCTCGTACCTACACAAACAAACAAAGAACTCGCAACCAACGCAATAAAGGGGTTGTCAATCCCTTCACGGCCAATTGCGAAAGTGAGATCTAATAGAGATGATATAATAAAGTAAATATATTTTTGGTATTTTACAATATAGATGTGAAAAGAAAGATGCAAATAAAAGTAGATCGGAAGCAAATATGATAAGAGATAGACCCCGGGGCCATAGGTTTCACTAGAAGCTTCTCTCAAGATAGCATAAGTATTACGGTGGGTGAACAAATTACTGTCGAGCAATTGATAGAAAAGCGAATAATTATGAGATTATCTAGGCATGATCATGTATATAGGCATCACGTCCGCAACAAGTAGACCGACTCCTGCCTGCATCTACTACTATTACTCCACACATCGACCGACTCCTGCCTGCATCTAGAGTATTAAGTTCATAAGAACAGAGTAACGCCTTAAGCAAGATGACATGATGTAGAGGGATAAATTCATGCAATATGATATAAACCCCATCTTTTTATCCTCGATGGCAAAAATACAATACATGCCTTGCTGCCCCTGCTGTCACTAGGAAAGGACACCGCAAGATTGAACCCAAAGCTAAGCACTTCTCCCATGGCAAGAAAGATCAATCTAGTAGGCCAAACCGAACTGATAATTCGAAGAGACTTGCAAAGATAACCAATCATACATAAAAGAATTCAGAGATTCAAATACTTCTCATAGATAAACTTGATCATAAACACACAATTCATCAGATCTCGACAAACACACCGCAAAAAGAGTTTACATCGAATAGATCTCCACAAGAGAGGGGGAGAACATTGTATTGAGATCCAAAAAGAGAGAAGAAGCCATCTAGCTAATAACTATGGACCCGAAGGTCTGTGGTAAACTACTCACAACTCATCGGAGGGGCTATGGTGTTGATGTAGAAGCCCTCCGTGATCGATTCCCCCTCCGGCGGAGCGCCGACGAAGGCTCCAAGATGGGATCTCGCGGATACAGAAGGTTACGGCGGTGGAAATTGTGTTTCGGGTGCTCCCTGGATGTTTTCAGGGTACGTAGGTATATATATAGGAGGAAGAAGTAGGTCGGCGGCCGAACGTGGGGCCCAGGAGGCAGGGGGCGCACCCTGTAGGGGGGGGGCGCCCTCCACCCTCCTGGCCGCCTCGTTCGCTTCTTGACTTGCACTCCAAGTTCTCCGGATCAGATTCGTTCCAAAAATAACTCTCCCGAAGGTTTCATCCGTTTGGACTTCGTCTGATATTCCTTTTCTTCGAAATACTGACATAGGCAAAAAAAAGCAATACGGGCTGGGCCTCCGATTAGTAGGTTAGTCCCAAAAATGATATAAATGTGTCAAATAAAGCCCATAAACATCCAAAAGGGGTAATATAATAGCATAGAACAATCAAAAATTATAGATACGTTGCAGACGTATCAAGTTGGTTCTCTGTCCAACTAGGTAGGGGTACAATGTGCGTGAGTCTGGGTTATGTGTGGTGGGGCTGGTTCTTGGGCAAGTACAACCGTGCTTCTATCTCCATCGAGAGGTAGCACGATCTTTTCTGAAGGCCGTGTTTTTACTCCCACAAATATTGCCATCACGCCCTCCAATTGAAATGGCTGATAAACAAGAAAAGTAATTGAACGTACAGACATTGTAAGATAGACAGGTGCAATGGATAGTAGGGAAGAAAATAGGGCATGAAATAATTCACATTTATGTTGTCTAACCAAACAGAATAGCAGGACATAATTTCACATATATGATGGCTAATTAAACAGGATAGCATGACACAATTTCACATGTATGATGGCTAACTAAACAGGATGGAATGACATACTTCAAAATATGATGAATATGTAAACAGGATGACATGATATAACTATACGATGTGTCTATTAAAGTGGTTGGCATGCCATAAATCACAAACATGCCGTCGATGGAAACATGATGGCATGATATAATTCACGGATAGAATGACATAATTCAAAATATGATGACTATGTAAACAGGATGAGATGATATAACTATATTATGTCTTTAGAAAATGGGTTGGCATGCCATAATTCAGATACATGCCGTCTATGTAAACATCATGGCATGATATAATTCAAATATATGGTTTATATACTAAGGAAGTGAGCAGAGGGCAATCACATATATGATGTGTCAACTAAGGAGATGGCATTCAATATCGTGTATATGATGTAAAAACTAAGAATTGCAATACAACATATGCATGATATGAGTAATATAACCCTGCCAAGTTTGAGCATACACCTCAGGGGGATAATAGTACTGGTCATCTGCCTCTGAATCCTCCTCTGAAGAGCTATCTGTAACCAGCAACATATCTGCTTCACCAGGTAGCATTGTCTGCTCTGAAGACCTTGTTTTCACTCCAGATTTCTCCATCACCAATTCAAATGGCTGATGCACAGGAAGAGCAGTTGAATATACAAACATTGTCGACAAAAGCGATGAGAAATACAAAAAAAGGACGACATGATATAATTCACATATATGACGCTTGGCTAAACAGCATGGCATTGCATAATTCACATATATAATGCCTTGCAACATGATAGCATTGCATAATTCACATATATAATGTCTTGCAACAAGATGGCATTGCATAATTCACATATATGATAATTAGACAGTAAATAGGTGGCATTCACACAAAGCATGTCTAAACTAAGCAAATGACATAGCAATGCAAGATACCATACACACGATATGAGCAACATAACCCTGCTAAGTTAGAGCATGCACCTCGAGGGGGAAATAGGACTTGTCATCTGTCTCTGAATCCTCCTCTGAGGAGCTATATGTAACCAGCAAGACATGCGCTTCATCAGATAGCATTGTCTGCTCTGAAGACCTTGTTTCCACTCTAGATTTTTTCCATGACCGTGCCGAATGGCTGATGCATAGGAAGAGTAATTGAATGTACTAAAATTGTTGACAAATTTAACACGTAGTAAAAAAATGATGTCATGATATAATTCACATATAAGATGACTGGCTAACCAGGGTGGCATTGCAAAATTCACATATATGATGCCTGGCTAAAAAAGATGGCATTGCATGATTCACATATACGATAAAGAAACTAAACAGATGGCATTGACACAAAGCATGTCTAAACTAAGCAGATGACATCTTTGATGTATACAGTAAGCAATGCAAGGCACCATACGCATGATATTACCAACATCAGCATGCCAAGTTAGAGTGAAGACCTCATGGGGTAAATAGGAGTGGTCTTCTGCTTCTGAATCCCCCTCAGAATAGTTATCTTCCTCTTGATTACGATCCGAAATAGGTGGAGGGAGGCTGCCTTTGCGCCCACCATGGAGCGATGTCTGCATGAAATTTTATTGCCATACAAGGCTCGTCTCTTTTGCTCTACATGTTCAGTTCCATTGTGTACAATAACTGACATGCATAGGAATAAAACATAGTGAGATTATGTCAGGAGTGCATGCACAAATCCAGAGTGATGTTAGCAAACTGTGGATAGACCCAAAACCAATGATAGCAGGCAAATAATAGCTTTAGTTAAAAATACAGATAATGGCTCCTTTAATGTTTGTTTGCACCCAACATGAAACTCATAGTAGACACCCGAGATTAACCAGATAGTAGATAGATAGTGCTGATTGCTGCCCCAATATGTACCCCAAAACCATTTAAAAACTCAAGTTTCAGCATAAGTTTGGACCTGACTCAGAATCTAATAGGTGAACACGATGATAAAGTAGCATGTCATCATATTAAGCGATGCATAACGTAAGCAGACACGGAAGAGTGCGACCTCTCTTGCGGACCCGTGTAGTCCTCAAGGTCATCTGCTCAGTTGATGATGGTAATGCAGTTGTCGTGGCTGCCGGCGGCGGGGAAGAAGATCTGAGGCGGCGAAAGACAGTCCGGAGAGCAGATCCCTACTGTGGTGAACCCTTCCGCCGTTGGAGCAGCTGAGCTGGGGTGGAACATAGCACCGCAGGAGCAGGACAAAACCACAAATGGTTTTCTTTGACACATATCTATAACAGAAGTAATTGTGTAAGGGCTTGTTTGAATTTGAGGATTCTAACAATGCAGGGATAGGAAATAGACAGGAATAGGATAGGAATGCACGTGCAAAACAAAGAATTTAAAAACACAGGATTTCTGCCAATCTAGGTGTTTGGTTCACAAGAATTGGAAGATCACATGATGCAAAGAAGCATGGTGAGATTAAGTCAAACCACAAGAAAATGTACGGTTATAATGCCATTATGCTACTATCTCTTAGTCTTGTGCTTCATGAATAGGAATTTGAAAAGGAGGACAAGTGGAAATTAAAATTCCTACGGTTTTTCTTTCAAGCAGACACTAAAGGAACAAATCCTACAGTTTTCCTTTGCTCCATTCCTTTGCACCAAATTCATGAAAAGTAGTACCATACGAAACTTTCCAATTCCTATGTTTTTCATTCACTTTTCCTTTCAAGCACTGGCGATTCTAGTAGGCAGGCTTGAGCAAGGAAAAGCCTACACTAAAAAAATGTTTTTGTGCTACTTCTATTACTTTGGACCAAGGCCACTGCCCTACTAGCTCAACTCCTAGGGCCATCGACAAATGCACAGCTCAAATGCGCAGAGATAAATAATGATGGCGTTCAAGAGAGTCCATCACGGATAGCTAAGTTGCCTGGTACCTCACTGCTTGTCATATAGTAGGATAAAATAATTGTATTTCCCGTTACTCCGTGTGCTCAGTGGACAATATATATAACATGTAGAGTAGAAAAGAGATGCAACAAGTGTACAACCTCTTTGGCGAAGCCATGTCGATCTCAGCGTGATTGGGTTGGCCGGTGAGGATGCTCCGGCTGACTTGGCTGTCGGAGGAGGGGAAGAAGATCTTAGGCGTCTGGAGATGGAGCCGAAGGTACTGCTCCGCTGTGATGGAGGGTTTCATTGTTGGAGAAGCTCCGGTGAGTTGTACGACGCCGAGGCTGAAGCAGGACAAGAGAGACAATGTTAACCTGAGTGGAATTCTAATAGCATCTCCAATAGATGACGTAAAATACATAACCACAAAGTGCTAGATGTAAAATACATCAGCCGCTCATCTCTGAACTTAACTGTCGAAACTGAATTTAACTGTCGAAACTGAACTTAACTGTCGAAACTGAATTTTGCTGTCGAAACTGAACGCACTAGAGGTGAGGCTACATGTCAGTCGACTGACTTTTTCATCTCTGGTCAGTCGATTTTGCAGCCGTTGGATACGAAATAAAGGGCCTGGAGTTCATCTTCAACCTCCACCCCCCTGAGCCGCGAGCCACCATCGGCCAAACAGCCACCTCCCGTAGCCCACGGCCGGCGATGCGCCACCCCGCCCGCCTTGAAAACACTCCCCACCGCCGGTCCGCTGCCGCCCCGGCCATCCCTCTAGGCCCCCCGTGCCGAGCTTTTTCTCCGGAGATCCCCACGCCACCGCCCCACCACCGCCGGCGACCACCGGCCCCACCTTGAACCCTAAGATAGATAGTGGGGTACCTCTCCGGCGAGCCCCCCTCCCCGCTGCGGCTGGTTCTTCCTTAACTCCGGCGAGCCCCCCACCCCCTGAAAATCGACTGACCCAAAAGTCGATTCAGTCGACTGAAGTGTAGCTAAATCGGAGCAGTATCGTAAGCAAGAGCAAGAGCGAGAGTAGTGATGAACCACAAGTGTAGGGGATCTATCGTAGTCCTTTTGATAAGTAAGAGTGTCGAACCCAACGAGGAGCAGAAGGAAATGATAAGCGGTTTTCAGTAAGGTTTTCTCTGCAAGCACTGAAATTGTAGGTAATAGATAGTTTTGTGATAAGATAAATTGTAACGAGTAACAAGCAATGAAAGTAAATAAAGTGCAGCAAGGTGTCCCAATCCTTTATGTAGCAAAGGATAAGCTTGGACAATTTCTAATAATGAGAAAGGAGCTCCCGAGGACACATGGGAATTATCGTCAAGCTAGTTTTCATCACGTTCATATGATTCGCGTTCGGTACTTTGATAATTTGATATGTGGGTGGACCGGTGCTTGGGTACTGCCCTTACTTGGACAAGCATCCCACTTATGATTAACCCCTATTGCAAGCATCCGCAACTACAAAAGAAGTATTAAGGTAAACCTAACCATAGCACGAAACTGGTGGATCCAAATCAGCCCCTTACGAAGCAACGCATGAACTATGGTTTAAGCTTCTGTCACTCTAGCAACCAATCATCTACTTATTACTTCCCAATGCCTTCCTCTAGGCCCAAATAATGGTGAAGTGTCATGTAGTCGATGTTCACATAACACCACTAGAGGAAAAGACAACATACATCTCATCAAAATATCGAATGAATACCAAATTCACATGACTACTAATAGCAAGATTCCACCCATGTCCTCAGGAACAAACATAACTACTCACAAAGTATATTCATGTTCATGATCAGAGGGGTATTAATATGCATTAAAGATCTGAACATATGATCTTTCACCATGTAAACCAACTAGCATCAACTACAAGGAGTAATCAACACTACTAGCAACCCACAAGTGCCAATTTGTGGTTTTGATACAAGATTGGATACAAGAGATGAACTAGGGTTTTGAGAGGAGATGGTGCTGGTGAAGATGTTGATGGAGATTGACCCCCTCCCGATGAGAGGATCATTGGTGATGACGTTGGTGATGATTTCCCCCTTCCGGAGGGAAGTTTCCCCGACAGAACAGCTCTGCCGGAGCCCTAGATTGATTCCGGCAAGGTTCCGCCTCGTGGCGGCGGAGTTTCGTCCCGTAAGCTTGCCCACGATTTTTTCCAGGGTAAAATAAGAGAGAATAGCCGTAACTATTGAGATATAATGTCTAATAACAGCCCATAATGCAATAAATATTGATATAAAAGCATGATGCAAAATGGACGTATCAACTCCCCCAAGCTTAGACCTCGCTTGTCCTCAAGCGGAAGCCGATATCGAAAAATATGTCCACATGTTTAGAGATAGAGGTGTCGATAAAAATAAAATACGGACATGAGGGCATCATGATCATTCTTATAACAGCAACATATATAGATTTGATCATATGATTTCTTATGTTCAAGTAACGATCAATTCACAATGTCAAGTATGGTTCAGAAACTTCATTGGGAACTAACAAACTATAAGCTCAGTCATTGAAGCAATTGCAATTTATCATAACATCAGAAAGAGTCATCAATAGAGCTTTTCAGCAAGTTCACATACTCAACTATCTTGTAGTCTTCTACAATTGCTAACACTCACGCAATACTTGTGGTTATGGAGTTTCAGCCGGACACTGAGAAAGATAGGGGCTTATTGTGTTGCCTCCCAACATATTCACCTTTAGCTGATGTCAACAATAATAACCCATGCTAACTTACATCCAATTGGATATATATATCATGATCTTTCAAACACGAGGAGCTTGCCAAAGGATAAAATGAAAAGGGGAAAGGCGAAAATCACCTTGACTCAAGCATTAAGTAAAAACATAAATTAAAAGATAGGCCCTTTGCAGAGGGAAGCAGAGGTTGTCATGCGCGTTTAGGGTTGGATGCACAAAATCTTAATGCAAAATATCGTCACTTTATATTGCCCCTTGTATGTGGACCTTTATTATGCAGTCCGTCGCTTTTATTACTTCCACAACAAGATCGTACAAAGCTTATTTTCTCTGCACTAATAAGTCATGCATATTTAGATAGCAATTTTTATTGCTTGCACCGATGACAACTTACTTGAAGGATCTTACTCAATCCATAGGTAGGTATGGTGGACTCTCATGGAAAAACTGGGTTTAAGGATATTTGGAAGCACAAGTAGTGTCTCTATTTGGTGCAAGGAATTTGGCTAGCATGAGGGGGAAAGGCAAGCTCAACATGTTTGGAAGGTCAATGACAATATACTTTAACTGAGATGTGAGAAAACATAAACCATTATGTTGTCTTCCTTGTCCAACGTCAACTCTTTTAGCATGTCATACTTAATGAGTGCTCCCAATCATAAAAGGTGTCCAAGATAATATATTTGTATGTGAACCTCTCTTTCCTTATCACTTCCTATTAATTGCAACGATGACCAAAACTACGCTTATCAACTCTCAACAATTTTTAGGCCTCATACTTTCTATGTTTGAAGTCATCACTAATCATAAGGTCAATATGAACTCTTTTATTCTTCCTACTTTCTCAAGATCATAGCAACATAGAAAAGCCCTTGACTCAACACTAATCTTTATTATAGATAGCTCACTGACTCGATTACAAAAAGAAATCACAAAGCAAAACTCAAAACTACTTGATATCAAAACTTCAATCTACTAAATCAAGATTCTACTAAAAGGATCGAACTAAATAAAACGGTAAAGATAGGAGTGTGATGGTGATATGATACCGGGGCACCTCCCCCAAGCTTGGCAGTTGCCAAGGGGAGTGCCCATACCCATATGATTATGTCCACGGAGGTGGTGAAGTAGGGGTTGTTGATGATGTAGGCTTGTCGTCCATCTTCCAAGGCATAGGCTCACCATCATAGAAGGATGATCGAGTCTCCGGGATCCTTAAATCTGTAGCCAAACTCATCCTCTTGAATCTATATTCATACTCACAGTTCTGGTTTTGCAGGTCATAGATCTGGGCTTGGAGGTGCTCAATTTTCTCTTGAAGCTTGAAGATGGTCTCCCCAATGACATTGGCATCTAGCTTGTGGTTGTTGGTGAACTCCGTGATCATCATCTGGTTGGCGTTGAGTCCACGCTCCACCATCCCTTGGCACTTGAAGACTTGCTGCTCCACGGTTTCGAGCTTTGTCTCCATGCTTCCGGTACGCCTCGGTCCCTCCACATCGCGGATGTGCAGCACCCCCTCACGTATCTCAATAGTTTGAGGGTGTTGCAGCACCTCCGCGAGATAGGGGTTGATAACCCTCTCGAAAAACTTGTCCCTGGGAGCGCTTGGAGACGACATGATGCTCTAGATCTGAAACGAAAACAGCTCGAAACGAAAACAGGGGATATTTGCGTGATACGGTGGTCAAAACCTTCGGGAGTATATATAGTGAATTTTTACCGACCAAAATACGTAATGTGCAAGAAAACGGAGTCCGGGAGGCACACGAGATGTCCACAAGATAGGGGGGCGCACCTAGTAAGGGTGGGCGCGCCCTCCACTCTCGTGGGGGTCTCGTGTCCCCTTCGGACTACTTCTTTCTTCCTAAAATTATTAAATATTCCAAAATGGATAAAAAATGTCATTGGAGTTGTTTTGGAGTCGGTTTACTTACCGTACCACATACCTATTCCTTTTGGGAGTCTAGAACGTTCTGGAAAGTTTCCCTTATGTATTCCTCCAGGGTTACGGTTTCAATAATATTAGTTTCAACATTGATAGGATTACCTGAAATATAATGTTTAATTCTTTGACCGTTCACCACCCTCGGACTTGTGCCTTCGAAGTTGTTGATTTTTATGGCACCAGAACGATAGACCTCCTCGACAATGTAAGGACCTTCCCATTTAGAGAGAAGTTTTCCCGCAAAAAATCTTAAACGAGAGTTGAATAATAACACATAATCTCCTACATTAAACTCATGCGTTTGTATCCTTTTGTCATGCCAGTGTTTGACTTTTTCTTTGACTAGCTTGGCATTCTCATAGGCTTGGGTTCTCCATTCATCAGGTGAGCTAATATCAAACAACCTCTTCTCACCGGCAAGTTTGAAGTCATAATTGAGCTCTTTAATAGCCCAATATGCTTTATCTTCAAGTTCTAGAGGTAAATGACAAGCTTTTCCATAAACCATCTTATAAGGAGACATACCCATAGGATTTTTGTATGCAGTTCTATAGGCCCATAATGCATCATCAAGTTTTTTGGACCAATTCTTTCTAGATCTATTGACAGTCTTTTGCAAAATTAATTTGAGTTCTCTATTGCTCAATTCTACTTGACCACTAGACTGAAGATGATAAGGAGATGCAATTCTATGATTAACATCATACTTAGCAAGCATTTTACGAAAAGCACCATGAATGAAATGTGAACCACCATCAGTCATGAGATATCTAGGGACTCCAAACCTCGGAAAAATAACTTCTTTAAGCATTTTAATAGAAGTGTTATGATCAGCACTACTAGTTGGAATAGCTTCTACCCACTTAGTAACGTAATCAACAGCAACTAAAATATGAGTGTAACCATTAGAGGCAGGAAAAGGTCCCATATAATCAAAGCCCCAAACATCAAACGGTTCAATAACAAGAGAACAATTCATAGGGATTTCTTGACGTTTACTAATATTACCAATTCTTTGACATTCATCACAAGATAAGACAAACTTACGGGCATCTTTGAAGAGAGTAGGCCAATAAAAACCGGATTGCAGTACGTTATGTGCAGTTCTGTCTCCAGCATGGTGTCCTCCATAGGATTCAGAGTGACACTTGCGTATGATCTGTTCATGTTCATGCTCAGGCACACAACGTCTAATAACACCATCTACTCCTTCTTTATAAAGGTGTGGATCATCCCAGAAGTAATGTCTTAAATCATAAAAGAACTTTTTCTTTTGCTGGTATGTGAAACTAGGTGGTATAAATTTAGCAACAATGTAATTAGCATAATCAGCATACCAAGGAGCAGTACGAGAAGCATTAACGACCTCTAATTGTTCATCAGGAAAGCTATCATCAATAGGTAGTGGGTCATCAAGAACATTCTCTAACCTAGACAAGTTGTCTGCAACAGGGTTCTCAGCTCCCTTCCTATCAATAATATGCAAATCAAATTCTTGGAGTAAGAGAACCCATCTAATGAGTCTAGGCTTAGCATCTTTCTTTTCCATAAGATATTTAATAGCAGCATGATCAGTGTGAATAGTAACTTTGGAATCAATAATATAAGGTCTAAACTTATCACATGCAAACAAAACTGCTAAGAATTCTTTTTCAGTAGTAGCATAATTTTTCCGGGCAGTATCAAGAGTCTTACTAGCATACTAGATAACATTCAATTTTTTATCAACTCTTTGCCCTAGAACAACACCTACAGCATAATCACTAGCATCACACATAATTTCAAAAGGTAAATTCCAATCAGGTGGCTGAACAATAGGTGCAGTGATCAAAGCTTTCTTAAGTATTTCAAATGCTTCTACACAATCATCATCAAAGACAAAAGGAATATCTTTTTGCAATAAATTAGTCAGAGGCCTAGAGATTTTAGAAAAGTCCTTAATAAACCTCCTATAAAAACCGGCATGACCAAGGAAACTTCTTATACCTTTTATGTCCTTGGGACATGGCATCTTTTCAATAGCATCAACCTTAGCTTTATCAACTTCAATACCTCTCTCGGAGATCTTGTGCCGCAAGACAATGCCTTCATTAACCATAAAGTGGCACTTTTCCCAATTCAAGATGAGACTAGTGTCTTCACATCTCTGCAAAACTCGATCAAGGTTGCTCAAGCAATCATCAAAAGAGGATCCATAACGGAGAAATCATGCATGAATACCTCACAAATCTTTTCACAAAAGTCAGAGAATATAGCCATCATACATCTTTGAAAGGTAGCAGGTGCATTACATAAACCAAAAGGCATACGTCTATAAGCAAAAGTACCGAAAGGGCAAGTAAAAGTAGTTTTTGATTGATCCCCTGCTGACACAGGTATTTGAGAGAAACCAGAATAACCATCTAGAAAGCAAAAATGTGTGTGTTTGGATAGTCTTTCTAGCATTTGATCAATAAAAGGTAAAGGGTAATGATCTTTCTTAGTAGCCTTATTTAATTTACGAAAATCAATTACCATCCTATAACCTGTAATAATTCTTTCCGGGATCAATTCATCTTTATCATTAGGGACAACAGTAATGCCTCCCTTTTTAGGAACACAATGGACAGGGCTTACCCAATCACTATAAGCAACGGGATAAATTATACCTGCCTCAAGGAGCTTTACTATCTCCTTTCTTACCACTTCTTTCATTTTGGGATTCAGTCGTCGTTGAGGATCTCTAACTGGTTTGGCATCTTTCTCCACTGAAATTTTGTGTTGGCATAACGTGGGACTAATGCCCTTAAGATCATCCAGAGTATATCCGATAGCAGCACGGTGCTTCTTCAGAGTTTTCAATAATCTTTCTTCTTCCTGCTCTGAAAGGTTAGCACTAATAATAACAGGATATATTTTCTTTTCGTCAAGATAAGCATACTTAAGATTACCAGGTAATGGTTTGAGTTCAAACATGGGATTACCCTTGGGTGGAGGGGGATCCCCAAGAATTTCAACGGGTAGGTTATGTTTCAGCACAGGTTCCTGTTTAAGGAACACTTCATCTATTTCCCTTCTTTCCTTCATAAACATATCATTTTCATGGTCTAGCAAATATTGTTTTAACGGATCAATAGGAGGCACGACAATGGAAGCAAGACCAATAATTTCATCCTTACTAGGAAAATCTTTATCACGGGGTTGTCTACAAAATTTAGCAAAATTAAACTCATGTGCCACATCCCCCAAGCCAATAGTGACGATATCTTTTTCACAATCAATCCTAGCATTCATAGTATTCAAGAAGGGTCTACCAAATATAACGGGACAAAAGCTATCTTGTGGGGAAGTAATAACAAGAATATCAGCGGGATATTTAACCTTCCCGCACAAGACTTCAACATCTCTAACAATCCCAACTGGTGAAATAGTATACCTATTAGCAAGCTTAATAGTAACATCAATATCTTCTAACTCAGCAGGTGCAACGTCATGCATAATTTATTTATATAAATCATAGGGTATAGCACTGGCACTAGCACCCATATCACATAAGCCATGATAACAATGATCTCCTATTTTAACAGAAATAGCAGGCATGCCTACAACAGGTCTATGTATCTTAGCATCGGGTTTAGCGATATTAGCAACTTCCTCCCAGAAATAAATAACATGCCCATCTATATTATCATTCAAGATATCTTTAACCATAGCAATACTAGGTTCAACTTTAATTTGCTCAGGGGTGTATATGTTCTAGTATTACTCTTACGAACCACAGTTGAAGTCCTAGCATGATCCTTTATCCTAACAGGAAAAGGTGGTTTCTCAACATAAGCAGTAGGAACAATAGGATCGTTATAAGTAATAGTCTTTTCTTCAACTATAATATGTGCAACTACTTTTACTTCAGTGGGAGGATTATATTTAAACCACTTCTCCTTAGGGAGATCAATGTGAGTAGCAACATATTCACAGAAAGAAGCTACTATCTTAGAGTCAAGTCCATATTTAGCGCTAAATCCACGAAAAGCATCGGTATCCATAAAAGATTTAACACAATCAAACTTAGGTGTCATACCTGACTCCTTACCATCGTCGGAACCCCAATCTTTAGCGTTGTGTTTAATTCTATCCAATAAATCCCATTTGAAGTCAATAGTCTTCAGCATATAAGAACCAGCACAGGAAGTATCGACCATGTTGCGATTATTTAGAGAAAGCCGAGCATAAATTTTTTGAATAATCATTTCCGGGGCATGAATATAACATTGATTTAAGCCTCCACCAAGTTTGAGCGATGATTTCTCCTTCGCGAGGCCAGAAATTATATATGTAATTACGATCACGATGAACAAGATGCATAGGATAGAACTTCTGGTGAAATTCCAATTTCAATTGTTTATAGTTCCAAGATCCCGTATCATCACATAGCCTATACCATGTCAATGCATATCCCTTCAAAGATAAAGGGAAGACCTTCCTTTTGACAACATCATCGGGAATACCTGCAAGATTAAATAATCCACAAACTTCATCCACAAAGATAAGGTGTAAATCAGGATGCAATGTTCCATCTCCTGCAAATGGATTAGCTAGCAGTTTCTCTATCATACCCGAAGGAATCTCAAACTAAATATTTTCATAAGGTTCAGTAGGTTGAGGAGAAACTCTTTGCTCTTCTGGTCGGGGTGAAGATACCCCAAACAAGCCCCTCAAAGGATTAGTTTCCATAGTGACAAGTAACAGAAAATTTCAGCACACTATATAAATGTTTCCTTACCAAGTTCCACTCACCAAAAGCGCTACACTCCCCGGCAACGGCGCCAGAAAAGAGTCTTGATGACCCACAAGTGTAGGGGATCTATCGTAGTCCTCTCGATAAGTAAGAGTGTCGAACCCAACAAGGAGCAGAAGGAAATGATAAGCAGTTTTCAGTAAGGTTTTCTCTGTAAGCACTGAAATTGTAGGTAATAGATAGTTTTGTGATAAGATAAATTGTAACGAGTAACAAGCAATGAAAGTAAATAAAGTGCAGCAAATCCTTTATGTAGCAAAGGATAAGCCTGGACAATTTCTAATAATGAGAAAGGAGCTCCCGAGGACACATGGGAATTATCGTCAAGCTAGTTTTCATCACGTTCATATGATTCGCGTTCGGTACTTTGATAATTTGATACGTGGGTGGACCGGTGCTTGGGTACTGCCCTTACTTGGACAAGCATCCCACTTATGATTAACCCCTATTGCAAGCATCTGCAACTACAAAAGAATTATTAAGGTAAACCTAACCATAGCATGAAACTAGTGGATCCAAATCAGCCCCTTACGAAGCAACGCATAAACTAGGGTTTAAGCTTCTATCACTCTAGCAACCCATCATCTACTTATTACTTCCCAATGCCTTCCTCTAGGCCCAAATAATGGTGAAGTGTCATGTAGTCGACGTTCACATAACACCACTAGAGGAAAAGACAACATACATCTCATCAAAATATCGAACGAATACCAAATTCACATGACTACTAATAGCAAGACTTCACCCATGTCCTCAGGAACAAACGTAACTACTCACAAAGCATATTCATGTTCATGATCAGAGGGGTATTAATATGCATTAAGGATCTGAACATATGATCTTTCACCAAGTAAACCAACTAGCATCAACTACAAGGAGTAATCAACACTACTAGCAACCCACAGGTACCAATTTGTGGTTTTGATACAAGATTGGATACAAGAGATGAACTAGGGTTTTGAGAGGAGATGGTGCTGGTGAAGATGTTGATGGAGATTGACCCCCTCCTGATGAGAGGATCGTTGGTGATGACGTTGGTGATGATTTCCCCCTTCCGAAGGGAAGTTTCCCCGGCAGAACAGCTCTGCCGGAGCCCTAGATTGATTCCGCCAAGGTTCCGCCTCGTGGTGGCGGAGTTTCATCCCATAAGCTTGCCCACGAGTTTTTCCAGGGTAAAAGCCCTCATATAGCAGAAGATGGACACCGGGGGGCCACCATGGGGCCCAGGAGACAGGGGCGCGCCCAGTAAGGGGGGGCGCGCCCCCACCTTCCTGGCCAGGGTGTAGGCCCCCTGAGGTATTTCTTCCGATCAATAATTCTTATAAATTCCAAAAAAAGGTTTCGTGGAGTTTCAGGACTTTTGGAGCTGTGCTGAATAGGTTTCCAATATTTGCTCCTTTTCCAGCCAGAATTCCAGCTGCCGGCATTCCCCCTCTTCATGGTAAACCTTGTAAAATAAGAGAGAATAGCCATAAGTATTGAGATATAATGTGTAATGACAGCCCATAATGCAATAAATATTGATATAAAAGCATGATGCAAAATGGACGTATCAAGCAGCAGTGCGAGCAAGAGCAGACAAGGCAGGGGACCGAGAGCAAGAGCAGAGCAGCAGCGCGAGCGAGAGCTAAAGCAGCAGAAACTCTTACTGATGTGGACGTCGCCACCGAGGGAGCGACGCTGTGGAGGAAGTGGCCGGCGACGCCGCCGTGGATGGAGCCGCGCCGTTTCGGCTCGGGACCGAGCACCGGCAGCACCGTGAGATCGAATCAAGAAGAAAATGCAGCGATTAGTGTACAACCTCTTTGGTGGCACCGATTAGGCCACAACTTCATCCGAGGAAACGGTGATGATGATGCTCTTCTGTTGGTGCAGGTGAAGACGGCGGTGTGGGAATGGAGGTGCCATGAAAGAAGAGGGGAACATCGGGGCAGCTCCTTGGATGTGGAGGACGGGGTGGCTGAACCGGTGGGACGACCAGATCGACGACGGATCCTCATCTGGTACGGTGGATGAGGGACGTCGAGGAGTCGCTGTGGACGATGTCGTCGAGGAAGTGGCTCCGGTTGGGTGGCGGACGGAGGAGGGTGTGGGGCTTCGCGGGTTTTCCCGGCCTCAGTGTATGAATGGGTGCGTGGATGGGATCAGAGTGAGGAACCATGGCTTAGGGACGCGCTTGTCCGAAATGTGGGGTAAGTTACGAAAGTACCCCCACCGATTTGAGGCGGTTCTTTCGGTTCAGGGGTATCACGGGCATTTCGCGTGTTGGGATTTCACTGGAGGTGGGAGTTTTCGCGCGTGAGGGAGTCCTGGATTAGGGGGTCCTTGGACAGCCGGACTTTATCCTTTGGATGGACTGTTGGACTATGAAGATACAAGATTGAAGACTTCGTCCCGTGTCCGGATGGGACTTTCCTTGGCGTGGAAGGCAAGCTTGCCAATACAGATATGTAGATCTCCTCCCTTGTAACCGACTCTGTGTAACCCTAGCCCCCTCCGATGTCTATATAAACCGGAGGGTTTAGTCCGTAGGACAACAACAATCATACCATAGGCTAGCTTCTAGGGTTTAGCCTCTACGATCTCGTGGTAGATCAACTCTTGTAATACTCATATCATCAAGATCAATCAAGCAGGAAGTAGGGTATTACCTCCATCGAGAGGGCCCGAACCTGGGTAAACATTGTGTCCCCCGCCTCCTGTTACCATCCGCCTTAGACGCACAGTTCGGGACCCCCTACCCGAGATCCGCCGGTTTTGACACCGACATTGGTGCTTTCATTGAGAGTTCCACTGTGCCGTCACTATAAGGCTTGATGGCTCCTTCGATCATCGGCAACGATGCGATCCAGGGTGAGGTTTTTCTCCCCGGACAGATCTTCGTATTCGGCGGCTTCGTACTGCGGGCCAACTCGCTTGGCCATCTGGAGTAGATCGAGAGCTACGCCCCTGGCCATCAGGTCAGGTTTGGAAACTTGAACTATACTGTCGACATCCACGGAGACTTGATCTTCGACGGATTCGAACCCATGTCGGGTGCGCCGCACAACCACGACGAGCATGACTTAACTATGCCGTCGGACAGTATTCGGGAGATCACACCTGCAACTACTCTGGCCCTCAATCCGGAACAAATTGTGCCATCTGAGGACGGGTGGATAGACCCCGCCACGGAGGCCGCACTCTCAGTGGCGATAGAGCCGAATACTGACTTCACCTCCTACGAGAGCCGTGCTGCCGAACCATTGGATTCATCCCTGGCCACGGGCTCCGAGCCGCCTGCGTCCGTACCTATCGAATCCGATTGGGCACCGATCATGGAGTTTACCTCCGCGGATATCTTCCAGCACTCACCTTTTGGCGATGTGCTAAATACATTAAGGTCTCTCTCCTTGTCAGGAGAACCTTGGCCGAACTATGTCTGGCCAGAATGGGATGCGGACGACGAAGAAATTCGCTCCCCACCCACCACCCACTTAGTAGCCACTATCGATGATTTAACCGACATGCTCGACTTCGAATCCGAAGACATCGACGGTATGGACGACGATGCAGGAGACGAACAGGAACCACCGCCCATAGGGCGCTGGACCGCCACCTCATCATATGATATATACATGGTGGACACCCCCAAAGAAGGGGATGGCGATAAGACAACGGAGGATAATCCCTCCAAGAAGCAACCCAAGCACCGACGTCAGCGGCGCCGCTCTAAGTCTCGCCACAGCAAAAGCAGCGATACCGGCACAAGAGACAATAACGCTCCGGATAGTGCCGAAGACGATGATAATCCCCTCTAGCCAGACCTCGAGCGGGAGGATGAACAAGCTAGTCCTCCGGAACAGGCAGCAAACGGAGAATCAGAGGATGACAATTACATTCCTCTCTCCGAAATTGAAGTGAGCCTCGGCGAGGAAGAATTTGTCGTGCCTGAGGATCCCGTCGAGCAGGAGCGCTTCAAGCGCCGGCTTATAGCCACAGCAAACATCTTGAAGAAAAAGCAACAACAGCTTCGAGCTGATCAAGATCTGCTAGCGGATAGATGGACCGAAGTCCTGGCAGCCGAGGAATACGAACTCGAGCGCCCAACGAAGAGTTATCCAAAGCGCAGGTTGCTACCTCAACTCGAGGAGGAAGCATTGAAACCTACATCACCAGCATATGATGCGGCTGATCGGCCACCTCGTGGCCGAGACAAAGAGGCATTTCAGCCTGAAATCCAGCACGCACCCCGCCGCCACTCAAACAAAAATACCAAGGCCCGGGGCAACACGTGGGACCTGCGGGACGTATTGGAAAACAAGGCAAAACATGCAAGATCGATCTACGGATCATGGGGGCACACACCAACGCAGGACGATGACCGTCACGCCGGATACACTAAAAGCAAATCCGGCCGGGCCGAACACAGCAGACAAGACTCATATGAACTGCGTCGTGATATAGCCCGGCACAGAGGCGCCGCACACCCCCTATGCTTCACTGATGAAGTAATGGATCACGAATTCCCAGAGGGTTTTAAACCTGTAAATATTGAATCATATGATGGTACAACAGATCCCGCGGTATGGATCGAGGATTTCCTCCTCCACATCCACATGCCTCGCGGTGATGATCTACATGCCATCAAGTACCTCCCACTAAAACTCAAGGGACCAGCTCGGCATTGGCTGAATAGCTTGCCAGCAGACTCAATTGGCAGTTGGGAGGATTTGGAAGATGCATTCCTTGACAACTTCCCGGGCACTTATGTGCGACCACCGGATGCTGATGACTTGAGCCATAGAACTCAGCAGCCAGGGGAATCGGCCAAGCAATTCTAGACACGGTTCCTAACTAAGAAAAACCAAATTGTCGATTGTCCGGATGCAGAGGCCTTAGCGGCATTTAAGCATAACATCCGTGACGAGTGGCTCGCCCGGCACCTCGGCCAGGAGAAGCCGAAGTCTATGGCAGCCCTCACGACGCTCATGACCCGCTTTTGCGCGGGCGAAGACAGCTGGCTGGCTCGCAGCACCAACACATCAAGAAGTCATGGCACTTCAGATAAAAAGGATACTAACGGCAGACCCATGTCGTAACAGACACAAGCGCCGCAACAACGGCGACAACGCCGAAGACACGGCAGTCAATGCCGGATTTAGCGGCTCTAAATCCGGTCAGCGGAAGAAGCCGTTCAAAAGAAGCAATCCGGGCCCGTCCAGTTTGGACCGCATACTCGATCGCTCGTGTCAAATTCACGGCACCCCCGATAAGCCAGCCAATCACACCAACAGAGAATGCTGGGTGTTCAAGCAGGCCGGCAAGTTGAATGCCAAAAACAGGGACAAGGGGCTGCATAGCGACGACCAGGAAGAGCCTCGGCCGTCGAACAGAGGAGGACAGAAGAGATTCCCTCCACAAGTGAAAACGGTGAACATGATATACTCAACCCACATTCCCAAGAGGGAATAGAAGCGTGCACTAAGGGACGTCTATGCGATGGAGCCAGTCGCCCCAAAGTTCAACCCATGGTCCTCATGTCCGATCACCTTCGATCGCAGGGACCACCCCACTAGTATCCATCATGGCGGATCTGCCGGATTGGTCCTTGACCCCATCATCAACGGATTTCACCTCACCCGAGTCCTTATGGACAGCGGCAGCAGCCTAAACCTGCTCTTTCAGGATACAGTGCGCAAAATGGGTATAGACCCCTCGAGGATCAAACCCACTAAAACCACCTTTAAAGGTGTCATCCCAGGTGTAGAAGCCCATTGCACGGGCTCAATCACACTGGAAGTGGTCTTCGGATCTCCGGACAACTTCCGAAGCAAGGAGTTAATCTTCGATATCGTCCCGTTCTGCAGTGGCTATCACGCACTGCTCGGGCGAACCGCATTTGCCAGATTCAATGCGGTACCGCATTATGCATACCTCAAGCTCAAAATGCCAGGACCTCGTGGGGTTATAACAGTCAATTGAAACATAGAACGCTCCCTCCGCATGGAGGAACCACTGCGGCCCTCGCAGCTGAGGCACATAGTAGCCTTTTAAGGCAAACCGCGAATTCGGTGATAAAGCCCCTGGATACCGTCAAGCGAGTCCGGAGTGACCTGCAACAGGATCGCCTGGCACGTTCAGAGCTCGCCTAGAAATTCGGCCCCCGTCCTAGTCCCAGTCAAGCGACGAAATCTATGCCGCGCGTACATAATTACGCACTGAAAATACCATGGGCATAGGCGGGGGCACGACCAGGGCACGTCCCACAATGCGGCTCAACCGCCCCAGGGGCTGTATACCTTTATCATTTTCTCTCTTTCAGGAGCTTACTCTCTGGAAGCCCTTTCCAGTAGTCTGATTGCTGGACACGCTACAGGAAGGAACGACCAAGGAGGCAAGAAGCTAAGACGTACAAGGGAATCCCCAGGTGGTCACTGATAACAATCGAAGTACCCATTTTTAATACCCATACGCAGCTTGCCCTTGGATAGGACATGTCAAATAGTCCTATTTTTTGCTTATTGCACTACTTGTATCAGTACGCTTCGACGTATTATTTAAATAAAAATGCATAGCATTAGTCTATTATTGCATTACCCTTCTTTTTTCTTGTCTGTTTATTTATGACAACTTGCACCCGTACATTCTGGTACGACCAGTACACCAGGGGCTTCAGTATACCCCATAATACGGCGTGAGAAGTCCGTACACTTTCGACAGTGCGGCACCCCGAACTTATAGCATTATATGCATCAGCTCCGAATCATATCTTGGGTCAATAGTTGGGTTTGCCCGGCTCCCATGTTTTGGTACCTTACATTCCGCAATATCGGCTAAGGTAGCGCTGGGAGAACTACTGCGATTGTGTCCCAGTTCTTCCGGACGAGCACCTCAGTAGAGAAAGCCGAAAACTGACTGTCATGATAAGGCGAGAGTTGGTCGCTGTTCGAGAGGTCTCAAGTCCTTAAAAACTTTTTCCGCTTCGGGCGAGGAGTCGGCCTTGCCCGACTTATGCGTATATAGCGCCCCAAATTCGGCCTTCCGAATACTAGGGGCTTCGCCAAAATTTAAAATTGTAGACTTCTATGGCTAAGTGAGAGTGATAAAGCCTTATACTCCGATTGCCTGGTTCATTGTGCTGAACACCTCCCTCGAAGGACCCAAAATTGGGATAAAGAGTGCTCAGGTTTATCCCGAACACCTCAGTTCTAGTTAGATGGGGGCAGAAGCCGACGACTGGCCAACTCTCAGATTTTATAAACGGCCGCACAGAAGGTAATATTTTAAATTCAAAAGGGTTGCATAGCGCAAATGAACTCGCTTCATATTACAGGATCGCATGAGTACATTCATTCGAATATTACATCCTTAGTACATTCCTCCGCCACAAGGCGAGAACCCTTCAGGACACTATTATAATACATTTCGGCGTGGCGATGCTCCTTGCCTACCGGCGGCCCCTCCTTCACCAGCTTCTCGGCGTCCAGCTTCGCCCAATGGACCTTTGCTCGGGCAAAAGCCATGCGCGCGCCCTCGATGCAGACAGACCGCTTGATGACTTCCAACCGTGGGAAGGCATTCACAAGCCGCCTTACCAGGCCGAAGTAGCTATCGGGCAGGGGATCGCCAGGCCACATCCAGACTATAAGACCCTTCATGGCCTGTTCGGCTGCCTTGTGGAGCTCGACCAGTTGCTTTAGCTGGTCGCTCAATGGCATGGGGTGTTCGGTCCCAGTATACTGAGACCAGAACAACTTCTCCGTCGAGCTCCCCTCCTCGGCCCGGTAGAACTCCGCGGCATCTGACACACCGCGGAGCATATCTGCGAACGCTCCTGGAGAGCTCCGAACTCGGGTAAGTAAAAATAAATTTTCTTTCACATGCTTGCTTTGCATAATGAATGCCTTACTCGCCGCTATCTTCTTAACTGCCTCAATTTCCTGGAGGGCCTTTTGGGCTTCGGCCATGGCGTGTTGTGCGCTTTCGAGGGCCTTCGCAAGCTCGGACTCTCGCGTCTTAGAGTCAAGCTCTAAGGACTCGTGTTTTTTTCGAGAGCCTGGAGCTCTTGATGCACCTCGCCCACCCGGGCCTCTTGTTTTTCTCGCTCAATGCGCTCCTTGGCCACCTTGTCCTCGGCCTCGGACAGCGCCTTCTTCAGGGTCGCCACTTCGGTCGTGGCCCCTAGCAAAATTCATGACGATCCTATGATCTAAGAAACCACCCTTGTTTTTTCTTATCAACATACAGACGGGGTATAACTTACCTTTGTTCTCTTTGAGGTGCCTTTTGGCAAGGCCAAGCTCTTCCTTGGACCGCTCAAGGTCCCGCTTCAGTGCGGCAACCTCCGCAGTACGTGCGGCAGCGGCTAGCAGTGAAGCCTGCATATGCACATAGACATATTTCGATTAGACTCCTGTGGTTATTATTTGATCCTCTATTCGGCCTTTCTTCGCAAACGCCAAACAGAGCATCAGGGGCTAGTGTCTATGCGGTAACATTCTCTTATAATCTGGTCACTTACCTCAAAACCTGTTAGGAGGCTAGCACAGGCTTCAGTCAGTCCGCTCTTGGCGGACTGAACCTTCTTGACCACCGCACTCATGATAGTGCGGTGTTCTTCATCGATGGAAGCGCCCTGAAGCGCTTCCAGCAAGTTGTCCAGTGCCTCTGGATGGACAGAGGCCACCGGCATAGGCGGCTTGCCCCTCTTAACGGGGGGTCGCCTCACAGAGTCCAGAACCACTGGAGGTTCCGGCGCAGTGTTCGGCTGGAGGCCGAATTCGGAGCCCATGGGAGTCTTGCTCCCCTTGCGCCTAGGGTCCGGAACGCCGCCTTGAGGCGCCTCCAGGACTACCTCCCCTCGGCTCGGTGCCCTTTGAAACAACACCTCGATGTTGTCCGTAGGGCGAGGGGTGGAGGCGGTCGGAAGTGAATGGCTATTCATATCCGACGGGTCCAAAGAACCATCCGGCGTAGATACGTCGGTATGGGCTCGGGACGGACTGCATAATCATGTTCGGCGTGATGAGAAGCAGTGCAATAAAACATACCATGCATTACTATGGTATCCTGATACTTACGACTCCGCCAGGGGCTTGTCCCTAGGCAACCACTCGTCGTTGCTGTAGGCGGCCGTCGTGGAGCAGTCCGGGAGGAGGGTCCTTCCCTTCTTGGACCCTTCGGCCTCCCCGGTTGGGGCGGCCTTCCTTTTCTTGTCTCCCCCAGCTGGGGGGGGGGGGACTTTCCTCTTCCTCCTCCTCGTTTTTGGGGGAGGAGTGCGCCTCGGAGTTTTCGGACGATGAGTCCGATATAACCTTGCGCCAGAGACCCTTTCGGGTCCCTGTGGCCTTCTTCTTGGCCTTCTTCATCGGCACCTCGTAAGGCGCCGGAACCAGCATCTCCGTTAGGAGAGCATCTGTAGGATCTTAAGGTAGGGGGGCTGGGCAATCGATCTACTCCGCTATCTCTACCCAGTCCTCTTAAATGGCATGGAGGATTAGATCCCGCACATGATTAAATTGGGGAAAATAAATATCCTATGAGATATAAAAACTTACCGGGCGCTTTGCGTTGAGTCCGCGGTCCTCGGTAAGGGGAGGGGGTACCTCGGCGCCCTTGAACAGCACCTTCCAGACGTCCTTGTGCATCGTGTCGAAGAGCTCTCACAGCCTCTGGTGCTCGGCCGGGTCGAAATCCCACAAATTGAATACCCGTCGTTGACACGGGAGGATCCGGCAGAAGAGCATGACCTAGACCATGTTGACGAGCTTGATTTTCTTGCTCATCATGTTTCTGATGCATTTCTAGAGTCCAGTCAGCTCCACCGATGAACCCCAGGATAGGCCCTTCTCTTTCCAGGAGGTGAGCTGCGTGGGGATTCCGGATCGGAATTTGGGGGCCGCCACCCAGTTGGTGTCACGCGGCTCGGTGATGTAGAACCACCCCAATTGTCACCCCTTTATGGTCTCCACATAGGAGCCTTCGAGCCAGGTGACGTTAGGCATTTTGCCCACCATGGCGCCTCCGCACTCCGCTTGCTGGCCGACCACCACCTTCGGTTTAACATTGAAGGTCTTCAGCCACAGACCGAAGTGGGGCCTGATGTGGAGGAAGCCTCGCACACGACGATAAACGCCGAGATGTTGAGGATGAAATTGGGGGCCAGATCGTGAAAATCCAGCCCGTAGTAGAACATGAGCCCGCGGACAAACGGGTGGAGGGGAAATCCCAGTCCGCGGAAAAAGTGGGTAAGGAAAACCACCCTCTCATGGGGCTCTGGCGTAGGGATGATCTGCCCCGCATCTGGCAGCCGGTGTGAGATATCCGCGGCTAGATATCCGGATCCCCGTAGCTTTGTGATGTTCTCCTCCATAACGGAGGAGACCATCCACTTGCCTCCCCGCTCCGGACATGCTTGGAGTGGTTTGAGGAGAAAAACGCGAACTTGGGCGCTGGAGCTCGAGTGCGCAAGAATGGATGAGCAAGGAGGAAGAAGGCGTGGGTAAAAAGGGTGAATCCTTGTCCCTTTATAAGGGCAGAAGAGGCGATGCGCCTCCCCACTTACCTGGAAAAATCGCTTATTCCCCAGGCGCCGTAATTGATGGCGCGGTTGGGTTACCCACACCCGTATTGATGAGAATCCCGTGATAAGGGGACACGATCTCTGCTTCGACAAGACGTGCCAAGGAAACCGCCTCGCGATATGTGCAGTGGCTGGTTGTGAAAAATAGTTCGAATAATGACCAGGCCGTGGTGTGATGTCATGCTGCAAGATGCGTCAGCAGATTAGATTTGTGGAAATATTATTCTCTCTACGGTGGTATGTGGAATTTGTTTTGCAGAGCCAGACACTATCTTTGTGTTCAAAATCTTCTATGGAGTATTCGGAGGAGGAACCCGCCTTGCAATGCCAAAGACAATCTGCGTGCCAGACTCATCATCATTGAAGCCTGGTTCAGGGGCTACTGAGGGAGTCCTGGATTAGGGGGTCCTCGGACAGCCGGACTATATCCTTTGGCCGGACTATTGGACTATGAAGATACAAGATTGAATACTTCGTCCCATGTCCGGATGGGACTTTCCTTGGCGTGGAAGGCAAGCTTGGCAATACGGGTATGTAGATCTCCTCCCTTGTAACCGACTCTATGTAACCCTAGCCCCCTCCGGTGTCTATATAAACCGGAGGGTTTAGTCCGTAGGACAACAACAATCATACCATAGGCTAGCTTCTAGGGTTTAGCCTCTACGATCTCGTGGTAGATCAACTCTTGTAATACTCATATCATCAAGATCAATCAAACAGGAAGTAGGGTATTACCTCCATCAGAGGGCCCGAACCTGGGTAAACATTGTGTCCCCCGCCTCCTGTTACCATCCGCCTTAGACGCACAGTTCGGGACCCCCTACCTGAGATCCGCCGGTTTTGACACCGACAGCGCGCGTTGTAATTTTGGAATAGCAAGACGCGGGTTGAGATGGAGGGAGTTGTCGGAGCACAACGAGACAAAGATTTATCTTAAATATTTCAGCGTAACAAGGCGTGGGTTGAAGAGGCGGGAGTTTCGCAGCATGATAGACAGAGACGCTAGCTTGAAATTTCGGCATAACAAGGCGCGGCTTGAAATTTCGGGAGAACAAGCTTAACGTGTACCAAAAAAGACAATTTAGACTAGTATGATATACTATGTACAATGTGTTTAACACGCACAACACACACACAGACACCATTTAGACTAGTAAGGTACACGTGCATTGCACGCATGAGATTTGGCAACCAAATTATGAATAAATACCACATTATAGCATGTAAGCTTTGAGTCATATATGCATGATGTAGATGTTCGTTTAATTCTTATAGTTCATTTCATTCAAAATCATCTAGTATTAAAGAAAGCTAATCTATTTTAAGATTCATGGAATTGTGCGTTGTAAGGCATAAAGTAAAAACAAATCATGTAGAGAAACATTTGGGCAATTCTGATACGGGAGATTCTAGAACAAAGAAGAAGTGCTTGTGTTTTGAGGTTTGTGCATTATGCTTAAGTTCAACCATAGAGTCTTCTAGATTGTACATGTGGCAAAATCTGGTGGAATCTAGATGATATCCAATGGCCAGTAGTGCTCAAATTTGCCAGCTCTGCACCATCGGATTGGCCTCATCCAACGACCATCTTTCAAAGTTAAAGTTATCTGCACACTATATAGAAAATATAAAATAATATATATATAGGGGTATAGATATAGTTATGTGATGCGAAAGCCACCCATCATCTCCAATTATAATAGTGTGTCCATGCACGGATGCAATGTGGCCAAACGATGTCTGCCATCGGTATCTCAAATTCAAACCAGTCTGACCTTGTTCAATGTGTATACATTACAACATGCTCGTTTCCAAACCACACCGCGTAGATCTCCGTTATATTCATGCATGCATGGGTTTCAAACATCATGATCTCTTATTCAAATATTTGAATTCAAATTTACATTGATTATGACCTCACCTAGTCTTTTACACCCACACATTGGTCTTCTCTTTATAATTGTACCACTAACTTTCTCTCGTGCATGCATGCACACACACTACCAGTCGGCATTATCCATCGCACACATGCAATCTTTTTCTTCAGGTCGGTCTCCCATGAAGGCACACACACACATCCCCCTCTCCATCATATCGGGCATTCTTTATCTCTCACGTGCATGCGCAACGATCGATGTTCCTCTATGTGTGTGTGTATAGCTAGGTCTTTCATAGTTTTCCACATAAACCGATCAATCTATATATCGAGTAAGGTCTCACCCTCTTTCCCACGTCCACATCGATCAATCTATACCTCTCTATATAGGATTACATATATAGCTAATACACCCACATTAATTATATATCCAACGCCCCCCTCTCATCATCCATGCCTTCCGCTTCATCTCTCAGACGCGCGCACAATGGCGAAGACAGGGGCAGCAAGGGCCCTGCCCCCCCTAACATCACTATATATTGAGGCTAATATGAATGTGATTGTTAGACAATTGCTGGTAAAAATGGTTTAAGTTGATGAATTGGCCCTCCTCGTAAAGGATAGGAATGCTAGGCCCCCTAGCTCATGGGACATTTTTCATGGCTCCGCCACTGCGCAACAGCGCACGTTCTCGCCCCCTCTCTCTAAATATCGATCTTGCAGTTGTGCACACCTTCATAGTCTCCCACCACTCGGCCCCTCGCACCATCTTCTAGCCCCCACCGGATTTTGCCACATGTACAATCTAGCAGACTCCATGGTTGAACTTAAGCATAATGCACAAATCTCAAAACAACAGTGGTTCTCCTTTGTTCTAGAATCTTCCGTATCATAACTGCCCAAACTATTTTTCTAGTTGAATTGCCATTATTTGTTTTTACTTTATGCATTACAACGCACAATTCCATGAATCACAAAATAGATTAAGGGCTTCTTCGATTCAAAGGATTCTCAAAGGAATTTTGGAGGATTCTAATCCTTAGGAATTTTTCCTATCTTGATTGTTTGATTCGTAGGATTGTAAACCATAGAAATTTTTTCATATGATTCATTTGCACTAGATTTCATAGGAAACATCCCATCCACTCAAACCTCTTTGAAAGAATTCTGCATTTTTTCTATGCACAATCAAACACTCGTACAATCCTGTAGGATTCAAGACGACATTCCACTCTAATCCCATGTTTTTCCTATTCCCGCATTTTGGAAATCCTATGAATCAAAGAGGCCCTAGGTTTTTTATAAAAACTAATTGATTTTGAATGAGATGAACTATAAGAATTGAACGAAGGTCTACATCAGGCATATATGACTCGGAGCTTACATGCTATAGTTTGGGACTTTTTCATAATTTGGTTGCAAAATCTGACGCGTGCAATGCACGTGTACCCTACTAGTATATCGAGTATGTGCAAAACACAATGGCACGCTACACAGTGTCTCTCTTACAGTTCATGAAGCCACATGGCACATGTGGAGGCGTTGTCCCGACATCCTTGTGTGGATCGATCACAATGACGGGCTGCTGGTTCCAGAAGAATGTACTCGTCCTCCCCGAGCCACACTGGCGGTACATGCATGAAGCGAAGATGTGCACGCACGCCACACACGCACTCATTCCCTCGCACGCACACGCGGGTACACGGGCGGATGCAATTTTGTACCAAGATCCACCCCATGTGATAATTTGACGCGTGTGTCGGGCAAATACCCCGCGGTATGACCCGGCCGGAGTTATAACCCGGCCGGGACTTGGTAAACCGGCGAATGTTAAGTCAGATGATAACCCGGGAGGTGTTAAGTCAGATGATAAACCGGTAGGCAATCATAAACCGGCAGGAGTCATAACCCGACATACAATCATAAACCAGCAGGAGTCATAACCCGACAGACAATCATAAATCGGCAGGAGTCATAACCCGGCAGACAGAGTCGCCTGGGTTTAGTAAGCCCGAGACGTTATGAAGCCCGAGACGTTATGAAGCCCAAGACGTTAAGAAGCCCATGTAGAGAAGTCAAAATAGTTTAAGTCTTAATCCGAGTTGGACTCTACATGTAACCCGCCCCTTCAATATATATAAGGAGGGGCAGGGCACCCCAAGAGGGAGGAAGAATCTTAGGGCTAGACATAACTAGGAGAGCCGGTTTATGGCGACTCCCTCGTGATGATAATGAGACCTAGCCTCAAACATCATGTAGGGTTGTTACCGGATGATGTTTCCCGGGGCCCGAAGCTGTCTAAATCCTTGTCTTGTGTTGCGTCTCTCGATTCTGCTCAACCCCTCTCAAGCTACCACATAGATGTGTTGGCCTCACGACTAAGTCCTCACACTAGGACATCTTCCGTGACAATTCCACGACACTTGGCGCCCACCGTGGGGCTCGCGCACGGTGGTGTTGAGTTCTTGGAGGGATCTCTCCTAAGGATCGAGGAGTTCGCAATTTTTCAGATGAAGAGCTGGTTTGAAAGGATTTGCATCAGTATCAAGTACATCAATCCAGATTTGAAGGCACTTCAAGGTCCAATCGGTTTAAATACTGGTTCAGATTTATTTTGTCGGCGGTTCAAGATGTTTTCGCCAAAGTCAAAAACGACCCGGAGATATCAATGCTGCTTGTCACGACTTCGCCTCGTTTTCCCCTTGCGGCAGCTCCACTTCTGCCACGGCCTTCCTTTGGCCTCTACTACTCCTGTCTGTCTGTCACCTGCGGGTCAATGGATCTTATTTTCCTAATCAGTGACGTGATGCATAGGTTGATCCGAATATGTGTTAAACTTGGTCTGTACGTGTATCAGCCAATTGATTGGTCAGCCAAATACTAGTACTCTAGGTCAACGTCAAAATCCATCAGAAATGTGCCTCCCTGGAATAGTAGTACTTGCAGATTACCGGGTAGAACAAATCATGGCCTCGCCGTTGAATGGAGCCATTGTCCTGGCTATATTGTGGTCCTGCACCGAGCCATCTTCACCGGCCACCACGCTAATCGACTTCTGCCGTGGTTGGGTCGGTCTACAGAATCACCGAGTCGCCTCTGCTGTTTTCCTCTGGGCTGCCCCCGCGTCGAGCCGACCTGTCGACTAGCGGGCCTCACGCCGTTTCAGCCACGACCCCGCGCCTGTGAACCGCCATGACCGTCACGGGCTCCAAGCCGCCTTCGCCGGTGTGCCAAGCTACTACTGAGGTCAACGTTGTCGTCCTGCAGTTTTCTACTTGAGCAACTACCGCAGCTGAGACCCGCTGCGTATAATTTTTAACGACGAGTTGTTGCTGTTGTGGGCAAGTTCAGAGTCCCAACGTCGAATCAGCCAAATTCGTCTGTTGTTGAGGATACGCACGGTTTGATGTTGATTCCGATTATAACATGAAGACCGGGTCAAAAAATCTCCCCCGAGTCACTTCTGAGCCGTCGGTCCAGCGCTGGCCGGTTCAAACCTCCGCTACTATTAGTCATGGCCGTGGAGTCACCACTTTAAAGTTGATCCCGTGACTCACCTCCGTTTTAAGTCACTTCTATCGGCTGTTGCTGGGCCATATCTGCTAGAACTTTTAATACGGTTCTACCACGAGCCGTGCACATGTTTATTCAGTTGTAGCTGCGCTGAGTCACCTCAGCCTCGTCGTCTCGATACATTCAGAGTTTGAGGGAAAACACAAGCGCACCAGGGAAGTGCCATCATTAAGTATCAATGCTTTGAATGGAAAGGAGGGAGACGGAGGTTGTTATGAAGAAGGAGAAGATTCACCTGCAATTGAACCTGTTTACTAAACTGTTTCCGAGCCGCCGAGCTAAACCAGCCGTGTGGCCATCTGCAACAATATGTTTTGCCAACTCGCCGGGGTTGTTGCGGCCGCCTTTCTTTACACCGTGGCTCTGCCATTGCCGGATTACGTTGCGGCCGCTTCCGCCTCGAGTCGCCATGGCCTTGCGCAGCCTCAACCATTCCTCCGGGCGGTTTGCCTCAGCTGCTGCCGCCCGAGTCCGCTGCCCCATCGGCCAAGCTTGTTTTCCCGCGCTCGCCGGCTCGCAGATCCGCCACACAGCAGGACGGATTAGCGCCCCGTTGACCCGCCCCATGCCCCGTGCCGGATCAAAACTATAGCACTCCTATGAGTATCAAATATAGGGCAATTACATGTGGAAAGGTGATAATCTTTGCAGCTGCCGTGGCGGACCTGTTCCCACCAAGTCAACGGCTCCCCTCTGGTTTTGCCGGCCTGAATCAATCGCCGTCAATAACCCGCCGCAACTGTGGTTTGCTACATCTCCGGCACCGCGCAATTGACCCGCCGGTGCCGTGTCTCACTGAATTGCCGGCCTCGAGCCGCCCCTTCCGCCGCATGCTCGCAGCGCTCTCTGTTGTGTCAAATCGCCAGGTTATCTCCGCGCTAAATCACTGTCGCTTCACTATGACTGGCGAGTCATCTGCCGCCGTGAGTTGTCTGCAAATCGCCCCGTGCTCTTGCCTACAAGCCGCCAGCATGCTCGCCGGTTTGCAGTTGGGGCCGCTCGTGTGCTCCTCCTATAACCTGCGCGTCGGCTCGTACTGCGCCCGGCTACCGATAAGCCGTCTCCCGCTGGAACTCGCCTCCTCCATCTTGGCCTTCAGTCGCTGAGTTGTTGTCTCTCCAAGTCGTCGTCGGGCCCCGTCATCCGGCCGCGCTGCGACCCTGGCTTCCGAGTTAAACCGCCCTCGCCTTACCCTCACGGACAGATCACCTCAATTCGCCGCTGCTATGTTTCTCCTGGGATTTCTGCTTTGGAGTGACCGACTTTCTTCTACAAAAGAACCGCCTCAAATCGCCATTGCCGACCTTGAGCAGACCTTGTCACTATGGTTTCGTGGCCGGCCTCTTGCGCTGCAAGTCGCCGCTCGGTCTCCAAGCCACCGGATTACCACTGCCCGCTTCAGCTGCAGCCCCGCCGGATTACCTCTGCCCGCTTCAGCTGCTGCCCCGCCGGGTCGCATCTGCCTGACACCAACATGCTGATCCGTCCTGCTTCAGTTGCCGCCCCGCCGGATTACCTGTCAGGCAATTACAAGTCCCAGGTTGCTACAAGCATGACAACCCGGCACTTGGGGGCTACATATGTGGAATACTCAGTTCTGACTGGTGATTGACATGAACAACCTGGATTTCTTCAAGCTTGTGACATTCATATTGAAGAAAATCTTAAGCTGTTACTACATTACCTTCTTAAGACTTGGGGGCTACAAGTGATAGGCATATAAGAGGTATATTTTCAAGCTTGATGTTAACTACAATTATGACCCGGTGCCATCAATATTTCTAAACCGGCAATTTTGGCTATGATAAACCGGCAAGTTCTACATCCTTAAACCGGCTGAAGATCAGATGAGTGTTTCAAGGACCAATATTTCTATTAAGCATTGGGAGCTGAATCAAATGAATTATTCTTCACAATAGTTCTCTGCGACAAATCAATGTCAGCAAATTTATTATGAAGCTGGCCTGTTTACTCGAATTTTCTAGAAGAAGGAAATGACAAGGACTTAAGGATGATCAGGTTCAATTTAACGTGGATAAATCCAAATTATACTGGGGGCTAATGTCGGGGATATACCCCGCGGTATGACCCGGCCAGAGTTATAACCCGACTGGGACTTGGTAAACCGGCGAATGTTAAGTCAGATGATAACCCGGCTTGTGTTAAGTCAGATGATAAACTGGCAGGCAATCATAAACCGGCAGGAGTCATAACCCGGGAAACAATCATAAACCGGCAGGAGTCATAACTTGGCAGACAATCATAAACCGGCAGGAGTCATAACCCGGCAGACAGAGTCGCCTAGGTTAGTAAGCCCGAGACATTATGAAGCCCGAGACGTTATGAAGACCAAGACGTTAAGAAGCCCATGAAGAGAAGTCAAAATAGTTTAAGTCTTAATCCGAGCCCCTTCAACATATATAAGGAGGCGCAGGGCACCCCAAGAGGGAGGAAGAATCTTAGGGCTAGACATAACTAGGAGAGCCGGTTTACGGCGACTCCCTCGTGATGATAATGAGACCTAGCCTCAAACAGCATGTAGGGTTGTTACCGGATGATGTTTCCCGGGGCCCGAAGCTGTCTAAATCCTTGTCTTGTGTTGCGTCTCTCAATTCCGCTCAACCCCTCTCAAGCTACCACATAGATGCGTTGGCCTCATGACTAAGTCATCGCACTAGGACATCTGCCATGACAATTCCACGATAGCGTGTAAAGTCCTTCACTTCATTGATGGTTAATTAATACAGTGCATGCAAATTGAGTGGACGTGGGGGCGGAAGTAAGACATTACTACTCCACTACGCGCATGCAAGTAGTTAAATCATGGGTTGCTAGTAGTACTTCCATTGGTCTCCTTCGTATTTTGTGGCAATTTTTGACAGTAACATAATATTTACGCATCTGAGCAGTGTAGTCTACTTGAAATTTATGTTCCACTAAACTCATCGAGAGCCGTTTCGGGCCTCGAAACCAAAACCCATCAATTTATCTTTACCTTGTTCCCATCACATTCGAAAGTACTAGTGCTACAATTAAGTGCAAGCATGCTCACACCTACTAGTACGTACCAAACCTGAACGTGTTCCCACTATGCAGGTATTAGTACTAGTGCTAGTACTTAGGTTATAAAAAGGGGAACTACCTAACCGAAAATTACTCTACCTTTCCTCCTCATAAGTGCTTCTTCTTCGTCCGTCCTTGCCATGTCCGGTGCGCAGAGCTCTAGGTCGAGAACTACTCGTAACAAGGGAGCGGCAACCAAGGCTACGGAAAAAAAGAGAGGGCTTGCCGCCACGCAGAGACCTCGAAAGATCTCTCACGGGTTGGCGATGGCACCCAGGAGCGCCCTAGCCGCGGAGGCGAACATGCCGAGCTGGCGGCGCTGGAGTCGTTATCCCTCGAGGGCATGGCCGATCAGCTCAATAAGCACCTCAATAAGCAGAAGGAGTTCATCCACGGCTTGGTGGAGCTGTTGAAGGAGAGCCTCGACGACATGCCCGCTGAGGTCAATAAGCAGGGGGAGTTGACCGCTGGCTTGGTGATGCTGCTGAAGAAGAGCATTGCCTCCAAGAAGAAGGTGACCGGCAAAATCCTGCAACTTCAGGAGGACAAGGCGAAGCTCTGCCACGAGCTCGACCTGCTGAAGGAGAAGAATGCCGGCTGGAACAAGCTGCATGAGAGTAGTAGTTCCTCGATGAAGGTGCTGCAGGCCCTCGTCATGGAACAGAAGGAGGAGTTGGCGAAGCTCCGCATCGAGCACCCGGCTGCTGTCAAGGTACGTAATGCGGCCGTGGTACAGATGATGAAGGCTCGCGTCAAGAAATCCCGCGTCATGGACAGAATGAAGAAGATGGGGGAGGAGACGCGCAAGGAGATGGAGGTCATGGAGGCGATGAAGAAGTAGTTATAACTCCGCGGTGAATTAGATCATTTGGGGTGATAATCTTCCTTCTTCTATTGCTCCTGTGTTTCTTCTTTTGCTTCGGGTGTTTCGCCGCATGTGTCACATTCTCTGCAAGGCATGAATAGAACCATGCTAACAATAAGATGACTAGCAAATTCCCTCCGTCCCATAATATAAGAACTTTTTGACACTAGACTAGTGTTGAAAACGCTCTTATATTATGGGACAGAGGGTGTAGATCATTTTTTATCGCCATATGGCACTGGGCTGCCGTGTTTCGTGCTCCTCCGTCGTAGTACTACTCCAGTGGAAAACTTGAGTATACCGCACGGTTCTTTGCTCCTCCTCAGGTCGTCGGCACATTTATACGAGCAGTCAAATCACAAGGCCCCGCCTTCCAGCAGTAATGAGCCGTCAGATCACATTTATACGACCAGCCGGATCACAAGGCCTCGCCCCTCGTGAAAAGGACTAAGCTAGACTACCCCCCTCTAGCCTTTTGAAAAATGTATACATTTGTACAGTAGTAGTATCGATGGATTGCGCCATGGAGCAAAACTAACAAGATGAAATTAAAGAAAATAGGTGGTACATATAGAGAGCGCTCGTCGCCAAATTATGCATATACTATATGACACTACCCACTATGAAGGTACTAGTAACATAGACTAGTAACTAGTCTATGTTACTCTCCACTATGACCAGCCAAAGTCGAGGCGCGGATACCAACGAGGGCCTGGTTGTGTCTATATTTGGTCAACTCACCCGACTGCATACGCACCAGGCAGACAAAGCTCGTGTCGTGTCGATGCCGTGTGCGGCCCGCACATTAACCAAAACCTCGCGCCTCCATCTTAGCCTCTGCGGTTTAAACTTCTCAATCTCAAGGCCAAGGAGCAACGTGAAACCTATGATAGAGCCAATCGGATGGTTGAGAACACTACAATTCGTAGCTACAGATGCGTGTGTGAGAGAGGACGAGTGCATGCGTGCACCTCTTCTCAGAGTACAAGTGTATGTGGGTGGCATCGACCTAGGGAGCAGTGATGGTGCGTGCGAGAAGTCCCGAGAGATAGGTGTAATGCGTCTGAAAATAAGACTAGTCTATAGCTCGCCACGAGCCTATTCCTGTCGAACGCCAAGCGTAAGATATGTATCCGACGGTGCCAGTTTTTACACGTACACAACAGTAGAAAAAGAACTAGTACCATGGCATATGCTTCACCATAGCCGAGAAAACGTGCCGATGTTACGCCATCCGGGAATAGTGCCGCACTTCGAAACTAGAACCGTCAATAAATTTTGAGCGCGTCTCGTCACATTCCAAATTACTACTCCGTCTGTTCCTCAATATAGTGCGTATTAGTTTTCTGAGACAATTCCGTAATGTAGTGCGTAGTTCGAGTCCAGCCCAATTTTAGACAAAACTAACCCTCTGCCAACCCACCCAATGCATCGCCTCCTTCCCTTGTTTATTCCCTCTCATACACATGGGATGGGACAGAGCAAGATGATGGGAGGGCGCAGTAGTTTTACTCCAATTTTCTATTCTCCTGACGCATTGGGAAGATGGTGTCTGCTACAAATCAATAGGGGTCTTTCTCGTCCAAAATATAATGCTAGCACATGCATTGGTATGTCGGCTTCTCTCTATGCGCATTACATTTAGGAATGGAGGGACTACCATGCTATATTTAATTGCAAACCTGTTCACACCGATCACAACCTAAACAGTTTCCCACTTAGGAGCGTATTAGTAGTACTCGGTTATAAATACTACTATGCTAAGATGACTGCACATTCCTCCTCAACTCCTCATCCACAAAAAACAATCAAATCAATCAAGCCATGGCCAGCGTGAGTTCTAGGTCGAGACATTTCCACCAGGGAGAGGTGAGCATGGAAGAGGAAGCACGGGAGATGTCCCGCCTCGCCGCGAAAGCAGCCGACATGTCCAGCCGCGCAGCAGTAGTAGCACAGAGGTCCCGCCGCGCCGCCAAAGCAGCACGGAGGTCCCATCCTGCCGTCGATGTAGCAGATTGGTCCGGCCACGCCGCAGAAGCAGCAGAGATGTCCCGCCACCCCACCGAAGCAGCACGAAGGTCCCGCCACACCGCGGCAGCCTGGGAAAATTTCTCGCGGGTAGGCGAGGACTCTTACAGGCGCATGCATGCGATGGTCCATAGCCAGATGGATCAGATCTCCGGCTGGGCGAGGTTGCAGGATGAGGCTACCGGCATCATCCGGAAACTAGGGGAGGGTAATGCGAAGCTCCGGGGCGAGCGCGACCTGCTGAGGGCGAAGATCGCCGGAAGGGCGAAGCAGGAGGAGGAGACCGCTGCCTTGTTGTAGAGGATGGGCGTCATCATCGAGAAACTTATGGACGAGAATGCCATGCTCCGCATCGACCGCAACAGGCTGGTGGAGGAATCCATGGATGCTGCCAAGCAGCGTATTAAGGACATGAAACTGATGAAAGAGATCATCGCCCGCCATGAGAACTAGTCTCGGCGACCTGCAGCGCATAAAGAAAGTAGAGATCAGTGAGCCAGATCATTGTATGTGTCTTCCTTCTTCTTTTGCCCTTGTGTATTTCGGGCGTAGCCGCATGTGGCTTTTTTTAATTATCTTCGTAATTATGTAAGACAATTATTATCCACTCTCGTCGTCCTTATATATATATTCATCAGTCTTGCTATAAGTCGCAGTAGATGCTATATAGGTCCGTCGGATCTTACATCAAGATCCGTGCAAAATTTTCTTTTCAGATTTTCTTTTTTCTCTCTTTAATCTCAGTTGAGTGAGACATTGCCACGCCATTAAACAGAGGCTCGGACGCCGTTAATGGAGACCTTGGGAGAGAGGTGGACGGCGGATGGAGGTCAAAGGGCTCTCCTCCCGATAAGCACGCGTAGGGGTCTGATCGCACGCCTCCCGTACTCAAATAGCTACCCCGCACGGATCCTCCTAGCTAATAAAAAAAGGGGACGCGTGGCGACACGTAAATGGTAAATAGAACACCCACGGTTTCAATAATACTTGTGTTTCCGATTGTAACGTGACATCACTTGTTCCAAAATGACTTTGTTGATTGTTAATGTGTGCGCCTTCGCAAATCGGATAGCAAAATTACCACAGCATGTTGGTGCCATGTCATGACACCAAGCCAAGTTTCATGATTTTCATGCATGTTTCGAATTTACAGGAATTAAAAAACTAAGTTTCTCAATGTTTCGAGCCGACCCATGACGCCTAGATGTTTGAAATTCATTCCCATTTCTGGCATGGGACCTAGAAATTTACCTGAGGACACACATGTGATTTTTCAACCAGCTTTGGTGCACTGGAGCATGTGCTTGTATTTAAAATTTGAATTATGCACACAAAGGTGACACGTTCCCTCTCAGAACCACGAGCCTTCTTGAGAGAAGCTCCGGTTTGCAAGAAACTTATACCAAAACTTGTTCCTATTCTACAATTTTTTACCATAGCATGGTAGTACCATGACATGACACCATGCCAAGTTTCATGATTTTCAGGCGTGTTTCGGATTTACAAGAATTTTAAAACCAAGCTTCTCAATGTTCTCAGCCGAGCCATGATGCCCAGATGTTTGAATTTCATTCCCATTTCTCGCATGGGACCTAGAAATTCACCCGAGGACACACATGTGAGTTTTCAATCAACTTTGGTGCACGGGAGCATGTGCTTGTCGTTCAAATTTGAATTATGCACATTAAATGACCAGAAACTCAATTAATGTATAAAAAAGGCCAAACGAACCCGAAATAATTCCAAAATTTAACAGGGCACTCATATAGTTCTATGTTGCCTCTGTAAAGAAAATCTGGGGGGAGGCAGCGTATATTGTTTCGCACACAAAGCTATAAAGAAATGAAGAAATAAAGAAATTAGCATACCTATTTAATTCTTGGGTTCTTATTATTTATGCCACTAGTTGTGTATCACTACTCAGTTTTTCCATTAGAAGTTATAACTACTCAAAAAATGCCATCGATCCGTGAGATGCCTGCTCAAAAATGCAATTAGATATCTAAAAAATGCCATCGTTAAGTTAGATGTTTACTCAGAAATGCCATTAGACATTGTTATTTTCACGTCAAACCCGTTGACCATGTTACATGACAAAAATAAAAGCCGATTCTCACAATGATAAGTTAATGGTGTCCAGCACAACACACCCCTCAAATAAAACTAAGCACCCTGGAATTCTTTGACAAAACTAAGCACCCTGAAATTCTTTGACAACTAAATCGCTGGCTATATGATGTTGGCCATATATATTGTACGTATATAATGTGAAGAAACGAGTGGTAGTACTATACCAACTAAAAGATGAAATGTACGAAATATAATGAGAAGAAACATAACATAGTTCTACTGGGGGCTTAGCACAACACACCCCTCAAATTAAACTAAGCACACCTGAAATTAAACTATGCAACTAATCCGGTAGACACTGCATTAGAACCACCATGAGCAACAACACTGCCACCTTACTCGGAGTCCTCGTCCACGTCCTTGACATCGTCCTTGTCCCTCTTCCTCTTGGTTGATACTTCTTTGCTTGAACCGCACACTTGGCTCTTGCTCTTCATCCAACCCTTGTAGATATTAAAACAAAGGTAGCCATCCATTGCAGCGTAGTGGATGTGGTCTATATCTAGTACATTCCACTGCCATGCATGATGATGAAACATGTATGGAGGTTTCTCTAGTGTACCGTACGAAGGATGAACCATGGCTCCTGCCAGGGTCAGCATTGAAGACTGACCACGTGAGGGCAGCAGCCGATTCTTCTGGAGGTCGAAGGGGTTGCCTACAACGAGGCCTATCTAACCCAGGACTCTTTTGTCGTTCTTAAATTCTATGGTAATGAATTTGACTAGGCCGCCCTTGAGGAAGTTCTTAAATTCCTCGCACTCAACGTCGGCATGGCATATGTGGTAAACCAAGCATAAGTCATGCACGCAAACCTAGATCACGATGGGCTTCTTCTTCTCTTCCTCCTTTAGATCCTTCTCTTGTCCCAGGACTGTGGTGTACTCAACATCTAGCCCAGCGACCCACTCATCATTTTAGTTTTTGAACATGCGACTGAAGCGAGCAAGGCATCCTTTCACCGTCGCGGAAGAACGGGTGTAGATGACGTCGAACTCATCACCGGTGATGATTCTAACCTTGTACTCACCGCCAATCATGGAGATTTGGGACGCCATGAATTTGGGAGGAGGGTTAGGATTAGTGGAACTGACGTAATGTGAAAGGACGGGACGACTAGGAGTGAACTGCTGTAATGTTAAAGGATGTCCGGGGACGAGTAGGAGCGAACTGCCAGCGGTTTTTCAATTGTAAAAATGCTGAGTGGGGCGTGCGAACGGCAGGGTAGTGGCTTGCCTTCTGGATAAATGGATTCATGCACAGTGCTATGTGGGTCCAATTAGATGCCATGTCTACTCGACGCCTAATTAAATGGCTTTCGATGTCATATGAAGCGTGGAGAAAATTACAGTTGATACGAAGCTTTCCATTCTCCCATGATACGGGCTTCCGAGAGCCCTTGGATCTGAGATCAAACGGTTGCATGGCGTGATTCTAGACCTATGGGTGAATATCCTATCCTGGAGGGTTATTCTGCAAATTTTCAGCAACTTACCATGCGACCGTTCGATCTCAGATCCAAGGGCTGCCAGCAGCCCGTATCTTGGTCGCGCCACCTACCACGACCGTCGCCTCGCTCGCGCGGTCGCGCCCTTGGAGATTTAACACGATGCATTAGGCTATCTAATGTTGGCATGTCATACTTAGTCATCACTTAGTCACTCGTACTACAACAAGGTTAGCTATAAGGTTGGCTATAAGAGTATTTTCTTTTACTTCTCTCTATCTCTTTCTTTGTAGTATTTATTGCATTTTCCAAGGAGTGACCTCTTTCAATGAAATGGTGCTTAGATGAGGTGCTAAGGGCATTAAATGGCTTAGCAATCAAGTCCCCAATGAATAGGTGCTTAGTTTTTTGTTGCTAAGTTCGCTTCATTTAATTAACTATAGACTCAAAATTGTCTTTTCACCTAGGTACACGCGCTTAGCACCGTTTCTTCCTTGGGTCACCAAACTAGTCTCTCTCTTCTTAATTAACTTGCCACATCAGACTTTATGCCTATGTGGCAAGCTTAGCACTTGTAGGAGCAAGTAAGTACTCCATCCGTTCCAAAATAGATGACCCAACTTTGTACTAACTTAACTTTAAGTTAGTACAAAGTTGGGTCATCTATTTTGGAACGGAGGGAGTACAATAGTGGGCTATAAGCCCGCTTTACATGGCATTTTTGCATATGTGGAGGAAAGAGGCAAGGAAAAAGTGGAGTGGGCTCTCATGCAAGAGCCAGCCTCTACATGGTGGAGCATTGGGAGAGGTACCTCTATGGAGGTGGCCAGGAATCGGGAGACTCACGCCGGTCATAGCGCCGTAGTTAAAATGATAATGGCAAGTCAAATCACGGGGCCCCACCTGTCCAGCAGTAACTCACTATCAAATCACACAGCCCTACGTTTGCAGCAACCTACTCCCTCATCTTCTCACGTCTCTGTCGAACCGACTAGCCGGAACTGCCCCGCCTACCGTGCAGGAAAAGCCCCGCCCTCGACTTTTAAATAGTACAGTAGTACTAATTTTGTATCCATGGATTGAGGCATGGAGCAAAGCCTCAAGAAAACGGCGGTACACATGTACGGAGTATACAACACGCCCGTCGCGTTCGCGTCGCACCACGGACGGTCGGTCGGTCTGGCATGCTGCTCTCCGAATGGAACGCGCATCATATTGCGTTTGCAAACACATGTGGGACCGCAATTGAGAACCGACCATAGGCACACTCCCCGGCCCCGCAAGTCGGGTGAGTTAATAGAAGAGAGAGAGACAAGCGATAGTACTACTAGAGAAGTGTTGTAGGAGTACATACGTTGGTACCTGGACGATCCCTGCAAGACACGGAAGATCAGTTCGTCCATGCATGTGACCAGACTCCAGCAGATACGCCTGGATTGGCTATTGTCTACATATCGTGCAGGCTGTGTTGTACAGGGCTGTAGTTCTGGTGAGAAATCTAAAAAAGGTTTCTTATCATATCGCAAAATTAGGTGTCATGTGCTTCGGATCACTGCGAGGGTTAAACAGCGACAACTGAGTTGGGCTAGTCATTGGGGGCACATGCACGAAGACTACTCGGCCGCCATCTAGGTCAAGCCGGCTATGTTAATTAGGACATCTATCAACGGACCCCTTTTCTACGAGTTTATCTTTAATTTGAGCTTTGATCCTCGTCTAGTTTGTCTGTTGGGATTCATGTTGTCTCCTTTGGGCAGTGAGGTTACGATTTCTTGTCATGTGGCATTTTTTTGTGTTATATGTTATAATCCGGTGCTTCACATCAAAATGACGACAACTGCGCCTCCGCGGCACGTGCATGAAGACTTCTCTACAGTCATTGTCGAGGTCAAGCCGGCTCCGGTAGACAAAAGAAAACTAGTACTCCACTATATAGGCAGGAGCCTCCGCGCTTGCTTGCTAGTGTTGCTCTCTTCACACTGTCTCATCCTCTACAAATCTAAACATGACAGCGGTGGCCACCCTCTCTCTCTCTCTACTCACCGCTGGTCACAGATCCAGCCGGATCCTCTCCGTCGGGGAAGGTGAGAAGGTGCAGTGTTCACGCGGTCGTCCTAGGCGACGGATCTTACCCACTACCGGCGTGTCCCGATCAGCGTGCCTTGCCGTTCTCTCCCAAGCATCGCTGGCGAGGGAGGGCCTCCCACCCCTTCTTCGTCGCTGCCGCAGTATGGGAAGATCCGGCCTCCCGCCACCCACCTAGCGACAACCCGGCGACCCTCAGGTATAACTTCCTTCGAAACCGGCCTTGCTCTACTTCCCGAGCTCCTGACGTCGCTGCATTTGTATCTTTTACTATTTCTCAGGCCCCCTCGTAGATAGAATCGATCGGCTGTTCGAAAACCACCTAATTTTTTACTGATAAGAGGTAAAACTAGTTCATGCACTCGAATCTAGTACTACTTGGTTCTAACAAGGAAGAAAGAGGGTGGGGGTGGGGGAAGATTTGTTACCTGAATCTAGGACTTGGTCGAAAGAGGAAATAATGGGGGCGAAAAGTAGCAGAGACTGGCAATCCAACTGGTCTCTAGGTCTAATAGGGAAATAAAGGAATGCAATACAAACTCAATATAAACCCGATCTATTGGTTGAAAAAGGAAAGAAAGTGGGGACTGGCGGACAAGTCAACAGAGTAAGTCCAGCACTAGATTTGCTAGCCTCACACAGTATAAGGTGGCTATATACCGAACAAAAGTGGGACCAACCCAGATATCCTCTTCTGATGTTTGTTTCCCCGAGCCGCTCTTATGTAATGCCACTGGTAAAATGTAGTAGTCGCACTGTTAAAAGTAAGGACACGTTAAACCAATGTTGTTTTCAATGTAATGCCTCCAGTAATATGAATCAATGGCACTTTTTTTTCATGTCCTGCTAAATTTCCCATTAAGATAAGTTGCTTCTTTTCGTTAGAGATGCAACTGTCCTGATCTGCCTACTCTCCCGTGCCCAAATACCGACTCTGTAGCAGCTGTTAATGTAATGTTGCTGGTAAAATGAAGCAATGGCACGATTAAAGTAATGTCGTCTTTAACGGTTGTGATAGTTAATCCTAATGCCCACACTAATATCTAGCAATGCTGCTAGAAATTGCTACTGTCTTTGTACGATTGCCATTCAGATAAGCAACATGCTTTTTTTATTTGATGCATGTTTCATCACTTGTTAGTCACCCTCCTTTCCACCTTTTTTGTGCAAACAGAGATATACATTTCACGCTTGATCTTAGTTGAACTTCACAAATGATATCCAAATTATAGTTGAACATTCGAGGGGCTTCATGACCATCCTTGATGTTGCTCAATTTTATTGCAACTAATGAAGAAGAAGCTTTGTGGGTTTCGTTTTCTGATGGAAATGGAACCGGGGCTGGAGCCCTTTTCTTAAAAAAAAAGAAGCTGCTAGCTCATGGGACATTGCTTCATTTTAGGTGAACTACACCAAAAGGTCCCATGAATTGAATCACCCATGTTCGTGACTGGTGTCATCCCTTCTATGATGGCGTTGACTACAGATATGGTTCCCATCACGAGGAATGTTCCTTGTTGGTCTGACCGTTTGCTAAAGATCCTGCATGTTGATCCTGCTCTTGTGCTACTGTTTTGGCACTGCCATGATAAAGCAGTAATGTTATTATTTTGCACCTTAATCTAGCGGCACTATTAATTTGAGGCAATGTTTTGGCACCGCTAGTGCCACTGTTTTTTATATATATCAAAAGAGGGGGTTCCCTTCCGATTTCATTAAAGAAACCCAACCATAGAGAACCATTATCTGACAACATCTCAGTGTAAACGGGCAGTTATGCAACTACTACTAAAACGGACTGAGTACTAGTAGTAGACAAGTTCGCCACATAAGCTAGGCAGGTAGGGGGACGCAACACCAGCTCGACCAAGTTTGGATTACAACCCAAATGCTACCACAGAAACATCAGGGGGAAGAAAGGGACTGAAAGAGCCAGCTTCAGCATCCCAGTCTAAGCACCCCCGGCCTTCATCCTTGCGACGCACGGTACACCTTGTTTGCCACCTGCTCGACCCTAGTGTCACTGATAAAATGAAGTAATAATACAATTAAAATAGAGCGAGTGTCCTCTCTATCATTTCATTTCCAATGTAGATAAAGAAAGTGCTTCTCTTTGTTAATGTATGTTTCATCAACTGGTCCCATTGTTAATGTTTAAGCGTTTTTGCAAACTGGGGTGCTTAATTTTAGTTGATCTGCATAAAAATAGAGATTTGAATGTCTCAAGGCCCCTCCTTGTACTACCGATGTACACTAATGTTCATCACTTGCAGAAGGTGTATCGGGGAGACTTGGGACGATTTCCAGTATGAGGCGTGGCATACCGTATGAGGCGTCGCAGGGCCCATCTCACCCTCGCGGCATGGCATACTATGATACTATCGCAATATTTTCTTCTATTTATTTTGCATGTTTCATCAACTAGTGCCACTATAATGTAATCACGCTTTTTCATTATCTGTGCAAACAGGGTTATTCAGCTGCATTTTGGTGGAACTACACAAATGTACGGATGAACCGGCATATATGCAGATTGCGAGGTGTGCCAAGTAAAAATTACCGACACCAACCATGCTCCATGCACGCATTGGCATCCACCACCACCAGTGGGATGTGTGGCGCTCTCTGTGGACGGATCTTTCACGGCAGCAAATCCTCTAACCAAATACTAGTAGCTTATATTGGCAGTTTTCTAGGGAGTACTCTTTTCTGAAAGAAGCACCAATATATTTTTGTTTATTTGTACACAGTGTCACAACTTTGACCCAAAGGTCCAGAGCTATTTAAGGGTGATTGGCATAGTACTGGGAGACTGAATGTAAGCATGATTTTCATTAGCTGTCACACTGATTGTAAGCATGAGCAGGTGGAAGATTAGGTTAGTGTGAAGCTTACCTTAAACCCTACCGCCGCCATTGAAACGAGGCGAGCGTCGAGGGAACAGTGGAGAATGGTGGGGAAGCGACGTCGCGCCATCCGGCCTCCTCCTGCGGTGGGAGAACAAATACTCCTGTGGCTCCGGCTGGCTCTGCACCCTCACGAACGGCACACTGTACTCGATCTATTCGTTATCCTCTGGGTGCTCGACCCTCGACCTGTACGCCCACCACGTCCACCTGACTTTCGCCTCGGGCGAATCTGTCTGCTCCATCACCCAGAGGACATACTCGATGAACTCGAAGGACTGCGGCGTGACTGCTGCCGAGTACATGTACATCGCCGCCCTCATCGCTGCCGTCTCGCTCTTTCGCATACATTGCCACATGGCCCTCACCGTCCTCGAAATCTCCCACTCATTTTCAAACCAAGTAAGGATCTCCTTCAACCTGGCTAACTTTGCCTGGTTGCCGCCGGTGATCTACCTGATTCGCTGCTGCATCCTCTCCATAAATGTCCTTCTGAGTGGTCCGGTGCTAGCTTTGGAAGATGGGAGGAGAGACGGTGGTCTTGCAATAGAGAAGAGGGAGAGGCGAGATAGTGGTTTTGGAATAGAGATGATGGAGAGGAGAGGAGGTGGTTTTGCAATGGAGAAGAGGGAGAGGCGACACGATGGTTTTGGAATGGAGATGATGGAGAGGAGAGGAGGTGGTTTTGCAATGGAGAAGAGGGAGAGGCGAGACTGTGGTTTTTGAATGGAGATGATGGATAGGAGAGGAGGTGGTTTTGCAATGGAGAAGAGGGAGAGGAGCGTGCGGCAGTGATTTAGGATTGGACGAGAGGCCGGCGCGCTGTGACTGGATCAAAATCAAAATCAATTTAACCTTCAATTAAGAAAGCGACCCCACATTAACTAGTCTCCCTTTTATTCTGGGTCATAATTGACCATGATTTTCGCAAATAAAATATATGTTATACGTTGCAAAAATAATATAATTTGAAAGTACATTCAGATGCGAACCAAACGATACAATTTTTGGTGACATGCATTCACATTTTGCTTGTCAAATACAGTACGTGGTCAAACTTTGACCCAAAATACGCAAAACAAAAAAAATACTTCCAAGACCAGCGGTGCTCTTCCGCTCTTCTCCTCTAAAACCACCGCCGCTCCTCTCCTATTTCAATCTAAATCCAGCGCCGCTCCTCTCCTCTTCCATTTCAAAACCACCGCCCCTCCTCTCCTATTCCAATCCAAAACCAGCATCGCTTCTCTCCCGTTCTAATCCAAAACCAGCGCTGCTCCTCTCCTCTTCCATTCAAAAACCACCGCCGGCGAGTGAAGGTGTTGTGGAGAAGTAGATCAATGGATGAGTACAACCGATACGTGAGGATCGCAGACGGCGACCCTGTGAAGCTAGCTAGGATGTTGGAGATACAGTCTTGGTTTGACAATAGGGACCAACTAGCGGCGACGGCGACAACCATGGCCAAATATCTGCAATAGAGTGAAAAGGCGGCGATACTCCCAGAGGGACTCGCGCGGGAGCACATAGAGTTGCTCCTCTAAGCCATGGAGCAAACAGATTCACCGAATCCGATCGTGAGGGAGCAGTGGTGGGAGTATCGATCCCAGATGGAGCATCCACCAGAGATTGAAGGATCGAGCATCTAAATGGTGCCGTTTGTGAGGGTGTCATGCCAGAGCGAGCCGGTTTAGTCTTCGTCGACCGAACCCAACTGTAAGAGGAGAAAAACAGTTCTCCCGACGACGCTTCCCCGCCATCCTCTCCCTCGCCATTCACATCGTCTCATGGGGCGGCTGTCTGCCGCCGTGGAATAGGAGGGACTACCCCCCCCCAGCCCAATAGTCGGGCATGTTGTGAATTGTTAGGAGGAGCTTAGGGTTGTCAGTATTTGCAGGTTGTGAATTGTGTTTTGTGTTGTGTATTTTGAGAGTACTTTCAGATAAGAATGTCTTTTGAATTTCAGATTTGCAGTATTGAGCATATGAAGTATTTTATGAATTCTAGAGATCTATTTTTAGCACTTCAAAAAATGTAGTTTCATAGGAGTATAAAAGTGCAGACAATGTGATTCTCAGAGAAGAAACTGCAAGTTTCAGTTTCAGATAAGAAACTCCAAGTTCAGTTTCAGATAAGAAACTGCAACTTTTAGAGGCAGAGCATTTATATTAACACGGCCTTTTCAAACAGTGTTAACATCATGTTGGAAGTTTTATTCATGGTCGAACCTGGAACTACCAGCCAGTTAACATCATGCTGATCAACATTCATGCATAGCACATCTTCATATGATGCACAGTCAAAAAGATATACTATTTTCAAAATGCCCACACAATGTCGAGTGTACGAAAAACAGAGAAAATGAGGGACGAAGTTTTGGCAAGTGTTGGATGTGGTGTGCGTAGATGACATTTGGGACCCACATGTCAATAAAGGCAGAGGCAAAAAATTTGGAGATATTTTCTCTGCACAGGTGGAATCGAACCCGGGCGGAACAGCTGTCGGGTAGTGTCACTCGGCCACTAGGCTAGTTCAGTTGTTTCGTTACTAATAAGGCACTTCCTCAGGTGGTCGGATCTCCTCCTGCGCCTTTGTGCGCTCGCCGCGACGCCGCTGTCTGCCGTTGTGAACATGCTGAACAAACGAGAGGAATCTGGAGAGGACTGTACGTGGAGAGGCGGACAGTCGGGACCCACCAGGTCTATGGCCGTACGCAAGCAAGTGCCTGATCGAAAAAATACTTCCTCCTAATGCTATACTGACGCTGGGGCCCACGGGTTTGTCAACATAGTTACATTTTTAGGTGCTTGAACGTAGTTACTATAGGATATAAATTCACAACGAAGCCGGGGAGCTGGCAGGTATCGTTTATTATCACTGGGGCAGCAAGTATCAGCTGGGTTTTGGGCTCCCCCGTCTAGGCTTTCTTTTTTAAAATCTGTAGCCCACGACCTCGGATGGGAGGTCCATAGGCCTGTTTGTATTTTGTTGAGGGCCGTCATGTATTGACCGGCCTATGGACCTCCCATCCGAGGTTTTATTTTTCCTGAAACATCGGCAGCCCAATTTATGTATTTTTTTGAAGAAAACGCAGAGGTCTGTTCTATTTTTCTATATAAGAATAGGAATGCCTGGTCCCACTTATGTTTCCCTTCTAACTATATTATATATATTTAAATTATTTTATATGTTATTATATATTATTGTTATTGTCATCATATATTTAACAGATGCTTACATATGTAAGAAAACAATATCCCACATCTTATTAACTTATAAAAATAATTTCTTAACAATAAAATCCTGGATTTTTTTGGCAACGAAAATCCTGGTGATTGTGTAGAAAAGCTTGGTAAGATTTAAGGACCAATGTAATAATAAATCATTTATTATTTAAATATATATATATATATATATATATATAACAAAATGCTCAGCCCCTGTTTATTTTTTGATAACATTGCTGCGCCCACCCCAACATTATAATTAGAATCAACCCAGCAAAATCGTGTATTTCGAGAAAAAAGTGCAAACGGCCTGTAATTTTTTAGGAAAAACATAAATGGGATGCATGGACGCTACATTATTTGTTCCCAGCTAATGGACTGTAATTAAAAAAAGATCAAATTGACTGTACATTCTACCCCGCAAAAAACAGACTGTAAATTCTGAAAAAAATGGGTTGAATACCTGCCACATTTTTTGGAGGCTGAAATGTGGGCCAATAGGTCGAAGCCAACGCAAGTCGCTGTCAACTTTGTCAACAAATGATTCTGACATCATTAGCCACTGTATTTACATCCAACGACCGGCATCCATCTTCAATCTCTCGTCTTCTTCCTCCAGCACCGCCGGGACCACCTGCTCCCGCCTCCTGCTGCTAGCAGCTCTGCTTAGCACGCTTCACTGTGAAGCGCTACTCCACCGTTGGCCAGGCCATCCCTCCACCCCTCCACACCTCCTGTTCTTCTCCACCGACTGCCGAACCACACCACACCAGAACCAGTTAACCCTCGTACACCTCTCCGTCTGCGGCTCTACTCCCGCGTCTTCCCATCTCCAGCTCGTTGCTGTCCGGGGCCTCGCCGTCGTCCACCACCTTGGATGCACTCGACGCGGAGTGGTCAATGTGGACAACGAATGACACCATCGGAAGTAGACTGTGCGTGGACAGGCTGACAGCTGGGTCCACGGCCGCACGCAAGGTAATGCCTCCTTATTACACGCAAAATAATGATTCCTCCACCTGACAGCTGGGACCCACCGGAAGGGCCTCTGTATTTCGCGAGAAAAACGTTCCCACCGCTGACAGGTTGGACCCACCAGCTATATCTTCGCACGCAAGGAAGTGCCTCCTTATTACGCACAAAAAAATGAATACCCCCCTGCTAGCTGGGACCCACAATAGTGGGAGGCTGATTTGTGGGCCAACTAAGTTGACGGGGATGGAGGGCTTTGTCAACATAGTCAATATGAACGATTCTAGCTCCAGTGACTGTACGATGTGCATCCAATGGTCGTAGTGCTTCTTCAACCTTTGGTCTTCTTGCTCCAGCCGCCCAAACCAGCGCTGGTCGTGCCTCGTGCTCCTGCCTCCCGTGGCCGGCTGCGATGCCGCGGAGGCCTCACCGCCCCCTACTACTCCCACCCCTTGCCAGGCCATCCCTCTACTCACCCACACCCCTGTTATTCTGCGGCGACGGCAGCCTCACACCGCAGCGAACCAGTGAACCCTCATACTCCTCTACGCGTGGGCATGCACTGCCGCGTCTTCCCCGACTCGGTGTCATCCCCTTCCTAGGCCTCGTCGTCGTCCACCGCCCTGGTGCTCTCGGCGCGGCATGGTCAACGTGGTCAAGGAACAACTTCCATTGGACGTGGACTGTACGTGGAGAGGCCGACAGCTAGGTCCACGACCGCAGCAAGGAAGTGCCTCCTTATTTCGCGCAAAATAATTATTCCTCCACCTGACAGTAGGGACCCACCGGACGGGCAACCGTATTTCGCGAAAAAACGTTTCCCCCCTGACTGCTGGGACCTACCAGCTACATCTTCGCACGGAAGGAAGTGCGTTCGGGAAAAAAAACGATTCGCCCCCTGACTGCTGGGACCCACTAGCTACATCTTCGCACGGAAGGAAGTGCCTGACAGTCGGGACCCACCTGGTCGAAGAGTACGTAGCGTTGTCATTCTGGTCGTGAACGTGTACATACATACTGGTCGATGTAGAGGCACGCACGTGTCGTAGTAGAGGCGCGACGTAGCATGTACACTTACGTACAGCGGCTAGTGTGCAAGAAAGAAAATACGGCCACGTACGTACATACGGGCGGGGTCTCGAACGCCTACTCGCGCATACGTATGGCTAGGGCTCGTGTACATGGCTCGGTAGAAATGGAGAAACAGCGTCGTCGTCGTGTTCATGGGGAGCCAACCAGCCGGGTCAGAACGTAATGCGTCATCATGTTCATCGGGAGGGCTTGGACGGAACAGCCGATGGAAACGAGGCCTGGCGTACCATAGAATGGAGGAAACGGCCTTGTGTTCAACCGGCCACGTTCGAAACGGGATCCTGTTCATCTATAAGGGTCTGGCGTACCGCAAAATGGAGGAAACGGACTTGTGTTGGACCTCCTACGGTCGAAACGGGGTCCTGTTGATCGGGAGGGGTGTGGCGTACCGCAAAACGAAGGAAACGAACTTGTGTTGGAGCGCTACGGTCGAAACGGGGGTCCTGTTCATCGGGAGGGGTGTGGCATACCGCAAAACGGGACTCCGCGGGATACTGTTCATCTCCACCGTCGACCCCCTCCAGCCTCCACGGGCTACTGTTCATCCACCGTCGACCTCCTCCAGCCTCCACCTGCGACTGTTCATCCACGGGCTCCTGTTCATCCAGCCTCCACCGCGCGCTACTCCACCGGCTACTGTTCAACCAGCCCTCTCCACGGGCTCCTGTTCAACCACCCCTCCACGGGCTACTGTTCATCTAGCCCTCCACCGTCTACTGTTCATCTAGCCCTCCATGGGGTGGTCCTATTCAACCAGCCCTCCACGGGGTCCTGTTCATCCAGCCCCAACCGGCTCGATCGATCGGGGTCCTGTTCATCCAGAGGCAACACCACGGGGTCCTGTTCATCCACCCCCACTGGGAACTGTCCATCCAAACCCCCCAGCAACACTCACTGTTCATCTAGAGGCAGCATCGATCGGCTTCAGTTAGCAGCAGTAGCGAAGGAATCGCTCGATCGGGTTCAGTTAACAGCCATCGATCAATCCTCGGGTTCAGTAACGCGTAGCCTGCAGTGCAATCGCTCGGGTTTAGTAGGCGAATGCCTCGCTCGGGTTCAGTTAGAGCCCAACGCCTCGCACCCACACGCGTGCGTGTACGAGAGAAACGCGCAAACCTCCGTGCATCGCTCGGTCCCGACCACCCACCGTAACCGGGAACACCCCGATATTTTCCTCGCCCTTGCTTCTAACATGGTTTTTTCCGTCAAGGACGTCCCAACGAATGTCATGCAGCTGCGTCTCCGGCCCGCCCAGGACGAAAAGCCCATTTTTTGTCATGATTTTTTGTCATATAAGTAGGAGCCCACCACATCTATGATGATACCGGGTTTTGTCACAAATCGTCATAGAAGTGTCATAAGTATGACAGAAAAAAATTTTGTTCGGCCCAAAATGTGTCTTTTTTTGTAGTGGTAGTAGTGGATGCTGCAATTGATAATTACTTGTGCTCTGAGATGGTGGCTCCTGAAAATGATTCAGGATATCCTTGTGATTTTGAAGACGAAGAAGAAAGAGAGTTCTCTTACTTGCTGGATATACTATTACTAATTGCTTCTGCATTGAGTATTAGCTATACAAGGTGCCCCAGTCCCTTTAACAGTTTTGCATGCACTGATATGTTTGACATGCTTGAAAAAAATACAAGAAACGAACTAAGTGGTCAAGGGCAGAAAGTAAAACTTCCTGTGACTTAGCTACCAATGTGACTTACTGCTGGTCAGGTTTTCCCACTCACCATTAATAATTTAATATGCTGATGGAGTTCTCCAATTCTGGAACAAATTCACCATGCATTGAATGGATCATTCAATTGTGCAGTGCAAATGGTGTGTCCTCCATTGGTTAGAGGATCTAAGCATCGGGATAGATCAGGATGGGTTTCATATGTGAACTTTTGCTTAATGGATGCTCCAAGTTTCCTCTAATCAGCAACCTATGGGATACGGGCCTTTGTTTGCCACTGGTACTCCTGATGCAGGAAACACTTCCAATTTGATTGCCTAAGGGAAGGATCTCGCTTCAATTGCTTCAGGTTATGACATGATTTTTTTGCGTTGAACGGTAGTACATGGGCTTAACCGTGTCCAGAACTGAACTTTAGTATTAGGGACAGCAAAATTATCTGAAAATACCATATAAATGGTCAAAGAATGCCAAACAGTTAAGAAAAACTGTAAAGAAATGCGAACCGAAAGGAAGGGGCAAATTGTTTTCTAATGTGAGAAGTCCGATTGAACTCTGTAGTGGTTATCTTATTTCTGTTGGCTCTATGCTCACCCGCTTATATATGCAAGTTACTCTGAAGCAGCAAGATAAACAAGGTGATGTATCATGAAAATAGGGTCTACTTAGCATAATCTAATATGTGTATCTTTTCTCATACATTCATTTCTTTACTTTGGTCAAAAGTTTCCCGAGATCTTCTATTTCTTTACTTTGGTCCATAAGTTTCCTGAGATCTTCTATTTGAAACAACCAACCTGCTCTTTTTTCTAGAATGTATAAGCCGTATAATTGTACTTATTTTTAATATATGTTGAAGCATTTGGTACCAACAGATTTTTCCGCAACTAACAATGTGCACATTTGTCATGGTTGGATTTTGTTTAATATTGAAAACCTAAGATTAGAACTATATACCAGGAGTCATGGTTAGAAGTTCAATGATAAGGGATGAAATAATTGAGTTTGTCATAAATCAAATCAAATGTGATGATTTTTTTCTCCCGTTGCAATGCACGGGCCTTTTTGCTAGTTATATATGTAATTTTTGGCCTCGTGAAGGAGAAAGTATCGCTCTAGCTTGGGGGAGGCTTAAGTCAGTGTTATATTCATGCCCCAATCATGAGCGCTTAAGAGAAATTATTATTCAGAACTTCTATGCTCGGCTTTCTTGTGATGATCAATCCATGCTCGATACTTCTTGTACTGGTTCATTTATGAAGAAGACTATTGAATTCTGGTGGGGTCTTTTAGAAAGAATTAAACACAACTCTGAAGATTGGGGAACTCGACGAAGGTAAAGAGTCAGGTATTAAGCTTAAGTACGATTGTGTTAAATCCTTTATGAATACCGATGCTTTTCAAAAGTTTAGCACTAAATATGGACTTGACTCTGAGATAGTAGCCTCTTTTTGTGAATCATTTGCTACTCATGTTGATCTCCCTAAGGAGAAGTGGTTTAAATATCACCCAGCTATTAAAGAAGAAATTAAAGAACTGGTACTAGCTAAAGAGGAAACTATTATTTATAATGTTGATCCAGTTGTTCCTACTGCTTATATTGAAAAACCACCTTTCCCTATTAGGGTCAAGAAACATGCTAAAGTTTCAACTGTGGTCAACAAAAGTTATATTAGAACACCTAAACCTGATGAACAAATCAAAGTAGAACCTAGTGTTGCTACGGTTAAGGATCTTCTGTGAAGAAGCTGCTAGAATTGTCAAACCCGATAAAACGGATAAACATAGACCTTTGTTGGCATGCCCGTTGTCTCAGTTAAAATAGGATATCACTGTTATCATGGTTTATCCAACATAGGTGCTAGCATGAGTGCTATCCCCTTTACGTTATATCAAGAAATTATGAATGACATAGCACCCGCAGAGATAGAAGACATAAATGTTACTGTTAAATTTGCTAATAGAGATACTATATCACCAATTGGGATTGTTAGAGATGTTGAAGTCTTGTGTGGGAAAATAAAATACCCTACTGATATTCTTGTTCTTGGTTCACCACAAGATGATTTTTGTCCCATTATCTTTGGTAGACATTTCTTGAACACCGTTATGCTAAAATAGATTGTGAGAAACAAACTGCCGGTGACAACTTTGGTGATGAGTCTCATGAGTTTAATTTTTCCAAGTTTAGTAGAAAGCCTCATAAAAAAGAATTGCCTAGTAAGGATGAAATAATTGGTCTTGCTTCTATTGTTGTGTGTCCTACTGATACTCTAGAAAAATATCTGCTAGACCATGAAAATGATTTACATATGCATGAAAGAAATGAAATAGATAAGACTTTCTTTGAACAACGTCCTCTGCTTAAACACAATTTGCCTATTGAAACTCTAGGAGGTCCTCCTCCACCTAAGGGTGATCCTGTGTTTGAATTAAAACAATTGTCAAGCACTTTGAAATATGCTTATCTTGATGAGAAGAAGATATATCGTATTATTATTAGTGCTAACCTTTTGGAACATGAAGAAGAAAGATTATTGAAAGTTCTAAGGAATCACCAAGCTGCTATTGGATATACTCTTGATGATTTAAAGGGCATTAGTCCCACTCTATGTCAGCACAAGATTAATATGGAACCTGATTGTGACGCCCCCGATTCAATCGTACACTAGTCATACACGCAAACGTGTACGATCAAGATCAGGGACTCACGGGAAGATATCACAACACAACTCTAAACGCAAAAGGAAGTCATACAAGCTCCATATTAAAAGCCAGGGGCCTCAAGGGCTCGAATACAAGCTCGATACACAAGAGTCAGCGGAAGCAACAATATCTGAGTACAGACATAAGTTAAACAGGACTACCTTAAGAAGGCAAGCACAAAAGCAACAACGATTGAAGAGGCAAGGCCTCCTGCCTGGGACCTCCTAACTACTCCTGGTCGTCGGCGGTCTCCACGTAGTAGCATCTGTCAGCGGTGGCATCTGGCTCCAAGGATACACCATCTGGTTGCATCAACCGGAAAGAAAAGGAAGGGGAAACGGGGTAGCAAAGCAACCGTGAGTACTCATCCAAAGTACTCGCAAGCATCAGATCTATACTAAGTATGCATTGGTATCAAATGGAAGGGTTGTATCTGTGGACTGAACTGCAGAATGCCAGAATAGAGGGGAAGGCCTAGCCTCTCGAAGACTAGCATCTTCAAGCAGCTCCAAGCATCTTGCAGCATGTAGAAGAGTAAAGAATAGCAGTTTATATTTAACAAACATGTTGCAGCATTAATGCCCAAAGATCTTTCCTCGACTCCCTGCGAGGAAGCAATCCCGGGGCCACATATCCATCACATAACAAGTATCCATTTCTAGTTGTATAAGATGAGGATACAAGTCTGAACGTGCATTACCGAGGACACGGTATTCGAATATATATATATATATATATATATATATATATATATATATATATATATATATATATATTCCCTGCAGGGGTGAACCACGTTTTCCAACACGCTTGATTACTCTGGCCAGACACACTTTCCTGGTTCATGCCCGGCCTCGGAAGATCAACACGTCGTAGCCCTACCTAGGCTCAGTAGAGAGGCCCCCGTTGTGGGTGCCAAAACCGGCGGATCTTGGGTAGGGGGTCCCGATCTGTGCATCTAAGGCTAATGGTAATAGGAGGCGAGGGACACGATGTTTTACCCAGGTTCGGGCCCTCTCGATGGAGGTAAAACCCTACTTCCTGCTTGATTGATCTTGATGATATGAGTATTACAAGAGTTGATCTACCACGAGATCGTAGAGTCTAAACCCTAGGAGCTAGCCTATGATGATTATGGTTATTCCTATACGGACCAAACCCTCTAGTTTATATAGACACCGGAGGGGGCTAGGGTTTTCACAGAGTCGGTTACAAAGAAGGAAATCTAATATCCGGATCGCCAAGCTTGTCTTCCACGCAAAGGAGAGTCCCATCCGGACACGGGATGAAGTCTTGAGTCTTGTATCTTCATGGTCCATCAGTCCGGCCAAAGTGTATAGTCCGGCTGTTCGAATACCCCCTAATCCAGGACTCCCTCAGTAGCCCCTGAACCAGGCTTCAATGACGATGAGTCCGGCGCGCAGTTCGTCTTCGGCATTGCAAGGCGGGTTCCATCTCCGAATACTCCAAAGTAATTACCGAACACTTAAATCGTGTCCGGATCTGCAGGATGATCTTCACATGCCATCATGGAGAGAACGATATTCCACCAACATAATCTTCTAACATCTTTGGATAGCATGACATAGCTCCGCGAATGAATCATTATTGAACCGTCTCTCTACTACCAATCACCGCACATATTTGCGAGGCGGTCTCATCGAAGCAGAGATCGTGTTCCCCTTATCGCGGGGTTTTCATTAATGCGGGCGCGGGTAGCCCAACCGCACCGCTAATCGCGGTGAGTGGGGAACGAGCGGGTTTCACTAGGCAAGTGGGGAGGCGCAAAAGCTTTTACCGTCTCTATAAAGAGATAAGGTCTCTTCCTCTTTACCCACGCCTTTCCCTTCCACTAGTCCATTCCCCTTTGCTCGAGCCCTAGCGCCCAAGCACTCTTCGTCTCCACCAAAGAGAGGTTCTCCGAAGATGTCCGGATCCGGAGCAGGAGGCAAATGGATGGTCTCTACCGTCCGGGAGAGGGATATGAAAAAGCTCCGAGAGACCGGGTATTTGGCCAAGAAAATCAGCCACCGTCTTCCGCCGGCGGGACAGATCATCCCCACTCCGGAGCCCCATGAGAGGGTCGTCTTTATTCCTCATTTTGTCCGCGGGCTCGGGTTTCCCCTTCACCCATTTGTTCGCGGCATCATGTATTATTACGGGATTGATTTTCATGATCTGTCCCCCAATTCTTTTCTTAACATCTCGACGTTTATCGTCGTGTGTGAGGCTTTTCTCCGTATTCCGCCCCACTTCAGCTTATGGTTGAAGATCTTAACCGTGAAGCCCAAGGTGGTGAATGGTGAGCACGCCGAGTGCGGCGGCGCCATGGTGAGCAAGATGCCCAAGGTCACATGGCCGACGGGCGCCTTCAATGATTCCTTCAAGGAGTGGCAGCAGCAGTGGTTCTATATCACCAAACCGCGCGGTAAAAAGTGGGCCGCTTCTCCTGAATTCAGATCCGGAGCCCCATTGCGGCTCACGTCCTGGCCCGAGAAGGGCCTGAACTGGTCCCCATCCGACGAGCTGTCAGTGCTCCAAACGCGCGTCCAGAGCGTGGTCGATAAGGATATCAAACTCGTTAATGTAGTCCAGGTGATGTTAGTTCGCCTGGTTCTCTCTTGCCAGCGTCGAACTTGCAATTTGTGGGAATACGACCTAGCCGAGCACCAGACCCTATGGGAGCTCTACGGCTCCTCCCACAAGGACATCTGGAAGGTGCTCTTCAAATCTGGCAAACCGTGGCCGGGCTCCGCCGAGGACCGCGGATATCAACTATCCCGCTCTGCAAGTCCGGTAATTCATTGCTATGCTCTGCCCATCCATGTATTAGCTGGCATGTCCCGAGGGAGACGCTTTTATCATGCTTTCTATAATAATCCCAGGAATGGATGACAAAGGTGGGGCGGATACACTGTCTGGCCCCGCTGCTGGAGGAACCGGCAGGACCTCTTCTGACGAAGATGCTGGTCCCAGCGCCTTACGAGGCGCCGAAGAAAGAGGCCTCCAAGAAGGTCAAGAAGACCCGGAGCGACCTCCGTCGCCGCGACGCTTCGGACACAAAATCCGAAGACTCCAGCGACCATCCTTCCTCCGAAGACGAAGAGGAGGAGGAAGAAGACGAGTCCTCCATAGGGGGAGGGAAGAAAAGGACGGCTTCCTCATCCCTGGAGGCCGAATCACCAAAGACGGGGAAAGGTTCCCTCCCGGAGGCATCCACCACGGCTGCTAATAGCAGCCCGGAGCAGGACCCCAGGGCCCAGCCCCTTGTAAAGTCGTTAGTACACGAAATCCGAACACGCCTACGTGCCCGAGGTAATTAGGATGTAGTAGTTTAACTATCGCCATACTTTGTGCAGCCCGGCGAGGTCCCGCTCCGGACAGTCCTCATCGGAGGATTCGCTGAGCTCAGACACCCTGGAGAGCGAGACGCCTCCATAGGCCCTTTCCCCGAAGCCTAGGCGCGATACCGAGGTGTCGTCTCAGCGGGGCCCGGACCAAGGAGGGCATATCTCTGGGGCCGGATACACGGGAGCAGCGGTTCCCATGCTTGTCGACGGCGGGGGCGATCGTAGATTCAGCTCGCAGCCGGACACGGTCCTGGAGACCTTGAAGGCTCCAGGATCGGGCGAGCGGCCGCCTTCGACAAGGGGAGGCCTGCCCGCTCCGTCGGCCACCTCTGTCCAAGTAGGGTTGCCAGGCGGCCTATCGACAGCGCTAAAGAGTGCGTCCATCGTCGATGAGCACCGCGCCCTCATGGGTGCGGTGATTGAAAAGATTCAGTCCGCTGAGAGCGGACTGAATGAATCCTGCCTTATCCTTATAAAAGGCTTTGAGGTATGTTTTTAGAAACCTTTAAAGATTGTCATAGTATGAGTAGTAGCCCCTGATGCACTGTCCGGTGAAAGAGAGAGCCGGACAGGGGATCAAATTTCCACTTCGCAGGAGACTCAGTAAATGACATATATCCCTTTGTTTGAAAACAGGCATCTGTAGCAACGACCGCTTCTCATCATGCAGAGGTGTCCGGACTAAAGCAGAGTCTGGAATGGGCCAAAGAAGAACTTGGCCACGTGAAGAAGCAGTTGGAGGACAAGCAAGGTATGTCTAAACCTTGTCCTAAGTTCAGCACGAATGAGTAGTTGTGCCTGATGAAACATATTTGTATTGTATGCTTTAGGAGCTAGTGCCGAAATTGAGGCATTGAAGAAGGCTGTAGCCGAAGCCGACAAGAAGGCCGCCACAGAGCAGGCTCTTCGCGAGAAGCACGAGGCCAGGGTCGTTGAAGCTGAGCGTGAGCTCCAGGAGGCCGTGAAGAAGAGCGAGACCTTAGAGCAGAGTCTAGCGGGGAAAGAGTCCGAACTCGCCCAAGCTCTCCAGGCCACAGATGATGCTCGGGAAGGATCCCGAGGTGCTCTGAAGGACATTCATGAGGCACGGAGGGTTGCAGCTGGTAAGGCTTTTGGTACTCAAAGCATTGTTGGCATAGTAATAGGAGGAGCTCTAAGCGACAAATTGAATTCTTGTTTTTCCAGGGGCGTTTGCGGACCTGCCGCGCAACATATCTGATGCTGCCCAATTCTACCGGACTGAGGAGAAGAAGTCTGCGGAGAAGCATATCTGGTCGCAGTATTTGGCGCCGAATTATCTGGTGCCCTTTATCGATTAGCTGAAGCAGCTGGTCGAACTGCACCAGGCGGCCAAACTAGCCATGAAGGACTTAGTTGTCCGGCTGTGGCCTGCTGAGCCGATTCCAAGCAGTTACTTCAGACTCGTGAAGCGGATTGTTGGTGCTTGCCCTTGGCTCGAAGTCGTTAAGCGGTCGGTCTGTATAGAAGGTGCCCGCATGGCATTTGCCGTGCGAAGGTGCACTGGGGGAAGCTTGATGCTGAAAAGTTGATGACTGAGGGACCACCGGAGGGTAAGGAGCATCGCAAGCCCGAGTTGTATTATGAGGGTGTCCTGAAAGGAGCTCGCCTTGTGGCGGAACAGTGTACCAAAGACACTATATTTCCCCGAAGGCAATCATGCCGTTCTTTTGTAATGCGGGATAATGGCACTGTTATTATTTATTGCCTGTTATATGAACGTTTTTTTCTTCCTGTGCGGCTGTTTAGTATATATATCCTGAGAGTTGGCCAGTCGTTGTCTTCTGCCCCCACGTAAAAAGTACGGGGGTGTTCGGGACATACCTGAACACTCTTTATCCCATTGTTGGGTCCTTTAAGGACGTGTTCATCACCACGAACCAGGCAATCGGGCTATAGGGCTTTATCAATCTCACTTAGCCATAGGAATTTCGAGTATGGTAGGCGCAGCCCCTGGTGTTCGGAAGACTGTACGAGGGGCTCTAACGGCGCCTGATCAGAAAACCGATCCATCGCACTCTGCATTTATTATGGCATTGTGCGGAATAAATCTTTAAAGATTTTACAACCTCTCGAACAGCTGACCAGCTCTCGCCGTATCATGACAGTCAGTTTTTAGCTTTCTCTACTAAGGTGCTCGTCCAGAAGAACCGGGACACAATCGCAGTAGTTCTCCCAGCGCTACCTTAGCCGATGGAGCGGAACGTAAGGTACCAAAACATGGGAGCCGGGCAAACCCAACTAATGACCTAAGACATGATTCAAAGCTGATGCATATATTGCTATAAGTTCGGGGTGCCGAGCGACTGGAAAGGTGGCCGAACTTTGTTGCCATATTATGAGTACTATGAAGCCCCTGGCCTAGTGGGGTGCAACACGATATACGGGTGCTGTTTATGACGAAAAAAAGGCGTCAATGAGGAACGACGACCGGCAAGTGTTATTTAAGTCTACGTATCGTAGTGGAATGACATGTCTATGCATATGAGTACGGTTTACGCTTATGAAAAGAGGTGTCTTGGCGGAACCTGTCATAGCCGGACTGGAGGAGTTTGTGTGTGGATCCGAAGTGTATCCGGACTATCTCCTTGGGGGGGGGGGTACTTATATGTTCCCGCCTTGCGCGTCCGAGCTGATTCCGCGTCGCCAGTCCTGTTCTACGCAAGAGTCAGTCTGTAAAGACAAATGTTTAGAGGCAGTTGCATGCCATGTGGTGGTTAAACAAGCGGGTGTCTGATCGGGGCCTGGTTGAGCCAAGTTATAATGCCGTAAAGTAGCTTGGACTCCTCAGTTGGTGTCCGGGTGGTTGGCTGCCGAATCGAAGTTCAGTAAATGGGCACAACTCGCTATATCAGCGGCGGTGTGGTTTCCACTCTTAGGGTGGAGTGCGGCCTTGCCCATAATTGTGACCATGCCACGTGGATTTGGCCGGATGTTATACCGCATGGAGTCTAGCCAACACGGTTCGTCCCGATAGTATATGGTAGTTACTGTATAGGGGGACAATGCCAAAGACTTACTCTTCGGCATGGTATTTGTTCGGTGACCCGAAGACAACCTCCAGAGTGATGGGCCTATGAGACTTGGCCTCTTCACCTGGGACGGCATCTTCTTAGAAGATGTTTATTAATGGGTTTGATCCTCGAGCTGTCAATACCTATTTTGTCCTGGCGCAGCGAGTTTGGGCTGCTATTTATGCCTCTATGGGCTCGTGTGGATGGAACCCACAAACTATTCGGTTGATAGTAAGTGCAATTAAATTGCTATGGATGGTATTGTTCGGACGGTCGATGTGATCGAAGGTGGTCGGCCGTATTTTTGTACTGTGGGGGATCTTCCTTTCATTGTTTCCGGCGCCCGACTGGCCGTTTTGTTTTGAGGATCCGGCATTCTCTATTGGTATGCTTGGCTGCCACTCTGGGGGTACCGTGAAGTTGACATGGTTGGTCGAGTATGCTGCTCGGGCCAGATGGGCCTGAGCTGTTCTGTTTCCGCTGACCGGACTGGGGGTCGCGGGATTCGGCACTGACTCCCTTGTCTTGATTGTCGTCATTATTTTTGTGACGCTTATGTCTGTTTCGTCGAGGTTTATGGATGCTGCCTTGCCTTTCCTGCGTATTGCCCCGGATCGTGGTATATTGGCATCGGGGTGTGGGCTTTAGGTCCTCCTTCTTGGGTTGAGGTAGCGAATTGTGCTTTGTGTACCTTTTGGCGGGGCGGTCGATTCTGTATTCCTCGATCGCCAGGACCTTGGTCCATCTATCTGTGAGCAAATCTTGGTCAACTTTTAGCTGCTGTTGCTTCTTTTGTAGGCTTGCGCCGTGGCCATGAGCCGTCGCTGAAAGCGAACTTGTTCCGCGGGATCCTCAGGCATGCCGAATTCATCATCGCCGAGGCTCACCGCGTCTTCGGAGGGGGGCACATAATTGTCCTCCTCCAAGTATCCATCTGTCGCCTGTCCGGCCTTCTTGAAGGCAGGCTGATCGGGATTGTATTCATCTTTGGCACCATCTGAATTGTTTTTGACTCCTTTGCCGGTATTGTTGTGGTGGGGCTTGGGGCGGCGCTGATGACGCTCATTCTTTGCCTTCTTCCTTGAGGGGTTATCCTCCATTGCCTCATCGCCATTGGTTTCTTTCGGAGTGTCCACCATATATATATCATATGAGGATGTGGCTGTCCAGCACCCCGTGGGCGGTGGTTCCTGTTCTTCTCCTACATCGTCGTCCACACCGTCGATGTCTTCAGAGTCGAAGTCAAGCACATCGGTCAGATCATCGATCGTGGCAATGAAGTGGGTGGTGGGTGGGCAACGAATTTCTTCGTCACCTTCTTCCCTCTTGAGCCGGACATAGTTCGGCCAAGAGTCTCCTGACAAAGAGAGAGACTTTAATGATTTCAGCATGTCGCCGAAGGGCGAGTGCTGGAAGATATCCGCAGCAGCAAATTCCATTACCGGAGCCCAGCCAGAATCGGCGGGCTCGGGGGCGCGCGGTCTGGGTCCTACAACCGGACACGAGTCCAGGAGTCCGGAGACACAGGCTTCCTTGGGGGTGAAGTCTGTGTTCGGCTCTATCGCCGATGAGTGTGCGGCCTCTGGAGCGGGGTCCATCCACCCGTCCTCGGACGACGCAATCTGCCCCGGTTTTAGGTCCGGGGTTCCTGCAGGCGCGATATCCCGAGTATTGTCCGACAGCGGGTCTAAGCCGTGCTCATCGTGACTGTCCGGCGCTCCTGGCGTAGGCCCGAATCCGTCGAAGATCAAGTCTCCGCTGAAATCGGTCGTGTAGTTCAAGTTTCCAAACCTGACCTGATGGCCAGGGGCGCAGCTGTCGATCTGCTCCAGATGACAGAGAGAATTGGCCTGCAGTGCGAAGCCGCCGAACACGAAGATCTGTCCGGGGAGAAAGGTCTCACCCTGGACCGCGTTGTTGTTGATGATTGAAGGAGCCATCGAGCCTTGCAGCGACGACAAAGAGGAACTCTCAATGAAAGCACCAACGTCGGTGTCAAAACCAGCGGATCTCGGGTAGGGTGTCCCGATCTGTGCGTCTAAGGCTAATGGTAACAGGAGGCGAGGGGCACGATGTTTTACCCAGGTTCGGGCCCTCTCGATGGAGGTAAAACCCTACTTCCTGCTTGATTGATCTTGATGATATGAGTATTACAAGAGTTGATCTACCATGAGATCGTAGAGGCTAAACCCTAGGAGCTAGCCTATGATGATTATGATTATTCCTATATGGACCAAACCCTCCGGTTTATATAGACACCGGAGGGGGCTAGGGTTTTCACAGAGTCGGTTACAAAGAAGGAAATCTAATATCCGGATTGCCAAGCTTGTCTTCCATGCAAAGGAGAGTCCCATCCGGACACGGGATGAAGTCTTGAGTCTTGTATCTTCATGGTCCATCAGTCCGGCCAAAGTGTATAGTCCGGCTGTCCGAATACCCCCTAATTCAGGACTCCCTCACCCGCCGGTCTACATCCTAAGCACTCCGGGGCTGGGCCCATCGCTCGTTGCACTCCGGGTCGTTGCGAGCAGGGCGGACCAGGCTCCACCACTACAGGATGGTGCCGGCCCAGCCGTGCCGCAATGCCGAACTGGACGTCTAACAAAGCTTTGGCTGATACTGTGACATCGACGCCCATAAATATTCTCGCGTGGTGGTTAGTGCGTAAAGGCCAAAGGCCAATTCAGAACAAATACCCAAACCTGTTAGTGCATTATTAAAATAAGTGACGGCTGTCGGGACAAGTCCGGAGCTATCACCCCTCCTGGGTGATACCGCTAAATAGCCATCCGCCACCGTTACATTGCACGGGTGCTCTCTGGGCCCGCCCGGCTTTCACAACGATCTCAAGTAAAGTCAAGGTAACTGTGTGTCCAGACATCAAGAGGTAAAACCGAGGAATCACCCCCGGTGAATTCCACTCGGTGTAATCATCAAGGTGAACGTAAGAGGAACCAACCTTGAGGTTCACACTTGAGGGGTTGCACGACAGAGTCGTATCGGGAATGGTGAAGGAGGAACCACCCTCGTTGATCACGACCAAATAGCTACACTACAGAGTTATCATCAGGAGTGCGTTATGAGGGATCACCCTCGGCACTCGATAGTAGCTCTGTAGAGTCGAGCAACAAAAGGGGCGTGATGTGATGTCAGGTGTCGGGCTCTGGTCGTCGATCACGTTGATCGAGTCATCGAGTCATCGATGATGAAGCAGGGCAACAAGGACAAGGTGAGGGTCACAGATGGATCACTATCCAACCTATACTAAGAAGTTGAGGATAAGCAGGTAAGGTACAATGAGCAGGTTACAAAAGCAGGCTATGCATCAGAATAGGAGCAATCAATTACAGTAGCAAAATCTAATGCAAGCATGAGAGAATGGAATGGGCGATATCGGGATGATCAAAGGGGGGGGGGCTTGCCTGGAAGCTCTGCTGAAAGGGAAGAAGGGTCGTCGTCGACGTAGTCAATCACAGGGGCATCAACAGTGGTCTCGGGGTCTACCGGAGAGAAGAGGGGGAAGAAACAATAAATACAGAGCAAACAAGTGCAATACTATGCATGACAAGACAATAAGCAGCGCTAGGGCTGTTCTAACGCAGTGCTACACGATACCGGCGAAGGGGGATAACATTCGGGAATGTTTCCCCAAAGTTTGGCATTTTCGGACAATTGAAACGGAGGGGAAAGGTTTGATGTTTGCTATGCTAGGGACGTGTGGCGGACAAATGGACTGCGTATTCGGATTCGTCTCGTCGTTTTGAGCAACTTTCATGTATAAAACTTTTTCATCCGAGTTACGGTTTATTTTATATGATTTTTCAAAGATTAAATGATTTTGAAATTATTATTAATTCTAAAATAAGTGGTTAAATTGCTACGGGTACACAGAAGTGTACCGAACTATACACACAGCCAGTGGCTGACTGGTGGGACCATTGACTGAGTTGACCCAGTCAACATTTGACTGGTCAAATGGTGAATAGTGTAGGCAGGTCCCACATGTAAGTGTCACATGTACTAATAAAAAAACTAAACTAATTTAAAAAGTGGGTCCACATGTCATCTGTACATAGACTAATCTAACCACTAATTATTCCCTAACTAAAATACAATTAGCCCATAATCTAAATGGGCTATCCCACGTGAAGTGGCACAACCGGGCACTGGGTGGCTATGCATCACGCACGAGCACACACAGGCGCCGCCGGCCATGGCGCCAGGAAGCAAACCGGCGGCAGCTAAGACGAGGCGCGCAGGCAAGCGAGCACGCGAGCGCGCGTAGCAACAGTGGCGTGTGGCAAGGGCGGCCTAGCGAGGCAGGCGGCGCAGTAGCAGCAGCAACATGCCGCAGGGCACGGCCATGGCAACGACGCACACAGGAGCGGCCAGGACAGGGCGAGCGTGGACGTGGTTGGCAGCAGGCGTGGGGTAGTGCGGAGGGACGGAGCTAGGCTGCAGCTGCGGAGGGCCGGCGCGTGGAGAGCAGGCCAGAGGCGGCGCATGGGCGGAGAAGGTGCGGCCGGCGCGGGGCTACGCAGGCGGGGTGGCTGCGGTGGCGAGCGATGCAGCGAGCGGGGCAGAGAGAGGGGCGACCGGGAGCAGCAAGGGCGGGGCGACGATGCGGGTAGCGGCGGCGAGCATCGCGGCCATGCACGCGAGGGAAGGAAGCAGCACAAGCAGCCTACAGTAGCAGCGACAGCAGCGGCGGGCTCCTGCTGGGGCTCGGGCTCGGGCTCCGGCGGCCAGGCGAGGCCTCCGGCAAGGCCAGGAGGTGCGCGAACGCGCGGCTGGGCAAGCCAGCACATGGGCCAGCGGGCGCGGGCGCGCCAGGACGGGACCAAGGCGCGGCGGAGGCGGGCGTAGTAGCAGCACTTATGCGTACGCAGACGCTGAGCTTCGGGGCAACCATGGCGAACGGACCTCGCGGGGTGGACGCTACGGGCACGAATCAAGCCAGAGAAAAGAGGCAACCGGAGGACGGGCTCACCTCGATTCTGCAGAGGTGCTCAGTGGGCTCGGGGGAGGTGCCGGAGTTGGTGACGAACGGCGACGGACGCCGGCGATGTACATGATGAAGAAGATGCCGATGGCGAGCGTACGAGCCGCCCCGGTTGAGCGGATGCCCGGGACGGACGAAGCCGGCGGCCGCGGACCTCTTGGACGTCCTCCCGCCCGAAGGCGATGATGGTGGCCGCGGCGGTGATGAGGCAGCGGCGAAGGGGGTCTGAGGAGGGGAACGAGCGTGTGGGCGAGAGGGAGAGAGCGAGGGGAGTGGAGTGGATGAGAGCGGACGAGGGAATCGAGGGGGCGAGGGAGGTCCTTATCCCCTCCCGATGTTGGCACCGGAGAGGTGGTTAGGGTGGGATGAGCCCTTGTAGCGACCGAGGCAGAGGAACGGGAAGGGGGGAGCGACCGGGAGGTCAAGGTGGGCTGGCTCGGGTGGTTGGTCGACTGGGCCGGCCAGTTAGCTGAGGCCCAAGGGCAGTCAGAGGAGTTTTCCTTTTGTCTTTTCTATTTTGCATTTTCTTTTTGCTCCAAAAGACTTTTCTAAAAAGTGTAACTTGTCTCAATAATTATTATGTAATATTTAGCACTGCCTCAAGAAGGTTGAGAAGCAGTTGGAAAGCCTTAGAATTTTTATAAATTTAAAAGTGATTTAAAAATATTGTTTTGACCCCTATTTTATTCATTTAAGAGCATTTAAATTTTTATAAAATATGGGTTTCAACAGGACAAATATCCAGGGATTATTTACAACACTATGAACATTTTGTTTTCATGATTGAGAAATTTGAATCTTGGACTTTAATTTGAATTAAAATTTAAATTGTGATTTGGATCAAGTGAGGATTAGGGACAGTAATGTGATGACGTGGCACCGTTAGCGGGGCGTTACTGTAGCTTAATTATCCGGGCATCACACTGATGCTAAATCCGTTGTTGATCACCAACATCGGTTAAATCCAAAGATGAAAGAAGTGGTAATCTAACCTATAGCTGATATTAAAACTTCTGGAAGCAGGTATAATCTAACCTATAGCTGATAGTAGATGGGTAAGTCATGTTCATTGTGTCCCTAAGAAAGGAGGTATTACTGTTGTTCCTAATGATAAGAATGAACTTACTCCATAAAGAATTGTTACAGGCTATAGAATGGTAATTGATTTTAGAAAATTAAACAAAGCAACTAGAAAAGATCATTACCCTCTACCTTTTATTAGTCAAATGCTAGAAATATTATCTAAGCACACACATTTTTGCTTCCTTGATGGATACTCTGGTTTTTCACAAAAACCTGTTTCTCAACCTGATCGAGAAAAGACTACTTTCACTTGTCCCTTTGGAACTTATGCTTATAGACGTATGCCTTTTGGTTTATGCAATGGACCTTCTACCTTTCAAAGATGTATGACTGCTATATTCTCTAACTTTTGTGAAAATATTGTTGAGGTTTTCTTGGATGACTTTTCTGTTTATGGGAAGTCTTTTGATGATTGTTTAAGCAATCTTGATTAAGTTTTGCAGAGATGCGAGCAAACAAATCTTGTCTTGAACTAGGAGAAGTGCCACTTTATGGTTAATGAAGGTATTGTTTTGGGCCATAAAATTTCGGAAAGAGGTATTGAAGTGGATAAAGCTTAGCTTGATGCAATTGAGAAAATGCCATACCCTAAAGATATCAAAGCTATTCATAGTTTCTGAGGTCATGCTGGTTTCTATAGGAGATTTATCAAAGACTTTTCCAAAATTTCTAGGCCTCTTACAGATCTTTTGCAAAATGATGTTCCTTTTATCTTTGATGATGATTGTTTAGAAGCCTTCGATACACTCAAGAAAGCCTTAATTTCTACACCTATTGTTCAACCACCTGACTGGTACTTGCCTTTTGAAATTATGTGTGATGCTAGTGATTATGCTATTGGTGTTGTTCTAGGACAATGAGTTGATAAGAAACTAAATGTTATTCATTATGCTAGTAAAACTCTATACAGTGCACAAAGAAATTATGCTACTACTGAAAAAGAATTTCTAGCAGTGGTTTTTTCCTGTGATAAATTTAGATCTTACATTGTTGATTCAAAAGAAATTGTTCACACCGACAATGCTGCTATCAAATATCTTATGGAAAAGAAAGATGATAAACCTATACTCATTTGATGGGTTCTCTTGCTACAAGAATTTGATTTGCATATCACTGGTAGAAAAGGAGCAGAGAACCACGTAGCTGATAACTTCTCTAGGCTTGAAAATGTGCTTGATAACCCACTACCTATTGATGATAGTTTTCCTGATGAGCAGTTAGCTGCAATAAATGTTTCTCATAGTACTCCTTAGTATGCTGACTATGCTAATTATATCGTTGCTAAATATTTACCACCTAGCTTTTGTAACATCCCAAATTTTCAATTTGGAATGTTATACATAGGTCATTCATGCATATCATATTTTATAGCATTTCGTTTCGCGATCCTCAAAATTCTAAGCAACTCAAGGACCCTCGGAGAGAGTTGGGGATTTCATGTTTTTCATATTTGACTTTTATCAAATATTGAAACAAGGATCACTTTGGTTTTAATTTATTTTCTCTCCTAAAATATTTCATATTAAAATATATGAGAGGAGATAATATGGCTTCTCCAAAATAAATGAAATATTAGAGGAAAAATATTAAAATCAAATACTTGATTTTATTCGGATTTTATTGCAATTTTATTTGAATTAGGAAAAAAATGCGTTTTTCAAAATTGCATTAGAGTCCTAAATAAATGTTCACCTTGTCCGGCATATATTTAGAGGACGGGGAAATTTTATTTCGGGATTTTTGGAGTCCGTTTAGTGTTCTTTTCTTTCGTTTTCTGCACGTCAGAATGATTTAAAAAAAACTTAACCGACTCCGGGCCGTACCCGGCCAGGACACCTCGGGCCGGCCCTTATAAGCCGAGCCGCCGCCACCCCGCAGCCCACCCAGCGCCGCGCCTCCCCAAACCCTAGCCGCCGCCGCAGCGCCGCGCCTCGCCGCCGCCGCGCCGCGCCGCCCGCCGCCGGTTCCGCCCCGCCGCCGCTGCGTTTTGCCGCCAGAGCCGCCACCCCGCCGCCCCACCGATCCCGCCAGAGGTAGCCGCCGCCGCCTCGCCATTCGTCGGTTTTCCCAGAAAACCCGATCGGTTTTTTTTATAAACCCTAGTTTTCGTTTTTTTATTAGATCGGTTTTTGTTTTGGTTTTTTTTGGTTTAGTTAAATAGCGGACGTTCGTCCGTACGTTCTGTCGGGACCCCGATTCCGAGTCACACCGATCTAGCCTGTAACACCTCATATCACTTTGCGGCCTCACGCACGGTACTCCCACGGGTGTCGCCTTACCATGGCCCGGGACCGTTTGCGCCTTTTGGCTCACGTATATGACAATGTCGCTAGCATCCATATGACAGAGAACCCAGGCCGACATGGCTAGTCGTGAACCCAAAGCGGCACTAACGTATGGGGACAGGCATACATGAATCAACATCGAACGTGTCGGTCAGCAGTGTGCGAATCCGGGCTGTAGCACTAGGCTAACAGGACTCCGGGAACCCGGGCTGTAGCAGGCTAGGCAGGACTCCGGATGTCACCGTGTGACATTTCCCCGAAGGGACAGACACAGGAACGATATGAAACACATGTCGGCCAGTCAAGTGTCCAGAGCAGTAGTGCTGGGCTAGCAGGACTCCGGTGAACCGGGCTGTAGCGGACTACTATGGCTCAAGGAGGCACTAGACTACATTTCCCCATAAGAGAGGCTGCTAAGGATAGACAACTAGATTGTCGGATCCCACACATACCAAGCATTTCAATCATACACACAATATGCTCGATATGTGCAAATACAACAAGGCATCACAACAAGACTCTACGACTCAGAGTATTTATTCATTAGGCTCTGAAGAGCCAGATATTACAAACATGGGTCTCATGACCCAACATTCAGAGCATACAAGTCAAAGCACATGCGGAAGCTTAACATGTCTGAGTACAGACATCTACAAATGAAAAAGGCTGAGAAGCCCGACTATCTACCAGATCCTGCCGAGGGCACAAGATCGTAGCTGAGGTATCAAGCTAAACGTCGAAGTCCACACGAACTACTAGCGAGACTGGCGTCTCTCTGCAAACCATAAAATAGGCAAACGTGAGTACAAATGTACCCAGCAAGACTTACATCAGAACTAGCTACATATGCATCGGTATCAACAAAGGGGGGGTGGTGGAGTTTAACTGCAGCAAGCCAGCTTTGACTCGGTGGCTATCCTAAACTATGACTGCAAGCAACTCTTTTGAGGTGGCGCACACGAGTCCACATATTCACATATCAATACTCCACTATGGATCCGCTCCCGTCTCCCTACGAGAACGCCATCCATAGCACTCACGCTTATCTTGCGCATTTTAGAGTATCCACTTTCACTTGTCTATGAACTGTTATAGGCAACCCAGAAGTCCATTTCCGCGGACACGGCTATTCGAATAGATGATGTTAACCCTGCAGGGGTGTACTTCGTCACACACGCTCTCGCCACTTACCACCATGTACACGTCGTGTACCTCGGCAACCTTCAAGCGGAAGCCTGGCGAGGGAGTCGGCCACAACCTACCTAAACACTCAAGTCTCTAGTCCAGGTTTATCGCCTATTCAGGTTCCATCCGCAGGGAGTCCGGCCGAGGTTTCCACATACGGCCCCGAACGATGTGTGCAGGGTTCCGAGACACCAAACGGGCGCCCGGCATGCCCGGCCACGTGCCTACCGCATCACAGCCCACCCCTCCGGTCAGCGCTGCCCACGGCCTCCAGCATACTACAAACACCAGAAACTACTTGCAACTCCTGGACAGAGGACAAGGGTGATTAAGAAGCCGAGAGGGTCCATTGGTTTCGGGCCCAATGCGTGGTAGTAACTGTATCATGGATCACAAACACAGAACTCAGTTCCTGAGGACGGCTTCAATGAGACAACCCACCATGTACTCCTACATGGCCTCTCACCGCTACCTTTACCAAATCGTGTTCACACACTTAGCTCGCACACAGTAGGACATGTTCATCACCATTCCAACTCATCCCCGATGAATCAGACCCGACTCAACTCTAAGCAGTAGCAGGCATGACAAACAAGCATGAATGAGTAGGCACATCCGGGCTCAAACAACTCCTACTCATGCTAGTGGGTTTCATCTATTTACTGTGGCAATGACAGGTCATGCAGAGGATAAGGGGTTCAACTACCGCAGCATGTAATAGTTGAATCGTTGTTGTCCTAATGCAGTAAAAGAGAGCAGGAGCGAGAGAATGGGATTGTATCGGAATGAACAAGGGGGTTTTGCTTGCCTGGCACTTCTGAAGATATTATAGTTCTTCATCGGTGTCATCGAACTCATCGTCGGAATCACGGCTATCGAGAGGGGACAATCACCGGCAAACAAGGAAGAACACAATCAATGCAATGCACAATATGATGCATGATCATGACATGGCAATACGACGTGATTTGGCCTAATGTAACTAGCAACAGAAAGGTTTGGGTTGAGTTGAACTCAAGGTTCAAATTCAAATTCAAACTATGAATTCAAATAGTGCATTATCATGTTTTCACCTATACAGCAGGTATAACTTAGTTTGACATGCATGAAAATGATACAGATGGATAGATTGCATTTTTCTGATAATTTTTCATATATAAATTATTTCATTCTGAGCTACGGTTGATTTTATATGATTTTTAGAAGTTTATACTATTTTCTGGAATTTCCTGATTAAAAATAAATCCAGAAAATGTAATACTGCGTCAGCCTGACGTCATCACTGCGTCAGCGAGTCAACGGGCTGGCCAGGGTCAAACCTGACCCGTGGGACCTGCCTGTCAGTGACTAACCTAACTAATCCAGATTAATTAGCGCTAAACTAATACTAATCTAGTTTAGTTAGGAGCATGGGCCCACACGTCAGTGACTCAGGGAGAGTCAAACTGGGGTCAAACCGGGTCAAACGAGGTCAAACCCGCCGGCGACTCGACTCCGGCGAGGCTCGAGACGGCGGCGCGGCTCGGAAAGCGCCCACAGGGCACGGACGAGGCCGTTCTTGGGCTCATTGGAGAGCTCTTGCAGGCGCGCGTCGAATGGTGGTAGTGGCTGGGCCTGTGGTGACCGGAGTCGACGGCGGCGAGCTCTTTCGCGGTCGCCGGAGTTCGGGTGGGTGCGGGGTTAGTGCTGCGGCTTGCAAACAAACGGGCTATCGCGCTAGAGTTGCTCTACGGAACGTCGCGAGTGCAACGGACGCACGCGCGGGGCCATTTGGTCGCCGGAGCCACGGCGGCGACGAGCTCATGCGGCGGCGAGCTTCGGGCACGGTGGCTAGTCTAGCTAGAGCTCGAAATCGAGCACGGGAGTAGGGGGAAACGGTTCAGGGGCTCACAGTGATCTCAAGGAAGGCCTCAGCGGGCTCGGGGAGGCGGAGACGGCGGCGAATCGACCGACGAGGAGCCTCGGTGGCCGGTGACGGAAACGGCGACGGTGGCGATGAAGCAGCGCGTCCGAGGCCGGGAGGATCGTCGAGGAGGAAGAAGCAGATGAGGCGGAGCTCTTGGACAGCTCGGAGAGGCGAGGTGGTGGCGGTGGCCGCGGGTATGGCGATCGGCGTCGGCGAGCTCGCTCGGTGGCGCTCTGTTTTTGCGGGAGAGAGGGCCAGAGGGGAAAGTGAGAGAGAGGAGAGAGCGGTCGGGGCTGCGTGGCGTCGCGAGGGAGGCCCAGGGCGACGAGGGGGAAGCGGCAGGAAGCAGGAGGTGGCCGGGGCGCGTGCGTGCGCGCGTCGGGCACGCGCCGTCCTCCTGGCAGGGGGAGGAAGACGACAGGGGAGGAGGAGGTGGGCTGGCCCGCTACAGTGGTGGGCTGGCCCCTCTGGTGGCTACACAGGTGAGGCCAGGTAAGCTCTCCCTCTCTTCTGTTTTCTAATTTGTTTTTGTTTTCTAATTATTTGCCTCTGTTTTGAGCTTAGGAAAAATACCAAGGCATTTCCTAAAATCCTGAAAATATTCATGGACAGTTGCTGAATTATTTCAGTGGCCCAAAAATAGTTCCAACATTATTTGAACATTTAAATTATTTATAGTATTTAAATGCCCAAAAGTCAAATACAATAAGACTTAATTAAAAAATCCAGAATGGCCTAGAAATAGGTGCATCATTTTTGGCAGAGGTTTTTTTACCTTTATCAAAAATCATGAACATTTCTAAAGGGCATTTGGGTTCATTGAAAATATTGTTTATTTGAACCTAGTTGAATGCATTTGGTGCTAGGGTTTCAACATCCCCATTTCAAGTTCATTTGAATTAAACATGATGACATGAATGCTTTCATGCAATTAACTACAAGCAATTCTAGGGCTGTGACACGTTCGTTTAACCGAGCGGTTTTCTTCCGTTAGTAACAGACAGCGAACATTCATTCGTTAGCCTGTTCGTCAGTTTTCTTTATCATGGGTTTTTCGCGATTATTTTCGATCGCTATTTCTGATCCGATTTTCGTTCTAGCGTAACTTTTTGCTCGTTTATCGGAATCAGGCGATTCAAGCGCCTAGATCTTCGTCTCGAAGCCCTCTTTCTGTTTAACCAACTTGAACAAGATTTTGGTACTGTAAAATTTGACTTTAGTCCAGATGTAATCGGATCTTATTTCGATCGCAGTTTGAGTTTCGTTGCTCCATTTGATTTGATTCTTTTTGCAAACCAGAGTTCTTAAGTTGAACTTTCTGGTTAGATCTTCTTATTTGTGTTTTACCTATGCATGTTTGCTTGATTGCTTATGTGTGTTATTGTTTGTTTGCGATAGAATTCCCGGAGTGCGAAGCGTGCTACTACGAGTCACTAGGTTTTGCGGATCGTCAGCAAGGCAAGTAACACATTGATCATACTCTTTTCATACCCAGTTTTTATGCATTAGTTTCAAATCCTCAAACACTGCATGATTAGGATGTGATTAATTTGTGGGTATTGGGAAGTAGATGATGAGGTAGAACCTATTACCAGTTTTATTATCAAACCCTTGGGAGTTACTTCTACGTTATGCTTACTGCCATGCTATGCTCATAGATGAGGATTGGGTTTGAGTGTATCCATGACAGATGTGAGATTGTTAATTAATGGTTCAATATAAGGTGGCAACTTTAATACACATCTGGGTGGATTGATTGTTTGGGCACCTGGGGAATCCAGTGTTGTCCTAGGAGATCCCGGGGATATACCGTGTGATCCTCCTACGGTCCGCCACCCAGGCTCAAAGGGATCGTGAGATATTTCATGCTAGAAACTTCCATGTGCAGCCACAAGCCATTATGGGCTCTGGCATAGTTGAGTATGTTGTGTGACCTCTTTCAGTGGTGGGCTAGCAGATGTAGAGGGAAGGTAGGTGTTACTGTCCATCCAGGGTAAAGAGTTAATGCTTCTGAAAGACTGTGTCTCGGTCATCCGTTTCTCAAACACCATGTAGTGCGAGAAATCCAACGGAGGAGATCGAGTCTTGTGGGGAAAGTGCGCAAACCTCTGCAGAGTGTACAATCTAATCATGGTTAGTCGTGTCCCCGGTTATGGACATCTTGAGTATCTAGTACTTGGATTATCCTATTGTATCTCATCACTCTAATTTAATTTGTTGGGTTAATGATTACTTTAATTGGGATTGAGTTGGAGGAACCTTCTCAATGATGTTTCAACTACCATGATAGTTAAATAAAATTTATTCCTTTGTTGTAGGGAAAAATTGGCTTTTCGCAAAATCATATAACCATAGAGCCTCCACCATCCATATATGCATATAGTGATAGCATTTATCTGTTCATTGCTCTACTGTGTTATATTGCCATCATATTCCATGTGCTGACCCGTTTTCGAGCTGCAACGTATTATGTTGCAGACTTTTCAGACGACGAGTAGAGGTGCGCTAGGTCGTTGTCATGCACTCAGCTATGCCATTGGACTTGATGGACTCACTTTATCTTCCAAGCCTTCCGCTGTTATCGTTTTAGATGGCCTTAAGCCATATTTATTGTAATAAGTTCTCTTTTGAGACATTCGATGTAATAAGTGTGTGATTTCTACTCTGTTATAAATCCTTCAAGTACTGTGTGTGTCAGCATTACCGATCCAGGGATGACACTGAAGCACAGAGACTTGACCGTTTGAGGTCGGGTCGCTACAAGATGGTATCAGAGCACACGCTGAATGTAGGACACGACCACTAAGAAAGCCATAGGTCACTCTTCTCTACTCATTTCGGACTCCTCTCCATTTTCTACTCTTTAGGATGGCGGACTCGAGGAACAAGTTTGCACAACCGGATGAAGACACCCTATTTGGACGATGCTTGAAGGAAGTCACTAGATACCTAAACATCGGAATACCAAGCTTCACCGGGACCTACAACGCAACTTTAAAAAAGAGGAGCGCTGGATGATTCAAGTTCAAGTTCCAGGAAGGATGTTCATGCAGAGCCCATAGAGTTTTCCTTTGATGCACCAACCTGGAGTCTAGGCAAGAGCATGGCAGCCCACATCGCCATGGGACGTATTGGCGAAGTTTACCACAAGGATCTCAAGGATACTATTTACCAGATATGTGGGCACCGAGATGAGCAATGGGAGATGATCAGCACCAGGAAGGACAGGTCCATTGCAGCATTCATCCAGGAGTTAAACCAACACATTCGACGCCAGGAGAACCAGATGTGCGCAAGCATGATAGATTTAAAGAAGGCGATGACAAGGATCACCGAGTTAGAAGAGGAACTCAAGGCTACTCGCGACGATTATGAGGAGGAAATCATCGTACTAGTGGAGAAGAACGACGACCTGATAAAGAAGATCGGAGTATTCATGGGAGACCCCGCGCCAGGAGGAGAAGACGACGATTCCACTTGCCCGGAGAACTACATCATCATCGACGACACCAACTCCGACCCTGACGATAGTGATGATGACTTTGAAGACGAAGCTGGAGCGGACATCATGGAGTCTTCCACCGATCAAAATTTCTAGTAGACCACCATATATGATTAGTAGTATTCCCCCATGTATATAGTAGTAGTCCGAGCACTATAATGATAGTTCTAGACCGTTTGTATGCCCTTGTTTGATTGATTGAGTGATATGATTGTGTTTGTCTCATGTGCATATGGGTAGTGTTTTCTCACCAGACCTAATTTCTATTCTAATCTCTCCCCTCTAAACCCATCAGATGCCTCCAACAACAACAACAACAACAACAACAACAACAACAACAACAACAACAACCCTCCTCCAGTTGACAACTTAGCCCGCTTTCTGAGTTTACAGCCGCCGGTGTTTTCCAGTAGCACTGAGCCGATAGTTGCGGATGAATGGTTACGCAAGATTGAAAGGGAGTTGACCACCACAGGTTGCACAGATGCAGAGAAGGTACGTTTTGCCGCACATCAGTTGGATGGACCAGCAGCCTCATGGTGGGAGAATTACACAGCCACTTTTCCCATAGCCAATGTCACTTGGGATCAGTTTCAGCAAGCATTCCACACAGCCCATGTCTCAACTGGAGCTATGAGCATGAAGAAGCGTGAGTTTCGCAACTTACGCCAGGGAAATCGTACTGTGGCTCAGTACATAGATGAGTTTAGTAAGCTATCTCGTTATGCCCCTGATGATGTGGCCACAGATGCCGCGAAGCAGGAGAAGTTTATGGAAGGGCTAAATGATGAGATGAGCATGCAGTTGATGGTGGCAACATTCAACAACTACCAGGAGTTGGTAGATAAGGCTCTTATGATTGAAGGGAAACAACAGCAGATTGAGAGCCGCAAAAGGAAGTATGGACAAGGAAAGTACAATTCTGGAGCTCAGCAGAAGCATCGTTTCACCCGGAACTCGGGAGGACTTGTCCATAACCATGGAGGCCACACCCACAACGGAGGAAGTTCCCATAACCACAATGGTCCCAAGAATGGAAATGGGAATGGAGCAGGCAGAAATCAGAACCGCTCTAACCCAGCCACACCCGCCAAGAAGGATCAAAGTCACATTACTTGTTTCTAGTGTGGGAAGACTAGGCACTACGCCAACGATTGTCCGGAATTGAAGAACGGCAACGGTAATGGAAGCGCTAGAAAGAAGCCCAACCCTTTCAATAGGGGGAAAGTGAACCACGTGAACGTGGAGGAAGTTGAGGAGCAGCCTGATGCAGTTATCGGTAAGTTTTTGATTAAGTCTTTTACTGCAATCGTTCTTTTTGATACTAGTGCATCACATTCATACATATCAAGGGGATTCGTGGATAAGTATAAGTTGCCCACTAAGGTACTTATGACACCTATGTTAGTAAGTTCGAAGGAGCGGAGTATATGGCAAGACAAGGATGTTTTCAGATGCCATTGACCATTGGAAGCCATGTTTTCCCCTTAGACCTGATAGTTTTGGAGTCACAAGGTTTGGATGTGATACTCGGAATGGATTGGCTATCGATGTATGGAGGAAACATCAATTGCGCGAGTAAGTCGATTTCGCTCACCGCCCTGGAGGGAAAAAGGATCAAGTATGTATCCAGGCATGCGCTGAGGAGGAGCCAAGTAAATTCTCTCACGGGAGTTGTTCAGGAGGAAGTGCCTGTAGTGACCAGATGTTTTTCCAGAGGAGTTACCAGGCATGCCGCCAGATCGAGACATCGAGTTTCTGATAGAGCAATTGCTAGGCACCGGGCCAATATCAAAGAGACCATACCGGATGCCCGCAAATGATCTAGAAGAGATCAAGAAGCAGATTAAGGAGTTATTGGAGAAAGGTTACATTCGAAGAAGTTCATCACTATGGGGATCCCCAGTGTTGTTGGTTGAGAAGAAGGATGGATCCTTAAGGATGGTTGTTGATTATCGTGCGTTGAATGAAGTGACGATCAAGAACAAATACCCACTGCCGATGATCAATGATTTGTTTGACCAGCTGCAAGGAGCTAAGGTGTTTTCGAAGATTGACTTGCGATCAGGATATCACCAGCTGAAGATCAGGGAAAAGGATATACCTAAGACAGCTTTCACCACAAGGTACGGGCTGTATGAGTATACAGTTATGTCATTTGGATTAACTAACGCCCCTGCCTATTTCATGAGTATGATGAACAAGGTGTTCATGGAGTTCTTGGATAAGTTTGTTGTGGTTTTCATTGATGATATTTTGGTATACTTGAAGAATGAAGAGGAGCACAGGGAGCATTTGCGTTTAGTTCTCGAGAAGCTCAGGGAACACCAGTTGTATGCCAAGTTCAGCAAATGTGAGTTTTGGTTGAAGGAAGTTGGATTTCTTGGACATGTTATATCAGGAAAGGTATAGCAGTGGATCCCAGCAAGGTTCAGTCAGTCACTGAGTGGTTGGCACCCACCTCAGTCGAAGAGATCCATAGTTTTCTTGGACTCACGGGATACTATCAGAGATTTATTGAGAATTTCTCTAAGATTTCAAAGCCTATGACGACATTGTTGAAGAAGGACACTAAGTTCCATTGGATTGATGAAGGTGAAGCAAGTTTCCAGGAGTTGAAGAAATGTTTGACTACAGCCCCAGTGCTGATTCTGCCGGATATATGCAAGGATTTCCAAGTGTATTGCGACGCCTCTCGCTTAGGACTTGGAGGAGTACTTATGCAAGACAGGAGAGTTGTTTCGTATGCCTCACAACAACTGAAACTGCACGAATTGAACTATGCCACACAAGACTTGGAGTTAGCAGCTATGGTGCATGCGCTCAAGACCTGGAGACACTTTCTCATTGCAAACCATTGCGATGTATACATGGATCACAAGAGTTTGAAGTACATCTTCACTCAGATGGAGCTTAACCTCAGGCAGAGGAGATGGTTGGAGCTCATAAAGTATTATGACATGAAGCTGCATTATCATCCAGGAAAGGCCAACGTCGTAGCAGATGCTTTGAGCCGAAAGAGTTATGTCAACACCCTCGTAAGCAGAGGGATGCCAAAAGAGTTAGCCGAGGATCTCAGGGAGCTACGTTTGGAGATAGTCCCTAGAGGATTTGTTGCAGCAATGGAAGTTCAGTCTACATTGTTGGGAAAGATTTGAGAAGCTCAGAAGGATGACAAGGAGATTGCCGAAATAAAGGAGAAGATGAGCGAAGGAAAAGCCAATGGTTTTCGTGAGGATGAGCACGACACCTTGTGGTTTGAAGACCGTATATATGTGCCCAATAATGCAGAGATCAGGAAGTTGATACTACAGGAAGCTCATGACTCGCCATACTCAATACACCCTGGAAACACCAAGATGTATTTGGATTTGAAGGAGCGTTTCTGGTGGACTGGTATGAAGAAGGATATTGCCGAGTATGTAGCCATATGTGACGTATGTCAGAGAGTGAAGGCAGAACATCAGAAGCCAGCAGGATTACTGCAGCCTATGTCGATACCCGAATGGAAGTGGGATAAGCTTGGTATGGATTTTATCACCGGATTGCCCAGGACCCGATCAGGATATGATTCTATCTGGGTAGTAGTGGATCGCTTGACCAAAGTAGCCCACTTTATCCCAGTGAAAACCACCTATACAAGTGCGAAGTTGGCGAAGATATATATGACCAGGATCGTATGTCTGCATGGAGTTCCGAGGACCATCGTATCAGATAGAGGAACACAGTTTACTTCAAAGTTTTGGCACCAGCTGCACCAGGCTTTGGGAACCAGGCTGGAGTTCAGTACAGCTTTTCACCCGCAGACAGATGGACAGACCAAGAGAGTCAATCAGATTCTGGAGGACATGGTGAGAGCTTGTGCGCTAGATTACGGATCTAGTTGGGATGACAACTTTCCCTAAGCGGAGTTCTCATACAATAACAGCTACCAGGCCAGTTTGAAGATGGCACCTTTCCAAGCCCTGTATGGAAGGAGATGCCAAACACTGTTGATGTGGGATGAAGTTGGAGACCGTTAGTTGTTTGGACCAGATTTGATTAAGGAGTCCGAAGAGAAGGTTAGTGATTCGAGATAGACTGAAGGTAGCTCAGTCCCGACAGAAGAGTTATGCAGATTCAAAACGCAAGGAGTTAGTCTATGAAATCGGAGACAGAGCATATCTACGAGTATCACCTCTTCGAGGAGTTAAGCGTTTTGGAGTTAAAGGAAAGATAGCCCCGAGATTTGTGGGACCGTACCGTGTTTTGGAACGCATGGGAGAGGTTGCCTACAAGTTGGAGTTACCCGAAGGACTGTCGAGAGTACATGATGTGTTTCACGTTTCCCAGTTGAAGAAGTGCCACGCAGAGATGGCCGATATCCCTCTGAGAGATACAGGGCCACTGGAAGCGATTCAGTTGGACGGTGATTTGACATAGGAGGATAAGCCTGTCAAGATTCTAGAGTTTGCCAACCGGGTTACTCGCAGCAAGGTTATCAAGTATTGCAAAGTTCAGTGGAGCCACCATACGGAGGATGAAGCCACCTGGGAACGAGAGGATGATCTACGCAAAGACCACCCGCATCTATTTTCTAGCCAACCCGAATCTCGAGGGCGAGATTCATCTTAAGGGGTAGGTTTGTAACATCCCAAATTTTCAATTGAAATGTTATACATAGGTCATTCATGCATATCATATTTTATAGCATTTCATTTCGCGATCCTCGAAATTCTAAGCAACTCAAGGACCCTCGGAGAGAGTTGGGGATTTCACGTTTTTCATATTTGACTTTTATCAAATATTGAAACAAGGATCACTTTGGTTTTAATTTATTTTCTCTCCGAAAATATTTCATATTAAAATATATGAGAGGAGATAATACGACTTTTCCAAAATAAATGAAATATTGAAGGAAAAATATTAAAATCAAATATTTGATTTTATTCAGATTTTATTGCAATTTTATTTGAATTAGGAAAAAACGCGTTTTTCAAAATTGCATTAGAGTCCTAAATAAATGTTCACCTTGTCCAGCATATTTTTAGAGGACGGGGAAAATTTATTTCGGGATATTTGGAGTCCATTTAGTATTTCTTTTCTTTCATTTTCTGCACGTCAGAATTATTTAAAAAAAGTTAACCGACTCCGGGCTGTACCTGGCCAGGACACCTTGGGCCGGCCCTTATAAGCTGAGCCGCTGCCACCCCGCAGCCCACCCAGTGCCGTGCCTCCCCAAACCCTAGCCGCCGCCGCTGCTAGTCGCCGCCGCTGCGCCGCGCCTCGTCGCCGTCGCGCCGCCCGTGCCTGATCCGCCCCGCCGCCGCGTTTTGCCACCGGAGCCGCCACCCCGCCGCCCCACCGATCCCGCCGGAGGTAGCCGCCGCCGTCTCGCCGTTCGTCAGTTTTCCCAAAAAAAACCGATCGGTTTTTTTTATAAACCCTAGTTTTCGTTTTTTATTAGATCGGTTTTTGTTTCGGTTTTTTTGGTTTAGCTAAATAGCGGACGTTCGTCCGTACGTTCGTTTTAACGAACGGTTTTCGTCCTATAGTCACGGACAGCGAACGTTCATTCGTTAGCCTGTTTGTCAGTTTTCTTTTTCTCGGGTTTTTCGCGATTATTTTCAATCGCGATTTCTGATCCGATTATCGTTCTAGCGTAACTTTTCGCTCGTTTATCGGAATCAGGCGATTCAAGCGCCTAGATCTTCGTCTCGAAGCCCTCTTTCTATTTAACCAACTTGAACATGATTTTGGTACTGTAAAATTTGACTTTAGTCCAGATTAGTAATCGGATCTTGTTTCGATCGCAGTTTGAGTTTCGTTGCTCCGTTTGATTTGATTCTTTTTGCAAACCGGAGTTCTTAAGTTGAAGTTTCTGGTTAGATCTTATTTGAGTTTTACCCATGAATCTTTGCTTGATTTCTTATGTGTGTTATTGTTTGTTTGCGATAGAATTCTCGGAGCGCGAAGCGTGCTACTACGAGTCACTAGGTTGCGGATCGTCAGCAAGGCAAGTATCACATTGATCATACTCTTTTGATACCCAGTTTTTATGCATTAGTTTCAAATCCTCAAACACTGCATGATTAGGATGTGATTAATTTGTGGGTATTGGGAAGTAGATGATGAGGTAGAACCTATTACCAGTTTTATTATCAAACCCTTGGGAGTTACTTCTACGTTATGCTTACTGCCATGCTATGCTCGTAGACGGGGATTGGGTTTGAGTGTATCCATGACAGATGTGAGATTGTTAATTAATGGTTCAACTTAAGGTGGCAACTTTAATACACATCTGGGTGGATTGCTTGTTTGGGCACCTGGGGAATCCAGTGTTGTCCTAGGAGATCCTGAGGATATACCGTGTGATCCTTCTACGGTCCGCCACCCAGGCTCAAAGGGATCGTGAGATATTTCATGCTAGAAACTTCCGTGTGCAGCCACAAGCCATTATGGGCTCTGGCATAGTTGAGTATGTTGTGTGACCTCTTTCAGTGGTGGGCTAGCAGATGTAGAGGGAAGGTAGGTGTAACTGTCCATCCAGGGTAAAGAGTTAATGCTTCTGAAAGACTGTGTCTCGGTCATCCGTTTCTAAAACACCATGTAGTGCGAGAAATCCAACGGAGGAGATCGAGGCTTGTGGGGAAAAGTGTGCAAACCTCTGCAGAGTGTACAATCTAATCATGGTTAGCCGTGTCCCCGGTTATGGACATCTTGAGTATCTAGTACTTGGATTATCCTATTGTATCTCATCACTCTAATTTAATTTGTTGGGTTAATGATTACTTTAATTGGGATTGAGTTGGAGGAACCTTCTCAATGATGTTTCAACTACCATGATAGTTAAATAAAATTTATTCCTTTGTTGTAGGAAAAAATTGGCTTTTCGCAAAAGCATATAACCATAGAGCCTCCACCAGCCATATATGCATATAGTGATAGCATTTATCTGTTCATTGTTCTACTATGTTATATTGCCAGCATATTCCATGTGCTGACCCATTTTCAGGCTGCAACGTATTATGTTGCAGACTTTTCAGACGACGAGTAAAGGTGCGATAGGTCGTTGTCATGCACTCAGCTATGCCGTTGGAGTTGATGGACTCACTTTATCTTCCAAGCCTTCCGTTGTTATCGTTTTAGATGGCCTTAAGCCATATTTATTGTAATAAGTTCTCTTTTGAGACATTCGATGTAATAAGTGTGTGATTGCTACTCTGTTATAAATCCTTCGAGTACTATGTGTGTCAGCATTACCGATCCAGGGATGACACTGAAGCACAGAGACTTGACCGTTTGAGGTCGGGTCGCTACAGCTTTACATACCAACAAAAGAAAAAATAATCTTCTATGATTCAAGACATTACTTTTGGGATGACACACATCTTTATAAATAAGGAGTAGATGGTATTATTAGACGTTGTGTACCTGAGCATGAACAGGGAGAAATCTGACCGAAATGTCACTCCGAAGCTTATGGAGGGCATCATGCGGGTGACATGATTGCTCACAAGGTATTGCAATCTAGATTTTATTGGCCTACTCTCTTCAAGGATGCACGTAAGTTCGTCTTATCTTGTGATGACTGTCAAAGAATAGGTAATATCGATAAGCGTCAAGAAATGCCTATGAATTATTTACTTGCTATTGAACCATTTGATGTTTGGGGATTTGATTACATGGGAGCTTTTCCTTCCTCTAATGGGTATACACATATTTTGGTTGCTATTGATTATGTTACTAAGTGGGTAGAAGCTATTCCAACTAGTAGTGCTGATCACAACACCTCTATTAAAATGCTTAAGGAAGTTATTTGCCCAAGGTTCGGAGTCCCTAGATATTTAATGACTGATGGTGGTTCACACTTTATACATGATGCTTTCCGTAAAATGCTTGCCAAGTACGATGTTAACCATAGAATTGCATCACCCTATCATCCTTAGTCTAGTGGCCAAGTTGAACTTAGCAATAGAGAAATAAAATTAATTTTGCAAAATACTGTCAATAGGTCCTAGAAGAATTGGTCTAAGAAATTATATTATGCACTTTGGGCTTGTAGAACAGCATATAAAAATCCTATGGGTATGTCTCCTTATAAAATGGTTTACGGAAAAGCTTGTCATTTGCCTCTTGAGTTAGAACATAAAGCGTATTGGGCAATCAAAGAACTCAACTATGATTTCAAACTTGCCGGAGAAAAGAGGTTATTTAATATTAGCTCATTAGATGAATGGAGAACCCAAGCTTATCAAAATTCCAAGTTATTTAAATAAAAAGTTAAAAGATGGCATGATAAAAGAATCCAAAAGCGTGAGTTCAAAGTTGGAGAATATGTTCTTTTGTACAACTCTTGTTTCAGATTCTTTGTAGGAAAACTCCTCTCCAAATGGGAAGGACCCTATGTTATCGAGGAGGTTTATCAGTCTTGAGCTATCAGAATAAATAATGCCGAAGGTACTAACCCGAAGGTTGTTAATGGGAAACTAATAAAACATTCCTTATCAAAGAGGGGCCGGGGGGCTGGAAGATTATATCTCAGGTACGCCCATTAATGTTGAAAGTAATATTATCCAAACTATGACACTGGAAGAACACATAAAAGAGACTTTCCGGAACACTCCAGAATCATGAAAAAGAGGAGGTACGTGATACGGTAAGTATACGGACTCCAAAAAATCTGCAAAAATATTTTATGTCTATTTTGGAAAAATAACAAAAATTAGGAAAATAAGAAACTACCGGTAAGGCGACCCTCGTGGGCACAAGACACCAGGGCGCGCCCACGTGGGTTGTGCCCACCTAGGGTACCTTCCGGACTCCGTTTTTCTTCCGTTTGTTTGTTTCCCAAGGTAAAAAAATCTTTATAGACCCCCCGAACCTATTAACCACCGTATCATGGATAAATCCTCTATTTCTTTTCCTTGTTGTTTCCTATCAGATCCCATCTACCATGGCCTCTTCAAGCTCCTCCAAGGTAAAGTTCTTCAAGAACGTCATCAACCCATATTTGCGGGAGGTGGTGCAGCACCCTCAGGTCATCCAGATGCATGAGGGGGTGCTTCACATCCGCGATGTGCAAGCACCCAAGGAAACGGGAATCGTGGAGGCTAGGCTTGAAGCTATGGAGCAGGAGGTCTTCCTGTGCAAGAGGATGGTGGAGCGTGGAATCAATGCCAATCACCTCATGATAACGGACCTTACCCGTGATCTCAAGGTGGATGGAAAGTCCATGAAGGACATCGTCTTCACCATCAACGAGCAAATCAACTTCCTCCAAAGCCGGATCTATGATCTCCAAAACCAAGTCTTTGAATATGAGGCGAGGTTTAAAGTATGAGTTTGGCTGCCAGTTGCAGGACCCGTGAGACTCAATCTTCCTCTTATGATGGTGGACCTCTGCCATGGAAACCCGAGGACAATATCGCCTCCACTTCATCACCACCACCTTCTTCATCACCAAAAGAAAATTGAGTATCGGGTATGGGCACTCCCCTTAGCTTCCGCCAAGCTTGGGGGAGGTGTCCCGGTATTGTATCACCCCCACTATCTTTGTCTTTACTTATCTTAGTTCGGTCCATAATTATATTTTGATTTAGATGAATAAAAGTTTGGTTCGATCCTTTCTTTTTGAGAGTTTGCTTAGTGATCTATCCTTGTAATTGTGTGCAAGATATATAATAAAGTTTAGTTTGAGTTTTTTTCTTTCTTTACTTTCATGTTCCAATAAAATGAAAGGAAATAAATGAAAAATATCATATGCTAATCTTATGGTAAGTAATGACACCACATAAGGAAAACTATAAGTAGGAAATTTTATTAGAGATTGACAAACATAGCATTGGTCAATGATGCAATTCATGAAAGAATTAATAAGGGAAGAGAAGATTCACATGCAAATACACTATCCTATAAATCTTTTGTGATTGTGAGCCCACATCAAAATATTATATGCCAAAATTGTTGACGTTGGACAAGGAAGACAACGTAATGATTTATGTTTGTTCATATTCACATAGAAGTTATATTGTAATAGATCCTTCAACATGTGGTGCTTGCCCCCCATCTTTGCTAGACAAAAATTCCACACTAAGTAGAGATACTACTTGTGCATCCAAAAACCCTTAAACCCAAATCTTATTTTCAAGAGTCCACCATACCTGCCTAGGGATTGAGTAAGATCCTTCAAGTAAGTTGTCATCGGTGCAATAAGGCAATAAAAATTGCTTCTAAAAATGTAAGATCATTTAGTGTAATAGAAAATTGAGCGTTGTACGAACCTATGATAGCAAAGAATAAAAGCGACAGACTGCATAATAAAGGTTGCTATCATAAGGGGCAATATAGCATGACATTCTTTTGCACTAAGGCGTTGAGCATACAAACAAATAAGTGCATGGCAACCTCTTCTTCCCTCTGTGAGGGCCTATCTTTTACTTTTATGTATTTACTTTTATGCAAGAGTCAATGTTTTTCTCTCTATTCCTTTTTATTTTTCTCCTTTGGCAAGCATCATGTGGTGAGGAAAGATCTAGGCACATATGTCCAGTTGAATATGGGTGGCATGAGTTATTATTGTTGACATCACCCCTGAGGTGAATATGTTGGGAGGCGAAACTATAAGCCCCTATCTTTCTATGTGTCCGGTTGAAATGTTTTGCTCATGTATATGCGGTGAGTGTTAGCAATCATAGAAGACTATATGATGGTCGAGTATCTGGACTTGCCTAAAGGCTCCGATACGCGACCCTTCCTGAAAAGATGATGAATTGTAGTTGCAAAGTTGACTGAGAACATAGTTTGTTGGTTTCCAATAGAGTTTATGCTTTATACTTCAATAGTGTGATGAATTATTACTTATTCATGAGAAGTATATGATAAAAGTTCTATGATAAAGGTTTTATGTTAAAGTTTTTTGTTGTTACAACAATTCACATGATGCTGCTATGTCTGTATTTTGTTTTTATCGACACCTCTCTCCCTAAGCATGTGGACATGTTTTTCGATTTTGGTTTTCGCTTGAGGACATGCGAGGTCTAAGCTTGGGGGAGTTGATACATCCATTTTGCATCATGTTTACCTACTGTTATTTAATGTTTTCATGCATAATAATGCTTTTTGGAGTAATTCTAATGCCTTTTCTCTCATAATTTGCAAGGTTCACACAAACGGGCAGCTGGAAATCTGGACCTAAAAAAGCTACATCAGGCTACCTATTCTGCACAACTCCAAATGAGCTGAAACTTTACAGGGATTTTTTATGGAATATATAAGAAATATTGGAGCCAATAAGTACCAGAGGGGGCCCACCAGCTGGGCACAACCTACCTGGGCGTGCCAGGGAGCCAGGCTTGCCCTGGTGGGTTGTGCCCTCCTTGGCCCACCTCCGGTGCCTATCGTCTGGTATATAAGTCATTTGGCCTAGAGAAAGTAACCAGAGGACTTCCAGGACGGAGCGCCGCCATCTCGAGGCGGAACTTGGGCAGGAGCACTTTTGCCCTCCGGCGGAGCGATTCTGCCGGGGGAACTTCCCTCCCAGAGGGGGAAATCATTGTCATTATCATCACCAAAAACTCTCCCATCTTGGAGAGGGTAATCTCCATCAACATCTTCAACAACACCATCTCCTCTCAAACCCTAGTTCATCTCTTGTGTTCAATCTTTGTACCGGAACTATAGGTTGGTGCTTGTGGGTGACTAGTAGTGTGTTGATCACACATCTTGTAGTTGATTACTATATGGTTTACTTTGTGGAAGATTATATGTTCAGATCCAATATGCTATTTAATATCCCTCTGATCTTGAGCATGTTTATCATTTGTGAGTAGTTACTTTTGTTCTTGAGGTCACGGGAGAAATCATGTTGCAAGTAATCACATGAACTTGATATGTGTTCGATATTTTGATAGTATGTATGTTGTCATTCCCTTAGTGGTGTCATGTGAACGTTGACTACATGACACTTCACCATATTTGGGACTAAGGGAATGCATTGTGGGGTAGTTAGTAGATGATGGGTTGCGAGAGTGACAGAAGCTTAAACTCTATTCCGTAAGGGACCGATTGGATCCAAAAGTTTAACACTATGGTTAGAATTTATTCTTAATACTTTTCTCGTAGTTGTGGATGCTTGCGAGGGGGTTAATCATAAGTAGGAGGTTTGCTCAAGTAACAATAGCACCTAAGCACCGGTCCACCCACATATCAAATTATCAAAGTAGCGAACATGAATCGAATCAACATCATGGAAGTGACTAGATGAAATTCCCGTGTACCCTTAGGCTATCAGACTACTCAGTTACTTACAATTTTAGCACATGCAGACATTACCTTGCTGAAAACCACTTGTCATTTCCTTCTGCTCCTCGTTGGGTTCGACATTCTTACTTATTGAAAAGGCTACAATAATCTCATATACTTGTGGGTCATCAGTATGAACCATGGAAAAGTTGGAATACAGTAGATATTACACCAATATAAATAAAGAATGAGTTCACAACATTACCAAAAGTGGTGATTTAGTTTCTTATACTAACGGGGCTTATGATATTTTCTGTTGACTTTTGTGCTGTGAAGTTTTCAAGTTCCGGGTAAGGATTTGATGGACTATGGAATAAGGAGTGGAAAGAGCCTAAGCCTGGGGATGCCCAAGGCAACCCAAGGTCATATTCAAGGACAACCAAGAGCCTAAGCTTGGGGATGCCCAAGGCACCCCAAGGTAATATTCAAGGACAACTAAGAGCCTTAGCTTGGGGATGCCCCGAAAGGCATCCCCTCTTTCGCCTTCGCCTATCGGTATTTTTATTTGAGGCAATATTTTATTCACCACATGATATGTGTTTTGCTTGGAGCGATTTGTATGGTATGAGTCTTTACTTTTTAATTTGCCACAATCATCCTTGATGTACACACCTTTTGAGAGGGACACGCATGAATCGTGATTTATTAGAATACTCTATGTGCTTCACTTATATATTTTGAGCTAGGCAATTTTGGTCTAGTGCTTCACTTATATCTTTTTAGAGCACATCAGTGGCTTTATTTTATAGAAATTGTTGAACTCTCATGCTTCACTTATATTATTTTGAGAGTCTCCAAACAGCATGCTAATTTGCTTTGGTTATAAATTTAGTCCTAATATGATAGACATCCAAGAGGGATATAATAAAAACTTTCATATAAAGTGCATTGAATACTATGAGAAGTTTGATTCCTTGTGATTGTTTTGAGATATAAAGATGGTGATATTAGAGTCATGCTAGTGAGTAATTGTGGATTGTAGAAATACGTGTGTTAAAGATTGTGATTCCCGTAGCATGTACGTATGGTGAACCGTTATGTGATGAAGTTGGAGCATGATTTATTTATTGATTATCTTCCTTATGAGTGGCGGTCGGGGACGAGCGATGGTCTTTTCCTACCAATCTTTCCCCCCAGGAGCATGCGTGTCGTACTTCGTTTCGATAAATAATAGATTTTTGCAATAAGTGTGTGAGTTCTTTATGACTAATGTTGAGTCCATGGATTATACGCACTCTCACCCTTCCACCATTGCTAGCCTCTCTAGTACCACGCAACTTTCATCGGTACCGTGCAACTTTCGCCGGTACCATATACCTTCCTCAAAACAGCCACCATACCTACCTATTTTGGCATTTCCATAGCCATTCCGAGATATATTGCCATGCAACTTCCCGCCGTTCCGTTTATTATGACATTCCCATCATTGTCATATTGCTTTGCAAGATCATGTAGTTGACATTGTATTTGTGGCAAAGCCACCTTTCATAGTTCTTTCATACATGTCACTCTTGATTCATTGCACATCCCAGTACACCACCGGAGGCATCCATATAGAGTCATATTTCGTTCTAAGTATCGAATTGTAATTCTTGATTTGTAAGTAAATAAAAGTGTGATGATCTTCATTTTTAGAGCATTGTCGCATGTCAGGAAAGGATGATGGAAGCTATGATTCCCCCACAGGTGGGGATGAGTCTCCAAACTTTACAAAAAATAAAAGAGGCAAAAAAAAGTGCACATAAAAAATGAGAGAAAAGAGAGAAGGGGCAATGTTACTATCCTTTTACCACACTTGTGCTTCAAAGTAGCACCATGACCTTCATAATAGAGAGTCTCATATGTTATCACTTTCATATACTAGTGGGAATTTTTCACTATAGAACTTGGCTTGTATATTCCAATGATGGGCTTCCTAAAATTGCCCTAGGTCTTCGTGAGCAAGCGAGTTGAATGCACACCTACTTAGTTTCTTATTGAGCTTCCATAAACTTATAGCTCTAGTGCATCCGTTGCATGGCAATCCCTACTCACTCACATTGATATCTATTGATGGGCATCTCCATAGCCCGTTGATACGCCTAGTTGATGTGAGACTATCTCCTTCTTTTTGTCTTCTCCACAACCACCATATTCTATTCCACCTATAGTGTTATGTCCATGGCTCACGCTCATGTATTGCGTGAATGTTGAAAAAGTTTGAGAGCATCAAAAGTATGAAACAATTGCTTGGCTTGTCATCGGGGTTGTGCATGATTTGAATATTTTGTGTGATGAAGATGGAGCATAGCCAGACTATATGATTTTGTAGGGATAAGCTTTCTTTGGCCATGTTATTTTGAGAAGACATAATTGCCTTGTTAGTATGCTTGAAGTATTATTGTTTTTATGTCAATACTAAAATTTTGTTTTGAATCTTATGAATTTGAACATGCATGCCACAATAAAGAAAAATTACATGAATAGATATGTTAGGTACCATTCCACATCAAAAAATTTGTTTTTATCATGTACCTACTCGAGGACGAGTAGGAATTAAGCATGCGGATGATTGATACATCTCCAACATATCTATAATTATTTATTGTTTCATGCTAATATATAATCTATTTTGGATGTTTTATATGCATTAATATGATATTTTATATTATTTTTGGGACTAACCTATTAACCTACAGCCCAGTGCCAGATTCTATTTTTTCATTGGTTTAGAGCTTCACAGAAAAGGAATACCAAACAGAGTCCAAACGGAATAAAACCTTCGCGATGATTTTTCTTGGACCAGAAGACACCCAGGAGACTTGGAGTGCAAGTCAGAAGAGCCATGAGGCGGCCACAAGGGTGGAGGGCCCTTCGGTGACCCCCTGACCTAGATCTTCCTCCTATATATTCACATATATTCCCAAACCACGAGAAGTATCTACGAAAACACTTGTTCACCACTGCAACCTTCTGTTCCCATGAGATCCCATTTAGGGGCCTTTTCCGGCATCCTGCCGGAGGGGGACTCGATCACGGAGGGCTTCTACATCAACTCTATTGCCCTTCCGATGATGCGTGAGTAGTTTACCACAGACCTACGGGTCCATAGCTAGTAGCTAGATGGCTTCTTCTCTATCTTTGATTCTCAATACCATGTTGTCCTTGATGTTCTCGGAGATCTACCCGATGTAATCTTCTTTTGCGGTGTGTTTGTCGAGATCCGATGAATTGTGGATTTATGATCAACTTATCTATGAATATTATTTGAATCTTCTCTGAATTCTTTTATGCATGATTTGATATCTTTGTAATTCTCTTCGAACTATCGGTTTGGTTTGGCCAACGAGATTGGTTTTTCTTGCAATGGGAGAAGTCCTTAGCTTTGGGTTCAATCTTGCGGTGTCCTTTCCAAGTGACAGTAGGGGCAGCAAGGCACGTATTGTATTGTTGCCATCGAGGATAAAAAGATGGGGTTTACATCATATTGCTTGAGTTTATTCCTCTACATCATGTCATCTTACTTAATGTGTTACCCTATTCTTCATGAACTTAATACTCTAGATGTAGGTAGGAGTCGGTCGATGTGTGGACTAATAGTAGTAGATGCAGGCACGAGCCGGTCTACTTGACACAGACATGAAGCCTATATTTCATAATCATTGCCTTAGATATCGTCATAACTTTGCACTTTTCTATCAATTGCTCAACAGTAATTTGTTCACCCACCGTATTATTTGCTATCTTGAGAGAAGCCTCTAGTGAAACCTATGGCCCCCGGTCTATTTTCAATCATATAAGTTTCTGATCTAGTAGTTTGCAATCTTTTACTTTCTGATCTATAAACCAAAAAACCCAAAAATATTTACTTTATCTTTTGTTTAGTTTCATCTATCTCTATTAGATCTCACTTTTGCAAGTAACCGTGAAGGGATTGACAACCCCTTTATCGCATTGGGTGCAAGTTGTTTGATTGTTTGTGCAGGTATTGGTGATTTGTGTGTTGTCTCCTGCTAGATTGATACCTTGGTTCTCAAACTGAGGGAAATACTTATCTCTACTTTGCTGCATTACCCTTTCCTCTTCAAGGAAAAACCAACGCAAGCTCAAGAAGTAGCACGTACCCAAGCATGAACAGGAATAGATCCTACGCAAGTGTCACTTTGAAACTTATGGAGGACGCCATGCTGGAGATAGAACTGCACACAAGGTATTACAATCCAGTTTTTATTGGCCTACTCTTCAAAGATGCCCGTAAGTATGTCTTTTCTTGTGATGAATGCCAGAGAATTGGTAATATTAGTAGACGTCAGGAAATGCCTATGAACTATTCACTTGTTATTGAACCATTTGATGTTTGGGGCTTTGATTATATGGGACCTTTTCCTTCCTCTAATGGGTATACGCATATTTTGGTTGCTATTGATTATGTTACTAAGTGGGTAGAAGCTAGTAGTGTTGATCATAACACTTCCATTAAAATGCTTAAAGAAGTTATTTTTCCGAGGTTTGGAGTCCATAGATATTTGATGACTGATGGTGGTTCACACTTTATTCATGGTGCTTTCCGTAAATTGCTTGCTAAGTATGATATCAACCATATAATTGCATCTCCTTACCATCCTCGGTCTAGTGGTCAAGTAGAATTGAGCAATAGAGACATTAAATTGATCCTGCAAAAGACTGTTAATAGATCTAGAAAGAATTGGTCTAACAAATTTGATGATGCATTATGGGCTTATAGAACTGCTTACAAAAACCCTATGGGTATGTCTCCATATAAAATGGTTTATGGAAAAGCATGTCACTTACCTCTTGAACTAGAACATAAAGCTTATTGGGCAATTAAAGAGCTCAACTATGATTTCAAACTTGCCGGTGAAAAGAGGTTATTTGACATTAGCTCACTTGATGAATGGAGAACCCAAGCCTATGAGAATGCCAAGTTGTTTAAAGAAAAAGTTAAAAGGTGGCATGACAAAAGGATACAGAAGCGTGAATTTAATGTAGGTGACCTTGTCTTGCTATACAATTCTCGTTTAAGATTTTTTGCAGGGAAACTTCTCTCCAACTGGGAAGGGCCTTACATTGTCGAGGAAGTTTACCGTTCCGGTGCCATCAAAATCAACAACGCCGAAGGCACCAACCCGAAGGTGGTAAACGGGCAGAGAATCAAACATTATATCTCAGGTACACCCATAAATGTTGAGACAAACATTATTAATACCATAACACCGGAGGTGTACATAAGGGAGACTTTCCAGAATGTTTCAGACTCCGAAAAGGAATAGGTATATGGTATGGTAAGTAAACCGAGCCCAAAACTTTTTCAAATGGCAATTTTTCTCCGTTTTGGAATATTTAATAAATTAGGAAAATTAAAAGTAGTCCGAAGAGTGCACGAGGAGGCGACAAGCCTGGAGGGCGCACCCTACCCCCCTGGGCGCGCCCCTGTGGCTTGTGGCCACCTCGTGTGCCCTTCGGACTCCGTTTTCTTGTGGAATACTCCTTTTGGTCGGTAAAAATTTATTATATAATCTCCCGAAGGTTTTGACCACCGTACCATGGCAAATTCCTCTGTTCTTGTTTCGTGCTATTTTCCTGGCAGATCTGAAAATATGTCGTCTAAAGATTTGGAGGGAGAGAGCTATGTTGCTAATTTCATTGCCAACCCAAAGGTTTATGTAGAGGTAGAGCATTATGGCTGGACTACGGAGGAGGAGGAAGACTCTGACATGGAGAGGACAAGGGATGATAGTTCTAACCAAGATGAAGATCCACTACCTCAACCTGGCGATATCCATGTGGAATTCAAGAAGTCAAGCCTTCCTAAGGTCCAATCTATCCCACCACGTTTTTTGCAGGACAACAAGGCGGCATTATGCAAAAAGATAATGAAACTCGAGCTTGAGAATGAGGATCTGAGGGAGGAAAATTTTAGCCTCAGACGCAAGCTGCAGAAGAAGAATTGAACAACTCCATCATCATCACCCCCGAAGAAAGAGATCTAAATGCATGGGTATGGGCACTCCCCTTGGCTTGTGCCAAGCTTGGGGGAGGTGCCCCGGTATCGTATGACCATCACACCTTTACTTTTGTCATTTTTTTAGTTCGATCCTTTTGGTTATATCTTGGTTTATTAGAATTAAGTTTTTAGTATGATCTAGCCTTGAGTTTTGCTTTGTGTTCCCTCTATGTAATCGAGTACGAGAGTTATATAATAAAGGTAAGTTTTGAGTTGAGGGATTTGCTTTCTTGCTATGATCATGAGAAAAAGAAAAAGAAAAAAGAAATAAAAAGATCATACAATGACCTTATGGAGAGTAATGACTTCACATATAAGAAGTATGTCACATGAAATTTGTTGAGAGTTGATACATCTCCAACGTATCTATAATTTTTTATTGTTCCATGTTGTTATATTATCATTCTTGGATGTTTTATAATCATTTTATAGTCATTTTATATCATTTTTTGGTACTAACCTATTGACATAGTGCCAAGTGCCAGTTGTTGTTTTCTGCATGTTTTTTACATCACAGGAAATCAATACCAAACGGAGTCCAAACGCAGTGAAACTTTTTGTGGATTTTTTTTGGACCAGAAGACATCCAGTCGGCCGGAGAAGCGCCTGGGGATGCTCCGAGGGGAGCACAACCCACCAGGGAGCGCCAGGAGGCCCAGGCGCGCCCTGGTGGGTTGTGCCCACCTCGGGTGCCCCCTGAACCGCCTCTTTGCTCTATAAATACCCCAATATTCCAGAAACCCTAGGGGAGACGACGAAAATCAATTCCAGCCACCGCAGAGTCCAGAACCACCAGATCCAATCTAGACACCATCACGGAGGGGTTCACCACTTCCATTGGTGCCTCTCCGATGATGCACGAGTAGTTCTTTGTAGACCTTCGGGTCCGTAGTTAGTAGCTAGATGGCTTCCTATCTCTCTCTTGTTTGATTCTCAAAAGAATGGTCTCTTGGAGATCCATATGATGTAACTCTTTTTGCGGTGCGTTTGTTGGGATCGGATGAACTTTGAGTTTATGATCAGATCTATCTTTTTATCCATGAAACTTATTTGAGTTTCTTTGATCTCTTATATGCATGATTGCTTATAGCCTCGTGTTTCTTCTCCGGTATTTGGGTTTTGTTTGGCCAACTTGGTCTATTTATCTTGCAATGGGAAGAGGTGCTTTGTAGTGGGTTCGATCTTACGGTGCTTGATCCCAGTGACAGAAGGGGAACCGACACGTATGTATCGTTGCTACTAAGGATAAAATGATGGGGTCTATTTCTACATTAATATATCTTATCTACATCATGTCATCATTCTTATGGCATTACTCCGTTTCCCCATGAACTTAATACACTAGATGCATGCTGGATAGTGGTCGATGTGTGGAGTAATAGTAGTAGATGCAGGCAGGAGTCGGTCTTCTAATCTTGGACGTGATGCCTATATAATGATCATTGCCTGGATATCGTCATGATTATTTGAAGTTCTATCAATTGCCCAACAGTAATTTGTTTACCCACCGTTTGCTATTTTTCTCGAGAGAAGCCACTACTGAAACCTACGGCCCCCAGGTCTCTTTCTCATATTATTTGCCTTTGCGATCTACTTTATCTGCCTTTTATTTTCAGATCTATTAAACTAAAAATACAAAATACCTTGCTGCAATTTATTCTTATTTATTTTATCTCGCGTTCCCGCGATCCAATCTATCATATTTTTATCACGTCCGTTTGCCAATTTCCGGCACCGCTACCCGAAAGGGATTGACAACCCCTTTTACACGTCGGGTTGCGAGTATTTGTTATTTGTGTGCAGGTGTTTTTTACGTAGTGTTGCTTGGTTCTCCTACTGGTTCGATAACCTTGGTTTCATCACTGAGGGAAATACCTACCGTCGCTGTGATGCATCATCCCTTCCTCTTTGGGGAAATATCGACGTAGCTTCAAGCCACATCAAAAGGAATTTCTGGCGCCGTTGCCGGGGAGGATTTTCAACATCTACCAGGTTCCTAGTCACAAATCTCATCTCCTCGCAATTTACATTATTTGCCAATTGCCTCTCGTTTTCCTCTGCCCCACTTCACAAAAAATTGCCGTTTTTATTCGCCCTCTTTTTGATTTGCCGTTTTCTTACCAGATCTATTTTTTAGTGCAATCTTGTTGCGTAGTCACCATGACTCAAGAGAACACCAAGTTGTGTGATTTCTAAAATACCAACAACAATGATTTTATTGGCACTCCTATTGCTCCTCCCACCACTAGTGCGGAATCTTGTGATATTAATACTGCTTTGTTGAATCTTGTCATGAAAGATCAATTTTCTGGTACTCCTAATGAGGACGTCGCGTCCCATCTTAATACCTTCATGGAATTATGTGGTATGCAAAAGAAAATATATGTGGACAATGATGTTGTGAAGATGAAATTATTTCTGTTTTTATTGCGTGATTCTGCAAAAATTTGGTTTTCTTCTTTGCCTCGCAATAGTATCAATTCTTGGAATAAGTGCAAAGATGCTTTTATCACTAAGTATTTTCCGCTCGCAAAAATTATTTCCCTTAGAACCTAGATCATGAATCTCAAGCAACTTGAACATGAGAATGTTGCACAATCTTGGGAAGGGATGAAAATGATGCTAGGGAATTGCCCAACTCATGGGTTAAATCTTTGGATGATCATACAAAAATTTTATGCGGGGTTGAATTTTGTTTCTCGTAATCTTTTAGATTCCGCCGCTGGTGGTACTTTTATGGAAATTACTTTGGGTTAAGCCACTAAATTGCTTGATAATATTATGGCAAATTATTCACAATGGCATACCGAAAGAGCTCCTACTAGTAAAAAAGTTAATTTGGTTGAATAAATTTCTTTTTTGAGTGAAAAAGTTGATGCTCTTATGAAATTGGTTGCTAGTAAAAGTGCTCCTATTGATTTCAATGATATGCCTTTGTCTACTTTGATTGAGCAAAATAGTGATGCGGTAGATGTGTATTTTATCTCGCGCAACAATTTCAACAACAATGCTTATAGAGGTAATTTTAATCCTAGGCCTTTTTCTAGTAATTCCTCTAATAATTATGGTAATTACTATGGAAATCCTTCTTATAATAATAGGAGCACCTCTGATCTTGAGAATAATATTAAATAATTTATCAACACGCAAAAAGTTTTCAACACTACCATAGAAGAAAAGTTGAATAAGATTGATGATTTGTCTAGAAGTGTTGATAGAATTTCTCATGATGTGGAAAATCTCAAGATGAAAATTTTTGTGCCTAAGGTAGAAGAATCAATTAAAGCTCTTTTATGTTTCTATGGATGAAAGTAAGAAAAGAATTGCTATGCTTAGAGCTAAAAGAGAATTTTTAGAAAAAGCGTTTTCTAGCGATTACTTTCATAAAAGTGATGAAGATCTTAAAGTGATTGGTGTTTGTTCTATTGATTTCTTGTTTAGTAAAATTAAGATTCATGAAAAGGGGACTGGAGAAGAGTCAACTTTAGTTAGAAGGCGTTCTGATAATTCAGAGGGTGAAAATCTTGTTGAGAAAATTGATAAAAGTGGGTTTAAAGAGGTCAAGACTTTAACTAGTGATGTGCCCACTCTTTTGGATTACAAAGACTTTAATTATGGTAGTTGCTCTTTTATTGATTGTATTTCTTTGTTGCAATCCATGATAAATTCACCCCATGCTTATGAACAAAATAAATCTTTTACTAAACATATTGTTGATGCTATGATGAAAGCTTTAGAAGAAAAGTTGGAATTCGAAGTTTTATTTCCTAGAAAATTGCATGATGAATGGGAACCTACTATCAAAGTCAAGATTAAAAATTATGAGTGTTTTGCTTTGTGTGACTTGGGTGCTAGTGTTTCGACAATTCCGAAATCTTTATGTGATGTCTTGGTCTTACCGATATTGAAGAATGTTCTTTAAATTTGCACTTGGCGGATTCTACTATTGAAAAGCCTATGGGAAGAATTAATGATATTCTTATTATTTCAAATAGGAATTATGTGCCCATGGATTTTATTGTTATTGATATTGATTGCAATCCGTCTTGTCCAATTATTCTTGGTAGACCATTTTTACGCACTATCGGTGCCGTATGATATGAAAGAAGGCAATATTAAGTTCCAATTTCCAGTAAGGAAGGGCATGGAACACTTCCCTATAACAAGAATTAGGCCACCTTATGAATCAATCATGAGAGCATCTTATGGATATCAAAACAAAGATGACAAAACTTAGATCCTTGCTTTATGCCTAGCTAAGGGCGTAAAACGATAGCGCTTGCTGGGAGGCAACCCAATGAATAAAATTTATTTTTGATTTTTGCTTTTTGTTCTTGAGTGTTAGCAAAATTATGATACTGTTATGATTGTGTTTTTGTGTTTTAATTAGTGTTTGTGCCAAGTAAATCCTTTAGGATCTTCTTGGGTGATAGTTGTTTGATCTTGCTTAAAACAGAAACTTTTGTGCTCACAAAAATAATTCTCATTTCTAACTAGAGCCTGATAAAATACCAATTCTTTTTGCAAAAGATTAATATACAAATTGCTCAGGTTTCCTAATTTCTCAAGATGTTTAGAGTTTCAGAAGTATTCGAAATATCCAGATTACTACAGACTGTTCTGTTTTTGATAGATTCTGTTTTCTTTGTGTTGTGTGCTTGTTTTGATGATTCTATGGTTTTGTTTGATGATGTTTTGCCGTAGAAAAGTTGGAATACAACAGATAAAATTCAAGAATAAAATATGAATTGGTTTGCTACAGTACTTATAGTAGTGATTTGCTTTCTTATACTAACGGATCTCATGAAGGTTTTGTTGAGTTTTGTGTGACTGAAGTTTTCAAGTTTTGGGTTATCTTACACTAGTACAGTGAGCTCCTAAATAAACGGTTTAAAACCCCTTTCTGCGACGGCATCTGGAACCGTCACCAAGTGAGTGTGGGCGATAGGGGGTCCTTCCCACATGACCCAGAAACCGTCAGGGATATGCCCTCCTGGCACACACGTTCGGCAAAATGAGGTCGTGTGCGACCGGCGAGCGCTCAAATATGGAAATGCGTACAGTAGAGCTAAAAAAAATACAATTATACGGTGAAATTGTTTCTGGCCGCAAGTACATCCCACATAGTCAGTCCCTGCTAAACGTTTCCGTTTGTATGTACATCCCACACAGTCGCTCGAAGGAAAACGTTTCCGTTCACAGGCGTCGAGCAGCAACGGGAGAGCGAGATCAAGGGCCGCGACGAGCGCGACTGCCAGAGCAGGTCCAGCGGCGGGGCAAGGAGGGCGCGGACGGATGTGGCATGACACGGGCGAGGCGAGGACAGGGTCGCAGTGATGCAGTGGCTGGCCGGGACGGGGACGCGGGCGTAGAGAGGCGTCGGGGGTGACCGCGGGCGCGGTCAGCGCGGCGACCACGGGCGTAGGAGCAGAGGGGAGTGGAGAGGGGCGAGGCCTCACAGGGGTTCGCGGGGTCCGTGGCAGCGGGGGTCGAGGGGGGCGACGGGGACGACGGGCGACATGGGAGCAGGCCGGTGGGGAGGAGGAAGCAGGCCGGCGGAGGAGCTCCGGCGTGGCGACGTCCAACGGCGAGGCGGCGTGGTCTCCTGGCGGCGACGGGCGATGGCGTCGGTGGCCTCCTCCTCGATCCCGATCCAAATCGGGGGAGAGGGGGGAGGAGATATTTTCGGGAGGAGTGGGGCGACGGGGTGGGTTAGGGTTTGGGTCGTGGGGGATAAGGGAGGCGGGGTTGTCGCCGGTTGGGCCGGTGGGTTGGCCCAGTAGGGCTGTGGCCTGCTGGGCCGGAGCCCAGTGGGGGGGGGTTTCTCTTTTTTTTGTTTTCTGTTTGTTTTTCCCTTTTGTATTTTCTTTCTTTTATTTATTTTCTTTTCTGTTTTATTTCATTTTAAATCATTTAGGCATTTTGCAAAAATGTGTTTGCTGCACTGTAATTACCTATGCCATTTTTGGCACAGCCTGAACATTTTAGTTTAATATTTTGAAAACTTTTGTCGCTTGACTTATTTAGGATTTAAATTTGAAACGGTTTCGAATTAACCCGAGATTAACTACAGTGACAGAGGTGACGTGTCACCATTAACGTGAGATTACTGTAGCATGATTATCCGGGCGTTACAAATCCCCCAAGTCTGGAAGGGGGATTCCTACAGGCAGTCGGCTCTGATACCAACTTGTGACGCCCCCGATTCAATCGTACACTAATCATACACGCAAACGTGTACGATCAAGATCAGGGACTCATGGGAAGATATCACAACACAACTCTAAAACATAAATAAGTCATACAAGCATCATAATACAAGCCAGGGGCCTCGAGGGCTCGAATACAAATGCTCGATCATAGATGAGTCAGTGGAAGCAACAATATCTGAGTACAGACATAAGTTACACAAGTTTGCCTTAAGAAGGCTAGCACAAACTGGGATACAGATCGAAAGAGGCGTTGGCCTCCTGCCTGGGATCCTCCTAACTACTCCTGGTCGTCGTCAGTGGGCAGCACGTAGTAGTAGGCACCTCCGGTGTAGTAGGAGTCGTCGTCGATGGTGGCGTCTGGCTCCTGGGCTCCGACATCTGGTTGCGACAACCAGGTAGAAGGGAAGGGGGAAAGGGGGAGAAAAGCAACCGTGAGTACTCATCCAAAGTAATCGCAAGCAAAGAGCTACACTACATATGCATGGGTATATGTGTAAAGAGGCAATATCAGTGGACTGAACTGCAGAATGCCAGAATAAGAGGGGGATAGCTAGTCCTGTCGAAGACTACGCTTCTGGCAGCCTCCGTCTTGCAGCATGTAGAAGAGAGTAGACTGAATTCCTCCCAGTAGCATCGCATAGCATAATCCTACCCGGCAATCCCCTCCTCGTCGCCCTGTTAGAGAGCGATCACCGGGTTGTATCTGGCACTTGGAATGGTGTGTTTTATTAAGTATCCGCTTCTAGTTGTCATAAGGTCAAGGTACAACTCCAAGTCATCCTGTTACCGAAGATCACGGCTATTCGAATAGATTAACTTCCCTGCAGGGGTGCACCACATAACCCAACACGCTTGATCCCATTTGGCCGGACACACTTTTTTGGGTCATGCCCGGCCGCGGAAGATCAACACGTCGCAGCCCCACCTAGGCCAACAGAGAGGTCAGCACGCCGGTCTAAACCTAAGCGCACAGGGGTCTGGGCCCATCGCCCTTAGCACACCTGCACGTTGCGAACGCGGCCGGAAGCAGACCTAGCCTAGCAGGTGTTCCAGTCCAATCCGGCGCGCGCCGCTCAGTCGCTGACATCATGAAGGCTTCGGCTGATAGCACGACGTCGAGTGCCCATAACTATTCCCGCGTAGCTGGTTAGTGCGTATAGACCAAATGGCCAGACTCAGATCAAATACCAAGATCTCGTTAAGCGTGTTAATGATGTAACCGCGGACACCGACCAGGGCCAGGCCCACCTCTCACCTAGGCGGTCTCAACCTGCCCCATCGCTCCGCCACAAAGATCCACTCGCGGGTGCTCCTACGAGCCGACCCGTCTTTAGTCACCACAGGTATCATGTAAAGTATTTAAGTATATACCCGTGATCACCTCCCGAGTGATCACGGCCTGATAGTATAGTAAGGTAGACGGACAAGAATGTAGGGCCACAGATGGAATACTAGCATCCTATACTAAGCAGTAGGATAGCAGGTAAAGGTAACAACTGTAGCAACAATGACAGGCTATGCAGCAGAATAGGATTAACCGAAAGCAGTAACATTCTACACTACTCTAATGCAAGCAGTATAGAGAAGAATAGGCGATATCTGGTGATCAAGGGGGGGCTTGCCTGGTTGCTCTAGCAAGAGAGAGGGGTCGTCAACACCGTAGTCGTACTGGGTAGCAGCGGCGTCGGTCTCGGTGTCTAGTAGAAGAAGAGGGGGAAGAAACAATGAATACAATGCAAACAGATGCATAACGATGCATGACAAAGCAATGTGTGATGCTAGGCGTGCCCTAACGCGGTATGAGGTGATACCGGTGAAGGGGGGAAACATCCGGGAAAGTATCCCCGGTGTTTCGCGTTTTCGGGCAGAGGAGCCGGAGGGGGAAAGTCGCGAGTTTGATATGTTAGGGGTGTGTGGCAGATGAACGGGCTGCGTATCCGGATTCGTCTCGTCGTTCTGAGCAACTTTCATGTTGGAAATAATTTAATCCGAGTTACGGATTAAAAGATATGATTTTCTAAAGATTTTATTAATTTCTGGAATTTAATTAATCATTTAATTTAATTCGAAATTGGATTTATGACATCAGCATGATGTCATGCTGACGTCAGCAGTCAACAGGGTTGACTGGTCAACCTGACCAGTGGGTCCCACTAGTTAGTGACACATTTTAATTAGACATAGTATTTAACCTAATTAGTATTAATTAGGGGGTGGGTCCCACTTGTTATACTCTGTTAGTTAATTAACAGTAGTTAATTAGGTTAATTAGTCATTAGGTTAATTAATCATAATTAGTTAATTTAATCAGAGTTAATTAAGTTAACTAATTATCTAATTAATTAATTAATATTCTCCTAATTAATTTTCTAGTTCTTTTTTTAATGGGGCGTGGGGCCCATATGTCATAGGCCCATAGGGGCCTAACGGGTTCGGGCGAGCAGCGGGGCAGGGCACCCGAACGTGCGCGAGCCCGAAGGGTGCTGAGCGCGCACGGCGCACGCCGGCGCCGGCGGCCAGGGCCAGGGGAGGCGGTGGAGGGATGGCCGGGGCGAGCAGTGGCTGCGGCGAAGTGCAACGGGCGCCGGGGCGTCGGCCCGGCCTGTGTGGGCGAGGCACCCAGGCGATGGCCACTGCGACCGGCGACGGGCAGGGCTGGCGGGGATGGTCGGGCGCGGACGGCGCCGGTGGAGGCGTCGAGCAGCAACGGGAGAGCGAGATCAGGGGCCGCGACGAGCACGACTGCCGGAGCAGGTCCAGCGGCGGGGCAAGGAGGGCGCGGACGGACGTGGCGTGACGCGGGCGAGGCGAGGACAGGGCCGCGCTGATGTGGTGGCTGGCCGGGACGGGGGCGCGGGCGTAGAGAGGCGTCGGGGGTGACCGCGGGCGCGGTCAGCGCGGCGACCACGGGCGTAGGGAGCAGAGGGGAGTGGAGAGGGGCGAGGCCTCACAGGGGTTCGCGGGGTCCGTGGCAGCGGGGGTCGAGGGGGGCGACGGGGACGACGGGCGACGTGGGAGCAGGCCGGTTGGGAGGAGGAAGCAGGCCGGCGGAGGAGCTCCGGCGTGGCGACGTCCAATGGCGAGGCGGCGTGGTCTCCTGGTGGCGACGGGCGATGGCGTCGGTGGCCTCCTCCTCGATCCCGATTCAAATCGGGAGAGAGGGGTGGAGGAGATATTTTCGGGGAGGAGTGGGGCGACGGGGTGGGTTAGGGTTTGGGTCGTGGGGGATAAGGGAGGCGGGGTTGTCGCCGGTTGGGCCGGTGGGTTGGCCCAGTAGGGCTGTGGCCTGCTGGGCCGGAGCCCAGTGGGGGGGTTTTCTCTTTTTTTTTCTGTTTGTTTTTCCCTTTTGTATTTTCTTTCTTTTATTTATTTTCTTTTCTGTTTTATTTCATTTTAAATCATTTAGGCATTTTACAAAAATGTGTTTGCTGCACTATAATTACCTATGCCATTTTTGGCACAGCCCGAACATTTTAGTTTAATATTTTGAAAACTTTTGTCACTTGACTTATTTAGGATTTAAATTTGAAACGGTTTCGAATTAACCCGACATTAACTACAGTGACAGAGGTGACGTGTCACCATTAACGTGAGATTACAGTAGCATGATTATCCGGGCGTTACAATCACACACAGTTTTCATGTGGTAAATGTTTGCGCAAGGTGGCCTAACGCAAACAGTTTTCAAAAGAAAGTCGTGTGTGATTGTTCATTGATCCAACACGGTTTATTCCTAGAAACTGTGTGCGTTGCCTGAGGTCATCGCCCATGGAATTTTTTTAACAACCGTTTGCAATAGCAAAACCCAATTAGCAGGCTAATTCGCCACTAGCAGGCTAATTATCTGATTATTCATAATCCATTTATTAATCTAGTTGACAGTTCATATTAAGCACACAATATATTTCATTTTCATAATTGAAATACATCAGAGTACAACATCATATAGCTTCAGCACTCAGCTACCCCATTACACAACTACACCAGGACCAAGTTTCGCATGCAACATCTATAACCTTTCAAAATTAGCATCATAGACTGTACATAGACAGATGTATCTCATCTTGAAAACTGCTGAAGCAGAAGGCGAATATTGAGCCTTCATTGATGTTGAAGGTCTTTGTAACTTTAGGCCAGTACCTGTGGATGATTGACCGTCCATCATTCGTCCTCTTCAGGAACATTTCAATATTGAACCGTGGGTGTTGTATGAATACCTTCCTCGCCTCCTGACCATACAGGTGGTTTGAAAGTTAATCATCAGTTAACTGCTTTGGAAAGGCCTGAAAACAAGGATGTGCATAAATATCTTCTCTATATTGGAAATGGGGCAAAGGAATAAAAAAGGCAAGGTATAATAGTTAGTACCATCCTGTAGTGAACTGATGTCTTCTTCATTGTGCAGACAAAGATCTTGTTGTTTTTTGTCGCTAATTTCTTTATCCTAACAATCTTTCTGAGTTTCTTGACTTGACTGGTATTCATGGACAACTCATTTCCCCATATGCAAAAAGGGTCGAACAGTGGGTCAAAACCTCTGACAGTAAGACGCCATTTGGGCTCTGGCGAGCTCCGTCGTGGCAAGGTATGCCGCGCAGGAACGGACGGCTGCTCGAACTCTCTCGGAGATTGCCAGCTCTTCGGCCGTGGGTTGCCGACTGTTGTCGGAGAAGCTTCGTTCGATTTGTGCGGTGACTGTCGGAGTAAGTGGCCACGGGTAGCCACACCGACTACCCCTGGCTCTCCGGAAAATTTATCAGGCCTTTGGGCCTTCAAGCACTCCAAGCATTTGGGCCGCCTTCCCCGGCCGGCTACCTCTAAAGCCGACTCCCGGAAGGCGACCCAGCTTCACCGACTCCAAGAAGCCGGCCAAGGAGGACGCCGACTCCTAAAAGCCGGCCAAGACCACAACCACTCCTACATAACGGCGACCCGACGGGGCATGGCCACAGTGCGGCCCACGACCCCCGAAGCCCGAGGCGGGCATGGCTACAGGAGACCGTACGGGAGGGATGTCTCCCGTGCGGCCCGGCACTGTAGCCACGCCAGCTGCGACGTCTTCCACGACCCCCTTCTGTACGGCCCAAGGACCGCGGGCCCCTTCAGCCAGAGAGAGGCGTGAAGGCGGCCCGGCTTTTCCTAGTCGGCCGGGAGCATAGCCGGCCTCCAGAAGCCGGCTACTCCCTTCCTCGAAGCAGGAGCCCCATTAAGGAGACAAGACGAGGTGAGGCTACAGTGATAGCCCCCGACGCGGCCCACTGTAGCCGCGCTCACCTCGACAAAGCCCTCATCATCAGAGGCGCGGCTACAGTAAGCAGCCGCCGACAAAGCCCTAGGCGGTGGGGCCGGCCTGTCGACCAAGTAGCCGGCAGCCGGCGGGACCCAGCAGCCGGCGGAGAAGTCGGCGAGCGTAGACACTGACGGCTGGGACCCGTTCCCAGTCGGATTACCATTGTACCCCCGGGGGGTAGGCCTATATAAACCCCCCGGAGCACCCATGCAAAGGGTTCGCACCTCTGCATGTTTGGCTTCCAAGCATAGCACACACACACACACATAGATAGAAAGAAGCTAGAGCTAGCCTTGTTCTACTTCTCCCTTGATCCCAACAGCTCTAGGAGCGATTGTAGCTACCCTTTATCGATCTAGTGATCATGCGGAGACCCCGCAGAGCAGGACTAGGGGTGTTATCTCCTCGGAGAGCCCCGAACCTGGGTAAGATTCGCCGGCGTGCATGTCTTCGCCTCATCCCGTTTCCAGGCACCGGCGACGTTTTATTGGCTCCCGCAATGATAAGCCATCCTTTGGCATATATCGCATCAACCACCCGACATTTGGCGCCCACCGTGGGGCCAGGTGCACCGTCGTCCGGAGACCTGTTCTGGACGAGAACCCTCTTCCTTCCCTGCGAGCGCAGCCAGCCTGCAGCGCCCGATGGCGCTTGCCCCGACGCGCTGCAAGGCGTCGACGACGCCTGCGCAGCGAGCCGCCTCGCCGATCTGCTCGGTGAGACTCGCATCTCCGACGAGCCTGCGTCCGACGCAGGCACCGACTACCCCGAGAGCCGCCTCGTCAGCCTCCTCGACCAACTTCACGTCTCCAGCGAGCCTGCTGCGGACATGGAGTCTGTCGGCTCCACCGACCCGATGCTCATCGACTCCGACACCGCGTCGCTCGACGCCTACCCCTCCGACGTGGTGGTCTTCGACGACCCACTCCCTCGAGCTGACAGCGGCAGCAGCGCTGTCACCGAAGTGCTGGTCATCAGCCACGTCTCCAACTCTGGCGAGAACGCCCGCGACGCTCAGCAAGCGGTAATGTACGACCTCTCCGTCCCCGTCCCGGCCGACGCCGACGCCGAGACCCTGGAGGCACGCCGCCTTGCCCTCATCGCGGAGGGCAAGAAGATAGCATCGATGAGACGCCTCACCGAGGCCCACCAGCGCGAAGTTGACCGCGCCGCCTTCGGGACGCCGCCGCCTAGCGGCCCGAGCCGAGCCGGCTTCGTCCAGAAGCGCGGCGCAGCCGTTGCCAGCATGCTGGGCGCAGATCGCCCCGTCTACGCCACCCCGCTCGAGAATCTGCGAGTCGCTCAGGCGGCAGCAGAGGAGCTCAATGGGCTGGGAGCCGATGAGCTCCCCTACATGACGAGACGGATCCAGCAGCTGCTCGACGCGGCTGCAGAACGGCACGAAGCCGGCGCCCGAGCTGATAGCCATCCCCTGCGCCGGGAGCACGCCGTGACGTCCCACTCGCCGACTGCGAGCGGCGCGCGCCGGGAGAAAGACAAGGAGCTGGCTGCCAGCCGCAGCCGGACTCGCATCACTATCGAGCGCGACGCGGATGGCCGCCCTCGGGCGGTTGAACACCAAGGAAACCTGCCTCCTCCCCCGCCTTGAAGAGAAAGACGCCTCACTCCACCGCCTGTCACCCATCCGACTCTTGGCGACCGACTCGGCCGCCGAGAAGGAGTCGGCAAGAACGACGCCCGCCACAGGATCGACCGCCTTGCTCGATCCTTGGCGTTAGAAGAAGAAGACGATGTCGGCCCGCCATGCTTTGGCCCCCGCATCCACGACGAGCCCTTTCCCAAAGGGTTCTCGCTCCCCAGAGACACGCCCAAGTACAACGGCTCGGTGAAGCCGGAAGATTGGCTCATCGAGTACTCCACAGCCGTCAGCATCGCCAACGGCAACCGGCGCGTCGCCGTGAAGTACGTCCCCCTGATGCTGCAGGGCACGGCGCGCACATGGCTCAATAGCCTCAAGCCCTACAGCATCAACAGCTGGCTGGACTTCACCGAAGTTTTCGTCCGCAACTTCACCAGCACCTACAAGCGGCCTCCCGAGCCTCGCCAGCTCTCCCTCTGCGTCCAGGGGCCCAACGAATCGACCCGCGACTACCTCACGCGATGGGCCGAGCTCCGCAACTCCTGCGAGGGAGTGCACGAGGTCCAGGCCATCGAGTACTTCACTGCCGGGTGCCGAGAGGGCACCCTCCTCAAGCACCGACTCCTCTGCGATGAGCCGGCTACCCTCGATGAATTGCTGATCACCGCCGACAAATATGCCATGGCCGACTCCTCCATGAAGACCGAGCTCCGAGTGGACGCCTCGGGGAAAGTAGTTGCTCCGGCCCCCAAGACGCCGGCTGGCGACCCTAACCGGCGCCCCTACCAGAACGACCACAAGTGCAAGGGCCCCATGCCGACTTCCTCCAGTCGGCAGGTGGCCACCATTGAAGACGAGCAGCCCGAAGAGCGACCTGCTCCCAAGAAGAAGGGTGGCCGGCCGCCTTGGCAGCCGTCCTTCTCCTACGAGCAAGCACTCGATGCTCCCTGCAAGTTCCACAGCGGCGCGAAGCCGTCCAACCATACAACACGGAAATGCCACTGGCTCACCCGCATCACCAAGGGCGAAGGGATGGTGCCGCCTCCGCCTCCCGGCCCGCCGCCTCCAGCTCCCCAGCAGCCGGCGGCCCGGCCGGCAGTCGGCGCCATCCAAGATGAGTTCCCCGAAGCGCACGATGCCTACGTCGTCTTCACAAGTCAAGTCGACGACAAGCGCAGCCGACGTCGGCAGCACCAAGAAGTAAACGCAGTCGCCTCTAGCACCGCCGAGTTCATGCACTGGTCGGAAAAGCCCATCAGCTGGAGCCAGGCCAACCACCCAGAGGTGATGCCTTCGCCTGGCTCCTATGCTATGGTCTTGGACGTCACCCTCGCGACGGAGAGGCGAGCTGCCAGATTTTCCCGCGTCCTGATAGACGGCGGAAGCAGTATCAACATACTGTACCGCGACACCATGGACAAGCTGAACATCAAAGCAAAGCAGCTCATGCCGAGCCGCACCATCTTCCATGGTATCGTACCCGGCCTATCTTGCTCTCCAATCGGCAAGATCAAAATGGATGTTCTCTTCGGAGACAAAGATCACTTTCGCCGGGAGGCAATATGGTTCGAGGTGGTGGATTTGGAGAGCCCCTATCATGCACTGCTTGGCCGACCTGCTTTGGCCAAGTTCATGGTTGTGCCCCACTATGCCTACCTGAAGATGAAGATGCCGAGCTCGAAGGGGATCATCACGGTAGCCGGCGACTACAAGAAGTCCTTCGAGTGCGCGATGGCCAGCAGCCGGCTGGCCGAGTCCCTCGTGGTGGCAGAAGAGAAGAAGATGTTGGAACGGGTTGTGGCCATGGCAGGCAAGCAGCCAGCCTTGTCCCCCAACCCCAAGGACTGTGATACGCAGGGCTCCTTCCAGCCTGCGAAAGAGACAAAGAAGATACCCCTAGACCTGGAGCGCCCGGAGAGGTTCGCCGTGATTGGGGCGAACTTGGACAGCAAATAGGAAGGCGAGCTCACCGACTTCCTCCGTGAGAATCGAGACATCTTTGCATGGTCCCCAAAGGACATGCCGGGTGTCCCAAAGGATTTCGCCGAGCACAAGTTACATGTCCGAGCTGATGCGAAGCCGGTCAAGCAACCCCTCCGCCGACTATCAGAAGAGAAGCGAAGAATCATGGGAGAAGAGATAGCCCGGCTCCTCGCAGCCGGCTTCATCATGGAAGTGTTCTTTCCAGAATGGCTTGCCAATCCAGTTCTGGTTTTGAAGAAGAATAACAAGTGGCGCATGTGTATAGACTACACAAGTTTGAACAAGGCCTGCCCAAAGGATCCGTTTGCTTTGCCACGGATTGACCAAGTGATAGACTCCACAGCCGGATGCGAGCTGTTAAGTTTTTTGGATGCATACTCAGGGTATCATCAGATCAAGTTGGACCCGACTGACGGCCTGAAGACTGCCTTCATCACACCCTTTGGAGCTTTCTGCTACCTGACAATGACATTCGGCTTGAGAAACGCCGGTGCCACTTTTCAGCGTTGCATGCAGAAATGTCTCTTGAAACAACTCGGCAGAAATGCCCATGTCTATGTAGACGACATTGTGGTGAAGACAGAGAAGCGCGGTACCTTGCTGGAAGACCTGAAGGAAACATTTGCCAACTTACGCCGGTTCCAGATCAAGCTCAACCCCGAGAAGTGCGTGTTCGGAGTGCCAGTCGGCCAGCTGCTAGGCTTCCTGGTCTCCGAACGCGGCATTGAGTGCAACCCTGTCAAGATCAAGGCCATCGAGAGGATGGAGATTCCCACCAAGCTGCGAGATGTGCAGAAGTTCACTGGCTGCTTAGCCTCCCTGAACCGTTTTATCAGCCGACTAGGAGAGAAGGCTCTCCCCCTGTACCGACTCATGAAGAAGTCCACTCACTTTGAGTGGAATGATCAAGCCGACCAAGCCTTCCATGAGTTGAAGAAAATGTTGACCACTCCGCCTGTCCTGGCCGCGCCGACTGAGAAGGAGCCCATGCTCCTCTACATCGCCGCGACAAGCCGAGTCGTCAGCACTGTTGTTGTGGTCCAGCGCCCAGAGGAAGGCCGAGCTCAGCCGGTCCAGAGGCCGGTCTACTATCTCAGCGAAGTACTGTCCAGCTCAAAGCAAAACTACCCGCACTACCAGAAGATGTGCTATGGGGTGTACTTCGCCGCCAAGAAATTGAAGCCCTACTTCCAAGAGCACCCCATCACGGTCGTGTGCACTGCCCCGCTTGCCGAGATCATAGGCAGCCGGGATGCATCCGGCCGGGTGGCCAAATGGGCCATTGCCTTGGCGCCCTACACGATCTTCTATCAACCCCGCACCGCCATCAAGTCACAGGCATTGGCCGACTTCCTCGTCGACTGGGCCGAGACCCAGTACTTACCGCCGGCTCCCGACTCCACCCATTGGCGGATGCACTTTGACGGGTCCAAGATGCGCACCGGCTTGGGAGCCGGCATCGTCCTCACCTCTCCCAAAGGCGACAAGCTCAAGTACACGCTGCAGATCCACTTCGCCGCCTCCAACAACGTGGCCGAGTACGAGGCGCTCGTACATGGGCTCCGGCTAGCCAAAGAACTCGGCATACGCCGGATCCTGTGCTACGGCGACTCCGACTTAGTGGTCCAGCAATCATCTGGTGACTGGGACGCCAAGGACGCGAACATGGCGAGCTACCGTTTCCTCATCCAGCAGATGAGCGGATACTTCAAAGGATGCGAGTTCCTTCACGTGCCAAGGGCCGACAACGACCAAGCAGATGCCCTAGCACGGATCGGCTCCACCCAACAAGCCATACCGGCTGGCGTCTCCCTCCAGCGCCTCCTCAAGCCATCCATCAAGCCGTCTCCAGAGTCGGATTCCATCTTCGTACCGCCTGTGCCAGAAGCAGCCGGATCCGGCTCAAGAAATCCCGCAGGCGGCACGGGGACTTCGACGACTGCCCCGGGGACTAACGTAGTCGCACCCGGCCCAGGGACTTCAGAACCCGGCCCGGGGACTGCAGCAGTCGGCCCAGGGACTACAACGACGCAAGAAGCGGTGGTCGACTCCAATGCAACACCCAACCCACCCACCCGAGTCATGGTGGCCACATTAACAGCAGAAGAAGTCACAGCTCCCTCATGGGCCCAGCCCATCCTCAAGTTCCTAGTCAGCAGAGAGCTGCCGGCTAATGAGATCACAGCAAGACTAGTGCAACGACGAGCCGCAGCATACACAATAATCAACAGGGAGCTTGTGAAGCGCAGCATCACTGGAGTCTTCTAGCGCTGTGTCGAGCCAGAAAAAGGAGTGGCAATCCTCAAAGACATCCACCAAGGCGAATGCGGCCATCACGCCGCCTCAAGATCCCTCGTGGCCAAGGCTTTCCGCCATGGTTTCTTCTGGCCGACTGCCTTGGAGGATGCTAAAGAAATAGTCAAGAGCTGCAAAGGATGTCAAGTCTTCAGTTCCAAACAACACCTGCCGGCTTCTGCCCTCAAGACCATCCCCCTCACCTGGCCTTTTGCCGTTTGGGGACTGGACATGGTGGGCCCTTTCAAGACAGCCCGCGGCGGCATGACACACCTGCTCGTTGCGGTGGACAAGTTCACAAAGTGGATCGAAGCCAAACCCATCAAGAAGCTGAACGGGCCGACTGCCGTGACGTTCATCACCGACATCACTACTCGGTACGGCGTGCCGCACAGCATCATCACCGACAACGGCACGAACTTCGCCAAAGGCGCACTGGCACGTTTCTGCGCGACACAGGGCATCCGGCTGGACTTAGCGTTCGTTGCCCACCCGCAGTCAAACGGCCAGGTCGAGCGAGCAAATGGACTTATCCTCTCCGGCATCAAGCCCCGACTGGTTGTACCACTGGAGCGATCGGCCGGCTGCTGGCTCGAAGAGCTGCCGGCTGTCCTCTGGAGTCTGCGCACTACACCCAACAAGTCAACCGGCTTCACTCCATTCTTCCTCGTGTACGGTGCCGAGGCTGTCATCCCAACAGACATCGAGTTCGACTCGCCTCGGATCACCATGTACACGGAGGAGGAAGCCAAAGAAGCAAGAGAAGACGGCGTCGACCTATTGGAAGAAGGCCGGCTGTTGGCCCTCAGCCGGTCCGCCATCTACCAGCAAAGCCTGCGCCGCTACTACAACCGCAAGGTCAAGCCAAGATCCTTCCAGGAGGGCGACCTTGTGCTCCGACTGATCCAGCGAACAGCCGGCCAGCACAAGCTCTCGACCCCTTGGGAAGGCCCCTTCGTCGTCAGCAAGGCACTCGGCAACGACTCCTACTACTTGATCGACGCGCAAAAGCCAAGAGCACGCAAGAGAGACGACTCCGGCAAGGAGTCGGAACGCCCATGGAATGCAAACCTCCTAAGACGATTTTACAGCTGAAAAGCAGTATGTATCACACTACCCCTTTTGTATTAAGTTACAAACCAGCAGGCCCCCCGAACAGTACTCGGGGACTGCCTTTTATTTATCTATGAATGACGAGTGTCGAATCCATGAATGTATTATTACATTTTGAATTCTTGTCTAGCACCGGGTCCGACTAGTCGGCCCAGGGACTAGCCGCCTTGAGCTATATTCCAAGTTCTTCCCAAAGTCAGCAAAGTAGTGTGCTGGCTCCCAAGTCCTCCCTTGTTGAAAGTCGCAGCTCAAAGAACTGACTGTCCGATTAGCAAGAGGAAAGACAGAAAGGACGCCCACACGAAAAATGGCTAAGGAACAACTAACCTATATAGCAAAGAGACGGCTTCCATATATGCCTGCCGGCTGTCACAACAGCCGGCTGGCCGGCTTCCTAAAAACTTAGCCTAAGTCCGGGAAAGCTAAAAGTACTTCCCCCTCCCCAATCGGCCAGGCACCCCCCGGCTACAGATTGCAGAGCAACTGTTTGACTGGGGAGGCGGCAACCAAGGGAGGACGGCAAAGGAAAAAAGCAAAAGGACAAAAAGCGAAAGTACAAGGAAAGACCGATTGCATAACTTATATACATAAAGCTGCCTAAAGGCTGGCAACAGACTTAAGTTTGAATACACCCAGTGGGTGGAATTGTGCAGACTTAACCAAACATTGTTCAAAGTAACAAGACAGGAAAATAAAAGAAAGAAGACTAAGGCGCGAGGCCGAGCTGGTCGGTGAAGGCAGCTCGCCGGCTGAAGGAATGGCCGCCTAGCTGGTCCCGGCTTGACCGCCTCCCGCAGCAGGAGACGCACTCGCACGCGACGTAGTGCTGGAGGCGCGGTCAGGCTGGCCGGCTATTCCACCAGCCGGCTCGGCGTCTTCACTTTCCTCCTCCTCCTCGCCTTCGTCGCTGGAGTCGATCTCCTCTGCCGAGTCCTCGCCGTACGCCGGGTCCAGGCCGAACCAGTCTTCCGGCTGGGCGACTCCATTGTCGTCCACCTCGGGGGCGAAGACGTTGGTGTCGGTGTAGTCGGCGATCGCCGAAGCCTGCCGAATGATGGCCGGCCGCGCCGGCTCCAGCTCCGTGTCGGCTTGCTGCCGCCAGGTCGACAGCTGATCCAAGTTCAGGCCGGGATACCAGGCCATGACGAACTCCAACGCCCGCCTGGCGCCGGAGCGAGCCGCCGACGCCTTCCAAGCCTCGAAGCGGCCGACTGCCACCTCCAGCCAGTCGGCGGTCCGACTGGGGGTGCGAGGGACCACCTGGTCGGGCCAGAGGGCAGCCAAGACCGCCGACCCGGCACGCTGAAGCCGGCGGAGCAGCCTGTGAGCCGGCTGGATGCGAGCCTGGATCACCAGGAGCTGCTCCTCCAGCGAGCGGCCGGCGGTTGGCGAGATCTCGAAGCCGGCCTGCCTCTTCGCCTGGCGACGAGCTTCGATGGCCTGGTTGGCGGCAGTGGAATAGCCAGGGAAGTACTCTGCGCAAAGAAGAAAAGAAAAGAAGAGCACCAAAATCAGAAAAACAAGCCGAAGTGGCAGATGGCAAGAAAGGATGAAGGGATAGATGACTTACCGTCAACCAGGTCCTCAATCTGGCCATAGCCGGAGACCAGGGTCTGCCTGGCCTCTGCCCAGCCGGCCGCCTCCGTCTCGAACTCGGCCTGGAGGGCGGCTTCGCGATCCTGCGCAGCCTTCAGCGCAGCCTTGTGGCCTTCCTCCCGGTCGGCCAGCTTCTTGACCAGGCGGTCACGCTCCTGCACCAAGGCGGCGAGCTCCGCGTCCTTGGCACGAAGAGCAGTCTGAGACTCCCCCAGCTGTGCCCTCAGACTGTCGTTGGCCGCTGCAAAGATAGAGGAAGAAGAAGAACGATGAGAAATCGTCAAGGAAGATCCGAGCCGACTGCTCAGCAGTCGGCCCGAATCTCGGGGACTACACCCAGTGGGTGCGCTGACGCGCCCCCACATGAGATAAAGATCAAGTCACATACCTCGGCTTTCAGTGAGATCGGCGGTCTTCTGCGCCAGCTCCTGAGCCTGGGAGTTGAAGGCAGCCGCTCGGAGGTTGTGGTAGTCCTGCAAGACGGACAGAAGACCGACGTGAGGACAAAGCAGCAAAAACGAAATCTTCAAGAAGTTCCAAGCCGCCTGCTCAGCAGCCGACTTGGAACTCGGGGACTACACCCAGTGGGTGCGCTGACGCGCCCCCACGAGAAAAATCGAGATCAAGAAAGAACGAGACGAGAATGCTAACCCGGATGGCTGCCCGCGTGGCGAGGAATTCATCAGTGAACTGCCTCAGCGCCGCGGCTTGGCTTTGCAGCCGGGTCCGGACGTCTTGCGTAGCAACGTTCACCACCGCTGTCCCTCCGCCCGGCGTCCACCCCGAGGTAGCACTGGCCGCCTCCGCGTCTCGGGCCGACGAGCTGGAGCCCACGGCCGGCTGTGGCTCCGACGCGGCCTTCTGTGGTTCAGCCGCGGCCTTCCCCGCACGTCGGCTTGGCGGAGCTCGGACCGCCACCTCAGCCCCCGCGGCCGGCTCGCCCCCCGCCGACTGCGCGGGCGCAGGCTCAGTCTGGCCGCCTTGGGCCGCCCTAGTCGGAGGAGTTGGCCCCGGTGCCTCCCTCAAGAAGATGACGTCGTCGCCGCTCCCTCCCAGACCCGGCTGGGAACCGCTGGCTCCCCCCGGCGAGGGATCCGCGCCCCCGGGCGCCATGGTGCGCAGGGGGGTGACCATCAAGGCCTCCCCTGCCGCCGCTTCGGCCTCGGCCTCCGCCTGGGCCTTGGCTGCGGCCTCGGCGAGCGCCTTCGCCGCCTCCTCCTCCCGAGCTGCCTGGGCGGCCGCCGCCTTCCGTACCTCCGCCTCCCGCGCCTCCTGCTCCTCCCGCGCCTCCCGCGCATTCCTTTCCGTCGCCTCCAGGAGGGCGGTGCGGGGGTCTACGCGGCGGGTGGTGCTCCCAGAGCCCCCTTGCGACTCGACAACGGAGCCGGCAGCCGCCCGCTCGAGTGACAGTGGAGCTCTTATCATTGAAAAAGAAGACGAAGGTTCAGAAAACCACCCTAGAAAAGAAAGAAGGAAAATACACAGAAAGAGAGAAAGCTTACGTTGACACAGCCTGCGGCTGCTTCACCACTTTGCGGAAGCGGGCTGCCATCGCGGCCGCTTCTTCCCGCCTAGTGGCTGCCGCCCCACCCCTCGGCTTCTTCGTCCGGCTGCCGAACATGCCCTGGGTGGCGCGACGTTTCTAGCCTCTACCCCGAGCAGGCTGCGCGCCGGAGGTGCCCGCGCCGCGTCCGGACGCCGGCTGGCGATGCGGGACGACTTCGGCTTCGTCCTCGTCCGGCCAGTCCTCGAAGGTAGCAGAGAACCCGGAGCCGCCTGCTCCGCTGCCGGCTTGGCCGCCGGCCGGCTCGACGGCGTCCTCCATATGGACCGCCCCCAGGTCGGGGTCCTCCTGGTCGTGCTCGGTCCGATCGGGGACGAAGCGACGCTCCGCGTCCGCCCCGCCGGCCGGCCGAAGCAGAGGATTCTGTCAAGAGAGCGAGCCGACTGAGTTAGAGTCGGCCCAGAGGAACTCGGCGACAAAGATGAGAGAGAAAAAGAGAAGAAGAGAAGGGGAGCATACCATAGGCGGAGGATTGGCGCGGCTGTATGGCTCCTTGCCGAATTGCCAGTCGTCGAAGAGCTGGCAGTTGGCGAGGTAGTTCACCATGTCGGCGGCGTCGGGCTGCGGCATCTCCTTGGTGCACATCCGGCTCGGATCGAGCTGGCCGCTCATCTGACAGATCAGATGAGGCCGGCTCTGGAGCGGGAGCACCCGGCGCGTGACGAAGGCGGCCAGGAGGTCGGGCCCCGTCAGGCCCTCCGACTGGACCATCACCCGCAGGCGGGCGATGGCGGCGTTCCCTCCCTGCGACAGCGTCACCGCTCGGAAGGACCACTGGGGCAGCCTCCCCGCCGGTGGGCCGGCTACGTAAGCCGGCAGGTTGATGTAGTCGCCCCGAGGAGCGATGTTCCGCACGTAGAAGTATGACTTCTGCCACTTCTTCACCGATTGGATCAGCGTGATGACGGGGAAGGGGTTGTCGGCGCCCGATCTCCGCGACGCGATGAAGGAGCCAGTGTCGGCCGGCACGCCCATGCTGCGTGTACCCAGCTTCGACTGGAAGAACTCCCCCCAGAGCTCGAGGGTGGGGAGGACGCCGAGATAGCCCTCGCACAGGGTGACGAAGGCCGATAGCAGCACCACCGCGTTGGGGGTGAGGTGGTGCGGCTGGAGCTGATAGAAGTCCAGCCAGGAGCGGAAGAAGGCGCTCACTGGCAGGCCGAAGCCGCGCAGGAAGTGCGAGCGGAAGACCACCCGCTCGCCATCCCGCGGCGCCGGCCTGATTTCCCCCTCCGGCGCGAGGCGGACCTCCACTTTGTCCGCGCTAGGCAGACGCCGGGTGTCGCGAAGGAAGTCGATGTGGTCGTCGTGGACGATGGAGCCGTCCCAATTCCCGCCAAGCTGCTCAACGTGGGGAGGCATGGCGGAAGCTAGCACGGCGGCAGAGGAGCGTGCGGAGGAAGAGCGCGGCAGTGAGGCGCTATCGCAAGAACGAGCAAGACGAGAAGGCAAAGGGAGTAGGAGGAGCGTGCGAGGGTCCGCCGCCCTCCGCCTCCCCCTACTTATAGCCTCACGCGGCCGAAGAGGCCGGACGTGGGGGGAGACGTGGGATTAACTGCGCCCACCTCCCCCACGTCTCGCGTTTATTACGCATGAGTGCGAGCCGAAACTGCCGCACGGAACGTGCGGGCGGTTACGGGATACAAAGGATCCGCGTCTGGGCCGGGGCGCGGACGTGGCGGGCCCCCTCCCTGCGGCGACGTCCCGTCACGCGCGTGGGCTGGCAGGCTTTCCGGCCACGTGGCACGCCCACGGCCCGAGGCCGGCCCGCGGCCCGGCGCGCGAGCCTGCGAGTTCCCGCCCCCCGACTCCAGAAGAATTCGACTAAAGGCGGCGCGCCTGCACCAAGGCCGGCTGCCGGCTTATCACGATAGGAAGCTGATCGAGCTTCTCAAATCCTGCTCCACATCGAAGCCCAATCAGCTTCGGGGACTACTGTCGGAGTAAGTGGCCACGGGTAGCCACACCGACTACCCCTGGCTCTCCGGAAAATTTATCAGGCCTTTGGGCCTTCAAGCACTCCAAGCATTTGGGCCGCCTTCCCCGGCCGGCTACCTCTAAAGCCGACTCCCGGAAGGCGACCCAGCTTCACCGACTCCAAGAAGCCGGCCAAGGAGGACGCCGACTCCTAAAAGCCGGCCAAGACCACAACCACTCCTACATAACGGTGACCCGATGGGGCATGGCCACAGTGCGGCCCACGACCCCCGAAGCCCGAGGCAGGCATGGCTACAGGAGACCGTACGGGAGGGATGTCTCCCGTGCGGCCCGGCACTGTAGCCACGCCAGCTGCGACGTCTTCCACGACCCCCTTCTGTACGGCCCAAGGACCGTGGGCCCCTTCAGCCAGAGAGAGGCGTGAAGGCGGCCCGGCTTTTCCTAGTCGGCCGGGAGCATAGCCGGCCTCCAGAAGCCGGCTACTCCCTTCCTTGAAGCAGGAGCCCCATTAAGGAGACAAGACGAGGTGAGGCTACAGTGATAGCCCCCGACGCGGCCCACTGTAGCCACGCTCACCTCGACAAAGCCCTCATCATCAGAGGCGCGGCTACAGTAAGCAGCCGCCGACAAAGCCCTAGGCGGTGGGGCCGGCCTGTCGACCAAGTAGCCGGCAGCCGGCGGGACCCAGCAGCCGGCGGAGAAGCCGGCGAGCGTAGACACTGACGGCTGGGACCCGTTCCCAGTCGGATTACCATTGTACCCCCGGGGGGTAGGCCTATATAAACCCCCCGGAGCACCCATGCAAAGGGTTCGCACCTCTGCATGTTTGGCTTCCAAGCATAGCACACACACACACACACACATAGATAGAAAGAAGCTAGAGCTAGCCTTGTTCTACTTCTCCCTTGATCCCAACAGCTCTAGGAGCGATTGTAGCTACCCTTTATCAATCTAGTGATCATGCGGAGACCCCGCAGAGTAGGACTAGGGGTGTTATCTCCTCGGAGAGCCCCGAACCTGGGTAAGATTCGCCGGCGTGCATGTCTTTGCCTCATCCCGTTTCCAGGCACCAGCGACGTTTTATTGGCTCCCACAATGATAAGCCATCCTTTGGCATCTGTCGCATCAACCACCTGACATTTGGCGCCCGTGACCGCCACGAGCTGGGCGTGGACGGCCTCGACATGGTAGTGGGCGGCCTCCAGCAGGGATAAGCCCGCCGCTGCGAAACGGACAGCTGATGTGCCGCTCTCGCCAGTTGCTATCCCCGAAGCAGATGCTGCTGCCGCCGCCTGAGAAGCAACAACGGCCGTTTGGGCTGCCTTAGCCGCCCGGACGCAGACTGTGGTCTCCCTCACAAAGCTTGTTTGCACGCGCCTGGTGGCTACGGCCGCGCTCTCGCCGGAGTGGGCCGCCGAAGTGGCCCTCAGGACAAGGGTCCACGTCCCCATCTTTCACCGGCGATGAATGAACAGTGAAATGATATTTGGGGAGTGAGCTAGCGTGCTTGACACGCCGGCTGTGGACTGTAGCCAACGCACCTTCTCACATAAGCAATGGGTGTACTATACACCGATAGTGCTCCAAGATATTTTGTGCTGCATCTCACACGGTTGGTGATAATAAACTGTGTGCGATCTGCTTGATTTATCGTCTTGATCATTTGAATTATGTAATGGGGTTACAGCTACAAAGGATGGTGTTTGAATTGTTAGAACTTATATCTGAAGTGAACATGCAACTATAGGTGTGTCGTCAAAAAATTGGAATGATTCAGGGTTCGTTTGTACATTTTTATACATTAATTGGGTTTTCCAGGCATTTTATGCGCATAATTCAAATTTGAACTACATGCACATGCTCCACTGCATATAAACTTGTTGAAAAATCAAATATGTGTCCTTGGTTGCATGCTTAGGTCCCATGCAAGAAATGGGAATGAATTTCAAACACCATGCCACCGTCACTCGGTCGCAAACATTGAGATGCCTTGTTTTTAAATTCTAGTAAATCCAAAACTCGTCTAAAATTCATGAAACTTGGCATGCTATCATGGAGTGGCATCAACATGTCGTGGTAAAAAATTTGTCCCATTTGGGGCAGGTTTGGGTATATGCTTCTCACAAACTGGAGCTTCTCATAACAAGGTGATGGTTTTTGGTAGGGAAATGATATCCATTGCCTCTTATTGCTTTCAAAATTTTCTCTCATGTCAACATAGAACAACAGGAGTGTTGTGTGAATTTTTGTGATTTTTCGGGGTTTGTTTGGACATTTTTATGCATTAACTGAGTTTTCAATGCATTTATGTGCATAATTCAAATTTGAACTACATGCACATGTTCCAGTGCATATAAATTGGTTGAAAAATCAAATTTGTGTCCTTGGGTGCATGCTTAGATCCCATGCAAGAAATGGGATTGAATTTCAATCACCGGGGCACCGTTGATTGCCGGCAAAACATTGAGATGCCTGGTTTTTAAATTCTAGTAAATCCAAAACTCGTCTGAAATTCATGAAACTTGGCATGCTATCATGGAGCGGCATCAACATGTCGTGGTACAAATTTTGTCCCATTTGGGGCAGGTTTGGGTATATGCTTCTCACAAACCGGAGCTTCTCACAACAAGCATGATGGTTTTCGGTAGGGAACGTCCCACCTTTGGGGACAAAACGATATCCATTGCCTCTTATTGCTTTCAAATTTTTTTTCTCGTGTCAACATAGACAACAGGAGTGTTGTGTGATTTTTTGTGATTTTTCGGGGTTCGTTTGGACATTTTTATGCATTAACTGAGTTTTCAATGCATTTTATGTGCATAATTCAAATTTGAACTACATGCACATGCTCCAGTGCATATAAATTGGTTGAAAAATCAAATCTGTGTCCTTGGGTGCATGCTTAGGTCTCATGCAGGAAAGGGGAATGAATTTCAAACACCGGGGCACCGTTGATTGCCGGCAAAACATTGAGATGCCTGGTTTTTAAATTCTAGTAAATCCAAAACTCGTCCGAAATTCATGAAACTTGGCATGCTATCATGGAGCGGCATCAACATGCCGTGGTAAAAATTTTGTCTCATTTGGATCAGGTGTGTGTATATGCTTCTCACAAACCGGAGCTTCTCTCAACAAGCATGATGGTTTTTGGTACGGAACGTCCCACCTTTGCGGACGAAACGATATCCATTGCCTCTTATTGCTTTCAAAAAAATGTATAGTGTAAACATAGAACAACAGGAGTGTTGTGTGAATTTTTGTGATTTTTCGGGGTTCGTTTGGACATTTTTATGCATTAACTGAGTTTTCAATGCATTTTATGCGCATAATTCAAATTTGAACTACATGCACATGCTCCAGTGCATATAAATTGGTTGAAAAATCAAATATGTGTCCTTGGGTGCATGCTTAGGTCCCATGCAAGAAATGGGGATGAATTTCAAACACCGGGGCGCCGTTGATTGCCGGCAAAACATTGAGATGCCTGGTTTTTAAATTCTAGTAAATTCAAAATTTTGTTAACCATTCATGTGATGCCAGGTGTCTTGGTTTTAATGGTTGTAGGAGGTGCCCTGCGTACAGCTGCTTGACCTTGACTGAACGGGAGGCGTGCGAGCGCTGTCTGATGCGCAGGCTGACCGAGAGGCGTGCAAGCTGTCCTCGAGTGCGCAGGCTCACCGGGAAGCATGCAAGCTGTACGCTGCGCAGGCTCACTGTGAAGCGAGCCCTTTGATTTCCATGGCCGCCCGCCTTGCTCGCGTCCTCTCCATTAATGGCACCCAAGCCGTAGTTTAATTTGCTTTTTAAATATAAAACACTCATCGCAAATGTTTTAGTTAGAACACACGTATGCAAACCGACAGCTTCCCCAGGAAGCCAAGAGAAAATGTGCCGAGCGGGATTTTTGCAGCTCTTGATCGCCAACAATTTAGATAGAACACCCGTATGCAAAGTGACAGCAGCGCAGGATATGTGCATCCCTTCAATGCAAACGGTTGTTCTGGATGACCCGTGTGCAACCACGTACAAACAATTTGGTAAGATTTGTATCTGTCATATTGGGTATGTTGCCATTTGTCAAACTGGAAAGATTTACATTTGTTGATCTAGTAACATTGCCATTTGTCAATCCTTGTAACACTGCGATTTGTCAAAATATGCAGCTAGAAATCATTAGCACTATGTAATTTTTGCAACTAAAATTCAGTAATTAAGCATAGATTTCATTCATAGATTAAGCCGTCGTTCTTAATTTATACAAACAGTTCAACTCGACAGCTGAACCGACCAAACTTCTCCCCAATTGTTGCCAACCACGTACTGAAATATCTAGTTCAACTATATATACTAGCTAATTTTAAGTACGTTGTACAGTTCGACCACACATCTATAGTCAGATGAACTGAACAAAATAGCCCCAAAATACTACTACTACCACGGAGGGGCTTTGTGCTACTTCCGGCAGCCTCTCCTCTGCCGAGCGCGCTCAGTAAGAGGCAGAGGAGGAGGAGCCTACCGATGAGCTGGACTGCACGTTCAGCGGCGCTCGCCGGCTCGAACGCCCACTGCCGCTCCAGACGATCCCTCTCGAAGCGGCCGGACTACTTGTAGATCTCCTGATTCCTCGCCTCTGCATCGGCGTGTGTTGCGGCCATAGCTGTGGTAAGGCTCTTTGCATGCTCGACGAGGCGCTCCTCCTCTTCCCGCAGGAACTCGATGTAGCGCGCAAGGTCGCTAACGCACGTGCGGGCCTCCACCTCCGCCCCCCCTCCTTCGGGCGGCGGTGGCAGAGCGGGTGATGATCCTGGCGGTCGACGGTGGGCTGGTGGCCACGGCGGCCGATGATGGGGTGGCGGCCACGACCACCACCTCCCGCCTTCGGGCCGCGATGGCGGAGCGGGTGATGGCCACAGTGGCCGGCAGTGGGGTGGTGGCCACGACGGCCACCTCCCACCTTCGGGCCGCGGCGGCAGAGCGGCAGATGGCCCTAGCTTTCGACGGTGGTGTCGCGGCAACGGCGGCCAGTAACAGCTGCCGACGGGCGGCAGCGGCGGAGCGTGTGGTGGGTGTTCGGCGCACACCCAACGGGGACGCCACGCGCACTACACTACACCGGGGACTGCGCCGCCGCTGCGGTGTAGCCTCCCAGCTGGAGCTGTCCTCTGATGACGGCGGACTGGCTGAGTGACGACGACGGACTGGTGCCATTGGCGATTGTGGGAGAAGCAGACGAGATAAGCTACAGGGAGGGAGGGGAAAATGCGACACAGGACTCGCCGGCCGTGAGGGTTTTTATAGCAGGCCGGTAAGCATTGGGATTTTGGGGGATTTCACCGGGTCGGGCGGGAAGCTTGCGCGGGAACCTGCAAGGTTGCGTGGGAACGAGCTCACCGACGATTCATTAGCGCCACCGTTTGGCCAAAAGAATGCGCCCGCACGCTGAGCAAGCTTGTGTTGTAAGCCGTCTGCAGCAGCGGGGTGACAAGACGTGCGAGAGGAGGACGAGAGGACACGTACACATACAGTTAATAAAAAAAGTTTGCGATTTAATTACCTACTATACCCCCGTCCTGGTTTATAAGTAGGATTTAACTAATAAAATACGAATGCATGTCGCCATAGATTATATCGTTGGAGTCGTATTTGAACATAGTTTCCAGCTATACAATTTTTGTAACATGCATTAACACTTTGTTTGTTAAATTTAAGGTTATACACCAGCAAGCGTTTGCCCGCAACACACACGGCTTATTCCATCACAAATAGATCTGATGGATCAACTGTCTACCACGTATCGCACACGCAACTCTAATCTGATTCATGCTTGATGTCTCCGACAGCGCTCGCACAGTTTGTCTTATTTGCCACGTATCACTGTGCCGTCCTCTGCTCGCGTCCCTCGGCAAGCTCTGCTCGCCGTTAGGCGCCGTAGCGCGATGTGCTCGCCGTTAGGCGCCGCGGCGCGCTCTGTCGCGTCCGTTGGCGCGCTCTGCTCGCTTCCGTCGGTGCGCTCGGCTTGTGGACAGCTTTTCCTTGAGGCGACCGCAGAACACTCTGCTCGCGTCCCTCCACGTGTGCTCAGCCAGCGGTTGGGCATGCGCACGATCACGTTGGGGGCCCCATATGCATGCGGTTGCGCCGCGTGCGTTGGCACGCGATGCAGTTACGTGCGGCACGATGGAGTTACGCACTGCAAATTAGAACTGCCATCAGGGCCTGCCGATATTCCTGGCCGTCCGGCTTCCCCTTTAATTCCCGGGGCCATTATAACCTTAGTCTCTTCAACCTTTCGATCGCGCCCCACAACACAACAAGCACACCCACGACGACACATAGAGAGGGGATGTCCGGCGGCGCTCCAATGGAGTTCGGCGAGCATAGAGTGGAGACCCACGCGAGGGAGACGGATCTCTCGGTGGTGTAGACCATCGACCCGGCCGTGGTGGACGACTACATCAACAGCGTTGAGTAGTTGCTTGCTGGAGAAAAGTACAAGGTGGTCGGCATCGACCTCCAGTACACCGCCGGTCGTCCCAGCACAGATCAGAAGGTTGCCGTCGCCTAGTTGTGCGTGCGCCATCATGTTCTCCTCTACCACTACTGCATGGCCACAAAGCCTTGCGACCGTTTCAACAGGTTTGTCAACAGCACCGACTACAAGTTCGCCACGGTGGATACCAAATACGATGTAAAAGCGCTCAGTGTTACGGGCTTGGCCTGCAAGAACCTTGTCAAAATCCATGACCACTACAGGGTCTGGGGCAGCACGAAGCAGGACTCCCTGGTCGAACTCGCCTCGGCCATCATTGACCCCTACTACGAAAAGATGAAGCAGGATGCCTAGAGAACAAGTCCCGTATCCTGGCACAAGGCCTGGATGCGGCAACTGGATGAACCTCAGCTTAGGTTCGCGGCCAAGAGCGTGTACACATGCTACGAGATGCACAGGCGGATCGTTGACATGAGGAAGTGCCTCGTTACCCAAATCGTTGAGCCCGGATCGAGCCACAAGAAGAGCAAGCATCACAAGAAGTAGATGATGATCAGATGATCATTTATGCTAGTTAATCATGCATGTAATTATAGTTTACTTTATTGGTGTGTGTGGAAATGTCATGTGTGTAGTAGCCACCTATGTAATTATGCATGTAATAGTTTACTTTGATGTGTGCAAATGCCATGGTTGTAGTAGCCACCTATGTAAGTGGATGTTTAATTTGGTTATGCAAGCATGTCCTTATAAGTGTGTGTGTGTGTGTATATGTTGTTGTTCTGTATGCAATCCCATCGCACAACACCCACGTCTTATTAGCAGCAACCGTCTGTGTTCTTATCGGTCTTCAGACACATTTCTGATTACAGACCTGTTTGCCGCGTATCACAAACATCTTGTTAAGTTGAACTGTTTCTGTTCTCATGTCTCAACGCAAACAGTTCATCCGAGTGAACCGCATGCCGTATATCACACACACCTTTGATCTGGCTGACCGTTTCTTTTGTGTTGCCTAACCACAAACAGTTCATCCGAGTGAACCGTATGTTGTATATCGCACACGCCTCCATCTGGCTGCCCGTTTCTTTTATTCCTCCTCATCGCAAACAGTTCATTGAACTGAACCGTATGCCCTTCATCGCACACGCAACTAAAACCTGAACCGTGTTTGATGCATCCGTCATCGCAAAAAATTTACACATTTCTGACGGTTTTCATACAGCACCGTTTGCGATTATGGCATCGCACACAGTTTCCCGAAGGGTCTCTGATCATAGTGTCGTGTTAGTAGCATCCTGCAGTAGTGTTACGATGGATGAAGGAGTAAGGAGTAAGAAGAGCCTAAGTTTGGGGATGACCCAGCATCCCAAGCTATTATCCAAAGAGAAGCAAGCAACTAAGCTTGGGGATGCCCCAAGTGGCATCCCCTCTTTCTTCTAACGACCATCGGTATTTTACTCGAAGTTATATTTTTATTCGTCACATACTATGTGTTTTGCTTGGAGCGTCTTGTATGATATGAGTATTTGCTTGTTTTGTTTTGTGTTTTTAGTCTTGCTTCCTTGCTGGACACACCTATTTGAGAGAATTGCTCTCTTGCTTCACTTAGATTTATTTGAGAGTTAGTAATTTTTTTAAGAAATTCTCTCTTGCTTCACTTCAATTAATTTGAGAGAAAGAAATATTATGCTCATGATCTTCACTTATATTTGTTTGACCTTATCAAAAGCAACATATGAAAATTAGTTCCAAAGTGATAGATATCCAAGAAGGATATAATAAAAACTTTTATGAACATCATTGGACAAAATAAACTCGATTATTAGTAATAGTTTTGGGATATGATGATGTGATATGTGACTCGTGTTGATGAGTAATTATGCTTTAGTAACAATATTGGTGTTAAGGTTTGTGATTCCCTGTGCAAGCATGAAAGTCAATAGTTGTGCAATGGAATTATATCCTACTTGTGCTGCATTATGCGGTGTTAATTATGCTTAATGCTTGCTTATGAGATTATTCGTTTCTTGATTGGTTGTTTCTCAATCTTTTGCTAGCCTTCATTTTGCACTTAGTATGATCACTACTTGTGCATCCAAAATCCTTTAAACCAGTTTTGCCACATGAGTCCACTATACCTACCTATATGCGGTATTCTTTTGCCGTTCTAAGCAAATTTATATGTGCCATCTCTAATATTCAAAATAAATTTCTCTTTTTGTGTGCTCGTATCGCTCGCGAGGCGGTGAGCGGCGGCTAATATTTTCCATCCTACATGTGTTATTCTCTAGATGAGTGTTTATTCACTTGTCATTTCACAAGAGTAAGGCAAAGGTATTAGGAATGCCCAGTCCCAAAATGAAAAATGAATTTACTTTATGTTATCAAATAATAAATTCCTTGGGAAGTGTTGGTATGGAAGGCACCCATGGATACGGTTAGCCATGGAAAGTGAAATTATGGTGGGAAAGGAATAAACATTAAATTTCTATTTGGGAACCGCCTATGATATATCTAGCATGGAAAGTGTTGGGAACTCTAAGTCGTTTTCATTGGTGGGAAAATTATGCCTCTCAAAATGTTTTTATCTCTCAATTTTTGCTTTGAGCTCTGGCACCTCTACAAATCCCTACTTCCCTCTATGAAGGGCCTTTCTTTTACTTTATGCAATTTTTATTTTTATTTGAGTCTCCGTCTTCTCTAATAAAAGCACCAACTAGGGGGCACGATGATCGTACTTGAGCATTGGGTGTAGTTAATATGCGAGTGTGTTTCATGAATGGATAAATGATTGAGCATGATAGGCTAGGGATAACTTATTTTTGCGTTGATATTTTGAAAGACATGGTTGCTTGTTGATATGCTTGAGTATTTAAGTTATCATGTCAAAACTAGACTATTGCTTTGAACAATATAAAAGTCCAAATGTCCATGCTATAAAGAAAAGAATATGAGATGACATGTTAGGCAGCATTCCACATCAAAAATTCTGTTTTTATCATTTACCTACTCGAGGACGAGCAGGAATTAAGCTTGGGGATGTTGATACGTTTCCAACGTATCTATAATTTTTTATTTTTCCATGCTATTATATTATCATTCTTGGATGTTTTATAATCATTTTATAGTCATTTTATATCATTTTTTGGTACTAACCTTTTGACATAGTGTCAAGTGCCAGTTGCTGTTTTCTGCATGTTTTTTACATCGCAGGAAATCGATACCAAACAGAGTCCAAACGCAGCGAAACTTTTTGTGGATTTTTTTGGACCAGAAGACATCCAGTGGGCCGGAGAAGCGCCTGGGGGTGCTCCAAGGGGAGCACAACCCACCAGGGCGCGCCAGGACGCCTAGGCATGCCCTGGTGGGTTGTGCCCACCTCGGGTGCCCCCTGAACCGCCTCTTTGCTCTATAAATACCCCCATATTCCAGAAACGCTAGGGGAGTTGACGAAAATCAATTCCAGCCGCCGCAGAGTCCAGAACCACTAGATCCAATCTAGACACCATCACGGAGGGGTTCACCACTTCCATTGGTGCCTCTCTGATGATGCGTGAGTAGTTCTTTGTAAACCTTCTGGTCCGTAGTTAGTAGCTAGATGGCTTCCTCTCTCTTGTTTGATTCTCAATACAATGGTCTCTTGGAGATCCATATGATGTAACTCTTTTTGCGTTGTGTTTGTTGGTATCGGATCAACTTTGAGTTTATGATCAGATCTATCTTTTTATCCATGAAAGTTATTTGAGTTTCTTTGACCTCTTATATGCATGATTGCTTATAGCCTCGTATTTCTTCTCCAATATTTGGTTTTTTTTGGCCAACTTGATCTATTTATCTTGCAATGGGAAGAGGTGCTTTGTAGTGGGTTCGATCTTACGGTGCTTGATCGTAGTGACAGAAGGGGAACCGACACGTATGTATCGTTGCTACTAAGGATAAAACGATTGGATCTATTTCTACATAAATAGATCTTATCTACATCATGTCATCGTTCTTATGGCATTACTCTGTTTCCCCATGAACTTAACACTCTAGATGCAAGCTGGATAGTGGTCGATGTGTGGAGTAATAGTAGTAGATGCAGGCAGGAGCCGGTCTACTAATCTTGGACGTGATGCCTATATAATGATCATTGCCTTGATATCATCATGATTATTTGAAGTTCTATCAATTGCCCAACAGTAATTTGTTTACCCACCGTTTGCTATTTTTCTCGAGAGAAGCCACTAGTGAAACCTATGGCCCCCGGGTCTCTTTCTCATATTATTTGCCTTTGCGATCTATTTTATTTGCCTTTTATTTTCAGATCTATTAAACCAAAAATACAAAAATACCTTGCTGCAATTTATTCTTATTTATTTTATGTCGTGTTCCTGCCATCCAATCTATCATATTTTTATCATGTTCATTTGCCAATTTCTGGCACCGCTACCCGAAAGGGATTGACAACCCCTTTTACAAGTTGGGTTATGAGTATTGTTATTTGTGTGTAGGTGTTGTTTACGTAGTGTTGCTTGGTTCTCCTACTGGCTCGATAACCTTGGTTTCATCACTGAGGGAAATACCTACCATCATTGTACTGCATCATCCCTTCCTCTTTGAGGAAATACCGACGTAGCTTCAAGCCGCATCAACGGTTGACAAACATAGTTTTGGTCATTGTTGCAATTTATAGGAAGTAATAAAGAAAGAGAGGTCTCACTTATAAATATACTATCTTGGACATCTTTTGTGATTGTGCGCACTCATTAAAATATGGCATGCCAAAAGGTTGAGGTTGGACAAGGAAGACAACATAATGGGTTATGCTTTCCTATATCCGAATAGAAGTTATATTGTCATGGATCTTCCAACATGTTGAGCTTTATTTTCCCTCTTATGCTAGTCAAATCCTTTGCACCAAGTAGAGATACTACTTGTGCATCCAAACATCCCTTAAACCAGCTTTGCCATGAGAGTCCACCATACCTACCTATGGATTGAGTAAGATCCTTCAAGTAAGTTGTCATCGGTGCATGCAATAAAAATTGCTCTCTAAATATGTATGATCTTTTAGTGTGGAGAAAATAAGCTTTATACGATCTTGTGATATGGAAGCAATAAAAGCGACGGACTGCATAATAAAGTTCTTTATCACAAGCGGCAATATAAAGTGACGTTCTTTTGCATTAAGATTTTGTGCATCCAACCATAAAAGTGCATGACAACCTCTGCTTCCCTCTCCGAAGGGCCTATCTTTTACTTTAATCTTCTACCTTTATATAAGAGTCTGGTGATCTTCACCTTTAATTTTTACACTTTTTCTTTTTGGCAAGCACTATATGTTGGGAAAGATCCGCATATATATATATATATATATATATATATATATATATATATATATATATATATATATATATATATATATCCACTCGGATGTAGGTTATCATAAAGTATTATTGTTGACATTACCCTTGAGGTAAAAGGTTGGGAGGCAAAACTATAAGCCCCTATCTTTCTCTGTGTCTGACGGAGGCTTTGAACTCATAAGTATCGCGTGAGTTTTAGCAATTGTGAAAGACTAAATGATAGTTGAGTATGTGAACTTGCTGAAAAGCTCTTATATTGACTCTTTACGATATTAAGATAAATTGCAATTGCTTCAATGACTGAGATCATAGTTTGTTAGTTTTCAATAAAGTTTCTGATTCAGACTTTACTTTGTGAACGAATTGTTACTCTAGCATAGGAAATTATATGAAAATATGTGTTGTTGTTCTAAAGATGATCATGATGCCTTCATGTCCGTATTTTATTTTATCGACACTTTTATCTCTCAACATGTGGACATGATTATCGATTTTGGCTTTCGCTTAAGGGCAAGCGAGGTCTAAGCTTGGGGGAGTTGATACGTCCATTTTGCATCATGCTTTTATATTGATATTTATTGCATTATGGGTTGTCATTACCTATTTTGGTACAATACTTATGCCTTTTCTCTCTTATTTTACAAGGTTTATATGAAGAGGGAGAATGCCGGCAGCTGGAATTCTGGACTAGAAAAGGAGCAAATCTGAGAGACCTATTCTGCACAACTCCAAAAGTCCTGAAAATTTATGGAGAATTATTTTGGAATATATAAAAAATATTGGGAGAAGAAAATACCAGAGGGGACCCACCAAGAGGCCACAAGCTGGGGGGCTCGCCCTACCCCCCTGGGCGCGCCCCTGTGGCTTGTGGGCCACCTGGCAGGCCTCTGGTGCCCATCTTCGGCTATATGATGGTTTTTGACCTGGAAAAAAATCAGAAGAGAGCTTTCGGGATGAAGTGCCGCCGTCTCGAGGCGCAACCTGGGCAGAAGCAATCTAGGGCTCTGGCGGAGCTGTTCTGCCGGGGAAACATCCCTCCCGGAGGAGGAAATCATCATTATCATCATCACCAACGATCCTCTCATCGAGAGGGGTCAATATCCATCAACATCTTCATCAGCACCATGTCCTCTTAAACCCTAGTTCATCCCTTGTATCCGATCTTTGTCTCCAAACCTCAGATTGGTACATGTGGGTTGCTAGTAGTGTTGATTACTCCTTGTAGTTGATGCTAGTTGGTTTATTCGGTGGAAGATCATATGTTCAGATCCTTAATGATATTTATTACTCCCCTAATTATGAACATGAATATGCTTTGTGAGTAGTTATGTTTGTTCCTGAGGACATGGGAGAAGTCTTGTTGTAGGTAATCATGTGAATTTGGTATTCGTTCGATGTTTTGATGAGATGTATGTTGTCTTTCCTCCAGTGGTGTTATGTGAACGTAGACTACATGACACTTCACCATTGTTTGGGCCTAGGGGAAGGCATTGGGAAGTAATAAGTAGATGATGGGTTGCTAGAGTGACAGAAGGTTAAACCCTAGTTTATGTGTTGCTTCCTAAGGGGCTGATTTGGATCCACATGTTTCATGCTATGGTTAGATTTATCTTCATTCTTCTTTCGTAGTTGCAGATCCTTGCGAGAACGGTTAATCATAAGTGGGAGGCTTGTCCAAGTAAGGACAGCACCCAAGCACCGGTCCACCCACATATCAAATTATCAAAGTAACGAGCGTGAATCATATGAGCATGATGAAAACTAACTTGGCAATAATTCCCATGTGTCCTCGGGAGCGCTTTGCTTTATATAAGAGTTCGTCCAGGCTTGTCCTTTGCTACAAAAAGGATTGGTCCACCTTGCTGCACCTTTGTTACACTTTTTACTTGTTACCCGTTACGAATTATCTTATCACAAAACTATCTGTTACCGATAATTTAGTGCTTGCAGAGAATACCTTGCTGAAAACCGCTTGTCATTTCCTTCTGCTCCTCATTGGTTCGACACTCTTACTTAGGACTACGATAGATCCGCTATACTTGTGGGTCATTACACCACTCCCGATGACGACTCTATCGTGCAACCCCTGAAGTGTGAACCTCGAGGGTGATTCCTCCTATGTTCACCTTGACGAGTACATCGAGTGGAATCCATCGAGGGTGATTCCTCGGGTTTTCCCCGTGATGTTTTGGACACATGGTTACCTTGACTTTACTTCAGACCTTTGTTAAAGTCGGGCGGGCCCAGTGAGCACCCCCGAGAGATACTTGTGAAAGTCGGGCGGTCCCGGAGAGCACCCGCGAGATGTTACGATGGCGGCTGGCTGTTTAGTGGTATCACCCAGGAGGGGGTGGTAACTCCGGACTTGTCCCAACAGCCGTCACTTCATTTAATAATGCACTAATAGGTTCGGGTATTTGTTCTGAGTTGGCCACTGGCCTATACGCACTAACCACTGATAAACCACAAGTATAGAGGATGGCAACAATTTTCGAGGGTAGAGTATTCAACCCAAATTTATAGATTCGATACGAGGGGAGCCAAAGAATATTTGTAGGTATTAACAGCTGAGTTGTCAATTCAACCACACCTGGAGATTAATTATCTGCAGCAAGTTGTTCAGTAGCACAGTAATATGATAGTTTTGATAGCAGTGGTAGCAATAATAGTAACAGTAACAGTGATAGCAATGATTTTGTAGCAAGCGTAACTGTAACAGCAGCAGTAGTAACTTAGCAAGAAAAATATACGGAAAATTCATAGGCATTGGATCGGTGAATTCGTTGGATGATATTCATCATATAACAGTCACTACAGCGATACAAAACTAGATCCAGTTCATAAATATAATGTAGGTATGTATTCCATAAATAGTCATACGTGTTGGGGAACGTAGCATGCAATTTCAAAATTTTCTTACGATCACGCAAGATCTATCAAGGAGAGGGGAGAGTGTGTCCATGTACCCTCGTAGACTGAAAGCGGAAGCGTTAGGTTAACATGGTTGATGTAGTCGAATGTCTTCACGATTCAACCGATCTTAGTACCGAATGTATGGCACCTCCGTGTTCAGCACACATTTAGCTCGATGATGTCCCTTGAACTCTTGATCCAGCAGAGGGTCGAGGGAGAGTTCCGTCAGCACGATGGCGTGGTGACGGTGATGGTGATGTGATCCGCGCAGGGCTTCGCCTAAGCACTACGACGCTATGACCGGAGGAGTAAACTGTGGAGGGGGCACCGCACACGGCTAAGAGAACAATTGATGTGCCTTTGGGTGCCCCCCGTATAAAGGAGAGGGGGAGGAGGTGGCCAGCCAGGAGGAGGCGCGCCAAGGGGGGTCCTACTAGGACTCCACTCCTAGTAGGATTCTCCCCCCCCCCTTCCTTATAACGGAGAGGGGGAGAGGGAGAACGAAAGGGGGGCGCCCCCACCCCTTGTCCAATTTGGATTGGGCATGGGGAGGCGCGCGCCACCTCTTGTGGCCTGCCTCCCTCTCTCCACTATGGCCCATGAGTACCATTAACTTTCCCAGGGTTCCGATAACCTCCCGTTACTCCGATAAATCCCGGAACCTCTTCGGAACCATTCCGGTGTCCGTATAACCTTCCAATATATCAATCTTTACCTCTCGACCATTTCGAGACTCCTCGTCATGTCCGTGATCTTATTCGGGACTCCAAACAAACTTCGGTCACCAAAACACATAACTCATCATACAAATCGTCATCGAACGTTAAGCGTGCGAACCCTACGGGTTCGAGAACTATGTAGACATGACCGAGACACATCTCCAGTCAATAACCAATAGAGGAACTTGGATGCTCATATTGGTTCCTACATATTCTACGAAGATCTTTATCAGTCAAACCGCATAACAACCTACGTTATTCCCTTTGTAATCGGTATGTTACTTGCCCGAGATTCGATCATCAGTATCATCATACCTAGTTCAATCTCGTTACTGGCAAGTTTCTTTACTCGTTCTGTAATGCATTATCCCGCAACTAACTCATTAGTCACATTGCTTGCAAGTCTTATAGTGATGTGCATTACCGAGAGGGCCCAGAGATATCTCTCCGATACTCGGAGTGACAAATCCTAATCTCGATTTGTGCCAACCCAACAAACACCTACGGAGACACCTGTAGAGCATCTTTATAATCACCCAGTTACGTTGTGACGTTTGATAGCACACAAGGTGTTCTCCAGTATTTAGGAGTTGCATAATCTCATAGTCAGAGAAATATGTATAAGTCATGAAGAAAGTAATAGCAATAAAACTAAACGATCATAATGTTAAGCTAACGGATGGGTCTTGTCCATTACATCATTCTCTAATGATGTGATCCCGTTCATCAAATGACAACACATGTCTATGGTCAGGAAACTTAACCATCTTTTATTAACAAGCTAGTCAAGTAGAGGCACACTAGGGACACTCTGTTTTGTCTATGTATTCATACATGTACTAAGTTTCTGGCTAATACAATTCTAGCATGAATAATTTAACATTTATCATTATATAAGGAAATATACATAACAACTTTATTATTGCCTCTAGGGCATATTTCCTTCAGTCTCCCACTTGCACTAGAGTCAATAATCTAGATTACATAGTAATGATTCGAACACCCATGGAGTCTTGGTGCTAATCATGTTTTGCCCGTGGAAGAGACTTAGTCAACGGGTCTGCAACATTTAGATCCGTATGTATTTTGCAAATCTCTATGTCTCCCTCCTTGACTTGATCGCGGATGGAATTGAACCGTCTCTTGATGTGTTTGGTTCTCTTGTGAAATCTGGATTCCTTCGCCAAGGCTATTGCTCCATTATTGTCACAAAAGATTTTGATTGGACCCGATGCACTAGGTATTACGCCTAGATCGGATATGAACTCCTTCATTTGCTTCTTCCGAAGCAGCTATGTACTCCGCTTCACACGTAGATCCCGCCACGACGCTCTGCTTGGAACTGCACCAACTGACAGCTCCACCATTCAATATAAATATGTATCCGGTTTGTGACTTACAGTCATCCGAATCGGTGTCAAAGCTTGCATCGACGTAACCATTTACGACAAGATCTTTGTCACCTCCATAAATGAGAAACATATCCTTAGTCCTTTTTAGGTATTTCAGGATGTTCTTGACCGCTGTCCAGTGATCCACTCACGGATTACTTTAGTACCTCCTGCTAAACTTATAGCAAGGCACACATCAGGTCTGGTACACATCATTGCATACATGATAGAACCTATGGCTGAGGCATAGGGAATGACTTTTATTTTCTCTCTATCTTCTGCAGTGGTCGGGCATTGAGTCTGACTCAACTTCGCACCTTGTAACACAGGAAAGAACCCTTTCTTTGACTTCATCAAAACTTTATCAAGGTATCTGCTTTGTGAAAATCCAATTAAGCGTCTTGATCTATCTCTATAGATCTTGATGCCCAATATATAAGCAGCTTCACCGAGGTCTTTCATTGAAAAATTCTTATTCAAGTATCTTTTTATGCTATCCAGAAATTATGTATTATTTCCCATCAACAATATGTCATCCACATATAATATTAGAAATGCTACAGAGCTCCCACTCACTTTCTTGTAAATACAGGCTTCTCCAAAAGTCTGTATAAAACTGTATGCTTTGATGACACTATCAAAGCGTATATTCCAACTCCGAGATGCTTGCACCAGTCCATAAATGGATCGCTGGAGCTTGCACACTTTGTTAGCACCTTTAGGATCGACAAAACCTTCTGGTTGCATCATATACAGCTCTTCTTTAAGAAATCCATTAAGGAATACAGTTTTGACATCCATTTGCCAAATTTCATAATCATAAAATGCGGCAATTGCTAACATGATTCGGACAGACTTAAGCATCACTACGGGTGAGAAGGTCTCATCGTAGTCAACTCCTTGAACTTTTCAAAAACCTTTGTAACAAGTCGAGCTTTGTAGATAGTAACATTACCGTCAGCGTCAATCTTCTTCTTGAAGATCCATTTATTCTCTATGGTTTGCCGATCATCGGGCAAGTCAACCAAAGTCCACACTTCATTCTCATACATGGATCCCATCTCAGATTTCATGGCCTCAAGCCATTTCGCGGAATCTGGGCTCATCATTGCTTCCTCATAGTTCGTAGGTTCATCATGGTCTTGTAGCGACCCGGCCCGGTAAGAGTCGAAGTCTCTGTGCTTATCGTGCTAGTCCCTAGATCAACTTGCTAGCACACACAGTACTCGATGAAATAACAGAAATAACACACATCTCTTTATTACATCGATAGTCCAGGGGCAATACATTTATTGCATAATAGGGCATAGAGCCAAATAAACAAATATTGCAGAAGCAATGTAGTAAATGAGTCCAACTCCACGAGCAAGGTTGAGTGTAGAACATCGACCTATCGCACCTTAATCCTCGTTGGATATATCTGCAACGTGATAAGTTGCAGCCATATAGGTCAGTACATTGAATGTACCGGCAAGTCACATCATAAGTGTAATGAACCAACTTGTACATGTAATTTGGCTGGTGGAAAGCTCTAAGTTTAGTTTTTGCATAAAGCTAGTTTTTCCCTATTAGAAAAGATGTTCAAGTTGTCCGTAAACGGGGACACGGCTAATCGATTAGGTTGACACTCTGCAGAGGTCGCGCACTTTTCCCCACAAGACTCGACTACCTCCAAGATCGGAAGATCGAGACATAGTCTTTCGAAAATGTTCCCCCTTAACCCACGGATAGGCCGGTACACCTACATCATTCTACATCTGCTAGCCCATCCCGGAAGGGGTCACACTAACTACTCAACTAAGCCAGAGCCCATATTGGCTTGTGGCTGCACACGTAGGCTTCTAGACATGAGAATACGATTGATCTCTTTGAGCCTGAGCGGACGGTCCACTAGTGGTGCACCACCATGGATTTCCCATGCGTGCCCCACTGTACTTCACCACCGTTCCAACAAGTTTCCGCCTAGGTAGTTCATTAATTATCGTAGGTCCTATTTACTACATTGTCACTCATACTTTACAATGATCACTTAACTAGCATGAAAATATTCTAAGTGCAAAACAACATAGGCCTATGGTTCAAAAAGTGATGTGAACTATAGTGCATACTATGCATACTAGCAAAAAATATTAATGGATAGATTCTAGTGTGTGAAAATTATTGTGACAAAGGTCTAGGTGATAGGGTTTGGCTATGGTGACAAAGTGCAAAAAGAAACAACTTATTCGGAGCTTCGTTTGGGAGATATGGCCATTTGAAGTTCTAATTCGAATCTAAATAACTTCAAATTTGAATCGGACAAAAGTTTGCAAAAAGGATACCACTGGATAGATCTACACATGGCAAAGAATTTGTCACTGGTTTCATCGAGTTTGGATCTATGGTTTAAAAGTTATGGCTAATCTTAGATTAGGGACTAATCTATGATAAAAGGGACTAAACAGCAAAGAAAAACTATCGCAAACATGTCCCTGACACGTGGCAAATTCCTACTGGCCGACAGGTGTTCGCTGCGTAGCTTATTCAGCGGACATTCAGACCTTAAGCAAAATGACAGCGGCGGCTAACTTAAACAAATACCGATCGGTTTTAACCGCGTACCGGTTTGACTAAAAAAATCAACTAATCTAATCTAATCTAGAACGTTGATCTCCGATCTAACGAACAGAGGAGGTGCGGCGGCTTACAACGGCTGGGGTGGCCGGCGACGAGCAGAGGACGGCGGCGCGGCGTCAGGCGGTGGCGGAGCAGCGGCTACGGCGGTCCTCGGCGTCGGGGAAGTAGACGGGGAGGTGCGGTGCGGCTTGGGCGTCCGGATGGCAGCGTCGGGGCACCTCGGGGGCGTCGAGGTCGACGAGGCGAAGACGGCAACGCTCCGCGGCCTTCGGCGAGGCCGGGCGTCGTCGGGGCGGGTGCTCCGGGGAACCTAGAGAGAAACGAAGATGTCAACAAGATGCGCCTCGACTCGGGAAATCGATTGGCGAAGAAGGTGGAGGCCGTGGTGGCTTACTGGCGACGGAATGCTCGGCGGAGTGATGCGGCTCCGGCGAGATGCATACGACAACGGCGGCGGCTATGGGCGGCGTGGGAAGAAGCAAGACGGCGGGGTTGGGAGAGGGGGTGCAGGGCCTTTTATAGGCGAGGGGAGAGGGCTCGGGGTCGACGGATAAGGCCTCATCCACGAGAGAGCCGAGCGGCGGTTCCGGGAGCGCGGCGAGGATGATTATCCCGTGTGGTGCGGGAGGTTGGGGACGGCCTGACGGGCGAGGCCCACGTGTCGGCGGTTGTAGGAGGGCGAGCAAGAGTGAGGCGAGGGGCGGTCGACCGGTGCGGGAGGCTTTCGGGTGCTGGGTGCTGGCCTTGGGTCGTTTCGGCCGGTGGGCCGGCTGGCCAGGCGGGGTTGGCTGGGCGCGCGCGTCCCTGGGCCGAACTGGTTTCGGTCCAGGCGGGTGAGTGTGTGCGTGTGTGTGTGTGTGTTTTTAACCGAAGACTAAAATGGCCCTAAATAATTCAAACGAATTAATAAAAACACAACAATAATTTCTAAAATAACTATACAATATTTAGAGCCTAATGAACATTAACTTAAGCACAGAACATTTAGAAAATATTTTCCTAATGCAATTAATGCACTTTTTGCAAATAAAATAAATACCAATAAACTCCAAAACTTCAAATAATATTCAAAATAAATTTTCCCACTCTTTTATAAATTTGAGGAAGTCATCTTTTCCCCTCTCATTTGTTTTTCTCGAGTGGAAAAATATTATTTGAATATTTCAAAAACTCCAAAATGCAAAGAAATATGATATGCATTGAATGATTCTATTAACATCCAAATTTAATAAAAATTGGGATGTTACAAACCTACCCCCTTAAGATGAATCTCGTCCTCGAGATTTGGGTTGGCCAGCAAAAAGGTGTGGATGGTCCTGCCTGAGATCTTCCTCTCGTTCCCTAGTAGCTTCCTCCTCGGTGTGGTGACTCCATTAAACTTTGCAGAACCTGATGATCTTGGTGCGAGTGACTATCTCTGCAGTCTCAAGAATCTTAACAGGCTTCTCCTCATAAGTCAGATCATTCTCCAACTGAATTGCCTCCAGGGGCACTATATCTCTCAAAGGAATGTCCGCCATCTCTGCATGACACTTCTTCAGCTTGGAAACATTGAACACATCATGAACTCCTGACAAAGCCTCTGGTAATTCCAACTGGTATGCAACCTCTCCTCTGCGTTACAGAACTCTGTAGGGCCCCACAAATCATGGTGCTAACTTTCCCTTGACTCCAAATCTCTTAATACCTCAAAGTGGAGACACTCGAAGATATGCTCTATCCCCCACTTCATAGGTCACTTCCTTGCGTTTAGCATCGGCATAACTCTTCTGTTTGGACTGAGCTATCTTAAGTCTATCACGAATCAATTGACCTTCTCCTCAGAATCCCTGATCAAATCAGGTCCAAAAAATTTGCGATCTCCAACTCCATTCCACATCAAAGGTGTCCGACATTTCCTGCCATAGAATGCCTCGAAAGGGGCCATCTGCAAACTGGCGTGATATATGTTGTTGTACGAGAACTCTGCGTAGGGTAAGTTATCATCCCAACTAGACCCATAGTCTAGCGCACAAGCTCTCAACACGTCCTCCAAAATCTGATTGACTCTCTTTGTCTGCCCATCAGTCTGCGGATGGAAGGTTGTACTGAACTCTAGCCTGGTACCCAAAGTTTCGTGTAACTGGTTCCAAAACTTTGAGGTAAACTGTGTTCCTCTATCTGATATGATGCTCCTCGAAAATCCATGCAGACATACGATCCTGGTCATATATATATCTTTGCTAGCTTAGCACTTGTATAGGTGGTCTTCACTGGAATGAAGTGAGCAACCTTGGTCAAACGATCAACTATCACCCAAATGGAATCATAACCTGAACGGGTCCTAGGTAACCCCGTGATAAAGTCCATACCAAGTTTATCCCATTTCCAATCAGGTATCGGCAATGGCTGAAGTAAACCTGCTGGTTTCTGATGTTCTGCCTTTACTCTCTGACATACATCACATATTGCCACATACTCGGAAATTTCTCTCTTCATACCGGCCCACCAAAAACTTTCCTTCAAGTCCAAGTACATCTTGGTGTTGCCTGGGTGTATTGAATATGGTGAGTCATGAGCCTCCTGAAGAATCAACTTCCTGATCTCCGGGTCATTGGGTACACAAATCCGTTGCTCAAACCATATGGTTCCATGTTCATCCTCACGGAATCCTTCTGCTTTCCCTTTACTCATCATCTCCTTTATCTCAGCAATACCTTGGTCCAACTTCTGGGCTTCTCTGATTCTTCCCAACAAGGTGGACTGCACCTCGAGTGCGGCAACATAACCTCTGGGAACTATTTCCAACTGAAGGTCTCTAAGATCATCACATAACTCCTGAGGTAAACCTCCTGCTGTAAGGGTATTAACATAACTCTTACGGCTCAAAGCATCCGCCACAACATTGTCTTTTCCTGGATGATAATGCAGACTCATGCCATAATCCTTTATAAGTTCCAACCATCTCCTTTGCATGAGATTCAACTCCTTCTGCGTGAAGATATACTTCAAACTCTTGTGATCTGTGTAATCATCACAACGATTCCCAATAAGATAGTGTTCTCCATGTCTTGAGTGCATGCACTACGGCTGCCAACTCCAAATCATGTGTGGCATAGTTCAACTCATGAGGTCGAAGCTGTCGTGAAGCATAAGCTACAACCTTTCCCTCTTGCATAAGAACACCACCAAGTCCCTGGCGTGAAGCATCACAATACACCTGAAAGTCCTTGTGTACGTCAGGCAGGATTAGCACTGGGGCTGTAACCAAACGCTTCTTCAACTCTTGAAAGCTGGCTTCACACTCTTCAGTCCAAACGAACTTGGTGTCCTTCTTCAACAACGCTGCCATGGGCCTTGCAATCTTGGAGAAATTCTCAATAAATCTCCGATAATATCCTGCAAGTCCAAGGAAACTGCGAATCTCGCCAACTGTGGTGGGTGCATTCCATTCTATGACTGCCTCTACCTTGGTAGGGTCCACCGCAATACCTTCACCTGACACAACATGTCCAAGGAATCTGACTTCCTTGAGCCAAAACTCACACTTGCTGAACTTGGCATAAAGTTGATGTTCTCTGAGCTTCTCCAAAACTAAGCGCAGATGTTCAGCGTGTTCCTCCTCATTCTTGGAGTAAACCAATATATCATCAATGAATACCACAACAAACTTATCCAAGAACTCCATGAATACCTTGTTCATCATGCTCATAAAATAGGCAGGGGCATTAGTCAAACCAAAGGCCATGAGTGTATACTCATAAAGCCCATACCTTGTGGTAAAAGCTGTCTTGGGTATATCCTTCTCACGGATCTTCAACTGGTCATAACCCGATCGAAGATCGATCTTGGAGAAAACACTAGCTCCTTCTAGCTGGTCAAACAAGTCATTGATCATAGGCAGGGGATACTTGTTCTTGATGGTCACCTCATTCAAAGAGCGGTAATCCACACACATCCTCAAGGTTTCATCCTTCTTCTCCACTAAGAGTACTGGGGCTCCCCAAGGTGATGAACTCGGGCGAATATACCCTTTCTCTAGCAACTCATTAATCTGTTTCTTGACTTCCTCCAAATCATTAGCGGGCATCCGATACGGCCTCTTGGAGATAGGTCATGTACCTGGCAGCAACTCAATCAAAAAATCAATCTCCCGATCGGGCGGCATACCCAGTAACTCCTCCCGAAATACATCGGGATAATCCTGCACCACTGGTACTTCTTCCTGGACAACTCCCGTAAGAGAGTTCACCTGAGTCCTCTTAGGCTTAAGCCTGGATACATACTTGATCCTCTTCTTCTCTAGGGTGGTGAGAAAAATTGATCTACTAGCACAATCAATGTTTCCCTCATACTTGGACATCCAATCCATCCCTAGGATTACATCCAACCCTTGCGACTCTAGTATGATCATATCTGTGGGAAAAACATGTCCCCCTATGTTCAAAGGCAACTGGAAACATCCCTGACTAGCCATAGACTCGGCTCCTGGGGAACTCACTAGAATGGGTGACTTAAGAGCTATGGTAGGCAACTTATGTTTATCCACAAATCCCCTTGATATGAATGAATGCGATGCACCAGTGTCAAAAAGAATGAGTGCTGGAAATGAATTAACCAAGAACTTACCAATGATTGCGTCAGGCTGCTCATAGACCTCTTCCACATTGACATGATTCACATGCCCCTTAATGAAAGGATTGGGCTTGTTGCCTCCAGAATTCCCATTGCCATTTCCATTTCCATTGTGCGCCTCAGGACACTCGTTGGAGTAGTGACCTGTCTTCTTGCACTTGAAGTAGGTGATGTGACTCAGATCCTTCTTCATTGGTGTAGAAGAGTTGAAATGCTGCTGATTGCCATTTCCTCCATTGCCATTGCCATTGCCATTGCCATGCTTGTGACCATGGTGGTTGTGTCCATTTCCTCCATGCTGAATCTGGCCTCCATGGTTATGATGATTCCCTCCAAACTTGCCAGTGCCTGATCCAGAACTTCCTGAGTACGGGTTGTAGTGGGGTTTCTGTAGAACTCCAGAGTTATACTTCCCGTGACCGTACTTCCTCTTACGAGTCTCCATCTGCTGGTGCTTGACTTCAAGAATGGTAGCCTTATCAACCAGCTCCTGATAGTTTGCAAAGGTCGCCACAGTCAACTGAACTCCCAACTCATCGTTTAGTCCCTCCAGAAACTTCTCCTGCTTGGCTGCATCAGTGGCCACGTCCTCTGGGGCATAACGGGCCAACCTACTGAACTCATCAACATACTAACATACCGTGTGTCCTCCCTGGCGCAAGCTGCGGAACTCCTTCTTCTTCAGACTCATGGCTCCAGCTGAGACATGAGTAGTGTGGAACGCCTGCTGGAACTGAGTCCAAGTCACACCCTCCATGGGGTACGTGGTGGTGTAGTTCTCCCACCAAGCAGCTGTCGGTCCATCCAGCTGGTGGGCAGCAAACCTCACCTTCTCAGCATCATTGCATCCTGCTGTGGCCAGCTCCCTTCCTATCTTGCGGAGCCAGTCATCTGCGACGATCGGCTCCGTGGTGCTGGAGAACACGGGTGGGTTCAACCTCAAAAAATGGGTAAGACTGTCAACTGGGGGTGGCGGCGGTGGGTGGTGGTTGTTGTTGTTGTTGTTGCTGTTGTTGTGGTTCTGGATTTGGTTCTGGTTTTGAATGAGCATCTGCATAGGAGCATTCTGCTGCTGGATCAATTGGGTGAGCTTCGGCGGAAAGTTGAATTCGGGGTCACGTCTTGGAGGCATTTGATGGGTTTAGAGTGGATGAGAAGTTAGAATAGAATAAGGCCTAGTGAGTAAAATCACACTACCCATATGCACATGATAGCAATAAAACTTCAAATCACTCCAATTCAATTCCAATCAAAGAGGTTCACATGAACAATCAAACCTAAGGTAAGCCATGTCACAAGATTTGACAAGGTCTCACAAATGAAATAAAACTAATCGGATAACGAAATCAACTTCCTAAACTCTCATGGTGGTATAAAATCTAACTCTCATCAGATGAGGACCAGTCAACCATGTTGACATCAGGTGTCTTTGCATCACTGTCTGTGTCGTCATCTCCAAGCTCATCATTATGGTCCCTGTCCGGGCTGACATAGGCACCGTACGAGTGATCCTCCTGGATGGTTTCTCCCTCATCTAGCTTCTCCTCGGCCTCCTCAAGCTCAAGCTTCAGGCCATCGATCTTCTCCCGCAGTGCGTCCAGCTCTCCCTCGTGCTCGATGCGAGCATCTTGGAGCTCCTCCTCGAGCTCGGCCTTGTGGGTCATGAGGTTCTTGATGACGATCATGTTGTCGGACAGCTCCAGCTCCATCATGAGATTGTGCTCCTCCATGTCCTGGATATGGGATGCTATCGTCTCATCCTCCAGGGTATGCACCACGTCTCCATTCGCGTCGCGGCGTCCATACATCACGAAGGAGGTCCTCTTGAGGTCTTCGTCATACACCTCCCGAATGCGTCCGAGAGCAATGTGAGCAGCGATGCCCCTGCCCAAGCCCCATGTTGCAGTATCCAGATGGAAATCAATGGTCTTGGTGCGGTTTCCGAGGATGCGTCCAGGGATATGGGCATCGATCCTCCAACGTGTCTCCTCGTGCAGGGTGGCTGTGAAGGTTCCATTGAATGTGGGAAGCCCAATCTTCAGGTGCTTCGCGATCTTCACCAGCTGTCGTCCAAAGGGCATGGTCTCATCGGGCTGCTCGAACTCAACAATGGCGGACGACATCTACATTTTGAAAGAGAGAAGAGATTAGTAATGCAGCAGAGAAGGTATGAGACCAAAGGATATATAGGGAAAGTGAAAAAAATAGTTTTTATCCTATGGCTTTTCCATTTTCTAGGGGTCGCGTCCTACAGCCAACATGTGCTCTGATACCATCTTGTAGCGACCCGACCCGGTAAGAGTCGAAGTCTTTGTGCTTATCGTGCTAGTCCCTGGATCGACTTCCTAGCACACATAGTACTCGATGAAATAATAGAAATAACACACATCTCTTTATTACATCGATAGTCCAGGAGCAATACATTTATTACATAATAGGACATAGAGCCAAATAAACAAATACTGCGGAAGCAGAGTAGTAAATGAGTCCAACTCCACGAGCAAGGTTGAGTGTAGAACTGATGTCTACTGCACAACCTTCTTCTTGTAGACGTTGTTGGGCCTCCAAGTGCAGAGTTTTGCAGGACAGTAGCAAATTTCCCTCAAGTAGATGACCTAAGGTTTATCAATCCGTGGGAGGCGTAGGATGAAGATGGCCTCTCTCAAGCAACCCTGCAACCAAATAACAAAGAGTCTCTTGTGTCCCCAACACACCCAATACAATGGTAAATTGTATAGGTGCACTAGTTCGGCGAAGAGATGGTGATACAAGTGCAATATGGATGGTAGATATAGGTTTTGTAATCTGAAAATATAAAAACAGCAAGGTAACTAATGATAAAAGTGAGCGTAAACGGTATTGCAATGCTAAGAAACAAGGCCTAGGGTTCATACTTTCACTGGTGCAAGTTCTCTCAACAATAATAACATAATTGGATCATATAACTATCCCTCAACATGCAACAAAGAGTACCTCCAAAGTCACTAATAGCGGAGAACAAACGAAGAGATTATGGTAGGGTACGAAACCACCTCAAAGTTATTCTTTCTGATCGATCTATTCAAGAGTCCGTAGTAAAATAACACGAAGCTATTCTTTCCGTTCAATCTATCATAGAGTTCGTACTACAATAACAACTTAAGACACAAATCAACCAAAACCCTAATGTCACCTAGATACTCCAATGTCACCTCAAGTATCTGTGGGTATGATTATACGATATGCATCACACAATCTTAGATTCATCTATTCAACCAACACAAAGAACTTCAAAGAGTGCCCCAAAGTTTCTACCGGAGATTCAAGACGAAAACGTGTGCCAACCCCTATGCATAAGTTCATGAGGTCACGAAACCCGCAAGTTGATCACCAAAACATACATCAAGTAGATCACGTGATATCCCATTGTCACCACAGATAAGCACATGCAAGACATACATCAAGTGTTCTCAAATCCTTAAAGACTCAATCCGATAAGATAAATTCAAAGGGAAAACTCAATCCATTACAAGAGAGTAGAGGGGGAGAAGCATCATAAGATCCAACTATAATAGCAAAGCTCGTGATACATCAAGATCGTATCACCTCAAGAACACGAGAGAGAGAGAGAGAGAGATCAAACACATAGCTACTGGTACATACCCTCAGCCCCGAGGGTGAACTACTCCCTCCTCGTCATGGAGAGCGCTGAGATGATGAAGATGGCCACCGGTGAGGGATTCCCCCTCTGGTAGGGTGCCAGAACAGGGTCCCGATTGGCTTTTGGTGGCTACAAAGGCTTGCGGCGGCGGAACTCCCGATCTATTATGTTCCCTGATGTTTTTAGGGTATATGGACATATATAGGCTAAAGAAGTCGGTCAGGGGAGCCACGAGGGGCCCACGAGGGTGGGGGGCGCGCCCAGGGGGGCAGGCGCGCCTCCCTGCCTCGTGGCCACCTTGTTGCTTCCCTGACATACACTCCAAGTCTCCTGGATTGCTTCCGTTCCAAAAATAACTTTCCCGAAGGTTTCATTCCGTTTGGACTCCGTTTGATATTCCTTTTCTGCGAAACACTGAAACAAGGGAAAAAACAGGAACTGGCACTGGGCTCTGGGTTAATAGGTTAGTCCCAAAAATAATATAAAAGTATTTAATAAAGCCCATAAACATCCAAAACAAATAATATAATAGCATGAATACTTCATAAATTATAGATACGTTGGAGACGTATCAGCATCCCCAAGCTTAATTCCTGCTCGTCCTCGAGTAGGTAAATGATAAAAGAAATAATTTATGAAGTGTGAATGCTAGCAGGTGCACAAGTTTGATCAATGATAATTTCAATCACCTTTTCTAGCATCATCATATATCCTAACAGTACCTCAACTCATAAAACTTCTCATGATCAAGTAACAAGCTATTCACATGTTAAAGTATAGATCATAAACTTTCTTGAAAACTAACGAACCGTGTTATCAGTCATCAAACAATTACAATTCATCTTATTTTCAGGAAGAGTCTATGTCGGAGCTTTGATTTAGCAAACTCCACATACTCAACTATCATTTAGTCTTTCACAATTGCTAACACTCACGCGATATTTATGGGTTCAAAGTTTTAATCAGACACAGAGAAATATAGGGGCTTATAGATTCGCCTCCCAACCTTTTACCTCAAGGGTAATGTCAACTATAATATCTCATGATGCCTTACATCCAATTGGATATATATATCATAATCTTTCCAACACAATGTGCTTGCCAAAGGATAAAATGTAAAAAGGAAAGGTGAAGATCACCATGACTCTTGCATAAGGTAAAAGACAAGAATAAAAGATAGGCCCTTCGCAGAGGGAAGCAGAGGTTGCCATGCGCTTTTATAGTTGGATGCACAAAATCTTAATGCGAGGGAACGTCACTTTATATTGCCACTTGTGATAGGGACCTTTATTATGCAGTCTGTCGCTTTTATTGCTTCCATATCACAAGATCGTATAAAGCTTATTTTCTCCACACTAAAAGATCATACATATTTAGAGAGCAATTTTTATTTCATGCACCGATGACAACTTACTTGAAGGATCTTACTCAATCCATATGTAGGTATGGTGGACTCTCATGGCAATACTGGTTTAAGGGATGTTTGGAAGCACAAGTAGTATCTCTACTTGGTGCAAAGAATTTGGCTAGCATGAGGGGGAAAGGCAAGCTCAACGTGTTGGGCGATCCATGACAATATACTTTATTTCATATATAAGAAAACATAACCCATTACGTTGTCTTCCTTGTCCAACATCAACCTTTTAACATGTCATATTTTAATGAGTGCTCACAATTACAAAAGATGTCCAAGATATTATATTTATATGTGAAATCTCTCTTCCCTCAATATTCTTTCATGAATTGTTCAAGTGACCAATACAATGTTTGCTAACCTTCAAAAAATTTACCACCTCTACTTCTTATATGTGAAGTCATTACTCCCCATGGGATAAGCATATGAAACATATATAATTTCAGATTTATGATATTAAAATCATTCAACTATTTACTCATAGGATATAAGTGAAGCACACGAATAAATGACAAACTACTCCAAAAAGATATAAGTGAAGATCAATGAGTAGTTAAATAATTTTGTAGCTATGTGATGACTCTCTCTCATTTAAGAATTTCAGATATTGATACTTTATTCAAACAGCAAGAAAAAAAATGACATTCTAAGAATAGCAAACATCACGTGAAGAAGCAAAAACTTAGGATCAACCGAAACTAACCGATAGTTGTTGAAGAAGAAAGGTGGGATGCCAACCGGGGCATCCCCAAGCTTAGACACTTGAGACTTATTGAAATATTATATTGAGATGCCTTGGGCATCCCCAATCTTGAGATTTTGTGTCTCCTTAATTCCTCTCATATCACGGTCTCCCTAAATCTCAAGAGCTTCATCCACACAAAACTCAACAAGGGCTCGTGAGATAAGTTAGTATAAACCAATGCAAAAACCTTATCATACTCTACTATAGCAAATCACTAAAATTATTATTCAACATTGCATACTAAATTCCTCTGCATATTTAATAGTCCTATCCTCAAATAGAATCATTAAACAAGCAAACATATGCAAATAATGCAAACATAACAGCAATCTGCCTAAACAGGACAGTCTGTGCAGAATGCAGCAAGATCCATACTTCCCTAGATCCAAAAACTATGAAAGAAAATTCCCACTGTAGTAAATTTATCAGATCTTATTATGCAAAAGGTTTCAACATTTTATCACATTCTGACTTTTCTAGGGAATTTTTGCAACAGCGGTAAACTTTCTGTTTTGAAACAGCAACATGTATACTTGCAAAATAAGCAAGGTAAAGGCTATCCTTGATATTTTTATTGAAAATAGAGATGCAAAACATTATTCTAAATAACAGCAAGCAAATACTAACAAAATAAAATGACACTCCAAGCAAAACACATATCATGTGGTGAATAAAAATATAGCTCCAAGTAAAGTTACCGATGAACGAAGACGAAAGAGGGGATGCTTTCCGGGGCATCCCCAAGCTTAGGCTCTTGGTTGTCCTTGAATATTACCTTGGGGTGCCTTGGGCATCCCCAAGCTTAGGCTCTTGCCACTCCTTATTACATAGTCCATCGATTCTTTACCGAAAACTTGAAAACTTCACAACACAAAACTCAACAGAAAACTCGTAAGCTCTGTTAGTATAAGAAAATAAAACCACCACTTAGGTACTGTTGTGAACTCATTATTTATTCATAATGGTGTAATATATACTTTATTCCAACTTCTCTATGGTTCATACCCTCCGATACTACTCATAGATTCATCAAAATAAGCAAACAACACATAGAAAACAGAATCTGTCAAGAACAGAACAGTCTGTAGTAATTGTATCAAACGTATACTTCTGGAACTCCAAAAATTCTAAAATAAATTGGTGGGCCTGAGGAATTTTTCTAGTAATCATCTGCAAAAATAATCTACTAAATATCACTCTCCAGTAAAAAAATAGCTAATCTCGTGAGCGCTAAAGTTTCTATTTTTTACAGCATGGTCATAAATACTTCACCCAAGTCTTCCCAAAGGTTCTACTTGGCACAAACACTAATTAAAATATAAAACCACATCTAACCAGAGGCTAGATGAATTATTTATTACTAAACAGGAACAAAAAGCAAGGAACAAAAATAAGATTGGGTTGCCTCCCAACAAGCGCTATCGTTTAACGCCCCTAGCTAGGCATGATGATTTCAAGGATGCTCACATAAAAGATAAGATTGAAACATAAAGAGAGCATCATGAAGAATATGACTAGCACTTTTAAGTCTAACCCACTTCCTATGCATAGGGATTTTGTGAGCAAACAACTTATGGGAACAATAATCAACTAGCATAGAAAGGCAAAACAAGCATAACTTCAAAACTTTAAGCACATAGAGAGGAAACTTGATATTATTGCAACTCATACAAGCATATATTCCTCCCTCATAATAATTTTCAGTAGCATCATGAATGAATTCAACAATATAACCATCACATAAATCATTCTTTTCATGATCTACAAGCATAGAATTTTTATTACTCTCCACATAAGCAAATTTATTCTCATTCGGGATAGTGGGGGTATCATAAGAGACTTGAATACTATAAATTGTTTCCACATTAAAAGAGTAATGTTCAGAAAAAGGGTAATCATAATCATGACAAGTTTTATAAATATAATCATCACTACTTTTTGTTTCATCACAATAATCATCATAAGTAGCAACTTTGTTCTCATCATAATCAATTGAAACCTCTTCCAAGATACTGGAATCATTACTAAATAAAGTCATGACCTCTCCAAATCCACTTCCATAATTATCATAATAAGATTCAACATCCTCCAAAATAGTGGGATCATTACTTCCTAAAGTTGACACTCTTCCAAACCCACTTTCATCAATATAATCATCATAAGTAGGAGGCATGCTATCATCATTATAAATTTGCAAATCAAAACTTGGGAGACTAAAAATATCATCTTCATTAAACATAGCATCCCCAAGCTTGGGACAAACATTGATTGCATCAAATATATTCTCAAAAACATCATCTTCATCAAACATAGCATCCCCAAGCTTGGGCCTTTTATATCATAAGAATAATCACTCTCATCATTAATAGTCTGTATAGCAGCAATAGTATAGCAATTATCATCATCACAATGAGTAATAGGAGCAACATCCTTTGGGAGGGAGACCTTTCTACCTTTGCTCCTCTGTCTTTTCTTTTTCTTCTTCACATCATGTGTGGGTTTAACCCTCTTTTTTGAGCTCCTTATTAATGAGATTGGTTGGATAGAAGACTCCTCCTCGTTACCTGATTCATCATAAGAAATAATAGGAGGATATTGGGAAGTCTCTTCCCTTTCATTAGTATTCTCTTCATCTTCTATTTGTTTTCTTTTCTTTATATACTTGGCAATATAAGGATTTTCTTTATATACTTGGCACAATACATATAAATTTCTTCTAGATCAATGTCGAGGAATTTCTCAAGGTTATATTCTGTAATATGCTTAGTTTGACGTTTCATTTCTTCATAACCCAAAAGCAAACTAAGTTCATTATGATGTGCAAGGGAAATCAAGTCATCACAATTTTTGGACACGATTCGATCATGAAACAATTTGCATTTGATATTTAAATGACCATGTTCATTGCAAAGTTCACAAGTATGGCAAAGATATTTTAAATTTTCAGCACTAACATCTAGCCTTTCTTGCAACCATTTAGTTTCCAAATACTTATGCCTCTTGCAAAATATATTTTCCCTAATTGGTGTGTACTTGCAAGCTCTATGTACTCCATAAAAGTCAACATGCTTATAAGAGACATTTTCATCATGACTAGTGCAATCATCATTAGTACTATGGATATTCAAAGAGTTCATACTAACAACATTGCAATCATGCTCATCATTCAAAGATTTAGTGCCAAACATTTTATAGACTTCTTCTTCTAGCACTTGAGCACAATTTTCCTTTTCATCATTCTCACAAAAGATACTAAAAAGATGAAGCGTATGAGGCAAACTCAATTCCTTTTTTTTTTAATTTTCTTTTATAGAATAAACTAGTGATAAAACAAGAAACAAAAAGATTCGATTGCAAGATCTAAATATATACCTTCAAGCACTCACCTCCCCGGCAACGGCGCCAGAAAAGATCTTGATGTCTATTACACAACCTTCTTCTTGTAGACGTTGTTGGGCCTCCAAGTGAAGAGGTTTGTAGGACAGTAGCAAATTTCCCTCAAGTGGATGACCTAAGGTTTATAAATCCGTGGGAGGCGTAGGATGAAGATGGTCTCTCTCAAGCAACCCTGCAACCAAATAACAAAGAGTCTCTTGTGTCCCCAACACACCCAATACAATGGTAAATTGTATAGGTGCACTAGTTCGGCGAAGAGATGGTGATACAAGTGCAATATGGATGGTAGATATAGGTTTTTGTAATCTGAAAATATAAAAACAGCAAGGTAACTAATGATAAAAGTGAGCATAAACGGTATTGCAATGCTAAGAAACAAGGCCTAGGGTTCATACTTTCACTAGTGCAAGTTCTCTCAACAATAATAACATAATTGGATCATATAACTATCCCTCAACATGCAACAAAGAGTACCTCCAAAGTCACTAATAGCGGAGAACAAACGAAGAGATTATGGTAGGGTACAAAACCACCTCAAAGTTATTCTTTCTGATCGATCTATTCAAGAGTCCGTAGTAAAATAACACGAAGCTATTCTTTCTGTTCAATCTATCATAGAGTTCGTACTAGAATAACAACTTAAGACACAAATCAACCAAAACCCTAATGTCACATAGATACTCCAATGTCACCTCAAGTATCCGTGGGTATGATTATACGATATGCATCACACAATCTCAGATTCATCTATTCAACCAACACAAAGAACTTCAAAGAGTGCCCCAAAGTTTCTACCGGAGATTCAAGACGAAAACGTGTGCCAACCCTATGCATAAGTTCATGAGGTCACGGAACCCGCAAGTTGATCACCAAAACATACATCAAGTAGATCACGTGATATCCCATTGTCACCACAGATAAGCACATGCAAGACATACATCAAGTGTTCTCCATCCTTAAAGACTCAATCCGATAAGATAACTTCAAAGGGAAAACTCAATCCATTACAAGAGAGTAGAGGGGGAGAAGCATCATAAGATCCAACTATAATAGCAAAGCTCGTGATACATCAAGATCGTATCACCTCAAGAACACGAGAGAGAGAGAGAGAGAGAGAGATCAAACACATAGCTACTGGTACATACCCTCAACCCCGAGGGTGAACTACTCCCTCCTCGTCATGGAGAGTGCCGAGATGATGAAGATGGCCACCGGTGAGGATTCCCCCTCTGGCAGGGTGCCGGAACAGGGTCCTAATTGGCTTTTGGTGGCTACAGAGGCTAGCGGCGGCGAAACTCCTGATCTATTCTGTTCCCCGATGTTTTTAGGGTATATGGACATATATAGGTGAAACAAGTCGGTCAGGGGAGCCACGAGGGGCCCATGAGGGTGGGGGCGCGCCCAGGGGGCAGGCGCGCCTCCCTGCCTCGTGGCCACCTCGTTGCTTCCCTGACGTACACTCCAAGTCTCCTGGATTGCTTCCGTTCCAAAAATAACTTTCCCGAAGGTTTCATTCTGTTTGGACTCCGTTTGATATTCCTTTTCCGCGAAACACTGAAACAAGGGAAAAAACAGGAACTGGCACTGGGCTCTGGGTTGATAGGTTAGTCCCAAAAATAATATAAAAGTATTTAATAAAGCCCATAAACATCCAAAACAGATAATATAATAGCATGAATACTTCATAAATTATAGATACGTTGGAGATGTATCAAGAACATCGACCTATCGTACCTAAATCCTCGTCGGATATATCTGCAACGTGATAAGTTGCAGCCGTATAGGTCTGTACATTGAATGTACTGGCAAGTCACACCATAAGTGTAACGAACCTACTTGTACATGCAATTTGGCTGGTGGAAAGCTCTAACTTTAGTTTTTCATAAAGCTAGTTTTTCCCTATTAGAAAAGACGTTATTCTACTACTACACATTTGCATAGGATGAGTTGGCAAACCCAACTCCATCCGTTCCCAAGTTTCATTTAAACCCCAACTGTTTAATTAAAGGTGAGGAGATCTCCCGGCATTCCCACTACTAGATGCTCAACTTGTCCGTAACCGGGGACATGACTAATCGATTAGGTTGACACTCTGCAGAGGTTGCACACCTTTCCCCACAAGACTCGACTACCTCCATGATTCGAAGATCAAGACATAGTCTTTCGAAAATGTTCCCACTTAACCCACGGATAGGCCGGTACACCTACATCATTCTAAATCTGCTAGCCCATCCCGGAACGGGTCACACTAACTACTCAACTAAGCCAGAGCCCATATTGGCTTGTGTCTACACACGTAAGCCTCTAGACATGAGAATACGATTGATCTCTTTGAGCCTGAGCGGACGGTCCACTAGTGGTGCACCACCATGGATTTCCCATGCGTGCCCCACTGTACTTCGCCACCATTCCAACAAGTTTCCGCCCAGGTCGTTCATTAATTATCTTAGGTCCTATTTACTACATTGTCACTCATACTTTACAATGATCACTCCCCCATCCACCTCTACTTAGCGAAGCAACATAATGTAAAACGATGGCGACAATGTTATAAGGTTCAGACCTACCTCAATGAACTACTGGGTGAAAAGCATAGTCATACGACATCAATTCCTACCATGCAGTCCTACCGCAAAGAACTAAGTGCATAATAAAAACATAGGTAATGAAACATGATCAAGATGCAACTTGCCTTGGTACTGCTGGTTGAATTCTAAAGACTGATAATATTCTGCTTCGCACTCCGGGCAATCTATCGCAAAGAAGATAAACAAGCATAAGCAAACATTTCAGAGAACCAAGAAGAAACATGCAAAGCAAAAAGTCTCGGAAAAACCAAATGAACAAACAACACATTTAACTAGCATGAAAATATTCTAAGTGCAAAACAACATAGGCCTATGGTTCGAAAAGTGATGTGAACTATAGTGCATACTATGCATACTAGTAAAAATATTAATGGATAGATTCTAGTGTGTGAAAACTATTGTGACAAAGGTCCAGGTGATAGGGTTTGGCTATGGTGACAAAGCGCAAAAAGAAACAACTTATTCGGAGCTTCGGTTTGGGAGATATGGCCATTTGAAGTTCGAATTCGAATCTGAATAACTTCAAATTTGAATTGGACAAAAGTTTGCAAAAAGGATAGCACTAGATATATCTAAACATGACGAAGAATTTGCCACTAGTTTCATCGAGTTTGGATCTACGGTTTAAAAGTTATGGCTAATCTTAGATCAGGGACTAATCTATGATAAAAGGGACTAAACATCGAAGAAAAACTATCGCAAATAGGTCCCTGGCATGTGGCAGATTCCTACCGGCCGAAAGGTGTTCGCCACATAGCTTATTCAGCGGGCATTCAGACCTTAAGCAAAACGACGGCGGCGGCTAACTTAAACAAAAACCGATTGGTTTTAAAATAAAAACCCACGGTTAACCGCGTACCGGTTTGACTAAAAAAACCAACTAATATAATCTAGTCTAGACCATTGATCTCCGATCTAACGAACAAAGGAGGTGCGGCGGCTTACAGCTGGGGTGGCCGGCGACGAGCAGAGGACGGCGGCGCGGCGTCAGGCGGTGGCAGAGCAGCGGCTACGGCGGTCCTCGGCGCCGGGGAAGTAGACGGGGAGGTGTTGTGCGGCTTGGGCGTCCGGATGGAGGCGTCAGGGCACCTCGGGGGCGTCGACGAGGCGAAGACGGTGTAACGCCCCAGATCCGATGCGCCAGGTGCCTTCCAGTTATTCGCCGTCGTTGCCATGTCATTTGTTTGCGTGTTGCCTTTTGCCATGTCATCATCTGCATTTCATCTGCATGTTTTTCAAAACTTGCATCCGTTCGGGTTCCGCCGGTTCTTTCCGTTGTCCGTTCTGAGCCCAACCACACTCCCACACGCACCCGTCGCCCCTCACATACCTTGTTTCGTGAGCGGGAGAAAAACGTTCTCGGAATGGGCCGAGGCTTGCCGAGTGGCCTTGGTATACCACCGACAGACCGCCCGTCAAATTTCGTTCCATTTGGAGGTCGTTTGATGCCCCAACGGTTAACCGCGTAGCCCGAAACCCCTCTCTCTTTGCATCCCAGCACCCCTCCACCACCACCCACTACCCCATCCAAACCCCCTCCATGCTCTCCGCCGTTTGATCACGATCGTGTGGGCAAAACCCGCACCTTATTTGGACTCTCCTAGCTCCCTCTACCTATAAATATGCCTCCCCCTTCCAAATTTGCGGATGAAACCCTAGCTCCATCCTCCTCGCGCTGCCGGACACATCCAACCCCGCCGCGCGCCGTCCCCGTCCAATGGGACACCGCCACGTCAGCCCCGGGCCTCCTCCAGCGCCGCCGCGGCCCGCCCGAGCCCGCGTGTGGCCCGCCCGGCCCATCTGGCCGCGCCGCCAGCCCGTGCGAGCCGAGCGTGCCCACTCGCCGAGCTCCTCCCCGAGCCTCCCGATCATCCCCACCACCTCGCCGCCGGCTCTCGTCCCCGCTGCCGGCGAGCGCCGCCGTCTCCCGCGCCGCCGCGTCTCGCCTCCCGTCGCCGGCCACCACCGCCACCCCGCGCCGCCCGGCCTCGCCACCTCGTCAGGCGCCGGCCATCGCCACCTCGCTGGAGGGCGTCACCCCCGCCGCCTCGACCCCGCCAACCACGTCTCCTCCGCGCTGCCGTCGACCCCATCACCGTCGGCCTCACCTCCAGCCGAATCCGGGCCAGAGCCGGCCAGATCCGCCTCGCCCGGCGTCTTCCCCGCTGTCTCGCCGCCGGTGTCGTCCGCCGCCGCCAGGCCCCTGCCTCGATCGGGGGATCGGGATGAAGGGACGACGGCGCCCAGCGGCCTCCCGCGCGTGGGCCTCCAGGCCGGCCTCGGCCCATCGCGCCACGAGGCCGCGTCCAGCAGGCCCCCCTGCCTCCTGCCTCCTCCTCTTTCTAGGCCTCGGCCCATGGTGAGCGCCCACATATTCCCCGCCCGTGCGTTGTTTTGCTATTAGACGCTCTCTGTTTTTTTTCTGTTAAAAACGACCAAGTCCAGAAAATTTCATAATATGTGTGCATCTTTGAGTGGCTCTATCTGTGTGCATATAGCTCCATTTTGCATGCATGATATATCAAAATGATCACCATGAGATGCTCTACATTTCATTCCATTGTATAATTCTTGTTTGAGTCCATCCTAATGCCCTAATCATCGTTGCAAGAGTGCTATATGATGTTAACTATTGTCTGTTATCAGAACTTAGTGATTTGTTTTTTTCATTGCATTTTGTGTGTGCATCCTATGAGCTTGATGTCTACATGAGTTTTGAACTACATCAAGCCATCTTTACAGGGGTGCTTGCCTTGTATTTTTGTGATCTATGTGGTGACTAGCACAAGCATGCAAAGTAGCCTCCGTGATGTTGCTGATTTCTGTGACAGTCATTTCTGCCAAGTCTGAGTCTGTTATATTTTGTTGCTATGTTTCCTTGCTGCTACCATGAGTTCTGTGCATAATCTGGAGATATTCACTAAGGATGTTTTATTATAAATGTTATGATCTATCATCCATGTGCTTGTTTGCATTTATAACCTGCTTTAGCTTGTTCTTATCATGCTCCAAACTTGCTAAATAATGTTGTTGTCAGCCTGTTAACATGAAGTTCAGTATTGCCATGTATTTTGCTAGTGATTCATGCACCCTATGGACATGATCTTGCCATGCTTAGCTTCATATTCATGTCTTCTTACTGCTGGTTGACTTCACATGCCATGAAATGCTCTGTGGTGTGTGGTACAAGCTCACCAACATGCCTACTTATCGTTGTTTCTGCCATGCACTGTTATTTCACCAAGTCCGAATCTGTTATATTACTTGCCATGTTTGTATGGATGCTACCATCTTTTCTGTTGATCTTTGGTATTAGCTCAGTAAGGGAGTTTTGTTCTTTGTCTTTAGTATTTGCACGCCATGCTTAACTTTACCATGATATCGTGCTGTAACTTGTAGATTGCTAGCTCTAAACATTGCAACCTGATATTATTTCTGCCATGCCCAGTGATTTCTGCCAAGTCTGTGAACTGTTATTATTTGCAATCTTGCCATGTCCTTTTGAGCATGTTCTACTGGTTTCTGGAGATAGCTCAGTGTTCATGTTTTGTCATGCTTTGCCTGTACTTCATGTCCATGCCTTTTTTTATTATGTTGAGGTGTTGTAGCATGTTGTTATGATGCTTGCAAGGTGCCTAGTTACTATTTTGGACAGATTGTTATATCTTGTTTGGAGTGTATGTGTTGCACCGTTGCTCCGTTTTGAGTGTGGTCTATATGAAACTTGCTTAGAATTGTATGTAGCTTCATATTATCATGTTGCATCCTTATTTTGAGGTGTTTGTTTGATGTTTGGATGCATTTTGCATCAATGTCATGTTTATCTTGTTTTACTCATATCTTCTAGGCCGTAGCTCCGAACTAAATGAACTTCATATGTAACTTGACTAGAATTTCATGTAGAACATCTTGGTGCATATTAACTTGCTATTTAACAACTTGAACATAAGGTTTATTCAGATCTGGACCAATTTCGAAATTTGCATATGGGGACTTGCCGGAATTGTTATATGTTGTTTCCGGCCTCTTGTATGCATCATCTCTTGCCATGAGTAGCCTCATATAGCCTTGTCATGCATCATGCTTGGTTGAGCATCATGTCTTGTTATGTGTTGTGTGTTTACCTTGTTGTTTGCTTCTTTCCGGTTGTGCTCCTTCTCACTAGTTCCTGTTTCGTTGCGATCATGAGGATTCGTTCGTCTACGCTTGGTTCGTCTTCATGGCTTCATCTTCTTCATGGACTCGTTCTTCTTCCTAGCGGGATTTCAGGCAAGATGACCGTCACCTTGGATCGCATTACTATCATTGCTATGCTAGTTGCTTCGTTCTATCGCTATGCTGCGCTACCTATCACTTGCTCTTCAAGCCTCCCAAATTGCCATGAAACCACCTCTAACCTTTGTCACCCTTCCTAGCAAACCGTTGTTTGGCTATGTTACCGCTTTTGCTCAGCCCTTCTTATAGTGTTGCTAGTTGCAGGTGAAGATGAAGGTTGTTCCATCTTGGGACATGGATTTCATGATGTTGGAATTAATGCATCTATATACTTGGTAAAGGGTGGAAGGCTCGGCCTTATGCCTGGTGTTTTGTTCCACTCTTGCCACCCTAGTTTCCGTCATACCGGTGTTATGTTCCTTGATTTTGCGTTCCTAACGCGGTTGGGTTGTTATGGGGACCCCTTGACAGTTCGCTTTGAATAAAACTCTTCCAGCAAGGCCCAACCTTGGTTTTACCATTTGCCTATCACCTATTTCTTTTCCCCAGGGAGTCGCACTCCCGAGGGTCATCTTTATTTAACCCCCCGGGCCAGTGCTTCTCTAAGTGTTGGTCCGAACCAAGTAGACCGCGGGGCCACCTCGGGGAAACTTGAGGGCTGGTTTTACTCGTAGGATGTCTCATCCGGTGTTGCCCTGAGAACGAGATATGTGCAGCTCCTATCGGGATTGTCGGCGCATAGGGCGGCTTTGCTGGTCTTGTTTTACCATTGTCGAAATGTCTTGTAAACCGGGATTCCGAGACTGATCGGGTCTTCCCGGGAGAAGGAATATCCTTCATTGACCGTGAGAGCTTATAATGGGCTAAGTTGGGACACCCCTGTAGGGTATAAACTTTCGAGAGCCGTGCCCGTGGTTATGTGGCAGATGGGAATTTGTTAATGTCCGGTTGTAGAGAACTTGACACTTGACTTAAATAAAACGCATCAACCGCATGTGTAACCCTGATGGTCTCTTTTCGGCGGAGTCCGGGAAGTGAACACGGTTTTTGGGTTATGTTTGACGTAAGTAGGAGTTCAGGATCACTTCTTGATCATTTCTAGTTTCACGACTGTTCCATTGCTGCTCTTCTCGCTCTTATTTGCGTATGTTAGCCACCATACTTGCTTAGTCGCTGCTGCAACCTCACCACTTTACCCCTTCCTTACCCATTAAGCTTTGCTAGTCTTGATACCCATGTTAATGGGATTGTTGAGTCCTCGTGGCTCACAGATTACTACAACAATAGTTGCAGGTACAGGTTTTGCGATGATCATGACGCGAGAGCGATGTTACTTGTTTTGGAGTTCTTCTTCTGCTTCTTCTTCGATCAAGGGATAGGTTCCAGGTCGGCAGCCTGGGCTAGCAGGGTGGATGTCGTTTGAGCTTCTGCTTGTGTTTCATCCGTAGTCGGATGTTGATCTTATGTATAATGTATTGTTGTATTCTTGGGCGTTTGTGCCTTATGTATGTATCCCCATCTATTATGTAATGTTGATGTAATGATATCCACCTTGCAAAAGCGTTTCAATATGCGGGTCTATCCTTGGTGGGACCTTCGAGTTCCTCTTGGATAGGGTCGCATATTGGGCGTGACCGACGACGGCGCTCCGCGGGCTTCGGCGAGGTCGGGCGTCGTCGGAGTGGGTGCTGTGGGGAACCTAGAGAGAAACGGAGATGTCAACAAGATGCGCCTCGACTCGGGAAATCGATTGACGAAGCAGGTGGAGGCCGTGGTGGCTTACTGGCGACAGAATGCTTGGCAAAGTGACGCGGCTCCGGCGAGATGCGAACGACAACGACGGCGGCTATGGGCGGCGTGGGAAGAAGCAAGATGGCGGAGTTGGAAGAGGGGGTGCAAGGCCTTTTATAGGCGAGGGGAGAGGGCTCGGGGTCGATGGATAAGGCCTCATCCACGAGAGAGCCGAGTGGCGGTTGTGGGAGCGCGGTGAGGATGATTATCCGTGCAGTGCGGGAGGTCGGGGACGGCCTGACGGGTGGGGCCCACATGTCGGCGGTTGCAGGAGGGCGAGTGAGAGTGAGGCGAGGGGCGGTCGACCGGTGCGGGAGGCTTTCGGGCGTTGGGTGCTGGCCTTGGGTTGTTTCGGCCGGTGGGCCGGCTGGCCTGGCGGTGCTGGCTGGGCACGCTTGTCCCTGGGCCGAACTGGTTTCGGTCCAGGCGGGTGTGTGTGTGTGTGTGTGTGTGTGTGTGTGTGTGTTTTGACCGAAGACTAAAATGGCCCTAAATAATTCAAACGAATTAATAAAAACACCACAATAATTTCTAAAATAACTATACAATATTTAGAGCCTAATGAACATTAACTTAAGCACATAACATTTTGAAAATATTTTCCTAATGCAATTAATGCACTTTTTGCAAATAAAATAAATACCAATAAACTCCAAAACTTCAAATAATATTTAAAATAAAATTTCCCACTCTTTTATAAATTTGAGGAAGTCATCTTATCCCCTCTCATTTGTTTTTCTCGAGTGGAAAAATATTATTTGAATATTTCAAAAACTCCAAAATGCAAAGAAATATGATATGCATTGAATGATTCTATTAACATCCAAATTTAATAAAAATCAGGATGTTACAGGTCTAGTAACATGACTTCCAGAACAGGATTACCGTACCACTCTGGTGCGGAACGTACACTGGTTGACCTACGAGGTTCAGTACTAACTTGATGAGAAGTTTCATGATCATCATCATTAACTTCCTCACTAATTGGTGTAGGAATCACTGGAACTGATTTCTGTGATGAACTACTTTCCAATTCGGGAGAAGGTACAATTACCTCATCAAGTTCTACTTTCCTCCACTCACTTCTTTCGAGAGAAACTCCTTCTCTAGAAAGGATCCATTCTTAGCAACGAATATCTTGCCTTCGTATCTATGATAGAAGGTGTACCCAACAGTTTCCTTTGGGTATCCTATGAAGACACATTTCTACGATTTGGGTTCGAGCTTATCAGGTTGAAGCTTTTTCACATAAGCATCGCAGCCCCAAACTTTAAGAAATGACAGCTTAGGTTTCTTGCTAAACCACAGTTCATATGGTGTCGTCTCAACGGATTTAGATGGTGCCCTATTTAACGTGAATGCAGCCATCTCTAAAGCATAACCCCAAAACAATAGCGGTAAATCGGTAAGAGACATCATAGATCACACCATATCTAATTAAGTACGGTTACGACGTTCGAACACACCATTACGCTGTGGTGTTCCAGGTGGCGTGAGTTGCGAAACTATTCCACATTGTTCAAATGAATACCAAACTCATAACTCAAATATTCACCTCCACGATCAGATCGTAAAAAATTTATTTTATTGTTACAATGATTTTCCACTTCACTTTGAAATTCTTTGAACTTTTCAAATGTTTCAGACTTATGTTACATTAAGTAGATATACCCATATGTGCTCAAATCATCTGTGAAGGTCAGAAAATAACGATACCCGCCGCGAGCCTCAACACTCATCGGACCGCATACATCATTATGTATTATTTCCAATAAGTCAATGGCTCGCCCCATTGTTCCGGAGAACGGAGTCTTAGTCATCTTGCCCATGAGGCATGGTTCGCAAGCATCAAGTGATTCCAAAATCCCATCAGCATGGAGTTTCTTCATGCGCTTTACACCAATATGACCTAAACGGCAGTGCCAAAAATAAGTTGCCCTATCATTATTAACTTTGCACCTTTTGGCTTCAATGTTATGAATATATGTATCACTACGATCGAGATTCAATAAAAATAGACCACTCATCAAGGGTGCATGACCATAAAAGATATTACTCATATAAATAGAACAACCATTATTCTCTGATTAGATGAATAACCATCTCGCATCAAACAAGATGCAGATATAATGTTCATGCTTAACGCTGGCACCAAATAACAATTATTCAGGTCTAAAACTAATCCTGAAGGTAGATGTAGAGGTAGTGTGCCGACAGCGATCACATCAACCTTGGAACCATTTCCGACGCGCATGGTCACCTCGTCCTTAGCCAATCTTCGTTTAATCCGTAGCCCCTATTTCGAGTTGCAAATATGAGCAACAGAACCAGTATCAAATACACAGGCTCTACTATGAGCATTATTAAGGTACACATCAATAACATGTACATCAAATATACCTTTCACTTTGCCATCCTTCTTATCTGTTAAATACTTGGGGTAGTTCCGCTTCCAGCGACCAGTCCCTTTGTAGTAGAAGCACTCAGTTTCAGGCTTAGGTCCAGATTTGGGCTTCTTGCCTTGAGCAACAACTTGCTTGCTGTTCTTCTTGAAGTTCCCCTTCTTCTCTTTTCCCTTTTTCTTGAAACTACTGGTCTTGTTAACCATCAACACTTGATGCTCCTTCTTGATTTCTACCTTCGCGGCCTTTAGCATCGCGAAGAGCTCGGGAATTGTCTTTTCCATCCCTTGCATATAATAGCTCATCACGAAGCCTTTATAGCTTGGTGGCAGTGATGGAAGAACTCTGTCAATGACACTATCATTAGGAAGATTAACTCCCAGTTGAGTCAAGTGGTTATGGTACCCAGACATTCTGAGTATGTGCTCACTGACAGAACTATTCTCCTCCATCTTGCAGCTATAGAACTTGTTGGAGACTTCATATCTCTCAGCTCGGGCATTTGCTTGAAATATTAACTTCAACTCCTAGAACATCTCATATGCTCCATGACATTCAAAACGTCTTTGAAGTCCCGATTCTAAGACGTAAAGCATGGCACATTGAACTATCGAGTAGTCATCAGCTTTAGTCTGCCAGACGTTCATAGCGTCCGGAGTTGCTCCTGCAGCGGGTCTTGCACCTAGCGGTGCTTCCAGGACGTAATTCTTATGTGCAGCAATGAGGATAATCCTCAAGTTACGGACCCAGTCTGTGTAGTTGCTACCATCATCTTTCAACTTAGCTTTCTCTAGGAACACATTAAAATTCAAGGGAACGGTAGCACGGGCCATTGATCTACAATAACATAGATATGCAAAAACTATCAGGACTAAGTTCATGATAAATTTAAGTTCAATTAATCATATTACTTAAGAACTCCCACTTAGATTGACATCCCTCTAGTCATCTAAATGATCACGTGATCCATATCAACTAAACCATGTCCGATCATCACGTGAGATGGAGTAGTTTTCAATGGTGAACATCACTATGTTGATCATATCTACTACATGATTCACGTTCAACCTTTCGGTCTCAGTGTTCCGAGGCCATATCTGCATATGCTAGGCTCGTCAAGTTTAACCCGAGTATTCTGCACATGCAAAACTGGCTTGCACCCGTTGTATGTGAACGTAGAGCTTATCACACCCGATCATCACGTGGTGTCTCGGCACGACGAACTGTAACAACAGTGCATACTCAGGGAGAACACTTATACCTTGAAATTTAGTGAGGGATCATCTTATAATGCTACCGCCGTACTAAGCAAAATAAGATGCATAAAGGATAAACATCACATGCAATCAAAATATGTGACATGATATGGCCATCATCATCTTGTGCCTTTGATCTCCATCTCCAAAGCACCGTCATCATCTCCATCGTCACCGGCTTGACACCTTGATCTCCATCGTAGCGTCATTGCCGTCTCGCCAACTATTGCTTCCACGACTATCGCTACCGCTTAGTGATAAAGTAAAGCAATTACATGGCGATTGCATTTCATACAATAAAGCGACAACCATAAGGCTCCTGCCTGTTGCCGATAACTTTTACAAAACATGATCATCTCATACAACAATTTATATCTCATCACGTCTTGATCATATCGCATCACAACATGCCCTGCAAAAACAAGTTAGACGTCCTCTACTTTGTTATTGCAAGTTTTACGTGGCTGCTACGGGCTTCTAGCAAGAACCGTTCTTACCTACGCATCAAAACCACAATGATTTTTCGTCAAGTGTGATGTTTTAACGTTCAACAAGGACCGGCCGTAGTCAAATTCGATTCAACTAAAGTTGGAGAAACAGACACCCGCCAGCCACCTGTGTGCAAAGCACGTCGGTAGAACCGGTCTCATGAACGTGGTCATGTAATGTTGGTCCAGGCTGCTTCATCCAATAATATCGCCAAATCAAAATAAGACGTTGGTGGTAAGCAGTATGACTATTATCGCCCACAACTCATTGTGTTCTACTCATGCCACTGTTGGGGAATGTAGCATGCAATTTCAAAATTTTCCTACGATCACGCAAGATCTATCTAGGAGATGCATAGCAACGAGAGGGGAGAGTGTGTCCACGTACCCTCATAGACCAAAAGTGGAAGCATTAGGTTAACACGGTTGATGTAGTCGAACGTCTTCACGATCCAACGGTACTTAGTACCGAATGTACGACACCTCCGTGTTCAGCACAAGTTCAGCTCGATGACGTCCCTTGGACTCTTGATCCAGCAGAGGGTCAAGGGAGAGTTCCGTCAGCACGATGGCGTGGTGACAGTGATGGTGATGTGATCCGCACAGGGCTTCGCCTAAGCACTACGACGCTATGACCGGAGGAGTAAACTGTGGAGGGGGGGTACCTCACACGGCTAAGAGAACAATTGATGTGCCTTTGGGGTGCCCCCCGCCCCGTATATAAAGGAGAGGGGGAGGAGGTAGCCGGCCAGGAGGAGGCGTGCCAAGGGGGGAGTCCTACTAGGACTCCACTCCTAGTAGGATTCGCACCCCCCCTTCCTTCCAACGGAGAGGGGGGAAGGGGAAAGAGGGGAGAGGGAGAAGAGAAGGGGGCGCCCCCACCCCTTGTCCAATTCGGATTGGGCAGGGGGAGGCACGCGCCACCTCTTTGGCCTGCCTCCCTCTCTCCACTATGGCCCATGAGGCCCATTAACTTTCTCGGGGGTTCCGATAACCTCTCGGTACTCCGATAAATCCCTGAACCTCTTCGGAACCATTCCGGTGTCCGTATATAACCTTCCAATATATCAATCTTTACCTCTCGACCATTTCAAGACTCCTCGTCATGTCCGTGATCTCATCCGGGACTCCGAACAAACTTCGGTCACCAAAACACATAACTCATAATACAAATCGTCATCGAACGTTAAGCGTGCGGACCCTACGGGTTCGAGAACTATGTAGACATGACCGAGACACATCTCCGGTCAATAACCAATAGCGGAACCTAGATGCTCATATTGGTTCCTACATATTCTACAAAGATCTTTATCGGTCAAACCGCATAACAACATACGTTATTCCCTTTGTCATCGGTATGGTACTTGCCCGAGATTCGATCGTCGGTATCATCATACCTAGTTCAATCTCGTTACCAGCAAGTCTCTTTACTCGTTCCATAATGCATCATCCTGCAACTAACTCATTAGTCACATTGCTTGCAAGGCTTATAGTGATGTGCATTAACGAGAGGGCCCAGAGATACCTCTCCGATACTCGGAGTGACAAATCCTAATCTTGATCTATGCCAACCCAACAAACACCTTCGGAGACACCTGTAGAGCATCTTTATAATCACCCAGTTACGTTGTGACGTTTGATAGCACACAAGGTGTTCCTCCGGTATTCGGGAGTTGCATAATCTCATAGGCAGAGGAATATGTATAAGTCATGAAGAAAGCAATAGCAATAAAACTAAACGATCATAATGCTAAGCTAACGGATGGGTCTTGTCCATCACATCATTCTCTAATGATGTGATCCCGTTCATCAAATGACAACACATGTCTATGGTCAGGAAACTTAACCATCTTTGATTAACGAGCTAGTCAAGTAGAGGCATACTAGGGGCACTCTGTTTTGTCTATGTATTCACACATGTACTAAGTTTCCGGTTAATACAATTCTAGCATGAATAATAAACATTTATCATGATATAAGGAAATATAAATAACAACTTTATTATTGCCTCTAGGGCATATTTCCTTCAATACGTGCTTATGAAAAGAACTTGCAAGACATCTTTCGTCCTACCCTCCCGTGGCAGCAGGGTCCATAAGGAATCTAAGGGATATTAAGGCCTCCTGTTAATAGATAACCGGAGCAAAGCATTAACACATAGTGAATATATGAATTCCTCAAACTATGGTCATCACCGGAAAGTATCCCAATTATTGTCATCCTGGGGTTTACGGATCATAACACGTAATAGGTGAATATGACTTGCAAGATCGGATCTAGAACATCTATACCCCAATATAGTGTGCGAATAACTTTGAAATTTGATCGTTGGATGAAGCCAATCCGACAGTACAGAGATGGCAAATCCGAGCACTACTGGCCGTTGGATATCATCTACATTCCACCAGATTCTGCCACATGTACAATCTAGAAGACTCCATGGTTGAACTTAAGCATAATGCACAAACCTCAAAACACAAGCACTTCTCCTTTGTTCTAGAATCTTCCATATCTTAATTACCCAAACTTTTTTTCCTAAATGAATTTTCACTATTTGTTTTTACTTTATGCTTTACAATGCACAATTCCATGAATCTTAAAATAGATTTTTTTATAAAACAAATTGATTTTGAAAGAGATGAACTATAAGAATTAAACGAACATCTAGATCATGCATATATGACTCAAAGCTTACATGCTATAGTGTGGTATTTATTCATAATTTGGTTACCAAATCTCATGCATGCAATGCACGTGTACCTTACTAGTAGATATAATGGTGAAAATATAAACGGTTAAGATCTGAAATCATGGCACTCAGGCCCTAAGTGACAAGCATTAAGCATGACAAAGTCATAACAACATCAATCTAAGAACATAGTGGATTAGGGATTAAGCCCTCACAAAACTAACTTGATTACATGATGAATCTCATCCACCTCCTCACTGACCAGCAAGCCTACGAAGGAATTACTCACTCCCAGTGGAGAGCATCATGGAATTGGCGATGAAGGAGGATTGGTGATGACGAAGACAAAAGATTCCCCTCTCCGGAGCCCCGAACGGGCTCCAGATCTGGCCTCCCGATGAAGAACAGGAGGCGGCCGCCGCTCCGTGTCATGAAACGCGATGAAACTTCCTCTCCTCTTTTTTTCTACCAAAATAGGATTTTATAGTGTCGGAGTGGCTGGCGGTTGCCACAAGGGGTTGGACGTGTCTTTGACATGAAGGAGGTCACATTATGGGCATTCCGCTTCTTCAACACCATCGGCGGCCAAAATGATTTACACTCCTCTCTTCGCCTTTACCGCCTCTAAATATTGTGGTTCATCATAGTCAATTGCTGCATAATCCTGTAATTACTGAACATATTGTACTGAGAATTTTATTTATGGATTGGTTGTTGAACCATTGTGCTGAGAATTTGAATTCCACGTTTCATATTTCAAATTTCCAATTTGAATAATAAATTACAGGGAAAAATAAAATTAAACAGGAATGAATAAAATAATGTACACACGGTTAGAAAGAAAATATCATGTGCGATGGAAAAAATAGAACAAAGGGTTCTTTGACGTGAAACGTTTGCGATGCTTGACGGACGCACACACGATTTCGCCTCATATGCGTGTGCAATTCATGGTAATACGGCAAACGTTTCAAACATGTATGTGTGTAATATAGGACAAAAATAAGAGGGTGCATATGGAGCCCGTGTGTGATAGGAATACCTATCGCACACGGTTATGAAAATGGACGCGTTGGCGATTGTAGAGGCACCGCACACATTTTACATTTTTGAACTGTGTGTGATAGCGTACCTATCGCAAACACATCGTAGATTAAATGTTTGTGATATTCACCTTTTCCACACGAATATAGCAGCGTAATCATTGTGGATGTCTCTCGGATCATAAACGTAAGTAGAGGCATAACGTGTGGGACAGGGGCGACTTCTCATGCATTTATTCTACGAAAATCGTCAGTAGCCGCTCGCCTATCCCCGACGGTTTCTGGGTCATGTGGGAAGGACCCCCTATCACACACACTGACAAGGCGACGGTTTAAAACTCCGTCACGAAAAGGGGGTAAAAACCATTTGTATAGCACGTTACGGTACCGGTGAATCATCCTCTTCGTGTGGTGGGAAAGATCAAAGCTTATGTTGAATTTATTAATATGCATTCTTTCAGCTCGACCACTTCCATTAGGCGTGAGACCTTGAAGTCGAACTAAAAATGGTCTCCGCCGCCGGAGGGGTCGATGCTCGTGAATGTGGATGCAGCGATCTTCTCCCAATCTGCAAGAGCGGGGCTTTGGTGTGGTGATACGTGATCACCGGGGAAGGATGCAGGTGGCAAGCAAAGGTTACTTTGAAAGAGTTCAAAATCCTAAAGTAGCAGAAGCCATGGCACTTCGTCAAGCCTTAATCCTTGCCAATAACACTGGTATGAGGATGATCATGGTAGCATCTGATTGTCTATCATTGATCAACAAGACCAAGGGTTTAGGTTTTGATACGTCCCTTACTGGAGCCATAGTCCATGATATTAGAAAATGTGTCACAAAATTTGTATCTTGTAGTTTTATTCATGTCAACCGTTCTTGTAATGAGGCAGCACATGTTCTGGCCAAATAGGCAGAGCATGATGTTTGGTTCTGCTGGCTTAATGAGTTCCCTGATGTATTATTTGTAATGAATCAGTTATGAATGAATAAAAGGGTGCAGCTGCCCATTATTTTACCTAAAAAGGAAGGTTTTCCCCTCGAGCTAGGGTTCGCCTCCTCTCGCCGCAAATCAAAACCGCTCGCAGCCTTCCCTCCTGCAGCTTCTTGTTAAACGCCCATGTACAAAACTGACTGAAGTTTTATGGATCCTTCAAAGTTACTAAAACTAAATGTGTCGGCACAACAGTGTATCGTCTCGACCTTTCACCTGCCAGTTTGATCCATCCCGTCTTTCACGTTTCCCAGTTGAAGCCTTTTACAGCTAACAAAGCTCTAGTTTCACAGAGCTGTCTGAACTACCAGACTTATCGGCAATTGCCATACAAATCGGAGTCTATCCTTTCGCCGCCTGCAAGGGAACGCGACGCTGCCTCAAGTCAAGGTCAAATGGCACGGTTTGGCTGCAGACCACCTACATGGGAAGATTACAGTGTCGGGTGAGTCTATAAACCCAGCCGCCCGTGTACTGTCGTTATTATTTTGAAATCAAAGGAAACGTCTGAATGTCTCCCTCGTTCTCTGAACTCTCGTTTTCTCTCTTTCCCATCCCTCTTCTCCTACCAACCTGCCATGAACCCTGTGAGATTCATCTCAGGGGGCTCACACTTAAGTTGGCATATATGACCCCTTCTCAAGAAATTGTGACATCTCCAGATGCAGATTTAGAACCTTGAGGGCACCCTCAGCACGGGCAGAACAGTGCACAAGAATGCAAGCACGAACTCGCAACTTTGTCAGATCGGCACATCAGATCGGTCTAAAGAGAATTCGAACCAAAATGTGAATAAATCTAAAGAAACATAAAGGAGGAGACAGGGGAAACGGCGCTGACAACAAACAAGTCTTGTAACATAAAACTCAGACCGTTCGGAAAGTCTGCCGAACTAATCCAAGGACAGATAACAAACAACACTTGAAGCCCGTCAACCATGTTTCCAAGGGCAACCATTGCATAACGGACACCCTCACCAAATGCAAACGAACTTGAGACCAATTTTACCCAGCATAGTGATCCTGAGCTAACATGGACGTCCTGGTACTCACTCAGAACGCAAGGTTCAGATAAAACAAGACTGCTAGAACATCATCAAGATCAACAAAAGGCCACAAACTCATAGCTGTAGACAGGTCCCAAGCGATCAGGAGATAGAAGATCGATCACCAATCCAGGATCTCAGTCTGCTCGAAACTGATCGAAACCTGTAGAAACATAACAGAACACAATAAGCATTGGAGAGTTGGCAGCGCTGGATCTTGCAATGCATCGAATGCCTTCACACTTACACCGGGATGCAACATGATCTAATTGCTGAAATGCTAGGAGGATGTGTCACTGCTCTCCCGTTTCGGTATTACCTTCCCACGACCTCGGAAGAGTCTCCATTTTAAAATAATTTATCCATTGAGATAATCAAAGTGTAGCTATTGAATTGTTTTATACCTGCCCTAGCTTAAACGTTTCGAGAGAAGTTATGTGTCTCCTTGGTCTGTGTGCATGGTTAGTTGTGGTAATGGGACAGAGGGATTAACTTGTAACCGGCTGAGAATTTCGGCTACTGCAGCCTTCTAAGGTGGATCAGACATTTTCAAGATTTCCGTTTCCGCGGCCTACAAAGCTACCAAAGGGCTCATGCTAAGCTGCTAGTGCAAGAATAGATAATCTCCCCTTTAACCAGTGCTCATATCTTGAGTGAAGAAATGCAACAGCACAGAGAGTTGTGTCAGCTAATGTAGATAATTGAGATGGTATCATCTCTTGTTAGCATGATCTACAGTCATTCCTATGACATTGATGGAGCAGCTTTTTGTCACATCCACTAGAACAAGATTTCCTACTGGAGATGGACAAGTACTTTTTCGAAATTACTCTTCCCATGGTCAAATGCAAAATCTCAAAAAGATGATGTTGGGTACCATCTGCAGCTATATTGACAACAGCTAACTACCGATGGCCTGCCAAGGACCGCCAATGTGGACTCCAGGTATGGCATGCTGTTATTTAGGCATTTGCAGCCAAAAGATGGGAAAATAGCAGTGACAGGATACAGCTATGCACCGCTGCTTGAGCTTAGGTTTACACTTGCATTCCATTAAGCCTACATTTTCTTAATTCTTATTACATGTGTGAAATGTCTACTTTGAAATATTTCAAAGTAACATAAGAGTGCAGTTTTTTACCATAGAAAGCCACAATCAAGTCGAGTGATAATAAGTAACTTACTTCGTGATGGTAATTATTGACAAAATTTTTAAACACAAATGCAAATAGTGGAAACACATGAATCATGAAAAGTAATAATAGCTAACTTACTTCCAGAAACATATGTCTGTTGGATAACTTGGATGTCAATTTGATCAGAAAGTACTCCAAAGGTACTCAGGATCTTCACAATCTGGCGAACCACCTCATCTTCCTTATGACATTTGATTTCAACGTCCTTGAGATGCTTCAATACCAACTGTACTGCTGGGTTATAGCTTTCATATGTTTCTATCATAGAATTCACTCTCGGTAGCTAACAAAATATTTTACTCAAATCAATAGATGATACATAGTACTTCCAACAAGACAAAGCTACCATACTTGGACAACATATACCTTTTCAAGTCGAAGTTGAATAATAAGTTTCTCCAGAATTGGCGTGCACTGAAGAAACTTAACTAGTGCACCAAAGTCAGCCGCTACACACCACTCATTGAGTAATAATGTCTTGAGCATACTAAATGTAGGGCACTGTTTCAAATCCTTTCTGAAAGTGAACTGCACCAAGCGCGAGCAGTAAGAACAATCAAAATTGAAATTTAAAAAAGTACTAGATACTATTTTCCAATTATATTGCAATGACTAGGAGCTCTGGTAGGTCTTATTGAGTCTAGATTGATCTTCTGGAGAAGACAGATAACACATCATATTGAATAGGTTTCAGATTTAGAATCCTAAAGAATTAATGTAACCGGCTGATTATTCTCAATCCTACACTTCAAAAAGTCTGATATTGAAAATTCCAAGAGTATAAAAACTTATTGTGCGCAAAGTGAGTAAAATTTCAATATTGACCTACAATCGTTTCTTAAAACTATGTACCGGTCCCTCTGGCGCTTTTTGTTTATCGATTTGGTACTTGCACTTTCAGTTTTATAAATTGGGTCTCTAACATTTGACGTCTGAGTCCTTTATAACAGTAAGACAGTAACACCCTATTCCCAAAATTTGCTCAGAGCCCTGCCGTCATGTTGGACTGGCAAAGTCCGCATCAACTCAAATGGGCGTGCGCCAAAATCGCTTACTTCAGAAGTACTGAATTTGGGGCCAAAAACATTGGTTTGCAAGTATAAGTCAATATAACCTGGTAACACGGTGCTAAATGTTGGCATGTCAGAATCTTACACGATCCTCCTGTGGTAAAATCTCAATCAATAGTAACATGCTTGGACTTATGGGTAAGGGCTTCTTGCTGGATATAATAACTATCCGTTCCATGTATTTTTGAAACAATCAGTGCTATAATTATACTATGTACTGCAATTACAATACAGATCAGTGCTATAATCACTGTAACCAGGAACCACACGTAACAGATCACTCAAGATGTGCACTACAATACATCACACTGATATTTTCTTTTAGTTGCTCACTTGCCTGGTCTCGCTACATGCTTATTCCGTGCAAGCACATGTCAATTGATTACACCACATCCCCATAGACTTGATCATCCAGTTCCATATCTAATGGAAAGCAAACACACCGATCTAGTTGAATGGAAAGCATGCAGGCAAGTGATGAATCTGAACGACAATACACGAATTCATTATCATGAAAAAGTTACTCCCTCCGATCCATATTAATTGTACTCCCTCCGTTTCTTTTTGCTCCGCGTATAAAATTTGGTCAAAGTCAAACTACACAAAGTTTGATCAAACTTATATCGAAAAAGATGAACATCTATAATACTAAAACTATATAGTATGAAAATACATTTCATGGTGCATCTGACAATATTGATTTCATATTGTGGATGATGATATTTGACTTTGACCAAACCTTATATGCAGACTAAAAGAAACGGAGGGAGTACTAAACCAGCGACAATTAATATGGATCGGAGGGAGTAGTAGGTTTGGTCATGAAAATTTGATTATCCAAATACTTTACATGGTGACAATGCAAACTGTAAGGAGATTTTGAAAATGTGAGTTCATGTATAGTTGATGACAAATACACATGTATAGTATAGCACATTAAAAGCAATACTAGCCACTAGGAGACTTTGGGATTTAAAGCAGAAAGCAAGCATACCACATTAGGATCAATAGTCGTCAACCCTAAACTGGTGGCGCCTGACAAGCCTTGTAGAAGCACAGAGTCATTGCTGCCATGATAGTTAGCAAAGGAGGCACCATAGTCATCGTGACCATAATAATAACCATCATACGGAAAACATTCATCACAATCCCCGTAAGCTTCATGTGTACAGGTACCAAAACCACCGCGACCAAGCCTGATAAATGCTGTTACCAACAACGGCATTCTCTCAAGCAGAGGAGCAGTCCCAGAAACATCAGCTAGTTGTAAGTATACGAGACATGGGGCAGAAATACGCATGCGGGAACCAGTATCCACGTTGAATTGACACTGAGTGATACTTAGACATCTCACTGACTGGGATGAGATCTTGGGGCCATAAATTCTTGAAGAGCACAGATTCAGATCCTCCAATGTGGGGCAGCTTGAGAAGTCTAGAGAATGTTTCCACATAGTCACACCTGTAAGCTCCACCCTCCTGAGAAACTGTGACATGAGAGTGGAATTGCCATGCATCAGCCAGACCTGCACATTGCGGATGCAGACTTTGAGCACCTTAGTTTGGCAGAGTGACACGGCATAGTGGATCCGCATATTAGCGAACCGGAATATCTCACTGTATTCCTCACTGTCACAGGGTTTGCTGTAGCTGATCTCACATTCATCTAAGGGCAAGCGGTCGCGGAAGAGCAGAAGGTAGTTCACGAAGTTATTCATCTCCTTGGCATTCCAGTACATCATACCACCCTGGATGATGCGTAGGGCAGGTGTGGACTTCCAGAGGTGGCGCCAGCGCCGAGCGAGCACGCACGTCCGCACTGTCTCGTCCGAGGGCAGAAAGGACAGCACGACCTGCAGGACAGCGTCAGGCAGGGAGCTGATGAGATCCTCGCCGCTCGCATCGGTCGCCTCCTCGCTGGTCCTGCGCCTCTTCGGTATTCCGTCGAACAGGTGGCGGGCCTCAGTTCCACCGGGCAAGAAAATACCAGCGCTCAGGCTTCACTCAGCAGTCGGCTCTCCCGGGACCGTTCGACTCGAACGCCATGGGAGCAACGGCGGAGGCGCCGGCGGCCGCCGAAGAGGAGGACAATGAGGTGGGGCCTAGGCGATGGTCACCGTGGACAGGGGTAGAGGTGGCGGAACGTGCAGCGGACGGCGGCGCCGACAGGGAATGCGCGTGCAGGTGGAAACTGGGAGAGGCGGTGGCCGTGGCGACTGGATCGGGGTAGGCCGGCAGAGAAGACGACGGGGGAGGAAGTGCTGCGGCGCGGCGAGGGGAAGGAGGGCACAGAGAGTTCCCCACTAGCGGACTCGCTCCCAGACGGTCACTACTCACAGTCACGACCGACCACGGGGTGAGGTACGAGTTTTTTTTTTTTTTTTTTTTTTTTTTTTGAGGGGTGAGGACTGAGGAACGAGCTGTTTGGCTTGTCAAGGCATCTCCAGTTGAAATAAAAGTAGTTCTAATTACATTAAAAAAACAGTTCTAATTACAATTCAAATACCTAGTATAATAAAGTTTTAAAATTAAACAATTCAAATTTAAATTCAATTTATTTAGACACATAATTGTCTTACATGAAGCGTCCATAAAATCTCCACCGGGTCATTCTGAAGCAATGTATGAATTCCTATATTGTGATCAAACTCCACCGACTTAGAGCATCTACAATCGGGTGCCTCAAACCGCCTCAAACGTGTGGACGAACAGCCCGACCACCGACCGGTCACAAAAATTCGACCCAGACAGCCGCCTTAAATGAACCTCAAATGTTCGGGGTGACCGGCACCCCTCATATCCAGCCCAAATATGAGGCGGATATGGGGGCGCCCAGGTGATCGCCATGTCAGACCCGGCCCAGCAGACCCCACATATATTCCTTCTCATCTACTCGCTGTACCAAACCTTAGCCACTTCACTCCACTCCATTCCACTCCCCTCCGCCACCCAAGCTCCCGTCCGACGATCTCAGGCATGGTGTGCAGCGGACCTGACTCTGATCAGTCCGGATCCGTCGACTGGGGTGTCATCCCGTGTGGGTTGGAGGAGGCAGTGACTGTCCGCATTGCACTCCGCCGCTTCCGGGACGACAGCGCCCAGCCGACGGAAGGACGTATCTAGCGACGCTCCTTCGGGGCTGGATCATCGCGGTCCCGAGAGCCTGCAAATCTCCCCTTCCCCATCACGGCTCCGGCGGAGTATGAGTCCCATCGGGACCAGTGTGCCCGCTGTGGGAAGGAGATGATAAGGGCGGCGGAGGCCTGCCTCGCTACTGACATGGTGGCGACGGAGGCGGCGGCAGGTGGCCGCAGAGGAGGAAGACATCCGCGCCCGCATTGTAAAGAAGCGGTTGCGAAGGAACACACGCACCCTCACCCGAGAGCAGAATCAGATGGTCCGTGCAATGGCCGGACTGCCCACCCAACGAGGAGAAGGAGGACAACGATGGGTCGGACAACTCCGGTGTGGAGCAGATCCGGTGCTTCCGCGGCAAAGACGCCGAGAAGGGCAAGGGCAGCGTGGATGATCTTCTCCACCATAGCCAAACATGCCAAATTTTGGTAGTCCGATGATAAGTTAGTGATGCAGTAGCCGAACGATGTATGCAATGCATCGACCTATTTGCATGAGTTTGTATGGATTTGAGGTATGGTAATTTAAGTGTCCAGTTGTAAGAAGGAAAAACTAAGACTTGACCCGTCAATGTCTGCGGACACGTCCGCGGACGTTCAAGGGGTCAACAAGTCCGGCTGTAGATACTCTTAACCAATCAGGAAGAAATAGGATGTGAATGCACCATAAAAAAATCATCACATCACAATATGTTTTAGCTACAGCCGGTGCTACGCACACTACTTGTTGTCAACGGAGAATCTTGAAGGGAACTCGCAAACAAAAGAGGAGCCAAAAGGCTTGGCCGAGCTTGCTCCTTCTAGTCTTCAAGAACACTTGACACATTCTCAAAAAAAAAAAAACACTTGACACCACCCACCCCGTCCGCGCGCACATTGGACGCGGCCATCACACCAACCGAAGCAGCGTCGCCGCATACTCTGGTGACGCATTGTATAGATATAGACCTAGTACAGCGTACGTGCTGGGAATGGAATAGTCGAAAATAGTTCTACACAAAAAGAAAAAAACGCGTCCGCCGCCCGGATAGCCGTTGGATCAGGCACCTGACAGCCGTCGAATACAAACCATCGCCCGCAACTGACCAGGTCATTATTTCCTGCACATCCGTTCTGTTTCAGAAACAGAATCCCTTGTCCGCTGTCCACCAGGCACAGCTCCGCCCAACGAGGCGGCAGTCCCCACCACCGTAAAAATTGTTGTCGCCGGCGCGCGCGGGCACCTAGTCCTTCGGCGCAAAAATCCTGCAACAACATGGCGCACCACATCACGCGGCAGATGCTGGGATCCGACGCAGATCGAGCTCGCCGGGGGCCGCCTCTTCGAGAACAGCCGCAACCATCGTTCTCAGCTCCAACCGCGGCCGCGGGGCTTCCTTCGCGAGCTGGAGTATCATCCTGGTTCACAAACCCTCCGGTTGTGTTTCCTGAAACAACTTCTACCAGATCAAATCAGGGCAGCTGGGTGAGTTTCCTGACTCTGAAAAAAACATGAACACTTGTGTGTCCCTGAAACTCATGGAAACCTATGTATCAGAAACATAGCTAGAATTTCCTATTTGTTTCACGTGTGTGGCAGCTAGAAATTCAATTTTGTTTCATGTGTGTAAGTGGAACCAAGGCAAATACCCACACACCTGTGTGCTTGCTCTATCTCTGAAAAACATGATCCCCTCTGTTACTTGTTATTTATCAACCTATGATACGATTTTGAATGTGTGTGCTTATGTGAGAAAAGGCCATTGACTGAAAATTTGTGTGCAAATGAAGCTGAAAACCCGTTGATAAATATATCTGTGTACCTGAATTATTTCTGAAACAACAATAGAACTGTTGATAGCAACTAGAGGAAAAAATACTTTCAACCAAGACCTCTCTATTTACATGAAAAAACATGTGCCTTATTTCAGGGAGCTGGTGCTGAAGGGGAATAGAGCTATGTCCAAGGGAACTTTTCTGTCGATAATCATGAAGATTCAGAGGGATTGTTGCATGCTGATGATGTGATGCAAGATGATTCAGATGATGGAGATGTTTCATCACAGCCACTATCGCCCTATGTTAGCATGGTGTTTGACACATTTGAGGATGCCCAGAAATTCTACAATGACTATGCCTTCAAGTTGGGATTCGGCACACATATATCTTCTACAAAGTACAGCCAAAAGAGAGGACAGAAGCAAGAGGATGCAATAATGATCAAGAGGGTCTTTGGGTGTGTGCACGCTAGAAAGCCCGATAAACCGGAAACAAGTAGCACCTCAGAGAGCATTGCAACAGAAACAAGCAACTCCAGCAGGCGGCCTGGTGCTGAAATGGATGTGACAAGAAGACGCCAGAAAACAGGATTCTCCGTCATGATTGTAAGGCACACACGATTGTTGGGCTTAGGGAGGGGAGATTGACAGTCACTTGCTTTGTTGCGGAGCATACACATCCACTAATGCAACAACCAGAGCGTGTTAGATACTACCGTTTGCACCGCAAAATACTTGCTGAGGATTATGAACTCTTGTTGACGTTGCATGATATTAACCTATAAAATTCAGATTGCATGAGTTTCCTTGCCAGGATACATGGAGGTGACCCCAGGATACTGCCGTATGTGAAGAGGGATGTTGCGAATGAACGTGCAAAGCTTCGGGAAGCGATAACACAGCAAGACATGGATATGACAGTGAAGTACTTTGAGAGAAGGAAGGCCGAGAATCCAGAGTTTTTCTTTGCGAAGCAAAAATATCCTGCCACGAACTCTGTGACTGCATTGTTTTGGGTTGATGGGAGGACAAGGGCGCTGTACCCGAAATATAAAGATTGTGTGTTCTTTGACACAACTTTCCGCACCAACAGATACAACATGCTCTTTGGTCCTATAGTTGGTATCAACAACCACCTCCAAACCATTTCACTCGGATGTGCCTTGTTGCCGGATGAGACTATTGAAACGTTCAAGTGGGTCTTTGTCCAATGGATGGTTGCAATGGACAATGAGCATCCAAAGAACATAATGACTGACCAGGACCAAGCAATGGCAACAGCTATAGAGCAGGTGCTCCCAAATACTTGCCATAGGTGTTGCAAGATTCATGTGTTTAGCAACGCGCGTTCTAAGTTGGGGAGGCTGCTGAGCAGAGATGAGGCGTTTGTAGATGTGTTTTACACTTGTATCAACAACTCTGAAACAGTTGAAGAATTTGAGGAAACATGGCAGCACATGTTGCAGTGTTTCGAAGTTGCTGAAAACAAACACTTGAAGAACATGTGGTGAACAAGACATATGTGGGATCCAACGTACTTCAAGAACAATTTCTTCCCGTTCACAAGCACGACAGGCAGGTCTGAGGGGCTCAACTCATATTTCAAGACAATTATTCGTCTGGCTGATTCTGTATGGAGGTTTGTGCAACAGTACAAACTGTGCCAGGAAACTGTGCTTGATCGCGAGGACAATGTTGGCTTCACTGGTGAAACGATTGCTCCTCCACTATACTGCCGGTAGGCCAGCTTCACTATACCAAAGCAAAAAAATCCAAAAAAATGTTTTGTCATGATTTGTTTTGTGAACTTTGCTTCCTTTTGTGATGTTGCAGATACAACATTGAGCGCCAAGCTGCTGATTACTACACACGCAACGTCTTTGGCAAGTTCCAGAAACAAGTGACCGCGTCTACCGGCTACATTATCAACCAAGACACTGAGTACCAAGGGCGAGGCCTCATGTTCAATCTAACATCAAGCTTATATGAGAACCCAAAGCTCTTTTCTGTGTGTGTTATGATGGATGAAGGGGTGTTTCAATGTAGTTGCCACTACTTTGAGATGAATGGCCCGGTTTGCGCCTACATAATAAGGGTGATGGTGCACCTCAATGTGCAAGTTATTCCACAACAATACTTGTTGGGAAGGTGGTCTGAAGCAGCAACAACAAGCATGGCCAGAACTGGGCAATTGCTGGAATTTGGGCACCCCTCGACAAACACGCTCAAATACAACTCCTTGTGCCGAAGGTTGACATGGCTCGCCTCTGATGCATGTTGCAATGATGATGCATACAAGATATTAGATGAAGCAATAAAAGTTCTTGAGCCTGCCATAGCAGCGGCGAAAAGAGGAGGACTACCAGAACAACAAGCAACGCAGTGCAGGGAACCCCCAACGCAACCTGCTGCTGCAATGGGAGCGTTGAATGATGACCTACCACAGCCTCAAAGCACAGAGATGCTACGAAACCCAACTCGTGTCCCTAAGAAAGGTCGGCCAACTGAAAGAGAGAAGAGGAAGAAGAATCTGGTGGAGCAACGAGATGATAAAAAGAAGAAGAAGTCGAAACAAGAAGAGAAGAAGCCAATGGCAGCAGTGAAGCCAAAATCTGAAAAAAGGAGTATTCGCTGCAAGTTCTGCAAAGAAGAAGGTCACAACGTGCAGACGTGTGGACCCCTAAAAGCTGCGACAGAGGCGGCGACAACACCACCTACATGTCAATTCTGCTCCGCGGTGGGACATGCTGTGCCAACTTGTGCATACTGGAGAGCCATGATGACAAATGATCCAAGAAATGCCCAAGCAGCGCAACTCAACCTCTAGGAAGAAAAAAATGAGAGAAAAACTTGGGAAAGTTCTTGGTCCTGTTGAAGGATGTTTTGCATTTTCTTTTCAGCCTCACTTCATGTGCTTGAACAAAAACATTCAAAAATACTCTTTTTTGCAACCTTGATGATGTATTCAGGTTCTATTTCAATTTGAGACATACAAAGATAGCTCACATTTTTGTTACAAGATATGTTATGTGTGTCCTGGATTTGAGACATACAAGATATCTCACATTTTGTGCCGTAGTTTTGAGGTCTTTGCCATATTTTCAGTAATGCTTTGTTTCATGATTCATGTTGTACATTTTGTCCTCCATTTGCATATACATGAATGTACCATTTGTTTCATGTTGCGACATCATGTTTCCGGTGCTTGCAAAAAGCTATTGTATACATGAATGCTGGTACATGGCATGGGTTGTTATGGGTAGGACGCCTTATTTCAGAAAACCAGTAAGCAAAAAAAACTGCAAGATGGATAGTTCACATCTCTACATGGATAGTTCAGAAAACCTAGTCATTTTCATTCATCTCTACATCCGTCTCTAGTTCACATTGACAACACTCAAGTTCACATTGACAGCACAACCTGGGTGATGCTCCAGTATTTCAATAGAAAAAAGTGGAAAAAAGGGACATGCCCCAGCTTGATACATGCTCCAGCTTGGGTTCCACAAAAGACAAGTGGATGGTTAACAGCATCTTGTTGTTTCCAGTTACACAAAAGGATGTAGCGCATACATGGGCCCACAAAAAAATAGCCTAAAACTATCTAGGAAAGGCTTTGCTCCGATTGACATCTTCTACGAGCTACTCAACAGTTTCTGGAACTCGGCAGAGTTGAGTGTGTTTTGAGGGTGCTTAAAAAGCTTCGCTGCGACAAATGATCGGAATTTGAGCAACGACCTCGTGTCCTGGGCATACAACAAGAGAGCTTCGTAAGTTATTTAGGAGAAAAATACAAAAAAACATGATTACCATTAGAAAACTAGCAAAATGGAAACAACAAGTTATTTAGCTAGTACTGTTGCATAGCAAAATGGGCATACCGTGCTGAATGGCCTCATCCCCCTGTCAGTTAGATTCTCCATGTATAGAATAGCAAAGAACCCACAATCAAACCTGCCAAAAATAAAAAATATAGTCACAAATACATATAAAATTTGCTCACTTGACAACAAAACATAGAAAATTGTGGATGGACACATGAAAAAGAAAAGGAAAATGGTCAGAGAACAATACGTTGTTGACTGCTGCGGGTACCCATTCGGGCTGAGACGATCAAACTTGTCAAAGTCAAGGTTCCATGGGTTTCGTTCTCTGACCAAAGTCTTGAAGTTGGCTATCTACAAAATTTGATATTGCAAAAGATGGATTACACAGTTGTATCTTCTTTGATTGGTACCACAACATCAATTTTTATATAGAGAAAAAATGAAAAAAGAGAAAGGAAAGAGGTGTAGCGTCCATACCTGATTGCAACATGGCTGCTCAAGGATGCTGACATAGTCAGGGTCATCACCCCTCGAGTCAAAAACGTTGAATTGTTTGTGCATCAAGTTTGCAACCACAACTGCCCAGTGTCCGTCCTTGACAATGGTGAAGAACAGCTGCAAAATTAAGAAACAAAAATTAACTTCAGAAAAACAGAGCATGTTGCGCTAGGATAGCTTTGATGGAAGAACGAAAGTTTTTTACTTGATCAGATTTCATGATGTTGTTTCTTTCACAGGCCCTCTCGAGATCTTTTCTGCAAGTACATGTCTGAAATGAACTTTGGTCCACGGCAAGCTTAGACTGATGCAAGAACAAGGTATTGGTTAGAAAGAAATGGATGTTACAGACAGAAACTCTATTGTGAAAAAATGGGTAGTTGACTCACGGCTGTATGCGGTGAGAACGCAAACATCCTAGGTTTGCTTTTGCTATACATGTGCTCGATGTTGAAGCTTTCAACATAAAGCGACATGACCTCATTGTTCAAATGTGCTCGCTTTTTTAACCCGTTGCTGAAATGCTTGAAAGAAACATCAAACCCACCTATCCTAATGAATGGAGGTCTGCATGTTGCAAAAAAATAGTGGCTCGGTTAGTGGCAAACAAGATGGATGGAACGAACAATTTCTCAGCAGAAAAAGTGCTAAAACACACTTACAAGGGCTCGCCTTCGAGAGGGTCCTTTATGTGGTAATTTGTGCAACAATACTTCTTCTATATGGCATCGTCGGAAGCATTAACTTTGACCTTCTTCATCCTCTTCAGCTTCGGTGCGTTTTCTGGCAATTTTGCAGCTCTCTTGAGTGTGGGCTTCTTCACATCACATTTGCCCCTGCTGCTCACTTCAATCAACACCTCCTCTCTTGTCTCAGCTACTCCTGCTTCGGCCCCACAAATGAAAAAGAAAAAGGAAACAAAAACAAGATGAGAAAAAATAATGGTTTGGAGCATGGAAGTGCTAAGTTCTGTAAACAAACAAAACATGGGTTGGAGCACAAGTAGTTGGGGGAGATGAGTGGAATAACCTACAGGGCCTGTGGAAATTGAGGACGTGTTGTGATGGGAGTCACATCGAAAACTGGCCCAGCTGAGGTAGCCGGAGATTCACCAAACAAAGGGCTCCTCGCACGGATCGACAAGAAGGAGTCTAAATCCGGAACAGATGTTTTTGTAGGGGATGTACGAACTTGAGGAAATTCTTGAAATAGTAGATCATCATCACTCCCCGGTTCGAACAATCCAAAAGAAGGTCCGTCTTCAAGCGTGTCTGGCCTCCTCGTCAAATTCACATGTGCAAAGCTTGGGCTACGAGGGGACTTAAGTTCAGTGCCATTTACCTTGTTGCCTGAATCTTCTCCCCTGCCATTGCTCTGATCATTGCCGTTGCTTTGTTCATTTTCAGTGTTGTCATCGCTCGTCCTGGGTGGGGCATCTTTGTTTTGACCTACTTCCGTTGCTGCATCACTATTCATTGCACCGCCTGGTTGCTTGGGCTGTTGCTGAGGCGATACAGTGGCAGTGGCATCATCCATGCATGTAGTCACGTGTGTTGGGGAACGTAGCAGAAATTCAAAATTTTCTACGCATCACCAAGATCAATCTATGGAGTAATCTAGCAACTAGGGGAAGGGGAGTGCATCTACATACCATTATAGATCGCGATGCGGAAGCGTTGCAAGAACGCGGATGAAGGAGTCGTACTCGTAGCGATTCAGATCGCGGTTGATTCCGATCTAAGCACCGAAGAACGGTGCCTCCGCGTTCAACACACGTGCAGCCCGGTGACGTCTCCCACGCCTTGATCCAGCAAGGAGAGAGGGAGAGGTTGGGGAAGACTCCATCCAGCAGCAGCACGACGGCGTGGTGGTGATGGAGGAGCGTGGCAATCCCGCAGGGCTTCGCCAAGCACCGCGGGAGAGGAGGAGGGAGAGAGGTAGGGTTGCGCCAAGAAAGAGACCATCTCGTATGTTTGCAGCCCCAAATACCTCAAGTATATATAGGGGAAGGGGAGGGGCTGCGCCCCCATCTAGGGTTCCCTCCCCAGGGGTGGCGACAGCCCCCAAACCCATCTAGGGTGCGGCCAAAGGGAGGAGAGAGGGGGGGCGCCACTAGGGTGGGCCTTAAGGCCCATCTGGACCTAGGGTTTGCCCCCTCCCACTATCCCTACGCCTTGGGCCTTGGTGGGGGGGCGCACCAGCCCACCTGGAGCTGGTCCCCTCCCACACTTGGCCCACGCAGCCTTCTGGGGCTGGTGGCCCCACCTGGTGGACCCCCGGGACCCTCCCGGTGGTCCCGGTACGTTACCGATAGCACTCGAAACTTTTCCGGTGACCAAAACAGGACTTCCCATATATAAATCTTTACCTCCGGACCATTCCGGAACTCCTCGTGACGTCCGGGATCTCATCCGGGACTCCGAACAACATTCGGTAACCACGTACATACTTTCCCTATAACCCTAGCGTCATCGAACCTTAAGTGTGTAGACCCTACGGGTTCGGGAACCATGCAGACATGACTGAGACGTTCTCCGGCCAATAACCAACAGCGGGATCTGGATACCCATGTTGGCTCCCACATGTTCCATGATGATCTCATCGGATGAACCACGATGTCGGGGATTCAATCAAGCCCGTATTCAATTCCCTTTGTCTATCGGTATGCTACTTGCTCGAGATTCGATCGTCGGTATCCCGATACCTTGTTCAATCTCGTTACCGGCAAGTCTCTTTACTCGTTCTGTAACACATCATCCCGTGATCAACTCCTTGGTCACATTGTGCACATTATGATGATGTCCTACCGAGTGGGCCCAGAGATACCTCTCCGTTTACACGGAGTGACAAATCCCAGTGTCGATTCGTGCCAACCCAACAGACACTTTCGGAGATACCTGTAGTGCACCTTTATAGTCACCCAGTTACGTTGTGACGTTTGGTACACCCAAAGCATTCCAACGGTATCCGGGAGTTGCACAATCTCATGGTCTAAGGAAATGATACTTGACATTAGAAAAGCTCTGAGCAAACGAACTACACGATCTTGTGCTAGGCTTAGGATTGGGTCTTGTCCATCACATCATTCTCCTAATGATGTGATCCCGTTATCAACGACATCCAATGTCCATGGTCAGGAAACCGTAACCATCTATTGATCAACGAGCTAGTCAACTAGAGGCGTACTAGGGACATGGTGTTGTCTATGTATCCACACATGTATCTGAGTTTCCTATCAATACAATTCTAGCATGGATAATAAACGATTATCATGAACAAGGAAATATAATAATAACCAATTTATTATTGCCTCTAGGGCATATTTCCAACACCGTGTGTGCCAGGATGAATGTTGGGCTGCTCCGGATGCTTGGGCTGTTGCGGAAAAGGTTCAGTTGCAGTCCCATCAGACATGCCTGCCGCAGAAGCCCCCCTGGTACACTAGAAGTGATGCCTTCACCTTCGGCTCTCTGTCCATGAATGCTGCACTCATCTTTGTGTGCCTCGGACAACATTAGGCCCATCCGCTTGCAATACATGCCTTGCAAGACCCTCCCAAATGAGCTGAACGCAACATTAAGTTCTCTGGCATGGAGCTCTTTGTGCTTGTTATATATGACTTGCATGTGTGGAGGCAACTGCGATGCACAGAAACAATGGCATTAGATTGATAGGGACGGTAGTTTATAACATGCCAGTGAAACGAAGATGCAAAAATATGAAAAAGGAAAAAGGAAAAAATGAGTTGCAAGAAAAAAACCCACCTCGAACTCCTCGATTGTTGGCAATGCATGGAGCCACTCCTCCAAAGAGCAGCACACGTCGCCACCACTCTCCGTGTTAGCTGGAGGCGGCTCATGCACATGCTCTGCGCTGCCATTGGTACCCCCTGTACCGGCGTGAGGTGGTGTTGTAGGGTGGAACCCTAAGTGGAGATCTTTCATGAATTGGAGGGGAAATCCCCAAGAACACGAAGAACACAAGAGAGGGAAACACTCAAATTGACTAGATCCAATCATATATATGCTAGATCCAAGAACACACAAGAGTTCACAATGATTCAAGAACAACAAAGGAAAGATACAAGGTACTAGTTCATCCCAATCCTATGAGGAGAGAGGTCTTGATGATCCTATGATGGGGATCCTTCCCAAGATGGGGGCTTGATATCCACTAGGGATCTTCTCCTAGGAGGTCTTGATCTCCTAGAGGAGTGGGTACAAGGAGCAAAGCTCACATAATCATCTCATATACTTTGCTATCCTCACAAATGAGCTAGGGGAAGAGTATATAAAGGCTAGGGACGAAATTGGGGGAGGTAGGGATACAAAGGTCCATTTTGACCTTGAAAACGAGAACTCTTCGGAGTAGTCCGGGCACCCGGGGTGAGACCGGCCGGGCATCCGGACCGGTCAGGGCCATCGCCCGCGGGTGGCAGATGGCGCCCAGGTGAGGAGGGGCTGGGCACCCGGGGCCGTAGGTGTGGGCACCCGGGCGGGCGGCCTGTGGCTGGGCGGGCGGCCGGGCACCCGGGGCCTCAAGGCCGGGCACCCGAGGGTGGCCTGGGCGGCGGCTGGGCTGTGTGAGGCCGGGCACCCGGGGCCTTGGGCCGGGCACCCGGGGCTGGCTGGTGTTGCGCCAAGGGGGGCCGGGCCTCTGGGGCCAAAGTGCCCGGGCACCCGGAGGGTCCAGAGCTTGTCCTTCTTCTCTCTTGTCGCTCCTTTCTTCTTCGTTCCCTTGGTGCTCTTCCTCCTCCATGGTTTCTTGAATCTCCGTCCTCGTTTCCTCCCGTCATCTCCTTGGTACCTAACAAGGCACAACGTTTCTATTTGAGGTAGAATCCGACTCTCATGTGCATCCGAATGAAACTCCAAGAGGAAAGAGTTAACCTCGGGTTCGATGCCGCGTGCGCGATCTCTTGTCGTAGGTCCACTCCGTGCTTGCGGTGGTGGTGTGACGTCCATGGTGATGGTCGAGGGATGCTCCGCATCATCTCCTCCCCCTTGGGAGAGATCCGCCCATGGATCGTGATCTTCATCACCATCGAAAAGAAAGGGCGTCGCCGTGTAGAAGTGGACGACCGCCAAGCACGTATCATGTTGAAGCTCGAAATGGGCACTCTCCGATGTCGCACCGTCTCGAAGGCGTATCCTTGTCATTCTTCACAATGCCGAAGTGGTAGGAAAGGTGGTGTAGAAGCGTGTCATGGTCGAATGTATGAGGCTCGCTCTCAAGAGCTCGAATAGTCAACTCACGTGACATGGAAGTCGACACAAAGTCCAAGTATCCTACACATGCACACAACAAAACAAAGAACGTATGCGCATGGTAGATAAACACATCATCCATCATGATGGTTCTCTTCTTTTGCACATAACCGTTTGAAGCACAAGTGCATGAATAATATGATCCAACAATGGCTATATTCATGGCACTAGGTATATGGTGCAAAGAGGTAAGACAAGCATGCTTCACAAGAAATAGGTCAATATCTCCAAATATATGTGAGAATGCTATGGGGGCAATCTCATTAGCAAGAGGTAAGTCATTGTTGCGCTCAATATATGTCAAATCATCTAGCATGAGAGAAGCAACATATGGAGATATGTGACAAGAAGCAATAACAATCATGTCCAAAGCATTAGATGGTTGTCATCAACCGCATGAAATTAGCAAGTATGAATCATTGGTGATGCAACATAAGCAAGCATATCAATCATGTCGTGCAAACTAGTGGAGCGAAGATGCAACACACTAGAGGAAATCATGGCAATCATGTCATGTGAGCACATAATAGATATAGGAAATGCACATGACATATCGCGAGCACGAGCACAATGCAAGATCATAGTATCAACATAGGAATGGATCATAAATGAAACATGGCAAGAACAAGCAATATCTCCACCAAGCTTGCAAATACACATACAAGTAGAATCAATCATCATGTGTAATGCAAAGCATGGGTCACAAATGCATGGCAAAGGCATGGGAATGAGCATATCATGCAAAGTGAACATGGCAAGATGGGAATATAATATGTAATGGACAATAACCCATAGCCAGGTGAGGGCCATGTAGAAGAAATGCGCGAAGTCTTTGCGCGAAGAGAGTGGTGGGAAAGACAATCCATGGGATCCCAAGTCATCATTGCTCTCTAGAGCTCGTTCTATCAACTCATGGGATTGTGAGGTTGACAAGTATTCATGGGTACCTACACAAAGGAGACACAAACCAAAGAAAAGTGTGTGCGTGGTAAATGTACACATCATCCATCATGATGTGTATGTGCATGTGAGCGTTAGCACACGATAAGCATTGCTCAAGGAAACTTGAGGCACGATAGAGAAACATGTCATCCATCATGAAAGAATAGTTATTGTGTTCAACATGATTGGGACGCAATTTATAGCCAGTGTGTGGCACAACAATAGCATTTTTATTCATGGGATGTATATGGTGTTGGGGAACGTAGTAATTTAAAAAAAATTCCTACGCACACGCAAGATCACGGTGATGCATAGCAACGAGAGGGGAGAGTGTTGTCCACGTACCCTCGTAGACCGTAAGCGGAAGCGTTATGACAACGCGGTTGATGTAGTCGTATGTCTTCACGATCGACCGATCCTAGTACCGAACGTACGACACCTCCGCGATCTGCACACGTTCAGCTCGGTGACGTCCCACGAACTCACGATCCAGTAGAGCTTCGAGGGAGAGTTCCGTCAGCACGATGGCGTGATGACGGTGATGATGAAGTTACCGACGCAGGGCTTCGCCTAAGCACCGCTACGATATGACCGAGGTGGAATATGGTGGAGGGGGGCACCGCACACGGCTTGGAACAATCAACTTGTGTGTTCTAAGGTGCGCCCCCGCCCCCGTATATAAAGGAGCAAGGGGGGAGGCCGACCGGCCTTGGTGCGCCCCAAGGAGAGGAGGAATCCTCCTCCTAGTAGGAGTAGGATTCATCCTGTCCTAGTCCTACTAGGAAGGGGGGAGGGGGAAGGAAGGAGAGGGAAAGGAGAAGGAAAGGGGGGGGGCGCGTCCCCCTCCCTAGTCCAATTCGGACTCCCTATAGGGAGGGGGCGCGGCTGCCCCTTGTGGGCTGCCTCCCCTCTTCCCTATGGCCCATGAAGGGCCAATAGTCCCCCCGGAGTTTCGATAACCCCCCGGCACTCCGATAAATATCCGATGACCCCCGGAACTCATCCGGTGTCCGAATATAGGCCATATATCAATCTTTATGTCTCGACCATTTCGAGACTCCTCGTCATGTCCGTGATCACATCCGGGACTCCGAACTATCTTCGGTACATCAAAACACATAAACTCATAATACCGATCGTTAAGCGTGCGGACCCTACTGGTTCGAGAACTATGTAGACATGACCGAGACTCATTTCCGGTCAATAACCAATAGCGAAACCTGGATGCTCATATTGGTTCCTACATATTCTACGAAGATCTTTATCGGTCAAACCGCATAACAACATACGTTGTTCCCTTTGTCAACGGTATGTTACTTGCCCGAGATTCGATTGTCGGTATCTCAATACCTAGTTCAATCTCGTTACCGACAAGTCTCTTTACTCGTTCCATAATACATCATCCCGCAACTAACTCATTAGTTGCATTGCTTGCAAGGCTTATAGTGATGTGCATTACCGAGAGGGCCCAGAGGTACCTGTCGGACAATCGGAGTGACAAATCCTAATCTCGATCTATGCCAACTCAACAAGTACCATCGGAGACACCTGTAGAGCACCTTTATGATCACCCAGTTACGTTGTGACGTTCGGTAGCACACAAAGTGTTCCTCCGGTTTTCGGGAGTTGCATAATCTCATAGTCATAGGAACATGTATTAGTCAAGAAGAAAGCAATAGCATTATACTAAACGATCAAATGCTAAGCTAACGGAATGGGTCAAGTCAATCACATCATTCTCTAATGATGTGATCCCGTTAATCAAATGACAACTCATGTCTATGGTTAGGAAACATAACCATCTTGGGTTCAACGAGCTAGTCAAGTAGAGGCATACTAGTGACACTCTGTTTGTCTATGTATTCACACATGTACTAAGTTGCCGGTTAATACAATTCTAGCATGAATAATAAACATTTATCATGATATAAGGAAATATAAACAACAACTTTATTATTGCCTCTAGGGCATATTTCCTTCAGTCTCCCACTTGCACTAGAGTCAATAATCTAGATTACATAGTAATGATTCTAACACCCATGGAGTCATTGCGCTGATCATGTTTTGCTCGTGAGAGAGGCTTAGTCAACGGGTCTGCAACATTCAGGTTTGTATGTATCTTGCAAATCTCTATGTCTCCCTCCTTGACTTGATCGCGGATGGAATTGAAGCGTCTCTTGATGTGCTTGGTTCTCTTGTGAAATCTGGATTCCTTTGTCAAGGCAATTGCACCAGTATTGTCACAAAAGATTTTCATTGGACCCGATGCACTAGGTATGACACCTAGATCGGATATGAACTCCTTCATCCAGACTCCTTCATTTGATGCTTCTGAAGTAGCTATGTACTCTGCTTCACACGTAGATCCCTCCACGACGCTTTGCTTAGAACTGCACCAACTGACAGCTCCACCGTTCAATATAAACACGTATCCAGTTTGTGACTTAGAGTCATCCGGATCAGTGTCAAAGCTTGCATCGACGTAACCATTTACGACGAGCTCTTTGTCACCTCCATAAATGAGAAACATATCCTTAGTCCCGTTCAGGTATTTCTGGATGTTCTTGACCACTGTCCACTGATCCACTCCTGGATTACTTTGGTACCTCCCTGCTAAACTAATAGCAAGGCACACATCAGGTCTGGTACACAGCATTGCATACATGATAGAGCCTATGGCTGAAGCATAGGGAACACCTTTCATTTTTTCTCTATCTTCTGCAGTGGTCGAGCATTGAGTCTGACTCAACTTCACACCTTGTAACACAGGCAAGAACCCTTCCTTTGCTTGATCCATTTTGAACTTCTTCAAAACTTTATCAAGGTATGTGCTTTGTGAAAGTCCAATTAAGCGTCTTGATCTATGTCTATAGATCTTGATGCCCAATATATAAGCAGCTTCACCGAGGTCTTTCATTGAAAAACTCTTATTCAAGTATCCTTTTATGCTATCCAGAAATTCTATATCATTTCCAATCAACAATACACTAGTACAAAATAGGGCTTTCGTCACAGGGCAATATTCACATTAGTCCCGGTTCAGTCACGAACCGGGACTAATGTAAGCATTGGTCCCGGTTCGTGCGGCTGAGGCATTAGTCCCGGTTCAGCTGGGCCCTTTAGTCCCGGTTGGTGCCACGAACTGGGACTAAAGGGTGCGATGCCCATTAGTACCGGTTGGTGGCACCAACCGGGACTAAAGGTTAGACCTTTAGTCCCGGTTGGTGCCACCAACCGGTACTAATGGGCTTTGAGGCATTAGTACCGGTTCATGACACGAACCGGTACTAAAGGTCCCATTTTCAAACTCTACCCCCCCCCCCCCCCCCCCCCCCGTGGACCGCCTTTTCAGTTTTAGAAAAAACAAAAGACAATGATGGAAATGTCAAAAAAATAAAATAAAATAAGTTTCCCATGTGATATGTGGTCTAGTTGTTGGGAAAATTTACAAATATGAATTTCGACTTTATTTGCAAAATCTCTCTGGAATTTGTAAAATGGGCATAACTTTTGCATACGAACTCGGATTAAAAAGTTTTTTATATGAAAAATCATCTACTCGGAAAGTTACATCCGATTTTAACCGGGGGATCCCCGTTAAACATTTTCAAAATCCTCAAAACCTAATAGAAAAAAGTTACGGGGCTTTTAAGATCTGGAGAGGCAAAAAAATTCAAAAAATTTCAAACTGTGGTCAAACTGTGGTGAAACAATGGTCAAACTAATTATTCTAGAATATTAGTGTTACTAAATAATTATTTCAGTTTTTTTTGAATTTTGGTCAAATCTGGTCAAACTGTGGTCAAACTGTGGTCAAACAATGGTCAAACTAATTATTCCAGAAATATTAGTGTTACTAAATAATTATTGTTTTTTAAAACAATAGTTTCAAACTCAAACAGTGAAATGTGTCACTTCATGCTCAAGCTAAATTCCTGAGGGTTAATAGGATTGACATCTTACTATTGTCAGGAAAACAACAAGTGCAGACTTGGAAACGAGGGAGAATAGAACCCGGAAGTTAAGCGTGCTCAGGCTGGAGTAGTGAGAGGATGGGTGACCGTCCAGGAAGTTAGATGATTTGGAATGATGAGGGGTGATTAGAGATTAGAGGATAAATTGAGTAGTGCTGAGGGGTGGTGATTAGAGATTAGAGGTTAAAATAATTCAGAAATTTGAAAATAAAAAAAATTGAAAAAAAATTCGCAAAAAAAATTTTCAAAAAAAAAAAATCAAAAAATTTCCTTTAGTCCCGGTTGGTGTTACCAACCGGGACTAAAGGTGGAGCTCCACGTGTCTGCGGCCTTTAGTCCCGGTTCGTGTAAGAACCGGTACTAAAGGGGGGAGGCATTAGTAACGACCCTTTAGTCCCAGTTCAAAAACCGGGACTAAAGGCCCTTACCAACCGGGACAAAAGCCCCCTTTTCTACTAGTGATATGTCATCCACATATAATATTAGAAATGCTACAGAGCTCCCACTCACTTTCTTGTAAATACAGGCTTCTCCAAAAGTCTGTATAAAACCATATGCTTTGATCACACTATCAAAACGTTTATTCCAACTCCGAGATGCTTGCACCAGTCCATAGATGGATCGCTAGAGCTTGCACACTTTGTTAGCATCCTTTGGATCGATAAAACCTTCAGGTTGCATCATATACAACTCTTCTTCCAGAAATCCATTCAGGAATGCAGTCTTTACATCCATTTGCCAAATTTCATAATCATAAAATGTGGCAATTGCTAACATGATTCGGTCACTTAAGCATCGCTACGGGTGAGAAAGTCTCATCGTAGTCAACTCCTTGAACTTGTCGAAAACCTTTCGCAACAAGTCGAGCTTTGTAGACAGTAACATTACCGTCAGCGTCAGTCTTCTTCTTGAAGATCCATTTATTCTTGATGGCTTGCCGATCATCGGGCAAGTCAACCAAAGTCCACACTTTGTTCTCATACATGAATCCCATCTCAGATTTCATGGCCTCAAGCCATTTTGCGGAATCTGGGCTCATCATCGCTTCCTCATAGTTCGTAGGTTCGTCATGGTCAAGTAACATGACCTCTAGAACAGGATTACCGTACCACTCTGGTGTGGATCTTACTCTGGTTGACCTACAAGGTTCGGTAGTAACTTGATCTGAAGTCACATGATCATCATCATTAGCTTCCTCACTAATTGGTGTAGGAGTCACAGGAACAGATTTCTGTGATGAACTACTATCCAATAAGGGAGTAGGTACAATTACCTCATCAAGTTCTACTTTCCTCCCACTCACTTCTTTCGAGAGAAACTCCTTCTCTAGAAAGGATCCATTCTTAGCAACGAATATTTTGCCTTCGGATATGTGATAGAAGGTGTACCCAACAGTCTCCTTTGGGTATCCTATGAAGACACATTTCTCCGATCTGGGTTCGAGCTTATCAGGTTGAAGCTTTTTCACATAAGCATCGCAGCCCCAAACTTTAAGAAACGACAACTTTGGTTTCTTGCCAAACCACAATTCATAAGGCGTCGTCTCAACGGATTTAGATGGTGCCCTATTTAACGTGAATGCAGCCTTCTCTAAAGCATAACCCCAAAAGATAGCGGTAAATCGGTAAGAGACATCATAGATCGCACCATATCTAGTAAAGTACGATTACGACGTTCGGACACACCACTACGCTGTGGTGTTCCGGGTGGCGTGAGTTGTGAAACTATTCCGCATTGTTTCAAATGAAGACCAAACTCGTAACTCAAATATTCTCCTCCACGATCAGATCGTAGAAACTTTATTTTCTTGTTACGATGATTTTCCACTCCACTCTGAAATTCTTTGAACTTTTCAAATGTTTTAGAGTTATGCTTCATCAAGTAGATATACCCATATCTGCTCAAATCATCTGTGAAGGTGAGAAAATAACGATACCCGCCGCGAGCCTCAACATTCACCGGACCACAAACATCGGTATGTATGATTTCCAATAAATCTGTTGCTCGCTCCATTGTTCCGGAGAACGGAGTTTTAGTCATCTTGCCCATGAGGCATGGTTTGCAAGTACCAAGTGATTCATAAACAAGTGATTCCAAAAGTCCATCGGAATGGAGTTTCTTCATGCGCTTTACACCAATATGACCCAAACGGCAGTGCCACAAATAAGTTGCACTATCATTATCAACTCTGCATCTTTTGGCTTCAATATTATGAATACGTATATCACTACTATCGAGATTCATCAAAAATAGACCACTCTTCAAGGGTGCATGGCCATAAAAGATATTACTCATATAAATAGAACAACCATTATTCTCAGATTTAAATGAATATCCGTCTCACATCAAACAAGATCCAGATATAATGTTCATGCTCAACGCTGGCACCAAATAACAATTATTCAGGTCCAAAACTAATCCCGAAGGTAGATGTAGAGGTAGCGTGCCGACCGCGATCACATCGACTTTGGAACCATTTCCCACGCGCATCGTCACCTCGTCCTTAGCCAATCTTCGCTTAATCCGTAGTCCATGTTTCGAGTTGCAAATATTAGCAACAGAACCAGTATCAAATACCCAGGTGCTACTGTGAGCATTAGTGAGGTACACATCAATAACATGTATATCACATATACCTTTGTTCACCTTGTCATCCTTCTTATCCGCCAAATACTTGGGGCAGTTCCGCTTCCAGTGACCAGTCCCTTTGCAGTAGAAGCACTTAGTCTCAGGCTTAGGTCCAGACTTGGGTTTCTTCACTTGAGCAGCAACTTGCTTGTCGTTCTTCTTGAAGTCCCCCTTCTTCCCTTTACCCTTTTTCTTGAAACTGGTGGTCTTGTTGACCATCAACACTTGATGCTCCTTCTTGATTTCTACCTCCGCAGCCTTTAGCATCGCGAAGAGCTCGGGAATTGTCTTATCCATCCCTTGCATGTTATAGTTCATCGCGAAGCTTCTTGTAGCTTGGTGGCGGTGATTGAAGAATTCTGTCAATGACACTATCATCCGGAAGATTAAATCCCAGTTGAATCAAGTGATTGTTATACACAGACATTTTGAGTATATGCTCACTGACAGAACTATTCTCCTCCATCTTGCAGCTGTAGAACTTATTGGAGACTTCATATCTCTCAATCCGGGCATTTGCTTGAAATATTAACTTCAATTCCTGGAACATCTCATATGCTCCATGATGTTCAAAACGTCGTTGAAGTCCTGGTTCTAAGCCGTAAAGCATGGCACACTAAACTATTGAGTAGTCATCAGCTTTGCTCTGCCAGACGTTCATAACATCTGGCATTGCTTCTGCAGCGGGTTTGGCACCTAGCGGTGCTTTCATGACGTAATTCTTCTGTGCAGCAATGAGGATAATCCTCAAGTTACGGACCCAGTCCGTGTAATTGCTACCATCATCTTTCAACTTAGCTTTCTCAAGGAACGCATTAAAATTCAACGGAACAACAACACGGGCCATCTATCTACAACAACAAAGACATGCAAAATACTATCAGGTACTAAGTTCATGATAAATTAAAGTTCAATTAATCAAATTACTTAAGAACTCCCACTTAGATAGACATACCTCTAATCATCTAAGTGATCACGTGATCCATATCAACTAAACCATGTCCGATCATCACATGAGATGGAGTAGTTTTCAATGGTGAACATCACTATGTTGATCATATCTACTATATGATTCACGCTCGACCTTTCGGTCTCAGTGTTCCGAGGCCATATCTGCATATGCTAGGCTCGTCAAGTTTAACCCGAGTATTATGCGTGTGCAAAACTGGCTTGCACCCGTTGTATGTGAACGTAGAGCTTATCACACCCGATCATCACGTGGTGTCTCGGCACGACGAACTTTCGCAACGGTGCATACTCAGGGAGAACACTTATACCTTGAAATTTAGTGAGAGATCATCTTATAATGCTACCGTCGATCTAAGCAAAATAAGATGCATAAAAGATAAACATCACATGCAATCAATATAAGTGATATGATATGGCCATCATCATCTTGTGCCTTTGATCTCCATCTCCAAAGCACCGTCATGATCACCATCGTCACCGGCGCGACACCTTGATCTCCATCGTAGCATCGTTGTCGTCTCGCCAACTATTGATTCTACGACTATCGCTACCGCTTAGTGATAAAGTAAAGCAATTACATGGCGATTGCATTTCATACAATAAAGCGACAACAATATGGCTCCTGTCAGTTGCCGATAACTCTGTTACAAAACATGATAATCTCATACAATAAAATTTAGCATCATGTCTTGACCATATCACATCACAACATGCCCTGCAAAAACAAGTTAGATGTCCTCTACTTTGTTGTTGCAAGTTTTACGTGGCTGCTACGGGCTGAGCAAGAACCATTCTTACCTACGCATCAAAACCACAACGATATTTCGTCAAGTATGTGCTGTTTTAACCTTCACAAGGAACGGGCGTTTGGAGAAACTGACACCGCCAGCCACCTGTGTGCGAAGCACGTCAGTAGAACCAGTCTCGCGTAAGCGTACGCGTAATGTCGGTCCGGGCCGCTTCATCCAAGAATACCGCCGAATCAAAGTATGACATGCTGGTAAGCAGTATGACTAGTATCGCCCACAACTCACTTGTGTTCTACTCGTGCATATAACATCTATGCATAAACCTCGTTCTGATGCCACTGTTGGGGAACGTAGTAATTTCAAAAAAAATCCTACGCACACGCAAGATCATGGTGATGCATAGCAACGAGAGGGGAGAGTGTTGTCCACATACCCTCGTAGACCGTAAGCGGAAGCGTTATGACAATGCGGTTGATGTAGTCGTACGTCTTCACGATCGACCGATCCTAGTACCGAACGTACGACACCTCCGCGATCTGCACACGTTCAGCTCGGTGACGTCCCATGAACTCACAATCCAGTAGAGCTTCGAGGGAGAGTTCCGTCAGCACGACGGCGTGATGACGGTGATGCTGAAGTTACCGACGCAGCGCTTCGCCTAAGCACCGCTACGATATGACCGAGGTGGAATATGGTGGAGGGGGCACCGCACACGGCTTGGAACAATCAACTTGTGTGTTCTAGGGTGCCCCCCCGCCCCCGTATATAAAGGAGCAAGGGGGGAGGCCGACCGGCCTTGGTGCGCCCCAAGGAGAGGAGGAATCCTCCTCCTAGTAGGAGTAGGATTCATCCTTTCCTAGTCCTACTAGGAAGGGGGAGGGGGAAGGAAGGAGAGGGAAAGGAGAAGGAAAGGGGGGGGCGCGCGTCCCCCTCCCTAGTCCAATTCGGACGCTGCCCCTTGTGGGCTGCCTCCCCTCTTCCCTATGGCCCATGAAGGCCCAATAGTCCCCCCGGGGTTTCGATAGCCCCCCGGCACTCCGATAAATATCCGATGACCCCCGGAACTCATCCGGTGTCCGAATATAGTCATCCAATATATCAATCTTTATGTCTCGGCCATTTCGAGACTCCTCGTCATGTCCATGATCACATCCGGGACTCTGAACTATCTTCGGTACATCAAAACACATAAACTCATAATACCGATCGTTAAGCGTGCGGACCCTACTGGTTCGAGAACTATGTAGACATGACCGAGACTCATTTCCGGTCAATAACCAATAGCGGAACCTGGATGCTCATATTGGTTCCTACATATTCTACGAAGATCTTTATCGGTCAAACCGCATAACAACATACGTTGTTCCCTTTGTCAACGGTATGTTACTTGCCCGAGATTCGATTGTCGGTATCTCAATACCTAGTTCAATCTCGTTACCGGCAAGTCTCTTTACTCGTTCCGTAATACATCATCCCGCAACTAACTCATTAGTTGCATTGCTGGAAAGGCTTATAGTGATGTGCATTATCGAGAGGGCCCAGAGATACCTCACCGACAATCGGAGTGACAAATCCTAATCTCGATCTATGCCAACTCAACAAGTACCATCGGAGACACCTGTAGAGCACCTTTATGATCACCCAGTTACGTTGTGACGTTTGGTAGCACACAAAGTGTTCCTCCGGTATTCGGGAGTTGCATAATCTCATAGTCATAGGAACATGTATTAGTCATGAAGAAAGCAATAGCAATATACTAAACGATCAAATGCTAAGCTAACAGAATGGGTCAAGTCAGTCACATCATTCTCTAATGATGTGATCCCGTTATTCAAATGACAACTCATGTCTATGGTTAGGAAACATAACCATCTTTGATTCAACGAGCTAGTCAAGTAGAGGCATACTAGTGACACTCTATTTGTCTATGTATTCACACATGTACTAAGTTTCCGGTTAATACAATTCTAGCATGAATAATAAACATTTATCATGATATAAGGAAATATAAATAACAACTTTATTATTGCCTCTAGGGCATATTTCCTTCATATGGTGCACACAATCAAGGGGATCATGCAAAGAATGGGATGTAGCAAAATCTCCTAATGGGTATGAGGAAACTATGGGGGTCTCCTCATGAGCAATAGCGGAAGCATCATATGGGGACCTAGGAGAACATCCAAAACAATGCGTATCCGAAGCTAGGTGGTCATGGCATGGCATATGAGATAAATGATGCAAAGGAAGCATATCAATATCATCACAAGAAAAACAAATGCAAATAACCATGGGCTTGTCATCTATGCCATATGTGCAAATTGGGTTGATTTTAATGGCATATGCATAGTCACTACGAAGAGATTGCAAATATGACATATTGTTGATCTCATGCATAGCATATGACAAGTCAAGCGGATTGTCAAACATGATGTGACCTAGAGAATTGTCACAAGAAATCCTATGTAACATGGCATCACGACTAATAGACTCCACATGGCAATCACAAAACTCATCATAAATGGGCAAATCATCGCATGGGGAAGTCGGACTAGCATGAAGCATGACAATAGGTGAATCAACATCATGCAAGCAATCAATGTCAAGAATGTCCACTAGTGGGACTAGAGCATCACCTTCACCTATATTACCGTGTTCATTCCACGCAAGTGGTGTAGGTGAGGTAGCAAAGACCAAATGGTGGTCATCATCTTCATCTTGATGGAACCATGTGGGGGGTGCATCATATGCCACCATGGCCATCGTCTTGTCCGTAGGAAGGACGAAGTCATCGCGGATCAGCGCATCATCATATATGGGACCTAGCACCAAATGAGAAGACACAAGAGAGGAAGAGGTTAAGTTGTTAGAAATCGAAATGGCCTCACTCTCTCTATGTGGTGGTGTCTCACTCACTCCCACAAGGTAGGTGCACTCAATGTCACATATGGTGGAGTCACTCATATCACTCATGTAGTGGTGGTGGTGGCTCGCCTCACATGAGAATTGGGGCAACTCGTCATATATGGGGCTAGTGGTGGAGACACTCTCACTCTCAATATGGTGGCATAAGTCACTCATGTCATCATATGTCACCGTGGTCGAAGGGAAAATCCCATGCTCAACCATCTCGTCGTCGTCGCCGTGGATGAAGGCCGAAGATGGCACATCATCACTATTGCCTCCAAAGATGGAAGCATCATCCTTGCTCGTCACCGTGTCGCTCGCCTTGAAAGCTTGGTCCTTGAGGGTCTCCGTAGTCGTACTCGTTGTCGCACCGTCTTGAAAAAGAGTCGAAGTAGACTCGGCGTCATCAATGCCACAAAGAGGGATGGCGGTGGAGTCGAACTTGGGAGCGTAGTCTTGGAGCTCGTCGGGCTTGGACATCGTGGTGGTACTAGCCTCATGCTTGCCGTCCTTGAGGTTGGTCTTCGAGAAGTGTGCTTGGGGTGGTCGTCTTGGTGGTCGTCTCGAAGATGATGACGGTGTCGTGTGGTACTTGCATCTTGTGGCCGCTCCGAAGACTTGCGACTTGAGCGTCTCTGCCTTGAAGATGACAAAGAGGAAGAAGACTTGTAGTTGGCCCACACGTGTCGAATGTCATCCAATTGTGCATCCAACTTGGTGTCGATGTAGTCCCTTGTCCATGCTTCGTGTTGGTGAATGTCGACGGTGAGTCGCTCAATGCCTCACATTGCTTGTTGTAGTCCAAAGATGGACATTTTGGTGATGTAGTTGTTCACGCCGTCGTTGTCCTGGAAGACCGGAGATGAAATGCCTTGCCTATCCATCACAAGACTCGAGCAAATGTGAGTGGAAGAAAGGAAAGAACTAGACCAATGTACCTTATCCAATGTTGAAGATGGATCAATGATCACTCAATAATGTAACAAGGAAATAGCACAATTGGTACCGGATGTTGTCAATTCTCACACCTACACACGTAAGGCTTATGGTGGAGCTCGGTGAGGATAGTGGCACAAAAAAATTTGATGCAAAATGTTAGCAAGAGTCAATAATGTTGGAAAAGATTCACAAATTCGCAAGTGAAACAAGTAGACCAATAGCAATATGTGGCACACGGAAACATACACATGGATAGATAAATGGGGTCATGCAACCAAGGAATGAGCACACAATGTGGAATCCACGGAAAACGCTCGTGTTGCACAACTCGAGAGAGACGCTAGCACGATTGCTCAATAGGCGGATACGACACTTGTGCACAACCTATAAGATGCAAAATGTATGATCCTTCTATCGGAAGTATGCTATGTGTATGATGTTCCCGGTGTTCTTCTCAAGATGATCCAAGATGATCGGATATGAAAATCTTATGTGCAATGTGGTATGATGCTATGGCTCTTGCTCACAAGCTCTTTGCTCTCTTTTTTGCTTAAAAGCTTATTCTTTTTTTGTATGGCCACTTATGCGAAATGCACAAATCAAGATAGCAATTGTGTATATGCAGGAACAATCTTGTGACACAAGGGATGATATGATGATGCCAAGATGATACCAATATGATATGGTATGTAAGCAATGGAAGGTGTAGATCAATGATCACTAATGTGCACAAGTAACGTTGCCGGCAATACTCAAATGGCTAGTCTCGATAGGCAAGTGACGCAAAATGGGCTAAGGGGTTAACAATGTAATGGCAAGAATGTACAGTGATGGGATACCATGATACCAAGATGATATAGAGGTTACCGTTCTTGCTTACGGTTAGGGTGTCAAAATGGTGAAGTGGTCGATGTCGAATCCTTGTCGAAGGTGAGCGGCGGTGTTGTCGATGTCGAACCGTTCCTAGTTAGCCGAAACACCCTAGGAAACGGAAAAAACCGCAAACTCAAAATCTCAAAGGAGAATGTCAAATGGTGGTAGCAGAAAGCGTAGGTGGTTCCGGAGTTAGCAATGCGGAAGTGGTGGTGGTGGTTGATGATGAAGCAACCGTCCCTAAGTAGCCGAAACACCTTAGGAGACTCAAGTCACCACTCAATCAACCACAAATGCTATATGGATCAAAAATTGGGTTAGGTTGCGGAAAGCTATGGTGGTTTTGCGGATGATATGGTGGATGGCCTAGGCAAAGATGCCAAAATGCCGAAATTTTGATGGAGTCAAATGGTGTTGGAACCTAACTAGATGGATGGGGGATGTAAATAGCTACTCAACGAGCTAAGGAACGTCAAAATTGGACTCCGGGAGTGAAAGTTATGGCCGAAATGGTGAATGGTGTTGGGCTGAAACGAGGGGGGGGGGTGCGGGCACCCGGGGGTGAGAGGTGCGGGTGCCCGGGGTGGTCAGGGGAGTTGGGCGGAGGGGATGGCTCGGGGGTCCGGGCACCCGGGGGTAAGGGGTGTGGACACCCGGGGTGGTCAGCGGGGTTGCACGGGGGGTCCGAGTGCCCGGGGTTTGAGGTCCGGGTGCCCGGGGGGTCACGGATTTGGGCGGAAATTCGTGGGAAGCTGCAAGAAATTGGTGGATTTCGTGGAGGGAAAGGTGGAGATGGATGGGGGGAATGCTAGAGCCACTTGAAACCAAGCAAATCCATGGATCAAATCCAACAAAACCTCATCAAACCAACAAATCACAAAAAAATTTGGGGCTATTTTTGGTGGGGAAATTTTTGAAATTGGGGAAGAACACACAAAATTAGGCTAGAAAGCAAAGAGGGGAGGCTCCAATTTCGTGATCAACGTGGCTCATGATAGCAATATGTTGTAGGGTGGAATCCTAGATGGAGATCTTTCACGAATTGGAGGGGAAATCCCCAAGAACACGAAGAACACGAAGAACACAAGAGAGGGAAAACACTCAAATTGACTAGATCCAAGAACACACAAGAGGTCACAATGATTCAAGTACAACAAAGGAAAGATACAAGGTACTAGTTCATCCCAATCCTATGAGGAGAGAGGTCTTGATGATCCTATGATGGGGATCCTTCCCAAGATGGGGGCTTGATATCCACTAGGGATCTTCTCCTAGGAGGTCTTGATCTCCCAGAGGAGTGGGTACAAGGAGCAAAGCTCTCTAATGTCTCTCATATACTTTGCTATCCCCCTAAATGAGCTAGGTGGGGGGTACTTATAGTCTAGGGGCGAAATAAGAGGGAGAGGGGGATACACGGGTCAAAACCCAAAGAGGCACGCAGGCCCTCGGATGGTGCGGGCACCTGGGGGTCCAAAGGCCGAGCACCCGGGGCGGGGTAGACCGGGCACCCGGGGTTGAGGGCTCGGACACCCGGGGGCAAGCTGGGCGCGGTCCAGGGAGGGGCCGGGCACCCGGGCCGGCGGCCTGTGGCGCTGGAGGGGGTCGGGCACCCGGGGCCCCAAGGCCGGGCACCCGGGGTGGCCTGGGCCGCGGCTGGGCCAAGCAAGGCCGGGCACCCGGGGCCGGCTGGGAGCAGCGCCATGGTGGGGCCGGGCCTCCGGGGCCAAGGCGCCCGGGCACCCGGAGTGTCGAGAGCCTCTCCTTCTTCTCTCTTCTCGCTTCTCTCCTCCTTCTCCTCGACCGTAGGTGCTTGGGTCTTTGTGCTAGCCTCTCCATCATCAACACCTTGATACGCACAATACCTCCATTTGAGGTAGGACCAACTCTCGAATGAATTTGAGTGGAGCTCAAAGAGGAAGGAGTCAACCTCGGTTTCGGTGACACGTGCGTGTGCTCTTGTCATCGGTCTTCTCCGTCATTGCGGTGGCGGTGTGACGTCCATGGTGATGGTCGAGGGATGCTCCGCATCATCGGGAAATGGCCCGGGGGTGCGGGTGCCTTGTGGTTCGAGGTGCGGGCACCCGGTGGTCTCCGATTTGGGTGGAAAAATTGGGGGAAATGCAAAATGCGGTGGATTTCATGATGGGAAGGGTGGGGATTGTTGGGGAGGGGCTAGATACACTTGCCAAACATCAAATCCAAGGACCAAAACAACCAAATCTCACAAGATCCAACAAAATTGCAAGAAAATTTTTTGGGGCTATTTTTGTGGGGAATTTTCGAATTTGGACGAAAACAAAAAAATCAAGCTAGCAAATGGGGGGATGGGACTCCAAGATGTGAATCAACCTTGCTCATGATACCAACATGTTGTAGGGTGGAACCCTAAGTGGAGATCTTTCACGAATGGGAGGGGAAATCCCCAAGAACACGAAGAACACAAGAGAGGGAAAACACTCAAATTGACTAGATTCAATCACACATATGCTAGATCCAAGAACACACAAGAGTTCACAATGATTCAAGAACAAAAAAGGAAAGATACAAGGTACTAGTTCATCCCAATCCTATGAGGAGAGAGGTCTTGATGATCCTATGATGGGGATCCTTCCCAAGATGGGGGCTTGATATCCACTAGGGATCTTCTCCTAGGAGGTCTTGATCTCCTAGAGGAGTGGGTACAAGGAGCAAAGCTCACATAATCATCTCATATACTTTGCTATCCTCACAAATGAGCTAGGGGAAGAGTATATAAAGGCTAGGGACGAAATTGGGGGAGGTAGGGATACAAAGGTCCATTTTGACCCTGAAAACGAGAACTCTTCGGAGTAGTCCGGGCACCCGGGGTGAGACCGGCCGGGCACCCGGACCGGTCAGGGCCATCGCCCGCGGGGTGGCTGAAGGGGGCCGGGCACCCGGGGGGTGACAGCCCGGGCACCCGGGGGTGGCAGATGGCGCCCAGGTGAGGAGGGGCCGGGAACCCGGAGCCGTAGGTGTGGGTACCCGGGCCGGCGGCCTGTGGCTGGGCGGGCGGCTGGGCACCCGGGGGTGGCCTGGGCGGTGGCTGGGCTGTGTGAGGCAGGGCACCCGAGGCCTTGGGCCGGGCACCCGGGGCTGGCTGGTGGCAGCGCCAAGGGGGGCCGGGCCTCCAGGGCCAAAGTGCCCGGGCACCCGGAGGGTCCAGAGCTTCTCCTTCTTCTCTCTTGTCGCTCCTTTCTTGTTCGTTCCCTTGGTGCTCTTCCTCCTCCATGGTTGCTTGAATCTCCATCCTCGTTTCCTCCCGGTCATCTCCTTGGTACCTAACAAGGCATAAAGTTTCTATCTGAGGTAGAATCCGACTCTCGTGTGCATCCGAATGAAACTCGAAGAGGAAAGACTTAACCTTGGGTTCGACGCCGCGTGCGCGAGCTCTTGTCGTAGGTCCACCCCGTGCTTGCGGTGGTGGTGTGACGTCCATGGTGATGGTTGAGGGATGCTCCGCATCAGGTGGGCTTTGAGAACCCACATCTGCTCCCACATGTACATTTGCTTGCATGTGGGAGCTCTCCGGCACATCTGAAGTGTGTGTTGCGCCCCCAACAACACCCCCTGGGTCGCTGATTTCCGGAAACTCCTCTGTGACATGTTCTTTGGCGGTTCCTTGGTGATGCTGATCTATATATGACATGAACTCAACTACTGCGTACGGTGTACTGGTCCTGAAGTGCATTATGAAAACGAGAAAAATAATTAAGAATTGCAACAGACAAATGGCTTCTATATAAAAACAAAAAAAAGCGAAGTCTTTCAGTTTCAATCACTTACTGGACGCTTCCCAAACCCATCATCCAGGGTGTCCACTGCGACAACAGCATAAAAGTCTATTTCATGAACAAAACAAGCTCTAGGAAGCGAGTAGTTGATGGTGTGATCAACTAAGCATCCTCTTGGCACATCAAGATGGTCCATGTAAATTATCTGTAAAATGAAGAAGACACAAAAAAGAAAAGAAAACATGAGCGCCTCAAGAAAAGGTTTGTTGTTCTGAAAAAAGGAGAGGGATGTTACAGGAATGAAGGGGGTGTACCGGAAGCATTGGTAGACATCCACCAATGAGAAATTTCCCTCTACCCTCATTCCTCTTATCTTGGTATTTTTTTAACTTCTCTCATCACATCACACAGCATATGCTCATCCCACTCGAACTCATGGATCACACTCATATCTCGTAGGGTGTAAAGATAATCTAAGGGGACCATGTTTCCTGTCCCAGGAGCTAGGACCAAAGCCAGGCACAGTAATACCCATGACGTCTCGATGGTGTCCTCCTCATCATCATCTGCTTTTGATAAAATGGAAACTGTGGTGGTTATCGGAGCCCTATCCCCGCCACCCAGATAAACTTCACAGAAATCAGCTTTGCCCCTCTTCCCGAACTCTATCAGTCTGCTACCAGATGGGACATTGAATATCTTCTTAACCATGTCCTTTGAAAAGTGGATCTCCTTGTGGTCACTAATCCTGCAATCCACAAAAAAATCAGTAGTTGTTGCAAGAATAAAGAAAACAAAAGGTGTTATGCAACAGGAAAAAATACAAAAAAGCGAAGATTACATACTTCAACACACGATTCTTAGGGTCAATGTTCATAACAATGAAATCAAGAAGCTCTTCAGGAGGAGGGACCAAAGGAGATATAAACAGCAAATCCCCGAAGCTGGACTTGCTTATTACATCTCTCTTTTTCCCTTTGATGGCATTGGCTATTTCGCGCAGCTGCTTTGCCGACCAACGAGTTTGGAAGATAGGCATGCTGCAAAACAAGAGCAAAAATCAAAACATGGAAACTATCAGCAATGCATATCTACTTATCAGAGAATGAAAAGTATTGAAGTAAAAGTTGAAGATTCCTGTAGTTTCAGAAACATAAGCTACAGACATAACCTACTAACTAGTTTCAGAAAGGTAAGTTTCTCTGAAATATCATTGTGGTTCACAAACCCCCCGGTTGTGTTCCCTGAAACTAGTTCGACCAGATCAAATAACCCTACACCCCTATCTCCTTCTTGTATCTCTGCAACATGATCTCCTCTGTTACTTGTTGTTTATCAACACAAAGAAACACATAGCTATTTGCAGTCGGTTGAAGGTAAGCTTTTCCCTTCGGGTTTGAGAGAACATCAACTAAATCCAACTAAATTTAGAATCGTTTTGTTTTTTTTGCCCGGACGCACTTCCTTGCGTGCGAAGGTGTAGCTGGTGGGTCCCAGCAGTCAGGGGGGAAACCTTTTTTCGCGAAATACGGTGGCCCATCCGGTGGGTCCCCGCTGTCAGGTGGAGGAATAATTATTTTGCACGTAATAAGGAGGCACTTCCTTGCTGCGGCCGTGGACCCAGCTGTCAGCCTCTCTACGTACAGTCCACGTCTGATGGAAGCCGTTCCTTGACCACGTTGACCACGTCGCGCCGAGAGCACCAGGGCGGTGGACGACGGCGAGGCCTAGGAAGGGGACGACGCGGAGCCGGGGAAGACGCGGCAGTGGATGCCCACGCGTAGAGGAGTACGAGGGTTCACTGGTTCGCTGCGGTGTGAGGCTGCCGTCACCGCAGAATAACAGGGGGTGTGGGTGAGTAGAGGGATGGCCTGGCAAGCGGTGGGAGTAGTAGGGGGCGGTGAGGCCTCCGCCGCATCGCAGCCGGCCATGGGAGGCAGGAGCACGAGGCACAACCGGCGCTGGTTTGGGCGGCTGGAGCAAGAAGACCAGAGGTTGAAGAAGCACTACGGCCGTTGGATGGACATCGTACAGTCACTGGAGCTAGAATCGTGCATATTGACTAAGTTGACAAAGCCCTCCGTCCCCGTCAACTTAGTAGGCCCACAAGTTAGCCTGCCACTATACTGGGTCCCAGCTAACAGGGGGAGTACTCATTTTTTTGTGCGTAATAAGGAGGCACTTCCTTGCGTGCGAAGATATAGCTGGTGCGTCCGAGCTGTCAGCGGCGGTAACATTTTTTTCACGAAATACGGAGGCCCTTTCGGTGGGTCCCTCATGTCAGGTCGAGGAATCATTATTTTGCGCGTAATAAGGAGGCATTTCCTTGCGTGCGGCCGTGGACCCAGCTGTCGGCCTCTCCACATACAGTCCACTTCAGATGCATGTCGGTCGTTGACCACGTTGACCAGGCCGCGCCGAGAGCACCAGGGCGGTGGAGGACGGCGAGGCCTAGGAAGGGAACGACACGGAGGCAGGGAAGACTCGGCAGTTGTTTCCCATGCGGAGGGGGGTACGACTGTATGAGGGTTTACTGGTTTGTCTGCCGTCGCCGGAGAATAACAGCAGGTGTGGGTGAGTAGAGGGATGGATAGGCCAGCGATGGAAGTACGGTGGGGCGGTGAGGCCTGCGCGGCAGCAGAGCCGGCCGCGGGGAGGAGGGAGCAGGCAGTCCCGCCGGCGCTTGTTTGAGCGACTGGAGCAGGAAGAGCAGAGATTGAAGAAGCACGACGGCCGTTGGATGGACATCGTACAGTCACTGGAGCTAGAATCGTTCATATTGACTAAGTTGACAAAGCCCTCCATCCCTGTCAACTTAGTAGGCCCACAAGTCAGCCTCCCACCATGGTGGGTCCCAGCTAGCAGGGGGAGTATTCATTTTCTGTGCGTAATAAGGAGGCACTTCCGGTGGGTCCGAGCTGACAGCGGGGGGAACGTTTTTTCGCGAAATACGGTGGTCCGTCTGGTGGGTCCCAGCAGTCAGGGGCAAACATTTTTTTCGTGAAATACGGTGGCCCGTCCGGTGGGTCCCAGCAGTCAGGGGGGAAACGTTTTTTCCGCGAAATACTGGTGGCCCGTCCGGTGGGTCCCTCCTGTCAGGTGGAGGAATAAGTATTTTGCGCGTAATAAGGAGGCACTTCCTTGTGGCTGCCGTGGACCCAGCTGTCAGCCTCTCCATGTACAGTACTCTTCCGATGGAAGTCGGTCGTTGACCACATTGACCATGCCGCGCCGAGAGCACCACGGCGGTGGACGACGGCGAGGCCTAGGAAGGGGACGACGCGGAGCCGGGAAGACGCGGCAGTGGATGCCCACACGGAGAGGAGTACGAGGGTTCACTGGTTCGGCTGTGGTGTGAGGCTACCGTCGCCGCAGAATAACAGGGGGAGTGGGTGAGTGGAGGGATGGCCTGGCCAGCGGTGGGAGTAGTATGGGGACGGTGAGGCCTCCACGGCAGCACAGCCGGCCACGGGAGGCAGGAGCATGCGGCACGACCGGCACTGCTTTGGGCGGCTGGGGCAAGAAGACCAGAGGTTGAAGAAGCACTACGGCCGTTGGATGGACATCGTTGCCACGCCGCGCCGAGAGCACCAGGGCGGTGGACGACGGCGAGGCCTACGAAGGGAACGACACGGAGCCGGGGAAGACACGACAGTGGCTGCCCACGCGGTGGAGAGTACGAGGGTTGACTGGTTCGGCTGTCGTCGCCGGAAAATAACAGGAGGTGTGGGTGAGTAGAGGGATAGACAGGCCAGGGATGCGAGTATGATGGGGCCGTGAGGCCTGCCTGACAGCACTGCCAGCCACGGGAGGCGGGAGCAGGCGGTTCCGACGGCGCTGGTTTGGGCGGCTGGGGCAGGAAGATCAGAGACTGAAGAAGCACGATTGCCGTTAGATTGACATCTAATGGTCTGACGCTGGTAGAGTCGATTGTTGACTAAGTTTCTTTTTTGAGAAACCTTGTGTACGCATGAACTTAGTAGGCCCACAAGTCAGCCTCCAAATCTGTGGCAGACAACATAAAGCCCATTTGCTATTTTTTATAATTTGCAGCCCATTTGCTCATTCTTAAGTAATTTATTACAGCCCATTTTCTGCCCAGGACCACGGTCAAAAAGTTCAACCTTATTTTGCATATTTCGGTGGAGTCCGAACTGTTGTAATCCCGAAATGATAAACATTTTTAAGAACTTATTGATTTGCCATTGTTTTTGTAAGCAAATAAGACGTGGGGCAATTGACTTGGTTTAAGGGAAAACCAGTGGTAAAAAAATCAGCGCTGGGTGGGAAAAAACAACAAAAATAAGGATGTAAATATGAAAAGGGAATTTTATGTGTTTTCAATATAATGATATGTTTATATGAACTAGTAAAACTATAGGTAGAGATTAGAAAACGGATGTAGGACATGCGTTTCAAGAGGAAAATAGAACTGGGCTGTGTGTTTGATTCAGTAAAAAAACTGCCTGCGGATGTTGTAAGACAAAATATAACTAACGCTGGCGGGCCAGAGGCCAGTAGATACCTGCTGGATCTTTGTGCCCCGTTGTCGTCATGGGCTGGGCCTGTTAAAAACAAAACCAACCCTGGGCAGTCTATAGCCCAGTTGAAACTTGCTCGACTTGAAAAAACAATATATGTTCTCATTAAACGAGAGAATTCTGCAAGTACAGACTGATAACTGGGATGTAGCACGGATATTGTTTTTTTATCGTGATAATAAGTGCATGCACTTGTTTCGAAAAAATTGGAGAACTGGGAATTTGAACGACGGGTGCTTATGCTACCCATCAAATAAAAATCAGGTGCCTGAAAATTTGTTTCGAAACAAATGATTCAGCTTTATATCCACGTCGACCCTCGACATGATGGTTGGAAGCAAATGCAAGTTCATACCAAAAGATCGTTAACAACAATACCAACTTGCGGACGACAAGGTAGTACAACTACCAATACCAAACTAACTTATAATCTTTTTACTCCTGGCCCTAGTGTTCGTCTGGTAGAAAATATTGCAGAGGACCAGCTCCCGCTCCTTCTCTTCCTCCAGGTCCCCGAGGTGGTACTGGTGCATCACCCAGTTGGTCCTCTGCTGGTCGAAGTTCTTGTTGGTGTGCAGCACCAGAACCTTTTTTGCTGCCCGTCTGCCGGCCATTGACCATCACCGGCAAGGTATTGCCAGTCTTGTGCCACATCATGTGCATGCTGCACTCCGACTGTATCTTGTGACGCGTCCACGTGCCCCTTTTGAACGCCCTGGAATTGTGCTGGAAGAAATGCTTCCTTAGGCCACTCAGCGTGATACCTGCAGTATTGTGGAATACCGGTTTTAGTGTACCTAGTTGGCATTTTCATAACATCTTTGGCATGTTGCAGTCACTTGTTTCACTTTTTATTAACTGTCAAATTGTAATTGCTTCACCAGGTCTGCGTCTAAAAAGAAAAATAGAGCTATAAACAAAGGAATATGTTTGTGCAAGTAGACGGCCGATCGGTGTCTTACCTGGAAGTTTCTCAGGTTGGGTGTAGCATATGCCGTGCTCGCTGTCGATGGTTGGTATGAACAAATCGATGAGAGACTGAAATCTCGCGCTGTCAGCACTCACTTTGGCCTCAAGGTGCTCGATCAGCTCCTGATCCGTGGGATCGAACTTGACGCCAGCCGGCAGCACCGGCAAATCCTTCTTCGAGTTGCATCGGTAATTCCAGTTATATGATACTCAATGTATGATCAATCGACTGTTTTAAGTGAATGATGAAAGATTTCGACAGATAAGTGGTACTCCAAATCTGAAGTCCAGAATACCCGAACACGCCGCCGGGATTCTTGTGTCACCTCACGCGCAGCGTGTTGTCACGTCAATTCAATGTGTGGACATGATGAATAATTTGACCGACGTATACTAGTACTGCTACTGTACTACTTACTAGTCGTATTTAGTGTCACAATTTATACATAGGTTTAACTAACAAGTACGCACTTGAAGCCTAACTGATATATATATATATATATATATGGCTTCTGCACATCATCTCCATCATCATTATCAGTACATCCTACGCAGGTGAGTTAGGATGCACTTGATCCCAGGAAGGTATCTATCCTTCATACCAGAGGAGTGCTTCAAACTAACAACAGTACATAATATCCAACAAAAGAGGGTCGTGCTACAGCAGCAGAATACATGGGTCAGTCTAGATATCAGCACGAATCAAGTTGTGATATTTGCTGTTGGCATGAACCACATCACCGCATGTCGGGTTTGCAAAAGCCATCCATCGCATGGAATCTTGATGCCTTTCACACACTGAAGATTATCTGACAACAAGCTGTGTCGACGAATCTCTGGATATGGTGATTCATGAAACCGATGGTATGATGTGTAAACACAGCCCCCCTCGCGAATGGAAGTTGCATTGCACAGTAATCATCGCCGGTGATATGATCGATGATTGGTTGGATGATCGGATAATTGAGCCCGAGGAACAAGGAGTGGTTGCCGAGGCTATAAACCCGCCTCCAGTTGAATACGCCTGGCCCAACGGAGCTGGGATCTTTCTCGAACACGAAGCAGCCATAGCCATCAATGTCACGAATGCCCCACGCATTGTACTGCATGTGTTTTGATGTAATGGTTTGGTCAATTTGGTACGTGCGAATGAGCATCAAATGACCGCCGTCAGCTGAACGAGCGATAAACCACCACCCATCGGCTGGTATGATTCCAGGTCCTGGAATCATGAAGGCCAGCGCATTTGCGTCTGCTGCAACAATTCAAATTGGAGACCAAAAGGACAAAAATAAACAATCATGTTCAAAGTATGTGTGGAATTAAGATTATTATAACAGTGACACATATCATAGACAGAGAATTGCAATGCCGTGGTCATAATCATACCCCAAGTTAAAAAAACAACCCAATGGCTTTCATATTCTAGCAATATGTCATGGTTCAAACATCATGTAACAATGAGAGGAAAACAGCTATGACAGCGCCTACTCATATTCTACCATAGCACTTACTACTACTGTTCTCATATCAACTCTAACCAATAACATGCGTTGTTATAAAAATATTGTAAACGAGAGTAACATATAGCAATCATGATGTTATGCTCATAATATGTATTCTAACAATCATTAGATGCCAATTGTTCTCATATCAACTCTAACAATAACATGTGTGGTCATAAAAATCTAGGAAATGAGAGGAACATATAGCAATGATGTGGTTATAGACATGCTATGCATTCTAAATTTGTAACAAATGAACAGGCAGTCGTATTCATAAGGTAAAGATGAGATGAGATAGAACAATTACACGATGATAGATTCCACCAGTATAGGCAGCCAATCTGTGCGTCGACCGCGTAAACGATGCCATCGTGCACTATAGCATCAGACAGAAATGTTGCCTCAACAGGATTGATGATGAGCCATAACCATGTATGGCGACCGGATTCCAGATAGACTAATCCCATGTTGAACAAGGCAATGAGCTTGTAATCCATGTAGTCTTCTGATGGTGTGGGCACTTCGCAGATTACAACTTTCTGCAAACAGAGGTCGAGCCAAAGGCTTGACGCGTCTCGTGCGTAGTAGGCAGGAGTGTCCAACGGGCCGCGAGGCTCGATGGCGGCGGTATCCAACGATGGAAGGGTGATCTCTCGCTGGGTGTAGATATCCACGAGACGCCACGGACTACCGGTGTGGTGGATGAGGCCGATCAAGTTGGCCTTCATGCTCGCCCAGTAGTGGCTGCGCATGAAGGACAGGTAGACGGGTAGTGGTAGCATGTCGAGGGGCACCACGGCAACCTCCGTAGGATCGTCAAGTCAGTGTCTGGGCCACCTGCGAGGATCGGGCATCAGCAAGCAGGGTGTCTTGAAAAGAGCCGGCCGGTTGCAGACGAGTAGACGGTACAAAGACACTGAGCATGCGGCGAGACGGATGGTGCTGAGTAGGTCCATACGACTACAGATCTGCTCCAAGAGAACATCGGGGAGGGAATTCCAATCGCGGCTCTGCGTGTCAGTCGGTTTTGCCATTGGGGTTTTCGGTGCCTGCGAGCCAGCGGGGAAGTGGATTCGGGCGGGAGAGCGAAGAAGCTTCTCCTCGTGTGGCCGAGCAGTGAGCGGGGGGATATGGTACGCGCGAGCTACCAAGGAAGATGGCACGGGCGGGCGAGCAGTGAGTGGGGGTAAATGGTGTGCGGCCGACGATGGGGAAGAGAGGAGGAAGAAGAAGAGAGGAGGAAGAAGAAGAGAGGAGGAAGAAGAGTGGAAGACGGGGAAGAAAGTGCATTCAATCTCAATTCTACTAGTACTACTACAAGGATATACCGTCCTTCGGAGTGTAAATAGTTACACCGATGACATGTGGGTCTACCACAACAGGGCCCATATGTCAGTTAATGGAGGACAGAGGTGCGTAGGCGTATTTGCGGAAGCATGCTCTACTGGCAAACATGATGGCAGTACTGGGTAAGGCTGATTTAGTAACACCAACACGCTGGTTCAGCTTATTAATTATGTGTCCCATCTGCTGCAGCGTGTATTGTCGCTTCACTGGGAAGACTAGTTGAATAGTTCTCTCTGACCGAGATGGGGAATAATGGATCGCGAGGACTTCCTTTCTACAGTATCCCTATGCCTCTACGCTCACTTCACTCATTTTGCTCCGTACCTAGTCACTTGTTGAAATATGTAGAAAGACAAATACTCCATATTTGGGAACAGAGGGAGGCTTTTACTCCGTACTATTTGGGAACAGAGGGAGTATCACCATATGGAGGAAACAGAGGAAGCTTGAAATATGAACATGTCAATGGGAGGGAGTAAGCCCCATGCATGCGTGCATGCATGCAACATGCAACACTCACACGTACACATGGACGCACGCAACACTCACGCACCCATGCGACACACAGCACACGACGCAACACACAGGCTCACGCTCAAGTGCTCAACCTACTCCCTACGTCCGTGAAAGACTGTACATTTAGAGATTTACACATTGACCAGGGCATAATTAACGCCCAAAAGTAGCAGACTTATGTGTGCATGCGACCATTGAGATAAGAAGATTAAATGAAGGCCGTTGCATGCTGTAATTAAGGATAGACATGTAGCCTATACCTACAACACAAGTTGGTGCATTAGTCAATCAATATCGATTTAGATTAAAGGCTAAATGCATTGGAAGTGTAGATGTACATCATGTACTACACTCTTTGTTTTATAGCCGATGTACACTATTTGTTGGAAGATTGAGGGAGGACACGTGCATGCACTCACATACACAGCCAGGGCGGTTCACTAGCAAAGGTTGGACTCGTGTCGCGCCTGCGTAAAGTTTTGTTTAACTGATTTCCTTGCTCTGCCAACTGACAGGTGGGACCCAGAAACCAGGTGACAATTTAACCAGTCAACAAAGTGCCACGTCGACTATGTGGCCGGTCAGTAGGGTGCAATACGGTGCTCTATGATGAGCTAGTGATCGTATAATCGCCGCAAAACTATATATAGTGACCGTAAAGAGCGTATTGTTACATACGTTGACCGCCAGTGTATTTTTCTCGTTTCAAATTAAGCCATATTAATCGGAAAGGACGCAGTATGGACTACTACTACTAGTACTAGTACTGCTTTGATGTGTCCCGGCAACTCGCCGAACGAGGAGAAGCTTGCTTACTACGCCTCTCCCTCGCCCACGCGCGCGGTGGTTCGCAAGACGAGGAGAGGGTTTTGACTACAGTGCCCTCTCCCTCTCCCTCTCCCTCTCCCTCTCCCTCTCCCTCGCCCTCACCCTCGCGGTGGACGTGCAGCAGTTCAATCGGTGTCAGATTGCCAGAAGCATATTGTACTGTAGTATCATCATTGTTGGACCTTCCGAAGAGGCAAAGAGCCAAGTACAAGGTTCACACGAGTACGAACTGTTGAACCTCCCGAAGAGGCAAAGAGCCAAGCGCAAGGTTTTATAGGAGTTTTTGTCCTAGTAGGAGTGTACTACAACTATAGCGAACGATGCTACTGTATGATGCCGCCACGTCACGTATATCCAAAGCTGTGCCACCTTTTTTCCTCAAAGAGCGTGTTGGAGCCCGTGCAACAACCACACAAGTTGCACGTACACATAACACATTTACTAGTAATAAATTCTAAAGGACAAATGCCAGTATGCCACACAAGTTCATCTCCAATTCATGTGATAAATTTGTGCACGACTAGTCTACATATATTCACAGCGCTACCGTTCACAATTACCGTACTCCACTTACACGTTATAGATGGGCTACATGTCCTCCTCCAGGTTCCAGTCCCAGGTGTTCTTCATGGATGGCACAATCCATAGCGGTGGGCAATGGGAATCATTGTCGCAGCTTTCTAGTCCGGTTCCACATGATGGAGACTCATCCAAGCTGAAGCGGCATAAATCAGGGATAGCGTGTCCCAGCATGTCGTTCATCCGGCGGTGCGCACTGAAGACACAACCATGCTTCATGAACGACAGGCCTTCTGTGTCGTGCACGGAAGGTGGCATCCGCTTCACAATGGGGTAGCTGTCCCCGATGAAAACGAGTACTCTCCAAGAGTGTTCCTCGGCACCCACGTAGCATCACGGGGGTCGAACTCGGCGCCGTTCATCTGGTACACGCGGCATCCCAGATCTGGACACATGGTGACGTACATAGTCAAGGTCCATGCATAATAATGTTGTGCTCAAATATGGCGGTTAGTAATACTGTGCAGCAAATAGTACTACTCCGGTATAGAGGAAGTAAAATAACCGGCTTATTATATATAGCCACTCTTGGCTACATGGATGAGATAGTAAGACATGGAAAAACAAAAATGGTGGCAGCTAGTGGGTTCAAGTCTTCAAGGGCCTAGCTAGCTATACGCGTCCTCCAAGGTAAAAAGTACTCCTACTAGTACTACAAAGTATACTACTAGTACAACAATGAAAGAGAAGGCGAGAGGGTTAAAAAATGGAATACCTGGGTAGATGGTGATGGTCCCGTCGTGGTAGATTGTGTGACCATGTTGCACATCAGTGGTACCATGGGTAACGACTGCTAAGATAGTTGATCCCAATATGCCAAAGTCAGCTAGAAGGTTCCAGGTTAGACCGAATCGCGGATGCAAATGCACATCCAAGATCGGCGATCTTATTTTGATCGGGGGATGACTGGTCCCTGCAAAATAATGGAGTACCGTTAGGGATGCAAATGATGGTTTGTGCATTCCGTTTGTAATCTCCCGTACCGTAGGATGGCAACCAGATGAAACAAGTCCCCTGGCTTGTCACCGCGAAGATGCGGCCTAGATGGCGCACGGCATCTTCGAACGTGTAGGGGTAAAAATCTGCCGCTGCCAACATGCGCCAGCCTCTGTCGTTACTGCCTCTTGCATTGATGGCAATCCTTATGTCGAACACCGCGATGAGATAGTAATCGTCGTAGCCACGTCGCTTTGTCGGCGGGTCCGCAATTTCTATCTTCTTCAATCTCATGTAGCCATCATCATACATATTCAAGCCCAGCCAGTCCGGAAGGCCGATCCCAATGGTGGAGAAGGGGTCTACCGGAACGGCCACACTGCTGTGGATGTTGTGCAAAACGATGGTGGTATCCGGCCGGAGGTATGCAAGCCAATCTTCGTTGGCACCGACCCAGACCTATATATAAGACGGTGGGCAGCGGAGAAATCACGGGATGGAAATGGAATAACTAAGTACTACATGATCAAACTCCATTACTGACCTGCTCATCGGACAAAATCCGACTACCTCTCAACGCCGGCAACTCTAGCGGAGTCAACATGCAACCATGGCCAGGGAGCGGTGGACTGTTCGAAGGATTGTCCCATAGAAGAACCTTCTCCTCGAGGACGCATGGAAGACCAACAAGCATGGCCTTTTCCCAAGCCTGTTTAAGCAGCGTCTTGAAAAAGTTGGTGCAGGAAGCACCGAGTCTTGCGGCAGTGAGGACGTCGGAGCGGCGTGCGATTTCTCCCAGAGGATCATTGTCCAAGGTCTCCCAGCCCCGACGAGGAGGAGAACCGCCTGGCGAATCCATGGGAGCAGCGACGAACTGCCTTCTCTTCGGGGGGAGGGGAACTGGCGAGGAGGAGATAAGAGCGTAGTAAACGCAGGGCCTCGTCCCTTCCAACTGTAGATTGTTCCTCAGCGAAGGGGTGAGGCTATTATTTACTACTAGTACTAGCATTATGGAACGTTATGGGATTGCATTATACTGTAAATAATAGCACTAGTAAGAAATTTTTGGCACTAGGTAGTAGTTTTTGGCGTGGATTAAGAAATTTTGGGTATGTTTTTGCCATTTTTTGTACACGCCAACTAGTGTCAAAAAACGTCTTACATTATGTGACGGAGGAGTACGTACTCGTACTGTAGCAGTACTAGTACTACTTTTCTCAACTAGTAGTGCGATGTACTGTACTTCTAGTCTAGTCTAGTATAGTGCACCAGTTTTGAACTCTTGAATCTCAGGGCCAAGGAGCTACAGTTGGAAGTGGAGGGTACTACTGTTCTCTAGAACCATCGCTGTACTATCAATGCAGGGGAAGTACACCTGCGTAGTGGCCTAGTGGGTACTCTCGGTGCTCTATTCAGCCGCTCCTCTCACGCACACACTAGCAGCCTATTTATCAGCGACGGTTACTGCGGGGGCAGAACATTTGAGTTATTTGATACAGCGAGACTAGGCTTTTCACTTCCATTTGTGGAGGTGTAATGGATCTCGTCGAACTTTGTTAGTAGTTCCTTCTTTATGAATGAGATGAAGCAAAGCTTTTGCCTCCGTTTCAAAAAAACACGTCAAGAGGAATTTCTTTTATAGTAGAGCCGATAATGGAGTGAAGTCCATGCGTGCAACGCCACAAGCTACAGAGTAGTAGTAGAGCACTTTACGTACAGAGCCATATTGCACAGTTCCCAATGCCCCGCCAGGCTTTTCCGACTCCTCGGGCTTAATTGGGAGGCGCTAGTTTAAATATGCTACTAGCTGGAAGCTGCAAGCGAGGTGCGGCTAGGGCGAGCAAGCGAGGCACGGGATGCTGGGAAGGAAAACCCGTTCACGTGGCTAGGCTGTCCAGTGCACCCAGATTGTGGGGCCGCACGTCCGTTTGACTTCAAAACTCAAACTACCCGTGTAAAATATTGGCTCGCAGCAAAGTGTAGTAGTACTATTTTAAAAAAAGGCCGCCGTGCGTTCGGTCGGGATCGAACCCACAAAACGAGGTATACACTCCCGCGACCACTAGTAGTACTCGTTGGAGTACAAGCAACCTAGAATCGCCTTTTGTCGCTAGTAGTACGTACATTGTTCCTTACAAGAAACCCCTAAGAGCATGGTTAATAGTATAGCCAGCTGCTGGCTATAAGCCAGTGCCATGTCATCTACAGCCCATCTTATAGCCAACATGTACAATAATAGATCAAAAGAGTGTACTACTTTTTTATTATGTGGCCCACTTCTCATTCTCACAAAGTGCCTAGGAGCACGTGCTAGAGCTGGCTCTTCACGAAGAGCCCGCTTACCTTCTCTCTCCTCTTCTCTTTCCTCCAACTAAGCAGAAATATACTAGTTATTTCTTATAGCCCGCTGACTCAGCTCTATTGTACTTGCTCTAATAATGCAAGAAACCACTAAAATGCCAAGAAACTACTACCACTTGCATACGTGGCAGACTTAAGATAAGACTACCTTATCAACCATTGTACATGCTCTTACCAACAAAAATCCTCGAGTGACCTCCTGCCTCCGGCCCGTCCACCTAGTCATCCTCGGCCATGGGAAGCAGCTACCGCCGCCGGCAGAAGGCGAGGTCAAAACCGCCGGCAGTGCGGAGCCCATGTTGCAGCAGCCCGGATGCCAGCTCCGTCCGACGCTCGCGGCCGCTAGCTAGCCAAGATAGCTCCGTCCAGCTGCTTGTCTGCAAGGTTTGCTAGCTAGATTGGCACGGCAGCGCGGCGGCTTGCTCGCGCGCACCGCACTAAGGCCAGCCATCTGGCTCGAGCGAAGGCCAGCGCGGCGGCTTGCTCGCTCGTGAGTCACGCTCGGGCCAGCCTGCCAACCCGTGCGGAGGCCAGCGCGGAGTCCGGCCCGTCCGGCGGAGCGGCGGCCAACTCGCTCATCACCGGCGCCACCGACGAACACGCATCAGTACTGTTTGAAGTAATGTTCAGGAAAAGTAATGATTTGAGGGGGAATAACAGGATAGAAGGTCAGATGTGGGTCCCTCGTGTCAACGGTCAAACAAAATGTGTTGGTTTAAGCTGCCTCGTCAGCACGGACGTGTGGGCCAACCCTGTCATAAATGGGTTTAAACGAACCTAATCGGTAGGAGTACTAGGTAGTTTTTGGCGTGGATTAAGAAATTTTGGGTATGTTTTTGCTATTTTTTGTACAATAGATTCTTCCTAGGGCTAGTTGAAAGTGGTAGTTTTTTTGTTAAATACTCTACATATTGTAAGTATGAGTGAAAGTTAAGCTTTGGAAGCCAATAAGCAAGGCTAGTTACATAGTGCATATGTGTACATGATTGAAAGTAAATATCAACCATGAGTGACTAATATCTTGATGGAAAACTCGAAACTATGGAATACTAGGGAAAAATGCATGGTTGGAAATACTAGCAATGTTCATGTCCGTTGCAACGAATCATAATTAGAATAATACTTATTCACAAACTTGGTACAAAACACTCTAATTTTGATATACATATGTCACTAGAGATATATTATGTTTCAATTAGAATATATTCCTTGGGCTGTTTTGGTGAGGTCAGGGAGGGATGTGGTTGGTTTTAAGATACTAATTATGGGTTTTTCTGCAAATTGGTAGACAAGTGGGATGTTGGTGAGAAAAGGCAACAACCTACCTCACAATCGTTAGATGTAGATCTAATGGTCAGAAACGACGGATGGCAGACACACCAGCATCACCAACTTAGTCTTGTGTAGGAGTACTAGCAAGATCCGTGCATTGCACGGAACATCAAGATGCATTTTTTTATAAAACACTTGTTGTGATTGACCCTTGCGGGAGTAATCCCATGTGTAAAAACTAATGATATCTCGAGAAATATGAGATAAGGTGAAGAGGAGTGGGGTGTGGTGTTGGTTGGTGGTCGGACTGAGCGGAGGCATGGGGATTGACGACGCCAACAGCGGCCACCAGGCCAGTTTGTTCCAGAGGCTTCCTTTCTTAATTGCTCAACAATGAGGTTTGTTGGAGATAAGGATGAACGAGGGAAGGCCTTGTCTGCAAATGTGGAGAGGGGTGCGGGTATCTTTTAGTTTAATTTCCATCCGTCAGATATAGATCGGACGGTCTATATTGCAAGATGGCACACGTACCATCATCACCAACTCAGTTTTTTATAAGAGAAGAAATATAAGTATGGAGATACAAACGTATCACTACTAGGAAAAGGGCTATAGATGGAATGGCCACTAACGGCGCACCAGACATGTGGTGCGCCACTACTATATAGCAGTGGCGCACCATGTGCTGGTGCGCCATTAGTGTGAAAGACACTAATGGCGCACCAGACACACGGTGCGCCACTAGTAACAATTTTTTTTCCAAACATACTAATGGCGCACCAGGGCACAGTGCGCCATTACTAGTTAGAACTAGTAATGGCGCACCGGCCTCATAGTGCGCCACTACTATATTTTGTTTTTTTGCAAAACTACTAATGGCGCACCAGTGTATAGTGCGCCATTACTAGTTTAAACTAGTAATGGCGCACTTTTCCCCGGTGCGCCCTTAGTGTATATTTCATGGACACTTGATCTCGATCCCCCTCCATCTCGATCGCTATCCCACCTCGCCAGATCCGGTCCCCCTCGCCGCTGAGCACCCCCCGCACCCTCTACCCCGCTCCACCGGCCGCCGCCGACCCCCCGCACCCTCCCCTGCTCCACCGCCGCCGACGACCCACCGCACCCTCCCCTGCTCCACCGCCGCCGACGACCCACCGCACCCTCCCCGGCCCGCTCCACCGCCGCCGACGACCCCCCGCACCCTCCCCCGCCCGCTCCACCGTCACAAATGAATGCAACTAAAATTGCAAAAAAAAAATTTGATTATATTTTCAAATAACAAATTTGATGATATTTTCAAATAATAAATTTGATGGTATTTTTTCATATTCATAAATATTTTCAAATAACAAATTTGATGATATTTTTAAAAAAATTATTACTGTTTTTGTAAAAAATTATTACTATTTCATATTCATATTCATTTTCTAAAAAATTATTAGATGCAACAAAAAATAATAATAATAAAAATTACTTATGGCGCACCTCTGGCTGGTGCGCCATTGCTATATAAAAAAAAGATTACTAATGGCGCACCGATCGTGGGTGCGCCATTGCTATGTAAAAAAACATTCTAATGGCGCACCGCTTCGGGGTGCGCCATTAGTAAGTTCCCCCCCTTAGCTAATTCCTCCCTCTCCCTCGCCAGTCCACCCGCGCGCTCACCTGACCCACGACGCTGCCGCCCCGACCCCCGCCGGACTCCACCCCCGCCGCCCCCGCGCCTTCGCGCCCCCACCACTGCAACTCCCCTGCGCCGCCGCCCCCGCGTCTACCCGCCGCCCCACCTCGTCTTCCACGCGCCAAATCGAGCGGTGGCCAGGTAAATCCCTCCTGACCCGCCGGCGTCCACCTCGACTCCCTCCTCCCCTCCATTCCCGCCGCCCCACATCTCTTTATGGCTCCGTTTGACGGACTCCTCCACCTTCCCTTCTCTCTGCAGGATCGGACGAACTCCATCATCAAGCAGAACCGGGGCGAGCTCCAGCCCTACCCACCTGCGTCCAGCGCATGTATGCTCATCCCCTTCCCGCCCCTCCGACTGCCGGCGTCCGCCCTCCCTCTCCCCTGTCCCCCATCTCTTATTGTTTTCTTTTCCAGTATGAATCTTGCTTTTTGATGGTTTCTTCAACTGCAAGTTCATTGAATTTACAATGTGATTCACTGGTAGTTGTCAATGTGTAGGTTTTGTAGTTGTGCTGATTTTAAAATTGATGTAATTTACACGAAGATTTAACTGTGATAGTAACCCATGATGAAGAACAGCGACTGACCCAAATTGGGAATTCAGCTGACTGGCACCCACCAGTCCCTTTTTGGTATGCAATGGCTCAACATAGCAGAGTTGATGATCCATTGGATTTTCAATCGACAACTACAGGTAGCCTGCTATAGTGGTGGATTTTCTCTAGCCTCGGCATTAGCAGTCCAACAACAGATTCACCAAATGAGTTCCAATTAGCAGTCCTACCATGTAACTTCTAAATCACTTTAACTGGTGCACATGACTTTCCGATTCAAACTGCGGCTAATAATTGATCAAAGATGATAGAGTAACAACTAGATTGATCCGAATTCAATAACCGTCAGGAAAATTTTACTACATATACAAGAGATTGGAAGGATCTTGCAAGCCCTCCCTCAACACCTGAATACTCTGCACACATCAGCAGTGTACCTTGGTGATTTTACAAGTGGACATACTCTTTGCAATCAGGTCGGCCGGTCACAGCCCTGTTCGTGGCCATTAACCGGCCTGATTTAAAGCCACACCCTACGACCGTGTCATCGGTTTGGGACACTTCAAGGAGTTTTGCTGCACAATTAACTGCGTGTGCTCATCAAAAGCTTAGTAATAGTCATTGCTGGGAACATTAGAATTTGATAAATTGCACGATAGTTGGCATGAGAAAAGGATAACTATGTTACATTCTGACTGAACTGCTTGGTCGCCTTTGTGGTTTAGGGCTGAATGATGTTGGCATATCCAGGTTTTCCTCGTGTGAAGCGGCTAGCAGATCAGTCTACATCCATCAACTTAGAGGGCTGCTATGCAGTTGTGTTTAGTGAAGTAGTTAGTGTACTATACTTGCAATAGTTTGCTTGGTCTTTCTTTGGTTTCAGTTAAGTTATTGTCAGATTTTCCTCTCCATTGCTCTGAGTGGTGCTTGTGTTTCTACATGCAGAAATGTACCATGAGTGGTACAATCTAATTTACTACTGCTGCTATATACATCAATGCTTTACTACTAGCCCATGAGTGGTGCTTGTGTTTCTACTTGCAGAAATGTACTACTTGGGAATTTTGTCAACTTGTGATGCTGTTGCTGTACCCGAGAGGCCCTTGAGTTTGCCGAAATGTCCATTAACTTCCGTTCCAGCAAATTCGGGTACTCCATATGTCCTATTTTCAGCAAAGGTCATGCTGAAATTTTCCGTGAATTTTAGCATGACTTTGCTAAAAATAGGACATATGGGGCACTTGCGACTAATGCATGGGCCGGGGTATCTTAGTACTTAATTAAGTAGGATCAACTGCCTCTTGTGTTATACATATAGAAGTGTGATATCTACTCATAGTTATTACTAATGTCAGTTGCTTGTCATCGATAAACCCTAATCTGGTAGGATGACCTACTAAAAAAGCCCATACCACATATTCTATTTGGATGGCCCTGCTAACCCTTGACCATAAATACTTGAGATGGATGTAGCAGGCTTAAAGTAAGAAATGTTTTTAGGCCAACTCCACTGGGCCTGGCTGAAAATGCACAAGTGTGCATGACTAACAATATTCTATTGTAAAGCTAAACAGGAAAGAGGAACCACTCATCCTAACCATTTGCTCTCAAAATTACCACTTCACTTCTTACTACTGAAAATCTTAGACCATCTCCATTCACCAATTGCTCAAACCAGTTCGAAGGGCGTGTTTTCACCACACTGTGGATTATCTTATTGGACCCAACAGAGATGATGTAGTTTTGAATTATGAACATAGGAAATGTCGTCATCGGACGACGAAAGTCTCCCGGGGGAGTGCGACTGGTGCCACGACGGTCGAGGTCTGTGCGACAGGCCTCACCTGGACGATGATCGGTGCTTCAGCATTAAGCTCGAGGAGACCTTCAAAGTTGAAACGGCACGCAACGACGACAAGTGTTTTTTTCATAATTAAGCATGACTTCAACTATTTCAACGTGTAATTTCATCTTTTACAATTCGAGTATAGTTTATCCCATGCCATGCAAGACGCTATGTCTTGGAGAGGATGGATTTTGAAGATCATGAAAATTTTGAAACGAAGAAAATTCACCTAAGGACACATCATGATGTGGATTTTGAAGTAAATCTGTATAATGCTGAGAGCCTAACCCATTTTGGTTGCAAAAATTGGGAAGCATTTTGCAAGATGTATGGTTTTGATGAGGGTATGCTTGTCACCATGGATCTTGGTGATCCTGACATCGACCAAGACAATATGGACATTTGGGTCCTTGTTGATACGCCTCCAGTTCTACCGCTATGTGAGTTTCTCAAACATAGTTAATTATTAACTAATTTATATTCTTTATTTCAAAATAGTTGACAACTTATTTCCATTGACAGCTTATTTCCATTGACAGCTTATTTTGATTGTTCAAAAAATGTGCAGAACATGGTAGACAAATCCCACTACACCGATGGCTCCGAGTTAACTTATCAGGAGAAAAATCATTTGGTCGGATTTTGTACTGATCTTGAGAATTACAATATCTACAATCAAACTCCTGAACATTATGGTCAATACGTGCCACTAGTGCACGTGTTGAACTACGGTAACTACCATGGAGATACCCTGGTAAGATTTTTTACTATTACGACATCCGTGCATCTTTTGCATTCTTCTAAAACTAGTACATCATTGCTAACAATGAAGTTATTACTATGTTTTTCAACAGAGAATCCCAGAGGATTGTGTGCCTCATTTGATGTATCAGAATGGCAGCCTTCATGTTTTGAACTTATATCCAGGTCATCCTACAAATCTCAACTGTCCATACCGGATTTCTAGAAGAAGTGGAGACATGCTAATCAGAGAATGGAAAAAATGTATGGACAGTCGTAAGGAGGTTCTTGGAAGCAAAAGGAAGCTCCGCGCAAGAATTGGAGACAGGATGATCTCCATTCTCCATAATGGAGAGTCAGGGTCTATATTGTTTTATGTTATTTTACCTTAAATAGGGTATTTAGGTCCTGCCTAATACTGATGACCATGTGCTAAGAACAATTAAGTAGGGTTGGTTCGATGACTATCAGGATGATGATCGTATGACTTGTTATTAATAACGAGTAGAAGTTGTATGATGATGATTAGTAGGACTTGTTAGGATTAGTATTACTTTCAACAAACTCGCTACTCGCGGTCTCGAGACTTGTAATGTTCTATCTTTGTTCGGTCTTTTGAATTCGGAGACTAATATGATGAATTGTATTCGGAGACTAATCTTCTATTGTATTCGATGAATCTACTGTTGCTGTGTGGTGCTGTTTATATTCTGTCCAATAATATATTTTGTAATATGTGCAAATATCAGAAAAGAAAAAAATCCCATCCCTAATATACATACTAATGGCGCATCATCCCAACATGCGCCATTAGTATGCCAAAGGATACTAATGACGCATCACCCCGCAGTGCGCCATTAGTATGGCAAAGCACATGGGTAAATATGCCCCCCTGGGAGGCATACTATGGCACCGTGGCCTATACTAATGGCGCACTGCCTGGTGCGCCATTAGTATACCAGATACTAATGGCGCACCAGTGGTGCGCCATTAGTAAAAAATACTAGTGGCGTGGTACTAGTGGCGCACCAGTAGTGCGCCATTAGTAGGCAAAATTGGTGCGCCACTAGTAGGCCTTTTCCTAGTAGTGTATTATCGATACTTGCTTCCGTAAACTAGCATCTATATTCTATTCAACGCCTCAGCATGTGGGACCTTAGCACAATGACTTCTCGACTGAGTAAAACAAAGATTTTCCCGTCGCCGACAAGGAGGGGGTGACGGCGGCGCGCTTTTTGGCTTGCTCTAGTCCTAGTAGTCATACTAGGTGGTCTACGCACGTGTAGATTTATTCTTTTTCACGTCTCGTGTTCGTCGTACTACCACGACTGTGGATGAATAGATGGTAAGTTATTCACGGGGAAACCCTTGTTGAGCGTGTTTGCGAGAGAGAGAGAGAGAGACAGTGTGCGTGTGTGATATGTTAGAGACTGAGGCAATGATAACAGATTTTTTGTGTCTATGTGTGTGGAGGATAGAGAGAGACATGTACATGGGGCTTTGTGTTGTGTAACATGGAGACACATATACATAATTAGAGAGTGAGTGTGTGAGATACACATGCGGACATGAGGAGAGATGAGGATCCAGATAAATGTGTGTTTGTGCGTGTCTGTGTGTGTTTGTGCATGCGTTTGTGTGTGAGAGGGAGAGAGTGTATGTGGAGTAGAGAGACCACTGATGATGTAAACCTAGTATAAGGGAAGGGGGAATGGTGCGACATGTGTAGTAGCGAGATAACACGGGTGCGGGCAGGGGGAGCAGACTATTTGGAAGAGATATCGAGTGTGTGTGTGGGAGAGGGGTGTGAGAGCGAGAGAAAGAGAGAGCTAGCGATGGAGAGAGAGAGAGAGAGGAAGAGAGGGGGCGAGAGGGGTCGTTTGTGTCCATAAATGGCGTATAAATAGGGAGACAATGTTGATGTTGTCCGAAATTGGCCTATGAACGGAGACGCAAGGGAAGCGAGTCATCGTGTGTGTGATAGGGACTTCATGAGAGATCTAGAATAGATGGTGTAGAGAACAATGTGCGAAATCGAGAATGATTATACATTAGGGAGCTATGCAAAGAGTCACGACATATATGTATACAGGGAAGGAGCTAGGGCGGGTCCGCATGTGGGAGAGATAGAAAGAGGAGAGTGGTGCACAAGGAGACAAAGTGTGCTTGCTTGCAGTGGGGGTGGTGTGTGCGGTGAGTGTGCGAGAACCACATAACTAGGGAGATAGACGTTTGGGGGCGACGTTTTGTGTGTATGGGAAATATACACTCTACATAGTATGTGTGCTTGGGTAAGAGAGATAGCGGGAGACCTAGAGAGTGAGGGAAGAGATGTGTGCATGCCCGAGAGACAAAGTGATAGAGACCTATGTTGGGGTCCGGACTTTACAAGAGAGAGGGGTGTTAATGTGCTCGTGTGTTGGTGTTTGGGGGAGAGAACGACTTCTCTATGTGTGTGTGTGTGTGTGTGTGGTGGTGGTGGTGGGGGGGGGGGGTTGACTTCAGATAAAGAGTGAGGTGTCTATATTTGAGGGACTTTAGCGTAATTGAGATATTGTGCACTCATGGTTGATTAATTTGTTTCACAGTTTGTACTATGAGATAACGATACTTTTGAACATGCGTGATATACCTTGATGTACCAGAATTACAAACCTAAGATTGGAATTTTGGAATTCGACTCCATCATTAGCTTTTGTAATTCATTTAAACGGAGGTACATTTTTTAAGCCGGGATTTCGTGATTTCAAATTCATATATCAAACCTAGAGATATACACATACGGGCATGTTCAAACTTTATAATCATCCAATTTATTCATACACATACACATTTTTTCTTTTGTCATCATATTTAGGATAAACACATTTGGAATTTCATTTGAATTGGACCGTATGATGGTATTTGCTTGTAGTAGCTCAATGATCCATATTTGAATTGAATGGACAATCTAAGTTTCGAGGTTGAGACATTGATTTTCAAAACTTGCACATTTTTTTTGCGTGCAAAACAAACAAATTGTCGGCCATGATATCATAGTCGGCCGTACGAGAGCAGAATACTTATAATTTTAGGCGCCAAAAGCTTTCAAACTTCCCGCTCACATCGAAATATCACGCGCCCGAAAGTTTAGCCCTGCAATATTCCTGTTTTACCCCTGCCACATGAACGGAAAAGGGCTGCTTTGGTAACTCCATTGTTTTCCCCTCTTTGCCCCCAACATTCTTCCCCAGAGCCCCTCCCCTTCCCCTCCCCGACCCCCAACCACGGCAAGCCGCCGAATCTAGTCCTCCGCTGCAGCGGTGGACCTCACACCCCGCCGGATCTACCTTCCGCACCTTGGAACCCCCAACTGCCAACTCACCACTTCACCGGAGCCGCTTCAGCGACTGGCTTGTCCACCGCTCCAGATCTCCTTGACCGCCATCATGGTCCACCGCACCGGATCTACTTAACCGGCGCCCTCGTCCACCACAGCGTAGGCCCTTCACTGACTCCCTCGTCCGCCCCTTCGCTGGCCTTTCATACAAGCCCTCGTCCGCCGCAATAGATCCGCCTCACCGAAAGCACTGTACAACGCGCCCGCCGAAGCCTTCGTCCACTCCACCGGACCCGCTCCACGGACGCCATATTCAACTCCACCGGCCCTGCTTTACCAATGCCGCAGCCTCATCAGGTTATTTTGATTTGTACTCCTTCGATTTTTCTCTTTATCGTGCAACTGTTCACTTACCACAGATGAGCTTTCTTGTATGTCGACAGGTGCCGCAACCGTAGCACCGGAGCCGCTTCAGCAACGGCGACAGCCGGCCCAAACTCAACCGCAACATGAGCACCATCGACGATCCTTAGCTATCAAGTATGACAACGATACCCATATGCCGCCGAGAATCAGGTACTATTATCCAACGGCCGGCGCCTACGTTCACTTACCTAGCATAAGCACCGCACCTTTGAATTTCTTCAGGGCATCATTCAGTTTTTTATGAGACGCGTTATTCTGCTTGCACCTGTAGGGCCATACTTCTGGCAGTGAACATGTTACATGTGCTAAATTACATACCAGTGCACATATAGTTAATATGCTTTAGTTTTGTTCTGATGCCACCTGTTGGTTCCATCAGACTGCTTAATGTTCTCTATGCTTAATTACACATCAGCAAACTAGCTTGTGGTTCCGCTGCTTTTTGTTCATTTTACCCTACATTTTCTGATGCTAGCTATTACATCACTGCTCCGAGCCTCTGTTCATTACTTGTTTGTGTGTTCTTGATCTTCCCAAGTTGCATGACTAATTTGATGCTTCTATTAATTATGGAGCTGCCAACCCCATCAAGCAAAATATTTGTTCTTTTGGGGTTGGCACCTCGAACAAGCATAAAAATAGAGGAAGCAGATATATTGTAGTGTATGCACACACCCTTCTTTCATTAGTTTAGATGAACCATTGATGATCAATTCGGACCAGTGCATGTGATTAAAATTAATTTTACCTAAATAGATGGTGCAGAATAAACTACAACAACTAGATTTGCAACCACGGGATGCTGACGATATCTTCAAAGAACATTGCAACAGCAGCTAGGCTTCACAGCAACATATGGTAAGCCAGTGTGTTTTAGTACATGTGAAATGTAATACGAGTGCGCTGCTTTCTTGGCTTGTGCCCTCAACGTGTAATCCTACGAATTACAAATAGTTCAGTTGTCTGCTTTGCTGTATTGCTTGATTCGAATGCTTATTTGTTGTTACGCTATACCTGAGTTGGCCAATATGTCAGCAGTGCCTGCTGTACTATCGTAAATAAATGCATGCCTATTTCATTTGAGTCCTTAACTTCTCCTCTCAACTTCATCACAAGACTGTCTTCGTAGTTTATATGAGGCCACACTGTTATGTGCTTTCTCAGATTATTTCAACTGCTTAGATGCCTTGGCAACTTAAATATAGCGGTTGTACACTCCCTTTCAACTAGGGATGTCAACTGGGTCCCGTTTAATCCCGATTAAAGTCCACTAGTGGTATGATAGTTCAAAAGAGTTTTTGTTTTTTGAGGAAAATGAACTAGGGAGGTAGCAAAAACTAACTAGATGGGACTGGCGGATGTCGTTTATTTGCCACTTACATCCCTAGTTTCATCTTACCATTTTAATTTCTTTTCAGCTGATGCTGCTTCGAACCATTTAAATATAGTTTGCCATGCTCGGCAATAATTCGTCCGTCGTTTACCATGTAAGCTTACTGCCTGGATCATACGATAACTATCTCTTACTGATGTCCAGCGAAACCTTGCAGGATGCCGTTCACACTAGGACACAATGTACAACCCCAGAATCTATTTGCGGAAGCAGTGCGCCATCCATGTTACCAGATGGTAGCAGTTCAGAGGCAACACCGCCGGAGAGCAGTCTGAGCACAGATATTATAGTGCTTGAGGCTCTACTAGAGGCAGAAAGAGATGGTGTGGCTGCCATGAAGGAGGTAATCTTTATCTTGAGGCTGGAAATTACGGAATTAGCGGCACACATTATGCAAGCAACCCAAGAATTGGAGGAAGTAAGAATGTTGCATTTGAAGACGGAGGAGGTCCTGCTGTTTCTGCTATCTGAAGCCCAAGGTAATCTCGGTTCTTCTTTAGATACTAGTTGAAATTGTCATTAGATTATTGTACTTGCATGTTGTGTCATATCTCTGAATGGATTATGTTGCAAGACCCCCTATGTTGTCCATGTGTTGTAATGATCCGAATTTTTTAGGCGAGGTAATCCTCAGTACCTGTATGATTGACATAAGGTGAACTGTTTTTCGTGTGAGCATATTGTATTGGATGAAATAACTGTTTGACTCAGAGTGTATCCAACCTACTGAATTGAAGATCATGGCATTTCTAAATCATAATCATATATAAAGGTGGAATAAATCTTTGTTGTGGTTTTGAAGAAATAAATAACAAAACGTATAATTATCTGTGGATATTCGTAATCGAATACAAATTGTATTTGAATTTAGTTTGCCAGGTCCCAGGGCAAACGTGAATGCTAATTCTCCCAAGTTTTGAACGAAGCGGCTAAACACCCACTATAATTTGTGGGCTGCCCGAAGCAAGTGTTTGCGAGATTGAAATTACTGTCTACCCCTGACACTTGACATCCTTATCGACCGGATTTACAATGCTGTCGATAGGGGTAGACTAGTAACTTCAATCAGACGTGACACGACGGCCTCTGAGCCCATTCAGACACGGTGGGCGCCAAACGTGGGCGGCAAAACACATTTGATTCAAGCTCGTCCGAAAGACATGTGTCTCTTCCTCCATTTCCCCATTCATACACGGTGGGCGGCAAAACAAACTCTCCTCGTCCGAAATCGATGTAGGCTAATATTTTAAATAGGGGCAGATGTGTAACTTCCATCAGACGTGACACAACCGCCCTACTTGTCAGCCCCGTTCATACACTGTGGGCGCCAACCGTGGGCGGCAAAACACCCTCTCCTCGCCCGAAATAGTTACCGGCAAATATTTGGGAGATGCGAGATTACCGTCCTATCCCCAACCGACGCGATGTCCGAAATTTTAAACGGGGGATAAGTTCGTAACTTTCGCCCATTTCAGAGAAGCGCGTCCCAAAGTTTGAGATCCCCCCCTCCCCTCCATTTCCCCATTCATACACCATCGGTGGCACGACAACCTCCGCACTGCGGCCAGCCTCCTCCGTCCGCCACCCCATCCTCCACCTTGCCGGAGCCGCTACCCCTACCCCGTCGTCCACTGCAAGAGATGGACGTCTCTCATCCACAGCGCTGGACCAGGATCCTTTCATCGCCTCCTCTCGCTTCATCGGTGCCGTCGTCCACCTTGCCGTTGCTGCTCCTACGACCGCCTCGTCCACAGCAACAGGATATATCCCCCGACCCGACCGTCTGCCGTCTAAAGTCTTCTTCCCCGCCGTCGACAGCCATCGCACCCGCAGCACCCTCAACGTATCAGCATAGGCCTACACGGCGTCGTAAGAGAGGTGGTACTCTTCCATATGTGCTTAAGTTATTGATCTCACCCGGAAAATAGATCGTAATTTGTTTACTGTACTTTTCTTGTCCGTACCAAATCGTAGTGGCTAGTTGAAAGCAAACATTGGTTGTGAAGTAGCTTTGTCCGGTTTGCACCTTCAGATCCGCCATGGCACGAGCACGATACTCGTAAAGCTTATGGTTGCCCCCCTTTATATTCACTACCATCATCGTAGGTGCTTCGTGTCGTGCTAGCACTGCTCCTCAAGACCTCAACCCAAAGCTTACGTGTTGAAATACGAATCTGATATGATGCTCATATCACTAAAACAGAGAACGTTTAATTGGTCACCTAATGATCCTATATTCATTTCGAAAAGCATGTGTGCCACCCACTGGTCCAGCTAGTTCCACTTTCCTGATTTTTCTCTTGATGCTTAGGGTTTTCCCCTTTTATCTACTCTACTATGATCTGCGTAGGTGCTTTCTGTCGTACTAGCATTACTCGACCCTTCAAGCTAAACAACACAACACTCAGAATTCGAAAGCTTAGCTGTTCAAATATGATTGTGATATGATATTGATATTAGTTAACCGACAAATCTAATTGGTTAGCTAAAGGTCCCACTTGAGTTTCCAAATGCATGTTGCGACATATAGAGAGACAACATAATTGCATTTCTTTGTCACTTGTTGACCGTACTTTCTTGTCCATACCCAATCTTAGTTGTTATTTCAAAGCAAACATCGGTTGCTAACTACCCTTTGCGCGGTTTGCAGCTTCAGATCTGCCATCCCACTGCCACGGTCAACACTGTACTCATCATGCTTATGTTTTCCCCATTTTATGATGACCACAATCAGCCTACATGGTTCGTGTCGTAATAGCACTGCTCCACCCATCGAGCTAAACAAGCTTAGTTGTACAAATTCATATATGATATTATTGCTGATATTAGTAAAACTGAGAGATGTTTAATTGGTTAGCTAAATGTTCCTACTTTAGTTTCGAAATGCATGTGAGCCACATATGGAGGGACCGGAAAGAATAGTATTTCTCTGTGCGCTCTGGTTCATCATGGGTGGCCAACCGACATTGTATTGTAAGACTTGTAATATCTTCAATCTGCTTGCTCTTCTGCTCTTCTTTAAGATGATATTCTTCTCTTGCGATCGACTGGTCAAGTTGAGTTGTTCTCCCTTAGTATATTTTGAATCTGTCAGGTCAGGTCGACTTGTTCTTCTTTACTATATGTTGAAGCTATCATCTGCGAAGTGTCATCACTTCTGGAGCTCTCATATTTTGAGTAGTAGGCCACATTATATTAATGCACACAACAAATTACAGCATGCATGGCATCTTTTAAAAGAATTGCAGAGATAGCACAAAGGGGTTTACAGGGAGGTAGTATTGGATTAGAATCACTTCTGCATTACAAAGAAAATCTCACTTGTTTTTATGTTTTCATGCATGTCAGATATTGAACATTATCAAAATGAATATGAGAATGGGCGCACGAGAGGAATATTGTGGAACGATCCACTGGCTAACAAACTTGGCATGGTGGAGGATGGCCTATCTTATTCACCCATCAAGGTGCTTGCTCTAACTTTGCAAAGTTGTATTGGTCGCACATATTTTGCATCTGACCTCTTGCATTACTTCTACTTTGTTACACCATCTGCTTAGTTTAAGCATCATATATGAGTATATGCCATACCTATCCATTTTCTTTACCTATTCCATGTGTCGTCACACTATGTTTTTCCAGTCAAATGTTGTTCTTTCGTAATAGATGTCCAAAAGGAAGAGGGTGAGTGCAGATCCTCAAGGAGTACAAACTAGGTATTTGGAAAAGGTAATGATACCTGTTAAATCAGATAGATCAGCAGCCACAGAAAACACAGGCCCAACTGTACCACACTTTACCCCTACTCCAGTGGCCAAACCCCTATTAGAACTGCTGGGAGCCCAGCGTCAGGTACTGTCTATGATATCAATTCAAAATTTGAACTCCTAAATTTCTGCTTGTGCCTTACCTTCTCTCTTGTATGAAAACTAATTCCAGATGAATCTCCTTGCTCAAAGGATCATACGATCTCAAAACAATAATGGGCTCTGCATTGCTCTTGTGAGTACCTCTCTCCCTTTTGCCTTGTAATGTTGTACTTAATTAATTGCTATTTGATCATGTATCATCAGTCTGCACCTGAGCTTCATTATTCTCTGTTTCTTCCAATATTATTTGATCTATATTTACTCTTTGCAAAATGTAGAATAATGGCAACGCTTATAAAGAATTTTCTTTGGGGAATTTATTGAATTATCCTTCCATCAACATGGAGAAGGGCTTTGTCCAGCCCGTGTTAACATGTAATGTAAGTTCATCCTTCTCAAGCCTTCAAACTTTGTTCTAGTATAGATTTGGATAGGCATCATTTCCTCCACTGCTGTTTGCTTTGCTCTTTACATCTGATTGGATGTTTGCAACAACTACCAGTTTCAAATTGTAGTTGTAAAAACATGTTCCTTATGCAGAACAGATCCATTTATTTGCTTATATAATTTTGAAACCTGTTATGTGTTTCCTTGTTTCTCTTTCAGACTCGTATCTCTTACGCCAGGCAGAACTTTAGGGAAGATAGTGAGCCAAACCATCTTGAGGACAGCGAGATGACCCCAAGGTCCTATCTTGATGAAGACAGTGAGTTGAAGCTACTCACCAGCAGGTGTGAGACAACCTCTGTGCAGTCGCTGCCTCAATCAGTTCGACTTCTTCAGTCTCAACTTAAAGCAGAAAGGCTTGCTTCAGCTCAGCTCCGACTTGAAGTCAAAGATGCAATGAAGATGTTAGAGGACTGCCGTGCGCACCATCATGCCTTAAATCTAGTGTTGATGCATCTATCGTTGACACAACTGAGGTCTACTCAGCTTCTTCAGCTGTTTGGGGGGCCCGACGTGGCCAGGCCTAGTGCCTTCTGAAGTGCTCTCAGTTTTGTATATTCTTTTGTCGGCGCGTTTATTTGCACTGGTGGCGAACTTTGATGCCCAGTGGATGTAATATGTGTGATAGCCGTGATAGCCTAGCGTAAGTTGCTTGCTTATTTATTTCCTTGTTGTCTTGTTTATTTGTTTGCTTGTAGTCATTGTAGTTCTTTTTCCGCGGTTTGCTAGTGGCTGCAATAACCTATTTTTTAAAACTAGGCCACAATAACCATGGGCTAATATTTACTGTAGTGACACTGGGCCTCCGACGGGCCATAGAAACAGTGGGCCTTCTACGGGCCGTAGAAACAGTGGGCCTTCTACGGGCCGTAGAAACAATGGGCCTTCTACGGGCCGTAGAAACAATGGGCCTTCTACGGGCCGTAGAAACAATGGGCCTTCTACGGGCCGTATCATCAATGGGCCTTATACGGGCAGTATGATCGATTGGCCAAACATGGGCCAATAAGAGGCCGCATTATGGCCGTAAACGGGCTAGAGTTGGAATCATCCGTTCATGGGCCGACCATAACGGGCCATCGTTAATAGGCTGTATTTGATGACGGTATGAAAACGGCCCAACGTATTAACGGACCACAAACGGGCCGACTATAACCACGGGCTGAATTTGGCCCACAAGCAGAAAATGACAGTAACGGGCCGTAAGTAAATGAATGCTGGAAATGAGCCCAAGAATAAATGGGCTCTGAGAAGGCCGAAAGATAACATGGGCTGGAAATGGCCCAACGGAATAACGGGCCGTTAATGGGTATAAAGTGATACACTCTTCATTACGGGCCAGTTTCACCACGGGCCGTTAATGGGTGTAAAGTGATACATTGTTCATTACGGGCCAGTTTCACCACGGGCCGTTAATAGGCCAAGAGTTACATAGGGCCTCATATGGGCCGAAAGACGTCATGGGCCATACATGGGCCAGAAGTGAAAACGGGCTGGAATCATATTGGGTGGCCCAGATGACGCTACTGGGCCTAATTCGGATAGGGCGTAACGGGCCTTGGGTTAGCGGGCTGTAAATGGGCTATATGCGAACATGCTGTTAACAGGCTTTACATGGGCCGGCCCGCCACCTTTTGACCAAGTCAAACGGGCCGGCCTTTTCATAGGAATGGGCCTCTGTTGGGCCGTGCCACGTGTCGACGTATCATAGGCGCCTTCTGTCCAATGAGTGGATGACATCTGTCCCAACGATGAGCCGACACGTGTTTCCTCCAGCCAATGATGATTTTACACGTGGAAAATCCCCATTGGTCGGGGCTGTTAACGGGTTATCGGATCCAAAACCCGACCCGATAGCTTAACGGCGTTCCGTTACGGTGGATGCCACGTGTCGGTCACCCTTGACGAAAGCACTTCTGTGACGCGAGATTTATCATCATGGAAGTGGACACTTCCGTGATGATAATTTTGGTAATGTCATGGAACACTTCTACGACAGCACAGGTATGACTATCTTGATTCTGTCATAAAATCATCATGGATGTACATGCATGACAGAAAATGCGACCTACTGTGACAAACACGTATCATCAGGGAAGTGTATTTTTTTGTAGTGGATGAATGTCATCCAACATAATTATCATCATCGATCCATGCCTACGAGTTTTTCACATATTAATCTTTGCTAAGTTACTACTGTTGCGGTTACTGTCACAATTGCTACAAAATTACTGCTACCATTGTTACCGTTACTGTTGCTACTATTACCACTGCTATCAAACTATTGTACTACTATGCTACTAATCACTCCATTGCAGATATTTAATCTCCAAGTGTGGTTGAATTGACAACTCAACTGCTAATACTTACAAATATTCTTTGGCTCCCCTTGTGTAGAATCAATAAATTTGGGTTGAATCTACACTCGAAAACTATTGCGATCCCCTATACTTCTGGGTTATCAAGACCTTTTATTGGCGCCGTTGCCAGGGAGCATAGCTATATTTGTTGAGTCATTTAGGATTTATATCTGTTGATAACTATGAAGGATCTTAAGGATGATTGAACCAAGATCGTTCCCTCTAAGATGAGGGGAGGTAAGGAACTGTTATCTAGCTCTGCTTGATTCACCTTCTGTTTTGAGTAAGCTTGCAACACCACCACCTACTATTCATCTCAATATGTCGCAAATAATAGATGATGCTACTTCTGCTACGAATGATGCTTATGATGATGTTAGTTCTTTGCTTGATAAGACTATGCCACTAGGTGAATTTCTTGATGAACAACTTGCTAGAGCTAAGGAAATTGAGAATGCTGAAACTAATGAAATTACTGAAACTGTTGAAGTCATTGAAACTGAAAATTATGAAACACCTATTCTACCTAGCTCTGATAGATATGAATTGCCTAAGATACCCGAGGGTTATGTTATGAAAGGAGAGGTTGCTAGGGATTTTCTTGCCTGTAAGGATATAGATGATCTTAAGAAATTACTATGCAAGTTGAAAGAAAAATCTTTGAATGCTAGAATGAAATATGATCCTAAGTTTGCTACTTCACCTATCTTTATTATTGATAAGGATTATGAATTCTTCGTCGACCCAGAGTTAATTACTTTGGTTGAATCTTATCCTTTCCATGGCTATGAAACTAAAACTGTGTTGGCAAATCCTACTAAATTAAATGATATAGCCGCCCTATTTGCTCATGAGGAAAAAAATCGTGATTACTATATTCTTAAGTTGTTTTCGTTCTCATTAAAGGGTGATGCTAAGATATGGCATAATACTCTTGCTCCTGGTTGTGTGCGTAGTCCCTAGGATATGATTTATTACTTCTCTGCAAATATTTTCCTGCTCATAAGAAACAAGCTGCCTTACAGGAAATATTTAACTTTGTGCAAACTGAAGAAGAGAGTCTCCCACAAGCTTGGGGAACGCTTCTCGAACTACTTAGTGCTTTGCCTGATCATCCTCTTAAGAAAAATGAAATACATGATATCTTCTATAATGTCCTAACCGATACTTCTAGGAATTACCTAGATAGTTGTGTTTTCAGGGAACAAACTATTGAACAAGATGAGGAACTCTTAAATAATATATTGAAAAACGATAATGATTGGACTCTTCCTGAACCACCGCCCAAACCCACTCCGAAGAAAAGGGGTATTCTATATCTCAGTTTGAAAGATCTGCAAGAGAGAAAGAAATGTGTTAGGGCATGTCTCTCTCTAAGTGGTTTTGGTGATTGATGACAATGGATTTGCGGACTAATCGTGTGCATTGAGATTTCAGATATTTATTCATTGGCACGAGATGATTCTCCCCCCTCGGTGTTTAAGGAGAAGACGGTGTGTTTCCTTTGTTTCTGTTTTGGTGAACTTGAGTCGTAGGAAACAACGTACTATCAAGAGGGGGTCCGTATTGGAAAGGTTGGGTGGAATCAACACGTACACTTCCCCTTTGCACTCCCAACTCTTTCCCACATCTTTGGAGGATCCTTCGTTGTCTTGGAAGTGGGCTTGATAGTGATCCAGCGGCAGTACCGTGGCGCCGAGCGGCAGTACCGCCCAGAGCCACATGCGGCAGTACCGCTCGCGGGGTCTCAGCCGTAGTATCGCTTCGGTGCTGTGCTACTACCACCTCGATTCGAGAGCGTCACTTCTCGTAATACTAGGGAAAACCCTAGTAGTAGCGCGGGTTAATTGCTAGCAGTAGCGCGGGGGCATGCGCTACTGCTAGGGCGCTACAGCTAACTTTTAGCAGTAGCGCAGGTGGTACCCGCGCTACTGCTACTTCTAGTAGTAGTAGCGCGGTTGCCACCCGCGCTACTACTACTTAGTTGTAGCGCGGGTCAGGGCGCCGCACTACTACTAACTAATTGAGAATTAAAAAAATTAATTCCAGCCATGGCGGCTGCTTCTGCTCGGCGTCATCGTCCTCTCCATTCTATGGCTGCTATGGGTCCTCGAGGGGATGAAGTTGTTCGTCGTGATGGTGCTTCCCCACCCAACTTGTGCCCGCACCTCTCGTCTACTGCTGCTACAAAAGAAGAGAAATTATTAGAAAGAGGAAGAGAGAGATAGAGAGCAGTAGGAGGAGGAACTCACCGGTGGCTGCCGGAGTTGGAGACGATGCCCGAAACCCTAGATGAAGCTCGGTGACCTGCTGCTGCTTGTCGTGGGACCCTTGACCCAGCGAGGAGGTGCAAGTGGCTGCGTCCATGGCGGATCTGGCCGCCGCCATGTGGACGATGCTCTGGTGGTTTCCCTCTGCTTCCAACAGCGGAGAAGAAGGAGGATGGAGGGGGAGGGGAGGGGTCTGCGAGAGGTCGCCGGATTTGTGAGTGGCGCCGAGGTGCGAGGCCGGCAGTGGTGGTGGGTGAGGAAGGGAATGGCGAGTGGGAGGAGAAGGGGAATCAGAACAGTGTGGGTTTGGATTTGGGCCTCCGCACGCTATGTGTACATATGTCTTGGTGGGTCGATAGTAGTAGCGCGGGTTTATACCCCTCGCTACTACTATGGCATGTCCCGAGTGGGCACGGTAGAGACCACTTAGTAGTAGCGAGGGTTATAAACCCGCGTTACTACTATCAACTTAGTAGTAGCGAGGGGTATAAACCCGCGCTACTACTAAGGCATGTCCCGAGGGGGCACGGCAAAGACCACTTAGTAGTAGCGAGGATTATAAACCCGCGCTACTACTATCAACTTAGTAGTAGCGAGGGCTATAAACCCGCGCTACTAGTAACTAGCAGTAGCGAGGGGTATAAACCCTCGCTACTAGTAAGCGTCTGCCTATAAGCTTTTCGCTAGTAGTGTCGTGTCGGGTTGTGCGGCAGTAGGAGCGGCAGTGGCGGCGGTAGTACCTCTCATGAGCGGTAGTACCGCCCTACTACCGCTGCTAGTGCCACCCGGGGCTCTCGCTCTCCTGCCCCTTCTCCCTACAAGGCCCCTGCTCACAGTCTTCACGGTAGTACTGCTGGGGGTCGTTGTAGTACCGCTGCTACTAGTAGTAGTACCGCTCCCCTGCGCGGTAGTACCGCTCTGTGCGGGCTGAAGTGGGGATAATGGTTGGATTTGATTCCCCACTATAAAAGGAGGTCTTGTTCCCCAAGAAGACCTACCTCTTTTCCCTCAAGCTCCATTGTTGCTCCAAAGCTCATTTTCATCCGATCTCTCTCCCTAGCCAATCAAACTTGTTGATTTTCTAGGGATTGGTTGAGAAGGCCCAGATCTACACTTCCACCAAGAGAAATTTGATTCCCCCACTAATCCCTTGCGGATCTTGTTACTCTTGGGTGTTTGAGCACCCTAGGCGGTCGAGGTCACCTCGGAGCCACATTCCATTGTGGTGAAGCTCCGTGGTATAATTGGGAGCTTCCAATCAAGTTGTGAAGATAGCCCCAACCTTGTTTGTAAAGGTTCGATCACCGCCTTCAAGGGCACCATTAGTGGAATCACGACATCTCGCATTGTGTGAGGGCGTGAGGAGAATATGGTGGCCCTAGTGGCTTCTTGGGGAGCATTGTGCCTCCACACCGCTCCAATGGAGATGTACTTCCCCCAAAGGGAAGGAACTTCAGTAACACATCCTCGTCTCCACACTTGTTGTTATCCCTTCCCTTTACTTTGTGCAAGCTATTATTGTGTTGTATCCTTTGCTTGCACTTGTTCTTGTTGTTTTTGTTGGTAGCATCATATAGGTTTCTCACCTACTTGCACATCTAGACAACCTATTTGTTGCTAAACCTAATTTGTTAAGAAAAGCTAAAAATTGGTAGTTCCCTATTCACCCCCCTCTAGTCAACCATATCGATCCTTTCAATTGGTATCAGAGCCTCGTCTCTTTATTAAGGGTTTCACCACCCGAAGAGTATGGTTGACACCGAGGAGGTTGTGCCCGAGGCCGTGGAGTTGACTTCGATCACTCGAGACGACTTAAATGAAGCTATGGCTTCACTTAAGACGTCTATAACGGCCGAAGTCAAGTCCATGCTTAAAGAATTACTTGAGGGGATGAAATCCACTCCCGATCCCTTGCTTGTGGTTAATCCCATCGCATCAGAGTCGAAGGCCAATTCTGCCAAGGAAGGGGCTAAAGGTACTCATGTTCCTTCCCCTCATGACAAGAATGGGACGGGAACCTTTGCCTCATTTCCCCCCTCCCCCGATCTATGAAGGACCGGTCCCCACAGCTCGCATTAATATTCATGGTCATCCTCCCAAGCTTGTTAAGGGTGATTTTGCTAGTTGGGTCTTCTGCATTAAGTTTCATTTGAATCATTGCTCAACTAACCTTTGGAGAATCATTGAGCAAGGCTTCTACCTGCATGATCTAACCAACTTTGCCCCAAGAGAAGAAGTGGACAATCAATACAATCACTCTGCATTGTTCATCCTTCAGGAAGCGGTCCCTCCCGAAGACCTAGCGCACCTACGACCTTTCACTCTTGCAAAGGATTGTTGGGAGCACACTGTTTCCATGTACAAGGGGAGCTCAAGCATCCAACGGTCCAACTTTGAAGTGGTCCTTGATGAGGCCGATGAATTTGTGATGCTCGAAGATGAGGATCTGCGTGATCTTTACCGGAGGGTGACTACTTTTGCGGTTGCTCTCCAAGACCATGGAAGCAAGGATACTGATGACACTTGGATCAAGCGCAAGTTTCCCAAGGCCATCATGCCTTTCAACAAGGCCATGTCTTCTGTGATTCGTCAAAGGCCGGACTTTCACTACTTAACCTCAAGTGAAGTGTTTGATGAGTTTATTGCCATGAACATCATGAACAAGACCGCCGACAATGCTCTTGCCCGGGTCCGGTCAAAGAAAAGCACTCCCACCCTTGCTTTGAAGGCCAAGGCCATTCCGGAAGAAGAAGAGGAGTGTGGCCCCGAGGACACTAAATATGCTTACCATGAGCACATGGCTTTTGCGTCAAGGCAATTTTGGAGCAACAAGAGGAACTCAAGGCCCAACTTCACAAAGAACAACTCAAGTGGGTCAAATAACAAGCAACATGTACGAACTTGCTACAACTGTGGCAATGTGAGTCACTTTGTAGTCGATTGCCCCTACGAGAAGAGGGAAGACAATGGTGACAAACTCATTCGCAAAGATAAAGCCAAGTCTTTCCCTAGCAAGAATAACTTCATCAATAAGTCCCCTCCAAAGGGCTTTGTGGCACATGAAGAGTACCCCTCCGATGATGATGATGAAGATACAAGTGGAGACGGAATGGCAACGGCTACCATTGCCGTTGCTACTTCCTCCCCCTCCAAGGTGTCTCTCTTCGGCGCCCCCAACGAAAACACCATTGCCAAGTGTCTCATGGCCAAAGGTATCAACAAGGTAACTCCTAACATCAAAACCACCATCATTATTACTCCTTCATTGTTAGATTGTGTTGATGATAGTGAGCTGGAGAAAGTTGACGAGAATGAGTTCACCAACACTACAAAAATACACTTCCGTGATAATACATGTTTGTCATAGTAGGTCACGTTTTCTGTCATGCATGTACATCCATGACGATTTTATGACAGAATCAAGATAGTCATACCTGTGATGTCGTAGAAGTGTTCCATGACATTACCAAAATTATCATCACGGAAGTGTCCACTTCCATGACGATAAATCGTGCGTCATAAAAGTGCTTTCGTCAAGGGTGACCGACACGTGGCATCTTGAACCTTATCTACATTACTTCCTTTACCATTGCATAACGGGGTACTGTTCTCCAATATTTTGTCCACATTCTAAAAGAGAAACAAGCAGACACATCACAGGTTTACCATGTTGTATATGAAACTCATTTTGGTAAATTAGTTCAGTAGTAAAGTGGACAGGATAACAACATGAAACAAACATATATCTATGTACCATGGTCACCTTATGGTCTATATCATTCTAGTTTTTGTTGCCAAATCAAGATAGAGGCACAGTTCAAATAATATTTGTTCAAGACAAAGCAGAATAGACAGAATATAAGTGTGGGAAACTACAGAGCAATAACAACACTTGTAATGTGGATGGCATGAGAACATAACTGTTTATTCAATTGAAACTGAAATCAACATAGAGCAAGTTACAACAGCAAACCAGTAAAAGAAATAGGTTGAAAACATACCTGTTGCACCATTGGAGTTTCAATTCCATCCTTCAAATTTGAAAATAGTTGGTATGAGTAAATACAGTGATGCAAGAGCAAAGGAGTACGAACCATAGCTATAGAACCTGACCTGAGAACAATTCTTCTTCTGCTTTAAGCATTGAGTTGGGATTCAGAGTGGTGGTCCTCGTGCTTGGGGCACTGCAGTTCCCTTACTAACTGCTCGTGTTTGGGTGCTCTGTGGTGGACACGGTGCTGTATCAACTAGAACTGGGTTACTATCTGTTGGGGTTGGGGGTTAGAAGGGGTGTAGCTGGTTCTCTGTCCAACTGGGTAGGGGTACAATCTGCGTGAGTCTGGGTTATGTGTGGTGGGGTTGGTTCTTGGGCAAGTATAACCGTGGTTCTATCTGCATCAACTGGTAACACTATCTTTTCTGAAGACCGTGTTGTTACTCCCTTAGATACTGCCATCACCCTCTCCAATTCAAATGGCTGATAAACAAGAAAAGTAATTGAATGTACAGACATTGTATGATAGACAGGTGCAATGGATAGTGGGTTATAAAAGAGGGCATGAAATAATTCACATTTATGTTGTCTAACCAAACAGGATAGCATGACACAATTTCACATATATGATGGCTAACTAAACATGATAGCATGACACAATTTCACATATATGATGGCTAACTAAAAAAGATGGAAAGACATAGTTCAAAATATGATGACTATGTAAACAGGATGACATGATATAACTATATAATGTGTTTATTAAATAGGTTGGCATGCCATAATTCACATACATGCCGCCTGTGGAAACATGATAGCATGATATAATTCATGGATATAACGACATAATTCAAAATATGATGACTGTAAACACTAAACATGATGAGATGATATAACTATATGATGTCTTTATTAATTGGGTTGGCATGCCATAATTCAGATAGATGTTGTCTATGTAAACATGATGGCATGATATAATTCAAATATATGATTTATATAGTAAGCAAGTAAGCAGATGGCAATCGCATATATGATGTAAAAACTAAGTAATGCAAGACAACATGCATGACATGAGTAATATAACCCTGCCAAGTTTGAGCATAGACCTCAGGTGGGAAATAGGACTGGTCATCAGTCTCTGAATCCTCCTCTGTGGAGCTATCTGTAACCAGCAAGATGTCTGCTTTAGCAGGTAGCATTGTCTGCTCTGAATACCTTGTTTTCACTCCAGATACTTCCATCACCGCTTCAAATGGCTGATGCACAGGAAGAGTAGTTAAATATACAAACGTTGTCGACAAACGGAACACGTAATACAAAAAAAGGATAGCATGATATAATTCACATATATGATGATTGGCTAAACAACATGGCATTGCATAATTCACATATATAATGCCTTGCAACAAGATAGCATTGCATAATTCACATATATAATGTCTTGCAACAAGATGACATTGCGTAATTCACATATATGGTAATTAGACACTAAACAGGAGGCATTCACACAAATCATGTCTAAACTAATCAAATGACATAGCAATGCAAGACACCATATGCACGATATGAGGAACATAACCCTGCCAAGTTAGAGCATACACCTCGGGGGGGGGGAATAGGACTGGTCATCTGTCTCTGAATCCTCCTCTAAGGAGCTATCCGTAACCAGCGAGATATGCGCTTCGTCAGATAGCATAGTTTGCTCTGAAGAACTTGTTTTCACTCCAGAATTTTCCATCACCGTTGAGGGAGTCCTGGACTAAGGGGTCCTCGGGCGTCCGACCCGTTGTACATGGGCTGGACTGATGGGCTGTGAAGACACAAAGACCGAAGTCTCTATCCGTGTCCGGATGGGACTCTCCTTGGCGTGGAAGGCAAGCTTGGTGGCCAAATATGAAGATTCCTTTCTCTGTAACCGACCTTATGTAACCCTAGATCTCTCCGGTGTCTATATAAACCGGAGGTCTTAGTCCATAGAGGCAACATATATACAATCATAGTCAGACAGGCTAGACTTCTAGGGTTTTAGCCATTACGATCTCGCGGTAGATCAACTCTTGTAATACTCATATTCCTCAAGATCAATCAAGCAGGAAGTTGGGTATTACCTCCATAGAGAAGGCCCGAACCTGGGTAAACATTGTGTCCCCCGTATCCTGTTACCATCGACCTTAGACGCACAGTTCGGGAACCCCTACCCGAGATCCGCCGGTTTTGACACCGACATTGGTGCTTTCATTGAGAGTTCCACTATGCCGTCGTCAAATGGTTAGATAGCTCCTTCGATCATCCACAACGATGCTGTCCAAGGGGAAGTCTTCCTCCCCGGACAGATCTTTGTGTTCGGCGGGTTCGCACTGCGGGCCAACTCGCTTGGCCATCTGGAGCAGATCGATAGCTACGCCCCTGGCCGTCAGGTCAGATTCGGGAGCTTGAACTACGTCGCGGATATCCGCGGAGACTTGATCTTCGACGGATTCGAGACCCCAGCAGCCGCTCCCTGCCACCACGATGAACATGACATAAATCTGTCATCGGACCATACCCAGGAGATAGTACCTGTAGCTGCTCTGGCCTTAGATCCGGAGCAGACCGTGCCATCCGAGGACGGGAAGCTCAGCCCCGCCGCGGAAGCCGCAGACTCAGCGGCGTTGGATCCACACACAGACCAAACTTCAAGTGACATCTGTGTCACTGGAACCATGGACTCGTCTCCGGCTACGGGTTCTGAACCCTGTGAGTCCGCATACGCCGAGCTTGATCAGTCATCGATCCTCGAATTCAGCTCCGCGGATATCTTCCGGCACTAGCTTTGGGGCGACGTGCTAAACTCATTAAAAGCTCTATCCTTAGCGGGGGACACTCAGCCGAATTATGTCCGGTTCGAACTGGAGGCTGATGATGGAGAATTTTGCTTCCCACCCGCCACCCACTTCATAGCCACTGTCGACGACTTAACTGACATGCTCGATTACGGCTCCAAAGACATCGACGGTATGGACAACGATGCCGATGAGGAGCAAGGCCAAAACCCGCCGTTTACCGGACACTGGACGGCCACTTCTTCGTATGACGTATACATGGTGGATACACCAAAAGAGAATAGCGGCGATGACAAGGAAAATCCAGTTGAGGATGACCCTCCTTAGACACAACCAAAGCGCCGGCGTCAGCGACGCCGCTCTAAACCACGCAGCAGCAAAGACAGCAACACCGACACATGAGACGATAATACTCCGGATGGTGCCGAAGATAGAGAATATCCCGACGAACAAACTGCCGAACAGGACAATCGAGAAGCTGGGCAAGTTAGCCCTGATGAACACGCCATAGATGAAGACTCGGATGACGATAGTTATCTTCCGCTCTCCGAGGAGGAGGTGAGCCTCGGCAACGAGGATTTTATCGTGCCTGAGGAACCTCTCGAGCAGGAGCGCTTTAAGCGTCAGCTAATAGCCACTGCAAGGAGCCTGAAAAAGAAGCAGCAGCAGCTTCAAGCTGACCAAGATCTGCTCAATGATAGATGGACTGATGTCCTGGCAGCCGAAGAATACGGCCTTAAGCGCCCAGCCAAAAGTTACCCGAAGCGCAAATTGCTACCTCAGTTTGATGATGAGGCACCGGAGCTCGTACCATCATCGCACAATGCGGCTGACCGACCACCACGTGGTCGGGACAAAGCGGCAACTCAAGCCGAACACCAGCCCGCTCCACCTCGCCATAAAGGCAGAGATAAAACAGCTCGGGGTTATACATATGACCTTCGGCAGGACCTGGACAGTAGAGCAGGACATACCAGATCGATCTACGGATCACGAGGACGCGCCCCGACACGCGACAACGGCTATCTAGCCGGACGCAACAATCATACTCACGCCCCGGCCAAGAACCGCAGACGGACTCCATCCGAGCTACGTCGCGACGTGGCCCGATACAGAGGCGCTGCACACCCCCTTTGCTTCACTGATGAAGTAATGGACCATGAATTCCCGGAAGGGTTTAAACCCGTGAACATCGAATCATATGACGGGACAACGGACCCCGTGGTATGGATTGAGGATTTTCTTCTCCATATCCATATGGCCCGTGGCGATGATCTTCATGCCATCAAATACCTCCCGCTAAAACTCAAGGGACCAGCTCGGTACTGGTTAAACAGTCTGCCTGAAAACTCTATTGGCAGCTGGGAGGATTTGGAAGACGCCTTCCGCGACAACTTCCAATGTACATATGTCCGGCCACCAGATGCCGATGACTTAAGCCACATAGTTCAACAACCCGCAGAATCAACGAGGAAATTCTGGACTAGGTTCTTAACTAAAAAGAACCAAATTGTCGACTGCCCGGATGCCGAAGCCCTAGCGACCTTTAAACACAGCATCCGCGACGAATGGCTCGCCCGCCACCTCGGCCAAGAAAAGCCGAAGTCCATGGCAGCCCTCACGACACTCATGACCCACTTTTGTGCGGGTGAGGATAGTTGGCTGGCCCGTAGCAAAAACAATGCAAGCGACGCCGGCACCTCTGAAGTCAGAGATAGCAACGGCAAGTCCCGGTGCAACAAATACAAGCGTCGAAACAACAATGACAACACCAATGATACGGCGGTCAATGCCAGATTCAGTGGCTCTACGTCCGGTCAACGGAAGAAGCCGTCCAAAAAGAACAATTCGGGCTCATCGAGCTTAGACCGCATACTTGATCGTCCGTGCCAGATCCATGGCACCCCAGAAAAACCAGCCGACCATACCAACAGAGATTGTTGGGTTTTCAAACAGGCCAGCAAGAAACAAGGAGAAGGGATCGCAAAGCGAGGAGAACGACGAGGAGCCCCGGCCACCAAACATGGGGGGACAGAAGAAGTTTCCCCCTTAGGTCAAAACGGTGAACATGATATACCCTACCCACATCCCCAAGAGGGAACGTAAGCGCGCGCTCAACGACGTCTACGCGATAGAGCCAGTCGCCCCAAAATTTAATCCATGGTCGTCATGCCCGATCACCTTCGATCGACGGGATCATCCGACCAGTATCCGTCACGGCGGTTCAGCCGCACTGGTCCTGGACCCAATAATTGATGGGTTCCGCCTGAGGCGAGTCCTCATGGACGGTGGCAGCAGCCTCAACCTGCTTTATCAGGATACAGTGCACAAAATGGGCATTAATCCATCACGGATCAAGCCCACAAAGACTACCTTTAAAGGAGTCATACCAGGTGTAGAGGCCCGCTGTACGGGCTCAATCACACTAGAGGTTGTCTTCGGATCGCCGGACAACTTCCGAAGTGAAGAGTTAATCTTCGACATCGTCCCCTTTCACAGCGGCTATCACACACTGCTTGGACGAACCGCCTTTTCTCGGTTCAACGCGGTACCACACTATGCTTATCTCAAGCTCAAGATGCCCGGACCACACGGCGTCATAACAGTAAGTGGAAACACGGAACGCTCCCTCTGCACTGAGGAGCACACCGCTGCCTTAGCAGTAGAAGTACAGAGCGGCATTTTCAAGCAGAACCTTAATTCGGCGACCGAGCTCCCGGACACTGTCAAGAGAATCCGGACTATTCTGCAGCAAGACAGCTCGGCTCGTCAAGAGCTCGACTAGCAATTCAGCCTCCGTCCCAGCCCCGATCAAGTGGCGGCATTCGTACCATGCGTACATAACTAAAAAATACCATGGGCGTAGACTGAGGCATAACTAGCTGGTGGTCCATAATACGGCTCGATCGCCCCCGGACTTACATACTTTTCACCGTCTCCTTTTTCTCCTTTTCAGGTTTCTTTTCCACAGGCCCTTCCTGATGGCCTGACTACCGGTCCTTTCGAAGGATAAATAATCCAAGATGGCAAGAAGCACAGACATATAGGGGAGTTCCCAGGTGGTCTCCTTAACGATCATTCTACCTGTTTTCAGGACCCACACGTAGCTCTCCCTTGGTTGTGGCATGTTAAATAGCCTTTTGCTTCTTGCACTATTTGTATGAATGCGCTTTGACGTATTACCAAATTATAATGAAAACAGTTTGTGGCCCAAAAATCTGCGGCCCTAGCTTACTACTCTTTCTGCTTTCCTTTTATTTTGATACCTTTATCAAATAAGCAACCATACACTTTGGTACGTTTCAATTTGCCAGGGGCTTCATAGCGCCCCGCAATATGGCAACAAAGTCCGAACACTTTTTACAGTATAGTTTGGCACCCCGAATTTAGCACTATATGCATTAGCTCCGAAGCATATCTTTGGTCAATAGTTGGGTTGCCCGGCTCCTGTGCTTGCTACCTTACGATCCGCTATATCGGCTAGGGTAATAAAGGGAGAACTACTGCGATTGTGCCCTGGTTTACCCGGATGAGCACCTCAGTAGAGAAAGCCGAAAACTGACTGTCATGATGCGGCGAGAGCCGGTCAGCTCCTCGGAGGTCTCAAATTGTTAGAGATTTTTTCTGCACTACGCGAGGGATCGGTACTTACCCGATCAGGTGTTTACAGCGTCCTAGTTCGGATACTAGGGGCTGCGCCTATGTTTTTATTGTCAAACTCCTATGGCTAAGTGAGGGTGTTCAAGCCGCTTAGTCTGATTGTCTGGTTCGTTGCGCTAAACACCTCCTTGAAGGACCAAACAATTGGATCAAGAGTGTTTAGATTACATCCCGAACACCCCCGTACTACCTACGTGGGGGCAGAAGCCGACGATTGGCCAACTCTCAGATTTCACAAAATACGGCTGCACAGGAGGTAAATTTTTTAAACAAACATTATATTATATAACGACTTTGTTCCATCATACAAGGCAGAGACAACATGAATGTATTCATTCGAAAATAATGTCTTGCGCACATTGCGTCGCCACAATACGATACCCCTCCAGGACGTCTTCGAAATACCGCTCGGGCGTGCGGTGCTCCTTGCCCTCCGGCGGTCCCTCAGTCACAAGCTTGACGGCGTCCATCTTCGCCCACCACACCTTGACGCGGGCGAAGGCCATGCGCGCGCCCTCGATGCAGACCGACCGCTTGACGACGTCCAGCCGAGGGCAGACATTCACCAGCCGCTTCACGAGCTTGAAGTAGCTGCTGGGTATAGCTTCGGTAGGCCACAGCCGGATTATCAAATCCTTCATGGCCAGTTCGGCCACCCTGTGCAGCTCGACCAGCTGTTTTAGCTGATTGCTAAAGGGCACCGGATGTTCGGGCGCAGGTTATTGCGACCAGAACAGCTTCTCCGTTGAGCTCCCTTCTTCGGCTCGGAAGAATTCCGCAGCGTCAGAAACGCTGCGCGGCAGATCTGCAAACGCCCCTGGAGAACTCCAAATCCGGGTTAGTAAGAGATACTTCTTCTCCACATAATTGTTTTGCATACTAAACGCCTTACCCGCCGCGATCTTCTTGGCATCCCGGATCTCCTGGAGGGCGCGGTGGGCTTCGGCTCGGGCCTCTTGTGCGCTTTGGCGAGCCTTGGTGAGTTCAGTCTCTTGAGCCGAAACATCGCGTTCCAAGGACTCGCACTTCTTATGGCATCCTGGAGGTCCTGCTGGACCTCATCAAGCCTGGCCTCGTGCTTCTCACGGGCGGCTTGTTCCTTGGCAGCTTTCTCCTTGGCCTCGGCCAGTGCCTTCTTAAGGACCACGACCTCGGTCGCCACTCCTACAAATATCATGACACTACGGTCAGCACATATCCTTTATTCTTTCCGAATATACAGCAAGTCGCAACATACCTTGCTTGTCCTCCAGCTGCCTTTTTACAAGGCCAAGCTCTTCTTTGGCCCGCTCCAGACTTTCCTTTAGTCCGGAGACCTCCGCAGCATGAGAGGTTGCGGCCAGTAACGACGCCTGCTTATTCATACAAGACATGTTTAGTTAGTTTCCTACGAATATTAATTGATCCTCTGTCCAACTTTTCTTTCTGAACACCGGACAGTGTCTCAGGGGCTACTGTCTATATTGGGACTTTTTCTTTTGCGTCGCTTACCTCAAAACCTATTAGCAGGCTGCCGCAGGCTTTGGTCAGTCCGCTCTTGACGGACTGAACCCTCTCAATCACCATACCCATAAGGATATGGTGTTCCTCCACAATGGAAGCGCCTCGTAGCGCTTCCAGCAGATTATCCGGCGCCTCTGCATGGACAGAGGTCACCGGCGGAACAGGCACACCTCCTCCTTTCGGGGAAGGCGGCTCGCTTGACTCCGGAGCCGTGTAGGTCTTCCGAATGGTATTCGGCTGGGGGCCGAATTGGATATGGCCCCCATCGCCAGTCTCCATGGGGGCTTCCTCCCCCATGTGTCCGGCGGCCGAGGAGTCATCCTCTGGCGCCACCTTGACGACCTCCTGAACCTCTCCCTGGGGGTAAATAGGAGTGGTCTTCTCCTTATGAATCCCCCTCAGAACAGTTATCTTCCTCTTGATTACAATCCAAAATGGGTGGAGGGGGGCTGCCTTTGCGCCTACAATGGACCGACGTCTGCATGAAATTTTATTTCTTTTGCTCTACATGTTTAGTTCCATTGTGTACAATAACTGACATGCATAGGAATAAAACATAGTGAGATTATGTAAGGAGTGCATGCAGAAATCTAGAGTGATAGTAGCAACCTGTGGATAGACCCAAAACCAATGATAGCAAGCAGATAATGGCTTTTGTTAAAAATACCGATAATGGCTTCTTTACTATTTATTTCCCACCCAACATGAAACTCATAGTAGACACCAGAGATTAACCAGATAGTAGATATATACTATTGATTGCGGCCCCGATTTGTACCACACAACCATTTAAAAACTCAAGTTTGACCATTAGTTTGGAGCTGACTCAGAGTCTCATCGGTGAACATGATGATAAATTAGCATGTAATATTAAGCGAGGCATAACGTAAGCAGACACGAAAGAGTGCGACCTCTCTTGCGGACCCATGTAGTCCTCGAGGTCATCTGCTCGGTTGATGATGGTAATGCAGTTGTCGTGGCTGCCGGCAGTGGGGAAGAAGATCAGGCGGCGAAAGACTGTCTAGAGGCCGGATCCCTGCTGTGCTGGACCCTTCTGTCGTTGGAGCAGCTGAGCTGGGGTGGACGACGGTGCAACAGGAGCGGGACAAACCACACAAGGTTTTCTCTGACAACTATCTGTAAGAGAAGCAATTCTGTAATGGCTCGTTTGAATTGGAGGATTCTACCAACGCAGGGATAGGAAATACACAGTAATAGGATAGGAATGCACGTGCAAAACAGAGAATTAAAAAACATAGGATTTCTGCCAATCTCGGTGTTTGGTTCAGAAGAATTGGAAGATCACAGGATGCAAAGAAGCATGCTGAGATTAAGTCAAACCACAAGAAAATGTACGGTTATAATGCTATTATGCTACTATCTCTTAGTCTTGTGCTTCATGAATAGGAATTTGAAAAGGGGGGCAACTAGATATTAAAATTCCTACGGTTTTCTTTCAAGGAGACACTAAAGGAACAAATCCTACAGTTTTCCTTTGCTCCATTCCTTTGACTAAATGCATGAATAGTAGTAGCATAGGAAACTTTCCAATTCGTTGTTTTTCCTTTAGTTTTCCTTTCAAGCATTGGCGATTCTAGTAGGCAGGCATGAGCAGGGAAAAGCCTACACTCAAAAAATGTTTCTGTGCTACTTCTACTACTTTGGACCTAGGCCACTGCCCTACTAGCTCAACTCCCAGGCCCATCTGCAAATGCACAGCTCAAACGCGCAGAGATAAATAATGATGGCGTTCAAGAGATTCCATCACGGATAGCTAAGTTGCCTGGTACCTCACTGCTTGTCATATAGTAGGCGAAACTAATCGTATTTCACATTACTACGTGTGCTCAACGGATAATATATATATATATATAACATGTAGAGTAAAAAAGTAATGCAACAAGTGTACAACCTCTTTGGCGAAGCCATGTCGATCTCAGCATGATTGGGTTGGTCTATGAGGATGCTTCGGCTGATTTGGCTGTCGAAGGAGGGGAAGAAGATCTTAGGCGTCTGGAGATGGAGCCCGGGGTACTGCTACCTCTTGAGCATGCGTTGGTTTTCCCTTGAAGAGGAAAGGGTGATGCAGCAAAGTAGCGTAAGTATTTCCCTCAGTTTTTGAGAACCAAGGTATCAATCCAGTAGGAGACTACATGCAAATCCCTCATACCCGCACAAACAATCAAGAACCTTGCAACCAACGCGATAAAGGGGTTGTCAATCCCTTCACGGCCACTTGAAAAAGTGAGATCTGATAAAGATAATAAGATAAATATTTTTGGTATTTTTGTTGTATAGATTGAAGAGTAAAGATTGCAAAAATAAACAGCGAGATAAATAGCTAGTTTACGGGAGATTAATATGATGGAAGATAGACCCGGGGGCCATAGGTTTCACTAGTGGCTTCTCTCAATACAGCATATTTTACGATGGGTGAACAAATTACTATCGAGCAATTGATAGAAAAGCGCATAGTTATGAGAATATCTAGGCATGATCATGTATATAGGCATCACGTCCGTGACAAGTAGACCGAAACGATTCTGCATCTACTACTATTACTCCACACATCGACCGCTATCCAGCATGCATCTAGAGTATTAAGTTCAATAGAACAGAGTAACACATTAAGCAAGATGACATGATGTAGAGGGATAAACTCAAGCAATATGATATAAACCCCATATTTTTATCCTCGATGGCAACAATACAATACGTGCCTTGCTGCCCCTGCTGTCACTTAGAAAGGACACTACAAGATTGAACCCAAAGCTAAGCACTTCTCCCATTGCAAGAAAGATCAATCTAGTAGGCCAAAGCAAACTGATAATTCGAAGGGACTTGCAAAGATATTAAATCATACATATAAAAATTCAGAGAAGAATCAAATATTGTTCATAGATAATCTTGATCATAAACCCACAATTCATCGGATCTCAACAAACACACTGCAAAAAGAATGACATCGAATAGATCTCCAAGAAGATCAAGGAGAACTTTGTATTGAGATCCAAAGAGAGAGAAGAAGCCATCTAGCTAATAACTATGCACCCGAAGGTCCGTGGTAAACTACTCACACATTATCGGAGAGGCTATGGTGTTGATGTAGAAGCCCTCCGTGATCGATTCCCCCTCATGCGGAGTGCCAGAAAAGGCCCTAAGATGGGATCTCACGGGTACAGAAGGTTGCGGTGGTGGAAATAGGGTTTCGTGGTGCTCCTGGATGTTTTCAGGGTATAAGAGTATATATAGGCGAAGGAAGTAGGTCGATGGAGCTACGAGGGGCCCACGAGGGTGGGGCGCACCTACCCCCCTGGGCGCGCCCTCCTACCTCGTGGCCACCTCGTGGCTTCCTTGACGTCCACTCCAAGTCTCCTGGATTGCATTTGTTCCAAAAACGATCCTCGCGAAGGTTTCATTCCGTTTGGACTCCGTTTGATATTCCTTTTCTGTGAAACACTGAAATAGGCAAAAAAACGGCAGTTTGCACTGGGCCTCCGGTTAGTAGGTTAGTCCCAAAAATAATATAAAAGTGCATATATAATAAAGCCCATTAAACATCCAAAACAGATAATATAATAGCATGGAACAATCAAAAATTATAGATACGTTGGAGACGTATCAAGCATCCCCAAGCTTAATTCCTGCTCGTCCTCGAGTAGGTAAATGATAAAAACAGAATTTTTTATGTGGAATGCTACCTAGCATAATTCTCAATGTAATTTTCTTTATTGTGGCATGAATGTTCAGATCCGAAAGATTCAAGACAAAAGTTTAATATTGACATAAAAATAATAATACTTCAAGCATACTAATAAAGCAATCATGTCTTCTAAAAATAATATGGCCAAAGAAAGTTATCCCTACAAAATCATATAGTCTGGCTATGCTCTATCTTCATCACACAAAATATTTAAATCATGCACAACCCCGGTTTCAGCCAATCAATTGTTTCATACTTTAGCATTCTCAAACCTTTTTCAACTTTCACGCAGTACATGAGTGTGAGCCATGGACATAGCACTATAGGTGGAATAGAATGGTGGTTGTGGAGAAGGCAAAAAGGAGGAAGATAGTCTCACATCAACTAGGCGTATCAACGGGTTATGGAGATGCCCATCAATAGATATCAATGTGAGTGAGTAGGGATTGCCATGGAACGGATGCATTAGAGCTATAAGTGTATGAAAGCTCAACAGAAGGAACTAAGTGGGTGTGCATCCAACTCTCTTACTCACGAAGACCTAGGGCATTTTGAGGAAGCCCATCATTGGAATATATAAGCCAAGTTCTATAATGTAAAATTCCCACTAGTATATGAAAGTGACAACATAGGAGACTCTCTATCATGAAGATCACGGTGCTACTTTGAAGCACAAGTGTGGTAAAAGGATAGTAGCATTGTCCCTTCTCTCTTTTTCTCTCTTTTTTTTGTTTGGGCCTCTTTCTCTTTTTTTATGGCCTCTTTTTTTTTCTTTTTTTTCGTCCGGAGTCTCATCCCGACTTGTGGGGGAATCATAGTCTCCATCATCCTTTCCTCACTTGGGACAATGCTCTAATAATGATGATCATCACACTTTTATTTACTTACAACTTAAGAATTACAACTCAATACTTAGAACAAAATATGACTCTATGTGAATGCCTCCAGTGGTGTACCGGGATATGCAATGAATCAAGAGTGACATGTATGAAAATCAGGAACGGTGGCTTTGCCACAAATACGATGTCAACTACATGATCATGCAAAGCAATGTGACAATGATGGAGCGTGTCATAATAAACGGAACGGTGGAAAGTTGCATGGCAATATATCTCGGAATGGCTATGGAAATGCCATAATAGGTAGGTATGGTGGCTGTTTTGAGGAAGGTATATAGTGGGTTTATGATACCGGCGAAAGGTGCGCGGTATTAGAGAGACTAGCAATGGTGGAAGGGTAAGAGTGCGTATAATCCATGGACTCAACATTAGTCATAAAGAACTCACATACTTATTGCAAAAATCTATAAGTCATCAAAGCAAAGTACTACACGCATGCTCCTAGGGGAAGGGTTGGTAGGAGTTAACCATCGCGCGATCCCGACCTCCACACATAAGGAAGGCAATAAATAAATAAATCATGCTCCAACTTCATCACACAACGGTTCACCATACGTGCATGCTACGGGAATCACAAACTTTAACACAAGTATTTCTCAAATTCACAACTACTCAACTAGCATAACTCTAATATCACCATCTCCATATCTCAAAACAATCATAAAGAATCAAACTTCTCATAGTATTCAATGCACTTTATATGATAGTTTTTATTATACTATCTTGGATGCTCATCACATTTAGGACTAATATTTTTTTAACCAAAGCAAATTGCCATGCTGTTCTAAAAGACTCTCAAAATAATATAAGTGAAGCATGATAGACTAATAATTTCTATAAAATAAACAACCACCGTGCTCTAAAAGATATAAGCGAAGCACTAGCGCAAAATTATCTAGCTCAAAAGATATAAGTGAAGCACATCACTACTGCAGGATGCTGCTAACATGACACTACGATCAGAGACCCTGCGAGAAACTATGTGTGATGCAATAATCGCAAACGATGCTGTATGAAAACCGTCAGAAATGATGCAAAACGTTTGCGATGGAGGATGCATCAAACACGGCAGATTTTAGTTGCATGTGCGATTCAGGCCACACAGTTAACCCGTTCGAACTATTTGCGATGAGGCAAAACAACAGAAACGGGCAGCCATATCAATGTGTGTGCGATATACGGCATACAGTTCGCTCCGATGAACCGTTTGCTATTTGGGAGTGCAACATAAACGATTAGCCAGATCAAGGTGTGTGTGATATAGGGCATACGGTTTACTCGGACGAACTGTTTTCGATTAGCGAACGCAACAGAAATGGTTCAACTTAACAAGATGTGTGTGATACGTAGCAAACAGCCGAATCGGATGAACTGTTTGCAATGAGAAATTACAACACAGACGGTTAATACAGTTAGTTCGTGTGCGATTCTGTGTGTACAAAAAACTTTGAAATATGCAAACTAGTTGCTTGCGGTGGCACTACTTGGAAAAGGCTTATACATAGAAGTTTACCAGTAGCGCGTGTTAAGGACCCCACGCTACTGATAAGTACCACTAGCGTCTGTTATAAAGCGTGCTACTGGTACAACTTAGCAGTAGCGTAGGTTGCCTGTGGGCACACTACTTGTAAGTTAGCCACACCACACACCCCGGCCAAAAATAGTAGCAGCCTTGGTACACTAACCAGCGCTACTGTTAAGAAAATAGCAGTAGCACCTGTCCACCAAGAAGCGCTACTGCTACTTCTTCTATGTGTAATCTTTTACAAGTAGCGTGGGTTTTGGACAAGCGCTATAACTATTTTTACTTACCAGTAGATATTCTGGCTGGCACACATAGCAGTAGCGCGCTTTGGTGCCCCGCGCTACTACTATGGTCGCCAGCCAAAATATCTGCCACCTTTCCCCCCTCTTCTTCCTCCCCCTTTCTTTCTCCCCCCTCCCTCTTGCACTTGCTTGTTCTTCAGTGCTTCCCCTCTTCTTTGCCCCTCCTACACCCCTCCATTAATGCCCTCCCTCCTTTCTCTTCCTTTCTTTTGCCCCTCCTCCCCTTCTCTTCTTTGCCCCTCCACCATCCCCTCCATTAATGCCCTCCCTCCTTCCTCTTCCTTTCTTTTGCGCCTTCTCCCCTTCTCTTCTTTGCCCCTCCACCACCCCCTCCATTAATACCCTCCCTCCTCCCTCTCATAGCTCTCTCTCTCTCCCTAGCTTGTTGGAGCTATATTTATGTAGGTACCTCACTATCTAGAGCTACTAGCTAATTATAAGAAGGTGCTCAATATCCCTCTCGACAAATAAGTGAGCAAAAAAAGAGTTGTGCAAGAATGGAAATATGTGTGTTTGCGATTAGGACCGAAACTATGTGCGATATGAATATACCGAATTGTGTGTGGCATGTGAGTGACATGAGTTGCCTATGTTTTGCCGAAATGTCGATTCAATTCCGTTTTGGTGAATTTCTGGCAAACTCAATATGTCCTATGTTTAGGGAAGGTCATGCCGAATTTTTGTATGAATTTGATCCATGCATGCATATATACGTGGTTATAATATTTGCTCCGCGCACAGGTGATCATGAAGGTCAATGGAAGGATGGTGGAAAGATACTAGCAATCCGTTGTGGACGACATGTATGAAAAAAGACTGAAGGATGTTTTATGTCCGTGTTGAAAATGCAAAGGAATAGTCAGGCTCGACCCCTTTGAGGGTGGCACATTCAAGGCGCACCTGGTCATGCATGGTTTCATGCATGGCCATACTCGGTGGATAAGTGATGATGATGATGAGGATATCGACGGGGCAGGAAATAACAAAATGGGGCCACCAGACGAAGAGATGACCGATTATGTGCCTGAAGAGGAAGACGGCCTCGAAAATGTCGATGGCGAAGAGGCAGGTCAAGGCGGAGAAGACGCGGACACGCCGCCGTCTTCGTCGCTACTAAGTTCACCCATGCGGGACCCGCATGTTCGAGACCTGCTTCGCAAAAAGACGACTAGCGATAGAGCTGCTTCTAGAGAGGAGGCCAAACTGGCGCAACTGGAGGTAGACTCGATGTCTCCTTTGCATGATGGTTGAAATTCCGAGGTGACCCGCTTGAGTTTCACACTAGAACTTCTAAAGACGAAGGCAAAAAAACAAATGGACAGATACAAGCCTGGATGAGCTTCTGAAGTATCTAAAGAAGGTTCTTCCCGCGGGAAGCCTGTGTCCTACTAGTGTCGAGGAGGCAAAGAAAATCGTGTGCCCTCTTGATCTGCCACACATTAGATATCACACATGCATCAATGATTGCATCATATATCGGAACGAGCACGCGGAAAAAACCATCTGTCCAAAGTGCAATGCTTCACGATATAAAAAGGCCGAAAAGAAAGCTCCACAGAAAGTTGTATGGTACTTTCCGATCACTCCGCGTCTACAGCGGTATTTCGTAGATCCTAAGGAAGCAAAGCTTATGCGCTGGCATGCGGAGAGGGTGAAGCCAGATGACAGAGAAGAGCCGAAGCTAAGACACCTCGCAGATGCTAGCCAGTGGACAACATTAAATGGTGAATTTGAATTTTTCTCAAATGATCCAAGGAATATCGTGCTTGGCGCTAGTAGTGATGGCATGAATCCATTTGGCAACCAGAACACCAATCATAGCACATGGCCCGTGTTTGTATGGATGTACAACCTCCCCTTGGTTGTGCATGAAGGAAAAATACATACACATGGCTATGCTTATTCAAGGGCCGAGACTACCGGGAAATGATATAAATCTGTATCTCGGGTTACTAAAAGAGGAGCTACAAACCTTATGGACAGCGCCAACCAAGACATGGGATGCAAGCAAAGGAGAGTATTTCTACATGAGAGCCGCGGTGATCACAACGGTGCAGGACTATCTCGGTTACGGCTATCTCTCCGGCCAGGTGTGCCACGGATATTGCGGATGCACGAGGTGCATGGATGATACACCTTCTCTGTAGCTATCGAAAGATGGCGGGTCTTCGAAAATCGTGTAGATGGGGCATTGAAGATGGCTCGAGAAGGATGACCCGTGGAGAAAGCGTGGAGATCTATTCAATGGTAAGGCTGAGCATCGAGGTCCTCCACGTAAGCGTAGCGGTGCAGAAATATATGAGTTATTGAAGAACTGGGAAGAGTGCCCCTCGCCGGGAAAGACGAAGAAAATGGCGTCAGAGCCCCTGCTGAAGGTATGGAAGACGAGATCTGTTTTCTGGGACTTGGAATACTGGCCCATACTCGAGACACCTCATAGCCTTGATCAAATGCATATCACAAAAAAATCCTTGAGAGTTTGCTTGGAACATTGATGAACATGCCGGAGAGGACCAAGGATGGGCCGAAGGCAAGAAAAGACTTGGAATTTTTTAATATCAGGAAAGATCTCCAAATGCCCGGTAAAAGGTCATCAGAGGAGACCGAGACGGAGACGGAGACGGAAGATAGGGGCAAAAAAGTAACAAGAAGGAAGAAAAATATTGCCCCCCCTCTTGCTTCACCTTAGATCCGAAGGAGGTTGATCAATTGTTCAAGTGCCTTGCCGGAATCAAAGTTAGTTTCAGATACTGTGGGAAGATAAGCAGATATCTGGACACTAAGAAAAAAAGGTTCAGTGGGATGAAGTCTCACGACTGTCATGTGATGATGATGCATTTACTCCCGGTTGCACTTAGAGGGATTATGGACACACATGTGCGTGAGACGCTTACTGACCTATGCTACTTTTTTGATGCTATCTCTCGAAAGTCGATCAGTGTGAAGCAACTCCATAGGCTACAGGAAGAGATCGTTGTCATACTGAATGAGCTAGAGATGTACTTCCCGCCCGCGTTCTTTGATGTCATGGTGCATCTATGTGTCCACATCATGGACGACGTCATCGATCTAGGGACGACATTCCTGCACGGCATGATGCCATTCGAGAGGATGAATGGCGTCATCAAAGGATTCGTTCGTAACATGTCCTGTCCAGATGGAAGCATAGCCCAGGGATATCTGACCAAAGAGTGCATCTCTTTCTGTGGGAGTTATCTAGTAGGCACCGGAGACCCTGTTGTTGGTTTGCCCGTCAACAAGCACTGTGGAAGGCTCGAAGGCTAAGGTCACACCAACGGTCATAGGGATGTGAATGTGTTACGCTTGGGACGACAAAACGACCTTGACAGGGCAAACTTAGTAGTGCTACAACACCTAGGTGTGCTAGAAGATTTCGTGACACTACACAAAGAGACCATCGCAAAGAAGTACCGTGACCGTGGGGTGCACAGGACGGATGCTGAAGTTATTAGAGAGCACAACTCCACTTTCTTGCGTTGGTTCAAAGAGCAAGTTGTGGCTAATCCCCAGGAAGAGGGTTGTCCGAACGGAACGCTCATATACGCCTTAGCACATGGCCCCTCGACCAACCTCGCGACTTATCAAGCATACGGTATCAACGGATACACGTTCTACATGGAGGAGAAAGATATAAACAGTGATGACCAAAACTCAGGGGTGACGATGGAAGCCATGATCGGGAATGTAATTGAAAGATATTACGGAAGGGTCGAAGAGATATGGGAGCTTAACTACTCTGGATTGCATAGTGCGACGATGTTCCGTGTCAGATGGGCTAAGAATGTACAGAGAGAAAACCAACATTTCACTATGTATACCCGACTCCGATAGCGGTACCGTCAACGCCATCGCCAAAAATGAGCCATGGGTACACGCTAAACACGTGACACAATGTTTCTTCATAACTGATCCAATCAATCCCAGCTGTGTTGTCGTGAGGAGAAGCAGAAGGAGCATCGCCGTAATGGATGGAGTCGCCAACGAGGAAGACTACGACCAGTACGGTGATCCGATGAGGGAAGATGATGCTGATGATGATGAAACATACGTCAAAAGAAGAATGAAGACTACATTACCTACGAAAGATCGTAATCCCTGGAGAAGGAAAAGTCATGACCATGGGCTCAATTATTCGACAATGAATAAAAGAGGGAAGAAGATCAGTCTGAAGCGTCGTCGTCGCCCAAGCTGACAAACTAATCCACAAAGTTTGTGTGTGTCTAGCTATTTTGTATACCGCCGATAGCGGTCAAATGATGTAATATATATTATACTAATTATTATCCGGAGGGTAACAGTGGTATTGCTCCAACGACAGACCAAATTAAACGAAGGAAAGTGCAAAAGAAAGATAAGAAAAAGAAAAGTGCAAATGAAAGAAAAAGAAAAATAAAGGAAGTTTTGCAAAATGAAATGAAAGAAAAAGAAAAAGGAAAAGGAACTAATAAGTTGTGGAAAATGAAATGAAAGAAAACTAAAAAAAGAAAGGAAGGAAGTTAGTGGAATATGAAAAAGAAAGAGAAAAAGAAATTAAAAAGAATAATAAAAATAAAAAGAGAAATAAAAATAAAAAGAAAAAATTTTAAAAAGTAAAAAAAAGTTAGCAGTAGCGCGTTTTGGCTTGGGCAGCTCTATAGCTAAGAGAAAAAAAAAGAAAAAAAAAAGTTAGCAGTAGCGCGTTTTGGCTTGGGCAGCGCTATAGCTAACTTAGCTATAGCGCGTTTTGCCATACCGCGCTATAGCTAAGTCGCCTATAGCACCGGGTCCGAGAGCTCCTATCTCTTTCCTCTCTGTACTCTCGCTCGTCGATCGATCCCCTTTTCTCCCACGCCACCGCCGCCGCCGCACCACCCACACCGCCGCCGGACTCGACCTCAGCCCCGACCTCCACGCCGCGCCACCCACGCCACCGCCGGACTCGACCTCAACCCTGACCTCGACGCCACACCACCCACGCCGCCGCCGACGCCGGACTCGACCTCAGCCCCGACCCTGACGCCGCCTGTCACCCCCTCCCTGGCGCCGCTCCCCTAACCACCTCAGCCGCTCCCCCGACGCAGATCTCCCTCCCTCTCTCTCTGAACAAATTTGGCCTCTGCAGATCGAACCCGACCCCCTCAGCCCTGGCGACCCCTACCACGACGCCGACGTCCTCAACCCCAACATCTACCCCCTCAGCCCCGGCGACCCCGACCCCGACGCGCGGTGTGCCACCTCCTTCCTTTCCTGCTGTTCTTAAATTAACATGTAGGGTGTCCAAATATAGGGTTGTTGATTACATACATATCAACGGGAATTTTCTGCCACATATAGCTGAAATTTACCCATGTATGAACTCTGAACACACACCTTAGCTATAGTTCAGTAACTGACTACGGATTGCTCCATTAATTTCTAGTTGATGTCCATTTTGAAAATGATGATAAATGAAAATGAAAATTAGCTTATGTTGCTTCCCATTTTGAAATTGAAAATTAGCTTGTTTCTAAACAGAAAATGAAAATTAGCTTGTTTCTTTGTATATGTATTTTGGTTCTGAACTTGTATCGCTGTGTCTTATCCATTACTAAAGTGCATGTGACAGCAACCGCTTGACAGCAACCACTTTGATGGCTGCATCTCCGTCATTGTTAGTGAAATGCTACTTCAGCACATAGTGCTTATTATCATTTGCAGGGAAATCGATTGGAGTGACCTATGTTTTGCCGGAAATGTTGATTCATTTCCATTCCGGCAAATTTCAGGCGCTCTATATGTGCACTTTCTAGCAAAGGTCATGCCGAAATTTTCCGTGAATTTCGGCATGACTTGTGCTAGAAAGTTGGACATATCGAGTGCTCAAGATTTGTCGCGGCAGGAATGAAACGACATTTCCGGCAAAACAAAGGTCACTTTTTTTCATTATTCACTTTATTATATAAAGCTCGATAATTAAACGACTACAACATTGAACCCTAGGAAGCATGACCGACACTGATGACGCTGGAGGTTCTCAGTCCCAATTAGGTCGAGCACACACCTACCTCGACTTTCTGGCGGATCAGGAGAGACAGCAAGCTGGGACTGAGACTGGCGCTGATGAGGACGGTGGTGGCGCCGGCGCCGACACTGATGCCACCAACGACACCGGCAGTGAGACTGGCGCTGATGATGTTGCTAACTACAGCACCGAAGGTGGGACCTCCCAAGCCAGTGAGGGAAAGAAGGAAAAGAGGACACGACGCCCAAATGAGCTCGGCACCGGAAGACTCATGGTCATGGTGGTGCACCCTGGCGAGTTCGAGCCAATAGAGCCGCGGGAAGTGGCAGCGTGTTACGGCAACCAACTAGCATGCATCCTACGGGATACAACTAACATCAACACCACGAAAATATGAAAGAATGAAAATTTGAAGAAGCTGCTCCTAACTAGGTTGCACGCAAGATTCCTGTTCCCCGGTCGTAATGACGATGTCGACCCATGGGATGATGATGCCATGAAAAAAATCAACAACAAAGCCCTAGGGAAGTTCAGCAACGCATTGAGCGCTTGGAAAACTAGGGTGAAAAGGGCGATTGAATTAGACCATGAAACCTACGCTGAGATTGTTGCAGACAATCCAAAAATTACGATAGAGGACTTTGAGAAGTTCAAGGAGACTTGCAATGAAGAAGCTGCCAAGGCCAGGTCGGAGAGAGGCAAGCAGCTGCGGGCAAATAACATGGGGAACCACCGCCTTGGAAGTTGTGGTTACACGGGAAAGAGGCTCGTGTGGGCTAAGGAGGACGCAGAACATGAACGTCAGGGGATCCCAGACCCATTGGCTGAGTTCACCAACTAGCAGGGGCACGACTTCATCAGGGCCCGATTCTCGTGGGACCCCAAAAAAAGATTTTTTTTCACCGACGGGCCGACTAGGAAATTCATGAGATTACTAGTAATTATCCTTTTACCACCTTACATATTAGCTTCTAATCAATGAAGTCTACTACATTCTATTCGCATTCGTAAATGATTCACGGTCCATTTTGCAGAGAGAGCAACACAAGCTTGCGGCCGAAAGCGACTCGTCAACTCAGCCGACTCAGTCGTCGACGAAGTACAAGTGGGACACTCCTTTCAACCGTGCCATGAACATAATGATGGGACACCCGCCCAGCCAGCGGCCGCAATATGGACGTGTGCACGGTGCCGGGATGGCGCCATGTGGAAGTACTATTATAACGAGGACCCCGAGGCCAAAAGACAGAGAAAGAAGTTCAGTCAAGTGACTATCGACGAGAAGGTGGCGCGGGCAATGGAGAAAGCAAAAGCTAAGACCAAAGCTGAGATAATTGCTGCCTGTAGAGATGATATGGTGGCTGCCTTTACAAGCCTGATTCCAATAGTGGTCACATGGGTGCAACAAAATCCAAACGCTCCACCAAGTGATTTTCCCATGCCCAGCTTCACGGGGAGTAACACAATGAACACCGCACCCATACCCGTACCTAGTATGGAAACCACACCCGCACCTCCTCCAGCACCTGCTCCTGCACCCAGCTCTCACAGCAGCCCTAGCTTCGTCTCTGGCTTGAATGTCGGGCCGTTGACATTGGCTGAGCTCGATGCCCTCACGGTAAATACGCGTCGCACCTTCGTCAACTCAATTAATTAATTAATCTTCAGTTGCCGTTCTTTTTGGATCTCTGACGCCGCACGTATATGTCTTTGTAGGCCGACTCCACTCCGTGCACCCTCCTTTACCACATGAAGGGTGGGTTGGTGGATGTGGGGAAGGGTACTATAGTGAAGCCTAAGGATCGATTGTTTCACCACCGGCAGATGCCTGATAACGCCTTAAGGGTCTCCGTGGCGAGTGTGAAAGCGGGCTACGAGGGTTTCCCTCGTCCGATACAAACCGATGGAGAGGATGACGAGATCCCCACGCAGCTTGGCCAATGTAAAAATTGGCCGATCCTATGGACGAAAAATCTTCTTCATGTCGAGGTGGCCGGGAGCACACCAACGGGACCTCAGGAAGGTATGACCACAACACCACCTACAAAAGTACAACCATCGTCTGTGCTGCTTGCTGAGATCAAGAGACATGAGGAAGGAGGGCCAACCGTTCCGGCAGATGATGCCATCTGCCCCATGGAAGAGGATATGGATCATGACATGGAGGAGGCCGATGAGCCTCTCCAGTATCTCAATACTGCCTTTGACAATGAAGTAACAATGAGTCAACCATATGAATATGAGATGCATGTACCAGAGCCGGAACGTCCTCGGGAGTGCAAGAAGTCTTTGTTCATGCAATCCTCGCAGGACACGCCTCCAGATGCCGGCTCCACCCAAGCTCAACTAATTAGCCAGAGTCGTCCAATGCTGAGCCCGGCAACAATAGGGGTGGTGCTCAGGGAGGGTCTGACAGACCCACCAGCACTTGAGCCCACTAAGAAGAAGCAGAGAAAGAGACCGACGGCGAGAAAATCCAATAAAGCTGGCAATGCTACTTCTAGCAGCCAGCCGCCTTCGACCAAGGTTGACCGTTTACCGATGAACATGCGCCATTAATCCATGTCGCGGGAGAGCCAATGGTACCGGCGAATGCACTAGCTGCCATAGCAGGGGATCTCAGGAGACTCCATGACCATGTGCTTTCGGCAGAGAGAAGCCTCCTCGCCTCGGATGATCCAGGATACCCACTTTATATGGTTCATGTGCCGAGCAGTTGCAAGATGTATGTCCACACATGCCCCGCGGACCTCTTCTTCCTTAGGTTTGATTACATCTTCCAGATGTTTCAAATGAGGGCACTCGATTTTACGTTCGTCTTCTTGTATGCGCTGCACATGAACTACATCATCATGAGAGAGCAAGTCACCGGTCTTCCGGTCGCGGACCCATACTATATGCATGAGGGCTTCTTGTCAATCAACGACGCCAACCGTCAATATGCGAGTCAGTACATCGAAGAATTCTTGGTCAGTAATAAGGACAAAGAAACGATTCTCCTACCTTATCATCCCAGGTAAGTCATCCGCGGATAGCACTATAACACATACGTGCATTTCAATAGTTACTTTGCATGCATGGAGGCTAACTTGATCGTGTATTTTACGCAGCGGGGGATGTCGTGCCATTCTCATCGTTCTTTACCCGCGTTACTCCCGCGCTCTATATTTGGACCCGTCGAAGAACATACAGAAGAAAGATTACACACACATAAAGCATGTTCTGGACAGAGCTATGCTGGGCTTCAGCATGCGGGGTGGCTACATACAATGCAAAAAAACAAATAAGGCCGGTCTTTGTTTCGGCCACAAGACTGACTTCTGTTGCATCCAACAACCGGCAAGAAGTGACAATGATGGATTCTACGTCATCCATCTAATGATGGAGTACAGAAGGGATGTGCAATCACTTTGCATGAAATCTTCATCCGATACCCATATCCAGAGATGGGCCGAAGCCTTTGGAGCCGTGCCGGATAATCAACTTTGAAATGATTTCTACCGGATCCAGCAGGAAATTGCGTCCATCATCATGAAAGATGTCCTCGAAGAGAATCGGATGTTCTACGGCGGCCCAATATCGCGAGCTGACGTCCGAACCCGCATTGCCCTACAGTGTCAGGACATGACGCCTTTCACTAAGCTTGGTGACACCCTTCTGGATATGGACAGATGGGAAGAGTGCACTACTTAAAAACAATGTGTCTATTTAGTTACTTGTTACTTTCTGTACGACGAAACTTCGAATCTCTCAGTACGACGAAAATATTAGATGTATGGTGCCGCGCTCTAGTTAATTAGTTTCGGTATGATGAAATTTGTTAACTAGGTTTACTATATATGTTGCTTCTATTTCATAACTATTTCGTTGAATTCGCTTCATGATATAAATATATATATATATATATGTGCATCTCTGCCAGGTATATAGATCAACGATGGCGAGGAAGTGGTATGCCGTGTATGTAGGGCATGTTCCGGGTGTGTATGATGAGTGGCCAGAGTGTCAGGCCCAAGTCTCTGGCTTCTCCGGCAGAAGCTAGAAAGGGTTTGATAGCACAGCGGAAGCCGAAGCTAGTTACTTGAGATTCATAGCACAACAGGGGATTCAGAACCAGCGCCGCTGCAAAAACTACTACATAATACCGCTTTTGATCATGATCGCTCTTATCTTGTATGTCATAGTTTAGGTAGATGATGAAACATGTGTCTACGGTGACAATGTAAGAGACATGTGATCATTAACTTGTATCGCTATTTCGAGATGATGATGAGATCGACATCATTTGTGTTGAGACTATGTTGATATGATGAGACTATGTTGTACCACTTCGATGATGATGATGAGACATTCCTTTTTCATATAGTTTCAGTGTATGTGTATGTTGTAATTGTATAAAACCTATAAAAATACAAATACAGCAACATAAAAAAAAGAAAATACTAGCAGTAGCGTGGGGTATTGGAGTAGTAGCAGCGCTGCCTTACTAGTAGCGTTGGTTGTAGGGGCACACTACTAGTATTAGCAGTAGCGATGGACAGAGGTGCGCTACTACTAGATATAGATAGCAGTAGCGCTGGTTCAAACAAGCGCTACTGCTAAAAAATAGTTGTAGTGTCGTAGCAGTAGCGCGCCTGCCCGCGCTACTAATAGCCAAAAAACCAGCGCTACTGGTAAGGGTTTTCCTAGTAGTGTGGCTAGGAATATCGCACACGATGCGTCTGCGAGTACTCATGTGCGATGATTAGTAAGTTACACATACGTTTCCTTATGTTAACACTTGTGTGATAAATAACACGTGGCACCGGATACGGTATTCGGGTTGTGTGTGTGCTCCACTTAGTCTTCCCGCGCTCCAGCGAATGCTTCCCGCGCTCCACATGGATGAATTATAAAATCCACGCCTATTCCCTCACCTGTTTCCCGCCACCAGCTAACGGCTTGCGGCATATAACCCAGGCGGCAACGCACCGGCACGACACTCCGCGAAGATCTAGTCCTCACCCATCTACCATTAGTTATTCCAAGCATGCCAGGGAACGACCAAAGCTTCAACGTCGACGCCTACCTGCGTTACATCTTCGGCGAGGAGAACGAGCCAGAGCAGGTCAGGGAGCAAGAGCTTCATCGGCCGGTGCAGGCACCATGGCCCATCGACAGCGATATCGACGTCACAGTCCTTGGGAGCACAATCGACATATTGTAGAGGAGGTGTGATGAGCAGTTTGCCATCCACCATGCAAAAGATCCAGAGCTGCTCGGCGGCATGATCGACGACCCATCCGAAGAGCCACCGTCACCAGTGCTCATCGAGAGCTTGATGCCCCGCAAGGAATGGGCAGAGGACTCTATGATTCAGTCAAGATAAAGGCAGCCTACGACTTCATCATTGCCCGCGGCGGCCGTGTCAACCTCGATCCCGATGATGTGGTGGCCAGGCTCGAGCGCATCCTTGGCGGAGTGGACGTCCTCGACGAAGTAGAACATCGCCAACGTGATATCTTGAGGATGCAGGTGATCGACGGAGTTTCCTACCAGGCCAAAGACATGGAAATGGAGCGGTTCCGCGGAGTTGTCATGTGCGCGATTGCACGCTGTCAAGCTCTTCTGGAAGAGGCCCAGCAGCCCCAAGAGCCTCCCAGCGCCAGCAGCTCCGTAGGCGGAGGCGGGTCGGGACACTCGGAGTGAACGACCACAAGGGTGCTATGCTGATCATGGAGTCCGAGAAGACCATCGTCGGAAGGCCGCCATCTCAGCCTTTTAGCTTATATTTTATTATAATTGTATGCATATGTAGGTCGTGAGTGTTTTGGGCCTTGCCGCATTTGGCATTTTAAATTATCCTGAATATGTAAGACAATTATTAAGAATTATTAACAGTTGCCATTGTAACTTTGCCTCAACGGCGAGCAGAGCACGCGTAGGGACGCTAGAGCGGAGCGCGCTGCGGCCATCTCAACGGCGAGCAACCACGTGGTCAACCTTCTACCATCAATAAATTTTGACCTTGTTTGTCGTCACATTGCTGATTACAACGCAATAAGTATAATTGCAAATCTGTTCACACCTATCAAACTAATATGTGTTCACACTTAGCACCGGGCTATAAAAACTAACCACTCGAAAATTACTTCACAGTTCCTCTCCTCATCACCCACAAAACTGGTTTTCTCTGTCAAGTCATTCCGCCATGACCAGTAGGAGGAGTTTAGGGTGGACATATAACCAGGCAGCAAAGACCAAGGCCGCGGAAGCACTAGAGAGGTCCCGCCGCGAAGCCGCAGCCACAGCAGAGATGTCCCGGCGCACCGCGGAGCCCTCGAACGAGCTCTCACGGGCACGCGAGGGCTCTCACAAGCGCATTTTCGGCGTCGGCCATCGCGACGAGCCGGCGTTCCTGAAGTCCTTCACTGGCGACGACGACATTCTCACTGTCGTCTCTACACAGCAGGAGCTGGTCGACGGCTTGATGAAGCTGCTCAAGATCAGCGATACCTCGGTTGACAAGGCGACTGGCCTCATCGAGCAACTCATGGATGACAATGCGAAGCTCCTCAAGTTGGTCTCCGAGAAGGAGGAGGAGGCCGCCGGCTGGTAGATGTTGCATGAGCAGAGAAGTGCCTCGGAGATGACACTGAAAGCGGTCATCGAGGAACTGATGGGTGGCTTGAGGAAGCTCCGGATCGAGCGCAAGCAGGAGGTGGAGGAATCGGTGGCTGCTTTCAAGCAAAGTCGTGAGGAATTGAAGGAGCTGCAGGATTTCGCCGCCCAGCGATCCATCGACGAGTAGAGACAGTAGCGACCCATATCATTGTCGGCAATTTCATTCTTCTCTTGCCCCCGTGTCTTCCGGGCTTTGCCGCATGTGGCATTTTAAATTATACGGAATATGTAAGACAATTATTATGTGCGCCATTGTAAATTTGTTGTCGTACTATCCGTTGCCATTTTATTTGTGGTCGTATTATCCGTTGCCCTATGTGGCAATTTAAATTAGGACGGAATACTAGTTGAAAACACGAACAAAGCAAATGCTTCCATGGGATCACAAGCAAACACCCTCCATCTAGGTGCTTTAATTAACCCATTAATGGAGAAGTTGTGAGTGAGGTGGGCGGCGGCTGGTGCATGTAGGTCAAAGAGCTCGCTTCCCGGTGAGCATGGGCGGCCTTGCTGCTCGCACGTGTCCCGTCGAGCCTGCGAGGTGGACAGGATGCACGCGTCCCATTGAGCCTGCGCGGAGGACTGCTCGCACGCGTCCCTTCGATCATGCACGGCGGACTTGTCGCGCTCGTCCCGTCTAATCAAACAGCTGCACGCACGCCACCGAGTTGGTTAAATTTTGAGACGGTAAATATAATACAACCGTTTGCGATATTAACATGTCAGCTTTTTGTTTCAAAAAGGACTTCGTTGGCTACTAATGTGTGCGCCTCTTCTCAAACTGGATGATTTTTTTACCACAACATATATGTGCCATGTCATGAAACCATGCCAAGTTTCATCTTTTTTGGGTGACTTTTTTATTTACTGGGACTTAAAAACCGAGATTCTCATTGTTTCAGGACGACGACAAGTTTGTAATTCATTCTCATTCCTTAAACGAGACCTAAACATGCACCCAATGACACATGTATGATTTCCCACCCATTTTGCTTCACTGGAGCATGTGGTTGTAGTTCAAATTTGAATTATGGACTACATTAAATGCATAGGAAACATAGTAATTAGTAATATATATACAATGGCCAAACGAACCCTGAATAGTTTCAAATTTCAGCCCGACACTCCTGTTATTCTATGTTGCCTGTAGAAAACAAAGTTCAAGGCGAGAAGAGGCATCGATTATCGTTTCGCCCACAAGAGGGGCATGTTTCCCTACTGGAACCATGAGGGTTGCGACAAGCTCCGGTTTGTAAAAGGCTTGTAATATAGCTTCGCCCAAATTGGACAATTATATATACCATGTAGTGACACCATGCCATGTTTCATGATTTCCTGGTGAGTCGAGACATTTAAAAACCGAGATTCACAAATGTTTGTGGCCAGGCCAGGATGGCGAGACGGTTGAATTCGTTCCCATTCGTTCCATGGGACCTAAACATGCACCCCAAGCAAACATGTATGTTTTTTCTAGCCATTTTGGTGCACTAGAGCATGTATTTGTAGTTCGGATTTGAATGATGGACATTAAATGCCTAGAAAACTCAATTAATGAATAAAAAAGGTCAAATGAACCCTGAATAATTTCAAAGTTTAGCGCGAATCTCCAGTTGTTCCGTGTCGCGTGTAGAAGAAAATACGAGGCTAGAAGTGGGGGTGATTGCCGTTTGGCCCACAAGGGGACACGTTTCCCTATCGAAACCATGAGGGTTCTTGCGAGAGGCTCCGGTTTGTAAGAGGTTTGCAATAAAGCTTGGCCCAAATTGGCAATGTTTTTACCACGACATATATGTGCCATGACATGACACCTTGCCACCTTTGATGACTTTCTGGTGAGTTTAGGATTTATGGGGACTTTAAAACCGAGATTCGAAATGTTTGAGGAAGAGCCAGGACACCGGTACGGTTGTAATTCGTTCCCATTCCTGGCATGAGACCTGAACATGCACCCAAGGACACATGTATAATTTTTCTAGCCATTTTGGTGAACTGGAGCATGCATTTCTAGTTCAGATTTGAATTATGGACATTAAATGCCTAGGAAACTCAATTAGTGTATAAAAAGGCCAAACGAACCCTGAATAAGTTTAAATTTCAGCACGGATATCCCGTGGTTCCATGTTGCCCGTGGAAGAAAATACAAGGCGAAAAGAGGCAGTGATTATGTTTCGCCCACAAGGGGAACACGTTTCCTTATCAGAACCACGAGGCTTCTTTGAGAGAAGCTCCAGTTTTTGTAAGAGGTTTGTAATACAGCTTGGCCCAAATTGGACAATGTTTTTACCACGACATATATGTGCCATGACGTGACACCATGCCACCTTTGATGACTTTCTGGTGAGTTTAGGATTTATGGGGACTTAAAAACCAAGATTTGAAATGTTTGAGTACGAGCCATGACACCAGTACGGTTGTAATTCGTTCCCATTCCTGGCATGTGACCTAAACATGCACCCAAGGACACATGTATAATTTTTCTAGCCATTTTGGTGAACTGGAGCACGTATTTGTAGTTCAGATTTGAATTATGGACATTAAATGCCTAGGGAAATCAATTAGTGTATAAAAAGGCCAAACGAACCCTGAATAAGTTTAAATTTCAGCACGGATATCCTGTCGTTCCATCTTGCCCGTAGAAGAAAATACAAGGTGAAAAGAGGCAGTGATTACGTTTCGCCCACAACGGGGACACGTTTCCCTATCGGAACCACGAGGCTTCTTTGAGAGAAGCTCCGGTTTATAAGAGGCTTGTAATAAAACTTGCGCCACAATGGATGAAAAAAATCCCTCGACATATAAGTGCGATGTCGTGCCACCATGGCAGGTTTCACGTTTCACGATTTTCAGCTTAGTTTTGGATTTATGGGGATTCAAAAACCGAGATTCTTCTCACGTAATGTTTTCAAATAGCACACGGTTCACTCACGAAAGCCGATATTCAATGAAAACTTCGTGGAAACCATATTTTTAAGTTCCATAAAAATCTGAAAAAATTGTGGGATGTTAAGAAGGTGATGTTTTATTGCGACACAAAATTTCAAGTTGAAAAAAATTACGAGATGTGAGCTATGAAAAAGAAAAATTCCGCCCTGAATAATGACATTACTATTCGGCACTATTCAACACTGATTTTGTCTTTTTCATAGCTCACATCTCTTAATGTGTTTCAACTTGAAATTTTGTGTGCCAATAAAACATCATCCTCTTAACATCCCACATTTTTTTGAAACTTTTTTGAAACTTCAAAACATCTTTTTCTCGTGGTTTTCACCAGTTTCCGCCAAATGTTGGTTTCCGTATGATATCCCCCTCGCTGCGCGCGTGATCTGAGTCCTGCATTCTGACTGGCCAGAACCCAAACCCCACGGATCGTACGTGTGCACCATTGGATGCTCCCAGATCGAACGGCAAACCTGAGTCCTTTCGACAGCACATGCAGTACATGGGTAAGCACTATGCGCATGCGTCGTGTAGCTCACGCTTCCTTCTCTACTAGTAGGTTTTCATTCAAAATAGGTTACCGTTTCTCGCCACTCCTCTCATCGTTTTCCCGCCTGTTCTCCCAGATATGCATGATGTAGATGTTCGTTTAATTCTTATAGTTCATCTCATCCAAAATCAATTAGTTTTGTAAAAAAACTATTTTAAGATTCATGGAATTGTGCATTGTAAAGGTAAAAACAAAAAATGACAATTCATTTAGAGAAAAAAGGTTTGGGCAATTAAGATATGGAAGATTCTAGAGAACAAAGGAGAAGTGCTTGTGTTTTGAGGTTTGTGCATTATGCTTAAGTTCAACCATGGAGTCTTCTAGATTGTACATGTGGCAGAATCTGGTGGAATGTAGATGATATCCAACGACCAGTAGTGCTCGGATTTGCCATCTCTGTACCGTCGGATTGGCTTCATCCAACGAGCAACTTTCATAGTTATTCGCACACTATATATGTGTATAGATGTATAGATATATATATAGATGTGTCCCATGCTAGACAAAATAAAGTTCGAGCGCATGCGTGGGACCCCCCCACTGCCGCCTCGAAGTTGGGAAACTGACATTATAGGTATTGAACCAGGCTTGGAGTCGGGTACGGTGTTCGGTTTGTAATGTACTTGGCGTGGCCTATCTAAGTTGTGCATTTGGGATTTAAACACATCATACACCATCGTACCCATACATATTTTCGGGCCGCATGCAGTGTATACGGGGTCTTCTGATCGACCACGTCTCCCTTGTGCGGTTTTTTGTGACGACATGGATATCTGTGGGCTCCTCGAGTGTATATATATCATCCCTTTGACCGATAATGAGGGGTATGTGTTGGACATGAATGGATTCCTCCTAGTTCATGTTAGGGCCAGTCACCGTCAAATGTCGGTCAACCAAAGCTCGAGCTCATGCATTGTCAGGATTCCCTCCCAGATGCTCGGATTGCTGCGTTCGACCTACATCAAACCCTGCATACGTATCTCGTCCTTAACTACCTTGCCTTCATGGTTGTTGTCTGTATCGAGAGGTAGGCACCACATCTAAATTGTACATTATTCTATATTGAAAACACACATCACCCCTTCCCAACATACATCATTTTGGGCCGCATGCAAGAGGTGCTGGTATTGTGGTCCCTCTCGTGCGATGTTTATGATGGTTCAATCTATTGGCCCAACCAGTTTATCGACAACAACAACTGTCATTTGACCAAACGAAAGATTCATTGGTCCGTCTTATGATAGGTTATGGCGACATGCGTGTATGACCAAAGTATCGATCATTACATGCATCCGCCCCGCTGACACGAAGTGGGAGGTGGTGGGCCAAGCATCCTAGCTAGGTATGACATTATGTCATTATATATATCCTAGCTAGGTGGTTGTTAGGGTGCTTTCGGGTTTGCGAGGCAGGTGCCACCAAAGTTATGCGTTGTGTATTTAATGTTTTAAATATCCCCAATATTCGTACATATATTTGGCCACTTCCAGGTGGTTCTTGACTTCTGGCCCCTCTCATGGATCTTCAATGACGCGCCCAACCGTGGGCTCGCGGGGTCAAAGTTGTGCATTGGAATTTTGAACATCACATACCACCCTTTTCACTCATATATATTTGGGCCACATGCTGGTGTGGCTGTCTTTTGACCCTCCCTAACGTTATTTTTTGCTGCAAAGACTCTGATGATCCTCAACGGACACGGGGTATAATATCTTAACTGTGTGCGATACAAGTGCGATGTGAATCACCACGACCGCGCAAGCGCGAGCAAATTAAGGTGGAGGTACTGGCTCAACCGTGTGCGATGCAAGTGCGCTGAAATCACCACGACCACGGAAGCGCGAGCAAAGGGTGGACGTACTGGCTCAACCGTGTGCGATGCAAGTGCGCTGAAATCACCACAATCGTGCAAGCGCGCACAAAGGGTGGAGGTACTGGCTCAACCTTGTGCGATGCAAGTGCGCTGAAATCACCATGACCACGCAAGCACGAGCAAAGGGTGGAGGTACTGTCTTAACGGTGTGCGATGCAAGTGCGCTATAAAACCACCACCTGTGGAAGCTAAAGGCGGGTAAGTTTATTTGGAAATTAGGATGAACTGTGTGCGATAAACCAGCTAGCTAGAAATATAAAAAACAAACTACCCGCCTTGAGCGTTGCAAAAATTGGAGGATCCGCACCACTTTTCCTTATTATCATACATGCATATTGTTATTGGACCGTGCGCGATCTTGGGCACTACCACCCCGCATCAATTCCTTTACCCAAATTTTAGTAGCCGCCGTACTTCAACCATCGCCCACACTCCTCCAGCACCAACCTTATTCTAAAATTGCAGTAGCCGAGGCATTTGAACCGTCGCCCTCCCTCGTCCACCACCATCTCCACCCACCATTACTAAAATTTTCAGTAGCCGTGGCGTATCCTCAAACAACCCCCTCCACAGTCCCCCACCCGCCCCCTCCCCCCTTCGAACCCTATTCGCGACGGCCGCCGGCGCCGCCGCCAACCCTGCCGGTCTGCCCATTCCTCCTAGCTTAGATAATAAAGTTTAGGTTATCCAGCGATTCCCATACCGTCACCCCACTCCCCTGAGTTTTTAGATGAGGCCTGCGGTGTCCCTCCCCGCCAGATCCACATCCCTTGCTCCAGAATGTCACAGTCTAAGCTCGACCACGTATCCCGGGGAGCCCGACGAGCATTCGGCCAAGAAGAGGTTTATCATGGCCTCTCCGGCGGACGTTGGCGTGGTGGACGCCGTTCGTCCTGACCTGTCGATCCCGGAGCAACACGTCACCGCGGAAGCCGGCGAAGACGTTCACTACGTGGCCATGCCAAAGGCTTCATGTCAGCGGGCTAGCGTATTACTGTATCTCGGGAAAGCTGGCTACGACATCAAGCTCGTCCACACCGACGGCTTCACGCGGGCCATGTCACAGGTTAAGTGGTCCATCCCCAACCCCCTCTGGTTCAACCGCCGTCGATCTCTTCGACGGCCCTGCCGCTGATCTCCTCCACCAAGCGGTCAAGGATTTGCGAGCTTTATACGCCATCGAGCCCATTTTGTCACTTCTGAAGGACATGTTCTACGGCGGCGGCTTGGGATCCTCAATTGCCAAGTCAGATCTCATCAACCACGACCACGACCAAGAGGAGGGCACCCACGAAGGTTCTTCCAAGGTGAAACAGCCCATCTGTGACACTAGAGAGTGCACCATGGGTCTGTGCTCTTCCAACTGGAAGGATCCCGTCCATGAAATGTGAGGCAACATTCTATCAGCAAATATTACCTTTTCTAGCTTGCCAACCCGTACCCTTTGTTGTAGTAGCATTTGCCGTGCGGTGCTTTAACTGTGCCGTGTTTAATTATTTTAGTTATGCAAAAATGTATTGTTCAATAGGTCTATGTGATGTTTAAGTATGAATTGTCCACTTCAGTTTCATGAATAGCTATATTTGGTTGTTTATAGTGAGTAGATGCCTTGTTTATCTGTATTTGGTTGTTAGGTTGGTTGGAGTGAGCATTTTTTCAGTTATCGAGCAGATGCCTTGTTTATCTGTATTTGGTTTTTAGTTTGGTTGCAGTGAGTATTTGTCCAGTTATCAAGCAGATGCCTTGTTTATCTGTATTTGGCTGTTAGGTTGCCTTTTTTTAGCATTTGTCCAGTTATCAAGCAGATGCCTTGTTTATCTGTATTTGGTTGTTAGGTTGCTTTTTCTTAGCATTCCTCCAGTTATCAAGCAGATGCCTTGTTTATCTTTATATGCTTGTTAGGTTGGTTGCAGTAAGCATTTGTCCAGTTTTCAAGCATATGCCCTGTTTATCTGTATTTTCTTATTAGGTTGGTTGCAGTGAGACTCTGTCCAGTTTTCAATGGCTATATTTTGTTATACTGGCCATTTATGCCTTGTTTATTTCAGTCATTCACAATGTGTGGTTCATTATGTGCAAGTCGGAACTGTGCCGCTCGACAACATCAATACCAGTTTGAACGACTATATTTGGTTCCAGTTATTCCTGGTGTAGTTAACACATGCCCTTTATTTCAGTTTACACATTTATCGAGTGTGATGTTTAAGCATTACCTACGTTCTATTCATTTTCAATAATACCAGTTTGAATTGCAATATTTGATGGTTGTTAAGCCTGCTGTTGGTAACATTGCCGTCAATTTTATATCTGCTTTAACAGCATGCTGAAACCAACACATTCAAGCTATCATTTGGAGATGATGTTGTTTATCTTTGCCATATTTGTTTGTTGTTAATATTGTTGTACTTATCATGCCTTTCCACTACTTATGCGGGACAACAACGAGAGTGGCCACCATTTTCCCCCGAGGTTAGCTTCATCCCTCAGCTTGTACTCCCCCCCGTCGTTCCATAATGTAGTGCATATAGATCCAGGCCTGGACACTAGTTAGCTTCTAATATTGACTTGTTGCTTGTAGGTACATATGCCCTTGGCAAGGATCCACACATTGACCCTTTTTGCGTATGGGGCAATGAGATATTGATGAACAAGCATCAAGTGAGGAAACTGATAAGGATTATTAGCAAAAAGATACGAATGGTGGCAAGCAAATTATTTGTTTATGCTCTATCCAACACAACATTGAGCTGTAGGATGGTAACTACAAACTCTGCAGCCTTCTCTTTTTACTGCCCATAATGAGTTGTTAGACAACAATGTTTGAATCTTTTTCGTTCCCAGTGGTTCCCGAAGCAGTTCACTCAAGATTACCTCGCAAAGTACATGATTGGTGGACACGCAATGAAGGTTAAAGTATTTCATCCAGACTACAATGAGCATCAAGAAGTCCTAATGAAGAAAGTGAAGGATGGACGGGCAGCCATCACAAGGGGTTGGCCTAGAGTCGTGCGCGCCTTACGCATGGAGGAGGGCACAATATGGGCATTCCGCTTCACCTTCTCCAGCAACCAGAATGTCTTTCTGTCAAAAAAAACCAGAATGTCTTTCGCCTCTCTCTTTACAGTCTTTAGTACAACTGTGGTTCATCATTCTTTACTTGGTGCTTCTATAGTTCTTCAGTATGTACATGTGCATTGAATTATGGATTCGTGGTTCAACCTATATTTGTAATAAACATGGTTGGGTATGAAATACGTGTTTGCCTACTTTCAAATTCATAACATGTGATTTTTAAATTAGGGACTAATTGGATTAAATAGGGATTACACTGCACACGGTTTGCGAAAGCGAAACGTCTGCGATATACGTGGAGATCAGAAACGTTTCTAGGATCCACCACGTGTGCGATTAACTCCACTTCACACACGACTTTCTCTTGAAAACTGTTTGCGTTAGGCCACCTTACGCAAACGTTTATCACATAAAAAGTGTGTGTGATGGACAGCCTTTTCCACATAGTTTCTTTCTACGCACCGTGTGTGATGCATTCAATAACGCAAATGATAAAATTATTAATACCGTGTGCAATGGCAACGCTATCACAAACGATTTAACGGGAAAAATTGTGTGTGATGTACCTGAGAACGGAAACGTTTTCCTTGGAGCGACTGTGTGGGATGTGCATACGAACGGAAACGTTTAGCGGGGACTGACTGTGTGGGATGTACTTGCGACCGGAAACAATTTCGCCGTATAATTGTATTTTTTAATCTATACTATACGTATTTCCGTATTTGAGCGCTCGCCGGTCGTACACGACCTCATTTTGCCAAACTTGTGTGCTAGGAGGGCATATCCCCGACGGTTTCTGGGTCGTGTGGGAAGGACCCCCCTATCGCCCACACTCACTTGGAGACGGTTCCAAATGCCGTCGCAGAAAGGGGTTTTAAACCGTTTGTTTAGGACCGACGCGCACCAGTGCATAGAGTATTCTAATAAATTCCGATTCATATGTGTCTCTCCAAAAGGTGTGTACAGCAAGGATGATTGTGGTAAACTAACAAGCAAAGACTCAAATCATACAAGATGCTCCAAGCAAAACACATATCATGTGGTGAGTAAAAATATAGCCTCAAGTAAAGTTACCGATAGACGAAGACGAAATAGGGGATGCCTTCCGGGGCATCCCCAAGCTTAGGCTTTTGGTTGTCCTTGAATTTTACCTTGGGGTGCCTTGGGCATCCCCAAGCTTAGGCTCTTGCCACCCCTTGTTCCAAAATCCATCAAATCTTTACCCAAAAACTTGAAAACTTCACAACACAAAACTTAATAGAAAATATCATGACTCCGTTAGCGAAATAAAACAAACCACCACTTATAGGTACTGTAATGAACTAATTCTTTATTTATATTGGTGTTAAACCTACTCTATTCCAACTTATCTATGGTTCATACCCCCCGATACTAGCCATATGTTCATCAAAATAAGCAAACAACACACGAAAAACAGAATTTGTCAAAAACAGAACAGTTTGTAGCAATCTGTATCAAACGTAGACTTCTGGAACTCCAAAAATTCTGAGAAATTAGGATGTCCTAAGCAATTTTTTTATTAATCTTCTGCAAAAACAATCAACTGAAAGGCACGTTCCTGTGATTTATGAAAACAAATCTCGTGCGCGCAAAAGTTTATGTTTACCAGCAAGATCAAATTAACTATCACCGTAGGTTATCCTAAAGGTTCCACTTGGCTCAAACACTAATTGAAACATAAAACCACATCTAAACAGAGGCTAGATGAATTATTTATTACTAAACAGGAACAAAAAGCAAGGAACAAAAATAAAATTGGGTTGCCTCCCAACAAGCGCTATCGTTTAACACCCCTAGCTAGGCATAAAAACAAGAATATATCTAGGTATTGCCATGATTGGCATGCAATCCATATGTAGCTCTCATAATAGATTCATAAGGTAATTTAATTCCCTTTCTAGGAAAGTGCTCCATGTATTTCCTTAATGGAAATTGGAATCTAATATTTCCTTCTTTCATATCAATAATTGCACCAATCGTTCTAAGGAAAGGTCTACCAAGAATAATAGGACAAGTAGGATTGCAATCTATATCAAGAACAATAAAATCAACAGGCACATAATTCGTATTTGCAACAATAGGATCATCATTAATCCTTCCCATAGGTTTCTTAATGGTGGAATCCGTGAGATGCAAATTTACAGAACAATCATCAATTTCATGGAAACCTAACACATCACACAAAGTTTTTAGAATCATGGAAACACTAGCACCCAAATCACACAAAACATAGCATTCATGATCTTTAATATTAATTTTAATAGTAGGTTCCCACTCATCATAAAGTTTTCTAGGATAGAGACTTCTAATTCAAGTTTTTGTTCATAAGATTGCATTAAAGCATCAACGATATGTTTGGTAAAAGCCTTATTTTGATCATAAGCATGAGGAGAATTTAGCACGTATTGCAACAAGGAAATACAATCTATCAAAGAACAATTATCATAATTGTATTCCTTGAAATCAAAAATAGTGGGTTCATTGCTATCTAAAGTTTTGACCTATTCAATCCCACTTTTAACAATTTTTGCATCAAGATCTAAAAACTCCGAATCATTGGGATGCCTTTTAACTAAAGTTGACTCATCTCCAGTCCCATCTTTATCAAGATTCATATTAGAAAACAAAGATTTAATAGGAGACACATCAATCACCTTTAGATCTTCATCCTTATTATCATGAAAACTAGAAGAACACGCTTTTACAAAGCAATCTTTTGTAGCGCGCATCCTAGCGGTTCTTTCCTTGCACTCATCAATGGAAATTCTCATGTATTTAAGAGACTCATTGATATCATGCTTAGGTGGAATAGATCTAAGTTTCAAAGAATCAACATCAAGAGAAATTCTATCCACGTTCCTAGCCAACTCATCAATCTTAGGCGATTTTTCTTCGAGCAAAGCATTGAAATTCTTTTGCGAAATCATAAATTCTTTAACACTAGTCTCAAAGTCAGAGGGCATCTTATTAAAATTTCCATAAGAGTTGTTGTAGGAATTACCATAATTATTAGAGGAATTACTAGGGAACGGCCTAGAATAGTTTCCTCTATATGTGTTGTTACCAAAATTGTTCCTACCAACAAAATTCACATCCATATATTCATTATTATTCTCAATCAAAGTAGACAAAGGCATATCTTTAGGATCAGGAGAAACACTCATATTAGCAAACAATTTCATAAGTTCATCCATCTTTCCAATCAAAACATTATTCTCTTCAATCGCATGAACTTTTTTACTAGTGGATCTTTCGGTGTGCCATTGAGAATAATTAACCATATTATTATCTAGGAGTTTAGTAGCTTATCCTAAAGTGATTTCCATAGAAGTGCCTCCTGCGGCCGAATCTAAAAGATTTCTAGAAGCAAAATTCAATCCGGCATAAAAAATTTGTATAATCATCCATAAATTCAAACCATGTGTAGGGCAATTACGTATCATTGATTTCATCCTCTCCCAAGCTTGTGCAACATGCTCATGATCAAGTTGCTTAAAATTCATAATATTATTTCTAAGAGAATTGATTTTAGCGGGAGGAAAATACTTATAGATAAAAGCATCTTTGCATTTATTCCATGAATCAATACTATTTTTAGGCAAAGAAGAAAACCAAGTTTTAGCACGATCTCTAAGCGAAAACGGAAATAACTTCAAGTTAAGAATATCATTATCCACATCCATCTTCTTTTGCATATCGCACAAATCAACGAAGTTGTTTAGATGAGTAGCGGCATCTTCACTAGGAAGGCCAGAGAATTGATCTTTCATGACAAGATTCAACAAAGCAGCATTAATTTCACAAGATTCAGCGTCGGTAAAGGAGCCATAGGAGTGCTAATAAAATCATTGTTGTTGGTATTGGAAAAGTCACACAATTTAGTATTGTCTTGAGCTATCGTGGCAAACAATCCAACACACAAGCACACAAGAAGCAAGCGAGAAGAGACGAACGGAAAAGGGCGAATAAAACGGCAAGGGTGAGGTGGGGGAGAGGAAAACGAGAGGCAAATGGCAAATAATGTAATGCGAGGGAGAAGAGTTTGTGATGGGTACTTGGTATGTCTTGACTTGTGCGTAGATCTCCCCGGGAAAGGCGCCAGAAATCCTTCTTGCTACCTCTTGAGCATGCGTTGGTTTTCCCTTGAAGAGGAAAGGCTAATGCAGCAAAGTAGCGTAAGTATTTCCCTCAGTTTTTGAGAACCAAGGTATCAATCCAGTAGGAGACTACACGCAAATCCCTCCTACCTGCACAAACAATCAAGAAACTTGCAACCAACGCGATAAATGGGTTGTCTTTCCCTTCACGGCCACTTGCAAAAGTGAGATCTGATAAAGATAATAAGATAAATATTTTTGGTATTTTTGTTGTATAGATTGAAAAGTAAAGATTGCAAAAATAAACAGCGACAGAAATAGCTAGTTGACGGGAGATTAATATGATGGAAGATAGACCCGCGGGCCATAGGTTTCACTAGTGGCTTCTCTCAAGATAGCATATTTTATGATGGGTGAACAAATTACTGTCGGGCAATTGATTGAAAAGCACATAGTTATGAGAGTATCTAGGCATGATCATGTATATAGGCATCACGTTCGTGACAAGTAGACCGAAACGATTCTGCATCTACTATTATTACTCCACACGTCGACCGCTATCCAGCATGCATCTAGAGTATTAAGTTCAATAGAACAGAGTAACACATTAAGCAAGATGACATGATGTAGAGGGATAAACTCAAGCAATATGATATAAACCCCATCTTTTTATCCTCGATGGCAACAATACAATACGTGCCTTGCTGCCCCTGTTGTCACTGGGAAAGGACACCGCATGATTGAAAGGATACGTGCCTTGCGGTGGAAATAGGGTTTCTTGGTGCTCCTGGATGTTTTCGGGGTATAAGAGTATATATAGGCGAAGGAAGTAGGTCGGTATAGCTACGAGGGGCCCATGAGGGTGGGGGCGCGCCCTCCTACCTCGTGGAAACCTCGTGGCTTCCTTGATGTCCACTCCAAGTCTCCTGGATTGCGTTTGTTCCAAAAACGATCCTCGCGAAGGTTTCATTCCGTTTGGACTCCGTTTGATATTCTCTTTTTGCGAAACACTGAAATAGGCAAGAAAAACAGCAATTTGCACTGGGCCTCCGGTTAGTAGGTTAGTCCCAAAAATAATATAAAAGTGCATGAAAAAGCACATTAAACATCCAAAACAGATAATATAATAGCATGGAACAATCAAAATTATAGATACATTGGAGACGTATCAGGTACTGCTCCACTGTGATGGAGGGTTTCGTCGTTGGAGCAGCTCCGGTGAGTTGTACGACGGCGAGGCTGAAGCAAGACAAGAGAGACAACATTAACCTGAGTGGAATTCTAATAGCATCTCCAATAGATGACGTAAAATACATTACCACAAAGTGCTAGATGTAAAATACATTAGCCGCTCATCTCTGAACTTAACTGTCGAAACTGAATTTAATGTCGAAACGGAATTTAACTGTCGAAACTGAAATTTGCTGTTGAAACTGAATTTTACTGTCGAAACTGAACGCACTAGTAGCAAAAAAGCAATAGCAGCAGCAGCAGCGCCCGGAGCAGCAGCGCATGCGAGAGCCGGGGCAGCTGGTCGTGTCGCAGCATCTCGCATAGCAGCTGCAGGGGCTCGAGGGAGGGCAGTATCTACTGCTCATGCAGCAACAACACGCACAAGAGTAGAGCTGCAGTAGCGCACGGAAGAGTAGAGCAGCAGCGCAAGCAAGAGCAAGAGCGAGAGAAACAGCGCGAGCAAGAGCAAGAGCAGACCAGGCAAGGGACCGAGAGCAAGAGCAGAGCAGCAGCGCGAGCGAGAGCCAAAGCAGCAGCAACTCCTACTGATGTGGACTTCACCGCCGAGGGAGCGCCGCCGTGGAGGAAGTGGCCGACGATGCCGCCGTGGATGGAGCCGCACCATGTCGGCTCGGGACCGAGCGCCGGTAGCACCGTGAGATCGAATCAAGAAGAAAATGCGATGATTAGTGTACAACCTCTTTGGTGGCGCCGATTAGGCCTCAGCTTCATCCGAGGAAATGGTGATGCTGTTGCTCTTCTGGTGGTGCAGGTGAAGATGGCGGTGTGGGAATGGAGGTGGCGCTAAAGACGAGGGGAACATCGGGGCAGCGCCTTGGAGGTGGAGGACAGAGTGGCTGAACCGGCGGGACAACGAGATCGACGGCAGATCCTCATCTGGTACGGTGGATGAGGGACATCAAGGTGTTGTTGTGGACGACGTCATCGGGGAAGAGGCTCCGGCTGGGTGGCAGACGGAGGAGGGTGTGGGGCTTTGCGGGTTTTCTCGGCCTCGTACGAATGCATGGGTGGGCAGATGGGATGGGAGGGGGGAACTGATGTCCTGGACTAGGGGGTACTCACCACGTCGTCTCCCGATCAGTTGGATTGGGCCGAGGACCCCCATGGCCATTTACTCATGGGCCAGTTCGGATAGCCGATGCATACATGAGGAAAATTCCACAAGACTTGGTGAACAAGACAAGGACTCCTCTCCACCGGCGTATTCGACTAGGACTCTTGTTATCCTAGGCCTCCGGTACATTATATAAGCCGAGGCCAGGCTAGTCGATAGGAACATGCTAGATCATGATGACATTATTCATCATACCCTCAGGTTTAGACCACAACATACGATCTCGAGGTAGATCAACTCTTGTAACCCCTATACTCATCAAAGTCAATCAAGCAGCATGTAGGGTATTATCTCTTCAAGAGAGCCCGAAGCTGGGTAAAATCCCGTGTCCATTTTACCATTGATCCTAAGACACACAACTTGGGACCCCCTACCCAAGTTCTGCCGGTTTTGACACCGACAATGGTGCTTTCATTGAGAGTTCCGCTGTGTGATCGGCAAATGGATCAATGGCTCGCCTGCGGATCAACTGCCACGCCGGCGTCTTTGTCGCCGCCTCAACTGGTCACCTTGGCTTGACCGAGGACTGTGCCCTAACTCCAATCATCATGTTCGGACGAGGGCCTTCATCAACATCAACTCCGATCTCTGTCAAGATCATGGAGGAATCATCCATGGAGCTCGGGGGCTCGACGTCAACATTGCCCTCGGGCGACCGTGCTATTTTTTCAAACAACGAATTTGTATCCGCTACCACCACCTCCTCGAGCATCGCTTTGACGATTCCTTTGGTGTAATTGTGCATAATTGATTCTACAACAACACTGTAAAATTTCGTCGCATTCCGATGGAGCAATCTCCGTCGGTCTCTGATATACCGGAGCCCTGTCAAATCTGGACGGGAATCTAGACGAGTTTAGGGCGTGGTCTCCAGATCCCACCTCGGAAGTCCTTTGTAAGATCCAACTGTTCATCTGCTGTAGAATTCTCATATCTACCACCCCTCAACACTTCAGCTCGATCCAACGGTTCAAACTTCGGGAACCTTCCGATGAGTGGATAGATTTTCTGATCTATTTTCTGCGCGAATACGGATCTGACCCGAATTCATGTTTCTTTATGAACGTGATATTGGACAACCTTTTTAAAGGAATTTTCTTCTAGGGTGTTGTGCGTTGTTCTTAACACGTGCCCATAAAATTTTAAGCCTTCTCTAAGGTACTCTTCACCATCACGCTGGTGTCCAACCAGTACGGTAATATTGCTCCACGGCGGCCAACCTGCGCTAGATACGCCGTCTCTTTGTTGAGCCGAGCTCAACTTCTTTGGACCATCATCACCGCAAGCCGAACAAGAGTTCGGCATCGTGAAGGATAAATCATCACCAACATCGCCGCCCCACGGGTTACACGGAGCGGGCACACCGGCATCGCCGCACGGTCACTTCATCAAGCCGGCATTGACCACGTCACGAGTTACGACCTGCATCGGCATGGCCGCACCATTGCTTCTTCGAGCCGATGTCCATCACGCCGAACTACTTCAACACCTTGCTAACATGGAAGCTACAACATCTCCTTACCGACCTGCTTCGTCACCTCGTCTGGACCGGGGGCTTCACCATCCCTTCATCAACCTACTCCAGAGACTTCGGCATCGTCAGCCGACCAGCTTCGTCACGTTAGCTGGACCGGGGGCTTTGCCTCGGTGAGCCAACCTTTACCAGCATTGCCATGCCGTCGCTTCACCGCCCATCAGGCAATGGGTATGTGGATCGAGTCCCAATTTTGGGAGTCACTTTTCTACATAGTAATTTTTGCTTGTTTCGGTTTATTTTTTCCAAGGAATTAGTACTCTGATTTGTTCCATCATCTGTACATAGGTCTATCAAATGGTGGCCGCATTAACGATGGTCGCGTGGTGGTTCGGTCAGTTTCCGTACACAGTTCGGCGAACGCCGCATCCGTAGCTCGGACCGACCTATGAATTCAGGCTTTGCCATGCCTTTACCGCATCACGCCGACACCCTGCATCGACATTGACTTCGGCGCCAGGCCACATATCTTTAAATAAATTATTTTGTGTCAATTAATTACGCGAGGATTTTTTATATATTTATATTATTATTGTTGGCCTGCACTATTTTACATGTAGGTCATCGACTTTGACTGCATCATGTGGTCATGTCGGCAAGCCGACGCCGTCGTCCCAATCGGCGTAAATCGGCCCGCATCATCACCTTGTTGGTCGTGTTGCCATACCGACGTGTTTGGTTGCCTCGGGGACTTCGGCATCGCCGAGTGAGCTCTACCTCATCGAGTGTTCGGCGCACATGCCATATTTCTTTTATTACTCACTTTGAATAAACTGTTTATTATGCAACGATTTTTTTTATTATTATTACTATTATCTCCGGTTTGCACTACTTTTTGTGCACAGGTAAATGATTTGGGTCTGGCAGTGTTGTCACCTCGGCGTACTGACATACCACGTCAACTCGGCTGGACGGGGGCTTCGTCAAGACTTCATTAACCCACGCCGGGGACTTCAGCCTCACTCTGCCGGCCTGCATTGGCCATGCTATGTCACCACTTTGGAGTGCCGAGCTCTTCGCTCCGCCACCTCGGGACCGGCTTGGGGGATGGAACCTTGTCCCGCATCAAGCTCGGACCGCGTCATCAATGCCGAACACATTAACCAGCTAAGACGCTTTCATGCTCAAAGTTTTAAATTTTTAACTTGTGTTCGGTTCGACCATGCTCACATACGTTGCTCGTTAAAAGAAACTCCCCCTACCCATGTTAACTGGGGGCTCTTAAAATTTACACGAGTCATTCTATAATAATGTGTTTTCTTCTTGGTCATTGCAAAGTCTTTTTCTACCGCTCCTTTTTCGACTCGAGTGTATGGTCAATAGCCGGATAGCCTAGCTTCTCTCTAAAGCCGCTCGAGTTTAGTTCGCTACAATGGCCTCGAAGAAGCACTCCGCCTTCAGGATAAGGAGCTTGAAGCCGTCGGCTGACCCGCTTGAAATCTTGAGATCGGATGTGTCATGTTAAAGCACGACAGAAGCACAATTTTTTTAAAAAACCAATTTCCGGATTTGCACCAAAATCTCGGTTTAGTCGGGACGTCAAGCTTTTACATAAGTTTTTGGCTTTTTGAGCTTATGGTATTTTTTAGCTATTTGAATGTTTTTCTTTCAGGAAGCGGGACATCCTCATGACCGAGGTGCCCTCATAATATTTCAGCTCAGGAGATCTTTTTCGACCCACAACTCGACATCTTTCCCGCTGAATTACACCTCGATGTTGACAAAATACACGCCACATCGGGACTAGTTCCCGAGCAGTGCAATACCAGACGCCCTTAAAGCATTGGCAATATTAACAGGGGGCTGGACTACAGCCGAACCCACCAAAAACCGAGGTACGCCATAGAGCCCTCGGCAAAAACATTCTCGGATATTGCTTTATATGCATCGGTTTCGAATTGTGTCTTCGGTCAATAGTTGGGTTGCCCGGCTCCTGTGCTTGCCTCCTACGTTCCGCTTTGTTTGGCTAGGTGTGCAAAGGGAGAACCACTGCGATTGTGCTTCCAGCTCGCATGGTTAAGCACCTCAATGGAGAAAGCCAAAAACTGACTGTCACAATAAGCGTAAACTGGTCAGCGATCTAATGACTGTGTTAAATGATGGGCCGTTCATAACATTGGCTGAAGTGTTTACGGCTTGACCTCGGCTATCGCTGAACACTAACCGGGGGCTACTAGCTGGCCTCCCAACTTTAAGCTCCTATGACTAAGTGAAAGTTATAAAGCCCGCATATCCGATTGCCTCATTTCCGCTAACACAACCGCCTCCGGGCACCGAGACGTTGGCTAAGGGTTGTTTTGTTATTGCCGAAACACCCTGCGTAGTATCTACAAAGGAGTAGAAGCCGATGATGGGCCACTTTCAACTGATATACGGTCACAATGGAGTCAAAATAAATATATATCATCAACGTTTGTATTCAGTATACAAGAGCTGCCTTCCGTAATTATCGTTATAAAGCCATAAATATGCATCAATTTGACTTAAGATTTTGGCCAAGCTGGGTTGCCTAGCTCCTGTGCTTACCCCTACGTTCCCAATTGTTCGGCTAGGCGGTAAAGGGAGCACCTCTGTGATTGTTACTACCGGGTCATCCGAGTTAGTACCTCAGATTGGGTGGAACTGAAAGCTAGCAATCTTAAAGGATATAATTGGCCGGCAACGACGGAAGTGAAAATTTAGGTTCGCTAAAGACCACAGAGTTCGGGAACTTTCCCCCAACTAAATCTTCAATATTTTCCTCCCACATCGATCGGAGTTGAGGTTTCATGATCATAATCAACATGACAGCCTGGGAAAAGAAACCTATAACGGAACTATTTTCCTAGAAGATGTTTTATAACCTATCTCTTCGTGTACCTTTGTTTATAAAACCGTATGGCCGTATTGCCTTGTTTTCCATAAATCTTTTGCCATTATAAAGGCTTTATAAAGTGGGACAAACACTCCATAGCTACTGGCCGAGGTGGTTGAAGCCGATGGTCGGTCAACAAAGTTGTGAACAATACGGATCCGAGCATTAATGATGTAAAGTACTTGGGTACATAGAATCATTACACATAAATTGTTAGCAAAAATCATTTTTTTCGCAGCCAATCTTTTAAAGAGTCAATGGCACAGTCTCTTTGACACAACCGAGCAGCTGACATAACGCTCTCATAGTTCCTTATTGGGATTGATTTTCTATCTATTAAGCCCCTTGAGGCCGACCTTGGCGAGCTCAACTTTTGTTAGCTCTAACTCCTTTATGAGATATTTATTCTCTTTCCGAGAAGTTTGTGTTAAACACAACAAAATTTTATGTCAAACGGATATCGATCCTTAATTCGGCCACCCGTGCCCACATTAAGGCTCGGGGGCTACTGGGCTTCGCGCTTATCATTTACAAATATTAAAGGGGCACATCGATCCCCTGATCTAGTGTTGCCACCCGACCAGTGGCTCGGGGGCTACTGCATTGCCTATTCAATGTAGAAAATTCATAGTGACCAGTGTTCGGCTTGACCGAGCTATGGGCAAACGTGTCTTCGGACAACAATAGGTACCATCTGGGCCTGTCCGGCATCAAGCTAATATATTACGGCAACTTCTCAAGACCCTCTCTCAAGGGCCTATTCGCCGATCACTATTTCCCCTTATATATTACACCGCGTTTCTATTCCTAAGTATGTTGCCGAGCTGGGAATTGATCCTCAGGCCGATTTCACTAATCGACCTGAGTCTCAGGGGCAACTGGGGTCAGCGGTTTGATTTTATCCTTCAGGCGCATAGTCCGGCGTTGGAGCTCGGATATAGTCCGGCGTTGGTGCTCGACTGCAAGAGATACCTCAAATGCAGTCCAACGTTGGAGCTTGGATGCAAGAGGACACCGCCGCACGGGAACAACTTCAAACCCAAGGTGTGGGGTAAAAAATAACAAGGCATTGATAAAGGCCGAGAACTTAAAGGGGCTCCTCGGATACCCGACGTGTAAGCTCTTCGGATTCACTTCGGTGATCCTCAAGATCGAAGATGAGAAGATTTTTTGAACCAGTTTTCAAGACCGGCGACCAAAGATGAAGAACAGTTTGGAAGAATCGAGGAGCGTCCCTGATACGTCTCCAACGTATCTATAATTTTTGATTGTTCCATGCTATTATATTATCTGTTTTGGATGTTTAATGGGCTTTATTATGCACTTTTATATTATTTTTGGGACTAACCTACTAACCGGAGGCCCAGTGCAAATTGCTATTTTTTTTGCCTATTTCAGTGTTTCACAGAAAAGGAATATCAAACGGAATGAAACCTTCGGGAGAGTTATTTTTGGAACAAACGTGATCCAAGAGACTTGGGTGGACGTCAAGGAAGCAACGAGGCGGCCACGAGGTAGGGAGGCGCGCCCAGGGTTAGGCGTGCCCCCACCCTCGTGGGCCCCTCGTGGCTCCACCGACCTCCCTCCTTCGCCTATATATACTCATATACCCCGAAAACATCCGAGAGCACCATGAAACCCTATTTCCACCGCCACAACCTTGTGTACCTGTGAGATCGCATCTTGGGGCCTTTTTCGGCGCTCCGCCGGAGGGGGAATCGATCACGGAGGGCTTCTACATCAACACCATAGCCTCTCCGATGATGTGTGAATAGTTTACCACAGACCTTCGGGTCCATAGTTATTAGCTAGATGGCTTCTTCTCTCTCTTTGGATCTCAATACAAAGTTCTCCTTGATTCTCTTGGAGATCTATTCGATGTAATTCTTTTTGCGGTGTGTTTGTCGAGATCCGATGAATTGTGGGTTTATGATCAAGATTATCTATGAATAATATTTGGTTCTTCTCTGAATTCTTATATGTATGATTTGTTATCTTTGCAAGTCTCTTCGAATTATCAGTTTGGTTGGGCCTACTAGATTGATCTTTCTTGCAATGGGAGAAGTGCTTAGCTTTGGGTTCAATCTTGCGGTGTACTTCCCAAGTGACAGGAGGGCCAACAAGGCACGTATTGTATTGTTGCCATCGAGGATAAAAAGATGGGGTTTATATCATATTGCTTGAGTTTATCCCGCTACATCATGTCATCTTGCCTAATGTGTTACTCTGTTCTTATGAACTTAATACTCTAGATGCATGCTAGATAGCGGTCGATGTGTGGAGTAATAGTAGTAGATGCAGAATCGTTTTGGTCTACTTGTCGCAGACGTGATGCCTATATACATGATCATGCCTAGATATTCTCATAACTATGCGCTTTTCTATCAATTGCTCGATAGTAATTTGTTCACCCATAGTAGATTATGCTATCTTGAGAGAAACCACTAGTGAAACCTATGGCCCCGGGTCTATTTTCCATCATATAATTTCCGATCTATTTTATTTTGCAATCTTTACTTTCCAATCTATATCATAAAAATACCAAAAATATTTATCTTATTATCTCTATCAAATCTCACTTTTGCAAGTGGCCGTGAAGGGATTGACAACCCCTTTATCGCGTTGATTGCAAGGTTCTTATTCGTTTGTGCAGGCACAAGGTGACTTGCGTGTAACCTCCTACTGGATTGATATCTTGGTTCTCAAAAACTGAGGGAAATACTAACGCTACTTTGCTGCCTCACCCTTTCCTCTTCAAGGGAAAACCAACACATGCTCAAGAGGTAGCAAGAAGGATTTCTGGCGCCGTTGCCAGGGAGGCTTACGCCAAGTCAAGTCAAGACATACCAAGTACCCATCACAAACTCTTATCCCTCACATTACATTATTTTCCATTTGCCTCTCATTTTCCTCTCCCCCACTTCACCTTTGCCATTTTATTCGCCCTCTTTTTCCGTTCGTCTCTTTTTGCTTGCTTCTTGTGTGGTTGTGTGTTGGATTGTTTGTCACGATGGCTCAAGACAATACTAAATTGTGTGACTTTTCCAATACCAACAATAATGATTTTCTTAGCACTCCGATTGCTCCTATTACCAATGCTGAATCTTGTGAAATTAATGCTGCCCTGTTGAATCTTGCCATGAAAGATCAATTTTCTGGCCTCCCTAGTGAACATGCCGCTACTCATCTAAACAACTTTGTTGATTTGTGTGATATGCAAAAGAATAAAGACATGGATAATGATATTTTTAAATTGAAGCTATTTCCGTTTTCGCTTAGAGATCGTGCTAAAACATGGTTTTCGTCTTTGCCTAAAAATAGTATTGATTCATGGAATAAGTGCAAAGATGCTTTTATCTCTAAGTACTTTCCTCCCACTAAGATCATCTCTCTTAGAAACGATATTATGAATTTTAAGCAACTTGATCATGAACATGTTGCACAAGCTTGGGTGAGGATGAAACTAATGATATGTAATTGCCCTACACCTGGTTTCAATGTATGGATGATTATACAAAAAATTTATGCTGGATTGAATTTTGCTACTAGAAATCTTTTAGATTCGGCCGCGGGAGGCAATTTTATGGAAACCACTTTAGGAGAAGCTACTAAACTCCTAAATAATATTATGGATAATTATTCTCAATGGCATACCGAAAGATTTACTAGTAAAAAGGTTCACGCGATAGAAGAGATTAATGTCTTGAGTGGAAAGATGTATGAACTTATGAAGTTGTTTGCTAATAAGAGTGTTTCTTCTGATCCTAATGATATGCCTTTGTCTACTTTGATTGAGAATAATAATGAATCTATGGATGTGAATTTTGTTGGTAGGAAGAATTTTCGTAACAACGCGTATAGAGGAAACTTTAATCCTAGGATGTTTCCTAGTAATTCCTCTAATAATTATGGTAATTCCTACAACAACTCTTATGGAAATTTTAATAAGATGCCCTCTGATTTTGAAACTATTGTTAAAGAATTTATGATTTCGCGAAAGAATTTCAATGCTTTGCTTGAAGGAAAATTGCCTAAGATTGATGAGTTGGCTAGGAACATGGATAGAATTTCTCTTGATGTTGATTCTTTGAAACTTAGATCTATTCCACCTAAGCATGATATCAATGAGTCTCTCAAAGCTATGAGAATTTCCATTGATGAGTGCAAGGAAAGAACCACTATGATGAGTGCTAAAAAGGATTGCTTTATGAAAGCGTGTTCTTCTAGTTTTCATGATAATAAGGATGAAGATCTAAAAGTGATTGATGTGTCTCCTATTAAATTTTGTTTTGCAATATGAATCTTGATAATGATGGGACTCGATATGAGTCAACTTTAGTTAGAAGGCGTCCCAATGATTCGGAGTTTTTAGATCTTGATGCAAAAATTGGTAAATGTGGGATTGAAGAGGTCAAAACTTTACATAGCAATGAACCCACTATTTTGGGTTTCAAGGAATTTAATTATGATAATTGCTCTTTGATAGATTGTATTTTCCTTGTTGCAATCCGTGTTAAATTCTCCTCATGCTTATAGTCAAAATAAAGCTTTTACCAAACATATCGTTGATGCTTTAATGCAATCTTATGAAGAAAACCTTGAATTAGAAGTTTCTATCCCTAGAAAACTTTATGATGAGTGGGAACCTACTATTAAAATTAAGATTAAAGATCATGAACGCTATGCTTTGTGTGATTTGGGTGCTAGTGTTTCCACGATTCCAAAAACTTTGTGTGATGTGTTAGGTTTCCGTGAATTTGACGATTGTTCTCTAAACTTGCATCTTGCGGATTCCACCATTAAGAAACCTATGGGAATAATTAATGATGTTCTTATTGTTGCAAATAGGAATTATGTGCCCGTAGATTTTATTGTTCTTGATATAGATTGCAATCCTACATGCCCTATTATTCTTGGTAGACCTTTCCTTAGAACGATTGGTGCGATTATTGATATGAATGAAGGAAATATTAGATTCCAATTTCCGTTAAGGAAGGGCATGGAGCACTTTCCTAGAAATAAAATTAAATTACCTTATGAATCTATTATGAGAGCCACTTATGATTTGCATACCAAAGACGATGATACTTAGATCTATTCTCGCTTTTATGCCTAGCTAGGGCGTTAAACGATAGTGCTTGTTGGGAGGCAACCCAATTTTATTTTTGTTTATTGCTTTTTGTTCCTGTTTAGTAATAAATAATTCATCTAGCCTCTTGTTTATTTGTGGCTTTATGTTTTAATTAGTGTTTGTGCCAAGTAAAACCTATAGGATCTTCTTGGGTGATAATTATTTGATCTTGCTGAAAAACACAGAAACTTTCTGCTCACGAAAACAATTGTTAAAAATCACCAGAACGTGATAAAATATTGATTACAATTGCAGTAGATCAATAATCAAATTATCTAGGCCTTCCTATTTTTTTAGAATTTTTGAGTTACAGAAAGTTTGCGTTTGATACAGATTACTACAGACTGTTCTGTTTTTGACAGATTCTGTTTTCCGTGTGTTGTTTGCTTATTTTGATGAATCTATGGCTAGTATCGGGGGGTATGAAACATGTAGAAGTTGGAATACAGTAGGCTTAACACCAATATAAATAAACAATGAGTTCATTACAGTACCTTAAATTGGTGGTTTGTTTTATTTCGCTAACGGAGCTCATGAGATTTTCTGTTGAGTTTTGTGTTGTGAAGTTTTCAAGTTTTGGGTAAAGATTTGATGGATTAGGGAATAAGGAGTGGCAAGAGCCTAAGCTTGGGGATGCCCAAGGCACCCCAAGGTAAAATTCAAGGACAACCAAAAGCCTAAGCTTGGGGATGCCCCGGAAGGCATCCCCTCTTTCATCTTCGTCTATCGGTAACTTTACTTGAGGCTATATTTTTATTCACCACATGATATGTGTTTTGCTTGGAGCGTCTTGTATGATTTGTGTCTTTGCTTTTTATTTTACCACAATCATCCTTTCTGTACACACCTTTTGGAGAGACACACATGAATCAGAATTTATTAGAATACTCTATGTGCTTCACTTATATCTTTTAAGCTAGATAATTTTGCTCTAGTGCTTCGCTTATATCTTTTTAGAGCACGGTGGTGGTTTATTTTATTGAAATTATTGATCTCTCATGCTTCACTTATATTATTTTGAGAGTCCCTTATAATAGCATGGTACTTTGCTTTGGTTATGAATTTAGTCCTAAAGTGATGAGCATCCAAGATGGATATAACAAAAACTATCATATAAAGTGCATTGAATACTATCAGAAGTTTGATACTTGATGATTGTTTTGAGATATGAAGATGGTGATATTAGAGTCATGCTAGTTGAGTAGTTGTGAATTTGAGAGATACTTGTTCTAAAGCTTGTGATTCCCATAGCATGCACGTATGGTGAACCGTTATGTGATGAAGTCAGAGCATGGTTTATTTATTGATTGTCTTCCTTATGAGTGGCGGTCGGGGACGAGCGATGGTCTTTTGCTACCAATCTATCCCCCTAGGAGCATGCGCGTAGTACTTTGTTTCGATAACTAATAAATTTTTGCAATAAGTATGTGAGTTCTTTATGACTAATGTTGAGTCCATGGATTGTATGCACTCTCACCCTTCCACCATTGCTAGGCTCTCTAATACCATGCACCTTTTGCCGGTATCATACACCCACTATATACCTTCCTCAAAGCAGCCACCATACCTACCTATTATGGCATTTCATAGCCATTCCGAGATATATTGCCATGCAACTTACCACCGTTCCGTTTGTTATGACACGTTTCATTGTTGTCATATTGCTTTGCATGATCATGTAGTTGACATCGTATTTGTGGCAAAGCCACCTTCATAATTCTTTCATACATGTCACTCATGAGTCATTGTATATCCCGGTACACCACCCGAGGCATTCACATAGAGTCATATTTTGTTCTAAGTATTAAGTTGTATTTTTTTGAGTTGTAAGTAAATAAAAGTGTGATGATCATCATTATTAGAGCATTGTCCCAGGTGAGGAAAGGATGATGGAGACTATGATTCCCCCACAAGTCGGGATGAGACTCCGAACGAAAAAAAAACAGGCCATAAAAAAGGCCCAAATAAAAAATGAGAGAAAAAGAGAGAAGGGGCAATGTTACTATCCTTTTACCACACTTGTGCTTCAAAGTAGCACCATGATCTTCATGATAGAGAGTCTCCTATGTTATCACTTTCATATACTAGTGGGAATCTTTCATTATAGAACTTGGCTTGTATATTCCAATGATGGGCTTCCTCAAAATGCCCTAGGTCTTCGTGAGCAAGCGAGTTGGATGCACACCCACTTAGTTTCTTTCGTTGAGCTTTCATACACTTATAGCTCTAGTGCATCCGTTGCATGGCAATCCCTACTCACTCACATTGATATCTATTGATGGGCATCTCCATAACCCGTTGATATGCCTAGTTGAAGTGAGACTATCTTCTCCTTTTTTGTCTTCTCCACAACCACCTTTCTATTCCACATATATAGTGCTATGTCCATGTCTCACGCTCATGTATTGCGTGAAGATTGAAAAAGTTTGAGAACATCAAAAGTATGAAACAATTGCTTGGCTTGTCATCGGGGTTGTGCATGATTTAAATATTTTGTGTGATGAAGATAGAGCATAGCCAGACTATATGATTTTGTAGGGATAACTTTCTTTGGCCATGTTATTTTGAGAAGACATGATTGCTTTGTTAGTATGCTTGAAGTAATATTATTTTTACGTCAATATTAAACTTTATCTTGAATCTTTCGGATCTGAACATTCATGCCAAAATAAAGAAAATTACATTGAGTATTATGTTAGGTAGCATTCCACATCAAAAATTCTGTTTTTATCATTTACCTACTTGAGGACGAGCAGGAATTAAGCTTGGGGACGCTTGATACGTCTCCAACGTCTCTATAATTTTTGATTGTTCCATGCTATTATATTATCTGTTTTGGATGTTTAATGGGCTTTATTATGCACTTTTATATTATTTTTGGGACTAACCTAATAACCTGAGGCCCAGTGCAAATTGCTGTTTTTTTGCCTATTTCAGTGTTTCACAGAAAAGGAATATCAAACGGAATCCAAATGGAATGAAACCTTCGGGAGAGTTATTTTCGGAACAAACGTGATCGAGGAGACTTGGAGTGGACGTCAAGGAAGCAACGAGGCGACCACGAGGTAGGGAGGCGCGCCCAGGGGGATAGGCACGCCCCCACCCTTATGGACCCCTCGTGGCTCCACCGACCTCCTTCCTTCGCCTATATATACTCATATACTCCGAAAACATCCGAGAGCACCACGAAACCCTATTTCCACCGCCGCAACCTTCTGTACCCATGAGATCCCATCTTGGGGCCTTTTCCGGCGCTCTGCCGGAGGGGGAATCGATCACGGAGGGCTTCTACATCAACACCATAGCCTCTCCGATGATGTGTGAGTAGTTTACCACATACCTTCGGGTCCATAGTTATTAGCTAGACGGCTTCTTCTCTCTCTTTGGATCTCAATACAAAGTTCTCCTCGATTCTCTTGGAGATCTATTCGATGTAATTCTTTTTGCAGTGTGTTTGTCGAGATCCGATGAATTGTGGGTTTATGATCAATATTATCTATGAATAATATTTGGTTCTTCTCCGAATTCTTATATGTATGATTTGTTATCTTTGCAAGTCTCTTTGAATTATCAGTTTGGTTGGGCCTACTAGATTGATCTTTCTTGCAATGGGAGAAGTGCTTAGCTTTGGGTTCAATCTTACGGTGTCCTTTCCCAGTGACAGCAGGGACAGCAAGGCACATATTGTATTATTGCCATCGAGGATAAAAAGATGGGGTTTATATCATATTGCTTGAGTTTATCCCTCTACATCATGTCATCTTGCCTAATGCGTTACTCTGTTCTTATGAACTTAATACTCTAGATGCATGCTGGATAGCGGTCGATGTGTGGGGTAATAGTAGTAGATGCAGAATCATTTCAGTCTACTTGTCGCGGACGTGATGCCTATATACGTGATCATGCCTAGATATTCTCATAACTATGCGCTTTTCTATCAATTGCTCGACAGTAATTTGTTCACCCACCGTAGATTATGCTATCTTGAGAGAAGCCACTAGTGAAACCTATGGCCCCCGGATCTATTTTCCATCATATAAGTTTCCGATCTATTTTATTTTGCAATCTTTAATTTCTAGTCTATATCATAAAAATACCAAAAAAAATTATCTTATTATCTCTATCAGATCTCACTTTTGCAAGTGGCCGTGAAGGGATTGACAAGCCCTTTATCGCGTTGGTTGCAAGGTTCTTATTTGTTTGTGCAGGTACAAGGCGACTTGCGTGTAACCTCCTACTGGATTGATACCTTGGTTCTCAAAAACTGAGGGAAATACTTACGCTACTTTGCCGCATCACCCTTTCCTCTCCAAGGGAAAACCAACGCATGCTCAAGAGGTAGCAGTCCCCAACTTGAAGACCGGTTCAGGGGGCTACCGACGGTGTCCTAGACTAGGGGGTACTCACCACGTCGTCTCCCGATCAGTTGGATTGGGCCGAGGACCCCCAAGGGCATTTACTCATGGGCTAGTTCGGACAGCCGATGCATACACGAGGAAGATTCCACAAGACTTGGTGATCAAGACAAGGACTCCTCTCCACCGGCATATTCGACTAGGACTCTTGTTATCCTAGGCCTCCGGTACATTATATAAGCCGAGGTCAGGCTAGTCGACAGGGACATGCTAGATCATGATCAAAGTATTCATCATACCCTCAGGTTTAGACTACAACATACGATCTCGAGGTAGATCAACTCTTGTAACCCCTATACTCATCAAAGTCAATCAAGCAGCATGTAGGGTATTATCTCTTCGAGAGAGCCCGAAGCTAGGTAAAATCCCGTGTCCATGTTACCATTGATCCTAAGACACACAACTTGGGACCCCCTACCCGAGATCTGCCGGTTTTGACACCGACAGGAACCATGGCTTAGGGACACGCTTGTCCGAAATGTGGGGTAAGTTGCGAAAGTACCCCCACCGATTTGAGCTAGGCGGGTCTTTCAGTTCAGGGGTATCACAGGCATTTCGCTTGTCAGAATTTCGCAGGAGGTCGGAGTTTTCGCGCGCGTTGTTATTTTGGGATAGCAAGGCAAGGGTTGAGATGGAGGGAGTTTTCGGAACAGAATGAGACAAAGATATATCTTAAATATTTCGGGGTAACAAGGCACGGGTTGAAATTTCCAGACATGCCTAACGTGCACTGTACCAAATCAATTCGCACTTCTGTCGACGAAAAAACAAAAAGAATCAATTCGCACCACACAAGAGAGTCTAGTCCCATGTACTGTACCAAATCAATTTGCACTACAAATGCCATTCAAAACTATGAATTCATGTTATGTTCAGTTAAAAAATTTTGCTACGTGTATAATGCATGCAACCTGCTAGTCAAATGAACATTTTAGTGCAATCCAAACGTATATACTACCGCTTCAATATGAACTAAATTTGAATTTGTTTCTCTATTTGAATAAGATCTACAATCATGATTGTTGTGAAGTTAAACCATTTGAATTCGTTTCTCTATTTTAATAAGATCTACAATCATCATTATTTTCAAGTTAAACCATCGTTTGTGTATTATCTTCACATCACACCACATGATAACTGGCGAGTTAGATATGAACTATGTGTACTATATGAACTCGAACTCGATTTTTTGAATCCACTTTATGTTGATTTGAAATCACAGTACATTTCAAGATCTAGCTAGATCTTTATAATCTAAAGTTCTAAACCATGCATGTCTCATATGTATAATGTGTTTATCACATAATGTATGGTGCCGCGCCCCCTACGCCTACAAGTATTTAGATGTGAGTTGCAAACGCCACACATTACCACAATTTCAAATAAATGTGAGATTTTTCGATATATAGTATGGTTTAGATTTTTCTATATTTAGTTGTGAGATGCAAACGCCACACATTATCACAAATTCAAATAAAATCTGAGATTGTTCGATGTATAGTATGGTTTAGATTGTTCGATATTTAGCTGTGAGTTGCAAACACCACGCATTATCATATTATGGTATAACACGTCCAAAACCACACCACGCGTATCACCGCTATATTCATGCATGCATATGTTTATAACACTATGATCTCCTATTCAAATATATGAATCCACTTTCATATCGAATTATGATATTTCTTAGTCTCTTACACCCACACAATCCTCTAACCTTTGTAGCTAGCACTAACTTTCTCTCGTGCATGCACACGCCCTCCTCGCCCTCCCCCTCCCTCAGCATTCTATCCATCACGCACATTCATTTTTTTCTTTAGGTCGTTCTCCCACGGTCTCCACAACTCCTTTTCGACACACACCGATCAGTAAACCTCTCCAGCGATGTCTGCCTACAACTTACACACGCACCTTCCATCTACTCCTTTCTGTGTCCATGCCTCATGTCTCCCATACGGTCCCACACACGTGTAAACTCTCGCCCCTCTTTTCATCGATCTCACAATCGCACCCTCCTCCTCCTCCTATCTAGCTAGGAGGCCTCTCGCACCACCTCCTAGCTCTATTCATTCTGTCTATCCGTCTCGCTGGGCCTTATTTGCCTCTAACAAATGGATGTACACCGACCGATCTCCCGCTATACATATAGCTAGCTAGGTCGTTATAACTCGTTTTCCCCACGCATTGATCGATCTACCTCATTAGTTATGTCTCTCCCTTCCTCCGACAAACAACAATTGACCTACCAATCTAGTTAGGTCTTCTTACCAAACACATGGCCCCCCTTCATCATCCATGCACGCGTCCCGACACATCTATCACGCACACACAAAAACACATCCCCACTTTTATTGATAATATTGCAGTTCTACCCTCAGTTTGTCTATTAGGCCTCTCCCACCATCCTCAAGAACTAACTCCATCACCCATCCAGGACTCTACCCCTCTGCCTCCCTCCCTATGTCTCTCTCTCTCTCTCTCTCTGTGTGTGTGTGTGTGTCAACCTATTTCCCGTCCTTCACTTATGTATGGATGTCGACCGATCTCCCTCAAGCCATAGCTGGGTCTCTCCTTCTCAACACATATACAAGTCGATCTACCTCTCTAGTTAGGTCTCTGCCTCCCACCTCTCCCCCATACACCGATACATCGAGCGCTCTAGTCATGTCTCCCTGCCACACACAAACTTGCCCTGTGCCCTCTGACGTTCCGGTAGGTCAGTCGCCCTATATCTTTGACTTGCACACACACACAATTTCGATGGCTCTCTTCATCGATCGCGCACCCACCCACTTGATCCTCTCTTCGACTCTATCAATATCTATGACCCCTCCCTCTCTTCTCGTGGATCGCCCCCTCTATATATGATATAGATAGGCCTCTATTTCACAAACATTGCATGTGTGAAATTTTTGTTTGAGATATCATCGACACATATTCCCACAAATACATTCACGAAATCACACCCCCCCTCCACCCCAACAAAAAACACTCACGGACGCACACGCCATCTGTCTAGGTTTGTATCTCTCTCACACACACCCACGTAGGTGGGAGACGTGCACGAAGAGAAGAGGTGCACGCACGGCACACGTACTCCCGTCTCTTTCCCAACCACACCCGCGCGGGTACACGGTGGAGCTCATTTCTGTATGAAAAGGCTTGCACGTGTACTGGTTGTCCACTTGATGGAGGATCGTGTACCACGGGTGAACAAACAAATTGCTACTTCATGCGTTATTTAAAAAAAGAGGCAAACCACATGGGGCCTATCATAGAGGCAAGGCTCTATACACTGGAGATGCTCTGTATGTATAACTTTTGATGTGTCACGTCAACTCACAGAACGAGGAGAAGCTTTCTTAGCACGCCGTCTCCCCCGCCCATGGGCACGGTGGCTCACAGAGTCGCAGGACGAGGAGAAGCTTGCTTACTACGCCTATGCCCGCTCCCTCGCCCACGCGCGCGGTGGCTCGCAGGACGAGGAGAAAATTTTACAACTCCCTCCGTTACTCCTCGTCCCTACCTTGGTTAGATAGATTATCATATTGTTTGAAATATATGTCTTTTAGTAGATTTCAATATGAACTACTAGTAGATACTCCAAACACTAATGTATATAGACGTATTTTAGAGTGTAGATTCACTCATTTTGCTCCGTATGTAGTCCATATTGAAACAGACGTACTAGTATGCACTCTCCCTCGCCCCTCACCCCTTGACCCTCGCCCACGTGGTGGACATGCAGCAATTCATTCGGTCTCAGATAGCCAGAACTACATATACTGCAGTACCATTATTGCTCAACCTCCCGAAGAGGCGAAGAGGCAAGCGCAAGGTTAATATTTTGGGGATGCCAAGTGCAAGGTTTATAGGAGAACGAGTAGTAGTAGTACTAGTAGTACGTACCAGTGGTACGTACTGTATGAGGATGAGGAAGAAGGCAACAAGATGTATGTTTTACGTGACAGTCTCTTCTTACAGGACGTGCTAGACCTAGTGGACCTCATTGTTGCAATGGGAGTACTCCCTACCATAGATGGAACGATTCAGAGTAGTAGCAGCGGGCATAATTCGGAGCTGCTTAGTTTTAAACCCCATGAAGAAGTCCCATCGAAAGGAATAGCCATCCTCTACACGTGCTCCTATGAAAAATGAGTAAATGCGACAAAAAGAGAAAGAGACAAAGTAAAAAAATCACCAGCCTTAGATCCAGCCCTATTGTATCAGTGAATGATATTTCTACATCATGATTGACATGGCCAATATTATTAACCATGCTATGGAGGTAGAAGCGTATTTTTATTTATTTGCGGAGGTAGCAGCGGATGGATATTCAACGAGGAGTGAAATGATGGCTGCTTCCTCGGTCAAACATAGAGAAAGGTGGGCCTCATGATTTGACGGCTTATTAGTCATTATTACTGCCTATACTCTTTGCCCATATATAATAACTGCATGGTACAGTAGTGGGCTATACTTTTAATAACCATGCTCAAAGAGAAGAGGTGCACACACCCATGGTTGCATTCTTGTCCTAGCATAGTTGTTCCCTCTTCATGCATGCTCATCTCACCACCCCTCTTCATGCATGCTCTCCTCATGCATGCTCCTAGTGTATTTGTGTTGAGCTAGTGTGGACTCATGCACCCTTCATACACTCTACCAAACACCCAAAAGTGGGTCGAGAAGGGAACTTTTGCTCCCATGCACCCTTCATACACCCTACCAAACACACCTGTAGTACGAGTAGCAGTCTTTGCGTCTTTTGCATCTTCCCCAACCACACATATGACACGGTGGAGCTCATTTCTGTAAGATGATGCAGCCCACGTGATAATTTGACGCGTCTAGTAGTAGTTACTCACTTATAAATAATGGAGGGTCGGGAACCACGCATGAACGGTGCCGCGTCATTGGCACGTACGCAGTATAAATAGGTTCATATGGAGAGAAAAGGAAACCGCTCCACTATATACATAGCCAGGACGATCCTACACGGTTGCTTGCTAGGGTTGCTCTCTTCACAGTCTCTCACACAAAACGACTGGGGCCACATCTCTGACATCCGGGCGGATCACGTCCACCGGGGGAAGGGGTGGATGCTTTGTGTAGATGCGGTGGCCGTCGCCGACGTCGAAAACCCACTGTCGGCATGTCCCGATCAGGGGTCCCCGCCGTTCTCTCTCACAAAGTCGGTGAGGTTGCCTTCGTCCCTTGCTCACTGCCGCGACGTGGGCAGTTGCCGCCTCCCGCCGCCCTTCTCTAGGTTGAGCTACGCCCCGACATCCTCAGGTACAACTTCCTTACAGCGGGCTTGCACCACTGCCCCGGCTGCCCACATCGCTCCATGTGGATATTTCTCTACTTCTTTGCCCTGCACATACCTCTATTGGCTTCTACTGCATGGTGTCCAGAAAATATGGTGATAGTGTGAGGTGGGCCATGTAATCAGTGAGCCTGCGTGTTTTCGCTGCTTTCGCACTCCTCCGCTGTAAGAATGGAGAAAATTGTAATCTAGTACCTCCTTTCGCCGAGACATGGGACATCCAGCAGTCGTACCACCTCAGTAATAATGACCAACGAGCTGTCAAATCACATAGATCCAACAGTAAGTTCGATGGACGAAGCAACCTTCACTCTTGAATCCGCTTCTCCCTTCAACGCAGGCGCCGGTGAGAGGTCGCGTCCGCTCTGTCCGGGCATGAATGTGGCACCGATTCTTTGGAGCGGTGCTGATCGTTTCGGGCGAGAAGCACGCGCGGGCGATGACGGGGTTTTGGGTGGGCCAGGCTGGTCAGGAGCGGGCGTGGCAGCTGTCCCGAACAGACGCCCGGAAACGAGATAATGCACCGACTCTCGCGGCTACACTACACACCATCTCTCTGTAGGAGTAGGTCGATGTGTCGCTCTCTCTAACACACACACGCTGTTAAACACACACACACACGCGCGCGCGCGCATGCACACACAGGTTCATAGAATAGGAATATCGTGCGAGTGTGAAGCCACATGAACTGAGATACAAATGGAGTATGTACTGGTGTAGTACTCCCTCCGTCTAGGTGTTAAGTCATCTTACGAAAATCAGATATTCCCAAAATGTTTAGGCGTCATCCATTAACTTTGCATCTCAATCCCCTCATAGCCTCGTTGCTAGCGAGTGTTGTTACTTTACTCTGCCTTGTTATCTCCCCCGAAAACCCAATGCATGGAGCGCAACTACGCGTAGATCAGTCAAGAAATCAAAGTCGGCTTGCATGCGAGTTAATACGTGGCCCTGCATGGTAGCTAAAGCGGCATCTCTTAATTGTTGTGCCCAAAATATTTAAAATTGGAGGATGGTGCAGCCCACCTTTCCGATATTTTGATTGTGTGTGGTTCAGTTGTTGTTCACTTTGGAGGGTCGTGTACCACACGTGAACGTTAGTAAGCGCGACCAGGAGGCGTGCAGCGTTAATTGCGAGTTGACTCCTTCGAGCGTTAAATTTTCTTCACGTACTAGCATTGCCCCTAGTATTTTTCTTCACTACATTAAATAAAGAGTTCCGTTTCATGCACAATTTAAAACGATTTTTATGGAGAGAAAAAAAGAAAACCACTTCATCTATATACGCTGCAACCTCGACGCTTGTTTTCTAGGGTTTGCACTCTTCACACTCTCTCTCCACTATATATATACATGCTGGAGCCTCAGCGCTTGCAGTTGCTCTCTTCACACTCTCTCACCCTCTCCAGATCTAAACAAGACTTCGTTGGCCTCTCTCTCTCCCCTCTCTGCTGGTCAAAGAGCCGTCAGGATCAGTCCGCCGGGAAGGGAAAAGGAGGCTTAACGCTGTGGCCATTGGCGAGTGAGGGAATCCACTACCGACGCAGTTGTTCTCTTTCACCCAGCGGCAGCGCGGGAGGGCCTCTGACCCCTTCTTCCTTGCTGTCATACATAGTGTGGGCAGATCGGCCTTCGGCCGCCCACTGAGCCACACCCCGAGAACCTTAAGGTATAATTTACTTATTCCACATGCATTGCTCTAGCTGCATGTGGGCTTTTTCTGCTTCTGCACTCGAATCTAGGTGTTGGATCAAACAGGAAAGTAGTGGGGAAAGTTGTATAGCATGAATCTAGGACGTGGTTCAAAGAGGAAAGGAAGGGGGGAAAGTAGTGGAGAAAGTTGTATAGCATGAATCTAGGACGTGGTTCAAAGAGGAAAGGAAGGGGGGAAGTAGTACAGACTGGCTCTCCAGCACCTACGTTGGTCGAAAAGGGAAAACAATGACAAACGTAGTACGCACATATGTAATGAACTGATCTTTCTGTTTTGGGGGACAAGGCTATAGAGTTTGAGCAAGACTAGATTTGCTGCCCTCACATAGGGAAAGGTGTCTAAAGATAACAAAACTAGGACCAACACAAATATGCTCCTTGGTTGTTTGTTCTTTGTTGCAATACACTGTGCATCACCCCTTTATACATCGGTAGATGCACATGGTGCTGGTGCGTCCACTGTCCCGTACAACTCTTTAGCTGTTGTTACTCTAAGGCCCTGTTTGGTTAAAAAAAAATTAGTCCCAAAAAGACTCTCCCTCAAGGTCTTCTTTCTCTAGTCCCAAATGCCCACTTTTAGTCCCTAAAAGTCCCTCGGTTGGTTTAGATGGGACTAAAGGGACTTTTTTTAGTCCGTACACCAAAAAGTCCCTATAAACAAACACTCTCTAATAATGCCGCCGGAAAATTGAAGCAATGCCACCGTTAAAAGCAAATTACAAGTTTAACGGATTTTATTGTTAATATAATCTCTCTGTTAATATGAATCAATGCCACCGTTTGAGAAATGCTACTGTCTTGCTTTCTTTTTGTGGGCTTCTGTGTCATCCACCGTTATTGACCAGTAGTTGTTTCCTTTGCACCTCTGTGTAAACAGGGTTATCTACTTCACGTCGTTGCTATTGCGACCTTTTGTTGCACTACACAAAACACTTTTGTTTTAAGAGTGTTTTGTGCAGTTCAACCAAAATGTCACACCGACAACGTTGCTTGATTGCTTGATCTTAGTGGAACTGCACAAGAGGAGATCTGACTTCCTATCCGTGTTGGAAAATTTGTTTCAAATCTTCTTCTTGTGAGTTGTTTGAATTCCGCGTCATGAGAGGTCAGTACTAGCCTGCTTTCACATGATTGTGTAGTGTGCTTTCATATGTTGTTGTACTTATATGGTAATGTTGCTTGATTTTAGTGAACTACACAAATGGAGACAAGACTTCCAATCTGTATGTGCACCATAATATCCCATTGAGGTAAGATAATGATATTTCACAACTATTGGCCTGTATTTTGCTACTGACATCAGAAAATTAATGTCGTTGTTTAGTGCTATACTTCTGCTCCCTAATTGACATGCCAAATTTTACATTGAAGGTGAAGCTTGTCTGTTACTGAACCAAGTGATGAAGGGGAAGAACAAACGGAAGAAGAACAAAAATCAACTCCCGGTGCTATAATGAAGCACTGGAACTATGATGACACAAGTAATGATATAGTTTTGCATCTTAATTTATTGCTATGGCTGGAACGAGCAATTGTTTTGCCACTGTGATTTGATGCCACTCCTAATGTAATATGTAGCTATCTCTACTTGTGCAAACAGGGATCTTGTTTGAAGATAACATATATTTTAGTGGAACTGCAGAAGAAGATGTTGGAAACATTAAACTAATCGAGGACTTTATAGTAAGCTTGGCAACCACAGTAGATAATAATGGATGGTTCCCAAGAAGTGCTTCATCAGTTCATCTGCTAGCTCTACACAATAAGCCTCCTGACAAAGGTTGGTACCGACCCACAGATTTCATCCATATGATTGATCTTTGTCATCTCTATTGGTGTTGTGCTACTGTTTAGCTACTCTAATGAGAAAGTGGTATTGTTTCGCATGTTAATCTTAGGCTGCTAATAAATTGATCCACCAGTTTGCCACCGTTATAGTCACTGATAAAATTAAGTAATAATACAGTTCAAGTTGAGATGCTGTGTTTGGTATCATATCATTTCCTATGAGGATAATGAGGAGATGCATCTCTTTGTGACTATACATTTCATGAGTTACTCCCTTTGTTAATGTAATGGTTGTTTTAAGTATTTCCTTTCCCTTTTTTCGAGCAAACAAATGCTAGCATTCAGTTGTTCTCTTGTCTTTGCACAACAGGATCATCCACCTCTGAAGAAGAATATGGAGTATGTGAAGTGACTAGTTCCGATTATGCCAGGATGAAGAAGCCCAGTGTATCTTCTCATCAGAAGGAGCAGTTGAAGGATGGTTACATTACTCCCCATAAGACCAAACTACCTTCAGCTCAGAAGGACTCGCAGATTTCCATCTTTTTTGATGTGATGGGCAAGTACAATGTTGTTCTAGGATTCTTTCCGGTGAGTTCCATTTTTTAAAAGTGTGCTCTACATGGACCATGTAGGTGCCTGTCGTTTAAACTGTAAATTCATAATACAGTTTGCTTTACTAATCATTTTTTGTATTTATGCAAACAGGGGTGCTCAGCTTGATTTCAATGGGAATCATTCATTTCCACCACAAGAAAGGAGGTGCTGATATGTTCTAGGCGTTGCAACATATAAAAGGCAAAATCATCCAAGATACGCGCGAATTTGGTTGATTTTGGTGGGACTGCACAAAAAGAACAACTGGTTTATTTAGCATGAGGTGCCATGTCAATGTCCGAACTGATGGCAAACCCTGCTCATTCCTCAATCGTAGGCATTTGATATTTTGGAATGGGAAAACCTTGTCAAAGTTTGCTCATTGATGTATGCAAAACAACACGCATTTGACATTTTGGGATGGGACAACCTTGTCAAATTTTGCTCATTGAGGCAAGAAGACATGGGTTTGATATTTTCGAATGGGACTCCCTTTGCGGTCAGCAGCATCGATCGATTTTTCTTTATTCTTTAGTTGTGAAGTAAATATGGGCTCTGACATGTGAATCGCTGAGATGCATAATCATCGATTGTTTTGAATGTTCTCTATGAATTGCCAGGCCTGTGTGTTTGATTGCAATGTACATGAACGCTAAAAAGCTGCTCAAAATCTGTGTACCCCCTCTGTTCCTTTTTACTTCACATATTAGATTTCTTTCAAGTTAGTTGATTTTACATTGTGAATGTTCATACTTTTTTCTGTAAGATTGATCAAAGTAGAGATACTTTGACTTCAGACAAAACTTATATGCAGACTAAAAAGGACCGGAGGGAGTACATGTGAAACTGCTGCAAACGAGGTGATCACCCTGGGAATAATGCTAGTACGTATTGTTTTGCATGTTCATCCAATGCCAGTGATACAAGAATTCGAACTAATCGAACTAAATTCATTCATACACGGTCGGATTTCATATATCCGGATTTCATTACATTTCATACATTCTTCAACTCAAAAGGGGTGCGCTGGAGGTATAATTAATTAACCGAAGCTACCGACCTGTGTCCGGCTGAGCCGAACAGAAGCTTCTTCTCCAGCGGACTGAGCTTCAGTGACTTAACTGCAGGTGCAGTTGCATAATAGACATGTGGCCCAGATGCTTGTTGGGCCCACATGTCAGTGACCCAACTGCACCTGTAGTTAAGTAACTGAAGCAACGTCCTTCTCCAACATAGCTCTCCGACTCCACGTCGCCGCCAAGAAGCTAATCGGTCATCAATGGTCAACCCGCCTAGCTTGGCTTCAACCGGAGGGTAGCAGCGGTGGCCTTACTTGGACCCGAGCGGCGGCGACCTACCGTGTTCTACACTTCCTCGTTTTCTATGTGGCGCGGCACGTTGTCAGCGGGGCGGGGCCTCGACGGAGCCCGTGATGTCCTCTGTCTCGTTGCCGGCGGGGTGGCGCCTCGGTGGAGCGGAGGAAATCCTCCCACTCGATGCCGGCGGGGCGGGGTATCGGTGGAGCCAGCGGTGTCCTCTGCCTCGTTGTTGGCGCGGCGGGGCTTTGGAAGCAGGTTCCATCGGCTTCAGTTAGCAGCAATAGCGAACGAAGGAATCGCTCGATCGGGTTCAGTTAACAGCCATCGATCAATCGCTCGGGTTCAGTAACACATAGCCTGCAGTGCAATCGCTCGGGTTCAGTTAGAGCCCAATGCCTCGCACCCACGCGCGTACGTGTACGAGAGAAACGGCATCGCTCGGCCCCCGACCACCCACATAACTGGGAACTCCCCCATATTTTCCTCGCCCTCGGTTCTACCACGGTTTTTTTCCATCATGGACAGCCCAAAGAATGTCATGCAGCTGCGTCTCTGGCCTGCCCAAGACGAAAAGCCCATTTTCTGTCATGATTTTTTGTCATAGAAGTAGGAGCCCACCACATCTATGATGATACCAGGTTTTGTCACAATTATCGTCATAGAAGTGTCATAAGCATGACAGGAAAAAAATTCGTTCGGCCCAAAATGTCACGGATGTGTCTTTTTTTTTGTAGTGCAAGTTTGTGAGCAAGCTCAAGGGTGAGTAAGAAGCACTTTGTTGCTCTCTTGGAAAAACTTGGTGAGGTCAATGATATGATTGAGTCTCATGAGGATACTATCTCCAAGTGTGAGGAGCATAGTCGTGACTACGCCGATGAGATTGCGGATCTTTCCATTGCTCTAAAGGAAGAGCAAGATCTTCGTTTGACTCTTGAGGAGTCACACAATGTTGATCATGCTAAATTACAAAAAGATCTTGATCATGCTATTGTTCTTACTCATGTGCTTAAATCCGAGAAAGTCGAACTTGGGGTTGGCCATGCTAGACTCAAGGAAGAATTTTATATACTTGACAAGGCCCACAAGATTTTGAAGGGTGTTCATGCTTCTCTCAAAGAGTATCATGATCAACTCCAAGTGAAGCTAACCAAGGAGATTTCCACTTGTCCTCCTTTCTCTAGTTGATAATGCCCATGCTACTAACCCTTGTTATGAGCATGTGCATCTTGTGGAAGAAAATGCTAAGTTGAAAGAGAAACTTGAGAAGGGTCTTGTCACTCCTTATTCTCCTCATATCGATATCTCTACTCCTAATGTCTGAGTTGGTTGAATAGTACGGTTTATTTTCGTTCCACCACTTTCAACCGTTTTTTTCCGTCTCCCCTCCCACATGCCTTTTTGCTTCGTACCCCCTCCCCCCTCCACCACCGATTTTTTCTCCCCACCGGTTTTTTCCACCACGCCAGCCTCCCCAACCTCCCTTTTGGTTTTCCTAATGCATAACGTAGCCAAATCAACACTTTCCTTTTATAGATGGATATGACAAATCAGGGAACGACTAGATCAAAACTCTCCATATATACAACACCAATCAGCCATATGATACGTCTCCAACGTATCTATAATTTTTTATTGTTCCATGCTGTTATATTATCAATCTTGGATGTTTTATAATCATTTTATAGTCATTTTATATCATTTTTTGGTACTAACCTATTGACATAGTGCCAAGTGCCAGTTCGTGTTTTTTCCGTGTTTTTTACATCGCAGAAAATCAATATCAGACGGAGTCCAAATGCCCTGAAACTTCACGGAGAATTTTTATGAGCCAGAAGGAACACAATGCACCCTGGCTGCGCGTGGGGGGTGCCCCGAGGGGGGCACAACCCACCAGGGCGCGCCAGGAGGCCCAGGCGCGCCCTGGTGGGTTGCGCCCACCTCGGGTGCCCCCCGGGCCGCCTCTTTGCTCTATAAATACCCCAATATTCCAGAAACCCTAGGGGAGTCGACGAAATATTCATCCAGCCGCCGCAGAGTCCAGAACCACCAGATCCAATCTAGACACCAGCACGGAGGGGTTCACCACTTCCATTGGTGCCTCTCCGATGATGCGTGAGTAGTTCTTTGTAGACCTTCGGGTCCGTAGTTAGTAGCTAGATGGCTTCCTCTCTCTCACTGAATTCTCAATACAATGGTCTCTTGGAGATCCATATGATGTAAGTCTTTTTGCGATGTGTTTGTTGGGATCCGATGAACTTCGAGTTTATGATCAGTCATATCTTTTTATATCCATGAAAGTTATTTGAGTTTCTTTGATCTCTTATATGCATGGTATCTTATAGCCTCGTATTTCTTCTCCGATATTTGGGTTTTGTTTGGCCAACTTGATCTATTTATCTTGCAATGGGAGGAGGTGCCTGGTAGTGGGTTCGATCTTACAGTCCTCGATGCCAGTGATAGAAAGGGAAACGACATGTATGTATCGTTGCTACTAAGGATAAAAAGATGGGATCTATATCTATGCAATAGATAAATGGATCTTGTCTACATCATGTCATCGTTCTTATTGCATTACTCCATTTTTCCATGAACTTAATACACTAGATGCATGCTGGATAGCGGTCGATGTGTCGACTAATCGTAGTAGATGCAGGCAGGAGTCGGTCTACTAATCTTGGACTGCCTATGTAATGATCATTGCCTGGATATCATCATAATTATTTGAAGTTCTATCAATTGGCCAACAGTAATTTGTTTACCCACAGTTTGCTATTTTTCTCGAGAGAAGCCACTAGTGAAACCTACGGCCCCCGGGTCTCTTTCTCACATATTTGCCTTTGCGATCTACTTTTCCTTTGCATTTATTTTCAGATATATTAAACCAAAAATACAAAAATACCTTGCTGCAATTTATTCTTATCTATTTTGCTCGGCGTTCGATCTATCAATTTACTACAAATTCCTCACGTCTGTTTTGCCTATCTTGAGGCGACGTACCACGGAAGGGATTGACAACCCCTTTAACACGTCGGGTTGCGAGAAGTTGTTAACTGTGTGCAGGGGATGTCTACATTATGTTGCTTGGTTCTCCTACTGGTTCGATAACCTTGGTTTCTTCACTGAGGGAAATACGTACCGCCGCTGTGCTGCATCATCCCTTCCTCTTTGGGGAAATACCGACGTAGCTTCAAGCGACATCGAAAGGAATTTCTGGCGCCGTTGCCGGGGAGGATCTTCAACATAACCAGGTTCCTAATCACAAATCTCATCTCCTCGCAATTACATTGTTTGCCATTTGCTTCTCGTTTTCCTCTCCCCACTTCACAAAAATTTGCCGTTTTATTCGCCCCTCTTTTTCGTTCGCCGTTTTTCTTGTCAGATCTATTTTTGTGTGCAATCTGGTTGTGCAGTCATCATGGCTCAAGAGAACACCAAGTTATGTGATTTCTCAAATACCAACAACAATGATCTTATTGGCACTCCGCTTGCTCCTCCCGCCACTAGTGCGGAGACTTGTGATATTAATACTGCTTTGCTGAATCTTGTTATGAAAGACCAATTTTCCGGTACTCCTAATGAGGATGTCGCGTCCCATCTTAATACATTCGTGGAATTATGCGATATGCAAAAGAAAAAAGATGTGGACAATGATGTGGTCAAGATGAAATTATTTCCATTTTCTTTGCGTGATTCTGCAAAAATTTAGTTCTCTTCTTTGCCTCGTAATATTATCGATTCTTGGAATAAGTGCAAATATGCTTTTATCACTAAGTATTTTCCTCCCACAAAAATTATTTCCCTTAGAAATCAGATCATGAATGTCAAGCAACTTGAACATGAGAATGTTGCACAATCTTGGTAAAGGGTCAAAATGATGCTAAGGAATTGCCCAACTAATGGGTTAAATCTTTGGATGATCATACAAAAATTTTATGCGGGGTTGAATTTTGTTTCTCGTAATCTTTTAGATTTCACCGTGGGTGGTACTTTTATGGAAATTACTTTGGGTGAAGCCACCAAATTTCTTGATAATATCATGGCAAATTATTCACAATGGCATACCAAAAGGGGCCCTACTAGTAAAAAAGTTATTTTTGTTGAAGAAATTTCTTCTTTGAGTGATAAAGTTGATGCTCATATGAAATTGGTTGCTAGCAAAAGTGCTCCTGTTGATTTTAATGATATGCCTTTGTCTACTTTGATTGAGCAAAATAGTGATGCCATTGATGTGAATTTTATTTCTCGCAATAATTTCAACAACAATGCTTATAGAGGAAAATTTTAATCCTAGGCCTTTTCCTAGTAATTCCTCTAATAATTATGATAATTCCTATGGAAATCAATCTTATAATAATAATAGGAATACCTCTGATCTTTAGAATAATATTAAAGAATTTATCAACACGCAAAAGGTTTTCAACACTTCCATAGAAGAAAAGTTGAATAAGATTGATGATTTGTCTAGAAGTGTTGATAGAATTGCTCATGATGTGGAAAATCTCAAGTTGAAATTTTTTGTGCCTAAAGTAGATGAATCAATTAAAGCTCTTTATGTTTCTATGGATGAAAGTAAGAAAAGAACTACTATGCTTAGAGCTAAAAGAGAATTTTTAGAGAAAGATTTTTCTAGTGATTATTCTTGCAAAAATGATGAAGATCTTAAAATGATTGGTGTTTCTTCTACTGATTCTCTGTTTAGTAAAATTAAGATTGATGAAAAAGGGACTGGAGAAGAGTCAACTTTAGGTAGAAGGCGTCCCAATATTTTGGAGGGTGAAAATCTTGTTGAGAAAATTTATAAAAGTGGGTTTGAAGAGGTCAAAACTTTACTAGCGATGTGCCCACTCTTTTGGATTACAAAGACTTTAATATGATAGTTGCTCTTTGATTGATTGTATTTCTTAAATTCACCCATGCTTATGAGCAAAATAAAGCTTTTACTAAACATATTGTTGATGCTATGATGAAAGCTTTGGAAGAAAAATTGGAATTAGAAGTTTCAATTCCTATAAAATTACATGATGAGTGGGAACCTACTATCAAATTCAAGATTAAAAATTATGAGTGTTTTGCTTTGTGCAACTCGGGTGCTAGTGTTTCTACAATTCCGAAATCTTTATGTGATGTGCTTGGTCTTACCAATCTTGAAGAATGTTCCTTGAATTTGCACTTGGCGGATTCTACTATTAAAAAGCCTATGGGAAGAATTAATGATGTTCTTATTCTTGCAAATAGGAATTATTTGCCCATATATTTTATTGTTCTTGATATTGACTGCAATCCGTCTTGTCCAATTTTTCTTGGTAGACCATTTTTACGCACTATCGCTGTCGTGATTGATATGAAAGAAGGCAATATTAAGTTCCAATTTCCTTTGAGGAAGGGTATGGAACACTTTCCTAGAACAATAATTAAGCCACCATATGAATCAATCATGAGGGCATCTTATGGATCTCACACCAAGGATGACAAAACATAGATCCTTGCCTTATGCCTAGCTAAGGGCGTAAAACTATAGCGCTTGTTGGGAGGCAACCCAATGAATAAAATTTATTTTTGCCTTTTACTTTCTGTTCTTGTGTGTTTACACAATTATGCTACTGGTATGATTGTGGTTTTTGTGTTTTAGTTAGTGTTTGTGCCAAGTAAAGCCTTTAGGATCTTCTTGGGTGATAGTTGTTTGGTCTTGCTGAAAAAACAGAAACTTATGCGCTCACGAAAACAATTTTAGTAAATCACAGAAACTTGATTCTGATCTGAATTTACAGAAGATCAATATACAAATTACCTAGGATGTCCTAATTTTGCAGAATTTTTGGAGTTGCATAAGTATTCGAAATTTTCAGAGTACTACAGACTGTTCTATTTTTGACAGATTATGTTTTCTCTGTGTTGTGTGCTTATTTTGATGGCCCTATGGTTTTTTTGATGAGTTTTTTCCATAGAAAAGTTGTAATATAGTAGATATAATACAAAAACAAAATATGAATTGGTTTGATACACCACTTATAGTAGTAGTTTGTTTTCTTTTACTAACGGATCTCACAAAGGTTTTGTTGAGTTTTGTGTGATTGAAGTTTTCAAGTTTTGGGTTATCTTACGATTGATGAAAGAAGGATAGAAGAGCCTAATCTTGGGGATGCCCCGGCATCCCAAGCTATTATCCAAAAATGAGCAACCAACTAAGCTTGGGGATGCCCCCGAGTGGCATCCCCTCTTTCTTCTAAGGACCATCGGTATTTTACTCGAGGCTATATTTTTATTCGTCACATGATATGTGTTTTGCTTGGAGCTTCTTGTAGGATATGTGTCTTTGTTTGTTTTATTCTGTGTTTTAAGTCATCAATCCTTGCTGGACACACCTATTTGATAGAGCCAAATCTATTTCATGACTTGTTAGAATTGCTCTCTGTGTTTCACTTAAATCTTTTATGAGCTAGGACTTGCTCTAGTGCTTCACTTATATCATTTTGAGCACGGTGTGCTTAGTATTTTTTGAAGCAATGCTCTCTTGCTTCACTTAGATTTATTCGAGAGTTAGTAATTTTTTGAAGAAACTCTCTCTTGCTTCACTTAAATTATTTTGAGAGAAAGAAAATTTGTTATGCTCATGATCTTCACTTATATTTGTTTGAGGTTATGAAAAGCAACACATGAAAATTAGTTCCAAAGTGATAGATATCCAAGAATGATATAATAAAAACTTTCATGAAGATCATTGGACAAAATAAACTTGATTCTTAGTAATAGTTTTGAGATATGATGATGTGATATGTGAGTTATGTTGATGAGTAATTGTGCTCTAGTAAGAATATTGGTGTTAAGGTTTGTGATTCCCTATGCAAGCACGAAAGTCAATAGTCATGCAGTGAAATTATATCCTACTTGTGGTGCATTATTCAATGTTAATTACGCTTAATGCTTGTTTATGAGATTATTCATTTCTTGGTTGGTCGCTTCCCAGTCTTTTGCTAGCCTTCATTTTGCACTAAGTATGATCTCTACTTGTGCTTCCAAAATCCTTTAAACCAGTTTTGCCAAATGAGTCCACTATATCTACCTATATGCGTTATTTCCGTGCCGTTCTAAGCCAATTTGCATGTGCCATCTCTAATTTCAAAATAAACTTCTCTTTTGTGTGTTCGTTTCGCTCGCGGAACGGTAAGGGGTGGCTAATATTTTAAATTCTAAGATGTGTTATTCTCATGATGAGTGTTTATTCACTTGTCATTGCACGAGAGTAAGGCAAAGGTATTAGGGATGCCCAGTCCCGAAATGAAAAAAAATTACTTTATGTTGTCAAATAATAAATTCCTTGGAAAGTGTTGGTATGGAAGGCACACGTGGATACGGTTAGCCATGGAAAGTGAATGTATGGTGGAAAAAGGAATAAACTTTATTTTTTGTTTGGGAACCGCCTATGATATATCTAAGCATGGAAAGTATTCGGAACTCTAAGTTGTTTTCATTGGTGGGATGGATACACCTCCCAAAATGTTTTTATCTCTAAGTTTTTCGCTTTGAGCTCTGGCACCTATACAAATCCCTACTTCCCTCTGCGAAGGGCCTTTCTTTTACTTTATGCAATTTTTATTTTGAATTGAGTCTCCATCCTCTCTTATAAAAAAGCACCAACTAGGAGGCAATATGATCGTACTTAAGTATTGGGTGTAGCTAATATGCGAATGTGTTTCATGAATGGATCAATGGTTGAGCATGATGGGCTAGGGATAACTTGTTTTAGCGTTAATATTCTAAAAAACATTGTTGCTTGTTGATATGCTTGAGTATCTAAATTATTACGTCAAAACTAGACTATTGCTTTGAATCACATAAAAGTCCAAATGTCCATGCTATAAAGAAAAGAATATGATATGACATGATAGGCAGCATTCCACATAAAAAATTCTGTTTTTATCACTTACCTACTCGAGGACGAGTAGGAGTTAAGCTTGGGGATCCTGATATGTCTCCAACGTATCTATAACTTTTGATTGTTCCATGCTGTTATATTATCAATATTGGATGTTTTATAATCATTTTATAGTCATTTTATATCATTTTTTGGTACTAACCTATTGACATAGTGCCAAGTGTCAGTTCCTATTTTTTCCGTGTTTTTTACATCGCAGAAAATCAATATTAGACGGAGTCCAAATGCCCCGAAACTTCACGGAGAATTTTTATGGGCCAGAAGGAACACAACTGGCCCTGACTGCGCCTGGGGGGTGCCCCGAGGGGGGCACAACCCACCAGGGTGCGCAGGAGGCCCAGGCGCGCCCTGGTGGGTTGTGCCCACCTCGGGTGCCCCGGACCACCTCTTTGCTCTATAAATACCCCAATATTCCAGAAACCCTAGGGGAGTCGACGAAATATTCATCCAGCCGTCGCATAGTCCAGAACCACCAAATCCAATCTAGATACCATCACGGAGGGGTTCACCACTTCCATTAGTGCCTCCCCGATGATGCGTGAGTAGTTATTTATAGACCTTCGGGTCCGTAGTTAGTAGCTAGATGGCTTCCTCTCTCTCGCTGAATTCTCAATACAATGGTCTCTTGGAGATCCATGTGATGTAAGTCTTTTTGCGGTGTGTTTGTTGGGATCCGATGAACTTCGAGTTTATGATCAGTCATATATTTTTATATCCATGAAAGTTATTTGAGTTTGTTTGATCTCTTATATGCATGATCTCTTATAGCCTCGTATTTCTTCTCCAATATTTGGGTTTTGTTGGGCCAACTTGATCTATTTATCTTGCAATGGGAAGAGGTGCCCGATAGTGGATTCGATCTTACGATGCTCGATCCCAGTGACAGAAAGGGAAACGACACGTATGTATCGTTGCTACTAAGGATAAAAAGATGGGATCTATATCTACGCAATAGATAAACGGATCTTGTCTACATCATGTCATCGTTCTTATTGCATTACTCCGTTTTTCCATTAACTTAATACACTAGATGCATTCTGGATAGCAGTCAATGTTTGGAGTAATAGTAGTAGATGCAGGCAGGAGTCGGTCTACTAATCTTGGACGTGATGCCTATGTAATGATCATTGCTTGGATATCGTCATAATTATTTGAAGTTCTATCAATTGCCCAACAGTAATTTGTTTAACCACCGTTTGCTATTTTTCTCGAGAGAAGCCACTAGTGAAACCTACGGCCCCCGGGGTCTCTTTCTCACATATTTTCCTCTGCGATCTACTTTTCCTTTGCATTTATTTTTAGATCTATTAAACCAAAAATACAAAAATACCTTGCTGCAATTTATTCTAATTTATTTTGTTCGGCGTTCGATCTATTAGTTTACTACAAAATCCTCATGTTCGTTTTGCCTATCTTCAGGCGCCGTACCCTGCTACCTCTTGAGCATGCGTTGGTTTTCCCTTGAAGAGGAAAGGATGATGCAGCAAAGTAGCGTAAGTATTTCCCTCAGTTTTTGAGAACCAAGGTATCAATCCAGTAGGAGGCCACACGCAAGTCCCTCGTACCTACACAAACAAATAAGAACCTTGCAACCAACGCGATAAAGGGGTTGTCAATCCCTTCATGGCCACTTGCAAAAGTGAGATCTGATAGAGATGATAAGATAATATTTTTGGTATTTTTATGATAAAGATTAAAAGTAAAGATTGCATAAACAACGAAAGAAATACCTAGTTGACGGAATATTAATATGATGGAAGATAGACACGGGGGCCATAGGTTTCACTAGTGGCTTCTCTCAAGATAGCATAAGAATTACGGTGGGTGAACAAATTACTGTTGAGCAATTGATAGAATTGAGCATAGTTATGAGAATATCTAGGCATGATCATGTATATAGGCATCATGTCCGCAACAAGTAGACGGACTCCTGCCTGCATCGACTACTATTACTCCACACATCGACCGCTATCCAGCATGCATCTAGAGTATTAAGTTCATAAGAACAGAGTAACGCATTAGGCAAGATGACATGATGTAGAGGGATAAACTCAAGCAATATGATATAAACCCCATCTTTTTATCCTTAATGGCAACAATACAATACGTGTCATCTCCCCTACTGTCACAGGGATCGAGCACCGCATGATTGAACCCAAAGCTAAGCACTTCTCCCATTGCAAGAAAGATCAATCTAGTAGGCCAAACCAAACTGATAATTCGAAGAGATTTGCAAAGATAACCAATCATACATAAAAGAATTCAGAGAAGATTCAAATATTGTTTATAGATAATCTTAATCATAAACACACAATTCATCGGATCTCGACAAACACACCGCAAAAAGAGTTGCATCGAATAGAACTCCAAGAAGATCGAGGAGAACTTTGTATTGAGATCCAAAGAGAGAGAAGAAGCCATCTAGCTAATAACTATGGACCCGAAGGTCTGTGGTAAACTACTCACACATCATCGGAGAGGCTATGGTGTTGATGTAGAAGCCCTCAGTGATCGATGCCCCCTCCGGCGGAGCGCCGGAAAAGGCCCCAAGATAGGATCTCACGGTTAAAGAAGGTTGCGGCGGTGGAAATAGGGTTTCGTGGTGCTCCTGGATGGTTTCGGGGTACGTAGGTATATATAGGAGGAAGAATTAGGTCGGTGGAGCCACGAGGGGCCCACGAGGATGGGGGTGCACCCAGGGGCAGGCGCGCCTCCCTGCCTCGTGGACTCCTCGTTAGTTTCTTGACGTCCACTCCAAGTCCTCTGGATCACATTTGTTCCAAAAATCACGCTCCCGAAGGTTTCATTCCGTTTGGACTCCGTTTGATATTCCTTTTCTGCGAAACACTGAAATAGGCAAAAGAACAGCAATTTGCACTGGGCCTTGGGTTAATAGGTTAGTCCCAAAAATAATATAAAAGTGTATAATAAAGCCCATTAAACATCCAAAACAGAATATATAATAGCATGGAGCAATCAAAAATTATAGATACGTTGGAGACGTATCAAGCATCCCCAAGCTTAATTCTTGCTCGTCCTCGAGTAGGTAAATGATAAAAACAGAATTTTTGATGTGGAATGCTAATTAGCATATTCTTCAATGTAATTTTCTTTATTGTGGCATGAATGTTCAGATCCGAAAGATACAAGATAAAAGTTTAATATTGACATAAAAATAATAATACTTCAAGCATACTAACTAAGCAATCATGTCTTCTCAAAATAACATGGCCAAAGAAAGTTCATCCCTACAAAATCATATAGTTTGGTCATGCTCCATTTTCGTCACACAAGAATGCTCTCATCATGCACAACCCCGATGACAAGCCAAGCAATTGTTTCATACTTTAGTAATCTCAAACTTTTTTCAACTTTCACGCAATACATGAGCGTGAGCCATGGATATAGCACTATGGGTGGAATAGAATAAAATGATGGGGGTTATGTGGAGAAGACAAAAAAAGAAAGTCTCACATTGACGCGGCTAATCAACGGGCTAGGGAGATGCCCATCAATTGATGTCAATGCAAGGAGTAGGGATTGCCATGCAACGGATGCACTAGAGCTATAAATGTATGAAAGCTCAACAAAAAGAAACTAAGTGGGTGTGCATCCTACTTGCTTGCTCACGAAGACCTAGGGCATTTGAGGAAGCCCATTGTTGGAATATACAAGCCAAGTTCTATAATGAAAAATTCCCACTGGTATATGAAAATGACAAAACAAGAGTCTCTCTATCATGAAGATCATGGTGCTACTTTGAAGCACAAGTGTGAAAAAAAAGGATAGTAGCATTCCTTTTTTTTCTTTTTTTGGGCCTCCTTTTTTTGGCCTTTCTCTTTTTTTGGGGACAATGTTCTATTAATGATGATCATCACACTTCTATTTATTTACAACTCGATGATTACAACTCGATACTAGAACAAAATATGACTCTATATGAATGCCTCCGGCAGTGTACCGGGATGGGCAATGAATCAAGAGTGACATGTATGAAATAATATGCATGGTGGCTTTGCCACAACTACGATGTCAACTACATGATCATGCAAGGCAATATGACAATGGTGAAGCGTGTCATAATAAACGGAACGGTGGAAAGTTGCATGGCAATATATCTCGGAATGGCTATGGAAATGCCATAATAGGTAGGTATGGTGGCTGTTTTGATGAAGATATAAGGAGGTTTATATGTGATAGAACGTATCGTATCACGGGGTTTGGATTCACCGGCGAAGTTTGCACCAACTCTCAAGGTGAGAAAGGGCAATGCACGGTACAGAAGAGGCTAGCAATGATGAAAAGGTGAGAGTGCGTATAATCCAAGGACTCAACATTAGTCATAAAGAACTCACATACTTATTGCAAAAATTTACAAGCCATCGAAAACCAAGCACTACGCGCATGCTCCTGGGGTGATAGATTGGTAGGAAAAGACCATCGCTCGTCCCCGACCGCCACTCATAAGGAAGACAATCAAAGAACACCTCATGTTTCAAATTTGTTACACAACGTTTACCATACGTGCATGCTACGGGACTTGCAAACTTCAACAAAAGTATTTCTCAAATTCACAACTACTCAACTAGCACAACTTTAATATCACTATCTCCATATCTCAAAACAATCATCAAGTATCAAACTTCTCCTAGTATTCAATGCACTTTGAAGTTTTTATCTTGGATGCCTATCATATTAGGACTAATTTGATAACCAAAGCAAATTACCATGCTGTTCTAAAGGACTCTCAAAATAATATAAGTGAAGCATGAGAGATCAATAATTTCAATAAAATAAAACCACCACCGTGCTCTAAAAGGTATAAGTGAAGCACTAGAGCAAAATTATTTAGCTCAAAAGATATAAGTGAAGCACATAGAGTATTCTAATAAATTCCGATTCATGTGTGTCTCTCCCAAAAGGTGTGTACAGCAAGGTTGATTGTGGTGAACTAAAAAGCAAAGACTCAAATCATACAAGACGCTCCAAGCAAAACACATATCATGTGGTGAATAAAAATATAGCTCCAAGTAAAGTTACCGATGGACGAAGACAAAAGAGGGGATGCCTTCCGGGGCATCCCCAAGTTTAGGCTTTTTGGTGTCCTTTTATTTTACCTTGGGGTGCCTTGGGCATCCCCAAGCTTAGGATCTTGCCACTCCTTGTTCCATAATCCATCAAATCTTTACCCAAAACTTGAAAAACTTCACAACGCAAAACTTAACAGAAAATCTCGTGAGCTCCGTTAGCAAAAGAAAACAAAACACCTCTTCAAGGTACTGTAATGAACTCATTCTTTATTTATATTGGTGTTAAACCTAATGTATTCCGACTTCTCTATGGTTCATAAACTCTGTTGCTAGCCATAGATTCATCAAAACAAGCAAACAACACACGAAAAACAGAATCTGTCAAAAACAGAACAGTCTATAGTATTCTGTATCAAACGCAAACTTCTGAAACTCAGAAAAATCTACCAACATAGGACGACCTAGATAATTTGCTTATTGATCTACAGCAATAGGAATCATTATTTTATCACGTTCTGGTGATTTTTAACAATTGTTTTCGTGAGCAGAAAGTTTCTGTGTTTTTCAGCAAGATCAAATAATTATCACCCAAGAAGATCCTATAGGTTTTACTTGGCACAAACACTAATTAAAACATGAAAACACATCTAACCAGAGGCTATATGAAAGATTTATTACTAAACAGAACCAAAAAGCAAGAAATAAAAATAAAATTGGGTTGCCTCCCAACAAGCGCTATCGTTTAACGCCCCTAGCTAGGCATAAATGCAAGGATAGATGTAGGTATTGCCATCTTTGGCATGCAATCCATAAGTAGCTCTCATAATAGATTCATAAGGTAATTTAATTTTATTTCTAGGAAAGTGTTCCATGCCTTTCCTTAACGAAAATTGGAATCTAATATTTCCTTCCTTCATATCAATAATTGCACCAGTCGTTCTAAGGAAAGGTCTACCAAGAATAATAGGACATGAAGGATTGCAATCTATATCATGGACAATAAAATCTACGGGAACATAATTCCTATTTGCAACAATAAGAACATCATTAATTCTTCCCATAGGTTTCTTAACGGTGGAATCCGCAAGGTGCAATTTAAGGAACAATCATCAAATTCACGGAAACCTAGCAAATCACACAAAGTTTTTTGAATCGTGGAAACACTAGCACCCAAATCACAAAAAGCATAGCATTCATGATCTTTGATTTTAATTTTAATAGTAGGTTCCACTCATCATAAAGTTTTCTAGGGATAGAAACTTCCAATTCAAGCTTTTCTTCGTAAGATTGCATTAAAGCATCAACGATATGTTTAGTAAAAGCCTTATTTTGACTATAAGCATGCGGAGAATTTAGCACGGATTGCAACAAGGAAATACAATCTATTAAAGAACAATTATCATAATTAAATTCCTTGAAATCCAAAATAGTGGGTTCATTGCTATGTAAAGTTTTGACCTCTTCAATCCCACTTTTACCAATTTTTGCATCAAGATCTAAAAACTCCGAATCATTGGGACGCCTTTTAACTAAAGTTGTCTCATCTCCAGTCCCATCATTATCAAGATTCATATTGCAAAACAAAGATTTAATAGGGGACACATCAATTACTTTTAGATCTTCATCCTTATTACCTTCTAAATCTTCCGGTTTAGCGACCATCTTATTGACTAAGGTGGCCTGCTTATCCGAAATTTCAGCTATTAATTTTTCAAGATGAGCAAACTGAGATCTCAAGCCATAAAATTCCTTAGACATATAATCAAGCTCTTTATTCATGTACTCCGTAAAGCTTTTTTGTTCTTTAAGCTCGTTTCTAAAGAAATTCTTTTGCTCAAATTGCAAAGTCATAAAGCTTCTGACGTTGTTTTCAATTTGTTCCAACCTTTTCAGGTAAGGATAAACGTTTTTAGGCTAGGCCATTAGGGCAAACAGGCAACAAGAAGCAAACGAAGAGGAGGCGAACGGAAAGAGAGGGCGAATAAAACGGCAAGGGTGAAGTGGGGGAGAGGAAAACGAGAGGCGAATGGCAAATAATGTAATGCGAGGGATAAGAGTTTGTGATGGGTACTTGGTATGTCTCGACTTGTGCGTAGACTCCCCGGCAACGGCGCCAGAAATCCTTCTTGCTACCTCTTGAGCATGCGTTGGTTTTCCCTTGAAGAGGAAAGGGTGATGCAGCAAAGTAGCGTAAGTATTTCCCTCAGTTTTTGAGAACCAAGGTATCAATCCAGTAGGAGGCCACACGTAAGTCCCTCGTACCTACACAAACAAATAAGAAACTCGCAACCAACGCGATAAAGGGGTTGTCAATCCCTTCAAGGCCACTTGCAAAAGTGAGATCTGATAGAGATGATAAGATAATATTTTTGGTATATTTATGATAAAGATTAAAACTAAAGATTGCAAAATAAACAGCGAAATAAATAGCTAGTTGACAGAAGATTAATATGATGGAAGATAGACCCGGGGGCCATAGGTTTCACTAGTGGCTTCTCTCAAGATAGCATAAGTATTACGGTGGATGAACAAATTAGTGTCGAGCAGTTGATAGAATTGAGCATAGTTATGAGAATATCTAGGCATGATCATGTATATAGGCATCACGTCCGCAAGAAGTAGACCGACTCCTGCCTACATCTACTACTATTACTCCACACATCGACCGCTATACAACATGCATCTAGAGTATTAAGTTCATAAGAACATAGTAACGCATTAGGCAAGATGACATGATGTAGAGGGATAAACTCAAGCAATATGATATAAACCCCATCTTTTTATCCTCGATGAGAACAATACAATACGTGTCGTTTCCCCTACTGTCACAGGGATCGAGCACCGCATGATTGAACCCAAAGCTAAGCACTTCTCCCATTGCAAGAAAGATCAATCTAGTAGGCCAAACCAAACTGATAATTCGAAGAGACTTGCAAAGATAACCAATCATACATAAAAGAATTCAGAGAAGATTCAAATATTGTTCATAGATAATCTTAATCATAAACCCACAATTCATCGGATCTCGACAAACACACCGCAAAAAGAGTTGCATCGAATAGAACTCCAAGAAGATCGAGGAGAACTTTGTATTGAGATCCAAAGAGAGAGAAGAAGCCGTCTAGCTAATAACTATGGACCCGAAGGTCTGTGGTAAACTACTCACACATCATCGGAGAGGCTATGGTGTTGATGTAGAAGCCCTCCGTGATCGATGCCCCCTCCGGCGGAGCGCTGGAAATGGCCCCAAGATGGGATCTCACGAGTACAGAAGGTTGCGGCGGTGGAAATAGGGTTTCGTGGTGCTCCTGGATGGTTTCGGGGTACGTAGGTATATATAGGAGGAAGAAGTAGGTCGGTGGAGCCACGAGGGGCCCACAAGGGTGGGGGCGCGCCCAGGGGGGCAGGCGCGCCTCCCTGCCTCGTGGCCTCCTCGTTCGATTTTTTACGTCCACTCCAAGTCCTCTGGATCACATTTGTTCCAAAAATCACGCTCCCGAAGGTTTCATTCCGTTTGGAGATATTCCTTTTCTGCGAAACACTGAAATAGGCAAAAAAAACAGCAATTTGCATTGTGCCTTGGGTTAATAGGTTAGTCCAAAAATAATATAAAAGTGTATAATAAAGCCCATTAAACATCCAAAACAGAATATATAATAGCATGGAGCAATCAAAAATTATAGATACGTTGGAGACGTATCATACCCCGGAAGGGATGGACAACCCCTTTAACATGTCGGGTTGCAAGAAGTTGGTATCTGTGTGCAGGGGCTGTTTACGTTATGTTGCTTGGTTCTACTGGTTCGATAACCTTGGTTTCTTCACTGAGGGAAATACCTACCGCCGCTGTGCTGCATCATTCCTTTCTCTTTGGGGAAATGCCGACGTAGCTTCAAGCGACATCACCATACAACACAAATCAAGAAATATCAGTGATACAATCTTTCCATATTGTATCAAAACTTTCTCCTGGGCGCCTACTGTATCAATCTTTCCATATCAGCGAGGAAACTTTTCCATATGGTACGTCAGTACATCGTTCGTTTGGTTTTGTTTTGTTTTGTTCCTTTGGTCCCACCGGAATGAAGGATCTGGATCAATTTTTTCCAAAGATAGTCCACCTCTCATTTTTAGTGTTTCCTACCAATTTCCTGCCAAAACGAACGCCCGCAAAATCAGCCGCCCCACCCGTTCCTCCTCCCATTTCGTTCGGGCCCCATGATCTGGTTGGAAAAAGAAACACATGTGATCGACGCCGCGGCGGCGGCCCCAGTCCTCCTCTCCCTTCCCCTTCCTCCGGATGGCAGGAGCAGCGGGGGAAAGCCACGCGAAACAGCAATGGAACGACGGCGGCAAGCAGCATGTGGCTGGATGGAAGCCGCGACAATGTGTATCTCATCACCATGTCGTCCTCAACATCAGAAATTTCCTCGCCATCACTTCTCGACTCTATCCCACACGGGATCGTTCATCTCTCACCTTTTTTCTTTCTCTCGATCGAAATCGAGATATAGAGCGGCAGGGACGACGGTGGCCACGAGCCGGATTTCCTGCGCATGGGCAACACCAGCTTCCTCATCATCAACCAGCGCTCTGACTACGCCTTCGGTCTCTTCGCCGGCCGCAAGGACAAAGTAAGCCCTAGTGCACAGTGCAGTGTCAATGATAATGTAAGAAAAATTAAGACTGGTCTCAGGTGATGTTGCGTTGTCAATCTGCAGCCTAAACTTTTAGCGGTTTCGAACAAGATCTCCTTTGCGAACCCGAAGGCCCCGGCATTCCCGCGCCTGCGCAGGGGAAACAATGGAACGAGGTGATCACTTGTACATGCGTATTCTGTTCTGTTCCATCGTGTGATTGTTGCTGGTGCTCCTGTGTGCAGATGGCCGTGACTTGGACAAGCAGGTAGAACATGGAGGAGGCGTACCCGTTCATGGAGTGCAGGATGAAGGGCGGTGAGGCCTCCAAGCGAACACCGGCCGGCACGCTCACCTTCACGTGAGGGCACCTCTGCGGTACGTACGTATGGTTCATACAGTTCAGGCTTCAGGGTTGTATCTGCTGTTAATTCATAGTGTCAAAATTATCTCAGGCTATCTAATGCTATTTTTTTACTGCAATTATCGCAGGCAACTTGGCCCGCGAATAGGGTTAAAGAGATCCGGGTTTCGTCCACACCGCGTTCCTCAAGGACATGTGGCCAAACAGATTGTAAGAGCATGGACACCGACTACAGGATCAGATTCAGAATATTTAGCTTCTGAAGTAAAAAAAAAATATTGTGTTTTTCTTCAGGTGTTCGTATCAGATTGGGCACGAGCTACATGACAGAAACATGGCGCGGGGCAAGTCCTCCAGCTTCCATGCATCACCTTACCCGGGCCAAGCATTGTTGCAGCGTCTCATCGTCTTCGGCGACATGGGAGGCGTAAAGATTTCATCAAGGTATAAAAAGGTTCAGGGGTCAGGTGTACAACGCTAATGGTGTGCTATATGGCTTGGTTGCAAGGGATAAAGGACGGGAGCAGTGAGCTCCAGGGGTTCCAGCCCGGGGCACAGGTGACCACCACTTGGTTCTATCATTAGTATGATCATCAAGGAATCAGAGTGGATGAAGTGTGTGGGTGGAGCATTATTGCCAGGTAAAACTTCTTGATTTTTGGTATATTTTCACAATATTTCAGTAGCTAACTAAACTATTGATCTTCCCATTAGCTCCAACAAGCTTACTCGGTGATTTTCAAACACCATCGGATGGCTTGCCATCTCAAAAGTACGACAGCACATTTTTCAAAGGCTTAGTTTCACCATTTGCCGGCGTTTGTTTTACAGGATAATATCACTAAGAATATTGTCGGTGTTTGTTTTACAGGACACTATGTTTGCTTGTCTGAACTTGACGCTTCTGAACCATCATGGGGTAATTGCTTGAAGTATTTTATGTTGGTGTCATATCCTACATCGTTCATGTAAGAACACTTGTGCCTTCTTATCTTTTGCATGCTTTAATATGTTGAGTACTTACCTGATTAAGTTCTTAGATAAAAAGGATCAAGCTGGATGTCAGTATTTTGGTGGCAAATGGACAATGCCGACGGGTAGGGCGGGGACGAACGACGGCCGCCATGGTTTTTCCGAGTGAGAGTGAGATATCCGCCTTCGTGCAGCCAAAGAAATCGAATCCTGGGCCGAGGTTGGCCACCGTAGCCTTCATGAAAGCTGATTGTCTTGAAGGCCGGTGATGGATCCGCCATCGCACACCGCCTCTGAACTTGGTGGAGATGCAGAAGTTGCACGATGGCGCTCTGAAGACCTCCACGCCTGTTGTCGCGAGCATAACCACGACCACTGCATCAGTAAGAAAGATACTAACTTTATACATATCGCCTAGCTTCAGAAGCATTGCCATATTTTCTTATGCGGTCAACCAAGACCACCATGAACAACCATACTACACATTACATTGTTTCAACATGTGATTCATAGATAATAACGATTTACCAGACAAGCCAGCCTTGGGTGCCGTGGCTAGATAGTTTCAGAATTCAGCCTTTCAGTTCATGCAAGCTCGAATATGCTATTTAATCAAGCTTTTGTGTACCTTCTAATAGTGACACATGTAGACGTGTGAAGTTGAGTGATACTAATACTATTTAATTTTAAATATCCAATTATAAATTTTGGTGACGCGCGATTTGGCTGGTAAGGAGACACGAAGACTGTCAAGGAAAAAAAATGAAAGAGAGTGTATTTGTCACTGTATGATGGAAACCAGATGCCACAATGCATAATTAATACTTATTTCTGAATTAAAAGAATAATTTGATCAATGTGTCTATTTTTTATTATTCTAAGCCTTTTATTATGAGATAAACAAAGGGATATTATTTTTGCTTTTATATTATGCAAATATCAGTAAGGTTAAGAAATATCCAGAAAAATAATTAATAAGGTTATTATTATAGTTATTGTCTTTTATTATTGCCTTTTATTAATATTAGGTTTTTGCCTTTTATTAAGTAAGGAAAAATATCAGTTATAAAAAAATTGACATTGTGGTATGGTTCGGTAATACACAAAAACTAACTAAATCATGACAAATTCTCCTATTTAATAGTACGGATCTCACAATAACAATAGAGATCGTAGACGCCGTCTTTTTTTTGTAGACGAAAAACTTTAACATGTCAATGTTATAAAAATAGTGTGACATTTATATTGTTTTATTGATACTCTTTTGATATGGTTTTTGAAAACAAGATACATGAGCTAGCAGCCTGTTGTGCTACACTTGGAAAGGCTCTAGGGTCCTGGAAGAATCAGGCCAGCTTGATAGTTCAACAAATGTTCATTAGTTCATTTCTAACGCAAACTTAAATTCGAGACACTGTAATTATGTTCCATTGTTATGTTCGCACAACCATAATGTTAGCCTCTAACACGGCTTCACAAGGATCAATGTTAGATAAACTATATCTGATGGTTAAATTGATTTTCTTTGCATGGACGATTGTCAATCAATATGGTTAGCCTATTAGGTTCCTGTTTACAGTTCAAACTGATGAAATAGGCTTAAATTATTCTGTACATTTGTTTGTGAGATGATTACATATAAATGGGATGTTTATCGGCATTTTGTACCATTTTATTATCATTTTAACCATTGAATTAATTCATCAAAATAATATATTTATGTAATAAGAAAACAATATGATTCACTAATCAGAGTGTTTGAATTATTTATTGTTTTTTATTGTAGCTCCACTCTCTTCCTAATAAAGCTTCATAGAAAATTGGTTGAACTTTGGATTGCGGTAACATCAAACGTTAGTATCGGTTACTATATGAAAATCGATCACCCAATACATTGTTTTTGAGTGAGTTTAGTAGCTATATTAACTCAGGTGATAGTAAGTATATGAACCCAGATGATAGCAGAAAGAAGAGTTCAAATTGTAGCAAAAAGTAAAACTTTGATTATCTTGTTCCTACGCACATGAAGAGCATTGTCTATAGAGACATCCTTACATCATAGGTGAGAAATTTGGCACTTATACTTCCAGCAATCATACCATCTTTTTTATTATGTATAAATTTAGAATATAATTATATAATTGTATTGTTTTTTAATTATGAGAGATTTATTTTGTGCAGGTCACCTCCGTCATAGGGAGTCATTTATGTTTACCTTGCAGGTTATCATGTGTTATTGAGATAAATTGAACATGTTGTGATATAAAATAATTTTGCAATGATTTATCATTTCTTTTAAGATTTTAAATACATTTTTAATCACTAGGAAATTATTTGTGCGTTGTAACAGGATACATTATTAGAACCCTGTCATAACATTGTAATATGCTATTTTGTTTTTCATTTCATGCTCTCATGGAACGGTAGAGACCTGGCGATGCCAGTTTGGGTGGTGAGTATTGTCCGTTACTCACGTTTTTAGACCTTCCACGTGAGGTATTCATGCTAACTACATATTTTGCTTTTACAGTTTTTATTATACCTGCTCAAACATTTTCCAATGAAGCTAAAAACAACTTTCCTAATATTGTGCTAGAATTTCTTAAGCACATGAAGTAGATCTCAATAACTTGTAATAGATTTTTAGTTGGATCATCACTTTATATGTGTACGCTGTCATTTTGCCATTTTGTTATCAGTTTACATTACAAGTGAAGTGGACTTCAATTATTATGCAATTGTGACTGTGTTATATTGTCTCTACCTGTGAAATTTAACATGCATTATCTTTATATAACTTCAGCAAAATATTTTAGAAGCCCATGGAAACACACGGGCATTCTACTATTCTCACCTAAAACTTGAAAAATTCAATCACACAAAACTTAACGGAACTTCATGAGATAGGTTAGTATGATAAAGCAAATCATTCACTTTGGTACTGTCAAAGACAAGATTCTAATTGTTATCACACAATGCCTACTGTAGCATATCATTTCTACAATTGATATTGTTCAATATAAGCCATAGAAACTAGGAAACAAGCAAACTATGCATTGAAAACAGAATCTGTCAAAAACAGAATAGTCTGTAGTAATCTGAATTTTGACCATACTTCTGCAACTCTAAAAATTCTGAAAAATTAGGACAAAGTAGAGCATTTGTATATAAAATCATCTGTAAAAGTTTCAGATCAAAAGCACGTTCTAGTAAATTTTGAAAATTCGTGGAATGAGCGCAAAAGTTTCTGTTTTTGCACAGATTCAAGTGAACTATCATCCACACTATCCCAAGGGCTTTACTTGGCACTTTATTAAAACAAAAGCAATAAAACATGATTACTACAGTATCCTAATCATGTGAACACACAAAAACAGTAGGTAAAAATGTTGGGTTGTCTCCCAACAAGCGCTTTTCTTTAATGCCTTTTAAGCTAGGCATGATGATTTCAATGATGCTCACATTGAAGTAAAGAATTGAAACATGAAGAGAGCATCATGAAGCATATGACTAGCACATTTAAGTCTAACCACTTTCTATGCATAGGGATTTTGTTAGCAGATAATTTATGTGAGGAAGAATCAACTAGCATAGGAAGCAAAACAAATGCAACTTCAAAAGTTTCAACATAAAGAGAGGAAACTTGATATTAGTGAGAAGCCTACAAGCATATGTTCCTCTCTCATAATAATTTTCAGTAGCATCATGAATGAATTCAACAATATAACCATCACATAAAGCATTATTTTCATGATCCACTAGCATAGAAATTTTGTTACTCTCCACATATGCAAATTTATTCTCATGAATAGTAGTGATAGCAAACTCAACAAAATATCTATCATGGGATTGAAAATTAAAATCAAGATGACAAGCTTCATGCTTATAATTATTCTCTATAACATATACGTCATCACCATAATCATCATAGATAGGAACTTTGTTGTCATAGTCAATTGGAACCTGTTCCAAAATAGTGGAATCATCATTAAATAAAGTCATGACCTCTCCAAATCCACTTTCATCAATATATCAATATAATCATCATAAATAGGTGGCATGCTTTCATTATAACAAATTTCCACATCAAAACTTGGGGGGCAAAAACTATCATCTTCATCAAACATAGCATCCCCAAGCTTATGGCTTTGCGTATCGTTAGCATCATGGATATTCGAAGAGTTCATACCAACAACATTGCAATCATGCTCATCATTCAAATATTTTATGCCAAACATTTTATAGAATTCTTATTTTATCAATTGAGCACAATTTACCTTTCCAACATTTTCACGAAAGACATGATAAAGATGAATAATATGAGACCACCTCAATTCCATTTTTTTGTGGTTTTCTTTTTATAGACCAAACTAGTGATAAAACAAGAAACTAAAAGATTCGATTGCAAGATCTAAAGATATACCTTCAAGCACTCATCTCCCTGACAATGGCGCCAGAAAAAAGCTTGATGTCTACTACGCAACTTGTTCTTGTAGACTTGTGTTGGGACCCCAAGCGCAGAGTTTTGTAGGCCAGTAGAAATTTTCCCTCAAGTGGATGACCTAAGGTTTATCAATCTGTGGGAGGCGCAGGATGAAGCCTAGGGTCCATCCTTTCGCTAGTGCAATCTCTCAACAATGCTAATATAATTGGATCATATAACCATCCCTCACGTGCGATGAAGAATCACTCCAAACTTCTTATCTAGCAGAGAACATAAGAAGAAATTGTTTGTAGGGTACGAAACCACCTCAAAGCTATTCTTTCCGTTCGATCTATTCAAGAGTTCGTACTAAAATAACACAAAGCTATTCTTTCCGTTCGATCTATCCAAGAGTTCGTACTAAAATAACATCATATGATACACATCAACCAACTGTAATGTCACCTAGATACTCCAATGTCACCGCGAGTATCCGTGAGTTGATTATATGATATGCATCAAACAATTTCAGATTCACAATACTCAATCCAACACAAAGAACCTCAAAGAGTGCCCCAAAATTTCTATCGGAGAAACAAAGGCGAGAACGTGCATCAACCCCTATGCATAGATTACCCCAATGTCACCTCGGTAATCCGCGAGTTGAGTGCCATGATCCGTCTCCAACGTATCTATAATTTTTGATTGTTCCATGCTATATTATATTCTGTTTTTGGACATTAATGGGCTTTATTATACACTTTTATATTATTTTGGGACTAACCTATTAACCGGAGGCCCAACCCAGAATTGCTGTTTTTTGCCTATTTCAGAGTTTCACAGAAAAAAGAATATCAAACGGAGTCCAAACGGAATGAAACCTTCGGAACGTGATTTTCGGAACGAACGTGATCCAGAGGACTTGGACCCTACGTCAAGACATCAACCAGGAAGGTACGAGGTAGGTGGGCGCGCCTACCCCCTGGGCGCGCCCTCCACCCTCGTGGGCCCCACGTTGCTCCACCGACATACTTCTTCCTCCTATATATACCTGCGTACCCCCAAACTACCAGATACGGAGCCAAAAACCTAATTCCACCATCGCAACCTTCTATACCCGTGAGATCCCATCTTGGGGCCTTTTCCGGAGCTCCGCCAGAGGGGGCATCGATCACGGAGGGCTTCTACATCAACACCATATCATCTCCGATGATGTGTGAGTAGTTTACCTCAGACCTTCGGGTCCATAGTTATTAGCTAGATGGCTTCTTCTCTCTTTTTGGATCTCAATACAATGTTCTCCCCCTCTCTTTTGGAGATCTATTCAATGTAATCTTCTTTTGTGGTGTGTTTGTTGAGACCGATGAATTGTGGGTTTATGATCAAGTTTATCTATGAACAATATTTGAATCTTCTCTGAATTCTTTTATGTATGATTGGTTATCTTTGCAAGTCTCTTCGAATTATGAGTTTGTTTTGGCCTACTAGATTGATCTTTCTTGCAATGGGAGAAGTGCTTAGCTTTGGGTTCAATCATGCGGTGTTCTTTCCCAGTGACAGTAGGGGCAGCAAGGCACGTATTGTATTGTTGCCATCGAGGATAACAAGATGGGGTTTATTTCATATTGCATGAGTTTATCCCTCTACATCATGTCATCTTACTTAAAGTGTTACTCCATTCTTTTGAACTTAATATTCTAGATGCATGCTGGATAGTGGTCGATGTGTGGAGTAATAGTAGTAGATGCAGGCAGGAGTCGGTCTACTTGTCTCGAACGTGATGACTATATACATGATCATACCTAGATATTCTCATAACTATGCTCAATTCTTTCAATTGCTCAACAGTAATTTGTTTACCCACCATAATACGTATACTCTCGAGAGAAGCCACTAGTGAAACCTATGGTCCCCGGGTCTATTTTCCATCATATTAATCTCCCGTAAACAAGTTATTTCTAGCGTCATCTTTATTTTGCTTTCTTTACTTTGCATCTTTATCATAAAATACCAAAAATATTATATTATCATATCTATCAGATCTCACTCTCGTACGTGACCGTGAAGGGATTGACAACCCCTTTATTGCGTTGGTTGTGAGGATTTATTTGTTTGTGTAGGTGTGAGGGACTCGTGCGTGGCCTTCTACTGGATTGATACCTTGGTTCTCAAAAACTGAGGGAAATACTTACGCTACTTTGCTGCATCATCCTTTCCTCTTCAAGGGAAAACCAACGCAGTGCTCAAGAGGTAGCAAGAAGGATTTCTGGCGCCGTTGCCGGGGAATCTACGCAAAAGTCAACATACCAAGTACCCATCACAAACCCTTATCTCCCGCATTACATTATTTGCCATTTGCCTCTCGTTTTCCTCTCCCCCACTTCACCCTTGCCGTTTTATTCGCCCTCTCTTTTCCGTTCGCCTCTTTTTCGCTTGCTTTTTGTTTGCTCGTGTGTTGGATTGCTTGCTTGTCACGATGGCTCAAGATAATACTAAATTGTGTAACTTTACCAATAGCAACAACAATGATTTTCTTAGCACTCCAATTGCTCCTCTTACCGATACTGAGTCTTGTGAAATTAATGTTGTTTTGTTGAATCTTGTTATGAAAGATCAATTCGCTGGTCTTCCTAGTGAAGATGCCGCTACTCATCTAAATAGCTTCGTTGATTTGTGTGATATGCAAAAGAAGAAAGATGTGGACAATGATATTGTTAAATTGAAGCTATTTCTTTTTTCGCTTAGAGATCGTGCTAAAGCTTGGTTTTCGTCTTTGCCTAAAATAGTATTGATTCTTGGAATAAGTGCAAAGATGCTTTTATCTCTAAGTATTTTCCTCCCGCTAAGATCATCCCTCTTAGGAACGATATCATGAATTTTAAGCAACTTGATCACGAACATGTTGCACAAGCTTGGGAGAGGATGAAATTAATGATACGTAATTGCCCTACACATGGTTTGAATTTGTGGATGGTCATACAAAATTTTTATGCCGGATTGAATTTTGCTTCTAGAAATCTTTTAGATTCAGCCGCGGGAGGCACTTTGATGGAAATCACTTTAGGAGAAGCTACTAAACTCCAGATAATATTATGGTTAATTATTCTCAATGGCACACCGAAAGATCTACTAATAAGAAAGTGCATGCAATAGAAGAAATTAATGTTTTGAGTGGAAAGATGGATGAACTTTTGAAATTATTTGCTAATAAAAGTGTTTCTTCTGATCCTAATGATATGCCTTTGTCTACTTTGATTGAGAACAATAATGAATCTATGGATGTGAATTTTGTTGGTAGGAATAATTTTGGTAACAATGCGTATAGAGGAAACTTTAATCCTAGGCCGTATCCTAGTAATTCCTCTAATAATCATGGTAATTCCTACAACAATTCTTATGGAAATTTTAATAAGATGCATGAGAATAGTGTTAAGGAGTTTATGAATTCGCAAAAGAATTTCAAGGCTTTGCTTGAAGAAAAATTGCTTAAAGTTGATGAATTGGCTAGGAACGTTGATAGAATTTCTCTTGATGTTGATTCTTTGAAACTTAGATCTATTCCACCCAAGCATGATATCAATGAGTCTCTCAAAGCCATGAGAATTTCCATTGATGAGTCCAAAGAAAGAACCGCTAGGATGCGTGCTAAGAAAGATTGTTTTGTGAAAGCGTGTTCTTCTAATTTCCATGAAAATAAAGATGAAGATCTAAAAGTTATTTATGTGTCCCCTATTAAATCTTTGTTTTGCAATATGAATCTTGATAATGATGGGACTGAATATGAACCACCTTTACCTAGAAGGCGTTCCAAAAATTCGGAGTCTTTAGATCTTGATGCTAAAATTGGTAAAAGTGGGATTGAAAAGATCAAAACTCTAGATATTAATGAACCCACTATTTTGGATTTCAAGGAATTTAATTATGATAATTTCTCTTTGATAGATTGTATTTCCTTGTTGCAATCCGTGCTAAATTCTCCATATGCTTATAGTCAAAAAAAGCTTTTACTAAACATATCGTTGATGCTTTGATGCAATCTTATGAAGAAAAACTTGAGTTGGAAGTTTCTATCCCTAGAAAACTTTATGATGAGTGGGAACCTAATATTAAAATTAAAATTAAAGATCATGAATGCTATGCTTTGTGTGATTTGGGTGCTAGTGTTTCCATGATTCCGAAAACTTTGTGCGATTTGCTAGGTTTCCGTGATTTTGATGATTGCTCTTTAAATTTGCACCTTGCGGATTCCACCATTAAGAAACCTATGGGAAGAATTAATGATGTTCTTATTGTCGCAAATAGGAACTATGTGCCCATAGATTTCATTGTTCTTGACATAGATTGCAATCCTTCATGTCCTATTATTCTTGGTAGACCTTTCCTTAGAACGATTGGTGCAATTATTGATATGAAGGAAGGAAATATTAGATTCCAATTTCCGTTAAGGAAAGGCATGGAACACTTTCCTAGAAAGAAAATTAAACTACCATATGAATCTATTATGAGAGCCACTTATGGATTGCCTACCAAAGATGGCAATACCTAGATCTATCCTTGCTATTATGCCTAGCTAGGGGCGTTAAACGATAGCGCTTATTGGGAGGCAACCCAATTTTATTTTTAGTTTTTTGCTTTTTGCTTCTATTTAGGAATAAATATTTGATCTAGCCTCTGGTTAGATGTGTTTTTATGTTTTAATTAGTGTTTGTGCCAAGTTAAACCTATAGGATCTTCTTGGATGATAGTTATTTGATCTTGCTGAAAATTCCAGAAACTTTCTGTTCATGAAAATAATTGTTTAAAATCACCAGAACGTGATAAAATATTGATTTCAATTGCTGATGATCAATAAACAAATTGTCTAGGTCGTCCTATTTTGTCTGAATTTTTGGAGTTCCAGAAGTTTGCGTTAGTTACAGATTACTACAGAATGTTCTGTTTTTGACAGATTCTGTTTTTCGTGTGTTGTTTGCTTATTTTGATTAATCTATGGCTAGTAAAATAGTTTATAAACCATAGAGAAGTTGGAATACATTAGGTTTAACACCAATATAAATAAAGAATGAGTTCATTACAGTACCTTGAAGTGGTGTTTTGTTTTCTTTCGCTAACAGAGCTCACGAGATTTTCTGTTAAGTTTTGTGTTGTGAAGTTTTCAAGTTTTGGGTGAAAGATTTGATGGATTATGGAACAAGGAGTGGCAAGAGCCTAAGCTTGGCGATGCCCATGACACCCCAAGATAATCTAAGGACACCAAAAATCCAAAGCTTGGGGATCCCGGAAGGCATCCCCTCTTTCGTCTACTTCCATCGGTAACTTTACTTGGAGCTATATTTTTATTCACCACATGATATGTGTTTTGCTTGGAGCGGCTTGTATTATTTGAGTCTTTATTTGTTAGTTTTCCACAATCATCCTTGTTGTACACACCTTTGGAGAGAGACACACATGATTCGGAAATTGTTAGAATACTCTATGTGCTTCACTTATATCTTTTGAGCTATATAGTTTTTGCTCTAGTACTTCACTTATATCTTTTAGAGCACGGTGGTGGTTTTGTTTTATAGAAACTATTGTTCTCTCATGATTCACTTAGATTATTTTTAGAGTCTTACAAAACAGCGTGGTAATTTGTTTTAATTATGTTAGGCATTCAAGATTAGTAAAAAAATTCTTATGAGTGTGTTGAATATTATGAGAAGTTTGATACTAGATAATTGTTTTGAGATATGAAGATGGTGATATTAGAGTCATGCTAGTCGAGTAGTTTTGAATTTGAGAAATACTTGTGTTAAAGTTTATGATTCCCGTACCATGCACGTATGGTGAACCGTTATGTGATGAAGTCGGAGCAAGATTTATTTATTGATTGTCTGCCTTATGAGTGGCGGCCGGGGACGAGCGATGGTCTTTTCCTACCAATCTATCCCCCTAGGAGCATGCGCGTAATACTTTGCTTTGATAACTTGTAGATTTTTGCAATAAGTATATGAGTTCTTTATGACTAATGTTGAGTCCATGGATTATACGCACTTTCTTCCTTCCACCATTGCTAGCCTCTCTAATACCGCGCACTTTTCGCCGGTATCATACACCCACCATATACCTTCCTCAAAACAGCCACCATACCTACCTACCATGGCATTTCCATAGCCATTCCGAGATATATTGCCATGCAACTTACCACCGTTCAGTTTATTATGACACGCTCCATCATTGTCATATTGCTTTGCATCATCATGTAGTTGACATTGTATTTGTGGCAAATCCACCATTCATAATTCTTTCATACATGTCACTCTTGATTCATTGCATATCCCGGTATACCGCCGGAGGCATTCACATGGAGTCATATTTTGTTCTAAGTATTGAGTTGTAATTTTTTAGTTGTAAGTAAATAAAAGTGTGATGATCATCATTTTTTAGAGTATTGTCCCAAGTGTGGAAAGGATGATGGAGACTATGATTCCCCCACAAGTCAGGATGAGACTCCGGACTAAATAAAAAAAAGAGAAAGGACATAAAAAAGAGAAGGCCCAAAAAAAATGATGAGAGAAAAAGAGAGAAGGGACAATGTTACTATCCTTTTACCACACTTGTGCTTCAAAGTAGCACCATGATCTTCATGATAGAGAGTCTCCTATGATATCACTTTCATATACTAGTGGGAAATTTTCATTATAGAACTTGGCTTGTATATTCCAATGATGGGCTTCCTCAAAATGCCCTAGGTCTTCGTGAGCAAGCGAGTTGGATGCACACCCACTTAGTTCCTTTTGTTGAGCTTTCATATACTTATAGCTCTAGTGCATCCGTTGCATGGCAATCCCTACTCACTCACATTGATATCTATTAATGGGCATCTTCATAGCCCATTGATACGCCTAGTTGATGTGAGACTATCTTCTCCTTTTTTGTCTTCTCCACAACCACCATTCTATTCCACATATACTGCTATGTCCATGGCTTACGCTCATGTATTGCGTGAAGATTGAAAAAGTTTGAGAACACCAAAAGTATGAAACAATTGCTTGGCTTGTCATCGGGGTTGTGCATGATTTAAATATTTTGTGTGGTGAAGATAGAGCATAGCCAGACTATATGATTTTGTAGGGATAACTTTCTTTGGCCATGTTATTTTGAGAAGACATAATTGCTTAGTTAGTATGCTTGAAGTATTATTATTTTAATGTCAATATTAAAATTTTGTCTTGAATCTTTCGGATCTGAATGTTCATACCACAATTAAGAGAATTACATTGAAATTATGCCAAGTAGCATTCCACATAAAAAATTCTGTTTTTATCATTTACCTACTCGAGGACGAGCAGGAATTAAGCTTGGGGATGCTTGATACGTCTCCAACGTATCTACAATTTTTTATTGTTCCATGCTATATTATATTCTGTTTTTGGACATTAATGGGCTTTATTATACACTTTTATATTATTTTTGGGACTAACCTATTAACCGGAGGCCCAGCCCAGAATTGCTGTTTTTTGCCTATTTCAGAGTTTCGCAGAAAAAGAATATCAAACGGAATGAAACCTTCGGGAACGTGATTTTCGGAACGAACGTGATCCAGAGGACTTGGACCCTACGTCAAGACATCAACCAGGAAGGCACGAGGTAGGGGGTGCGCCTACCCCCCTGGGCGCACCCTCCACCCTCGTGGGCCCCATGTTGCTCCACCGACGTACTTCTTCCTCCTATATATACCTACGTACCCCCAAACTACCAGATACGGAGCCAAAATCCTAATTCCACCGCCGCAACCTTCTATACCCGTGAGATCCCATCTTGGGGCCTTTTCCGGAGCTCCGCCGGAGGGGGCATCGATCACGGAGGCCTTCTACATCAACACCATAGCCTCTCCGATGATGTGTGAGTAGTTTACCTCGGACCTTCGGGTCCATAGTTATTAGCTAGATGGCTTCTTCTCTCTTTTTGGATCTCAATACAATGTTCTCCCCCTCTCTTGTGGAGATCTATTCGATGTAATCTTCTTTTGCGGTGTGTTTGTTGAGACCGATGAATTGTGGGTTTATGATCAAGTTTATCTATGAACAATATTTGAATCTTCTCTGAATTCTTTTATGTATGATTGGTTATCTTTGCAAGTCTCTTCGAATTATGAGTTTGGTTTTGCCTACTAGATTGATCTTTCTTGCAATGGGAGAAGTGCTTAGCTTTGGGTTCAATCTTGCGGTGTCCTTTCCCAGTGACAGTAGGGGCAGCAAGGCACATATTGTATTGTTGTCATCGAGGATAACAAGATGGGGTTTATTTCATATTGCATGAGTTTATCCCTCTACATCATGTCATCTTACTTAAAGTGTTACTCTGTTCTTTTGAACTTAATACTCTAGATGCATGCTGGATAGCGGTCGATGTGTGGAGTAATAGTAGTAGATGCAGACAGGAATCGGTCTACTTGTCTCGGACGTGATGCCTATATACATGATCATACCTAGATATTCTCATAACTATGCTCAATTCTGTCAATTGCTCAACAGTAATTTGTTTACCCACGTAATACTTATGCTCTCGAGAGAAGCCACTAGTGAAACCTATGGCCCCCGGGTCTATTTTCCATCGTATTAATCTCCCGTCAACAAGTTATTTCTAGCACCGTCTTTATTTTTCTTTCTTTACTTTGCATCTTTATCATAAAATACCAAAAATATTATATTATCATATCTATCAGATCTCACTCTCGTAAGTGACCGTGAAGGGATTGACAACCCCTTTATTGCGTTGGTTGCGAGGATTTATTTGTTTGTGTAGGTGTGAGGGACTCGTGCGTGGCCTCCTACTGGATTGATACCTTGGTTCTCAAAAACTGAGGGAAATACTTACGCTACTTTGTTGCATCACCCTTTCCTCTTCAAGGGAAAACCAACGCAGTGCTCAAGAGGTAGCATGCCAAAACACATATCAAGTGAATCAATATGATACCCCATTTTCACCACGGGTACTCATAGCAAGACATACATCAAGTGGTCTCAAATCCATAAAAGTATTCAATCCGATAAAACGAAATTTCAAAGGGAAAACACAATTCACAACAAGATAGAGAGGGGAAAACACCATATGATCCGACTATATTAACAAAGCCCGCGATACATCAAGAATGTGACATCTCAAGGACATGAGAGAGAGATTAAACACATTGCTACTGGTACAAACCCTCAGCCTCGAGGGTGGACTACTCTCTCCTCATCGTGGTGGCCGCCGGGATGATGAAGATGGCCACCGGTGATGATTCACCCCTCCGGCAGGGTGCTGGAACGGGGTCTAGATTGGTTTCTCGTGGCTACAGAGCCTTGAGGCAGCGAAACTTCTGATCTAGGGTAACTCCAAGGGTTTTTGGAATATTTGGTGATTTATAGGGAAAAGAGGGGGTGCGGGAGGCCACTGTGACGCCCCGAGACCAACGCTCCAGACGCCTTCCATGTTTTACGTGACCGCCGTGTGTTTTATTTGTTTGTTGCATTCATCATTGCATCATGCGCATTGCATCGGCACTTTGTTGCCGTCATTTTTCAAAACTTGCATCCCCTCGTAGTTGCCGTGTCCCCCGTTGCTTTCGCTGACCGTTCCGAGACCAACCTTGTTCTTCGTTTTCCCTCTTGCCTAAACCGGAGTCTCTTTGCACAGTGCATCGACCCCTCGCCCGTGCCCGAAAACTTCCCCGAACACGAACCGGACTATCGTTACCGTTGGGATCGGACCATCCCCTAACATCTATTAAACATCTCCGTTTTCTTATTTAGACTCCCTAAACCTATTTTATCTCGACCATCCGATTTCGATCGGATGATCCAAACTCCCTCTCCTTTTCCATATATAGTCAAACCTTAGTCCATTTGAGACCAAACCCTAAAATCTAGGGGAGCTGTCCCATCTTCCCCGTCGCCTGCCGCCACCTTCCAAAACCCCCTCGGGATCTCCCCTGCCCGATCCACCCAACCAGCGCCGCCACCTTCCCTCTGCTCCATGCCGCCACTCCCGCGCCTCCACGTGCCCGCATCCACCAGAGGAGCCCGAGCTCCCCTGCCCTGAGACTGCGCTGCCTCCACCTCGTCCTCAACCCCGCACCGGGCGCCGGAGTTCCACCCTGCGCCACCCGTCGGTGAGCCGTCCGCGAGGACTTGCCTCTGCCTCGAGTCGTTCGAGCGTTCACCGCGCCCCTCCTCGTCGCCATGGATCCGCGCCAAGCTCCGCCTCCCCGTGCTCCGTTCAACCCGTTTCGGCCGCTTCTCCTGCCCGAGCCCTGCGTCGTCCCCCATCGTCCTCGCCCGTCATCACGTCACCGGTGTCCAAACCACCGGAGCGCAGCCGCCCTTCCGCTGCCGTCGAGCGCCACCGCAGCAGCAGCTCCAGGCCGGCCCCCTCACCGCGCGCCCTTGTCTCTTCTCCCTTCCCTTCGCTTTCTCTCTCTCCCTCTCATCTCCCTACTTCCTCTCTCTCGCAGGGAACACAGGGGCACATGGAGCTCCATGGCCGCCCGACGCTCAAGCCACCACCAGGAACCGCTTGTCCGCCTCGGGTCCTCCCAGATCGGGACCGTCCCGGCCTTCCCCGCACCTCCTGACGCCCATCGCCGCTCGCCTCCGTACGCCAAGTTTCTGCGCCGCCGCGCCTTCTTCCTCAGCTTCGAGCAGGAGGACGAGCGCGCCGCCCCTGCATTGACCCGCGCCTCCCCATCTCGCTCGGTCCAGCTGCGCGTCTAGTAGCCCAGGAACCGGCCTCCTCCAGCCTCTGCATCGACCGGGTCAAGGCCCACTGGGTGAGGCTACACCCCAGCGCCCCGCCTCTGTTTTTTTCCTTCTGTTGGGCTAGTCAGTTTTGGCCTAGTGTAGTTTTTTTCCTGTCTGCGATTTTTGCTATTTATCCCAGGTTTTACAGTTTTACAGAAAAACCCTCATGTTCATGCATTTAATAACTCCACAACCATGCATCGTATTAAAACAAACTAAATATGTAAAACGCTTAGAATTTTGTGTAGATTAATAATATGCCACTTTCATCCCATGTTAAAATGTTTAAAATGCTGTTTGTTTAATTTTGCTCAAATGCCATGCTAAAATGCTTTATTTCATAACTAAATAACCGTAGCTCCTTTTTAAACAAACTTTATATGTAAATGGGGTAGAAAAATGCCTAGTTTAACATGGTGCACTTTATTTTGCTGTTTAATAGCATTAAAATTGTGTTTATGGCAGAACAGTACCAAATCTAAAATATGCACATGAGGATTTCCGGAATTGTTGTTTGTTGTTCCGGCCTCGTTTAAACTTGCCTACATAGGTAGTTTTCATATGCTTCACCTCTTGCCATGTTAACCAACATTTAATCTTGTCTTGTTCCTAAACGAGAGCAAACTAAATAACTTGAATGTGGTGTTTCGTCAATATGCAAGTTGTTGCATATTGAGCTCCACTTAATTTGTACTGTTGTTTGTTGCACTTTGCCATGCCATGCTCATTAAATGGGACATGCATCATACTTGATTGTGCATCATGCCATGTTTATGTGATGGTTGTTTATCATGTTGTTTGCTTCTTTCCGATTTGCTTTTCTCGTTAGCTTCGGTTTCGTTCCGGAGTTGTGAGGATTCGTTCGACTACGTCCATTTGTCTTCTTCATGGACTCGTTCTTCTTCCTTGCGGGATCTCAGGCAAGATGACCATACCCTCGAAATCACTTCTATCTTTGCTTGCTAGTTGTTCACTCTATTGCTTTGCCGCACTACCTACCACTTGCTATATCATGCCTCCCATATTGCCATGTCAAGCCTCTAACCATCCTTTCCTAGCAACCGTAGTTTGGCTAAGTTACCACTTTTGCTCAGCCCCTCTTATAGCGTTGCTAGTTGCAGGTGAAGTTCAAGATTGCTCCATGTTGGAACATGTTTATGTTGGGATATCACAATATATCTTATCTTAATTAATGCATCTATATACTTGGTAAAGGGTGGAATGATCGGCCTTATGCCTGGTGTTTTGTTCCACTCTTGCCGCCCTAGTTTCCGTCATACCGGTGTTATGTTCCTTGATTTTGCGTTCCTTACGCGGTTGGGTGTTATGGGAACCCCTTGACAGTTCGCCTTGAATAAAACTCCTCCAGCAAGGCCCAACCTTGGTTTTACCATTTGCCTACCTAAGCCTTTTTCCCTTGGGTTCCGCGGACTCAAGGGTCATCTTTATTTACCCCCCGGGCCAGTGGTCCTCTGAGTGTTGGTCCAAACTAGAGCCCTTTGCAGCGCCACCTCGGGGAAACTTGAGGCCTGGTTTTAGTTGTACGGATTGCTCATCCGGTGTGCCCTGAGAACGAGATATGTGCAGCTCCTATCGGGATTTGTCGGCACAATCGGGCGGCTTTGCTGGTCTTGTTTTACCATTGTCGAAATGTCTTGTTAACCGGGATTCCGAGACTGACCGGGTCTTCTCGGGAGAAGGAATATCCTTCGTTGACCGTGAGAGCTTATAATGGGCTAAGTTGGGACACCCCTGCAGGGTATAAACTTTCGAGAGCCGTGCCCGCGGTTATGTGGCAGATGGGAATTTGTTAACGTCCAGTTGTAGAGAACTTGACACTTGACTTAATTAAAATACATCAACCGCGTGTGTAACCGTGATGGTCTCTTTTCAGCGGAGTCCGGGAAGTGAACACGGTTTGGGTTATGTAGGAACGTAAGCAGTTTCAGGATCACTTCTTGATCACTACTAACTTCTCGACCGAGGCGTTCCTTCTCTTCTCGCTCTTACTTGCATATGTTAGCCACCATTTTTTCTTAGTGCTTGCTGCAGTTCCACCTCATTACCCCATCCTTCCTATAAGCTTAAATAGTCTTGATCTCGCGGGTGTGAGATTGCTGAGTCCTCGTGACTCACAGATTCTACCAAAACAGTTGCAGGTGCCGACGATACCAGTGCAGGTGATGCAACCGAGCTCAAGTGGGAGTTCGACGAGGAACTTGGTCGTTACTATGTTTCGTTTCCTGATGATCAGTAGTGGAGCCCAGTTGGGACGATCGGGGATCTAGCATTTGGGGTTGTCTTCTTTTATTTCGGTTCCGTACTCAGACCTTGATTGTACTCTGTATGATGTATGTTTAATTTATGTATTGTGTGAAGTGGCGACTGTAAGCCAACTCTTTATCCCATTCTTGTTCATTACATGGGATTGTGTGAAGATGACCCTTCTTGCGACAAAACCACCATGCGGTTATGCCTCCAAGTCGTGCCTCGACACGTGGGAGATATAGCCGCATCGTGGGCGTCACAAGTTGGTATCAGAGCCATCCCCGACTTAGGAGCCCCCTGCTTGATCGAATCGCTGGCGTTGTTGAGTCTAGAACAAAAATGTTTTGAGTCTTAAGATTATATATATCGGATAGTAGGATTCTTTTTACTCCTCAGTCCCTTCGTCGCTCTGGTGAGGTCCCCTGACGTAGAAGTTTTGACTTTCCTCTCCTCAAATTTCACGTAATTTTTTTAGGATCACGCGGGTATCTTGGAATCGTTCCGATGGTTTTGTGACGAGAACATTGTTCTTGGTGCCTCCTGACATTTAGGGGTTGTGGCAGTGTCCCGGGGAGTTGAGCTCCGAGGTGTTGTCGTCACAATTTTATCGTTGCAGTTCTGAAATACCTGAGTTTTGCCGACATCGAAAATCTCTTTTATGCAGTTTGTTGGTGAGATCACCTCGACGCCACCCAGTACTGGGGCGGGAGTTCGGGAGTATTGCCATAACTCGTATAACGGATGCTTTTCGGAGGTTGAGGTAAATGATTTCCGAAGGTTTCTTGGTTATGTGTTGAAGGATGGATACAGCTGGATCTAGGTATTGTTAGTTTGGGTGAGATATATTGCGTCCCTGTATCCCCAACACCTGATTGCATAACCAGAAAGTTTCGGGAGTTTATAAGTGGGAATTCAAGTAGCTCCTAGAATATCTTTTCGACAGATGTATGATTTGAGATGGGGGTCCAATGTCTAGTGGATCGCTTTTCACGGTCGATTTACAGTGGTCGCGAGGTCTTAAAGAATCCTTGGCTATGCCGATTCGGGGACGTCTTGTTTGTCATTCGTGACGTCCACTGTACGTCGTGCCCGTGGGGCCTCATCACGAACACTTTGGGCGAAATCTCTATCATATGTTTGTTTCCGGCTTATTCTGCGAGCCAATCCTTTGTTTTGTTTTAAGTTGTGGTATTCGAGTTGCTTCATTGTCAGGTGTTGATTCCCTACCTTTTCTAAGTGGTGTTCTCATATTCCTATGTGGATACTAATCCTTCTTGATCACTGAGGTTGTCATGTCAACTCTTTTCCAACCGACGTGCTTCTCTTCAAGTGGATCCGATCATTTCAACATCCGCAAGATCAATTCTAAGCTTTTTCTCTATGGTGTTCATTTCATCCGACCCAATTTGTCTTTGTTTTCCTACCCTCCCACCCCTTTTCCTTCAAGGAATCAGATGTATTAACCAAGTATCCATTTTATTCATGTGAAGTCCCTTCATTCTTTTCAATCAATGTTCTTACCCGGTGGTTCTCATGAAGATGTTCTTCAAGTTTATCATTCTTCATTCTTTTTCTTCTCCGGTGGACTAAATTCAAGCCTTCAATGTTGGTCACATTCCTTTCCTTGTTTCAAATGTTCTTTTTCTCATGCCGGTGTATCTCTTAATCATTCACCTCTCGCTTTCCTGTTGTTCCGGTGTGCTGAAGATATCTCGGAAGATTCGTGTTATCATTCCTAATTTGTTCAAGATATCTCGAGGTTGTTATCTCTTTTGAGCCATTTAATTCTACCAGTGCAATCTCTCTTCTAAATCATTCAACGGTGTATCTTCTGAGTGGGCCCTAACCCACAGGTCTTTTCCCAGGATCCTACCTGACTCTTCTAATTTTCCCGAAGCTATTCCCAAATTCTTTTCGAAGTTTGACGTAAGAATGAATTTCATCGGTCACATGCCTTTGTCCAAGATCTTCCAAATTCTTTCATCGTTTATTCAACCTTTCTATTCTTCATGGTTCCGGAGTGCCTCAATAATTCATGGTGGTGTTTCTCGTCATCATTCTCAACATTTGAAGACCGAAGAAGAGTTTCTTTTCAATCTAATCTGTTCTCTCAAAGATGCGTGGTTCTAACTTGTTGCCATCCTCTCATAATTGTTTTGATTGTGAGAATTCTTTTCACCCATCCGGAGCAATTATAGAGTCTTTCAGTTTGATTCTCCGGAGCCCATCATCTCAGATTTATTCATTCTCAGCTTTCACCTCTCGTTCTCCAAATCTTACCAGTGCATCGCCCAAGTATTCCCTAGTCAGCTCGTGATCTCTTCATTCTCTTGTATATAAATTTTCCCCAAGTATCTTCGTTCGTTTTCTAATTCTTCCCGGTGAATTGTGCCTTGCTACGTTCATTTTCAATTCTTACGGTGGTTCATTCAACATGCCTATTCCTTTATTATCGTATCATTTCATTCGTTCTTTCTAATCCTACCGGTGGTTTGTGGAAGACCTTCTCAAGTTTGCGGTATATCTCTCTTCAATCCTTTTGAAGAAGGATAAGTTGCATGCCAAATCAGTTTGTCATCAATTAAAATTGATGAGGATAAGCATAACATAATTCTTGTTCTTCTTTCATCAAGTTGAGAAATTCTTTTCTTCGGAGATTGTTCATGTTGAATAATCTCACGGTTCTACGTTGTTCATCTTTTCTTATCCGGAGTTCCAAGTTTTTCTCGGTTGTCTTGTCGCAAAGCTCAATCTAAATCATCGCAAGACTTTAATCTTACTCATTCATCCTTCAATTTTATCTCATCATCCTTTTATTACCGGAGTTCTTCATGGAGTTTCTTCATGGTGGTTCATCAAGGATTTTATTCATTCTCGAAGCGTTCTTCAAGATTCTTCTTGGAGGAGCTCAAGCATTTTCATCTTGCATTCCGAATTGCAATTCTTTCTCTCTTATCTTTCGAGGTGGTGTTATGTCATTCTTGATAATTTTGTTCATGTTTCATGATTCACAAGTTGTCAAGAATGAGATATTTAACCCATCATAATTTTTTCTTCGTCCATGAGTTGTTTCAACCCATAATAATCTCTTTGTTGGAGTTATCTTGGTATAGAGTTCACCTAAAGCCTTCCCTAAGGAATGTTGCTATTATGGTGCTTATCAATGATCCAAGTTTTCTCCTATCCTCTTGGTGAAAGAAGTTTTTCATCGCCTTGGTGCTCTCACTCAAATCAATGGCTTCCTTTAGTGGCCGTTTGTCACCTCATAATGTTGAGATGTTTCCATAAGTCCACTACAAGCTTATTCTTTTTGTTGTTGGTTTTCCAACAACTCCGTTCAATCCTTCTTTTGAAGGAGGCTCTTTCAAATTCAATTGTGATAGAAGTTGTTGTTCTCTTCTCTGTTCTCTTGATTCCACTCTTTCATTTGTCCCGAAGGCATTGTGATGTTTTCTTCGACCCATCATCTCATTTTGGAGATCATGTTATTTTCCTTGCTTATCCATTTAACCGGGGTGTCGTGTTTTCATTCGAGCTCTCTCATCTTATCAAGTTTTGCCTACTTCCTCAACCAGAGTGCGGTCTGAAATCTTTCTTACCCCTTGTGCCATTTTTCAATAGTTCCGGAGGCAGTGTGTTGTTGATTTCATCAAGTATCATCCCATCTTCTCAAGTTCATGTTCAATTCCTTCCATTTACAGTCGGAGTGCTGTCCAAATTATATCATTCTTATTCCTTCTCTATCTTGTTTTAACCGGAGTGGTGTCAATATCTATCTTGTCACTTAACCTCATGGTTCTCGTTGTATCCCATGTTCTTCTTATCTTACGGAGTGTTCGCAATCTCGTTCATCTCCATTGTATTCTTTCTTTCACTTTGTTCAACCTCTCAAGGTTCGTGGTTTCACTCATTGTCGAAGAAGCAACTTTGTTTTACCTCTTCCCCTTCCGTTTCTCTCCGGTGCCATCCTTAGATCTCGGGACGAGATCTCTTGTAAGTGGAAGAGTGTTGTGACGCCCCGAGACCGACGCTCCAGACGCCTTCCATGTTTTACGTGACCGCCGTGTGTTTTATTTGTTTGTTGCATTCATCATTGCATCATGCGCATTGCATCGGCACTTTGTTGCCGTCATTTTTCAAAACTTGCATCCCCTCGTAGTTGCCGTGTCCCCCCTTGCTTTCGCTGACCGTTCTGAGACCAACCTTGTTCTTCGTTTTCCCTCTTGCCTAAACCGGAGTCTCTTTGCACAGTGCATCGACCCCTCGCCCGTGCCCCAAAACTTCCCCGAACCCGAACCGGACTATCGTTACCGTTGGGTCCGGACCATCCCCTAACATCTATTAAACATCTCCGTTTTCTTATTTAGACTCCCTAAACCTATTTTATCTCGACCATCCGATTTTGATTGGATGATCCAAACTCCCTCTCCTTTTCCATATATAGTCAAACCTTAGTCCATTTGAGACCAAACCCTAAAATCTAGGGGAGCTGTCCCATCTTCCCCGTCGCTCGCCGCCACCTTCCAAATCCCCCTCGGGATCTCCCCTGCCCGATCCACCCAACCAGCGCCGCCACCTTCCCTCTGCTCCATGCCGCCACTCCCGCGCCTCCACGCGCCCGCATCCACCAGAGGAGCCCGAGCTCCCTTGCCCTGAGACTGCGCTGCCTCCACCTCGTCCTCAACCCCACACCGGGCGCCGGAGTTCCACCCTGCGCCACCCGTCGGCGAGCCGTCCGCCAGGAACTGCCTCTGCCTCGAGTCGTTCGAGCGTTCACCGTGCCCCTCCTCGTCGCCATGGATCTGCGCCAAGCTCCGCCTCCCCGCGCTCCGTTCAGCCCGTTCCGGCCGCTTCTCCTGCCCGAGCCCTGCCTCGTCCCCCATCGTCCTCGCCCGTCATCACGTCACTGGCGTCCAAACCACCGGAGCGCAGCCGCCCTTCCGCTGCCATCGAGCGCCACCGCAGCAGCAGCTCTAGGCCGGCCCCCTCACCGCGCGCCCTTGTCTCTTCTCCCTTCCCTTTTCTTTCTCTCTCTCCCTCTCATCTCCCTACTTCCTCTCTCTCGCAGGGAACACAGGGGCACATGGAGCTCCATGGCCGCCCGACGCTCAAGCCACCACCATGAACCGCTCGTCCGCCTCGGGTCCTCCCAGATCGGGACCGTCCCGGCCTTCCCCGCACCTCCTAACGCCCATCGCCGCTCGCCTCCGTCCGCCAAGTTTCTGTGCCGCCGCGCCTTCTTCCTCTGCTTCGAGCAGGAGGACGAGCGCGCCGCCCCTGCGTTGACCCGCGCCTCCCCATCTCGCTCGGTCCAGCTGCGCGCCTAGCAGCCCAGGAACCGACCTCCTCCAGCCTCTACATCAACCGGGTCAAGGGTACACCCCAGCGCCCCGCCTCTGTTTTTTTCCTTTTGTTTGGCCAGTCAGTTTCGGCCTAGTGTAGTTTTTTTACTGTCTGCGATTTTTGCTATTTATACCAGGTTTTACAGAAAAACCCTCATGTTCATGCATTTAATAACTCCACAACCATGCATCATATTAAAACAAACTAAATATGTAAAACGCTTAGAATTTTGTGTAGATTAATAATATGCCACTTTCATCCCATGTTAAAATGTTTAAAATGATGTTTGTTTAATTTTGCTCAAATGCCATGCTAAAATGCTTTATTTCATAACTAAATAACCGTAGCTCCTTTTTAAACAAACTTTATATGTAAATGGGGTAGAAAAATGCCTAGTTTAACATGGTGCACTTTATTTTGCTGTTTAACAACATTAAAATTGTCTTTATGGCAGAACAGTACCAAATCTAAAATATGCACATGAGGATTTTCCGGAATTGTTGTTTGTTGTTCCGGCCTCATTTAAAATTGCCTACATAGGTAGTTTTCATATGCTTCACCTCTTGCCATGTTAACCAACATTTAATCTTGTCTTGTTCCTAAACGAGAGCAAACTAAATAACTTGAATGTGGTGTTTCGTCAATATGCAAGTCATTGCATATTGAGCTCCACTTAATTTGTAGTGTTGTTTGTTGCACTTTGCCATGCCATGCTCATTAAATCGGACATGCATCATACTTGATTGTGCATCATGCCATGTTTATGGATGGTTGTTTATCATGTTGTTTGTTTCTTTCCGGTTTGCTTCTCTCGTTACCTTCGGTTTCGTTCCGGAGTTGTGAGGATTCGTTCGACTACGTCCGTTTGTCTTCTTCATGGACTCGTTCTTCTTCCTTGTGGGATATCAGGCAAGATGACCATACCCTCGAAATCACTTCTATCTTTGCTTGCTAGTTGTTCCCTCTATTGCTTTGCCGCGCTACCTACCACTTGCTATATCATGCCTCCCATATTGCCATGTCAAGCCTCTAACCATCCTTTCCTAGCAACCATAGTTTGGCTAAGTTACCGCTTTTGCTCAGCCCCTCTTATAGCGTTGCTAGTTGCAGGTGAAGTTGAAGATTGCTCCATGTTGGAACATGTTTATGTTGGATATCACAATATATCTTATCTTAATTAATGCATCTATATACTTGGCAAAGGGTGGAAGGCTCGGCCTTATGCCTGGTGTTTTGTTCCACTCTTGCCGCCCTAGTTTCTGTCATACCGGTGTTATGTTCCTTGATTTTGCGTTCCTTACGCGGTTGGGTGTTATGGGAACCCCTTGACAGTTCGCCTTGAATAAAACTCCTCCAGCAAGGCCCAACCTTGGTTTTACCATTTGCCTACCTAAGCCTTTTTCCCTTGGGTTCTGCGGACTCAAGGGTCATCTTTATTTACCCCGCGGGCCAGTGCCCCTCTGAGTGTTGGTCCAAACTAGAGCCCTTTGCAGCGCCACCTCGGGGAAACTTGAGGCCTGGTTTTAGTTGTACGGATTGCTCATCCGGTGTGCCCTGAGAACGAGATATGTGCAGCTCCTATCGGGATTTGTCGGCACATTCGGGCGGCTTTGCTGGTCTTGTTTTACCATTGTCGAAATGTCTTGTTAACCGGGATTCCGAGACTGATCGGGTCTTCTCGGGAGAAGGAATATCCTTCGTTGACCGTGAGATCTTATAATGGGCTAAGTTGGGACACCCCTGCAGGGTATAAACTTTCGAGAGCCGTGCCCGCGGTTATGTGGCAGATGGGAATTTGTTAATGTTCGGTTGTAGAGAACTTGACACTTGACTTAATTAAAATACATCAACCGCGTGTGTAACCGTGATGGTCTCTTTTCGGCGGAGTCCGGGAAGTGAACACGGTTTGGGTTGTGTATGAACGTAAGTAGTTTCAGGATCACTTCTAACTTCTCGACCGAGGCGTTGCTTTTCTCACTCTTACTTGCGTATGTTAGCCACCATTTTTGCTTAGTGCTTGCTGCAGATCCACCTCATTACCCCATCCTTCCTATAAGCTTAAATAGTCTTGATCTCGCGGGTGTGATATTGCTGAGTCCTCGTGACTCACAGATTCTACCAAAACAGTTGCAGGTGCCGACGATACCAGTGCAGGTGATGCAACCGAGCTCAAGTGGGAGTTCGACGAGGAACTTGGTCGTTACTATGTTTCGTTTCCTGATGATCAGTAGTGGAGCCTAGGTTGGACGATCGGGGATCTAGCATTTGGGGTTGTCTTCTTTTATTTCGGTTCCGTACTCGGACGTTGATTGTACTCTGTATGATGTATGTTCAATTTATGTATTGTGTGAAGTGGCGACTGTAAGCCAACTCTTTATCCCATTCTTGTTCATTACATGGGATTGTGTGAAGATGACCCTTCTTGCGACAAAACCACCATGCGGTTATGCCTCCAAGTCGTGCCTCGACACGTGGGAGATATAGCCGCATCATGGGCATCACAGCCACCGAGGTGGGCACAATCCACCTGGGCGCGCCTGGGCCCCCAAGCGCGCCCTGGTGGGTTGTGCCCCACTCGGGGCACCCTAGATGATTCTCTGGCCCACTGGATGTCTTCTGGTCCATAAAAAATCCACAAAAAGTTTCGCGGTGTTTGGACTCCTTTTGATATTGATTTCCTACGATGTAAAAAACAAGCAAAAAATAGCAACTGGCACTGGGCACTGGGTCAATAAGTTAGTCCCAAAAAATGATATAAAGTTGCTATAAAATGATTGTAAAACATCCAAAAATGATAATAAAACAACATGAATACTTCATAAATTATAGATATGTTGGAGACGTATCAAACCCCGACCGACACCATACAAAGTTCATCACCTACACAACTCTAGCTAACTTATGTGCGACAACATTCGCCGTACAACTAACCCGAGACACTTTAAACTCGCTCCTTGACAGGAGCATCTGCTTGATCTCGTGGATCCAAGGCCCTACTGCAGATTAGTTTTGCCCGAGCTGGATTAATTTTTGCACAACAGCCTTACAGTCAAGCTCAACGTGAACCTTGTCCGCTCCCTGCTCCACTGCCAACTTCACAACCCTCCTGCAAGCCAACACCTGGTCCACCTCTGGGTTTGCAGTGCTCGGGAAGAAGCGGCATGCTACAACACCATCTGCATTCACCTTAACCGAACCCTCCTCTGGCACATCCCATCTCTGAGTTTGCTTGGGGATTACATCACGTTGAAAGTGCAACTAATCGAGCTTTCAAAAAAAAGTGCAACTAATCCCCGGGTGGTTTTGGTAATTAATAACAACATATATCTCATTGAACTAATACCCATTCGGAGTTAAAGATTTTAGGAAGTTCAATGATTGTCGTGGCAAGGACTAGTGAATGTGGACCCCTCAAAATTCTAAGGACATGGATTGACAAAAGCTCAAGACTATATTTTTGGTTAAGTGATCAAAGATCACATTGAGTCCATAGGAAAGCCAATACTATTAAAAGGGGATGAGGTTTTGATGATGATTGCTACTTCTTGAGCTTGCGTTGGTTTTTCCCTTGAAGACAAAAGGGTGATGCAGCAATGTAGAGATAAGTATTTCCCTCCGTTAAGAACCAAGGTATCAATCCAGTAGGAGGAACACACAAGTCTCCAATAGTTGCACCTACACAACAAACAAATACTTGCACCCAACGCGATAAAAGGCCCTTCACGGTTAATTGCAAGGATGAGATCTGATAAAGATAGGTATAAAAGATAAATAAAAGTGACAAAATAAAGAAAAGATGAATAAATTGCAGCAAGGTATTTTTGTGTTTTTGGTTTTGTAGATCTAAAAATAATATGATGAGAATAGACCCGGGGGGCATAGTTTTCACTAGAGGCTTCTCTCTTGAAAGAACGCATACGGTGGGTAAACAAATTACTGTTGAGCAATTGATAGAAAAAAATGCAAAGTTATGATGATATCCAAGGAAATGATCATGAATATAGGCATCACGTCCTTGACAAGTAGACCGACTCATGCCTGCATCTACTACTATTACTCCACACATCGACCGCTATCCAGCATGCATCTAGTGCATTAAGTTAACAAGCACGGAGTAACGCCTTTAGCAAAATGACATGATGTAGAGGGATAGATCCAATCAATATGGTATAAACCCCATCTTTTTATCCTTAATGGAAACAATACAAATACGTGTCTCGCTACCCGTACTGTCACTAGGTGAGGACACCGCAAGATTGAACTCATCGCAAAGCACCTCTCCCATTGCAAGATAAATCAATCTAGTTGGCCAAACCAAATCAATAGATTGGAGAGAAATACAAAGCTATCTTAATCATGCATAAAAGAGTTCAGAGAAGACTCAAATAATATTCATAGATAATCTTATCATAAATCCACAATTCATCGGATCTCAACAAACGCACCGCAATAGAAGATTACATCGAATAGAACTCCAAGAACATCGAGGAGAACAATGTATTGAAGATCAAAGAGAGAGAAGAAGCCATCTAGCTACTAGCTATGAACCCGTAGGTTTGTGGTAAACTACTCACACATCATCGGAAGGGCAGCAAGGTTGATGTAGAAGCCCTCCGTGATCGAATCCCCCTCCGACGGAGTGCCGGAAAAGTCCCCAAGATGGGATCTCACGAGAACAGAAGCTTGTGGTGGCAGAAAAGTATTTTTGGTGTGCCCTCTGGTATACAGGGAATATTTGTATATTTATGGAGCTCAGATTAGGGTTAGGAGAGCCACAGTGGTCCCACAAGCCTGGGGGGTGCCCACATTGCCGATGCAGACTTTGAGCACCTGAGCATGGCAGAGTGACACGGCATAGCAGATCCACATATTAGCAAACCGGAATATCTCACTGTATTCCTCACCGTCAAGGCCATAGGAATTGGTGTAACTGATCACATATTCATCCAAGGGCAAGCGGTCGCGGAAGAGTAGAAGGTAGTTCACGAAGTTATTCATCTCCTTGGCATTCCAGTACATCACAACACCCTGGATGATGTGCGTAGGGTAGGTGTGGACTTCCAGAGGTGGCGCCATCGCCAAGCGAGCATGCACGTCCGCACCGCCTCGTCCGAGGGCAGAAAGGACAGCACGACCTGGAGGACAGCGTCAGGCAGGGCACTTATGAGATCCTCGCCGCTTGCATCGGTCGCTTCCTCGTTGAACCTGTGCCTCTTTGGCATTCAGTCAAACAGGTCACAGGCCTCAGTTCCACCGGGCAAGAAAAATACATGCACTCAGACTTCACTCAGCAGTCAGCTCTCCGGGACCGTTCGACCCTAACACCATGGGAGCAACGGGGGAGGCTCCGGCAGCCGCCTAACAGGAGGGCAATGAGGTGGGGCCTAGGCGACGGTCACCATGGATGAGAGTAGGAGGTGGTGGAACGTGCAGCGGACGGCGACACCTATAGGGAATGGCATGCAAGTGGAAACTGGGAGAGGCGGTGGCCGTGGCGACTGGATCAGGGTAGGCCGGTAGAGAAAACGAGGGGGAAGGAAGTGCTATGGCGAGGCGAAGCAGAGGGCGCAGAGAGTTCCCCACTAGAGGATTCGCTCCCAGACGGGTGACCGTGATCCACGGTCCCTACTCAAGCTGTTTAGAAGGAGCTTTTTGGCTTGTCAAGGCTTGGCTCGTCAAGGCATCTCGAATTGATATTACCAAAAAAATGCATCTCCAATTGAAATAAAAGTAGTTCTAATTACAATTCAAATACATAGTATAATAAAGTTTTAAAATAAAATAGTTCAAATTTAAATTCAATTTATTTGGACACATGTTTTAGTTGTCTACATGAAGCGTCCATAAATTCTCTGAAGCTATGTTGTCGGTGTACAAAAGTAGGGGTCCCTCTTTGCACCCCTTTACTTGTGCGCGGGCAGTCGTAGCCCCACGCCCCTGGCCACGCTTGGCGGGGCAGAGGAAGCAAAGGCACAAGATGACTAGACCAACGCCAAGCCGGAAACACAAAGAGCAGGAGGGCGAGGTGGACTCCCCCGGCAAGGCCCTTGCCGGGGCGGCCTCCACAGCCCCGGCAAGAGCCTTGCCGGGGCAACTTGCCCAACGCTAGCAGGGCTGCCACCCTTGAGCCTGAGAGTTCCAACGCCCTCAACCACATTGGAACCAAAGCTCAGGAGGCGCCTCCGTGGTGGCATGCAGATCTTTGTGAAGACCAGAAGCATAGAAGACTAGATGAATAACCAGAAGACGAAGATCCTCGGCAAGATCCTTGCCAAGGATACCCACGAGACCCCCGGCAAGCCCCTTGTCGGGGACGCCCACGACACCGCGGCAAGACCCTTGCCGAGGCCCCGGCAAGACCCTTGCCAAAGACATCCGCGGGGCCGCAGCCAGGCCCACATCTGCCAAGATTTCACCGCCGTTCCCATGCAGCTGCCAGCCCACCAACTAGGCGAGCACCTGCGTGGCGACGTGCGGCCTCTAGGCCAACTCAGCAAGCACCTGCGTTTGTGGCATGTAGATCTTCGTGAAGGCTCTGCCACCGCACCAACTCAGCAGCCAGCCAGCCAGCGTGGCACTACCCGCCTCGTCAGTTCAGACGCACATCGAAGCCAGGCGAGGTGGCAACAGCTGGGAGGAGCTTCCTTGCCGTCCCAGATAAAGCAAGAAGGACACGCTGGCAGCGCATTAAATGTGTTTTTCCTACGGTGCCAGAGGATAGACTCAACCACTGTATAGCTTTCCACCTCATGTGTGCCACTGTGGCAGCCCCTTTGTCTATAAAAGGAGGCCCGCGGCGTACTGGGAGAGGATTCAGACTTTTTGGACCCTGCACGCCTTGTAGCTAGTCCAAGAACACCAGATAAACAGAAACCAGCTGGAGTAGGGTATTACGCATCACTTGCGGCCCGAACTTGGATAATCCCCCCGCGTTGATCTCTCAATCCCGCTCTTTCCACAGCCCCGTGCCCGCCAACCGTAGCAAAAGGGATTCCTCATGATCCCGTAGGTGTCGTTTCCCCCGACATCTTTGGCGCGCCAGGTAGGGGGCGCAGGCTGTGAAAATCCGGTTTGAAGGTTAGCACACCGACTTCATCATCACCATGGCCCCCAAGAGAAAGGGGTTCACAGCGCGAGCAGGCGGCCAGGTGCCCACGATGGGGCCGGAGACGTGGCCCGCGAGCATCCACGACATTCTGGCGATCGGAGCCAGGTGAGTGGCGTCGTCCGAATCCAAGACGACGAGCCACGCGCCGCTGGGTCCAGGGCTGGGGCCTTGCGGCCCACGGGCGGTGCAGCAGCCTCTACGGCACCCCAGCTGGCGCCCATGCCACGCCTTTCCCAGGCCGCGCGTGATGAGCAACACTGCGATGCCGGAGCCCCCGGGCACCGCCGCGGAAAGAGCCCTATGCGCCACTCACAGGACGAACCAGGCCGGCGTGCGCGCTCAGATGCCGGTGCAGACAGCGTGCGACCGCGAGACCGCGACAGAGCTCCTTCTAATTCGGTTAGAAGTCGGAGTGCGTCACGGTCTACGCACATCTTGCCGCCGCCTACGCCAGCAGAAGCGCCGGTGCGCGTGCAGCTGCTCCTCGACTTCCCCCTGCCGCGGAGAAGCTCGACGAGTGGAGAGCCACCATCCGAAGCATTGTCAACTTCGCCAACAAAGACGAGCCGCTCCCGACGGGACCCTCGCACTAGCGTCCTGACGAGCCGGTGCATGCCAGCGGTGGGGAGACCAGAGACGCTGCGACCACGATGCACTCTCCCCCCACCCCGCGGCCGCGACAACAGCCACCGGCCCATCGACCCGACATCGCTGACAACGTTTCCACAGCGTCGTCCGACTCGCGAACACGCCGCGACCAACGTCAAGTCCTTGGGGAATGGGCTCAGGAAGACGCTCGAACTACCATCGAACGACGACGGGAGACGCGCCATCAGTCAGATCGGTGTGCGGGGCCTACTATGGACCACCCAGTGCCGGGGGGCCCCGGCGACCTGCCTTACGAGGGGGGTTGTCCAGCCTTTACCCGAGAGCTGCGGCAGTTCCAGTGGCCCTCCCACCGCACGTTCAAGCCCGATGTTGGCGAGAAGTACAACGGCAAGACCCACCCGTCGGAGTTCCTCAGCATCTACACCATCGCGATGCAAGCTGCTGGAGCTCGCGATGACAAGGTGCTTGCCAATTACTTCCCGTTGGCACTCAAACCCAACGTCATGTCATGGTTGATGCATTTTCCAGTGGATTCCATTTCTTCTTGGTCGGATTTGTGTCATGAGTTTGTTGGCGCCTTCACTGGAGGCCACCAAGCTCATGGCCAGGCAAGCGATTTGCATATCATCCCCTAGAAAGAAGGTGAAAACCTGCGCAAGTACATACAGAGGTTCAGCCGGGTGCAGTACAACATCCCAGATGTTCATCCCGCCGCCGTTATCAGCGCATTCCATCAGAATGTGTGCAACCGCAAGATGAGTGAAGAGTTGGCGATGAACAAGGTCAAAGATGTGGCCGAAATTTATGTTCTGGACGGTAGATGCGCTCGCGCTGAAGAGGGAAGGAAGTACCCCGGTGAGGACGCCGGTGCGGAAACCGACTCCACAGACGAAGACACCGCGGCCCCGACAAAGAAGGGTCGGCGCCGCAACAGGAAGCGCAAGGGAAAGACTGTGCTTGCCGTTGAGGGATCCGGCGAGCTCGGCGCCGCCAAAAAGGCCAAGGCTGATGACCCCGGCAAGGAGGTTTCCGGGTGTGCTGCCTGCTTGGCCCTGGCGGCCGCCGGCAAGCCAGGAGGCTACAACAAGCAGTACTGCAAGATCCACCGCACCAAGGGCCATGACCTCCAGAACTGCCGACAAGTTGAGCTTCTTGCAGAAAAGCAGAAGGCTGAATATGAAAGGCGAGACAAGGAGAAGGGTCAAGATGGTACTGAGGGATCCAGCAAGAAGCGTGGCGGCCAACGGGGTCGCCGCGTCAAAGATAACCAACAAGAGAGGCCCACTCGGGGCCGCGACAAGAAAGAGGAGGATGATGATCACGACGAGGACGATGAGTCTGGCGAGCACAAGTTCCAGAAGGCTACAGAGGCTATGTGCGTCAACGGTGGCGCCTCGTTGCACACCTCACACCGCTAGCTGAAGCAGTGGGCGCGTGAGGTCACTGCAGTGGAGCTGTCGCTCGATGCCCAGAAGCCACTGAAGTGGTCCCGCACGCCCATCATTTTTGACACCGAGGATCACCCTGACCGCACAACTGCGGTCGGGTGTTTGCCGTTGTTGGTTTCACCAACAATACACAACCTCAAGGTGACCAGAGTGCTGGTTGACGGTGGGGCCGGTCTGAATTTGATCTCACCCACTGTGATCAAGAAGCTGCAGATTCCTGATGGAGACCTCAAAGAGACGGGCACGTTTCAAGGGGTCAACCCGGGAAGGAGCCAGCCTAAGGGTAAAATCACGCTACCGGTTACGTTTGGGGGCGAGCTAAACTATAGGATGGAGAAGATCGTCTTTGATGTCGCCGAGATCCCCTTGCCATACAATGGGATCCTTGGCCGCCCAGCGCTGGCCAAGTTCATGGCGACGTCCCACTACGCCTACAACACGTTGAAGATGCCGGGCCCGCTGACCATCATCATCGTCCCCTGTGACAAGAAAGACGCGCTCATCTGCGCCGACCAACTCTACCGAGAGGAAGTTGCAGCAACTGCCGCCAGGGCACTTGCTCCTGCCGCTGAAGCTCCAGGGAGGAAGAAGGCCGGCAAGACCTCTTGCACCCACTCCGGCAAGCGCACCTCTTTGGAGTGTTGTGCTCCCGTTGAGGACGTGCCAGAGAGGTCCACCGGCAAGAGCAAGAAGTCCAAGGCTGCACCACCAGAAACCAAGAAGGTGTCCGTCAAGGAGGACGGCATGGGCGGGGCTTTCACTATGAACTCCACCCTCGACAGCAAATAGGAAAGCACGCTCGTCGCCTTCCTGCAGGCGAATGTCGATGTATTTGCATGGCAAGCATCTGACATCCCCGGCGTTCCCAGGGAGGTGATTGAGCACCATCTTGCTGTATGTCCTCACGCGCGGCCCGTCAAGCAGAAGGTCAGGAAGCAAGCTTTGGAGCGACAAGAGTTCATCATTGAAGAGATCAGGAAGTTGGAGGCGGCAGGCCTGGTAAGAGGAGTACTCCACCCCACGTGGTTGGCCAATCCGGTGGTGGTGCGTAAGGCAAATGGGAAGTGGAGGCTGTGTATTGACTACACAGATATCAATAAAGCCTGTCCAAAGGATCCTTTCCCTCTGCCACGCATTGACCAGATTGTAGACTCCACTGCCGGGTGTGACCTGGTATCATTCCTCGATGCCTATTCGGGGTACCACCAGATCTTCATGATGAAGGAAGATGAAGAGAAGACCGCGTTCATCACCCCAGGTGGTACGTACTGTTTTGTATGAATGCCTTTCGGGTTGAAGAGCGCTGGTTCGAATTTTGCCCGAGCAGTCCAGATTGGTTTTGAGCCCCAGCTTCATAGAAATATGGAAGCTTATATGGATGACACAGTGGTCAAAACCAAGGACGGGGCCACGCTCGTGCAAGATTTAGAAGAAACATTCGCAAACCTGTGCAAGATCAACCTCAAGCTAGACCCAGAGAAGTGCGTGTTTGGTGTCCCCTCCGGCAAACTTCTCGGGTTCTTTGTGTCTCAACGCGGAATCGAAGCAAATCCCGACAAGATCAAAGCGATCGAGCAGATTGAGGCGCCGAAACGGTCAAAGACGTCCGTAGGCTCGCCGGCTGTGTTGCTGCCCTGAGTAGGTTCATCTCCAAATCTGCTGAGCCCGCCCTCCCCTTTTTCAAAGTTCTGAAAAAGGCGGGTCCAGTAAAATGGACTCCGGAGGCAGAGGCAGCACTACAAGATTTGAAGAGGTACCTCTCCTCCACGCCAATACTAGTCGCGCCTAAACCACGGGAGCCGTTGCTGTTGTACTTAGCAGCAACGAATCAAGTGGTCAGTGCTGCGCTGGTGGTGCAGAGGGAACTTGAGGGAGAAGCAGCAGTTGCAGCAGAGCCATCGGATGGCGAGCCGGGGTCTTCCCTGGCAGAGCCTGACGCCGACAAATCAGAACCCCCGGCAAGGCTCGGACCCGCCAAGGCAGAACCTGAGCGGATGGGCAAAGTGGGACAGAAGAAGAAGATGGTGCAGCACCCAGTGTATTTTGTCAGTTCCCTCTTGCAGGGGGCTAGGTCAAGATATTCTGGAATGCAGAAGCTGCTTTTCGGCCTTCTCATGGCCTCGAGAAAGCTGCGCCACTATTTCCAAGCACACGAGATCACCGTCGTCACTCGCCTCCCTTTGCAACGGATTTTGCACAACCCAGATGCGACAGAGAGGATTGTGGAGTGGGCACTAAAGCTGTCGAGCTTTGGCCTCAGGTTTGAAAGTACTTCAACAATCAAGAGCCGAGCTTTGGTAGAGTTCATAGCAGAGTGGACCGCAACGCCCGACGAGGAGATCCAAGAGACCACCCTTCCTGGCAAGGAGACGAGCAGTGAGTGGATTATGTACTTTGACGGAGCTTTCTCACTCCAAGGTGCTGGTGCTGGCGTGCTACTCGTCGCACCCACCGGAGAGCACCTCAAGTACATAATCCAGATGCACTTCCCCCGGGAAAAAATCAACGAACAATACGGCGGAGTACGAGGGGTTGCTTGCCGGTCTCAGGATCGCGGCAGACCTCGGAATCAAGAAGCTCATCATCAGAGGTGATTCGCAGCTCGTCGTCAAGCAAGTCAACATGGATTACCAGAGCCCGTTGATGGAGGCCTACGTGAATGAAGTGAGGAAGTTGGAAGAACATTTCAACGACCTACAGGCAGAACATGTTCGCCGAGCGGAGAATAGCATTGCCGATGACCTGTCGAAACGCACTGCCCTCAAGTTGCCTGTGGAACCAGGTACCTTTGTACTTTAGTTAATACAACCATCCATAGAGCCATCAACAGGGCAGAACAAGCGAAGGAAGACAAGCCCCAGCAAGTACCTTCCCGCTGAGCTCCCAGGAGCCGCCGGCAAGGAGGTTGCCGGGTACCCCAAGCTTGCCGAGGGGCAACTACCTCCGACGGGGCCCCAGGCCCTGACCGTAGAGGCAGCTGCCCCTACGGCCAAAAATGTGCCTTTGGTCCTTGCCGTCGAGCCCCAGGCTCCGGCATGGGCGCAACCCACTGTTTGTTTCCTCCAAACAGGAGAGCTCCCCGAGGAGCAGGAAGAAGCAGAGAAAGTAGCCCGTCGGTCCAACATGTACCAGCTTGTGGATGATACCCTGTACAGAAGGAGGCCAAACGGAGTCAGGCTGAAGTGCATTCCTCGAGAGTACGGACTAGAGTTGTTGGCAGAGATACATGGAGGTATGTGTGGCTCCCACATAGGGTCAAGGGACCTTTCCTGCAAGGCATTCCGGCAAGGTTCCTTCTGGCCCACAGCCCTCCAGGATGCAGCTACGCTAGTAACCAAGTGTGAAGCGTGTCAGTTCCATTCGAAGAAGCTTCATCAACCAGCTCAAGCCCTTCAAACAATCCCACTCTCCTGGCCATTTTTGGTCTGGGGGCTCGACATACTGGGCCCCTTCCCCCGTGTTGTCGGGGGCTTTGAGTACTTGTACGTCGCAATCGATAAGTTCACAAAGTGGCCCGAAGTGGAAGCAGTAAGGAAGGTGACAGCACAGTCAGTCGTCAAGTTCTTCAAGGGGCTAGTTTGCCGTTTTGGTGTGCTGAACAAAGTCATCACCGACAACGGCACGCAGTTAACAAGCCGCACCTTCATGCAATACATCCAGGACCTCGGTAGCAAGGTCTGTTTCGCTTCAGTGGCACACTCACGGAGCAACGGTCAGGCGGAGAGGGCAAATGCAGAAGTACTGCGAGGCCTGAGGACAAAGACTTTTGACAGGCTGCACAAGTGTGGAAGGCACTGGATTGATGAGTTGCTAGTAGTTCTTTGGTCGATCAGAACGACGCCAAATCGAGCCACCGGCCAGACACCCTTTGCCCTGGTATACGGGGCAGAAGAAGTTCTCCCCACGGAACTCAAATACGGGTCACCTCGAGTGCTCGCTTATGAAGAGCTTCAGCAAGAGCAGTTGCGGCAAGATGACGCGACGCTCCTTGAGGAAGATCGTCTTCGGGCGGCTGTGCGAGCTACACGCTACCAGCAGGCCTTGCACCGCTACCATAGCCGCAAGGTTCATGCCCGAAGTCTTGAGGAAGGCGACCTTGTTCTTCGGCGCGTTCAGTCGGCCAAGAATTCCAACAAGTTGACGCCAAAGTAGGAAGGCCCTTATCGGGTAATACGAGTCACCACGCCTGGCACAGTCCGCCTGGAGACCGAAGATGGTATCCCAGCGAGCAACTCCAGGAACATCAAACATCTTCGTAAGTTTTACCCATGAGGCGCGGTTGCCGAGCCTCCCGGCAAGCCACCTTTTGTACAAGCCTTGCCGACAAGGCATGTAACCCTTTGTACAAAGCCAGGCGCAGACCCTGAGCATAAATAAATGAAGTGCTGACGCCCTAAGTTTTAGTATGCATGCTAGGTTAAGTCTCTCTTTGGTAGGGTTGATAGTGCCCGGCGGCAACTAACCCCTAGCATAGAGGTCGGGTGTGTGTCTTTCCATCCTTTCCAGTTTTTTCTTTGGTTCGCAGGCTACACAGGCATTTCTGCTAAGCCATTTAAGGGCAGGGAGATGGATCGACATCCCCGACCCCAGCAAGCCATTGCCGGGGGGCTGACGATTCAAGCACCCGACCACGGCAAGCCAAGGTTGCCGGGGCTGCAGATCCAGATAAGTCCTTTATCCCCTGTTATGCATTTCTGTATGGAATTGGGACGTATGAAGCCTCGTTTATTCCTGGGCCACCGTGCTCCCCCTTTCCTGTGCCCAAGAACTATTCCCTGGGCCGGAACTTGGTTGTAGTTGCGGTGACAAGGAAGCAAACGAAGGGCCTAACCCTACTTCGCCCCAGCCTCCGCCGAGAGCGTTAGTATGGTCGTGAATGAAGTGAGGGGACGGCAAGGCCTGTTGCCGTGCGACAATGTTTATCTTAAAAATAACAAGGATTCATTCCTTGGCATGGGCCTCGCTCACGCACAAAGAACCCGGCAAGCACCCTTTTTCATTAATACGTTCCAAACAGGTACAGTTCGTACGGAATGCAAATATGAGCAAGGGGATTACAAGGTTTAAATCTAACAGGAGCCCGCAGGCTTAAAAACTAAAAAAGATAAGTGCCCCGTGATGCCCGTTCTTGCCCCTTTCCTCCCAGGTGCGGCAGGTGAAGGCAAAGAGGAGGCGACGGGGAACGCGCCGATGGAGAGCTTGACGAGGAAGACCCTCGGCAGGGCGTGTGGCCGAGGGAGGAGGGCGGCGCGGTCAGTCGGAGTTGGCGTCCTCCCGCTTGACGCCCTCGTCGTTGCTGTCGCTGTCCTCCTCGTCACTCCCTCTTGAGGAGGAGTCTTCATCATCGGAGGATCTCTCCACGCAACACCTTAGGCGAGTTCCCAAGTGCCCAAAGACCTTGATGGAGAGCAGGCTGTTCTCCATTAATTTGAAGTGGAGAACGAACCCCTCCGACAGGCTGTGGGCACGAGCGAAGGTCTTCCATCCGCGACGAAGATACATGACGTGAGGGGCAGGGAAGTTGACATCGACCTGCATGCTGCCATTCTCGCAGCCCCTCATATGCAACCTCAGAGCCTGTGGCGGGTCGAGCTCCATCTCCTGAGCAAACGGAGTAGGGAGACGAAGACGATGGCGCACTGGCCGGTGCACCCTGATGATGAACTCATGGGGCTGGTCTCCGGCATGGCCCTCCATTGGGGGAGGGGCCGCTGGCGGAGGCGAGACCGGTGCGCCGCCCCGTCCTCCTCTTCCCCGAGCGCCACGGCGTCCTCGGCCTCGCCCCCTCCCCCTTCCTCTCACGGCCGGCTCCGCCGCCACGAGATCTTGGGAAGGAGGGGCGCACTGTCGAGCAGAGACCCTCGTCGCCGCCATCGGAGTGCCGGCGCGCCCTCTCGCCATAGCAGAAGAAAGGAAGGAGCCAAGGTGGAAGGAGATGAATGATGAAAGATTGAGGGGTGCCATCCCCCTCCCCTTCTTATAAAGGGGCGGGGCCGGGGTTCGGCCACCCCACTTAACCAATCCGGCCACCAGGAGTGACCGACGGCTCCACTACCCCGATCGGGCAGGTCCGCCTTCACGTCACCTTCGGAGAATGCAAGAACTACCGCACCGAACTCATCGACTTCGATGTCGCGCACATCCGTCTGCCGTACAATGCCATCCTCGGGTATCCAGCCCTGGCCAAGTTCATGGCAGTGACCCATCATGGCTACAATGTCCACAAGATGCCAGGAAGCGGCGGAATCATCACGGTCCCATGCGAAGAAAGAGATGCAGTGTGCTCCCTTGAGCGTGCCTTCCAAGCTGCCGCAATCGACGACCCCGACAGCAAGGGTGAGTGCCCTCCTGAGGCCACCCCCAAGAAGAAGAAGCAGTTGCGCCATGCAGGACCTCAGGAGGGTGGCGTCGCGACTGGAACCTCGTCAGGATCAGCGCCCGCACCAGCGGCGCCTCCCTCCATCGCATAGGAAGGCGCGCCCGGCGCCCTTCTCGTGCAGGGCTCGGGGGCTCTCTTCTGGAGGGCCTCAGACCTTGCCAACATCACGAGGGAGGCGCTCGGGCACCACTTGGAGGCGTGCTTCACGACACGTTTCCCTCAGGAGAACACGGGGCGAGGAGCGCCCACTGCTCAGGAGTTCATCACCAGGACCACTCAGGAACTGCAAGACGCAAAGGCCAAGCGCGGCGACCGCCGCTCACGAAGTGCAGCTCCCCATCCAGGCGAGGATGCTGGGCTGCGCGTCTGCATCGATGTTGCAGGGCTCAACAGGGCCGCATCTCAGGAGCCCTTCTTGCCTTCGCGCGTGGGCCGCTGCGAGGGTCCACCACACAGCTAGTTTGAATGCCTTTTGGCCTGCCGAGCGTGTTGTCCGCCTATCAGCGCAACTTGCGGTGCGTCCTGGTGACTCAGGAGGCCAGGCATCACGCCGTCCCGACGGAGATGGAGACAGTCCTCAAGGAACCGTCTGGACCCCCAGAGCCTCCCGAGGCTCAGGGCCCCGGTGGCTCGTGAGGAGCGACCCCTTCACCGCGTACCTCCGGTTGCTTCGACATCCCTTCATCAACAGAACCAGGTGACATTTTCCAAGTTTATTTGGCTGGGAGCGCCCCTCGGGCTACATCATTCCCAGGCCGCGTGGGTCCGTCCATGTGGCATGTACCCCTTTTTCTTATGTCTTTAGCTTACCTTGCTGGGGGCACCCCTCGGGTTGCGTCATCCCCAAGCCGCTCGGGCCAGACCCGGTGGCGTGTATCTTCCCCGCATTTACCTAAGCCAGTTTGCTTTCCATGCCTAATCTATCTGTGACTATCACCTGTTTGACTCTCACCTCCCACGGGGGTATTCACGCTGGCACGACGCTTGTGCACGGGTCCGTCCCTGCAACGTCGACAAATCTGAGCGGTCGAGCTGTGACTCGCGGCACGCCCCACGCACGTCACCTCACCAGGTCCTCAGTGCCTTCGTCTCCTCGCGAAGCAATCGGCGGCGGACTGGCAACTATAATGGCAAACTGTGTTTCTCCTTGTGCTGGCTAGCAGGAATCTCAAGAGAATGACAGCAGGCGGCACCACGAGCTCCCTCTTCTGCCATGCAATCCGCTTGCGCGTTAAAAGGGGGCTCCTGAGCATCGCGACTTAGGAGCTCCTACTGGCTCTCCAGCCCTCACCCCCTGGCCTTGACCACGGCACGCTACCTGGCATACCAGCGGCGGCTGAGCTCGCTCGAGGGCCGGGACCTGAGGACGTAGAGCATGAAGGAGAGCGTGGAGAAGAGGGGGAGGCTCGCATGGACCTAGCCTAGCTACGCATTAACACGGCGCATTGCAAGGAATCGACCCCAGACCGCCAAGATAAGTCTCGCACTCAGATTGGCTAATCGTTGGAGCCTAAAGGGTCACGCTCACTGCAGCCCTATTGCGGCAACGTCGCCTCCCTTTCTTACCTTACCATGACTGCTTGAGCACTAAAGGGGACCTCCTGAGCATCGCGCCTCAGGAGCTCTTACTGGACCTCGGGCCGCTCATCTCCTGGCCTTGACCACGGCCGGCGACCTGGCATACTAGTGACGGCTGCAGCTTGCCTGGGGACCAGGACCAGTCAGCGTAGAGCAACGAGCCGTCGTGAGGTTGGAAAGGGGAGACCGAGCCTAAACAGAACATGCATTCGCAAATTTTCATAACAAGGATAGTGTCAACAAAAGACATTACAGACCCTTTACACACCCCCACGGGGTACTTCTTGATTCCTCGCAGGGAACAAAGAACAAGGACTTAGGGGAATCCTATCTACACCCTCCCGTGGCCGACGCCGTCATCAGCAGTGGGCCGCGGGAGGCCGGCGCCAACCCCATCCAGATCAACGACGGCGGCGGCTGGACGCTGCAACCCTGCTCCGGGCGCGGCGAGAGCTCGGGGGCACGTAGCTGTCGTCGCTCGTCTCCGGAGTCTCGTAGAGCTCAGGAAAACCGCTGGACGCCCAAGAATCGCCGCTGCTGGAGGAGCCGCAGGCCGGGCGCGCATCGTCCTGGAGCTCCCCTCCAGGGAAGCACTCTAGGCGGCGGCCCTCCGCATCGAAGACCTTGAAGAACAGCATGGAGGCGCCGTCATAATTGAAGTGGATCGCGAGGGCGCCCTCAGCACGGCAAACCCGCGCAACCTCGCCCCAGCCGCGGGTCATGAAGATCTTGCGGAGGAGACCACTTCAACCTCTGCTTCGGTCACCGGGGCATCGCAGTCAGCATGCTGCAACCAGAGCTCGAGGGGTCCCCTCGGCGGCATCACGTCGGAGAAGAACCGTGGGAAGCGGATCCAGGTGCTTGGAGGCATCGCCGCCCACAGCACGAGCTCGCGAGAGGAGTCCGCAGCATGGATTCCAGGGGCGACGGCGCGTGTCGCTGTGGCGCGGCGGCCGCGGCTGTGGCGCGGGCGACGCCGCTCGCCGCTCCTTCCTCCTGAGCCCTCGGCTTGGGCGTATAAGGGCAGCGGATACCCTGGAGGTGGCCGTTCGCACCAAGGCCTTGTGATTTCCGCCCTCACGACAATGTCGCGTCGGTGGATTGGCCTCTTCTTCGGCGGAAGCGGCCCTGGCTCATCGCGGGGAGCCTTTCCTTTCTCCTCGGTGGAGAACCTTCGAATCGGCACCATGGGAATTGCTACTAGCAGTGGAGCAAGGAGGAAGAAGCAAGCGAACTGGGAAGAGATGGGCAACGGGGGCTCTGCCCCCCTCCCCATTTATAGCGGGAGAAGGCCAACCAGCGCCCCCACGATCACAGGTAATGATGGTTTTCCCTTGCGGGTCGTAGGGACTTGTCAAGTCGGGCAGTTGCCGAGGCAGCGTGGGGAAGCGGAGACGCCCATGTCCAATCAACCCCCATGCGTCGACCAAGGCTGCAGGCTTTTGGGGCCCGCGGTGCTCCGCACTTGACCTTTGGCTTCGCCTCGAAGCCATGCCCGAGCGCACCTTGGGCCCGGGGGCTACTGTCGGCGTTCTGGGAACGGGGGTCCCCAGACTTGCCTGCCTACGGCCCATGGCATGGCTCTGCGCGTGGGCCCGTACGTCCCATCTTCATCAACAAGGTGTTCAAGACCCTCGCGAGGGGCCAAGCCTAGCGAGGCGGACGACACGAGACCTCCTCAGGAGCGGCCTCACTAGGTTGGCTCGCGAGGGGCGGAGAGATCAAGGCAAGGCAAACCTCGTGAGGTTCTCGTGACGTGAGCCATGACGATCAAGATCAGGCGAGCGCCAGGCGGGCGCCAGCGCGCGCAGTGTCCTTGTTTCCCCTTTGGTGCTAAGGAAGCAAGCGCAGGCGTGGAGTACCGAGGCGTCAAGCAAAGGTTTCCATATCGGTGCAACGAGACCAAGACCAGCAGGACGGCAAGACGGAGGTCACCATGGAGCCCGAAGCGGCATCACCACCAGAGCCTTTTGCAGGCGAAGACCGCTTTTGTGAGGATAAGCTGTACTAGTTGTCCCCTTTCAAATTGGCCGTTGTTGGCTCCCTTCCCGCTCAATATTTGGGGAGAGGACCAGGGCCTCTATAAATAGGACTAGCCACCACCGTAGGAGGAAACTGACCAAGAGACAACTGACCAAGAGACAACTGAGCCCCAGAGACCTGGATCTGATCTTTAACTAACCCTTAGCCACACACCAAGCACAAGAACACCTCAACCTCAGGAGGTTGTTCTTCCCCTTGTAACTGTTCATCCATAGCCCAAGAGGCAATCCACCACCACCACACTGGAGTAGGGTATTACACCACAACGGTGGCCCCAACCAGTATAAATCTTGTGTCTCTTGTGTTGTGAGTTCGTTGAGTTCGTCCGTGAGATCTTAGAGAGCTAGGGAGTGGATCAATAGGAGGAGAACTTCCCGTGCACCCCAGAGTTCGAAACTTAAGGGTTTTGCCGGAACCCGTGATCCGACAGTTTCTGCGCCACTCCTTTCCGTAGAATGATTATAAGAAGTTATCTATCAGGTGCCTTCCTCCGTGTCGCCACAATCATCTAAACAGGGTGCTCATCACAGGGTTCCACGGGCCCGGGTTGAGATTGAACTTGTAGCTTATGTTGTAGACAAATCCACCAGGCTTGAGGCCTTGGTCATAGATCCAGCCATGAGAGGTGTGGATAGGAATATGCTTACTTTAACGCATGAGGGAAGAGCGATGTTCTGGGATCACGCCCATGAGAATGCTAATAAGTACCATGCCAGGAGAGTCGCGCTGGGTGCACGGTTTGATGTTCTGTGATGATGATTGAATGTTGCAGATGAGGTTGCAATGATGCATTACTGTGTAGGGGCTTGGTTTTAGGGATAATTCTACTCCCTCCTGTTCGCACACGAACACATCACCGTGTACCCTCGACGCTGGGGGTGATGCACCGCAGCTCACGTCGAAGGAGACCCGACCGGAAGCGCGGTACGCAGGCAATCCGACCGGTGCTTTTGAGGACCCGAAACCCCACACGCCCGAGAGGGACCCCATGTGGACGCGCGGTTGCTATGGGCTACCCTAGGTCGACCTGATCGCCCCTAGGGCCTCGAGGTTCACTGCCCTGCAATGAAGAAGAACGAACGAAGAACGAGAAGCAAGATACAAGGGAGGGGGATAAAGATAGATGAACACGAAAAAGTAGTAGATTTGTTTGTTCGATTGCGTGTTGTTCAATCGGCCGTCACCCCTGATATATATAACAGGCGGCTGGACTTCCCGTGCAAGGAAAAGTTAGAATTCACATCCAAAACCATAATTTGGGTCCAAATCGGATTGTTTGATCCGAACTTTCCAAAACAGTTCGGTCTAAAAATTGGCTGCACATTGCTGGTCATTTTTGGGGTAGTAAATGACCTTAGATCAAAATAACATAAGAAGCAAATTTAACCATTTCGACGGTATGTACAACTTTCATGTTGAACGTTTTTCGATTCGAGGTCATCTTCAGGGCTGAATCGCTCGTGTAAAACAGACTATTACTCGCGCTACCCATCAGACATCAGCTATATGGATGTCTGATGGGGCGCGCCACTTTTGGCTCATGACAGGGTCGTACTCAGGTGGCTCTAACTTTTACATACGACCTCGGATTGAAACGATTTTTATGTAAAAATCGACCATTTAGACGAGACGAAGACAATTCGAGTAGAACGTTTTCTCATTTGAGGCCGTCCTTGAGGCATAATCAGCCGAACAGTGCTCTGGATACAAAATCTCAGTATTTCGAACACAACTTTGGCCTTCGAGATGAGATCGGATGGCGATGTCCCAAACTTCAAAGATGTTGATATTGACAATACGAAACTTTTTCATGTAGATCGCATTTGATACCATCTTAATTGCATTTGTACCATGCCAAAATCTGATGTCAACACACCCCTTGTTTTTGGCAAAGCTTGAATGCCGATAAATAATTTGCACCGCATTTGTTCTAAGGACGATGTCAACACTCCATTGGCCATTTGTATGTGCTTAGGGAGATAAGTATATATCGACCATCTATATGCTTAGCGCGATAACTATATATAGGGCATTTCCCATTGCTTACTTGAACTTTGTTGATGCGAACTTGGGTGTAATTTCCTCAACTCATTGCTTAGTTTTCAAACACTCGAAAAGAATACCATCAATAGTCCGACAATAAAATTTCATATACCAATGTGCATCACAAAGTCTTTCACCAAACCATCTTGTCCACCCCATTGCTAGGATCTTACAGATAATCAATAATGAGCTTTCTTTCGCCTGCATAAAAATTTCATTAGTGGCGAAGTGGTGGGCTTCTATTCGGCCATGACTATGTTGAAGAGACTAAGCATCACCTATTGATAAATATGCAATACACCATGATCAACATAGTACTCATGCTTGCTGTGTCAACTCATTTTAATTATCATGTCTAGATATATGACCAATTTGAAAGCAATCTAAGGAGAATATTACATCTAAACATGATTCAAAATAAATTATAAGTGATTCGTCAAAACATTGATAACTCTTGGATATTTGTTGCACTACTCATAACGAATCACCGAACGCCTGGATAAGGCTCCCAAACCAAATAACATTGGATATTCAGCTTTGATTATTGTGCAAAATATACTTTAAGCGGCATGAGGCTTCACAAAATAGCACCATAAAGAGATATATAAACAACACCAACACCTTGGCCATTGTTATGAATTCAACCATCAAAAAGTAATCTCCATAATACTAGAGAGACAAGGCTAATATCAACATTATGCATGTCGTAAATCCGATGCTCAATAATAAAACCAACAATGATTTGGCCTCTCATAGACTTGAAAGATTTGTAGGCCAAATTATATTAAATCAAAGCATAAGCCCAGTCACCAATTTTTCTATGAATTGGTCCATGCAACATATTTTGAATGGCATCGATCATAATTCCTCATCTTCATGCAGGAATAATATCTGTATACGTATAAGTGTCAAACACGTACCTTGTCTCACTCTTCAATTGAACTAAGGACGATGTTAGGATAATACACCAGTCATGCTTTGACATATTCTTAGGGCGATAGATAAATATCGGCCATTAACATAAGGTCCATGTAAATTTCATCCACCAAAGCACGTATAGCTGAAATAAATGAATTAATAGACAAATCAAATATTTTGGCCCTTTGGATCAGCAACAAACTTGTAGCTTCAAATGTATAGTGATTTGGTAATACCCTTTCATGATATCAGAAATTATATTGCATCCATGGATCTAAATAAGCCCATGGAGGGTAACCGATCATACCAGGGGATGAAAACTACATCAATGTCATGTTTGACGAATATGGATGATGTGCTAACCAAAGATTTTGATGGGGTGATGGAAACCTTCGGCTAAATTGTTTACTGCTTTCATTCTTCTCCTTTTTCATTTTTATAACACTTGTTGCAAACTTGCAATAGAAGGTTGCACATCATTTTTATTTTGACTGCTCCTCTTGGGAACCCATGCCATGTTCTTATTTTTTAGCTCTTGTGCACTAAGCTTTTGTAATTCCTTCTTTTTGCAATATGATAAGCTGAGTGGGCGGCTCGGCTGTGATTTTGTTTCAAGAAATGGTAACTCTTTTTTGGCCTCTACGCACAACCGAGGCCGGATAAATCTTTCGGTTCCACTTGCGCTTAGGCTTGTTTTGCTCATCAACTCGGTCCATACAACCGAGCTCAGTGATCTTACATGCCTCTGGATCGACGTGAGTTGAATCCTTCTGAGAAACAAAACTCTCGTCCTCCTCTGACTTGGCAGGAGAGGGTGCAAGATCCTCACAAAAACTCTGAAACTTCTTTATTCAACGCCGACATTGCCGTCACCGAAGCCAAGACGATGAACGATCGAAAAACCTAAGCTATTGGGGCCTAAAACCTAAATGTATATGATCCACACGCGTGGATCCGACGACCCCTGATACGTCTCCGTCGTATCTATAAATTTTGATTGTTTCATGGCAATATTATACAAATTTCACATATCTTTGGCAACATTTTATATGATTTATTGGGCTAACCTATTATACAAATTTCACATATTTTTGGCAACATTTTACATGTTTTTTTCATGTTTTTTGTTTCACAGAATATCCATATCAAACGAAGTCCAAATGCAATAAATTTTACGGAGAATTATTTTGGAATATATATGTGATTTTTGGGAGGTGGAATCAACGCAAATGGAGGCCCACAGAGACCACAAGACACCAGGGCGCGCCCCAGGCCCCTGGGGCATGGTGGTGGGTTGTGCCCTCCTCGAATGTCAGTTGGAGCTCTACTTCGAGCGCAGGGAAGCTTATATTCGGAGAAATCATGTTAAAATCTAAGCGCAATCGGAGTTACGGATCTCCTGGAATATAAGAAATAGTTTTCAGCCAGATCTGGGAGTACGAAACAAAAGAGAACAGAAAGGGAGATCCAATCTCCCGCCGCCATGGAGGCCATGGACCAGAGGGGGAACTCTCCTCCCATCTAGGGGGAGGCCAAGGAAGAAGAATAAGGAGGGGGGCTCTCTCCCCCTCTCTCCCGGTGGCGCTGGAGTGCCGCCGGGGCAAGGATCGTGACGGCGATCTACACCAACAATCTTGCTACCGTGAATACCAACTCTCTCCCCCTCTATGCAGCGGTGTAACACCCCTTCTCCCCGCTGTAATCTCTACTTAAACTTGGTGCTCAACTGCATATATTATTTCCCAATGATATTTGGCTATCCTACGATGTTTGAGTAGATCCGTTTTGTCCTATGGGTTAATCGTGATCTTGGTTGGTATGATTGTATATTTTATTTATGGTGTTGTCCTACGGTGCCCTCCATGTCACGCAAACGGAGGGATCCTCGCTGTAGGGTGTTGCAATATGCTCATGGTTCGCTTATGGTGGATTGCGAGAGTGACAGAAGGTTAAACCCGAGTAAGTGGGTTATGGTGTATGGGAGTAAAGAGGACTTGATACTTAATGCTATGGTTGGGTTTCACGGCCTTAATGATCTTTAGTAGTTGCGGATGCTTGCTAGGGGTCCAATCATAAGTGCATATGATCCAGGTAGAGAAAGTATGTTAGCTCATGCCTCTCCCTCATATAAAATTACAAGAATGATTACCGGTACTTGTTATCGATTGCCTAGGGACAAATGACTTTCTTTTTCACAAAAGCTATCCACTTTTATTGTCTTGCAATTTACTCGTAGTTTTATTCTCGCAAAGTACTCATAGTTTTATTCTTGCAAAATAGTTTCATACTTGTTCTAGGTAAAGCAACCGTTAAGTGTGCGTAGAGTTGTATCGGTGGTCGATAGAACTTGAGGGAATATTTGTTCTAGCATTAGCTCCTCGTTGGGTTTGACACTCTTATTTATCGAAGAAGGCTACAAACGATCCCCTATACTTGTGGGTTATCAAGACTTTTTTCTGGCGCCACTGCCGGGGAGCAATAGCGTGGGGTGAATATTCTCGCGTGTGCTTGTTTGCTTTATCACTAAGTAGTTTTTATTTTCTATTCTAAGTCGTTCTCTATCTTTAGTTATGAATATGGAGCATGAAACACCAAAAAAATTAGTTGTACTTGCTACTCATGGAGATAGGGAACCTCCTAAAACCCTAGATGCTCGTTATGTGAAAGATATTATGCACCACTTTGATAATCCTGAGAAAACCCCGTTCAACTTGATACTGGGAGACACGTTGGATCAATGTGAATACTTTAGGGATTATCGCTTGACACAAAAAGTGAAAATCTTATGGGATCAAATTCATATGTTGCAATGGTATGCTTGGAATCTATGCTCTAGATATGATTATACTTGTTGCTCTAGGATGAAGGCTCCAGACCTTCCCTTTTCATGCAAATTTAATGATAATGAAACCTTAGCTTCTTATACTAATGGTAGATATGATTAATATGATGTGGAACGAATAGAAGAATTTGTTGCTTTTAAGGGTGCTTATGAAATTGAATCTCTGTTTGAAAAGTATGAAGATTATGATGATTCTGTTTATAGACCTGAAAATTTTGCCATCCTTAAATATTGCTATGAAAATTACAAATACAATGTCGATATTGATGCAATTATTGAGAAAGTCTCCGCTGTCCAAGAAGAGACTAATATTTTGCAGGAAACTATGGAAGAAGAAATAGATGAAACTGTGAGCTCATTGGATGAAAAAGATGGTGATGAGAGCGAAGAACAAAAGGAGGAAGAGCGGATTGATCACCCGTGTCCACCTTCTAATGAGAGTAACTCTTCAACTCATACATTGTTTAATTTCTCTTCATGCTTACCGAAGGATAAATGCTATCATAATTGCTAAGATTCCGTTGATTCATTTGAAATATCCCTTTTTGATGAACTTGATGCTTGCTATGCTTGTGGCCAATATGCCAATATGAATTATGCATATGGAGATGAACTTTCTATAGTTCCTTATGTTAAGAATGAAATTGTTGTATTGCACCCACACATGATAATCCTATTATCTTTCTGAATTCTCCAAACTACACTATATTGAAGAAGTTTGCACTTATTAAGGATTACATTGATAGGTTGCCTTTTACCGTTGCACATGATGATTTTGATGAATATAATATGCATGTGCTTACTGCTCCTACTTGCAATTATTATGAGAGAGGAACTACATCTCCACCTCTCTATGTTTCCAACATGATAAAATTACAAGAAACTAGTTACAGTATGTATTGGCCTTTACTTGATGTGCATGAATGATAACCCACAAGTATAGGGGATCGCAACAGTTTTCGAGGGTAGAGTATTCAACCCAAATTTATTGATTGGACACAAGGGGAGCCAAAGAATATTCTCAAGTATTAGCAGTTGAGTTGTCAATTCGACCACACCTAAAAGACTTAATATCTGCAGCAAAGTATTTAGTAGCAAAGTAGTATGGAAGTAACGGTAATGGTGGCAAAAGTAACAGTAGTAGTTTTTGTAGCAATCGTAAAAGTGGCAACGGAAAAGTAACTAAGCAGAGATCAATATGTGAAAAGCTCATAGGCAATGGATCAATGATGGATAATTATGTCGGATGCGATTCCTCATGCCACAGTTATAACATAGGGTGACACAGAACTAGCTCCAGTTCATCAATGTAATGTAGGCATGTATTCCGAATATAGTCATACGTACTTATGGAAAAGAACTTGCATGACATCTTTTGTCGTACCCTCCCGTGGCAGCGGGGTCCTATTGGAAACTAAGGGATATTAAGGCCTCCTTTTAATAGAGTACCGGACCAAAGTGTCGGCGTTCTGGGAACGGGGGTCCCCAGACTTGCCTGCCTGCGGCCCACGGTGTGGCTAAGCTAGCGGGCCGTACGGCCCATCTTCATCGACAAGGCATCCAAGACCCTCGCGAGGGGCCAAGCTTCGTGAGGCGGACGACACAAGACCTCCTCAGGAGTGGCCTAGCCAGGCAGGCTCATGAGGAGTGGAGATATCAAGGCGGGGCAAACCTCGTGAGGCTCAAGTGACGTAAGCCATGACGATCGAGATCAGGCAGGTGCCAGGCGGGCCCCAGCAGGCGCAGCGTCCTTGTTTCCTCTTTGGTGCTAAGGAGGCAAGCGCAGGCGAGGAGTACCGAGGCATCAGGGAAAGGTTGCCATATCGGTGCAATGAGACCAAGACCAGAAGGATGGCAAGACGGAGGTCATCGTGGAGCCCAAGACGGCGTCACCACTAGAGCCTTTGCAGGCGAAGACCACTTTTGTCAGGATAGCTTGTACTAGCTGTCCCCTTTCAAATTCGCCCGCCATTGTTGGCTCCCCTCTCGCTCAATATTTGGGGAGAGGACCAGGGCCTATATAAGTAGAACTAGCCACCACAATAGGGGCATCTCAGCTTGATCTGATCTGATCGAGTCCTCACCGACACAAGTTCGACAAGCACAAGAACACCTCAACCTCAGGAGGCTGTTCTTCCCCTTGTACTGTTCATCATCAGCCCAAGAGGCAATCCACCACTCACACTGGAATAGGGTATTACACCACAACGGTGGCAAGAAGCAGTATAAATCTCGTGTCTTTCTGTGTTGCGAGTTCATCGAGTTCGTCCGCGAGATCTTAGAGAGCTAGGGCGTAGATCGGTAGGAGGGAAGATCTTCGCGCGCACCCCAGAGTTCGAACCTAAGGGTTTTGCCGGAACCCCACATCCGACATTTGGCGTGCCAGGTAGGGGTGCGCCGGATCTTCCTCTCTGCCAATCAGCTTGCCGACGCTCCGTAGCCACGATGTCCAGCGACCCAAGGGCTGACTCCGACCGCTGGGCAGCTTGGCCAGCCCGGGCGGTGACACCTGCCCATGAAGACCTCGACCCCGCGCTCCGGGCGGCGCGCGCGCCGCCCAAAGCTGCCGGGCGCGGGCGGCACGCCCAGGCATCATCCACCCTCACCCCACGACAAGTGCGAGCCGCTGCAAGGGCAGCAAGCCACGCCGCGGCAATGGCGCCGCACTCGCGGTGGGAGCAGGCAAACACGCGGGCAGCACTCAGAGTGGCGAGAGAGCTGCTGCGGTGCCGGTTGATGGAGAGCGGCCGGGACGCGCTGCTGGAGCGCGTTGCCGAGCTGCTGGACGCGGCGGCCTCGGGAGCGCCGTCCTTCTGCTATCGGCTCCCTTCTCAGGCCGTTGCGGGGCCTCATGGCGGGCCTCGCCGCAACCACGCGCCGTCAGGCGTGCATGGGGGCTTCGTCAACACCAGTGCGGCCGGCGGCGCCGGGGGCTCTGCCGCCCCCATACCGCCCGCGACAAGCTTGGGCACAAGCATCGCCCCCCATGGTCCCAGCGAGATTCCGCACTACTATCCTCAGGACGCCACGCTGGGCCGGGCAACATGGAGTGTGGGGCACTACGGCGAGGTGTTCGGGGTAACAGCCCCGAAGGCCTACGTGCCCCGCATGATGGACCAGGAGTACGCGCCGGAGGACGACCCCGGCTCGTTCCTCGGAGAGGATTGGGAAGAAGGGGCGCTAGGAGTGGAAGCCTTCCAGGAACCGACGGAGGACCGCAACGATCGCGCCAGCAACAACGACTACAGGGTACCGCTAATCTCTCAGGAGCAAGCTTACGCTAACCGTGGGCTTCCAGTGAATTAGGTTATAGCCTCGGCAGACCACCCTGGCGCAGCGACGCCTCTCCCACCAGTGGAAGCTCGTTGGGGGTTGCGTGGAGGGAGCCAGGAGCAGGGCCCCTCCCCGCGTCGCGCGAAGCCGAGCGACACCCGGAGGTAGGCCCTCAGCCGGGGAGGCTTCGACGATCCTTCCCCCGGCAGAGGACCTGTGGTCGCCGAGGACACTGCTGGCGTCCCCTTTCCCCCTTTTGTGTCGTCCGGGTTGCCGGTCGGCTCAAAGGTGGTCGAGGGTGGCGCAAGGCGGGGCCCTCGTCTTGCGATATGAAGCAAGGCCGGTACCTATGAAGAAGGCCCAGTGCCTGTGAAGCTCGCCGGCCGTGACACTCTCACGTAATAATGAGTTGGGGCTGTACACGCCCCGGATTCTCAGGGGTGCTGGCCTCAGGCCCTGTGGGCTCCCTCCCACGCCTAGTGGTAGCACTTAGCTCCATGCTGGTGAGAAGACTTGAAGACCAGAAGACTAGAATAGGCGCCGGACGCGGCCTTTCCATTTGGATCTCTTTTTTCTGTAGCCTTGCTTTATGGATCTGGATTTAAGTTGAAGTCGAGTTTTTGTCGATGCACGCGGGAGGAGCCTTTTCTCGTTCGAGCAATTTCTTGCTTTCTGGATTTCGTTCGGCCTGGGACTCATGTCCGTCGCCTTCCCCTCACGAGCCCCTCACGAGCGGGACTGCGCGAAGCGCACGCGTGCCGAGCGCACGTTGACGCTGCAATTGGTGCTTACCTCTTGCGGGGCCCCTCCTGACGGGTCGGCAAGCTCCGCAGGATTCTCGGAAACTCGTCGCCTCACGACCCAGCTCGAGGCAGGCACTGACTAAGGTCACCCACGACGGAAACTCACCCCTGGACTTACGAGTTCGCGAGGGCACATACTCAATACCGCGTAGGAATGTAAAGGCTGCAACTTGCTTACATGAGGGGCTTCCCCTCCCAAAATGCTCTTACAAGTTTTCCAAGGGTCGCGCCCGAGTTTTGCACACAGGATACAACGATAGGAGAACACGGGATCAGCCGGATATGTTGCTCGCTGCATCGCCCTCGGACGCATCACTCGCGTCGTCTTCGTCTTCGCTGGTGATGCCTCCGCCTACGGCGACGCCTTCATCACCATTGTCAACCACATCACCTTCGTCTGCGACGACCACCGCCGCGTCGTCGTCAGAAGCAAAGGTCCTGCCTAGCACATCCACGTTTTCTTCCACCCACCACGCCAGGTCGCCACGGACGGGCTGCGGCACGGGGGCAATGGCGGCGTCGAAATCAAAGTCAGGAAAGGTGTTCCTGAGGTGGCTGAAGACGCGAGAAAACGCGCGCCATGCTTCTCTCTTCCACAAGCCGGTGAGCCCTGTCGGACTGGGCTTCCAGGCGCGTCACCACATCGGTGAAGAAGGTCAGGTGGCTGGCGTAGTCACTCGACCGGGGGTGCGGAGCATTCTCGTCGCAGATGTGGCCCAGGGCGGTATTAGCCCTGTTCCAGAGATCCTGAAGCATGGGGGCGTGCTCGCGCTCCAGCGTCCGCCGTTGGAGCACCTCCTCCCTGTTTAGCCGCGCGACGGCCTCGGCGTCCTCAACCCGCTTCTGAAGAGAAAGCAGCTCGGCGCGGGCGGAGGCCAAGTCCGCCTGCGCCGTGACCAGGGCAGTGGCCGTGGCCTCCCCATGCCTCTCCGCCTCGTCCAACCTGGGCCAGAGGGCAGCGGCCCTGCCCGCATCCTCCGTCCCTGCGAGCGGCGACCCGGCGGTCGACTTCTTCCTGTACCTTGGCCTCCCGAACCCCAACGGCATCTTCTGCTTGAGCAACTTGACGCTCCCTCGTCTCCAGTCGCTCGAGCTCAAGGCTGCGTTCCACGGCTTCTAGGGCCAGCGCCTCCTCACGCTTCCGGACGTCCTTCTCCTCGGCAGGCGTCCCCCTCAATGACGCAAGAGCGGCTCTGCGCGCCTCCACCTGTTGCTCGAGGGACACACTCCAGGCCTGGAGCTCCCACGCGCGCTTCTCCGCAGTCTCGCGGCGGCGGTCAGCCTCGCGAGCCTCCTCCAAGGCTCGGGAGCGAGCCTCGTGAGAAACCTTGAGGGACGCCTCAGCCTTCGCGTTCTGAAGATCACGCTGGTAACGACCAAGGTTGATAGCCACCTTCAGCTTGCGCCGTTCCTCCACCAGCCGAAGACCCTCCGCCTCGAGGCGCGAGTCAACACCCGCGAGCTCTTCACCAAGTCGGCTCATTGCGCCCATTGCCTCCTGGAAGAGCTCGTGACGAACTACGCTCCGCCCACGCTCGAGCTTGAACGCTCGGCCCACCTCGTCCTCCACCTCGGGGGCTGCGGGCGGGGCACCAAGCGGCGCACCACCCTTCTGTAGGGCGCTGGGGGCTGGTGCTGCACCTAGTATCAACCAGTCCTCATGAGGAGCCCGAGCCAATCAGGGCTTGCTGCTTGAAGGGAAGGCGAAGATCGAGGCCAACCAGCTGCGGTCCATGACCAGAGGAGGGGTCTTGGGCACGCCCGCCAAGCTCCATGCCAGACCGTGGGGGAGGGGCGACGAAGCCGCAGGCTCAGCGTGCCACGAAGGCAGGAGCGCTCCCTCAACCGACCCTGCTCCAGGGGCGGCAAGCGGACCAGGAACGCTCGAGGTCGATGGGGGAGTCGAGGAAGGGGGAGGCCGCTTCTCAGGAGACGCGGCAGCCTCGACGGAAGGAGCCCTGAAAGACTGCCGTCAGGAGAAGAAAGCGGCGCGCAAGAAGCCATAACAGTAAGGTACTTACGCGTCGATGGCAATGTACTTTCGTTGCTTCAGCGGCCTGAAGATGTTGCTGCTGCTCGGGGATCCTTTCCTCTTGCGGAGCTCCTCGAAGTCCACGCAAAGCCGATCGAAGCGCTGGACGTGACGGCCGGTGCGAGGCGGGGCCGAAGAAGAGCTGGGAAGGACAGCTTCAGGGGTGCCCGGCTGCGGCGAACAACCGGGCGCCGCCTACCCACAACCTCCCGAAGCCTTCGGGGCCCTGGCCTCGGGAGCCGCACGCTGCGTCTCCTCAGTGACCGACGCCTCAGGAGGGGGACCGCGGCCTCCCGAGGACGACGCCCCAGGATCACCACGCGACATGTGCTCCTCAGCGCTTGGGCCACTGATCTCCATCGGAGCTCGCCCTCCCGCACCCTCGCTCGGGGCGAGCTTGGCACCGGCGGCGAGGAAGGGGACCACATCGACGGGGTTCTCGTGGGACCCCACCAGGCCGATTGGGCGCAGCCCCCACTCATCCAAGGAAGGCATGCTCGCGGCAAATGCGGCTTTGTTCTCACAGCGGTACAGCAGGTAGCTATTCCTGGGCATGTCGTCCGGCAAAGGGACACGCGATAGGACCATAAGCACCGTTTGCCGCGTCGTAAGAGGAAGCCCCTTCTCCTGAAACCTCATATGGTCCTGACTGCTGAGCAAGTCCCACATTGGGCGGGAATGGCGCTAAAGCGGTGCGACTCGGCGCTTGACGAACTCCTTCACCACCATAGGCGCAGTCACGCCGTGGTCCTTCAACCTCCTTAGCCTAGCCCAGACAGGAGCGAGGCGGGGCTCGTGAGCTTCTGATGGCCCCAGCCGGAGTTTGGAACAGCAGGCCCCGCCGGAACATGGAGCAGAGGGCTGAGCACGCCGGCGTCAACAAACATCCATCGTGTACGGAACTCGCTCGTGGATGAAGGAAGCTCAAAGTCAATCCCCGCGCCTGTCATCGCGGCCACAGCCTGGAAGCTCACGCACCCCGAGCTCTGACGAGGATCAGCCAGATGCAACGAGAAGAAATGGCGGAGGAGGGCCACCGAGGGAGCGATGCCCACCATGGCTTCGCACAAGAAGGCGAAGACGGCAAGAAAGGTCATAGATTGAGGGTCAAGATGCAGCATGTGGATCTGATAATGCTCGAGCACCGCGTTGAAGAAGGTGGAGAAGGGAGGAATCAGGCCGGCCTAGAGGGCATCTATGAAGATTGGGACTTCAGTGGCTGCCCGGGCCACTCAAGTGCGAGACGCGGGCCAAGCCACCGTCTCTCCCCACTCATTGAAGTTGAAAGCGAGCATTGGACGCACCTTGTCCATGGCCTCGTCATTGAGCACCCGGGATCGGCCGAGCGCCGGCTCAGCGGCCGGAGGCACGCTTGACGAAGACAGGGGCTTCTTCCCCTTGTCTACTTGTTTCGGCGCCATAGCGTTGAGGCTGGCAAGGGGCAGGTCAGATCAGAGAGGAGAAGCAGAGTCTCGAGGAAGTAGAGAGGTTAGGGAAGCAAGGCGCGGGCAGCGGAGGAATAACTGTGTAGGTTGCGGGGGCCGCATAGCCAGGCGGATTCAAAGGCAGCGTGGGGAAGCGGAGACGCCCACGTCCAATCAACCGCCACGCGTCAATCGAGGCCGCATGCTTTTGGGGCCTGCGGCGCTCCGTACTTGACCCTTGGCTTTGCCGCAAAGCCAAGCCCGAGCGCACCTTGGGCCTGGGGGCTACTGTCGGCGTTCTAGGAACGGGGGTCCCCAGACTTGACTACCTGGGGCCCACGGCGTGGCTAAGCTAGCGGGCCGTAGGGCCCATCTTCATCGACAAGGCATCCAAGACCCTCACGAGGGGCCAAGCTTTGCGAGGCGGACGACACAAGACCTCCTCAGGAGTGGCCTAGCCAGGCAGGCTCACGAGGAGCGGAGATATCAAGGCGGGGCAAACCTCACGAGGCTCAAGTGACGTAAGCCATGACGATCGAGATGAGGCGGGCGCCAGCACGTGCAACGTCCTTGTTTCCTCTTTGGTGCTAAGGAGGCGTGCGCAGGCGAGGAGTACCGAGGCATCAGGCAAAGGTTGCCATATTGGTGCAATGAGACCAAGACCAGAAGGACGGCAAGACGGAGGTCATCGTGGAGCCCAAGACGTGCCACCACCAGAGCCTTTGCAGGCGAAGACCACTTTTGTGAGGATAGCTTGTACTAGCTGTCCCCTTTCAAATTCGCCCGCCATTTTTGGCTCCCTTCCCGTTCAATATTTGGGGAGAGGACCAGGGCCTATATAAGTAGAACTAGCCACCACAATAGAGGCATCTCGGCTTGATCTGATCTGATCGAGTCCTCACCCACACAAGTTCGACAAGCACAAGAACACCTCAACCTCAGGAGGTTGTTCTTCCCCTTGTACTGTTCATCATCAGCCCAAGAGGCAATCCACCACACACACTGGAGTAGGGTATTACACCACAACGGTGGCCCGAACCAGTATAAATCTCATGTCTTTCTGTGTTGCGAGTTCATTGAGTTCGTCCGCGAGATCTTAGAGAGCTAGGGCGTAGATCGGCAGGAGGGAAGATCTTCGCGCGCACCCCAGAGTTCGAACCTTAAGGGTTTTGCCGGAACCCCACATCCGACACAAAGCATTAACACTTAGTGAATACATGAACTCCTCAAACTACGATCATCACCGGGAGTGGTCCCGATTATTGTCACTTCAGGGTTGCCGGATCATAACACATAGTAGGTGACTACCGACTTGCAAGATAGGATCAAGAACTCATATATATTCATGAAAACATAATAGGTTCAGATCTGAAATCATGGCACTCGGGCCCTAGTGACAAGCATTAAGTATAGGAAAGTCATAGCAACATCAATCTTAGAACATAATGGATACTAGGGATCAAGCCCTAGCAAAACTAACTCGATTACATGGTAAATCTCATCCAACCCATCACCGTCCAGCAAGCCTACGATGGGATTACTCACGCACGGCGGTGAGCATCATGAAATTGGTGATGGAGGATGGTTGATGATGATGATGGCGACGGATTCCCCTCTCCGGAGCCTCGAACAGACTCCAGATCAGCCCTCCCGAGGAAGATTAGGGCTTGTCGGCGGCTCCGTATCGTAAAACGCGATGAATCCTTCTCCCTGATTTTTTCTCCTCGAACATGAATATATGGAGTTGGAGTTGAGGTCAGTGGAGCTCCAGGGGCCCACGAGGCAGGGGGGGCGCGCCCAGGGGGTAGGCGCGCCCCCCACCCTCGTGGCTAGGGTGTGGGCCCCCTTCGGTTGATTCTTTCGCCAGTATTTTTTATTAATTCCAAAACGTGTCTCCGTGAAGTTTCAGGTCATTCCGAGAACTTCTATTTCTGCACAAAAATAACACCATGGCAATTCTGCTGAAAACAGCGTCAGTCCGGGTTAGTTCCATTCAAATCATGCAAGTTAGAGTCCAAAACAATAGCAAAAGTGTTTGGAAAAGTAGATACGTTGGAGACGTATCAACTCCCCCAAGCTTAAACCTTTGCTTGTCCTCAAGCAATTCAGTTGACAAACTGAAAGTGATAAAGAAAAACTTTTACAAACTCTGTTTGCTCTTGTTGTTGCAAATATGTAAAGCCAGCATTCAAGTTTTCAGCAAAGATTATGAACTAACCATATTCACAATAACATTTAGGTCTCATGTTTACTCATATCAATGGCATAATCAACTAGCGAGCAATAATAATAAATCTCGGATGACAACACTTTCTCAAAATAATCATAACATGATATAACAAGATGGTATCTCGCTAGCCCTTTCTGAGACCGCAAAACATAAATGCAGAGCACCTCTGAAGATCAAGTACTGACTAGACATTGTAATTCATGGTAAAAGAGATCTAGTCATAGTCATACTCAATGTAAATTAACAGCAATGCATGCAAATTACAGCTGTGCTCTCCAACTGGTGCTTTTTAATAAGATGACGACTCAACATAAAAGTAAATAGATAGTCCCTTCGTAGAGGGAAGCAGGGATTTGCAGAGGTGCCAGAGCTCGAGTTTTGAAACAGAGATAAATAATATTTTGGGTGGTATACTTTCATTGTCAACATAACAACCAAGAGATCTCGATATCTTCCATGCTACACACATTATAGGCGGTTCCCAAACAGAATGGTAAAGTTTATACTCCCCCACCACCAACAAGCATCGATCCATGGCTTGCCCGAAACAACGGGTGCCTCCAACTAACAACAATCCTGGGGGAGTTTTGTTTGCAATTATTTTCATTTGATTTGAGCATGGGACTGGGTATCCCGGTTACCAGCCATTTTCTGGTGAATGATGGGCGGAGTCCATTCATCGTGAGAATAACCCACCTAGCATGGAAGATATAGACAGCCCTAGTTGATACATGAGCTATTCGAGCATACATAACAGAATTTACATTGAAGGTTTAGAGTTTGGCACATACAAATTTACTTGGAACGGCAGGTAAATACCGCATATAGGAAGGTATGGTGGACTCATATGGAATAACTTTGGGGTTTATGGAAGTGTATGCACAAGCAGTATTCCCGCTTAGTACAAGTGAAGGCTAGAAAGAGATGGGAAGCGACCAACTAGAGAGCGACAACAATCATGAACATGCATTAAGATTAATAAACAATGAGTGCAAGCATGAGTAGGATATAAATCACCATGAACATAAATATCATGGAGGCTATGTTGATTTTGTTTCAACTACATGCGTGAACATGTGTCAAGTCAAGCCGCTCGAATCGTTCAAAGGAGGATACCACCCTATCATACCACATCACAACCATTTTAATAGCATGTTGGCACGCAAGGTAAACCATTATAAACTCCTAGCTAATTAAGCATGGCATGAGCAACTATAATCTCTAATTGTCATTGCAAACATGTTTCATTCATAATAGGCTGAATCAGGAATGATGAGCTAATCATTTTTACAAAACAAGATAGGTCGAGTTCATACCAGCTTCTCTCATCTCAATCAGTCCATCATATATTGTCATTATTGCCTTTCACTCGCACGACCGAACAGTGTGGATAATAATAATAGTGCACGTGCATTGGACTAAGCTGGAATATGCAAGCATTTAATACAAAGGAGAAGACAAGGTAATATGGGCTCTTGGTTAAATCAACAATAATGCATATGAGAGCCACTCAACATTTTCATCATGGTCTTCTCCTCTCGACCCCCAAAGAAAAGAAAAGAAACTATTTACACGGGAAAGCTCCCAACAAGCAAAAGAAGAACGAGAAATCTTTTTGGGTTTTCTTTTAATTACTACTACTAAAAGCATGGAAAGTAAACTAGCTAAAAGCTACAACTAATTTTTTGGTTTTTCTTAAGGTTTTTCAAACACACAAGAAGAAGGCTTAGAAAAGAAAATAAACTAGCATGGATAGTACAATGAAAAAGTATAAGCACCGACAACTAGAATAAGTGTGTGAACATGAATGTAATGCCGGTGAGAAATACGTACTCCCCCAAGCTTAGGCTTTTGGCCTAAGTTGGTCTATGGCCACTGCTGGCCTGGCGGATATCCAAAGTCGTAGTTGGGGTTATACTGAGATGCAGCAGCTACTGCCTGAAGAGCTGCAGCTCGGAGGCGAGCTGCCTCCGTCCTCCTCTCATACTCGTTCGCCTCCTCCCTGGTTATAACATATCTCCTTTTTGCCTGAAAGTTAAAGAAAGTAGGAGCATGGAGAGCAACATGGACCGTATGCCGTCTGTCAAAGATTAGTCGGTACTAGAGGAACTGTTCATTCCTCTCAAGGGACTGATGGCGAACCATAGCACTATAATCTAGATAAGCAGGAGGCAACTCCATATCATTTCCATGTATGGGTACACCAAGATAATTAGCTACACGAGTTGCATAAATTACACCTAACAAATCTCCACTTGTACCGTTAAGATGCAACCTTCGTGCAACAATGGCCCCCAAGTTATATTTTTTATCACCTAATACCGCACTCTTGAGGACACTAAGATCTGGAACTCACATGTGACAAGCCTCATCTTTACCGTTAATGCATCTACCTATAAAGAGAGAAAAATAATATATGGAAGGGAAACGAATGCTCCCTATGGTAGCTTGTGTGATTTCTCTAGATTCCCCCACAGTGATACTAGCAAGAAAGTCTTTATATTCAGATTTGCGAGGTTCACTGACATTGCCCCACTGCGGGAGTTTACAAGCAGTATTAAAATCTTCTAAGTCCATGGTATATAATTTATCATAAGGATCAAATAAAACAATGTGACAATTACGCGAGGATGTAAATTTAAAACTCCTCAGAAAGGAATCAGTTAGGTAGTGGTATTGTAGGCACTTATCTGACACGAAGTCCTCAAGATCAGCATTATGCACATACAGGTCAAATACATCCTTAATGCCTGCCTGGACCATAAACTCCTCTGACGGCCATTCACAAGGCTGCACTTGAGCTTCCCTCGGTGGTTCATCGTCCAGCTCACGTATCGCGAGCCTTGGTCCTTGCTTCCTTGAGGAACCACCTTGGTACATTTTCCTATGCATTTTTCTTTCTCGAAGAACAATCCCCCAAAACAGTTTTGTGAATGGAGCTTTGAGCAAAGAGATCAAAAATGGTAGCAAGATGAGCTGGAACACGAGTTTGAGCTATGGGAGGATTTTTCCTGGAGGAAGATGAAGTGAGTGGGTGCTGGAATAAGTGGAGGGGGTCCACGTGGGGCCCACGGGGCAGGGGGCGCGCCCCAGGGGGGTGGGCGCGCCCTGTGCCCTCGTGGCCAAATGGTGGGCCCCCCTGGTGTGTTCTGAGTGCCAGAAATTCTTAAATATTCTACAAAAAATCATATTTCATTTTCAGGACGTTTGGAGAACTTTTATTTTCGGGGTATTTTTATTGCAAGGATAATTCAGAAAACAGACAGAAAATACTATTTTGCTTTATTTAATCTAAATAACAGAAAGTAAAAGGAGGGTATAGAAGGTTGTGCTTTCTAACTTCATCCATCTCATGCTCATCAAAAGGAATCCACTAACAAGGTTGATCAAGTCTTGTTAACAAACTCTTTCCGAATAACATGAAACCGGAGAATTTTCGAATAACACTAGGTTACCTCAACGGGGATGTGCATGTCCCCAACAATAAGAATATCATATTTCTTCTTGACAGTAGGAAGAGGGAATTCAAAACCTCCAATAGCAATAGTTGGAATTTTTTCAATAGAGTTGATACTGTGGACTTGAGGTTGTTTCCTCGGAAAGTGTACTGTATGCTCATTACCATTAACATGAAAAGTGGCATTGCCTTTGTTGCAATCAATAACAGCCCCTGCAATATTCAAAAAGGGTCTACCAAGGATAATCTACATACTATCGTCCTCGGGAATATCAAGAATAACAAAGTTCGTTAAAATAGTAACGTTTGCAACCACAACGGGCACATCCTCACAAATACCGACAGGTATAGCAGTTGATTTATCGGCCATTTGCAAAGATATTTCAGTAAGTTTCAACTTATTTAAATCAAGTCTACGATATAAAGAGAGAGGCATAACACTAACACCGACTCCAAGATCACATAAAGCGGTTTTAACATAGTTTCTTTTAATGGAGCATGGTATAGTTGATACTCCTGGATCTCCAAGTTTCATTGGTATTCCACCTTTAAAAGTATAATTGGCAAGCATGGTGGAAATTTCAGCTTCCGGTATCTTTCTTTTATTTGTAACAATATCTTTCATATACTTAGCATAAGGATTCATTTTAAGCATATCAGTCAAACGCATACGCAAAAAGATAGGTCTAATCATTTTAGTAAAGCACTCAAAATCCTCATCATCCTTTTTATTGGATGGTTTTGGAGGAAAAGGCATGGGTTTCTGAACCCATGGTTCTCTTTCTTTACCGTGCTCCTAGCAACGAAGTCTCTCTTATCATAACGTTGATTCTTTGATTGTGGGTTATCAAGATCAACAGCAGGTTCAATCTCTACATCATTATTATTGCTAGGTTGAGCATCTACATGAACATCATCATTAACATTATCACTAGGTTCATGTTCATTACCAGATTGTGTTTCAGCATTAGAAATAGAAATATCATTGGGATTCTCAGGTGTGTCAACAACAGGTTCACTAGAAGCATGCAAAGTCCTATCATTTTTCTTTTTCTTCTTCATAGAAGGACTAGGTGAATCAACATTAGTTCTCTGAGAATCTTGCTCAACTCTCTTAGGGTGGCCCTCAGGATACAAAGGTTCCTGAGTCATTCTACCCCCTCTAGTCACAACTCTAACAACATTATCATTTTTCTTATTATTTAATTCATTGAGCAAATCATCTTGTGCTTTGAGCAGTTGTTCTACCTGAGTAGTAACCATAGAAGCATGTTTACTAATAAGTTTAAGGTCACCTTTAACTCTAGACATATAATCACTCAAGTGTTCAATCATGTAAGCATTACGCTTCAATTGTCTACCAACATAAGCATTGAAGTTTTCTTGTTTAACAATAAAATTATCAAACTCATCCAAGCATTGACTAGCAGACTTATTAAGAGGAATATCACCTTCATCAAATCTATAGAGAGAATTTACCTTCACTACCTATGTCGGGTTATTAAGACCATGTATTTCTTTAATAGGTGGTAAATTCTTAACATCTTCAGCTTTAATACCCTTTTCTTTCATAGATTTCTTTGCCTCTTGCATATCTTCAGGACTGAGAAATAGAATACCCCTTTTCTTCGGAGTTGGCTTAGGAGTTGGTTCAAGAAGTGTCCAATCATTATCATTACTCAATATATTATTCAATAGCAATTCAGCTTGCTCAACAGTTCTTTCCCTGAAAACACAACCAGCACAACTATCCAGGTGGTCTCTGGAAGCTTCGGTTAGTCCATTATAAAAGATATCAAGTATTTCATTTTTCTTGAGAGGATGATCAGGAAAAGCATTAAGTAATCGGAGAAGCCTCCCCCAAGCTTGTGGGAGACTCTCTTCTTCTATTTGCACAAAATTATATATTTCCCTTAAGGCAGCTTGTTTCTTATGAGCGGGGAAATATTTAGCAGAGAAGTAATAAATCATATCCTGGGGACTTGATACGTCTCCAACGTATCTATAATTTTTGATTGCTCCATTCTATATTATCTTCTATTTTGGACATTATTGGGCTTTATTATACACTTTTATATTATTTTTGGGACTAACCTATTAACCGGAGGCCCAGCCCAGAATTGTTGTTTTTTGCCTATTTCAGAGTTTTGCAGAAAAAGAATATCAAACGGAGTCCAAACGGAATGAAACCTTCGGGAACGTGATTTTCGAACGAACATGATCCAGAGGACTTGGACCCTACGTCAAGAAAGCTACCAGGAAGCCACGAGGTAGGGGCGCGCCTACCCCCTGGGCGCGCCCTCCACCCTCGTGGGCCCCACGTTGCGCCACCGACGTACTCCTTCCTCCTATATATACCTACGTACCCCCAAACTACCAGATACGGAGCCAAAAACCTAATTCGACCGCCGCTACCTTCTGTACCGTGAGATCCCATCTTGGGGCCTGTTTCAGAGCTCCGCCGGAGGGGGCATCGATCACGGAGGGCTTCTACATCAACACCATAGCCTCTTCGATGATGTGTGAGTAGTTTACCTCAGACCTTCGGGTCCATACTTATTAGCTAGATGGCTTCCTCTCTCTTTTTAGATATCAGTACAATGTTCTCCCCCTCTCTTGTGGAGATCTATTCGATGTAATCTTCTTTTGCGGTGTGTTTGTTGAGACCGATGAATTGTGGGTTTATGATCAAGTTTATCTATGAACAATATTTGAATCTTCTCTGAATTCTTTTATGTATGATTGGTTATCTCTGCAAGTCTCTTCGAATTATCAGTTTGGTTTGGCCTACTAGATTGATTTTTCTTGCAATGGGAGAAGTGCTTAGCTTTGGGTTCAATCTTGCGGTGTCCTTTCCCAGTGACAGTAGGGGCAGCAAGCCACGTATTGTATTGTTGCCATCGAGGATAACAAGATGGGGTTTATATCATATTGCATGAGTTTATCCCTCTACATCATGTCATCTTGCTTAAAGTGTTACTCTGTTCTTATGAACTTAATACTCTAGATGCATGCTGGATAGCGGTCGATGTGTGGAGTAATAGTAGTAGATACAGGCAGGAGTCGGTCTACTTGTCTAGGACATGATGCCTATATACATGATCATACCTCGATATTCTCATAACTATGCTCAATTCTGTCAATTGCTCAACAGTAATTTGTTCACCCACCGTAAAATACTTATGCTCTTGAGAGAAGCCACTAGTGAAACCTATGGCCCCCGGGTCTATTTTCCATCATATTAATCTCCTGACAACAAGCTATTTCTGGCGTCGTTTTTATTACTTTCTTTACTTTGCATCTTTATCATAAAAATACCAAAAATATTATCCTATCATATCTATCAGATCTCACTCTCGTAAGTGACCGTGTAGGGATTGACAACCCCTTATCGCGTTGGTTGCGAGGATTTATTTGTTTGTGTAGGTGCGAGGGACTCGTGCGTAGCCTCATACTGGATTGATACCTTGGTTCTCAAAAACTAAGGGAAATACTTACGCTACTTTGCTGCATCACCCTTTCCTCTTCAAGGGAAAACCAACGCAGTGCTCAAGAGGTAGCAGGACTACGCACACAACCAGGAGCAAGAGAATTAAACCATGTTTTAGCATCACCCTTTAATGAGAATGGAAATAACTTAAGGATATAGTAGTAACGAATTTTTTCCTCATGAGTGAATAGGGTGGCTATATCATTCAATTTAGTAAGATGTGCCACAACAGTTTCAGATTCATAGCCATAAAAAGGATCAGATTCAACCAAGGTAATTAACTCAGGATCGACAGAGAAATCATAATCCTTATCAGAAATACAGATAGGTGAAGTAGCAAAAGCAGGATCATATTTCATTCTAGCATTCAAAGACTTTTCTTTCAGCTTAACTAACAGTTTCTTAAGATCATATCTATCTTTGCAAGGAAAAAGGTCTCTAGCAGTTTCTTCATCCATAACATAACCCTCAGGCACATAAGGCAATTCATATCTAGGGGGAGAATCTTCATCATCACTTTCATCAATATTATCTGTTTTAATAATTTCATTCTCTCTAACCCTAGCAAGTTATTCATCAAGAAATTCACCTAATGGCACAGTATTATCAAGCATAGAAGTAGTTTCATCATAAGCATCATGCATAGCAGAAGTGGCATCATCAATAACATGCGACATAGCAGAATCAATAACAGGTGTAGGTGTCGCAAATTTACTCATAACAGAAGGTGAATCAAGTGCAGAGCTAGATGCCAGTTCCTTACCTCCCCTCGTAGTTGAGGGAAAAATCTTGGTTCTTTCATCTTTCAAGTTTCTCATAGTGATCAACAGATATAAATCCCAAGTGACTCAAAGAATAGAGCTATGCTCCCAGAAAATAGTCTTGATAACCCACAAGTATAGGGGATCGCAACAGTTTTCGAGGGTAGAGTATTCAACCCAAATTTATTGATTCGACACAAGGGGAGCCAAAGAATATTCTCAAGTATTAGCAGTTGAGTTGTCAATTCAACCACACCTGAAAGACTTAATATCTGCATCAAAGTATTTAGTAGCAAAGTAGTATGGAAGTAACGGTAACGGTGGCAAAAGTAACAGTAGCAGTTTTTGTAGCAATCATAACAGTGGCAACGGAAAAGTAACTAAGCAGAGATCAATATGTGAAAAGCTCGTAAGCAATGGATCAATGATGGATAATTATGTCGGATGCGATTCCTCATGCAACAGTTATTGTTTGGGAACGCAGTAATTTCAAAAAAAAATCCTACGATCATGCAAGATCTATGTGATGCATAGCAACGAGAGGGGAGAGTGTTGTCTACGTACCCTCGTAGACTGTAAGCGGAAGCGTCAAGTGAGGCGGTTGATGTAGTCGAACGTCTTCGCGATCCAACCGATCCTAGTACCCAAAGTATGGCACCTCCGCGATCTGCACACGTTCAGCTCGGTGACGTCCCACGAACTCTTGATCCAGCTGAGTGTCAAGGGAGAGCTTCGTTAGCACGACGGCGTGATGACGGTGTTGATGAAGTTACTGACGCAGGGCTTCGCCTAAGCACTACAACGATATGACCGAGGTGGAATATGTGGAGGGGGCACCGCACACGGCTAAGACAATGATCAACTTGTGTGTCTATGGGGTGCCCCCCTCCCCCGTATATAAAGGAGTGGAGGAGGGGGAGGGCCGGCCCTCTCTATGGCGCGCCCTAGGGGAGTCCTACTGCCACCGGGAGTAAGATTCGCCCCCCCCCCCCTTCCAAGTAGGAGTAGGAGAAGAAGGAAGGAGGAGAGAGGGAGGAAGTAAAGGGGGGCCGGCCCCCACCCAATTCAGATTGGGCTTGGGGGCGCCCCTCCTAGGATGCCTCCTCCTCTCTCCCACTAAGGCCCAATAAGGCCCATATACTCCCCAGGGGGTTCCGGTAAACTCCCGGTACACCGGTAAATGCCCGAACTCACCCGGAACCATTCCAATGTCCAAACATAGCCATCCAATATATCGATCTTTATGTCTTGACCATTTCGACACTCATCTTCATGTCCGTGATCACATCCGGGACTCCGAACAACCTTCGGTACATCAAAACACATAAACTCATAATACCGATCGTCATAGAACATTAAGCGTGTGGACCCTACGGGTTCGAGAACTATGTAGACATGAAAGCGGAACCTGGAAGCTCATATTGGTTCCTACATATTCTACGAAGATCTTTATCGATCAAACCGCACAACAACATACGTTGTTCCCTTTGTCATCGGTATGTTACTTGCCCGAGATTCGATCGTCGGTATCTCAATACCTAGTTCAATCTCTTTACTGGCAAGTCTCTTTACTTATTCCGTAATGCATCATCCCACAACTAACTCATTAGTCACATTCTTTGCAAGGCTTATAGTGATGTGCATTACTGAGAGGGCCCAGAGATACCTCTCCGACAATCGGAGTGACAAATCCTAATCTCGATCTATGCCAACTCAACAAACACCATCGGAGACACCTGTAGAGCATCTTTATAATCACCCAGTTATGTTGTGACGTTTGATAGCACACAAAGTGTTCCTTCGGTGTTCGGGAGTTGCATAATCTCATAGTCATAGGAACATGTATAAGTCATGAATAAAGCAATAGCAACATACTAAACGATCAAGTGCTAAGTTAACGGTATGGGTCAAGTCAATCACATCATTCTATAATGATGTGATCCCGTTAATCAAATGACAACTCATGTCTATGGCTAGGAAACTTAACCATCTTTGATTCAACGAGCTAGTCAAGTAGAGGCATACTAGTGACACTCTGTTTGTCTATGTATTCACACATGTACTAAGTTTCCGGTTAATACAATTCTAGCAGGAATAGTAAACATTTATCATGATATAAGGAAATATAAATAACAACTTTATTATTGCCTCTAGGGCATATTTCCTTCAGTCTCCCACTTGCACTAGAGTCAATAATCTAGATTACACACTAATGATTCTAACACCCATGGAGTCTTTGTGTTGATCATGTTTTGCTCGTGAGAGAGGCTTACTCAACGGGTCTGCAACATTCAGGTTCGTATGTATTTTGCAAATCTCTATCTCTCCCTCCTTGACTTGATCGCGGATGGAATTGAAGCGTCTCTTGATGTGCTTGGTTCTCTTGTGAAATCTAGATTCCTTTGCCAAGGCAATTGCACCAGTATTGTCACAAAAGATTTTCATTGGACCCGATGCACTAGGTACAACACCTAGATCGGATATGAACTCCATCATCCAGACTCCTTCATTTCTGCTTCCGAAGCAGCTATGTACTCCGCTTCACACGTAGATCCCGCCACGACGCTTTTCTTAGAACTGCACCAACTGACAGCTCCACCATTCAATATAAATACGAATCCGGTTTGTGACTTAAGAGTCATCCGGATCAGTGTCAAAGCTTGCATCGACGTAACCATTTACGACGAGCTCTTTGTCACCTCCATAAACGAGAAACATATCCTTAGTTCTTTTCAGGTATTTCAGGATGTTCTTGACCGCTGTCCAGTGATCTACTCCTGGATTAGTTTGGTGCCTCCCTGCTAAACTAATAGCAAGGCACACATCAGGTCTGGTACACAGCATTGCATACATGAGAGAACCTATGGCTGAAGCATAGGGAATGACTTCCATTTTCTCTCTATCTTCTGAAGTGGTCGGGCATTGAGTCTGACTCAACTTCACACCTTGTAACCCAGGCAAGAGCCCTTTCTTTGCTTGATCCATTTTGAACTTCTTCGAAACTTTATCAAGGTATGTGCTTTGTGAAAGTCCAATTAAGCATCTTGATCTATCTCTATAGATCTTGATGCCCAATATATAAGCAGCTTCACCGAGGTCTTTCATTGAAAAACTCTTGTTCAAGTATCCTTTTGTGCTATCCAGAAATTCTATATCATTTCCAATCAACAATATGTCATCCACATATAATATTAGAAATGCTACAGAGCTCCCACTCACTTTCTTGTAAATACAGGCTTCTCTAAAAGTCTGTATAAAACCATATGATTTGATCACACTATCAAATTTTTTATTCCAACTCCGAGATGCTTGCACCAGTCCATAAATGGATCGCTGGAGCTTGCACACTTTGTTAGCATCCTTTGGATTGATAAAACCTTCAGGTTGCATCATATACAACTCTTCTTCCAGAAATCCATTCAGGAATGCAGTCTTTACATCCATTTGCCAAATTTCATAATCATAAAATGCAGCAATTGCTAACATGATTCGGACAGACTTAAGCATCGCTACGGGTGAGAATGTCTCATCGTAGTCAACTACTTGAACGTGTCGAAAACCTTTCGCAACAAGTCGAGCTTTGTAGACAGTAACATTACCGTCAGCGTTAGTCTTCTTCTTGAAGATCCATTTATTCTCGATGGCTTGCCGATCATCGGGCAAGTCAACCAAAGTCCACACTTGTTTTCATACATGGATCCCATCTCAGATTTCATGGCCTCAAGCCATTTCGCGGAATCTGGGCTCATCATCGCTTCCTGATGACCCACAAGTATAGGGGATCTATCGTAGTCCTTTCGATAAGTAAGAGTGTCGAACCCAACGAGGGGAAGAAGGAAATGACAAGCGGTTTTCAGTAAGGTATTCTCTGCAAGCACTGAAATTATCGGTAACAGATAGTTTTGTGATAAGGTAATTTGTAACGGGTAACAAGTAACAAAAGTAAACAAGGTGCAGCAAGGTGGCACAATCCTTTCTGTAGCAAAAGACAAGCCTGGACAAACTCTTATATAAAGGAAAGCGCTCCCGAGGACACATGGGAATTATCGTCAAGCTAGTTTTCATCACGCTCATATGAACGCGTTCGTTACTTTGATAATTTGATATGTGGGTGGACCGGTGCTTGGGTGCTGCCCTTCCTTGGACAAGCATCCCACTTACGATTAACCCCTATTGCAAGCATCCGCAACTACAAAAGAATTATTAAGGTAAACCTAACCATAGCATGAAACATATGGATCCAAATCAGCCCCTTACGAAGCAACGCATAAACTAGGGTTTAAGCTTCTGTCCCTCTAGCAACCCATCATCTACTTATTACTTCCCAATGCCTTCCTCTAGGCCCAAATAATGGTGAAGTGTCATGTAGTCGACGTTCACATAACACCACTAGAGGAGAGACAACATACATCTCATCAAAATATCGAACGAATACCAAATTCACATGACTACTTATAGCAAGACTTCTCCCATGTCCTCAGGAACAAACGTAACTACTCACAAATCATATTCATGTTCATAATAAAAGGAGTATTAATATGCATTAAGAATCTGAACATATAACCTTCCACCGAATAAACCAACTAGCATCAACTACAAGGAGTAATCAACACTACTAGCAACCCACAGGTACCAGTCTGAGGCTTTGAGACAAAGATCGGATACAAGAGATGAACTAGGGTTTGAGATGAGATGGTGCTAGTGTTAATGGAGATTGACCCCCTCCCGATGAGAGGATCGATGGTGATGGCGATGGTGATGATTTCCCCCTCCCGGAGGGATGTTTCCCCGGCAGAACAGCTCCACCGGAGCCCTAGATTGGTTCCGCCAAGGTTCCGCCTCGAGACGGCGACGCTTCGTCCTGAAAGCTTCCTCCTTATTTTTTCCAGGACGAAAGACTTCATATAGCAGAAGATGGGCACCGGAGGCCTGCCAGGTGGCCCACGAGGCAGGGGGCGCGCCCAGGGGGTAGAGCGCGCCCCACCCTCGTGACCAGGGTGTGGGCCCCCTCTGGTTGATTCTTTCGCCAGTATTTTTTATTAATTCCAAAAAGTGCCTCCGTGAAGTTTCAGGACTTTTGGAGCTGTGCAGAATAGGTCTCTAATATTTGCTCCTTTTCCAGCCCAGAATTCCAGCTGTCGGCATTCTCCCTCTTCATGTAAACCTTGTAAAATAAGAGAGAAAAGGCATAAGTATTGTGACATAATGTGTAATAACATCCCATAATGCGATAAATATCGATATAAAAGCATGATGCAAAATGGACGTATCACTTCCTCATAGTTCGTAGGTTCGTCATGGTCAAGTAACATGACCTCCAGAATAGGATTACCCTACCACTCTGGTGCGGATCTTACTATGGTTGACCTACGAGGTTCGGTAGTAACTTGATCTGAAGTTATATGATCATCATCATTAGCTTCCTCACTAATTGGTGTAGGAGTCACAGGAACTGATTTCTGTGATGAACTACTTCCCAATAAGGGAGCAGGTACAGTTACCTCATCAAGTTCTACTTTCCTCCCACTCACTTCTTTCGAGAGAAACTCCTTCCCTAGAAAGGATCCATTCTTAGCAACGAATGTCTTGCCTTCGGATCTGTGATAGAAGATGTACCCAATAGTCTCCTTTGGTTATCCTATGAAAACACATTTCTCCGATTTGGGTTCGAGCTTATCAGGTTGAAGCTTTTTCACATAAGCATCGCAACCCCAAACTTTAAGAAACGACAACTTTGGTTTCTTGCCAAACCACAGTTCATAAGGTATCGTCTCAACGGATTTAGATGGTGCCCTATTTAACGTGAATGCAGTCGTCTCTAAAGCATAACCCCAAAACTATAGCGGTAAATCAGTAAGAGACATCATAGATCGCACCATATCTAATAAAGTGCGGTTACGACATTCGGACACACCATTATGTTGTGGTGTTCCGGATGGCGTGAGTTGCGAAACTATTCCGCATTGTTTCAAATGAAGACCAAACTCGTAACTCAAATATTCTCCTCCAAGATCAGATCGCAGAAACTTTATTTTCTTGTTACGATGATTTTCCACTTTACTCTGAAATTCTTTGAACTTTTCAAATGTTTCAGACTTGTGTTTCATCAAGTAGATATACCCATATCTGCTCAAATCATCTGTGAAGGTGAGAAAATAACGATACCCGCCGCGAGCCTCACTGTTTGTCGGACCACATACATCAGTATGTATGATTTCCAACAAGTCTGTTGCTCGCTCCATTGTTCCGGAGAACGGAGTTTTAGTCATCTTGCCCATGAGGCATGGTTTGCAAGTACCAAGTGATTCATAATCAAGTGATTCCAAAAGTCCATCAGAATGGAGTTTCTTCATGCTCTTTACACCAATATGACCCAAGCGGCAGTGCCACAAATAAGTTGCACTATCATTATCAACTCTGCATCTTTTGGCTTCAATTTTATGAATATGTGTGTCACTACTATCAAGATTGAGTAAAAACTGACCACTCTTCAAAGGTGCATGACCATAAAAGATATTATTCATATAAATAGAACAACCATTATTCTCTGATTTAAATGAATAACCGTCTCGCATAAAAAAAGATCCAGATATAATGTTCATGCTTAACGCTGGCACCAAATAACAATTATTCAGGTCTAAAACTAATCCCGAAGGTAGATGTAGAGGTAGCGTGCCGACGGCGATCACATCGACTTTGGAACCATTTCCCACGCGCATCGTCACCTCGTGCTTAGCCAATCTTCGCTTAATCCATAGTCCCTGTTTCGAGTTGCAAATATTAGCAACAGAACCAGTATCAAATACCCAGGCACTACTGCGAGCATTAGTAAGGTACACATCAATAACATGCATATCACATATACCTTTGTTCACCTTGCCATCCTTCTTATCCGCCAAATACTTGGGGCAGTTCCGCTTCCAGTGACCAGTCTGCTTGCAGTAGAAGCACTCAGTCTCAGGCTTAGGTCCAGACTTGGGTTTCTTCTCTTGAGCAGCAACTTGTTTGTCGTTCTTCTTGAAGTTCTTCTTCTTTTTCCCTTTGCCCTTTTTCTTGAAACTAGTGGTCTTGTTGACCATCAACACTTGATGCTCCTTCTTGATTTCTACCTCCGCAGCCTTTAGCATTGCGAAGAGCTCGGGAATAGTCTTATCCATCCCTTGCATATTATAGTTCATCATGAAGCTCTTGTAGCTTGGTGGCAGTGACTGAAGAATTCTGTCAATAACACTATCATCCGGAAGATTAACTCCTAGTTGAATCAAGTGATTGTTATACCCGGACATTCTGAGTATATGCTCACTGACAGAACTATTCTCCTCCATCTTGCAGCTGTAGAACTTATTGGAGACTTCATATCTCTCAATCCGGGCATTTGCTTGAAATATTAACTTCAACTCCTGGAACATCTCATATGCTCCATGATGTTCAAAACATCGTTGAAGTCCCGGTTCTAAGCCGTAAAGCATGGCACACTGAACTATCGAGTAGTCATCAGCTTTGCTCTGCCAGACGTTCATAACATCTGGTGTTGCTCCTGTAGTAGGTCTGGCACCTAGCGGTGCTTCCAGGACGTAATTCTTTTGTGCAGCAATGAGGATAATCCTCAAGTTACGGACCCAGTCCGTGTAATTGCTACCATCATCTTTCAACTTTGCTTTCTCAAGGAACGCATTAAAATTCAACGGAACAACAGCACGGGCCATCTATCTACAACAACATAGACAAGCAATATACTATCAGGTACTAAGTTCATGATAAATTTAAGTTCAATTAATCATATTACTTAAGAACTCCCACTTAGATAGACATCCCTCTAATCATCTAAGTGATCACGTGATCCAAATCAACTAAACCATAACCGATCATCACGTGAAATGGACTAGTTTTCAATGGTGAACATCACTATGTTGATCATATCTCCTATATGATTCACGCTCGACCTTTCGGTCTCAGTGTTCCGACGCCATATCTACATATGCTAGGCTCGTCAAGTTTAACCCGAGTATTCTGCGTGTGCAAAAACTGGCTTGCACCCGTTGTAGATGAACGTAGAGCTTATCACACCCGATCATCACGTGGTGTCTCGGCACGACGAACTTTGGCAACGGTGCATACTTAGGGAGAACACTTTTATCTTGACATTTTAGTGAGAGATCATCTTATAATGCTACCGTCAAACAAAGCAAGATAAGATGCATAAAAGATAAACATCACATGCAATCAATATAAGTGATATGATATGGCCATCATCATCTTGTGCTTGTGATCTCCATCTCCGAAGCACCGTCTTGATCACCATCGTCACCGGCGCGACACCTTGATCTCCATTGTAGCATCGTTGTCGTCTCGCCAACTATTGCGTCTACGACTATCGCTACCGCTAAGTGATAAAGTAAAGCAATTACAGGGCGTTTGCATTGCATACAATAAAGCGACAACCATATGGCTCCTGCCAGTTGCCGATAACTCGGTTACAAAACATGATCATCTCATACAATAAAATATAGCATCATGCCTTGACCATATCACATCACAACATGCCCTGTAAAAACAAGTTAGACGTCCTCTACTTTGTTGTTGCAAGTTTTACATGGCTGCTACGGGCTGAGCAAGAACCGTTCTTACCTACATATCAAAACCATAACAATAGTTCGTCAAGTTAGTGTTGTTTTAACCTTCTCAAGGACCGGGCGTAGCCACACTCGGTTCAACTAAAGTTGGAGAAACTGACACCCGCCAGCCACCTATGTGCAAAGCACGTCGGTAGAACCAGTCTCGCGTAAGCGTACGCGTAATGTCGGTCTGGGCCGCTTCATCCAACAATACCGCCGAACCAAAGTATGACATGCTCGTAAGCAGTATGACTTGTATCGCCCACAACTCACTTGTGTTCTACTCGTGCATATAACATCTACGCATAAAACCTGGCTCTGATACCACTGTTGGGGAACGTAGTAATTTCAAAAAAAATCCTACGCACACACAGGATCATGGTGATGCATAGCAACGAGAGGGGAGAGTGTGTCCACGTACCCTCGTGGACCGAAAGCGGAAGCGTTAGCACAACGCGGTTGATGTAGTCGTACGTCTTCACGATCCAACCGATCCAAGTACCGAACGTACGGCACCTCCGAGTTCAGCACACGTTCAGCTCGATGACGTCCCGTGAACTCCGATCCAGCAGAGCTTCACGGGAGAGTTCCGTCAGCACGACGGCGTGGTGACGGTGATGATGTTGCTACCGACGCAGGGCTTCGCCTAAGCACCGCTACGATATGACCGAGGTGGAATATGGTGGAGGGGGCACCGCACACGGCTGGAATAGATCAATAGATCAACTTGTGTATCTAGAGGTGCCCCCTTGCCCCCGTATATAAAGGATCAAGGGGAGGAGGCCGCCGGCCAGGAGGAGGGCGCGCCAGGGAGGAGTCCTACTCCCACCGGGAGTAGGACTCCCTCTTTTCCTGGTTGGAGTAGGAGGGGGAAAGGAAGGGAAGGAGAGAGGGGGAAGGAAAGAGGCGCCGCCCCCCTCATTGTCCAATTTGGACTAGAGGGGGAAGGGGCGCGCGGCCAGGCCTAGCCACCCCTCCTCTTCTCCACTAAAGCCCATCTTGGCCCATTAAACTCCCCGGGGGTTCCGGTAACCCCCCGGTACTCCGGTATATGTCCGAAACTCCCTGAAACCATTTCGGTGTCCGAACATAGTCGTCCAATATATCGATCTTTATGTCTCGACCATTTTGAGACTCCTCGTCATGTCTGTGATCATATCCGGGACTCCGAACTACCTTCGGTACATCAAAACACAAAACTCATAATACCGATCGTCATCTAACTTTAAGCGTGCGGACCCTACGGGTTCCAGAACTATGTAGACATGACCGAGACACGTCTCCGGTCAATAACCAATAGCGGAACCTGGATGCTCATATTGGCTCCTACATATTCTACGAAGATCTTTATCGGTCAAACCGCATAACAACATACGTTGTTCCCTTTGTCATCGCCATGTTACTTGTCCGAGATTCGATCGTCGGTATCTCAATACCTAGTTCAATCTCGTTACTGGCAAGTCTCTTTACTCGTTCTGTAATACATCATCCTGCAACTAACTCATTAGTTACAATGCTTGCAAGGCTTATAGTGATGTGCATTACCGAGTGGGCCCAGAGATACCTCTCCGACAATCGGGGTGACAAATCCTAATCTCGAAATACGCCAACCCAACAAGTACCTTTGGAGACACCTGTAGAGTGCCTTTATAATCACCCAGTTATGTTGTGACGTTTGGTAGCACACAAAGTGTTACTCCAGTAAACGGGAGTTGCATAATCTCATAGTCATAGGAACATGTATAAGTCATGAAGAAAGCAATAGCAGAATACTAAACGATCAAGTGCTAAGCTAACGGAATGGGTCAAGTCAATCACATCATTCTCCTAATGATGTGATCCCGTTAATCAAATGACAACTCATGTCTATGGCTAGGAAACATAACCATCTTTGATCAACGAGCTAGTCAAGTAGAGGCATACTAGTGACACTCTGTTTGTCTATGTATTCACACAAGTATTATGTTTGCGGTTAATACAATTCTAGCATGAATAATAAATATTTATCATGATATAAGAAATAAATAATAACTTTATTATTGCCTCTAGGGCATATTTCCTTCAATGGCCGCCGCCCCTCCCCTATGGAAACCCTAGGGCGCCTCCTCCTCCCCCTTTCCCCTATATATAGTGAGGGAGAGAGAGGGCAGCAGCACCCCTTCCCCTGGCGCAGCCCTCCCTCCTCCTACACCTCCTCCTCCTCCGTAGTGCTTGGGGAAGCCCTGCCGGAGAACCACGAGCTCCACTACCACGCCGTCGTGATGCCGGAGTTCTCCCTCAACTTCTCCTCTCCCCTTGCTGGATCAAGAAGGAGGAGACGTCCCCGGGCTGTACGTGTGTTGAACGCGGAGGCGCCGTCCGTTCGGTGCTAGATCAGATCTTCCGCGATTTGAATCGCCGCGAGTATGACTCCATCAACCGCGTTCTTGTAACGCTTCCGCTTAGAGATCTTCAAGGGTATGAAGATGCACTCCCTTTCTCTCATTGCTAGCATCTCCTAGATTGATCTTGGTGACACGTAGGAATTTTTTTTGATTTAGTACTACGTTCCCCAACATCACTTATGTCTTAATATTCATGCCATGATTAGACATATGATCAAGTTTATGCTAGGTAGCATTCCACATAAAAAATTATATTTTTTTATCATTTACCTACTCGAGGACGAGCAGGAATTAAGCTTGGGGATGCTGATACGTCTCCGTCATATCTATAATTTTTTATTATCTCATTTCATGCCAATATTATATATCTTTCACATATTTTTGGCAACATTTTGTATGATTTATTGGACTAACCTATTGATCCAGTGTCCAGTGCCAGTTCCTGTTTTTTGCATGTTTTTTGTTTCGCAGAATACCCATATCAAACGAAGTCCAAATGCAATACAATTTTACGAAGAATTATTTTGAAATACATGTGATTTTTGGGAGGTGGAATCAACGCAAACGTAGGCCCACAGAGACCACAAGACACTAGGGCGCGCCCCAGGCCCCCGCGCGTGGTGGTGGGTTGTGCCCTCGTCGAACGTCGGTTGGAGCTCTACTTCGGGCCCAAGGAAGCTTATATCCAAAAAAATGGTGTTAAAATCTGAGCGCAATCGGAGTTATGGATCTCCCAGAATATAAGAAACGGTTTTCGGCCAGATCTGGGAGCGCGAAACAGAAGAGAACAGAGAAGGAGATCCAATCTCGGAAGGGCTCCTGCCCCTCCGCCGCCATGGAGGCCATGGACCAGAGGGGGAACTCTCCTCTCATATAGGGGGGGGCAAGGAAGAAGAAGGAGGAGGGGGCCTCCCCCCTCTCTCGATGGCGCCGGAGTGCCGCCGGGGTAAGGATCGTGACGGCCATCTACACCACCAATCTTGCTATCGTGAATACCAACTCTCTCCCCCTCCATGCAGCGGTGTAACACCCCTTCTCCCCGTTGTAATCTCTACTTAAACATGGTGCTCAACTCCATATATTATTTCCCAATGATATTTGGCTATCCTACGATGTTTGAGTAGATCGGTTTTGTCCTGTGGGTTAATCATGATCTTGGTTGGTATGATTGTATATTTTATTTATGGTGTTGTTCTACAGTGCCCTCCGTGTCGCGCAAACGGAGGGATCCTTGCTGGAGGGTGTTGCAATATGTTCATGGTTCGCTTATGGTGGGTTGTGAGAGTGACCGAAGTTTAAACCCGAGTAAGTGGGTTATGGCGTATGGGAGTAAAGAGGAATTGATACTTAATGCCATGGTTGGGTTTCACGACCTTAATGATCTTTAGTAGTTGCGGAAGTTTGCTAGGGGTCCAATCATAAATGCATATGATCCAAATAGAGAAAGTATGTTAGCTTATGCCTCTCCCTCATATAAAATTACAAGAATGATTACCGGTACTTGTTATCAATTGTCTAGAGACAAATGACTGTCTTGTTGACAAAAGCTATCCACTTTTATTGTCTTGCAATTTACTCATAGTTTTATTCTCGCAAAGTACTCGTAGTTTTATTCTTGCAAAATAGTTTCATACTTGTTCTAGTCAAAGCAACCGTCAAGTGTGCGTAGAGTTGTATCAGTGGTCGATAGAACTTGAGGGAATATTTGTTCTACCTTTAGCTCCTCGTTGGGTTTGACACTCTTATTTATCGAAGAAGGCTACAAACGATCCCCTATACTTGTGGGTTATCAACCCCCGTCACTACCGACGACCGAGGTCGCCGACGGAAGACGGAGGACGGTGGCGGAAGGACTCGCAGCTGCTAGGTCGCCCTTTATTTCTTCTAAGGGAGGAAAGAAAAGTGATTCTTTTTCGACTAGTGTTTTCACCCGCTAGTGTATGTGGATACCTGTCAGACTCTCCATGACAGTATTGCCATGTATATGAAATGAGAAATGGTTTTGAGCTTATACACGAATCAGTTGCACGAATCTTGACAACGACGCGGACGAGTGAAGATCTGTTGGTACCTAGCAGTACCATGTAAATTTTCATTTTCGTGTGCTCCTGCATATGCATGTGGTGTGAGCTGCGTGTGAAACAGGGGCGAGATCGTGCATCTCAGGGGAAACAGAGGAGAATCGAGGTGATGGATATCGACGGTGGACGACGGCAAACGGGAGCTCGAGAAGAAGCGGTTGATGGCGAGGAAGCGGAGGAAACCTAGGCGTTGCCACCTCCGGGGTGGTCGTAGCCGACGTCTAGGAAAAAGAGATACATGGCCTCCACAAGCCTCGAATGCGGCGGCGAGCAAAAGGCGGCTCCACCCCATCCCGCGGAACAAGGCTCGCCTCGTCCACGCATCGCGGTAGCCGGCGGCCGCCCCCTCATCAACCACGAACCAGCGGTGGCGGCGCTCGCTGTCGAGGCAGGCGAGACACCGGGGAGCCATGCTTGTGCAGCCACACCAAGACATGTCGCGGAGCGTATTTGCCGTCCCAGCCGGCCCCTGAGGACGGCCAACGCCTAAGAGGGTGAAGGGGGCCTGACCGCCGCTTTATGCCCCTCGACGGCCATAGACGAAGAGGAAGGAGGTCGCCGGCCGATCTGTCTTGCGCGGATGTGGTCAGTGGAGCGGTGGAGGGAAGCGTGGAAATGGCTGGCAAAAAATGAGGATGGATAAAGTGGTCGGGACGATATACGTCGAGTCGAGAGCGTTCACTACAGTGCGAACAATTTCTTTCATCCTAGTAGGTACGCGGCAGTCATCTGTGCAATGAGATTCGCGCGACGCATCCAACGGCCACTGAATCGTCCGCTCATAATTTTCACTTAAAACGAACGTTAGGTGTATAAACGTTTTCGAGTATGATATAATAAAATAAATATATAAAGATAACGATACGAGAAGATATTTCGTTTCCTAGTCGGAAACCTTAAATCGTCAGCCCATATATGCGGGAGCCAGCCAGTGCTCCAACTTCAGGATCTCTGCCTGCACGCAGGTGGATCTCACGACCAGCGACCGCACCAACTCGCCAGGTAAGCGGCAGGGTCCGAATTTATCTACCTCCAACTAACTATGCTTCCGTACGTTTCTCAAAAAAAAAAAAGAGGTTCCATATAAGCGGGTCTGAACTAATTTTGCAGATTTCAGATTAGGCAACCAAGATCGTTCCACATACAATGTGTAGAAGTAATAAGAGAGCAAAGCTTTCCCATGATAGACCAGTCTCCGCGAAGAAACAACAACAGGACAGATCAGTCTCCACGAAGAAACAACAACCCAACGATCCGTTCCAAAGCCTTCCACAGGTGTGCATTTTTACTTTATCTACGTAATAGTAGTATTCAGTGCGCGTGATCGCCAGTTTACTTAGATTCTATCAAAAACAGCTGAGTAATAAACTCTAAAATATAACAAGAAACAGAACAATATATCTGGTCAAAGTTTCCTGGTGTCATCTGATCGACCTCTCCTGTCGTGCTCCTTTAGAAGAACTTACCACTTGCTGCACAAAGGAAAACATCTTGTGGAACACCTCAACTGGCCTCCTCACCCATTTCTTCTCAGTAGCAATGGCAGAACAGTAGTTTCAGGGGACTTTTGCCTATGTCAATCTTGTTTCTAGTTTCCAAAGAAATCAATCATTGTCTCTCCAAAAACAAAATCACCAAACCAACATGAATTTGATGATATTCTGTTGTAACAAGATCTGTTTATGTGTGTGTGTGTGTGTGTTGCCAGAAATTTAATTGCTTCTCCTGACATGCATGGTTGTGCTTCAGGATGTCCTATGTTTGATCCTATCAAAGCTGCCCCTGAATGAAATTGTTCGGACAAGCACTCTTTCAACCAAGTGGAGGCACACGTGGACATCATGCCCTAATCTAATACTTGATGGTGCCACGATGTGTGCCAACAGTACTACTTCCAGCAAAGAGCAGCGCACGCGGGTTTTCATTGCAAGTGCCAATGCTGTCTTGAAGCAGTGTGGTGCTACGGCTGTTGAAGAATTTCAGATCAAGTTCCCATTCGACAACCTGCTAGTTGATCATCTCAATAACTGGGTGAAATTTGCTGTCCTGTCACGGGCAAAGAATCTAGCAATTGAGTTGGAGCCGGAGGACTTAAGATGCTGCAAACATCGGCACGTGTTCCCGTTTGAGCTTTTCGACAAACAAAGCATGTCCCGCCTTGAGGCAATTCGTCTCAGCTTCGTATCACTTAAAGCACAACCCAACTTTAGTGGTTTTCCAAACCTCAAAGCGCTTGATATAAGCAGTGTGGATGTCTCTTCAAATGATCTTCAGCTCGTTCTGTCAAGTTGCTCCAATCTTGAGAGATTAAGCATCGTTATGTGCCATCCGCATGATGACATAAGGGTATCACTTCCGCGTCTGCAACACTTGCACGTGGCGCACAGTTGCATAAACAAAATACACTTCATCTCCAAGAACCTCCGAACTTTTGTATATGATGGATTTATGGTACCTCTCGATCTCAGTGAAAGTCTGCAACTAGGACATGTGGAAATGAACTTTCCTTCGTTGACGCTAGAGCATGCCATTACTGAACTTCCCCGAGCGATGCCCCATGCACAGAACCTGAATCTGAGTGCATGCATGACATTGAAGGTTTGCTGCTCGATCACTCTGATGCTATGATTACATCCCCCTCACATCTATTCACTTGGTTAAACCGGCATTTGTAGGTATTTTACTTGCCAGAGGTTGTGACCAAGTTTTCTCATCTGAAGTATCTACAGCTGAGGTTGTATTTTTCTGGTCAGGACAATCTCCTCTCCTTGGCTTCTTTTCTCAAGGCTGCCCCTCTACTAGAGGAGTTAGATATACATGTAAGTTATCATCATCTTATCCCTTACAATGCATACCTCCTATATTATCTGTTACCTATATTGCATTGTCTTCATGTGTTCTCTGTGACTGAAGAAGCCACTGTACAAGAATAAAATGCTAATGTTATTCTTGATCTATGCAGTTTCAGCGCCGCTCCTTTCCGCTGAATGATTTTGAGAAGTTACCTATCAGGAGCCTTCCTCCGTGTCGCCACGGTCATCTAAAGAGGGTGCTCATCACAGGGTTCCATGGGGCCCGGGGTGAGATTGAACTTGCAGCTCATGTTGCAGATAACTCCACCAGGCTTCAGGCCTTGGTCATAGATCCAGTCATGAGAGATGTGGATAGGAATATGCCTGCTTTAACGCCCGAGGGAAGAGCTATGTACTGGGATCTTGCCCGTAAGAATGCTAAGAAGTACCTTGCCAGGAGAGTCGCACAGGGTGCACGGTTTGATGTTCTGTGATGATGATTGAATGCTGTAGATGAGGTTGCAACGATGATGCATTACTGTGTAGGGGCTTGGTCTTAGGAATAATTCTACTGCCTCCTATCCGAATTAATTGACGCGGTTTCTGTACAATGTGTAGAGGACATTTTATTAGCTGATGCTATCAATGTGTAGGGGGACATTGTATTAGCTGATGCTATCAATGTGTAGAGGACTTTGCATCTTGTATAAACTAGAGTTAAATACACCACGAGTGCCTCAACTTGTTCGATGCGATCACTTTGGTGCCTAAACTTGTAAAATACATGAAACTGGTGCCGTAACTTGTTCGAACGTTCAAATACGGTGCCTCGGTCCGTATTTGGGCATATGCACAGCCCACGTGTTGTGCCAACATGGCGTCAACCCACATGTCAATTCCTGTGAGAAGAGTATGCTGATTGTTTTACAAAAAAATCCTTGTACTTAAATAATTTTCACAAAAACTCCTGATATTTTATTTAAATATGCCAAACTGCATTGATGTCACCAAGAACAGTTAGTATCTGTGCAATATCTAGATACACTACTATTTATTAGGGATATCGGACGAAATAATAAAGAGGAAAAAAAGAAAAAGGTTGACTCAAAGAAAATTTAAAAAATTATTAAGAAATTCTCACGTTTGAAAAAAAGAGAACAACTCAACATATTACCTGCCATAAACTTAAAAAAGTGTTAGTGCATTTTTCTCAAAAGCAACATATTTTTGGAAAATTCTCACTTGTATTAAGAAATTGTAAACGTGTATTTGAAAAATGCCCGTCATGCATTCAAAAAAATTACAACATCTATTTCATAAAATGTTCAATATGTATTAAAATAAGTATTGTGTAAAATTATTCTTACATTTCTACAAACACGTTTAACATGTTTTAACCCATTTATAGAATTTATTGTTTTTACACAATCATTTTTAATACGTATTGAACAATTCTCAAAATACAACTTTGTTGATTTTTTAATAATTATGTATTCTAAAAATACAACGAAGATAAAAAATAATTCTCGGTACTTGTGGTCCTGAATGAAGATACAAAAAAGTTACGCAATATTTTATAATATACGTTGAACTTTTTAAATCCACATAAATTTTACAAACAGTTCATGTTTACCTCTTCGAACTACAAATAATAAAAATAGGATAAAGATTTTAATAGACAATAGTCGCATATTTGTAATTATTGTATTTGTATATTGAAAATTGTACATATATTGTGAAAACCAAACAGTAACCTGGAAAAATATAATGGAAATTGCAGAGTCTTGGCGTCTAGCGTGCGTGCTATTTAACCTGGAGGTCCCAGGGTCGAAACCAATTAAATAACGCAGTATATTTTTTTCCTGTTATTAACATACAGAGCAATGGCTTATTTGTGACTTTAAGTAAATCTCACGAGATTTTCTGCACAAAAAAAACTCGTATGCATTTCATCCAGCGCAGGCAATGCTCACCCACTGATCTGTGGGCCAGCCGCTAGCTTTCACGCCACAGAGAGAGCAAATACGGTGGCACACGGATGGAGGCACCGTATATGCACCTTGCGACAAGTTTTAACATCACTTTTATGTATTTTACAAGTTTAGGCACTAAACCGACCGTGACAGACAAGTTTAGACACTCATGATGTATTTAACTCTATAAACTATGGTTTCATTTCATGCAATCGTATTACCATAGCTTGGTCCTGTCTGCACAGACACTGTTCCGCGATTATCACAAGGGGAATCCAATTGTTGTCGAAAACTTACCGATTTCTGGCGAGCCATATAGTCCAGAAAATAGCTGTAGTCCAGAAAGCTTACCGATGGGTGGCGTTGCACTCGCACCATAACAGCTTGGAGCGAACATTCGCTCATTATCATTCCCATTTGAGATAGGGCTGGGAAAAATAGAAAAGAAAAACAACGCAGACAAGCCAGGTCAGCAAAATCCAATGCAATGCAAAATAAAGCCTGGAGATCTATAACAGTCATCGATTTCAGAATTGTGTGATGTTCCTTCAGCGACACTTGTTTTACCGCATCCATTAATGAACACACAAATACTAGCAGATCAACACGAACAGCAGTAATGCACCACAATGCAAAGCAAAACCCGGTGATCCATAAAAGTCATCGATTTCAGACTCATGACTCCAGTCTGCACCTCTGAAATACTCAAAAGGGCATCGAATCCGCTCCCGAAATCTGAAGCACTCAAAAGACAAAGAACATCCTGTACAAACTCAAAAGAGCAGAACATCTTTACTGAACTAACGCATTAAGCTAGCTCTAGTGTAACATAGCTGTGTCCCTCGCAATCGACAGGCTCAGATCTCTGGACTGCGTCTCCAGAACCGCGAGCGCAGACTGGTTGATCTGCAGGCGGGAGTTCACCGCGGCCTCCTCACCGATCTTGTTGCACAGGAGCAACAAGTCCGGTCCCTCGAGGACGCGCGGGTAAAAGGGCAGAATCGCTTTCGCCACATCAGAGGCCTCGCCGAGTGGGAGATCCTCTGAGATGGCGATCTTCAGGTCCTGCCCTGCCTTCAACGCATCAACAGCCATGGAGGCATCAGCCTTGCTACTGATCCGAAGGAAGCGAACTGCTCCTTCCAAGGACGGACGAACTAGTTTCCGCCGCTTCGATGCTGGCGGCATGGCTTCAGATGTGACGGCCGTCGCCGTCCAAGGGAGGGCGAGCCGAGGTGAAGACGCACCTTTGTCGGAGGTGTCTGTACGAGAACGGCGACCAGCTACCCGAATCTTCCTTGCCGCAGGAAGACCCGAAGCGCCGTTTCCAGAGGAGGACGCGGCGTCTTCAGCGACGCCGCTCGTCAGAGACAGCTTCTTGCCGTCCGCCTCGACGGCTGGGGTCTTTTCCTCGAACTTGGGCCGGACCAACTCCAGGCGACGACGACGCCCCGCGAGGACGCCTGGATGTCCACCCGTGTCGCCCGTGGCGGTGGCGGTGCGGGTGCCGGTGCCGGTAGCGTTGTCGTCGACGGCGACGGCGACGGCGAAGGAGGGCGGCGGGGCGTCAACCGCCGGGACGACCGAGCTAGTGGGGGACAGCCCTCCGTGGCCCGTCGTCATCTTGCCGCACGCGGGCGCGGGTGCGGGCGCGAGCGCGGGGAGGCCGCCGACGGGAGGTGGCTGCTGGAGATTTCTTGATTTTCCGGTGTTCCGGGAGGCAGGTAGGGGATTTGTCGTCGCCCTGCCGGATTGGCACATATTTAAAGGCCGTCCGATCCATTTGATAAAATAGATGACCCATCTTAGAGTCCAAACCAATACACAAACTCCATGTATTTTTCACCCAGTTTCAATTTTTTTTTTTGTATTTTTCACCCAAACCAATCCAAATGTCCATAAAAAAAACCAATCCAAATTTTTCTAAAAAAAAAATCAATCCAAACTTGGTGCCATCAGCGACTTGTCCCTTGGACTGACGCCGCTGGTCGACGCCCTCCGCGCTGGCACTAAAACGTCGGATCAATTAGATCCGCGATCCGGGTCCGCTCTATCTCAACTCAGCTGGGCCTTTCTTTTTCCGCAGAACCACGCAATCCATGCCAATCACTATGAAATCATTAGTTAGGGGTATCTGTAGCGTTTCTCTGTGCATCGCCTACAAAATTGTCTCATCGCCACATGGTTCTTGGGTCGATCGCGTCAGACACGCCATGGAAGTGGAGGTGTTCGTCTTGGTTTTTATTTTTTCCGGTTTTCTAAATGTTTGGCTTTCTTGGTAGATTTTCCCTAGGAATCCCAAACCATTTTTCATTGGATTAATTAGATAAATGCCACTGCAATTCTGCGATTCAGAGAAATGCCACTCCAGTTTCCCTCTTTCGAAAAATACCACTGGAACTTTGCAACACACTTATAGATGCCATTATGTAACATTTCAGACCAAAATACCCCCGTCTTCCTCCTTGTGTTCTCCTTCCTCCATCCATGTCTTCATCTCCTCCTTTTCTAAAATTAACCATGGTGCAGACCTCTCTCTCTGTCTGCCACAGGTGCTGCCATAGCTGCCTCGCTGCCTGGGATTTGCTGGTGCGCCGGGCATCAGTACCCAATGCGGCAGTACCCTATGACTCGTGACCGCCTGCACTCCGTCATCGCCTCCTGTGCTCTGCGTTCGTCATTCCACCCTTGCTCGCCAACAACCAAAAGAGAGAGTGACAGCATGGCTCGCCTCGTTCACCAGCCCAAAGAACTCAGCGGGGATCTTAATCCATTTTGTGGTATGCTCGATCTGCCCATCCCATCGGAGCTGGCGCCGGATGGGGCCGTCATCGATGTGTCCGCCGGGATAGGAGCTGGCTGGGTCGTCGGGGTGCTACTCTAGTGGGGCTCCGGCGTGATGGCGGCGCTGCCATGGTCTTGGAGGTCATCTGCAATGGAATTGAGCTGCAACTGTTGCTTTTCGAAAGAGAGAGGAGATGTGTGTTGTTGCTGCTGCTTCGGGTGAGAAGGAGAGGATGGCGCGTTGGCTGTTTCGTTGCTGCTGAGAAAAAGAGGATGGTTAATTTGAGGAAACAAGAGGAGATGAGATTAGGTGGATGGAGGAAGAAGAACACAAGGAGGAAGACGAGGGTATTTTGGTCTGAAATGTTACATAATGGCATCTATAAGTGTGATGCAAAGTTTCAGTGATATTTTTCAAAAGAGGAAAATTGGAGTGACATTTCTCTGAAACGTCAGAATTGAAGTGGCATTTATCTAATTAACCCTTCTTCATTTCGCCGGTTCCACCCCTTGTTCTTCTACTATACCCTTCTTGGCATGTGAGATCATCTAATGTTAATGTCGCTGCGCACTCCTGCGATTGGTCATCATTCTTAGTTCATCTCCTGATTTCGGTCTTGGTTGTCAACTCTATCGTCGTGGCTAGTTCTTCCACGACTCCCTTGTCATGTTCATGTTAGTGTGTACCTTTTATTACTATATCGGAGAAAATCCTCTACATATTAAATTGCATATTTGAACATCACATTGCATCAACTTATGGAGTCGAATCCGGCAGATCTCGGGTAGGGGGTCAAGAGCTTGTGATCTTGAGAACGAGCAGGAAGTAAGCTTGAGGATACCGATACGTCTTCAATGTATCTATATACGTCAAAGAAGCTTGAGTATTATATTATCACTTTTATATGCCTTTTATATTATTTTATAATATTTGTATGGACTGACTTATTAATTTAGTGCCCAGTGATAGTTCTTGTGTTTGGTTTCGCAAAAAATCCATATCTAGGAAGGTCCAAATACGATGCCAATTTTTTTGACGATTTGTTTCTAGACAACGGAAGACCCCAGAAGCTTCGGAAGAGATCGAGGTGACCCACGAGGCAACCACGTGGATGCGTGGCACATTTAGGGGGTGGTTGCGCTACCTGCCCATGTGGGGCCCCTGAGCCTTCGTTTGACCTAATTATTCCGCATAGTTAAAGGCCGTCCGATCCATCGGATAAAATAGATGGCCCATCTTAGAGTCCAAACCAATACACAAACTCCATTTATTTTTCACCCTGTTTCATTTTTTCTATTTTTCACCCAAACCAATCCAAATGTCCATAAAAAACCAAACCAATCCAAATTTCTCTAAAAAAATCTATCCAAACTTGGTGCCATCGGCGACTTGTCCCCTGGACCGTCGGGATAGACGCCGTTGGTCGACGCCCTCCGCGCTAGCACCAAAACGCCGGAGCAATTAGATCCGCGATCCCGGTCCGCTCTATCTCAACTGGTCCTTTCTTTTTCCGCAGAACCACACAATCCATGGCAATTACTACGGAATCTGTAGTTAGGGGTATCTGTAGTATTTCTCTGTGCATCACGTACAAAATTGTCTCATCGCCAGATGGTTCTTGGGTTGCTCACGTCCGACAGGCCATGGAAGTGGAGGTGGTCGCCTTGTTTTTTTTCTTTTCCGGTTTTCTAAATGTTTGGCTTTCTTGGTAGATTTCCCCTAGGAATCCCAAGCCATTTTTCATTTTGCTGGTTGATACGTCTCCGTCGTATCTACTTTCCCAAACACTTTTGCTCTTGTGTTGGACTCTATTGCATGATTTGAATGAAACTAACCGGAATTACATTGTTTTCAACAGAACTACTATGGTGTTGTTTTGTGCAGAAATAAAAGTTCTCCGAATTGGACGGAACTTTTTGGAGATTTATTTTGAAATAAAAGAAAAATACCGAATTAGAGACCCACTGGAGGGGGGGGCTGGGCGCGCCCTGGTGGGTAGTGGGCCCCACGAGGCTTCGCTGGCCCTAATCTGGATGCTATAAATTCCTATTTCCCTGAGAAAAAAAATCAAAGAGAAAGTTTCATCGCGTTTCATGATACGGAGGGCGCCGCCACCTCCCGTTCTTCATGTGGAGGCCAGATCCGGAGTCCGTTCCGGGCTCCGGAGAGGGAGATCTTCCATCATCGTCATCATCAACCGTCCTTCATCACCAATTTCATGATGCTTACCGTCGGGAGTGAGTAATCTCTTCATAGGCTTGCTGGACGGTGATGGGTTTGATGAGATTTATCATGTAATCGAGTTAGTTTTGCTAGGGCTTGATCCCTAGTATCAATTATGTTCTGAGATTGATGTTGTTATGACTTTGCCATGCTTAATGCTTGTCACTAGGGCCCGAGTGCCATGTTTTCAGATCTGAACCATTTATATTTTCACCAATTTATTTGTGTTCCTGATCCTACCATGCAAGTTATATGCACCTATTACGTATTATGATCCACATACCCCAAGGTGACAATAATTGGGATTCTTTCCGGTGATTACCGTAATTTCAGGAGTTCATGTATTCAATATGTGTTAATGCTTTATTATGATTCTCTATTAAAAGGAGACCTTAATACCCCTTAGTTTCCTTATGGACTCCGCTGCCACGGGAGGGTAGGACAAAGGATGTCATGCAATTTCTTTTCCATAAGTACGTATGACTATATACGAAATACATGCCTACATTACATTGATGAATTGGAGCTAGTTCTGTGTCGTCCTAGGTTATAACTGTTACATGATGAATGTCATCCAACATAATTATCATCATCGATCCATGCCTACGAGTTTTTCACGTATTAATCTTTGCTAAGTTACTACTGTTGCGGTTATTGTCACAATTGCTACAAAATTACTGCTACCGTTGTTACAGTTACAGTTGCTACTATTACCAGTGCTATCAAACTATCGTACTACTATGCTACTAATCACTCCATTGCAGATATTTAATCTCCAAGTATGGTTGAATTGACAACTCAACTGCTAATACTTACAAATATTCTTTGGCTCCCCTTGTGTAGAATCAATAAATTTGGGTTGAATGATCTACACTCGAAAACTATTGCGATCCCCTATACTTCTGGGTTATCAAGACCTTTTTCTGGCGCCGTTGGCGGGGAGCATAGCTATATTTGTTGAGTCATTTCAGATTTATATCTGTTGATCACTATGAAGGATCTTAAGGATGATTGAACCAAGATCGTTCCCTCTAAGATGAGGGGAGGTAAGGAATTGTTATCTAGCTCTGCTTGATTCACCTTCTGTTTTGAGTCAGCTTGCAACACCACCACCTACTATTAATTTCAATATGTCGCAAATAATTCATGATGCTACTTCTGCTACGAATGATGCTTATGATGATGCTAGTTCTTTGCTTGATAAGACTATGCCACTAGGTGAATTTCTTGATGAACAACTTGCTAGAGCTAAGGAAATTGAGAATGCTGAAACTAATGAAATTACTGAAACTGATGAAGTCATTGAAACTGAAAATTATGAAACACCTATTCTACCTAGCTCTCATAGATATGAATTGCCTAAGATACCCGAGGGTTATGTTATGAAAGGAGAGGTTGCTAGGGATTTTCTTGCCTGTAAGGATATAGATGATCTTAAGAAATTACTATGCAAGTTGAAAGAAAAATCTTTGAATGCTAGAATGAAATATGATCCTAAGTTTGCTACTTCACCTATCTTTATTATTGATAAGGATTATGAATTATCCGTCGACCCAAAGTTAATTACTTTGGTTGAATCTTATCCTTTCCATGGCTATGAAACTGAAACTGTTGTGACAAATCTTACTAAATTAAATGATATAGCCACCCTATTTGCTCATGAGGAAAAAATCGTGATTACTATGTTCTTAAGTTGTTTTCGTTCTCATTAAAGGGTGATGCTAAGATATGGTATAATACTCTTGCTCCTGGTTGCGTGCGTAGTCCCTAGGATATGATTTATTACTTCTCTGAAAATATTTACCTCCTCATAAGAAACAAGCTGCCTTACAGGAAATATTTAACTTTGTGCAAACTGAAGAAGAGAGTCTCCCACAAGCTTGGGGGACGCTTCTCCAACTACTTAGTTCTTTGCCTGATCATCCTCTTAAGAAAAATGAAATACTTGATATCTTCTACAATGTCCTAACCGATACTTCTAGGGACTACCTAGATAGTTGTGATGGTTGTATTTTCAGGGAACAAGCTATTGAACAAGATGAGGAACTCTTAAATAATATATTGAAAAATGATAATGATTGGACTCTTCCTAAACCACCGCCCAAACCCACTCCGAAGAAAAGGGGTATTCTATATCTCAGTCCGAAAGATATGCAAGAGGCAAAGAAATGTGTTAGGGCATGTCTCTCTCTAAGTGGTTTTGGTGATTGATGACAATGGATTTGCGGACTAATCGTGTGCATTGAGATTTCAGATATTTATTCATTGGCACGAGACGATTCTCCCCCCTCGGAGTTTAAGGAGAAGACGGTGTGTTTCCTTTGTTTCTGTTTTGGTGAACTTGAGTCGTAGGAAACACCGTACTATCAAGAGGGGTCCGTATTGGAAAGGTTTGGTGGAATCAACACGTACATGTCCCCTTTGCACTCCCAACTCTTCCCCACATATTTGGAGGATCCTTCGTTGTCTTGGAAGTGGGCTTCATAGTGATCCAGCGGCAGTACCGTGGCGCCGAGCGGCAGTACCGCCCAGAGCCACAGGCGGCAGTACCGCTCGCGGGGTCTCAGCCGTAGTATCGCTTCGGTGCCATGCTACTACCACCTCGATTCGAGAGCGTCACTTCTCGTGTCGGGTTGTGCGGCAGTAGGAGCGGCAGTGGCGGCGGTAGTACCTCTCATGAGCAGTAGTACCGCCCTACTATCGCTTCTAGTGCCGCCCGGGGCTCTCGCTCTCCTGCCCCTTCTCCCTACAAGGCCCCTGCTCACAGTCTTGACGGTAGTACCGCTGGGGGTCGCTGTAGTACCGCTGCTACCAGCAATAGTACCGCTCCCCTACGCGGTAGTACCGCTCTGTGCGGGCTGAAGAGGGGATAATGGTTGGATTTGATTCCCCACTATAAAAGGAGGTCTTCTTCCCCAAGAAGACCTACCTCTTTTCCCCCAAGCTCCATTGTTGCTCCAAAACTCATTTTCGCCCGATCTCTCTCCCTAGGCAATAAAACTTGTTGATTTTGTAGGGATTGGTTGAGAAGGCCCAGATCTACACTTCCACCAAGAGAAATTTGATTCCCCCACTAATCCCTTGTGGGTCTTGTTACTCTTGGGTGTTTGAGCACCCTAGACAGTTGAGGTCACCTCGGAGCCACATTCCATTGTGGTGAAGCTCCGTGGTATCATTGGGAGCTTCCAATCAAGTTGTGAAGATAGCCCCAACCTTGTTTGTAAAGGTTCGATCGCGCCTTCAAGGGCACCATTAGTGGAATCACAACATCTCGCATTGTGTGAGGGCGTGAGGAGAATACGGTGGCCCTAGTGGCTTCTTGGGGAGCATTGTGCCTCCACACCGCTCCAACGGAGACGTACTTCCCCCAAAGGGAAGGAACTTCAGTAACACATCCTCGTCTCCACCAGCTCCACTTGTGGTTATCCCTTCCCTTTACTTTGTGCAAGCTATTATTGTATAGTATCCTTTGCTTGCACTTGTTCTTGTTGTTTTTGTTGTTAGCATCATATAGGTTTCTCACCTAGTTGCACATCTAGACAACCTATTTGTTGCTAAACCTAATTTGTTAATAAAAGCTAAAAATTGGTAGTTCCCTATTCACCCCCTCTAGTCAACCATATCGATCCTTTCAATTGGTATCAGAGCCTCGTCTCTTTATTAAGGGTTTCACCACCCGAAGAGTATGGTTGACACCGAGGAGGTTGTGCCCGAGGCCGTGGAGTTGACTTCGATCACTCGAGACAACTTAAATGAAGCTATGGCTTCACTTAAGACGTCTATGACGGCCGAAGTCAAGTCCATGCTTAAAGAATTACTTGAGGGGATGAAATCCACTCCCGATCCCTTGCTTGTGGTTAATCCCACCGCATCAGAGTCGAAGGCCAATTCCGGCTAAAGGTACTCATGTTCCTTCCCCGCATGACAAGAATGGGACGGGTGTTGGGGAACGTAGTAATTTCAAAAATTTCCTACGCACACGCAAGATCATGGTGATGCATAGCAACGAGAGGGGAGAGTGTTGTCCACGTACCCTCGTAGACTGACAGCGGAAGCGTTATCACAACGCGGTTGATGTAGTCGTACGTCTTCACGATCCGACTGATCAAGTACCGAACGTACGGCACCTCCGAGTTCTACACACGTTCTGCTCGATGACGTCCCTCGAACTCCGATCCAGCCGAGTGTTGATGGAGAGTTTCGTCAGCACGACGGCGTGGTGACGATGATGATGTTCCACCGACGCAGGGCTTCGCCTAAGCTCCGCAACGGTATTATCGAGGTGTAATTTGGTGGAGGGGGGCACCGCACACGGCTAAGAGATCTCAAGGATCAATTGTTGTGTCTATGGGGTGCCCCTACCCCCGTATATAAAGGAGCAAGGAGGAGGCAGCCGGCCAAGGGAGAGGCGCGCCAAAGGGGGGGAGTCCTACTCCCACCGGGAGTAGGACTCCTCCTTTCCTTGTGGGAGTAGGAGAAGGGAAGGGGGAAGGAGAAAGAAGGAAGGGGGCGCCCCCCCTCCCTAGTCCAATTCGGACTAGCCCATGGGGAGGGGTGCGGCCACCCTTTGGGGTCTTTCTCTCCTTTCCCGTATGGCCCATTAAGGCCCAATACGAATTCCCGTAACTCTCCGGTACTCCGAAAAATACCCGAATCACTCGGAACCTTTCCGAAGTCCGAATATAGTCGTCCAATATATCGATCTTTACGTCTCGGCCATTTCGAGACTCCTCGTCATGTCCCCGATCTCATCCGGGACTCCAAACTCCTTCAGTACATAAAAACTCAATAAAACTGTCATCGTAACGTTAAGCGTGCTGACCCTTCGGGTTCGAGAACTATGTAGACATGACCGAGACACCTCTCCGGTCAATAACCAATAGCGGGACCTGGATGCCCATATTGGCTCCCACATATTCTACGAAGATCTTTATCGGTCAGACCGCATAACAACATACGTTGTTCCCTTTGTCATCGGTATGTTACTTGCCCGAGATTCGATCGTCGGTATCTCGATACCTAGTTCAATCTCGTTACCGGCAAGTCTCTTTACTCGTTCCGTAATACATCATCCCGTAACTAACTCATTAGTCACAATGCTTGCAAGCCTTATAGTGATGTGCATTACCGAGTGGGCCCAGAGATACCTCTCCGACAATCGGAGTGACAAATCCTAATCTCGAAATACGCCAACCCAACAAGTACCTTTGGAGACACCTGTAGAGCACCTTTATAATCACCCAGTTACGTTGTGACGTTTGGTAGCACACAAAGTGTTCCTCCGGTAAACGGGAGTTGCATAATCTCATAGTCATAGGAACATGTATAAGTCATGAAGAAAGCAATAGCAACATACTAAACGATCGGGTGCTAAGCTAACGTAATGGGTCATGTCAATCACGTCATTCTCCTAATGAGGTGATCCCGTTAATCAAATGACAACTCATGTCTATGGCTAGGAAATATAACCATCTTTGATTAACGAGCTAGTCAAGTAGAGGCATACTAGTGACACTCTGTTTGTCTATGTATTCACACATGTATTATGTTTCCGGTTAATACAATTCTAGCATGAATAATAAACATTTATCATGATATAAGGAAATATATAATACTTTATTATTGCCTCTAGGGCATATTTCCTTCAGTCTCCCACTTGCACTAGAGTCAATAATCTAGTTCACATCGCCATGTGATTTAACATCAATAATTCACATCACCATGTGATTAACACCCATAGTTCACATCTCTATGTGACCAACACTCAAAGGGTTTACTAGAGTCAATAATCTAGTTCACATCGCTATGTGATTAACACCCAAAGAGTACTAAGGTGTGATCATGTTTTGATTGTGAGATAATTTTAGTCAACGGGTCTGTCACATCCAGATCTGTAAGTATTTTGCAAATTTCTATGTCTACAATGCTCTGCACGGAGCTACTCTAGCTAATTGCTCCCACTTTCAATATGTATCTAGACCGAGACTCAGAGTCATCTAGATTTAGTGTCAAAACTTGCATCGACGTAACCCTTTACGATGAACCTTTTGTCACTTCCATAATCGAGAAACATATCCTTATTCCACTAAGGATAATTTTGACCGCTGTCCAGTGATCTACTCCTAGATCACTATTGTACTCCCTTGCCAAAATCAGTGTAGGGTATACAATAGATCTGGTACACAGCATGGCATACTTTATAGAACCTATGGCCAAGGCATAGGGAATGACTTTCATTCTCTTTCTATCTTCTGCCGTGGTCGGGCTTTGAGTCTTACTCAATTTCACACCTTGTAACACAGGCAAGAACTCTTTCTTTGACTGTTCTATTTTGAACTACTTCAAAATCTTGTTAAGGTATGTACTCATTGAAAAAACTTATCAAGCGTTTTGATCTATCTCTATAGATCTTGATGCTCAATATGTAAGCAGCTTCACCGAGGTCTATCTTTGAAAAACTTCTTTCAAACACTCCTTTATGCTTTGCAGAATAATTCTACATTATTTCTGATCAACAATATGTCCTTCACATATACTTATCAGAAATGCTGTAGTGCTCCCACTCACTTTCTTGTAAATACAGGCTTCACCGCAAGTCTGTATAATACTATATTCTTTGATAAACTTATCAAAGTGTATATTCCAACTCCGAGATGCTTGCACCAGTCCATAGATGGATCGGTGGAGCTTGCATATTTTGTTAGCACCTTTAGGATTGACAAAACCTTCTGGTTGCATCATATACAACTCTTCTTTAATAAATCCATTAAGGAATGTAGTTTTGTTTATCCATTTGCCATATTTCATAAAATGCGGCAATTGCTAACATGATTCAGACAGACTTAAGCATAGATACGAGTGAGGAACTCTCATCGTAGTCAACATCTTGAACTTGTCGAAAACCTTTTTGCGACAATTCTAGCTTTGTAGATAGTGACACTACTATCAACATCTGTCTTCCTCTTGAAGATCCATTTATTCTCAATGACTCGCCGATCATTGGGCAAGTCAATCAAAGTCCATACTTTGTTCTTATACATGGATCTCATCTCAGATTTCATGGCCTCAAGCCATTTTGCGGAATCTGGGCTCACCATCGCTTCTTCATAGTTCGTAGGTTCGCCATGGTCTAGTAACATGACCTCTAGAAGAGGATTACTGTACCACTCTGGTGCGGATCTTACTCTGCTTTACCTACGAGGTTTGGTAGTAACTTGATCTGAAGTTACATGATCATCATCATTAACTTCCTCACTAATTGGTGTAGGAGCCACAGGAACAGATTTCTGTGATGAACTACTTTCCAATAAGGGAGCAGGTACAGTTACCTCATCAAGTTCTACTTTCCTCCCACTCACATCTTTCGAGAGAAACTCCTTCTCTAGAAAGGATCCATACTAAGCAACGAATGTCTTGCCTTCGGATCTGTGATAGAAGGTGTACCCAACTGTCTCCTTTGGGTATCCTATGAAGACACATTTCTCCGATTTAGGTTTGAGCTTATCAGGATGAAACTTTTTCACATAAGCATCGCAACCCCAAACTTTAAGAAACGACAACTTTGGTTTCTTGCCAAACCACAGTTCATAAGACGTCGTCTCAACGGATTTTGATGGTGCCCTATTTAACGTGAATGTAGCTGTCTCTAATGCATAACCCCAAAACGATAGTGGTAAATTGGTAAGAGACATCATAGATTGCACTATATCCAATAAAGTACTGTTATTACGTTCGGACACACCATTATGTTGTGGTGTTCCAGGTGGCGTGAGTAGTGAAACTATTTCACATTGTTTTAACTGAAGGCCAAACTCGTAACTAAAATACTCTTCTCCACGATCAAATCGTAGAAACTTTATTTTATTGTTACGATGATTTTCGCTTCACTCTGAAATTATATGAACTTTTCAAATGTTTCAGACTTCTGTTTCTTTAAGTAGATATACCCATATCTGCTCAAATCATCTGTGAAGGTCAGAAAATAATGATACCTGCTACGAGCCTCAATATTCATCGGACCACATACATCCGTATGTATGATTTCCAACAAATCTGTTGCTCTCTCCATAGTTCCGGAGAACGGCGTTTTAGTCATCTTGCCCATGAGGCACGGTTCGCAAGCATCAAGTGATTCATAATCAAGTGATTCCAAAATCCCATCAGTATGGAGTTTCTTCATGCGCTTTACACCAATATGACCTAAACGGCAGTGCCACAAATAGTTTGCACTATCATTATTAACTTTGCATCTTTTGGCTTTAATATTATGATTATATGTATCACTACGATCGAGATCCAACAAACCATTTTCGTTGGTGTGTATGACCATAGAAGGTTTTTATTCATGTAAACAGAACAACAATTGTTCTCTAACTTAAATGAATAACCGTATTGCAATGAACATGATCAAATCATATTCATGCTCAACGCAAACACCAAATAACACTTATTTAGTTTCAACACTAATCCCGAAAGTATAGGGAGTGTGCGATGATGCTCATATCAATCTTGGAACTACTTCCAACACACATCGTCACCTCTCCTTTTACTAGTCTCTGTTTATTCTGCAACTCCCGTTTTGAGTTACTACTTTTAGCAACTGAACCAGTATCGAATACCGAGGGGTTGCTATAAACACTAGTAAAGTACACATCAATAACATGTATATCCAATATACCTTTGTTCACTTTGCCATCCTTCTTATCCACCAAATAGTTGGGGTAGTTCCGCTTCCAGTGACCAGTCCCTTTGCAGTAGAAGCACTCAGTCTCAGGCTTAGGACCAGACTTAGGCTTCTTCACTTGAGCAGCAACTTGCTTGCCGTTCTTCTTGAAGTTCGCCTTCTATCCCTTTGCCCTTTTCTTGAAACTAGTGGTCTTGTTAACCATCAACACTTGATGTTTTTCTTGATTTCTACCTTCGTCGATTTCAGCATCACGAAGAGCTTGGGAATTACTTTCGTCATCCCTTGCATACTATAGTTCATCACGAAGTTCTACTAACTTGGTGATGGTGACTAGAGAATTCTGTCAACCACTATTTTATCTGGAAGATTAACTCCCACTTGATTCAAGCGATTGTAGTACCCAGACAATCTGAGCACATGCTCACTAGTTGAGTGATTCTCCTCCATCTTTTAGCTATAGAACTTGTTGGAGACTTCACATCTCTCAACTCGGGTATTTGCTTGAAATATTAACTTCAACTCCTGGAACATCTTATATGTTCCATGACGTTCAAAACGTCTTTGAAGTCCCGATTCTAAGCCGTTAAGCATGGTGCACTAAACTATCAAGTAGTCATCATATTGAGCTAGCCAAACGTTCATAACGTCTGCATCTGCTCCTGCAATAGGTCTGTCACCTAGCGGTGCATCAAGGACATAATTTTTTCTGTGCAGCAATGAGGATAATCCTCAGATCACGGATCCAATCCGCATCTTTGCTACTAACATCTTTCAACATAATTTTTCTCTAGGAACATATCAGAAATAAACAGGGAAGCAACAACGCGAGCTATTGATCTACAACATAATTTGCAAAATACTATCAGGACTAAGTTCATGATAAATTTAAGTTCAATTAATCATATTACTTAAGAACTCCCACTTAGATAGACATCTCTCTAATCATCTAAGTGATTACGTGATCCAAAGCAACTAAACCATGTCCGATTAACACGTGAGATGGAGTAGTTTCAATGGTGAACACCGCTATGTTGATCATATCTACTATATGATTCACGCTCGACCTTTCGGTCTCTGTGTTCCGAGGCCATATCTGTACATATGCTAGGCTCGTCAAGTTTAACCTGAGTATTCCGCGTGTGCAACTGTTTTGCACCCGTTGTATTTGAACGTAGAGCCTATCACACCCGATTAACACGTGGTGTCTCAGCACGAAGAACTTTCGCAACGGTGCATACTCAGGGAGAACACTTTTGTCTTGAAATTTTAGTGAGAGATCATCTTATAATGCTACCGTCAAACAAAGCAAGATAAGATGCATAAAGGATTAACATCACATGCAATTAATATAAGTGATATGATATGGCCATCATCATCTTGTGCTTGTGATCTCCATCTCCGAAGCACCGTGCTTGTGATCTCCATCTCCGAAGCACCGTCATGATCACCATCGTCACCGGCGCGACACCTTGATCTCCATCGTAGCATCGTTGTTGTCTCGCCAACTTATTGCTTTTACGACTATCGCTACCGCTTAGTGATAAAGTAAAACTATTACATGACGATTGCATCTCTTACAATAAAGCGACAACCATATGGCTCCTGCCAGTTGCCGATAACTCGGTTACAAAACATGATCATCTCATACAACACATTATATCACATCATGTCTTGACCATATCACATCACAGCATGCCCTGCAAAAACAAGTTAGACGTCCTCTACTTTGTTGTTGCAAGTTTTACGTGGCTGCTACGGGCTTAGCAAGAACCGTTCTTACCTACGCATCAAAACCACAACGATAGTTTGTCAAGTTGGTGCTGTTTTAACCTCGCAAGGACCGGGCGTAGCCACACTCGGTTCAACTAAAGTGAGAGAGACAGACACCCGCCAGTGACCTTTAAGCAACGAGTGCTCCGAACGGTGAAACCAGTCTCGCGTAAGCGTACGCGTAATGTCGGTCCGGGCCGCTTCATCTCACAATACCGCTGAACCAAAGTATGACATGCTGGTAAGCAGTATGACTTATATCGCCCACAACTCACTTGTGTTCTACTCGTGCAAACCATCAACGCATAAAACCAGGCTCTGATACCACTGTTGGGGAACGTAGTAATTTCAAAAATTTCCTACGCACACGCAAGATCATGGTGATGCATAGCAACGAGAGGGGAGAGTGTTGTCCACGTACCCTCGTAGACTAACAGCGGAAGCGTTATCACAACGCGGTTGATGTAGTCGTACGTCTTCACGATCCGACCGATCAAGTACCGAACGTACGGCACCTCCGAGTTCTACACACGTTCTGCTCGATGACGTCCCTCGAACTCCGATCCAGCCGAGTGTTGAGGGAGAGTTTCGTCAGCACGACGGCGTGGTGACGATGATGATGTTCCACCGACGCAGGGCTTCGCCTAAGCTCCGCAACGGTATTATCGAGGTGTAATTTGGTGGAGGGGGGCACCGCACACGGCTAAGAGATCTCAAGGATCAATTGTTGTGTCTATGGGGTGCCCCCTACCCCCGTATATAAAGGAGCAAGGAGGAGGCAGCCGGCCAAGGGAGAGGCGCGCCAAAGGGGGGGAGTCCTACTCCCACCGGGAGTAGGACTCCTCCTTTCCTTGTGGGAGTAGGAGAAGGGAAGGGGCAGGGAGAAAGAAGGAAGGGGGCGCCCCCCCTCCCTAGTCCAATTCGGACTAGCCCATGGGGAGGGGTGCGGCCACCCTTTGGGGTCTTTCTCTCCTTTCCCGTATGGCCCATTAAGGCCCAATACGAATTCCCGTAACTCTCCGGTACTCCGAAAAATACCCGAATCACTCGGAACCTTTCCGAAGTCCGAATATAGTCGTCCAATATATCGATCTTTACGTCTCGGCCATTTCGAGACTCCTCGTCATGTCCCCGATCTCATCCGGGACTCCAAACTCCTTCAGTACATCAAAACTCAATAAAACTGTCATCGTAACGTTAAGCGTGCTGACCCTTCGGGTTCGAGAACTATGTAGACATGACCGAGACACCTCTCCGGTCAATAACCAAAAGCGGGACCTGGATGCCCATATTGGCTCCCACATATTCTACGAAGATCTTTATCGGTCAGACCGCATAACAACATACGTTGTTCCCTTTGTCATCGGTATGTTACTTGCCCGAGATTCGATCGTCGGTATCTCGATACCTAGTTCAATCTCGTTACCGGCAAGTCTCTTTACTCGTTCCGTAATACATCATCCCGTAACTAACTCATTAGTCACAATGCTTGCAAGCCTTATAGTGATGTGCATTACCGAGTGGGCCCAGAGATACCTCTCCGACAATCGGAGTGACAAATCCTAATCTCGAAATACGCCAACCCAACAAGTACCTTTGGAGACACCTGTAGAGCACCTTTATAATCACCCAGTTACGTTGTGACGTTTGGTAGCACACAAAGTGTTCCTCCGGTAAACGGGAGTTGCATAATCTCATAGTCATAGGAACATGTATAAGTCATGAAGAAAGCAATAGCAACATACTAAACGATCGGGTGCTAAGCTAACGTAATGGGTCATGTCAATCACGTCATTCTCCTAATGAGGTGATCCCGTTAATCAAATGACAACTCATGTCTATGGCTAGGAAATATAACCATCTTTGATTAACGAGCTAGTCAAGTAGAGGCATACTAGTGACACTCTGTTTGTCTATGTATTCACACATGTATTATGTTTCCGGTTAATACAATTCTAGCATGAATAATAAACATTTATCATGATATAAGGAAATATATAATACTTTATTATTGCCTCTAGGGCATGTTTCCTTCAACGGGAACCTTTGCCTCAGTTCCCCTCCCCCGGTCTATGGAGGACCGGTCCCCACAGCTCGCATTAATATTCATGGTCCTCCTCCCAAGCTTTTTAAGGGTGATTTTGCTAGTTGGGTCTTCCGCATTAAGTCTCATTTGAATCATTGCTCAACTAACCTTTGGAGAATCATTGAGCAAGGCTTCTACCCGCATGATCCAACCAACTTCGCCCCAAGAGAAGAAGTGGACAATCAATACAATCACTCTGCATTGTTCATCCTTTAGGAAGCGGTCCCTCCCGAAGACCTAGTGCACCTACGACCTTTCACTCATGCAAAGGATTGTTGGGAGCACATTGTTTCCATGTACAAGGGGAGCTAAAGCATCCAACGGTCCAACTTTGAAGTGGTCCTTGATGAGGCCGATGAATTTGTGATGCTCGAAGATGAGGATCTGCGTGATCTTTACCGGAGGGTGAATACTTTTGCGGTTGCTCTCCAAGACCATGGAAGCAAGGATACTGATGACACTTGGATCAAGCGCAAGTTTCTCAAGGCCATCATGCCTTTCAACAAGGCCATGTCTTCTGTGATTCGTCAAAGGCCGGACTTTCACTACTTAACCTCAACTGAAGTGTTGGATGAGTTTATTGCCATGAACATCATGAACAAGACTGCCGAGAATGCTCTTGCTCGGGTTCGGTCAAAGAAAAGCACTCCCACCCTTGCTTTGAAGGCCAAGGCCATTCCGGAAGAAGAAGAGGAGTGTGGCCCCGAGGACACTAAATATGCTTACCATGAGCACATGGCTTTTGCATCAAGGCAATTTTGGAGCAACAAGAGGAACTCAACGCCCAACTTCACAAAGAACAACTCAAGTGGGCCAAATAACAAGCAACATGTAAGAACTTGCTACAATTGTGGAAATGTGAGTCACTTTGTAGTCAATTGCCCCTACGAGAAGAGGGAAGACAATGGTGGCAAACTCATTCGCAAAGATAAAGCCAAGTCTTTCCCTAGCAAGAATAACTTCATCAAGAAGTCCCCTCCAAAGGGCTTGGTGGCACATGAAGAGTACCCCTCTGATGATGATGAAGATACAAGTGGAGACGGAATGGCAACGGCTACCATTGCCATTGCTACTTCCTCCCCCTCCAAGGTGTCTCTCTTCGGCGCCCCCAACGAAAACACCATTGCCAAGTGTCTCATGGCCAAAGGTATCAACAAGGTAACTCCTAACATCAAAACCACCATCATTATTACTCCTTCATTGTTAGATTGTGTTGATGATAGTGAGGTGGAGAAAGTTGATGAGAATGAGTTCACCAACACTACAAAAAATAAACTTTCGTGATAATACATGTTTGTCATAGTAGGTCACGTTTTCTGTCATGCATGTAAATCCATGAAGATTTTATGACAGAATCAAGATAGTCATACCTGTGATGTCGTAGAAGTGTTCCATGACATTACCAAAATTATCATCACGGAAGTGTCCACTTCCATGACGATAAATCGCGCGTCATAGAAGTGCTTTCGTCAAGGGTGACCGACACGTGGCATCCACCGTAACGGGTCGCCATTAAGCTATCAGATCTGGTTTTGGATCCGATAACCCGTTAACAGCCCAGACCAATGGGGATTTTCCACGTGTAAAATTCTCATTGGCCGGAGGAAACACATGTTGGCTCACCGTTGGGACAAATGTCATCCACTCATTGGATAGGAGGCGCCTATGATACGTCGACACATGGCACGGCCCAACAGAGGCCCACTTCGATGAAAAGGCCGGCCCGTTTGACTTGGTCAAAAGGTAACGGGCCGGACCATAGAAAGCCTGTTAACGGCCTGTTCGTATATAGCCCATTTACGACCCGCTAACTCATGACCCGTTAAGGCCTATCGGAATTAAGCCCAGTAGCTTCATCTGGGCCGTCCAATATGATTCCAGCCCGTTGTAACTTCCGGCCCATGTATGGCCCATGATCTTTCGGCCCATATGAGGCCCTTTGTAACTCTTGGCTCATTAACGGCCCGTGGTGAATCTGGCCTGTAATGAACAGTGTACCGCTTTATAACCATTAACGAACCATTATTCCATTGGGCCGTTTCCAACCCGTGTTATCTTTCATCCTGCTTAGGGACCATTTATTCTTGGGCTCATTTCCAGCATTAGGTTACTTCCGGCCCGTTACTGGCCTTTTTTGCTTGTGGGCCAAATTCATCCCGTGGTTACAATCGGCCCGTTTGCGGCCCGTTAATCTGTTGGGCCGTCTTCATAGCACCATCAAATACGAGCGATTAACGATGGCCCGTTATGGTTGGCCCATGGACGGAAGATTCCAACTCTAGCCCGTTTACGGCTCATAATGCGGTCTGTTATTGGCCCATGTTTGGCCGGTCGATCATACGGCCTGTAGAAGGCCCATTGATGATACGGCCCGTGGAAGGCTCATTGATTCTACGGGCCGTAGAAGGCCCATTGTTTCTACAGCCCTTAGAAGGCCCATTGTTTCTACGGCCCGTAGGAGGCCCATGGTAACTATAGTAAATATGTAGCCCATGGTTATTGTGGCCTAGTTTTAAAAAATAGGTTATTGCGGCCACTAGCAAACCGCGGAAAAAGAACTGCACTGACTACAAGCAAACAAATAAACAAGACAACAAGGAAATAAATAAGCAAGCAACTTACGCTAGGCTATCACGGCTATTACACATATTACATCCACTGGGCATCAAAGTTCACCACCAGTGCAAATATAGGGAACAAAGCAGCATATAACATACACTGGTCTAGTGCAAATAAACGTTGCAGCAAAACAAGTCCAGAACTGAAACCACTTTAGAAGAGATCAAGAAACAATATCCTGGGTACCCATAATGCTGGCAAGATGCTTAGCAAGCTTATTAACTTTCTCTTGTTTGGCGCTTAAATCCTCCAGCGCTTGCTGTTGCACCAGAAAGTATGCATCTGAATTCTGCAGGGACTTCCTTAGTCCTTCGGCTTCGTGTCGCAGCACATATGATCGATGTCTTTCAACTTGAAGTTGAGACTCAAGAAGACGAATTTATTCAGGCAGCGAGTTCGAAGAGCTTATGCCAACAGTAGTGGCTAGTAACTCGAACACTACATCAAGACAGGACTTTTGGGTTGTCTCGCTGTCGTCAAGATAGTTTTTATCGGCTTTCTTGGAGACCAATAGGGATGTCTCACTATCTTGAACCCTATCTGCATTACTTCCTTTACCATTGCATAACGGGGTACTGTTCTCCAATATTTTGTCCGCATTCTAAAAGAGAAACAAGCAGACATATCACAGGTTTACCATGTTGTATATGAAACTCATTTTGGTAAATCAGTTCAGTAGTAAAGTGGACAGGATAACAACATGAAACAAACATATATCTATGTACCATGGTCACCTTATGGTCTATATCATTCTAGTTTTTGTTGCCAAATCAAGATAGCGGCACAGTTCAAATAATATTTGTTCAAGACAAAGCAGAATAGACAGAATATAAGTGTGGGAAACTACAGACCAATAACAACACTTGTAATGTGCATGGCATGAGAACATAACTGTTTATTCAATTGAAACTGAAATCAACATAGAGCAAGTTACAACAGCAAACCAGTTAAAGAAACAGGTTTAAAACATACCTGTTGCGCCATTGGAGTTTCAATTCCATCCTTCAAATTTGAAAATAGTTGGTATGAGTAAATACAGTGATGCAAGAGAAAAGGAGTAAGAACCATAGCTATAGAACCTGACCTGAGAACAATTCTTCTTCTGCTTTAAGCATTGAGTTGGGATTCAGAGTGGCGGTCCTCGTGCTTTGGGCAGTGCAGTTCCCTTACTAACTGCTCGTGTTTGGGTGCTCTGTGGTGGACACGGTGCTATATCAATTAGAACTGGGTTAGTATCTATTGGGGTTGGGGTTAGAAGGGGTGTAGCTGGTTCTCTGTCCAACTGGGTAGGGGTACAATCTGCGTGAGTCTGGGTTATGTGTGGTGGGGCTGGTTCTTGGGCAAGTACAACCGTGGTTCTATCTGTAACAACTGGTAACACTATCTTTTCTAAAGATCGTGTTGTTACTCCCTTAGATACTGCCATCACCCTCTTCAATTCAAATGGCTGATAAACAAGAAAAGTAATTGAATGCACAGACATTGTATGATAGACAGGTGCAATGGATAGTGGTTTATAAAAGAGGGCATGAAATAATTCACATTTATGTTGTCTAACCAAACAGGATAGCATGACACAATTTCACATATATGATGGCTAACTAAACATGATAGCATGAACAATTTCACATATATGATGGCTAACTAAAAAAGATGGAAAGACATAGTTCAAAATATGATGACTATGTAAACAGGATGACATGATATAACTATATAATGTGTTTATTAAATAGGTTTGCATGCCATAATTCACATACATGCCGCCTATGGAAACATGATAGCATGATATAGTTCATGGATAGAATGACATAATTCAAAATATGATGACTGCAATGTAACATCCCAAATTTTCAATTTGGAATGTTATACATTAGATCATCTTGCATAGCATATTTTATTGCAATTTTGTTTTGCGATCCTAGAAAATTCTACGCAACTCAAGGACCCACGGAGAGAGTTGGGAATTTCGTTATTTTCATATTTGGGTTTTCTCAAATTTTGAAAATAGGATCATTTGTTTTAATTATTTTCTCTCCAAAAATATTTCATATCAAAATATATGAGAGGGGATAATATGACTTCTCCACAAATAATGAAATATTGGAGGAAAAATATTAAAAACAAATATTTGATTTTATTTGGATTTTATTTGAATTAGGAAAAATACGCGTTTTTCAAAATTGCATTTAGGCCCCAAATAAATGTTCATCTTGTCTGGCTTGATTTTAGAAGTCGGGGACAATTTATTTCTGGATTTTTGGAGTCCGTTTAGTATTTCTTTTGTTTGTTTTTCTGCGCGAAATTATTTATAAAAAAAACGCGAACCGACCTTGGGCCGTATTCGGCCAGGACTTCGCCCAGCCAGGCCTTTATAAGGCGCGCCCCGAGGCCCCGTCAGCCCAAGTCGCCCCCGCCGCCGAAAACCCTAACCCTAGCCCCAGCTCCGCCGCCGCCGCCGGATCCCGCGCCGCCCGCCGCCCGACGCCGCCGCCGACGCCGGACCCCGCCGCCGCCGACGCCGGACCCCGCCGCCCCTCGCCGCCGGACCCCGCCGCCCCCTCGCCGGAGGTAGCCACCGCCCCGTCGCCGGTGGTTTTCCTCGAGAAAACCGTTCGGTTTTCCGTCCGGTTTTTTAAAAAAACCCTAGATCTGTTTTTTTAGAATAGATCTTTTTTTCAGTTTAGTTTATTTAGTGGACGTTCGTCCGTACGTTCGTTTTAACGAACGGTTTTCGTTTTCTTTTGCGCAGACAGCGAACGTTCGTTCGTTAGCCTGTTCGTCCGTTTTTCTTTTTCTCGGATTTTCCGCGATTATTTCTGATCGCGATTTCCGATCTGTTTTTCGTTTTAGTATAACTTTTCGCTCGTTTATCGGAATCAGGCGATTCAAGCGCCTAGAGTTTCGTCTCGAAACCCTCTTTCTGTTTAACCAACTTAAACAAGTTTTTGCTACTGTAAAATTTGACTTAGGTCCAGATTAGTAAACGAAGCTTGTTTCTTTCGCCGTTTGAGTTTTGTTGCTTCGTTCGATTTGATTCTGTTTGCAAACCGGAGTTCTTAAGTTGAACTTTCTGGTTAGATCTCTTATTTCGAGTTTACCCATGCACCCTTGCTTGATTGCTTATGTGTGTATTGTTTGTTTGCGATAGAGTACCCGGAGTGCGAAGCGTGCTACTACGAGTCTCTAGGTTTCACGGATCATCAGCAAGGCAAGTAACACTTTGACCATATCCCTTTCATACCCAGTTTTTATGCATTAGATTCAACCCTCAAACATTGCATGAGTAGGATTGATAACATGTGGGTATTGGGAAGTAGTTGATGAGGTAGGAACCTATTGCCCTGCATTCAAACCATTGGGAGTTACTTCTACGTTTGCTTATATTGTTATGCTATGCTCGTAGACGTGGATTGGGTTTGAGTGACTACATGACAGTTGTGAGATTGTTAATTAATGGTTAACTTAAGGTGGCTACTTAAATTCACATCTGGGTGGATTGAGGCACCTGGGGAACCCAGTGATTGCCTGTATTTTTGGAAATCCCGGGGTACCGTGTGATTCTCCTATGGACCGCCACCCAGGCTCAAAGGGATCATGAGATTATTCATACTATAAACTTCCGTGTGCAGCCACATGCTATTATGGGCTCTAGCATAGTTGATTAAGTCGTGTGAACTCTTACAGTGGTAGACTAGCAGATGTAGGGGAAAGTAGGTGTAACTGTCTACCCATCGTAAGGTGCTAACGCTTCTGAAAGACTGTGTCTCGGTCATCCGTTTCTCAAACACCATGTAGTGCGAGAAATCCAACGGAGGAGATCGAGTCTTGTGGGGAAAAGTGCACAAACCTCTGCAGAGTGTACAATCTAATCATGGTTAGCCGTGTCCCCGGTTATGGACATCTTGAGTATCTAGTTCTTGGATTATCATGTGAATCTCATCATCATGTACTTAACTAATTTTGTTGGGTTATTAATGATTACTTTTAATTGGGATTGAGAGGGGGTTTACCTTCTCAATATTTTTCAACTAACTTTGTAGTTAATTAAAATATATTCCTTTGCAGTAGGGAAAAATTGGCTTTTCGCAAAACTGTAACCATAGAGCTTTCCACCAGCCAAATATGCATGTAGTGATAGCATTATTCTATTCATTACTCTCTATGTGTTACTTTGCGAGCATATTCCATGTGCTGACCCGTTTTCGGGCTGCAACGTATCATGTTGCAGACTTTTCAGACGACGAGTAAGGAGCCTTAGGTCGTGGTCTTATACTCAGTGATGCCGTTGGAGTTGATGGACTCACTTTATCTTCCAAGCCTTCCGCTGTTATCGTAATTAGATGGCCTTAAGCATATTTATTGTAATAAGTTCTCTTTTGAGACATTCTATGTAATAAGTGTGTGATTGCTACTCTGTTATAAATCCTTCAAGTACTGTGCGTGTCAGCATTACTGATCCAGGGATGACACTGATGCACAGAGACTAGACTGTTTGAGGTCTGGTCGCTACATGTAAACACTGAACATGATGAGATGATATAACTATATGATGTCTTTATTAATTGGGTTGGCATGCCATAATTCAGATAGATGTTGTCTATGTAAACATGATGGCATGATATAATTCAAATATAAGATTTATATAGTAAGCAAGTAAGCAGATGGCAATCACATATATGATGTAAAACTAAGCAATGCAAGACAACATGGATGGCATGAGTAATATAACCCTGCCAAGTTTGAGCATAGACCTCAGGTGGGAAATAGGACTAGTCATCAGTCTCTGAATCCTCCTCCGTGGAGCTATCTGTAACCAGCAAGATGTCTGCTTTAGCAGGTAGCATTGTCTGCTCTGAATACCTTGTTTTCACTCTAGATACTTCCATCACCGCTTCAAATGGCTGATGCACAGGAAGAGTAGTTGAATATACAAACGTTGTCGACAAATGGAACACGTAATACAAAAAAAGGATAGCATGATATAATTCACATATATGATGATTGGCTAAACAACATGGCATTGCATAATTCACATATATAATGCCTTGCAACAAGATAGCATTGCAAAATTCACATATATAATGTCTTGCAACAATATGACATTGCATAATTCACATATACTGTAATTAGACACTAAACATGTGGCATTCACACAAAGCATGTCTAAACTAATCAAATGACATAGCAATGCAAGACACCATACACACGATATGAGCAACATAACCCTGCCAAGTTAGAGCATACACCTGGGGGGGAATAGGACTGGTCATCTATCTCTCAATCCTCCTCTAAGGAGCTATCCGTAACTAGCGAGATATGCGCTTCGTCAGATAGCATAGTCTGCTCTGAAGACCTTGTTTTCACTCCAGAATTTTCCATCACCATGTCAAATGGCTGATGCACACGAAGATTAGTTGAATGTACTAACATTGTTGACAAATGTAATGCGTAATGAAAAAAAAGGATGGCCTGATATAATTCACATATAAGATGACTGGCTAAGCAGGATGGCATTGCAAAATTCACATATATGATTCCTGGCTAAACAAGATGGCGTTGCATAATTCACATAAACGATGAAGAAACTAAACAGATGGCGTTCACACAAAGCATGTCTAAACTAAGCAGATGACATATTTGATGTATAAAGTAGGCAATGCAAGGCACCATATGCATGATATTACCAACATCAGCATGCCAAGTTAGAGAGAAGACCTCAGGGGGTAAATAGGAGTGGTCTTGTCCTTCTGAATGCCCCTCAGAATAGTTATCTTCCTCTTGATTACAATCCAAAATGGGTGGAGGGTTCTGCCTTTGCGCTACAATGGACCGACGTCTGCATGAAATTTTATTGCCACGCAAGGCTCGTCTCTTTTGCTCTACATGTTCAGTTCCATTGTGTACAATAGACATGCATAGGAATAAAACATAGTGAGATTATGTAAGGACTGCATGCAGAAATCCAGAGTGATAGTAGCAACCTGTGGATAGACCCAATACCAATGATAGCAGACAGATAATGGCTTCAGTTAAAAATACAGATAATGGCTTCTTTACTGTTTGTTTCCCACCCAACATGAAACTCATAGTAGACACCGGAGATTAACCAGATAGTAGATATATACTATTGATTGCAGCCCCGATTTGTACCACACAACCATTTAGAAACTCAAGTTTGACCATTAGTTTGGAGTTGACTCAGAGTCTAATAGGTGAACATGACGATAAAGTAGCATGTAATATTAAGCGGTGCATAATGCAAGCAGACACGAAAGAGTGCGACCTCTCTTGCGGACCCGTGTAGTCCTCGAGGTCATCTGCTCGGTTGATGATGGTAATGCAGTTGTCGTGGCTGCCGGCGGCGGGGAAGAAGATCTGAGGTGGCGAAAGACAGTCTGGAGACCGGATCCCTGCTGTGCTGGACCCTTTTGTCGTTGGAGCAGCTGAGCTGGGGTGGACGACGGCGCAACAGGAGCGGGACAAACCACACAAGGTTTTCTTTGACAACTATCTATAAGAGAAGCAATTCTATAATGGCTCGTTTGAATTGGATGATTCTACCAACGCAGGGATAGGAAATACACAGTAATAGGATAGGAATGCACGTGCAAAACAGAGAATTTAAAAACATAGGATTTCTGCCAATCTGGGTGTTTGGTTCACAAGAATTGGAAGATCAAAGGATGGAAAGAAGCATGGTGAGATTAAGTCAAACCACAAGAAAATGTACGGTTATAATGCTATTATGCTACTATCTCTTAGTATTGTGCTTCATGAATAGGAATTTGAAAAGGAGGACAAGTGGATATTAAAATTCCTACGGTTTTCTTTCAAGGAGACACTAAAGGAACAAATCCTACAATTTTCCTTTGCTCCATTCCTTTGACCAAATGCATGAATAGTAGTAGCATAGGAAACTTTCCAATTCCTATGTTTTTCCTTCAGTTTTCCTTTCAACCACTGGCGATTCTAGTAGGTAGGCATGAGCAGGGAAAAGCCTACACTCAAAAAATGTTTCTGTGCTACTTCTACTACTTTGGACCTAGGCCACTGCCCTACTAGCTCAACTCCCATGCCCATCTACAAATGCACAGCTCAAACGCGCAGAGATAAATAGTGATGGCGTTCAAGAGAGTCCATCACGGAAAGCTAAGTTGCCTGGTACCTCACTACTTGTCATATAGTAGGCAAAACTAATCGTATTTCACGTTACTACATGTGCTCAACGGACAATATATATATATATATAACATGTAGAGTAAAAAAGCGATGCAACAAGTGTACAACCTCTTTGGCAAAGCCATGTCGATCTCAGTGTGATTGGGTTGGTCGGTGAGGATGCTCCGGCTGATTTGGCTGTCGAAGGAGGGGAAGAAGATCTTATGCGTCTGGAGATGGAGCCCGGGGTACTGCTACCTCTGGAGCATGCGTTGGTTTTCCCTTGAAGAGGAAAGGGTGATGCAGCAAAGTAGCATAAGTATTACCCTCAGTTTTTGAGAACCAAGGTATCAATCCAGTAGGAGACTACACGCAAATCCCTTGTACCTGCACAAACAATCAAGAACCTTGCAACCAACGCGATAAAGGGGTTGTCAATCCCTTCACGGCCACTTGCAAAAGTGAGATCTGATAAAGATAATAAGATAAATATTTTTGGTATTTTTGTTGCATAGATTGAAAAGTAAAGATTTCAAAAATAAACAGCGACAGAAATAGCTAGTTGACGGGAGATTAATATGATGAAAGATAGACCCGGGGGCCATAGGTTTCACTAGTGGCTTCTCTCAAGATAGCATATTTTACGATGGGTGAACAAATTACTGTCGAGCAATTGATAGAAAGCGCATAGTTATGAGAATATCTAGGCATGATCATGTATATAGGCATCACGTCCGTGACAAGTAGACCGAAACGATTCTGCATCTACTACTATTACTCCACACATCGACCGCCATCCAGCATGCATCTAGAGTATTAAGTTCAATAGAACAGAGTAACGCATTAAGCAAGATGACATGATGTAGAGGGATAAACTCAAGCAATATGATATAAACCCCATATTTTTATCCTCGATGGCAACAATACAATATGTGCCTTGCTGCCCCTTCTGTCACTGGGAAAGGACACCGCAAGATTGAACCCAAAGCTAAGCACTTCTCCCATTGCAAGAAAGATCAATCTAGTAGGCCAAACCAAACTGATAATTCGAAGAGACTTGCAGAGATATTAAATCATACATATAAAAACTCAGAGAAGAATCAAATATTGTTCATAGATAATCTTGATCATAAACCCACAATTCATCGGATCTCGACAAACACACCGCAAAAAGAATTACATCGAATAGATCTCCAAGAAGATCGAGGAGAACTTTGTATTGAGATCCAAAGAGAGAGAAGAAGCCATCTAGCTAATAACTATGGACCCGAAGGTCTGTGGTAAACTACTCACACATCATCGGAGAGGCTATGGTGTTGATGTAGAAGCCCTCCGTGATCGATTCCCCCTCCGGCGGAGCGCCGGAAAAGGCCCCAAGATAGGATCTCACAGGTACAGAAGGTTGCGGTGGTGGAAATAGGGTTTCGTGGTGCTCCTGGATGTTTCCAGGGTATAAGAGTATATATAGGCGAAGGAAGTAGGTCGGTGGAGCTACGAGGGGCCCACGAGGGTGGGGGGCCCACCTACAGCCCCTGGGCGCGCCCTGCTACCTCGTGGCCACCTCGTGGCTTCCTTGACGTCCACTCCAAGTCTCCTGTATTGCATTTGTTCCAAAAATGATCCTTGCGAAGGTTTCATTCTGTTTGGACTCCGTTTGATATTCCTTTTCTGCGAAACACTGAAATAGGCAAAACAATAACAATTTGCACAGGGCCTCCGGTTAGTAGGTTAGTCCCAAAAATAATATTAAAGTGCATAATAATAAAGCCCATTAAACATCCAAAACAGATAATATAATAGCATGGAACAATAAAAAATTATTGATACGTTGGAGACGTATCAAGCATCCCCAAGCTTAATTCTTGCTCGTCCTCGAGTAGGTAAATGATAAAAACAGAATTTTTGATGTGGAATGCTACCTAGCATAATTCTCAATGTAATTTCTTTATTGTGGCATGAATGTTCAGATCCGAAAGATTCAAGACAAAAGTTTAATATTGACATAAAAATAATAATACTTCAAGCATACTAATAAAGCAATCATGTCTTCTCAAAATAATATGGCCAAAGAAAGTCATCCCTACAAAATCGTATTGTCTGGCTATGCTCTATCTTCATCACACAAAATACTTAAATCATGCACAACCCTGGTTTCAGCCAAGCAATTCTTTCATACTTTAGCATTCTCAAACCTTTTTCAACTTTCACGCAATACATGAGTGTGAGCCATGGACATAGCACTATAGGTGGAATAGAATGGTGGTTGTGGAGAAGACAAAAAGGAGGAAGATAGTCTCACATCAACTAGGCGTATCAAGGGGTTATGGAGATGCCCATCAATAGATATCAATGTGAGTGAGTAGGGATTGCCATCCAACTCGCTTGCTCACGAAGACCTAGGGCATTTTGAGGAAGCCCATCATTGGAATATACAAGCCAAGTTCTATAATGTAAAATTCCCACTAGTATATGAAAGTGACAACATAGGAGACTCTCTATCATGAAGATCACGGTGCTACTTTGAAGCACAAGTGTGGTAAAAGGATAGTAGCATTGTCCCTTATCTCCTTTTCTCTTTTTTTGGGGCCTCTTTATCTCTTTTTTATGGCCTCTTTTTTTTTCTTATTTTTCGGCCGGAATCTCATCCCGACTTGTGGGGGAATCATAGTCTCCATCATCCTTTCCTCACTTGGGACAATGCTCTAATAATGATGATCATCACACTTTTATTTACTTACAGCTCAAGAATTACAACTCAAGAATTACAACTCAATACTTAGAACAAAATATGACTCTATGTGAATGCCTCCGGCGGTGTACCCGGATATGCAATGAATCAAGAGTGACATGTATGAAAATCATGAACGGTGGCTTTGCCACAAATACGATGTCAACTACATGGTCATGCAAAGCAATATGACAATGATGGAGCATGTCATAATAAATGGAATGGTGGAAAGTTGCATGGCAATATATCTCGGAATGGCTATGGAAATGCCATAATAGGTAGGTATGGTGGATGTTTTGAGGAAGGTATATAGTGGGTTTATGATACCGGCGAAAGGTGCACGGTATTAGAGAGGCTAGCAATGGTGGAAGGGTAAGAGTGCGTATAATCCATGGACTCAACATTAGTCATAAAGAACTCACATACTTATTGCAAAAATCTATAAGTCATCAAAGCAAAGTACTACACGCATGCTCCTAGGGGAAGGGTTGGTAGGAGTTAACCATCGCGCGATCCCGACCTCCACACATAAGGAAGGCAATCAATAATTAAATCATGCTCCAACTTCATCACACAACGGTTCACCATACGTGCATGCTACGGGAATCACAAACTTTAACACAAGTATTTCTCAAATTCACAACTACTCAACTAGCATAACTCTAATATCACCATCTTCATATCTCAAAACAATCATAAAGAATGAAACTTCTCATAGTATTCAATGCACTTTATATGATAGTTTTTATTATACCTATCTTGGATGCTCATCACATTTAGGACTAATATTTTTTTTAACCAAAGCAAATTGCCATGCTGTTATAAAAGACTCTAAAAATAATATAAGTGAAGCATGAGAGACTAATAATTTCTATAAAATAAACCACCACCGTGCTCTAAAAGATATAAGCGAAGCACTAGAGCAAAATTATCTAGCTCAAAAGATATAAGTGAAGCACATCACTACTGCAGGATGCTGCTAACGCGACACTACAATCAGAGACCCTTCGAGAAACTGTGTGTGATGCAATAATTGCAAACGGTGCTGCATGAAAACCGTCAGAAATGATGCAAAACATTTGCGATGGAGGATGCATCAAACACGGTTCAGATTTTAGTTGTGTGTGCGATTCAGTCCACACAGTTAACCCGTTCGAACTGTTTGCGATGAGGCAGAACAACAGAAACGGGCAGCCATATCAATGTGTGTGCGATATACGGCATACAGTTCGCTCCGATGAACCGTTTGCTATTAGGGAGTGCAACATAAACGATTAGCCAGATCAAGGTGTGTGTGATATAGGGCATACGGTTCACTCGGACAAACTGTTTTCGATTAGCGAACGCAACAGAAATGGTTCAACTTAGCAAGATGTGTGTGATACGTGGCAAACAGCCGAATTGGATGAACTATTTGTGATGAGAAATTACAACACAGACGGTTAATACAGGTAGTTCGTGTGCGATTCTGTGTGTACAAAAAACTTTGAAATATGCAAACTAGTTGCTTGCGGTGGCTAGGAATATCGCGCACGATGCGTCTGCGAGTACTCGTGTGCGATGATTAGTAAGTTACACATACGTTTCCTTATGTTAACACTTGTGTGATAAATAACACGTGGCACCAGATATGGTATTCGGGTTGTGTGTGTGCTCCACTTAGTCTTCCCGCGCTCCAGCAAATGCTTCCCGCGCTCCACATGGATGAATTGTAAAATCCATGCCTATTCCCTCACCGGTTTCCTGCCACCAGCTAACAGCTTGCTGCATATAACCCAGGCGGCAACGCACCGCCGCGACACTCTGCAAAGATCTAGTCCTCACCCATCTACCATTAGTTATTCCAAGCATGCCAGGCAACAACCAAAGCTTCGACATCGACGCCTACCTGTGTTACATCTTCGGCGAGGAGAACGAGCCGGAGCAGGTCGGGGAGCAAGAGGTTCGTCGGCCGGTGCAGGCACCATGGCCGATCGGCAGCGATATCGGTGTCACAGTCCTTGGGAGCACAATCGACATATTGCAGAGGAGGTGTGATGAGCAGTTTGCCATCCACCATGCAAAAGATCCAGAGCTGCTCGGTGGCATGATCGACGACCCACCCGAAGAGCCGCCGTCACCAGTGCTCATCAAGAGCTTGATGCCCCGCAAGGAATGGGCAGAGGACCTCTGCGACTCAGTCAAGATAAAGGCAGCCTACGGCTTCATCATTGCCTGCGGCGGGCGTGTCAACCTTGATCCCGATGATGTGGTGGCCAGGCTCGAGCGCATCCTTGGCGGAGTTGACGTCCTCGACAAAGTAGAACATCGCCAACGTGATATCTTGAGGATGCAGGTGATCGACGGAATTTGCTACCAGGCCAAAGACATGGAAATGGAGCGGTTCCGCGGAGTTGTCATGCGCGTGATTGCACGCTTTTAAGCTCTCCTGGAAGAGGCCCAGCAGCCCCAAGAGCCTCCCAGCACCAGCAGCTCCATAGGCGGAGGCTGGTTGGGACACTTAGAGTGAATGGCCGCAAGGGTGCTATGCTGATCATGGAGTGCGAGAAGACCATCGTCGGAAGGCCGCCAGCTCAGCCTTTTAGCTTATATTTTATTATAATTGTATGCATATGTAGGTCGTGAGTGTTCTTGGCCTTGCCGCATTTGGCATTTTAAATTATCCTGAATATGTAAGACAATTATTAAGAATTATTAACAGTTGCCATTGTAACTTTGCCTCAACGGCGAGCAGAGCGCGCGCAGGGACGCCATAGCGGAGCGCGCCGCGGCCACCTCAACGGCGAGCAACCACGTGGTCAACCTTCTGCCATCAATAAATTTTTACCTTGTTTCTCGTCACATTGCTGATTACAACGCAATAAGTATAATTGCAAATCTGTTCATACCTATCAAACTAATATGTGTTCACACTTAGCACCGGGCTATAAAAACTAACCACTCGAAAATTACTTCACAGTTCCTCTCCTCATCACCCACAAAACTGGTTTTCTCTGTCAAGTCGTTCCGCCATGGCCGGTAGGAGGAGTTTAGGGTGGACATATAACCAGGCAGCAAAGACCAAGGCCGCGGAAGCACTAGAGAGGTCCCGCCGCGAAGCCGCAGCCGCAGCAGAGATGTCTCGGCGTGCCTCGGAGCCCTCGAACGAGCTCTCACGGGCACGCGAGGGCTCTCACAAGCACATTCGCGGCATCGGCCATCGCGATGAGCTAGCGTTCTTGAAGTCCTTCGCCGGCGACGACGACATTCTCGCTGGCATCACTACGCTGCAGGAGCTGGTCGACGGCTTCATGAAGCTGCTCAAGATCAGCGATGCCTCGGTTGACAAGGCGACCGGCCTCATCGAGCAACTCATGGATGACAATGCGAAGCTCCTCAAGTTGATAGCCGAGAAGGAGGAGGAGGCCGCCGGCTGGAAGATGCTGCATGAGCAGAGCAGTGCCTCGGAGATGACGCTGAAAGCGGTTGTCGAGGAACTGATGGGTGGCTTGAGGAAGCTCCGGATTGAGCGCGAGCAGGAGGTGGAGGAATCCATGGCTGCTTTCAAGCAAAGTCGTGAGGAATTGAAGGAGCTGCAGGATTTTGCCGCCCGGCGATCCATCAACGAGTAGAGACAGTAGCGACCCAGATCGTTGTCTACAATTTCCTTCTTCTCATGCCCCCGTGTCTTCCGGGCTTTGCCGCATGTGGCATTTTAAATTATACGGAATATGTAAGACAATTATTATGTGCGCCATTGTAAATTTGTCATCGTATTATCCATTGCCATTTTATTTGTGGTCGTATTATCCGTTGCCCTATGTGGCAATTTAAATTAGGGCGGAATACTAGTTGAAAACACGAACAAAGCAAATGCTGCCATGGGATCACAAGCAAACACCCTCCGTCCAGGTGCTTTAATTAACCCATTAATGGAGAAGTTGTGAGCGAGGCGGGTGGCGGCTGGTGCATGGAGGTCAAAGAGCTCACTTCCCGGTGAGCATGGGCGGCCTTGCTGCTCGCACGTGTCCCGTCGAGCCTGCGAGGTGGACAGGATGCACGCGTCCCGTCGAGCCTGCACGGCAGACTGCTCGAACGCGTCCCGTCAATCCTGCACGGCGGACTTGTCGCGCTCGTCCCGTCTAATCAAACAGCTGCACGCACGCCACCGAGTATGGTTAAATTTTGAGACGGTAAATATAATACACCCGTTTGCGATATTAACGTGTCAGCTTTTTGTTTCAAAAAGGACTTCGTTGGCTACTAATGTGTGCGCCTCTTCTCAAACTAGACGATTTTTTTACCATGGCATATATGTGCCATGTCATGAAACCATGCCAAGTTTCATGTTTTTTTGGTGACTTTTTTATTTACTGGGATTTAAAAACCGAGATTCTCATTGTTTCAGGACGACGACAAGTTTGTAATTCATTCTCATTCCTTAAACGAGACCTAAACATGCACCCAATGACACATGTACGATTTCCCACCCATTTTGCTTCACTGGAGCATGTGGTTGTAGTTCAAATTTGAATTATGGACTACATTAAATGCATAGAAAACTTAGTAATTAGTAATATATATACAATGGCCAAACAAACCCTGAACAGTTTCAAATTTCAGCCCGACACTCCTGTTATTCTATGTTGCCTGTAGAAAACAAAGCTCAAGGCGAGAATAGGCATCGATTATCGTTTCGTCCACTAGAGGGGCATGTTTCCCTACTGGAACCACGAGGGTTGCGACAGGCTCCGGTTTGTAAAAGGCTTGTAATATAGCTTCGCCCAAATTGGACAATTATATATACCATGTAGTGACACCATGCCATGTTTCATGATTTCCTGGTGAGTTTTGGATTTACAGACATTTAAAAACCGAGATTCGCAATGTTTGTGGCCAGGCCAGGACGGCGAGACGGTTGAATTCATTCCCATTCATTCCATGGGACCTAAACATGCACCCCAAGGAAACATGTACATTTTTTCTAGCCATTTTGGTGCACTGGAGCATGTATTTGTAGTTCAGATTTGAACGATGGACATTAAATGCCTAGAAAACTCAATTAATGAATAAAAAAGGTCAAACGAACCCTGAATAATTCCAAAGTTCAGCGCGAATCTTCAGTTGTTCCGTGTCGCATGTAGAAGAAAATACGAGGCTAGAAGAGGGAGTGATTGTCGTTTGTCCCACAAGGGGACACGTTTCCCTATCGAAACCACGAGGGTTATTGCGACAGGGTCCGGTTTGTAAGAGGTTTGTAATAAAGCTTGGCCCAAATTGGCAATGTTTTTACCACGACATATATGTGCCATGACATGACACCTTGCCACCTTTGATGACTTTCTGATGAGTTTAGGATTTATGGGGACTTTAAAACCGAGATTTGAAATGTTTGAGGAAGAGCCAGGACACCAGTACGGTTGTAATTTGTTCCCATTCCTGGCATGAGACCTAAACATGCACCCAAGGACACATGTATAATTTTTCTAGCCATTTTGGTGAACTGGAGCATGTATTTGTAGTTCAGCTTTGAATTATGGACATTAAATGCCTGGGAAACTCAATTAGTGTATAAAAAGGCCAAACGAACCCTGAATAAGTTTAAATTTCAGCACGGATATTCCGTGCTTCCATGTTGCCCATGGAAGAAAATACAAGGCGAAAAGAGGCAATGATTACATTTCGCCCACAAGGGGAACACGTTTCCCTATCAGAACCACGAGGCTTCTTTGAGAGAAGCTCCAGTTTTTGTAAGAGGTTTGTAATAAAGCTTGGCCCAAATTGGACAATGTTTTTACCACGATATATATGTGCCATGACGTGACACCATGCCACCTTTGATGAATTTCTGGTGAGTTTAGGATTTATGGGGACTTAAAATCGAAGATTCGAAATGTTTGAGTACGAGCCATGACACCATTACGGTTGTAATTCGTTCCCATTCCTGGCATGGGACCTAAACATGCACCCAAGGACACATGTATAATTTTTCTAGCCATTTTGGTGAACTGGAGCATGTATTAGTAGTTCAGATTTGAATTATGGACATTAAATGCCTAGGGAAATCAATTAGTGTATAAAAAGGCCAAACGAACCCTGAATAAGTTTAAATTTTAGCACGAATATCCTGTCGTTCCATGTTGTCCGTAGAAGAAAATACAAGGTGAAAAGAGGGAGTGATTACGTTTTGCCCACAAGGGGGACACATTTCCCTATCAGAACCATGAGGCTTCTTTGAGAGAAGCTCCGGTTTATAAGAGGCTTGTAATAAAACTTGCGCCACAATGGTCGAAAAAAATTCCTCGACATATAAGTGCGATGTCATGACACCATGGCAGGTTTCACAATTTTCAACTTAGTTTTGGATTTACGGGGATTTAAAAACCGAGATTTCTTCTCACGAAATGTATTCAAATAGCACACGGTTCACTCACGAAAGCCGATATTCAATGAAAACTTCGTGGAAACCATTTTTTAAAATTTCATAAAAATCTGAAAAAATTGTGGGATGTTAAGAAGGTGATGTTTTATTGCGACACAAAATTTCAAGTTGAAAAACATTACGAGATGTGAGCTATGAAAAAGACAAATTCCGCCTTGAATAGTGACATTACTATTCGACACTATTCAACACTGATTTTGTCTTTTTCATAGCTCACATCTCTTAATGTGTTTCAACTTGAAATTTTGTGTGCCAATAAAACATCATCCTCTTAAAATCCTGCATTTTTTTGAAACTTCAAAACATCTTTTTCTCATGGTTTTCACCGGTTTCCACGGAATGTTGGTTTCCGTATGATATCCCCCTGCTGCGCGCGCGATCTGAGTCCTGCGTTCTGATTGGCCAGAACCCAAACCCCGTGGATCGTACGTGTGCACCGTTGGATGCTCCCAGATCGAACGGCAACCCTGAGCCCTTTCGACAGAACATGCAGTACATGGGTAAGCACTGTGCGCAAGCGTCGTGTAGCTCACGCTTCCTTCTGTACTAGTAGGTTTTCATTCAAAATAGGCTACCATTTCTCGCCACTCCTCTCATCGGTTTCCCGCCTCTTCTCCCAGATATGCATGATGTAGATGTTCGTTTAATTCTTATAGTTCATCTCATCCAAAATCAATTAGTTTTGTAAAAAAAACTATTTTAAGATTCATGGAATTGTGCATTGTAAAGGTAAAAACAAAAAGTGACAATTCATTTAGAAAAAAAGGTTTGGGCAATTAAGATATGGAAGATTCTAGAGAACAAAGGAGAAGTGCTTGTGTTTTGAGGTTTGTGCATTATGCTTAAGTTCAACCATGGAGTCTTCTAGATTGTACATGTGGCAGAATCTGGTGGAATGTAGATGATATCCAACGGCCAGTAGTGCTCGGATTTGCCATCTCTGTACCGTCAGATTGGCTTTATCCAACGAGCAACTTTCATAGTTATTCGCACACTATATATGTGTATAGATGTATAGATATATATATAGATGTGTCCCATGCTAGACAAAATAAAGTTTGAGCGCATGCGTGGGACCCCCCCCCCCGCTGCCGCCTCGAAGTTGGGAAACTGACATCACAGGTATTGAACCAGGCCTGGAGTCGGGTACGGTGTTCGGTTTGTAATGTACCTGGCGTGGCCCATCGAAGTTGTGCATTTGGGATTTAAACACATCATACACCATTGTACCCATACATATTTTCGGGCCGCATGCAGTGTATACAGGGTCTTCTGATCGATCACGTCTCCCTTGTGCGGTTTTTTGTGACGACACGAATATCTGTGGGCTCCCCGAGTGTATATATATCATCCCTTTGACCGATAATGAGGGGTATGTGTTGGCCATGAATGGATTCCTCCTAGTTCATGTTAGGGCCGGTCACCGTCAAATGTCGGTCAACCAAAGCTCGAGCTCATGCGTTGTCAGGATTCCCTCCTAGATGCTCGGATTGCTGGGTTCGACCTACATCAAACCCTGCATACATATCTCGTCCTTAACTACCTTGCCTTCATGGTTGTTGTCTGTATCGAGAGGTAGGCACCACATCTAAATTGTACATTATTCTATATTGAAAACACACATCACCCCTTCCCAACGTACATCATTTTGGGCTGCATGCAAGAGGTGCTGGGTTTGTGGTCCCTCTCGTGCGATGTTTATGATGGTCCAATCTATTGGCCCAAGCGGTTTATCGACAACAACAACTGTCATTTGACCAAACGAAAGATTCATTGGTCCGTCTTATGGTAGGTCATGGCGACATGCATGTATGACCAAAGTATTGATCATTACGTGCATCCGCCCCGCTAACACGAAGTGGGAGGTGGTGGGCCAAGCATCCTAGCTAGGTACGACATTATGTCATTATATATATCCTAGCTAGGTGGTTGTTAGGGTGCTTTCGGGTTTGCGAGGCAGGTGCCACCAAAGTTATGCATTGTGTATTTAAAGTTTTAAACATCCACAATATTCGTACATATATTTGGCCACTTCCAGGTGGTTCTTGACTTCTGGCCCCTCTCATGGATCTTCAATGACGCGCCCAACCGTGGGCCCGCGGGGTCAAAGTTGTGCATTGGAATTTTGAACATCACATACCACCCTTTTCACTGATATATATTTGGGCCACATGCTGGTGTGGCTGTCTTTTGACCCTCCCTAATGTTATGTTTTGCTGCAAAGACTCTGATGATCCTCAACGGACACGGGGTATAATATCTTAACCGTGTGTGATACAAGTGCGATGTGAATCACCACGACCGCGCAAGCGCGAGCAAATTAAGGTGGAGGTACTGGCTCAACCGTGTGCGATGCAAGTGCGCTGAAATCACCACGACCGCGCAAGAGCAAGCAAAGGGTGGACGTACTGGCTCAACCATGTGCGATGCAAGTGCGTTGAAATCACCTCGACCGCGCAAGCGCGAGCAAATGGTGGAGGTACTGGCTCAACCGTGTGCGATGCAAGTGCGCTGAAATCACCACGACCGCGCAATCGCGAGCAAAGGGTGCACTACAAAAAAATACACTTCCGTGATGATACGTGTTTGTCACAGTAGGTCGCATTTTTTGTCATGCATGTACATCCATGACAAATTTATGACAGAATCAAGATAGTCATACCTGTGCTGTCGTAGAAGTGTTCCATGACATTACCAAAATTATCATCACGGAAGTGTCCACTTCCATGACGATAAATCGCGCGTCACAGAAGTGCTTTCGTCAAGGGTGACCGACACGTGGCATCCACCGTAACGGAACACCGTTAAGCTATCGGGTCGGGTTTTGGATCCGATAACCCGTTAACAGCCCCGACCAATGGGGATTTTCCACATGTAAAATCATCATTGGCTGGAGGAAACACGTGCCGGCTCATCGTTGGGACAGATATCATCCACTCATTGGACAAAAGGTGCCTATGATACGTCGACATGTGGCATGGCCCAACAGAGGCCCATTCCCGTGAAAAGGCCGGCCCGTTTGACTTGGTCAAAAGGTGGCGGGCCGGCCCATGGAAAGCCTGTTAACGGCCTGTTCGCATATAGCCCATTTACAGCCCGCTAACCCAAGGCCCGTTACGCCCTATCCGAATTAGGCCCAGTAGCGTCATCTGGGCCATCCAATATGATTCCAGCCCGTTTTCACTTCTGGCCCATGTATGGCCCATGACGTCTTTCGGCCCATATGAGGCCCTATGTAACTCTTGGCCTATTAACGGCCCGTGGTGAAACTGGCCCGTAATGAACAGTGTATCACTTTACACCCATTAACGGCCTGTGGTGAAACTGGCCCGTAATGAATAGTGTATCACTTTATACCCATTAACGGCCTGTTATTCCGTTGGGCCGTTTCCAGCCCATGTTATCTTTCGGCCTTCTCAGAGCCCATTTATTCTTGGGCTCATTTCCAGCATTCGTTTACTTATGGCCCGTTACTGTCATTTTCTGCTTGTGGGCCAAATTCAGCCCGTGGTTACAGTCGGCCCGTTTGTGGTCCGTTAATACGTTGGGCCGTTTTCATAGCATCATCTAATACGGCCTATTAACGATGGCCCGTTATGGTCGGCCCATGAACGGAAGATTCCAACTCTAGCCCGTTTACGGCCATAATGCGGCCTATTATTGGCCCATGTTTGGCCAATCGATCATACGGCCCGTATAAGGCCCATTGATGATACGACCCGTAGAAGGCCCATTGTTTCTACGGCCCGTAGAAGGCCTACTGTTTCTACGACCCGTAGAAGGCCCACTGTTTCTACGGCCCGTAGGAGGCCTAGTGTCACTACAGTAAATATTAGCCCATGGTTATTGTGGCCTAGTTTTAAAAAATAGGTTATGCAGCCACTAGCAAACCGCGGAAAAAGAACTGCACTGACTACAAGCAAACAAATAAACAAGACAACAAGGAAATAAATAAGCAAGCAACTTATGCTAGGCTATCATGGCTATTACACATATTACATCCACTGGGCATCAAAGTTCGCCACCAGTGCAAATATAGGGAACAAAGCAGCATATAAACGCCGCAGCAAAACAAGTCCAGAACTGAAACCACTTCAGAAGAGTTCAAGAAACAATATCCTGGGTACCCATAATGCTGGCAAGATGCTTAGCAAGCTTATTAACTTTCTCTTGTTTGGCGCTTAAATCCTCCAGCGCTTGCTGTTGCACAAGAAAGTACGCATCTGAATTCTGCAGGGACTTCCTCAGTCCTTCAACTTCTTGCCGCAGCATAGCTGACTGATGCCTTTCAGCTTGTAGCTGAGACTAAAGAAGCCGAAGTGATTCAGGCAGCGAGTTCGAAGAGCTTGTGCCAGCGGTACTAGCCAGTAACTCGAACACTACATCAACGCAGGACTGTGGGGTTTTCTCACTGTCTACAAGATCGTTTTTATCACCTTTCTTGGAGACCAACAGGGTTGTCTCACTATCTTGAACCTTATCTGCATTACTTTCTCTACCATTGCATAGTGGGGTGCTCTTCTCCAATATTTTGTTTGCATACTACAAGAGAAACAAGCAGACACATCACAGGTTTAGCTTGTAGTATACGAAACTCATTTTGGTAAACCGGTTCAGTAGTAAGGTGGACAGGATAACAGCATGAAACAAACATATATCTATGTACTATGGTCACTGTATTGTCCATATCATTCTAGTTTATGTTCCCTAATCAAGATAGAGACACAGTTCAACTCATATATTTTTAAGACACAGCAGCATAGACAAAATATAAGTGTGAGAAACTACACAGCATTGGCAGCACTTGTAATGTGCATCACATGAGAACATAACTGTTTATACAACTTAAACTGAAATCAACATAGACCAACAAGTTAGAACAGCAATCCAGTTGAAGAAATAGGTTTAAAACATACCTGTTGCGCCATTGGAGTTTCAATTGGATCCTTCAAATTCGAAAGTAGTTGGTATGAGTAAATACAGTGATGCAACAGCAAAGGAGTATGGACCATAGCTACGGAATCTGACCTGAGAACAGTTGCTCTTCTGCTTTAAACGTGGAGTTTGGGTTAGCTGTGGTGGTCTTCATGCTTTGGGAACTGCAGTAGCTTTACAAACTGCTCGTGTGGGGGTACTCTGTGGTGGACATGGTGCTTTGTCAACTATAAGTGGGTTACTATCTGCTGGGGTTGCGGTTAGATGGGTTGTAGCTGGTTCTCTGCCCAACGGTGTAAGTGTGCAATCTGGAAGAGTCTCGATTATGTGTGGTGGGGCTAGTTTGTGGGCCAGTACAACCATGGTTCTATCTGCATCGACGGGTAGCACTGTCTTTTGTGAAGAACGGGTTTTTTCTCCCTTAGATACTGCCATCACCCCCTCCAATTCAAATGGCTGATAAACAAGAAAAGAAATTGAACGTACAGACATTGTATGATAGACAGATGTGGTAATTCACATATATGTTGTCTAACCAAACAGGACAGCATGACACAATTTCACATATATGATGCCTAACTAAACAGGATAGCATGACACAGTTTCAGATATATGATGGATAACTTAACAGGATATAATGGCATAATTCAACATATGATGAGTACCTAAACAGGATGACATGACAAAACTATATGATGTCTTTCTAAAATAGGTTGGGATGAAATAATTCACATACATGTTGTCTAAGTATACAGGATGGCATGATATAATTGACATAATTGATTCATATACTAAGCAGCTGGCACTCGCATGTATGATCTCTAAACTAAGCAGATAGAATTCAATATTGTGCATATGATGTCTAAACTAAGCAATGCAAGACACCATATGCATCATATGAGAAATATAAACATTGCAACTTAGAGCATACACCTCAGGTGGGATATAGGACTGGTCATCTGTCTCAGAATCCTCCTCTGAGGAGCTCCCTGTAACCATCGAGATATATGCTTCAACAGGTACCATTGCCTGCTCTGAAGACCTTGTTTTCACTCCAGATTTTTCCATAACCGGCTCAAATGGCTGATACACATGAAGAGTAGTTCAATATACACAGATTGTCGACAAATGGAATACGTAATGAAAAAAAAGATGGCATGAGATAATTCTCATATATGATGCCTGGCTCCATGGCGGTGCATAATTCACATATATGATAACTGGCTAAAAAACATGGCATTGCATAATTCACATATCTGATATAGAAAGCAAACAGGAGGCATTCACACAAAGCATGTCTAATCGAAGCAGATGGCATGGCAATGCACGACACCATATGCATGATATGAGCAATATAACCCAGCCAAGTTAGAGCATGCACCTCGAGGGGGGGATACGACTGGTCATCTCTCTCTGAATCCTCCTCTGAGGAGCTATCTGTAACCAGCAAGAAATCTGCATCGACAGGTAGCACTGACTACTCAGAAGACCTTGTTTTCACTCCAGATTTTCCCATGACCGACTCAAATGGCTGATGCACAGGAAGAGTAGATGAATGTATAAACATTGTTGACAAATGGAATACATTATGGAAAAAAATATGGCACAATACAATTCACATTTACGATGACTGGCTAAACAGGATGGCATTGCATGATTCACGTATATGATGCCTGGCTAAAGAAGATGGCATTGCATAATTCCCATATACTCCCTCCATTCCTAAATATTTGTCTTTTTAGAGATTTCAAATGGACTACCACATACGGATGTATATAGACATATTTTAGAGTGTAGATTCACTCATTTTGTTCCGTATGTAGTCACTTGTTGAAATCTCTAAAAAGACAAATATTTAGGAATGGTGGGAGTATGATATAGAAACCAAACAGGTGAGAGCAAACACCTCAGGTGGTAAACAGGCATGGTCGGCTCCTTCTGAACCTCCATCTGAACAGTTATCTTCCTCTGGAATACAATCTAGAAATGCAGGAGGGGGGGGGGCACTTCGCCCACCATGGAGCGGCGTCTGCATGACATTATATTCGCACGCAACGGTCTTCTCTTTTTCTCTACATGTTCAGTACGATTGTGTACAATATCTGACATGCATAATAAAAAAAATAGTTAGATTTTGTAAGGCCTAAGGGGTGCATGCAAAAATCAAGACTGATGGTAGCAAACGAGTGGATGGATCCAAAACTAATGATAGCAGGTAGATTATAGCTTCAGTTTAAAAAGATAGACAATGGATCATCTATTGTTTGTTGCCCACCCAACATGAACCACATAGAAGACCCCAGATGAACCAGATAGTAGACAGATACTATTCGTTGCTGGCTCGATATGAGACCCATGGGCAATTCAAAACTCAAGATTGAACGATAAAGTAGCAGGTAATAATAACCGATGTATAACGTAAGCAAACACGAAAGACTGCGACCTCTCTTCCGGAACTGTGTAGTCCTCAGGTTCATCTGCTCAGTCGATGATGGTAATGCAGTTGGCGTGGCTGCCGGCAACGGGGAAGATGATCTGAGGCGGTGAAAGGAAGTCTGCAGGGGGGATCTATGCTGCAGTGAACACTTCTATCAATGGTGCACCTCAGGTGGGGTGGATGACGGCACGGCAGGAGCAGGACATAACACACAGAGTTTTCTTTGATGCCTATCTGAAAATGAAGTAAATCTGTAAGGGCTCCTTAGAATTGGAGGATTCTATAAACGCAGGGACAGGAAAAACACAGGAATAGGATAGGAATGCACGTGCAAAACAGAGCATTTGGAAACATAGGATTTCAGTCAACCTGGGTGTTTGGCTCACATGAATTGGAAGAACATAGGAATGGAGAAACAAAGTGATGCGACTAGTGTACAACCTCTTTGGCATAGCCTTGTGGACCTCAGCATCATTGGGTTGGATGTGGAGGATGGTGATGATGCTGGTGTGACTGTCGGAGGCGGGGAAGAAGATCCGAGGCCTCTGGAAACGGCGCCGAGGGTACTGCTCCGCTGTGATGGACGGTTCCGTCGTTGGAGCAGCTCCGCTAAGGTGTACGCCGACGAGGCTGAAGCATGACAAGACAGACAACATTAATCTGAAGTGGGACCCTAATATCATCTGCAATAGATGATGTAAAATACATCACCAAAAAGTTCTAGATGTAAAACGCATTAGCCGCGCCACGGCCGCTCCGACAGATGCTGTAAGTACTGTTCACTCTGAACTTAACTGAAGAAAATGAACTTCACAGTAGAAACTGAATTTTACTGTCAAAACTGATTGAACTAGTAACAGAGCATTGCAATAGATGTTTAGGGCATTCGAGCACTAGTAGCAGAGAAGCAGCGATCTAAATCAGCAGACGCTCGAGCAGGGAACACACTAGCAGAGAGCAAGTCGTGCAGTAGCACCGCGAGCGAGTGCTAAAGTAGCAAGTCCTGTAGCTGCCGGAGGTCGTGCAGCAGCAGCAACGCAAGCGAGAGCAAGAGCAGAGCAGCAGCACGAACGAAAGCAGGAGCAGTGCAGCAGCGCGACCGACAGCAAGAACAGAGCCGTAGTGCGAGCGAGAGCTGGAGCAGTTGCAGCTAGTGCCGTTGTGGCAGTTGCCACCGAGGAAGCAACGACATGGGGGAGAGACGCCGTGGATGATGTGGCCGGCGACGGCACCGTCGATGGAGACACGCCATGTTTGCTCGGTATTGAGCACCGACAGCCCCGTGAGATCGAATAAAAGATAAAATGCAGCGGTGAGTGCAGAACCTCCTTGGTGGTGCCGAGTTGGCCTCGGCTTCATCGGAGGAATTGGTGAGGGTGCTGCAGTTCCGGTGGGGCAGGTCAAGACGGTGCTGTGGGGATTGAGGTGGCACGATAGACGAGGCAAATGTCGGGGCAGCTCCTTGGAGGTGGAGGACGGGGCGGTTGATCCGGCGGGATGACGAGATCGACAACGGATCCTCATCCGGTGCGGTGGATGAGGGACGGCGAGCTGTTGTGGTGGACGACGTAGTCGGGGAAGAGTCTCCGGCTGGGCGGCGGCCGGGAGGCCGACGGAGGAGCATGGGGTTTCGCGGGTTTTGGCGGCCTCGGTGTACGAATGGGGGGGGGGGCGAAGGGGGAGGGGGGAGCCAAGCTTAGGGACGCTCTTGTCCGAAATGTAGGGTAAGTTACCAGCGTACCCCCAGCGGTTTTGACACCGCGACGTGGAGCTTCATTTCCGGCTGAGGGGTAGAAGGGGGATTTCGTGTGTCTGGGCTGCGGGAGCGATTTCGGATGAGGAGGGAGTTCTCGCGCGCGTCCAAATTTTGGGATAACAAGGCGCGGCGCGGGTTGAAGAAGCGGAAGTTTCAAAGCAGGTGAGACAAAATATACTCGAGCTTGAAAATTTCGGGATAACAAGGTGCGGATTCCTTGTTCGGCAGAACAAACTTAACGTGTAAAAAAAAATTCATACAAGACACAAGAGAGTCATGTCCCCTTTTACTATACTGCTATAGATGCCATTGAAAAAACTACAAGAAAAATGTACAAAAATCGGGAGAACAAGATTACCCTGCACAGTACCAAATCGATTCGCACTTCCCTCAACAACAACAAAAAACAAATCAATTCCCACCAAAGAAAGAGTAATGTCCCTTTTTATATGATTATAGATGCCATGATCTCGAATTTCAATTTTTGAATCCACATTATGTTGAATTCAAATATATCGTTAGGTGACCTTGCGGTTTATAATTGATGTAGTCGTACATTTTGATCTTCCATCATATATGAACATTTTACTCCACCATGTGAACATATATATTGTCGTCTACCATATGTACTAAATTTGAATCAATTTTCCTTATTTGAATACGATTGTTGTCAAGTTATACAATAATTTAAATATTATCTTGATAACAAAAAACATACATATAGCAGTAATCATATTTCACTATGAACTACATGTACCATACGCTCTCCAATTCAAATATTTGTATCCATTTTATGTTGAATTCAAATCATAGTACATTATTGGTCTAGGTAGCGAGATGTTTGGGATAATCTAAACCCTGTTTTCATACGTATAATTTTTGGCTGAATTGGGACAAGTTTTGGTATAAGCCTCTTGCAAAACCAGAGATTCTCTCAACAAGCCTCGTGGTTCCGAGAGGGAACGTGTCACCTTTGTGTGCGAAATGATATACGCTGCCTCCCCCCTGATTTTATTTACAGAGGCAACATAGAACTATATGAGTGCCCTGTTAAATTTTGGAATTATTTCGGGTTCATTTGGCCTTTTTATACATTAATTGAGTTTCTGGACTTTTAATGTGCATAATCTAAATATGAATTACATGCACATGCTCCGGTGCACCAAAGTGGGTTGAAAAATCACATGTGTGTCCTTGGTTGAATTTCTAGGTCCCATGGAAGAAATGAGAATGAAATTCAAACATCTGGGTGTCATGACTCGGCCGAGAACATCGAGAAACTTTGATTTTAAATTCATGTAAATCCAAAACTCACCTGGAAATCATGAAACTTGGCATGGTGTCATGTCATGGCACTAACATGTTGTGGTAAACAATTGGGCCGATTTGGAAGCTCGTGGTTCTAAGAGGGAACGTGCCACCTTTGAGTGTGAAACGATATACGCTGCCCCCCCTTGAGTTTCTTAACAAAGGCAACATAGAACTACATTAGTGCCCTGTTAAATTTTGGAATTATTCTGGGTTCGTTTGTCGTTTTTTACACATTAATTGAGTTTCTGGTCATTTAATGTGCATAAGTCAAATTTGAACTACAAGCACATGCTCTCGTGCACCAAAGTTGGTTCAAAATTCACATTTGTGTCCTCGGGTGAATTTCTAGGTCCCATGCAAGAAATGAGAATAAAATTAAAACATCTGGGCATCGTGGCTCGGCCGAGAACATTGAGAAACTTGGTTTTAAAATTCTTGTAAATCCAAAACACGTCTGAAAATCATGAAACTTGGCATGGATGTCATGTCATGGTACTACCATGTTGTGGTAAAAAATTTGGCCGAATAGGAACAGATTTTGGTATAAGCTTCTTGCAAACCGAAGCTTCTCTCAAGAAGGCTCGTGGTTCTGAGAGGGAACGTGCCACCTTTGAGTGCGAAACGATATACGTTGTCCCCCTTGAGTTTATTTACAAAGGCAACATAGAACTACATGAGTGCCCTGTTAAATTTTGGAATTATTCCGGCTTCGTTTGGCCTTATTTACACATTAATTGAGTTTTTGGTCATTTTTAATGTGCATAATTCAAATTTGAACTACAAGCACATGCTCCCGTGCACCAAAGTTGGTTGAAAAATCACATTTGTGTCCTCGGGTGAATTTCTACTCCCTCCTTCCATCTATATAGGTCCTAATGCGTTTTTCGAGGCTAAGTTTGACCAAACGTTAGAGCAATAATATATGACATGCAACTTACACACAGCATACCTTCAAATTTGTATGTCAAAGGAGCTTCCAATAATATAATTTTCATAGTATACATCTCATGTGCTATTAATCTTGTCAATAGTCAAAGGCTGTCTTGAAAAACACATTAGGCCCTATATAGATGGAAGGAGGGAGTAGGTCCCATGCAAAAAATGAGAATAAAATTCAAACATCTGGGCATCGTGGCTCGGTCGAGAACATTGAGAAACTTGGTTTTAAAATCATGAAACTTGGCATGGTGTCATGTCATGGTAGTACCATGCCGTGGTAAAAATAATTGGCCGAATAGGAACAAATTTTGGTATAAGCTTCTTGCAAATCGGAGCTTCTCTCAAGAAGGCTCATGGTTCTGGGAGGGAACGTGTCACCTTTGTGTGCATAATTCAAATTTTAAATACAAGCACATGTTCCAGTGCACCAAAGTTGGTTGAAAAATCACATGTGTGTCCTCGGGTAAATTTCTAGGTTCCATGCAAGAAATGGGAAGGAAACTCAAAATTTTGGGCGTCGTGGCTGGGTTGGAAACATTGACAAACTTAGTTTTTTAATTCCTGTAAATCCAAAACACGCATGAAAATAATGAAACTTGGCTTGGTGCCATGACATGGCACCAACATGCTGTGGTAAATTTGCAGTCCGATTTGCGAAGGCGCACACATTAACAATCAACAAAGTCATTTTGGAACAAGTGCTGTCACGTTACAATCGGAAACACAAGTATTATTGAAACCGTGGGCGTTCTACTTACTAGTACCATTTACGTGCCGCCACGCGTCCCCATTTTTATTAGCTAGGAGGCGCCGTGCAGGGTAGCTATTTGAGTATGAGAGGCGTGTGATCAGACCCCTGCGCGTGCTTATCGGGAGGAGAGCCCTTTGACCTCCATCTGCCGTCCACCTCTCTCCCAAGGTCTCCATTAATGGCGCCCGAGCCTCTGTTTAATGGCGTGGCTATGTCTCACTCGACTGAGATTTAAGAGAGAAAAAAGAAAATATGAAAGCACGGATCTTGATGTAAGATCCGACGGACCTATATAGCATCTACTGCGACTTATAGCAAGACTGATGAATATATAAGGACGATTAATAATTTTTTTGATCAAAGAAGGGCTTGCCCCTTCCGATTTTCATTACTGAAAACCACCACAATTCACAAGAAGTTCAGCACAACTCGTTGAGAAACCACAATTCAAGGGGCGGAGGCACAAGGGGCAGTGGAGCACGGTGAGGTCCATCGAGACCTTAGAGAGCTCCATCGTCGGTTCCTGTTCGGTCTGCATGATCTCGCCCTCCTCGTGCACAACCATCTCTCGACTTGGGCCGGGGTATTACAAAGCTTTATCGTCACATATTTTATACTACTTCAAGGTGCATTAAATCAACACATGCAAGTATCAAAAGGAGAGTCACGGCATGCATGCATGCATGCATTGTAATTAATGCATCGGTAAACACAAATTATTGAAATATATCGAGTGCAGTGCTTTGATGTGTCGCGTCAACTCGTACATCAACGAGAAGTTTGATTATCCTCTCCCTCGCGAACTTAACTGCACCTGCCTTTGGCTGTATGACAGGTTGGCCACACACCTGTCGGGCCCACCTGTCATACACGCAAAGGCAGGAGCGTCCCTCCCTCGCCCATGAGCGTGGTGGCTGGCAAGACTAGGAGAAGCTTTCGCTACACGCTCTCCCTCCCGCACGCGGTGGACATGCAGCAGTTCAATCGGTGTCAGATGGCCAGAAACGTACTGTAGTACTCCTCCAGTGCAGTAGTACTCCATCATTGTTCGACTTCCCGAAGAGGCGAAGAGCCAAGCGCAGCCCGATGCTCGTGTGGCAGTTTCATGTGTAGAGTAGTCTAGGATAGCGTGTACCATGCCTGTAAGCTTAAAATCATTGGGGTCGGCTCCATGCTATGTGGCCGTCTCGAAGTTTAAAAAAAATTAAAATAGTCTTCTGGCCCTACCTGACACCCTGGTGATTGTAGTTTGCACGCTCATCTGGTCAAGATAGGAATATATATTTTAATTTGATTTTTTGAAAAGGGGGGACTCCGCGGCCTCTGCATCAGAACGATGCATACGGCCACATATATTTTAATTTGTGGTGGGTAAATGTTAGAGGTTGCAGCAAATATATTGTACACTGTGGGTCTTTCAGCCAAGTTTAGAGGCAAGCATGTGGGGCCAGTGCTATGATGTGTCGCGTCAACTCGTACAACGAGGAGAAGCTTGATTTTACTACACGCCTTCTCCCTCACCCATGCGCGCGGTTGCTCCCAAACGAGGACAGGCTTTTGCTTAGTAGTACTTCTACAACAAGCTATCCGTCCCGCTCGCGGTGGACGAACATGCAGCAGTGGATTCGACACTGTAGAAGTAGTAGTAGTAACATCATTGTTCGTCTTCTCGAAGAGGCGAAGAGCCAAGCGCAAACCGAACATTGCAGTTGCGAACATTGGAGCACGCATATAGCCAGGCTCTTGCATGAGACAAAATTGCTATGTGAGCCCACTATTGTACTAGTACGTACAACTACTTGCTAGTATAGCCCTGTAAACCAGAAAGGAGTATTTGCCCTTCTAGAGATTTCAACAAGTGACTAGACTACACCGAGACGGAGTACATATGGAGCAAAATGAGTGAATCTGCACCGCAAATAAATACGTACTAGTTCTATCGTTTTCCTCTCTGAGGTGCACAATATTGAGTATACTGACTAGTCTCTTTTTGACACGCATTTACGTTTTTTTACACAGTACAGACGCAAGTGCTCATATACACGCGCATACACTCACCCCTATGAACGCACACACGCACGGCACTATCATCTTGAAATTTACGAAGTCACCATAGGCACCTCGTCGTCGACAATGTAGGAAAATTATGAGGGGGGTCTCTCCAACAGTGTTCCTTGGCTCGCACCTAGCATCACGGTGGTCGAACTTGGAGTCATTCATCTGGTACACATGGCATCTCAGATCTGGACACAAGGTGACGCGACCTCTCACTTCCTCCGCCATTTGAAGCGGCGCGCCGGTGGAGGGCTAGCATACTCCAATATTAGGTTGGCTCTATGTGATGTGGCAACTTCATATACTAACCGGATGCTGGCTATACTCCCTTTGTAAATAAATACATGGTGTATTGTTTTATTCGTATCGGCGAGGTAACTTAATGTCTTTTGGCTACTTAATAGGATTACATGCAATGAACTAACCACCGCATGTGATGTTTGGTAGTCTCAAGTCATTGAAAGCATGCACGGGCACGGAGGGGGACGCAGCTTCATTGACTTACTGCACCTGCCTTTGGGTGTATGACACGTGGGTCCAACGGGTGGTTGGCCAACCTGTCATACAACCAAAGGCAGGTGCAGTAGAGGGGCGAGGAGTAGATGGCCAACACGCACGTGAATTCAACGCAGTCTGCACTTCTCATATAAAGGCTCCCGCCAGTCCAATCTACAAAATCCTACGCACCTACGCACCTAAGGGCAAGAGTGATCACTCCAATCGCAAGATCAGTTGACTAGAAGCTAGACCCATGGAGGCGATGAGCACGAGCATCAGCCGGCTGTGCCAGATGGTCCACGACGCCGGCCTGCATCCTGGCACCGAGGAATGTCTCCAGGTAGTGCTTGAGGCCGCCAGGGCGAGGGGCCGCTTGGACGACAGCTTCGTCTCCTTGTTCGACGAGGTCCTCGTCGGCTTCCTCGACAAGTTCACTGTCATCAAGAAGCTCGCGGACGACCTTGACGTACGCCTCCAGCCCACGCGCCCAGGCTCTGCGATGCCTGCCACCCTCAACAGCCTCTATGGTGACAACCTCTTCGACGCACTGGTGGCCCTGCGACTGCCCGCCGTCGCGCCGGAGAATGTCCACCTCGAGGTCACGCTCGCCGCGCAGCGCCTGGTGCAGCAAGACACCATCGACATAATCACCCACATCTACGCGCAAATCGTCCACAAGGACTACTACATGCAAGATGAGGACGATAGGACGCTGGCCTTCTTGGACCGCAGGGCAACCTTGGACGGCATTGTTTAGAAGCACGTTGAGCTTGCCGCCAACGCCGCTGCTCCTCACACGTCGGTTGGTGACCCGGTGCACTAGGGCGTGAGGATGTCGTTGATGGATCCGTATGTATCTTTATCTTTCTGTCAAATCCATGTAGTAGTATATGGTACTACTAGTAATTATCTTACCTTTTGCATCAACTTCATAATTTTCCTACGAACTCCATGCATGAACCGTGCCAGAACCAAACTTGTCATTACTATAGGGAAAATCGTTATTTCTATCTATCGGTCGCCCCATGGAGCAGAACCAAATTTTACAAGTTACAAGTTCAAAAGGAAAAGCCTGCCGTGTTCGCGTCGGACCCCCACACGGTTTGTCCGGCACGCCGCTCAGGGGGGAATGCGTGCTGTGTTGCATTCTCACTTACAAGTGGGACCGCAGTTGAGCAAACCGACTATCGGCAAACCCCCACCCCGCCCACCGCGCGATGGCTGAGAAAACAGGAGGGAGAAGAGATGGCTATAGCTAGCACGGACTCCAAGAAAATTGGTGTCGGATGGGACTCGTGTGGGTGGCGTGTGCCGTACTGCTAGACATGAATGCTAGTTATGGCCCATGCCACCCCACTATATCGAGGTGCTGGTTACTGCACTATATCGAGTACGCAGAACAAATTTCCTGGAGTCCGTGCTCGGCCCTCCTCTATCTCTCTTCTCAGCCAGCCAGCAGACGCGCGGAGCCCATCGTCTGTTTTCTCATATGCGGTCCCACATGTTAGTGAAAATGCAAGAGGACCCACTGAACCTGCACATCTTTCACCTCGACGTGCTGGTGATGAAAAACAAATCCAATAAAGATCTTCGGTGGCCACTTTTGGAGTTACTCAAGAGTAGTAAGATTCTATTTACAGTTTAACCCAAGATGCACATCACGTGGCTTCACCTACCACTCTATTTTCTTGCATGACACGACCTTGATGCTGGATGTCCCACGTGTCGGCAAAAGGAGGAAGAACTCGACCAAATCTTCGGTTGTGCTCTCGGATTAGACTAGTTGTGCTAACTTAAAATTTTATTGTGTAGAATGGATGCAAGTTTTGGTATTGGGAAGAAGAGTACAATGATATATTGATAGAGCACAATTTAGTAGATGTTCTAGCACTTTTAGCTAGCATAGAGGCTAGAGATGAGACTACTGCACTTGTTGATAGAATAGAGGCTAGACACGTCTACTTCTTTACACTCGAAAAAGAAAGAAGCACGCAAGATCGAGCCTCCGTAGATCAACAATGAATGCATCGAGAAGGCACTAATCCAACTTACAGGAGCAGTTATGGAAGTTGGATATCTTCTGATGTATTCTTGTGGTTCTTGTTTTCTTTGGTCTTGCTTTTCTAGTCAAAATTTTGGTGATGTATTTCCATGTACCAAAAAATCAATGATGAAAAAAAGATATGTGTTTGCAAGGAAAAATGTACGCGGCCGGGATGCGGTCGCGCGTTCCGCGCACGACCACCGCATCCGAGAAATGGCCCGGACACGACCCCATTGCCCTACCCAAACGGACAGAATCCGGGCAAAACAAAGGTCCGTTTGGGGTCGTGCGTTGAAGTTGGCCTTACAAGTGGGACCGCAGTTGAGGAAACCGACTATCGGCAAACCCCCACCTCGCCCGCCGCGCGATGGCTGAGTTAGAGAAACGACTAGGTTGAAGAGATTGCTGTAGCACGGACTCCAAGAAATATGGTGTCAGATGGAAGTCGTGCTGGTGGTGTGTGCCGTACTCCTGGACGTGAATGCTTGTTCTGGTCCATGCCACCCTACTACTCCTAGTACTACTTATAGTAGTAGTATCGAGGATTCGAGGTGCTGGTTACGTACAACGAACACATTAACATATGGTCCACCTCACACTGTGGCCAAATTTCCTGTGTGCTAGGTTAAAAAGTGTTCTTTGTGAGGATGGGTGGCTGGTCTCAAGTTTAAAAATTGTTGTATTATGTACGTAGACGTAGAGATAGTGCAGCATGTGAAGCTAGTACAAATAGTGTACTATTGTTGATTGGCCTCATCCGATAACCTGTTGCAATGCACGTACAATTATGTATTCGGAAAATATTTTTTTGCCTCGTCGCAGCACCCACTCAGAGAAGCGACTTGATAGCCATTCATAAATTTAGTAAGTTTATCACAGGCATATCATTTTATTACATAGAACAGGTCATCAACCCACAACAACAACGAGGATAGATTATAAATACTAAAGTTTTCATCACACAACAAATAACAAGCAATGAAATGAACTTCAACTCAACCAATCCTCGGCGTTGGAAATGCTTGCTTTGAACCACAAGTGATTCTCTGGGAAGGGCCAACTATTGTAAATCTCGAGGCCTACGCAGGACTGTTCATCTAGGCTGAAGTGGCCTACTATATCACGACCAGGGTAGGTAACGACCGAAATGTCCGATGTATAGATACAGTTGCTTCTCATAAATGGCACTCCCTCCGTCCCATAATATAAGAACGTTTTTGACACTACACTAGTGTAAAAAAACACTCTTATATTATGGGACAGAGGGAGTAGTAACGTTGTGTCAACAGTAGCTGGATCGGCTTTCACCATCATTGGATAGTTTTGTCCAAGGAAGAGCGAGTTTACTCCAAGAGCGAGTTTACTCCAAGAGTACTAATAAATAACTTTGATGTGTCCCGTCAACTCGCAGAATGACGAGAAGCTTGCTTACTACGCCTTCTCCCTCGCCAACGCGTGTGCGGTGGCTCGCAGCACGAGGAGAAACTTTTGCTTACAAGCGGTGGACGTGTAGCAGTTCATTTGGTGTCAGATTGCCAGAAGTACTACTGTAGTACCATCATTATTGTTCGACTTCCGGAAGAGGAGAAGAGCCAAGCGCAAGGTCACCTACTAACCTAGTACAGTACTACTACAGCCAAAGCTGGTCCACCATTTTAGAGCATGGTTAATTAATATAGGCGGCTCTTGCAGCGGCACATCATTTAGAGCAAGTACTCTCTTCGTAGGATCAAAGGAAGTGAAACAAAAGTTGGAGTGGATGCTAGATTGCCAATTAAAACATGATTACATAGGAAAAACAATCCTATAGCATTCTATCCTATGAATGAAATGACCAATGTAGGAAAATTATGAGGGGGGGTCTCTCCAACAGTGTTCCTCGGCTCGCACCTAGCATCACGGTGGTCAAACTTGGAGTCATTCATCTGGTACACGTGGCATCTCAGATCTGGTACTCCAATTTTAGGTTGGCTCTATGTGATGTGGCAACTTCATATACTAACCGGATGCTGGCTATACTACTACGGTACTCACACTCCAAGAAGTGACTCGAAAACCATTCATAAATTGAGTCTATGACACGCATTTGCAAATGTACCATTCATTACATACAACAAGTCATCAACACACAATGACAACGATGATACATGTTGGATTATAGATTATCTCCAACAAAAGATTCCAGTAAATACTGAAGTTTTCATCACACAACAAATAACAAGCAATGAAATGAACTTCAACTCAAGCAATCCTTGGCGTTGGAAACGCTTGCTTTGAACCATAGGTGCTCTGGGAAGGGCCAGCTATTGTCAATGTCGAGAGCAACGCAGGACTGGTCATCCAGGCTAAAGCGGCATATATCAGGAGCAGGGTAGGGAACCACCGCAATGTCCGAGGTATAGATACAGTTGCTTCTCATAAATGGTAGTAACGCTGTGTCAACAGCAGCTGGATCTCCTTTAACCATCATTGGATAGTTTGGTCCAAGGAAGAGCGAGTTTGCTCCAAGACTACCAATACTGTACCAGGGAGAAGGTGTTGGCGCTAGCACACTAGTATCCATCTCGAATACCTTGCAACGGGTGTTGGAATAGGTCCGGAGAGGGCGACCATGGGAGACAACATGATGATACCGGGTTTTGTCACAATTATCGTCATAGAAGTGTCATATGTATGACAGAAAAAAATTTCGTTCAGCCCAAAATGTCACGGATGTGTCTTTTTCTTTTGTAGTGGTGGAGGTACTGGCTTAACCGTGTGCGATGCAAGTGCGCTGTAAAACCACCACCTGTGGAAGCTAAAGGCGGGTAAGTTTATGTGGAAATTAGGACGAACCGTGTGCGATAGACCAGCTAGCTAGAAATATAAAAAACAAACTACCCGCCTTGAGCGTTGCAAAAATCGGAGGATCCCCGCCACTTTTCCTTATTATAATACACGCATATTGTTATTGGACCTTGCGCGATCTTGGGCACTGCCGCCCCGCATCAATTCCTTTACCCAAATTTTAGTAGCCGCCGTACTTCAACCGTCGCCCACACTCCTCCAACACTGACCTTATAGTAAAATTGCAGTAGCCGAGGCATTTGAACCGTCGCCCTCCCTCGTCCACCACCATCTCCACCCACCATTACTAAAAATTTCAGTAGCCGTGGCGTATCCTCAAACACCCCCCTCCACAGTCCCCCACCGCCCCGCCCCCCTTCGAACCCTAGCTCGCGGCCGCCGCCGGCGCCGCCGCCAACCCTGCCGGTCTGCCCGTTCCTCCTAGCTTAGATAATAAAGTTCAGGTTATCCAGCAATTCCCATACCGTCGCCCCACTCCCATGAGTTTTTAGATGAGGCCTGCGGTGTCCCTCCCCACCAGATCCACATCCCCTGCTCCAGAATCTCGCAGCCTAAGCTCGACCACGTATCCCGGGGAGGCCAACGAGCGTTCGGCCAAGAAGAGGTTTATCATGGCCTCTCTGGCGGATGTTGGCAAGGTGGCTGCCGTTCGCCCCGACCTGTCGATTCCGGAGCAACACGTCGCCGTGGAAGCCGGCGAAGACGCTCACTACGTTTCCATGCCGAAGGCTTCATGTCAGCGGGCTAGCGTATTACTGTATCTCGGGAAAGCTGGCTACGACATCAAGCTCGTCCACACCGACGGCTTCACGCGGGCCATGTCACAGGTTAAGTGGTCCATCCCCACCCCCTCTGGTTCAACCGCCGTCGATCTCTTCGACGGCCCTGCCGCTGATCTCCTCCACCAAGCAGTCAAGGATTTGCGAGCTTTATACGCCATCGAGCCCATTTTGTCACTTCTGAAGGACACGTTCTATGGCGGTGGCTTGGGATCCTCAATTGCCAAGTCAGATCTCATCGACCACGACCACGACCAGGAGGAGGGCACCCACGAAGGTTCTTCCAAGGTGAAACAGCCCATCTGTGACACCAGAGAGCGCACCATGGGTTTGTGCTCTTCCAAGTGGAAGGATCCCGTCCATGAAATGTGAGGCAACATTCTATCAGCAAATATTACCTTTTCTAGCTTGCCAACCCGTACCCTTTGTTGTAGTAGCATTTTCCGTGTGGTGCTTTAACTGTGCCGTGTTTAATTATTTCAGTTATGCAAAAATGTATTGTTCAATAGGTCTATGTGATGTTTAAGTATGAATTGTCCACTTTAGTTTCACGAATGGCTATATTTGGTTGTTTATAGTGAGTAGATGCCTTGTTTATCTGTATTTGGTTGTTAGGTTGGTTGGAGTGAGCATTTTTCAGTTATCGAGCAGATGCCTTGTTTATCTGTATTTGGTTCTTAGTTTGGTTGCAGTGAGTATCTGTCCAGTTATCAAGCAAATGCCTTGTTTATCTATATTTGGTTGTTAGGTTGCTTTTTTAGCATTTGTCTAGTTATCAAGCAGATGCCTTGTTTATCTGTATTTGGTTGTTAGGTTGCTTTTTTAGCATTTCTCCAGTTATCAAGCAGATGCCTCGTTTATCTTTATCTGCTTGTTAGGTTGGTTGCAGTGAGCATTTGTCCAGTTTTCAAGCATATGCCCTGTTTATCAGTATGTGCTTGTTAGGTTGGTTGCAGTGAGACTCTGTCCAGTTTTCAATGGCTATATTTGGCTGTTATACTGGTCATTTATGCCTTGTTTATTCTAGTCATTCACAATGTGTGCTTCATTATGTGCAAGTCGGAACTGTGCCGCTCAACTACATCAATACCAGTTTGAACGACTATATTTGGTTCCAGTTATTCCTGGTGTAGTTAACACATGACCTTTATTTCAGTTTTACACATTTATCCAGTGTGATGTTTAAGCATTACCTACGTTCTATTCATTTTCAACAATACTAGTTTGAATTGCAATATTTGATGGTTGTTAAGCCTGCTGTCGATAACATTGCCTTCCATTTTATATCTGCTTTAACAGCATGCTGAAACCAACACATTGAAGCTATCATTTGGAGATGATGTTGTTTACCTTTGCTATATTTGTTTGATGTTAAGATTGCTGTACTTATCATGCCTTTCCACTACTTATGAAGGAAAACAACGAGAGTGGCCACCATTTTCGGCCGAGGTTAGCTTCATCCCTCGGCTTGTACTCCCCCCGTCGTTCCATAATGTAGTGCATATAGATCCAGGCCTGGACACTAGTTAGCTTCTAATATTGACTTGTTGCTTGTATGTACATATGCCCTTGGCAAGGATCCACGCATCGACCCTTTTTGCGTATGGGACAATGAGATATTGATGAACAAGCATCAAGTGAGGGAACTGATAAGGATTATTAGCAAAAATATATGAATGGTGGCAAGCAAATTATTTGTTTATGCTCTATCCAACACAACAGTGAGCTGTAGGATGGTAACTACAAACTCTGCAGTCTTCTCTTTTTACTACCCATAATGTGTTGTTAGACAACAATGTCTGAATCTTTTTCATTCCCAGTGGTTCCCGAAGCAGTTCCCTCAAGATTATCTCGCAAAGTACATGATTGGTGGACACGCAATGAAGGTTAAAGTATTTCATCCAGACTACAATGTGCATCGAGAAGTCCTAATGAAGACAGTGAAGGATGGACGGGCAGCCATCACAAGGGGTTGGCCTAGAGTCGTGCGCGCCTTACGCATGGAGGAGGGCACAATATGGGGATTCCGCTTCACCTTCTCCAGCAACCGGAATGTCTTTCGCCTCTCTCTTTACAGTCTTTAGTACAACTGTGGTTCATCATTCTTTACTTGGTGCTTCTGTAGTTCTTCAGTATGTACCTGTGCATTGAATTATGGATTCATGGTTGAACCTATATTTGTAATAAACATGGTTGGATATGAAATAAGTGATTGCCTACTTTCAAATTCATAACATGTGATTTTTAAATTAGGGATTAATTGGATTAAATAGGGATTACACTTCACACGATTTAAAAAGAAAAACGCCTGCGATATACGTGGAGATCAGAAATGTTTCTAGGATCCACTACGTGTGCGATCAATCTCCACTTCACACACGACTTTCTCTTGAAAACTGTTTGCGTTAGGCCACCTTGTACAAACATTTAAGTGTGTGTGATGGACAACCTTTGCCACATAGTTCCTTTCTACGCACCGTGTGTGATGCATTCAATAACGCAAACGATAAAATTATTAATATCGTGTGCAATGGCAACGCTATCACAAATGATTTAACGGGAAAAATTGTGTGTGATGTACCTGTGAACGGAAACGTTTTCCTTGGACCGACTATGTGGGATGTGCATACGAACGGAAACGTTTAGCGGGGACTGACTGTGTGGGATGTACATGCGACTGGAAACAATTTCGCTGTATAATTGTATTTTTTATCTGTACTGTACGTATTTCCGTATTTGAGCGCTCGCCGGTCGCATACGACCTCATTTTGCCGAACGTGTGTGCCAGGAGGGCATATCCCCGACGGTTTCTAGGTCGTGTGGGAAGGACCCCCCTATTGCCCACACTCACTTGGAGACGGTTCCAGATGTCCTCGCAGAAAGGGTTTTAAACCGTTTGTTTAGGACCGACGCGCACCAGTGCATAGAGTATTCTAATAAATTCCAATTCATGTGTGTCTCTCCAAAAGGTGTGTAAAGAAAGGATGATTGTGGTAAACTAAAAAGAAAAGACTCAAATCATACAAGACGCTCCAAGCAAAACACATATCATGTGGTGAATAAAAATATAGCCTCAAGTAAAGTTACCGATAGACGAAGACGAAAGAGGGGATGCCTTCCGGGGCATCCCAAAGCTTAGGCTTTTGGTTGTCCTTGAATTTTAGCTTGAGGTTCCTTGGGCATCCCCAAGCTTAGGCTCTTGCCACTCCTTGTTCCAAAATCCATCAAACCTTTACCCAAAAACTTGAAAACTTCACAACACAAAACTTAACAGAAAATCTCATGAGCTCCGTTAGTGAAATAAAACAAACCACCACTTATAGGTACTGTAATGAACTCATTCTTTATTTATATTGGTCTTAAACCTACTATATTCCAACTTCTCTATGGTTCATACCCCCTAATACTAGCAATAGGTTCATCAAAATAAGCAAACAACACACGAAAAACAGAATCTGTCAAAAATAGAACAGTCTGTAGGAATCTGTATCAAACGTAGACTTCTGGAACTCCAAAAATTCTGAGAAATTAGGACGTCCTAAGCAATTTGTTTATTATTCTTCTGAAAAAACAATCAACTGAAAAGCACGTTCCTGTGATTTATGAAAACTAATCTCGTGCGCGCAAAAGTTTCTGTTTTTCAGCAAGACCAAATTAACTGTCATCGTAGGTTATCCTAAAGGTTCCACTTGGCTCAAACACTAATTGAAACATAAAAGCACATCTAAATAGAGGCTAGATGAATTATTTATTACTAAACAGGAACAAAAGCAAGGAACAAAAATAAAATTGGGTTGCCTCCCAACAAGCGCTATCGTTTAACGCCCCTAGCTAGGCATAAAAACAAGAATAGATCTAGGTATTGCCATCTTTGGCATGCCATCCATATGTAGCTCTCATAATAGATTCATAAGGTAATTTAATTCTCTTTCAAGGAAAGTTCTCCATGCCTTTCCTTAATGGAAATTGGAATCTAATATTTCCTTCTTTCATATCAATAATTGCACCAATCGTGCTAAGGAAAGGTCTACCAAGAATAATAGGACAAGTAGGATTGCAATCTATATCAAGAACAATAAAATCTACGGGCACATAATTCCTATTTGCAACAATAAGAACATCATTAATCCTTCCCATAGGTTTCTTAATGGTGGAATCCGCGAGATGCAAATTTAAAGAACAATCATCAATTTCATGGAAACCTAACACATCACACAAAGTTTTGGGAATCATGGAAACACTAGAACCCAAATCACACAAAGCATAGCATTCATGATCTTTAATCTTAATTTTAATAGTAGGTTCCCACTCAGCATAAAGTTTTCTAGGGATAGAGACTTCTAATTCAAGTTTTTCTTCATAAGATTGCATGGAAGCATGAACGATATGTTTGGTAAAAGCCTTATTTTGATCATAAGCATGAGGATTGCAACAAGGAAATACAATCTATCAAAGAACAATTATTATAATTAAATTCTGTGAAATCCATAATAGTGGGTTCATTGCTATGTAAAGTTTTGACCTCTTCAATCCCACTTTTACCAATTTTTGCATCAAGATCTAAAAACTCCGAATCATTGGGATGCCTTTTAACTAAAGTTGACTCATCTCCAGTTCCATCTTTATCAAGATTCATATTAGAAAACAAAGATTTAATAGGAGACACATCAATCACTTTTAGATCTTCATCCTTATTATCATGAAAACCAGAAGAACACACTTTTACAAAGCAATCTTTTTTAGCACGCATCATAGCGGTTCTTTCCTTGAACTCATCAATGGAAATTATCATGGCTTTGAGAGACTCATTGATATCATGCTTAGGTGGAATAGATCTAAGTTTCAAAGAATCAACATCAAGAGAAATTCTACCCACGTTCCTAGCCAACTCATCAATCTTAGGCATTTTTTCTTCAAGCAAAGCATTGAAATTCTTTTGTGAAATCATAAATTCTTTAACACTAGTCTCAAAGTCAGAGGGCATCTTATTAAAATTTGCATAAGACTTGTTGTAGGAATTACCATAATTATTAGAGGAAATACTAGGGAACGGCCTAGAATAGTTTCCTCTATATGCGTTGTTACCAAAAAATTTCCTACCAACAAAATTCACATCCATAGATTCATTATTATTCTCAATCAAAGTGGACAAGGGCATATCATTAGGATCAGGAGAAACACTCTTATTAGCAAACAATTTCATAAGTTCATCCATCTTTCCACTCAAAACATTAATCTCTTCAATCGCATGAACTTTTTTACTAGTGGATCTTTCGGTGTGCCATTGAGAATAATTAACCATAATATTATCTAGGAGTTTAGTAGATTCTCCTAAAGGGATTTCCATAAAAGTGCCTCCCGCGACCGAATCTAAAAGATTTCTAGAAGCAAAATTCAATCCGGCATAAAATTTTTGTATAATGATCCATAAATTCAAACCATGTGTAGGGCAATTAGGTGTCATTAATTTCATCCTCTCCCAAGCTTGTGCAACATGCTCATGATCAAGTTGCTTAAAATTCATAATATCGTTTCTAAGAGAGATGATCTTAGCGGGAGGAAAATACTTAGAGATAAAAGCATCTTTGCATTTATTCCATCAATCAATACTATTTTTAGGCAAAGAAGAAAACCAAGTTTTAGCACGATCTCTAAGAGAAAACGGAAATAGCTTCAATTTAACAATATCATTATCCACATCTTCTTTTGCATATCGCACAAATCAACGAATTTGTTTAGATGAGTAGCGAAATCTTCACTAGGAAGGCCAGAGAATTGATCTTTCATGACAAGATTCAACAAAGCAACATTAATTTCACAAGATTCAGCATCGGTAATAGGAGCAATCGGAGTGCTAATAAAATCATTGTTGTTGGTATTGGAAAAGTCACACAATTTAGTATTGTCTTAAGCCAATTTGACAAACAATCCAACACACAAGCACACAAGAAGCAAGCGAGAAGAGACGAACGGAAAAGGGCGAATAAAACGACAAGGGTGAAGTGGGGGAGAGGAAAACGAGAGGCAAATGGCAAATAATGTAATGCAAGGGAAAAGAGTTTGTGATGGGTACTTGGTATGTCTTGACTTGTGCGTAGATCTCCCCGGCAACGGCGCCAGAAATCCTTCTTGCTACCTCTTGAGCATGCGTTGGTTTTCCCTTGAAGAGGAAAGGGTGATGCAGTAAAGTAGCGGTATTTCCCTCAGTTTTTGAGAACCAAGGTATCAATTCAGTAGGAGACTACACGCAAATCCCTCGTACCTGCACAAACAATCAAGAACCTTGCAACCAACGCGATCAATGGGTTGTCAATCCCTTCACGGCCACTTGCAAAAGTGAGAACTGGTAAAGATAATAAGATAAATATTTTTGGTATTTTTGTTGTATAGATTGAAAAGTAAAGATTGCAAAAATAAACAGTGACAGAAATAGCTAGTTGACGGGTGATTAATATGATGGAAGATAGACCCGGGGGCCATAGCTAGGTTTCACTAGTGGCTTCTCTCAAGATAGCATATTTTATGATGGGTGAACAAATTACTGTCGGGCAATTGATAGAAAAGCGCATAGTTATGAGAATATCTAGGCATGATCATGTATATAGGCATCACATCCGTGACAAGTAGACCGAAACGATTCTGCATCTACTACTATTACTCCACACATCGACCGCTATCCAGCATGCATCTAGACTATTAAGTTCAATAGAACAGAGTAACGCATTAAGCAAGATGACATGATGTAGAGGGATAAACTCAAGCAATATGATATAAACCCCATCTTTTTATCCTCGATGGCAACAATACAATACGTGCCTTGCTGCCCCTTCTGTCACTGGGAAAGGACACCGCAAGATTGAACCCAAAGCTAAGCACTTCTCCCATTGCAAGAAAGATCAATCTAGTACGCCAAACTAAACTGATAATTCGAAGAGATTTGCAAAGATATTAAATAATACATATAAAAATTCAGAGAAGAATAAAATATTGTTCATAGATAATCTTGATCATAAACCCACAATTCATCGGATCTCGACAAACACACCGCAAAAAGAATTACGTCGAATAGATCTCCAAGAAAATCGAGGAGAACTTTGTATTGAGATCCAAAGAGAGAGAAGAAGCCATCTAGCTACTAACTATGGACCCAAAGGTCTGTGGTAAACTACTCACAGGCTATGGTGTTGATGTAGAAGCCCTCCGTGATCGATTCCCCCTCCGGCGGAGCGCCGGAAAAGGCCCCAAGATGGGATCTCACGGGTACAGAAGGTTACGGCGGTGGAAATAGGGTTTCTTGGTGCTCCTGGACGTTTTTAGGGTATACGAGTATATATAGGCGAAGGAAGTAGGTCGGTGGAGCTATGAGGGGCCCACGATGGTGGGGGGCGCGCCCTCCTACCTCGTGGCCACCTCATGGCTTCCTTGACGTCCACTCCAAGTCTCCTGGATTGCGTTTGTTCCAAAAACAATCCTCGCGAGGGTTTCATTCCGTTTGGACTCCGTTTGATATTCCTTTTCTGCGAAACACTGAAATAGGCAAAAAACAGCAATTTGCACTAGGCCTCCGGTTAGTAGGTTAGTCCAAAAATAATATATAGGTGCATAACAAAGCCCATTAAACATCCAAAACAGATAATATAATAGCATGGAACAATACAAAATTATAGATACGTTGGAGACGTATCAGGTACTGCTCCGCTGTGATGGAGGGTTTCGTCGTTGGACCAGCTCCGGTGAGTTGTACGACGGCGAGGCTGAAGCAAGACAAGTGAGGCAACGTTAACCTGAGTGGAATTCTAATAGCATCTCCAATAGATGACGTAAAATACATTACCACAAAGTGCTAGATGTAAAATACATCAGCCGCTCATCTCTGAACTTAACTGTCGAAACTGAATTTAACGTCGAAACTGAATTTAACTATTGAAACTGAATTTTGCTGTTGAAACTGAATTTTACTGTCGAAACTGAATGCACTAGTAGCAGAAAAGCAATAGTAGCAGCAGCAGCGCCCGGAGCAGCAGCGCATGCGAGAGCCGGCAGTTGGTCGTGTCGCAGCATCTCGGGTAGCAGCTGCAGGGGCTCGAGGGAGAGCAGGATCTGCTGCTCATGCAGCAACAACGCGCAAGAGTAGAGCAGCAGTAGCGCGTGCAAGAGTAGATCAGCAGCCCAAGCAAGAGCAAGATCAAGAGAAACAACGCGAGCAAGAGCAGACCAGGCAAGGGACCGAGAGCAAGAGAAGAGCAGCAGCGCGAGCGAGACCCAAAGCAGCAGCAGCTCCTACTGATGTGGACGTCGCCGCCGAGGGAGCGACGCCGTGGAGGAAGTGGCCGGCGACGCCGCCGTGGATGGAGCAGCACCATGTCGGCTCGGGACCGAGCGCCGGCAGCACCGTAAGATCGAATCAAGAAGAAAATGCGGCGATTAGTGTACAACCTCTTTGGTGGCGCCGATTAGGTCTCAGCTTCGTCCGAGGAAATAGTAATGATGCTGCTCTTCCGGTGGTGCAGGTGAAGACGGCGGTGTGGGAATGGAGGTGGCGCTAAAGATGAGGGGAACATCAGGGCATCTCCTTGGAGGTGGAGGACAGGGTGGCTGTACTGGCGGGACGATGAGATCAACGACAGATCCTCATTCGGTACGGTGGATGAGGGACGTCGAGGTGTTGTTGTGGACGACGTCATCGGGGAAGAGGCTCCGGCTGGGTGGCGGACGGAGGAGGGTGTGTGGCTTCGCGGGTTTTCTCGGCCTTGGTGCACGAATGGGTGGGCAGATGGGATGGGAGGGGGGAACTGACGGTGTCCTAGACTAGGGGGTACTCACCACGTCGTCTCCCGATCAGTTGGATTGGGCCGAGGACCCCCATGGCCGTTTACTCATGGGCCAGTTCGAACAGCCGATGCATACACGAGGAAGATTCCACAAGACTTGGTGATCAAGACAAGGACTCCTCTCGACCGGCGTATTCGACTAGGACTCTTGTTATCCTAGGCCTCCAGTACATTATATAAGCCGAGGCCAGGCTAGTTGACAGGGACATGCTAGATCATGATGACATTATTCATCATACCCTCAGGTTTAGACCACAACATACGATCTCGAGGTAGATCAACTCTTGTAACCCCTATACTCATCAAAGTCAATCAAGCAGCACGTAGGGTATTATCTCTTCGAGAGAGCCCGAAGCTGGGTAAAATCCCGTGTCCATGTTACCATTGATCCTAAGACACACAACTTGGGACCCCCTACCCGAGATCTGCCGGTTTTGACACCGACAATGGTGCTTTCATTGAGAGTTCCGCTGTGTGATCGGCAAAAGGATCAATGGCTCGCCTGCAGATCAACTGCCACGTCGGCGTCTTCGTCGCCGCCTCGACTGGTCACCTTGGCTTGACCGAGGACTGTGCCCTACCTCCAATCATCATGTTCGGACGAGGGCCTTCATCAACATCAACTCCGATCTCTATCAAGATAATGGAGGAATGACCATGGAGCTCGGGGGCTCGACGTCAACATTGCCCTCGGACGACTGTGCTGTTTTTCCAAACAACGAATTTGTATCCGCTACCACCACCTCCTCGAGCATCGCTTTGATGATTTCTTTGGTGGAATTGTGCGGAATTGATTCTACAACAACACTGTAAAATTTCGTCGCGTTCCGATGGAGCAATCTCCGCCGGTCTCCGATATACCGGAGCCGTGTCAAATCTGGACGAGTTTAGCGCGTGGTCTCCAGAGCCCACCTCGAAAGTCCTTTGGAAGATCCAATCGTTCATCTGCTGCGGAATTCTCATATTCTACCACCCCTCAACATTTTAGCTTGATCCGACGGTGCAAACTTCAGGAACCTTCCGATGAGTGGACAGATTTTTTGATCTGTTTTCTGCGCGAATACGGATCTGACCCGAATTCATGTTTCTTTATGAACGTGATATTGGACAATCTTTTTAAAGGAATTTTCTTCTAGGGTATTGTGCATTGTTCTTAATACGTGCCCATAAAATTTTAAGCCTTCTCCAAGGTACTATTCACCATCACGCTGGTGTCAAACCAGTACGGTAACATTGCTCCACGGCGGCCGACCTGCGCTAGATACATCGTCGCTTTGTTGAGCCGAGCTCAACTTCTTCGGATCATCATCTCGGCAAGCAAAACAAGAGTTCGGCATCGCGAAGGATAAATCATCACCAACATCGCCGCCCCACGGGTTACATGGAGCGGGCACACCGGCATCGCCGCACAGTCACTTCATCAAGCCGGCATTGACCACGTCACGATTTATGACCTGCATCGGCATGGCCGCACCGTTGCTTCTTCGAGACGATGTCCATCACACCGAACTACTTCAACACCTCACTGACATGGCAGCTACAACGTCTCCTTACCGACCTGCTCAACTGCCGGCATTCTCCCTCTTCATGTAAACCTTGTAAAATAAGAGAGAATAGGCATAAGTATTGTGACATAATGTGTAATAACATCCCATAGTGCAATAAATATCGATATAAAAGCATGATGCAAAATGGACGTATCAACTCCCCCAAGCTTAGACCTCGCTTGTCCTCAAGCGGAAGCCGATAACGAAAAATATGTCCACATGTTTAGAGATAGAGGTGTCGATAAAATAAAATATGGACATGAGGGCATCATGATCATTCTTATAACAGCAACACATATATATTTTTTCGTATGATTTCTTATGCTAAAGTAACAATCTATTCACAATATCAAGTATGAACCAGAAACTTCATTGAAAACTGACAAACTAAAATCTCGGTCATTGAAGCAATTGCAATTTATCATAACATCGGAAAGAGTCAATATAAGTGCTTTTCAGCAAGTCCACATACTCAACTATCACTTAGTATTTCACAATTGCTAACACTCACACAATACTTGTGGTTATGGAGTTTTAATCGGACACAGAGAAAGATAGGGGCTTATAGTGTTGCCTCCCAACCTTTTACCTCAAGGGTAATGTCAACAATAATAATTCATGCTAACTTACATCCAATTGGATATATATATCAAGATCTTTCCAACACAATGTGCTTGCCAAAGCATAAAATGTAAAAAGGAAAGGTGAAGATGACCATGACTCTTGTATAAACTATAAGATAAGAATAAAAGATAGGCCCTTCGCAGAGGGAAGCAGAAGTTATCATGTGCTTTTATGGTTGGATGCACGAAATCTTAATGCGAAAGAATGTCACTTTATATTGCCACTTGTGATATGGACCTTTATTATGCAGTCCGTCGCTTTTATTTCTTCCACATCATAAGATCGTATAAAGCTTATTTTCTCCACACTAATAAATCATACATATTTAGAGGGCAATTTTTATTGCATGCAACAATGACAACTTACTTTAAGGATCTTGCTCAATCCATAGGTTGGTATGGTGGACTCTCATGGCAAAACTAGGTTTAAGGATATTTGGAAGCACAAGTAGTATCTCTACTTGGTGCAAAGAATTTGGCTAGCATGAGGGGGAAAGGCAAGCTCAACATGTTGGACGATCCATGACAATATACTTTATTTCGGATATAAGAAAACATAACCCATTACGTTGTCTTCCTTGTCCAACATCAACTCTTTAGCATGTCATATTTTAATGAGTGCTCACAATCATAAAAGATGTCCAAGATAGTATATTTATATGTGAAAACCTCTCTTTCTTTATTACTTCCTATTAATTGCAACGATGACCAAAACTATGTTTGTCAACTCTCAACAACTTTTATTCATCATACTCTTTATATGTGAAGTCATTACTCTCCATAAGATCAATATGATCTCTTTATTTCTTTTTATTCTTTCCTTTTTCTTTTTCTTTTATTCCCTCAAGATCATAGCAAGATAATCAAGCCCTTGACTCAACCCTAATCTTTATTATATATAGCTCACGGACTCGATTACATAGAAGGATCATATAGCAAAAATCAAAACTAGATCATACTAAAACTTTATTCTACTAGATCAAAATATTACTAAAAGGATCGAACTAAGAAAAAGGGTAAAGATAGGAGTGTGAAGGTGATACGATACCGGGGCACCTCCCCCAAGCTTGTCAGTTGCCAAGGGGAGTGCCCATACCCATATATTTATATCTCTTTCTTCAGGGGTGGTGATGTGATGTTCTTGGCGATGATGCCGCTCAGGATATGATTCTCCTCCTCGAGCTTATTGACATGTTGTTTGAGATCCATTATTTCCTTACGGAGCTTACCCGTGACGGCAAAAGCTCCTTTCACCCAAGGATGTTGCATAGCTGCGGGAGAACAAGTAACACTCTTTTTCATATTTTCATAAGAGAGAAATCTAACATTGGAAGGGATGACCGAGTTTGGAATAGCTGAGCTCTGTAGTCCCCCCATCGTGAATCCGGCCCAGAAATGAGAAGTAACTTCTTGATCCTCCTCCATGACATCTATCCTTTTCATGTTGGCTTCCATCTCTTCCTCTGTTGATGGCCCAAAGTGATAGGCATCGCTATTTGCTCCTTGACCCGGTGCCGGATGAGACAGCCAACTCTCCCCGACTGATTCTTGAGAAGACATCTTACTCCAAATCTGCTACAAAAATAGCTCGAAACAAAAACAGAGGATATTTGCATGATACGGTGGTCAAAACCTTCGGGAGATTATATAATGAATTTTTACCGACTAAAAGAAGTATCATGCAAGAAAAGGGAGTCCGGAGAGCACACAAGGTGCCCACGAGGCAGGGGGCGCGCCTAGGGGGTAGGGTGCGCCCTCCACCCTCGTGGACGCCTCGTGTTCTTCCCGGGCTACTTCTTATTTTCCTATTTTCTTAAATATTCCAAAATAGAGAAAAACTGCCATTAGAACTGTTTTGGAGTCGGTTTACTTACCGTACCACATACCTATTCCTTTTCGGAGTCTAAAACGTTCTGGAAAGTGTCCCTTATGTATTCCTCTGGGGTTACGATTTCAAAAAGATTGGTTTCAACATTTATGGGATTACCTGAGATATAATGTTTGATTCTTTGACCGTTCACCACCTTCGGATTTGTGCCTTCGAAGTTGTTGGTTTTTATGGCACCGAAACGATAGACCTCCTCGATAACGAAGGGCCTTCCCATTTAGAGAGAAGTTCTCCTGCAAAAAATCTTAAACGAGAGTTGAATAGCAACACATAATCACCTACATTAAACTCCCGCTTTTGTATCCTTTTGTCATGCCATCTTTTAACCTTTTCTTTAAACAGTTTGGCATTCTCATAGGCTTGAGTTCTCCATTCATCAAGTGAGCTAATGTCAAATAGTCTCTTCTCACCGGCATGTTTGAAATCATAATTGAGCTATTTAGTGGCCCAATATGCCTTATGTTCTAGTTCGAGAGGTAAGTGACATGCTTTTCCATAAACCATCTTATACGGAGACATACCCATAGGATTTTTATACGCAGTTCTATAGGCCCATAATGCATCATCAACTTTCTTGGACCAATTCTTTCTAGATCTATTAACAGTCTTTTGCAAAATTAATTTGAGCTCTCTATTACTAAGTTCTACTTGACACTAGATTGTGGGTGGTAAGGAGATGCAATTCTATGATTAACATCATACTTAGCAAACATTTTACGAAAAGCACCATGAATAAAATGTGAACCACCATCAGTCATTAAGTATCTAGGGACTCCAAACCTCGGAAAAATAACTTCTTTAAGCATCTTAATAGAGGTGTTATGATCAACACTACTAGTTGGAATAGCTTCTACCCACTTAGTAACGTAATCAACAACAACTAAAATATGTGTATAGCCATTAGAGGAAGGAAACGGTCCCATATAATCAAAGCCCCAAACATCAAATGGTTCAATAACGAGCGAATAATTCATAGGCATCTCTTGACGTCTACTAATATTACCGATTCTTTGACATTCATCACAAGACAAGACAAACTTACGAGCATCCTTGAAGAGAGTAGGCCAATAAAAACCGGATTGCAATACCTTATGTGCAGTTCTATCTCCAGCGTGGTGTCCTCCATAAGCCTCGGAGTGACACTTGCGTAGGATCTGTTCATGTTCATACTCAGGTACACAATGTCTAATAACACCATCTACTCCTTCTTTATAAAGATGTGAGTCATCCCAGAAGTAATGTCTTAAATCATAGAAAAACTTTTTCTTTTGCTGGTATGTGAAACTAGGTGGTATAAATTTAGCAACAATGTAATTAACATAATCAGCATACCATGGAGCAGTACGAGAAGCATTTATGACAGCTAATTGTTCACCAGGGAAGCTATCATCAATAGGTAGTGGGTCATCAAGAACATTCTCTAACCTAGATAAGTTGTCTGCAACGGGGTTCTAAGCTCCCTTTCTATCAATAATATGCAAATCAAATTCTTGTAGCAAGAGAACCCATCTAATAAGTCTAGGTTTAGCATCTTTCTTTTCCATAAGATATTTAATAGCAGCTTGATCGGTGTGAACAGTTACTTTAGAATCAACAATATAAGGTCTGAACTTATCACGAGCAAATACAACTGCTAAAAATTCTTTTTCAGTAGTAGCATAATTTCTCTGCGCACAGTCTAGAGTTTTACTAGCATATTGAATAACATTTAACTTCTTATCAATTCTTTGTCATAGGACAGCACCTACAGCATAATCACTAGCATCACACATAATTTCAAAGGGTAAATTCCAATCAGGTGGTTGAAAAATGGGTGCAGAAATCAAAGCTTTCTTAAGTATTTCAAATGCTTCTACACAATCATCATTAAAGACAAAAGGAATTCCTTTTTTGTAAGAGATTAGTCAGAGGCCTAGATATTTTTGAGAAGTCTTTAATGAACCTCGTATAAAAACCGGCATGACCAAGGAAACTTCTTATACCTTAAATGTCCTTGGGACACGGCATCTTTTCAATAGCATCAACTTTAGCTTTATCAACTTCAATACCTCTTTCAGAAATTTTATGCCCCAAGACAATACCTTCATTAACCATAAAGTGGCACTTCTCCCAATTCAAGACAAGATTAGTTTCTTCACATCTCTGCAAAACTCGATCAAGGTTGCTTAAGCAATCATCAAAGAAGTTCCATACACGGAGAAATCATCCATGAAAACCTCAACAATCTTTTCACAAAAATCAGAGAATATAGCCATCATACATCTTTGAAAGGTAGCAGGTGCATTGCATAAATCAAAAGGCATACGTCTATAAGCAAAGGTACCGAAAGGACAAGTAAAAGTGGTCTTTTCTTGATCCTCTTTTGACACAGGTATTTGAGAGAAACCAGAATAACCATCTAGAAAGCAAAAATGTGTATGTTTGGATAATCTTTCTAGCATTTGATCGATAAAAGGTAAAGGGTAATGATCCTTTTTAGTAGCTTTATTTAGTTTACGGAAATCAATTACCATTCTGTAACATGTAACAATTCTTTGTGGGATCAATTCATCTTTATCATTAGGAACAACCGTAATACCTCCCTTCTTAGGGACACAATGGACAGGACTTACCCACTGACTATCAGCAACAGGATAAATTATACCTGCCTCCAGAAGCTTTAGTATTTCTTTTCTTACCACTTCTTTCATCTTAGGATTTAACCGTCGTTGGTAATCGACAACTGGTTTAGCGTCTTTCTCCAATTTTATTTTGTGCTGGCATAGAGTCGGACTAATGCCCTTAAGATCATCAAGAGTATATGCAATAGCAGCACGGTGCTTCTTCAGAGTTTTCAATAATTTCTTTTCTTCATGCTAAGGTTAGCACTGATAATAACAAGATATATCTCTTTCTCATCAAGATAAGCATATTTAAGAGTATCAGGTAATGGTTGAAGCTCAAACACGGGATCACCCTTGGGTGGAGGAGGATCCCCTAGGATTTCAACAGGCAAGTTGTGTTTCAAAATAGGTCCCTGTTTAAAGAATACTTCATCTATTTCCCTTCTTTCATTCATAAACATATCATTTTCATGGTCGAGCAAATATTGTTCTAAAGGATCATTAGGAGGCACGGCAATAGAAGCAATACCAATAATTTCATCTTTACTAGGCAATTCCTCATCACGGGGTTGTCTACGAAATTTGGCAAAATTAAACTCATGAGACATATCCCCCAAACCAATAGTAACAACATCCTTTTCGCAGTCTATCCTAGCATTAACAGTATTTAAGAAGGGTCTACCAAATATAATGGGACAAAAGTTATCTTGTGGGGAACCAAGAACAATAAAATCAGTAGGACATTTAACTTTCCCATGCAAGACTTCAACATCTCTAACAATCCCAACTAGTGAAATAGTATATCTATTGGCAAGCTTAATTGTAACATCAATTTCTTCTATTTCAGCAGGTGCAATATCATGCATAATTTCTTTATATAAGGAATGAGGTATTGCACTTGCACTAGCCCCCATATCACACAAGCCATGATAACAATGATCTCCTATTTTAACAGAAATAACAGGCATGCCTACAACAGGTCTATGTTTATTTTTAGTATCAGGTCTAGCAATTCTAGCAGCTTCATCACAGAAGTAAATAACATGCCCATCAATATTATCGGCCAAGAGATCTTTAACCATAGCAATACTAGGTTCAACTTTAATTTTCTCAGGGGGTTTGGGTGTCCTAATATTACTTTTGTTGACCATAGTTGAAGCTTTAGCATGATCCTTTATTCTAACAGGGAAAGGTGGTTTCTCAATATAAGCAGTAGGAACAACATGATCATTATAAGTGATAGTATTTTCTTCAACTTTAATAGGTGCAACTACTTTTACTTCAATGGGAGGATTATATTTAAACCACTTCTCTTTAGGGAGATCAACATGAGTAGCAAATGATTCACAGAAAGAAGCTACTATCTCAGAGTCAAGTCCATATTTAGTGCTAAATTCACGGAAAACATCGGTATCCATAAAAGATTTAACACAATCAAACTTAGGTGTTATACCTGACTCCTTACCTTCGTCGAGGTCCCAATCTTCAGAGTTGCGTTTAATTTTTCCAATAAATCCCATATGAATTCAATAGTCTTCATCATAAAAGAACCAGTACAAGAAGTATCGAGCCTGGAGCGATTGTTGAGAGAAAGCCAAGCATAAATTTTTTGAATAATATTTTCTCTTGAGAACTCAAGATTGGGGCATGAATATAACATTGACTTAAGCCTCCCCCAAGCTTGAGCGATGCTTTCTCCTTCGCGAGGCCAAAAATTATATATATAATTACGATCACGATGAACAAGATGCATAGGATAAAACTTCTGATGAAATTCCAATTTCAATCGGTTGTAGTTCCATGAGCCCATATCAATGTCAATGCCTTTCCCTTCAAAGATAAAGGGAAGACCTTCTTCTTGATAACATCCTCGGGCATACCTGCAAGCTTAAATAATCCACAAACTTCATCCACATAGATTAGGTGCAAATCGGGATGCAATGTTCCATCTCCTGTAAAAGGATTAGCTAGCAGTTTCCCTATCATACCCGAAGGAATTTCAAAGTAAACATTTTCAGTAGGTTCAGTAGGTTGAGGAGCAACTCTTTTCTCTACTGGTCGGGGTGAAGATACCCCGAACAAGCCCCTCAAAGGATTACTTTCTATAGTAACAAGTGATAGTAAATTTCAGCACACTATATAAATCTTTCCTTACCAAATTCCACCTACCAAAGGCGCTTCACTCCCCGGCAACGGCGCCAGAAAAGAGTCTTGGTGACCCACAAGTGTAGGGGATCTATCGTAGTCCTTTTTATAAGTAAGAGTGTCCAACCCAACGAGGAGCAGAAGGAAATGACAAGCGCTTTTCAGTAAGATATTCTCTGCAAGCACTGAAATTATCGGTAACAGATAGTTTTGTGATAAGGTAATTTGTAACGGGTAAGAAGTAATAAAAGTAAATAAGGTGCAGCGAGATGGCCCAATCCTTTTTGCAGCAAAGGACAAGCCTGGACAAACTCTTATATGAAGGAAAACGCTCTCGAGGACACATGGGAATTATCGTCAAGCTAGTTTTCATCACGCTCATATGATTCACGTTCGTTACTTTGATAATTTGGTATGTGGGTGGACCAGTGCTTGGGTACTACCCTTCCTTGGACAAGCATCCCAGTTATGATTAACCCCTATTGCAAGCATCTGCAACTACAAAAGAAGTATTAAGGTAAACCTAACCATTGCATGAAACATGTGGATCCAAATCAGCCCCTTACGAAGCAACGCATAAACTAGGGTTTAAGCTTCTTTCACTCTAGCAACCCATCATCTACTTACTACTTCCCAATGCCCTCCTCTAGGCCCAAACAATGGTGAAGTGTCATGTAGTCGATGTTCACATAACACCACTAGAGGAGAGACAACATACATCTCATCAAAATATCGAACGAATACCTAATTCACATGACTACTTATAGCAAGACTTCTCCCATGTCCTCAGGAACAAACGTAACTACTCACAAATCATATTCATGTTCATAATCATAGGGGTATTAATATGCATAAAGGATCTGAACATATGATCTTCCACAAAATAAACCAACTAGCATCAACTACAAGGAGTAATCAACACTAGTAGCAACCCACAGGTACCAATATGAGGTTTTGATACAAAGATTGGATACAAGAGATGAACTAGGGTTTGAGAGGAGATGGTGCTGGTGAAGATGTTGATGGAGATTGACCCCCTCCCGATGAGAGGATCGATGGTGATGACGATGGCAATGATTTCCCCCTCCCGGAGGGATGTTTCCCCGGCAGAACAGCTCCGCCGGAGCGCTAGATTGGTTTCGCCAAGGTTCCGCCTCGTGGCGGCGGTGTTTCATCCCGAAAGCTTGCTTCTGATTTTTTTCAGGGTAAAAGACTTCATATAGTAGAAGATGGGCACCGGAGGCCTCCAAGGGGGCCCACGAGGCAGGGGGCGCGCCCAGGGGGTAAGGCGCGCCCCACCCTCGTGGATGGTGGGTGGCCCCCCTCTGGTACTTTCTTCGCTAAGTATTTTTTATTAATTCCAAAAATAACTTCCGTGGAGTTTCAGGACTTTTGGAGCTGTGCAGAATAGGTCTCTAATATTTGCTCCTATTCCAGCCCAGAATTCCAGCTGCCGGCATTCTCCCTCTTCAGGTAAACCTTGTAAAATAAGAGAGAATAGGCATAAGTATTGTGACATAACGTGTAATAACAGCCCATAGTGCAATAAGTATCGATATAAAAGCATGATGCAAAATGGACGTATCAAGAAAAAGGTCTTGATAACCCACAAGTATAGGGGATCGCAATTGTAACAGTGGCAACGGAAAAGTAACTAAGCGAAGATCAATATGTGAAAAGCTCGTAGGCATTGGATCAGTGATGGATAATTATGTCGGATGTGATTCCTCATGCAATAGTTATAACATAGGGTGACACAGAACTAGCTCCAGTTCATCAATGTAATGTAGGCATGTATTCCGAATATAGCCATACGTGCTTATGGAAAAGAACTTGCATGACATCTTTTGTCCTACCCTCCCGTGGCAGCGGGGTCCTATTGGAAACTAAGGAATATTAAGGCCTCCTTTTAATAGAGTACCGGACCAAAGCATTAACACATAGTGAATACATGAACTCCTCAAACTACGGTCATCACCGGGAGTGGTCCTGATTATTGTCACTTCGGGGTTGCCGGATCATAACACATAGTAGGTGACTAATGACTTGCAAAATAGGATGAAGAACTCACATATATTCATGAAAACATAATAGGTTCAAATCTGAAATCATGGCACTCGGGCCCTAATGACAAGCATTAAGCATGGCAAAGTCATAGCAACATCAATCTCAGAACATAGTGGATACTAGGGATCAAACCCTAACAAAACTAACTTGATTACATGATAAATCTCATCCAACCCATTACCGTCCAGCAAGCCTACGATGGAATTACTCACGCACTGCGGTGAGCATCATGAAATTGGTGATGGAGGAAGGTTGATGATGATGATGGCGACGGATTCCCCTCTCCGGAGCCCCGACCGGACTCGAGATCAGCCCTCCCGAGAGAGATTAGGGCTTGGCGGCGGCTCCGTATCGTAAAATGCGATGAATCCTTCTCTCTGATTTTTTCTCCTCGAACGTGAATATATAGAGTTGGAGTTGAGGTTGGTGGAGCACCAGGGGCCCCACGAGGCAGGGGGCACACCCAGGGGGGTAGGCGCGCCCCCACCCTCGTGGACAGGGTGTGGGCCCCCTGGCCTTGATTCTTTCGCCAGTATTTTTTATTAATTCCAAAAATATTCTCCGTGGAGTTTTAGGTCATTCCGAGAACTTCTATTTCTGCACAAAAATAACACCATGGCAATTCTGCTGAAAACAACGTCAGTCTGGGTTAGTTCCATTCAAATCATGCAAGTTAGAGTCCAAAACAAGGGCAAAAGTGTTTGGAAAAGTAGATACGATGAAGACGTATCAACTCCCCCAAGCTTAAACCTTTGCTTGTCCTCAAGCAATTCAGTTGAAAAACTGAAAGTGATAAAGAAAAACTTTTACAAACTCTGTTTGCTCTTGTTGTTGTAAATATGTAAAGCCAGCATTCAAGTTTTCAGCAAAGATTATGAACTAACCATATTCACAATAACACTTAGGTCTGATGTTTACTCATATCAATGGCAAAATCAACTATTGAGCAATAATAATAAATCTCGGATGACAACACTTTCTCAAAACAATCATAATATGATATAACAAGATGGTATCTCGCTAGCCCTTTCTGAGACCGCAAAACATAAATGCAGAGCACCTCTGAAGACCAAGGACTGACTAAATATTGTAATTCATGGTAAAAGAGATCCAGTCATAGTCATACTCAATATAAATTAATAGTAATGGATGCAAATGATAGCGGTGCTCTCCAACTGGTGCTTTTTAATAAGAGGATGATCACTCAACATAAAAGTAAATAGATAGGCCCTTCGCAGAGGGAAGCAGGGATTTGTAGAGGTGCCAGAGCTCTATTTTTGAAATAGAGATAAATAATATTTTGAGTGGTATACTTTCATTGTCAATATAACAACCAAGAGATCTCGATATCTTCCATGCTACACACATTATAGGCGGTTCCCAAGCAGAATGGTAAAGTTTATACTCCCCCGCCACCAACAAGCATCAATCCATGGCTTGCCCGAAACAACGGGTGCCTCCAACTAACAACAGTCCTGGGGGAGTTCTGTTTGCAATTATTTTGATTTGGTTTCAGCATGGGACTGGGCATCCCGGTTGAGGGAGTCCTGGATTAGGGGGTCCTCGGACAGCCAGACTATATCCTTTGGCCGTACTGTTGGACTATGAAGATACAAGATTGAAGACTTCATCCCGTGTCTGGATGGGACTCTCCTTGGCGTGGAAGGCAAGCTTGGCAATACGGATATGTAGATCTCCTCCCTTGTAACCGACTCTGTGTAACCCTAGCCCCCTCCGGTGTCTATATAAACCGGAGGGTTTAGTCCGTAGGACAACAACAATCATACCATAGGCTAGCTTCTAGGGTTTAGCCTCTACGATCTCGTGGTAGATCAACTCTTATAATACTCATATCATCAAGATCAATCGAGCAGGAAATAGGGTATTACCTCCATCGAGAGGGCCCGAACCTGGGTAAACATCGTGTCCCCTGCCTCCTGTTACCATCCGCCTTAGACGCACAGTTCGGGACCCCCTACCCGAGATCCGCCGGTTTTGACACCGACATTGGTGCTTTCATTGAGAGTTCCACTGTGCCATCACCGTAAGGCCAGATGGCTCCTTCGATCATCGGCAACGATGCGATCCAGGGTGAGGTTTTCCTCCCCGGACAGATCTTCGTATTCGGCGGCTTCGTACTGCGGGCCAACTCGCTTGGCCATCTGGAGCAGATCGAGAGCTACGCCCCTGGCCATCAGGTCAGGTTTGGAAACTTGAACTACACTGCCGACATCCGCAGAGACTTGATCTTCGACGGATTCAAGCCCATGTCAGGTGCGCCGCACAATCACGACGAGCATGACTTAGCTCTGCCATCGGACAGTGTCCGGGAGATCACACGTGCAACTACTCCGGCCCTCGATCCGGAACAAATTGCGCCATCTGAGGACGGGTGGATGGACCCCGCCACGGAGGCCACATACTCAGTGGCAATAGAGCCGAATACTGACTTCACCTCCTACGAGACCCGTGTTGCCGAACTGTTGGATTCGTCCCCGGCCATGGGCTCCGAGCCGCCTGCGTCCGTGCCTATCGAATTCAATTGGGCACCGTTCATGGAGTTTTCCTCCGCGGATATCTTTCAGCACTCACCACTGGGCGACGTGCTAAACTCATTGAGGTCTCTCTCCTTGTCAGGAGACCCTTGGCCGAACTGTGTCCGGCTAGAATGGGATGCGGACGACGAAGAAATTCGCTCCCCACCCACCACCCACTAAGTAGCCACTGTCGACGATTTATCCGACATGCTCGACTTCGGCTCCGAAGACATCGACGGTATGGACGATGATGCAGGAGACGAACAAGAACCACCGCCCACAGGGCGCTGGACTGCCACCTCATCGCATGACATATACATGGTGGACGCCCCCAAAGAAGGGGATGGCGATAAGACAATGGAGGATAATCCCTCCAAAGAGCAGTCCAAGCACCGACGTCAGCGGCGCCGCTCTAAGTCTCGCCATAGAAAAAGCAGTGATATCGGCACAAGAGACAATAACGCTCCGGATAGTGCCGAAGACGACGATAATTCCCTCCAGCCAGACCTAGAGCGGGAGGATGAACAAGCTAGCCCTCCGGAACAGGCAGCAGACGGAGAATCAGAGGATGACAATTACATGCCTCTCTCCGAAGACGAGGTGAGCCTCGGCGACGAAGACTTTATCGTGCCTGAGGATCCCGTCGAGCAGGAGCGCTTCAAGCGCCGGCTTATAGCCACAGCAAACAACCTGAAGAAAAAGCAACAACAGCTTCAAGCTGATCAAGATCTGCTAGCGGATAGATGGACTGAAGTCCTGGCGGCCGAGGAATACGAAATCGAGCGCCCAACCAAGAGTTACCCAAAGCGCAGGTTGCTACCTCAACTCGAGGAGGAAGCATTGAAACCTACATCACCAGCGTATGACATGGCTGATCGGCCACCTCGTGGCCGAGACAGACAGGCACATCAGCCCGAAGTCCAGCCCGCACCCCACTGCCATTCAAGCAAAAATACCAAGGCCCGGGGCAACACGCGGGACCTGTGAGACATATTGGAAAACAAAGCAAAACATGCAAGATTGATCTACGGATCACGGGGGCGCGCCCCAACGTGGGAGGATGACCGTCACGCCAGATATACTAAAAGCAAATCCGACCGGGCCGAATACAGCTGATAAGACTTGTATGAACTGCGTCGTGATATAGCCCGGCACAGAGGCGCCGCACACCCCCTATGCTTCACTGATGAAGTAATGGATCACGAATTCCCAGAGGATTTTAAACCCGTAAACATTGAATCATATGATGGTACTACAAACCCGTAAACATAGAATGCCGGGTCTTCAAACAAGCCGGCAGGGCAAGCGCCAAAAACGGAGAAGGGGGGTCTCAAAGTGATGATGGCGACGAAGATCCCACATCACCGAACACGGGAGGGCAAAAGAAATTTCCCCCGCATATTCAATCGGTGAATGTGGTAAACACCACCAAAATTCCCAACTCGGACTGGGTATGCACCCTTAGGGATGCCGAAATGGTCGTCCCACAATATAAACTAGGGCCGGTCACCTTCAACCACATGGATCGTCCGATTAATGCCAATCAGGGCAATCCAGCCGCACTAGTCCTCGACCCAATAATTGACGGGTTCCACCTCACACGAGTCCTTATGGACGGAGGCAGCAGTCTAAATCTGCTTTACCGGGACACAACGCACAAGATGGGCATCGGTCATTCGGTGATCAAACCCACTAAAGCCACTTTCAGAGGCATTATACCAGGTGTGGAAGCCAGCTGTACAGGCTCCATTGCCCTTGAGGTAGTCTTCGGATCACCAGAAAATTATCGCACCGAAGAGTTAATCTTCGAAATCGTCCCTTTCCGCAGTGATTATCAAGCACTGCTCGGACGAACCGCGTTCGCTCGATTCAACGCGGTGCCACATTATGCTTACGGTAAGCTCAAGATGCCCGGTCCACACGGCGTCATCACGGTTAATGGCAAGGCCGAACCTTCCCTCGGCACCAACAAGTATACAACTGCCTTAGCAGCAGAAGCAACGAGTAGCACCTTGCAGCCGAACCTCGAGTCGACGTCTAGGCTTCCGGACACCGTCAAGGGACTCCGAACTACTTCGCGAAAGGATAGCCCGGCTCGTCCAGAGCTCAATTAAACATTCCGGCGAAGGCCAGGATAGGCCGCACTCAGCGGCTCAACCACTCTCCGGCACACAAATTTTCTTACTTTCCTTCGCAGGTTCACCTTTACGCCGACCAGGACGGGCGATGCGGGCAGATGTGGGCAGAAGTGGGACGTCCCACTTCTGACGAAGATGCTGGAGAGCGGTTGAACCGGCCGTCCCACTTCTGCCCGCATCGCCCGTCCTGGTCGGCGTAAAGGTGAACCTGCGAAGGAAATGTAAGAAATATTTGCGTGCCGGAGAGCGGTTGAGCCGCTGAGTGTGGCATGTCCTGGCCTTCGCCGGAGTGTTTAATTGAGCTCTGGACGAGCCGGGCTATCCTTCCGCGAAGTAGTTCGGAGTCCCTTGACGGTGTCTGGAAGCCTGGACGTCGACTTGAGGTTCGGCTGCAAGGTGCTACTCGTTGCTTCTGCTGCTAAGGCAGTTGTATACTTGTTGGTGCCGAGGGAAGGTTCGGCCTTGCCATTAACCGTGATGACGCTGTGTGGACCGGGCATCTTGAGCTTACGGTAGGCATAATGTGGCACCGCGTTGAATCGAGCGAACGCGGTTCGTCCGAGCAGTGCCTGATAATCACTGTGGAAAGGGACGATTTCGAAGATTAACTATTCGGTGCGGTAATTTTCTGGTGATCCGAAGACTACCTCAAGGGCAATGGAGCCTGTACAGCTGGCTTCCACACCTGGTATAATGCCTCTGAAAGTGGCTTTAGTGGGTTTGATCACCGAATGATCGATGCCCATCTTGTGCGCTTTGTCCTGGTAAAGCAGATTTAGACTGCTGCCTCCGTCCATAAGGACTCGTGTGAGGTGGAACCCGTCAATTATTGGGTCGAGGACTAGTGCGGCTGGATTGCCCTGATTGGCGTTAATCGGACGATCCATGTGGTTGAAGGTGACCGGCCCTAGTTTATATTGTGGGACGACCATTTCGGCATCCCTAAGGGTGCATACCCGGTCCGAGTTGGGAATTTTGGTGGTGTTTACCACATTCACCGATTGAATATGCGGGGGAAATTTCTTTTGCCCTCCCGTGTTCGGTGATGTGGGATCTTCGTCGCCATCATCACTTTGAGACCCCCCTTCTCCGTTTTTGGCGCTTGCCCTGCCGGCTTGTTTGAAGACCCGGCATTCTATGTTTACGGGTCTGTAGTACCATCATATGATTCAATGTTTATGGGTTTAAAACCCTCTGGGAATTCGTGATCCATTACTTCATCAGTGAAGCATGGGGGGTGTGCGGCACCTCTGTGCCGGGCTATATCACGACGCAGTTCATACGAGTCTTGTCTGCTGTATTCGGCCCGGTCGGATTTGCTTTTAGTATATCCGGCGTGACGGTCATCGTCGCGCGTTGGGGCGCGCCCCCGTGATCCGTAGATCGATCTTGCATGTTTTGCTTTGTTTTCCAATACGTCTCGCAGGTCCCGCGTGTTGCCCCGGGCCTTATTTTTGTTTGAATGGCGGCGGGGTGCGGGCTGGACTTCGGGCTGATGTGCATGTATGTCTCGGCCACGAGGTGGCCGATTAGCCGCGTCATACGCTGGTGATGTAGGTTTCAATGCTTCCTCCTCGAGTTGGGGTAGCAACTTGCGCTTTGGGTAACTCTTGGTTGGGCGCTCGAGTTCGTATTCCTCGGCCCCCAGGACTTCAGTCCATCTATCCACTAGCAGATCTTGATCAGCTCGAAGCTGTAGTTGCTTTTTCTTCAGGCTGTTTGCTGTGGCTATAAGCCAGCACTTGAAGCGCTCCTGCTCGACGGGATCCTCAGGCATGATAAAGTCTTCGACACCGAGGCTCACCTCGTCTTCAGAGAGAGGCATGTAATTGTCATCCTCTGATTCTCCGTCTGCTGCCTGTTCCGGAGGGCTAGCTTGTTCATCCTCCGGCTCTAGGTCTGGCTGGAGGGGATTATCATCTTCTTCGGCACTATCCGGAGCGTTATTGTCTCTTGTGCCAGTATTGCTGCTTTTGCTATGGCGAGACTTAGAGCGGCGCCGCTGACGTCGGTGCTTGGATTGCTCTTTGGAGGGATTATCCTCCATTGTCTTATCGCCATCCCCTTCTTTGTGGGTGTCCACCATGTATATGTCATCCGATGAGGTGGCAGTCCAGCACCCTGTGGGCGGTGGTTCTTGTTCGTCTCCTGCATCGTCGTCCATACCGTCGATGTCTTCGGAGCCGAAGTCGAGCATGTAGGTTAAATCGTCGACAGTGGCTACTAAGTGGGTGGTGGGTGGGGAGCGAATTTCTTCGTTGTCCGCATCCCATTCTAGCCGAACACAGTTCGGCCAAGGGTCTCCTGATAAGGAGAGAGACCTCAATGAGTTTAGCACGTCGCCCAGTCGTGAGTGCTGAAAGATATCCGCGGAGGAAAACTCCATGATCGGTGCCCAATCGGATTCGATAGGCACGGACGCAGGCGGCTCGGAGCCCATGGCCGGGTACGAATCCAACAGTTCGGCAACACGGGTCTCATAGGAGGTGAAGTCAGTATTCGTCTCTATCGCCACTGAGTGTGCGGCCTCCGTGGCGGGGTCCATCCACCCGTCCTCAGATGGCGCAATTTGTTCCGGATCGAGGGCCGGAGTAGTTGTAGGTGTGATCTCCCGAACACTGTCTGATGGCAGAGCTAAGTCATGCTCATCGTGATTGAGCGGCGCACCTGACATGGGCTCGAATCCGTCGAAGATCAAGTCTCCGCGGATGTCGGCAGTGTAGTTCAAGTTTCCAAACCTGACCTGATGGCCAGCAGCGTAGCTCTCAATCTGCTCCAGATGGCCAAGCGAATTGGCCCGCAGTACGAAGCCGCCGAATACGAAGATCTGTCCAGGGAGGAAAACCTCACCCTGGATCGCATTGTTGCCGATGATCGAAGGAGCCATCTGGCCTTACGGTGACGGCACAATGGAACTCTCAATGAAAGCACCAATGTCGGTGTCAAAACCGGGGGATCTCGGGCAGGGGGTCCCGAACTGTGCGTCAAAGGCGGATGGTAACAGGAGGCAGGGGACACGATGTTTACCCAGGTTCGGGCCCTCTCGATGGAGGTAATACCCTACTTCCTACTTGATTGATCTTGATGATATGAGTATTACAAGAGTTGATCTACCACGAGATCGTAGAGGCTAAACCCTAGAAGCTAGCCTATGGTATGATTGTTGTTGTCCTACGGACTAAACCCTCCGATTATATAGACACCGGAGGGGGCTAGGGTTACACAGAGTCGTTTACAAGGGAGGAGATCTACATATCCGTATTGCCAAGCTTTCCTTCCATGCCAAGGAGAGTCCCATGCAGACACGGGACGGAGTCTTTAATCTTGTATCTTCATAGTCCAACAGTCCGGCCAAAGGATATAGTCCGGCTGTCCGAGGACCCCCAAACCAGGACTCCCTCATCCGAATCATGTCTTGGGTCAATAGTTGGGTTTGCCCGGCTCCCATGTTTTGGTACCTTATGTTCCGCTATATCGGCAAAGGTAGCACTGGGAGAACTACTGCGATTGTGTCCCGGTTCTTCCGGACGAGCACCTCAGTAGAGAAAGCCGAAAACTGACTGTCATGATACGGCGAGAGCTGGTCAGCTGTTCGAGAGGTCACAAAATCTTTAAGGATTTCTCCGGCATAATGCCATAACCAATGCACCGTGCGATGGATCGGTTTCTTTTTTTCGATCAGGTGCTTATAAAGCCCCTAGTACGGTCTTCCGAACACCAGGGGCTGCGCCTACCTTACTAAAGCTGCTATGGCTAAGTGAGAGTGATAAAGCCCTATAGTCCGATTGCCTGGTTCGTTGTGCTGAGCACCTCCTTCGAAGGACCCAAAACTGGGATAAAGAGTGCTCAGGTTTATCCCGAACAGCCCCGTACTTCTTATGTGGGGGCAGAAGCCGACGACTGGCCAACTCTCAGGTTTAACATATAAAACGGCCGCACAGGAGGGTAAACTTTTATATAACAGGCAATAAATAAATGACCTTGTTCAAACATTACAAAGGACAACATGTTTGGCATTCATGGAAATATAATGTCCTTGGTGCATAGCTCCGCTGCAAGATAGGATCCTTTCCGGACACTCTCATAATATAATTCGGGCTTGCGGTGCTCCTTCCCCTCTGGCGGTCCTTCAGTCATCAGCTTTTCAGCATCCATCTTCCCCCAGTGCACCTTTGCGCGGGCGAAGGCCATTCGCGCACCTTCTATACAGACCGACCGCTTAATGACGTCAAGTCGAGGGCAAGCGCTTACAATCCGCTTTACGAGCCCGAAGTAGCTGCTTGGAATCGGCTCGGCAGGCCATAGCCGGATAACCAAATCTTTCATGGCTAGTTCCGCCGCCTTATGCAGTTCGATCAGCTGTTTCAGTTGACCGGCAAAAGGCACCGGATAATTCGGCACCAAATACTGCGACCAGAAGAGCTTATCTGCAGTGTTCCTTTCTTTGGCTCGGTAGAATTGGGCGGCATCTGATATGCTGCGGGGTAGCTCGGCAAATACCCCTGAGAAATCCAGATTCAAAATTAGAAACATAGTTTTCCCCTCAAATACTTGCTTTACATGGAAAAAGCCTTACCCGCTACGATCTTTCTCGCCTCTTGGATCCCCTGCAGGGCGCTTTGGGTTTCCCCCCGGGCATCGCTCGTGGCCTGATGCGCCTTGGTGAGTTTGGATTCTTTCTCCGTTAAACTCTGCCCCAAGGTCTCGCATTTCCTCACGGCCTCTTGCAGCTCCTGCTCAGCTTTAATAACCCTGGCCTCGTGCTTCTCACGAAGAGCCTGCTCTATGACTGCTTTTTTCTCGGCCTCGCCCACAACCTTCTTAAGAGCCTTGGCTTTGGTCACCATCCCTAGCGGGAATCATGAAGCTTATTTCTTCATGCTGAAAATTCATTCGCAATAAACGCGCACAAGACTTGTGCATACCTTGTTTATCCCTCAACTGCATTTTCAACTGGCCAAGTTCTTCTTTGGCCCGCTCCAGAATTTTATTCAGTCCGGAGACCTCCGCGGTATGAGCGGCTGTAGCCGCTACAGACGCCTGCTTATACAGAAGAGAAACAAATGTCATTCAATAAGTCTTCCTGCGAACATAAATTTGATCCTCTGTCCGGTTCTTTGTTTCACCGAACAGTGTATCAGGGGCTACTATCCATACCATGACACTCTTAGAAAAACATACCTCAAAACCTTTTATAAGGCTGATACAGGCTCCATTCAGTCCGCTCTCAGCAGACTGAATCTTCACAATCACCGCACCCATAAGGGCACGGTGTTCATCGACGATGGAGGCGCTCTTCAGCGCCACCAACAAAGCATCCAACACCTCTGGCTGGACAGAGGTTTCCGGTATGCCCCCTCCAGTTGGGAGAGGTTGCCTGCCTGATTCTGGAGCCGTATTGGTCTTCGGAACTGCACCCGGCTGGGATCCGAATTCAAGTTGGCCCCCGCCGTCAGCTCCCATGGGAATTTTCTCCCCGTGTGTTCGGCCCCTGAAGTTTGACCTCCAGGAACCGCCTTCACGGTATTTTCCTCTCCTCCTTGGCCGGGATCCTTCTGGGACAAAGCCTCGGTGTTATGCACCTGTTTGGAGGAAGGGGCCCTTGGGGGCGTCCCGCTCTCCATAGCATCCGAGCTCAGCGAATCCTCGGATGAGGGTTGTTTGGTACGGGACCTCGCCGGGCTACAAAAAATATGGCTCAGGTTAGAATACTATGCCATGATGAGTCTGGACGCATAAACATACTCGGATTTTATATACTCACGAGTTCACCAGGGGCTAGGCCCTGGGATCCCACGCCGGGCCGCTGTCGGCGGCGGCGGTGGACTCCTCCGGAAGAGGAGCCTTTCCCCTTTTGGGCGGCTCGGCCTCCAAGTGTGCGGAGGCCGTCCTCTTCTTTGTTCCCCCCACAGAGGATTCATCTTCCTCCTCATCCTCATCCTCTTCAGAGGCGGAATGGGCATCAGAGCCTTCGGATATTGTATCCGAAGTGCCACGGCGACGAAGGCTGCCCCGGGTCTTTTTGGCCACCTTCTCAGCCGTCTTCTTCGGCACCTTGTAAGGCGCCGGGACCAGCATCTTCGTCAGAAGTGGGACGGCCGGTTCTTCGGGAAGCGGGGCCGGGCAATGGATCCGCTCCGCCTTCTTCATCCAGCCCTGGGAGAGTTGTATAAAACACATTAAGCGCTTCCTTCGGGTTACGCGGATAAGAAGGATGATGACTTACCGAACTTGCAGGGCGGGATAGTTGGTACCCGCGGTCCTCGGCGGAATCCGGCCATGATTTGATGGACTTGAAAAGCACCCTCCAGATGTCCTTGTGCGAGGAGCCGAAAAGCTCTCATAAGGTTTGGTGCCTGGCCGGATCGAATTCCCATAGATTGCAAACCCGGTGTTGACAAGGCAGGATCCGGCGAACTAGCATCACCTGGACCACATTGACAAGTTCAATGTTCGTGTCTCCCATATCTTTAACGCGCGTCTGGAGCACCGACAGTTCGTCGGGCGAGGACCAGTTCAGGCCCTTCTTGACCCAGGATGTAAGCCGCAAGGGGGCACCAGATTGAAATTCGGGAGTAGAGGCCCATTTCGTGCCACGCGGCTCGGTGATATAGAACCACTGCTGTTGCCACTCCTTGACAGAATCATTAAAAGTGCCTGTTGGCCATACGACATTGGGCATCTTGCTCACCATAACGCCCCCACACTCGGCGTGCTCGCCGCCCACTACCTTGGGCTTCACATTAAAAATCTTCAGCCATAGGCCGAAGTGTGGTGAGATGCGGAGAAAAGCCTCGCACACGACAATGATTGTCGAGATGTTGAGGAAGCAATTAGGGGACAGATCGTGAAGATCGATCCCATAGTAATACATGATGCCACGAATGAATGGGTGGAGGGGAAACCCTAGCCCGCGGACAAAGTGAGGGAGGAACACAACCCTCTCGTGGGGTTCCGGAGTAGGGACGATCTGTCCCGCCGTCGGGAGTTGGTGGCTGATTTTCTTGGCCAGGTACCCGGCCTCCCGAAGCTTTTTGATATCCTTCTCTCGGACGGTAGAGGCCATCCATTTGCCTCCTGCTCCGGATCCGGACATTTTCCGAAGGCCTTTTGTGGGAAGAGAAGATGAACGCTTGGGCGCTGGAGCTTGGGCGATGGGGAATGGATCGGGAAGTAGAGAGCGTGGGTGCGAAAGGGAGTCCTTATCCCCTTATAAAGGCAGCAGGGATTCTGCGCCTCCCCACTTGCCTGGTAAAACCGCTTATTCCCCAAGCGCCGTAATTGATGGCGCGGTTGGGTTACCCACACCCGTATTGATGAGAATCCCATGATAAGGGGACACGATCTCTGCTTCGACAAGACGTGCCAAGCAAACCGCCTCGCAATATGTGCAGTAGCTGGTTGAAAAAAATGGTTCGAATAATGACCGGGCCATAGTATGATGTCATGCTACAGAATGTGTCGGCAGATTCGATTTGTGGAAATATTATTCTCTCTACGGTGGTATGTGGAATTTGTTTTGCAGAGCTGCACACTATCCTTGTGTTCAAAATCTTATATGGAGTATTCGGAGGAGGAACCCGCCTTGCAATGCCGAAGACAATCTGCGCGCCGGGCTCATCGTCATTGAAGCCTGGTTCAGGGGCTACTGAGGGAGTCCTGGATTAGGGGGTCCTCGGACAACCGGACTATATCCTTTGGCCGGACTGTTGGACTATGAAGATACAAGATTGAAGACTTCGTCCCGTGTCCGGATGGGACTCTCCTTGGCGTGGAAGGCAAGCTTGGCAATACAGATATTTAGATCTCCTCCCTTGTAACCGACTCTGTGTAACCCTAGCCCCCCCGGTGTCTATATAAACCGGAGGGTTTAGTCCGTAGGACAACAACAATCATACCATAGGCTAGCTTTTAGGGTTTAGCCTCTACGATCTCGTGGTAGATCAACTCTTGTAATACTCATATCATCAAGATCAATCGAGCAGGAAGTAGGGTATTACCTCCATCGAGAGGGCCCAAACCTGGGTAAACATCGTCTCCCCTGCCTCCTGTTACCATCCGCCTTAGATGCACAGTTCGGGACCCCCTACCCGAGATCCGCCGGTTTTGACACCGACACCGGTGACCAGCCATTTTCTCGTGAGTGAGGAGCGGATTCCACTCCTCTTGAGAATAACCCGCCTAGGATGGAAGATACAGACATCCCTAGTTGATACATGAGCTATTCGAGCATACAAAACAGAATTTCATTTGAAGGTTTAGAGTTTGGCACATACAAATTTACTTGGAATGGCAGGTAGATACCGCATATAGGAAGGTATGGTGGACTCATATGGAATAACTTTTGGGGGTTTATGGAAGTGGATGCACAAGCAATATTCCTGCTTAATACAAGTGATGGCTAGAAAAAGACTGGGAAGCGACCAACTAGAGAGCGACAACAGACATGAACATGCATTAAAATGAATAAACATTGAGTGCAAGCATGAGTAGGATATAATCCACCATGAACATAAATATCTTGGAGGCTATGTTGATTTTGTTTCAACTACATGCGTGAACATGTGCCAAGTCAAGCCACTTGAATCATTCATAGGAGGATACCACCCTATCATACCACATCACAACCATTTTAATAGCATGTTAGCACGCAAGGTAAACCAATATAAACTCCTAGCTAATTAAGCATGGCATAAGCAACTATAATCTCTAATTGTCATTGCAAACATGTTTCATTCATAATAGGCTGAATCAGGAACGATGAACTAATCATATTTACAAAAACAAGAGAGGTCGAGTTCATACCAGCTTCTCTCATCTCAATCAGTCCATCATATATCGTCATTATTGCCTTTCACTCGCACGACCTAACGGTGTGGATAGTAATAATAGTGCACGTGCATTGGACTAAGCTGGAATCTGCAAGCATTTAATTCAAGGGAGAAGACAAGGTAATATGGACTCTTGGTTAAATCAACAATAATGCATATACGAGCCACTTCAACATTTTCATCAGGGTCTTCTCCTCTCGACCCCCAAAGACAAGAAAGGAAATAAAACTATTTACACGGGAAAGCTCCCAACAAGCAATAGAAGAACGAAAAATCTTTTTGGGTTTTCCTTTAATTATTACTACTACAGGCATGAAAAGTAAACTAGCTAAAAGCTACAACTAATTTTTTTGGTTTTTCTTAAGGTTTTTCAAACACACAAGTAGAAGGATTAAAATAGAAAATAAACTAGCACAGATAGTACAATGAAAAAGTATGAGCACCGACAGCTAGAATGAGTGTGTGGACATGAATGTAATGTCGGTGAGAAATATGTACTCCCCCAAGCTTAGGCTTTTGGCCTAAGTTGGTCTATGCCCATGGATGGCCTGGCGGATATCCGAAGTTGTAACTGGGGTCGTACTGAGATGCAGCCACTACTGCCTCACGAGCTGCAGCTTGGAGGCGAGCTGCTTCCACCCTCCTCTCGTACTCGTTTGCCTCCTCCCTGGTTATGACATATCTCCCCTTTGCCTGAAAGTCAAAGAAAGTAGAAGCAGGGAGAGCAATATGGACAGCGCGACGCCTGTCAAACATTAGTCGGTATTGGAGGGGCTATTCATTCCTCTCAATGAACTAATTACGAACCATAGCATTAAAATCTAGATAGGAAGGAGGCAACTCCATATCATTTTCACGAATGGGTACCTCAAGAAAATTAGCTAAACGGGTTGCATAAATTCCACCAAACAAATCTCCACTAATACTGTTATGATGCAACCTTCATGCAACAATAGCTCCCAAGTTATATTGTTTATCTCCTAATACAACACTCTTGAGAACACTAAGATCGGGAATGTACATGTGACATGCCTCGTCCTTACCGTTAATGCATCTACTTATAAAGAGAGCAAAATAATGTATGGCAGGAAAATGAATGCTCCCTATGGTAGCTTGTGTGATTTCCCTAGATTCCCCCACAGTTATACTAGCAAGAAAGTCTTTATATTCAGATTTGCGAGGTTCACTAGCACTACCCCACTGCGGTAGTTTACAAGCAGTATTAAAATCCTCTAAATCCATGGTATAAGATTTATCATAAAGATCAAATAGGACCATGTGAGAACTGCGTGATGATGTAAATTTAAACCTTATCACAAAGGAGTCAGTTAGGTAGTAATGTTGGGGGCACTTATCTGACACGAAGCCCTCGAGTTCAGCATTACGCACATACGCGTCAAATTCATCCTTAATTCCTGCCTGGACCATGAAATTTTCCGACGGCCATTCACAAGGCCGCACTTGAGCTCCCCTTCGTAGTTCATTTTCCGGCTCATGTATCGCGGGCCTTGGACCTTGCTTCCTTGAGGAACCACCTTGGTACATTTTCCTAAAAATATTTCTTCCTCTGAAAAATTTCTGAAATTTTTAGTAACTCAAAATAAAAGTGAACCAAACTCAACAAGATTGATAGCAACTACTCCCACAAGTGCCTAGAGACTATATCATGCATTAGAACTACTTGGGACCATATAAATTTGACATGCAAGCTCAAGAACAGGGTCACCTAAGCAGCAAAAATTTGCAATAAATAAAGCACTAGAACAAAAACTAATTGGACCATTGGAGGAGTCACATACCGAAGAACAATCCCCCAAAGCAGTTTTGTGAGTGGAGCTTTGAGCAAGGAGATCAAAAATCGCAGCAAAATGAGCTCGAACACGGGTTTGAGCTAGGTGGTGATTTTTTCTGGAGGAAGACAAAGTGTGTGGGTGCTGGAATAAGTGGAGGGGGCCACGTGGGGCCCATGAGGCAGGGGGCGCCCAGGGGGTGGGCGCGCCCTGGACCCTTGTGATCGTGTGCTGGCTCCCCCTGATGTGTTCTTAGTGCCAGATATTCTTAAATATTCCAGAAAAAATCATATTTCATTTTCAGGGCATTCGGAGAACTTTTATTTTCAGGGTATTTTTTATTGCACGGATAATTCAGAAAACAGGCAGCAAATAATATTTTTTCTTTATTTAATCTAAATAACAAAAAGTAAAAAGAGGGTATAGAGAGTTATATTTTCTAACTTCATCCATCTCATGCTCATCAAAAGGAATCCACTAACAAGGTTGATCAAGTCTTGTTAACAATCTCATTCCGAATCGAATGAAATTGGAGAATTTTCAAATAGCACTAGGTTACCTGAACGGGGATATGCACATCCCCAATAATAAGAATATCATATTTCTTCTTGAGAGTAGGAAGAGGAAATTCAAAACCTCCAATAATAATTGATGGAATTTTTCCAATAGAATTGATACTGTGGACTTGAGGTTGTTTCCTCGGAAAGTGTACCGTATGCTCATTACCATTAACATGAAAAGTAACATTGCCTTTGTTGCAATCAATAACATCCCCTGCAGTATTCAAGAAGGGTCTACCAAGAATAATCGACATACTATCGTCCTCGGGAATATCAAGAATAACAAAGTCCGTTAAAATAGTAACGTTTGCAACCACAACAGGCACATCCTCACAAATACCGACAGGTATAGCGGTTGATTTATCGGCCATTTGCAAAGATATTTCAATAGGTGTCGACTTATTCAAATAAGGTCTACGATGTAAAGAGAGAGGCATAACACTAACACCAGCTCCAAGATCACATAAAGCAGTTTTAACTTAGTTTCTTTTAATGGAGCATGGTATAGTTGCTACTCCTGGATCTCCTAGCTTCTTAGGTATTCCACCTTTAAAACTATAATTAGCAAGCATGGTGGAAATTTCAGCTTCCGGTATCTTTCTTTTATTAGTAACAATATCTTTCATATACTTAGCATAAGGATTCATTTTAAGCATATCAGTCAAACGCATACGCAAAAAGATAGGTCTAATCATTTCAGCAAAGCGCTCAAAATCCTCATCATCCTTTTTCTTGGATGGTTTAGGAGGAAAAGGCACGGGTTTCTGAACCCATGGTTCTCTTTCTTTATCGTGCTTCCTAGCAACAAAGTCTCTCTTATCATAACGTTGATTCTTTGATTGTGGGTTATCAACATCAACAACAGGTTCAATTTCTACATCATTCTTATTGCTAGGTTGAGCATCAACATGAACATCATCATTAACATTATCACTAGGTTCATGTTCATTACCAGATTGTGTTTCAGCATCAGAAATAGAAATATCATTGGGATTCTCAGGTGTGTCATCAACAGGTTCACTAGAAGCATGCAAAGTCCTATCATTTTTCTTTTTCTTCCTCTTAGAAGGAGTAGGTGCATCAACATTAGTTCTCTGAGGATCCTGCTCAATTCTCTTAGGGTGGCCCTCAGGATACAAAGGTTCATGAGTCATTTTACCCCCTCTAGTCATTACTCTAACAACATTATCACTTTTCTTATTATTTAATTCATTGAGCAAATCATTTTGAGCTTTAAGCACTTGTTCTACTTGAGTGGTAACTATAGAACCATGTTTACTAATAACTTTGAGTTCACCTTTATCTCTAGACATATAATCACTCAAGTGTTCAATCATATAACCATTACGTTTCAATTATCTACCAACATAAGCATTGAAGTTTTCTTGTTTAACAATAAAATTATCAAACTCATCCAAGCATTGGCTAGCAGACTTATAACGAGGAATATCACCTTCATCAAATCTATAGAGAGAATTTATCTTTACTACCTGTGTCGGGTTATCAAGACCATGTATTTCTTCAATAGGCGGCAAATTAAGACCATGTATTTCTTCTATAGGAGGTAAATTCTTAACATCATCAGCTTTAATACCTTTTTCTTTCATAGATTTCTTTGCCTCTTGCATATCTTCAGGACTGAGAAATAGAATGCCCCTTTTCTTCGGAGTTGGCTTAGGAGTTGGTTCAGGAAGTGTCCAATTATTTTCATTAGTCAGCATATTATTCAATAGCAATTCAGCTTGATCAACTGTTCTTTCCCTGAAAACACAACCAGCACAACTATCTAGGTAATCTCTGGAAGCATCGGTTAGTCCATTATAAAAGATATCAAGTATTTCATTTTTCTTGACAAGATGATCAGGCAAAGCATTAAGTAATTGGAGAAGCCTCCCCCAAACTTGTGGGAGACTCTCTTCTTCAATTTGCACAAAATTATATATTTCCCTTAAGGCAGCTTGTTTCTTATGAGTGGGGAAATATTTAGCAGAGAAGTAATAAATCATATCCTGGGGACTACGCACACAACCAGGATCAAGAGAATTAAACCATGTCTTAGCATCACCTTTAATGAGAACGGAAATAATTTAAGGATATAGTTGTAGCGAGTTTTCTCATCATTAGTGAATAGGGTGGCTATATCATTTAATTTAGTAAGATGTGCCACAACAGTTCAGATTCATAGCCATAGAAAGGATCAGATTCAACCAAAGTAATTATCTCAGGATCGACAGAGAAATCATAATCCTTATCAGTAACACAGATAGGTGAAGTAGCAAAAGCAGGGTCATATTTGATTCTAGCATTCAAAGATTTTTCTTTCAGCTTAGCTAATAATTTCTTAAGATCATTCCTATCATTGCAAGCAAGAAAGTCTCTAGCAATTTCTTCATCCATAACATAACCCTCAGGCACAATAGGCAATTCATATCTAGGGGGAGAATCTTCATCATCACTTTCATCAATATTATCTGTTTCAATAATTTCATTCTCTCTAGCCACTACAAAAAAAAGACACATCCGTGACATTTTGGGCCGAACGAATTTTTTCTGTCATACTTATGACACTTCTATGATGATAATTGTGACAAAACCCGGTATCATCATACATGTGGTGGGGTCCTACTTCTATGACAAAAAATCATGACAGAAAATGGGCTTTTCGTCCTGGGCACGCCGGAGACGCAGCTGCATGACATTCTTTGGGCCGTCCATGACGGAAAAAACCGTCGTAGAAGCAAGGGCGAGGAAAATATCGGGGTGTTCCCGGTTACGGTGGGTGGTCGGGGCTGAGCGATGCGCGTTTCTCTCGTACATGCACGCGTGTGGGTGCGAGGCGTTGGGCTCTAACTGAACCCGAGCGAGGCGTTGGGCTCTAACTGAACCCGAGCGATTGCACTGCAAGCTACGCATTACTGAACCCAAGTGATCGATCGATGGCTGTTAACTGAACCCGATCGAGCGATTCCTTCATTACTGCTGCTAACTGAAGCCGATCGATGTTGCCTCTGAATGAACAGTGAGCGTTGCTGGGGGGGTTTGGATGAACTGTTCCCGGTGGGGGTGGATGAACACGACCCCGTGGTGTTGCCTCTGGATCAACAGGACCCCGATCGATCGAGCCGGTTGGGGCTGGATGAACAGGACCCCGTGGAGGGCTGGATGAACAGGACCACCCCGTGGAGGGCTGGATGAACACTAGACGGTGGAGGGCTGGATGAACAGTAGCCCATGGAGGGGTGATTGAACAGGAGCCCGTGGAGAGGGCTGGTTGAACAGTAGCCGGTGGAGTAGTGCGCGGTGGAGGCTGGATGAACAGGAGCCCATGGATGAACAGTCGCAGGTGGAGGCTGGAGGAGGTCGACGGTGGATGAACAGTAGCTCGTGGAGGCTCGAGGGGGTCGACGGTGGAGATGAAAAGTATCCCGTGGAGTCCCGTTTTGCGGTACGCCACACCCCTCCCGATGAATAGGACCCCCGTTTCGACCGTAGCGCTCCAACACAAGTACGTTTCCTCCGTTTTGCGGTACGCCACACCCCTCCCGATCAACAGGACCCCCGTTTCGACCGTAGGAGATCCGTTTCCTCCGTTTTGCGGTACGCCAGACCCCTCCCGATGAACAGGATCCCGTTTCGACCGTGGCCAGTCGAACACAAGGCCGTTTCCTCCGTTCTGTGGTATGCCAGGCCTCATTTCCATCGGCTGTCCCGTCCAAGCCCTCCCGATGAACACGATGATGCATTCCATTCCGACCCAGCCGGTTGGCTCCCCATGAACATGACGACGACGCAGTTTCTCTGTTCCGACCCAGCCATGTACACGAGCCCTGGCCGTACATATGCGTGAGTAAGCGTTCGAGACCCTGCCCGTATGTACGTACGTGGCCGTATTTTCTTTCTTGCACACTGGCCGCTGTACGTACGTGTACATGCTACGTGCGCGCCTCTACTACGACACGTGCGCGCCTCTACATCGACCAGTCTGTACGTACACGTTCGCGACCAGAATGACAACGCTACGTACGCTTCAACCAGGTGGGTCCCGACTGTCAGGCACTTTTTTACGTGCGAAGATGTAGCTGGTGGGTCCCAGCAGTCAGGGGGGAATCGTTTTTTTTCCCGGACGCACTTCCTTGCGTGCGAAGATGTAGTTGGTGGGTCCCAGCAGTCAGGGGAAACGTTTTTTTCGCGAAATACGGTGGCCCGTCCGGTGGGTCCCCGCTGTCAGGTGGAGGAATAATTATTTTGCACGTAATAAGGAGGCACTTCCTTGCTGCGGCCGTGGACCCAGCTGTCAGCCTCTCCACGTACAGTACTCTTCCGATGGAAGTCGTTCCTTGACCATGTTGACCACCCCGCGCCGAGAGCACCAGGGCGGTGGACGATGGCGAGGCCTAGGAAGGGGACGGCGCAGAGACGGGGAAGATGCGACAGTGGAAGCCCGCACGGAGAGGAGTACGAGGGTTCACTAGTTCGGCTGCGGTGTGAGGCTGCCGTCGCCGCAGGGCCTGGCCAGTGGTGGGAATTGTCGGCATTCTGGGAACGGGGGTCCCCAGACTTGCCTACCTGCGGCCCGCGGCGTGGCTAAGTCAGCAGGCCGCACGATCCATCTTCATCAATAAGGCAACCAAGACCCTCGCGAGGGGCCAAGCCTCGCGAGGCGGGCGACGCAAGACCTCCTCAGGAGTGGCCTAGTCAGGTAGGCTCAGGAGGAGCGGAGATATCAAGGCGGGGCAAACCTCACGAGGCTCTCGTGACGTGAGCCATGACGATCGACACTAGGCGGGCACCAGGCGGGCGCCAGCGCGCGCAGCATCCTTGTTTCCTCTTTGGTGCTAAGGAGGCCAGCGCAGGCGAGGAGTACCGAGGCATCAGGCAAAGGTTGCTATATCGGTGCAACAAGACCAAGACCAGGAGGAAGGCAAGGCGGAGGTTATCGTGGAGCCCAAGACGGTGTCACCACCAGAACCTTTCGCAGGCGAAGACCACTTTTGTCAGGATAGCTTGTACTAACTGTCCCCCTTCAAATTTGCCGCTGTTGTTGGCTCCCTTCCCGCTCAATATTTGGGAAGAGGACCAGGGCCTATATAAGTAGAGCTAGCTACCACAGTAGAGGGGATCCCTGATCGAGCAGTTCACCTAGCTCTCACCCGCCAAGACACCAAGCACAAGAACACCTCAACCTCAGGAGGCTGTTCTTTCCCTTGTACTGTTCTTCATCAGCCCAAGAGGCAATCCACCACCACCACACTGGAGTAGGGTATTACACCACAATGGTGGCTTGAACCAGTATAAATCCCGTGTCTTTCTGTGTTGCGAGTTCGTCGAGTTCGTCCGCGAGATCTTAGCGAGCTAGGGCGTAGATCGGTAGGAGGGAAAGACTTCGCACGCACCCCAATGTTCGAACCTTAAGGGTTTGCCGGAACCCCACATCCGACATTTGGCGCACCAGGTAGGGGTGCACCGGAGCTCCTCTCCACCAACCTGCGCCCCGTTGCGCCGCACTTTGCACCCATGGCGGGTGCCCCGCCACCCACCTCTGCGGCCGACATCGACAGCGGGGCGTCAGGGTACTGAGCCCTGGCCCCTGCCCTGCGGCGAGTGCGGTGGCCGACCAAGTTCAAGGCAGAGATGCCACCGCGTTACGACGGCGCGGCAGGCCCGACGTCGTTCCTGCTGGCATACGTGGAGGTTGTCCTCGAAGCTGGAGGTGACGACAAGATCATGGCCAACTGGTTCCCCATGGCCCTTGCCGGCGAGCCGCGCGCCTGGCCGTTCATCCTCCCGGGATCCACGGTGGCCTCCTGGGGGGGACTCCACGACCTCTTCACCGCTCGCTACGCGGTGCCGGTGCACCACGCAGTCGCTGCCCTGCTGGGTGGCTCTCAAGCACCAACTTCAGACCGCCACGTCAAGCCGTTCCTCCAATAGATCGGAGCCACATCCAAGCGCCCGGGGGCTCCGCCGGGTTGGGCCGCGCCAGAGGCCGACCTCACCTTCGAGTCAGAAAACCACCCCGACTCCACCGCCGGCTCCGGAATGCTCCCGATGCTTTGCACGCCCACCATATGCAACGTGGCCGTCACCAAAACCCTCGTCAACGGCGGTGCTGGCCTCAACTTGCTCTCCGTAGAAGCCTTCAGCCTTCTTCATGTGCCGCTTGAGTGGCCCGGCCTCAGCAAGCCCTTCTCGGGAGTGGGTGGTGGAGCTGCTCACTCTCTGGGGCAGATCCGCCTCCCTGTTACCTTCGGCACATGCGACAACTACCGCACCGAGCTGGTGGACTTCGACATCGCCCGCATCGGTCTCCCGTACAACGCCATCCTCGGGTACCCGACTCTCGCTCAGTTCATGGCGGCGACTCACCCGGCTTACGACCTCATGAAGATGCCAGGAAGCAAGGGCATCCCAACCATCAAGGGGGACACTAAGGAGGACATGATGGCACTCAGGCTCGCCTTCAAGACCGCGGCAGCAGCACAGCCTGCCGGCGCCGGTACCCCCGAGGCCAAGGAGGCCGCGCCTACCAAGAAGAAGCAGCTTTACCATAGGAGCCGACCTCGACCCGGTACAAGAAGAAGCCTTGGTGAGGTTCTTGCGCGCGAACAAGGAGATCTTCACGTGGGAGCCTAACCAGCTGGTAGGGGTCCCGAGGGAGGTGATCCAGCATCATCAGGGTGTGCCCCAATATATGCCCCGTGAAGCAGTGAGCAAGACGGCAGTCCACTGAAAAGCAAGCCTTCATCGTCCAAGAGACTCGCAAGCTGGAGGCGGCGGGTGCCATCCGACAAGTTCGATATCCCGAATGGCTGGCGAACCCCGTCGTAGTGCCGAAGAAAGGCGGAAAGGAACGGATGTGCGTCGACTTCACCAACCTCAACAAAGCCTGCCCCCAAGATCCATTCCCACTCCCGCGCATTGACCAGATTGTCGACTCCACCGCCGAGTGTGACCTGTTGTGCTTCCTGGACACGTTCTCAGGGTATCATCAGATCAAGATGGCGGTGGAAGATGTGGAGAAGACAGCCTTCCTGACACCATGTGGGGTGTACTGCTACACCTGCATGCCCTTCGGGCTGCGTAACGCGGGCGCGACCTTTCAGCGGTTGATGCACATCGCCCTGGGGCGGCAGCTCGGGAGAAGCACATAGGCCTACGTCTATGACATAGTGGTAAAGTCTCGCGAGGCGAGGACGTTGATTCAAGACTTGGAGGAGACCTTCGAGAGCCTGCGCCAAGTGAACTTGAGGCTTAACCCGGAGAAGTGTGTGTTCGGTGTCCCCTCCAGCAAGCTGCTGGGATTCCTCGTATCCCACAGAGGGATCGAGGCGAACCCAGAAAAGATCAAGGCCATCGAGGACATGAGCCCACCACAGACCCTCGAAGAGATGCAGAAGCTAGCGGGGCGGGTGACCGCGTTATGGCGTTTCATCTCCAAACTGGCAGAGCGCGCCTTGCCCTTCTTCAAGCTCATGAAGAAGAAGGGCCCGTTCGAGTGGACCCCGGAGGCCGACCAGGCCTTCCAAGACCTCAAGAAGTACCTTACCAGTCCCCCGGTGATGGTGGCACCACGGCCTCTCGAGCCTCTGGTACTCTACCTTACCGCCACCCCGTACTCCGCCAACGCGGCGCTGGTGGCGGTTCGGGAGGAGCGCCAAGCCAAGGGCGCGCCGCGCCAAGCTGGAGCTGAAGTGGCGTAGGGTCAGGAAGGCGTAGCAAGGGCATCAGCGGGGGAAGACCAAGCTCGGCAGGGCAACATCGCAGAAGCTCCTGAGGACGGTCAGGTCTCTGGAACCCCTCCACATCAGGATATGTCCCGATCTCCGCAGGACACGAGCCTCGATAGTGTGCCAGCCCTTGTTGAACACCCGGTGTACTTTGTCAGCACCGTACTGCGGGACGCGAGGGCACGCTACCCCATGCCCCAGAAACTCCTGCTCGCACTCTTGGTGGCATCACGCAAGCTGCGACACTACTTCCAGGGTCACCCCATCAAGGTTGTCTCAGCCTACCCATTGGAGAGGGTGCTCAGGAGCCCTAACTCAGCCGGAAGGGTCGCTGAGTGGAACATCGAGTTGCAAGCCTTCCAGTTGGAGTTCAGCACTACCAGGGTCATCAAGGGGGCTGCGCTCGCTGACTTTGTGGCAGAATGGACGGATGCCCTGACACTTGAGGAAGGAGAAGACTGGTCCACCTCCCCAGGGAGCGAGGCTCCGGACGGCTGGTTCAGGTATTTCGATGGCGCCTTCGCGCACCAGGGCGCGGGGGCTGGAGCAGTGCTCATCTCTCCTACTCAGGATAAGCTCTACTACGCCGTGCAACTCTGCTTTCAGCACGGCGAGAAGGTCTCCAACAACATCACAGAATACGAGGGCCTCATAGCTGGACTGAAGGCTGCGGTAGCTCGGGGGGTGAAGCGCCTTACCGTCAGAGGCGACTCGCAACCCCTCGTCAACTTCTCCAACAAGGTGTACGAGCCGAAGGACGAGCATATGGAGGCTTACCTCGCGGAGGTGCGCAAGATGGAAAAACAGTTCTCGGGCCTTAAGCTGCAGCACGTGCCCCGGGGCACCAACAAGGAAGCCGACAACATCGCCAGGAGAGCGTCCAAGCGGCAGCCGCAGGAGCCCGGCATCTTTGAGGAGCGGCTCTTCAAGCCATCAGCTACGCCACCTCTTTCAAGCATGACTCAGCCTTGGGAGGAGCTCCCACAGCCTCCGGCCACGGGAGCCCCAGCCTGTGGCCCGACCTCGGGAGCTCGGCTGCTCTTGGCACTCAAGCCCCAGGAGGAATGCTGGACCAAGGAATTCAAGGAGTACCTAAAGCACGGGATGTTGCCGGAGAAGGAAGAGGACGCGGAGAACGTGGCCCGGCAAGCCACGACATGCTGTATCCAAGACGGTGAGTTATACAGGAAACGGCCGAACGATGTCACGCTGCGCTGCATCTGCAGCGATCAAGGAAGGGAGTTGCTGATTGACATACACGGCGGGGACTGCGGACACCACTTGTCGTCACGGACCCTCGTCGGCAAGGTGTTCCGGAGTGGATTCTACTGGCCAACAGCACTCAACGACGCAGCCGAGCTGGTGAAGTCCTGCGAAGCTTGGCAATTCCACGCCAAGCAAATCCATTAGCCTACTCAGGGCCTCCAAACCATCCCGCTCACATGGCCGTTCGCGGTCTGGGGGCTGGACATCCTAGGCCCATTCCCACGGGCGCCAGGGGCTACCGCTATCTCTACGTCACCATCGACAAGTTCACCAAGTGGGCGGAAGTAGAAGCCGTCCGTACCATCCCAGCCGGCTCTGCTATCAAGTTCATCAAGGGCCTCATGAGCCGCTTCGGGGTCCCCAACCGCATCATCACAGATAACGGCTCGCAGTTTACTAGCAACCTTTTCAAAACCTATTGTGCTAACCTTGGAACGCAGATCTGCTACGCTTTGGTAGCACACCCCAGGAGCAATGGCCAGGCCGAATGCGCCAACGCGGAGGTCCTGAGGGGCCTCAAGACCAGAACCTTCAAGAAAAAGCTGGAGGCCTGCAGCGGGGGCTGGCACGATGAGCTCCAGTCCGTACTGTGGTCCATCCGCACCACCGCCACCAAGCCAACGGGCGAGACTCCATTCTTCCTTGTCTACGGAGCCGAAGCAGTCCTCCCTCACGAGGTCAAGCATCGCTCCGCACGGGTCCTGGCGTTCGACGAAACGCACCAGGACGCCACGCGGGGGATGGATCTCGTGCTGGGGGAGGAACACCGCCGCGAAGCTGCGTTAAGGGCGGCAAGGTACCAACAAGTGCTGTGGTGATACCACTGTCGCAACGTCCACTCCAGGAGGCTCAAGGTGGGCGACCTCGTCCTGAGGCGGGTCCTCTCCAGGGAAGGGCTGCATAAGCTTTCACCAATGTGGGAGGGCCCGTTCAAGGTCGTCCACATCTCCAGGCCTGGCGCCGTGCGCCTGGAGACACAAGACGGGGTACCTATCCAAAACGCCTGGAACATCGAGCACCTCCGGAAGTTCTATCCATGAATCAAGGCCCAGAGCCTGTGAAGCAAGGCCCAGATCCTGTGAAGCAAGACCCAGAGCCTGTGAAGAAAGGCCCAGAGCCTGTGAAGAAGGACCGGCGCCTGTGAAGAATCGCCGCCCGTGACACTCTCACGTAATAATGAGTTGGGTCAGTACACGCCCCGGAGTCTCAGGAGCGCCTGCCTCAGGCCCTAGGGCTCCCGCCCATGCCTAGTGGCAGCACTTAGCTCCGCGCTGGTGAGAAGACTTGAAGACTAGATTAGGTGCCGGACGCGACTTTTCATTTGCTTGCCGTAGCTGGCTCGCTTTTCCTTATTCGAAGTTTGCTTTTGGTGTTCCTTGCCGATTTGATTCCCTCGCCTCTTACCGCATTTTCCGGCTCTGGTTTGCTCGTGTTCTCTCTCTCGCATACCTCGCGAGGGGGTTGGGCAGGTGCCCTCGCGAGTATTTTTCTCCTCTCTTCCTTCTCGTGAGCCACCCTCGTTCGAGCCTGAAAGCTGGCACATCTCTCCTAATCCGTGCCCCTCGGGTACCGTGATACAAAGCGCTAGGTCGAGGCTTGGGCGGACGGCAAATCCTCTAGCGCACCTCCTAACGATTTTTTGCAGCTTCTGAACAAACACAGGCCACCAGGTTAAGGTGGACACGAGGAAACAAACGCCTCGTAATGAAGACGGCGTCCTGAACGCACCAGGTTAAGTTATCTTTGCGCAAAGTAACAACACAGCACAGGAATAACACGCACAGTGCAATAACCAAGGAACCACCGTTCGATACACGCCCCCTAGGCCCATATTGGTTTCATTTTTTTGATGCAGAAACAAAGAGTAAAATAAAGCGGCGTTGCAGCGATCCGCGAAGGCAGGCCCTAGCGACGCCCCGAGCCTAGCCAGACCCTTCGTCGCGCTTCACGGAGGCGCAGTGATGAGATGACCCACCACCGCCTTCGAAGCGGGCGCAGTGGCGCGACGGCTGGTCGTAGCCACCACTGCTGGAGCTGCCGCCGGAGGAAGAGCCGCCGTAGCTGGAGGAGACACGGTCGCCGCCGAGGGCAGGATCGCCCTCATCCTCGTCGCGACCGTCACCAAGGCCGAGCACCTCCTCACCGTCGTTCGTCTCGGGGCAGCACCCGACGCGGCAACCATCTTCCCCAAACACCTTCACATAGATGGTCGATCCACCGTCGTACTTGAAGTGGAGGGTGCACCGCCTGCCCAGGCCGCGCGCGCGGGCGAACGTCTGCCAGCCGCGGGCCAGGGCTATGTTGCCCACGGCGGAAGTCTCGACCGCGACCCAAGAGGCCTTGCTGCAGCAGCCATCCGCCTACAACCAGAGCCCGCCTGGACCATGGGCCGATAGTTCATCGACGAAGAAGCGCGGAAGCTGGAGCCAGTTGCCGACCGGGATCTCCGACCAGACGACGAACTCCGGCAACACCTCCGCTGAATGGAAGCGCGGACCGGGAGGCCGCGCCACCATAGCACGCCTCCCCTCATCAACTGGACGACCCCCTCCGCGTGTCGCGGCGCCGCCTCGACAGTGGGCCACGGCGGGGGACGCGGCGTGCTTGCGTGGACGGCCGAGCCCGCGCTTGGGCGCCGGGGAGCCGGGTCCCTCGCGAGGAGCCTTTCCCTTCTCGGCGGTGGAGAACTTCCTTCGTGGCGCTATTGGTGGCATTGCAAGCAATGGAGCAAGGAAGAAGAAGCAAGCAAGAAAGGAAAAGATGGGCGACGGGGGCTCCGTCCCCCCTCCCCATTTATAACGGAAGAAGGCCAACCGGCGCCTCCCACGATCGCAGGTAATGATGGTTTTTCTTGCATGTCGCAGGGACTTGTCAAGGCGTGCAGTTGCCGAGGCAGCGTGGGGAAGCGGAGACGCCCATGTCCAATTAACCGCCATGCGTCAACCGAGGCCGCAGGCTTTTGGGCCCGCGGTGCTTCGTACTTGACACTTGGCTTCGCCGCGAAGCCAAGCCCGAGCGCACCTTGGGCCCGGGGGCTACTGTCGGCGTTCTGGGAACAGGGGTCCCCAGACTTGCCTGCCTGCGGCACGCGGCGTGGCTAAGTCAGCACGCCACACGACCCATCTTCATCAATAAGGCATCCAAGACCCTCGCGAGGGGCCAAGCCTCGCGAGGCGGGCGACGCAAGACCTCCTCAGGAGTGGCCTAGTCAGGCAGGCTCACGAGGAGAGGAGATATCAAGGCGGGGCAAACCTCATGAGGCTCTCGTGACGTGAGCCATGACGATCGACACCAGGCGGGCGCCAGCGTCATTCTTTCCTCTTTGGTGCTAAGTAGGCCAGCGCAGGCGAGGAGTACCGAGGCATCAGGCAAAGGTTGCTATATCGGTGCAACAAGACCAAGACCAGGAGGACGGCAAGGCGGAGGTCATCGTGGAGCCCAAGACGGCGTCACCACCAGAACCTTTCGCAGGTGAAGACCACTTTTGTCAGGATAGCTTGTACTAGCTGTCCCCCTTCAAATTTGCCCGCTGTTGTTGGCTCCCTTCCCGCTCAATATTTGGGAAGAGGACCAGGGCCTATATAAGTAGAGCTAGCAACCAAAGTAGAGGGGATCCCTGATCGCGCAGTTTACCTAGCTCTCACCCGCCAAGACACCAAGCACAAGAACATCTCAACCTCAGGAGGCTGTTCTTTCCCTTGTACTATTCTTCATCAGCCCAAGAGGCAATCTACCACCACCACACTGGAGTAGGGTATTACACCACAACGGTGGCCCGAACCAGTATAAATCCTGTGTCTTTTTGTGTTGCGAGTTCGTCTGCGAGATCTTAGCGAGCTAGGGCGTAGATCGGTAGGAGGGAAAGACTTCGCGTGCACCCAAGTGTTCGAACCTTAAGGGTTTGCCAGAACCCCACAACCGACAGGAATAGTAGGGGGCGGTGAGGCCTCCGTGGCAGCACTGCCAGCCACGGGAGGCAGGAGCATGCGGCACGACCAGCGCTGCTTTGGCGGCTGGAGCAAGAAGACCAGAGGTTGAAGAAGCACTACGGCTGTTGGATGGACATCGTACGGTCACTGGAGCTAGAATTGTTCATATTGACTAAGTTGACAAAGCACTCCGTCCCCGTCAACTTAGTAGGCCCACAAGTCAGCCACCCACCAAGGTGGGTCCCAACTAGCAGGAGGAGTATTCATTTTTTTATGCGTAATAAGGAGGCACTTCCTGTGGGTCCGAGCTGACAGCGGGGGGGGGGGGGGACGTTTTTTTCGCGAAATACGGTGGCCCATCCGGTGGGTCCCAGCAGTCAGGGGGAAACATTTTTTTCGCCAAATACGGTGGCCCGTCCTGTGGGTCCCTGCTGTCAGGTGGAGGAATAATTATTTTCCGTGTAATAAGGAGGCACTTCCTTGCGGCTGCCGTGGACCCAGCTGTCTGCCTCTCCACGTACAGTACTCTTCCGATGGAAGTCGTTCCTTGACCATGTTGACCACGCCGCGTCGAGAGCACCAGGGCGGTGGACGACGGCGAGGCCTAGGAAGGGGACGACGTGGAGCCGGGGAAGACGCGGCAGTGGATACCCACGCGTAGAGGAGTATGAGGGTTCATTGGTTCGCTGCGGTGTGAGGCTACCGTCGCCGCAGAATAACAGGGGGTGTGGGTGAGTAGAGGGATGGCCTGGCCAGCGGTGGGAGTAGTAGGGGGCGGTGAGGCCTCCCCGCATCGCAGCCGGCCACGGGAGGCAGGAGCACGAGGCATGACCGGTGCTGGTTTGGGCGGCTGGAGCAAGAAGACCAGAGGTTGAAGAAGCACTACGGCCGTTGGATGGACATCGTACGGTCACTGGAGCTAGAATCGTGCATATTGACTAAGTTGACAAAGCCCTTCGTCCCCGTCAACATAGTAGGCCCACAAGTCAGCCTGCCACTATACTGGGTCCCAGCTAGCAGGGGGAGTATTCATTTTTTGTGCGTAATAAGGAGGCACTTCCTTGCGTGCGAAGATATAGCTGGTGGGTCTGAGCTGTCAGCGGCGGTAATGTTTTTTTCATGAAATATAGAGGCCCTTTTGGTGGGTCCCAGATGTCAGGTGGAGCAATCATTATTTTACGCATAATAAGGAGGCATTTCCTTGCGTGAGGCCGTGGACCCAGCTGTCAGCCTCTCCACGTACAGTCTACTTCAGATGCATGTTGGTCGTTGACCACGTTGACCAAACCGCGCCGAGAGCACCAGGCCGGTGGACGACGGCGAGGCCTAGGAAGGGAATGACACGGAGGCAGAGAAGACTCGGCAGTTGTTTCCCACGCGGAGGGGAGTACGACTATACGAGGGTTTACTGGTTCGTCTGCCATCGTCGGAGAATAACAGCAAGTGTGGGTGAGTAGAGGGATGGCTAGGACAGCGATAGGAGTACGGTGGGGCGGTGAGGCCTGCGCGGCAGCACAGCCGGCCGCGGGGAGGAGGGAGCAGGCAGTTTCGCTGGCGCTTGTTTGAGTGGCTGGAGCAGGAAGAGCAGAGATTGAAGAAGCATGACGGCCGTTGGATGGACATCCAACAGTCACTGCTTGTGCTCAACCTTTTTTTAGGAAAGCCTCAAATCTGTGGAAAACATCATACATCCCATCTACCATTATTTCTAATAATTTACAACCCATTTGCTAATTCTTAAGGTTTTTTGAGCCCATATTCTTTTTGTTAGCATTACAGCCCATATTGTGGCCATGGTTAAAAAATTATACGAAATTTTGCATATTTCGGTGCGGTCCGAACTGTTTTTAATCCCGAAATTTTGAGTCACATTCAAACTGATTTTTAAAATAAATGTATATCAATATAAAATCCAACAAATTGTCCACGCATAAAAATTAATGCAATTAATCTCAAAATGAAAAAAAAATCGAAACTAATTACTGGTTTGATGTGTTTTTAAAAATATACAACCCATTTCTCATTATTGATAGGCCATTTTCTGGGCTAGCCGAATGAAGCTCTCCTCGTCTTGAAAAATTTGCAGCCCAACAGGCCTGACAAAGCGACTTACTTGGCAAATCACAAAAAAACTGGGCTAGCCATTTTCAGAAGAAAAAAAACTACTGGGCTGGTCTGTGGTAAACATAAAAGAGAAGGCTGTTTAGACAGGCCAGAGTGCCCCGCACAGCTCAGTTGACACCCTGCTTCCGTCTCAAAAACAAATTAGATAAATTCCACTCCAATTATGGCGATTCATAAAAATGCCACTGCAATTTCCAAACTTTGAAAAATGCCACTGCAATTTTTGCAAACTTTGGAAAATACCACTGCAATTTGCAAACTTTGGAAAATACCACTGCAATTTGCAAACTTTGAAAAATGCCACTCCAGACTTCGAAAAATGCCACTGGAAATGGCATGAAATGGCATTTTTCAAAGTTTGGAAATTGCATAGGCATTTCTTAGAAACACCAGATTTGGAGTGGCATTTATCAAATTAACCCAAAACAAAAATAACTGTGCGAGCTGCTGGGTCCCTGGTGTCAGCCGCTCGTTTTGCAATTCTCTCGTTTATTGACTACGTTGACAATGGCATGGGACCCAGATGTCAGAAATCCATTAGGAGGAGCCATTTTTTTATTGGCTTGAAATAAGGAGGCACTTGCTTGCGTACTGCCATGACCTTGGCGGGTCCCTGCTGTCGTCCCCTCCACGTACAATCATCTCCTGATTGTGTACGCGTCAACTTGGTAGGCCCACAAGTCAGCCTCTAAACCCGTGGAGGACAAATACAACCCATTTAGAAAAATAACAGCCCATTCCATCCGTTCAAATGGAAAGTTCAACATTCAGAGCAAAGTAACAGGTCTGATCCACATATAGAGTACTGAACTTCCATGTTGACAACCATCATAGCCAAGTTAACTATCTACTCCCACTAATACTCTAGTAGTGTACAAGTACTAACTTACTCTTAGCTAACTACACGGTGCCGGCCGCCATCTGCGGTACACGCTAAACGCCGGCACCGGCGTCCTCCGCCTCGCCTCGGACTTGCCAGAGGTGCGATAGGGCGCGTTGCTCGCGCGCGTTGGCCCTTTCCATGCCGACGTGGTCCACCGAAGCTTTGGCTTCTAAGCGGGAAACCCACTTGACGAGCTGGTAGTAAAAATCAGCGTCGCGAACGCGTGCGTGCCCGACAGCCTCCAGGGCTATTTGCCGGGCGCCGGCCTCCACGTAGTTGGCCCAGTTGCGGGCGCTCTGCTCGCGACTCAGTGTGTCGGTGCGCTGCTGCTCCATGTCCCGCTGGCGGCGCAAATCGGCGATACGCTGCTCCTCCACCAAGCGGTCGCGCTCCAACAACTCCTGCTCCTCTGCCAGGCGGTCGCGCTCCAACAAGTCCTCGATCTCCGCATTGCCATCTAAAGACCGATAGAATGCCTCCTCCCTCCGTCTGCCTTTCGGTGAAAAACCGAACACTAGTTTCGGCGGTGACCGCCTCTGGCCTCGCCTATCGCGGACGGGCGGGGGCATGGCGGACGTGGCGAGAGCGAGGATAAGTGGCGAGCGACGTCAGGCCAGTGGGGGCTTATGAGGATAGGGCGAGTTGGGTCACGGTGCCACCATAGAAGGCCGGGAAACAGTACTTATAGGCGGAAGGTAGCGCGACGGTCATCGGAATTCAATGCATAATTAAGCAGGCATGGCTTAGCGTGCCAGCTTGCTGTGGAAAACTAGAGAAACTGAAATTATGAATGTGCCATCCCGTCCCGTCCGTGCTGGGTCGCACGCCGGCATGACGGTCAAACGAGTGCTCTCGAATCATCTCCCTCCTTGTCAATAATGATTCCACGGATTTAAAAGGCCCGCAACAATTAAAGCGCATCTTTTTCGCATCAGTTAGCTCCCTTAATTACGGCCAGCTGCATGCAGGCACTCAAAATCGCTCACAGCCAGTACGTGGAGCAGCATGCAACGAGTCACAGCCGAGGGCATTAGTTGATGAACTTTAGCTAGGAGATAAGGCATTTGCGAACGTTTTTGCTCGCAGTTTCTTCAGATTCGCATGGCATTTTCTTCAGAGCAGCTTGTTAGTTTCTTCAGAGGTAGGCATTTTTTCTCAAAAACTGCCACTTCAGATCTTGCGTCGCAACTAAAACTGCCAGGAGCGCATTAGTAGGCTAGCTAGTGATCGATCAGTAACTTGTAAACACTGAGCGAACAGAAATAAGGAACTGTTAATGCATCTCAATGATTCACAGATCATAGACAAATATGTAGCTCCAAAAGCAATGATCAGCCACTTCGGATCTTGCATCGCAACTAAAACCAACTAGTATGATTCCCATACATAAGATCAACATGTTAATGCATCTCAATGATTCACAGATCATATACAAATATGTGGCTCAAAAAGCAAAGATCTAGAAAAAACATCTGTTCTGCCTACTAACATGGATGCTTCTCTGGGCACATTCAGTACAGACTGAAAGACAAATTTGTTTGTTAAGTCTACAATTCCTCTTGCAAACGTAAGTGGTTTCACCAACAGCTGGAACCATGAGAATGAACCACACATGATGGAGGAACATCCACTGCAATATGATTTGGTCTTCTCTCGATCACACGGTGAGACTATTTTCGGAATACAAACTTTAACTTAGTCAAAATGATGCCCATTGTATAATCAGACGAAATCAATGAAACACCTAGTGTTGGCCAATAAATAGTACAGTACTACTTTTCTGCAGTCCATGAAGTGACTATCCAATCTTTCTGTGTCTATTTTCAAATGGCACTGCAAGCAGTGACTATACTATTCTCTTGTGCAGTTCAACCAAAATTGCGGTCACTTTGTGTGTTTGCCAAATAGCAATGGGTGTGGCACCCCAGCTCAGAGCAACCGGTTTACCATGCATTGCCAGCCCAGAGACCATGTCTTCTGGCAACACACAACATCTTGGTACAGAAAACGACCGCTTTATTGATGCTAGCGGATCAAAGTTTATATTACAACAAGTAGCGAGGCCAAGCGGCACACACGGTGCGGCTGAACAATATGTACATTATTTAGTGAACATAAAGGGGCCTCGATCATAACAACTACACGGCAGCGGAACAACGTCGTAGCGGAACTCCATAGCACAGGGACACCGATGTGGACACGATCTAGACTCGGACAACACTCCTTTCCAACGAGACTTTCCTGAAATCTGGCATGACACGCAAGGTCAATACATTGAATGTACTTGCAAGCTCACAACAAACATAAACATAATGACAAACAATATCGTGATAATTAACCAATTATTAATAATGCAACAAGATAGCCAACATGCCGTGATCATGCTCCTGAGAGAAAAATCTCTCGGACTGGCTTACCAACGGTGATCGCTCTTGGATCACAAACTTACCAACCTCAAGGTCTTAACTAGGGATATCTCGTGATCTTTCCGGCGACCACAACCACGACCAATATTTGGTCTCAAACGGCGATCCTTCCGGCGATCACAACCACGACCAACACTTGGTCTAAAACAACAAGATGACCTTCCCGCCATCATCAACAGTGCAAAGTTCATAACTTAGTGTGCAAGATTTATTATACGTTGACCCATGGTGTGACCTACTTTCGAGCGTGTCCGTAACCGTGGACTCGCCTATCGATAGATTAATACACTCTGCAGAGGTAGCGCATTGTACCCACACCACGGAACCCATGGCCTCGCACTCCCATTAGGGTGGACCAACGGCATTCCGACGAAACCCCTCCATTGCCATGACACTCTCCTGGCCACTCCGACTCACTCCCCAGTGGGCTAGTCCTGGGTGGCCCCGTGTCTACCAAAGACACAATGACCACAATCGTGGCCAAAACATAAACTGTCCCACACGGGGACACGGTGCCAAAATCTCAACAACGGGCACACAAGGTTATGTCTGCTTACCGGGCCAGGGTACCGCACGCCCATAACCTTCCCTCATTGGAGGCATGACAACGGACCGAATAAAGGCCTTCCCATAAAGGCAAATGTGGTTGCACTGGGAAAAACTCGTTTCAGTGGCACCATAACGCGGTCAACGATATATTCAAGTTGAGTTATTATCAGGTTCAACTTAAAGAGAAAATAACCGGTGTCATAGTATGCCATGAAATGCAACACTAACATATGAATCACATATCAACGGAAATGACTGAGTCAACTATATCCACACTAAGCATCAACAACTCATGACACTTCTCTGGTTAGGATTAAACCTTACTTTAACCAGAATCTTCCTAGCAAATTTATCATTTTCCTCATGCATGAAAAATAACTCCATATAATTATTTATATCCATAACTATATTACTCTTTCATAACAAAAATTAATTCTAGTTTCTTTACCAACTTAGTTAGCTTTAAACTTTCTGTAAATCAAGCATATTAACTTAAACCAGCAACTAACAGAATATAACTAACATAATAGTGATTTGAATGCATGGATTAAATCATTCATTCAAGTAGGAAAATCACAAATATTGTAATGGCACCATGAAAATGTTATTGTGGCTTGCCTTAGTGCAGATGAGGTTCACAAGCCTCCTGGTGATTCTCAAGACAAGCCTCACCCTCTGAAAATATTTATAACACAAAAAGAAAACATCAAGAACCCTTCTGAAATTCACCAGAAAATCTAGACTGCAGGGAAAAATCCCATTTTTGGTGAGCTGCTAGATTTCTTTACAAAGAATACAATGCAAAAAGAATCAATTCATTTGGACTTATGGTTAAAGAGTTTTGGCTGTTTGAAGCTCTCTCGAAAATATGAAATTTGAATTTAAATAAAAACAGACCAGGCGGGGTGACGTCGAAGGCGTAAAGCCTCGGGGCGCCACCACTCATAACGCTTCACGCGCGTACTGAATGGCTGACTAGCGGGCCCCGCTAGTCAAGTGTGGGGGAGAAGGAGAAGGAAACAGAGGACGGCGCGGCTTCGCCGGAGCACACGCCGGCGACGAGGGCTTCTTGGCCAAAACGAAAGGGAGGGATCGAGAGAGGAGACGGAGGCGCACCTGCCCGTACCCGTAGAGTAGCTAGGGTTGGTCGGAAAGCGTCGGAATCAACCTCTCTAGCGGAGGCAGAGAGCGGAGGTCGCCGGAGACGAAGACGACGGCGAACAGAGGCGACTCCAGGGGCTCCAACCAGGCGGAACAACACCACCGGAGAGTGGCGGAGGCCCTGGAAGGGTTGCCCAGGCCTGGGAGGGGCTGGAACTACGAAGACGACCCGAGGGGATTGCCGACGAGCTCGAGATCGGGGACGGCGGCCCGCGGCCTGCCCGGCCGGGCTACGGCTATCTATGAGATTGTGGAGTGTGTGGGAGGCGTGGATGGTGCTCGAGGAGGCTGGGGAGGGCTCCATTTATAGCCGAGCGTCGAGGGGGGGTTCGGGCTCCGCCGGTGGACACCTGGACACGGCGCCCGGCGACGAACGGCGTCAGTGAGAGAGGGAGAAGGCGACGCAGCACATGCGGGGACTGTGGGTGAACGGGGACGAGCACAGGGGCACTGGGGTGACGACAAGCACAGTGCGCACCGCACTGTTACGTTGGCCGGACCGCGCCCGTGCTTGTTGCGGCGAGCTCCAGCGTCGGCAAGCGCCAGGAGGGAGTTAAGAGAGCTTGGACGAAGATTGTGGCAAAGTTTGGCAAGCTTAGGCAGTCGGGGCAGCGAGCACGCGAGCAACAGAAGCTCGGGCGCGGCGCAGAGCGCGTCGACACGCAGGTTGGCATCGTGTACACGCGTGGTCACCGCCTGAACTCTGCCCTCAGGCCAACCTAAGTCCAAATTTCATGTCTGGCTTGTTGCTCGTGGTAGTTTTGAAGATTACCACGCTTTGGTTTGGACCCAGACGCAGTAGGATAGATTTCAACTGCCTGGTAAGTTTCTGATCAGTAACTTTGAGAGCTTACTGTGGTCAAACGGCTGGGAGTTGAGGGCTGGGCTTTGGAGGCTAGCAAACATCTACTAAGGTGATGATGCACAAGAAAAATCAGCCACAATGGAGCAAGTAAAATGGTAGTTGCTGTAGAAACCACCATTTCTGTCCAGAACAGAAAATATTTTCTATAGCAAAAATATTCCAAAAAGTGATGAAATATTTTTGCTTAGGAAGGTGCCCTAGGGTTCAAAGAATATTTGTGAATTTTCTCAGATTTTTGTGGGCAAGAAAAATTGGGGTTGCTTTGGAGCACATTGAGCTAGCTAGGGTTTAAGAGAGGGAAATGAATATTTTTCATTTAAGAAAAATATTCCATATATTATTTTGAGGTGAACCAGAGAGGGAATGATGGTTAGAGAGGGAAATGGGATACTTGGGTGAAAGCCAAGGGGTACCCAAGTGTTTAAGTCCATATGAAATGATTCAAAACTCCAAATTTCAAATTCAAACCAACTGAAAAGAGGGAAAAAACCAGGCTGTCACAAACCTCCCCCACTTAGAATGAATCTCGTCCTCGAGATTCGGTTGCTTGGGAACACCATTCTGGGTAATGTGCCTTTAGAAATTCTTCCCGTTCCCACGTTGATTCTGACTCTATGTGATGCTCCCACTGAATCTTGTAGAACTTCCTTACTTTACTATGAGTGACCCTTTCCATCTGATCCAAAAATTTAACCGGTCTCTCTTCATATGTCAAGTCCTTTGCCAGCTCTATTTCAGTCATAGCAGTCTTTTTCTCAGGCGGCGATATGCATCGCCTCAACTGTGAAACACGAAACACGTTGTGCACGTCCGACAATTCAGGGGGTAGATCCAACTGATATGCAACAGTACCCACTCGTGACATAACTGGAAATGGACCAATAAATCTAGGTGCCATCTTTCCACGAGTCTGGAATCTCTTGATTCCTTTCATAGGGTGACTCGGAGGTATATGTGTTCTCCGGTTTCAAAACTGATCTGTCGGTGCTTTGCATCATAATAACTCTTCTGCCGAGATTTGGCCAATTGCACTCTGTCTCTGATTTCCTTAACTTGTTTCTCAGTTTCCATCATGGGATCTGTTCCGAAGATACGGCTATCTCCAGTTTGAGACCAATTTAAAGGAGTGCGGCACTTACGGCCATACAAAGCCCCATATGGTGACATCTTTAGACTGGTCTGGAAGCTATTGTTGTAAGAGAACTCGGCATACGGTAGGCATGCAGTCTTCCCATTTAGGTCCTTGGGCCAAAGCATAGGCTCGCAACATATCTTCGAGTATTTGGTTTACCCGCTCTGTCTGTCCATCAGTCTGAGGATGATAAGCGGTACTATATTTCAGCGCTGTCCCCAAGGCTTGATGGAGAAGTGACCAAAAAGTGGAGGTAAAAAGTGAACCTTGGTCAGAAGTGATGGTTCGGGGTACTCCATGCAGACTGACTATTCTGGATACATACAGTTGTGCAAGTTGATCCGCTCGATATGTGGTTCCGATCGGGATAAAGTGAGCAACCTTGGTTAAGGTGTCCACTATGACCCAGATTGCATCATTGCCTCGCTGAGTGTTAGGTAGTCCTGTGATGAAATCCATTCAGACATCATTCCATTTCCATTGTGAAACTGGCAACGGTTGGAGAAGTCCAGCTGGCTTCTAATGCTCCGCCTTCAGCTTGTTGCATATGTCGCAACAGGCCACAAAATAAGCAATGTATTTCTTCATTCCATCCCACCAAAATATTTGTCGAAGGCCTTCATACATTTTCGTACCTCCAGGGTGAATGGAATACGAAGATTCGTGTGCTTCTGACATGATTTTCTACTTTAAATCCCCTTGATAGGGTACACAAATCCTTCCTCGAAAGCGGAGGGTACCAAATTGATCCTTCAAGAAATCTGAAGTCTATCCTGCTACCATATTCTTGGCACGTTTCTGCAGGACGGTGTCAGCTGGCTGGCCCTTGCGGATCTCTTCCTCAAGTGTGGGGGCAACTTCCAAAATATTAGCAAGGCCGGCATCAACTATGACCAGGTTGAGCCGAGCAATCTCCTCTTCAAGTTCAAGAGGCAAGGATTTCAATATGACATTTAGGCTGACAGGCTTTCGACTGAGTGCATCGGCAACCGTGTTGGCCTTACCCGGGTGGTAATTTATTCCAAGATCATAATCCTTGACTAACTCAAGCCATCTTCGTTGACGGAGATTTAAATCTGGCTGAGTAAATATATACTTGAGACTTTTGTGATCGGTAAAAATTTGGCACCTCTTCCCGATGAGATAGTGTCTCCAAATTTTTAGAGCATGAACCACCGCGGCCCATTCCAAATCAGGAGTAGGATAATTTCCCTCGTGGGGTCGTAGCTGTCGTGATGCATAGGCTACTACCTTGCCATCTTGCATAAGTACGCATCCAAGTCCTTGTCTGGAGGCGTCACAGTACACATCAAAACTGCGGTGGATATCAGGAAGAGTCAACACAGGTGCAGTCGTCAGCCGTATCTTTAGCTCACTAAAACTTTTCTCACAGTCCTCAGTCCATTCAAACTTCTTATCCTCTTTTAGTAGCTCCGTCATGGGTTTAGCAATCTTGGAAAATCCTTCAATGAAACGACGGTAATATCCGGCTAATCGAAGAAAACTCCGGATCTGAGATACGGTTGTGGGCGGCAACCAATCGAGCACATCCTTTACTTTGCTTGGGTCCACGGCTATACCTTCGGCGGATAGCACATGTTGAAGAAATCCAACTTGCTTGAGCCAAAATTCGCATTTACTGTATTTGGCGTATAGCTGATGGTCGTGGAGTCATTGTAACATTGCTCGGAGGTGTTCTTTGTGATCTTCTTCACTTCTTGAGTAAATAAGTATGTCATCGATGAAGACTACCACGAACTTATCGAGGAAGTCCATGAATACTTTGTTCATCATATGCATGAAGAAGGCAGGGGCGTTGGTGAGACCAAAGGATATAACTATATATTCATAAAGACTGTATCGAGTGGTGAATGCGGTCTTAGGAATATCTTCCTTTTTAATCTTGAGCTGATGACATCCTGTCCGTAAATCAATCTTGGAGAATACCTTTGCCCCACTGAGCTGGTCAAACAAGTCATCAATCCTTGGCAGCGGATATTTTGTTTTTGATGGTGACATCATTCAGCTGACGGTAATCCACACATATGTGGAGGCTGCCATCCATTTTGTCCACGAAGATTGCAGGTGATCCCCATGGTGAAGAGTTGGGACGGATATATCCTTTCAGGAGCATTTCATCAAGCTGTTTCTTTAGCTCCACTAATTCTGATGAGGGCATCCGGTAATACTTCTTGTATAACGGTGCGGTTCCGGGCACAAGTTCTATTGCAAACTCAAGCTCTCGATCTGGTGGCATGCCTGGCAGCTCTTCTGGAAATACATCAGGAAACTCACTGACCACAGGAATTAATTCCAATTCAGCCACAACGGTGAAGACCATTTCTTTCTTGGGTATGCTTCTGCGAGCATAGAATTTGGTAGTCTGCCCCTTCTGACTGGTCAAAGTGACTTCTCGGGTCGCGCAATTTATGCATACTTGATATTGAGTCAGCCAATTCATACCCAAGATAACATCCAACTTAGCAGACTCAATAATTATCAAAGAAGTTGGAAAACAGACTCCGTTGATATTGACTTCCAGATTATGACAGACCAGATTGCTCTTGATTAAGGATCCCGGGGTTTGTACCAGCATATTCTTGCCCAAAAGCGAACAAGGAAATTTGTTTTGGTCAACAAAACTCTGAGAAATAAAAGAGTGGGAAGCCCCAGAGTCAAATAAAATTACTGCTGGTATGTTATTAACAGAAAACATACCAATGACGGCTTCGGGGTTCTCTTTGGCTTCATAGGCGGAGAGGTGATGAACGTGCCCAGTGATGTTTTGCTGGTTTGGGCATGACTCCATAAAATTGACTTGTGGCCTGAATAGAGCATTTGCCTTGCTGTTCTTGGGACACTGTCTGTCATAATGTCCGGTTTGCCCACAACTGAAGCAAGAATTGTTGCGCTGGCACTCCTCGTGCACTGGGTTGGTCACGACATTCTTGACTTGGGTGGTGGTCTTGTTAACATTCTGTTGTCAATTGGGCTTATTCCACCTGAGTCTGCTGCCAGGTACGAGCCTTCTGCACGGGTTGCCCATCCTTCTTTGGCTCAAACTTGCGCTTGTGATCGTTGTTAGCAGGCCTATTATCCGATACAAGCTTGTGCTCCCTTTCAGCAATGAAAGCCTTGTTCACCAGAGTTTGGAAATCTGGGAAATCAAACATACTGAGGGTACACCGGAGTTGCGGGTTTAATCCACCAAGAAATCTGTCAATCTTTCTTTCTTTAGTGGCCACGTCATATAGGGAGTAACGTGACAGATGATTGAATTTTTGCAAATATTCACCCACAGACTGATTTCCTTGGAGGAGCGCGAGAAATTCACGCTGCTTAGTCTTCATAATTCCAGTAGGGATATGATATTTCCTGAACTGATCCTTGAATTTTGACCAGGTGATTTCTTCATCAGCAGGCCACATGGTTTTTATATTTTCCCAGCATATGGCAGCAGCGCCTTCAAGATAATGAGTTGCAAATGGAAATTTATCATCTTCTTCAGTACGAGCAATCTCAAGTTTCCTCTCAATGGTTCACAGCCAATCGTCTGCATCCAAGGGATCAATAACCTGACTGAAACTGGGAGGCTTGGTCCTCTGAAAATCTGACAGCTTGGAGTGATGACCGTTCTGATTTCCATTCTGTCCAACCATAGCTTGCACACTTCTTAATATTTCAATCAGATCATTATTCCGTCTTTCCTCAAACATACGCAGAATTTGCTCGGTGGAGGGCGGATTTGGCGGTGGAGGCGGTGGTGGAACGTACGGCTCGGGGGAGTGTCCTGCCTGTCATGCGGAACGACGGACATGAGTACCCTCGCGAACGTTGCTAATGATGCCTCCCTGCGGCATCCTATTGTGGATTTCTTCCAAGACAACGTAACCGAGATGGGAAACATTCAAAATGAATTGGGGAAAAGCCAGCAACAAAAGTCCGAGGAAAAAAAACCGAAATGACGAAGAAAATATGGCGAATAAAATAGAGTTCCAACATAATTATACATAGACTCATACATGAAAGATAAACAACATGCCAGGTTCAACTACTCTCATACATGAAACGAAACCTCATGACTCGTACGACTACACTCGTACACCATCCTGACGACTGCGAATACTCAGAAGCTCTACTGCTCTGCTGGCGCTGCGGGGTCCTCTCCTGAAGCGGACTCGGATCCCGAATTGACGAGGTTAACTGAGACCTCCGGGTTAAAGGTAACACGACGACGCTGCCTCGAGGGCTCTCCCTCAGGGGCAGGTGTAGGGTGAAACATCGGGGCTGCAGGAGTAGTGAGAAGCGAAACCCACTCAGCAGGGGCACTGAGCGGATTCACGGTTGCGGCGCCCGAGCTACTCAGGGGAGTAACCGGTGAAACAGGGGAACTAGAACTGGCTGGAATATAAGGAGTAAATCCCAGGGAGGATGGAGCAGTGGCAGACCTTGTAGAGACTAAAGCAGATGCTAAAGCAGTACGAGCATGAGTCAGCTCTCGAGCCAGCTCGTGGATCATAAGATAGCTAGCGGTGATATAACGAGCTAGGTGGCTAGCAACACTATCAGACTCCGGATCAATGATAGGGAAACGGACACGAGCATTGTCGTGCAGAGAAGGATAGTAGTAGAAACCTGGGTGGTTCTGCATCCGGACCTCGTTATAACGAAGCTCGACAAGGACCTCGAATACAGCAAACTGGACACCCTGAGAAGCGGTGGAAGCGTAACCGCTCCGAGAGGTACGAGTGTAAGTGCTTGAATCAGAACTGGTGCACAGTGTAACCACGACGTGATACTCATACACTGAGTCAGCTAGACGCTCCCGGTACACACGATAGACTGGTCATCACCGAGGGGGTACAGCCGACGCCACACATTACGAAGGAGATTCGGCGACGTGAACGGCATCAGCTGTAACTGGCAGGGATACGGCACCGGAGCCATCTACACTCACAACCATTAGTAGGTTAGCATAAAAATAAAGAAGTGCATGCAATGCAACAACCAGCTACAAATGCTACCGGCACTCAACTAAAACTCGTATCTAACGACCAGTTAGCACGTCGTAGTCTAGCGTGTCCTACAGTCAGCGCGGCTCTGATACCAAGCGTTGTGGCACCCCGGCTCAGAGCAACCGGTTTACCATGCATTGCCAGCCAGAGACCATGTCTTCTGGCAACACACAACATCTTGGTACAGAAAACGACCGCTTTATTGATGTTAGCGGATCAAAGTTTATATTACAACAGGTAGCGAGGCCAAGCGGCACACACGATGCGGCTAAACAATATGTACATTATTTAGTGAACATAAAGGGGCCTCGCATAACAACTACGCGGCAGCGGAACAACGTCGTAGCGGAACTCCATAGCACAGGGACACCAATGTGGACACGATCTAGACTCGGACAGCACTCCTTTCCAACGAGACTTTCCTAAAATCTGGCATGACACGCCAGGTCAGTACATTGAATGTACTTGCAAGCTCACAACAAACATAAACATAATGACAAACAATATCATGATAATTAACCAATTATTAATAATGCAACAAGATAGCCAACATGCCGTGATCATGCTCCTGAGAGAAAAATCTCTCGGACTGGCTTACCAACGGTGATCGCTCTTGGATCACAAACATACCAACCTCAAGGACTTAACTAGGGATATCTCGTGATCTTTTTGGCGACCACAACCACGACCAATATTTGGTCTCAAACAGTGATCCTTCCGGCGATCACAACCACGACCAACACTTGGTCTAAAACAACAAGATGACCTTCCCGCCATCATCAACAGTGAAAAGTTCATAACTTAGTGTGCAAGATTTATTAAACATTGACCCATGGTGTGACCTACTTTCGAGCATGTCCATAACCGTGGACTCGGCTATCGATAGATTAATACACTCTGCAGAGGTAGCGCACGGTACCCACACCACGGAACCCATGGCTTCGCACTCCCATTCGGGTGGACCAACGGCATTCCGATGAAAGCCCTCCATTGCCATGACACTCTCCCGGCCACTCCGACTCACTCCCCACTGGGCTAGTCCTGGGTGGCCCCGTGTCTACCAAAGACACAACGACCACCGTCGTGGCCAAAACATAAACTATCCCACACGGGGACACGGTACCCAAATCTCAACAACGGGCACACAAGGTTATGTCTGCTTACCGGGCCAGGGTACCGCACACCCATAACCTTCCCTCATTGGAGGCACCGACCAGAGGCATGACAACGGACCGAATAAAGGCCTTCCCACAAAGGCAAATGTGGTTGCACTGGGAAAAACTCGTTTCAGTGGCACCATGACCCGGTCAACGATATATTCAAGTTGAGTTATTATCAGGTTCAACTTAAAGTGAAAATAACCGGTGTCATAGTATGCCATGAAATGCAACACTAACATATGCATCACATATCAACGGAAATGACTGAGTCAACTATATCCACACTAAGCATCAACAACTCATGACACTTCTCTGGTTAGGATTAAACCTTACTTTAAACAGAATCCTTCTAGCAAATTTATCATTTTCCTCATGCATGAAAAATAACTCCATATAATTATTTATATCCATAACTATATTACTCTTTCATAACAAAAATTAATTCTAGTTTCTTTACCAACTTAGTTAGCTTTAAAATTTCTCTAAATCAAGCATATTAACTTAAACCAGCAACTAACAGAATATAACTAACATAATAGTGATTTAAATGCATGGATTAAATCATTCATTCAAGTAGGAATATCACAAATATTATAATGGCACCATGAAAATGTTGTTGTGGCTTGCCTTAGTGCAGATGAGGTTCACAAGCCTCCTAGTGATCCTCAAGACAAGCCTCACCCTCTGAAAATATTTATAAACACAAAAAGAAAACATCAAGAACTCTTCTAAAATTCACCAGCAAATCTAGACAGCAGGGGAAAATCCCATTTTTGGTGAGCTGCTAGATTTCTTTACAAAGAACACAATGCAAAAAGAATCAATTCATTTGGACTTATGGTTAAAGAGTTTTGGCTGTTTGAAGCTCTCTGGAAAATATGAAATTTGAATTTAAATAAAAACAGACAGGGCGGGGTGACGTCGAAGGCGTAAAGCCTCAGGGCGCCACCACTTGTACCGCTTCGCGCGCGTACTAAGTGTAGCTGGCCCCGCTAGTCAGGAAACAGAGGACGGCGCGGCTCCGCCGGAGCACACGCCGGCGATGAGGGCTTCTTGGCCAAAACGAGAGGGAGGGATCGAGAGAGGAGACGGAGGCACACCTACCCGTACCCGTAGAGTAGCTAGGGGTGGTCGAACGGTGTCGGAATCAACCTCTCTAGCGGAGGCAGAGAGCGGAGGTCGCCGGAGACGAAGACGACGGCAAACAGAGGCGACTCCAGGGGCTCCAACCAGGCGGAAGAGCACCACCGGAGAGTGGCGGAGGCCCTGGAAGGGTTACCCAGGCCTGGGAGGGGCTGGAGCTATAGAGACGACCCGAGGGGATCGCCGGCCAGCTCGAGCTCCGGGACGGCGGCCCGCGTCCTGCCCGGCCGGGCTACGGCTATCTACGAGCTTGTGGAGTGTGTGGGAGGCGTGGATGGTGCTCGAGGAGGCTGGGGAGGGCTCCATTTATAGCCGAGCGTCGAAGGGGGGTTCGGGCTCCGCCGGTGGACACCTGGACACGGCGCCCGGTGACGAACGGCGTCAGTGAGAGGGAGAGAAGGCGACGCAGCTCACGGAGGGACTGTGGGCGGACGGGGACGAGCACAGGTGCACTGGGGTGACGACGAGCACAGTGCGCACCGCACTGTTGCGTTGGCCGGACCGCGCCTGTGCTCGCTGCGGCGAGCTCCGGCGTCGGCGAGCGGCAGGAGGGAGTTAAGAGAGCTTGGACGAAGATTGTGGCGAAGTTTGGCAAGCTTAGGCAGTCGGGGCAGCGAGCACGCGAGCAACAGAAGCTCGAGCGACGCAGAGCGCGTCGACACGCAGGTTGGCATCGTGTACACGCGTGGTGACTGCGTGAACTCTTCACTCAGGCCGATCTAAGTCCAAATTTCATGTTTGGCTTGTTGCTCGTGGTAGTTTTGAAGATTACCACGCTTTGGTTTGGACCCAGATGCTGTAGGATAGATTTCAACTGCCTGGTAAGTTTCTGATCAGTAACTTTGAGAGCATACTGTGGTCAAACGGCTGGGAGTTGAGGGCTGGGCTTTGGAGGCTAGCAATCATCTAGTAAGGTGATGATGCACAAGAAAAATGAGCCACAATGGATCAAGTAAAATGGTAGTTGCTATAGAAACCACCATTTCTGTCCAGAACAGAAAATATTTTCTGTAGCAAAAATATTCCAAAAAGTGATGAAATATTTTTGCTCAGGAAGGTGCCCTAGGGTTCAAAGAATATTTGTGAATTTTCTCAGATTTTTGTGGGCAAGAAAAATTGGGGTTGCTTTGGAGCACATTGAGCTAGCTAGGGTTTAAGAGAGGGAAATGAATATTTTTCATTTAAGAAAAATATTCCATATATTATTTTGAGGTGAACCAGAGAGGGAATGATAGTTAGAGAGGGAAATAGGACACTTGGGTGAAAGCCAAGGGGTACCCAAGTGTTTAAGTCCATATGAAAAGATTAAAAACTCCAAATTTCAAATTCAAACCAACTGAAAATCAGGCAAAGAAAAGAGGGCAAAAACCAGGCTGCACAAATATCAAGCAGCTAGTACACTTATACCCCACCTTGTATTTTCGGTTTAAACATGTCTCTTCCGCTTAGCATCTGTCATGTTTTGCACTGGACAATTTGATACAGTCATGTTTTGCCCTGGACAATTTCATACTGAATTGATTTGCTTGTTTAGAGCAGAAATATAGCGCCTATTCTTCATCAGACCAAGGATATCCATGTTTGCAGTGATGGAAGAGGTGAAATCGATACAACCGAAATTGAGCATCCAATCATTGAATCATGTCCTGCACCTCCAATGTAGGTCCACCCTGCCAATAAATTCACATCCAAACCACTAGTATTACTATCTAATGACAGTACAAAAAGAGTAGCAAGATAGTAGGAAACCATGTACCTTCGTAATGAACAGCTCATAGTGCCACCAATTGGATATAAAGGTTTGGAAGAAAACATGCTCCTAATGTTGAACCAGTTGGACTTTTTGTGCAGTTCCACTAAAATCGAGCATCCCTGTTTGCATAGATATTGAAAGTGTGATTACTATAAAAGTGGCACTAGTTGACGCATAGACTCACAAATATAAGCATTCTAGTTTCTTAGTGGGAAAAGGTAGCAAGACTGTTTCTAACCACCTGTTCAAAGGAATAAATAAGGCAACATCGGCTGATGTCAGAAAGGCATATATAGTCCTTTCTGAAAGAATGATCGATTCCTGACCTTTCCTCTTCTTTTAAGCATATTTTGTGCAGTTCAACTAAAATAAAATGCCATCACCGCCTTGACAATTCGGTGACACTATACAAAAGGAAATGACTTAACATTACATCATGATGTCAGGTATGTAGTCGACGGGCATTAGAGACAAACTTACAGACCTCCTCCGATAACATAATGAACATTAATTTTAAGAAAGGTGTGACTAGCTTTACCGGGATAATTTGAGTGAACTCTACACCCTCTGTTCATTAATATAAGATGTTTTCGTGGTTCAATTTAAAGTACCCAAACGTCTAGTATTTAGAAAAACAGGTAGTAGTTTTCTTGAGCGCATATCCGGGAAAGCTTGCCACACTTTATTTATGTCCATACGCTAATGCAACACCATTCAAAATTTCGAATACTACAAATATACACTAATCTAGTGGCTAGTGCAACAGTAGAGTAGTTATTTTATTACAGGGTACAGTACAATGGTTTTACTGAACAGATTTCAATAAACTCTAGCACTGGAAGATTTCTATAAGAATTAACAATACAAAATGTAAAGGTAACACGTTTCATCATTGGTATACTAGCTATGCATGAGCATTAAACCAAATACAAAAGTCTGAAGGTAACTAGCATTATTAACTAATGACAGTATAAAAAAATTGCAAACCATGTACCTCCAAGGTAAATATCATTTCGAACTCGGGGGGACCTTAAAAATTGCTAACCCAATCTTGATAATCGATCAAACGTAAAAACTTGATCGAACGAATCAAGAGAACAGCCGGAGGAGGAGGTGCCCACTCTTGACCTTTCCTCTTGTCTTCATCATTTTTTTTGCAGTTTAACCAAAATAAAATGACATCAGCGCCTTGGCATTTTGGTGACACTGTACAAAAAAAAAACTTATCTCATGAAAGTGAGGTATGTAATCTATAAGCATTAACAGTGCAAAAATCTGAAGGTAGTAACAAGTTTCATCGTTGGTATACTGGCTATGCAACAACATTAGAATGCCTTAGATGAAATATCTTTAATACATCCACAATCAACAGCTAACCCTGAAATAATCCAGTGACATTAAATGTCATTGCTTAAATTTATCGGTGGCATTAGACTGAGTGCGGCATTAGTTAAATGTGGCATCACTTTAGTAGTAGCATTGCTTGACTTGACTACTAGCGGTATACTAACAGCAAAAAATTGACAATAAGAGCATGGGGGGCCCATACGGACAGTGGGCGCACCAGTACGATGTACCTCCACGGACGCATAGAGTGGTGAGGGAGGTATGGTTGCCCAGAGCAACAAATATCCAGGCAGCATATGTGGATTACGTCCCATTTTTGTTCTGTTTAGCCACCTTTTTCCTATGTGAGGACAACAAACCGATCGACCTGGTCATTCTCTATTGCGTTGTCATACCTTTCTACCCTTCTTCAACCAAGAGACACGAGACTCGTTCCTTAGCTACTGATTTTCCCCTTTTCAACCTAGATGCGGGTTCGATGCCTACTCTCTTGGACAGTATAGTCTCCCTTCCTTTCCTTATTCAACCCAGACATGGATTAGTCTACATGAAGTAGGGTTTTCTTTAATAGTGCAAATTAAGGTTTTCGTCTGCGTGACCAGCAGGGCAGAGGATAGCAAATTGGGAAGATGGTGGAGAGGAAAAAGATCCACATGGAGCGACGTGGCAGATGGGGCAATAGAACAAGGGTATGGTTCGAAAAGAGGTAGCATACCTGAGGATCGGCGGGAAGTGGCTTCGCTCATGGTCGTCGTCCTCCGCATGCACTACGACAGCAAGCTTGGGGACGGAGGCCATCCCGCGCGGGCGCTAGGTCTGAGAGGACAACCTTGTCGTCAGTGTGTGACCTCGCTCGCCGACGACGAGTGCATCAACGCTGCACGTCCTTTTCTTCCTCGGCAGATCTGTGACCACCAGTGAGGAGGGAGAGAGAGGTCGTCTTTTTTAGATCTGGAGAGAGGGTGATAGTGTGAGAAGCAAGTGGGCAGCCCTTAGCAAGAAAGCTCTGAAGCTCCAGCCTATATATCTTTTTTATACTACTAGTACTAGAGGTGGATTAGTGGTAGAGTAGTTTATATTTTCTCTGCAAAGCGTACCAGTTAGTCATGCTTCAAAACTGAACGGCACGCCATTAAAAAAATAAAGGTCGATAACTAATACGACACCTCGGGCCAACGCGGCCAGCTCACATTTTGCACGAGAAATTACAAACCATGCTTCGTTGACATGTGGTCCCGTTCCAACATGTCAGTGAGACGACGGCGAGTCCTTTTGTACAATTTCCGAAAGGACGTGTAGGCCGGGGCGCCTCTTCATGTACCGTGGCAAACTAGCAACCGTCCACCGACTCTTCGCCTTTCCCTCTCGATTTGGAACTGCTGTCGCACGCTCTTCCTCCCTCCTCAATTTGCCTTCACCCTTCCTTCTGCCATTGTTCGATCGTCTTCTCCATGGAGGGAACAAGCCGGAAATGACCCCGTTATTCTTGCCTCGATCTGAAAGATGACATGGTGGGGGAACTCATTGATCGGTGCGACGTCATCACCTCGGCTAGCATGGCAGGTTCGTTCAAGACCATTCTCGACTCAACTAATAACATCATTACAAGGAACCCAAGGGTCCAGGAGCGGTTTGATTTCCCTTATCTTATTTGCTATAAGCCTGTTCGCATGGGCGCCGACGACGGAGGCCTCGCCTTGTGCAAGTTGATACCACTTGATAACGATATGTGTGATGTCAATATGCCATCGCTTCAGGGTAAGGCCTAGGCTGGCGCAAATGGAGATTGGGTTGTTTATATTGGGTACAATTACGAGTGGGAACTTGTGAATGTGTACACTCGTCAGCGGATTCCACTTCCAAAAATCTTCGAGTACCCTGAGGTTGAGCACACATATGATCTACGTACGTTCAAATACGATCATGGTGACTGTCGTCTACGGAAGATAGCAATTTCTCGAGTTCCCAACTGCTCTTGGAATTACGAGAACTATCAAGTTGTTGCTATCTTCGACAAGCTTGTTGCTGTCGTTACTGATTCCCTGGTTCGTCCATGGATATTGCTCAAAAATCAGTTTATGTACACGGATGAGTACTGTGATGCAATTGAATACGAGGATCTTGTGTTTGCTGCCACCACTCGTGGCACTGTTTTTGCATGGGATCCTCGTAGTTTCGGTACGTTTTTCTTCCACCGTAATTATAATTGTTTCAGCCACATGCATGCGGGTTAGCAAGTTTCTCTTTACTAATTAACCTTCTTCTTGTGTTTCCAAGGTCCTGTGAACATTCCACCACCTATACTTGAAAATTTTTATAACCAAGGGGAGATGACGATGGTGATGATCACGAGCATGAGGACGAGCAGAACTTATATACCTACTGGCGCCTGGCAACTAATTCCGATGGATCACCTCGTCTTGTCTGTATACAGTGCACTGTGATTGTTACTACTGAGGTAGCAGGTGTTGTCTCCCATGGTCGCCCTCTCCAGACCTATTCCAACACCCGTTGCAGGGTATTCGGGATGGATACTAGTGTGCTAGCGCCAACACCGTCTCGCTGGTACAGTATTGGTAGTCTTGGAGCAAACTCGCTCTTCCTTGGACCAAACTATCCAATGATGGTTAAAGGCGATCCAGCTGCTATTGACACTGCGTTACTACCATTTATGAGAAGCAACTGTATCTATACCTCAGACATTGCGGTGGTTCCCTACCCTGCTCCTGATATATGCTGCTTCAGCCTGGATGATCAGTCCTGCGTTCCTCTCGATATTGACAATAGCTGGCCCTTCCCAGAGCACCTATGGTTCAAAGCAAGCGTTTCCAACGCCAAGGATTGGTTGAGTTGAAGTTCATTTCATTGCTTGTTATTAGTTGTGTGATGAAAACTTCAGTATTTACTGGAATGTTTTGTTGGAAATAATATATACTCCAACATGTATCATCGTTGTCGTTGTGTGTTGATGACTTGTTGTATGTAATGAATGGTACATTTGCAAATGCGTGTCATAGACTCAATTTATGAATGGTTTTCGGGTCACTTCTTGGAGTGTGAGTACCGTAGTAGTATAGCCAGCATCCGGTTAGTATATGAAGTTGCCACATCACATAGAGCCAACCTAAAATTGGAGTACCAGATCTGAGATGCCACGTGTACCAGATGAATGACTCCAAGTTCGACCACCGTCATGCTAGGTGCGAGCCGAGGAACATTGTTGGAGAGACCCCCCTCATAATTTTCCTACATTGGTCGTTTGATTCATAGGATAGAATGCTATAGGATTATTTCCCTATGTAATCTTGTTTTAATTGGCAATCTAGCATCCACTCCAACTTTTGTTTCACTTCCTTTGATCCTACGAAGAGAGTACTTGCTCTAAATGATGTGTCGTTGCAAGAGCCGCCTATATTAATTAACCATGCTCTAAAAAGGTGGACCAGCTTTGGCTGTAGTAGTACTGTACTAGGTTAGTAGGTGACCTTGCGCTTGGCTCTTCTCCTCTTCTGAAAGTCGAACAATAATGATGGTACTGTACTACTTCTGGCAATCTGACACCAAATGAACTGCTGCATGTCCACCGCTTGTAAGCAAAAGTTTCTCCTCGTGCTGCGAGCCACCACACACGTGTTGGCGAGGGAGAAGGCGTAGTAAGCAAGCTTCTCGTCGTTCTGCGAGTTGAAGGGACACATCAAAGTTACGTATTTATTAGTACTCTCTTCAAAAAGGGCCAGCCATGTCCACGGCTACCATCCCGTGCTCTGTCATTGAGTATGTGCACTATTCACGTGCCATCGAGGAGAAAAATATTGCGTAGTACTAGGTGCCATCGAAGTGCACGACTCACTTACGCACTGCATATCTCCATTTTCCTGCATGACACACCACCTTGATGCTAGATGTCCCGCGTGCCATGGAGGCATATAGTATGATTTTGTAAAATGGAGGCATATAGATGTCCCGCGTGTCGGCAACAGGATGAACAAAGCTCATGTCTTAAACGAAAGAGTGGAAGAACATAGATTCCCGACGACCGAGAAGGAGCAACAAACCTCGGGGTGGAGCGTCTGCACTCCTAATATTTTATATTATTCAGCGATATAAAATCAACCAAATCTCTCCACGTTCCTATACCATTCTATAGTATGAGAATAACTTTGAACGTAAGCCATTGATTCCCTCTATCCAATGGTCATAGTTGGAAAATCCAAACAAAACCAAGCATTGGATCAACTCTTTTTTCGAGATCAACTCTTTTAGCACTTAGATTGTTGCCGCCTGCCCACCTAGCCCACCTATATATCCGCTCATGTGTGATGACCACAGGAGCTATCCACTCAGATTGTATGTTAAAAAAAATAAAGGTCGATAACTAATGCGGCACCTCGGGCCAACGCGGCCAGATCGCATTTTGCACGAGAAATTACACACCATGTTTCGTTGACATGTGGTTCCGTTCCAACATGTCAGCGAGACGACGGTGAGTCCTTTTGTACAATTTCCAAAAGGACATGTAGGCTGGGGCGCCTCTTCGTGTACCGTGGCAAACTGGCAACCGTCCATCGACTCTTCGCCTTTCCCTCTCGATTTGGAACTGCTGTCGCACGCTCTTCCTCCCTCCTCCATTTGCCTTCACCCTTCCTTCTGCCATTGTTCGATCTTCTTCTCCATGGAGAGAACAAGCCGGAAACTACCCCGTTATTCTTGCCCCGATCTGAAAGATGACGTGGTGGGGGAACTCAATTATCGGTGCGACGTCATCACCTCGGCTAGCATGGCAGGTTCATTCAAGACCATTCTCGACTCAACTAATAACATCATTACAAGGAACCCAAGGGTCCAGGAGTGGTTTGATCTCACTTATCTTCTTCGCTATAAGCCTGTTTGCATGGGTGCGGACGACGGAGGCCTCGCCTTGTGCAATTTGATGCCGCTTGATAACGATACGTGTGATGTCAAGATGCCATCGCTTCAGGGTAAGGCCTGGGCTGGCGCAAATGGAGATTGGGTTGTTTATATTGGGTACAATTGCGAGTGGGAACTTGTGAATGTGTACACTCGTCAGCAGATTCCACTTCCAAAAATCTCTGAGTGCCCTGAGGTTGAGCACACAGATGACCTACGTACTTTCAAATATGATCATGGTGACTGTCGTGTACGGAAGATAGCAATTTCTCGAGTTCCCAACCGCTCTTGGAATTACTAGAACTATCAAGTTGTTGCTATCATCGAGAAGCTTGTTGCCGTCCTTCGTGGTTCGACTGGATGGATATTGCTCAAAAATCAGTTTCTATACATGGATGTGTACTGTGATGCAATTGAATACGAGGGTCTTGTGTTTGCTGCCACCACTTGTGGCACTGTTTTTGCATGGGATCCTCGTAGTTTCGGTATGTTTGTCTTCCACCGTAATTATAATTGTTTCATCCACATGCATGCGAGTTAGCAAGTTTCCCTTCTCTACTAATTAACCTTCTTCTTGTGTTTCCAAGGTCCTATGAACATTCCACCACCTATACTTGAAAAATTTTATAACCAAGGGGGAGATGACGATGGTGATGATCACGAGCATGAGGACGAGCAGGGCCCATATGCTCACTGGCGGCTAGCAACTAATTCCAATGGATCACCACTTCTTGTCTGTATACAGCCCACTGCTGATGTTACTACTGAGGGAGCAGGTGTTGTCTCCCATGGTCGCACTCTCCAGACCTATTCCAACACCCGTTGCATGGTATTCGGGATGGATACTAGTGTGCTAGCACCAACACCTTCTCCCTGGTACATTATTGATAGTCTTGGAGCAAACTCTCTCTTCGTTGGACAAAACTATCCAATGATGGTGAAAGGCGATTCAACTGCTGTTGACACAGCGTTACTACCATTTATGAGAAGCAACTGTATCTATACGTCGGACATTGCGGTGGTTCCCTACCCTGGTCGTGATATAGTAGGCCGCTTCAGCCTGGATGATCAGTCATGCGTTGGTCTCGAGATTGATAGTAGCTGGCTCGTCCCAGAGAATCGCTTGTGGTTCAAAGCAAGCGTTTCCAACGCCGAGGATTGGTTGAGTTGAAGTTCATTTCATTGCTTGTTATTTGTTGTGTGATGAAAACTTTAGTATTTATAATGTATCCTCCTTGTCATTGTGGGTTGATGACCTGTTGTATGTAACAAAATGATATGCCTGTGATAAACTTACTAAATTTATGAATGGCTTTCGAGTCGCTTCTCTGAGTGGGTGCTGCGACGGTGCAACAGGTTATCGGATGAGGCCAATAAACAATAGTACACTATTTGTACTAGCTTCACATGCTGCACTATCTCTACGTCTACGTACGTAATACAACAAGTTTTAAACTTGAGACCAGCCACCCATCCTCACAAAGAACACTTTTTAACCTAGCACAGACTCTAGGAAATTTGGGCATAGTGTGAGGTGGGCCATATGTTAATGTGTTCACTGTACATAACAGCACCTCGAATCCTAGATACTACTACTATAAGTAGTAGGAGTAGTAGGGTGGCATGGGCCAGAACAAGCATTCACGTCCAGGAGTACGGCACACACCACCAGCACAACTTCCATCTGACACCATATTTCTTGGAGTCCGTGCTACAACAATCTCTTCAACCTCGTCATTTCTCTAACTCAGCCATCGCGCGGCGGGCGAGGTGGGGGTTTGCCGATAGTCGGTTTCCTCAACTGCGGTCCCACTTGTAAGGCCAACTCCAACGCACGACCCCAAACGGACCTCCGTTTTGCCCGGATTCTGTCCGTTTGGGTAGGGCAATGGGGTCGCGTCCGGGCCATTTCTCGGATGCAGTGGCCGTGCGCCGAACGCGCGGACGCATCCCGGCCGCGTACATTTTTCTTTGCAAACACATATCTTTTTTTCATCATTGAGTTTTTGGTACATGCAAATACATCACCAAAATTTTTACTAGAAAAGCAAGACCAAAGAAAACAAGAACCACAAGAATACATTTTAGAAGATATCCAACTTCCATAATTGCTCCTGTAAGTTGGATTAGTGCCTTCTCGATGCATTCATTGTAGATCTGCGTAGGCTCGATCTTGCGTGCTTCTTTCTTCTTCGAGTGTAAAGAAGTAGACGTGTCTACCCTCTATTCTATCAACAAGTGCACTAGTCTCATCTCTAGTCTCTATGCTAGCTGAAAGTGCTAGAACATCTACTAAATTGCGCTCTATCAATATATCGTTGTACTCTTCTTCCCAATACCAAAAGTTGCATCCATTCTACACAATAAAATTTTAAGTTAGCACAACTAGTCTAATCCGAGAGCACAACCGAAGGTTTGGTCGAGTTCTTCCTCCTTTTGCCGACACGTGGGACATCCAGCATCCAGGTCGTGTCATGCAAGAAAATAGAGTGGTAGTTGAAGCCACGTGATGTGCATCTTGGGTTAAACTGTAAATAGAATCTTTCTACTCTTGAGTAACTCCAAAAGCGGCCACCGAATATCTTTATTAGATTTGTTTTTCATCACCAGCACGTCGAGGTGAAAGATGTGCAGGTTCAGTGGGTCCTCTTGCGTTTTCACTGACATGTGGGACTGCATATGAGCAAACAGACGATGGGCTCCGCGCGTCTGCTGGCTAGCTGAGAAGAAAGATAGAGGAGGGCTGTGCACGGACTCCAGGAAATTTGTTCTACGTAACCAGCACCTCGATATAGTGGGGTGGCATGGGCCATAACTAGCATTCATGTCTAGCAGTTGGGCACACGCCACCCACACGAGTCCCATCCGACACCAATTTTCTTGGAGTCTGTACTACATCCATCTCTTCTCCCTCCTGTTTTCTCAGCCATCGCGCGGTGGGCGGGGTGGGGGTTTGCCGATAGTCAGTTTGCTCAACTGCGGTCCCACTTGTAAGTGAAAATGCAACACAGCACGCCTTCCCCCTTGAGCGGCGTGCCGGACCAACCGTGTGGGGGTGCGACGCGAACACGGCAGGCTTTTCCTTTTGAACTTGTAACTTGTAAAATTTGGTTATGCTCCATGGCGCGACCGATAGATAGAAATAACGATTTTCCCTAGAGTAATGAGAAGTTTGGTTCTGGCGCGGTTCATGCATGGAGTACGTAGGAAAATTATGAAGTTGATGTGAAAGGTAAGATAATTAATAGTAGTACCATATACTACTACATGGACTTGACAGAAAGATAAAGATACATATGGATCCATCAACGACATCCTCACGCCCTAGTGCACCGGGTCACCAACTGACGTGTGAGGAGCAGCGGAGTTGGCGGCAAACTCAACGTGCTTCTGAACAATGGCGTCCAAGGTTGCCCTGCGGTCCAAGAAGGCCAGCGTCCTATCGTCCTCCTCTTGCATGTAGTAGTCCTTTTGGACAATTTGCGTGTAGACGTGGGTGATTATGTCGATGGTGTCTTCTTGCGCCAGGCGCTGTGAGGCGAGCGCGATCTCGAGGTGGACATTCTCCGGCGCGACGGCTCACAGTCGCAGGGCCACCAGTGCGTCGAAGAGGTTGTCACCATAGAGGCCGTTGAGGGTGGCAGGCATCGCAGAGCCTGGGCACGTGGGCTGGAGGCGTGCGTCAAGGTCGTCCGCGAGCTTCTTGACGATGGTGAACTTGTCGAGGAAGCCGGTGAGGACCTTGTCGAACAAGGAGACGAAGCTATCGTCCAAGCGACCCCTCGCCCTGGCGGCCTCAAGCACTACCTGGAGACGTTCCTTGGTGCCGGGCCGCAGGCCGGCGTCGTGGACCATCTGGCACAGCTGGCTGATGCTTGCGCCCATCGCCTCCATGGGTCTAGCTTCTAGTCAACTGATCTTGCGATTGGAGTGATCACTCTTGCCCTTGGGTGCGTAGGTGCGTAGGATTTCGTAGATTGGACTGGCGGGATCCTTTGTATGAGAAGTGCAGACTGCGTTGAATTCACGTGCGTGTTGGCCATCTACTCCTCGCCCCTCTACTGCACCTGCCTTTGGTTGTATGACAGGTTGGCCAGCCACCCGTTGGGCCCATGTGTCATACACCCAAAGGCAGGTGCAGTAAGTCAATGAAGTTGTGTCCCCCTCCATGCCCGTGCATGCTTTCAATGATTTGAGACTACCAAACATCACATGCAGTGGTTAGTTCATTGCATGTAATCCTATTAAGTAGCAAAAAGACATTAAGTTATCTCACCGATAGGAATAAAACAATACACCATGTATTTATTTACAGAGGGAGTAGTACAATTTTTGTGACATGCATTACTAGATATTGCTAGTCAAATACTAAATCCAGATGGACGTGGTAGTACTACTAAATCCAGACGGTGGTGCTAGTACTAGTAGTAGTAGTACTACCAATGTAGTAGCACCGTACTACCCGTTGGTGAAATTATTACGTGCTCCTCCTCACGGTGAAGTGACAAGACCCTACGCCGGAGATGACACCTGAGTATAGGCGCCGTGTTTAGCATACCATAGTCAGCCTCACCGTCTGTAGTCACTATCATCATGGCTGTAGACCTAGCCTGCTTACAACTAGCCGTGTTCATCATAATTTCCCGTGCGTAGATGCCCGTGCAATGCACAGAACACCAAGATTGGAGGGTGGACGGCGCCGGCAGCGGCCATCGCGCCAGATTTTTCCATGGCCTTCCAGATGTGTTGGGGAGGAGATAAGGCTGATTGTGAGAGACAAGGAGTTGTTTGTAAATAGGGAACAAGTGCGGGCATCTTTTTGCAAAACTAGAGAAGTTTGGTTTGTATGCGTCAGATCTAGATCCGACGGCTATTGGTGAAAGATGGCAGGCACAACATCATCACCAACTTAGGACCTGTTTGATTCGCAGGATTTTGAAAACACAGGAATAGGACACGGCAATATTACAAGTTTCAAACTGATATTACAAATGTTAGGAGCAATGCTGCACCTACGAAGAGGGAATTACTAGGAAGTTTACATAAGAACTTTCGTTACTTTAGGTGGATGCAGCATTATCGTACAAACTAAAATCCACCGCCCTGACAAGTCACTAATGGGCAAATAAGTTTTCGAGTCTCTAGCCACTTGATGTTTCAAAAACAAATTCAGCTTCTGCGGAGACTTTGTCATTTAGGCTTAGACGCTTGCGGTGATCAGCACGCCATTCATTGTTGCGCCAGAGAACGCCAAACCTCATTACCTTGAGCATACTTGCCTCCAGAACAAAGAACCTAGCCAATTTAATCTCAGATGTGCTGCCTCGGTAGTCGATCAAATCAATTTCTGTAAGATGGAGATCAAGGCATTCGATGAGATTGTTATAGTGCAGCACATTTTTCACTTTCGGGTCTTTTTTATCTGCAAAACAAGAGGCTGTATAAGATTGTCGTGTCATCAAGAGGTACCAATATCATAGGCTCATACGATAGGGTTGGCTGGCTAGTGATATTTTTTCACTCTCTCTCTCTTTCTCTTTCCTCTCATTTACCTAGGAGTACGTGAAGAGCTTGGGCATTTGTTGCCTTCCACTATGTGGCCGATGCCATATTTCGCAAATTATAGCCACATAATACGCATCGATGTCAAATCAAAAGATTTTTGCACCGCTCTCGCGATGTGAGACAGTTGGCACCGCTGTGCACACAGACCCACATGTATAAACAAATCAATCAAACCAACTACACCAGCCTCTCACTCTCCCAAACAAGTGTTTTTTTATTGCCTCAGTCCTCTCTCTCCCACGCAAGTGTTTTTTCATTGCGTGAGTTAATTTGGCACCGGAGCAAAGTAGGTGATCCAGATTGGGGCACCATGTGAGCAATGGAGGGGCATCGATGCCAAATGCATCACAAGTGAATTTGGCACGTGTTTTGGCCTACATAGTGGAGGGCCGTTATAGCCCACTTTTGTAAGAAAATGCCAATGCATGTCACTAAAAATTACACCATTTGAAATTATGTTCAAATACGAATCCAACGATATAGTTCTTAGTGACATGCATTAACATTTTGTCAGTTAAATCTATGGTCAAATTTTGATACTACAAAATAGGAAGAGTAAACCAGGACGCAGGTAGTACTTGCTCTTAGGGTAACCATAGAGTTACTGGAGTAGTCGAAGTTACTTTCCACTATGACTAGCCTAGGCTACTATAGTAGTACAACAAAAAACGATGTAGGTGATCACGTGAGAAAAAATACGAAAAACATTTCTTTCGGTGCAGTGCGTAGATGCAGTTTTGAACACTACACTTGTCATTGTAATTTGGGAAAATTATGAAAAATTTGAGCTACGTTGTGATTACCGTTTACTAATAGGAAAGAAGTTTCGCCTCGATGAGTAGCTTCTCCGTGCACGGAAAGCATGTAAGGAATCCAACAACTTGATCCGGATTGGGGCCGATAGATTTTATTGCCAAGATCTTCACCGTGCGCATAGACTGGGTCAAGCTTGTGGGAATCATTTTCTAGAAGACAGTCGTAAATACATCAAGAAGAAATTTAAAAATGTGAATTTCAAGAAGACGGAGAAGAAGATGAGTGATGTACCTGAACGATTACGGATCCAATAAAGAGTTCGGAGAATTTGGCAGACGAGTGCACCAACGCTGTCAATTTCGGCGTGTCAATGACCCTGATTTTTGTTGGACCTTCTAGATCCGATACAAGCAATCTCTCAAGGAAAGGTGCATTCTCAATGACCATAACGTGGAACAGCTGGAGTGATCTGTTCCCAATTGATGTCTTGTTGCGGGGCCAGCAAGACACATAAATCCATCGGAGATTCGTCCAGGCAATGTGGAGGCTAATTAACCCATGGATCTGCTCAAGACGAAGGTACTCGAGCGTAGTACAGCTGCGGAGCAGGTGCTCCATAGCCTTCTTCGAGATGACAACGTCGAAGAGGTCGAGCTGCTTGAGTTGAGGGAGAAGAAGGGCGGGCGCGGCATTAATCTGGGGAAGATAGCAGGAGCTGAAGCTGGCGCGGCGCGGCATTGGCGCGAGGCGGAGCGCGGGAGGCGGCAGAAAGCGACTTCATCCAGCTTCAAAGCTGAGCTGATCTAGGGCGGGGGATAAGAAGCAGTCGTCGAACTTGGGTTGGACCTTGCAGTTGGTACTAAACATGCGGATGTCAAGGCGTCTGGCTGGCCCAGGGTGCGATGAAAGGATCTTGGAGACTGCGGCCATGCGTTTGCAATCCCCGTCGCAGAGGCAGCTGTCGACGGTGAGGTTGAGGGTGACGCTAGAGGGGGCGCCACTGCCGAGAGAGCAGGGCAGTCCGCACAGCTGATTTGGTGGGGAGGAGGCCGATGATGACGAGCAGCATGTCGTCGTGGAGGCTACTGATGAAGTCCTGGCTCGCCGGATGCGGTTTTGGCTCGAGCCGCCTCCGCTTGTTGAGTGCCTCGCCGTCCACCTCAACCGGCGGCGACGCCGGTGTACACGTGTGCTGGTGTGTGTTGTGTGCTGGGTGTGCGCGAGTGCGTCCTTCTGTGGATGCCGCCACGTAGTGGTGAATTGTGCGCGAGTGCGTCCTCCACGCGGAAGAAGTGTGTCCTCAATCCGCCCTCAATTTACTAGCGTGCGGGGTGCTACCCCGAGTGGTTTCAACTTTGTTTACTTCACCGCGTGTCAGATGGGCCTCTAGTTTACTTATTTTCACCCACTGCCACATGGGCCAGCACACGAAGATACAGAACACGAGCTGACAAGGCAGTATGTGCGCTGGTTAACCGGTCAACTAAACAATATACGGAGCTATACGCTGACACAGTGAGCGTGTAATCCATCGGTATAGAGTGTTCGTGTGAGAGGAGAGGCCTGAGGATGACATGTACCTAGGGTAGGGTCATAGGCCTGACCTAGATACCCTTCCCAAGGACATTACCTTAAAGTCAGAAACATTCAAGAGATATCATCATCCACTCGACCAGAGACACTTCACTCGAAAGACACAAGATCATTCGACCAGGGAGTACTCACTCGGCCGTAACAAGATGCACTCGACGGCTAGAAGATCCAAGGTCACTCTGAACAGCAACGGCCAGACGTTTACTCTGTAGACTTAATGGTCAGTAAGTCACTTTACTATTGCCGTTACCAGTAACGCCCCATCTTAATGTACATTGAACCCTTGGTAACGTGGGCTGGCTGGGGTCCTGGTGCACTCTATATAAGCCACCCCCTCCACTGGCACAAGGGTTCGCACCCCCTGTAACACACACACACACGCATATTCCAGTCGACCGCCTCCGGGCACCAAGACGTAGAACTATTACTTCCTCCGCGAAGGGCCTGAACTCGTAAAACTCATGTGTACAACTTTGCCATCGCTAGGATCTTGCCTCCTCATATCTACCCCCATTCTACTGTCAGTCTGATCCACGACAGTTGGCGCCCACCTTGGGGCAGGTGTCTTAGCGACTTGTTGGTGAAGTTGCAATTTTTCCGATTCCCATCATCATGGTTTCCGGCGGAGAATTGGTTGAGGGCCGCTAGATCTGTCTCGGCGTGCTCGTTTTCGTCACCGACGACTCCGCCTGGCTTCAAGAGGCTCCACTCGACATCGAGGCGCTCCCCGTCCGCGGAGCGACGCACTTTCGTGCATGCGTCCGTGGCGTCCTTCTCCGACAGCCGTCGACCCAGTATCGGTCGGCTCTTGTGGCATCCTCGCTCCCTGCTGGTCGCCGGTGCAAGCGTTCCGGTCGGTCGCGACTCCAACGGTGGGTGAGACACGCGGTGGCCCGTCAGTCGGCCACCCCACAAGTCGCGGCAATCGAGCCCGATGAAACTCTCAACGTCCTGTTCGACTTGTCGACTAGCTCCGTCGAGACCGCATCCGAGTGCGACAGGAGTGATCCCACGGCAGAAGTCTTGATGGTCAACGGATCACGCAGTCCTCCTGGCTTCCCCCGCGACGACGGTGGTGATGGCCGCAGCGATCCGTCGCGCGTTCATGAGGAGTACCGCCCCGAGCCCCTTTCTTCGTAGCAGAGGGAAGAGCTTCGCCGCCGCAATATGGATGCACTTCACACTCCCATCGTTGGACAAACCCCCGAGGCCCGGGCCTTGGAGGAGGCGCACCTGGCGAACTTGGCTGCGCGCAATCGACTGGAGAACCTCAAGCATGCTCTAGATGAGTGTGCTCGTCCGCGGATTCCTGAATCCAGTCGACGGCAACTTTTTCCGCCTCAACCACAGGTATACCGCACTCCGATTCAAAATCTCACTGCTGCGGCTCGTATAGCAGAGTCAATTCAGCCTTCCTAGTCAAAGGCTGGCCGAGGTTTGATGCAGATTCGGGCCTTAGTCCGGGCAGCAGGAGAACAGAACACAATAGTATCTCAATCGCGGAATAGGATTCATAGCAGGTCTGTGATGGCAGATACAGTTCAGCTGGCCCACAGCCGAAGATCGCCCCCGAGGCGTGAGGGACGTGGGCACCGGCAAGATCAGTACAGAAATTAACCACGAGCAGTATGATCCCCGACTCGGTCGCGATGACCATCGTCGAGTGCCCACACCTCCTCCTAGGAGTGGATCGTATGTGCCTCGACAGTACGATGACAGACACCCTCACAGCGGCGAGCGCAGAATACCAGTCGACCCAAGGGAGCCGGGCTTTGAAGCGAGATCTATTCTCGTTCAAGGTCTGGTTGAAAGGAACAGGGCGCACAGAGAGGGCCATGACAGAAATCACCCGACTGGCAGCAGAGTGCATGTTTTAGGTCCAGAGTGTTTCAGCAGAGCCATCAGGGCCGCAATGATTCCTCCCAACTTCAGGTTGGCGACTGGAGTCAGCAAGTTCACTGGTGAGTCCAAGCCTGACTTTTGGCTTGAGGATTACCGAGTGGCTGTACAGATAGGTGGCGGCAATGATGAAGTAGCCATGAAGCACCTTCCTCTGATGTTGGAAGGATTGGCCAGAGCATGGTTGAATCAGTTAGCACCTGGCAGTATATTCAGTTGGGAGGAACTCGCCCGAGTGTTTGTTAGAACTTTTGAGGGTACTTGCAAACGACCAGCAGGGTTGACAGAATTGTAGCATTGTGTGCAAAAACCAAGTGAAACTCTGAGAGATTTTATTTAGAGGTGGACCACTCTACACCACACAGTGGAAAATGTGTCTGAGCATCAAGCAGTTTGTGCCTTCAAGGAAGGCGTAAAGTATCGAGAACTAGTCCTGAAATTTGGTCGGACAGGAGATATGTCCCTGACTCGAATGATGGAAATAGCCACTCGGTACGCTAACGGAGAAGAAGAGGATTGAATCCGCAGCGGGAAGGGCAAACCAGTCGGACAAGACACCGGTGGAGGTACTTCCAATCGGAAACAGAAGCGTAAGGCCGAGCCAGCTGCTCCTGGTGAGGCTTTAGTTGTGGCTCAAGGGAAGTTCAAGGGGAAGCCCAAAGGGCCTTGGAACCCCAAGAAAGTGAAAGATCAAGCCGGAAATGATGTGTTGGATTTACCATGCCACATTCACACTAAGAAAGATGAGGAGGGTAATCTGATTTACCCTAAACACACCACTCGACGGTGTCGACTCCTGATCCAGTAGTTTTGAGAGAAACAACCCAATGAGAAGGAAAATGAGTCGGACAAGGGTGAGGATAAACAAGAAGATGATGATGGTTTTCCCAACGTCAATTCCACTCTGATGATTTTTGCTGATGTTGAGAGCAAAAGTTGACTGAAAGTTATCAACAGAGAAGTGAGCATGGTTGCTCCAGCAACACCCAGTTATTTGAAGTGGTCTCAGACTGCCATCATGTTTGACCAATCAGATCATCCAGCATGTATAGTCACCCCTGGGAGGCAAGCGTTGGTGGTCGACCCAGTTGTTGAAGGTACTCGACTGACTAAAGTGCAGATGGATGGTGGTAGCAGCCTGAATATCCTTTATGCTGAAACCTTGAAGGGAATGGGCATTCCGATGTCCAAGCTTAGTGAAAGCAATATGAGTTTCCATGGCGTTATACCTGGCAAGAAGGCTGAATCACTCGGCCAGATCGCCCTTGATGCGGTTTTCGGTGATTCCAAGAATTACCACAAGGAAAAGTTGACATTTGAAGTAGAGAGTGCTTATCATGCTATTCTGGGTAGGCCTGCCTATGCATGTTTCATGGCTCGACCATATTACCTGTACCTCAAATTGAAGATGCCTGGTCCCAGAGGAGTGATCACTATCACTGGCAATCGGCAGAAGGCAGAAGAGTGCTTCTAGAAGGTCTCAAAAATCGCCGATGCACAAATGGAAGCAGTCGAAATGCAAGAGTATCAGAAGAATGTAGATCCGAGTGATTTGCTGTGGGCCAAGAAGCCTGCCATAGACTCTGCATTCCAGTCGTCCAGTGAAACAAAGCCGATTCATATTCACCCGACCGAGCTTAATGTTGCTCCTACTCATATCTCAACATCACTCGACAGCAAATAGGAAGAAGCGCTCATCCAGTTCCTCCTTGAGAACTGGGACATCTTTGCATGGAAACCTTCTGACATGCCGGGTGTACCCAGGGGACTGGCTAAGCATCGTTTGCGAGTCGACCCGAAAGTGAAACCAGTCAAGGAACATCTTCGACGGTCTGCCATACAGAAGAGAAAGGCAATTGGTGAGGAAGTGGCTCGGCTCCTGGCAGCTGAGTTCATCCGAGAGATTTACCACTCCGAGTGGCTCGCCAATGTTGTCATGGTCCCCAAGAAGGATGACTCACTTCGCATGTGCATTGACTTCAAGCATATCAATCGGGCCTGCCCGAAAGATCATTTCCCTCTCCCTCGTATCGACTAAATCGTCGACTCAACTGCGAGGTGTGAGCGTTTGTCTTTTCTGGACGCCTATTCCGGGTATCATCAGATCCGACTGTATTGACCCGGTGAGATAAAAACAGCTTTCATCACTCCATTCGGGTGCTTCTGTTATGTCACCATGCCATTCGGCCTCAAGAACGCCGGAGCCACATTTATGAGGATGATTCAGAAGTGTTTGCTCACTCAAATCAGTCGGAATGTGGAGGCATATATGGATGACATTGGGGTCAAGTCGGGTAAAGGTTCCGACCTTCTGACTGACCTTGCTGAAACCTTTGCCAACCTGAGAAGATATGATATCAAGCTTAATCCGTCAAAATGCACATTCGGAGTTCCAGGAGGCAAATTACTCGGTTTCCTCGTTTCTGAATGGGGGATCGACGCAAACCCGGAGAAAGTTGGTGCCATCCTCCGAATGAAACGCCATGTGCGTGTGCATGACATTCAGAAGCTCACTGGTTGTTTGCCCACCTTGAGTCGATTCATCTCTCGTCTCAGTGAAAAGGCCTTGCCTCTTTACCGACTGATGAAGAAATCTGACAAGTTCGAGTGGACTGATGAAGCTGACGCAGCGTTTGCAGAGCTCAAAGCCCTGCTTTCCACCCAGCCAGTGCTTTCGGCCCCAATCAGCAAAGAGCCTTTACTGCTTTATATTGAAGCCACTAGACAAGTTGTCAGTAAAGTGCTCACGGTCGAGCGGGAAGAAGAAGGAAAAGCCTATAAAGTTCAGTTCCCAGTGTATTATATTTGTGAAGTGTTGACTCCATACAAGCAGAGATATCCTCATTATCAGAAGCTTGTCTATGGAATCTACATGACCACGAAGAAGGTTGCTCATTATTTCTCTGATCACTCCATTACAGTCGTCAGTGACACGCCATTGTCTGAAATTGTGAATAACAGAGATGCAACTGGTCGAGTGGCTAAATGGGCGATTGAACTCCTTCCATTGGATATCAAGTTCAAGGCAAAGAAAGTTATCAAGTCCCAAGCAATTGTAGATTTCCTTGCCGAGTGGATTGAGCAACAACTGCCGACTCAGATTCACTCGGAGCATTGGACCATGTTCTTTGATGGTTCCAAGATGCTGAATGGTTCCGGTGCTGGGGTGGTATTGGTATCCCCCCGAGGTGACAAGCTCAGTTATGTTCTCCAGATTCATTTTGATTTTTCCAATAATGAAGCTGAATATGAAGCACTTCTGTACGGGTTGCGTACGGCCATTTCACTTGGCGTCCGTCGCCTCATGGTCTAAGGCGACTCAGATTTGGTGGTTAATCAAGTGATGAAGGAGTGGGACGTCAGAAGCCCGGCTATGACTGGCTATTGTAATGTAGTGAGAAAGTTAGAGAAGAAGTTTGAGGGGTTAGAGCTCCATATACCCCAACTGAAAAATCAAGCAGCTGATGATTTGGCAAAGATAGGTTCCAAGAGGGAGGCCATTCCCAGCAATGTGTTTTTGGAACATATTCATATACCTTCAGTTCAGGAAGATCCTTTCACTGAAGAGCCCCCACAACATAAGAGTGCCGCTGATCCGACTGAAGTCCAAGTCCCGGCCATGGTCGACCTAATCATGGAGGTTTTGGTCATCACTCCCGACTGGATAGTGCCATACATTGCATACATTCTTAGGAAGGAACTCCCTGAGGATGAAGAAGAGGCTCGACAGATCGTACGACGATCCAAAGCCTTTACTGTGATAAGAGGACAGCTGTTCAGAGAAATCGTAACTGGAGTCTGCCAGAAATGCATAACACCAGAAGAAGGTCGAGTGATCCTCAACGACATCCATTCGGGGACCTGTGGTCACCATGCGTCCTCTCGGAGCATTGTGGGCAAAGCATACCGAGCGGGATTTTATTGGCCACGAGCAAATGAAATGGCAAAAGAAATAGTCGACAAATGTGAAGGTTGCCAGTTTTACTCCAACATGTCTCACAAGCCTGCATCAGACCTGAAGACCATTCCACTCATCTGGCCCTTTGCTGTTTGGGGGTTGGATATGGTTGGGCCTCTGAGGACTGGTAGGAGCGGCTTCACTCATGTGCTCGTGGCAGTCGACAAGTTCACCAAATGGACTAAAGCCAAGCCAATCAAAAATCTTGAAGCCAGTACTGCTGTCAGTTTCATCAGAGAGTTAACATTCAGATATGGTGTTCCACACAGCATCATCACTGACAGTGGGTCGAACTTCGATTCTGATGAGTTCAGAGCCTTCTGTGCTTCCCAAGGCACTCGAGTCGACTATGCTTCAGTCGCCCATCCCCAGTCGAATGGACAAGCTGAAAGAGCAAATAGATTGATTCTCAAAGGAATGAAACCCCGATTGATGCGTGATCTCAAGCATGCAGCAGGCGCCTGAGTCGATGAACTTCCATCAGTGCTTTGGGGATTGAGGACAACTCCTAATCGGTCGACTGCTCGAACTCCATTCTTCTTCGTCTATGGAGCCGAAGCTGTACTTTCGACTGACTTGCTTCACAGTGCACCCCGAGTCGAGCTCTTCTCTGAAGATGATGCAGAACAGGCTCGGCAAGACGCAGTTGATCTCCTAGAAGAGGAAAGAGAGATGGCCCTGATCCGGTCGACCATTTATCAGCAAGACCTGCGTCGATTCCACGCCAGAAAAGTGAGGGGTCGAGCATTTCAGGAGGGAGACTTGGTTCTTTGAGTGGATCAGCAGAAACCACGCAAGCTTGCTCCTGCCTGGGAAGGCCCCTTCATTGTCACCAGAGTGCTCCACAACGGAGCATACCACCTTTACAATGTTGTCGGAGTAAATGGCCACGGGTAGCCTAACCGACTCCCCCTGGCTCTTCGAAAAATTATCAGGCCAATCGAGGCTTCAAGCATCCAGAGCATGGGGACGCCTTCCTCTGGCCGGCTATCCCCAAGGCCGACTACCAGAAGGCGACCCGGCCTCAAAAACCTTCCCGAAGAAAGCCTCGAGATGGCCGACTCTAGGAAGCCGGCCCCAAGAGGACCGACTCCCAGAAGCCGGCCATGAAGAGGGCCGACTCCCAGAAGCCGGCCAAGACTGCACCCACCAAGATTGCATCCACATAACGGTGATAAGACGGGGCGTGGCCGCAGTATAGCCCACTACCCCCGAATCCCGGAACATGCATGGCCACAGGGCGCCATACGGGTCGGCCATCCCCCGTCCGGCGCGGCACTGTAGCCATGTTGACCTCAACGTCACCCACGACAGGCGCCAGTACGGCCCGCGGGCGGCGGGTCCCTTTAGCCAGAGAGACGCTCGAAGGCGGCCCGGCCTCCCCAAGTCGGCCTGGGGCGTAGCCAGCTCCCAATAGCCGGCAGCCTCCCTCCCTCAAAACATGTGCCACATTAAGGAGACAAGACGAGGTGAGGCTACAGTGAGAGCCCGCAAGGCGGCGACACTGTAGCCACGCTTACCTCGACAAAGCCCTCGTCATCAGGGGCGAGGCAACATTAACCAGCCGCCGACAAGGCCCCCAAGCAGTGGGGCCGGCATGTCGGCCAAGAGGCCGGCTGCCGGCGGGACCCACCAGTCGGCAGGCCCCAATGGTCGGTGGAGAAGCCGGCGAGCACAGACACTGACGGCTGGGACCCGCGCCCAGCCGAATTACCATTGTACCCCTGGGGGGTAGGCCTATATAAATCCCCCGGGACACCCATGCAAAGGGTTGAGCTCACATAGTTTCACACACCACATAGAGAGAAAAGGAGAGCTAGCCTTGCCCTTCTTCTTCCCCTAGCCAAACAGCTCAAGGAGCACTTGTAGCTACTTGTATTGATCTAGTGATCATGCGCAGACCCCGCAGAGCAGGACTAGGGGTGTTATCTCCACGGAGAGCCCCGAACTTGGGTAGGATCCCCCAGCGTGCATGTCTTCGCCTTATCCCGTTTCCAGGCACCGGCGATGTCTTACTGGCTCCCACAATGATAAGCCACCCGTTGGCATATGTCGCACCTACCACCCGACATTTGGCGCCCACCGTCGGGCCAGGTGCACCGTCGTCCGGAGACCTGTTCTGGACGGGAACCCTTTTCCTCCCCGACGAGCGTAGCCAGCCCGCTACGCCCGATGGCGCTTGCCCTGACGCGCAGCAAGGCGTCGACGACGCCTACGCGGCGAGCTGCCTCGCCGACCTTCTTGGCGAGACTCGCATCTCCGACGAGCCCGCGTCCGATGCGGGCACAGACTACCCCGAGAGCCGCCTCGTCAGCCTCCTCGACTAGCTTCACGTCTCCATCGAGCTTGCTGTGGACTTGGAGTCAGTCGGCTCCACCGACCCGATGCTTGTCGACTCCGACACGGCATCGCTTGACGCCTTCCCCACCGACGTGGTGTTCATCGACGACCCTCTCCCTCGAGCCGACAGTGGCAGCAGCGCTGTCACTGAGGTGCTGGTCATCAGCCACGGCACCGTCTCGGGCGGGAACGCCCACAACGCCCTACAAGCGGTGCTGCATGACTTGTCCGTCCCCATCCCGGTCGACGCCGACGCCGAGACTCTGGAGGCACGCCGCCTCGCCCTCATCGTGGAGGGCCAGAAGATAGCATCCATGAGACGCCTCACTGAGGCTCACCAGCGCAAAGTCGACCGCGCCGCCTTCGGTACGCCGCCTCCTGGCGGGCCGAGCCGAGCCGGCCTCGTCAAGAAGCGCGGCGCGGCTATCGCCAGCATGCTGGGAGCAGACCGCCCAGTCTATGCCACGCCACTCGAGAACCTGCGTGCTGCTCAGGCGGCCCCAGAAGAGCTGAACGGGCTGGGGGCTGATGAGCTCCCCTACATGACTAGACGCATCCAGCAGTTGATCGATGCGGCCGCAGAACGGCATGAAGCCAGCGCCCGCGCTGAGAGTCCTCCCCCGTGTCGAGAACACGCTGCGACATCCCGGACGCCGACTGCAAGCGGCGCCCGCGCAAGGAAAGACAAGGAGCCGGCTGCTAGCCGCAGCCGGACTCGGGTCCCCATCGAGTGCGACGCAGATGGCCGCCCCCGAGCGGTGGAACGACAAGGCAATCCGCCTCCCCCCGCCTCGTGGGGAGAGATATCCCACCCCGCCGCCTGTCATGCATCCGACTCTCGGTGGCCGACTAGGCCACCGCGAAGGAGTCGGCGAGAATGATGCCCGCCACCGGATCGACCGCCTAGCGCGATCCGTGGCGCTAGAAGAAGAAGATGATGTCGCCCGCCTTGCTTCGGCCCCCGCATCCGCGATGAGCCCTTCCCCAAAGGGTTCTCGCTCCCCAGAGACACGCCAAAGTACAACGGCTCCGTGAAGCCGGAAGATTGGCTGATCGACTACTCTACCGCAGTCAGCATAGCAAACGGCAACAGGCGCATCGCCGTGAAGTATGTCCCTCTCATGCTTCAAGGCACGGCACGCACCTCGCCGAACAGCCTCAAGCCCTACAGCGTCAACAGCTGGCTAGACTTCACGGAAGTCTTCGTACGCAACTTCACCAGCACATACAAGCGGCCTCCCAAGCCCCGCCAGCTCTCCTAACGCGTCCAAGGGCCCAGCGAATCGACGCGCGACTACCTCACGCGTTGGGCCGAGCTCAGCAACTCCTGCGAGGGGGTGCACGAGGTTCAAGCCATAGAATACTTCACCGCCGGGTGCCGAGAGGGCACCCTCCTCAAGCACCGACTCCTCTGCAACGAGTCGACTACCCTCGATGAGCTGCTGGTCATAGCAGACAAGTACGCCACGGCCGACTCGTCGATGAAGACCGAACTCCGAGTGGACGCCTCTGGAAAGGTGTTCGCTCTGGCTCCCAAGACGTCGGCTGGTGACTCCAACCGACGCCCCTACCAGAACGACCACAAGCGCAAGGCCCCTATGCCGCCTTCCACCAGTCGGCAGGTGGCCACCGTCGAGGATGAGCAGCCCGAAGAGCGCCCGCTCCCAAGAAGAAGGGCGGCAGGCCGGCTTGGCAGCCGGCCTTCCCCTATGAGCAAACTCTCGATGCCCCCTGCAAGTTCCACAGCGGCGCGAAGCCGTCCAACCACACGACCCGGAAGTGCCATTGGCTCACGCGGATCTCCAAGTGCGAGGGGCTGGTGCCGCCTCCGCCTCTCGACCCGCCGCCTCCAGCCCCTCAGCAGCCGGCTGTCTGACCAGCAGTCGGAGCCATTCAGGATGAGTTCCCAGATGAGCATGCCGCCTACATCGTCTTCACGAGCCAGATTGAAGACAAGCGCAGTCGGCGCCGACAACACCAAGAAGTCAACGCGGTCGCCTCCAGCAACCCCGAGTTTATGCATTGGTCTGAAAGGCCTACCAGTTGGAGCCGGGCTGATCACCCAGAGGTGATGCCGTCTCCCGGCTCCTATGCATTGGTGTTGGACGTCACCCTCGCGACAGAAAGGCGAGCTGCCCGTTTCTCCCGCGTGCTGATAGATGGTGGAAGCAGCATCAACATACTGTACCGCGACACAATGGAGAAGTTGAACCTCAAGGCCAAGCAGCTCATGCCAAGCCGGACTGTGTTCCATGGCATCGTACCCGGCCTGTCCTGTTCCCCAATCAGCAAGATCAAGATGGATGTTCTCTTCGGAGACAAGGATCACTTTCGCCGAGAAGCGATATGGTTTGAAGTAGTGGATCTAGAGAGCCCTTACCATGCCTTGCTTGGCCGACCTGCCCTGGCCAAGTTCATGGCTGTGCCCCACTACGCCTACCTCAAGATGAAGATGCCGAGTTCAAAGGGGATCATCACTATAGCCGGAGACTACAAGAAGTCCATCGAGTGCGCTGCAGCCAGCAGCCGACTGGTCGAGTCCCTCGTGGTTGCTGAAGAGAAGAAGATGCTGGATCGAGTCGTGGCCATGGCCGGCAAGCAGCCGGCCCTGTCCCCCAACCCCAAGGAATATGATGCTCAGGCTCCTTCCAACCGGCCAAGGAGACAAAGAAGATACCTCTGGACCCGGAGAACCCGGAGAGGTTTGCTGTCATTGGTGCAAACCTGGACGGTAAATAGGAAGGCGAGCTCGTCGACTTCCTCCATGAGAATCGGGACATCTTTGCATGGTCCCCAAAGGACATGCCGGGTGTTCCGAAGGATTTCGCCGAGCACAAGCTACACGTCCGAGCGGACGCGAAACCAGTCAAGCAGCCTCTCAGCCGACTGTCAGAGGAGAAGAGAAGGATCGTAGGAGAAGAGATAGCGCGGCTCCTGGCAGCCGGCTTCATTATGGAAGTGTTTTTTCCAGAATGGCTTGCCAACCCGGTCTTGGTGTTGAAGAAGAACAACAAATGGCGTATGTGTATAGATTACACCATCCTCAACAAAGCCTGCCCCCAAAGATCCGTTTGCCCTACCATGGATTGATCAAGTGATAGACTCCACTGCCGGATGCAAGCTGTTGAGTTTCTTGGATGCATACTCAGGATACCACCAGATCAAGTTGGACCTAGCCGACCGCATGAAGACCGCCTTCATCACACCATTCGGAGCTTTCTGCTACCTGACTATGACATTCGGCTTGAGGAATGGCGGTGCCACTTTTCAGCATTGCATGCAGAAAATGCCTCCTCAAGCAAGTCGGCAGAAATGCCAACGTCTATGTAGACGATATCATGGTGAAGACGGAGAAGCGCGGCACCCAACTGGAAGACCTCAGAGAAACATTTGCCAACTTGCGCCGATTCCAGATAAAGCTCAACCCCGAGAAATGCGTGTTCGGAGTACCAGCTGGCCAGCTTCTAGGCTTTTTGGTCTCCGAACGCGGCGTTGAGTGCAACCCAGTGAAAATAAAGGCCATTGAGAGAATGGAGATTCCCACTAAGTTGCGAGACGTTCAGAAGTTCACCGGGTGCCTGGCCTCCCTAAACCGCTTTATCAGCCGGCTAGGGGAGAAGGCTCTCCCCCTGTACCAACTCATGAAGAAATCCACCCAGTTCGAGTGGAACGACCAAGCAGACCAAGCCTTCCACGAGTTGAAGAAGATGCTGACCACTCCACCTGTCCTGGCAGCGCCGACTGAGAAGGAGCAAATGCTCCTCTACATTGCTGCGACCAGCCGAGTGGTCAGTACAGTCATCATGGTCCAGCGCCCAGAAGAAGGCCGAGCTCAGTTAGTTCAGAGGCCGGTATATTATTTAAGCGAAGTACTGTCCACCTCGAAGCAAAACTACCCGCATTACCAGAAGATGTGCTATGGAGTGTACTTCGCCGCCAAGAAGCTGAAGCCCTACTTTCAAGAGCATCCCATCACGGTCGTATGGACCGCCCCGCTTGCCGAGATCATAGGCAGCCGGGATGCATCCGGCCGGGTGGCCAAGTGGGCCATTGCGCTGGCTCCTTACACAATCTTCTACCAGCCCCGCACCGCCATCAAGTCCCAAGCATTGGCCGACTTCCTTGTCGAATGGGCCGAGACCCACTACCTACCGCCGACTCCCGACTCCACTCATTGGCGGATGCACTTCGACGGGTCCAAAATGCGCACCGGATTGGGAGCTGGCATCGTCCTCACCTCTCCCAAGGGCGACAAGCTCAGATACACATTGCAAATCCATTTTGCCGCCTCCAACAATGTGGCTGAGTACGAGGCACTCATACACGGACTCCGGCTAGCCAAAGAGCTCGGCATACGCCGGATCCTGTGTTATGGCGACTCGGATTTGGTGGTCCAGCAGTCATCTGGCGACTGGGACGCCAAGGACGCAAACATGACGAGCTATCGATTCTTCGTCTAGCAAATCAGCGGATACTTTGAAGGGTGCGAGTTCCTCCACGTGCCACGGGCCGACAACGAGCAAGCAGATGCCCTGGCACGGATCGGCTCCACCCGACAAACAATACCAACCGGTGTCTCTTTCCAGCGCCTCCTCAAACCGTCTATCAAGCCGTCTCCAGAATCGGACTCTATCTTCGTACCGCCCGCCCCTGATGCAGTCGGATCCGACTGGAGGAACCCAGAAGGCGGCTCGGGAACTTCGACAAGCGGCCCGGGGACTGCCGTAGTCGCACCCGGCTCGGGGACTTCAGAACCCGGCCCGGGGACTGCAGCAGTCGGCCCGGGGACTGCAGCAGTCGGCCCGGGGACTGCAGCAGTCGGCCCGGGGACTGCAGCAGTCGGCCCGGGGACTGCAGCGACACAACAGGTGGTGGCCGACTCCAACTCTCCACCACCCAACCCACCCAACCGGGTCACAGTGGCCGTACTGAGAACAGAAGAAGTCACAGCTCCATCATGGGCCCAGCCCATCCTCAACTTCCTAGTAAACAGAGAGCTGCCGACTGATGAGATCTCGGCAAGACTAGTGCAACGCCGAGCCGGAGCATACACAATAATAAACAGAGAACTTGTTAAGCGTAGTGTCACTAGAGTCTTCCAGCGCTGCGTCGAGCCAGAGAAGGGCATAGCAATCCTCAAGGATATCCACCAAGGCGAATGCGGCCACCACGCGTCCTCAAGATCACTTGTCGCCAAAACTTTCCGCCATGGTTTCTTCTGGCCGACTGCTTTGGAAGATGCCAAGGAGTTAGTCAAATGCTGCAAAGGATGCCAAGTCTTCAGCTCCAAGCAACACCTGCCGGCTTCTGCACTCAAGACCATCCCCCTCACCTGGCCCTTTGCCATTTGGAGGCTGGACATGGTGGGCCCATTCAAGACAGCCCGCGGCGGCATGACACATCTGCTTGTCGCCGTGGACAAATTCACCAAGTGGATCGAAGCGATGCCAATCAAGAAGCTGAACAGGCCGACTGCCGTGACATTCATCGCAGACATCACTACTTGGTATGGTGTACCACACAACATCATCACTGACAACGGCACGAATTTTGCCAAGGGAGCACTGGCACGTTTCTGCGCGACACAGGGCATCCGACTGGACTTAGCGTCCGTTGCCCACCCGCAGTCAAACGGACAGGTCGAGCGAGCAAACGGCCTCATCCTCTCCGGCATCAAGCCCCGACTAGTCGTACCACTGGAGCGTTCGGCCGGCTGCTGGCTCGATGAGCTGCCGGCTGTCCTCTGGAGTCTGCGTACTACCCCGAACAAGTCAACCGGCTTCACTCCTTTCTTCCTTGTATATGGTGCCGAGGCTGTCATCCCAACTGACATCAATTTCGACTCGCCTCGGGTCACCATGTACATGGAGGCGGAGGCCAAGGAAGCGCGAGAAGACGGCGTCGACCTGCTGGAAGAAGGCCGGCTGTTAGCACTCAGCCGGTCCACCATCTACCAGCAGGGTTTGCGCCGTTACCACAACCGGAAGGTCAAGCCAAGATCCTTCCAAGAGGGCGATCTTGTGCTCCGGCTAATCCAACGAACAGCCGGCCAGCACAAGCTCTCGGCCCCTTGGGAAGGCCCTTTCGTCATCAGCAAGGCCCTAGGCAACGACTCCTACTACCTGATCGACGCAAAGAAGCCGAGTGCACGCAAGAGGGATGATTCCGGCAAGGAGTCGGAACGACCATGGAACGCCAATCTCCTGAGAAGATTTTACAGTTAAAAGCAGTATGTATCTGTAACACCCCGGATGTAACTTGCCATATTTGTAACTCCGACTCTTACCATTTTCGGCTATGTGTTATGATATTCCCTCCGTGGTCGGGTTTTTGTCTTTTGTTTTGCATTTTGTTCATGTCATGCATATCATATCATGTCATCATGTGCATTGCATTTGCATACGTGTTCGTCTCTTGCATCCGAGCATTTTCCCCGTTGTCCGGTTTGCAATCCGGCGCTCCTATCTCCTCCGGCGCATCCCTCTTATTTTCTTTCATGAGCGGGTGTCAAACTTTCTCGGAATGGACCGAGGCTTGTCATGTGGCCCTAGTATACCACCCGGAGACCACTGGTCAAGTTTCATTCCATTTGGAGGTCGTTTGGTACTCCAACGGTTAACCGGGCATCCGCAAAGTCCATTTGTGTGTGCAGCAAAAACCCTCCTAAAAACCAGCTCAAAACCCACCAAACTCTCTTCCATGCTCTAGGTCGTTCGATCATGATCGTGTGGGCGAAAACCGCACCTCTTTTGGAGCCTCCTAGCTCCCTCTAGCTATAAAAGAGCATCCCCTCCCGAAAACGAACGCAGTCCAAACCCTAACCTCGTCCCTCCGCGCCGCCGGACACGTCCGGGCGGAGCCGGACGCGTCCACCGCCGCCGCCTCGACGAATCGGCCGCCGCCACATCACCCTCTCTCTCTCCTCCACCGCGCGGCCCACCGGAGCACGTCCCCGGCCCCCGCGGCCCGAGCCCATGCCGTCCGCCGAGCGCGCCTCCCGCCGGCCTGCTCCGCCGCCGCGGCGCCGCCGCGTTCCGCCATCGGCGACCCGCCGGCCGCCCGCCACGCTCGCCACCGACCGCTGCCGCTGCGTGCCCCGCCGCCGCCGGCGCCGCCTCCTCCGTCGCCGCGCCCGCCGGCCACCTCGCCTCCTGTCCCTCCGGCCGCGGCCTCCCTCTCCTCCGGCCGTCGCCGGCGAGGCTGAGCCCGTGCCCGAGCCTCGTGATGCTCTTCATTTTGTTCAATTGCACCATGTTCATTAGAGGTCATCTTGATGCCCAAATCTCTGTTGCAAGAGGGCTAGTTGCTGTTATCTGCTGGTTCTTATCAGAACTTGGAGATTTGTCATTTTTGTATCATTTAATCTGTGCATCTTATGGGCATGAGCTCTACATGTGTTTTGTTGTATGCCATGCCATATTACCAAGGGTGTATGCCATCTATTTTTTTGATCTCTGTGGTGACTAGCACAAGCATGCAAACTAGGCCCCGTAATGTTTCTGATTTCAGGGACTTAGTGATTTCTCTAAGTCCTTGTCTGCTGTTATTTTGTTGCCATGTAAACTTGATGCTACAGAGATATCCATGCATATTTTGGTGATGTTTAGTAAGGATGTTTTGTAGCTATAGTTGTAACTGAGCCATTCCTGTCCTTGTTTGCAATTATGGAGTGCCATAGCATGACTCAATCTTGCTCTACTTTTGCTATAAAATATTTCTGGCAGATTCTTAACATTATATTCATTTTTGCCAAGCTTATTGTAGTTGATCCATACATGCTATGTATTTGCTCTTACCATGGATAGCTTCATAAACATGCCGTCTTGCTGTAGGTATGCTTGTTTTGTCATGCATTGCTCTGTAGTGAGTGCATTAAGCTCACCAACATGCCTACATATTATTGTTTCTGCCATGCTCTGTTTTCTGCCAAGTCTGGAACCTGATAACGAAACTTGCTATGTTTACATGCTTGCCATCATATCTTCTGGTCCTTTTTGGCTTATGGTCACTAACGGACTTTTGTCATATGCATTTAGTAGAATACTGCCATGCCTTGTTTGGCTATGTTAAGTTCCTGTAGTATGTTGATTTCGTGCTCTGAACATTGCTACCTGATGCTGTTTTCTGCCATGTCCAGTTTTTCACTAAGTCTGTGATCCTGTTATCTTTTGCACTTTTTCCATGCTTGTTTGAGCTTGATATGTTGTGATCTAGCCGTAGCTCACTGTTCATCTTTTGTCAAGCATCTCCTGTAGATTACTGTCATATGCTTTGTTGCTATGTTAGAGTGCTGTACTATTGTTAGTTGTTGCATTTTAAGTGCTATCATGCTGTTAATCGCAGATTCGTGTCATTCTTGTTTTGCTTGCCATTTGCAAACCGTGCATCCGTTTCCGGTGAACTTTATATCGATTTCGACCGAAATCATCTCATCTTTCTAGTGACATGCTTGGTTTGCCAAGTTACTGCCTTGTTCATCATTTTCCTTCCGGAGCACGCATATGCATCGCATATCATATCTCGCATATCATACATGTTTTGCATCATGTTGCTTGTGCATTTCTCGTGGTTGATTGTGGTTCTGTTTGTTTGTGTTCTTGTCTTGGGTACAGCCGGGAGACGAGTTCGTGAACGAGGAACCTGTTGAGTACGCTTACGAGGATCAAGCTTTCGACAACTCTGAGAACCTTGCAGGCAAGATGACCACCCCTCGAAATCACTTCTATCTTTGCTTTGCTAGTTGTTCGCTCTATTGCCATGCTGCGCTACCTATCACTTGCTATATCATGTCTCCCATTTGCCATGTCAGCCTCTAACCATCCTTTCCTAGCAAACCGTTGTTTGGCTATGTTACCGCTTTTGCTCAGCCCCTCTTATAGCGTTGCTAGTTGCAGGTGAAGTTGAAGTTGGTTCCATGTTGGAACATGGATATGTTGGGATATCATAATATCTCTTATTTAATTAATGCATCTATATATTTGGTAAAGGGTGGAAGGCTCGGTCTTATGCCTGGTGTTTTGTTCCACTCTTGCCGCCCTAGTTTCTGTTATACCGGGATTATGTTCCTTGAGTTTGCGTTCCTTACGCGGTCGGGTGATTTATGGGACCCCCTTGACAGTTCGCCTTGAATAAAACTCCTCCAGCAAGGCCCAACTTTGGTTCTACCATTTGCCGCCTAAGCCTTTTCCCCTGGGTTTTCGCGAGCCCGAGGGTCATCTTTATTTAAACCCCCGGGCCAGTGTTCCTCTAAGTGCTGGTCCAAACTAGAGCCACTTGCAGCGCCACCTTGGGGAAACTCGAGGATTGGTTTTAGCTGTACGTAGTGTTCATCCGGTGTGCCCTGAGAACGAGATATGTGCAGCTCCTATCGGGATTTGTCGGCACATTCGGGCGGCTTTGCTGGTCTTGTTTTACCATTGTCGAAATGTCTTGTAAACCGGGATTCCGAGACTGATCGGGTCTTTCCGGGAGAAGGTTTATCCTTCGTTGACCGTGAGAGCTTATGATGGGCTAAGTTGGGACACCCCTGCAGGGTATTATCTTTCGAAAGCCGTGCCCGCAGTTATGAGGCAGATGGGAATTTGTTAATGTCCGGTTGTAGAGAACTTGTCACTTGACCCAATTAAAATACATCAACTGCGTGTGTAGCCGTGATGGTCTCTTCTCAGCGGAGTCCGGGAAGTGAACACGGTCTGAGTTATGTATGACGTAAGTAGGAGTTCAGGATCACTTCTTGGTCATTGCTAGATGACGACCGTTCCGTTGCTTCTCTTCTCGCTCTCATTTGCGCAAGTTAGCCACCATATATGCTTGTTGCCGCTGCAGCTCCACCTCATTACACCATCCTTTCCTATAAGCTTAAATAGTCTTGATCTCGCGGGTGTGTGATTGCTGAGTCCCCGTGACTCACAGATTCTACCAAAACAGTTGCAGGTGCCGACGATGCCAGTGCAGATGATGGGATCGATCTCAAGTGGGAGTTCGACGAGGAACGTGGTCGTTACTATGTGTCTTTTCCTGATGATCAGTAGTGGAGCCCCGTTGGGACGATCGGGGATCTAGCTTTTGGGTTTGTCTTATTTTCATCTGGATCTTGACCGTAGTCGGTCTATATGTTTGTATTTCGGATGATGTATGAATTATATTTATGTATTGTGTGAAGTGGCGATTGTAAGCCAACTCTTTATCCCTTTCTTGTTCATTACATGGGATTGTGTGAAGATGACCCTTCTTGCGACAAAACCACTATGCGGTTATGCCTCTAAGTCGTGCCTCGACACGTGGGAGATATAGCCGCATCGTGGGCATTACAGTATCATGCTACCTTTTTGTATTAAGTACAAGACAACGGGCCCCCCGAGGCGCACTCGAGGACTGCCCTCCTTTATCTATGAATGACGAGTGTCATACCCATGAATGTACTATTACATTTGATTCTCTATCCGGCACCGGGTTCGACTAGTCGGCCCGGGGACTGGCCGCCTTGAGTTATATTAAAAGTTCTACCTGATGTCAGACAAGTAGTGTGCCAGCACCCTAGCCCTTTCTTGTTGTAAGTCGCAGCTCGAAGAACCGACTGTCCGACAGGCAAGAGTCAAAGGCAGGAAAGGATGCCCACACGAAAAACGGCTAAGGACTAACGAACTTATATAACACAAGCCGGCCTCCAACCACGCCTACCGGCTTTCAGAACAGTCGGCTGGCCGGCTTCCCAGTCACTTCGCTACAATCCAAGAAATCTAGAGTACTTGCCCTCCCAACCGGCCAAGCACTTCTCCAGCCACAGACTTCAGAGCAGCTGTCCGGCTGGGAAGGCGGAAACCAAGGGAGGGCGGCAAAGGAAATAGCCAAAGGATGAAGAGCAAGAACAATGGAAAGCCAAACACATGCATGATTATATTTACACATAAGGACTTCAACAGGCTGGCAGTCAAATATAGTTCGAATACACCCCCAGTGGGTGGAACTGCGCAAACTTAACGAAATATTGTTCAAAAGAGTAATAAAACAGGAAAGTAAAGCCGGCAGATTAGACTAAGGGCGCAGCAGGGGAGCCGGGCTGGTCGGTGGAGACGGCAGCGCCGGCTGGAGGAGTGGCCGGCTGGCGAGTCTCGGCTTGATCATCGCCGCCTGCAGGCGGTGCGCTCGCACGTGCCTTGTTGCTGGAGGCACGGTCAAGCTGAGGCTGGCCGGCTACTCCACCATCTGGCGCGGCGTCTTCACCCTCCTCCTCCTCCTCGCCCTCGTCGCTGGAGTCGATCTCCTCCACCGAGTCCTCGCTATCTACCGGGTTCAGCCCGAACCACTCTTCCGGCTGGGCAACGCCATTGTCATCCACCTCGGGAGCAAAGGCGCTGGTGTCGGTGTAGTCGGCGATCGCCGAGGCACGCTGGATGATAGCCGGCCGCACCGGCTCCAGCTCCGTGTCGGCCTCCTACCGCCAGGCGGCCAGCTGGTCCAAGCTCAGCTCGGGATACCAGGCTTTCACGAACTCCAGCGCCCGCCTGGCGCCTGACCGAGCCGCAGAAGCCTTCCAGGCCTCGAAGCGCCCGGCCGCTACCTCCAGCCAGTCGGCAGTCCGACTGGGGGTGCAGGGAATCATCTCGACGGGCCAGAGAGCGGCCAGCACCTGCGCCCCAACACGCTGAAGCCGGCGGAGCATGCGGTGAGCCGGCTGGAGGCGGGCTCGAATCGCCAGGAGATGTTCCTCAAGCGACCGACGAGCGTTCGGCGCGATCTCAGCGCCAGCCTGCCTTTGCGCCTCGCGGTGGGCCTCGACGACCTGGTTGGCGGCAGTAGAGTAGCCAGGGAAGTACTCTGCACAAGAAAGAAAGAGAAAGAAGAGAAAAATACCAAGTCAGAGAATGAACCAAATGGCAAGCGGCAGGAACGAAGAAGAGGGCGGCCTACCGTCAACCAAGTCTTCGATCTGGCCGTAGCCGTTGATCAACGACTGCCTCGCCTCGGCGCAGCTCGCCGCCTCCGTCTCATATTCGGCTTGGAGGGCGGCCTCGCTATCCTGCACCGCCTTCCGGGCCGCCTTGTGGCTCTCCTCCTGGTCGGCCGGCTTCTTGACCAGGCGGTCACGCTCCTGGGCCAAGGCGTCGAACTCGGCTTCCTTAGCACGAAGGGCGCCCTGAGTCCCACCCAGCTGCTCCCTCAGTTTGGCGTTGGCCGCTGCAGATATGGCAGAGAAGAAAAAAGCAATAAGAAAGAAGTCGTCAAGAAAGATCCGACCCGACTGCTCAGCAGTCGGCCCGAATCTCGGGGACTACACCCAGTGGGTGCGCTGACGCGCCCCCACGTGAGATAAAAGATGAAGCACTTACCCCGGCTCTCAGATAGATCAGCATTCTTCTGGGTCAGCTCCCGAGCCTGGGAGTTGAAGGCAGCCGCACGGAGGTTGTGGTAGTCCTGCAAGTTAGACAGAGAAGCGAATGAGAACAAGATAGCAAACAAAGCCCACTAAGAAGTTTCAAGCCGCCTGCTCAGCAGCCGACTCGGAACTCGGGGACTACACCCAGTGGGTGCGCTGACGCGCCCCCACGGAAGAAACCAAGATCAAGAAGCAAAAACAGGAAGACATACCCGAATGGCCGCCCGTGTCGCGAGGAACTCGTCATTATATTGCCTCAGCACTGCGGCCTGGGACTGAAGCCGGTACCGGACTTCTTGCGCCGCCACATTCACCACGGCCGTCCCACCCCCCGGCGTCCACCCCGAGCTGGCGCTGGCCCTCTCCACGTCCTGGGCCGACGAGCTGGAGCCCGCGGCCTTCTGCGGGTCCGGAGCCGAAGTTGCCTTCCCCACATGCTGGCGCGATGGCGACTGGACCACCAAGTCCGTCCTCGCAGCCGGCTCGCCCCCAGCCGATTGCGCAGGCGGCGCGTTAGGCCGGCTGCCTTGAGCCGCCACAGTCTGTGAGGGCGGCTCCGCCTCCCTCTCCTGGACGACGACGTCGTCCTCCCTCTCCGACCCCGGCAGGTCGCCGCCGGCTTCCTCCGGCGGGGGCTTCGGGATCTCGGGCGCCATGACACGCAGGGGGGCGACAAGCAAGGCCCCCTCCGCTGTCGCTGCGGCTGCAGCCTCCGCCTGGGCCTTGGCCGCCGCGTCGGCACGTGCCTTCGCCGACTCCTCCGCCTCCTCATGTGCCGCCTTGGCGGCAGCCGCCCTCAACTCTTCCGCCTCCCGCTCCTCTCGCGCCTCCCGCGCATTTCGCTCTGTCGCCGGTTGAAGCTCGGCGTGGGGGTCCACACGGCGGGTGCTCCCGGATCCTCCCGGCGATCCAACCACGGAGGCGGCAGCAACCCGCTCAAGAGAAAGCGGAGCCCTGATTTTTGAGACAAGACAAGGATTCAAAAATCGACAAGAAAAGAAGAAGGAATATGCAAAAGAGTCTACACTTATGCCGACACCGTCTGCGGCTGCTGCACCACCTTGCGGAAGCCGGCCGCCTTCGCGGCCGCCTCATCCCGTCTGGTCGCCGCCGCCCCGCCCTTGGGCTTCTTCGGCCGACTGCCGAACAAGCCCGACGCGGCCCGGCGCTTCTGCGCGCCACCCCGAGCAGGCGGCGCGGCGGAGGGACCCGCGCCATGGTCGGACGCCGGTTAGTGGCGTGGGACGATTTTCGCCTCGTCGTCATCCGGCCAGTCGTCGAAGCTGGCTCCAAGCCCGGAGCCGCCTGCGTTGCCGCCTACTTTGCCGCCTCCCGCCTTGGGGTTGTCGTCCATGGCAGCCGCCCCCAAGTCATGGTCCTCCAAGTCATGCTCCGCCCGGTCGGGGAGAAATCGGCGATCCGCCCCCGACCCGGCCGCAGGTCGAAGGAGAGGGTTCTGCCAAGACGTGCCGACTGGTCAGAGTCGGCCAAGAAAAACTTGGCGACAAAGCTAAGAGAAGAAAGGATAAAGAAAGCATACCGTAGGCGGCGGATGTGCACGGGAGTACGGCTCCTTGCCAAACCGCCACTCTGCGGAGAGCTTGCAGTTCGCGAGATAATTCACCATATGAGCCACCTCGTCATGAGGCATCTCTTTGGTGCACATCCGACTCGGGTCGAGTTGGCCGCTCATCTGACAGATCAGATGAGGGCGGCTTTGAAGCGGGAGCACCCGGCGCGTGACGAAGGCGGCCAGCAGGTCGGACCCAGTCAGGCCCTCCGACTGGATCATTACCCGGAGTCGGGCGACGGCCGTGGCTCCAGCCGGCGACAGCGTCACGGCCCGATAGGACCACTGGGGCCGCCTCCCAGCCGGCGGGCCGGCTACGTAAGCCGGCAGGTTGACGTAGTCGCCTTGCGGGGCGATGTTCTTCACGTAGAAGTATGACTTCTACCAGCGCTTCACCGACTGGATCAGCGTGATGACGGGGAAGGGGTTCTCGGCTGCCGGCCTCCGCATCGCGATGAGGGCGCCGCTCTGAGCCGGCACGCCCTGCATACGGGTGCCGAGCTTGGTTTGAAAGAATTCCCCCCAAAGCTCGAGGGTGGGGAGAACGCCAAGAAAGCCCTCGCACAGGGTGACGAAGGCGGAGAGCAGCACCACCGTGTTTGGAGTGAGGTGGTGCGGCTGGAGCTGATAAAACTCGAGGAAGGAGCGGAAGAAGGCGCTCGCGGGCAGACCGAGGCCGCGCAGGAAGTGCGAGCGAAAGATTACCCGCTCGCCTTCCTCCGGCGCCGGCGTGATCTCCTTCTCCGGCGTGAGACGGACCCGCACCTGGTCCTTGCCGGGCAACCGCCGCGTCTTGCGGATGAAGTCGATGTGGTCCATATGGACGTTGGAGCCGTCCCAGTCCCCGCCGTAATGCATGATGGCGAGAAGCTGGCGAGAAAGGGTGCAGCGGCGGAGAAAGCACGGCCTCACGGCGGCAAAGCTGCGGGGTGGTGCGAAGGTTGGCGGGACGGCGCGGCGGCGAGACGCTGCTAAGATGGAAAGGAGGAGGAAGAAGATGGCGGAGAGAGGAGGAGCGTGCGAGCCTTTGCCGCTTCCTCTCCTCCCCCTACTTATAGCCTCGTGCGGCGAAGCCGAGGAGGCGAGGCGTGGGTGTGAACGTGGGATTAACTGCGCCCACTCCCCCACATCTCGCGATTATTGTGCCCTAACGACGTGCAGAAACTGCCGCCGGAAGGCGTGCGGCCCGCTTTGGGCCACAGAGAATCCGCGCCTGGGCGTAGGCCTAGGAGTGGTGGGCCCCTGGCCTGCGGCGACGTCCTTTCGCGCGCGTGGGTTGCCAGGATTTTCTCAGCCGGAGGTTGCCACGTGGCTCGCGGGCGGCGAGCGGCCGGCCCGCGGCCCGGCTCGCGCACCAACTGACTCCCGCCTTCAGACTTTAGAAATTTCGCCAAGATGGCGCGCCCAACCAAAGCCGGCTCCCAGCCGCTGGCTCGTCAAGATAAGAAGCTGACGGAGCTTCTCGACCTCCTCTCAGCCTCGAAGCTCAACCAGCTTCGGGGACTACTGTCGGAGTAAATGGCCACGGGTAGCCTAACCGACTCCCCCTGGCTCTTCGAAAAATTATCAGGCCAATCGAGCCTTCAAGCATCCAGAGCATGGGGCCGCCTTCCTCTGGCCGGCTATCCCCAAGGCCGACTACCAGAAGGCGACCCGGCCTCAAAAACCTTCCCGAAGAAAGCCTCGAGATGGCTGACTCCAGGAAGACGGCCCCAAGAGGACCGACTCCCAGAAGCCGGACATGAAGAGGGCTGACTCCCAGAAGCCGGCCAAGACTGCACCCACCAAGATTGCATCCACATAACGGTGATAAGACGGGGTGTGGCCGCAGTACAGCCCACTACCCCCGAATCCCGGAACATGCATGGCCACAGGGCGCCGTACGGGTCGGCCATCCCCCGTCCGGCGCGGCACTGTAGCCATGTTGACCTCAACGTCACCCACGACAGGCGCCAGTACGGCCCGCGGGCGGCGGGCCCTTTTAGCCAGAGAGAGGCTCGAAGGCGGCCCGGCTTCCCCTAGTCGCCCTGGGGCATAGCCGGCTCCCAATAGCCGGTTGCCTCCCTCCCTCGAAACATTTGCCTCATTAAGGAGACAAGACAAGGTGAAGCTACAGTGAGAGCCCGCAAGGCGGCGGCACTGTAACCACGCTTACCTCAACAAAGCCCTCGTCATCAGGGGCGAGGCAACAGTAACCAGCCGCCGACAAGGCCCCCAAGCGGTGGGGCCGGCCTATCGGCCAAGAGGCCGACAGCCGGTGGGACCCACCAGTCGGCAGGCCCCAATGGTCGGCGGAGAAGCCGGCGAGCACAGACACTAATGGCTGGGACCCGCGCCCAACCGGATTACCATTGTACCCCTGGGGGGTAGGCCTATATAAATCCCGCGGGACACCCATGCAAAGGGTTGAGCTCACATAGTTTCACACACCACATAGAGAGAAAAGGAGAGCTAGCCTTGCCCTTCTTCTTCCCCTAGCCAAACAGCTCAAGGAGCACTTGTAGCTACTTGTATTGATCTTGTGATCATGCGGAGACCCCGCAGAGTAGGACTAGGGGTGTTATCTCCATAGAGAGCCCCGAACATGGGTAAGATCCGCCGGCGTGCATGTCTTCGCCTTATCCCGTTTACAGGCACCGGCGATGTCTTACTGGCTCCCACAATGATAAGCCACCCATTGGCATATGTCACACCTACCACCTGACAAATGTCGAGCACAAGAAAGACGAGCCCCGCGCTTGGAATGCGGAGCTGCTCCGCCCCTTTTACACTTAAGCATTCAGACTGTTGAGATGTAATAAGAAATACCTTATAGTTTGATTATCAAAGCCTTGATTTTACAGTCTTCTGAATAATTGTTTTCCCTTTTTTATATGTTCTAAATCCCCAAGTGGGTGCCTTAGATGCGAATCTGCTTCGCCTAGGTTCCAAAAATCCTACCGAGTGGTGAGCAAGCTTCTCACTCGGGGGCTTAGCTGCAAATCCGCTTCGCCTTTGTTTGAAAAATCCTACCGAGTGGTGACCAACCCTCTCACTCAGGGGCTTAGCTGCGAATCCACTTCGCCTAAGTTTGAAAAATCCTACCGAGTGGTGAGAAACCCTCTCACTCGGGGGCTTAGCTGCGAATCCGCTTCGCCTAAGTTTGAAAAATCCTACCGAGTGGTGAGCAATCCTCTCACTCGGGGGCTTAGCTGCAGTCCAGTACTCGCCTAAGTTTGAAAAATCCTACCGAGTGGTGAGTAATCCTCTCACTCTGGGGCTTAGCTGCAGTCCAGTACTCGCCTAAGTTCGAAAAATCCTACCGAGTGGTGAGCAATCCTCTCATTCGGGGGCTTAGCTGTAGTCCAGTACTCGCCTAAGTTTGAAAAATGCATTCTGAGTGAGAACCGACCTTCTTGCTCGGGGACTTGGCCACACGCTCTATCCCCATCCGCAAGGATGACGAGGTGCAGGTCGACTGCGACCTTCTCCTCAGAGCTGTGCCACAAGTACAACGTGCGCTCCATCCCTATCCGCAAGGACGACGAGGTGCAGGTCGACTTCGACCTTCTCCTCAGAGCTAGGCCACAAGTACAACATGCACTCTGTCCTTATCCGCAAGGACGACGAGGTGCAGGTCGACTGCGACCTTCTCCTCAGAGCTGTGACACAAGTACAACGTGCACTCCATCCCTATCCGCAAGGACGACGAGGTGCAGGTCGACTGCGACCTTCTCCTCAGAGCTGCGCCACAAGTACAACGTGCGCTCGATCCTTATCCGCAAGGACGACGAGGTGCAGGTCGACCGTGACATTTTATTCGGAGCTGCGTCACAAGTATAACGTGCTCCATCCTGATCTGCAAGGTCGACGAGGTGCAGGTCGACCGGGACTTTCTCCTCAGAGCTGCATCTCAAGTTCAAAGATTATTCCGAGTGAAGAACAAGTTCCACTCAAAGACAAACACAAGCATATTCAGAGATAAACCAAGTTCAGATAAATCCTAAGGTTCCAGACCGCGGATTAAAGTACTCGGGCATCAAGCCCGAAGCAGTTTAACGGTTACAAAATCACTCGGCATCCCGAGGCAAATTTAAGGTGGGACGTAAAGTTCGTTCACTCCGCAGGAGGAGGGCTAGTAGGCTCGACGAACTCGTCCAGATCAATTCCGTCGGCAATCCGAGCGGCAGCAGCAATGAAAGTTTCCATGAAGGATTGGAAGTCGTGCCTTTTGGTATTGGCAACCTTGATCGCCGCCAACTTATCTTCCCGGGCTTCCTTGCAGTGGACACGAACAAGCGACAGAGCCACGTCAGCACCACATCAGGCAGAAGACTTCTTCCATTCTTGCACTCGACCGGGAATCTCATTGAGTCGATTCATCAGAGACTCAAGGTCATTTTGAAGCGTTGCCCTTGGCCAGAGTGTTGTGTCGATGCGCGACACCGCAACCTTCAGACGAGCAAGGTAATTGACAACACCAGTGACACGGGATTCCAGTCGGAGCACGTTCATGGCAGCTTCGTCCTTCACAGGAGAGAGGATGGGGTCCAAGCTTGTCTCAACTCACCCAGTCTCTTCCTCGAAGTTCTGGGAGAATTCTGCACACACAATACAATAGTGAGTTAATAGTCATATATCGAGTCGACATTACAAGTCAGACGGATAAAGGAAAGCACCTTCAAGCATGCCGAACAACTTCTTGGCAAGACCTCCCAGATAATTTTCCAAGTCATCTCTCTTACGGGCGATGTCTTCCATCTTGTCGGTCAGAGCCCTCTTGTCCTTCTTCAGATGAGTCGCCTCCTTGTTGGCATCATCCAGGGCAGTCTTCCGCTCGGCGTTCTCTCCCTCCAGTTTGCCGACTGAAGCCAGCTTCTGGTCGGCGAGTGCAATTTTCTCCTCGGCTGTTTTCTGCGCGGCTGCAAGATCTAGATCCTTCTGCGTCAGAGCCTTGTTCATTGTTTCTGAAAGAAATAACACTCGGTTCAGAAAAAGCAAATAACACCCGGTTCAGGAACAAGTCAGTCGACAGCTTCATCCTTGGCCTTCTGCAAGTTTGTCTTGGCTAGCTCCAGATCGAGATTGAGCTGAATCCCTTTCTGCTCCAGGTCAGCAAAACGAGCCCCAAGTTCGCAGGATTTCTGTAATCAAAGGACAGTCAGTCGACAGATGCAAAGATTGGTTACTTCGGAGAGATAAGGTGGTAAAGTCAACAAATTCTGAGACTACTGCTGAATCAAACATCCAACAGTAGTCTCGGGGACTACACCCAGTGGGTGCACTTAGCGTGCCCCCACTGGTCCAGTTTCCACTCGACATGGTCTGTCCAAGCCGAGTGTGTAAAAAAAGAGAGAAAGAGGTTGATCTCAGACCATAGTCAACTGCCCGCAGTCGACCATGGTCTCGGGGACTACACCCAGTGGGTGCACTTAGTGTGCCCCCACTAGTTCAGGTTCCACTCGACATGGTCCGTCCAGGCCGAGTGAGAAAGATTCTGATTCTCAGACCACAGTCGACTGCCCGCGGTCAAGTATGCTCTCGGGGAATACACCCAGTGGGTGCACCCAGCGTGCCCCCACTGGTGCAAAGATTCGATCGACAACAACATAGTCGGCTCAAAATGCAAGTTTATTCAGTGACAAATCAAAACACCCAGTGGGTGTAGAAATGCAAAACGTAGACCGACGGAAAGATTCCTCAAGGAACGTTTTCAGGTAGCATATCCTAACAGAACAAGCGATAAGCTAAAGGGTCAGTCGGTGATCAACTTACCTGGACGTTGCTTTGAAGTGCTGAGCTGGCATCGTAAGCAGCTTGGCTGGCATCTCGGACCACCCTCATCCGCTCCATCATGATGCTCGCTTGGCGTATAGCCTCCTTGGCAGCACCCACTTGGTCCTCTGGGACGTGATGTGCAACGAAGAGTGAAGATGGATCGGCAGGAGTCTGTGCAGTCGACGCTGAAGGCTGGGCACTCGACAACGGTATGGCAAAAGTCACAGCAGTCCGATTGGCGTCGCCGGCTTCCTGGATCACCGGTTCCGTCACCGGCGTCAACAGAGGCGCCTTGTCGGTTGACGTCTTCCTGTTTCCTCTTCTCCTGGGTCTCAGCGGCACATCCTCGTCATCATCCGGAAGGTCAATGACATTGGGAGGAGCTGCGAAAAGGATCGATCACCAGAATTTAGTCGACCAACAAAATGGTTGAGAAAATAAAGACAAGATTATGAGAGTTGTACTCGGATTAGAGGTGACTGCATCTTGCATTTCCTCGTCTTCATTCCTGTAAGCAGAAGTCCCGGAGGTAGCAACACTGCAAATATCAAGATTCAGTCGGTCATGTCTGCTGAAATGAGTCGACCAAAGTTCAAGTTCATGCCAAACCTAGAAATCAAGCCTAACTATTAGCCGGAAGCAATAGGAATGACCACTTTGATCTTGGGCAAAGCCTTCCGCGGTTTTGACGGTGTAGCTTTTTGTTGCTTCGGGGCCTTCTCAGTCGGAACTGGAGAAGACGTTCGAGGTCGCTTTGACGACTGCCCGGTCTGTGCAGTTGCCTTGCCATGGATGCTTGCCGGGTCGTGAGTCTGTTTGGATCGCCTTTCGGTGTGAGGGGGTGAATTGACTTCGTGTCATTGTCAGAGTCGTCGCTTTCATCGTCTTCTCCTCCATCAGATTGCCACTCGCCGCTCTCACCACCACTCGCCTCCCCTTCTGGATCTTGCTCCTGCTCTCCGTTGGGCATCGAGTACATCTCAGTAAGGGCCTAAAAGATAACAAGCGAAACAAAATCAGTCGGTTTACAACAAGTTACATAACGAATCAAGAAAACACTCGGCAATTTTGAGCTGGACCTTGTCTGGTTCGTACGAGTTGTCGAGTGGAGGGACCCTCCTGGACCCCCTGGGGTTATCTTTGTTGCCAGTGATACCCCTCAGCCACTGCTCCACCGTATCCTCGTCGACTTCCTCTTAGTGGATCCGAGTGGTATCATCAAGGCCCGAATACATCCACATTGGATGGTCATGAGCTTGAAGCGGCTGAATGCGTCGTCTGAGGAAGACCTCCAACAGATCCATGCCGGTCACACCGTCACGTGCGAGCTGGACTACTCGCTCGACCAGCACCTTCACCTCCGCTTTCTCCTCCGGGGTCACTTTCAAGGCAGAGGGTTTCTCGACTCAAGCCATGGAAAATGGAGGAAGTCCAGTCGACTGGCCTGGAGTCGGCTGGTCTTTGCAGTAGAACCAGGTCGACTGCCACCCTCTGACTGACTCGAGGAGCATCACTGCTGGGAAAGTGATTTTACCTCTCATTTGGATACCAAGAGCCCCACACATCTGGATCACGTGTGTCCTCTCGTCACTCGGATTGGCCTTCTTGACCGACTGAAAACGACACATGAAAATGTGCTTGAAGAGACCCCAGTGTGGTCGACAACCCAGGAAATTCTCGCACATAGACACGAAGGCAGCAAGGTACACGATGGTGTTGGGGGAAAAGTGATGAAGTTCTGCTCCAAAGAAGTTCAAGAAACCTCGGAAAGGATGGGGAGGCAAAGAAAACCCGCGGTCAATGTGAGTAGCGAGGAGAACGCAATCACCCTCCTGCGGCCACGGCTCGGTCTCGTCCTCCGGGAGCTGTGCTCATTCGTGGGGGATCAGTCCCCCCCTCAACCAGATCGTCGATGTCGTCCTGATGGATCGCCGACCGGATCCAGTCGCCTTGAATCCAGGCGGGCGGCAGGCCAGATCTCCACGAAGATCTGCCTCGGCTGGTCTTCTTCCCCTTCGCCTTCGCCGTCGCCTTCTTCACGCGCTCCAAGTCCGCCATCCTCTCCTTCCCCATTGCAGTGAGCAAAACTCGAGCAAGGTGGCGGCGCCGAGAGCAGAGGCTGGTGTGGTGGAGAAAACATAGGAGGAAGGGGAAGAATGAGAACGCACTGTGCAGAAAACCCCAATCCAGTGCCTTATGCGAGGTCATTTCCGAGTGACTGGTCCGTGGGCCCAAACGATCCTGTCAAATCCCGCAACAGTCGCGCGCGTGACGCGTGGCGAAAAAGGTGGGGTGGAGATCGAGGCGTCCCTGCCTAATCCATCCCGATTACTGCGGCTTCCCCCGCCCCGTGCGCTTCCCGAAATTCGAATCCCGTGAGATCCACGAGCAGCAGAGCAACCTGTCAGACGGAAGATTTTATACCATATCAACACTCCGAGCATATCAGCAAAGTTCACTCGGTTATTTTAGAATGGATCAAGGCGACTGAAAATGAAGTCAAAGTTGTCACATGGTTCATCAGTCTAAGGAGGACGCTTCTGCAGCGTAAAATTGAGTCAGAAGCAACTTCAACTCCTCTTTTTCCACTCGAACCCTGAACTATTCGGGGGCTAATGACGATGACATGTACCTAGAGTAGGGTCATAGGCCTGACCTAGATACCCTTCCCAAGGACATTACCTTAAAGTCAGAAACATTAAAAAGATATCATCATCCACTCGACCAGAGACACTTCACTCGGAAGACACAAGATCATTCGACCAGGGAGTACTCACTCGACCGTAACAAGATGCACTCGACGGCTAGAAGATCTAAGGTCACTCTGAACAGCAACGGCCAGACGTTTACTCTGTAGACTTAATGGTCATTAAGTCACTTTACTATTGGCATTACCAGTAACGCCCCATCTTAATGTACGTTGAACCCTTGGTAACGTGGGCTGGCTGGGGTCCTGGCGCACTCTATATAAGCCACCCCCCTCCACTAGCACAAGGGTTCGCACCCCGTGTAACACACACATGCATAATCCAGTCGACCGCCTCCGGGCACCGAGACGTAGGGCTATTACTTCCTCCGCGAAGGGACTGAACTCGTAAAACTCCTGTGTACAACTTCGCCATAGCTAGGATCTTGCCTCCTCATATCTACCCCTATTCTACTGTTAGTCTTAGATCCACGACAAGGCCCGTGAGAGATAGCAGAGAGAGAGAGAAAGAGCTACTCCCTCCGTTCGATAATGTAGTTCCAACATTTTTTAAAGTCAAACTTTTGAAACTTTGACCAAGTTTATAAAGAAATTACTTATATCTACAATACCAAAGATAAATGATAGTATGAAGTAAGTACATGTTGGGATGAATCTAATGATCTTTCCAGATGTAAATGTTTTTCTCCACATATACCTGGTCAAACTTTTCTGAGGTTTGACTTTTCAAAACATCCATATGCTTATGGACGTGAGAGAGTCCCTAACTAGAGAGAGAGAGAGAGAGATAAATAGAAAGAGTGAGTGAAAAAAGTGTGTGTGTGCGTGTGTGAAAGAGACATGGACAACACTCGATAAAAGTCGAGAAAAAACGTGTGTGTCTTATGCAAACATATCACACATGCATCTTCGACAACGGAAGCAAGGTGAGGAGATAGTGTGTGGTTGTTTGCAACTGAGAGAGCAAGACCCCTAGCACGTGGCCAAGAGGGGTCTGAAAAACAAGGGAGAGACGTCGAGAGAGACGTACGGAGAAAATGCAGACATGGCAAGGAGAGAGTGTACGTTTGTCATAGGGAGATCCCCTGGAGATCGTGATGGGACTACATGGGTGGGAGATCGAGTGACAAGGTGTGTGCATGATAGAAGATACCCCGAGAGATATCAAGATAGACGTAACGATGGAAGGAGACAATATGTGTGTTCTTGATGGCTAGTGAGAGATAATCGTATTTAGCGGGGAGTGCTTGTGCCTATGATGGAGTGAGGGATTATGGTACTTATTAGGGGGGTGCGTGTCACATAGAGAGAGAACAAGGGCGGTGAGTGTTGGATGGGTCTATATGTATAGCGCGAGTGAGACATGTGTATGTGTGAACCAGGGAGATATAAAGTTTGAGAGAGATTGAGGAGCCCCGATAAGGCTGAGTGCTGCGTCAGATAGCTAAGAGGGGGAAAGAGATATTCCATCCGCTCGATAATGCAGTGCATGAAATTTTTTGCAAGTCAAACTTTGGAAACTTTGATCAGGTTTACACAAATGTTATTTATATCTTCAATACCAAAGATACATCATACGAAACTACATCTCATGGTGAATCTAATGGTATATGTTTGCCATTCTAGATGTAATTGTTTTTCTCCACGTACATGGTCAAACTTTGTGATGTTTGAATTTTCATTAAATCAATATGCTATGGACCGAGGAGAGTGCCTAAGTCGAGAGGGATCAAGTGCGTGTGAAGGAGAATGAGTAAGTGTGCAAAAAGAGTATGTGTGTGAAAGAGAAAGTGACAACAAATGATAAATTAGAGAGAGAGTGTGTTTTTTCGTTTCTTAGGTGAACATATCACGCATGCATCTCCGAGATAGAAAAGCGAGGCGAGGAGATACACGAAGATAGCTAGTGTGTGATTGTTTGCAACGGAGAGAGACACCCCTATAGCACATGTCCAATAGAGGTCTGGCCAACAAGGAACAAAGGTCGAGAGGGACACATGGAGAACATGGACGCATGGGGAGGGTGAGAGGGCGTGTTTGTGATAGAGAGACCCCCTCGAGATCGTGAGGGGACTATATGGGTGGGAGATCGAGGGAGGTGCGTGCGCGATAGAAAGATGCCCCGAGAGAAATCGAGATAGACCATGCACATGTTTGTGATGGAGACTAAGATTAGCTAGTCATATACATATAGGGGGGACTGCGTGTGCCTACAATTGAGTGGGAGGCCATCATACTTGGCTAGCTAGGCATGAGATTGTGTGTGTGTGCTTGTGAGATGGAGAGAGAACGAGGGGGAGAGATAGAGTTTTAGATGGGCCTATTGAGTGCGAGTGAGATATGCATGTGTATGTGTGACCCAGGTAGATGGAGAGTTTGAGAGAGAGGGGGAAGAGCTCCGAGACGACAGAGTGGTGCGTGAGAGTTACGGGCAACGAGCCAAGGAATTTGTGTGCGTACGATGAGTGCACCCAAGATATCTAGCTTGGACTATAGAATCATACATAGTGTGCGAGAGAGACCTATAGATGGAGTATATATGCATGCAAACTAGAAAGACCCCCCCCCTACGCACACACACAAAGAGAGAGAGATATGGAGAGAAAGCGAGAGGGACCAACAAGGTTTGTGTGTTGGATGCGTGTGACAGAATTGAAGATTGTCAGCGAGAGAGAGAGAGAGAGAGCAGGAGTCCGGGGGAGGGGGAGGTAGGGTTTTATGCATCAAAGACTGATATAAACCATGTTTCGATATAAACTTGCATTCAAATATTTAAATTGGAGAACATGTTGTCTGCAATGCACACATGAACGGATATATGCGTATATCAAACAAGTTCATTAATTTGACTTTCAACATGTTCATGGAGTACTATAATACTGTACAACATGCTATTCAATTGAGGTGTTCAATTTTGGATTTAGTTCACTATTTTGACCTAGTGAACGAGCTATTTCATTGAATCGAGATATTTCATTTTGGGTTTGACTCCGGTTTTTGAGTGGGTCAACTATTTGTCATATAGTAAATCGCTAGCAACGAGCATGTAAAAACACATTACTCCCGAGTATCATCTCTCCATCTAAAAAAAGAAGTGGCAAGCTAATATTTCAAAATTTGATTCGAATCGACTTGCTAAGGTAGACGTGGATGCTCGTTCTCCCAAATTTTGAACGAACCGTTAAACATCCTCTCCTCGGTGGAATTCGCCCGAGCAAATAAATGGGAGACGCGAAATTACCGTCCTATGTGGGAGACGCATTAATTGGCCCATTGTACATCGAGGGTAGGTTCGTAACTTCATCCAAGCACGCCTTCTCCTCGGCCGAAATGACATGTGCTGAATAATTCATAAACCATGGTCGGCAAAACACGCTCTCCTTGCCCGAAATAGCTCGTGCCCAGTATTTCAAAACGCGCTCTCCTCGCCCGAAATCGCTCGCGCCCACTATATTTCAAAACACGCCCTCCTCGCCCGAAATCGCTCCCGCCCACTATTTGGGGAGAAGCAAAGTTACTCTACTATCCCCAACCCTCAGTACATAGACCCAAGCCGAGAAGCCTAAAGGCAGGGTAGAACTGTAACTCCCCCTCACATTTCAGACAAATGCGTACGTAAAACATGCTTCCACTCCCCTGTCACGCCCAAGATGCGACCCTATCCTAAAGGAACTCGACGGTCCCACCAAGGATAGAAGCGCATCTTGAAGACGCTTTTGCAAGGTGGATATCATTACATCAACATTCCATAATATTTGGGGATACATACAAGGCATACACATGCCGCAAGAATACAACAATACAACATACACAAGATCAACATCCAACTACGGATGAAACATAAACATAAACTCAAACGACATCCACCCTGCTAGCCCAGGCTGCCGACCTGGAACCTATCCCCTGATCGAAGAAGAAGCAGAAGAAGAACTCCAAAACAAGCAACATCGCTCTCGCGTCATGATCATCGCAAAAACCTGTACCTGCAACTGGTGTTGTAGTAATCTGTGAGCCACGAGGACTCAGCAATCCCATTACCATGGGTATCAAGACTAGCAAAGCTTAATGGGTATGGAAAGGATAAGTGGTGAGGTTGCAGCAGTGACTAAGCATGTACGGTGGCTAACTTACGCAAATAAGAGCGAGAAGAGAAGCAAAGGAACGGTCGTCAACTAGCAATGATCAAGAAGTGATCCTGAACTCCTACTTACGTCAAACATAACCCAGAAACCGTGTTCACTTCACGGGATCCGCCGAGAAGAGACCATCACGGCTACACACGCGGTTGATGCGTTTTAATTAAGGTCAAGTGTCAAGTTCTCTACAACCGGATATTAACAAATTCCCATCTGCCACATAACCGCGGGCACGGCTTTCGAAACATAAAACCCTGCAGGGGTGTCCCAACTGAGCCCATTATAAGCTCTCATGGTCAATGAAGGATATTCCTTCTCCCGAGAAGACCCGATCAGTCTCGGAATCCCGGTTACAAGACATTTCGACAATGGTAAAACAAGACCAGCAAAGCCGCCCGATGTGTCGACAATCCCGATAGGAGTCGCACGTATCTCGTTCTCAGGACACACCGGATAAGCGAAGCGTACAGGTACCGACGTAACCCAAGTTGCCAAGGGATGGTCCCGCACGGTGCTCTAGTTTGGACCAACACTTAGACAAGCACTGGCACGGGGGGGGGGGGGGGGTAAAATAAGATGACCCTCGAGAGCGCGACTCCCAAGGGAAAAGTAGGTGGTGGTGAGGCAAATGGTAAAACCAAGGTTGGGCCTTGCTGGAGGAGTTTTATTCAAAGCGAACTGCCAAGGGGGTCCCATAAATCACCCAACCGTGTAAGGAACGCAAAATCCGGGAACATAACACCGGTATGACGGAAACTAGGGCGGCAAGAGTGGAACAAAACACCAGGCATAAGGCCGAGCCTTCCACCCTTTACCAAGTATATAGATGCATTAATAATATAAGAGATATTGTGATATCCCAACATAAACATAATCCAACATGGAGCAATCTTCATCTTCACCTGCAGCTAGCAACGCTATAAGAGGGGCTGAGCAAAGCGGTAACATAACGAAACAACGGTTTGCTAGGAAGGGTGACAAAGGTTAGAGGTTCATGGCAATTTGGGAGGCTTGGAGAGCAAGTGAATAGGTAGCGCAGCATAGCGATAGAACGAAGCAACTAGCATAGCAATGATAGTAATGAGATCCAAGGTGATGGTCATCTTGCCTGAAATCCCGCTAGGAAGAAGAACGAGTCCATGAAGAAGATGAAGCCACGAAGACGAACGGATCCTCACGATCGCAACGACACGGGAACTATCGAGAAGAAGCACACAACAAGGTAAACACACCACACATGAACAAGGCATGATGCTCAACCAAGTATGATGCATGACAAGGCTATATGAAGCTACTCATGACGAGAGATGATGCATACAAGAACAACACATCGAGGCAAGTTTAAATGAGGCCGGAAACAATATATAACAATTCCGGTAAGTCCTCATATGCAAATTTCGAAATTGGTCCAGAACTGAAAACACCTTATGTTCAAGTTGTTAAAAAGCAAGTTAAGATGCACCATAATGATCTACACGAAATTCTAGTCAAGTTCCATATAAAGTTCATTAGATTCGGAGCTACGGCCTAGAAGATATGAGCAAAACAAGTAAAACATGGCATTGATGCAAAATGCATACAAACATCAAGCAAACACCTCAAAACAAGGATTCAACATGATAATATGGAACTACATACAAAACTAAGCAAGTTTCATGTAGAGCATGCTCAAAACGGAGCAACGGTGCAACACATACACTCCAAACAAGACATAGCAACATACTGTCCAAAACAGCAACTAGGCAACTAGCAAGCATCAAAACAATATGCTACAACAGCTCAACATGAAAACAAAAGGCATGGACATGATGTACAGGTAAGGCACAACAAAACATGAACACTGAGCTATCTCCACAAATCTCTAGAACATGCTCAAAAGGACATGTCAAGATTGCAAATAATAACAGAATCACAGACTTAGCAGAATTACTGGACATGGCAGAAATAACATCAGGTAGCAGAGTTCATAGCATGAAAACAACATGCTACAGGAACTTAATCATGGCAAAACAAGGCATGGCATGAATCTACTAAATGCATATGACAAAAGTCCCTTACTGACCATAAGTCAAAAAGGACCAGAAGATATGATGGCAACCATGGATCAATTACAACAGTCTCTACAAAACATCCTTACTGAACATCTCCAAAATATGCATGGATCTCTCTGTAGCATCAAGTTTACATGGCAACAAAATAACAGCAGACAAAGACTTAGAGAAATTACTAAGTCCCTGAAATCAGAAACATTACGGAGCCTAGTTTGCATGCTTGTGTTAGTCACCACAGAGATCACAAAACTACATGGCATACACCTCTGTAAAGATGTCATGGCATACAACAAAACACATGTACTCATAAGATGCACAGATTAAATGCAATAAAAATAACAAATCTACAAGTTCTGGTAAGTAACAGCAGATAACAGCAACTAGCACTCTTGCAACGATGATTTTGGTATCAAGATGGACTCAAATGAACATGGTGCAATGGAACAAAATGAAGAGCATCACGAGATGAACAATTTGACATATTACACGCACGAAACGGAACAGTATGCATGGAGTTACGATGCAGTGAACAGGGGCATGTAATGTGAAAATAAAATGACTTAGAAATATTCCGGGGGGATCTCGGGGTCAACCTAGAGATTGGATCGGGCCGAGGCTCGGTCGGGCTCAGTCAGGAGGACGGCGGCAGAGGCGCGCCGGCGGGGAGAGGAGGGTGGACGCCGGCGGCGGCGGTTGGCGGCGACGGGCGGCGGACGGTGGCGCGCGCGCGCCGGCGGCCATGGAGGCGAGGCGAGGTGCGGCGGCGGCGAGGCGCACCGGGACAGCGGAGGTTGGTGGAGGCCAGGTCGGGCGCTGGGGCGGCGGCGCCATGGCCGGGGCGGCGAGGCCACGTCGGCGGCGGGGACGGCCAGGCGGCGGCGGGATCTGGCGCTCGGGGCGCGCGGGCGAGCGCGCGGGCCTTCGGGGGCCGGAGGCGGGCCGGCGGCTCGAGAGGTGGCGGAGCGCCACGTGGCCGATGCGGATTGGCGCGGGCAGCGGCGGCGATTGCGTCCGGCGGGCGCGGACATGTCCGACGGCGAGAGGGGGAATTTTAGGGTTTCATCCGCAAAATCGGGGGAGGGGGACTAATTTATAGGTAGAGGGAGCTAGGAGAGTCCAAACGGGGTGCGGTTTTCGCCCACGCGATCGTGATCGAATGGCCGAGAGCATGGCCAAGACTTAGAGGGGTTTTGGGGCTGTTTGAAGGGGGGTTTTGCTGCAACACACAAATGGACTTTGCGGTTCCCCGGTTAACCGTTGGAGTACCAAACGACCTCCAAATGGAACGAAACTTGACCGGTGGTCTACCGGTGGTATACCAAGGCCACTTGACAAGACTCGGTCCATTCCGAGAATGTTCAACACCCGCTCATGAAAAGAAACAAGAGGGGTGCGCTGGAGGAGTTGGGAGTGCCGGATTGCAAAACGGACAACGGGGAAAAAGCTCGGATGCAAGTTTTGAAAAACATGATGATGCAATGCAGATGATGACATGGCAAAATGCAACACGCAAGCAGATGACAAGGCAAGGACGACGAATAACTGGCAGACACCTGGCGCATCGGATCCGGGGCGTTACATCCCCTCCCAATCCCCCCCCCCCCATTCATACCTCGTGGGCGCCAAATCACCTTCTCCCTGGAAGCTCCCTTCTCCCGAACCATGAAACCTCAGCCCATCCTCCATGGCGCCCCCACCGCACCAATTTCACAGCCGTCCTCCTCCCTAATGCCGGAGACGTTGTCCATTTGCCGTCGTGCACTGGGTCGTGTGCCTCTTACTCCGTGCTGCTGGAGCTGCCTCGATGACGGCCGCGTGAACCGTACCAGAGCCGATTCACCCCCACCATTGTTCACGGCGCCGGAGCGGCTCCAACTTCGGATCCGCCCAGAGCCCCGGCGCTGCTTCCCCGTAGCCGTCGACCGTCACGACATTGTTGTTTCCCTGCCGCCGGTGGCCACCGCAACCGTGCCGGCTCACCGACTCGGCAGCTTTACCTGCCTACTTCACCATGCCGCCAGATAGGTCGCACCCTCATCTCAAATCAGTTTATTTAGGCGTGAGTTGTCTTAATTTTTATTCTGGGCCAAGCGATTCCCAATGGGAAGCAGCACCCCTCGAGGCGGCGGAGCTCCTAGGCTGCCGATTGGCTGGTGTCTAACGTAAGGGTGCGGGGCCGCATGTTCGCCGCGGAAGCAGCGCTTAGATGGCTATCTTAGAGTTGCGTGGGTTGAAGGTACTGCCGCCGCCGGATCTGGATGACGGGGAGTCTTTGTGGATTGGCCCGGGGGCGGCGTAACCACGGTAGTGCGGTGGGGCGGGGAGCGGGGTTTTGGCCGGGGCCACGGACGGTGGAGGCAAGCTGCTCTGCCATTGGTCGCTGGCTCTTCGGGGAAGATTCCTAACAGTGTCAGCCGGGAGGCACAAGACGGCCATCAAGCCATCCGCCGTAGATCGGATAGTACCAAAATAAAATAAAATCGTGTAACCCCAATTTAGTCTTCAGTTAACAGACGTGTGACCACTCTCGTACCTTGCTGTTGATCTCTTAGTGTATTTCTTCAGATCAAAGAGATGTGTCGTTCTTAACATTATGCGTTATCTGCATCTTCTGCCACACCGTCCTCCGACTCACCGCAGCTGCTCCAACAAGGGAAGCATACACCAGAAGGGAGCTATAGTCCCCACTCAACAGTTCCCTGCATCGAATGCGTGTGCCCGACATGGACAGCCACAACAACTGCAGGGCCATCGACAAGTCAGCACATGATGCTCACTCCTATGGATGGCGGCCAGATAGGCTGTACCCTCATCTTACTTGTGTGCAACATTTATGGCTTTGTTATTCATCTAAGCATGGAAAATAGATTATCACATTTCACTGTATATTCATGCTGATCTCTTACGGGTCTTGTTCAGGAGTTAACGTTGTTCCATAGTTCAGCTAAGATACTTGTTCTTTAGGTAACGTTGTTCCATAGTTATCATCCATCAGCCAATGCTATCCCACAGGCTGGTGATTATATAGTATTATACCACTTCTAGTATTACCTATGTTGTTCTTTAATACTTTTGTGTGTCATCTAGTTAATCTCGAGTACAAACGATACATATTCTGTAGCTTTCATCTGTGTTCTCCCTTTAGTTTTTGAGACCTGTTGCTGCTAGTTAACCCCAGTCCTACTATTTATGTCGTCTCCTATAGGCACTCATTACATAAATCTAACTACTAGTTGTCTTCCATGCATGTCAGATATAACTGCACACACTGATATATCCACAAGAACCTCACGGAGCAATGTAAAGGCCAATAAACATGATGTCAATGATACCCAATATGATGGAACATGTAAAGGCAGTTCTTCAGAAGACTTGCAGAAACATGTTGAATCCTCTTCACCCCACAAGGTCCTTGCTCTAACTTGGCCCGTGATATGGGTACAACATGCATATAATGTCCTGGAATGTATCTACTCTGTTGCAATGCCATGTGCTTAGCATGCTGATCATGCATGTAAATATGTCATGCCTTCCTGTTTTTCAGTACCTATCCATTCATGATAACATGTTTTCAAATTCAAGTACTGTCATTCTACTCTATCGCAATGCCATCTGCTTAATTTGGACATCATGCTTCTGAATATCTTATGCATTGTTATTCATCAGTATGTACTTCATCTGTCTACTATATATACCATGTTTTTTACAATGAAGTGTTGTTCTAGTGCTCTGTTGCAATGCCATCTTAGTTTCCCAATCATACACGTGTATGTTGCCTTAGTTTTTTCTGTACGTATTCCGCTAGCATATAGTTTTACATTCAACTAGTGTTTTTTTACTGTGTTGTCCTGTCGTATCCCTAGCTCTTACACCATACTCCCTCCGTCTAGATTACATGTTGCCGAAATGGATAAAAAAGGATGTATCTAGGACTGAAATACGCCTAGACCCATCCATTTTTTCCAGATGGAGGGAATACATCTCAATATGTCATGCCTTTCTATTCTTCAGTACCCATTCCATCTCTCTGTTGTAGCATGTTTTATAATTGAAGCACCATTCATCTATACAAGGCATGCAAGGGGAAGACGGCTATGTTAGAATCTGAAGGGTTACAAACCAGGTCTTTGCAAAAGAGCCAAACGCTAGGAGATAATAAACCAACTCCAGTTTTTATAGATACTGCTCCAGCATAGAGAAACCCAACTCCTACTGATAATAAGCAGATTCCATTGGCCAAAGAACTAGTCCACTCCAGTCCAGCAAAAATATGTCAACTCCATTCTAAGAAGCGTGTGCGTATCCTTGCATCATGAAATTTTATAGCATGTTGATCATATTTTCTACATGTTTCTTACCCATCTCTCTTTTAGAAAATAAGCTTAACAGATAGAAGAATTTCTGCACTGGTATCGTCTGTGAGGAAAGATTCTTGTAGGAATTCTCTGTACTCCAACGCAGATGTAAGTACCTGTTGTATATCACTATATTTTTACATCAGCATGTATTTTGTTAATCAGCGTGAATCCAACCTTTATCTGATCTAAATTTAGTTGTAGCAAAATGTACGATTAAAGGCCACAATGTTGATTTTTGTAAGGAAAACAGCCTGGTAGTTTTGCATCCTGAGCTGCATGAGTGTACTATCTCATATCAGTGGGTTTGATTACTTTGGTTCTGCAGTGGGTTTTCAGTGTTTTTTTACTCTGTTGTCCTGTCGTATCCCTAGGTCTTACATCATACTCCCTCCGTCCGGATTTCGTGTCGCAGAAATGGATAAAACTGGATGTATCTAGAACTGAAATACGCCTAGACCCATCCATTTATTTCCGGATGGAGGGAATACATGTCAATATGTCATGCCTTTCTATTCTTCAGTACCTATTCCATCTCTGCTGTAGCATGTTTTATAATTGAAGCACCATTCTTCTATATAAGGCATGCAAGGGGAAGACGGCTATGTTAGAATCTGAAGGGTTACAAACCAGGTCTTTGCAAAAGATCCAAATGCCAGGAGATAATAAACCAACTCCATTTTTCATAGATACTGCTCCAGCACAGAGAAACCCAACTCCCACTGATAATAAGCAGATTCCAGTGGCCAAAGAACTAGTCCGCTCCAGTCCAGCAAAAGAATGTCAACTCCATTCTAAGAAGTGTGTGCATATCCTCGCATCATAAAATTTTATAGCATTCTGATCATATTTTCTACATGTTTCTTACCCATCTCTCGTTTAGAAAACGAGGTTAAATGATAGAGGACTTCCTTCATTGGGATTGTATTCGAGGAAAATATCTTGCGGGAATTCTCTGTGCTCCAATGCTGATGTAAGTACCTGTTGTATATCACTATATTTTTACATTAGCATGTATTTTGTTAATCGGCGTGAATCCAACCTTTATCTGAGCTAAAATTAGTTGTAGCAAAATGTTAAAGGCGCCAATGTTGATTTTTGTAAAGAAAACTGCCTGGTAGTTTTGCATACTGAGCTGCATGAGTGTACTATCTCATAACATGCACATTACTGAATTGTAGTGCTGCTCTGGTTGCCAATTCATTCATTGTGTCAATGTTGCTTTCGTATTACCTTACCTGGCTGATGATAGATGTACCATATTGTGTTAATTTGGTGTTGGCTAGTTGCCCAAACGTTCGTTGTGCCAATGTTGCTTTCCTATTATCTGACTTGGCCAATGATAGCAGTGCTAGTGTCTTAATTTGGTGCAGGCTGCTGAAGATAAGAAGACAAACTCTGAAACAGCAAGGCAACCCCATTGTTTCTTTCCAATAAATCTAGGCCAGGTAATATGCCAATAACTCATGATTAATTTGTTTGGTTCCCCTCCTAATTTATGTTATGATGCAGTGGTCGAGACACTCTCCACTATCAATAATACAAGCCTGCCAAAATCGCCATCTGAATCTGTTCAGTATCCTCTGTCTCGAATGCAACGGAAAAAATGTATGTTTGTGAACCAATTAATGGCTGAAGGAATGATGGAAATGGTGGAGGAATCAGAGGTGCAGAGTCGTGCGACACAACAACTGATCAATGTTTTCAGAGACAGTGTAGCAAAGCAGCAAGAACTTGCCCACATGCTTATGGGCGTCATCCGTGCTGAGGTTGCAGATTGTGATGTTGTAGATCATTAGGTTTTGTTCATTTATTTGCACTGGCATCAATCTTTGATTGCCCAGTGGATGTAATTTCCTGTAATATATGCTGGATGTGCAACGTTTTTCCCCGTATGTCGTACCTTTGCTTGATCGGTTTGGTCATGTCATAATTGCTCGTCGTAATGGGCTCAAATTATCTAATTTGTCCTAAAGACATGTACGAACTTTAGTGGGCCCATTAAATTAATGGGCCGTTACCAGACCGAAAGTTAATGTTCGGCCCTCTTAACTCCCAGGTCATTAACAGGCTGACATCGAAGCGGGCAACAGGTGGGCCCAATTGATTTCACGGGCCGTTACTAAGTTCGGGCTACATATGGCCCAACTATACTGTGGGCCTTTAGCAGGCCGAAAGAGACAGTGGGCTTGTACAGGACCATGAAGAGCATGGGCCGCTAAGAGGCCGAAAGTCAGGTCGTATTGTAAATGGCCCAACTATGTTGTGGGCCTTTAGCAGGCCAAAAGAGAAACCGGGCTGGTATTGGACCATGAAGGGCATGGGCCGTTAAAAGCCAAAACTCAGGTCCGACTACAAATGGCCCAACTCATTTATGGTCCGTTAACAGGCTGAAAGGCACACAGGGCCGTGAATTGGCCCAACACTTAAATGGGTCGCTAAAAGGCCAAAACTCATGTCCGACTACAAATGGCACAACAGATATATGGGCCGTCACCAGGATGAAAGACACACCGGGCCGGAAATTGGCCCAACACTTAAATGGGTCGCTAAAAGGTTGAAACTCAAGTCTGAATACAAATGGCCCAACTGATTTATGGGTCGTCAACAAGCTAAAAGACACACCGGGCCGGAAATTAGCCCAACATTTAAATGGGTCGCTAAAAGGCCGAAAGATGTACATCGTGAAAATTGGCCCATCCACTGAATGGGCTGATAGCAGGCCGAAATCTCATCGGGCCGATATTGAGCCCAAATATATAGCGGGCTGTTAACGGGCTCGAACTAACGATGGGCTGCAAAGGTGTCAAATCTTTAACGGGTCGTTGACGGGCCGAATTGGCACATCTCGTATGGGCCGTGGGCATAAATGGACCTGACACAAGTAGGCCTTATATGGGCCAGCCTTTTTCACCGGAATGGGCCACTATTGGGCCGTGCCATGTGTCGACCTATCATAGGCACCTCTTGTCCAATGAGTGGATGACATATGTCCCAACGGTGAGGCAAAACGTGTTTCCTCTCGCCAATGATGATTTTACACGTGGAAAATCCCCATTGGTCCGGGTTGTTAACGGGTTATCGGATCCAAAACCGGACTCGATAGCTTAACAGTGTTCCGTTACGGTGGATGCCACGTGTCGGTCACCCTTGATGAAAGCACTTCTGTGACGCGTGATTTATCGTCATGGAAGTGGACACTTCTGTGATGATAATTTTGGTATTGTCATGGAACACTTCTACGACAGCACAGGTATGACTATCTTGATTCTGTCATAAATTTGCCATGGATGTACATGCATGACAGAAAACGTGACCTACTGTAACAAACACGTATCATCACGGAAGTATATTTTTTTGTAGTGAACCCTAGCAACTTGTTCATCAAGAAATTCACCTAGTGGCATAGTATTATCAAGCATAGAAGTAGTTTCATCATAAGTATGATGCAAAGCAGAAGTGGCATCATCAATAATATGCGACATATCAGAATTAATAGCAGAAGTAGGTTTAGGTGTCGCAAGTTTACTCAAAACAGAAGGAGAATCATGTGCAGAGCTAGATGGCAGTTCCTTACCTCCCCTCGTAGTTAAGGGATAAATTTTGGTTTTCTCGTCTTTCAAGTTCCTCATAGTGATCAACGGATATAAATCCCAAGTGACTCAAAGAATAGAGCTATGCTCCCCGGCAACGGCGCCAGAAAATAGTCTTGATAACTCACAAGTATAGGGGATCGCAATAGTTTTCGAGGGTAGAGTAGAGTATCCAACCCAAATTTATTGATTCGACACAAGGGGAGCCAAAGAATATTCTCAAGTATTAGCAGTTGAGTTGTCAATTCAACCACACCTGGATAACTTAATATCTGCAGCAAAGTATTTAGTAGCAAAGTAGTATGGAAGTAATGGTAACGGTGGCAAAAGTAACAGTAGTAGTTTTGTAGTAATTGTAACAGTGGCAACGGAAAAGTAACTAAGCGAAGATCAATATGTGAAATGCTCGTAGGCATTGGATCAGTGATGGATAATTATGTCGGATGCGATTCCTCATGCAATAGTTATAACATAGGGTGACACAGAACTAGCTCCAGTTCATCAATGTAATGTAGGCATGTATTCCGAATATAGTCATACGTGCTTATGGAAAAGAACTTGCATGACATCTTTTGTCCTACCCTCCTGTGGCAGCGGGGTCCTATTGGAAACTAAGGGATATTAAGGCCTCCTTTTAATAGAGTACCGGACCAAAGCATTAACACATAGTGAATACATGAACTCCTCAAACTACGGTCATCACCGGGAGTGGTCCCGATTATTGTCACTTCGGGGTTGCCGGATCATAACACATAGTAGGTGACTAATGACTTGCAAAATAGGATCAAGAACCCACATATATTCATGAAAACATAATAGGTTCAGATCTGAAATCATGGCACTCGGGCCCTTGTGACAAGCATTAAGCATGGCAAAGTCATAGCAACATCAATCTCAGAACATAGTGGATACTAGGGATCAAACCCAAACAAAACTAACTCAATTACATGATAAATCTCATCCAACCCATCGCCGTCCAGCAAGCCTACGACGGAATTACTCATGCACGGCGGTGAGCATCATGAAATTGGTGATGGAGGAAGGTTGATGATGACGATGGTGTCGGTGTCAAAACCGGCGGATCTCGGGTAGGGGGTCCTGAACTGTGCGTCTAAGGTCGATGGTAACAGGAGACAGGGGACACAATGTTTACCCAGGTTTGGGCCCTCTCTATGGAGGTAATACCCTACTTCCTGCTTGATTGATCTTGATGAATATGAGTATTACAAGAGTTGATCTACCACGAGATCGTAATGGCTAAAACCCTAGAAGTCTATCATGTATGACTATGGTCATGTGTCTCCCTCCATCCGGATTAGGCCCTCCGGTTTATATAGACACCGGAGAGGACTAGGGTTGTACAAGGTCGGTTATAGAGAAAGGAATCTTCATATGTGGTCGCCAAGCTTGTCTTCCATGCCAAGGAGAGTCCCATCTGGACACGGGTAGAGTCTTCGGTCTTCGTATCTGCACAGCCCATCAATCCGGCCCATGGCTAACAGGCCGGACGCCTGAGGACCCCTTAGTCTAGGACTCCCTCAATAGCCCCTGAACTACACTTCAATGACGAGGTATCCGGCCCGCAGATTGTCTTCGGCATTGCAAGGCGGGTTCCTCCTTCCGAATACTCCAAGATAGTCTTCGGACGCAACAAACGTATCCAGAGCTGCAACATAAGTACCACACATGCAGCCGTAGAGAGTATAATATTCCACGAGTCCAATCCGCTGACAACTTTTTGCAACATGACATCACGTCCGCCCGGTCATAATTTCGAACCGTTTATCATCTGCCGCTCCGTGTTTCGAGATGCGGTTTCCATCGGCACGTCTTGTCAAAGCAGAGATCGTGTCCCCTTATTGCGGGATTCTCATCAATACGGTTGTGGGTAACCCAACCATGCCGTTTACACAACCCTCGGGAATAGGCCAGTTTTAAGGCGAGTCGGGAGGCGTTCGATATTCACTGCCTTTATAAGGGGATAAGGGTTCCTCTTCTTCACCCACGCCTTCTTTCTCCCTCTGCCCTTCCATTCTCGAGCTCCAGCACCCAAGTTTTCGTCCTTTCCACTCAGAGCAAGCTCTCAACCATGTCCGGATCTGGAGGTCAAGGCAAGTGGATGGCCTCCTCCGTCAAGGAGAAGGACATCACCCAGCTTCAGGCGGCCGGGTATCTGGCGAAAGGAATCACCCACCGTCTGCCAACCGAGGGGCCAGTCATCCCCACCCCGAAGCCTACTGAGAGGGTAGTTTTCCTCCCTCACTTCGTCCGTGGATTGGGGTTTCCACTTCACCCTTTCGTCCGCGGACAGATGTATTATTACGGGCTAGATTTCCATGATCTAGCCCCGAACTCCTTCCTCAACATCTCGGCATTCATTCTCGTGTGCGAGGCCTTCCTCTGCATCCAACCCCACTTCGGCCTATGGCTCAAGATCTTCAACGTGAAGCCGAAGGTGGTGGATGGTCAGCACGCAGAGTGCAGAGGCGCCATGGTGAGCAAGATGCCCAACGTTACTTGCCCCACGGGCACTTTTGTGGTGACAATCAAGGAGTGGCAGAAACAGTGGTTCTACATCACAGAGCCACGCGGCGCCACTTGGGCGGCGGCTCCCAAATTCAAGGCCAGAGCTCCAATGCGGCTCACCTCCTGGACGGAGAAGGGACCCAAGTGGTCTGCGTCAGACGAGCTGCAGCGCTGCAAACGCGCATTCAGAGTATGGTGGATAAAAACATCAAGCTCGTCGACGTGATCCAGGTGATGCTGGTTCGCCGGATTCTCCCCTGCCAAAGCCGAAGCTTCCCTATATGGGAATTTGATCCGGAGAAGCACCAGACCCTGGGGGGCTCTTCGGAACTACTCACGAAGATGCCTGGATGTTGCTCTTCAAGGGCAACGAGAAGCCGCCGGTCGTAGATTCGGACTGTGGGCACGAACACACCCATCCCGCCAATGCGGGCAGTTTTCCTTTTCTCAAGGCGTACCTTCTACTTGTATGTTCAAGGAGGATGCCTAATGTTTGCTGTATTTTTTCAGGCGTGGACGGAGAGATCGGAGCGGATCCAGAGTTCGGCTCCGCTGCCCGAAGAGCCAGTCATCCCGCTCCTGGCGAAGATATTGGTTCCGGCGCCCTATCGGCCGCCGGAAAAGAAGGCCAAGAAGAAGGCCAAGGGGGCCAAAGGTGGCCCCCGTCGCAAGGGTGCTTCGTACGTGACGTTCGAAGACAAAGAGACCCTTTCCTCCGCCGCTGAGGACGATGACGACGAAGAGGAGGAGGAGAATAACCCTCCCCCTGATGAGGGGTAGAAGAAGAGGGCAGCCTCCACGAATCTGGAGGCGGAGACGTCCAAGAAGGGGAAAGGCTCCCTTGCGGATAACTCCGCGTGGGACGTCGACAGCAGTCCGGAGCGACGCCCCCGCGCTAAGCCTCGGGCTGCATCGTAAGTGCTAAGACACGTACATACCCATATATCCAGCCTCTCCTCTTCATTGTGTTGACATGGTTAATTACGCTATTGCAGTCCGGCCCATGACAGCTCCCAGCGATCCTCATCAAGGGGTTCGCTGGACTCGAGGGCGATGGCCAGTGATTCACCGCCGGCCGCTTATTCTCCCTAGGCAAAGGGCGACGCTGAGTTGCTGTCCTGAAGGACCTTCCCAGGCCAGGGACAGGTTCAGGAGGCGCCGAAAGGTGAAACCTCCGTTGCCGGACACTAGGAGGAGCAAATCCCCATGGAGACAGGTGATGAGGGCCGTATTCAGTTCGGCCCTCAGCCGAATACGATATCGGACACCAATACGGCTCCGGAATCCAGTGTGTGACCTCCTTCGAAAGAGGGGGGTATGCCCATTCCGCCAGTGACCCCTGTCCAACTAGGGGCACCGGATAATCTGCTGGAAGCGCTGCGAGGCGCTTCCATTGTGGATGAGCACCGTGTTCTTATGGGCACGGTAATTGAAAGGGTTCAGTCCGCCAAGAGCGGACTAACCGAAGCCTGCAGCAACCTGCTGACAGGTTTTGAGGTAAGCGACGCACAAAGAGAAGATCCTAATACAGATAGTAGCCCTTGAGACACTGTCTGGTGTTCAGAAAGAAAAAAACCGGACAGAGGATCAATCCCTTATTGTAGGAAACTAACTAAATGTGTGTGAAATGAATATGCAGGCGTCGCTGCTGGCCGCGGCCTCGCATACTGCCGAAGTCTCCGGACTGAGGCGGAGACTGGAGCAGGCCAAGGAGGAGCTCGGCCAGGTGAGGAGGCAGCTCCAGGAGAAGCAAGGTATGTAATAACCCGCTATATATCCGGAAAGAGTAGATGATATATATTGACCGGAGTGTCATGGTATGTGTAGGAGCGACGACCGAGGTCGAGGCCCTAAAAAAGGCCATAGCCGAAGCCGAGGGGAAGGCTGTCAAGGAGCAGGTCGTCCGTAAGAAGCTCAAGGCCTGGGTCAACGAGGTCCAGCAAGAGCTCCAGGACGCAATGCATCGGCTCTAGAGGCCGAACTTGCCAAGGCTCGTTAGAACGCAGAGACGGCTCGGAATGAGGCTGAGGGCGCCCTCCAGGAGATCCAGGAGGCTAGGAAGATCGCGGCGGGTAAGGCATTTAGTATGCAAAGAAAGTATGTGAAGAGGAAGTATCTTTTACTAACCCGGATTCGGAGTTCTCCAGGGGCTTTTGCTGATCTGCCATGCAGTGTATCTGACGCCGCAGAGTTCTTCCGAGCCGAAGAAGGGAGCTCCACGGAGAAGCTGTTCTGGTCGCAATATCTTGCGCCAGAGCATCTGGTGCCCTTCAGCGATCAGCTAAAATAGCTTGTCGAGCTACACAGGGTGGCCGAACTGGCCATGAAGGATTTAATAATCCGGCTGTGGCCAGCCGAAGCTATACCCAGCAGTTACTTCGGCCTCGTGAAGCAGCTGGTGGATGCCTGCGCTCGGCTGGACGCCGTCAAACGGTCCATCTGCATCGAGGGCGCGCACCTGGCCTTCGCCTATATCAAGGTCTGGTGGGCGAAGATGGACGCCGTCAAGCTAGCGACCGAAGGGCCGCCTGAGGGCAAGGAGCACCGCACACCCGAGCGATATTTTGGAGGCGTCCTGGAGGGGTCCCGCATTGTTGCGGAGCAGTGTGCGAAAGACGTGATCTTTGAATGAATACATTCGTATTTTGTCTCGCCTTGTATGATAAAACAAAGTGGGTTTGTAATATAATGTTTGTTATGTTAAAAAATTTACCTCATGTGCGGCCGTGTTGTATGAATTCTGAGGGTTGGCCAGTCGTCGGCTTCTGCCCTCATGTAGGTAGTACGGAGGTGTTCGGGATGGAATCTAAACACTCTTGATCCAACTATATGGTCCTTGAAGGAGTTGTTTAGCGCAACGAACCAGGCAATCAGACTATGCGGCTTTAACGCCCTCACTTAGCCATAGGATTTTGACAATCAAAATGTTGGCGCAACCCCTAGTATCCGGAAGTCCAAACTGGGGGGATTATGTAGACACCTGATCGGATAAAAACCGATTCATCGCGTAATGCGGAAAAAACCTCTAACGATTTGAGACCTCCGAAGAGCTGACCGGCTCTCGCCACATCATGACAGTCAGTTTTCGGCTTTCTCTACTGAGGTGCTCATCCGGATGAACCAGGGCACAATCGCAGTAGTTCTCCCTTTACTACCCTAGCCGATATAGCGGAACGTAAGGTAGTAAGCACAGGACTGGGCAACCCAACTATTGACAAAGACATGATTCGGAGCCAATGCATATAATGCTAAATTCGGGGTGCCGAACTATACTGTAAAAAGTGTTCAGACTTCGTTGTCGTATTGCGGGGCGCTATAAAGCCCCTGGCAAATTTGAAGCGTACCAGAGTGTACGGGTGCTATCTGATAAGATTATCAATAGAAAAAGGAAAACAAAAAGGGAGCAGAGGTAATTAGCTGGGGCCCTAAAATTTGGGCCGCAAAATTGTTTTCATTTAAAATATTATTAATGCGCCAAGGCACGTTGATACAAATGGACTCGATTACATAGTCTCAAGATCATAGCAAGATAATCAAGCCCTTGACTCAACACTAATCTTTATTATATATAGCTCACGGACTCGATTACATAGAAGGATCATATAGCAAAACTCAAAACTAGATCATACTAAAACTTTATTCTACTAGATCAAAATATTACTAAAAGGATCGAACTAAGAAAAACGGTAAAGATAGGAGTGTGAAGGTGGTACGATACCGGGGCACTTCCCCCAAGCTTGACAGTTGCCAAGGGGAGTGCCCATACCCATGTATTTATATCTCTTTCTTCGGGGGTGGTGATGTGATATTCTTGGCGATGATGCCCCTCAGGATACGATTCTCCTCCTCAAGCTTATTGACTTGTTGTTTGAGATCCATTATTTCCTTACGAAGCTTACCCGTGACGGCTAAAGCTCCTTTCACCCAAGGATGTTGCATAGCTGCGGGAGAACAAGTAACACTCTTTTTCATAATTTCATAAGAGAGAAATCTAACATTGGAAGGGATGACTGAGTTTGGAATAGCTGAGCTCTATAGTTCCCCCATCGGGAATCCGACCCGGAAACGAGAAGTAACTTCTTGATCCTCCTCCATGACATCTATCCTTTTCAAGTCGGCTTCCATCTCTTCCTCCATTGATGGCCCAAAGTGATAGGCATCGCTATTTGCTCCTGGACCCGGTGCCGGATGAGACACCCGACTCTCCCCGACTGATTCTTGAGAAGACATCTGTCGGGTGGTTGGTGCGACATTGTGGGAGCCAATAAAACGTCGCCGGTGCCTGGAAACGGGATGAGGCGAAGACATGCACGCCGGCGAATCTTACCCAGGTTCAGGGCTCTCCGAGGAGATAACACCCCTAGTCCTGCTCTGCGGGATCTCCGCATGATCACTAGATCGATAAAAGGTAGCTACAATCACTCCTAGAGCTGTTGGGATCAAGGGAGAAGAAGAGCAGGGCTAGCACTTGCTTCTCTCTATCTATGTGTGTGTGTGTGCTATGCTTGGAAGCCAAACATGCAGAGATGCGAACCAGAAGCGAACCCTTTGCATGGGTGCTCCGGGGGGTTTATATAGGCCTACCCCCGGGGGTACAATGGTAATCCGACTGGGAACGGGTCCCAGCCGTCAGTGTCTATGCTCGCCGGCTTCTCCGCCGGCCGCTGGGTCCCGCCGGCTGGTGGGTCCCGCCGGCTGCCGGCCACTTGGTCGACAGGCCGGCCCCACCGCCTAGGGCTTTGTCGGCGGCTGCTTACTGTAGCCGCGCCTCTGATGATGAGGGCTTTGTCGAGGTGAGCGTGGCTACAGTAGGCCGCCTCGGGGGCTATCACTGTAGCCTCACCTCGTCTTGCCTCCTTAATGGGGCTCCTGCTTCGAGGAAGGGAGTAGCCAGCTTCTGGAGGCCGGCTACGCTCTCGGCCGACTAGGAAAAGCCGGGCCGCCTTCACGCCTCTCTTTGGCTGAAGGGGCCCGCGGTCCTTGGGCCGTACGGGAGTGGGTCGTGGATGACGTCGTAGCTGGCGTGGCTACAGTGCCGGGCCGCACGGGAGACATCCCTCCCGTACGGCCTCCTGTAGCCATGCCCGCCTCGGGCTTCGGGGGTCGTGGTCCGCACTGTGGCCATGCCCCGTCAGGTCGCCGTTATGTAGGAGTGGTTGTGGTCCTGGCCGACTTCTGAGAATCGGCATCCTTCTTGGCCAGCTTCTTGTAGTCGGTGAGGCTGGGTCGCCTTCCGGGAGTCGGCTTTAGTGGTAGCCGGCCGGGGAAGGCGGCCCAAATGCTTGGAGTGCTTGTAGGCCCAAAAGGCCTGATAAATTTCCTGAAGAGCCAGGGGTAGTCGGTTAGGCTACCCTTGGCCATTTACTCCGACAGTAGTCCCCGAAGCTGATTGGGCTTCGAGGTGGAGTGGGGTTCGAGAAGCTCGATCAGCTTCCTATCGGGACAAGCCGGCAGCTGGGAGCCGGCCTTGGTGCAGGTGTGCCTCCTTTAGTCGAATTCTTCCGGAGTCGAGGGGCGGGAACCCGCAGGCTCGTGCACCGGGCCGCGGGCCGGCCTCGGGCCGTTGGCGTGCCACGTGGCCAGAAAGCCTGCCAGCCCACGCGCGCGATGGGACGTCACCGCAGGGAGGGGGCCCGCCACGTCCGTGCCCCGGCCCAGGCGCGGATCCTTTGTATCCCGAAACCGCCCGCACGTTCCGTGTGGCAGTTTCGGCTCGCACTTATGCGTAATAAACGCGAGACGTGGGGGGAGTGGGCGCAGTTAATCCCACGTCTCCCCCCCACGTCCGGCCTCTTCGGCCGCGTGAGGCTATAAGTAGGGGGAGGTGGAGGGCGGCAGACCCTCGCACGCTCCTCCTACTCCCTTCGTCTTCTCACCTTGCTCGTTCTTGCGACAGCGCCTCGCCGCCGCGCTCTTCTTTCGCACGCTCCTCCGCCGCCGTGCTAGCTTCCGCTATGCCTCCCCACGTAGAGCAGCTTGGCGGGGATTGGGATGGCTCCATCGTCCACAGCGACCACATCGACTTCCTCCGCGACACCCGGCGTCTGCCCAGCGCGGACAAAGTGGAGGTCCGCCTCGCGCTGGAGAAGGAAATCAGGCCGGCGCCGCGGGATGGCGAGCGGGTGGTCTTCCGCTCGCACTTCCTGCACGGCTTCGGCCTGCCAGTGAGCGCCTTCTTCCGCTCCTGGCTGGACTTCTATCAGCTCCAGCCACACCACCTCACCCCCAACGCAGTGGTGCTGCTGTCGGCCTTCGTCACCCTGTGCGAGGGTTATCTCGGCGTCCTCTCCACCCTCGAGCTCTGGGGGGAGTTCTTCCAGTCGAAGCTGGGTACGCGCAGCAAGGGCGTGCCGGCCCACACTGGTGCCTTCATCGCGTCGCGGAGATCGGGCGCCGACAACCCCTTCCCCGTCATCACGCTGATCCAATCGGTGAAGAAGTGGCAGCAGTCATACTTCTACGTGCGGAACATCGCTCCACGGGGCGACTACATCAACCTGCCGGCTTACGTAGCCGGCCCACCGGCGGGGAGGCTGCCCCAGTGGTCCTTCCGGGCGGTGACGCTGTCGTAGGGAGGAAACGCCGCCATCGCCCGCCTGCGGGTGATGGTCCAGTCGAAGGGCCTGACGGGGCCCGACCTCCTGGCCGCGTTCGTCACGCGCCGGGTCCTCCCGCTCTAGAGCCGGCCTCATCTGATCTGTCAGATGAGCGACCAGCTCGATCCGAGCCGGATGTGCACCAAGGAGATGCCGCAGCCCGACGCCGCCGACATGGTGAACTACCTCGCCAACTGCCAGCTTCCCGACAATTGGCAATTCGGCAAGGAGCCATACAGCCGCGCCAATCCTCCGCCTACGGTACGCTCCCCTTCTCTTTTTCTCTTTTTCTCTCTCAGCTTTGTCGCCGAGTTCCTCTGGGCCGACTCTAACTCAGTCGGCTCGCTCTTTGGACAGAATCCTCTACTTCGGCCGACCGGCGGGGCAGACGTGGAGCGCCGCTTCGTCCCCGACCGGACCGAACACGACCAGGAGGACCCCGACCTGGGGGCGGTCCATATGGAGGATGCCGCCGAGCCGGCCGGCGGCCAAGCCGGCGGCGAAGCAGGCGGCTCTGGGTTCTCTGCGACCTTCGACGACTGGCCGGACGAGGACGAAGCCGAAGCCGTCCCGCCCCGCCAACCGGCCTCCGGACGCGGCGCGGGCTCCTCCGGCGCGCAGCCTGCTCGGGGTAGAGGCCAGAAACGTCGCGCCACCCAGGGCATGTTCGGCAGCCGGACGAAGAAGCCGAGGGGTGGGGCGGCAGACACCAGGCGGGAAGAAGCGGCCGCGAAGGCGGCTCGTTTCCGCAAAGTGGTGAAGCAGCCGCAGACTGTGTCGGCGTGAGTTCTCTCTCTTTTTGTACTGTCCTTCTTTCTTTCCTTTGATGGTTCTTGAGTCTTCGTCTTCTTTTTCGATGGTTAGAGCTCCGCTATCACTTGAGCGGGCGGACGCCGGCTCCGTCATCGAGTCGCCAGGGGGCTCTAGGAGCACCACCCGCCGCGTTGATCCCCGCGCCGCCCTCCTGGAGGCGACGGAAAGGAACGCGCGGGAGGCGCGGGAGGAGCAGGAAGCGCGGGAGGCGGAGGCACGGAGGGCCGCCGCCGCCCAGGTAGCTCGGGAGGAGGAGGCGGCGAAGGCGCTCGCCGAGGCCGCAGCCAAGGCCCAGGCAGAGGCCGAGGCCGAAGCGGCGGCAGGGAGGCCTTGATGGTCACCCCCCTGCGCACCATGGCGCCCGGGGACGTGGATCCCTCGCCGGGGGGAGCCAGCGGTTCCCAGCCGGGGCTGGGAGGAAGCGGCGACGACGTCGTCATCTTGGGGGAGGTGCCGGGGCCGACTCCTCCGACTAGGACGACCCAAGGCCGCCAGCCTGAGCCTGCGCCCGCACAGTCGGCGGGGGGCGAGCCGGCCGCGGGGGCTGAGGTGGCGGTCCGGGTTCCGCCAAGCCGGCGTGCGGGGAAGGCCGCGGCTGAACCACAGAAGGATGCGTCGGAGCCACAGCCGGCCATGGGCTCCAGCTCGTCGGCCCGAGACGCGGAGGCGGCCAGCGCTACCTCGGGGTGGACGCCGGGCGGAGGGACAGCGGTGGTGAACGTCGCTGCACAAGACGTCCGGACCCGGCTGCAGAGCCAAGCCGCGGCGCTGAGGCAGTTCACCGACGAATTCCTCGCCACGCGGGCAGCCATCCGGGTTAGTATTCTCATCTTGCTCTTGATTTCTCTCGTGGGGGCGCGTCAGCGCACCCACTGGGTGTAGTCCCCGAGTTCCGAGTCGGCTGCTGAGCAGGCGGCTTGGAACTTCTTGGAGATTTTGTTTTTGCTGCTTTTGTTCTCACTTCGGTCGTCTGTCCGTCTTGCAGGACTACCACAACCTCCGAGCGGCCGCCTTCAACTCCCAGGCTCGGGAGCTGACTCAGAAGACCGCCGATCTCACTGAAAGAAGAGGTATGTGGCTTGATCTCTATCTCATGTGGGGGCGCGTCAGCGCACCCACTGGGTGTAGTCCCCGAGATTCGGGCCGACTGCTGAGCAGTCGGCTCGGATCTTCCTTGATGATTTCTCATTGTTCTTCTTCTTCTTCTATCTCTGCAGCGGCCAACGCCAGTCTGAGGGCACAGCTGGGGGAGTCCCAGACTGCTCTTCGTGCCAAGGACGCGGAGCTCGCCGCCTTGGCGCAGGAACGCGACCGCCTGGTCAAGAAGCTGGCCGACCAGGAGGAAGGCCACAAGGCTGCGCTAAAAGCAGCGCAGGATCGCGAAGCCACCCTCCACGCCGAGTTCGAGACGGAGGCGGCCGGCTGGGCAGAGGACAGGCAGACTCTGGTCTCCGGCTATGGCCAGATCGAGGATCTGGTTGACGGTAAGTCGTCTATCCCTTCATCCTTTCTTGCCATCTGCCACTTCGGCTTGTTTTTCTGATTTTGGTGCTCTTCTTTTCTTTTCTTCTTTGCGCAGAGTACTTCCCCGGCTATTCCACTGCCGCCAACCAGGCCATCGAAGCTCGTCGCCAGGCGAAGAGGCAGGCCGGCTTCGAGATCTCGCCGACCGCCGGCCGCTCGCTGGAGGAGCAGCTCCTGGCGATCCAGGCTCGTATCCAGCCGGCTCACAGGCTGCTCCGCCGGCTTCAGCATGCCGGGTCGCAGGTCTTGGCCGCCCTCTGGCCCTGCCAAGCGGTCCCGCGCACTCCCAGTCGGACCGCCGACTGGCTGGAGGTGGCCGTCGGCCACTTCGAGGCTTGGAAGGCGTCAGCGGCTCGCTCCGGCGCCAGGCGGGCGCTGGAGTTCGTCAAGGCCTGGTATCCCAGCCTGAACTTGGACCAGCTGTCGACTTGGCGGCAGCAAGCCGACACGGAGCTGGAGCCGGCACGGCCGGCCATCATTCGGCGGGCTTCAGCGATCGCCGACTACACCGACACCAACGTCTTCGCCCCCGAGGTGGACGACAATGGAGTCGCCCATCCGGAAGATTGGTTCGGGCTGGACCCGTCGTACGGCGAGGACTCGGCGGAGGAGATCGACTCCAGCGACGAGGGCGAAGAGGAGGAGGAGGAAGGCGAAGACGCCGAGCCGGCTGGTGGAGTAGCCGGCCAGCCTGACCGCGCCTCCAGCACTACGTCGCGTGCGAGTGCGTCTCCTGCCGCGGGAGGCGGTCAAGCCGGGACCAGCTAGGCGGCCACTCCTTCAGCCGGCGAGCTGCCTTCACCGACCAGCTCGGCCTCCAAGTCATGCCTTGGCCTTCTTTCTTTTGTTTCCCTGTCTTGTTACTTTTGAACAATGTTTGGTTAAGTCTGCACAATTCCACCCACTGGGTGTATTCAAACTTAAGTCTGTTGTCAGCCTTTGGGCGGCTTTATGTATTTAAGTTATGCAATCGGTCTTTCCCTGTACTTTCGCTTTTTGTCCTTCTGCTTTTTTCCTTTGCCGCCCTCCCTTGGATGCCGCCTCCCTAGTCAAACAGTTGCTCTGCAATCTGTAGCCGGGGAGTGCCTGGCCGATTGGGGAGGGGGAAGTACTTTTAGCTCTGCCGGACTTAAGCTAAGTTTTTAGGAAGCCGGCCAGCCGGCTGTTGTGACAGCCGGCAGGCATATATGGAGGCCGTCTCTTTGCTATATAGGTTGGTTGTTCCTTAGCCGTTTTTCGTGTGGGCATCCTTTCTTTCTTCTCTCTTGCTAGTCGGATAGTCAGTTCTTTGAGCTGCGACTTTCAACAAGAGAGGACTTGGGAGCCGGCGCACTACTTTGCTGACTTCGGGAAGAACTTAGAATATAGCTTAAGGCGGCCAGTCCCCGGGCCGACTAGTCGGACCCGGTGCCGGACAAGAATTTGAAATGTAATAATACATTCATGGATATGACACTCGTCATTCATAGATAAATAAAAGGCAGTCCCCGAGTACTGTTCGGGGGGCCTGTTGGTTTGTAACTTAATACAAAAGGGGTAGCATGATACATACTGCTTTTCAGCTGTAAAATCATCTTAGGAGGTTTGCGTTCCATGGCCGCTCCGACTCCTTGCCGGAGTCGTCTCTCTTGCGTGCTCTTGGCTTTTGCGCGTCGATCAAGTAGTAGGAGTCGTTGCCGAGTGCCTTGCTGACGACGAAGGGGCCTTCCCAAGGGGCCGAGAGCTTGTGCTGGCCGGCTGTTCGCTGGATCAGCCGGAGCACAAGGTCGCCCTCTTGGAAGGATCTTGACTTGACCTTGCGGTTGTAGTAGCGGCGCAGGCCTTGCTGGTAGATGGCGGACCGGCTGAGGGCTAACAGCCGGCCTTCTTCCAGTAGGTCGACGCCGTCTTCTCTTGCTTCTTTGGCTTCCTCCTCCGTGTACATGGTGATCCGAGGCGAGTCGAACTCGATGTCTGTTAGGATGATAGCCTCGGCACCGTACACAAGGAAGAATGGAGTGAAGCCGGTTGACTTGTTGGGTGTAGTGCGCAGACTCCAGAGGACAGCCGGCAGCTCTTCGAGCCAGCAGCCGGCCGATCGCTCCAGTGGTACAACCAGTCGGGGCTTGATGCCGGAGAGGATAAGTCCATTTGCTCGCTCGACCTGGCCGTTTGACTGCGGGTGGGCAACGGACGCTAAGTCCAGTCGGATGCCCTGTGTCGCGCAGAAACGTGCCAGTGCGCCTTTGGCGAAGTTCGTGCCGTTGTCGGTGATGATGCTGTGCGGCACGCCGTACCGAGTAGTGATGTCGGTGATGAATGTCACGGCAGTCGGCCCGTTCAGCTTCTTGATCGGCTTTGCTTCGATCCATTTTGTGAACTTGTCCACCGCAACGAGTAGGTGTGTCATGCCACCGCGGGCGGTCTTGAAAGGGCCCACCATGTCCAGTCCCCAGACGGCAAAAGGCCAGGTGAGGGGAATGGTTTTGAGGGCAGAAGCCGGCAGGTGTTGTTTGGAACTGAAGACTTGACATCCTCTGCAGCTCTTCACTATTTTTTAGCATCCTCCAAGGCAGTCGGCCAGAAGAAACCATGGCGGAAAGCCTTGGCCACGAGGGATCTTGAGGCGGCGTGATGGCCGCATTCGCCTTGGTGGATGTCTTTGAGGATTGCCACTCCTTTATCTGGCTCGACGCAACGCTGGAAGACTCCAGTGACGCTGCGCTTCACGAGCTCCCTGTTGATTATTGTGTATGTTGCGGCTCGTCGTTGCACTAGTCTAGCTGCGATCTCATCAGTCGGCAGCTCTCTGTTGACTAGGAACTTGAGGATGGGCTGGGCCCATGAGGGAGCTGTGACTTCTTCTGCTGTTAATGTGGCCACCATGACTCGGGTGGGTGGGTTGGGTGTTGCATTGGAGTCGACCACCGCTTCTTGTGTTGTTGCAGTCCCTGGGCCGACTGCTGCAGTCCCCGGGCCGGGTTCTGAAGTCCCTGGGCCGGGTGCGACTACGTCAGTCCCCGGGGCAGTCGTCGAAGTCCCCGTGCCGCCTGCGGGATTGCTTGAGCCGGATCCGGCTGTTTCTGGCGCAGGCGGTACGAAGATGGAATCTGACTCTGGAGACGGCTTGATGGACGGCTTGAGGAGGCGCTGGAGGGAGACGCCAGTCGGTATGGCTTGTCGGGTGGAGCCGATCCATGCTAGGGCATCTGCTTGGTCGTTGTCGGCCCTTGCACGTGAAGGAACTCGCACCCTTCAAAGTATCCGCTCATCTGCTGGACGAGGAAACGGTAGCTTGCCATGTTTGCGTCCTTGGCGTCCCAATCGCCAGATGATTGCTGGACCACCAAGTCTGAGTCGCCGTAGCACAGGATCTAGCGTATGTCGAGTTCTTTGGCTAGCCGGAGCCCATGTACGAGCGCCTCGTACTCGGCCACGTTGTTGGAGGCGGCGAAGTGGATCTGCAGCGTGTACTTGAGCTTGTCACCTTTGGGAGAGGTGAGGACGATGCCGACTCCCAAGCCGGTGCGCATCTTGGACCCGTCAAAGTGCATCTGCCAATGGGTGGAGTCGGGAGCCGGCGGTAAGTACTGGGTTTCGGCCCAGTCGACGAGGAAGTCGGCCAATGCTTGCGACTTGATGGCGGTGCGGGGTTGATAGAAAATCGTGTAGGGCGCCAAGGCAATGGCCCATTTGGCCACCCGGCCGGATGCATCCCGGCTGCCTATGATCTCGGCGAGCGGGGCAGTGCACACGACCGTGATGGGGTGCTCTTGGAAGTAGGGCTTCAATTTCTTGGCAGCGAAGTACACCCCATAGCACATCTTCTGGTAGTGCGGGTAATTTTGCTTTGAGCTGGACAGTACTTCGCTGAGATAGTAGACCGGCCTCTGGACCAGCTGAGCTCGGCCTTCCTCCGGGCGCTGGACCACAACAACAGTGCTGACGACTCGGCTTGTCGCGGCGATGTAGAGGAGCATGGGCTCCTTCTCAGTCGGCGCAGCCAGGACAGGCGGAGTGGTCAACATTTTCTTCAACTCATGGAAGGCTTGGTCGGCTTGATCATTCCACTCAAAGTGAGTGGACTTCTTCATGAGTCGGTACAGGGGGAGGGCCTTCTCTCCTAGTCGGCTGATAAAACGGTTCAGGGAGGCTAAGCAGCCAGTGAACTTCTGCACATCTCGCAGCTTGGTGGGTATCTCCATCCTCTCGATGGCCTTGATCTTGACAGGGTTGCACTCAATGCCGCGTTCGGATACCAAAAAGCCTAGCAGCTGGCCGGCTGGCACTCCGAACACGCACTTCTCGGGGTTGAGCTTGATCTGGAATCGGCGCAAGTTGGCAAATGTTTCCTTCAGGTCTTCCAGCAAGGTACCGCGCTTCTCTGTCTTCATCACAATGTCGTCTACGTAGACGTGGGCATTTCTGCCGAGTTGTTTCAAGAGACATTTCTGCATGCAACGCTGAAAAGTGGCGCCGGCGTTTCTCAAGCCGAATGTCATTGTCAGGTAGCAGAAAGCTCCAAAGGGTGTGATGAAAGCAGTCTTCAGGCGGTCAGCCGGGTCCAACTTGATCTGCTGATACCCTGAGTATGCATCCAAAAAACATAACAGCTCGCATCCGGCTGTGGAGTCTATCACTTGGTCAATCCGTGGCAAAGCAAACGGATCCTTTGGGCAGGCCTTGTTCAAACTTGTGTAATCTATACACATGCACCACTTGTTATTCTTCTTCAAAACCAGAACTGGATTGGCAAGCCATTCTGGAAAGAACACTTCCATGATGAAGCCGGCTGCAAGGAGCCGGGCTATCTCTTCTCCCACGATTCTTCGCTTCTCTTCTGATAGTCGGCGGAGGGGTTGCTTGACCGGCTTCGCATCAGCTCGGACATGTAATTTGTGCTCGGCGAAATCCTTCGGGACACCCGGCATGTCCTTTGGGGACCATGCAAAGATGTCTCGATTCTCACGGAGGAAGTCGGCGAGCTCGCCTTCCTATTTACTGTCCAAGTTCGCCCCAATCACGGCGAACCTCTCCGGGTGCTCCGGGTCTAGAGGTATCTTCTTCGTCTCTTTGGCAGGCTGGAAGGAGCCCTGCGCATCACAGTCCTTGGGGTTGGGGGACAAGGCCGGCTGCTTGCCGGCCATGGCCACGACCCGTTCCAACATCTTCTTCTCTTCTGCCACCACGAGGGACTCGGCCAGCCGGCTGCTGGCCATGGCACACTCGATGGACTTCTTGTAGTCGCCGGCTACCGTGATGATTCCCTTTGAGCTCGGCATCTTCATCTTCAGGTAGGCATAGTGGGGCACAGCCATGAACTTGGCCAAAGCGGGTCGGCCAAGTAGTGCATGATAAGGGCTCTCCAAATCCACCACCTCGAACCATATTGCCTCCCGGCGAAAGTGATCTTTGTCTCCGAAGAGAACATCCATTTTGATCTTGCCGATTGGAGAGCAAGATAGGCCGGGTACGATACCATGGAAGATGGTGCGGCTCGGCATGAGCTGCTTTGCTTTGATGTTCAGCTTGTCCATGGTGTCGCGGTACAGTATGTTGATACTGCTTCCACCGTCTATCAGGACGCGGGAAAATCTGGCAGCTCGCCTCTCCGTCGCAAGGGTGACGTCCAAGACCATAGCATAGGAGCTAGGCGAAGGCATCACCTCTGGGTGGTCGGCCTGGCTCCAGCTGATGGGCTTTTCCGACCAGTGCATGAACTCGGCGGTGCTAGAGGCGACTGTGTTTACTTCTTGGTGCTGCCGGCGTCGGCTGCGCTTGTCGTCGACTTGACTTGTGAAGACGACGTAGGCGTCGTGCGCTTTGGGGAACTCATCTTGGATGGCGCCGACTGCCGGCCGGGCCGCCGGCTGCTGGGGAGCTGTAGGCGGCGGGCCGGGAGGCGGAGGCGGCACCATCCCTTCGCCCTTGGTGATGCGGGTGAGCCAGTGGCATTTCCGTGTTGTATGGTTGGACGGCTTCGCGCCGCTGTGGAACTTGCAGGGAGCATCGAGTGCTTGTTCGTAGGAGAAGGACGGCTGCCAGGGCGGCCGGCCACCCTTCTTCTTGGGAGCGGGCCGCTCTTCGAGCTGCTCGTCTTCAATGGTGGCCACCTGCCGACTGGAGGAAGTCGGCATGGGGCCCTTGCGCTTGTGGTCGTTCTGGTAGGGGCGCCGGTTAGGGTCGCCAGCCGGCGTCTTGGGAGCCGGAGCAACTACTTTCCCCGAGGCGTCCACTCGGAGCTCGGTCTTCATGGAGGAGTCGGCCGTGGCATATTTGTCGGCGGTGATCAGCAACTCATCGAGGGTAGCCGGCTCGTCGCAGAGGAGTCGGTGCTTGAGGAGGGTGCCCTCTCGGCACCCAGCAGTGAAGTACTCGATGGCCTGGACCTCGTGCACTCCCTCGCAGGAGTTGCGGAGCTCGGCCCATCGCGTGAGGTAGTCGCGGGTCGACTCGTTGGGCCCCTGGACGCAGAGGGAGAGCTAGCGAGGCTTGGGAGGCCGCTTGTAGGTGCTGGTGAAGTTGTGGACGAAAACTTCGGTGAAGTCCAGCCAGCTGTTGATGCTGTAGGGCTTGAGGCTGTTGAGCCATGTGCGCGCCGTGCCTTGCAGCATCAAGGGGACGTATTTCACGGCGACGCGCCGGTTGCCGTTGGCGATGCTGACGGCTGTGGAGTAGTCGATGAGCCAATCTTCCGGCTTCACCGAGCCGTTGTACTTGGGTGTGTCCCTGGGGAGCGAGAACCCTTTGGGAAAGGGCTCGTCGCGGATGCGGGGGCCAAAGCATGGCGGGCCGACATCGTCTTCTTCTTCTAACGCCAGGGATCGAGCCAGGCGGTCGATCCTGTGGTGGGCGTCGTTCTCGCCGACTCCTTCTCGGCGGCCGAGTCGGTCGCCAAGAGTCGGATGGGTGACAGGCGGTGGAGTGAGGCGTCTTTCTCTTCGAGGCGGGGGAGGAGGCAGGTTTTCCTGGTGCTTTACGGCTCGAGGGCGGCCATCCGCGTCGCGCTCGATGGTGATGCGAGTCCGGCTGCGGCTGGCAGCCGGCTCCTTGTCTTTCTTCTGGCGCGTGCCGCTCGCAGTCGGCGAGCGGGACGTCGCGGCGTGCTCCCGGCGCGGGGGGTGGCTATCAGCTCGGGCGCCGGCTTCGTGCCGTTCTGCAGCCGCGTCGATCAGCTGCTGGATCCGTCTTATCATGTAGGGGAGCTCATCGGCTCCCAGCCCATTGAGCTCCTCTGCAGCCGCCTGAGCGGCTCGCAGATTCTCGAGCGGGGTGGCGTAGACGGGGCGATCTGCGCCCAGCATGCTGGCAACGGCTGCGCCGCGCTTCTGGACGAAGCCGGCTCGGCTCGGGCCGCTGGGCGGCGGCGTCCCGAAGGCGGCGCGGTCAACTTCGCGCTGGTGGGCCTCGGTGAGGCGTCTCATCGAGGCTATCTTCTTGCCCTCCGCGATGAGGGCAAGGCGGCGTGCCTCCAGGGTCTCGGCGTCGGCGTCGGCCGGGATGGGGACGGAGAGGTCGTGCATCGCCGCTTGCTGAGTGTCGCGGGCGTTCTCGCCCGAGTTGGAGACGTGGCTGATGACCAGCACTTCGGTGACAGCGCTGCTGCCGCTGTCAGCTCGAGGGAGTGGGTCGTCGAAGACCACCACGTCGGAGGGGTAAGCGTCGAGCGACGCGGTGTCGGAGTCGATGAGCATCGGGTCGGTGGAGCCGACAGACTCCATGTCCGCAGCAGGCTCGCTGGAGACGTGAAGTTGGTCGAGGAGGCTGACGAGGCGGCTCTCGGGGTAATCGGTGCCTGCGTCGGACGCAGGCTCGTCGGAGATGCGAGTCTCGCCGAGTAGATCGGCGAGGTGGCTCGCTGCGCAGGCGTCGTCGATGCCTTGCAGCGCGTCGGGGCAAACGCCATCGGGCGCAGCAGGCTGGCTGCGCTCGCGGGGAAGGAAGAGGGTTCCCGTCCAGAACAGGTCTCCGGACGACGGTGCACCTGGCCCCACGTTGGGCGCCAAATGTCGGGTGGTTGGTGCGACATATGCCAAGGGATGGCTTATCATTGTGGGAGCCAATAAAACGTCGCCAGTGCCTGGAAACGGGATGAGGCGAAGACATGCACGCCGGCGAATCTTACCCAGGTTCGGGGCTCTCCGAGGAGATAACACCCCTAGTCCTGCTCTGCGGGGTCTCCGCATGATCACTAGATCGATAAAAGGTAGCTACAATCGCTCCTAGAGCTGTTGGGATCAAGGGAGAAGAAGAGCAGGGCTAGCACTTGCTTCTCTCTATCTATGTGTGTGTGTGTGTGTGCTATGCTTGGAAGCCAAACATGCAGAGATGCGAACCAGAAGCGAACCCTTTGCATGGGTGCTCCGGGGGGTTTATATAGGCCTACCCCCCGGGGGTACAATGGTAATCCAACTGGGAACGGGTCCCAGCCGTCAGTGTCTATGCTCGCCGGCTTCTCCGCCGGCCGCTGGGTCCAGCCGGCTGCCGGCCACTTGGTCGACAGGCCGGCCCCACCGCCTAGGGCTTTGTCGGCGGCTGCTTACTGTAGCCGCGCCTCTGATGATGAGGGCTTTGTCGAGGTGAGCGTGGCTACAGTAGGCCGCCTCGGGGGCTATCACTGTAGCCTCACCTCGTCTTGCCTCCTTAATGGGGCTCCTGCTTCGAGGAAGGGAGTAGCCGGCTTCTGGAGGCCGGCTACGCTCTCGGCCGACTAGGAAAAGCCGGGCCGCCTTCACGCCTCTCTCTGGCTGAAGGGGCCCGCGGTCCTTGGGCCGTACGGGAGTGGGTCGTGGATGACGTCGTAGCTGGCGTGGCTACAGTGCCGGGCCGCACGGGAGACATCCCTCCCGTACGGCCTCCTGTAGCCATGCCCGCCTCGGGCTTCGGGGGTCGTGGTCCGCACTGTGGCCATGCCCCGTCAGGTCACCGTTATGTAGGAGTGGTTGTGGTCCTGGCCGACTTCTGAGAGTCGGCGTCCTTCTTGGCCGGCTTCTTGTAGTCGGTGAGGCTGGGTCGCCTTCCGGGAGTCGGCTTTAGTGGTAGCCGGCCGGGGAAGGCGGCCCAAATGCTTGGAGTGCTTGTAGGCCCAAAAGGCCTGATAAATTTCCTGAAGAGCCAGGGGTAGTCGGTCAGGCTACCCGTGGCCATTTACTCCGACAACATCTTACTCAAAATCTGCTACAGAAATAGCTCGAAACAAAAACAGAGGATATTTGCGTGATACGGTGGTCAAAACCTTCGGGAGATTATATAATGAATTTTTACCGACTAAAAGAAGTATCGTGCAAGAAAATGGTGTCCGGAGAGCACACGAGGTGCCCACGAGGCAGGGGGCATGCCCAGGGGATAGGGCGCGCCCTCCACCCTCGTGGACGCCTCGTGTTCTTCCCGGACTACTTCTTACTTTCCTATTTTCTTAAATATTCCAAAACGGAGAAAAACTGCCATTAGAACTGTTTTGGAGTCGGTTTACTTACCATACCACATACCTATTCCTTTTTGGAGTCTAAAACGCTCTAGAAAGTGTCCCTTATGTATTCCTTCGGGGTTACGGTTTCAATAACATTGGTTTCAACATTTATGGGATTACCTGAGATATAATGTTTGATTCTTTGACTGTTCACCACCTTCGGATTTGTGGCTTCGAAGTTGTTGGTTTTTATGGCACCGGAACGATAGACCTCCTCGATAACGAAGGGCCTTCCCATTTAGAGAGAAGTTTTCCTGCAAAAAATCATAAATGAGAGTTGAATAGCAACACATAATCACCTATATTAAACTCCGGATTTTGTATCCTTTTGTCATGCCATCTTTTAACCTTTTCTTTAAACAGTTTGGCATTCTCATAGGCTTGAGTTCTCCATTCATCAAGTGAGCTAATGTCAAATAGTCTCTTCTCACCGGCAAGTTTGAAATCATAATTGAGCTCTTTAATGGCCCAATATGCCTTATGTTGTAGTTCGAGAGGTAAGCGACATGCTTTTCCATAAACCATCTTATACGGAGACATACCCATAGGATTTTTATACGCAGTTCTATAGGCCTGTAATGCATCATCAACTTTCTTGGACCAATTCTTTCTAGATCTATTAACAGCCTTTTGCAAAATTAATTTGAGCTCTCTATTACTAAGTTCTACTTGACCACTAGATTGTGGGTGGTAAGGAGATGCAATTCTATGATTAACATCATACTTAGCAAGCATTTTATGAAAAGCACCATGAATAAAATGTGAACCACCATCAGTCATTAAGTATGTAGGGACTCCAAAGCTCGGAAAAATAACTTCTTTAAGCATCTTAATAGAGGTGTTATGATCACCACTACTAGTTGGAATGGCTTCTACCCACTTAGTAGCGTAATCAACAGCAACTAAAATATCTGTATAGCCATTAGAGGAAGGAAACTGTCCCATATAATCAAAGCCCCAAACATCAAATGGTTCAATAATGAGTGAATAATTCATAGGCATTTCTTGACGTCTACTAATAATTCACAAGACAAGACCAACTTACGAGCATCCTTGAATAGAGTAGGCCAATAAAAACGGGATTGCAATACCTTATGTGCAGTTCTATCTCCAGCGTGGTGTCCTCCATAAGCCTCGGAGTGACACTTGCATAGGATCTGTTCCTGTTCATACTCAGGTACACAATGTCTAATAACACCATCTACTCCTTCTTTATAAAGATGTGGGTCATCCCAGAAGTAATGTCTAAATCATGGAAAAACTTTTTCTTTTGCTGGTATGTGAAACTAGGTGGTATAAATTTAGCAACAATGTAATTAGCATAATCAGCATACCATGGAGCAGTACGAGAAGCATTTATGACCGCTAATTGTTCATCAGGGAAGCTATCATCAATAGGTAGTGGGTCATCAAGAACATTCTCTAACCTAGATAAGTTGTCTGCAACGGGGTTCTCAGCTCCCTTTCTATCAATAATATGCAAATCAAATTCTTGTAGCAAGAGAACCCATCTAATAAGTCTAGGTTTAGCATCTTTCTTTTCCATAAGATATTTAATAGCAGCATGATCGGTGTGAACAGTTACTTTAGAATCAACAATATAAGGTCTGAACTTATCACAAGCAAATACAACTGCTAAAAATTCTTTTTCAGTATGTAACACCCCCGGTGTCATGCTACCGTAACCCTCTGTGATTAAGATAATCATTTTACTAAACAGTGCTTGATCACCTTTGATTCTAATATCCTTTGAAAATTCCACTTTCAAAGCAAATTCAATTTGCAAGTGAAATTTGGAGTTGCATAAAATTTGCTGCAAAATAGTTCATCATTTAGCCAAAATTCCATAACAAATGATTGTTAAGAAAAAACAACATCACCTCCAAGCTAAGATGGACCATAGCAAATAAAACAGTGTCGTTTTAGCATTTTAAGATGCTATTTTACTTGTGTTGGGGATATAACTACTAGTGTAACCCGCCCAGGAGGGGCCGGGTTATGCCATAATGATTCATCATATGAAGCCCAATATCAAGCTTGAAGATGGCGGTTCAGTCAAGGGCCCCAAGCCCAAAGGCGACTTAAAACCCGTAGTGATAAACCGCCATAATAGCATGACTTGCATTGTAAGGAAAGATTAACTAGTCACCGAGCCGGACACTGTCTATGAGCCAGCCAGTACTCTATAGGCCGCGGGGCGTCAACCCGTGTATATAAGGGGACTACCCGCCGGCGGCTTAGGGCAAGTAACATCAAATCGAGAGCCAGGCATAGCGGATTCGCTCCCTGGTCATCGAAACCCTAGCAATTCCACCTCAACTGGATTAGGCTTTTACCTTCACCGCAAGGGGCCGAACCAGTATAACCCTCGTGTCCTTTGTCCCGCTTTAACCCCTTTAAGCTTCCTAGTTGCGATGGCTCCACGTCTAAGTCCTTTCACAAGGACATCTGCCGTGACAATTCCACGACAGTTGGCGCCCACCGTGGGGCCAATGCACGGTGGATTTGAGTTCTTGAAGGGCAGCTTCGAAGGGCTCAAGGGATATGCTATGGGCCGGATGACCAAGAGTCGTCGCGGCAAGCTCTACATCGATGACGCCGGCTGGGGCCCCGATGCCGGCTCAATTGAGTACGGGTACCGGGTCCCCTTTGATGGAATCCACGTCTTCATCGGCCGGATTGGCGAGCCGGGCCCTGAGCCGGACATCTGCACCAACATCATCGACACGGCTCAGCGTGCGAGACCTGCCTGGGCTCAGCCCTCCATGAAGCGTGCCTTCATGGGTTGCATCCACGGAGGGGAATTTTCTGAAGGATCCGTGGATGGTGGTGAGACGGCCGTCTACTCTGATGGTGAGTCATCCACTGGTGAGACAGATTCGTTATACCAATTACAAGATGGTGGGCTTGGGGGCTGTTCCGATGGCAGCAGTATTCCGGACCCCTTTGAGCCGCCGAGCAGAGTACGGATCTTCATGGCTGGCACTCAACCCGGTCAAAACTCTACGGCTGCGGCAGCAATAACTTCCGGTCAGGAGCGGCTGGGGCAGGAGGCTCTGTGCCCCCGCCGGCTCAGGTGCTGATTGATCTCATGGACAGATTGACGGCCCTGCTAACCACCACAGTTATTCCGGCGGATCAAGCTGAGCATGATGCAGATGTAGCACGGGTACGTGAGGAGGTAGCCCGAGCCAAAGAAGCCCTAGTAGCCGAGGACACCAGATTGCCGCAGAATGGGCGGCTTTGGATGCTCGAGCTCAGCATATCCAGTCAGAGGCTTTCCAGCTTACGATGAGTCCAAACGCGTCTAATGAGGTGATGAGGAGGAGGCACTAGAAGGCTCAATCATGTCTGCCTCCGGTTTATGATCCTCGGAATCTCTTCAGCACACCCGGAGCCGGCCCTAGTAACCCGCCGGAGGCGAACCGGTTTATAACACCCGGAGCGGGGGCGCCGGTTCAGCCCCGAGTGATGGAACCTCCTCACATGAATGCTGCCCCGCCTCGCTACGTACCAACACCACCGGGTCATTTTTCCAACCCTTTGGAGAACCTGATCCCTGCGTCGGCGCGTTTGGCGGCTCTCCTGGTGGATGGCGACTCTCCGACAGCAGTTGAGACGCGAAGGGTCAGAGAACTTCTTCAGACGGCTCTGGCGCAGCAGGAGGCTTATTCTTATAGTCGAGACAGGATTCATTCGACTCCTCGCCCAAGCCGGAGCCCGAGTTACGGCAGACATATGGATTCGGTGGCCGTATCAAGCAACGCCCAGCGCCGTAACCAGCCAGGTGGGCATAATCCGGTGTAGGACAGGTTACGTCAAGAGGCTGAGCGGGCGGCTCAGCAGGCGGCTCATCAAACCTTCCCGGATTATCCAACTACTTCTATTGAGGCAGGTGTGGCCATGAGAACCGGCGGTGTTCCTTGTTTGACACCGGCTCTGCGTAATGAGCGGTTGCCCATGGATTTCAAGGGACCCCGAAAGGTGCCGAATTACACAGCCGATTTACAGCCTGGGGCATGGATTGAAAGCTATGAGATGGCCATGTAATTGTTGGAGGCCAGTGATGCGGCAATGGCCAAGTACTTCACCATGATCTTGGATGGAACGGCCCGCACTTGGCTGAAGGGGCTTCCGCCTAAGTCCATTGGTTCATGGGCAGAGTTAAAAGCCCGGTTTATTCAGAACTTCAAGGACACATGCAAGCAGCCCATGTCAATTTTAGATTTAACTAATTGCAAGCAAGAGGAAGGTGAGTCCACGACCCATTGGGTGCGCCGGGTCAAGGAGATAATACATTCATCTGATAAGATGGATGCCGGCTCTGCGGTCTTAATGTTGGAGAAAAATTGCCGATTTGAACCTCTGAAACAGAAGCTGGGGCAGCTCAAGCATGATTGTAATGACATGGGCCAGCTGATGGCGGCTCTAGTCAAGTACGCCGATTCTGATAGTACCAAGGATCCCGCGTCTGATGAAGAGAAGACAGGGAAGGGAAAGAAGAACGGCAATGGAAAGGGTCAGCAGCATAACCCGGCGAATCAGGGAGGCAATAAACATAAGGCCGACGGTAACCCGGAGTTTGTGGGTAACACCAATTCACAGGGTAACAATCAACGACGCAAGGGGAGGCCGCCCCCTCGGTCTGGCAGGTCAGGTCCTACTCTTGAGCAGTTGCTCAATGAGCCCTGTCCAAGACACGGCACTCGGGAAAGGCCAGCCACTCAACTATGGAAAGATTGCGTGATCATGAAGGCTTTCATAAATTCTAACATGTTCGACGGCAACCATGGGCTTGGCGGTGGCTCAGGTGGAGGCGGTTTTCATGGCTCGGGAGGCGGCTTAAGTTCCGGCTTTCAAGGAAATCAAGGTGGTTATAATCAACAGTCTGGCCAAGAAGGTCAGCAACAGCAGCAATCGGGTTATCAGAGCAATCCAAAGCAGCTGAATAGTGGACAGTATCATGTGTTCACCACTAGTCTGTGCAAACGAGACCAGAAGCTTCACAAAAGGGCTGTGAACGCTGTTGAGCCGGCAGTCCCTCGTTATTTGAGGTGGTCAGAGCAGCCCATTGTATGGAGCAGGGAAGATCACCCTCCCCGAGTTGACAATCCGGGTCAGTTGGCCTTGGTGGTGGCACCTCAAGTTGGTGGATATAAATTCACTAAAGTACTCATGGATGGGGGCAGCAGCATCAACATCCTCTATTATGAAACCTTCCATCGTATGGGGCAGACTGATAAAAATCTTAAGATGTCCAACACTGTTTTTCATGGAGTGGTGCCTGGTAAGTCGGCATACCCAGTTGGTAAGATTGAACTGGAGGTGGCCTTCGGAGATGAGCATGACTCTAGGGCTGAGAAATTAACCTTTGAAGTGGTCAAGATCAAGAGCCCGTATCACGCTTTATTTGGACGGCTGGCTTATGCCAAGTTCATGGTGCGGCCGTGTTATGTTCACTTGCAGCTCAAGATGTCGGGTCACAAGGGAACCATCACGGTACATGGGAGTCGGAAGATAGCCCTAGAATGTGAGGAAGGCGACGCTGCTTATGCTGAATCTGTCTGTGTAGCAGAGGAGTTGAAGTTTTATAAAGATAATGTTGACCCGGCAGACATGACGTCTCTGAAGAAGCCAACCACGGAACACGAGCCGGTGATGAAATTTAAGTCGGCCGACGACACCAAGCTTGTTGATTTCGTTCCAGGCGACTCATCTAAGCAATTCAGTATCAGTGCCAATCTGGATCCCAAATAGGAAAGCGCGCTCATCGAGTTCATCCGTGAGAACCAAGACATCTTTGCATGGAAACCTTCTGACATGCCGGGTGTACCGAGAGAACTCGCTAAGCACACTCTCAATATTGATCCAAAGTTTAAGCTGGTCAGGCAGTTTCTTCGGTGGTTTAAGGAGGAGAGGCGCAAAGCTATCGGTGAGGAGGTGGCCCGGCTCTTGGCGACCGGGTTTATTGTTGAAGTTTTTCACCCGGAGTGGTTGGCTAACCCGGTGCTCGTACTTAAAAAGAACGGCACCTGGCGTATGTGTGTGGATTACACGGACTTAAACAAGGCTTGTCTGACTGATCCTTTCGCTCTCCCCCGTATAGATCAGATCATTGACACTACGGCGGGTTGTGAGCGTTTGCGTTTCTTGGATGCTTATTCTGGTTATCATCAGATCAAGATGGCAGTTAAGGACCAGGAGAAGACAGCTTTCATCACTCCGTTTGGAGCCTTCTGTTATGTATCTATGCCTTTTGGGCTTAAAAGTGCCCAGGCGACTTATCAACGATGTGTGCAGAACTGTCTCCATAATCAGATTGGGCGTAATGTTCATGCTTATGTGGATGATATTGTGGTAAAGTCCATAGAGAAGGAGACCTTGATAGATGATCTGAAGGAAACCTTTGATAATCTCCGGGTCTACAAAATGATGCTTAACCTGGCCAAATGTGTGTTTAGCGTGCCAGCAGGCAAGCTTTTGGGTTTTCTGGTTTCTACAGAGGCATTGAGGCTAACCCAGAGAAGATCAAGGCAATCACCTCTTTGGCTAAGCCGGCGTGCATCAATGATGTTCAGCGACTGGCAGGTCGTATCACTGCTTTAAGCCGGTTAGGTGAGAAGGCCATACCGCTGTATCAGATGATGAAGAAAACAGACAACTTTGTCTGGAGTGATGCCGCTAACGCTGCTTTTGAAGATTTAAAGAGACAGTTATCTGAGCTGCCGGTCCTTGCGGCTCCCATTGATAAGGAACCCTTATTGTTGTATGTGGCTGCTAACTCACGTGCTGTCAGTGTTGCAATTGTGGTGGAGCGCAAAGAGGCTGGCAAGGAGCATCCGGTTCAACGGCCGGTTTACTACATCAGTGAGGTGCTTATTGAGTCTAAGCAAAGATATCCACATTGGCAGAAGCTAGTTTATGGGGTGTTCATGGCGAGCCGGAAGCATAAGCAATACTTCTAGGGTCACCCCATCACTGTGGTAAGTTCTGCTTCTTTGGGAGACATCATTCAGAATAGAGAGGCCACAGGATGAGTCGCCAAGTGGGCCATTGAACTTGGGCCTCATGGCTTAAAGTATGTGCCACACACTGCTATTAAGTCTCAAGCACTGGTGGACTTCATCAACGATTGGACAGAGCTGCAGACGCCTGAGGAAAAGCCGGACAACACATATTGGACTATTCACTTTGATGGGTCCAGGCAATTGGAGGGCTCGGGGGCTGGAGTTGTTTTAGCTTCCCCTCGAGGTGACAAATTTTGTTATGTGCTCCGGTTGATGTTTCCCTGTACTAACAATGCAGCTGAGTATGAGGCCTTGCTCCATGGTCTTCGAATGGCTAAGGAGATGAACTTAAGCCGGGTAAGGTGCTTCGGCGACTCAGATTTGGTGGCTCAACAGGTGTCAGGCAAGTGGGATTCTAAGGATCCTCTCATGGCGGCTTATCGTCGTGAAGTTGATGCTATCATTGGACACTTCAAAGGGTATCAAGTGGAGCATATTGATCGAAGAAAGAATGAGGCGGCTGATGCTTTAAGCCGGCTGGGATCTCGGCGTAAGCCGGTGCCACCTAACACTTTCTTAGATATTCTGCATAACCCTTCTGTTAAGTTACCCACAGAGGAAGACTTAGCTGTCCCAGACCCGGAAGCGCAATTGGTGGCGGCTCTTCACATCATCCCAGATTGGACAGTGCCATATTTGGCTTACATGACTCGGGGAGAGTTGCCTGAGGACGAGACCTTGGCTTGACAAATCATCCGGTGGTCTAAGTCGATGACAATTGTTAATGGTGAGTTGCATCATCGTAGTGTTACTGGGGCGTTTCAACCTTGTGTTTCACCTGAGGAGGGTCAAGAAATCCTTCGTGAGATCCATGAAGGCGATTGTGGTCATCATGCCGGTTCTAAATCTCTTGTGGCCAAGGCTTTCCGTCATGGTTTCTATTGGCTGACGGCTCATGCTGATGCGGAGGATCTGGTCAGTAAATGTGATGGTTGCCAGAAATTCTCACGACGAGCTCATGTGCCGGCTCAAGAATTGAGGATGATTCCAATTACTTGGCCGTTTGCAGTCTGGGGGCTTGACATGGTTGGGCCTTTCAAAAGGTCTAAGGATAAAAAGACACACCTGCTGGTGGCGGTTGATAAATTCACGAAGTGGGTTGACGCAGAGCCGGCCAGTAAGTGTGATGCAGCCACGGTGGTTCAATTCATAAAAAGGTGATCTTTTGTTTTGGCTATCCACACAGTATCATAACTGACAATGGTACTAATCTGTCCAAAGGTGCCACAGAAGAGTTCTATCAATGTGAGCATATCCGGCTCGATGTTTCATCAGTAGCTCATCCTCAATCCAATGGTCAAGCTGAAAGAGCCAATCAGGAGATCTTGAAAGGCATTAAGCCCTGGCTCATGGTCCCTTTACAGCAGACACCGGGTTGTTGGGTGGAGGAGTTGCCTTCTGTGATATGGAGCATCAATACTACACCTAACAGGTCTACGGGCTATACGCCTTTCTTCATGGTTTATGGAGCAGAGGCAGTTCTACCAAGCGACATTCTTCATGACTCACCATGTGTGGCGGCTTACGTTGAAGCGAATAACGAACAAGCCCTTCAGGATGCACTTGACTTGTTGGATGAGAAGCGTGACCTAGCAGCAGCCCGCTTAGCGATTTACCAACAGGACCTGCGTCGTTATCACAGCCACCGGGTTAAGTCCAGAACCTTTCAAGAAGGTGACCTAGTCCTCCGGCTCATCCACGATCAGTCTGATGCGCACAAGTTATCCCCGCCTTGGGAAGGGCCCTTTGTGGTCAGTAAGAATTTACACAACTGGTCATATTACCTCATCGATGTTCGAGAGCACAAAGACTCATGTAAGTCGGAGGAAGAGACCCGCCGACCATGGAATATCGCTCATCTTCGGCCTTACTACACTTGAGCCGCCGGCTCTCATGATGTACATATTTTGATGATGTATATATTATGAAAAGTAATAAAGCAGGACCTCTCTCGTTTTTGTCCTAAAAAGTTTATATGTCCTCATTATTATGTCTTTAAAACAACCAACAGGGAACTTATCATATTTGAATCTGGCTCTCTTTTTGGTCCGGCTCATGATTGTATTGGAATCTAGCCGTTAACTCTCATGATCACTAGGGGGCTTCCTGTTCAAACATAGGTCGTATTCGAACCAAAGAGAACATAGCTGTCGATAGCCTTTTGATTGGCACGCTGCCAAACCTACTAGGGGGCTTCTTGATCGTATCCAAATCATAGCTCAACCCCTTTGGGTCTGACGTGGGTCGTATTCGAATCAGCGTCATTAAACAACTCTCAAGGTCATTTGGGGGCTTCCTATTCAAACATAGGTCGTATTCGAACCAAAGAGAACATCACTGTCGGTACGCTCTTGATCGGCAACGCCAAAGCCACTGGGGGCTATATGATCGTATTCGAATCTTAGCTTAACCCCTTTGGAACGGTTTTCTGATCATATTCGAATCAGAAGCCTCAAAACTTTGTTTGTTTCCTGTAAGTTTTTTGCAATCACAATTTTTCGACTTTATCTTGAGACTTTTTGATCATATTTGGAAGCATCTAATGAGTGGCTTCTATTTAACCCGACTTGGCCTTCGTCAATAAGTCGCCAGTATATAACAATAATCATATGAGTGGAAGTACCAGCTTCTACAAGATTGGGTTGTCACCCTTACTGTTCGGGTCACATAAACCGGCAGCATAAATCAAAGGATCACAGGTATGATGTTATGGTTATATTTCAAAGATATAATTGATAGCCGGCTTATATATGACTCTTGTTCATATTCCGGGTTATATGTAAGATATATGACCTGCCATGCGGTAAGCCGCCAAGGGACTTGTGATTTGTTTCTCTATGCAGGACAGTTAAAAAGCTTTTTTAAACATAAGGAAAACAGATGATCAGCACAATATGGAGGAATATAAGATGGCGGCTTAAACAGTACTGAGCGCCAGACATGTGCACGATGGCACGACAAAACCAAGTGTTTTTTCTACCCCATTACATGACTCCCCGAGTCCAAATGATGAAACATTGTTTTTTAGCAAAGCGTAAATATGAGCCGCCAGATGGATCAATTGTGGTGTTGGCCTGAAGCTTCCAGATCATCCCTTTCCGCTCCTCCATCTTGTTCCCTGTCCTGGAAGGTTGATGATGACCAGTCAATGCCACTCAAAGCTTCAAATTCAGCTTCATCATCAATTAATCCGGCCGGGTCAACTTCAGGGGCGAAGGTATGCTTATGAATTGGAGGGATCAGGCTGGTCACTTCATAATGTGGCATTGGAATCCTCCGGTTTTCAGCTTCATAACCCGGATGATACTTGGTAAGATCCTTGTCATTAGCAATCGGGGTGGCCACGAGGCGGATTTTCATAACACAAGTGGTGAAGTCCTCCTGTCCAAACGGTGTGCCGTCCTCTTTTAAACTTGGATGCCCGATGGCGATGTCAGCCGGGTCTAGCTCCGGTGGGCACGCCTTGGCCCGGCTTAATGCAGTTACGGCTCCGGCTCTCGCAGAAGATCGCCTTAGTTCATTAAACCGCCGAGGTAACACGGCAAGCCGCTTTAATACATCTGACAGGAGGGTGGGAACTTCATTTGACAGGGCCACTGCGGCTAAGGCACGCTGAGACCCGGTGTAAAGTTGCTACACCAGTGTGTAAACCGCCTTCAGTTTTATCAGCATGCTCTGGTTAAGGTTTGAGCTCCTGGGGCCTGCGTTACGATGTCAGATGAGTTGAAAACAATTGATATGCTTATTATGAAGATTTAAATACTTAACACTTGCAGAGTAACTTACCAAAGATTGCTGAGACCATCTGAGATACATGGCATTTTAAACCGGATAATTCGGCGGTTGTTTCTGCAAGAGCCGCCTCTGCCTTCTCAGCCCGATTGGTCAAGGCGATCTTTTCATCAGCCCAGGCCTTCTTCTGGGATTGAAAGCCTTTTTTCAGTTTCTCTTGTTCAGACATACTGAATTCAAACTTGGAGTTGGCTTTTTGGGTCTCAATCTCCTGTGCTTCGAGGCGATTCTTCAAGTCAGATATTTCCGATTCAAATTGACTAATGGTGGCCTGCACAAATGCCAGGTTAAAGTCAGGATTATCATAATGCCATATTTAAGTCCCAAGCACTTTGCAAGCAATGACACTTGGCACTTGGGGGCTAATGTGTGTTGAAGAAATCTGCTTACAGTAGCGGTTCATAAAAGTAAGTCCCAAGCACTTTGCAAGCAAAGATACTTGGCACTTGGGGGCTAATGCATATTGATGTTACAAGAACTTTTCGATTTAAACATGATAAGGACTGGTTTAAACATACTGTTTAAGCCGTCCCTTGGGGGCTGCAGGATAAGCCGGACTTCTTACATATATTGCTAAGCTGGTCTTAAGTCTACAGCATATTTCATCATAAGCAATAGACTTGGGGGCTGGTATGGTAAGGATAAATAAAGTACGGCAAGAAGAGTTATACCTCAGATTTTTGGTGCATCTGCTTCACCATGTCAATTTCCATGTCACGACTGTTGTGCACTTGGCTCATATAGCCAGAGAAGATTTCTCCAATACTCATGTGAGTATAATCAGTGACATCCAGTTTAGCCCTACGGCGTTCCAGAAGTTCTTCCTTGGCGGAGCACTTGGCCAGCACGGTTGGTCTTCCCGGTTCAACAAAGCCGGTCTTGATGATTTCGACATCGGGTGATCTGTTTTGGCCGGGCTAGGGATCTCTGGGTTTTTAGAACCATCAATGGCTTGCTCGACAGGCGGATCAGCAGTAGGCGTTGGAATATCGTGGGTTGGTTCAGGTGGCGGCTCATGAGTGCAGGTGTCAGGAGCAGCCGTTCCGAGCTCCGGTTCATTTAAGATCGGCTCTTCGGCCAGCTTGTTTTTCTTCGCTCTTTTGCTGGGCTTTGCTTGACCACTACATAAAATCAAAAGGTCAGTAAAAATACAACAAGTTGAACTAAGCACAGATTAAGCAGGTTATCATTACCCTGGAGCGGTTTTGAAAGCCGGCAAATTGGACTGCATTGATTCGCCAGAGGAAGGTGAAGTTCCCTGATAATTTGAGTCAGAAGAATTGAGCGGTTCACGAGTGAGACCCGCCAAAGGATAAAAGGAATGTAAATTGGAGATGACCTCGGTCTGGCGTTTTCTTGTTACATCGGGTAAGCCGGAGGAGAGTTCCGCATCTTTACTGGTCCGGGTCTGCCTCTGGCTCTCATGAACCTGTCGCTTCAAAAGAAATTGAGGATCTTGGTAAGCTAAAGGATGCGAAAATCTTACTTTCTGGGTTACTCTTTGGACTTTCTGTCTTGGCAAAGGCTCAGAGTCGGAGGAAATTATAGTTACCTCTTCAACCGCTGCATGACTTGCTCCTATATCCTCCTGATGATAATCTGTGTTAATAAGATAGTTAAAAAAGGAGCCTAGAGAATCAAGAGCTACCTCTGACTCAGAGGTGTCCTCTAGTCGAAACATGTCTGAGGCACTGGGTTTATGTCCTTTCTTCTTGGCGGCGGCTCTCCTGGCGGCTTTCTTAGCTTTTTTGGCCTTCTTTGCAGCCTCATGGTCATAGTTGGCTTTCCAAAAATCGTCAGTGGCCTGTGAATTTCAACAAGAAGTTTTGAGTAAGGGTAAAACCTCAAAAGGTGAGAGTACAAAATAAAAATGCTTAAGTTACTAGCTTACCGCTGGAGCCGGGTTAGCTTTGCAGAAAGGGCTCAAGCCTACTTTGCCACAATCTGCCAGGCTCTCATTCAGAAGTGTTTTTGTCCTATCATCAACGACATCATCAGGTAAATCGTCAGGGTTGTGCCACAGAGGATCATTCTTTTGGCCTGTATAGTCGCACATCAAACCAGGGTGGCGGCTCAATGGAATAACCCGCCAGGCAAGCCAAACCCGGACCAAATCAATGCCATTCAAGCCATTCCCTAGAAGAGCTTTGGTTTTGCTCATGGTGGGGGCAAGTTTCTGGCGTTCAGCAGCTGACAGCTTATCTGGTAGAGGATGAGTGGACTCGAGGCGCAAGGCACGAAAGTCGGGCAGAGGATTCTCATCAGTCGGAGAAGTATCTTGACAGTAGAACCACGTCTGGTTCCAGTCCTTAGAGTGACTCGGTGGTTCGGCATACGGGAAAAGACAGTCTCTCCGTCGCTGGATTGAAATCCCACCAAGTTCCAAGCTAGGCCCATTGGCACGTTCATTCTGCCGGTTCAAATAAAATAATTCCCTGAAGAGCAGCAAGCTGGGTTCTTCTCCAAGGTACACCTCACAGAACACTTGGAAGTTGCAAATGTTAGATACAGAGTTGGGACCGCTATCTTGAGGTCGGAGATCGAAAAAGTGCAGGACATCTCTGAAAAACTTTGAGCCGGGTGGAGAAAAGCCCCGGTTCATGTGATCAGTAAAGACGATGACTTCCCCCTCTTCGGGTTGAGGTTCTTCCTCTGTTGGATCAGGAGCACGATAGGACATGACTTGCTTCTTTGGCAGATAGCTGGTCTTCACAAAATCAGCAAGGGTGTTTTCTGTGATGATGGATTTGACCCAATTGCATGTAACGGGTGATTTGGGCGCTTTCGGCGGCATTTTAAAGATGGAAGCCTACGACAAAATAAAAATTTCCGGTTCAAATTTAAGCCGGAGAGAAATACTTCAAATCATACACAAGATGCCGGCTTATAAGAGGGGCCTAATGGCGTATGGCTAGTTATGTCTGATTGTTTAAGCCGCCCTGAGCAGTTACAATTATTTAAGCCACTGGGCGTGGTTGAAGTTATTTATTGAGCATCTCAAATTAAAGCCGGTGGTGTGAGCCGCCATGACCAGGTGGGTCTAACAAATACAGATTTTGCCTAAGTGTTGTACAAACAAGTTTCACAGATTGCAGCTATTATTTTGGATCAAACGGCTGTTCAGAAAAGAAAATATTCTAGACCTAAAAATCTAGTGCAGATGAGCTCGTGAGTTCTGATGAGGCCTCTGAACTAGAAAAAGGGATCTACTAGCATCTGAAATGGATGCGAAACAACTACCGCATGTGTTTAGTACTTTTTGGCTCAGAAGAGGCTGCGGTGGAGGAACTACGAAGAAACTGTGATGAACTATGAAGAACACAGAGGAACTTGAAAACCCTAATGCGGATCTGAGGTGCAGGAAGGCGAAGACTTACGGCTGCAGATCTACTGCGGAGGGGCGCCGCCGTTCTCTGGACTAATTCAGGTTGATGCAGCGGCCGAGGTCGATGAAGACGAAGTGCTCTGCGGCGGCGGCGGCGGAGCTCGAACAGCTGCGGAGTCGCGAGAGGAAGAAGACGACGGAAAAGGGGAGAATGAAGAAAGACTTAAAGGTCGTGCCTATTTATAAGGAGAAGACTGACAGAGTGGGCGCGAGAAACGAGGAGGCTGAAACATGGTTATCCAGCTACTCAAATGCCTCGATTTTCAGGATGGTCATTAAAGATAAGGATCCGTTGGGATATGATTGAATAAAATATAAATTAAATGGCAGATGACGTCACGGCGGGTTATCGGGAATCCAGAAATGAAGTCATGGCGGGTTATAAATTTTTGCACAAGTAGAAGGCAGAAAACTTTTTCTTAAGTATTGAAGATTGACATGAACCGGTTCAAATCAATCTGGGGCCTAATGTTGGGGATATAACTACTAGTGTAACCCGCCCAGGTGGGCCGGGTTACGCCATAATGATTCATCATATGAAGCCCAATATCAAGCTTGAAGATGGCGGTTCAGTCAAGGGCCCCAAGCATAGGCGACTTAAAGCCTGTAGTGATAAACCGCCATAATAGCATGACTTGCATTGTAAGGCAAGATTAACTAGTCACCGAGCCGGACACTGTCTATGAGCCGGCCGGGAATCTGTAGGCCGCGGGGTGTCAACCAGTGTATATAAGGGAACGACCCGCCGGCAGCTTAGTGCAAGTAACATCAAATCGAGAGCCAGGCATAGCGGATTCACTCCCTGGTCATCGAAACACTAGAAATTCCACCTCAACTGGATTAGGCTTTTACCTTCACCACAAGGGGCTGAACCAGTATAACCCTCGTGTCCTTTGTCCCGCTTTAACCCCTTTAAGCTTCCTAGTTGCGATGGCTCCACGTCTAAGTCCTTTCACAAGGACATCTGCCGTGACAATTCCACGACAACTTGTGAAAAATACAAATGGATTTAGTTGCCCCTCAAACTTTTTATGTCAGCGCCAAACAATACAAAGAATTTAAGTGGCCTAGTCCCACAATTTTTTTCAAAGTATTTTGGTAGCCCAAACTTTTCCCTCTGTCTCTGTTTTAGATAAAACAAAAAGATAACAGAAACCTAAAAGGAGAAAAGGCGGAAAAAAAGAAGACCCCCTGGCCCCTTGGCCCAAAAGTCCAAGGCAGCCCAACTGGACCGACCGGCCCAACCCCCTCCCTGGGTCATCTCCCTCTCCTCCCCTGTACGACTGACCGGGAGGGGGCTCCCGTTCGTCCCCACCAGACTGGCGCTACAGCCGTACGCCACCGACGGGAGGATAAGGCCGCCCCCCTGGCGCCTCGGTTCCCCCTGGCCTCCCTCTCGCTCTCATCCACTTCCCCCCTCTCCTAGGTGTTCCCCTCTCCAGTTCCGCCCCACTCCCGAATGCCTTCTGTCAGAGTAATTGGACACGGGTATCCCAAAGACGGCAAGACAATATTTCAAGACATCGGGGCTAGCAAAGCCCCTCAGTCCGACTGCCCGGCCGGTCTTGCCGGCTCCCCGTCCGACTGCTCCACCCGGTCGGCTACCTGGCCGGCTGCCGACTGCACCAACCAGCCGGCTGCCGACTGCAGCCCGACCCGACACCGACAAGACCCCGACGAGACGGCCATACCGCGGACGAGACAGTTGTACCGCGACGCCATCATGTATAGTGTCACTTGTCCCCTGGCACTATTTATGATGTGACCCAGGGGACAAGCATGACACCCCACCATACCCCCTTGTCCATGCCACTACATAGCTTAGGAAGTAAGCTAGCCATGCATATATATATGGGCACACATCCATCCATCCAGGGAGGATGGACTCACTCTCACACACACTCACGCATGAGCACCCATATGCTCACGGCCATAAGCATGGCCGGCCACTAGCATGCCACATGCGAGGCATATATGAGGCCAGATGCCAGATGCCTATGGCACTGACCTCAGATACAGCTCCAGGAGCAACTCTGTACCAGATATACAACAGATACTCAGACATGCAGGAGTAGGGGTATTATCTCTCCGGAGAGCCCCGAACCTAGGTAAACTAGCGCGTGCTACTCGCATACCCGCTCCCGGTCCTATCAGCAGCAGTCTTGCCCTCACACAAAGCCACCTTGTGGCATATGTCGTCTTGCACCCCCCGTGAGAATACCATGACATTTGGCGCCCACCTTGGGGCGGTACTATGCTACCGCGCTGCTGCTGGTTTCGCTGTCCGTACGGGACCATCTTCGTCATCTCCGCCGCGGCGTCGCACCGTCTCTCTGGTAGTGCTCGGGGGCTCGACTTCAACCCGCCCCCGGAGCGGCCGCGTGAGATGGCGCGCCCTCGCCGTCATCCTCTTCGTCTTCACCACCGCGGCGTCACGCCGTCTCTCCGATAGCGGTCGGGGGCTCGACATCGACATGCCCCCGGAATGGCCGTGAGGGTCGGCGCGTCCTCGCCATCGGTTGCGCCTTCTTCACCGCCACCGTTGCGACACCGGCCGTCCGTCCGCGCGCACCGCGCGCGGTGCCTCGCCTCGGTCGGCCGTGTCCATCCACGCACCGCTCGCGTTTGCTCCTCTCCGTGCTGCGCCTTTCTTTGGCCGGAATGCGCTTTTGATCCTCCATATTTCGCCCATACAAGCTAGCTAGGCGCTAGTCAAAGCGTGGTCAAACACAACCCGTATACTGGCCAGAGGAAAAGACGGATATTGCATGTGCATCACTCAGATAATCCCCGATGATCCCAAGATAAAGCGCCTCTCCACGCGTGGCCGTCGTCGCGCTCCTCGCCCTGGCGCTGCTCTTTGCCCGCTCATGGCCGTTGCCTGCCGCAGCTCCGCCGGGTCCGCCCCGCACTGCTGCGCCGGCGTCTGCCTCGCCCTGTAGGCCGACCGGCTCCCCCGGCCCCGCTTGCATCCAGCCCCCTGCGCAGGCGCGCGCCCGCGTTGCTGCAGGACGCCTGCACTACGCCTGCGCTGGTCCCACGCCTGTGCGCCGGGTCACCGGGACCTGACCTCCCGTATGCCGGCCTCCCACGCGCCAGATGCTCCTCCGCCCGTCGCAGGCTACCATAGGCCGGCTCCGCCCGTCGCCGCCTCCCCCAACCATGCTGCCGCGTCGCCCGCTGCGCCGGCTGCAGCTCCCTGCCGCCTCCCGCGCCCGACGTCCGACCTCCGTGCGTTCCCGGGTCCTCTGTCACCGCTCCACCAACTGCGCGGGCCAGCTCCGCCTCCCGCCCGCAGGCTGGGTCAACTCGCCGTTCGCCGGCTCCGCCCACTCGCTCGGCCATGGCGCCGGCTTCTCTGTGTCCCGCGCCGGCTTCGGGTGGCCGCCCCGCGAGCAGCCACGTCCCGCCTCAGACCAGCTCCTTCCGGGCTTGCCGGCTTCCGCTCACCCGGCTGCTGCCGTGCCTCCGGCCGACTCCGCCTTGCCGCCGCGCCCGGCCGACTCCTGCAGCGCCCGGCCGCCGGGTCACTGGCACCCCCGCCTCCGGCTTTGTCCCTCTCCGGCCTACGTCGCTCCTTGCCGGCTCCCCCCCAGCTCGGCCGGCTCCCGAGCACCGCCACTTCCGCGCCGGCTCCGCCCCTGCCGAGACGCCTCGCCCGCCCACCGGCACCCGCGGGCCGGCTTCACCTCGCCTCGGCCGCCTTCGCGCCGACCCAGCCCCCGTCCCGGGCTGCCTTCTCGCGGCCGTGCCGGCTTCCAGCGCCCCCGCGCACCCGGCCCGGGCCGGTTCGCCGCCCCTTCCGCACCCTACGCAGGCCGGCTCCTCCGTCCCGGCCACCCCCAACCTCGCGCCTCCGCCTGGCCTGTCGGCTGGCCGCCCGCGCTTTGTCGGCTCGTGCCCCTGCCGCAGCGCTGGCTCTGGCGGATCCACCCCTGGCCACGCCGGCTGCGCCGGCTGCCCCGCCTCCCAGCCTGCCCGCTGCGACCAGTGCATCCTGTGGTCAGCTGCTCCTGAACAAAAAGAAAGAGAGAAGCGGGGGCCGGCTGCTCGCATAGAGCCGGCTGGAAAAATCAGTGGCCGAGTGCCAAGCAAAAAAAAAGAGGCATCCAGCCGGCTGCTCGTGCAAAAGAAGGGCCGACTGCCCATCCGGCATTGAGAGAAAAAGAAATGTGGCCGACTGCTCAAGTCGACTAAGAAAAAAATGTATCCGAAGAAAAAACGTCTGCCTGCTTCACCACTCGGACGGCTAGACGCGACCCGGCCTGCCTGCCAGCTTCAACGTTTGGCCGGCAAGAGCGCCAGCTCGGCCACGTCCCGCTCGCCCCCTGGCCGGTCAAGCCCGGCCGGCTAGACCCCCTCGAGCGCCCGGAGGCTCGGGGGCTACACCCGACGGGTGCGCTGACGCGCCCCCACGAGGAAGACAAAGTAGTTGCTGGGAGATCCGGCCCGACTGCTCAGCAGTCGGCCCGAATCTCGGGGGCTACACCCAGCGGGTGCGCTGACGCGCCCCCGCGAGGAAAGAAGACAAAGTCGTTGCCGGAAGATCCGGCCCGACTGCTCAGCAGTCGGCCCGAATCTCGGGGGCTACACCCAGCGGGTGCGCTGGCGCGCCCCCGCGAAGACTGCAGACAAAAGAAGAGTGTTGTCCGGCTGCCAGTAGCCGGCAGAAGAGAAGAAAGAAGAAACGAGCGCTGCAAGTTACCTCGCCGCCTGGCCGGTCGAGCCTGACCGGCCGGGACCCCTTCGAGCACCCGGGGGCTCGAAGGCCACACCCAGCAGGTGCGCCGGCGCGCTCCGCGCGTGCCGTGCCGCGCCGGCCGTCTTTGATAACCTCTGCCGCGACTACATGAAAATCAATGTGAGCTCCTCACCCGCATATGTTTTCACCGCGAGAGCACGGATAACCTCGAGCGATGCTCGGGGGCTATCTCCGCATTTTATTACAGTTGCATTACTGTTCGCCCCGGCGCCAGCCAGAGTTGGCCCGGGGGCTGGCCGCTTGGCCTGAGACGTTAGTTCCCATAGACGGCTTAGTAGCGTGCGCGGTATGAAAAGCCCACTCTTAGTCACAGACCGCAGAGCGGCTGTCCGACTGGCAAGAGTGAACGCTGGAGGCCACCCACGCGAAAAATGTCCGGGAAGAAAAACGCTTCGGGCGACCCGACCGTTTTCTTTATGAGTATCTACTCGGTTAAATTCGCTCCCAGAGTCTGAGTATTGTACACTCCACTCCGCGGCCCACTCTCAGCCACAGACCGCTGAGCGGCTGTCCGGCAAGCGAGAGCACAAGCCAAAGAGCGGAGGGAACATGAAAAAGATTGAAGGGGGCTCGGACGAAACCGAGTCGGCGCCCTCCGCATAAAATTTGCAATGCTAAAAGCAAACATTTGATATATCTGCGTGGACTAACTTCGTCCTTTTTATGATCATTTCCATGAACACTCGCGAAAAAACCTCCGCCCAACTTTGCCAAGTTGCCCGGAGGCTTGGGGGCTACTGTTGGAGTAATTGGACACGGGTATCCCGAAGACGGCAAGACAATATTTCAAGACATCGGGGCTAGCAAAGCCCCTCAGTCCGACTGCCCGGCCGCTCTTGCCGGCTCCCCGTCCGACTGCTCCACCCGGTCGGCTACCTGGCCGGCTGCCGGCTGCCGACTGCACCAACCAGCCGGCTGCCGACTGCAGCCCGACCCGACACCGACAAGACCCCGACGAGACGGCCATACCGCGGACGAGACAGTTGTACCGCGACGCCATCATGTATAGTGTCACTTGTCCCCTGCCACTATTTATGAAGTGACCCAGGGGACAAGCATGACACCCCACCATACCCCCTTGTCCATGCCACTACATAGCTTAGGAAGTAAGCTAGCCATGCATATATATATGGGCACACATCCATCCATCCAGGGAGGATGGACTCACTCTCACACACACTCACGCATGAGCACCCATATGCTCACGGCCATAAGCATGGCCGGCCACTAGCATGCCACATGCGAGGCATATACGAGGCCAGATGCCAGATGCCTATGGCACTGACCTCAGATACAGCTCCAGGAGCAACTCTATACCAGATATACAATAGATACTCAGACATGCAGGAGTAGGGGTATTATCTCTCCGGAGAGCCCCGAACCTGGGTAAACTAGCGCGTGCTACTCGCATACCCGCTCCCGGTCCTATCAGCAACAGTCTTGCCCTCACACAAAGCCACCTTGTGGCATATGTCGTATTGCACCCCCCCGTGAGAATACCACGACACCTTCGTCGCACCCGCCGTTGTCCACACAGCCACCGACTGCCTCTCGTCTCGCCGGTATGTCCAGGAGCATCCTCTTCCTTGCCTACGTCGTCTCCATCAACCCGTTCGAGCTCAACATCACCACCACGTGGATTGGTCCAGTCTTCCTCGTCTTTGCCCACTGGCCGCCGTTATCGACCGCCTTCTTCAACCTCTGCCGTCGGCGATCTCCTTCGATCCGCTGCCGTTCATCCACCCCGGCGTCCACGAGCCGTCCGCACGACCTCACGGTGAGCACCACAGCAAAAGCCCCATGTTTCCCATTCAATTCCTCCCCGTAGCTGCCATCCCCACTTGTAGCGTTGACCCCGTCCATCCCATGCTTCGGCCGCTGCCGTTTAGTCGCCATAGATGGGAGTTCGCCCCGTCCACGCACGCGCTTGACCGTCCACACACGGCCGCGCTTGCGCACTCGCTCGCGTCATGCCTACAGCCGCTCCCCTGCCTCGGTTGGCCGCGCTCGTCGCGAGCTCCTAGCCGCCCCGGCCGCGCCCGCCGGCGCGTGCTGCGTCGTCACAAACGCCCGGGCCGTGCCCCGCGCGCAGCTGTTGCACTACAGCCGTGCTACTCGCCTGCTGCGTTGCTACTTGCCTCGCCGCTGTTGCTGCCCTTGCTGTTGGCGCCTACTACTGCACTACTGCTGCTCCGCTTGTTCGTTGATGCTCTGCTGCTAGTTCTTGCTGCGTTGCTGCTCTATCCTCCTGTCACTGCTCTTCTAGTGCTGCTTACTACTGCTCTATCTTCCTGCTTACTACGTTGTTGCTTGTTGCTGGTAATGACCATGGCCGCTGTGGTTCTGCCCCATGAGTGTTGGCCGTGGCACAGCCGAGAATGGCCCTGTCCAATTAGTTTAGTGTTAATCACTAGTTAGGTTAGTTACTAGCCTATGGCAGGTGGACCCCACTTAGTTAAGTTAGATTTTATTTATTTTGTTTAGATTTAGTCTATGCCATGTGGGCCATGCCTTCCTTTTTGACCAGTCAAATTGACTGGGTCAATTCGGGTTAATTAAATGCAGAAATTTTAGAAGATTTGTTAAACTTTGAAATATCATTTTAAATTCAACCGTAAGTCGGATGTAAATACTTTGTACATGAAAGTTGCTCAGAACGACGAGACGAATCCGAATACGCGGTCCGTTCGTCAGCCACACGTCCCTAGCATAGAGAACGTGCAACATTTCACCTCTGGTTCATCTGTCCGAAAACGCGAAACACCGGGGATACTTTCCCGGTTGTTCCCCCCTTTGCCGCTATCACCTCCTACCGTGTTAGGGCATACCTGGCACCGTTACTTGTCCGTTCATGCATCGATATGCATCTGTTTGCATTGTATTCATTGTTTCTTCCCCCTCTTCTCTCCGGTAGACTACGAGATCGACGCCGCTACTGGTGCCCCGATCGGCTATGTAGTTGACGACTCCTTGCCAGAGCAACCAGGCAAGCCTCCCCTTTGATCATCCCGATATCACCCATTCCATTATCTCATGCTTGCATTAGATTTTGCTACTGTAATTGTTTGCTCCTATTCTGACGCATAGCCTGCTTTTGTATCTGCTATTGTACCTTACCTGCTTATCCTAAACTTCTTAGTATAGGTTGGTTAGTGACCCATCAGTAACCCCCACCTTGTCCTTGTTGCCCCTGCTTCATCATCGAAGACCCGATCAACGGGATCGAAGACCAGGCCCCGGCACCGCACATCACTTTCCCCTTAGTTGCTCGACACTACTGGGTTACTATCGAGTGCCGAGGGTGAGACCTCATCAGCACTTCTGATGTTAACCCTGTAGTGTAGCTATTCGGTCATGGTCATCGAGGGTGATTCCGCCTTGACCACCTCCGATACGGCTCTGTCGTGCAACCCCTCAAGTGTGAACCTCGAGGGTGGATCCTGTTACGTTCACCTTGATGATTACATCGAGTGGAATTCACCGGGGGTGATTCCTCGGGTTTTCCCCTTGATGTTTGGACACACTGATACTTGGACTTTACAACTGTTACTTAGAAAGGGGGTCGACCCTGAGGGGTATCCGCGAGTGATGTGGAGACGGGTTGACCTGGAAGGTGCCCGCGAGATACTTACGAGGCGTGGCCGGGCATTCCTAGCCCTTGCCGCAAGTCCTCGAGACGGAGCAACGGGGTCACATCTTTCGTGAGTCTCTGCTTGTTACCGCGCGTTCCTAATCCACTACGATTTGGATATTTGATCCGAGGGGCCTCTGGCCTGATAGCACTAACCATCACGTGGGCATAGTATGGGCGTTTGATACGTCCATTTTGCATCATGCTTTTATATCGATATTTATTGCATTATGGGTTGTTATTACACATTATGTCACAATACTTATGCCTATTCTCTCTTATTTTACAAGGTTTACATGAAGAGAGAGAATGCCGCCAGCTGGAATTCTGGGCTGGAAAAGGAGCAAATATTAGAGACCTATTCTGCACAACTCCAAAAGTCCTGAAACTCCACGGAAGTTATTTTTGGAAATAATAAAAAATAGTGAGCGAAGAAAATACCAGAGGGGGCCCACACCCTAGACACGAGGGCGGGGGGTAGGGCCCGCCCCCTGCCTCGTGGGCCCCCTGGTGGCCCTCCGGTGCCCATCTTCTGCTATATGAAGTCTTTCGTCCGAAGAAAAATCGCAAGAAAGCTTTCGGGACGAGACTCCGCTGCCATGAGGCGGAACCTTGGCGGAACCAATCTAGGGCTCTGGTAGAGCTGTTCTGCCGGGGACACTTCCCTCCG